>NW_026947488.1:29452500-39452500 GCF_034190915.1 Cavia porcellus | reverse complement strand
TTTTAGTATGTGTAGCTCTTTTAGTCATTAATTTCTAGTTGGTTTTTAAAAACAGTAATCACTTAGACATTAAAAATATAAGTGATTGAATTATTGTAGAAAGCATAAAATAGAAAAGAAAAATGTCTCATTTTGACAAGTTATATACCAACAACTAAGTGATTTAATTTATTGGGGTGCTGTGATACCATTGCTTCAAAATTAATAAAGCATTTTTTCTAGTTTTGTTATTTTAATTTTGTTTTATTGCTTTAGAAAAAGTACCTTGTATAACCTTTTTGTCTTTACAGTTGAAAATTTTGACAAGAAAATCTTTGTGTTCTAACACATAATTTTAAAAATTATATCGTTTTTTTCTTTGGAAATAATGAATTTCTTGATTTATGGGGCCGCACTGTTTTCTGTATGTATAATAATTAGATGAAAATTATAATAAGTATTTGATTATTTTTATATATCTGAATGACTTACTTATAAGAGCATTGTGCAATGATTCTTATAAAATGGTAAATTTCTCCTGACTTTTCTTTATTATTGCTTTATTATTTTTAAGCAATATTATAACATCCCAGTAAGTGAAATATTAATCTTTTAGGTGTTTGACTATAACTGGTCAAAATGAGATATCTTTCTTAATTCTGTGTTATGCTTTTTCACTTTGAATTCTATTATGTCTGATACTGCTATTGCTATTTATGCTTATTTTTTAAGCATTTATCTGTTACACTATTTTATCTTCTAATCTTAACCTTTTTCTACATTTAACTATGTATGTAGTTCTAATGATGCTGAAGGCTGCTGCCTTTGAATAGTAAAATTTAAACCATGCATATTTATTATAATAAGTGAAATTTTTATGTGACTCATGACACTATATTTTTGATTTTCTTTATCCCTTTTTCTCCTTCAGATTGCATTAGCTATGGTTAGCCAGAAGGTATGTCATGCTGAAAGTCTAAGTACTTTAAATTCAGAGGAAAAAGTTCTAACAATGATTAACTATAAAATGGTACATCTACATGCATTTGACTAAATGCTACATGTTGCTGTATGTATGGCATGAATTGTGTAGCACATTATAAAAAATATATTGTCCTGATATACAAAGATAACTTTACCAACCGATCTGTGATATGCTTGTGGCTGATTTTAATGTGTTGGTGAAGGGTTATGTTGAACCATGGTATATATTTGTATGACAGCTTTCTGAGATTCAGATTTTAAACTGTGGATATGGCGCAATTTTTCCTCACTGTAGCTTTAAAAGAATCATATTTTTAGTATTTAATAACCTACATTCTGGATTACTTTTAAATAAATTGTCAGTAAATTTATATGGTCATAAATATGTTATAATGCTGGGATGTTTTTGACCATTGTTTTAACTACAGGTGTTGAGTATTGTGAAACAAAAGTAATTAAATGAAAGAATGAAAGAAAAAGTACTTATTTAGCTCACAGTCTGTGGAAGTTTCATCCCCAAATCAGCTGGCTCCAGGGCAAGGTGGCATGGCACAGGGGTAACTGTTTATGGCAGCAGAAGGCAGCAAAAACAGCAAGAACAAAATGGAGAAAACAAGACTCTTCTCCTCCCTTATATTGTGAGCAGACTACCACCCCCCACCAAGGCAGGTGAAGCCCTCACAGGACCTCTGTGCCCTCCTCCTGCAGAAGTTGAGGGTATTTACAAAGTAAGAACCCTGACTCCCTGCTGAGTTAATTAGTTAAATTTCTTAAGTTGACACAATGTATCAACTGTTACAGCCATAAAGATAGTACTATTTTTAATAGTAAACTGGATCATCATTCAACTTTTCACCTTGGCTTGCTGTCAGTTATGTCGTCAAAAAGGCCCTCCCGAAAAGAGTATGTGAACCCAAATTTACTAATGTTTCACATGCAAACATGATTTGATTTCATTCTCTCACTTTTACTTCCTCAACTCCTTATATATCAAAGCCATATTTACTATTTCTTTTTTATCTGTTAATATATTAATAGTTTTTATCTTGAATAGTCATGCTGCTTCTGTTATGCATTGGCTGAAACTTATTTTATTTTTAATAGCTTGTTGCTATTGAATGTCTTTCATTATGTGTGCCAAATTTAGTACATTTATCCATTTTCTCTCTCATTACCTTATTCCTCAAAAGAACACAAGCTTGTTAACAGAATTCTTTGATCTGGAAATATAAAAGCCTTCACTCAAATAATCATGCATGAGCTTTTTTTTTTTTTGCTCTCTCCTTTTCTGTGGTTTCCATCCCATAAATTAAATGGTGTGTCTACATTGGCTCCCTATGTGTATATTTTTCATAGCACAGGAAACTTAAAAATTTCCAGAGATGCTTTTTTAAAAAGCCATTTCAGCTGCACCTGTGTTTAAATCTGGCCATGTCTAGTTCCAGGGCAACTTTTAAGACACCAAAAGCCAATAATGAACTGGTCATCACTACTCCATATCTGCAAAGAAAGAACATTAACTTAACATAGTGTGATATCTAGAAGAAAATATATAGCCCCATAAAGTTTGAGGAGACTTCTTTTATGTACTTTAAACTTGAGCGTAATGCCTTCATAAGACAGGTTCTGGAGACAGGAGCAGTATTATCCTAGGCTAGCTAGTGCTACAACACACTTTTATAGTAATAGTCAAACAAATCTTCATTGAAAATTGCCTATATACCAAGCAGCATGCTGAGAATTCTAGAAAAATATAAAGTATGAGGCTATGTAATTAACTAATGAACAAGTGTGCACCTTATTGCAAAAATATTTCCAAGAAAGGAGAACTCTTTACTTAGGAATTTAAACCAAATATGAAAACTGCAGGAAATTAGTGGGCAAACTGAAAAAGGAATACATACTAGTTATCAAAAACTGCATATGTAAAGGCAATGCCTTCACAAATTAAAAGTGGAATGTTTCCTGGGAATCAAACTAAATAGACTTGTATAGGGAAGTTTCCACTGGCCTTGGAGTTCAGCAAGCACTAACTCCCACCTAACCCTGACAAAAAAGTATGTGATATGGGAAGTAAGAGTCTATCATGAAGGATTTTTTAATAAGAGAATGACATAGAGCGCTCTGTATTTTAGAAAGTTAAATATTGATTGTATATGGATATTTTATATTGGATGAAGTAGCTCAAAAAGTTAAAGGCAATAGCTAATGAAGTAGTTGTTCTGTTACAGGAATTTTGTAATATCTTTTATTTGGCTTAGTAAGAGAAAGAAAAATCTATACCCAGACATATAATAATCAAGATCCCAGAAATTCAGCACAAGAATATAATATTAAAGGCTGTTAGAAGAAAGAAACAGAACACCTATAAAAGAAAACCCATAGAATCATGACAGACTTCTCAGTACAAACCATCAAGTTAAGAAGAGCTTGGAGTATAGTATTTAAAGACCTGAAAGAAAACAGCTTCTGACCCAGATTGATGTATGAAAAACTGTTTCAAAATTAATGGAGAAATAAGATACTTCCATGACAATGAACAATTAAAGGAATTCATGACCACCAAACCAACCCTACAGAGAGTGCTGAAGGACATTCTAGAGAGAGATAAAATGACCATGGTTCTAGGAGCAGTGGCCGAGAGGGATCACTGAGAGCAACTGAGCAGAGGAGAATAGTAGAGAGCTAATGACAGGAAAATAGCATGGCAGTGACGCACCGGTGCATGTTGGTCATAACCATTAATGTAAATGGCCTCAATTCACCAATATAAAGAAACACAGGTAGAGTGAGTCTAGAAACAAGATCCATCGGTAAACTGTATGCAGGAAACACACTTAACTCAAAAGGAAATTCATAGACTGAAAATCAAAGGAAAGAAAAACATGTGACAAGGAACCAGAACAAAATCAGGAGTAGCTTGCCCATCAATCGCAGAATGAATGAGTAAAATATGGCACTTTTATACAATGGAAAGCTATTCAGCTATATAAAAGGATAATCTCTAGCCCTTGTAGGTAAATGAATGCAACATGAGATCATGTTCACTGGTAAAATGGTTTGAACTCACATATGTAAATATCATGTTTCCTCCCTAGTATAAAAACTGAAGGAGTTAGTGGAATAAAAAATGTACCACAGATACTGTGAAATTGAAAGAGGAGCAAATGTCTAGAAAGGGAAGGTGGTAGCAATTGTTAATTTCCTATTATCTTGTTTTGAAGTTGTATATTGTTTTCATTGTTTTGTTAGGTTTTATTCTGTTTTGTTTTGTTGGATTTTATTATATTTGATGGCATGGGCAGCTATTATGAAGGTAACAAGATATATTATGGTAGCCATTGTTGATTTTCTATCATCTTGTTGTGAAGACCTGTATCACTTTTATTGTTTTGTTTTAATTAAGATTTAGTCTGATTTATTTTGTTCAGTTTTATTTTCTTTAAAATAAAGTTTTTGTAAAGAAAGAGAAAGAAAAATTTTAATGCAGAGGAATATCATATTCAGCTTCTCTGGGTTCGCCACCTTTGAGACTGATTGTATGGGCCTGAACAGATATTATATCCTGGCATGAAATCCATTCATTTTAATGTTACAAGGTTATATTTTCTCTAGCATCAACAGGATAAAATATTCCTTTAAATTTGAGTTTACTATCTTTAATTATATTCTTATATTAAGAAAAAACACAAGAAAGTTCTGTCATTCCTTAAAAATTGACTTTGTGTGATCATAAAACATCACTGAGATAGTTTAAAATAGGTGAGTGGAGATGATTATTATAATCAGTATTACTCAGTATGTTAACTATGACAAAAGTTGACATTTACATTGTGTTTTAGAGTCTTATGTTATTGTGTAAATCAGGTGAAAAGCAGGATAATTTAAATGTTATAAAAAGCTGTATTTTTTTGTGTTCCAGATACTAAGTATACCAGTGTTGTCTTTCAGGAATGAAATGCTAAAATCATCTTGAATTGTTTTATGAAAAATATTTTTATTATAACCTACATATATTTTTTAATATACTTGCTTGATTAGACAAAAATAATGCCTAAGTCTTTAAAAGGCAAATGTCTTAAGAGTACTGATTGTATAATAATGTGCATGTGCAAATATCATTCTGATTTGTACTTTAATTGCTGTTTATATGCAGTGTGAATTAAGAATAAAGTAAGGTGAGGTGAGGGATAGAAGAAGGAATAAGGAATATAATTAACAGACTCAGTAGTTTTGGACTATAGCTGCTTTAATTAACAGTTTTGTGGTGGCAAAACAAATGTGCTTTGAGAAAGTTAAGAATAACTAAGATGGTGGCATCCTCTGTGAAAAAGTTATTTTTTTGATAAAACAAAAACAAAACTGACAAAATATTTGTGTCAGAATAGATTTATATGATCAATTTCAATAATTTTATATATTGCTGTTACTTATATTTATTTATTAGTTCAAATATATGCTGAGCATACATTTTCTATTAATATTAACATTTTTCTATCTTTTTGAATAGTATGGATATATTTAGCAAATAAAAATTACATTAAAATAACATTGTAAATTTCTTGTTTTTCTGTAACAAAACATGAAAAATAAAATTGTTGATTTCTAAGAATGGTTTCCAGTTGTCAGAGAATCTTTAATTCAATATTCTCTTTTTAAGAGAATATTGAATTCTCTCTTTCTCTTTTTAAAATAGTCTCTTCTCTCTCTTTCTCTTTTTAAAATAGTCTTACTATATGTGTCTTAGCTCCAGGTACAATTAGTAGGTAGAGCTGTACAAGACTAGGAGAGAAACTCAGTCAGGTAGAGAAGTATGTGAACCGAGACATGGTAAGTGCAATTAAAGATGTACCAGTGAAGATGAGTACAAAGAAGCAGAAAATAACTTTTCCGCCAGGGAATGGTAACGTACTCAGGTGAACTTCTCTGGCCTTTCCTCTGTCCTCTTCTCTTTGTGTCTTCATCCCAGCAGTTTTCTGTCTAGTATTCATTCAGTTTCTCTTAAATTTTCCCTCTCATGTGATTGGCATTGACCCACACTTTTAAATAGAAAAACTTACATATGTAGGATTTACAAAGCATTTGAAAATTTATTAACATATGGAACATGCTGTTTCAGGACATGTCACAACCAAATATCTATGTTAAAATAGTATTAATTTTTGGAATGCTACATACCAGCCATCTATTAGAAATGCTCACTGAAATTTAAGTAAGACAGTCTAAACTAAATGTTAAAACAGAGAATTTTTATTCTGTTTTTGAAAGAAATCCACATACAATATATGTTTGTTATGGGAAAGTTAGAAAATACAAATGAATAGGAAAATTTAGAGTACCAAATTCCCAGTATTTCACTATATATCTTTTCTGGTTTCTTTTTCCATATATGGATATATGCATATAAATATTAACACAAACACATGTTATGTTATAAAATATTCTTCCTATCTTCATTTCTAATGATGAGTTAATTTGCAACTAAGTGTATCCAACCTATGTCTAATAGTCTTCTCAGGATGAATAAGGAGTAGACTTTCATTTCAAATGTTATACACTTTTAAAGGCTCTTGTGAACATATGTGTGCACTAAGTAACACTGAGAGACTATTTTGCTGAAAGGCCTATATTTATATTATGTATATGTATATTTAATCTTTTTATTTCATATCAAAACCAAATTAAGTAATTCAGTGTACCAAGCATATTTATTATTTCAAATTTCATAGTTAAATACTTTTAATAATAATGAATATTTCTATATGAAAGGATGGAGATTTTGTCTTTATTGTGTAAAATAAATTGTTCCATCAAAATACAAATCCCTTTTCTTGATTGAGTTTATTAGTAATGCAAGTTTTGGCTTAAATATATATAATTTTTGTTATAAATATTTACTCCTTATAACAAAAATTGTAAGATTTCCAGGGACTTTGAGAAATGTAATGGAAAAGAAGCCTTAACTTGTTTGAATTTGCAGAGTACTGATTTGTCCTACCCATGTGTCAAATGACAAGTGATAAATTAAACAGAGTATTGTTCCCATCTTGTCTTTTGTCTTTGAAGTTGGAAGAGATTAGATTGGAAGTGAATTTCTTTTCTTTGATGACACCATTTATCTGTGTCACAATCCTGTGGTTTGCATATACTTCTGATCACAAGTAAAGGATTAAAATTTGAATTGTGATACTAGGTGCTTGTTTGACTGTAAAATAGGTTATCTTTACCTCTTTCATACTCTCCTTAGCAGTTTTCCATTCACTCCACCTTATTCACTGAAGAATCAAGCTCTTGATTTGCTTTTTCTTTCCCTACTCCAAATGTCTTACCTGGCTTTAGCCTCCAAGCGGGTTCTAATTGCATGCAGTTCTAATTGAGAGCCCTAGACTTCTGAACTTCTTGCCCTCCTTCCTAGTGTTTGCTTTTGTCTCTATTCTACCTTAGGTTTTTTTCCATGATGACACTTTCGACCCTGTATTACTAGAACTGCATCACCCCTAAAGTCTTATTTCTTCGCATACAATTGTTGAATTATTGTTTTTATTTCCTTCATTGCAATTATTTAACCTTAAATTAACCAATCCATTCATTCTACCTGCTAGTCACTGTCTGTCAGTCCTTCCTTGTATTCATTTCCTGCCTGGGGAAACAGATTCTACAGTGTATCATTGCAGTTCTGCAAATACTCTCAAGTACTTTCCTGTCTCATATTGTCTTGCCAGATCTCATCTTTGTTGAATCCACTTTGCCTCTTTTTTCATGCCTACTCTCAACAACTAAAATGTAATTGGAGAAGAAATTCACTATAAAGTCTGAAATTTATTTTCAAAAATGTTTCTACAGGGAAATACTACCTCAAAACTACAAAACTGTCAGTTTGTACACAGAGATAAGTACTTATACCTTTGTTCTCCCCCACTGGTATTTATCCAGATGATGACCTCTTGAAAAACCTTTACTTTTCAGAATGAATGAATATTTGTGACTTTATTCAAGCTATAATTGAGAACTGATTTTTTGAATGAATTTTTCTTCCTATCACTTCATTACCTTTTAAAATTTATGCCTATGGTCTGTGAAAAATGGACTTCCTTCTGTGCTTTTGTCTATATATCCAGTTTCAACTATAATATTCCCAAATGATTGTGACCATTTCTCCATTTTGATTGCTATTCTTATACTTCTGGAGATAAGAATATAAAGGAGTTAGAATTTGTGACATGGTTTTGATTTCTTTATCTTTACATGTGATGGTCTGTGAATTTAGACAAGTTGTACAACTTCCCTAAGATTCAATTTGTCGATCACTTCCCACAGAGTTAATAATGTCCTACATCAGTGGGTTGTTTTGAGAGCAAATATATATGTTTGTAATCTATAAAAAAACTATACAGGAACAAGCTATTATCATTTTGGATCCAGAATCACTTTCATGGTATAAATTATTATGATTTAAAATTCAGTATTCAGTATGATTTCAAACATCACTATATTGAAATATGAAATGTTTCTTTTCAGAATACATGCTTAATCTCAGAAGTATATTTTGTAAACTATTTCTTCTAGAGATGTATTTTATTGATGAATATAAAACCATAACCATAATTGATGAATATAAAACCATTATGGTTGAAGAACAATTTTTAGTGTCTTTTCCTCAGTGGATCTAAGTAATGAATTCTTGATGAAATAACACCATTATTACCTGCATACAATGAATATGTATCTGTTAATATATAAATAAATTACTGTGTAAATATTTGGATGAAATTAAGTAAATCCTATGTGGGAATGAAGGCAGTTTGGTGTTTTGGCTTCCCTTCTCTTCACAAAACCGTTTCTTAATATTTTAACTTTCAAATATAGTGCTTGTGAAGGAATATAAAGAGATGGAAGCCCAACGAGTGGGTCAATTTGGAAGTCTTGAACTAGTCCTCAAAAAACATGTGTAAATTATCAAGAAACTTAGTCATCTTCAAATCTGGAATCATTTTGGAAGATCTGCTCTGGAAATAAAACTTCTAACACTAAGGAACTGGCTTACCCAACTATCTTGTTTCAAGGAAAACAGAGAAGCTAGTTTGATGAAATGCAATCTGTTTCATTATTCACTAGGCCTTAGGGAAAATCACATCTGAAGGAAAGGCTATAATTAGCTCAATTGTTGCTTTGTATCCCTATGTGGCAAAATAAATTATTTCTCCTGTCTTTTTTCTTGTTTTTAAATGGACTTATTGTTAGTAACTATTTATAAATTTCAGATTCTGAAATATGTGTAATTGAGAAATTATTTTGGTGGTATTCAATTGTATAGTATTCATTGGCACTAACACTAATCTGAAATTTTATGTCCTTAAAACTTACACTGTATGTATTTTTCATTATACTTATGTGCAATGTGATATAGTTCTATGTCCAACTATGAGTGTTTAAAAGCACACTCATCTTACTACAGGTCTCCAACATAAACAAATCTATCTTCTCTACTTTTATTTGCTTGCTTACAGCCTCCTGTAAGGACTGAGTTTGGAAGTTTATTTTAATTAGAGTTTAAAGGTAATGAACATTCCAATCAAACATATGGACATTCCCAGAAGCATTTTTGCAAGCAATATGTTCATCTACAAACTCCATCAGACCTCATAATCATATTAACTCTTTCACCTTAAGACATTTTGCTTAAGCTATGTACAAGTTTCCTTCATATTTCTTCTGATATTCCAAGTTTAAAATGTAAACCAAAAAGTAGTCTTCTTTATTTCACTATACTTGTACATTAAAAATTTTTTCTGAGGCATTTTAAACTATTTTTTGAAGGAGTGCTTATCATTTAGAAATTCAACTGAGTTTCATTATGAATATTCTAATTTTTCTATTCTTAATTAAGGAGAGTTGAACTATTAGGAATTTTAAGTTCTACAGTCTGTAATTTTAAAAAATAGTAATGGTAATATAGAATATAACTTTGTTGTGGTAATATGATTTTTATAACCAGTGCTGAAGTATTTTTGTTTACATTTTAAATTCTTAGTTCTCTACATTGGCTTACTCAATATTTCCTTGGTGAAACCAAATATATTATTTGACTTACATGTTAAATAATTTTTACTAGAAGTACTTACTGTGAAGCTTTCTAGTAGTATGTGGAAGAAAATGCAATGGAGCAAGCAGTTTGAGGATTAGAAAAGTCGTTAATGAAGGATTTCAAATTTCCTACTAGTCTGCAGTTTTACATAAAGTATATTCTCTATAATGCTATGATATATGCCATAAATAATGGACTAGATTAGAAAATGAAGCATTATGTCTATAATTAGTTTGCCAGAAGCATAAAAAGTTTCCCATCAAAGAGAAGCTCAGACAAGATGGGTTTGTTGCTCAATTCTACCATTTAATAGAGAACAGTCTACGGCCATACTTTCCTGCATGTACCCAATTTCATCTAATAGAAATTAGTGCCAATTCGTCTTCAAATATTTCAAAAAGTTTGAGAGGGTGAAATTCTTTCTAGCACCACCCTTATATCAAAACATACCAGGATACAACAACAACAAAAAAAAGCAAACCAAAGGCCAGTATCTTTAATGAACATAAATGTAAAAATCCTTAACAAAATACTGGCAAAAAAATCCAGCTTCATATTAGAAAGAATATTGACCATGACTAAATAGGGTTTATCTTAGAGGTAAAAGGAAAATTTAACATGTGCAAATATATAATTGTGATGCACTGTATCAACTGAATGAAGGGCAAAAACCATATGATCTAGTCAATATAGAAAATACATTTGATACAGTTTAATATTACTTCATTATGTAAATACTAAACACCTTTTGTATAGAAGGAATGTACCGCAACATAATGAATTTAATATGCCAACAGATAGCATTATACTGAATGGAGAAAAGCTGGGATTTCTTTCTCTCAGGTCTGGAATAAAATACAGATTCCTATTTTTACCACATTTGTGCAGCATAGTGTTATAATTCCTAGCCTTCACAATGAGGCAAAAAAGAGAAATAAAGGACAATCAAGGTCAAAAAGAGAAAATCAAGTTGCCACTGTTTGAATGTGACATTTTCTTATGCCTAGAAAACCTCATACTCCACTGAAGACCCATTTAATGAAACAAATTCAGTCAGGTTCAAAATCAGCAGTGTGGGTACATATGAACAATTATTGTACATAGAAATTAAAGGAGCAGTTCCATTTATAATAGCTACAAAAATAATATACCTAGAAATAAAATTAAAGATGTGAACAATCTCTAGAATGAACATTATAAAACATTAATGAAAGATACTGAAGAGAGCACACACACACACATACACAGAAATCATTCCATGTTCATAGATTAGAGGATTTAATTTTGTTAAAAAGGCCATACTAACCAAAACAATCTACACATTTAATGCTATCCCTATCAAAATATCAACAATCATTCTGGATTTGGAAAAAAATTAATCCTAAAATTGTGTGGAACTGCAAGACAACACTATACATGTAGCAAAGCCATTTTACATGAAAAGGACAAAGTAGGAGGCACAACACTATCTTATTTCAAAATAGACTATAAAGCTACCGTAATCAAAACAGCGTGGTATAGGCATAAACCCAGACACAGATATCAATGGAACAGAAGGGAGCTATAATGGTTGATACATTGTGTCAATTTGAGAAAGTCAGAAGTTTAGCTAAGTGATTCATCAGGAGGCCTCCTCAGCCTGTGCAAGAGGAGGGCATTGAGATTGTGTGAGTGTTACATCCACCACAAGGCTGCAGCATGCATACAACATAAGGGAAAAAATTAAGCTTGCTTTCCTCTTTTGCTCCTGTTGCTTTTGCTGTCTTCTGCTGGCTTAGAGTGTTGCCTCTGTGCCATGTCACTCTGTTTTGAAGCCAGCTGATTATGGACTGAAACCTCCACAAACTATGAACTAAATAAATCTTTCTTTAGTTAATTCTGGGTGTTGGATATTTTGTCACAGCAACCAGAAAAAAGTAACCAAAACAAGAATCCAGAACCAAACCTGCAGGTAACTGATTTTCAACAAAAGTGTTAAAAACGTGCATTGGAAAAGTGCAATCTTTTCAATAAACAGTGCTAGGGAAATAGGATATCCATATGCAGAGCAGTGAAATTAGAACCTTATCAATCATCAGTTACAAAAAATCAGCTCAAAATGGCAGACCATCAATGTATACAATTTTCTGGGTTTTTATGTTTAACTTAAAAATTGAATAGAAGTAAGTTATCATTAAGCAAATTTATATTTGTATTATAATCATTTAAACAAGATACAATTTTGGCTTTGGGTATATTGACTTTAGGAAAGAATGGCACAAAATTGTCATTAATCACTTGACAAAATAAAATGATCTGAAATATGTGTCTTTAGGTGATCTTGCAGTTGCATCAACATCATGGAGTTTATTAAAATAAACCTACATTGTATAAGTTGAACAGTTGATGTGGCCTCTTGATAAAATCAGCAGACCTAGTGAATATGAAATATTTGAAGATGCTGCTGGTATTACATGGATTACTGCTTTACAGTAAATTCTAATTAATAAGTAGAGATATATACTCTAACAACAATAGAAATGGATATTAAATTCATAAACCAATAATGATTATGTGTTATATTTATAAAATAGTATATACTATACATATTGTGTTCTATGCTATTATATGATTGTCTATGTAGTAAGTTTCCAACATTATCACAAATGTGTAATGTGTTGTGCTAAATACTATGATGCATTTGATGTCACTAGGCTAGGTATATGAATTTGCTAGCTCTGTTATAGTCATCTACCTCATGGCCACTGTCATATAAGCAACTTACCATTGACTAAAATATCATTAGATAGCTATGACCATATAAATACAAATGCTTTGTATCAGTTTTTATATATAGACAAAAAAAAGCATGCATTTGTACTGAAGTCCACAAAAGGTAACTGTACGGGTATATCAAAGTGAGGAGTCTACTGTCTACTCAGCTATAGGCATAATAGTTACAAATCTGTGTCTTCAGTATAATAATAAAGATATGTAAAAAACTATAGAAGGTAGAAGATAGGGTAGCAGGTGGCAGGGGCAGGATGGCACAGGCTTCTAGAGAAATGCTACTTATGTTGTCCCCTATTAAAATGTATCTAATAATAATAGTAGTAAGAATGCATGATCAAATAAGTAAATAAATAAAATGCATGGTAAGTACTAGTAAAGCCCTGAAGACTGGCATGTTAAGGAGCTGGAGAAAAAAATTCTGGTGGGAAAATTATGAAAGATATTGCAAGATTGGGATTTTGGAGCATTGCTAGAATTGTGACAGAAACGAAGGAGAGGAAATATATTTAGTCAGATAGCAGAAGCAAAACCACAAATGAGGAAACATGCTGTCCATATTCTGTAATACCCTACTTTGGCTGGATATGAAGTAGGTAAGTATAAGATAGGTCAGGAAAAATAGGGAGAAACTAGATTGTAGGCAGCCTAAAATATTAAACGAGCTGCTTGAATTCCCATCTGATTCTTTCCCTTTGACAGCAGTGTATAGTGTGGTTTAGAAGGTAAAGAGATTGAAAACAGAGCCATGTACTGTGTGTCTGGAGACAGTAATTTAATTCTAACAGTGAGGAGCAGATTTAATAAAGCCCCAAATGGGGCACACAGTGACATAGTAATAGGAAGGTGGGAACAGACACAAGGGACACAGTGGATGAGGAATTGACGAGAGTTGGCAATATCTCACATGAGCAAGAGGACAGGGGAGGGTTTCAGGATGATCTGAGGTTTTTAGCTCCTGATGAGGAGCAGGGTGGCACTAGTGACTGAGATAACTATCAGCTGCAGTAAGGATAGGGCTGTGAGCTGAGTTAAAGTGTTGAAAGGACATAGAGGTTGACATTTTCAGCAGTCAGTAGGAATCAAGAGACTAGAACATAAAAGAACTCCACTATTGAGTATACCAAACTGCACAATGCTGACATAATAGGAAATTAATATTTTCAGGGACAAAGGATTAAAGGCTTTTAAATGTGGCAAGATCATCCATACAATATATAAAAAATTCAATGTGACTCCTATTTCTTAGATAAATTGTTGTTTCTTTTTAAAAAATCTTAATTTTTCTCAACTATAAAATGGAAAAAAATAGTACCAGTTTTGTGGCCCTCTCCCAAATTCTAGGATTTGCATTAAATACTTTGCTGTGTTAAAAAATATGTAATATTAAGCTTATATATACATATATCTTTATTATTATCAAAATAAGAGAATTCCAGAAAAATACATAGAATATTTTAATTGTGCATTTGGAGATACATCAAATATCAAAATTTATAAAAATATTTAACTTTCATTAGGCTCCTACTCTGTGCCAGGCTGAATTCTCATCGTTGTTCAAAGTTAAATGACTCGGATCTTTAACTAATAATGTGACAGTGTAGTATTTCAGGTTTATAGATGAGGAAGTCAAGTCTCACAGAGATGAAAGAGAGTTTGACTTTATAGCCAATGTTCTAACCACTAGTCCATGTTGGTCCCTATTGAATGAATAAGTGAACATCTGCTACTAACCATATGTTGATTATTGAACATGCATTAATGTCATGTTCCGTGTCATCCTCCTTTTATTTCAAAAGCTTGTGAGGTCAAGGTTCGTTGCATTTATTTTTCCCACAAACCCATTTCTTTGGTGTGAGGGTAAACTGATTTAGGTCTGGTATCATGCATTATTCAGGGAATTCCATGACATGGAGACAAAGCAGGTTTTAGCTTGAGCTCAAACACTTGCTTTAAATCTCATCATTCTACCGTGTTTTCGTATCTGCAGAAAATTGCTTACCAATCCAAACCCTGGTTTCTCATCTATAAACACTGAATTATAGTCAAGTGACATAATATTTGTGAAATGCCTGTAGTATCTTAAAGGTTGATCACTAGGGCTGACATCCATTAAGTACAATAGGTATAGTGTACAAAACTGTTTTAGGGGTCCACAAAGATGTTTCAGTTTAAAAGAGTATTTCTTTTGGTATGAGAAGGACAAAATGAACTTTTAAATTGAATGAAATATGTCAATATTTTCACTTTTATACTGATACGGTTATAAAGTATAATTTTTAATATTCTGCTCTTGGAGGCAGAAGTGTCTTAAGTTTGTAAATATCATAATGTAGCCAGGAAATCACTCTTGCTTACATTCTTTTAGCCTCTAGTATTTGAATCATGATGCATTCCCTACATATTTTGCTGACTGATTGATTAATCAGCCAATTTCCAGTTTATGTCAATTAAAAGAATATTAAAACTGACCTTTGTGCTCCCTTACCCTACAAGAATGTTTCTAATGCACCATTCCTAAATACTTATCTCCTTTTCTTAGTTACCTCTACTGGGTGATTAAGTATCTCACATTGTACCTATACTATTTTTGTACACATCACTCTCTCCTGCTTGGCTGTCAGAGCTCCTTGACAACATGGGTTGTTTCTAAACCACTGCCATATCCCCAGTAACCAGCCGAATAAATGACACACATAAAGTTGCTCATATAAGTTTTGGAAATTTAATTGATTTGCAATTACAGACTTTTTATTTCCAGTTGCAGGCTAATTGTTGTTTGCTAATGGGATCTGTAACTAAGATTTTAGATAAAACTGTAGTTATCTAAAATGAAAAGTTGTCATCTAGTCTGTCAAATTACCTCCTCCTGGACTTTCTTTACATTTATTCACTATTCTCTAACAATTTAATTATTCCTTAGAAATAGAAAAGTTAAATAAATTTGTTTGTTAAAACATCTTCTGTTCCCACCACATTTATGTAATTAGGAAAGGTCCTGAGAAAATAATCAAGGTCTTTTTATATCCTCATGTATGAATTGTACTGTAATAACTGGTTCTGTGTCCCAGGGACCCACTGAGTATACTATACCACTGAGAACAGAGCCTTTCCATACCACAGAGAGATTACATATAAGAGAAAAAGATATACCAGTAATAATGTTTAAATATCCAGCTTTATGGGTACAGCAGAATACATAAATTATTTGGAAATTGGTTGCTAATTAGTTTGCACTATATGGTTGGGGATTTTTTTTAAAGAAATCATGAAGCATTAGTTTGTTTTTCATTTTTTTATATTGCCTATTGACAGATTTATAACTTTCTCTGCCTTGAAGAGTTTTGACATCTTAATAGTGTCTGGAGTATAGAGAGGGAAGCATTAGAGTGAGGATGACAAACTGCAGTTTGGAGAATTGTAGATGATAGTCTCAGTTACATCAGAGGAATCAGAGGGAAAGGGTAATCTTTATTCTGAAGTCTGATAGTACACAAAACCTGTAACAAGCTTGACTGCTTGTTTTCCATCCTTGATAAATCTTGAAAGAGAAATGGCTGATTTTCTGTGAAAAATCAATGTACGCTTACATATAGAAAATAAAAGCTCTGAAATTTGACATAGTCTAATACTTGGAATCTCATGTTTATTAAGTAGAGTCTCCTAAAATTATTTGAATTCTTAATTTAAAGTAAGGACAGGTTAAAAAAAGTAGATAGTTATTGCTTTGATGGGAAGTTTTACTGTATAATCTCATTTTAGTAATAAGTATTCTGACGATATGAGAATGCTATTTTTGGTGCTTTTATAGGCCTTACTTCTTTTGATGCTCACAATCACAAAGCGACAGTATTGTCATATTTTGCAGATGACAAAACTGAGCAATATGGACCTTATGTGACTTAGTCAAGATATCAATGTTAGTAGCTGGCAGTATTAGGACCAAATCTGGATCTTCTTAAAGTCTCTTATTATTTTTGCCTTCCTACTTCTCAGCTTTTTAATTTAGTAACCACAGGCTGACCTCCTGACACAACTGAAATGCAATCAAAGACAACATGTGGTCTCTCCTACTCTTTGGATTGATCTGGAAATAATTACATGCCTTTTATTTAAAATAAATCCTATTTAGCATCTCTCTTAAGCTCTGTCTGACATGTCTTTGTTACATTTACATATGCATAATGCTACATATAGTTTGTACTGGTTCTTGTGATTCTTGTAAAACCAAGTGAGTGGGTATAACGTATCTGTCTAATTCATGGTAGAAAGATTAAAAATTACAATGTTGGATTTGCCCCACATAGCAAGTAAAGGAGTAAATTAGTTTCATGGTGCTACTGTAACAAGGTATTACAAACTAGATGTCAATGAAAATTATCATCTCACAGGTCTAGAGAAGTCTAAAGTCAAGGTTCTGGTAGATGTTGTTTCTTCTGAAGAGAATCTGTTCCATGCTAATCTTCTAGCTGTTGATGGCCTGAGGAATCCCTTTTACTCATAGATGGTATACTTGCTGCATCTTCACATAATCCTCCCTCTGCATGTCCATCTGTGCATCCAAATTCCCCTTTCTCTAGGGAAATTAGCCATATTGAAACTACTCTAATGACCTATTGTAACTCAATCATCTGCAAAGATTGTGTAAGGCCACATTCATAGGCACTGATGGTTATGACTTTAACATCATTGATGAGTGACAAAACTGAACGTGTAACAGGATGAAAATTCACAACAAGTAGATTTTTTGGACACTAACTACCACAGTGTTTGTATTATATTCTGAAGACTTTTGAAATTTAATTTCTTTCCACTTAGAATTACTTTTTCAGCAATATTCTTCACTGTTACATATTATAATTCTTCTAACAGCTTATGATTCATCTACAGATTTTTAGACTTTTCTTTTTAAAGAATTCTCTACTGTCTTGGTTACTTTTCTCTCATTTCTGGGGCAAGAGATTCCGACACCCAAAATGAAGGAAGGAAGGTTTATTTAGCTCACTGTTTGTGGAGGTTTCAGTCCATAATCAGCTGGTTGCAAGGCAGGGTGACACTGCACTGGAATAACACTTCAAGGCAGCAGCCAGAGCAAAAGGAGTCAAAGCAAGCCCCCCCCCCCCCTTCTCTAGGGCTGGTGTAGCACTCACAAAATCTCTGTGCCCTCCTCTTACACAGGAGAAGATAGTTACAAAGTAAGGATCCTGGCTCCCTGCTGAGTCTCTCAAACTTCTAAACTTCTCAAGTTGACACAATGTATCAACCATAACATCTACTAAATATGGCTTATTGATTTAATATAATCAGTTTTCTAATAATTGCTTTCAAAAAGTTCATGAAATTATTCTTCATAAAAATAATGCTCAGGCTTTAAAAAAAAAAAAAAAGCAAATGGTAGAACACTCTGTTAGGTAGTATGGAGTGTCCTAATTTATAATTATTTGAATAGAATTTCTTTTGTCTGTCATATTACCCAAGATTGATAGAATGAAATATTCCTTAATTGTTGTTTGGTATCCCTTATGATTTTGAGTACCTTTTAAGCTCATGGAGATACCTCATGGGTAGGTAAGTGATTTTCAAATTGTGAAATAGATTGGGCACTTGTTACTATTTGTAAGTATGGCCTACACTGTGAAATGTTCATTAAATTTAAACAAATTAGTTTAATTACCATTATCTTTTAAATATCTATTTAAGGAAAAATACTTCAGTAGTTAGATAATAGGCTTTGGAGAAAAAAACAAATGTGGTTGAATCTGAAGGTTACTATTTTCCATGTACGTGCAACTGAAGTAAGCATAGCTACCATTATTCTGAATGACCTGGAGCAAATTATCAGTTCTACAGTATTCTCATGTCTAACATTGAGACAATGCAACACATTCTTCAATAGACTTTTGATTATATTGTTGAAGAAAATGCATGCTGCATTCATACAACATTTCCAGGCATTTTGTGAGAAGCCAATAAACATCAACTGTATTGTCATCACCAATTAAGTTAATTAGTTCTATTAAAATTATGATTACTATTTATCTTATTAAATTAAAATCTTGAGTCTGAAGATTTGCTGAAATTCTCTGTTTATAGCAATATTAGATGCATTTTTGGCAATAAATTAAAATTGCTTTATGTCAGATTACAACAATAGATCTAATGATTCTATTGTTTCTTTAGATTCTTTTTGTATTGATGATAATGTTAATGGAATTAGAACCTACAGAGATATTTTCAAGTTTAAAAAGTGAATATTTTGTCATTTTGTTATTGATTTTGTTTTTTGGCTTTGGATACACATTTTTGTTTTATTTCCAATACTTTTTTATTATTTAAATTAGCTATTAGAATAACTTCATGCATTATGCTGTTTTTATTTTCAAATACTATTTTAATTTTTTTAAAAACTCTTAAAAACAAAGGTAACTCTTAGAAGCTATAGAAAGAGAAGAGAAAAAAGGAGAGAAGGAAACCCACTTGGGACCCCTCCTCTCTCTCTCAGGAGCTATTCCCATTCTTATTCCGATTCCCCAGGAAATTTTCCTACTTTTAAAACAGAGAAAAGGAAGGAAAAGATAAAAGCAAAAAGCACTGAGAGACCAAGGAGTTTTCTTTGTCTACAGCGGAGATCTATGAATTGCTATTAGTTTCATTACTTTAATTGTTGTTAAAATTGCCTGGAAAATGTTTACTAATTACATTTAATATTTTTACGCCATAATCACTGTGATGACTCTGCTTTTGTTTTCCCCTAGACATCTATATATTTTGTGTTAATACTATTTTGCTATTTCTGAATTAAGTGAATTCTAATAAGGCATTTCTTCTTCCAAGGTGGCACTGTCATTTCAGATGTAAAAACAAATCAGACTCATTTGCACATTGTGTACTAGAATTCTTCAATCTCAACATCATTAACATTTTGGGATAAATAAGTTTTGGTGTTGGAAGTTGTCTTATTTGCTATAGAAAGTTAGCAGCATCCCTGGTCTTTCCCCACTAGATACCAATAGAACCCAATTACTTCTCCAGTTGTGATAACAGTTTCTCTTGATTTTGTCAGAATTTTTTCCCAAAGATAAAAATCACTGCCTCCTTCTCATTGAGGAGAGTCCTCTTGTGTTTTGGAGGTTTCTGCAGTTGAAGAAAGTACTCCCGTTGGACTATCTTTGTAGCCAGGGACAAGGACAATGTAAGCCAGGAATATTTTTCTCCATTTACTTTGCACATTATTCACTCACTTGGTTAACTGATATTTACTGATCATTGAGGACAGCCACAGGTACAAAGACTGTGAATAAGATAGTAACGTTTCTATTTTCAGGAAATGTGCCTTTGAAACCATAGACGTAAAGTGAGAAGCGTAAGTAGTCAGTAAAGCAGTAAACAAGAACATGGATAATGTAACATCAAATATTGGAAGGGGCTGAAAGAACAATTAAATAAGTAATTGAGTAAAGTGATTAGAGTGGGTGTTGCTTCAGACAGGATAATCAGGGAAGATTTGCATAAGGAGGTAGCATTTGTGATGAGAAAAAGAAAGAGCTGAAGTATATATATTCCAGACAAAAAGAAGGTAGAAAATGTGACTAGCTTCACCCAAGGTCATTCTTTCCAAAGGCAAGAAGAAGGCTGGTGTGGAAGGACAGAGGCTATAGGAAGAGGGATGCTCTAAGAGACTCCAGGGTTGGGTGGGGTCTGTGTGTCCCTGAAGAGGATCGATTTCCTTATTGTTGTGAAGGAAGCCATTGAAGCCTTCTAAGAAGAATATTAATATAGTCTTATTGAAGGTTTTATGATGGCCTTTCTGAGAGAAGAGTGAAAGCAGGGAAATACATTGCAAGACTTTTGAAGAAGTGAGAGACACTGATAGTTTAAGACTGTGTTGTAATATTATAAACTGAAGAATCCAGAGTATTATGGAAGCAGAAGTGCTAATAGCTATGTCAGCATGTACTGATTAATGAGGAGGAAAACAGGAACTAAGGATGATTCTGGCTTTGAGGACTGAGTGATCAAAAGAGATTGTGTTATGTTTACCAATATGATGAAGATTTGTTATGGATTGATACATGGGTGATGTGGTGCAGGATGGGAGGAGAGATGGTTAAACCATATTCTTTTAGCTTTGAAATTACTCAAAAATTTGGAATGTGCAGATGATCTTTTTTGAACCTCTTATTCTGAATTTCAGTGACTTTAATTTGGAATTGCAACCTAATTTTTATAACACTAAATACTATGATGAAGCTTCATCCTTTTCTTTGCAAAAATACTTATGTATTGGAAAATTACACAAATGACACATTCTCGGTAAATCATATATTCAGGGTTGTGGTTTTAGAGAAAGTGCTGAATGTATATGGAAAACAGACGTCCTCATCTTACTTCATTAGCAGATTTCCTGATCTACACCCATAACCCCTTATTTTGTAAACTGTCATATGTACAAAAGGGCTGCAAGTCTGGAAGAGTGACACACAGCTTTTGCAAACTGCAACTGCACTGTGTCGCTGGGCCCAGGATAAAATAAATCAGCGTTACTTTTTAAAATATGTTTTTGCCTCATTTTTGAACTCGAGTTTGGGGGCTTATTTGTGGATTACAAGATTTAGTAGTAAGACAGTCTACAATCATTTCTATATTGGAGTCTCACATTAGCCAGAATTTTTAGAAACATATTTTAAGCATTTTACAGAGGGCTTTTGTGGAATTGCATTGCTTCTAGTCTTACATTCCTGGAATATTTATCTTCAGATTTTTGTCCCATAAAATGCAACGTATGTGGTAATGATTAAAAATGTATGGGGCTGGGGATTTAGCTCAGCGGCATAAGCGCCTGCCTTGCAAGCAGGCAATCGTGAGTTCGATCCCCGGTACCGATAAAAAGGAAAAAGAAAAAAACATGTAGTCTTCAGGGTCAAATTACCTGTATTCAAATCCCAACCAAACCACTATATTTTAGTAAGATGTAGATGAGTGAAACAAAAGTTCTGTACTTGGGATTATTTACCTGTAGATGACAATAATTATAAGATTAATGATTAAATGTGCTAATATAAGTAAAATATTAGAAGAATGTCCACAACATAGCAAAAAACCAAATATCTGCAGTTATTACTTCTTGCCAAAGCCTGGTAAAAATTCAGGTTTACTGGTCACTGAGTTGTAATGGTCTTGTTTGAGATAGTCTTCATGATGTACAAGAAATCAGCAAAATCCTGAGTGGCTTTCGCTGGTAAGAGGAGGTAATATTTGCCTAACAATTACACATCATAAAATAAAAACATTACCATGTGTAATTTAAGTACAAGCATTTGAGTTTCAAAAGGGAAAAACTAGGCAGTATCTCAAATTTGTATTTTAAGCTAGAGCCTGGCTTAGGTTCAGACATGCAGTAGGTACTTTGTAGACCTGAGCTCATTCATGGATTGTCTCCCCTCTATATTCTGACCTATGTTAGGAAGGACATTGCTTCAGAAGTTTTAGTAAATCTGCATGACATTTTTATCTTAAATATGACCTTTTATCTTAGGAGAATCAGAAATTCTGAAGCTACAGTATTATGGTCGAAGTATTCAGCTTTTTTAAAAAAACACATATGGATACATTTACCTAATATTTTCTCTGCCTTAAATTTCTTTTAAAATGCATGTATTCATCTCACATTTATAATGTAACTAATGTCAAATTTTCTAAAAGACAACAAGAGATGATTATATAGGAAAGGAACCAGCAGTGTAGTCTTTTTATTCTTGCCTGCTTTAGATTTTGCAGTTTTAATCAAATTGGCATTTAAAAATACTGAGCTTTATTTGTTGAAAACAGTACTGTTCATAGAGATTTTTAGGTGCAAATTATCTAATGTTTAAACACTACCAGAAAATAAGCTAAATACAATTAACACCGTCTTAGTTTATCAAGTATTTAAGTCTTAGTGGTAGGCCAAAAAATCAGACTTTTGGGACAAAGAGAACATGGCGGACAGACAACAGCAGCTACTGAACGCTCTCTAAAGGCTCGGCTCAGAGGCCAGGAATGATGCGGACTAAGGAGATACGAACCAGTAGAGATATGCTCTGCTGACTCAGGAACGAACTGGACTGAGAGAATCCAACTTGGAATACAGTCCTGGCGCTAAAATAGGAACAGAAAAATCTCGGTGTGGAGGCTCGACTCCGCGCCATTGGAAACCGCGGTTTGGATTTCCCGCCGCCGCGGTTTGGATTTCCCGCCCCACCCGGCGGCCGGCTGCCTCCACAGCGGCTCAGCAAGAAGAGACGCGACCGCCGAGCTCTGGGAACGGGAGTTTGCGAACGGAGTCGGAAACGCGACGGACAGGGAGGAAGGCTGACTGGTGGCGAGGTGAGCAAGGAACTGACTCCCTACCGCAGTTTGACTCCAGCGGAGGTTTTTTTCTGGGCTCGGGCAGTCCTGTAAGAGCAGGGCGCGGTGGCAACTGCAGCCGCACATTTTCCTCTCGGACGGGATTGGTGAAAGGTGCCTGGCCGGAGTGACGCTGCTGGCGGACCCCCTAGGCTGGCCTAGCCCAGATCCCAGAGCCTGACGGTGGCCCGGAGGAGCGACCGACTCCCGCGTAGGCTGCCTCCTCCGCAACTCCCTGGTGCGCAGCGGTGGGCGGGAACACCTAGCCAGCGCAATTTGATCAGGCTGTGGCTGACAGGCAGGGAAGCCGGGCCTCCTGTGTAAGATTGCATTTTATAAGGAACAGAAAATATGGGGAAGGGAAGCAACAAAAAAGGCTCCCCGGCCCCCAATCCTGAGAATCAGGCAATAGTGGACACTGCACCAATATACATTAAGCGCCATTTAGAGAGCCTCATAGACCAATTCAGGAATGAAGTTATCAATGACCTGAAGCTAGAAGTATGCAGAATAGTTAGAGAAATGCTAAGCACCACCCAGGAAAAAGCAGATGGTGGAATGGAAGAACAGGAAAAGAGGGGAGAATTGCTTGATGGAGAAAACAGAGAAAGCATTGAGTATGTGAAGCAGGTGCAAAGGGACTATCAAGAAATTAAGAAGTCTACCCAAGACTGGCATAACAGCTTGAAAGAAACTAAGGACAGACTATCTGAATTGGAGGGCAGACTGGAAACATGGGAGAATGAAATGAAAAACTTCTTAAAAATAACAAAGAAACACACAGCAATAATACAAAGACAAGAAGATGATAAGAGGAGCCATAACTTAAGGATTAAGAACATAAAAGAAGAAGTAGGGACACAAACAAGTGAACTACAAAAGCTACTCACAGAAATAATCCAGGAGAATTTTCCTAATTTAGCAAAAGGTAAAGATACTCAAATGTATGAGGCATACAGGACCCCAGCTACCTACAACCCTAACAGAGAAACACCCAGGCATATAATAATAAAAATTCCAGAAATTCAATACAAGAACAGAATATTAAAAGCTGTAAGAGACAAGAAACAGATCACTTACAAGGGAATACCCATCAGAATTACAGCAGATTTCTCTTCACAAACCATCAAATCACGAAGAGCATGGGGAGAAATAATTCAAGCTTTGAAAGATAATAATCTCCAGCCAAGATTGAGATATCCTGCACAACTGTCCCTGGAAATTGATGGAAACACGAGGTGCTTCCAAGATAAAGAGGAACTGGGGGAATTTGCAACCACCAATTCAACCCTACAGAAAGTATTGCAGGATATTCTAAAAAAAGAAAAATACAAAGAACCCAGAAATAGGGGCGGGGAGGCCACAACGAATGGAGCAGAGAACAAAATGAAGAAGACAAACTGACAGCTACTGACAGAAAAAGAGCTCAACAGAAATGAGACAGAGAAGATTGGATGATAGGAACAGCTTTTTTTGGAGAAAATGACATCTTAATAGGTAATGCTGATTTAGTACCATCTTGGTTTGAAGTCTCATCTAGCGTCTGTTTTTCTGTCTCCAATGGTCTAAACAGGTTGTATCTTATTGGATTTTGTTATGTATGATAGTATAAGAAAAAACCTTTTAAAGACAAGGAGATTATACAGAGACCATTGTTCATTTTCTGTTAGTCGATTCTAAATACTCTATAACGCTGTCATTCTCTTGAATGGATTTACATTGTTTTGATATACTTAATGCTACAGTATATGAAGTTGTACTCAAGGACTTCAGGGAGGGAGTCAATATGGTAACTATTTTTGGGTCAGGATTATCTGGTGGTGAAACACTATTCTGCTTAAATGGTTATGTTTTGATCTGCCCTGTTTCGCTGTTATGCCCTCTTTTTTCTCAATCTCCACTCCATTATTTACTTTTTTATTTTTATCCATTTAATTAAAGGGAAAAATATAGCAGGATATAATATAGTAACCCACTTTGACTTTCTATTATCTCGATTTGAAGCCCTGTATTACTCTCACCATCTTGTTTTTGACTGAGGTTCCTCTATTCTGTTTTGCTGGATAGTATCAGGTTCGAAAGTTTAGGCATCAGCTGAGAAGATAATGAGATTCATTATAACACCCATTCTCGTTGACTTTTATCTACTTTTGAAGACCTACAATATCTCCAATGTTTTGGTTTTGTCGGTTTTATTCTTTACGGTTTTGTTCAATTGTAGTACAACTAATGGTATAGGCAATTCTATTAGAAATAGCGGGAGGCATTATGGTAACCATTGTTGATCACCTTGTATTATGTTTTTATATTATCTATTATGTCCACCCTTTTGACTTTACCGATTCTGTTCTGTTATGTCACATTTGGTTTTACTCTCTTCCAAAAAAAGCAATAAGAACTGTGGGAGCAATGAAACCCAAAATGTGTAATAGTCACTGTACAAAAGAGAGGAAAAGAAAGTGCTCTAAACTATATAACTGCATGTATATTTAAATGTATAAGATAGAAAATAATATCACAGAGTTTTATTGGATCATTGAACAGAACTGTTTGCAGTACCATTGTTGGAATGTCCAATCTACAAGCTTTAATTTTGTGACTTGAACAATTATTTCTAAGATGGCAATATGTAATCCATTAACTAGTGATTTCCTACTGCGCATTTTTTATTCTGTAAATCTGTATAACTTGTACCCCTTCACTGTTTTTTTTTCTTTCTTTTCTTTTCTCCTTAAATAAAAAAAAATCAGACTTTTGATTTTTTGTCTGTAAGACATATAGACAAAACTATTTGGATAGTGTGAAGTTTAAGACACTGAAGGCTACTTTTGAAACTCTTTAAACTTTGCAAAAAAATGTTTATAGTTTATAGGTGACTTCTAAATTTTAGTTACTGATTGTCTTTTTCATTGCTTTGTATGGCAAATTCTAGTCTTCATGACAGTAACAGATAAAATATTGCATTGCAATTTTCTACTAGTAAATTTCACTAATTGGCTATGGTCTTATGAAAATGTTTCAGAACAAGGGCAGAGTGTAGGTATGTGGAATACACATACAAATATAAAAATAACACTCTATAATGTTGCCTTATTTCAATTGCTGAACTGTGGCTCAACTTTTACATAGTCACCTATAGCATAATGTTAATGTGGAATGTGGATGTGTCTTAGTTACTTTTCTGTTGTTGCTGAGACAAAAAAAAAAAAAAAGCCACCCAAATTAAGGAAAGAAATATTTATTTAGCTCACAGTATCAGTCTATAATCAGCTGCTCCAGGGAAGAGTGGTATGACACAAGAGCAACTGTTCAAAGCAGCAAAAGTAGCACGAGCAAAAAGGGAGAGAGCTAGCTTCTTTTCTTCCCTTATATTGTAAGCAGGCTAAGCTCCTGCCCCCGAAGTCCTAACAGTTTTAGCATTATTGAAAAGTCCAAGTCCCAAGTCTCTTCCAAGATGTAAGACCAAACTCTTAGCTGAAGCCCCTGTACAAATGAAAAGTTAAACACTTTTAACATTAAATGACATGAGACAAACATTTCATTCCAAAAGTTATAAACAAAGGTGTACAAAGAATTTGGACCAAACCAAGCCCTAAATCCAGCAGGGCTGGATTAAGACCTGTAGTTTCATGTCTAGGATATGAAGCAAATTGTGAGCTCCAAAGGGCTTGAGGGACTCTACTCTTATGGCACTTCCTTTCTGACCAAACTCACACCATTTTAAATCATCCTGCTGGGCTCTTTACTGTTGATTGTCAACATAGATCTGGTTAAAGCCCCCAAGTGCAACCATGCCAAAACCTCAGCATTCAACTGCCTTAAAATTTCTTCTGCCAGATTAGTCTGTGCTTCTTAAGCTCAGTTTCAGACAAAGTCTCTGAACATGATTGAAATGCAGACAAACACTTTTCCAAATCATAGTACATGTAGTTTGGAATCCTACAGCCAATGCAAACCTTCTTCCCAATAGAAACGTCCTGAGCCTGGTCTTTACTGGCAGAATTTCTATCAGCTTTCTGGTCTTTTCATCTCTGACCAGAAGCTCCCATATAGAATAATGTAATGCATTGCAGCGCTACTCTTTCATATGACATCTCTGAACCTTTCCAATCTCTTCCTATAAGCCATTCCCAAAGGCTCCTCAACCACATGGCCAGGTATGGTCACAGCAAGGATCCCACATCCCCGGTACCAAATTCTATCTTCGTACTTTTCTCTCAATGCTGATACAAAATATCTAACACCCTAGATTAAGGAAGGAAAGATTTATTTAATTCACAGTTTGTGGAAGTTTCAGTCCATAATCAGCTGGCTCCAAGTTCGGTTAGCATAGCAACACAAGTAAAGTTTTAGAAGACAGCAAAGCAGCAAGAGCAAAAGAGGGAAAGCAAGTCTCTTTTCTTCTCTTTTATTGTCAGCAGACTAGCCACTACCCCAGGACAGATATAACCCTCACATCATAATGGTTGATATATTATGTCAACGTGAGAAGTATAGAAGTTTAACTAACTCAGCAGTTCTACATCTTAAAGTGTAGAGGACATGCCCTTAAGACTCTAGGATGTTGTTCATTATGTCAATTTGAGAAGTTTAAAATCTTAACTAAGTGACTCAGTGGGGAGCCAGGGACCTCACTTGTAAACATCCTGAGCCTGTACAAGAGGAAAGCAGGGCAATGATATGAGGGCTACTCCCACCCTGGAGGCAGGGGATAGCCTGCTCACAGTATAAGGGAAGAAAAGTAGCTTGCTCTTCCTCTTTTGTTCTTACTGCTTTGCTGTCTTCTACCGCCTTGAACCTTGTGCCATGCCACCCTGCCTTTGAGCCACAAACTGTGAGCTAAATAAACCTTTCCTTCCTTAATTTTGGGTGTTGGATATTTTGTCCCAGCAATGAGAGAAAAGTAATTAAGACAGAGTGTGTTTCAATATGTTAGATGTTCTATGAAGCTCCTAAAATCATGCTAGGCATAAAAATGATCTTAAAGTGCTTCTGATTATTGTGAATTTTAAAATAATTCTAATACTTTAAAATTTTTTTAAGAAGTAATAAGAAATTACAGAAGGTTTGGGTTTGAGGAATAGAAGAAGAAAGAAAACCCACCACTGCTAACAAAAATCATTTATGCATAACTATATATCTATGTTTCCTACTGGATTTTGTACTATATTAATTAGGTGCATCTATAGGATTGTTTCAAATATTCTGAGCTATATAATAAAGGCTGTGAGTTTTTAAATATTTCTGAGGAAGAGTTTTAAAATAATTTTATTTTATTTGTTGAAAAACTAGAGAATCATTCCTAAATATTAACTTTGAGCCTAATTTTTGAAAAGTTTTAAAAGCAGATGTATAATAGAAATTGTATTAAGTAGGGATCAGACATTTATATTGAAGTAGCAATTCTGGGGACTTCATAAAGGATTTGAACATAGTTATTTTAGTCTTCTGTTGTTCTATCAGTTGAAGTATATTTGTGGTATTTAAATTCATATGAGAAATATACATATAGAGTCAAAAGAACGCAATGTGATACATATCCCTTCCCCAAACCATGCTGGAAGCTTTATAGAGATTTATAGATGTGCTTTCTTGGATTTTTATTTACCTTTGATGGTAGGATTTATTTTGGGCAGGGACATGCTTGTCTTTTCCTGGTGAATGTTTATGGGGAACAACAGAGGGTAGCAGGAATCTTTGAGAAAGAAAAAAAAAAAAACACATAACCAAGTATAGCTCAGAGTACTGGAGAGGGAGAAAATGATGTAAGAATTCTATTAATTATATGATGTATATTTGAAGTCTGTTAATGGTACAGACAAGAAATAGTAAGAAAATGAAAGAGCACGGTGTTAAAGGATCCAAGGAAACTCAGGAGAGAAAGGTTATCCCCATGATTTTTTCTAGTCTATCTGGCCACCAGCTGTCCCCCTGTTTTTCTTTGTTGTTATTTGTTTTGGAATGTGAAGAGGTATCTTGATATTATTTAGACACAATGAAAATGGTAGAAGAACAGGAACTGTAAGAAACTATAGACTATTCAATTTTTACCATAAAATAGTTAAATAGAAATTTATTTTCAGCCATAATTTGCAAAATAAGTATGGAGTTTATTTCACTTATTTTTATCTCACCTGGCTCTGTACACTCATTGTTGTTATTAGCCTACCTTAAAATACCAAGTTACATTTCCTTCTTTAGTATTTAAAGTAAAAGTGCCAATCCAAATGTCAGAGGTTGTTATTTCTACCACAGAGATTGCCCAGTCTTCAAATAGCAAAATAGTTGTATAAAAAATTCTTAACATAAATTAGTTTACTTTTCACTCTGTCCCTGCAGCATACATAGTTAAGAACTATTAACTCAGACCCTAAGTTTTCAGGTTTGAATTTTAATTACACACTGAACCAGCTTTGTAACCCTATGCAATTACTTTTATTTTCTGTGCCTTCATTTCTTTGTCTATAAAATGACAATAATTATAATAAATTTATCTTAATAAGGCTAAGCCCTTAAAATTGCATTTGTAACACGCAGACACACAGACTTAATTCAGTGGTTTTCCCCTTTGGTGGCTGATCAGAAATGCCTGGCGAAAATGGTGCCCATCTGCCACATATCTCACTGATGCAGTCAGAGTCTTTGGGAGTGGGGCTCAGTAGTGTGTGGTAGGTGGAGCTTAGAACTCCTCAGGTGAGTCTAATGAACAGTTAATGTTGTGAACCATTGCCATAATGTTTGTTATTAATTATCTTTGTTGCTAATTTATAAACTTCTTGAGGGCAGGGAGTTCATTATAGTAGTCTCCTTTATCTAAAGTTTCACCTTCTGCAGTATCAGCTACTTGTGGAAATATTAATGAAAAAAAAATTTTAAAGTCCATAATTTGTGAATGACTCTTCTGAGCAACATGATGAAATGTCTTACCATCCTGCTGCATTTTGCCAAGGATGTGAAACATTCCCTTGTCTAGAGTATCCACATTGTATATGCTATCCAGTCATTAGCAATGAGGAGAGAGTAAGAGAGATGGGGGAGGAATAGGCCACATTTATACAACTTGTATTACAGTTTATTGGTATAATTCTCTTATTTTATTATTAGTTGTTAATTTCTTGTTCTTAATTTTATAAATTAAGCTTAATTATAGGTATATATGTATTGAAAGAAACAGAGTTTATGTTGGATTTTATTTTCTCTGTGGTGTCAGGCATGTGTGGAGGTCTTGGAATTTATCCTTGTGGGTAATGCCCTATTGTGCTGGCTTTGTATACTTCTTCCCCAGAACAGCCAAATCAGTGTCTTATTTGCAGCTAATGCTCATTAAGTACCATCAATTAAAGAAAACATGTTGATGATTTTTAGATGTGTAAAGACCTTGCCATCCCACAGAGGTGCTAATTTTCAACATTAATTATTCATTCCCTCATTTACTTATTTATACATGCTACACACTGGAGTCTTGATGCTAAACACTGTAGACATATATGATTTGAAAATCCAATCCCTGTTCTAAAGAGTCCATAATTTCACTTATGAGGTGGAACATAAACAAATGCATACAAATGACTAATTGAAGGTAAATTCACCATGTTTCAGTGCTGTTTGCAATTTGGTTTTCCTGGGATTCAGACTCCAAGGTGGATCTCTAAGATGATGTGCTTGTTCAGATGTGCTGCCATGACCAACATCTCTATGTGGGTGGCAAAATGGAAGGATGTGAAAGAAGCCTAGTTGATTGGAGGCAAAGTTCAGTTTTGATAGATTCCCAGTGACGTTTTTAGCCAACCCCATGAGGAGTTCTGGGACTGGGATGGCTCTTCATGCTAGTCCTAAGTGGCGCTGAGGGAATACCAGTTTTTATTCCTCGTGAATTAATGCTGGAATGTAGGTACTGTTCTACTTTAGGTGGAGCAAGACTCAAATAGAACCTACAGTTCAGGAAATCTTCTGGCAGTTCTTGCAGAAGACAGAGGAATGTCTTTAATTACTAAAGGGGAATTTTGACAGATGGTCACTGCTTGCACCATAAAAGTAATTATCAGCAGCAACGACAATGTTACTCTGGTCCACAGAAGAAAAGGATCATTTTTATCAAACTGGAGGGAGGAAAGCCAACGAATTGAGGATCACTTTCTTAAGTGGATTCCATTACAATTTGATGTTTAAAGTAGGTAATATTTCAAGAGCCTGTGATAAGGCACAGGATATTCCAGGTATAGGAAACAGTAGTGATAAAAATAGTAAATATGAAGTATCCATTTGTTTAGATACTTACAAGTCTAGAAGGCTAGACCTAGGCAGCTTAGGCCCAACTTGACTATTTTTAGGAGCTGGGAAGAAAATGCACAAGTATTCTTTAGAAAGATGACTCTAGAGATAATATGAAGAAATAGGTGAGGGTGGAGCATAGAAACTGGTGGATAAAACTTCAAGCCAGTGAATTTCATATCCACAGATACCATAGGAGATAGGACCTAAGAAAAAGGAGGAAAACAGAGAACTGCATAGTACTTGGGGGATGTAGGAGGTAGAGTAGATATGTCTGACAAGTTTGAGTAAGGCCTGTGAATAATGAGAGGATGTGATCAGTAGATTGAGAAGAGCTCTATACAGATGTATAAAGATGGAAAAGCGGTCCCACGTAGGCACTAGCTTTGATGTATTAGGAAAGAAAGAGACAAATGACCAAGGCATTGCAGAGTACCAGGACTACATGAAAGATTGTTCAGGTTTGTAGATTCCTTGTTGTTGCATCACTCTGAGGCTTTCCAAACAACCTCAGGCATTTTGTCCTGGCTATCAAGAAAGCATCTGAGTGCTCTGTGCCTGGTCCTGTTGCAGCATTAGCTTAGATAGTGCCAGGTGAAGCTGTAAAATAACTAATGTTTATCTGCAAAATGCCAACCATCTGCATTCTTACTTCATGTCTGTCTCTTTCAGGCTCTTAGATTAGTATCCTTACTGTATCTCCCCTCTTCTCTGTGAAAAATGTTCATTTAAACCAAAATGTTGATTTCTCTAATTACATGTCATCTTCTTTTGAATTACCTGTAGCCAGAGGATTAAACTCTAATTCTTTTCAAATGAATCTTGGTGCATAATATTATTTTAAACAAGAGGACGTCTGAGCCCCTAAAAATGATGTTAAATGTACGGTCACTGACAGTAATTTAATTTTGAGGGTGAGCATTTCAAGACTTGAACAACATGGAAGTTAAGTTATACTTGAGCTTCTTAACCTGGGGAGGAAGTCTTGGAGAGATGTATATGCTGCCTTGTGTGAGGACCCTATACAGACACCGGGAACTTGGTTTTGGTATGTTAAATACCTTAAGGTTGTTATAATTTCTTTTTCCCTCATGCACAAAAGTGAAGCCGATGAACTGATAGTCTTGTAATTTGTCATTATGAAAGAACCATTCCTATTTCATCTAGGTTGTTTCATTTAAGAACAGCTTAATAAGCCCTATTTCAGGGTGAACTGTATTATAATATTATTAGTTCCCAAGTAGTCACTTTGCAAAATTTTAGAATTGTGTGCAATCTCTCTTTCCATTCTAAAACCTTACGAGAAAGTAATTGAGGTATGGACACTTGAAAGCCTCAATTTTATTTCTTTGCAAAGAAATTTCAATTTAGAGTTTATCTGGCTATAGTCTCCACATATTTCTTAATGGGGGCTAAATCAAGCTTGTTGGGAAGTTATAGTCATATATCGTCCAGTCCTATTACCTAAACTACCTTTTGACATTGTCAGTTGGAGCACTTCTGGTTGTGATTAGAACTCAGCCTTGGTTTGGTTGGCAACCCACACTTCTTGCTTGTTTTTCTCTAAGTCCTGATTCAATACAGTCTTTGAAATGATTTATATTTCATCCAAAGTCATTAGTGTGTGTTTCCAAGTGGCCAATCTTTCTTCTTTTATTGTTAATGTTTACAAGAAACCTCTTGGAGTAATGACTTGCTGTGATAATTTATCATTGAACTGCCTCCTATATCAGTGACCAGCTTGTATTTCATACTTTTCTGTTCTCTGTTTCTTTATAAAATTCCTATTTTCTGAACAGAAAAAATGATTCTGTGCCTAATCTATGTGTAAATATGAACCATTCTCTATTATTAGCAAAGACAGATGTGGTACCCTCTTTTTCTGTAAAAATTGTTCTCTTAAAGATCAGAAACCATAAAAGATTCATTTAGGTTGCTTTAAAGTTACATGTTAGTATTTATATCAGGAATAAAATTAAAATGTTATGAATAGCCATTCTTAAAAACTAGTTTTCCACTTTAAGGAACTAATTCATTCAAGTACTTTGCCCATTCATTTTTTATATTTACTGAAATAAAACAAAATGACTTTCTTTCTCAATTACAAAGTCAGTGCACTGAGATTCTGCCAAATCTGAATTTTGCCTATTACTGAAACCCTAACCACTACAGATGACATTAAAAAAAACCTTGTCCAAATTTCCTCAGTCCAAAAGCTTCTGTAATAAGAACTAGAAGTATAGTTTAGTGATACAGCATTTATCCAGCATGAGCAAGGCCCTGGAATTAATCTATGAAACAAAAAAAAAAAACAAGCAAAAAAAAAGAAAAGAAAAGAAAGGAGGGAAAGAACAAAAGAAGGAAAGACACATAAAAAGAAGAGAAAGAAAGAAAAGAAAGGAGTTTCATAATAATACAGGAAGAGGGGAGTGCTTTTGTGCTTATTTATGCCAGTGATGAATTGTACAAAACTAGTCATCAGTCTTGGAGCCTAGAGTCAAAATGAAGTTTCTTCAGTCTCTCCTTTTTTAGACCAAAAAAAGTCATTCTGACTAAAGCAATGAACTAACAACTTTAGTTTTTAAATGGTGTAACCAAGTCCATGCAGGTGGGCCTACTGTCCATAACCTCTAAACCTTCAATCATGTAATGGCTTTTTCCACCAAGTCATCCCACAACCTAAAATAATGCCTGACCCTTAGATGGGCCTATTCTTTTGTGTGCTGGATGGATGAACTGATTAGCAAAGCCAAAGCTTTAGGAAAGTCAGAGTAGCAATTGCCTTCCTCTCTTATTACCTCTCATTACCTCATTTGGCTTGTTTACTCGCTTGTTTTAAGAGGCAGTCTAGTAGAACAGTCAAATATATATATCAGTTCTGGGCTATGTTTGGTTTACAGCCATGTGATCTTCACAGGTTATCTACTTCACTGTACCTCACACTTTTCCTATTAATGAAGGTAATAATAGACACATCTCATAGGATCACTGTGAAGACTAAGTTGACTCGTGCATCCTGTTATGTGGTTAGTACTCAGGATGTGTTAGCTGTTATCCAAGGAATGAGCAGGCATTGAAATGTGGTATGATTCAAGGGTTCTTTCCATGGAAGCAAGTCTGGATTTTGGTAAGTTCATTTAAAACAATGTGATGTCACAAGGTTTTATGTTGTCTCTGAAGACTTAAATTAAGATTCCATAATGATCCCTAGATTTCTGCAGCCACTGAAGTTTAACAGAAGCCATGCTGAAATCTTGCAGCATGTAAATATACCCATATGCTAAATAACTGAGCATCTGAAAGTGAGACAAGATACCAAGAAATAATATGGACTCTCATGACACCCGAATAAATCTAATGTTGATACCAGTTCTGCAGCTCCTTATGTCTCTGTCCTGGAAAAAAATATTAAAATTCTTTAAATTTTAGTTTATTTATTTTTAAATTAAATAAAAACACTTTTTATATGAAAGAGTAAAAAGGATATACATATAAAGAGCCAGTTACATCATAGAAACAATAAATAGTACATTTTAAAAACTTTAATTTTAAAAATTTTAAATTATAGTATTAAAAACCTAGAATCCAAGTGGCTGGGGGAAATGCACATTGCTATGTAAAGATTGTATCATTTCACTTTCTAGATTCTTCATAAAATACTAAGCTAGTTTCCAGGTAACCAGGGCCTTGAAAGTATTTTGTCTTGGGAGCAATACCTTTATTCTTGAAAATTTTAGTTCCTTATCTATGACTCTGTGTTAAAATACCATGACTTAAGAGACATCTCTGATTCCAAAGCCTCACTGTTTTGAGGAGGCATTCAGTGTGTAAAAATTAAAAAAAAAGTGAAACGAAGAAAGGAAAGGCCCTAAAGAGGAATAGAAGGAGAGAGAGAAGGCAGAAGGGGAAGAAATGAGGGAGAGAGAGAGAGAGAGAGAGAGAGAGAGAGAGAGAGAGAGAGAGAGAAGGAGCGAGGAATAGAGGGATGGAGGGAGAGAGAGGGAGAAAAAGGAGAAGGAAAAGAGAAAGAGGGAAGAGAGGAGGGGACAGGGAAAGACAAGGGAAGACAAGGGGAGGAGAGAGGACAGAGAGAAGTAGATGTAATGAATATCAAAGCCAATTTTGTCACACTTACTGAAATTATTTTTTTATTCTTTGGGAATTTTTTGATGAGAATTTTCACCGAATTTTAGTGAGATAAATATGTCTGTCTATATTACCTTGTAAGATAATTGGAATTTACCAGCTAAGTCTATAATAACAAACAATCTTAGAATCTCAGGGATTAAACCAACAACAAAATGTTTCTTATTCAGTCTACAGTTACAGTAGTATGGGAGCTGTCCCTTTCCTAATGGTCAATCAAGGATAAGGTCAGTAAGACCTCCATCATTTCAAATGTTGCTAGTGGCCATGAGAAACTGAGGAAAAATTGAAAATTCTGAGCAAGCTCTTAACCCAACTGGTTAGGCAAAGGACTAGCCCCTGATGTTTGTCACTTTGAGGCAAAAAGTAGCTGGAAGGGAAATGTGCCAAGCATTTGATGATCCAAAGCAAGAGAAGTCACTTTTGTGTTTTTATACAATCTTGTCCTCATTTTCTGTACAGACAGCAGGATTGTACTCCTTAAATTCCCCATGATTCCATAATCTTCAGTGACCTGAGTGCGTGAATAAGTATGGTATTATATCACTTCCCTGTTGAAGTTTCAAAATCCAGTGTGTAATGTGCAATATTGTGACCTTTTCTGAGAGTAACTGAGATGCTCATGATCTGTCAGTTTGGGTGAAGACAAAATGAAGCAGCCTCCATCAGCCCAAGATATGATGTGAACAAAAAATAATAGATTTGTGTTACCACACTCAGATTTGAAAGTTGTTTGTTTTGCCTATTGCTCTTATGAATTCTGGCAGGGAACATATATACTAGGAAATTTTGCAAACATTAAAAAGTAGATTTCTTTTTCTCATCTAAATTTATATACAATATCCTCAAACTTAAAGAGATGAGGTAAATTTTTTGGTATTGTAAAGAAAAACACATTTTTCCTGTATACCTCCAACTGGTCTATTTGACTAGTGATAGTGCTGACATTGTAAAGAGGTCATATTTGGGAGAAAGGAGGCTATATTAATTATAGTGACAAGGTGAATTTGCATTATTAGTGTATTTTCTACTAAAAAACAGAACATCATCTAGTGATCTATTGCAGATACATCTGTCCTAATGATGGGAAGTTGGAGGAATATATGATATACATGGTCTTTCCTGTTTCTTTTTTGAAGATTTAAACAAATTCATTAAGTATTTAAGTATTTCTAAAGGCAACTTCTTAATTTTTTTAGCCTTGTTCTATAGAAACCAATGAAGAAAAGAAGATATCCTAGGCAAGTGAGGAGAACAATAGGTTCATAGTCCAAGAAGTTGATGGGACCCTAAAGATTTTCATACTCTGTTACTCCTGAATATGAGACAGAGAGTAATGAAGTGAGGTACAGATACTGCTACTGATTTGTTATGTGACCTTAGGCAAGGCACTTAATCACTTTGGATCTCAGTTTCCTCATCTTTAAAATGAGGATAATAATACTGGCATAAGTCAGAGGGGTGTTGTGTGGATAAACTAATTAATGATTGTAGAATGCGTTGAAAGTGCAAAATGTTGTATAATTGTTAGGTGCTATTATGAAGAAGTATTATTAGTGTGTTGTGTTTCATTTTTATTAGGGCTTCTTTTTGCTTTGAAGTCAGCTTGCACGTGGACTGTGGGTTTGAGATAAGTTTACAGATGTGCTGCTCAAGTCCCTTTTTGCCTGGAGAAAACCCTCAGTAGCTAGGGTAATCATCATTATGAAGAGTAAGCTCTTCAAGATAAAAAAAAAAGATAGGAAATGATTTTCTTTTTAAAACATGTAAATGATTCTAACTTTAAAAGTATCAATCAATTCTTTAAAATTTCATACAACCCTATGTTTCACTGAAGTCTAACAATGTGCAAATTTGAAACTTCAGGCATTTTCTGCTTTAGCATAACATAGGAAATGTTCTTGCTCAGATAACTTTAAATCAGCTGAACCAGCTCTTTCTAATTTTCCCACAGTGTTTGCTTCAAGGATGAAAATCAGTGAGGTATCTTCCTGAGGAGAGGAATTCTGGTCTGTGGCTGTGATTTACATCTTCAAAATGTTAAAACCCCAATCCAAATTAATTTCCATTTGTTTTCTATGTTCTCTACTGGGAAATACCCTTCTCAGTATATAAAAACAAGATATTCTTTTGAAGGTCAAGTACATACCATGTATATACACGACTAAATAACATGGCTAAACTACATTGGATTTGAAGCAAAAAGATTACAATCAGTCCTTAAAAGGATTATGATTAGCTATGTGTATTTTAACAAAACAATTTACTGAGTTTCCATATATAGGAATGTGTGGAAAAGAATTCCTGCTTACCTAACTAGTCTCTGGAAGGGCCCAAACAAAATAAAATCTTTGAAGATGATATACAAATAAATTATTTAAATTATATTATAATACATTATCTAACATTTGGGTTACTTTAATTTTATTCATGAGTTAACAAACCTCTTAAATATATTTTCGTGAATGATAAAGATATTATAAACTGAAAAACTTCCTTGAATTTTCTTACCACCCAAGCCTTTACTCTCAGATCCTATAACATCATTAAAATGAAGATTCTATACACTTTCTGATAAATTAAGTAAATGAAAGAGGTCACAGATTTAAGTGGTAAGCTTTGGTCATTTGCTTTGCTCCTATTTTACACATTTCTATTTTTTAGTTTTATGTGTAAACATATACATGTACAGAGTTATATATAGGAATGCCAAAGAGATTTGTTTAGAATGCAGAAGAATAAAAGTTCTACCAAAGAAATCTAATATTTAATGTGAGTCTAACAGTCTTTAGCATTTGATCCTCTTGTTCTTCTATAGAGGATAAACACTTCTAGAAACTTTCAAGAGACAAGAAGTTTCAGATTCTCAAATCAGAGTAGTCAAATACAGAGCTCTATCATTGAGACATTATTTTCTCTCAAATATTTTACTTTTTGTGATGATCTAAAACTTTTCAAGAAGAAATCCCATAATCCATTTACTTATTCTCCTAAAAACGTATACATTAGATGACAACCAAGATACTGGAGTGGTTTATCCCCTTACAGGTGCCAAAGACAAAAGCAACGGTAGAGCTAGGTCCACTCCTGTAGTTTCCTTAGTGAATCGTCTGTAGTGGATGCTCCGATGTGGCATCCAGATACCCTTTTCAGCACTCAGGCATTCTTTTTGTTCCTACATAGAGTGTTGTTGCTGATGACTCACAACTATATATCTACAGAACTTGAAGGTAATCACCCCCTCGAAAGTCTTACCTGCTTCTCTGAGACTTACATCCTGAATGGTCAACACAGATAGTTTTAGCTTCATGAATTAATGATAAACAATTCTTAAGGATTGTCCCAACAGCAGATATCACTGCAGGATTGGTTGAGACCTGTGTTTTAAGTGAACTTCAGATTAATTTCTTTTTTAAGAAGAAAGACAAGCCAGGCCATCACACAAATATCTAAGCTCAGCTCCCATCTTAACACGGCCAAGAAAATACTAGGTATACTGTGAGCAGAAGTCCAAAGAGCTGTTGAAGAGTATATGTCGAACTGGGTCCAGAGAGTGCTGGATTAAAGGATTAAAATAGCTGGAAACATAAGGGAAGTAAAGAGAGAGTTAATCCGTATGGGAGGACTCACCCATGATACAGAATTTTAACTCCCTGGCACAGGCTAGGGGAGAGAGTGTTAACATTGCAAGGATGGTTCCTGGAAGCTAGGAAAGACTTATTGCCAAGGCTGTAAAAATGGAAATGCCAGGATTATTTGGACAGATAGTAGGTGCAGGAATGAAAAGCTTCAGAAATATTGTTTTGGTACATACAAGGCTGGAAGAGCAACTGGATGACCATGTTCTATAGGAGGACCTGGAGCCAAAGAGATAATGATAGTGTTATTGGGGGTGGGAGCAGCAATCCCGGGGGGCCCAGTGGAGGCCATGTTCTGTTGGGCAAAGCTGACTGTGAAGATGCTGTTGTGGATCAGGACTCTCTGATAGCAAAGTAGGATATGATAGGCACTAGTCTACCCTCACAAAAATGTTTTGTTGAATTGACAGAAGACTGGTACAAATGCAACCAAGTTCCAAATAATGGCTTATAGCCACTTATTGGGATAATACTTTCTTTTTCTTCCTTTCTGGGGAGGTGGAACAGAAGCCTGTTGCATTTACTTGGACTGGATAATAAGTACAAACTTATGGTTTCATCCCAGATCTAAGTTCTCTTTCTTGCCCCCTTTCTAGATGTCCTGCAGAATATTACTTTGGCCTATTGTTTGATTACAGCATATTTATTAGACTGATCTATAATAATTGGCAAGCCTTGGTAAGGCATGTGTGATCCAGAAGACAAGAAATAAGTCTTATGGGAATTTAGAAACATTCTATATCCATGCAGATTTTAGGAATCTGAAGCATGCTGGGATATTCTCTTCATAGTAAAGGGAAACTATTGCAATTCACACTTCTCAGCATTAAGAAGAAAGCACAACATCTGACAGGTTTCCTTGGGTTCTGAGGCTAGCATGTCCCACACTTAGTAATACCACTCTGATCTTTTCTATGGGGCATATAATGCTGTCAGCTTTGAAGGGCTTAGGGTGTAAAAGCACTGATTAGAAATTTCACCCTGCAGGGAAGCAGCCTGGCTATTGGGATCCTACAACCTGGTTGATCTTACAGCAAACTCCAAATGGGACAGTTACAAAACAGACCCAGTGTTAAGGATCCATGACAATGCCTTTGAAAGCTAGTAATAATGTATGATTTGAGAAATAACACTGGTGTGCTACTGGTATATATGGAATATTTATATTGCCATATATATATATATATATATATATATATATGGAATATTTGGCATATTTGTGGAATATGGAATATTTATGTAACCTTGAAATATCCAGTGGCAGTTTTTGGCCAACATTAACTAGGCTATGTGTAACCTAACAAGTGATGAATCTGGTGGGACCAGCAGGAATCCATCTTAAAATGGAAGTGGTTAACCTAGGTTTTAGTGTAACCAGAGCTGGAAAGTAAAGGCAAGTTGCATGAGCAAGTAGTACAGGTTCTCATATCAGGCTCTAGAATTGCATCTGCTTTTTTCCTCAGTTCAAACTAGTGTTGTGTTGGATTAAAGGCTTCCTTCTAAGATGATGAAGGAGGAGAAGGAACAGTCTTGCTTCATGAAGTGGTCAACCCAGTAGATGAGTAATAGTCAGAAATGTGCTACTGCCACATTGAAAGCATGTGCTTGAATGACAGAATGGGGGGGAAAGTCTTCCAGTGGCCAGGATTTTAGGGATTATACCTGTACCTGTTTATCTTTTTGTGTAGTTTCAAATTAAGAATATACACTAATTCATGGTAAATAATGGATTATCCAATTTGTCAGAGACCTAGAATGAGAAAGATTGAATCATTAGAAATGAGATCTTGGAAGTTACATATAGGTGCCACCTATGGAGTAGACATAAAATGTGACCATTTTTGTAGTTTTGTTAATGTCTATGGCAGGACAGTTACAACAGAAGAAGCACTAAAATGGACATAAATAGAATGATGATTGCTACCAGCCAGTCTCTGTCAGTGGCCACACCAGTATTTACACAGTGATTTCATGAATGGAAGAGATACGGTAAAAAGAACAGTCTGTGAATGGCCATACAGCGTGTATCCACTCACCGAGATTGACTGAGTGACAGCTCTTGCTGAATGTCTGATGTGAGAGCTGTAGATAATAACATTATGCCCCTGATTGTGTGCTTCTCATCTTTCTAAGAGAAGGCTGGCTAGCTGGAGACAAGAGAATAAGAGCAGGATGACGATTTACCATGATAAGGATTGGTGTATTTCAGTTAAATTTTTGCCTTTCCTCCCTTCTGGACTCAGCTAGCATCAGTATTTGAGGGTGTTCATTTTTACTCTACCACACAGTATGGGATATAACATTGTATTAGATCACTGGAAATACATTATAGCATGGGCAATTATGGGCTGGGCATGTCTTCATAGGATTCTTTCACTGAACTCTGCAGAACATAGCTGTGTTATCAACTTTCGATAACTTACAAAAACACCTGAGATAATTAATTTCTAAAGAGAAAAAAATTTATTTTGACTCACAGTTTTAGAGCTTCCAGTGTATGATTGAGAGATGCATTGCTTTTAGGTTTCTGGTGAAGATGCTCACTGGCAGTGGTGGAGAGCAAACTACTTACTTTGTGGCCAGCATGCAAAGAGCAAAAGGAAAAGAAGGAGACTGGAGTTCCTCAGTCTTTTTGAAGGCATCCATCAAAGGATCTAACCTGCTTCCTTTACACCCCACCTCTCAACTTTTACCAGTTCCCACTAGTAGTACCTTGAGAACTAAACCTTTAATGTGTAGGCTTTTTGGGCATCCTCACCATTCAAAGTGTAACACTTTCTTAACAAGGTCATGGGCCCTTCACTGGGAGTAACCTGAATATAATAACTCCTTGGTCTAGGCAGATGTACGGAAGCCCAGGCCTATTGCCTTGATGAAGGCCTAAGATGATGGGTCATCTTAGGTTTTGAGGTCATAGGGAGATTGACGAGGTCTCTGTAGCAACTGTGTTCTTGTGCTGTTTCTCTTCAATCTAGAATCCCTCGTTCTTTACAGGCATTGTTCCTGAGAGTAATTCTCAACGTACTTCCTGCACACAAATCTCTGCATCAAAGTTTTTTGAGCAGAATTTACGACCTTGCCTTCAACATCAAAACACAATTTACTGTATCTTAAAATACTTTCAGTGAAGGAGCATTCATAAAGTCTCACGATTAACACAACCAGAAACATTCCCATGCATTTATTTTACAACTTGTGATTCTTGAAGTTTTATATGCTTATTCATCCTATCTGATTTGATAATTAAACTGTGCCTGTCAGACACTCTGAATTCAGTGGCAAATAATGCAAGAGTTCTGGTTTCAGGAACCTGAGGCTTGAAAGGAAGAAACAGATAAATTAATAGAGAATTAAAATACATTATGAGGCCATTTGTGGACTGCAGGGGGAGAGAACCAGGCCTCACAGAAGGGAATTCCCACCTGGAAACCAGTGCCATGCTGGGGCCGCTGCTGGAGTGGGGACAGCCACACCCAAGCCTGTCTCCATGAATCAGCATCATTTGAGGACTTCAAGGGGAGGGAATCAGGTTTCACCAGGTAATGCTTGCCTGGAAGCCATATCATTTTTGTTATTTCTTGAGTTGGGTATATTGTCTTTTGTTTTGTTTGATTATGTTAAATCTGATGCCATGAGCAGCTATTTAAAAAATAGCAGACATATTATGGTAACCATTTTGGATTTACTATTAGCTTATTTTGAAGTCCTTTATTGCATTCATTGTTTTGCTTATCTTGTTTCTTTTCTATTCTGTTCTGTTTGATTTTTACTAAGTCCAAAGGTATCTGCAGCTATTTTGAAGACAACAAAAGGCATTATGGTATCGATTGTTGATTTTGAAGTCCTGTATCACTTATACTAGTTTATTTTGATTGGTTTTATTGTCTTATTTTCTTCTTTAAAATAAAAAATACATAATGATTATTTAAATATACTGTGAGAATCTTAAAGTGGGCTATCCAATATAGATTACAAAGCATGGCAACACAAAAAGAATTTTATGAAAAAAGTATCTGATCTAACCCTTCAGGATAAGAAAACATTATTTAAGCAAAGAAAAGAATTTTCTCAGACTGCAAGAGCATGAAGGAATAAGAGGACAGGTTTAGCAGAATGTGGAAGAGGTTAGAGGAGAGAAAAGGGAGCTGTTGGCATGCATTGAATACTTCAGCAAGGGAATAATATGGTCAGGTTTCCATTTTAAAACTGTTAATCTAGTGAATTCTAAAGAATACATTATAGAACAATCTACCTGGCAGTTCTTTGTAGTAATCATGCTAAAAATTCATATCTTGACCAATGTAGTAGCAAGAGACATGAAGAAAATAAAATAAGGAATTCCCGAGACGGGAGGGTGTTGAATGTGTAAAAGTGGGTGATGAACTGAATGTGGGAATTTAGAGAGGTTAAGCCTCTCCTAGACACCTATCCGAGTTGAGGATGGAAATGCTCTTCACTGAAATATGTATTGTGAGTGACAATAATGGTAGTATGAGGGAGTGTGTTTGTATCCATAGGGGAAATGCATAGAGGATGAGATATTATGACTCTGATATTTCCATTTAGAAATTTTGAGACAGGCCTGGGGACTAAGCTTAGTGGTATAAACATTTGTCTGAAAGTGTGAGGTTGTGAGTTCAATCCCTGGTACCAAAAACAAAAAGCAAAACAAAACCCAAAAAAGGAATTTTGAGATGCCCATAGGTGGTTGAATGTGTTCATAGATGGATCCAGGCTTCGGAAGAAGTCATAGATTACCTTACTGCAGGAGCAAGTCTAGGTAGGAAGAGAATGAAGTTGAAGATAATTCTAGATATAAGCTGTTGGTATTCATAATCCTCATGCTAGAAACCTTGAATCACAACATATAGTGTGTTCTCCTATCCATGTTAAAAAATTACAAGTTCCTTAATCTTTTACCACCAATCTAATTAGAAATTTCTCTGGAACTTTGGCAAAGTTTTTCATGTTGCAGTTCAGTGGTATAGACCAGAGTTAGATATGAGTTGAAAAGCCTTCCAAGGATATTGTCAGTTCCCAGAAAAACAGGAGCACCACTTGCACTTCCCTAAATCAGGTGACCCACAGAAATGCCTGCATATCACAGTGGACTTGTGTCTAAATATCCAGTGCAGTCCATGAGCAATGCAACATACTTAAATGTGTTTAAGATGTGATTCTTTCTGCACATAAGTCACTTTCATTTTTTATTTCTTTAAGATTTTTTTTTATACTGGGGATCCAATTTACAACCTCATGCTTGCCATACAGGTGCTTATGCTGCTGAGCTAAATCCCCAGCAGGAATGTTTGTGCATTTACATTAAATGAATGGAGTATTAAACACCAATCAAAAAGTCCCTCAAGTGTAATCCAAAATACAAAGTCTATTTGTGAGAAGTAACTCCTATACTTCTTTTAAAAAAAAAACACCTTTAATTAAACATTAAACATAGTACATTGTGGCTTTAAAAAAAAAACAAAACAAAAAGAATAATATGGATGGTACAGAAAATCAAAACAAAATAATAGGAAATTAACACTAGTTAATATATTGCACATTGTTATCTTCAAAATAATTGTTTAGATTACAAGATTTAGGCACGGAAAAATGATAGACAATTTTCATATATTACAATCTATACATTTTGGGGGGGATGATACATGATTTTTAAAAACTTCCATTTGATATGATAGAGAAGAGTGCAGAGTATTTCTGTTCATGTAATGATTGTAAAGCTGTTGGAATGGTGACTTTCCCATGTCCCAAGAGACTCATTTTGCCTTTGTTCCCCTCCATGGTGGTGTAGAGAAAGGCTTTACTACAGCACTAGTGTGATATACTGTAATTCAGCTTTGGAGTCAGGCATTTTCTCTTTTATCCAAGATCTTTTTTTCCCCTAGCTTGAAGAACCCCAATCCATGTTTTGAGCTGCTGGTCAATCTTAGTATTTTGCATGTTAAATTCTAAAACACTAAGATTCATCTCCATTTTCCTGTCTCAAAGAAACACACATACAAAGTAATCAAGACAGTAGCTAACTACTATCAGCTTCTGTGATGTGCCAAGTTTTATAGACATATTTGTCAGTCTCAACTACCTCATGAGTTAATACTATTATGATGCCCTCTTGATAGATGAGAAAACATAATTTGGGCTGAGTGGACGGAACTAAATAAATTGTGTGGTCTAATGGCGGGGAAGTGGCAGGACCAAGTTTGGAGTCTCCACAGTTTTCCTCTTGAACCCACCTTTTAAATTATATTCTCCCTTTCAACTCTGTGAAACTTCAGAATATCACCAGCTATTTGGTGTGCATCAGGTAGAGAATGCAAGGGGATTTACGCAAAAATAGAGAGAGAAAAAAAAAATTGATGAAAAATTCTTTACAGGTGGTGGAAATTAACAGATTCCAGGAGCATCTACACCAATTTCCCCAACTAATACTGTAAGAAAGATAAGACTATATATTTTTTTCTTTTTTAGTTTAAACTTCTTACACAATAGAGGAAGATAAATTTAACTATCTAAACTTGTTTGGAGCTTTAAGAAGTAGGCTCCAGAGACTCAAAAATCAAAATGAAGTGAATTAAAATAGGAATTGTTTTATAAAAATTCATGTAACTCTTAGCAATGATTTAGGCCTTCCAAACAACATAAATTACATATGCAGATTACTTCTAATTATAATGCCTCTCCCTCTAGATTACTGAACTCTTGCACAATAGGATTTTAATTGATTCACATCAGCCTGCTTGCCTAGATTTGAGTAGAAATATGCCCATTGTCAAGAAAATAAATTCACCTAGACATTTATAAGCATTTCAAGGAGAAAATATGACAAACTGTTTTTAAAAAATGGTTATCGATTTTAAAAAGCTAGTGCATATCATTTAATATCTATTGAATTATATTTGGAACATCTTTCAAGGAAATTATTTGTAGATCTTAGTTGAATGCAACAATTTGAACACTTATGTATAGATTTGTTATTTTACGTTTTTCTGCTTAATAAGAATACTCTCAGAAAAATCGTTTTTTAGGCCTTCAGACTTTCTGGTGTCCCAATAGTTGTGATTTGCACACCTTTTACTAATCTTAGTAGGAATTGACAGCACAATTCTGATTGTCTTTGCTGTAGTTTGAATGCTCTCTACAAGACTTGCATTGAAGTTTAATTACCACTGTAACAGCATTAAGAGGCAGGGTCCTAAAGGGGTGACTGGGTCAGGAGGGCTCTGCCCTTATGCATGCATTGATGACTTAAGGACAGAGTAGGCTCTCTAGTGACTTCCACAGTGTTTGTACTCGTTTACATTCCCAACAAAATGTAGAAAAGTTCTTTTTTCCACAGAAGCTTGTCATAATTTGTTGTTTCTTGTGTTCTGGATGATAAGCATTCTGTTTGGAGTGCAATGGGATCTCAGAGTTGTTTTGATTTGCAATTTCCTAGTGGCTAAAAATGCTGAACATTTTTATGTGCTTGTTGGTTATTCACACTTCTTCACTTAAGAAGTGTCCATTCACTTCGTTTGCCCGTTTTCTAGTTGGGCTGTTTGAGTTTTGGGGTCTAATTTTTTAGTTTGTTTTTAGTGGTGGAGAATCTATGGCACACATGCCACAACTGGCTGTTTGTTATCATTGAAAGTTTCATAATCACTGTCATATATTCTAAATATTAGTTCTCTATCAGATGAGTAGCTGATAAAAACAATGTTTTCACTCTGCAGGTTGTCTTTTCACTCCATTGACTATTTCTTTTGTTGTACAGAGGTATTTATTTATTTATTTATTCATTTGTACTGGGAGTAAACTCATGACCAACCTTGTATCCGGAAGCTTTTTAATTTAATACAACTCGGTATGTTGATACTTGGTATTCTTTTTTTATTTTAAGTGTAGATGTATGTTTTTTATTAGTACATTTTTTAAGGTACACTTTTTTTGCATTCCCTGTGTGGAATTGCTGCATGTACATAATACATCTTAATTCCTTTTTTCATCTCCTTTCCTGTGACTTCCTCCTCCCTTCCTCCATCTCTTGATCCTCTTCACATTTGAGAAAGATCTGTATCTATACTTTCTAGTATTCTATCTTGTATTTTGCTCTTTATTTATAATTGTATTTCTCATATGAGAGAAACCATGTAATATTTAAACTGGTGTGTTGGATTTATTTCCCTTAACATTATGGTCTCAATTGGAGTCTGTTCAGGAATTCCTTGCCTATGCCTATGGCGGCTCGTATTTTCTGATTTTATCTTGCAGCAGTTTCAGTGTTTCTGTATTTATATCTAGGTCTTTAATTCATTTTGATTTTTGGTAAAGAGTGAGAGATATGGATCTAGTTTCATTCCTCTGTACATGGATAACCAGTTTTTCCAGTGCCATTTGTTAAAGAGGTTTTTTTTTTTTTTTCTGCAGCACATGCACCTTTGAACATCAGGTAGCTAATTGTACATGTGTTCTATTATATTCCATTAATCTACATGTCTATTTGAATATTTTTGATTTCTTATTTTATCTGTCTCAACCTGGTCCTGAGGTACATTTAAATCTTATTTCCAATGCCTTTTCCTTTTGCCCTTTTGCTACAGGTGAACTGTTCACAGTTCTAGCCTGAGTGCTATATTTCGCCATCTTTAAGTCTTCACATCTTTTCTTCCTTACTTGCGTGTCCTTTTACACCTTACCCTTCAAGATATACTCATTTGTTATGAATCGTCTGAAATATGGCCTGAAGTAAGACTTGTTTTCTTGAAGTCCTAAATGTCTATCATGTCACTAGCTTGAGTTGTTTTTATTAATGTATTAGCTATCTTGTGATGAATGTATGTGTGATTATGGGATTATACCTTGTCTGTTATTATGTTTCCTTATAGGATTTATCACAAGAAGACATTTGACAAGTATTTCTCTAATGAATAATTAAAGGCAACAAGTTGAAATAATTTTTCATTTTTATTCTACTCCTATATTCATCCTTTTATATGTTGCTCTGATCACAGGTAATATATGAACCTTATACTTTTCATGCCTAACATCTGGTCAAATTTTGGCTGTTTCTTTATCATATTCTCAGCTGGAGGTTCAATTGTCACAATTGTCCAGAGAAAGTAGGCAGTCTGGGTCATCAGGAGAGAGTGTCACATAAATTACCTATACAAAGCTGCAAATATTGTGGGGCATGAAGTGATAGGTGAATTATAAGAGCAGCACTTGGATAACAATACATCTAAAATCAGCATAGTGTGTACAAGGAAAAGATCTAGAGCTGCTCTCTCTCTTTAGTCTGAAAATATGTGTTTGCTCCAGACTTTCAGCTCTAGACAGGAAGTTATGGAGGTGATGCGAAATCCTTGTAAAGAAGAGAATGAAAGTCTTACGCTCAGGTCACCTCCTGAGTTCAATCCTCTTTACGTCCTCATGACCTGTAGAGAAAATGTTTGCTGTAGTTGTCTTTCCAGGTGGAACTCTGGTATTAACATTTTGGTCAATAATCTCCTGGAGAATATTATTGAGTGCAAAGTGCAGTGAGGTTACAGAAGTGATGATATTGTGGTGTACATCTTCAAAAGCGGTGTGTTTATACTAGTCAGAAGAAATGTGTGTCAGCTATGCAATAAATTCTGTTTCTCATCTGTTCTTCATGATCAGAGACACATGTGTAGGTGCTCAGCATTGGACTAGGATTACCATTTTGTAGTAATGGTTACTGTTACAAGCTATTTCCTAATACCCCACACCCAATGATTTTCTGGGCTTCTCATGGCCTAGGCGAGAAGGCTGCTTCACTCCCACTTGTAAGGACTAAACAGAGCCAGATTAATGCCTGAAGAAGTCACTAGGATGCTCCATTTTTCCAACTTTCTAAAATCAGTAAAAATGCTCACCATTTTCACAAAAGATAAAGCTCATCAATGTAGATTTCTTGTTCAGGAAGAATATTTCATCAGAATAGTGCTTAGATGAAAGATAGTCATTTGCAATCCAAAGATAAAACAAAAACAAAAACAAAGCAGAAAGTTGTATCCAGTGCTGTTAATTGTTTATTTGTTAATAGAACATAACAATTATTTTCTGTCCAATGTATTTTTCATTTAAAAAAGATAAGATGTTATTTCAGTCGTTCAATCAATTCTTTTTGATCAACACTTCATTCATGTATGTAACCCCTTTATTACATCCTGGTGTTGACTGATGTTGAAGTCTCAAAGGATAGCTCTTAGACAACTGATGAATGTTCAGCCTTGGTTATGAGCATCCTTTGAAAAACCAGGAAGATGAAAGCAAAACCTAGAGTATAAAATTAATTCTCATATAATAGAATGAAAAATATAACGATGTGATGTCAAATGCTAACGAATGCTGAGTTTTCTCAATGAAATGAGACAAATTTGACAGAATATAAAATTTTAGGAACATGTTTATAAACTAAATTAGTCTAATGTTCAGTGGAAAAAATGGAATTTGATTTATTCATGCTTTGCTTTACTGGATTTATTAATTTTTAACTGCTGCACAATTTGTTTTCAAGGTTTATTTTTCTTCATGTTTACTTGATGTAATTCTATTGCTTGTTATGATACACAGAGCTGTCATCTATAGAATAAAAATTGTATGAAAATAAATAATTTTAATGTAATAAGGAATGAAATAGAAGTTTAACCTCATTTTATTTTTTATGATAGAATTTGTTTCAGAAGTTCTTGTTAAGCAAGAAACACTTGGAAGTGACATTGATATGGGAGCTAGGTTCTCTTTTATGTCAGTTTATCTGTAAACTGAAAAGAAATGACTCTCTAACTAGATATCTAGGCAATCCCTTTAGTTTTCTCAGGATGGAGATAATTATATTGCTCTGAAGTTATACATAATTTTCCTTACATCACATCTGTTCCTACGGCCCTGCCTCACCCACTGGGGGCAGTTCAAAGTCTTCTCAGCTATTTGCTCTCCAACTGCTACCCCCAAATATATAAAGCACTAATATGCCTGGAGCCACAGTGTCCAGAGCTAAGCAGTATGTCTAGTACATATTTGTAAGGGCTATAAAAGAGCACATTTATTCCTATGAAAATGCATTTATCTAAAATTAATAGAGTCAGGGGACTGTGTTCTACCTCCCTCTCTCTGATTCTCCGCCCTGCCTCTGCTTGCTTCCCTTTTACCTCTCTTCTTTCTCTCCTCAGGGAGCACAGTGGCGTTTAGACTCACATTACTGACTGGGAATGATTTTTTTTTTTCAGAATCCAAGAGAAACACTTGCACTTGCTGCGACCACCAACGTAATAGTGATCCTGAAAAACCAAATGGGAGTCCAGTAGAAAAGGGAAAATGATACACAGAGATTTTGTTTAGATTTATTCCCAAGGGGACAAAATGGCCAAACTTATTCTTTATGTGGTCTGCTCCTGTGCTGAAAATGTCTTTATTTTCTGCAAGAGGAGAGACAGAGACAGAGACAGAGACAGAGACAGAGGCAGAACAGCAACATAATGCTCTGAACTTTCTTAAAATATTTTACTTTATTTCTACAAGGTTTTTAGTATTTTTTAAGCATAAGAGACCATGACCTGTGGCAGATGTGCAGAAACTAAGATGGCTCCTACCTTGTTTGAGGAAGAAGGTCAAAAGCAGAAAAAGTCAAGGAATTTAGGGAAGAAAACATTGATGCTAATAGAATCTGCTTAACTGAAGACACTGAGTAGTGGAAAGGTAAAATACATGTGAATACTGGAATGCAAGATAGGAACAGTATTCCAAAAGCCAAGGTGCAGAGTAATGAGCTGAGATGGCTCTTTATTCTCTGCAAACATAGTGGGGTTTGCGGAGATGGTATACTTACTGGAAAAATGAGGTCAGGAGGATGATGAGTGAACATAATAGAGGAGGATGTGAAGGCAAGAAAATTTTGAAACATTTCAGCTGACTATTCCTGCAGCTGTCTTTCCATAATGACATGAAGGGCAGTTTAGTTTGCCTTGACTTGCAGATTTCCAGTGCCATTTATACTGGTCTACTTTGATTTCTTCAACATTTAGAAGAAAAAATTGTTTCTTGATGAACACTACTCATTGTTTAAAAGTGCTTTTCAAAGACTAATTAGTGTTCAGGTTGACCACAAGACATGTACGTTCTATACCAATTGGCATCCATGGCAGGATTATTGATTTCTTCTCAATGAACTACCTAATTGCAATTTACGTTGAGACTAAAACTGGACAAAATATTATAGTGAATATTCTTACAAAATATGCATGCAGTAGGTAAGTTATCATCTTGCTCAGTATCTCTGTTTCCCCAGCATCCTGAAAGTCTAACTATGCCTTCCACGTTGTTTCATGCACAGAGTCTTCATGTCATTCCAATTTATCAATTTCTTGTTGCTCACACTGTACTAGAGAAATAATCTTTGTTGTTTTTGGGGTCCAGGTGGTTGTTGTCACATTACATCCATTTTAGATGTTCTGCAAATTCATGGAGGTGAGGTTTTCCAACAGTGTAAAAGTTTTAGGTTTTGCATCCTCAGTGGAAGAGAAATTTATTGTCTTACTTGACAGCTGGACAAGGGAGACTGCAATCTCATTTCCCTTTCAGTGTTTTCTGGCAAAATCATGAATAAGCAGCATCTTAGACAGGTGACTTCCAAAAAATGTCTCCTGTCAAACTCCTGTCAGGATTCTGAAAGTCAGGGAGCAATTTTTTCTAGTACAGATTTCCTATAATTTCATTTTTGAAGTCTGAATTATGATTTTTTTTCTGTTTTTTAACCCAAAATAGGAAGATAGGACTAGTCAATCCCATTTTATATTTACATTAATGTAGAAGATGGTGCATGTATGGAATTCTATGATGAAACTTTTTTACTAGAAGTATATATTTTAAGTTGACTTCTATTTATTATTATAAGTCAGTATCTAAAAAAACTTTTCATGGATAATTTCTAAGACATTGTGTGATTTTAAAAATTACCATTGTACTTCTTACATACAAATATACCATACCTTGAAAGCAAACAGAAAAGAGAACTTTGCTCCTGTCTTGAAATCTTTCTTTTTAACCTTCTTTCTTTGTTTTTCAGTCCGTAAAATTGCTAGGATGAAAAGAAGAGAAGCTGGAAAATAAGTTAGACATTTCAGAATTTCTCGCAGACTATGAGAATGAAATGAATTTCTCTCTCGTGTACCCACAATTTTCTTTTCTGAAAGAAAATTCTTTCTACTTCAGCTACACCTTCCAGTGGTTTTTGTTGGGCACTCTAGGCCACTCTTGAGTTGTACCTCTTTGGGATTATTTATGCAAGGAGAACTCAGCATAATTATCGAAAGCATAGACTTGAAGGCTTTCTGGCTCCAAATTTGATTCTTCCATAATTCATGTGACCTTGAATAAGTTTCTTACTCTTTCATCTGTCTCTTTATCATCTTTCTAATGATCATAATAAAAAGTTGTATTCTCTACATTAGTTCATTGTACTAATTTGAACTTTTGTAAAGTCTTAAGTTAGCAGCCTAATAGGCATCATATATGTGTGCCAGATAAAGAAATATATCTATACTTGTTTCCACCCTTACATTTTGATATAGGACCACTGGACATCTTGTGCAAAATGGTATTTGTACATTTATTTTGGTAGCAACAACATCCTTTAGAGTTCTTGGACTGATTTAGAAGAACTAATAAGTGAAAACCTCTTGCATTGAAGTATTGTCTAAGGTAACCTTTTTTTTCACTTTGTTAGTAAACAAAACTTTTAAATAGAATTTATCTCTCAAAGGATACAACTCATCATTAAAATCTAGACACCTTTGTGAACTCACTCAATTCATCCATTCTATGCCCAGTTTTATGTGATTTAATCAAAGGTATGTTCTAAAATGTTCCTTACTATTTTTTAAATTATGCTAAAAGGTTCTGATAGAATTAATTCTTGTTGCTAGGGAAATTCCTCTAATAATTAATCTTCCTATGACCTATGGTTAGGGAGGACTGTGGTTTAGTTCAGTTGCAATAAGGATACACTTAAGCACTTCTGTATGGATTTCCCCACCATGTTTCCTCGTTAGAAATCAATTATAGAATAGCTATCATTTGATAAAAGTCTAAAGCCTTGTCTAATTTCCTTGCAGTTCACAGCCGTTTAACCAAATGCAACTATATACATCAACAAACATAGGATTTACCAAGATGGCCCTCAAATTCCTTCTTGACTCAAGTTCTTAAGTTTAAGAATCACTTAAGAATTTGGAATGATAAATCAATAGTGAGCAAGGACAGCTCAAGTATCCTTATAATCTAAGGATAGGGAATACTTTTTAAACAGTCTTCCAAGTAAACCACCAGAATTTTAAGTAGTTTTGAACTCCTTGCCTTTCCTTTTGTTACCTTTGGGCAATACCAGAAGTTTCTTACTATTTTTTTGTTCTTGTTCTTAACTATTTTTGTACTTAGGTGTTGCTTCTAGACCCCTATACAAAGTATTTTCATTGCATATAGGAAAATTTTTTAAAATTACTTAGGAAATGAACTGTATGGACATATAACAATTTTTAAATGTTTTTTTTTAATTTGTGAAGTAGTAATTTGTGTGCATTATATTAACACATTGAAAACAAGAGCTGACCTGGAAGAGTGGGCCTGGAAATTGCTGTAATTCCCAAGTAGCAATAGGCGTAGGTGATATTTTAAGGCTTCTTCTGCAGCTGGAATGTGATAGGAGGATATCTATTATTTCCACTGTGGATGAAGTAATAGATTTGTTCCTTCACTATGGAGGAAATGGGAGTCAGTCAGAGGTTAGTGAAAGTAAGACTGCATCCTTAAATCTCATTTCCCATTTCCAAGAAGCTTAGAGTTTACTGTGAAAGGCAGGTGGCAGGGTCAAAGAGTGCTAAGAGACCCAATCTGATAGGATGCGTTGGTTGCATTTCCTTTTTGCTGATTTCAAAAGCTTCTTGGTATGCTTGTTGTGACTGACCCACAATGCCTTTCTTATCATCTCCAGGAGCAACCCCGGCCAACTAACGGTAGTAGTCTCTCTTCAATTTCAAATAAAAGACTTTGCTCTCTGCTTGTGAAGCATTGGGGATCCTCAAGAGCAGGGACAATGTTTTCTGTATGTTCTATTGTGCCTAGTACACTGTAAGTGCTCAATAAATATTGATGATGGGAGGCAGTGAGTCTTGATGATAAGGGTGAGAAACTAAAATCCCAAACACTTGCTTTGTTGCTTATTTTATTATCTCAAAATTAAATTGGGAAATATCAGCCCTCTTGGACAATTGTCCCAAATACTAGATTTAAATAAAAGTGCAATGGAGAAAAAAAAAAAAGAGTGCCAAGAGATAGGGACTTAGCGACTTTAACTACCCTATAATCCCTTCAATCCCTTCCAAACTACCATAAATTAAATCTACCATCAAGCAGAAAAAAGGAACATTAAGTTAAATATTAATAAGCATATCTTTAGAAAACACTAATATCTTTAGCATTGTGTGGTAAAATATCTAAATACAATTGCATGTTTTCAGTGAGAATGCAGTTTTACATAATCCCCAGGGCTCTCCTTTCAAAGTGACATTACTGCCCACTGGCCTGCCTGCTACCCATTCTCCTATATGGGAATACTAGAGACCCCAGTGGGTAAAGAAGAAAGTAAATGTATCTTAAAGTTGTTGCCAGGTCAATGAAAATTACTGAGAGCTTGGCAGTTGAATGATGAGAAAAAATGCTACAAGATGATCATCGCCTTTATACAATTCAAAGATCATATGTAATTTCAGGTTAATGTGATAATTCATACCTAGTATTTTTTGTTTACTATTTGAAGCGGTAGTGGTATTTTGTGGGAATACTGTAAAAAGGGTTATGATTCTCAGTGCATTTGAATTAAGTCTTGATGGACTTTGGAAGCACTCACAAATTTAGATTTGTAAAATGAGATGTTAAATTATTTTGTATCATATCACTTCATAATTTACTGTCTGTGAAAGGAAATGGAAAAGAAAAGGAAAAATTAAATTTTAAGGATTTTGTTTTGTTTTGTTTTTGAGACAAGATCTCATTCTGTAGTCCTGGCTGGCCTTGAACTCACTATGCACCCTAGGCTGCCATTAAACTCACAGCAATCTTTCTGCCTCAGCCTCCTGAGTGCTGTGATTATAGGGATGTACCACTACATTCAACAAGGAAACGTTAATTTAAAGATGTCAGTGTACTAGGAGGGTTATGTCAGTATTTGCACGTTAGGCAGTGTTGTAATTTAGCTTGCCTATGTGCTATTTGGCCAGTGTATATTTCAGTCAGATGAAACAGCACCTCTTATGGCTGTTCATTGTTCTCAGCTATGGTCTCTGTTCCTCACACAATGTCTGATATCTGGCTTTCTTTAACTATTTGTTGCATGAATGGACAGATGAATTCCTAGATGTGAATGGCTAGAATTAAAATAAACTTAAACCTCAGTTTTTCACTGGAAACATGGGAATAATGATAACTATCTCATGGGATTATTATGAGAGTTAAAGCAAGAATGCAAAAATGTACTTAGAAAAATGGTTTGCATATAAGAGGTTATAAAATAAATTATAACATCAGTAAACTAAAATTCTGTGAGTAACTATAGTTATTTAATCATCAGTGTCCTCTTAGGATTGATTCCAGGAGCCTTGTCCCTAGGATGCTGAAATCTATGAATGCCCAAGTCCCTTATTTGAATTGGTATAGTACTTGCATGTATCCTATACATCTTTCTTATGTTTTATAACATCTCTAAATTATTTATATTACCTATGACAATGAACATACTATGTAAATGTATGTTTTACTGTATCCTTTACTGAAGAATGGCAATATAAAAATAGAATTTTTATTGAAGAACAACATGCTCCATTCCATACAAGTGGAAGTTTAAAAAATATTTTCAACCCAAGGCTGGTTGAATCCGTGAATGCAAAATCCACAGATATCATATAGAGCTACTTTATATTTTTGCTACCTATTAAAATGGCATGTGAGTCTAAGAACTAGAAGTCAGTAAATTCTTTGTAACTAGAAAGTGGTGTTTCATCCTGAGGCAGTCTTTCTTTTCATGACTAAGAGCTTGATGTAGCTGCTTAACAACTATTAGTAACACTGAAAGGACTCACAGTAGTCTGTTAGAAAACTGTGATCAATAACTGTGAGTGCTGATCTTCAAAAGCCCACTTCAATGTTCTTTTGTTACTTTATTGCTGTTAAGTGGCTTTCCTTGGTAATTCATTGAAATAAAAATTTCATTCTTCATTCTCATAGTACACTCAAAAAATATTTTTATAGTTTAGCAAACCAGCAACATTTTATAGTTATGGATTGTCACATGCTTATTTTGTCCCACTGTCTAAATTTGATGAAGATTAATAAGTCTGTTATTTCAGTTTGCCAAAGTGTAAGGGTCAGAGTTCCATTTTACTTATTTTTATTAAATATGGGGTGAATGAACTACATCACTGAAATATTTAGAATTAATGCTGCATGACAGATAATTGATACTGCTCATAGTTCTTCTATGTTACATGAATTATTTGTTCTCTTAGCTTGAATTTTGACTATACAGGCAGAATTATATCATTGATGGATTCTAAGATTAAATATAGTCTTAAAAACTAGTACTGTTTGTGTTTGAGTGGGTGTACAATTGATGACCAAAGGCAAACACAAACACAAGCAGAATTGGAGAGGCAGAAGAAAAGCTAAGGAAGCGTTATTGAAATATATGGTTCATCTTTAATTTTGAAAAAATATATTGTTCCAGTAAGACACATGACTGTAGAAGAGCTGAAATCACATGGGGCCAGGTCTGGTGAATGAGGTACATGAGGACAGACATTAGTATTTGTAACAGTCTGTCTTTTTGTTGGATGGTTCTCACCTGCAGCATTCACCACCTTTTTAAAAAATCACATCTTGTAAACACACTCAGTGAAAAGGACTTCCAGAACTGCTTTAGAAAGAGGCAAGAATATTGTGATAAGTGTGTCCAAAACATGGAGGAGTAAACTGAGGGGTATTAATGGTGATGAATACTGTAACTTTACCATAATATTTTTTTAAAAAAATTAAACATTCACAGTAGATTTGGATCATACCTCTTAGTATGATATACAGAAAGAGAAAAAGGCCAACATGACAAAGTATACTATGATCAGGTGATAATTTTATTTTTAATTTTCATTTTATTTGTGGTACTAGCAATTGAACCTAGGACCTTGTGGATGCTAACCAGTTTAATCTACCACTGAGCTACACACTCAAGCCCTAATGATCATTGTATATATTGAGGAATATAATATTAAAAATAAAAATATCATTTTCACTAATATAATCATTATTTTAGTTATTTTTTGTCAGTAATAAAGAGCTTATTTGAAACAAAATGCAACTTATTAAAATTATTTTACCCTTCAATGTTACTATTTCATTTCACTCTTAAATATTACTTCAAAGTTCTGTGAAAAATAAAATATATTATTTATATTTATCTATATATTTCTTTTTGATTTAGTGAAGATTAACTGTTAGCCACTCCTACAAAATATAAGATGTGAATTTAACATGAGTCTGTTGAATTTGTCATTTTAGATGAGTAAATATACTCTAGTTTTTTGTGGAGTTTTTTTTTTTTTTTTTAACCAGGGTTCAAACTCATGACCTCGGTCGGGCTTGTCAGGCGCTTATGTCACTGAGCTAAATCCCTGGCCCCTGAGTAAATATATTCTAGTTAGCCTTTTCATTTCCTGATACTTCTTTTTAGTACTCACAAATTATCATAGACTGTCTTTTCCTCTCCTGTAACTAGTTTAAGGAAACAAAATTTGGGTAACATAAAATTGACTTCTCAACCCATCATACACATAACTTACATAATATGTTGACCTACTTTTTCTGATTCAACTTGATGGAGGAATGCTCAACCTGTAATTATTAAAATATTTTTACTTTATTAAAACAGGTGTGAGAAAAATATGTGGTGACTGTTTAAACTAAAAATTAACAGTAAGGGCTGGGGATATAGCGCAGTGACACAATGCCTACTTCGCAAGTGTCAGGTTTAATTTCTGGTACAAAAAAATTATAGTAAGAACACATTTTGTTAGCCTCCCTCAAAATATTCCCCTTTGCTTTGAATTCTTGCCACCATTCTTGCCACTTTCTCGAATAGTTCCAAAAGTCCTCTTTCGTGAGTACTTTTAGATGTTATGATAAAAAATACAATGAACGCTGCTGTCAGGTGCATTTCAGTGGAAATGTAGGCTCATAAAAATATCACATTGTCTGCATATTATTCACCAAATCTGTCTTGGTGATCATGTGGGTTTTCCTTAAATTCAGAAGAACTATGAGAGTAAACATTTTGAATCACTTGAACACATCAAGGCAGCCATGGTAGCACAACTCAAGACACGCATGAACAAGACTTCTAGAACAGTTTCAGAAAGTGGCAAGAATAATGCGGTAAACGTTTGAGAGGAAGAGAAGTAGTTTGAGAGGAATTAATGGCAATGTGTCTTTTATTGCAATATGGTTTTAAAATTTAAACATTCATTCTATCCTTCTTTCTTTCATACCTGGTAGATCTAGGTATACATTTGACACCCAGTGTTATGGATTAAGAACTGGTGGCCAACTTAACACCAGCTAGGTTACATCAGCATGGCATTGAGTGAAGATGCTCCGCATGAGGACAAATAGGTGCAGAAGAAGGGAGCGTTGGGGGTTGAGGCACTAAGGCGTTACTGCATTGAGGCATTGTGGGTTCTCCTACCAGTTGCTGTTTGAGCTGTTGGTTCTCCTGGAGAAGCTTTGGTCCTCACATCGAGCATTGCTTCCTGGCTCTGGAGGGGAAGACGTGTGCTGCTTGGTCTCCAGGATAAACTCATCACGCTGCTGCTTCCTGGCAGGTACCCAACTGTGCTTGTCATCAGAGGAGCTCAGGGCCTCCGTGTCGCTGAGGATGGCTGTGGTGCTTTTCAGGATAGCCCTGGTCTTTGTTGTGAGTGTGACTACTTGGCTCCAGCATAGAACCCTCATCCCACTAGCACAGCTCCTTCATCCTGCTGGCATAGACTTCCACTGCTTCCACTGCTGACCTTTGGGTCTTCCTCGCACAGATCTGTAAGAGACTGGCATGAGTCCTTCTTGTGGGCTTTGGACCTCCAGTTGGACTCATGGGAGGCGTTGTCCTGAGCTCTGGGTTTTTATCTGGACTCACGTGGGACATTGCTATGGGATTTAGGCTCTTGACTAAAGGAATCTATGTCTTTGGTGTTGTGAATAGATTTCCTGTATTTTCCTGTGTTAACTCCCAGTCACCATTAAAAAAATAATATTATAAACTCCATATCTTGATCCTAATTGTTCTCTGTGTACAACCCCTGACTACAACACCCAGTTAGCATATTTACTTAACAATTGCACCTCCATGTCTAAAAGTCCTACAGCATTGTAATAATGTAGCACTTTCATTTGCAATAAACTTTGACAGTAAATTATTTACTAGTGTTAGAGTGATGATACGTTAATAATGGTTACATTTGAAGGATTTTTTCAGAAATACTGTTTGAGATGATTTTAAAGGAAATATGCAGGAGACAGTAATAACAGAGAGATCATATTTTTTCTGTAATTCATTTTAATACCACCACACAAGGAATTCAAGCTGATATAACTTCTCCATTTACAGAGACCAAATGTGTAGAAGCAGATTGTTATAATTCCAGTTGCATTGATAATGCATATTCTCTGAAACATTATTAGAAATGTCTTGAAAAATTTATATTGTATACTAAATAAATATATAGTCATAGCCTTAATATCTGTGAAATGTTAGTTTCCACCTGATAAATTACAATACAATTTTCTAGCCTACTAATTCCACTAAGAAAGCTAATGAGTGGAGCAAAAGTCTAATCAGCTGCCAATCAGAATTCCTTGAAGCACATAGTGTCAAAATTGAAGCAATTTTTACAACTCATAAAAGCACTTATATTCCATGATATATCATAAGACTCATGATAAAAATCTAACATTGATGCAGCTACCTTATTTCTCAAGTGTTTTTTCCCAAACAGATTTCACATTAGACCAAATCTTTCATTAACATTCAAGTCTGTTAATATCCTACTGTCATATTATCTATTATGGCACTGTTATGTTATCTAACTGTACATAAATTTCAGTCACAAAACTCAATTGATTTATCACGAAAAATTAATAGTGGGATTCTTTCTTCTTTTGGGTGTCTATAAAACAGTGTCTTTATAAAACAGTGAAGTGGCATGCTTCACTTTCACCCTTTGTGTCATTGTGTCATTTGTGTTGTCCTCAAGCCTTTATTCATCACAATAATATATAGATTTATGAGGAGTAATCATATTTTAATCATTAACATACTTGTCATCTTAGCAGAACATAACTATTTTGCTGTGCTGCTTACAAGCAGCCTATGAAAGTATTGTGTAATTACATTTCTCCCTTTCTGATGAATCATAGTCATTAAGAGTATGTTTATGCGTTTTTCTATCTGCCTTCATCCACATAAATATGTGTAGATTTTGGGGTTTGTTATTGGTTGAGAGTTGTGGAAGGTTTCTAAACATCTGACTGCTGCTGGCCTTCTTTATAATCCTTCTATTAGTGTTTTTATCATGCTGGCACACATCATGTGTGATCTTAATAAAGTAATCACATTTTCCCTCTAACACAAGTTTGAGAGAATCCCCGTTAAATTATTCTCTCCCACATTGAGAGCCTCAAGTAGCTAGCAGCTACTGATTCAGAAAGACTACTTGGCCTTTCCTGAGGGTTCTGAAAAGTCTAATATTCTAAAAAACAAAACATAGATCTTTCAGTTTCCTGGAGCTCAAAACTCAAGGATTTAGATAATGTTAGCCAGTTTGTTTTAATTATTTGAATTTTTATTTCAGTTGATGATACTTTCCTCTCACATGTTAAAGGAAGCAGAACTCTTAAGTGAACTTTACTGGGAATGATTTTAGGTACACATGTGAAATTTTTCTCATTAATATTGACAGTGATGTAAAAACAAAAAAGAAATTTTTCCATTAAAGATATTCTAACCAAGCATATACCATTTCTCAAATATATGAAAATGTTTTAATACTGTGTATCACAAATGTGAGAGTTATGGCTAATACCACGTCAGTCTCAGTATTTGCATCACCATTGTTTTTCAGATCAAGAATTTAGAAAAACAAAGCTTTTTTCACTGGATCTCTTGATTCCTCACATATGACAACTAGGACCCTAGTCTCTCAATTCTTGGCTGATAGAATATCCCTCACCAATGGTAACAAGTGTCCTCATTCATTGCACAGATAAGTAGTCCTGACGTTTGGACTGAGAGGCAGTTCTCCACATGTGGGGACCATCATCATCTGAGCACCAATATTCCTGTTTAAACTGCTTTCTCTCCTTGGAATTCATTGTTTTCAGGAGTTCCTCTGGGTTACTTTTCTCCCAAGAAGTCAACGTCATATTTCCCTCAGTGATGAAGAAAACCAAGATCACTCTTTTTAATCCCAGAATTATTTGGTATCCTATCCAGAAAGGGCAAGAGTTTTTTCATTGATCTAAGAATCTTTAGAAGCTGTGCCCAGGTTTCATTTATCATTTTATTCTTACAGCCAAATATATAGTGCTTGATATATGTTACTAGGCTGTAGGTGATTCCTTGGAGTAATAATGATTAATATTCAGGTGACGTTAGAAATACAGTGATAGTACAAGTCAGGCTTAGAGCTCAAATTTACAGTAATGTGATGTTCACTGGAAAAGAAAAGTAACCCTAGAGATCAAAATGGTTTCTCCACGTAGAATAACTGAATCTGTACAGTTGAGTAGTTCACTATTCAGCATAAATGTAAACATCAATATTGCATTACAAATATGATGTATTAGGTTGTTCATAAGAGTTACTAAATGGTGCATTATAGGACTCTCTTGCCAAGAGTACCTATAGGACAAATAAAATCTAGTTCATCTTTAATAAAATCTTTCTAAAATGTCTTTATGAAATTAAAACATCCTATAAAATTTAGGCTCAATGTAACAAATGAAATTAAATCAAGAAACATCAAAATGTTTAGATAACAGATGTGAGAAGCCTAACGTACAGCTATTTCACTATTTTTTAAAACATATAAATGTCTTATTCTCAGAGGATTATTGTTTTGGTTTGGCCTGATTTTTATAAAAATGAAGTCACCATATATATTATTCTACAACTTATTTACTTACGTAAGCCTATATTATAAATATTCATATATCTTTCAAGTTCTAATTTCTCCTTTAAATAGCTGCATAGTATTCTGTAGTTTGAATGTACCACTATGTATTCAATCAAAAACATTACTACTAAGTAAGATAATATTTACCTGTACCAGTTAATCTATTATTGCTGAGAATTTAAACTCCTATCTGATCTGGAAAATGGAGAAAAAAGAAGATAAAATACACAGTGTCTCCTCAAAGTGTCATGCAGTGATCCTAGGAGGCAACTCAGGGGGTTTTCTTGGGAGCAATCGGCAGAACTGGAAATGTTTATAACCCATGAATGTCACAAATCCCCAAATCACACTCCAGATCCTCACTATCCTAAGACTTCTACTTCTCTGCCAAGTTTTGTTAAAGAAATATTTCTAGTCCTTCTTAGGACATGGAAAAATATTAAAAGAACAGAATTTGTATTCTGATACTCAGCTTTCCTTTTACCTGCCATGGGCTTCATTGTCTCTGCCATGGTGCTTGAACTGTCATGATATCAGGGAAGACTTCTGCAGATTAATGAGGCCACTGCTTATGGAACTGGAGCCAAAGAAAGTATAGCTACTTCCTCAAGATACAGCTCAGTGCTGATAGATGAGAAATGTATTCTTGTTGGTGTGAATCCCCAGACAGTAGCAATTTAGCTCTTGAGGGGAGAGCATCTTCACAACTTATAGACACTTCCCTCTGTACCAAGCCATGACAACAGTCCTAGTGGGGACATTAATCAAGAACTGGCCCCTGAAGGGAAGTTTGTTTCAGCTGTGAAGGAAATCTGAGGTCTTAGCTATTCTCTCTGGAACATGGAACCCTAACAGGGAAAAGGGTTGGAGCTTGGTCAGAGGGCTGGCAACATTTGTTAGGAGCTGGCGTCCAGGCACATAGGCTCCAGAAAGGTTGGGTTTGTCCTGCCCTGGGCAGGATGGCAGGTTAGGCTGCAGAGATTCATGACAGGGTCCTCTTTTACTTATGTATGTATGTATGTATGTATGTATGTATGTATGTATTTATAAGATTTTAGTCTAATGCATGTCAAGGCTTGGTTTCAATGAACCACAGGCTGGAGCTACAGGTCAAATAATCCCTTTTTTTAAAAAAAAAAGTTATTTAAAGAAAGACAAAAAACACCCAGAAAATGGGTAGATATAATACATACTTTCAAAGAAAAAAATAAACAGTAAGAAATCACTAGTTGATGAATATATACTGTCCTCTTACAAATAGTTGTTCAAGACACAAAAGTGAAACACACAAAGTGGAGATTCAAATAGCAAGACTGCAAACAGATCTGTTTAACTACCCAACAAAAACTTAGTAATATGGCTATCCATCTTATACACTTAAACAGAAATGCAGTTATCCATAGCTTCATTTATGTTGAGATTAAACAAACCAAAGCAGACTAAAATCACTCTGAACAAAGAAAAATAGCATTGCTGAGTTTCACATCATGATACTACGGGATCAGCACTGGTTATTGTAGTGTCTCTTTTTCTTCAAAGTATTCATTTCATCATGCATTATAAGATCATTTCTCGTAAACTGTTTATAGGTTCTATGCATGCATGAGTCTTAACATGTATTTCTATCCTTTCTATATTAGAGGGAGAAACAAAACAAAGCAAGACAAAACAAAACATATTCCTATAAACACATGAAATGTAAAAGACATATAAAACCACTGTACAAGGAGTTCTACAAAGATTACTGTGTTGTCTCTTGTTATCTTCAATAGAATTGTCTATATCATCAGACATAGTATAATTGAATATAACAATACATAACAATATTAATAAAAACATAACTTTGTAGATAGTGTAAAACTTCAAAAACAGATAATAATCAAACAAGAATGGGTATCATAGTGAATCTTGTCATCTTCAGTGTAATTACCTATACTCTCAGAGTTGATACTATCAGTCATAACAGTTTTGAATAAAATCTGTCGATACCAAACAACAATCAAACAAACTAGATTTAACTAAGATCAGTCATGATAAAAAAGTATAAGTTATACAGGATTACAGATTAAGTTAATAGGAAATTAAAGATGATTACTTTACTATATCCTATTATTTTGGGGCTAGCTGTCTGTGCCCTCAAGTCTAGTGCAAGTAGACAAACTGGGATAGAATAAAATTGTCTAAGCAGAGCAGTGCGAGTAATGTGGGTTTTGAATCCTGATACACTATTAACGATATCCTCTGGCATCTTTTTAAAGACTGTTCCTCCCCTTTCACTTCCCCAGGGTGCACTGTGCAATTTTGGGTCTCACCAACAACCTCAGTTTTTAGATTGAGGGGGCAGCCTGCTATTTACCTAAGTGGTTTCCAATCTTCTCCCTCCTGGACTTTATCTCTAGTTGTATCCCTTTATTAAAGCCTGTCTTTCCAACCTATCTACAAATACTGGCCGAATTGCCCTATTACTCTCTGGTTCCCTGTCACATAGAGCATTATTTTCTCATATTTGATTTTTGTTCCATAAACCTTTTTAAGGTTATTTATATTTCTTATAAAGAGCATCTTGGTGGACCCTTCCTCCTGATCTACTCTATCTGTTATTCTCTTCTTTTTTTAATTACGTTTATAAGGCCATCTATATTAGAGATGCCTCATTTCTGTTGTGCTCTTTTTCTGCCATTAGTTGTCTGTTTGTCTTCTTCATTCTGTTTTCTGCTCCATTCATTGAGGCCTCTCTGCCACTGTTCCTGGAATCCTGGTACTTTTGTCTCTCTCTAGAATGTCCTTCAGTATTCTCTGTGGAGTTGGATTGGTGGTTGCAAATTTCCCCAGTTCCTCTTTGTCTTGGAAGCATCTCCATTAATTTCTAGAGGCAGTTTTTCAGGATACATCAATCTGGGTTGGAGGTTATTTTCTTTCAGGACATGGAATACTTCACTCCATACTCTTCTTGATTTGATGGTCTGTGTTGAGAAGTCTGCCATGATATTGACGGGTTTTCCTTTATGGGTGATCTGTTTCTTCTTTCTGATGGCTTTTAATATTCTGTTCTTATATTGAATTTCTGGGATCTTGATTATTATATGCCTAGGTATAGCTCTGTTTCAGTTGTAGGTGGCTGGAGTTCTGTTTGCCTCATATATCTGAATATCATTTCCTTTTCCTATGCTTGGGAAATTTTCCTTAATTATTTCTGCGAATAACCTTTGTAGTTCCTTTGTTTGTATCCCTGTTTCCTCATTCACATTCTTTATTCTTAAATTATCGATCCTCTTGTTGTCTTCTAGCCTTTGTATTGTTACTGCCTGTTTCCTTATTATTTTAAAGAAATTTTTGCTTTCATGATCACACATTGTAAATCTGTTTTCCAGTTTAGATAATCTATCCTTAGTTTCTTTCCAAGCAGTTTTGCCAGCATTCAATGGAGCTTTTAATTTCCTGGTAATCTCTTTGAACCTGCTTCCTGTATTCTATGTTTTCTTTATATTCTTCATCAAATGTTTCTCTTCTTTTTTTGTGCTCCTCCATTCTTCCATCTGTGTCTTCTTGAAAAGTGCTTAGCATTTCTTTCATTAATCTACTTATATCTTGCTTTACTTGTTTAAATATTTCACTTTTGAACTCATCTATGACGTCCCGAAGATACCTCTTTATGTCCAGTGATGTTGTGTCTGATACTGCATGTTTGCTGTCCTCAATTTCTTTTGTATTTACCTTTCCTGGGTCAATGTTCTCAGGGTTGAGGACTGGGGACTTTTTCTTGTTGCTTCCTCTTCTCATATTGTTTATTTCTTCCATACAGGCATATAGAGGAGGTCCCAGTCCCTTTACTTGTTGGTTATGGTTTTTCTGAAGCTCACTGGCTAGGTAATTCTGCCCTCCCCATTGTGTTATTTAGGTGCAAACAGGAGAGGCGTATGTTGGCTCCTCTTCTTCTGGTCACTCAACCTGCTGAGGCCTTCACTGTGTTAGTGTGTGCCATGTGTAGGGAATTGGTTTGGAACAACTTATTAAGTCTCAACTAGGGGCATGACCCAGGCCAAGCATACATCACCAATCTCATCTGGGAAGGGAACAACTGACTGAAGTCATTGCTATTTCTTGTTCTTGCCAGTCCTGCCCAATTCCAAAATGTCATCCCATTGGTGCCCCTTTCCTATGGATGGATTTATTCCTGGCACTCTTTGCAGGTCAATGCAGATCCCATGCAAGCTGCGTTCTCTGTTGGGCTTGCTGACCTCTGACTTCAGTGTGAGTGCACTTCAGTGCAACTGCTGTTCCAGTGAGTTGAAGTGGTGGGAATTCAGGCACATGAGAGCATGGAATGTTAACTGCCTCAATAGTAGCCCTGGGACTGTATATTTGACTGTTTCTTCTCACTTTAGCTTCTTCCTGGGTCGAGAGGATCCATCTCCCTCTGTCTGGGACTTCCCACGATGTGTTATTTTGGCAGCTGTCTGTCTCAGGAAGACTCTGTATTCTGCTCTTATTTATCCGCCATCTTTACTGGAACAGGTCAAACATCCTTAATTCTTAACCCCAGGTCCTGGTAAGGCATTGGTAGACTGAAAACTTCTTTTTGTATTGTGTCTGCAGGTTGAAGTGTTGAGCTGAGCCAATAACTTTATTCTTAGAAAAAGCTGACCCACACATTCAGAATAAAGGTAGCAGGAAGAAGGCAAAACTTAGAGCACCACTTTATAGTATCTGGATTTAGCACTTTCTTCTATCAATCCAGGTGTGTTGTCCCAGGTATCTGTACAACTGAGATATGCAAAAACCAATACCAAAACAAAAACGTTCTACCTCCCCATGAGAGTTGCTAGTATGTTTAGAGAGGGAGATGTCCTGCTTAGAAAAGAGTAAATTGGGTGTCTGTGACTGCCCTGGAGTCCGAGGGGCAGGAAGCTTGTCTGCTAAACATACCTAACTGACTTTTAGATACTGGAAAGTTGCTGTCATTACTGATGCTATTTTATGGGTGGACTTTCTTTTCTCTTTATTTTTTATCATAGTATATTGCAACTTCTGGTCTACATAAAAATTACTAGATTTAAGTCTATGCAGTAATACCTGACTCTTGCAATTGATTATTTTATCTTAATTGTGAAAAAAAACCTTCATAATTGTATCCCTACCCTAATCACCTTTTGATCTTTAAGCTTTTTAAAAGTAATGATAAATTACAATTTATGTCAGAATTATCAATAATTCTCAGCCACCAGAAGGTTAAAGTTCTACTATCAAAAATCAGTAATTATTATTTTTCTCACAGGCTCAAAAATCAAATGGAACTGACTTTTTCCACATTTCAGTTAACATCAGTAAATCTTCTTCTATGGACACATATCTGTTAGCATGTATGAGTGTTGGACCTTATCAAAAACTTTTCTGCATCTATAGAAATTATCATGTGATTCTTACTTTTTGCTCTATTGATATGGTGAATTACATTCATTGATTTACGTATGTTGAACCATCCCTGCATGCCTGGGATGAATTCCACTTGGTCATGGTGTATAATCTTCTTGGATGATTTGCTGCATCCTGTTTGCCAGTATTTTATTGAGGATTTTTGCATCTGTGTTCATTAGGGAGATTGGCCTGTAGTTCTCCTTTTTAGTTGAGTCTTTCTCAGGTTTTGATAGTAGAAAAACTTACATGTTCTAAAGTTTCTGTTTAACTGAGTGCCTGCTTAATTAATTAATTAATTAATTTAGTTTTCATACTGGGAATCAAACTCATAACCTCACACTTGCCAGGCAGGCACTGTGCCACTGAGCTATATCCCTGGCCCAACCCAGTGCTATTATGGGGAGATGTGATAAAATGACTGAGAGACAGGAGCTTAGCAAAGAAGTACAGCTTGCCAAGAGTATTAGCCTATAAGAAAATTCAGAGGAAATTGATATATCCACAGAACAATAATAACAGAGTCTTAATCTCAACTCATAATAAGGAACCAGATGAAGAGAGGAGGCCAAGGAACTAGAGCACAGGACTACATACTCTGGCTTTCATTGAAGCATGTTTTCCAAATTTCTGGTGATGAAAGTTGAAATCAGCTTCATGGCAGTATGTAGGACTAATGAATGCTAGAGGGAGAGGGGAGGCGCCAGAAGGGTGGGACAGATACTGGAGTGTTTGGAATGTTTGACTCCATACTTCAGTCCTGAACCATATGGCTATACTGAAATACAGTCAAGAAATAAATGTAGCATACATATGACAGGAAGTCCAAGGCACACCGCTCTAAGTCCAACTCCTATAAAAGAGATAACATTCTGAGATCCTCTTTGCCTCACTTGTCTTCTTACACCTGCCTGAGCTTTCGTGACTTAGTTATTTTTCTCACTGCTCAGGCAACACCCAGCACCCAAAGTTAAAGGAGAAAAGGTTTATTGTAGTTCATGGTTTGTAGAAATTTCAGTTCATGTTTGGTTTCAAGGTAAGGTAGCATGGCAGAGTGGTGTTGCAGAAGAGAAACTTTCATGGCAGGCAGGAGAGCAAGCAGCAAAGTAATAAGGTAGTCAGTGACCACAGTGTCCTTCTTTCTGTCCCTTATTTTCTGTTCAGATTGTATACCCAGGGTGGCCTTGCTATTATCCACGCTCAGAATTATGACAAACTAATCAGTGGACTAATTTAATCCACTCTTGATTCCAGTATCACACAGTTAATTCCAGCACCACACATTCTGGCATCTAGACATAGCCATAACAAGGGATGATACTTCCAGTTAGTTTCATGCAGATTCAATCCACCCGTGCCTCACTATATCCCATTTTCACTCTGGATCTCTAAATTGATGCTTCCTAGAACTCAGGCTAAAGCAGTATCTCAGCTACTTAGCAAGTAACTTTTTTTCTACAGAGTAATTATAGATTTATAAACTCATTCCTATTGTGAAATATTCCACTATTGTGCTCAGTGGAAGCCAACTTTTATGATAAATAGCTTTAATTTTAAAAACTAGATTTAAAAAAATCTTTATAGTCACTGAACAGATATTAAAGCAGAGCATTGAAATAGCAACTGCAATAGGTCAATAGGTCACCCCAACAATATTTTTGAACTTACAGTTGCTTTACATTTTATATGTGTGTGTGTATATATATATATATATATATATATATATATATATTTTTTTTTTTTTAGACAGGGTCACATTCTGTAGTCTAGGTTGACCTTGAACTCACTATGTAGCCCAGACTGACCTTGAATGTGCCATGATCCTCATGCCTTGACTTCCCAAATGCTGGGATTACAGGCTTGCATCACCAGGCCTGGCTTACACTTTATATTTCTATTATTGTTTTTAAATTATTTTACATAAAAATTCACATAGTTAATTACTGGGAATTCTTATTCAGAAATTTCTCTCACAATCTAAAAGATTTAACATATAGGTAGTGATTTTAAGTGTTCTGATTATTACAATAATTTTATGTCTTTCAAAATTACAGTATAAAATAACTTTGCCATAATATTTTATCTCATATGACAGCAGCATGAAATTTTTTCATCCAAGCTTTAAGATAGATATAGCATTTAAAGATATCATATACATTGATACTAACTTCAAATACATTGATCATTCCATTAGAATTCTGTTTGATCTTATATAATTTCCTCTTTTATACTGGAGAAATATGAAGTTATTTAATCATTGAATTTGGGAAACAATAATTTAAATAATAACTGAAATTTTTTGAAGTTGAAAACTGCCACATCAATTTTTCCTACACATGACTCATAAACCACTGACATTTTAGCAAAGGGGTAGATTTTATGTGTCACTTAATGAGGGCCTTGGCTGACTCAGGCCTTCTCATTGAAGGAATTCTAAAGCTGGAGATCTTTTGTCAAAATTACCATAAGATTATATAAGTGTATAACTAGCAACTCTAGTTTTTTTCTGTATGTTTGTCCTCAGCAAGGTGCTCATGATTTGTTTATAACTCTCAATGAATTTTCTTCAGTCCAAACGAACAGTTATGTAATTTGCCAGTGTTAAGAAATGAGGACCTTAGCAATGCTGCCGTCTCACAGTGGGTCTACCTCACCTGTTATATCCGTAATTGTCATTCATTTCTTGACTATATTACAGTACAGCAGTATGATCAGAAATAAGATTAGAAGTTGAACAGTCTGGAATTTCCAGTGCTGCATGATCACTTATTTAGCCTGCCCGAATTCTCTAAACCTTACTTATGAAATGGGGTATTACAACTCCCAGTGTAAGAATGCTTTGAAGTTTAACTGATAGTATGATTTAGCAGACTCTGTTGGGCTCCTCATTTATTTATCTTGATGTTCTTTCCTTAGAACTCTATTTGCCTTTACTTTGGGTGAAGGAGCACAGTTGGCTCATTTCAAGGCAAACTGGAGGTCCACAGAAGCAATATCCTCTAAAAGCATCTTGTTCTATGGAATAGCCTTGAGACATATTCCACACACTTTCCAGAGCCCCAACAGAACTGACTCTGCTTACTGGCAAAAGTTGCTTTACCTTGCTTTTCATTTCCAGTCTCATTGATTTTTCTTACTGGTTTTGTTAGGCTGTCTCTTCACATAAAGTATTTGATCTCAAATCTTTGTGTCATGGTCTATTTTTGAGAGAACTAAAAATGAAATATGTGAAAATAACTTAGAATAGTGTCTGGTATATAATAATTGATAATAATTATTAATTCCTAAAGATATTTAATTAGTGTGTAGAAAACAAGGAGCTATAATTTTCAAAGGTACCTTCATGACTATTGTATCTTTAACTCCTTCTTTATCAACCTTTTTCTTATTAATAAAAAATAGTCCTTATAAATTTCTTTTCCATTTGAACAGTAGGTACATGTTCAACATAAGAATTTAAGCAATGACTTCCACCTGTATTAATTTTATGCCTTTTAAAAGAAAATATTTGTGATACCTATTTTGTTCTGGAGGTTAATCTGAAAAAATTATAAAGGCAAAATTTTAAATGTGTAAGTAAGAAAATGTGTCTGAGTTTCTGACAATATTGTAGAAAAAAAGAGATCTCTATTTCAATGCAAGGGCACCATGTCTACTTTTTAGTGAACACCGACATTATAGTGTGTTATGATAAATTAACTCTAATATCTTCAGAGGCCAGGTGTCTCAGAAAACAGCAACAGTATCATCTCCAGCAAAAATGGAAAGCATTAGATTCACACCTGTAACTCATTAATTTGGACCAAGGATTATATTTCACAGAAAGCAATTACCAGCATGGATTGATTTCTTTTATACAGTTTTTTTTTTAAGTTTTAAGATTGTGTTAAATATTTTCTCTGACCATTCTTGCCCTAGAAATACCCAGAACTGGTACCCACTGACTTTTTCATTGTTTCTTTCTTAGGCGACTAAGTAGAACTATTTATTACTATCTGTAAATATTGGATTAAAAAAAGAGATTCTTCCATCTATTTCTTTATTCTACAAGATTGTAGATTTATTTTTAGTAGACTAGCTGGGATAAATATACAAATTACCTCTGTATTATGGAACTTGTGTCTAGTCAAAAACGGATTCTTTGTATGTATTTTGAATGTGCGCTTTCATGTGTTAATATCCGGTTTTGTTTTTGTAGTTGTTCGGTGTTGACATTTATTTACACACAAGTCCTTCAAGACAAATAATTTTTTTGAGACAGAGTCTCTCTATACAGACCAAGTCCCTATTAAGACTGTGATCATTATGCACTACAAACATATGCAAATAAAAATTGAAAAAAATAATTTAATGATGATAAAATCATGTTTGATTAAGTCTAAGTGTTAAAATTTATCTATATCTTCTACAATGCCATTTTATACAAATTGCAGTAACATTATTACTAAGGTATCAGAAAACAATAATAAATTATTCCACGTTGTTTGCTTTTACATTCCCACACATAATTTAATATTATTTTTGTTGTTGTTTCTTCTTAAAAGCAGTAAAGTATTAACTTTTCTAGTTATATCCAAAAGTAGCTATATTATTAATATATTAGCATATTTATGAAACAGGAATTAACTCCTGCAACTAATCTATAAAACTATAGATTTGCCTTCACTGAAAATTGTTGTTGCTATTGCTGCTGAACTTTTGAACTGTGAGTTAATTACCTTTCTATAAAATAATACAGGTTGTGTTAAGTTCCAAAATTCTATGCTGTTTCTGAGAAGTCATTTGTCACTATAGAATATGAGCTAATTCCCACTGCATGGAAATGGAGTTGAAGCAAAGAACATTAGGATCCCTGCCTCCTTCTACAAATGAGAAAACTTCCCCAGAGTCACACAACTAAGAGACAAGGCTAAAAGTAGAACCTACTTCTTTCATAGCCAATTGGTTTCTCCGCAATCTCTTTTCCAGTCTTGTGGCATTTCTGCAGCTAAGAAGAGGCGTTTTTTCTCATCTTGTCTGACATATTAGGATCATGGAGATGATAGAATATTACATGGTATTTCACACATCTTCAACCTGTACCTTCTTTGGAGAAAACTGAGTCCAGAGAGTTGAGAGACCAAAGAAATTTACATGGCCAACTTGTTATCTTGTTGTGTGCATTTTAACTGTGAAAGGGTGGGGACTGAACCTACTTTCCAAGAACAATTTAAAATGATCTCCTCATCCAAGTTTAAAAGAGAACTCTTGACACTATATAAAACAGCCATTCCTTTCTGTCTGGCACCAATAGGAAAGATCTAGTTTATTTCACATTTCTTTTTTTCTATGATATAGGTTGGCTTGTTTACTTATATATCTCTGCTGAAATTGGCAATGTGTGTTGGCAGAACTATTGCTTATGTGGAAATACTATTCCTACTTTATTGTAGTGTCTTCAGCAGACCTTTACCGGCATCACGATTAAAATGTGTGTCTCAGGTTTTTTGCTGGGAACGTGGGAGCCATGAGTTTGGCTTCAACCCAGTGATGCTCCAGTTGCTATGAGGTGTCATTATCATGACAGTTATACTGTTGCTATCAACTCATTTTCTAGTACTCTTAGGAGGGAATATTGGAGATTTTGTCTTGAAAATTGCTATTTCTGTTCTATTTGGTGTATTTTCTGTATATTTTCTTTTATTTGTATGCTTTCTTGGCTCTCTTTGTCCCTTAGGCCATATGTAAGAATTAAGATACACACGCAGGATTTTTCTACTTAACAAATTTCACTCCCTCCTGACATGGCTGGTATGCACACTCCTCACAAACATGCTTGTAACATAATAGGTTCTTTTCAAAACATACCCATGCATACACAGATCTGTACACTCCCGCACTGGAATGTGTGCTGTTATTGCCATTTCATTATGTTGTGGTTATATGTTATATTTACCAAATGCATTAACATTATGAATTCTTAAATTAAAGTACCTGAGGGTACTTACATAACTTTAAATATGTTTATTCAAAGTCATTTAAATCTAATGCCTCATTCAACAATTCTAGTTAGCATCCATTTCTAAGTGTGTTATTACTTATTCATTAATTAAAACCCCTTAATTTTATATTCTGCTACTGGCAATTGTGGCTTATTTGGTTCTTATTACAGCCACTTTAAACAAGTAAATAAACATCAGATGGAAAACCTCAGCAACAGCTGGAAATAAACTAGTAGTTTCTGTTTTGGTTTGGCCACGTGAAGCACTGTAGGGCTGTGCATGGGGAAATCCCAGCCAGAACTGTTGCATGCTGTGAGAACAGATTACGTATCTCTGGGGCTTTGGCCCTCTAATTACTAGGGCTTTTCTTTGTCCATGAAGAGTGCCACCTGTGTGATTGGGAGTAACATAAAATAATTAAATCATTATCACAATGATAATAATATATGTTTTTCTGGTTTAATTATCAGAAAACCTTAAGCCAGAAAGACAAAATGATGTAGAACATATCAAAAGGCTCTTTGAGAGGCTTATTCTTTGATTTTAAATTTTCCTTCACTAATATTCAGTTCCAGTGCATTTTAATTCTAGGAAATTACCAGTACCTATCAGACCACCCAGGGAAGAACAGCGATCTGCCAATGACTTGTAATAACTTGCTTCTGACATTTAAGTCACATACATTTTGGTAAGCAGATGTCTTCCAACAACTCTAGCAGACTGAGCTTATTTGTTTTCCAAGACAGTAGGGATATGGTATGTTTTTAAAGAGTGAAGACTGTAAGTATGTAGTAATTGCAATTATGTATTTATGACAACTGCATTGCAGTTGTACCTTGTTAAAAATGAGTAATCTATCTGCATACTATTTCTTTCAGTAAAGTCTTACTTATAAGATGAAGAAAACAGTTGATAAAGGTATGAAAGTCTTGGTGCAAGGCTATTTAAATTTAGTTAGCTATGCTTTTCTATGTATAATTTTGTCAACCATCAAATGTTCTCAGTCTGAAATTGTACATTTCTTCCATTTTGGAGAAGTCATATTAAACCATAGCATGTGAAGCCCTTAAAATTGTTGTACAGATATTTTGATGTGAGGATCTCCACTGATATTAATGCCTTCTGGAATAAGGCTAGGAATAGAAAAAAAAAGTGGTATTAATTTGTTTCAGGTTTTTCTTTCAGCAGAAGAGCTTTTCTTATAAAACTAGTGATTGGAGCCTGTGTTTTACTGTTCAACTCATTTATTACACAAGGATTAGACAAAATCTAAATCCAAAACTATTTATTTATCCCTTTAAAAAATGAGTGCAATACCTTTTGCCTAAATTTTTCCAATATAAATACGTGTATATTTTTCTTTTCTTTCTGTTCATATTCTCATTCTCTCTCTCTCTCTCTCTCTCTCTCTCTCTCTCTCTCTCTCTCTCTCTCTCTCCAAGGTCTTGCTGTGTACTTCTCACTAGTTTTCTGATACTGCTGTCAAACTCACAGCAATCCTCCTGCCTCAGCCTTCTGAGTGCTGGGATTACGGCTGCATAAAACTTGTCTCTGGTCTAGGAGTTGAACTGGAAAAAAATAGGAGGAGTAGGGAAGGTGGTGGCTGTACCAGTATAGGGAAGGTAAAGGCTTAGGCTTTCAGGGATGTCACGTTTAACCAGACAGCTGAGAGTAGAAAGAACTAAGACAGCTGTCACATAGAAAGTTACAAAGATGATCTTACGCATGATGTGGGAGTCTTTAGGAAAGACTGTCAAGAGTCCTGCTGTAAAAAGAATAAGAAATTAGAAACCAAATTAGATAACAAAACATGACAGCCTGAGAGTTGTGGGTTTGGGGCCTTGGTAGGGCAGAGATGAGTAGGCAAAAGGATGGTGAGATCTAGGGCCTGAGTGATGTGAGACCAGAATTGCAGTCTAGCAACTTTGATCACTGTTGAGGTTGCCAAAAATATCAGGTATGGGTTGCTGTAACCTGGTTGTAGTCCTTGGAATGATTTGCTGCAACAGAATTTTAGCAAGTATATCGGCAGTTTCCCTGGTCGTGGGAAAGGCTCTCATGTATCCTGAAAAAGTATAAACAAAGTAAGAAGACAGAATTTATCTGTCAATCTTGACCAGGGTTGCCTGAGAAATTGGTGAATAAGAAAGGAAGGAAGTGGTCTTATATCACTGAGAAGAGGTTTACTAGCGATAATAGGTGTAAGCTGTTGAGACCTCAATGTCTGGGCCATCCTGTATAAACACAAGAGAATAAAAGGCATTTTAAGATTTAGGACTGGGACCTGCATGAAATAGGCCCTGTTTGTAAATGGCATAGGTTGACCTTTAATACCCTGTCATACAGATTGAGAACTTACTATAGCAGCCTGAAAACTCAAGAAGAACTCTGTACATATGGCCTCTATGTCCACAAGTTTAGAGAATGTCTTACCTGAGACTTTTAGTGGGACTTGGACTCTGAGACAGACAACTGAAAGAGGGCTGTCATTGCCCCTGAGCCCTATCAGTCTTTGGCAGCAAGTTTAAGTAGATCTGTCAGCGATGAATCTGGCAGTGTTGACATTTCCTGTGAGGGCTAGAAGTTAGGATGGCTTAGCCACTCTCTGTGACTAGAACAGTCCAGTAGCCCTGGAATAAGGTCTCAAAGAATGCCAGGATGGGGCACTCTCTTGCCCAATGTCTTCTGCTGCATTTGAGCATGGTCCATGGGGGGCCCCAGGCAGTTCCACCTTGTGTCAGTTTACCTGTCTCAGAACTCCAAATGTCACAAGTGTTATTGTTATCTCTGTTGTTGAAAACATGAAAAGCCATATTCAGGTCTCTATGAGGTTTGAAGGTCAAGTTTTGCCTTTTTGTTGTGGGATCTGGACTATAGTAGAAGGTATCTGTAGAATTAAGTAAGTATGCAGGAGTTAAATATAATCAACAGGGTATTTATGAGTTTAGCAATGCAGATAGGCTGGGAAAAGGTTTAAGTTTGGCTTCTGCCGCAGTGCTAGCCCCGCTGCCCTCTTTGAGCAGCCTGTAATGTAAACATGGTTTTGGCATTCCAAATCAGAGATCAGGCTTCATCTGGATGGCCACTGCTTTTTTTCCAGGGTGCCACATGGCAGGCCATCATTTTACTGAAATTACATACTTAACAAAAGAGGCTTCAGTCTGCCCTCCCCCTTTTGGAGTATAATCTCATTTTAATGGAAACATTTTGCAGTAAAGGTTCACCAATCTTATGAATAAATCTACCAAAACTGATCTAATACTGTCAAATTCTGAACACATTTACTTCTTTTCAAACCTGTTATTTGCTGTACTATAAACCAAGACAAATAAAATTCACATCCTCTCGAGCTTTCTACAACTTACTATTTACCCTCAAGTTGAGCTTTTCCTATCTCCTTTCACATTCTGGCACAGCCAGACATTTCTACTTGAAGACAAAACCACTTCCTTTGTCCCTCTTTATTTACTTGTTACCAGTCAATTACCTTTCCTCTTGCTTCTCAGACAACATTAAAACTTTCAACAAAACCTTGAAGTGATTTTCTTTCAGTAGTCTAAAATATATTGAATCATTTCATGTATTTTCACCACTTTCCTTGTTTTGGAAAAGAGCTAGAGGTTCCCAGCAAAAGGAATGTATAATTATTTTTAATTTTAGTTGTTAAACAGGAGATCAGTGACAACACAGTACAATACAGGCAATAAGCCCAACACAGAACACCACTGGTGGTTTATAGCAAAAGGAATTGACAAATGACAATACAGTATAATATAGGCAATAAGCTTAACATAGAACACTATTGGTGGTTTATAGCAAAAGGAATTGACAAATACCTCTTAATTTTAGTCATTAAACAGGAGATTATTGAAGGCTTTGATTGATAAACAAGGCTGGTAAAATTACCAGGTGGCCACTGTCCCGTGTTTATCAGCCAAAGTCTTATTTATTGCTTGTTTATTGCTTATTTAACCTTGATTAAATTGTTTGAGAATTGTAAAAAAAAAAAAAAAATAGCATCTCTGAGCGGAGCTGAATTGTGAAAAAAAAGCATCTCTGAGCAGAGCTGCCGAGCTGATGTGTTTGTGTTTAAAGCGGCGCCTGTGTTTGGGAGAAGCCTGCCTGGGAAATGAGCCTGTCTGGCAGACGTGCAGTGCCTAAGGAAGGATGGAAGTCTGAGGCCAGGTGAGGTGAGCCCAGGGTGGGGGCATGTGTCATGGCTGGAACACACAAAAAAGGCAGCAGAAACAATCTAAACTTAATATCTGAAAACAGGAACAGCATCACATCAGCAATATGAGTTATTTGTTGTGCCTGTCTGTGCCGGCAGACAGAGTGCGCCTGCAGAGAAAGCCATACCCGCGCTTAGGTGTGGGGGCTGGGATCTCTCTGGCATGCAGTGTGTAAGTGGAACACGAAGAGTGGGCGGGGTGCTTAAGGCAGGCGGGGTGCCAGGGTGGGGGTGGCGCACGTAGAGTAAAGGCAGGGCAAGCGGGAGGGACATAGTGTGCAGGGCAGGGCTGGGACTGCCCCCAGAAATGCACAAGGCAGAGGCAGTTCTATGGCAGCAGTGGCGGGCACATGGCGCATGGGGGCGCGGAGCTGGGAGGCAGAGTTGGGACACCGCCTGAATCTGGGGCTGCTCCCTGATGCACAGCCGGTAGCTGACCAACGTGGGGCTGAGCCACCATGTGGAAGAGCACTTGCAGTACCTGCAGAGCAAAACCACATGCGGGTCTACCACATGAGAGCTGAGATACCGTGCAGAGTTGGGGCACGGCGTGAAAGCTTAAAGCAGCTTAAAGCGGTCCGGCGCGTATCTCTCAACACTATTTGGGCTCATTTTCCATCTCCGCAGGGAAGGGGTTGGCGCGCACGGCAGGAAACAAAAGGGATAGGAGGGAACAAAAGGGATGGTGATGCTGGCCTGAAAGGACACATTCTCAAAACAAAGGCTTAAAGATGAGAGTTTTGTAAACTTGTCATCAGTGTGATAAGCCATAGATAAGTATGTTTTTTTTTTTTTTTTGGAGGGGGGAACAGGAAGTGGTCCCCAAGATAAAATCTGGTGTGGGGTCTAGTCCACAGAGTTACAGCCAAATGAGGCAACGGACCGTGGTCTGCTAAGTTTAAAGTCGTCACTTTTTACTTTAAACCAATCGGTTATTGTATGGTTCCAAAACTTCGTAATAATTGGCCATCACCAATATATATGAGTGGATTTCACATGGGTTTAGTAACAACTCTGCCTGTGAGAACTTAAAAGCTCTGAAGGACGTGAGAGTCTCTCAGTGTGGACATAGTCTTGCCCAGGAAAACTCTGCTTTGGGCTATCCAAACCCAACAGACGTGAGAGTCCTCCAGTGTGGACACAGGTTGGCCCAGAAAGACCCTGCCTTGGGCTATTTAAGGACATGAGAGCTTTACTCGAACCCACAGAAAGGGGGAGAAAACCTGCCTGGGGCCTGGCCCAGTGGCAATTTCTGGGGGGTTGCTCACCTGTGATAAATTGGGTCAGTGTTGTTTGCGAACTGGCAGCAACACGTTTATAGCTGGTGAGTACAGAAGTGAGGAATTAATGCAGGATGCAGTCCGGTCCTGGTCCTGAACAGCAGGGGACTCAAACTGGAAAGCCCCAGGAGTCTCTCATCTGCCATTCCTGGTCAGAGAACCATATGATAGAACTGTGGGGGACCAGTGGCAGCTGAAAAGATAAGAAGTATGAAATATAAATGACCTTTATTTTGAGAATGGGGGAGAGGCACCCCCGATCTCCTGGGTCACAGCATCTCGCTCCGGGATCGGCAATCTCTGTGGAACACGTGGAGTGGAGGCATATATGTAGCTTAGGTTAGGGGTGGTGCCTGAGGGGCATTAGGGATGCACAAGTAGCCCATTGGTATTCTTTTGGCGCCATAGGTAAATTCCTAGGGGTGGGGAAGATAGAGCCATAGGTAGATTCCTAGGGGTGGGGAAGATAGGAGCTCCTTGGTTCCGGCTGAGGCTTTTCCAGCTACAGTGTCTGGCCTGGGTCAAAACTCTTTCATATATATGCTCAGAAAAAAATGAACATTTTCAGAAGAACACTTATTTAATTAGTAGTTCATTGATCTCTGCCTACTCTTCGCATCTGAACAACATACAAGTATCAGTGGGTCAGTCCTTTTCCCCTACAGGGCATCCTCTTGTCTGTTGTCTGAGGTAGCTTTCAGTTAACATCTACCAGACAATTGCTTGATTCCAATTTTAAGGCAGTTCTGATTGTGCCAGATCTAAGTAAAAGGAATGCTAAGTCCCTGTAAATAGCAAATCACTTAATTATACTGTAATAATTCTCTATTTTTCTCTGCATCCCTCCTCAGGTTACAGACCCAAAAGTGCCTGTGTCTGTCTAAACACTACTGGGGGAAAGGACAAACACTTAAATACTGACATTATATATGCTCAGAGATTAAGAAATGTTGCCATTCCTTTGGGAATGTGGTCATTTCTGAATTTACCTTACTGAGAGCTTCTTTAACTTATATGTATGCATAATATATGTGTTAAATAATATATGTAATAGATGTACATTTTTATAGACAGTGTCACTGATTCAGCTCTTTATCTTAGTGTCTCTCTTCTAATAACCTTCTCTCTACCTATCTTTGCTTTGTATTAACTGCTCTAGATTTTTAAAAGCATTCTTCAAATATAGCATTCTTTAAGAAAACTTTAAAACATCTTAGTTTCTTTTATTTATGGTTCTTACAGGCATGTGAGCATAGGGGGCTTGGTTAGGGAGAATAAAGGTTATAACCTGTGCTGTCTGTTGAGACAGTGATTTTAATTACATTTAATTCCCATTCACTCTGTCTGTTACTTGATCCACTTATTGGCTTAAAAGCACATTGATAAATACAGCCATGGCTTAACCCCTTGCCCTTCAACTCTTCTAGAATTGCATCCAGACGTAAGTGAGTTTGCCACATTTAGATGTCATACTTTGTTAACAAGAAAATATTGAGATCCCTGCTAGATAGTAAAGCCCGTGTTTTTTCTAGAAAAAAGTTCACATTCCAATAAAAAATAAATAGCATGCTATGAGAAGCTTTCAAGATTCTGGCTTGTAGTCAAAATATAAGTAATGGTTTGAAAAGCCTCAGAGTATTCAGACTTCATACATACACATTAATGCTATTCCTAAGTGCTTTAAAATCTTTCCTCTTCCCCTAAAGATACTTACTTGTTAATTTAGTATGTATTCCACAATACTAGCGTTTCCTAAAACTGCGAATATTATAGTTTCCTAAAACTGTGTGTAATATTATATAGTTGAAATTAGAAGCACAACTTTAAACAGTTTTTTAACACAGTTTTTTACAACAAATATTTTCTTTGGAAACCATTTATGGAAACCATAATGTAATAGAAATTTTTATTATTCACATATTTTATTAACAGATATGTGAATTCAATATAAACAAGCTGATAATATTAATCCCTTCAGAAGCTCAGTATTATTCTGTTCTGAATTTTAATAATTTATTTCCAGGTGACTTGGCAATGCTTGTTTTTTCACTGGTCAGCATGGAAGCATGGGAGGGTATGAAATCTGTTAGCAAAGAAGTTTAATAATCGTATTGTAAAAGATAAGACATCTTGAGAGTTATAAGAAATCCAATTCCATAAATCATTCAAAAATCATTCAACTTCATTTTACCTAAAATGCACTTATGTAGATTGGATTCTGGTCTAGGAACTAAAAGGGACATTGCAGGAACAAATGGCAAAATTTCATAGGGTGATAGAGTTGTACCAATGTTAGTTTTCTGACTGTGAAGGTTGTGGAATGGTTCTGAGGAGAGTGGCCTGGCTTAGGAGAGATATAGACTGGGGTACTTGGGAGAAGTAGAGCATCAGATCCTTACCTTGCTCTCAAGCCACTCAGAAAAAGACAGTAAGAACAGTGTGTGTGTGTGTGTGTGTGTGTGTGTGTGTGTGTGTGTGTGATGGCCCTCAGCTTTTGCTTTAATCTTTCCATGTGCTAGCCATGTGCACTGTGGTGCTCTTGCATGAAGTAGGGCAGCAGCCACAAGCCACAGCACCCAGGCAGCTGTGTGATTAGAGTGGGAAGTAGCTACTACAATGTGCTGTGTTGCTGTGCTATAGGTGCTATTTACATGGCAGGTGTATTAAATGCATTTTCAGTGTATGTTATCTCCAACTTTCAGTGAATTAACCAGGATTTAACTTCATTGTAAGTCAAGGAGCATCTGCATTTATAGAGATATATACTGTATATTATACACATGCAATGATAAACATATAAATTATGGTGGGAACATATATGAAGCCAAATATGAAATTTTAATGATTAAGAAATCTGTATGAAAACAATAGGGAGGTATCATTCTCTATACAGACTTTGCACATTTTCAGTTAGTTTGAAATTATTTTAAGATTAAGATCATACAACATAAAATTATATATTAATTATTGAAATGTTTCTCAAATTCTTTATATTATGGTTTTTAGTTTGATTTTGTATGTCATGACATTTACTTTTGTAATTCATTTTTACAAATTTATAGTCATTTAAAATTGTGCACAATTTAATTTTCCTTTGAATGAAGAAAACAATTAGAAGCCTTGTTCCTCCCCTTCCTATGTTTATGTTGGTAGTCTTTATGACTACCAACAGAAAATTCTGATGGTTATCTATTGCTACCAATGGATTGAATTTTTTATTTGCTTTGATTTTTTTATGGTTTCTAGTTTTAGGATACTCATAATAATTTCAAAATCTAAACACTATATTACATAAAAGATGATCCTCATCCTCCTTGGTCATTTCAAAGGATTATAATTAAATGATGATTTCACAAAAATTACAATAGATAAAAAGAAAAATACTGTATTTTTTCACATGTGCATCAAATACCAGGGTTCTGGCTCATAAATCAGGAAGAACACAGAAAGATACAACTGGAGTCCTTCCTAGTCCCTGTGTTATAGCCAAATTTCTGACATTCAGGCATATTTACAATACCCATGTTTCAGTAAGCCCTTATGTGCTTTGAGTGGGCTGCAAAGAATGTGAAATAATTTCACATGATGATTTCTCAGAAGGCTGAATGGGGAGCATGACATCCTCTTTGAAGAGAAAATCATCTTTTCTTAGACTGTTAACCATTGATTTCTTCCTTTTGGTTAAGCAAGTCATGACATTGGAAGATTCACTTTGGGTTGTATGTAGACTGTTACTCACACAGGTTAGTTTTGAGGGAAAAACTCTGCATCACTTCCATAGAGCTTCATGATCTACTGAGTGGTCATTTTGACTTGGGACCAAGGCCATCACTTATCCCCTTAAATTCCCCTCTAAAGCATCACCAGCATTTTACCATCCATGATACAAAATAATGGACCCAATGATAATTACAGCATTCAGCAATTAATGAGCATCTATCATGTTCTATATGCCTTACATACTTGGTGCAGCCTAATATTCAGTATAATTATCATTGGCATGTCACAAATAAACTAAAACTCAAAAGATCTAAAAAGCTTGCTAATATAATAGTTGTTGTGGACAAGAAATTCACCCAAAGGACAAAGGGACAACAATTGTTACTGATACTGCTAAGAGAAGTTGCAGGTAACAGTTAAAATTTGAACTGAATGGAAGATATTGCTGGCTGAAACAAAATGAAAAAACACTAGCAAATCCTGGCATGAAACAATAAACTTTGTTAGAAGTCTTAAGTAGTACATTTTTTTTTTTTTTGTCTTTTTCTTTTTTATTGGTACCGGGGATCAAACTCACGACTGCCTGCATGCAAGGCAGGCACTTATGCTGCTGAGCTAAATCCCCAGCCCCAGAAGTCTTAAGTAGTACTTGTAATTGATGACATTTTGTTAAAAGCTGTATCTTTATATTTCAATCCACAATTTTTACTGGAACCTGGCACATAGTAAATTCCTAGGGAATCTTTTTTTGTTAAATAATAACTTACTGAACAACATCTTGCTGACCTTAATTACTAGAATTAGCTTGTAGAATTAGGGAAAAATTCTCAGTATGTATGAAGATAGAGGAGATACAAAGATTTACAAAGGAAATAATATTTAAAGAGGCTTTGCCTTTGTCCAATAAATTATGTCTTAAAGCCTACATTAAGAAAGGACTAGAAAATATGTTACTATCTTTTTACTTCACTTTGGCAATGCCCAAGTCCCACAGACATTATGCCTACTGATTTTATATTACTGACGTCTCCTAATTTTTCTTTAATTGTCTCAAGTCATTCTTACCTAATTTCAATCATGCTGGAATAATTTTCACACTTCTAAATTAGTGTAATAGAATTTGTTCATTGAGCCATCTTTCCTGGCATAATTAATTGGCATGTATCTATCCTTTGGACTTGGTTTTCTCCCATAGTCACTGGCACATGGTCTCCCTTTGAAAACACTTGCATTTACATCCTCATTGGATGGTGAGGTACTATGCACTCCCTATGAATTTAAAGACTTCCTAGTAAGGAGCTTTATCATTTACTACTAGTACTAATTTTCATTTTCAACAGAAACAATAAAGATTACCATTATATTATTTCCTTGAAAGAGGAATGCCCTTTTAAGGTCCTTTATTAAAAAAAAAAAATCCCTAGTCTCTTTTTCTACTTGGCCAAAATTAAAGCAGGTCATGAACACAGTCTGTGTGGTACAGTTTTATGACTGTTGAGATCTTAACTTTTCTGCTTGAAACACTGAGAGAGTCGGGAACCTAATATGCTCTGTGATGATTGATGAAGCAGTGATGTATCCAATTGTATGCACACTAATTTCTGACTTCATGGAACTTACAACAGGATAAATATCCCCAAATGAAAACTATTTCCAGCCTTCTTTTATTACACACACACACACACACACACACACACACACACACACACAAACACACACATATATAAAACCTCACAAAGAAAATTTTTCTTAGATGTGTATGTTTATATATAACCTAACAAAGAAATGTTGTTGTATAAGACTAAGTAGTATGTTTCGTAAACAGATAACATTTCTGAATTAATTCTTGAAAACATTCTTAGCAGGGAAATTCACAGAGTCAGGGGCTTTCCATGTCCCTTAACCTTTAATTCCTATGCATGGGAACTTGATGCAAATTGCCCCCCCCATCCCTTTTTTACCTTCTGAAGTTCTGAATCACCACAGAATATTTTTAAACAACATCTGTGATTCCAGACTTTGTTCTCTTTGTACACTTTTAAAGATATAAATATTTTCAAAGTTTTTTTTTTTTTTTTTTTAAGAAAAAGACTCATGTAAGCAATATAGCTAAGTCTGTGTAATTTATATGTCTACCACTGGATCTTTTTGTTTTGTTTCTCAATATTTCAGCTTTGAGATTGCATGTAATACACAAAATACTAATTGGTAAAGTGCTGTGTAGATGGCAGAGAATAAAGTGGTTTTTTTAGTGGCCTTCTTAAAAGTGCAGCTGTAAAGGCAGGATTGCTCGTTTCATACTGACAGGGATGGTGGATTTAATAGGTTCCCAGGAGCTTTTCATCACATTATAACTCTTTCTGTGATGGTCAGTTTTGGGTCTACATTATGTGACCTGACTCTCAATTTGTTTGAACGGCTGTCAGACTGCTCAGGAATTGAAGGCTACTGTATAGTTCTGTTGGGGAAAACAACAGTACTGCCTGTAAACTTCTGACAAGCTCTAGAACTGTATCCTTTGTAGCAAAACTAAGTCAGACTGCTTCCTGGAAGAATCTTTACCTGCCTAAAGTAATGTTGCTGAAATGCCTTATCATAATGTAAATCTGTGTTGCTCTGCTCTACAATAACAGCATGTCTATCTCTTGCCATCATTCATTCCCTAAGGTTGAAACTATTATCATATCAACAGTGCTCTCTTCTCAGTTAGCGTGCACTGCTACTCAGCATTCCAGCAGAAAGCACGATGTCTCCTAAATGTTCTCCCCAGACCCAGTGTATGGTATTTAAATTAAGGAAGCTCTGACATGTCTTGAAAGGAACTAAAGTATTGCCTCTAGACTTGCCAATCCACTGATTAAAATTCTTGCCAAGTGTTACATTATGCACAGTTTCCTTATTTTTGCTGTAAATTTCATTGCATATTTTTGTAGGATGAAAAAGTTTGTACTTTTTATTTCATAAGCCCACATAATAAACACAGCTCTCTTCAGAACTGTCTGAGGTGTTGAATTCATGTGCGGTGTTAAATATAGGGCTCCTTTGTGGAGGGAAGCACACGTGGCTCATTTTAGCTTCTCCCACAAGCATTTTAGATTGGGCAAAATGGTGCCACGGGGGAAAAAGAAAATAGACATTGCGAGGAGCTGCAAGATTATCCAAACCAGGGCTTTATCCTCTTTGTAATCTGTCTTCTATGAATTTGAAGAAAGAACAAAACTTTCTTTATTACTACTGAGAAACCACTTCCTCTCCCCTAGCTCACTGATCCTGTTCTGGCTCTGCATTTTTTACTTTTTAATGGTTGCATATCTGAATAATAAGTTGTCTCTGAATAATCTCTTCTACAGTAGAAAACTCTGTGTAGCATTCACTGTGCTCCCTTTCTGAGGAAGAATCCTCTGTGTGTCAGAGGGACCAAACAGGTTTAGAGAGAGGTTTGTCCAGAGGAGGCCACAAAACAAGTGCTTTAGACTTGGAAACTGGACCTAGATTTGGAATTAGGGAAAGCAAACTGAATGCTGTACTTCATTTACTTCTGGGAATGTATCATTGTTCAGAAACAGCCTTGCGGGAGAACGAATCTCTCATAATCTAGAAGTGGAAGCTCCGCCGACATCCAGCGATGGCAGGCCAGAGACAGGGCTACGGCAGTCTATGGAAAGTGGATGGCAGGTATGGTCCTATGGCCTCTCCCGTAGGTTTCATTTGGAAAATAGCTTTTTTGAAGAAATAGTCCTAAAATTCTTTTTTGAAACATATTTCAACCTATTAAGTTAGAAATATTTTAAGTGACTATATGAAAATATTATAAATAAACATGTGAAGATGCAATTTTAGGTAAAAAAAACCATACACAACACTGCTTTTTTATATCAGCTGTAGTCTAGTTGCTTTTAAATCTATAGTTTAGTTTCATTTATGTTTTTTAAATAACATATAGTCTTGAAAACTTATAATTTTTAAGAAAAATATTTTACAAGCACATATATTGAATTTTATTGGAAAGATACAGTAAATTTAATCCGAACTATTATAAACTACTATAAGCCCCATTGGGTAGATTTTTTTTGACATAAGAAACAGAATCAAGTTATGAAATATAGGAAGTAAGACACCTTTTGACAAAATTTAGTCTTTAATAAGTGAAACTCAACATGCCTTTACTCAAATAAAAAATACCAGGAAGAATAACTGTATTAACTTGGCAAAATGATCAAAATGTTTTCTGCCTCGAAGTTTTTTCTTTGCATTAGATTATCCTTCAACCTACACTTAAATAATGATTAAAGAGAAAGTAGATGTTTGGGTTGGGGCAATAAACATAATTTTCATGTACCTGCTTTGGAGAAAAGAGCTATTGTTGTTCATCTCCTCTTCAGAGTTACAGACCCACACAGTCATTAGTTCTTTTTAAACTAAGTAGAGCAAAATGAATAGTCAAAAGTTTACCAAAACAAGTTTTGTTTTGTATATGTCAAAATTTTATAATTTTTCACATATATAGACAAGTTTTTATTACTTCTCTTTAGAAAGTTCAGAAGATTTCTTTTGCAGTTTTAAAAGATTTTTAATCCTTTATGATCTCTTCTAAAACCATTGATATTTTGTAGAACTGACAAAAGTACGAGCCATAAAATGACTTATGTGTTTGTAGGAAGAAAATAAGGACAAGCGAATTCTGTAGCATCACTGAAGTTTAAAAGCCAGATTCCTTATGGAAAGATCACCTTTCTCCATAGATCTCCTTTTCTGATAAAACAAATGATATTGCCTCCAAGGCACCTGTTAATATTGACCTACATCATCCCCAGCTCTGATTTTGGGTCCCCAGCCACTGGAAAGTTATAGTAGAAGAGGAAATATTAAGTTGGCCTATTTCTTATTTTTTTTAAATGTCTCTCTACCCCTGAGTTTCCATTTAACCGAATCTTTATTAAGAAGACCGGACGGGCAAAGCCACACATGAGAAGCAGGTCTATTATGGCTGCTTTGAGCATGCTGCTGTTATTTCTTCTTTGTTTCAGGTCAAAATATCCATTACTTCTTAGATTCTATTAACACCAGGCTTGAAGAGCATGCTAGATACAGTACAAGAACCTGTCTTTTCCTGTTTCCTTGAGAAGGATCTCTGTTTGAATGATACAAAGAGGATGGTCTTGAATACAAATCAAGGCATGCAACTTTTCTTCTCAAGTAAATTTTCCCACTTTAAAAAACAGGCATATTATCAAGCTTTGTGGGATTCTTACATTATACACTTGATATCTTCAATTTAATAGTACCTTATAGTACCGTTTTCACCAGTTAATATATTCTTTGCCTGAAAATTCTTGTCATTTCTGATGGCAAATGTACTCTTCAAACTCTGTAACCTTTTAGGGAATGATGATCCTCAATCATTTTCCTGGACCTTTGGTAGCATCTGCTTTGAGTACATCTACCTGTATTATTCATGAAAATATACCTACCTGGTGAGCATGAGTGAAATCCGTGCAATTTGAGGTCACCTGCAACCTGTATTGGCATAGTGTAGGTTTTTGCAGCTGCCAATCCTTCTTCAATGAGGAGTCAGTAATGCATTGGACCCCCTCAATTACCCACTGGGGACTTTGCCCACTGTTTGCCTTAGTTTTTGTCAGCTCAGAATTCACTGAAGTGTAACACTTCTTCAATAGCCAAATAACAAGTTTCTCATCCAGAACTGCAAACAATACATCTCAGATAAATTAAAACCTAAGTCTGAACCATTTAGAAATCACATTGAGCTCTAAGTTAAAAAAATTCTATTTTTATCTGCATTCCAGATAATGATTTGCACAAAATTTAAGCCATTTTTTAAAAGAACAAAATATTTTCTTGTATCCAATAATAAGTACTTTTAAGCTAACGTAGCTCTCTATAAGTTACTCTGGAGACCCAGGTACCTACCAGCTTTTTTTTTTTTTTTTTTTTTTTTTTTTTTTTCACCAAACTTAGTGTGACCTCAATGCTCATGCTAACTGATTGCTGCTGAGGTCTTATCATCCTGTTTTAGTCGTACGCAGAAAGGTACAAGAGTTGAAAAAAAAAAAACATCAAAAAATAAATAGATCAATAAAAAGAATTTCTGTGTGAGTCATCTGTAACAAGCTTGCCTAAAAGCTCACTCAAAGACATTTACTTCCAATAAATGAGTTACTTGTCTCTTTTTTGCCTTTGAAAGATGTGCTGGTAAAAATACATTTTTAAGGTAGACCTACAACCACCCCAATCAACATAGGACTCCATTAATAGGGAAAACAGGAACTGATAGTGGGTAGAGAAACAACTGTTTATGTCACAATGTCATTTTCTTTGGGTAAGGATTTTTGTTTGTTTGTTTTTGTTTTTAAGGAGGAGCATAGATATGTGAAAAGACGTGTGTAGGATAGGCCTTAAAATAATTTGTTTACCATGAAGCTAAATATAACTTTCCATATTTCAGGCAAGATTTTAATCAGCTTGACTTTCTCACCCTTAAATTTAATGATGAAGTAGAATTCATTGCTTCATATTTTCCTAAGAAGTTTAAAAGTTACTGTGAATATTTATGAAAAATGGTTTTCTTTTCGTTTCTTTTCTTTTTTGCTTTTCTTATTCCAACAAGAAAAGCACAAGTCACTATCTTTTGGGTAGCTACATATTAGTTAGGCTTAGTAGTCTAGGTGAGAAGGCATTTTCTGGATTTTACAAATGCTTGAGCATTGGGAGCAGAGATAAAGTCAGGTATGTGAGCCACAACTAGAAACTGTTCCAGGTTTCTAAGGTAATCAATGTGTAAATGTTTATTCTGTTACATTTATCGGCTTCTCCTGGGATCAGAGCCCAAATCTCATCTTCAAATTGGCCAGTAGGATCAGGAGTTTCATTGCAGTTAATTTTTGAGTCAGCCCAAGGCAGTGCTTCAAAGCTAAACCAAATTCCTCACATCTGTGAAACTTCAAGATGTGGATCTCCTTGTCATTGTATTGTATTTTCTCACAGATACATCTTTTCTCTCTAAAGGGAACGCTGATGTTATTCAATACCTAACATAAATCTTTCATACAGGATCTAAGTGACCTCTGAGGGAATCAACTTTTCACCTGATTACTTCAGCTGTATTATTTTTCTTCCCCTAAGATTTTAGGACAGCTATTTAAATTTATTCATTTGTGTCTTTATTTGAAAACTGGTTACTGCTTTGTATCTTTTCCAATGATAATAAACAGGAGTAGGAAGAGGGAAGATGCTGATGACATATATCTAAGTAAAAAACCACCTCCACATTTAATGGCATAAGGCTATTTTTTTATGGAACCATCATAGAATCAAGCAGTTCTTTTCCTCCTAGCTGGGCTCCCTCAGGTGTCTGCTTAGTTGGAGTACTGGTGAGACTAGGTGATTCCAGCTGGGGTAGCTTGTCTTCTGCATGGCTGCCCTAGATGTGTTTGCATGGGAGCTGAGCAGTATTGCAAGTAGGCAAGCAGAGGTGAGAAAGGTCTCTTGGGGCTTAAGCCTGGAACTGGTGCATAGTCACTTCTTTTCCTCCTCCTTCTTCTTCTTTTTTACTGTTTTTAAATTAAGTTTACTGGTACATTTTAAGTGCACATATTGATCACATGACCAAAGTCGTGGAGACTTTGTACCTGTACATGTTTTATCTCAATTCCCCTCTTTGCCCCCTCTTCTTTTATCTTCCCTTCAATTCTTTTTCCCCTACTCATTTATAAAAGCTTTGTTTCTATTTTTCCCTATTTTCTCTTTTTTTCCCTCCTCCATCTAGTTCTTCTTCCAGTTGAGCCTTATCTTCCTATTTCATAATATCTAGTATACATTCTGGTCTTTATTTATACTTTCTGATTTCTCACACTATGTGTTCTATTTATTTCACTTAAGGAGTATAGTCTCAAGGTCCATTCATTTGCCTATAGATGTCTCCAGTTGATCCTTCTTTATGGCTTGTTCTATTGACCAAAGCAATATTTGTGTTAGGAGTAAAGAAAGGGATTCCATTTCTGATGGGAGGAACTACAGATTCACATTATTAAGAGCATTGACAGAAAAGAAGAAATAATTGCTGCAATTTTTATAAGAGATCTACTACTTGAAAATTGATTTCTTGTTCAGGTACTTTATAAGGTAAATATTGTAAAAATGTTATTCTTTCTCATGAGAATCCCACAAAGTAGATTCTAATATTGTACCTATTGTATACCTATAAAAATTCCTAAAATACAGAGAAAGATGATTTGATTCTAAAACCTTTTAAATCACCAAGCCTATTAACTCCAAATGTTTTTAATTTTTGCATCTATCTCAGTACAATTTTTGTAATATGCACTATTCTATGCATAGGTGTACTCATATATGAACTCTACTATCAAACTATATGCTAAATATCTTATTGAAAGTTAACTTAAAGTGATAAAAATCACCAATATAAACACAAGTTTGAATTTATTTTTCTATCTTCATATAGATGCCTTGTGTCCTTACTTTGGAGGCCATTTAAAACCAACAAGTTCTCATGTCATTTCATCATTATTATATATAACATGAAAGTTGGGACATTATTATAGATGTTGTTATTACTGGATTTTCTCAGCTTCTTGCAGAATGCTTTGTGCAAGGTAGTTTGATAAATTTATGTTGATTTGATTTCTAAAGAAGCCTGTTATATTCTCTTGGGCTTCTGAGAGATATATTCAATGAGAGAAGACTTTTACTTTTCCAGCTAATGTAATTTGTGTGACTGCTTTTAGATTAAGTTACTGTCTTTTATTTACAAAAGATGATTAAATGACTATGTGAAAATCTAAGACCTTCAAAATCCCCCTAGTTAAAAATTGTTTGGAAAGTTGTTTTTGTAAGACAAAGAAGAGGTTTCACAGAGCCAATTTCTAAAATAACCAGAATTTTCTAAATGGTACTTTTAGTGTATTTCCAAACCATCCAGAACTCATATTTAAAGTTGTGTGTATAGGTGTGTATGTATTGATAGTTCTTAACACTCACTGTTCACAGAATCTGGTGATTCCTAGTAATGGTTTGTGGCTTTCTTTTCCTCACCTTAGAATCAAGTTGTCCATTCATTTATAAAATTGGAAATTTTATGTGTGAGAAATGCTACAAAATGGAAGATTGGAATGGATTTATTTCAATGAGTCATAGATAAAAAATTTGATATGGTATTATGTTCCATTTCTTTTGTCTTTATTTTAGATATTTAAATAGTGGGAGAAGACTGTCATATAATAACATTCTCAAAACATATCTTCTGAGGCACAATTGACAAAAATGAAAAACAGCCTCCCCCAGCACAGCTGAAATCTGTCTTTCTACTCCACCCTCAGACAGTATGATTCTATAGGCTATACTGTAAGGGAACATAGCTGAGATTCTCCCAATTTATGGGATGGAGTCCTCTGAGTTGAGTGTTTGCCAGATAATTGAAGAAATGATGTGTCTGGGAGTCAAAGCCTTTTCTTTAGTTAACCATCCATCTGTGAGCAGTGAGGCAGGACTGTCAGGATGGCAAATGACAGCAATGTCACTTTTGCAGCAAGCCTGGTGTTTAGATGGCACCATGGCTATACTCCCTTTAGCCTTGACGAAAAGTAGTCCTGGGGGTGACTGACCTCAGTACTCACTCCAGGATTAGCTGATCACGCCTCAGGCAGTTTCTAGAAAGTCCTCAGGCTTTATCTTGTATTAGTATGGTTTCATTTACAAAAAAATAGGATCACTAATTTGAATAAGTAGGAGCAGGTTGGGGTGTTCACTTAGTCTTCAGATTCTAGCCTGATAAGGGACTCAAGACAAACCTAGGGAAATGAATTTATCTAAAATAGTGCCTTCCTCCAGTAATAAATCTTGAATATGTTGTTTAAAAAAAAGCAGTTATAAAGTTGAATGGAAATTATCATTTAACATTTTTAATAAAAGTGAATATATTATTGAAGGCAAGTTATTGTCATAAACATTGCATAATCTTAGCAGTTTTATATAGTAAAAGTTAATCTATTGTTTCTCTAAAGAGAAACTTTTCCAGCATGCTGAGCTAGAGCTGAGAAAAGTGAGTGAGTTTTCTGAATCTGTGAGTTCTAAATTCTGATTTGAGTAAGTTTAACAAAAGAAGTGACACTAAATAAAAGAATTTTTACTCATGTTAAGTTTGCATATATAGGATATTATTCTTTTCTTTCAAAGACATACACAAAAGTTGATATAATTTATATTACGGTTGCCTTTAATCATATACATCCCCCCCCAATGGCACAATATACTTCTAAAATAACATGAGATGATTTTAGCTGATGAAAGATATGATATGTAGCAGTGATGGTAAATCTTTTAGAACTTCCATTGATAACAAACAGCCTGCTGTGTCGCATGTGCCATAGGTTCACCACCACTGGTAGGTAATGTCAGCTTCTGATCTTGAAAACTGTTATGGATTAAAAACTGGTGGTCCACTTAATGCCAGCAGAATTAAATCACCATGGTACTGAGCATAGATGTTCTACCAGAAGAAGTTGCCAGCATAAATGGATATGTAGAGAAGGAAAAGCTAGGCATTGTGGGTTTCTCTAAGTGTTGCTGTTTGAGCTCTTGATTCTCCTGGAGGAGCTCATCATGACTAGCTTCCTCAGTGTGAGTTCAACCATTGTCATTAGAGCTCAGGACCTTGTTTGTGAGAGTGGCTGCGATTCATTTTGAAGGAGCTCTAGTCCTTCCATCGAGCATCACTTCCCGGATCTAGAGGGGAAAATGTGTGTTGTTTAATCCCCAGGAGCAACTTGTCATGCTGGATTTCTGGCATGTATTCAACTGTTCCTATTGTTGGAGGAGATCAGGACCTCCATGTCACCGAGGATGGCTATGGTGCTTTTCAGGACAGTCTTTATTCTTATTATGAACATGAATTCTTGGCTCCAGTGTAGAACCCTCAATCTACCAGCACAGCTCCTTCATCCCACTGGCATAGACTTTCTAGCTTCCACCACTGACCTTTGAGCCTTCCAAGCATGGATCCATAAAAGAGACTGGTGAGTCCTTCTGGTGGGCTCTAGATTCCAGCTGGACTCATGGGAGGCATTGTCATGGGCTCTAGGTCTTCGTCTGGACTCATGCAGGACATTGCTATGGGATCCAGGCCCTTGGCTGAATACTCTATATCTTTAGTGTGTTAAACAGATTTCCTGAACTTTTTTGTGTTAACTCTGGGTGACCATCATAAAATAATATTATAAATTCTGTGTCCTGATTCTAATTGTTCTCCTCACAACCTCTGACTACAAAGGAAGCACAGCTTGCCTCAGAATTACTTTCCATATAATTATAAATTCTTAACAAAATGTAAGCAATAGCAGAAACTCTTTTAATACTAGGAAGCAACTCAAGGTACAATTAAATGAATGGTGATTCTGCCTTTGACAGATAGGAAGCACATTGGTGAGAACTACATAAGAGACAAAATGGCTTTGACCTTGAAGGGCCCCTCTCTACTCCACATGAGCAAGTGGGCTAATAAGAGTCAAACAGTTTCATTATGTGAAGAATTAAGTACGAAGTTGTCATAACTATGAATTGAAGAGGGGACCCTAGAGAGAGTCACAGAGAAATCTGCAAATAAATACCTTTCTAATCCATAGCTGAGACTTGAACTAAACATGTTCAGTGAAAGATTTCAAGAAGTTCAAGAAGAACACAGTATAAGGCTAAAAGAACTGAATAATGAATCTAGCAGCTTCCTCCTGCAGGTACATATGTTTTGGAATTTTAATCTTTCCATTCCCAAGTTACTGGGTCTTGCCTAACACCTTTGGTTTTCAATTGATACCCCAGAATGAGCATACTTTAGGTCCAAAGAATACATTCTAGTATTAGGAAAAAAAACGAAATAGACCAATCTTAATACAGACTCCATATTACTGGATAGTTAATTTACCTGCCTGCTGGAGCAAACTTCAATGTAGTCTGGAGGAAAATGAGAAAATGCAAAGTTCCTACAATGTACTGTTCTTAATTTACAGTAGGCCATCAGCAGTTACTATATATGCAAAGAAACAAGAAAGTATGACCTAGAGGTAAGTGAAAAATGGGTCAAGAGAAACAGACCTAATGCCGACCTGGATATTGGAATTGGCAGATCTAGACTTTAAAATCATTATACAAAATCTGTTATGGAAATTACATGACAGGATACATAAAATGATTGGGGAGATGAGAAATGTTAAAATTGATATGAAAACAGAAGAAAACATAGAAATTTCAAGAACCAAAATTTTGAAAATAAAAAATGAGTGAAATGAATAGCAGATTTAACACAGCTCAGTAATAATGAGATAATAAAAATGAGTAAAAGATGTGAAGGAACACTTCCCAGAAGAAGTAGATGAATGGCCCATAACCCCTTGGCAAGATACTGAACACCATTAGTTATCAGAAGAATGTAAATTAATCCTTTTTTTTTTTTTTTTTTTTTTTTTTGCTATCGGAATTGCTAACATTAAAAAAGCTGACCAAACTTAAAAAATGCCAAAATTTGAACACTCAAACATTGCTGGGGATATGTAAAATCTGGTATAATCAATTTGGGAAAGCCATGTTAGTTCTTGATAAATAAAATATATACAATATCAGAAATTTCATTAACAAGCCTAAGAGAATGAAAGCATAGCCACAAAAAATTTGTACAGTATGCAGATTTATTTTTAATAACTGAAACTATAAATAACCTTATGGTATATTCAACAGTGGAATGTTAAAAAATAAACATGTTACATGTCTTAATACATATAACAAAAATGATGTTAAAGAAAATGAGGAGTAAAACACAATAGGCCCTCTGGTTGAAGTTTAATGTTATATACATCTAAAACTTAGCAGTGGTCATTGAAATCAAAATAAGGAGACTCTGTGGGTGGTGAGAAAGGAATTTGGATGAAAAGGACATGGAAGAAATTTTTTAGGTTGAAATGTTTAGGATCTTTACAGACATTACAGCAACACAAACATGCACATTTGTTAAAATGCATCAAAACTGCACACTTCACATCTGTGCCATGTATATGTACCAATTCCCCTCAATGACTGCAATTTCTATTGATTGCAAACGTATTAAGCAAAATTTTTGATTGCAAGTACGAGTCACAAATATAATGAATGAAAATAAAAAATTTAGCATAATGGTTCAGTAAGTTAAATTCAGGAACTCACATAAGACCTGGACTGGAGACCCAAGGAAGTGAATAATAATGGTAAGACATGGTTGCTCCATCAGACAAATTTGGGTTTTCAATCATATTGCCGATTCTTTGTGAATGTAAACAAGTTGCTAACATCAAAGCTCTCATGAAATAAAGATAATAAACTTAGTGTTTACGTTAAAAAGTGGTTCTCAATATAGTGCCTGGCATATGGCTATATTCAATACTTTTAAACTGCAGTCATTATTATTACATATTGCTTCAGCTAGACATGCATTGCCCTAGCAGTCTTGAATAATGGTGCAACCACAAAGATTTTAAGAACTAGCTATTTTCAAACTGTATTAGGCTGCAATCTAAATAATACAGACCATATTTGACAATTTATAATTAAGTACACCAGCAAATCATATTTTAGTTATCCATTTCAAACTAAGTAATTGTCATTTTACAGAGAAACCCATTCATAAAACTACTTTTTGAAGCTTTTTTCTAGAATTCAGAGAAATTAAGACATAAATTGTTTCTAAGTCTCAACCCTCTTCTTATGCCATAATCCCATAACCAAAGATATATAGATTTCTAGTACATACACATATGTATATTCATACATGTGAACATGAATATAACTAAAATTGTGATAATACTCCATATACCCTTATAAATCTGGCATTTTCACATAGAAATCTTTTTTTTTTTTTTTTGTCTTTTTGAGACAGAGTCTGCTGTGCAGTTCAGGCTGGCCTTGAGCTCACTTTGTAGCCTAGGTTGGTCTCGAACTCCCAACGATCCTCCTGCCTCAGCCTTTCGAGTGCTGGGATTACAGGCATGAGCCACCACGCCCGGTGATCATTTAGAAATCTTTTCATGTTTAGGAGTCTGTTTACGTGTACAGTTGGTCTATTCTTTTTTTCTTTTCTTTTCTTTTTTGTCTTTTTGAGACAGGGTCTCACTATGTAGTTCAGACTGGCCTTGAGCTCACTTTGTAGCTCAGGCTGGTCTCAAACTTACAATGATCCTCCTTCCTCAGTTTCCCAAGTGCTGGGATTACAGCCATGTGTCACTGCACCTGGCTTGGTCTATTCTTTTTAGTAACTAAATTATACTTCTATCAATAAAGCTTTTATTGACTGATAAGTTTCCTACTGGTGAGCACTTGAGTAATTTCAAGTTTTCACTGTTAAAATCGACTGTGCATTCTTATACATATATCTCTTGTATGTCTGATAATTTAATATAATTTTATTAGTACATGTTTAGATACACAATAATTACATTCATCCTGGGAATTTTGCACATCTACATATCATGTATCGTAATCCGTTTTACGTCTATTTCTTCTTTTCTCTTCTCTTTCTTCATCTCTAGGTCTTCTACTTACTTGTAAAATGTCTACTTCCCTAATTCCTATGATCTATTTTTTATTTTGCTCCTTAGATTATTCATACTTTGGGTTTCTTATACAAGAGAAGCTATATGATATTTAAATGTGTGTGTCTCATTTATTTCACTAAGTATCATGAGCTCAAAGCATATCCTATGCTAAATTTTAAAAATAAAGTTGTTAATTGAAAAAATTAAAATTTTTTCAATCCTTTGTTGTATGTTTTGGTTGGCTTCGTTCTCTTTTGTTTTGTTGGATTTTATTATCTTTAAAATTAAAAAAATCTTTTCCTATACGAGAAAAGCTATTTTGAATTTATGTGTGCACAAATAGCGAATGCTCATCAGCATGCTGAAGAGTTCGCTGGGTAGCAGAGTGAATGGTAGTTTCCATATTCTTGCTTCCTTACATTTCCCATTTTCAAACAAGGAGAAGAGTTATTTCCAAATTTTGTTAGGATATTTAAAGTAACTATCATCAATACGACACATAATATTGGATTAGGCGATACGCCAGAGGCCCCTATGCACAATATTATTTAAATTCCGTGCACCACTGTGTGGCAGTACCTTTAGTGACTCTGGTTTTTAAGAAAATTGGAGCTTGTAACATCACATGGCCAATAAAGAGTCTGTATTTCAACCTAGGTTCTGTAAAACACTGCAGACTAGAAAAGTTTGGAGTAAATTCATTTTGATTTATAAACTTTCTATACATGTGATATGGTAAAGACCAGATAAGCTTGTTTCCCCAGCTTTAACTTTGCCAAAAGTGATACCTCCAAGCTAGTTGATGGCAATAGAAACCAACTTAAACATTAGAGAAGTTATATTTCTCTCAGGCCAATGACGTCCAACATTGAACTTCTGCTCTAAATATAATAATAATTAAAGGAAATGATCACTTATATGGTGTTATGGACTGGGGATGGAGGGGCAAGCACTCAGACCTCTAAAATCTGGCCAGTTTTCACTTTGCAAATTACTATTACTTTCTTCTTTCTCATTCTCTTGGTTTGCAATCTTTCATTTCTTTTTTCTTCATGGGCCCTATTCAATGATAATCAAACACCCAAATTCTCAGTTCCCCCTTTATATGCATGTGGTGTTTTAGCCCTATACTTGCACAATCACCTCAAATTCAGTGACAGACATTTCTAATTTCTGGTGACATTAGACTTCAGTTTTCAAGGGTGGTTCTCACTATGAAAGATCAATGTGAAGGGAATCCAAATGAGAAGCCAGAAAATGGATGGCACCTGAGGTAGTTGAGGGCTGAAATCTGCTAATTTAGTAGAGTAGGATGAACTGTAGCAGTTCTATTTTAATCTCTGCCACATAAGTTGGAGTGGTCTTTTGGATGTTTGTGAAGATCTAATATACCTTTGTGTATTATCTAGCACCCTGCATTTTTCCATTGTGCTTCTGTGAGGGAAAACTATGAAGAGATTTGTTTTTTATTTGGGTAGCTTTAATTTTGGCAACTCACTTTTGAGGTGACTACAAATGTTTCAGAATGCCTTTCTTTGCTCCAGACCTCTTTTCTTCTAAAACTTGTGCCGTGCTAGAGCTAAAACTTAACAGCTCACAAGAGATTGTTTTTAGCCTTTCTTTCTAGCCTTATGTTTAGTGACATTGAGTTTATAATATAAAATTGGGTGTTGGAGGAGTGTTTACAGAAGTAAAAATGGAAAATACAACATATATAGAACTCTCTAAACAAAAGAATTTGTTTAACGGTTGCCTACAATCACTTCCATCATGATTCTTCTACTCATGCTTACCACAGAAACCAAACACAAACATACGCACACTGGTACACACACACGATTTGCACCACAGGTTTTCTTCCATAGAGTTATAGGTTTCCAGAGGAAACTTAACTTCCTTTTCTTTTTTTATATTTATTTCCAAAAGGTCAAATATAGACTAACTTCTCTCTCTCTCTCTCTCTCTCTCTCTCTCTCTCTCTCTCTCTCCTCTCTTCTTCTCTGCCTCCTCCCCCCCCCCCCCCCCGCCGCTGTCTCTCTCTCCCTCTTCTAGTGGATGGCTGCATTCACAGAGCAGCTGGCCCCTGTTTGCTGGCAGAATGCCGTAACCTGAATGGCTGTGAGACTGGACATGCAAAAATCACCTGTGGCTATGACCTGCCTGCAAAACGTGAGCACAACTTTTTGGAACACTGTTATAAACTCATATGAGAACTCTTACCTGTTAAATTCCTTGAGTGCAAAATTAGAAAATGAAATGATGGTGGTAATGTTTAATTAATAGTGCTTATAGTCAGATTGTGTGTACGTGTGTGTATATAAAACTGTAGTTGATTTTTTGTTCATGTCTTTAACAGAGTGTCTCTGAAACATGGAAATGAAAATGAGCAAAATATACATTACAGTATTTAAGTGCTGCAAGTGACAGCTTCTGGAAAGGATGCCAATTTCTTATTCCTTGTTCAGGTTTCTTGATTGTGGATGCGTTTAGAGCAGAGGAGATCAAAGTGATGTATTGTATTTTCAGCTGCCATGTAAAGGCTGATTGGCAATTACAGCCAAGGCATCTGTCACACTTTGCTCTCAGGAAAAGTCAGTGGAATGTGTTTGTCACTGTGAGAATGTATTTGCTCTTTGAATATGGAATGGTCAAAATTTCCATTATATTTGAATAGAGAGAAGCATTGCATTTGATTGACCTTGTTGTTTAGTCATTTAACCAACTAGCATGGGTGGTATAGAATAAAAAACTAAGAAAGAAACTGGTTAAAAGTGCAGCTATTCTAATCACATAATCTTCAAGGGCTTCAGAATGGGAGCAGGGATTTCATTGTTCCATTAATACATGCATTGACCCATAAATTGAGACACCATTTTATTGATTATTCCATTCACTTGGTTTTTAGGATACTGCCCAGGTCAGTAAATACAATTTACATAAAAATAAAGCTAATTTTTTAAATTAAGAGACAAAAAGTGGTTAAAAATTTTTAACACAGCTTATAAGATAATGTTTAGATTCTGTATAGACAGGTAATTTTAGACTGAATTTTCCATGGCTATGTGTGAATGGGGAGATAGTGTGATTCTAAATGCTACTTGCAAAATATTTTAAATTTGTGGATATTTAGTAAAGAATGACATATTAAAATAATACTTCTTTTTATAAACATAATACTACATTCTATATAGCTTGTAGCAAGTTGCTAGTGAAAAATGTCAAAATATACTATTTAATTTACCCTCTGATAATTTCTCATTTTTCATTATTTGTGTTTTTAACAAAGTATTGAAAGAGTCAAATCATGTGCTAAGTGGCCTATCATTACTCCTTGGGATATATACTTATGTCGAATAAACCCTGTGTGGACAATGGTGTTTACAGCTGTTCTCCCTGTGACTCTCAGAGCTCATGATCTGCATGTTAAAGGCACTTTCCCTCTACAGAATTATATAGCTGCATGCTTCCAAATGTTGATCCCTTTTTTCTTTCTAACACTGTGCTATCTTTATGCTGCAGCTAACCTACATACTCTGAGAATGAGCAGATTATTGACTGTTTTCAGATTTGCATCTATCCTTAAACCCAGTTATAAGCCAGGTTCACAATGATTCAATGCTTTCTTATTATTAAAACATAAATCCAAATTTTCCAACTCTGAGCTTTCTAAACACAGATAACTCATATAACAAAATAGCTCTATTATATGGGTTAGAAATGTGATAATATTTTTGATGCACTTACTGCCATCTGACATCCCTCAGAATACATCATTCTACTTCCTTTGAATGTAATTTATTTTATTTCAGGTTTATGGAAGACTTACACAATACTAGGCACTGAGGTACAAAAATCAATAATCTACTACTTGAGTTTGCATAAGTCCTGTGATTGGTCACATCTTTAAACTCAGGTGTAATATTCATGTGATCTTGGTGATACAAGAACTGTAGAAGTAGAAGGTCAGTCCACAGGACTTGACCATACATTCAGGGATGGGGCAAAGCCAGCCCTTAGAACTTGGTGCAACAGAGGCCAGCCATGTGAACACATTACTGGGACTACAGCAAGGCCAGTCCAGCAGGTGTCTGGCCCTGGTGCTCCCTCCTGTTGACTGCAGCACAGACATCCCTGAGCACGTTTCATTTTCAGTGTTCTCAGCAAAACACTGAGACTGTGCACTTTCAACCCTGTTGTGTGCTTCCCCCATTTTCACTGTGTATAATTAAAGACACAGACTGTGTAGGCTGTTGCTACCTCTCCCTTAGGGAAGTCGGGTCCCACCCAGTCCAGCTTTCCTTTTAGTGTGTATCTAGTTTTTTACTGTCTCCCATCCCTCCCTCTCAGGACCCTGCTGACTGTGCAGGTTGTGGCACAGATGTACTGAAATAATGGGAGCTTGATACATATTCTTCTGTCATGCAGGCCATGGGACATGCTTAATAAAAACTTATCTGACAGAATAGAAATTAGCTGACTAGCATGGCATTGCCACCTCATAAAAGACATAAAGACTGAGAAAAAGTCATCTTGGTATTTCTTTACTGTATATTTTAAGAAGATTATTAATTGATATTAAAAGCATAAAGGAAAGGAATAAGAAACAAACAGTAATAGCTTATCTTTGCGTGTGATTTTGCAGTATTTCACAGTACTTTAATAAGCCCTTATATTTTAAACTGTGTTTTATAAACATTGTATGTGTTCATTTTCCTTTTTCCTATCCTTGAGAGATGTGTTTCTTTCTCATCAATTTGATTCATCCATTTCAGAGTCATTAACAATCCACAGATGTGCTTTTGTAGTAAGAAAATGAAAAGGAAGCTCATTATATACTGTTTGGATCATTTTTCCCCTCTATATTTAATAATTCTATGACAGTTTGACAACAAAGACTGATTCCTATCTGTCCTCTGAGACAGCAGGTTTATCATTATAGGGGTAGTAAAGCTAGTCATCCAGCCACAGGTGATAATATCTTCATGCATCAGCAATTCGTTTAGAAAAGCTTTTGTCTGGGCCACAGACAAACTTGGTCATTTTGGAATGATCTTTACTTCTTTTATGCTTGATAAAGTAATCTACTTATGAGTGGTTGTGTTTGAATTACCTTATATTTGTAGTCTGTGTTCTACGACATGTGATTGGTGGAGTGATAAGCCCCGTATACTCAGTTTTTCTTCCCTACTTAGAATATTTTGAATAATATTTTTGATGAAAATATATCCAATAATTTTTCTCAAAAGCAATATTAACTGATAATAATATTGGTCAATATTTCATTAAAAGTTATTGCTAAGGAAGTAGACAAAGGACTATTTATGTAAGTGAATTTAGGGGATTCATCTCTTCTATAATTTGAGGTATTTTTTGGATTCATAATAAAATTTCATCTTCTGTAGCTTTTTAGAAGCTTGTCAACATGTGAGATGTTTCAGTTTATGCAATCAGCATTCCACCAGAATAATGATTAGCTTCATGTAACTGAGATTTGTCAGTCTCAGTCACAGTCTAGTGTCAATGTCTACAATAGTGTCTCCTAACTATAGACTGAATGAACGTACGTGAATGATCATATGAATGAATTGTTTTAGAACCTTTTCTCCTGGAAAATAGGTTTTTAACTATGCCTCTGCATCTAGTACTTTCTGTCCTGCAGTCCCTTGTGTACAGTCCTAGGAGGGTTAACACACCTTTATCCAGAGTCCTTACACTTGCCTGCAAGGCTCAACATGACATGACCTTTTCCTTTCTGACATTGTGTAGTTTTGTACTCTCCCTCACTCACACAGACTGCTTTTTTGATCCTCAATATTTCTGCACTAGCATTTCTTCTGCCTAGAATTCAACTCTTCCAGATACCCATATAGTTTGCTCGTATGTTCTAATAAGATCTCAGGTATCATCTTAACCACCTGTTTATAGTTGATTATTTGCTTCATTTATACTGTATTATTTATATCTTTTATCAGTCTCTCCATAACACAAAATAAGGGTAGAGATTTTTAGGATATGTCTTTTTCCTTTATTAATGTTCCTAAGAATGTCTGACACATAATTGAGGCTTGAAAGATGTTTGTTAAGTAAATTAAAACTACCTTTAATCCTTTTAAAGTTCTTTGATGACTTTTTCCTTAAATGTAGCCTTGTAGTCTGACTGGTCTGGGCCTTCTCTGATGTACTGCCATACCTGGAACTACTTACAACCTTTTGTATGATATGAATTACCATAGTAGTGTATGTCTGTTCAACAAATACATATTTGGGACTATCTAGAAAACTCTTTCTTTGATACTTTCCATCTATATTCTAAACTCTTCAAGTATCCCTTTTGCCACAAAACAAGTCCTCATCACCAAAAGTGACTTTTTTCTTGAGATTCCATAAAACTGCAAGTTAACATACAGAGACTCTTCACAGCACCTTGTAGTATTATATATGCAAATGTTCTTCCTTTCTAATAGAGTCCCTTATATAAAATGTATACTACAGAAATACCTGTCATATGAATTAGTTGCTAAAAGCAATTGGTTAATAATGGTATTACATGTAGTGTAAAAGTAAATTTATGTTAAAAGACATAAGAAGTGATGAAATTTGTTTCAGTTATATATTATACTTCCAAAAATAACACTTTTACCATATATCCAGTTCCAAAGTGTCTTGAGAAATTTATTCTTACTACAACTTCTCCTAGTAAGGGGAAAAAAGATACTTTATCAACTTTGATTTTTAGTATAGCTAATGTGTGTATTCTATTTCTTTAATGTTCTTTACTTTCAGGCATAGGGCTGACTAGTCATAAAAGAAAATGAAAAGGAAAATTGTATATACAAAATTGTAGAGTCTATTTCTTTTACTCCTTCAATTTAATTTTTTAAAATCACCAGAGGGTAGTATTAGCATCCAAATCACAGTTTTTCATGAATCATTTGAAGGAAAACTCCAGGTGAGTGACCATAGGATAATATGTCTGAATAAGTGGTACGAATTGGAATCCTTATTCTATTTCCAGGTGCAATAATAATCAGATGAGATAGCTTAAAAGGTACTGTTGGTAATAATTAGTACTTTTTTGTAGTCTTCATCAAGAAAACATAGTACTTTTAAATACTTGCTTAGCAGTCTTTTTGAAATTCCTGTGAAGAAGTGACATGACAGATAATGACATTTTCTTCTACCACAAAGGGAAATTTAGGTACAGAGAGGTTAAATCTGTTACTTTCAATAACAAACTAAATCCATGTAGAGGTGTGGCAGTGGCCAAGCACCCCTGAACCAGGGAGATGATCATGGCAGGCATTAGCCAGATATGCTGCCTGTTTTTGTAAATACAGTTTTATTAAAGCACAGCCATGCCCACTTGTTTACATATTGTGTATGCTTTTATTCATGTTACTGAACTGAGCATTTGGTACAGGGATTATATTGTCACAAGGCTAAAACATTTACTGGCTTCCCTTTCTAGAGAAAATTTGCCAACTCCTGGTCTATAGCAATCTTATAATAAAGGGAAGAGGAAAGATTCACAAAGCTCAAATATTTTCATTAAATGAATGTGATTTAATCATATCATAATTGACAAAAGTTCCTGCCATCTATTTTGGAGAAGAGTCCTTAGTTCTATTGCCTCAAGAAAAAAAAATCCTCTTAGGAAGATGATCTGAATCCCTCCTGATCTTTCAAATAATTAGGTCACCTTGAAAAATAATTCCTGAAAAACAACAAAAACAAACAAACAAAGAAACAAAACAGTTATTTTTCTCAGTAGAGCCTGGAACCAGGAAGTAAGTCAAGTCTCTAAAGGGAGAACTAGTTTGAAACAACAGAGTTTTGGGCAATAAATCTTTCCTTCTGGCTTTCTCCAGTGGGCTTAGCTAATGTGCTGAAAGGGGTCCTGCAGGCCTGAAGAAATTTCATTTCTGGAATAGGTAACTCATCAGATGATTCTGAGTCAGTTCTCTGTGAAGGGTGACCTGATTTTGGATGTCGTGGGCTCTCCCAGCAGGTGTCTGATTGTGAAAGCAGTGAGGAGGCCTACTGCTAAGAGTCCAACTCTGCCAGCCTTGATGGAGACCTGAGGGCTCTCATGAGCCCCTTCCATAATTAAATGACTTCTGTTACTTGAAGGAAAAAAATGGCTTTTGAAGAACATAAAATCATCTTACCTCCAGAAATGGAGGATGGGATTGTTCTTTCTAAAATTGACAGTGATTGGTTCGTTTTCTTGAAGTACTTTAAAAAGTTAGTCTGTTTGAATCCATAATTACCACATCTTTCATTTATATTAAGCAATTTCATGTATTGCATCATCTTCGTGATCTTAATGATGAATGCGGAGGTAGGGAGGGCAGAAAGTTTATAAAACCTACTGCTGCAGCAACAGTAGCACCAACATCTCCTGGGAATTCATTACAGATATCAGGCTGAAGTCATCCTCCTCCAACCTCAAGACTGATTGATTCAAAACACTGTGGCTTAACAAATTCTCTTAGTAACTGTGCACGCTCACCTGTGAGGAATATTGCTGGCAAGAGTGGGGGCCTTCTGAATAGCAAGAAATTCCTGGCCCTCCATCCTTTTGGGTCACTGACTTAAGAGAACTCTGACATGCTCCTCATTTTCTCTATGGTGTTTTCATTGGTGGAGACAAGGTCTATATTTTTATGTTTGTTCATTGCTTGTTTTCTCAGACAGAATAGTGTTTTAAAGTGGACAGGAGTCACATCAGTCTCATTCATCCCAGGAGATTCTTGGTATCTGACATAGTAACTCATGCAAGAGTTGGTTCTTGGTATATATTTACTGGAGGAATTAATGACATTGTCTTTGTCTCCTTTCCTCCTTTGTCATTAGGTGAGGACTACCTGATTCCTCAGGGCCAGAGCCAGTAATGCTGTTGCTTTTAACATCTGTTATCTCAACACCAAACATGCTCCTTGCTGAAAGATTCTAGCTGAGTAAGAAAGCACAGGGTCTAATGTGCTCAGTGTCACACATGTATCCTGCACATTGATTATTATATTTCTTTTAGACCATTCTGATAACATACAATCCATGCTTTCATGATAAAATAACTCTTCTAATACTAATTCATGTCTTTAAAATGTGGCTACATGCCTAAAACAACTGGTGTTTATGTTGTTGCATTACTAGCTAAGTGTGGAATAATAGCTGTGCTTTGCTTATATATTATTTACCATCGCAGCTGAGCTTCAGAGGACAATGTCTATACCTTCTTTTCCTATATGATCAATGGGAAATCACAGTGTAAATCAATTCTGGATAATAATGTAAATGGGCTCTTGAAGGCAGTTCCCACTGTGAAATAAGTAGTTAGCAGCGACACTGGCATTAACTGCAGTGGGGGTAATCAGCCTTTGGATGTGTTTAATCAGAGTTATCAGCTAAGATTAAAAAGAGAGCCACTGTTGTGCAGGGATAATCATTTTCAGGATTTAAAAGATGAATGTGTGAAGGTGTTCTCATAAATTAAAGCCATCAGAGTGGCTTTGAGTAATTTAGGATGCTTTAAGGTCAGAAACAAGCAAATCGGAAAGGTTAATTTCAGGGCCATAGCAGTTAAGGCATGGAGATGGCAGGATAAATTTATTGGAATAAGTAGTGAGTGCTGAGTTAAATGACTATCCCCCCTCCCTGTAATATAATGTTCCTTGAGCTATCAGTAACACATACTATTTGATTTAAAAGTAGGCAACAGAACAATTTGTAAATGTATTATTTGTCCTAGTAAAGAATCACTACTTCTAAAGATTAAGTATTAGACCACTTTGTGATTTGATTAAAGGTGTTTCCAGTAAAAAATATTGATGGAATGAAGAACTACCCTATAGAATATTGATTCTGTCTCTAGAACATTAAACATCAATGTAAAATTTTTGAGGAAAAAGTCTTAATTGTTGGTAAAGTTCTTTATCTTCTGAGCATGAGTTTCCATACCCATGATTATTTAGGGTAGTAATATCTATCTCAGAGTCTATTAAGGAATATACAGAGAATCACTCTTTAATATTGTAAGACATCAGAGAGATATATGACTATTATTATTTGTAAAAAAAACTTGGTATATTTCATTTGCTTATTCAGCCTATGCTTATTGAGTGCTGACTGCCACAGAGCTTTTCTAGAACATAGAAGACTACCATGAAGAAGACACATTAGGTCCCTGTCCTCTTAGATCTTAGGTTGTGGCACAGACAGGTGATTATATAAGAGGAAAGTGTCTCACACAGTGGTGAGGGCTATAATGAAAATAAAGCATGGCAAAAGAATGACAGCCAGGGTGCAAGGGCTGATGGTCATGGAAGGCCTCTCCGAGGAAGGGACATTTGGGCTAAGAGTCATGCTGCTCTCTGGAAGAAAATCACTGCAGACAGTGAAAGCACTCTACCACTGAGTTTTTTAGTAATCACCTTATCTAATGTGTCAATAAGGAAAGTCTATGGATTTTCCACTTGCTGCAAATGTTCAATTTTAGTTCATATATATATGAACTGCACTGATGATTATATATATATTATATATATATGAACTAGCTGATGATTTTCACTAATCAAAATAAACATAGAAAGGGAATAAATCTTATTATATATATGTATATATGCATATGTGTAGGGAGTGTGATGGAGTTCATAGGAATTTTAATGATCAGTTAATCTTTGCTTTTGTCTTCATGTTGTGTCTTCCCTGTGCCTCTGTGTTTTCTTCTTCTTTTGTATAGAAACTTTTCAGTGGACTTAAAGTTGACTAAAGATCTCAAGGTTTTAAGTTCTTCAAATTAATTACATCTACAAAGATTCTTTAACAAATAAGTTCTTGTTCATAGATTCTGGGGTGCAGAACACGGACATATGTTTTTGGAGTCATCACTGAAATCACTACACATTTCGTGGGGGAAATCAGTTTCCATGATTAGAGAAAGACTTGAGAGGAGAACAAACTACCTGCCATGTCTTAAGGGAACACAGGCAGCCTCTGCAGAGACACACAAAGCGAGAAACTCAGAGAGGCCTGCCTGCAACTATATGAGTGAGCTTAGAAATACATCTTCAGGAGTCAACCAATAACCATACAAGCGGGCTTGGAGCACATCTTCCAGCTTCAGTCAAGGTTTCAGACATTTACAGCTTAATTGACAGCTTGATTATAGTTTCCTAAAGAATCCTGAGCCTGAGTTACCCAATTGAGTCTCTCCCAAATTTCTCACCTGCATGAAGTGGGAAATAATGCATGTTTGTTAATCAAGTTTAGGGTTATCTGTTATGCAGCAATAGATAGGTAGTACAGCAACTTGCCAAGGGGCTCATAAGTCAGGATAAGGAGCTCACTAGCTCATTTGCTGACACCTATGACATTTTCGTAGTACATGATCTTTCTGGGTGGAAGGAGGCCTACAAGGGAAGCTGAATGTGAAACAGAATTTGAGGCACTTATTTGGTGATCTTACAATCAAGAAATGCAGTCATACCTTCACTCTACTTCTGTTATAGGCAGCATACTAGACGTACAGAATTCAAAGAGAGAGAGAGAGAGAGAGAGACAGATAGACAGACAGACACAGAGACAGAGACAGAGAGACCAAATTTCAGATAAGGAAAGAAACATTTGGAGGAAAATGATACAAACCAGGCTCAAAATTATGTATTAATATTTACCTATTTTTATAGTCTTCACACTTGCCATTCATATGCTTTTTACTAAACGTCATTCCTTGATTTTTGTTGTTGTTTTGGTTTTGTGTGCAGCAGGAGAGGGATAGGATTATTAATTCAGCTTCTATCCTCTGTTAATGCCACACACTAGGTGAAACAGAGGTAACTTCCCATTTACATTTATAGCAGTGCACTTCTACATCTGTCTTCTCTAGCAAGTGATGCATTTCCCACTAGCTCCTTCATTTTGCAGAACTACCTAGAGTCTGCTCTGTTTCTAATCACATGCTATTGTAAAATCCCTATCATTTTTCTAGGGCCTTTTGAAGCTTTCCTCTTCCTATCTGTGACATTTTGAGGAAAGATGTATTCCCTATGTTTATTTTGATTAGTGAAAATCATCAGCTAGAACCTTAAATGTAATTTTGCAAATTCTTTTTCAAATTGTGTATCGAATCAGTAGTCCAGTTATCCACCTGGAAATCTCTGGAGGCCAAAGTGCCATCTTGGAAATCCCTTCCCTTTACAGATATCAGGTTCGATTTCTCATATCATGGCACATGATGCTCAACCTTTGTTTTTCTTATGTAGGCAGTTGTTCATACTATAGCATCATATACACATGCATGCCACGTTTTATAAACTGTTTGTACTATCCAGAGTACATATTTCCTACTGCATTATATTATGCTTCATGACTCTAGAGTCTAGGGATTTTGTGGAGCTATGTGGAAAGCAGTCTAGGAGAGTTTCAGTTTAAAAGTGGCTTGATGTGATAGAACAACCTAGGAAGGCAGACAGGAAGTCCATTGGTAAGCAGATAAGAAAAGCTGAACAGTTCGGCAGGACTAGGCTTTCATCCTCCATATATCCAGGATATTTATACTCTGTTGTTTTAAATTAACAAATTTAATTTCAGTTATCTTTCTGCTAATATGCAGGTGAATAAGAATGATCAAAGGCTAGGGTACCCCATATCAAAATGTATCCTTCAAGAGCATCACATTCCATGTTTATGAGATCGTTTCATATAGCTATGTTTATAAGATCATTCGATATAACTGTACATAAAAGGAGATAAAATTTAGGGAACTACACATCTAATACATTGTTAACATTTCAAATCTTTCTTTAAAATCTTTATTGTCTACAAGAGCAGCGTGTCTCCATGTACCAAATTAACTGCTTGTCATAGACACCAAACCTGTTACTTGAGACATGTTAAGATCTCACTCCAAGTATCATCCTATTGTGTATTTCTATTTTGAGATTACCCATCACACAGGCTTTTCTCTTCTATTCACATTTTTCTCCTTCTGCTCCATTTACATTATGGAATCAACATTTTAAAGCCTGCATGTGGGATATTCATCATGATAAATTAGCAATATTTTCTTCTTGAGGCTATACAATTGGGGACAGTAGAACTTTTGATAATAATCTTGCAATTAAAATATTTTAAGATAGAAATAAATCTAGAGCTGGGCCTGGTGATGCACACCTGTAATCCTAGCACTTGGAAGGCTGATACAGGAGGATCATTGTCATTTTGAATACATCCAAGGCTGCATAGTGAGTTCAGGCCAACCTGAACTACATAGTGAGATCTTGTCTTAAAAGTTTATCTTTTTATTGTTTGATTGGTCATTTTTTCATGCCTAAATCTTGTAATCTGAACACCACTTTTAAGATAACAACATGCAATATATTAACTCGTGTTAATTTCCTCTTTAAAAATTCTGTATCATTTTTATTGTTTTGTTTTTAAAATGAAAAGTAAAAAAAAAAAGTAAATAAATCTAGAAACTGCTCTTTTAGCAACTGAAATCAGTTTCTTCCATTAAAAACTAGCCAAGAATTTTTATTTGCTTAAGATTACATATTTCTCATCTAACAATCAACTGCATATTTTATCTGTTTAGTACATAGTAGGTAAATGTAAGTGTGCAATTTATTCAGTAGACACTGAATAATTGCTTAATATTTCACATGATTTGTTTATCTTTTGGAAAATATAGTGTGAAAAATAGACAGGGATACAGATACTTATATGATAAAACCTTACTAAGAACCTATATTTTCAGGTTCTCTGTGATTGTTCTTTTCCATGGAAATTTTATTTGGAGGCTCTTATAATAAAAAGACCTGGTGGTATTGATCTTTAAAGGATGTCTTCCCTCTTCAAAATATTCTTTCCATTAGTATTCATCCCATATCTGATAGTTGAGCACATGACTTTGGAGCCTAACGTTCTGGACCTACATTCAGGATCTGGTTTCGGGCAATTTATCTAACTTCTTTATGCCTCCACTTTTCCATCTGGAAATGGGAATGAACATTTCAGGAGTTAGTGACTTTGTAGCACTCAGCACACTGCCTGACTCTGAATGAACACTGTGCAGGTTAACTGTTTTTAAATAAGGTTGTCTTGACACTCTTCTCTAAAATGTCACCATCACTCTCTATTCTCTCACCCTGGTTTAGTGAACATCACAGCCTTTATCCTCATTTGAGGTTATAAGAATATAATTATTGGGCTTTTGTTTGTTGTTGATACTTGTCTCTTCCCCTAGGACATAATCTTCCTGAGAGCGAAGTCTTGTTCACTGTTGACTCTCCATGTCCTAAGAAAGTATTTAAAGCCACCTGTGAATGAACAAATGCCTACAGGAAACTTTCATTGTTTGTGATTATTAGCAGAGTTACTGAAAGAGCTAGCCTCAGTTTTCATTGAATTTCCCATCTCATTTCTTTGGTTCTGCTAGAAACAGTCTAATAATTACTAATAGTTTCAGGAAGTAACATTGTGTATAGAAAGGGCAAACCCATATTTGATATTTGGTATATTTGCAAAGAATATTCTAGCTGTGCTGCACGCCTTCACATCATATTTCTATCTTGCAAAGCTCTGTAGTCTAAGCGATAGTGTGAGGCTGCAATAAAACAGGACAGAAGAAATTTAGAGAACTTGAGTGGACTTGAGAACAGCGTGGTGACATGCTCAGCTAAACGCCTATGAAGAGATAGTGAGGCAGTCTTTCATTTGTATAAAATCTGTGTTCAGAAATAACTTCTAAGCTCAATTTATCATCAAGCCTTATTTAAAAAGTGATATTTTTGAGACTTTTAAATGTATTATGTCTCTCTCTCAATCTAACCACAGTGTTAGCAACTTAACTATTGTAAATGCATTAAACTAGGAAATATTGGTGTATTTCCTCTGTATTCAAACTGTTCAGGCTTTATTGAAATTAATAAAGCTTTACAACTTGCTCTTCACAAATAGCATCCTAGGGCGTTTTAGCTTCATAACAAATCTGTTTATTATTTCCTGTTAAAGCAAGCTGTTCTGTCTCTCTTTTTATAGACCCCAAGAGTTAACTGTCATTTGGGACACAAGATGGAAGAGCATTCTAGTCAGTAGTTTGAAAATATTAATTTGATAATGGAAATAGAATATTCTTTTATTACAAGGTAGACAATCAACCTCACAACTGAGCTCTATTTGTGTAGAAATATTTCTACACATATACAAATAATATTAGTTTCTATATGTACATGAAAACTAATTTTTTCTTCACAGAGTATTCAGTTTCACTACAAAACTTGAAATCTGTAAGTCAGAATTAATGCCTCTTTATATTGAAATAACAAGATGAGTATTCTTTGAAAGATGAGTTTTAACCTTGAGTATGTGTATGCATGTATAAAATATATCCGTACATTATAGTTGTAGGAAAACTCATTTTCAGCTTCTTTTCTTCATATGAAGATCCTACATACTGTATTTTGCAAGTGAGTGTTGTTGCACTAAATTTCATGATGTCATAAACTAACTTTTAAAGAACTATTTCAAAAATTTAAATAATGAAGCTTTAGATCATACTTAGTATCTATGTTGCATAAGGTAAGACTAAAATTCCCTTTGTGAATCAGTGTTTCACTCAGCTATTCAGTTATATTTGGACATAGAGGAGTAAGCTTTTCTTTTATTAGTCCATATGAATTTGCATATGTGTGTGGATTTGTGGGAGGAGAGAGAGAGGGAACAAGAGAGACAGACAGAGAGAGGTATCAGATAGCAAAAATCTATGCTCACTGCTTAAAGGGGAAAGGACTCATGATATGTGCCACTCTATTTACTTGTACAATATCCATTTAAATAAAGTAACTAAATTGCTATGGTAGTAAAATATATTTTCCTCTGCTAATGTTGGTACTTTATGATGCATGCTGATATGGGCTCTGACACAGTCATAATCTACATATCAAACATATGCATTTCACTTTCAAAACAGAAACTAGCACTGTGGAAGTGAGCTGGGCCACTGAAGCAATCTACCTTTCTGCCTCAAGGGAAAGAGCTTATCATTGATGGCCCAGAGTCTGCTGTAGCCAACTATAAGAGTAGGCTTTGGTGAACAAAAGCAGGTACAACAGTGTAGTAAAACCTCACAACACTTAGCTTATCTTCCTTCCTCCCTTCCCTTCTGTGAGGAAATGTATGTGCCATTACACTGGCAGCTTGAAAGATGAACAGGAAATATGCTGAAACATTGACATCTAAAATGTACAAAATATAAGTGGGAATCAGAGTCCTTCTTTTTACTCTTACAATGGAAAAAATAAAAGTACACAAATAATTTGTCTAGCCACAGAGCACTCAGATTTGTTTTCTGCCTTTTGTATTTTTACATGCTATTAGTACTTCTCCACCTAAACTTCTAAACATTTATCTTTCTTTAAAAAATTATTGTGGGACTCTGTTGATAATTCTAAAAGCTTGCCTTCTGGGTGATGCTTCTTGGCTGAAAAGTCTTGTAAGGAATCTAGTAATTAAGTCCCTCTAGCTGGGGCCCATGAGAAATTCCTTGTGCTGAATTACACTGCACAGTAAATGACATTATAATGAGGTTTTAACTTATTAGTTGAATGAATGAATAGAAACTTTGCTGTTGCAATTCATTAGGATTTTGTGCTGTAAGGTGAGGTTTTGTGCTACAGATGAGAGTCAGTGCAATCTTCTCTTCTCATAATTCATTACCATATCAGTCTTTCAAGGGTAGTTTCACTAAAAGGAGAAATAATCTTATAAAGAAAGTGTAAGAAAGTCTAGCAAAGCACAGTAATTGCTTTTGTATGTCATTAAGCTCTGTCTATATGACAGGCCCTGTTCTAGATTCTTCTGCAATAACTCATTGTGATCTTCCAAAAACCCCTTTGTGGCTGGTACAGTTGTTTTGTCTATTACACATGAGTAAAATAAGATTAAGTAACTTTCCTGAGATCCCGTAACTAGTAAGGGGAGAGTAAGGATTTGAACCCAGTCTGTCTCCTTCACTCTGAACTTGCAATCAAAATTTCATATCACCTCTAGGCATAAACATAGAGACTTATTAACATATGAATTTATTTAAGTGACATTTTTATATTGGATTTTTTTCCTTTCTGAATAAAAGTCGATGCTACTTTGGAAGCTTTATTTTTTAACCTAAAAATGTTTAAGTTCAGACAAGTATTGAGAAAAACAACGAATTTTTTTTCAGCCAATGAGAATTTTATAAAAGTTAACATTTGACCTCTTGACTTCTATGTTTTAAAATAAAAGAACTAGTCATTTCTGACCATGTTCTATTTCACATTCCCACTGTTTCCTTTCCCTTTCCTTCCTTTTGTCCAGAATAAGCACACCTAGTAGCTGGTTGTAAACCCTTCTATACTATATTCTAGTGTTGCTGCTGAAGACACAGGAATACCCGCAGACCACGTACACCATAATTTTATGTGTATGAAGGATATTTTATCTGACAGACTGAAGCCTTTTCATTTGCCTTATACTTTTTAAACAATTCTGTGAGCTATCTCTAATTCATTCTTACCTGCTCTATTACATGTTATCTTCTAGATATCTGACTTACCTTCCCAGGAGAAGGAAGACAAGATGAGAAGAGATATGTCAGGACTACATTTGGAAATTAAAGGAAAAACTCATTATGATTATGAGATAATATTAATAGATTCCAGGGCTAACAGATAACATAAATCTATATTTTATGAAACTCCTATAAACAAGTGTAGGTATAAGTGAATTTTAATAAAGAGAACTCTGAACTAAGAAGCAAGAGACTTGAGTTTGTTCCCTAGCTGTACTCTACCCTAAACTACCTTTGTGCCTTAAAACAATATATTAGTGGCCTCTGGAGCTCATTTATTTCTTATCTGAACATAAGAGGTTTTAAGTAGTAACTGTTTTCTTAAGATTTCTTCCTGCACTAATCTATTTGAGTTAAGAGTAGGGTAAGTTTTCTTTAATGATAACACACATCCTAAACACTAACCTTAATGAGCCACAGCCTAAGTCTCATTCCCTTCTCCCCTGCAAGCTGCTGCCCTGCTACCTCTGAAAACAGTACCCATACCTAACTCCAGGCATTTGGTCCCAGTGGGCCCTTGCTATCATTGCCTATTCCCGTTGTAAAATTACCAGTTCTGTTGCTTCCAGGATGGAGTAAATTACAAAGCCATGTGGTTGTCAGACTTCCCAAAGGGACCAAGCTCCAGTTACCTGCAGTGGTGACTGGTTTGGTAACAGCACAGCACTCCATGGTCTCCTTTCTTCTACTACCTCACTTCTCTACTTTGGCCTGCTGTTTCTTGAGATCACCTGAGCTTCCTGCTGTGGAGTCTATATTTTCTGGGAAACCCACACAAGAAGATCCACTTACCTAAGTCCTGCCTGTCTTTCTTTCTCCAGCCCAGTTCCACAGCTTGAAGGCTCTTGCTGCTCCTGCTCAGCTGTATGGAGCAGCTTGTGACATGTGTCATCTCAGCCAGTTAATGTCAGGCTATATGTGGTTATGTTCATGTTTTTGTTTGTTTTTAGTTTTAATTTAGTTGGATTTTTGTTCTTGTGTTTGCTTCCTAGATGACTTTTTGCTGTAACATCTCAAGCCTTTTTTTCTTAAAAAATTCCATGTTATAAAATACATGCAGATAATAAAATGATGAAGCAAAATAATACATTCATTATCTCACACAATTACTCCTCTTTTTGGAGGCAAGAATAGCAAGAATAGCAAAACCTACTTACTTAGCAAAAATCCTGAGTGTCATATATTATTAACTGTGAGGGTTCAAACTGTACCTTAAGTCCCTAGGTCTCTTCATCTTGTGTATCTGTTGCCTTCTTTGACTGACATCTCCTCATTTCCTCACCTACACTCACATTCTCACAGTATGTATAACCCCTCACAAGTTTAAATTCTGAAAGGCAGAAGTTTTTAAATTTTATTTTTATTTCATATGCCTCTCAAGACCTCACACTGAACTTACACAAAATGTACACGTGAATGTCTAGCAGGGTAGCATAGGTTTGTGACTATTTGGGAGACTGAAGCATGAATACTGCTTGAGTTCAGGAGTTTGAGACCGGGTGTGAGTAACATAGCAGAGAGAGACACAGAGAGACAGAGAGATAGTCAGAGACAGAAAGAAAGAGACAGAGACAGAGATCTATATATGCATGCCCATAGTAAGTCATCGTTTAATGATTAATATCATCTTAATAAGTCATATACCCCAGGACTGATTTTATAGAAGCCAAAGATTTCCCTTTTTGGGTTTTTGTACCTTCTAATTATCTTTTTATTAGACTTGTTATTCTTGGTGACCTCCTGTAAGCCTGAAAGTCAAAAAGTTACAGACTGGAACATCCATTTTGTTATACCAAATAATTCTCTGATCAAACTTCCAAAACATTTCAGCCCAGTAGGCAGAAATATTCAGGAATAAATATGCATTGTTAAGTATCTAGTTAAATTTTTTATCAGTTGCCTTTAATTCCAAGTTTACTCATTGTTCTGTTTTACAGTTATTGTCAGGATTGTATGAAGTTTAAAAACAAACTCAAACAGTGGTAATTCTAAATGTTTTGCTGAGTAAATATTTTAAGCATGTCCTCTACCTAGGAAAACAGGATTCCCTTCTTCTTACCTCCCTCCCTGCCTCAGAATCAGCCTGATTAAAATAAGATTTTCAAATTTTGTGAAATTTTAAAATGTTCTGTCATTGTAGTTAAATATCTCTTCTCATTAAAAAATGGTAGAAGAATTCCAGTGTGTGAAAATGGCAGCTTATGGTTTTATTTAGCTGATGAGTGACCATTTCCTCTGAATGCTTTGGCTAGAGTATCTGCTCTTTTTTTGTGAAATGAGGGCCAACTCCTGAGCCCTCTCATTTTCAACACTTCTCCTCAGCCAGTGAAGCAATCTACTCTTCATTTGTTTGAACCTGTTAAGTGAGTACTGATCTTGTAAAATATTTTGCAAAACAATCTCATTTTCCAGGTCCAGACTTTTTCAAGTTGCTCAGCCTGGCAGGGTAGATGAAGCCTCTTCTCTGCATCGTTCTTCCTGAACTGACCTCAGCACTGTCCCCAGCTGTCTCTGGAGGTCATCATAGATCACCTCAGCTTGTTGGCAGAAAGCAAGCAATGCATGGCACAGTGCTGAAAGGGTCCTGTTCACTTCACTCCTCATTCTAATTTTCATCTATTTGGAGCTGCTGTGAGAAACCTGCTTTCCTAAAATATGGTGAATAAATAAACAATATCCTACGTGCAGAGTTTATAAAATTGCATGTGATGATCTAGGAGCAAATAGATAGATGCCAGGCACTAATTTTCTTCTTTTTCGTCTTTCCCCTTTAACCTCTCTTTCTCCTTAATGATCAGGTGTGATTGGCAAGGGTGAAAGAATAGGATTCCATATTTTACAGAATTACTTATTCTCTCTGTTTGAAATGTGTGCATAGCAGAATTGAGCATATTCCAATCATCTCCTGAAAGGCTGGGGTAGTAATCATGTGGAAGAGCATCCTTTGCTACATCCAGAGGACCTCACAGAGAAGCACTGAGAATGTAGTGTGTGTGTGTGTGTGTGTGTGTGTGTGTGTGTGTGTGTAACAGAGAGAGAGACAGACAGACAGAAATGGAGACAGAGTCAGAGACAGAGACAGAGAGATAGGAAGAGAAACCGATAGAAAATTGAATATGAGGTATGAGGATGTTACACAGAGCTGGCCTTTTATCCTGGTGATGTACAGCAGCAAGCCTGACAATTTTAGGTCACACTGGTTCTAAATATGAACGAATTTGAAAAGAATACTGTAGTTTTTATTCAAATGTTACATCTTAATATTTCTATGCAACAATCTCAGTTATCTTTTGGAAGTTTAAATATGAATGCATGATGTATGTTTCTATGAAGCCGAGAAAATTTATCCTCTATCCTGCCTCTCTAAAAAACAAAATACATTATCACCTTAATTTTCAGTTTTTATTATAGTTCTAAGTGTTAGGCCTACTCAAAGCTGTATTTGGTTACTTCTGTGTGTTCACTTACCACTGTCACAAAGATAAGTATGATTTTCCTGAGTACCAACCTTTGGGTGTATGACAACAAAACTCAACAAGCTTGTGTTTTACTCTTGCCTGGGAACTTATAACCAAATTACAAATATATAAATACAGTAGAGAAGAAGATCATCTCAGCTATTTGTTCTCATCAGCCCAAAGGAGAAGAGAAAAATTAACTTGCCTATCATTTTATTTAAATGGTTCACATTGAGCACAAGTATTCAGTTGTTTTATATCCTAAATTCTACATTAAACTGATGCTAATTATATTTGAATTAATAAAATACTCATTTATAGCAGTCAGAGCTTTCCATATTTACAGTGGTAATATGTTGTACAGGTTAAAGTCTTTTGATCTGGAAATCTCTGTTTAAACCTGACATCTTCATCTAACCAGCTACATCAACTTACACAATTAACTCTGAGTTTTCACTTCCTCATCTGTAAGACTGACATATAATATAGAATGACTCTTAGAATTGTTGTAAGAATTAAATGAGATGACAGCAACATTTAGAACAGTACCTGAAACTTGGTTTACACCATCAAGTGTTAATTGCTAATATCATTTCCATCTCTTTCATTATGACATTTGATCTTCCTGAAGCCTTTTATTGCCATATATACTAAGGTAGGCAAAATTTTCCATAAAGGACAGGCAGTAACAGTATATATATTTACCTTTAATGACCTTGTGGTTTCTGTTGCAGCCATTTAACCTACCACTACAATGTGACAGCCATTCATTGTAAAGTTAATGGCTGATCTGTATTCCAACAAAACTCTCTTTACAGAAACAGGTAACTAGTAGAATTTGGCTAGGGAATTTTAATTGTCTGCTTACTGGCCACTCTTTATTTGGTATGATAAAAACATGGAAGCAGACTGGTTAGGAGTTGACTTGTTGAGCCCACTGCTAATCAGTGATCTATATCAGCTCTTTACCATTGTTCTTTAACTTTAGTCAGGGATTTCTGCAGAACAAGTTACCAGTGCTATTTATTATATTGATCTCTTCAATGTCTGAAATACAGATTTGTTTGCAGATTTGTTTAGTGTGGGACCGATGAGGACGATTTTCCTTTACTTTGCTTAAAATCAGAGACTGACAGTTTTCTCGGTAGCATGCATTTTGGACATAAGAAGAAATGTGGTTTCAACCTGTTTCAGCCTTAACTAAGGATAAGAAATGTAATACCTCAAAGCATTTCCATATACTTCTTTCTCTCTAAAGACTTAGCAAATGTATATATTCAACAAATGTTTTCCTGGGCTCTGAATCTTTGAGAAAGCTAATTTGGAAAACATGGATCAAAGCCTTGAAATGTTTGTTGAAAAATACATATATCTTTGGGAAGAGGCTGAAATCTGTGAAGAAGCAAAGTCTACAGTTAGGATGCACTCTCACACACACATAAACACTGTCTTGTAAATACTCCTACACAAAGTAAAAAAAAAAAAAAAAAAAAATCCCAAACTGGGTGTCTAAAAGTGGATGTCCTACCATATAAGACTTTTCTTTTTAGAGGTTGCCTCATACCTCTTTATTCAACATATGACCTGATCTAACACATTATGCAATTATATTCAAATTTCATAGGCCTGACATCAAATGTTTCAGCCCAAATTAGCAACAATAACTGGAGGAAGGGGTATCGCTGCTGAAGGATGCTGGCTAACACAAGAGGTAACAGCTGATCCTTGGACATCAAAATAGATGAAAACTGAAAAATTATTCCATATCACATCCTCAAGAAAGAGTTAATTTACATACTTATACTCTGTATAAGAATAAATGTAATATTTTTTGGATTATATTGTTTTAAATTGGTTCTGACAATTAGAAATTTTGATCCTTCATTTGTAGCATTGAATTTTTTCTATAAAAGGCATTCTCACATGTTCATCAATGTTATAATTTAAGATTCATCCTTTAAATAAGAATATTAATTTCATGTTTTCTGACATATTTCCTAATCAGCTATTTTTATTTTTATTTATATCCATCTTTAGGTAAAACAAATAGTATTTTAGTCAGCTGAGTGATCTAATATGAAAGAAACTTACATGACAAATCTAGGGACAGCAGCACTAAAAAGGTAATTCATAATCTGAAGACAAACTACCTTGACTACTTGTGAGAATGAGTAAGTAAGTAAAGTTGGCCTTGGGTGGCCGAACTGGAGGCCTCAGTTCAATTCACTTGAGAAGAACTGACAGCACAGTCAGTAGGAGAGCACGGCAGTGCATAAGGCAGGTGGACAGCCTTGCCCATCGCAAGATGTGCTCTTGTTTTATCTGCTGTGTCTTAGAATAATGAAAGGCAACACATATTCAAAAAGACCCTTTGACTGGATTTTTAAAATGTGAAGTTGAATGGTTTAAGTAGCATTTTAAAAATCTAAGTTCTTCAGAAAGGTGCAGTAAATATTTGGATTACACTTGTATTACGAGGAAAAAGATAAGCATGGAGTTTATCACATATGTAGAATTCTTAAAATAGTTATTGCTTCAAAAATACAGAAGAGTAGTTGAAATTTTGGCTTTTTACTTGTTGACTGAGCTTCCTGTTGAGGAAAAATTTAAAAATTAAAGTTTCTTTAACATAACTCTGTGCAGTTTATCTGGCACACTGGATTTTGCATATTCCTTCCTCTTTGTCATTTTGTGTTGTATTGTTTTGTCCTCATGATGCAACTTTTTATAGTTCTCAGTTATTTGCTTTCCATTGTTCCTTTACCTACTCCCTCATTAATTCCTACTGCCAGTAGTTTCAAATCTTTCTGAAAAGTTGACCAACATATCTCCTAATTAAAACTCACTTTCTGCCTTCCCATGTAGGTATGCAATCTTTTTTAAAAATGGGTTCTCTTTATGCATCGCATCTTTGGATTCACATTCTCACACCTGATAAGTTTCTGCCCCACCAGAGGGGATTCTATACATATATCTTCCAAATGGAGTTGCTTTCCTACAAGTGTGTTAGAGGTAAAACACACATGCAAAGAGAGAAAGAGAGAGAGAGAGAGAGAGAGAGAGAGAGAGAGAGAGAGAGAGAGAGAGACAGAGAGAGAGAGACAGAGAGAGAGAGAGAGAGACAGAGAGAGAGATTTATTATTTCATCTTATCCTACACTTTATTCAAACTATCAGGTTGTAAATTTGAGTTGAGAGTTGTTTGTACTCTTAAGAATTGAGAAAGTTGCTAAGATTTCTCTGGAGTTGGTCATGGAGGTTTTATTTCCCCTAGGATTTTTTTTTTTTTCAGAATAGACAACATCTTTGATTTATTGGAGTCTCTTGCTGAAGCATAATTACAACTCTCAGAGAATCCTTTTAAAGTCAATTTCAGCTTTTTTATATTGAAGGAAAAGAGAAATAAATCATGTCTTCATTTTTGTTCTTCAATTCTTTAGGAGCCATTTCCAGTGCTGTTCAAGAAGCTAGAAGAAGCACCCAACTTCATCATTATATCATAGGTTTTGCAAAAGCACAGCTTATAAATTATTAGTCATGTTTAAGAAACTCATTTTTCTTAAAGCATTGAAATGTTATTAATCCCAAAGATGAGCACCCCTGATAGTTTATAAATTTCCAAAGACTTTAAAAATGTAATTAACCTCCCTCTTATAAATGGGATCCATGTGCATCATGAGGTTTCTTTGTTTATTTTTCAGAATTGACCTGATGTTTGTCTACAAGGTCCATGAACTTACTGGGGCAACTCCTTCCAGTTTCTGGCCTCTTCCCCATTCTTCATAACTCCTCCAACCTTCTCTTCAAGTATTTCCCATGGACTTGCAGAATGGTTGCATTGTTCTTTTTCTTTGGGGAATCCTAAACTTCACTTTGGGTAGAGCACACTTACAGTTTATCTCTGTAAGAGAGTGGTTTTGAGTTTGGCACTTTGTCTATTTTTCGTTCTAATAGGAATTGCTTTCGAGCTAGCTAAGCCACTGTTAGTCGGCTCCCTACGTGCTCCTAGAACCTCTTCTATCTGTGTGAAACAGTTACTTTTTCATGTCAGAGGTTTAATGAAACTAGAGAATAGAGCTCTCTAAAATAACAACGATAATGAAAGATTCTAATGGATTCAGGCTAGCTTTACTATGTGTTTTTGAGGTTGGATCAATTTTGCTAAAACTTTGTAGTTTTAAAAAACATTTCCCTAGGTTAGAGTTGTGTAAATTAGTGGGAAAAATAACTATCTGGATTGGAAATAAATGTTTATTTCATTTGTATATTTCCATATGGGAGGATTATTTTTAATAAGAGAAATTTATGGCTGAATGGTAGTGATACAAAAATTAGCTTGCAATATGAAAAATAAATTAAGATACATAGTAGCCAAAGTGAACTTTGTATTAGCATCTTGGTAAGGAACCATACCGCAGTATTTGCTTATTTTCATGAATATAAAATAATACACACTCAAAAACTAATCATTAGAGATTGAGAACTGGAACTGGCTGGCATTTGCCCGTTTCTTACAGCTCCTGGTATATGGTGAATGCCCTACATTCCTACAGTTGTTAAGAGAATACTCATTGTTGATCACTGAGAGAAGCTAATATCAACTGGGGCCAATCTTGTTTTGGCTACTTTACCACACCCCAAATACACAGAGGTTACAAATAACCATTACGTGATGCCTTCAGACTTTGTGTTGATTCAAATAGATTTTAATAAGAAAGGCCAACCTTTCTTGTTTCTTGGGCATTCAGAGACCTTTTGTGAGCTTGAATTGTCAATATCTCCTAATCTCTCCACTAGTTTTTCTCTTGATTTCTAATCTCACTCACACTGTTGGGAAGAAAATACAATAGAAGGATTAATGGCTCAGTTCAGGAATGTTTACTTATTGGACAATAGGAAGGGAATTTTATAGAAATTCTTGCACTTCGCATTTTGATGCAGTAATGTGACCAGTATCTTTAAAAAGCTGTCAATAGTAGTTCGATTTTTTTTCAGTTTTAATTTCTTATTGTTAGGTGTTCATCAAAATAAGAAAGAGAGAAAAAGGAAAGGAGGCATAAAACGATAATAGATACAAAAAGTCAGTGGACTTAGAACTTAGGAGAACTTGGACTTAGGACGGACTAAAACAAGTGTGTATATACATAGAGGCACATGTGTGCACATGGAAATATGTGTGTGCATCAGGGTGCAGGGGAGACAAGTTGAAGCGAAAGTGCTCACTTTTTTGAATACCAATGACCAGTAACTTTCTAGGGCTTAGTTAGACATATATTTACATACAGTCTGTGGGTAGATAGAAACTGTCCTTATTCTTCACTTGAAACAGGATCTTGGGTAAGTATAGAAGGTAGATTAAGATCTCTGAACATCAGTAGTTGAGACAGCATTTAAATACAGCTTTATGTGTTTGTTTTATGTCACTGTAAGCCCTTTTTTTTCCCTCCAGAGATAATTCCAGACTAATTACTGGAAATTCAGATTTAGTATTATTCTGGAAATTTTGCCACCTTATCTCTGTCAGTGTTTGAATTTTGTAAGTCTAATGAAATACATTACATACAGTTTTCCAAAACTCTTTTCAAAACTCAGCTAAAGAACATCTCAGAGAAATTGTAGGTAGCTCTTATTTGCTGAATTCCTACCCATATGAAGCACTCTGTAGTTCTGAGAGAGGCAGAAGAAATATATGATATGGTCTCTGGCATTGTGAAATGAATGGAGAGATAAAACATACACCTGTAAAAATCTAAAAAGCAAACCTGTTCTCCTTTCATTATTTCATATAACAAAATAAGGGACGACTGCTGTTCCCCAGGGTCAACTGCAATGTAAAAGTATTAAATAGAAAGTCATAGAAATAAGCAGTTCAAACACTTTATATAACTTTCATTGCAGCATATTATTATAATTGATCTATTTTATTTTAGCTATATTTGTTAATCTTTTATCTTGCTATATCTCTTTTATAAATTAAACTTCATCACAAGTACATACTTACAGGGAAAAATATAATCTATGAGCAGTTCACTCGTATCTGTAATTTTAAACATTGCCTGGGGATCTTGAAATGTATTGGCAGTGGATAAGGTGAGATGACTGTAACACAAAATACACATGGAGGAAGTTGAGAGGTGTGTATTGGGTTTCAGTGGTTTGGGAATTCTTAGTAGCGAACCAGAAAGGGATAAAGCTGATTGGGAAAGATGGGCAGGACTTAGAAGAGGACCGAGATGGGAGATTAATTTAGATCTCAACAGAAGTATTAAAAAAAAAAAAACAGACATCAGGAAGCAAAAGATATACCAAGTGGTTCAAGAAATATTATAAAAAGCTAGGAGGTCAGTAAACTACTAACACTACTAAGTAAACTACTAAGAGTGGGGCTTTGCACACATAAGAAGTAGAGAAGTGACCAGAAGTAGATTGATGATAGGTTGTCAGAGTGAGGGCAGGTAGAGTGTGTCTTTTGCTACAGAATCATGACAAGTGAACATCAGGAAGATGATACGGTCTTGTGCTTTAAGATTATTCAAGCAGGAGAGTGCAGGGTAGTATAACCTATGGGACAATGTGTGTGTCCATATTGCAGTGAGGCTGACCACAAGCCTGTGTGTGTACTTCCTGCCACCCACTGCTGCCAGACTCATTCACTTACATCCATTTTTGCCTCCATCTCCCCAGTTCTCCACAATGCAGCATGGGTATTTGTTACAAAACATCAAGTATCACCCCTGCTAAAGATCTTAGTAGGGACAGTAAAGAATCATTATTTTTGCCTTTCAACGTGGCCTTCAAGACCTGGCCTCCGTGTTCTCACTGTGCCTATCTTCACTTTGGTGTTTTTGTTCTTTAAGCACATGGCCTTTTAAAAAATGTGTCTCAAAGAGCTGGGGGCTGTTACTCAGTAGAATACTTGACTGGCATACACAGGCCCTAGGTTCTATCCCAAGCACACACCCCGCCATTGCCCCATCTTTCCTCTTCACCTTGATCTTTCCCGTTGTAGAGAATTTGTACCACCTGTTCCTGTTTTCTGAAATGCTTTTTATTTTCCCCTTTGCTGTCTTCTCTACTCCTACTTATTCTTCAGTTCACCCTGGTCCTCACTTGGCCAAAGCTCCCTATAAGGGGCTCAGGACTCCATGTAGCTCTCTTTCTTTTGTAGTTTTTATTGAAATTGCAGTTTATGCATTCATCTAATTGGTTAATGTCAGTTTTTCTCCAGTGACCACAGAATAGTTTTGCTTCTCATTTATTTCCAATCCAGCATATGCCAAGCCCCTAGTGGACCCTTAATAAATACCCAGTGAAAACAAAATAATCTATAGTTGACTCTGAGAGGAAGTGAAAATTTCTATAAATTTAAAAACTTGTTATTAGTATTACTTATTTTAAAAATATATTTGGTGCTGATGGTTTAAAAAAAAGCATTAGTCAGTGATAAGATTATATTCCTAAATCATACACTGATCATAGTAGTGTTAAGGCTGAAGTATTCTTGGGGCTGGGTAAATGAGTGTATTTTTTTTTTTTTTTTTTTTTGCCTGCCTCATATCCTCTCACCCAAATGTAGGCTAAGATCTAGGGTATGTAAAGCTTCCACTGAAATGCAGAGAACCTCTAGAAATCTATACTGCTTTTCTTCAGATTATCCCATCTGCTCAGAAATGGTCAGGCTTTCTGACCCGAGAGAAGAAAAACAAGGCAGAATTACTTGTTTTATAGACTTTAAAGGGAGGTTCAGTGTCTGTATGCTGAAGGGAGCTATTTTTATAGTAGTTTTTAACGTTAAACACAAATGGGGTGAGAAAATAAGACAACTGCAAACTTGGAAGACCTGAAAAGACAATCCAGCTGCCACTGTATTATTTTTTCCTCTGAAACAAAAATGATGATCAACCAATCAGGATAAAATGTCAATTTGAGGGGTAGGTAACATAAAACTTTCGTGAATCATCCAAACACCAAAAAATCTGTTACATCTCATTTCCAACCTGTTCTGTGGCTATGAAAATTCACTCTCATAACGCAGCTCTCTGAACACTAAATATTCATGCAATTATAATTCTTTCTGATAGACGGACTCTATAATGATATGAGGGAGTTTTCTTTCCATCTGCTTAGGATTCTAGCAGAGGAATAAAGCCACTTAATAAGAGCTATGCTCTTTTAGAACAATTTTGCTTTGTCTCTGTGTCTTTGTAAATATAAGACTTTTTTTTTTTTTTAACGTGAGTTGTCTTGGGACATGTCTCTATGGTGTTTGCTAAATTACAGCTCATCTTTTTAAGTCCAGTCTTTATTGTGTTTTTCAATAGTTCGCTGGCAAAATCAAAGACCTTGCTTCCTCACTCTGAAACTATGGAGCAGACTGGTAGAGTGATCACAGGGGAGTGAGCAGGCTTCAGCGGTTCTTAAAAGACTATTTCCATTTCCTTGGCAAAGGGGCCCCATACTGTGCTGGAGGCACTTCTTAATTCTTTCTGCTATTGGTTCCGAGGGCAAGCTTTTGTGGGGAGGGATTATTTGTTTCTTTAAAATCTACCATGGTTCTTTTCCCTCCCACCTTTTCCTTTCTTTTGAGGCCTATAACAATACAATGTTAGTGATTCAGTTTCTGACTTGCAGAGAATCCATCTATGTCTGGAAAAATGTGGTTAAATTTTATACTGCAGCTGGAGGTGAGAGGTAAGTGAAGCCGGCTTAACATGTGAAGTGGGTAAAAAAAGAAAAAGTGTAATTGAAACAGTATGATGTTGATGAGGCAGTGTGTGAGGCTGCTGGGAGGCAGTATAATATGCTGATGAGCTAGACTGTCTTCTTAGTTCTGCTGTATGCAAATGCTCCATTATTTTTGGTGAAGGGAAGAAACTTGGCATATTAATTAGTTTTGTTTTTAGAGGTGCAGGTGAAGCCTTTTCATTTTGCTTTCTGGAAAAAAAAAAGGCTTTATGTCCTTAAACAATGTTTGAGTGTCAACTGACAAATTTAAGAAATGAAAACTCTTCATGGTTTCTAAAATTCTAAATGAAAACTCTTCAGGTTTCTAAAATTAAAACAAAATATCATTTTGAGCATTAAACATTGTAACCATTGACTCTAAAAATTCTAACTTTATGTAAACAAAACCATGCTGGAAGCCTTCTAGTTATTAACAATGAATCAAACAGTTAAGTTTTTATAATAATGTAAAACTCATAATATAGAAATAAACTATATTTCTTATATTTGGAATTTAACAGTTGTTTGAGTAATTGACAAAATTGTTTCCTGCTGCAGCCATCAGCAAGTAATCCAGGAGATGTCAATGTGTCCCTGTTTTCTGGTCAATCTTTCTTCTTTCCGCAGGGTTTGTGTGGCGGTATGTCTCTGTGTATCCCCATACTAGGTGAGAAACTAGGTTCAGGTGGTAAGGAGAAACACTAACGAACTTTTATATATCTCTTTCCTTTAAAAAACACCCCTGAAATTTTAATTCTCAAAGTAAAATTAATCATTTAAAAAGGTTGTCCGATTCTATACTTTACTTTTTAGTCTCTAAGTGATTAGCCAATTGTTATTTTGAATAGGTTTTGTGTGGTTTCTTTTCTGTTTAACATTTCCAAACAACTTTAAGGTATAATTATTCATTAACTGAGGAGTGCCAAATCTTTTTCAAGAAAAGGATTAACTTTTCATTTCCCTCCTCTTAAAACGACCAAAAAGGGGATAAGGAAGTAAGGATTTGGCAAGGAAAGATTGGAAATAGGTAATAGAACTGATCCTTGAGTCCCTGGGATATTGGTAGTGATTTTTAGTTACTTTCCTGAGTTCCTGGAAAGCCAGGGGTAGGGAGTGCGGGTGTTATCCTGCACTTTGACCTTGTAGAAATGACTATTCCTTTGCTAGCTGGAGCCAGGGGAATAAGGAATAATAAAGTAAAAAGAGTACTGTTTTTAAAAAAGAAAAGAAAGCAAAGCAAAGCACACCCATATATGTTTGTGAGTATATACACATCTATATTGTATGATGTGAAAACACAGTATTTAAGAGAACAGTGCAGTTCATGTGACTCCAATATTAGCGTTAAGTCTATGAAACTGAGGGTGAAGCTGCTCTATGAACAGGGCCGTTTAGCTTTCTCCCTCTGGCTAGTTGGTGGAGAAAATTCTGCACTCAAGTACGTACAGTCTGTCCAGAAATACAACCTGGCTATGCTATTAGGGCTGCTGGAAGGAGCCAAATACATGACCTCAGCTCCTTAATTGGAAGCCAGTTCTTGATCAACAAAGTCATGGTTATCTGCATGACAAACCTCATTTAAGAACTTAAATCATCAAAGAATCAGGGCAACCAGAAACAGCCATCCTTAATACTCAGATTTCTAAGAAACAATTGATAGAAACAAAATTTGTTTAGGAATAATTTTCCATAGAAAAAATAAAAGAAGTAATATTGATGAGAATTCATGCCTGCATAAAAACAAAGTTTAGCTCTAGTGTAAGTTTATTCTCCTTACCTTGTTTTCTCTAGTTAAAAATTATAAATAAATAGGAAATCATAGCCTCTTAGGTAGACTGTACACTTCATACTTTAAGAATGTATATAGCTGTTTAATGCTTGAATTTAAATATTTACTACATATCACAAAATAAAAATAAACTCAGTAGTAACTCTGTCCACTTGAAAGTTTCATTTTGTAGTCCTTTTTTCTCCCTAGTTTTTCCTATAGTCTTCATTTAGTTGAGGAATATTTAATTTCCACTTCTGATTCCTTCACACAATCACATGTCCCAGTGTATTTCTTTCAGGAATCAGGTAAAGGAAATAGGAAATGAGAATTTTGCGAACATTGACAGTCTGATTGCTAAAAGTTTCCTAATTTTTGAGATGCTCATACTTATCTATTATACAATATTGACAGCAAATCAGTGACTCATTTAATTTCTCTATTCTAAAATGTGTCCCTTTTAAAAAATGAAAGATTGCCATAAGCCCTTCCAAATTCTTACAAATGTTGTGTATCTAAGAAAAAGCAAGAGTGATCTATATTGTAGGTAGATATTAATTGAAAATTATATTTTATTTCTGTCTGAGGCATTGGTAGCATTATTAGGTGATTAATTCAGATAATTCATGTTGGCCTTCTAAAACTGTCCTTAAAGACAGTGACTCAGTCCCCTACTGTAAACTGCCAAATCTCTTAGCCTTCCAGTAGAGCAGAGAAAGGGTGATGAAAAAAGGAATCCCATGGATGGGAAAAGGTGAATGGAAGGAATGTGGGCAGCTCTATTCTTATTGTTACCTGTAATTTTATGTTTTAATCTTTCCTAAGAAAGACTTCTTATGTGGTTTCTTTGCAGAAAACTTTCTTGGCAGTCAGTTGCATACAATATAAAACAGGATATTGCATAAAACATAAACCTTACATTATTAATATTTTTTCTCAAATACAGTAATCTTTATGGAATAAGAGTAATAAATTTGTATTTGTAGATTTTGAGTCTCAGTAAAAACTACAAAATTTACGTGCCATATCTACCTAATGGATCTGTAGAATAAATCATAATTCAAATCAATTTAATATTTCATATGTAGATATGCCTTGAATAAACAAATTTTTGTTAAAGGAAGTAGATATGCTAAGTATGTGTATTCTTCTTAAGGCTTAGCATAAATGGCTTGGAAAGGTGTCTAACTAACCAGAACACTAAACATTGATCATGAGTAATTTCATGTTTGGATTCATATACTCACCATATCTTAACCATTTCCTCTATTGTTAGCATGTATCTGAAGGACAGTAGATTTAAGATTTTAGCCTGATTCATCTCTTAACTACCACTTAATTTATCTTTCAACCATATGTACAAATTACTGGATGCATCAATATATCCACACATAATGAACTGCTAAATATTAGATGAAAAATACATTGAAGTAAATGAAAAGTTAAAACTCAAGGAGTTCATTTGTATTTAGATAGGCATGTTTTAAATATAACTAAAATTTCCAGTTCTATAGGGAGTATCTACTAGGGCAATTACAGTTACTCCTGGCTTGAAGATGAGAACTAATGGTTTATTATCTATTACTTTACCACCTAGATTACTGAAAAAAGTTATGAGTGATCTCATGAATGTCCATATTAAATGAGGCTTCTTGAATTGTCTTACTTCAGTAAGTTTCTTCTATATCTAAAATATTTTGATGGCATTTCATGTCCTTAGAATGAGGCTGAAAGTCCTGAACCTTGTATTGAAGATAAATTTAGAGCTAAGTTATCTTGTCAATTTTATTAGTCATTATTCCACTTAAGAAAATTTCAAACAAGTTAGATCTTTCTTATATCTACAGCTTCCTTCTTTAGTTTGTCCTCAAATTAGAATGACCTCTCTAATTCACACCTTCTCTTTAGAATCAGTATGGTAGAAAAAATATAGACTTAGCTTTGTGACAGATTGGAATTCTAAACTGGGTTTTTTCGCCTCACTAGATGTGAAAATTTGAACAAGCTATTTCTCCCCCTCTGGGCTCAGTTCCTCACTCCTATAAAGATGTATCAATCAGTTATTGGCATAATGTAACAAATGCCACAGCAATTGAATAGCATAAAATAAACACTTATTTTTCATGCATCTCCAGGTGACTCGGCTAAGCTTTTGATATTAGGTTCAGTTCAGGACTACACCATGGTTCTTTTATGCTTTAGAGGGTAAGTGTATAAAGATTGATTTTTTTTTTTTTTTTTTTTTTTTTTTTTTTTTTTTTTTTTTTTTTTTTTGCCTTTTTCGTTTTTACCGGTACTGGGGATCGAACTCACGACTGCCTGCTTACAAGGCAGGCACTTATGCCGCTGAGCTAAATCTCCAGCCCTAAAGATTGATTTTTCTTCTGGATTTGGGAGAATGTCTGTCTATGGAAGTATAATTTAGGTCTTTAATTACAATTTATTTACTTTGGTCTTTAAAAAAGTGACACCAATAAGGTGGTGTTATGGATTATATTAAGATACCACCTCTCCAAAGCCTCTTGCAGTCATAGATGCGGCTTTTTGGGAGGAGGCTGGATCGTGGGTGTATGATTTTAGATTAGTGTATTAACTGGTTTAGCGTTAATTGGTTCTAGGTGTGGATGATGAATTTACTGAAGAGTGAAGACCCACATTGCATATGAATGGCACCAGCCAATAGGTTTGTACCCTGGGTGGGACAAAACGGAAAAGAAGAAAGAAGGTATACATCTTCCTGACTGCCACGCTGTCAGCTGTTTCTCCTCTGCCATGCCCCTCCTCCATGATGCATCACCTTAAAACCAGTGGGCTAAAGATTGAAACCTTTACAAATTCTGAGCCAAAATAAACCTCTGTTCCTTTAACTTGGGGGTGTTAGGTATTGTGTTTCAAAAATAACAAAGCAAGTAAGACAGGTGGACAACACATTACCCATCACTCTGTCATGGGACAAAGGACCTAAAGGAATGGGGTGAAGAGTAGTAAGAAGCTGTGGCATTCCAATGGTAGGATTCATTCAGACATTGTAGGTTAGGTTTCTCAACATATGCCACACAGACTAAACATATTTGACTTTCTATATTTTCCCTCACCTCAATCAAATTACCTCATTTACAATAAAAATGGATATCTTTTTCCCAGTTTATTTTGATTTCAACTAAAATTAATTGATTTTTTTCCTCAGTGTATACATTGCCTCTAATAATTGATTTAAGGCCTAGTTTATCTTTTTCCCTGTATGTGTTTTAATAATAATAAACAGATTGGGAAATATTTGCAGCTAGTATTTCATCACTGAGGTTGTCTGTGCTTTTCACATAGTAGGCATTCTGCATATATACGACAGCCTATATCCAGCTCTACTATCTGCTCATCAACCAGATGGTTTTTCAATATGTTCAGAAAGAACTTGTAGCCTTTTCATATAGTTATATTAGGTCCTAATCTAGTGAAACACAGAAACCTAATAAAATTCTTAAAAGTATCCCAAAACCATACATTAGCATGCTTGCAAGTTAAGTGGAAATGAAATTTTACATTATATGAATATAACCTTTTACATAAACTCTAATTCCTTAGAGCAAAGGTGATAGAAATAGCTTCAGTATATAAATGATAAATAATTTCTTGACAGGTGTGTGAAACGGCCATGCAGAAATTACACACAGGAAACAATTTGCTTCCTCACCTTTGTCATTCTTCCCAGTGTTGCTGTCAATCAGACTGCAGAGCTCTCAGTCCTCCTGCATCTCTGGCAAGTTAGTTTGCTGATGCTAGTTCTTCTCTTGACTTTCTGAGTAGCACTTTTTGCATAGTCCCATCTTTTTGAGTGATAATACTTGATTTTATCTTCTGGAAAGCAAAAATAAACAGTATTCATATCATAAAATATAACTAGTAAGAATCTGATATCATGAGAAATGATTCTCATCTTGTATTAATCTGAATTTAGTCTTTAACCATGGCTGCCAAATATACTTGGTGGGAGCAGTGTCCTGTATGTGTACCTTATAGATATGTACACTTTACAGGTTAAAAGTCTAACCCAAACAGTTCCTTTTTTTTTTTCTTTTTGGTATTGGGGATTGAACTCAAGATTTCACACTTGTCAAGCAGGCACTTATGCCACTGAGCTAAATCCCTGGCTCCCATCACCTCCCTTTTAATTCTCAAGATTTTATAATTTTTAAAATGGCTTATCTCAAAAGTTAGTGCACTCTATTGCTCCTGGCATTTAAGCACAAGTATGAACCAGTATTAATTGTGCTATGTATTGCCAGTGTGGTGAGATGAAAGGACTTTTCAACCAAACTAGAAGCCTTGAGTTCCACTCCATTAGTTGAGCATCAGTTTCTTCATCAGGAACATTATTTATATTTACTAATGTCTTCTTATATATCCTTTAGCAGTATGAACTTTTGCAATTCATTTCCATGGAAATGAGGGTACTAGGAAAGAAGAAAGAAGAGAAAATACTATCTCAATACAATGTTTCTTTGTGCCATTTTCAGTTACTACTTTGAAATATACAGGAAAGCTACAATTTCTATTTAAAATATGTTTACCTTCTCTTTATAAAGAGTTTATATTCCTTTGTGCTTTGGATTTCTTCTTTGAAATGTTAATGATATAAAACATACTAAAATAATTTTAGAAGACTGCATTGAACATCTATTGCTTCCTGGGTATGTTAAGCTGAGTTTCTTCATATGTATTTGGTAGCACAGCTGTTTAATTATTGTTATTTTGATGCTATTCAGCTTTGCAGAAAAAAATTATATAGATTTTCATATTCTCTGGTCTGTGAGCCATTGTGATTCCAAATTAACATACATACTTGATAAATGTAGCTTTATTCTCATAAAAGAAGCATTACATGACCATTCTTCTACTGGTTTCCATTTGAAACAAATTATATTGTATTGTAATCTGGAGTCTCTTTGTTTTCCCATGAGAAATGGTCTGAAATTGAATCTTGTTTAAAATTAAGATTAATTTTTAAGAGCCATGAATGGCTTAATAAGCTTCAGAAGTATTCAAATGTGCTGCATCTTTTTAGCCGTACCACGTAAAATGGGTATGCTATATTTGTAGACTAACATTATTATGTTGGTCAACTTTCCCATTTCTTGAGCAAAATACCTGACCTGTTCAGTTGAAAGAGAAATGATTTATTTGGCTTATGGCTTCAGAAGTTTTAGTCCATGGGAATGTGGTTCCATTGCTATAGGTTTGAGATGAGGCAGTACATCATACTAGACAGCTCCAAGTGCTTGTGGAAGACAGACTTATTTTATGATAGTCAGGAAGCACAGCATAGTGGAAGAAAAGCAGCAAGAGATATCCTCCCAAGGCACACCTCCGTGCCTCACCTCTAACTAAGCTTAGCTTTTGACCACATTTTCAGCTATGAACACCAGTAGATTAATCCCAGCGTCCCGGTGATTCAGTAAACATGCTCAAAGTTTCTTAATCCAGTCAAGATGGCAAGATTACTATCACAGTTTATTTGGTATTCATATTGCCTGACACCTCAATTATAGAGGAAATTTGTGATACTGGTTTAAATTATGAGATCTGGGATCTAAGTAAATTAAATGAGTAATCAGCCTCTGCCTATAAGTAAATTACCTTACTACCTGAAGGGGATGATGGTCGTTCATAATTTATTTCACTCAACACAGTCTAAGAAAGGTTTCACACATACTGGCTTATGTTGTAAATGCTAGGTAAACTTCATAAGACAAAATTCCTATTCTTGATTTCAACTAGGAGGAAGATAAAATATATAAATAAGCACTCAAAAGCAGTGACAATCATTGTGGTTCAATAGCGCTTGACAATATCTTAGCTGAATACTTTATAAAGTCATTTCTTAAGAGGGTATGTTTAAACTGACACTTGGATAAGAAGGAGGTGACTACACAGCAATCTCAAAGAAGAATATTCTAGCAGACGAGGCAGACATAGTAACAGCTCTGTGGCTAGAATGAGTTTGCTTTAAGAATCCTAAAAAATGGCAAATGTGACTTGAGTTCCATGACCTAAGTATAAAATCCTGTCAACAGTTGAAGTACTAATTAAAAAAGTAGAAATGTAGAGTGGTTAGGGCCAATCGAGCAAGGAACGTAAGAGTAAAACCTAATGATGTCAGATCTCAGCATTTGATAAGAAGGGTAAGATCCTGTAATCCAGGAAAAGGAGCTTGAAGTTTATTCTAACTGTGACTAGAAGCCCCTGGAAAGTTAAGAGAAAAACATATTTTGGCTTTTAAAGTATTTTTTTTTTTACACTGTGATTTAGGATATTCTGTGGAAAATTCTGTACACAAGGAAGTCTTGGTAGGAGTCTACAATATCCTAGATGGGAAGAGTTGATGACATATGAGGGTGTCAGTGTTAGAAGGAGACAAATAGGAAGTCTCAAAGCATATTTTGGAAATCAAGTCTTTAAGACTTGTTAATGGATTGAATGTTGGAGTGAAAAGATGAAAGAAAGCAAGAATGATTTCTAAGGTTTGGGCGTCTTCAGTTGGTGGATGGTAATAGCATTTCCTGAAATGGGCAGGATGGAGGAGAGGAAACTTTTAGAAAGGACTTCAAGAGTTCTTCTTAGGCCTTGTTAACATCCAGGTGAAGATGTTAAGAGGGCTTGCAAATGTGATTATGGAGTTAGGAGCCAGCCAAGATTGAAATTAAATTTCAGAGTCATTATTACATAAAAATTTAAAATGGATAAGATCATCTAGGCAGAAAATGAAAATGGGAAAAGAGTTTTCCTAGGATGAGCCTTACATGCGTAAGCATTTAGAAATGAGGCAGAAGAGACATCAACAAAGGCAAACAAGAAGACACGGGCACTTTCTATGCTGGAAAACTGGAGCACTTACTGATTATTTCTGGGAAACAGTATTAAGCACACCTCAGAGTTACACCACCCAAGAGCTGAGGACACTAGTGTATTTATCCTCCAGTGTCATTAACTGAGGGCTGCCTGGAGTATCAACTCATTGGCCCACTGGGCATGCTCTGTATGGGCCAGGAGAAAGGCCACATGGGAGCTGCAGATGCTAGAGGCAGGACAGCACAGTTTGTGCTGCACCCAATGCTGAGATCTGGTATTAGCTGTTTGTCACTATTATGTTCCTTGCTCGTTTGACCACAACCTTTTATATCCCTTCACTGAGTAGCATAGTTATAAAAGCTATTACAGTTGGGAAAGTTGAATTATTGAGAGAAGTGAGAATTAAATATTCTTCATTAACGGTTATAGCAAAAAACATGACAAACTACTGGGGACATATTAACAAATGGCTGAATAGTTCATCTCCTGTGATGGATGTAAAATAGCAGTGCAATTTATGGCATGTTCTTCAGGTGGTAAAGATACCATTAAATGTGGCTTGATTAAATATGAAGGTAAATATACGTAGCCTTAGCGTTTGATATTTTGAAATATTAGTATAAGAATTTTGAAATTCCATGCTTTTCTCTTTGACAGATAAAAGATTATATTCGATGTTTTTAAAGACCCCCTCACACACGGAATCACTTCATCCTAAATTCTGGGAGGTCAGTGAGTGAGGTGATTAGTGTCATAAGTAAAACCGAATTGCTTTTCAGCTTCTTATTTGAGTAAATAGCAGTACTGTGTCCAAGACTCAGATTTAGTCACATCTGATCTAGTTCCTCTTCACACTGCCATAAAAGAAATAACTAAATGTTTATTTAGGGATTACTGTATGCCAGGCACTACCCTAAGCATTTTACAAAAGTAGCTCACTGAATCCTGAAAACAACATTATGATTTAAATAGCCTTGGGTGTCTGTGAGCTCCACATCTATGAATTCAACCAATCATGGATCAAAAATATTCAGAAAACAATGCCTCTATACTGAATATGTAGATTTTTTCTTCTGTGTCATTGTTTCCTAAATTATGACAACTTTTTAAAAATTTCATTTAAAGAGAAACTAAACAAAACAGAAAATGGGTAGAAATAATACATATTTTCAAAGAAAAAATAAGCAGTAAGAAATCACTAGTTGATGATTATATACTGTCCTCTTACAAATAGTTATTCAAGATACAAAAGTGGAATATATAAAGTGGGAATTAAAACAGTAAGATTGCAACCAGTTCTGTTCAACTATTCAACAAAAACTTACAAATATGGTTATCAATCCTATACACTTAAACATACAGGCAGTTATCCAAATCTTCAATTATGTTGAGATTAAATAAACCCAACCAGGCTAAAATCACTCTAAACAAAGAATAATATTATTTCTGGGTTTCACATCATGACACTCCAGGATCAGCACTGGGTACTGTAGTGTCTCTTTTTCTTCAAAGTGTTTGTTCATTTTATCATGTGTCATAAGATCAGTTCTCATAAACCGTTTATAGGTTCTACGCATGCATGAGTCTTAAAATGTATTTCTATCTTTTATATATTAGAGGGAGAAACAAAACAAAACAAGACAAAACAAAACATATTCCTATAAACACAAGAAACGGAAAAGACATATAAAATCTCTGTACAAGGAGTTCTACCATGGTTACTGTGTTGTCTCTTGTTATCTTCAATAAAATTGGCTATATCATCAGACATAGTATAATTGAATATATCAGTACATAACAGTATTAATAAAAATACAACTTTGTAAATAGTATCAAAAACAGGTAGTAATCAAACCAGAATGGGTATCGTCATGAGTCTTATCATCTTCAGTGTAGTTGCCTATACTCTCAGAGTTGATGCTATCAATCATAACAGTTTTGAATGAAATCTGTCGATACCAAACATCAATCTAACAAACCAGATTTAACTAAGTCAGTGATAAAACAGTATAAGTCATACGGGGCCCCAGGTTAAGTTAATAGGAAATTAAAGATGATTACTGTGCTGTATCCTGATATTTTTGGGATAGCTGTCTGTGCCTTCAAATCTAATGCAAGTAGACAAACTGGGACAGAATGAAATCTATATAAGCAAAGCAGTGCAAGTAATATGGGTTTTAATTCTTGATACACTATTGGCAATATCTTCTGCTATCTTTTTCAAAATTGTTTCTCCCTTTCACTTCCCTAGGGTGCACTGTGCATTTTTGGGTCTCACCAACTCCCTCAATTTTAAATTAGGAGGGCAACCTGCTATTTACCTAAGTGGTTGCGAACCTTCTCCCTCCTGGATTTATCACTAATTGTATTCCCTAAGCCATTAAAGCCTGTCTTTCCAAACTATCCACAAATCTGGTCTAGTTGCCCCTATTACTCTCTGGTTCCCTGTCACATGGAGCATTGTTTTCTCATATTTGATTTTCAGTCCATATACCCTTTTTCAGATTAATTATATTTCCTATAAAGAGCTTCTCAGTGAGCCCTACCTCCTGATCTACTCTACCTATGATTCTTTTTTTTTTAATTAAGTGTATCAAGGCCATCTATATTAGAGATTATAACTTCTCTGCCTCATTTCTGTTGTGCTCTTTTTATGCCATTAGTTGTCTGCTTGTCTTCTTCATTCTGTTTTCTGCTCCATTCATTGAGGCCTCTCTGCCACTATTCCTGGAATCCTGGCACTTTTGTCTCTCTCTAGAATGTCCTTCAGTATTCTCTGTAGAGTTGGATTGGTGGTCATGAATTCCACCAGTTCCTCTTTGCATCTTGTTTCTCCATTAATTTCTAGAGACAGTTTTGCAGGATATATCAATCTAGGCTAGAGGTTATTTTCTTTCAAGGCTTGGAATACTTCACTCCATGCTCTTCTTGACTTGATGGTCTGTGTCGAGATGTCTACCGTAGTTCTTATGGGCCTTTCTTTATAGGTGATCTGTTTTTATTCTAACAGCTTTTAATATTCTGTTCTTATATTGAATTTCTGGGATCTTGATTATTATATGCCTGGGTATGGCTCTGTCCTGGTTGTAGGTGACTAGAGTTCTGTATGCCTCAGACATCTGAGTATCATTTCCTTTTCCTATGTTTGGGAAGCTTTCCTTAATTATTTCTGTGAATAGCCTTTGTAGTTCCTTTTTTTGTACCCCTACTTCTTCATTCACATTCTTTATTCTCAAGTTATAGATCCTCTTGTCGTCTTCTAGCCCTTGTATTATTACTGCTTGTTTCCTTGTTATTTTTAAGAAGTTCTCCTTTCATAATCCCACATTGCATACCTGTCCTCCAGTTTGGATAATCTATCCTTAGTTTCCTTCAAGCAGTTTTGCCAACTTTCAATGTAGTTTTTAATTTCCTGGTAATCTCTTTGAATCTGCTTCATGTTTTTCTATGTTTTCTTTATATTCTTCATCAAACAATTCTCTCCTTTTTTTGTGTTCCTCCATTTTTTCATCTGTGTCTTCTTGAGAGGTGCTTAGCATTTCTTTTATTCATCTATTGAAATCTTGCTTTACTTGGTTAAATATTTCACTTTTGAACTCGTCTGTGAGGTCCTGAAGATACCTCTTTATGTCCACTGGTGGCGTGTCTGATGTTTCATGTTTGTTGTCCTCAATCTCCTTTGTATTTACCTCTCCTGAATCAATGTTCTCAGGGTTGGGAACTGGTAACTTTTTCTTGTTGCTTCTCTTCTCATATTTTTTGTTTCTTCCATACAGGCATATAGAGAAGGACCCAGTCTCTTTCTTTGTTGGCTTTGATTCTTCTGAATGGAGTTGGCTAGATGATCCTACTCCCTCCAATGCTATTGTGATGCAAAAAGGGTCAGGAATGCTGGCCTCTCCCCTTCGGTTGAGTCAACCTGCTGAGGCCTTCACTGTATTAGTGTGCCCTGCATGTAGGGAACTGGTTTGGGACAGCTTATTAGGTTTTAGCCAGGGGTGTGACCCTGGCCAAGCACATCTCACCAATCCCATCTGGGAAAGGGACAACTGACTGAAGTCTCCGCAGTACCTTGTTTCTGCCAGACCTTCCAGGTTCCAAAATGTTGTCCCCTTTCCTGTGGAAGTGTTTTGTTCCCAGCACTCCCCACAGGCCAGTGTAGGTCCCTTGCTGGCCCTGCTCTCCACTGGTCTTTCAGATCTCCAACTTCAGTGTGCCTGCACTTCAGCGTGACTGGGTTTCAAGCAAGTAGAAGTGGCAGGAACCTGGTCAGCCCATTGAGTTGCAGAAGCGTGAATTCGGGCATTCCAGCTAGTGCAGTTCTCTGATGCACTGCTCCCCTTTGCCATCACATCTCCTAACCAAGGCCTTCAGGCTTGTCAGCCACCAGCTTCACTATGCCTGTGCATATCCGAGTTCCAACAGTGCTTCTGGTTCAATGGGACCGGCTCTGGTGAAAGCTCCGCCAGCTACCACCTTCCTCTGTTCAAGTTTTTCTTTTTTTAAAATTCTTTCTGTGGGCTTCACTTCTCACTTTAGTTTCTTCCTGGGTCAAGGGGACCTATGTCTTTCCTGCTTTTCTTCTCCAGAATGCCATATTCCAGCATCTAGAATTTTCTCTCAGGGAGGCTTTCTATTCTGCTGTTTCTCTCAAGGGAGGCTTTCTATTCTATTGTTTACTGTTCCACCATCTTTCCAGGATTTGCCTACTTTTTACATGTAGTATATGCATTGTATTAAGCATTACATGCAATCTAGAGATGTTTGGGGATTTATATGAGAATATATAGATTACATACAAATACTATGTCATTTTGTATAAGATACTTAGGCATGTTTGAATTTTGGTATCTGAGGGGATCTTGAAATCAATTTTCCACAGATCCTGAGTGATGCAACTCTTACTGTCTATCTTTTACTTACTGAGGTGCCATAAATGCCAAACCAGGATTCAAATCAGATTTTCTGCCCTGTGTCCATCCTCCTCAAACTGCTCTACTACACAGCTTATTTGATAGCAATGAGTTACATGTTGTCATTGGCTTGGATCAGTCACCCAAACCAAGCATTTGGTATTTTTTTCCTTAAATTCAGTTTAAGAACCATTTTACTACAGGTTACAAAAAGAAACCACCAGTAGTCTTATTTATAATTGAAAAAAAGGTCCTTTTGTTATAACTTGTAGTGACTAGTTCTCATGGTTTCTAATATACAGTTCATTAACAATGTGACTTTTTGTCCTTCTGTGAATTCTTGTGCCTTGTCTTTATATTTTAAAGCATGCAGGACTTCTGGCAGCTTCTTCTAATGCATCCCCATGCAAGAGCTCCACTGGCTCATTTAGCTCTTAGGTACTCTGAATACTTCCTCCATGCTACTTCATCTTGGTGACTATTTTAAATCCGCCTAGAGGAAATTTCCAATGGGAAAACTTTTCAGAACCCATGAATTTCAAAAATGGGTGGTATTCATTGGCTTCAAAATTCTGCATCCACTTATATGTATGTCAAATTAGAGCCATGAAAGAAATTACAGTATTTCTTCTCTTATTTAAAATGTCAATCTCATATGTCACTGATGTTACCAACAAATTTTCTACATATGTATGTTTGGTTTCAGTTTTTGTTTTTGTTTCAAATGAGAAGAAAATGGAGAATTCTGATTAGTTTAAAATTATATACAGTATATTACTGTACTTCTAATCACTATCAGATGTTGCAATTTGTTTTTAAGAGTGTTAATATGTAAGTGAATAGAAATATAATCAAACAAACTAAAACAGAGCTGTCACCATTTAAACAGTCTTTTGGAAAACTACATTGAAAATAAACTGGCTTAAGTGCTTCCTATTTGAACTATGATTTTATTTTTATTTTGGGTGTTAATGTATGCAATTTTAAATGCATATATGATAGTTAATGGTTAAAGACTGAATAATCAAGCATATCTTTAATATAGCTGTATTCTAAAAGAAAAGCTTATAGAATTAGAGAAACTATTTTACTATTAATGTTCATATTAGATGCAGCCAGAGGTAAGTTTCAGGTGTTTTAAAAATAATGTAGAGTGATACTAAATTCTGTCAAGATTTTGGCCAGTTTTTTCAGTTTTATAAAGTTGTATTTAATTTCAAAAATTAACATGTTTTACTTGTGATTTTGAAATACCACTCAGAAGAGTAGGAAAATGCAAGGATAATCATGAGAAATAAGTTGATACATTATTATATGTTGTCATCTCAGATTATCCCTTACATGTAAACTACATGTAAAACTACATGTAAAAGAGTTAATGTATAATCTCTATCATTGTTTCCATCATGTTTTAAAAATATTATGGTAAATATGTAAAGTAACGTGTAGAAAGCTCAAAATATGTAACTTAAATTTTAACCATTTGATTGTGTTAATAGTTGCTATATAGATGAAATTCTGATGATTTTTGATTCTTAGAATTTTCTAATGACAATGGAACATTCTTAATTGAGTTTACTGCTATATAACTGTTACGTCCTTCATGTTCTTTAAAATAAATATTGTAAGAGTACTTGATAAATTATAAAATGATATAGATTTGAACTATCATTCTGGTTTTAACAAGTTATGTGACCACTATACTTTATTACAAATAAAATGTATGCACTTGTAGTAGAACTTTCATATAAACATGCTATAGTATATAATTTAAACTGAGAGCCTTCATTTCTGATTATATGACTGACTACTATATTGCAGATATTTCTTTTACTTACTATAATTACTAGATATTCTATCTAGTATGTGGAATAACCATTTGAAGTGTTTGATCAAGCTGGCTAGAAAGTAAGAAAATCCTGTAAGGACAGACGGCTCAATGAGCTGCAAAGTCTGGATGTGCAAGGGCACATTGAGCTCCTGTATCCTGGGAAATTTTTGGCATCTATATGGAGGATAAGAACAAAAACCCAAATGAGATAGGGGCATTGACCATCTAGTGAATTGGCAGTGGCCACTTTTACTATTCACCAATTAAAATTTTCCTATTCTTGACTCACAGAGGCAAAAGAAATTCCTTATTAGAGGCACACACTATTAATACAAATCTCAAATTACTTTATGGATAAAGTTAAAGTGGCTGTACATGCTTTACAATTAGTCACTAAGTGTCAAAGGAAATCATGATGGTCTAGGATCAACAAAGCAACAAAGAGAGTTAAAGTGTTGGATTCATCAGGTAGAATATTGGTATTACAGTTACTAAAATAAAAGACCTCACCCAGTGACCGTCTAGCAGCTAGCAAGGGCCCAAATCCAGTCCTGGGAGCCAAACATGCATGAGTTGAATCCCAGCACACAGGGAAGCTTTGCTCCTTTTTTTTTTTTTTTTTTTTTTTTTTTTTTTTTTTTTTTTTTTTTTTAACCAGGGATTAAACTAGAACTGCACATTTGCAAGGCAGGCTCTTCTGCCACTGAGCTAAATCCCCAGTTGAACGTGGAAGCTTTGGAACTTCTTTCCCAGGTGGTAAGACCCAAATCAACAGAGGACACACAGGAGGTCCCTGTGGGCCTAACTGGGCATGGCCCAGTGAACTTCAAGTGGCTAGGCCTCAATTCAGCCCCAAAAGCAGAACTGGCAAGAGTTGAATCCCAGCACCTAGGGAAGCTTTGGAACTTTACACCCAGCATGCAAAATCATCAGAAGGTTCATGGGAGGTCCCCTCAGACCTTAATTGCCCCCCCCCCAACCTCCAAGCGGCTAGCAGTTGCTTGCAGTCTTCCCCGGGAATCAAAAGTTGGCCAGGTGATTTTAAGCACATGGTAGGAAGCTATGGAAGATCGCTTGAAATCTGGAAATACAGGAAAATGAAAAAACAAAAGAGCAAAATGCAATCTCAATTTTCAGCCCATCCCAAGAAAGCCTAGGAGACATGGACACAGAAGAAAATGTAAGCCATACACCTAAAATTCCTGAAATGATAACAACTGAAATAAAGAAACAACTCCAGGAAGCTACAAAAGAACTCAGATCAGAAATAATCTCCCAGGTAAAAGAACAAATGATACATTTAAAGAAAGAAATGCTGAATACATCTAAAGAAGACATAGTTAACAAATTAGAGGAACAATGCAAAAAGATGGAAACCCTGAATGAACGATGTAAGAAACAAACAGGATGCATGAAGCAGAATCAAAGAGATAATACAGGAAATCAAAAATTCCATTGACAGTTGTCAAAACTGCCTCGAAAGTGAAGACAGAATTTCAGACCTCAAAGACAAGATTGCGGCTAGTGAACAGGAAAAGAAAGATCTGCTAAAAGTAACAGGGAATCAGGAAATAACAGGTCGACAGCTGCAAGATGATGCAAAGAAAAACAATGTAAGATTGATAGGGATAAACTAAAAAGAAGATGACAACACAAATAATACCAAGAGGCTATTTACAGAAGTAATAGCTAAAAATTACCCAAATATGAGAATGGAAATGGACATATAGATCAGCGAAGCATGTAGAATCCAAATAACCATAACCAAAATAAAACTAAACTCAGACATATAATAATCAACATCCCAGAAATCCAATGTAAGAACAGAATATTAAAAGCTGCTAGAGAGAAGAGATAGATCATCTATAAAGGAAAGCCTATCAGAATCACAGCAGACTTCTCAACAGAATCAATGAAGTAAAAAAAAACAGAGTGAAGTATTTCAGATCCTAAAGGAAAATGACATCCAACCCAGACTGATGTACCCTAAAAAACTGTCCTTCAAAATGGATGGTGAAATAAGATATTTCCATGACAAAGAACAGCTGAAGAACTTCATGACAACCAAACCAACCATGCAAAGAATGCTGAAACACATTCTAGACAGACATAGGAAAAATCACTTAAGAAAGGAAAACAATTAAACAGGGTGGACAGGTAAAGAATCAACAGCAGAAAGATAACATGTCAAAAGTAAATCAATATATATGTTATAACTGTTTTTGTAAATAGCCTCAATTCACCAATTAAAAGAAACAGACTGGCAGAATGGATCAAGAAACACCATGCAACCATATGCTGTATACAGGAAACCCATCTAACACAAAAGGAAACTCATAGACTGAAAGTCAAAGGATGAAAAAACAATATTCCATGCATCAGGATCCCCCCCAAAAAAGCAAGGGTAGCTATTTTGTTTGCAGACAATGTGAACTTCAAACCAAGAATGATCCAAAGAGATAAAGAAAGCCACTACATACTAGTTAGGGGAAAACTTCAAGAAGAAGAGATAGCAATCTTAAATTTTTATGCAGCAAATTGAGGTACACTCAGCTATACAAAAATAACAGAAATGAAAAATCAAATAAGCAATAATTCAATTATAACAGGAGACCTTAACATGCCATTGACACAAAGGAACAGATCAACTAGACAGAAAATCAGCAAAGAAATAAGAGAACTGAATCACATCTGTGAAAAAATGGACTTGGTAGACATATGCAGAGTGTTCCATTCAACAACATCAGAATATACATTCTTCTCAGCAGGACATGGAATGTTCTCCAAAATAGACCATATATTAGCCCACAGAACATGCTTCAGTAAGTGCAAAAGAAGTGAAATTATCCCATGCATGTAATCAGATCATAGCACCATGAAAGTAGAAATTAATGACAAAAGAAACTGGAAAACTCCATAAACACATGGAAATTGAATAATACACTCCTGAGCAATCACTGGGTCACAGAGGAAATTAAATTAAACAATATCTAAAAGCAAAAAAAAAAAAAATACAAATACATCTTACCAGAACCTGTAGGACACAATGAAAGCAGTCCTCAGGGGAAAATTCATTGTGGTGAATCCCTACATCAGGAAAACAGAATGAACACAAACCTGATGCTACATCTCAAACATTTCGAAAAAGAAGAGCAAGTCAAGCCCAAAGCCAAAAGAAGGGAGGAAATTATAAAGGTCAGAACAGAAATCCATGCAATAGAAACTAAGAAAACAATATAAAGAATCAATGAATCCAAGAGTTGGTTCTTTGAAAGAATAAGTAAAATTGATAAGCCCCTGGGCAACCTTATTTTAAAAAGGAAAGAAAAAACTCAAATTCATGCAATAATGAGTGAAAAGGGTGAAATTACTTCAGACTCTGTGGAAATACAGAAGATCATCCATATCTATTCCAAAAACCTCTACTCTCATAGGATTGATAATGCAGAAGAAATAGATTCCTAAAAACCTATGAATTATCAAAGCTGGGTCAAGAAGATGCAAAACTGCTGAATAACTCAATTTCAGTTAAGGAAATTGAAAATGTAATTAAATCCTTACTGACAAAAAAAAGCCCAGATCCAGATGGATTCACTGTGGAATTCTCCAAGAAATTCAAAGAAAATTTAATGCAGACATGCCTCAAACTCTTCAATGAAATTGAAAGAGAAGCAATTTTTGCTAACTCATTCCTGGAAGCAAATACTACTCTAATACCAAAACCTGAGAAAAACTCAACCAAAAAAGAGAACTACAGGCCAATCTCCTTAGTGAACACAGATGCAAAAATTGTCAATAAAAATTTAGCAAACAGAATGCAGCAAATCATCAAGAAGATTATATACTACGACCAAGTGGGATTCATCCCAGGAATGCAAGGATGGTTCAACATTTGTAAACCAGTAAATGTAATCCACCATATCAATAAAGCCAAAATAAGAAACACATAATAATTTCTATAGATGTAGACCAAGCTTTTTATAATGTCCAACACTTATTCATGATAAACGCCTTACAGAAAATTGGAAGCAAAGGTCTTTACTTCAATATGATAAAAACCATCTATGATACACCAACAGCCAGCATCACATTAAATGGCCCAAAACTGAAAGTTTTATCCCCCAAATAAGGCACAAGACAAGGATGTGCATTATCACCACTCCTATTCAATATAGTGCTGGAAATACTAGCCAGAGGAATTAGACAAGAGAGAGAGAGAGAGAGAGAGAGAGAGAGAGAGAGAGAGAGAGATAAAAAGAGTAAAAATAGAAAAAGAAGAAGTTAAATTATCATTATTTTCAGATAGCATGATACTCTACATAGAAAACCCCCAAAACTCCATTGAAAGACTCTTAGGTATAATAAATAAATTCAGTAATATAGCTGGATACAAAGTCAACCCTCAAAACTCAATAGCATTCCTATACACTAAGAACAAAATCATTGAGAGAGAAATAAGAGAAACCATACCCTTCACAATAGCATCCAAAAAATGAAATACTTAGGAGTCAATCTGACAAAAGAAGTAAAATGTCTGCTTAGGGAAAATTATAATACCCTGAAAAAGAAATCGAGGAGAACCTCAGAAAATGGAAAGACATCCCTTGTTCATGGATAGAAAGAACAAACACTGCGAAAATGGCCATTTTCCCAAAATTGTTACACAGATTTAATGCAATCCCAATCAAAATACCAGTAGCATATATCACAGATCTAGAGAAATCATTCCTAAAATTCATCTGGAACCAGAAGATACCTAGAATAGCAAAGGTAATTCCAAGCAGCAAATGCAAGGAAGGAGGCATCATAATCTCTAACTTGAAGTTGTACTACAAAGCTACTATAATAAAATCAACATGGTACTGAAATAAAAACAGATCTGATGATCAATGGAATAGATTAGAAGATACAACCACAAATGCAAACACACCCAGTCACCTTATCTTTGATAAAGTGACCAAACACATCCATTGGAAGAAAGATAGTCTCTAATAAATGTTGCTGGGAAAACTGGCTCACCATATGCCAAAAACCAAAACTAGATGACTGCCTATCATCATGTACTAAACTAAAGTCTAAATGAATCAAAGATTTAAATATTAAAATAGAAATAGAAAATATTAAATCTTTTGGAAGACATAGTAGGTAGAGATATTGAAGATGTAGGGGTAGGTGGAGAATTCATGAACAAGAATCCAACTGCATGCAAAATACTCCACAGAATCAATAACTGAGATCATGTTCTATTAAAAGAGTTTTTGCATGTCGAAAGAAATCTCCAGCATAGTGAAAATAAAACCCACAAATTGGGAACAAATCTTAGTGAATAGTCCCTCAGACAAAGGACTTCTGTCTAGAACATATAAAGAGTTAAAAAAAAAAAACCCAAATTCAAAGACCCATTCCAAAAATGGGCATCTGAAATGAATACACAATTCTCAGATAAAGAAATACAAATGGTAAATAAGTACATGCAAAAATGTTCAGCATCATTAGCCATTAGAGAAATGCAAATTAAAACACTGAGGTTCCATCTCACTCCAGAAAGAATAGCCAGAAACTACCAATAACAAATGCTGGAGAGAATGTGAGGAAAAAGGTACTCTTTTTCACTGTTGGTGGGAGAGCAGACTGGTGCAACCACTGTGGAGGTCAATTTGGAGATTCTCCAAAAGCTGGGATTGGAAGTCCCATTTCACCCAGTTATTCCATTTCTGGGCATATTCCCAAAAGAACTGAAAACATCATACCACAGTGATATATGTGCAACCATGTTTATGGCAGCACCATTTGTAATATCCAGGTCTTGGAAACAACCTAAATGCCCATCAACTGAAGAATGGATAAAAAAGATGTATTTTTGTACAATGGAGTACTACTCAGCTATAAAGAATAATCACATTGAGATATTTTAAGTAGATGAATGCAACTTGAGAGCATACTCAAAGTGAAATAAATCAAACTCACATGTGTAAATACCATATTGTCTCCCTAGTGTAAGAAATGGTAAGAGTACATAAGATACAAAATACTCAATAAATACAGTGAATCTTCTTAAAGGGTAAAAATAATATTTCAGGGAAAATGAGGAAAAAAGAAAAAGGAAGGGAAAAATAAAAAGTATCTAAAATTGTATAAACATACTTAGGATAGCTAAGATGATTGTGCCACAAATTCTGTAAGTTCCTGTACAAAATAGTTAATAATCATAGGATTGGAAAAATTGTGCATTTTATTGTATGGTGATCTGAGGAACTCTTGAAGATCATTATGTAAAATAAAACCCAAGTTATGCTCATACCCTTGTTTGGAAGGTCTATATTGTCGCTGTTTTGGGCTCTTTGCTATTGTTATATATTTGTCTTTTTTGTTTCGTGTTTTTCTAGGAATTTATTTTGTTTAGTTTTGTTTTGTTTTGCTTTTCCCTGTAATACAGAAAGGATAGGTGAAATCTAGAAATACTATTATTCTTTCTTCAGAGTGATTTTAGTCTGTTTTGTATTGTTTAATTTCAACATACATTAAGGTATGGACAGCTATTTTGAAGAGAAGGAAAGACATTATGGTAGCCATTGTTGATTTCCCTATTATCTGGTTTTGAAGTCCTAAAATGCCTTCATCGTCCTGTTCTGACCAGTTTGATATTTTGTTTTGTATAAATTCACTGTGTGTGAAGATATGAACAACTATTTAGAAGAAAACAAGAGATAATATCATAGACAGTGAAGATCTCCTGTTGCCTTGCTTTGAAATCTGTGTCAACTACATTTTCTTCTGATCTGTTTTGTTCTATTTAATTTTACCCTGTTTAAGATAAAATTAAAGATAACATAAAAGTGACTTAAATATTAAGGGATTACAAACTATCAAAAAAATGAAATTACTTTTAAAACAAAGAAAAAAATTAGCAATTAAACTAATCAGGTTGACAAACTGAAAAACTTAATAAATTGCAGAATAGAAAGACAATGAATGGAAGAAATAGGAGCCAGATTAAGAGATGTGGAGAGTATGGTGAGCAGATCTAACATACTCTAACTGGTATTCAGAAAACAGAAAATACATAAAAGGGAAGAGACTGATATTTGAAGATAAAACAGAGTTTTTCAGAATTCATAGAAGACATAAAACTTTAGATTCAGGAACATTAACAAATCTCAAGCAGAATCAACAAAAATCTACTACTAGATACATTGAAGCTTGACCATGTAACTCCAAAGGCGAGAATGAAATCTTAAAAGAACCACAGAGAAAGGACAATTTAGATGAACAGTCACCATTAGATGTAGAATCATTTCATAGCATCAATAAAAGATTGAAAACATTAGAAGAAAAGCTTTAGAAAACCAAACAATTACTTTCAAACTAGATTTATACATCCAATGAAACTGCTTTTCAAGAAACAGAGTGAAATAAGATACCTTTCAAAAAGGTAAAAATTTAGAAAATCTTACTCCATCCAAATTGCTGGAGGATACAATGTACTCCAAGAAGAACAACTTTAAAAGAAAGGTCCAAAAGTAAAAAGAAACAGAGAAAAGATACTAATCAATATGTGGGCTGACCTAATAAAGTACTGACAATACTAACCAGTAATAGCCTTTATTTTAGATAAAACAAATTCTATACAAAAGTTACATTTAAGCTGATTAGAGAATAAGAAGAAAATATCTTTTAAAGGAATTATTTTCAGGAGAAAGATTCAGATTAACTCTAAACATTATTAAATTAAGTATACATGTTATATTTTGAGAGGTAAACACTAACAGAATAGAAAATAGATGTACACTACCCAGCCTAGTTACATGTACACATTAATTGTGCATCAAAAGTATTGTTTTCTGTAATTTCAGGAGCTCTTCTCTATGCATCGCCTTGTGGAATGTACTTGAATCCAGTAATAGGAAAGGAAAACTAAACTTGGGCATGATAGCATATGCCTGTCATCCCAACACTTGGGAAGCTAACGTGGAGGGTTGTGAGTTTGAAGCACTACATAGGACTACATAGTACGACTGTGTCTTAAAAAATAGTGATCAGCCCTGGTAATTGAAGAAGTGATGAGTTTAGCAGCACAAAGATGCCACTGAAAGCTGCGCTGCAGGAGAAGCGGTGTGTGCTGGAATCAGGAGGAGACCCGGCTGTCCTGTGTTCATGTCAGAACTCTGGTGGTACCCAAGTTCTTTTCAGGGCCCCATGAGGTCAACATTTATTTTCATAAAATACTAAGGTGCTATTTACCTCTTTTATTCTGATTTTCTTATAATTATATGGTGTTTTCCAGAGGCTACTTAACATAGTATCTTAACATGTTGAATGGAGAAGGGGGTATAAGAACCCAGCAAATTTCTCTTAGATTGACACTAATGGTATTTGTAAAAATTTAAACAACACCCTTCTTTTCACTAGTTTTAAAACATTTATAGTAACTTTTCATAAATCATAAGCCATTTAGGTTAATCACCAGTAATTTTTACATGAGTTACATAATTTTAAAATTCTCAATTAATTCCTAATATGAAAAATGTAAATATAATACCAGAAATAAAACTTTAAGGTTTTTAATAATGTTTATGATTATAAAAGGATTCATACATTTGAGGAAATTATACATTTGTGAATCACTGTCCTGTCATAAAGGAAAATTTTATAGCCAAGACTCTGGATATGTATAATGTTTTTAGACATTTTGGAAGAGATTTAAATGTGAGTCACTTTGTAATGTTCCAAGATAACTGCATCTATTAGGAAGAATATATGTGTGTACATGAAGGCAGGTGTTGCTAGTATTTCTTGCACACATATTAGGTGCTGTTTATTGTCTTCAATCTTTAGACACTTTAGACAAGTTGGAATCCCGAGATGTTTTCACAACTCCAACCTTGGACTGTTGTTTTAGGATAGATACCAATAAATATAAGGTGTCTACTGGGAAGACAGAGAATTTTTTCAGATTTTTAAAGGGAATAAATCAATAGTGTCTCAAAGGCCATGAAAGTTAGAAGGAGCACAAGTAGTCTTATGCAAAGTTGACAATATCATGAAACATAAACCTTTGAAACTGTACCAGAAATTAAAGAGGCATTATATGGGAAAATCAGTGTTGTAGCCACTATCTCAGGAGGAATTTATACTTCTGAGTGCTTTGTTTGTTACTTTACTTTGGTTGAGGCCTGAAAAGTTCCCCTCGCCCCAAAAAGTTGGATGACCTCCTCACATTCTTCTGCTTCTGCCCATTCATTTTTTCTTCTTTAATTCTTAATTAAATCTTCTTGGCCTCTAGGAGTTTTTATTCCATATACAGCAAGTCTTGCACTTTGTCCTCTCATGGAATGAATTAATAAGCTTAACTCCCTCTTTGAAGAAGAAGTTTGGAATGCCTTTTTGAGGAAATTAATATTCAGTTACTAAGGCTGTCATTTCACCAAGTCTAAGAATAAAAGACAGAGCACAGCCACACTTGAGAATAATTGAAATCAAATTTCAGTTTGTATTATGCTGTAATGACTCAAGCTTTCAGGGCAAATTTTTATATTTACTTTTTTATGGAAGTGACTATATATATATATATACACATGTATATATATATATATATATATATATATATATATATATATATATTGCTGCATCTCTATAATAAAACTTTAACACATTGCTTCAGAAAAACATGGAACAGAGTGGCTCTTATACTGGACGCTGAAGTTTTTTTTTTTTTTTTTTTGTCTTTTTCCTTTTTATCAGTACCGGGGATCGAACTCACAACTGCCTGCTTGCAAGGCAGACACTTATGCCGCTGAGCTAAATCCCCAGCCCTAACACTGAAGTTTTTGATACATCCTATTTGACTACAAATTGCATAGCATTTATATTTTATGTTTATTTGGCATTAAAAAAGTCTTTCAAGGGACAATAAATATAATATTCCTGCAATTTGCATCATTTATATTTTGTTTTTTCACATGGCACTTGTGCAGCTAGCAGATGGATACATAGAGGTAATTCGGGCCATTTCCATCAGACCACCCTTAACCTGCATGGATTTTCATCACAGAATTCAAAGAACAATCTGGCTTGCTTAATTATATAACTAAAATATTTTATAGTTAATAATAATTTAAATTGCAAAGAAAAATAGTGAGGCAAGGAGAAAAAGAAATTTCTATAACTGAATGAAGAAAGACCACAGCGTAAAGAGAATATGATCAAAATCATGAAACTATGACAAATGGCTCTTGGATAAGTTAAAATATTTGTTTGGCATTTGCATTTTATCTTTTCTTTTTCTGAAAACCAAGAATAGTAGTTAACTTTTAGCAACAAGTGTTTTGCTTGAATAATATTATTTTATCATCATAACTCTATAATATAGTCTTTTTCCTTTGACTACGAGGAAACTAAGGTACAGAAACGTGACTTGCATGATAAATGTTGTAAATAACATGGTAGGAGTTATTTTGTTGTTGTTCTTCTTCTATACATAACAGGTTTTTTTTTTACTTTCGTTTCTGAGAATGGTGGCTAAATATTTCTGAGTTTCTCAATGTAACTTTCTATTTATTTATTCCCCTATCAAATGTTCTTTCATTTCTTGAATAAATGTTGAAATTTAGGGATAAATGTAATTACTTTTCAGAATTATAGGGTAAAAGTTAGTTTTCTGAAAACTATTTAGGTAAACATTTATTAAAGACAAAATAGAATTAAAGACAAAACAATTTCCAAAAATATGCAAATATAAAATAAAGAATATCTCCTTTCTGATCATAAAAGAAACTTTAGCAATAGAGAAAAAGCTGTTGTAAAGCTTCATTGTAGTCTAATCAATACATTTTTAAACAGATACCTTCAATTTTTCCTATCCTATGTAAAAACTAAACAAAATAAAACTTTATTTCACCCGTTACTCTCTCTAGCCACTTACCCTTCTTCAATTTTTCCCTTAAAATATCTACACTCCTTGAAGGCTGGAATTTATTTTTCCTCTTTGGTACCTATACAATCCATGGCACACATTGGTGCTTCATATATTTTAAATGAATGCATATGTGATGGAATTCACTTCCTGTTTGCTTGAGTCTTTTATTTCTGCAAATTTTCAACATACTTCAAATGAAATACTTTCTTCAATTTAAAGTAATTTTAAAAACAAAAATGAAATTAAAAGGAACAATTAACCTTTAAGCAATTCTCAAACTTAATACAAAGCATTCTGTTGAAAAACAGGAGTATACAAATATGACAATAGAAATTCAAGAAAAAGATAAAAGTTGATACATTCCAAAATAGTTGTGAATGTCCAATAAGTATATTAAAAGATCAACATCACTAATTATGAAAAGTATACAAATATATTTGATAGAAGATATTCTCACCTATAAAATATGTAAAACATTTAAGACAGTATACAATATTATAGAAGAAAGATAAAAAAGACATATCTAATGAGCTATGCAAACATCACTTGTTCATATTTCTTGGAATTCTAAATTGGTAAGTCATTTGCAGAAAGATATTTTAACAATAGGAATCAGTAGTCTCAACATTATTCTGACAGGACTTCATAATTTCACAAAATCAGTATTTAAAACTATAATACAATACTGGGCAATTTTAAGAAAAGCAGAATTAAAAATCTTGTTAAATACAGATACATAAATAGAGAAGGAAAACTATACCATGGTTTTTATTGTATATTACCCTTTATGGAAAAGGGGGTAAAATGAATGTATTTGCCCATAATTATAAATTCTTGGATGAAATCTAAAAGACTGCATTAGTTACAGAGTTATCTGTATGATAAATTAAGTGGAAAGCAAGTAAAGACACAGGCATAAGGGCAAGATTTTTTAACTGTTTTATATTTTTTTAAAAAAAAACTTGTAAGATAAGCAAATATATTATCTGCTCAAAATTAAACATCAGCAACCATAAAAATATAGGTTATACAGAAATCCATATGTTTAGGTAGAGAGAAGTAATAATATGTAATACTTTCATTGATATGTTAGTATGTGAGATAAATAGTATTAAGACTAAGTGAAAATTAAGGATGCATACAAATATTTATTGGCTGATACATGCATTGTCTGATGTTTACAGGGACTAAATATTGGAAATGTCCCAAATATTGTGATACATTCACGAAATGATGTATTTTAAGAAGTTTAGATGATTTTGTAAAATAATAGTATTATAGAAATGGATGGATAGAATACAATAATAAGGAGGATGGGGATAGGGAAATTAAGTAAGATACGGATGTGTGAAATAGGATTCCATATCCATAAAACAAAAATTTGAAAGCCATATATACAAGTTTATTCATAAACCAGTGATGAGTTTTCTCCCAAGGTAGTGGGATATAAGTTTTGTAATGTTCTTCTAATATATACTGAAATTATTAAAAAAATTTAAAAATTCAACATTGATTGAAGCCTCTGAATGGTCCATGTCCTATTTTAAGCATTTAGATCCCAGTCTCTTAAAAATCTTAAAACCACACAAGATCACATTTGAACCACTTTACAGATGGAAAATTTGAGGCTCAGAAAGATGGAATAATTCATCCAATACTGTACTGCACAGCTAATGTTAGCTGCAAAATTCAAATCCAGGTCTTCCTGTTCCAACACTTACATCTTGATCACCCACTAAATTATTCAAAAAACACACCTTGCAATTGGAAAACATCTTTCCCACTGCTTTTCTTTTTAAGTGGCAAATCTTTGCCTTGGTTATCAGAACTTGTGTTTTTGTGGGTGTGCTAATAATGTTGGAGCATTCCCCAATAGTAATTTAAATTAAACTATCTTGCATATATGAATTATTTCATTTTTTTACAGTAGATAAAATATGCTAATTTGTGTAAATGGCCTTCTGGGTGCAGATGCTCACACTGAAAGGAGGCTTATCTTAAAAGCTGCTTGTCTTTCATTTGAGGCTTCTTTTATATGCACAGTTTATTTTTCTAATGCTGTCTCAATATAAGAATAACGAAGGAGGCATTTGTGATTAAATGAAAGAAAAAAACAGCTCTCTTGGCTTTGGTAAATATTAATGAGCTCATAGAAAATCTTGTTACTGGAATGCGCTCTCTTTTAAGATTTTTCTGCCATCCTGGCCCTTTGTGGGCCTTGCTCCTTTGTTGCAGATTAGCATACTGGCTTGTGTGTGCCATTGTGAATTGTGCTTCAGCTCCTTTGTGTGTGCTGACAGAAGCCTCACCTTGGTCTATTATCAGGAGAGTCTAGGCATCTTAATAATATATTGGATTTCAGGAAGAAAAAAGCAAATCACTCAAAAATAATTAGTCTGACTTATTCATTGCAAAGCTTCACCACAAAATGGACACTGCTCATTGCTAGTCATGTATACAAAATCATCATTAACAAAATAGAATTCAACTTTTATTAATTTTCAAGTGAGATATAGTTCAGAATTTGAATTATTTATGCCAATATTCATACCTATATTGTATGTGTAAAATTAATATGGTACATTTACAATTTGACTTAGATAATTTATTTTAGATCATGCATTGTTTCCACCTATCTGAATATATTTTAAAATGACTTATTATTATAAGTGATAATTTTTCCCCCAGTATTAGGAATTGAACCAAGGAACTTCATAATGAGCTATATCTTCATCCCTATTTATTTTTTTAAATTTTGATACAAAGTTTTAATGCCCAATTTGGCTTAAACTTGCAATCCTGCTGCCTTTGTTTCCAAGAAAGGTGGGATTATAGACATGTGCCACCAAACATGGATACTAGTACAGTAGTATTTTTCATGTGTTAGAAATGTTAGGAACTGAGAATATAATAGAGTGTTGTTCCCTCTTAAACCTGTATTGTTATATAACTCAAGAATTTATCTATTTGCTGACTTAATTCCACTACAGATATTCCTGAAATTTAAAAAGAGAGAGAGGAAAAAAAAAACACAATTAAGGGCAATTTCTTAATGAAGAAGTGTAGGAATAATAAAAATTACCTATAATAATTTTTAAAAATTAACCTTTGCCATGTCTGTTTTCAATTTTCTATTAATATAAAGGATTATATTATGCTTATAAGAGAATTTTTACTAAGACAGCTTTTTAAATCAAAAAATTTGACATATAAGTCTACTCACAGGAGATCATAATATCACATCCAATTTTAAAACATGGGAGCATTGTTTTTTTAAAAATCAAGAGAAATAAAGTAATTGCTTGAAAATATTTTTAGATAACAAAAAAGTGTATTAAATATTTTCAAGAATTATTGCTCTGTCATCACACATTTCTTCATCTACTTTCACAAAAATTCAGTGTACCATTAAGTTTTTTCTGTCATGATGAGAGAAAAATAAGAGTTCATGAATATGACATGAAGCCAGGTATGGTGGCTTATGCCTGTAGTCATGGCTATTTAAGAAGCTGAGCTGGAAGGATAGCGTGAACCCAAGAGTTGGAAATCAGTGTGACAACATAGTAAACCCCACACCAAGAAAACCAGAAAGAACTAACAAGAGTTTAGAAACAAAGATACATTAGTCCCATTGATTCATTAAAAGTCTGCTCTGAAGCATTACTTTAATTTTCTTTACCAGGATTTGAATAAATGATTTAGATCCTTTCGCAAAGTAGGTTGTGAAATTACTTTTATCAAAGCCAGTTTTAAATTTAATTTATTGCTTAGTAATTTCCTGTTTATAGCATTACTCCAGTAAGAAACTACTGCATCAGTAGTTTGAGAAATAGGAGACCCATTATTGAAAATGATTTCCTAATCTGATTGACAATGGTAACTGCTGAGAAAACTTTTAATAACATCAACAACTGTAGAAATTTCATGTTATGGTCACACATGACCATCTCCCCAAGGTGGTTTGTTGATCAGGTTTCTATGTAATAAAATACTTGTGATGATCCACTAAAAAAAGAGAACTATTTTTGCTTATAATTTTGAGGGTCTCATTCATGATTGATTGGTCCCATTGTTTGGAGCCAGAATTCCACAGTCTCCTTCAAGCACATGTCCCCAATGACCTAAAGACCTCCCTTGAATAGCACCACCTGGGGGACCAAGGCTTTACCAGATGGACTTCTAAGAGGATGTTTAAAAATCCAGATTAGTAGAGGTATAAAATAGATATCGAATGAAAACCTGAAAATCCAGTTTCTGATTTAGCTTTGATTATTAACAGTTTTGAAAGGAAAAGGAGATATAATAGTATTTACTCTAGCTATCATTAATTTCACTCAAAGTATGTTCAGTTTAATTCAGTTGTACTTTTAACACTTTACTTTAAATTTTTTGAAGTGTTAACATCAAGATAAAATGTGAACCACAGATATGCTACGATTCCTAGATGGTTCTAGACACTAATTATAAGCAAAATATTAAAAAGAGAAAAACATTCAAAATACTAAAATTGTATTTTGTAACTATAAAGTAATTTTAAAAGGTTGACTTGTATTAAGAAAATATAAAACTCAGAAGTTTTTTTTTAAACATAACTAATTGCACCAATGCAGTTCAATGTCATTTGGCATTTAGAAATTTTGTTTAAATACAGCATTTTAATAACATTGTAATGATAAGAATAGTGATTTTTTTCAAGTTGTTCACAACTTAATCTGAAGAATCTGTGAATATCCTGTATAGCAAGTAGAATTACACAGCTGTGATTAAAGTTAAGTGCCTTGAGGTGGGGAGATTATCTTTGATTATTTAAGTGGGCCCCAACTTGATTATTTTTGAGTCACTAAAAGCAGAGAACTATATTGGAGAAAGATATAGCCATCATAGAAAGGAAAAAGGAAATGCACATTTGTTGTTTGAAGCTAAAAGGAGGCTACTTGTGAATGCATATGAGAAGCCTCTAGAAGTAAGAGTATGCATTTGTCCCTCAAGCTCTGGCACTTTGCTTTTAGTGCATAAATATCTGTTTTAGAATTAAATATATGGAGAACTAAGATAGTAAATTTCTGTTAACTTTTTGGTATCAATAAAAATATTAATATGCATTTTTAACATGCTACTAAATAATGACCATATATATATAAATTCACATCCCAGTCTCCAGAATCTGTGAATGTGACATGTATCAGTTAAATTTATTGTCAAATTGGTTGCATTAAGAAATTCCTAGAAAGGTGATTATCGAATGGGGCTCTGTACTCATCTGTTGTTCATAGCTGAGGGAGCTATTAGAAGGTGAGGCTCAAATAGAAAAGATGAGTCATTGGAAGTGTAGTTTTTGAGAATAGATCTTTTACTGGCCTTCTTTGAGTCATCAAGAAAAACTTCAGGCAATGAATGGAGCCAATTCAAGAGAAGCCATCTGAGTTGCAATCAACAAAGGAGGTGTGGAGGGGTACCAAAGCCCTTTGTAACTAACATCTTACACCATGTGCCCAGGTGCTGGACGCAGTACTGCAAGATTTAATGTTTTTCTCTGCTGTGTTTTGCTTTGCTTTGGTCTGATTCTTTTCTATTCCTCCGCAGTTCCCTTTTGGAATGGGTGTTTATACCACACCACTGTATCGTGGGATTGTGTGACTTGCTTATGAATTTTATAGGGGTTCACAGCTAAGAGTTTGCTTTGAGGAAATCTTGGACTTAGGCTTTTGAGCAATGTTAAAGCTATTGAGACTTTGGTAAAGTGATATTGTGTTTTTGATTGTATACAAAACAATAGCATCATGTTAACTGTGATTACTAACTTATTTTGTTCACTTGAAGGCTAAGTATGGTTTAAGGAGATGTAATTAAATGTCAGTGCGATATGGATTCATACCAGTTGATCTTAATTATCAAATTGACTGGGACTCCTGGGGAGGTGATTGGATCACAGGGAGATTACACTCATCAATAGATTAATTCACTGATACTCATACTGTATATGCTATTAGGAGGTATGCAGAGTTAGATGAGATGAGTCACTTGGGATTTGCCTTTGCACAAATATCTCTTTAGTTGGCATTCTTTGCTTTTTGGCTACACTGATAATAGTTTTTTTTCCACCATACCATTCCTTCATGATGTCTTTGTTATGGGGCTGCTGATTATGCACTAAACTTCTGAAACCATGAGCCAAATTAAACTCTCCTTCTTTAAATTGTGTGTGTTTGGCATTTTGTCTTACAAATAGGAAAGCTGACTAACACACCACCTTATATGGCAGAATAGATTTCACAGACATGATAAATTTGACCTTGTAATGGGCGTATTCTTAAATAATCTGTGTAAAGTAGATGTAGGTATGATTGTTATAAAAGACAAACAACAGTTGTCAGAATCAGAGGGGAGAGTAATGTGATGATAGGAGAAGAAATTAGAATGATGTATGTTAGAGATGGAAGAAGAGTCTACAAGCTGAGAAATATAGAAAACCTCTAGGTGCTGAAAAAGAGAGCAAACAGATTCTCTTTGTTGAGCCTTACAGAAGGAACCAATCTGCCAACACTTTGACTTTGGAGCAGTGAAAAAGATTTTGTACTTCTGACCTCCAGAACTTTAAAAATAAATTTGTTTTGTTTTACATGATTCAGTTTGTAAGAATTTTTATAGCTATTATAATAAACTATGGCAGACATAAGTAAGATGTAAAGTGGGATGCTACATAGGCATATGGTAGATTCTTGATTCTTTGAAAAAAATTAGGCTAGTACAATTATAAAAAACTATTTTTATGTAAAGGTCCACTTACATTTTGCTATTTTTCAGATTTACAGATAAATTTTTATGTATTTATCCTATACATACTCTTTTAAGTATTACATAATGAAATGACTAAATCTAACAAACATATTATTACCTGACAGAGTTAGTATTTTTGTGGATGAGAACAGTCTGCAATTTTTTTTAGCATTTTTTACTTCTGCACTGATGAAATTTAATTTTAAAAACTTGAAATGTGGTAGTTTTTTTTTTTTTTGTTTTTGTTTTTTGTTTTTTTGTGGTACCAGGATTGAACTCAGAACCTTGTGCTTGCCAGGCAGGTGCTTATGCCGCCTAGCTAAATCCCCAGCCCTAGTTTTGTTTTGTTTTTGGTACCAGAGATCAAGCTCATTGACTTCACGCTCACCACACAGGCACTTATGCCATTGAGCTAAATCCCCAGCTGTAAATGACGTAGTTTCTTATAAAATGAATGCCATAATTCACACCCTGTTTTCACACACTGAAGAGATTCCTCCTAGTCTGACTTTGTATTTGACTTACTTTTTCCTGTGAGAATATATCAGATATTCTCAAATAATGGTTTAACATGATTTCATCTTGAGTTTGTTCTTTCTTATACCTAGCGTCCCTTTTTCACAGTCTGAGGAGGCCTACGTGTCTTAGTTACTTTTTGTTGATGGGACACAACACTGACACCCACAAGTTAAAGGGAGCAAAGGTTTATTTTAGCTTACAATTTGTTGAGGTTTCGATCCTTAATTGGCTAGGTCCAAGGCAGAGCAGCGTGGCAGAAGAGAAACATTTCATGGCCTATCAGGCAAGAAGAAAAAAAAAGGAAGATTTCCTTCTAGTCTTCCTTTTTTATTCCATTAAGACTACAAACCTATTGGTTGTTGCCACCTATATGTAGAGTGGGTCTTCCTTATTCAGTAAGTCCATCATCCTCACCCAGATCTATGCTAAATACATGGGCTAATGCAGTATCACACATGCATAAGGCAGTCACTTCCAAAAACCTCATTGTTGAATGCATGAAGCTTTGGAAGACATCTAGATATAACTCAAATCCCTAGGTTCCTAGAGAGTGAAAGGCATCAGGAAAGGGCCTTCACAGATATGATGCCCTCCTAGACCATTAAGCATTTTAAGAGATAATAAACTTTTGTGGGTTTTTTTTTTTGTACCAGATATTGAACTCATGACCTTGCACGTGCCAAGATGATACTTGTGCTGCTGAGCGAAATCCTCAGCCTTAAACTTTTGTCTTTTTTAAGGTGCTAAGTTTTGAGGTAATTTGTTTATTGACAAGAGATAACCAATAGAGTGTATTTACTTTCTTAGGTTGTAGAGTTCATTTCCCTATTCCTCCAGTGGCCATAAGGAAGTAGCACCTAGATTCCTGAATTGAATTTCTTTTTTTTTTTTCTTTTTATTTATTTTCAAAAGAATAAAACAAAAGAGAACAGAACAAAGCAAATCAGAACAAAATAATGCATGCAACACAGCATTTTACAATAAAACAATCAGATATCAACAGTAGCTACCATAATGTCTCTTTTCTTTGAAATAGTTGAGCATACCTTCACACACAATAATATTAAACTTAACAAAATAGTGTAAAAACATTCAAGAGAATGAAAGTATTATAGGACATTCAAAACCAAATAACAGATAATGAACAATGGCCACTATAATATCTCACTTTCCTTAAAAAATTTGTTTATACTATCACACATATTAAATTCCAAGAAAACACAACATGATAGAACCAATGGAAACAGAAGAACAAAAGCATGGTAGGACTTCAAAGCAAGATGATATTAAATCAGCAATGGTCTTGCATCGAATTTCTTATAAGTTGTTTGAAGCCTATGATTTTTAGGTGCCATTCTGGAAACTGGACAAGAGGATTCCTGAGCACCTCCAAAACTACTTAAAATGAATTGCTTACTTCATTCTCTTCAATACCACTTCTTATCTTTATCATCAAAAATACACCCACTTAAAAATAATTAAGTTAGCAGTATGTCTACAAAAGGTTTTCATCAGTTGAATAGATTTTAAACAAAAAACAGTGTACTGTTGGCTACATATTACCTATGCTTTTAGAGGCCTGTATCAGTAGGCCAGATGTGAGTTATTTAAGCAGCTACTACATGTTTTAGTATGATGTGGATTATTGTAGCTAAGGGATTTTTCACAAAGGCATCTTATGTCACTAAAGCACGCCTCAGAATATTTCTCTTAAGTTTTCTAATATGTTGAAGGCCACCATAGATCATAATGGTTAAGGCTTTAGTTGTGGATATAGAGTCCCAGCCATTAAATTGTGGCTCCATTTCCTGATGGCTGTTAATGTATCAAACAGGTTCCTAATTTCCTCATTGTGTATTATTGACACAGGGCAATAATTGTACATATTCATAGGTTGTGAGAATTTCATAAGTTAAAATACAATATATACAACCATTAGTACCCTGTTGGAAGTACTCAATAAATATTTCTCATTGTATGTTCCCAATCTATTTTTCTGCAGTCAGGGTCTGCCTTGTAGCTTTTCTGGTGAATTAATCTGAATATGTTTCCTCACTGGGACCCCTGAGCCAAGTAGTTGAAATTAGAGCTTTGCAATAAAGAAACTAAAGATCCATTTGCTTCTGATAGAAATTTACTATCAGAAATAATCTTTAAAAAATAAGATATATGGAAACCCTCTGTTAGTCTCTTAGAGAGTTGCATATTAATTGTGGGGTTTTGAAGGGTTGCAGCTTGTAAACACCTTGACCAGATGACCTCCAAGGACTCTTCTAGCCTTCAGATTATAACATCATAGATACTCCTTTAATATTAGGAAGATCGTATTTATGTCTATGGAATACAGCAAAGTTAACTGATTCCCTTGGGTATGAAAACTGTTCTTCACCAGGAAGACAATCAACTGAAATAACTGTTTGGACTGCACAGCTGCTCTCTCTACCCCGAGTTAGTCTTTTCATTTTGAGAAAGCAATGCCTGCAGTTGTCTTGGGCTATTACTACTCCCATTTGCAGAATAATACCTCTTCTTTTATACAAGTCGATATACAAGAATTTGAAATTAAAGTGAGATTTAATAATACTTGTTATTAAAGTAAATTTCGTGCAATTTTTAAGGGATGGCTTTTTGTCAAATAGTTTGAACTAATTAAGTTAATTTTATAACATTTAAGTTTGAAATATTTCTATTTGTGAATCAGGATGCTTATATGGAGAAAGATGTGTTTTCCATGTTTATAGTCTGTAACATGTAAACATAGGATAGAAACTATATTGCTGTCTTAGTTAATTTATTGTTGCTAGGACAAAATACCCAAAATCTACATCCAGTTAAAGAAGGAAGGATTTATTTTGGTTCACAGTTTGGAGAAGGTTCAGTCCCTAGTTCACAGGTTCAAAGGCAGGATAGCATGGCAGAGGACATGGTAGAAGAGACATAGTTCATGGCATGATATCAGGAAGCAGGGAGACTTCCTTCTTTGTTTCCTTTTTATTCTATCCAGGCGCAAGCCTATTGGTTGGGGGTACCCATACACAGAATGGGTTTTCCCTTTTCAGTAAATCCATCATTCATACCCAAAACTCTTCTAAACCAATCAGTGAACTGATCCAATATTCACATCGAGGATCCAATCACCTCTCAAAAGCCCCACCTATGAGTGCAGGAGGTTTTAGGAGGCATCTAGATAAAAACCCTAACAATAATTTGCCTATGTTTCATTCTGTTACAATGCATACGTGCTTAGTTATTTCATGTATAACAGTATCTGTTATGTCCTTATGCAAAATGATGAATCAGTTTTTTCCAATGTAGGCCTTTTATAAATCCTTTTCAGACTCCTGAATCATCAGTGTACTGTCCTGAAAGAGTTAATGTACATTTTGAAAAGGGCCCAATTTACTGGCTAATGGTATCTTTTCATAGGAATAACTTGGCTTTTATCTTTCTGCTTTTTGGTTAATTCAATTGAATTTTCATCCAGTCTACATTATTTCATTCTAATTGCAGTCAGCTTCATCTTCAAATGATTCTGTTCCAAAAGCTCATTTATGAGTTGGTTATTTGGAACTTAGAACATACTTTTCCATAGAAAAATAAGAGCTACAAATGTTGGATATGTTCCCAGAATAGCCCACAGAGGCTAATTAACCCATCATATGCCCAGTGCTATTGCTGCTGTCCAGCTGATTCAATGTAAATAGCAGTATATTTGAAGGGAACATGCTTTCCAAGATCTGCAGAGGGAGGCCCAGAACCCATTCTTCTATAGCAGGCTAGTTTTCAGGAGTGAGAACATTTTTGTCTTCGTCTCGCCTACCTAAAACAGAACAAAGTGTGAACCTGGCCCAGGGATCACTTGCAACATGACTCTCCTTGTGTAGGTCAGAATTTGGGACTAGAAATATCCAGGAACAAGGCCAGAATTTGTGGCTAGAAATATCCAGAAACAAAGGATTTGTATAATAGAGGATAAGGAAAGTGGAAATTAAGAAAGGTGAGTCACAAGAGTGTGGTGAAGCATTAGGGGGGGAGCACAAAGAAAGGTTAAATGCTTCAACAGCGGGTAAACATCTGACACTCAGTTAAAGGCTTCTGTAACCCTCATATCCTCTTTATAATTTTAGTTCAGTATAGATTCAAGCTGATATAGGAGATTTGTCTGCCAAAGAGCAGGCATTAGGATCCTTAAAAAGAAATAATCCAATTTTTCTACTCACTCCCAACTGTTGCTGAAGTGGAAGAAGAAAATTAAAGGAGACTCTCAGAAGAATTAAAGCAGGGAATGGGGAATGACAGATGGCTTCAGGCAGGATAGATTTTGAGGAAAAAGATAAAAGAGTTTGAGGGTCAAATGCGGGGTGAGGGGGGGGGTAGCGTGCACTCTCAGTGGGAGGATGGTAGAGAGGAGTCTTCTGCATTCGAGCCTTCCCATGCTAATCATAGGTCAGGCAGCCTGGGCTTCTTGGATTTACCAAGCAAACCTTTTGGTTTTACCAAGAGGGTTTCTAGAGAACTGTCTCAGGACACAGGCAGAAAATTATTTAATGTTGCTTTGAAGAAGACAAATGTTTTTAGGGAAACATTGTTTCCTTAGAGCTGAGATTTTATACTCAGTATACCACATGTATGAGATTCTAATAGGTGAATCTCAAGCATTCTCCTTTGAGTGTTCTTTTCTAATCTCTTCACCTCTGCTCAAAGAAGCCTTTTGCAAGCATCTGCCATGATCACAGTCAGCTCTAAGATAGAAGCACGTACCCATAGCATATTTTACTGCTGCATTTTATTATTTTTTCTATTTGTCCCAATTTAAGTACATAATTACTTGGGGAACTCCTTATTAAATGATCGTCTTCCCCACTAATAAATGTCCATTGAGATATGGTCTATGAATGAACTGGATAGATTGTCTAGTGTTGTACCTGGGAGTTAATGTTTGATAAATCTTCATTATAAGCTATCAGGAAGCAGATTTATGTATTTAACGTATTTTTGTATGAATGAACACATTTAACTATTAAAAAACCAGTAGTACACTAAAGAGTTATAGAAAACTGTTACTTAAATTGATGGAAATATTGTTTTTCTCAGTATAAGGATAAACTCTAAAAAGTTTATTTTACCTCAATGAACTTATCTGCTCCTATATTAAAATTGTGTTATGTATGGAGTTTTTAATTTAGATGACACCATTGTGATTGAATTACTTTTAGAAATACTAAGATGGGAAACCTACCGTTGGCTGAATGCCTGTGGAGACCGTGATTTGTAGGCAGGAGGCAGGAGTGGCCATTGGAACCAGTCAGCATCTCTGCTTTCCACGGCCCATGCTATGCAGAGCAACTGATAAACCAGATGCATCCCTGGAAATAGAGGTGTTGACAATGATAATGGAACTGTGTGAATCTTGGTGTTTATTTTAGCACCCAAGGTATTAATTTACAAGGATTCCCAACCATTACCAAAGTCTACATTTTTTATTCATCTCTTCCTCTTTATATCTCATCAGAACATATGATACACACATACACACACACACACATGCATGCACATACACATGCATGCACAAACGCACACACACACACACACACACACACACACACACACACACTTCCCTAAATTATTTTAGTGGTTTTTTTTTTTTTTTTAGAGCTTCTTTGACCTGGGAAGAAATTGCCCTATAGCAAATACACTTGAAAGTTACCATGCTGCCATCTCTATCATTTGTATATCATACACCAGGTGATGAAAATCTATCTGTCCTCCCACCCCCACCTGTTTTTATTTGCCTTTGGAGCTTGAGCAACTTCTGCCTGGGCAGCACATTCATATTTCCTTGGTGTAGGTGAGATGGCTTTATTACACAGCTAAGGTTCCTTAACAGACATAAAAAGAACAGAAAAAGAGAGGAAAAAAGGAGAGGTGGGGAAAGAAAAGTAGAGAGAATTGATGACCTCTAAGGTCACTGAAAGCTTAGAGATTATTGTATTTTCATTATAGCAAACCTCAAGAATTAATCTAGTACATGAAAATTCTTTGAAATTCAAAGAATACTCCACAAATATAAAATATGAAAACTTTATAATATAGTATTATAGCAGATTTTTAAAGGTAAGCATATAGATCTGTGAATATATAGTTTAGAACATGCCAGTAAAAATATGAATTCTAAATTGTTTACCTCTTTATCAAATAATAATTATTATAGGAATAGAGAAGTTTTTTGTTTAATATAAGCATGAACAAGTAGATTTAGTTAGACCATTGATAGATTTTAAGCATTATTTAATTATAAAGAGTAAACTTTAGTTTTTCAAAAGAAAGTGGAACCTTAAGGTAAATTTTATTATCGAAATATAATAGAATTTGAAAACTAAGAAATCTTTAGATTAAAATCTCATGTTGAGTCATAATAACATTATTCACAATAGCCAAGAAGTAGATGCAGCCTAGATGTCTCTTCATAAATAAATGGATAGACAAAATGTGTTATATAAGTATAATGAACTATTACTCAGCTTTAAGAGGAAAGAAGATCTATAATATGCTAAAACATGGGAGAAGCTAGAGACAGTATGCTGAGTTTAATAAGCCAGTCAAAAAAAAAAGAAAAATACTATATGATTTAACTTACATGAGGCTTCAAAGTGATCAAATGCAGGAACATAGAGTGGAATGTAGTTACCAGGATCTAGAAAAGATGGAAAAGGTGAGGTTTATAAAGTGTAGATACTTGCAGATTACGAGGCAGAAATGATTCTGGAGATCCAGTTGCAACAGTGGTAGTACACACAACACTAGTGGACTGCACATGTATAAATGGTTAAAATGGTAAATCTTATGCTATGGTTTTTATTATGATTTTAAAAAGAAAACAGATCTTTAAGAAATTTGAGTATTGTGCTAGCTGAGAAAGTATACTTATCATTCCCCCCTAACGTGTACCTTATAAGAGTCTTGGTTTAGAATAAAAATACTACTGTGAGTATTTTCTGTTGTATAAACCTATTTGCAATTAAATTGTGATTTATAAAATGACATCGAGTTATAGAAATTTGCAATAAGTTCTTCAAAATTAGGTAAAACTATGTTGATATTATCTGAATATGATTGTAGTTCATAAAAATATTAATTTCAGTAGTTTATTTTTACTGGAATGATTGAGTAAAACATGTTATATGTTATCACAAGTTGCAATGTTCTAACCCATTTTATAACTAACAGAAATAATCAGAGCATAGCAAAAATGTAGTTAGTATAAAAACTGGTAATTTTATCTTTTAAAAATGTTTTATGATAACCAAATAACAAACAAATAATTTGGCTAATATCATATGTACCGCTTTTACTTATTCCTCTTCATTTTGACAGTATAATTTATGGTTGTTGTATGCTAGACTCCACGTACAAAGAGTAGTTTTGTTTTCTCCCTAGTTGAGCCTTTCCTTAAAAAATAGTGAGATTTAATATTATTATAAATGGTACATAAAAGTACATTCAAGCAAAGTTTAAGGAGTCCATTTTTATCTCATACTTGCAGAAAGAAAAACATTGTGAAAAAACGACAGCAAGGACCCTTCATAAGCCCGGGACTTCTTGGAGTCCCTTACTTGCCTCTCACTTTCTCACACTCTCCTTGGGCCATCATTCATCTACACCCTGTAACAGAGGAGCGAAGCTCTCAGATGATACTTACCGTCTCTACATTTTATGTTCCATGCCTCCCCCTTAAGCTTTCCCACTGACTTTTTTGAGCTACTGAAGACACACAGGACACACATACACAGCAACTCTAAAATCCATGTATTTCTTCCCTACCTTCTCCACAAACCAAAATTGAGCTACACCAATTACTGATCTACCTTCTTAATCCATCAGACAGGTTTTTAGTTACTTTGTTTTCTGCTATCAAGATGATATTACATAATAAATTGAAAAAAATTAGCGACAAACAATTCTGAATGATTTAATGCTCTTGCTGAGTTCTTTTATGTGTGAGTCTGCTGGAGGTTGGGCTCGGCCTCACTGGTTCTCTTTCTCCTAAGGCATTATACCAGGCATGTCCTTCTCATGGGGCTAGCAGAGGTATTGGGAAGCAAGTGAAATGTTCAGAATCTGCATGCCAGTGGTGTTACCTTTCATTGGCTACAGCAGTTCATTGGGCCGAAAGCAAAACAAAATAAAAACGCTAACCCATTTAGTGGACCAAGCTGCAAAATCACATTCTGAAAAATATGGCTGCATTTGAAGTTAAAGACCTGGAACTGGAACTGGAACTGATAACACAATGTGCCATATGTGCCGTAGGAACCTTACCCGCCTGTGAAATAGCAAAGGGTACCGTAGACTCTTGCTTTTTGTGTGAAATACTTTCTTCTTCTGGCTACTTCAATGAAATATTCCCTTGGCTTTCCACCTTTCCCTATGGCTACTTATACTTAATATCTTTTGTAGCCTAACTGTCTAAAGAATATTCTCTCAAGTTGAAATCTCTCAAGACGTGGTACCACCATCCTTCCTCTTTTAATATGGACTCTGTTTGGTATCACCCATATTTATGGAGCCCATTGCAGCTGAACTAAGAATGAATTAGAAATGCTTAAAATTATCCTCTCTATTCCAGAAACTCTATTTAATTGCCTATTTAGATTTCTCCCAAGATATCTAGAGATACCTCATATTCAACCTAAGTCTAAATTTAAATTTGATGCATTACTAGTATTTTCCGATTCTACTCCCAGTCTTCTTCAGTGATCCCAAGCTCAGTGAATTTTACCATAAATTTTAATTTAAATGATCCAATAAATACAGTCATCCTTGATACTGTTATTTCATCACTAAACTCTATTAATTCAGTTACTTAAATCCCTCTGGAATCAACCAGCTTCTTTCCATTACTGTGGTTCTTTTATAGTCCATATCACCATCTTTTCTTATCCAGACCCGCAATAATTTCTGAACCTCATCATCTCTTACTTGTATCTGATCTGTTCTCTGCACTGGAACCAGAAAGGTATTAGTGTTCACAGAGGTTGTAGTCATTATATAAATGTAATTATTTCTTTGAAATGATCTCCATGGATCATTTATATCCTGAGCATCTATTTTTTTAATTCATGAACAGAAAGCAAAGACTATTCTTATAATTCAGTCTCAATTCTCAGCCTCTGAGATATTTGATTTTGGTGCAATGACCATTAAAATAATAAACTGATTATATGTGGTATGTCTTTGTAAATTAGTGGTTGAGGTCAGTTAGTAGTTTCTTGAATACAGTTGCCTTCATTTACAAAATATGTAGAGTAGGATATTGAATGTTGGTGGGTGTAGTGATTCTTTTCATCTGGTGGTTGTCATAATTCCTCACTGGGCTGCAATTGAAAATGGCATGTAGGACTTCCGGGAGAACATGGCGGACAGATAACAGCAACTACCGGAGGCTCTCTGAAAGACTCGGCTCAGAAGCCAGGAATGGTGCGGACTAAGGAGACATAAGCAGGTGGAGATATGCTCTGCTGACTCAGGAACGAACTGGGCTGAGAGAAACCAACTTGGAATGCAGTCCTGGTGCTAAAACAGGAACAGAAAAGCCTCCATGTGGAGGCTGGACCCCGCGCCATTGTAAGCCGCGATTTGGGTTTCCCGCCGCGCGGCGGCTGGCTGCCTCTACAGTGGCTCGGCAAGGAGAGAGACGCGCAGAAGCTCTGAGAACGGCAATCTGCAAACGGCAGGGAGGCGTGCACTGACTTGTGGTGAGGTGAGTGAGAGAAACTGACACTGTACCACAGTTTGACTCCAGCAGAGGACTTTCTGGGCCCGAGCAGTCCTGCGGGAGCAGGGCGTGGTGGCGACTCCAGCCACACATCCCCCTCTCGGGCGGGATTGGTGAAAAGTGCCTGGCCTGCGTGACGCTGCCGGCGGACCTGGTAGGCTGTCCCAACCCAGATCCCAGAGCCTGACGGTGGCTGGGAGGGGAGACTCGTAGGCTGCCTGGTCCGTAACTCCCTGGTGCGCAGCGTGAGCGGGAACAGCTAACTGGCGCAATTCGATCAGGCTGTGGCTGACTGGGAGAGAAGCTGGGCCTCTTATATAAGCTTGCATATATAAGGAACAGAGAAGAAGAGGCAGCATGGGAAGAGGCAGCAACAAGAAAGGCTCCTCGGCCCCCAATTCTGAGAAACAGGCAATAGCAGACACCGCACCAATACACATAAGGCGCCATATAGAGAGCCTCATAGACCAATTCAGGAATGAAGTTATCAACGACCTGAAGCTAGAAGTATGCAGAATAGTTAGAGAAATGCTAAGTACCACCCAAGAAAAAACAGATGGTGGAATGGAAGAACAGAAAAAAAGGGGAGAATTGTTTGATGGAGAAAACAGAGAAAGCATAGAATACGTGAAGCAGGTTCAAAGGGACTACCAAGATACTAAGAAGTCTATCGAAGACTGGCATAACAGCTTGAAAGAAACTAAGGACAGACTATCTGAACTGGAGGGCAGACTTGTAATATGGGAGAATGAAATGAAAAACTTCTTAAAAATAACAAAGAAACACACAGCAATAATACAAAGACAAGAAGATGATAAGAGGATCCATAACTTAAGGATTAAGAACATAAAAGAAGAAGTAGGGACACAAACAAGTGAACTACAAAAGCTACTCACAGAAATAATCCAGGAGAATTTTCCTAATTTAGCAAAAGGTAAAGATACTCAGATGTATGAGGCATACAGGACCCCAGCTACCTACAACCCAAACAGAACAACACCCAGGCATATAATAATAAAAATTCCAGAAATTCAATACAAGAACAGAATATTAAAAGCTGTAAGAGACAAGAAACAGACCACTTACAAGGGAACCCCCATCAGAATTACAGCAGATTTCTCTGCACAAACCATCAAATCACGAAGAGCGTGGGGGGAAATAATTCAAGCTTTGAAAGATAATAATCTCCAGCCAAGATTGAGATATCCTGCACAACTGTCCCTGGAAATTGATGGAAAAACAAGGTGCTTCCAGGATAAAGAGGAACTGGGGGAATTTGCAACCACCAATTCAACTCTACAGAGAGTATTGCAGGATATTCTAAAAAAAGAAAAATACAAAGAATCCAGAAATAATGGCAGAGAGGCCACAACGAATGGAGCAGAGAACAAAATGAAGAAGACAAACTGACAGCTACTGACTGAAAAAGAGCTCAACAGAAATGAGGCAGAGAAGATTGGATGATAGGAACAGCTATTTTGGAGAAAATGACATCTTAATAGGTAATACTGATTTAGTATCATCTTGTTTTGAAGTCTCATCTAGCTTTTGTCCTTCTGTCTCCAATGGTCCAAATAGGTTGTATCTTACTGGATTTTATTATGTACGATAGTATAAGCAAAAACCTTTTAAAGACAAGGAGATTATACAGAAACCATTGTTCATTTTCTGTTAGTCGATTCTAAATATTCTGTAATGCTGTCATTCTCTTGAATGGTTTTACATTGTTTTGATATACTTAATGCTACAGTATACGAAGTTGTACTCAAGGATTTCAAAGAAAGACAATATGGTAACATATTTTAGATTAGGATTATCTGGTGGTGAAACACTATTCTGCTTAAATGGTTATGTTTTGATCTGCGCTGTTTCGTTGTTATGCCCTCTTTTATCTCAATCTCTACTCCAGTATTTTTTTATCTTTATCCTTTTAATTAAAGGAAAAAAATAGCAGGATATATTATAGTAACCCACTTTGACTTTTCATTACCTTGATTTAAAGCCCTGTATTACTCTCACCATCTGGTTTTTAACTGATGTTCCCCTATTCTGTTTTGCTGGATAGTATCAGGTTCGAAAGTTTAGGCATCGGCTGTGAAGATAATGAGATTCATTATGACGCCCATTCTCGTTGACTTTTATCTACTTTTGAAGACCTACAATGTCTCCAATGTTTTGGTTTTGTCGGTTTTATTCTTTACTGTTTTGTTCAATTGTATTATAATGATATAGGCAATTCTATTAGAGATAGCGGGAGGCATTATGGTAACCATTGCTGATCACCTTGTATTATGTTTTTACATTATCTATTATGTCCACCCTTTTGACTTGACCGATTCTGTTATGTTATGTCACATTTGGTTTTACTCTCTTCCAAAAAAGTAATAAGAACCATAGGAGCAATGAAACCCAAAATGTGTAATAGTCATGGTACAAAAGAGAGGAAAAGAAAGTGCTCCAAACTATATAACTGCATGTATATTTAAGTGTATAAGATAGAAAGTGATATCACAGAGTTTTATTGGATCAATGAACAGAACTGTTTGCAGTATCATTGATGGAATGTCCACTTTACAAGCTTTAATTTTGTGACTTGAACAATTATTTCTAAGATGACAATATGTAATCCATTAACTAGTGATTTCCTACTGTTCATTTTTTTTCTGTAAATCTGCATAACTTGTACCCTTTCCCTGCTTTTTTTTCTTTTCTCCTTAAATAAAATTAAAAAAAAAAAAAAAGAAAATGGCATGTAACTTTTGAACTGCAGACTTTGAGTCCAAAATGTCTACTTCATAGATAAGTTGTGAAAAAATACGTTTTTGGTAAATTTGAAATTAGAGAAAATAGGCCATTCTAAAATCTACAGACTCAATTATGTGAGAGGTTTATTTGTATTTGATTTTGTTTTCATGTTGATAAAATTGTTTACTGAGGAATTTCAAGGGTGTGATGGACTACCCTGAACTCCAAGATCATAGTTTTGATTGAGTTGAGTGCACATCTTGAAGAAATTTGGAGGGTTTTATTTTTGTTTTTTTTTGCAAAAAACTTGCGAGAAGATATTTTTAAATTCATTCTCATGACCCTAAAAATGGCTTATAATAAGCAAAAGCAGCATCAGTATTTTTCTGAAGAAATCTTGGCTTACTTTTTGTCATCTGACAGTTGCTCAGCAGTGAAAGCACAGGTTATGTATTGGAGAAGTGACAATTCTAGTTTAGGATTTGTCTTTCAGTCTACATGTGAGATCATGCTTCGAAATTGGAGCACATGGAAGAAATGGAGTTGTGTATGCTGAAGCCAAAACACCATACAATTTGGAGAGTTTATCCTCTCCTCTGGCTTCCATAGTTGGGCTTTGAACTGTTTTATATTAGGTTACCTCAGCCATGTTCTCACCATTCCAGTTTTGGCCCATTTCAAATGAGGTCACTTCTGCCATCTTGTCATTACTCCAGTTTTGGGCTATTACTGATGAGGTAACCTTAGTCATGTTCTCACCATTCCTCCTCTGAAACATTCTCGATGAGGTCATCCAGCTGAGCATATTTCTGACTTCAGGTACTCAAGAATGACATAAAATGCTTTTAACTCAGACACAAGTACCTATCTCCTTTTTCTGTATACATATTCTTTAATTATAAGTAAAATGATCTAAGAATAACAATCATCCTGGGAGTTGGCTACATACAGCTTTGATTAATAAAATCTAGTAAATTCTGTAACTCTAGTCTTCCAGGAGAAGAGCACAGTTTTTCTTTCTAGATTATCTTTGTTTTATTTTTTATTAGTACATATTTTTAATACATAACGATAGCATTTCTCATGAGGAGTTGGTGCATGTACATGACACACTTTTGTTCTTTTTTCCTCTTTTTCTCTCTTTCCTGTCCTCCTCCCTCCATTTCTTGGTTCCCTTCCCATTTGGGAAAGATCTCTCTCCCTATTTCCATTTTGTATCTTTTACTTTGGTCTTTATGTTTTAGATCTCCTATAAGAAAAATCACGTGATGTTTAAGCTTGTATGTCTGATTTATTTCACTTAACATTATGATCTCAAGGTGTGTCCATTTTCCTATAAATGATTCAAATTTGTCCTTCTTTATGGAAGATTAGTATTTCTTCATGTATAAATACCACATTTTCATTTTCTGTTCATCTGTGTACAACTGTCACATTCTTGTTATCTGTTCATCTGTGATGGACATATAGGCCATTTCAAAGATTTAGCTCAATTGTGCTGCTGTAAAAATAGGTATGCATGTAGCACTGTAAGACAATGCCTCAAACTCCCAGAATTGAAATTATAGGTATGTGCCACCATGTCTAGAGGATTTTAGATTTTTTAGGAACAAAAAATAAGCATAGTTTCTTTCAACTTTTTCTGCCACTTTTTCTATATGTATATTAGCTCTTGTTTTAACAAGCAGATAACTTGTGCCACAGGATTTATATAGCATTAGCTCTATTATACACCTAAATAAGTATTCATCACATCACTATCTCTTTTAGAATAATTCCAACACTCACTTAGTAAGGAAAGCAAAAATAGCCTGCATAGATCGTTCATTGGCAAGTTCAAGCCCAGAATGTTTCTTTGAGCCTCACTGATTATTAAAGCATGCAAAGATTATATTTTCAGGCCACAATAGTAACATATGTGAATTTGGTGATACTTAATACATTTCAAAGTTTGATCTGAAGTTAATATTTATGGAAAGATAATTAGTCTGTACTATATTTTGTCATACCTGCTCTAAAACAGTTCATAACTTAATGAGCCCATTGAAGGATATATTCCCTGAATATCAGTTTGATTATCTCTCTTGGAGTCACAAAACTAGGCTTTAGTATGCTACCATCTATGATGTGGAGAGGATTTGAATCCCAACATGTGGATCTCATCATTATACTGAGTATTATTGCAAATTCTGAGAATATTCTTAGTATTTCAATGACAGAAATACTTGTTATATCCTTAGATAAGTACCATTACTCTAGCTTTTACTTTTTTTCATTTTATTTATTTTTTAAATTTTTTTTATTTAAAGAGAGAAGAAAAAAAGAAAGGACATAAAAAACAATGCAGGAAAAGGGTACAAATAATACAGTATTTCTAGAAAAAAATATATACAGTATGAAATCACCAGTTAACAGACCACACACTATCTTCCAAGAATCAGCCATCCTTATCACTAAATTAAAGCATACAAAGTGAACATTCATGCAGTGAAATAAGAGACAGTTCCGTTCAATGATCCAACAAAAGCTCAGCTATATGTTTTTCCATCCTATACACTCGAACATACCTGCGGTTATATCCCTTAGTCCACCTTACTTTCCTCTCTTTTTTACAGTAACAATTAGACTTTTTAGGGTTTTATTACTCTCACAGTTCTTATTACTTTTTTGAAGAGAAGAAAAACAAATATGACTAAGCAAAACAGTCAGTTAGAACAGTTTAAGCACCTGGAATCTTTTGATATTTTTTCTCTTTAGATTTGCTTCTAAAACTCTAAGAAGCAAATCTGGGGCCCACTTGTAGTCCCAGTATTTCATGTCACGTATCTATGCATAAATCTACCTACTTTCTTCATCTTTTTCCTCTCCTTTTTCTTGTTCATATTTAATTCATTGTATATTGCTTAATTATATGCTTTCTATGACACTGACTTGAATCTTTTTTTTGAAATGAGGTAAGCTATTAATTCATTAATTATTATATAGATTGCTTGTCTGGCTCATTATAATTTTCAAATCATTAGAACAACAGAAGAATTTAGCAAGTATTTTTGATAACTTAGGGACATCAAAATTAGAGTTTGGTAAGGTCTTGTATTCTTAATGTTTATATATCTTATATTTGAGTTAATTTTTAAAAGCTGTTTCCACTATACAGAAATTGTTAACCTTAATGACAAAATAAGAGTATTTGAAAGAATAATTAGTCTAGTACAAAATTACTTCATGCTCTTGGAAAAGTCATGCTTAATTAGATATTACATGCCATTTACATAATCATAATTATAATATGCTTTATCTTCACATTCAGTTTCCAACATACAACTGAGGTCATTCTACAAAAGTGTATTTATAAATTAGTCTTTTATAGTATAGAATTCATTTTCATGAACAATCAAATGATTGAATCTTAGGTTAGACTATAAAACCTTTATTATCCATGATATGAAAGAAATATTTAATTGACATGAGAAATTACAGAAAATGTTATTTTTCATCTTAAAAATAAAAAGGAGTTGACAAGTTAGGTGTTTATGATTTGGAAGTGCTTGTATTTTTAAAACCTTAGGTTTAACTCACCTCAGAGATATCTGATATGGTAAGCATGTAGAAATGATTCAAAGTTTTATTAAAACAGAAAATATATCCGAGCCTTTAGCTAGGGACACAGTAAAGAATTAATATTAGTTCATATTTTTTTCAGGTATTTAATTGTGAAGTTTAAAATACTCACTGCTTATTATTACTACTATATGTAGTCCCCTAATGTTGAGTTACATTCTAAAGCAAAATGAAGTGTGGTGTTCCCTCATCCCCCTGCCCACTCATGTCTAGGACCCCATTCCTGAGCATGTGTCATTGTCTGGACCTGCTACTTTTCTTTGTCTTTGATCTCTCTTCCTGTGCATTGTTCTGAGTCTTTACTATAAAATGAGCACGTGCCTGTAACTGTCTTGCCACTTCTTAGTATTTCATACCTTTCCTCTTCTCTTTACTACCCAACAACTACAAATGTAATTCTCCACTTATCACCTTTTCACTAGACGTCCAGTTGTTCAAAATTGAGCTGTGATTCTTCAACTCCACTAAAACTAATATTAAAATGATCAGAAGTTCACTCTTTTTTTCTGTTTTGTTCACTTGGGTTTCTTTGCAATATTGAGGTTGTTAGCTGCCTTCTTAAAACTCTTCATGTTTGTTTGTCTGACACCTTCTCATCTCACAGCTCTCTACTGAAATCCTATACCTTCAACTTTCATCTCAGATGCTTCTTTCTCATTGGGACCTTTCCTTATTATTTTCCCAGCTGTCCCATCTTGTCTTCACTTTTATTTAAGGAAAGTCTTTTATCTTTGTTGACTTACAACTGTTTAGATACTGTTAAAATCTCTGTTTTAGATCCTGAGAATGAGATTCTTGGGGATAGGAAATTGGCTTGCATACCTGTGAAAAACCTTCAGAAAATATGTTACCAACAAACATTTACTGAAATCTCACATTTTTGGGGGAAGCAAACTATTCAAACATTCCTTTCCCCTATGGGTTACTAACATTTGAGTAAAGATGCTTGCAACTACTGTGAGAAAGTCTCACTCATGCTTGTGACTGTGATGCACTTTTGGTGACAACTTTACATTTTATAGATTTAGTTCAGTGAATGTACTGCCCCTTCATCCAAACTAGTTCTTACCTAAACTTGTTTTCTTTATTTCCATAGTCTTTATTAGGAGATAGACATTTCAGCTCATTAAAATACTAGAAGTTTAAGAATGTTGACTTCTGACACTTGTTCTGTATTCCTTTGGTTCCTTTTCTGGTGTGCTTTTTCATTGGATGTCTTTTTAAAGCTAACAGTCTAAAGTGCAGTTTCAACCTGATAGAGCTATAGATGAGTGTATTAAAAAGATACTAGTTGCCTTTGCATCTAAGTTGCACATTTGTAGTCCTCACACACAGACCTAGAGCACCTTACTTTTTTTCAATTTGCAAACACTCAACCCACTAAATTTTGTCAACAATGAAGAAAAATAGGCAAATACTTAGGCACTTTCTCATGGATAAATTTCTTCAACCTGAATCACTACAATGATAATCCAAGTCTTTTCCTTAGCATAATGGGTAGAACTATATGACATCACTGATGTCTTTTGCTGGTGAATGTGACCTACCGTCTGTTCTTTCCCCTGGAAAGTGTCAGCTATTTCACATTGCCTCTTACTAGGGAGGCTGTTCGTCTTTCCTGGGATCTTTGTCAGCTTTTCCTCAACCTTCCCCAAGAGAGAGTGGCAGTTGCCTCCATGTTTGCCAGGGACTGCATTACCCTTTTAGCACAAGCCTCCACTTTGTCTGTCATGTAGCACATTGGAAATTCTCTCCTCTTGAACTTATCTCCCTCAAGTGTCTATACAAGCTTAGGAGAGACTCACCTAAGAGTGTGGTCAAAATGTCTCTTCATAGAGTGACAGATCCTTTCTTCTTCCTCTCCTCTTTTGGAAGAGATAAAAGCCTGCAGTGCAACTGATTCAATTTATAAGGTGCACCAAATGAAAAACAAACATAAAACTCACATAAGCCTGTTGTCTTATCTCTTGATCATAGGCTTGGACTTTCACTTAGTTGACATTATTTCTTGGTGATCTACTAAAAGTTCTGCAGTAGTGTCTGGTAATGCAATGCCTGTGTCACTGTGAAACTTGACCTATTAAAAGACAGACAGGTAAACAAAGCACAGGACAATGTAGGAAGTACAATTATGGCAGAGAGCAAAAAATAACAAACCACAGAGCAAGGGAAAATGAATTTCCCCAGAATGGAAATAGGGTCAAAGAGCATGATCTTGCAAATAGATATGAAGGAATGAATGAAAGTGGATGGAATTAATGTATTGTGGAGCTTTGTATTATTCCCGCAACTTTTCTATAATTTTAATATCATTTTAAAATGAAAAATATTAACCAAACCTCACTAGTTGAATGGAGGGAAAGCAGACAGAGAGGAGTTTGGAAGATATGCACAGTATTCTTCTACCCACTTGATCTTGGGCTGCATTGCCTGACTCTCTTGCCCTTTGTCTGCTGGTGAGCCATTGTTAAGGGACGAGTGAGAATGAGAAGGGAGAGGCTGAGCTGTCTTTTCCTCCTGACTTTGGATCCCATTCCTGGCAGAGGCTTTATCTCTATGGGACTGCAGATCCTGTCCGGGATCACCTCCTTCTTGGAGTCAGCACTCACAAGGCTCCAGCAGTACTCTTTCTTCCCTAGACCTCAAGTCCCCACTTGAAACAATTTCCTTGGTCCCTTGAAATGTTTTTCTGGTGCCTGAAACCTACATATACGTTAGAAGATGTTCCCTAATTACAACCTGGGTAATTCTGAGGGTACTGATTCTTGCCAGATATTTACTGGTCCACGTGCTGTTTTCTGATGTTCTAGTATATATTTGTGGGAGGAAAAACTCTAAGAAACCTTGGAAATAGTTGACCCCTTCCACAGAGTTTAGTTTTGGACTAGTTTGAAAACTGGCAAGTACCTCTGGGGATTCACATTGCCTTTGTTTACCTTAAAACAAATTTTAGAATCTTAGTGATAAATTGTCATTACTTTATGTGTGAGGCAAAACTGGACTCAAGTATACCACAGATTCCTAGTTCTTGCCTTGACTACTGCTGGGTGTAAGATGGAAGGGCAGTATCAGGCTTGAGAATCTGTTAGTTATGTATGAATATGGCAGATGTCATAGGAAGGCTGGATGTTCTATTGATACATTCAATCTAACCTAAACATTTTGTGTTTCCAATATTTATTTTTATTCCCACTTTTTCACTGAGAGGGATCCAAATGGGATGTTGGATAGCCAACGACTCAGTGATGATGTCTCTGCCTTGCCCACTAACACTGTATTTTGTGGCAGAGCTTCCAAGAGTGTTCTTTGTGAGCAATGGCAATGAATTGGATATCAACGTATAAAAGTACAGCTTTATCAGCTGAGCCAGTTCTTAGCATTCCAGCAAAAACCTCAGGACAGAAGCCATGCTGCCTGCTGTCTTCACAATTGAGAACACAGCAGATCCTTGTATCCGCAGTTTCTCTTGCTTGATTTCACTTGTCCTAGGTCAATAAGAAGCAGGGCCAGTGCAGTAAAATGAGACATCTTTGGAGAGATCACAATGACTTAACTTTTATTACTGTATATTTTAATTATTGTTCTACAATATATTATACATTGTTGTTAATCCCCTTGCCATAGCTGATTTATAAATTGAACATAGGTACATATGTCTGGTATATGTGTACAGAATAAAACAAGATGACTGAGAGCCCTAATATGAAAATCTGAAATAAAAAATGTTCCAAAAGCCTAAAGCTTTTGCCAACAAAACACTCAAAACTTTCAGGTTTTTAAAATTTTTTTGTACCAGGGATCTAACTCACGACCTTATACTTGCCAGGCAGGGGCTTATGCCACTGAGCTAAATCCCCAGCCAGGTTTTTAAATTTTTCAGGTTAGAAATACTCAACAGGTAAAGTCAGTAAGAAAGTTTCAAAATCTCCAGGACCCCAAAATCCATGAGAAAAGGCATTTTTAAGACACTTTTTGACCTGAGATTTCATATAAGGTAATGGGTGGGGGAAGGATCAGTACTATCCATCATATTCACTGAGTGTTTTAGAATATATCCTGACTACTATACAAATCAAGTTAGTGAATGTAGATTTATACATGCTAATAAATAGTGGCCTCAACAGTTAGAATATATGACTCAGTTCTTACTTTATAATCTAACCAATCTGATTAACAACACACATTTCTGCTTTCCTTCACTTCTTCTTTTTCTCCTCCCAGTACTCCACCATACTTCTTCCCTTTCTCTTTCTTCTCTGATAACACACAAAAGTCTCTAAAAATAGCCCTCATTAGAGGAAAGGGCTTGAACCATCCTTTCTCTATATTGTTACTTTCCTTGTTCCATGTTTTTCTTATTAATGCAGTTCGTCAGCATATTTTTTCTTCCTGACTGTTGCTGAAAAGTGAAGCATTAGACAATGCAGGGCCCACTGATCTTCTATAACTAAGTTAGTAACATGCTGCTAACTTTTCAAGTAGACAAATCAGTAATCCATCATAAATTAGCAGATAGGATTGCTTGTGATGGGGAGAACAGTCATTCGTTTCTTTTCTCTTACTGGAGAATCAATCAGTAGCAGAGTTGGCAAAGAACCTGGAGACCATTGTGTTTAATTTTTGTGTTAAAAAAATCTTAGAAACCTGTTTTGCCATAAAATTTTAAAAATAGATCACTACATGCAATAAATCTGCTGCTAGATGTAGTTAATCACTTCTGAGTTTGCAAGAGAACACCCAACTCTCCTTCCCATGGTCACTATATGGCCTTTTTGAGCCCTGAATCCTTGCAAGTCCACATTGAAAACCTTTATTTTATTCTGCTATAAGAGTTAAATGACAGAGAGATGAAGGTCTCCATGGGCCCAATAAACTACCCTCAATCCACAGTATTTTGCTTACTCCCATACTGCCTTTTCTAGCCTACCTTAAAAGACTCAGTACCACATACCTGACACCTCACGTAGTGATGTCCCTAATTCTGATTTCCTCCAAAGCTGATTTCCTCCAAATAGAGAGTTATTTTTATATTGAAAGTGGTACACTCTGTGTGTGTGTGTGTGTGTGTGTGTGTGTGTGTGTGTGTGTGTGGTGCACTAGTTGCTTCTCACGTGTAGTTAGTTCTGTGCAAAGAGTATCAGGCTGTCACCCACTCTATTCTTCACTCATTTACAATAACACCTTTAAATTACTTATTCTATTGTCCTTATGTCTGCCATTGTTCCTGCTCTTGGCTGAGAAAAGAAAGCCAAGTGATGTCCTAAATTCTGATAAAGTGAACATTTTGGTGTAAAAGGTAAGCTTTATGGTAGGTCCAGAAAGGTAAAGAAAAGGGAAAAAAATGGTGATCACCAGAAAGTAATCAGAGATTGACAGAAGTCTCCTAGCATGTGTGAGGTATATCAAACGTGGCATCTTAGGTGGGCAAACCAACAATCATGTGGATGATAACTAGAAATACAACCATTGCTGAGGTAGATCTCCAGTTCAGTAGACATAGAAAAAATGTTTGATATCGAGAATATCTATTCCAAATGATTATATTCCATGGGCCTCGCATACTATCGATTACTTTCAAGGAACTTGTTCTTCAGGCTAGAGTGCATGTTCTTTTATCAGTGTAGAGGAGCTCAGAATCAATACAAAGGAGAGCAAGATCTTCTCTTGTTTCCATTCGTGCTATCATACATTCCAGTGATGGCAAATGTTTTAGAGCTTTCAAGGATAGAGAGAGCATGCTGTGGCATGTACCCCATTGGTTCACCACCACTGATATATTCAAGACAATTTTGGATTTATTATAAATGAGGATTTAAGAATATTAACTTAACTAGAGCAAAAAAATACTTAAATTTTTCCCTAAGTCAATGGTATGACCACTAACTCTATAACATACAGTAGGCACGATAGAAATTTACCAGACTTAGGCTTAGAATGAAATGACTGACTTTGCTGTTGTTGTTGTGCATGTTGGTTTAAGAGAAAACTTAGCTGTAACCAGTTGTGTCCAAGGTAATGAGACACTGAAAGGAACTTTAGAAATGCAAGTAGAGGCCTCTCCCAGGGCTGAGCCACTGAGAGGTCCCACTGTTACTGGAGGGTAAGCCATGTTCTTTTTGCTCTCTGAGGATTCAAATGTTGTAGTTTGGGACAAGATGTTTATCTAATTTCTATGTCAATATGAAAAACCTACTATCACAGTGGAGGAGACTGAATGCCTAAAAAAGGATAGACAAAAATCAAACCTGTGTTGCAGAACAGGATTCTATGTCCTAGGTGACTTCACACGCTCAGAGAAAGGTTTGATGTGGAGCAACTAGAGGACTATTTGAGTTTTGTGAACTATTTCTTGTGAGTTTTTATACCACTGATACTTCTTCCTCCTTACTTTACTTCCTTCTATGCCTTACCGTTACTTTCATGCACATTTATAAGAGGAAGAATGCATTACAGAAAGCCTACTGTCATGATTTATGGGATGGTGCAAGGAAAACAGTGGCAACTATGTGAAGCGGACATGCAGTGGTGTGGCATGGCTGTGAAGTTCATGGGAAGGAAAAAATACCAGAACAACCAGCACTTACAAATGCATTTTTTAAATTATAGAGCTGTTCCCACTGATTTTTACTATTTTGTGGCTAATATCTTTATCCTCAAAGGCAGAACTTGCTGAGTAATAGCTGATCACTTTGTCTTTAAAAGTCCAAGGCCTAGTATTACTTGATGTATTTTGTACTCTACATGGATCAAGAGAAAAATGTGTTGAAATTATGAGAAGTGGTCACGTATAACCTATTTTACCAGGTGGATTTTGAGAAGCTCTAATTAGCAGTGAAACCTACATTGTATGGGCTTTGCTCAGGTTGCAATTGATTTAAAAATGTATTATTTAGATGGCTCTGTAAAAAAAAATTTGCTGTATGTTTGCTCCAATGTATGGGCGTTTTCCAGTGAAGTTACAGACCTATTTAGGTAATCCCATTTCCTATGATCCAAAGATAAGAGCAGAAGATTTAACTGAAAAAACCAAGAATGCTATTCAAGCTTTGACTGATAAGCACCAAAGAATACCAGTAAACATTATAAGTCCTTTGCTAAAATGTTTTCACAAACAAAACATCACTTAGAAGATGATTTCATATGTCTATATTAAAATGTTTGTGCTTGTATACTGTCGAATTTTGTAGGTTTTATAATTAGTATTTTTTGAAATCATACTAATAAGCATATTTCTTATAATTTGGTTATCTATATTGTCAATTTTGTTTTGCAGTCAATTGTGTCAGATTTAACCAATAACTTGTTACATGCCTAATAATTCAGAAAATGATATTTCATTTGTAAATTCTTAATAACATATATAAACATAGATTTGTAAAAAATTGAGTTTTTAAAATAATATTCCTGGGTAATGTATTTAATTTCTGTGTCCATTAGACAGTTTATTTTGAGAGAGGGTATAAACTAAGGTTTAGCATAGTTGATGAGTTGGAAAAGAATGCTTACATTTGCCCTTCTTTCCTTTCAGGGTTTTGGGTGAGTCATGTAATGTTTTCGTGCTTCTATAATTATGCCTTTAAAATATGATAACATCATCATGAAGATTTTTGCTTATTTATTTATTTATTTTTGAGACAGGAACCTGCTAAGTCACTAAGTTTCCTGGGCAGAGCTCCAACTTGTCATTCTCCTGCCTCAGGATCCCAGAGTGCTGGGATTATAGGGGTGCATCACCACACCTGCCTAAAATGTTATTTAACCTGTTTATATTTGCTACAATTTATAATTTTTGAACCAGAATTAGCTGAACTAATTAGGTAATACCAAAGTCCTCTAGGAGATATTTATTTATTTTATTCATCAAGTGTTCAAATTATTCCCATAGGTATGGTGGCCAGTTGTCAAGCACAAGGATAGAGATGTACTGTTTTTCAAATTAAATAAAAAGAAATTGGATGAAGTATAATTTCCAATTTTTATTTTTATAATTTATTGTATTTTTAACAAGAGCCTATAAACAAGCAATATAGGATGGACTGTCAGCCCTGTAACACAACTTTCAGTAACACACAAATGAAAATCACTGTCATTTTCTGCCTTCTGTGATAGAAGCTGATTCTAGGTCAAGGAAAACGGAGCTAAAGGAAGCTCTGCTTTTGTTCAATATTTTGGCGCATTCTGTTTGACTTTGAAACCAGTCAAATGGCATATTGTTCCAAAACTAAATACTTGGACAATGAATTTATGTGAACACAGAGTCCTTTGAAAGTTAATGACATTTGAATAGTTGTCTTGAAAATTAATTTTAAAGAGTATTTAATTGGAAAAGTATCAAAAATGAAATGCAATATCTCCTATTTTTTTAGATGCTAAAGTACTTGGATTTTATATAGATTTTTATATTACAAATGTATATTTAAGTGTGAGGTATATAAATTAAACAATGTTAAAATAAAAATAAAACTGAATTGCAATTTTTAAAAAAAAATGAAATGTAAGTGAAGTGATAAAGTAATAGACCAGGTTTTGAAGGCTTAGCAGATGATCCATTCTGAGCAATAATTGGCCTAAAAATAATAGATATAAAAGGACTGGGTTTGGGTCACAGATGTAGCCCAGCTAGGCAAGTTTGAAGCCCTGGATTCAATTCATGATACCAAAACAAACAAACAACAAAAAAGGCCTAGGTTTAACTCTGATTCCACCATGTATTATGCTGTCTCTCTGAATCTATTCAATCTTATTGAGTCTTGGTTTCCTCTGTGGTGAAATTCAGTGGGACAGTATCTGTGAATATTTCCTATGTTGAGAACTGTTATTTGTTTGGTTTTCCTGTTCTCAGATGGACCATATGAAATCCTAAAGCTAACCAGATGTAAGCCTCGTAAACAACCTTAAATAAAAATCAGACATTTCTAGTAATAATAACTTTTAAAATCAACATTCCTTAAAAAGTACCTTGAACTTGTTTCTCAGAAAAGAGGTGATGCCAGTCTTCTTCAGGTTTTGAATTCAAGTGTAGAATAATGTTTGCTTTGAATTGGCTCAGTTTTAAATGATCTCCTTCTAGAATACGAAGTGGTACCCTTAAGACCCAGCCAAGATGAGCTTACAAAAAGAGTTATGTTTTCCTCATCCTTCAGCTTGCTTCTCGGTGCCGTTGGGAAGTGAAGGCCTGACCCTAGGGTGCTCATCCATCATGTACCGTAAACACTGAATTGCACTAGTCTGAGCCAGGGTGTTCACTGAGTTCTTTCGTGCAGAGTAGTGGCTGTGGAATATTTTCTATCATTTCCTCACCCAGCTGTGATGTGGAATCTCTTCTGTCTTGGCAGGAAGAGAAATTTACACCCTGCTTATTTACTTTTGGCACAACAGTTCCTATTTTAACACCTATTTGAAAGTGTAAAAACATTTTTCTGCTGTTGGGGGGATGAATTATTCATATAATTTTCTTGCTTTAACAGGAACAATGATGCATCATTCTTTTAAATATATGTCAGCTTTCTGTTTTAACTCTTCTAGTTCATATCTCTCTACAGCTTCTGATCAAATCACTCACTGCATTTGGACCTGTCAAAATGCTCAAAAGCAGTTTGGGTTCAGTTGGACTTCTGAGCTCTAAAATAAATGTGTCCCTTTTTTTCTGACTATTGTGGAACAACCTTCCAATTGCATTTCTTCGAGGTTACTTTCTAGAATTCTACAGTGATTCATTAGAAGCACCCAAGAAATAGCACAAGGTATAGCATTTTTGTAATGCAGCTATGCCAAGTGTCAAAAGCCTAAAATGATTTATTTCTAGTAGTTGACCTCAACCATATGCAAAATTATTAGTTATGTGAACTAGTAAGCATTGTTTGTAATAGAGAAAACCAAGAAACTAATGAAATGCCCAATATAAGGGTTAACTGAGGGAACTTTGAAAAATTCATGAGAACAAGCCATTTAAAATAATGCCATAAAATTACATTTATTTATGTCAAGATCAGGTCATAGAACTCTAAATAAGAGATTACAAATGATATGAATATGGGATCATATTTCAATACTATAGATTATTTAAATTGTTAAAAACAGAAAATTATATAAAAGGGCACACATACTGATAGAATACTATCAGTATTTATCTTCAGATAGCATAAATGCTAACAATATTTATTTTTTCTTTTATCTATTCATTTGCTATGAGGTATTTTGGATTAGTCCATACTAGGCATATATTTCTTATATCAAAAAAGTAAGAAAAAGTATTTAGAATGATTCTTACATGTTCATATAGGGTACTACAAGAGAGAAAGGCAGCAGAAGCTGACTATTAGTAGTGTTTCCTAATTTGGGGATTTCCTTTTTTTTTGGCTTTGTAAACAAAAAATTAAAAGACAAATTAAAAACTGGTTGTCATTTATGTGTTTATCCTGAGGTTCAAATAGCTCTTATAGATTTAAACTTTCTGATGAATTATCACCTGCATTTTCAATCTAATTTTTCCATTTGTCATATGCTGCATTGTATGTTAATATTTACCAAAAAAGTTATGATGGTTAACTTATATGCCCACTTGATTACATCAATATTTGCCTAAATATTAATTTTGGGTATATCTGTAAGTTTCTGCTTCTATTAACATTTGGATTAGCAGGCTTATTAAGATTTCCCTTGGTGAGGGGCTGCAACCCTACTAATTGAAGGCCTTAAGGGAACTAAAATGTGGGTGATGGGAAAATTGGCTCCCTTCCTCTGCCTGAGCAGAACCTCAGTCTTTATGTGCATCTGTGTGAGAGTTGGGTTTACAAGGGTTCTGTCCTCCGATTCTCAAAACTGCATCGGGACCTTCCCTGGGTCTCTGGATTGTAGATGACAAATCATGTAACTTCTCAGCTACAGGAATCATATCAACCAACTCTTACCTGTTTTACTTCTCTGCAGAACCTTAATAGACATTTGATTAACCAAAATGTCCATTTATAATGGAAGGAAACTTCAAACATCATACCAGGATATTAACAAACATGGCAGCATAATGTAGGTAATGTTTTTTAAACAAAAGAACAAAAATTCCCAAAGGGTTTTATTTTCATAAATAATTTGTAAATAGATTTAGATATTCAATTTGTAATTTTTCTCTTTCTGTTAATAAGTATGACACATTTTATATGAATGTTACAATACATCATGCCTTAAAATAAATTTTCTGTGTAATAATAATTAAAATTTATCTGCCTCAGGATATTTCTATATCCATATATATTTTGCTTGCATTGTAAATGATTGTTTTTCTGTACCCCATAAAATAGCTAGAACCTGAAAAGTCACTTTATGTTTTGAATGGTTCAATTCATTGTCTTATATCTTCTTTCAGGAAAGACAGATATCAAAAAAATCTCAATTTTAGGCCTGCTTTATATGAAAGTTCAAACACTAGGAAGAGAAAATTTTGGCTATAAAAATTTCATAGTATATGATAGTTGAAAACTTCCTGGCATTTTACAAAGAGACAATACGTGTTCTTATGGTTTAATGTTTCAGGTTCTTTAAACAACTTTCACACTAATTTATTTTCACAATTTAAAAGACCTCTCTTTTATGGCTTTCTCTTCTATTTCTGTTTTTTAAAAAAATCAAGGCTTATTTCTTTCCCCTTTCTTCTTCATCCTTCATTTATTTTCTTCATTTTTATTCCTAATAATTCTTTTTTAACCATAGTAATAACATAGATGCAGAAAATGATTCTAAGGATTTGTTTTTAAAATAATTACTTTCATGACTGTGAGTGAATATTATTTTCTGAGAATAAAAAACAGAAGATACATCAGAACTCCCAAAATATAACTTTTTCAGTAAGGTTTGTATTTCAGTGGCTGGTAACAGAAAAGCAGATCAAAAACCTGGTATTACCTGGAATTCTTGTCTTCATATGATAGGCTTAAATATAGGCCACTTCTAGCATTGCTTTAGCAACTCAGTGATAAAGGCCAACCCTTGCCTTTCTACTCCGTGAGGAGACGGTTTTGCAGCATCAGTCACCACACCCACACCTAAGGAAGGAAGAAAGGAAGGACATTTGCCAGAGCAGCTGAAGCATTCTAGAAATTTTGTGTAATTTTATTTTTTTATACTGCATTGCACAACTATGCTACAGAGCCAATTCTAGTTGCCTTGTAGAATAGGAAATACATTTTAACTACTAAACTTGTTGACTGAATAATAAATCACGTTTCTCCTAATAGAAAAGAATAAAATGAACAGCCAAGAGATGTATTAGATACTTCTGTCCAATAAACTAATACCAAAATGAATGGTTTGAAATTAAAGTATCAAACAAAACTTTTTTAGTTTTTTGCTTGTTTGTTTTCCCTCTGATAAGAGTCTTCTCATTTCTCTCACTGCTCAGCTAAGGACTAGTAATACTTCAGTCTATGCTCAGCTTTCATGAGTTTGAATTTGAAATTTCATGTATAAATGAGATCATGAATTCCTATTTTTCTGCCTGGTTTATGACCTTCAGGTTAATACCCATGTTTCCACAAATGCCAGCATGTTCTTCCTTGTTTCAGCTGAATAATATTCCATTATATGTATGCAAACACTCACACACATATACACATACATACACATTCATCCCCTCTACAAGGGGCAAGTTAACCCTTTTCTCCATATTCTAGCTAACAGTTAACTGTCTTTTGGCTCTTTGATAATACCCATCCTCTAAGATACCTGGCGATTTATTGCAGATTGGATTTGTGTTTCTCTGTTTAGTAATGCTCAGCGCCCTTCTGTATAAGTACAATGCACTAACTGACTGCACCTCTGGAGCTCCTGTCACATACCTTTATATCTGAAAAATGTCTATTCAAGCCTTTTCCCATTTTTAAATTTGGTTATTGCCCTTTTGCTATTTAGTTTAAGTTCCTTGTATGTCTTAGAAATTAGCCTATTATTAGATATGTAGTTTGCAAATATTTTCTCTCAAGTCAATAGGTTTTCATTTTGTTGCTTGTTTCCTTTGTTGTACAGAAGTAATCTTGGTTTAATATTGTCAAGCTTATTTATATTTATTTGTTGTTTTTTTTTGTGTGTGTGTGATATCAAAAAATTCACTGCCAAGACCAACATCAGGAAGATTTTCCTTTTATTTCCTCCTAGGATTTTTATAGTTTCTGATGTTATACTTAATTTTTTAAAATTAATTTTATTGATACAGTTTAAATGTACATATTGGTAACATTCATTATAGAGGAAATTGTGCTATACACGATATATCTTAATTCTTCTTTTTTTCCCAGTCTCCCCCTTCATTCAACCCTTTTCCCCTTCTTATTTATAAAAACTTTGTTTCTATTTTTTCTTTTTCTCTTTCTTCCTTTCAGGTGTTATATTTGTCATTAACTAATTTCAAGTTAATTTTTATATATGATATAAAATTTCTCTTTTTCACATAGATTTTCAGTCTTTTAGGTATCATTATTACAGTTTTTCCCTCATTAAATATTCTTGGCATTCTTGTCAAAGAGTGAGTGTTCATATATGCATTAATTTATCTCTGAGTTCTCTATTCTGTTCCATTGGTCTGTGTGTTTATTATGTCAGTACTATACTGTTTTGATTGGTAATGTAGCTTGAAATCAGAGATGTAATGTCTCCAGCTTTGTTCTTATTTCTTAAAACTGCTTTGAATAATCGAGTATTTTGTGATTCCATGCCAACTCTAAAATTGTTTATTGAGCTGGCTGTGGCGGCACATGTCCATAATGCCAGCACTAAAGAGGCTGAGGTGGGAGGATTGCTATGTGTTTGAGGCCAACCTGGGCTATCAAGTGAGTTCAAAGCAGCCTGAACTGCTTTGAAAAAACCTATCTCAAAAAAGACAAATAAATAAATAGATAGAATAGAATATTGTTTTTTGTAATTCACTTATGGAAACTAACACTGGAATTTTGATAGAGATTGAATCAAATCAGCAGGTTGCTACAGATATGGACATTTTAACACTGTAGATTCTCTGACCCTTTGAACTAGATGTTTTCCCTTTTATTTATGTCTTCTGTAATTTCAGTCACCTCTTTTCTGTGTATAGATCTTTTACTTTTTGGTTGAAATTATTTGTAAGTATTTTATTCATCACACACTTTCTCTGGATTGAGAGTTTAAGAGTTGCTTGCCTGGGAGGCTCTCTGGCTTAGAGTCTCGCATAAATTGTACGTAGGATATTACCAAGAAAACTGTGGGTATGGAAAGCTGAACTGACATAGGAGGTCCACTTGCATAATGGGTCACTTGCTGTTGGTAGGAGTTTCTTAAAACATAGACAGAAGTAAGCAGCAGACAGGAGACTATTCAACAATAAAATTTTGGTTCAAGCAAATAAATAAATAAATACCTTTGCAATAATATGTGTCAAGTTATGTGTTTTTCTAGACTAACTCAACAAAGTGCTCAACTCAAATCTTACCCCCTAACATATAGATGACTTTACTCTGCAGTAACTTTGAAATTAATCATGGCACCTTTATTAAATTTCAGGGGTTGCTATAAAAATGCCATAAATTGGGTGATTCAAGAACAGATAATTAATGTTTCACCTATATCAATATATACCCAGATTGAGGCATGCTTATATGATATAATGATACTACATCTGGACCAAATGTCTCAATGTCTTTTTTTTTAAGTATCATCAGTGAGAACCACCAATGGTTAAAAATGTTTTTAATTAATTAAAAAATATTATTTTCTTTTTCAAATTAATCTCTTCCAAGTCAGGCATATGGTGCATGCCTGTAATCCCAGCACTTGGGAGGCTGAAGCCCTAGGAGGATTACCATAAATTTGACACCAGCCTGGGCTACATAGCAGTACCCTGTTTTGAAAAATAAAAATAAGAAAAAACAAATTAATCTCTTCCAAAAGTGTTTTAATAGATTAGAGTATCAGTATGAGGTTAATGGAAAAAAGGAAGCATTAAAAAGTAGTCTTATAGATAGACTTTTTGGAGCAAGAATGTACAATATCAAAACTCTTAAATCATACTTGCAGATACAGGACTTTTCTCAGTAGTGTTCTATAACCCTTAGACACTTGCCAATAAGTTAATGATACTCCTTACCAGCCTGCTAGCCCACTGTCTGGTAGAAGTGTCAGAGCTTGGGAGATCTGCTTTTTAATTGCCATATTCAATGTCTAATTAATTTCTCTGTGTTGAGAAAGAGAACTGTAATGAGGAAGTAAAATTGTTAAACACCAGTGAGTAAGGGAACATAGTCTTCTCAGGCTCTGCTGTGAATTAGCGTCCAGCGTCACTGCAGTACCTAATTCTCCCTGAATGTCTCTTTCTTTAAAAGGTCATAATATAAAAGGAGACTGCACAAGTTATGTAATCTTTAAAAAGAGAGGATAACAATGGATTACAAGGCTATTATTACTTCCATAGTTAGAGACTGTTAATAGTTAGTTAAAACTTTATTAACCATATAATGCCAGTGTTCTGTAAATGAGAAAACTAGCATACAAGTCAGGTTGGTTACCTATAGGATGAAAAATGTCATTTGAATAAGGGGCCTAGAAATGCACAGAACTGGACAGATTCCATATTTCTTGAATTTAGATGTAAATCTTGGAATTTAGATGTAAATTCCTTTTGAACCTATTTTGCTGCTTGTTGTAGTCAGAGTTTGCTTGGGAATAGATTTAATACAGGACACATAATTTATAGGATTATCTTATAGCATTCACCGAAAAGTTAGATGCAATATTGTGCCAGAGATCTGTCTACACACTAGAGACTCACAGTGTCCAACTGAGGACTTTGACGCCATGGCAATATCCCACTCGAGTTCAGACAGAGGCTTTGAGCCCATGGCAGTGTCCCAGAGAAGTCCATGAAAGTCTATCAAGAGTCTGCACCAGGAGCGACAGAGGCCAGTGCTGGAAGCTACAGAGTCTGTGCAGCCCAGGGCGAAGTTTCTGTGCCAGCAGGCACGCTGTCATTCTGGGAGACTGCGAGAATAGAGGACTTGAGCAGAGCTAGTCTAGAAAAACAGCCCTCTTCGTAATAGTTTACTTTTTAAAAAGTATTTTAGTGACCATAATACAGATATTGGAATGGGCATGCATTAGGCATGGAACAGGTTTCCATCAACTGAAAATTTTTGTAGCCAGCTGCCACTTGAGACATGAAATACTTCCTACAGAAAGAAAGACTTCCTGTTCTCCCAGTGAAGTGTATTCTGGGCTAATAGATTAGTTTTACCTGTTTTTGAAACTTAAACAAATTTCATGAAGTTTTAACTTTTAGATAAATTTCATATAGTCATATAATTTGTACATATTTCTATCTCAGTTCTTTGAGTCAGCATTATACAGTGTCTCAGGCCTTCATCCATATTTTATGTAGCAATATTTATGTAGCAATACTTTATTCTTTTTTATTACTCTTTAATATTCTATTGTGTGAATTACTATAATTTATTCATTCTCTATTTGTGGACACAAGTACTTTCTAGATTATTATAGTCTATACTCTTGTACTTCCATTTAGACTATAAATGCTTCCTTCTTACTGAATATCTACCTAGGTTTCAGATTAACATTTCAACATCTCCAAAGTATGGGAATCAACTTCTGCTCACAGTGGTAGTTGTGTTAGCTTATTTTGAAAGACTATTGCCTATTTGTTAAGAATTTTTTTCTCTTCATTGCAATTACTAACAGAATGCAGCCATACCGAATGAGTCCTTGTGGTGGTAAAGCCCCAAAAGAAGGCAGAGCAGTATGTGGCTTGTGACACACATGAGGCTGGAGAGCGGAGGCCATGCATTTCTGCTTGTTCCATGGCCTGATATATATTGACAGCAGTCCTTAGCAGCTATGGATTTATTTTTCTAATGTTTGCTGGGAAACCGAAAAAAGTTTGAAAGCAGCCTGATTCATACAGACCACACAAGAAAGAAAAGGCATGTTAGATAACACAAGTAGGGCTTCAGTGGCGCCAGAGAACAAAGCAGAAAAAACTAACTTATTAGGTAACTAGTGGACCCAGGCATGAAATTTAGTAATATGCTGTTTAAACATAAAAGGCTAAGCAAAAGTTGTTTGAAACTGTAGAAGTGTCTGACAGCTAGTACAAGGAATGTGTGAGCTTTCACCCCGAAATCCTTCTATACCAAGAGCAATTTCAACTTATCAGGTGGTCTCTGGTTTTAGCAGAGAGAAGAAAATGTATTAAAATATGAGCTCTTTTGTCAGTTCAAACCATTCACAAATATGTATTTCAGAGAAAACCATGCTAAAACCTCAAAGCACCAGGAACAACTAAAAATTTCAGTAATGAACTGAGCATTGTCTGAGTTTGAGGGTTAACACTCTCCTTCTCCACTTTATCCTGAAACCCTGCCAGTTGTATATTTTTACATCACATTTCTCACAGATTGGTCCCTGAGATGCTAAATAGCTTGTCTAAGATCTCAAAATTTACAAATGAGGTTTGTCTGACTCTCTACTGCCTCACGTTACCAGAGAGGCATAAAAGGGAAGTAGTATGTTTTAGCAGTAAACAGCAGGCAAACTAGAGATATTCTCTGGCAGACGTTACAAATGCTCTTTAAATCTCCACCATCCCACCCCCTTTGACAGAAGTAGCTGACTGTTGCTGGGCTCTGTCACTTTCTGCTGTCTTACAAAGCCCAGGCAAGCCAAACCTGGATAAATTACTGCCTTTGTTGTCCTACTCCCCTGTCTGTATCCATCTCTCTTTCTTTATGTTTTGATTTTCTAGTCTCGTTCCCTCCTATCCAGTGACCTTATCTGTAAAATGGGTCTTTACATTGTCCATAGGTCTTCGCCACACAACCTGCCAAGCTGAGATTAAAAGTGAGTAGAAGAAGTTCTTAGTGAATGTAAAGAGGTTTGAGGGAGTGATTTTAGTTCAAAAGAGTCTTCCTAGTCCCTGTTGGAATCACTACAGAGCCATCAAATTCTTTTCAAGACATGGTTAAGGTGACTTGGAGAATATGCCACTGTTTCTCTCATTTAGCTTTATTGTGAAGCTTGTTCTTAAAGCAGGTGTGAATCAGTTAGTCCAGATGAGGCAAATATTTCATTTCCATATAATATCTACAGTCAGTACGTTTATGATCATACAGTTCAAACACTTCATTTTATGACTGAATTTCAAAAAGTTAAACCCAGGAATGCCAAGTTACAGAGGAGTGAATACCTGAATGAAAACCTTGCAGCTCATAGTTTAGTCCTTCTTGACAAAACAAAACAAAACAAAACACAAACCCGTATAGTTTCATAGATAAATAAAATCAAGCAATATGAAGCCAGATGATTAAATAGTCTCCATTTCCAGCAGTCTCAAAATGTGTAAGAGTCAGCACTGGAATGAAAAAGATATGAGTGGGAGAAAAAATTTGTCAGATTTGTTCTACCAAAAATTATCATTAGATGTCTTCATTCCAAGCTCAGAATGTACATAAAGCAATCTGCTGCTCACAGTATGTCCATGGCAATTTATTTCTCTTCCTAAATCAGAATTGCAGTCTAATAATTATGCCTGCCTAGATATTAGTTTATGTCTTCCCTGTGTACCAAAGTTCATTTTTTTTCTCTGTTCAAAAACACATTGTACTTTTTACTTTCTAAAACATAATTACAGTGATTGTTTTGGCCTTCATGTGATTGTATACTTACATGCCAAGATGACAGTTGTATTTTCTCTGATTGTTACTGAGAAGCTCCAGCAGAGTCTGGATTTTTCTATCATCTATAGGTCCTGCTTCAGTCCATTGTTCACAGCAGGTTGACAATGCGCAGCCTTTACTGAATGGGTCACAACAGTCCTGCTATTTCCGGTCAGGTGGAATTTAACTGAGAACTTCACATTGTAGCCTACATCACAACCCAGTTTTCTTACTATTTAGGGTTATATTAGTAAGCAGATTGGTACAAACTAAAAGCTTGGGTATCAAATTCTCCTTGGCAGAATGTTTAATCATTTGACAGTTAATTTGTTTTAAAACAACTTACTAATCTTTGTATTTTGAATGATTCATTACCTCATTATAGCCCCTCTAGTTCTTCTAAGGCATTATAATTTTTAAAATAATTGCCATTCAATATTTATCATACCATTATATTTGCTTACATTTCAGCAAACAAAATAAACAACATGCAGTTTGTGTTGTTGAGCTGCGCCATGTTAAGTAGTTAGTGCATCTCATCTAGTTTCATCTAGTTTCTTAGCCTTATGAGAAAGCTATTATAGCCTTTCCACAGAAGAAACTATGGCTCTGAGATTAAGTCATTGTCCTAATAATGTTCAGGGCCTGGGTAGCGGTTCATAATCAAAGCTACCTGATGCTAAAGTGCTCTTTAGAGTGAGAGCACATTATCCTGCTCTGATATGAATGGCTTTCTTTTCTTCTCTCTCTTTCTCTCTCTTTTTGACTTTTTGAGTCAGGATTTTACTTTGTAGTTCAGGTTAGCCTTAAGTATACTTTGTAGCCCAGGCTGGTCTCAAACTTGCAGCGATCCCTCAGCTTCTCTGCCTGTTGAGTGCTGGGATTACAGGCATGTGTCATCGTGCCTGGCTTGTGAATGGCCTTCTTGTTTCTTGTTCACCTGGGCCATTTATCTACAGGGGAAAAAAAAGAAAATTAAAAATACTAACTTTTGTAATGTAATTGTTAGTAAGTTCAGTACTCAGAGCAGCATGGGGGTAGTCAGAAAAAATCTATTCAGATGCTAGTAATTGGCTATTTTCACAAAATCCAAAAAATTTTCACGTGTGAGTTTGAATAGAAATCTGTCTGAAAGATTTATAGGTATCCCTGTATATTTACTCAGATAGTTCAAGGGTATCGCTTAAAGAATCCAGAATTTTACTATGCAGTGGAGTACTTTTAGTCGGCTTTTAACTCTCCTCTCTTGTTTTGTCTTGTGTTTTGATCTATTTGATTCTTCCTTTAGTTACTTCTTTCTGGTATGCTATGAATTGAGAAACCAATACTGCAAAGTTGGAAAACATCTGTGAAGAGTGTAACTGGAATTTTTCAGAGGGAAGTAGAACTTCAGTTTTAGCTTATTTGGGCACCAAAGAGGTTTTATAGTTTTGAAGTACTGAATGATCTGTTTACACCTTGAATTACTCACTACACATAAATACACATGTAAAAAAGTGATGGTAAATATATCTCACCATAAAAAATCAGGAGTAGGAACATGTAAATAAGAACCAGTATTGAGACTTCTTGGCAACCATACCCCAAAGATAGATTTAGTTATGATTTTTAGTATGATTGAAACTAATGTATAATAGTCTTGGAAGAGATCTCATAGAAAGCTTCATATATCTTTTTAAATATCTTTTCTTAAGTCAAGGTATGTGATATAGTGGGACAGAAATTACTGTTTTAGTATTCCTTCCAATAAAATCATAACTATCATTAATAGCAAATATGTAATTATATTAAAGATAATATGAATCAAAGAATGGAATAGAGAAATTTGCTCCGTAAGATTTAAACCAATGGATCAGAAAATGGTGACAAAGCTTTTGTAATTAGGAGACTTGAGTTAATTTTTGCTGTTGTTACCACATTTATATTAACTACAAAATTCTGATCTGGTGCTTTGGTTTTATAACTAATATGATATCAAAGATAATACAAATGCTTACAAAGATCACAATAGTATCCTCTAACTTTATAATGGATGCCTATATGCAATGACTGGTTGGTCAAGTATAAGAAGGTCAGCCCTTGCACTTCAGTTTGTGACAGCACTACTGTGTCCTAGTAGTAGAGCTCTCAGGGCGACAGTGGAAGCTGTATGGTGACTGCTTCCCATTACCTTCTTTCTCTGCCCAGTCTCTACTTTCATCTTAGCTGTTCATCTCAAGATCACTCCCTCACAAACCAACATGCCACACACAGGTCATCTCATGCCAGCCACCAAGAATTTTGTTCAAGGAGAACTGCAGTCCAGTTAGAAAACAGGGCCCAACATTACACAGGCAAGCAAAGGGGCAAACGAAGGTTTCAGTAAAGACTGCTACTGTTTCAGAAGCAGGAAGCTCCTGGGAGCCAGGGCTCTGAGGAAGTCACCCCAGAGAAAGCTTCTCCTGAATGTTTCCTCCTTTTGTCCAAGGCACCCACCTCCAAAGCAAGGCTGTGCAAATATGCATTTGCAATAGTATGCATTTGTAAGGGTGTTCAGCAATGCAGGGGATCACGCTTTTATGCTCTCTTCTTCCTGGGTCCTCTGAACCCCAATTATCTTTATTAGTATCACAGATGGGCAAGTAATCAGTTTTGTCTACAGCAGTAGATTCCTGTTTGATTGGTGCCTTTCCTTATGGATTACAGAGCTCTTCCTGTTAAAAACCAATGTGCACTCATTTGACTAAGTAATGCTTTTTCCTTACATATTGCTCGCAAACATCTCTTATTCTGGAATGTGCAATATTTCATCTCTGCTCAGCATAACTTACTCTCCTTCTTGTCCTGCTTCTTCTCTACTTACACTGAAAGATGGTTTCAAAGGAAACCAGGAGGTTTGTGGTTAAAATAGTGCAATGATTAAGTCCTGGCATTCGTCATGTGGTTTCATACATATGTTGTAACACTAAATTGTCAACACCTTACTGACTGTCTTCGTTAGGGTTTGGCTAGCAGCAGACCCTAAAATTGTGAGGATTTGAGAGCAGGTTTATTAGGGTGTTATTTCCTGGTAAGAAGAGAAGGAAAATGAGAAGTCAAGCAATGAAATGTGTTATCAAGCAACTCACATTGTGGGAAACTGGAACCTAATCTGACTAGGGAATTCTGGCAGCCCACATAGAATATGTAACTCACCCTTAATCCACCTAACAGCAGGGAAACAGAGGTATGTATATATTAACTTCTGTCTGTCATCCCTAAGCCATGGTCCCCTTGGATATTAATTCCTTAGCACTTTGGTCTCTCATGTGCTTGAGCAAAGCAGGTTCTGCAGGTCAGAGAATGCAGTTAAGCTAAATAAATAAATAATGTGCATGTGCCAGCAGTCAGGCTCATGGGCACTGAAGTGCCAGAGGCAAGAGGATATGGCTGAAGGCCTGCAGCACCGATCACAATGACTGAGAGTCAACACAGTTACCGCAATCACAAGGTGCTCTTCGCTCCTACAACCAGTCATCAGTGTTTGCTGATGTTGCCTCCCCTTTCCCTGTTCTTTTTGCTGCCTTCCTGTTTCATCTGCTTGCTTTCTTGCATCTTAAGCTACTTGAGTGTTTTTGCCTCTTAGCTTTGGTGTAGGTTGGAAGTTGGGCCCCTTTGCTGGGATGTGTTTCCACTGCCATATTCCTACTACAGTCTTTCTTCACATCCTTCTCTTTCCAAGATGCTTGGTGCATGTTTTTCCTGTAGTTTGTGAAACAATGTTATCCCCTTTAGTGCTTTTTAGAATCTCCCTATTAAAAATCTATTAATAGTCATCTCCGTTTCTCACTAGATTGTGAGCATCTGAAGTTCAGGTATTGGTGTTCAATTGCTACAGCACCCACTGCCGTGCTGCATGTAAAACGGGCATTTGATAAATGCATGTTGGATTATTAAATTGAATAATTTAAATCCAAAGTGGTTTGGATCAAATGCTGTTTTGAGGGGACCAGGAGATTCTGTTACCTGAACAGGGAAAACATACACTCGATTTTTCTAACAGCTTGCACTCAAGCTGTCATTAAAATTAAAGTCCTTTATTATACGCCTTTATTGTTGAAATAATACTCCCTGTGCCTTGGAGCAGTAGCTGTAACAATCTCCCTCAGTTATAATTTTGTGACATCAGACATCAGGCAGTTGGGAAATTGCAAATGCTGTAATATAACTTTACATATAGTATATCATTACAAATGAGAAAACAGGGCCTGGAGGCAGGGATGCTCTGCAATGCACTTTTCTTCTCAGAAAGAAAATTCAGTGGAATGACAATAAATTTCTGTGAAAGGCATTTTTGGCTTAAAAAAAAACCAGACCATGCACATTTAGTTACCTTTTAATAATTTCAGTTACATTCTGCATGGCAGCATGCTAAAATAAAATTAATTTTTTTATTCGTCTCTGCCTCTCTGTCTCATACACACACATGAATCTCTAAGAGTCAAGGGCCTGCACTGGGAAGATCACTCTTTTTTGCTTGAAACATTCACTATTTTTTCCTGGCCAATTTCTGTGTCTGTTCACTTCAGCAAACTAAATGTAATCTAAGTGAGTGAGAGAAATAGTCTTTAGGTAGGAAGGGAACAAGAAGGAATGTCTCCCCTCTGTTCAAATAACAGGGAAGAAGGACAGCCTCCTGGGACTGGGTGTCGAGGCCTGGGACTGTAGGTGAACCTTACCTGCAGTATTCTCTAAGTCACCAGACAGTGATATCACAGGGGCTGAGAGACAGCCCAAATGATAATGGCTTCAACTATTATTTTTAATTTTTTATTTGAAAAATATCACACCTTAAAAGGAGGCAGACCAAGGGTAATACCAGAGATCCAGGATCATTAGGGGCTAGGACCCTTATATTATCTTTCTCTGTTGATATTTATTTTTTTCTCTCAGTGTTGCCTCTTGATGGAGCCTGAACTTCCTCCATCACTTCTGTTTACTAGGCAGAAAAAAATTTTTTTTTTTTAGCAAGGAAACAATGAAGATAAAAAATGGTATTCTTTAGTTGATTAGAATGTTTGAAGAGCCCACCCAATTACTTTCTCTTTTGCTATTGACTGCCTCTATCAATGAAGAAGAAATACATATTTATGCCTGGGCTCCTTGGTTAGGGTTTTCTTTGTGAAGAAAGAAGAGAATGGATTTTGGGTAGGTAAAATGCACATTCTACAGGGTATTGATTCCATTAGATACTTATGCCAACCGGACAGTAAAAGAGAAGAACAGCCTGTCTTGTGTGTGTAAATGGTCAAAGTGAATTCCCTGTTTTGTTATTGATAAGATTTTTTTCACTCAGAGAGACAGCGGGAAAGATAGTATGAAGGAGGCTGGAGTTTCCTAAAGAACTGAAATCCTGACTTGAGATGGCTTACCTTTTTCAGCATCTGGAATAATAGGATAATTTGTACCAGGCGTTCTGTCAGGACAGCACAAACCCTTTATTACCCTGACTGAAGTCTGTCCTGAGGGCTAGGTTGGTCTGGAAAGAAAGCCGTCATTATTTTCTTTCTTCTGGCCAAAGTGATCTCTTTGTTCATTCTTAGCTTTCAAAAGGAGTTGAGTTAAATCTACTTTTAAACACTTAGGATTTCATTAAAAAAGAAGAAGAAACGCAGAGGAGGAAGAGAAGAGCAGGAGGAGGAACAGAAGGAAAAGGAGAAGAAGAAGAAGGAATAGGAGGAGGAGGAACAGCAGGAAATTTGAGCTGTCTTTGATGGGAGTGGAGACCAGGAGGCCCCAGGATGAATTTGAGGCTCATAGACAAAATACAGCCTAGATCTGGGGAGTGCAGAGGTTCTGGTCAACAACCTCAATATCCTCTGTGAGAGAGGATCTGTCACATTGTTAGGATGATCGACTGTTCCTTTAAAGCCTAGAATTTCCCATTGCACCTTTTAGTCAGGATTCTTGGTTCTCAGATTCCTAATTCTGCTCTCCCTGACCTTCCAAATCTCAGCAAACATATTTTTAAAAAAGAAGCCATGGAATATTATACCATCTAAGACAGCAGAGGAGAACAGTGCATATGTGGGGTCCCCAGGACACTGTGACAGGGTAGTTCTTGCTTCTGAGGAGGTAAAGTTTGCACATCTAAGTCTGATATGGATCATCAGCTACTGAATCCATAAGCTATGCACATGTTGATAAACTTGGCTACAGAGTAGTTAGTCCTCATTTTTGATCTATCAAGTGTAGTATGTTCTAAGTAGAGTACAATGTCTGGTTCAATAGCAAAAGCTTATTCAAGAGATGGTCCTTAAATTTTAAAATTTGGAAGAATCTTCATCAATCTTGGTCAAATACTGTTAAATATTAAATGATAATATTTGAAAACCTTTGTCAATGAATATACAGTAAAAAGTAAAGTGTGCGTGTGTGTGTGTGTGTGTGTGTGTGTGTGTGTGTGTGCTTATACTCAATTCAGATTTATCCTGAAAGGCCCATAGGAAAGAATATCTATTATTGTTAAAATGTTTATAGTATTTTTTTTCTCCCCACAGAGAAAGTTCAAAGTTAACAGTGAGTTCACTTGAAGAGGTGTAATATGAAGTCAAAGCAAAGGAAACTTGGCAGGACAAACTAAACAAGGCTTTCCAAGGAATCTTGGCCTCTGTCATCAATTCTGTGACCTTACCTGAAATAAAACCCTGTCTGCTTTATCTTTCTGTATACCCAGTAGGGTTAAGCAGTAACAGTGTTGTCTGCAAAGTGAGTCCTGCACACTGCGCTCTTGTCCATGCAGAGAAAGACTGTTCTCTACCAAGACAGCCTTTCATGGGTGCTTCCTGGTCTTTTCCAGAACATGGTTAATGGGGCAGAAATAGGAAGATTGTTACTCTTTACAGGGCTCAGAGAGCATTTAAAAGCTGGTCTTTTTAAGTAATAATATTTCCTTAAGACTCTAGAGACTATTCTAGGTATTCTTGGCCCTTGTGAATGTAGGCACTTGATAGGGAATGATACAATAACTTTCTAAGATTATTTTAACTATTCCACTCATTCCATAATATATTTACCTGGAAAAGCTTTTCATTACATTCATCTAGCCCATTCTCTGATAGTCACGTCCAAGAGAACATATATACTTTCTAAACATGGAGATAACATGCAGCCTATTAAAAAAATAAGGCAGGTTCTCACTAGTGTGGAGGATATTCTAGTACACAGAAATACCAAAGAGTGGACCAAGGTGCATATCATCTATAATACACCTCTTTAGAAAGAGTTAAGGGATAGGTAGATGGATGGTGAACAGACACATTATGGAGACTTGCTGTGTGTGACTCCTGGGAACCAAAAGCATTTTCAAGAACTTTCTATAGGAGATGTCTTTCCTTGGAAGGGCTATTGAGGAGGAGAGGGTTCTAATTATTCATTCAAATTCTGTTTGGTTTTTTAAAAAAAGCAAACAAGATTTATTTGAGTGGTGATATACTTCTGGAGCCATTTTCATTTTCTTTATACTTCTCTGTATTAAAAAACTCATATCAGTATTATTTTTAAAGGTATACTTTCTGTATTTTTAAAAATTTTTATTAAGGATTCTATTTGAAATTCACAGAAATTGTTTTAATTCATCCACTATGAATTGAGGCCTATAGCAATGACTACATGACATTAAAGTCTTATATATAGTTCTTCAGATAAAGAAAAAATGTTAAATGCAATTAAACTTTGTCATATATCTATATGGATTGCCTAAATTAATATACAACAAAAGAATCCCAGGTTTTCATTAAGTGTATATGAGTGTTTTGAAGTACTAAAAAGAAGAAAGAAAAAAGAATTTTCTTGAATCCAGGACAGCTATCCAAAGACCAAACACACGACCTCTAAACAAATTTTTCTTTGTCCTGTGAATTAACCAAGTGCTAAAATCTAATCAAATTCATAAACCACCATGTTTATAAACCACCCAGTAATATTAGCAATATAACTATATTTACTTTCCTGAAATTGCATAAATATGAAAAAAATTCAAATTCCAGTGCCCAAAATTAAAATAGAAAGAATATGACTTTGAAATAAAAACTAGAATCACATAAAATGAAATTTAGATTGTATTTCTATAAAAATAGAAATATTAAAATTATTATTAAAAATGCTGAAATGTGCTTTTATCTGCTTATATTTAAACAAAACTATACAACGTATCTAATGTAAATACCGAAACTGACATTTTTCTAATTCAATTGGCAACTTTTAAATACAGCTTTTATACATATCTGTTAGAAATAAATTTTTTTGGGGGGGGGTTGTAAGTTACAACTATGCTACAGTTGTTAGTGTTCTAACTAAATATCAGGTGCTATTTGGGTCACAAGAAGCAAATGTTTTCCAGCCATTGCAGTATTTTATTATTTTAGGCCAAAGGCCATCCAAAGGCTCACGACAAAGTACAAGCAGTGTATTTTTGGAGCACGTATAAATTGGAAGGTGTTTCTAAGCAGGGTTATATATATCATATTTTAGAGGTAGTCCCATAAAGGATTATAACCAACCTAGCCTTCTGAGAGGCAATTGAAGCTGTTCTGATAGAAAAGGACACACCTCTCCACACTGTAGAACTAGTCAGTTGCATTTCATCAGGCAAAGATATGTTGAGTTATAGCAGTTAAAGGGTTAAAGACTTTGCTGTGAATAGCATACACTAGACACAATTCTAATACACAGTGTTTTGTGTGCCTATATATTTATAAGTTGTGCATCTCTGTCCTGTGCTCATATAATTAAAAGTAAACACATCAAAATTTAAAACAGTCACTGCTAACTAATACCCATGGGAATTTGCAGAGATAATCCAATTTTCAGAATGAATTTCTAAGTGGAGATGAGGTCATAGTCACTCAATGTAATGCTTCCCTCCCCCCACCTAGAATGTGTGAAGTTTGTAAAATCTCTCCTGCTTTCTTTAGTTGACTTCCAGGTTGCAGCTCTGTGCCAGCTCTGTTGGTGCCGAAGAACAGCAAAGAAAGAGATCTAAGTGCTTGAGACAGGAAATTGACAGCAATCTGGAAATATTCTCAGCTGCCGGTTTATTCAGTTCATCTAAAGAGCTATGAGCAGAGCCCCAACATTGCCTGCTGTAGTCTGTGTTTACCCTTTTCAGAAAAACTTCATAAAATATAAGATGTGGCTATGTGCAATATATATATATATATAATTATATATATATACATCATATGTATATATATATACATATGATGTATATATATACATATGATGTATATATACACACATAGATAACTATATATGTACATATACACATATATGCATGTGTTGATATATATATATATATATATATATATATATATATATACATTGTCTATCATGTGTATATGTGTTACATTACACACATACATCTGGCCCAGACATAATAAAAGCAAATCAATCCTACATTGTACAATTTAGGCCAATTGAATAAATGAGAGGAGACTGTGCCATTTAAATATTGTACAGTGAGTCATGCACCTGAATGTTTAGGTTCTAATTTTGAGCCTCATTGTGAACTGTGCACCTCTAGAGCTATGCCTCACATCTGTTCTCCAGAAATTCCTGTTATGGGAGGTTTGGGCTGAGAATATGGCTCAGCAGCAAAGTGCCTGCCTGGCAAACGTGAAGTCATATGTTTGATTCCAGATGTGAATTCAGCTCAGTGCAAAGGCTCTGTCTTCAATGTCTCCCAGGAAAATGAGAGAATATTTTATTTTATTTTATATAGTAGAATTGGTATCTTGGTCTCATAACCCTTGAAGGTTTCTTTCTTCATGAAAAGTGCATCATATTAGCTTGGATCATATCATGTATCAGATTTTAATTTGGAGACGTGGTTATTATCATGGAATGGCACTCAGTGTTTCTGCATGCACATCATTAGAATATTGAATTAACACTGAATCATTTTGTATTAATTGTAGATTTAAAATGATTAAATTAGCTCTGAGTTGCTTTGTATTAGTTGTGGACAAGTATATATTTTATTATAGAGCATGTTATTTCCCCCTATATCTATTTTCCTCTCCTGATGGACATTAATAACCTGGTTCTCATGCTTCATTGTCAGATAGAGGTTATTTCTATTTTGAAGATTTAATTGCAATTCATTATTTTGACCTAAATATTGGTTAGGAATAATCTTTGAAAATAGAACGTGTTTATCTGGGTATGAAGTATCTTTCAGCAATTTGAAAGAATCCTCTTTTTTTACAAGAGGGAGCTTTTCTGTTAAAAAAAGAGAGAGAGAGAGAGACTCATAAACAGATTTTCTCAGCTGATATCATAGTTCTACGAAGTTGTTAGGGCAAAACATTTGTACCTCAAAGCATTGTGACTACACCGTATGCACTGAGAACCTAGGCCACCACTGTGAGCTCTGATAGTTTCATCCTCAGAGTTAGGGTAACCTCCGAGATTTATCCCCGTGTGGGAAATTCTGTTTACCAATTTGCTTCCATTTGCTTTTCTCCTTCATGGTTGCCCTGGTGAGTACTAGATGGAGCCCCTTGTTATTAGAGTGGTACAATCATTGGAGAGCAGTCACAGAGCTGGGCTGCTGCTGCTGTGGAACATAAATGTTGGTGGTTAATGTTTACAAATACCAATGCCATAATGCTACCAAATAAAAGTTATCTTAGTTTTGAAAAGTGTTTATAGTCGTCCACTCAACAAATGTTCACTGAGCACCTGTTTATAGATGGTTCCACCTCATTTGTGACAGGGAATACAGAGGTAGGTGAATGAAGGCAGCCTGATTCCACAGAGAATAAGAATCCTGTAGTTGCAAATATATGAGTTGAATTTTTTGTGGGGCAGGGGTGGAATTTTTTACATAGATAGTTATGTGTGACTCTAGCCTTTGTTTCTACTTGATCTGTATGTGTGGGTCTGTGTGTGGGTCTGTGTATGTATGTATATCTGTGTACAAAGTGGGGCTAACTTCTGTGTTAGGTTGTATCGTGAATGCAAAATTAAACATTTTGAATATTTTGAATGTTTGATATTTCACAGTACTCAGTAAAAGCAGAGACAGAATAAATAATGGTAATATTAATCATGGTGGTGTTAACAAGACCCAGCATATATCCTCAAAGGAATTTTCATTTTGTTCGTACAATATAGGAGATCTCTAACGTAGAAATGCTCCAATTTATTGATTAACTATGCTGATAACTTATCTTGTCTTCCCATAGCGCATTTTCTGGTTCATTTCTCCTTTTAGTTTGCTGCAGGCCACATTCTCTGTCTTCCTCTGTGTCACACTAGGTCCATTCAACAAATGGCGATTCTTGGTAGTTATTTCAATTGGAAAAGGCTAATATAAGAAATTGATTATTTCTGTGTTAGGCAAAAAGAAAATTGTGAACTAAGGATGGGGAAACAAGATAAAGAGATTTGGCTCATCAAATTGCAGGGTCACAAAGAAACTGCACAAAACTTAGGCTTAAACCCTTACCCTACTAGTCCTGATAACACCCAGGTTTTAGGGGACTCTTGGGAAGCTGTCTTCCTTAAATCGCCTAAGGGTACAACACAACTTGTGCTGGAAGAGCAGCAAGAGAGAAAACAGTAGCTCAGCCCACTTGCTCTGCTTGGGTGGGAAGCTGCAGCCCAGGGCTGCTAGCAGTATTCATGAGCAGAAATAGGCGGAGCCAGTGTTTTCTCCCCTCCTCCTGCTGCCAGTTCCTTCTAGCACCCCTGTAGGTAGAACCTAATAGGAAACCAACTGTTCAGAGATGTCACTTTCAAAGTCCCAGCTCCACAGAGCAAGAAGAGAGAAGGATCAGGCTGGGCCTGAGACATAAGTTTGCCAATTGCACAGCTGGGTTAGCAGAGCAATTTCAGGTTTTGATTTGTGGTATGAAAATCTGTCCCCAAAATACTTGAGAGAACACTGGCTCCTTTGGCTTGCTGTAATATCATATGTTCACTTCAGAAAGACTCAATTCATGCACACAAATGTTTAAAGTAAGTGTTTGTGGCTATAGTTTTAAATTTTCAGATTGAAACTTCTTCTGGAAAGGATTGATAGGCATTTTCCTGCTTATTGCAATATCATCAAAGACTACCTTCTCAGTAGAGAAGGGAGTATATTATTAGTCCTTAAAAATTCTTAAAAGGAATAACATATCCCCATCCAATTAATATAATACCATTAGATATCATCAAAGAAAATACCTAAATATGAGAAATACTTCTCACTTACTCTGATGCATATTAATATGAACTTGTTAAACTGTGTTAGAAATATGACCATTAAGGTTAGGAAATTTTTTATGAGATTAAAATTTTATTTTATGCTAGAAGTTATCCAAGAAATGTGAAATAGAAGATATTTAATTTGGTGTCAACTGAAATAGCCAGAGTGTGACATCATGTCTATAAGATGCATTTTGGTAAAGAATGTACAAATTTATATTTTTTTCAATAAAAATTTATATTTTATAATTTATTCTAATATTAAAAATAGTATTTTCATGGAACTGTTCTATTCTTTTGACACATAATTAATGGTGTCTCATACATGCCAGGCAATGAGGAGTCATAGTGAATAGGACCTGCACAGTCCTGGCATGCTGGAAAAAAATTCCAGCAATGCCAAGAAGAGTAATAATGAGCAGATAAATATAGAAATAATGTAAAAGTGTTATAAACAATAAGCTGGGATATTTTTTAAGGTGTTCAAATGTATAGCGTACAAGCTTTTTCAAGAGAGGGTGTGTGAGATAAGATCTGAAGGAGGAAAGGGAAAGAGGAGCCATCCAAAAAGTCTTCGAAGCACAAGATCCTTAAAGGGAGAAAGCCCTGGTCACTTTCAGGGTACCACCCTGCAAGATATTGTAACTGCAACACCCTGAGAAAGGAACGCCTGAGAAGGTAGGAAGTGTCAGACCATGAAGGATTTCTTAAGGTGTACATTCCGATAAAAATGCATTCCAGCTATGAGCTATGGCAGTCACATAGACCAGTATGTAGTATTAGGGATCACTCTGGTAAGTATGACCAGGTTCTCAGAAGTAGAAACTCAGGAAGATTAGAAGAAAATCTAGATCTAGACAGGAGATGAGGATGATAGTTTGAGATTCAACTTGAATGTAACCTCAAAGGGCTAACTGCTGACCTGAATAGAAGAGTTCATAGGGGACGAAGTAGGGAAAAAAATCAAGAATGCTTCCCATGGAGTAGATGAAATGCGTCATTATGAATCTGGTCAAAACAAATGAAGAATGAATTCTTGAAAGTGAGGAAGAAAAGTGAATCCCACAATAGATCATAGGATGTTTGAGAAACCTGTGGGATACTCAAGTAAGTGGTTGAATATCTATGTCTGGACAATACAGCTGAAATCAAGAACAGTGGCAGAAATTAGTAATTTATTTATTTTTGTTAATGTTTTTAAATTATGTGAACTATAAAGCCATGTGCCAAGATATGTCCACTTGGGGAAATAATACATAAAGAGAACACCTGGCATTTCAAAGGACTGAGGTAGTAAAGGAGCAACTAAAGGCAACTGGAAGGTAGGAGGAAAGCCAAGAGAAAGGATGTTGAATGAATAAAGGAGCAAACTATCTTGTGGGAGCCAAGTGGGCTTACGGAAAAGTCCAAGGAGCTCAAGGGAGAGAACTATTCACTGACATTGGCCACAGGGAGACTTACACTGACCTTCAAGTGAACGGTTCCGTATCATGTGAAGTTTTATGAGCCTATATATATTCAGAATTTTATGAGCCTCAGGTGGTTGATAGGAAAGAATAATAATCACCACATTTTTTTTGTTAAGCCTAAGGGAGAACTGTCTGCTGACTTACCATATTTTCAGTTAGGCGATAATATTGGATATAAGTGGCTCTGAAAGGTTTTCTGCTTCTTCTGTGATTGGAATCCATAACTGAAAATTGATCCGGTATGGTCACAACAATGCTATCATCCTGTTTAATCTTTTTCTCTGTAGGGCACTCACTGAAAATAATGGCCAAGAATCATTTTAGTGAATTCAGCCTTGGAAAACTAGTAGTATCACCAGTTTAGGAAAAGTAAGCACTGTTTCATCTGAACAACCAAATTATTTTGATTAGAGTAATGTTCCTTGTTTGACCAGATGAAACTTCATCTTGATTCACTGTCAATTTAAATCATTAAAAAGTTTAGTAAAAAAATGAAGTAAAGCTTCTTTATTCAGTGATACTCTATAGCAGAAACCCTAATGTCTATGGGTGTTATTAAATTATTTCCTTATTGAAGGCAAGCTGATTTTGCTGAGTGTTATTTTAGTTGATAGGGACACAGTATTTATTTTGGTTTTTATGGGTTCATTTTTGTTTTTGTTAGTTGGCTTTTTGTTTTTGATGGCAGAAGGCATTACTATACTGGAATTGCTGAAGTATAGAAATGTGCCCTTCATATTTTCACCTAGATAGTTAAGCTTTACCATATAGAGAGTCACAACATATGCACATAACTTTAATGTGCATCTTTACATAAAAATGTTCATGAATTTTTAAAATTTTTACTTTAGGGCTGGGGATTTAGTTCAGTGGCATAAGCACCTGCCTTGCAAGTTCAATCTCAAACTCACCAAAAAAATTTTTTTTTACTTTAAATTCAGTTTTAAATTTTGCACAGGACATTATGTTATATCACTTTTCTTTACTATGACAAAATACCTGAGACAAACAATTTAAAAGAAGGAAAGCTGCCAGATTTGGTGGCACATGCCTATAATCCCAGCACTTATGAGACTGAGGCAGGAGAATTATTGCAAGTTTGAGAGTAGCCTGGGTTACAAATAGAACTCAGAGTCAGCCTGCCTGAGCTGCATAGCAAGACCCTGTCTGAAAAGGACAGTAAAATAAAATAAAATAAAATAAAGCAAAATAAATGCAGAAAATCCATTTTGACTCATAATGTTAGAGGTTTTAATTCCCTCAGCCCCTTCACATCGGACCAATGGTGAGGCAGTTCACCAAGGAAGCAAAAGCACAGGGTGATGGAGGAGGCAGAGAGAGGAAAGGGGTGGCTCCTGTATGTCCAATCAGGTAACAATCTGGTGGCTAGAACCTGCCTCCTAAGTGTTAAGCCACCTCCCAGTGGCTTCACAGGTTGGTGAATAAGACTTTTTACCACATGGCCTTTGGGTGCCATTTAAGATACTCACAATAACAACATTCTCGTGTTGCTTTTTCCAAGAAACTTCAGGCTGATGCCTTGCAAATTTGTATTCAGTTCTATATACACTACACTTTTCTCAACATTTCTTTTAGCTTTCTTAGATCCAAGATATCTGGAACAAACTCATGATTTTTATTCATAAGGCCCCTTTTCCATTGTTCTTTCTCACAATACAAGGTACCATCAAAGAATGCAAGCCAAAATCTTGAACACCCATTCTCCCTTCTACCATGACCAATTCATTAGCAAGATCTGTTTTACCCTGCATCTGTCCATTTATTGTCTTGTCACATTTCCAGTCCAAATTGCCATCAACACTAATCTAGACTATTGCAATAGCCTTCTTAATGGTCTCTACACATGGCCTTCAGATCACAAGGACTTGCCTTTCAATGACTTGCCTTTCAATGACTTGCCATTGTCACTGGGTTGTTGATTGAAATTCTTAACCCATTGTGCCAACTTGCTTCCACAAGTCTCTCCTGCCTGATCTTGTAGCACTCTGTCTCTGCCTGTCGCCTATCTCTCTGACCCTGTCTTTTCTGTCTGTCTCTGTCTCTGTCTGTCTGTCTCTCTCTCTCTTTTTCTCTTTCTCTCCTTCCTTCTCCCTCTCCCCCCTTTTCTCTCTTCCCCACCTCTATTCCAGACACACTGCCCTCTTATTTTCTTTCTGTCTGATAGACTGAGGATCCTGTCTCTCCCTGTCTCTTCTGTGCTTATGAATGAATATGCCTACTTATGCTTATAACTCCTACTGAAATGTTACTTTTGCAAGAAGCCATCCTCAAATCACAGGTTTAGTCCTATCTCTTTGTAGTACTGGCTATGTTTTCTTCTTCTTCATAGCACTTTTAAAGATTTTTATCCATGTTTGTGGTAGGAGCTGGGAAGAATGCTTGATTAATATCTATTTCAAACTGAATGATGTAAATTCTGTGAATTCCTGAATCCTTCCTGCTTTGGTTCACCTGGAATTTCCAACACATATTGCCAGTATTATAAGAACACACAGTAGATATTTGTTGTTGAATGAGTGAATAAATGATCTTGAGTAGACCACATAAAAATATAAGGCTGGCACATTGCATTCTTTTTTTTTTTTTTTTTTTTTGGTCTTTTTTCCTTTTTATCGGTACCGGGGATTGAACTCACAACTACCTGCTTGCAAGGCAGGCGCTTATGCTGCTGAGCTAAATCCCCAGCCCTACATTGCATTCTATTGCCAAGTGTGGAAAAAGAAAAAAAAAAAAAAACCCTCAATATTTCTATCCTATTGAGTTAATAAAACCTTCCTTATATGAAAAGGTCATACATTTTAAGATTAAAGTTGATTTTCTATTAACTTACTATATGTGGATTGTCATGAAATTAATACAAAAATATGAGGCTCTATAGAAAAGTAATTATTTTCAGATGTGTTCCACATTACTTGTTATTGTTCATAATTGTATTTGCCACCATTAGTAGCTTGTTAAATCACTCATAAGCTTTATTTAATTTATTTCAAATGAATTAATTATAATATATAATTGAAAATAATGCTTTAGATATAGATTGGGAGTAAACTTCACTATAAATGCACTGAACAGGAGCCCAGTTCTTTCCCCTGTGTTCTTAAGCTTTTAATTCCTCTATAATTCTTCAAATTGGATTTATCTTAATAATTTTGTAACAGAATTCTAATTTGGGAAGATTATTGTTTTTCTTTTGGTAACTGAAGTCTCTGCTAGAAAGTATTCATCATTTTGATCACATGGGTATTTGGCATTTACTTCATGGTAGATTTGTTTTTTATTTTATTGCTTAATTTTATTCAGTCAAATATTTGTTGTGTTAGTTTAATAATAATTACTAAGAATAACAACCCATATTCCATTGATTCTATGTTATGGGTATGCAATAAATATTAATCATGTTAATACAAGTGCAACTTATAATTTAGGAAATAAATTCATTTACATTTCTTTCTGATAGATCTTATCATTTCTTTCAGGAATTGTCTTTGTTTTAGATATAGTTACAATTACATAAGTGAGAAAAGATATCTCTATAATCTGTTTTAATAACTTGAAAATAATGAAATATTGATAAGTATACTTAGTTTATACTCCAAGCTATTTTTTATTTGTCATATTAATTATGCTAAGGACTATAATTTTCAAATTTTTACTACTAAAATCTCAATAACATATATATTGGGACAAGTTTTCTAGAGTAGAATTAAACAGTATTTATTGAAATATATAATAGATATATGTAGAATATATTAACAGATATGTTAATTTAACATCAATATCTCTCAATGTGCACATTAGTATAATCCTTCTCTTTTTAGAAATTTGCTTAAAATAAATTGTTAGAGAAGGATCTCATGTACAAGTAGAAAAAATCATAAAATACAGAAATTTCATATTTTTTCATATAAAGATATCTCATTTATATAACTTTGCTTCTGATGAGCTTCAGAGTTTGAAGAAATTAAGTCATTTTTCTGTTTCCCAGATCAATTTGATGAAGCCCTTACCTATTAACATTTTAATTTGGGAAATCCCAGCACAATCATAGTATTAGAATAATAGGAAGTGATAGTAATTTTGATTGTCATTGTGACCCTTTTAAACAGTAGCATACTAACTGGATAGTTTATGCAAATTGTAATAATTTTTCTTTTTAGGAAATTACTTAAAATTGTTACAATTTTTTCCTACTCAACTTTAATCTTAACAAGGAAGATGTTGAGTGCTGTACTGACAAGGAAAATGTCAGCTTTGTTATACATGAGGGTAACATCTTTAGATAAGGCAAAAATAGGCATGGTTTAAGTTTAAAATAAGAATTTATTGTCCTTGAGTGTTTCCTTAGAAGATGCTCTGACGAATCAATGGCTAAGCTTCCTCACCAGCTTCTGGGACCAAATGACTCTTCCATTAAGTCCATTAGGTAACAACATGGAACACCAGGATAGTTTTGCATCTAACCAAGAGGCATGATCCCTGAGTTAGACTCTCTCTTGGGGCCCTGTTTGTTGACATATTTTCAACAAAAAGCCATTAACTTACAGGTCAAGAGGTTAATGGAAGTAACAGTCTTGCCTTCTTACTATCTTGCAACGTTTTGCTGAGAGTTGAAGAACGATAACACTTTTCTTCCCAGTTTCTCTTGGCAGTTTTAAAAATGGTGACATCATGTTTCTGTGGCTAAATAAAAGATTAAATGCCAATTTGCGAGGCTTTAGAATTGCATTTAGTCAAGTTGACAGTTCAGACAAGCATTCCATCATGACCACCTTTGCTGAAATCACAGGCATCCAGTAACAAAAACAGTTTCAAGATTTTTCTATCTGGTTCCAAATTAGGTAAATTAGAAGGCCAGGCAAATTTCAAGAAATTTTAAAGGAAAGAATCAAAACTATTTCTGCTAATGCAAGAGAAATTTTATGTATGTGAGAGCATTTACTCTGATTGGTGCCCCTCAAATCCCAAATATTATGGAGTATATAGGGTGTAGAAAAAACTCCTTGTGCTGAAAAACTCATTGATGATTTTAGATAGAATTATAGAGAGAATTAATCTGTGTAGATTTTTATGGGTGGAAATCATTGCCTGGGTTAGGTTGCTTTTCTTTGGAAACAATATACTACATAATCCAACTATGCCAGTATAATGTATCTGATGAAACTAGATTATACAATGCAATTTAAGAATGTCTTTTTGTAAATAAAGTTTCCACTGGGAAATTTTCCCTAGAAATTCAACCAATTAGGGAGATTCTTGGAATTAATTAAAAATAGTCCTTTCAGAACACAGAAAGTATATTATTGAGTACCATAGAAAATGAGTCTTCTTTCTCTATGACTATCAGATCATCTTTATGATTTTACTTGGAGCTTGATCATAGCCATCCATGGGCATAGTTACCACTCCTGAGTTACCTTGAATTAAAATAATACCAGTCTATTTAATTGTAGTGCTCTGCCGACAAATACAGGTTGTGCTAGTTTGATTTGACACAGCTTGGATTGTGGATTTGACTAATTTTACTAATTAAATCTGCCACAACAGTCAACAATGTGAACACATATGGTTACAGTTCTCCCTTTCACCCATAATTTAGCTTGACAATGCACATGAGTTTTTTTCTTTTTTTTACTGACTGCTTATATAAAAAGAATTTTTAGCACACAATTTTCTATTTCTCCTGAGACTCTAACCTCAGAATAGTGGGAGGGATGCAATTACATCTCTGTTTAAAACAATTTTTAAAATAAAGAAGCTGGTGGAAAACTTTTCCATAATTGTGATCATTTTTCCCTCTCAGAATGAGTAGAGATCATTTTTTATAACAGGTTATCCAGTGTTATTGATAAGCAAAGATAAGCTACCTTCCTGTGTCCCCCAAAACGGATAGCTTGCCACTTTATACAGACTAGTGCCTTTTTCTAAAAAGTTTCTCTGTTTCTAGGCAACATGACCTAAGGTCTTGGTTTCTTTGATTCCATGGATTTTTAGTTACTAGGACTGTTTTCCCATTTAACATCTCTAATAGTCAAATTACAGAATTTATGTATTTATTTGTGCAAACTTTGTATATTCATAAGCTTGTTAAAGAACTCAAAGTTAACATTTTTCTCCTAAGATTTTTTAAAAAGATTTTTCTGTAACCTGTTTATCTCACATATTTTCACAGTACAAGTTTTTCATAGAGGAAAAGCTGCTATAACAATGTATGTTTGCCATCTGCTAAGACATGTTTCTGAACTGTCTCCCATCAGAAATTCATATGTCCTTAGGAGTTGGTTCCAGGGGGAGCTCTGTGATGCTCACCAACAGTGCAGTCAACTGTTCAGACTGCTACTGAGTGATGCCTACTGTTCTGGCCTCATCTATGATAACAAGGTGATTAAACCCAGTGGTGTCCAACTGAAACCCTATTATTCTCTGAAAAGACAAGAAGTCAAATGCAGACAACTGATGAACAGAGATCATCAGAGTGCTTTCTTTTTTACAGTTCTTAGTCCTACTTTCTAACTATTTTCCCTGGAACTTTTCAAAAGGTGAAATCTTAGCAATCACTGTCCTAAGTTTCAGTTACCAAAACTACAATGGAGTCAGATCATTGATCTCAAAGTTTCTCATTTATACTTAAACACTTTCATTAAACAAAGACTGAAAGATCAGGGGCACCTGTAGCCACTGTTAAATATTCTATACTAGTACATAATTTCAGAAGAGAGAAGTAAGAAATATCATTAACCATTACTCTACCTCGCACATGCCATTAGTACCTGTGCTTGGACGTTCAGATACAAGGACCTAATTATGCTTTTTAATTTGGACCCATATTTATTATTTTGAGTGTTAATATAAATGTACGTTTTAGCAATAGTATTTTTGAACTAAAAAGATATATAGCACACATAGTCCTTGTAAATTAAATGCCAAGATAATTGTTTGCTCTGATAGCCTTGTGATTGTCTATCTGTCTCTGTATCTCTTTAGTTTCCCCTTACACATGCACACACCCTTCTGATGATTTCAAAAGAAAGAAATGGTTTTTTAGTTCATTAATATCTGTATGAATATTTCTTGGTTAGAATTTCTCACTTTGATAATACTAGATTTGTGTCTACTATTGCTGTTATACTTTAATTGAATTTTTTAATTCGTTATCTTTCATCAGCTGCTTAATGTCAGCTGGAAAGAATGGATCTCTCATTTTTAGATTCTAACTTAAAATAATTTTTTACATGTGCTTCACATGGTTTGGGACTCACTAGCTCTCATCATCATCACAATGATGCTCCCTGTCAGCCACACACAATTTCATTTAAGACAAAATAGCGGCTCCAGCAGAAAACAAGTGCAGTCTTCTCTGTAAGTTGTAATTGAGGTTATGGCACAACATATTGCCTGTGGCAGAATCTATTACTAAGAAATGGAGACCATGATTTGAAGCTGAGTAAAGTATAAGCAAAATGAATTAATTATTAGCAGCACAGAACTGAAGAAAAATTCAGGGTTTCCTAAGGTGAAAGATACTGGCATTTTTAAAAAAAGAACACAGCAAGGAACTTACTGGTGAATCACCCAATCTTTCTCATTCTTCTTGACTTTTGTCAGTTTTATATGGTAAGACTAAGATGACTGTTCATAAATGAAGTCACACATTATTCAGAATTCATAAAACTGTCTTATAGTATATTATATTCTTCCATAATTTTACATTCACAAATTTTAATGCCTAACTCTTACTTTCATTGAACAGATAAATGATAAAATAGTAATTGGACTAAATTAATGTCAGTATTATTATTCAAAAGAAAGGTTGCATTTTCTTTATTAGGGCAAAAATGAGAGATTTTTGAGTTTATGATTACTTATATCTTTATACTATATACTATCAACTTTAAAGTATTTAACTTGGTAACTAAGAGGATTATTTGCAGGAAACTAGCCTAGTTGCATTTTTCTACATTCAATAGTTTTACTGAGAATTATAGAACACTTAGTTAAACGTTATTTTAATTATTTTGTTTCAGTTGTATAAAGAAAAAATTATATGGTAATAGAGACATAGGTGGGTAGACTTAACTTATTTATATGTCTAATGTAAATAAATTCATGAACACTTGGATCTGTAGATGATTCTGTTATCATGCTCCCTAAATTTTCTATTTCTCTCACTTTTCCCTTTGCATATCTATTGTTAACTTAATTAATATTTACTTATAGTGTTTTAAAATACTCTTGGCCTCTAAAGTGAGTTATATAATTATTATTTACTTAATATGCAGTGGTAATATTTTTCTTATTACATGTCTAGGCACTTATAATTAATAGTATCACTTGGATATTCATTAGATAAAAACAACAAAATAGTGAGTCAAATTTAATAAAAATAAGCTGTTTAGGTTTCTATGTTATTAAAACTTTACTCAATCTACGAACAGTGACAAAGTTCACATGCTCTGTACCAACAGCCTGCATGAAAAGTACTGTTACCAATGTCAACATTAAGATAGTCACCTCTCTTCTTATGTACCATTGATTGTGCCTGTATTCCTCTTTCTCAACTTTTTTTTTTCCAATTTTTTTTAGGGTTGTTGATTTTGAAAGAATGTTATAGGAGTGATGAGGAGGTGTGCAGATATGTGGGGAAGAGTTAATGTCCATACTGAAGATGTAAATTTTGGTATCTCAATAATGCATTCCCATGCTGAAAACCACAGTTCTTAATTTTATACCTGTGGAGCTCTATAAGATCTTCAGACGAGCTTCCCTAGGTCCTTAAAATTTTGTATGCTTGTGTATATACCCTTTCAAGGAAGAGAGTCATGGCTTCTATCAGAGTCTCAGAAATGTTTCCCAGAGAAAAAATTTCATAATCTGTAGTAAAATGATTTCCCAACATTTTGATTGCTGGATATTTAATATCCTTAAGGAAAAGGTAGAGATTTTCCACCTACTCTTGAGTAATCTTGTCATGTATGGGCTGTGAGTTGCACTTTAAAATCTTGTTTAGTTGATCTTTACTTTTTTAGGGCATATGACATTTTTAAATTTAGTTTTTATTAGTACATGTTTGCAGCACATACATAATGCTTATATTCCTTGTGATGAGTTGGCATCCATACATAACACATCTTAATTCATTTTTCTTCCCCTTCCCCACCCATACTTCCTTCCGTCCACCTCTTAATCCTTTTCCTATTTGAGAAAGGTCTATCTCCCTACTTCTAATTATTTATCTTCTATTTTCCCTTTATTTGTATTTTTGATTCTCATATAAAAACATACAATATTTAAGTTTGTGCATCTGATTTATCTAAAATTACAGTCTCAAGATGTATCTATTTTACTTCAAATGACTCAAGTTTATCTTTATTTGTGGCAGAGTAGTACTCCAATGTATGTAAATACTACATTTCTTTATCCATCTGTTGATGGACACATAGACTGCTCCCAAGATTTAGCTACTATGAATTATGCTGCTGTTACCATGGTTACACATGTATCACTAAAATATGATGTGTTTAACTCTTTTGAGAAAACATCTACAACAAATAGTTGGGTCACATGCAAGTTTTAGTTTTAGTTTTCTGACAAGTCTCAATGATAACTTCTACGGTGATTATACTAGCTTAGATTTCAACCAACAATGTAGAAGTGTTCTTTTTTCCCAACATGTTCACCAGCATTTGTCATTATTTGATTTCTTGAAGATACCTATTCTTTACGTGGTAAAATGGAATCTCATTGTTGTTTTAATTTGCATTTCTGTAGTGGACTGTGAAGGTGAATGTTTTTCATGTATTTATTTGTCATTTGTACTTCTGATAAATTTATTTTACTTTTTCATTTTTCAATGAGTCTTTTATTTTAGAGGTTCTATCTTTTTGTATTTTCTAGATATTAGCCCTCTGAGGACTAGCTGGCAAATTTTTTTGTTTTATTTAAAGAGAAAGAAACAAACAAAAAAATATATGGAGAAAAAAAAGGGCAGAAATAATACAGAATTACAGAAAAATAAATGGTAAGAAATCACCAGTTAAGTTACATACTGTCACCTTAGAAATAGTTGTTCAGGTTACAAAATTAAAGCATGTAAAGTGACATTAAAATAGTGACACTGCCAACAGTTCTGCTCAATGATCTAACAAAAACTTAGTAATATGGTTATCAGTCCTACACACTTGTTTTTTATCTTAAAAAGGGTAAGATTAAACATATCCAAACAGAACAAAATAGTTAAAAAAGAAACAATTTAAAGAAATACAGATTTCAAAGCAAGTCCACTGGAGATCTTCACTGTTTATCTAATTGTCTCTAGTTTCTTACCAAATAGTTGTCCCCGTCTTCACAAGCTGGCAAATTTGTAAAAATTTCATTTTAAAGAGAAAAAAACAATGATACAGAATTTCAAAGCAAGATAATATAAAATTAACAATGGTTAATATATTATGTGTTGTTATCTTCAGAGTACTTGTTCATATTCTAAGAAATAGGCCTGCAAAATTAATCAAATAATGTAAGCACAAACCATTCTTTTCAATGAACTAAAATAATTAGTAGTATAATCATTTATTTTTTCTATCCATTCCTTCTTTTCTCCTTTCCCCCATCCCACTTGTTCTTTCCTTTTTAACAGTTTTTGCCCTTTTACAATGTCTATTATACATTTTGGATATTATTAACTCTTTGAGTTTCTTATACTAGGAGACAATATGATGCTTACATATGTGACTCTGATTTTGCTTTTGATTTTGGTCTCTAGTTGCTTCCATTTCCATATAAAAAGCTCAAGTTTATCCTTCTTTAAAGCTGAGTACTCTATTGTATAAAAATAGCACGTTTTTATCCATAGCTTGATTGATGGGCATTTGAGTTGTTCCCAAGATTTAGTTATTACAAATTGTGCTGTAATAAACATGGGTATATATCTTTATATCTGTTATGATGTTTTTAATTCTTCTGAAAGAACATTAACTCCTAGTGTTTTGAAGAATTTCCACAGTAATTTTATCAGTTTATACTCCAACCAACAGAGGAGAAGGGTTCCTTTCTCTCAACATCTCCAGCAGCGTTTGTGGTTTCTTGATAACTGTCCTTCTTTCTGGGGTGAGATGAAATCTCAGTGTTGCTTTACTTTGCATTTCTTGAATAACTAGTGATGTTAAAATTTTTTTTTCATATATTTACTTGCCATTTGTATTTCTTCATCTGAGAAGCATATTTTCATCTCAGAGGCCCATTTTGGATTGGGTCTTTGAATTTGGGAAACCTGATTTTTTCCAGTTATTTATGTTCTAGATAGAAGTCCTTTGTCTGTGGGGTAGTTGGCTAAATTTTTTTCCATTCCATAGATTATCTTTTCAATTTGTTGATGATTTCTTTTGATGTCCAAAAACTTTGATGAGATCTCAATTGTTGATTCTTTGAAGTATTCCTAATACAAATTGGTTTTTGTTCATAAGCTCTCTTCCTATACATATATCTTCAACATTTCTACCCAGTTTTTCAGCCAGTAGTTTCAATTTTTGCTTTTAATATTTAGACTTTGTTCCATTTCAATATTAGTTTAGTGCAAGATAAAGGACATTGGTCTAGTTTTAGTCTTCAGCATGTAGAAAGCCTTTTTTTCCAGCACCAATTATTAAACAGGTAACATTTCTTCCAGTGAACATGTTTAGCCCCTTTGTCAAAATTAAGGTAGATGAGATTGTTTGTAGTTGTGTCTGCATTTTCTAATCTGTTCCATTGGTCTTCAGATCTGGTGCTTTTTTTTTTTTTTTCTAGTACCATGCTGATTTTATCACAGTAACTTTGTAGTATAATTTCAAGTCAGAGATTGTGATGTCGCCTGCCTTGCATTTGTTTCCCAGGATTGCCTTTGTTGTTCTAGGTCTCTTCTGTTTCCGAATGAATTTTAGGAAAGTTTTCTCTAGAATTGTGAGGGATGCTGGTAGTATTTTGATCAAGATTGCATGAAATCTGTATAATAGTTTTGGGAGTATGATCATTTTCATAATGTTGTTCTTCTTATCCATGAGCAAGGGATATCTTTCCATTTTCTTTTTTTAATTTTTAAATTTTACTTTAAAGAGATGAAGACAAAAGAGGACAGACCAAAGCAGATCAGAACAATGTAAGCAACACAACACTTCACCACAAGACAACCAGGATAGTAACAGTAGCTACCATAATGTTTCTTTCTTTGAAATAGTTGAGCATACCTTTGCATATAGTAGTATCAAACATAACAAAATAGTATAAAACCATTCAAGAGAATGAAAGTATTATAGGGCATTTAGAACCAAATAACAGAAAATGAACAATGACTACTATATCATCTCATTTTCCATAACAAATTTGTTTATACTATCACACATATTAAAATCCAGTAAGATACAACATGATAGAACCAATGGAAACAAGAACAAAAGCATGATAGGACTTCAAAGCAAGGTATTAAATCAGCAATGGCTCTCATAATGTATTGTTTTCTTCAAAATAGCTGTTCATACCATCACAGATAATAAAATCAAACAAACCAGAATAAAACCATTGCAACTAATGAATGAAAACATTATAAGGCTTCAAAGCAATGTAATGGGGAATCATGATTACCATAAAATCTTATGTACTCTTACCATTTTTACACTAGGGAGACTATACGGTACTTATACATGTGAGTTTGATTTATTTCACTTATGAGTATAGTCTCAAGTTGCTTCTATTTACTTATTACTATCTCAATGTGATCTTTTTTATAGCTGAGTAGTAGTCCATTGTATAAAAATACCACAACTTTTTAAATCTATTCCTCAGTTGATGCACACTTAGGCTGTTTCCAAGATCTGGCTATTTCAAATTGTGCTGCTATAAACAGAGGTGCACATATATCACTATGATGTTTTCCGTTCTTCTGGGAATATGCCTAGAAGTGGAATAGCTGGATCAAATGGGACTTCCAATCCCAGCTTTTGGAGAAATCTCCAGACTGACTCCACCCCTAGGCCAGTGTAGCACTGACACCATCACTCCAAGCTCTAGACAATGAACCAATCACAACAATTGCACAATGCAAATGCATGAGGCCTGGGGGCCACAGACATAAACCATGAAAATATTTTCCTTCTTTTGTGAGATTAATTCCTAAGTATTACATTTTTTTTGGATGCTATTGTGAAGGATGTAACTTCTCTTTTTTCTCTCTCAGTGATTTTGTTGTTAGTGTATAAGAATGCTATAGATTTCTGAGTATTGACTTCTTATCCAGTTATATTGCTGAATTTATTTACTATATCTATTTATTTATTATATGTATTATCTCAATGGAGTTTTGGGGGTCTTCTATGTAGAGTATCATGTCATCTGCAAATAATGATAATTTAACTTCCTCTTTTCCTGTCTTTGCTCCTTTTATTTCTTTCTCTTGTCTAATTGCTCTGGCTAGTATTTCCAGTACTATGTTGAAAAGGATCAGTAATAAGGGACATCCTTGTTTTGTGCCTGATTTTAAGGTAAAGGCTTTCAGGTTTTGGCCATTTAATATGATGCTGGCTGTTGGTTTGTCATAGATGGCTGTTACCATATTGAGGTAAAGACCATCTATTTCAATTTTCTGTAAGGTTCTTAGCATGAATGAGTGTTGGACCTTTTCAACAGCTTTCTCTGCATCTAAAGAAATTATCACGCGATTCTTACTTTTGGCTCTGTTGATATGATGAACTACATTTATTGATTTATGTATGTTGAACCATCCCTGCATGCCAGAAATGAATCCCACTTGATCATTGTGTATAATCTTCTTGGATGATTTGCTGCATCCTGTTTGCCAATATTTTATTGAGAACTTTTGAATCTATGTTCATTAGGGAGATTGGCCTGTAGTTCTCTTTTTCATTGGTTGCAGATTGGCCTTTCATGTTGTCATTTTCCTACATTTCTGTGTTTCAAGTGATGTTCCACAGCTTCCCCTGGGCATATTGGAAATCGCCTCCTATGCCCTTGGCTCCTGGGACTGAATGGAGGTTGCTGAGCATGGTCCAGTCAGGCCTGCAGGACCTCCAATGCCACCTCTGTGTTCCAGGAAGCTGGGTGGGCTCTAACCACTGTAGGTGATGGTCTGAAGCTCTCCCTGGGCTAGCTCCAATGCACTGGACCTCACCTTGTGTGCCCTCAACTGCCCTGATTGAATGAGGATCACTGGATATGGCCTAGTTGGGCCTGTGAAACCTCCTGAGCCTAGTCCAGTGTGTCTGGAAGCTGAGCAGGCACTTAACCGCTGGGAGCAATGATCTTAACTCTCCCCAGGCCTGTGCCAGTATGCTGGAACTCACGTTGCCTGGCCTCAGCTCCACAGATTGAGAAAAGCTTGCTGGGCATGACCCAGGTAGGCCTGTGTAACCTGCTAAGCCTAGTCTAGTGTGGCTGGAAGTCAGGTGGGCACTTAACCACTGGGGGTGATGATCTTAACTCTCCCCCAGCCTGCACCAGTGTGCTGGAACTTACCTTGTGTGACCTCAGCTCCGGGATTCCATCTTTCCATTTTTTGATATCTGCTTCAAACTCTTTTTTCAGAGTACTGCAATTTTCGATGTATAGATCTTTCACTTCCTTTGTTAGATTGATTCCTAAGTATTTCAGTTTTTTGGATGCTATTGTGAAGAGTGTGGTTTTCCTATTTTTTCTCACTGATTTTGTTGTGTATAAAAATGGTATTGATTTTTGAGTGTTGACTTTGTATCCAACTGTGCTACTGAATTTTATTATTAAATCTAGAAGTATTTTGGTGGAATTTTTGGGGTTTTCTTTGTAGTGTGTATCATGTCATCTGAAAATAATGATAATTTAGCTTTTTACTTTCCTACTCTTAATCTTTTATTTCTCTCTCTTGTCCAATTGCCCTGGCTAGTGTTTCTAGAACTATATTAAATAGGAGTGATGATAGTGACCATCCTTGTCTTATTCCTGATTTTAGAGCAAAAGCTTTCAGCTTTTGTATATTTAATATGATGTGACTGTTGGTTTGTCATAGATGGCTTTTGTAGAATTGATTCCAGACTACTCCAATTTTCTGTAAGATTTTTTTTTATAATGACTGAGTTGGGACCTCATCAAAAAAACGTTTTCTACGTTTATTGAAAAAATCATATGATTTTTTCATTTTTCACTCTGTTGATATAGTATATTACATTTATTGATTTCCATGTGTTCATCAATCCCTGCATTCCTGGGATGAATCCTATTGATCATGGTGTGTAATCTTGATGACTTGCTGCATTCCGTTTGCTAGTGTTTTTTAAGGATTTTTTCATCTGTGTTCAATAAGGATATTGGCCTGTATGTTGGGTTCTTTTGCTTTTGTTTGTTTGTTTTGTTTTGTTTTAGTTTGGATCTTCCCCTGGTTTTGGTATCAGGGTAATACTTGCCTCCAGGAGTGAGATAAGGAATGTTATTTCTCTTTCAATTTCATTAAGAAGTTTGAGGAGTACTGGCATTAAGTCTTCTCTAAATTTCTTGTAAAATTCGGCAATGAATCCATCAGGACCTCAGCTTTTTTTGTTGGTAAGTTTTTAATTTCTTTTTCAGATCAGAATTTTTATATCTTCATGATTTAGGTTAGTAATTCATACAAAACTAGGTATTTGTCCATTTCTTCTGTGTCTTCTGTCATATAGGAGTTAAGATTTTTGAAGTAGATATTGATGAGCCTCTGTATTTCCACAGGATCTATAGCAGCTTTACCCTTTTCATTCCTTATTGCATCATTTGAATCTTTTCTTTCCTTTTTTTGGATAAGATAGGCTAGGGGTTTATCAATTTTATTTATTTTTTCAAAGAATCAACTCTTCAAAAAAAGAATCAACTCTTCAGTTCCTTAATTCTTTGTATTATTTTCTCAGTCTAAATTGCATTAATTTCTGCTGTGATCTTTATAGTTTCCTTCTTGGATGATCTTTGAGTTTGACTTGTTCTTCTTTTTCTAGACGTCTGAGGCACAACATTGTGTTGTTTATTTGTGCTCATTCTGTTTTCCTGATGTGATAATTCACTACTGTAGATTTTCTCTTGGGACTACTTTCATGGCATCTCACAGGTTCTGGTAAATTGTGTTTGCATTTTCATTTGATTGTAGATATTGTTGAATTTCTTCTTTAATTTCATCTGTGACTCTGGTTGTTCAGGAGAATACTATTTAATTTCCATGTATTTATGTAGTTTTTGTGGTTTCTTTTGTCGTTAATTTCCAATGTTATAGAACTGTAGAACAATTTTATAGAACTATGGTTAAATAGTATGAATGTGATAATTTCAATTCTGTTGCATTTAGTCAAACGTGTTTTATAGGCTAGTATATGATCTATTTCAGAGAATTTCCCATATGCAGCTGAGAAGCATATGTATTCTGATGTTGAGAAGAACATTCTGTAAATGTCTGCTAAGTCCATTTCTTCACAGGTTTGATTCAGTTCTGTTATTTTTCTGCTAACTTTTTATCTAGTTGATTGATCTCTTTGTAACAATGGAGTATTGAGTTCTCCTGTTATAATTGTGTTAGTGTGTATTTGATTTTTCATATCTACTACTATTTGTCTTATACAGTTGGGTGCTCCATATTTGGTACATATGTATTTTGTGATTGTTATCTCTTCCAGTTAAAATTTTCCCCTAACAAGTATGTAGAGGAAATATTCTTTATAACTTTTGATCATTCTTAAAGTTCATATTGTGTGCAGACAGACTAGCCACCCCTGCCTTTTTTGCTGAATTCCTGTTATATGGAGTATTGTTTTCTTTTCTTTTGTCAGTACCAGGAATTGAACTCCTGACCACATGCTTATAAGGCAGGTGCTTATGCTGCTGGGCTAAATCCCCAGTTCCCTGGAGTATTGTTTTCTACCTTTGACTTTTAATCTATGAATTCCTTTTTGAGTTAAATGTGTTTCGGTATACACCATATTGTTGGATCTTGTTTTTTGATCCATTCTGCCACTCAGTTTCTTTTGATTGCTGAATCAAGACCAGTAACATTTAGGGTTTTAATTGATATGTATTGTTTTGTTTTTGTCAGGATATTTTCCTGCTGTTGGTACCCTACTTTTTCCTTCTGTTTAATTTCTTGCCTTGTTTTGGTGGCTTCTCTTTGTTGTTGTTCTTGGAATCGTAGACATTTTCATCTCTATTTAGAGTATCTTTTAGTATCCTTTGTAGTGTTGATTTTATGGTCATGAATTTCTTCAGCTGTCCTTTGTCATGGAAGTATCTTATTTTTTCATATATTTTGAAAGACAGTTTTGCAGGGTACATCAATCTGAGTTGGAAGTTGTTTTCTTTTAGGATAGAAATACTTTACTCCAGGCTCTTCTTGACTTGAGGGTTTGTATTGAGAAGTCTGTCACAATTCTGCTGGGCTTTCCTTTAAAAGTGATGTATTCCTTTTTCTCTAGCATCTTTTAATATTCATTCTTTTGCTGAATTTCTGGGATCTTGACCTTTATATGTTTGGGTATACATTTATTTTGGCTATGCAGTTCTGTATGCCTCATTTATCTGAGTGTCAGATTCTTTTCCTATGCTTGGGAAGTTTTCTGGTATTGCTTCTGCAAGAAGTTTTTTTTTATGTCATTTGTGTTGACTCCTACTATTTCATTTACTTATTATCCTGATATTTTTTCCTTGCATCATCTTGCAGCTGTTGAGTTGTTGTTTCTTGGCCTTTTACTTTTTTCAAGAGAGTTTTCCTTTTATGACTCCTGGCCACAATCCTACCTTCAAGATCTGCAGATCTGTGTTCAGTTTCATTCAAGTCGTTCTACCTGGCAAAATTTTGTCTCATTTCATATCCTTTTTATTATTTTGGTTATTTCTCTTGCTGTGCAAAATCTTTGTATCTATATATGAGCCCATGTCAGTTATTTTTAAATAAGGAAAATTTTTCCTATTTGCTAGCAATGACTTTGCTGTTACCATTTTAATTTTTCTTATTTTCTTCTTTATTACTGTTCTTTTCATAAATTTTGTATTTAAAACTAGGAGAACAGAGATAAATAAGCTACCAATCATGAACCTTATTAAAAATAATCTTTATGTTCAACTTAAGTATTGGCCACTTGAATGTTTGTACTTTCTATAAGCTTAATGTAATGATGCATATCTTTGTATGACAGTGATTCATGCAGTATGATGTGGACAGTGATTCATGCAGTATAATGTGCTATGTCTGAATCTATTTTCTCTTTTCATTAACTGAACTCCTGTAAAAATGTGGTAAAGTGAATTTAGGTTAAATAATTTGCCAGAGATAATGCACATAGAGTGTAACACTCAGATTCATAATGGGGCTCTGATTTTAGACTTTATGCTCTTAACCACTCTGCTATGATGTCCCTCCCTGAACTAGGACCATACAGTCACAGAGCCCACAGTTTTTACATGTTTGAATGCCATACATGTAACAAGAATAATCATCTTCTAAGCGTTTCCTTTTTTCTTCCCCTGGAGTTTAACATGCAATAATTTAATCACAAAAGAAAAAAAAGGTGGCTAGCTAATTATTGCTACATAGTCCACAAAGATAAGAATTCCAGAGTGTTTCTTTGTTTAGGTTTTCACAGATACACAGATTTTAGAACTAACATTTTTCTGTGTGAACCTGAACATATAATCTAACATCTCCCATGCTTTGGTTCCTTTGTGTCATTATGAGGATTCAGTGCATTTGTTGAATTAAAGCATCAGAAATAGTGCCTGTACATAATTACACTCAATTAAATCTGTTTTTATTAGTTATAACTCAAATAGAAAGTTTCTTGACAGCATCTAGTTTACCTTGGATAGAAATGGTCATGAGAAGACAGTGATTCATGCAGTAGCATGTTATATGTTTGAATCTACTTTTCCTTTCCTTTATCCTTAAAAAGTATTTTTTGCTGTTTTACTTTTCCTTATTCTCACATACCACTCAACATTATACCTCTGACAACAGATGTATGGAAGTTGCTTCCCACACGTCAAGCAATCAGTTTGGTAGTGGTCACCAGTTAATGTGGTCTAATTCAATACAATTCTGATACTGTCTACTTGGAGTTATAGTCAGACCATACAGGTGAAAGACTAAATCCCTAAGACTACCATTCCTTCCTTCCTTCATATGCCAATTACAAGCTTCACATTGTAGGCTGAATTTCTGATAAAAAATAATAAATTGAGGTTCCACAACCCACTTCCTTAGGTTCAATTAATTTGCTAGAGTGGCTCATCAAACATAGAGTCACACTGTCTTCAACTTACTCATAATACAGTCCAAGGATATTTTAAAGCATGTGAATTAAAACTGGATAGAATGGTTGTATAGAACAACACTTTTGAAAGAGATGCAGAACTTCCTTGCCCTCTCTGGATATACCACCCTCCAGAAGCCTCTGTGTGTTCAGAGATCTGTAGGTTCTTCTAAACCTTTTAATTGGGCATAGTGTGCATGTCTGTAATCCTAGCATTCCGGAGGCTGAAGCAGGACAATCACTGTGAGGTCAAGGTCAGCGTTGCCTACAAAGTAAGTTCAAGGCTAACCTGAACTGCATTGCAAAACTCTGTCTCAAAATATACAAATCAATAAACCCTTTCTTTTTCAGTTTTTATAGATGCTTTATTGTATGGACAGAACTGATTACATTATTGACCACTAGTGATCAGTTCAACCTCTGTCCTTCTCTCCGTCCTAAAGGTGAGAGTGCCAAACTTCTAATCATGCCTATGTTTCGTATTATACAACATTACAACCCTCTCTTTCCAGCAACTTTGCAGTGCCTGAAAGGATAAGCTCTGAACATTACCAGAATGGAAACATTCAAAGGAAAGCCTAGCAAGAGTGTGAGAATAGAATACAATCAGTGCTATTTCACATTTCTTTTCACAATGTATAATTTAAGGTTTTTGATAAGAATTTTAGTATCCTACCATTGCCCACTTCTAAATGGAAATTCTCAGCCCTGCTAGCAACAAGAACTTATGAGGAGCAGCAAGAGATACGAGGTTTCTAGCTTTTCAATGCCTGGCAATGGAAATTGTTACAATTCTTTGTAAAGTAAAATTGATATTATAACTTTATGGAAATAAGTTATGAAGGACAGCAGATATTTTATCTTAGTAATAAAACACTCTACTGGTTGCTAGATACATGCAAGTAAATCCTTTTTGGTAGAAAATTAAAATTAAAGTTTTACAATGAAAGATGAAAATAAAACCATTACTAGAGAGAAGAGGATAATCTAAAAAAATAAAATATTGGTAGCTAAAGTAGAATATACCATGATCATTGTGTATTCATCAAACACCGTGGATACATATGTTTCAGGTGTATAGCTATTTTCTGGGACAACAAAGATAAGGTGGTTAAATCATCACATTTGCCTTTAAAATTCTAGCTAAATGAAATAGATAATTGAAAACATAATTATGCACCATAGCACTGAGTATCAAGAAAAAGGCAAAAAACAAAAGAGACTGTTGTCATTCTAATATACTTGGAAAAATCTTGGAAGGGGAGGCATGTTATTGAACTTTTAATGAAATGAGCAGATAGTATCACAGAAGCTTGTATATTCCTGTGTTAAATGCTGTGTTCCTAGGATATAATCTAGGATTTGGCAAATCAATGGGAAAACTCAGTGAAATTGTCAGGGCAGAATACAAATTTTGGGGCCTCAAGGTGAGAGGAAATAAAGCATTCCTCTTCTATAGACTCCAAAAATGGAGTCTACATAAGTTGCATGTTGTTATTTCCTAAATTCTAGCTGGTGAAATTTGTGGGGATAAGTTGTGTCAAGCTTATATATGTTAGCCTATTTCAAAGTATATAATAGGTTATATATTTAAAAAGGAATCTGCAATGAATCTTTTCTGGAAAAAAATCTTAAAATTTTAATAGGCTATTTTTATTTAAGATTTTGTAAGTCTGCTTCTAAAAATAAATTTTTGTGTCTAGATTGTTAAGTTTCCAAGTGACATTGATTTTTTATAGATGTAACACTATTACAGACTATCTCACTTTGTTGCTGCATTGAAATCATATGTATGTATTTGTATATATATGTGCACAGGCTTACCTTTCAACATCTGAATACTCTAGTAATATGAATGTAAAGTTGGTATGTCGTTCTTAGAGGTGCTGCTCAGTTATTAAATTTATAGCTACATACTAATTTTAATTACTCTTGGGTCTCTTTTAGATCTAATGTGGCATTTAACCACAAGTTACTAACAATAATATTAAAAATACCTAATGAACTAACACGTATTAAGTGTTTACTATGTGCCAAGCAATGCTGTCAAATCTTTTCACACATGATTTCATTCAGTTCTTAAGATTAGCAATCAAAAATGCCAAATTTTTATAAAAGTGTTATTTATAGAGTTGTAACTTTTCTTTAAAAGCTAGGTTTTCACATTCTACTTGACTATTATGTCGAATTACATTTAAAGTAGGTCATTTAGCTGATGATTTACTCCCAAATAACAGGTCTTCTTTTATATTCCTTTTTTTTTTTCTGCTTCCAACTGTGGGTCTCCCATTAAAAAATGTTGAGTAGTAAATGGGATTTGAAATAAATTCTCAGTTGATTGTTCCTTCTAGAATTTTGGCAATGAAAGGACAGAAAGATAAGACGATAGGTTTGCTGAAGGAAAAAGATGAAACGAGAACTTATCAAAAGTGAAAAAGTAAGCCAGATGCAGTGATGCAAATATATAATTCCAGCAATCTGCAAGATTGAAGTAGGAGCCAAAAGCTGAAGCCCACCCCAGGCAACTTAGCACCTTTCGAAGAATGTATATTCATAATGGGCTAGGTTGTGGCACAGTGTGAAGACCCTGAGTTCGACCCCCAATAACACACATGCACATGTGTACACATGTGCACATGCACACACACGGGATAAAGTAGATAAGCTTTTAAAATGGAGAAGAAGAAAACATGCTGGTGTGAATTCCTAGAGATGGAATACATAGAAATCCATTGTCCTTGTCTATTTTTATTTTCTGTTTTCCAAACATCTGAAAGTTTTTTTTTTTTTTATGCTATTCTAGGATTGAACCAAGGGCCTTACACATGCTAGGCATGTACTCTAAACCTGAATTATCCCCCCACATGTTCTTTGTTGAGAAGTCAATAGTTCATAACATTTTTGTGATGAATTAGAGTAGGATTTGCAATGTAAGGCAAGTGTCCAGATCGTAAAAATAGTATCAGCATTATAGGAACAAAATTAAATTACAAAAGGCTTTTAGAACCTTATACAAACTTAAGTATTTTTGAATATCTTTTAGTCTGTACAATTTCCTTATATCAAAAACATCACATTCCTGCAACTTTTAAAGGATCGGTGCCACACTTATGTTTTTTATTTTATGTGTGGGTTATACATAATATACATAAAACAGTACACAGATTCCTTTTTTCACCCAACACTAATGTTAGGGGTGATATGATGCCACAAGTAGGAGAATTAAAATGCTTTTCATTATTGACTCTGTTCAGGCAAATAGTTGGACAAAATGAGTAATGGAGCTAAATTATATTATATGAGGTGCTGATGTTAATGCTTTCATTCTACTATGCCTTCTGATGAGATAAAATTATATTTTATTTGTGTAAATTGATAAAAATAATTATAGTATGCAAAATGGAAGAAACACCAGTTACATGAAATGAAAGCTACTTACCTAAACAAAAGTTTTCTTAAATATGCAGTGCACATATACTAATAATTTTAAGAATATACCTAACTGAGCAATATGATTTTCAGAATGTTATTCTAAGATAACTTGGCTGTTCATAAGCTTTTTAATTTTAAACTGCTGATTTACAGTTTTTCCTTTCATCCTCTTGTTTTGAAGGCTTGAGGTGGGAGTGCTAATTAATGTTAGGATTCTTAACTGATATACTTGTTGCTAAGCAAGTAGAACTGTCAGAGCATTTTATTTTGAAACTGCACTCTTGTTTTGAGCGATATCACATTTGAAATCATGCTTGAAGAAACATTCCATGGCAGAGAGCCAGGGGTTTCATTAGGAACATATTGCCCATGACCAATTCATTGGTTTATTTATTTCCGCAATGCCTGTTACTCCCATGGTTCATACATGTCTAATGTTGAAAACTGCACATAAAGTTTATACACACTAAGTTGTCTTATGAATATGATAATATACAACTTAGAAAATTATGAAACATGAAAGTTAATGAAATTTTTACTTAGAACTGTACATTTTTGTGGTCAGGCAAGATCTTAGCAACTCATCTGGCTATGTTACCTAGAAGACCTGTTAACATCAACATTCTTCATATGCTTACTTTTCTTAATTTGGGTCTGTTCAGAAGTAGTCCCTGCATTGAGGATTTTCACGTGAGTAGTTTATTTGGCAAGTTTGGAAAATATTGTTAGAACAGTGATACAGGGAGCTGGGGGTTTAGCTCAGCGGCATAAGCGTCTGCCTTGAAAGCAGGCAGTCGTGAGTTCAATCCCTGGTACCGATAAAAAGGAAAAAGACAAAAAAAAAATCTGACATAGAACAGTGATACATAGTATGGGAAAGGTGGAAAAACTGGGAGAGTTCTTTGTGATAGTTTAAAACCATGTCTGGCCAGGGGATGAGGGCAGTTGGGTATCTACATGCTAACTCTTATCAATGGCTGAGTGCCACTGGTTTAAAGATGTGATTTCCCTGACACAGGAGTGTTCTGGCATGAGCTCCTAGAAATAGAACACAGGGGAACCCTTAAACCTTGTCTGCTTATATCTGCCTGCCATGCAAATGGGCTATGTGGTCTTACAGGCTGCAAGAAAGCTCTGAGGTGAAGAGAGGTTTGGCAGTGGGAGCAGCTGGAGCAGTAACATGTGGGAACTCTGGGTGAACCAAAGCATCTGGCATAGCTTCTGTGTGCTTGTGACCACCCAGTTAGTTCTTATTTTCATAGATGGAAAGATAGGTGATTTCTCAGTTGTACAGCCATTTTGTTAGCTAGCACAGATTTGTTGATCTCTCCTGCTAAAGACTACTCTTTTAGACATGGGGACAGACTCCAAAGAAAGATATAGTGTGTCACCATCATTGATTCCCTCCTAGTCAAGGTAAAGGCCAGGTAGTGAGGAGCCATGAAAAGGTGAAAAGGCCTTGTAGTCCGCAGAAGGATGAATCGTTTACTCTATCAATGGGAATTACAGGCTCCTAGTATCTTTTGGAGTGGCTTGGACCCTTTGTCTAGCATTGACTTTCTATTTTAGCCCCTTGTCTCTTTAAACCTTCCCTCGTACCAGAAGATTCATGTGTATAGTGAAGGAGGAGTTGGCAATAGACAATTCATCTATCCAGGATATTTTAGTAACTGTGTCCTCTGACTGGAATATTCAGATAAGTGTTGAAGATTTTGAGATGGAGAATCTTAGATCCACATACAGGAAAAGATACAAACTGTCTGCCAAAATTAATTTTACTAATGGATACCTACTAACATGTGGCCAATACACATTTTTGAAAGAGTCCACATTGGAAAAGTTGCAAACATATAATACTTAAGAATATTAAGAATACTAACTAATCCAGAATTAAAGGTCCAACAATAATGGTATGCATAGAAGTATAGCATATCCCAACTAGTACTGCTCTTAGAAAATGTTCTCTTTATTCTTCCTTGGATTTCAACAAACATTACAGAAGTAGCTGACAAGATAGCAATGATAGCTAGGTTATTATTTCATCTAATACCTGTTATTTGTTATCAAACATACCTTATCTCTAAAAGCTTAACAATTAATCTGCAAGGAGGATTTTCATCTTCATTTTATCTTAATGAAGATGAAATTCAGAGAGATTAATTAACTTGTGTAAAACTCATAAAATTAAATCAGTCAAGATCTAACACAAATATCTCAAATTCTAAGATGTGACTACAAATCGGTAGAAAAGACAAGGTACAACACAAGATAGTTCAAGTTGCATTCTTTATCTAGTTCAACGAATGCTATCTAGGAAATCCACTGTAGGGCAATGAACCAGCTAGTTACTTTGGCAACCATCATGAACAAGACAGACAAACTCCTTGCCTGCTTACAGATTCTAGTCTAGTAGGAAAGGAGATACTGATGTTTTGGGATTTGAAGTTGATGGAATTAGAAATAATTTTTTTCTCATCTTTTCTCGTTTTCCTCACTTTTATAATTAAAAAGTATTTTTTTCTTATAAACATATTGCTATTATGGTATCTTTAACTGAACATGCATGTCAACTTACAAGGTCAGGAGTTTTGGAGTACAAGTATTAACTGCTTAAACTAAAGAAAGCACAATTTCATTAACAGAAAAATTAAATAAACTGTCTTGAATATTGAAAGTTCTAAGTAATATGGACCTAGGGATAATAGTTTTTGTTTTTATTTGAATCTTATATTGTCATTAACCAGTTTGTTACATCAGTTACCCTTGGGTAGACTCTGGAAATGGATTTCTGTTTCATTCTTTTTTTCTTTTTAAGGATTTAGGTTATTATGCCTGACTGAATTGATTCATAGGGATTTTATTTATTCATTGTGTGCAGCCGTGTTTTTGTTCCCCATCTGGTTAAGTGGCATGCCTCCCTGTATAGCATTTGCACAGTGTTCACATGATGCTTGGATATTTAGGTGTCAGTTTTTTGTTATGCCTGGACGATGTGAGGTACATGGAAAGCCTCCAGAACTGTAAACTCTAATTTCCCAATCATGAATAGTTAGGAAACCAGAGTTCTGCATTTTCATTAACATAGGGCCTTATATGGCAGCTAAGCTCACTACCTGCTAAGCCTGCTAGGTCTGTTAGAAAATGTGCATTGGCAGTTTTCCAGGCTTGCTAAGACTCATAAATAAATGTCTTTCATATGAAATGTATTTGGTTTGGCATATTGACACTGGAATACATTATTCTTTTAGCAGTTGAATAAATTAAAATAAAACGATGGCTCCATTTTTTCCATGTAATAAGATGAGCATAATTGGGTTAATACCTTAATCTGGCAGTCAGGAATTAGATTGTATACGTAGATTCATACAGTTTAGCTAGAGGGAATTACATGTTTCCTTTTCCTTTCTCTGGATGATCTTCCCACACAATGACTACGCCGGGGAATTGGTCAGGCTGAGACTGGAATAATGTGGATAGATTACAAAAAACTTTGAAATCAGAGACCTCTGTCCTCAAAATCCTGATTTAATTAGTCTGAGAAGCAGTTGGGGAACCTGGATGTTTTAGGGCTCCCCCACAACACCCATGTGCAGCCAAGGTGGAGAGTAGTGTTCTTGTCATGAATGTTAGAGAGAACATTTCTCTAAGGAACAAGCTTGCTGATTTCCCTGCTCATCCTTCCTCTTTTTTCCCCCTAAATCCATCTGACAGCTCCACTTGTGGATTTGTGCTAGAAAAATAAAGGAGCTGTTGCAGATTAAGAAGATTGAAAAGAGGAAGATTCAGGGGCTCTACTTGGTAGTCATGTGGGCATATAAAAGTTTGGGGAGAACACTCCAGATACTATAAGCTGTGATGTAGTGGGGTTGGTTTGACCACAAGTTCCCTAGCATCTTGCCAGCTTTCCCGGGCACACTTCAGGAATAAAACCTATGGAGGAATCCAAACGTTGCCAGGGACATTGGTCCAACAAGGGTTGTGTCATCACGTAGGTGTCTTGGACTTGGCTTTTATTGAATGTATGTTTGTTTCACTTTATATTTTAAAATGAATGTTTAATATTCATGTTGGGCTTCAAATATTTATTTATCAATCTACAAAGCAGACATTTGACTCTCATATCTTTAAATATAAAGGCCAAGATAACTTATATCAAAATGTGCCCTGGAGGCAGGACTGCCATAGAACTTAGTAGTTTCTCGGTTCATTGAAAAGCAAATTTTGTGCTGTTATCTGCTTGTTTCTTCTTTGTGAGTCTTTCTTGTTGATCTGTTATACACTAATTATTTTTAAGGTTATAATACACAATGTATTAACTCTTTGTTATTCTCATAGTTTGTTATGAAATTTTGTTTTATGTTTCCATAAAAAGTCCATTTTCTACTATCTTGTATGACATGAGTTCTTCTTTTAAAACTTGATGAACCTACCTGGGAATGTGATATCACTTACCCTTGGATGATTTTTAAAAATTTTATGTGCATTTAAAGCACATCACTGGGCCAGGTGTGATGGTGCACACCTGTAATCCCAACACTTGGGAGGCTGAGGCAACAAGATCACTGTGAGTTCAAGGCCAGCCTCGTCTATATAGTGAGTTCAAGATCAGCCTGAACTTTAGCAAGACCTTGTCTCAAGAAGCAAACAAACAAACAAAGAAAAGTAATATTCTCGCTATTAAATACCCATAAAGACATTTTTCACTTAAGATAGATAATCATTTCAAAGTGATTATGAGCTCAGGAGGTATCCTCACATGTTAAGAAAATATCTCTAATTAAGAGTACATAATGGAAGGAGTAGAAAAATTACATTTTTAAGTAATTTTATATCATGTATTCACAAAGTGTAATTTCATAGCACAACCAAAAAACTAAAGAAATATAACAGTGACAAAGGATTTATCTGTGGCATTTGATGTTCAACAGTAAAAGCATTCTTGGGTTGTTATTATTATATGTAAGACATTATTACAAAAAGATGTAGGTTCTTAATGAGTTCTAGGTTGTATTTGTTTTGCAGCGACAAAACTCTCCCTATTTATAACTTTTTTGATGCTCTTTAGGAAGATTCTTCCACTTAAAATTTTCTAACTTTGGTCTAAAATCAAACTCTTCTCTCTTTTTCCTTGCATAGAAATGCTAACTCATATTTGTTAGGATTAAGTTTAACTGAAAATAACAGAAATCCTAAAATAATAGTTGCTTAAATAAGGTACAAGTTAATTTTTTATCCTCATGTAAAATAGGTGCAGGGATAAGGAGTCCAAAAGCAGCTTTGTTCTCATCAGGAACCTGGGTTTATAACCCTAATACAGAACTGTCATCCTCGAGGTTGCCTCTTGTGCTAAGATTTCTGATGGGTTACAAGCATCTCAGTAAGAAGGGAGGTATAAAAAGCAGGGAGAAACCAAAGGGTTATTCTCTCCTGTATCACCCTATGCTTTTTTCTGCTTAGTTTTCGTTGGTCAGAAGTAACTTACATGGCCATATGTGGTTGAAATGAAAGCCTGGAATCCTAGAATTGAAGTTGAGTGCAATTCCATACCTAATTTTATTTTATTTTGCTTTGTTCTGTTTACTAAGAGGCAAGAGATAAATGGATAGGGGATAGGCAATAACAGTCTTTGCTACATTACTGTTTTCATATTGTGATATTTTAAGACATGTTCAAATTAAAAGCATGAAAATATAGATACTCAAATTGCTTGTTGAAAAGACTAACTAAAGTTAGTTAGGAAATTTTGTATTGACAATTCTGAGGATTTGACTCCAAAAAGGGTAGATCATAGGGAAGAAATTATTAGTACCAAATATATTACAAAAAATTTTAAAACTATGTGAAAAACCTTCATTCATTATATTACAGTCACTCATCTGACAACTTCTACATATATTAAAGAGAGGGCTGAAGGCTCGAGACGTAGCTCTTGGGTGGCAGGCTTGCATGTCATTTACAGGGCACTGTGTTCACTTTCTAGCACTAATGGGAAAAAAAGTGTTACATGTTTGATCTACCATTTTTAGCCAGTCTTCAAAGATAATCCAGAATTTGTGAACATTTATAAAATTTTGAAGACCTTACAAAATACTTATCTGCTCACAGTGTGTAATGCTATATAGCTTCTTTAAACATAGAGCCAGTCAAAGGTAGCAGAATATTGAAAACGTGCTTGAGTTTTCAGGTTATCTCTTGGGGACAAATTATAGTGTGTTGAAGCACCAACAATTACATATTTGCTCACTATGGTGTAAGTTTATGCCAGACTGAATGAGAACTGCTGACCTCTGGTATGCATGCTGTAGCTCAGCTGGAGGGACAGAAGGACCCACTTCCACCGTGGTCTACTGTGCATGGCTTGGTATTAGGACTGGCAGTCAGCTGGTCATCTTAGTTGCCCAAATGACTAGATAGGATGTCTCACAGAATGGGAGCTGATCTCAAAGAGGAGTCAATTTAAGGATGACCATTTTAAGAATTCAGGTCCCAAGGTACAACAACTTATCAAGTTTCTGTTAATATCTCCTTGACCAAAGGTATTCTCTTGTCAAAGTCCAGAGTCCAAGTGGGAGAAGCAAACAGGGGTAAAAAAATACTAGGATACATTTTTTTGGAGGAGGCATCAAAGTAACTGCCTGCCATAGTTATATTCTAATGAGGAAAAATCTCTTTAACCACAAAATTTCCTGGGAGAGAAGGTACTATACGTTGCATTTTCCAGATAAGAAAAATAAGATTGGAAATGTTTTGAATGACCTACAGGAGGTTTCATAGTTCCTAAGTAGTGAGATGCCACATTTCAGCCCAGCTCGAATGCCTCCAGTGTCTTCCCACCTTGCATGGCCTGCGCCTCCTTCTTAACCAGCAGGTATATTGCAACTGCTGCAGGGACAACTCTGTTTTCTTGTCAAACAGTAAACTCCTTGCACCTGATATGCTGTGCTTTGACTTTAGGACAAGAAAGATTTTTGGGCACCCAAATTAACCAACTCAGACTCCCAAGTAACAGAGATGCCTAGCAGTGACGGTCACTGAAAACATGTGGCAGTGGGGCTAGAGAAGAAAGCAGCTGCTTTTGCTGCCCATTGTGAGACCTTTTCTGTAACACTGATCAGTGATAATAGTATTTCAAGTATTTTCAAGAAAGCTCTCTGTGGTATTCTTTTTTTTTTTTTTTTTTTTTTTTTTTTTTTTTTGAAATAAAGACATACAGGAAGGGCGTTACAAATATGTTAATTTCAAAAGTTTTGTATATGGTATATGTGCTGTATCACAGGTTTTCCTGCTAACCCCTGTCAAAAAAAGCATGGGTCACGCATGCAACTATGACATGCTATTCTTTATATGTTAAATGACACCAAGATTTTCTTCTGCTTCCTTGGTTAGCAGATTAGAGTTCTTTACAGTGCGAGAAGTTAGTTACTTATCAAAGCATTCAATTAATTAGCTAGACCTGTCAGGCCAAACAGAAATAGCCAAGTCTTTTAAATCTCTTAATATGAGCCAATTTTAAAATAACCTTTCTCATTCATGGCCTTCGTGTTTTAAATTCCTGCTCATTAGTGACCTGGTTTTTGGGCTTGTCTGAAAGGAGAGCATCCGTTGTTCTAAACAGGACTCATTATGGATATAGGTTTTTGAATGGGAATGGCTGTGTATAAAGATTGCCTTCCCATTTTCTTCTGAATGGCTAATTGGACCTTCACCTTGTTTTTACAAGTAAAGGCTAAGCTTCAATAAGGAGATGGCCTTTATAATGTCACAACTTTGGTTGTACTGAAGAGCTAGTGACCTATTATTATCAATGCAGATGTGGAACTAAAGTAAAGCATGTGTTTGGTTTTGCTGGAGACAATAAAAGTAATGGCTGCTTTTAAAACCAGTGAAACACTGAACTTGATGGAAAGAGAAATTCATTGAATGTATCACAAGCAATAGCTCAATTCCCGGAGTGATAAAATACAACCACTAAGCATTCAGAAAAAAACACCAGATAGTTTAAAAAACATACACACACAAACAAGCCTGAACCCACAATACCCTTGCATTGACTTCTAAAGAAATAGATTTCTTATATTTCCAAGGAAATGCAAGTATTATTTGTCATTTTAGTTTGAACATCATCCCAGTATATCATGCTAGTGTCCTTAATGAAATATTTCTTTTCTCTTTTGAAAGCAGAAGGAGTTTGCCTTGGTTGAAATAATCTTCTATTTGGTGTGTATTTTCAATTTGTTTTAAAATGGCATTTGTGTTACTTGCAGTGATTCTTTCCCTCTCTTCCTTTTATTTTCCCTCTATTTTCTTTTCTTACAGCATGTACTGTTTATTTCCAAATTACTCCAGACCCCAATAGTCTATTTTGCTTTTGGCAGAATTCGTATATCTATTGAATTGCATTCTGTTTTGTTGAATTTTCTTCAATGAGTGTCTCTCCAATGGCTTATTTCTGTAGCAAAACATTAAACTATTTCTTTAGGGCCTTTGAGTTGAATTTGTAACATGTACCCACAGTCAACCTCATAATAAGCCAAGAGCTCTAATTAATTCACTGTACCCTCCAGTTTAAGTATTTATGGATGTGACTAGTTGAAATGTGGATACACAAGTTCGTACTGGTCTTAAACAAAATGTTTTTTTTTTTTCCTAGTAGTGTTATCAATGTTAATATAGATTTCATACTTCTAAGGTTAGCAAATTCAGCAGACAACTTAAATGCGGCATTGTGTTAATGGAGTCCTGAAAGCTGCTAGTATTAAAATGAGTAAATTAAGAAGGCAACACTGCTTATTTAAGCACACTAGGATAAAATAGTATGAGAGCTTGGACTTAACAAAAATCAATTCAGCATGCAGAGTGCACATCCATCAGGGCTTTGTTATGATGTCAGGGGGAGCAGCAACCCTGTTTTATTTTATGAAGAATGCTACATTAGCATCCTCACGTCCTTGGACGGCTGTGACATTTGCTGTTACGGAACTACTTCAAGGCAGCCATGCGCCCCCGGGGGACTACTCCAGCTACATTAAAAAATTAAGTTGGCATCAGATGACTTATTGAACTCTTTATTGCTATCCTTGGGATTTGGTTGTCAATCTACACAGTAGTTAGTCTCGTTCCACAGCCATTGCATTAAGTAGGAAGTTGTAATTGTTATACTGATGATTTGAGCAAATTATTTTTCTTTAACCAGCCCCTATATGTAGCCACAGTAGTAATAAATGTAACTTGAGTGAAAAGTATGCTTAGGCACTGCATGGGCTTTTTCTTTATAGTGTATTTGGTTTCACTTAACAATGACTAAGTAGAAATTATCCTCTGTGAGACTTTATTATTACGCTAATCACCCAACAGCACAAATCAAAGCTCATGCCACACCCAAATAGACAGTAAAGATCTTCTTTTACAGAAAATATAATCAACTCTTGACTTCATTTTATATATATATATCTCCTTCTTGCTGTTACCTATTCACAGTTTTTAGCCTTCATTGTTTTAGGTGTGGATATTAGATGTTTAATTTTATAAACTGAATTATTGGTTATCATGACATAGGCATTTGATACTTACTAACAGTAATTCAAATTATGTAGCCATTTAATTTTTTTTACATGCCATATAGTATCTACTATTTTATATGAAGTATAGCCCCCACTTTGTCTGTGGGGGATGCATTCCAACGCCCTCAGAGGATGCTGGAAACTAGAAGTAGTACCAAAGTATATGTATATATATATTTATATGTATGTATTTTGCTTTTTTCCCTGTATATGTATATACAACTTAATGCTTTTTTTCACCTTAAGCACTTACCATGCACTGTGGCCATAAATTTTGCAGTTTGAAGTGCAAAAGCAAAATTAGCACAAATTTCATTTTGCTTCTTCAGTTTTACAGTAGAAGGAAGATTCATTCTTATCATAGATCTTAGCAATCTCAGCATATAACTTTTTCTTTTCTTATTAAATTGAGATCTTTCATCATTTTACTTAAAGAAAGCACTTTACTATTTCTCTTTAGCATATCCAAATTATCAGCATTATGACTCTTGTGCTTCAAAGCCACTATTAAATAAAATGGAGATTTCTTGAACCCAGGCACTGCTATACCAAGATAGTAAATGTGATAACCATGATGGCTTCCAAGTGACTGACAAGGTAGTAGCATGCAGAAGATGGATATACTGGACAAAGGAGGGTTCACATCTCAGATGAGACAGAGCAAGAGGCCATGAGATTTCATTTTAGTACTCAGAGTTGTGTGTTATATATTTATGTTTTGAGACGCGGTCTCAAAACATAGCCTAGGGGCTTGTTTTGAACTCTTAGCAATCTTCCTGCTTCAGCCTTTTGAGTGTTGCCGTTACAGGTATACACCATATCCAGTGCTGGTGTGTAATTTAAAACTAATGAATTACTTATGTGTAAATTATACAATTACTTATGTGAAATTATACAATTTCATTTTAATGTTTTGGACCACAAATGACTAAAATGGAGAAAAGCAAAATCTTGCACAAGGGAGAATGACTATACATTGCAAGAAGCACCACGCTCCATGTTATTGTCACAATCCATTTTCTTTGCTTCCTTTTTAAAATAATTTTATGTTAGGAAATTGCTATATAGTCATTGCTAAAGTTTAGGAAAATTAGGGCCAAGGATTTAGTTCAGCAGTGTAAGTGCCTGCATGGCTGGTGCAAGGTCATGGGTTCGATCCCTGGTACCAAAGGAAAAAGAAAAAAGTTTAGGAAAATTAGGAAAGCATAATAAAAAAAGTTGACATATAGTGTCACTCCAAAAAGTAACCCCCGGTAATGGTTATAATCCTTACAGAATTAATATGTATTCTTCTTGTGTAAATATGTGTTTTGTATTTTAAGTCTGTTTTTATGACGAGTCTGTGCAACTAATTTGTGCCATTTTATTCTAAAGATATGCCGTAATTTATTTAGTTCATATCTGCAGTTGGAATTCAATTTGACTCTGAGGTACAGTGACTATAAGTAATATTTTGTTAGCCATTTCTGTATATATAATTTGAATGAAAGGAGGTGAGACTTATGTATGTTTAATATTCAGGCCTGTTACCCGAATTTTCTCTGGAATTATAGCTGGTTATGTATGAAGTTCCCTGATTCTCACTTTACTTTTAGGAGTAATGGAAACAGGAAGGCACCTAGCAAGGCCTAAGATACAGGAGTGATGGGGATCAGGGGGTTCTGTATTTACTGTGCAAGTGGTGGCATGAAATCTGAAATGAATAATTGTGTGAATGCCTTCCTGAGGGAACTTGATCTAGCATGAGGAATCAGGAAAGGCCTCTCTGAATGATATTTAACATTTGCTGAGGTGAGTGTGGGCAAGTGCGCTAAACACTGCATTATGTTACAATAGCAACTACCCAACCATCCTACTGGGGGATGTTACATATGTTGTGGCACATTCTAAGTTACGTTATTGTATTCTATGAGTGAACAATCAAAATTAGACTATAAAGTCTCTTTTCTACTGCCTTCCCCTCCTGTGCCCACTCATGCTGTGATTAACATGTGATGGTCCAGAACTATTTTGAATAGGAAAAAATACTCTCCAAATTCCATAGAGTTTTACATCTTCAGATGGGGTTTCATCTCATGACATTTGTATGCAAGTCTCTCAGTGCTGGATCCATGTAAATTTCTAGTCACAACTATCTAAAAATCTTATTTTTATGAGGGTTTTAAGCAAAAACTGAGGTGGCTTTGAAGGAGCCATACATTGAAATGCAAACAATAATTGCCTCTATGAGCTCCTTTTTCTCTTTGGATGTATTTTACTCCTCCCTCTGTGCACACGTGCCTGAATCACTAGGATAGAATGAACATATGTACTTTTTGAATAAGATTTGTGACTAACATTATTTTTTAAATTAACTATCTTTATTTCTGTTAACTGTTTTGCTTAATTTCAGCATTAGTTCTCTTGACAAAACACTTTTGGTACTTAGTTAAACATTTCAAAATGTATCCCTTACTATATCAAATAATTTTCCAAAAAGAAATTCAATTGGTAAATTGGTAATTTGTCAACAACAGGATGATGCAGAATATTCTCAGATATAATGGAAGTTTTATATTGAATAAAGCAAATACTATCTACAGATAAGTCCCAAAGGGCTGTGGCTATTTGGTTTCTTTATCCAAAGAAAAAATGACTTAGAAACATTGCTGATGCAAATATGACTACTTAAGATGCAATGGGTTTCTAGTTCTCTCTTTTCTCTGTGAAATAAATGTATGCTTGGTTGACCAAGATTCAGTGAAACCTCTCATTAGGGCACTATGGTTCATTAGGGCTTAAGGAGGCATCACTGAAATCGCAATTGGCCATTCTGTGATGGCCAGGTCTTTCTGAGTGGTAATTGAGCAACATTATATTGTGTGTTTTACTTCTGCAATGGTTTTTGGTCTTTTTAAAAAAACATTAGTGGCTTGGTTTTGTGTTATTTGAAATATTGACAATCTCCTTAATGCTGGCATCTTTCTACTTATGAATGAAAATTTAAAGATGAGATTCTTATAAAAAGTATTCAAATCTACCAAGTTTAAATATGATGTTGCTTATTTTTCACTTATTATAAAGAGTATGTTAGTATAATCTTTATTTCTATTCATTTTCTCAAACTGCATGAAATACTTACATGTGCATAGAGTGCTAGAAAAACAAATAATCTTGATATCGACTTACTGAATGTCTCCATGCAAATTGGGAGAGGAGTGGGAGAGGAATACTTCAGATACTTTGATCATCTTATACTTGAGCTGTTTTGAATCTGTCCTGGTTCCATTAGTTGTTCTTGTGTGGACTCATCGACAGTACTCTGTGTGGCACAAATGTAAGGGTCGCACTTGATTGATTTATTTTGGGGATGTAACTTGATTGTGTTGGCTCTCCTCAAAACCAGTGTAACAAAACTAACTAGAGCAAATGCGTATCCGAGCTTTTATACTACTGACTTTATTCCTTTGCCAGCTATAACTGCATGATATTCATTGAATCATTCAGATGGAGGAAGGAAGAAGATAATGTTGGAAGCCAGTTGCAGGTCCAAATATTGTATTTGGAAATAACGGCAGAACTAAAGACGGTTAAAGAATTGAGAGGAGTAGGCGCAAGACAGGTACAGAGGAAGGGAGAATAGCAGGTTCCCTAAGTGTGGAATCCTGGATGGAGTTGTTGAAATGTCAGCCTGAGGAAGCCTGACTTCATATCTGCTCTTTTGATATAACATCCTCACTGCTGCCTCCCAGAATGTCTCTCAGGGAGGACTGACATTTGTTTGTAGGGTTTTGGGAAGTTAGACTTCTACTTCTTTTGGTTGTAATACTGGTCACAAGAGGAATCAACACAGGATGCATCCTCAAAAGATAACAAATGTATATATATTAATTATTATAATGCTTATCTCATTCCTCTCTGCATTTCATTTCATGTAATTCTTCCAAATTAAGCAGTATTAAAAATGTTGAGATGCAGCCTTTCTGAATTTGGGTTCTCTGCAGAGCAGAACTGGAAACAAGAAATCTTTTCTCCCAAAAATGATCCCCAGTGTAAAAGTGAAGGAGCAGGGAATGAACTATGGAATGAATGCAACAAAGGATTGTTGAGTAGGTTGCCTTGTAGGCCACTAAGTGTAATTTTCTGAAATATACTCCATTGTCCTTCTAAATCGCCTCTCCATTAGAAGTTTCTGTGATGATAGAAATGTTCTGTATTTAAAAGGTTTACTATCATAGCCATGTATAGCTCTGGCACTTGAAATATGGCTAGTGTGACTGAGGAATTAATTTGAGTTAAATGTGAATGATCACGTATAGCTGTAGATGGGTGGATTGGATAGCGCAGCTCTGAAGGACCAGAGGCTCAGGCATCTTGACCTCTACTTCCTATGTCAAGGTTAATGGGTAGGGCATATTAGCACCTCCTTCTTCAGACCCGGCCTTCCAGGGTGCAAATGTAGCTGCTGTGGAAGAAAAGGGGAGAGATGCAGCCTGGGCACAGTCTTGGTGTAAACTGGCCCAGGAGGCTACAGAGGAAATTACAGGCAGTGAGAGAATACACGAGGCACAAAAAGCTGCAGTGCAGTGCACTGAAGAAGTGAAAATTTGTTGCATTCAAATCTGTTTTAATGATTCTGAAATATCAAATTTCATGTTACAAGAAATTTAACTCTGGTGATAATTTCAAAGTTCTAACACAATGCTGTGAAACTTTTAACGGTTTTTTGATAGCTTTGTTTCCTTCAAAAATGCTTAGTCATCTTGTTTTTACTTTAAGTTAGACTCTAGGAGAAACCAGACACCTCATTAGTAAATAGTATTTTACTTCGTTTTAAATTATTATATTTTGAAATGTAAATAAGAAATACTATCTGCTTTGCGTATTTATTTACATAGAACTGTATTTGAATTAATTTCAGTAATACCAAAGACTAACTCAAGTTAATTGTCGCCAGAGCTTTGTAAATTGCATGAGATAAACAAAAACACTATGATGAAAAAATGTGGCAACTCCAGTGATTCAAACTAAACAATGATGGGGGTTCAACTTCCTTAAATGTTGAATTTAAACAAGTCTATGAATATTAAGTTTTTAAAAATTAAATTTTCTGACAAAAAGCTACTTATTCCTGAAGATATCCATGAAGCTCAAAAATGTAGGGTTTATACAGTATATTTGAACCTAAATAATCTAAAAGTGTATAGATATTAAATCACAAAATTTATCCCTACTTTTTGTACGCCTAAGAAATTAGTGTTTAAAGGCTAGACATAAAGGCCAAAATTTGCATTTAAATGGAGATATTTTAAGAAGAAATGGCAATTATGACCTCTGTCCTTCCTACTAGTATAATTTTTTTTAGGCCTAAGAGTCAAACCAGGTAAAATATTAGAATGGAAGTAAAATAATAAAATATATAGCTTGACCAGCTTTTCAAAATAGTGTTTTCATGCCTAACAGAAAGGCTAATTTTGTTTTGTCTTGAATCAATTCAATCCTATAAATTATGTTTGATAGTATAATGATTCTGAGGAGAATGATTCAGTAGTTATAAATCTGGGATCCTCATCACTTCAGACTCTGGAGTGAAAAGTTAAAATGGGAAGCAACCAGCCAAATGTATTTTGAAGATCACAAGCCATTAGACTTCGTTATCTTATATTTTCCAATATGAGCTGAAGAATTTTAAGAACATAATTTAAAATATGTAAAGGAGTTTTTATATGTGAATCACGCACAAAGTGTAATGCCATGTGTCTACCCACACACAACCAGAATGAGTGGTTGAGAAACTTTATTCTACAGTCTACCAAATTGTGCTAGCTACTTTGAAAGCTCAAACTTAAGGTATTCATGAGTAAATGGTTGCAACTGGAGCACATAAGTTACATGAAGATATAAGTTTAAATATCAAATGTTGTGTGGTTTCTTTTATATGAGAAGCATCATATATATGTGTATATGTACAAATAGCAAAATAGAAAAGATAAATAGGAAGTAGGAAGAAGTTCAAATATTTCCACAAATTACAAATTCTCTTGTTTAAAAAGGTTTCAATATATGTGCTAATTGGTTTTATTTATACTATTGGTTCATCTTAGTTTGTTCAAATTCTTGTTATCTGTTTCTTTTTTGTTAGAATCTTATTGGTTTATATCTTATACTCTGCGTAACTACTTTGAAGATAATGCTGCACCCTGTAATAACTGTTATTTTCTTATTTGATTATGAAGTTTTATTTTTATTTTATTTTTTCATAAAATAAAAAAAAATTTCAATAGTATTAAGATGGCAGGCATTAGGCACTAATTAAAATGTGTTTTTATTCTTTACTGTACTTTGACTAATTATATGTTCATGCAAATAGGTATGTTTGAGTACATGAATGATAGAGACTGATTCATCACAGGTATCTCTTCTCTCACTATAGCACCATAAAACTAAGCAGAACATTATTTAATCTAGTATTTGTAATGTACATGTAAGCCCATGTATCTATCTTACTTTATACTTATATTTCTGAACCTGTCTAAGTACAAGAATCAAGGTTTCAAAGCCTGACTTTCCCTCCATGTACCCAAGACCCAAATAATGGATGACCAGCAAGAGAAACAGCATTGCAAGGAAATGACGCAGTATAGGTGAAATGGTTGTTACAAGGGCTTACATGTACATTACAAACCTGCATGTGAAGTAAGAGTTTAACTCCCAAATGAAAAACAAGTAAAGTGAGATAATATTTAATTTATACTGAGCATAAGAATCCATATAAGGCTGACAGATCTAAAACAGAACGATTTAAATACTTTTTTTTTTTTTTTTTTTTTTTTTTGTAGAAGTCACCTGAGTTCAACTTTTAAGAAGTTGATCTTCAGTCAGGATATTCATTCCTTGGCCTACCAGAAAAAAGGCTTCAGAAATCCAAGTTCTAAACTCTGAGTGAATGGAAGGGCAAAATCAGAAGGAATAACACAGAAGCATAGCACTATGGAGCTGCTTTAAGAGAGATCAACCTGATTCCAAGTGTCTGAGATCAGTGTATCGCTGAGTTAGTTTCTGCTTAGATGCTAGGTCAGAGCACTTTGTACTGTCTTTGCTCTGAAAGAGAGCATTATGTTATCTCTTAGACATTTGGACTTTGTGAAGTTAGTGGCCTTTCTGATTGCATTTTAATCTTCTCTATAGACTTCTGAGTTGATGCCAGATTCTGTGCTAGGCCTCATTACTTATTACCTGGTACTTGGTTGGGCCTAACTACTGTTTTCTTCACTAGCCTGTCCTACATGTTGCTTGTAAACACACACACACACACACACACACACACACACACACACACTCATAACCTCTACACTAAAGAGTCAGTTAAACAGAATAAAAAGACTGTTTTACTTTTACTACTATGCATATCATTATATTTTGGTCTGTTTATACCCAGTGTGTTATCTAAGAGTGACTTGTTTATGTAGAATTTTTCTCAAATCTCTTGGGCCAGAAATAGTATATATTGAAGCAAAAGTCAGTTAACATCTCAATGCCTCAGTTTTATCCATCACTAAGAGAAGCTAACCTCAGAAAAACTCAGAAGGTGATGTTACGTATTTTCCCACAGATCGTACTTCAAAAAGTAAAAGGCAAATGGAATCATGCTAAATCCCAAAGAGAATACAAGTTATCAAAGGTTCTACATGTGAAGAGTCTATGAGTTTCCAGGTTGGAAACTGTCTAGTCTGAAATAGTGTAGATTCTGAAGTGGTATAACTGAAATGTATAAAGTCATACATGTTATGCATAGGTTACCCACATTATGCAGTTAAAATCTAGAAGCAGAACTGCCAATATAAACCCTTCCAGTTGTAACCATTCTGGGGATTAATTTGTTGGTAAGAGCTCCACAGAGTCTTGTTAATTGGAAATTAAACTTATAAAACTAAATTATGGTCAGTTGCACAGAACATCTTGCCCAATGGTATGTGGAGGCCCTAACGTTTATTTTGTTGTTCTGAGAGCATATCTGAACACAGAACAATTGATAACAAATATTAGATGGTAAAGAATACTTATTTGGTGAAAGAATGAAAGGAGACAGATTATAAAGAAAGCACATTTGAGAACTCATAAAATTATTTCACAAAGATAAATGGAAATAGAAAGCTTGCAATTAATTAGAAGAATGTGATAGTTTGGTAGATTAATGCTGCTTCTCTATCACTAATGATGATTCCTAAAGATAAAGTGCAAAATGTTTGTTATGTGCATAGTATCTAGAAAAATACAAATAGATTTACAAAATGAACTTTGTCTTTCCAAGGACCATAAAATAAGGTATGAGTAAATTTCTTCATAAACACACAGGCTTGTCATTGTATTTTATTGTCCCACAGGCAGGAAATTGATCAATAATAACAATAATAAGCTTGCTGCGTAATGGAAAAGATCCTCCAGTGAGTATAATGGAAAAGGATCCCCCAATGAAGATAATATCTGGATATATTCTTGAAAATAAACACAACATTTTAGCATTCTTGTTATTTAAACAACTGGAATGTGAATGGATCTGTAACAAATCCTTGATAATGTTTTTTTTTTTTCTCAGTAGTTATATTTCTTTTAAGTTTCTGGTCTTAAAACACACTGTATCTTGAAATCTTCTGCCTTTATCATCCCCAAGATCAGGTGTCTAACATACTTGAGAGGAGTTTACATGATGTCTATAATAGGATATTGTTGTAGTCAGGGTTTACAAGAGAAACAATTTAATACAGGTCACATGATTAATAGAATTTCTTTATAACAGTGACCCAAAAAGTCAAATACCAAAAAAAGTGCAGGAAATATGTCCACACACTAAAGACCAAAAGAATCCAGCCAAGGAACCTAAATCCCATGGCAATGTGCTGCATGAGTCCAGCTGGAGGTGTAGAACCCATGACAGTGTCTCATGCAAGTCTGTTTCATGGATCTATGCTGAGAAGGCCAAAAGGTCAGCGGTGGAAGCTAGAAAGTATGTGCCAGTGGGATGAAGGATCTGTGCCAGAAGGCTGAGGGATCTGCCCTGGAGCAAAGAAGCAACACTCAAAGTAGGGACCAGAGTTCTCCAGAAAAGTACCACAGCCAGTGGCATACCCGAGCTTCTCCAGTGATAACAACAGCTGAGTTCATGTCAGAAAACCAGCGTGACAAACTTCTCCAGGAGACAACAGCAACGCATCATCTTCCCTACCAGAGCCAGGAAGTGATGCTTAAAAGTAAGGACCTGAGCTCCCCCAAAGTGAACCACAGCCATTCTTAGCAACAAGGTTCTGAGCCCCTATCATGATGAGAACATTGAAGTTCCTATCAGGAAGGAAGTTCAACAAGATCCTCCAGGAGAACCAACAGCAACAGGAGAACACTTCCTTCCCATCCAGTTCCCTCTTTTTATGCTGACAACAATCTTCAGGTGGGCCATTCACACTCAGCACCACGCTGATTCACTTCAGCTAGGTGTTACAAGTTGACCAGCAGTTGTCAGTCTGATACTAGAATGAGCCAGACTAGCACCATTGTAGGTCTCAGCCCATATCTTAGCTATAAGAAGGATATAAGATTTGTTCTCACAATTGTTTCTTGCAAAAATTGCCTTATGGGCCAAACCACCAAATCTCACCTTTGCTTCCCTTTGCAACCCTTCGCTGAGTTGTTGTAAGATGATTGGTTACATGTTGCCCTTCCCCCCCCAATGGAAAGTACCTTTGTGCCAGGTAGATTCCAAGTCACATGAGACAATATATCCTTGCCTGTTTCTGCCTGGAACTGTATATAAACCTAACTCAGTGGCCTCTCAGGATTGATGTCCTGGTAGTTTGCTGGACGCTATCTGCCAGCTAATAAAGCTTGTTAGCTGTCTGCTTCCATGGATGACTTCTCACATTTCTCTCTGTGCCGTAACAAGACTGCCACAGATATTAAAGTAAAAATGACCACATTGAGTAGAACTGACCATCTAACTAAAAAAAAATTATTTTAATCATTCTTTTCTCAACTAATAAAATAATATTTAGGTAGGGCACATTTTCATGTTTTACATAGGAAACCAGATATCAGTAGCTTTCTCTGTATCATACTCGACTAATTTGATTACAGTTTTGAATATACAAAAATATTATTCTACTTAGAGACAGGACTCTGCATTGTAGGGAAGGCCTGTTTGGATGTTTTGTGTTTCTCCATGAAACATTCTATAATGAACACACAGAATAAAATAACTTGCTAAAGCAAAAATGAGAGCTTACAGTAAATAGTCAAAAAAGAAAAAAAATATGTACACATGAAAAGAACAAACTAAAACATTGCTCAGTCCCTCCGTACTTTGGGGACAAAAATAGTTAATGAAAATAAAGAAAATTTTCCAAAGCATTTTTCTCCTTGGTATAATTTTGTTTTACAGAAAATAGCTTATTTTATTATTTGCTTAAGTGTGTTCATGTGTATGCATGTGTGCATGTGCCTGTGAATTGTTTTGCCCATCTCTTTTGTCAGGAACCATTAAATTCAGTACCCAAAGAATGTTATAACTCAGCTTCTATCAAATTACGGTATGCTAGAAAATCATAATTAATTGTATAAAATTCTTTTATACAAGACCAGACAATGGTTCTACATTTTACATTATATTAAGAACTGAGAAAACGTCATTTGTGAAATCTAATAAGGCAGAACATTATTATGTTCATATTGAAAGTCTGACTAATCTGAGTGGATTAAAGGTGCCTTGTGGAATATGTTATATTAGTTGACTAATTCTTGTCCTCATTATTAATCTTCTGAGGCAAATGTAATACCTACAAGTAAATATCTACTCAAGATAACTTCATAAACATTTTTAATCAGCACAGACGAAATATTGTTTACTGTGTTAATGCAGATTAAATAGCATGCATTTACTTTTATCTCTCTTTAAAAAACAAATTTTGAGAGACAAATTAGTGAAGGTCAGAGCTGTCACTCTTAATAAAGCTGTTTCATATCTTTGGAGAGCTTAAACCTGATGCACTGAAGTGTGCTCACTGTCCCTTATGAGCATTAAGTGGTTTGTAAGACAAAAGAGAGAAATCAGAAGTGAGAAGGTTTCCATCACAAACCCCGTCATATCACATGAAGGGATGGTATGTATTAAATCCCTATTCCATCTCTCTCCCCCTCGCTCTCACTCCCCAGAATTTCAACTGTCCTCTGTGACATATAACTGATCAGAAGTTATAGAATCACATTTTTCACAGGGATTTGAAATGTCTTTGTTGTCATGGTCTGGCAGTAATAGAAGCCATATGCAGTGGGTCAGAAGGAAAGCTATCTTGAAACAGAAGAACCCATCTCTTGGCCTAATGACCCTGGGAAGTTTTAGTCATTTAAGTGTGTTTATCCTTGAAACAGTTTGGGGTTGTATGAGCTATTTCCTCCTCGATGTGACTAAGTTATGAGGCAGAAAACCATGTTTTATCCATAGAAGAGATGGTATCAGTGATAAGCAAATGGTTATGTCAGAAGCAATAAAATTTTCTTCCAGGGGACCTGTTAGGTGATTTGTTGTAGATTGATTTGCGTTTCCTTTTGTGATTTTGAACTACTTTTGGGTGCCTTCTACTGTAAGACACACATCTGATGAAATGAAAAATCATATGAAAGAATTTGATTTAAATTGAGTATTTTGTGGACATTGAAAGACCAGTTGGTCTTAAATTACATTGCCTTTGGAATGCCAGCATGTAAAACAAAGCAACATGATCTTTCTAATGGCTGTTGGCCCATCTCCAGTTCACACACAAGCGAGTTATGTGGTTGGGTCACTAGAGATTTCCTATTTCCCATAAAATAACATTTAGCATGGACTGGTGGAGGTCAGAATTTGTTGCCAAGTAAGTTTTGCTCCCAACTCTTCTAGTGATCTGAGAATATATCCTGAAATTGACAGTGACTCAGCTAAATTGGCCACTGAAAATGCTGCTAGTAGATGCTCATCTGATTGCCCATGTTTTTGGTTTAACCTATATTTGGAGAAGAACTCTTTTTAGGGTAACTTGGGGGTTGTTGGAGCTTTTTGGTATTAAGAAAGTTTTGTTTTCATACTTCTGAATTTTGAGTTTTGAGGTAAACATGCATCCACTGAATTTTAGATGAGGTTTTATCAAAACTTTAAAAAAATTCTACTGATGAACCTTCAAATTGCAAGATACTGTATTTTCTATTTTTTCACTTGGAAAGTATAGTGAAAATACTTCTTTGCCTTTCCTTCCTTCTCATGGATAACTATCATTCATACTGCAACCTTCCTCTATAGGGCTTATAGTTTGAGAGATACTGAATATAAAATATCTCATAAAGCCTTTGAGCATATTCCTGTATCATTTGTGTTCAGAGAGACTTGAGAAGACAGAAGTCTATTCTTTTACCAGCAAAGACAACATTCATTAAAACTAAAAGAAAAACTAGAAGATTAAATTAAATCAGTCCTACAAATATTGAGATTCTATCATTGGAAAGGTAGCAAGTTCTTATAAAGGAAAATAATTTGGGAAACTTAAGAAGTCTTTTTACTCTTAACGCTACGTTCATACTCTTATCTGAGAGCTCCTATAATGAATTTTCATGATTCTGACTGATTTCAAGGTAAAGATTGGGATGTAATTTAAAGTGTTCGGGGCTATAATCTTTGAAATAAGCTACAGTGATCTGTCTTCATCATATGTTTTATATAATGGTGTTTAATTTTACTGCATGAAATAAAGTTTTCTGCTATTTTGATAAATGCATTTGTGAATTTTAAGTTAAAATCAATAACTAACGTTTTCAAAAATATTTTAAAAATATTTTAATATTATACTTTTTCTATTATACTCTGTTTTCCTTTGCTTGATCTAAAAAATGTTCCCATTGAAATCTCTGACTATTGAAATAACTATGAAAATAGAGAATTTAGGGATAAATGACTGTTGTCCTATAGTATAATTTTATCACAATGATAAAGCAGAAGAGAAATTAAGTAGGCATTCCTTTGAGAGTTCTTATGACAATCAAATCAGAGGTTTTGTTAGAGAAATTCCCTCATTAGTCCAGATTGAATGAATGAACTAATTGCTTTATAATTTGTTCTAATTGGGATTTTTTTACTGATATGAGGGAGAAGGAGAAACCTTACCATCTTCACTGTCATGAGAAAAAAGAAAAAAATAATAGGTTTCTAAAATGTTTTCTCAGCTTTCAATAGCTAAGCTTGAAGTATTTGGCAACCACCTGAGATTACCTTTCGAGTAGATATTTTCAGGGAAAAAAAAAAGACCCAGAATAAAGAAAGACAGCCTTTGCCACATACAATATATTTGAATAGCACTCTAATGCAGCTTTCTTAGGTGATCAGATAGAAATGTCTTGATATTCAACTGGATTACAGCTTTAACATCCTTCATCAATGCAGTTACTGCAATAACAGTGTTGTAAATGAAAGTTAAAATGACATGACTATAAGTAAACTTGAGTTTTGTCTTATTACGTGCCAATTATAAGGTGGTAAATTGTCTTGAAAGCAACTGCGCCTTCTAGATAATAAAGAAATACTCCTGATCTTGGTGTTACTTACACCAAGGTGGGCATTAAGTGTTTTGATGGGATGGAGTTTTATAGGATAGAGAGTATGTCATTTCCCCCTCCCTGCAGACAGTATTAAGACATTCTATTGATCTTTTTTGTAAGCACCTTTCCTGTAATCTCTCCAGAACAGTAATCTTTAGCTTTGGGTATTTCACGGAAACACTCACATTTAGAGGTATTTTCTTAAAATTGAGCCTGTCTTCATTAAAAATTATTTATAGTGATATTGTTTTCTGCTCTGTTTATAGTACATCAGGGGAATTATAAAGCATACTATTATGCTTTTTAATGCTTTTTAACGTTTATTAGCACAGCAGATATAATAGCTTTAAAGACAATGCTGACAAATAGATTTTTAGAATTAAAGTAGATATTTGTGTGCAATTAAAACAGAAAATGACACCCTACAATTGTTAAGACATTTTTGATGCTCTTTGGCTCTCCATATTGATTTTTTGTCTCCAGAATTAGTTCATTTTAGGAGTAATTTTTTCACTCAAATACAGAAAATCATTATCCCTTGAAATGCCATCTATTGTATACAGTGAAATCTTTTTGGTGAAGGAATGACACCCTTTCTCCCCAACATAAGTGTCACAGCTGACACCACTCTAATAAAAGACAGGTTAAAAACTGAAAAATATGACAATTTATTTAGAGTGTTACATGACACAGGAGCCTTCAGAAATAAAGATCCAAAAGATCCAGGAAAAATTGTCTGCTTTTATGCTTAGGCTTGATGAAGAGTAAACAGCCCTGTAGAAATGCAATTGTACAAAAGATTATGATCTAATGATAATAAACTGAAGGAGAAATCCATGGTGTTTTCTATTCAGATTCTTCTGAGTCATCCTGTGTATATCCTTTCTTGTTAGGTATGTGGCTGATCTGCTCTGGAAAGTCTTATATTTACCATTAGAGAAGCTAGGTGAGAGAATTTCTTCATGGCCAACTCCTTGGTGGAAAAAGGGGAACCAATGCCTAGAAGGCAGATGAAGGTCCCAAGACTTGAGGCTCCTCTGATGTCCTTCTGAGGCTTTTTCAAAGAATTCAGAATGTCAATGTGCCACACTTCAAAGTATCATTTTCTGAGCCCATTGAGGACCCAGTGTTCAGTGAAAACAGGAACCATCCCCAGAAGTCATGTCTGCAGTGAGATATGACTCCATCTTCCCTTCACAGATAGTCACTCAGTTGTCTGCCATAGCAATCTGTTGGGAGCCGCGGCCGAGCCCGGTCGCCTTACTTGGAGGACGTGAGGCCTGTAGGAAAGAGCAAAGCCTGAGCTAGATTACCCCTCCCATCGAGTGTGCTAAGATGGCGTTTATCTCCTGCTTCCTGCTTGGTAAACAACCCGCTCTGTAAGATAGTCTGCCTAGCAACAACTGATGTTAGCCAATCAGCCCGCATCGTGCGCTTTGAACTGATTGGCCACTGTAACCCTATAAAAGTGAGTGCCTCTCCCGCCACGAGAGAAGAAGCACGGAAGGAGCCGCGGAGAGCGGACCGGTAGAGGCTTCGGCCGGGAAGAATCCCGGGGCAGACTGTGCGGAGAAGGAAAATAAAGAGAGCCTAGCCACTGCCAGATCTTGTCATGTGTTCTTCCTGCCGGCCGGGAGCGACACCGACATCTGGTGGCCCGTACGGGGAATGATCAACCCCGAGACGCGGCGGTGGACTGCATTCTCCAGTACGGTGCTGCAGGACAATGAGTGCCTCTCCCGCCACGAGAGAAGAAGCACGGAAGGAGCCGCGGAGAGCGGACCGGTAGAGGCTTCGGGACAGACTGTAGAGAAGAAGCACGGAAGGAGCCGCGGAGAGCGGACCGGTAGAGGCTTCGGGGCAGACTGTATAAGGAGAGAATAAAGAAAAGCCTGACCACCGCCAGATATTGTTGCGTGTTCTTCCTGCCGGCCGGGAGCGACACCGACAGCAATCAAATAGCAGGTCACATGTACCCATTTCTCTTCATTTGTGCCATCAACATAAATACTGGCCTTTATCATTATATGCCAGAACTGACATAGCCCTGTCTTCCATTCTGCTCTGATGGTCTTATTTTCCCTTTCATTATCTACAATTCTAATCTCTTGGCTTATTTTTTCTAAATTATGATCTGATCATCTCATTTCATGTTCAGAAACTTGTTTCTTCACTGCCTACAGAAAATAAAGTTCATATTAGTACTGAGAGAGTAAAAAGCCATTATCTAACTTAATAAACACCGAAGGAAATATTAATATTCCTCTGTACCTTTATTTTCCTCTTCTTTTTAAAATTGTATGTTTGTATTTTGTATTGTAATTTGAGATATTCTCAAAATACATTTTACTAAAAGAATGCACACATAAGAATTATATGCCATTTGATATTCATTGATTCTTCTTTCCTTCTTACTTTTCCACTGGATGGGCAAAGTAGATAATTAAATCTGTCCTATTAGTAGAGACAGAACAAAGATAGACGCATTCTGTAAATATGCCATAGGAGTTTAGAACTGCCCAAAATTTCCTTGCATTTTTGGGGAAGAAAATACTAATAAATACTGTCTAAACGTATCTCCTCTTTTCTCCAAGTATTCTTATGAAAACTTCTGTTTTCTTGAGCATTTCAAAGATTATTATTGAGACCACTTCTTACATTTAGCCTACACTTGTTCTTGTTTGCCCACCTTGTTGGCCCCACGCCCTTCTTAAACCTCTTCTTTTTATGTTGTCCATGCTTGTCTGCATATGGCCTCTTCTTTTCATTGTTTCTCTCACTGTCTTAATTTGTGCCACCATGCTCTGATACTTTTAACCTGCTGTGGAGTTTTAAAGCCCCGCACAGTCATTTAGAGCTATCAGTTCTTCTGCCACTATCGCTATCACCACTGCCACGCTGTTCTCACCTACTGATTCACCTTGCCCCTCTTCTCTGTTGTACAGACATCTCAAGGGTAATTTTAAGACTATCCTCACTTTCTACTCTATGGTTTAGTCATGATACCGAAGAAGTATTCTTGCACTGAATGCTATAAATGATTTCCCTGGCATGGTCAAAGGCTTTTGACATTCTCTTCTCTCTTCATTTTACTCCAAAATTCCAGGAGCCTGGAGGGGTTCAGATGGGCTGATAGAAGGACATCTCTCAGGACATTAGTCACTCACTGACTTCTCTGACCTCGGTACTGCTTTCTGTACTTTTTCCCTAGGGTAGTTTAAACAGATTATTTAGGACAAAAAGGACACTCTTTTCCCTCAAGGGAAAAAAAGTAGAAACCCAGGGTCCCAGGGAAGATGGTCCCAATCATTACTAAACAGTTAATCCAACACAGCCACCCAAAGAAACAGCAGAGCTACCCCTCTGGAAGTTCAGCAGAAGCACAAGAATCTTTCCTACATATTCTTGGTGAATGGCGTCTGTGTTTTAGTTTTCTCTGTTTTGTCCATGCCTGTCCTATTTTTCTTCTCCTTCTAACACACCAGTCATTCTGAGCTGTCTTTATTAAGTTGGCATTGTGGTCCTCTTCCCCTTGTCTGGTCTGAATTGCGTTCTCAGCCAGGACCCATCAGTTTAGCCACACCCTTCCTTCCAAGCCTCACTCACCAGTGGTGCTGGTCAGGAGCTGCCTCTGCTAACCACCACGATAAAAGTAAATTCTTTCTTGCTCACTTGATGCCTTGTGGCATTTATTTTATGGCATTCTTATTATAACTTTGTCACATCCTGCCTCTATGATTATTTTGTAAAAATCTTAAAAATTAGTTTTATAATATCCAAACCATTAGTTTTTAAAATCTTTGAAGATATGTTTTATGTCAAATTCATTTACGTATAGTTCTGCAGCCGGGGTATAATGATATTAATATACTAGAGGCACAGTTTTATTTCTAGAGGGGATTAGATGACTCAATGAAATGTTTCACAGTGATGTGTTCTTCTAGTGGAATTTTTTAAACCTAACATTACTGAGAATTCCTCACTCAGCAAAGAGGCAGTAGTGCATCATTCTGACACTCCTTTGAGGCATGTGTTTATTCAGTGTCCACCCTCTTACATGCAGATATTTAATAAAAAAAAAAAAGAAAAGAAAAGAAAAAGAAAATCTGTGGCTCGATTATATGCTTAGCCAAGAAGTTTCTTTTGCAGTTCTAAGGGAAATCTCTGGCAAACCCAATTACTCTCCCAGCAATGCACTTCAAAGGAGAAAAGAATGCATTTCTTGTACAGAATTCCTGGATATGTTTGATCATTAGTCAGGGCAAGTAGTTTGACTTGAGGCTATTTACTCAGCAGGAATAAAAAGTACAGCATTGCTTCAACCAAGACGAGTGCCCCATACCTTCCCCAAACAGAATTTAATTTGATCTGTCAGAGAAGATACAGAAGTTTGCTATGGAAATGAGTCACTATCAGTAAGATTTGGCTGACTTTTGAGCTGTTAAAATGCTCTTTTCCCCCACCTGGCATTTTTCAGGAATAATAACAACAGATACACTTGGCATGAAGCAGTTGACCAAGAGCCTCAGAATTTCACAATATATAACACTGAAACAGTATTTGTTTTCCTGCGTGTAAGCCAAATACACATGGATAGATTTTTAAAAAATAAAACACATATAAGTGTGGTATGCTTTATATTTCTTTCATCTAGGAAATGTTACAAATACTTTGATTTAGTCAAAAATACATGATTTTTACTACATTTCTAATTATAAATATTTGGTTGAGAAACCAATCTTAAGAAACATGGAATTGGAACATCAGCTATTTTTGAACTAAATACAAATTTAATTTATGAGGTAGACTTAACACTTTCTAGGGGGGAGAATTTTCTCATCACCTTTTAATGTGAAATTTTCCACCACTTTAACTTTTCATTACATTTAATTTCAGGTATAAAATGTATGTTACCATTTAACATATTCTTCAGCTAAAATAATTAGCAAAAATAATTAAAATATCCCATATTTGATATTCTTATTGCAGTTTTTAGAAAAATAATGCTTTTAACTTACAGAAAAATAAACTGTTGTATAACCATAAATGTGTTAATTAATTTGTAATTATTCACCACGAATATTGCTGAGATAACTATATTTTCATTTTAAGCAAAAAAGAAAGCACTAATGAATATTTCAATTGTTAAATGTTACTTTAATAATAAAAGTAAAAGTACATAACAGTGATTTGAAAAACTTAATTCCCCATTCTAATGGGAATGTAATGTGTTTTCCTCACGGTGAACTCTAATGAGTTTATGAACGTGCTGCCATATTTATGATAGAGGCTATGCAAATTGCACTGATGTTTACTTATGCATGCTTTTCATTTGAGAGTATACTTAGAGACTATAAGCTTACTGGAGAATTTGTTACAGGAGACAAAATATATGAAGAAGTCCTCTTGTCCCAGGAGTAGAATTAAGGTAAAATTAACAAGGAATTCAAGTTATCTTTGATCATGATATTTTATTGCATTTTTATTCACTTTGAGGAAGTGTTGCCTGTTTTTTGATGTTCAGCAGAGCAGTACAATACAATACACAGAAGCATAATGTTGAATTTTCATAATAATGTTTGTGATGCAAATGAAGCACACTTCAAAAAGTAGGTTGATTAGCATTTCTTGGTAAGATGACAGTCCCCTTTTTTAAAAAAAAAATGTTCATTAGTTTTATCAGTGGTTTACATATCCAGATTTCAAATTTGAAGTGCAAATTTTTTGCTTATAATCATAATGTGAATTTAAATAGTTTTACATTGTGCATTTAAAACAATTCCTCTGTCACTGAATTACACTGTGAATTAATGAGCTGTTGCCACCTCAAAGCCCTTTGCTTTGAAATTCAGTCTGATTTAAAGTGAACTCCAACCATTTCAGGCCAGCCACTCACAGAAATTTGCAGGATTAATGAGCTCCAGGGGCTCCATTGCTTTCTAAGGAACATATATCACTAAATTCTGTTCTCAGGGAGTATCATTCTCACACAAGAAAGAGATGGGGAGTTGAGTGGGGAAAGTTGCTATTTAAAGGTTTTGATACCTGCTGATGAGGAGCACTTTTCCTTCTACTTGGTGCATGCAAGACTGGAGCTTTTGCTTTCTCTAATTTAGAGAAATTAAAATTGATGGATACTTTAGTAAGGCTACTAATGTAGTTGAAACAATGGTCTTTTATGGCTTGTTATCCAATTTCTTGTTTTCATTCCACTTAATAGAACTTCAGTGCTTCATGAAGAATTTACAGATACACATTTTGAAATGCATGTAATCTTAAATATGAGAGCCTATTTAGGAAATTTTATGTTTCCCTAGTTCCCTATAAGAATGACCAACATTCTATATCTTCTCAAAGATACCTCAGTCTGTACAACAGACCAAGAGTAACATGGGAAAACTTATCCTTGACTTTTAGGTTATACTATTTAGTAAACTAATAGTTCCTTTCTTAAAATGATGTTTAATAATATTATAAGTAGATTATATAAGCAGATATTTATCTTAAAGGCATAATTTTCTCTTTTCCTCTGGAGGGAACTTATTTACATGAGGTAATTTCAATAATTGGGACAGCCTGGCTTACAGTAGCAAATTGATGAGGATATTCCTCATTCCCAAGAAGAAAACCCCCATCAATTTCAGCACTTTCCTCACAGAGCCAGCATTATACCTGTCTAAGACAAGGTCTCAGAATTCTCAGTACTGTGATCCAGCCAGTCCCTACCTGTAGAATACAGTTGGCAAATAATTTAAATGTATTTACCAGCTTTGGCCTGATCAACCCTTTTTGCTACAAATTAGGTGCTCTGACCACTGGGGCAGACCTGCAAAGGCATATTCAATGTTTGGCTTTCATTTAGATAAAATATTGAAATATGAGCATCTTTGAGTAGATGAAATGCTTGACCCTCTCCTATTTGTTTTTTCACGCAAGTTATCCTGATCATCTACATTTTTTCATCAAGTTTACTCAGATTGCTTCTTGATCTCATCATTGTATAACTATGAGAGAGGAAAACATTTTCTAATGAATAAATTGGTATCATTGAATCAAAGTTACATTGCTATTGCAACTCAAACTTTAGCAGGCTGATGATGTCTCATAGTAGTGGAGAGCAGAGTGTGAGCTTATCAGACATTTTCTAAAGACCTTGCTTAAGCCCTGCCACAAGAAGTAGTGTATTTCACTGCTAAAAAGCATGAGTAGATCGTAGCAGCTAAAAATCTCATTACCAATAAAAATAGGACACTGGACTATACTCCCATGTTAGTATTGTATTGCAGTAAATTTGCATGAAAGAAATCAGCAAAAGCTGAATATCCTCTGACTACTGAAGATACTATTTCAGTCAATACTCCTAAAAAATTACCAAAGATTTGTATTCTACATGTATACTGGGTTTCCTAAGGTTACCCCAATGAATGAAATATCACTAATATGTGGTTCAAAATAAGGGAAAGTCATTTAGGAAGGATTTCATATCATCTAGAACATCATAGTTTTGCTTATAATTCATTAAGGTAGAAGATGAAGAGCATTAATATTAAAGTGGAAGATGAATATCTTATACCTTCAGTGCATTCAGAGCTCCATAAGAATTCCAAAACCTAGCCCAGTAAAGAATGGAACATTCTGAGGAATGTTCATAAAATTTGCAAATAGTCTTTGAAATGGAAACATGCAAACCAGTTGTGGTGACACAGTGTCCATATATTCAGGAACTACCAGAGCTTCACAAGTTTAATCCAAGGAAAGTACACACATTTTGAGTTCTCTCAGTGAAAAGGAGATTCAATATGCAATTAGAATTAAATTTTCAAGTTTTATTTGCTACTGTTGTATAAGGATTGCTGTAAAGTATTTAATTGGCATGCTGATGTATTTCAAGAGTTGCTTAATACTCTCCCTGATGACAGGAGACATTAAGACAACCCAAACTGTTGTGTGAATTATAGAATATTCTGGTCTTAGATGCATCTGGAACCTCTAAGTAATTTAAAATACTGAAGATCTTACCATACACATCAGATTGTGTCATTGTAGTACGAGTTAGATCCATATACTGGTGATAATGTAATATTAGAATGAAAGACAATAGACTGATAAATTTTAAAGTCTGAAGATGTTGACATGTAAATCATCTCAACATTGGAAAAGGAGATAAAGGAGTTAAAGACAATTATGATTCATACAAAAAGTATTTTAGAGAGGGATGAAAAACTGAGGAGAGGCAGTAGTTAGGCCAGATTTTGTAATTTCTAATATTTTACAGTATGGCAATGACATCAGAACCCTGAGTGAAGAGCTCCATCCTGAAATGCAGTGCCTTGTGTTGTTGGAAAAGGAAGTTTTGTGTTAATTTTTAAAAAACTATCTAGAAATACACAAAGAAGCAAGCTATTATTCAGAGAAAGGGTTAAAAAGAATGGATTACTTTATTCAGGAAATTTTAAATGACTATGTAAGTGACTTGGAGGTTTTAGTACTTCTTGAACATTTTGATTCCATTTTCCCTAGAGAGCCACCCACGCTAGAGGTTGGGCACAACTCCTTCCTCTTGAATCTGTAGCCCCCAAGGAGATGAAATTAGTTTAGTTGCTAATGAACTTTGGTCCCCAGCACAGAACAATTACAATGGGACATAAGGACAGCTTCAGGAGTGTCAGGGGGATTTTTTCAAATGCAATTTAATCTCCCCCTCCCCATTTACAGGTCAGCTTATTAAAGCTGAGAGTTCTTGGTAGATAGTTTCTGTGGAGGGAAAAATTATATCTTTGAATAAGCTAGGGTTAATTTGATTCGACAAACATTCAGAGTTTCACTTGTGAAATATAATGTTCTTATAGAGAACATAAGAAGAATATGAAAAAAAATTGTCCTTAGCTAAGTTGGCCTGATGGTTATGTACACCAAGCTATACAGGATTACATGGTAAAATGTGGTAAGTATTATCATGGTAAATATAAATAAAATTTTGAAAAATGTGTGTTCTTCATATAGGGCATCTTTGCTTCTCATACTGTTTTAAAATACTATGGCAATTCCTATTTTATAGAAAACAAAGTAAATCAGATACATAAGCTTAAATATCACATGGTTTCTCTTATAGGAGAAACCCAAATATTAACAAAGAGCTAAATAGAAGATAATAGGACATAAGGAGATAGATCTTTCTCAAAGAGAAAGGGGATCTAGAGTTGGAAGGAAGGAAGTAGAAAGGAGGGATAGAGAATAAAAAAGGAATTAAGATATGTTATGTGCATGTACCAGCTCTGCATAAGGAATGTACCTGTTATGCACTACACATAAGGACTAAAAATCTATAAAGGAAATAAAACTGTCCTATGGCAGGGAGGGAGGTGGAAAAGCCAGGATTTCATCCCAAGTGATTTAATTCCAAGTATCCCACAGTGCTTTAGTAAGTGGTAGGGAGAGACAAATAATAAAACATTTCATAGAAAAGGCAACATGAAAATAGGCCTTGAAAGATAGTTGTCATTTCAAAAAGGTGATCAAGCAGAAGGGAGGCCTCAGAGAGCTGTGGTCTTGAATGGAAATTTAAGCCTTGAGGATGGGTGAAATTTCAAAGGGGAGACAAGAACCTGGGAAGAATTCCATGGATGGAAACAGGGATGGGAAGGAAGAAGAGGAGACAGAAAAGGAACAGGTATAGCAAAGTCTAGCTAACAACTGTAAGGTTACCTGGATTGTGATGTGGCCAAGAAACCAAGGTGCAGTTGCACCTTTATTCATAAATCAAGGCAAGGAGCACCACAGTAGTCAGCATCATGTGGAAAGTGGGTGGGGACTGATATGCAACTCCAGGAACTTTTTAATTTGAGATCCCTGAATGGGTTTATGTGAGTGATAGTAAGGCACAGAGGATAGATATGGAAACAGAAGGAAAAAGGGAAAGGAGAAGACAGGAAAATAGACTACCTTTTCAAAGAGTTTGGTATGGAAGAGAAGGGACTGATAGTACCACCTTTGCATACTCACGACCCCAAAGAGAATGACTGACTTGGATTGCCTGTGGTGATACTTGATAAGAGAACATACCCTGAGCTCTGTCTCCATGTGTTCAAAAGAGGTTAACATCCTCAAGAAATACAGTATGTCTGGGAGCAAAAACCAAAAAAAGTGTTTTCTTATGATCTAATAGATGTTGCTGCACTGCAAAGGAGGCTAACAGGAATAGGTTGTGGGAGCAGCATTTGCAAATGGGGGAACTCAGAGGCTTCTGGAGAAAATGCCAGTTGAACTGAGACATGGGTAGGAATTATCCAGACAGATGAGAAAAATTTTAAAAAGGCTCAGAAGTACGAATAGCATGTTTGTTTAGTTAGCCATGAGAGGTAAAAATTAATCTAACATGGGGGTAATATGCACTGTGAGCTGCAGTTGAAGAGGGACAGGGGATGGACCTGGTTATAGGAGGACTGACATGGCAATCTGGTTCTTGGACTTTCTTCTCAGAAAGTGGGGAGCTACAATTTTGTGCTAGTAGGGGGCTGTTTGGTGGTTTTAGGTACAGAGACTGTTCTCACTGGTGTGAGCTGCGTGGGAATCTGTGTAGGGATGAATTTGGCAGAGAGATTACTTTGGGATTGAAAGCAACAACCCAGGTAAGAAGTCATGACCTGAGGAAGTGGGTTTGGAGAAGGCAGGGAAAACTGGTTTTTATTTGTGGCTGAAGTTAGAGGTGGAGGACATTTGGGGGCATAGGTGCCTCCTGAATTCTGTCTCAGTTCACCGGAAGTGCTTTTGTGGTCCACTGCATACAGTCTTCCTGTCTAAAATCTGACATTCATAGTTGACTAGGGTTTAGTCTGAGCCAGAAACCAAAGCTCTATAATAGTGAAAACAAAGGAAAAAATGAGAGAAAGCAATAAGGAGAAATGAAGAGACCAGCAATTACTTGTGGTGGCAACCCATTATCTTTTGATTTCAGTTTTCTGGCAGTATTTTTCCATTTCCTCCTTATGTCATTACTAAACTCCTTTAGAAATGTGGGTATTGCTTTGCTAGAGTTACTATGGTTGACATGAGAAAAGCTTCTGATAAGTGAGTTCTTAGAACCACCATGACAGTATTGGCTTAGATGTTTTAATTGCATAACTATTAGGAACAGAAGAGATAAAACTTTGGGGAATGGGGCAGAAGGTGTGAGAAGTCATAAGAATTCACTAAGTATGAAGACATAAAAGGAACCACTAAGCACAAATATAATTAAATGGACTCCATTTAGTGTTTCAGTTAGATTCAGGAATATTTCCTGTTTCTTGAAGCAAGCAGGCAGTTTGTTCATTTTGCTGAAATCTTGGGGTAACAATAAAGTCAGAATTAGGTACTTATTATTTCTGCAGCCTCTTTTGTTTTAACCTATCCCATGACACAGGATATTTTCAAACCTTATTATCATTCTGCCTTTTCTCTTTTAGTCCAGGGAAGCATCTTCAGAGAACATAGATGGCTTTCCAGTACTGTGTCTCCCCAGAAGATTACTGATAAGATATGGAGGATTAGCTTTAACCCAAAGGATCATCTTCTTCCATAATTAGGAAAATTAGAAATGGTCATGAGGGAAAGAGTATGTGCCTACCTAACCCTATTCTTGAATTTGGGTAGGTAAGAATCTGGAAGCACAGTTAATTTTATAGTTTCATGATAATAGTTTTCAATAACTGGTATTCATATACTTAATCAGTGACTCACAGAATCCTGGTGGCTGATGGAATGTCTTACATGGTTTGTGTATTAGGGTTTTACTAGAGAGAACTAGAGAGAACAGATATAACATGAGATATATAGTTATAAAAGAAACAAGACTGGCTTTCGATGGTCAGCCACAGAGTCCGATAAGGAATCGTGCAAAGGGTATCTACACACTGGAGGCCGAAGGATTTAAACCAAGGTCTGGAGTTCACCCTCGTGTCTTGTGCAAGTCCACACCAGCAGGCTGATGGGTCTGTGACAGAAGGCCGAAGGCTCTACAATGAAAGGCTGAGGAGTTATGCTGGAAAGCCGAAGAGTCTACACAGTCCAAACCAAAGGTGAAGACTGGAGCTTCTCCCCAAAATGGAATGCATTCCTCCTTCCTCTTTCCCTTTTATACCTCCAGGTGATGAGCCACCCAAAGGTGGGCCTTCTTCTACATCCTTGGGTGTAGAGTTGCTAAACCCATTTGTTAAACTTCTAAATGTCTGAAGTTGACACAATCAATCAACCACTGTAGTGTGACTGAATGGACTCTCTACTCTGAGTCCAAGACATGCTAGGTTTAATTAGTGTGATACAATTTGAATTTATCCTACCCTTGATGAAATGCAAAGGATATGGATTACATTTTATACTTCAAGGTTTTGTTTGTTTGTTTGTTTGTTTATTTATTTATTTATTGGTACCAGGAATCCAACTCACAAGTTGAGCTTGCCAGGCAAGCACTGTGCTGCTGAGCTGTATCCGGACCCCACTTCCCCTTTAAGGTTAATTTAAAACAAAACCTTAAAATTTTCATTTAGGAAATATTGTACTGATTGCACAAAAGAAATCTGTTTTTATGGGGATTAAAATTTATACATTTAGGGTGAGTGCTCTTTAAGGAAAATACAAACTTACGAAGTCATGTATAAAATGTTTATTTAAATCCATTCTTTCCAATAACATGGTGGAATTTTGAAAAATTATTAATAGTTGAGGAAAATTTCTCTCCTTTTCATAACTTCTTTCTTTATAATGCCTTGTACCCTGTTAGAATCATAGTTAAATTTGGGGAAATTTCTTTGGATTTCTTCCATAACATGCTTCAACATTTTAGATGTTTTAAATTTGGTAGTGCAAAGGCTAATCTTCAACACCTTTGGAACTGATTATACTTGTTAGCCAGTTTGTTACTATAATTGTTTCCCATTTTTACTAATTTAAAGAAAATTACCAGGCAAACACATTGCTGGGATCTCATCTAAGCCCTCAAAAGGAGCCTGGGCTGTGAGGGATCTGTAAACTAAGGCTCCAGAGTTTCATGCTAAAACCATCTTTCATCTGACAGCATCATCATTTTCCACTCAGTCTCTCCAAACAGCATTATATTCCACAGTCCAGTGAAACAGCACAAACTTTCATACTTAGAAACAATAAGCCATTTGAAGAGAAAGTCAGACTTTCAGTGATCCTACCAAGGTTTTCCTTTTCTTTTTTTTAAATAAGGCATGACCAATTCTTATCTCTTAGTTTAACCAGCATACAATGGCTTATTGTAAGACTATTATGTTAATGTTAATATCTTTGTATGTATTACAAGCTTTAATTTATCCCTGATAGTTTGAAGGAAGATTAAATTCTCTCAAGAACATGAAAATATTTTTAAAGATACTATCTTTTATGGTATGTCTTTCATAGTATACTGACTAGATTAGTTGTGCTCATCTAAAATAAAAATAATTTTAATAGCATATGGTTAAATAAAAATACATATGTATAAACAATAATCTTATACTGAGCATCTTTAACATTGTTAAATGTTATTTCTAAGTCTTACAGGAAAGCTTGTTATTTAAGATCGTAGGACAGATATATAGATCCCTTTACACTCTATGGCTTTCTGTTAAATTGATCGAGACCCGTTTCACTGCATTAAACATTAGTCTTGTTAAGTATGCCTGGGCTGCCCACCCTCGTGTCTCCCAGTCCTTCTGCATACACAAAGCCTTCAACCTAATCATGTCATTTTTGATAAAATTTAATTTGGATTTTTTTCCTAGTAAATGCTGTCTGGTGGCAGTTAAATAGAATTTAATTTTTTAAACAATCCGCAAGATTCAATAGAGCTTAATTATCTGATTTGACTTGGTAAAATTTGGCAGAAAGTCTAGACATTGTAAGATATACCTGCACTTGACTTGGATAAAAGTTTAGTCAAACAGAAATCAAAATTCAATACAAGGAAGGAGTAAGAGGGAAATTCCTGTTATAAAAGTTACTTGTGTATTTAGTTAGAATTTTACAAACACAAAACATGTTCCACTGAATTTACACATACAATAAAAATTAGATTCTTTTTTATTTTTATATTCTATTACAAATTTAAAATGAATAAGTGAATGACTAGACAATCCCCTTGTTAAGGGGCAATTTAAATTAATGAGGTATTTTTCTCAAATTTGATTTCTGGACCAGCGTTTCTTAGTGTTTAGAGTGGGCATAAATAACCCAGGGATTTTATGAAAGTACAGACTGTGATTTCTGAGGCAGAATGTGCAATTTTGCATTTCTAACAAGCTCCTGATGAAGGCCAGGCTGTCTGAGGACTGACCTTGAGCAGCAAGGCTGTAGATAAGGGGTGGCAAAACTTTTAGAGCTCTCAATGATACGAATAGTCCTCTTGTGGCACAGTGGCACGGTTTTGCTGCCACTGCTAGACCATAAGTGAAGATACTTGGGTTTGGACGTGGCTGGTGCCATCGGCACTATAAATGTGCTGATTATAATATTTAAATAAAATCACTTCTCAGCTGTAGAGTGGGTTCACATTGTTTTGTCACTTCATTTTTGTTTTTATGTCCTCTAGCATCATATACCTTATGCTTGCTTAATTACTACCCTTGGCAAAGCCAGTTGCCTTGATGGTCCAGCATGAGAAGAGCACAACCAGAGTTGTTTTTCTAGTAATCTCCCAGTCTTGTTACTTTCTCACTCAAAGTTAATTCTCTTGAGCTCTTTTCTCTGATTCCTCTGGCAGCTCATTCTATGAACAGTTGTCCCTGTGTCTTTTTTTTTCTTTATTAAAAAAAGTGCTCATCTGTATGGGCTGACTTTATTCCTGGGTCCAAATCTTGCCCATGCCGTCCTTTGACCTAGAATGCCCCCACTTGCATCTCCTGTCCTCCGGGCAGTCTTGCAGAATGTTCTGCAAGGTATAGGTGCTTATCATTGGACATTGTCAGAATCCTTTGAATGGTTTGACGTAAACTGGGAGATTTTCTTCATCTTCATTAATTACTTTACAGAATTACTAACACTGGTGCCTATTCATTCTGCAAGCTTGTTTCTTTTAGACTCTGTATCAAGCAATTTCCATGGTGTGACAGTGGAACACTGCCTTAACACATATCCCAGGATGTGACACCACACAAATGTCTTAATTGATAAAGCTTTGAATTAAAAGCCATAACATTAATAGGTAATTAATGTGTAAAGTAAAAGTTTTGATTTAGAGAAAGGGAGGCAGTTAGACAAATACTAATCTAAAGAAATTTTCACCTCAGGTCAATAAAATGAAATATTAATAACTAACAATTAGTATTTCTGTTGAGTTATTTAGTCAATGGTGAAAATGCTTTATATAATAGTCTTGCAGAATATTTGTTGGAAAGAGAGTGACATGATACATTTTTATATTCTTAGAGTTTTGGCATGCATAGCAAGATGGTAAATATGCCCACACGTACAGCCAGGAAATGTGGTTAGCCCAAAGCAGGGTGTCAGTGGAATTCTGAATAAGGGTGAAGCAAGATGGCAGTGACCTGCTGAGACTTTGGTCACCTGACTTTCTTGGGTTGTTATTTTCTCTACCAACCACCCTATAGGGGGTCCCTGGGAGTGACAGAAAAATCTCCTGTGATAGAAAAACTTCCTGTGTGACTTTTTGGTAGAAAAACAATGGAAAATGCAATCTGGAAACACATTACGTCTTCAATTACTAGAAGAATGGGTAATCCTTGTGCTCATCTTTGAATATTACACTTAGGGAAGTGCAAGAGTTCCAGTAAGGTACTCCTTGACATCGAAACTTGGAATTTTATTTTCCAACTCCAAAAGCCCTTGGTGTCAGCATATGTTTAGAATTTCTATACTGATGTGCGCACTTGTCAATGTGGCAAGGACAGAAGATATATTTCTCTAAGCAAAAAGATCTCAATATATGCAGAGACAGCCTTGGGTCAAAATCTCACTAGTCCTCTTAGTAACAGTTTGACCATATATTTTAAGCCTATATAAATCCTAATTTGCTTCTCTCTAAAGTGATGATAATAACAGTGTCCACCATAAAGGGTTATTGTGAGGATTAGATGAATAAAATTAAAGTTTTGATTTAGAGGAAAAGAAATAGGAAGTTATGAATTTAAAGGAATTAAAGTAAAGTCAATAAGAATTACTTAACAGAAAACTATAATATAATGTTATTTAAATACTGCTATTGGACTATTTAAAAGAGCTTCAATATCTAGCAAGTAGAAAGCATTCCATACATATTAATTATTGCAGTAATCATGGATACTGCTATGGATATGAGAAAAATTCAGGGCTGCATCTTTAGAAATTATTGAACTCATGCAAAATGCTTAAAATAGTACCTGTGTGTGTGTGCTGAACAAATATTAGTTGTTATCGGAGTTACTGCTATCCAAATATTCCAAGGGATAAAGGCAGAAAATATATATATATATTTTTGTCTTTTCATTTTTATTGGTATCAGGGATCGAACTCAGGACTGCCTGCTTGCAAGGCAGGCGCTTATGCCGCTGAGCTAAATCCCCAGCCCCAAGGCAGGAAATATTTGTGGAACATGTATCTTTTATCTCTTTGAACAATTATTAGCCTGTTAGCCTGATACCTTTCTGAGGATTATTTTTCTTTTCTAAACCACTAACCACTTACTTCTACTTTTGAGGTATTTTTAATAGTCAATGATTTTTCTTGCATTTATAATTCCATTCAGAAAATATCAGTGTCTTCTATTTTTCCAAAGCACTGTCCCAACTGACCATTACTTAATTAGTCAGCTCTATAAACATCACTTGTGGGCCTTATCTATGTTACATCTTGGATGGTGGTTTCAAGTGTGCAACACTAAGTCATTTTTATTTCTCTAAAGGACCAAATAGAAGAAAATACTATGGTATGTTGAATTAGGGAAAGAATCTTTGGGGATTACTTTCTTCAGTATTTTGATATGGCTTACCTGTTTTCACCTAGCAAATTAGAGGAAAGTCCAGGGAACAGTCCCAAAAGGCATAACTAAAATTTATCGTGAGTATTGTACACAAAACATCCATTAGTTTCAGATTGTTTTAAGAGTGAAAATCAGGGCTGGGAAAAAGCTCAGTGGTAGAGTACTTGCCTAGCATACACAAAGCCCTGAGCTCACTTCCCAGAACTTGAGAGAGAGAGCCCTTGGAAAAATATAATTTGTGACAGAATCTAAAAGAAAAAAAAAATGATATCATATTGATTGTTTGCATCCTAAATTTACAGATTGTTATTCTGTTTCAAATATAGCCACAAATAAATTTAAAAAGATATCTCCTTAATTGTTGTCAAACACAGTATCTTATAAGTACTTTTAATGTTAAAGAGGACAGAACAAATACCTAGGCAAAAATGTAAAAATCTCAATCTGAATGAATGATTTCTCTTTTTTGATTAACATAACAGAGTATATGATTGTCCTACTCTCCCTCTTCATCATTTCTTTGTGGAGTGGGGTGGGAGGATTGACAAGAATCCAGAGCTTGATTTATGATGAGAGATGAGGGAGAGCTCTTTCCAGGCCTGTGGGCCTAAAACAAGATGCAGCATCTCCCTCTCTGCTAGACTCTGCCCTCTGTGATCTGGGACTCCTCCAGTCTCTGTTTGCCTAATTGCAACTTGTGCTTATGCCCTCCAGTTCCCACTGGCCCCTTTGATGCTTTTCAGCAAGTCCTCTCAAAGCAGCAGGACAAAATGGAAAGGTAAGCAATCACTTCACATAAAAGAGGGCAGCAAAACCCAGGTGGGCGCCCCTGCTGAGATGCTCCCTTCTGAAGCTGTGACCACACAGCCTAAGAAAACACCTCTACTGGTGCCAGTAAATGAAATTTACAGTCTTGTTAACCTACAAGTCGCAGCATCCATTTCACAGTACAAAATAAATTTAACATGGCCATATTTTAACAAGAACATCATTTTCCCAGATTTCTCTTTTAGTTTTCTAAGGACTGAATTAGATTGTCTCTCTCTCTCTCTAATTACATCCTAATCCTTATTTTTAAAATTTTGTTTTATTTATTTTTTCATGCTTGTAAGTCCACAAAGTCATATTGTCTTATGAATGGATTGCAACATAGCTCAGTGGTAGAGTGCTTGTCTGGAATGCATGGGGTCCAGGGTTTGAGCCCCAGCAACACACACACACACACACACACACACACACACACACACACATACACGCAGACATACACATAACATACACACACACTCCCTGTTACAAACAAGGGCCCTTAACAAAAGGCCATGATAGGAAATATAATTTGCCCTGGATAATTCACATAAAAGAGCACAGTGCTGAGGAAACTGAGGCAGATGGCAAGTCACTCAGAGATCATTAACTGGTAGATGATGTTCCTGTCTGTTTAGGCCTGAAGGGACCACAGTCACTGGTACCTGTGAGAACTACAGTCGCAGAGGACAGGGTGCCCAGCAGAGCTGTTGTGCTCAAACTTGTGTATTCATTGGAATTATCAGGAAATAGCTTAAACATTCTGTCACTTGGATCCATCCCTGGGATTGTGATTTCATTATTCTTTCAAGATTAAAAAAAAAAAAAAAAACTGCCCAAGTAATTGCAATGCAGAATGAGGGGCTTAGGTGATGCCTATACTTCATGTGATAGGAGAAACAGGGGCCTCAGAGCCTACAATAGTACTCCACAAATACCTCTGCCCCTCTTATCCAAATGAATTAGAAGTAAGGGCAGAAACACACTCCCCTCATCAGAATGGCTCACTAAGCTGCTCTGGTGTTGAGCAGGGCACCCTTCTAATGAAAACACTTCCTAAGATGCTAGTATCATTGGGAACTTGTTTACAGAGGTCTTCCTGGCTATTAGTGGCTCGCTGGCTGCTGGACAAGCAGAATCCCAAGGTGCACTGGGACATACATACTTATCCTGCCATGACCCAAAGTGCCAATGGGAACCTAGGATCACAGACTTGCAAAGTGAATTAGGACATCAGAGATCATCTATTTTGGTGATGTTGGTATTGAACCCAGGGCCTGTGCAGTGAATTATATCCTTGACCGAAATTTATTTATCTATGTTTGCATTTATTTTGAGACAGGATCTCATTAAGTCACTAAATTGCCCAGGCTGGGCTTGAACTTGAGATCATCCTGCCTCACCCTCCCAGAATGCTGAAATTACAGATGGGGTCTCCACACCTGGCTGTAGAGATTATTCTGTAAAAAAAGAATCAAGATAAGAACAATAATCTCACCTAGGTTACCCCTTCCCATTTGTCTTACCGATGACCCAGTCCTAATAAGCACAGAATTTTAGAAGTGGACAGAAGTTAACATTAATGTCAACACACACTTCAATGTGGGATTCTGAGCTAAGAGTCATATACTTCTGCTAGTTATCTAGACCTTACCTGAGATAACAGTACACATATGCTGAAGCGTGTGCCCTTCCTCCTCTTTCACACAGAAGATGGGCAATGAGTATTTTTTAGATTCACCCTGAAAGAACACTGACTTTCCTAATGAGCACAAAATCTTCAATAGCTTCTTGTACTAGTTCTAAGTAGACACAGGGTACCAGCCTCCCCTCTACCCATTTCTTTTACTATGGCCTCTCAGTTCACCATGTCCCTGTAGGAGGAAACACAAGATTCCTAAAGGGCAGCGATATTTCCTGAGTGGTGCTTGTAGCTTTGTGTAATGCAGCACATACCTGTGGCCTCTGCACAAGCAGTACTTATATCACATTGTGGGTCCTCATCTTCTGATTTCTTCCCAGGCCAAACCAACCAAAATTCTATTCTGTCTCTATAGTTCAAAAATGGCAGGGGGACAGTGGGGAATGAAAGAATATTTCTCCAGGATGTTGTGAATGTCACTGTCTTATAACAAATTATTTTAGCTGAATAATTTACAGTGCATACTACAAATAGTATTTGACCAGTGTAACAACACAAAAGGACACTGTATTGGATGTTAGAACCCAGGAATGAGGATAGAGAATTCTAGAAAAATATCCATTAGGGAAACTTAAGTTTCCACACTTAAGGGAAGAAGAGAAAAGACATATTAGACTAAATATATAGAATTAATAACATATATGAAGTGTATAACCTTTGTTAGATACTAAGCTTTTACCAAGCACTTCACATCCATATTTTGTTCAGATCAACCAATTAAATAAAAATTATTGTTTTCTCCATAGCATAGATAAAAACAAAGGCTTTAAGAGTTCAAGAAACTTGCCCATGATCATGTAACTAGACAGTGGCAAGGCCAGGGTGCAGACTGTTTAACCTGCCTCCAAAAGCCCAAACACACGTAAGAGCTTGTAGATGCATAGACAAGTGACTGATAGCTACTGTAGTGGTCCTGGTAGTATTCAGTATATATCTGTTTTTGTCTGTCTCCCACCAGCCATGCTTTGTCTCATAAAGGAACAGACCTCTTGCAATCTGCATTTGCCAGCTTCCCACCTCTGACTACTAACTGGTGTTGGGTCAGTGGGAGATACTGTCAGATCAGAGGACAGGAGTAACAAGAGGCCAGGGAAAGGTGTTTCTCTTTTCTTTGTCTGTAGTATCTCTGCCTTCATTGGGCAGTCCCTGCTATGGTTACAGCTTCCACAATCACCAGAATCCCTGTACTCTGATGTTACTGTCTCTTCTCTGTGTCTTTTCAGATTCTTCTGGTTTTTCATAATTTATTGTCTCCACAAATGCTTGTTTTAAGTCTTTTCTTTCAAGTCTCATTTTAATATTCACTATCTTAAAATTTATTATGACTACTAATGATAATTAGTCCACCCTCAAAGGTATTATGCACCAAATTTGGATTTACATTCATGGGTCTATGCTCTGTTTAGTTCTTTTTAAATGCTCACCTGAAATAAAGCTTCTTTTGCTAACTCTAGTTGAATATTATCTTATGATAAGGAAGTGAGACCAAATCCAACTTTGACTTACATGGTATCACTTTTTCTTATGACATTAAGTGATTTGTAGCAAGTTCTCAAAAAAAACATGCTTCAATATTCAGTTTTTAGGAATCTAGAAAGCAGCTATAATTTTTCCTTCGAATTATTTTTCATTTTGTTAGTACGTTTGCAGTACTAGCAAAAAGAAGTTGATATACATGCATAGCACATCTCAATTTCTTTTTTCTTTCCCTTCTTTCTCCTCCTTTCACCCTCTTTCTCTCTTGTGGTCTCTTTCTTCTCTGAGAAAGATCTGACTCCCTACTTCCTATTAGCTATCTTGTATTTCACTCTTTACTTACACTTTAGATTTTTCTTACAAGAGAAACCATGTATTTAAGTTTTTATATATGATTTATTTCCCTTAACTTTATGGTCTGAAGTTACATCCATTTCCCTACAGATGACTCAAGTTTATCTCTCCTTATGGCAAAGTATTCCATTCTATGTAAACACATTTTCTTTATCCACTCATTTTTTTTTTTTTTTTTGGTCTTTTTCATTTTTATCGGTACCAGGAATTGAACTCATGACTGCCTGCTTGCAAGGCAGGATCTTATGCCACTGAGCTAAATCCCCAGCCCCATATCCACTCATCTTTTGATGGGCATATAACTGTTCCCAAGATTAGCTATTATGAACTGTGTTGTTATAAACATAGGTATGCATTGTCACTGTGGTATGTCTTTAAATCATTGCGGAAGATACATAGAAGGGAAATAGCTAGGTCAATTTCTAGTTTTAGTTTTTTGAGGAAAGCTCCTTATTGATTTCCTAGTGTGTGTACTAGTTTATTTCCTAACAACAATGTAGAGGGTTCCTTTCCCCTTGCTACCACACCTCCTCAGCATTTGTTATTTGATTTCTTGATGATGCCCTTTCTTTTTTGGAGTAAAATGGAATTTCATTGTTGTTTAAATTTGCATTTCTCTAATGGCTAATGATGTGATGTTGATCACAAACCTTTCTTTCTTTAGAGTGTGTGTGTGTGTGTGTGTGTGTGTGTGTGTTACTGAAGATTGGCCTTTTGCATGCTGGACAAGCAGTCTACCACTGAGCTACATGCCCAGTCCCATCAACGTTTCTTAAGTATGTTATAGAAATCAATTTGCAAATAGGTCTATAATGTCTGTTACTACTTTGATGGAACTTGTTTAATTTATGGTAGAATTTCTGACAAACCATAGGCACAAAATAACTATATGTTAAGTGAATAAATATAAGAACAGTAGAATAGACTCTATCATATCCATACATATTGTACTATTATGCATTAGCTGTTTTTAAATGGACTCCAAATTAAGCAGGAAAAGGTTAAGTTATCCTTTTGTAGGTGAACTTTGCAGGATGGAACTTGGTTTGAAACACAGGCCAACAACTACATACCATAAGAGCCATCAGAACAAAACTCAGAGGCTGACAGGAAAGTCTAATGAACCACCTTCCTTAATTGATAGCTTCCGAGCTGTGCTCCTTTCATTCTTTTGTCTGTCAACTGGCAGAAGATTCAGTAGGCAGAAACCCTTCATTGCATGCTGAAATTAAAAAACAGGTAATTTAATCCTCACAGTGCTACAGATGATTTTTTTTAAAGCTTGCAGTTGAAACAACAGAACAGTTTCTGGGTGAGTAGGTCTTGGTGATTCATAATTTAGTAGATGACATGTTCAAATTTATTAAATTGACCTGAGCATAAAAACTGTCCCCAAAACCCCCAATTAATCTGCAGTGCTACAGATGTATTTTTTCAAGAACAATACAATCCCACTATTGTTACAAATTTGGCTATTAATTTTTATAAAGCTTTTAGGTAAAAAATGAGCTTTTCAGAGTCATAGACTCATTTGATAAACGCTTCTGGTTTCTGAATGTGGGTGGGGAAACATTCCTGATGTTTACCCAGACAGTAAGCAATTTTGCACATTGAATATATGTTGGATAAATATGAATTTGCTTCAGGTTAAGGTGTTAATACAAACTTGTCAAGAAGAACAAATCTGAAAAATACTTAAAGCTGTTTTTAAAGAATAAAATTATCATCTCTCAGATCATATCATTTTTGTCTAAGAATAATTTTCCCCTGCCTGTAATTTCAGAGCTCTGTAACATGGAAGGTGTCAGTGTTACATAATGGAGAGGACTCTTAACTGTTTGTTACTATGTGCATTCTTCAATGGGCTGTGTTTGGATTGCCCTACTCCATGCAGTTCTAAAAAGCCTCATTCTACTTACAAATAAATGCTGACTTCCTGGGGAAACCTCATGAATCAAGGCATAATTTTAATAACTACATTTTAAATAGTAAAAATGAGGATGTGGTATTGTTTTCTTGGAGAGAAGAAATGCTTTTTATTTATGTCTGATACATACATTATCTTGGTTAGTTTTCCCTCCTTGCTGGGACAAAACACCCAAAAACCAAAATGAAGAAAGGAAAGATTTATTTAGCTCATTGTTAGTAGTGGTTTCAATCCATAATTAGCTGGCTCCATGGCAGGATGGCATGGCACTAGGGCAACATTTCAAGGTGGCAGCAAGCAAAAGTGGAGTAAACAAACCTCTTCTCTCCTATATATGTACACAGGCAGCGTCCTCTCCCTAGGTCAGGTGTAGCGCTCAAAAAAAATCTCCTTGTCCTCCTTTGCATAGGATGAAGATATTTACAAAGTAAGGATCCTGGCTCCCTGCTGAGCCACTTAGTTAAACTTCAATGGAGATGGACATACTCACTAGGTTCTGAGCCTTATTGACAGCAGTGTGGATTTCCTGGTAGAGGGTAGACTAGTATTTTGTTTCTGGCTCAGAAACTCAAAATGCACCAGGTGACACACTTTTTCAAGTGTAAATATTTTAATTAAATATCTTTTATCTACTACATTTTGGAAAGTGAGTTTTTAGACCATGAAAGAATCTGAATTCTAATGACTAAGATTCATAGGCACAGGAAATTTGCTACTAGAAGCAGGATTTCTATTGCTACATGTACATCTACTTAGTAGATTATTCCATACCTTAACTTTTGATCAGCCTCTATCTACATCTGTCTTGTTGATTTATTCCATGTATTATTATCTTAAGATTTCCAGAGGTCATGACATTTGTAGGCAGTTTGACATATTCTACATGTCTCTAGTTCCTATATTTTGAGGCAACCATTTCTCTTCCTAACCAAATAAAATGACATAACTTCCTTTCAAAAAGAGTTTGGGGGGACTAGTATCTCAGCCTTTGCAAGGTATGTGAAAAGTCTGATGCTGTGGCGGCACCACTCTAGACCCCTGCTCGGTGGCTGACCATTTATTGTTGCTGGCCTTTTGCTGCCATCTAATCACATCTACTATTTAAGATACCCCAGGGCCATTCAAAATTGATTTTCCCATAATATTAAATGATGAAGTGAAGGATTTTGTGTTATCATCTAAATACAGAACAGGAAATACATTAACTTAAATGTACAAACACTTTTCCTAGAAATACATTAACCATTCTTTGCCATAAGGACATGATCACTGGCATTGGTCTTTTTTAGGTCCCTGAATGTAGCCATATGGAGAGAGTATGTATACTACCTGCCCGTGTCTTCTATTCCAGAATCCCTCTCCTGACCTTTAGCAATTACAATAGCAATAATAATTATTATTTTATTTTGCAGAAGACTACAACTCTCAAACCATACTCCACAATAGTTAGGGGCCCAGGTTTGTATACCTGGAAAGAACCACTCTCTGCTTTTTCTATCTACCATACACTATCTTCATCAAATAACCTTTCCTAAGTGCTACTTACATACTTCAACAAGATGTACCTCTCTCTGATTTGTACTTGATACTATTTTATACATTTTAGCTGATTTTCATCTTTCTTATCCCTTTGGAACTGACAAACATACTGTGAGCCCCTTGTTTTTTAATACTTATGCCCTTGCATGCATTGTATGACATAAAATATGGCATGCAACATAATGCCAGAAAATATGTATTAAACTAATACATGTATGAAGTTTCATTCTTAACATTCATTAGTAAACCATCCTGATTATTGTTTAAATATACAGAAAAAATGAGTTTTTCATTAACTAGATTTAGCATATGTCATCTGTATTCATAAATCCTAATGAATATGACCTTTGGGCTAACAGAAGAGTATTACACTAAGACATTAAGAAGAGGATTCTTCCACGACAGTATTCACTTGACCTCTCTTTTAGAATGTCCAGACTGGTGCACTAATGTTACATTAACGAATTTGAAATTTAGACATAATGTGAACACATATAGATTTGATGTTTGAGATGAACTTATTTTTCTTCAATTAAACTATATGAAAGAAAAGCAATTACTCAGAGGAGACTGGAAAGGCTGTGGAATGAGACACTGAAATAATGTTAGCTACACTTGATTGAGAAAAGAAGAGAAATGAGTCTTCTCTCATGGAGAATGACTCAGCACTGCTAGATAATATGATGAGGTTACATTATTCTTTCATCAGACCTGGTCAGGTTAATTGTGGTATCCACTGAATACAGTTAATTCAGAAGACAATTGATCATTGTGCCTGGCTGTTTTTATTTTTAATAACAATTTGATGCTTTAATAAGACACAGAAGCCTAGATCTTTTTATAACATCTGATGATGAAAATCAAAATATGAAAATGATTTTAAATACACTTGCATTTGCAAATAGGCAAAAGTCCTTGAAAGTCATTTTAAGTTCCTTTGAAGCTACAACATCTATTTATGTTAGTGTTTCCTTTTTAAATATTGTAGGAACTAAACTTAAAAATCCAACTTCTGGTTTTTTTGGCCTTTTAAGAGCAGAGCACACGTTGCATCTTTGCTTAAAATGATAAATATACAAGCCGTGAGCTGACTAGAACAAAGTGAGGGAACACATTTCTGTGACTTGCAGCATGCCCAGCACTTCCTTGAAACACAGGAGCAGTTTACTTTCAGGCATTGTGACAGAAACTGGGAAAGAAGCAGTGTATCTTACGGAAGTACATCTCTCACTGCTGTGGTATGAAAAGATATGTACATCTTTCCTCAGTTTGGTAGCAGAGGGGCATGGAAGCCAGGCTATATCTTCATTGCAAGTACAGCCTATGATCACTTAACATGCTAAAAAATTACTTTTATCTTCTTCTGCTTTTTATGTGACAATTCAAAGAGCATTATTTTCTTCCTGCTTTGTACATCCTCCTCTTCCGTGGTGGTATAAGTGCCACAGAGTTAAAGCAAGGGTGACAGTGATCAATGAATGCCGATTTGAATATAAAATCTATGACCATTTGAAAGGGAAACCTTCAGGAACCCATGTAATAAATCCCTGGGGAATTTAAGAGAGATGAACTGTACCTAATTATATTTGACATGACTAAAGCACACAGATCTCTCTGAAGAGTGTGCAGGCAGATTCCCCTAATCCTCTGCTCTACACAATTCAAAGTTTAGAATAGTCCATGCATTTAGCTAATCAATTGCTGTGTGGTCAGACTGCCCCCATCCTCCCTTGAATGTCTAATAATAAGAAGCCAAATTTATAAGATTATATAATTAAGGATTTTTGGGATAAACTGAAAAGATTGATGTATCTATCCAGTTCATGACTTGGAATGTCATGGTGTTATTCTACCTGAACTTGGCTTCAGAAAATAAATACAAATATTGCCATAACAAGGATGAGTTTGCTAAGCCAGCCAGAGTGGCCTTTAGTTGCTGGGAGCTACTACTCCCCAACTTGGGCACCTGCAAACACGGCAGCCTGTCCCTGCCTGGGTGGTCTTGAAGGGCTGGAGAGTTGTGTGACTCCTTAGGACCCTGTCACAAGCCTGCATAATTCTTATCTACAAATTTTTTAAAGAAAACTCAGGTGCATAAACATAGTTGTTTTTTAACAATTTTTTAAATCATAAATGAGAAGATATTACAATGGAAAGGAGAATAGTAATTGCTGGTAGGACCCTTGTCAGAAGAATTTCCCACTATGCTCCTGCTAAGATTTGGTGATCTTATATTCTCCCTTGTCACGGGATTAGCCATACTAAATTTTACAGAGAGACACTAAGCACTGAGTTCTAATTCTACCATCTCTGTAGGCTTAACTATTAAGTCTCAAGTGGAACAGCCCTGGTCTTTAGGTCTAAGGAGCAATAGTAAAAGCAGGTCAGTCTTTTCACTGACAAGGCACTTGAACCTTTTGTGCCTCAGGGTCTGTCTTAACAGAATTAATCTCACTGTTGTTATATCACAGGTTTATTGCGGGGAATTGAATGAAATCATCCATAAACTCCAAGCTGGTACCCTATGCATGACCTCCTCAGGAAGTCAGAGGTGGCTTTCACACGATTCATTTTGGGAACCGTGGTAAGAAGATGGGTCATACTCTGACTTCATTTCTGTGCTGACAAGTTTTGGAGTTGTCTCAATCTTGTGTATGTTCTGGAATCATATTTTAGTACAGTGCCTACTTACTATGTTCAGAGCTGTGCAACATCTTAGGTTCTAGCTGAGATCCTCCTTGCCTTTTCCTGGATCCAGGGCCCTGTAAGTCTTAGTCAACAAAGGACCTATGGAAGTTCCAGTAATTCTGATTCAATTGAAGTTCTTATTGCTTAAGTTAGCCTTGACACTGACCTGTCTCTTCCTATATTCTAAGGAATAGATTTATGCGTGAATGAAAAATATTTTTGAAAAAAATTATACTAAAATAGAAATTGCCATTAATCTTCCACACTGCTCCCCTTGCTTCAAACATATTTATCCATTATTTTTGCTACATTCTGAGGAAATTCTGGAAGTCTTCTTTTCTGAGTGTCTTTAGTCGTGGTGAGATGGCTGGCTGGACGTAGTGAATCCTCTCAAAATGTTTACCTTTTGTTGTCATTTTGACTTTGTAGAAGAGCTAAAAATCACACCATGCCAGATGCAGTGAATAAGGTGGATGAGGACATATCTTAGTGTTTTTATGAGCTGCATTTCCATTGGGTGACAGCAGAAGCATCCACTCTGTCTTTTATCGCACCTTATAAACACACTCATGGAAGAAAATTTCCAAAACCACTTTAGAAAGTGGCAAGAACATTGGGGCAAATGTGCATAAAGCAAGCGTGAATATTTTCAGGGAGATTAATGGCAATGTGTCTTTCACTAAGATGATTTTTTAAATTGAAGTTCTACTATATATTTTGGTCACTGTGTATATTTACATAACGCTTCTAATGTGCCATGCTTTACATGTGTTGGCTCATTGAATCCTCATAAGAATTCTAAAAGGTGATTATTCTTATCTCTATTTAGAGAAGAGAACATTAGGAGACTTTAAGGAGCTTTTCTAAAGCCCTACAAGACCCTATCATTAAAAGGAGGATTCAGACTATGTAGTCTTGCTTGGGAACCCACAAATTTAAAGACTGTACCATGTTTCCAGTTATATCTTGCTGCGGGATTGTGACTGATATGCCAGGCCTTAGCTCAGTCACCAAAGCATGATAGGGACTCTGTGAACATCTGCAGGTAGACACATGAATCGTGTTTTCAGGATGCCTCTCATCCTCGTGCTTCCATTGACACTTTCTTCCTCTTTATATTATCCATGTTTGGAATTTTACATCCTCCTTTTAGTAGATAGCTCTATGTTTTAGTAGATAGTTTCTATGTAGATAGCTCTATGTGTCATCTCCCCACCAGAATATAAAAGATATTCTCCAAAAGGGAAAAACCGTGTTTCAGACCTGTTGCATAACTTCCACAAAAGTAGCTGAATAATTAGTGCATGACACATAAAAACCTCTAAAATAACTTTCTAAGCAGATCAGAAACTTGCATTGTTGAGATATATGAGATTTATTCTCCTTTCTAATTTATCCCTTCTCTTTGCTCTTTTCCACCAAATGATATTTAGTTGAATATTTTAAAGATTAAGATAATATGACAAGCCATTTAAAGTTAAAGCAGATAAGTAAGATCATCCTAAGAAGCAGAAAGGTGTTTAGACTCTTAAGATGAATAGATCAGAGAGAGTACTAGCACACTGACTCTGGCTCTAAGATATCAGGTAACTATAATTAGGTAGATAGTTTATCTCTACTTCCTTAAGAAAAAGTAACATTTAGCTTTTTATTTGAAAATAAAATTCTTCTTTCACTGAGCACTGTGGCACATGTCTGTAATCTCACCCCTGGTTAGGCTGAAGCATAAGGATTGCCTTGAGTTCCAGGCCAGCCTGGCTATGTAGTGAGTTCAAAGACAGCCTAAACTACACAGTGAGATGCTGTCTTAAAAAAAAAAAGCCAAAACATAAATACATAAATAGTTCTAGGAATCAAACTCAAATAGCACTTGAGGACATAGAGTCTATGGTGGAGAACCTATGTTATTATATTTTTCTTTTAAGACAAAAGACGTTAATGTAAAGTTGTTTATTCTAACCTAAGACCTCAGGTGTTGGCACTTTGCTATAAATTAGTGGGTTCAGGGTTGCAATTTGGCACTCAGCTTCTAAGAGGTCTACTGACCTTTGTTATAGATGCAGGTTACTAGCCATGTAGGTCCACACGCTTAAGTTTGTTTGCTTGCCACTGACCAAATGGAAGGAAGCCATTTATTTTGGTGAAAAAGGAAAAAAAGATTATTCAACACTAAGCTCCAAAGGAAGAAATAGAGAGGGTCATATCACCCAAATCACCGTCTCACTGCATACAGATGTGTTAGTCTTTTATAGCAAGGAATGGGAAACACAATGAGATAATCAATATGTGTGGGCTTTTTCCATGTCTTTCTGCACTCAGGCCTCTCCTTTCTTTCCCTGTGAGCAGGAAATTGGGCCTGGCCTCCTGGCATAAGTACCTGCATATCTGGTCCATTCATCTGGGTGAAGAGAGGGGAATGAAAGTTTAGGCTTTAGGTCTGAGGAAGTCTGGAGAAACCACTTGTCTATAAAAAAAAATCAAACTTTTAAGATTTCATTTAGTTTTTTTCTATTTAGAAAATAGAATCATCAACCACTATGTTATGGCATATGGAAATCATCATTTTGACTTCCAACATAGACCATCCATGTGAGAAAGCCACATTTTAGGGTTGGAATGTTCTGGACTTTATTTGCCTTCATTAAAGAGACCACAGGAGCTTCTGTATCATAGATAGTGATGGCAGTCTGCTTCCCTTTCCCTTACACTGCTTACCTATTCATTGACCTGACATATTTTTAAATACTACAAAAGAGTTATATTGTTTATCATATGTTGGGTATAAAAATATGCAACTATTTCCTAAAAAGACTGTAATTACATTTAAGAAATGCTAGTAGCAGCTCAAATGGGTAAGTCTAAATTAGCTGCATGAAAAACCAAAAGGCATATCTAACCTTCCTTAAACTCTAGGTTATATATGTAATTTGAACATTCAGTGAGGGTGTGTTTTCTTCCTTTTCAATGAAAAGGGTAATTAGGATGATAATAGAAATAATACTAAGGCTTATCACAGCCTTTTGCTGACGTTTTCCTAGGTGATTTCTAGCTCTGTAGTAAGGTTGTGGACTGATGTCAGCTTTAGAACTCACTGAGTCTTTCACACCTTTTTGCCTCTGGGCTTTCTCCTTCTCTAATAAAACTACTTTAATCTCATCCACATTCCAGACCTGACGGCCAGCACTTAAAATGAACTGTCTATATCCCAGTAACTTTAAAAAAAATAGTTCAAATAAAAGCAAAGAGTTGTTGAGTTGTTTGCTCTCTTTTCCCACTTGACTGCATCTGTCACATACATGTACTGGTCCCTGACATGAAGTCCTGATATTGATCTGGAACCTATTGATTTCCAACTTAATATAAGGATGGTGTCTACCAATAACTTAGGCAGTTCCAGAGGCACTCACTTAATCTCCTTTTGTTCACTTACAAAATTAAAAGAATGTCTTTACTAGAGTAACTATTAAGGGTTCCAGTATACTTTACCCCAAGCTGAACTTTGGAATCTGATGAAATACATTTTTAAACAAGCTCCTGGCTTTGATATATTAATTTGGGATTGGATTTCCTCCAGTGGTTCTAACAAAATGAAAGCATGATCTTAAAGTATCATATTGTGTTCCTTCCTTTGTTAATATGGATTAGAATTAACTCCTTCCAGATCATCCCAAAGTATCAATGTGCGCCATGCTCAAGGGTATTCTACTTTCCTGTGACCTTCCATGGAGTGTACATTATTCTATGATTCTACAAGAAAATAAAAAGCAGGATAATATCTGTTCTCATTGCCTTTCATTTTTCTGGTTAACAAACTACTCTAAAAATCATTGGTCTTAAAACAATAGCAATGAGTTTTGGTCACAAATCTGCAATTTAGACAGGCTTGTGTGAGAGATGTGTCTTGCTCCATGGAGTCTCAGCTGTAGTAGCTAAACTAGTCTGGAGGGTCCATTTCAGAGATCTTCCACTAATGTTGACAGGCACTGCTTGGCACCAGAGAATGCAAGTGAGTCTGTCGTCCAGAGTCATCATCTCTAAACCTGAGGTGCCAGTCTTTCTTCCTGGTTCAGAATTGTGTCCACCATATTTGGCTGACCAAAGATATCACAAATGATGCTGAAATATACATACAAATCCACTAATACAGAGAAAAGATTATTTCACCAAAAATTAGATTACATCCTATTACATCCATTGCTTTGGACCTGTTTCAGGACAGCGTATCATGATAGGAGAATGTGGAGAGCAAAGGCAAAAAAGAAGAGGCTGGGGGGTCTGAAGTTCCCCTGCAGGGTTACATCTGATGATCTAAGATCTTCCACAGAATCTTGCCTCTCAAAGGTTCCTTTAAGTCCCAGTAATGCCACTTTGGGGTCCGAGCTTTTAACACATGGGCCTGTGGGGGACGTAAAGGACAGCTAGTGAGGCAACATAACTATAAAGCAGTGTACTGAGTAAGCTAGTGGAGAAATAAGTACCTATTTCAGGAAGTAAATAGAACAGAATATATTTGGTAGGAAAATATACTAATACTATATGATTAGCATTTCTGGAACACAAGCTGGCATAATTGCTCACTGACTAAAATGACATTTGTCATATTTTGCTTGCTGAATAAGTAATATTTGACTGTCATTTAGAGTCACATTTGACTTATTAATGCATAGAATACTTAAACTGAAGAAAACAACACAAAAAGTAAAACCTATATTTATCACTTTGGTTTAAATCATAAAGAAAATAAATTCTAAAGAGACTGGCAAAACTTTGCGTATAAGAACAAAGTGGAAAACTGAAGCTCTGAGCCTGGAATGAAATGATCACATTTTTTGCCTAAATGGAAAGTAATGTCAATCTCCCCCTTAGGAGTTCTTTGGAATGAGTTAGTGGATGTTCTCTTTACTCAGAGGCCCCTCTCTTTGCTGATGTATCGGTTTTGTCCCATTTACTTGGTGTAGACAATGTTGTGAGGCCTGGTGCCTCAATACACAGTGAGGGCTTCATGTAGTCAGCTGTGCTTCTTCCTGCCCCATACTTCAGGAGGATAAAGGATGCTTAAGAACTTACCTTACTGCCACAAGCATTATCTTTCTCTCTGCTCCTGCAGGGTTGTTGTCTGTACTGTGTCCATCTGTCAGGGCCCAAGAAGAGAACTGATATGCTGCTTCTAGTCTGTAGGAAAGGTATACACAAGTTAGATGCACACATTTCTCTAAATTTCTGGCTAGCTCCAGGATTAGCATGTGTAAAACTTTACCATCTATACATGTAGACTGACCCAGACATCAAGCACTAGTGTTGTCTCTATAACTGTAGAGATAAACAACTAATTGAATAAAATTAACTGTAAGCATATGTTCAAAATTGGAGAAGTAGTTGCACAATTACATAGTAGCAGCATAATTGATTTATCCTACATGGCTTTATCATTGATTATTTTTTTTGAGACAGGGTCTCACTATGTAGTCTAGGCTGGCCTTGAACTTGCTTATGTAGCCCAGGATGGCCTTAAGCGCATAGCAGTCCTTCTGCCTCAGCCTCCTGAGTACTGGAATTACAGGCATGCACCTTCATGCCCGGCTTCATTGACTTAGATTTGGAAGCTGCTGTGCTTACTATACATGACAAACTTGAACCATATTATGCCCTCATGTTTTTTTGTTTGTTTGTTTTGTTTTGTTGTCCTTTTGAGACAGAGTCTTGCTATGCAGTTCAGGCTGGCCTTGAGCTCACTTTGTAGCCCAGGTTGGTCTCCAACTTGCAATAATTCCCTTGCCTCAGCCTCTGGAATGCTGGGATTACAGGTGTGTACCACCATACCTAGCTTCTCTCAGGTTTTAAGGAAGTACAATTTAAAATATATATGTAAAAACAAAAACTCCCTAAATTAGATGCTTCATTTAACTGTATTATGTGCATTTTATTTCCAAGATGAGAACATCAAGGAGCTCTAGAAGTTTCTATTAAATAATAATCACTCTTCATAGAAAATTTTGCATGTTTTTTGAAAGAAAAGTTATTTATCCACTTACTACTGAACAAAAGGCTGCATTATTACTACTGACTGTGTTTGTATAGGCAAACTGATAGCTTTATATTATTTTGTACTATGGACACTTTTCTATATACAGTTAAAAATAATTTCAATTAAGTATCATTAATTTTATCTAAAGATAAAATGACAGACAAGACTTTTCCATCCCATGCTATTATGTTGTTCACTTATTTTATGTAACAAATGTTTATTCATTGTTTACTGTAAGCCAATAACTGTTGAAAGCACTATAGCTCCAACAGTGAATAATCAGGAAATGATTCTTGCCCTCACAAAACTTCTATTTTAGAAGAGGTCTGGGACAGAAGGTATATGCAATAAACAATTACCATAAATACTTAAATAATTTATATTATATACCATACTTGAAACTAAAGCTGTGAAAACAGGAAAAAGTAAAGCAGATTAGGGAGTAAGTGTGTGGATTCCAGTATTAAATAGGAAACACTGGGGTCAGGAGAGGCCTTATTAAGGAGAAGAGGTGTGAGCAAAGATTTGAGGAAGGCAAAAGTGAACCAATCAGATAAACTGGGGAAGATGTCTTGTGCACAGGGATTGGCTGAAGGAAGTACACTAAGATGGCAGCCTTGAAGTGACCAAGAAGTCCTTGGAAATTATTGTGGATGATGTCCAGTGAGAAGAGATAAGATGAGTTCAGTAGAAAAGGGAGACTTAGAGTCAGGCTTATAGTATAATCAGAGCACTTAGTGTCTTGTAGGTTGTTGTGAGACATCCAGATTAATTCTGAATGCTATAGTAAGACATTTTATTGTTTGAGACAAAGAGTAGTATAATTGCATTTAAATTTCTGAGAGATTAATTAGTGTTTGAGTGAGAATTAACTGTTTAGGGAGAAAGACAAGACATAGCAGGAAAGAAATCAGGCTGCTACAGTAATCCAGTAGAGAGATGTGGTTGGCTTAGTCAAAATGGCAGGAAACAGTAGAAGTGGTTACATGAGTTCAGATTTTGAGTATATTTTGATGCTAAAGTCAACAGAGATGAGCTAAAGATGACTCCAGGAAACTGGAAAAGTGGTATTTCTATCAGTGATATGGAAAGGGAACTTGTCACCAAAGTAGGTAAAGAAAGAGAATCAGGAATTTGAGTTTAGACAGAAAGTTTGAGAAGATTATGAGATGTCCAACTGGACAATATATAGGGCAGGAGAGAGATGTTTGCAAGAAATAGAATTTAAGAATTTTTTTCAGCAAGTAGCTGATACTTCATAGAGATAGTTGTAAACACCGAAGGAGTGAACAGAAGTGGAAAGAAGATACAGGTCTGAGCTCTGGGGCATTCCAACATCAAGAATAGGACTTGTGCAGAAACCAGAGAAGAGGCCAAGAAGAAAGGGTTACTGATGGAGGAGGAAAGCCAAAAGCAGATGTATCTTATGGAGAAAGTGCTTTGAAGAGGGAGTAATCGTAGTTTCAAATTCTGTTAAAATGTGAAAAAAACTGAGGACTGAGATTGACCAGGAGACTTAGCATTATGCAAGACTAGGGTAGATTGCTGACAGTAATATGCGTGGCATGATTAGGGGCTGAAAAGAATTTTCTCTTTTTGTTGTCTTTTATGCTATTGTAGTAGTTAAAAAAATCAATATGCAGACATTTTTTCACTATAATTTTAATGAATATCCTTTGGAATTTGTTTTTAAGCTCTTAGAAGATTTTCACTTATTTAGTTTGGCCCTGACATTGCATTTTATTTTTTATTTTATTTTATTTTTTATTAAAAAAATTAAAGGAAAGGAGATTAAGATAAAAGAGGACATAACAACATAATAACACAGGTCACAACAGAACAATTTAAGCAACATAGTGTTTCACCACAAGATAACCTGACATAACAGTAGCTAGAATAGTGTCTCTTTCCTGGAAATATTTGAGTATAACTTCGGATATTATAGCATCAAACACAACATGATAGTGTAAAACCATTCAAGAGAATGAAAGTATTACAGAGTATTTAGAAACAACTAACAGAAAATGAACAGTGATTTCTATATTATCTCCTTGTCTATAAAAAATTATGTTTATACTATCACATATAATAAAATCCAATAAGCTTTAACACAATAAACCGATGGAGACAGAAGAACAAAAGCTTCATGGGACTTCAAAATAAGATGATATTATATCAGCAATAGCTCTTATATTGTCTTGATTTCTTCAGAATAACTGTTCATACCATCATTGACAATAAAATCAAACAACCCAGAATAGAACCATTCCAATTAATGAAAACATTACAAGGCTTCAAAGCAATATAATGGAGAATCATGTTTACTGCATACTTCAATGAATTCTTACCATGTCTTACACTAGGGAAACTATTCGGTATTCATACATGTGAGTTTGATTTATTTGACTTATGAGTATGGTCTCAAGCTGTGCCCATTTATGTATAAATATCTCAGTGTTATCATTCTTTATAGCTGAATAGTACTCCATTGTAGAAAAATACCACATCTTTTTTATCCATTCCTCAGTTGATTGGACACTTAGGTTGTTTCTAAGATCTGGCTATTACAAACTGTGCTGCTATAAACATGGGTGCTCATATATCACTGTAGTATGATGTTTTCAGTTTTTCTGGGAATATGCCTAGAAGTGGAATAGCTGGCTCAAATGGGGCTTCCAATCCCAGCTTTTTGAGAAATCTCCAGACTGACCTCCGCAATGGTTGCACCAGTCTACGTTCCCACCAAGAGTACAGGAGAGTTCCTTTTCCCCACAGCCTCTCCATCATTTGTTGTTGGTGCTTTTCTTGATCTTGGGCATTCTTTCAGGAGTGAGATGAAATCTCAGTGTGGTTTTAATTTGCATTTCTCTAATAACTAATGATGATGAACATTTTTTCATATATATTGCCATTTGTATTTCTTCATCAGATAATTGTTTATTCATCTTAGATGCCCACTTTTGGATTGGGTCTTTGAATTTTGGGGGTCTGATATTTTTTTAATTCTTTGTATGTTTTAGACAGAAGTCCTTTGTCTGAGGGACAGTTCACTAAGATTTTTCCCAGTTTGTGGGAAACTACACTTTTTTTCACTATGCTGGAGGTTTCTTTTGATATGCAGAAACTTTTTAATGAGAGGCAATCCCAGTTATTGATTCTGAGAAGTATTCCCCGTGCGGTTTGATTCCTGTTCATGAATTCTCTACCTACCCCTAAGTCTTCAAGGTTTTTACCCAATTTGTCTTCCAATAGATTTAGTGTTTCTGTTTTAATATTCAGATCTTTGATCCAATTAGATTTTAATTTAGTACATGGTGATAGGCATGGGTCTAGTTTTAGTTTTCAGCATATGGAGAGCCAGTTTTTCCAACACCATTTATTAAAGATGCTGTCATTCTTCTAGTGAACATGTTTGGCCCCTTTATCAAAAATAAGGTGGTTGAGTGTGTTTGTAGTTATGGTTGTATCTTATAATCTATTTCATTGATCTCCGGCTCTTTTTTTAGTGCAGTACCATGTTGATTTTACAACAGTTGCTTTGTAGTATAACTTTAAGTCAGGGATTGTGATGCCTCCTGCCTTGCCTTTGCTGCTTAGAACTATCTTTGCTATTCTAGGTCTCTTCTGGTTCCAGATGAATTTGAGGAGTGATTTGTCTAGATACATAAGGTATGTTGGTGGTATTTTTATTGGGACTGAATTGAATCTGTATAGCAGTTTTGGGAGAATGGCCATTTTCACAATATTTATTCTTCCTATCCATGAGCAAGGGATGTCTTTCCACTTTCTGAGATCCTCTTCAATTTCTTTTTTCAGTGTATTATAATTTTCCTTGAGTAGGTCTTTCACTTCTTTCATGACAGTAATTCCTAAATATTTCATTTTTTTGGTTGCTAGTGTGAAGAGTGTGGTTTCTCTTATTTCCTTCTCTGTGATCTTGTTGTTAGTGTATAGGAATGCTATTGATTTTTGAGTATTGATTTTTTATCCAGCTACGTTGCTGAATTTATTATATCTAGGAGTCTTTCAATGGAGATTTGGGGGTCTTCTATGTAAAGTATTATGTCATCCACAAATAATGATAATTTAACTTCTTCTCTTCCTATCTTTACCCCTTTTATTTCTCTCTCTTGTCTAATTGCTCTGGCTAGTATTTTCAGTACTATATTAAATAGGAGTAGTGATAAGGAACATCCTTGTCTTGTGCCTGATTTTAAGGTAAAGGCCTTCAATTTTTTGCCATTTAGTATGACACTGGCTGTTGGTTTGTCATAGATGACCTTTATTATATAGAGGTAAAGACTGTCTTTTCCAATTTTCTGTAAGATTATTATCATAAATGAGTGTTGGACCTTATCAAAAGCTTTTTTCTGCATCTATAGAAATGATCATGTGATTTTACTTTTGGCTTTATTGATATGGTGGATTAGATTTATTGATATACGTATGTTGAACCATCCCTGCATGCCTGGAATGAATCCCACTTGGTCATGGTGTATAATCTTCTTGATGATTTACTGCATCCTATTTGCCAATATTTTATTGAGGAATTTTGCACCTCTGTTCATTAGGGAGATTGGCCTGTAGTTCTCTTTTTCAGTTGGGTCTTTCTCAGGTTTTGGTACTAGAGTAATATTTGCTTCAGGAATGACTTAGGAAAGATTGCTTCCCTTTCAATTTCATAAGAGTTTTAGGAGTGTTGGCAGTAAGTCTTCTTTGTATTTCTTGTAGAGTTCCGCAGTGACTCTGTCTGGGCCTGGGCTCTACTTTGTAGGTAAGGACTTAATTACATTATCAATTTCGTTAATAGATATTGAGTTATTCAGCAGTTTTACATCCTCTTGACCTAGCTATTGTACTTCATATGTTTCTAGGAATCTATCTATTTCTTCTCTGTTATCAAACCTATGAGAGTAGAGGTTTTCAAAATAGGTGCTGATGATCTTCTGTATTTCTACAGAGTCTGTGGTGATTTGACCTTTTTCATTCCTTATTGCATACATTTCAGCTTTTTCTTCCCCTTTTTAAATAAGGTTGGCTAGGGGCTTATCAATTTTATTTATTCTTTCATAGAACACATTCTTTGATTCATTGATTCTTTGGATTGTTTTCTTAGTTTCTATTGCATTAATTTCTGCTCTGATTTTTATGATTTCCTCCCTTCTTTTGCCTCTGGGCTTGACTTGCTCTTCTTTTTCTAGATGTTTGAGGTATAGCATCAGGTTATTTATTTGTACTCGTTTGTTCTGTTTTCCTGATGTGGGAGCTCCGTGCAATAAACTTCCCTCTGAGGACAGCTTTCATTGCATCCCATAGATTCTGGTAAGTTGTATTTATATTTTCGTTTGTTTGTGGGTATTGCTTAACTTCTTCTTTAATTTCCCCTGTGACTCACTGATTACTCAAGAGTGTGTTATTCAGTTTCCATGTGTTTGTGAAATTTTTGCTGTATCTTTTATCATTACTTTCTGATTTCATGGCTCTATGATCCGATAACATACATGGGATAATTTCAACTCTTTGCATTTATTTAAATATGTTTTGTGGGCTAATATATAATCTGTTTTAGAGAATGTCCCATGTACTGCTGAGAAGAATTTGTATTCTGATGTTGTTGGGTGCAACACTCTGTATATATCTATCAAGTCCATTTGTTCACATATGTGATTCAGTTCTGTTATTTCTTTGCTGATTTTTCTGGTTGATCTGTCCCTAGGTGTCAATGGTGTGTTAAGGTCTCCTGTTGTAATTGTGTTACTGATAATTTGGTTTTTCTTTTCTGTTAATATTTGCTTTATATAACTGGTTGCTCTGGAATTTGGTGCATATATAGTTAAGATTGTTATCTCTTCCTCTTGAAGTTTTCCCCTAACCAGTATATAATGACCTTCTTTATCTCTTCTGATCATTATTGGCTTGAAGTTCACATTGTCTGCAAACAAAATAGCTATACCTGCTTTTTGGGGGGTTCCTATTGCATGAAGTATTATTTTCCATCCTTTGACTTTCAGTTTGTGAGTATCCTTTTGGGTTAGATGGGTTTCTTGTAGACAGCATATGGTTGGATGTTGTTTCTTGATCCATTCTGCCAGTCTGTTTTTTTAAATTGGTACTTTAAGACCATTTACATTAATGGTTATAACTGTTATATGTTGGTTTATCATTTATATGTTATATTTCTGCTGCTGAACCTTTATCTTTTCATTCTGTTTAATTGTCTGCTTTGCTTAGTGGTTTTTTCCTAAGCGTATCTAAACTGTCTTTCAGTATTCTTTGTAGGGTTGGCTTGGTGATCGTGAAGTTCTTTAGCTGTTCTTTTCATGGAAGTGTCTATTTCTCCATCGATTTTGAAGGACAGTTTTTCAGGGTACAGCAGTCTAGGTTGGAAATCATTTTCCTTTAGGATCTGAAATACTTCACTCCATGCTCTTCTAGACTTTATTTTTTGTGCTGAGAAGTCTTCTGTGATTTTGATAGGTTTTCCTTTACAGATGATCTGTCTTTTCTCTCTGACAGCTTTTAATATTCTATTCTTATGTTGGATTTCTGGGATGGTGATTATTATATGTCTGGATGTATTTTTTATTTTGGTTATGACTGTTTGGAGTTCTATACGCTTCGCTGATCCTAATGTCAGTTTTTGTTCTCATGTTTGGGAAATTTTCAACTATTACTTCTCTGTATATCCTCTTGACATCTTTAATGTTGTCCCCTTCTTTTTCATTTATCCCTATCAATCTTATGTTTTTTTCTTTGCATCATCTTGCAGCTGTTGAATTATGATTTCCTGATTCCTTTTTATTTTTAAAAGATCTTGTCTTTCCTGTTCACTAGCTGCAATACTGTCTTCAAGGTCTGAAATTCTATCTTCACTTTCATTGAGGCAGTTTTTACAACTTTCAATGGAATTTTTGATTTCCTGTATATCTCTTTGCATCTGCTTTATGTATTCTGTTTGTTTCTTATTTTGTTTACTTCTTCCAATTTTTTAACTGTATCTTCTTTAGGTATGTTCAGCATCTCTTTCATTACTTTTATCATTTCTTCTTTTACCTGGGAGATTATTTCTAGTTTGAATTCCTTTAAAGCTTCCTGGAAGTGCTTCTTTATTTCAGTTGCTATTATTTCAGATATTTCAGTTGTATGGCAAATATTTTCTTCTATGTGCATAGCTCCTACAGTTTCTGGAGATGGGCTGGAGCTTTGAGATTGCATTTTTGTCTTTTGCTTTGCCATTTTCCTATATTTCTATGCTTCAAGTGTTGTTCCAAGGCTTCCCCTGAATGTGTTGGAGATCGTCTCCCATGCCCTAGGCTCCTGGGACTGAATGGAAGTTGCTGATCCTGGTTCAGTTAGGCCCTCAGCCTCTCCCATGCCACCTTCAGTGTTTCAGGTAACTGGGCAGGCACCTAACCACTGTGGATGATGGGTTGAAGCTCTCCCCTGGTGAAGACCAATACCCTGGAACTCACTTCACCTACTCTCAAATCCTGTATTTAAAGAAGGTCACTGTGTATAATATAGTTCATTCACAAAAACCTCCCAATGCTAGTCTAGTGTGCCTGGGCTCTGGATGGGTCCTTGAGCTCCCAAAGAGATAATCTTAAAGTTTCCTGTGGTTTGGGGTAGTGCAAATTTACCTCCGCTGCCACTGAGTTTCCCGGTTTAGGAGAAACCTGCCAAGTGCAGCCTAGTGTGGCTGGGCTCTTGGCTGGGAAGGCCCTTGAGCTCTGGAAGAGGTGTTCTTAAAGTCTCCCTGAGGCTCCAGATGACACGCAGACTTACCCCAGCCAGCTGTTTCCCAGTTTGGGAGGTCACTGGGCGTGTCCTGGGCAGGCCTGAAGCCTGCCAAGCACAACCCAGTGTGGCTGGGCTCTGGGCAGGTCCTTGAACTCCCAAAGAGATGCTCTTAAAGTCTACCCAGTGCTTGGGATGGCTCAGATTCACCCGAGCTGCCAGCTGAGTTTCCAGTTTGGAAAGCAGCTCTAACATTTTAAAACTTTTTAAATTATCCTCAAATTTTGTTTGCAAATAAACCAGCCAAAAAAACATATAAGAACTTTAGAAAATCAATAACTTATTTTAAGCCATTAAATTATGTTTTAATATTAGTAACTTGTTTTGTTACATCTTAATGAGTTAAAGTAAGTCATGTGGTCTTCTCAATGGGCAGCTTAGGTTTTCTTTACCTGTTGTGAATACTTGGTGTCCTTAACAAGGTATAAACTCTGAAGGGAATAATTTGGCCTTCTATTTTTATATCTTTTATACACAGGCATATTTGCACATAGTAGATATACAATAGACATATTTTAGATTAATTTTCTGTCCACTTCTACATATAACTTTATTTCAAAATGAAGAATAGTAATAAAAAACAGAAGAGTGCAAACACTGCTAGACGTTATAGCCCTTAAAGACACAGACATATTTGAAAAATTCAATAACATGAAGAGGATAGACAATAATAAAAGATAAACTCATGATTACTAACCAAGTAAAATCTCTGCATACTATTTGTTTAAAGGATTAAACTCAAAGTGTCTTAGTCCAACTGGAGAAAAATATACCTAAGAAGCTACTCCTATATTGTGTTCCCACCTGCCCCTCTTTCCTCACCAATAATAACATGAAAATATGTTTATGGAAAAGTCAGTTAATATTTTATTATGGGAATTTTTCTTACCTATTCAATTATTTTAAATATTACTTCCATAAGGAAAAAAGAATTGACATGTTAACCTACATGTACCAACTCACCGTGATAAATGTAATCATTATGTCCTGCAAACAGGTACTAATAAAAATAAAAACTCAAAAATAAAATCAGTTCCAATAGATTCAAAGTGCTCTATCAAATGATTACACTGTAATCTACTATCTCCTGGATTGTATGATTAGATTGTTTTTCCTTTTCCATTCTGTACCAAACTAAAATGAAGAGATTTGTATCCATGTCTTTGTGCATATTCACTAGCTATTTCTGCATACTAGATTCCTAAAAACACTGAATGCATAGATATTTTAAAAATTATAGTGAAAAACATAAAGATTCAGTATCTTATCTATATATTAATTACACAGTTCAGTATCATTAAGTAGATTCACATTGTTGTGATAGCAAGCTCTAAAACTTTTTCATTTATAAAGCTGAAACTCCTGTCTTCATCTTTTTTTAGCCCCTGGTAACAATAGTGCTGCATTCTTGACTATTAATTCTATATTCTAGATGCCTTGTGTGAGTGAACAATATTATCTTGTGGTGACTGGTGTCTCACTTAGCATAATACCCTAATGTTCATCCATGTTATCCCATATAAGAGGATTGCCTTTTTTAAGGCTAAAATTTTATTGTATGGATATACCATATAATTATCCATTCATTTGTCAATGAACATTTGATGGCTTTCACCTGTTATCTATTGTCAGTAATGTTTCAGTCAACATGGATGTGAAAATATCTCTGAGATCCTACTGTCAATTTAATACACACACACACACACACACACACACACACACACATATATATATATATATATATATATATTAGATATACTATGGGATATTTAAATTCATATAAATAATAGTCTATGATATGTGTGTTTATTTCTGAGATATATGCACACTAACATATGAATTATTGATTTGTGAATACCAATAATGTATTTACCCATTCTCTTGTTGTTTGCTGATGTAGGTTGTTGCTATTTTTCTGTTGGGATTTCTGCAGGAACAGTCTCCTAGGCAGGCGGACCCTTAGGTGGGCAATTCCTGGAGTGTGTGTAATATTTTATACACAGTCATGTAAATGATAGAATTGTGGCTGTAAGACCTGGGGCATCAGAGGAATAGGGTGTTGTTGATAAATAATACAAAGGAAAAGTTGACAGAATAAAACTGAGACAAAAAAATACCTGATAGAGAGTAAGCATCCAGTGGTTGATGATCATATTTACATCTCCTTCTGCTCTGGTATTTGTTACTGACTGCTTTTGAGCAAGGCATTGATTTTGTCAGGGAGATAGTAAAGTTTGTACTAAAACAACACTTGCTGTTCTATGAATATATTAGTAATATCCAGCCTCTCGCCATCTGAAGGGAGTTCTCCATTTAGGTTAATATTCTGTGATATGCCTCACTGTTTACCATGTGGATGAGGACACATACCTATGAATCAGAGTAATAATGAAGAAAATGGATATGACAAGTTTTAAAGCGTTCTTTTAAGTAGCTGATAACTGGTTGATTGCAATCAGGTGTGGCAAGAACCTAGCTAACATTCAGAAGTTCAGAAACATGAATTTAAGAACATTGAGATTTTACAACAGGAAGTAAAATATTGGAGTTAAAAGTGGTTTGGGAAAAAGAGTCAAGTTTTAGATATGGAGATTTAAAGGGATATCCACTTCGTATCCAAGAGTACTGACTGGAGCTCAGACAAGTGCTGTGAGCTGAAACTAGATTCGAAAATATTCTGTAAGAGAATTATTCAAAGCAAAAGCGTGAAGACAGTAAAGTCTAAAAGACCGTACATTGGGAAGCACCTATCAAAGACAGAAGGAGAAACCTTGTTATATGTTTAAGTTTTCCCTTCACCTGCATCCCTACATTGAGATTTACTGGATTCCAGAACGCGAATTACTGCTTTGCTGTGAGTTCCAGTTTGGGAGCCGGAATATTCTTGCAGTAAGAGTCGCATGTGTGTAACAGTTGGGAGGAAAACAGGATTCAGTTGCCACTCTCTAAAAAATTCATGCAAATGACGCTTAGTAAAAGTAGAAACACAAATAGTAACAGTGGAGGAAAGGAAATTGGAGGGGGCAGGAGATTTTTCCTGAAGATAAGACAAAAGAGGAGCGAGATAGTTAAACAAAAATATATGAGGGCATATGGGACTAAAGCACACTGATTTCTAAAGAATGTTTACCTCTGAAAGAGTGAGGATACAGCTCACTGATTGTGCCAGAATCTTCAATGTTTTATTAGAAAATAGAAAAATGTTACCATCTGTTGAATGTGAGTCATGATTGCCTTAGATTAGGTTTCCTTTCAATTCAAGATATTTTACAATTAACTGTTTTAAATGACAACCAGAAGATTTAATGAAATAACCTTGGAAGATAAAAAAAGAGAAATTTAGAATATTTGAAATATTAGTAAATTCCAAATAAGTTTAAACTTACAGTTCAATATTTACCTGTTAGTTTCCTATTCAACACAAGAAATTGAAAATGAGTTAAGTCAATTAGACCAATCATGTTGTGAGAGAAAATAGTTGTTACTAATTTTTTTGTCTTAAATTAGTCATACCATTGATTTTTTTTTACAAAAAGGTGTAGAATGTCTTTTTCTCCAACTTCTGAAAGTATTGTTTAGCAACACAGTTACAGTTTTGAAAGATTAGTGAATTTCTTTCCCCATTTGTTCATGAACCCAAACTTTTTTTTCAATACTTTGGTTTTGAGCAACTTATTCTCAGACTCTAATCACCCAAGGGACCAGAAGTTCAGGAGGTATCACTCATATGGATTCAGGTAAATGAGTTTCCACAGAAAAGGTGACATCAAGCATTGATCTGATTGAGTAAAATGATTCTACCAGTTACATGGCATTTGCTGCTTCCTGTAAATTGATGCAAACTTCATTAAAGAAAATGACAGATGGCGTATGGCCACAGGCAAAAATGCCAGTCTACATGATAATCCTACCATATTCAAGTCCAGGATAAACAGTGTTTTTAATCACCTTCAAAAAAACTGTTGCAGTTAAATTTTAAAAATTTTCTGCAGTCACCAGGTAATTGTAGATATGTAACTAATCCTTGTTAGCTTTAAAAAAATAAACTAGAAAGTGGCAACTGGCAAGAATTTGGTTTGGGTTTACATGCTGGGAGAGATGGTCCAATGATATTCTATGTCCCTAAACGGATGTAAACATGTCTCTCCCTGGACTGTGTTACAACAGACTGCTTGCAGAGCCTGAGTTCTCTTCTCGAATTGTCTGGAATATTACTTTGAGAATCAGAAGGCCTGGGGGTATGAAAACTGATTATGAGATTTTTCTTAGCTTGACAAGCCAAGCAAGTCTGCAAAAAAGATCCTAACTGTGGACTGAATGTAGACAGGTTTCAATCACAGACGCGTGTCGTATCATATTCCTTTGGAAAGTGGGCGTCTACTGAAGTTGAATTTTAGAAAGATAATTACAGTCCTATCAAATTCTGAGATTCACTTCATAATTCATCTTTCTTTCTTTTTCTTTTTTTTATTTAAGGAGAAAAAGAAAAAAAAACAGAAAAAGGGTACAAGTTATACAGAATTTCAGAAAACATAAACAGGAAATCACTGGTTAATAGATTACATATTGTTATCTTATAAATAGTTGTTGAAGTTACAAAATTAAAGCATACAAAGTGGACTTTCAAACAGTGAGACTGGAGACAGTTTTGTTCAATGATCCAACAAAACTCAGTAATATGGTTATCTATCTTATACACTTAAATATATATGCAGTTATATTCTTTAGTGCACTTTCTTTTCCTCTCTTTTGTACAATGACAATTACACATTTTGGGTTTTATTATTCTCACAGTTTTTATTACTTTTTTTTTGAAGAGAGTAAAACCAAATGTGACATAACAGAACAGAGTCAGTCAAATCAAAAGGATGGACATAATATGTAATGTAAAAACAAAATACTAGTTGATCAACAATGGTTACCAAACTGCCTCTTGCTATCTTAAAAAGAATTGCCTATATCATCAGTCATAATAAAATTGAACAAAACAGTAAAGAATAAAACCAAAACATTGGAGACATTACAGGACTTTAAAAGAAGATAATAGTCAACCGGAATGGGCGTCATAGATGAATCTTACTGTCTTTACATTTATTGCTTATACTTTCGAACTTGGTACTATCAATCAAAGCAGAACAGAGGAAAATCAGTCAAAGCAAGATGGTGAGGGCTATATAGGGTTTCAAATCAAGTTAATAGGAAATCAAAGTGGGTTACTATAATGTATCCTGCTATTTTTTCATAATTCATCTTTCAAGAAATTAAAAAAATCCCCAACCAATTAGTTTTTATAATATGCTTTTCTAGCTAATTTTATATGTAGAACTTGATCCTATAAGTAAATATATGTATATGTTTATATATACTTATATATATATAACCCCAAATATAATATGTAAGGAATAAAAACAATTTTATAAATTCTTATAAAAACAGAACTAGAACTTGGTTCCATGCAGAGAATTTATATTGTTAATTTTTGTGATTCACATCAGAACTACAGAAATTGCCTCTGGCTAATTTCAGTAGAAGAGTGTATTAAAGAATAGTCACTGAGTGGGTAGAAATGCAAGAGAAGCACACAGGGTTTAGGTTCTGTAATGCTTGAGTCCATTCAGGGTGCTTTAACAGATTACCTTGGAATGGGTGGCTTATAAATAACTGAAATTTATTCTCACAGTTTCAGAGGAGGTTCACGGTGAAGGCACTGCAGATTAAGTGTCTGGTTAAGGTTTTATTCCTCCTAAATGGCCTTATTGTACTGTTACATGGAAAGAGAAGCAAACAGTTTTTTCTGGTCTCTTTTATAAGGGCACTAATCCCACTTACTCTGTCTCTAAATGTCCTCACCTTGGGAAGGAGGACTTCAATACATGAACTGGGAGGTGCAGGAAGACACAGATATGCAGTCTATAGCATGTAACAAGACAGGAAAGCATACAGCCAACATTAATTTCCTGCTGTAGTCTGGTGAGGGCAATCACTGCTGGCCCCACATCCACTGGTGCTTTTGGCAGGGCTGGGATTTCCATATTACAGTGATAATTGCTCAACTGTTCTTTCTTTGCATCATCCTCTAGAGCAGGAATTTTGACTGAGTTCACACCAGGTGCAGTTCTTCAGTTGCCCGATTCATTAGCCTCCAAGTGAGATGGGAGCCCTGGCCTCCTTCAGAGCTCACACAGTGAAGCATTTCTACCAAACAGAAAGTAGTGTATTGTTGGATTTCCAAAGAACAAAGACTCACAGGAACAAACAGAGCCAGAGGACAATGAAAAGTTTTCATTATATGTAACTTTTTCTTAGGTTTACTTTTCTATCTGAGTTTTATTATCATAAACATACAAAGCAAATAATACTATTGCTAATATCCTTTTTCCCAACATTTGGTAGTAGATTTCACCATCTGTGTCAGAATTCTTTGTATTATAACACAGTTACACTGAAGCACAACTACTGCTCCTGAACTGAATAGAACTCTTTTACTTATACATATTTTTCTAATAGTTTCAAGTTTAGGGTAAGGCAAGCATTGAACTTATGTCCCAATCTATCATTTCTCCTAGCTTATTTGCCATACTTTTCCAATTAATAAATATTTATGCAGGACTTAACTATTAGTTTCTAGGGTTGCCATGATGAAGTATCATGAGCCAAATGGACTAAATAGCAAAACTTGCTGGATATGATGCCTCATACCTATAATCCCAGTTACTCCAGAGGTTGAGGTTGACAAATTGTAAATTTGAAGATGCCTGGTCAATTGAGCAATACTTCACCTTAAAATAAAAAAAAAAATTTAAAAGGCTGAGAATACAGATTAGTGCACAGTGTTTACAGTATGAGGTCCTGAGTTCAATCCCCAGTACCACAAGAAAAAAACAATAACAACAGCAACAGCAACAGTTTACTGCCCCACATTCTGAAGCCTTGCCACCCAAGATCAAGGTGTTATATTGGGTCCTTCTGAGGGCTATGAGAAAGAATGTGTTCCAAACTTCTCCCGATACGATGATGGGTTGCTGGTAGTTTTGGCATTCCTTCGTTTATAGAAGAATCACCTTAAGCCTTACATGATGTTCCCTCTACTTACACATTTGTGCGTAAATCTCTCTTTATTATAATAGCAACAGGTAGATTGACTAAGGAATACTCTGATGTCTTTACTAAACTTGATTACTTCTGCAAAATTCCTGTATCCAAAAGAGGTCACATACCAAAGTACTAGAAGTTAGAATTTCAACATATATTTTGGGGGCAGACAAAATTCAGCTTCTTAAAAGAACCCTTTGTTCATATGAGTTATTTGAAATAATGAGCCTTCCTGGAAAAAGAACAAAAACAAAACAAAACAACCCTCCAAAAAAATCACAAAAGACCAAAACAAAACAAAAAATCCCAAGCCAAATTTTAAACCATGGAATATATAACTGAGCAGATTTGACTGACCATCAGCATTATATACACAGCTACATTTCAGAGCTAAAATAGATAAAATGTTTTTTTGAGAGAACTTAAAGTATTAGTAGGTAATTTTTAGTAGGTTAACAAATTTCATTGTATTCCTAAAATTTTTTTCTTGTTGACTACTTTTAGCATGAAAGGTGAGATGCTCTTACATTTTTTGCCCTTTATTCTATAATAATGATACAGCACACTGATTACTTTTCATATCTTGAACTCAAGGATAGATACTTGAACTCAAGGATAGATACTTAATCATAGTTATACTTATTTTTATGAGCTGCCAGATTTAGTTTGCTAGAAAATTGTTCAAGACTTTTGCAACTTTGTTTACTCTGGATTTTGGTCTGTAGTTTTCTTATTATGCCTTTACCTAGTTTTAGATTCATAGAATGAGCATGCAAATGTTTCTGTTTACCATTTATCAAGAATGCTTGTGAAGGATTGGTGGCAGATTTTTGTTGTTTTTGTTGTTGTTTTGTTTTTTTTCAAATGTGAACCAGATATTACCAACAGAAGCCATCTAGACCTGAACTTTTCTTTGGGGGAAGCATTTTGCTTATTAACTGAATTTATTTGTTATAGTCTTATTCAGATTTTCTGTTTCTCTTTGACTTGGTTTAGAAATTTGTGTCTTTCTAGGATTTCTTTTCCATTGCCTCTCAGTTATCTAATTTGGTGATATTCAACAACTCATAATATTCTTCAGAATCCTCTTTTGTTTCTGTAAGGTTAGCAACAATGTCTCCACTTACATTCTGAACTTTAGTAATTTGAGCCTTTTTTCTCCATCAGGCTAGATAAAGGTTTGCCAATTTTGTTGACATTTTCAAGTAACATTTTGATTTTGTTGACTTTCTTTTAGCTTATTCTCTATTTTATTTCTGCCTAAATCTTTGTTGTTTCCTTTATTCTTGCTTTGAATGCAGCATGCTCTTTTTTTTTTCCTAGTTTCTTTCCTGTATTCTTTCTGAATATTCTCTAAAGCACTGGAAAATTTACAATAATTCTAACTTCTTTAGTAAAGCTTTAATTATGCAAAGATACTAATGTAATGATCATGAGACCATTTCTGTAACTGAGTAATTTAGATCATCTTCAAAAAACCATTTTACAGCCTACATGGACCCCGAAATCAAGAACATTTTTAGGAACAAAAGACTTTAGATTCCAAATGTACTTTTCAGATTTCAATCATCTTTCCAAAATCTCTGATAGAAGATATTATTATTTTAGTCAAAATGTTTTAATTTTGTGGCAGATGCAGTTAATGTTATTTCAGATTTAAAAATACTTAAGATATTACTTTGCATCAGGTCAATCATCTGAATCTTTAAAAAAATCCCTTATAAACTAAAACCTACGGAGTGCTTATAATCCTTTCATTGAAAGCAGTTGTTCTCTTATTCCCATGAATTGGTAAAAGATAATTTATGACATTGGTTGTCCCTTAATTATATAAGTCTAGTATTTCCTGAAGAAAACTATAATTAAATTAAACTTCCTAAGTAATATTTTTAAAGCAGATATTAGCTAGGGGTAGTGACACACACCTGTAATCCCAGCACTCAAGAGGCTAAAGCAGGAGGGTCATTGCAAGCTTGAGGCCAGTGTAGGCTACACAGTGAGACCCTGTCTCAAAAAAAAAAAAATTGCAGACAGTATTCTAAATCATTGTAGTTAATGCAACAGCAACAAAAATTCAGTCAAAATACTGAAATAAGTCCTATTCTACTAGGTTATGATCTATTATTAGAATTTTATGAAGTTTTTTTCAATATTAGAAATTAATATAATTGAATTAATTTGTTCTAAGAACTTACACATATGATATATTTTAAAAAGCCTTTGATGGTATTACTGGAAAATGTAATCTTAAAGTATATGTCAAAACTTTTATGCAAAATTGTTTAAAATTTATATAATGAAACATTTTAAATAATCCAATAGATACATTCTTGGAAAGATGATTTTAATACCAAGTATAATAAGAAGAATTATTAACATTTATAGCTTTTTCAAAGTTCATACTTAATGGAAGTATTGAAAGGCCTTTACAAAAATGTGCTTTTGTATATATAAAACAAATTCCATTTAATCATTTTAGGAAGAAAATTCTAAGTCAAATTTTCCAAAAGTAGCCACAACTATACTTGTTTGTTTTACCTTTGAAATCCATGATTATGAATTGAGCGGCTCCTGTGTACTGTGCTTATGCTAAGTAACATCCAGGAGCAACACTTGGCTGGTGGGTGGTAGTGACAGGTCAGCCACTTAACTCCTTGTACTATTCAAGCAAAAGGGAGAACATTTCAAAGTGAAACAAGAGGTGGCATCAGATGAGTCATGTTGATAAACAATGCTGTGTGTTCTTTTTAAATAGTTTTCCTCTGTAGACTTTCAGAAAATTGGCATTTGCCCTCTCCTTGCCACAAAGATGAGAAAAAGGCATTTTTCAGAGAATGTAAAGTCAAGTTAGTGTTATGTCATCCTGAGAAAAAACAAGAGGCAGTTTGTGGTGAGCGTGGCTGAAGACTCAATGTCCAAGAAAAGAGGGCAGGTTGGTAACTAGGACATGCTGAGAAATTTGAAAAACTAAGAGGAGATAGCAGTGAAGACAAAGAGAACATGTGCTTCAAAGTCTGGCATAAGACAAAATGAAACTTGAAAGCAAAAGCTGGGAAAGACTCAAGGAATCTGGTAATGAAGCCAACATGAGGAGAACAGAACACAGAATATGAATGGAAATGCAAAATCCAGGCAGGTAAAAAAGGCATGAAAGGGAAAAGCAGAGGTTGCCATGTAGAAAATAACAGAGAAGCATTAAAACAAGTAGAGATTAAGATGACATTTTTTGCTTTTTTATGACAAAATCTATATAGGGGAAGAAGTTAACCAGGAGTAAAGGGGAGGAAACGTCAAGGTTTTCTACACAATTTGTTTGAAGGAGACAGAAGCAAACAGCAGATATGCACATTAAAGACCAGCAACAAGGCTGACAAGACTTAGCTAATCTCAGTGACAGAGTCCTAATCAACTCCTAATGAGGACTGAGTAGTAATAACATGTAATTATGCCTGAAATTAATTTAAATACCTGCTTGGGTTTGTTTATAGTTTATCAGTAGTATAATTTGGTTACTATATCTAAATTTCATTTTAAATATTGTTTAAATGTTATTAGGAATAAAAATTGAGGAAAATGGGAACCTAGTCTAGAGGTTTCTGTCTGTATTAGAATAATATTTGATACTACAACAAATAACCCCTCAGTTTTAGTATTCTAAACAATAGTTTTATGAACAGTTCAATGTGGGTGGGTGTTCTTGACTCAAGAAGAGTTAGGATAGGTAGGAACAGAGGGTGGCAGAAGCTTTACAGTGTCAGTATTGTACCTTTGACCAAAGGATTAGTGCATGAAGAACACGTGTGAAATATTTTCTTCTCCTGAGCTCTCCTGATCAGAATTTAACTCCAGGTGTACATCAAACTACAAAGGAAAACTAGAAAGTAATCCACCTAAGTGCCCATCCAAAAAGAAAAGGATTTGGGGTAATACTGAGAAGTTTCTGCCTGATATAGATAATTTTTGGACTCCTATGTGGGATTGTGACGCCATGTATATACCTCTACCAAAGGCCCTCTGTGTTTGGGTTTGGAGTAGGTTTCTGAATGGGTTACAAGGTTGAGAGAAAGCATATATCTTGTAAGTATAGCAGGAATGGCAATACTAAATAGTTTTCTGAAGGCATACATTTCTTGTAATTTCACTTGTGTTCCAATCTCTGTCATTTATATGACTCAAATATATAAGCAGAAATCATCAATGTATATCTAATGATATAATTGCAGTTTTTACTGATTGTATCCATATGAATAACTTACAGAAGTGAAGATGAAATACATGGCAGGTTATTGTGCTTAGAATAGTATGTTCCAGGGGCTGGGGATTTAGTTCAGGAGCCTAAGCTCCTGCCTGACAAGTGTGAGGTCATGAGTTCAATTTCTGGTGCCACACACACACACACACACACACACACACACACACACACAAAAGAATGTTATGTTCCAAGTACAATTAAAATATACATATGTTTATGTGTATATTGTATATGTAAATTAATGTGTATATGTATCTCTTTGATTCATTATTTCTTTGTATTCTTTTCTTAGTCTGAATCACATTAATTTCTGCTCTGATCTTTATAATTTCCTCAGAAGAGAGATATTTAAAGAAAATGTTTTGGGTATTTAACATTTCCTGAGTCTTAAACTGGGTCTAAAACCAATATCTCAAGAAGAGGCTAGAGGAAAGAGGAACATTCAGTTTAGAAAGAATGGCGGAAGGAAAGTGAAGGAAGGACAGTAAATTTTCAGGCAAAATTGAGAAATAAGCAAAAATATTACCCAATTAGAAAGCCAAGATATTAAAGTTATACTGAAGAGTTGGGCTTTAACCTGCAAACTAGGAGTGAGAAAAGAAAAGATAAGAAATAAAGGTGAGGAAGGAAAAAAAAATCTTGAACCGAATGACCTCTAAGTCCCTAAATGTTTTACTTGACCTTCTGTACCATCTATCTTCCCCTTTGCATTGCAAATGGATGGGAGTATAATAATATTCCTTCCTGCCCCAACACCTTAGAAGGCTCCTCTGCACTTTACACCCTCCAGAGTCACTGTTGTGACATCTGTGCTCTTTGTTAGCCCCTCTCCAGCACCACTTACCTATGCCATATCCTGTACTAATGTCATATCCTTTGAACCCTTCCCCACTGTTCTTTCTTCCATCATCTATAATGTGGATATGCAGCTGTATTTCCTACTACCCAGATCTCCACCTTCCTGAACACTCTGCAGCTCTGACTGAGCCTCTTCCAGTCATTATCTTGTATCTGTGATGTGGGCATGGACCACTGACTCACTCTTGCACTTTGCCCCCATAGTTGTTTCTCCATTAGTTTTTTAATCACCTGGTACTTGTACTATTATCAAAGCATGAAAGTAAAATATCAAAGACAAGGATTAACTGGGGAAAACTGATAACTTTATAGGAAAAGATTGTTGTTGTCATACATAGCTTATAATTGGGGAAAATCTTCTTTGTTCTCTTTGTGTGTGTGTGTGTGTATATATATATATGTATTGTGTGTGTGTGTTTTGTTTTTTTGGTACCAGGGATTAAACTCACAACCCTGTGCTTGCCAGACAGGAGCTGGTGCTGCTGAGCTAAACTCTCAGCACCCTTTCCTTATTAAAATTTTAAGAATACTTATATCTGCATTTTGCTCAAGACAGTAACATCAGTGACTTGGTTTTAATGTAACACTTATGAATAGCTCACTTCTCTTATGGTAACAGGTTTAAGAAATGTGTCAAATAGTCTACTAAGAAAAAGAAAAATTTTTTATTGATGGTAAATATATGTATAACATGCAAAAGTATTATGAAATAGATCACTTTTCAAATCATCATCAACATCAGGATTTATGTTTCCTAAAATAACAATAGCTATCCAAGTATACGTACTAAGTGTTACTGGGATTAAAACTGCATCAATGATCTGAAGTACTCTTTAAACGTTCCCAAACCCTCTGTCTATTGCAATATCCTGTAGCTTCTTAACTAATTCAGTAAACATTTTTGGGGTAGTATGGAGACAAAATGCTTGAAAGTGTATAGAAAGTCTATGGTAAGAAGTCTGGCACACACCAAAAACAGAACTGTATGCAGTACTGTGGTGTGGGCATTGGCCACTGACTGACTCTTGCACTTTGCCCTGATAGTTGCTAAAGTACTAAAATAGAGCTCGCTCTATGGTTCAGGAGGGAATGATCAATCTAAGATGTTCTATGGGGATTCACTGGGAAGGCAGTGTATAAAATAGGTCTTGAAAGGTGCATTAGAATTTGCTAGGTCAAAATTAGAAAAAAGCATAACCCAGGCATAAGACTATTCAAGGACAAACAGTAAAGATGGGATGGTGCAAAAGTAACTATGACTTGATAGAGGTTATGAGACAAGAAATGGAAGAAATTTTCAGGGGCCAAATGATGAGGGAGTTGGCCTATCTAACCAAGGAGTTTGGATCTCCCTGGTAATTCCCAATAATTTGTTCTTTGTTTCATTTTTTTTATGTATTATTCAAGGGGTGCTTCCCTCTTCAGGAATTTTCAGAAAACAAGTAAGTCTTGCACCTAAGAAAAAGCATGCACACATAGTCACTTCTGTATACAAACAAAACCAGGAACTTCGAACCTAAATTACAACCCATTGCTAAAGGCTACTGGAAACCATTGACAGCTACTGGACAGGGAAGGGACATGATCAAGTATATCTTCAAAGTGAATCCTTGCAAGAATGCAGAGAATGTTTTAGAAGGGATAAGACTGATGTTCAGATAAATGGAGACTTACTATACTATTTAAGCCAACAAGCTAATGTCTGCATTAACATGGTAGCAAAATTTTGTTTTTTAATCTGGGTCCTTCTTCATGTGTGTCCATCTGCCTATCGAAGACATACCATGACAGGAAGCAAATGTGTGAGAAGTGGTATCTCTTCCAGAAGTACAGATTTCATATAATTGGGACTTAATGCTGAATTCAGAGGGCATGACGAGTTTGAAATACCTACAGATTATACCATTACAAGTAAGGACAGCAGGTCACAAGAGATACCAAAATCGAAGATGATAATAGCAATAATTTTAAAAATTCTGTATTATTGCACAGAAATGGTGGATTTAATACAATGGGGAAACATACATTGAGAAGAGTTAAAAGTGCCATCCTGGAGATTTGGTTGGCTTTGGGACCTCTCTCAGGGTTTTAAGCCTTAATTCTGTTGTTCATTACTAATCTCTTTTAGGAACAGATTTATGACTGCTTCAGCCACTCACAGAAGAGAATTTCCAACATAAGGACCTGTGCAGGAATTGGAATCAGGTTAAGTGAAGGAAAAGAGAAAACAGTAAATTTTAAATAACCATTTAATGGATATTATCAGGCCATAAACGTGACCTTTATAAATCTGATAATCCTACCTTCAGTTTCAGACTACTTCAGGTTGAGTAAATTATTACCTGGATTAGAAGTCTGACCCTGACATTATTTAATGTTTATTATATTTCTGAGCCTAAACTTTTCCATCTGTAAAATGTGAATACATATACATGCTTTGAATAGACAGAGGTAGTAAGATAACCTATATAGACTAACTGTATAGATCCCTTTCCAGAGAAGTTGAATAATTAAATTATTGCTTTAACTCTATTAAGAGTACTAATTAGTGAAAGATCTATGCTGATTCTCAAACTTTCCATTGGTTTTACCAGTGTTTTAGACAGAAATTTAAAAATCTTTGTTCTGGAACTCGGTTTTGTCCTTAGCTAACTTTTTTTATTCTTCAGTGATATATAGCTAAAGGGCACAATGTAAGATTGCATAGTGGTCCCTTTAGAATATTTAGTCTCATTGGGAATTAAAGAGTAATTACATTTTCTTGGACTAACTGCTTTATTTTACTACCTAGTACAGTAATAGCTCTAATGTAGATTCTTGAACATGTATTATTTTCTTGAGAACCTCTGGAATTCTAGGCAGATCATGAGAATCACTTAGCTTCATCAAAGTTTCACTGATCTCTTCTCTGTACTTCATATATTAAATGAGGCTTTGGAGAGTGGTCAAGTTCAAAAGGTGGACTTCAGAGGTCACTTAATCTAACTACTTCATTTCATAGGCCACAAATATTCATTTTAAGTTTAGTGTGCTCAGAAACTGACAGTTACACTTTCCCCTCTATTCTTATATTACAGTTGAAAGAATCTCAGCTACACATTTCCCACCTACATATTAATATAAATCCTAAAGTGTGGAGAGATTGGCAACTTAAAGTGGGGAAGGAATATTTGGAAGCGGAATAATAGTGTGCTCCATGGTACTCCAGCCCCTTATGGGAGCTGTAATTAATGTGTGCAAGGAAAATATGGCAAGAAAACTAACTTAAAGAACATACTAAAACAATTTTGTACTGAATTTCCTAAATAAATAAAGAGAAAAAGTAATCACCGTCAGACTTCATGGAAGCATGAAGAATTCCAGCAGAAAAGAAATCTGTCGTAAAACCTAGAAGGGACTGGTAATAATAATTGGTTAAAATCTAAAGCCTTTGTTAAATTAGGCCTCCTCTGCCATTTCTTGGAGCTCTGTGTCCCCTCATCCAAGCTGTAATTATGGGCCAGAGTTTGGTTAAAGCCTGCTGACTGCACTTTCTTTACATCTGGTAACTTGTTTTTTTAGTTGATACCCTGCTATCTTTTACTTTTTCCCCTCTTCCTTATCCCCTCTTTATCCTAAGCTTGTTAGGTGGCTCTAGGGTTTAGCATGTGTTGTGGATTGCATATCACTTGACATGAATTCTGTGAATTCCCCAGAGCAAAGTCTTTTCAATTTTTTGTCTAAAATGCATAACAAGAATGTCATTTCATTTCCAATCTTACGTGCATTCGTGATTGAAAATTAAGCTTTATGAAAAGATGCTATTTGTGATATATTTTGATACTTTTGATTCTTTTTTATTTTACTTTATTTTATTTATTTGGGGAAGAAAAAGAAAGCAATAAATACATCATTGAAGATAAACATCAAATGTCTTGCTTCACAAGATGAGGTCTTAAGACTATGTGCAAAACTCATGGCAACAATCAGTCCTGGACCCTGCCGCAGGCTTACTAAATCAGAATCCACCCTTCAGCATATAAAAATGCATAGTTGTACCAATTCCCCATACCTTTTACAGTTAAAAAGCCATCCCATTGGGTGAGCTCGGTAGCAGAGTGCTTGCCCAGTATGCCCAGCATGGGTTCAATCTCTACTACTGGTGGGAGGAAAAAAAGGAAAAACAGACTTTAAAACATTAATATTACATCTTCATGGGAAAGTATCTCGTTTGCCCATTGATTTTTTTTTTAATGTGTGTGTGTGTGTGTGTGTGTGTGTGTGTGTGTGTGTGTGTGTATGTGTATCCAGAAACAGGGCAAAAGTTCTCATCTCTGGGTTTTCCCTTCTTATTGACTTTCAGAAGGTGCCAGAAACATAGAACATCTAATATTTTATTATACTGTCAAGTGGTATTCTAAATGTATTGTTTGATTTCTAAATGCATTGTATGAATTAGAATGCAGCAATGTTTTGTTTGTGGTATTATTAGTCTATTTTGCAAAAGGATAAACTAAGAACTTGAAAAGTTGAAATTTTGTTTCGAAAATTACATGTAAGCAAGTGAATTGTGAAATTAGGGTTTAAATCTCAGCATTATGATTGTGGACCCGATACTCTGGTCTGCAGTTCTCTCTAGTTCTTCACTCCGCATATAATGGAGTTGGCGAGTTAGCTATTTCATCACTGAGACTCAGATGAGTTCACTAACCCATGATGCACTGTAGGGAAGTAAATGTTGGGCTATTTGGTTCTTTCTCTTACTGAATTCTCCACCAGTGCTGTGGGGACCTGATGAACACTTTTCCTCCATATCCTGTTAGTGTTAAGGAAGAAGAAGGGCAACAGTTTTCTGCTGTTACCTTTGTCATTAACTCACGGTCTCCTGTTAGGGTACCATCACGTCTGTCACCACAATAGCGAGTTATCTAGAATTTTTAAATCTATGATAAAAATCAAATACTTTAAATATAGCAAACTCAGTACTTACTGATTTTCCATATAAAAGTGCTTTTATAGACTATTAAACTTATTATATCTAAATATCCAAATGATTGTGATGTTTCATTTGATTCTGACAATACAAAGAAGTAATTTAAAGTATAATTTTAGAACTATATAGACTCCAAAGGTCATTACTAAGGAAACTTTAGTAAGTTTCTTGTCAGGGCATGTCAACTAGTTTTCTAGGGATTTTTTTGTAGTATTTCTGCCCAACAAATAGCAAGGCAAGAAGAGATCAATAGTGAAAGATTAAACCGAAGAATGACTTTAGGAAATATCATTGGAGCTGAAGTGTTTCTTTGAACAAACAAAATAATAAACAAACAAAAAATGGTGAAGACTCTTTGGTCAGAGGGATCAAAGACCCAAAAGACCCAAAAGAATGAATAACAATGTGGTCTTCAGGAGCTAGAAATAAATGAAAGGCTGGAAAAGAAAGAATGATAAATTTGCAGTTACTGACAAGTTTGTAAGTTCAGTTTGCTCTCCTGTCACTGCTACACTCAGATGTCCAGGTGAAGAAAGTTGTTCTAAGTAGTCTCCAGCATCTCAGATACCTACACCTGCAGGTGGCTCATATACATAAAATATCTAGAAATACTGAATGAGGGAGGAATTCAAATCCTCCTGCTCTTCAGTTAGGAAACAAAGATAAGTTATGATAGTCTGTGAGAGCAAAGGCTGTGTATATATGCATGTGTGTTAAAAGGCGTGCATGTGTGCACATATGAGATGAAATAAACTGTCTTTCAGCCAAAAGGCTAAGACAGAAAATGAAATGGAAATGCTACAATTTAATTTTTTTTCCTATTTTTCACATGCTATGCTTTTGTGCTAGTCCTTGTTCCAATAGGATCTTTATTGGGTATAAATAATAATTATAATGCTATTCTGATTATTATAATGCTTAAAGAAATATTATGACATATGTCTATACAGTGTATCTCAGAAGTTTCCCATATTTCTATTGACTATGTTAATTTTTTCTGAACATATAAACAATTCTGTATTAAACTATCCTTCTATGTGCTTTTCTACCAAACCTTTAGCAGACACTGCCATTCATAGTACTTACTCATATTATTTTGATTATTATTAATGTAATCCAGTTATTCACCCCAATAGAGTTCTGCACAGTTTTCTATCTCCTATTGTGTGATTATTCTAGGTAACCATAAAAGAGCAATTAGAGACCTATCCACACATTTCAATACTGGAAGATTTTTAATCTGACTCAATGTTTGATAGAAATCTAACTATTTTTTAGACAGGGTCTTGCTTGGTAGTTCAAGCCCAGGCTGGGCTCAAACTCAGGGCAATCCTCTTCCCTCAACTTCCTGAGTACTAGGATTACAGGTGTGTGCCACCACATTTGGTGAAATTTCAATTTTGTAATGCTTTATCTATAAAAATTAACACCATCTCTGAATCTGTATGATGCTTAAGTTTTAGAAAATATAGTGTCTTTTCTGCTGTTGTAGTATAAGCCGTTGGATGCATCTATGCTGTAATATTCATCTAAAAATTAATTTTCCTAATGCACACCAAGGTTTGCACATAATGAAGAACACAGGAAGGGGACTCTTTTTCTTTTAAATTTATTTACTCTACTGTATGCAAGTGACAGACTAAATCTAAGATGGCAATATATAGGAATGATGTTTAGAAAGAACACTATTTTATGTTTTATAGGCAATTAAGCTATTGTGATTGGGTTAAAATTAAAATACTGCATTTGTAAAATCTCTCTTAGGCTTACTTGAAAGCCACACAGGCTGTTTCACGGAGCCTTTTGTCTGCAAACGTGTATGCAGTTTATAAATTTAGGACTAAGAAAATGCAGCAGTGAAGTAGAATTTCCTTTAGCTAGGATCCTTATGAGTTTTGGGTGAAGCACGTGTGTGGAAACATAGGTACAGACTAATGATTTTTCTGGTGTCCTCAAAAGATGGCCACCAAGTGAGTAACCTGTGTCAAAGTGGAAACCCCAAATCAGAGAAATGTGGGAAGAAGTTCAACAAACAGAAACTATTTGGAGCAGATGATGTGAATGTCTTCCAAAGCCTTGGAGAAGCATTAAGCTCAAGCTCAGCCCTTTATCTTTGACAAATACCACACCGTGTATCTGCTTGTTATTTTGTGGTCCTGTTGCTCCTGTCAGCTTGTTAAATGGAACTCGGGCTTCAGTCGGGAGATGATAATGTGGTAATCTCTGTGCTCGGCTTGCCTCGGCATCCAGAGGGGCGGCTGTGCCTGGCTGTGTGAGGCCGCCCAGTGCCAAGGGTAACTGCTGGCAGCTGGGCTGATGGAAAACAGTCTGCACCAACAGATTGAAAATGTTCTTTTCAGATCTTTAGATTGGAACTTGAGCTTTACTTTTAAAAGTTTTATGTCCACAGCATGGATCACAAAATAAATTACTAAACCAATTGCTTTGGGAGCCTCCAAGCCGTGACATTAAAGTGGCTGCAAGTCATCATTCTTGATGAAATGCGAAGGAGCAGCCTCAGAACTGTTGTCCATCAAAGGGAAGTGCCCCTCCTCCACATCTAACGGTCTGCAGACCTGTGGCAAATAGGTCTCATTTATAAGCATTTATTTTTCAGGACAGGAAAAGAGAACTGTGCATTCTTAAGTTCAGATATCTTTCAAATTAATCAAAGGGAAAGGGTTACCCTTTTATAGGGAGTAGTTTACAGAAAAATATTTGGAGTGGAAGTGCAAGGTCCAGTTTCTTTTCTCTGTTGATGCACCCATTCTTCAGTGCTCACCTTTATCCTCTCAGCAGAAGGGGGACGGGGGGGCAGGGTAGCATGCAAAGGCAGCACCTTAAAGCACAGGGCAGTCACTCCCAAGCAGGTGAAAGCAGCTTTCTCCTCTCTAGCGGAAGCCAACCTGAGGGGTCAGAACTCTCCTGCTACAGTACCCTAAGAATGCTGAATGCTGATGAGACCAAAGTGTGTTATATCCTTAACACCTCAGAAACCCTCCCAGACTCCAGGGTAAGGTGGAAGGGGTGAGAATTTCATAGAGTAAAAGCAGAACTTTGGAGGAGAAACATTGTTTTTTTGCCAATTACTATCAATGTGACCTAAGCTACTTAGACTTCTGGTCCTCTGCTTAGTCATTTGTAAAACAAAAATGATTGTATCTACTGCATGAGGTGTTGGAAATATATAAAACAAGATAACCTTAGGGGTGAAGTTTTAACATGCACAACTTTGAAAAGCCAGTAGATGATATATGAGTGTATAAATGATAGATATGGCATAAAACAATAAAGTGGAATGTTAGCTATGGGAAATGGAGATGGTGGGTATATGACTGCTGCATAATTCTTTCAGCTTTTCTGTAGAAGGGCAATTCTTTTTTAATGTGTAAATATAATTTCTGGGCTCAGCATTTGTAGTCAGATTCTAAAATGCAAGCATATGCCCCTACAGAACCTGCAAGGGCATCTTTGTTTTAGACCACTATGAGCCAACTGAGATTTAGGGATTCTGTTTGTAAGGAGGAAGAGCAGAGCAATAGGGGAGGAAATTAGGACCCTTGATGAGTCACCCACACTTAATTTTTCATTGGTACATCTTCAGTTCTGATTGAGTGTAATTACTAAGGGAGAAAGGTGATAATCGCACTTTTCTAGCTCAAGATGGAGGTCTCTAGCTAGTGTCCTAATCCAGGTCTGGGTTAACCACCCTCCTTATTTCTTTCATCCCAGTCCTGCTGGTTTTGCATTTCTCTGGCAGCATTTTACTGCACCCTCTATTGTATATTTTTGACTCCCCTTCCCCCAGGACCTCCCAGTGAAGCCTGTTGTTAGCTTTTGTATGACACGGAGGTCTCAGTTCTTCTATATATTTAACTAAAAATGTTTCCTCATGGCAGAATTTTCTTAAAAGTCTCCAACATTGTTAAATCTTTGAAACCGCTGTTATAAAGACAGCTGATTGTTCCATTATGGGTCCCACATGAAGGAGTTCTGTGGTTTCTGGTTCCTCATCACAACCTCTTTGGTGGGCATTTCCCATGAAGTACTCCAGAGAATCCTCTATGACACAGCAGGCCTTGGCCTTTGATTTCCATCCAAGGAACTCCCTCCACCTGCCTGCATAAGTACCAGGCTGTGGAAAGGGACCAGGAGCCCAGAGGAAGACCAACACAAAGTGTGAGCAGAGGGAAAGCAATCCACAAGACTGGGTGAAAAAAACAACGCAACAAACAATCAACAACAAAAACAAAATGGAGAACAGACAGCTCATGAAGGAGGAGAAAACCAGCTTGGGAAAGTGGCTGTAAAGCTCAAAGGGAAACAAATAAATTCACGAAAGGGCTGCCAAGAGTATCCAGTGCTACGCAGTGACCAGGGAGGGTGAGGCCTGATAGTTGTCCTTTGCTTGTTGGTAATTTTAACAAAGAACATTCCAGAAGAGAGGTGAGGGCAGAAGGCCAAATTTGGTGGGGTGAAGATGGCAGAAAGGCAAGGGAGAGAGAAGACAGAAATTGTGAGGGGATCAATAGCAAAGGAAGGAGTGGTCACGACGGTAGGGTCTGGGGAATGTATTTATGCTGAGAAAGGGCCCAGTATGATTAAATGCTAACACGAAAGAGCCCCCCAAAAGGCAGAATTTAAAATGCAGAAGAGAAAGAAAATAAATGCAACATTTACAAAACTAATACATAAAATTCAACCTAACTAGTAAACAAAAAGTATTGTGTGCCAGGCATGGTGGCACATACCTGTAATCCCAGCACTTTGGAGGGCTGAGACAGGAGGATCAAAAATTCAAGCCCAGCCTGAGTAACTTAGTGATTTAACAAGACCCTCTCTCCAAAGAGAGGTGAGAACAGAACTCAGTGCAAAGGCTCTGAGTTGAACCTCCAGTACTGAAGGAAAAAAGAAAAGCTTTGTGACATTCAGCACATATGTGTTAAATAAGTATCACAGCCGCCTGATACAGTGTACTGAGGACACATCACTTGGGTGGTTGCTTGGAAAGTAAGGCAAAGAGAACCTAGCCATCCAGAGAGGGATGCTCCAAATTCAGGAAGAACCCTCTGGTCCTGCTATTGCTCAGCTAGGATAGAGCACACTTCTTGGCCCTTTTCATGCAGTAATGTTTCTGTTATGTTGGGCTACAGTTATATCATGTTAGACCTTTTTGTGACACTGTTGTTTTTTCTACAGTTGATTAGCAAATTACAAACTTTTTTTTTTTTGTACCAGGAATTGAACTCAGGACATCACCCTTGCCAAGCAGGCGCTGTGCTGCTGCGCCATACCCCTGGCTCACCTCACAAACATTTTCTTAGACTAGCTCCTGCTAAGCAATGTCTCCTCTCTCCTGCAGTATACATTTCTGAAACCTAGTTCAAGTCCTAACGTTTATTTCCATTAAATGCCATTCTATTAGATTTAGATCGTGTTTCCAATTTGTCAAGATGTTTTTATATTTTAATTGCACTCACAACATGATGCTGATGTATTTCAGCCTTGTGTCAACCATACATTAAAATATCAGCTGTATATCTTCATCCAAAGAACTGTCTTTAGCTTTATTTTATTTTTATTTCATCAAATACTCTCCACCCCCCACCCCCAGGGACTCAAGGAAAGAATTAGACATGCTTTGATGGTAATTGATAAAGCTTTTCATCCTGAAGAATCCTCCCAAATTGGATTAAGTGTATTCATTTGTGGTTCATGGTGTTTATGTTTTAGGGAGACAGGGATGTGAAAACTCTCACTCTCTGAGTTCATTCTCACAAATAGATGGATACTGTCACTTTTCAAGGCTTGTCCATCTGGACTGCATCACAAACACATTGCTAGAAAGTAAAAGTTCCAGAAAGTGCTTCGTTTTCCCCTGGAACTGTGAAATTGAGTGGCCTACTTTCTTCCATGTTGTTGGGAATCCACAGGAGTATAATAAAAGCTACACTTTTAACCATTTGTTTTAGCTTATGATTGAATAATGCTTCCTGCCAGACACGTTTTCCCTTTATCACTTACTTTTTCTCTAATTTCAGCAATGGCAATTGCTGATTATGGAAATGACTCCAATTGTCCAACTACTTTTAACCACATCTAGTTACCAAAATCTATCTGCTACTTTTGAAATCTGTTAAACAAGAAAGCAATTTATTCCAGCCTCTTTGCAAGGAGCTAAGGAACATGGCCACATTCTTTCTGCTTGCATTGCTTTGGAACCACTAGCACCTCATTCTAATTTGAATCAAAATCTGCGTGTTCCTTTTCAATCAGTAATTTAACTCAGCAGGCTTAATTCAAAGCAGGCACTCAAATCTTTTAAACTGTCAGTGTTCCAGGAAATCAAGGAAAACAATAAAAACAAACAAACACTGGCCCCAAATTAAACCAGATAGAAACTTTCATGAATGGTGACTTAAAATAAAAAACAAAAACATCAAGACAAACTAATAGAAAATATTTTGAGGTTCAACCTACCCTGGGTGCATTAGCCCTTCCTTTCCTAGGGAAAGTCAAAGATTCTCTCAAGAACAATTATTAGTAGTCAACTTCCAGAGTTCCACAGGGCTTACAGACTCTATTCTTCCCATCTGGCCCAGCAGGTGAGTGCACCTGGGAACCCTGCTGGCCCACATTTCCTAGGAATTTCTCTGCACCTCATACAGTCAGTAACCCTGCAAACATTTTTCCTTTGCTGAAATAATGTAGACAAATTAATTCCCTTTTGCGTTAACTCCAGCCTGGCTCCCCACAACCACTACAGATCGTGGGACAGAGAAGGAGTTGGCAGCTTTCCTAGAAAACCAAATAGTTTTTCTTCTTTGTGATGGTGCTCAACTTTCTCTTGCCCCAGGCTTAAAATACAGGCCCAGTCTTTAATTTAGCTGTCCTTGTGTGAATAAGCAGCGCTCAACAAGATAATAGTGGGTTAGCATAAATCATTACAAAGGCACTCCAAATCTAAAACAGAGGCATTCTGTGGTAAATATGAGTTTATCTAATGTTTCCTAAATGTATGTAGGCCAAAAAAATTTTTGTTTGAATAATCCTTTAACCAGGCATATTTTAGAGTTTATTATTTAGTATTTTAATTTTATTAAAATTATTCCCAGATTTTAGTAGTGTTGTCTCATTTAGGTTTTTTTTTTCTTTTTAGAATAATTTATTGAAGATAGAACTTTTTGTGCATTTATAGACTTAGAATATATGAGGCATTCGTTATTTATATAAAACATACAGGTGAATATTTTCTAATTTTTACAGGTAACTTTCAGCATGGTTATGTGCAGGAAGGGTGGTATTCAGTGTATTTATTATTCCTACTATTTTTCTTAACTCTTGAATTTTCTCTAGAATAAGGCTGCCTTATAATGAATATAATGATTAAAAATAGAGTCAGAATATGGAGAAATTATCTTGTTATTTCATTCTGCAATATTTTACAGATATTTCTCTACTCTTGTAATTTGCAGAAGTCACTTGGTCATTAAGCCTAAAAATAATATTTTAACTTTAAAGTATCCTCAGCTCCCCAGGAATTAAGGCAAAATATACAAATATGTGTCACAATTTTGGTAAGCAATAAATACAAAATAGGAAATACAATTTTAAAGAATATAGGCCATTCACCCTTTACCACAACTGTTTTTACATGAAGGATCTTTTCCCCCCAGTAGTGATGAATCCATTCTGTACTGAGACATGTATTCCTTGTCTATTTGATCAGTGTTTTGGGTGTTTAAGGAGCATATTGGCATTAGGGGCAATGCAGTTTATTTCCCATGACATTTAAAAAATCCATTTCTGTATTACATATTCCAATCTGGTGAAAATTAGATCTACTCTATTTAGATCTGGCATTCAACACTTGTTGGCCATGGCATCTGATGTAATTTTAAACTACTTGTGTACATTTAGGAGGAGATTGATTTACAGCAGTCTTTGCTTGAGACAAGCATGGTTTAAAATAATTCCCATTGATCCAGAAACATTTAAGATTGGTTTTGAAAATTCTTAAGAAGAGAGGGCATTGGGTATATGTGAGTCATTCTGCTAAGCTTTATTGTCAACTACATAAAGGCATGAAACTGTTAATGCTTATCCTTGTTAGCCTTGGAATTTTTGTTGCTAGATACCTAAAGGCTAATTTCCACTCCAGATGCTTTGTGTCTGCCCAGATGTTAAAATATATGCTATTTACAAATAGGAGCATACGTAACATATCCAGGTCATTCCACAGTTTAGAATTTTATTATTAAGGCTAAGATAATGTTTGGTGTCAAAGATAATTTTTGATAAACTGTAATCAAGATCAGGTTTAGAGAATGGCAAGCAGAAGAGCAGAATGCCTGATAGTATAGTCAAATGAAAGTACTTGCCTGCACATTTCCATGTTAGCACAGAGTATATACACTGCAAGTTGGTTTTTGTGAGTGTACAATTATCATGTTCAGTTTGTGAGGATGTCTACTAATACATTGTTATTTTTAAAATGACCAAATTGTAGCAGATTCTTTAACCAAATATTTTAGCATTTGAAAGTATAGTTCTTACTATTCTGACCATAGTGTAACCTTGACAGAGCTTTTCAAAGCAGAGTTAAGAAAAACTAGATTCTACATTTTTGCCTGTGACACTGGACAAATCTTTCAGTATTTCACTATTTCTGGTTTTCTCATGTTCCTAGTACTAAAGATATCTGCATTTTAGGTATTTTAGGTGGTTTGACAGGGAAAGTACTTTCTACAAAGCCTAGGGCTGTTTACTCTTCATGCTTTCCTCAATATCTCTTACCACTCTTTAGATATTTAGTTATTTCTTTTTTTGTTTGTTTGTTTTATCAATGTAGGTATTTCTTACCTAATTAGACTGAGAAAAATACATAGTATTTTAGCTACTGAGGTAAATACATAGTTTCTTAAGTGATACTTAAAAATGCAAGTCAAAGAATGCTGTAGACTTTTAGATTCTGTGTTTTATTTTTATATCGAGAAAACAGTGATTTTACCCCTGTATACTTCTAGATGCTGCTAAACTATGCAGTGAGACAGAAATTTTTTTCATCAACTTTTTTTTTTTGGATTTTAACTTTCTAAAGATGCTCTGTTTTCATTGAATCTTCAGTTTCATTTGAGGCCAAATGGACCCCTGTTATTCACAAGGAAAATCACAAAAATTCATATACAATGACTGCAGCTGATTTTTATCAGCATGGGTGATACCAGAATAAAAAAAAAAAAATTATCCATCTGGACCAGGTAATCTGTCTTTCTGGAAAATCATGAGACTACATTCCAAATAACATACTCACTGAGATAATTTCCTTTTATTGAATAATTTACTCATTCAGTAAAGATTTTAAAAGCCCGGAGATATTTTGAACATATGGTTTAGGGACATTCTTTTAAAACATGAGTTATCAACAGAATTTCAATACAATCTAAATAAGTTAATTCTAAGTGTTACAAATATAAGCAGAATATTTTTGTAAGAGAGAGGGATACTTTTCATAGCTTCTCTTTTTTAAGTTAAAGTTGGAAGCTGGAGATTAAAAGCTTTTACTCATCATTGCCTTATAGCATGGGGGCACCCATTTATAATTGCTGCTACTTAATTCTTTCTTGGTACAGCTGATTGCTCATTGCACATGACAGTTTCTTCTCGTGGACTCCTCTCTGTCTGTTCCTTTCCACACACTTGTGCTAGTTCCCACTTCTATCATTGCCCTTTAATATTAAGGAACTCGAGGGTTCTGTCCTTGTGCAACTTTTATCAATGTTTATTCTTAGTTATCTCCGCTAGATTCAAAGCTTTATATACCTGTAAATCACACATTTGGGTCACCTTTCCTGTCTTCTCTGAACTTCAGTCTTGTGTATCCAACTGCCTACTCAGTGTCTCCACATGGATTTCTAATAAACATCTAAAATTTATCATCTTCCAAACTGATTTATTTAATGCCACACAAATAAACAAATATACGTTCATATCTTCTCCACAGGCCTTTTCCTCTTTAATCACTGTAACCCATCCTTTCATTCAAGCCAAAATTGTCAAAATTGCCTTCCTTCACTATCCTTTTTCTTTTACTTTCTACTTTCAGTCTCTCAAAGTCTGTGGTTAATTCTGCCTTCATAGTCTGATCATGTCTTACTCATAAAACTCTGCTTGCCCTCACTGGTGACCCTTAAAAGAAAAAACCATCTATATCAGATTGTGTTACTTGCCAATTTCCAACCTTCTAATGATTCTCTCATTTTATTCAAACAAAGTCAAGTTCTTTATTTTTTATTTTTAAATTTTATTTAAAAGGAAAAAGAAAAAAACAAAACAAAAAAAGCGGTGTAAGCATACAATAATACAGAACTACAAAAAAAAAAAAGTAAAAAATCACCAGTTAATAGATACACATTATCATCTTAGAGATGCGCAAGTCACAGTATCAAAGCATACAAAGTGGACATTCAAACAGTGAGACTGCAAACAGTTGCGTTCAATGATCCAATCAAAAACACTAATATGGTCATCTATTTAACACACCTAAACACACTTGCAGTTGTATCCTTTAGAGCACTTTTTTCCCCTCTCTTTTTTACAACAAAATTTACACATTTTGGGTAACTAAGGAGTACCTTAGTTTTTATTACTTTTTTTTTTTTTGAAAGAGAATAAAGTCAAATATGGCAAAACAAAGCTGTCAGTCAAAACCAAGGATAGACATAGCACATGACGTAAAAACAAAGTACAAGGTTATCAACAATGGTTACCATAATGCCTCTTGCTTCCTTAAAAAGAATTGTCTATCTCATTAGGTATTATAAATTTGAACAAAACAGTAGAGAACAAGACCAACAAAACCTAAACCTTGTAAACATTACAGGACTTCAAAAGAAGATAATAGTCAAACCAGAATGGGCATCAGAGTGAATCTTATTGCCTTCAAAGTAGTTGCCTATACCCTCAAACTTGACACTATCATACAGAACGGAACAGAGACTAATCAGTCAAAACAAGATAGTGGGAGTTATTACAGGACTTCAAATCAAGTTAATAGGAAATCAAAAAAGTTACTATAATATATCCTGCTAATTTTTTTTTATTTTTCCCTTAATTAAAAAAATCATAAAAAATAACTAAATAATTTTTTTTAATGAATAAGGGAGAGATTGAGATAAAAGAGGACATAAGAACATAACAATACAGGTCAAAGCATGACAGTTTCAGCGACCCAGTGCTTCACCACCAAATAACCCATCTTAATAGTAGTTACCATAGTGTCTTTTTCCTTGAAATATTTGAATATAACTTCATATACTATAGCTTCAAACATATCAAATCAATGTAAGACCATTCAAGTTGATGAAAGCGTTGTAGGGTATTTAGAACCAGCTAACAGAAAACGAACAATGGTTTCTATATTATCTCTTTGCCTATAACAATTTTTGTTTATACTATCACATATAATAAAATCCAGCAAGATACATCATGATAAAAACAATGGAGACAGAAGAGCCATAGTTTGGTGGGGCTTCAAAACAAGATGATAGTAAATCAGTACTAGCTATTATGATGACTTATTTTCTTCAAAATAGCTGTTCACTTCATCACAGGCAATAATATCAAGCAGCCCAGAATAAAGCCATTCCAATTAATAAGTGAAAACTTTATAAGGCTTCAAGGCCACATGATGGAGAATCACGATTACCACATACTTTTATATATTTGAATCATTACTTACATTAGGGAAACTATTCGGTATTCACACATGTGAGATTGATTTATTTCACTTATGAGTATGGTCTCAAGCTGCGCCCATTTATTGATAAATATCTCAATGTGATCCTCTTTATAGCTGAGTAATACTCCATTGTATAGAAATACCACAACTTTTTTATCCATTCCTCAGCTGATGGACACTTGGGTTGTTTCCAAGATCTGGCAATTACAAATTGTGCTGCTATAAACATAGGTGCACATATATCACTGTGGTATGATACTTTCAGTTCTTCTGGGAATATGCCTAGAAGTGGGATAGCTGGAACAAATGGGACTTCCAATCCCAGCCTTTTGAGAAATCTCCAGACTGACCTCCACAAAGATTGTACCAGTCTACACTCCCACCAATAGTGTAGGAGAGTTACTTTTTCCCCACAGCCTCTCCAGCATTTGTTGTTGGTGGTTTTCTTGATCCTGGCCATTCTTTCAGGAGTGAGATGAAATCTCAGTGTGGTTTTAATTTGCATTTCTTTAATGACCAATGATGATGAACATTTTTTCATGTATTTATTTGCCACTAGTATTTCTTCATCTGAGAAGTGCATATTCATCTCAGATGCCCATTTTTGGATTGGATCTTTGAATTTTGGCAGTCTGAGTTTTTTTAATTCTTTATATGTTTTAGACAAAAGTCCCTTGCCTGAGGGGGAGTTCACTAAGATCTTTTCCCAGTTTGTGGGTTTTCTTTTCACTATGCTAGAGATTTCTTTTGACATGCAGAAACTTTTTAATAAGAGGTGGTCCCAGGTATTGATTCTGGGAAGTATTTCCCATGCAGTTTGAGTCCTGTTCATGAATTCTCTACCTACTCCTATGTCTTCAAGGTTTCTACCCAATTTGTCTTCCAATAAATTTGGTGTTTCTGGTTTAATATTCAGATCTTTGATCCATTTAGATTTTAATTTAGTACATGGTGATAGGCATGGGTCTAGCCTTAGTTTTCGGCAAATGGAGAGCCAGTTTTTCCAACATCATTTATTAAAGAGACTGTCATTCTTCCAGTGAACCTGCTTGGCTCTTTTATCAAAGATAAGGTGGTTGAGTGTGTTTGTAGTTGTGGTTGTATCTTCTAATCTATTCCATTGATCTTCGGCTCTGTTTTGATTTCAGTACCATGTTGATTTTACTACTGTTGCTTTGTAGTATGACTTCAAGTCAGGGATTGTGATGCCTCCTGCCTTGCCTTTGCTGCTTAGAATTGCCTTTGCTATTTTAGGTCTCTTCTGGTTCCAGATGAATTTTAGGAGTGATTTCTCTAGATTTATAAAGTATGTTGATGGTATTTTTATTGGGATTGCATTGAATCTGTGTAACAGTTTTGGGACAATGGCCATTTTCACAATGTTTGTTCTTCCTATCCATGAGCAAGGGATGTCTTTCCATTTTCTGAGATCATCTTCAATTTATTTTTTCAGTGTATTATAATTTTCCCTGTATAGGTCTTACACTTCTTTCGTAAGAGTAATTCGTAAATATTTCATTTTTTTGCTTACTAGTGTGAAGAGTGTGGTTTCTCTTATTTCCCTCTCTGTGATTTTGTTGTTAGTGTATAGGAATGCTATCGATTTCTGAGTATTGATTTTGTATCCAACTACGTTGCTGAATTTATTTATTATATCTAAGAGTCTTTCAATGGAGTTTAGGGGGTCTTCTATGTAGAGTATCATGTCACCTGCAAACAATGATAATTTAACTTCTTCTTTTCCTATCTTTACCCCTTTTATTTCTCTCTCTTGTCTAATTGCTCTGGCTAGTACTTCCAGTACTATATTAAATAGGAGTGGTGATAAAGGACATCCTTGTCTTGTGCCTGATTTTAAAGTAAAGGCTTTCAGGGCTGGGGACTTAGCTCAGCGGCATAAGCACCTGCCTTGCAAGCAGGCAGTCGGGAGTTTGATCCCTGGTACCGATAAAAATGAAAAGACCAAAAAATAAAAATAATAATAATAATAAAAAAAATAAAGTTTTTCAATTTTTGGCCATTTAGTATGATATTGGCTGTTGGTTTGTCATAAATGGCCTCAAAGTCAAGTTCTTACAAAACGCACAAGGTCCTGCCTCTTCTCTTCCTGTTTGTCCTCATCTTAATTGAGTTTTTACTTAGGAAATCACTTTTATAAGGAGAGTCTTTTATGACCACACTATTTAAAATAGCAATAATTAATCATTCTCGTTTCCTATCTCTATGTTCTCCATACTTTGATGCCACCAGACATTCTATATGACTTAGTCAATTGGGCTACTATAGTCAAAGTACCATAAACTGAGTGCCGAAGCAACAGAAATTTGTTTCTCACAGTTCTGAAGGTTGAATCAGGAGACAGGGGGCCGGGATTTTTGGCTTCTGGTGAGTGCCCTCTTCCAAGTCTTTATGTAGTCCTCTTTCTGTGCTCTCACATGGTGAGAAGACAGAGAGACCTTCTCTTTTCATAAGGGCATCAGTGTCATCAGAGACACTACCCTCATGACCTTACCAAAATCTGATTACTTCCTAAACACCCTGCTCTTATTGCCATCCTATTGGGGGTTAAATTTTGAGAAGACATAAATATGCAGACCATAATAATACACAATGCTTATTTTGTCTGCTGTCTAGATAGACCCACTGGAGTCTTCATGAGTTAAGAGATTTTGTTATATTCATGTCTGTATTTTCTAACATATAGCAACTAGGCTGTCAATATTATTTTAGTTACTGAGTGGCTTACCATAGCAAATGGTTGAAATTTGATCTTAGCTAATAGTTCCTGTTTGATTGACTCTTTTTTTGTCATTTTCATTTTATTTGGAGATGTCAATTATAGAGACTCTAGCAAGAAATAATCTGAAGTGTCAGAGCTAGAGAAGAAGGCATATGATGGTCTCTGGCAGAAGTAAATATCTTGATGCCATGAGCTGCAATTGTTTCTGAATTACTATAGAATACCTTAATTTCTCCAGGATGCAATAGTAACTTAAAGTTCTTTAGGAGGGAGTAGTAGATGAGAATTATCTTTCATTCTGGGTTTAACTCACACAATTAAATTCCTCTTTCTTTCCATACTTACTCCAGTGGTCTATCTTATTGAGATATCTAAGATATGTAAGTGCATGGGCTGCCAGAACCACTCTTAATAACAGGTCATTTGATCCAGGGCTTCTTGTGCTATAGGATAAAGAGGAGATTCTTCATAAAAGTTGAAAATATTAATTTTGCATTTCCCTGTAATTTTTTCATTAATACTCAACCTGAGATTACTGCTAGTTATATGAAACTAATTTTCAACTGTTGAGAAATCATCTTTGGGTTTTTTTTTTTTTACTTCAAATATTTTTTATACCATGATAAGTAATTATACTTAGCTTGTATCTTTTATTCAGCATTTACAGGAATGTTCTAAGTTAGACTATTTTCAGTTTTCTGAAATTGGCTTGTGGCCCAAATTATGCTTTTAAAAATATATAACATGTAAAAAAATTTAAAAGTCCTGATATATTGAAGCAGAGTAAACTACTACAGATAGAAAAAATATAATCAATAAGAATGGAGTAAGAATGATGTGATTATGAACTAGGAAAGGCAGACAAGAATATTAATCAAAATCTGTAGAGATAAGCAATTTAAGCATCCTATACACATAGCACTTCAATCAAAATCAAGATACTGTGATGAGGTAGAGAAAAACTCAAGCAAATATCCTATTGATACTGTCTCCTTCTTGGGTTCAGCAAACGCTCGCACCTGAACTGAAACCTGAGATCTGGTCTCTCATTTGAACTAACACCAATGAAAACAGAAATGCCACTATATTTTCTACCACCCATTCTGTCCTTGTTATAAATTACTATTATTAAAACAGGTATGAAAGTGTGAGAGAAACAGAAAGAAAACTGCTGATCTAATAAGCAATATGAGAATGCTCTTTATTTCCAATTACCTTGCCTCCCTAGATTCTGTTATTTAAAGGTTGCACATCTCTTTTTATTTATAGAAAATATGTTGGTACAGTATGTTTCTTATTGACTTCTTCTCCTGAAGCAGGTGGTTGGCCCTAACCAATATTTGTCTTTTCCATCTTTAAAGATAATCTGTTTCTGTATTCTCTAGTCAGCAAGGGATGGTCTCTTCTGCTTGTTCTTTCTGCTATTGTTTCAGCATTTTAAATTTTGGGTTTTTTTACACTTTTGTTTTAATCTCAACTCAAAATTAGATAAAAGCTAATGATTCTGCTTGAACTTGTGCACTTTCCCAAGTGTTTTCTTTATAGGTGTTAGCCTTTGAACTACAGCATTGTGGTGGTTGACAAAACCAGGAACAAGGAAAACACTTTATTGCCCCACACTTAAGAAACTGCACAAAATGACTACTTATTTGCTATGCCTGATCATCAGAATGTTATCTGGTAATGCAAAATCCAGAGCATTGTCTAAGGTTATGACTTAATCATTAAAATGCCAGATTTTAAAAGATCATTATATATTTTTATTTTTATTTTTCCATTTGTTCTACCTAAATCATTATCCTTGTTAAGGAAAATTGGCATTTCTCCCTTTGGAAGTTGAAAGAAAACACACAGAACTCTTACAAAATTTTCTATACTGTGGCTCATAGGCCATTACATCCCCCAGAAATGCCAATTATTCATAGATTTGTGACTCCAGTATAGAATGTTCTTTTATGGTCTTCCTTTAACAGACAGTATGACACATTTTTTGGGGGGGGTCTTCTTGGCCTTTTACATTTACTGTATAGCAATATTTGAATTTGTACCTTAATTGATGTCCTTAAAATAAGGGGCCTTTGTGTATTTCGTCAGAAGACATCAAAAAGGAGAGACACAGAATGGGATTCATCAGGTGTCTGATTCGCTGGGAAGTATACATGGTAAGGTTAATGGAAATGGCTTTGGAAACAGGCACATACAAGTTCTAGTCTCCTCCCAGACACTGTTTGCTTAAATTAGAGCAAGTTATTTAGCTTTTTTTGTTGTTTGTTGAAAAAATGCTATACATTTGAATCATTAAGTCACCTGGGATTCATGCCCTATTATTAGATGTTATTTTTATTTTTCCCATTTTCTCCTGTCCTGGTCTTCATACTTTTTCCTGAGTTTAGAATTTATAGGCATTACTATGGAAATTTTATCCTTTTTTTGTTGTTAGTTAAGAAGTATCTGAAGCAGATGTTTTAAAAATAGGAAAGAATATATTAGCATGCTTAAGCAGCACCAAAAAATTAAGAGAGAAATCAAACTCAGTGTAGTCATCCAAGGGAGCTTAGTTAAATAAATAAATAAGAATGAGAGTAGAATATCACAGGAGACTGATATCATATCCAAGCCAAAGTGTTGAACATGATGTCAACTCTTCCCACTGGTAGAATTTTTCCCTTTCAAAATATAAGAAATTTCTAACTTGCTAGATCTTGTATTGTCATCTGTATGTGGGCTAGAAAAGAGAAAAAAAGATAAAACAATGGCTAATTATAAAATTTTACTTGAAAATTTCTGAATGCTTCAAGGACTAGAATTAACTAACTGTACTACATCACCAGATTGATAATTACATTGGGCTTTTTGTGATTCCAGTGAATATGGGTTTTAAAGAAAATGTACATACTTATGTTAAGTTCACCCTTCACATTATTGTGGAGGAAAAACTTATAGTGTTCAGTTGGTTCTGTAATCTTAGTAGAAGCTTGTCTTCTCTGAATCATTTAATACATACTGAAATACATACTGAATACATATGTAATGAATATATATGTCTAAATACATATTGAAAATGGATCCGATAGGTAAGATATTAAGCCTTCACCAAAAACTTTGTTCAAAGGAAAAGGACACAAAGCAAAACATGTGACAGCTCACTAAGTCAGATTTGGAAATTCAAGAAGCAAAGAAAAGTATGTTGCATGTCATCAGCATTCTTGATTACATTCTACAAAATCCACTTTGTATAGTTTAAACAGTGACTACCATAGCCAGGGATAATGATTGTCCAGCCACAAAACTGGAATATTCTAACAAAAACTCCATCCACATCTTGCCACACGTGACATTAAGGTCTTGATACAGCTCTTCAAAAGAACCAGGTACACCTGAGCCATATATTTCTCAAGGATTGGGGCCTGTCATCAGCACTGTTTTATATTTTTGGGTCAACTTGGTGGATCCATATTACATGTTAGTTCCAAAAGAACAGGGAAATAGAATTTTAATTTTTTTGTTGTGTGTAGGATGATTATGAAAGAAGGTAGAAGGGTGTTGTGAAATGGGAAGCATTAGAAGGGTGCCCACTGATAGATGTGATGTTAGTGTTTGCTTTCTAAGGAGCTGGACTGAAAGGCATTATAGGTATTGCAGTTGTATATTTGACTATTCTGCATTATCTTAAAAATGTAAACTCATCTAAACAGAACTGAAACCTACTAGGTCAACAGTCTACAATATCTGGAGATACTTGATTGGTTTTGTTCACTCTTTTCCTTAGACACAACTTTTGATAAAAATAGTCAAGTAGAACTCATGTAATCCAGAAATCAATATTGTAGCCATGTTTTTCATAAATTATATTTTAATCTTTGTGAAAATGATAAATGTATTTTTTGTGAATTAACAAAGTAGTCCTTTAAAATAAGAACTACCAATATTTAGTGAAATGTTATTTAACTATAAATATACAAAACAGACGCAAGTGGACATACCATTGTTTTAAATACTATAGCTCCACTTCATTAAGGAATGACTGAAGAAATACTTTCATTTTGTTCTTTTTCAGACTCCACTTTGTGTAAGTTCTGTGAATGACATAGTTTTTATTTTAATTGCTTGTTGTATATTTAAACTAATTTCTATAGAAAATAACTATTTTAAATCACTTTACTATTTATAGAAAATGGATAGCATCGCTTATTAAAGATAGTAGTTTTCTTTAAAATTTACATAATGTTGATTTGAATTTTATTTATTTAAAATAAATATTTTGTGCTAGGGGCTGTATTAATTGCTTTATGAGTGATAATTTGTTTCCTGCTAATCACCTATGATGAAATATTATTATTATTGTTATTATTATCTTCACTTAGCAGTTAAGGAAATAGATCAGGAAATCAGCAATTAAATAAATCTAAATTTGCATAACTTTTTGGATGAAGTCTTATTCAAAATGAACAGAGTCACAAAAGCAGATAACACAGTGTCATTATCTGTGGCAACAAGGATAGAAAGGGCATGGATAATTAAAATATCATCAGCTCTTCCGGTTGCATTCTTTGTCTTTAGCACAGAATTAAAACATTAGAATTTTAAAACTTGCTGTTTGTAAAGTTTCTATTGGACTAGGGCATCCAACATCTCAATCTTTAACTGATGTCATAATCCATTGATAAGCAGGGAGCTGAAATTTGAGTCCAGGCCATCTGGCCTGCAGAGTCACTGCTTGTGTGCATCATGCACTGCTGCTCTTGCAGCATGCTGAATGCTTTTCCAAGGAGGGTGAATGTAGAAACTTACCATCCAACTAGCAATCTGTTTACCTTCTGGCTTCTAAGGATATCAACGTATTTTTTTAATAAAATGGACATAGATCTCTGATGAAACGAGATTTGTACAGAGAGATTTGTGAGATTTTGAGGCTTAACTCCGGTTCCAGACGCATTAAAAGGCAGTATAAATGGGTCAGGTACATTGGTACTAGTTTTTTTATTTTATTTTTTTAAAGCAGCTACTAAGTCATAATCCTATCCAACTTCAACTTGTCTTCCTGTTAGATTAGATTTGTAGATCAATTATGGTCTCTATAGAAGACAAATGACACATTCAGATTAGAAAATATCAGAAAGTTTTAACAAAGGACTCTGGAGGGAACCATGTAGACCAGGGCCTGAAACCAGCAGAAGACAGAGCTTCAAGAGAGAGTGCTAAGGCTTTACTTGGTTCACCTTCTCCCACCTCCTGAGATCCCTCTTGCCTACTGGCAAGGCAGATCATTGGTGTACCTACACACAGGCCTGTTTCGGGGCAACAATGGAAGTTAACCTTACTGGGCCAAATGGGTGATACTTGGCACCATCTTATCAATTCTTTATTTCATACATATGTTGAAGTAAGATTCCCTTCAGAATAAGATGTCCTGTTCTTCCTTGAAATTTTTAATGTTCATTTATTAACTCAACTTTTTAAACCACTTACCAGTCCAATTATTTAAATATAGGATGTCTTTACTTTCATCATTGCTGAGACAAAATACTCAATACCCAAAGTCAAAGGAGGAAAGGTTTATTCAGCTCACAGTTTGCAGAGATTTCAATTCCTAGGTGACTCCAAGTCAGGGTGGCATCACAAAGGAGAAATAATTCATGGCAGGCAGAAGACAGCAAAGCAGAAAGCAAAGAAGTACAAAAGCAGCAAGCAACCACATCAGTCCTCTTTCTGTCTGTCACGTATATGCTGTCCAAGTTCGCTGCCCAGTAGCACTCACATTCAGGAAGAGCCTTTTCATTATCCACTCTCAGTGATATAAAAATCCAATCAGTGGATTAATTTAGTAAACATGTACCCTTTATCCTCAGCATCACACACTTAATCCCACCATCATTATCCAGCCATCTCTCAAAAGCCTTACCTATGACCACATGAGGCTTTTCAGGGTCATCTAGGCACAAGCCATAACACAAGGTGACCAAAAATTAATTCTTATAAAATAATATAACAGGAAATATAAAATGACACTTTTATCATATTTATTCAATATGAAAATCAACTGGTCTAAATGACACCTGCTAAAACAATGCTTGGGGTAGTCAGTACACAAACAAATGCACTGCCTGATTAACACACCGTGTAAGCTGTGAAGTGGTTAATGTTAGGGAGATTCTGAGCATGCAAACTACCAACACTAACTTTGCATGTTTGTTTGTTTGTTTGTTTTGGCACAGTGTTCAAGCCTGTGAAAGTTGTTTTGAATTCTGATTCCATTTATCCAGCACAGGAGTCCTCAAACAGTAGTTGAATCTCAGAATGTCCTGGTAAAGCCTTTGGAATACAGGTTTTGCAGGCTTGCCTTGGAAGTTCAGTCTCATGTGAGGTGCAGAAATGTGTTCTTTATTGTTTTTAATTTCCCAGAGAATTCTAATGTAGCCAATCGAAACACAAGCATCTCAGATTTCTTGATATAATACCTTCCACAAGAGGTGTCCATGAAATATCTTGTTAAAGAGTTTATCTTCGTGCAAAAAATTTGGAGATATTGTGGAATATTGGAATTTCTTATGGAGATTTTCCAGTTTTCATTCTCCCACCCTGACTGGCCATGCTTCACACGGTAACCCTCTTATAAGTGAGCTGCTGTCACTGAAGAAAGCATGTTGAATCCCTCTCGTCTTCCCCTGCCACAGGTGTCGTAAGCCTCTAAGATACATCAGTAATTTTTTATATATGATTGTTTGACTTGCTTTGCATTAATTTCACAATTCATGTTTCTCCATGTTGTGATAAAAAATATTATGGAAGACTATAAATACTTCACTGAATTTGAATGACATTCATCAAACATAACATTCACCAACCCACCCTTCCTTCCTCTCTGCCACGAGTACCAATTTTTCTGGGGACCAATAATGTTCTAAGTTTTAGAGATGGGCACAGCAGGTGAGATCTCTGTCCTCTTGAACTTACTTTCCAATGAATGGGACAGACATTCAATAAATAAGTGAAAAACATTGCAAAAATATTTTTAGTGAAAATATATACATGCTGTAAAAGAAACAAGTGAAGGAATATAATGAACGGTCATGGTGGAATGGGGCTACTTCTGGGAAGATGTCTCACAGATTAGATTGGTACAGGAGTTGAAGACTGAAGATCAGGAAGAAGTTAGCCTGGCACAGATCCAGAGGAAGTTTCTAGACAGAAGGAATAGTAAGCACAAATATCCTGAAACAAGAAAGAAACTTTATTTTTCAAAGGATATACTGAGGCCATATTAGGGTGATTTGTTCTTCCTGAGTCTCTTCTGACTAGTAAAGAAATATTTATTCCTCTTTAAGATCTTATGAACCACCTCTTCAAATACATATTAAAATTGTTTCTATTTCCCCAAAGTCTTTAAGTCAGTCCATGTCTCTGTAATTAACAGAATAGAATACATAAATGCATAAAACTTAGGGTAACCCAAAGCCCTGCTGGTAAATATTTTTATTTTACTCCTCCAGGAACTGGTTCAGGTTATTTTATAATTTCAAGGGCCCTCTTCCAAAACACACTGCAAAATTGCAATTAAAAAATTACTAGGATTCTGCCACAATACTTAAGACATTTCTAAATAAATGGATGCACCTTGAGCCCATACTCTTAAATGTAATAAATTGGAGTTTAAATATTGCATTATTTCTCTGGTATGAGAAGTGGAAAGGAAAAATAAGGAATAAAATGTGTAATAGATATTAGAAAATAGGAAGACAAAGTTCAAATGGGAAGCGGAACAAGAGAGAAAAGAGGGGGAAAGGAAGGAAGAGAAAAGAAAAAGAATAAAAGGAAGACATGAAAGTAAAGAGGTAAGTAAGGAGAGAAAGAGGAGTTGAAGGGAGGGGAAGGGATTGGGGAAAAAAGAAGAAATCAAGACTTATCATGTACAAGTACAAATCCCCTATGATGAATGTGATCATTATTTATATCTAAAATATACCAATAAAGATGATTTTAAAAATTTCTGGAACCCCTCTCATGTAAATGAAAGCTCCAGAAACTTCAGGCTAAATGATTTCACAGTATTTACCCAACCCTAGCTCTTCTTGGCAGACAAGAGAAGGAGAGCGACTTCAAGCCATAACACAGCAAGACAGCAGGAAGGAGGCCTAGCAGACCCCAGGACTGTGAGAGGCATGGAGCTCAGGAGCAGTGAGCAAGCCTGTTCTTCAGTGGGTGCCAGGGAACCCGCCCTCTTCTCCACCCCTGCTGCTCATGGGAGGGAAGCAGAAAACTAGATCAGATTTAATGGCTCAGGCACTGTGGCAGTCAGTAACTTAGATCATGAGGAAATACGTAGCCTGCTGTTGTGTAGTGCATAAAGAAGCTACTAAGGGACGTTTTCAGCAAGTGAAAGATGCAAGGTTATGTAAGTAAATAGGAAACAGTGCCAAGTGGGAAGCATGGAATAGAGATGGAGGCAGCAAAGCAGGCTGGAGAGGTGGAGGGTGGTGGGCGGAGGAGGACGGAGGACGTGGGCTACGCAGGGTGCAGGCAGCAGAGACAGGAGGGCTGTGGAGGGAGAGAGTGAAAGCAGAAGAGGTGGTATGGGAGGGTGTGCTTCCTTCCGTGATTAGCTCTGGTCCTTGGAAAACTCTCTTGAATCACGCAGAATCAAATAATCATCTCACATTACCAGAAAAGACTTCATCACAATCTAAACTTCTGCCTTGAGTGGCACACTCTTAAGTCAGAGAAACTGTTTAGTTACATTATTATCAAGCAATAATAATAAGGTAGTGATTTTCATCTTTCGTTTTGTTTGCAGTGTTGGGAATCAAATCCAGGCCCTCATGGGTGCTAGGTAAACACTGTACCACTGAGCTACACTACCAGCCCCACTCATTAAATGATTTTTAATTATGACATCATCTTAATTTTCTGTTGATAATAACAGTGTTTTGGTTTTTTTACTCTTATAGCCTACCAAATGATCACCTATTAAATATTTGGTATCATTTTTGTGTGTTCAAAATATTTTCATCATATACATTAAATGCCATATATTACAAAGACGGTTTTACATGTCAGCTTGATGAGATTTCCAAGTAGTTCTGAATCAGAAAGTTTGTTGTCCTCCCTCTGTCTCATTTTCACCCTCTTTTCAACCTCCTCCTTCTCCTCCTTCACTTCCTTTCCCCTCACCCTTCTTTTCTTTTTCTTCTCCTCCTTCACTTCCTCGTCTTTTTTTTTTTTTTTTTTTCTTTCTAGTATTTGTGTGTGCTCTGAGGTGTATGACCTTGAGGAAGCGCAAACCAGAGTTAGTGGTCAGGGAGAAATTTCTTTTAGAAAGTGTTCTTCCCTTCATGTATATAACAAACCCCAGTGACGGCAAAGGGATTTGTGAGCCAACACTGGTGATGATTTTAGGGAGCTGAATGTTGAATGTTACATGAGAACTGTAAATCATCATGAGCTCTTGAATGTAATTTTTTGAAAGGCTTTTTGTTTGCTCAGGCATGACTTTTGACTGAATGTCATATATAGGCTCTATGCATATAAACCTCTGATTGTAGAAAGAGCATACAACTATTTTATTTTTGTTTCTTATTGCTCAAACTTCTGGTTATATCTCTCCACAATAGCTTCTACCTGAACTTCTTTAATAAATGAAATAGTTTGAAAAGACAGACTGCCATTTCCTTGCCAGTATATAAACCAATGTAGGGGTTTTCTACATGCTAATTAATTCCAACCTCAACTACTTTACCTGCTGTTTCAAAGGCTGGCAGCTTGTATTCATCACCTGAATGACAGCTGTTTCTAACCACTTTTCCCTGAAAAGAAATAAAGAAATTAAATAAACCTTTTGCATGCTGATCACTGACATTCTGAAGTGACAGTTGAAAAGTGTTCCAAGTGTGAGTCTCAGGAAGTCTTGAAAGATTTTGTCTACATCAACCAATTGTTGAATTTTGACTTGATATTTGTGGAGTATAGAGAGAATGGGTGATGAGCTAGTACTATCACAAGTAGGAATGAATCATTGGAAGAGACTTTAAATATGTTAAATGTCTACATTCAAGAAATCAACCTTTTATGCAAGTTGAGTAATATCAGTGCCTCCCTCATTGGCTCTTTCTCCAAGTCAATATGCAGATTAAAGAAAAGCAAGTTTTTTACAAGGTATTTTTTTATTTAGGTCTTATTCAATGTATTTGAGTGTGTTATAATAGCTAATTGTATTGTTTACCAATTCCAGAGGTATTATTTGTCAAAATGGATTTCATTTCTATAGTAACTTCATTTTCTTTTATTTTCATTAATGACTGAGATTAAGAGGATTGGCTGATTCCTCCTTAACTAAATAAATACTATAAGATGAATGTCTTCTGCTGTAATAACACACACACAGAACAGTTTGGGAAAGGATTGCTGAACCTTCACAGGACTAGCATCTGAATACAAACAGCCGATTATGTTTTTTGATTTTTTTCAGAGACATCTGCCCCTGACTGTTCTCTTTCACATGTTCCTGGCTTTCCATAATGCTATAGGTAGTATAATCTTTATCATAGTCAAGCAGTTTTGTCATCCCACAAACATAGTTTACTATAAATTAAATTGTCTTCACTTTTGATCTCTGAGGCAGTATTTTCTTAAGATTAAAATATGAAAAAGAGGAAAGAGGAAAGGAAGATAATAAGGAAGAGTAGAAGGGAGGAAGAGAAAGAAGAGGAAGGAAAAACAGGGAAAGGAGAAGGAAGAGAAAGTGCATAGGCATCCAGTGAGGTGTTTAGCAAACTCTCATCAAGGATCTTCTGTGTTGCCACTGATAGTATCTTCAGTTCACTGTGGCTTCCTTTCTTTATGCAAGGAAATAAAATGTTAAAATGATTTTTGTAATCATCCTCTATATAGAATTTTATGCACTGGTGCCTCAAGGGCAGAATTAGAACTAGCACTTTTTCTTGGCCTGTCCATCCTGCCAATTCTAGGACTGTCTGTTAATAGTTTCGCACCAGTCTTACCTCTCTGGTCTGCAACACAGGGAAAAATCCAGAGCCACACACCTTAGTTTGCTCTTGTCTTTATAACTCTGGTTGCAGATTGCCAGAGAAGACTTAGGGTAGGACCTTGAAAGCCAAAGAGGAGAAGAGCTGCAGCCAGACATGTGGAGAAATACTGGGATTCCCAGTCTCATGAAAACCACTGACTTCATTGCTGTGGATTGTGACCACCAATGGGATCTTCCCAGGGACTTTCCAGGACAGTCCCCCAGTAAACCCTTGAGAACCACTATTTTGACCTTGCTTCAGGTGTATGTTCCTGGGTCTGTCTCCTTGTTCTCTGCCTGCCCTTCCCAGAACCTTCACTGACTTGCCTGACTTTTGACCACTCTGGTTTGTCTATCATTAATGTAAACCCTAATTTCCATGTTATACTCATCATTCCTTCAGTGTCTTCAAGAAATCTTACATTCCCAAACCAGATTGCTAAACCATATTTTAAAAGAAATTTTGCATTTGGTGCCAGTATTTAAAATTTAGGAGATTTCTTTTTGAAGTCCTAATTGCCATTTTTCCTTTGAAAAAAACAAGGAGGTTAGGAAAACTTGTCCCAGCACTCCCTGCTGGAAGAGAACTAATTACATGGAACTGGAGGGTAACTGTCTCTTTAAAAAACAGTGTAACCTAGCTGCCTTATTTATAACATCTTTTTAGACTTCGTAAACTTTGCATTTGTGTTCATTTTAATCTAAGAACATATACTTTAATAAACATTTATTGAAAGTTTGACAACTAGAATGCTATTTTGTAGGAACTCCTGGGTAGATGGAGATCAGAAAGAAAACTGAGTAAGTCAGCTTGCCATGACTGTTGTAATACCTGAGATAATCAACTTAAAAGGAGAAAAAGTTTATTTTGATTGACAGTTTCAAAGGTTTCAGTCCATGGTCACTTGGCCCTGTTGCTATGGCCCTGCAGTAGAACAGATTGTTATGGCAGAAGCATACCTCATGGTCACTGGGAAGCAAAGAGACACTGGGAAGGGTCAGGACCCAAGGTCCCCTTCAAGGTCATGCTCCCAATGGCTGTCTTCCAACTCAACCCATCTCCTGATGATTCCACCATTCCACTAGCATCACTGGGTGGGGACCAAGCCTTTAGCACATAGTCTTTGGGGGACATTTTATATTCAGTCTCTATCAGAAATCCAATGACTTCAAAGATCTTGGGAGAGTGAACCAAGGGGGCCCAACTGAAGGACATGACTGCCATAGCTGAACAAAATATGTGTGTGGAATGATTCTTTCAGCAAATGAGAAAATAAACTCAGCAGCTCACTCTTTCAGTAGTTTTAAACCACTCTAACAGATTTTATGGGAGGTTACTTGTTATTGATTCTCCAGTTATTATTAATTTTTACCTGCATTTTGTTCAATTGATAATTTCATGAAATATAAACTTAGTGAACATTTTAGAATAAATGAAAATAAATTTTTAAAAATACAATCAAATTTTCAAGACATACTTGTTTAGAAACATCAAATTTTTGACTACTATCTTTCTTTCATTTATGGATATCTAAACATCAATGCTTATTTGCATATTTTAATAAAAATATATTTTATTCAAAATTACACTTGATTTTTTTCTAAATATTGTCCAGAGAACTCTATGTAAGTGCAAATGTCATATTCAAGTTAACTACAGGTAAGAACAAATCCATGTTTCTCATCTTAGTATTGCTTAAAAGATACATATGTGAATTTCCTTTCTTCTTTTTCATTGCTAACATAAATGATAGTATATAAATTTTGAGTCAGCAATTTTGCTTTAAGTTGAGCTATTTTTCTCAGCTAAAATAAAAATATAGTAATCGCATTGTTTGCTGTAAGCTCGATGTCTGTTTTCTTTTTTGATCATCAGATAAAAATTAGCCTCTATTTATCAATTTAGAGAAATGAACACAAATGCTTCATGGTGGTAGACAAAAATAGAACAAGTAGTTTGTAAATATCCCTTTCAGTTTGGTTGCACAAGATGGTAGATCAGTAAGCAGCAAGATAGGGAGCCTCTCTGAGAGAAACAGCTCAGATGCCAGAATAAAACACCCTGGAGAAGACTGGATGGAGGGAGATGGATCCTCTTAACTCAGGAGGAAACTAAAGAGAAAGAAAGAAAAGAAAAGAAATGAAAATTGTGGATGGAAGGCTATAGCCAGACTCGCTTTCACCAGAGCTGGTCCCATTGTATATGAAATGCCCCTGGAATCTGGAGATGCAGGGTCATGGTAAAGTCAGGGTTGCTGAGCCTGAGAGCATTGATGAGAGGAAACAGTCACTGAGGGTAGTAGCAGAACAGAGAGCAGACTTGGCTTGGAAATCTGTACTGGCTTGTAGTGAGTGTGCAGAAATCAGTCCTCCTGTGGGAGTAGGTGAGGGAGCCAGGTGGCATTTTGGAGTTGGGCAGGGTAAACCCGGAACCAGAACTGCAGCAGCTTCAGTCAACCACTCCTAGTGCAGAGCAGATTGGTGAGAATTGCTCCAACTGAGTCCCGCCTCTGTGCACAATCCAATAGCAAAAGACAAGGTCTCCCTGAAACTATACCTAACTGGCCCTTCTGCACAGCACATGCTAACATGGTAAAGACTCCCAGGGGTCTTCCAGCTCAGAAGGGAGGGGCTAGCCTTGCCCCTGCTTGTACTTCAGTGACCACCAGCAGACTGGGGAGGGCAGCAATCCCTAGCCAGCATGCTTCAGAGTAATCATGGCCAATACAGGAAATATCGGGGACCCCCATTGTCTATACCCCTGGAGGAAACTAGAAACATGACAAGAGGAAAAAACAAAAGGAAATCTCCAGCTCCCAACACAAATACTACTGGCTTGGGGGAGGTAAACACAGAAGAGATCAGGGCTGCACACCTGTGGTGGCTAAAAAAGCAGAATCTGACATGAAGAATTATCTTTATAACATTATAAAAGAACTAAAAACAGAAATTCTAATACAAATAAAAGAAGATACAAGAAAAATAATACAAGAAATACTAAGTACCTCTCAAGATGACACAAATGGAAGAATGGACGGACATAGAAAAAGGAGAGAAATCTTCGATAAAGAATATAAAAAAAATCTAGAATACATAAAGCAGATTCAAAGAGACTACCAGGAAATTAAAAGCTACATTGAAAGCTGGCAAAACTGCTTAAAAGAAACCAAAGATAGACTATCAAACCTTGAAGACAGGTTTGTAATGTGTGATCGTGAAAGGAAATATCTTTTAAAAACAAAACAAAACAAAAAAACAAAACAAAACAAAAAACAAGGAACCAAAAAGTAACAATACAAAGCTTAGAGGTTGACAAGAAGATCTATAATTTAAGAATAAAAAATGCGAGTAAAGAAGCAGGGGTAAACACAAATGAAATACAAGGGCTATTTATAGAAATAATTAAAGAAAACTTCCCAAACATAGGAAAAAGAAATATTATCCAGCTATATGAGGCATAAAGAACTCCAGCCAGCTATAACCAAAATAGATTGACACCCAGACATATAATAATCAAGATCTCAGAAATTCAACACAAGAACAGAATATTAAAAGCATTCAGAGAAAACCCATAGCCTATAACCTATAAATGAAAACCCATCAGAATCATGACAGATTTCTCAACACAAACCATCAAATCAAGAAGAGCTTGGAGCAAAGTATTCCAAGCCTTGAAGAAAATAACCTCCAACCCAGATTGTTGTACCTTGAAAAACTATCTCTCAAAATTAATGGAGAAACAAGATGCTTCCATGACAAAGAGGAACTGGGCAGGTTCATGAACATCAATCCAGTCCTACAAAAAATACTGAAGGACTTTCTAGAGAGAGAAAAAAAATGACCATGGTCTCAAGAACAGTGTCAGAGGAGGCTCACTGAATAGAGCAGACAATGGAATGAAGGGGAAAAGTAGATAATCAATGATAGAAATATAGCATGGCAGAGATGAGGCAGAGAATATTGGCCATAATCACTAATATGGGTGTACTCAATACACCAATAAAAAGAAAAACAGAGTGGATCAGGAGATAAGATCCATCAAGATATTCTATATAAGAAATATATTTAAATGAAAGAAGATGTATGGACTGAAAGTCAAAGATGAGAAAATAATACCCTATGTGACAGGGAACCAGAAAAAAGTGGGGTTAGCTCGCCCATCAGCTACAGATTGGTTGGAAAGACATAACACTTTTATGCAATGGAAAACTACTCAGCTATAAGGAAGGAAAACCTTGAGGCTCTTCTAGGTAAATGGATACAATTTGAGATCAAGCTCAGGGATAAAAAGGTTCAGAACCACTTAGCGGGTTGCCTCCCTAATCTAAAGGCTAAAGGAATTAGTGGGATACAAAATGTACAATGTACCCTGGTAAAGCAAAAGGGAAAGGGATTGTCTAAATAGGGAAGGCATAAGACATTGTTAATCTTGTATCATGATTTGAAACCCATATTGCTATCATCACTCTGTTTTGTTTGATTATAGTCTATTCCAGTTTGCCTACTGGTACTAGATTTGAGGCATAGACAACTATTTCAAAGATAGCAGGATATACTACATTAACCATTTTTAATTTCTTACAAACTTAATCTGAAAACTGGTAATGCCTTGACTGCCTTGTTTTGACTGATTTTATTTGAATGTGTTTTGTTCAATCACTGTCCTGTCTTGACTGATTTTATTCAAATCTGTTTTATTTGATAGTATCAAGTCTGAGAGTAGAGGCAACTACTCTGAAGACAATAAGACTCACTATGGATACCCATTCTGGTTTGACTATTACTCTCTTTTGAAGTCCTATAATGTCTCCAATGTTTTGTTTTTATTGATTTTGCTTTGTACTGCTATATTCCATTGTATGGTACCTGATGATATGAGCAATTCTATTGAGGATAACAAGAGACATCATGGTAACCATTGTATATCACCGTGTATTGTGGTTTTAATTTATGTACTATGTCTATCATTTTGTTTTGAATGACCCCATTTTGTTTTGTTTTGTTTTCACATTTGGTTTTATTCTTTTCAAAATAAAAATTTTAAAAATATTCCTTTCAAAAATTATTTTAATCATTTTCACTAACTTGGATTTATTTTCTATGAGAAGGAGTAGACCCAAATTTTATTTATTTGCCTGTTTGTTTGTTTCTGTTTTTTGAGACAAGGTCTCACTATTAGGCCAGATTGGACTTGAACTCACTATGTAACCAAGGCTGTCCTTAAACTTGCAGTCCTTCTGTCTCAATTTCCAAAGTGCTGGAATGACAGGCATATGCCACCACATCTAGCTTAGATCCAAATTTATATTCTTCCCCAGTTATGGATAAAGCTATAAATAATATGTACTTGCTACGTATGCATGATATGTATAGAGCCATATATTTATATACATACACTCATATATGTTTTGGTAGAGACAAAGAAGAAATGTATTTGAGCAATTCAAACACTATGTGTTCAATCATCTATCTGTCTATCTATCTATCTATCTATCTATCTATCTATCTATTTATCTATCTATCTATCTATTTATCTGTCTATCTGATCTCTTCCATATAGCCAGATATCTGGTCACCAAATCATGTTTCAGCCAATTTTTTATCTCCTAAGTATTAAAGTATCTCTGAGAGGTGGACACACTTTAGAGCAGAGTCTGTGAGGGGTTGAAGAGAAAGGGATCATGCTGTGTCAGTTCCAGGATTCACAAAACAGCCTGGGAAGTAGTCACATAGTCCTCCAGAAAAAGCTGGCATCAGTCAAAATACGTACCTCTTTTAAAAATACATTTTACTGTGTGATGATGGCTCTTGTACCATTAGAGACAGAACAGCAGAGTGAAGATACTAGGTACAATGGGAAGACTGGTGTGGATTAGATTTCTGACGATGCCATTTACTGTGTGCCCAATATTCTGCAAATTCCCTGAGCCTCAACAACTTTCTACAATTAATGTCACCAATATTACCTACTTCATAAAGGTGTTTTAGAGGTTAAATATGATAGTTTGAGTATAGAATTTAGACCTATGCTTGATTTATAATAAGTGAGAAATCTGTGTAACTAATAGTAATAATAGATGCTAACGCATTTTTGCTAAGATAGTGGTGCTTGAATTTGCATGTGCATGTGAATCACCTGGAGGACTTTCTAAAAAAAGTTTGTCAGATCCCACCTGCAGGATTGTGATTTAGGAAGTCTGAGGAAGAACCAAAGAACTGCATTTCTGACAAACTTGAGGTTCATTCTTCTACTGGCTTTGGGAACATGCTTCTTGGTCTTTAGACCCACACATTCCTTTTAGGTTGATGAAGATTGCAGTTTGGTTACGGAACACAGTGAAAGATCAGAAGATTCAATCCTTCAGCCTGGGGTAATGCTTCTAAAGCTAAAATCTGTATGGCTCAGCATTGGCCCAAGGTCTATTTACCAAAGTGCAATGCAATAGGAATTCCTTATTTGCTTAGATCTCTGTAATATATTTTGGGGGATCTGTAAGTATACCATCTAACATCTCTCCAGAAATTGCCTTCTTGGTTTTCATGTACTGAGCCTTCAAAGAGCAGCACATGCCTGACAGCTACACTTCTCTTTTCTTCCACCAGATGCCTCAAAATCAGTCCTACTGGCTTTTGGCTCAGGGTAAATATTGCATTGTTATATTTCCTACCATGTTGATTGTACCTCGCTTAAGGAATATTAATTTTCCCACGGCTGTCTCTCAGAACAGAATTCTTTTTCTTGGATTTTAACAGAGAAAGTTTGGGGTGGCTAAGCTAAGCAGGCAGTGCACAAACACTCGAGGGGAATGCAGATGACTGTAGACCGAATATTGTCATTCCTTCACGTTTAATTGCTACTGGTATCCTCACTTTGTTGGCATACAATCTCAGTAAATTCCTAAATTAACTGTAGACCCTTCTCATATACCATTTGCTTATTAAAGCTTCAAAGCTGGGTGGCTTTTTTAGCTTATTATTTGTGACAGGTCATTGCTAAATGCCTTACCTGCAGTATCTCTTTTGATCTTCCCATGAGTCTATGGCCTGGGAAGTAGGTGGCAAAAGTATTCACACCACAACTATTATCCCTGCTCCCAGGAGCTCTTTTAGAAACAGAGCATTCTCAGTCCAACTTGTGGCAATCTGTAAAACCAACTTCTCTGAGCTTAGGGCAGGGCTAGTTATAGAGAATTATGAGTGGTAGGGCTGAGGAGTAGGAGACCAAAAGAGGACAAAGAGTAAGTGGGGTCTTGGGGAAATTTGGAGAGACGAGGGCTTTGAGATACTATGTGCCTTGACCAATGTAGAGCATTTACTAAGTAAAACAAGTAGGATTTGATATAGATTACAGTCAAGTCAGTTGAGCACATCTTTTTTTTAGGAACCTGCAAAACAGGTTGATACTATTGCAAAACAGATTTTGTTTACAATCAATATTGTCCTTTTTAATATAATGAGTAGAAGGGTTACTAGTCAGTGATTTGTAGAAAATACAGTTACTTTTCATTTAGCTAGCTGCTCAGCAATGCGTACAACCATCAAATTTGTGATTTAGGACTTTGGTTTTTCTATGCTTCCTACCACATATTTAACTAAAACCATAGTTTTCTCAAGTTTCAGGAAGATTCTTTTTCGCTCTTTTCAACAAGAACTGTGCTTAAAAAAAGAAACTGACTTTTCAGAAATAATCTTTATATATCTAAGTTGAAAATTTTTAACTCTAATTAAGGTTCAGCATGGAAATGATATATCATCATTTAGTGGAAGAAATTCATCTTTAGATTGAGAGTGTTATTTTAGCTACTGCAAAGCATCATCTTTCTGAAGAACTTCTCACTTTCAGAAGCAGGATTTTATTACTGAGTTTCCTATAAATGTTCAAATGTAATTCTTAGGTCAAAAATCACAATTTAAATGGATCTGAAAGATTTTCAGAAATAGTTTATGATTTTAGGTCACTACCTGTTTCAACTGAAATATTAAGCTAAGAGTAAATTAAACATAGTGCTTTTGGTTGGGAAAGCTTATTGCCTCATGAACTGGTCTCCCTTTGAAAAATATTCTCTTACTCATGGTTATATATATATATATATATATATATATATATCTGTTACCATGATATGTATGTGTATGCACACACACACATGAATGCCTTCAATGTGACATGGATTTTGCTTCAAATGTTTGTAAGTCTTATAGTTTACCAAGCAGCTATAATAAGCATTGTCAAGAGTGCTTATGCTGTGACTAGCACTTAATACATTATCTCTAAGCTTCTCAGCAATCCTCTATTTTTGTTATTATTATTACATTTTTGTTATAGTTTCTGCTTCACCCTTGTTTAAGGCTCAGAGAGGGGGAATCCCGGAATTAGCTGTGATTGCAATTCACATATGTTTAAAGACAAATACAGTATTTTTCTAAGTTTTCTTACATTTTTCCTGCCTGAGCATCTATGGGGTTGTCTATATGTCACCTCAGCTGATCTTTTGGTAGTCAGACATGGGCTGACTGACTCACAATATCTTGACTTCTAAAATTCTAATTCTTGAGAACTTGAGCCAGGCTGATGTCAGAGCCAGGTTCTCATTAAAGTAGAAGACTCCAAGGAAATGAGTCATCCTGGCTTGGTTTTGTCATCCTTGGTTACTAGAGTGGCTCACCCTGGATTTTCAGATTCATGTTGTCTGCAGACACATACTGGTTGCTCTTTAGAGACCACATTATTGTCCTCATGTTCAAGATGTGTGTTTCTTCCACCAAACTCTTCTATTATGGGCCATTTCAAGTAATCTCAACAAAATTTAAGAGAATGACTAGATCAGGAGCGCAGAATTGAGGAAAACAAACAAACAAATAAAACATATATCTAAAATTCACGAGATTTGGCAAGATAAAGATTATGGAATCTTTCTTCAAAGTAAGAATGACTCCTCTGTCAACAAGTATCTGGTCTCACCGACAAATCAGTCAGCCCAGAAAAATCTGGGGACATAGGCAAGACCACAGTATATGTTATTTTGGCAGAGATGATTTTGTTAGATTTAATGGTTCACAGGGAAATATATGTTCTGCACCCAGAAACTTCAGAGGTATAAGCCCCTAGTTCCAAGATTATTCCCTGGGCTGTCTGAGGACTTTGGGATACCCAGTGAACAGAATACCTGAAATTTGGAGAGAGTTTGCCTCTGACATTCCTAGATACATAGCCTTAGCCTGTGAGGCATTTTTCAGGGAGAGTATTTAGGAGGAAGACTTGAATCCAAGAGAACTTTCTGTTCAGGGTACCCTCTTTAAACTAGAATTATTAATTGAATCTGTGTACTGTGGGTCATCAGCTGAGAAAAGTCTTAAGGATGTGGATTTGAGGGAGCACAGTGACATAGGATCCTTATGAATGGGCCTGACTGGTAGCATGGTTGCCGTCTTGGAATTTCAGGAGTAAGTATCAGACTTTCGTCAATGAAGATGCTGAGGATCAAGAGCCAAGTTCCCAGAAGTACTTGCTCTTAGTTCAGGCATGGTGACTCTTTCATCTCAGGTACCTCCTTTGCCCAATTAGCAGTGACTACAAAGTGCATCATGGTGAGACAGATTCTGAGGCCCTGTATCAGCGTGTTGGAAAGCGATGCTGTGATTGATGAACAATGTGTATCACGGACTCAGGCAAAAGACAGGCGCAGCATGCGCACCACATGCTGTCATTTCTGCTCAAGTTTTGGGGCCACTGTACCAGAACTCTGAGGACATCAATGACCTCAGAGAATGAGCATTCAAATACAAATAATGTGAGTAAAGCAATACATTTCTCCATCACAAGTGTACCAGATATTTTCTGTATTTTTAAAATTCATCGCATAATGATCACCCTCTGTGCTCAAATGATGATCTCTTTGGTCTTTCTGAAAAGAAACTCTTTGACATGGACATCCCACCCCTTCCCTGCCTCTATACAACAATACACTTTATCTGTTCCCCTCTGGCTCCTAAGTTTTGCCCCAGCAACGGATTCAGTACTCTCTCTGCTTCAGGGTAGCTGCCTCCATTTCTCCAGACTTACTATAACTTACAGTAGTTGATGTGGAGAAATACAGTTTGCTTGGAAATGTACTCAGGCTCTCTGAGGTCTCTCGTCAATGTCCTGCCCTCCCTCTGCCTGTGACTTAATAAGTGGGAATGCTTTTCACAAATTACTATTTTTCATTGTTTCAAATTAATTTTACTCTGTCATCAAGCTATCAGATTACAGCCCCAATTGTAAGTAATTGTGCATGAAATTTGCATGATTTTGTAAAATATAGACAAAAGAAATGGAAATTCAGCTTCCTGGTTCCCACCACTTGCTGAGCATGTCTCACTTAGGTCTGATTTTGTTTGATTACATAAGTTCTTGGTCAAATATAGAGAATTGGGATATAATGTTGCTATTTAACGGTTCAAAGAAAATATAACTGAGATCTGTTGTTAAAATTGTGCTCTAGTATATTTGAAGTGCTAAGGTCTTTGCTATGAAAGAGGTTTTGCATATTGTACTATTTCCAGTTTATTTGAAGTAAAGATTTTGAACTGTGGTTTTCTGAACATGCTCTTCTCCTAATTTAATCTTATGTAGAAAATAATGTATTAATATTTAAATAGCTAATCTCAGTACTCTCTTCCTTCAAAAGCAGGCCACATATTATTATTAACTTATTATAATATATTATAAATATATTATTTGTATAATCTTTATCAGCTGAATTGTATTGTATCTGCTAGATCTTTTTATCACTATATATCATCTGTAGTATATTTCCCACAACATATATATGTATATATATGTATCTTTTTAATGTAAACTATTCACCTGGAAATGATTTTTAAAAATTCTAAGTTTTCTAAAGAGGGAAGTCGAAGAGCTAATAACACTTCTTTTTGGAGGACTATGTCTGTACTAAAATAAAATAATAGAAAGTATACTTCTCATATATTTCTTTAAGACAGAGGGGAAGGCAAACATGACTTTTGGTTGGTTCCTTTAAAATATGGAGATAGAATGGCAGTAAGAGAGAACGTAACACAAAATTGCTTTTTGTCTCAGAAGGGATGATGAAATTGACTATGTTTTTGCAAGGAAAAAGCACAGTATGGGGTGGTGTATGGCGAAATTTTAATGAGAAACAGGATTCTTTATTGATGCCTAATAAATAATACATCAGAAAAATTAGATGATGAAATGCAGATAAATTGGACCACTAAGTCAAGAATTTATTGGGTTCATGGTCATTTTTAGGAGAGCTTTGACCTTCTATAATGTGTAAAGGGCCTCTGTCTCCTAAAAAGTTATACCTGTAAAGAGCAAGCTGTTATAAAAAAGAGGGGCCTTTGACTCCTCAGATGTATAGCTGCAGAGTTGAGGATTCTATCACACAAAATTCTTTCAAGAAAATAGCTTCCACAGTTAGAACACAGGGAGTTTTGAGGACAAGATCCTTCTTTGATTTCTACAGGAATAATTGTTGCTTCTGGTTTTCTGAATTGCAAATTAGGAGACTAGAAAAGATTTGATGTTAGTTCACTGACCTCTCTTGTCAGCCAATCCATAAGCAGAATTAATTGCCTACCATGTATCTGGCACTAGAATGGAGAAGTGTACAACAGTTTCCAACTCACAGTTTATACCACAAGTGTGTTCCTTGAGAGCACATTGCAGCAGCATACCTCTTTAATTAACTTATTTGTATCCCAGGTTTTTGAGTGGACGATATGCAAATGCCTGAGTATTCAGAGTGCTACTGGTGTCATTAAAGTTTCCTTTTCTGTTTTGTTACATGAGACACAATAGGTGATGTTAAAACAAGTTTATAATAATGGTACTGTTGTGTAAAATTAAGCTTTCTAAATGAAATGTTGTCCTGTGATAGCTTATATGCCAATCTTTATCATATTTTTTTATTTGAATTTGAGCTTCTTTTTGACCATCAAATACAATTTGAAGATACAAGGTATCTTTAAACACCACATTTATTGATTCTAAACATGAAACTTTGGAGAAACTAATTATAAAACAGAAAAAGACTGTAACTCACAATCAGTTGCATTAAATTGAACATCATAAAACCTCCCTGAACTTCAGTTTCCTAATCTGTAAAATGAAATTGAGACTATATGTATAGCAGATTTAATGATTGTAATGATTTAATGATTGTAAGTTTTGCCTTTCGCTTCCTTTCTGTTTAATATCCCAGGGCCTACACATCCCACTACTCTCCTTATGGATTTCTGTCAGTAAAGTGACCCATTGTGGCTACATTAAGCGAACAAGTAACAGCCAATGTGGGTGATGCGTTTTTCTTTTTTAGGGCCTGTTGGTGCATGAATAGTGCTGCTCACCCACCGTATCCTTTTCCCCCAACTACTGCACTGAAATCTACTTGGGGTTTGTTACTCTTTGTCTTACAGAGTTTCTAACTCTGAGGCCCCTAATTGCAATGCATTATAATTTCAGTTAGATTTTTATCAATGCCTGGAGTGAATGCTAAAACTTTAGACTGACTCTCCAGAGAACAGAAGGCAGGAGAAGAGACGAGCAGGCTCTTGTCTGGGATGGACAAAGAAAGGATTTGAGGAATCCACACTGGTTTATTTCAGACACTTACCTAGAAATTTCATGATACAACTCACCACTAAAATTCTAAAAATTTTAGAATTTTTAAAAATATGTTTTTTTGAAAAGAAAAAAATGTTACTATTTAGTTGAATACAGCCTTTAATTATTTTTTGGTAATTTGGTAACTTATGTGAAGCATTTTTTCATGTAGACTGTCTCATTGTTTTTACATGACACTATAATTGGAAATCTTGACTAGTGTTTACTTGTGCAAATAGTGAGGGCCTGCAGGAAGAAAGTCATGCTTACTTGCCCTATAACCTAGTGGTTGCCTCTGAGGTTTATTTAACATGGCAGGTGGTGACAAACTGCTGCTTATGACATCTCTTGCAGTGTAATCTCACTACTCAGTGATAAATGCTTCTGACAAACGGAAACCTGGTATTATTCTAAAACAGAGAAGAACGAATATAATTCAGATATGGGATAATAAAAATGGCTTCTCCAAACATGTCAAATAAATTAGACCCCTAAGGAGGGGCCATATTACAAATGGCAAAGATAAAATGAAATAGATTTTTTTTCCTTGCCTAGCATTGTTTATGTTGCTGTCAGTTGTCAGAGTAAATTAATAGTCTTGGAAGCAGTCCTATTACCATGCCACCTTGTACTGTTGTTTTTAGTAGTCTGAACTGTTAGCACTAATTGAATAACTATCTGGGAAAGTTAATTGGGGGTGACACTGGTTAGCTGTGATCAAGGACCTAACTATGTTAATTGTGGATCGTAGATCTGAAAAGAGCTATGCTTTTCTACCTCTTGAGTTTTAGCTAAATTTATGAGTTAGTTGTTTGTACATGATAAAATTTTACTGTGAGATAATTGTTGGAAGCAAAGGTGGCACCACATTCCGTTTGGAGACAGTGGAAAGTGTTAGTTGGACATCGCGAGTCAGGAGTGAAGTCAGTTGAGGGGTATCCACATACCCTTCCATACCAGTGTGTTATCAGTCGTGCACACACAACTTTCAGGATTTTTGCTGCCTGTAGTTTTATTTTTATTTAAGTTAAGTTATGTAAGTTAAGTTTTTTGTTTGTTTTTGCTTATCTTTGATTTAAGCAAAAATACTCATAAATTCAAAGGTTTAATGTACTTCTTACACACAATAAAACATAATGGAAAATATTTTTTTCTTTAAAATGTGGAAAATACACTATTTGAAAATATTTCTACATTTTGACATATATTTATATGATTATATATGTAGTATTATTGACTCTTGATTTTTACAACTGCTTAGGATATGTGTGGTTTGTGTTTGGTATTGCTTTTTGCAGTGCTTGGGATCAGACTCAGAGCCTGACATACACTGGTAAGATACTCCACCAGTGAGTGACATCACCAGCCCTTATTTTATTTTGAGACAGTTACTAAGATGGTCAAGCTGACCTTGAATTCGCCATCCTTCTACCTCAGTCTTCTGAATAGTTGGTACTACAGGTGTGCACCACCTGCTTTGTTTTTTTGTGCCTTCTGAAGCATTGATTTTGTTTCTCATTTGTTAAATCAAAATGTATTTGTCTATGTGTAATACTGAGTAGGAGACGAACACACACAATTTGTATAACTATTTGCTGACCTGTTCTGGAATTATAGTAGTGACTACTAATTACAGCGGGCACAGTTTGGGACAGTGTACCAAAGCAGGCTCCGGTGGCAAAGAGATAAGAGGTCGAGTTGGGAGCAGAATGAGCCAGCCTGTTCAGGCTCATTCCAAGCTTAGATGCTAACTAGCAATGTTGATCAATGGGGAGTGGCTGCCAGGTTCTGGAACAGAGAGTTCTGAAAGGAAGTGCAGATCTGTGGGGAAGAGCACAGTCACTGATAGAGAGGTCTGCCTCCGGCTCGAAAGAAGGTGTAGCAAGTATGCCAGTGACTCACCCTGCCTGTACTTGGGACAGGATCACTGCATAGCATTCCTCTGGCTGTTCACTCACATAGGCATGAACCTTGTTTTTAGATCCTTGGCCCACTGAAATTGTCTTTACTTTTTTATCCTTTTCACCTTTATTATCTTCCACTTTGATAGGTGCAAAATTTTGTTGCACTATGCATCTAAGATCAACCATAATGCACATTTTAATTAATTCTTCCTTTGCTTCCTTTGGTTGTAGTCTGACATTCACTCTCTTGCACTGTTATTTCTAAGGTTTGTTCAGTGTTTAAACTCAATTCTGCACAGAGGTTTTGGGACTAATGAGATCTTTCTGGATTTCTTACTGAGGATAAAATTGGATTCAGCCACTTATTTTCAGTATTACTAATGTGTGTATTACCTTTTGTATATCCAAACTCCTAGCAGGCTGAGAACACAGAGGAAGCAAGAATTTATGTAGTTTAAATGTGCATTTTTATATACATGGCACCATAAATATAAGGAGGTGGCTTATAAATGATGTGAAATAGCTTTTATGAGTGGGAAGTTGTAGGCATCGGTTCAGGAGAACTTCCAGAGAGGTCCAGATTTTTAAGTATGTGAGTAAGAGGGAGGAGATATGACACTCTCTTTTTTCCCCCTTTCCCTTCAAACTTTTTCTTTCTGCCCTGCTTCCAGAAATGAGTGAGAAGACAAAATGTTGAGCTGGCAGATTCTAAAGGAGCCTAAACTGGGAAACCAAGGTTTGCATTTAAAAAACAAGTTTTGACACTCCCTTCCAGGCTCAGCCCTGTATGAGAGCCAAGGCTTTTTTTTCTTTGGCCTGCACCTACATTTAGTGCCTATGGAAAACCTGCTGATTAGCCAGATTCTATTCTTGTATGTTCCACGTGCCCCGACCCTACCCCTCAGTACCTCAAACTAATATTCAGTCCACCTAGCCCCAGTGACAATTTGTACTTTTTGTCCAATAAGCCATTTTGCATGCTTCATTTAAACAGCAGTGGTTCTTAGATTTGCTTAGGCATAAAATCACAACAGGATTTAATGAAATAGGGTTTGCTGGGTCCCACCCTAAAATTAGGTAGATTTGGGGTGGCATCTGAGTATTTGCATTTTGAACAAATTCCCAGGTTGTTGACCTTCTAGCCTGGCACCACACACAAGAGCCTTGCAAAATGTTGCCCTACTTCATTGCAAACCTCACCCAATTGAGGCTGAAGTTATGTGGGTGGTGAGCTAGTTATCCTCCAGATGATCTCTGTTTATACAAACAGTTCCTTGCAAAATGTGCAAAGCTCTAAAGGTGAAAAGTGTATTAGAGTTTTCAGCAGTGATCTTCTGGCACTGCTTCTTTGTTTTTGCCACTCCTGCCAGCCCCAGCTTTTTATCCAGCCTTCCTTTCTACCACCTTTATTTCTTCTTTCCGTATTCTGCAAATATGAGCAAACCAACAATCAAAAGTCTGGCACAAGGACAGCCAGGATTGCAAGGGAATAAAATGCCTTGAATTGCAATACCAGAGAGATACATATCTCCAGAGGCCTCATTCACATAGAAATCATGGGAATGATCTTCCTAGATTTATGCAATGGGTGGCCTTTGCGAGCTGTATTATTTGGCAATACCATGTAGCAGCAGAAATCTTCTTGTGAGCACTTTTGCATTTCCCAGGTTGGAATAACAAGATGGATAACTAACCCACTTGTGAGAATCCACAGTTAAGGTAATTTCCAGTTCCTTGGCTGCCCTCTAAAATATCAGACAGGTATAAAATCCATTTGTAATAACCAAATTTGTAATTTACCAAAAAGGTAGCCTTAGGCCTATACCAGTCTAGACAGTGTACAACCCCGCCCTTAGTGGAAGGATTTGGTAAATACTGTCTCAATTGCTGCTGGAAAAGTTTCCTGTCCCACCCAAAGGAGTGTCACAATTTCCTTCCCAAGGAGGCTGATGGTAAGAGGAGAAGAGAGTGGAAGACTAAGGGCCATCCCAGGCTTTCCTCACTATTCCAGACTCAGTTTAAATCTGTCAACTCAGTTTCCACATCAATCAGTACAATCCCTCCATAGCCCTCTGGGCTTTTCCACACCCTTGAGTGGGAAACCATCTTCTTCTCTTCCCAGCCAGGTCTCACCCTTCTGTATTCGATTTGTGTTGAAATGAGCACCACAGAATCTACCACTCCCTGAATGCTTTGTTGTGTCACTGGGAGAGAAAGTGATAATTTCTCCCCATAGAAGGTCCCCTTGCCATCCTGCTCATAGACTTGCCATGCATGGTGTGTACTGTGCATTTTTGCTTTGAAATATATTAACTGTTTTCTGCTAAATTCCCTTACATGGTCAGTTTGGATAGCATATCTCTGCTTTCATCAGTCATGACAAAGAGGGTTGGTTTTTGTTTTATTTATTTTTTTCCTAGCAGAAAGAATTAATATACCACAACCTGTTTACCATATTGTGTGCCTTTTTCACAAAGACTTGTATTAGAAAGGTAAATTCTTAATTTAGCTCTCATTCTGACACTTAAAAATTCCTCTCATTATCTCCCCTTTGCAAATAATTCAGGGGAAGATCAAGTTTCTGGTTTCTCATCATTCCCAGTGTACTAGGAATAGAATTGCAAGTAGAGACAGAAAAATATCTTATAGATGAGGCTTTTTGTCTTTTTCTTTGAGTAGGGGCTTCTTCTGTGACACCACTGACATTAGTTGAGTTACTTCTTTTTACCAATTAATACAGACTGAAGACCAAAAATTGTACCTTTGATAAGGGTAAGATGCTAATAAAGTATATCTTTTCTCACATTTCTTCCCCCTTGTTTTCTTTTCTGAGGGGTGCTTTACAGCAGTACTAGCCTTGCTAAAAACTGCTGAATTCTATTTCATGCTAATAACACCAGGCATCATTTTGCACTAAGGATAAAATAAGCACTCTGTGAACACAGAGTAGACATAGGTTTCACCATGATGTAGCTTTTTCTACACTCATTTTATATTAAAGACATATGTGTGTGTGACAGTGTTTGTGGGCTCAGAATGCAGCCATTCAAAAAAAACATTAATTTTGTCTATTTTGCTGATTTTATGTAAAGACAGTAGTTTTAGATATGTTCTGATGAGTTGTTAATATATATACACTAAGACTATTGGAAGAGAAATGGCCCTTAAAACCACTTAGTGCAAAAACCTCTTGTTGCAGAATGACAAAATCAAGAACAAAAGTGATTATTTGAGGAATTAGAAAGTGTGTCCTGTAAATCTGATAATAATCAAAATTAGAAATTAAAGAGTAGATGCTCAATTCAGGGCACTTTCTACCACAGCTTGTTGTTCTTCAACTAATGAATAAGTTATTCAGATACACGAACACTTATATAATTGTACAAAATTTTGAGTTGCTATTTTAACTTTAAATGATTGTAGGATATTGAGTCTTTACTTTAAAAATGATGTTCTTTGGGAGCATAGACTTACAGAAAAATTAAAAAAATAATTTAGAGTTTTAAAATATAGTATATCTTCCCTACCTCAGGCTTCATATTGTTAATGTCAGAAAGGCACAGAACAGTTGAACAGAATTATTAGTCTTTCCCATACTATAGCTGACTTTCAAACTTTCCTTGTCTTTTATGACCTTGATACATTTGAGGGGAACTGGTCATTTTGTCTTAAGCTTCTCAGTTTCACCTTGATAACTTTTATGGTTGAAGTAAAGTTACAAACACCTTAGAAATTGAGAAGCTTCTATAATTTATGGTATATCTTAGTTTAGTGGGCAATAATTTTTTCTTTCTTTCTCAGTTATATATGCTTTCTTTTATGATCCAGTGGTGCCTTAGAATCACTGAAATGTGTGTGTGTGTATAAATATCAACATCTATCTCTGTAGTCTTTGCCTTCAGTGTTGAATGCTATAATTTCTTGCTAATATTGTTGAATGAGATTTTTAAAGTAAAAACTTTATAAAGGTAGAAAACAATAAATACTATAAGTGCAGAATAATTCAAGTAAGAAAAGTATTGTTAAAATTACATGCAAAGGCAAAGATGGCTCAGAGAAACACTATACTAAACAACTTTGAAATAACATTTATTCAGAGTCCAGAAATAGTTACTTAGAATCTTTCTACATAGGCCACTATGAACTTTTATGAAGTTCTAAATTATTTTAAATTCGCATGTGGCAGGGGAAATGAAGGTACCAAGTAAACACAGATCTATTAATTGAATGTCTTTTCTTCCTCTTTTGCTTTTTTCTCTTTTCTTTTTTGCTTTTCCCCTGTTCTTTCTCTTGTTTTTATTTTTTCTTTCCATCAATTCTTCCTCCATCTCACTCTTTCTCAAGGGCCTCTTCTTCCTCCTCACCCATAGTTTTTCTCCTTTTTTACTTACCTTTTTTCTTCTCTTCGTTTAAAAAAAAAAAATCCACCCAGTCTACACAACCATAAAACTTAATTGAAATTTGAGAAAGAAAACTTTCAGGAAACTCTAAAAGCTAGATTACCTATTATGTACAATTTTACTTGGTTAATGCATAGCCTATGGAGAAAGCATGCAGTATAAAGAAATGATTAGCATGGTGGTCCTATTATATATTTTCCAGCTGAAATTGATAGGGCAGTATAAGACTTAGAAAATTATAATGTCCTAGCTAGTGTGATCAGAAATAAAATTGAAAACTATGTCACACACACTTTTCTACCTAACTACAATAAACTCAGAGCACAGCACAGTGGGCAGCTGGTCTTTTGGTAAAATGAGATCGGAGGATGGAGACATTATTGAGAAGTGGAGGATAAGAGTGAGCTGAGAAAAGGTGATTTCTTGCACAGGCTGAGAGTTTCTACAGCTTCTCCTGAAGCATTCAGGAGTGCCCTGCTCTGCCCTTTTCTCACACCTCCTCATAACACTATTACTCAGGGAAGGCGACTTCCAGAGTGAACCGGACTCATTACTCTCTTGACAATGGGATGATGAGGTTTTGACTCATGCTGCTGAGAATGCCATAATCCTGATTTCTGTGGCAACTCAGAGTTACTGGAAATCTGAGATTTAAGTCATAAATTCAGTATTGACATGAAAAAATGTTGATTGCGTTGTACTAAAACAGGCATGCTGCTTATGTAACAGCTTCCAACACATTCTCTGCTGGTGGTAGGTTTTGACAGACATTTTATCGGTCTTATTACTCTTGAAAACAACACTAAAAATGCCATGACAATCTCAAGATGGAAATAGGAACACATGATCCTCCCCTGCTGAACTAGAAAATGGCTTTCTGCCATTCTTATTGAAAGAAGTCTGCAAAAACAAAATATTCACATGATTCACAATGATCAGCCTTTCTTTGTTCCCTTCATGGGGAGGGACCCCCAAACCTTAGAGCAAGTCATTATGGTCTCATCTCCAGAACATGTTTTTGAGATTCCTAAAACTCACACACACAATCCTGACTTTTGAAGTAGAGAATGAAGTGGTTTGATATATTATGTTGACAGTAGTGATTGAGAAGGGTTTTAGGGAAGAAGGAAGTCCTTGGTAAAGGGAATTAATTTTAACAACATAAAGATGGAAATGAGCAGAAAGTCAGAACCCATGAATGAGTTTAAGGTGATTTTTTTCTTCTGTATAAAATGATTTTTCAATGTAAAATGAAGCTTCAAAAATGTCAGTGAAATATAAATGGCACATTGCAATTGTTTTAATTGAATTTTTGGCTCTCTTCAAATAAATCAGAACAGCAAACACTGTGATTTAGAATCTCAGCACTTCCAGTTTCCTTCTGATGTTGTATAACTAAAACATATCAATTAGGCTGCATCCCCTCCAGCATCCTGAGATCCTGAATTCTAACTGTCTTGTTACATAATTAATAGTAATAACAGCAGCAATAGAAATAACAGATATATTTACTGAGTTCTTTTTCTGCTTGTGAACCTAAGCAGTCTGGCCTCCATAACCACTCTGCTGTACTTTAGTGTCATGTTTTTAAATTGTGCTCTATTCAAAATGAAAAAGTATCAAGTTTGGTGCCGCTTTTCTCCCAAATTGAATGTTCCCTTCAGACTGAAGAGGTGAGGTGGGTGTGGGGGAATAAGACTGGAATGAAAAGCTATCTTTATGGAACACTGTGAAAGGTGCTGTGAAAATCATGTATGAGCGATACGGGGTTAGAAATATTGTACTATTGAGGCAGAAAGATCATTTTTCTGGAAGCACATGTTCAATGTTGGCAAAGTTTAAGTTGTTTTTGATAAACCTGTTTTCATGTAAAAATTACTGTAAATGGGCAGCAGATGTTTGCTTTTAAGAGGACTACTTTTGATTGGGCAGCAAGATAAGAGAGCACGTGGTGATTGTTACCAAGCAGCTGGTGTCAATTTAAGAGAATGATGTTTTATCCTTTCTGTCTTGACCAGTCTGAAAGCAGCAACATCAATATTTGAAGTTAGAGATTCAATATTAACCACAATATCTTGAAACTGGTTGTTTATAGAAATATATCAGTAACAACAACACAATGCAAAAAGCCACTTTTCCTAGTTATGCTCATTTTTTGGTGTTCTTAAAATGATTTTAATAGATCTGTATTATAAAAGTTTCCAGCTTAGGTATGGCTGATTTAATATAATACATCCTAAGAACTTGATTGCAGAGGTGATACATTTTATCCAGTATAAAATAGCATATATCAGAATTTAAGATTCTCCTTTAGTCTCAACCAAAAACAGTACAGCGTAACTGGAAGAATGGCTATTCTATCCTATTTAGATAAGTTTTAACAACCAAAATCTGGAGAGGAAATTATGACAAGGTTGAAAAACATGACCTCTTTTGAGACGGGTAATGTTTACATGAATGGTGAAGGGGAAAGAAACTATGTTGTTTGGTTTTTTTAAGTTCCTATTGTTAGCAACTATAAAACTGAGTCGAGTATTTATTATTCATTGGGTAAAAAATGATGAAACAAAATTCTGCAGAGATCTCTCCTTTAGATAAGCAATAAAGCCTCTATTGATTTGTGGTACCAAAAAAAAAAAAAAAAACAAAGAATCAGCACAAAAGTATAAATGACAACATCTTCCATTTATCAAACATTGCCATCCACATAGTATATAATCCTTGTTAACAATCCTGAGGTAGCTTGTGTAACATTTACTGGACAAATTATTGTAGATGCCATTTGACATGGATTATGTATTTTCATTGTTTTTAAATTTGAATTATTTCATACAATACACTACACTAACGCGTATGACATTTCTGACTAAAGAATAAAACATGCCCAACATTTCTGCACTTCTTCATCACCCTTCTTATTTCATCCCCTTTTCCTATAAAGCAACCACTATTCTGGCTGTCCTCCATCATCCATTAGTTTTGCCCATTATTGAGCTACATATAAAAGGACTCATACTATGTCTTCTAAGTTTGGAAAAATCCTGGTCCTGGCATATGAGAGCCAGTTTTTACAAATGGCATAACAGGCTCTGCTGACTCTTAACAAACAAAGGGTTTGGTACATGTGCCAGGGTCTTTTACTGGGCATAATGGTGCTTACAACCATGATGGCTATAGTCATGTCAAGTTGGACCCCTATGGTTGTCTTTTGCATCTGGACATTTTTGGTCAATAGAGTATTTAATTTATTCATATTATTACATATACAACCAATTCACTCTATTATTGTGTAGTACTCCAATTTATAAACCTACAAGTATCTGTCCATCTCCTTGATAGACATCTGAGTTTTCCATATTTGTAATATAAATATTCTGTACAAATACTGCTAAGAACGTTCTTGAGTATTTCTTCTGATGAACAGTTGTATTCACTTCAGGAATTGAATTCTGGATCATAAAACTGCTTAGACATTTTAGCATTCTGATGGGGGTGTACTGGTATACTCTCAATGTGATTTTAATTTACTTTTGCTTTAGAAGAATGGTATTGAACAATTTTTCATATTCTTATCAGTGATTTGTATGTTTACAAATGCATCGTTTTGCTTATTTTAAAATTAGATTGATTATTTTGGTGTTTATTTTGTCTTATTTGTAGTAGTTCTTTTTATATTTTGGATGTGAGTCCATCAATTCACTTGGATTATGAATGTCATCTTTCAGACTCTCCTGCCACTTCACTCTTATTGTTAACTTCCGATAAATATAAATCCTTTATAAATTAGATTTTTAATGATTAATGATTGTTGTTGTATTCTACTTAAGAAACCATGTCCTATTCCATTTGTTCTCTCATTCATTCATGTCTCTTCTATGCCTACTTACTGTTGAGTTTCATGTGACAAGTCTTTGCCTCTTTCGCTTCTTATTGACTTAAGGAAAGTATTTTAATCACAACTTAGCCTTCCTAAACACTCAGGGTCCTCATTAATAACATACTATTGTCCAGTAAATGTTACACAAGCTACCTCAGGATTGTTAACAAGAATTAGATATTATGTGGATGACAATGTTTGATAAATGGAAGCTGTTGCCATTGTTTATACTTTTATGCTGATTCTTTTTTTTTTTTTTTTTTTTTTTTTTTTTTGTACCACAAATCAAATTGAGGACCTCATACTTGCCAGGCAGGCACTGCACCACTGAGCTATATCTCTGGACCCTGTGATAATTTCTAGTTATCTTTTTTTCTTTTTCTTGAAACAGGACCTCACTATGTAGTCTAGGCTGGCCTTGAACTCACAATAATTCTCTTGTCTGGCCTTCCAACTGTTGGAATTACAGATGTGTGCCACCATGCCCAGCTTCTTCCTAGTTTATTAAAGGTGTAGTGTTACTTTTATGGTAAGGAGTAATTATCAGCTGTAAATATTAAATTGTTATATCTAAATTTCGTACTGATCAGGTAAGATGTTTACTATATATCATTACAACTGTAAAATTTCTTTGTGTAAAAAAAATATGTTTATTTATGTTGTAGGCCAAAAAAGTATTAGCTCATAATAACTTATATCCAAAATACCACTTAAAAATTTTCTTGAAAAGCATTTTTAATAAGTTGATCTAGTAAAGTAAAATGAAGTAGATGATACCCTCTTCAAACATATGTTTAATCATTCAGCTGTTATGCCAGAATATACTAAGGTTTCAGCTTTATGTGATCCTTTTGTTATTGGAATCTTTTGGTTACTTCAAAATATCATCAGTTAGCTTCTGCTGAAGGTGACTCCTCAGTTAAACGTTAACCCAGTTCTGAGTTGCTCGCCTCTTTTTCATGAGTTGGATTCCAGATTCTTCTCATCTCAAACAGTTAACTGAATGAAATGAGCAAAAAGCAGTGGCAAAGTTTATTTGAAAAAGTAAAAATGAAAAGGAAGGAAGAAACTGACTCTGCAGAACAAGTCTGGACCAAATAAAAAGGAGGAAAAAAGCAAGATTGAAAAAAGCCACCCTGAAAAAAGCAAGAAAGCCAGGATCACAAGCTCTTCTTGTTATGTGTTTCCTTTTATACTGTCCGAAGCTCAAGGAAACCCCGAGAACTTCTGTACAGGCTTTATGAGAGGCAACGCTGGGATCCCACGTCTCAGACTGACCCCGGATCTGGACCATGCTACTGAAAATGTGCTCAAGTTCTGGCGAGAAGTGCAAGATCAGGGTTTTGAGAACTGTTCTGTGTATGTATGGGGAATCTTATAATTAACAGGTCACGCCACTTTCCCAGCCAGCTTTACCACGCCCGAATTCCCTTATCATTTTCTAAATTTGTCATTTAGTTTGTTAGATTGATACAAATATTACACCACTAATTATTAGTCTTGGATTTTTACATACATTACACGGGGAAAATCATGAAAAATAAAGCTGTTCCGATACTGATCCTAGAAATTTTCTAAGCTAGTTGTTACAGGAGCCCCAACAGATTTCCAACATGCCCCTTCCACTATGATTCTCCTATTAGTTTATGGTAGTGACTGAAAAGTTTTTAAAGCTCTCAGTGGTAACAACCTGCTGTGGAATGCATGCCATAGGTTTACCACCACTGGATTTCTTAACCTATGCTAGCTTCTGCTACCAGAGTTTCTGATAAGTGTGGATGGGCCCCGCAGCACTTTGCAGTATGAAAGTTCTCAGAAGATGTTGATTTTGCTTGCTGCGACCTACAGCTTGAGAACCACTGATTTAGATATTTATTACCATTTCTGCCATGTAGCTAACATGCTAATTATTCTCATTTAGCTACTTCTCAGAACTGTTGCTTCCAATTGTAGTGTAGAAATTCTATTTTGGTTACTTTTTTCAGTCTACTAAACAGTATTTATGTCACTACACTTTTTGAGTTGAAGATTGAGTGTGTATTGCTTGACTTTTTTTTTGCAAAAGAATAGAGTATCTCCTTTAATATGAGCCACAAAATAACTTTTGCTAGGAGGTATGTGATGTCAAAGAGTGAAAATACTTCTGAAGACAGAGATTAGAAAATAAAACTTAGGAACAGAGGTTGTCTTAGTTATTCATTTGGCCAGAAAATTAGGTTATAAATTTATAGCACATATTTCCAGTTAAAATAATGCTAAAGTTTCATTGGAGTGGAAAAATATCTGTTCTCAAAAATCAAGTTTTGATCATGCTATATTTAGATAGTAATGATTTAGTGGTCTTTTTATTATCTATATGTTATAATTATCTTGAAATTTTTAAATAAAAAACAATTTAAAAGCTTTATATTAAAAAGAAGTACTCATTCAGCACAGATTGGAAACTGTTTTTACCTGAACTATACCAACAATTATAGCAGTCTCAGAAAGAAAAAAACACATTTTGTAAACACAAGCATTTTTTTTTTCCTTTTTGAACAGACAGGAAGCCCCAGTTTAAAATCTGGGAAAAACAGCAAAATTACAAATCTCCTTATGGTAAGAAACATATATATAAAGACACCAATAATCATAGAATATGTGACACAATTTCTTAGGATATTAGTTACTTTGATTTTTTTAAAGAAAATTTGAAAGGATTTGATCTAATGAAAGCTATTTTAACATGTATCTATAACTTTTTTGAAATCTTGAAGTGTTTTATTCATTTATACTAGATCCAGGTTTTTTTTTTTCAGTTTAGTTGATAGGTATTTCAGGAATAAAATTATATTCACTGGAAGCATAGAAATGTTTTAAACATAAATGAATTATTCAGAATATGCTAGTCTCCAAAAGGTAGGAAGGACCCATTTAGGATTAAATCCATTCATTGGTTGTCATGAAATTCTCATCCTATTTCATTTTAATCATTGATATCAACATCATTATCATAATACATACATATATCATTAATAGATTCTGAAGTCAGACTATAAGTCAAATTTATGTAAGGTCAAAATTAATCTGGAAATCTTTTAGGAGGCTCTGTGTTGAAGACTTGCATTTGTCAGTAAACCAGCAGAGCCATTTTTCTTGAAGTATAAGGAGATAACTGTTTCCTCAGTTGAGCAACAGATAAAGTTGTTGGTTTATATATTTAGCCATATTATATGAAAAACCAGTGCCTTTAAACATTCTGTATCACCTTCAGTGTTCTGTGAGATATAGCATGAAAGACACATGGGGCTGTGTTATGGTTATATCTGATGTCCCCCAAGGGCCTCATGTGAGCAGAGAGAGAACTTTTGAAGTGTTCTTGACTTATGAGGGCACTGTAGCTAAATGTGCTTTTAGGAGGTAGGGCCTGGTAGGAAGAGGTAAGTCACTAAGAGTGTGACCTGGTGTGATGTTATCTCCCTCATCCTTTTCTTCCTTTCTTTCTCTGCTTCCTGTCCACTGTAGGTGAGCAGCTTTCTCCACTGGAGTCTTCCAACATAGCTTCCTGCCTCAGATCTAGCTAACTATAGACTAAAAATGTGAGCCAAAAGAAATCCCTCCTCCTTTAACTTGTGGGTATTGCATTTTGTGTTTTAGCCACAAGGAAAGTGGCTTAGACAGTATGTAATGTGTACCACTGAAACAGTTAATCCAGATCTCTCAGCCCATTCAGAAAAAGTGGCAGACTTCAAGTGACATTACTACATAAAAGAATAAAGTCCATGAATTATTCTGTTACTCCCCACCTCTGTTGAAAATATGTGTTGCAGTCTAATAAATCACTCCAGAAACCAAGGACTTAAAATGATTTATTTTATCTTGTAATTCTGTAGGTCAATTGGATTTGGTGGAGGTGGTCTCTTTAGGGGCCCTTATGCAGTGATAGTGAAGTGGCTGGTGGGGTGGAGTCAGCTGAATACTCCATGGGGTCTTAGTCACTTTTCTTACATTGCTGGGACAAAATGCCCAACACTCAAAGGAGGAAAGGTTTATTTCAGCTCACAGTTCATAGAGGTTTTAGTCCATGATTGGCTGGCTCCAAGGCAAGGTGGTATATGATAGAGGGGCAACAGTTCATGGCAGGGAAAGACAGCAACAGCAAAAAGGGGGAGACAAGATTCTTTCTGTCTCTTTGATTATGTGCAGGGTATGCACCCTAGCCAGAGCTATAGCATACAAACCAATAGATTCAGCTACCTCTGAAAAAGTTCTGCAACTGCATGAGGTTTTTTGGGGGGACATCTAGACCCAAATCATAACATCTGGGTCAGCTGGGACAGCTGTCTCATCTGGGTCAGCTGGGACAGCTGTCCCTCAGTTTCTTTAGAGAAGTAACTCAGGCTTCCTCACAGTTTGTAATAATAGGACTGTCTACATAACTTCTGATTTTATCTACTGTCACCATTCCAAGATGTAGGAAGCAGAAACTTCCAGGCCAGCTAAGGGCTGTAGGAAGAATTTTCAGAGTGCCCCTTCCACTGAATTCTATTTCTGATGCCGTAGCTCACCAGATTCATAAGGGTGAGGAAACAGATTTCTCCTAATGCTGGTGGACAAAGGTCACAGTGCAGAAGAGCATGTGGGCTAAGACACACTGTTGGGGCCATCTTTGAACGATACAACCTCCTTTCTTCTTTCCTGCTCCTAAGTCCTCTCTGATCTTAGTCTTGAACCTGTGTAAGGTAAATACACGGTGAGTTAGTATCACTTCAATATATTCTATTATATTAAGTGATTTATATTATTTTATGTATTAAATAAATCTTTATATAACGGAAGGTCTAGTGTCCAGAAACAAAAGAATTCTTTTGTTTAATGATTCATTATATTATACACAAAGTTTAAGTTGATTAAATACAGTTTTAAAAATAAATAAGGATTTGCTGTTGAAATAGTCTCCAAGATTCTACTTACATTCCAGAGTATACAACAAAGCATTTGAATTCATTTAGCAGAAGTACTTAGAATTTTATCTTATTTGTACAAATAAAGAAAATTCTAGAAGCACAGATACTTCACAGCCTTGAGTGGATTCACCTTGGCATCACTGATTAAGGAAGACATTACACCTCCTTGTCATTTGGGTGTGCTGCACTAAGTAGTGTGTTATCTAAAACTTCAACAGCTAGAGATGTGTGGTAATCCTTTTACTCATTGAGACAAATTGATATGGAAACTACTGACATAATTAACCAATGTGATTTATACTATTTGCAGTTATATATACATTTCTTTGTTATTCATCATATTATCCGAGTGATCTGTTTATTTTTATACTCTTTGTACAGCTGAAAGAATGAGGTTCAGAAGTTTATCCAAAATCATGCAGTTAATTAAGGGCATATGATTTAGTCAGCTCTCTGAAGTTCCATCATACTATATTGACACAGAAAAAGAAATATCCCCGGGATTAACTAGAGTGCTTAAGAGGTCAGTATTTATTTTTTATGGAGTGGCAGAGAAACGGCTTTGCTTTGTGGTCTTCTGTTTAGACTGCTATCACCTAATTATGGGAATTCTGCTGCAAGAAAAATCAGAGAAAGATTTCAAAGAGGGATTATTTGGGGACAGTATGAACTAACTCAAAGTCAGTAGGGTTATTTGATGCCACTATTTATTCTCCTAATATTTAAAATGTTCTTGTAGCTTTTTTTCTTTGCAAAAGGATAAGCCTTTCTCATTTAAAAATAAATAAAAATGTATAACTTTAATTTTAAAATTATTTAAATGACTCATACATATTTATGGAATATAATGCGACTTTAAATACATGTACACAATGTTTCATGATCAGATCAGGGCAAGTGGCATATCCAGTGCCTCAATGTTTATCATTTCTTTATGTCAGGAACAGTCAAACTCCTGTCTACTAGTTATTTTGAAATATAATTGTTATCAACCAAAGATACCTTACAGTGCTATAGAGTATAGGAAATTATTCTACCTGTCCAACTGTACCCCTGTACCTGTTAAACATCATCCTTCCCTTGGAATATATTATCTTCATCTATTATAAAAGATCATAAACTAGGTGTGGTGGTATACCTGGTAAACTGAGGCAGGAGAATTGCCAACAGGTAGAGGCCAACCTGAACTACCAAATGAATTAAAGGCCCAACCTGAACTGCACAGTGAGACCCTGTCTCAAAAAAAATCATAAAAAATTGCTCCATTTAATAAATACTTATTGTAGTCCCTCTCTATTAATGCTTATACCAGATAATCTGGGAGTAACATGAATGAAAAACACAGTTCTGCTCTCAAGAAACTTAAATTTTAGAAGCAAAATACCCTTTTTATAGTTAAAATAGAATAGAAAGTGACAGTTTACTTATGAAAGATGATATGGAAAGATATTTTTAAAAAGGAAGAGTGATCAACTCATGGATGGGTGCGTGGGGTTAGTGTTGGTATTAAAAGGTGGTGAAAATGAAGTAGATAAAAATTAGAAATCTGGAACAGATTTGGAAATCACTGCATCATTATAGGCAATAGGAAATGATAGATTGAGCTCCAGAAATAGCCAATGGGGAATAGTCAAGAGCAAGTTGAGAAATGTGTGAATGTGAACTCCATGGAATTTGACAACTAGTTGGGTATAATGTATGAGAGTAAGGAATATAAAAATTTCAATCTGGATCACCAAAACTGATGATTCTGTCATGGCTATAGGGAAATGACAGTAGGTAGAAAATACAGTGATAGCAGAAAAGAAAGAATTTACTCAAAGAATGGTTATTCAAAAGAAATGATTTCCAGAGGCTTGAGTAAAAATAGAGGCACAAATGATAGTGCAGGATCTGGAGTAGTTCTTCCTGGCTAATTTCTGCTATTGCTAAACCTGTAGGCACAAAAGAAAGAAACAAACTAGCAGAACATTGCCAGACATGACTTGAGTGGAGGGAAATAGAGGCAACCTGAGGCAACCTTTTAGGAAAGAAGCAAAGGGCACACATACCTTGGCTTTCCTGTCCTTTCTACCTGCAAATTCTACTGAGAAAACCAGCTGCAAATCCAAGGTCAAGGCAGCCTTGTTGATGAATCCATCTTATCTGCTTCCCAGGTAACTGAACAGAGTGGGTAGATAGATGGAGATGCTTAGATGTCTTGCAGATTATGTGAACTATGAATCTGAGCCTGCTTGAATCTAGAAGAGCTATATACACAAAGCATATATGCACAAAATGCATGTGCACACACACACACACACACACACAATGTTAAGCTAAACCTTTAGAAATGAGTTTACTTAGGGCAATTTCTTAATTTTGGTGCTCTTGAGATTTGGGGTATGATAACTCTGTCATTGCTCTTTGTGATCAAAGATTTTATTTTGTGGCATCTCTGTCCTCTACACGTTAGATGCCAGTAGAAATCCTGGTTGTGACAATGAAAAATGTCTCCAGAATTTGCAAGTGGCCCTAGAATTGAGGGTTGGCCATGACAAGGTAAAATTACTCCAAGTTGTGAACTCCTGATTAAGAGATTAGGAAAAGCAAGACCAGAGAATAGAAAGCCGAGAAGCAGTTGGCAGAGAAGAAATGGGCCTTTCAGGAGAGCAGAGTTCTGGCAGAGTGGTCAAAGTTGGTGTGGCCAAAAATGCTAACGCCATAGGAAATTCTCAGTGTGAACTGGATCCATCCAGTGGTGAGGCAGAAAGGAACCAATCAAATTGGCACAGGCTGGCCTGGACAGGTGGTGAAAGAGGCTCTCATGTGGCAGCAGAAGGGAGAAGGAGAACACATGCGTTAGGGCTTGGCTTGAGGATGAGGATGGAAACTTTTGAGCATAGGGTCAGATGAGGGAGGAAACCATGACAGGAGGTTGAAGGTGGAGCATAGTTAGCTTGCATTCACCAAGTGCACATACTGTGCTGCTCCAAGGGTTTTGCATGTCCCCTAACCCTCACAGCTTGACAGTTGTCATTATCATGCCTCCGTAATCGACATTAGCAGATGAAACTGAGTCACCGAGTACTTCCTCACCTGACTATAGGCTGCACAGCTAGTGAGTGCTGAAAAAGAAAGACAAACTTCCAACAAGTGAAAGGCATGCATGCCAGACTCAGAGATGAGAAGAAACTAAGCAAATGTTTGGGCCTATTTCATACAAAATGAAGGAAGAATTATGATGCCTGTCCATCTCAAGAAGATTGTGTTTGAGTCACAGCAGAGCTGAGAAGTCAGAGGCTTCAGAGAACGCACCAGCTGCAGAAGTGGCTCCCACTTCACAATGTTAGGCATGCAATTATTCAGTTCAGTCTGCCCAAAAATGCTTGTCTGATCATTTCAAAGAATTCATTGTTGGGCAATTGTTCTCCTCATTATTATGTATATAGAAACTTCCTGTTTCTATTGTTACAAATTACCACAAACACAGTGCTTTTAAACAACACAAACTTATTGTCATCTAGCTCTGGAAGTTAGAGGTCTGAAGTTAGTTTCATTGAGCTAAAAGTAAACTGTGGGCAGAGCTGGGAGCTCTCGGAGTCTCTGAGGAAAACGTTTCCTTGCCTTTTTTCGGGTAGCTTTACTGTCTTCCTTAGAATATGGCTCCTTCTTTCATCTATAGGACCCATTGCTCCCACACTCCCCGTCATTTCCTCACAGTGCTTTCTCCTCTGATCTGACTCTTTTCCTGACTGGGACCTCTTTTATGGACCAAGTGATTCCATCAGACCCATCTTTATAATACAGGATAGCCTCCCCTTCTCAGAGCCCTTAGCTTAATCATGTGTGCAATATTCCATTTGCCATGTAAGATAGCATTACAAGGTGTGGGGAATAGGACATGGATGTATTTGGGGAGCATTTCAGCTATCATAATTGGTTTCTAGATAACATTCCAGCTGGCTGAAAGATAGCTTAGAAGTTAAGTCTGTGACAGTTGTTGCTGGGGAGCAAACCTTTCAATTCCCAGCTCTATGGGCCTGAGTCAGTTAACCACTTGTTCCTTTCTGTCCCTTAAAGTGTAAAATGGAGACAATAGCATTAGCATGCCTTGTTTGAGGGGTTACATACATTGCAGCATCTATAGTATGTCAGACAGTGCCTGGTTCTTACTGAGTATTTGATAAGTACATTCAATTTTTATTCTGTCAATTATTTAACACAAATATATTTTCTTCAAGGTATTTTAGTTAGAAGCCTGTGCCTGTTTAATTAGTCTATTAGATTAAGCTGTTTCTCTGAAAACGATAGTTTCTTACTTGAAAGATGCTGCTAGTTTGATTTCTAGTGTGCGCGCGCACATACACACACACACACACACACACACACACACACACACGTACTGCTCACTGGCTAAGTTAAGAGGAAATGCGATAAGGGGGTTGAATCAACAGTTTTCCTGCATGAGAGGTGATTACCTTCAAATTAGCCTGAAGTCAGAATTAGCAACTTTTGTAGTCCAAGAAATTGCCTACAATATTTTTTTATTAAGAAAAAAATTATAATAGTAGCCTTTCCTCCTGAGAGCAAAGCAAACAACAAAACTTTAGCAAATCTTTGTAAGGTTAAGAACCTATGGCCAAATTCTTTTTTAATATCTTGATTGAAAGTAATCACGAAGCACCAACTTTGCTTTTTCATTTTGTGCTATTTTCCTCTTGCCTCTGATACATATGACCTTCTTAGGTTTGTATCACTAAATAATGTTTAAGGCAACAGTTTTGAAATAAAAAAAAAAGATACACACACACACACACAGACATACAGAGACACACACAATTAATTCTCAGGGGCACCTGAAGGTCAGTGTGGACACACTGTGAACCAGAGTAGCTAGTCATTTTGGGTGTCACCTAGGGCAAGTTCACATATCCTTTATGCTCCAGGTTTTTTCATCTGGAAATTGGTGATGATCATATCCATATTATAGGGCATGAGTGTTGTGAAATTAAAAGATATATGAATGGTATAAAAGGGTGTGCCTGTCCCTTGCATACGATAAGCAACAACTTGTCAAATTGGTGGTGGTAAAAGGGGGGATCACAGTGGGACTAAAAGAAGGAAGAGGAAGACTCAGTCATCACTATATCAAAACTGAAATGCCTAATCTGGGAGAAAGAGACAACATGAGAAAATCCCTCATGGAAATGTGTGTCTGTCTCTGTATTTTTTTTCTAACAGCACAAATGTAATAATATTTCAACAAACAAATGCTATTTGAAAATGCTTCTTTTATCAGGAGCAAGCATTCAAAGCTCATTCCTGCTATGTTCATACTTAAGTCTTCCTCAGTATGTGCTTAGAGATGACTCTGGTATAGAACTAGAATCCCATGTTATGACTAAATCAACATAAACAGTTGGGCTGTAACTAGATCCCAGCGGACTTGAATTTTTTCCTTTATGCTGCTCTCATTTTAGAGAAGAACCTAAGATCAACTATTTATTTATCTTTTATTTAGATAGGATTTCACTCTGTTGCAAAGAGCAGTCTCAAATCTGTAGATCCTCTCACCTCCCAAGTGTCTGGAGCTAACAGCACCTACAGTACCAGCAGACCTAGCTAAGATCATTTATTTAAAAGAAGCTAATTTACATACTAGCATATTTGATTTTGTTGAATTTTTTCTATGCCAAAGAAATAAAATGAGATAAGATCATGTAAAGCATCTATCCATTCAGTAAAAAATTATTCTGTATTGAGAAAAGTATTTTGCAGTTTCTACTCACATAGCTTCACATGTGTATATCACATAAGTAGCTACCCACGCCCTTTGGGAGTTGGTTAATTCAGTAAAAATATTTACAGTGTTATCAGAAACTCCAAGGGAGTCACAAACCATTGGTTCTACTGGCAATGGCCAGTGTAATTAACCCTTTTAACCTTGCCAGCTTTCCCAGTTCGCAATTATCAGTCATTGGGCTCAGAACATATTTGTGGATCCTCAATCATCAACTATCTAGGAGACCTTGAAAAGGTCACTTAGCATCCTAGACTTTAATTTTTTCTTCATGACTGGAGGAAGGACACAAAATCTGTAGTGTACACTTCACTTCCTGAACCCAGTATTATAGTTCTGTGACAGTTTAACAATCCAGTTGACTCTGAGAATAAATGAGAAAGAAGGGAAAAGTTTTCAGTCTTGCCAACTCTTTTTTTTCTATACCTGTTTGTTGCTCAAACTGCCTCTGATTTGCAAAGGATGGCATCATGGTTTATATTTTAATGAATACAGGTTTAGAAGAAATTGGTAAAATTTTGATTTAGAACCATTCTTCAGGAATTGATTATAAATATGAATGTGAATAAATGTGCATTTGTGCAAATACTGGATTCCAGGGAGTTATATACTTCCATTGTGTGTTGATATGTAAGTTGGCACAAAACCAATAAAAGAGTCATTATAGTTTCACTGTTCATTGATAGAAAGAGGAAAAGAAATAATTCTCTCAAAATGAACAATATTGTCTGGTTAACTGATTTTAAAACGCACATTTTTTGAATTGTATATTCAGAGAATTCTGTCTCCAAATACTTTGAGTTTCCTGGAAAAAGAAATAGTTTTTTGGTAAGTTACATGAGTTGTATTTTGACATAAATGTCAATGTTTGATCAGAAACTTTTTCCACAGTTTCCAATTAAAGAGGTCAGCTGGTTCAGTGAATCATTTTACTTACTGAGAAAACTTAAGCAATAGTTTCTATCCTTTGTTCTCACATTGGAAATCCTTCAAAGCAAAACTGTTCTTATAAAAGGGAATAATATCAACTCTGGAGTTAGACAAATTTGATTTCAGCTTTGCCTGTGTCACTAAATTAACTGAATAGCATTTATTCACCAAATCCTCTGAGCCTCACTTCCCAGTCTGTAAACTAGGAACGATAGTACTTTCTTTGAGGGATGAGTGTGTTGACAAGGTAAGTCATTTACTACATTGTTGGCTCTACCACTTGGTAGTAATAATAATGATAATAACAACTATTATAACAGTGAAGTAATATTTAATGTTTATTGAGTGTTTACCATATGAAATCATTACTCTTATTTTATAAATGAAGAAACTGAGGCAAAGAAAACTCGTAATTAACCAGGCAGAAATAACTACTAAGCATTGGGGCCAGAATTTAAATTCTTATGGTATTTTGCTCTAGTGACCATACTTGTGATACTAATTACCCTGTGCCTTAGCAAATACTTAGTAAGTGGTTGTAATTTCTATTGCAGATGGTATTATATATTAAACACTGGTATAGAGTCTAGCTCAGAATCCACAAATCTTCTTCAATGCATCACTGACCCAACACAATCAAGCCTTCAACAAGTCATGTCTGTTTCACCTACTAATCTCTTTCCTTCTATTTAATTTACTTTATCTGAGTTTCTAGTTTTCTTCTCCTTCCCAACTAGGATAGTGCTGCTTAGTTGGTCCCTTAGCTCTTTGAGCTGTCTCTTCCATCCAGAGTGTTCTTTCAAAGCAGAAATATTTGGGGTCTGTTTGTCCCACCAAACTTATCCGTGGAAAGTTAATCCATTTGCTGTAGGTTCTAGTGATAGTACCAAATCCTAACCACTGTACCACCAGGGAGCATTTCCCATTTATTTTGGGAAAAGACCACAGCCTGCAAGGTCCTGCTCTGAGCTGTCTTTGTCTCCAGCCAGTCAGAAGGACCTTTCTTTCACCTTTCACTTCCTGCTGCATCCATGCCCTTGGAAATGTTAAGACTACTCAAGCTCTCACAGAAGTTATTTCCATTGCTGAAATGCATTTCTCCTCTTCTCCTTCAATCTGGGTAATTTCTGCTTAAGCTTCATTCTCTTGAGGGAAGCCTTACAGTAATTCTAATCTGATTTTTTTGTATTCACAGATGTATGCATGTGCATGTATGTGTGTTTTAAATATAAATTTAGAGTCCTTTAATTATGGTATTGGCTATTAGTAGTCCAAATGGTAGCCTGGTGATGTTAATAAAGTGCTTGTCAGGGAGATGTGACTGAAATACATTATAGAGTGTGACTTAGTGAGACGTCTCAAAATAAAAAATAAAAATTGAATTGAGATTGTAGTTCAGTTCAAAGGTCCTGGGTTCAATGCCTAGCACTGACATTAAAAAAAAAAAAAAAAAAAAAGGCTGAGTAGAAGTCAGCTGTTGCGTAAAAATGCTAGAAACTTGAAAGAAAACCTGGAATACCCCAGAGCAATGCCTCTGTCCTCTGATAAGGCTTTATTATTATTATTTTTTACACTGTTGGGGAAGATGATTCTGATTTTCCTCTTTGGGCTTTACAATTGCTCTAGAAACTAATTTTAATTTCCCATGGATTATAACATTGGAGGTGGAGGTGACTCTTTCTGGGTCTTAGGATAGTTTTCAATAGAGAATTAGCTATTGAAAATCAGTGGTAAAGGCAATAGGATTTTGGGGGCAAAGGATTTGATTTTTTGCTTTGTTCTTTTGTTTGCTCATTTATTGACACTCAGATTTCACCTCCCTTTGGCTTCCAGGCAGAATCCAGACTAATGAAGATGTGTTTATTTAGCTTTGGAGTTGGAAGCTGTCCTTGCACTTTTTCTCCTTTTCTTTTATGGGGGACTCTTAATCAGCTGCTACCTTAGTATAATGAGAAAAAGAATAGTTGTCATTATATCTAGATAAAAGAATCTACTTGAAGGACAGTGGTGGGCCAAGTTTTCAGGTGGCATATAATAAATAATAGCAAGTAATTTGCACAGGTTTGATATAATCGGAAGGAAATTAAAAACTACAGGGGAAGAGGAAGAAAATGTTAACTAGAAAAAAATGGATGGAATTTTTGAATAACAAATCAAGAAAATGAGAACCAAGAAACTCTGAAGAAATCTGTGAGAACAGTGTTGGGGAATGAGTAGGGCATAAAATCAAGGGGCATTAGGTCTAAGAAGAATAAAACAATGGAGGAAAAAAAATTACTGTGTTTGTTACACCACGTCCCCTCATCCTCCCCTCTCCCCAAGCTTTTTTGATATAATCACATCATGTCTGTCTCTTAGCCAGATAAGCATGAAAAAGAAATGGCAGCTGAAGATTGTAAGATCCTTTCATATTCTCTGGGAGTAAGAAAATAATGTTTAAATGGGACTACAGTGTGACTCAAATTAGTTGGCCCATTCTTGACCAGATAAGGAGAAATATCATGAATCTCCATACTTATAAAGAATGGAATGAATCAAGGGTATTTCAAACCTAGAGGGATTTTTTAAGAATTCACAGTGTTGTCAATTCAGAACTCCTTAGACGGCATTGGCTAACATACGATACTTCACTTAATTACATTTTGAGCTTCTGACTTAGCTAATTCAGTAACATTTTCACCTCAGGATGCCAAAGCAAACACTGGTTCTGAACTTTGCCTCAAATTACATTCTTTACTATGATACGCTTCTAAATTTCCTATAGATGTTTTCACTACTGGTGTGTAGAGGAAGGAAGTTCACTTGGACTAATAACTGACTCCTGTTTTTCCTAGTGGCATGGTCCTGTGTCTTTCCTGCCTGTTGCCTCCTTTGACTTAAGCGGTGGGGTGTGAATAGGAGGCTGTGCACACACTTCATGAGACTTTTAGGTCCCACTTGCAGAAGACTGCTTTATTTGAGCTGCTTATTGAAGGCTCACTTTCCAAAGGAAATTTGCCAGGGTTCAACTATTGGCAAGATGAATTAACAAGTGCTTCCAGCTAATAGACTAATGATAATGGTTTGAAATCTTAGTTCCTCCCTTAGTGTTTTTTTTAGGGCAATAAATGATTATAGTTCTTTCTAATCTAAGAAATACAAACATTAAACACCTACAGACTGTACTAAGGTATTTAGGAGTGGTCACATTCTGGCTTCTGAGTTTCAGTCTGATGCTGGAAAACCTTTGGTCTTTTATCTGCACAAGGAAGTTGTCCTTAGTGGAGATAGACCTCGTATTTGTCATAGAAACAGCTGTGGGGCTGTTCAGGGCCCACCAAAGACATTGCACCTGGCCCAGTCCAATTGACTGGTCTCTTCTGGTGAGCATGCTTAAATAAGGGCTATATAGAATGTCTTTCTTGCTCTTGATTTTTGGAAAGACACAGGGGGTGACTGCAGTATTATCTTAAAATGACCACTTCCTCTTTCCTTAGGCATCTCTTTATGGCCCTCATTAAAGTTAATGAATGCCTAATATATGACAGGAGTAGAGTGCAGTCTGGCTTACCTGAGGCTTCCTGTGGTTACACAGTACCATGGGAAATGACCTTTAGTTCCTGCAGCCCATTGTTAGGCAGTCTCTTAATTATAGACTTTATCTTCCCAAAACATTCAAATCACATGTTAGCCAGATAACTCAGATGCCTTTCTAAGTGCTGAACTCTTAGGTCATGTTAGCAAAAGAGGCTAAAGTGTAGGTAAATAAAAAGAGGTGTTTCACAAATGATTCTTCACCTTAAGTGTTTATGAAAAGGCTCTGAAAAACCTTAGAAAGACGTGAAAATCTTTTCAAGAAAATCTTATTCCAAGACCAAAACACGTACCTAAATCAACTAAAAGTTGAGGTGCTCTAGTGTAAGAGGTGGGGGAGGATTACCCAGTGTTTCAGGCTTACTGTGCACCTTGCAGCTACTCAGAAGAAAACCCTGTTGAAAGAAACACACAAAAAATCTGCAAATATGTAGAATACAATGCAGTGCTAAATTCATTTAGGACCCCATGACCCTTTTATTATAGATGGCTCAATGAGGTAGAAATACTATAGGCAGGCAGGCAGGACTGGACCCTGGAGGGAGTCAGTGTACCTAATGAAAACATCAAAATTGGCTAGAGGCATTTCCCAAAGATTAAAGTTACAATGACTAGATTTACATATTCCCTTCAAAAGCTTGTGATTATCAATATCATATTCTATATAAATAAAATCTCAAAAGGGTGGTACTGATAATCTCAAAGTTACTGATATCATCCATATGCCCATGCTACTCTTACACGAGCTAAGCGGCTATACTTGTAATCTTATTGATTGATTACAATTTGAACCACATTGTACACCTTGTGACTTTGCTTTATGAAACTTTCTCAGAGAAGTGGACTCATTGGCAATCCATTTGGGACCCCTCCTGTCTCTCAGAAGCTAATCCTAGTTCCCATTCTATCCCCCACTCCAAATTTTCCTTTTCTTAACCTCCACTGTTCTTTAGAATTTATTCTTTATTTCAGGGAACTCAAACTTCGTGTATCTGACTTTTGGCAGGTTGGGAATTACACATTTTCCTCCTGTATCACTTTTAGACAGTGCAACTATAGAAGACTTATGCTCTGGTGAATTTTTGACACACTTGCTCAGAAGTCCTGCAAAAAAATTAAGTGTGGTATCCTTAAATTCAGGCAGTTAAATATTCCATTTCCATGAAACTACTACTTCCCAAAGAGTTTTGGAATTGCCTTATGGTCTTTTTAAAAGCCGTAGGAAAAATTAATTTCATATTTTTATAGTTCAACCTCATGTTTAACCCCTAATTATAGCAGTGTTTCTGGCTGTTAGAAGCAGGTACTTAGGGGTTACAAATCTAACAAATGATTTATGGCAATCTGTGGGAACTCCTAAGGCCTTAGCTTTTTTCTAGAATGGTAGAACATTAAGATCTACCTCCTAAGGTTCTCTGAGAAGGAAAGGTACAGAGCATAACTTTGTCTTTGGCAACTAGTAAGCATTCAAAATGTGCTACTCTAGGTACAGAGATTGTGGCTGTAATTGTTATTAAACAATGACATACTTGTTTTCCCTGAGCGTTGCCTCCAAATTCTACACTGTCCTGAAAAATCAAATATATCTGTAGTGTACAATTTTGTAAAGAAGTATTCCAGAGGTTTTAAATAGGTTATGAGTTCTGAAAATACATAAAAAAGAATAAATACTCTTGAATGCAATTCCAGGCTCTAAAATGACTATTTCTATAAGAGAGGGTGGACTCTGTTATAAAAGAACACACCAAAAAGTTTATTTCCTGGACAATTTGATAGTTTTTGCATGAGTTTTTAGTTGTACTACCTTATCACCTATGTATTGAATATATATTTTATAAATGATACAAGCTAGATTCCTGTGGGAGGCAAGTTATGTAAGTCTTCAGAATACTTTTAATTAAGATTCTTTATTAGTTAGAACTTAAGATATATGGTGAGGTCTCATAAACAAAAATTGCAAAAATTAATTCACTCTTTTTAGAGAGAAGGAAACTTTCAGAGTAAACTCTGGAACTGGGACAATTTCCTGCTCAGTCTGTTTTCAGAAAATATTTCCTGCCCTCCGCGTGTGGAAATGGGAAGGTTTGGGTTAACATGAAGTTCTCAGAATGTTCCCAGGAGTCAGACTTTATAAATATCAAGCACATCAACCCATTGAGTTTTTGCAAAACAAAACCGTGACAGCAAAAGTCTTTCCCCAGAGTGCTGTTTAAACTTCCACAGGGATAAGTTTGAGTCTCTTACGTATTTTCTTCATGAAATGTGAGAAAAGGGTTTCTTGGAAAACTCTTGGAGGAATCTGTATCTTCTAGTGACATCTTTGCTTCCCATCACACTTGTCCCTAAAGGTAGAAGGTGTTTTGCCGGAGCCTGGAAAGTGCACAAGTGCTATCGGGGTGGCTCCTGGTGTCCATGCTTGGGGTCACTCTGATCCTCCTCTGCAGTCATTCTTCTTTTGTTTCCTTTTCTTGTCCCTGCCTTTCCTCCCATCCCACTTCCCATTTCCACAAAGTCTGCCTCTGTTTACTGTTATCTTGTCTTCCTGAAAGACTTAAAGATGTTACACTACATGACCCATGCACCCCTATGTTCGTTACTGTATGATTCATAATAGCTGAATTTCGTCAGTGGAATATATGTTCATCAGCAGATGAATGGATAAGAAAAAGTGCTATATATACACAATGGAGTACTATTTATCAGAAGGAAAGATAAACTCTTATCATGTAAGAAATTGAACTTGCACTTGCCAGGCAGGTATCGTGACACTGAGCTATATCCCTGGCTGTGGATGCATTTTGAGATAATGCATAATAAATATGCATTATGACACAGAATGGTAAATATTGCAGGCTTTATATTAGAAACCCAAATTTTAAATTAGTTATTATAAATCTGTACTTTTCACACAGAGTTGTATACTTTATTGGTTTTTTTTGGGGGGGGGTCTTTTTTCATTTTTTATCGGTACCAAGGATCGAACTCACGACTGCCTGCTTGCAAGGCAGGTGCTTATGCCGCTGAGCTAAATCCCCAGCCCCTTAGAGTTGTATACTTTTAGAAAATAATTAAAATTTTTGATTTTGGAAGAATAAATACAGATTATTGCTTACACAGGTAATTTTGTTAGTAAGAATTCTGAGAATGTTTAGTATGTACACATAGTGTCAAGATATGTCTCTGACTTATATACTTTTTTTAACATATCACCATATAGCAACATATAGAACTTTAGTCTTTGAGAACAAATGTATTATTTGATATATTATTTTGTAGAATGAAGGGATAATATATAATAGTGGAATAATCAGTGAACAACCTCATGGCTTTTGGGGACAGTGTATCTTTGTCTTTTAAGGAACAAATTGACCTGTGATTGTATATATTCGTGGGGTAAAAAATAGTATAGTCAAAAACTGACATATACATTTGTATAATAATGTATTATTTATCTTTTTTTGTGTTGGAAACATAAAAATCCTCTCTCCTGGCTTTTTTCTATATAAAATTAATTGTTGGCAATCATACAATATATGTCCCATTTTACTACAAAATATTACAAGCCATTCCTCGTATCCCACTATATCCTGTACCTATCAATCATCCTTTATTGCCTTCTCCCTTTTACTTTTCCAGCTTCTAGTAACTTCTACACACTACTGCTATGAGATTAACCTTTTCAGCTTCTCCATGTAGAGGAGAACCTGTGGTATTTGACTTTCTGTGCCTAATTAACTTGTTGTACCATGATGCCTTCCAGTTATAGCCACCTTGCTAGAAATGACAGGAATTGCATTTTTTTATAGCTGGATAATATTCCATTATGCATCTACACCACATTTTCTTCTCTCATTTGTCAATGGATACTTAGGTTGATTTTAGGATTAGAGAAATTCCTAAATTGGATAAAGGAAATTCCTGGGTAAAGGAACTTCCTATTGGTGTTGATTTGGATTGTGTAATAATTTTTAAAAGAATGACTTTTGGGCAGAGGAATGTGGGTAGTTTTCTATAAGTGCTAAATTGAAGTTAAGTAGAAGACTTTTTAATTGCATAGTAGGGTGACTATAGATAACTGGTCTGCATTATATAGAATCTTGAAAAACTGAAAGAAAGAATTTTGAATGGTTTGCCAGAAATAATAAATGTTTGCAAATGTTGTATGGCTAACCTGATTATATAATGTATACATATATGAACACATCACATGGCACTTCATGAATATATAAAATTTTTGTGTTTATATATTGGATAAAAACAAATCCAGCTGAACAGACAAAATATAGTTAGCTTTTAAAGGGAACAAAAGAATGAATGAAATGTGAAAACAGTAAAAGATTAATACCCATCATTGTTGAAAATAAATAATACATAAACATTTTAAAAGAACTATTGTTTGAGGGGAATAGATGGGTTGTAACTGGGTAACCATGATGAGCCTCAGGTTATGTTTGTTTTGACAAACAGCTGGTGGCTTCAGTTAGGACTAAAGTTACATTGATTGTTTCACTGCCTCTATCAGTTGGTTTCAAGTTTCACTTGAAGTCAGGAATCCTGAGCTTCAGAAACAAGCAAGCTAAGCCATGTCAATGAAAGGGCTTTGGAAATTTGATAAGCTTGATATTTAATAAGTGGGAGATACACAATGATAAAAAATGTTGATTTTTTTGCTGTTGGAAGATATGTAACTCGAATAGTGCTACAGAAAATTGTATACAATTTAAGTGAGTTAAGAAAGGAATGGTGATTATTTTTGAAAGTCAAGGATTTATTAACCTGCTTTGTTCAGCTATGTCTGGAGATGAGAATTCAACTCTCGGAGGACCTGAGGTCTTTGCTTAGACAACCCCACATAAAGCCCTGTTTTTGCAAGAACCAAGAAAACTGAGGACTCTAATTCTGATCCTTAATATGTAAAGTGATTTTAGTGTTCCAGAACTCTAAATTAGCAGCCCTAGGCTGGGAGAAGTCCCTAGGAAAGTGACTGTCAGAGAAATGCTGCCATGAATTACTCACAGGCTTCGCTCTGAGATCCCCTTAAATCATAGGAGGGAGGGATTGACAGGATGTGCAACACATCTGTCTTTTGAAGCTGCCCAGGTTATATTGATTGGCACTGCAGAGAGGATCATAGAACTAAAAGATGGGTAAAAGGAAAACCACAACAGCAGCCAGTCTTTTACTCAAGGACGAGATCAAGAAAGGATCTGATTCGTATCTGTCTGGGAGACTGTTCCCTCTTTTACATTTACTGAATTTCCATGTGAAATTCCTCAGGTTGGAGTAAACTAGTTTCTAGCCCTGTCCACTGTTTTATGGACCCAATGCTTTTGATTGCCTGCTGAAGAAAGAAAACAGCTTTAAACACCATTTGCATCTTCTAGTCCTTAACTATTAAATGGTGTCCGTGCAAATGGCAAATGGAAAGTGAAAAAAGAATCTCACTTCCCCCAATTTTCTGATGGCTTGACCATTGCTGTGCTTCTTGGACAGAAGTCGTTCACACTGGGAGTTACACATAAAACATAACAACTTTTTAAAAACTGGTTACCTATCAGACTCAAATACATAGTTTCTGGGTAAATTCCAACTGATATAATAAGGAAACCCCTCAGTATCTTCACTGAATATATTTAAACTTACATTTTTGTCAAATTTCCTTGAGTCATAGACCTTAGGAATTTAGTTTGCAAACAAGTAAGCTGACGCTTAAACAGACAATGCTTTCAAGTGTACTTTCCCCATAACTATGAAAAGCCCTAGTGAACTTTCCATAACTATGAAAAGCCCTAGTGAACTTTCCAGCCTTCAGTGTATTGAGTTACCATGTATGTGTTACTCTTTCAAAAAGGGACTTGACAGTGAAAGAATTTTCGACACGATGAAACAGAGAATATAAAGTAAAAAATAGCCTTTATTCTAAGGCCGCAGAGAGAACTCCATAACCTCTGGGGCCTGGCTTTCTCTGCTGGAACGTGGGGCATGGGATATACATATAATTTTCAACTGGAGTGGCGCTTAGGGCGGGCATTGCTGACGTTCCAGCAGCCGATTGGAATTTTCTTCACACCCAACCGTGAGCTGGGGAAGAAGCAGGAAGTGGTAGGCATTCCCGTTTTGGCCTACAGCCTTGTTAGCCCACCACCATAATATCTACTGAGGCAAGAATCTTTCAGATAGAGATGTGAGTCCAATTTTCTTCCACAATAGTTCTGACTTCTATGGAGGAACATGATGATCTTTAAACTTTAAAGTTAAAGAGCAAGGTGAAATTGGTGTGGTGGTGCACACCTGTAACCTCAGCGTTTTGCAAGGATAAGGGAGGAAGATCAAAGTTTGAACCCACCCTGGGCAGTTTAGTTAGACTCTGTCTCAACATAAAAGAAAGGGAAGGCGCTGGAGTTACTACTTAGTGTAAAGGCTCTGGGTTCATTCCCCCAATACTAGAGGAGGAGGAGGAGGAAGAGGAAGAGGAAGAGGAAGAGGAAGAGGAAGAGGAAGAGGAAGCAGCAGCCTCAGCAACAGCTCTAACTATGGCTAATCATGGCCTCATTCAACCATTAATCTGGCCAAACAGCATTTATTGAACTCCTCTTACAAGTCAAGCACTTTGATGCGTAAATATACTCCTTTGTTTAAAGTATCCTTTTGTGATTCTTGCCATGTTGATGGGAAGTGGGTGCGGAGGACAGAGACAGAAGCTAACACACATGTGTGCCCATAATTATAAATTGTGAGTGGTGGTAAAAGAAGAGCTGTGCTAAATGTGGTAGCCTTTTTTTTTTTTTTTTTTTTTTTTTGGTCAGTCTAGAACTTATTTGAAGCTTTGCAGAAGAGAAAAAATATTTTCAGTGAGTCATTTGAGATTTTTCTGAAGTGAAGTATCTTCTTAAAAATATAAATACAACATTCTTCTTAGAAAGAATGTCCTGTTGTACTAGAACTGCTTTAATATTCTTGCTCATAAAATAAACAAAACACAGCCATGTCTCTTATCTACAGAATTAAGGTGTTGTAATGCATCTGTCTAGAGACTAGTTGAAATGCATGTCATTCTTACATTTGAAGTAGAAGTAGACTTTATTGTCTAGCCCCAAATTCAATTACTTTGATGTTCCTGTTTTGCAGATGGTTCAAATTACCAGCAAAATTTTATTATCACTGATAATATAGTAATATAGTGGGTTGACATAGGGGTTGACTAGTTGACTGTTGCCATATATAATGAATCCATAGTAATGTGATATAGCCTTTATAATGTAATAGGATTTAAGCAAATTCTTTTGTCCCACCACTTTCAGAGATTAGATGTTATAGAAAAACTTTAAAAAGATAAAACGACTTAATAACCCTTTCTGAAGTAGCTTTAAACCCTTAATGCTTTTTGTACTATAAGCCAGAAAATATTTAATTTTTAGACATGAATGCAATTTATAAATTCATAATCTATATATAGCTAAATATTTATAATTAATAATTCACATGCATGTTTGAAAATTACAAGAAATGAAAAAAACTAAAAACCAAAAAATTTCAAAGTTTATTTCTTTGATTCTTTCTTTTAAAAAAATCACATTTAAGACAGTCTTTCTTCCTGTGAAGATTTAGAGATATTGCAGCTTGAAAGCAATAATCTGAAAGTACATGACTGTAGCTTTCTAGGCATTAATCCTGTATTCTAACTAAAAATAGCTTTTGGGTGGGCATGACATTACCCAGGCTACCTTACAAATAGAGTAGAATATTTAATGATCTTCCATTGTACTCTGGAAAATAGACCATGTTCTCTCTGTCCTCCTTCACTTGCCCTCTCTGGTAGTTTGCCAGAAGCTGTCCACTTTTTCCTGGAGTCTGGTAATTGAAGGTAATTTTTTAGAAGATGGTTTCAATTATCTAAAGCCAGTGGAATGTTTAACTGCCCCTTCTGTTGGTGAACTTGTTTACATTGGAATTTCAGATGAACTCAGATTACATACAACCAGATGTTATCTACTATGGCAACTTTTTTTTTGAAACAAAAATCATGTGAGGGAGGAGCTTTAGCTACCATATTTAGGTCAGCTGTCCTCAAATTTCATGGATATGTGCCCTAGGGTAAACTTTAGATCATAACCAGTGACATTCAACTCTGAGAATGTATATTCTGTGTGCCATAAATAATGCTCTCATTTTCTATGTCTTTGTAACATGTGATATAATCAGAAAATCTTGTATTTTGCAAAAATATTCTTGGTATACATCTACTTGGAGGTAACAACATTTTAAACTAAAAGTTCATTCATGTTTCTATTGGGCCTAAACTTCACAGATTTACTGTCATATTGCCCAGATGATAGAATATAAATGTTGTGATATTTAATGAGTAGCATTTAAAGCGATAAAAGTCACCTGTGAAACAAGTAAATGCTCTTAATCTGTAGACAACTGTAGATGTACTTCTGTAACTGACAGCTTAAGTCAAGGTTTAGTAATATATATTATTTGTAAAGACTGAATATTAAAATCTGAAGAGAAGGTTGAATACACAAATCATAGCTTGGAAAACAGATACACTAGGGTATAATTAATCTTTATGAAAGAATTATTTGCCTTATGTAGATATACAGCATACACTGAGGGGTTTTTTAAAAAATATGTTATCTTTCAGAGTGATTAAAATGTGATTTAACCTGTGAGGTTTAATTGCATATAAATTTTCAGAAAAATAAAACTATCTCTTACGAATTTCAAGAAAGCATCAGGTATGATTTTACTAATCCACAGTTATGGGAAGACAGCCCAAGAATTATTTTAGGAATTAGAAAATATATTCATATACATATATATACAAACAGGCATACACACATGCATATGTATGCATATGTGCAAATATATGTTATATGTATACATATACACATAAATGTATGATATTCTTTTTTCTTAGCACTTAGCTATATAACCTTAAACATTCTATTTGAGTGTTCTTGACAGTTGAATAAATTAAGGAACAAATGAAAAGAATCAAGACTGTCTGCAAGTGAAAGAGATTCTAGCAGGAGATATGGCCTTGCAGGGATGTTTACATATCAAAATCACAGTCAAGGAGGCCTTTCTTTTTGTATGCTTTGCAATATTGAGAGTCAGATCTTAATGTTTCATGCATGCTATGAAGCTATACCCCCAGCCCACCTGTTAGAGAGGAAAGGTGGATTAAAGAAAGGAGGTATCTTTAATCTCTCTTCCTACCTCCTGTTCTGCTGTAGTCTCTCACTGCACTCACTTAATAGGAAGGCAGATGGGAAGGGAGCAAGATGAAAAGGACATAGAGTGTCAGCCTCTTCAAATACATAGAATGGATATGGGAAGAAAAGTAAAAAACCAACACACTGATGTCTCTCCTTGATCTACCCAGGGCTATTCACTATTCCATTGACTCAATTATGTAAGTCCTGTTTTGGATGACAGTTTTTCTAGGCAGTGAGTTGGAAGTGCTACAGGCATTGTTTTACTGCAACTCTGACTCGGTTGTTATTTTATTCAAATGAGAATTCTGATTATCAGATAAATAGCTAGTGAGTACAAAAGTTGTATCATAAGATTTTTTAAATTTTCAAATCATATTGTGTACATGGACTCTTTGGCCAATTATATTGGCTAACATCAACATATAATACGCTTGACAAATTAACATCAAGTTGCAGAATAATTTTAAAGATAAAATGTGAAGCAATAGCTATATTTTAGTGAAAACGTTTGAAGCCAATATGGAAAAATATTAAGATTTGACATAATTTGACATAAATTTCTAAGTGAACAGATTCTTTATATTTTTCTACAAGACTGTAATATTTTAATAATTTCAAAAGAGATAGGGCTGGAAATGAAGCTTATTAGTAGGTTTCTTGCCCAGCATATAAGACCCTGACTTCAATAAGCATTATAGAAAAACATAACACATAAAATGTTTTTGATTTAGGCTATATTTTGATTATAAATTTTGCATGTTGTGAACAATCCTATACTTTGTCTCTACTGTTCCATGCCATAATATTTCTTCATTGGACTCTATAAAAATTGTTGTAGAGTAAAAAGGCACAAAAAATCTGATAAGTACTATTGACTACAATGTCATATGCACCTACAATCTGAAGAAAAATAGTAGGGTTCTGGACCTAGAAGTTTAGATTGATAGGTAGTTGAAAAGCCTCAACAACAATAGCAAATGGCACTTGGGAAGGGGAAGGACCCAGAACACTGCTAATACTACACCTGTTGATGAGTAAATGTGCACTGGATAAACTGCCAGGTCACCTCTGGAAGTGCTTTAGTCTAAGCACAGTCCATTCACACTCAATTATTCAGGGACACAGTATCTGGGCCTTCAATCTTTTCGTCATTTTGAGAGCCACTGCCTGAGAGATTTCTGTTTAATGGAAGTGCAAAATTACATATCTACAAGAACCAAGGAATAACCTAAGTAAACACAGTGGTCATAGTGTAAGAAAATATGAAAAAATTCCATGGTAAATGGAAGCTGATAATTTGCCATAGTGACCTGAAGACAATAAGCAGTAGAATTGATCTGAAACCTTTCTAAACTGGAAAAACTCTAATCTACTCCAGGTGATTTTAACCAAATAGAAATTTGTTTGATTTGTTAAAAGAGAAACTTGAAGAAACAAAAAACAAATCTGCTTCAAAACTAATCCAATTAGAAAGTTACACACATGAGCCAAGTAGAATCTTGATACCATGATCCAAATAAAATCCTTCTAAAAGTTTGTGTGCAATACAGAGTTATGAATTGCAGCTTGCCAATGTCATCAGGAGAAATAGGACACACAATTTATGTAAAAGGGTCATGAAACAACACAGTACTATAAAAATTCATCCCTTTTCTGATTCATACAGTAGCCTTTGCTGGGAAGATTTAAGTGCCCTGTCTTCCCTATGTGAGTTACAAGGAGTCAAAGATAAACAAAAACATTTTTAATTATCAAGAGGCTCTTGATCTGGGAGAAAATACAAATAAATAGAATCTAATAGTAATAAACAGTTAGTATGGCAGGTTTTGGAGAGTAGAGCCTTCACTGCCATATTCTTGAGGCCACAGGAAATAATTAGTAAATAACCAGTTCCTCTTTCAACTCTATAAATATGTTCCTACTATCTGATCAATAAAGCATTACTTTTTTTAATGAAGCTTTACTTTTACCAAATCAGAAGAATCAGAAACAAGTCACAGAAGTTCCTCATAGTCAACATGTAAGGGTAGAACTGATGTGGAAGTATGGTAGTGACTCAAGAGCTCTTAGTAACTCACAGATTCAATACTGCATTTAAGAATACAGTATTTTTAATTGTATTAATAAGCAGGGTTACTTCTTTTAAATATGTGTATATCAGATAATTATCTATAAATGTATAAAAACATTCATCCACATATTACTGTGTTTCTTTGCCACTAAAGACAGTCTTGCTTTTGCTTCAAATTAAGTAACAGAATGGCCACTTTCATTTTTTGTATGTGCAAACTATGGACAGCCATAAAGGCATTTAATTGAATAAATTGTCTTCAAATTTACAACTTTTTGTTTGCGATAAAAATAGGTACTACATATTTTGCAAATGCTGAGCAAATTACTATTCAAACTGTTTAATGTTATGTATAATTTATTCACAATGTAGGCATTAGAGGTCTTAGTACTCAAATTCTGTGAATGTCTTTGTAAGTATTCATTTCAGTGTGTAAAATTCTGTAGAGTTGACTCAGGGATCATTTCATATCTGCACATATTCAAAATTTCCTTTCAGGCATTTTTCTCCAAAACTACAGTGTAAGGAGTAAGGATGAAGTTAAAGATTTCTCTTTGAATGTTATTTGGTCTTTTCAGGTGGAAGAACAATGTATTCATCTGTGATAAAAATCTCAATATATGAATGATGTAATGAAGTATCAGTTTCACTAATGAGATGGGAAGATCCTAAAATCTGTTGGCTGTTTGTTAAATCAAATAAGCACCTTCCAACATAAAAAACAATTGTTGAAAAAGCTTCTGTCAAAAATAAACCCTTCAGTATTTTATTGCAGGTGTTATTGACACAATAGAAGAGACTGGAATTTCCTATAACCGTTGGTATTTTAAAGACACAACTTTATAACATGTCTTTCATCATCATCATAATATGGTAATGATTAAATTCACCTGCAAAAGCCCAAGGCGTCTGTTTGTTTCATGGGAACTTCCAAGTATCTTGTGTACAGACTTGTTCAAGTGGGAGTTCCTGAAGTATAGTAAACTCCAGCTTATCTCACACACCAAGGAATGGCATGTTTTGCTTTATCAAATATTCTTGTTGGAGAGCTGTTTCACATACCATACATTATAATTTCAAAGGATAAACTTGATTAGCATTAAGGCTGCACTGACAGGCCCATCTCTTGCTTTAATACCTCTCCTTTATTCCCTAGATTGTGATTATTTTTTCTTTAGAGGTTATATTAGCCATGACAAGAATTTATCTATAGACCCTTCCTAATGTTTAGGAAGTCTCAGAATTTTTACTTTGCTTCAGTCAAACCATCAAAACTTATTTTTTTAGCCTGATCTGAGTGATCAACTGGCTTCTTGTTGAACCAGTTTGAGCTTTGGTGTTTGGGTTGACAATTGTGTAACATTGACCTTCCCTCAATAACAGCTGATTTAAATAGCTTGATTTTGTTTCTTATGTCTTGATTAGAATAAATGATTTGGAATCATGTAATTACATGCAATCATGTAAGCTTTTGCAATGCAGAGACCTTCTGTATCATCTCGAACCTGAACTCTTGTTTTCTATCAATGCAAGAGTTGTATTATCAAATGCCTGTTTTATTCTGGGCATGCACTACTGAATACTTCCCAAAAGTGACCTCCAGTCATTAAAAATACACAAATAATTTGATAGATATAGACAGTGAAGTATTATTCAGCCATAAAAGAAATAAGTATTTCCATTAGCCAAAAGGAACCTAGATAAGTGAAATAAGCTAGGGACAGAAAGATAAATACTTCTTGATTTCACTTATCTGTGAAATCAGAAAAAGGTTGAACTCTTAGAGAGTAGAAAGATGGTTACCAGGGGTTGAAAACAGAGGGTACAGAAAATGATGAGGTGTTAGTTAAAGGCAACAAGCTTGCAACAGTAAAGTAAATAAGTTCCAAGATTAAATATTCAATATAGTGATTATAGTTAATAATAATATATTTCATATTTAATATTTTCTTAGAGAATACATTGTATGTATTCACACTACACACAAAAATAACTATTTTAAATGTTTTAAATGTTAATTACCTTAATTATAGTAATCTATTCAAATTTGTATATTTTATAAAATACCTATTATATACTTTCAATATATACTATGTACAATGCTCACTTTCCTGTCGTGAGACAAAATGTGTAACATCTGCAACTCAAAGGAGGAGAAGTCTATTTCTCATTTCAGGAATCCAGTCCGTGGTTGACTAGTTGCAAGGAGGAAACATCATGCAGACAATTATGGTGGAGGATAGGTGTTCACCACATGGCAGCCAGGAAACAAAGAGAGTGGAGGGAGGAGTGGGGGATGCGAATACACCTTTCCAAGTCAGACCCCCAGTGACCTGATTCTTCTGACCAGGTCCCTTCTCTAAATGCAAGATCCGAGGAGACATTTTATATCCAAATCATTTCATTTGGCATCTGGCCACTAAAGAAACATGTCCATTTCATCATACAAAATGCATTTAGTCTACTAAGATTTGCCAAATTGTTAACTTTTGCAGCATTGCCAAAAAGTCCAAGTCCAAAATCTCCTCTGAGACCCAAAGCAAACACTTACCTATAATCAAAAAGAAAGTTAAATACTTTTAACATACAACACAGGGTAAACATTCCCATTCCAAAAGGCAAAAACAGGGGATAAAAAGAAATAAGGCCAAACTAAGATCAAAGGCAAGTTTTGGTGAGATGTGAGCACCAAAGAGTTTGGGTGGCTCCAGTCCTATAGCTTTGCCACTTGCTGCCCTCATAGTTTTTCTCTTGGATTGGTTCTGTTCGCTGCCTGTAGCTTTCCTCAGCAGACTTTTTATGTTTCTGGCATTTCTCAAATTCCTGAGATCTCCACTGTAACACTCTTAACACCTTTATGTATTGCCCTTTCATGAGTCCACTGCATGCCCTCTCAGGCCTTCCTTGCTATCTGCATGGTTACCTCCTTAACCCTGTGACTCTTGGATTACGCATGCCTGAAAAATCAGCACCACATGGAAGACATGAAGGTCTATTGTTAGCTCAATCAAAATCTAGGCTCCGTTGAACCCTGCCTATAGAGGACTCTGTGTGCCTGGGTGGCTGACCACTGTGAAATAAATTCATGGTAATCAATTATTTATGTGGTTCTATTTGAGCAGGAAACATAGGGGCTCTCTTCTCAAATAAAAGCTTTACAATTTTGCACCCTTACTTTTGTGAATGATGGGGGTCTTCCTGGTTCCTGAGATGTTTTAAGCTATCTTTTCTATTGTTCTGATGCAAAGCACTTGACTTCTTTTTAAGAAGTTAATCTTTTTGAGCAACACCTTTTCTATGTCTTCATGGGCCCAACTTTGTGAATGCTTCTATTCTGATGAAATTACAAACTTTGTATACTTGTTCTTCTGCTTTTGATTTTTATTGCATATCTAGCTAAAAGCAACCACCAGTACCTATGCCATCACCCGAAAACAAGACTGCTTTGAAATTTCTTTTGCCAGATGAATTTGTTCACTGCTCTTAGTCTCCTGAAAAGTCTGAGGGCATGCGCAAAATGAAGGCAGGATGTAATATAAATATCCTCTAGTATACGTAACACATATAGCTTTGAGTCCAACTGCTAGTAGATTCCTTGTTCCAAACTTAAGTCCTATTGAACCTGGCCTTCACTCTCTGCATTCCTATCAATGTTCTGGTCATTTAGGCTCCTTTCAGAAACACCTTGCAGCTCATCTTACAGGCATTCTAGGGCATCTCTGTTTGGCATTGCCAAACTTCTGAATTTCTTCCATGAGCCAGTTTCAATATCTTCTAAACTCCAAAATCACAAAAATTGCCTCACTTCTCTGATATCAAAATCTGTTTTAGCCTCTTTTCTGTTGCCAGGCTAAAATACTCAATACTCAAAGGAAGAGAAATCTATTTTGGCTCACAGTTTCAGTGAATTCACTACATGTATAGGTAGCTCCAAGGCAGACATGTCATCTAAATGGCAGAGGAAAGCTGTTTGCTTAACAATCAGAAAAGATGAAGGGGGGCTGGGGGTTTAGCTCAGCGGCATAAGCACCTGCCTTGCAAGCAGGCAGTCGTGAGTTCGATCCCGAATACCGATAAAAACGAAAAAGACCAAAAAAAAAAAAAAAAAAAAAAAGTTAGAAAAGATGAAGGGATAATCTAGGGCTGAGAATAGACCTTTCTAGGTCATATCCGCTGTGATATGTCCCTTCTAACCAGTCTCTTCAAACATGAGAATTTGGTGAGACATTTTAGGTCTAAATAATAATACTACAGCTGTAACTAATGGCTAAAAACACATAGACATAAACAATCAAACTATAATATGGCCTTAGAAAGCTGGAAGGTTTGGAAACATGAATAGGACAAGCACAGTGCATTCATTCTCATTGTAAAATATCTGCTTTTGATTTTTGCAGACTACCTTTGGAATAGTTGACTACTTTTTAAAAACTCTGGTACTTCAAGTTTATCAATTAAAATTTGTGCTTATTAAAAACCACTTTCATTGCTAACATACTTATCAACTGAAATTGAATAAGTTGGCTCAACATTATGTGAACAAACGTTGCTTGTTTTTAAAAATTTTTAACTTACAAATTGAGAATTTATTTTAAGTTTTCATGTTTTTAAAAATAGTTTTAAGATAAAAAGTTTGCAAAAAGCAACAATTTTATCATAATCTAATTTCTTAGGTGTGCTCTGTAAATGTTAAATAAGTAAATTTTTAAAAAAATTAAGTCTTATTGAACAAAAAGAAAATCACATTAATCATTAAGAACCTTTCAATTTTTTTCTTCCCAAAGTGACCACATAGAGAAAAAAGAAAAAAAAATTGCTTTTTCAATGAAAATAAAGCTTAATGGTTTGTTAAATTTTATTTGCTTTATAAATCCCTTTAATTTAGGTATGAATAAGGCTGCTGTAGAGGACTAGGGAAAAAGCATAAAAACATAGGGGCATTCTGTATGCACAGTGCTTTGTCCTCCATTATACTTTTTGTTTTTCAATTTTAGCAACTAGAAATCACAATAATACATAAAAAGTCAGGTCAGTGCAAGAAAGAGAACTTGGAACTCCGTCAGGCAGACTAATTACTCATGGTTCAAGTGCAAGAAACAGAACTACTTTAGATATTTTAAGGTAAAGAGGATTTGGTACAGTATAGGTAATAAGGTACTGCAAAAAAAAAAAAAAAAAAAAAAAAGGCATCCTGTGTTTCTTTGGACATACAAGATGACTGCCAGAAAAGTATTGAGGGAACCAGTTGATCAGAGAGTGCTCACCTCTCAATGACCATGACCATGGTGGAGAATGAGGCCTCTGCCACCAGCACACTGCCACCCCATCTTGTTTTCCATTACTAGCTGTTAAACTCAGGGCCTGTGCAGCAGAAACTGTATCCCTGGCCCCACCCTGTGCCCTTTTAATAGTCTTGGGAATGATGCTTTGGGATATCAATAACTTTGGGACAGGCTTGCCAGGTACAAATGATGACAAAGTCCCTCCTGTCATTCTTCCTCCTTGTGCAGGACAATGTAATCGAGAAAGTCTAATTTGCTCCAGAATCTTAACACAAAAGAATCCCGGAATCTAGCAGTTTTATTACCCATTCTCTGCAGTACAGTAACGCACTCTAGAGGACCCATGGATTTGTTTCTGAGTGCCAAGCTATTTTTCAAATCTATCTATAGGGCAACAAGTTTGCTCTCTATGGAAATAATAGGTAAATTAACATGCTGTTATGTCTTTAGTTAAAATAAAGCATATGTGTAACATTTTGTTGACCAATTTTAGTACTGCTTATTGTCTTATGGAATTATTAAAATAATATCATAAAGGTTTTTTAAAAATATATTTTAAATCAATGTAACATGATATGAATGCTTTTTTTACTTTCACCCTAGCCTTGTCCATTGACCAACAAAAGTCTTGCTACAGTTATATAGAAGAGAAGACCTTAATGTCTTATTTTCCTCCACAATTCAAAATTTTGAAGCTGAAACTCCAAAAGCCTCATAGCAGTGCCTCATGGCTAATATGAGGAAGAATCATAGTTCTATGAAACCTGTATTTGTTTTATCATTCTGTCATGCTTTTCCACTACACTTCAAAAATGTTATTAACTATCAAGTGTTTTTGTTACCTAGCTGGTTAGAAATGTATGACTGAATTCCAGTCACCTAATGCCAAGGTGACTGCTAATATCAATTGCTATTTCCTTCTCACCCTCTCTAATCCATAGATGGGATTTGGGTGAAGATAAAGAGGTGGGTGGCTGCTCATCTGAAAGCACAGACACATCTCCCTGGGAATCCTGTCCTTTCTCACTAAACCTTAAGATTTTCATAAGGAATACCAGTGGAATCGCCACACAACAGGCATTTACTGATGTGAGATATGCCAGACACTGTGACATGCAGTTGCAAAACAATAATGAGTAGAACAAGAAAATAATTTCCTGTCTTCACAGAGATTACTATCTGAAGGGTTAGATAAGAGATAATTTTAATACTAGTGATAAATAGTGAATATTACAGAGTGTGATGTAGGCTATGGTTATTGGTATACTGTTGGTATAATGTGAGGAAAATATTAGCTGTGAATGCCTTTCCTAGCTCTAAATTTAAGAGGTCTAATTAAATTAAACCTAGTTGGTGGTTAGACGTGGTAGCACACATCTGTAATCCCAGTACTTGGAAGGCTGAGGAAGAATTGCCACCAAGTTCAAGGTTAACATGGGCTACATAGTCCAGCCTGAACTACATAATGGAGCCTGTCTCAGAAAAATAAATAAATAAATAAATAAAATCTGTTTGGGAGGGAGTAGTGAATCTAGTGAAGTATTTTAATTACTATTAATCTTTAATCTTTATTTTAATAAACGAAGAAAATCTTTGAAATATGTATTAGTTTCCTAGAGCAGTTATAACAAAACTCATGGCTTAGAGTAACAGAAATTATTAATTCTAGAGGTCAAAGTTTGAAATCAAGGAACTAGCAGGGCAAAGATCCTCTGAAACTTGTGGGAGAACCTTCCTTGCCTCTTAACTCGTGGTGGTTTGCTGAGTGTCTTTGCTATTCCTTGGTCAGTAGCTGAATCACTCATCCTTTATCTTCACTAGTATATGTGTGTGTGTGTGTGTGTGTGTGTGTGTGTGTGTGTGTGTGTTTATGTCTGTATCTGGGCCAAAATTTCTCTTTTCTTTTAAAAATAGCAGCCCACTGGATTAGAATCTACTAATGAATTAATCTGACTACGTCTGCAAGGACCCTGTCTCTAAATAATAAGGTCTTATTCTGAACACCAGGGGTTACAACTGCAAAATAGTCTTTTTCTCTAGCATAGAATTTTGTAGAAAGTACACTGCATTGGTAGCTTTTCAGCCCAGACTGTGCAATACACCATTCTGAGAGTTTATGAAGGAGAGGAAGCAGGAGATGATCCAATCATGGTGCATGTTTTTGAGGAAACATAGATGTGCATGAAGGTACCTGGTAACTGTATCAGGCAAAATATCTGAAGTGCCTATTATAAATGTATTGGTATTGGAAAGGTAGACAACTACTCTGCTATAATAGAGAGAGATGTCATCCACTACGAGCCTGTAGCTTCATTAATGAAATGTGCTCAAAGTGAGTAGTATGATATGGCTGAGGCCAGTTTGTCTGTTTGCTTGCTTGATTTGGGGTGCTGGGACTTGAACTCAGGACTTTGCACATTCAAATCATGTGGCTTACTTTTCAGCTAGTACACCTGCCCCTGCTCATTTATATTTTTAACAAACTATGTTCATTAACATCTTGTTAAAGTAACTATAGCATGGTACATTTACTTGTTAAACATTCATATCCTTTGCATCATGGTTGGATGCAATTTTTCCTTCCTCTTTCTTTTTCTGTTTGGTGGTAAAGGAGTTCTAAATTTGAGGAGCAAAAGCCTTGTTTGGCCAGAAAATGTAGCACTTATGTAGCTCTACTCAGAGAAACAGGAGAACCTGTGGGGTTTGGAGGGTTAGATTTTGATAAAATAATGATCGCGTATGAGGAAGTTGGATTCTTGCTGTAAGTGCTGTTTGCATAGCTGTAGTACAAAAGGAGGGATTTGCTTAGGAAAAAGTTAGCAGTTGAGCCATTCATAATGGGTGTCGGCCCAGATTCATGAGGGACAGTGTGGGGTCAGGCTTATCATGGGTCTCCATACACTTTGCCAAGACAGGTTTTAAAATATGCCCCTTTAAGCTGAGCTTTCTCCAAAGAGGTCTAAACTGTGTAGAGTTCTTGGTGGAATCTGTCATCCTGACATTATATGAGATTTATAAAACCTTCCTAAAGATTGCTCTGGGATTAGTTAAGCTCCTTGGGTGCTCTGTGGCCCCAGTGACCAACTCCTCACTCTAATGAGAAGACAGGAAGGAAAGCATCATCACCCCAGGTGTATGTCTTCTTGCACTTGCCATTCTAGACTCAGAATATGAAGGCTGATTATGGGAATTATTCTCTATTACTCAAAATCTCTATAGAGTACACGTTTATCCCTCCAAGCAAAACTATAGCAACAGATTAAATATCCTTCTTTGGTTTTTATTATTATCAAACTGCACTTTTCCCCTTGATTTAAAGAGATTTAGCTCTTGAGATGGGAGATACATTAAAGAAAACTCTTTACCATATTAGTGTTTTTCCATGAGTTTTTTCCCTTTAAAGACTTCAGGATCTTTCCCTGCACTGATCCCCTAATTTTTATACCAATTAAAGTATTTTAGCTTACTTTTGGATTGTATCCTGAAAATTTATCTTGACTTCCTAACAGATTTCAGTTTGAAAGTAAGTCATTTTATTCTTTCTTTCCCCCCCCACTACAGTGTCTGGTTCCAGTATTATTAACAAGAATCTTTCCATTGTTATTTTAATCTCAATTTTATAAAAATATCTTATGTGATGATTTTACTCTAAGATTAGAGAGTTCAAACATCTATAAATTTTGTAGCAACATATTCCTCTATAGAAATTTACTCATTGTTGAGGGGCATGCCATTAGGGATAGTCAGAACTGCAAAGGAAAAAATGAAAGGGAGAAAAACAATTTTCAAGTGTGAGCTTTCAATGTCCTATAAGATTAAATAAGCAGCATTACCTATATCACTACCTTAAGTAAGACCTCATTTTAGAAAATCCAGACCAGCCAGAAATTATGTGACACCATGCCACAGTTGAGTCACACAAGAAACTAATACCGTCTTAAAACATCCACTAAACCACCTTTTTAATTCTGCTACAGCAGGGGCATATGGAAGTAGAATGCACCAAAAGAATTTTATACAGTATCTTTTCCCTGAAGGTGAATCATAGATTCAGGAATACTATAGCCCTATTAATTGCCCCTGAAACTAATGTACAAAAATACATTGTTTAGGTCATTTGATTTATGGTTGTAGATAAATGCCATAAGAAGAACAGTGGTTCGATTTAAAGAGACTTGTACACCCAAGAGTTGAGGACAAACACTTCTTTTCTCTGTTCCTTATTTGTTCTTGGAGTTTGAGATAGTTCCTCATTTGTTCTTGGCATTGGAGACAGAAGCCAAGGCCTCATGATGCTAAGCATGTGCCCAACCATAAGGCTGTATCCCAACTCCTGATTTGCTATTTCTTAAAACTAATTTTGCCCCATTACTCCAATGAAATATCCATTAATACATCCATTGTTCTTGTTTTTCATATTTTAAACTCTGTAACACAAATACACGTATAACAATAATAATGATAAACTAGCAAATAAGTAGTCTACAATTTTGATTTTCTAAAAGAGGCATTAACAATCTTCTCATATCTTCTAGTGGCTTCTCATTTCAGGAACACTAGGAAAAGTTCACACCTGGCAGCAGGATGAGTTGGAAATGTCTATTTTAGATGTGTTTTTCTCAGGTATTTCCTCTAAAGTCACTGAGGGAATGTGGCTTCACTTCACTTTGTTTTCAAGTGGTGTCCGCAAAACCAGCTGAGAACTACAACTACCAAACATAAAACTAGAAAGAAGCAATGCTGTTTGATGGCAGTGACAGGTAGTTCCTTGTGCTGCAGATAGATCCAAAATGGATTAATGTTCAAACCAGGCCCTTTCACCTCCACTCTCTCACAAGAATTGACAGAGTGGTGCGTGTGCCTTGTCCCTAGACCTCCTGACTCTCCTACCACCTTAGAATTGACACCACTTTCTGATCTGAGACAGTGTGTCATTCGGGGTCAATAGTTGTGCCATTCAGCGAAGTCTTGTAATAGATTTCCTTGTAGTTGGAGAAGAGAGCAGAAAGGAAAAGAAGAGGGAGAGGGATTGTGGAGAGCAATGAGGAGATAGGGAGTCCTTTTGACTAAATGGCATCTGTGCCTTTTTAAATTGGTACTTTTAGGCCACAGTGACTCTCTTTACTAGGTAAGCCCTATCTTTATTATATGAAGTACATTATATGCTCATACCTGTAAGTCTCTGGGAAGGAAACAACACAGTACTTGTAGTCAGAGTTTACAAGGAAATAAACTTAATACAGGACTCATATTTTATGGTATCATTTTATAATATTCACCCAAAGAGTCAACTGCAAAAGAGCATGGGACTCTGTCTATACACTAGAGACCAATAGAATCCAGCTGAGAATCTGGATCCAATGGCAATAACCTGCACGAGTCAGGCTGAAGACCTAGAGCCTTTGGCAATGTCCTCCATGAGTCCAGCTGGAGTCCTAGAGCCCATGACACTGCGTCATGCAAGTCTGTATCAAGGACCTGCACTGGGAAGGCCTAAAGGTCAGTGGTAGGAAGCCAGAGTCTGCCTCAGCAGGATGAAGAGTCTGCACCAGATCCTGGAAGCAATGCACAGAGTAAGGACAGTAGCCTCCCAATAAAGAACTGCAGCCATCCTCAGTGACAACAAGGACCCAAGTTCCTCTGACCATGAGAACAGCTAAGTTCATAACAGGAAAACCAGCGTGACAGGCGTTTTTAGGAGAATCAAAAGCACACCATCGTGCCCTCCAGTTCTCCTTTTATGCTGTTGGCAACAACACTCAGGTGAGCCTTCTACAAGCAGCACCACCCTGACTCAATTCAGCTGGGGGTTACATGTTGACCATTAGTCAATCCAGCACAGTGCTCTTTGTATCCCCAAGGTTTTTTTGCCATTTTCCCTGGGTGTGGTCTCAGCAAGGCACCTGATAAATGGATAGCTTGTGGTCTCCTAGCAGGAGGCATACCTTATAATGTGTGAAACCAGGGCTCAGGCCATGAACTCTCTTACGACTTCTCCACAGAAGAAACTTCCTCTGAGGTAGCATCACTCAGAATTTTCTTCAGAAAACCTGCTCTCCATCCTCAGCCATGTGATTGATGTTGAATGAACCATTCTCAAGTAAAGGATTAGTCTCTAACATGTTGAATCTGACCAGTGCTTCTGATTTGTTGTATACAGAACTTGGTTTGGTATTGTTTTTAATAAGGGAACCTCAGACTTTTTGTTGCTTTATCAGACTGGCTTCTACTGCTAGTTACTAATGAAAAAGCATAGAGTCCTGTATTATGAACCACTAACCCTAGCATAAACTAAGAGAAGGCAGAGAGGAGATGGAAAGAAATGGGGTCTTTTGGTTATTTGCTGTAGCCCTTGCCACTTCATTATTTCAGTTAGGTGAGATAGAAGATTCTTTTTCTTACTTAAGTCAGTTTGCCTTGAATATTTCTTATTTTCCTCCAGCAATGAACCCCACAGATCTGCAATGACTTGATTGAAATGCAAAATATTTTATCATTACTTCTTAGTTTGGGGATGTGAACTACACAAGAAAAACACTACCTATAACAAACATTAACATTGGAAATTTGACACTAAAACTATTAATGAAAAAGTAAGATCACTATAGTCCTATTTAAAATCAGACATTTCTCCCTGTCTCTAAAAAACAATAGTGTATATCATGGCTGTTTGTTTTAATTTAAGGAGTCTTTATGAGTAAGTGAACATCCAAGCCCAAGCTACACTTAATAACTCACTTAAGCAAATTACCTAGAACAAAGGAAACACCTCTGACATAATTTGAGGGTCCAAGCATGAAAATGATAGGGTGCTCAGAAAAGCCACAGAGCCCAAATGTCAACAGCCCACTAGTTCTAATAGCATTTGGAGCTGGTAGAGAGGAGTAAACCTCTTTAATTTGTTACAGCCAGTGCTAGTCTCTTTATCCCGTTGTTTTTTCTTTTCCCTTCTGAACAGGAAAGCAGAGTTAGCTCTGTCATATTGAGCCAGTCAGTAATGGACTCTGCCAGGCATGGAAGAGATAAAAGGCACCACCTGCCTTGCCTCTGCTCCCCCAACCCATTTCCTGCTCTCCAGTTGTCTGCACAGCTGCCAACAGCCAGACATTGTTCCACTCCAGAGCTGCCTGAGAACTCAGCCTTCCCAGCCACAGCAACATAATTGCAGTCTGAATGCAATTCCTGGGTGTGTGTCTGGTGTACCTTGGCCATGACCTTTTGGAAAGTTGTATGCCCTCAAGTCTGAGCAGAGTCTGAGGAGACATAGCTTAAACACCTGTTAAGTTCCAAAGCCTTAGAAGCATTTGAACAGGACCTCAGAGAGGAATAGTATTCAAACAAAGATAAAAGAGGAAGATGTATCATAATATTTCTTGGGCTTTCTTGTCTATCTTGAGAGTACTTTCTGTCTTACTCTCAGGGTATGTGTTAGCTTTCCTATTGCTGGACATGATACTCAACAATCACACCTTAAAGGAAGGAAGGTGTCAGTCCATGATTAATGGCTTCAAGGCAGAAGGGTGTGGCTGGGCAAAGTAGCTTAGTTCGTTGGGGCCCAGGAAGCAGAGCAGGGAAGAATGCCAGAATGAAAGAAAAAAGGGGCCAAACATAGGACCCAAGGCCAGGCCTCCATGACCCACCCAGACACACATGGAAATGTACTCTACAGATCTCTGGGATGGAGCCCAGAGGCTATCTAGTTTAACGCCACACTAACTTTCACCCTGTGAATTTGTTGCATGGGCCTGGTCAATGAGAGCACTGAATTTCCTTTTAGCAATTGTGATTGGGTTCAAGACAGGCAGATGACTTAACAAGTAAGATGACGGTAATGATGTTATGTGCATGTGTACGTGTGTATGTGCATGAGCAAGACTCAAATGCAGGTTCTCAAGCAAGCTAGGCAAGTGTTCCATCCCTGAACTAAGTTCCCAGCCACATATACCTGCTTTTGATAAACAGAGAAAATTCTCCGTTCTTTCTAGCTTGACAGGAGAATTCATAAAGACGAATAATAGAAAAGAAGACCAATAGAGCCTTTTTGAAGCCACTGTTTCCTTGTTTACTGTGCATGATACATGCTGTAAAGAGCAAGTTAAAGCTTCCTTTAGGAATAAAGGACTTATTTCCCCAGCTAACCCCAGCTTGAGACTGATGAGTACTCCTCAGCCGCAGCCCTCTTTAGAGATTGCCGCTCTCAGACAGCTTTCTCACCCAAAGTCATGCCAGCTTTGTGGGGTGGCCCACATCTAATGACTGATAGAAGCACGAACATAAAGACTTTCCTGCTACCATTCAGGGAGCTCTGGTCGTTGACTTTATCTTCGAAGTGATTTATAGCAGCCTTTTTCTTCTGCAGAGCCTAAATCCAAACAGTTCCCCCTACCCCATAAAGCTCTTACATGCTGATTTCTTTTCCAGGGGACCAACCTGGAGCACCAAGTTAGCAAGCTTGTATTTTTTTCCTAGTGGTGGGACTGAGTGATTGAAATGAAGAAAGATCACTGAGCGAAATGATGATAATAAACTGAAGCGTGACTTAAGAAAATTACACAGATCATCACATTTCTCTTGACTGTCACTCAGAACCCAAGAACTAATGAAGCTTTTGGTCACATTCCTCTCTTTTAAGGCCATATAAGGACTTTCAGTTTATTCAACAAATGGACTATTGTGTGAGCTTCATGCAAGCACTTTAAATATCTAGGTAGCATAAAATACCTTGTAATGAGATTTAACATTAAAACTAAGATCTAAGTCTGGGGGCTGGGGATTTAGCTCAGCGGCATAAGTGCCTGCCGTGCAAGCAGGCGGTCGTGAGTTCGATCCCCGGTACCGATAAAAAAAAAAGAAAAAGACAAAAAACAAACAAACAAACAAACAAAAAAAAAACCCTAAGATCTAAGTCTGTTAGTCCTTCCGTGATTGTCTAATATGAGTGATCATTTAAAGAAAGTTTATTATTGTAGTAACCTTTATAATGGCATAATACCAAGTTTAAAATTAAAATACTGTCACAAATGGCATTTTTTAAATCTCATTTCAAATATACAGCATGGTAAGAATCCTTAGGAAATTAAAATATTGCCTTTAAAAGCCCCCTTTTTTAAGGATGAAAAGGAAATTGCAGCACACTGGCAATGACCAGCTATCAAGGTTTTTATAGTTTATAAAATATTTGCCAGGATTTTCCCATGTGAAATCCATTATACATAATGCTAAAAACAAACACCATGGACACTATATGGTAATAATTTGAAGCCAGAATCAATGATCATCGGGTCTCAGAATCAATGATGGATAGAAAGAATGCCCTTAGTCATGGCCATAACCTTGTATTATGCTAGTGCGCTGCATGCCCTTTCTTTTCCTGCCTCACTAAAAGAATAATTAAACTCAAAACAAGCAATACTCAAATAACTGTGTGAAAGTATATGTGCATTGTACATTCATACATTCTGTGTTGCATTTAAAGGTCAATTTTGTAAATCATTACAATGTGCAGCACATCAAAATCTAAATTATCTCAGATATAATTCATTACAGATTGATTCATTCAAAAGCCTAATGCTATCATAAAACTTAATTTTATATATTTTATAAAATATATAAAGTTTATAGTATATAAACTTATTTGATAAAATGCATTATACCTAAATCCAGTTTTCACTATGTTCTATTGGTAATGATCTTGTGTATTTTCTGTCACTTCAAAAGGAAAAACACCTCATATTCCTTTGTAAGTCATATTACCTAGTACCACATCGCCTGCTGAGACGCTCCATAAGTCTTTTTTAGAACAAATAAAGATATCTCCAAATTTTCAGTGAAGGTTAAGCACTAATGATTATAGAAGCATAAATACCATAAACAGAGTATATGAATTTTTAATTATGAAAACTTTTATATTAATTCAGCATTTGAGTGCATAATATCACTTTAATTTGTTTTGTTTCATCTAACATTTAACTTCTTCAGAGAGACTATGTACAACAAAACATTTTAATACAATTTCATTATTCAAGTCACCTACAAATATAAAAGAAAATTATTCAATTTCAAATTATAGTTTCATATAGTTTCATAAGTTTATATATTTTATGCTTCTAAGTTACCAGTACTTAAAACTACACTAAGATTTTTGAATGTCCTAGAAGTGTAGGTATTGTCTTTATTATCTTATTTTCTAACTTTTATTACTAATGTCCCGATAGTGCCCACAACACATGATTTTGCCAGCAACTAATAGCACATATAATGTGATTTCCTTGCTAGTTCATATCATCCATTGCAATTGTGAAATTTTGTACATTTAATGATGATGTTATTTTCCTTATTACTTGGAAGAAGCTTTGGGGCTAACATGACCAAAGAAGACTTAACATAATTGATAAGTTTCAGTTATCTTGAAGTTGGTTTTTTTTCTTTTCTTTTCTTTTCTTTTTTTTGCCACTTTGGTGCTGGGGATTGAACCCTTGAAGTCACAGCTTCCAGCTTCCTAGACAAACAGTCTACCACCAACCCCTCAAGATACTTTCAAGATTTTGAACAAAGGTCAGCTACTAACACTGATAAAGAAGGCAGTTCTCATTAGATCTGCTGTATTCTATTGATAAATTCATATTGATAAAATTTTGCCTACAAGTATGGCAGGCAGGAAAACAAAATGCCTATAGGAAAACCTTCACATTAGCAGGAAGCCAGTTATTGGAGCATATAACTTTTCTCTTGGATATCCTTGAATAGGATTACTTGGAGCTAAATGGAGCCAAGTTCATAAACTAGACATAAAAAGCTCTCAGCACGAGGTTTAGAACACAGAAGCTGCTTAGGATCATACTCTACTTGGCAGAAAGAAACTGACTCAGCTTTTTCAATTTTTTGTCTCTAAATACTTTAAATTCTCTGTCTTGTACAAGGTGTGGGAGACAACTCCAGTCACTCCCCTTGAATGCAAAACAGTTGCTGTGACTGATTATTTGGAGACTTATTTCTATATACTTATATAATCGGCTCTAAGCATGGCAAATGAGACTAACTGAGGTGCTGGTATGTAATTTCTAAAGCCAACTGACAGTCCTGTTTCCTCGCATAGAGTTCTCCGTATAGAGAACTATACGGAGTATATAGGATATGAGCATGCAAGATGGTAGAGCAAATAGCTTTGGGAATGTCAACTGGGTATGACCCTCAAGATAAAGAGGCTATGACTCCCCAGGGCACAAGAGTTTTCATATCAGAAACCAAAGCCACAGCCTCCCAAAAGAATTTCATTGCTACCTTAATTGGATTATGTAAATTGACCCTTACACAGATTCCCCTCTTACACCTGGCTGGCCAGCTCAAGTTACTCACATAATTCCCTGCCATCCTCACTGTCACTCATCCCTGAGCCACCCCCTTCTTCACAAGATAATAAATTGTGGAAGAGGCCTAGGATCAAGGCCTCTGTCCACAAGAATTGGATTTAGGACCCTTTGGCTGCCCTTCATTTGGAATATGTCTTGGTGTCTTTACTCTCGCTGTGGGTTGCATTGGTAGTGATAGTAAATTGGAATTAACTTGCTGGGATTCCAATAATGTCTCAATGGGATTAAAAATATAACTTTTTGGATTGTGAGGAAGACTAGAAAGAGGATTACAATACTTGGATGACTAAACTCGATATTTGGGTTTACAATACAAGGTGTGGGTCTTTCTAAAAAAACTTCAGAACTAAAGTCTTTCTTTATTATGACAAGAAGTAAAGGTTACAGATACTTCTTCCCAGAGAACAAGAACATTTCACTTCCTGGCTGTTAATGAAAATCTTCTTTTATTGAATATTTCCTTGAGAATATAGGGAGCATTGCAGCAGTCATGGGAAAAAATGGTGAAAATTAAACCACATGTTAGTAAGAGTCCTAAAGGTTAGAAATATGATATTGACCTGAATTTTGCTAACTTTTTAAATTGGAAATGTACTTTGTTTGCAAATAAACATTCATAGAATAGTCATTTATTACTTTTTAAAACATTTTTGGTGCTGCAGCTAGTTGCTTTGTAGTTGCTTGTAAAGGGATTAAAGGGGCTCATGAGCATGACTGGCAATACAGTTTGGGTATTATTTGTCTCCCCAAAAGTTCATGTGCTGGAAGCATCCTCAGTGTGATGATATTGTGTTGCAGGACCTATTAAGAGATGGGGACTAACTGAGCTTGGTGGCTTGCATCGAAACTCCAAGATACTTGGAAGGACAAAACAAGAGAAACACTTGAACTTTGGAACTTAAGGCCAGTGTGAGGAGCATAGCAAAACCCTGTCTCAAAAACAAAAAATAAAAAAGATATGAGACAGATGAAAGTGGCTCACTATGGGATCTTGCACTTGGAAGTATGAAGTATTTATTCTCAAGTGTGTTGTTATAGTAACAGAAATCAGACTAATATAGCTGTTGGTTGAATCCTGTAGCAGTAACAAGTAGAAGAACAGAGTGGAGGGCAGCATGGTGACCATTTTTTTGTTTCTACCTTTTGTAATTCTTTCTAGGAGTTTTTTTAAGTGGGGGTTATGTACTGTGAATCAAATCCCAGGCCTCATATATGCTAGGCAAACATTTTGTCACCAAGTTGTATTGCCCAGCCCAGAGTCCATTCTTTCCTGCTATAAAAGTCTTAGTCTCCAGACTGGTAACTTTCCTTTTCTTTTTTTAGACATGCTTCAGTCCACTCCCTGCTGGTTTTGCTTTCCTTGAAGTCAGGGAGCACAGTGGGGACTATCATTATACTCTCTCTCTCTCTGTCTCTCTCTCTCTGTCTCTCTTTCTCTTCCTCCCTCCTCCTATCCATCTCCTTATATCATCAGAGAGACAAAATACCTGACACCCAAAGTTAAATGAGGAAAGGTTTATTTGGTTCATAGTTTGCAGAGGTTTCAGTCCATAATTGGCTGACTCCAAGATAGGGTGGCATGGTAGACAGTCAAGGCAGAAGAGAAATGGTTCATGGTAGGCAGAAGAGAGTAAAACAACTAAGGAAGAACCCTAAATAATAACTTTCTGATCCTTTTATGTTGTGTTTGTGCCACTCATGGTGGGTATCACTCATACTTTTAATCCTAGTGCCCTTGAGCCTAGCATTGCACCATGAATCAATCCCAGAATCATGCACTCTAGATCCAAGCACTTCTGAAAAAGTCCCAATTATAACCAAATAAGACTTTGGAGGAACATTTAAACATGAGCCATAACTGTTTCTTTTCTTTCCCCTTCCCTTTTCCCTTTCCCCTTTTCTCTTTCCTCTCTGTCTCTGTCTCTATTCCTCTCTCTCTTTCTGAAATCACATCACTATATAACCTAAGCTAACCTTGAAATTGGTACATAGCACCAACCTAAAGTCATGACCCACTTGCCTTAGGCTCCTGAGTACTGGGATTATAGGTATGAACCACCAGGCCTCCCTGAGTTCTTCTCCTTTCTTACTCTAAGTAAATACAAAGGATGTGCATCACATATGCGTACACACACACAGTTGCTTCTCATTAAGAAACCCAAGAAAGAGAGAAAACAAATACTTAAATTCTACTACAGCCTAAAGCATTATAATGATATGTAGTTATAAGCAATTATTAGGCATGATAAAAACACTCTATCACTTAGTATCCCCTTTGACAGAATATAAAAGAAAACAAAACAAAAAATCCTGAATTTCAAAGAGAATAAATAAATTTCAGTTGTACTTTTGCTGGTAAGTCGGGGATTGGTCTACCTGGAAAATTCTTTTCCACTACACCAACAAGGGAAACAAGGAAACATTGACAAGCAAAAATGAATAAGAACATCCGTGGTTGCAAAAACCATGAAAAACTCAGTGATTCTAATCAGGACTTGATTCCAGAATATTTCTTGATTAGCATACAAATTTCCTTCAGTGCCTAATAGGGTATATTGAAAGAAGGAAAATAAAATGAAAACAGAAAACCAAAAACTAAAAGGTCATTTGAATGTTCTAGAACAGTATTGCGATTTTTTTGAAAAGATCCAGAGGATAAACACTTTAGATTTTGTTGGCTAAGAGGAAAAATTGAGGCTACCATATAGGTACATATATTGCCATAGAGAATCCAAATTTTCATGAAGCTTTTATTGATGAAATTTTAAAAATATTTGAATATAATATTTTAAAAACTATGCAGAGAGTGCATTCTAGTGATAGGGAGCATGCGATTAGTTTTGGGCAAGTAGCATTCTGTTTACTTGTACATCAGAATTACTGTTCCATTGTATCAAATTAATTGCAAATATTCATTGGTAAAAAGCATTCTTTGCTCTTGGGTCATACAGAAACCTAGGCTAGATTTGACCTTGAAGTTATGGTTTGCTACACTCTGCTTAACAATCTCGTGAATATTTACATTTCATGCAAACTAGGGAAAACTCTTATTGTGTTCTCTCAATTTCCCAGTTTTTCACATGAAAGGTCATCCTTGTTTCCTTTATCATGGATCTTAAATAAAACCTACACCAAAGGAATATTTACTGTACTTCTAAGCAAAATAAGCCAATGTGAAAAGACAATGTATTGTGTAATTCCAACTGTAATATCTTCCAGAAAGAGAACAACTCTAGAGATATAGTATAGAGTTTAGGAATTTCCAAGGTTTAGATAGAGGGAGGATGGACAGATAGAGCACAGGTCATTTGCAGGGCAGTGAATAACTCAGTGAGTTAAATAAATTGAGGAGCAGAGGAAATTATGCCTATTCTGCTCAACTTTTCTGTTATCAATTAGCAATTCTAAAACAATATGATCTATTAATTTAAAATAATTTTATATGCTCATAAATCTGTTACTGTTCATGCAAACAAGGAAAGTTTTCAGGAATAGCTATTGCATTTTATGATCTGTCTTAAACAATTCCAGGTTTTTTTGTGTGTTATTTTATCACTAAATAATTATCTTGAGTATAAAAAAACCTTAGAACTTATGAGACCGTTATTAAGTATATGTTGTTATATACAACACTGATTTTATTTCTGTTACATAAATGACAAATATTTTAGCTAATCAATCTATAATGGTAAGGTTCCCACTGCTGTAGACAACTGCATATTAAATATCACAGCCTAAAGCACTTAGAATCTAACAGCTGAAAAGTTTTACTTCCAGACTTTTTCTGTTCATTGTTTCCCAATAATTTTTAAGTATTTTTATGGTACACCATGATCTATCATTAAAACAGGACAGAATGTATTTTATGTAAATTTACCTGAGAAAAGAAATATGAAGCAGAATAATCTTTAAAATTTTGAACATGACTTAAAAATTCTGTATTCATGTTTAATCTCTAAATCTAACAGCCACAGTACGATCTCCAAGCAGTCCTGCAGGCAATGGTGGTATCTTCTATAAGGTCAACTTAATCTGGCTCTCTTTCATGACAAGAAAGCAGCAATTAGCTGGACAGTTTTATCAGGACCTTGGAGGATGTATATTGACCAAGTGCCCCAGGCCTGGCTTTCTTACCTCAGGTCCATCAGTTGCTAGAAGGTGTCACAATGTTAAGTACATGGTTTCCCAAGGACAAGCCCAGAACTGGAATCCCAAGGCACACTGTAAAGTCTGTAATTGGAAATCTAAGCTCATTCAAATACTTTTGAGTCCTAAATGGGCATTTACATCCCAGGAAAGGCGTAAGAAGAAAATTAGAATATATTATTAGAGTCATCTGTAAACTAATTAGTTTAGCTTTTTGATTATATACCTACTTTTAAAATCATCTTTAGTGGTAGTAATAAATATGTTTTTGATTTTTTGTCAGTTTTTTCAATTTTTTTACTGGTACGTTTAAGATATATTCAATAATAGCATTCATCATAGGACGTTTATACCTGTACATATATATCTTGCTTCATCTTTTTTTCCCATTGTCCTCCTCACCTTTCAGCCCCTCTTCACCTTCTTATTTATAAAAGTTTTGTTTCCATTTTCTTTTTTCCTTGTCCTTTCTTTCCCTTTACTCCCTCCCTTGTTCCTCTTCTCATTTGGATATTTTCTCACCCATTTCCCAATATCTTTTATAGATTTTGCTACTTATTTTATACTTTCGATTTCTCATAGCAGAGAAACAATGTGATATTTAAACATGTGTGTCCGATTTATTTCTCTTAAGAGTATGACATCTAGGTTCATTCATTTACCTGGAAATGTCTCAAGCTTATCATTCTTTATGGCAGAATAGTACTTCATTGTATATAAAAAAGCATCTTCTTTATCTATGCATTGGCTGTTAGGCATTTGGTTGGTTTCCAAGATTTAACTATTATCAGCTGTGTCATTATAAGCATAGGCGTGTATATATAATTGTGATATGATGCTTTTAAATCTTTCAGGAAGACACCAGAAGGGCATATCTGGGTCAAATGGGACCTCTGGTTTTATTTTATTGAGGAATCTCTACAATGCTTTCCACAGAGGTTGCACTAATCTACACTCCCACTCATGGTGGAACATGGTTTCTTTTTCATCACCAGCATTTGTTAATGTTTGATTTCTTGATGATCACCATTCTTTCTGAAGTGAAATGGAGTCTTAGCATTGTTTTAATTTGCACCTCTTCAGTGACCATGATGATGAACATTTTTTCATATATTTATTTGCCATTTCTACTTCATCAGAGAAGTATATGTGCATTTCAGATGCCCATTTTGGATTGAATCTTTAAATTTTAGTTGCCTGATTTTTTTGAGTTCTTTATATATTCTAGATAATAGTGCTTTGTCTGACGAACACCTGGCAAAATTTTTTTGTCACACTGTGGTTGTCTCTTCACTCTATTAGTGGTTTCTCTTGCTGTGCAAAAGCTTTTTGATAAGATGAGATTCCCGTTGTTGACTCTTTGTACTATTTCCCATGCAATTGGGGTAACGTACCAGTAAAAAAATTAAATTCCCTTTTGTCTGTTTTATTGCTTGCCTTGCTGGGTAGATTCATTCTGTTGGGTTTAATGGTGTTGTAGTCCTTGTTATCTCTTTCTGGAACGTTCTTCAGAACATTTTGGAGTGCTAGTTTGGTGGTCATAATTTTCCTCAGATGTTATATTTTGCGGAAGTATCTTATTTCTCCATCCATTTTGAAGATAGTTTGTGGTTACTTCAATCTGGAGTAGTGGTTGTTTTCCTTTAGAACTTGAAATACTTCATTCTGAGCTTTCTTTGACTTGAGGGTTTCTGTTGCTATGTCTCTTCTAATTCTGATTCTTTATAAGTGATTTCTAATTCTTTTCTTTATAAGTGATTTTTTTCTCTAATAGCTTTTGATATTTTGTTTTTGTGCTTAATTTCTTGACTATTATATGCCTTAGTGTAGATTTATTTTTATCACAGTAGTAACAAATATTTTGAACACCATAATTGAACACACTTTTAAAAACATATGTATATGTGGTCATTTCTTGGCTTCCCATCAGTCTCATCTATAGGTAAACACTTTTTATTCACATGGCTTGAAGGGGTTCATGTCACTCTCAAATCCAGGATTTTGGTCTAATTAGTATTCTCCTATTTCAACCGCAGTGCCTGGTTGTACAAAAATGAGCATACATACAACCCAATGCTGATTGGTCAAAGTAGGACATGGGACTTTTGTTCTAGCTTTTCAAGAAAGGTACTCATTTCTCTACTACACACAAATCTGAGACCACATTGCAGTCATCATAGGAGACCATAAAATCAGTCTATAAGAAAGCTGGAACTCAGATAGTCAAGAGCAACAATAAAAAGAATTGGAGTTTTATGATGTTTTCTGGGCACCAGGAGTCAGTATTAGATTATATTAACCTAATGATTCCATGCTGGAGGTTATTATAGTTGAGAGGTCAGAGAATATGATTTAACAAGTCTAAATGACTTTAGAGTGGCAGTTGGCATATGATAAGTTTATTGATGGTGGTTTTTTAAAAAATTAACTGTATTCAAGAAGGGTTAAAAAAACTTACTCGAATATCTCAACATAAAGAATTAGATTTGCCTACCTCTGTGCTTATAGTTGTATAATTTAATTCCTTACAATAAATGTACTTATTCACAAAAAATATGTGGGAAACTTATGATAGTATATATTAAATTTTTTATTATATTTTGAAAACAGAACTTTAATGTTCAAAAACTCATTGTTCTCTAAATGGATGATATACATTTTACATTATAAAATAATTTTAACTTATGTTTTTCTTTCCATAAATAGCAGTCAACCAATATTCTTCTCTATTCTGGTATTTGACCCAAAAATTGGATTGTTGAACTAGTTTTAATGGAATGAATGCTATAGATATTTTGCTGAATATATTTTGTTTAATTCACTAAAACATTGGTTTTTACTCAAGTTAAAATAGCCCCTGTCTAATTCTCTCTAAAAACAATGTGTGGGGAGTTCTGATTTCCCTCCGTAAGGATATCATGCAGGTTTGAATTACTACTTTTCAACAAAAAAATTACTTCTCATTGTTACCTAAACAGACAACACTCAGAACATTATACCCTGAATTTTCAAGGGTGGCATTTCCCCAATGTTGGGCTATTTGGTTTACACACTTGGGACTTTCAAGAAAAAAATATAACTACATAAAGTGAAGAGTATTTTTTCACATTTTCTTGTTTTGTTTTTTTTTAATTTAAAGAGAAAAAAGAAAGGACATAAAAAACAAAGCAGTAAAAGAGTACAAATAATACAGTATTTCAAGGAAAAAAATATACAGTAAGAAATCACCAGTTAATAGGTTACATATTATCTTCCCAGAAACAGTTGTCCAGATTACAAAATTAAAGCATATAAACTGGACATTCATGCAGTGAAATTGGAGACAGTTCCGTTCAATGATCCAACAAAAGCTCAGTAATATAGTTTTCCATTCTACACACTCAAACGTACCTGCGGTTATATTCCTTAGTCCACCTTCCTTTCCTCTCTTTTTTACAATAACAATTAGACTTTTTGGGTTTTATTACTCCCACAGTTCTTATTACTTTTTTTGAAGAGAATAAAACCAATTGTGACTAAGCAAAACAGAGTCAGTTAGAACAGAAGGGTGAGCATAGCATATGATTGCAAAAATAGAATACCAGGTGATCAAAAGTGGTTACTATTGTGCCTCTTGCTATTTTTAAATTGAGATGTCTATATCATCAGGTATAATAGAATTGATCAAAACACTGCAGAACAAGACCAATAAAACCTATGCTGAAGACCTTGCAGGACTTCAAACAAAGGATAATAATCAAACCACAATGGGGATCATAGTATATCTTATTGCCTTCAAAGTGGTTGCCTATACCCTCAAACTTGATACTATCAAACAAAATAGAATATAGAATAATCAGACAGAACAAGATGGGGAGAGCAATCCTGGGGTTCAAATTAGGTTAATAGGAAAACCAAGAAAATTACTATAATATGTCCCGCTATTTTTAATTTAGTTATCCCTTTTTTAAAAAAATGAGAGAAAATAGATTAATTTTAAAAAAAGGAGGGAGATTGAGATAAGAGAGGACATTGTAATAGAACAACCCAGGGCAGAACTGAACCATTCAAGCATCATTGTGTTTCCCACCAGATAATCTAACATAATAGTAGTAGCCATAGTGCCTCTTTCCTTGAATTATTTGAGTGTAACTTCGTATGCTATAACATCAAGCATATCAAGACAGTGTGAAGCCATTCAAGAGAATGCAAGAATTACAGGGTATTTAGAACCAGCTAATAGAAAACGAACAACGGTTTCTTTATTATCTCTTTGCCTATAAAGGTTTGTGTTTATACTATAGCATATAGTGAAGTATAGTAAGATACAACATGTTAAAACCAGTGGAAACAGATGTATCACAGCTTGATGGGACTTCAAAACAAGATGATATTAAAACAGCACTAGCTTTTATGTTGTGTTATTTTCTTCGAAATAGCTATTTGTAGTATCATAGCTACTAAAATTGAACAACTCAGGTTAAAAGCATTGCGGTTAATGAGTGAAAACATTATATGGCTTCAAACTAATATGATTGGGAATCATGATTACCACATACTTTTTGTATTCTTATCATTTCTTACACTAGGTAAACTATTTGCTATTTACACATGTGAGTTTGATTTATTTCACTTATGATTATGGTCTCAAGCTGCGTCCATTTATTTATAAATGCCTCAATGTGATCATTCTTTATAGCTGAGTAGTACTCCATTGTATAAAAATACAACTTTTTTATCCATTCTTCAATTGATGGACACTTAGGTTGTTTCCAAGATCTGGTTATTACAAATTGTGCTGCTGTAAACATGGGTGCACATATATCACTGTGGTATGATGCTTTCAGTTCTTCTGGAAATATGCCTAGAAGTGGTATAGCTGGGTCAAATAGGGCTTCCAGTCCCAGTTTTCTGAGAAATCTCCAGACTGACCTCCACAGTGGTTGCACTAGTCTACATTCCCACCAGCAGTGCAGGAGAGTTCCTTTTTCCCCACAGCCTCTCCAGCATTTGTTGCTGGTGCTTTTCTTGATCTTGGCCATTATTTCAGGAGTGAGATGAAATCTCAGTGTGGTTTTAATTTGCATTTCTCTAATGACTAATGATGATGAACATTTTTTCATGTATTTATTTCATATATATTGCCGTTTGTATTTTTTCATCAGAGAATTGTTTATTCATCTCAGATGCCCACATTTGGATTGGGTCTTTGAATTTTGGGGGTCTGATTTTTTTTTTAATTCTTTATATGTTTTAGACAGAAGTCCTTTGTCTGAGGGGCAGTTCACTAAGATTTTTTCCCAGTTTGTGGATTTTCTTTTCACTATGCTGGAGATTTCTTTTGACATGCAAAAACTTTTTAATAAGAGGTGATCCCAGTTATTGATTCTGGGAAGTATTTCTCGTGCGGTTTGAGTCCTATTCATGAATTCTCTACCTACTCCTAATGTCTTCAAGGTTTCTCCCCAATTTGTCTTCCAATAGATTTAGTGTTTCTGTTTTAATATTTAGATCTTTGATCCATTTAGATTTTATTTTAGTACATGGTGATAGGCATGGCTCTAGTTTTAGTTTTCGGCATATGGAGAGCCAGTTTTTACAACACCATTTATTAAAGAGATGGTCGTTCTTCCAGTGATACTGTTTGGCTCCTTTAGTGGTTTAGCATGTTTATAGTTGTGGTTATATCTTCTAATCTATTCCATTGATCTTCAGCTTTGTTTTGGTTCCAGTATCATGTTGATTTTACTACAGTTGCTTTGTAGTATAACTTCAAGTCAGGGATTGTGATACCTCCTGCCTTGCCTTTGCTGCTTAGAGCTGTCCTTGATATTTAGGTCTCTTCTTGCTCCAGATGAATTTTAGGAGTGATTTCTCGAGTTCTATGAGGTATGTTGATGGTATTTTTATTGATATTGCATTGAATCTGTATAAAAGTTTTGGGAGAATTGGATTTTTACAGTGTTTATTCTTCCTATCCATAGGCAAGGGATGTCTTTCCATTTTCTGAGATCATCTTTAATTTCATTTTTCAGTGTATTATAATTTTCCTTGTACAGGTCTTTCACTTCTTTCGTGAGAGTAATTCCTAGATATTTCATTTTTTTGGTTGCTAGTGTGAAGGGTGTGGCTTCTCTTATTTCTCTCTCTGTGACTTTGTTGTTAGTGTATAGGAATGCTGTTGATTTTTGAGTATTGATTGTATATCCAGCTGCATTGCTGAATTTATTTATTATATCTAACAGTCTTTCAATGGAGTTTTGGGGATCATCTATATAGAGTATCATGTCATCTGCAAATAATGATAGCTTAATTTCTTCTTTTCCTATCTTTATGCCTTTTATTTCTCTTTCTTATCTAATTGATCTGGCTAGTATTTCCAGCACTGTATTAAATAGGAGCAGTGATAAGGGACATCCTTGTCTTGTGCCTGACTTTAAAGTAAAGGCTTTCAATTCTTGGCCATTTAGTATGATATTGGCTGTTGGTTTGTCATAGATGGCCTTTATTATATTGAGGTAAAAACTATCTATTCCAATTTTCTGCAAGGTTCTTATCATGAATGAATGTTGGACCTTATCAAAGCTTTTTCGGCATCTATAGAAATGATCATGTGGTTCTTACTTTTGGTTCTATTGATATGGTGTATTACATTTATTGATTTCCATATATTGAACCATCCCTGCATGCCTGGGATGAATCCCACTTGGTCATGGTGTATAATCTTCTTGATGATTTGCTGCATCCTATTTGCCAATATTTTATTGAGGATTTTTGCATCTGTGTTCATTAGGGAGATTGGTCTGTAGTTCTCCCTTTCAGTTGGATCCTTTTCAGGTTTGATACTAGAGTAATATTTGCTTCTAGGAATGAGTTAGGAAGGATTGATTCCCTTTCAATTTCATTGAAGAGTTTGAAGAGTGTTGGCATTAGGTCTTCTTTGTATTTCTTATAGAATTCTGCAGTGAATCTGTCTGGGTCTGGTCTCTTCTTTTTAGGTAAGGATTTAATTATGTTTTTTATTTCATTAATAGAAATTGGGTTATTCAGTAGGTTTACATCTTCATGATCTAGCTTTGGTACTTCATATGCTTCTAGGAATCTGTCTATTTCCTCTGTGTTATCAATCCTTTGAGAGTAGAGTTTTTTGAAATAGGTGTTGATGATTTTCTGTATTTCTATAGGGTCTGTAGTTATTTCTCCTCTTTCATTCCTTATTGCATGAATTTGAGCTTTTTCTTCCCTTTTTAAAATAAAGTTGGCTAGGGGCTTATCAATTTTATTTATTCTTTCAAAGAACAAACTTTTTGATTCGTTGATTCTTTGGATTGTTTTCTTAGTCTCTATTGTGTTGATTTCTGCTCTGATTTTTATAATTTCCTCTCTTCTTTTGGCTTTAGGCTTGACTTGCTCTTCTTTTTTCTAGCCATTTGAGGGGTAGCATCAGGTTATTTATTTGTATTTGTTTTGTTTTCCTGATGTGGGAACTTAGTGCAATAAATTTTCCTCTGAGCACGGCTTTCATTGCATCCCACAGATTCCAGTAAGTTGTATTTGTGTTTTCATTTTCTTGTAGGTAGTGTTTAATTTCTTTCTTAAATACCTCTGTGACCCACCGATTACTCAAGAGTCTGTTATTCAGTTTCCATGTGGTTGTGGGGATTTTGTAGTATCTTTCATCATTAATTTCTAATTTCATAGTGCTATGGTCCAAAAGCATGCAAGGGATGATTTCAACACTTTTGCATTTATTTAGATATGTTTTGTGAATTAATATATGGTCAATTTTAGAAAATGATGCATGCACTGCTGAGAAGAATGTGTATTCTGTTGTTGCTGGGTGGAATACTCTGTATATGTCTAATAAGTCTATTTGTTCACAGGTGTGATTCAGTTCTTTTATTTCTTTGCTGATTTTCTGTCTGGTTGATCTGTTCATTGGTGTCAGTGGTGTGTTAAGATATCCTGTTAGAATTGTGTTACTATTACCTTGGTTTTTAATTTCTGTTAGTACTTGTTTTATAGAACTGGGTGCTCTGGAATTTGGTGCATATATATTTAAGATAGTTATCTCTTTCTCTTGGAGTTTTCCCCCAACCAGTACGTAGTGACCTTCTTTATCAAACAGAATAGCCACTCCTGCTTTTTCTTGGGTTCCTGTTGCATGAAGTATTGTTTTCTGTCCTTTGTCTTTCAGTCTGTGGGTATCCTTTTGGGTTAGATGGGTTTCTTATAGACAACATATGGTTGGATTTTGTTTCTTGATCCATTCTGCCAGTCTGTTTCTTTTAGTTGGTGCATTGAGACCATTTACATTAATGGCTATAACTGTTATGTATTGGTTTATTGTTGACATGTTATCTTTCTGCTGTTGCATCTTTATCTTTCATTCTGTTTGTTTGCTTTGTTTAGTGTTTTTTTCCTAAATGTACCTAGGCTGTCTTTCAGTATTCTTTGCAGGGTTGGTTTGGCGATCATGTAGTTTTTCAGCTGTTCTTTGTCATGAAAGTATCTTATTTCTCCATCGATTTTGAAGGACAGTTTTGCAGGTTATATCAGTCTAGGTTGGAAATCATTTTTCTTTAGGATCTGAAAGACTTCACTCCATGCTCTTCTTGACTTTATTGTTTGTGCTGAGAAGTCTGCTGTGATTATGATAGGTTTTCCTTTATAGATGATCTGTCTTTTCTCTCTGACAGCTTTAAATATTCTATTCTTTTGTTTGATTTCTGGGATGGCCATTATTATGTGTCTGGGTGTAGTTTTATTTTGGTTATGGCTATTTGGAGTTCTATATGCTTAACTGATCTTGATATCAGTTTCCAATTTCATGTTTGTTAAATTATCAGCTATTACTTCTCTAAATATCCTCTTGATATCCTTTATGTTGTTCCCTTCTTTTTCATTTATCCCTATTAAACTTATGTTGTTCCTTTTTGCGTCATCTTGCAGATGTTGAATTGTTATTTCCTGATTTCTTGTTATTTTTAAAATATCTTTCCTTTCCTGTTCACGAGCTGCATTCTTGTCTTTGAGGTCTGAGATTCTATCTTCACATTCATTGAGGTGGTTTTTACAGCTTTCGATGCAGTTTTTGATTTCCTGTATATCTCTTTGCATCTGCTTTATATATTCTGTTTGTTTCTTATATTGTTCATCCAGGTATTCTATCTTTTGGTTTATCTCCTCCAATTTTTTAACTGTGTTTTCTTTAGATATGTTCAGCATCTCCTTCATTTCTTTTATAATTTCTTCTTTTACCTGAGAGATTATTTCTAGTTTGAATTCCTTTAAGGCTTCCCAGAGTTGCTTCTTTATTTCAGTTACTATTATTTCAGGTATTTCAGGTGTGTGGCATGTATTTTCTTCTATGCACATGGCTCCTAGGCTTTCTTGGGATGGACTGGATGTTTGAGACTGCATTTTGGTCTTTCGTTTTGTCATTTTCCTGTATTTTCGAGCTTTACGTGTTGTTCCAAGTGAGGGAGAGAGGTTAGCCAGGCTGGGACGGAATTCCCTGACCCCTCCTTACTCACTGATCTCAACAGGAAGTCTAGTCCTGGTCACCAGGCGAAGAAGAGAGCTCCTCAGGGCTGGGACAGGGCCTCCTCTGGACCCACTCAACCTGACAGGAAGCTGGATCCTGGCCCTTGGGTGAAGAAAAGAATTTGCCAGACTGGGGCTGGGTATCCTGCCTCAGATGGACTCATATGACAGGGAGCTGGAGCCTGGTCCCCAGGCGAAGATAGTTCTGGGCCTACGCTGGACTTACTCCGCCTGTCAGGAAGCTGGAGCTTGGCTCTCAGGCAAAGAAAAGCTTTAGCCAGGCTGGGGCGGGGTTCCCTGCCTCTGCGCAACTCACTTGTCTGATAGGAAGCCGGAGCCTGGTCCCCAGGCAAACTTTTTCACATTTTCACAATGAAAAATTATCCATATTGTTCTACCTTAGACAGTTTGAATATTAATTGTTTCTTACCACAGAGATATGAATGAAGGGCTGTACCTTTTAGCTATCCCCTTAGACCTGTTTTCATTTTGAGAAAAGATCTTGCTAAGTTGCTCTGGCTGGCCTTGAACTTGTAGTCTTCCTGCCTCATTCTCCAGAGTAATTGCAATGATAGGCATGCACTTCTACACCTAGCTTGAATATTAAATTTTACAATTTTTGCTGAGGAACAGTTTTAAATTTTTTTTCATTATTAAAGGAGGAGATGTGTGTGGAGGGGTAAGTGTATGTGCATGTAAATTCTATGAGGTACCTATTATTCCTACGAGATGAGGAAATGGAGATACATATGTGTAAATATGTAAATATATGCAAGCACAGAATGTGTTTGAAAATATATGCACATATATATATATATATATATATATATATATATATATATCAAAATGGTAAATGTTGTTTTCTCTGGATAGTTGGTATTTCAGGAGAAAAATTAATATAAATTTATTAAAAATATATGTGTATATCCTGTTTCTAGAGCTATGTTAAAATAATAAAATTTGTAAACCTTTTTCTGAGTGGGAATTAACTCCAGGTGAGGCTTATTTTCTATTGTGCACATTGGCTAAATCAGATAAAGATGACTAACCTTATAGCTTGATTTGGCAAATAGAAATAACCTTTGGTCACATTCTGAAAAAAAACAGATTTATTTTCCTAAGATCTGGGCTGCAGTAGGGTGGTACAGAACATAGCCAGGGACATAGTCTGAACAGAAAAATGTGATTGCATACAATCCCTATTGTGTTTCTAGACCCGGCAACTATATCCAGTGCACTTACTGTTGAACCTTAAATCAAAACTTTACAGATAAAATTATGTTAATTGTGCCTTTGTGTATATATATATTAGTATAAACATTTGTGCGCTTGGGTATTAATGGCAAGAATAGTGGGCAGTTTCAAAGCTTCTGCCCCCAGCTATCATGAGGACTGGTCCAGTAATATAAATGAGTGACTCTATCAAATGGCTCTTATGCATCTCTTTGATTCTTCTTGGGCCAGGACTCATGCACCATAGGCCAGGATGGACCAGTTGAATGATGTAAATTTAATGCCTGTGGATGACTTTTGGTCAGCGGTGCCATGGTTTGATGGATAAATATTTCTCCATTTTATTAACTGGTGGGACAGTTCTAAGGCACATTTCAGAACACTCCTTGAAGGCCACTGAGGCACTAAATACCAGTCACCCATTGCTATGACCAATTCTAGACTCTTCTTTAAACTGCCAACTGCCTCTTCCTTTTTTTTTTTTTTTTTTTTTTTTTTTAATACATAATAGGGATGAACTTACAACCTCACACTTGCCAAGCAGGCATTTATGCTGCTGAGCTAAACTCCCAGCCCTTCCTTATGTCATTCATTATTTGTCACTTTCTCATTGAGCCCCTGTAGGGATGGATAATTCTTTGGCTTAGGGTGGGTGGTCTTGAAACAGACCTGTGCACTATAGGATGTTTAACCCAACCCTGGCCACTAACCACTACGTGCTATTGGTACCCCCCCCCCAACCAAAATTGTGTCCAGGAATTGCTAGATGTCCTCTGCCCAGGGAACAGGCAAAACTATCCCCAGTCCAACCCACCAAGAAGCACTGAAAATACAGTAGTGCATTGATAAGAAGCAGAAAGAGAAACTTTGAATCACTGAGATAAAATCTGTGGTGTAACTGTCATGTTATTGCTTTGTAGTTGTAAGAATTAAGTTTCACAAGAAAAGGATTCAACCAAAATATGTATAGTACTAGTTGACAAAGAATTTATAAATCCAAAGTTTAATTGGGCTAACTACTATTTTCCAATCACTCTTCCAACGGTGGAGGATTAATTGATACTCTGAAAACATAGGTGATATAGGAATCCAAGCAGCCTTCTTGATAAATTTGGAATTTTATTAGCTGAGCTCAAGACCACTCGCATATGGAGTCTTGTTTCAGAGTTCCACCAAGTGGCCCTGAACTGGAAAGTTACAGAGATTTTAAAACAGAAAACTACAAAAAAAGACATCCTGTCAAAGACAGGTTAGCTAGAATCTTACATTAATTTTTGACTGACACCTGTATCCTGCTTCTTTATTGAACAGGTTAATTTTTCTCCTATGGGTGCAGCTCATTTTGCTTTCCAAAGGAATTGTACTCTAGGTAATATTTCACTCTTCTGGATCAACTCCGGGGCACTAGTGAAATCCAGGGCACAAGATGGAGCCAGTTATGCCAAGCTAAAACAGTGTTTCCTTGGTTTCTTGTGTACATATTAGCATATTAAAGGCTTTAAAAAACCATTGGTAAATAAACACATTGTTTAAAGTTGTTTAAGGCAACAAGATCCTTTTCTAATGCTCATTCAACCACTTTTACTTATTCATCAGTTTGGAAAGTCCAGGAATAACATATATCCCATTCTCTCAAAATGAAAGACTTCTAGCTGTTCTTTTATCAAGCATCCTCACAGCAATTTAAAATATTTACACTAGCATTATGTTACCAAATGAAGCCACATTTAATTGAGGACAAATAGAAATTTACTTGAGAATAATTTTGTGTTTGTAAATGATGTAATTATTTACTGCTTTTACCTATTCAATGGCCATGATTAGACTTATGGACATATTGAACTCGTCTGACTCTCTTCATCTGTGGCTCATTTGCTTCTATTCAAATATGCTTCTGAGTATCTATTTATTTATGGATTTTTATCATTATTTTAAAATATATCCAGTGAATGCTGCCAATTGCTGCAGGAGATTTGGAGGTATGAGTAAAAGAAAATAATCTAGCACGACTGCATGGGTCCTGACCAATATATAGGAGATGCCAGTATGAATCCAGAGTCAGGTGCATCAGCTCGCTGGGTCTGGAGACAACCAGGCCTACAGGGCAGCTGATCTTTAAAAGAAAAATGGGCTCGGAGTACAGCCTAGAAAGCCAGTTCTCCTACCAGCTCATCTTTACATGATAATAACGAAATTTAATTAAAAATCACTGGTATTTTCTTTATTTGTTTCCTTGGCAGAAAGCTCAAATACCAGACTGTCTGGTTCAGAATTGAACACCTGGCAACCTTAATTATTTGGTTCTCACAGTGATTTATATTATTTGGCGGGTTCATAAAATGTGGGAATAGAGGGGGAAAGGGCAGGAGGAGCCAAAAAAAGACTCAGGAGAAAAATACCTTTTCTTTTATTTTTATACTTTTAATTGGGTTAAAGCACGTTTCTCAGGAAGAAGAAAATGTTTTTACCTGTTATCTACCTTAGTTTCCTGTTATTCCACTTAGTTATAAGCTTACCCATCTCTCTTCTTAGTGTATTTATAATTCTTGTCTTAAATGATGATTTTGTAGCTTTAACTCTGTCTTCATACTGACCGTGATTCCTTTGGAGTTTGGGTTTGGTGTTTCTGATACAGGACTGTCCATATTTTGGAAAACAACCCCTGCATCTGTGTGTGTGTGTTTAGGTCCCAGGGTTAACATGAATGTGGGACTGGTGACCAGTAGTTGTTTGAATATCATAGCTCTACTGTGTCTCAGCTGTGTGCACAAGACACTTAACATCATTTTGCCTTCATTTGCTCAGATATGGAATAGGAGTGATGATAATAATGTCTTTTTTAAGTCATTTTATTGTGGGGGTAAATAGACCCATCCCTAATATTTGTGGGCTATTGGGCAAGAGTAGAAGGGTGGGCCTGCATATTCCAAATTATAAGTTTCCTAACATACTGAAACCGTCTGTCTGTCTACCTAGAGACATCATTAAAATCTGTTGGTCTGTGTTTAAATGTAGACTTTTAGGCTCCTTAGAATTCCATGTCAGAATAGGGTGGCTTGGGGAGAAATGGAGCCTCACTCTAGGCCAATCCAAACTCTCTTTTTAAGTTCAGCTTTTTTTTTTTTCACAGTTACAAGGTTCTCTCTGCCTGTATATGAACCCCAGTGCAGATACTTAAGAGACACTGATAGCAAAGGACAAGCTAAGACCACTCCTTAGACCTATGAGCAAATAAATAAGTCATGGACTTCCCTGAGGAAAGACCGGTGGGAGATGCCTGAGAAGGTCCCAGAAGTAGCTTCAAATCCATTTTGAAGAGGCATTTTGGGAACCTTAAAAGTTAGCAGGCATGTTCCCCTAATCTGAGATATACTTCACTTAGGAGGAAGAACATAGTCAGAAGAAGGTTAGGCTGAGACTTCTACATGCCAGATCCAAGGTGACAGAAATCATCTTTCCTGGAAGGCAAGGAACAGTGATACTTGGACTAAACAGCAAAATTAACTTTTAACAAAGCTCAAGCAAAGTTTCTGAAACATATAGCCTATTACAGGTGCTTGATAAATATTATTTTTATTATTAAGTTCCTTGTAGAGCTTTCAGTGTTACAGCCTGCTGCAACATGTGCACTTAGGTTCACCACTACTGACCTAGGAAATGTCATCACTAAGCGCTGGGTATACACAGGATGAACAGAAAATGATCAATACTTCAGGGTGGGACACTCTGATTAATAGACGTGTGATTCAGCAGTGTAGGCTAACCACTGGACAAGGATGTATAGTTTGTTAAGTTACACATAAAGGGAAGCCATACCTCCTGTAGAGGAAGCCAAGGTCAAATCAAGACATGATGGAAATGTATTTAGCCATCACATAACTGGTGAAAGGGGACAGTCTATCTAAGGCAACATGCCATATACCATGGAGGCTGGAAGGAACCTGCCACTTCAGGGAACTGAAAACACACACACACACACACACACACACACACACACACACCAGGGCTGGATATGTAGTTCAGTGGTAGCGCACTTGCCTAACATCCAAAATTCTGGGCCTCATCTCCAGCATTGCAAGAAAAAGGAGATCACTTTGGGCACAGGTAAGACACATAGCTGGATGGCAGCTAGTGAGGATGGGAAAATGGACAAGAGCGAGATCATAAATTGCCAAACTCATTTCACTAGGGACCTTGTATATAACTGAAGTCACCTGAAGCAGAATCTTTAGTTATGGAAGGAGAGGGGAAGGAGCCTAGGACTTTAGCTGGACAATGGTCCAGTGATGCACAGGGCAGAGAACAAGCTCACACAGGAGAGTAGGGGAGAGGAGAAAAAGTGTTGCAAGTGGCCTGGGAGACATGCGTTCTAGAATTCCAGAATGCTCGTTCCTAGATCCCCATCCTACCTTCCATGCTTCACGTCCTACTGCTTTATTCCACCAGCCCTTACATGCCTTCAGGACCTACATGCAGCTTCGCACATTGTGCTGCAGGAATCTCTTTCTAAACACTCACTCAGATTCAGAAAGGTCCTTGTCATATTTCTGGTCTCATTCTGTCCTTTCCTGTGGTGAGCTTCAGCTGCTGTTTCCTCATTGTCTTGCCTCCTACTGGGGCATGACTCATGGTATGGGCAGGATGGAAGACCAGAGTCCACTGTCCTGTGACAGGTCCTCTTGTTTTTTTACCCATTACATGTGTTGGCCATTTTGTCTCCTTGTGACCTAGCTATTTGTTTTGTCTCTTTGTAAACTTAGGTGACCTGGGAAATGGGTCCTAGTTTGTAAATTGAAACAAGGAGGTCATCACATACAGTGGAAGTGACAATGGTTTATGTTTCTGATAAAATAAGCTGCACTAAGCCTGTCTACCATACCTCTTTAACTTGTGAAATCTGTAGCTTCGGGAGCATCATTCATCAATTTTGTCTTCCAAGACACTAATGGAAATTAAAATAAACAAACTTGCCCACATTAAGAAGAGAAAAGATCCTCTATAGTGACAAGTTTCACACAAATTGCAATAGGAATAAAGTAGCCCTGTGTTTTAAAACAGGTCATCCATTAATGGCTCTGCAGACATGAGGGAGTTCTATGGTTAAAAGGCAGGGAGGGTGTTGTTTAACCAATGTTTCATTAATGAATGAAGGTTCCAACAGCAAATGATAGTCTAACAGCATCAATTTATATTTGTGAAGATTAAACAAGACTCATGTCCCCTCCCCACTACCCGTATGGAGTTTTACAAACTAAATCTGGCACAAAATGTACTGGAAGATAAACTAGAGAGGAACGAAGCCTGTTACATTGATTGATGGGGCTGGTGTTCATCCAACAGTGTTTGAAAATGTAGATATTCTTAAATAAATGATGCTGTGTGAGCCATGCCAGCCTGGGGAATTAAGAGGACATTATTGCATTTTGCAGAAAGATCATAAAGCACTGCTATCAAATTTGATGGTTGCAATTCTATATACTTTCTATGAGCCCTCACAATGTATATACTCTATAAGAAAGTATGTTATCATTTTTAGTAACCAGTTTTCCAAGATATAATAAGGTGAGTCAAATCTCTCTCCATGCTACATTCCTAGAGGTGAATTTTAAGACTGCAAAATCAGCAGTATCACTTTCTGGAACACTTTAGGAATCCTCCTCAACAACTTTCCTTTTTCTTCACTTTTCTCAATTTATACATCACTTAGGAGAGAGACTCAAACTGTAGTTGACAAAATGGGGTAAAGGGACTAAATCTAAAACACAGAGTTCAGAAATGATTTATTAATAAGATAGGAAGTGTTTGCAATTGAATATAAGTCGTGTCCCACAACACTTTTTGTCAAAATAAGCAAGTTATAGCATTTGGTTTTATTCATATATATTTTTAGATTTTTTTTAAAAAACAGCATACATTCATAGGTATATTATTTGTGAAAACAGGATTATAGTCTATATGATATTTTATAAACTTGTTTTTCACTTAACAAATTAGTAATATACTAATTTGTTTTATAGCTGTAACAGTTGTGAAGAACCTTGTCCAGGGAATCTGCATCAATGTGCTGTTGGTCGTTTGACCTGGTCCTCCCATTTACATAACCAGCCACAGGGAGACCAGCGCTATTGCCAGATATTGTCTATAAATCTAAGCGTTTGATTAGGGGAAATGTCTTCAGGTAGAGTTGCTGGATTCTTGTGTCACTAAACTTCTATGTCTTTTGATATGCATTCACATACCAGCAGGATTCCCAAAGCTCACTTTTTATACTTTTGTCTCCAATGAATATTGTCATTTTAAAAAAAACAGTATTAGTGTGGCAGGTAAAAACTGGTATCACATTGTTTGAATTTGAATTTCTTTGTAATTTGTGCAGTTGGATATCTTATTAAATGTTATTTGACATTTATATATCTCCTTTAAAATTTGCCCATTGTAATTAGTGTTTATATTTATTTACTTACTGGTGTTTTCTATTTTAAAGACATTACGTATGCTCATATATCTTACCAACATTTTGCTTTGTTATTTTATTTTTTGATAATTTTCCTTGTGCTTTTTCTTTGACCTATAGAAACTTTTCCATGTAGCAATTTTTATGGTTTATGTGTATCTTTAGTGTTATGGATTATAAGCTGTTTCTTGACCCCATTTTCTTTTAGTGAATGTGTTATCTTTGGCTCCTCTAAAGTTCCTCTAAAGTATACCTTATGATGAGTAAAGTTTTACTGTTTCTCCAATTATTAGCTAATATTATCAACATATTGATAGATTTTGATTATGCACACATATGCATAAAAGTTTTAGTTACTATTCTCATCTATATTCTGATTCATTATTGTGTTATTCTTGCGATATTATCAAGTGATATAATTTTATGATCTTGCAAAGAAGCTTAAAACCTCTGTGTCTTCTTTCACCTTCAGGAAAAATACAAACAAACAAAAAAAAAAAAAGCAATTGTAATGGAATTAAATTTGTAAAAAGAGGAGAACTGACATCACAACCGTAATGTTGACTTTTCTCACCTACTAAATGGCTTTATCTCTTTGTTCAAATATTTTGGTGTATGCATGTTCTTAGTCTTTTTAAAGTTTTTAAAGTTTTTAGTCTTTTAAAAAGTTTTCCTCATGTTTTATACATTTAGAAAAAATTCTACATATTTTATAATTGTTATTACACTATGAATGGGATTTTTTCATCATTTAGGAAAGTTATCCATTTAAAAAGGGTAGAATAGGCATAACTTTAATTCAAATTTGGGCATCCAAAAATATCCATATTTCTTTAAATCCAACTTGATCCCCTCTCAGAAGTGACTGTTCTGTCCGCCACCTTTGTGCTGTCAGGAAAAGCAGCCTGCAGTCTCCATGAAACTTTCTATTTCCCTTCCTCCGCTTCACTGAAGCTTTTACATGCTTGATACTAGAGAAGGAGCATAGTGTTGTTCCATTAGGAACGCTGCTGAGATACGAAGGATCACCGGTAATTACAGGAGGCTGTGATGGCTCTCTCCTTCCCTTTTGTCTTTACCACTGATTCCCAAATCATGGTCCTAGCCCAGCAGCACCACCGCAAGCTTCTTAGAAGGCTCACTTTGGTCTCCATGCCGGACTTCTGATCAGACACTGTTGGACCCTACCCAGGGCCCTGAAGGTTCCCAAGCCCTCTAGTGACTTCACTACTCACTGGTGAGGTGTGAAAGCCACTGCAGAGCTTGTCGATGCTTTACAGTTTCCTAAAATTTTAAGTGATTCCAAATCACTACTGTGACTTAAAGACAAAGTTATCTCAAAAATACACCACGTCACTTTTTTGTGCCCAATGTTCTGTTTTTAAGAGATATGCCTTTCATTGGCAAGGGATTTAAGAATTAATTTAGCACTAACTATGCAAAAGTTTGTGTATCAAAAAGGCAGAGCTTCTCTTCTTTTTATGAAGATTAATTATAAAGATAACTAGTCTTTATATAATCTTTTATAACTATAAAATCTTATAATTAATCTTTGTATAGCAATATTTTATAAAACTGATTTTTATTTAAAATCTTATAATTAATCTTTTCATAAGACTAATTATAAAGATTAAAGTCTCTAAATTGATGGAGGTGGTTTGTCCTCTCAGCTTTGTATTCATTCACTGTATTACAGTACTGAAGGTAATGTCTTCATTAACCCATGTCAACTACCCCTTTAGGAGAGCAAACTTTAGGTGCCCGGCCCTCTAAGTGAGATATAAGGAGAACGAATGGACATTAGTGAAAGATTCTTGAAAACCATACTTCCTTCACATTCTTTTTTTTTAAAATTATATTTAAAGAAAGACTAAACAAAACAGAATATAGGTAGAAATAATACATACATTCAGGGAAAAACATAAGCAGTAAGAAATCACTAGTTGATGTTTACATATTGTCGTTTTACAAATAGTTGTTCAAGATACAGAAATGGAACATGTAAAGTGGGAATTCAAACAATGAGACTGCAAACAGTTCTGTTCAACTGTCCAACAAAAACTTAGTAACACGGTTGTCAATCCTATACACTTAAACATACATGCAGTTATCCATATCTTCATTTATCACATTCTTTGAAGTATTGCTGAGAAAGAAATACAAAGAATGCAGTTTCTTGTTTGACATGTTTGATTGGAATTGTTATCCCAGGATAGCTATTCATATTTACATCAGATGAACCTTTGTGATACAACTCTAAGATGATACCTAAGATAGTATTTTCCAATGTGCTATCAGTTTTGTGAGTATATTAGGTGTAGAGACTTAAAGAAGAGAAAACAATGAGAATGATTTCCCATTCTTTGGTTACTGCTTTTATTCCATAATTTTTAATTATTTTACTGTTAACTTTTTTATGAGATTTGATGACAGGTCAGGCTGCAAATTTTGGTCTTACCACATGTCAGGTGTATCATGATCTGTAGGCAGTTTCCTCATCTTTAAAATGGAAATAGTAATCTCCACCTCACAAGGTTGTCAAGAGTAGTAAATAAGATAATCAATTTAAAGTACTTAGAATATGCGTTATTTAGCTATAGGATTTGCATATTATTAGCACATAAGAAATAACCTTATATTTTTTATTTCACTATTCTCTTATTCTTTAGTATGATTGAACAAACAAACATTAATAACTCAAATCACTTTTTAGCACTGAATAAGTTCACTTTCAAGCGAGTTTATGTGTATGATTAACTTCTATTTCCAAGCATTTCAGAAAAAAATATGTAGTTAAAACTTACTTATAAAAGAAGAAATGAAGTATTCTGATTGCAAATGAAACCCTATTTCCAACCTGGGAATCATTCTAATTTGTTTATCAAAGAATTCTTTCGAAAAGTTCTTTGGGATTAATAGTATCTCTATTTTAAAAAGTTGTTTTTAAACATTTATTGGTATATTTTTCAATATATAATGATTAAACTCACTGGGAATGGTACATGTGCATAACACATTTCAATTTTATTTTGCCCCTTCCCTCCACCCCTCTTTTATTTTCTAGCATCATTTTCATTTATTTCTAAAAATTTATAATGTTTATAGTTTATACAGATTAAAACCAGGTTAATAGCCAAAAAAACATATAAAACATGTGAGACAATTGTACTAAGTCAATATACAATTTTAGATACATTGTACATACCATATGATAATATTTTTCTCTTTTTTCCAATTGTCTTTTTATTTTGTACTTTATTTTATATATTAAGTTTTCACATAGGAGAAACCATGTGATATTTAAGCTTCTTTGAGTTACTTCTCTTAACATTATGGTCCCAATGTGAATCCATTTTCCTACAAATGATTCAAGTTTATCCTTCTTTATGGCAGAATAGTACTCTATTGTGTGTGAACACAACATTTTATTTTATCTATTTATTTGTGGATAAACATATAGGCTGCTTCCAAGATTTAGCTACTGTGAATTCTGCTGCAATAAACGTGGTATTTATACATCACCGAGGTATGATATCTTTAACTTTTTTGGGAAGATACCAGAAGGAATAGCTAGATCAAATGGAATTTCTATTTTAAGATTTTTGGGAAATCTCCATAATGATTTCCACAGTGATTGTTTCAGTTTGTAGCTCTACAACAATGAAAATGGGCTCCTTTCTCCTCACAGCCTTGCTAGTATTTGTTATTGCTTGATTTCTTAATGGTAGCTATTCTTTCTGGAAATGCAATCTAAGTGTTGTTTTAGTTTGCATTTCTCAAATGGCCAGCAATGTTGAGCATTTTTAATGCATTTATTGGGTGTTCAAATTTGTTCTTTGATAAGTTTCTATTAATTTTAGATGCCTACTTTTAATTGGGTCTTTAAATTTGGGAGGTGGCTTTTTTTGTGTTCTTTATATAGTCTAGATATTAGGCCTTTGTCTCCTGTATAGCTAACAAAACTTTTTCACATTCTGTAGGTTGTCTCTTTATTTGCTTCCTTTGATGTGTGCAAGTTTTTAAATTTGAGGTGGTTCTATTTGTTGATTCTTGGTATTATTTCTTGTGCATCTGGAGTGTTCTTCGGAAAGTCTTTGTCTCTACCTATGGCTTCAAGAGTTTTACTTATTTTGTCGTCCAACACATTAAGTGTTTCTGTTCTAATGTTTAGATCTTTGATATATTTTGATTTTATTTTAGTGCTTCATGAAAGATATGATTCAACCTTCAACATGTAAATAGCCAGTTTTCCCAGAACCACTTGTTAATGAGGCTATCTTTTCTCCAGTGAAGGAAATTGGCCCTTTGTCAAAAATAACATAGCTGAGTATTCCTGAAGTTGTTTCTGTGTATTTTATTCTGTTTAATTTATACACGTATTTGTTTTTGTTTTGTTTTGCCAATACCATACCATTTTTATTGCTGTTGCTTTGTAGTATAATTTGAAGTCAGATTGTGATGCCCCTGCTTTTCCTCCATTGCCCAGAATTGTTTTTGCTATTCTAAGTCTTTTCTGGCTCCATATGAATTTTAGGATTTATTTTTCCAGTTCTGTAAGGAATATTATTGATATTTTGTTTGGGATTGTATTCAATCTATATAACAATTTTGGAAGTATTGCCATTTTGACTGTTTACCCAGGAACAGAGGATGAGTGTCTTTTGATAGTTCAGTTTTTGGCTTGTGTTACTGGTCATGACTAAAGAAATGAAAAATTATAGGATTGTGAGGAGTTTGATAAGATTGGTTAGTCAGAGGTCACTTATCCTTGTGTTTGACTCTTTTATGGCTGAAGTGACAAGCTAAATCCCACAAACTCCAGAAGCTCCAGAACACATTTCTGCTTAATATTTAGGGGTCTGTGTCCCACATGGTGGAAGTTGCATATATTTCCCAAGAATAAGGTCAGTTCTGATCCAACCTAGAGGCCATGTGATGGTCTGCAGCTGGCAGGCCTGAAGATGTTGTAGGATGTATTTGGGGGAGGCAAAAGATGCACTGATGTTATCAGTCAGCTGAGGTAACACCCAAGAACATGCTGATATGAAGTCAAACTCTGTTAATCACCTCATGTGTGGGATTCACACACACAAATATGCAGGAAAAGGACACCAAGTGTTAATTAATTAAATAGGCTAATTAATAATTGAACACTCATGTAAAGGCAAGCCAGAATTTCTCCTCACTCATCATAAGGTTGATGACTAACACCCTCATAACAGAAAACAGGTTGACAAGAGAAATGCAAAACCAATATAACAAAGTTTTATGTGACATGAACGCCTTCATAAACAAAGAGACAAAGTCCCAGAGAAAAGAGTATTTTTATGTCTATGTTTTTTGAACAATGGACAGTCAAAATAAAAAAGTGATTGGACAAATCACTTTGGGGAAGACCTAATACTAATTCACAGGATTAGAGAGAAAACCTAGCAGACTTGTTTGTTGGGATCTTACTGACTTGTCTGTGTAGTTTTCCTTCTCCTGGACACCTGCCACAAAAGGGTCTGATGACCTGTTTCAGGTGAGATAAGTCAGAGTGACTTATTCCAGATTTTATGACTTGTGGTGGGAGAGAGAATTACACTGTCTATGGAAGGCCTTTGAGTTACTGAAAAAAAAGAGGGTATGAGAACATCAGAGAGATGTTGCTTCTGAAGCCTTTTCAGACTCTTTCAGTTATCCCCCACTTTCTGTTGGAAATAGTTCCAAGAGCAGCTACTAAAACCTATGAATGCTCAAGTCTCTTACATCAAATGGCATTATATTTTCACATAACCTAAAAAATCTTCTGCAGAGTTTAAATCTTCTCTAGATGACTTATAATATTTAATGCAATCAAACGTTATATGCATCATTAGTGTAACATTGTTTGCAGAATACTGACAAGATAATATCTGTACATACACAATTTTTCTCCAATTTTTAAAAATTTACTGACAAATATTTGCAATGTATGATATTTATGTTGTTCTAGGTTAATCAGTATATATACAAAGTCCACCAAAAAATGTACACACTTCAGGAAAAGTAGTATGATGTTTTCTCAACAGGCACTGCTACCCTTATATGGGAGGGACCCTAGAGGATGTCCTACATTGCAGGAAACCCACTATACTGCTGGCCATTAGAGAAGAAATTGAAAATGCATGTGCGGGAATCTCAATGGCTAAGTAGCAGTTCAAATGCATGGAAGCTAGTGGCCACTACTTTAGCCACTCAAAATGTAGAGGCTGAAAATAACTTGTATTAATCTCATGATGTCTCAATAAATTTACTATTAAAATTTTATTCAAGTTTTTCTTTTCCTAAAATGTGCATATATTTTTGGTAGATTATATATTATAGGTCACTTTTAGTCTCTTTTACCCTGTTTCCACTCTCCCTAATTTTAAAACATTTTTTTATCCCAGCCAGTTGAATTCATAGATACAAAATTCCTGGATAGAGAGGGATGGCTGTATGCAGCACACGAAAGTGCCACACCTAACAGGTCATCAGAGCTCTGACTGCAGCTCAGATTTCAGGAGCTATAGAAGAGGAGAGCTGGGGAGAAGAATGTGATGAACAATAGGGCAGAAAGCTCTATATAGCTTGCTCAGTGTGCAAAGAATTAAACAATAAGCAAGCAGTCACCTAGAGCCAGTGGATACAAAGGTTCAGCATCTATATCAGGATTCACTTCCATCATGCCTCTTTTCTTTTACAAAACTGGGCAGAACAATGCCATTATGAAATCCTAGCTGGTGTAGCTTTCTGGATCTTCTCCAAGATTCTGGAGAGGAAGATGCATCGTGGGTTATCATCCCCGGCTTTCTGTAGTCACACTTGGGTGTGAAACACTGCTCTTCCGTGGGAAGGAAAGTAAGTCAATTTGCTCGCTCCCACGGAGAGGTGTGGTTCTCCTGTCACTTGGAGGTGCCCTAATGCAGGCTTTCTCAACTGAATATTTGGCCAGGTCCATGCCTGTCCTGTACCTTCCAAACTTAGTGACAGTGCTGCAACTGTGCCTCAGCCTATATACCAGTGATCCCAATGAGCTAGAGGAGTTGTAGCACTGTGCTCCTAGCTATGGAACTGCTCTGGAGTGGGCTCCTGGGATGGTCAGTGAGGAGATATGTAGAGAGGGATTTCAGGTTTCATTCCCCACCATGAATTGCTGACTTTGACTATGAGGGTTGCCAATCCTTCATATATTATTTCCTTTCATGAATTTAATGTTTTCCAAACACCATTAGATTGATCAGCCGATGGCTTTTCACTTTTTCGTTGTTGTTGTTAGCTGTTCATCACATCTTTTTAGCTGTTCTTAATGTTTTTGAGACTGAAATATTCCTTGTGACAGTTTGTAATACTATTTAAGTAACTCAAAAGTCTTGGCTTTTTTTTTTTTTGTACCAGGGATCAAACTCATGATCTCATGCTCGCCAGGCAAGTGTTTCTGCTGATGAGCTAAATCCCCAGCCAAAAGTCTTGGCTTTTAACATTTGCATCATATTATAAGGTTCACATCTTGAATTAAACTATGTGTTTATGACTGGCATTCAGCTCCTTAGGTAAGAAATAGGTCTGTTGGTATTAATAATCTATTGAAGTAAATGAGATTTATCAATTTTATTCCTTCTTGAGGAACTCAGTTTTTGGTGAAAATGCTTCATTTGAGTAATTTTCTACGATGACTTATCATGCGCACTTTTGATGTGTGATTGACTTTTATATTTGAATTTTGCAATTAACTCAGTTCAGTGAATTATGTGTCTTTAAAAATTGGAAGTTAATAGTTGGTGATTTCCAATTGTGGAAGAAAAAGAAAGAATGGGAGAGTTCTTTTAAATTCTGTAATATTAGAACCATAGTATGCATGAAATACTTTTTTTTGTTTGTTTGTTTTTTGGTTCCTTGAACTCAGAACCTTTCACTTGCCAAGTAAGTGCTGTGCCGCCGAGCTGTACCTCTGGCACTGATGAAACATTTTAATTCAGTTGCCAGTATTCAGACAGGATCATCTCATGGACAGACTAATAGCCTGAATAATATTAGCATTTGTTCAATATCTGGGACTATTTTAATTATTTCCTTTTGGTGACATTTTTTATTTCAGGCAGGCGATTACTCTTCTGAGCTGAATCCCTGGCCCTACATTCTTGATTTCAGAAGGAACACATTTCTAGATATTTTTTGAGTGATAAAATGTCCAGATTCTTAAATGTTTTTGCTTTTCAAGATTTGTTACTATTTTCCTTCTTTGCTTCAAGTAGTTATTCTCTCTTCTATTTTTATTGCTGAAATGTTTTATTGCTTTGTTCAGTAATATAAAATGTTATAACTATATGTATAATTAAATATATAATTGTAGTATATTATAATTATATTTGACGCCATCCCCAGTACAGGCCATTGAAACTTGAATTTCTCTTTACTTCACTGAATGACAGCAACTGTAATCTTTACCCACCCTTTGCTGGTCATAAAGGAATTCTCTGACATGCTAGTCTGATAGGCAATAAGACTCTTCATTTCAAAAGGGTCCTGTCCATACTCTGGTGAAGGGAATATTGCACAGAAAAACAAAGAATCTAAATGGATAGACCCTGATGAGTGTCCTGACCTGCTCCATTAGCAATCAAGCCTATGCAATGAAGTCTTCATAAAAATGCAAAAGGACAGGGTTCAGAAGCTGAACGTGTAGTGTTTGCTGGAGAGTGGCATGCCTGCAGAGGGCATGGAAGCCCTGTGCTCTTTCTTCCTCACATACCACGCCCTATGGAGCTCTTTAGGAAGATCCTTCATACTATTTTTTTTTAATAGGAAGCCAGTAAATGCACTGACTTCTATGAGCTGCTTAACATATTAACTGAATCTAGGAGCAGGATGTAGCTCATGATAGAAGCACTGGTAAAACAATCTGGGACTTGTGACTGGCACCTAGAGTGAGGATGGTACTGTCTTGGGGACTGACTGAGCCTTCAGTTTGCAGGATCTCACACTTCCTCCAAACACTAGTTAATGGCAGAAGTGAATTGGTTAGAGAACACCAAGCTGACATCTACTGCAGATAGAATTGCTTGCTTACTGGTGGGAAGTTTATCTATCTGTCTATCTATCTATCTATCTATCTATCTATCTATCTATCTATCTATCTATCTATTTTTCCATCTATCACATTACTAGGGATTAAATCCAGGGCCTTATTGATAAGGTACATCCATCTAATTTTTTAAGACAATATCTCCCTAAATTACCATATCTGGGCTCTAGCTTTTGATGCTCCTGTCTCAACCTTCTGGAGTGCTGGAATTATAGGTGTGCATCACTATGCAGGGTTCTCCACAGCTTTTGAAGCCACGAGGTCATCAGTGTTGATTGTGGTTTTACAGCAGGAAAAAACCAGACATTTTGATTTTCCTAACACAGAGATCTTTTAGACCATAGGTCTGAAACAAGCTTTCAAAAGACAAGAAAATATATGGGACTGAGGCATATCATGTGTGTCAAGCAGGATTCCAGGAAACTGGAATACTTAAATCTATTTGAGGACAAGGAAGTTGGTAAGAAGATTTTAGAAAAAGTGTAGAGACCTGAATCATGAGTAAGAAACATATGGTTCCTGATCTCGGACTCTACTGGTAAAAGAAAAAAAAAAAATCAAGAAAATGTTTTATGCAATTTACCCCATAGCAACTAGAAAGTGAAATTCTGTGTTATTTTCATGACTTATCTTCCTGATTATTTGCTGACTTCTGAAAAAGAGGAGAAAATGCATAAGAAATGTGTAAGTTTCATCATTTCTAAAGTTTGTAACAGGGCAGGAAAAAATGTCCAAACTCTGTAAAAGGAAAGTAAAATCTATGTGGAATGTTCTGCAATATGAAAATAATAATAAATGATCCTGTCTGTGCAATGCTTATTTGTTTCTGATATATTTCTGTCTGACAATGTATAACATCCTATAGCAGAATGAGGCCTCAGCTGCTGTATGGTCTCACATTTTTTAACAAGAGCATTGAGGCCAAACCGGGACGGGAGGAAAAAATCTCATCTATGCCAAATTACCGTTGTTCTGAATTACTGCCACTCCACAGCCAGAACTAGAACCATCCCATTGTAGTTGTTCTCCAGTGATCCTTTTCTTCAGATTTTAGATTAACTAGGAATGTTTTAGCTCTTGAATCTCATCAGAAGTTCAACAAGGCCATAGACTAGATAGAACAAAAGCAGAAAACCCAAGTGAATGGTTCTGCTTACATGCTTGCAGCAGGACGGTGAAACTCACTGGCACTTGTTAAGCCCAGACCATGCCTTTGAAACTGAGAGTCAAACTGTACTGAAGGGAGCTAGGTATAGATAAGCAAGTGGTGACTGCTTCATTGTCTGCCATAGTTTCCTTTTGGGAGCCTGATTCTGCTGATAATGTCCAAAAGTTTCAACTCCAGTTGTTAGGGCATTCCTTTCCCCTTCTCTGGCTTGTATCAACATTCTTAAACACTGATGTAGAGTCAGGCATGGGTGAAAGAAAAGACCTATGGTTCTTGTTCCTAAGCATATCTGATGCTTTCTGCATCCCAGTACCTGGCCCCTTGATTTTATCAAATGTCCCTGCTGCTTTGGGTACCTTAAGGCACATCAGGCCTCCAAGTACTCTACCAACCAAGGACTAGGGTGTAAATGAATTCAATTCACAGACATATTTTATTTAATCCAACCTATTTTAAGAATTTGGAGGCTTTATTTAAATGATCTGGTTTTTTTTCTCTTAAAAAAACAAAACAAAACTGGAAATTAAGTAACCCAGTGCCTAAATTCTTACATGAGATAACCACAGTTGATTAAATCTTTGACCATTCAGCTCTGTCACCAACCTCTTTTCTTTTGGGGGTTGGCTGGACAGTCAAACATTCTAATCACATATTTGGGTCCACTGGTAGCTAACTCTCATCTTGAAGCCACTGAGAGGTAAAGAGTCACTTCACTAGAACACCAGGCAAGGCTCAAAACAGGCTCCCTTGACTTCTATCACTCTGGACATATAATGGTTTTTGGAGCTATGTGCCAGGAACCAGTGAAAAGAATATTTTTTTATTCATTGAAAATATCATAGTTTTGAAATTTAAAATGAAATAATTAAGATTACCCCTCTTTTCTGTATTAGCACATATTCCCTAAGTCAATGAGTATACTTGTGTTAAGTATCTTTGGTTTGCCATCCAGATTCTCTCTCCTCTTCCATCCTGTTCTCTCTGCCCAGAGAAACTGATATGTATGACTGTATTGATGGGCTTCTCTTTTTCTTGTATCTTACTATAGTGATGGCAAACCTTTTGGGGCTTTCAATGATACAAACATCCTAGTGAGACATGTGTGCCATAGGTTCACTACTCCTGTTTTTAGGACTTGGTTGATGGGAAGCTCCACCAAGGAGAGAGAAAAATAAAGATGAGTTGTTCATTTCTTGTCTGCCTGCTCAAATAGCTGCTTTCCCCTTGTATGCCATTTGGCTTGTGGATATACCATGTACATCATAGTAGCTTCAGAGAATGTACCAGCTTTGGTGACTGTTAAACCCTTCCCATGCCTTTATAAATACAGTAAGTCACTCTATTAAACATTTTCAAATTGTTCAATTTGAAAGTAGTATCATTCTCCTATAAGGACTCTAACAGATACAACAATCCATGTAATTATTTATCCATATGCATATTTAATAATATTTATGCAGACATATTTTAATCTAAAAATAACTTAATATTAAAATGTAGCATCCAAATGGTGAAGTAATATGTTTTCTACACACTAAAGTCTTATTTGGCTTGAGACACTCTAGCGTAGCTGAATAGAAGCTTTTTAACTTGTAATTCACAACCTTTTAACACATAAAAAATCCCCAGTGTACCAATTTCTAAGACAATCAAATCGTATTAAAGCTCATACAGAACAGAAAAGAAACAGGTTATATAAGGTCTCCAACCACTAAAGAAGACTTACTAACTAACAAGTTTACTGTGGCCTTCACCATGACCTAAGTGCAGCAGACCTTAATTAGAACACACAACTCAATGCCATTACATTTTTAATGCTCTTCTAAACAATGTCTCAGGTTAGGGCTTCCGCTTGGAAATCCCAAACAACCAGTAAACAGGACACCTTTCACCCCTCTGTAAGAATGCATTGACCTTGTCTGTCTTTTTTCTTGTCTTAAGTTCACTCAGCTATTGTCCTGGGAGGTGTCATCCTTGCTAGAGGCCTTTGTAGAAAATGATGAATGAGAAATTTGTCGGCACATATTTGATACCGAGGTAGGAGAGCGTTTACAGGCATTTCTACATGTTCAGAATACATTACGTTCCGCAAGCATGTTAGATGAAGCTATTGTAAAATTTGGCTTTCTTCCTTGATTTACCTTTTTAAAAAATTCACAACCTGTGCTCTTCTCCATAAGTTTATAAATTACATATGCGGTGCTGATACACGGGGAATACGAGCGCACATCCAAATGGAGAAAGAGCATCATTAACTACAGATTTGTTTCTCGTAAAATGACTTTTAGCCAGTTGGCTTATTCTGATATTCCCATGGTTATTTTTCTCTAGGCCAGTATTTTTCTCTTTCTCCTGTCTGATAACATAGCACACTTTTGAAATATCTACCAAATTAGCTGTGAAAAATGACCTTGTTACAACTGCAGGAACTTTATTATAGTGAAGTGCTTTCCTGAAAAATATTATAAAATATGAAAAATGCCTGTCAGAACAGAATGCTATTTCTAAGAGAGTTCTGTTCGTTCTCCTGTGTCTGAACTCTTTTCTTTATTAATTCAGCTTTTCTCTGTTTCCTACATAGCAGGACACTCTGCAAGGCCAGCTGCCTCTTTTTCTCAATGTTCTTGCCTTTCCAGATTATCTTTACTTGCAAGACATCAGCCACTTACCTGAATAAATTATACATTTAAGTGTCTTCCCCTTTATCTCCTTTTTGTTCATATGGTTTTAATATTTTAGGTCTTTTCAGACTCCTCCTAGAACAAGAAAGAATAAATGCCCCATGGAAAATATTTAAACTCCATAAATGTAACTGATTTATAGTGACAAGGTATTTATGAGTAATTTAAAAATGTATGACTGAACCTACACACATGGATGGCTTCCAGGACTGTGATTCTTATCTCCTACTCTATCCTGAGTACAAGTCCTACAAAGAGAATGGTCCCCAAAGCCATTTTATGCACATGTCCTTTGTCACTTTAGATTCAACATGACTAAGATCAAACTAGTGAGAACTTTCTTCACTAGCAAAGAAAGACTAAAATTCTGTCTCTACCTGTTACACATTTACTGCAAGGATGAAAATACCACACCCGTGTGCGCTTATGTGTGTCTACATGTACACATGTACACACATTTTTTTATTAACCTCGCTTCTCTCTTCTTGGATCTCCATATCCAAGGATATTCCAAACCATGGTTTCTTCTTTTGAAATGTCTCCATTTCAATTGTTTTAGCCCTTTTTTTTCCCAGACCATGATCCAGTCTATTACAACACCAACTCACTTGGTTTCCTTACCTCCTTTTTTCCTGCCTGGGATATAAGCCACTCATTTGCAGGCATTGTACCTTCACTGTCTTCAGGTCCTTGACCTAGGCTTAGCATATGCATCTTATCTGAAAGGAACTTCATTAACCCTTCAGACGTTGCTCTGAAAGACACAAACTTCCAACATGTTGTTAAGGGGTAATGCCTGACCTGCAACCTCAGACAGGGACTTTGGGTCCTGCTACTTTTACCATTTTATGAACAACACTTCAGTTATCTGTGTGTAATTTACAGCTGCCCTGTCTTTCCCAGATAGTAGAACATCTAGCCGTGTGTCTCTTTGAAAACTCATTGCTTCCACTGCCTGCCCTTGGCTGAAAAGCACATTGTTTATCAATGTGTTTTGTTCATGATTATCTGGCAGTCCAGGCATGATATTTAATGTAATTGATGTCTCCTATTTAGTAATGGATGTTACATCATCATTATTTAGAAAATTTGCTACTGAGATGACATCTGATTAAGGATATGTGATTGAGGTTAAGAGCCTGTGAATGTTTGGAGAATACTTGTTTATAGTATGCATCATGCAGTGTGCTATGCTATCTATAGGCTGCAGCTGGCTTTCCCTTCTGTTAATATTCTGGGCTTAAAGTGGCTGAGTGGGCACTGAGATGCTCAGCTTCAGTGTTTTTTCCTACCTACTGAAGGACAAAACACTTACTGGCTATTATAATGTGATAAAATATAAGGGAGTTAAAAGAAAAGAAAACTAAGACAATTTCATGGTTAGGTAAAATAAATGGATATGATGCATAGACATATTTTAACTCATCTGTATCCGGGTAATTTTAAATAAAAGTACAATGGTCCTAAATATCTGTGTAGTTGGAATAATTTATATGCTGTAACTTGAATGAGAGGTTTTGGAGTATTAGTAAGTTTACCAATTAATTATTTTGGTGCCCTACCCTCTTCAATTCTGGATAGATGGTAACACTGCACCTACTAGAGCTCTTATGAGTGATGAGAACACAGTATGTGTACTCTGGACATCTAGTTGAGTGGACAAGAGCTTAAAGTTTTCATTTTAGTGTACAACTTGTCTTTTGCCACTGTGATCAACAATGATCAAAAGAACGGTTGCTATGTCAGCCTAGAGTGAAGACTTTGTGGCGCAGAATTTTAGCTAATCTTTCTCCTGATATGTGATACAAGAAAGTAAAAAACTTACAGTTTGAAGCCACTGAGATGCAGGAGATATTTGTTACCACTGAAATAACTACTCTCTGCTGACAGATATACTCATGATTCTAGTTCTACATTTTTCTGGCAGTGTCACCTTACACTTCAGTTACATTTGTTCATTCTTAAACGTGTTATAAAATTAAATAGAAGGATGTAGATCGTACACTTTTGAAGTAGTGAAATGCTGGCTCTAGAGTGTTTTGAAGTCTAACTTTCCTTATTTAGTAAAACTAATTATAAGTCTCTAAGGAAGGGAAAGTGTTTGTAGAAAAAACAAATTTATTCATGTTGTAAGGTTGAATGCATGCTTATTTATACTTATTTACAAATTATAATGAAGATGACTCTTGGCTGACTCAAATTGTGGTCGAGATTTGGAAGTGTTCTTTCATGGGAGGATTCCATTATGAAATGTAAAAGTGTGGTTGAACAAAGAGTTTTTGTTCCATTCAATTATGTATGCTGAGAAAACTCTTTTTTTTTTTTATATATATATCTGAATACCTCCTTCTTTCCAAACTTGGTAATTTTCAGGAGTCTAATAATAACTGAAATCCATTTTTAAAAACCTGCCAAGAGAACCCACTCTTCTGTCTGATTTAACTAATGTAACTATTAGATTTAATATGTTTAGTTGGGAAAAAAATTGGTTTGTGACTGCAAATGGGTGTCTGCATTAATTACATCTAAATGAACAGAGTAATTTTTAGAACCTATTTGCTATCAATTTTTCCTCTGCTTGGCTAAATTTTTTTTCCTATTTGCATCTTCAGTTAGGGTTCACACACAGAGTACTTCTATAGAACCAGGAGCCAGCAGGCTGTGTGTGTAGGCTTGTGTATGTGTGTGTACACACATATGCATGTACTGTATTGATATGATTGCTTGGGCTAGCAAATCCAAAACCCACACATACACACAAGGAAGATAAAGAGCTTTCTGGTAGCAGCTGATGCTGCAGTCAAAGGTTCTTCTTCAGGGAAACCTTATTTTCTCTCTTAAAGCCAATTGTGTAAGGCTCGCCCAAAGTATCTAGGATAACCTCATTTACTCGAAGTAAACTGGCTGTGGTTATTTACATGCACACAATACATACAAGGACCTTTGTAATTACTGTTCAGTTGAATAACTGAATAATGTATCCTAGCCAAATGGACATGTACAAGTAATCATTATACTGTCTGTCCTTCTTCCAATCTCTTAAATCACTCAATTGAATTTGTTCTTTGTGCTAATTGAGTATCAGCTTGTAGATGTCTAATTTTGAAATTCATGACTTTATACTAAAGTCGATGTGTCTGCATGATCCTCAAACTGTGTTTGCTCTTGCTTTCCCAAGAGTGAGCTATCTATGCTCTGCAGCCTTTGTGCCTGGTATGACTAGTTTGCCTTTGCTGTGCTAAGTAATGTCCATTATCAGACTACTGAGAAAGACCACATTTGCCTCCTTGATTTACCTGTACCCACAACTTTTGAATAGACACATAATTTAAATTCTAAGGGAGCGGTAGTTTAATATACCCAAAGCATCAGGAATGAGGACTCCTAATTTTTGAAATTGTAATATCAAATCTTCACAGGCTGGCTGTCCTTTAGGTCACCTACCAATCTGAGTGTTGTTTGATATGAAAGTGTGAAGGCCAAATGAGATTATTGTTTCTAGTTCTGAACCAATCTAGTGGTCCATGAGGAGACTTAGCATGTGCCATTGCTCCTGTTCTCAAATCCCATTGAAAGGGCAGTAGTGAAGCTCACAGTGAATAAATACATGATAGGAAGGTGAATGAGAGACAGGATGGGCAGGGGATATCATCAGGCAGAGTCACAGGTAAAATTTTTCATTAATGGATGGATTTTAATGGATAAGACAGAGTGAAATAAGTTTTAGTTCACATTGGGTATAGGAGAAGTCTGGCTGCAAAGGCTGTTAGAATTGTGAGCCGTAGGAAGCAGAATTGGGTAGAGAAAGCAGAATCCTTAAGGTCTGCCCAATAGCTATACAACAGAACTCTCCCTGACCCCCTCTTGTGTATGCTATGTAACTGGAAGACTGACATTTATGTTCAGGCAAAAACAGAGTCCTCTTCTCTCAAGAAAGTAAAGGAAATGAGAGTCAAAAGCCTTCTAAAGTGGGCACCAGCAACTGAGAGCTGATCTCCCCCTTCTTTTCTTGGAAACCTTAGTCGGTCAGTGGTTCATGGCAAGATGGAATGTGCTGGACTGTATGCTTTGTCCAGCTAAGTGCACAGAGTTCTTGGTGAGATCTATTTAGCCTGGCTGATGACTTTCTTAAATGCTTCCTCCCTCATGTTCCCTCGCAGCTGATTATGGCCACAGGACTAGGTTCAGGTCAGCAGCATGCACTGAGCTGCTGGGCCACGCCCTTGGAAAAAGCAGACCTATTTTTCCTTCTGTGCACAATATTTGGTTTAACATTAAGTAGTTTTAACATGGTCCCAACTGTGTAAACTTTGGAATATTTAAAAATATTTAGAGTCAATCAAGGAAGACTAAATGATGCTTATAGTATACCATTTAAATGTAAAAGAAATAGTAAAGCTGAAAGAATTTATGGAGGGCCAAATCCCTTTTATAGTTGATGCAACAGGAAAGAAAGATTTAATTATACAGCTAAAATGTACAATCATAATAAATAAGAAGAGAAATAATCTTGCAATTTCAAATACCAAGAGAAAAAAGTAGGAGTGAAGGTAGGGAACATGAGAATGGATTGTCTTGTTTTGTTTTATTTAGTTTTGATAGGAGCCAAGAAAATTAAAAACCTCAAAGTCTAGTTTCATTACTGAGACTTATGTGGTTCTCTGAACACCGCACAGAAACCATTAAAGACGGCTGGCTCTAGGGAATGAAATGGGATTGAGGAGGGTTATAGAAGATTTGTGTGTTTCATTTTATGCCCTAACATATGTCTTTATTTCGCAAGTATTATCTGTCTACAGTGTCATTAAGAACAGTAATTCATATAATCAGAGCCAAGCTCTAAAATAATGCCATCCTCATTTTAATAATGTTAATTTCCTCACATACAGTAAGATATAATTTCATGTATATCTTAATTTGATTTCCTCCATTTATTCAAAAATACAAATTGCTTTCCTGAAGTGTTTTCTCCTTGAGAGAATATTTGTAGGTCAGACAAGTGTAGAATAAACATTTACCCTTGGCTTTTAGGAAGTTCTGAAGCCCGGCACTATTTGGGATGTTCAGCTCCTTGTAACCAGAAGCACTGCAGCATGCTCAGCTCATTCTGGTCAAAGGAGCGTGGCAAGCTGCACTCAGGGTTGACCCACTCTTCAGAGGTCTCATGAGGCCTTCTAATCAGGAAGCTTCTCCTGCATGAAAGCACTAGCCATTTCCCTCTCCATAGTACAACCACAGCATCCATCCCATCCCGCTGTATATGTTTACATAGATTATGCTGTGGGCATAACGAGCTCAGCCAGGCTGTGACATTCTGCAGTGGAGTTAGGTTTGCATAGACAGCAATCCAAATGTTTGTATGTTACTAACTGGCTTCCCTGCCCATTTGATCAACTTGTCTCTACGGGCTTTTAACCACATAACCTGAATATTCATGGAGTGTAGGATTCAAGGGGCAGAATGCACAGAAAGGCTATCGTTTTCTTTCCCTTTCTCACTGCCCTGTAAGTTTTATTCAGTGGAGGTAGTTCTTCCCATGTCCCTAAATGAAAACTTAATTTATCCATGACTTTTTTTTTTCTGACTCTCAGATAATAAAATACCCTAATATCACTTGAGGTCAATCAGAGTCTCTATTCCAGGTTTTCAATATCAAGTCATGCATATCCAAACTCTGAATCTGACTTAAGATTTACTGTTTTTTTCTTTACCTTGCTAGGAACCTGCTTTGGAAGGTGAGGAACATAATTTTTCTATGTTTTTATGGCTACCATTTTTTCTCTTCCGATAATTTGAAAACTGAAGTTTGTGATTTTACTAGAGGGAGTCATTGGAAGATTAGGGATCTAGAAAAGTTCTTCTTTGCTAGCCTGCTTTATATTCCTGCATTTCTTTAGAGATCTGTCCTTTCCAGTTCTTCTGACCTGGTTATGTTGCATTTTAACAGTTACTTGTTTCCTTCTCAATAAAGTGCCAGATAAAACACAGGACTCTCAAAGTTAAATAGAGGTAGACAGTGAGTATGGCCTTTGCACAAATATTTCCCAAATGTTATATGGGAAATACTTATACTGAAATTTCATTTGAAAATTAATTAAACATCATGTATTTCTATTTTCTAAATCTGACACTTCTTAAGTAGAAGAAACTTTTGAAGGTGTCTGCTTTACAGGCTGAACCATGTTGGAATATTTTATCATACTGTGTTCTTATACTAGAGGATAAAGATTGTAAACCTCCTTTACAAATGTGCCTATCTTTTCAAAAACGTAATTCAAACATCTAGTATATTCAAAACTTGTACTAGTGACAGTGTGTTGAGTCCTCTAGAGCATTAACTTACAATAAGTAGCTGTAAAGAAGTAATCTTTTTGGCTCTCAGTCCATATCTAGAAGAATAACTTACAGAGACTAGATGCTCAGTGAATACCTATGATTATCTGCAGTCCCACTATCTAAATAATTTCCTCAAAATATAATGCTAGTATTTGTTAATTAATCGCCACTAGATCTCTGCGGTATTGAAAGGCATTATGGATATACATCGTGATTAAGTGCATCCCAGCAGTTGATGTGTTTTAAGATGGCCTGTGAATATTTAACAGCAGGAATTTTTAGCACAAAGTGTCATTTCCATTATGGGCACAGTCAAACTTTGTTTCTTTCAGGGCCATCAAAGAAACAGCTTCCTAGAATAGAATAGTTTATCCCCATTTCTATTCCAATCAAGCTTATTCTGAGCATAGTCCATTCCAATCAGTTTGACTCATTATTCTTGACAAGATTGAAAGCTGAGTATTTTTACTCAAAGGATAGGCGTTTCATGCGACTTCTCAAGTTTATACAGCAAATTTGTAACACAGAACAGAATATCTTAAGAGAAAGAGTTTTAAAGGTGCTAGTAATATGACTTTCTTAACTAGCTAATTTCATGTAGCCATGAAGGTAAACGGGCATAGCTAAATAATTTATTTTCAGCAAATTCAAATAAAGGCTTCCTAAAGCTTGTGGTATGTTAAGGTTAGAAAAAAGATAATATTAAAAATAATAGTTTTTCCATTCTATTAGAGATTCCAGGAAAATATAAATATGTATGCTGATATTTCCCCCCAACAATATAAAACATTCTTAAACAAATATGTGAAGAAAGAGGTTAATACATGCATTATAAAATGCCATTGATACTACTGATATTATATACCTGTGAAGGAATAAGATGTCCTCAACTTAGTTACAGGAATCCCCTCTTACCTTGGTGGAAATATTCCATGATTTCTAAAACTGATGATGGCTGCTGTTTATATACTGTGACTTTTGCTATGTATACCTTCTCATGCTAAAGTCCAATTTATAAATTAGACATAACAAGGGATTAACAACAATAATTAAGAGTAAAATAGAACAATGATAAGCTACTATAGTAACATTGCCACCATCACTACTCTTGGCTTACTTGAACACGAGCTCTGCCGCGTCATGGCAGTTGATCTAATATTAAAGATGGCTCCTAAGTGACAAGTCGCTAAGTGGGTACGTAACATGTACAGTGTGGCTATGCTGGACAAAGAGATGACTCATGTTTCAGGTCAGAGGGCAAGGGACAGTGGAGTATTTTACCATGCTACTCAGAGAAGAATATGATTTAAAACTTACAAATAGTCTAGTTTTTTGAAATTTCTTTTTAATATTTTCAGATCATTGTAAACTACAGGTACCAAAATTATGGCAAATGATTCCATGAGTATGTAGCAGTGGAGGGGACATTACTGTGCAGAGTATTCAGTTACCTTATGGTATGAAATGATTCAGTTGACAGTAATGTCTAGAAGACCCTTTCTCTGCGCATTTCTCATTAGAGTTGGCTAAAAGAAGTAGAATGTGTTGGAAACAAAGCATCAGCCATTACTTTCTGAACACTGATATTGTTTGATGTGGCAACAGTTCAAAGATGCTGTCAGGTTCTAGTTAATCTTCATTCTTCTCTACCCTGTGTCTTGTTCTTCTTCCCTCCTGCTTACCCAGGTGACCTAGCATCCCCAAGGCTCATGGTCAGAGGCTTGATTGCAGACTCACAACGGCAACAGCCAGCTAGACATGAGCTTCCATACCCAAAAGACTTCCCTTTCCAGTTCTCTTGAGATGACTCTGTAGACCTGGCTTCCCAGACCAACTAACTGGTATCTTCTCTAATCTTCCAACTTTTCCCAGAGACCTTCATTTCTCCAGCTTCTCACATAACTAGATAATGTCTCCTGGCTATAACAAATCCTTTCTCTTGTAACTTTTATATTAGTCTTGTTTACATTGATGGGATAAAATACCCAGCACCCCTAATTTAAGAGAGGAGAGGTTTATTTTGGCTCATGGTTTCAGAGGGTTCAGACCATGGTTGGCTGGTTGTCAGGCACAAACACTGTGGCAGTGGGAATGGGAAAAGAAAGCTGCTCACCTTGGGACAGCCAGAAGCCAAGAGGGAAAGAGGTCTGGGATGAAGAGTGAGCTTCCATGTTACCCTCCAGTGACCACCTCTTCCAGACAGGCCCCCATCTCCTATCAGCATTTAGCTGGTAACTCATCACTGAATCAGTCTGCTCTTAAGAAGTGCCCCATGATCCAGTCACCACTCCTGAGGCACACAAAACTTTGTGGGGAACATGTTAAATCTAAACCATAACAGCTTTGTTTCATAAAGTCTAATGTGGCTGAACATCAAGTTCCCTTCTAGAAATAATCCATAATCCAACAATAAACTTTGCTATTGCTGAAGATAAACTTGAGAGACCGGTATGTTCACACTGAAACATAACAACCAAATATGCATTAGCAGTACATTCATGAGTAATGAGAACTTCTTGTGAAAGCAATCTCATCTGAGAAGGAATCTTGTACATAAATGAGGCCAGCTCACAAAACCAACCTCATTAAAATGCTGTGATTTTAACTTCTGTGGGGGTGTTGCTAATAAAATTGAAAAGCAGGCACTATATGGGTGAAAGTTCAGAGAAATTAATCCTCCAAAATCAAAATGGTATGAAATTTCTGATGAGAGGGTGACTGAGTATTTATACAGCATGTAGTTTAAAGGGCCTGATACTTTTGATAACATACATTTTGGTATTTGGATTATTTCCTTCTTGGGACCACCAGAAACAACTTGAAGCCAATTTTCATTTCTCAATTTGCTGGATGCTGTTGTGCCTGCCTACTCCCTTGGCACTTACCTGTAAATGCCACTTCCTAGAATAGCTTTGACTCTGCCAGAGGGCTTCTATCAAGCAGCCAGAGCCTATCACCCACACAAGAAAAACAGAAATGCTGAAGCATTAATGCCCTTGGAGGCATCACTCAATGACAGAGGCTAGCTCCCCTGGCTTCCTCCTCCCCTGCTGTTGGGCTAACTCTGAAGTGACCATTCTACACTCCTCGCTCAGCGCTCGCTAGTGAAATGGAGCTCTGATTGTATACAGTAGCAGTGTGTTTGACAATCTACACTTGAAGTTGTCCTCCCTTCCCTGTTTCAGTTCACCAATCCTCTGATAGGTTTGCTGGCACCCTCCACCCCTGTAAAACATTTGCATGTGAGTACTTGTCTCGGGATCTGCTTCCAAGGGATTAAAACTCAGACTTTAATCTTAGTGGCGGTGGGGAATATGGTGGTGGTGGTAGTGGTTCTTTTCAGCTATTTGGTGTTACTGAAGATTTGTTAAAAGTGTGAAAAATTGTATTGGTTAAAAGAGAAAGGAAAAAGACAGGTAGTGTAAAAATATCTTCTTACAAAGTGTATTAAGCTAGTAATTTCCTTGGAAGCCTCAAAATGATTTTCAGGTCTCAGAGGCTGACTGAGATGCTCAGGAAGGTAGGAGAACCCTATCTCTGCAAGCCCAATGCCAGGGTCCTGCTGGGACTTCCTGAGGGAATTAACCTTGTGTCTGTAGGTAAGGGAAAATAATAAACTGAGAGCTGCTTCTTGTCTAGAAACCAAAGTGGTAAAAAGTGGGCAGCTTGCTGACCTGAAGACAGAGAAAGGACAGATGCTGCAGTACCGGGCTTCTTAGCACCCTAGTGCTAACTTGATAATGTGACTTACGTTGGTTGATGGAAGAATATGAGTGTATCTGGTAAAAGGTAGGTTGGTATGAAAGAAAGAGATAGAGTTCATGTTCTCTTAGATCCTAAGAATAAGACAATGTAAAGATCAATGGTCTTAGGAAAAAGAGGCTAGAGTGAATAGCTTTATATCTAGGTGTTTGAGAGGCAGGATTATTGGCTTTAGCTAATAAAACTACAGAATACTTAGTTAAACTTGAATATTAGCTACTAGATTTTCTAAAGTATTAGTATGTACTGTGTATTAATTAGGGTACATTTTTGTAAATATTACTCATTGCTTATTTGAAATTTTGATTTAGCTGGGCATCTTATATTTTATCTGGAAATCCTACTTTCAACACTCCTCAAGTCCCAAAAGGACTAGAAGTCAGATAATTGTGAAAATAAAATTTTTGATGTGATACTGGTTTAAGAAAATTCTTGGAATGGAAAGTTAAAGGTTTTGATATTTTCCTACATTAAGCTAAAAGATATTAAAAACTTAATGCACACTCTAATTGATTGTTACTTACTATGTGTTGACCTTACTATGTGTCAGATATAGTTTCAAGCCCTGGATACACAGTAGCAAGCAACACGGGTTCAATTCTAGTGATGTCTATGCTTGGCAAACAAAGAGAAGTGGAGGCCAAAGTGGGCTGTAAATTTTTTAAAAAGGTCATGGCTCTTGCCCCCGTCCTGGGGACTCATTCCTCCTACTTTGGGTGTCCAGTATTCTTCCAGAATGCCATCAAAATAAAAGGTCCAGTGTCACCACTACTGTTTCAGTTTTCTGTTTTCTGTCTACAGATCGAATTTGAGCATGTATTATGAACCAAAATTACTCAGCTCCACCCGATTTTATAGTCACCCCTGAGGATTCACAGAGGACTAGTACTAGTACCCCACAGATACTCAAAGCTGGGATGTTCAAGTTGCTTATATTCAATGGCACAGTATTTTTGTAGAGCCTATACACCTCCCATACACTTTCAATCTTGTATAGCCTAGATTACTTATGATGCTTAATACAATGTAAAAGCTACGTAAATAGTTACAATATAGTAACATTTAGAGCATAATGAGAAGAATAAAAGTCTGTGTATGTTCAGTATAAATGACTTTTTAAAAAACATTTTTGACCTCTGGTTGGCTAAATCCTTGGATACAGAACCCTCAGATATAGAAGGCTTCTTAGGTACAGAAGGTCTCTCTCTCTCTTTCTCTGTCTTTGTTTCTCTGTCTCTGTCTCTCTCCTTCCTTCCCTCTCTGTCTTTCTCTTTATCTATCTATTTCCATAGTCCACTTCTAAAAGGATTTGAAGCAGCATGAGTCACACACTTGTTGGTTAGTTTGGTTTTTTTTTTTTTTTTTGCCTTTTTCCTTTTTATCAGTACCAGGGATCGAACTCATGACTGCCTGCTTGCAAGGCAGGCGCTTATGCTGCTGAGCTAAATCCCCAGCCCCTGGTTAGTTTGTTTTTGAGATGGGTTCTCACTATGTATTCCAGGCTGGCCTTGCACTCATGGCAATTCGCTTGCCTCCACCTCCCTAGTGCTGGGATGCAGATGTGTGCTACAGTGCATGGCTGAGATCTTCCGCTGTAGTTCTTTGCCTGTATTATTCTATCAGTGAAAAACAGGATGAATAAGGAAGTCATGTTGGTTAAACTCACAGCTGACAGGACCATGACTTGAGATGTGGTGGAATAATGAAAATACAAAACCTTTAAAGTAAGAAGCATCAACTCTGGAACCTGAAAGTTGTAATATCACCATATGTGATGCTGTTAAGAACAAAGAAAAATAAGGAGAAACAAGAAATGCTTTAACTCCCACTCCTAGAATTTAATTACAGAATTGCTTCTTCCTTAGTTGCCTCTTCTACCTTCTGCAAGGGACAGAAAGTGAAAACAAATACAGATATTGAGTTGCAACTAGTTAAGATAACACATGTAATAAAAATGCTACCTCTCATGGAAGAATATATGGAATTTAATATGATAGGCTGGGAAGTCAGGGTCTATCAGTTATGGTTGATTGTCCATTTTCACTTGACTCACATTTCCAATGACTTATCTCTGGGGAGAGTATTATGTTTTCAACAAGACAAGCATTAAAACAGTTTGTACACATTCAAAGGGTATACTTGACAAGGCCTGTATCTGTGTCAGTCTTAGGAATGCACAAGTGTATGCATGTGTTTAGATGTCCATGCACAATGCAGGGCTACCTACACCAAGCCTGAACGAGTTGGTAATTTGGTATTTCCTACCATATGCTAACTATTCCTCATTGCTCTGTTTTCTTTTTCTCATCAATAATATTATTCTGTTATGCCCCAAGGGGTAAAATTAAAGTATTATGCCATGTACATACACAGCAGAATAAATTAAATCTATTGCCAACAGATTGAAGCTGCTCCACCATCCATGACCCATAGCTGTGATTATATTTCCATATTTTACTCTTGGAAATAATTTTACTAGTCTCTCAATGTTACTAGTTTTAGTCCTAGTTTCATTTTACTTTTGGTGATGAAACAGATTCACAAAAACTAAATATGATCATGTAAGTTTGGAAGGCTGGTTAGTAACAGTGTCTCAGGTCTGAGTTTGAGTTGTGACAGCCGGAGTGGGTAGGTACACCAGAGCCTGAGTATAGGGAACAGAAGGGGACCAACCAGAGTTGACACCCAGCTCTGTTTTACAAAACAAAAGGTGACATAATGCTCTCCTCTTCCAGCCTTCCTTTCTAGAAAGACAGGCACAGATATATCTGGAGATCTAAAATTCCCATGAGATGGAAATCTCAGACGAGCCTACTCTGATGCTCACCACTTCTTACCATGGTATTACCAAGTCCATGGAGTCGGGCTTTCGATGACCACATTGCCCAATCTAGTTTACATTCTAGGTTTTGCTTTTCAATCTTTTCATATTCATTTTTTTATAATGCAGAATCCCCTTATAATTTCTAATGGTTTTCATTCATTTGTTGACTATTCATTTAAATAAAAAACCACCTGGACTGGGGATGTGGCTCAGTGGTAGAGTTTTTATCTTGCATGCACAAGGTCCTAGGTTCAATTCCCAGCACCACAAAAAGAAAAGAAAAGAAAAAAAAAGCTTCTTATTTTTCATTTGCAGTAGTAACAGCCATTCCTTATGCATTTTTATGTTTGCAGGTCTTGAATAGTCACTGTACACCAAGCACTCTTATTGTCCCCCAACAAGGCTAATGCAACTAACCATTTAAAGCTGTGCACTTGCGCTTTTTGCTTATAAAAGCAGCTGTTTTCACAAGATACCAAGCCTTGTAGATTGCATCATGCCTTGCAGTACACTTGGCTTTCTTGGTGCATATGCTCGTTTCCAAATTTTGTGATGATTCAAGAGATTTGTTGTAGCCTAAGAACTCTGAATTAACCTCAGGCAATTTGAGCCCAGATTTCAACAGCCGTGTAGCATATCCAGTACCCTACTGCATAAAGTGAACTTTGCACATGACACGAATAACTGCATTAGGTTACTTTATGCTGCAGTTCACATCAGTTAATAAATGGAAAAACTATGAAAGACTGTTATGTTTTCTTCAGCATTTCTATGCACGAGGATGGGTCTTGACAAAATCTTAGAGGGTTGTTAGTTCGAGTTCAGGCAGAACCATGTAATTTCTATTGTGTCAGCATGACTGGACCACCTCTTCAAATTCCATAATGACAAAGTAACACAATATCTGCATTCATTCATCTGGCAGTGAGCTACTGGTATGACTGCATTATTTTCCCAATCAAGAAGTATCATTACATTCGTCTTCACTGAGTTATGTCAGGATTTTCTGTTCTAGTATTATATTAGAGAAGTAGCATACAATTTTATTTTCTTCAATATAAGCATATGAAATTTTGATATATTCCTAAGATTCTCTTGGGAAGATTTTCTTTTAAATAAATTTTACTGGATAGTTGTATTATACTATAAAATGAGTGATGTATTGAAGATAAGAAGGTATTAAGTAACAGTTTTGCAATAGTTAGCTGTTCCTGCAAAATAATCTCCAGAAATGTCCTGGGGTATATTACTGAGCATCATTTTCACCCACACAGCCACCATTCAGTTGAGGTGGTTGTGCTTCTGGCCTGAGGATTGAGGTTAGTCTACATGTTCTGGTGCCAGTTAGTGACCAGTGGATACTCAAGGCAGTGTTATCATGTCAAAGTTTTGCAGTTTCTAGAAGTGACAACAAGAGATGCCTCTTAGGACCTAGGCTCGGAACTGGCACAGTGCCACTTCTACCCATATTCCATTGGCCAAATCAAGTCATACCATGATGACTGCATCACTAGAAGAAATGCTTCGCCCATGACCATAACTTCCACTGTAAAAGTCCAGTGAACTATTGCTATGGCTTAGTTAGACTTTGCTCCCAAAGGTTCCTAGGCTATAAGGTTGGTCCCTAGAGTGTTGAGATGGTGGGAACTTTATGAAGTTTACCTTGCTGAAAGCTCCTTAGTTCATGGAGACTTCTTCTTCACTCTGGATTAATGTGAATCCCATGTGGCTGAGTGATGTGACAGGCGTTTTAAAGTGAGCCCACCCCCAAATGGTCCTCTTGTTTATATAAATAACTCGTTCCCTTTTTGTTTCTCCTCCGTATGGAAACACAGCCAGAGGACCCTTACTAGAACATTGGTGCCATGCTGCTTGGACCTCTAGCCCCCAGAATTATAAACCAAATAAACCTCTTTTCGTTGATAAGTTACTCAGCCTTAGGTGTTTCATTAAAACCACGAAAAAATGGACTAAGACAATTTTCAAATTTCAAGTTAAATTTTAAAATGAAAAGCATAGAAAATATAATAAAAATAGTGGGAGTATATGTAACAAAAATAAATTTGACAGACTGCTATCCATTTTATCCTAGTGTACATTTTATTTTCTGTTTTATCTCCTGTGAATCACAGACTCATGCACTGATAGTGTAGAGAAGGTTAATTCGGAACTTCATCAAGCAATGTAACTAATTTTTAATGCTTTATTAAATTGAAAATCATTCAAATTCATTTAAATTAATAAAGTTACATTAGTATTTTAATATTTTACTGACAAATGAATTGAAATACAATTTCATGATTTTCCCTATTGCTGGTGATTATATTTAGAAGGATTTTGTTTTTTGAAACATTATTAAAAATCCTTCTAATTTCTGTGCTTTATCAAAATGTTGTATAAATGTTATTCACACATTTATTTAATTAAGAATATTTTGATTTTTCAATTTATCCACTGATGATGAAGATCACATAAGTGTAGGAGATGGTCATGTATGAGAAAATAGGTATTTAATCAATGTACTCTTTACAAAATAGTTTTATAGTATTTTTTCACCAATGAAAGAAACTGAGTCTCAAAGAACACTCATCCAGGACCCGGCAGTCAACAAACCCTTGATGTTGCTGATCGTATTCTCAAAGATGAGACCAATATCAATAAACCAGGCTCTTCTCAGATGCCACACCACTGTTTAGGCTGACATAGTTGCAAGAAGTTCCATTTTGTTACCGTTATTTTATTTTGTTGTTGCTATTCTTTAATTTAGAATGTTAAATTTTAATTTTCCACCTTCTCTGGATAATTCTTTGCTAGTCAGAGGATACAAGATTATAATTTCTTTTACTCTTCTGATAGTATGTGGTTCTTTGGGAGATGGCAGATGGTCACTGAACAATTGTTCTTTGAGTGACAGCTAAAATATATGCCATGATTACCTGAGACTGACTGCAATGTGTATTGCATGTAGCTTAAACAAGCTCTTAATAGTACCTGTTAATGACGTTGAGCCTTTGATATGGGTAGAGCAAGTGCAGAAAAGCTGTGAAAACAAAGAAATGGGGAAATTTCTCTATTTTTCTGTGAGTGAAGCTAATCTTTTGTGGGGGAGGGAAAATAACCTACTATATTTATGAATAAAAAATAATGATTAGTGAGCTACCACTTTGCATTAAGTACTAAAACTCATACAACTACCAGAACCAAGGATATTACTTTTGAAAACTGACTATTCGGGAACAAGTTATGAATCTTAAAGAAAATAAGAAATGTGAATACCCAATAGAGGCTAAAATTTAAATTCAACAATTGTGGAAGTTTTGCAGTTTTTGATGGATTACCCACAGCTGACATGCTTTTACTTCATCAGAAGATAAAAGAACCATTTAGACCATTTGTATGTTATTAAAGTGAGTTGGAATTCCAGAAGACATCTGATTCCACTATATCAGCTGAAAGTGTCTAAAAAGCAGATGGTGTTTTAAACTGAAAGAGAGTCCTTGGAAAGATCTTGAGACGTGTAATTTATCTCAATGTGCGTTGCCCTCGGTGCTTCCTGCTTGATCGTCTCCCTGGCCTTCCTTCTGTTGTACAGTGTCTGGAGCACAGTAGGTGCTCAATAAGTTTGTTGGGAAGAGAGAATACAATCACGCAATGTCACTTGAAACCTTAGGGACAATATTTGCTCGGGTGTTGTATACTCAGTACTTTTCCTTTTTTGTCTGCACTCACACACTAAGAGACAAATAAATTATTGCTGCCAGTGTCGATTGTTGCCAGCTTGATTTGCATTGTATTTATTTTAAACAAATCTATTGTTTTTAGACATTGAGGTAAAAATACTGCCTCATAGAAAAACAGTGAAGCAGTATTGTAAATTAAAATTAACACCTTAGAATGAACATTAAGTGATTTCAGGGTTTGTTAATTTTCGAGTAAATCTCGTGCCTCAAGTTTTAAATTGCAAAATTCATAGCCTAATTTTTAGGCTCTGTAAAACATGCTGGTGGTTGACTGTGCTGCTGAAATAGAATTTTCGGGTGATTTAGCTGCACTTTTTCTGCTGTTAGGATTTTCATTCCACTTAGTTGATATCTAGTTTGCCCTATTTTCTGTATTTAAATGATTTTGAGGAGAAAGTACATTTGTTACTCAAATGTAAGATCAGTAAATAGTAATGTAACATCACTCCAAAAACATGATTTTAAAATGAGAAATACTTTCCTCTTCAATCACCATGGTTTAAATTATTAACATGATAATATAACATTTCCATACATGTAAAATGTAATGGGTCTTTTGACCACTTTGCTACATAAATTAAGAGTTTTCTGTATGTGGTTATCCATTTATTAATGAAAAACCATAGAAGTAACAATTTTGGTAGTCTATTGGAAGAAGATGTACAATATCATTCATAAAGCTTAGATTTAACCTGATACTTAAAAAATATTGTGTTGGACACATAACTCTATGGCTAATACATTTAAAGATAGATGGGACAATCCATCTTTCTCTAAATAGTCTGAACAGTGGATTCCAATAAGTGATGAAGGAAGGAATAGGAATATTTCTCCTTTGGGTTACCCTGACGAATAAAATTCTTTCCTAACAGTATGGGTAGAAACAGTATTTTTGTGATGGTAGTTTAGCATCTTGGGCTTCTTCCTACCTGTGGGCATATGACTTGAATTATTCTCCTGTTATTTCTCTCCTTCCTTGCATCAATCAATTGCTCAGGCTAGCCCCATTTAATAAGATTTCTGGTTTGAGTTGTGCCATCCCAGTATACAATCTGGAGTCTAGGAAAATGGTATGTCCTTTTATGAGGTTATTTTATTGAGAAGATGGGGCCTAATGGAGGTGTTTGTGTCAGGGGTTACCACTCACAGGAGCAGCCTAATGTTGTTGTCATTAGAGGGTGTTTGTTGTTATGGGAGTGTGGGGAGTGGGTTTGTATATCTTATTCCTCACTCCCATCCATTCATCACAGGCTGATGCAAGATAGAAAGCATCTGCCATGTGTCACCTGGATGATATTACTCCCTGCCTCAGATAGTGAGAAATAAGTTCTGTTCATTATAATCTACTTGGTCCATGGTACAATGTTATAGCAGCACAAAACAGACTAAAACACCCATGAAGTGATAACAAAGATGCACTTTATAACAATTTCTATTTGCAGACTCCGGTAAGACTATATGACTCTCACTACCTCTAAAGTTATTAGTTATAAGAAAATGTATATTATAGGGGCCCTGATTTAGCTCAGTGGTATAAGTGCCTGTCTGGCAAGTGCAAGTTTGTAAGTTTAATCCCTGGTGCCAAAATAAATAAATAAGTTATAAAAGATATCATGCCCAACCATTCTGGATAGAAACACACACTCAAAACTTTATAGTCTGCTAATTATAATTCAAGTTAATCTTTTAAAATAAGAAAACTGCATGAATTTTCTATAAACATCATGACTTGTACAATTATTTCAGATTTTGAATTCTCCTTCACTTAGATATACACACATAAGAGCACACAACATTTCTTCTCAATAGTTTAACCATACACAGGAGAAAGTGCTTGAGAAAATCCACCTCAGGATAATGTAACGAAAGAAAGAAGCACATTTTCCCTTGCATCGAATCAATAGCTGCACTTCATCTTCTGCTTAAGTCCCTCAAACTCTTAAATCGAGCCCTAGCTTTGTGCTGTTTGTTTAGTGGGGTGGATGGGAGGCTTGAGCACGGGCTCTTCACATGGAGTGCTCACAAGGGAAATAATATTTTAAAGAGTGTTTGAGTTCACAGGTGTAGACTATAAAAACTGAGAAGTTTTGTTTTTCTAAGATCTAGTATTTATGTCCCTTGTTAAAGAACTATTTGTCATATAAACTTGTTTCCTGCCCAATTCAGTTTCATTAAAAAGTGATGTGCTTTTAGAAATGATGCAGAAAATATTACTAGGAAAATTATAGCAAATGGCATGCCCACAGTTTATAGTCCATTAAAAAACAATCTGGATCTTTGTTTTACCATGAAAATGCAATGAATCACCAAAATCTGATGTATTCCAATGATTGAAATTCATTTCAATTGTATACATTGTGATATTATGAAATATACATTTGGTCTTATTCCTAGTTTCTGGGCATATAAATCTTGAAATCCTTGGAGTTTCCAAGTTATATGTATTTTCATATGCTAGTGAATGGCAGATGAGCTATGGCCCGAGACCTTCAAGGTGAGGTTGATCACTGCAGAGAACAAGGCATGACCAGAGGCGGGAACTTTCCCCTCTGCCTCTAACCTTTGAACGGGAGGTAAGGGTGGAGTTGTTTACTGGTGGCCAATGATTTAATCAATTATGCCTATTTATTGAAATTTCCAGAACAGGGCAACTCTTGCCATCTATTTATCTGTAGCTTTTGTAGTATTCTCCATAATAAATCAATAAATCTATTGCCCCACTCTAGTCACTCTAGCAAATTAATTGAATCTAGAAAGGTGGTCATGGGATCCCCAATTTATTTTATGTTTAAATTTTTTATTTATTTTTAATTTTTTGAGAAAGGATCTTGCTATGTGATCCTCCTGCCTCAGCCTCCCAAGTGCTGGGATTACAGATGTGCATCACCAGGCCCACCCTAAATAAGTAAACAAACTTAACTGTAAAATGTAGGTGAGTTCACTTTAATATTCTTTCAGCTTTTCTGTATGCTTGAAAATATTCATGATGAAAAGATGAAAAAAACACCAAGTATAAGAGGAGAGTAGTAGACTACTCTGATGGGCATTTGATTTTCCTATAATATGACAAAAAAGTGTGAAAAATTCTAAGAAAATTTGTATTTATTCATTTGCTTCTTCACATGATCAGAAAAATAAAGACACTTAATATTAGGGAATAAAGTTTATTGTGCACCATCAGCAAATAACAGAATTTCCAACTCAAATCGACTTAAATGTAAAGAAAGTTATAATTATTAAGAGGAAAACCAAAGTTAGGAGCAACATCAGAGTTATTTAATTCAGTTCCTCAGACATGCTGTCAGGGATGCAAGTCCCTGCTGCACTGTTTCTGGCACCATCTTGACAGAGCTCCTTCCTCTCCACCACAAGATGGCTGCCAGCAGTCCTGTCCCAATCAGTTAGGGAAGAATGATGGCTTTCTCTTCTCAGTTACCTGAGTAAAGTCCTGCTTATGTCTTTTATTGTCTTAATTGCTATTAACCTGCTGGTGTCTGAATTGACTAAGGTAAGAGGATGGGAAAACAGAGATTATGATTAGCTCAGGTTCATTTTGGTAGAGGAGAGAACATTATGAGCACAGGCTCACAAAGAGACCAAGAAATCATCCAGAAACACGGGTATGGAGCACTTAGTGTAAAAAGCATATGCAAGATATTCTTAAGAAAAATCTATTGGCAGAATATGTTCTGAAAGAGAATTACATTATGAAATAATTTTTTATGCTTATAAAAGAAACATGTTTGGTATAAAAACTATTTTTAAAAAAGACCAAACACACATATATACAGACATGCACTCCAATACACACTTATATATAACCTTACCACTTAGAAATAATCAAGGTTAGTATTTTAGCATTGACTTGAAGTAATTGTTCTGCTAGCATGTATGTGTGCATGTATATATGTTATATACTTATTACGATAATAGTTTTACAAATTTGTTTTAATGGAGAAGTTTCCATCTCATGAAAATCCAACATTTGTACAAATATTACTATACTGTAGAATATTTAAAGATTTTTTTTTGCTTTGCAATTAACAAGGCAATAAACAGTTTTATAGTAAATCATTATTCAAATAGTAACTAAAATTTTTATTAGCAAACATTTTAGTTACTATAAAATTAAGCCAAACTATGTAAAGATAATTAATGTGCAATATATACTGATTTGTTAAGCTTGTCTTACACCTCTATTTGTGTGATGATTCTATGTGTTCTAAATATTACTGTCATTATTTGACAGTAACACGTTGCTTTCATACTTTGAGCTACAGTGGGCTCTCCAAGACACAGAGTTACAAAAATTCATTTTTAAAATCATTTATGGTCTTTGTCAACATTTTGCTGGTTTCCTTTCTTTGTTAGCATTTTTACATGACATGAATACAGGTAGGGACTTCCAATGTACTTTTTCTTCCTGCTTTCTAAATCTACTTGGTATTTTTTTACCTAATGTTTTCATAGTTTTAGGAGGTAAGTTGTAAACCTTCCTACATGAAACTCACACATAAAGGCGTGCAAATACTTCATACAGAGGTGAAGTAATGAATGAATAAAATGATGGAATGAGGAAAATGAGTGAGAATGCAATACCTGGTAATTCAGGATAAAATTTGCTGTGACCTTACTAAGTCCATAAAATTTGAAAATTACTTGGTAAAAGTGTTTTATAGGTTTTGGCATTTTAACGATGTTTACTGTGTTTTACAGGAGACAAAGGATTTTGGTCTCCTGAAGGCCAGAATAGGGAGCAATTGTGCATACAATTATGCTATTAAGTTATTAAAGGTAGCAATAAATTTACACAAAACAGACTTTGAATTATCTTAAACTCTACTTAGCTAAAACGTTAAAAAAGGACAAATAACATTACACAACTCTCTGTTTTGTTTTTAATCCACCTTCATTTCCCACTTGGCCACATTATTTTCTTCTTATGTAAACAAGAGTTATGAATTTTCTTTCTAATTTAATAGTGCAAGGCTTGATGTTCGCAGGTAAAGGATCTTATGATTCAACTTTATGACATTAGAAGAGAAAACTCATCTATCCAGGTGTGAGCAAGTTGGAGGAAAAAAGTTGTTTCATTTCTAGAATCATATTTTTAGTCTCAGGACTGAAAGTATTAGGAAATAATATATATGAAAGCTTCTTGAAGGGGTAAAGCACTATATAAATGTAAAGGATTAGTATTAGTAGTGTGGTAAATCATTTCTCTGAAGCTTGGTGTAGGCCATTTATATTTTTTAAGTAGATGAATAGAAGAAAAATATGTTTTACTCTAAGAAGGCCTTATTTTTTACTCTAGAGCACTTGAAGCACTTTTCCCGGTTTAACTTGATTAATTCCTATTTCATCCTGGTAAAGGAGATTGGGGGCTCACATTGCATTTTATGGGTCTCGCCTACTGTAAATTTCAGACATACAGATGTTATTTCTTACTGATGCAGAGGACAAGACTTTGGCTTAATTATTCATTTTGTCACTGAAAGTCAGATGGACTCACTAGAGGCTCCTAGAAGGCAGCCCTCCACTTCTGCATGGTGGGCACTAATCAGGCCAGGCAGTGTCTCCCACCACCTGCAGCAGAGCAGGGGCAGGAGGGAGGAGATCTGGGAAAACTTACTAGGCTCGGTGAAGGGAAAGGGCGCCCAAAAACATGCTCGCCAAGTCCTTGCTTTCCAGCTTTCACTTAGAGTTTATATGATTTTATTTTATTTCAGAAAACTAATTATGGAACATTCCAGGACTCTCCATAAAAGGTGCACTTGGGGAGTTTATCAGGTCCTGGGGAATCATAAGAAAAGGATCCATCTAAGAGGAGGAGTAGAACAGAGTTAGGGGCCGCAGAGCCTGCCAGCTGGAGAAATAAATGCTTAAGCGGCTGCAGAGCCCTGGGAGATGAGGCCCTGTGTGGAGGTTCCCAGCTTGTGTGTGCGCTTTCATCCTTGGGATGCCCTAGACTTCTGCATGCTTCTCCAAGGTGCCTTTCTCTTTGTAGTCCAAGGCCATTCGTTGCCAGCCTTCCTGGTGTCCCTCACATTGTCCACGAGTGCCAGGGACAAAAAGGCAAATCCTCATTTCTATATCAGGTCCACGTGGAAACCAAGGCACAGGACAGTTCACTGCTAGGACACCAAAGTAAAAGCAGGTAGGATTTTTCTTTCTTTCCTTTCCAAAAATTTTTACTTCTTAAGTGACATTTGAAAGATGTGTTAACCAATATACTGGGTTTTGTTTTTTTTTTTTTTAATGTCAGCGTTTCCAGGCTATGTGCATTCTTGTTTAACTGAGCAATCATCTGGGCCTATGGGGAAGAATGAGGCCTAGTGAGCCACAAGTTCTAGTTCCCCTGCCGTCCCCCGACCCCTTCATTTTCTGTTGTCAATGAAGCTGGGCTCTCCCTGAGGACCTGGTCCCTTTGTGACTTTCCCACCTGGGTCTGTTTATGACTCTCATGCAGGTCCTGGAGAAAGGACTTTATTGTGTTGCTACTAAGTATCATTTTCTGATCATTGTTCCTCCTCTACTGGAAAGCAAAAAGCCAGATCCTTGGAACTAACTTATGTTTGTTTGTATGTCCTCAGATTATACCACCAGAGTTAACCTGTTTGCCTCCCATTTGTGTCCTAAACAAATCATAGGTTTGTCCCCTCACATCCTATGACTGCTACTGTAATTCTTGGTGACTTCAATAAACACTGGAAAGTTCTTGGCTGGTCCGCCCATCGCCTGACCTGACCTCCTTGGACCTTACTTGCCTTCTTTCCTGCTCATTCATAGTCACTTGCTGCTTGACTGTACTCTACTTATTTTATCAAGATTAGTGTATGTTTGCAATATTAGTAATTATGTTCACCTTGGGTAATTGGTACATATACACATCAATACTGATTATGTTTACTCTCCTCCCTTACTATCCCCTGCTTCTTTCTGCAGTCTTCTTTATGTCTCCACAGTCTATCTTGTTATTTCCTACCATCCTTTTTATTTTGCTCTTTGAATTATTTATATTTTGGTAAGAGAAGCTGTGTGATCTTTAAGCTCCTGTGTTTGATTTATTTCACCTAGCATGATTTTGATCACATTCTTCCTGATTGTACTAAATGAACCAGCTTCATATCGGTTTTAAGCATCTCACTCTTTGACTACCACTTCTTGGCTCTGCGACTCATCACCTGAATCCTGCAAGGTGTTGACATCCTTTCACAGCTCTCCACACTTCAGCCTACTGCCACTCACCATCCATCCTCTTCTTAACATTCCCACTTCCCTAGCAGAGAACTCACAGGCCATTGTAATATATCTCCAGAGATAACATTCTCAGCTATCTGGACACCTTCATTCAAAATTGCCTACTCTCATCAAGTCTTCCTCTCTCCTTCCTCTTCACTTATTTCCAGGCTTGGGAAAATTCACATGCTGTTGTCTCACTGGGCCCTTAGCCTGGTGAGAGTCTATCTACACTTACCCTTGTTCCTCACTTGTCACCAAGATAAATACTTTACACGGTCATCAAACACTGACCTCTACTCAATTTGCTTTTTCTCAGGTATTCCCTGAGAAAACAGAAGCCATTACATGATGGCTTCATTTTTAAACTGCTAAATATATCAACATCTTTACTCCTACATCCTTGGCCCTCTCTCGCTCAGTGAGTTTCTTACGCTTCTTCCAGTTTTTCTTTTTTCTCCCTTGACCCTAATATTTATTTTTCATCATAAAAAAAGAGGGAGACATAAAAAAACGATATTTATGCCCTCCCTTCAGCCACTGTCCCATATCTACAGAATAAAACTTCTCAACAGTCTCATCTCTGTTATTTCTCCATCTTTTCCAACCACGCTGGAACTCACTGGTCCACTGACAAATGAGTTGTTGACATTACCAGTGAGGTCACCCGTGAGTTCTGTCTTGCAGAATCTGACAGAAGTTCTCTAGCATTATCATACTACACCTTGTAGTAGGGCTTCATACGATGATTGTATCTTCCTCGTTCCTTTCCCTTTGGCATCCTTCATTCTTATTTTTCCTCCTTCATCATGTGCTTCTTACTTTCTTCCACTGGTTCCCTTTAAGTCTTGGAGTTCTTATGGGCTTAGTTCTCAGATTGTTTTTTCTTCTCTATTGCTGCTTGCTCTTAAATGGTATGTATTCTAGGCCTGTAATTTTTAATATGGTTCATGTGCTGAAGAATTTGGCTCTTACCTGTTCTTTATATTCCAGACTGAGTTGCATGCTTGTTTATTTTGCATTTATTTATACCTGGAAATTAAATATGAATCACAAATATATCATATCCAAAAAGAACTACAAATTTTATCTAAAGTCACCATTTCCAAATCTCATTTTCAAAAATTATGAACTTTCTCAATTTGAGTGTGCAGAGTATTATTGGGAGTGGGGTGCTGGGGAGTGGCCAAAGAACCGAATCTGGACCCCTATATCTGGATTTATTCACCCACTGGATATTAGGAGTGGGAGAAAAGTCTGTAAAAAATGGAAAAGTTAATTTATTTGCAGTCTGACAAAAATGGGAGGGCAGCTAGTCTGCCCTCATCTCCAAGGCAAAGAAGTGCTCCAGTTGATACAGAGAGTAGAGCAAAAGCCAGGAAACAGACCCCTTAGCTTTAGCCAGGAAATCCATGCACCAGAGAGCCCAGAAGGTGTTGACAGTCTGAGCCTATTAAACCAGGTTTTGCGCCCAGCATGAGGAAGCTGAAGAAATAGGAAAAAAAAAATTGTAATTTTATAGATTTGTTTTAACATCTCATCCTCAAGAGCAAAGAACTCTGAATGGACCCATGGGTTCTCCCAATCGATTTCCATCTCTGTTTTTGTTGTCCTCTCTCTCATCCTGCATCTCTCTCTCTCTCTCTCTCTCTCTCTCTCTCTCTCTCTCTCTTATTCTCCACATACTCTCCAGTAGCAAATCTCAAAAGAGACATTCAAACATATCTCTTTTGAATTGTTTCTTATTTATCCCACTAGAATGGAAGCTTCCAATGTTAGGAACTTTGTTGTATTTGTTCCTTGTCTCCCCCATTCAGAATATGAGTTGGCAAACTATGAGCCACTGGGAAAATTCACTCTGTCACTGAACGTTTTTTTTACATTTTTAAATGGTTACTTGGTTTTAAAATAAAAGTTTATGATATATTAAAATCCTATGAAAGATGAATTTTAGTTTTATTGGAATATAGCTATTTTCATCTTTTTATATATTTTCTATTGCTTTTTTTTCATTACAACAGCTAAGTTGTGACAAAGATTTTGATGGATTATCAAGCAGAAAATATTTACCATCTATCTGTCTTTTTATAGAAAAGTCTTCTATCCTAGGTTAACACATTTCATAGTACCATATCCTTAACTTCTTATTATTCCTTCCAATAAAAATCTGAGAATTGATTTTGTGTTTCAGTCATGTGTTATTTTCACCTAACTCCTAGGTGGCAGTTGGATAAGCCTGGGAAGTGCCTGTCTCTGATTCTAAAGAATGGAAAAGGCTTAACTCCCTCTGATAGGATTATTTCCAAAAGATGAGAGAGAAGTATAAAACAAAAGAGGCCTTTATTCTGAGAACACGGAGAGAGAGAACCCACCACGCCCCCCCCCCCCCCCAGCGCTGGAGTCTGGCTTTATCTCTGGTGGACTCTTGGCGTGGGGGTATATAAGTAGCCTAAGCTTAGGGTAGTGCCCTAAGGCCATTAGAGATGCACACGTATCTCATTGGCACACGTTTGGCACCAGGGGTAGATTCCTAAGGGTGGAGGGAGATAGAGTCACAGGTAAATCTCTAGGGGCAGGGGAGATAGGAGCTTCCTGGTTCCGGCTGAGGCTTTCATGGCTACAGTGTCCCGTGTGGGCCAAAATCCTTTCACCCTCCAAAACATATGGACTAAACATTGGAGAGAGGCAGTTTCTTAAGGATAATTAAGATGCTGCAACCAGAATAAGGATCCAGAATCTTTAGTAGGAGGAACAGATAGTTGTCATCTGCCTGGACCCTCTTGTTCTTTTGAAAGTGGCAAAGTCCAAACTCTGTGGCTTAATGTTTCTGAGAATTAAATCTTTTGAGTGATAGGTCATACTCAGAATGTATTACAATGGAGCACATCCACATGGAAGCTTTGTCTACAGTATTTTTAATTACAATATGATTGTTAAAACTAATGAAAGGTAAGAGAATCAGATTGAAATTGAAAACTGTGAAGCATACAGAGATGCAATGAAAAGAATTGTTCCATTTGTTATGGTTATGTTGTCATCAACCAGCTGAAGGCTATAGCCTCTCCCACTAGGTTACCTTGGAATTAGACACTTGTTATGTTGTGTGTTATTGTTGTTTTGTCTTCTGCATTGAAAGTTGTTCTTGAAAACTTTCAAAATCTCTTCCAACTCTGAAGTTCTTAAATGTAAATAAGGATTCGTCTAAGGAAGCAAAACTACTATAAGTATTGTGGGATAAGGAAGTGGCTATAAAACTAAGATCCCGGCAAGGCTTGATGGTGAACACCTGTAATGCTGGAACTCCGAAAGACTGAGGCAAAAGGGTCAGAACTTTGAGCCCAGCTGAGGCAAATAAGCATCCTAAACTACCAATTTATCCCATATTTATCCTTTCATTTTCAGCCTGAAATGGGACAAGAAATGCAGTGACCATTAAGTTCAAATTAGTGAAGAAAGCTTTGTTGATCGTTCACATAAGTGGCTTGATTAGGTTTGGAGATTGAGAATGTGTATTATTTTAACCTTCTGACTATTTTTCCTCTCTTTTATAAAGTTCTATTACAAACTGGAATTCTGAATATAAACAAAATAATTTAAAAGGTGTTACAATCTATATTATTTTAAATATAGTTTTAAAAGGAGATGTATTGAGTATAAAATTACTCATAATATAGAGAAATAATTCCTGTGTCTCGGTAAGAAAAGAGTTTCTAAGATACTTTCTCTTTCTTTCTTTCTTTTCTTTTCTTTTCTTTTTTTTTTTTTTTTTTTGTACTGGGAATCGAACTCAGATCTTGCACTTGCCAAGCAGGTGCTATGCCTCTGAGATTTCCCTGGCCCCTCTAAGACTCTTAAATAAATATGAAGGCTAAGGAAATAGGCTATATTATTTCAAACTAGCACCTTCTTCTAAGAAAAATGGAGCGACTGCATTTCTGCTTAAAATCATTTGTGTTCCCCACCCCCCAAGAGGCTTCTATTAGTTCATTTAATATCACTAGAAGAAAACATCTGAGGCTGGGTCACTACACAAATGTATTTCATTAGTTGTCAGATTTCAGGAGTTGGGCTCACTCATTTATAACAGCCCTCTTGTGGGACCAACTGATGTCCTAAGAGAACGGTGCTAATTCCTTCTGAAGCACACCCATGACCCCATGAAACCAGCACTAGGCTCACTTCTTAAAGGTTCTATTCCCCCCTCTCAGAATCAACCACTAGGGCCCAATCTACTGGCATACTTACTTTAGGGGGCACACTTAAACTGCTTTATAACCCTAGCAGGGATTAGACATATCTACCAGTTCCATGTGACCAGCAATTCTAACGTGTAAGCCCTGCAAGTAGTATTGGCCACATAACTCGCTTTGACCAGCAGAATACAAAAAGGCCTGGTGAACACTACATCCAGAGAAATCTTCAGAAGCATCACACTCTTTCCATTACCACTCTTCCTTTTCTTCTATACCACAGGAGCATCCCATCTATCTACTGGGCAACAAGTCAGCCTGTATGCAGGAAAATATATGGGGCAGCACCACAGCTGGCCCACAGCCACCAACATGCAAGATTGGTGCTAAATACAGGCATACTATTTTTACTTATAAACTGCCAAATAATGGAGCCAGTTGTACAGCAGAAACTAACCCAGAAGGTAGAAAGAAGTAATTTACCAAACTGCTGGTGACCACTTCTGTAGGGTTCTGATTGCATGCTATTTTGATTTTCTTACCTTTTTTGTGTTTTCCTGTTATCTATATCATGAATAATTGAGAATGCAGAAAAAACAATCTATTTTCTTTTAAACATACATTCAGTTCTTTCTTAATAATACAGATTTGAATTAAATTGCAGAGTAAGTTAAATTAGCACCAATCTTTGAACAAGGATATGAGGCTCCTCCAGGGCAATCTTGGAATGTGACATTTTAAAAGATCATCACCCTTCAAGTTGATCTGGGTATTCAGTTGAGTACCTAATCAAAACTGCTGGTTTTGCAGAAATTCACAAGTTGATTTTAAAATTCCTGTAAACTCATGAGACCCAGAATAGACAAAACAATCTTGAAAAATAACAGAGTTGAGGGATAAACTTCATGAACTCAAACTTACAGTAGTCAAAATAATGTAGTACTAGTATGAGAGTAGAAGTATAGGTCAAGGGAATAGAATTGGTAGTTTCCAAGTGAACCCTTATATTCATGGTCTACTGTTTTTCAACAAAGGTACTAAAGTAGTAAGGAGGAAAGAGGAGAATATCAATCTTTTCAGCAATAGTTTTGGAGTAAGTAGATATCCATAAGAAAATAATGAAGTTGGAGTCCCTATCATATCATATATAAAATTAAATAAAAATGCATTAAAGATGAGTAAAAACTAAAACTAGATTAGAAAATGTAAGAACACATTACATGACTTTGGATTAATGGGAATGAATTAATAATTTTGGGAATATTTTTCAGAAATGAAGCAAAGAATGCATGCAACAAGGATTAAAAAATAAACTGAGCTTCATTAACATGAAAACTTTTGTGCTTTTAATGCTTCAAATGACACAAACAAGAATGGGAAAAGCTGGTACAGATTTAGGGAAAATATTTTCAAGTCGTATATGTGATTATGAACTCACAGCTAGCATATAGAAAGAACTCTTACAATTCAATAATGCAAAGACAGTTTTAATTATGAAGGGGACAAGAAATGAGATTATATAACCGGAGGAACTGGTATGTCTTTAGGAAGACATCTATTTAAGGAACTAACCCAATAGTAAACTTATTTCTTAGTAGGTTTACAAATTTTTAATCTAAAAGTTGAAATAAATCAGTAACTTCTTATTCATCCTGTGAATTACAGTTGCTCCACTTATGGCTTACTGGCTTACGTATGGCATGTTAACTTTTTTTTTTAGCTCATTTCTTTGGTTCACATATGTCATCAATTTTCAGTGCATTCAAATCTTGCAAACTTCACTCAATTAACATGATTCAAAATAAACTACTGTGAACTGAGTCAATAAAACCTTCAAAGCACTATATTGGGTCTTGCAGAATTCAGAGGTGAATACACACACACACACACACACACACACACACTTTTTGTTTTTTCATTAAGGAATACATAATTTGCAAGTTGGCTCTCAGAACATTAGCATCAATATCAGATGAACATAATAAGTAAATTCTCAAGATCTCCCCCACCAATATCTGCTGAATCAGAAATTCAGAAATATTTTTTAATAAATATCATTGATCTTTTAAAAAATTTACTTAGGAAAAAAAACAAAACAGACGAAGGGTAGAAATAATACATAATTTCAAAAAAATAAACAGTAAGAAATCACTAGTTGATAAATTACATATTGTCCTCTTACAAACAGTTGTTCAAGTTACAAGAGTAAAGTACACAAAGTAGACATTCAAACAGTGAGACTGCAAAGAGTTCTGTTCAATGATCCAACAAAACCTAGTAATATGGGTACCAATCCTACAAACTTAAACATACATGGAGTTATATCTTTTAGAGCCCTTTCTATTCCTCTCTTTTTTACAACAGCAATTACACATTTGGGGTTTTATTACTCCTACATTTCTTATTACTTTTTACACTAGAGGCACAATATGATATTTATTTCTATTTGAGGAAAATCTCAAGTTGACTCCATTTACCTATGAAGGCCTCAAGATCATCCTTTTTACAGCTGAGTAATATTCCATTGTGTAAAAATAACACATCATTTTCATCTACTCTGCGGTTGATGAGCATCTTGGTTATTTCCAAATTTAGCTATTACATTGTGCTGCTATGAACATGGGTGCACGTATATCACTGTGATATGACCTTTTCAGTTTTTCAGGGAAAATATCCAGGAGGGGAATAGCTGGATGACAGGAATTTCCAATCTTAGTCTTCTGAGAAATCTCCATACTGATTTCCATAGTGGTTGTACCAGTCTACTCTCCCACCAAAAGTGGAGCAGTGTTCCTTTCTCCCCACAGCCTCTCCAACATTTTTAAAAAAATTATTTAAAGAGAAAAGGAAAAAATAGAAAAAGTGTACAAGTAATACAGAATTTCAAAAAAAAAAAAACAGGAAATAACTAGTTAATAGATTACATATTGTCATCTTAGAAATAGTTGTTCAAGTTACAAAATTAAAGCATACAAAGTGGACATTCAAACAGAGAGACTGCAAACAGTTCTGTTCAATGATCCAACAAAAGCTCAGTAACATGGTTATCTATCTTATACACTTAAATATACATGCAGTTATATCCTTTAGAGCACTTTGTGTTCCTCTCTTTTTTACAATAACAATTACACATTTTTGGGTTTATTACTTCCACAGTTCTTATTACTTTTTTTTGAAGAGAATAAAATCAAATGTGACATAACAAAACAGAGTCAGTCAAATCAAAAGGATGGACGTAATGCATGATGTAAAAACAAAATACAGGGTGATCAACAATGATCACCATAATGCCTCTTGCTATCTTAAAAAGAGTTGCCTATATCATCAGGTATAATAAAATTGAACAAAACAGTACAGAACAAAACCAATGAAACCGAAACATTGGAGACATTAGAGGACTTCAAAAGAAGATAATAGTCAAACCAGAATGGGCATCGTAGTGAATCTTATTGTCTTCAAAGTAGTAGCCTATACCCTCAAACTTGATACTATCAAGCAAAACAGAATGGAGTAAAATCAGTCAAAATAAGATGGTGAGAGCAATACAGGGCTTCAAATCAAGTTAATAGGAAATCAAAGTGGTTACTGTAATATATCCTGCTATTTTTTATTTAATTTTCCCTTAATTAAAAAAATAAAAATAAAAAATAAATAATATAGAAAGGAGATAGAGATAAAAGAAAACATAACACGACAGCACAGGTCAGAACATAACAATTTAAGCAACATAGTGTTTCAACACAAGATATCCCGACATAACAGTAGTTACCATAGTGTCTCTTTCCTTGAAATATTTGAGTATAACTTAATATACTGTAGCATCAAACATATCAAGACCACGTAAAACCATTCAAGAGAATGACAGTATTACAGGATATTTAGAACCAACTAACAGAAAACAAACAATGGTTTCTATATTATCTCCTTGTCTATAAAAGTTTTTGTTTGTACTATCACATATAATAAAATCCAATAAGATACAACATGTTAAGACCGATGGAGACAGAAGAACAAAAGCTTGATGGGACTTCAAAACAAGGATATTAAATCAGCACTAGCTATTATGTCTTGTTTTCTTCAAAATAGCTGTTTGTACCATCACAGACAATAAAATCAAACAGCCCCCCCAAAACCATTCCAATTAATGAATGAAAACATTATAAGGCTTCAAAGCAATATAATGGGGAATCATGAATACCATATACTTTTATGTATATTTATCATTTCTTATACTAGGGAAACTATTCGGTATTTATACATGTGGGTTTGATTTATTTCACTTATGAGTATGGTCTCAAGCTGTGCCCATTTATGTATAAATATCTTAGTGTGATCATTCTTTTTTTTTTTTTGCCTTTTTTGTTTTTTTTGTTTTTTTATCAGTACCAGGGACCGAACTCACGACTGCCTACTTGCAAGGCAGGCGCTTATGCCGCTGAGCTAAATCCCCAGCCCCAGTGTGATCATTCTTTATAGCTGAGTAGTACTCCATTGTATAAAAATACCACATCTTTTTTATCCATTCCTCAGTTGATGGACACTTAGGTTGTTTCCAAGATCTGGCTATTACAAACTGTGCTGCTATAAACATGGGTGTAAACATATCAATGTGGTATGATGCTTTCAGTTCTTCTGGGAATATGCCTAGGAGTGGAATAGCTGGAACAAATGGGACTTCCAATCCCAGCTTTTTGAGAAATCTCCAGACTGACTTCCACAATGGTTGCACCATTCTACACTCCCACCAACAGGGGAGGAGAGTTCCTTTTCCCCCACAGCCTCTCCAGCATTTGTCCTTGGTAGTTTTCTTGATTCTGGCCATTCTTTCAGGAGTAAGATGGAATTTCAGTGTCATTTTAATTTGCATTTCTCTAGTGATTAATGATGATGAACATTTTTTCATGTATATATTTGCCATTTGTATTTCTTCATCTGAGAATTGTATTTTCATCTCAGAAGCCCATTTTTGGATTGGATCTTTGAATTTTGGGGGTCTGATTTTTTAAAATTCTTCGTATGTTTTAGGCAGAAGTCCTTTGTCTGAGGGAAAGTTCACTAAGATTTTTTCCCAGTTTATGGATTTTCTTTTCACTATGCTGGAGATTTCTTTTGACATGCAGAAACTTTTTAACAAGAGGTGATCCCAGTTATTGATTCTGGGAAGTATTTCCCATGCTGTTTGAGTCCTGTTCATGAATTCTTTAACTACCCCTATGTCTTCAAGGTTTCTACCCAATTTGTCTTTCAATAGATTTAGTGTTTCTGTTTTAATATTCAGATTTTTGATCCATTTAGATTTTAATTTAGTGCATGGTGATAGGCGTGGGGCTAGTTTTAGTTTTTGGCATATGGAGAACCAGTTTTTCCAACACCATGTATTACAGATGCTGTCATTATTCCAGTGAACATTTTTGGCCCCTTTATTAAAGATAAGGTGGTTGAGTTTATAGTTGTGGTTGTATCTTCTAATCTATTCCATTGATCTTCAGCTCTGTTTTGATTCCAGTACCATGTTGATTTTACTACAGTTGCTTTGTAGTATAACTTCAAGTCAGGGATTGTGATGCCTCCTGCCTTGCCTTCGCTACTTAGAACTGTCCTTGCTATTCTAGGTCTCTTCTTACTCCAGATGAATTTTAGAAGTGATTTCTCTAGATCTATGAGGTATGTTGATGGTATTTTTATTAGGGTTGGATTGAATCTGTATAAGAGTTTTGGGAGAATGGCCATTTTCACAATATTTATTCTTCCTGTCCATGAGCAAAGCATGTCTTTCTACTTTCTGAGATCCTCTTCAATTTAGTTTTTCAGTGTATTATAATTTTCATTGTATAGGTCTTTCACTTCTTTCATGTGAGAAATTCCTAAATATTTCATTTTTTTGGTTGCTGGTATGAAGGATGTGGCTTCTCTTATTTGTCTCTCTGTGATCTTGTTGTTAGTGTATATGGATGCTATTGATTTTTGAGTATTGATTTTGTATCCAGCTATATTGCTGAATTTATTTATTATATCTAAGAGTCTTTCAATGGAGTTTTGGGGTGTTCTATGTAGAGTATCATGTCATCTGCAAATAATGATAATTTAACTTCTTCTTTTCCTATCTTTACGCCTTTTATTTGTCTCTCTTGTCTAATTGCTCTGGCTGGTATTTCCAGTACTATATTAAATAGGAGTGGTGATAAGGGACATCATTGTCTTGTGCCTGATTTTAAGGTAAAGGCATCAATTTTTGGCCATTTAGTATGATGCTGGCTGTTGGTTTGTCATAGATGGCCTTTATCATATTGAGGTAAAGACAACCTATTCCAATTTTCTGTAAGATTCTTATCATAAATGAATGTTGGACCTTATCAAAAGTTTTTCCTGCATCTAACAAAATGATCATGTGATTTTTACTTTTGGTTTTATTGACGTGGTGGATTACATTTGTTGATTTACATATATTGAACCATCGCTGCATGCCTGGGATGAATCACATTTGGTCCTGGTGTATAATCTTCTTGATTATTTGCTGCACTCTATTTACCAGCCTCACCAACACTGATTTCTTGATGGCAGCCCTTCTTTCCAGATTGAGATGAAATCTCAGTGCTTTTTAATTTGCATTTGTTGAATGACCAGTGATGGTGAACATTTCTTCATGTATTTATTTACCATTTGTATATCTTCATCTGAGAACAGAGGCCAATTTTTGGAGAGGGTCTTTGAATTTGGGGGCTTGATGTTTTTCAGTTCTTCATATGCTCTGGATATAAGTCCTTTGTCTGAGGGGTTGCTGACTAAAATTCTTTCACATTCTGTAGGTTTTCTTTTCACTCTGTTGGTGATTTCTTTTGAAGTGCAGAAACTTTTCAATAATAAATGACCCCAGTTGTTGATTCTTTGAAATGTTTCCAGTGCACTTGTGTTTTGTTCATTAACTCTCTGCCTCCCTCTATGTCTCTAAGACTTCTACCTACCTTGTCTTCCAGTAGATTTAGTGTTTCTGTTTTAATATTTAGATCTCTGATGCATTTAGACTTTAGTTTAGTGCCTGGTGATAGGCATGGATCTAGTTTCAGTCTTCAGCATGTGGAGAGCCAATTTGTCCAACACCATTTATTAAAGAGGCTATCCCCCTCTTCCAGTGAACATGTTTAGCCCTTTGTCAAATATCAAGTTGCTGAGTGTCTTTGTAGTTGTGCTTGCATCTTGTAATCAGCTCCACTGATCCTCAGGTCTATTTCTTTGCCAGGACCATACTGATTTTATCACTGTGGCTTTGTAGTATATTTTCAAGTCAGGAATTGAGATGTCTCCTGCCTTCCCTTTGTTGCCCAGAATTGCCTTTGCTATTCTAGGTTTGTTCTGTTTCCAAATGAATTTTAGGAATGTTTTCTCTAGATCTATGAGGTATGTTAATTGTATTTTAATTGGGATTGCATTAAAATCTGTATAACAGTTTTAGGAGTATGGTCATTTTCACAATGTTGGTTCTTCATAGACAAGAGCAAGGAATATCCTTCCATTTTCTAATATCCTCTTCAATCTCCTTTTTCAGCGTAGCATAATTTTCAGCATATAGGTCTTTTACATTCTTGGTTCAGGTGATTCCTAAGTATTTCAGTTTTTTAGATACTATTGTGAAGGATGACATTTCCGTAATTTCTCTCTTGGTGAGTGTTGTAGTCAGGGGTGGTACACAGAGAACAACTAGGATCAGGACATGGAGTTTATAATATTTTATAATGGTCACCGGAAGTTAACACAGGAAAATGCAAGAAATCTATCTGCAACACCAAAGACATAGATTATTTAGTCGAGAGTCTAAACCCCACGGCAATGTCCCACCTGAGTCCAGATAAAAACCCAGAACTCAGAACAGTGCCTCCCATGAGTCCAACTGGAGGTCCAGAGCCCACAAGAAGGACTCACACTAGTTTCTTTTATGGATCTGTGCCGGGAAGACCCAAGGGTCAGCAGTGGAAGCCAGAAAGCCTACGCCAGCAGGATGAAGGAACTGTGCTAGTGGGATGAGGGTTCTATGCTGGAGCTGACAAGTCACACTCACAACAGAGACCAGGGCTATCCTGAAAGGCACCACAGCTGTCCTCAGCGACACTGAGGCCCTGACCTCCTCTGATGACAAGCAGTCAGGTACGTGCCAGGAAGCAGCGGTGCGGAGTTCATCCTGGAGACCAAGCAGCACATGTTTTCCCTTCTGGAGCCAGAAAGCAATGCTTGATGTGAGGACCAAGGCTTCTCCAAGAGAACCAACAGCTCAGACAGCAACTCGTAGGAGAACCCACAATGCTTCCTTAACATCTCAACCCTCAAACACCTCCCTTCTTCTCCACCTATTTATCCTGGCAACTTTCCTTAGGTGGAGCATCTTTGCTCAATGCCATGCTGATGTAATCCAGCTGGCGTTAAGTTGACCACCAGTTCTTAATCCATAACAGTGAGTTTTTGGTATGTGTACAGGAATGCTATTAACTTTTGAGCACTGTATCGAGCTACACTGCTGAATTTGTATCCAGCTACACTGCTGAACTTATTAATTCTAGTAGTCTTTTAATGGAGTTTTTTGGATCTTCTATATAAAGTGTCTTGTCACCTGCAAATAGTGATAATGTAACTTCTCCCTTTTCTATCTTTATTCCTTTTATTTCTCTCTCTTGTCTGATTTCTCTGGCCAGTGTTTCCAGAACTATGTTTAATAGGAGTGGTAATAGTGGATATCCTTGTCTTGTTCCTGATTTTAAAGTAAAAGCTTTCAGTTTTTGTCCATTTAGTGCTGTTGGTTTGTCATAGATAGCCTCTAAAAGATTGGGGTAGACACCGTCTATTACAAGTCTCTGAAGGGTTTTTATCATGAACATGTGTTGGAGTTTATCAAAATCTTTTTCTCTATCTACTGAGATGACCATGTGTTTTTTTTTTTTTCTTGGCTCTGTTGATGTGGTGTATTACATTGATTGATTTGTATATATTAAACGATCCATGCATTCCTGGAATGAATCCCACTTGGTCATGATGTATAATCTTCGTGATGATTTGCTGCATTCTAGTTGCCAGTATTTATTGAGAATCTTTGCATCAATGTTCATTAGTAAGACTGGCCTATAGTTCTCCTTTTTGGTTGGGTCTTTTTCTGGTTTTATATGAGAGTAATAGTTGCCTCCAGAAATGATTTAGGGAGGATTGCTTCCTTTTCAACTTCATTGAAGAGTTTAAGGAGTATTTACATCTTCTCCAAATTTCTTGTTGAATTCAGCTGTGAATCCATCAGAACCTGGGCATTTCTTTGTTGTTAAGTTTTTGATTACATTTTCAATTTCAAAAGCTGATAAAATTGCTACATCTTCTTGGTGAGCTTTGGTAGTTCATATTTCTAGAAATCTGTCCGTTTCCTCTGTGTTATCCACTCTATGTGAGTAGAGATTTTCAAAGTAGGTATTCATGGTCTATTGAATTTCCATAGGATCTGTAGTAATTTTCCCCTTTTCAGTCCTTATTGCATGAATTTGGGTTTTTCTTTCTTTTTTTATAAGGTTAGCTAGAGACTTGTCAATTTTGTTTATTTTCTCAAAAAAAAAAAACCCAGCTTTTTCATTCATTAATTCTTTGTATTTTTTTCTTTTCAATTGCATTGATTTCTGCTCTAATCTTTACAATTTCCTCTCTTTTATGAACTTTGGGTTTAACTTGCTTTTCTCTTTCTAGAAACTGAAGGTGAAGCATTAGGTTGTTTATTTGCATTCATTTTGTTTTCTTAATATGGCAATTTATTGCTATATATTTCCCTCTAAAGAACACTTTCTTACATTCTACAGATTACAGTATGTTGTTTCTGCGTTTTTTATTAAATTGTAGATATTGCTTTATTTCTTCTTTAATTTCGTCTGTAACCCAATGGTTGTTCAGAAGGTTATTACTTAATTTCCATGTATTTATGCAGGTTTTGCCATTTCTTTTGCCATTAATTTCCAATTTATGTGTTTTATGGTCAGATATTATGTATGGGATAATTTCAACGCGTTTGCAGTTACTTAAGAATATTTTATGGGATAATATATGGTCTATTTTGGACATGTCTCATATGCTGCTGAGGAGAATGTGTATTCTGATGTGGTTGGGTGGAATACTCTGTAATCATCTACTAAGTCCAATTGCTCACAGGTATGATTCAATTCTATTATTTCTTTGCTGACTTTTGGTCTAGTTGATCTATTTCTTTGTGACAATGGCCAGTTAAGGTCCCCTATTATAGTTGTGTTCTTTTGTATTTGGTTTTTCATGTCCATTAGTACCTGTTGTATATACTTGTGTGCTCCTGTACTTTTTGCGTATATTTTTATAACTGTTAGTTCTTCATCTTGAATTTTTCCACTAATGAGTATGTCGTGACCTTATCTCTTTTAATCATTTTAAGTTTGAAGTTCACATTGTCTGTGAATAGAATAGTTATCCCTGCTTTTTTCTGGGTTCCTGTTGCATGGAATAGTGTTTTCCATCCTTTGGCTTTCAATCTATGAGTTTCCTTTTGGGTCAGATGTTTTTCTTGTATACAATGTATCATGGAGTTATGGTTCTTGATCCATTCTGTCCGCTTATTTCTTTTAATAGGTAAGTTGAAGCAATTTACATTTATGGATATCACTGATATGTACTGGCTCAACTTTGCCATGTTATGTTTCAGTTGTTTGCTTTCTGCTTTTCCCCTTATTTAATTGCTTGTCCTACCTGGTGGTTTCTTTCTCTTGTTGCACTGGGGATTGTGGTCATTTTTATCTGTATCTAGGGTATCTTTCAATAGTCTTTCTAGGTTTGGTGGCATGAATTTCTTCAGTTGTTCTTCGTCATGGAAGTATCTTGTTTCTCCGTGAAATTTGAAAAGCAGTTTTTCTAGGTACAGCAGTCTGGGTTGAAACTTATTTTCTTCAGGACTTAAAATACCTCACCCCAAGCTCATCTTAACTTGAGGGTTTGTGCTAAAGTTTGCTGTGATTCTAATGGGCTTTCCTTGATAGGTGAGTTGTGTCCTTTTTTTTTTTTTTTTAGCAGCTTTTAGTATTCTGTTTTTATTCTGTATGTCTGAGATCTTAATTATTATATGTCTGGGTATAGATTTATGTTGGCTGTGACTGTTTGGCATTCTATATGCTTCACTTATCTGCATATCAGATTTTTCCCTCATGTTTGGGAAATTTTTTGGTATTACTTATGTAACTATTTTAGATATATCATTTGCATTGACTCCTGCATCTTCACTGCTGCCTATTAATCTTACATTGTTGCTCTTGGCATCATCTTGAAGCTGCTGGATTGTCATTTCATGCTGTTTTTTTATTTTTCAAAGTTCTATCCTTTTATGATTGCTAATTGCAATCCTGTCCTCAAGATCCAAAATCTTATCCTCAGCTTTATTTAAATGGTTTTGCCAGTTTAGAATAGAACTTTTGTTTCTTGGATGTCTCTTTGAGTTTGCTTCATGAATTCTGCTTGTTTTCTATATTGTTCATTCAAGGTTTCAATCAGTTTCCCATGCACCTGTACTTTTTTCTCTGTGCTTCTTTAGCTGTGCTCAGCAACTCCTTTACTAAGGTTGTTATGTCTATCTTTACATGGGAGAGCACTTCTAATTTGACTTCCTCTATAGCCTTAAGGAATTGCTTTTTTTTATTTCACTCACTATCTTTCCATAGATTTCCTGTGTGTTACTTTTGATGTCTTGTATTTCAATGACTCCTGTTACTTGTTCCTCGTGGGCTAGATGTTTGAGACTGCATTTTGCTTTTCGTTTTGTCGTTTTCCCCTTTTGAGTTAATATTTGGTCTTCAGTCCCACTAGTGTCAACTGTTGGTAGTGTGTATCTTGGGGTCCTAATGTGAGGTTTATGATTGTCCAATTGCTGGGTCCCTCAATGAATAGCTGCGCCATTCACCTGACTTCCCACTGTAGGGACTGTTAGGTGAGTCCTATATCTTCCTGAGCTGACAAGCCTAGGAGTGTTGGTATAGGTCAACTTTTCATTCCTGCTCTTACTTTATCTTCAGGTTATTTCAGGTCACCAAATCTCCCTATATTGTTTGTGTCAGCTGAGGCCCTATTGTGTCCCTATTGTGTGCATGTGTGCCTCATAAGCCTTTTTGATTTTCTCCAAGTTGAGGGAGTCCTTATTGGCACATTCCTCATCCTGCCTGATGTTTTCTGTGTGCAGGGATGAATCACCCACACTCTTGACAGACTCACCAAGGTCTTACAGTTAGTTGGAGGGAGCTTTACTACTGGCCCTATTTACCCACTGTCCACCTCTATTTTAGGGGCATACTCACCACACTTACTAGAGCCTGCTAAGATCTTCTGTTTGTGTAAGGCAGTTACTGAATCTCCCTTCAGACTAACACAGTTAATCCACTGTAGTCCAAGGTTCTGGGAGAAAGGGTGGTAGCTGAAGATCAACAGCAGTATTAGGTCCAGGAGGTCGGGGGTATCCCTGAGAGGCCAATAGATGTCCTGGGTCCAGGCATCTGCTAAGCATGGGCCAAGGTCCCAGGACAGCCTTGTGTTCCTCACTGGTGGCTGGAGTCATACAGGAAGTGCACAGCGGCAGGGGCCAAGGTCCCAGGACAGCATGGCATTACTCACCGGCAACTGGAGTTGTGCAGGAAGTATGCAGCTGCATGGGTCAAGATCCAAGGGAAGGGTGCATTCCCCAAGGTCGCTACCAGTTACGCCGCAAGTGTGCCACGAAGGCTGTGGCCAAGGTCCCAGTGTGGCTTGGCTTTACTCACTGGCAGCTGGATTTGGGCAGCAAACACGTGACTGCGCGGGCCAAGGTCCCAGGGCCAAAATCATTGATCCTGAAAAAACCAGAAATCAGCCTGCCTTTCCTTTGAGCCAGCCAGTGCCTGTTGCATGGGCTCCTCCCAAGAAGAACTCTCCACCCCTAGGCAACTGGCTGATTTAGAGGAACACAAGGTGGGATCATAGCAAATAAGTTACAAAAATAATAATGTTTTTATTGATTGGTTGACTTTGCACTCTAGGGCCAGTAGACCGAGTATCTGTTTTGAGGATAACAATGTGCCTTATACTAACTGTGGGGGATTTATTTCTGTCTTGCTTTTTGGAATTCTATATTTTTATCACTGTTTTGTTTTGTTCCATTTATTTTTATTCCCTTCAAAATAAAATATATGTGTGTGTGTGTGTGTGTGTATATATATATATATATATATAATCTCACAATGTCATAGGCTTATATAACTTTGGAACTTGCTCCCTAGGTAAGTTTGTCACTTGTGATAAAGATAAGACTTAGATCATCTGCAATCCTGTATTTACATGCACAGTTCAATTTGAAAGGGCTCAGGCCAAATTGTCAATTTTGAAACATCTTGGTAAAACAGAGATATTAGGGAAAGACCATCAAGGAGAAATTTAGCTTTTCTTAGTTCTATCTTTGCTAATGTGCATTTTTATACATAATTCATATATTCCAAGTGAGAGTCCAAAATAAATAGATAGCTTGAAATAACTGTTAATACTCACATAGTTGAGCAATACATTATTTTCCCCCTCCAGTAAATAACAGTTATTGGCACAAACATTAACAAGCATAATAGTTATAATTTGACTGAGGAGGATAATTATGTATTAGCTTAAGTAAGATGCAATGCCTTACAGAGATCTGTCATTCTCTGGGAGTGTTGACTTAAAACAGTCCCAACTAGGAAACTGGGCATAATTCATCAATTCTTGTGCAGTTCAGCTGTGCTATCTCGTATTGGCCCTATAAAATTTAACTCTAATTAAGAATCATTTAGAGATTTTAGCTAGAGTGATATGTGAAAGAGTATCTTTATTCCCACTTAGGCAGAGGAAAGGTTTTAAAGTGGAAAATGAACAATTGATGATTGCCTTGCCAAGTACAATTAAGAAAATTCAACAGCATTGATCATAGCAAAATCTGGAAAGAAAATCTGTTGAAGGCTGAGATTTGGTCTTTGTGTAGGTAATACTGTAAACTGTGCATTTCATTTGTTTATCTGATTATAATTCTTAGAATGATCTATGCTCTCTCATACATAAAATAGAATTTTACATATTTTTCCCACGGATCCAAAGAAAAGAGGTCTTCTTTGAATTAGTTTTTGTTTGTGTTTTGTTTTGGTTTTGGTTGAGGCCAGGTCTTGCTATGCAGCTCAGGCTGGCCTTGAACTCACAGGTATCCTCCACATCTGCCTTTGAACACCAGGATGACAGGCATGCATCACTGTGCTGGCAAAGGTTTTTTGGCTTCCTCTCTGCAACATTTTCTGCGATGTTAGTGTCAACTCCTTTACCTCTCACTCCCTGCTGGAGAAAACTGGCTTACTCCAGGGTCTTCCCTTCTTTGCCTTCAGCTTGCTTCCTTTATTACACACTTGATTAGTGACAATTCCTTTTTTCAAATGCAAGGGCAGATTTAGAAGAGTTTCAAGGACACAGGTAAGGAAGTCTTAATGGTTAAATTTCACAAACATCATGAAAGGCACAAATTATGTGGGTTTTGGGCAGTTTTATGTCCTCAGGAATATAGGAGTTGCTTTGATATGAGCCATATGTAGTTGAAAATTTAGGTAACCATGTGAAATGTCAGCATATAGTATCTATGATAGGCTCACTCTGGATCAAAGGAATAGTTGAGGCAGACGATAATGAGACTTTTGAGAGCAAGAAAAAAATCACACCGAATCTGATCTACTCAACAGGTGGTGAAAACTAGGCAATAACTAGGGACACTACTTCAGGATAAATCTGGGATATGGTGGCCTGATGTATCAGTGGCTGCACAGTATACGGATAATGTTACCTGAGAGAGGCAAACATTCCTATAAATACAAAGCAGTATCAAAAGACAAAATTATTACAAACTTAATTTCAAGACCAAGTTGGCTTTTATTTGTGTTTCTAAAACTTGATAACATCTCATTCTTTAAATTAAAAGGGTGTTTAAATTAAAAGGGTGTTTTAAAGAGCCGAGCAGAAAGGCCCAGCATTACAGACAGAAGTAGCCTGAAAGAAGCAGAAATAGGAAACAAAATATGGATTCGTTGTTTCAAAATTACTTTGTGTATAGAGTTAAACTAAAGTGACTTCTTTTATCCCACTGACTTAGTTGACTGGAATCTCCTGGGTTTTTTGTTTTATTTTGTTTTGATTTTGCTTTTTCCAACTGGTCCATTTAAAAGTTCAGCTTGATTCCATGGTAGTTAGCATGAGATATTCCATTCTGGTTTGGTTTGATCAATGGGACCTAGTTTCTGAAGTTAGTTCAAATCAATGATTTTCCATAAATTTTGGTTAATACTAAAAATAAATTTTTCAAAAATAGTGGAGGTAGATTTAGGACCAAGGATGCTAACTGGCTACTTTACACTATACACTTGATGTAAACCAAACATGTGCAACTATTTTTTTTTTTTTCTTTTGAGACAGGGTCTCACCAAATGTTAAGTTGGCCTAGCTTGGTTTGAACTGTCAATCTACCAGACTCAGCTTCTCACAGTGATGGAATTACAGACATGCATCACCATACCAGGCCTCTCTTCCATCTATGATACTCTTGTCTGATGTGAATTGTCTTTCGCAAAGATGATCATTTTTTAAAATTTTATGCAACCAGCCCAATGCATCAAAATGATGTTTGTACAGAGCCCTGTGTTTTCATCTGTCTAGTTTATTTCTCACAAGAACAAAAGGTACACTTTTGTTCCAAGTCTAATTGCTCATAATTCGCCATATAAATGAACCATGTAAATGGGCATACATTCACTTAGTGACAGTTATATTTTAAGAGTTATGTCCTTCTAGCAAAAGACTACAGGCAAAATATGTACACAGATGAGACAATTGGCGCCTTTTAGAGGTCAACGAAATACACCAATCTTCAAGAGACTAAGGAACATGGAAGAAGCCCATGCATGAGTCAGAAATGAAATTGATACTTGGTTCTTGGGAACTAGAAATGCAAAGCATATTAAAATAAATCAAGATTATAAGAGATACTTGTGTGCTCTGACCCTACAATTTTGAACATTATCATTGTCATTACAGTGGCTGAGTTCCTATTCTATCCTTTGTGCTTCTTCACCTAAGGCTTCCTCTGACCATTGCAGTCTGCTTAGAGCTAGCTTAGCAGTCCAGAAAGACTGGGCTGGATCTCTCTCCTGGTTGCCTCCTCCAACTATGCATCCTTGAACAAAGTATACAAATGCCTCAACTTTTTCCCTCCTCCAGTGAGATAACACTAGGTCTTAGAGATAGAAGCTTGCAGTTAGGCTGCTATTATCTACAATATTAACTTCTGCAGATATATACTGCATCATCTGACCTCGCTTTTTTGTCATGTTGCTTCTCTGGTATAATCTCGGTTTGTCTTCCCCCAAATTTAGAAGCTCCCAAACCTTTGTCTGAAATTCTACCTTAGGAAAATCCAAACTCAGATAGGAATATGTACATAAAGTGGACAACCAAAAATCTGAAAAATAAAACAAAACTAAAAAGTAGTTAGAAAAAGGAGAGTTGAGATCTAGATAAATGAAAATACTAATTTTCTTTTCTTTAGATTTCTAAAAAGTAAGAGTTAAAGAAACATTGTGTAGTGATTTTCTATGCTAGTACATCCTGAAGGAAAAGGAAACTTGATGGACATTTTGTTGTAAAGTGGCTCCTGAAAAATGTAATGCTTTAAATGAAACCACATTGTTAACTGTGATAATGGGATCCTACATCACTGAAAGACCCATTGCTTGTTTCTTTGTGGTTTCCTGCTATTCTACAGTAGTTCTTTTTGGAATTAGGTGGTCTTTTCCGAAGATCACTTGTGTTATGTGTTGAAATAATGAAAAAGCTGCTGAAACACAATATGCATTTTTTAAATCTAGTAATAAAGAAAGTGATGTGGCTGAATAATGCCTAGCCAGATTAGCTTTGACACTGTATTTGTTTTGTGTCCAACTTTATCTAGCAATGCATTATTCACTAGTACTATACGCAGTGCTTTATTATGTCTTAATCAAATGCATTTTATCATAAGTGTCAATCCAGCGCCTTGGCATTGTATTTATATGTTTTTAAATACTGAGTTCTCTGTAAGCAAAAGATAAATTCTGAGACTGGAAAGGAATATCACATTTCAGGGGTTTGGAAATGAAGTCATTGTTGTAGGCACAGGGTGCTGTTACTCACACACTAAAATCATCTAAAAACATGTTATTTGCTCATTTTTATTTCTTTTAACAAGCTGAAATATAGCAAATATTCACTTAATTTTTTTCTTCATTAATGTGAAAATCAAGAAGATATGTTTTGATTATCCGTGGAAGGTATTCAATGAGTTTGTAAAGCACATAGATATAGATTGTAATTTTTGATGATAGAATTTTAATACATATAAATCTAAGTGCTCAAATGCTATGTTAAACATAAAGATTTATGTACAAACTGATGAAGAGTTGTAAGCAATTACACATTTTCAAATCTAATTAATTAATAATGAGTTGTATTCTTTGTAAATACAGCCTGGCTTTGGAAAGCTTATTAAGTTTCCTTGATTTCCAAGAAAAAAAAATTCTGTTGAATTATATTATTAAGATCATGGGTTTATTCTTCGGATAATGACAAGTTTTTAATTGAAAAAATATTGTCAAAATCCATTATCAAGTTGCTTAATACTCTGGCTCTTTTATCAAGAAAGCAGACATGGATTTATAGAAGTTTTGTATTTAGAGAAAAAATGTTACTATTATAATGCTTTGGTATATAATATTAATTTGAACTAATCTATTCCTTAAGGGAACATATCTTTAAGACTAATACAATGCATCATTTTGTATTAAAAATATCGCCATATTAAAATAAATTCAAGGCTTTAAGTGAGTATAGTTATTTTGTTGAACTGCTCTCTGAGTCAGTATTAAGTGAATCAATAGTACTGAAAGCATTAGATTCTGTGAGGTTTAATGACATTAACTTCCAAGTAAATATCACTAGTTGGATAAAGTTTGATGTAAAAAGTAATACCTAAGTGTTTAAATATATAATTAGTGCTTATATGTGAAATAATAACTATAATAGGAGCTTCTTACCATATCCTACCATGCCGCATAAATAACACTCAAATAATTATGTATAAAGACAAAACAAAGTTAAACCTCACTAATCTTCCTAAATAATCTCATCATAAAATACTATTGATTTTATTTATTTATGATTTTATTTTATTAAATGATGATTTATGAAAACCTATCTCTGCTGCATCTGGATATCTTATTAGAAAGCTCTAGAATTCTACAGGCTTCTCTACAGAATGTATTTAGTAGCCCTCAGACTAATTTTCAATGATTTCATTGAGCCGCTCATAATTGATCAGCCTAAGCCTTTTGCTTGTCTTTTTAAGAAGTCTTCCACAATTCTTTTGTATTTCGTTTGCTTTATTTCTATTTTGCCCTCTGATTAATTAGTTTTACTCCCTCATTGTAATGGATTTTCTTGCTTGTTTGTTTTTTCTCTACTGTTATTTCATTTTTTTTGGTCTTATCTTTGGCAAAACAACTGCTCAACTCATAGATAAGGATTATGTCTGAGTCCCCTTCCTGGACACAAGATTTGAACCCACAGTTTAGAGAAGAAGACAGTCACCTGGGCTCGAAGTTTTTAGACGATTCAGTTGATAATTGGCTGACTCCAAGGCAGGAAGGGCATGGTGAGCCTCTGTGAACTTGAGTCGATTAATCCACTGATTATAGAGCCACCATGATCCATACACAATATGTACTTTTGGGGGACATTTATATCTAAACCATAACATCTTGATTAATTAGAAAAAGTATGTGGAAATTTTCTAGATCTGGTTTGATAAACTGATAAACATGTTTGAATTTTTGAGATTAGTATTTATTCATCATAAATAAAATAGCTACTTCAGTAATTTTCAGGACTTCTGGATTTAAAATGTCAATTTTCTATTCTATGGAAACTTAATGTCTAATCTTAGAAATTTTGTTATTCTGAGTTATCAACTTCTAGGAGAAGATATAGAATGAATTGTTTTTCCACCTTACTTGCCCACAGATCTTTTGTGTAGGGCCTGGGAGCAATGACAGACTTGTATAGTACATTAGTGTTCTAAGTACTTTATCTTATGAAGAGAAAACATTTATTTTTACAAATACAGAAATTGGATGCAGAGCAGTGTCTTGCATTCTGCCAATAGCCACCAAGAAGCTCAATCCAGGTAATTTTGTCACTTGGGATTGTTTAAGACTATGCACCACATAGTCCTGGCTGGCTTTGAACTTGCAATGATCCTCCTGGCTCAGTCTCCCAAGTGCTGGGATTCCTAGTATGTGCTATCACACCCAACTGAGAGAAGGAAATTTTTGAGATACTAATCTGTTGGCCTCACTGGAAATTGTACCCTAAGTTACTAGTATTTATTTGCCTAATATTCCTAGAATATATTTTTTCTTTTAAAATGCATTTTATCAGTACATGTTTGTAATTCATACAGTGTACAATCATATTGGGGAGTTTTTAGATGTCCATATAGCTTTATTTAAAGTCCATTCCCCCACTCCTCCCTCCTTCTCTGATTCTCCAGTCTCCTTTTTCATACCTGTGGATACTGTTTGTCTTAGCACATGTTATGGCATTTATGTTGACTGGGGCTTTAAGGTTTCTGTACATGGCATATCTTGGAGTTCAAGGCCAGCCTAAACTACATAGTGAGTCCCCATCTCAAAAAACTACATAAGCAAAGGTAAAATGATGAATTAAGTAAAGTTGTGTCATTGACTCAAGTGGTTCTGGTGTTAATACCTGCAAAGGTGATAAAGATACATGTGCAAATGGAAAAGAACAACAGTGTTTCTACAGCAGGGTATTCTGAAAGGTTTCTGTATCACTTTTAGTGAAAATAAAGTAATATAAACAGTATATAGACTATATTAGTATACTAAGTTAACTAAAATGTACTCTTGTTATGCTAACATTATTAATAGTCTAATTGTACAGTAATTCTTGTTTTTGAAAGTGGTTTGAACAGAATGAGGAATAAAAGGATATGCCAAGCATAATGTATCCAAATAAATATTTATTGTGATTTGAAGCTCTATGTATACATTAAAAAGCAAATCTATAAGGTTGGGTATGGTGGTACATACCTGTAATCCCAGAACTTGTGAATCTGAGGCAAGAAAAAAAATCACTGCAAGTTCAAGACCAGCCTGGGTTACATGGTAAGATCAAGAACAGCATGCACTACATAGCAAGACCCTGTTTCAGTAAATAAATGCAAATGTGCAAATGTAAGGAATTAAAAAGTCTACCCAAAGCCATTACCCTTAAAGTAAGGATAAACAAATACTCAAGACCAATAGTGAGTGCCACCATCCTCAAAAGACAAAAAAATAAATACATAAAAAAGAATATCCAGAATACCCAGTTTTGAAGGTGTAGCTCAGTGGTGGAGCACTTGCTTGGCATGCATAGTAGGTCCTAGATTTAATTCCCATCACTGAAAAAAAAAATGAAGCATTCATTCACAATTTTGCTAAACATGGTCAACTGCTCAAACTCACTTGTTGAATGGTTTGTTACTAGTTAACATCTTATAGGTTAAAATGAATTTGCTTCATTTCTTGATGCAAATATGGTAATGTCAAATCATTTCTCCGTACTTTAATTTCAGCCAAATCTTCATTAAGATGAATGCTCTCTTTGGTTTCCTTTGTTTGCCTCCTGTGTCAAATAACTTTAATGTGCAGAGGTCTTTATCAGTTATAATATCTTACCATACTCATTCTTAAATTGCATAATTTGTAATACAAAAAAATATTCTTAATGTGATTTTTTTCTTACAAAATAATTAACCAGTGGTAATTATGCACCATGTATTTTTTATGAGCATGTATTGCTAGAAATAATGTGTAAAGACTCAATCAAGTTAGAAAAGTAGGCAAATAAGGGTTTCCTTCAAATTAATTTTATATTTAAGTCTCTCAGGTATTTGGTCTGTATGCAGGTGTTTATCGTGTGGTTAAGTGTTAGTCACTTTAAATAAATTAAAACAACAATTATTGATTTTATTTTCTTAAAAAGCCACATAAACAATTTTTTGAATTTTATTTTGCTTTTGCTTTTTATATTTTGCAATTGCCTTTTTGTTAAGTTTGGATAGAAAACAAAAGACAGGGTCATCTTCCCATTTTAAGTCTTACTCTTGTTAAATAATTTTAGTTAAAAAATAGTATGTGTATTTGTCTTGTACTTCTTTCTCAATACTGGAACAAAATATCTTCACCTAAAATGAAGGAAAGGAAATTTTATTTAGCTTACTGTTTGTGGAAGTTTCAGTGCATAATTAGCTAGCCAAGGCAGGATGGCATAGTTCCAGTAGCAACAATTTAAGGCAGCAACCAGAGCAAAAGGGGGAAAGAGAAAGCCTCTTTTTCTCCCTTATATTGTATGCAGGCTACCCCTGCCCCCCCAGGGCAAATGTAGCACTCATAAAGTCTCTGTGCCTTTGTCTTGCACAGGATGAGGATAGTTACAAAGTAAGGATCCTGGCTGCCTGCTGAGTCTCTCAGTTAAACTTCTAAACTTCTCAAGTTGACACAATGTATCAACCATAACAATATTTAAAGGTATTTTTTGTTCGTCTCTTAAGGCAAAACAAAATTTAAACTATCAAACATTATTAAGATGCCATTTAAAATTTGAAGCATGCCCTTGTGTGTCAGGTTATTGAAGCTGACCTTTGTGAAATTAACATAGGACTTTGTATGTGACTCTGATGATAGATCTGTGGCAGGCATCAAGGGAGAGCTTGGAGCCTAGTTCTGTCTCTTTCTCTGAGTTTGGATGTGACCCTAGCGATGTCTTTGAATAAGGTCTTTGAATCTGTTTCTTCATCTGTAAAATGGGGTCATTGATGCCAGTCACTGTCATCTTTTGCCAACGAGCCAGTAAATGAGATTTCTTGAGTTGACTTTTGCTATTTAATATTTATTGTTGTGCTTTTAAACATAGATGACTGGCCTCTTTTTGTAAGTTTCTATTGTTTTTTGTGATCATGTAGAATCTTGCTGTTTGTTCATGTGTATATATATATATATATATATATATATATATATATGAAAGAGAAACAGATTAAAATACATTTAGAAAACAGCAAAAATAAAAAAATATATTTTATTATCACTAAAATCCTCAACTGATATATCAATGAATTTGGGATTAATTAATAAAGTCTTTCCTACTACCAAGCAGACAAACTTTTAAAGAATTAACTCTCTGTGTGTGAAAATGCAGTAATGAAACTGTAAAATCTAAATACAGTTCAAGTTCTGAAAAACAAAACCCAGCAGTTCACTCCTAATGAAGTTTGGCAGAAGCAGCATCTTGCGACCTCTTTCTCCCACTGGGATGGAAATCTGATTTGATTTCCAGCCCAAACCCAACCACAAAGACCCATCCCCCTCTGCATGTTAGAGATCCTGAAGACATTAAGAAGTAGGGACATGGTTACATTCTCTTCCAAATGGATTTTGTACATAGCTCATAAGTGACCAATAGGAATTCATTGTTCAGTTTTGTTTTTTCCTTAGAATCTTATTTTTATTTTAAAATATTAGCATAAATTCTTTACTCATTATGTAAAGGCTTCATTTCTTTTTGAGAGACTGGACTGTATGCCAGAAATCACTTTGATACTTGATTTGGGGATTGTAGACCAAACTCTGTATCAACATGGAAAAATAATGTGCAAAATTTGGTTTTGGTGCTGCCCAAAGTGTGGTATCCTAAACTGTCACATTTTTCCTGTACATCATGAAGCACATATTATAATAATAGGAAAAGATGAGTGTCTCCTCACATGTAATGCTTATACTAGCATCTGTCAACGATTTTGTGAGAATACTGCCAAAATGTAACATTTATCTTGGCATTCAGTTCCATTTTGCTTTCCTTAATGTTTCTTCTATGTTATTTCCATTAACATAGCATAACAAATGTCTTTCAGATGTGAAAAAAAAAATCAATTATTTCAAAAGGCCTCAGTAGTTGTTAGGGCAGATGAATGCAAGGTGCTGTAAGAGTAATGTCCAAATAAAATATCATAATAGAATGATGAAAATCACAAAAGGATGACATTGAATTGATTTTAGTAACTTTGAGGGAACTTGGGAGGGAAAATGACATATGCAGCAAAAAAGGTGAAATATACAAGTTCATATTTTGTTGAAATTTCATGCTGGTGTATTGGTGATGCTATTGTCAGTAAAGTGGTCAAACCGCCATGGAAAGTTACAAGACTGAAACTATTGATGTTTGATTTTCTGTCTACAAACATGTAGCTGGTTTCTAACAATCATCAATGTTATTTAACCTTGGTGTTAGGATTTAAATCTAGACTGTCCCCTCAATCATACGCAGTGTAATTGGATCACCAGGGTGCTGTACTCATCAGTGGGATTCAGGGCTAAATGTGCTCTCAGGGGATAGGGCCTATTAGGGGCGGAGCCTGTTGGAGGCGTGGTCTGCAGGGACAGTTCCCTTTGCTTGCTGCTTCCTAGCCATAATAGGATGAGCAATGATCCTCCACTCAGGCCTTTCTGCTATGCCTTTTTGTGCCTTTGAGCAAACCAATTGTGAGCTGAATCCTCTAAAAAGCATGAGCCAAAATAAACTGCTCTTCATTTAAGTTGGGAGTATTGGGTATTTTGTACCTGTGATGGGAAAGTGACTACAATACTTGGAAATCAGCACATCAGTATTAAGAGGTCTTTAGGATAGTATGAATTATGGAATTTTGAATATTACCTTTTGAGCATTAGAATTTGCCAAGTTCATAGTAATCTTTATGTTAGTAGCTATGACAGATTTATTTTCTAAAATTTGGAATTCTAGGGACTCACAATCCTTGAGATAGAGCTAATAAGTAAATTTAAACAATAAAATCAGTTTGTTATACAAGACTGTCAGTATGTCTCTGGGACATGGAAGGAAGTGGCTCAGGTGTCACACAGGTCCAGAGCTTAGAAGAAGCAATTAGGAATATTTATTTGAATAGTCTTCTGTCTCTGCTTGAAGATTTATAATAGTTTTTGAAAGGGGAATATCACATTTCATGATAGAGCCTACAAATCATGTAGAAGGTCATAAGCAGAGCAGTCAAGGAAAGATAGGATACCACAATAATTCTAAACCTTCCCACCTGGATTTGGAAAGTGACCCTTTAACTGCTCTCTTTCTAACAGTGTACGCTTCTTTCTAACTTTCTTGCTTTTTCTGTGTCTGATGCCAACCAGCCATACAGACTTTCTAGGTCACAGAGCCTGCTGAATGGCCCATTGTGGCCTCTAATCTTGACATCAGGTTGCCCTAGGCCTGTCAAGCCTGGTGCTGGACATCCATGCTGTGGCTCACCCTTCCACTTCATTCCTTTCCTCTCAGCTCCACCTCTGTGCTGGCTGCCATGCTTAGGGCTGTGCACCATGCTTAGAGCTCTGCATGTGGTTACTAGTGAGTAGGAAAATATGGCACTTTCTGTGCTAAGCTGACAGTTTACAAGGACAATCAAGACGATGAACTGTGATGAAGGTAAAAGGGGACCAGTGGGAACAAAGAAGAGGAACACTTGAGAAGTGGTATCTAAAGAGAGAAGACAGACGTGTGGAGCGCTCTATTTTACTTAAAGAGAAAAACAGCGTTTTAGAGATCTCTAATTCGGAAATAGAAGTCTGCCATTTTCAGAATTTTTCTGAAAGAAAATTGTGCTGGGTACTGGCCAGAGATTCTCTTCACAGGCCTCCAGAATCAATTCTGTTGGGTTTGAAGAAAGTTAGTGGTTTGATTGAAAGGACACCATGAAAGAATTATAACAGTTTTTATCCTCAAAGTCTATGTAGTACAACTGAACTAGAACAAGTTTTAATGTGTGACATTAAAGATTACAATTTGATGTTGGGATGGCAAAAATTGTTGTTGATTAGAAGAAAACATGTTATGTATATTGACATAGTGGCATATGGTTATGAAATGAATGTGTCTTTTCTACATTGATATGTTGAAATTTTAATCCACAGCTGGAGTTGGGGCCTTTGGGAAGCATTAGAGTTGAAGTGATATAATGGTAACTAATGGTTAAGCCTAATTGTCAATTTGATTGTCTTGGGAGGAGATCATTGAAGAACACTTTTGGGAATATACTGGTGGGTCATAGAAATTTGACCTTAGAGTCAATCCCTGACTTCCTTTCTTCATGTTTTCTGCTTGCTTCTTCACCTCCATGAATTGAGCAGTTCTGCTCTATTATGCCCTTCTGCCATGGTATTTCTACCCTTCTGAAGTTTCTATAGGTCAAGCAAACCATTTCTTCCTTTACATTGTGAGTGTCAGGTATTCAGTCCCTTCAAAAGGAAAGCTGAGCAATATAGAATGAGGGTCTCATCATGGAAATATTGCCTTTATAGGGAGAGAGAGAGAGAGAGAGAGAGAGAGAGAGAGAGAAGCAGAGACTGAGACAGAGAGACTGAGACTTGTCTCCTACAAACATCTACCAAGGAATGACAATATGACAATATAAGCAAACATGGAGAAGTGTCGGTGTCACTCCCGGCCGGCAGGAAGGACACACAACAAAGTCTGGCAGTGGACAACCTTTTCTTTTATTTTCCTTCTCCGTACAGCCTGCCCCGGGAATCCTCCCGGCCGAAGCCTCTGTTGGTCCGCTCCCCGCGGCTCCTTGCGTGCTTCTCCCTACAGTCTGTCCCGAAGCCTCTACCGGTCCGCTCTCCGCGGCTCCTTGCGTGCTTCTCCCTACAGTCTGTCCCGAAGCCTCTACCGGTCCTCTCTCCGCGGCTCCTTGCGTGCTTCTTCTGCTTCTTTTTTTCGTGGCGGGAGAGGCACTCACTTTTATAGGGTTACAGTGGCCAATCAGTTCAAAGCGCGCGATGCGGGCTGATTGGCTAACATCAGTTGTTGCTAGGCAGACTATCTTACAGGGCGGGTTGTGAAGCAGGAGATCTTACAGGGCGGGTTGTTTACCAAGCAGGAAGCAGGAGATAAGCGCCATCTTAGCACACTCGATGGGAGGGGTAATCTAGCTCAGGCTTTGCTCTTTCCTACAGGCCTCACGTCCGCCAAGTAAGGCGACCGGGCTCGGGGCTGCGGCTCCCAACAGAGAAGGTCACTGTGCTCAAGTCAGAGGGAAACCCTCACTGCAACATGAATTTCATGGCAACTTAATCTTGGACTTCTGCCCTCCAGAACAGTCATGCATAAACATCTATTTTTGAACTCATCTAGTAGATGCTGTTTTCTTTTTTTTTTTAGAGCAGCCTTCAAAGACTAATATATACACTGTTATGTATTAACGACCTAGAGTCACAGAATTCTTTATAGAACTCAAAGCTTCATTTGAACCTCAAAGTATACCAGAAACACGATAGAAATCTCTGTACTATGGTATTAAGCACTGCATACAGGCCAAGTAGCAATCAGCCAACCTAAACACCACCCAAGCAGAGAGCTATCATTGTCTGCAGGCTGTCATCCATCAGACAGCTTTCCAAGAGTTCATTTTAAAAAGTGACAAGTGAGTAGGTTGTTTCCATTCTGTGTGTGTGTGTGTGTGTGTGTGTGTGTGTGCACGTGCCTTTGTAACTAGATAAGTATTAGAAATATTGAAAGCCAAAGCTTTCCGAAGAGTCAGTTTGCCGAGAACCTTCTGTACATTAGAGCCCTGGGAAGGCAAATGCTGATTCATTAACTGGGGTGGTATGCATTCCAGAATTACTGCTGACGTATCTGTTCCCACTTAAAAAATATAAAGGAAGCCATGAAATGAGAATTGACTTTTCTTTAGGCCTCCAACAATGCTGTTTGATTACATTTTTTTGAGAGAAAAGAAAAAGAGCAAAGAAAAAGAACTGCTAACACAGATTCTCCATAGGTGAACAGAGAAAAACATAATCTATTACCTTGCTTGCCTGTAACTTATTTTCCTTTTTTCTTTTAAAATGTGAGAGTTTGATGTCTGCGATACTGCTATTACTTTTCTTCACTGTAAAGGAACTGATAGAAAGAACATATTGTCTGATAGTAATCTTTCACCTGTGTATGCAAGTATTAAAAGTTGATAAAAGTGATTGAATTAAAATGTGCACAAAGTTCTGAAAGAGATAGTGAAATGAATGTATCCAATTTTTTGTGCTCTTTTCTACCACCTTGTGTATTCTCCATGCATGGTGACAGAGACCTTTCTGTTCCCATTTCAGAAATGAGGCATTTTGCCTATTGAAATAATAGTATCACTTTGCCAAATCTAGACAATAATCTTACAAGGCTTAGCTTAATTAATTTGCAGGTCCTTCTATTTTTGATTTATTTGAGTCTGTGAAAGTCAAAACGTTATTATAGAATTCAAAGTTGCTTTTCTCTCCCTCTTTAATGTAAAAATATATAAATAATAGCTTATGTGATTATTGCTTATTACATTGGCTAGCACAGACAACCCAGGTGCTTGTGTAAAATAAATAAATAAATTTTCTGGAGTAACTGATGACAGCGAAATATTTTGCTTTTTAGTGAAATTTAAGATTAGTGTTTAAAGGTATTGACACAGCACCAGCAAGGAATACCCAACTCTGTAGACTTTTAAGTATAAGGATAGTTTTTCTCTTCTCATCTATATTTAAGTAAATTTCAGAAAATGATTGACTGATTCAGTTCTAGCTTTTAGTGGAGTAATTGATAACCTTCTAATAGACATATTTTCTTGATTTGTTCAACATTTTAAGATATTATTTAAGATAGTTTTTGTCTTTTTCACCAATACAGTTACTTCATTTTTCTATTCATTTGTTTTCTCATTCATGCAGCCTATAACTGCTGACAGTGCTAGGATGTTTCCGTGTAAATAACAAAATTTCCACTAGAAATGGCCAGGAAATAATGTTTGCAAACATACACAAACCTCCAAATCATAAGTTATGAACAAAATCAAAAGTTAAGCCACAGAAAGGCAGAAAGTATTTACAAAAAATGAGTAGGTGTTTATAGCCAGAATATATAAAGAAAAAACTAGAAGTCAATAAAAAGACAAACAAAAAAATAGATAACATTAAGGAATAGAAAATATTAAAAGAGAGAAAACCTTGATTAGATTATGATGTATGCATGTTTTCAGAAAAAGGGGGAAAAACCCTACAGCTCAAAACATGTGACAAATGTTCACCTCCATTAATAAGCTGAGAAAGGTAAATTCAGGGCAAAAGGATGTATCGTTTCATTTAAAAAACATGACAGACTCTATGCCCATTATAAGAAAATGTCTTACTCATAACAAAAGGAATTGGAAATAATCTGAAGTGGCAGCAGAAAGAATGGACAAGGTGTGGAATTTCCAAACTGCAACACACAGGAAAATGAACGATCCAGAGCAATGGTGGAGAACACCTGGCAAGCGTCTTGCTACCGGCTATCTGTTACCACGGAAAGCTCTGAAAGGTCTGCCGTCACTGATCTCGAGTTATCTGTATTCACATAAATGCATCTCAAAAGCATAACCTTGAGTTTATCCAGGAAAACAGTTCAAGCTGTTTACCTTATGCCTTTATAAAAAATTTATATGAAACTATATTTTAAGCATAAACATGTATGTTATACAATATGTATGTTACATAATGTTATATAATATATTATGTATATTATATGTTATACATTATATGTGTATATTGTATATATAATAATTCAGAATAGGGTGAAGGACAGTAAAGGGATTGAGAAAGAGTGTTCACAAAAGCCTATCAATGTTTTGGGAAAAATACAGAGAATTTATTTTCTCACATAGCAAGAAGTCCAAAGGCCTGTCCATAATATGAATTCCTTCCTTCTTTCCATTATTCTAGTTTCGGCTCCTTTTCTTCATGGTTATTTGTTGGCTCCTGAGAACTTAGATATTACATGTAGACTTCTCAAGTCCAGTGGTAAAAAAAGAAGGATTTCTTCTCTGTTTGAATCTTTTTAAAAGAGTGATAGTGTCTTAGGAATTTCCTAGCAGACCTGGGTAACGTGTCCATTCTTATTCCAGACACTGACAAGCCTAATGAAACTAACATGATAGACTGATCTAAATCATACGGAAGAGGAGGATGATATTGGAACAGAATTAAAGCTATTTTAGTAGAACAAGATACTGTTGGCTATTTATATTGGCTATGTGTATCTATCAATGCCTGGGAATACAGGGATAAACAAAACAGACTTTTGAGGCAATTCTAGTGGAATTTAAACTCTAACAGGGAAGACTGATAATAAAACATAACAAATTTACCATAGGTAGAGATAAAGCCATGAAGAAAACACCAGGTTTTACGGGAGCAATTGCAGCAATCTGAAAAGTGATACTTCGTCTTATGAGCTGATATTTGAGCTGAGACCTGAATTTCCCTAGCCCTGAGAAGACTTGAAGAATGAAAATTCAGAAAGAGAGAAAAGTGTTTTAATGTAAGAATGAGCTTGTGTTAGAACAAGGGAAATGGGGCAGAGGGTCTTTTGTGCCTGCAGAAGATGGGGAAAGAGTGTGGTAGGACACAAAATTAAAGAGCTGTGCAGGAGCCAGATGAGGACGTCCCATGTGGCCTGCCAAGGACTTAGCACAGTATATGGGAGGATAGAATAAAGTCTCAAGAGAGTTATAATACACAGTGTGACTTTAACCGATTAATGGTTCTGAAAGATAACTATTGCATAAGTCCAAATCAGTGAAGCTGGGTATACATGGACTCATGTCAAAATAGTGAGGGCGAAGTACAGGTCTAGTGAAGGTGATGTACAGAAGCAAAGACAAGCCTAGAGCAGAAGTCTCTCTTTTTGTCTTTTTCCAAATACTGATAAACTGGCTCTTGAAACTAGAATGGAAAAGCTTATCTAGACAGGGAGGCCATCATCCTGTGAACAGAGCCTTCTAAAATGGCATAGCATTCTAGCAGCACAAATTATTCGCATTTCCTAATTTCACTGAGGCACACTGATGGACATCCATGGACAGCAGAATCATCTCTGCTCACAGTTCAGATCCCAGAATTTCAGGTTGTGTTTCCAGCGGTGAGCTGGGAAGTGCTTAAATTTTCACTTTGTTACGCTGATCTTGCTGAAGCAGAAACAAATTATGGACAGAACCACTGAAATTGCAAAAATGATGGAGAGGAGATTGCTACACAGAGCCTACCAAACTAAGTGCTTGAATAAGTCCATGTTTATGAGTTCAGTGGTAATGGGGTGACCTGTGCTCTTTCCAGATTTCCTCGAAGTACCAAGTTCCCTTTGGATAGTGTTGCTAACATTGCCCCCAACTTTTGCTCTTCTCACCTGCAGGACTGGGCTTTTCATTTTCTGCCTAATATGCTCTAATCTCTTATAATTGTAGCCTCCATCTTGAATGTGGGATTTAGACCATTAACTTTATATGGCATATTTAAAAAGCAATTCCAGCAAATAGATATTAGCCATTAAAATAACTTCTTGGTTAGTAAATAGACCCATTGAAAACTGCATTTTGATTTTTTTATTGGAAAATGAAATTACATGGTTTTGTTTTCCTTTTAAAAAGTCATAAAAAGAGACATCTATGCCATTCTTTCCTTCCTCCTCCATAAATTTGGTCTGCATGCAGAATATTGGTAAAAGATGAATCTTGAAACTAAGTTGGAGAAGACATGCAACATGTAAGGATATTAAATAAATTTGTTTTAGTTACAAATGGCAGAAAACAACTCAAACTAGAAAGGAAATTTATTTGTAAGTAACTGGAAAATCTAGGTGCAGCTGGATCTGGAGGAACTCAAACAATACATCCAGGGCATACCTTTTTCTTTAGCTCATCTTCTCTTCTTTGACCTGAGGCTTTGTAAATGGTCATCTCCTCACAGTAGTAAGATGGCTGTACCAACTGTAGCCTTGGAGTTACTCAGGTTTAAATCCTATTTTCAGTATTGTTTGGAAGATCTCATTGCTTGTCATTGTTTCTTGTTGTTCCAGTCCTGAATTTATATCTCTAGGAAGGGGACTAAAATAACTTGGTTAGATGACATTTCTTTTTTTTTTTTTGTCTTTTTCCTTTTTATCGGTACCAGGGTTCGAACTCACAACTGCCTGCTTGCAAGGCAGATGCTTATGCCGCTGAGCTAAATCCCCGGCCCCTAGATGACATTTCTTTCACTCCATGAAGAAGAAATTGAACCTATTCTATACAAGTATGTGAAAAGAGTGACTTCCAAGTAGGAAATTAGGGCACTGATACCAAAATGAAATGAGGGGATATATGCTGAGAGATCAGGGTATGTTTTTGTTAGCATTGCTAATGCTAGAGGTAAAGATGACATCATATTGAAGCTCTAGTAACTTCTCAAGAAATTACTTTCCTCTAAGTTAATAAATTATTTGGCTTCTCAGTACTTTGCTTCAGAACTTCTAGAGCTAGAGCACTCCCAGATTCAACAAGGGATGGCCGGTATTTGCCTATCCCTTGGAGGAAGCTCAGTGTGTGCCATCTCATTAATTATTCACTTGTATTTTATTACAAGTCCCATTTTTCAAGCAGGGAAAGTGAGCCCTGGGTAAGTTAAAGACCTTAGCTAAGGTCACATAATAAAAAGACTGTGGCCCATATTTGAATCTGGGTCTTTCTGTGTGCAAAGCCATGAATTCTTACCTTTAAAAGCATGCAAACCTTACAAACACAACTCTTAATGTTAACTCTCTTACTGAGTCAAGCAGTTGGAATTGGCTTTTGTGTTCCTTCTCTAAATTTGGATTTTATTCCTTAAGCCTAGTGGCATCTCTTTCAAGGTAAAGATTTCACATATTATTATCTAACATTAATATTTTTTAAAAGCTTCAACAAGTTTCTCCATAAATGTTGATATATAGTGAATGCCTTCTTCGTAATGGGAGAAGAGTAATGTGAAATGGAGTGGCCACACCATTCCAGAATGGTTTTGTTGTAACAGTAAGAAGAAAGATACCCTATTCGGCTTTCCTAGCACACCATTGCATCAAATCCAGAAGACTTATCCTCAGAAAGAATTCTGAAGGATGGGGTTCAGCAAGCTGCCTCCTCAGGGCCAGGCAAGACACCTCCCCTGCAAGGCCCCCTCCAAGCTGGAAGCAGCCTCACAGCTGCAGCTATCTCACCAGATCTGGTTCTTGAGTTTCAGTAGTTTCTTTGCCTTCCAATTTGTGATGCTCTAGGGTGAATTTCTCTTGCCTCTTCACCATTTGCATTTCCAGCACGAAGCACACACCAGATGTATGTTAAATGCTCAATAAATATCTCTGGAAATAAATTTAGTTTCATATTAAAGTGGCTGGATATTAGTATAGCAGCAAAGTTGACTATGTTTCCAATAGCAAAATTTCCATGAAACACATATTTTAGAAAATATGTGTGCATTAAATGACACGCTATATACATACATATATTATGTATCAACTTATGTATGATTTACATGTAACATCACACATTTGTACTTAATCTCTTAGATACATATACACATAGATTATTTGTCATTTCTAACATTTAAAGATTTTTAACTTTTTTTTAAACAAATGTTTAAAACTAAAAACCTTTCCTGGCATCTAAATTCTCTTACTTGCATTTTATTAAGCTATAAAATATGAACAATTTACCTCTTGACCTCTACACTCTGTAACACATTCTCTACTTTATGACATTGAAAACACACATGTGAGATAAATTTTATTTAAACTTTTAGATAATGGTTTTTAGCAAGTGTCAAAAATGTGTAATTCTATATTTCAAAAAGTAATTTGATTGTAGAAAGTTGAGCTGACATGTAACTGGCCAGTCATTGAGGAAAAAAAAGCTACTATTTAAGAAAGTATTGTCAAGCTTTTTAATTCAACTAAAAATGAGTTTGCAAAATGACATCAGAAAAGCCTCAAGAGTTGTAAATCTTCAATTACTCTTCTCAGAATCCTGCAATAAGGCATGACTCTTTATAATTCATGATTTTGTAAATATGCAAAATGACTTTCCCAATTATTTTTTCCTATAATTTTTGTTGTCAAGGTAGTATTAAGACAGTGGCAATGAGGAAAAATAGTATATACTACAGGAATACCGTCCATCTGACCTCATGCTTTCTGGGGCTGTTTTTCTCTAACTTTTGCCACTTCTACTCTCAAAGGGTAATTGCTGTGTCCTAGATTTTTTAACTCTTTTTTTTTCCATTTTCTATTTTGATGAAACAGTGGAATAAATTGCATACTGCCAATTTTCCTTGTATTTACAAAGACTTCTTTCTTTTTTAAATGCTTAATGTGTGAGTTTTACTGCTTGGAATAGCAGGAGAGATGCACAAACAGAAGCAAATAGGTAATAAAAAATGAATTGGCAGAAGTCTTGGAACTAGTCAGTGTCCAGATTCAGCTTGCAGAAATTTAGGAACAGGTGTGAGTTAAGTGAGCAAGTCCCGTAGACTCCTGAAAATAAGCTTTGTTTTCTCAGTGACTTACTGGAAGGCAGTAAAGGATATTGATTGAGAACACAGCATGGGATTCAAATTATCCTTGGATGTAATTCTGTCTTCTCCCTTAGCTTTCTGATTCTTGGGCAAGTTATCTAACTCTCTTGTACTTTCTTGTGCTTATCTGTGAAGTTATTGTGATATTACTAAACTCTTGGAATTTAGGTAAAGATTATATGCAATAATCACACTGAGCAATAGATAAGGTATGGCTAGTGGTATTTGTTGTTTTTGTTATATTCTCTTCTTATGCTTTGACAAGTATCAATAGAGTAAATAAGAACGACCGTATAAAATTTAATCACTTGTGAAGCACGATAGTAGGCAATATTAAAAGCTTCAATCTTGGCTGGTAAAAAGTGTCTAAATATCCAGTCTGAGTTCCATGCAAATGGTATATTGCCCGAGGGTGATGTAGGTGCCCTTTTTCTGTACCTGAGGATAGCTGACCTGACCATATGCTTCATTTCACTGTCAGTTTCCTCTAGATGATGCTAGAATCCACTGCTTTTCCATTTTTACTGAGTATTGTATTTCAGAGAATCAACACTTTTTTCACTGCCTGTATCACACAATCTTATTATATACCTTAGGTGAGGATATTATTTCTATTACCTATAAGTTGAACCAGAGCCGTGTTTGTGACACATAATTCAAATGATGTAATGCTCTAAGTAGTTTTATAGCCTCCTCAGATTCTCTCAGAAAAGAATGATAGGATCAGTATAATTTAGCCTTTTTCTACCTCCTTTTTCTGTATCCTTCAAGATAAGTTGTGCACAAGAGAAAACAAGGTCAGAGATATTATCCAGACCACCTGGATGATATCACCAATGAATGAAAAAACTGAAACCAAACCCAGACCTCTCTGCCCCACAGTCCAGATCTGGGAAGTTATTGTGTAGATCAAAGTTCACCCAGTTAAAGCCTGTAGGCCATATTTATCTCAACCCCTGTTGTGCCAACAAAGTTTCAGTAGCACACAGCCATGCCCATTCACGTACGTATTGTCATTAGCTTTTATCCTAAAATAATAGCTGTGGCAAAGACCCTATGCCTCATTTTCTGGCCTTTTTCAGAAAAATCATATTTGATTCAAAAAGTAAAACTGATCGATTTCAGGATGTGGACAATGAGGAGTTCTGTGATCAGTCTTCTGCCCCTTTAATGAAGGTGAATGAAATGCTACATCAGTGACCAAAAGAATCACTCAAGTAGTGAGGCCTGAATATATAAGGTGATTTTAACTCCCTGGATATGCACTGGCAAAGAGTTTGACGGGCTGTGGATTGTCTAGTCAGTCATTTGTAAAGACCTGCTGGCTGTGCATAATGTGGGAGAGATAGGAAGTTAAAGACATGGCAGGACTCCTCTGCCTGACTGTGGGGAAGAAAGAATAGGTAAGTGGAAGCAAAATGGTATATGCCACTGGTGGTGAATCTATGGCACATGCACTGCTGCAACCTGTTTGTATCACTGAAAGCACTAGAAGAGTCTCCCTTACTGGTATGTCATTTATAGAAGCAGAGACTGTGAGAGAGTCCCACTGGAGAAAGAAAGCAGCTGAACAAAGAAAGTGAATGTTAAGGAAAAAAGCTTGAGTACAAAACACTTGGAGCCAAAAATAACAGCTATTTGCATAAATAGTTACACAATTGCCTGTTGAACACATTGAGGAAAGTTTGCAGTTGACCTAGTTGGAGGGAAATATTAGAATACTAAATTATTTAGAAAAATGGACCATTATGTAAATTAAATATGCCAAAATTTTGAAGAGAACTTAGCATGAGTAATATTTTCACAAAAGCAAACTCTACCTGTTCTTTGAGAGGTATCTTATGTTTGGAAGACCGAACAGAGAAGCAGGCAACACAGGCTGAGGATGTGTCAGCTGAGCTGAACGAGGCTGCTTTCAGAAAGTGCCAAGAATGTGCTGATGGTCAAGGCTTACACTCATATGTGGTTCTCGTTCCAAAGAACTCAAAGAATGGACAAACTCAAAATGGCATTCCAGTGGCTAGGGAGAGTAGGTGAAGCTTCCAAATGCTATCATCTAATTTTCTTCCAGGCAATGTGTATTGTAGGCTCTTGTTCAGTAGTATCCAGTGAGACCACAAAAGACCCCCGGAGATCTGTGGATTCTTTTCTGTTACAAAACAAAGTGGAAAGATGGCTTCTTCTTGGCTTATTCATTGGTAACTTAATTAACTTTTGTCTGTGGCCTTTTGGGAACACTGCACTGGAATGGTGACAGCAAGATGACAAACATGGAGGAGATAAGAATAAATTATTGATAAGTCACTTATAATCTTTGAGGCAACACTTAGGCCAAAGCAGAGTGAGGGGTTAGAGAGGATTAGGTAGAAAAACAAGAAGAGAATTAAGACATCAAATTGGTGTGAAGATCCCATTTTTCTCAAGTAAATTGAAAACTGAATGGTTAATACTTCCACATATTTTTAAAGAAAACAAAAGTACAACAATTCAGTAGCAGTAACACATTCTTGCCCTTCACACAGTTCACGCAACATGGGAAATGTGAGCGTGTGACACATGTCCTGATTCTGCGCCATGCAAGGGGCTGTGTGCATCTGAGTCAGGGATGAGAGCAGCTTTGCCTCCTGCAGGTTTCACTTAGATGTGTGGGACAAATTTACCTCCTTAGAACTGAGACACAGTTCCGCTAGTTCTCAAACTTTATTCACTTTATTAGTAGTGTTCATCATTATTCTAATAATAACCACCATTTACTGAAGGTAAATGGTATATGCCAGACACTGTGCCCAGCACTGATATTCATTGCTCATTTAATTCCCACAATAATTCCAGTGGGCAGGTCATTTGCTCATTTTTCAGAAGATAAATTTTCACAGATTGTAGAGCTAATTTTCCCAAAGTCATTTGTCAAAGTGTCTGACTCACAAATCTATTCAATTGAAGTCTCCTATGTTCCAGGTATTACTCTTTAAAAAAATGAATAAATGAATTCTATGGCCGAGGCAAACACTTGATATTTGCTAACTACCACAGAATTACACTGTTAGAATGTTCAAACATTAGAAGTAAAATTTGCTTCTGGAATATAGATCTACTTGAGTTAAGGAAAACCAGTTTCCTTCTCTATTATATACTTTGAAAGAAGCCAGGGAAGTTACATGAGCATCCTATGCTTACACCACTGCTTTTGCTGCTTGTTTTATTTTAGAAAGGATGACTTATACAACACATAATGATCACAGGCACGCGGCAAATCATTCCTACCAAGGAAAACCCATTCCCTCACCCCAAACTGACAGCTGTGAGGTTCCCAGCTCCATCAGTCTTTGGACTGTCAGATGCCAGTTGTTCTGTGGGGACATGACTTTGGACCTAGCCTAATCTAAGCTCTTGAAAACCCAAAGGGACAGCTTCTTCCTTCATTAATATTTATTCCTTGGGTTTAACACAAGTTAGAGGAACAACTTGGAGTTTTTCATGGAACTCAGATTTGGTCACAGTGAAAATTGATACATAACCACCCTTCCAAAGTTCTCTGGGTGGAATTTTCCACCAGTTGAAATATAGAATATAACTGTTTTATTGTTGTCTTGGTCTATTCACTATTAGAGATATGCTGATAAGATTTCTCTTAACATGTAAATTGAAAAAGTGAATCTTAATTGTTCTGTAGTTGGTACTAAGAGGACTCAGAAGCATAATAGTAGAGATTGAGGTATTATGGTTTGTGCCTAGATGTTCCTCCAAAGACTCATGCAATCATGGTGGGGAGGGTGTTTCAGAGATGGCTGAAATAGAGTTTGTGATTGATTTATAATACAGTGGTGGAATTACAGGTGCTGGAATTAAGGCTGCGTGGGTGATTGCTAGAGTATTCCACTGATTGGCATTGCCCTTATCCCAGAAGTCTGAATAGAATAAAAGGAGTAGGATGAGGCTTGTTTCCCCTTTTGGATCTTATTTGTTTTTGCTGTCTTCTGCTGTCATGAACTGTTGCTCCTCTACCTTGTGCCCCACTGCCTTGGGGGCTAGCTAATAGACTGAAACCTCTACAAACTGTAAGCTAAATAAACCTTTCCCCCTTTAACTCTGGATATTAGGTATTTTGTCTCAGAAATGAGAAAAGTAACTAAGACAGGGCTTAGACATAAAGCATTGAAGGACTAAAAGAATCAAACAGGCTCTGGGATAGATGTGCTAGAAGAGCTTTAGATACAAAGGAATCCCAAAGGAGGTTGGATGCAGTGGGCAAGTCTAGTGGTGTAAATATTGCATTTGAAATTATAATAGTTGTAAAAAATCAAATTTATGGTTTAATGACAATTTATGTTTTTTGTAGGCCTTCTATTGAGCAAATTCTGAAGATGCTACAATGCTTTAGATGAAGCCCCTGATCACGTGGAGCATATCATCCAGTGGGCTCTTATTTGATTGGCTTGAAGCTATTTCTAATTTTCAGATTTTACTTTTTCTTTACTTCATAATGAAGTCTGATCAAATTTAATACACAGTTTAGTGGTCAGGAAACAAAGCAATGAGATCATAGAATTTAAAAGTGTCAAAATCCAAACAGTGCACTGGACACAAGATGCTGTGATTTTTTTTTATTTAAAGAGAAAAAAGAAAGGGATTAAAAAAACAAAGCAGTAAAAGGGTACATGTAATACAGAATTTCAGGAAAAAAAATACAGTAAGAAATCACCAGTTAATAGGTTACATATTGTCTTCTTAGAAACAGTTGTCCAAATTATAAAACTAAAGCATATAAAGTGGACATTCATACAGTGAGATTGCAGACAGTTCCATTCATTGATCCAACAAAAGCTCAGTGATATGGTTTTCCATCCTACACACTCAAACATACATGCAGTTCTATCACTTAGAGTACCTTCCTTTCCTCTCTTTTTTACAATAACAATTACACTGTTGGGGTTGTATTACTCCCATAGTTCTTATTACTTTTTTTTTTCTTGAAGAGAATAAAACCAAATGTGACTAAGCAAAACAGAGTCAGAACAGAAGGGTGGGCATAGTACATGATGCAAAAACAGAATACCAGGTTATCAATACCATTGTGCCTCTTGCTATTTTAAAAATGAGTTGCCTATATCATCAGGTGTAATAGAATTAATCAAAACAGTACAGAACAAGACCAATAAAATCTACACTGGAGACCATACGGGATTTCAAAAGAAGATAATATTGAAACCATAAAGGGCATCATAGTAAACCTTATTGCCTTCAAAGTGGTTGCCTATACCCTCAAACTTGATACTATCAAACAAAATAGAATATAGTAAAATCAGACAGAACAAGATAGGGGAGAGCAATACTGAGGTTCAAATCAGGTTTAAAGGAAAACAAAAAAGTTACTATAATATATCCTGCTATTTTTTACTTTAGTTTTCCCTTAATTGAAAAAATAAGAAAAAATAGATTAATTTAAAAAAGGAAGGAGAGTGAGATAAAACAACATTGTAACAGAGCAACACAGGTCAGAATCGAACAATTTAAGCATCATTGTGTTTCACCACCAGATAATCTAACATAATAGTAGTCGCCATAGTGCCTCTTTCCTTGAATTATTTGAGTATAACTTTGTATACTATAGCATCAAGCATATCAAGACAGTTTGAAGCCATTCAAGAGAATTAAAGAATTACAGGGTAATTAGAACCAGCTAACAGAAAATGAACAACAGTTTCTATATTATCTCTTTGCCTATAAAAATTTTGTTTATACTATCACATATAGTAAAATATAGTAAGATACAACATGTTAAAACCAGTGGAAACAGATGTACCACAGCTTGATGGGACTTCAAAACAAGATGATATTAAATCAGCACTAGCTTTTATGTTGCGTTGTTTTCTTCAAAATAGCTATTTGTACTATCACATATACTAAAATCGAACAACCCATGTTAAAACCATTGCAAGTAATGAGTGAAAATATTGTGGCTTAAAAGCAATATGATTGGGAGTCATGATTATCACATACTTTTATGTATTCTTATCATTTCTTGCACTAGGGAAACTATTTGGTATTTATACATGTGAGTTTGATTTATTTCACTATGAGTATGGTCTCAAGCTGCATCCATTTATTTATAAATATCTCAATGTGATCATTCTTTATAGCTGAGTAGTATTCCATTGTATAAAAATACCACAACTTTTTTATCCATTCTTCAGTTGATGGACACTTAGGTTGTTTCCAAGATCTGGCTATTATGAATTGTGCTGCTGTAAACATAGGTGCACATATATCACTGTGGTATGATGCTTTCAGTTCTTCTGGGAATATGGCTAGAAGTGGAATAGCTGGGTCAAATGGGGCTTCTAGTTCCAGCTTTCTGAGAAATCTCCAGACTGACCTCCACAATGGTTGCACTAGTCTACACTCCCACCAACCGTGCAGGAGAGTTCCTTTTTCCCCACAGCCTCTCCAGCATTTGTTGTTGGTGGTTTTCTTGATCTTGGCCGTTCTTTCAGGAGTGAGATGAAATCTCAGTGTGGTTTTAATTTGCATTTCTTTAATGACTAATGATGATGAACTTTTTTTCATATATTTACTTGACATTTGTATTTCTTCATCTGAAAATTGTTTATTCATCTCAGATGCCCATTTTTGGATTGGGTCTTTGAATTTTGGGGGTCTGATTTTTTAAAAATTCTTTATATGTTTTAGACAGAAGTCCTTTGCTGAGGGGCAGTTCACTAAGATTTTTTTTCCCAGTTTGTGGGTTTTCTTTTCATTATGCTGGAGATTTCTTTTGACGTGCAGAAATTTTTTAATAAGAGGTGATTATTGACTCTGGGAAGTATTTCCTGTGCAGTTTGAGTCCTGTTTGTGAATTCTTTACCTACTCCTATGCTTCAAGGTTTTTACTCAATTTGTCTTCCAATAGATTTAGTGTTTCTGTTTTAATATTTAAATCTTTGATCCATTTAGATTTTATTTTAGTACATGGTGATAGGCATGGGTCTAGCTTTAGTTTTTAGCATATGGAGAGCCAGTTTTTCCAACACCATTTATTAAAGAGACTGTCGTTCTTCCAGTAAACCTGCTTGGATCCTTTATCAAAGATAAGGTGGTTGAGTGTGTTTGTAGTTGTGGTTGTATCTTCTAATCTATTCCACTGATCTTCAGCTCCATTTTGGTTCCAGTACCATGTTGATTTTACTAAGGTTGCTTTGTAGTATAACTTCAGGTCAGGGATTGTGATACCTCCTGCTTTGCCTTCGCTGCTTAGAACTGTCCTTGCTATTCCAGGTCTCTTCTCACTCCGGATGAATTTTAGGAGTGATTTCTCGAGTTCTATGAGGTATGTTGATGGTATTTTTATTGGGATTGCATTGAATCTGTATAAGAGTTTTGGGAGAATGGCCATTTTCACAATATTTATTCTATGTATCCATGAGAAAGGGATGTCTTTCCATTTTCTGAGATCATCTTTAATTTCATTTTTCAGTGTATTATAATTTTCCCTGTATAGATCTTTCACTTCTTTAGTGAGAGTAATTCCTAAATATTTCATTTTTTTGGTTGCTAGTATGAAGTGCATGACTTCCCTTATTTTTATCTCTGTGACATTGTTGTTAGTGTATAGGAAAGCTATTGATTTTTGAGTACTGATTTTATATCCAGCTATATTGCTGAATTTATTTATTATATCTAGGAGTCTTTCAATGGAGTTTTGGCGATCTTCTATATAGGGTATCATGTCATCTGCAAATAATGATAACTTAACTTCTTTATTTCTCTCTCTTGTCTAATTGCTCTGGCTAGTATTTCCAGTACTATATTAAATAGGAGCGGTGACAAGGGAAATCCTTGTCGTGTGCCTGATTTTAAAGTAAATGCCTTCAATTTTTGTCCATTTAGTATGATATTGGCTGTTGGTTTGTCATAAATGGCTTTTATTATATTGAGATAAAGACCATCTATTCCAATTTTCTGCAAGGTTCTTATCATAAATGAATGTTGGACCTTATCAAAAGCTTTTTCTGCATCTATAAAAATGATCATGTGATTCTTACTTTTGGCTCTATTGATATGGTGTATTACATTTATTGATTTCCATACATTGAACCATCCCTGCATGCCTTGGATGAATCCCACTTGGTCACGGTGTATGATCTTCTTGATGATTTGCTGCATCCTATTTGCCAGTATTTTATTAAGGATTTTTGTATCTGTGTTCATTAGGGAGATTGGTTTGTAATTCTCCTTTTCAGTTGGGTCCTTCTCAGGTTTTGGTACTAGAGTAATATTTGCTTCTAGGAATGATTTAGGAAGGATTGCTTCCTTTTCAATTTCATTGAAGAGTTTGAGGAGTGTTGGCTTTAGGTCTTCTTTGTATTTCTTGTAGAAAGAAAACATATCAACAATAAACTGCAGTGACTCCATCTGGGCCTGGGCTCTTCTTTGTAGGTAAAGACTTAATTACGTTTTCAATTTCATTAATACAAATTGGGTTATTCATCAGTCTTACATCTTCATGACCTAGCTTTGGTACTTCATAGGCTTCTAGGAATCTGTCTATTTCCTCTGTGTTATCAAACCTTCAAGAGTAGAGGTTTTCAAAATAGGTGTTAATGATCTTCTGTATTTCTATAAGATCTGTAGTGATTTCACCTCTTTCATTCCTTATTGCATGAATTTGAGCTTCTTCTTCCCTTTTTAAAATAAGGTTCACTAGGGGCTTATCAATTTTATTTATTCTTTCAAGGAACCAACTCTTTGATTCATTGGTTTTTTGGATTTTTTTAAATTCTCTTTTGCATTGATTTCTGCTCTGATTTTTATAATTTCTTCTCTTCTTTTGGCTTTAGGCTTGACTTGCTCTTCTTTTTCTAGATATTTGAGGTGTAATATCAGGTTATTTATTTGTATTCATTCTGTTTTCCTGATGTGGGAACTCAGTACAATAAATTTTCCTCTGAGCACAGCTTTCATTGCATTCCACAGATTCCAGTAAGTTGTATTTGTGTTTTCATTTGTTTGTAGGTATTGTTTAATTTCTTCTTTAATTTCCTGTGTGACCCACTGATTACTCAAGAGTGTGTTATTCAGTTTCCATGTGTTTGTGGCAATTTTGCAGTATCTTTCATCATTAATTTCTAATTTCATAGCGCTATGGTCCAAAAGCATGCAAGGCATGATTTCAACACTTTTGCATTTATTTAGATATGTTTTGTGAATTAATATATGGTCAATTTTAGAAAATGACGCATGCACTGCTGAGAAGAATGTGTATTCTGTTGTTGCTGGGTGGAATACTCTGTATATGTCTAATAAGTCTATTTGTTCACAGGTGTGATTCAGTTCTTTTATTTCTTTGTTGATTTTCTGTCTGGTTGATCTGTTCATTGGTGTCAGTGGTGTGTTAAGATATCCTGTTAGAATTGTGTTACTATTACCTTGGTTTTTAATTTCTGTTAGTACTTGTTTTATAGAACTGGGTGCTCTGGAATTTGGTGCATATATATTTAAGATAGTTATCTCTTCCTCTTGGAGTTTTCCCCCAACCAGTACGTAGTGACCTTCTTTATCAAACAGAATAGCCACTCCTGCTTTTTCTTGGGTTCCTGTTGCATGAAGTATTGTTTTCCGTCCTTTGACTTTCAGTATGTGGGTATCCTTTTGGGTTAGATGGGTTTCTTGTAGACAACATATGGTTGGATTTTGTTTCTTGATCCATTCTGCCAGTCTGTTTCTTTTAATTGGTGCATTGAGACCATTTACATTAATGGCTATAACTGTTATGTATTCGTTTATTGTTGACATGTTATCTTTCTGCTGTTGCATTCTGTTTGTTTGCTTTGTTTAGTGTTTTTTTTCCTAAATGTACCTAGGCTGTCTTTCAGTATTCTTTGCAGGGTTGGTTTGGTGATCATATAGTTTTTCAGCTGTTCTTTGTCATGGAAGTATCTTATTTCTCCATCCATTTTGAAGAACAGTTTTGCAGGGTACATCAGCCTTGGTTGGAAATCATTTTCCTTTAGGATCTGAAATATTTCACTCCATGCTCTTCTTGACTTTATTGTTTGTACTGAGAAGTCTGCTGTGATTCTGATAGGTTTTCCTTTATAGGTGATCTGTCTTTTCTCTCTGATGGCTTTCAATATTCTATTCTTTTGTTTGATTTCTGGGATGGCCATTATTATGTGTCTAGTTGTAGTTTTATGTTGGTTATGGCTATTTGGAATTCTGTATGCTTAACTGATCTTGATATCAGTTTCCAATCTCATGTTTGGAAAATTTTCAGCTATCACTTCTCTAAATATCCTCTTGACATCCTTTATGTTGTCTCCTTCTTTTTCATTTATGCCTATCAACCTTATGTTGTTCCACTTTGCGTCATCTTGCAGGTGTTGAATTGTTATTTCCTGATTTCTTGTTATTTTTAAAAGATCTTTCCTTCCTGTTCACTGGCTGCAATCTTATCTTCGAGGTCTGAGATTCTGTCTTCACATTCATTGAGGCAGGTTTTACAACTTTCAATGGAGTTTTTGATTTCCTGTATATCTCTTTGCATCTGCTTTATGTATTCTCTTTGTGTCTTATAATGTTCATCCAGGGATTCTATCTTTTTGTTTAGTTCCTCCATTTTTTAAACTGTGTCTTCTTTAGATATGTTCAGCATCTCCTTCATTTCTTTTATCATTTCTTCTTTTACCTTAGGGATTATTTCTAGTTTGAATTCCTTTAAGGCTTCCCAGAGTTTCTTCTGTATTTCAGTTACTATTATTTCAGGTATTTCAGGTATGTGGCATGTATTTTCTTCTATGCACATGGCTCCTAGGCTTTCTTGGGATGGGCTGGATGTTTGAGACTGCATTTTGGTCTTTTGTTTTGTCATTTTCCTATATTTTCAAGCATCAAGTGTTCCAAGTGAGGGAGAGAGGTCCGCCAGGCTGGGACAGGGTTCTGCAGCTCTGTCTGACTCACTGTCTGTCAGGCTTTGGTCCTGACAGGAAGCCGCAGCCTGGCTCCCAGGCGAGGGAGAGAGCTCCGCTAGGCTGGATGCTGTGGTTTTTAAAAAAATGTTTACTGTGCATGTGTGTGTATGTGTGTATGTGTGTGTGTGTGTGTGTGTGTGTGTGTGTGTGTGTGTGTGTGTGTAAGATATCATTTCCTTGATAGGTGAGTTGTGTCTTTTTTCTAGCAGATTTTAGTATTCTGTTTTTATGCTGTATGTCTGAGATCTTAATTATTATATGTCTGGGTATAGATTTATTTTGGTTGTGACTGTTTGGCATTCTATATGCCTCACTTATTTGCGTATCAGATTTTTCCTTATGTTTGGGAAATTTTTTGCTATTACTTTTGCGAATATTTTAGATATGTCATTTGCATTGACTCCTGCATCTTCACTGCTGCCTATTAATCTTACGTTGTTGCTCTTGGCATCATCTTGAAGCTGCTGGATTGTCATTTCATGCTGCTTTGTTATTTTTCAAAGTTCTATCCTTTTATGATCGCTAATTGTGATCCTGTCCTCAAGGTCCAAAATTTTATCCTCAGCTTCATTTAAATGGTTTTGCCAGTTTTGAATGGAACTTTTTGTTTCTTTGAGTTTGTTTCATGAATTCTGCTTGTTTTCTATATTGTTCATTCAAGGTTTCAATCAGTTTCCCATGCTCCTGTACTTTTTTCTCTATTGCTTCTTTAGCTGTGCTCAGCAACTCCTTTACTAAGGTTGTTATTTCTAACTTTATATGGGAGAGCACTTCTTTTTTTTTTTTTTTTTTTTTTTTTTTTTTGTCTTTTTCGTTTTTCGTGCCAGGGATCGAAATCACTTCTGCCTGCTTATAAGGCAGGCGCTTATGCCACTGAGCTAAATCCCCAGCCCCGGGAGAGCATTTCTAATTTGAATTCCTCTATAGCCTCAAGAAGTTTTTTTTTTTTTTTTTTTTTTTTTTTTTTTTTTCACTCACTATCTTTTCAGAGATTTCCAGTGTGTTACTTTTAAATTCCTCTATTTCAATGCCTTGGATATGGTGGAATAGATTTTGCTTTTTTGTTTTGCCACTTTCCTCCTTTGAGTTTATATTTGGCTCTTTAATCCCACTAGTGTCAACTGTTGGTGGTGTGTATCTTGGGGTCCTAATATAAGGTTTATATTTGCCCAATTGTTGGGTCCCTCAATGAAGAGATGAGCCAACCACCTGACTCCCTACAGGGCATGCTCTTACCACCAGGGTTGGGTGAGTCCTATATTCTTCCTGGGCTGACAAGCCTAGTAGTAATGATGTACTTTTCATTCCTGCTATTACTTTCTCTTCAGGTGATTCCAGGTCAGCAAATCTCCCTGTGTATAGTGTTTGTGTCAGCTGAGGCCCTACTGTGTCCCTGTTGCCTTTGTGTCTCATAAGCTCTTTTGAATTTCTCTAAGTTGGGAGAGTCCTTATGGGCACACTCCTCACCCTGCCTGATGTTTTCTGTGTGCAGGAAGGGGTCACCCACACTCTTGCCAGACTTTCCATGGTCTTACAGTTAGTTGGTGGGAACTTTACTACTGGCCCTGTTTACCCACTGATCACGTCTATTTTAGGGGCATACTCACCACATTTACTGGAGCCTGCTAAGATCTTCTGTTTGTGTGAGGCAGTTACGGACTGAATCTCCCTTCAGGCTAGCACAGTTAATCCACTGTAGTCAAGGTTCTGGGAGAAAGGGTGAAAGCTGAAGATCAACAGCAGTATTAGGTCCAGGAAGTCGGGAGTGTCCCCGAGGGCCTAGTCAGTATCCTGGGTCTGGGCATCTGATGGGCACTGGCCAAGGTCCCAGGACAGCATGGCATTCCTCAGTGCTGACTGGAGTCACACAGGAAGCTAGAGGCGGTGCGGGCCAAGGTCCGAGGGCAGCCAGCATTTGCTAGAGCCGGTGGGGAGTCATACAGGAAATCCGCGGTGGTCTGGTCCAAGGTCCCAGGTCAATGTGAGGTTCCTCAGTGCCTGCTGGAGTCATGACTATTTCTGGGTTTTTTGCGGTATTTCAAAGCCTCCTCTGTGCACTGGGAATCACTTGGCCTACTTTTGGGTGCTGGGGCAGACTGCTGGCAACTGGTTGCCACTTGGAGCTTGCTGGGAGTTGGCCTGTTGAGCCCGTGGCGACTCTTTGTGTTCTTTGGTGATATCAGACGCAGGGCATGGTCTTACTGCCTGAGAGAGAAGTTTTAAGGCTTCCCTGGGCACTGGAATTAAACCCCCGTGGGGTCTGCACCTGGGGCTGGATTCTGGGCCCTGTAGGCTGCTTGGAGTTCTTTGGACATAGCCCGGTTAAGCCCTCATATGTGTGGGTCTTACGGTTATTTCAGACACAGGGCATGCTCTTACCGCCTGGGAGCAAAGTTCCAAATTTTCCAGGTGCGCCGAAATTCAACCTGCAAGCACAGCAGGACTGAGGCTGGATTCTGCGCCCTGCCTGCTCCTTGGATGTGGCTGGGCATTGCCTGGTTAGGCCCGTGGGTACCTCCTGTGTGTTTTACGGTGAATTCAGATGCAGGGTGTGGCAGAGTTCCAAGTTTTCCCGGTGCGCCGAAATTCAACCAGAGCACGCAGTCAGGGCTAGGCTCAAGTTATCTTCTTAATTTTAAGCAAGACCCTGGTTTTGACAAGTTCTCATGAAGAAGATAGTTAAGAGCAGTGACAAAATATATATTGTGTATAAAGATGAAAATATAATTCTTTTTTTTTTCTTTTGGTCTTAAAAAAGAAAGTACAGAATAGCTCTCAGCAGTAGGTTTTCTAATTTCTTAGAGGAAAAAGAAAGATTACTAGGAGGTGTGGATTTTCTTGATCTTCAAAGTTCATAGTGTAAAGATGTCTATCACCTACCCTGAAACTATGAAAACAAAAGCAAGATCTTGAAGCAAATGAAAACTCTAGAACAGAATTAAAAATAGGGATTAAAAAGCAGAGAGAACTGTAGTTCCACTAGTGGGGTTTTTACTTTTGATTCATTTCTCAATGTACAGATTTCTTTCCTTCATATTGAAAGTCACTATAAAAATTGTTGTGAAGTTCTTCTTCTTTTATATATATTTGAGATAAATAAAAATTCAGACTATATTCTTTATAGAGGAGAATATAAAAAAGTTAAAAGGAGGCTGTTAATATTTTTCTTGTAGTATTCATGACATTGTGTCAATTATGGTTCTTTTTTTCTTAGTTTAATTTGTTGAGTTGGAACTGAAGGGTATTTTTTTCACTGTAGTCCTATGAATAACCATATTAACACTGTACTGACAAATCTCTGCTAATGCTTTTATGACACACAAAAACATAAACACTCAACAGTGTTAGTGTTGGAGAACAAATTTGAGACAAATTTGTGTCAGTGAAAGAGAATGAATCACAGTAGAGGAAAGGTTATAAAGAAAACATAGAAAGAAAACCAATAGCTGAATAGTAGATTTTATGAAACTTTAGTGTGTTCAGTTTTGCTCTAGGGTCAGTTTTAGCTGCACTATAAAGTTTATATTGTCAATTTTCCTATTACAAAAACAGTTGAGGTTTTGTTTTAGGATTGCTAGAAGAAATGGGCTGATGTTTTCATAATATTTCCTTTGAAATGTAAAACTGAGCATGGTCCTTTACAAGATTTCCTTCTCTTTCACACAAGTACTAGGGTAGATTAAAATGAAATCAATCTTAGAGCTCAGCAAATGTCAAGATTTCATATGGGCAGTCTTTGACTTTGCTGTCAGATCATTTTTTTTTTTCTTGAAAAAATGAGTTTTCTCTTCTGTTTCATTTTACCAATAGAGATTTGATTGAGTCTGGGGCACATGATGTATGCCATCCAACGTGACCTGGCCCCCACTGTCATCTCCTACTATCATTGTCTAAATGAGCTCTCATCTTCCAACACATTTGAAGGTTGTCAAGACTTTTATAATTAATCATGTAAAGAAATAAAGTCATAATGACATATGCTGCTTTCCTCGTAATCCAGGTATTTTGCCCGATAGTGGCTGAAGTGAAACATAATCTCCATTTTTCTTCAGCTGTCTGTTGTAGTCTGTCCCCAGATAGAGACTAGATAGAGAATCATTAAGGATAGGTGTTTGGGGATGCAGATTATATTCACATCATATAGTATGACTGAAATATTAAGGATTCAGCAGGAATAGAAATAGATTGCTTAAGCTCAGAAACATTATATGCATTCTTTTTTCAGTCTTGGAACCATGACTTGACTATTCCCGACAGTTTGTCACTATCTTTCCCTGTGAATTAGCTGTAATGAATGAATATATATAAATCCACATAAACTGAACAAAAGACTTTGTGCATAGAGATCTGGACTTGTTATTTTTTGACTCTTTGTTCCTATTTTGCCTCCAGAATCAGGACCTTTAGAATGAAACCTTGGCAAAGGTGCCCTCCATGTTTTTTTTTTTTTTTTTTTTTTCCCAGTAAGACTCTAATGTGGACTCTAACACTGCTCTGAAGAAATGCCTTTTTGTTTTTTGTTTGTTTGTTTTGTTTTTAGGTACCAGGGATTGAATTCACGACTGCGCACTTGCAAGGCAGGCATTTATTCGGCGGCTGAGCTAAATCCCCAGCCCAATGCCTTTAATGCTTTTGTGTGCATTTCATTGAAGGCATTCCTATCAAGCTCCTGTGTCTCTCAGGAATTGATAGTTGCTTTTTATGTTTTACTGAAACTAAAAATATGCTAATATAAGTCCTAGCTGCCTTCTAGAGCCACCATCCAAAATATTGTTAAGTTAAAGCCAGCTTCTTAAGGAAAGATGTCTCTCTCGGGTGAGATTGTGACCTGGACTATTGCTGACTGGGCTCCAGCCAGTATGGAATCCTGACTATGCAGCCTCCCTAAGCCAGTGAGACTTCTCCTGCAAGTGTGTGTTTTCAATACCAAAGGAAATCAATTCTGAGGAAAATCCCAAACTTCTTTTCCCTTGTGGAGTAAGGTTACAGTCTGCAGGCGTTTTGATTCACTGTGCAGAGGGTTTAAGGTGCAGAGCAAGTCAGCAGTATTTGGAATGCACTAAAGCTTTCTGCGGGACTATGTTGACTTTTTCTTTAGGATTGTTGACAAAATTTACTTTTCTAAAAATTAATTTCCTCCTATGTTTACACTTGCTATAATACTTTCTTGAAAAAAAAAATAGGCATTTCCAGATGAAATTTGGCATTGCTTTTTATTGAACAGGAGAATATCATTATTTATTCAGATGATTTTTTTTTTTTTGAAGAAAATGTCCTGCCATGAAAGATCATCCACATATTCATTCTGGACACAGAGAAATATAAAATGCATTTGTGAAGCACATGCGTGTGTGTGAGCGTGTGAAATGAAAGGCTGCCAGTGTTTAAGAACTACAGAAATTAATATCTTCTGTTGCTTATTGGAATCTCAAGACCTGAAAGTATCTCACTCCTTTGTACCATTTGGAAATCATTACTGGCACACAGGATTAAAGCACCAAGAGGAGTGGTCTCAGGCCAGCCTATTTCCCAACCTTTGCCTGGGTAGTTTCACTGCTTCGCCCAACCCAGCCCTTTCACCCCATATTTTTCCAGGGTTGAAGGTTTTGGCAGCCTCTCCTACCTTGTGCTGATCTCTTTCCTCCTGTTTTCAAAAACTCATCCTCCTGCACTGGTAATACACTTGACATAGTGTGCACATCTCCACATAGCTGGCTCTGCAGCTCTACAGAGGTGCAAACAGTGCTGTGATCTTTAGACACAGTAGTGTCAATAGACATAGGAATGAGGATCACACAGTATCCCGAGGGAAAAGATTGCAGAGATTTCATCTGATTCCTACACAAAGTTTTCTAACCATTGTTAGAAAGGCCATAGTTAGAGAGCACATTGTAGAGAAAATAAAAGGAAAAGAGATTAAAGATTAAAGCTGCCATCCCCTAGTCCATGGGGAAGTATCTTAGAGTCCTCTCTGCCCACTATGACCAAGGGCTGATAGCAGTTCTTCAGAAATGAAAGCCTAAGAAAGTATAGCTCTAATGTGTCATAAACTGGAAGACAGACACAGAGCACTGAGTTTATATTTGAGAAATGAAAATATCTAAGTATTTATGTGCACATCTTATATTAATATACGGAAACTAATGGAAATTACTAGTGACCTTGAGGCTTCTCATAGGTTGACAGTAAGGCCCTTTGTGGCTCTCTAGATTCTGATGATCACTTGGATCACATCATTACTTAAATCTTAATGTGAATTTTATCTACTTAGCAGTCTGATCAGTTGCTCTTTTGCCAACAGTTTTGTTTGTATGTTAAAGTAAACAAACATATTTACTACCCTTGGGAACAGTAAGTGCTAATAAAGTTGCTGCTTGCATTTTAGATTTATCTTGATGACAGACACATCCTAAATTAACCAGGAACAGTTTGGTTGTCTCCCAACACAGCAAGAAAAGTAAAGATATGAACATTATAACAGTTGTCACCAATCAAGTTCAAAGGATGACACACGCTATCTTTGTCATCAACATACTTTGTTTTAGACTGAATTTCTACAAGAAGTATGTGTGTGTATATGTTTGTGTGTGATGCACTAATTATTTCTGTTCATGAGAATTTTGATGTCACTTTTTGATGATATTCTGAAGCTTATTTCAGGCTACAGTCCTGACCCACCCAATTAATAAACATAAAATTCGTTCTGTTTTGTATCATATTTTATAATTGTCTGAATTATTTTGCCTACTGCACAATGCTGATTGAACTCTGTGTTGCAAGTAGTCTAATATTCAACTAGTTCCCTGAATGGATTAATATGGAGTCTATACACTTTTTTTTTTAAATTAATGGGTCTGTAGACTTTTAAAGTACAAATCAAAATACATTTAATCTATTCTTAGGCTTTTATTCCCTTCCCATTTCTGTTTTGTCTATCATTCTGTGTTTTCCTTTCTGCCTCTTGCTGATCATCTAGAAATAAATTTGTATTCACTAACCATTGGCCCCTGCCTTAATCTCTTAACTTTTTCAAAATCTGTAGAACACCATGGGCTACTTCAGGGCTTACCTCACTGAACCTTCTTCAGTCCCTGTGTTCTTTGACACTTGTAACACATGCCAGTGTGCTCTCTTCTGTCTCACCTGCTGTCAGGCAGGCTGAACATTCACATAGTGCCTGTCCCAGACAAGCTGCCTGAAAGCCAGGTCACCTGATACTGACACTTCTGGGTGTTTCTTTTTAATGTCTTCTCCTTGACCTCTATTTTGATCGTCTCTGTCTTTGCTTCCACACTCTCTTCCTCCTCCTTTTCCACCTCTTTGTCTTTCCTTCTCATTTGCTGCAAATATTCCATAAAGAAAAGTAAAACGATATTGTTTAAAACTCAAGTTAGGGGGCTGGGGATATTGTTCTGCCGCACAAGTGCCTGGCAAGCTCAAGGTCCTGAGTTCGATTCCTAGTTCAAAAAAAAAAAAAAAAAAAAAACACCTCAAATCAGTTATGTGTGTTTCTATCTTTTGGATAGGACATATGCATGGAATAGGGGTACATTATGCTTATTTATTTTTAAGCAAAATTCCTTGATGAGCTACTTGAGTTGAATAGTTGCAGCCTTCTTGGTGTTACATTTCCAACTAAAGTATTAAGCTTTGGCATCTATTATCTTTGTTAATGCTTACCATAGCCCATTTTTTATCCCTATTTTTCACATAAAAATACTTTATGTGTTCATCACATTGAGAAAGCCATTCAGGTTATTTTGAAAAACAAGCTGAATTGAAAGTGTTTGGCAGTGATTGACCAAAAAAAAAAAAAAAAAAAAAGGTCAGGATTTACAATACTGACATTTCCCTAACTAGGATGATGACTATCAAGAACTATTTGATAATTAGGTGAGACTGTTGCTACATTGGGTTGAAGGCTGTTATTGTTTTCCTTACAGTGAGAAAAAAATTAATATGTAGGAGAAAAAACTAACTCATACATACCCCATTTCTAGTACAGGTTACTTCACATTACACACGTAAATGCATGATTGTTTATATTTTCAGTCTCCCACTGTTTTTTCGCATGCTTTTCTTGACACATGAATATGATAGCTTAAAATTTAGTATCTTCATTGTGCTATAAAAAGTTAAAGTGTGGGAGGAAACTTAAGTCTCATTTTAAGCTAGTTGTCTTATTTCCCTCGATATAATAAGCTTCTTTGTGGGCCTGGCATTAAAATGCTTCAAAATGGTTATTGGTTCACGGACATTAGGTTCTGTAATACAATTTTCTCCATCATCTGGATGGAGAAAACAGCGATCTGTATCGCTGTTTGTTAGAAGGCACATTCCTCCATTACCGCTGCCCTTGCTAGCAGTGAGGGATGAGCCTGAATGAATTTGGGAAAGAAGCCAGTTGTTTCCTCTGCTGCATTACACAGAAAGTTATTCAGCAACATGCCCACTGTGGCAAATTTACCAAGCAAAATGTTTGTTGCTCTGACATTTTGGACTCTATTGGCAGGAAAAATCAACAGAGAAGGTACTTCTACACTTGCTTAAGAATTATTTGATTTAATAGTATTGTAGAATAAAAATAAATGTTTTGTTTTGTTTTTTACTTAAGGCATAGTCCTTTCAGTCAACTGAAGCTTATGGTGCCAATAGGGTTCATGATTTTATGGTGATTCCCATCCATTTTTTTGTTATGATACAACTTTGGGCACCGTGCATCCTTTTTGGGTCTTACATTGCTCCTCTGAAAAAAGACAGCACCTTTCACCAAAAGGGATTGGACAACAGCACCCCTTGCTTCATAAGTTTTCAGCTCTCAGTCTGTGAACTGCAAAGCTTGGTTGGAGCCATATTCAGAGAGCAAATATTGAGGATGAAAGCTACCCTTTACAGCATAAATCTTAGCCAAATTGTGACCCACCTCAAGCATTTGAACAAATGTGGTCAGGGAATGTCTTCTTTATGTTGAGCTCAGTTCTCTGGATAATTTAGGGCCATGTTGTTCCAGAGAGTAGGCACAAATCACATATGGTTCAGTAAATTTAAATGTAATGGAAATAAAATTTACAATTTCATTTCACAATAGTCATGACTATATGCCAGTGCTCAACAGTCCCTTTTTTTTCTTTCCAGAATCAGAAATCAAACTCAGGGCCTTGTACTTGTCAGGCAAGCACCGTGCCACTGAGCTATACCCCTGAACCTGCACACTAGTCCCCTTTGATCCAGTTTAGGTCAGGGATGCCTGAAGAAGTTCCCAAAGCTCAAGCTCTTGGAAGTGCACAGCATTCATCTTACGGCCATGGGGAAAGCCAGCCTTAGAAAAAAGTAGAGGCGAAGGATAGCAGAGAGACAAGAGGGAAGAGACCTTCTCTTTGCAGCATCATAGAGATACTGTGTTAACACTGCCCAGAGCCGGCCTTGAGTGTTGTTCTGTGCTCTCTTAGTACCATGGCTACACTGTAGTAGCTATTAGGCAATTAAAATTTGCCTAGTCCAAATTGAGGTGAACTTTAAGAATACAATGCACATTGGATTTTAAAGAGTTGGGATTAACATAAGAAGGTAAAATGTCTTATTAATTATTTTTGCATTGATCACATGTTTAAAAGATAATAGTTTGATATACTGTATTAGGTTAAGTAAAATATGCTAAACTTATTTCACCTCTCTGATTATTTTAATGTGAATAATAGAAAATTGAAGTCACATGTGGCTAACATTGTTTTTCTATGGGACAGTGATAGTCCTGACAAGCAAATTACTTTAACCAATAAATTTGTTTTATTGTTCAAGTCAATTTGAATCACATTTTCTTCTGCTTACAACATAAGGATATCTAGTCAATGCTTGTCATAATGTTTCTTTGAAAACTTTAATTGCACGCATTTGTTCTTATAACTATGATACACAGGCAAGTACACGCATATGTGTTCATACTCATATTACTAGGCCCCCCAAAACAGTGATTTTTTTCTTTATGACTAAGGATCTGAGATGCTAACCTACTATGTGAATTTCACTTTTCTGAGTCTTGATTTTCAAATTTGAAACATCAAATTCTCGTTTTTTTAAAAAAAAAGATTTGTAAATATTTCCACCATTTGACTCTGGAGGTTATTTTCTGTGTTTGGTTTACTTTTGTTTGTATATAAATTGTCATTTTCTCATTTTAGAAATGTGTCACTTTTTTGATACTTTGCTTTCCTCTTTTCCTTCATGTTGTTTATTAAAATAGCCATTTATAGACTTAAAAGAACTACATGTCAGTGGTAGTAGAAAGTGAAAAAGGAAATTATCCAGTCAAAAGAAATGAATATATTTTAAAATGTTGGAGTATAATGTTTTATACTATAGGAAGGGAAGTCATTATCAAGCATGTCATAAAAAGGTTTTATTTGAACTTTTATGCCCACATGTTCAATTTTCCAATTTTTTTAAAGAAAGGCACAATAAAAGTATAAGTTTTAAGGGGCTGGGGATTTAGCTCAGCAGCATAAGTGTCTGCTTGGCAAGTGCAAGGTCGTGAGTTTGATCCCTGGTTACACACACACACACACACACACACACAAAGTTTTAAGGTGGGAATAAAAGTCATTAGTTATCAGCTTACTAGAGGGAAAATTACTTTCTATGAAATGTGCATAGATTGAAAGAAGCTGTATATTGGAATTAAAAATAAAATAAGCATGGACCTTATCAAATTACTTCTAAATATAAGCAAACATTCATTAACAATAGGATAAATAAATTTCTCTATTAACTGTAGACATCCTTTATAATCTGTTATGCATCCTAACTACTGGGCAGAATTATAATAAATTAATCATTTACTAGGGTCTTTTCAGAGTTTGTTGGTAGGTAAAGAGGCAATTCTATGGGTGAAAAGGAAATTATTTGACTAAATCTTGTGGTTTTGAACCAAGTGCTATTGTATAGCTTTTATGAAATAATTCAAATTTAATTATAGAAAGTTTTCAATTCCAATAGTTGTATTTAACTGTATGGAATTTAATTTCTTTATTTGAAGCTCCTGTTGTCTGGATCATACTGTAGTACATTCTCACTCGGAAAACTTCATCTTCCTTTGGAACCAGTATCAATGAAGATGTTAAAGAACTTAGCTTTTAACATTGTCTTTCAACTCCCACCAAATCAGCCTATTTTCCAAAATTGTCTTAGGCAAGCAGAAAATTTATAGCATAGTAATATAGATCTAGACTGTGTGGCTCTCTCCTCAAAAAGTGGGTAAAGATGAAGAATTTATGCAACTAATTTGGGTAATATGAGGAACCCATCCATCTCGGCATTCATTCATTTATTCTCTAATGCAATTAACACTTTTCAAGCATTATTAGAAGTGATTCTATGTCACAATGAGAAAGTTTGGCAGCATTCCTTCCAGAGGATGGAAGAGGTTTATATTAGTAATACCATACTTTATGTACTTGATACTCTAAATGAATAATTTTAATGCTTTACCCATACAATAAAATAATTTTATAATAATCATTAATGTCAATTTTCTTGGGTTTTTCTTTTTTATTAAATCAATTTACATTTAATAGTTTCCATTTTAAAGTACACAGTTTAGGCTAAGCATGGTGGTACATGCCTGTGATCCCAGAAAGGAGGCTGAGGCAGGAGGATCACTGTGAGTTTGAGGCCAACCTGGACTATATAGTTAGACTCTGTCTCAAAAAAAAAAAAAAAAGAAAGAAAGAAAGAACACAGTTCAGTGCTTTCCAATATATTCAAATGGTAATGTGAGCACTGCCAAAGTGTATAGTTGAAGTATTTCTATAACATCCCAAAATAAATAAAAATAAAACCATATTTATTAATATCTACTTTCCTTTTTCTTGAAATCTACCTTGAAATCTACTTTCTATCTCTATGGATTTGTTCATATATAATAGCTCATATAAATGCAGTCATCTAATATGTAGTCTTTTGTGACTGTTCTTTTACTTTAGCATTATGATTTCAAGATTCATCTATGTTGTACCATGTATTAATACTTCATTGATGTTTTTTTAGCTGAATAATAGCCATCATGTTGATAAACTATATTTTATTTTTCCATTTATCAACTGATGGGTTGTTCAGTTTTTTCCCTATTATAAATAGTCCTGCTATGAACATTTGTGTACAAGGTTTTGTAAGAACATATATTTTCAATCATGTACTTAGGAGTAGGTCATTGGACCACATAGTAATTCTGTGTTTAACTATTTAATGAAGCAGAAAACTGTTATTCCCTGGAAACTGTACCATTTCATGTTTATACCAGCATTGTAAGAGAGTTTGATTTGTCCTCATCTGTGCCAACAGTTGTTTTCTGTCCTAGTAATTGTGAAGCACTTAGTCTTTAGTTTCGAAATAGTGAACAATTTCTTAAAAAAGACTAAATTTAAAATTCAGTAAAATATTTTATATGTGAACCAAAATTTGCATTTTTACCTAAATTGTTCAGTTTTTCAGCTTGCAATAACTCATTCTTTTAAATATTAAACACAAGAATAACTCTAAGAATTCAAATAGAATGAGATAATTGAAGTAACGTAAATTCTGTTTGTCTTTCAACCACATGCTATTTTTCTCTATTAATAATCTTCTTTTTAAATGCATAAATACATAGTGCCACAGAGACAAGCCTGAATTATTATGAAGAGTAATGAACTTACAAAACAAAATGTACAAAGCTGAATCCTCATATGTCTTGGGCCAGTTATCCAAATAGGATTCTCATGAATTGGTTTATAAAATAAAGAATTTTTTTAAGTTTCTAAGTTACTGCAATCATTTAGAAGTTAAAAAACATAAGATTTTGAAGAACAGGAATTTTTATTTAGAATTACTTAGAATGTGCATCATTTAGAGTAGCGCATATGTTGATAATGAAGGTTGTTCAATTTTGTTATTGTTTCCAAATTTTCTGTGTATATTAAATTTTCTTACTAACTATGCCTAGAGCAAGACACTCCCATTGCTCTTGGCTTACTGCTATATATTAGCTTGGAAGCCTTCTATTTCCAAATGTAATGCTAAATATTTTAGTGGCAAATACTATGGCAGTAAAGAAGAAACTCTTCTGATTTGGTTTCTGATCAGGAGGTGACTCTTCAATCAAAGATCTTAACCCATCCTTTTACCACAGTACGTGAAAAGTGGGGATGATTGGTGCAGAAGAAAAGGGACTCAAGAGATAAAACTTACAAAACCTCAGAGGTAGCCTGAGCTATTCCCAAGGAAATAAAACAAAAAACATTTGTGCAAAACATATTGTAGGAATCAAACTCTATTTGTTGTCTATTACTACACTTTAAAAAGTTATTCCCCAGTTTAGTTGCTTACAATAACAGTGAACATAGGTTTTGGCATTAGGAACACCCAAGCTGAGGGATGCTGGCCCAGAACTCTCTCAGGAGATAGCAGGCATTGTGCTGATGGGGTGGGGCAGTAGGCCACTGAATGTTTGCTTGGTGCTGGGGCATCTACTTTCAATGTCGTGGCTGTGAGCTGTAGGTTTCACTTTCTCCCTCATGGGCGTCCACACAAGAGCTGCTCACAACATGGTAGCTGGCTTCTTCCTAATTCTGCTTTGTATTTGCCAACAACTTCTTGCAAAGTACTTAGAGATTATGAAATGAAATCGCCTCTATCATAAATAGCTTACATTCATTTGCATACTTCTTTCTTATCACAGTGTGGGGAATTTGGAAGACTAGAGAACACATCCTGTTATTTTTAAATGTAATTTTAAAATTAGTTTCCCACTATTGTGTGTTTTACATTTTATTTTTTACTTTAAAGAGAATAAACAAAAAAATCAAGAAGCAAGCAAATTTTAAAAACAAAAGCAAAGTGACAACAACAATAAAACAGCAGTAGCTATACAGATTTTCAAAACAAGATGATAGAAATTTCACAATAGTTGTTACAATGCATATTGTTATATTCAAAATAGTTGCCCAGGTTAGCAGATACAGGAATAAAGCAAAAATAGGAAAATGAACAAAGCACTGAATTTCAAAAAACAAGATAGAAGGAAATCCCCCACAGTTACCTCAACACATACTGCCATCCTCCAAAAAGATGCCCTCACTACTAGCCTCAGGCCAGCAAAGTCAAGCAGTGCAAGCATAAAGCTTATTCCTGAGTCCTCTAATCCGCCGGTTGGTTATGGAGGTAAGGGGTGGTGCTCTTCTGGTATTCCAGCCCAGCTGGCTCGTGGGAAGGTGTGGTTTGTGTACCTGCTGGGTCTCTTCCTGATCCTCATAGCAGAGCTTGGCTCACAGGAAGAAGTCCTTTGTCTTCTTTGTGTTTTAATATTTTAAAAGAAAGACAAAGGCTTTAAAATAAAAAGTGTGTTGTCAGTAAAAAAAAAAGCTTGGTTAGCTTATTAATTCATATAACGTATTTTAGATATGTTTTTTAAAAACTGTGAACAATATTTAACATATGAAGTGAAAGAAATGGAAACATGTAAACATGCACTTCTTTATAACACATTCATAATCATTTGAAATGCAGTTACTTTGTTTTGTTGTTATGATCAATGTTTGCAATGATTCCCAGATTTTTTATAGTCACTAAGAAATTTCTTCTTGATTTTGAAATCTTTGTAGGTCCATTGGCAATATTATAGATGATGGTAAAATGAGGGCCAGCTGAATAGAACTTTCTTTCTCCTTTCTTCTCCCTACTCACAGTGCAAAGATTTTCATGAAACAGTTCACATTACACAGTACAAATGTTCCTAAAACAATAGAAAGATCCCTGAAAATCCTATTCTGGTTTTCTATTTTTAATTCAATAAAAAAATCAATTCCTATTTTAAATGTACTGAAAAGCAGATTATCTAAATGAATAAGCAGGTAATTTTCATGTATGACTATTGTTTGACAACAAATTTAGATTGTTATAGATCAGTCCAAATTGTTTTTTATTCAGAATGAATCCCCAGAGGAGTCAGTGTTACTCTTTGATCCTATCACTGGTTTCTATGGTTTCCGTGCTGTAACCCTAATTTAGGGAAAAGAGAAGTTTGACATCCCGAAACCAAACTGAACATGATGAAATAGGCTCTAGAGCACAATGGTCGTCAGTCTTTTCTGTGTCTGTCCTTGGTTTCCTTTGTCCCATTTCCGTGTGTGCCTGGAATAGTGTGTGTGTCCTCGGTGGATGGAGTTCACAGGGAGGACCGATTCTCTCACATGCACAGAGGCAGAAAGCACTGAATGGAAGAGGACAGATGCACACTCATCTGCCCCCTTCTCTGTGTTTTGTAATCCACCTTTTCCAATTTTAGTATCATTGCAATTTTTCTGTAAAAATTTATTAAAGTAAGTTGAGCAGTGTCCATACCGTACAGAAAAATAACACATTAAAAAAATCATCATAAGATGATGATTGGCAAGTTAATACTTGTGAACAACAATTAATGGTTTAAAATGTGAAGCAAAATCACAAAATATTCCTCTCGCTAAACTAAATGATACAGACTACAAAAACTTAAAAATCAACTCTGCCCCATGTAGCCATTCGTCCATTCATCCATTTGTCCTGCGGAGGTGGAGGGTACTCTCAATCATTAATAAGATCAAAGTATAGCAAAGGAAGCAGACTTGAGTCTGGAGCCTGCTCACCACAGAAACTAACTCGGGGAGATATGAATAGAATACTCTCCTGAAAAGCATCTTGCTGCCATTCCAACTGCAAAAAAGTTCATGGAGCAGCCTGGAGGGATATGGAAATTTCCATGAAAGTAGCAACATTTGCCTTCTGAACAGTGATACATTCTGGAATTGTCCACCTTGCTGTATCTCTGTTGCTGTGAGTGAGAATAAACGATAAAACCCTGAATTATCAAAAACACTCAGAACCACTAATCTTCAGTGATAAATAAGGTTTCAGAAAACAGCAAAAGATAAAGATATCAGAAAGCTAGAATGAGTTGGGAACTCTACATTGAATATCCCTTGTCTGAAATACTTGATATCAGAGACATTTATTATTTTGGATTATTTTAGGATTTGGGAATATTTTTATGCACATAATGAAATATCTTGGAAATGGAACTCAAATCTAAACATGAAATTCATTTATGTTTTACATACATAAATGTGGACTCAAGATAATTTTATATGTTTCTTTTGTGTACTTATGTCTTGATTGACATGTCACTGAGATCAGATAGAGAATATTCCAGTTATAGAATCATGTCAGTGCCCAGAAAGTTATGGGATTTTACTGGATTTTGATTTGGGATTTTTGGATGAAGCATTCTCAACTCATACTGAAATCTCTGAGTGATGTTCACTTCAGTTCACCTGTTCCCTTGGAGCCTCATCAGTGTTATATCTGAGGGTGGCAATAAAATGGCTGTGGTAAACAGAGCTACTTAGGCAGAAGTAAACCTGCCAAGGGACTCAGGCTGGAAGTAGAGGCTCCACTTCAATTAAACAAAACAAAACAAAACAAAACAAACATGTGAAGCCCCAGGAATTGAACTGATTCCCAGGAAGGTGTAGTAAACCTTGGCCTGAGATTATTAACAAGACCAGTGAAGAGATGGCAAAGCCACAAGACACTAACTAGGACACCCACTAATGTCCCATAATGTTAATCTTTGCCATCTGGCCATAGCAACAGGCAAGTGGTAGTATTTAGAAGAAGCCAAAGTAAGTCTTGGTTAAGGTGAGAAGGGTATCAAAGAGAATTAGTATTTACTATAATCATGCAAACAGAAGTTCTAAACCAACCTGTTCGTTATGGTTTGTTTCTTTTCCCGTGTAAACCCTAACTACAGCACTGTCCAAGTTTATCATGGGTGAGAGGGAGAAGAGAACATGACATTACACAGAGAAACAGTGGTAAAAGTGGGATAAGTATTAGTACCTTGGAAGTACAGAGAGAATTTTAAAATGATCAGACTGAGGATTATAGAATGTAAATGTTATAGATTTAGTCAAGATATAAAAATGTTTATTTTAAATGCTGAGAGCTAGAGGATTGATAAAAAAGTATAAATTCCTCAACTTTCTTTTTTGAAATTAAACTAGAAATATATGAAGAATAAAATAATTAAAAACACACTTTAAAACTTTAAAGTCACCAGAGAGAAAAAAAATATGTATCATATAAAAATAAAAATATATGTGCTAGGTGTATAGCTCACTGACAGAGCTCTCACTTAACATGGACAGGCCCTGGGTTCAATCCCCAGCACTAGAAAAAAAATGATACATATAGAAATTTGAAAGTAAAATAAGCATGGAATATAGAAAACATAACATGAGAAAATGCTAACATTTGCTATATTAATGACTGTAGGGGGGAGTCAAACGTGTAAATGTTTACTTTAAAAAATTTTTACAGTAAGACACATTGACATTAATCCCACTCAACATACTCCCCTTTGTCTTGAAATCATTAAACCCATCATTCTTGCCACTTTCTGAAGCAGTTCTGCAAGTCCTGTTTGAAGAGTGTCATTAGCACACTATAGTGGTTGCCACAGTGTCCTGAATTAACTCAAATATTTACTTTTCATAGTTGTTTGGACTTTGGGGAAGAGCCAGAAGCTACACAATACCAGATGCATCAGGTGAATGAGGTGGAGGAGGGCACATCATAATGTTTTGATGATCCTGCCTTTCCACTGGATGGCACCCAGCAGCAGCATTCACTGTATTTTTTACTACGTCTTACAAAGACACTCATGAGAAGGACTTCCAGAACTGCTGCAGAATGTGACAAGAATGATGGGATCAACGTGTTCAAAGTGAGAAGGAGTATTTTTAAGGATCTTAGTGGAAATGTGTCTTTTATTATAATGATTTTTTAAAAAATTTAAACAGGCACTATACATTTTGATCGCCCTTTGTATAAGAAATTATGCTAAAATGTTTTTCAGGTTAAAAGTGAAAGAAGGAAAATAAAGTAACAGGTAAATGCTAAAAAAATAAAATTCATTATATTAATCTCAGACTTATTTCAAGTCAAAGGAAAGGTTGAATGAAAGAGTTCAACATATGAAAAGGGATGCAATTCAAAAGGCTGAATAGAATTACATAAGTCTTTAAGGTCTAGATAACATATCAAAAAATTAAACAGCCCCGTCTGGTGATGCATACACATAGCTATTTGGGGAGCTGAAGCAGAAGGATTACTTGACTTCAGGTGTTCAAGCCAGTTTACACAACATGTCATACTACCACTCAAAAGGTAAAATGGAATAAAATATATTTAACTGCAAGAAACTAAAAGGGAATTTATAAGAATCACAGTGGTGACAAAACAAATAAACTTAATGTGTCACCATTGGAAGATTAAAGTGAAAGATTAGTTGCCCTGGGTCTGAATATAGTCACTAAAAAGCATAAATGTGTAGATATAGAGGTAGGTGACTACTATAGATAACTGAGGAATGGACAGATGAATTAATGAATGATGGATATTTCTAGTGAGTGGATCTTTATATTTATACTAATACTAATGATCATATACATACATGGAACATATATTAGACCTCAGATAAAATTTTGTACAGTCTACAAAGTAAAATAACTTGAAGTACATCATTGATGACAATGCAATAGAATTAAATTTTAAGGAAAACATAAAACTCAATTACTTTAAAATCCCAACAAATCTCAAGTAATTATTAAGCCATAGAAGACATCACAAGGAAATTTATAAAACTCACAGAAAACAAATAGTAAAGAGAGTTCAATCCTTTCATTACTAAAATTAATCTGGAAAAAATACATGAGTTTATTCATAGAAATTTTGAAAAAATAATAAGAGAAGAACTAAGCTTATTAGGTCTTAAAGTACTGGATAACTAAAATACATTAATACTAGACAAGACCAAGAGAGAAGCCTTAAATATCTGCATATATTTTAACATTTAATTTTTGATTGTATTATTTTTAAATTACTAAGACACTATTCAATAATAATATGGAGAAAGTAGTTAATTGTTGCTTTACCTTAATTTTTATCTCAAAATAAATTGTAGATGGGAAAATTTTTTAGTATCTTTAAGTTTTTTTTTAAAAAGCAGTGCTAAATGTGTTTAAAATCTTAACAACAAAAATCTTCCTAGAGAGACTATAAGATTTAGTATTTATGTAGAAAAAAATAAATCTAATTCACACCATAATACATCCAAAAATAAAATGTTAGAGGGCAAAGACAAAAGACAGACTGAAAAACATTTATAAAAATCAGTTATCTTAATTTTAAATATCTTGTGGGTAAAATGAGCAATTCAATAGAAAAGTGAACAAAAGATATAAACAGTACATTAATAAAGAAAGAAAAATGAGTATGTAATGCATAAATGTTACTTAATGTCATTTGTAAGTTAAGCCAAAAATACATACAAATGCAAAGCATAAAAATCTAATATTTAAATCCACAGAATTGACAAATATTTAAACATGAAAATACCAAGTGTGACTACATTAATAAAGGACTGTGAATTTTTGAGTATAGAAAATACTGTGACCTATTTGGAGAGGTTTGGAGATATTTGTCAGAAATTTAATTATGGCTGTTTTTCAACCCTGGTTTTCACTAACAGAGACTTCCCCTGGGAAGACACTTCCAAAAGTCCACCAACATATTTGCTTGATGCTGTGTACTGTGGCTTTATTTCCACGCCTCCTCAAGACAAATAAAAGACAGCTGAAGGCTTGCGCAGTGGGGGGCTATTTAAATGGCATTATATAATAAACAACTTCTAAGATCCTTTAGAATAAGCATTTCACTTGAAAGAGAAATATCTCTAGTAGATAGAATTGTAATTTTAAAAGTAAGCTACAGAAATGTGAACTGTGTAAGAATGTGCATAATTATATATATTTGTTTATTATGATATTAAATACCCCCAGAAGGAAATGCAGACATTAATAGTGGTTGCCTCTGGAGAAAAGGGAGTTAGTTGAATAAGGGAAAATTCTGGTCTTCATTTTGTTCCTTTCTATATTGTTTCAGTTATCTAATCATTGCATGTATTGGCTATAATTATTTTGGTAGGCTTTCTGTAGTTATTTTCTAAGCATTATTTTTAGCTTCTTCCATATATTCATTAAAATATCAAACTAATCAATGTTGACAATTTCAACTGATGAGTAAAATAATTTAGTGAGCATTGACTAAAGTCTATGTTTACATATTCCAATGTGAGCTGAAAATTTAGGAATTCTGTTTTAATATTTCTGTAGAGAATTTTTGAATATGTATATTCACTATTAATGCACATAAGACTAAGTTTAGGCTAATTCATTTTAAGTATCTGTTCCACTCCCACAAGAATTGAAATAGTTTCAATAGATTTTGTTTTTATAAATATTTAACTTATATTTGCTGAGGTTGAAAAAGGCAATATTCCACAAGGGTCCATTTTCTAAATGTAAGACATGAATGATTTTTTCATAGTTACAGTATTTATGAAATATTGAGAATTTATGCATGTGAAATGTCTCATAATGGACTATTATAGACTTAAACTATTCTTTTTTAGGTCTCCAGTGTAAAATTCAAAGAGTAGAAGCCATATCAAATGAATATGCTGTGTTTCTTGTGCTATAGACTGCTTAATCTTTACAGAAGTATTATTTGCTCAACCAGATTACTCTAAAGGATTTTTTTTTAAAAAAAGAAATAGCTTAATTTCCTCTCAAATAATTCAATCTTCAAAATGAATTAATCCACGTTGTTACTTTTGCTGTTGTACTTTCTACTGCAGATTGCTATATGCCAGGTTTTAAATGTGTTTACTTTATGTAGAGAATGTTATTAAGGCAGTAGCTGAATTACTTGACATAATTTGCATAAAATCATATTTCAGGGATAAAATTAATGTCTTGGGGGTTATGACTGAATTAGAATGAGCCATTCATTTCTTAATAGAGGAGAGCTTTGTCTTCAGTTTTTACCACACTTGAACTTCAATCACCTGGATTATTTTCATTTGTTTGTTTATGTGCATTTACTTAAGTGCTGATGATTATTCATTGGTTTCAGCTGGGGGAAGTGTTTTAGGTGTATCTTTACCCTTGGTCTAATCATAGAGGGAGGTAGCATATGTCAGAGTTTGTTCTTTAAAAGCTCCCCTAGAGCTAGACAAAATTCTAGTGATTCCATTAGTAGTTGAGATGGAGGTTTAATGTCTTTGCCATTTGGGGATCTGACAGACTGAAACTTAGAATTTTTTTGACCCTTCTGAATTTCATCTGCTCATCCATGCTTATAAAAATGATATAAAAAGTCAGTCCTTGCTGTTGCTCTCGAAGAAACAATTGCAGATTTTTTATGAGGGAAACAATGAACATGTCATCCTGAATTTGGTAGCAAGGAAGAGCAGGGAGTATATAAATTGTCTTTTGGGTGCCAACTGTTATGTGCCAAAATTGTTTATATTAGTAAAATCCTCTGGTTGTAAGTTATGTAAATTTTCTTTTCTCCCTAGACTATGTTTTATGGTCGAGACGAGGACTGATGAATGTATATTAAATCTGAAATGGTCTAACGCTTAAATACTGCAATGTGGTTAGACAGTTAATCTTCAAAACAGTGAACATACGTAACTGCTTTATTAGCATCAACATATGTCTCTCTATAATTATCCTGGCTGGTACCTTGGGATGAGCTAAAATGCAAGAGATATTTTAGCTCAGGAAATTTTGTGTTTATTTCTGGGGTTCAAAAAAACAAATATTAGAGGGAAAATTCACATGGGTGCTGGATATCAGTAACTGTGAAATTAATATTGTTGTCTGTTCTGTTCAAGACCTAGGAGAGCAGGTGTTCGTTTAGTTTGCCTGAACAGCTGTGTCACTATACCTTGGCCTCTGAGGCTGTTGCCGGAAATACCTAAGAAGGTTTGCAGTGTGGCAGGGCATACATGTAGTTGTTCCTAAAGATCTGGTAGTGACTTATGCAAGTGGCATCTTGTGACTGGTGTGCAGCTGATCTTTTAGTGACCAGGGATTCATTGCTGAGAGATTGTGATGAGAGGTTTTTTTTTTTGTTTTGTTTTGTTTTGTTTTTTCAAATAAAACAGGGGCTTCTTACATCCAAAAAAGGAAAAACATTTCCTTGACTGACTGATATTTTCATTTGAAAGTGTAAGCCCTGTCATTTACCTTTTCCTTCTGTAGAAGATAAGAGGAATTATTGTTCAACAAAGTAAGTGTTGGAAACAGAATGGTCCACAAATTCATGGTTGCAAGAAATAGATCCATAATTGTCTATATATTTCACTCCTGTGGAACTTGATACTGTCCTAGAGATTATAATTGAAGTTTGCCCAGAACATTCTAGGGTTATTACTGTGTTCTGGGCCTTTTCCATGGTCTCCATGTCATGCTACCTAAATCTCATGTGTCAACTTTTCCCTGGGTCAACAACTTTAATACATCAATGAGAAGGGCTTGGTGATCAAAGATGCACAGAGGAAAAACATATCTGTCAATACTTTAAAATATTATTCCCTTTAAAGTATTCAAAGCTTTCCTTTTCCTATTTCTAGTTCTCCAAGGGTATGTTTAAAGTCATAACACATACAAGAGTGGTGGAAATCATTGGCTGGGGAAGCAGCAAGCATATTTCTTGAATAATGTAGTATTTTATTTGGGAGGACTTGGTATACTTTGGGGAGGCTCATTAATTTTACGAGATCATTAGTTTACTTATTATTCAATAAATTTAAGTTCTCTACATTAATACCTGCAATAAAATACTTTCTGTGGCCATGATGTTTTCTGCTCTGAAGTTAGGCTGGGCTGGAAATAGCTGTCTGGAATGTGGTCTGGGGAAGAAACAGGTGAGGTCAAAGAAGGTGAGATGAATTTCTGGATGACAGAAATCTGCTATGGAGAAGACTCAGAGTCTTTCTTAGAGGGTTTGATTTGAGGCTTTATAATACAGCACCTTCTCCCAAAACTAGCACATGCTTCAACTGTCATTACTCATCATAAGTGAATTGTGAATGTGTGTTTTAACAATAAGTGCTTATTTAGATCATAGTTTGTAAACTAGGTTTTAGCTACAGTACTCACTATTTTAACCAAATTTTTTTACCATATCCGTCTAGCATCTAAATGCATGCACAACACGCAGTCATGCACCGCCTGACTGTTCAAATGTTCTGGTTAGTGATGGACCATGTACTTGACGGTGGTCTCACAAGATTTTAACAGAGCTGAAGAATTCTAATCATCTAGTATATTTACTGTACTTTGTCTATGTTTAAATATATTTAGATCCTCAAATACTGTTGTGTTGCAATTGCAGTACTTAGCACACTAAAATGCTGTAGAGGCTTGTAGCCTAAGAGCAGTGTACAGAATCACATAGCCTGTGTGTATAGTAGGTAATAACACCTACATATAGCTAGGTATACTTTGATGTTTACAAAATGGTAAAATTGCCTGACAATGAATTTCTCAGAACATATCCCCCTCAATAAGTGCTGCATGACTTTGCACACACACACATATACATGTCTTGTATAATGTGTGCATGTAATTATACATCTGTATATGTAGAATTAGAATCATAGAGACTAATAGCTTTGTAATCCAGTGGTGCAAGTTCACAGCTACCCTTCCTCGCATAGAGTTTACCTCCTGTCTCACTCACAGCTTGGGGCTGGTGAAGTGATCATACCTCTCTGATTTCAAGGCTTCTCAGAATGTGTACCTGCTCTTTTTTCTTTACCTGTGTTCACTCATACCTTCATACTGCCTGGCAAATCATTTGGATAGCTTCATTATATTTTTAATTCTTCTACTTCTTTGAAATAAATCTACTTCTTGATATGTGCTTATTTTTTCTATTGTTTGCACAATGATTTTCTTAAATCATGGGACTAATAGTTAGCTTTTCACATCTCAAGAATGATCGCTACATTGTCCCTGTGTGAAGAATGAAGGCCTCATACTGTGTCACTCAAGCTCCTCTATTTGGCCCTACCATAGTTTCTTGGCTTTTTCTGCGCCTTCTCTTCAAGGAAAGTCAGGCAGCTTCTTGCTGCTCTTCTTGCTTCCTGTACTTCTTTATGTTTCCCCTTTAATGTCTCTTTTCCCCAAGCCCTTGCTGATCATCATAAATTCCTTTTTCTTTCCTGTAAGCACACTGAAATTCATGATCCGAGTATACCTCTCTCAGTGGCCTGTCTAGGGGCATAACTAGCTGTGCCGTGCTAATTATAACTCCTGGAAAATGGAAAACATGTCTTTTTTATACTTCATATCTTCTAATGTAATATTTTGAAGTAGTAAAACTAAATAAACGCAGATTAAAATCAAGACAAAAACTAATGCCAAGCTAAAAGAATTCCTAAAACAGTGGAAAGAATCTGTTGATGATCAATGGTTTTGAAGACAGCAAATACCTGAAACCAAAATTTCTCAGAGTCCAAAAACCCCCAATCTTTTGTTCTGTCTAGGTCTTACCTATTAGGTCAAGAAAAAATATGTTCATGTATAGACATTAAACCTTTCCAATATGTAAAATTAAGTCTGATTTTTTGTAAACCTGTATTTATTAAGTCCTATTATGATTTTCAAGGCTACATAGTAATTGCAAACAGTGAATGGGTCATGTCATCTTAGCCAGTGGTATAATTTCCCCCAAAATATATAATTTTTCTAATTATTTATATATATATTACTTTCCCTTTTTGTCAGTATTTGAATGAATCATATTACCTATGAACACCAGTGCTATGAACACCAGTTCAAAAGCATTCTACTAACGCATAAATGTTTTTATAAGAGAAGGAATATAGTGCAATCAAATTAATTTAAGAAATATAAATGATAAACAGGACTCTAAGGCAAATGTGCAATATAATCTATTTATATTGAAATAATGCACTAATTTCACCCAAGTAGGCATAAGGAAAGTTTAAACAGGAATTGAGATGTTAATTATTTTTAATTAAATTTTTAGTCCTCATTCCATTATAATAATTGTGTCAGATAGTGACATGAAGGTTTTGAAACTTCCTTGCAACTTTCAAAGAAGACACAATGACCTTTATTTTGAGCCAATTAAATTTCTCTGGAAAATGAAATAATACTTTCCTCATCAAAATTATTGTATTTTGTTGCAAAAGATGGGGAAAATCACTGAAATCACTACATTATAATTCAATTTTGCACTCCATGTTAAAATAAAAGGTAAATGCCACACTACAACTAAGATGGCTATAAAACCAGCCACAAGTTTAATGACAAATTTTATTTTACATTCAGAGAGAAAACATAATGAGTTTTTGGCAACATTACTGGACCAAATGGACACTGCTGGAACCTGCCTATATTGTGAAAAAGCAATTACTATCCTGGAACAGGCTGGGAGATATTTTATTATAGAATACAGTTCCTAAGTGCAGGGTGGAAATATGCATTTGGCACCTGCATTCTACACATATGAGCGAGGAGGCATCCATAGCAGCTACTGGTCTGGCTTCTCACTGGAGATCCAAACTTTAGGAAATGAAATTATTTTTAACTCAGCTAATGGTGATCTTGGGCTCATGAGACAGCCTGGAGAAGACATCCTGGGGCTGACAGCACTCAGCCCCACAGCAGCAGAAGGGTGACAGTGCTGCCCTCACTGTGGGTGTCTACCAGCACCTCACTACTACATGCAGGTTTGGTGTCAAAGGAGGAGCCATCAACTTCTAACCAAGGAAGTCTTTACAATTTATTTCCTAATTTCCAGCATAAAGTTCTGTTTTTTTCAAACTGAAATTCACCAGCTGAGAGAAGAAAAAAATAACCACACTTTAAGAGAAATGTATGTTTACTCATACAACACCAGGCACACAAATAAAGACTATTGTGTTTCATATCATTTGTTCAAGTTATATCCTTAGCAATGTGTGTGGTGCATATTCTGAAGACCTTGAACACATGATTTCTGGGTAGAAACACTGCTTTCCAGGACATTTCAATATCTGAGAGAAACACTGAACATGTTCCTCTATTCCTGATAATGATCAATTCCAGTACAGCTTCTTTTATACAGTGCTAATGCAAAGTAAGAAAAGTGCCAATTGTATATAAAACTTGAACCATATTAAAACAATCATTGCATTGTTTAAATTGTGATTTACAAATGTATAAATAACAATTTGCCTGTGACTGACATGAAAAATTTTAACATATTTTTAAACGTATTTGTTCACAATGTTTTTTTAAATTTTGCTAAATTTATCATTTGTATTTATAGCTAACATTCATAATGTGGCTCTCAGTGAAAATTTGAAAAAACACTATCATCGATATTAAAGTGATAACTATCTCGGATAAATCTCAGACACTTTTAATAAATGCTTTCATATATAAACTTGTTTAATGATAACAAAACATGTTACAAATATGAATTTACCAGCAACAAAGTAATCAAGTACAGGGAATATAATTTATTATTTAAAACATTTAAAATGTACAGTGATCCCTCAGTTGTCAACTGGCTCCCATGTCAAACTTTCCACTACTTCAACAGCAAAGTTCATAACTCAGCTTGGTGCTCAGAACTTTGCTCAATGGTGAACTGGAAATCCGATTTGAAAAATCCTGTTTGATTGGAGAGTGAGTCAGGCATTCATCAAGTTTCATCACAGACACAAAGTGTGTTTCAACCTAAGTTTATCACATCCTGAAACCCCGCTTAAGTATAGTACCCATGTTAGTGCTTTGAAACACTCATCATTATGCTTTGTTTGTGTGCTTTATTTGGGTAAAATATCAAAACCATGGCTCCAAAGAAAGTTAGTGATATCCACAGTACAGGTAAACATGAGATCACAATAGAGTTGAAGAAAGAAATCATTGAAAAATTTGTTAAAGTCTCAGAAGAATGAATTTATAAGTGGAATTCTTGGGCCTCAAACCCAATTATTTGATTTTCCATTTTTTCTTTTCTTTTTTTTAACTTTTTACTGGTACCAAGGATCGAACTCACGAGCACCTGCTTGCAAGGCAGGTGTTTAGGCCACTGAGCTAAATCCCCAGCCCCTCCATTATTTCTTATGAGAAAAAATATGCTCAGTTGTGAACTTTTTAGTGTCTCAACACAATTTTGGAATGAACTGAGTTCAATAGCCAAAGTATCTCTGAATTTATTTACATTCACTGTCAACCCTTGGCCTTTCATTTCATACAGTTTTGATACATTTGACAACTTGTAAAACATAATTTTAACTTGTTTCATAAATTGATATTATCTTCCACATAATTAACAGTTTTGCTCTGCATTCAATCTTTTCCTTGAGATATTTATGTTTTTTTATTGTCTTGTAAAGATTTAAATTCTTTAGTATAAGTAACAGTAACATTTCTGGAAATCTTAGTAATTGTTGCAATCTGCACCACAAGGAATGCTCCTGCTGAGTATTCTGATCCTTATTTGTATGTAACTTTCACTGTAGTGAAACAAGGAAAAAAAAGATCTGGGTTTTGGTTTGTTTTGTTTTTTTCATTACTTCCTAGCTTCTTAGTTCTGTAGATATTTAGGAAATCAAATAAAGTTCCTCATCATTGGAGTGATGGAAAGCTAATTTAATTGTATTCTCTCATAGAAATGCAGAATCGATCAAAAATAGAACAATTAAAGCCAGGCATAATAAAGTGAGATTTCTACTTTCTCATATTTTGTTGGCTAAGATATGTTGTAATAAAAATATATATATATATGCTGTACCAAAACAGATGTGGTGTCTTAACCTCTCTTTTCCTGATTCTGTTTTCCATGGAAAAAGTTCCTCTGACTGTCTGGCTTTTCATTCTTTATGTAAAAAAAAAATTTTTTTTCTGGGAAAAAAGAGAGCAAAGAAGAACAATTTATATTTTATTTTCAAACCATGAAAGACCAGGATGAGGTATCCCAAGACATTAATTTTATTAATTTGTCTTTGAGAAAACAAGCAAAAATGGCAATAAGTTGTTTTGTAAAGTGTAAATTTGTTTGTTTATAAATTTATTTCTGATCATTTCCATGTGTAACCTTACTAATTCACTTGTTAAGACCCAATTTAATGTGATTAACATTTTTGTTGCATTTATGGAGCAGTCCTGGTCCCTAATTTTTAGAGCAGGATAACCTTTGATTGGCCTTATGTAAATAAATCATATCTTGATGCCCTTGAAATCTGAGAATCCCTAGGAGAACCACCTATAAATTAGAGTAGAAGAAAGTGAACCTAACCCTGGAGGCCAGTGCTCCAAATAGTATAGTCAAGATGAATCAAATGCCTTTATTTCAGAATTTTAATTCATGGCACTTTTCCCTTCTTTTCAAATGGTCCTGTCATGTTGAAATGACAGAGATTGAGTACTAAATTGCTGTTGCATAATTTTCTTTATCTCTCTCTCATCTATAGACTGGATTTGATTGAAAGTTCAGATTTAGTGAAAAATGTTTTACATAGGAGATTTTGAAATATCAAAATCACACTATTTCTTCATAAAGAAAAGAGGAAACGTACTATTTCTACATAAAGGAAAGGGAGATAGAGATAAAGATAGAAAATAAAATAGATTTAGCCCTCGATCTCTTTCTTACCTAGGACTTCTGTTTTATTACAAATGAATAAGCATTATGATTTTAACCATTTTTTCTTGATTCTTTCTAGCAATCTCTATGTAATTTCTTTTTTAATTTCTCAAAAATTGTCTTATAGTATTTTGTTTTTCAAATTTCAAAGATTCTGAAACATTGGAACCCATTTCCAATATTTTGTTGTTATAAATAAGACCAATCATTACCTCTAGTCACTATCTGATTCTCCAGGACTGGATTTAGCCTGTCCCTCTGCCTGAACTTCCTATCCTGCTCCTCTTCTCCAGGAATTATCTCCCTCTTTCCTCAGAGTCCTCTTTAGGAACACACTGGTTCTTCCTATTGCCCTGGACAAAGGGAGGGAGCTCCTCTAGGGCTGTGCCCTGCTGGAAGTTGCTCTCTACCAGTCCTACGTCTTTCATTCTCCCTGAGTGGAGGAACAGTGACTTTAACACCTAACATTATTCTTAACATTAATTTGTTGAAAAACAAACTAGTGAACAAGTAAATGACAATAAAATTAGACATGTATGGTAGTCCTCCTTTGAACTGCAATGTCCATATTCAGCATCTCAATTTGAAATATGAGAAATATGTAAAAAAAATCCAGTGGCTTTCACCTAGCTCTTAGTATTTCTGAGCTGTAATTTTTCAGAGTTTGTGCTCTGCATTTGTCAGATCCCATGTGGATCTGAAGCAATGCATTTGCTTGCCTTCAGTGTTGAGATACGGCTCAGACAAAGTTTCCCAATGATTTTACCTGCACAGGTGAAATAAGGTCCAAATTTTTATCCTTATGCTTCTTGAAAATCTGTCATTTTTTTTTCTTCCCTTCTTCCCTTTGAGATTTGTGTAAAGAGACAGTGGCAAAAATACAAAGACATAGGCAAGAGAATTTCTGACTTCAGTGACTTTTCCATAATAAAAATGTCTTATCCTTTATTTGCTAGACTTGCTATCAGTAACTCCACTAACTTATTACTTATCTTCCCACTTTATTTTGATTGAAGTGATCAGTAACTTAGAAAAAATAACTTCAAATAGGAAAGAATATAGTAACACAAGCTACAACTTTCTCAGTGTATCTATTTTATTTTGGTTTTCTACTGAGGAAAGATTTATCTCCATTGGTTTATCCCATTAACTCATGATTGGTATCTTGTATCCTCATGCTACTCAAATTTAAATACTTTCTTATAGCCTACAGGGTGTTCCTCCTTTAGTTAATTATTCAAGATGCCTTCTGTACTATTAACCCATCCTACATAGAATCTAAAGCAACTCCTCTAGGCTTGAGTAAGTCACCACATATCCCTCCATTTTCTATGAGAAACAAGTAGAATATGGGGAGGCCAGGACAGGTCAAGAGTCCTCAGAGAAAAATAAGCAGCTTCTTGATCTGCTCCTTTCTGCCCTCTCACACCTTGCTCTTAGCAGACCCTCAGGAAACCTAGATTTGGCTCAGTAGCAATATTAGCCCAGCCATTTATTTCAAATCCTTTCTCCTCCCACTTTTCTCTGGCCTCTAGCAACAAATTAAATTTAAAAAGTAAAGTAACAAAGATTTGCATCATTAAATCGGTATCAAATTAACTTTATTTTGTTGTGAGTCTTATGTGATTACAGCACTAAACAAATCAAATATATTCTAATTTCCTAGTCCACAAATTGCCTTTCACTATTAACTCTTCTAACTTTTACCATTTGTCTCAATCAGCAAATATCATAGACCCAGTGACTTCAGTGACAGACTTGTGTCTCTCTCAGATCAGAGGCTGGGGCCACTATTGGATGCAGTGGTTTCTGCACAAGTGAGGTGCCTCCTCCTGGTTAACAGGAAGCTGCCCTTGCACTGTGCTCTGTGACCTTTCTTTAGTGTGTGCTTATAGAGAGAGCCGGGGAGCCCTGGGGTGCAACTGCCAGAGAGCACCTTCCTCTTTTTGAGAAAACAGTAGTCCCATTGTGAAGCTCTTACTCTCCTGCTCTACTCTAAATTAAATTACCCCACTTGGCCCACTGGAAATACTGCTGTGTTAAGGACAAGGCTTTCAAAATCTGAAGTAAGAACACACATTTTCAACCCATAGCAAAAGCTGCTGTGGACCTGTGGATGACATCAAATAGCTGTTTAGCTATGCATGTGGATGTGTGTGTATGTTTTATTTATACCTTTTAGTGATCCTTAAGATAAGCTCACTAGTCACCACTGGACAACAGCATCCATGCTAATGTCTCAGGTGTCTGGTGTTTGTCTCTAGTCCATTCTTTGTCCTCTGGCAGCAGCCTTGTGCTCCAGAAGACTGATATCTGTGAACCAAAGGTACCTCCACCAGTGGTGAGCCCTGGCAAGAAGTCTGGGCTTGGGATAAGAGAAAGGTCAAGGTGTTTATTATTGTATCTGCAGATGCAGGTTTGTGACCGAGGAGTAAAGATTCTTCCACAGAAGCTGCTCTTTCCCCCATTTACAGTTCTCGCTGAATTTCAATAACTAATTTTTTCCCTTTGCACTTACATATCCAGTGGTGTTAAGGGCTCACCACTGACACAGACCTTTGGGCATTTCATCTTTCCACACCTTTGAAAAGAGCCCCTGCATTAAATTTTCTTCAGTTCCCACTGAAAGTGTGGCAACTCTGTGCCTTCATTGTGACATCCACCACTATGAACATATGGACAATTTCAGTTACAGAATGAATACAGATGTTGTATCAATCTATTTTGAATCACTGTGACAACAAGTAGAAGGTCCTGTCTGCCTTTGTGAAAATGGCTTCACATGGATGTGAATATGATTTTCGTATATCGATCTTATTTACCTTGCTGTTTCTGTTCTAAGACTCTTCAAATAGGCATTTCTTCATTTATTTTAGGAGCAATTCAGCTTATAAGATAATGATGATAAAAGTTAGCAAATACTTTGCCTGTTTATTTTCCACCTTGTCCCCTAAAAAATCTCATAAAATAGCATTTTTTCCCCTAACTTCACAGATGCAAAACTTGAGTTCCACAGAGAGACAATGTCCTCTTCATTTATCTCAAAATCTAGTAAAAGGAAGAATAAAGTCAGAGAGAGCTTTTCAAGTACAAGCATTTTAATTCTTCTTCAACAGAAGAAATGTGGTAGTGAAAATAGAGTAGGAGGTCAGTAATATTAACTTTAATTTGCTTTTGTGTTATGTTATTTTTTAACAAGCATCCTAAGTTGTGGTCATCTGCTTGCAAAGCAAATGAAAATCTCAGAACCAGTTCTGGCAGTATTACTCATTTTCTTAAGGAACAGCTGCTGGTTTCTCTGTTTACCTCAATGTGTAATTTTGAAATCCTGTCATAAGATCATTAACTTGTTGAGTAGACTGAAAAATAGACACTAATGGAATATAAAGTGATTCAAGAGCTTGGACTTCTTACTTGTAGAATGACAAAGAATTATACATTTAATTCACATTTATCAGCTGGAAGTCTGAAGATAGTGACTATAGTTTTGTTCTTTTTTGTCCCTCAAATGCAAGGGCCACTCTTAGATATCCATTTTTTTCCTGTGTACACAATTGAAAACTAATGTATGAAGTAGAGATTAAACACAATATTCAAACTATTCAAAAGGTACAACTTTGTTGTGTTTGAATCCCTACAACTCATGTAAGAATTACTTTGTAGACTCTCTAGTCTATGAAGTCTTATTTTTCATAAAACAAAAGCAGCAAAACCTTGAGGAAAATGTATCTCTTGTATGTGATAAATGTGTGAGCCTTTGGGAAAGGGGCAGCTCCTGCCTGGTCCCCAGTGCTTGTTCATTCTTTGCCTTTCCAGTTCTTTTTCTGGGTAGCCATTTTTCTCAAAATTACAATTCTAGAAAATTTTTAAAAGATATGATTCAATTAGTACTCTTAAGATCTTATATCCAGAATTTTTAAAAATATTCTTATGTTTTAGATTTTTAAAACATAGGTAACTGCATGAGTGGTAGAAGTATAGTAACAGAAATATACTCTTTTATAGGGGACAAAACTAAGGATTAATTTGTAGTCCACTTTTTTTTGTAAGATAAGAAAAATATGATTGGCTTTATTTTAGGGAAGACTAAATAGAAGAGGAGAATCCATTCTTTTAAAAAGTCTGATTATATGGGGAAATATATTGACTGGTTGATTGGTTGAAAAGAGTGTATGTTTTTCTGCCATACAAGGCACTGGTACTGGGTGGTCTCTTTCCCCTACCCTGAGAGTGCTGAGTAAAGCTGGACCTGGGACATTTGTATTATTTTTCTCAAGAAAAAATATTGAAAAAGAATATGTATTTGAGTAAAATTAAATAAATTAATCAAGGAATATAGATATAACATTCAAGATTCCAATTTTTAGAGACACTGAGTATCCTACAACTAAATTAAATTATTCTACCAATCACTCAGAGTTAGAGTTAGTGCAAACCCAACAATTTTAGTGCTCAGTCCCACGAATATATGTATGTCCAAATACACACATTATGAAGGGTATAGATGAGCAGTCAGATGAAGAAGTAAGGTACATTAAGGGATTATACCTCAAGCAAGTGTGTTTTCACACAGCCTAGAAGTTTAATCCCTATCCTTTAAAGATTTTCATTAAATTTTCATCATGTGGGTAATAGGTGTAGGAGCTTTTGTTAGCTAGACCAGTTTATTAGCTCAATCTCTAGACTCTGTCTACTGCCAAGCATTAGGGCTGAGATAGGAGTGAAAGTTTCAAATTATGGCTTTGCATTTGTGGTGACCAGCCCTTCATCTTGCAGCTGCCAGAAGCTCACCAAAATTTTCTTTATTAGATGTAAAGATGATCCTATCAACAAGGAAATTTCAAGGAAGTTAGAAGTTCTGCAGTATAAGCAACTCCTATTATCTTTATCATTCAAGAAATCACAAGAATTTTTAGACCTCTCTGTCAGAAACGGGGTCAAAGATCAAGTATTAGAATACGAGATGCTCCTAGCACCTGCATCACTTAGGAAATTACAAAAGTTTCAGAAACACTATTTTAGTAACTGTGAACAGAGAGCAAATATATTTCATATTATGTCATAGACATGAGACTCAGCATGTTACCTAACTTCCATTTCTGAGTAGGCTAACATCCTGCCTAAGCTTGCCTTCCACTACAAGTGACTCTTAAGAAACTATCTTTTCATAGCCCCAATATGGAAAGGGAGATTTTCTGCCTTCCAAATTATGGTTCCAAAATAATTTTTCTGAAATCAGTTTATTTCTTACTTTCATTCTAACTCCTATTGATGGTAGAACGGTGAAAGTTGTTTTGTTGTTGCTATCTTGCTATTGATTTTTAATAACATTAAAAGCTTTATGAATTCAAGTGCATCAGCCACTCAGATTTAAGGCCCTTAGCTCCATACGCCTGAAAGAGTGACCAGGTGGCAAGTCCAGGGCTTTCAGGCTCAAACACTTCCTAGACAGATCCTTTCTTATATTTTGTGTCTTAATTTTTATTTTATTAGGGCATATTTGCAGTACATGAAATTTACATTCACCTTGTTTTTATCCTCTTTCCCCATTTGAGAGTGGGGCATCCGCCAAATCATCAGAAAAAGCCATTAAATGTAAATGAGCCCATTAAGAACATTTCAAAACTCACTCTGTTGCAGGTTGATGAGGCTGTCCAAGTATGAGTTATTTTCAGGCCACAATAATACACATTTTCTGGAGAAATATTAGTCATATTTGTCCTTTAACTCTACTGTTCTGAGGAACACATTTAGTGTTACACCTGTAAGTCATGGAGTTTATTTATTTTTTTTATTTGTTTGTTTTAGGTAATGAGCTTCTCCTACTGTATGGTAGACCTAAACAGAAAAATATGAACCTGACCCTGTTTCCTCCATCCTTCCATTCCCACCCCAACCCTCTCATGATTCTTAGTTTGGAAAGGATCAATAGAATGATTTGACCCAATACATTTCCTCCATTTGTTGGCATTTTTCTATGTCTATTCAATACTGAGTCCATATTTTGCTGAAAGAAACACTGTTAATTAGTAATTTCTGATCTACAGCAGTTCTAAGAGACAATTATTGAATCATCTATGCTTAATTTGAGTAGGTGTTAGCTAGTACTCTCTGCCCACAATCTCTTTTTGTAAAATATTTTGACTTTTTCTTACTGAAAAGAGAGAGATTTTACAGGAAGTCAGGGAGTGAATGATTTAAAGAGTTGATGACCAGTATGCCCACGTGCGCACACACACACACATGCACATGTGTATACACACACTCTGCTACATGACTGAAGCAAATATAAATGAGTGTAAGAAGCAAGATCTTTGGTTGACAGTTGTTGTTCAAATCCTAGCATTGCTACCTCTTTTTCATGTGGACACCCTGTCACCTCACCTTGCTGAGCCTCAGTTTCTACACATAAAAAGTGGGACTGGTGAAGCAGTCTGTCTGTGCTGTAGGAAGGCCAGAAAGAGATACATTGCTAACTGATTATACATAGTATAGAGCTTATTAAAATATTTTGCAAGTTGTTGACAGTGGTATCAATAAAACCCCAAATCAAATAACAATAATTTAATTAAGGCAAAGTAATAACAGTGTATTGACTACTATGCTCAGATTAAAGGGAACAACTTTGTGTCATTCCTCTGAACTTAAACTAAGGAATTTCACTAATAATCCTTTAAATGGATTATTAGTGAACATGGAAAGAAGTTGGAATAAGCATATGGCTTGGCACACAAGACAACATGTCCAGTAAATTACTGTTTTCTCCAAAAAACCGCCATCTGGATGCTGTTCAGCTGCCTTATCTCAGGAATTTACATTTTCTTCTTTCAGTACAAAAAGAATCTTTAGAAAGTTCATAATCATTTCCTCTAAGAAATCCTGTTTAGAACACTGACCTCAAAAACCTGTCAGCTATACTTAATTTCTAATTAAAGTACATTAAATAAAAGTAGTGGTAAAAACAAGAGTCCTCCCCCCAAAAAAATTTAACCATAGATTGTTCTTGCATGACTCTGTGTTACAAACCCTTAGAATATAAATAAAAGCAGTAATTTAAACAGCTTCCTGGATCTTGACACAAATAGCTGTAAATGACCCCTGGAGGAAAGTTCACCTGGGATTTCTCAAAGTTTGGTCTGACAAAGCTAATAATATGAAAAACTTATCAGTTAAGAGGGAAAAACCTTTTATAGACTAAAAAATTGGAAGCATAAATTCAAACCAAAAATAAAATAGGTTTGACTCTCAGTTTAAATTTTGAAATTATCATGTATAGAATAAGAATATTGAATATGTTTAAAATTAATATTAATTCATAACTTTTTATTTAATTTTCATTATTATTCTTTTGATTTTTTTAATATGTAACCCAAGCTGGATTCAAACCCACAGTGATTCACCTTCCTCAACCTTGAAAGTGCTGGGATTATAGGTGTGTGGCAACATGCCAGCTTCATAAAGTTTTTTTTGTTGTTGTTGTTTAAACTACAATCAGCAGATCAGGTAGACATTTCAAAGAATAAAATAGAACTTTTTGAAATTAATATATAATATATATGTGATTTATAAATATAAATGTATGTGACCTTTGAAAGACAGAAGAAAAATAATCTTAACCATCCATTTGAAAACAAAAATATCTTACTAGAAATAAATTAGCCAAACTATAGCGCATAAAGTTAAGGAGATAGAAAATCCAAGCAATCGTATTTAACATTTGACTAATTAAAATTATAGAATACATCAAAACTTTTTAAATGAAAAAATGGTATTTAGAGAGTTAATAGCTAAGAATTTTTCAGAATTATTGAGTCCATAGATTCTCAGATTCAGAAACTGTAATATGCATCAAGAAAGATAAAGAAATTATCACGTCCTTAAACAGAGACCAGATTTACAGTAGTCAAAGGAAGAAGACAGCTGATATACAAGGAGATGATAGATGGACAGTATATTTCTCAATAGCGGCAGACAGGAGCATTTCTCAAAAGTGTATGTGTAATCATTATGCACTACAAGCATGTACTAAAAATAAAAATAAATTTTAAAAGGTAAAACTGTTTTTAAAAGGTAAGATAATTTTCAAACACATGTGTGTATAACCAGAAAATTTATTTTTCAATAATGAGAGCAAAATCAAACAATTTCAAATAAGCAAAAGCTAATAGATTTATGATCAACAACTTGTTCCTAAAATAGAATTTTTAGGGACAAATAATCTCAGAAAGAAGATTCAATATGATAAAATATGAGAAAAGCTGGTGATAGAAATAGAGAGACACATGTAAGTCTAATCAAGTAAGACTATATAAAATAATATTTGTGGCATTAAACAAGATGAAACAAATGAACAGAAAAGAGTAAAAAAGCTGAAACATGCATGATCAAAGTCAAAGCATTTAAAAACCCTTGCATAATTTGGAGGAGATTAAAGACATCTGTAAAGTCCAATAAGCACTGAAAAAGGGGAATAGCTTTTAAATTCAAAATAAACAGAATAGGATGAGAAATATTCAAAAAATCTAAAGAAAGGACATAAAAGGAAAAAAGAAAAAAAATGTGAAGAGCATAATAAAGTTAACTACTTCAGGTATCACAGTACATTTAAAAAGATTAACTTCCCCAGCTAAAATGTAGAGATTATCAGACTAGATGATTTAAGAAAAAAAAAAAAAAATACAGGGTCAGGGATAGAGCTCAGCAGCACAGTGCCTGCCTGGGCATGCATGAATTTATGAGTTTGATTCCTGGTACCAGAAAAAAAAAGCAGCTGAATTAAATAATAATTACAAGATATGAAATAATCATGTAAATATGAGTTATAAGAAAAGTATGATACTTTTGGATAATTGGAATGTATTATTCCACAATATGACTTAAGAGAAAAAAGAAATAAATTTACTATTATGATAGTAGATTTGCAAGTAGCATTCTTACTAACTGAAATCTAATTAAGAGAAGTTTGAATAGTATAATGAGTTTATACAGGACATATAACTTAGCAGGTAAATACCTGCTTAGCATGTACAAGGCCCTGAGTTCAGTCCCCAGCAAAACAAACCAACAAAACAAACCAATCAAAAAAATCTACTCCTCAAATATCAGTAACTATTATTTTCTAGCATTCTTTGGACAATACTGAACAACGTAGTATTTCAGACCAACGTTCAGCAAACTAGGGCTGAAAGACTTAATCCAGCTCCTGGTTTGTTTGGGTGTGGCCTCCCAATTAAAGATGTTTAAAGTGTTTTTTTTTAATGGATTGTATTTTTAAAAGAAGAGAAAATAATATATGATGTGGTTCTCTGTGTCCACAAAACCTGAAAGACTGTAATATGTGGACCTTTATCAGCTATATTATAGACCTTCATATCAATCATGTTTCCATAATTATCTATTAAGCCATACCATGTGCTGAGCACTGCATTAGGCTTTGCAGACATGACAGCAGACAGAACAGATGCAAACCCTTCTGCTCCTGACACATACATACACACTCATAGGGGAGGCAGACAAGGGGTAAGGTAAATAAATAAAACACGGTGTATTTGATGGTGATTTATATTAACAAGAAAATAAAACAGGAAAGTAATGATTGTTCTTTTGAAAAATGAAATACTTAAAACACATAATTTGTAAGCCAAAATAGAAATCATAGTAATAAAATACTAAAAATACTTAGAAATGAATCATAATAAAATCAATACATATTAATGTCCTTGAAGTGCAGCTAGGGAAACTATTTAATTTTTCATGCTAAATTAGAAAAATAAAGATTGAATATTAGTGATCTGTAAGGCTAACTTAACTTACAAAAGTATTAAAATAAGCACAAATATACTAGAGAGAAGAAGAAGGATTACAAAATAATGAAGTTATAACAAAGAAACTACCAAGAAAAATCACAATTTCCAAAAGGACTTTCTTTAAAAATAATAATGAAATACACAAGTGTCTGCTGAGAATAGTGAAGAACAAATATACTAGGGGTGAAAAATAAAATATTATAAATGAAGGAAAGAACACAAAAAACTCATGTGTAAAAGGAAGATGGTCTTATTGCCCATAAATGTGAAAACTTAGGTACAATGAACAGGTCCTTTTTAACAAATGTGCCTTACCAACTGTGACTCACAACTGTTCCATCCGAATAATCTTGTAACAATAAAATAAATTACTTCAATAGTAAGAGAATTTTCCCCAAACAAGATAACTGTGAATAGATAGAATTAACTATTTCTACAAAAATTTCATCATTCCAGGAGTATTTTATAAAACTGCTCCAAAGTATTGAAAAAGTAGATACATTTTCAAACTTATGTGAAGACCAGTATACTTGCCATGTCCAAATGCCACAAAGGCTTTGCAGCAAAGGAAAAATACAAGAATTTAAGGTTTATCTAACATTAGAAAATGCATAAATGAGTTAAATCACATCAAAAATTCAAAGGAATAGACCCAACTGGAAGCAATCCAGATGACCATCGACTGTAAATGTAAAAAGGAATGAGTTATGAGTATATACTACTACATGGATGAATTTCAAAAATATTATTCTAAGTGACAGAAGTCAGATTCAAAAGACTATGTACTGCAGGATTCCATTTATGTGAAACTTTCATAAATGACAAGCAGAGCAAAACTGTAATTTCACAGGGGGTGGAAATGGAGATTGATTGCAAAAATAGAATATTTTGGGGGTGATGCAGATATTCTAAAGTGTCTTTGTGCAACTCTGTAAATTTACAAAATAGATCATTGATTTCCATTGCTATTGACTGCAAATTTGTGTCACTCTCAAATTCTTATATTGATATCTTAAGCCATACTGTGATGGCTTAACTGGGGTCTTGTTGAGGTCATTAGCTCAGCAGTGTGGAGTCTTCATAAATGACATCAGGATCCTTATGAAAGAGAGTCTATTTCTATCATGTGACGACATATGGAAGATCAATCGGGAAAGGGACCCTTACCAGCATTCAACCATGCTGGAAACCTGATCTCAGGCTTCCAATCTCCAAGATGCAACAAATGGTTTCTGTTGTCTCTAAGCTAGATGGGGATGCAGCACTTCATTATAAAAGCCTGAAGTGACTGAAACATTTAAGCTTGAAATAATTTAACTTGGAAAAAGCATTAAGATCATCTCAACAGAAGAGGAAAACTGGTAGGAAATACATCTATTCATATTTTAAGACCATTCAAATAAATTAGAGGTAACAGAGAATGTTTCCAACTGGATTAGTCCAAAATTATCTTAGAATTGACAGCATTTATTGTTTATGGAAACTTTGGCAGCTTTCCCTTTATAAATGAGAAAAGGAACTAGGTACAATGGTGTGTGCTTATAATCCCATTTACTTAGAAGGCTGCGGCAGCAAAATCTCAAATTTGAGGCCAGCCTGAGCAACTTAGCAAGACCTTGTCTCAAAGTAAAATTTTAAAAAGTTAAAAATGACTGAAGATGTTGTTCAATGGTGCAATACCCCTGGATTCTTTCCCTAGTCTCCCCCCGCCCCCCAAAAAAAATTTAAGCCAGAGTGACTTAATTAACTGTCTCAACAACAGCTGAGGAAGGAGCGTCTCAAGTTGAAGTCAGCCTTTGAAACTAGTGACTTAGCAAACCCTGTCGCAAAGTAAAACTACAGAAGGGTATGAGATGTAGCTGGGTGTGAAAATGTGAAGACTGTGTTCAGTCTCCAATATCACAAAATAACAACAAAAACTCTGAAAGTTCTAAATGCAAAAAGTAGAATTCATTGAATTTCTCCCCCCACCTCTCTTCGTGAGGATCCTTCCATACAGGAGCACCAGTTCCAAGAATCTATTGTTCTGTACTGTCAGCAAAGAACTTCAAATAAATGAGCTTAATGGGAAAGATCATCACATCTCAAATACTAGATTGTAACCTTCAGAACAGGGTCACCTTTATCTCTAAGGAGATTGCCCTATCTGCAGAAGTGGGCATTGGTAAAATGTATGTGTGATGCATAAATTGGATAATAAAATATAAAAGGACTTTCCCCTATCCCCACACTCCTCTTAACCATAAAATTGTGTTTCATCAAATCAATAGTAAGTTGCATAATTAAGTCAACATTTGTACCTGTGTTTTTATAAAAACCACCACAAGCATGGTGCATGATGGAGTGTATTTGTGCTGACAGAAAAGTTTCTAGCTCAAGTCCAAACAATTAAAGAAACAATTCCTGAGTCAGTGGAACGAACACTGGGCTGGGGATCATGATGCCCTGGGTGGTTTTGGTCCTGGCCAACTGTGACTTATCTTTTTGGGATATGGAAATAGGTACAGGTACAGGTACAGGCACAGGCACAGGTATTGGTATAGATATATATCATACTATATATATATGGCATTCTATGATCCTATGATGAACTTCTGTGCTGCCAAAAGTTTATCACACTGTCAGCGAAAGGTCTTACTTTCTTCACCTTGTGGTTATGACTGTGTATAATGATATGTGTGTGAACATGTGTATAGGTTGCTGATATAAATTATGTATTGACATGAATTATCTCTAACACTGAAACTCAAATGGATAGAATTGAAAGCAGAGACTTGTACACCCATATTCAGAGCAACTTTGTTCACAAAGGTCAAAAGGTAGATGAAAGGATAAAGAAAATGTAACAGATACATAAACCATTGGATTTTACTTAGACATAGAAAAGAATAAAATTATGATATGAGCTGCAACAGGAATAAGCTTTAAATCAGTGTGTTTAGTGAAGCCAAATCCAGGAGGACCAATACTGATGATTCCATTTATAAAAGGTACCTAGAATACTCAAATTCATAGGAAGAGAAGCAACTGACAGGGGATGGGAGGCAGGTAGAATGAGGAGATATTGATTATTTGGCCTGGATTTCAGTTTGAGAAGATGAAAGAATTCTAAGGTGAATAACGGTGGTTGCTGTGTAATGATGGCAAGGTACTTTATGCTAACTGACGGTACACTGGTAAATAGGTCAAATGATGTTACGCTTATCCTACTACATTTTTAAAAAGTCAGGAAACTAGAACCTTGTGTTTGTGTTTAATGATAAAATTGCATTTTATTTATCCTTTCCAATCATTTTTAATAAAAATTTAATGTAATATTAGATAGAGGAAGAAAGGAGTACAGAAGGGACATTGCTCAAGTGACTCCAGTGCAAAGTGGTAGAAGTTTCCAGTAAGCTGAAAATAAACTTGCTGTTTTCAGATTTTATTTTTGTTTTCTGCCCTCTGCTAATGCTAGATTTCACTGACACATGTTCTTGGCTAAAACTCCAGCATTTTCTTTATGGGAACTACCAGCCACTGTGAGGACTCGAAATGTTAGGAAATTGAATAAATTAACTCACTTTAAGATGGCCCAGTTATTCCAAAGGGATTTAAGCAACTAATTGTCTAGTTTTTTCTAAAGAAACACACAGTACATAGGCACACACACTCATGTACATATACACATACACACAGAATGCTTTTATGTGATCAATATTGATCTAGTTTAGTTATATGTCATGGTGAAGCATATCTGTCCCCTCATTCCTATGTACTATTAGCAAAATTACAAGATACATTATTGATAATAGACACAAATAACTTGAAAGCTTTTTTATCAGATGCAGGCATTTTCCTCAGAAAATTCTGACCCTATAATCAAGGACATGAATGTGTCAGTGAATTTTGTTATTTATTGATGGCTTTCTTATTTTTTTTTCATGTTGCTTTTGCTCTCACTGTGTTTCAGTTAAAATACTTATGCACCTCAACATCATAATATTTTTTCTGAAATATTTGGTTTAAGCTCAACCCCCATGCTGCTCATTTTATATGTTTCTTGCCCAAAGAAAACAGCATACAGAGTGAAGACAGGTTGCTATACAAGCCAGATGCTAATTAAAAGCAGTTTATGTTACCAAAGTTGAAGATAAGATTTATTCACATAATTCATCCAAAACTCAACTATTCTGTTGTTAATTTGTAAGCAAGTTAGGTTTTCCTAAGTTTCTGAATTAAAGACAAAGTTAAACTTCCTCTCTTTAGGAAAGTAGACATGTATCATTCAAGCTTCAGTCCTGAAGCAAAACCGCATGAGTGTGTGCAGTAATTGTTTTATTAGAAACCTCAGTCATGTAATAGTTGGGGAAGGTTGAGAAGCAGCAATGAGACAGTAGAGGAGGGGACCAGAGGACAGTGACTGCCCAGACTCCTTTGACATCTCCGAGGGCAAGTGGGAGTCAGGCTAGACCTGCTCCAGGGGAAAAAACTGCATGAGGAAGAGTGGTGTGGTCCCTGATGCTGGGCCAGGAGCTGTCACTTTGCAGGGCTGGCAGTGTGGAAGAAGAGGGCTCTCTGGAGAGCTGGGCTTGCTGGCTTCTACGGCCACCAGCCATGACCATGACCATGACCATGACCATGACCATGACCATGACCATGACCATGACCACGACCATGACCATGACAAGCTGAAGCCACAATTGTCATAGTGTCAGGTCACTCTAAGAGCTCCAACAGATTTCCATTCTGGCCTGTTCCACCCAGAGCCATGGAGAGAAAGAATTCTTGGAGACACAATTCTTGCTTAGCCATGTTGTCAGGTACAGAAAACAGCATTTTCAGTTGTAATAGGGCAAGATATTTAAAAGTTGGCAAGGGCTATTACACTTCCCAGAGAGAAACTGACCAGACTTGGTAACCCTAAGGGTTCTTTCCAGCACCACCCCACTGCCTGCTGACCAGCTCAGAGGGAGGTTGGCAGGACTCTACTGAGTGCACTGTGGGCCTAAGTGGAAGCATCGCACAGTAGGACAGGGAAGTAGCTACCAGCTGAGGCTCTGGAAGATGTCAGAGCCTAATGAGAGTCACAGCAGCAATCTGAGATGGAATCTGGGAAAGGAAAGACAAGCAACCTCCCTGTGGAGCAGAGGTGGATGAGGATCCTAGGTAAATTCTTCTAGCATCACATGAGCTAACATTTGTGTTTATGGGCAACCAGCAAGTAGGTTGTAGCCCAATTCTTTATCATTACCTTCCCACCATACCTTTTCTCTGTCATGTCTTACGTCTCTCTCCATTATTGCTCCCCACACTGCGCCCAAATCTTCATATTTCAGATCTTCGTTTAAAAAGGCAGATTTCTAGGGAGACTATCTCTGAAACAACCCCAAATGAAACAGATCCTCCTCTTCTCACCCCATTATTATCTACCACTGCTTGTTGGACAGACTTCAGGATACTACCACAGCTAGAAATGATGGATTCATTTTGTGGCTTGTTTTCCCCACTCATTCGAATGTAAACTTGCCAGGAGCTAGACTTGGTTTCTCTGTTCCTGTGTGTCCAAAGCAGCTAATATAATATGAGCCACATAGACAGTGCTTATTAAATATTCTTTGTAGATGAAAAAATAAATGAAAGAATAGGCTTTAATTTTTCAGAAACAAAATCCAAGTAAAACTCTTCTAATTTAATTTTTCTCTTGAAATTCCTAAGCCAGTTATAGCTTCCCATATTGATTTTTGAAATCAATTGTAAGAGATAAAACTTTAATTGAAAATTTTAAAACTATAATAATAATTCTAGAACTATTGACTTACTCTTAAACTCAAGGGAGTTATCCAGTACCAAGCACCTTAAATTCGAAAGATGTTTAATTCTTTTGTGCACCTATATCAAAATAGTCCACAGGTTTACATTGCAGTTTCTTGAAAGTATTTCTTGAGCAGATTTCCCTCAAATAAGAAAGTTGGAACGAACAGGTGAATTTGTTAAACAGACCTGTCACTGAAGACGCGCTGTCCGGGCCACTCCTGTGTTAATGCAGTGGAGCACATTCATCATCACATCAAAGAGATGGGAGGTTTTTGTCTGTTCCTAATTGGGGCTGGGCAGTATCCTAACCTGCTCTGGCAAGTCCAGGGAAAGCCTGTGATAGAGAGAGAAGCTGCAGTCCCTGAATGCCAGTGCAAAGAACTGCATCTCATTACTCTTGTCCTGTGTAGCATACAGAATCCGTTCCATTAAGAGAATTCGGGAAATTGGCTGAATTTCAAGCTGTGTTTTAATTCAGTGTTTTGGCAGAAGGTCTTAAAGGAAAGTCGAGGGTCATAGCTCAATAACTGGGAACAAATACAGTCCATACAGTGGGCCTCAGCTTCAGTCATGCAGAACCCGATTTTTAGCTTGATGATATTGTGGTTACATATTTTAATTGAAACATTTATAAGGAGTCCTACTATAATGTGAATATTACTTTATTTTTCCCCATCATAAACCCAAGGTACTGGTTAATGGTGTTCAATGAAATTGACTTTATCTTTCTTACCTACATGTCCCTTGAAGTATAAAGTTTGTGATAAAATGTTTTGTCCCTTGTTTTAAAGACTTCTTTATTTATAATAATAAGAGAAGCTCATTTTATGAGTCTAATCCTGAATATAGCATAATTTATCATCAAAATTTTACTTCATTGCTAGGACACAAATGTATACACACAAACCTTTTAAATCACGATTTTCCTAAGTCTTACTCTGCATTTAAATGGTGCAATTTGTAGCTGTATAGATTATTATATAAAATTAAGAAATTTCATCTTTGTTTCACTGTCACATTCTGAATAGCATAGAATCTTTGAACATATGTTGTTTCTGTATCTGTGCTGCTTTCTTCCATTTGTAACAAAATACTAATTGTAGCCTTTATAATTTAAGAGTAGAATTTTAAATTTGAATGATAATCCTACACAAAACTTTTTCAATAAATAGAATGTACAGAAATAAAAGGCACTCACTAGAAACTTTTAGAATGAGTGACTATAGAAACATCAATAATCATTCTAACATACAGTACACTACTTTACATGTTTGATTCTGGAATGTTAAGAGATTGACTTAATTGTGTAGACTATTTGAAAATTTGTAAAACCCAAGATCATTCTGAGCCTGAGGTTTTGGGGATAAAATAGAAATTTTAGGGAGAAATTTCAAGTAAATATATAACAGTCATTTGTTCCCCACCCCAACCCTGTCTTTCAGGAATGGAAAGGAGAGGGAAAGATGATAATTATCAGCTATGTGCGTGTATTTGTTTTAAACCTCTGTGCCCTGACTGTCCAAATTGAAAGATACAAATTCCCGATGTGTGGTAATGTGTCAGAGCTGCTGCTGAAATCCTGTCTTTGACTCATTTGTCCCTATTGAATCTAAATTTATTTTGGATCACATTCTGACAGGAACTTTGAGATTGAATTCTGCACTTTTCTGTCTTCCTGGTCATCATCTCACTCTGGGTTGAAGGTTCCACTAATGAATGTGACATTTTCTGGTAAATAAATTCCAAAAAATCCACCTCTACATGTTACTTTCTTTCTTTAGAAAGACAAAATGACAGAATCAATAGCAGAAAGAAACACACACCCCCCTTCTCCTGTATGGTTCTACTTTTCCATTTCTGTTACTTTTGACAAAGAAAATGAAAATACCACCTGTCATAGAATAAATAAAAGTCCTGGCTATTATTCAGGAATATAAAAATTAAAGATATATTTAGGTCTTCTGCAGTTTTCTCACCCTAACATACCCCTGTATAATGAGAAAATGGCTTGTTTTATTCCTATGGTGAATTCTAAATGAAAGGAGGAACCTTTGATCCATGTTTTGTATCAGGATTGTGGGATTTCTATTCCAGTGCAGTAATCAGAGTTCATTCCACTGTGGGTGCCAAAGATGTAATTCCATTTAGCAAAGGAAAAATGTGAGAGTGAATGTATTGTGTTACATATCCAGAAAACCCAAGCAGTGATTGTGACTTCAGGAAAGACTGCATCCAGCCATTAAAGGCTGTCATCCAGCCTTGGGGTTTTTCTCTCTTCCCTCCTGAGCATGCTGTCTCTTTATGGGAACTGTTTCAAGCAAGTGCTCCTCATCTAGCAGCAAAAATCCCTCCACTACTGTAGAGAGCCCACTCTACCAGCCTTGTTGTGGTTCGGAGTTTATTTTTTGTAATCCTGGTGAGAAGTTATTGGATTTCTAGCGAGTAAATTCTATTCTACCACTTCCAGTGCAATCCTTGGCATGAATAATGAAACAAACATATGTTTTTAGTGGTGGAGAGCCAAAGGGGTACTAAGTCCAGTCAGGGCAATGGTTAACTGGAGCAAAGGTCCAGGGCTGAACTCTGGTCTTATTAATTTGTGAAAAGGAGAGTGGCCCAGGTTTGAGTGACTGTGAAATGGTGGGGAGTATGTAAGAACTGTGAGCTGGGCTGAGTAGGAGGCACAATAGCTCTTCTGCAATATGAAGAGAGCGGTATGAGGAAAGAGTACCGGATTCCCGTAATGGGTAGCCCCTAAATTTGGAGGAATCCTGAAGTCACAGTATCTTGTGTTTGGGGGTCAGTGCTTCAGCTCTGATGTTGGGTCTTCCTGCTCTGGGACATCATGAGTTCTTTTTGGAGCCTCAGTCTCAGTCCATAGCACAGTGTCACTCTGCCCTGCTCAAACCACACTAGTTGGGAGCTACATGCAGGGCATCACTGACCTATTGTGTTACTTCCAACGCTGCACATTGATGCGTAGGCTAAACCCATTTACATTGCTTAAAGCCAATTGAAGGGGGAAAGCATTATGCTAGCCTGCTCTGTACCTATCAATACACAGAATTAGGGCAAAGTGTAGCCGAAATGGAGACAAATAATCTTCCTTCATTGAGAGCTGTCCTGGCAGTCCTCCACACACTCACTACTCCAGCCTGAAGTAACTTCAGGAATGGCTGCCATTATGTAAGGGTTTCCTGTGTTCTTGGCATTCCTCTTCACACTTTTAAGGTATTGTCTCACTTAGTGCTCATAATCATTCTCAGAAGTTGTGCCATTTATCCAAAGTCACAGAACCATTAAAGCTGGATTTGACCAGCTAATTTGACCCCGGAAATATAACATAAATTCTTGTGTTAAGTTGCTACTCTTGAGATTGTGGGAGGAGAAAACTTTCTTCTTTCCTCTAATATCCGTAACAATCCTGAAAATGGGCTCTGCTGTCTCTGTTTAGGACTTGCCAACCTCATCTCAATCTTCTTGTGCAGATAAAAAACAACTTGCAACTTGCATCCTGTGTCTCTCTGCATGACAGAGTAAACCGGCTCACATGATATTCAGCTACACCATTAAGAAGAGGCAAATTCAGTAGGACACATATGCATGCAGAATTGAAGTTACAAATGAACACTACAGCAGGTGCGACTGCCAATTTGTCAGAAAATACCTAGGCATTGCAACATTGGGTATTGACAGGAGCTGAACAGTATAAGCTGTGGCTTCCCATGCTTTGCAGTAACACACACTGACCACAGTCTGGTGACCCTGTCAACCACTAGGCATGGACAAGCTAAACAGCAGGAGAGACTGCATCCTTAGATAAGACAATTAGGAAGCCTCAGAAAAATCTGGGCAAGATAGAGTCAGAGATATTGTATCTGACCAAAAACTTAAGATATTAAGCTTCCTAGAAGTTATTTGGTGCTCTTATTTAGTGCATATTCAGCTAATCAAAATCCAATAAAAAAGTTCAGGACACTGGTCAGTTACCTTTAGTGAGAATGTCAAATGGCCTCTTCTTCTAATTCTAACACTAGGGGGTTAGAATCTTTTGTTGATTTTAGATGGCATGCTTTGATTACTACAGATGATATTCTTTTTTTAGTGATTTCAAAGAATGCTTTTCTATATAAATCTTCACATTCACAGCTCAGGTCTTTAAAACATTTCTCTTCTCATTGATTATATTTTCATACATCTCATGATGTTCCTTCCTTAGCTTTGCCTATGCAATATCACCACTGTGAAAAATAGTATAAAATAGGAGGCCTTATTATTATCATTGAGTACAGGAATCTTCTCATCTGTTTTGCCAAAGAGTTGAGTAGAATGAAAACCTTAAGCCAGGTAGGTGGGTTAACAAAAGAACAGAACTTAAAATAAAATCATCTGTCATGGTTTATGTCAGTGGCCCCCAGGCCTCGTGTGCTTGCATTGTGCATTTGTGATTGGTTCATTGTCTAGAGCTTGGATTGATGGTGTCAATGCTACACTTACGTGGGGGTGGAGCATACAATGTAAAGACAGGAAGGGGGTGTGTCTCGATCTGGTGCCAGTTTCTGTCTTGCTGTTTGAAGCCGCCATGAACTGCAGTCCTGCCATGCCAACTTGCCTTGGAGCCAACTGAGTGAGTATGGACTGAAACCTCCAAAACCTGTAAGAAATAAACCTTTCCTTTCCCATCGTTGGGCATCAGGTACTTTGTCTCAGTGACGAGTAGAAAGTAACTAAGACATCATCTAAATTAAACAGTGCCTCAAACTTTAACTGCTTCTGCTGCTTTGTTTCAGATATCCTTCATCTCCCTGAGCTGTAACAAAACTATGAATTCACTGGAGGAGGGGATAAAACAACAGAGGGAGGGGAAGGAAAATAGGAAATCTGTGGTCAGCATGATGAAGCTAGCAGCCAGTCTGATGCTACAGAACAGAGGACCTCATTGACTTTTCTGGGGTTGAAGACCCTGAATCCAGATTTCCTTAATCTTAGCTCATTAGCTCATAATGAAGGAAGAATAATTTATATCAATGAGCACAGCAATGTATCTTTCCTGGCACTTAGAGCATAGTAATGTTATTTATAACTTAAAGGCATGCAGGTGTGTTTCCCTAGGCATTTCTTTCTATCAATATTTTAGAAGACTTCCTGGCTCACTGTGGGCGAGAACTGCAGACATCTGGGGTTGTGTAATATGGCAGATATTTGTATAAAGTTTAGGCATTTACACAGCATTCTTTTACTCATTCTGTCACTCAGTACCTGCCACAGAGGTAGAAATAAATCAGTGCTATATTCAGGATACGTTAAGTGTGAGGCACATTTTAAACATACCTGAGAAGACAGGTATCTTCGAGAAAGTTACAGATTAAAATAGCAATTAGGTACTATATGGTCAATGTATTAGTTTTCCTACTTGAAAACTTTAATCTGTTTACTTTGTTATAAAATTATAACTGCTTTTGCACAAACTTCCTTCTCTTCAGATATTCTCATTTGTACCATTGCCTTTATTAAACCCTATGGAAAGGTGGCCAGACCCCAGGACTTCAGAATATATTTCTACCACTCATGATAAGAAGGAGGAAAGAGAAAGTGAATTTGGAACTTCTCATCAAGAATCATAGGAATTCTACATTTCTATTCTTCAGCAATTAAAAATGACAGTTTTTCATTATCCTTTCCTTATCCTTTGTAACTCAAACCAAATTACCTGTACTAATTATCTTTTATACAGAAATAAAGAGGAGAAAAAAGCAAAATTTTCTAATCTGCCTCACAGTGGGTGGACTGGCCACACCATTTAGACCCAAAGCAGTGGGCAGTATTCAGCATAGCTGGCTGGGGGTGTTCGTGGTCACAGTCTTAGAGAACAACCTTTGTTTAGCTGATTCAAACACTGTGTGGAATGGGACATAATAACTAATAAAATAAATATGTGGTCAGTCTGTAGGCCTTAAACCTTAGTCCTCAGAGGCTTGTAGGGAATGATGATAAACACAAATAACCTGCTTAACTGGGCAGGATGCGAGGCCGTAGGGAGTGGTGGAACTATAAAAAGTTAGAGAACCCAGGCTTTTTGTAAAGGAGTGAGATGTTATGCAGCCTAATCATTCAAGGTAGCTAATTTTTTAAAAGAAAATCTACCTCCTTCATTTAAAAAACAAATTGGTAACAACAAATGAAGCTTCTTATAAAATGTCATGTGAACTAATGCCACCTGGGCCAAACAGCATTAAGGACTGGATCTGAGCCCTATGTATACTACTACCTCTTTTTATGATATTCTAACCAAAAATAAACTAAGAGAATAATTGCATCTAAGAGAAAATACTGGGGGTTGACATTCTTTGCCATTGTGGATTTAACATGTGTCACGCTTTCCAAAGGAAATTCCCTCTTAGAACAAAGACTCCCCATTTCCAAAAACTCCAGAATCTTGTAACAAACAACCCAAGAATCTCAATTACTTGATGCAATAAATGTTTATTTCTCATTCATACAAAATGTGTTATGCATATTCCTTGTTAGGTGACTCTCCTTAAGCAATGAATACAAGGATTTAGGCTCCTTCCAATATCTCTATTTACCTGGTGTCACTATTTCCAAACATATGGGCAGAAGAGAAATTATAAATAGCGAGGTGTGTGCAAGCCACCAAAAGTGGCTTTCATAAGTTTCATCCACACTGTCATCCAGCATTCTGTCATCTGTCACTTGATCCCCACCGGATGTAGACAATTTTGGGAAATGTAGTCTCTGATTCCCTGGAAAAAAGTTACCACACTGGTTTTCTAGGACAGGTTTAAAACCCTAACCTGACTCATGAATTCTCCCCAGTAGATTAGTAATTAGAAACAAGTTTGCCCATCCAACCAATTAATATATGTTTAAAATATGCCTGGCAGCCATGTAGCAGACACTGGAGACACAAGGGTAACAGTGTCCATCTCTTTCAGCAGCTGATGCTTTCATGGGAAAGCAGATATCCAAAACAATCATTTGACAATTTGGTTAGGGTTTGACTGGACTACTGAACACAGTGGAGGCAGAGTTGACAAAATGTTCCATAACCATGTAGAAAATGACACTTGGTTGATGGTGTCTTATCTCATTATTGTATTGTGGGATCCTTGATTACATAAAGCTTGCCTTATTCATCTTTGTATCCTCCCTACAACGTCATATCTCAGAGCACCTATAAACATTTGTCAAGCTGATAAATGAATGGATTCCTGCTAAGGAAGATATAAACAATGGGCTCGTGATTTGAAGAGAAAAATTAGCCTTCATCAGCGTTTAAGAGTTTTAATATTTGGTATATGATAATGTAGTGTTCTTTTGAATTTTTCTCTTTCTATTGTCCAAAATTTCTCCAGCTCATTCAGTGATGTCCAAATAGATTACCTTCAAATAATTTGTAAATTTAGCCTTAAATTACAGCTTCCTGACTAGGTAACAAGTGTTGATTTCATTTAAGCAACATGCTGTATCGTTTATCTGGACAAAAGTGGATCAGATTAGGTTTCAAGGCAATTATGCCAGATTCTTGGCTAGGATAGTCATTACTAGCTTAAGATTGAATAAAGGAAATCAGTTTCAAATACCTACTACCTACTATTAAATTTACTATATAATTTATTTGTAAATGTAGCGATTTAGATGTCCTGATAGCAAAGTTAGAATTTCCTAGTCCTATCCTCCCTCTCTTTTATTATTGAGTATATTCAGTATAAACAAAAGAACTTTCACTTTCTAAACTATGAACCAGATGCCATTCTCTTGTTTAGTTCAGAATCGACAATCTGTTGTTTGCTAAATGAATCTTATTCTTACACCAATACCAGAAGGAAATGAGTTTCCACCATTTATCATTAAGTTTCAAAGTGGCCATTCAACTTCTGTTGGAAATTTTGAGGGAAAAATTTTTAGCAATGTGGTATCATATATCACTCACTCATAAGAAATGACTTCTTGTTTGTCAGCCTAGGGATGAAATTTGGTAGCATTTATAACAGAAGATGGGTTGTGTGTGTGTTTTGCAGACAGACAGAAACCAAACATAAATCAAGGACAATGGGGCTTTGCCCAGAGATCTCCCTTTATGCTAATCATCCAGTGAAACCTTTCCTTTTTGGAGTGCCCTGAAACTCTGTCTATTTAGTGTAGACCTGATATACTGCTTCACATTCCGGGGGGATCTGCTTAGAATGGATGGCCGTCTGCCTTCATTTGACAGTTGTTTGTACCACTGTTCTCCCCCTGCTCAGTTTGACTTGACGTATTACACAGAAGCACAAACTAGTGCCTGCTATCTCTACACATGTATCTATCATTCAGTTAACTTCCTCTCAAATGATCTAAACTCTACTTTCTTCTTCTACTGAATATTTAAAAATATCAGCATACGTGGGTCTTGTCTTCCTAATTAAATGCTAACATGCATGGTAGATTCTAAAATTCATTGTGTTTCTTCTGAACTGAGGACAGTGATGTGCAGGGTGAGAACTGCATTTTAGGAAGGGTTATAAATCTGGCAAATCTAGGATTTGAGATTAGAAATCAGGGGCCCATGAAGTGGAAGAAGCAAAGGCATCTTAATTGCTTACTAACTTCTAACATAAACTTATTTGTTCATTAATGATGAATGAAGGCTTCAAACCACACATAGCAATGCCTAAAGCTTGACCATTCATGGAAATTTACTTTTCACATAATGTGGCACTTATGTATATTTTAAAGACTGCTTCCAGTGATGCTAGGTACTTAAACTTCAACTCAGTTTTTTAAACAGTGTCCCAATAATGACACATATGTTAGCATTTCACAAATATTTTATATACCTACTTATTTACTCTTGAGGATTATACCTAGTATATTCCTTTTGTGATCCTATATATTACACTTTAATCATTTAAAAACTTTACTGTGAGAAAGATCCATAGTGTTTCTGTGCTGCCAAGAAGGTAGGGGTCCCTGTGTCAGACCTAGTGGCACATGGGCTGAGTCAGGAGGCTGCTCTGCAGCATTGGGGATGAGCTTTTGAATCCTGGCTTTTTGTTTTACTAGCTGTGTGGTTTTAGGCAAGTTGCCTCTTTGTGCTTGTGGGAGGTCTTTTCCTGCTATGAATTTTGTGATACTTGATTTTTTTGTGTTTTGTTTTGTTTTTGTTTTTGTTTTGTATCAGGGATTGAACTCATGGCCTCATGCTTGCCAAGTATGTGCTTATGCTGTGGAGCTAAATCTCTGGCCTGATACTTGTTTTTTAGACAGGTTAAAATATGCTTTACACTAAAGGCAATAAACTCGTAAAACACTCCAATTCATAGCACCTCCCCAAAAAGCAGAATAAGCTTACAAAATAAATCAATTTAAATATGTCTTTGACTGATCTATCTATTATAGACAAACTAAAGTTTGCACCAGAGAAAGGCAGCTTCTGTGCACAACCCACATTTAAGTTTCTGGACAGTGAAATTTGTGTCCTCTGCACCACAAGGCCTGATTATCTGATTCCAGAGCACTTCCCACTGATAACCACTGGCTTTTGCTTGGACAGTGAAGGAGGAAATCAGCCGTATTTTCCTCCAATGCCTTTGATTAAGTTCTGATGATATTTTCTGAAAAGACACATTATGAAAACTAGACCCTCTAGAGACAGACATGTTGTAATTATTATCACAAATACTTAGCATTTTTATTATCATCATTAATTACATTTCTCCTTTAAGGGTTTATCATAAGCTTTAAGCCTGTTATTTGTACATTAGTCTCATAATTATCTACAAGTAAGCAGTTTGTTCTGCATTCTCAGAATTTGATTGTTCAATGTTTGGTTCATTTTAAAATTATTATATCACAAGGGAGATTGAAAAAGTTGTTTTTATTCCCTTTTACTGGTGGGTCTTCTCACTTCTTTAATTGTCCTGTATACCATTTCTCCCCCAATCCTCTTTCTCCACACTAATACTGTAACAGATGCTTTCAGAAACTTGATGATAGGATTTTTATATGACTCAGAACATCAATCTAGGGGAAAAACACTCAACCATGTGGCAGTACCATCTTTGATTAGATATATGAAGGTATTTTTTCATTGTCCTTCTCTTTTTCTATAACCTAGCTCAGTCTTACTTGATCTTAGCTGTCTAGGCCGGCTTTCCATGATAAAACAGGACAGGCCACTTGCTTCAACTCTATCAAAGTTTACTTTTCCTTCCCTTGCTCCATGAAAGCTGAAACAGAAATCTGGTTTGAAAAAATAAAGGAGCAAAATGTAAAGCATATTCTTTATGACGAAAAAACTGATGGTATAAAATATCTAGAATGTCTGTGTTCAGGCCCCTGTATCTTCAAAGACTTGAACAGCATGGTCAACATATTAAGTTTTAGGGGGAATGGATTTTAAAAGGATTCGGTGTCCAGGCAAGGCACTTTATTTTTCTGACAGCATGCAGGAGGCCAGCTTGTTTTGTGGATGTGACATTGTTCATTTTGTGTGAAATTCCATATTCTTTTCTTCCTACTATTCAAAGGCCTGCTTTTCTCATATAATCCCATGCCATAAGATATGCCTCAAATACACTGGAAAAAAATTATTTCACATTGAGATTCAGGTGATGAAAATGCTATGGTCGGTGTGTGATTCTTTAAATGAGCTGTCATCTATGACAATGACTTTATTTATAGGACACTATTCCTAGGAGAACATGAGCTTTTTGACCTTGGAATGCATGTAGCAAACTTCCTTGGCAAACTGTCATTCCCTCTTCTAAGATACTGAGAATTATTCTTGGTCTTCATATTCACCCTTAGGCCATAAACTAAAACTCAGCTAAGGTTCCATAATTCTCAAGGAAAATGAATTTTTGCCATTGTTGGCAAATATCAGAGGTATCAATGCTATTTATCAAATATTTCTAGCTTCCTATCCTTTGGACAAAAAAATAAGATGCTTCCTTTACTGTCTTTAAGGTTCATGGTGCTCATTTGACTTGATTGTGTCAGTGAGATGTGAACAGGAGTGACGTATTCCACTTAGGAGTAGAATCATGACTCTTAATAGATGACTCATCATGCCTTCTCTTCTTCTTGACAAAACAATAAAGAATTTAGCCTACTTGGAGCATCCACCAGCCTGAGTTCCTAGGTGACTACCATGAGCAAGCTTTTTTGAACTGTGCAGAACATGTAGCATGAGACAAATTCATGGTTTTGTGGTACTGAGCCACTGACATTTGAGGTTATTTGTAGTTATAACATAATCTTCGTCCTACTGAATTGTGTGTGTATGTGTGCGAGTGTTGGATCACATGTGCACATTCTTTTGAAATATTTAGCCCTTAACATCTGACTTTAGAAATAGTCATTCTCCTTTGTGGCAACAATGACAGTCTGCCTTCTTTTACTGGTTAATTGCAGAGGTCACCTCCAGTGAAAAGAAATGTTTCCATAGTTCAGCCAATCCTATGCTCCCCATATGGAAAATACCCAAGGATTTACCAAAGAGTTTAGGGCTTGCCTTGCACCTACAAACACACATAAACCCAGCCTCCAGGAAATAGGCATGAGTGGAAGTGACTTCCTGCCATCTGGCTCTTTCCTCCACTATTTAGAGATGCACACATTCCATCCACAAGGATGAGGACCCCATGTGTCACCCATTGTTGTATGTTCTAGAAAAACATAGAGGGCAGCTAATAAGCCAAATGCCTGTTGACTACGGTCTTTCTCCAGTTCTTTATAGCATCTCAAGTTATGCCTACAGAATTGACTGTATCTGATTGTAATTTTTCCTGTTCACACCTTTCTGCCCCTTCAGATAGCTATTTCCAAAAGCAGAAACCATGTATTGTTACTTTGTTTCCGTAGTCAACACAGTGCTTAAAATATTGCTGAAAGTCTAAAAAAACTACATATCTGTGTATATATGTGTGTATATATGTATAGATCTTTGTGTGCATATAAGCATATGTATGTATATACATGTATCTGTATATGTGTGTATATTCACAAAGAGAGAGAGAAAGAAAAAGAAAGAGGGAGGGAGGGAGGGAGAGAGAGAGAGAGAGAGAGAAACAAAGAGAAGAAACTGGAATTTGAGCCATCTAGTCTAAAAATTTTTATTAATGACTTTGTTTGGTACTCCTGGATTCTCTTGGTTAACTCAGCAAGTTTTATTATAACATTGTAACTTCCTTTATTGACTTAATCTAAAACAGATAAATATAATTTCTAAGTAACCATTTGAAATAACATGTCCTATTTTGATACTTTCCGGGGTACATTTTGGCCTGGCTAAAATATGAAGACTCTACTAGGGAGAAAAAAATATAGAGACAGAGAAATATAGATATTTCTTATGCTGAAGAAAGAATTTAAGTATTCACACCTTAAGGAGAATATGCAAGTTCATGCCATCCTGTGTATTAATCACATAATTTAATGAATGAGAAAGACAACGTTTAGGGGACCTGAGATCATTATGGGGGTATCTCACCAGAGTACACTTTTTTCCCAACTGTAGAACCTCCTGGCCTGATCCTATTGAAACAGAGGAGATAAATTGCTATGTGTTGAAGGTGCATTAACCTCAGGTTCATTTAATGAATTACCTCTCCCAGTGCACTAAGAGATACCTTGGGACCTAAGATGAAAAATGGCCTTTCTTTTCACAGCGAGGCTCAACTATGTACCACTTCCTTCTTTCTCTTTAAATTGTGTAGACTTTATTCTCTATTCTCTATTCTCTAGTTGTGAGTATCTGAAATAGAAGTGTAATACATTCTTACTTTACAAATAAATATGGCAAATCTATTCCCTAATGAAAATAGCTATATGCTGCTTATTTTAAGGAAAGTTTCTTAACTTAATTTCTGCCTCATTTTTGCTTCTGGCATTTTACTTTGCAAGATACTTGCTCTTCATGAGCCTCCCAGATTTCTGATGGTTAATAAGAAAGCAGATGTTTCAAGGATCTGCAGTAAAATGGCCCAGAGAAGCTCAATGACTACACCACGTTTTTCAACCCATCTGTAGGGATCGCTTACCAGAAGACTCTCCCCTTCACCCTCTGTGGGATTGTCTCTGTACTGTCATCTTGTCATACATTTATTTAGAAAGTATATGTAAGTAATAATTTTTATTTGGGTTTCTCTGAAAGCAGAATCTAGGATAAGAATTTTGGAATGTTTTAAAATGTAGGTTTCATTATTCTTCACGAATTCGGAGGCCAACAGAGCAGGAGAAGAATGCCATTATTTCCAGTTCCCTAGCAGGAGGCAAAGCCACATTAGGTAGGATCTCACCATGAAACACCAGGGTCCGCCAGGAAGTGGAGACATTTTTTTGTCATCTATGAAAAAAATAAAAGCAGCATAAATGAAGTAGATGCTGGTTATGCCCTTCTGAGCATTGCCTAGGAAAGATGCAGGCCTGGCCCGAGGACTGCCCCTGCAAGAAACAGGAATAGCTTCCGTGTGCAGAGGAAACTGTGCCTGCCACGTGGAGCATCTCAGTCACTCCGTGCTCTGCTGTGTACTGCATTCTCCTTGGTCCTACATTTCCTTCTCTCTCCTATATTTCCCCTTCATTTCTTTCCTTGTTTTCTCTTCCCCTCCCATTTTTTCCCACCTTTTTCACTCTTGTTTTCTGCCTCTTCTCTCTTTACTTCTTCATCTTTGCCTCGCCCTTTGTTTTCATGAACTCTGGATGTTTGTACACATTAAATCATCTTCTAGGTTCACCTCCCAGCACTGCTAGTAAGTCATCAGTTTGGGACAGTAACTTGTGTGAATTACATTTTAATCTATGACCTTTTCGTAACTTTCACAAGGAGAAACACAAGAGAACATCAATCTGTCCAGTGACACTGCTCTTCCTTTCTAGTTGGCTTCACATTGAAATAGTACCACCGGAGTGATCTAGGGCTTGCAGACAAATGAACTAGAAGGCAGGCACACAGAAAAGTTCACATTGTCCCTCCCAGTGCCAGCTCTCCCACGCAGCCTGTCCTTACACCTGCTGCAAGCCAAGAGGCCTCTAGCACTGAGCATCCTGCTCATCATCAGGATTACCCCTATCAATGTGCCATAAACTAAATTATTCGTGACACATATCCTGGATTATCCTGTTTGCTTCTTACTCCATACATCCAGACACTGACACTTAATTATGTTGTCCCACAGTAGATCAAGTTTTACAGCAGCAACAAAAAATTAAAACTGTTTTATACTGGGGACATTTGGAGGATAAACAGCAGAGGGTTCTAAGAGAGAACTATAGTCAGCTGTGTGGCCATCTGGGAAGAAACATTCAAGAGCTATTAATATTTAAAAACCTTTTAGATTTTTATAGTTTTGCAATACTCCTAATAAACTGGTCTTTAACTCCACAGTGACTTTTTGGTGTTAAAACACACTGCTAAGCTATTTCTGAATCTTTATTAACAGGCACAGAGCTGTCATCCTTATGCTTTCCTAGTGGCCTGGTGGAAAGCCAGTGGCATTGAAGATGCAGATAATTTTTTCAGTTGTGTATAATAATAAGTGCTCTGGACACCAAGAGCCCTGGGTGTGCCTGTTTAGTTACTTCCTGTCCTCTCCTTTTTCTCTTCTTTTTTCTATTTCTGTCTCCATGCTTTCTGTCTCTTGTCCCTTCATAGTTTTCCTGTCTACAGAAATATTTATGAAAATCACTGCATCAAAAGTTTTTTCAGAATCTATGTCACATTGTTTCAGTTGATAGAACCATATCATTTCAGATCAGGTTATTCTGCTTGATCTGTACTATTGTATCAATGCAGGCTTCAGAGAAAAGAATGGTTACTGGTATACAGCAGAGAGAAAGGGAGACAAGTGGTCAGAAAATTTTCTAATATCACCCATGCTGGCCCTCATGCCTGCCCACCCATTCACCCACCTCCCTCTTGCTTCCTCACCCTCCTACTCTGATAGCCCACCATCACTGGGTCCCGGATGAAAGTCGGAAAATCTCCAATCCACCATCTGTAGTAAAAAACATTATCACTTCATGGAAAAGTCGCTGGATTACTAATCAGAAGGCAGTCACTACATCTTTCTAGGCTTCACCTAGAAAGAATTTACATCAAGAAAGCTTAAAAGAAATCAAACCAGAGATAAGAGAGAAAATTTGTCAATGATGAAGCATCAAACAAAGGATTTATTGTGACTCAGCTGCTTACATGATTTTGTGTATTCTTTACATGATTCTTGTTTATGTGTTATTATTTTACTTAAAATTATTTTACTTAAACTTTTACTTTAAAATAATTTCAGATTTATAGAAAAGTTGTAAAAATAATGCAAAAATTTCCAGTAGATCCTTCGTTTATATATCAGTTGCTATCCATACCATGTGTTTTTTAAATTTATTCTAGCAGTATCAATACTATTTGTTTATTATTAATTTCTAAAGTATTTCTAAAGTATTTAAGTTAATGTGCAGATTTGTTGACTTCCATCACAAAATATATTGCCCTTAAATATGTTCCTAAAACAATTATACTATGAAATTAATATTGATTTAGATAGTATTATCTCATCTGTAGATCTTAGTGTTACTAACTTTAAAAATAATTTCCTTTATTGTAAAAGAAATAAAACCTTCTAATCTAAGATCTGATCCAGAATTATGGTTATCTAAGGATACTGAGCCCGAGAAGAGTACCCACCCGGCCAGGTCACAATACTAGTATTTTGCTCACACCTGTGAGATCCTAAGTTTGTGTCACTTCCCCTGGACTCTGCTTTAGGTCTCCTTTGCATACCTTGGTGGACTTTCCTGTTCTCCTTGTTTGAAAAACCTTTATCCCAGTAGTTTCTTCATTGGGCTTGTCAGTTATCATTGAAGGACTTTATCCCAAAGTTAGGTTTTGTTGTTGATAATAAAAAGGATACCTCAAAGAAGAAAATTGAATTGTCTATTCTAGACACAAAGGGAATTCTAGAATATATTGCTTATGAGTAAAAATTATGCATACATAAATTCATAGTTTTAAATATTTTTGTACCCTGAATTATATCATTTGGGTTGTAAATATAGTGTCTCATTACTGTGTTGCTATCAGGAGACAATGAAATATTTAAAATACACATTGCATTTTGGTTGTGTTGAAAGATGGAGAAAAACAACTCACAAGACAATTGAATCTACAGCCAAATTTAAGAGTTCAGTATTAATGCATTAATCAGATGCTCTAGGTTAGTGCTAGGTTAGTGCTAGGTAAGTGCTATTTAAAATCCCTGTGATTTCCTATGTTGCCAAAATAAAAGTTTTTGAAGTTCGTTTTGCTGTATTTTTTAAAGTTTCTGATTTTCAAAGTTAAGGAAGGGTTTTTTGTTTTGGTATTTTTAAATTTAAATTTTAATCTAATTTTTATTAGTACATGTTTGCAAGATATAATGATTAAATTCCTCACAGGGAACTTGTCCATGTACATAATACATCTTAAAAGGTAGTTCCTCTTACCACATATAAACTTTTCAGGCAACTGAATTCCAAGTAAATATGTTTAATAGAAAACACAGGGAGGAAAGGCAAAAAATAGACATAAATTCACTGCTCAATGATAATTACTGTTAATATTTGAAATTTGGCATTTTTCTACTTCTTTTCTACCAGTTTAGGTTTTTATATTAAAGATCATTGTACACACGATTTAATGTCTTTATGTTTTCAGTAAAATACTGTATCTGTACTCCCGTGTGTAAATAAACTTTCTCCAGATTGCTATGTAATGGTGGTATAATATTCCTGAGGGTTAATGTACCATAATTCACTTACTTGTTCCATTGTTGTTCACAGATTGTTTTTCCCAATTCTCTCTAGTCAAAACATGTTTATGAATCCTAGTATTTGCATTTGTAAGTTATTTCCATGGGAGAAAATTTCACAAGTTTAGGAATCTGTTGGGAACCAGGAACATGGATAGGATTTTGTCATGTTATCCCGACAGTGTATATGAGGGTGTATGTTATGATCTGCTTTTGTGTTTGGGTCTCATATACTGTACAGTCTTTTTATAGTAATTGTTTTATCTTCAACATCACTGAACATAGTTTAGTTGAGCATTTTCTCAAATGTTAATTTACATCTAAACTTCATATTTTTGTATCATCCCTGTCTTTTTCAAAGTTAGTGGCTACATTCTCAGATATAAGTAGCTTTAATCTGCACTGAGTACATATATGTATGTGGGATCCCATGAGATTTGTTAACCACCACTTTGAGTTTCTGTTATTGTATTTGTAAAATAGGAATATAATAAAAACTCCAAAGAATTGTGAGGATTAAATGAGCTGATAATATAAACATAATATTTAGCACAATTTGTGGGACATGCTAAAGATTCATTGAATGACTTCATTGTAACTCTTACTAATATTATAATTAACAAATTGTCAAATGCCTGTTGGAAAACAGGAGTTTTTCTATTTGATTACGTGATCCTTTTATGGACTGAATATATTAATACCTTGTCATATTTATTCATTGATACATTTTCCAGCTTTCTTATTAATGGTTTAATGTTTGCTAAATTATTTTAATTATGCTTCTGTGTTTTGTCAAAATGAGGATAAGAATAATTGTTATAGCATCTATTAGAAAGGGAAGGAACTACACCTCTTTGAGTATCCTATAACAGCCTGATCTAATGACTAACATTATTAAAATCAAAGGACAGAAATGTAAAGAGGCTTGGGGCAACTTCTTTTCAATATGGCAAAAGAAAGTCAAATAGAAAAATATACTTTCACAAATGTAATCTGTAATGATACCAAAGCACATTGTAGTTATTTTCAAATAAATGCTAAAGCATTTATCTGAGTAAATAACCATTTTTAAACAGGAAAGAAATTATTTGCTTATCAAAACATTGCTTCACATTAATCTTATTCTCCAAAACACACTCTTTTAGCTAAGACTCTGTTTCATTAGCATTCTGGATCATAAGCATGATGATTTTAAAGGAAAAACTGAGTTAAAATATTTTATGATTTCAGATAGCCTCTGTCTCTTTCTTGCTCTTTCTCTCTTTCATTCTTTCTTTTTATTCACTGATGATTTGTTTAAATACTGAAACTAAGCAAACTGCAGTGGCAAGCAAAAACACTGAAAAGACACCCAGGATTTGGAGGCATATTTATTTTATATTACTGGGATCATTCCCAAAACATCAGGCCCTGAACTCTGGAGGGTTAGGGCGTATATGGGATAAGCAAGCAGGAAGTACACACGCAGAATGGCTGGACCACTGGGGACTGGTTTATATGACATGCATCATAGTGATTCAGTATGCCTCACAGTGAGTGACTGTTTCTAAGAGACAAAAGCAAGTAGAACTAGAACAAGAATATTACTTGGGAAGTTAATAAGCTGAAGTAAACTGAGGGGGGGGGGGCATTTTCTGTTACACTCTCCTCCATTTTAGTTTTACTGGCAAATCTTTGCTGGGCATATTACATGTGATCTTTTGAGACAAGGCCCAACTAGAAGCAGTAACATTAGGATTTTCCGAGATCCTAGGATGGACCCTAGGTTAGCTCCTCAAGATTCTGTTATTACAGAGATTTTCCCAAGATGTTTTCAGGAAAAAACGTAATTTAGATCTGTCTGTTCTGTAACATTACCCTGGCAAAGTAGTGTGTGAGTTAGTCTGATCTAGGAGACTGTCTACTGTGTTTTGGATGCTCATCAAATGTTGGTCAAGTATTTAATTGATTCTTCTATTCTCTTGGGGGCAGAAACCAGAGCTAGCAGTAGGGCAGGGAATCAAAGACTATAGCAATCAGACTGAAAAGACACAAAAATCAAGGGAAATAGATATAGAGTGGTCCTGTGAATGATGTACGTAGGCTTCAGCTGTATGTGGACTGGTCAGCATCCAGAGTGACAATGGCAGGACTTTGAGTGTGTCTTCTCTTCAAATTGAGTTTCTGATATAGGTAAATTCTTTTAGCAGACCTAAGGCTGGATTTCTGAAACTTTAAGAGCTGTTAATATGCACCTAGGTTACATGTGTGTGAGTGGTAAGCTCTTTTTTTAACTTTTCTAGTGCTTTGTGGCCTGTATGCTGTATATAATTTTATCTAATCTAGTTTTTGAGTTATCTCTGCTACATATCAGTCCTGTTATTGTTGCCAATGATCAAGGGTAGACCATATCTAGAGATGAATTTTTTTTATAGCAGGCCAGTGACAGACACTGAAGCCTGAGCTGGCTGCAGGGATATGATGCCAGCACTACGGGACATATAGTGGGGGCAGGTCTGGTGACTGAGGTTGGTATTCTGGTAAATTTGATTGACAGTGGGGGCTTAGACCTCTGGACCAGATTATTTTGCATCACTGGTTGCAGGTTTCCAAGCAGCATCAGGAAGCAGTTTGTTGTGCAGATTATCCCTGTGGAAAGTTTTGCCCAAAATAGTTTTGTACAAGCACAGGATATCTAGCCTATAGACTTCATCATTAACAGAACTACTTCCATCCATAAACAGATATACTCAGCATCTTTCAGGAGGTCCACTTTTTAGAATAATTCTTCCCAAACCTGCTTATAGATGTGGCATGTGGACAGTTAGGTCTTGGTCGAAGGTAAGTTTGTCAGCTTTGTTGGTCAAAAGAACAATGGCTCTTAGAGCACTGAAGTAAAGGAGGAAAGCAGCCCTTAATGACCAAATCCAAGTATTTGCATAGGTAGGCTACTGGGTACTCCCAGAGGCTTTCAGACTGAGTAAGCACTGCTGTTTTTGTGAACTGAAGGGTTCAGATTCTACTGAAGCTGGCAATGCTAAGTAATTTGTGGAGTTTCTTTCTTGATAGCAGTTTTTGCGAGATATTGCAGCAGAATATTTGTGCCCTTCCAGTAGACAATTTAGAAATGTTATTAGTCAGAAGTACTTGTTAAGGAGAGAAAAGTTTTTGAACATTTTGGAGGTTCTTGATCAATTGCAAAGAGGATCTGGGTGACAGGAGCCAACTGAAGGCAGAAGGAGGCATTTTTTTTTTAGGTTCAGGCAGGTGTACAAGCAGGTTATGGGTGGAAGAAGACAGAGACAATGTATACGAAGGGCAGTTGTAGCATTGGCAGCTTGAAGCTGTTGAACTGGCTTTATAGGCAGGAGAGGTGTATTTCAGCAGTTTGACAGTTTATAGACATATTACAATTTTCAAGCCTCATTTTTTTTTCTCTTGGAGGGTGGTGATGGCTAAGGTCTACATAAAAATAATAGAAGAGTTCTTAACCCCTTATGGCAATTGAGTCCAAGTGAGTTGAACTTTTGCTTCAGAATTTTCCCAGTTAAGGGGGCTTATGGCAGCAACTTGCAAGTAGAAGAAGGCATCTTTTAAATCTAGAACAGTCTAAAAAGTTGTGTGGATTGGGAATTGCAGAGGATAAGATAATGACTGTGTTGTCAGCATGGAGATCTTGCCCAAGGTGATTAACATGTATCAAGTTGATGTGTGGCTGGATGCCTGTTTGTGCTTCCCATGACATCTGCCAGCAGTTGGGGTTAGGGAGCACAATGAGATGGCATGGTTGATGGCCAGGACCAGAGGTAAGGTCTTAGCTCATGCCTCTGAAGGGAGAATTTTCAGAATTTCAGGATTGCACTTTCCTGTCTCAGAATGCTACAGACATCATCTTCTTCTTGAGGAATAGTCAGAGATGAAAGTTCGGAATTAAACAAGAGGGAGGCTGACTGGCTTGGTGGAAAGGAGACCTTTTGCCTCTCCCTTAAAGAGGAGATCTCTTTCCACAGTGGTATGGGGACTGGCTTAGACAGGACATGTTCTCCCAGCCTGCAAGTTTGTGCCTGGCATAAGGGGTGATAGGCAAGATTCCTAGTTGCTCTGATGATGGTACTACTGGCTCAACTAAAGAAAGGAGCCCAGTCTATTCTAGTCTGTGCCTGTTAGACCTATAAAAGGCTTGTGATCTGATCTAAGTCAATGCTTTTGAGAGTTCTTTTTCTTATAATCTGAATAGACATTTTTTTTTAGTGTCCATAGTCCTTATAACTCATAGTTAGAGGGTATGATCATCTATCAGACTGGATTTTCTTACTGACATTAGGTGCTCTTCTTTTATCAGGTTTTTGTGTAATGGTGGTTGGTGCGCTTTATGCCCCCTTTTTTATGTCTTTGAGAAGTGCTAAACTGATTTTAGGTTTGTAGACAGGGTGACCTTTGGGGAAAGCCATGACAACTCATTTGTCAGGGTTGAGAGTCCAATTTCTCCTCTGTCAAAATGTGGAACTCAACAGGAATTGCTATCAGTCTCAGGTAGACATTAGATGATGCCATCTGACTAGGTTAAGTATAGCATGAAGCAAAAGGTTTGGAAAGGAGTGCCTCTTTGGCTGATGCAGGCAATAACTAGGTAGAACCAGTTCAGCTGGCTAGAAGTAGGTATCAGGAGCTTGGAGTGAAGCTATAGGTATTGGCAGCAAGTGTGGCAGCTGACAAGAGTACCGAATCAGAATTCTCACGAAGAATGGGCCTCTTTTTCTGTTTTGTTTTGTCTCCTTTGAGAAATTTAATTTCATTTTTAACTTCTAATCTCAAGAAATCCTCTTTCAAGAAATCCTCTTTTTAATTTTTTTAACATACAGTCAAGGACTATAGGTTTACTGTAGCTTGCATTCATTCTGTGTCCCTTTGTTATACATTGTATACCCTTGAATGATGATGCAACAGACAAAGTGCAGCTGCCTGTTAGACAGAGACCATTCAGATGCCCACCTACCTGTGCACCTTGCAGGACTTATGTGCAACTTAACTAAGGAGGATGCAAGGCCTCTGTTATGCCATATGTTGACTGTCATGAAATCATAGATTAGGGCCCAGTAGCCAGGGAGATCAGTGCTTCCCAGTCTTGGAGCACAGGTGGAGCAGGCTATTGCTTGCACTGCCTGTTTTATTCACTCATACAGTCATTCAGCAGGCACTCAGAGATTAAACATTCCAGCACCATTTCCCTTGATGATGGCCTTAACTAACAAGAATCGATCAAGTTCTTCTTGAACAGAGCAGGACTGACTGACAGACTAACTGGGGTGGCCCTGGATGACTTACCAGAATCAGATAGACAGACAGGCAAGCAGGCAGGCAGGCAGATAAATTGTGCTCTCCTCCATTTTAAGCTCAAAGTGAGATGCTGGAGCAGGAGCCAGGAATCCTACTCCAGACCTCCAAGTGAACTAGAGAAATCCTGAGCATATGCCTTGCCATTGGAACCTAGAGAAGTTCTTGCTCCATCTGTGAGAGCTATGACTAGTGACCAAAGAGGTCTGTATGGTTGATCTCCCCAGACAATGTACCAAATGCAAGGGCAAGCAGAAACACCAAAAAACACCCCAGATTTGGAGGCAGATTTATTTAAATTGCTGGTTATTGATTGGGATTACCAGAATATAAGGTCCTGATTTCTAATGGTCTATGGCTTATGTGAGATAAGCAAGCACAAGTACAAAAGCAGAATGGCCAGGCAAGCTGCAGCTGCCAGAAGGGGAGAACCACCCAGAATTTCCCAAGATCCACACCATGTTGGACCTTAGGGTGCTGGGAAACCAAGCAACCAGCTTGCCTCCCTGGTAAGCAGCCATGGCTCAGGCAAGCTATGTCTGCCCCCTCCTCCCCCAGGGAGAGAACTATCCAGCATCTCTTGAGATCCATGCCATGTTGGACCTTAGGGCACTGGGAAATCAAGCAATCAGCTCGCCACCCTGGTAACCAGCTGTGAGCCTACCGGCACATGGGCTGAGAATCAACCATCCCACCACCACCCCCATTAGCAAATGGGAGCCAGAGGTCTGAGCATCTCTTGGGAGATTGACCATGTGTAGTGTAGCAAATAGGGAGGATTTCCTTCTACCATCTCTTTGAAGGCAAATATTGTCATTGTTTTGCTTTGTTCCGATTAATTGTATTGCTCTATTCAACTTCCATTTTGATAAGTTCTATAATGCTCTGTATTTCATTTTCATTTGCTATACTTGATTGAAAGAACAACCACTGTGAAGATAATGAGATGTACTACGGTACCTATTACTGTTATCCCAGTAACCTGTACCCATTTTACCGCACTATCTCAATTGACCTTGTTCTGTTGTATTTTACTACCTTCAAAATGATAAAAAAAAAATTTTTTTAAGAAAGAAGAATGGCTTGTCAATTGAGGATTGGTTTATACATTCTGCATCAGAGTGACCAACTATGCATCACAATGACCAGCCATTTCTAAGAGACAGAGCAACTGGGACTGGAACAGGAACAAGTACCTGGGCAACTAAGAAGCTGAAGTAAACCGGCTTCTGTGTATGTGTAGTGGTGGGGATTTTCTGTTACAGTACCACTTTGGTTCAGTGATTTTCTTTGGGGTCAAATTGCAATACTCTTTTTTTTTTTCTATCCGATTCCTCATGCAATGGACTCATCCAATTAATACATTGTTTTGTTGAAAAAAGATGAGAAAAGATTTGAACATTGTTAGTAACAAGACTATAAGATTTACTAAAAATTTTACATACTTTACCGATATCATATTTAAATCTTTGAATGGCTTAGCAAAATGTGCCACTCTAAAAAGTACACTTAAATGCATGTAATTTACTTAGTAACATTGGCATATAGCTTACAGTGCCAATGTAACACAATACTAAGTGAAACCATATTAACCAAGTAAAGAGGTCAATAGGAACCAAAGTTTGTGGTATTTGTTAGTACTCATTACAGCTTATTTAAACTTAATATGCTAAAAAGTTATAAAACGGCACAATTTGTGATCATGATTTTCAGTTCAGACACTCAGAGTATGAGATTTCACTATATAATCTATTAGGTGTTTATTTAAGCTATAGATATATTCAGAGTGGCACTTGGCAACATTCAGTGCTTATATAAACGCCCTGGAGACCTTGCTAAAATGCAGGTTCTGAGCCAGTAAGTTGGTGGGGCCTGAAATTCCCAGTTTCTAGATGGCCCATAGCAGAAGTTACTGCTGTTGCTCCATGGACCATGCTTTGAGTGACAAGGCACTAGAAACAAATTACCTAGTAGGAGTGCACAATGAATTTACTGGAGAGCTCATGTAATACAGATGACTGGTCCTATTCCCAGAGATTCGTCTTTAGTGTGTTTGGGATGAAATCCCCAAGATTCTATGTTCCTGTGACGCTGATGCTGTGGATTCATAGAAAATAACTTGGGTACTCAAACTCCTCACATCTCTAACACAGAACAAAAGTTTATTATGGTGAAACAAAAAGTGGCTTGTAGAAAATCTGAGATGATCTAGCAGACGGGTTCTCTGGCACAAGCCTCCTCTATGGTTCTCAATTTCCTTTTCTATAAAATAAGACAAATTGTTAGTACTCCACCCACACTTACCTAATATAAAAAGCAGAAGGACCCCTATTTAATTTGGCTCATAAATTTTAACCTTTATAGCCATGATTCTCAAGACATTAGCGAGACCCAGGACAATAACATGACTGGAGACTTCTTGCCAAGTATGAAGGCACTTAGAAATACATCAAACCCAAGAAGTACATTAGACAATAATATGAATTACTTATTATCACAATACCCTAAGCCACTTTGTGAAATAGTTACATATTCAACACTAATTCATGAATACTTTTCAATACTACAATTTGATACGTGAAGAGAATGGAAATAGACACTTATTTCTCCTGGAAAAAATAACACTTCATTATTTAAGAATTTATCACATGTGCAATTGTAGAGGAAGGATTTGACAAGTTATGAATTAGATTGTCTCGTTACACCTTCTGTCTTCTAGGAAATGGTGTCCATTGCTGATGTCAGCAGTTGCACACCCCACAGCCCTTGTTGACTATTAAGTGCAGTTTTACATTTTGAAATAGAGGTTAAGAGATGTGGAAAATCCTTTCATTGGGAAATTAACAGTATTAGTTATGAGGCTACAAGTTTGGGATTATGCATCAGACTCTACCAGTGCTGAATGCTGGATACCAAATGACAACAGGAGGTTCACATGTGTATTTGTAATATGTGGAGACCTCTGAATTCCAGAATCCAGGGAAGAGAATACTTTTGCCTGCATCTAGGGCCATAATGTTTTGGTGGACATAGGGAACTAACCCTCAAAATGGGTATCACTCAAAGATCACTCAGTCTGCTTGATTACTGAGAGAGATATGCAGAATCAGATTAACAGCTTTTCTTCTAGAAGTTTTAGAATTAAAAAAAAATAGATTATACTAATGTCATATCACTTAGCTCCATAGAAAAGGTCTCATGTCAAATCAAGACATAATCATCCTCTTTCTGATTCTATGAGGACAATATGAGGTCAATATTTATATTGTTTCTGTATCACTTACACAACTACTATTCTAGATATATGCGATATCATAAAGTATCCCATTTGGGGAAGTTCAACAAGATAGCCTTCCTTAAACTTACTACTAGGTTAAGAAAAAAAGCAGATTGTCTCTCCAGACAGCCTTACATTTTTCTTGCTTTGGCTGCCTGGCAGATGGGCACTAAATTTATATTCATCAACAATACTTAACACAGCTCAAAGTGTCTATACATTTTTATTTCTTTTTCTTACTTTCTTTGAATTAAGTTCACTGAATTAAAATCATCAGTTAGCCCTAGAAGATATAGCAACAAACAAACAAAAAAAGGAAATAAACAACTATTTGAATGACCTCCCTTGTAGAGTTCCTATAACTCAAATGGGGAAACAACGTGAATGGGAGAATTTTGTAAATTATAAAAACCTCATGCTTAAAAGGTTTATATTTTACCTACTTTGTGTTCCAAGATGGCTGCTATGCTCCAGCCATCATCAGGTTAGTTTATATCAGTGCAAACAGAAAGAAAAAGGAAAGAAGAGCAAAATGGGATTTTGTTCCCTTTGTAGTTTTTCCAGAGGTTCTTTGAGAATTTGGTGACATGAGCACATCTCCTGGGAAATGTAACATACCCCTGGACTTTTGAGAAATGTAATATTTTATTTCAGGAGGCAGAAAAGTCAGGTATTAAATTTCTGTTACTTTGAGGAAAAAGAGGAAAAAGAAGTGAAGAACTACAATCCCTGCCTCAAAGTCTTTATTGATGTTAGAGTGGGACTTTTAACTTACCAGTATAATAACAACATACTGAATATTTAAAGTTTTTGAAAAGATTTAAAATATCACATGCCACATTGAATTGATCTTTATTTAAATACTTTCCACATTTCAAACACTGAAATATTACATCTCAAATTAGCATAATTTTTAACAACAAAGTAAATAAGATTTGTAAATAGAATGCAGATAATGACTTCCAGAATTGTTTGTGTATGATTTGGCTTTGTTTGGGAATTGAATCGATGATTTATTTTCATAAATATTGATTTCCTTTCCTGATGTTTTATGAACTGAGTAAGAAGGGCATTGTGTTCAGTGTTTGTTTGGTTTCCATTTATTCAAAGTGCAACAGTGAATGTGGATATTTCTTGACTATTTGTGTTGTAGACCAACTTTTCAGAGATTAAATTGAGCATAAGAAATATGCTACAAAATTGACTGCATTTGCAAACTGGCATTTGACATTTTCTATTTATAAACACGCTACCTTTTACTCAGCATCCAGGTTGATTTTGAGAAAAATGAATTTCCATTTACTTATGTGTTAAATAGCAAAGCTTACTACATATATCTGTGGTACACCAAAGTAAGATCATTTAATTTTCATGTCCAAGGTCAAGTGCATTAAAAGAGAATGTGTGTCATGAGTTCGCATTATTAAAACAAACAGCTGTTACACAGCAGCTTTTCATAATTAATAAAAAAATCCTACAAGTAATCATAATCTTTACTCATTGAACATTTTTTAATTTCAATATTAAAATATTAATCTTACCAAGGATCTATACTTAATTTCTTTATTTTTATTTTATTTTATTTTATTTTTATCGGTACCAGGGATCCAACTCATGACTGCCTGCTTGCAAGGCAGGTGCTTATGCCGCTGAGCTAAATCCCCAGCCCCCTATACTTAATTTCTTATACTGATAGTAATTATAGTTGTTCTTGGCTCTGAGGAAGGTTATATATGAATATGTTTGCATGTAAATGTGATTGGGAATAATATAAAATACTGTGGTTTGAAAAGCAGAGTTGGAAATGGTTTATCTGTTGTTTATCATTCAACCATGAAACCAGTGATACTCTTACTGCTTCAGCCTCCAACTATAGCAAGTTTCATATTTCTAGGAGTCAGTTTGGAAGGAGAGAAACTGGAAAATTTCATTGTCCAAATTCCTTATCATGATCAGCCAAGCATCTGTCACTCCTGTTTTTAACTTCTCAACTAGTTTTCAAAATTTGTTGTCCTATAAAGTAATAAATGACACAAATTTTCTACACACTAATTAAAATTCCATTTCTCATGAATTCCTTAATCGAGTGCAAGTCATTATGTGCTTTGTTGATTCTTAAGTGCAAAGATAATTGCAATGGGCAGCATGAAAAGGGTTTGATTATTGCCTGTCGACTCTTGTGAATTCTAATAGGTCTAATTGCATAGCATCAATTCATCATCTCAGCATCACTTCTTTTTATTATTAGCTCTTCGAATTGTAATGTGCTCATAAAGAAGTGTTGTAGTATATCAGAGATGACATGGTACCTGGCCTATTATAATTTTCAGCCTTTACCTTGTGCAACTCTTGAAATTAAAAGTTTATTATGGAGGGTCTTTTTTCTGAAACTAATTTTAAAATGTTCCTTTATGTTGAAATGAATACTGTCCAATAATCTCCACATTAATTAGCCTTTGTAATAATTCCATTAAATGACTGCCAAGATCTTTTTTTCTCAGATTGTTCCTATAAATTCATAACATAATGTGTCAGCTAGAAAACATTTATTGGACTTTTTAATGGGAATTTCTGGTGGCATTTCTCAGAGAGTTTCTATATCATGGTGGCTATTCTGAAGATAAAGGAAGGAAAACATTTGCGCTGAATAATGATGTGCAGTCTTCCAGCTACCCCAATCACAGGGCTAAGGGACCGCCAGACATCAAGATGTGAATGCCCATCATTTGCACTTTGAAGATAGAACAGTCCTAGTATAGAGAAAAAACTATACATTAATCAGTTGACAGATAAACTAATGTTCTGTGTGTGTGAGGGAGTCTGTCCAATAATAATGACCACAAATCTTGGCAATTAAACCTTCCATCACTATACTTTAAACATTATTCTCAATAATCTTTAGAGTTCTTAAGAATAAAATTTTAATATAACCATTTAAAGAGAAGGCTGAAAATATCACCTGGATTGCTAGGTGGTTTATGTCAAGGCTAGAATTTAAAGATACAACACTTCCAGAGTTTCTATACTGTTTTCAACACACACTGTATTAAACAAATGTCATCAGAAGCAGTAACACTGAACTTTGAAAGTAGGATTATGTTCTTAAAGTGTGACTCCCAGTCAACCCAAAATTTAAATCGAGCTTCAGGTCTATTTCCTTTAAGATAATGTGATCAAAAGTGATTATAATCCATACTGGGAAATGAGTCAATTTTGTGTGATTGCTTTCTGGCAGTTAAGCAAATTGAAGAGGAGAAAATGCCTTAGTTAACTATTGCTGAATATCAAGCTATCCCAAAGCTTGGAATAAATCAATTATTTTTATTAGGCTTGTAGGTTCTGTGTGGCAGAAATGTGAATCATTTGTCTCTGCTCCACAATGTCTGTGGACTTACTGGGAAGGATTCGAATGTCTGGAAAATGGGTCACAAGTGCAGTACCTGGCGTGGGATGCATGAGATGCCTCATTCAGTGAGCTCAGCTAGGGCGGCCGCACAGTGTGCTTTAGCTTCTCATTAAATGGCACTGAGTTTTAAAGTGAGCGTCCAGACAGCAAATTTCAAGTGATGGAAACAGAACATGAAGGGCTCCTCACCTTCCATTGGAAGTCGCACAGCATCACTTTGGCACATTTTATTGGTTATAAGCAAGTCACTGTAGCCATCCGAGGTTCATTGGGACATGATTTATAGCCTAGCTTTTGATGAAACACTGGCAAGGTCACACTGCAGAAGAGCTGCAGATATTGTTGTGTCCATTTTTGGATCGTATATGCTGCCACAGGGAATGAGTCAACTTCCTGTTATTGCTTGCTGGGCAGTAAAGCAATTTGGAAGGAAACAGTCTCCCAGCAGGTATAAATTATTGTCTTAAACATCCCTCTGAAGATTACTTTAATGAGACAATATCTTTTTTGCTTTGTGTGTTTGTGTGATCAAAAACAAGAATGCAACTTGATTCATTTTCTGTAGAGCAAATATTGGGTTCATTTTCAGAGGATACATCATTTAGATGTAAATATTTTATTAAGGCACTTGGGTTCATTTCCAAACATGAAGAATTAAGGAAAAACATTATTCCTAAATTTGCTATCCTATATGAAATTTGTAATTCATCCTACAATTCAGTAGGGAAATAGCATTCAAAAATATCCATTTCTGGCAGATTGAAATGATGACATATATGGAACTATCACTTTCTATATTCTTGTACTTTAAAAACCTTGAGATGTATATTGCTTTGGCATGATGTTTTCAGTTCTTCTGGGAAATACCCAGAAGGGGAATAGCTGGATTGAATGGGACCTCTAATTCTAGTTATTTTGAGGAATCTCCTCACTGATTTCCACAGTGCTTGTACAATAGATATTGTGAAAATGAAAGGCAAGAAAAGTGCTCAAAAGAAAGAACAAGAAAGGAGAAAAGAAGAAAAAGATTATATGCAATAGCTATACATATATATGTGTATATGTGCATATGGATAATTATACTACTAATCTCTTTAAGTTCATCAAAAAGAACAGTTTGTACTTTCATTTTTTGACTGTTTGATCATTTTTATGCGTAATCTTGTAACCTGAACAATTACTTCTAGGATAACAATATACAATATACTAACGTATTAATTTCCTACTATTTTTTTGAAATTTGGTATCATTTCTATCTTTTGTTATTTTTTTAAGTTGAGATAAATTTTATGTACACTGAACTACAATGATGTTATGTACAGGTTTTTCTGAGTTTACAACAGTTTGACTTGTGATTTTTCATTTTACAGTGGGGCAAAAGCGATAAGTATCATATTCAGATCTTGACTATTGATTTTGTCTCCATGTTTTATGTACAGTGTCTAGGGTTTTCAACTATGCTGCACTGGAAGAATAGGGAAAAGTCCATCTGTTCAGTCTTCTTTCAGTTTTGCTTTTTTATAGATATGTTTAGCATCAGGTCTTGGTGAGTGCTAAAGTTAGAGAAAGATGACAATTACTTCACAATTAGAAAAGTGCCTGCCACGTGGAAAGCACTCCATGAAGATAAGTTGTTCTCTTTTTACAACCCAAATGGCTCTGAAATGCAGCCCTCTTTCATGGAACAGTTATGTCATTCTTGGAGAAGGAAGGGGGAGGAAGATGTGTTCTACCAGTGCCTCACTAGTGGTTGCAGGAACCTTCTCCACATTTACAAACACATAGCCCAGAGACAACTACTCCCACCTGTGTATGGTGACTTCACATGCATATGTAGTAGCATGCATAAAACCTCAGACTTCTACATATTGATGAAAGCAAACAAACCTGGAATCAAAGCACACAAACTCTGAAATCTTCTTGGACGGACCTAGAAGGAATTTCTTCAGTTCTTAAGAAGATGATAATTTTTGCCTGTTAGTGTTTGATCTAATTTTTTCTTATGCTAGAATGGCTACCTCACAGACTTTATTTGTAAAACAAAACGTTGTTCTTTCTATGGTCTTTGTAATTCTATTTCTGGTGAAAACCCTGTGATCAGCCAGCATAACCACAACTGAGGGCTTCAGATCTCCTGATGGACCTGTGTGTTTTCCATGCATCACTGTAGTGTATCTACCTCTCTTCATTATTTATGATCTTTACTTACATTTTGAGTGTTTGGTCAACTGATTAGCTTGCACTGCAATATGGAGGCAGGTTTTGTGAAATAGACTCTCAGGTAGTTCTGCAGGGCATATAGTTCCCTGAATAGGTATTTTGTTCAGGCAATCACAGAGGTTCTGAGTTATGGGACTCTAATGGAAAAGCTCTGTTTGTGGATCATTTTTCCAACCACTTATTAATCCAGTCTACAGCTATGCCTTAATCTATTCAAAATCAGCTTTATGCACAACATTTCTTCAATTTGTCCTTCTGGTTCTTTGACTTAACTTGGAAGCATGCTTTCTTTAAATTTTGTCTTCTCTATTAGTGTTCACTCACTCCCTAATCTTACAATTTACATTTTTAATCTCTTATTTAGTGTCATTAATGCGCTCTTGACATTCAATTCAAAATGAGCTATTCCTACCATAGTATTTATTCCAAATGTGTTTATCTTTATGAGTGTTTACAATAGTGTATTAGAGCTAAAGGAAAAATTGAAAAAATTTTGCTTTGGACAAGTTTTGCTTGCATGTGGAAACATTTAAAAGTACAAGTTGTAGTTAGTATATGTGACAACAAGACATGGCAGGCCAAGGGGTGTCATGAAGGTCAACAGAGCAAGTCCATTAATATAGTATGATATGCAAGAATCATAGCTGGAGAGAGTAGCTGTATACTGACCTGACACACAATTCTGGGTACCAGATAAACACTGAAATATCAGGTCAAGGTTAGGTGCAGTCTGCCATTACCGAGATAGATTAGTAGCTTTTCATGTGTAGATGGAAGCATCAACATTACTTGAAAATTTGTTGAAAATACAAATTTTTGGTCTCCACTCAAATTCCACCCCAGATCAACTAAATCAGAGGCTGTGGGCTATGTGACCCAGAATACTACTTTACCAAGACCTCCAGATGATTCTGATCACACTTAGGTTTGAGACTACTGATCCATATTTCTAAATAGGGACAAAAGAACTTGCTGATTGGGAACATCAACAATTTAGGATTAAGTAAGGGAACACAGCAAGAGTGCAGCCAAAAGCAGGTTAAGTATAGCTCATTCTACGTGACTACCGCAGGAATTAGCCAAGGTCTGCCAACTTGTTTGAATATGAGTCAAGAATTACACCTGATTATTCTCATGTAGGGAAGTTTAAGGAGAAATGAATTCTCCACAGAGCAAGTTATCCCCCAACTTGAAATATTTATGTCATTGTCCTTAAGACACCAGGCATTTCTTGTTGTTTAAGGCACTATTTTCTTCCTAGAAGTTAAGTGACTCAGTACAGGGGGGCCATGTACTGTTTAGATAACTTGTTTACACATGTTAATTAACTTGATTATAAAAAGGGGCCCTTCTCCTTCCTATGTTAGTTATGCAGGCCTCTTTGGAAGATCTAGAGGGAAATCTTGAGGAAGAATTGCCTTCAGAGGCCTTAATTTTCTTTTTTCCCCAAATCTCTTTGTCAAGATCTTTGACACAGATTGAGTTCTCTTTGGTTTTAGGGAGACATTAGGAACCCAACTCAATTAGAAGTAAGGGAGAGCCAAGGGACTGGGCTGTGTCACTAACACAATGTGGGATCATCTTGTTCTATTTTCTGTGAGCAAAGCACTTATGCAAATTGGTATGAATATTCCTAAGCAAGAATAAGAAAGATATCTAAAAACATGAGAGTGGCCAAATCTGATTGGCCCATAATCCTTCACTGAAATCATATCAGAAAGCCATGTTTATCAGGTACTGCAAAAGCATCCATCCGCCCACATTCTGGGTGTGAAGACAGTATCCCAAAAGAATTCCAAGGAAATTTTCTTTTCTTACTGTAGCAAAAATCTTTCATTTCTTCTCTAGCCTCTGTGCTTCCTCCAGCTTCTTCTTCTCATCTAAAGAAGTACAAAGTATTTATGTGACAAAGTTCCCAAACCAGGCCAAATATGTCCATACTCTTCTCTGGCTATGTCTAGGACAGTGATGAATGAAGCCATTTGGAAGTATGCCACCACGTAATCCTGCAAATTTTAAGCTCTTGGCATTTCACAGACTTCTCAGAGCCTAAGAACCAAGAACCAAGTGAGGACTCCAAGACTCTTCCATGCATTCCTAGACCATGGCTAGATTCTTAGGCCCAAGTATACATTTAAAAAGGAGCCTGCCTTTGTTACTTTCCTTGTTGCTTAGACAAAATACTTGACAACTCAAGTTAAAGGGGGTAAGGCTTATTTTGGCTCATAGTTTGTAGAGGTTTAAGTCTATAATACTCGGGCTGCAAGGCAGGGTGGCATGGCAAGGGGCATCACAGAGTAGAGAGGAGGAAAATTCTGTTGCCTAGAAGACAAACAGCAGCAGAAGCAAGCAACAAGTGACAAGTGACCAAACAGTGGTCTTCTTTCTGTCCCATGTATCATACCCAGGTTTTAAAGCTAAGGGTGATAGTTTAGGATAGGTAGCACTCACACTCAGAGTGTGACATCCTTAATCCTAGCACCTCATCATGAATCCCAGCGTCTCACCCTTGATCCACCAGCACATACCCTAAATCCAGCCACTTCTGAAAAGCTTCACCTATGACTACATGAGGCTTTGGGAGGAGCATCTAGATATAAACCATAACAGAGCCATAAGTATCTTTATGAAGCCCCATAATTTGGTTGTATTTGTGTCTTCTTTATGACTATTTTTTCTTCAATAAGAAAATTAAAAGGCAAAACATGACAAATCATATCTGGCTTAATCTTACTCAGACTTTCATGCTATTCTGTCAATAAAGTTGTGTTTGGCAGTTCCATTAAAAAGGTTAATTTTGTGGTTCTCTAGGATTTTTTCTGTATACAGTGCTAAAACAAGAACTTGCAGTTCACTTTTTATATTAGAAATACTGGCATTATCATATTGGTCGTATATAACAAAATAAACAATAAAATTGTTAACATACTTTCAAAATATGTTAATGATATTGTCTGGTGCATTCAAAATGCTGCATAGCAACGGTGCTTTGGAAGCTACTTGATTTATTTCTCTTTTTATCTTTGGGTAGCTATGTTTGTAACAAAGCCTATATATCTAATGTTTAGGATAAAACAAAATCCTTTTAGTTTAAGTAGGATTTATTATGATTAATTCACAATAATTTGCTATCTAAAAACAACTCAAAATTTAACTATATTCTTCTGATAAATTGTAAATCCATGTTTATTTCAATTATATCATTAAAAATGGAACCTGAAATAAGTCTTTTTGGAACAAAGTTGTCATTAGTTCTAAAAGAAGCACTATAAAACAGCTAGGATGATGTGAATGCGTACATTTTTAGTCATGAAAATGTTGAATACATTTCTTTTTTAAATTTTATTTATTTATTTTTGGTACTAGGAATGAACTCATGACCTCCCACTTGCCAGGTAGGTGCTGAGCCACTGAACTATATTCCCAGCTCTGAATATAATTTCTTTTCCCCCACTTTTGCCTGTGTATTTTGTATGCATGTGTTTTCAACTGGATAGCATATATTTTATTCAGTCATATTTGAAAACTAAAATCATGCCATTTAACCTTAAACATGTTAGGATGATCATAGCAATTCCTTTAATTCAGTTACTAGTACATGAGAAATATATTCCTTATGAAAATATCTACTTGCATAATTCATTATGCAATTATGTCAGTATTTTTTTTCTTATTTAAGTACCCTAAGGAGAGATCGATTATTTGTATCACAAAAAATATCCTGATAGCTAAAGCTAGTGGTACACACCTATAATCCCAGCCTGAGGCAAGAGGATCCTTGTGAGTTTGAGCCCAGACTGGGCTACATAGTTAAAGGCCAGTCTGAGATGCATAGCAAGATCTTGGCTCAAAAGAATTCCTGATAATAATGTATAAAATTTTATCTAGCTATATATAAAAATGTCAGAAAAAAGGGTCAATGTATATATTAAATGAATTAAAATCCACTAAAAGATAGCCATTACCAACTCTTGACTTTGCCAATAAAGGAATATATATCCAATAAAAAGGTTTGTAGAAAAGTGTGTGTGTGTGTGTGCGCGTGTGTTAGAAAACTATGTTCGAGTTAGAAGGAGAGAAAGGACAACTAAAGATAAAAATTCCTAGAAATTAAAGAAAAAAATACTTTCAAATAAAAAGATTCATAATTGAAAGATAGCTGAAGAATGAATTAGGAAAAATAAATTAGGAAATATTCTAAAATATACAACAGCCAAAGTATTTGTGAGGGCAAAGAAAATAATCGATATTTACTCCCAAACACATAAACTCATTCCTGAAGAGTTCTGGAAAAAATGAAGAAAATTAAAGAGTAGTAATAGTTGCATAAATCAAATGGTATCTTGGTTCATCTTGTGTTGCTGTAACGTCAGACCTTACACTAGGTTGTACATAAAGAAAAGAGATTTATTTGGGTTATGATTCTGGTCTGCAGGGCCCAAACACATGATGCCTATGTTCTGATGAGAAACACTCCCCTCCCGCTACGCTGAGTCATGACAAAGAGGCACAAAGTGAAGTGGTGAGAGCAGAAGAGACACAGTGTGGTAAAGAAAAAAAGAGAAGCAAAGAGCGGGGCTGGCTCTTCATGTTGCAGATCTCATCCGCAACTACTGACCTGACCCACGTCAGAAAGCCAGCATCGATCTGATCCATTTATAAAGATGGAGCCTCTGTCACCGACTACCAGGCTTCGCAGAGCTCCGTGCTGCAGCTCTGCAGCCAGGGGACCAGCTGCCAGCACACAACTCAAACCACTGAAAGGGAAAATAATTTTCCCATCCTGACAAAGCAAAGACACATTGAAAATTCAATATTCTAAGGAGAAATAGCAAGTTTTTAAAACTTCCAGGGAGGAAATAAACATCCTCTTTACCTATGGAACTATAAAAATCAAGTTGTTTTTTTCCTCATGGTAGAAAAGAATGAAGCAAAATATTCAAAGTTCTAAGATAAATAATTTTGAGCCCATAATCAATATTTCAGAATACTTACATTAAAAAATTTAGAGCAAACTAAAGGCATTCAGAATTGTAGAGGCACAGAAAATTCCTTGTCACAAATCATTTCTGAAAAAAATTATTCAAGGATGTATAAAAATAATTGTGACAAAATGAGTTTAATGAAAAGAAGTCTAAGAAGCAACAGAAGAAAAACAGTGAGATGTAAATTCTGACACAATTGATTAACATGGATACATATCAATTTCAAGAATGTAATGGTGAAATACTGCTAAAATGTAGATCTTCTTGCTGTGTTATCAAGGTACATTAGAAATGCTATTACATACAAGGGGTAATGAAAATCAACCAAATCAGTGTTTATCAAGTCCTACATGCCAGCTGTTATATCTGATGCTTTCATGTAATATTAATTTAATCTCCATAGCAAACTTGACTAAAATATTCTGTTTCTGTACTTGAGGAAACGTAATATACCTAGTTAGTTATAGAGCTATACCACTAAGATATGAACTTTTGTTATATCGTACTAATTATAATTACATGTGCTGTTGAACATCTTTTTTGATATTTCTAGATGCTTCTTCATAACATAATAATTTCCCTACTTATACCAAATTTACTTATTCTCTAGCTCAACTAATTTCTTTGGTCATAATACCCTCCAGGAATATTATCATATTTTTCTCAACCACAGCACTACAATAAAACTGAGAATTTTTATTGACTGGTCTACACAGAATAGTGTATTACTACAGAACCAGTCCCCAGATGTTATTTATTTATTTCCAGGTATTTCTTTCTTTCTAAAACCTGATATTCATTACTTAATTTGCAAAGCTTCCAGGCAAACAATTCATTCCTGGCATCTGAATTACTTTGAAAAGGTCTTTGAGTTTTGTTTGAGTGGTTTTACACTAATGGTTTCCACTAAATAATCTCACAGAAGCACATGTTGACCTCTCTGAATCTTAGTCTCATAATGAATCATGTTTGAAAAGCTCAGCAATATATTCTCTTCCCCTCAATGATTCTGTGAGGCCCAAAATAGTCAAAGAAGGGAAAAAGTTAAAAAAAAGAAGTCTGCTTTGATGCTGGAAAATTAAGTACTTTTGATTGTACCTTTTCTTTCTTTCTTTTTTCTTTTTCTTAATCTGACTAACCCCTTTTCGATTCTTGTTCCCTTCCTGCATTTTACTTTTATGTTGAAGATAGGTCCTCAGAGGTGTGACAAACATTGCAATAATTCAGACTTCAATCACTGTTCTATATTCCTAATAGTACTGTCTCCTCCATTGCCCAGTGACAAGTTCCTTGCAGTCAGTTTTGACTCATCTGTCTTTTTTTTTTTTTTTTTTTTGGTACTAGAAATTGAACTCATGAGCTCGCCCCTGCCAGGCCGGTGCTTATGCCGCTGAGCTAAATCTCCAGCCCTACTTGGAACTCATCTTTCTTTTCTTCTATTTGCCATACAATATTCTCAGAATTTGTCAGCTCCTGTTTATGTTTGAGTTACCTATCTCTCTTTCCTCTCCTTCTTTCCTGGTTTAATATTGGCTGGTCTCCTTTTCCTTAATAGCCTTCAGTTCACTCTGCAAAGAAGAAAATGGAAGGCAGTCAAAGCATTGTTATGATTCATTTAGGTAATTCATAATTACAAAGGAATTACAAAGGAATACATAATTACAATTCATAATTACTGTCGTCCATGATGTTTTATAGAATTCTTGCTTAAAAAGCTGGTTCTGTGCTTTACTTTTTCAGTAGTGATCTGATAATAGTCCTCTTACACTTTCTTTCTAGAATCCTTGAAAACTCTGTAAGAACTGCTTCTCCATTCTCTGAATGTTGCTTAACAGAAATGTCCTATTCAAAATGTTACAGGAAAAAAAGAAGAAAGAAAATTACTCTAGATTCAGGATATTGAGCATAAAACAATTGCATTTAATTAAAATTACTAATCCCTTAATCTATATAAATGTAAAATTAGAGAAAAATATTTTTATTTTACAACTTTGCACAGATTTAAAAACTTATATTCACTTTCTTAAGCCACAATAGAGGTTAATCACAGATGCAGGGAAATAAAGCAGGGTTTAAGTGCCAGATACTCTGCATATTAGGTTTCCTACATAAGTCACAGGGTAATAAATCCTAAATATCTCTAATATGATCCCAAATCCTAAAAACAGCTGCCACAAAACCATCATGAATGACTGCCTGGCTGGATGTAAATTTTAAAAAATATTATTTTAGTATCATAGTTCCCACTAACAATAACTAGGATATGCCATTTTTTAACAAATTTGCTACATATGGTTTTCCTTACAGAGTTAAAGAAATGACTGTTTCTTCAAACTTAAGAATCAGGTAAAGCAGTTAATGGTGTCCATTTTCCATTTGAAAAATAAATACTCACGCTTAACTATTAGAAGTACAGTGAGAACTTCTAGTGTAGCAGTTCTCAAAGGGTGAATGGAAAGTTTGAAAACAGCTTCAGTGCACAATGAGCTCATCATCTCTGAAAGGCAGTTTGGGGTGTAGATTGATCTCCAGGAGTCCAGCAACATAAGCCAGTCTGTTCTTGCTCCTGCTGTAAACACCCATTGTGAAAAAATTTAATGAAATTGCCATAATTATGTAAATACTTTATCATTCTCACCCCACCCACGCTTTATTCATGTTGCTGAATTTGTAAGAGTTGAATTCATGAATAATGCAACTTCCTGGATTAGAAATTTCCACATATCCTTTATGTTAGAAGCTATGTCAATTTAATTTCTCAAGTATTTTGTCCTTTTCATTTGTCCTTTCAATATCAGCATTTTTTGAGGAAAGGACAGTAGGACTTAGTTTGGTGCTAGACACCATGGAAAGGGAACCAAATGGGAGTTGGAACAGGTACAGTCCAAAGTTGTCCCATGAAAGGAACAATCTCAGAAAAAAAATTGTCTGGTTTATTTTGATGGAATGGCTTAACCAAATGCCACTTTATCATTTGTTACCTTTAAATGTCATATTTTAAAGCAAAGTGAATAGTGATCCCATTAATTTTTTGAGGAGACGTGGAAAATCTGTCATGCTCCATTTTGTTATTTGAGAGGCAAAATCAATGTCTAAAACAAAGCAGATTTATTGTAAAGTGAACCATATGCCAATGAAGGAAATGACACATTTAGAAAATGTGCTTATTTAATTATCTCTTACAAGACACGAAAAGAAGTCACCACACTTATTTTTCCCTGTTGGGAAGTCTACAAATATTCTCATAGCTTTTGTTAAAGCTATGTTGGAATTTTCTTTTCTTTTTAACACCTTATCTATAGTATAGTAGTCAGGGTGTTTCATTAGGTTTTGGAGAGGGTTTCTGTGGAGCAAAAGCTTCTGGGTTCTGTAAAGGTTGGTGCTACATGACCTGAACCAGTATAACTAGATTCCGATGCTTGCCCAACTAGACCATCCATCCTACCTCATTGTTTTCTCTAATCCTCTGATTAGATTGATGGTAATTGGACCAACTTTTACTTAATCACCCACAAGTTCACTAATTATCCATTAAGTAACTCTTCCCATAGAGTTCCTGGCTTTGTGGGAGACACAGAAGCAAATTTGTCATGTACCCTGCAGCGGAAGCATACAATCCCGACAGGAAGATAAAGAATCACAGAATCATAACGTCTCAGAAGGGAGAGAGTCGCAGAGTGTACACAGTCACATTTGGTTGCCTCTAGTGATAGGAAATGGCTGCTTTCTCAGACAAAATGTCACACTATTAGATAACTCAAACTGATGGTACCTTGTCAGAAATGTTAAATGTCGTATTAACAATGGTCAAATCTAGGAAAATTAGTTCATATTGTGGGATTCATCTCCAGGAAAGCTGAATTCTCTATCAGTCTCATAGAATGGGACTAGGAAGTCTTTCTGAGAGAAAAATGGGAGTGCAAGTGTCCACGGATAGGAGAACAGTCCTGGAATCAGAAAAGCAAGTGACCCATGTGGTGCGAATGAACCCTGGGAATCTGGGTTCTGAGGGGATTCTCAATAAATAAATGTTCATTGAATGAAGGGCAGAATTAATGGCTGAATGATTGATTGCAGGAGGATCTTTCATGCCCTGGCTTGTGTCAGCAAGAGAGCTATGAAGGAAGAAGGCCGATGACAAATGAGCATATATAACTTCAGCATCTGCCTGTGGGTCCGGGTACTCATTCCTCTGTACACTGTAGTTGCAGCCTGGATTCTGCATTTGGAATTCCCCATGCAGTGGGGATGGACATTCATTCATCTTTACCCACCACAGAGGATTTCTGAAGCTTATTTTCTTTGTCAATCCTAAAATACTTGTTTTATATCCCTCTGAAGGGCTAAGTTGTTGTCATCTCTTGAACCAGAACAAAGATCTTATTATCATCTTCCTTGAAAAAGTCGTATTGTCCATTTGGACCTCCACCTCCTCTCACCCTTGCTACTGAAGCATTAGAAATGCCATGCATTTGACTCACTTCCTTCTAGGATGTGTTCTCTTTGAGTTCATTCTAAAATGACGCTAAATATTGGAATTTTGTGGTGAATTCAGCTTCCCACAGTCCCTCTGAAACCTCCCTCTGTTGGAAATAACACTATTGTGATGCAGATGCCCTCAATACCCTGTGGAATCTCAAAGACTCTGTAAGTGGTTGACCATAGGATATCTCTTTTATGCAAATTTCAATGGGCATTATTAAAAATAACCATGTATAGGGGTCCGGTTTAAAATAGGACATAATCCCATCAGCGAGGCCAATTTTTGTGAACAAGGTCAGTCTTAAATAGATCTTTGGCAGGAGTGAGAGAAAGCTGATAAAAAAAAATTAATAAGCTTTGCATCCCCTTTTAAAATATAGGAGATAACATTTGGTAGGAATTGATTGAATAATATTTTATAGTTTGAGTTTAAAACTTCACAGTTTTTAAGTCAATTAAGCATAAAACATATTGTCAGCACATGATTCGACAAACATGGAAACATTATCACATTTGCATGCAAAAATCAACCCTCAAATTGAGCTGGATGTTTGGCAGTCAAGCAGTGCATTCTGTGTCTTTATTCTTTGCAAAATGCAAATGTTGGTTAGTTGCTGTTTGCTTAATCTTAGACATACAATCTATAGCACCAACTAGATTAAAAGAGGTAAATGAAGAGCCCTGTGTGAGAAAGCAGTAACAAAAAAGAGTCAACTCACAGAACTAAAAGAAACTGAATGTGAAAATAACATTGTCTCTCTAATTCATTTCAAACTCACATAAAAAGTGGTACTGATATAGGGGAAAGAAATTCCCAACCTACTAGATGTCTGGTACGAATTCATGTTCTCTAAAATAAAGAATGAATTTTAGGAACAACAGAGGTTTAGAACACAATCTATTTATTGAGAGAAAGCAAGCTTCTGTCTGAGAGAGAGAGACAGAAGTGGTCCCAAGTGAGTGGCCCTTTTTAGGGACTTTTAATAGAGTAAAACCACAAAGTGAGGCAGGTCCAAAATGAGAACTCATAAGATGGCCATGAGGTGGGACAGAACTATGGTCAACCAATAAAGTTAATTGCTTAGGCAAAATTGATTAAATCAGGGGCAAATGGCACATAGCAAGCAATACCCCTGTAGGGTTTTGGGATGGTGACTTCTGGCTTCCTCATGGTGAGAGAGACCTATTTAGAATATCAATCCTTAGGATGTGGATGTATTTTTTGGATCTTTTGTTTATGGCTCACAGTCCTGACCTACAGCAGGAAGTGTCTGTCTTCTCCAAGGTTGCAAGATACCTGGTTTTCTGCACTGCTTCCTTCCAGGGCCTAGCCCTGTCTGACTGCTTATAATATGTCTATCTAACTTAGTTGCCTGCACCAGGGTAACTATAGTCTTTCTGGATATGAAAAGAAATCCATCACGCACTGAAAGTAATGTATGAGAATAATCCAAGTTTAGAAACATGCTACAGGGAAATAGTTGAAGTACATTCGAAGTGATGTTTGCTGCAGTTTGAAAAGGAATATCTTACGGACAATTGATTGTTTCTTGAAATATAATAAAAACAAGTTTGAATATATGTGTATGAAAACATTGACCTATATGGAAAGAAAAGACAGCATTTGTTTTGTAATGCAATCAGGTAGTAATTCAATTTCCTGTTAACTGAACTTCAAGTATTTTCTTTCAGGTCAGAGATTGGTGGTGTTTATCATACAAATTGGTCAATAAGATTTACAAATAGTACCTTTAGTGCTTGGTTTTGTGGTTGTATATCTTGAAAAGAAAATCAATTTAATTCCATGCATTGGTTTGCTTCTTAAAATTCATGCAATTTGAGTATGATTGACAGCATGCGGCATCATTATGCAGTCTGTTAGATGGACCGATTATACTTCTGAATACAGGAGTGGAGTGAATGAAAGCATCATGTAATTGATTCTACACTTGGTCTGACTGTTCATTAACAGTTTGAATGTAGCAGTCTCTTCTCAAATGGAAAAGGAGCACAACCTATATTTTCTGTCATTTGTTTTAAAATTCATTATGCTAATATTTTGTTACAGAATATTTCTGCTGCATTTGTTTTGCCAAGGATAAGTCTGATTGAGTCTTTTATAAATAGTTCTACTGCTTTCAGTATTTATTTGGTATTCCAATCACACATTTCTCAATTTACACTTTTGAAAATGAAGGTAAATTCCTTCCTACACGTCCTGCAAGAAACCCTACTCTACCCTCCTTTTCTATATAGCTCAGACTAATTTCCCAGGATAAATAGGGGTGGGGAAGCGCAAGGTGGTGGCTGTAACTTCAAAACAAAAGAGCTGACTTATCGACTGATTGATTTCAGAAATAGATGAACAAAGCAGGTTCCATTTGTCTTGCCATACTTTAGTCTGATGGGGCACAAAAGAGCCTTGTCTCATTTTCCATATTTCCTCAAGGAGTTACATTTGAAATGTTGATTAGATGCACAAATTGCATTTCTGTTTTCTCAACTTTCCTAAGTAAAGTAAGAAAGGGCTTCATTGCACGAATTTTACTTTTCTTTTTTGAATGTGGAGGCGGTCACTTTGAGAAATTAATATCATTTATTTATTTTATGAAAAAATAAAACAAAATTCCATAACAAAATAAGAAAATAACAGTTAATACATTATGTATCCGTATGTTCAAAGTAGTTACTCAGAGTACAGGATATCAACAAAAATGATTCTCTCTTACAAAGAAAAAACAAGCTTAACACACTTTCTTTTCAATGAACTAAGAGATACTAGAGACATAGGGAAACTATAACTCCCAAACTGTTAGATGTCAAATGTGCCACAATCGTGGCCTCACAACACCGGAAAAGAAGTAGCACACCAAAGGAGAAAATTAAGAGGATTTTATTGGAAATTAGAAGAATAGCTCCTGGATTTCTAGAATGGTTCCAAGTGAGTGACAGCATGTCTTCTCAATCAGAGCTAATTATAGACAGCAGAACACTTGGATTGCCCAGTTGTCTAGTGGCCACCTATCACAGGTGGCTCTGTGGATTTTAAAATGACCAGTTGGAACTCAGGAGTTCTTCAACATAAATGATTTAAAGCAAACTGGAATTTCAGAGCAAACAAATAACTGGTTAATTTGCATTCTAATTTCCTTTAAACTCAGGACTTAGTAAGGGAGTGACTACACCCTCCCTTACAGTGTGGGCTGCATTCCACTGAGGAATTCATTTTCTGTCCAGTGTTCCAGTGCACTGTCTATTGTAAGTTTTATCAATCTGAGTGATCACTCAACTCTGTGTCAGGCCCTTCCTTTAGCTAGCTGTCTGACTCACAAACTAATTATATGAACTATGTTTTTACACTAGCAGCATAAATGAAACAGTATTTTTGAAACAATGAAATAAATAATTTGGGGAACTATCTGGAATTCTCTGTTTCCTTTTTACCTGTCTTCCCTTCTGATCCTGTTGCTTCATGTTTATGGCTCACAGAGATTTGCAAGACTGACTATATGACAATCATACCTTACGGTTCCTTCACACACAAGTTCCTGCCAGTTTACAAGGCAAAAGAAGCAACCTAACTAGTGCTGAGCCAGGCATTTCCATGTAACAGCTACAATTATACCATGGTCTCCAAAATTTTTAGATTGTGTTTAAATCTAAATAAATATATTAATCTCTTATTGGTTATAGCGATGATATAGGAACTCTAGATGATATAAGGGAAATATTGTAACTCTCAACACGCTAGAAGTCTGATACACCGAGTTCATGTATCAGACATCAAAGAATGAATTCTGAGGGACAACAGAGGGGTTAAGAGTAGGAAATATTTATTGAGAGACAGATAGTTTCTGTCTAAGAGAGATAAAAAGGGACTCAGAAAATGGTTTGCCCATGAGCCCACTTCTTGAAGTTTTATAGAGCAGAATCATGAGGTGAGTACGGGACAAAACTATGATATAAAGTGGGACAAAACTATGACCAACCAAAAGATTACAACATGATCTCTTAGGTGATATTGAGCCAATGGGGAAGCAGGTCACATAGCAAGTTTACATGGAAAGACAAACGTTTCCTGGAAGGAATGGGCCAGGGTCCTGGTGCCCCACCCAGGTAACCGATGCCTTTTTAGAATTTGGATCATTGTTGTTTATCCCTGGTGAAGTAGTTGTAGTCCTGTTATCTTTGTTTTGAGGCCTGGCCTTCAGTGAACATGCCTCCCACCACAGTTATAATGTGTTTTCTTCTCCTGCACTGACTCCCTCGAGGGTCTAGCCCTGTCTGCCTATAATATTTCTGCCTAACTTAGCTGCCTGTAATAATATTCCAATCTTTGTCTAGCTCTGATGTTTATTAAATCAACAGTTGACTTATTAAGATAATAGGTCTGAGAACTTCATATTGGTAATAGATTTAATCATACCAGTCTTTTTCAATGGTTTCATATTTATCTTCAAACAGACTGATAAACATGCTAATCAAAAAAGCCTCGACTGTAGAGGAAATCTTACATTATGGCTATTTAAAAATACTGTATATCCACAAATGCTTCCTCCCATCAAGAGGTGGGGTTTATGTCCCTCTACATAACCAGTGAGTTGGTGTGTGTGTGTGTGTGTGTGTGTGTGTGTGACAGTTCCAACTAATAGAGTATAATGGTTGTGATGCTGTGTGACTCCCAAGGCTGAGTTATAAAAAGCAACATTACCGGTACACTTGCTTTTGGAACCCTGAGCTGTCATTTGAATAAAGCTGCTCTGAGGCTGAACTGCTGAGAACAAAACCAAAGTAGCTCACACAGCCTTGCTGAGACTACCAAGAGAAAGATGCCCTCCCAGCCCTTAACTGCTGCAGTTTCTACATCAGTGCCTAACACTCCTGAGGGCAAACCCAGGAGAGCCCCTGAGCCAAATCCTATCTTGCCCTTTCAAAATTTCTTTTCTATTTTTTCTTTCTCTCTTTATTTTCTTTCTTTAGTTATTTGATTTTTTGAGACAAGGTCTCATCGTGTAATTTAAGATGGTCTTGAACTCACTGTGTATCCCAGGCTGGCCTTGAGTTCACAGCAAACCTCCTGCCTCAGATTCCCAAATGCTGGGATTACAGATGTGTGCCACCATGCCCAGCTATTTCACAATTTCTGACCCACAAAAACAACAAGAAAAAACAAAATGGTGGTGGTATGTCAAGCAACTAAGTTTTAGAGTAATTTTTGCTCAGCCATGCCCTCCCAGAATCTGAATTTTTATAAACACTAGTAATACAGTTAGAAACAGTAGCACTCAGGAGGCTGAGGCAGGAGGGTCACTCTGAGTTTGGGACAAGCAGGGACTACCTAGTGAATTCAAAGTCAGTCTGAATTACATAGTGTGAGCCTGTTCCTCCACTCCCGAAAAAAAGAAAAGAAAAAGGAGTTGAATGAGCCCATGCCCTCCTTCTGCCACACCACCTTAATAATTTCCCCAACCCCTAAAATGGAAGTTGTCAGCCACTCTCTTTCTCCCCATTCAGTCATAAACATAAGCCTGAATTAGGAGGTCTCAGTTCTTCAGGAGGCAGATCATCGAAACCAGTGAGAGAGGTCATTGGAGGCGTGTAGGTTCTTGATATCTGACCCTTTCAATGTTGCAAGCCTGAGTTGGAGCCCTCCACTGCCCTTGACCCCTCTGCCTGTTCCTGCTGCTACTGTTCCATGATCGTCAATGAATGTAGCTTTCCATATTACAGAGTGTGTGCACTTGGCAATTCTTTACTTGTTGCACATTGGAACCTCGAGCATTTTTGGTGTATTTTACTATAATACTAGGGTAAAGTATGGCATTCACAGAAAGTGTATTACAATTTATATACACAAATGTACACCATTTCCTTCAGTAAGTAGTTGTGCTGGTTACTTATTTTCATTGCTGAGACAAAATACCTGAGATCCAAAATTAAAGAAAAAAAGATTTATTTAGCTTAGAGTTGGTGGAGGTTTCAGTCCATATAATCAGCTGACTCCAAGGCAGGGTGGCATGGCAGAGGGGCAGCAGTTCTTGGGAAGACAGCAAAAGCAACAAGAGCAAAAAGGGAGAAGAGAGAGAACAAGCCACTTCCTCTCCCTTATATTGTATGCAGGCTATCTGCCCCAGGGGGAATGTAATGCTCACACCCATAATCTCATCACTAGACTATGAATCAGTCACAAACTCTAGAAGCAGGGAGATATCTAGATAGAAAACATAACAGTAGTCACCTTGGGAGAGGTTTATTTATAATTATATTGTCATTGTCCTACTATGTCTTCCCACTTTAGTCTATGGCTTTTGGTGTATTATTTTGCTTCAGTGGTCTATGAATGAGAAGAGTAGATTAAATTATTTATGCCATACTTTTTTGTGTGTGTGATAACAGGGATCAAACTCACGACCTTGCACTTGCCAAGCAGGTGCTTATGCCGCTAAGCTAAGTCCCCAGCATTATACTTTTCATTATTAAAAATTCTTGACAATTATTCAAATTCTTTGACTGCTGAAATACTTTTGAAGTATATACTTTTTGGCAGATATGATCCAGTTTGCACATTAAAGCTACAGTAACATGTTAAAGACAGTTTCTGAATCACTGTCCCATCACTGGACATAATTACGATACCCACAATTTACAGAGAAGTGTGATACAGTATTTTGACATATAGTTTCAGTTCACGGTCACTAGTTCCAAAGCAAACACAGGATGGCAGAAGATAGTATGTTCAACCCATTAGAGTCAAAATGCAGAGAGAGAAGGTAGGAGCTGGGGACAAAAATACACTCTTCTGGGTCTCACCCTAGCCCAGCCCAGGCTGTACCACCCAGGCTGGCACTCACCTCCACCTAAGCCCCACCTCCTAGCAGCACATTCAGGTACAGGGACTGCTGATGAGTGCCCTGCTCCCTGATTTCCTTCTGTAGCACTGAATGCACAGGGTCCCCTGAGCTCTCTTTTCACATGAAATGTTTATACTTCTGTACATTTGGGCCTGAGATGGCTGGGGTCTGGCTAATTCTTCAGATGCCTAAACCTATTTTTCTATTGTCCAGATGCAAAGTACTTGGCTTCCTTTTATTTTGTAAAATGTGTTTGTTTTTTAGGATAGGGTCTCCCTATGTAGTTCAGACTGGCCTCAAACTCACTTTGATCCTCCTACCTCAACTAACCCAAGTACTGGGAGTCCAGGCTTGCCCCCAAACACCCAGATGCTTGGATTCTTTTCAGTGTTAATCTTTGAGGCATCCATGCTCTCCTTTTTCCTAACTTTGTGGCTACTTCCTGTCTAGTGTAACTCTGGACTTTTCAAACATCGACCTCTACCATCTGCTCTTGATTCTTACTATAGAGCTGACTAAAGGCAGCAGCAGTACCCATTTCACAGCCTGAACTTTGGTCTGCTTTGAAATTTCCCCTACTAGATTAACTAATCAGCTACCTTTAATCTCAGTCACCACAAAGTCTCAAGACATGAACAAAAGGTAGAAAAATGTTATGCCAGGGAAGTAATACATGAGTCCAACTGTCAGTGGAATCCTTGTTCCTAACTGCAACCTGAGCCTGATGTTTACTGTCTGTATTTCTATCAAGATTCTGAACTGTGACCAGAATCACCCATCAAGTGGGGCCTGTAGCACTCTAGGGCTTGTCTAACCAGCACATCCAAGCCTTTCCAAACTCCTCTCACAAGCCAACTCCACATGGCCACAACAGTGCCTCTATTCTCTGGCACCAAAATTCGGTCTTAGTCAGTTTCCTTTCAATGGACACAATTTCTGACCCCTACAGTTTCAATGAGAGGCTTTGGCTCCTGATTTTAGTTCATGGCTGCCTGGTTCCATGGCACAGAGTGGATGGCAGAGGAAAAGGAGCTCAACCACGGCAGCCAGGAAGTAGAGAGAGAAGGGAGGACCTAGGAAGGCCTGTGCCCTTCCAGATTACACTCGCAGGGTCCCACTTGTAGCCAGGACTCACCTCCTGACTGCATATTCTGTTACTGAGCTCATTAGTGAATGAATCCACCATAGTGTCCCCATGATGACCTTAGTGTCCCCATGATCCAGTCACCTTCCACACAAATGAGAATTCTGTGTGGTGAGGACATTTAGATCTAAACCATACCAGATAGACACCAGCCAAATATGAGAATATGTATCTTTACATACCTCTTTCCACTATAAAGATCTTATTCTGTTTAACAGAATGTAAGTTAATACAAAGCATCATTGAAATCACAATAACTGTCTGTCCTAATGTGCACAACTGATGGATTTTGAAACTAGTACTGTGGAAGATTAGTACATGATATTTTAGATATTAAAAAGAATCCTTAGCAGTCAAAAACTTTTGAGCCACTTGCTCTCATACTCCATCAACTGTCTCCACTCTAAGATTAAATATTAGTCACTGCATACAGACAGAAGTAATGACAAGATCATCTGAGCTTCTGATTTGTTTTACACATAAGGATACCAAGTCAGGGGCCTGCTAAGCAATGGCTTTTCCTGGATCCCTAATGACTCAGAGCTGGAAGTGGAAAGAGAAGCCAGGCCTCTTGACTGAATTTTATAGCAGAAAATGAAGAAGTCAGTGTGGAGCAGTTACTCACAAGTATTACAAACAATTAAAATAATGAAAGAAATTTCCTTTCAAGCCTTATATTGATTCATCTCTAGCTTTGTGGATCTTAGAGGTCATTGTGTTGATCGATAATAACACTTGATCTCAGATGCTGTAAGTTTAATATACAGCATGAAATACAAAGATCAATATTTTGATGTTGAAGAGGCTCATTTATTGGCTGTTTGTCCTCAGACTTTTACATAGAATGGAGAACTGAAGAAATACAAGGAAAGTTGTTTTCATAAACTCTGTTTCAATTATGTAGACAACGACGGCTAAGGGAAAGAAAAGGCCAAAGAGTTTGTTGTTTCACCACAGGTCTCTTTCCAAAGCCCTCCTTCCCATTAATGCCTCCAAGCCTTCCCTTTCCTTGAATCAAGTAGACACATCGTTTAGGACGCCATGTGAGAGGCACTTATACTTAATCTTCTCCCTTCCACAAAATGGGGATGGAGGTTCATACCATTTTTTTTTACAATATTGAGTGTTTAATATACAGAGGTGATAGGGAAGGAAGAAAAAAAGCCCTATAGACTTCAACTTCAGCTGTGACAATGAGACTGGCCCAGGAACAAGACTGTCCTAAAGTTAGTTTGTGGAAACTTGGTCTTATGAGGTACTCTGAAAAGCACAGATTTCAATAGTCAAATGTGTTTGGGAAACAGAGCATTCTATATGCCTCTCCTGCAGATTCACAACTCATTAGGGTCTAATAAAAGCCCAGAAAAGTCCCACACTATTGTAAGCGGTTTGACTCAATTTCGTGCAGTGATTCCCAAATGCAGTTGACTTTTACACTCATAACTTTCGGCTGGGAATTTAGCTCGGTGCCATAAGCACCTGCCTGGCAAGCATGGGGTCATGAGTTTAATCCCGGTACCAAATAAATAAATAATCTGATCACTTCCTGCACCAACTCTGGGAAATACTGCCTTAGAGAATTCTGTATTGTTTCCCTCCAGTTTTTCTCTCATTACATTCAATGGAGAATTCAGAATAAAAATAGCAGGATACAAACACCAAGGGTAAAATGAAAGAAATCTAAGCACAAATTTAAGCACAATTTCTCTTTTTTCTCTATTCTGGCATATATTTAAGAAATAGAAACTAACATAGCACATTCATATGATAATCATTACAAGGGGTACAAGGCTTGTATTTCTTGAATATATGCAACTTTTGTTACTTTTATTACAAAAAATGATATCACCTTTTGCTATGTTTTGTAAAGTACAATTTAATTTCCTCTCATCATCCTCCTACCGTGTAGCAGTTTGTGATTATGATGGGAATCAGACTTCTCTGTGGAATAGCATCTTTGTTAATTCAGTAGTACAGTTTGTCTGTCTGCTTTGATCACATGACATCATATTCATCATTGTCTGGCAAGAATTTAAATATTGCTTCATAAGTTATTTTTGAAACCAATATTTAAGAGTTTTTCTCGGGTACCAAATAGTAGTCTCGACATTTTGCATTGCTTTTCAGATTTTATGTGTGGTTTTAAACTCTGTCATAGTCTTATTGTTGTCATGTATTCTTATTCTTACCCTGGTTAAAATTAAATGGTACTGATCAGAATCAAATGATTTCATCTCACTATAATATTACAGCAGGATAGCCTGAAAAATTTTTGACGGTCTTATCTCTACCACCTCAGAATGTGGGCTCATTTGGAAATAGTTGTTTGTTTTGAGGTACTGGGGATTAAACCCAAGGCCCTTGCATACTGTAAGCAAGTGCTGTACCACTGCATCCCTCTTTCTGCCTTTTAAAAACAGGTTCTCTGTAAGTTGCCCAGGCTGATCTCAAATTTGTAGTCCTTCTGCTTCAGCCTCCTCAGTAGCTGGGATTACAGGCCTGGGGCACCATTCTTGTGTTCCAAAATTTTGTTTTGAATCAAAGTTGATTAGCTGTTGTGATTTACAGCAATGAAATGATCATAACACAAAAACTAGAAAGCAAGTGTCACAAGGCATTTTAAGTAATTTGGAGTAAAATTTCATTTCTTGTGCCTACTATATATTGGGCTTGGGGTTCAATTCCCGAAACCCTACTAATAAATTTTTATGTATGTGTAGAGATTTAAAAATTAGCAAAATAGTTGAATTTTTTATGGAAAAGAAAAAAAATGGCTTTTTAAATATAGTGTTTGAAAAATATAGATTACTTTTTCAACATTTTGCTACATTAAAATATGATGAACAGCATTAAAATACATATGTTCTACTATCCATAACTTACCTCATGTATGTGAGGACTGATAGATTGCAATTTAAAATTGGTAGGGATGTTTTGAAATGATTCTGTTTAGGATTATTATGATCATTATGAATTCTCTTGACAGTTTTCAGAAACTTGTTCTTGGTCATGCACAGTGCCTGAACCTGTGTTATTTGCAGGGAAGTTATGGCTTGCATTGGCTATTCCTTTCCATGTCAGCTCAGATGCTCATTTTGCAGGCAATTATTTCTCAGTTTATTTCCCATCAAGGACCTGTCTTTTCCAGGATGCCAGTGATGTACATTTTATGCTAGGATCTGTCTCATTTGGCTCTGACCAGTAACGATGCAATGATTCACTGGGTGGGACACCTCACAATTGTCACCTTCCTGGGAAATTGCCTGCTTTGGAAGGTTGGGCTCTCTAACATTGTTTACCAAAGATGCGTTTGCATCATCAGTATTTCTTAGCTTGTCTTTCAGAGGCTCCAACCTAAGTACCTAAAATAAATAAAGTACCAATTACATGAAAAGGGAAAATGCAGGGCTGGGGGTTTAGCTCAGCAGCATAAGTACCTGCCTTGCAAGCAGGTGGTCGTGAGTTCGATCCCCGGTACTGATGAAAAGGAAAAAGACAAAAAAAAAAAAAAAAAAAAAAAAAAAGAAAAGGGAAAATGCCATGCTTACCTTATTTTTCATTCTTTTTTGCATTTATAGATGTCATCCATACTGTAGGACCAATAGCCAGAGGCCATATTAATGGTTCCCACAAGGAGGACCTTGCAAATTGCTATAAATCATCTCTGAAGCTGGTGAAAGAAAATAACCTCCGATCAGTTGTAAGTACTTTTATATTTTGTGTTTCTTATTATTTTCATCCTTTGTGATTTGGATGTCAACCTTGTCTAAAAGGAGGTAAGAAACCATTTCTACAAATCTGGGAAAGAACTGTAAGGATCTTGCTATGTTAGGTATCCTATTCAGTTATCATGATTCTGATATTTGGTTATCATGATTCTGATATTTGGTGTGCCCTAAATATTTGCTACACTTTGTGAATTTTTTTGGATTTGAAACTTTAGAAATCCAAAACTGGAGCAATCTCATCTACTTTCTCCTCTCTGTTTTAAAATTTACTTTGTTTTGAACAAAAAGGTGATGGTAGTGGCTAACAGAGTTAAAGAAGGAAACTAATAGTTATTGAGTTCTAATATTGTTCGTGTATTAGATATTGTATGTTTATATGGGTTTCTGAACTCAGTTTAATCTTTTTCTACATGGATGTGTGTACATGCACATGTATAAGCAAATGGCTTCAGAAATTGCTCATTTTCAGAAATTTACTCTGTTTTTGCCTAAAGGTATTAACATTTAGATTTGTTTTAATCTTCCTAAGCAAATGTTCTGTAGCTAAGTATGGTACATCCTTTCTAAATTTTATCAGTTTAAATAGAGAGTTCCGAAAATATGGATTTAATCTATATCCTTTACCCTAGGCTGACATGAAAAGCTAGCTGGATTTGGAGGTATTTATCCACCTGCTTTTCTTTTGCAACATGCTCTGACTTTATTAGGTCTCAATTACAGCAGGAAAATAAAATTATACAGTAATACATTGTAAAGACCCAGTGGTAAGCTACGTAATTTGGCTAGAATTTGTTGGCTTTTCATTTCTCCCCTTCCTTCCTTCCATCTTTTTCCATATGATTGTAACTTTACTGAAATTGTGGGGTAGGAAGGTAGTTAAAACAATTGAGATTAGGCAGGCTGACTAGATCAATGCTGTGATTTGCTACAAATGGTGGCTTTATAGTTCTCAAGAAGAAACATCGAGAATCACACACATTAGGTAAACCTGAATGCCTGTTGTGCTTTCAATGTGTGACTGTAAGGATGAAATGCCTGTTTCAATGTAACATTGGTGAGTTTACTTAAAATATAAACACTTCTGGCAAGCCAATTTTATACTCTTAATTTTTCAAAATTATTAACACAGCTGGATATTTTATTTTTATTTTAGTCTTTCCTTTCTTAAACATTTTTGTTTTGAAAAGGAATCAATACTTAAGACCCCATTCTTAGAGGAGAAAGCCAAAGTTCAAAGAGAACGGAACAAAGTAAACTGTGAAACTAGTTGGTTAATGTGTTCTCCATAGGAAAAGAAGGAAAATCGAAACAGGTGTGCACATTCAGGGAATAATTAAAATTTTGTCAATATGGTTTATTGATTTAAAAAGGCAAGGGGCTGAAGCTCTTAGAAAATGGATGTGTATCGAAGTTGCCAGCTTGGAAAATATGGATTTTGAGACATAAAGATAATTTGTTAATAAATTTACTGGCATTTCTATTTTTTTTTCTTTTTTTTTGTCTTTTTTGAGACAGGGTCTCACTATGCAGTTCAGGCCAGGCTTAAGCTCACTTTGTAGCCCAGGTTGGTCTCGAACTTGTAAACAATTCTCCTGCCTCAGCCTCCCAAGTGCTGATATATTTTTAAAGTACAAGAAAAGATAGGAAGAAGTTCATTTGAAACAGTATCAAAACAACATTCATCCTTTTAATTGAGAAAAGAATTATCCCTAACTGTGACTATTTTAAAATACTTCTATGTGGTCTTACGCTGCTTGCTGTCCTTGTATAAGGGCTAAGTTAGTTTTTATTAAATGGTCTCCAGATGAACTGAAACAACACTTTAAACATCACAGATCGGAATTAGGCGTGCTTACTGTGTTTGATGGTACTATCTTTGAAAGATTAATTACATTTTACTTGAATAAAATTAGCAAGTGATGCTGAGCTAAATTTTTTGTAATATTAGTGAATAAAAATGGAGATAGGAAATATCTGAAATGTGAAGTGTGAAGTGAATTGTCCTGCTAAATTAATGACCATGTTCTTGCATGATTAACTGGAGTGCCCATCAAATGTCCAGTCTCTGTCTCTGTGTCTCTGTATCTCTGTCTCTGTTTCTATTTCTGTCTGTCTGTCTGTCTCTCTCTCTCTGAGTCAGGATCTTTTTATGTAGTGCAGGCTGGCCTTGAACTCTCCATGTAGCTCAGGCTGGCATCAAACTCACAGTGATCTTCCTGCCCCAGTCTTCCAAGTGCTGGGTTTATGGGTATTTACCACCAGGCCCAGCAAATGTCTGATCTCTTATTCCTTTCTTCCTTCTTTCCCTGGTTTTTAAAATTAAACTATCTTGGTTCAATTTTGATTATTAAGATAGCAAATCAATTCAATTTGAGCTGATTTATGTCAAAGAAAATGTCTCATAAATCTTTCACCAGAATGACTTAGTGTTTGCTCCGCTAGTTATCACAGTGTAGCCCCAATTTCCAGGTATAGAGAATCAGTAAACTATCATGGTTATCTCAGATCTGTCCAGCTCAGTAGGCTTTTCTGAGGACCAGTTGAAACAATTAATTTTAAAAATTGAAGAAATGTAATCCTCTCTAATTTTTTATAATATTGCTTTTTTTTTTTTTTTAACACAGGGTTTCACTGTGCAGTTCAGGCTGTTCTTTAGTGCATTTTATAGTCCAGACTGGTCTCAAACTTGCAATGATCTTCCTGCCTAAGCCTCCTGAGTGCTAGGATTATAGGTGTGCACCACCACATCCAGTTTACAGTATTACTTTTAATGTAAATTATTTTTACACTTTATCATTTGACGGTTTAGCAAAGAGGTATTATTTTGACTTTCATATATTTCTTATGCCAGACTACTACACATTTATCATGTCATTTCTTAATTTTTAAAATCAGAATAAATTACCATATAGTCTTCAGTTAGTAAAACATATCTACTTATGTATTTAAAAGTATTCTTAACAGTATAAATTAATATCTTCTTAATAATGATTAATAACATAATTGTTATTATTAATTTATTGTTGCATTAACAAAAGAACACAATATAGAATAGTTTTATTTCTCAAAAGATGCACTAAATTAAATTATATCCAGTCATCACTAGCGATAATTATTTTAAATCAATAGTCTAACTTTTAATGTAAAGTTCCTCTGATGTTATAGTTTCACTATGTGTTGTCTGGTAACAAAGTTACAATGATAAATATGGAATGCATAGTTGAGTTGGTACAGCAGATATCTAAAAAAGCAACTTTAAGGCCATGTGGCCATTTCATGACGGGGCTTTGTTACTTAGTGCTTTGGATCACCTAGGGTCTAGGGTAGCTTCAAATAATCCCAAAATGCCAGTGGCTCTTCAGTAGTTCGTCATCTTGCTATTTAATACCTGAAGCTCTCCACCTCCTTAGTGAAAAGAGAATTTGCAAAATCATGTGTGAGCCTTTTACTGCCTCATAAGTAGTGCACATCACTGCTGCTCCATTTCATTGGTCATTACCATTCACAGAGTCCTGGCCACCTGGAAAGGGGACAGGGAAATGTCGGGAGTAAATTAAATATTTGACTAATACGCTTTTTCTGCTTTACTATCACAACAGAGTAGTGTAAGCTACTGATTTTACTTGGATTTTATCAAAGGAAATGACTCTTTACACTTTTTACTCGAGTGAAAACAGTGTGATCACTTATTTATTTAATACATACTCATAAGACATAACATGTACTAATACATTATTAGATATTTTCTACGTTAAGCAGAATATCAGCTCATTGTCTGCATTGTATGATTTGACAGTATTCTGTGGTTCCCTCATTACTTTTAAACATCTTCCCACAGTTGCCTGCAATTTCATAATTAATGACTATTTTCTGATGGTCAGGCATTGTTCTTCCTCTGCAGTTTTCCTTTAAAATGCAAATATTCATGAGACCTGTAGAAAATTAACTGCCTAATACCTTTACATAAAGAAAGTTATCAAATTACTTTCTACTTTGGCAGGAAACATTAGAAAATGATAAAAGTACTGAACACTTCAAATGGTGAGAGGAAGAAAACTGGAAGGGGAGTTGGAAGGGAGGTCAAGAGAAACAGGATCTAGGGCACAGTGAAAATAATTTCAGCTCACCTGCCAGTTTTTCAATAAGGATAGCATTTTTAAACAAAGAAGGAAATGAAATATTCACATATAACCGTCTAGAAATAAGTTTGTGAATTGGGTACTAGATAAGTTGTGTCTAAAATTTGTCACCCATCGAAAAATATTCTTTTTATTAATTTAGGAAGAAATTTCTTATATTTCTCTCCTCTATCCACTCTGGGTGATGGCTTTTTCCATGTGTATCCATATATTTCCTCTAGATGGCAAAAAAAAAAAAAAAAAAAACTAAACTACTCAGTAAATCTAATGGTTCATTTTATACTAGCATTTTGTTTATATGAAATATTATTTATTGAAGTCTTATTAATACTAGGGAAAATTTAAAATTTTACCCACGATTCTCCCTCTCTTCTACCATAATGCGTCTGAAATGAATCAAACAAACAAAAAGCATGTGATTGGTCCTTCTGCTTCTTAAACCTACTCTGTGGCAGTTTCTTATTCTTTTCAACTTAACTCCAGAAACAATTCAGTTATTTCTTTCCAAATTTGAGTTTCTTTTGGGTAAAATTCAAATATATGCAAGTTGTCTTTTGTGAACATTAATGACAACCTTAACGTGATTGATTCTTGTAGAGGTAAAATATAAGGCACAATGGAAAGAATAATTAGACATTAAATGAACTGGACATTGGGACAGGGGGAAAAAAGCTGTGTTAAAAGAAAAATCCATAAGGTTACAGACTTTCAGTAGAACCTTGGGGAAAATAAAGATATACTTAAAACAAAAGCCAAATTAAACCAAAACAAAAAAATTCCAAAACAAAACAGATCTTACCATGGCAATATCCTGATCTGGCATAGTGGTGCACACCTATAATCCCAGCCCTTGGGAGGCTGAGGCAGGAGGATAGTTAGTCATAAGTTTAAGGCCAGCCTGGACTACCCAGTAAATTGAAGGCCAGCCTGAACTACATAGCAAGACCCTGTGTGTGGGGGGGGAAGGGGGGCGGGGTTTGGGAGGGGGGCGAGGGGAATGACAGTATCACAAGGAATAAGATCTGACTACATCTTAACCAAGCTAGTCTTTATATTTTAGATCTAACGTGTCCCCCCAAGCCTCATGCATTTTATCACAGCAGAGCTATGATGACTTAGTGTCAGGAGCAGGGCCGGTGGAGGTGGAGGTGGTTATGGGGGACAGGACCTGTAAAAGTGCATTCTTGTCCTTGCCTCAACCCACTTGCTTCCTGGGTGCTGGTGATATAGGACATAGGACACTGCTAATGTGCCAGGGGAAGTAGGCCACACTTGTCAATTACAAGATCCCAGGGCTGGCCAAGTGATTCCCAGGACCCCTTGGGTGGAACTCACTGTGAGGTCCAGCGAGAGTGGACTACGTATAAAGATGCATGCCGGGAGAAACCCGCCATGAACCCCTCAGGAAGCCCACTCAGAGTGCACTTTAATTCTTGCTTTTATTCTTTCCTCTCTGTCATGCCTCACTAACAAGACGGCAGGAAGCCACAGAAGAACAAAGCCAAGTCCATCTGCGCTGCCCACCCCAAGAAATGTGACCACACTGGCTTCTGCCCCTCCCATTCAGGAAAGCACAACAATAATATCTCCGCCCCCAAATTCCTCAAATTAGCAAAATCCTCCCCTCCCCTTTAAGTGTTTTGTCCTACCCTGGCCTCCTGCTAATTCTGCCCTGAAAATGTGCCTGCTCAAAGCAGAGCGGAGAATCAGCCATGGTTCCTTTTACAGAGCTTTCTCAGGTGGTCTCCACACCATTAATAGTCTTTGTTCAGAACCAAGTTTGCTTTACTGAGCCAGTTCTTCCCTTATGCCTTCATCTTCCCAAGTTCACATCTTGAAGAGTTCATTTCAAATAAACTCTTGGCACCATTTTTAGCTTGTCTCATTCAATTCTTTGAGGCAAATGGGATCTGGAATACTTTTAATTAGTGAGCCATTGGTAAAGGAACCACCCAATAATGCTGGTAGGGGAAAAGCTACCCTCCACTCAGACCTCTTACAGGCCATTTTTGCTTTGAAGCTGCCCATCCATTGAACAAAACAGTGCACCAGAATGAACCTCTTCTTTAAGTTGTGTTTGTGGGGCACTTTGTCCCAGAGATGAAATGTGAGTAAGCACGAGTGAAATCAAGTATCTGAATTATTTTGATTTTTGAAACAATGGTGTGTCCTGAGAAAAAAGCTACACTCACATGCACTAATTCATACACATACACAATAACCATTTGACTATACATTACTTCAAACAAACTAATGGAAATTGTGTATTGTCAACAGAAATAATAGCCAGAAAGATTCTGTAAAGATTTGAGTGTATTTGTAAATAGAATAACATAGCAATGGTGTTTTGAATGCCACTGTAAATTATAAGCATATTAAAGAAAGTTGAGACAAGCAGAAGTCTTCAAAACAAAACGAGGACTGCATAAGATATTTTGAAACAATAATCCTTGCCCACAAAGGTTAATAACAAAGGTGGTGCTAGTGCATGGTTGAACAGACATTTCCTAGGCAGAGATCCTTGCACAAGTAATTTTTGTATCAGGCTGTAGTAACCATGGTTCTGGCAGAATCTCCCATGATAATTACTGTCAGGCAATCATGCATGAAAACATGCTTAACAGCTTTCTGGCTGAAAGAATTTTGCCCTAGAAACACTATTACGGCAGTGGGAGGCAGGACCAAGGGATGTTTACCTTGAGGTCACTTCCCCATTCCCCTATGGCGTGAGGGGGTGGTGGTGGTGGTGGTGGTGTCCCAATCAGATGCTCAAGCATCAGCAATGCTGCTCTAAGTACCATCCCAATCAGAAACTATATGTATGTTTTTTTTTCACTTCCTTTTTGTTAGGGTTGACACAAGTGACTCTATTTTGATTCTGGCATCTTTCACAGTACATTAGGTGGAAATCCTGGTGAAACTTTAAGAGTGAGTGCAGTGCTAAGGGCAAGAAGGAGAAATGCCTTTAGAGCAAGGGCTGATAAGTGAAAATTGATAATACGGTGTCTATTGTCATTTAAGCACTGATGTGAAGGATGATAGATACTATCTTACATATCATCTGGTCTTTTATTCTATTTTTTTTTTTTTTATCAGTACCGGGAATTGAACTCACAACTACATGCTTGCAAGGCAGGCACTTATGCCACTAATCTAAATCCCCAGCCCCAAATAAGCCTGTAAGATCTCTTTTTTTTTTTTTTTTTTTTCTTTTTTGGTGCCAGGGATCAAACCTTTTATTCTATTTGTAAGGACAGAAATATTTAATGAAGAGTTTCATAAATTGTTCTTGAGATTTCCTCACAATAGGATTCTTAAATTCCTTTTAGTCAAATTGTTCTACCTTCAGGTTCATTTTTATTTATTTATTTATTTATTTATTTAGGTACCTGGAATCAAACTCAGGACCTTGTTCTTCCCAGGCAGATGCTGTGCTGCTGAGCTGTATCCCCAGTCCCATCAGGTTCATTTTTAAGAACCAAATCCATGCCATTCTAAAAGGATGTCAATAATTTCTCTTCTCAGCAGAGCACAGATTCATATATACCTGTGATAACAATCCCTTTAGTGATGAACTGTGGTGTGCCCAGTTTGACTTTCTTTAAGTGACATATAATAACAGACATTTTATTAAATGTTAGTAATTTGAATCTATGCCACATTTTATTTAGGATAAAATTATTTTCCCACAAGATATAACTAACATTATATATGTAAATTTAGTGGTTTCACGTGATTATGGGCAGGCTACTTTTTGGGTGTTTAGATAGTGTGCATTACTGGAAGTTCTACAAGTGTCATGATAGATGATTTCTTGATAGATGATTTCTTGAATGGACAAAATGATTGTAAAGTTTTACCAGTTGAAATGATCTGCTCCCAATAGATATCTCTCCAAGGTAAATGCTGTTCACTCCATGAGTCACAGATCATGAGAAGAAATAGCATCTAATGCAATAGACAATAGACCTGCAATTTTGGTGCTACCTGTAGGCATTGCCACCATAAGCAATTTTAGAATTCTGCATTTGTTTCACTGTAGTATAGGTTTTCATTTAAAGGCGTAGTCAAGTGAATCTTATTTTCTAATACAAGTTCCCTTCTGAGAGGTTGCCATGGCAATGAATTCTCAGCCTGAAATTCTTAAATGTTGGTTTTATTTCATTATCTGAATTTCCATTACAGGGCACATCAATCAATGTAATCCCCTCTTCAAGAAGACTTTTGCAACCTTAAAAGGCTGACCCTTTAATTTGATACCTCTGCTTCTCTCCCTAACTTGATGTCACCATTTCCCAGCCAGCTCTTCATCTCAAAGAACTCTTTTTTGCGGAACCATGGGTTTGATCTTCTTTTCTAGTTTCTTTTGACACAGTAGCTGGTCTTGTTGCTTGGCTGGCTCATTTATAAAGGATGATACCCAGTCTCAATGTCTTTCTTCATTGAGTTTTAACAGCTGTGTGACTAATGATACTATTAATAAATAACAAGAATGAAAACATTTGTACATTTGGGCTGCTTTACAGCAGTGCATTCCTATACGTTAGCTCATTTGTTATTCAGACGATCTAGCTGTCTGCCTGTGTTCCTTCAATTTACCAAAAGAGGGGGAAGGGCTAAGTCAAGGCTTTTCCTTGGCTTTTTTTCCTGCACACACCTTTTGTAAGAGCACCTAGGGCTGAGAAGAGTATCAGTGGCAGAGTACTTGCTTTGCACATGCAAGGCCCTGGGTTTGATCCTTAGCACCAAAACAAAATGACAAATAAATTTAAAAAACCTCTTAGTTGAGCATAGAGTACATGCTCTGTGACAATACTCTTGACAGGTTCTTATTTTTGGGGGTGACGTGACCAAGAATAGCCAGGGATTGAGGAGGAAACTTATGACACAGTGGTAAACACATGTATATGCCAGATACATAGGCCTCCACCTCGGAACTGTATTTTCAGGTCTGCATAATTTGTGTCTTCTGGTGACCACACCAGAAAAATGATTTAAGTTAGAGGAAAAAAATCAAGTTTGAAACATGAAATATGGTAATTGGAATAGCTAATATTTCAGTCTCTCGCTCATGCCAGCCAGGCAATGTGCTATACTCATTTAATCCTCAAAATAATCTTTTATTAAAAAGCATAGTTTCCTCCAGTTTACAGATGAGAAATAAGAGCCAGAAGGACCATGATAAATTGCCTAGGAGAAAAGTAGAGGTCAAATTTAAACCAAGGCTGTCTAAATCCTGTCCTGTCCTCTCTTGTCTTATGCCCTTCCAGTGGGACAGTATTACTCTCTAGGGAGCTGCTTGTGAGGATGGGTTGTGAGACATGACAACTAGAGATATCACTAGCATTTTGTAGGCAGGGATGGGATCCTGCAACTTGCGGGCTGGCCAAACACATTGGAAGCTGTCCCTCATCCCACGCAATGTTTTGCCAACAGTCATGTAGTGAAAAATCTATTTATAAATAACAGACATCAAAAAAGTCTTTTTTCCCACTTCAAAATATAGTACCATGAGGTACCATGAAAGCTTAAGGAAGCACATATTTAATTTGCTTAAAACTTCACCAAAGGAAAATAATGTCACTGATATGCAGGCCACCTGTGGCAGCTGAGTCATCCACACATTGCCCCTGAAGTCTACTTTTGCAGGGGTTCTTTTCATGGTGATTCTGCATGTGAAAGAAAATACCTGGCAATAACATTGTGTGTTTAGTGTAGATTTACTTGGGTTTTTAAGTATGGAAAACACAATTTTATTATAATCACTTTCTTTTAATATCTCTTTCATACTTATTTTTAAAACTGATATTTTGCCTTCATTTGAGTTCCCACTGAAAGCACACTCTGAGATGTGTGCAGTACTCTGATTTATGCACAAGAACTTGATTCAGAAGTCCATGGCAGGAAGTACTCACTGAAGAGGAAAAGCGGAAAGGAAAGAAAGGGCAACCAAGAAGGGTGGGAAGTGTTATAAAGCACAGGTGTTACACAGCTGAGGCTCAGTCCTGCTGAGAACTCGGGAGGACCACGCAGAACATACCTAGGAGCTCCATGTCTGAGGGAGAGGAAAGATGGGTTGTTTGCCCTCCAGTTCTTTCAATCTGCTGCTGACTATTCCTGGGTCCTTAACTCCCCAGCATTTATTGTGTGCAACCTTGGCAGCTTGAAAGAAAGCCCTCCTACAGACAGATGTCAAGGGTGTTTGCTGTAGGGTACCATGAGAGACCTTGTACTGGAAAATGAGTCCTGGGCAGATAGGGGTGACCACTATCACCTGTGCTCCAGCTATGTTGGTTTTACATAGTTTTAGATGTAATTTCACCATGACAAGTGGAATTTCCAAAATATTTGTTATAAAAAAGAGGGCTGGGTTAGGTAGAGTTGAGAATCATTGGCTTCAGTTATGTTTTGTTGGTAATAGGTAGATACTATATTCAGTATGCTACACAGATTGCCCAAAGATTTTTATTCTTGAACTCAGACATCCAAATTCTCCACTTCTTTGATTCATGCAAACTGTGATGTGGGTGTCATAAGGATAGTAATTAATGTTACTAGCATTAACCTATAAAATGCATGGAGTTATAAAAGTGAACATAATATTTAGGTGATAGAGAAATACTATCACAATATTGTGTCATCTTGCTTGAATTTTTTGAAGACCTTGTAAAAATAAACTTTGATTTATCCTGAAAATTGCAAGTTAGCCACCCAAGGTCATATATTAAATCTGTCTTTAATTAGAAGACACATAGGAGGGGGTTAACCTTTTGATTCAGAGGTTAACTTTAATTTTACTACAAATATGATTCTTTCTAGTTATATCTTTTCTTTAATTTTGGGGAAATGTATTTTCTACAAAATATTTACTATATAACTATGCTCAAATCTTTTTGTAAAAGCATTTTAAACTTGCTTCATCTAGAATTGAAAAGAATTATTTTAGACACGTGTATTTCTGAAGGTGTGTCAATTAGCAAGGACCAAGACAACTATATTTAATATGAAAATATAAAACATCTCAATTTGGTTGGATTTGTCAATGTACTTATTTTCGCTTCACTTATCAGTCTAGGAACATTCCCAGGAAAACCATTACTGATTTTACCAATGGTATCTTCCAGAGGAAATATTGGCCCAGCACACTGTCAAAGAAAGCATATTACAGTAAAATTTGTATAGAAAGTGAACAGATTTGCAATGCAAGCTTTCATCTTGAGTGCTTTATTTTCTCCTGACTGAAGTAGCAGTTATTAGATCACTGTATCATGAGGAAATAGTCAATTCAAAACCTAGACCACATGGTCCCGCGCCTGCCATTAGGTTTGAACAACTGAGCAATTTTGGCATATATCTAGAGGGTTAATAGTTTAGAGCAAAGGCAATGGCTTTAAATTGTGTGGGGTATTTTTGTGAATGTTCAGATTTATTTTTTGTGGAGAGCAATTTCAATGTATAGAATCTAAACCATTTGTAAACTGTTGAACTTGGAGACCAAAGGAGCAAAAGCAAATAAAACCAATAAAAATTTTAAAATAAAAATAAATCTGTCAGAGGCAACAAAGCTCTCTCCACCTATTTATGTACAACTCAGTGGAGTTGCAAAGAGATCCTTATTTTTTAATGGAAAATATGTCACAATTGGTTTCCAGCCACAAGGTATTTTTGTTTTATTCACACACACAAACACACACACACACACACACACACACACACACACTTCTGAAAACGCTTGCTTGGCTGGTTGTGCCATAGAAGTGTGATGATGTTGTATTTATAAGTAGAGATTAAGTTTGTTTTGGCCCACCTGAGTTGAGTATGTATTTGACTCTCATCATGTTTTCTGATCCTATGTTTGGGAATTTCTTTCGAGTATTCTAGCAGGCAAGCTATCCCATAGGTCACACAATAGGAAAGCTTACAGGCCAAATTAAGAGTCATGGCACACATATTTTATTGAATCAAGGGAAAAGGTGTCAGGGAAATATAGGGCAGGTTAACACAATGACAAATCAATGGAAGGGCTGCCTACCGCCCGTTTGGTGACACTGTGTTCACATCCTGTCTCACCTCTGTGGGGATGGTGTGGTTAGAAGTACCACAGTTTTGATTTCAGTAAGGGAGCAAGGCAAGTGGCGAGCACCTGGGCAACAACACACAACTGCTCCATCAGAAAAACATGGGGAAAATGCACCTGGTGACACCTCATCAAGTGGTGGGTTTTACCTGTTTTTCTATGTCAGAGCAAATGAGACTGTACTGGGTACCATCAGTGGGAGGTGACACTCCTGCAGTGTCATGATTGAAATTTATAAGCTGGTCTTACTATCACTTTCCATTTAGAGATAAAGTAATATTCTTGTTTATTCCATTCATTTTATCATACAGCACATCTTTGAGTTCATTAGCTTAGTACTGTATTGCACACGTTCTTGAACCATATATAGACCTCAAAACCCACATACTTAGTTTTTATCTATAGTTAAACATATCTCATGTGTAAGCATAAGGTCGTGAGTTCAATCCCTGGGATGTTCATTGTATTACTTGAGAATATTCAAGTCCTCCTTAGGAGAAAAGAAAAACAAATGAGGTCATATTTGTTTTTCTTTTCTCGTAAGGAGGACTTGAATATTCTCAAATAATGCAATGAACATATGTTCCTCTTCCTGTTGAAAGCACTTGGGAGCTTACATTCTGCTCATTGTATTTTTTATTTTTTTTTATTAATAGTAGATGGTTTTACAACATTTCTGGGTGTTGTGACTCGTTATATATCTAGGAAAATATCTCATCATCGTTCTATGTTTCTACCTTATTTTTTTGAATTCTAAATCTTGAAAAAGATAATGAGCTGGGTATAGATACTGCACATGGCAGTCCTGTCAAGTGATAATAGCATACTCCTTGGTTAGCATACACCCATAAAGATAGTATGTGACTAGTTCTGCAAAGAAAGCACAGTAGCTACATCTGAAGATCAGGTTTTACTGGAGAATCTGATGAATCCCCAGTCCAGAGTAACAAATGATGCTAACTGCTTAATAAGACTTGAAAACAACGAAAATCCAAAAATACTAAAGCATATTTTTATGTGTGAATATATATATATATATATATATATATATATATATATATGATATTGCCTTCAGTAAAAAGAAACAGAATACATGATAAACTCTTTAAATGTTTTGTGATGTTTGGCTGTCCTCGGATGGGTGAGGCCACATGTGAACGTGTGGTCAGGAGTGGGAGTAGGAATAGGTAGGTGATGTGTCCCGTAGCTTAACCTAGTACCCTTTCTACAAGTTCATGCTCTGGAAGGAAGCTGGGGTATAGTTCTTGTTCCATCAATGAACTATAATTTTATTTTTAAAGACGTATTAATTGTAAACAGGAAGATATTAACTCCATAGTGCAATAAACCAGCTGAAAATATCTTATTCAAGTGATCAAGTTATAGCTCACCAGTGAGACAAACAGATCAACATTATAGACCTCTTGTGGTGACACATGTCTGTAATCCTAGTACTTGGGAGGCTGAGGTCGGAGGATAACAGTGAGTTAAGAACAGGCTGGGCTATATAGCGAGTCCAAGGCCAGCCTGAACTACACAATGACACCTTGTCTCAAAAACCATCAAAACAATCAAAGGAGGAAAAAAATAACAACAACAACAAGAAGAATCCCTCAGTCTAAGGGATAAAGAACAGCACTACATCACTGCTGTATTCTTATAAAAACTTGCACACTTTCATCCAATCACTAAAAACCTTCAGATAAGCACTGCAGGAGGTACAGTAGGCAAAATAAAATAATCAGTATTCCTCAAAATTGTCAAATATGAAAGGGTGTAGTTTGTTTTAATCTGTTGATGTGTTGTGTTATACTAGTTGCTTTACAAATGTTACACCAGCCTTGCATTCCTGTGATAAATGCAATTTGATTTTCATGCGTAATTCTTTTTTAATTGTTGTTGGACTCATTCTGCCTCAAACTTCCTGAGGTTTTTTGTAGGTATGTTCATATGAGGTATTAGGCTATAGTTTTCTTTTATTGTAATGTCTGTTTGATTTTAGGTATTAGAAAGAGTTGAGCAAGTATTACCTCCTATTTTTATGTGAGTGTCTGCGAAATATGGGTATTATTTAAATATTTAGAAATAGTTTTAAGATATTGCATGAAAACACTAACTCATTTTCCACATCTGAAAAATAAATACTACTATGTAAGTAAAAAATCCAAAAATTATAATCTCACAGAACACTCATTTCATTTTTATTTATTTTTTTTTACTTTTGATGTCAGATGGAACTCACACTTTTGTGCATGCCAGGCAGGCACTTATGCCTCTGAGCTAAATCCCCAGCCTGTCATTTTATTTTTAGGTTAAACATATTTGCTTATGAGTTTTATTTTTCCACAGTTGCTGTGGCAAAAGTTGCAGATTATGTTCTCCACGAAATTCTCTGAAATGGGGCTTCCCATGAAGGAGGTTAGAAGGAAGTACTTTTGCCATCAGTATCTATAAAAGGGGGAAAGAAGGCAGAACTAAGAGGGTCAGGCTGTCTGAATGGCACCTCTGCTGACTCCACGGTGGACTCCAAAGCTTAGCGGATCCTTCCAGAGTTGCCCAGTGGGTGTGAGGAGACGGTTTGTATGACTCCATACCCATCACTGTACCCAGGAAAGGGTGTGATCTCGCAGTCCGCTGCTTTCCTTCCCTAGCGTAATTTCAAGAGAAGGGTGACATTCTAGGGCGACTAGAGACAAGAGTCCTAATAGCTGGTGCAATGCATCCTTCACTCCTGCAGAGCCTCAGCAGTGTCCATTACACCAATCACCAGCACAAATTGGGATCCTGTACTGAGCCTTGTCCTGCTCCAAAGCTCAATTTATTCAACAGTTGTGTATTCTCTGTTGGACAGGATTTATAAAAATTTAATGGCTACATGAAAATAAGAGTTGAGGCAAAAGACTCTTGGTTCTCTTAGGAAAGCAAAGGAAAAATGTTAATAGCTGAGGAGTCTGTTTACTTTTCAGACCTAAGCCACTTTGATCAATGTGCAAATGATATAGCTACAGAAAAGAGTCTTCATTTGTTCTTAGAACTCACTGCCCTTTATATCACAGGTGCTTGTACTCCCTTGATTCTCTATCCTTCTTAGTTGTCTCACTCATTTGCAAGAATAAAATATTTACTCAAATTCACATTGATATACATATATTTTAAAATATATATTATAAATAATAGACCATTGCAATAATTTGTAAGAGCCCATTATTAAAATTTTAATAATTTTATGAGTTGGCTTTAAAACATAGCATTCATTAAACATTAAATTATCTAAAAATGTACTGTGATAAATCATATTAAAGACAATGGTAGTAGATATTTAACACATATTTTTTGTGAATTGTTTTATTACATTTTGCTATAATCTTTGCTCTTGGATTTGTGTCTATTGTATTGAGTAGTGGAAAGACTACATGAGACTGGACTTCTATGTTTTGCTTCCCAATTACAAGTTCAGGGACATTGCAGTGGTATGAAATCTGCCATCCTGAGAATATTTATAGCTTAAGTAAGTCAGGGCTTTAGCCAGACTTGGTGGTACACTTGGGAGGCTGAGGCAGGAGGATTGCTGTGAGTTCGAGGCCAACCTGGACTACATAGTGAATTCAAGGCCAATTTGAATTGGAGAGAAACTTTGTCTTAAGAAGTCTAAAAAAAGGCAAAAGAAAAGAAATCAGAGCTTGTATTATTGTTGTATTGATCATCTAGATTTAAGAAAGTTATGAAGTGTTAATAAGGTGTATTCAACTTAAAATTGTGTCCTTTTGGTAGGTGAAACATTGACAATACCATTCAACACAGCATATTCCTCTCACATTTGAAGCTATTATTCTATTCAAATTTTGTTTTGGTTTTTGGTACTGTGAATCAAACTCAGGACTTTGTGCTTGCCAGGCAGGCACTTACGCCAAGGAGCTGCATCCCCAGTCCTGTTACTCTATTCAGCAAAGTAGCTCTTATTCATTGATACTAAGTTATGAGCTATGCCTTCATGACTTTGCTTTTGTGCTATTCATTATTGTGAATGAAAATGTGAATAAACATTGAAATTAGAACTATATTCATTTGTTAAGAACAATAATACTGTTATACCGTGTGTATGTTTTAATGCCATATATATACAAATATTTATATCTTTTAAAATTATTTTAGAAATTGTCCAGTTCTCCAAATTTTAGAAACAAAATGTCACAGACAGCTTTTGGAAATTTTTAACACAAAAAATATAATTAGAAATAAAAGCAAGTGATCCAGAACAGTAAACAACATGAAAACAATCCCAATAATTCTGTCTTCCTTTAATAACCTCTTTTCACATTTAAACCATTGAAGAACGTGGGTTTCACGCATGCATGAGACTGATGTGTCTGTCTAGTTGTTGGTGAGGGGCTTTGTGAGCACTGAGTCATCCACTGGGTCAACTGTGTTGGCAACAGTGGTGGAATTGCCTGTAAGAAATCACCTCTCCAAATTCATAAATGCAACGTTAACTGATTGTGTGTCAGACGTGTTGTTTTTAAATCATTATGAATCCATATACCCAAAAGCCTAATGCAAGGGTCCTGGAAGAGTGCTATAAAGTACATGGAAAAGTTTGAACTAAATTCAAACTTAACTTCCTACTGTATAGAACAAAGAGATGATCCTGCAATAAGCTCACACAAATGCACTAAAGTCCTGTGATTATGCCTCTCTGGGAAGAGTATCTGTCTTGGGAACTTTACTTCAGTTTTATAAAAACATGATAACCAGATAAACTAAACTTGTTCCAACTCCAGTCATGAATATTCATGGTATTTGTGGTTCAGAGCCCAGGGAAGGAAGACAAACTCTCCACCAGTATTGCAGTATTTATCCCTCAACACAGGTCATATCTCTTTCCTCCCATTTTCTATGGATCACAACCTATCAATTATCTTGTTCACATATCAGTATTAGAAAGAATTAGAAAGTGTTAGAAAAGTTGTTTGCTATGGTTTAGATATAAAGTGACCCCCAGAAATCTTATGTGTATGGAATGTGATTGGATCAGGGCTATGCTGTACTCATGGAGGTTCCATCCATTGATAAGTACTGTAGACCAATGAGTTGCTAGGAGGTGGGGCCTGGGCAGAGGTAAGACACTGGGGTGAAGTCTTGTCCTCAAACTCTACCTTCTCTCTGCCTTCTCGTTGCCATGGGTTAAACACCTTTTCCTCCTCCACGCCTTTCTATACTTCTTTGTGCCTTAGAACCAGCTGACCAGAACCCAAACAAATCTCTGCTTCTTTAAATTGTGGATAATTGAGGTTATCTTGGAGATAGAAAAGTGACTAAGACAGAATTCTAGGCAGTGCTAAGGTAGTCATATTATTGTCCATTTGATAGCAACACTTAACAGTCTGGTAATTTCACACATAAGCAATGATGTTCGTCCTTTGAAAGCAGAAGCAACAAGAGACATTTCCAACTACCTCATTAGAGTCAGGACACAGAAGGAGCTGAAGTATAAAACCCTGGTTGACTGGATGCCCCCTGACCTCCAGATTGGTCTGGTTTGTGTGACAGACACTTCCTTCCTGTCTTACCAATATTTGTGCACCATTCTAGAATTTATACTTAGGTTAAACAAATATCATTGGGGGGGGTGTTACCAGGGACAGAACTCACGACCTTGAGCTTGGGAGGCAGACACTTAAGCTAAATCCCCATCCTAAAAAAATATCCTTAAGAAAAGTTTTTCAATAGCTTTTCTCTGCTAAGATATTTAAATAAGCTCTTGGGGTCCTATTTTACTTTTGGATTAGAAAATCCACCTACGTAAGCATCAGTATAACATTTTATAAAAATCATGGATAATTTAAAACTACTTACATTTTAAATGTTTGTTTAGGCACACTGCAAATATTTCTTTATCTGCATCTCCTAAAAAATGATAAGCTTGAGTCATTTGTAGGAAAATATATACACTGTAATGTTAAATTACACAAATCAGCTAAGAGTGTAAATATCACATGATTTTCTTATCTAAATAAAGAGCAAAATAGCATAGATAACTTGAAGTAGTGAGGTAGTATTTTTTTTCTCAGATGGGAAAAGGAATCAAGAGATGGAAGGATGAGGAGGGAGGAAAGGGAATGATAAAAGGAGTTTGCTACGTATGTATATTGATTCCATATGAGGAGCATCAATAATATGTACTAAAAAAGTTTACCAATAAAAATAAAAATAAAAAATGAAAAAAAAACACTAATGGATTAGCCAAAACATACAACTCAAGTTCACATTTGTCAGTATTTCTAATTAGCCTCCTGCTTTACCTGCACACATTTGAATACTGTAAATCATTACTCATGAAAGTTATTTCAAGTTCAAGCTCAACAGAACTCTCTGTAATATTATATACCTGTGATATTATCACCAAAATATAACCCACTGTCTTTGCTGTGCATAATTCTGAGATGTGATTGAAACCATTCATCTTGACAGTGCTAATAGGAGGCATGACGAATAAGCATCTGAAATGGATAATTTTGTATTGATCTCATGCCTTCATTTATTTTCCACATTATACTATTTTTTTTTTTTTTTTGTCTTTTTCCTTTTTATCGGTACCGGGGATCAAACTCACGACTGCCTGCTTGCAGGGCAGGCGCTTATGCCGCTGAGCTAAACCTCCAGCCCCTATTTTCCACATTATACTATTTTGAATTAAATGGAGAAGGAACACTTACTCAAAATTCATTCTCAGTTGTCTTCTCATGGGATTGATTGTTGATTTCTTCTAGATTACAAATCTTGATTTGGTGTAAAAATTCTGACATACTGTATCAACACTTTTCTATTGCTTTAAATGAGAACATGTATTTATTCCATTTCCCATGACAAGAGAGGGGGATGTTGCTATGGCACTCAAATATATGCACCTTATTTCTTAGAAAACAATGTCAGAAATTAATTTGGGGGCCAGGCATAGATGATATTATTGCTTTAGTTATATAACCTTGTTTTACTGCATTGCCAATTTTGACAAATTTGGTTTATTAGTAGTCAAATGATGCTCAAATTTCAAATATATATGTTTGTAAGACCTATACACTGAGCAAATTTAATGACATATTTTTTGTTCTTTGGTACGAACTAAGAAATAGCGTGAAGAATTGACTATGCCAGCTTTAGACAATATTGTGCCCCTTTGTAAAATAACTCAGATGTGATGGCATGAATAGAAGTGACCAGATCTTATGAAATGCATACCAGAATCACACCCTAAATCAGACCAAGGAATTGCAAAACATATGCCTTTCATGCTAAACTCATCTCAATGCCAAAACTATTACTATTCTTTAAATTCAACCCCTTTGGAACCTTCTCATTAGAACACTGATGTCATGATGAGTACATCAGTGAGTCAGTGATATGATGAATAGAATCCACCCGAGTCAGTGATATGATAAATAGGATCTACACACATCAGTGTGTGTGTGTGCGTGTGTGCGTGTGTGTGTGTGTGTGTGTGTGTGTGTGTATGTGTGCTTTGTAGATTGGCATCCCTGGGAAGCTAGAAAGATGGTGGATCAATAAACAGAAAAGTAAAGAGCCTCTCTGAGAGAAACAGCTCAGATGTTGGAATAAAACATCCTGGAGAAGAGTAGACAGAAGGCGATGGATCCTCTCGACCCAGGAAGAAACTACAAGGGAAAAAAAGAAAGAAAAATGTGAACAGAAGGCTGTAGCCAGATGTTCTCTCACCAGAGCCAGTCCCATTTCATACAAAATGCTGCTGGAATCTGAAGATGTGGTCATGGTGAAATAGGATTGGCAAGCCCGAGAGGCTCAATGGGAGGACATGGTTGTGGAGAGGAGTGGTGGAGTGGAGAACAGCACTGGTTGCATGATCTGCACTGGCTTGTGTTGAGTGCAGGCAACTCAATCCTTCCGTGAGAGTGGGCGATTGGTCGAGTGACATTCTGGAGTTGGACAGGATAAGCCTGGAACCAGAATTGCGGTAACTTCAGTCAGCCACTCCTAGCACAGAGCAGATTGGTGAGAACTGCTTGGACTGAGTCCCACCCCTGTGCATGATCCAAGCCAAGGATGAGGTCTCCATAAAACTATCCATAACCAACACTGTTGGTGCAGCACATACTATGTGGTGAAGACTCCCAGTGGTTGACCAGCTCAGAAGGGAGGGGCTAGCCTGCCCTGCCACTGCTTGTCACAAGCAGATTGGGGAGGGCAGCAATCCCTATCCAGAATGCTTCAGAGTAATTATAACCAATACAGAGTGACAGGGATCCCACTATCCACTTGTCTGGAAGAAACCAGAGACATGACAAGAGGAAGAAACAAAAGGAAGTCTCCAGCCCCCAACACAAACACTACTGGCCCAGAAGAGTTAAACACAGAAGAAACTGGAAGTTGTACACCTGCAATTTCTGAAAAAGCAGCATCTGACATAAAGAATTATCTTTGTGACATTAAAAAAGAACTAAAAACAGAAATAATTATACAAATAAAGGAAAATATAAGAAAAATAATAAAAGAAATGCTAAGTACCTCTCAAGAAGACACAGATGGAAGAATGGAGGAGCATAGAAAAAGGACAGAAATCTTTGATGAAGAATATAAAAAAAAAATCTAGAATACATGAAACATATTCAAGGATACTACCAGGAAATTAAAAACTCCATTGAAAGCTGGCAAAACTGCTTGAAAGAAATTAAAGATAAACTATCAAACCTTGAAGACAGGTTTGCAACATGCGATCATGAAAGGAAAGATCTATTAAAAATAATAAAGAACAAGGAAGTAACAATACAAAGGCTAGAAGATGACAAGAGAATCTATAACTTAAGAATAAAAAATGTGAGTGAAGAATCAGGGGTAAACACAAATTAAATACTAAGGTTATTTACAGAAATAATTAAACAAAACTTCCCAAGCATAGGAAAAGGAAATTATATTCAGATATATGAGGCATACAAAACTCCAGCCAGATATAACCAAAATAGATCTACATCTAGACATATAATAATCAAGATCCCAGAATTTCAACACAAGAATAGAATGTTAAAAGCTGTCAGATAAAAGAAACAGATCATCTATAAAGGAAAACCCATCAGAATCATGACAGACTTCTCGACACAAACCATCAAATTAAGAAGTGCTTGGAGGGAAGTATTCCAAGCCCTGAAAGAAAATAACCCCCAACCCAGATTGATGTACCCTGAAAAACTATCTCTCAAAATTAATGGAAAAACAAGATACTTCCATGACAAAGAGGAACTGGGGGAGTTTGTGACCACCAATCCAACCCTACATAAAATACTGAAGGACATTCTAGAAAGAGAGCAAAAAAGACCATGGTTTCAAAAACAGTGACGGTGGGGGGGGGGGGGCTCACTAAACAGGGCAGTCAGTGGAATGAATGGGAAAAGCAGACAACCAATGACAGAAATATAGCATGGCAGAGATGAGGCAGAGAAGGTTGGCTACAATCACTAACATGGATGGCTTCCATTCAGTAATAAAGAGAAACTCAGGCAGAGTGGATCAGAAGATAGGGTCCAGAAAGATGCTCTATATAAGAACTATATTTAACCTGAAAGAGGGTTTATGGATTGAAAATCAAAGATTAAAAAATAATGCTCTACGTGACAGGGAACCAGAAAAAAGTGGGGGTACCTTGCCCATCAGCTACAGATTGGTAGGAAAGACATAACACTTTTATACAATGGAGAACTACTCAGATATATATAAAGAACTACTCAGCTATAAGGAAGGAAAACCTTGAGGTTCTTGTAGGTAAATGGATACAATTTGAGGCCAAGCTCAGGGGTAAAAAAGGTTCAGAACACTTAGGTAAATAGTGGATTGCCTCCCTAATCTAAAAACTAAAGGAGTTAGTGGGATACAAAATGTACAATATGTGAAGGTCAAAAGGGAGGAGTTGTCTAAATAGGGAAGGCAGAGGACATTGTTAATCTTGTATCATGATTTGAAGTCCATATTGTTTAGTTTGGTTGTATTCTGTCCCTGTTTGTCTACTTGTACTAGATTTGAGGGCATAGAGAGCTATTCCAAAGATAACAGGATATACTATGGTAACCATTTTTAATTTCCTATTAACTTAATCTGAAACCCTGTATTGCTTTCACTGCCTTGTTTTGACTGATTTTAATTGAATCTGTTATGTTTGATTGCTGTCTTTCCTTAGTGATTTTATTTGATTCTGTTATGTTTGATAGTATAGCATAGCAACTACTCTGAAGACAATAAGATTCACTATGATACCCATTCTTGTTTGACTATTATCCTCTTTTGAAGTCCTATAATGTCTCTAATGTTTTGTTTTTATTGATTTTGTTCCATACTGCTGTATTCAGTCTAATTATACCTAATAATAGGGGCAATTCTATTGAAGATAACAACAAACATCATGGTAAGCATTGTAGATCACCTTGTATCGCAGTTTTAAGTCATGTACTATGTCCATTCTCTTGTTTTGAATGACTTCATTTTTTCTTTCTCATTTGATTTTTATCCTTTTCAAAAAAAATAAGATTTGCATCCCCGTCCTTCTGTGAACTGTCACATCTGAGAGGTTAGGGAAACGATCCATGGGTTCATGGCACTGTGGTCTTAATGTGATTCCATTATGATTCTGTAAAAAAGAGGCTGATCTAAGGATTTAAAAGCTAATATTTCAGGGGAGGATTTTCTAGTTGATTTTTATGTGGGATCACCTTTCTTTATCTTTAAAATGGGTCTAACAAAAATTTCCCTTCGTAAAATCACTGAGCATTGACAAGAATGTGGAAAATGTGCAAACCTTTCCCTTTACTGTGGATATATAAATGGTATTGTCATTGTGGAAAACAGCTTGGCAGTGCCTCAAAATGTTAAACTTTATGACCCAACAGTTCTACATTTATACTCAAGAAAATTTAAAAAACATGTTCACACATAAACATATATACTAATGTTTATAACAGTGTTATTCACAATAGCCCTAAAGTGGAGAAAACCCAAATATCCATTAGCTGACAAATAGATTGACAAAATGTTGTCCATCGATACAGTGGAATGTAATTAAAGTAGTATAGAAGAAGGAAGAACTGGTACACAGTAAACAAAGATGGAAATGGGAAATGTTACACTGAGTGAGATAAACCAGCCACGGAAGCATGTGTGTCTTGACTGTGTCTGGTTGATGGATGTATCAAGGATAGGCCAATCCACAGAAACAGGCAGAAGACAGGTGCTTGCCAGAAGTTGAGGTTGAGTGATGGTAAAGAAAAGGTGAGTAATTGGGGAAGGAGTAGCTCTTTGAGGGTGATGAAAATGTCCTGATGATGGTTCCTAGCTCCACCACTAAAAATAGATACCTTTGAGGATTCAGAGTGTTGTTGTAAGGTGATGGTAGTAAAAATACTCCCTGCTAACTTGTGCACTTTGTGTGTGTGTGTGTGTGTGTGTGTGTGTGTGTGTGTGTCTGGGTGTGAGATAGGGTCTTGCTATGTATTTTAAGCTGGCCTTGAACTTGCAGCAATCCTCCTGCCTTGGTCTCTTAAGAGCTGGGATTGCAGACCTGTGTCACCATGCCTGGCTGTGCAATTTTAAGTAGTGAACTTTATGGTACATGAGTTATATGTCAAAATATAAAAATCTAAAAACCTTTGCATGGCCTATAGCACAGGACTTCTGTAGGAATCAGATATAATTGAAAAGTCCTCCAGAACCTAGCACAGGTTTAGGAATCCATTTCACTGCACAGAGGGCACACAGGCCTCAGTGTATGTGATGCATAAAGAGTTTCTGTGAAAGCAATCTTCAGGTCTGATCATGGAAAGAGTCACACAGAGGGTAATGTCATGCAGGATGCTTGCTGGGAAGAGCTTTGTGAAAGAGTTATAAACTACGTGTAGAATGGAATGCACAGGAGACATGTAGATAAACGAGACTTTCTGTTGGGCTTGACACTTTGTACCATAACGGCAGTTGCAGAGTAACTGCGCTCTCAGACTGCAAATCCCCAAAGGACGGGGCCTTCTTTTAGTTAATCTCCATTTCTCTGCAGCATTCTGTATTTAATTTAGTGAGTGCAAATAATTTTCTTTGAAACAATAATCTGTTGGTACCATGAACACAGTGTGGAGGCCCCACCACCAGCCCCAGGAGTCTCACACACTATTGCCTCCTTGCTCCAGAAGGGATGCAGTACAGCAGGGTTCCCAGCAGAGCCAGAGTTTGAGGTCAGTTTATCCCACATATCTTGAGGTGCTCATGACATGTCCTCCCTGAACTCTAAACTCTTCAGCGTTCCAGATGCAATTGTGGTACAGACTTCCATTGCTTCTTTGTGCCTGTGTAACTTGAGCTTGCTTCAGTACTGGGTGACTGTGCTCATCCCTAACTGGCCATTTCTCCTCACTTGTCTTTGTGGCTACCACTTTGTCTTATCCCCTGTGATTTCCCTTGTTAGCTCTCTGCTCTTCCTGGACCATGCTGTGATTTTTTTCAGTTCAACAACTACATACCTATCCCTGATCCCTAAATCAGAGCTCTAGCTCAGACTTCTCTCCTGATATCCATAACTGAATATCCACCTGTCTGCTGGGAAATGCTGTCATGGTGTCCTGCATTCCTTTGGACTCTGTAAAAGTAAGCTAAGTCCCACAGCCAATGCTTTTGTCAGTGAAGAAATGCATTCTGCAGGCAGTCATCCAGAAGCCCTTCTAGATTTCTCTGCCTTGCTTCTCTCATTCTAGCCTGTTATATCTTTACATCCCTAACATGTCTCATGCCTTTCTGGCTTTATTTATGTTCTCTGTGGAGCAGACCCTATGACAGATTTATGAATGCAAAGAATTTACTGGATTTTTCCCTGGAAGCATCCTGAAGGACTAGCAAAATAGATGGACAAAGAGGAAAATCAACAAGCAGTGTGTTGATAAGGAGCTCACTGAGGTTAGGTAGCGGGGGCACTGTCTGCCTGGGGGTCCTGTGAGAAATCTTGTAGTGCCTGCTCCAGAATCTCCCTGCCATAAATCAAAGAACCTGGGGAATGTATCCTACTGCAACCTGCCCTTATTTCTTGCTAGACTGACCTTTGCATAGTAAGCACCTCCTGCAGCCAGAGATGGCCTCAGACAGAGTCCCCTGGGTGGCCTCTAGGAGGGATAGGGATGACTGTGCTGTCCTCTGCTTTGCAGTGTGCTCTACTATAGAGCACCTACTACCTCCCATACATCCAGCTGAGATTCTGCCAAGAGGAATCCTTGGGAGTTTAAAGTAGGTTTTTTTTTTTTTTTTTTTTTAATTTGATTTTGTTTGTATGCATCGTACCAGAATGATTTCATACACACACACACACACACACACCCCTGACCATGATGTGTATCCCTCCCTCCAATTAGAAACCCTTAGGAGCATACCATGAATTTCAGGAAGAGGCCAAACTACCTTACATACCTCTCTTCCATCAGTACTTGCCAAGGGCCCCAAGGTTCCATGGCAAACTCACAGGAGTGATACAGGATACACATTCTTTTTTTTTTTTTTTTTTTTGGTCTTTTTCCTTTTTATCGGTACCAGGGATCGAACTCATGACCGCCTGCTTGCAAGGCAGGTACTTATGCCGCTGAGCTAAATCCCCAGCCCCAGGATACACATTCTTAAAAATACATAGATCCTTTACAAATGCTACATACTATATCAACTATAAGATTCAAAGTTGTCTATAGTTTTAGATCATATGACAGTCCCATCTATGATGCCATATTATTTCCAAGTATTTTTTGATTGTTGCTGTGATAAAAGCAAATGTCCAGTGATAATCCATGTGCAGAAGGATATGGATGTCAGTGTCCAGTCTGGTCCCCAAGACAGAGAGATCATACAAGGCAGGAGCACCATGCCATTAGCAAAAAGTCACATCTACTTAAGAGTAAAATAAAAACATCATTTTCCTTTTGTTGACGTGTATAACTTTTTCAGAGACTGATTTGTTAGTGTAGTAAATGTTTACCAAGGTCTTTGGACTTGCTGCTCCTCTTGGAATCCAGTTCTGACCTGGGGACTGGGAAATTTGGGAGCCCCTTACCCCCACTGTAGGACCTCCCCTGAGTCACAGCCAATCTCTTGGATCCTGTCTGCTTCCATTCTCACTTGCAGACTTTCTACTTCATGGAAGGTCCAGGAAACTCAGTACACCTTCCTGCTTTTTCTTGGCATGTTCTATTCTTTTAGCCAAGATTTCAATTTGTATCCACTGGCCTCTGAAAACTCAGTGTTAGGAACACTTCTGGTCAGACAAGTGTCTCTCAGTGGTGCTTTTTGTCCAGTTGTGTTTTAGATGCTGCTATGTCCCCACAGCTTTTGTTCCCAGCTCTTGTGTGGCACACTTTTCTATTACCTTGGTGATATTTACTTGTCTGTCTACCACACAGGTCTGTGATCTCCATGAGCTCCCTGGACACAGATACCTTGTTCTTTGAACTTGATGGTGTTTTTATTGATTAACTTTTGATTAATTAGCATGAGTGCCTAACACGATATTATAGATTCTCCGAAAACAATGGATGAATAAATTTTAAAATATGTAAATGTAAGAATGTTGATAAAAGAATAAAACCTGACTCTGTCTTGTTTGCATTTTAAACATTTTGCATTTCTTTACTATGCCACAGGGCGTTTGCCTATGCCATCCTCTGTGTTTAGTGGGATCTTTGCTCCTCTTTTACCTCTACTTCCTTTATCCTTTGGGTCTCAGCTCTTTTTCCCCTGAGTAAGAGTTTTACATTTATATTTGTATGTTTTCTTTAATATTTCCTTCCTCATTTTCAAACTATATGAAGATAAGAATAAGATCTGTGATGCTGAACTTTGCTTTCCTAATTGAGTATATTTGCTGAATGTAGCAGCATTTACTAAATATTTGTGGAATGATGTGAAATGAATAAGTACATGCTTGATCTGTGATAGCTTCATGTGTTGGTATCAAGACCCAGTGACTATTTTGAAATAGTGGGTTACAGATTTTTTAGAGAGGCTGGAAGGTCATCGATGTTGCGTGAACTGAAAGCATATAGGCAAAGAAGGACAGAGTTTAGAATTTTAATTTTGAATTGGAGAGAACTGGAAAGCATTTTAGGTTTCTGAAATAAATTGATAGAAGTTAGATTGTTGAAATGGTTGAATGCAATAAAGGTCTATTTCTTTAACCACTTGCAATATTTCACTTTAAAACAGATCCCTGCCATTGAAACGCTGCCATGTTTTCATTGCTTGGAAGGGGATGAAATTAGATAAATGATAACACCCTGACTTTGTTTGTCCCTCAGTCAGAAAACCTCAGCCTTAAATGTTCCCTAGTGCAAACTTCCACTGAATAAACATGGAGTGCATTGTTTTACAACAGGCTGCTCCATGAAACTGCAGCAAATTCAGCACTGCTGAGCATTTTAGGAGTGGGAGGCAGAAAACATCAAATGCAAAAAGCCTGTAAAAAACTTGTGTCCCTTTGATGCTTAAGGGAGGATGATGCATAAAGCGAAAGTTTTTCCTTTGACTTTAGGCAAAAGTTTGGAAAAATCAAATTTGTACATAATCTGCTTGTTTTTAATGACACTTTATTAACTTTTTTCTTCTCACTCCCTTTCCTCATTCTTGTACTTTTTACATCTTTATTTTCCAACTAACTAAAAAAAATGTCAGTGAGAACTGGTTAGTTTTTCAATTTTGATAGACTGAGTTTAGCTGCTAAGTACTATTCTAAATTTTAAAATTGAGAAAGTTCCATATAACAACCTGAAAAATACAACTACCTAACATAAAGTTAATTAACATTTCCAAACTGCTACTGTTTAAGGTTGATAAGCTCCAAGTATGAATTCTTCAGCTCAAAGCTGAGTAAGTTACATTCAGAAGACAGTAGAAAGGAAAACTTACTAGTGATTTATACAGACAGTGCATAAATGATGTCTGTGTAGTCCTAACTTTGTCAGTTCAATCAGTTATTTAAAGAAGCAGGTATCCAAAGTATTTAGTATTATGTAGAATTTAGGTACCTTGGTAAAAAAGGAATAATATTAATATTATTTTATCATATTCATTTCGGTAATTTAAGTTTGAGCTAGACATCTGGCTTACATGTATTAATAGCATTTTTAAAAAGAAAATTATGCCATGCATATATGCTTATAAGCTCTGTACTCTGGGAGGCTGAGGCACTAGAATTGCAAATTCTAGCCCAGGTTGGACAATTTAGGAAGCTGGTGAAACCCTATCTCAAAATGAAAATTAAGAAAACCTGGGGATATATCTCGGTGTGAAATATTGGTCTCAGTCCTCAGTTAATGTGAGTACATGCACACAAAAACACACATACACACACACATGAAAGAAAAAGAATCCTAAATATTGCTAAGAAAGAAACCTACATACTGCTAACTAGAAAGACACATCGCAAAGTTAATTACAAGCCACAGTATTTGAGTGCACATAAAAAGAACATCAAGCTCAACTCTATCAGTCAGGATAGCTGCTCATGCTAAAGTAACAAGTGACCCAATATTTCAGTGGCTGACAACTGAAAGTGTTTAGTTCTCTTCCATGCTGCATGGTCCTGCAGAACTGCTACACCTCACCTTCCCTCTGAAATTTTACCCCATAAGGCTAGCTTTCTAGCACATTGTCCATCAAATAAAAGAAAGAAAGAAGGCTGCTTTTAAACCTTCCATGATCAGTTACTCTCCTTCTTCATCAACCGGAACAAGGTTGACACCTACATTGCATTGCACAGAGTAAAAGGATTCCTCTGGATCCTACTATCATCCCTCAGGATAAAAATATCCCTCAAATATTTAAAAATGGTCTATCAGACACTCTTGCATTTTTTGTTTACTAAAATAATCATTGAAGAAATTAAGCAAGATGCCTGTGACCACATGCAAACCTGGGATTGGATTTAGATTTCTGTTACCATTTGTGTCAGTTGATAATTGATAATTTGACTTAAGAACCCCTGGAGAAATGACTGGGTTATGGTATGCTCTCCTTCCCCCTGGTGTTCATAGCTGAGTGTTGTAGTCAGGGGTTGTACACAGAGAACAATTAGGATCAAGACATGGAGTTTAATATTATTTTTATAATGGTCACCGGGAGTTAACACAGGAAAGTGCAGGAAATCTATCCACAACACCAAAGACATAGATTATTTAGCCAAGAACCTAAATCCCACAGTAATGTCTCACATGAGTCCAGATAAAAACCCAGAACTCAGGACAATGCCTTCCATGAGTCCAACTGGAGGACCAGAGCCCACAAGAAGGACTCATGCCAGTCTCTTTTATGGATCTGTGCCAGGAAGACCCAAGGGTCAGTGGTGGAAGCTAGAAAGTCTATGCCAGCAGGATAAAGGAGCTGTGCTAGTGGGATGAGGGTTTTACGCTGGAGCCGAAAAGTCACACTCACAACAAAGACCAGGACTACCCTGAAAGGCACCACAGCCGTCCTCAGCAACACAGAGGCCCCGAGCTCCTCCTACGACAAGCACAGTTGGGTACATGCCAGGAAGCAGCATGACGAGTTCATCCTGGAGACCAAGCAGCACATGTCTCCCCCTCCGGAGCCACAAAGCAATGCTTGATGTGAGGACCAGAGCTTCTCCAGGAAAACCAACAGCTCAGACAGCAACTCATAGGAGAACCCACAATGCCTCAATGCAATAATGCCTTAACGCCTCAACCGTCAGCACCTCTTCTTCTCCACCTATTTATCCTGGCAACTTTCCTCAGGTGGAGCATCTTCACTCAATGCCATGCTGATGTAATCCAGCTGGCGTTAAATTGGCCACCAGTTCTTAATCCATAATACTGTATGTGCTGTTAGGAGATGGGGCTCAGTGGGAGAAGGTGGGGTCACTGGAGGTGTGCCTTTGTGGGTTGTATCTCTCACTGATGATCTTCTGTTGTGCTCAGTTTCATAAAGTGAGAAGCTTTGTTTGCTGTGCTACACTCTTTGTCATGATGATGCTGACTTGAAATAAACCGGCTACGGACTAAACCTCCGAAACTATGAGCCAAATAGAACATTTCCTCCTTTAAGTTATTTGTATCAGGCATTTTGTTCCAGAAATGAAAAAAACAAGCAATATACTACTGATATCCAACACCTGTCTACCTGTGTGTAGACATGCCATTGTAGCCACAGAGTCACAGCACAGAGTCACAGAACAGAAATCAAGGACTATCTAGGGTCTGTGTCCTGCCATGGTATGTACACCTAGACACACCCAGAATATTCTCTCTTTGGGTTTACAGACCCAAAATATGCTTTAAGAAAAAGTTTTCTGTATCAATCCGTGTTATGGTTTGTGTGTGAGATGTTTCCCCAAAGCCTGGTGGGGTTATGGTGGGGTACTGGAGGCAACTGAATCTAGAGTTTGGGGCTGACTGGGATTAAGGGTGTGAATACTAGGGCAAATAACCTGCATACAACATAAGGGACAGAAAGAGGTTTTCTCTCTCTCTCTCTCTCTCTCTCTCTCTCTCTCTCTCTCTCTCTCTCTCTCTGTCTTTCTCTCTCTGTCTCTATCTCTGTCTCTTGTTTCTTTTATTGTTTTCTACCTATCATGAATTGCTCTCCTCTGTGAAGCTACCTTGCCTTACAGTCAGCTGGTTGTGGACTGAAACCTCTATAAACTCTGAGCTAAATAAACCTTTCCTCCTTTAATGTTGGGTGTTGGGTATTTTGTCACTGCAATAAGAAAAGTAGCTAAGACAATCAGAATTCAGTCAGAGATGCAGAACTAGCATAAATTTAACATAAGAGATTTATTTTAGGAATTAGAGGTAAATCCATGTGGGAGGGCCTGAGAAAATGACGATCTAGAAAGGAAGTTGGAGGTTAGAAGAGTGACAATACGCTTCCTATAAACTACACATGTCAGGAGATTGGGTAAACATGGAAATTATAGCTCCGACCCACCCTCTGCTGGTTTATAGCCACCCTTAACCATTATGACCTTCAAGTTATTAAGATTCTACTTTACCTTTCAAATCTAACTTGGAAACTATATCTGGAAGGAATTTCATAATTATAATTCCAGTTTAACCAAGGACAGAAAATATGACTCTTCACACATTCCAAGGAAGAGGCTTCACACTATGTATACCAAGTTTGTGAATTCCCTCCTGCAATAAATGACCACAACTTATTGGTTTATAAGCATATAGATTTTTATAGTTCTGGAGTTTGGAAATTTGAATTAGGTCACAGGGCTAAATTCTAAATGTAAGCAGTTCTGTGTTCCTTCTGGAGCCTCTTAAGGTAGAAATGTTAGTTATCTTTTCAAGCTAATACAGGATGGTTGTATTTCTCAACTTGGGCCACGTCACTCCATGTTCTGCTCTGTCATCATATCTCCTTTTCTTGCTTTCCCGTAGCACTCCATTACACCCATTAGATAATCCAGGCTAGTCTCTCCTTTCTCAGGTCATTAATCATATCTGTGAAGCCTTTTCTCCTATGGAAGGTAATGTATTCACAGGTGGTTAGAGTTGGATATGGACATCTTTGGAAGCCATTATTTAACATATCATAAAAGTCACAAGATTCTCATGGTCGAGGGATTGGCAAAATAATATCCTGTAAGCTAAAGCAAACCCCACTCATGTACACATTATTTATGAATTTTTTTGCACTGTGATAGCAAAATAGAAAAATATGTGTAAGACCAAATGACCAAGACTGTGATATTTATTATTAGCCTTTATGGAAACTTCCCTGACCACTGGTTTGTAGTTCATAGGGTGATTTGTTGATCTACAGTAAGAATCTTGTCTGTGCAGCATACCCAACAATTTCAGATCTCTAAGACAGCATTTTATCTTCCCATTGTTAAATCTATCTGTAATATTAAATCATATAAATTGGAATAAGGTTAATACAAAAATAAATGTTTCTACTGCTTTTAAAAAGGTAACCCAACAGCAAAGAATATATAATCATGGAGGCTGCATCAGATGCCCTCAGGTTGGCTCCCCTGGGAGAGCTAGATGCTCATGACTAAAAGTGAGATCATCCTTTCCCGGAGACAGAACTGTAGATACCTTTAGCACATTCACAGAGTCTCTCTTCAGAGTCCCTTTTTAATACTGAGTGTTACAATCTTTATCCTTTCTGAGTCAAAAAAGAATCAATTAAGCTACAGCTGCACACTTTTCACCATACCTAAAATGTGAGCATTACATTAAGTTCTTCAGCTACTCAGGCAAAAAAGATAAAAGTTAGCATAGATTAAAAAGAAAACCAATGTAAAGAGCTTGATCTCACTTATTTTTGGTCTATTTTACACAATTTTGTTCTCAAATGTAACCTGATTTTCAAGCGCAGTAAATCTCCAAATCCCTCGATGTATCACCTACCCATGAGTGTTCCTCGACACGACTTACGGGACATCACCAGTACTCAGTTCTCAGTCATACCCTTACTTGGTTTGCTCCGATTTGTGGAATGCTTATTTTAAATATCCCAACATTCTATAGGAAACAAATCCATTAATGAAAATTTCAGTGCACAGCTTAACCTGCTTATGTGATTTATCTTTCCAGGCCTTGTGAGGCAAAAGTGTTCCTTCAGGTTAAACAGTAACTGGTGAAGACTAGGTTTCTCCTTTAGATAGAACACTTAGGAACCATACAGATCCTATCAACTGTCACTAAGACTTTCATAAGGAAAAGTGAAAGTGTATCTTCTAGAATTTCAATAACTTTTGATGGATATTCAAATGCAAAATGGTGTCTTGAATTCTGCCTTATCTTTAATTTTGTTTTATCATTTGTTGCTTAGCAGCACATTGGAAAAGAGCAAGAATATGAGGTAAACTGCCTGGATTTCAGCTCCTCGCTGGCGAACAGTATCACTTCAGCAAACTATTTAATATTCTGAGCCATAGTTTTTTCATCTCTAGAATAGGGGTAATAGCTCCTTCCTCAAGTGCAATTTTAAGAGTTAGATGAATATATTGAAAATACTTATAATAGTACCTGAGATTATGTACATTAATTAGTTCTTTCATTCACCCTAAAAAATTATTGAAAATACTTATAATAGTACCTGAGATTATGTACATTAATTAGTTCTTTCATTCACCCTCACGGCAAGGTACTTGTAATCATCACAGTAGTTCTGTGAGGTAGATATAATTATCTTTTTTTTTAAACAGACAAACTGAATATCAGAATAGTTACATATCTTGCAGTGTCACAAAATTATGGAGCTAGAGATAGAATGCAAGTCTGCATGATTACAAAGCCCAAAGTTGTGGATTCACTCACCATCTAAGCCCTGAATTATTAACTATTTGGGACAAAGCGTGGTTTTATTTTATTTTATGTTTTTTTGTTAGCAATTTAGAATCTGATAGTTGAGTGAAAACAATGTGGAAGTAATTCAAGTAACTGGGGCCCTGGGGAATACATTCCTTCAGCAAATTACAGTCTACTTTTCCAAAGATCTTTGAATATTTGCCTAAACTTTAAAATTATTATTTAACTTGTATAGAATGCTCTGTAAAATGTGTTAATCATTTCTATTTTCTTAAATAGATTATGCTGAACATGATTTGGATTACATTAATAATAGTCATTTATCATTATGAGCCTTATTTTTATGTTCTATTCTAAAATAAAGATATTCTGAGGATTTGTTTTATTAAGAAGAATATTATTGGCTTGGACTTTCATGTGTTTATAAGGTCCCATGCTTGACTTGTAAAGTTTTAGATGTCTCCTTTGTCTTTGTTAACATCCATCTGTCTGGACTTTAAATTCCCCAGCAATCTTTCTGAACAAATCACTTTATCAAGTAAAACCGGGCTTTTAAAACTCTTTGTAGAGTGTGAGTCATCACCTAGCCAGTCTTGGTGGTATTTCAAAATTTAACTATTAGGTAGGCAGTTATAGAGAAACATATGAGCTAGGTGGTTTTAAGGTTGATCTTTTAAGACAGGGAAATGACGGAGACTAGGTGCAGTTTTGGACTGGTAGGCACCGCGAGGTGAGAGATTAAAGCAAACCTTGATGATCAAGCTTTGCTTTTGTTTCTGTTTTTCTTTTCATTTTGCTTGTAGTGCTGAGAACGGAACCCAGGACCTTGACTATATTAGGCATGTACTCTACTGCTGAGCTCCATGCCCCCACCCCAATGCTGTCATCATTTGGCCCACAGTTATAGTTTACTGGAGTGTATGTATCCTAGGATAAGAAGCTAAGTTACTTTTGACAATTTCCAATATTAAATTAAGCAAATATATTTGATCCCAGAGTTGTATGATACAACGACAAGAAAGTACATTTGTTTAGTTTCAAAGTTGCTTGGTGACTTGGTGCTTTGTGTTATGGAGTAGAAAATTTGTTATCAGAAATAGAGTCAACAGTCAGAAGCCTAAGCAGGAATCAAAGGAATTTGCTCACACATATGAGTTTTTGCTTGGGCTTGTGATATCCATTTTAAAAAGCCAGAGCCATCGATTTTCTTAATTTCTAGATGGGTTCCTAATATCAGATAGACAATATTGTCAGCTAATTGAGCATCTACTAGGCATCTGTTACTACCTTGTGGGTGAAAATTGTAAGTACTTTTAAAAAATTAATTAAAATTTTTGAACAATTATACAAAGTGGTATGATATTTTCATCAATTTTTATTTAAACAGTTTATATTGAGTCTTTTATTTGTGTGTGTGTGTGTGTGTGTGTGTGTGTGTGTGTGTGTGTGTATGTATGTGTGTGTGTGTCTTTTTCTTTTTCATCGGTACCAGAGATCTAACTCACTATCACACACTTGCAAGGCAGGCGCTTATGCCACTGAGCTAAATCCCCAGCCCCTTATATTGAGTCTTTAAAACAAATTTTTAAAAACAATTCTTAATATGCTTTTCTTTTGTGATTTAAAACAGTGAAGCTGTTTGGATGTTTTTGTTTTTTTTTTTTTTTGCCATGACATTTTGCATGTCTGAGGATTCTGTTATACTTTATATATATATATATATATATATATATATATATATATAAAAACTTTGTTTTACAGTCCTGGAGCTATTCTCTTGTTAATGTAAATAGGAATTTAATGTGGATTACAAGAAAGGTAACATTATAAAGCAAGCCTAAAGTATATAATTACAGTAATACCTAATTTGAAGTGTTTATTGTTTTACATCTACAATTTGTCAGTTGGGAAATAGTAAAAAAGACTCAAAGCTTCTAATTGTATGGTAGCTATCAGACTGAAAAAAAATGAATTTAGCTTTCATTACTTAAAACGTTTAGCTGTTTATACAAACTTAAACCAGTTGAAAAATGAAAATACACGCTCTTCTGGCAAAAATTCTTTCTAAGAATTATGTTTGGTCTCTGAAATGCAGATCAAACAAGGATTTTGAAGTCTCATTAACCATGGAATTTTCAGTGAGGCAACAGAGATATTGTAGACTTGATTTATTTTGAAATGACAGAAATTCCCTAACAAGATTTGAAGCCTGTCTTAGTTACTTCTATCAATGCTTATTTTTCTTTTCATTTTTTCCAGTTACATATTTAGTCCTATAAATTGTTGGCATCTGGCCCAGAAAAAGAACCTATTTTCAGAAAAAAAAGTTTTTCTTCAAATTTATACAATAACAAGTAAGTTTAAATTTTATTGTATAATTAACAATTTTTATGCAGGTAGAATCTGTGGAGACCATTGTGTTGATGACAAGGATGGCTTTTTCCTTTCTCTTAGCTAACTATCCTACTCTTAACTAGGATGTAGATATGAATACAAGTGCATATACACATCTTACTAAATATAAGGGGCAAAAAGCAAACATTCCCTCACAGCCGAACTGTTCTTAAAATGTCCATATTTGTGAAATACCAGATGAGCCAGGCAATGATCTAATTTATGTTATGTGGCATGAATTTTTATAAAGCCTATTTAGTCACACAGATGCCAAAATGAGAGACAAATTGGAGCCTCTGGGGGAAGCAGAGGTGACTCCGGTCCACTGATTTATGAGTATAGAGTCATGGAATTGATTTCAGCATCGTACTAACACTACTTGCTGAGCACTCCACGCAGGGCACCAAGGCTGAGCGCTTTGGGCACAGAAATAAAAGGTTTTCATTTTGATGTTTTCATACAGTTGACAACAAAGTTAACTAAATAGAGATAAGTAGCAGAAGTAAGAAAAATGTTTATTACTGCCGAACTACACTTTTCCAAATAGTTAAAACTAAGACTTACACAAAGATGAAATGAACATGTGCCTAAGATTGATAAATGAGAAAACCATTAAAATGATGGAATACATTCAAAAATATTTGAGGAGCTAAATATTTATAGGCAACTCCATAAAAGAATATTAAAATAAAATTTCTAGATTAAATAAAAATTTTATGTTCTGCAGAATAATAAGGCTTAACTTTTGGAATTATCATTTCTCCTGAATAATTATTTGTGCTTCTCTTGAATAAATTTCAGCAAATTGACACTAATTGACACTTTGGAATCTTTCATCAGTAGCAAACAATGGATTGAACAAAGTACATTCCTATGTATGGTTCTTTGACCCCATACATTGTGCTGCTCAATTTTTGACTTATTTTTAAATTTTTGGGAAAAAGTTTAAATCAAATATAGGAACAGTAGTGCTATAGTTTGCATCATAACTAGAACTCAGAGAGTCCAAGTCAGGTAAAGTTAAGGTGAGAAACATCTGAGGTAGCCCTTCTATAATTATGAGGAGAAAATATCCCAAAAGATAAATGGTTGGTGGAGGGGCTGCAAAGGAATAGGTAGAAAAAAAGGAAAAATGGTGTTTTATTTTAAGACAGAGACTTAGAAGCTGCCTTTGCTAACAAGCACTAAGTATTCACTTGGCCTTGCAGTTGCAAGAGAAACAGCATGATAAAAACTTGGCATCTCTGCCACTGTTTTGTGTCTGTATCCCTTGCTGAGCCTTTATCTTCTGAATCCACCTCAGATTTCAAGAGCAAAAGATTCAGTGGACAAACATCTTGTGACAAGGTTCAAACTGTAGCAAGGGGGACAGGAAAGAAAGAGAGGTAATGGAGATGGAAATGATCAGATTTTGTCATATGAATGTTTAAATACACCCAAATGAAATCCATTATTCTGTATTACTAACATGCACTAAGAGGAGGAGTGAACAGTGGAGGAGAAGGGGAAAAAAGTCAGCACAGTTGTGACCTACAAGGTCTAGCAACTGTTTTGATCACCAACAAAGCCCCTCCCTCCCCCGTCATCCTAAGAAACCAAATGAACATTTGACAAAGGCTGATTAACTAAACACCTTTCAAGCCTACCTCATTTAAACATAGAGCTCTTCTCAGGATCTTGAAGAGGTCTGAGGATGCTGCAGGTGTTTAATTACATGGTTATACAACTAAAATTCCTTCTCAACTATTCACCACTACCTTTCCCGTTCCGCTTTTGGTGCAAGTGGCTGTACTTGATTTGTTTGGAGATCCTAGAGTTGAGTTTCTGGCCTAGGACTTCAGTGCTGCATGAGGAGTCATAAATTTACTTTGGTGACAGATGAATCACTGTTTCAGGACCAATTTAGGAGAGATTTACTTGGCCTTTTGTCACATTTGTTGTGGTATGGTTTTTAAAGATTCAGAACAATCAGACTCTTTCCATGCTTGTGAGGAGTTTCAGATCAATTATTTTTAAAGCCATAAATTCGTATGTCAGAAAATCTAATTCTTTCCAAAGAAAATGCAAAGGACAATGAAAACAGAAGATGGTAGAGAGAGATGATGTTGGATCCACCCAGGTATCAAATTGACCAGTGTCTCTGGCACACAGGTATCAAACTGAATGCTGAAATTTCCTCTGGCAACACCTCTGAGTGGTCTTCTCTTCTCTTCTCTTCTCTTCTCTTCTCTTCTCTTCTCTTCTCTTCTCTTCTCTTCTCTTCTCTTCTCTTCTCTTCCCTCCTCTTCTCTTCTCTTTCCTCCTCTCTCCTCTCTCTTCCCTCCTCTCCCTTCTCCCCTCTCTCCTCTCTTCTCTTTTCTCTGTCTCTCTCTCTGTGTCTCTATCTGTCTCTCTCTCTCTTCCCTTTACCCCTTTCTCCTCTTGTTCCTGATGGGGAAGGAAATTTGGAAGCAGCCACAATTTATGTCACTAGCTAAGCTGTGTGCATCTCTGTCTTAGTTACTTTTTACTAGTCGCTGAGATAAAATACCTAAAGCCCAAAGTTGGGAAAGGAAAGGTTTATTTCTTACAGTTTTTGGAGGTTTCAGTCCACACTCAGTTGGCTCCCAGGCAAGCAGGCATGGCTGGGCCAACTTTCATGGTGGCTGCAAACAGCAAGCCGGAACTGGCAAAGAGCAAGACACACCTTCTTCCTGCCATTACATCAATCCTGGCTCCACCCCTTTGTGGGTGGAGCACTGACACTATCAATCCAAGCACTAGACAATGAACAAATAACAAATGCACAATTCAAACTCGTGAGGCCTGGGGTTTAGTTTTTTTCCTTAGACTGTAGGCACTAGAAGACATGGAACAGAAAGAAAACAGAATGAAATGAAATCTCTTCTGAAATACTTTTTTTTTTTTTTTTTTTTTTTTTTTTTTTTGGTGTACTTTAGCTCAGTAATAGTAATACAACTGGAGCTATGAGACTATTCTTCTCTTTAACCTGGGCAACTCCCTGGGGACAAAACCTGGACCTCATGCCTACTACTCAAGGCTGCGATTAGAAAGACAAAAACACCTGGAAAATTCTGAAATTCCAAACCAATGCACATGACCTACAATAGCCTTTCTTCTCTTAAAGCTTGCTAAGGGGTCATACATATGGAGTGCATCTCATGCATACAGTTAGAGTGAATTATAGGAAAGCATATGCACACTACATATCACTGTCATGACTCAGCACCCTGTCAACTACATTGTCAATCATGCTCTGAAAGAATCAGTGGAAAATGGCCTACATCCCACAACATTTTCAATTCTTTAACCTAATTCCCTCAAGTGCTTAGGCCATTTTCCTTTCCAACAGCACAAGCCTGCTCAGTGCGAGGATACCTTTTACAGTGTGAGGATGTCATTAAACTTTAGTGCTTTTTCCTTACGGTCATGTGCCCTGCCCAATTCTTTGTTCATAGTGCACAAGAACCTGGAAACCTGTCTCAAGACCCAATTACCCATGGTAATAGTAGTGTTCTTCTAACTATCTGCAAGACCCTGGATTCTATCCCTAACACTGAAAGATATTGGCTGGGGGTTTAGCTCAGTGTCACATACACCTGCCTAGCAAGCTTGAGGTCAGGAGTTTGATTCCTGAGACAAACAACAACAAAAAGATATTACTTAGCTTCATCTTATCTTCAATATTATTTTCACAAGTCACTTCCAGAAATGTTTTATTAATTTTTTTAAAATTTTATTTAAGGAGAAAAAGAAAAGAAAAAAAAAGCAGAGAAAAGGTACAAGTTATACAGATTTACCGAAAAAAATAAACAGTAGGAAATCACTAGTTAATGGATTACATTTTGTCATCTCAGAAACAATTGTTCAAGTTACAAAATTAAAGCTTATAAAGTGGACATTCCAACAGTGAGACTGCAAACAGTTCTGTTCAATGATCCAACAAAACTCAGTAATATCATTATTTATCTTATACACTTAAATATACATGCAGTTATATCGTTTAGAGCACTTTCTTTTCCTCTCTTTTGTACAATGACAATTACACATTTTGGGTTTTGTTGCTCCCACAGTTCTGATTACTTTTTTGGAAGAGAGTAGAACCAAATGTGACATAACAGAACAGTCAGTCAAATCAAAAGGGTGGACGTAATAGATAATGTAAAAGCATAATACTAGGTGATCAACAATGGTTACCATAATGCCTCCTGCTATCTCTAATAGAATTTCCTATATCATTAGTTATAATAAAACTGAACAAAACAGTAAAGAACAAAACCAACAAAACCAAAACATTGGAGACATTATAGGTCTTCAAAAGTAGATAATAGTCAACCAAAATGGGCGTCATAATGAATCCCACTATCTTCACAGCTATTTCCTAAACTTTCGAACCTGGTATTATCAAGCAAAACAGAATAGAGGAACATCAGTCAAAACAAGATGGTGAGAGCAATACAGGGCTTTAAATCAAGATAATGGAAAGTCAAATTGGGTTACTATAATATATCCTGCTATTTTTTAATTTATTTTTCCCTTAATTAAAAGGATAAAAAAAGTAAATAATAAAATGGAGATTGAGATAAAAGAAGGCATAACAGCAAATCAGCGCAGATCAAAACATAACCATTTAAGCAAAATAGTGTTTCACCACAAGATTATCCCGACATAAAAGTAGTTACCATATTGTCTCTTTCCTTGAAATCTTTGAGCATAACTTCGTATACTGTAGCATCAAATATATCAAAACAATGTAAAACCATTCAAGAGACAGTATTGTCTCTTGATGACAGTATTACAGGGTATTTAGAATCAACTAACAGAAAATAAACAATGGTTTCTGTATAATCTCCTTGTCTATAAAAGGTTTTGCTTATAGTATCATATATAATAAAATCTAATAAGATACCACCTGTTTAGACCAATGGAGACAGAAGAACAAAAGCTTGATGAGACTTCAAAACAAGATGATACTAAATCAGTATTACCTCTTAAGACATCATTTTCTCCAAAATAGCTGTTACTATCATCCAATCTTCTCTGCCTCATTTCTGTTGAGCTCTTTTTCTGTCATTAGTTGTCAGTTTGTCTTCTTCATTTTGTTTTCTGCTCCATTAATTGTGGCCTCTCTGCCGCTACTTCTGGATTCTTCGTATTTTTCTTTTTTAGAATATCTTGCAGTATTCTCTGTAGAGTTGAATTGGTGGTTGCATATTCCCCTAGTTCCTCTTTATCCTGGAAGCACCTTGTTTTTCCATCATTTTCCAGGGATAGTTGTGCAGGATATATCAATCTTGGCTGTAGATTATTATCTTTCAAAGCTTGAATTATTTCCCCCCACGTTCTTTGTGGTTTGATTATTTGCGCCGAGAAGTCTGCTGTAATTCTGATGGGTGTTCCCTTGTAAGTGATATGTTTCTTGTCTCTGACGGCTTTTAGTATTCTGTTCTTGTATTAGATTTCTGGAATTTTAATTATTATATGCCTGGGTGTTGCTCTGTTTGGGTTGTAGGTGGCTGGGGTCCTGTATGCTTCATACAACTGAGTATCTTTACCTTTTGCTAAATTAGGAAAATTCTCCTGGATTATTTCTGTGAGTAGCTTTTGTAGTTCATTTGTTTGTGTCCCTACTTCTTCTTTTATGTTCTTAATTCTTAAGTTATAGACCCTCTTATCATCTTCTAGTCTTTGTATTATTGCTGTTTGTTTCTTTGTTATTTTTAAGAAGTTTTTCATTTCATGCTCCCATATTACAAATCTTCCCTCCAGTTCAGATAATCTGTCCTTAGTTTCTTTCAAGCTGTTATGCCAGTTTTCAATAACTTTTTAGTTTCCTAGTATTCTCTTTGAACCTGCTTCATGTACTCTATGCTTTCTCTATTTTCTCCATTAAACAATTCTCCCCTCTTTTTCTGTTCTTCCATTCCACCATCTGTTTTTTCTTGGGTGGTGCTTAGCATTTCTCTAACTATTCTGCTTATGTCTAGCTTCAGGTCATTAATAGCTTCATTCCTGAACTTGTCTATGAGTCTCTAGAGATAGTGCTTTATGTCTACTGGTGCCGTGTCTGCTGTTGCCTCTTTCTCAGGATTGGAGGCCGAGGACCCTTTCTTGTTGCTGCCTCTTCCCATATTCTTTGCTCCTTATATATGCAAGCGCATATAGGAGGCCCAACTTCCTTCCCTGTCAGCCACAGTCTGATTGAATTGCGCCAGCTAGGTGTTCCCGCCCACCGCAGCACACCAGGGAGTTACAGACCAGACAGCCTATGCGGGGCCCACCCCTCCAGGTCACCTTCAGGAGCTGGGACCTGGGCTGTGCTAGCCTACTGGGTCTCAGCCAGCAGTGTCACGTGGGCTAGGCATTGCTCACCAATCCCGCTTGAGAGGCGGATTGGTGACTGAAGTCACTGCAGCGCCCTGTTCCTGCAAGTCTGCCTGGTCCCAGAATGTCCTCTGTTGGAGTCTCCTAGACTGTGGGGAAGAGACCCAGTTTTCCCTCACTCACCAGAGGTGGATGCACGGCTCCCCGCCCATCCCGCTCTCAACTCCGTTCATCGATTCCCATTCTCAGAGCTTCCGCGCATCTCTCTCCCTGCTGAGCCGATGCAGACGCAGCCGCCGTGTGGTGGGAAACCCAAATCTCGGCTTCCAATGGTGCAGGCTCCAGCTTCCACGCGGAGGCTTTATCTGTTCCTGTTATAGCACCAGGATTGCATTCCCAGTTGGTTTCTCTCAGCCCAGTTTGTTCTTGGATCACGGGGCATATCTCCTCTTGCTTATGATTCCTTACTCAGCACCATTCCTGAATTCTAAGCTGGGTGTTTCAGAGAGCCTCCGTAGCTGCTGCTATCTGTCTGCCAGTCTGTTTTATTAATTTAATACTTCTAATTAGCAGGGCTTTTTAAGGGGCAATAAACTATGCCATTGTGGTTATATTGAAATTTTTCTTATTATTTCCAAAGTGGTAAAATGGGACTATACCTCAAACCATTGACTTGCTGTATGAGTTGTCAACAGTAGAGTTTTCTATGCACAGTTTAAGGCATCACCTAAGGAGGAAAGCTCTAAATGCAAAATAAGTATGATGCTGCTCTAGTAATCAGTTATTCTCTGCATTTACCTTAGCCATTTGTTTGTTTGTTTGACTCTAGGCAATTGATCATTGGGATTCTGGTATGTAGCAGTAATATTGAGGAAGGCCAGTCTGGTGTTCACATAAAACGGGTCCAATGTTTCAGTATTGATGTGATCTTCTAGGATTAGTTATGGAACAATCCAAAATGGTCAGGATTTTTATACTATCAATAATATTTGTTTAACCATAATATGATGGATATTTATTTTATACATTTCTAATTTTGCCAAGAAATAGAATGAATACACAGGTTATATGTAATTGACTTGCTTTAATGGAGAACTTGAATTTTTTCAATAAGGATGAATGGATCTTTTTATAACTCAGAGGGAAAAAAAAGCTTTCTTGAACCATTTTTATTGTTCTTTCCTGATTTTTCTTTTTGTGTGTGACTGAAGCATTTTGGGTCTTTTTGCATAACAGCAGGAATTAAGCTTTAGGAAGAAACTCTTATCTTCTGAAAGAAAGGGCTTCTAGTTGCTTGGGACAATTAGCTATAATTAGTATGCAAGTTTCAAGGATTTTGTATTGTGGGGCTGATTAGGTCTGTGAGATTGGAGATGGAGTCACTTCTATTGTTTATTGTATGCAAATCTAACCACTTAGCTTTAATTAGACATTGAAACCCAGAACAATTACCAACAATTGCTTTAGTATTAATGAGCAGTGTGAACTGCCAATCGTGACTTTTTAACTGGCAAAGACTTATAAGCAATTGACTTGACATCCAAAAAAGGACAGTCTTTGAGCTTATACTCTGCACAATAAAGTCAGAAGGACTTATCTCGTTGACAGGGTCTCTATAAGTGTCCTTTTAGATTCTCTGTCATGTTTTTTGCTTGGTAAAAACTAGTGGAAGATGGCATTTAATTAAAAGGAAGTTCAGAATAAATTTTAATATTTTGAGAAGATCCAAAAGGTAGTGGGGTTTTTTTTTATTTGTTTATTTTTGGTATTGGTGATTGAACTCACAAACCAGGCAATCACTTGAGCCACTGAGCTAAATCCTCGGCCCTAGGTGAACTATTTTCAATTAGGTATTTTATGGTCCAGGTTCTGGTGGGATTCTGAAGGTTGTGTCCTTACCTGGTATTTATATGTATCTATCTATTTATATATCTATGTATCTATATCTATCTATCTATCTATATCTATATCTATATCTATATCTATATATATATATATATATACATAAAACAAGTGAAAATTATTAGATGAAGCAAAAATGGTAGCAACTGAAGAACTTTAAAATAGCTAATGTAGTCTTCCTTGCCTATTGAATCACAAGGAAGAAGTGCCAGGCAATAGATATTCACTTGATAATCTGAAAACTCCTGTAACTAGAAAAAGGATTTTGGTTTGCTAGCATTTGAAAAAGCCAATGACTGAAAAGATAGAATAAATAGAGTTGAAAGAGCTTTATTCAATAGACAAAGAATGGAGAGGCAGGAGCCTGTGCTGACAAATCAGCCTTCCAACCAAGGAGTTGAGGAGTTACAGATATAGGATGGCAATAATGAGGGAGAGAGATAGGGTAATAAAGAGGAGAAACATTCATGTCTTTTCTGGGAATAGGCAGAGTCTTCCAGAAACTTGGGTACCACCTCTGTTTGTTCTTTTCATGGTCTGCAGTTTTCTGTCCTGGCAGCTGATTGGTCTTTCCAGTCCAAAAATTAACGCTGCAAAGGAGACAGACCCAATATGGAAACACAGATGGCAAGCCTTTTTATTTCTAAGTGCCACCCCACTGGACATCTGAAAGACAAGTGAAGTCAGTATTTTCAGCAAAAGCATCTTTAAAGCCTCTCTGAAAGGTAGCCTAGGTAATTGTTGTCATTATCACCCACATAGCAGGGGTGTTATTTACAGAAAAGATAGTGGGAGATTTATAATATATTACTTACCTGGGTGACCTCCACAATCAGTGAGTTTTAAGGCAATTAAAATCAAGTGAAGCCACTGGGTTTATTTAGGGTTTCTTCCTTCCTAACACCCTTCTTTCATTAATATCCAGACCCAGTTTTCTCATTCTATTTTCTTCTACCTGTCCCAGTGAGGACATCTTGGAAACACATTTGCAGTGTTCACCAAGAATAAAATCAATTATATTTACTTAGGACTAATTAGTATTGCAGTCCAGGAAAATACAGATTCAATCAGGCTCAAACATATTCTCCAAGGTGTTACAAAATGGTGACTATATTTATAGTTTCAAATTGTGATGGTGGTTGGTATTGCATCATTAAGGATTATCATTAGAGCTGGTAAAAGTTATGCTGGCTTACGAATAAAAAAGAATTGAGTCCAGTCTCATGCTCTGGAAAGTTTAGGAGGGGTCAATTGCACACAAGGTCAGCAAAGGTCAACAAACACTATTTCTTGGGACTATCATGGCCCTGGTAGGTGCTGTCTGCAGTCTGGTTCAGAGGTTTAGCTGACACCTGGATTAGCATCACTGCCATACTCCATGTTAAATTCCCTGAACAAATGCTACTCTACTGAAGGTAGTGCTGGATTGGGAATGACTTGCTTCCACTCACTTTTCAGAGCTATTAATAGTTACTTCAAAACAGGACTATAAGAAGGAAAACGAATTTCCCAAAAGAATGTATGACAAATTTCAGCCTTTGAATGTGGACATTTGGGATGGGATCTTCCTTGTGTTCCTCAAATTTAGCCATATTTACTTATCCTACTTTGCATAAGAAACAGGTATTTTCTTTTGGAGGGGCAATTTGGTCTTTTTTCCCCATATGTCTAGATGAAGATATTATGATGCAACTAAGTTGTTTTTTAACATAACTTTAGTTGCATGCAGAAATAAAGTTGTATCTTAGCAGCAGATCTAAACAGGGATAAATTACAAGAGTATTCCAATAAAATTTGTGTTTCCTGTAGACATACCAACCATACTTTTCCTGTAGATATATTCTCATTTCTTTCTTTCTTTTCCTTTCTTTTTACTTTCACACTTTTTCTGAACTTTCTCTCACTGAAAAGAAAATAAACTGCTATAACCATTCACACAGACATTGCTCTGTTTTGAATTAGGTTGGTATGTTAACAAAAGAAAAAAAAAAATACTAGCTACCATTTTCCAAAGGTTGATTCTGATTTCTTTAACTTCTGTTGTGTCTGGATTTCTTTTTCTATTTTTCAAAAAATGACGCACAGTAGCCTAATAAATCAGCTAATAAGATGCTGTAGCATCTGCTAGCATTCTCTGAGTGTTACATGCATGTTCAAAGGCTTTGTTAGCAATAATAATGGAAGAAAATAATAGGGTAATACTATCAGGTTTCAAATACTGTGAAACATTATTCTTTACTTTAAGACTTTGTGAATATACCCATCCTTTACACAGATAGTGGCAGATCGGGAAAATGTGGGATTTTTAAAAAGCCCCTTAATAAATTAAAAAAAATCATATATTAGAATTGCAAACAATAACCAGCATAACACTAACTGGTCATTTGAAAAATTTTGTTGTTAAAAGAAATGTTTTGTAATCACTTGTGTAGGGAAAAAAAGAGAAATTCTCTTCTTCAGATTTTGAAGTCAATGCAGACTAGAACTGTCCCTCACTTAAATAAATCTGGGCCATAGTTACTTCCAAAACATTGAGTTCTAAGTAATGAACTTTTGAATACCATTTCTGTGACATTTATTGTGTTGATGATACAAATGGCTCTGCTGGGTAGTCTGACAGATGAGTAATCACCTAGTTAGAAAAGAGAGGTTGAGACTCCCACTAAGCAAGTGTTATCAGGCCTCAGCCAGAACTCCAGTAGGCATCTTCTTTCACCTGTTGAGCTGCAGTTACCTCTTAAATATTCTCCTTATTTCCATTTCTCTTCCTTTCTAGTCCATCCTCTGAACTACCACCTTCTAAATTCCAATTCCATGTCACTCTCTTGCTTAACACCCTTCAGTGGATCTCCACTATTCTCAGGACAAAATGAAAATCCTAAAGGTTACTTTCAAGGTCTGCTCTGAATCTTTTGTCTCATTTCCTTCAGTGACACTATTTCCCATCACTGTCATCCCCAAACTGGAAGGAAGTCAAGCAAATTTCCTGGGCATGAGCCTCTATTTTTGTTATCAAGTGGGTAGCTTGCTTCTAAAAAGTGACTCACCAACTGTTATTGGGATTGGGGTTGCTTTCCTCTCCTTCCAGGGTTGGATTCGAGAGCCTTCTCATGAACAAAGAGTTGAATGAAATGAGCAAAAAGAAGTTTGTTCAAGAGAGTGAAAGTGAAAAGTGGGAGAGAAATTGACTACATAGCCAGTTTGGGTAGAGTAAATAGGAAAAAAAAGGTAAGCACAAAGATAGAAGTACATGTTGCTTCTGGGAAACACAGTATGGGCGTCACGAAAAGTTATGATAGCAAGCTCTTCAAGGCTCACTTCTTCTGTTGGGTGGTCCAAATTTTCAAGGAACCATGAGAAAATCTACAAATGTGTCCCAACAGGTGGTACTGGTATCCCACATCTCAGGCTTGAGATCAGATCTTGGCCCTCATACTGAAAACCTGCTTGAGTTCTATAAAAGGCTTTGGGAACTTTTCTGTTTATCAGTCCAGGATCTTGTAGTTAACAGATCATGCCTACTTCCTCAGTCAGCTTTTGCAGTGCTCTAATCTCCTGTCCCATTGTAGAAGCCATGTAAAATCTCCTTCTCTACCTTCCATACTGTATTTCTCAATTTCTGGAAGGCAGGGCCAGTGGCAAAATTTGTGTCTTTAGTTTGGCATGGTACCTGGAACAAAACAGAACTCAAATCCTTTTGTCTAGGACATAGAATGAACAAGGGATGGTGTCAGACATTCAATTAGAAGGACTCAGCCTGATCCTTAGATAGAATCTACTTCCTTCTTTACACCCTCCCCTCAGCAGATCTTTAGACTTTCTTCATGCAAATTTGAAGATAAACAAAATGTTTATCTACGGACTTCTCTCCGTAGGTGTGGCATTACTAGGGAGGAGTTTAGAACAACCATTCTGTATCAGGAAAGGGTAAAAGAGGCTAACCTTTGAAGAGAGAAAGAGTTTACATTTAGTTAATTTGATTTGCACTGTTTGAGTTGGAGGTCCCTCAGAGTTGTATTAGGATTCAGAGACTTATAGCAGACAAAAGAAGAATGGATTGGAAGCTGATTATTGAAACTGATGATCTTAATATGTCTTAAGAAATAAATCTCAATTAAAAATCAGAGCATCTCCACATTAAAATGTTATTAAAAAATAAATTGTAATTCTCTTCCTTCTTTCCCCATCTTTTCCTTTCCTTGTTACTGACTTTCAGCTGTGTTGCTTTGCATAAGTGTAGACAAAAAGCAATGAGAACCCTGGTTTCGTAAGGGTTACGAATAAATGAGAGAATTAATAATGAATAAACCAGTGAGTGACCATGCATGGCTCTAAGCCATGGCCAACATAGCAGCTGAAATTTCCACCCATGGACTCCTTGGGAAGAAAAATGCCCTCCCTGCAGATTCAGGAAACAGAAAGAAGCAACCATAATAAAATTCACTTTATTTTCTTTCTTATTTTTGTCTCTTCAGAACAAGCATGCCAACTGAATTAACTCTCTTAAAATTCTAGGCTATAAGATTTCTACAAGCCTCTTCTGAATAGATGGCAAAATTTTCATCAACATTCATTGCAAATCCTCTGGACCAAATGCTGGGTTCAGATGGGAGCTTGTTATATATCTATAAATTATTTTTTTCGGACTGTTTTCTCCCTTCTCCCTGGGTCACACATAAAGTCACAGTTAGTTGGAAGATGTGCAGTGTTGTATTGTTCCTGGAGGGTACAGGGTACACGTAATCGTGACCCTTACTCTCACAGGCTGCCTGACTATGTGTGCATTGTCAGTCCAGCTAGTCCAAGGTGGCTCAGGCTGCTTCCTTTCCTACTCAAGATGTGACCCCATCTCAGCCTCTCCAAGTCTTCTATTCTCCCCTTCCTTAGTTGCTAGCACCCATTCCCTTCTCTTGATCCACCGCTCTCACTGTGTCTGCCTGATGGCTAAGACACATACTTTTTAAAACTGAGAAACAAAAATCTCAAATACACAAGAAGGCAAAGTGGCTAACTACTGATAAGTACTGTTTGACTATTAAGGGAATTCTTTGGAGTAAGATTATAGCTAAGAATGGATAATCAGTGAAAAGATGATTATCTGTTCCACAAATTGTCCCCAGTGGAAATTTATTTGTATGCTCTGGGGCCACCTTCCTCTCCTGCAGGATTTGCTGCAGCAGCTGTGATTATGATTACCCAGTTCGTGATGCAACTTTGTGTCCTGGGAAGACAGGCCCTAACGGGATTTGTGAGGAAAGCAAGTCCTGTTTCAAGTGTACCTGTCTTCTCAATACTTACTGTTTTCAGTTAAAGTCCCTGAAACCTTCTTGCCCTACACTTTTCTACTCCCTGCCTTGCTAACAAGGTTTCCATTTACCCCTTTAATCAATTAATTAATTCAATATTTATTTGGCACCTATTAAGCCCCCTGTGAGATAATAACACCTTAAGCTGTAATCTCATTTAGGAGAATTTGCATTTATTAAGACTCTGGAAGGCTTAAATGCTTTTAAGTCTCAAAAGAAATAAATTTCCAGTGGTTAGAGACCCACCAGTTAGGAAGCACCCAAGAAGACTATGAAACAGATCCACAGCACATAAAGCCCCAGAGGATGAAGATTCCCTAGAAGTTAATAAAGCTTCAACTTTGGAGCTTCACACTGTTGTACACCAATATCTGTGCCTAATTTTTTTTGATAGACAGGATCTACAAAACTATATTAAGTCCCACAAAATTCATATCTCAAAGAACTAATTTCTATCTCTGTCCATTTGGCAATTATAATAGAATACTATAAACTAGCCGCTTATAAACAACAGAAATTTATTTCTCATAGTCCCAGAGTTCTCTCTGGAGATCCAAAAGCAAGGTGACATAGATTTGGCACTGGTCTGGCTCCTAGAAGGCATTTGTTTCTGTGTCCTCACCTGGTAGAAGGGACAGAGGAGCTCTCTGGAGTCCCTTTGATAACAGCATTAGTTGTATTTATAAGGGCTCCAACCCTTGGCCTAATCTCTCAGAGCCCTCACAGTTTAGTATCATCACGTTGATATTTACGTTTCAGCTTATTAATTTAGGGGCAGAACAATCCTTCATACTACAGCAGGTTCCAGCTCTCTCAAAACAATAGAGAACCTGGATGAGGTCAAAAGCCTTGTTCCAGTTTTATGTCCTGTGTTTCACTTTCTAAAATAGCACTGGTACATAAGAAGAGTTCAACAGATATTTACTGGGTGCTAAAACAAATGTACCATGCCTATAGTGTGCCCGGCTGTTTTCCTGGCATGTAGTATGGGCTCAATAAATATTTGTTGAAAGAATGAGTAATAAACATGAAAACACATGGATCTAAAATTTCTGCAGAGTCAAATAGTGAACCTCCCTTGTCTTATTTATCTATGAATCCCCAAGACCAGCGAGAGCCCAGCATGTGTTAACCCCTCAAGGAGCAGCTAAGAAGCCATGCTGTACTACGTGTGGTTAACAAGAAAGCTGTCATTGCAGAAACACAGTAAGGGAAATACTACACTTCTGTCTCTAAAATTCTAAACTTCAAAGTAGAGACCTGGGCTCTGTTCCCACTCCACCCACCCCTAACATTCATAATGAGGCACTGCTTAACACAAAATTATATTCTGAGAATAAAATGAAAAACATGTTCAAGAACTCAACTCTTATTAGCAACCATTTTTTCCCAGTAAGAGTAACCATTAAACAGTTATGTGTTTAACCTTTGTAATCTTCAAGCTTGCTAAAATGTCTAATTAGTTAATTAGAAAAATAATTATGTGCTGAAAAAAGTAAATCTGAAAATTGTGTATGGATGTATAAAACTAACTGCGGCTTTAAAATAAACTTCTATTTTGAGACTGTAGCACTGCCCAATATATTAGAATTTTATAATTCTTTATATTTTTTAAAAGATTTTTCATAAAAATATTGGAAAGTTTCCCAAGTATTTCCCACCCGCCTCCTGGTGTATATCAAATAGAGTATTAGACTTATTTTCTCAAATCATCATTGGAATTGTGTTTTCTAAAAGGCTATTCCCTTGGAAGTCATCCAAAAAAACACATGTAGGGGAAAATTATTTTAATTTATAGGGTCGGTGTGTCTCTGTTGGGAGTCAATTCAAAGCAAACTGTTTTTTGAGCTTTCTTTTTTACACTTACAATAATCAATTTATGAAGACTTTCACACAGACTCAAACATGTCTGAGACCAAGACTGTCATTCACAGACTGCTCTTTTGTTTCTAGTCAGCATCATGCTCACTTCTTACATTGATCAGGCCAGTGATGAGAACTCACGGCCGGGAAGGCATGGTCTGCACTGTGAGGCCTGCGCTCATATCTTCTGAATGCAGTGCACAATTTTGCAAGTGGGAATCTGTCATTAGGTCACAATAACGATAGTTATAATTTCTAACTTGGAGAATAAAACTATGTAATGCACTTGGAAATAAAATACATTCTACCTAGAGTAGTGTTTGCTGTTGTCAATCATCTTTACTCTCTAATGCATCTTTCCTTGGACTCCCACTAGCCCAGTCCTAGTTAGTCTAGAATGCAAGACATTTTGGTAAGAAGATTTTGCATTTTTACACTTTGTTCCCTTGACCCTTAAATCACTTAAAGGAATTCTACTACATTCTCTAAGATTCTAAAAATTAAACTTTCATATTCAAGCTAATGCCTTCTGTACAGTGAGTTGCAAAGAAAATGAAAGTCAACAGAAAGGCTGAGGTTTTGGCTTTTTAGAAAACAAATGAGTAGGTATAAAAGACCTCAGGATGAGGAAGAGACAACTTCTCTTGAAGGCCTAGCAGTGGAAGGGGCTGTCAGATAGCTGAAGTGATGAAGTTTCCCTCTGGTACTTGAGGTATTGTCTGGGTACAATTACTGGCTCTGGCAATGGCATACTGTGTTCTCCAGGACGTAGTGTGCCGTACATGGTGGAGGAATTCAAATGGAAAGAGTGACAGAAAATATTTTCCAATGCTGCCTTCCCATCTAATAGCTACAACGATGGAAAATTTATTTGATTACCCTGAATTTTAGTTACCTTATTTGTGAAGTAAGAATACTAATGCCTGTCAGTTTAGGATCTGATAGTTCAAGATAATGTATGCCATGCATTTTCAAAGTGATTGGTTAATCCACAAACATTGAATAAGCAGTGGCTGTTCTAAGCAACTGCGTGGGTCCACCCTTCTATTAAAGGAGTGGTGAGCTAAGACAGTTCTACGGTTCTGTTTAATGAAGCACCCCCAAGCAAAAGGTCTGTTACCCGAGGAACCAATGTAGACAGGACCAGGGAAAGTTGCTACTGTGATTTTTGAAATGGCAAGTTTGGAGTAAGCCATCAAACTTGAGTAAGCCCCATTTATTTGTAATAGGGTGAGAGCCCATTTGGATACACATGTTTCATTTCTTTGACAAAAGAAATAGAAGAGTCTGGCTTGATGAGGCTGTTGAAGCAGGATCTCACAAAGTCATCCATGCTGGCCTGGAACTGTGTAGACAAGGCTGGCCGCGAACTCATGGTGATCTTCCTAGCTCAGTGCCCCATTGCTGAATTCCTGGCGTGTACCACTGCCCTGGGCCTGTTAATGTGGTTTTGATCTTTCTCCAAGTTCCTACTTTGGTGACAATGATATTATTGGGTACTCTTCGTTTTTCCCTCCTATTTCTCTAATCCTTCAATTTAACTAGTGTATATGAAGCTATCAATGGGACAGTTCATGTCTTCTGGTGTGAAAGACATTAGTATTCTAACTTTTCCCCACATTTCTCTGAGGTTGTACTTGAACCGCAGAGAGTAGGTTTCCTTCATTTATATAGTGCTGAATGTCTACTGCGTGTTAGGTACATTATTTCTATGTGCTGAGCTAAAATGATAGGGAAACAGACATAGTCCCCACCTTCATGAACTCATTGTCTTTTGAAAAAGATGAGCATAATCAAATTTCCTCTGAAATTAATTTATTTAATTTGAAATTATGATTGAGAAGGATAATTTCAGGATGCTTTAAGTGGTGGAGTCCTAGTTTTATGTATAAGATATATAATTCTTTAGCCTAATACAGATTTGGCCTTCAATTGGCAGGGTTTTTGCACTGGATTAAATGAGATTAAGTGAGATAATACTTTTTAGGACAGTATTTGACACATAATAAGTCCTCCAAAGTTATTATTACTTGTGATTATCATCTTCACTGGTGTCAACCATTACTAATTGAATCTTGAAGCAAGAACTAATTTTAAACTATCCCAATAGAAGAATGTCTCAGGTAACTCAAATGCATTATTCCCAGTAGAAACAACTTTATACCTGTGAATTGCTATGTGAACTTGCGTTTTACTTTTTTTGATCAATTTCTCACTAGCTTGTTCAAGTGAAATTAAAAAAAAGTACCGTGTTATCCATAGAAACTGGTTCTATATTATTAATCAGTGAGTAACAATTGGACAATCAATTGCTTGTAGGCCCAGTATTACTGATTTTTGAAAGCAGGCCACAGCTCTAACTATCCAGTGTGGGGTGTCAGCAGTCCATGCTAGGAGGAAAAACACCTGCAGGAAGCAGCTGGGTGGGCAGTCCCACCGCTGCGGATCCCACGTGTTCTCCGAGTTGCCTCGCCAAAGGTTATATGGGCAATTTAAAAAGAGCTGGCAGTGAGGGTTCAAAATGCCATGACCTTTCTGTTCATCTTTGTCTCCCAGGAGTATTTAGAAGTTTTCTGTACCCTGAAGAAAGTCCAAATGTAGACCATTAATGACAGAGAAGAAAATATATTTTAAAATCTCTCATATCTCCTGCCTTCAAGGAAGGAAGTTTCCATTAACTACTTAATTGCAGGTTTTAGGCAAAAATTTTAAACTCTCTTCATTATCATTGAAGGAAACAGAACTCAATTTCGATTTTCATATGCCCCTCCAGTGCACAGCTACGTAGCCAGAAAGGAAAGAGAGAGCAAGGCATCTTGAGCGACCTCATTACATTTAGGAAAAAACTGCAGATCTCTGTGGATAAGCACAAGGTCCAAGGTCAGGGTTTTCAAAGTGAAAATGTTTTAGAATACAAATCATTATTTAATTGAAATCTCGAATAAATTTTATGTTTAATGAAGACCAATGAAATAACATGTAAGTGTCCAACTGTTAAAGTTCTGTTACTGGAGAGGCAGAGAGGAAGGAGTTAGTGGGCCTGGAGGAAGCAGAGGTAAGAAAACATCAGCATTTATAGAATACTGTCCCTCCCTTGAAAATGGATAATGCATATCTGATTGCCAGTATTATGAATTTGGGGAAAGGCCATGGGATGGACCAGTATGAGGGATCAGCTGTGCTGCCTGGTTAGTCAGGTGTCAATGGCCCTGGTGCTGTCATTTCATGAAGCCTTAAAGGACACCTACTGTATGCAGCATGGCAAATGTAGTTCCTCTGATCGAAACACCATTTATGAATTAGTGTAATAATATCTATCTCCATTTATAAAGAACCTATTCTGTTGTAGGTAGTAACTTCTTTACTTATTTCTAACATGTACTACTCTCTGAAAGGAGGTGTTATTGTCCTCATTTACCATTTAAAGAACTTGCGGCTTTGAGAGCCACAAGTACCCCAAAACACTAGACCAGTAAAAAGTGGAAGGGTTAAAGATTTAGACTTGGGGTTCTTGCCAAGGCTTTTATACACACCTTAATTCTGCTACTGATTCCTGCTCATTGTTTCTGTCTGATCCATCAAGGTGGGACATGACTGACTTGTCTCTGCTTCAGGTAGGGACAGATGATCCTGCAGTTGGATCAGGTATGCCTTTAGTCTCATTCTCAGGATGAAAACCTGCCTCCCTTCTCTCTCATCTCATGACTTACCCCTACATCTGCTGCAGTTCACTTCTGGGCAAAATGCAGAGGCACAGAAAACTTTATCCCAGAATTTAATGTGTGCTTTGTTAAATATCCCAGAGGTAGGATATATTTTTATAACTATAACTTCACTTCAGTATTTCAATATAGCTTGCTATCACTGGGACCCTAAGGCCTTTTATTCTACCCTATGTATATATACATTTGTCACCATTCCAGGGGTTTATTGATATACAGTATTTATTTTTCTTCCCAGTGCTCTTATTAAACACCATTTTGTTCATTTCTGCCAAACTCTCTAGTTTGTTACTATAGAATGACTTGACAAATTATAAAAATAAACAGAAATTCCACTATTTCAGATCAGAAGTCCTCATTATTTGGTCTGCTATTTTCCACATTTTTGTCCTCAATTATTTCCCTTCTCTTCAACCTTTACCTCTTCCCATCTTCCTCCCTTCCTTCCTTTCTTCTTTCTTTCCTTCCTTCCTTCCTTCCTTCCTTCCTTCCTTCCTTCCTTCCTTCCTTCCTTCCTGTGTCTGAAGCTTAGATAATTTAAATAACATACACCAAATCACACAGCCAAAAATATAACCCAGGTTGAATTTTCCTTGTACTAGACTTCTATTTTTCACTGTAGCATTACAGTCACCAAAGGTTTGTTAAAATGTAGGATTTTGGGGCTGGGGATTTAGCTCAGTGGCATAAGCACCTGCCTTGCGGGCAGGCGGTCGTGAGTTCGATCCCCGGTACCGATAAAAAAAAAAAGAAAGAAAGAAAGAAAGAAAAACACCAAAAAAATTAAATAAAAAATTAAATAAATAAAATGTAGGATTTCACACTCAAACTAGACCTCCTGAGCTAGAATCTGCATTTTAACAAGACCATAAGGAATTTTAACTATCTAAATTGAAGAAATAGTAGTCCATTCTACAGGAACTTATTAAATGATATTTAATTTGCTCACTTGCTACTCAAGAATAAGCACTACTTCTTCAATTCAGGAAATCTCACTTATTTTGCTAGTAAATGGGTTAAGGGTGGGTTTTTGATCCAGTTCGTCAATCAGTAATCAATACAGAGTTTATAAAGTACAGAAAAGCTTAATTTGGGTATTAGCAAATACAATTTAAGGGACATACATTTGAGCAAAGTTCAACATGTGTTATGAAGAAAAAAACCATGATGTCAGGCTTAGAACCTACAATGACTGCTATAGGGAAGTGCTAACATCCATGTGTCTATAGGTGATTGGTCAACTTGCATTTATATATCAAGGCACCTGTGGGCATGGCTGCCTGAAAGCAGCTTTGAGTTAGTCCACATAGACTGTTAAGGTGATTTCTAGACTGTACTTTAGAATCCCCTTTCTGACCAAAGTGATTCCTTTAAGGTAAAGTTTCCCATAATTTCACAAGTTCTAATGAGATAACAGACAGTTTTATTGGGGACCTCAGGAAAGACAATTCTTGAATTATATGATGAGTCAGATATGGCAAAACAGTTTTTCTACTACTGAAATTTATGGTGTCTTAAGATTCCAGAAATTTTGGTAGCCATCTTGAGACCTTGATGGAGTGGTTCCCAGGAGCAAACCAAACAGGCAGACAATGACAGAGAAGACATGAGAGAATTATTAAATCATTTTTGCTTTTTGAGATAATGAATTCCGTTGAATGTTTAAGTTAGTTGACTTAAGTCTTAGGATGTTACTTACAATCCAAAGCATTTCCACTGATACCAGTTATACTCTTCTTTTGGTGATAAATGTACTACAAGAAATGGTTTCAGCGTGTTTGTCAAAGCCAAGTTAAATCACACCAACCACCCAATCACAATCCACTAGAATACTATTGGTTTGGTTACAAAGAAAGTTAGAAATGAGATTTTATAGTTTCGTTGTCTTTCTGTCAAATTTCTGTCTCCTATAACCTCATCTCTTATATATTTTCTCATCTACTATATTTTTATGCAATTTTTTGAAATATATGCCTATTTAAATTCTTTTTAGAGAATTACCTTTGATTTCTACTGAAAATACACCACTGAAACTAGGTGAAAGGTCAAGGAGCTCAGATAATTTAAGAGTTGAGTGCAGAAAGGACCTAGAAATTAGTTAAAGGATTAGTTGTTACTTTTCACTTAACTTCATCATTTTATGATGACATTTGATCCTCTTCTCAATTTTTCAGTTCTGCTCATTTCAGATGTAGCTAATATTTAATAGAAGCTTTCAAATAACTAGTAAAATTAAAGATTGCAAAGCAAAGACAACTGATGTAATTTTTAAGTCACATTTAAAAATATCTCTTCAATGATTTTTTATTAAGGAAAGCTACTTCACAACTTCCTGGGACAATATATCCCCCTACTACCAGCTTTTACTCCTGCATTGATTAATGGCCTAATGTTGGATGTGAAATAATTTTAGGACCACTCTTTAATAACAGACAAGGTTTTAATTTTGTTTTTTCTAAAGCCACCTGGAACAACAAAAAAGAATAACTTTAGTAGGACTTTAGTTCAAACTTTAAATTCAAAGATTCTCTTTTTAAATCAGTAATGCCTACTGGCTATCTCTCTACATATGAAAAAGAATTATAAAAATGGTTTATTTCTTTGCTGGTTTAATTTGTCCTTATACAACCTAGCATGTTTTCCCTAACATTTTATCATAGAAAGTGCTAAGCCTATACAGAAGCAGTGGTTCTATAATCAGCTGTGATATGAAAAAACAGTGAGTGAAAAGTCCCAGAGACAGGGAAAACCCATTCATGTAACTTTTTTTTACATTATATAGTTATATTTATTCCATTTTTTATCATTATTACTGCTAATCTTTTACTAATCTTAATTTATAAATTTAACTTTATAAAGGGCACATGTTTATGGGATAAAATATAGTCTATATAGGTTGTGGTACCCTCACTGGTGTCAGACAGCCATTGGAGTTGTTGCACATGTATCTACCATGGATAAGGGAGGACTACTGCAACAATACAGCTTACAGTCTGCTAATTTTCCCTCAGCAATTATTTCATTCCGTAAGTGTTTTATTGGTTTCCTCTACAATGTTTTCCCAACCATTGGATAATTTTGAAGCAATTCTTGGGCTATGATTTGACCTTCATGTAAATAACTTCATGTATTTTTCTGAAAGATGTGATACTTTAAAAGACAAAATCATAACACTATTGTTACTTTGAAAGCTTACAATTAACTTTATTTCCCTTGATAACATCAGATGGTCATAATGCATTTTTTCTCATCTTGTAATTTTTTACATATCTTGTTTAAATCTGGATTTCTTGTGTGTAACTAAAATGTTTTCGTTGTTTATTTTCCTTGTTTCCCTTCATTGCTATTTATTCATTGTACAAATTGCAATGTTGTTCTTGCAAAATTTCTCCTACCTATATCTAGGAATTAGGTCCCTGGTCTATCATTTATATGTACCCAATTGCATCCTTAGATTTTTCTGAGTATTTCCATTCCCATTATATTTTCCTTACATTTTGTTTTGTTTGGTTTGTACCAGGTATTGAACTCATGACCTCATGCTTGCTAGGCAGGCGCTTGTGCCACTGAGCTAAATCCCCAGCCCTTTCGTTAAATTTGTATTTTAACAGCTGTGACATTGATCAGATTTAAGAGAAAAAAAATTAAAAATTGGACAGGATGTAACTCCATTGGCAAAGTTTCTTTTTCAGCTAGTAAAATATATTACATTCATTCTTTCTGTCTTCTTGTGATATTTGTAACCTCTGATGATGTCATACTTTTTCCTTTCTATTTTGAGATTTGGGATGAAATTTTGTCTCTGGTTATTTTGACTTGTTAGATATTATCAGCATTCTGGCCCCTTCATTTTTTTAAAAAGCTTTTTACTAAATTGTCTATGAAATATTTATTTTAGTTAGACCAATAATTTTCCTAAGTAAATTAGGAAATGAGTTTCTAAGCTCTTTGGACCACTGAAATGCCAATGTACAGCTGTCTGTATCTGTACATAGTGGTGGTTTGAAAGTGAGTTAATAACTCCGCCATTGGTGGTATCATCTTGGACAGGTGAAGTCTCATGCTTGTCATTTTGTCATCTCTAAAATAGGCATAATTATACCTGCATTTTTAACATGCACACACAAAACAATGCCCAATAAATGATAGCTATTGGCATTTAACTAAAGGTGGTTTACTTTGGTAATGATACAATAATTAAATAATAACACAGTGTGATCTGTTTTATGATTGTTTTGTTAATAGTAATATATTAGGCCCATTTCTTTAGTCTTTATGACTAATATACAAAAAATGCTATCCATAACTTTTAAATAGGTAAAAGAAGGACTACACAATCTTTCAGTGTTGTACTGTGCTATCTCACAGAGCTATCCAAGGATAATTCTGTGCAGGTATGCATATCAATGTTTCCCTTTGTTTAGAAGTTTTATGTTTCTATGCAGGTGAATATTGGCTTGTGAAGACTTGATAGTGGTACAAATGATTCTTGTCCAACAGAAACACATGTGAAATGTGTCTGGCAGAAGAGATAACCTCGGAGGATGATATTTAATAGTCCATTATAGCAATGGGCAATTTTGTCTCTCTCCTAGCAATCCAATTCCACTTGTTTCAGGGCCAATATACTCTCAGTCTACCAAATTTTCTTTGAACCAACTTTATCATCATGCTATTTCCATTATCAATGAGTTAAATAAATTCTTGAGCCAGATGCAGGGACGCATGCTTGTAATCCCTGCAGTTGAGAGACAGACAGGAGAATCACTAGGAGGTAGAGGCCAACCTAGGCTACATAAGTGAGTTTAAGACCAGCCTGCCTTAAACAGGGTGATCCTGTCTAAAACAAACAAACAAACAAACATCCTTGATACGTGTTCACTTTGTATTTGTATGACAGTGGTGTGCTCAACTTTTTGAAAATCATTTTAATATTAACTTTCAAATTTCATTGAGCACCCATGGCCAGGCTGACATTAATTATAGATTATAGATTATAGGTTATAGATTATAGATTAATTATAGATTATGACATTAATTATAGATTTTAAGTACAGTGATGCAATTTCTCCAGAATTCATGGGATGATGCATATTTCACCTCCTTAACACGTCAATAGCTGAAACTTATATTGGTTAGAGATATGTAACCACAACCCTACAAATCCCAAATTAAGTAACCTTAAGGATGGCTTCTGTGCCTCAGTGGGTTTCAACACAGGCTACTGATCATACAAATGCTGTGCATTTGCTGAAGGACTCTATTTAGAAACAATTTCCTTCAGTGAGAGTTGTCTTCTTCTGATTCAATTTTTTTTTTTTTTTAGCTCTATAAGGTACGTTTTAGTTTCAGGGGCATTTATTCACATATATATCTGACAACTATGAATAAAAGTATATCATATTTTTTCTTTTCTCCATATTCCAAGAATTATTCTATGATTTCTAGAACAGTTGCTATGCTCTCTCCACTTCTTTCACCTCCATACAAATGAACATTTTTTGCTTGGAAAACTGTGTTAAATTCAACTACATTTTAAGATACGGGCAGAAAAGGGAATGAAGAAAGGCTAGGAATTCATCAAAGCTGAGGAAAAGAAAGCCGTTTTCCAGGGTTTCTAGAAGAAAACAAAAGAGTTTTGAATTGAAAAGGGAAAAGAAATTTAATTTTAAAAATACAGAGAATTGTATATTGGAGCTCAATCAGTATGCTCTAGGAAACTGACATGCAGAATGGAATTACCATGAAATTGGTTTGTAAATATGCTGTGAACTCTGTACTGTGTTTTCTGAATACAGAATTACATAGAAACCAACAAAGGGATTATAAAGTTCTCCAGGTTTATAAGATGGTACATTCTGTAAGTATTCCTTAAGAAATAATTATATGCTGGACTGTTTTAAAACCTGAAAAGCACACAAAGAAAAAGCCTGTCCTCAGTAAACTTACATTTTCATCATGGGTGGGGAGAGAAGCTGAAATGAACAAAGGAATAAAATAGAGTGTGTTTTACCCACAGATGGAGATGAGGGCTCTGGACATATGAAACTGGATATGTGGGCTGGAAAGCAGGATAGGTGCTATTTATTATAATATGATGAAGTAAGGTTGGTTTTTAGTAAATAGTATATTTAATTTAACAAAATAGATGAAGTTCATCTCATTGGAATTAATGCAACTAGACAAAGATTGAGTAAAACTTTATGGATCTGGACACTGATGGCTGAGTGAATCTGTAATATTTTATGTCCTTCAGAAGCTAGTGCTGGTATTATACTGTTCAGATAGAATCGATAAACCCAGAAATATTTTTGAAGCTATGGCTAAGAGATACATGTAAGAGAACTACAGTCAATCCTTGTAAAAGTTGTTTCTCTTAAGAAAAACAAGAGAAGTTAAATGTAATTTCCTTCGTTAAAACCTGTATAGTCCCAGGACATCTTCCTACATCATGTTTGCTCATCAGAGACATGGAATGTGAACAATCCTCTTTTATCATCTTAGAGCTCCTTTGTCAAGGGAAGATTACTTTCCCATAATTTAAGTTAAAGGGAAAGAAATATAACTCACTTTCAAGGTCATTAAAAAGAATAGGTAAAGTTAGATACTATAAATAAAACCTTAATATGCTAAACTAGCAGCATGAGAGAGCTATTTTCTCAATAAATATTGTATAGATGTGCTTTGTCAATTAACTTTTTTTGACTGTGAACAAAATGTAAATGTCATGGATAAATGATAGCTTTAATGATGCTTTCCAGCATTGTGCTCCTGTTACCATGGCTTCTTAACAAAGTTGTTAAATCATTAGGAGTCATATTTCATGATAATTAACTGCAAATCTGGTAATATTACCACTTTTCATTTGGCATGAAATGATGAGGGAGAACCACGAGGTTTATTGGAGGTACATGTCAAAGGACAGGGTGACTTAATGTATGTATATAAATCTTATAAAACTACCTACTGGACAGCATTTTATGACACACATAAATTCCCATTCACTCTCTGATAGTGATGGACAGTGAAGTCTGCAGGAAAAGCAAAAAGCTGAGATGGGAAGTCACCCTTGAGTAGAGAAAGGGTTTGTGAATTTTTTCTTTCTTTATTTCTTTTGCTTGTTGCATCTTGCAAGAGCTAAACATATCTTCATTCTTAGTTAAGATTTAGACAGTTAAAATATGCATCCTTATTAATTCTGTTTTATTAGATGTGCTTTATTATGAAGCATGCGATGATGCTTTTATAATTAAAGAACTACTAGCATTTGCCACTTTAAGTTATTATTCTTCTCTCTATATTTATTTGAATTCTCTGAAATGTTTAGCAAGCTCATGAAAGATTTCTTTTGTAGGAAATGAGTGGTCAGGAGCATTCAGTACTTTAAATATTTTCCCTCTAATTTTTGTTAAAATAGATGCTGAGGTTGGATGGGCAAGAAGCATTGTATAGAGTTGAATGACCTGATTTCATATTGTTTATTTCACTAGTTAATTTTGATTCTTACCACTACACTAATACTAATCAGGCTTCTTATATTGCAAATGATTGAAGTCCAATAAAGTAACGAGATAGAGATAGATAGATAGATAGATAGATAGATAGATAGATAGATAGATAGAGTTATTGGCTTACATAGTTGAAATTTTGAAGATTTTTCGGAAAGGCTCTGAAGAACAAGATGTCCCACAGGGCCATCTATATCAGACTCTCTATTTTCAGCTTTGCTTCATTCAGTGCTAGCTCAGCTTTGAGTCAAACTCTCTCCATGTTATGGGCAGAATGGCAGGACATTGATCTTGACAGTTGGAGATCCCAGAAAACTGTGATGGGTAATTTTAGGTGTCAACCTGAATATGAAGGGGAACCCAGATAGCTGGTGAAGAACTATTTCTGCATAAATTTGTGAGACTGTTTCCACAAAAGACAGGCGTTAGAATTAGAAGACTAAGGAAATCTGTCCTTGTGCAGTGTGCAAGGCACCAATCAATCAGCTGGGGCCTGGATAGAACAAAAAACAAGATAAATTATTTTTTTCTTCAGGAGCTAGAACTCCTATCCAGTATTCCTGCCCTTGTTTATCAGAAGTTTGGGTTTATTCATCTCTTTAGTCTCTTTCCTCCTCAGGCTTTTGAACATGAACTGACTCACATTAATAGCTTTCCTGGTTCTCCAGCTTGTAGATGGCACACCATGAGACTTCTTAACCTCCATAATAATCATGTGAGTCAATTCCCCTAATAAATGCCTACCTATCTACCTACCTATCTGTCTATCTGTCTATCTATCTATCTACCTATCTATCTATCTTAGTGGAAAAGAAGGGATGTAAACAGAACAGTTCTGGTTTATTGCTAACTCTGAGAGGGACCTCTCTATGGGAGCAGAAAAGAGAAGGTGTCTCTTACTGGCTAAGAGGCTTTTTTATAGCATTTTTTTGGGTAGGCTTTTGAGGGGGCAAAGGAAAGGCAGGCTCTTTGGCCTACTGACATGTCCACTGTAACCTACTGATATGTTCTCAGGGGACTGCTTGTGACCTTCTGTCATGTCCTCTGAGGACTGCTTGTGATCTAAATAAAATTAGAAATTTATGTTACTTTAAGATGGCAGATGGGCTCATTTAAACTGAAGGTGTCCTTGTCCAGGCCATCTATCTATTTATCCATTCAACTGGTTTTTTCCTCCTCTAGAGAACACTGATAAAAACAAGCTGTTTCTGATACACTGGAATGAAATTGATGTAAAGACTCTGCTTGGTCCTCCTTGGCCCAAATGTGCATCTTAGAAGCAATCTCTGAAACTAAAAGCAAGGAAATCATGCTTTGATTGGCTAGAACTCATCCTTGCCCCTGCCCTCCTGTGACATGGGACCAGTGCTGGGTCAGATGGTCTCAAGAGAATTACTATGAAATGGAGGAAAAATGATTTCTTGAAAAATGGATTGTTGAATGATTTAGTGACATAGATTCACTGTTTTACCTTGTAAATGCACTCTTTTTACCTAACATATAAGAATTAGTTCACCTTCATACTTAATAGAACACTGTGTTGATAGTGGTAAAAGATTTATAAAGAGAAATTTGTAAGCTTTTTAATTCTAGAGTAAAACAGCAATATAAGAAACACATAAAACAAAAGATAATGTATTCAAAATCAATGATCCCTCAAAGGAAGGATCTTTCAGGTTTGCCTTGTTTGGTTGGGGAAATGTTCAAGAAAGCAATTTAGACTGGTGTTTGGTTTCCACTCAATGAAAATAGCCTAGGTGGAAAGATGAAAGTATGGTGCCAGCAGGGAAGTGGGTGGGTCCCATGTCCACATGGAGCATCATAAAGAACAGGGATGTGGCAAGAGATGGCACTGAAAAGGTCATCAGTGGCAGATTTTGAAAAGTGCTTCACGTCAATTAGATAGAACTATGTTGCTTCCTGTGAGACTGGGAAAATAGATCAGAAGACTAATCTGTATTGAATGTGTACAGATAAAAAGAGTGCTTTTGTGGGCATGTGGTTTGTTTGAAAAGTTTTGAAACTAGGGGCAAGTTGCTAGTGGGAGGTTATGGTAACCTCCCTAGCCTGAGGGAACACTTGCTCACTTTGGCAGATACTGAAATTGTTTGATCTTGACAGTGGAGATCCCAAAAGAACACTGTGATAGATAATTTTAGGTGTTTACTTGATTAAGGGAAACCCAGATAACAGTAACTGGTCTCCTCCCCATGGAATGTCTCTGTATTGGGTATTGTATGAGACAAAGTCTAAGACAGTGACAATGAGAATAAAAAAAGAGAAATAAGTATGAAACTAATTTAGTAAAGGGGTAACTGGTTTGATGTCAACTAACTATAAGAAAATGAGATAAGATAGCAGATTTCTACCCTGAGCCCCTGGAAAGAGGAGACAGTGTTCCCTGAGCAAACTATTCTGAATCTCTTTATTGGAACATAACATAACAACAGAAAAAGCAAGCATCACTGAGCTATTATGATGAAATGGAATTATAAAAACATGAGAAAGTTTCATGAATTCTGAGTCAATGTATTATATATATATATATATATATATATTCGTCAGTAAGAGTGTATACTTGCAGATGCAGTTTCTAAACCAGGTCAACTGATGAAATAGTGAATATTTTCTCCTAGTGGTGGAATTTTAAGTATTTTATTTGTTTATTTTTTTATGGTGCTAGGGATCAAACCCAGGGCCTGTGCACGCAAGGTAGAAACTCTACCACTGAGCCATGTCCTCAGGCTGAAGTTGCTTTTGGTTCCACAAGACTAATTTTCTCCCCAGAAAAACTACCAGTTGGACAGAGTAAACCAAAAGTGTTGACTATTTGGTGAAATAAGCAAAAATGCTAGTTTTAACCAGCCTTGTTTTCTGTATCTGTTTTTCCTTCCATAATGCAGGGTGTTGGGGAGGAGAGAGTGTAAAAGCCAGCTGAGTTTCTCATAAAATCTTACACTGCAGACTTGGGCAACAATGATTTTGTTTAAAGCTGATTCATTGGGATTTCATAAGAGACACTATTGTATAGGTACAATAACTGTTTAGTGAGGTTCTTTATGAGACACTCAAGATTATGGATCCATAATTTGCATTCATTGCAAACATTGTAACAACTTCCTTTGAGCCATTAAAACAAAGGTATTGAAAGGCTGTTAAGGATGCCACAAAGCAGTGAAATCACAACAGGTTCATTTATTGGAGAAAATACCAGCGAGATATAAGCCAACATTACAAATCAAGGTCTCATCTGCTCTGTTGTCACATTTAACTTTTTCCAGCCTCATGGTATGAATGAAAGGGCTGTGGTTTGAGCAGGCTGGGGGCTTTGAAATCATACTGCAATACACTCATCTAGCCATTCATTCATCCACTCATGTATTTCAATTCCTAGGTGCTGGGACAGATGCTAAAGAAAATAATATGCCATTCCAACAGAGTCTAATTGGAGAAATGGATACATAAAATACATTTGCAATAAGATGAAGACATGAAATGATAAGTGCAGAGAATTTGTAGATGCTGTTGTGAAGGCAGTGCAGTAGGATGAAGAGGCAATTGCTGAGAAGAGAAAAAGAAAGGCCATTCAATGGCAGGCAAATTAATAAGTGAGCATTGTGTTGCAAATTAAGTTGTGAATTCAGCTCTCTGGGAATCAGTAGTGCTGGCAAATTCTATCAGCTAGCCTTTTCACTTTTCCTCCTTCAGGATTTCTGACTTAAAGACAAATTAAACTAAAAGTAGAGTTGATACACAGGGGTGTCTGGTTTGAAAACTTATCTAAATGCCAAAAGACTTTAGAAATGAAAATGAAGGAAGAAATGAAAACTCCCAGTGGTGACTTAGTTCAATATAGGAGGCCTGACGTTTGCTGTTGTCATTTGAGGGATTATGATAATAGATTATGATAATATTCCTCTTAACTCTCAATCATCTAGCACAATGCCCAGCACACAGTAGGGCTGCACTAGGAGGTAGATCCTGTCAACTGGCAGACTATTGGCTTGGTAAAATATTCAAAATTGACAAATGAAGAAATATTAATTACACGCCAATTTTTAAAATAATAAAATTTTCCTCCCTCTCCTCACTGAGTTTTGTCTCATGTCTGTATGACATTAACAATATTTATTTGTTTAAATAAATTAAAAAGACATTTCAATTTGTTACAAAAAAATTTGGTCACACCACCTTGCAGGTGTACAGGAAATGAGGTAGTACTATTTGTTTAAAGAAAGTCACGACAGTTTCATGACCAAGACAGGGAAAACTTTTGTGAGGGTCACAGCTGCACCTGGTAAATATCAAAATTAATTTTTCATCTCATGAGTTTGTAACTATAAATCACCTTTCTTTCCAAATTAAGAACACAATGGACTAACTATGAATTCAATGTCATTCGTTTACTACTGTTAAAAATAACCATTAGATTAAGGTATCTTTGTGTTGTGTGTAGGCAGAAGTTACTTATTGATGTTTTTAATCTTATTCTAATTGGAATAATCTAAGGCTAGTTTTACAATCCAGGCAAAAGATTTTAACTCTGACCCTCACAAATTGAGTGATCTTAAACAACCTAATTAACTTTTCTAGTCTCTAAAGTGGAGATTATATTAATGGATACTTAATGTACTTATGAGAATGAAATAAAATAGTATGTGACAAAGTCCAGCATACAATCCAGTATAGAGAGGGTAGTCCTTAAATGTCAGTTTCACTTGTGGTTTCGTTTCCTTTATTACTCACCCAATATGAGCTTTTGCAATGTTGCCATTTGAGGGATTATGGTAATATTCCTCATATATCTCAATTATTTAGCACAATACCCAGTACATAGTAGGCCCACAATAAACAGCAAACATTTGCACTGGGGGAATGAATACTGGCTCGGCAAAGTATTAATAATCAAAGTCAATACTTTATACTCATGGTTTGGAATATGCAGCAATTAAAATGCATGATAAAAATAGCATGATCAGAGTCAAAATGCTGGCTTCTAATTCTGATAAAAATACTAACTGCTATCAGACTGTAGATAAGTCATTCAATCTTTAGCTATACAACACAAGTAGATATAAAACACTGTGTTATAAGTGTTTTAACTGAAAAAATGTATTATTACTTTAAATATAATTTATATCATTTTATTACATTTTCTGCGTTTTAAGGCTTTGACCTAATTGTATTTATTTTTCCAATTATGGCAGCTTATTAGTTTCAGTTGGAGATTTTCTTTCCTTTATAGATTTTGGTTTCATCAAATCATTTACATCAGGTTTTGAAAGAAAGCCACGTTACTTAATGGAGTAGAGGTTCTATTGTCATATCATAGTGTATGTCTCCAGAATGCCTTCGGCGACAGAGAGCTCATGCTTCCCGAAGCAATTTGTTCCCATATTCAAGATGTACTGCTATTAGATTCTTTGTATTTAAACTAAGTTCTGATCTTTTTTCTTAGTTACTTCTTACTATAATTCTACCTTTGGGTGTTACATAGAATAACTTAATATTCTTTCCTACAATAGTGACCCTCCTAAAATTTGAAAATAGATAGCATATTTATTTCCAAAGTCTTTATTCATTCTTTATAGACTATGCTTTTAGGTGCACCAGAAATATGTTTTTTCACACAAGATTTTATAATTAGTATGACATTGTGCAACATCTTAGAATGAATTCAGTTTTAGAACATTTTGTTATTTATATGTCTATGCATATTGCTTCAAGATAGAGTATTTCTGGTTTTTCTAAAGCTAAAGGAACCTTATGTTCCAACTCATCTATACTTTAGCACTTTGGACATTTTTGGTGATTGTGGGGGGAAACATCCTCAATCAAAAGCAACTAAAAACAATAATGAGAATACAAACAAAACTAAATAAACAAGCAAAAAACCAAAATAGTGGAAGTTTGCTTGCTAGCCTCTTAACTTGGAAACAATCTTCATGATCGTTTCTGAAAGCATAAGAAACAGAAATAATACCTGGTTGGGGATGGGAGAAATGAAGGTTATGTCTCCAGGCTCCAACTAAAGGACACATTACTGGTTCTAGTGAAAGAGACCAAATCTATGATGGAAAGAGAGCAATGTGAAGGACCATAGGACTATATCTGGCTGTGCATATATTGTTGAGATGGCACAGTAGTCCAGGAAAAAAAAGCTGCTTTTAAAAATCATGAGATTTTATGTAAAATATAGATTTTCAGCTTTTCTTGAAAAACTGGAAATCTGGATGACACTGGAAGTGTTATGGCTTATGGCTATGTGTCCCACCAGAGCCTCATGTGGTAATGGATGGGACTTTTTATAGGTAGCTGGATCCAGATGTGTAACACTGGAATTTGTTCATAGGGCAATACTAGGATCAAGTGCACAAGGATTAAGGCCATGAGTAATACCCACCCTAGGTAATCTGGATAAGTTATAAAGGACAGAAAGAGTTGTGCTTGTCCTCAAATGTTTGCTACCTTCTGCCTGTCATGGACTGTTTCTCCCCTGCCATGCCTGTCTGCCAGGAGCCAGCTGATTATGGACTAAAACCACTACAATCTGTGAGCTAAATAAAACTTTACTCCTTTAACTTTCGTTATCAAGTGTTTTGTCTGGCTCAAGAATCTTTCCAACTGGCTTGTGGAAAGGAAAAGTTTGCAAAGGTTTAGAGATGCTGGCTAATAAAGTAGAACTGGAACACATTAGGTTCTATTGTACAAGAGGTTCTTGTCAGAGCTCAGAAGACTTAGAAGACTGATAGAAATACTTCTGGTAAAGACCAGGGTCAGGCAGTGTTTTCTGGGAGGAAGGATTACATTGACTGTTGGACTCCAGACCATGTGCGTTATTGTAGCAGGAAATGGCCCTACCTCAGCCAGTATATGTCAGTTTCTTAGATGCCCAGGTAATAGTTCCTGTTTCAGTTCTGGTTGCTCCTGTCTCTTAGAAACAGCTGTCACTGTCATGCCTAGATGGTCACTATGATGAACATTGTATAAACCAATCCCCAATTGATAAACCATTTTGCCTCTGTATTTCCTGCTTGCTTATCTCATAAGACCTGGACCACCAGAGATCAGAGCCTGATGTTCTAGGAATGATCACAATTAGTGTCCATCCATTTAAATAAATCTGCTCTTAAATCTTGGCTGTCATTCTGGTGTTTCTGTTTGCTGCTGCATTATTCCTTGGCAGAAAATTTCTCTGAATTTTCTGAGACTTTTCGTGAGACTGAGATTAAAGGCAGCAGATTAATCTTGCAGAAGAAATTTCAAGGCAGTCTAGTATTGAGTTAGTGATATGGCTACTGTGGGGGGCTTTTAGCCAGATTTATGTTGAAAATCAAGAGCAAAGAGCCCAGCAGAATATTTAAAATGTGAGTTTGGCTAGAAAGAAAGCTCCAGTAAAGTTGTGGACTGCAAAGATAGAACAGATACCCTGATTCCTGAGAAGGAATGGGATAAAAAGGATGACCTGAAAATATCTTAAGAACCAGCAGGACTCCACCCTTTGTAGCCTCAGAGTTTCAAAAATGAGTCTTTGCTTTGATAAGAGAACCTCAGAGCACCATGTTCCAGAGTGTCAGTGGCCTAGGCAAACAGTTACTTGAGATTTGCTCTTAGGCTCTCACTCCCTAAAACCAAAAAAGAAAGAAGCCTTGCTACTGTTCCAGCAGACCTTGGAAGAATATACCCATTTTAGGTGGATAAAGTTTGGGGTCAGGAATGTTCCCACTCAGATTTTAGAAGGCCAGGCAGTGTGCTCCTGAGAGGACAGAGTGTGAAGTTATGAATGTGAAGTCAAAGATGCAGTGGAGACACCAGAAATTTGAAGAAGCCAGGTATATGGATCATCTGAGGAAAACTTCAAGGAGGGAACAGAACTGGCCCAAGAGAGAAGCCAGGGAGGTACAACCACTACTAATACCATAGGGGCAGAGCCCTTTGGAGTTTGCATCCTGACACAGATTGCCAAGGATGCTGGGAATGGAACTGTAGAATTTAATGCTTGTCTTGCTGGATTTTGATTTTGTTTTGTTCCCATTATTACTGTCCCCCATTTGTAACTTTTGGAATGGAAATGTCTATCTTGTGCCATTGAATGTTGGAAGTGTTTAAGTTTCTTTTCATTTGTACAGGGGCTGACAACTGAGTTTGCCTTCTCAGAGGAGTTTTTGGGCTTGGACATTTCAGCAATGCTGAAACTTTTAGGACTTCGGCAACTCTTTGAGATAGACTAAATGCCTTTTGCATAAATGGTGTACATGAGTATTTAGATGTACTCCCAAAATCTTATGCAGTCATAGATGGGGATTTTTCAGAGGTGGCTGGCTCTAGAGTATGTGATACTGGAATTGATTCATGGGGCAATGCAAGGCTACAGGTTATTAGGATTAAGGCTGTGAGTGCTACTCACCCTAAGTAGCTTAGATAACGTATACAGGACAGAGAGCTGTGGTTATCCTCAATTGCTTTGCTACCTTCTTCCTGACATGAACTGTTTCTCTTCTCCCATGCCAATCTGCCTTGGAGCCAGATGATTATGGACTGAAATATCTACAAACTGAGCTATACAAAACTTTCCTCCTTTACATAGGATGTTGGGTATTTCATCTCAGCAACGAAAAAAGTTAAGACTGATTGTATTCTCATTCACTAGGGATCAGATTATAAAGCTGATGGGATGGGGCATCTACAGCTGGTCCAGTTCCTACTTCTACTGATTTTTAGTATATGAAACCTACTGTTGCCACTTTTATTGTCTTCTTGATTCTTGTATTTGAAACCTTTCTATGTTGAATATCTGGGGGCTTTGCCTTTAAATATTTCTGCCTTAACCTTCTCTCTTTTAAACTCCTGTTTATTTATTTGTTTATTTATATTTATTGATGGATTGCATTAGGTTCTCAATAGATAGCTTAGGCTAGTCTTTAATTTTCAATGATCCTCCAGCCTCAGCCTCCTGAGTTCTGGGATTACAGGTGTGTGCCACCATGCCTAACACTCCTGCTGCCTTTAATTCTTCACTCAATCCCACAGAATACACACATGTACAAACTTTCTATGGTGTATTACTTTAGATAACTTGAGGATATTTTGTTTAAATCTTCTTTTCTGACATATGTTGTGATTTTTCACCATCACATTTTCAGCCCCAGTACAATTTCTTTACATTTTTCCTTCCTGTTTTTAGGCAAACAGTATTCTGTTGGCCACACCATCATTTCTAACATCACTCACCCTGAGCTGCTGCAAGAATAAGATGAACTACAAGTGTATGTAGAGGTTGTTATTTTAGCCCCTTTCTTCTCTTGTCTGTGTGGAATTTGATATTCTTGGTTTAGTAGTAGCAAGTCAGGAGCTAGTTAAAATATCCCTGTTTGTTCAGTAAATAGATGAAAAACACCCTTAGCGGTAATCAGAGAAATGCAAATTAAAACCATGCTGAGAAGATGCCCAGATATCAGATTGTTTATTATAATATTCTTTGCAATCTTTGCATGTATAATATAGTTCATAAGAATAAAAACTGGACAAAGAAAAAAGAAAGACATTTTGCTTCTGCTTTCTCCCTGTGTAAGCAGTCAGTTGAGACGCAGATGACACAATCATTTGTGCATGTAGCTTTGAAAAATAGGTGCAGGACATGGTAACTGAGGGCTAGATGGAGGGAGGTTTCTCTTTACAGAAACTTCGTTTTCCAAGTGAAGTAGCAATGAGAGAACGAGACTCAAGATTATGAAACCTGAGAGAGTTTAAAAAAAACTAGGCATTCACCACCCCTACCTACCTACTTTCTCTCTCTTTCTCATGCATACACATGATCTGTATTACTTTTAAAGAATAGGTTAGCCACACTCTTAACCCTCAAATATGAACCTATATCTGGTCTATCTTATAGACAATAGCTACCAATTTATATAAAATACAGAGAAGTGAGGAACATGTTAAATGACACCATGCAGTTAGTAAAATTCGTAGTGGAAAATTCGACAGAACAAATGATCCAGATTTTTCAGCATATAAGTTAGAGGGTGGTAGAATCACTAATATAGAAAAAAAAAAAGTCTTAAAAGACATCCATCTAAAGCATATAGGATTCTTCATAGCAAACAATGGCATTACACAGAGCTATTTGCCATATTCTTTCTGTGGTTTAATTTTCATAGCTTTGCAACAATATCTTGTAGTCAAAACAAAGAAATATGACAGATCTACCAATCACTTTCAATCAAAATTCAAACTTGGGTTTTGTTTCATACACTAGACAAATGTTTAAAATATTAATTATATAATTTGAAATTCATATTTGAGGATGTGGTGGTGGTAATGTGCTTATACCCCTCCCCATCCCTAAACATTACACAATCCAACAAGCAGCACATCAATCAAATTCACTACTGGACTGGGTTCTGTGGCCCCTCACACACATGATTAGAGGGTAATATTCAGCCCAATGAGATTATAACTACCCAGCCTAGAAGGGAATGTGGTTGTTTCTGATCCCAAAGAAGAAAATCTCATTTATCTCTTTCTTCAGTGTTATCAGAAAATGCTTTGCAGCAAATAAATGGCAACCACATAAGTGGATGTTAATGAAATTTTAATGAATTTGAGGTGCTGGCTCAGTATATCCCTGCAGAGCTCTGTTTTTTAAAAAAGAAAAGAAAGTGCTGCTTTAATGCTAAAAGCTTACAGATGAAAGCAGCAGCACAAAGAACAAAATGAAGGTTGCCCCAGTGGGGACGCAGATTTTTCCCAGCCTAGTACATTTCTGCGGCTTCACTTCCCCAGTGTCCTGGAGGCTTTGCCAGCCCATGGCAGCTATCCCACAGGTTCTAGTGCTTCACAGCTTTCCAGGATTTCTGCTCTCACCCCTTGCTGCCTGTGGATTTTGAGGGCCCCTGCATTACTTTAAATGTTTATTGCAGATTGCTTCTTTTGCCTTCTACATAGGCTGTAGAGTCTCTTCAGGAGAGGGGCTGGGAGAGTTATTGCCTGTTGATCTACTCATCCAAATAAGTGTTGAGTGTTCTTTGCTACACACATATGGACTTTGGCTCAGGGCCCAGAATACCTGAGTCAATTTCAGAATCCAATTGTTACAAGGGGTTTGTATTTTTAGAGAAGAAAAAGGTGTGCATCTTAAGATCCTAAAGCTGTCCACATTTACATTCCAACTTTCTTTTTAATTAAGCAGACAACAAAGATCAATAGAGAATTTACTAGCATAAGGGGCCATACTGGAATGATTTGGAGGAAGAATTTTGCTGCATCGACAAAGGGAGGGCAGAGTGGGTATTTACCCAGCCATCTTTAACTGTTGGGATGTTTCTCATTTGTTTTAGTTTCCATTGTCTCTATCCATTCCCCATCCAATCCCAACCTTGGCCACAACGATTCCAGAATATTAATGAAGCCCCTTGGCCTTTAGAAGTATTTTCCATAACAGAAGAGTTTCCCCCTTTTACATAGCAAGAACAATTGTGTGCATTGTTAGAGACCCCAATATGACTTTGATTTCATCAGAAAGGAATAGGAATTCTCCATTGACAGCTCCCAGTGACTGAAAGTGTAATCAAAGTCAATGCATTATTAATGACTCTTCTTTTTAATGACTCAATCACAGTGTGAAATATTTTTCCAATGTTTTATTTTATGTGATTTCTCCACTTGAAAAAGCCTGCCTACAAATTAAGGGAATACAATCACTAAATAAAACCAGAAATATTGTGTTTGTTGGACAATCTCTAAATAAATTGTCCTTCAAAGAGATTGTAGAATAAGTGCTGATCAGGCCAGGGATGTAGCTTAGTGGCATAAGCATCTGCCTTGCAAGATGAGGTTGTAAGTTTGATCCGCAGTACCACAAAATAAAACAAGCCCTGATCAATTTTGTCCAACAGAAAAACCAGGTGAATAATACACCTAGATCTAGTTCCTCAAGAATACAGAATGAGAACCAAGCTTTGGAAATGATCTGCCAAATGATCTGCCTTAATTGATAACCATGGAACCTTGAGAAATTCTCCCAAAAGTTCCATGGTTGAATTTCTTCCTCTGTATGATAAGATTAGTGATACCTTGAGACAGAGGTTATGTGCAGATTAAATGAGATAATATATGTGGCATGTCCTTATTCTGGTTCCAAGTACCAAGACAGAGAAGAAAGATAGTGACAACAACCTTAGCAGCTGGTTACTTACCCTGCACTGAAGTGATTGACAGGTTACCAGGAGAGGGGACAGTGGAGTGAGGATGGGGTAAGAGGAGTGTGAAAGGAAGAGAGAAGGAGAGCCCAGATGGCATAAGAAGAGGACAGATTCTTTTCTGCTTCATTATCTTTGAGATGGGGCCACTGGGCCAAAGGAGTCCAAGGATTCCAGACCAGAACAAGTGTAGTTATGTGGGAATGACTTTTAAAAAGTCTGTGAATAGTGTTTGTTATACTTTTAATAAATGACTTTTCTAAAAATGGAATTTTAGTCGTGACCATTCCAATGGGCTGTTAATTACAATTTATATTGATCTCAAGGCTTTGTTTTATATATTTAAAGTACTTATGGGGCACAATTATGACGATAGTTACCAAGTTATAAAGTGTCTTCTGTATTCCAGGCATTATGTTTTATACTTTTCATTTGTTAACTCATTTAATCTATCTACAATACGGCTGTATATTTTACTTTTAAATAAGTGAAAACTCAGGCTTAGGCTGTTTTCTCCCAGGTCGCGTAGTCATTAAGTTGAAAGACTGAGAATCTGATCTCAAACTTTTGATCCATAGATTTGTGTTCTGACCCTGAAAACCATCATATACCATCCACAGAAATAATGGGTAAGACTACCATTGTGGGGCCAGGTACATAACTCAGTGCCTGGCAAGTGTTAGGTTCAGTGTGATACTGTAAAGTGATAGTTAAGATACTGGAAGTGATAGTAAGAAAATCAAATCCATTTTAATGAGATTTGTCTGGTTATTTTCTGACATTGTCACCCCTGAGAGGTAAAAATGTATAGACTGTGTGGGTATGTGTGTGTGTGTGTGTGTGTGTGTGTGTGTGTCTGTGTGTGTGTATGTGTGTGTATGTGTGTGTATACTGGGGTGGGGAGAAGAGAGAGAGGAATTTCATCTTAATTTTATTGGAATTTTTCTTTCCATTGCTTGCAACCTCCACTTTTTAGATTACCTCCAGAGTCATTATTTACGGATACAGCTACTTACTGTGTAAAACAGTCAGGGTCATTTAAAATCTTTTAGGCAGAGAACATTTAGGTTTTCTTGTTTCAGACTACTGGTAACAAATCTTCATTAAATCTTAAACACAGCATAAACATGAACAGATTGCGAATGCTTCCTAATTCAACAAAGAGAGATTACAGCTTTGCAGATACTGTTCAACTCTGAACAGACCCCGAGGATGTCATTTTAAAGGCCCATAGTATTTTCGTGTATTCTGGCCTGTCTAAATCAGATTTTCACAGAAGAATCAATATTGTCCCTAAGTTATGCATTTTTGCTTAAAGTTGTCTGGACATAGATTTATGCTTCTGTGGTCATCTGCATTATCCCTCATGCAAGGCAATCGATAGTGCTCTAACCCAGTCACCTCCCTACTGGTGCTCATGTATATTTCACACCCATGGAATCTTTGCAATAGGACAAAATAATTGCAATCTCCTATGCAATAGGAGAAAATAATGGCAGAGACAAGGCAAAGCACACGTATTAGGACCTAGTTGGGGACTCACCCTATCACTACTGGGTCTCAACATGGAAGCGTATGGAAATCTACCTATAGTCTGTTTGGATGAGGGAGAAAATGTGCCCAGAGAGATTCCCGACTGGGGGTTGCAAATCTCAAAATGTCATTCTATTGAGAAAGGAATATGCTTGAGCACTAAACTCTAGTTTTTCTTTGGGATGAGCCTTAGAGGATAGCTCTTATGGCTCTCTATCTTTTCAGTTTGGCTCATTGTTCTCAAGAGATAGTGCATGATACCAATATCCCTTTTATGATACAACCACCTGCACAGACTTAATGTGTGGCCCAGCCAAAGTGTTGTCAGTTTCTTTTACTCCTCTTCCTCTTGTTTTTTTATTTAGACAATTTACTCTTATTGCAGTGTAAGACATAAAACTTGTTTTCAGTCCATAGACAGTCACCTAATGCCTCAGATAATTCTAATTCAGATTTAGGCCTTGTAAGGGTGCTTTTCATTTAAAACACTGGTTCCTAATTTGGTGGTGTATTGTAACTATTACAATCAACTGAGGAGTTTTGAAAATGATGTTGAATATGTTTTATTATGAGAAATAGTGATTTAATTGCTGGGGATTTTTAAAAGTCCCCGAGGTAATTCCAAAGGGCAGCCAAGTTTGGTAACTACTGATGCAACCCTTCAGCTCAAAATATGGCCCATCTGGTATCACTTTGGATGTTCATAGAAATACAGATGCCTGAGTGCAGCCCAGACCAACAGGCTGGTCCTGCATTTTAACAAGATAGCTGGGTGATTCATATGCATATTAGGAAAGTATTTATCTAATTCTGTTTACTAGTCCAGTTATTTAAATACAGGATGACAACAAATTGCATTTTTGCTAATTATTATAGGTTAATAATACAGAAAATAAAAATGATGATTTTATCAAAATTTTTCAACACAAGAGTCAAATGGTTGAAATGCACTTGCCCATGCAGCACTCGGGGCAAGCTTATGTTGTTAAATACTTAAATTTTAATTTTTGCTAAATTGCACTTTTTTTCTTGGGTTTTAAGAAAGAGGTACTGTTTTATCAGTGAGGGTTAGAACACAGGTGAGGACAATGGGTAGATGCAAGGACAGATGGATGAGCTAAGGTTGGTGCATGACAATTCCAGTGATGTCAGGACTAGGCTTTAGGTTGAAGAGTCCAGTTTATCATATTCCTCTCGTTTTCCTCCTGATTCTGTATTGATGACAGCCACAGGAATGGGATGAAACACAGTTTTAGCTCTTTGCTGGCAAAGGCAGGTTGGGAAATGCATGTAGTTTGCACTGGAGACCAAAATAAAGCTGCCTGTTCTTTGTCCTTGTGTTAACTTCCTTTCCTTACCTCAGAGAGCTGGAGAGGGTAGAGATTTGAGTGGGGTGTTTTGCCCTGGTAAGCTCACCCCACCAAGTCAGAGGAGCTTTATTCCACTGATGAACAATCTCAGCAGAGGGAGAGCTAGCAACTGGTGCCAACTGTGCAGGAGTAGTGAGCAGTCACTCCTTCAGTGGGAGACAGGACATAACAGTTTTTTTGGCAGTCTTTTGTATTAGTGACTAAGGTAGAAATGCAGGGAGAGGATTTAGTAATTTCTCTCATCCTTTTAACTTGATTAGAATTAAGGAACAGGTATCGGGCAGGCCTGCCCAAAAACACTGGTTAGAATGTTCAAGAACCAATCTGCAGAAAGGGGAAATGAGACAGAAGAACAAAGCCAGTGCAAGTCCCTGACTGACAGGTACAGAGACAGCCACCAACTTGCATTGTCCCACTATCATGTTTGCCCCCAAATGTCTTCTTTTACTCAAGGCAATTGCATTTCTTTAGGTGTCTTTGCTTTCAGACAAGTCGGAAAGCTGGTATTTCAGAGTCTTACCTTTGGGTAGAGTTGAGTGGAAGTAGTGGCTGGCTTTCTCAGATCTATGGATGTATTTATCACTTCCACTTAGGAATCTTGAAATTATATGCCTAAAAAAAAGTGATTTATCTTTCAGAGGCATTGCCTAGAAAGGGTTCAGGAGAGAAAGATCAATAAGTAACCACCCAGCTTTCCCCTGCAACCATTCTGGTACCTGAGCATCTAATCTTCTGTACTGGTATACTATCTAATGTACTGGTATACTAAGGTGGTCTCAGACTCAACAAGGTAGAATAATGCAAAGCCTAAGCAACAGTCACCTGCTTAAAACACACAAGAAAACTGTTTCAGCCCTCCTTTCTCCCACCAAACCCACAGCCTTTGTTGTCAGCATCGATCCACATCACTTCTTTACCACGCCTGTGCCCCTGGCCCTCAGCATCTGGCCAACAGCTCCACAGAAACCTCTCTTCCAAAGGCCACACATGGCCTCCTTATTGCTAAATCCAAAAGCTTTTCCTTCACTTCAGCTCATTTAATCTTTTTCTACAGTCATTTACCTGACAATATTTCTTCTTTTTTCCCTAGTGGTCAAATATTTGAGCTTTGAAATCAGACAGATCTGAAGCTAAATCCTAACAGTACTGCTTGTAATGTGACTGGACACATGTATGCACAGAGGAAATATCAAATGTGTGTTTTTTATTTTATTTTATAGAAAGTGGGATCACATTTTCTATTCTTCTCTGCTTCTTGTCTTACTCACTTAATAGTTCATTATAGATATGAGTTCAGCTCATTCTTTTAAGTATGAAAGCACCAAAGGTTATTCAACCATTGATGCATTGATGGATATTCCATTTGTTTTCAGACAATCTCAGTCTTAACTGGTGATTTTACATTCTAGTTAGATCAAAGACATGTATATGTTCAATTAATATATAACGTGTATTTTTAATGTTAATGGATGCTGCCAGATGGCCTTCTAAAAAAGCTGTACCATTTCATATTCCACCAACAATGTTTCAGTAGCCCTTCCTTGAAGTATTTATAGTACTTTTAAAAACTTTAACAAATCTCATGCATTTCCTAGCTGCCACAGAATTTGAGCATCTTTTCAGATGTTTATTAGCCATTTGTATGTTGTGTTCTTTGAGCCTGGATATTTATATCCTTACTCGAGTTCCTTAACCTCTCTGAGTTTTGGCTGCTTTACAATGTTATTGTGAGAATTAAATATAATACAAGGAGATGTTGGTCAAAATATAGCATTAACAAAATCCCTGATAAATGGAAGTTATGATCATTTTGAATTTCTTTTTCCTTATTTAGTATCTTCCTCCTTGATACCTTGAAATGTAGGCATTTTCCAACATTGTGCTGCCAAGTCCTTTTTCCCTGACACTTTGCATCTTCTCACTCTCTGAAAAACCTCAATCACTTCCACAATTTTGATCTTACAAATTCTGTTAGTTGAAAAATAAATTTTGATTTCTAATTCTTATTTGTCTTTCAAATCAGAATCAGCAATTTCAATACCCTGCTGAGCCCCACAGTCCTATCACCCCACTGGCTCCCTATTCCCAAGCAGGAAAATTCAGGCTCTTAACAAGAGACACATCGCTCCCACCCCAGGCTTTGCATGATCCCAAACTCGACCTTCCCTCCAAGAACTTTACAAGAAAATCTTAAAGTCATTCTGCTGCTGTGATCCAGACACACTGATTTCAGGGGGCGGCTCCATGAATCACACCTCTGCAGTGACTGCATGTATCAGTCCTTTCTCATGCCCACTGCTTCTGTCACGTCCCCAACCACAGTTGCATTCAGTCTTTTCTCAGCCTATCAAATTATAAATGAAGTGTAAAATACATAAAAGATAGATAATAAGTGGAGAGATAGCTCTTTCTCAAATGGGAAGGAATCAAGAGATGAAAGGAGGGAGGAAAAGGGAGGAGAAGGGGGTGAAAAAAGGAATGAAGATGAGCTATGCATGTGTGCCAACTCCTCCCACAGAATGTAAACATTAAGTACTGGAAATCTGTGCTAAGAAAAAGTTATTTGTTCCATGCCAGAGAACATCTAAAGCAGGAGGAGAATCATGTCACCCCCTAAGAGCCTTTTCTTAGTTTTTTCTCTTATAGAACGCTATTCACGCTGCCCTCAAGGACACTCCCTACCCCTGGGTGCATCCATCTCTACCATACTATTTCACATTCTCTCCACTAGCACACCAAAGATTTTTCTCTGCTGGCTTTTCAGCCTGTGATACCTCCACCTTCTACTACCTGGAATTCTATTTCAGTGGCTTTTCTTCTACTGACATCTTTTCATTGATTCAGCTTGAATGCATCAACTACCCTAGCAGCTTTCCATAGCATCCCCAATTTAGTTCTCTTATAGAAATTGAATCACATACAGAATTGAATTGAATCATATATAGAATCACATGAAGAATTCTTCATGGCCTATTCGATTCTATGCTTTTCAAAGGCTAGAATCTGCTTCTTATTTCTAATTAAATTTTCTTTCTTTGCTGTGCTTCTGAGCCTTAGTTTCTCATCTGGTACCTTGTAATTGCTCCTTCCTTTTTAAATTTTATTTTTAGGATAAATCCATGAGCATGGTTGGAGTCTGAGGACAAACCAAACAGAACTAGGGATAGAAAATCTTACCAGGGAACTAATGCCTTAGAGTCAAAGGTGGCAAATGCCGTCTGCAGGACTGGTCCTTCCCACAGCTGCTTTCTGTTTGCCATATGTGAACATGTTCTGTGTGTTGGCCAGTGTTCACCCGTCAGGATGTGTCTTATTGGCATCTGGCCTCTCTTGGAAGAAGGAATGGCAACAAGATCAGGCTTGCACTCTTGGATGGCACAGTCAGTGCAGATTGGCACGAGTAGCTTTCCTTGGGCATAGTCTCTTGTCCTTGATGCTGGGCCTCACACCCATGGGTAGGAATTGCATGGCCCTTACAGCCAACTGACTCCACAAGCACAACACTAATTTCACGTGCGACTTTGGACTAGATAATTTACCCTTGGATTTCATTTTATATCTTTCATTTATCGGGGGTTATTTTTGTTCATTTTCCCTCTATGGTTCTCATGTTTAGAATATTTCTTCATAAAAAACACACCTACTGAACATATAATTTTGTTGCACTTACACTTGTCTCCACAGTGATTCGGATTTTAACTATAATTCTAACCATAGAACAATAATATGAAATGTGTTGGTTTTCTATCATGCTGATTTTGCTACTTAAGCAACAAAGTTAAGACCTCATGTGAATGAATGCTTAAGAACCATTGGTTTCTATTAGTTGACAAGTGTTGTAGTTTATTCCTTTCTGTCCCAGATCAACCTCTTACCTACTCAGAAACCATGACAAATGAACATGAATCTCTGGGAACAATGGTTGGATCTACTAGCTAGAAGCTCTGATAAATTCTGTAATTATATATACATGTATATTATATACACTAAGTATAATATATAATACAATAGATATAATGGATAAAATAGATAATGAATTATATATATAAAATATATGACACTCCCAGTAGCCTTATAAGTGTGTAAATAATGCTTATTACTGAAATGTCCTAATGAACAGCTACCACCAGTAATGTATAAAAAAGAATCTAAACCTTTTCTGTTCTCTTCTCAATCCCATTTCCCACTTGCTTCTTAACTGTTTTGAACATAACTGCCTAATTCCCTTTTCTTTCTTGGTGCACATTTAAAGAAATTGCAGACAGACTAGAAATTCCATTTTTCTATTTGTTCTGTGCCCCTTACCGCACAGTGTGAATTGGATACCATCCCATTCTAGTACATTTTCATCTGCCTCATCTTCTTAATTACTTCCTATCATTCCTAAGAAGGAGAGTATCATAAAGTATTTAGATAGTTTCCTGCTGATGGACATTTTGCTTCTTTCTAATTTGCTTTCTAATTTAATGATCGGTTTCCTTAATGAAGAAGATGGAGGGAAAGTAGTTATTGAATGACTGTGTTTCTGGCAAAAAATGTTAACTACTCAGGTATTTGAGAGTTGACCCTGAATATACATGAAAAATCTTCTATCAAATGTATTATTTTTGTAGTTCACTTTTTCAGAAATGAGCATCTGGCTTTGGATATCTATCAGGCCTTCCTTTTTAGTCATGTTAACAATTCACATGTGCTGAGTGCTTGCTAAGTAGTACAGGGCCGATGGCTGTATATGAATTATCTCATTTAACTCTCCCAGTAGTCCTAAAAGCAATCAATGGTATATTATTCTCATTGTACAGAAATAGAAACCAAGCAATTTTCCTTAGTTAAACAGGTATTAAAGGCATAGAAGTGAAATTTGAACACACACAAATGTGAATGAAGGTAGCGGTTGTCTCTTAACTTTCTTGAAGGTACAGGAATCCATTTACAGGGTCCAGTTTCTTCCTACCTCTGTATGGATGTGACACTTTCACTGAGTGAAAGAAGAGAGGACCTTCCATGTCCAAGAGTACAATCTTGTCTGTTCCCAAAAAGATACTGGTGGGCACAGCAAAGAGAACGTTCCCTTCTGTGAACTGTGGAGCCTCGCAGTGCTTCCAAGGTAGCAGCTTGGTGCAGATTTGACGACCAAGCTTATGTCTGTGCAGACTCAGGCTGTGGTGAAGAGAACCTCAGAGTCTCAGGACTTAGATTTGCCATGACCTCTTGTGCAGTCAAGAGCTGGTCTTCTTGGACTATAAGAGACATTTTTTCACTTGAAATCAGAACTTCACACTTGCAAAAAAATTTCAAAAATAGTGCAAATACAAAGAACTCTCTCTTCAGTTAACCTCCCACACAGAATGCTCAGATGTTAACAAGTCCCATGTTGGCTCTGTTGCTCTTTCTTCCCCTTTTGCTTTTACGTGTGTGTGTGTGTGTGTGTGTGTGTGTGTGTGTGTGTGTGTGTGGTGTTTGTGTAGAAGTGCATGTGTATGGGAGTATTTGTCTGGGTTTAGTATACATTATTATATCATTGTTTTATTTCTCAAATATTTGGAAATAATGGTTATCACTATATATTTCATTGGGTATTTCCATAAAACAAAGACATTCTCTCATATAACCATAGAATAGTAATGAATATCAGGACATTAATATTGATATAGTGTTGTTATTTAATGTGTATGCTTTAATCAAATTTTACCAACTAATCCACTGAAGTCCTTTATAAATAAATTTTTTTCTGGTCTATTATCAAATTCAGGATGACATATTATCATTCACTGTCTTTTTTGTTTTAATTTTTTTGATTTTCTAAAATATGGAAAATTTTTTCAGTCTGTGTTTTATAATTTTGTTCTAAGCCCTTTTTTAATTTTTAATTTTTTATTTTGCTGAGTCAACACAGTTTCCCAGGCTGGGCTCAAACTCATGATTTTCTTGCCTGAGTTTTCTAGAAGGCTCTGATTTCAGGTGCACACCACCACTCCCAACTTCTTTTGTGAGGGTTTTGAAAAGGATGAGCCAAGTATTTTCCTTTAATTTTTCTTTATCTGATATTTCTTCATAGCTTCTTCAGGTTATGCATTTTTTTCTAGGAATATCATAGAGTAATGCTCTGTCTTGGTGCATCTTGCTGGGAAGTGTGAGATTTCTGTCTCACTACTGGTAATAGTAAGTATTGAGTCCTGGTTAGAATGATGTCTGCTACACTTTTACCTTAAGCTACTATTTTCCCTTGGTAATTTTGATTCATTTGGAGAGACACTTTGAGGCAAAGTATTAAGTATGACTAAAATATGCTGAATATTTAAGTCTTTATACCTTATCGTGGCAAAAGACAGTCACCATTAATTTACCTCAAAATAAAAAGAAAACAAGCTAAAGACCACTCAATTATGAGATATGAAAATACAGTGAATATTTAAATTTAAAAATATTTTAGAACAAGCTATGTGATCTCAAATTCCCTTCCAAATGCTTCCCCACTTCAAAACCGTTTAGCCTACTGTCCTTGCCACTTTATGAAGCATTTCTGCAAGTTCTTTGTATGAGTGTCTTAAACAGTGCTCTTGTAGCTGCCTCCATGATCTCAGTGAATACAAGATGTTTATCTTTCATTGTCATTTTGACTTTGGGGAAGAGCCCTAACTTACAAGATGCCAGATATGGCAGATAAGGTGGATAAGAACACATTGTAGTGTTTTTGTAAGCCCGCCTTTCCATTAGATGGCACTTGGCACAGCACACATCACATTTTGACCACGTCTCATGAAGACTTCCAGAACTGCTTAAGAAAGTAGTAGGAACAATGGGGTAAGCATGTCTGAAGCAAGAAGGAATGTTTTGAGGGAGCGTAATGGAAAGGCATCTTTCATTGCAAATATTTTTTATTTAAATATTCACAATATATTTTGATCACATCCTGCAAATACCCTATCATCAAGTTTTTTACTTAGTAGTTTTGGAAATCATTGATAAGTTTTATCTAAAACATAGTTTCCTATCTTGCTGGCCAAGTGAGTCCTGATATTCTTGTTTTGCTATTTTTATCTCCCATGGGTTTATTGGGCAAAGATAGAAATTTATTATATAGTTACTTCAGTATAGTAGTAACGAGTTCATCATTTACAATAGATCAGTCATTTTTAATTTGGCAGAATATAATTATCATTAGCATTTACCACGAAGGGTAAGTGTAATAAGAAAGCATAGTTCTTGACATACTATTTCTTTAAATATATCCAAGTACAATTTCAAAATACAATTACAAGTTAAAAAAAAATTCTCTCAAATTCCCAAATGCTAAAGATGAAGGTTATTAACACTGAAATTTGCCTTCTCTGAATGGCTTATGGTTCAGGTCTACTTAGCTACAAAATATCAAATATTAAGGCTACCGAATATGGCTGATGGAATTTTTGATTGGTTTAAAGAGACAAATAAAAGAAACATAGACATGCGGGCCATCTCATACAGAACTGGCTCTCAGATTCACTTCTTTAAGCACACATAACTGGGGCTGCCTCCAGCCTTGTGTCACAGTCCCTGTCAGAGCTCAGCAACTGTGCCCAAGTTATCAGGAAGCATTGAGCCCCGAGGGCCAGACAGGCTTGCTGATGCATCCTGAGCTCTGCTGTCCTTCCCAAATGCTTTAAACAATTGCTCTTATGACTGGCTCTTATTTTCATCTGTAGGTTTTGGGTTTGTCACTTTTCTCCCCTAAAAAAGCAATGTGGTAACAGACACACTCATTAAAGGTGGCCCACATTTCTACACATTGTACTGTTTTTTTTTTTTTTTTTTTTTTTTTCATTGCCACCTTACTGCCAGATGGAAAATTGCAGGAGATATTTTGTGTAAATTGGGAACCTTTTCTCACTGAGAGTGCAAACTCCCCTTTTCAATTACTAGTTGAGAAAAATTCTTGCAGATTAACCGAGGTCAAAAAGACTTAGGAGAAGCAGGGCAAAATAGGCCTCACTGATTACTAGGGAAAGTCAGGTCTCTGGTTTCTTTCTTCACTCTTTCATTCCTCTTGCAAAAGAAGGGGAGAACTTACCTGGGGGAAACGACTCCTAATTCCCAATCTAGTTCTGGCATCACCTTGATTGGCACTTGAAACACTGTGTTGTTGAGTAAGAGCAATCCCTTCCTCCCCTTTGCTCTTAGACCTGACAATTTGTCCTGTCTCCTTTCAATACTGGTCAGTACTAATTACTGTGTTATTTGATTAATTTATTAACAGATTGGTAATTTAATTTAAGAAGCATTTATATTGTGTTTACTTAGTATCAAGAAGTATGCTTTGGATTAGAATACAATAACTAATAAGATATTTGTCCTGGGAGAAGACAGATATGAGACAAGAAGAATCTATAATACTATATGTAAAGTATTATGGGGCTATGCGGAAAAGCACAACAGATTTTGTCATCAGAAATAAGAGAAGACTTCAAAGAGGAAGTGACAATTGTGCTGGGTATTGAAAAATGAGGAAAGTTTATAGAATAATAGGGGATAGAAACTTTATGGGGGAAAATAAAGAATTGCTTTGAAATCTGTGAAAATATAATATACAATGATGATGGGAACATAGATGATATAACCTCTGTGGGAAGCAGTTTAGCAGTTCCTCAAAAAAAACTAAATATAGACTTAATTACTCATCATGTTTACTTCTAGGTAGATACTTTAAAAAATGAGAGACAGGTATTTAAACCAATATATGTGCATAGATATTCATGAAAGCATTATTCACAATAGCCAACAAGAAGAAATAAACAAATTATGGCATACAATGGAATAATTTTCAGGCAGTGAATAAAATACTGACATATGGTACATCATGAAGTACATGATGTACATAAGTATGTGGTACATATGGTACATCATGAAGATACATAAAAAATTATACTAAGCAAATGAAGCCAGACACAATAGGTCTCATGTAATGTGTTTCTAATTTTATGAAAGATCTAAAGTAAGTAAATTCACACAGATAGCAATTATATTTTTGGTTGTTAGGGACTGGAATAGGAAGAAGTAGAGAGTAATTACCTAGTGGAATCTCCTTGGGATGATGAGAAGATTTTGGAACTGTACAGATATTGGGTTGATATCTGAAATTTTCTAAGTGCTACTGATTTCCCTCAAAATGAATTTCATCTCAGTCAAAGCAAAAGAAAACATAACACATGTATTATTTGATTTGTGTTTTGTTTACTAGATTGGTGAAAGATTATTTGATTATTTTACTCATTTGATATGTTAGGAAAAAATCACAATTACAACCAAATTTTGTAGGAAATATGTTAGCTAACAGGTGAAGAATAAGAGATACTAGCTCCCATAGCAAACAAGTCTCTCTCTCTCTCTCTCTCTCTCTCTCTCTCTCTCTATCTATCTCTGTCTTAGTTACTTTTTACTGGTCACTGAGACAAAACACCTGATGCCCAAAGTTGGGAAAGGAAAGGTTTATTTCTTACAGTTTTTGGAGGTTTTAGTCCATACTCAGTTGCCTCCAAGGCAGGGTGGCATGGTGAGGCCGCAGTTCATGGCAGCTGCAAACAGCAAGGCAGAAACACATGCCTTCTTTCTGCCATTATGCAATGACACCATCAATCCAAGCACTAGACAATGAGCCAATCACAGATGCATAATGTAAAGGCATGAGGCCTGGAGGCCACCAACATAAACCGTGACACTCTTTATAATGTAATGTGACAGTCTGCTGTACATATTCACAAGTAGAAAAACATTGTTTGCAGTTATCAAGGATGTGCTGTGTAATTCAGTGGCAGGGAACCTATGGCACTTATGTTACTGTGCTTTTCTTTTAAGACAAAATATGTTAAGAAATGAATTGTGTCTAAATTAAAACCTCAGTTTAACTGAAGCATTGGCACTTTGTACAAATGAGTGGGTTTTGGGTTGCAGTTTCTCACCTGGTCTCTAAAAGGTTCATCATCACTGCTTTAGGTCCTTGCAACACTCTTCTCCAGTCATCACCAAATGGAAAAAGATACAGTGGATCACATATGGAGAGCTTTTATGAGATGGTGCTCTGATGTAAGAATGCATCATCCTCCCACCCCCTAAGCACCAATGACTATAAGTTAGTATCTTTACCATGTCTAGCTGCAGTATAAACTAACAAATGTAGACTGTGTGTCAGGAAGAAAATAAAGATTTTGGTGAGAAAACACCTCTTCTTGTCTTGTGTATTATCATGTATACCCAAACAGGTTTCTAGTTCAGTATCTGATAAAAGTCACATAATGAATATTGCTCCTTTCTTTGTAAGAGAAGATTCATCACAGCTCTAGGACAGATGTCTAACAATTCCTGATGTGGGGCCATTAGCTGTGGCCATGTGGGGAAGTCAGCCCGTGTGGCTGCCAGGCACACATTCAGCAGAGTTCCTTATGGGCTCTGCACCTACCTGCGCTTTTTTTCTTTGTGTTTTGATACTTAACCTGAACTTGGTCCAGGGAGCTTTCCCAGTGCTTACCTGGGATTTGGCCTTCATGCACAGCTTGCTTGCCTCTCTCATCTCTGTATTACTTCTGGAGTTAGCCTTCTGAACAGACTCTTCCTGGGTCTTGGATTGGGATCTTCACTGAGAAGATCCAGAAACATCTTTTTCCATTTTTAATTTCCTAGTCATATATCAAAGATTTATAACTTGAACATATTAATTTATTCCTTGTTATAATTGTTTGAAATTTCTATCTCTTCTGAAATCTTATAATTAGTTGATTTTTGAAGAAATATTTCAAAAATTATTTTTATGAAGCCCATCTGGCAAAACAAATTAATCTCTAAGGAATGTTAATCAGGCTAATTGCTAATTAAATGTCCTCCTTGATTGTATTAGTTATAGATTGGGAAATGTTTGTGTTGTACATTAGTTTTTATGAAGACACTGATAAAGCATTCACTTTTCTCCTTCAATTTGCATTTAAGATATATGTGTGTGTTGATATTTCCATTTTTCAAATTGTCATTAGATCAGATCACTACACACAATCTTAGAATTTGGGAGCTAAAATTTATTTAAATCCATTTTTAGAGTCTCAGCCTCATAATTCTTAAAATGACTTTGTGGTTCATGGAACTTTGGAAACTTGATATACAAAACAATTGCCAGTGGGTTCAACTTAATCAGAGATGGCAAATAGATTTTTAATTTTATATGCCAGTGAATTAATAGTAATTGCCTTAACTACATCGTAGAGGAAAATTTGGAGGCCTGTATGGGAGGAGAATATTTACCATCACACACTGTATCTCTGTAGACTGAGTAGTGATTCATAGAAGACAAGCCTCAGAGAGCAAAAGTCATTTTTGCCCACGATGACAGTGTGAATCTAAAAATAACATAAGATTGATTAGAATCAATCTTTAGGAAAAACCTTAGTTCTGTATTGCAATCTCTTTGTTCCAAGGTAGTTAAGTAAAAATATATTTGCAAGTCAAAATATACATTTATTTAGCTTGAGTTAATTATTCATTTCTAGAAATGAGTTAGCATTTTTCAGTCAAAGTAATCTAGGTTTCATGATTAATTTCTTTCTGTGGTTTTTGGTTAGATGTTTACATACAGAATAGGCATTTTTCCTGAATTTGACCTGTGTTTAGAGGTAGATCACTTTTACAGTTGATTAAGACCTCAGGGATCTTCCTTTTTGAGGGGATGGAGTTTCTTTTTATAACTGACACATGAACAACGTGTGCACATGAGGAATGTGACTCATGAGTCTATGGGAATATTTATCAAGAAAAGGATGTTGCTGGGAAGTCAGATCTAAATTCTATTCTTGCTTTTTTATCAATAAGCCCTATAACTGAGGCCAAGCCACTCTGTGATCCTCATTGGTCTAAGCTGCAAAATAGAAGCAGGATTCCGTTTTCGGCTATTATAAGGCTATTTGTTGAAGCTAATATTTTTCTCCCCCTTTGGTGTCTTGCATAATTTGGTTTTGCTTGCTAATTGAGCACAAGAGGGCAGTACTTAGCAGAATGCTCCCTTTATTTCTTGGCAAATAGTCAAATTCCTTGGCATTTTGGAGACTTTATTCTTAATTTTCCTGCTATTATTGACAGATAGATTTGGTAGCCTCACTGGATTTGCAAGACAATTTTACTCTTAAAGGTAAAGTTTATAATTTTTATAGGAACAAATATACAATATTCAACTCTGACAGCACATGTACATATAAATATTTTATCTGTCAGTGTTGAAATAGCCAAAAACTTTTCCAACTTACTTGATTTTCTTTCCCTTGAAACTTTATATTTGGTGAGGATTTTTAAAGGAAAATTATGTACAATAATCTGTAAATACTGTCAGCCAAATGGGCCTGAAAATGAACTAATTTTGCCCCCACCATTTGCTATTCATTTACAAATGTTTATTTATCTTGGTGAATGATTCTATCATGCAGCCTATGGCCTGTGCCGTGAACCTGAGAATCAGCACCCTTAGATTTTCCTTTCCCATATCCCTTTATTGTCCTGCCTTCTAATATGATTGGTTCTATAATTCTAGATGATTCTATTTCCTCTATTGTTTTACCATCTCCCCATTGCTTTCCAATGGAAGCTTCTATGACGCTAGTGTCTTCTCTCCTCTGGGCCTTTGCTAATGTCCTGAGCTGTGCCCCTAATTCTTATCGCACCATATTCCTCCCTCTGTCCTCACCCCCATTCTACACTTGAACAAACAGACTACAGACTGCATTGTAGATCTCATATATCCAACTTTGTATTATTTTCAGTGTATTCATTTGCTTTATTTTACAGGCTTCCTTGATTAGATTTTAGAATATTTTCATTGCTCTTCATGTTTGTATTCCACATGACCAGGAATATAATCTATATGATGAATCTTACCAATGCTCCAGAAAATAATTACTCTTTCATTTTACTTACTTTTTTTAAAAGATTTAGCTTGTTCCAGTTTCTCCAAAGTAACATTAATTATTAATGTGCTGTAAAATTGGATTTTTTCAAAAATTTCTCTCTCTCTCTCTCTCTCTCTTTCTCTCTCTCTCTCTCTCTCTCTCTCTCTCTCTCTCTCTCTCTCTTTCTCCTAGGGAGCTAACCTATGGCTTTCTACCTGTTAGTGCCCTGTTACCCTCCCTTCATTTTTCTTTCTTAAAATACTTAAAATTTTTACCCCTTAAGTAAGTAATACAATTTCCAAATGCACTGAGATCTCATGAAATCTACATTTAAGTACTTATGTATAACCTTCTTCATATCCTTAGTCTTTGGATGTTATGTAAGATCTTTCCATATTTAATTAAGGGCAAGCTGAGATAATGTCTCTTCTCTAAAATCTGTTTTCAATATATCAATTCAATAATCTTTTATGAATAGCTGATGTTCTTTTTGCTATATATGTTAGGCAACTAATCATTGTTTTTGTGAGAACTTTCCCTATGTAGATCTTGATTTGCCAAATACATTACAAATTTTTTGATAGCATAGACCCTGTCTCTACTTCTAAGCTTTTGGATTCCCTTGTTGTATTGATGGTCTGGATGTCAAATGCTTGAAACTGAAGTGGTATTGATTGGGACATTAAAACCTTCTAAATAGTGACTGGTCCTTTTAGAAAAGATCTCCTTTTACACCCCACCCCCCAACTTGGGATTTGTGCACAAGTTAAGCCTTCAAAGTCATTAGCCACAGTAGAAGTAGGAAAGATAGTATTGGTGTACAGCTATATTTCTTTAACAGATTGTATTAGTTGAATCCCAGGCAGTCCAAATATGAAGGCAGTGTAGGTAGGTGTTTTTCATTATAACTTGAAAATAAGAATCAGATATTTCCTAGTTTGCAAAGCCTGGCTTTGCTTGCAAAGAGTGTTCAAACTGTACTTTATTTCTGCCCAGAAATAAAAGGATTTTCATGAGGTTTCTTTCCACAGGCAGACAAGTTATTAGTTGTTGGAGCACTGTAACAAAGATAGGGTAGAAAAATATGAATATGAATGATAAATATCTTTGCAGCCTGAGGACAGAAATCTGAATATGTAAGAGTAGTTTAACATAATCTTTCACTCGTTGGTTCTTGCGGTCAATAGCTTTGGAAAGCTAGGTAAATATTCCTTATTGTTCTTTTACCTTACAAATCTGAACATTTGACCAAAGTCAATGATCTGTTAAGGTACAAGAGAATAGGTTCTTAGTTAAGAATATTTACAAACTGGAAATCACAAGAGCTTATCACAAGTAAAGCTAGAAATACACCTGTGTTTTTCCATGACTTGTACCATGTGGGTCCCTTCATCATATTAAATCTTTTTTTTTTATTTTAAATTTTGACTTCTCATCTATGTTCTTGTTCTCATAGTTATTGGAGGGGTTGGCAGGACATGCTTTAAGGCAGCTCTGAGAAAGGCCGTGTTAAATTCTAAGCTAGTGCTTGGTAACCTTCATCTGCCACTATTTAACAGATGACCGCTGTACTCTGGACATCCATACCCCAGGAGAAAAGAGGTGTTGTTCCAGAATCTAATCAAGCCATGGTCTGTCTGCATCCTAACTTATGTAGTGTAATCACTTGTATCATTCATGGCTTGTCTTTCATTAATCAGAGCTACTGCAGGTAACAAGGGAACAGGGGATCCATTAGTGTGACATATGGTAGCCTTCTCTAACTTTTGAATGTTTGGAAGGTTTCAGGGTCTGTCCTAAATATACAAGAGCTGCTTAATGACTTTGAGTTTAGCAAATATTTTCCCTAAGTGTTTAACATCTCCTGTTTTTTTTTTTTTTTTTTTTTTTTTGGTTAGCAAAGAACCACATGTATGACCATAGTCTCATAATTACCATATTACTTAGAGACACGGTAAACTTTTCAGTTTATCTAAATGCACTGTACAATGTTTGTACAATGATTAAGTTGCCCAGCTACACATTCTCAGAATATGCCCTTGCAAAGTGACATGAGACTTAATTGTGTTTAGATTCTTGATGTCCCCTGTGATGTTTTTATATTCATCATATTCAGGTACAACTGTTTGATTTGTTACTTCATCTTGGCCTCCTTCTATCTAACTCTAGAGAATAACTATAAAAGAGGAAGAAACTGCTCAAATTGCAAAAGTAATGAATGAGATAGGCCAGAAAGACTATTTTTCATAATTATAGATGCTGAAGATACATTTGGATTTGCTTTCAGAATACAATGAAAAAGTTATTTTGAAAAAAAATGTTATGTTTGGCCACTGGAAATTTTTTTTGTTTGTTTGTTTTGAGACAGAACCTTGCTATGCAGTTTGGGCTGGCCTTGAACTCACTTTGTAGCTCAGGCTAGTCTCAAGCTTACAATGATCCTCCTGCCTCAGCCTCCTGAGTGCTGGGTTTACAGGCATGTTCACTGTGCCTGGCCACTGGAAATTTCTTCATAAATACCTATCTTGATAATAGCACTTATCTTTTCTAGTTTCATAAAATAGTGTTTTCCTTTAAAATTGGATTTTTAAAAAATTCTAAATATGCCAACTCTACACAGCTTCTTTTCCTCTCATGGCAACTATAGATGTATTAAAATACAGTCATCCTTTTTATGCATGGAGTTGTTTTCAGGACTCCTTGTGGATATCAAAGTCCAAGGATATTCAAGTTCCTTATATAAAATGGCAAAACAGAATGGAATAATATTTGCATATATCCTACAGATATCTTTCCATATACATAACTTCATTTTTAGATTAATTATACTGCCTAATACAATGTAAAACCTATGGAAATGTCATGCTGGGAATAATTACAAGAAAAAGAAGTCTATGTATTCAGAACAAATACAATTTAATTTTCTGAATATTTTTAACTCTGAGTGGTTAAGTCTAAAGATGCAGAATTCTAGGATGCACAGGGCCAATTGTATCTGAAGTAATGCTGAAGTACTGTAGTTTTTTTTTTTTAAATCCTTATTAAATAAGTAGATTTAAAATCATTTTATCTGCTTCAGCAAAATTTGTTAGTTTGTATTCATTATACATAATGTTATACATATTGATTGTGAAGAATGGCTGTATGGATATATATATATATATATATATATATATATATTACAACATACATATATATGTTGTATTTTAATCCTTTTTATTTTCCTCTTCCATCCCGCTTATCTCCTTAATCCCTATATCCTTTTCCTATCCTCACAGAAAACCAAACTTTAAGCTTTAAGAGTATGAAGATCTTACATTATTTTAAAATTCTTGCCAATTTATTTTGCTCTGCTTTCTCCCTACTACCATCATATATTCTTTTTTTTTTTTTTTTTTTTTTTTTGTCTTTTTCCTTTTTATCGGTACCAGGGATTGAACTCACGACTGCCTGCTTGCAAGGCAGGCGCTTATGCTGCTGAGCTAAATCCCCAGCCCCCATCATATATTCTTAAAAATATACATTCCTAATAAGACATTTTAGAAAGCAAATAATACAGGCTTTTAAAATCTTTCTTCCAACTATCTTGGAAGCAAATTGCTAAATTCTAGGACCAAGAATTATGTTCCTATTTGGGTAGAACAAGGATACCTTTTAAAACAAAAATCAAGAGAAAGCTATGTATCAGAAGAGAATTTTCCCCACCTGCCAAACCAAGCATGTGCCACAGTCACCATAGGTGGCTGGACAATGAAGGTGAGAATCCCAAGGTTATATGGCAAGGTGAAAACTGTTGCTACATCCAGCTGAGAGAAGTAAATTGATTCAATATTTTTGAGAAGAGTTGGAAATATTGCAAACTCCCAAAATAATAGGATAAAGGTGCTTTGACTCTTGTAGGAAACAAAAATATTTTTTTACTCTTCCCATCTTATCTGCTGAGGCCTCTCTAACAAAAGACAGATTAGCAGGAAAAAATTACATATCTAAGGTTCTTTCTTGTTGCTGGGTTAAAATACTCAGAACCCATAAGTTAAGGAAAGAGAAGTTTATTTTAGCTCAAAATTTTTTGGATTTCAGTCCATAGTCTGCTAGCTCCAAGGTTGGGTGACATAGCACAGGGCGTTGTCAGAGAAGGAACATGGCACGGGAGGCAGGAAAAATGAGACTTTCTCTTTCTTTCCCTTTTTGTTCTATCCAGACTAGAAACATATTGGTTGGTGGCACCCAACCCAAGGTGATTTTCCTCTCTAAATCCGTCATCAATACCCAGAACCACATTAAGCTAATCAATAGACTAATCCAGCATAACAAGGCCACGGTCCAGTGTCATATACTCATGACTCTAGTCCCATTAAGTGTGGACTGGGACTTGCAAATTTGTTATATTATCAAAAAAATATTATTGATGGAGTTGTTTTTGTGAAAATCTTAACTACGGAATACTTATAATTTAAAATAACAAGAATAAATCAATTATAATGTCTTGATTTTCATTACTCCAAAAAGCCTCATCTATGAATGTGTGAGAATTTGGAAGGACATCTAGATAAACGCCTCAGAGCATGCAAATTTATTTAAATTTTACACTATTCAGAATCCTTACTAAAAATAGGAAGACCTGAACAAATGCCATACTTCTGTGTTTTTGTTAGGTTTAATGAATAGTGTGGACAGCTGAGGCGAAATATGATTGGAGGACAAGAAAGGTAATTAAACTGGAGAACCCAGCAAGGCCTATTTGTTCAGGATATTTTTCTGTCTTGTTTTCAGAGACAAGTCTGTTCCTTTCCTCTCCATATAAGGTAGACACCTCTTACACACTCTCAAAAGAAAAAAGATGGCGACAATGACCTTCTCACTTCAAGGAAGCAGCCATAAAAACCAAAAAGCTATATTTTGGAGTCATGTGTCTTGAACCCCATCATGCTAGTATTCTGGATGTTCTATTTTCTGCTCAGACACCCATTCTCAAACTAGAACAGTTAAAGTTTATTAAAAGAACATTGTTGTGTTCCTACTATATCGGAGATCGTTCCTAGCGCTTGGAACATATCAGATAACACAACAGTTATCATTGTCCTTGTGGTGTTTTCAGATGGTAAACATAAGAATAACTAATTTATATAGTTTTTTTTTTTTGTCTTTTTCCTTTTTATTGGTACCAGGGATCGAACTCACAACTGTCTGCTTGCAAGGCAGGAGCTTATGCCGCTGAGCTAAATCTCCAGCCCCTATATAGTTTTTTTTTTTTTTTTTTTTTTTTAAAGAAATAAAGATAAGAAATGATCAGAAATATTTGAGAAAACAGCTAAATAAGAAAGTCATTCTCATCTTCCCCTACCTTTCTCTGTAAGCCTCTAGACCCTTATGTGGCAGGCTCCCTCCTATACTCCTAAGAGAGTAACGTCCTTGTCTCTGAAGACACAGGGACACAAAGAAGAACCTGAAATAAAAAGCCTTGTGAAATTCTCCTGCTTTATTATTGAAACATCCAATGCCTTTTTTTCAGTCATGCTTCCTCACAACTGCCCTCTCTTCATCTAAATTAGCATATACACATACGAGTTTACCTGTTTCTTTAGATCTTCATTTCCTTACGAAGTCTTCCATGTCACATAGAACTTGTATTAAATAAATTTCCATGCTTTCTTGTTGTTAATCTGTTGGACATGGGCCTCAGCTGTGAATTGAGTGATGGATGAGGTAAAGATACCCTTTTCTCTCCCATACTGTTTTCTTTTACAAGCTCTCCAGATGAATCACAAGCACAGCAAAGTACCTTGGACTAGCACTGTTCCATGTAGCACATTTAGAAGCAGCAGATTTTATCATTACTGTAGGCCCAGTGGGCAGCCCTGACTGCAAGCAGCCCTTCCATGATGGGAAGGGGAGACAATGGAAGATGCATAATGTCCCCAGGGAGAAAAATGTGCCTCAGTGCAGGTGTAATTAGTGGTGGGGGATGAGAAAGATGATTCTACGGAAGTAGCCTCCTTCCAGGGCAATGAGAAATGTGCAATAGGACCATTTCCTGTTTCAAGTTACATTTCCTGCGAACTCAAACTGATATTACTAATAGCAGCAGGAGAAGAAGAAAAAAAGCTAAGAAAGTGAGCTAATTCAGAAATCTGCCATCTGGATAGAGGTATTGTAGTCATATCACAGGGTAGAAATGGAAGACTTCCTTTGAACTTCTGACTAATGGATAAAAGCGATAAAATTCAAACAGGGCTGTTAAATCATCCTCTGTGATACTGTTGAATCATCAGGTTTTATAAACTCAGAAGGCACCCCAAGTTTAGAGCCAAAAGCTAAAATTATTCTTCTCAGCAAGGTTCCTCCTGCCCTGGAGTAATTTCTCAGATGGGCCCATGCATCTTCTGCCTTTGGTTACATCCTACCTGTGGCTTATACCAAAGCCTCTACATGTAATGCTGTCATTTTCCTTTTCTTTGAAACTAAGGGTGTAGTATTTCAGTTCTGAAGCTTTATCAGAACAAAAGGTTGTGATTTCTCCTTAATGTGCAGAACCAGGCAAAATTGTTAATATATAATTATCTGAAGCAGAAGCCATATTGCATGAGAATGTGCTTCCAAGTTTGGGACAAGAGCTGTATTTGACTTATCTTTCACGAATTCTCAAATGTGTTTCAGTTATATTACAGAAGTTTGCACAAATAACTGATGAAACATGCATGGTAAAAATTAAGTGGATTTATAATATAAAGAATTTTTAAAACAAAAAGTAATATCCATTATAGATTTTATCTTTTAATTTTCAATATTTGTTATCGTGAACATTATGACATGTCTTGGCTGAATTATTAATGAATCACACTCCCACTAAAGTTGATATGATTATTTTGTAAATCAAAGTACAGTACTCATGACTTTATCAATTATAGCTTCTTTCTAGAAAATACTGTGTATGAAAATTTATTAGTTTAATAACTAGAAAATATCAAAGAGATACCTTAGGAATTTTATCATAAACACTAGTCAGGAAAATAGCAGCATAAAGATAATTCATCTCTAGTCCTTAAAATGTAACCTCTAAGTCTAAACATAGAAAATTTTATTTGACTAATTGCTCATAATGTTATCAGTTGGGATCATCTTTCCAACCAAGCTTTCTTTTAAAATATTCTTCTTGTGTCATAGTTGGCACCTTTTCTAGGCATACTCCTTTCTAAACTTTCTGACAATATCATTTTGCTCCATACATGTATGCATAGACAAAAACACACACAAACACAACATGCACACATGCATGCACATACATACACATGTGAATTCTCCAGGGTCATTTTGAAGCAGCACACCAGACAAATTTTGTGCTCTTGACCCGTCACATAATTTTTTTACAAGTCTGTTATTTCTGCTGTAGCAATTAAAAGGCAAATTATATTTCTGGACCTGAATGGGAAGCCCTGAGATGAGTCTTCCTCCTTTATCGTAGACACAAATTTAAAGTCACATTTAATAGGCAAATGCAAAGATCTTAATCAGGATGAATTCAAAGTACTGAAAAAATAGGTTATGATTATGTAGAAAATTGGAAAAGATTGAACTGATTGAGTAGGCTGTCTTCAGTGTTGTTGACACACACATTCCATTTTTGTCTGAGGACAGTATTTTAAATTTTCTTTTGTATTCACAATAGGCAAAATTGCATTTGCTGCTAAAGCAATGCATGATTTAACATAGCTGAATAAATCCATTTAAATCATCTGGGAAGTGCACATAATAAAATAATACATGTGTTCCTTCAGCTTAATCAATCTAAAGCTTGTATTTACTCTGGATCTATAATTCCATATACTTGGAAGAAGGAAGATTTTATGACAAAAATTTTTGACACAAGCAAAATTTCTCTTGTGGTACAAAACAGAGAATTGAATATGGATCTCTCAGGCCAGCATTAAGATTAAAATGTATATGTTGAGTTCATGTAATTAATTTATAATTAATTTAGATGAAAATAAGCTTTATGTGAGTTTCTTAATATGAATATAGTTTTACTAAGGAAAATAGCAGCTGTATTGACTCTTCATGAAAGGATATTTGGGTTGCATATTTTATTATTATTATTATTATTTATTATTATTGCTATTTTAGTGTTTTGTCAGCTCTCTAGTGGTCCTTTGTAACTGCTTTGATGTGTTTTCTTCTATTGTTTTTTACAAAGAAGTCATCTTTGCATGGCCTTTCTATGCATGGTGAATGTCCTTTGGGAACATAATTGAGAGCACAGCCTTTTTGCAGAGTAAGATGAAGTCACTTGACAGTGAAATAAGAAGAGAGATGGGTTCCTGGCAGGAAGAGACCTCCAAATAGGCATTGGGAACTGAGGAGGCTCAGCTTCTCCCACTGTATCCTATTTTTTTTTACTTTCCTGGGACTAGTACTGGTGGGCAGAGGTGATTAACCCAGTGCAAAGGTATTCTTTCAGCTTGGGTAATATAGAAAACTTATGAATAATTGGAAGTCCTTCAAGTAGTAACTACAAATTATTTACTTAGAGCAGTGGTTCCTAGAATGTAGTCCATGGACCAGCATCATTAACATCAACCTGGATATTTTAGATATTCAAATTTTCTGGCTCCATCTCAGGCCAACTGAATGAGAATGTTTTGTGCTTCAGCAGCCCTTACCGGGGTTCTGCTGCATGCTAATCTTTGAAAACCTTCTAAAGGCTTTAGAAGGATTTGAAAGCCTTCTAAAATGGCTTTTTAGAGCATTCCTAGCTTCTTTCCTGGGTTCTTGTCCAGCTGAAAAGCAGTCAGATCTCCTCACTCAGTTCCACATCCTCTTTCTTCCTTCAAAGGTGATTGTTTTCTTGACAAATAGGAAGTTTAGACATTGTGATGCAGAACTGAGAGGAAAGGTGAGATGGAGTTAGAATTGATAGAATTTCCCCAGGAGTTTGGAGGACAGCAATGTAAGAAAAGGTGATTCAGGGAGTAGGGTGAGAGATGATAGACGAACACATTCTCAACTGCCTTCTGGGTTTGAATCAACTCACAAGATGTATGGCTTTGGTCCACTTACTTGTCTTCCCTTCGTCTCAGTTTCCCTATCTATAAAACAGAAATAAAATAGTTATTATCTTGGGACATGAGGAGATTCAGATAGTTAACTTCTATCAAGTGGATAAAGCAGCACACAATCTCCGTTAGCTGTCTTTGCTGTATGCAGTATATTTTCATGCTTTTTAGTAAAAAAAAAAAATAAAAAAAAAATCACACACAAGAAAAGAATCTCAGTGATTGGGCAATTCCTCTTCGATTGCTGGGTGATTGCTCTGCTTAAAAATTGTTTTTTGAGACCAGACCACATGGTCGCAATTTCAAGAGGGATTTCCTTAGGAAAACAGTTTCCCAGTTAGAGTGAAGGTAAAAGCCATCCCCAGTGACAGACCAGAGGAAGGCCCTGCTGCTGCCATGCTGCTGCAGCTCCTCAGTTCTTTTCCTGCTGCAGCTCTTTGAAAAGTTCTTCTTGGAAACTGGGCCACAGGAATTCTTTGCCCTCTATTCCCTCATTAACTCAGGGCTTCCCGTCTCCTAACACACGATATTTTATTTGTTTGTTTTTAATGTTGGTTTTATAGAGATGGGGAAGGATTTTTTCATGTATACAGGTTTCAAAACTTGACTGCTTTAGCCTGGGATTGAATGTCCACCCCACAGAGATTCCTCTAACAACTCTCTTAGCTTTTTCCCTCTCTGTTATGTAAAGTTCCACCAGCCAACAGGAAGACCAATTAGGTTCACCAAAATAAACTTTCACTTTTTATACTTTCTCCATATTAATGACAAAATAATATAAGATTATGGCAAGTAGTGAAAAGAGCAAAGTATTTTGAGCCAGATGACATGGTTTTGTCTCTACCTATAATGAGTTTTTTGATACAGGAAAGTCCTTTGTCTTCTTAGATCAATTTTCTCACTAGATCAGATTTTCAGCTGGGATAATAACATATCTTCCCATGAACAATGAGAAAGCAAACTGAGAGAAAAGTAAATTTTTAAAATGCAATGTATCCATTAGAACATTTGTTTCCAAAAGCTAATGCTAGTTAATAATCATTTAGTACTATGAGGCCCTGGGCACAATAAATATCTCTCATAAACATATCTATGTGTTATAAATAGATCCACATTATTACAGCATATTTAATGTACTTATAGAATTAGTAAATACATCTCAGGAAATACAATTTTTGTAATGGATGTTTAAAAATTGTAAAATTCTGACTACACATAAATTCTGACACAAATTGACTTAAATAATGAGTATATTTACTGTTTCCCTTAGTAAGTCCAGAGAGATGGACAGCATCTTTGGCTGTATTTTATAGTGTCTGTCATTCACAACCAGCATTGCAGAAGGCTATCTGTGTGACAGATGTTTAAAGCCAGGAAGTAGTTGCAGGATTCAGAACTGTTATCTTTCAGAGAGAAAATCGATATTGGAGAGGTTCCAGGCATTAACTTGTGATGGCATAAGATGTAAACTGGGGAATCTGATCTTCATTCAGTCTTTGATTGAAGAACAACTCTGGTCCAGAGCAACAATGATGAGACAACCACAGCCTGTGATGGCCTTCTGGGGGTTTGTTGACTCTTTATAGTCTATATCTATGTAATTAAATACTGGTTGTACCTCCATTAACCAAGAGGTTGACTCCTTCAAGTGTTTTGTTATTACTTCTCAATTCAAAGAGAAGCATACTGTGTGCAAGCTATAACTGGGTGATTATTTTGCTTATATTCCACTGCATATAAAGACATTTGTGCCTCCATCATAGAAATTGTATTGTTTTTGTGCTGTCATTTGAAATACTGGTATGTTCTCCATTTTTCCAATATATTTTTTCCCGTCAGTGCTATTCCTTTAGGAAGGATCACATTTCTTTTAATTCTGTTTTAATTATGTGTTTCCTTTCTCTGTATAATGAAAATGTAGCCCTACTAAGACATGTAAATAATAAATACAGTAGCATGCAAAAATAACATGTCAAATAATTTGCTATAAAAGTATTACTGACTGCAGTAATGATTAATTCCAGATGTTCCATGTTACAATTCTCCTGAGTAATATAAATGGATTCCCCTTCTTCAAACTTGTCCTTATATAGGAAAGGCACACAAAAGCATCATTTAGGAATTTGAAATGAGGCTCTTAAGTCAATCAACAACGTAACAGTGGCTAATGCCAAGCCAAACACCTGGGACAGCCGTGGATATAGGTAGTCAGTTTTCAGATGCCATTTTTCTCTATTCACTTTTCTGTAGACTCACTGGCCTAGTTGCATTTTCTAGGACGCACGTTGTACTTTCCAGCCTCCAAACATTTACTCACAGCTTGCTCTCCACTTAAAATGCCTTCTTCCAGTAGCTGCATGTATCTGCACCCCGGCATTTCACCAATTTGGCTGAAATATTGCCTTTTCTTAAAGTCTCATCAGAAAAGTACAGGCCAATCAAAGACTCAAATTTTAGTTCTGTTTTGTACTAGTTGAGCAATGATTAAGCATTGCTTTTCATAAAGTGAAATGTGATCTTGTTTATTAACATCTGTAGTCTCATCTCCATCACTTCCCTACACAGAGTTGGGAAATAAGGCTTCCTTGTTTCTTAAGTCATTGTAAATTTCCACAGACCTGACCTTGTGCCTTTGGATAGGACACAGTAGGTGGAAGCATCATAAACTCTTCTTTTTTATTGAATGTGTGGTTAGAATGTAACTGTGTAGGCGTTCTGGAGTAGGAACACTACTACTTTCTTTGCCCTTTAAGGCTTTTCACAGAGGCTGGGTACTTTTGCGTTATCTCTTTAACCCATCTTCTACCCTCACATTCTTCATCAACCTCACCTGGGGCAGGAGAGATTATTTTTGGTAATCAGTGCTTCCTCTAGGCCATCCTCACTGCCCTTTCAGTGTGTTTGTGTACTTCTCTTTTCAGAAGTTTTGGGAAGAATGCAGTGACATTTCAGAGGCCTTGCTTCTTCAATGGTAGCGCTTGACCTCTGTGTATTCAGAATGGATTTCTGCGTGCCTGCTCGGCATGTGGGGTCACTGGTCAGCATGGACCCTCGCCTCCAGCTCAGTGTTCTCTTTCTCCTGCACATTCACTTTCTTCTTTTCAGCTGTTTTCAAAAAGTTGATTTCAACAGGTCTTTCAACTTCAGTGACTTTCTACCACACTGTGGTGTGTGTGTGTGTGTGTGTGTGTGTGTGTGTGTGTGTGTGTGTGTGTATTTGTCCTTTAGCAAGTTAGTAAATAGCTTGAGATACCTGAAGAAATCGACACGTAGTTATTTCCTTGAGTAAGGGAATGATACTTAAACACAGCTCTAATTTCCCCCCACTCTTGTCTTCAGATTTGTTTTCTCTCCTTTCTGAAGCACATAAAACATTTTTAACCCTGGACTTTGTTCCATCAACCGTCTCTATCAATACTGTATAGTATTGAACTTAGAAGGCCATAAAGCTGTGAAATGGTACTGAAGACTCTTCAATAGCTTTAAAGAACTTTACGAAATGTACTAAGTATTCTTGAAAATAAAACCAGATCCAGTTAGCCTTTTAACAGTTTATCATGCAAACAAAAGAACAGAATTTTAGCTTCAAGAGAATCTCTGGGACCTGGGACAGAAAGACTAGGGCCTGAACTGAGGAAGACTTCCTGACCTTTGAAATTTATTGTGGAGGGGAAAGTGAATATAGAGGAAATGATTTCATGTGACTTTAAGTGCTGTTTACCTTTTCTTTTTTAAAGAATTAATGTTTTAAAAATGTTTTTATAAAAATTTTTAATGGATGAAAATCATATTTAGTTGGTAGATAATATACATGTTAGATAACTGTCAATTTGAGAAAGAAATGTCCAACTACATTGCATCAGCACATTTCTGGGAGTGGCTGTGGGAATTAACTGAAAAGAGAAGCCCCACCTGTGGTCCTTCTGTCCCCTGAGTGACATAAAAAAGAAAGGAAAAAAGACAGGCTCCCTGCTGCTGCTTTGGACAAGCTCCAGTCTCTATCTTTACCTCGGACGTCTTCTCCTGGCTTCCAGCGAGGACTCCTCAGCCTCTCACACTGACCCTTCTTCCACCCCATGGGGACTCACACAGGACTCTGCAGTAAGCTGTGGACCTTGACCCGATCCTCCGGATTTCCAGCTCACATACAACCCTTGTGCCCACTGAGTCTGTGAGTGACCACCCTAGCCCAATCTTATACATTCTTACATACTTGTGTATCTTGTGTTAAATGTTTTTCTAATAAACACTGACTGATACAGTATGTGATATTCTGAAAAATCTTAAATGTGGTATGACTTCCTATGAAACTAGTTAACAGATGGATTTCTGCACCTACTTATCATTTATTTTGGAGAAAACACCTAAAATTTATTCTCAGCAGTTTTTGAGAACACATATAGTATATTATTAACTACCACAGTATTTTAACAGTGTATGAGAGACTCCCCACCACCTCACAAACTAGAAGACTTCAAAACATAAGTGTGGTATAAAGTGTCAATTTTATAGCAGTTTCTAGAAAAGAATAGAAGGAATTTTGAATTTTTTATGATCTGCAATTTTATAAAACTGTTTTTAAATTGATTTACTTATAGCTAAATTGGTTTATTTTCACTGAGTTATGCTGGTGGGACATTTGCATTTTGTTCATGTTTAGCATGAACTGTTCAGAGAAATTAGGATGATTTAAGATTGGCAATAGGCAATTTGCTTTGGGCTAACTAAGTGTATTTTCTAGTTTTTGAGTTTTTAATAGTGTACTTACTGTACCAGGTTAGCTAAGATCCCAGCAACTTATTTATTCCTGTTTGTCTCTGTCCTCTCTATTCTTCTCTGTGAACAGAACACATAACTTTACTAAGCTGTAATATTACAGAACAATTTTGGCTCTCTCCACTAAGAAATATAAGACAATGCTTAGATATATTGTATTATTTTTATTCATTCAGATCTCCTCATCCAGCTATTCAATTATGATGTCCCTTTATATGCTTATACGTTCCTTTTCCAGAGAATCTAACGAAATCTCTGAGATTACGACCAGTGCCACCTCCTTAGCTTCTACATCAACATGCTTTGCTGCCACCGCTGAATCATCAGTTTGGTGTTTTTCCCCCTTTGGGTGTGGGTATGGATCAGACACAAAGGAGCTAATGAGAACTGGCAACCTGAAACGTAAACTGCAGTAAACCTAACTGACATTTATCAGAGTCAGTGCATGCCAGGCATTTTTCTTAGCACTCAACCTATATTATTGAATCATCAATATGTAAGGCATTTGTAATACTGTATTATCCCCATTTTGAAAATGAAGAAAGCAAGGCATGGAGAGGTTCGGTTAGTTGCCTGAAGGCTTCAGTACATGCAGAGTCTGGGTTGTGAGCACAGAGGGTTAGCCTCCAGAATTCCAGCTTTTAAACACTCTTGCCAGTGGTGCACTGTACAAGTGTGCACATCTCTTTTTTAAAACTCTTGATTATAAACACATATTTTATGATGAGGAGTTTTAGTATACAAGCATAATGTTTACACTTTGAATGATACCCAATGGAATGGTATGCTCTGTGTACTGGAACATTTTATCTGGCAATCCTGAGGCTTGTTAATATCAACTACTGGCTTTATTGGCTCCTTCAGATAAGCCTGTTTATTCTATTATGGCTGCTCACAAATAAATATGGAATTGATAGAAAAGAAATTAAATTTAAGTAGTATTCACTGTGATCAGAAATTAAAAAAACGTATTTTGGTATCTGTGTTTATACATGCAAGTTATGGTTGGGTCTTGAATGTCTTCCGAAGGCTCAGTTATTAAACAAGTTTCTTGGCTGTTGGTACTGTTGGGAGGTGGTATCTAATGGAAAGAAGCCAGGCCATCAGGGATGTGCCTTTGTAGGGGAATGTGGGGACCCTGCCCCTTTTCTTTCTTTCTCTTTGTTTCCGGACCCCCACAAGGTTAGTTCCTGTGCTCTGCCATGTGCTCCTTGCTATAAAATGTTTTACCTCACCGTGGGTCTCACTACATGATAAGGGCCAGCAGCCATGGGCTGAAACATCTGAAATCAAGAGCCAAAATGAATCTTTCCTCCTTACAATGTTGATTTATGTCAGACATTTTCTCATAGTGTATAAACTAACAAAATATATACATGCATGGAAGGATGAATGGATAGATGTATGTATTTGGGTATCATTTTCAGTTACTATTTCATGTAATATATAGTGTGAATAGAGTTCTATCTATCATGGATGAGGTGTTGGATTGTGAATATTCTGTTGTTCATGTTACATTTTCAAAATAATTTGGCAGAGATGAAAATATTGGCAGGTAGGTTGCAACTTTGACAGTTTTCACTCTAAGAAATCAATCGACAAAGCATCACACAGCAACATATATGACTCATTGGCTGGTAAGGATAAGCCCTGGAGGCTGCCGATCATCCTGGCTGCTGGCTGCTTGCCTGCTGAAGGGCAGATGGAAGAACTGGCTGCTAAATCATTTCTAGCACTCGAAGCCCAGCAGGACTGGGGATCTGGAGCATGGCTGGGAAAATATTTCTGTAGTAACTTATCTTGTACTTATCAGTGAATTTGCATAGCCCAAGAGAGAGATCTGCTTTGTTGAGATGACTTATGAACAAGTCAAACTCATGTTTCCAGGCCAATTTCTAATTCCATGATTATTACCGGATATTATTTGAGCCAGTTTCTGTTTATGGAGCACTTAGAAAATTAATTGAAAGTATCCACTTTCAGATCCAAAGATTATAGTTTTGCTGGCAATGCTGAAAGTAAAAGAACTACCATATAACATACTATTGTTTGGCCTACTTTTACAATTAAAAAAGAATATATTGTGCTACGTATCGTCCTTTGCAGTATAGTTTTAATAATGCAACAGTAAGTGGGTTATTGACCAACATTTCCTAGTCTTGAAGCTACAGAGAAAAATAAGTCATTTAGGAAAACCATCATGACCTCACTGTCGTACATTATTCTGGTGAAGTAATGAAGATTTAGTTAGGTTTAGTTCCCAGTCCCCTAAGTTTGCCTTTTCCTCCTTTGTCAACTTTTTACCTCTTATTTAGCTGCACATTATTGTTTTGAATTTTAAGGAGATGACAACAGCTGTCCGTATGGGCTGTCTGGATTTGGGGTCTGGGAGAAGGAAAGTAGTGACACATTTCCTGGTGAGCAGAAGAGAGGCAAAGCAGCAACTGTGTCTTTTAGACAAATTTATCCCAGCATCTCTGAAGAATACAGGTTCTAGGGGCTGGCTTTTCACACCCTTCCAATACAGGATCTTCCTTCTCTGATTGGGCGGTATGAAAGTTGCAAATCTTGGCTTTCTGACTGCTCTCTTGCCTCTAGAGGTACACACTTTCCCTCCCCTGTTTACTATTTTTCTTCTGCTCAGATACTTTTGTTTCAAAATGCAACTCTTTGGATTCTCTTTTCATCCTTTGCAATAGTGATAGTTTTACATTGCCAAAACATCAAAGTTATTTTGAATAAATAATTAGAGGTGAAACAAATTCTTAAGTTATTAATTTGTAGCATTTAGGCCCTTTTATTGATGGTTTGTCACATATATTCTTGGAGGAGTTGTTACTTATTTAATTCTACAATGATTCAAGGAGCGACACTGTATTCAACCAATCACATAAAGTACAAACCTCAGAAAACCTTACATCTATATTCTTGCATATTTTCTTTGAAGCTTAAAATGATTAGAATCCACTGAAAAGTAATTTCCATATTTAGAGTGTGTGATTTGCTTGTTGTAACTCAATTTCTTAATATTATTCAGTGAATGATTAAAATCCTATTCATGTTGACACCACCACCAATTCTTGTTATATTAGCTAACAATCTTAAAATTCATTAGCACCATGATAATATGATAATATGTAAAAAATTACCTGAATATGGTATTATTGTTATGACTCTAAGACTATCCTATAAAACAACATATTTCAGTACAAGCTCAGGAAGAGTATACAGATTGACAGAGAATTTTATATACTCAGGTTTTATTATGGTCAAAATATTACCTCTCACCACCTTTGAATAGCCTTTGTGTCTGAAATAATGGCTTTGACATTTATTAAGGAAAACATTGACAACAAATGCAGAAGAGAAACTAAAGAATTATTCCCTTTGGAAAAATATTTCCTTAATATAAAAAAGTATATACGTCTAAAACTTTTTATATTTCAGACTCTCCTAATATTGATTGACAGATACTTGCTGAGAAAATGGAATGGAAATAGAAAAAGTAGGTACACTTAAAATTAAGGCATTAAAAGTGCTTGACAGTTTGGTATGCCTTTAACCTAAAGGTAAAAATTCTATTATATTTAAGGTAAATCAATAAAAACGTGATAATTTATAAAATAATGATGATCATATGGTCCTTTATAAATATACTTTGTGTGTGCAGATAAAAAAGTTGAAGGAACCCATGGAAAGGCATCACTGTGTCCATGGGAACGTTAAAATCATGGACAATGCTGTATGTGATTAAGCCAGCCAATTACACAGCCTCAGCAATTCCATTCTTTCCCCAGCAGTTCGTAAGGGTCTTCTACATACTAACTTCTGCTAGGTTACAGACAAGAAGATTTGAATTGCAAATAGCAGAGGCATAAAGCACTTCATATAGTGAAAATATGACTTTAAACATTAAAGAATTTAAGGAGAATACAAGCAAGGAACAGAAAAGGCAGGGAAGATTTTGGAGGGGTAGAAATTTATTGGTGGTAGGAGACTGTAGGTGTACATTTTTGAAATATTCTTCACACACCCGCATTGACATATCTGTATAAAGAGGGGTCTTTGATTTAATACTACATTTTCTCTGTGCAGTTTCTACCATATCACTTAACATGTTCCTCTTGTTGTTTCTTTAGTCTGCATTCCCTGTGTTTCGCTACCGACCTCCCTTGGAGGAATGTTGTAAGGCTTAAATCATTAATGATTATGAAGTGCTTCGGAGATAGAAAGCATTGCTTCAGTGCTAACTCAGCTGCACCTAGGAATTGCTGCATACACAATACAAAGCAAAAGCGTGTTGTCAGGATCCCTTCTGGGGCCCCAATCAGCCAGGCCTCCCACTCACATCAGGGTAAATTAGGGCCATGAGTCTGAGAGTACATCTGATACTGTCTGGCTTGTGTGTGCATCTGTGACAATATTGTTTTGACATTTTGTATGTTCATTTGTTGGAGGATTTCAAAGAAACTTTTGTAATCAAAGGAAACTGAAATGCCTACGATAAGCATTTCTTGATTCTCTGTGCTTAAGGGCAGCAAAATTATTCTTAAAAATGGCATGGTTAGCTTACTTCTTTGGCCATATTCAAATAGGGCAATGATTTAGAAGTATTCATTAGAGCACATATTACTATAGTACTAATCTGGCAATCAGTGATTCTCTGTCTCTGTCTCTGTCTCTGTCTCTGTCTCTCTGTCTCTCTGTCTCTCTGTCTCTCTCTCTTTCAATATTGACTTTGTCAATCTGACAATGAGTCCCTTCTAATCTCCAACATCACAGGTAAGGAACAGAGACCAGTTGAAATAAATAATTCTCCTAGCCAGTATTAAAGTTAAGACCAAGCATGCCATCTTCCAGTTCAGTGCTTACATATATGTTAGTATTCTTTGATCATTTCTGAGAAGACACCCAAGTAGGCTTTTGGAGCATTCATTACTCTTAAAAGGACCTAAGTTTTTCATTCAAAGATCTAGCAGTTATTCATAAGGTTCTGTTCACTCATTTCCAGTGTGATAGCGATCAGCTCTAACATCTGTCACGTCACCAAATTCCAAGACTAATTTATATCTTCGTTTTTCCTTTAAAGTCTACATATCCCTTTCAAATGTGACTTTTATAGATTGATAGATTGAGGTAACTGCATGATTAATTACATTTCCCTCCCATTCATCTGTTTATGTCTAACAAACTGTGCAATGGGGAGTGTGAGTAGTAATTTAAATAAACTCCGGAGGTTTCAGTTATTGAGGTATCACAGTCCAAAAGAAATTCTTCTAGACTGAATTATTTAGATGATAGCAGAAATTCTCCATTTTCCATTCCAAATACAGGTGTAACCTCAATTGTGAATAAATAAATTTAGTCCTAATCTTTTTCTTTCCTTTTTCTTCCTCAAACCAACCTCTTTCTTGAACTTTGGACATTCCTAACTCTAGTCTTCCGGTAGTGTGTTCATGTCCTTGACACTACCCAAGCTGTGTAGTCAGTCACGATAAACCAGCCCCATTGATAGAGCATGTTGAGACAGAGTTGTACAGAGATGTTTTTGTATACAGAGTTCTGGGTGATTGATATGGCTGGAAGAAGCTCTTCTGTGCTATAGCTTCTGGTAAAAACACCATTATTGTTAAACAGTGTTAAATAGAACAACAAAAGGGTTTGACTGCTCAAACATGGACTAATTTGGTCAAAGTTCTGAGCTCCAGTTTGTATAGAAATATTTTTTAAACATTCCCCCAGAGAACATCAACTTTAAAAACCAGTTTATGCTAAGCAGACTCACAGAGGACTGATTTCTGAATTTTTGTCACTTTATTCAACCACAATGTAGCAGATTTAGTATCACAGTCATATTGGCCTTATCTATTCACCCTTTCTTGATGTTAATGGAGCCAAAATGTGAAATGAATAACTGGGGAATTGGTGGCCATAGAAAAAGAATTAGGGTTGGTTCATCAGTTACTGAATCTAACCTATAGTGAAGCCTAGAAAATTAGCCCTGTTGTTCTGTGATGATCTTCTTGCGTCTTTGTCAGTTGGGCTGCAGTTGCGAAGTTTTCTAACTGAGTACAACAGGGTTGACTTCTGGGGAGAATGCGCTTCTGAACTGCAGAACTATGACTTCTCATTTTATTGTGAAGTAACAGAAGAAAGGAGACTCCAAGGTCTCTTTTTTTAGGCGTCAATCCTGTTCATGGAGAGTCTACCTTTATGATCAGTTTCCAACTGCTGATTTGTCATTATGTCCTTACATGGCAGAAGAAAGAAAGAAGACTTTCTGGGGTCTCTTTTATTAGAGTACTAATCCCATTCTTGAAGGCTTTGCCCTTATGGTCTCACTAATCCTAAGCATTCCCCAAAGCTCCATCTCTTAACAGTATTATATTAGGGTAGAGTTCAACATATGAAATTGGGGATGGCAGGCATTCAGTGAAGAACACCTTATAATTAGTGAAATAGTTGATATTGAATATCTCCCAAAAGCCTATTTGTTAAAGGGTTGGTTCCCAGGGTGGCATTATTGGGAGATAGTGGAATATTCGGAATGTGAGTCATTGTGGGGGTCCTTAGTTGTTGGGGTATACTCTTGAAGGGGATTGTGGGATCTTGGCCTTTTTCTTTACTCCTTGCTTTCTCATTCATGACGTAATCAGTTTTGCTCTCCCGCATGCTCCTGCCATGATGTATTGTCACTTCATAGCTCCAAAACAGTAGGATAATATCCCAATGAGTGGGAACCTCCACAACTGTGAGATGAAGTAAACCACCTTTGTAAAGGAAAATTATCTCATGTATTTTAGTATAGAAATGGGAAACTGACAAGCACTACTAGTTACTCCATTTATGCCTGCTTATTCATTTACTATGTATTTACTGTGCTTCTACTAAATAGCAGTCACTATTTTGGGTTATTATCTTTATGAATAACAAAATAGATAATGACACCTACATTTAATTATCAAATACTTCGGTTCATGGTGTTAGCCTGTGAGAATGTTAGTTCTATTAAAAATAAAGCCAGCAAGTGAATATTTACTACACATCTGGCATGAATGAATTAGGAAGGGCTTCACTTGTTGAATCTGGGGCCTTTGACATTTTGTTTCTGGGCTTCAGATCAGTGCTTGTCCAACAATAATTTCAGTGCTGCTGCAAAGTTTCTGAGTTGTCCAATAAGAGAGCCACTAGACACATGTGGAGTTCAGAGTGCGAAAGTATATCTAGTGAGACTGGGGAATTGAATTTTTAATTTTAATTTAAAATTAAATAGCTCTAAATTTCATATGGTGTTTACTCGAATGAGCTAAACTGGGCTCTTTATATTTTTCTTACACAGAACTGGCTGGCCTGAGAGATGGGGATTGTTCCATCTGTTGCCAGGGAAAGAATGGAGAGGAGAGGCAGCAGTGCGTTCTCTGCTGTTTTAGAGATTTGGTGTTTTCCTGAGAATGTTTAAAAGAAAGACACTATCTATTGGGAACCATTTCACTATAAATGCATCATAAATCTGGTCAAGGTGCCTTATGCTAGCAGAAGTTAATTCTCTCCATTTACGATGATTGCTTTAAGCTTTAGTTCCGTGGCACCAACCACACAATTCCTGGTAAAAATGGAATCCTGTGGTCTGCTAAGTGGGGAAAGGCCACTGGACAGGCATTAGTCTCATATCTCTGGAAATGAGAACAAAATGTCCAAAACCTAATGGGCAAATCTAGCTTGGGAAGTTGGGGACGTGGTCAGATGCAAGAGAGAAAAGTAAGGATTTAAATTAGAAAAACCCTAAAAAGTTCATTTCAACTCTGCTTACTGCACTGACAAATTTTTATTGGGTGCTTGAATGGAAGGTGACTCCATCTTTGGTCATTATAAAGATCTTCAAAATCATAGACAATTTGGAACTTGCAAGTCCCTACAGCCTTAAAATTATTATCAATTTTCATACTTGAAATTACTTCTCAAATTAAGCAATTTTGTATTAAATGGGTTATTTTTCTGGCTGTACCATTTTTAATTTCAAAGAAGTCAGTTGGAATACATGCATTCCAAGGTGATATTTTTCCTGAATAAAAAATATCTATCTTGAGCTTCACTTGGTGATGGAAAGATAAGTACTTTGTACATATTTTATATGGTAGTTGTGTGCCACTAGTGTTGGTACGAGTGAGGCTGTCAGATCTCAGGGAAGTGGTTATATGTTGTAAAAATCATATCCAGGACTGTATAAAGTTATATTAGAGAAAATTTAAATACAAGCCGATAAACGCTTGACTACCTTTTATCATGGCACACACCACTTCCATTTTAGTCATGACTGCCTTACTTAAAATGGTAATGCCTGGCCCTGTGCACTGGCATTCTCTGCCTCTCTTCTCTCCTCTACCTTTTGTTCCACAATCCTAATCATTTCTAATATTCTAAAAAAATTTACATGTTTATTTTGTTCCTTGTCATATCACTCTCAATTAAAATGCAATCTCCATGTAGAGAGTTTTACTTTGTCCACGAGTTTATCTTCTAATTTAAATGGTTTGGGCACATAGCAAACACTCAATAAATGCATATTGAATGAGAGAATAAATAAATTAATTATTTTTTCTGCTGATGTTAATAATATATAGACCCTAAGATATGAGCATTATATGTAGCACTTTCTATGAGGATCTATCATGATTTTCTCAGAGAATGTGGCAAAGACTATTTAGTGCTCACCATACCCATTACTTCTTCCTTTCCAATCAGGTAGACTACTTTTCCTATCAGCCCTTGATGTCAATGGAAACATGTGTTCTTGTTCCAGTCAATGAACCATGAGATGCAGTAAAAATGTGACTTCTAAGGCTGGGCCATGACAGTTTGAATTCATGGGCCACCATGATTTTTCTCTTCCAGGAAGCTTAAATGAAGCCATCAGTAGGTCTTACTTTGACCTCTCTAATAAAGGTGCATAAATTCACAAAAAGGCTGTGAGTGCCTTAGAAAAACCATCCAACTGCAAACACGCTCTCCCCCAGAACATACACTTGGATTTTACATTAGCATTGTAACAAAACAAACCATACACTTATTCTGTGAGAAAAGAATGCCTTGAAATTTTTGGGTTTGATATGTTACAGCAATAGTTAATGTTTCCTTAACCTTCAGCATGAGATTTTTATGTATATTAAAGGAAAAATTAAAATTACTGAAGAAACATTATACTGTATGACTGTGTTACGGAATAATTTCAGTGCCCTTGACGCAGTCTAATATGTCAATTTAAGAAGAAAATTAACTTTCTAATACAGAGAAAAAATTTGCTTTTTCTAACCTGTTAACTGGCATTCTCTCATTTTAAAAAGTGAAATAATCACTTTTACAAGAGAGAGACATTAGGCTCTGCAGAGTTTTAGCTTACATCAAAATAACTGTCTTTTAAGTTGACCTTTGCATTTCTTCTAGAAGCCACTCAGTATGTATTGTAGGAAAATGTTAAATTAATTGAATATCTGTGTCAACTTTTTTAGTTCAGTAATGAGATAATGAGAGGACCAAAAGAACATAATTCTCTCTCTCTCTCTCTCTCTCTCTCTCTCTCTCTCTCTCTCTCTCTCTCTTTTGTTTATTTATTTTAAAGTTTTCCTTATTTATTTACTTGCTGGAGTTTTTCACGTTTCCCTTTCATGTTAGCAGGGTAACTTGAGGGCCATATGCTTCCATCTAAATAGGCTGGCACACTGTTTTTATGGGATCACTAATATCTTCCAGTTTTTAGTTCTCATACTTTGTGAAGTTTGAAGTTCTAACAGTTTTTGTTTTTTGTTTCTTTTCTTTTTTGTAATGGACATTAAGAAAATAAAGCTTAAAAATGGGTTGCAATTATGCAGGATGAAATGGTGAAAGTGGAAAAATGTGTAATTATTTTATTTGGGTGGGATTGTTCTGAGGGACCTCATGTGGGCTGGACAGGGAAGTGTACAGTTTCTACTGTCTAAACAGCCCAGCTCTTATTCTGCCATCGTGAGATGAGTTTCCAGTGTCTGGTAGTATGAGAGTGAGCTGGGATGTCTTCATTCATAAAGTCATCTGATGTGTGCGCTATGCGTAAGTTTTTTAGCTTGGAATCTAAAATGTATATGCAAATAAAAGTCTAGTAAAAGTGACTTTGATTAACTTAAATATTTAATTACTGAATAGAAAGAAAGAGAGACAGACAAAAAACACATTTTGGCTTCTAGAAGCTTGGTGCTTCTTGCTTTTGGCATCTGTTTCTGCATCACTGTAGCTTGGGTTGGTTGCTGGTCTTCCATAATGTTGAGATGATCATCATGCTGATCTTGCTCACAGTCGCCCTATAAAATTTCATTTGCATAGCCCAACAGTACTGAAGAAATTCAGCTACAAAGTAAGAGTATTAAACCGTGTTTACATCTGGCTTTCCATTGTGAGTTTTTAAAAAATTGCAAATGCACTTCCCTAAATAGAGTCAACTTTTAGTCTGTACCTGGAAGTAAGTAAATGGGAGGAAATGATGAGTGGGAAGAAAGGCAGCTTGATATTAAATATTCCCATAACCTTTAATCACAAATGCAAATCAGTGTTTACTCAGAAAGGGAACTGAAAATTCTTGCTCTCATATGGGGTCACATATTAGGACTTGAGCACTGTGCAGATTAATTTGAATAAGTATGCATCAAAATACTGTGAACTAAATTTATTTAGTTCTACTTTATGCCTGAAGCTTTTATTTAAATCCATATGTGCGTGTGGACAGCATGTGGAAGTAGTTTTACTCTGCGAGCCATGTAGCTGGCATTTTAGGAATTTCCATGACTTTTCATTTGAAATGAGTTAAACTTGTTCCATGTTCTTCAATGTGAACATCGATTAAAATTGTTACTCTTACATTTATTTTCTGAATAGCTCACTGGTAACTTAACTTTCCTTCCCCATTTACTCTATGCATTGACTCTCACAAATTTACAATTATACCAAGAAATATTTCATCATTTTTGAGGATAATGAAAGAATTTTCATTTGGAAGTTTGATATCTGTGTTCTGGTAAATATTATTACAGAAAGTATTAACAGAAATGATTCCTGCTGGTTTTTTTGGTGTGAGGGGACCCGCTGGGAATCCAACTTAAGACCTCATGCTTGCCAGGCAGGCACTGTGCCACTGAGCTAAATTCCCAGCTCTCCTGCTGTTTTTTTAAATCAAGGACCACTTTTCTATATTTTGACTCTGTGACAGTGGGAGGACAAGGGGACATTTACTGTGATACAACTGCATCCCTGAGGCTGGCCTGAAGAATAGAAACAAAACTAGTTCTAAGGCAAGAGACGAGTAGGATGGACTCACAGTGCCGTTTTGGCATTTATTGCCTACACGACTGTGGGAAAATTATATTCTTTATTTCATTCATTTCAGTAATAGAAAAGTATATGCATTTTCCAGATTGATAAAGCCTAAGTAAAAATAGCATAAATAAAAATTTTATGCTACTGATGGCTTAGTTCTGTTACTTACATTTTAATATTATTTCACTTTTTGTAGAAAAAAGTTGAGCTTTGTTTCAAAAGAAGATCTGGCTTTATTGTTCAATCCTGAGAGGTAATTCCTGTTGATGCAGAACCTGGGGCAGGTCAGGTGTTAATGCTGTCATCTAGGGTGATGACTCTTGGATAGTTCTAGGGAGGGTTGGCTGTACCCACAGTCTAAGGGAAAAGCAGGCTGCATGGATGGATAAACTATTTGATTTAGTGCTTCTAAAACTGAGTTCAGCCATTGAGCGTTCAGTTAAGCAGTTAACTCATTACTGAAGTTTGATTCTTGAATATCCTCAACATAATGAAGCCCTAGTAAAAACTCTGGACAATCCCAAGTAATGGTGATATTATACCCCTTAGCCAGTGGGTAAAACGAAAGGGGACGTGTTAGTAAAAGTGGTTCACTTTGATTTGTAATATAGGTATGAAGACTCAGGTCATTTTCGTAGTCTGGTCATGTTTCCCAGTCTGTTGGGTGTCTCCAAAATGTCCATATGTTAAATGGTTGGTCCTCTGTGTGGCACTGTTGAGAGGTGGTAGAGCCTTTAAGAGGTGGAGCCTAGTGAAAGGAAGTTTGATCACTGGGGGTTGTACCCCAGAAAGCAGTTTGGGGACCCTGGGCTCTTCCTCTCTCCCTTTTCATATTCCAGCTGACATGAGGTGAGCAGCTTCCTCTACCATACCTTCTCATTGTGAGGTACTGTGTTGCTACAAGCCCAAAAGAACAGCTCCTAATTCCACAGACTGAAATTTCTTAAACAAAGAACCAAAACAAAACCTCTCTTCCTCATGACATTTTTCCACAATAATGGAAAGATATCTTATCACAATAATAGAAAGTCAACTACCACACTTATGTTAGGTGCTTAATGTAGGTGATCAGCTGGACTCAAGGTTGAAGTCTAAATTGTGAGGCAGACATAATGGTCTATGTGCAGTCTATAGAGGGATGGGCAATAAAAGCATTAGGAACAAGGAATAGAACCAGCCACTGAGGCTTAGCAGGATGTAGACAGGACAGCAATCCTGCTCGATCATGTTACAGACCTCACAAGATGCAATATTTCTTCTTGTGCTTTCTCACAATTTCCCTCTGTGTCCTTCCCGTCTTCTTCTACCTCAACATAGGTGTGAGGGTTACCATCCCTTACAGCCAGGGGAGAAGGAAGTAAGTAGAGTCCAAATGAATGACATGAAGTTATTACCCATGATGTTTATGGGATTTTAAAGTTTTTACAAAAGAGAATGAACTAATATCAGATCCAAATTCAGGGAGGAACTTGTTCAATCATATAATTGGATGTCAAAATTTGTATAGACAATCAAAAGTGACCATAAATAACTTAAAAGGGAGATTCTTTTTGTTTAGCTTCACTAGCATTTAAAAGAATATGAGCTAAGTACATTCATATAGAAATAGCATAGCATTCTACATATACAAAAATAATGCATTAAAAATTGACTATATCTCTTGCTAGGGAACTTATAGTGAAAAAATCCATTCTATGTTTCTGGTGATGGTAGAATGATACTATTTTGTGAAAAAAGCTGATATTATGTTTAAGCTATAAGTAGAGTTATTATATCCTTTGTCCCAGTAATAAAACTCTTAGAAAGACATATGATTTAAATATAAAGCTCTTTTTGGAGAAGACCAGTAAGATAAGTCACTTTTTCTCAACTTGATAGGTTATTATGCAGCCATTCAGTGGAAATTATGAAGATTATGTAACAACAGGGAAAATTGCTTATAGTACAAAATGAAAAATAGTGGAGAATATAAAATAAAATTGTACCTCCATCATAATTAAATTACATAATAATAATAATTATAATATCAGTGGTTAACAATTGTTCGGGTTTGTTTTTGCACTTTAGAAACATGTTTCACTTTGCCTTTTGCTTATCTTAGGCACAGCACTATTTCTGTTGCACATGACGAACCTAGAGGCCGATAGTTTAAGGAGTCTTAGCACCATATAGTTGGGAGTGTTGCTCTGTTTGATTCTGGTTGATCTGGTACCAGTTATTATATTGTGTACAAGTCTGGGGCTAAGAACCTTGAATTAGCCTAAGTTCTGCATCAAACTTTACTTACTTCAGATGCCATCTGCACTCTGGAAATCTTTACCCACTTGCACAATGGCTAAGTGGCTGTAAATTCTGGAGTTTCCCAAACACACTGTTGGTTGATCATTTGCTACAACAACTCATAGAGTTCAGGTAAAAGCTATGCATGTACCTAAAGTTTATTACAAAGGACCAGGCAAATGCAGGGGGGACACAAGGTAGAGTGGGGGAGGAAGGACTTAGGAAGGAAGCACAAAGATTCGGTGCCTTTCCTCATGAAATCCAGGGGCATCACTCTCCCAGATCATAGATGTGCTGCCCCACTGAGAAGCCTTGCTCAGCCTTAGCCCCCAGAGTTTTTATTGAGAGGTAGCATGATTGATTAAATCAGGGACAGCTGACTGAACTCAGACTCCATCTCCTCTCCCCTCCCTATAGATTGGGTTGGCCCAAAGTTTCAACCCCGTAATCTTGTGGTAGGTCCATTCCCCTGAAGCTATCTAGCAGCTCATCAGAAGTTCATTGCATTAGTATAATAGACTATCCTGGCACTGAGGAAGTTCTACGGACTTTTAAAGTCCGATAGCAGAGACTGGGAAAGAAAACTAGACATAATTCCTATTAAACCAAATTGCCTTTCAGGATCTAAGAAAATTCTTGAGAAATCACTAGGCTCTCTACAATAGTGATGATCCACTGGGAAGAATACTAGGTTCTAACTCTGTTTCAAAGCCCTATAAGTTCCAGTTCTAATAATTTATAAGCACTGTAATTCTCTCTAACTCCCCTCATTTTGTACCCTCTTCTGTAATAATTCTGTCTTCTACTTCCAGCCTTCTGTTTTTATTCCCTGGCTTGTTTGAGGATAGCATGTGTTATAATCAGAAGCCATTTATACGTCAGGCCAAATCTCAGGAAGCCATGCTTCTTAATCTCTTTGTTGTTGTTGTGATTGTTACTGTTCTGCTGTTTTTCTTCTCTGACTTTTATTAGTGCATGTTTGCAGTACATAATGATTATATTAGAGGACTGGTGCATGCACATAACACACTTTCTTTCCTTGTACCCCTCTTTTTATTTTTCCACCATCAGATTCATTGCCTTATCTTTAAGACCTTATAAAGTTAATTTTCATATACACAGACTGAAAACCAGACTAGTAAGCCAAAGAAGATATAAACCATGTAAAATTACAAAAGATACCCTTTTAGATACCTTTTCTACGCTGGGTAGAATAACTTTCTTCTTTATTTTCTAGTATTTATCTTTTATGAAACTGCATATATATATATATATATATATATAACAGTATTTTAGAACATATTTTACAGTATATCTAGGATTTTACAGCATTTCATACAACATATATATATATTTTTTTGTATAAGAGAAACCATATGGCAGTTAAGCTTGTGTGTCCAAGTTACTTGACTTAACAACCTGTAGCCTACAAAACCTCATCAGCCTACAAAACCATTCGCTAGCTAGTTTTCTAACCTCTCCATGCCTTCATTTCCTCATTTTTAAGATAGTAGGAAGAGTGCCTACTTCATCGTGTTGCATGGAGAATAAAATGTAATAATGCAAGTGAATACATGAGCAGATTCTGACATAAATGTTGTAAGAACCCAATAAACATTTGCAAAAGTACTTTATAGAGACTAAAAATTTTATGCGATTTTTTTTTTTTTTAAACTCAGGACCTCACACTTGCCAAGCAGGTGCTTATGCTGCTGAGCTAAACCCCTGGTTCCTTTATGTGATTTTTAAGTCTGAATTTTCTAAGATAAAATTTGAATACATCAAAGATGCACAGAAGTTTACTTTTGATAACAAATATTGGGCATATGAACAATGATATGTACTTTAAAAACACATGCATACAAAATTTGAGGGAAGAATAGAATGAGAAATTGTCTTGTAATAAGATACTGCTATTACAGATTAAGTTGCTATTCACATTTTTGTGAATGTTATTCACATTTTGTTATTCACATGTTTGATGTTGTGGAAGAATTAAAAAAACTGAGTTCAGAGTATAACAAACTTGGGGGAGGATGACAGATCTCTGGGAAGTCTTTTATGTGAACCTGTAAATGAATGGAAGGGCTGAGATGTGATGATGTGTCCTATCCAGTTACCTGGTAAATGGAGTCAATCCACAAAGAGAAAGAATAGCTTTGCTGCATAGTAATTATAGTTTGGTCATATTTCAAGCAGCAGAACTCTTACTTCTGTAATAAACAATTTAGAAAATAGCTAATGTGAATTACTTGAGTACATAAGAAAGATTAAACAATATTATACTGCTCTTAAAATATCAATTGTTTCTTTTGTTTGCTTGGGTACATGTTTTAATAAAATTAAAATTTTTGTTTTAAGGTTTAATTTAGTTTCTAAATGACCCAGAGAACTGGAATATGGCAGTTTATGATGAATTTAAGTTTTAGCATTCTTGTAGCTTTTTGTAATTTTGTTCTAAAATAACCAATTATGGCATGTGTACTCCTTAAATTTTTTTTCACTTGTGTCCATGAGATACTAACAGTGTTTATAAAACAGAAGTAATGAAAATAAGTATTAATATTACCAATATCCAGATAAATAGCAACAATTCTTACATATATTATGCAATTATCAGATGTATACACATAAAACATAGTACTTTTATGCTTTTACTTTTTATTTATATTTTTAAGAATGTATCTAATACATGCACCTCTTGGTCATAGTGAGTAATCTTATTTTGTTTTATTTATTTATTTATTTGGTACTGGGAATTGAGCTGACAACCTCATGCTTGCCACACAGGCGTTTATGCTGCTGAGCTAAATCCCTGGACCCATAATGAGTAATTTTAGTAAGTCTAAAACAAATATATTCTGCTGCTAAGATAATTGCATTCTTACTGTACATGTATTCCTTCTGCTGCTATAAGCATAAAGTGCTAGCAGTGGGCATACTGCCATATTATTCCATGAGACGTTAACAAGCACAGAGATTAACACTTAGCAGGTGAATTCACATGGCTTTAATCAAAGACATCACACACTTAAAGCTATAAACCAGTACAAAGTTTTGCAAGAATTTGAAGATGAAAGAGATTTTTGGGAGATTTAGGTGATCAGAAAAGATATTTCTATTATTGAATGACTGATTAAGTAAATGAATTTTCAGTGGTATTGTTCCCAGAAGAATTCCAATTGTTCCTAGATAATTGTGCAACAGTTTTCAAAGTTTTGAAAATTTCTAAAGCATAACATTTGAACAGCTACTGAATGCACTGTTAACATTTTCACATTTAATGGCCCAGTAGAGAAATAGATTAACAGTTCATCATTATTTTATTCATATGAGTATACATATTCTTCTGCAACAGGCACTAAAATACTTAGAGGTTGTCTTAACTCAGGCTGCTATAACAAAATGCCATTGTAGCTTAACTGACAGATATTTATTTATTTCTCACAGCCTTGAAGGCAAAAATTTCCAAGATCACAATACTGCCAGATTCAGTTGTTAGTGAGGGTACTTTTCCAATCTTTAGATGGCCAACTTCTCCATTTGGAGAAGAGGGAGAGCTGTGGTGTGTCTTCCTATCTTTAGACAAGCAGTGATTCTATCATAATGACCTCATACTATTGACATGATCTAGATTGGTTTGCCTCTGATGGTGGTCACACTGGGGAAAAGGCTTCAAGATGTAGATCTAGGTGAACAGAAGCTTTCAGTGCATGGCTAAAGTTAAGGAACATTCCAAATGTTATTTTGCTGTGGATGTGAAATAAATTCATGTTAGTGGCTTAATGAGGCAAAAGGTCCTTTAGCTATTCCATTGAAGGCCAGCCTTAAGTTTTCATTTAGAAAGAATACAGAATTGCTCTTAGAGTTTAGTAGGTTCAGTGTTAGAAACCAGACACTCATCTATTGTATCGGTTTTTTTTTTTTCTTTTTTACTGTTTTAGTTTCCCTTTCATTTATCCCAAGGCATAGGTACTGATGAATTCATCTTAAGAATTGGCAGAACCTTCAGTTGATGAAACTCTTCATTCAGAATGCTTCCTACTTTAGGAGACATTTCTCATTTTCTTGACCATCTGGGGAGAACCAGTTATAACTAACAATATTCTGGCAGCCATAAAAATATTTGAACATTTTAAAATGGTTAACCTAAGAACCCTCTGAAATTGTAAGTTCTCTTTCTTAATTCTGTCAATCTGTCTATCTATTATCAATATATCCATCTATCTATATATTTATCTGGTCACAAGACTTTGAAGATTTTAGGTCAACTTATATAAATTATGGTGTTTATCACTAACTAAACTATTTTTAAATTTGATTTTTAACTTTTCAATTGGAAATATAGATACAAAATATTACAAATATTATAGAGGAATCCTGTGTACCCCCACCTTGTATCCCTGATCCATTTTTATAGATATATTACAGTGAAAAATAAGAAATAGATTTTGATAAAATGTGGATGTGTAGTGTCATATCCTTTGAGCATGTGTAGCTGTCTATGACTACCATTGTGAGATATATAGCTATCATATCACCACAAATATCTACCTCATGTTACCCATTTATAGTGAGTGGTCAAGCCCACACCATTCCTTCTACCTGCCACTATGAATCTACTTGCCATCATTATAGTTTTGTCACTTGAGAAGTTAACAGAATTGCAATCGTTTTGAGGTTGGCATTTTTTCACTCTCCATAATGCCTGCAAATGCAATGATCCATTGAACCTGTGGTATGTATCATATCAGTAGTTTTTCTTTTTTATTTGTACTTTCTGCAGAGTGTAGTCTATGATACGGATATACCACATATTATTTAACCATTTGCCTATTAAACTACAGTTTTCATTTTACTTTTTGGCTATTAAGAAATAAATCTACTATGAACATTTGTGTGTGGGTTTTTGTGAAGATGTAAGTTTTCATTTTTCTGGGATAAATACTCAGGAATATTATTTCTGGTTCATTTGATAAGTTCCACTGAGATGTTTTTGAGAAGCTGTCCATTTTCTGGAGTGCATGTACAATTTTGAATTCCCACAAGCAGTGCAAGAGAAGTCCAGTTTCTCCAGGTCCCTATCAGCATTTAGCAGTGTTATTTTTTGCCTTAGTGGTTTTGATAGGTGTAAAGTAATATCTCTTCATACTCTTGGTTTGTGCTGCCCTAATGGCTGATGATAGTGAAGAGTTTTTCATGGACAACCAACTCTCGTTCGTCTGCAGATTCAACCCACTATTGATTGCATACTGTGCACTTACTTAGGCTTATGGTGGTTGTATCCATACTAAATATACAGATACTGCTTTCTTGTCATTAGTCCCTGAAAAAGAGAGTACAATAACTATATATGGAGTGTTGTATGAGATATTATGAGTAACCTACAGTGATTTAAATAGGAGGATATGTATAGGTTACACATAAAATACTACAGGATTTTATAAAAGGAATTTGAACTTCAGTCAATTTTAGTACTATGCATAGAAATGCAGTTGATATTTATATGTTGCTCTTGTGTCTTATGACTGCTGAACTCATTTATTCCAGAAAATTTTTGTTGATTACTCAGGTGAAGACAACTATCTGCAAATGAGGACAGTTTTATTTTTCCTCTGATATGTATAACTTATATGACAATTTGCCTTTTTCCATAAGCTAAGAGTAGTAACAGCTGACATCCTTATCTTAGTGCCAATCTAAAGGAACCACAGACTTTCCATTCAGTCTTTCACCATTAAGTATTATGTTAGCTGTAGAATTTTATAGGCATTTTATTAAGTAGAGGTTGCCTGCTAAAATTAGTTTTCTGAGAGCTTTCTTTAAAATCATGAATGGATGTTGGATTCTGTCAAAATCTTTTTCTGCTTCAATTGATATGATTTTTTTCCTGTGGCCTATTAATACAGCAATCAGATTTGTTAGTTCAAAAGAACATTTTTAATAGTTATCCAATTTATTATTAGAAATGAGTCATCCTTGCATAAGAATCATCCATTTCATTTTGTGATCAACTAAATTTTTGAATACATAAAAAGTAAAAATATAGGGATATTGAAACTATGGACTGTGATATACTGTTAGTGAAAGAAAAGGAGAATAAAAAAGGAAGGCACTAAAAATAGGAAAGAAAGTGAAAAGAAGGAAGAAAAAGAGTCAAATCGGAATTCACGATAGTGTACAATTATACTTACTAACAGAAACTGTCTCCTATTATTTCTTCCTTGCTTTCTACTCTCATGGCCTTTTCTTTCTTTTTTTTTTTTTTTATTGCTAGATGCTCTTTGACTTGAGAACTCCCACAGAATCTGGGTGCAGGAGAAAAATGGCCATCTGCTTATTTAGTGGTGATGCACGAAGGGGCAGACAGAACCATTCTGTTGATAACAGTAGATATTAGCAGCTCTGGCTCAGCTGTCTAGTAAGCAGAGAGACAAGAGAATAGCAACAGCAGGATGAACTACGAAAGTGAAATAGTCACCGTGCTAAGGCAGGCATGGTGGATTAAAACATTTAAAATCTCTACAAAAGTTTCAAAAGACACAATGGTACTGTGTTGCTTTTATAGACAGATGCTGTGAGTTGGTGGCAGAAATGAACCATAAAGAGAGCTTTCTCACTCCTTCAGTTTTTACCAAGTAGAGGAAATAAGAAAGTGCCCGTTGAGATCGATCAGGGAAGCCAGCTATGTGGATCATTTGACCCTCGCTAAACAAACTCTATTGCAGGCAAACATTGCCTCCCATTCAGCCTGACCTGTCTGACATGCTCAGATTATATTACTGCAAGAGGAAGAGAAAGAAATATGGAGCCACTGATTCATTTGGGAGCAATAAAAGCTCAAATTTAGTGTAATATAAATAAATGCTGTAGAGATGGAAGGCAGGATGAATTATCATTATTATCCAGTATTTTATAGCACTTTATATTCTACAAACTGTGTTACAGTCCAGTGTAAGGTATCTGTGTGGGGCCGCTGGATGGAGATGATGCAGGCTATGAATACTAGAGGTTAGCACATCCATTAATAGTGCCCATTTATTAATAGTGCTCCACTTACATTTTTATGGTCCAATTGTTCTTACGAACTAGCTTCTCTTACATTTTTCATGGTAGATTTTGGTAACTTCTGGTGACTAAATAATTTTAATGGTCATGTTTAAATTTCTTTGGTTTTAAGTTTCTAATCTAAGCCTGACTTGATGTGAAGTGTTACTCCATAGAATACAAGCATAGTAACTAGGTTAAACCGAGACTCTTTTGTGCTTTATAAAACAATGATTTATCATTGCCTTCATAATCATTTTCATTCTTTAAAGATTGCAAATCTTCTTTCCCCTCTATTGCTTTTTCCTCTCCCCACTCTTCTACTTCAATAAGCTCAGGATGCATCTGCACCAGTGTTCTGTAAAGGTCTCGTGTGTCAGCCATCTGTCTAGCTTACTGCAAAGCTGTCCCTCTTTGAAGTTCCTGGCCTTGTTATTCCTATGAACTCATCAGTACTTATCAGCATTTGTGCCTTGGTCGCTTATGTGACCCAGGTGTGTTTCATTGTCCTTCCCTGTATTACAGTATTGGAGTAATGATTTCCCATGGTTCTGTTACTCTGGTTTTTCTTGATTATCTCTCTCTCAGCCTGAATCAAAGCCTCAGTTTCACAGTAGTGGCATTTGGTAACTTCTACAGCCTTGTTAAACAGCAAATTATGACTGAAATATGAACAGCTACATAATGCGTCCTTATGTTTTTTTTTTTTTTTTTTTTTTTTTTTTTTGGGTCCTCAGAGACTGTGTACCTGATGTCCCCAATCCAGCCTTTGGAGGTGAGGTAACAGACAGAGTAGGGCAGGGAGCAGGACCAATGACGAACACACTGGCGTCCCTGGTCCCTGTGTGTTCCACAACACTCAGCCCCCAAGGACTCTCCTGTGAAGTGGAGGTGGCCAAGGTGTTATCTTCAAGATGAAAACCTTCTCACTGGGAAGACAATGCGACATAGATGTGTCCACTTGGAAAATGTATTTGATCTGATTTGTTTCCTCTAACCACCTAGTAACTGCAGAATAGGAAAAAAGAAAAGTTCTGAGTGAGTCATGAAAGAAAAGTTGAAATCACAAAGTTTAATTTGTTCACAGCTGTTTTACTGACAAAGGCAGAAAGAAATTCAACCGTGCATTTGTTGGAAAGAATCACATTTTACTCTGATTAAGAATATGCTGAGACTTGCTTTTTAGGGCAACTTTTATAATTGTACCACACATCAGCTTTTAAATAACTGGAAAAAAAGTTCTGTGTTTTAAAATATTTTTTGAGGGTCAGACATCTAAGACAGATGTTTTAAATTAAGTTGGTATTTCATAGTGAATATAATTATATTCCTGAATATTGAAAAATCTAGGCATGTTCCTTAAATCAGTGAATAACAGATGCAGAGAACTTCAATCTGAATTATAAATGCCCACTCCTCTTTAATACAAATATTGCAAGGAAAAATTGTTTGTAATCAATAAGACTTTCAATTTAATACTATTAACTACATCAAAAAGAGGTTTTTCAATTTGACAAATTGCATTTCTTTAAAAACTAGCATTGATCATGCAATTAAAAGTTCAGCATAGCTGCAGTTAAAGAGAAACAAAATGGCTTAAAGTTATGTTTACTATGCAAAATGTACTTTTATGATCTTTTGTTAAGATGTAGAGAATAAGCAAAACTAATTGAAATGCCCCAGCCCATAAACAATTGTTAATTTTAAGTGGACAAAAATCTTTATTTACTTTTAATTCAAGAGGGATCTGTCCAAGTAACATAGTTACAGGAATGTAAGATGATCCCACAAGTCACTGGGGATGCAGGCAAAACAGAATAGTGGAGCCTGCCTTTCCTTCTCTCTCTCTCTCTCTCTCTCTCTCTCTCTCTCTCTCTCTCTCTCTCTCTCTTTGTACTAGGGATCGAACTCATGACTTTGAGCTTTTCAGGCAGGCACTTATGCCGCTGAGTTAAATCCCCAGCCCACTGCTGTCTTTTTTGGACAGAAAAACCATCCTCCCATTCTGTGCACTTGCCTACTTGGACTAACTCTGTGTTCAATGAGCCTCATTGAACCTATGGAGGAAATTATTGAAACTTTCAATCCAGCATTTTTCTTCCACTAGTGTCTCTATCAACTGTTTCAGAAACCTCTACTAAGTTCTGGGCTTAGTACTGCTAATATCAGCTACCAAAAAATTCGAGTGATAACTTTTCTGTGGGACTAACATATTGACAGAGGTATTTATAATGTTCATAAGTGTTAAAGTAACTTTGAGACATCACTGATAGAAAAACTCATTCACATTCTCAGTGAATTATTTAACTCTTCTTTGCATGCCACATCTCCTTTAGTGCTAGCTGGGCATCCAAGTGATTGTGAGATTACTTTTTGCACAGCACATTCTGATGTACCCACTTTTCAAGTTGTCATACTCTCTGTAGCATTTCTGCTTGACCTTGACACTTTGTCTCATCCATTTAATATCTATAATGTATTAGCTAATTCCCTGTTCAATGACATCATATTTATTTAAAAATTTAAAAAGTATCACAGATAGTATTGGAAATATTGTTTTGAGGCAAAGATTTTCTTCTTTTAAATTATCTTATTGTAATAAATTTCCTTAGAATAGTCAGAGCATCTGAATATTTTTTTTTCCTTTTTACCATATCATTTTCTGCAGTGGTATCAGTTCTCAGTACTACTAAGTATTTACTAATCTAATAGTTTGCCTTTAGAAAAGCAAATTTTCAAGGATCTCAACTGAAAAACTCAGAGTCAGTGAAAAGTTAAAAGATCACAAAGAAAGGAAGAAAAGAAAATCTAGAATCTTTAAAATTTAGCAGAACTCTTCTCCTAAAGAAACCCAGTATCATAAAATTGTGAAACAGAAAGCTATTTAACAATATCTGTTCTATATGTAAGCAATTTGACAATTTCTATTATCTACTTAATTTATTTTAATTCTTACACATTATCATATTATATTGTGCTGATTTCCTTATTATAATAGATATACTTAATTGCAACATACTGTGTTTTTTAAAAAATAATTCAGAGGTTGTTACAGTTTGCATCTGCATGTGCCCCCAAAGCCTCATGCACTCATGAGGCAAGCTTCTAGGATTTGTAACTGATTCATGGTCCAATGCTGGATTATTGGTGTGGGAGCTATACCTTCTACCTCTAGGGTGAGTGTGGCCTACTTACAATATAAGGGACAGAAAGAGTCTTCTTGAGTTCCTCCTTCTTTGCTCTTGTTGCTGTTGCTGTCTTCCACCACCTGTTGATCCTCTGTTGATCCTCTGCCATATACACCCTGCTTTAGAACCTGCAGATTATGGACTGAAACCTCTAAAAACTGAAATAAATAAACCTTTCTTTCCTTGATCTTGGGTGTCATGTATTTTGTCTCAGAAATGAAAGAAAAGTAACTAAGACCTAATTTGGTACTAGTGGGGTCGGTCATTCCTGTGACTGTAACCTGACCATGTGATTCAAGAACTTTTGGCAATGGCTTGTGGAGTTTAAAATGATTCAGAAATGTCACCTGAAAGAGTAGAGCTGGAACACCTTATGCTGTTCTGTATGAGAGATTCTGGTCAGAGCTCAGAAGACTGGAAAACTGGGAGAGACCAGGCTTGAGAGGTTTCTGCAGGGAAGAATTGCATTGGCTGCAGAAATTTTGATGATGTGTGTTATAGCAGGAAAAATTTTGTCTGCATTTTACTCATGTCTAGAGATTTTGCCTGAGACTAAGACTAGGAGTGGCAGACTAATTAAACTGGTAGAAGAAATTTTAAGGTAATTGAATTTTGAGGTTGTGATATGTCTATGTTGGGAGATTTTAGCCATATTTATGTTCCAAATGAAGAACACAAAGCCCAGTGGGATGATTTAAAGCATTGTGAGTTCAGCCAGAAGAAAAGCTCCAGTAAAGCTGTGGATTGGAAAGGCAGAGCTGAGGAGACCTTGATTGCTGAGAAGGAACAGGAGAATATAAAAATGGCCTGAGGGCATCACAAGAAGCAGCAAGTCACCACCCTTTGCAGTCTCAAAGCTGCAAAAGTGAAAAATTTTACTTTGATTAGAAAACCACAGAATACCAAGATCCAGAATGGCAGCAGCCCACTATGTTCCAAAGTAGTGGCATCTGCAGTAGTTTCCTCGAACTGGATTCAGAGCACCCAATATTGCAGACACTTGATTCCTATAAAAAGAGAGAGGAAAACCTGACTACTTTTCCAGCTGGCAGCAGTCCTTGGCATCATCCAGGTGGCACTGGTTTTAGATACATGTAGAATGTAAAAGTTCTGAGGTTAAAAAGGCTTCCACCCAGATTTCAGAAGAAGGCCATGGAGGTCAGGCAGTGTACCCCGGAGAGAGTAATGTGTGAAGTTGTGAAGGTAAAGCCAAAGGTGCAGTGGAGACCCCAGTGGAGAAGCCAGGGATGTAGATCATCTGAGGAAATCTGCAAGAAGGGAGCAAAGCAGGCCTAAAAAAGAAATGATCAGAGCTATAACCACCAGAGGTGCTGAAAGGGTGCAAATATTCAAACCCTTGGGGCCATAATTTGCCTCAGATTGCTTTGGATGTTCCACAAGGAACTACAGGACTTAATGTTTTCCCTGCTGGATATTGGACTTCCTTTGGTCCCATTCCTTTGTAACTCCACTTGTACCCTTTGGAATAGTGATGTTTGTCTTGTGTGATTGATTGTTGGAAGTGTTTAACTTTTCATTTGTATGGGGACTCACAGCTAAGAGTTTGCCTTGGATTTCAGAAGAGACTTGGGACTTGGACTTTTCAGCAATGCTGAAACTGTTGGAACTTTAGCAATCCTTGGAGATGGACTAAATGTCTTTTGCATAAAGGATGTGCATGAGTCTTTGAGGGGGTAAGAGTGGAATACTATAGTTTGTGTCTAGATATCCTCCCAAAAACTCATGCAGTCATGGGGGCAGGATTCTAGACTTTGTGATTGATTATTGTTCAATATCGGGATTATGGGTGTGAGTGCTCTACCTGTCTTAGGGTGGATGTGGCCTATGTACAATATAAGGGAGAGAAAAAGACTTCTTGTGTTCCTTTCTTTTTGCTTTTATTGTTTTTGTTGTCTTCTGCTGCCATGAACTGTTGATTCTCATGTCATGTACCACCATGCCTTGGAGCCAGCTAATTATGGACTGAAACTTCCACAAACCCTGAGCTACATAATCCTTTCCTTGCTTAATTTTGAGTGTCAGGTGTTTTGTCTCAGCAATGAAAGAAAAGTAACAAAGACAGAGGCCTAACATTTATTTTTTGGTTTGTTTGTTTGAGATAGGGTCTCATTATGTAGTTCAGACTAGCTTGAACTCACCATCTAGCCCAGGCTTGTATTAAATTTAAATCAATCCTCCTGCTTCAGCCTCCTGAGTGCTGACATTACAGATGTATACCAGCATGCCCAGCCTAACATTTATTTCTGAATTGTCACTTTGGAAACACTTTTGTCTGTGTTGGTTTCTACACTTCTCTATCCCAAGACTTTCTTCCAGCCTGACAACTATAGAACATATTTCTCATAGTATATTTTAGGGAACTCTATTATCTGAAGGTGGATTTCTGTAAAGAATGGGGAAAAATCTAAGAAGCCTGAATAGATCTATTTAATTTATACATGTGAATTGAAAGGGAAATGAGGAAAGAAGACTTAAAATAATTAACATGTATTTTGTATATGTACTTACTCCCAATAATAAATATAATTATTGTGTACTGAAAATATGTGCTAGTAAGTTAAAAAAGGAAACTCTAAAATATATTTTAAAATTCAAGGATTCTTGACACCAGAAACCACATTACTTAGAAATTTCTTAGCAATGTAAAAACTCAGACTCATCCCACACCTAGTGAATAAGAAGACTGGAGGCCTGGCAGCAGCCAGTGGTTTAGGAAACCTTCCAAGTGATTGATTATGCTGAACACTAAACATTTGAGATCCAGGGCTTTAGCTTTTTCTGGGTCAGTTTTAGTGCTGTTATCTTCTTAAAGTTTCAGAGAACTTCTGCAGCAGAAAGGAAAAGATAACACCATTCAAAACCTCTAAACCATGTCCACTTGTTGACCATGGAATATTTATTCTATGTTCTATTAAACACTAACATTCCCACAGAGGTAGTCTTGAGTCTAAGCTCCAATTATGGTTGCTGACTTCACCCTGAATTGTTAATGTACTTTCACAGGTTCACTGTGTTAGATATATGTCGTGTAGCAGGAGTATGCAAGAATCACAGTCCCTTTTTAGACAGTAGCAGGATAATTCACTGCCTGCCAAGTTGAATCTCTTAGTTATGTTCCAGTACCTATTTGTCCTCCATATCTTAATAGATATGAGTAGCATATGTCTCTGATATGAAACGTGCCATTGTAACGGCTGCTTTGTACTAAAGACCGATAGGAGGTATTCCATTATCATTTGCTCATTATTAGAAGTGATAACATATCTCAGTAAAGACTATTAATATTCAGAGGATGAACAGGTCCTAAGTGAAAAAAATGTAGTGCCTTTGGACTAAATATTTATCATCTGACAAGAAATGAAAATAATTATACATTGAAATAAGATTATAAAAATAATAAAATAGAAATCAGGTGTAATTATCTTTATATGTATTTTATTTTATTTTATTTTGTCTTGTTTGAGACAGGGTCTCTCTGGGCAGTTTAGGCTGGCCTTGAGCTCACTTTGTAGCCTAGGCTAATCTCGAACTCATAATGATCTTCCTGCCTCAGCCTCCCAAGTGCTGGTGTTACAGGCGTGAGCCTCCATACCTGGCTTTTATATATAGATTAAAGTTGCTAACTGAATTTCTTGCCTGTTATTTGTTGCCAGTTCAAGGGTTAGTAGGAAACCATTTTGATAGCTGATTTATGACAGTTTAATGATAGCAATCAAACTGTGTATTTTATTTGAATGTGTATAGTTAACATATTCTATTAGTAGTTATCTTTATACCTTTTGGGAAAATTAGACTTTAAGGAAAAATGTTCTGTTTTATCTCAAAACAAAAGTCTTCACTTGTATATGTTTCATATTTGCATGTTTCTTATCCTGTACACTTAAATTACAAAGAAATTCCCTAGTTCAAATGAGCATGGAATTGTTTAGCAAACTGAAATTACATAGCTACAAAACCCTGGTAGATGGTATCTATAAATAGAGGTGTCTAATGTGGAAAGCTTTCTGAACAATGTAAATGGGCTTTTTTCAAAAAGAAGTGAAGAGGAAAGCCTACAGCGTTGATTTAAAAGCTTGTAATTAGAATTAGGTTCCGATAATTAGGTCCCAGTAGACTGAGTTCAGACTTTCTTTTTCCTCAAACAAACAAAACACAAATGAGTGTAGGATGTCATTTCTGCAAGGATGAAAATAGAAATGGAATTTTAAATAAAGATTATGAAGCAAAATAAGGCATTCTAATTCTTGCACCTGGAATCATTTTATAATGAAATGTAGATTAATTCTAAAAAAATCTCTGACCTCTGTTTTGCTGATTGCAGCCTAAAATCACTCATTTGCTTTTGAGAAAAAGAGAATAAGCATACCAAGATTAAACTATTTCATCTACCTTTGAATTTCATAATAAAGTTAGATCATTGACTCTATGGCTGAATAATTTTACATTTCTAATATCAGGAAAGATCAAAGACTAAGGATAGAATAGTTGCTATATATTGAGGGTAAAGCTATTATGATTATTTGATTGTTCATGGGAGTAGAATTTTATCCTTCATTAGTGAGGTCTTATGGTATGTTTATTTATTGTAGATTATTTATTTATAAATGTCCAAAAGAAGTGAAACTGAAATCAACTTTGAAAATTCCAAACCCAAGCTTCACTAATTAGCATTTATGAAAAGGAAGCGAACTTTAATCAACAGCTTAATGTCGATGTTTAACTAGTATCTAATACTGAGCTGATTGAGAGGTGAAGGACCTTTAAATGTTCTTCTGGATTTTACATCTTTCTTTAGCAGTGTAGTGATCAATGTTGTCATTAATTTAAGTAAGAAATTAAAAATATACATTACCAAAATTATGATTGATGGAGATGTAGAATTACAAATTCATAGATAGTCATGAAGCAATTATGAGTCTGAGACACTAGAATGAAAATTTGGATCTAATGAAAATAAGTTTTATTTATTCATACCCATGTCCTTCCTAAAAATAATTTGAAGTTATTTACAATTAGAACATCTCAATTTAACTCTTTGAAACTTTGAATAGACATGGAAAACCAGAATACAAGCAAAGAAAAAAAAAAGAAAGAAAGAAAATAGTAAAGTAGGATGCTAACTAAAAAGCTTAACATATTATTATAATTTTTACAAAGTTAGGCTCTGGGATTCCCTGTAGGAAAATATGAATGAAAACAGCATGTCCATACTGTCTTAAATTTTAACTGCAAATACTCAATAGTGAAAATTCAATGTTAGGCTTTAGTAATATACAGTACAGACACATAGTCAATAAATATTTGCTTTTAACTTAACAGTGATTCATTCATCATGGCTTCATTATCTTTTAGCATTTCTCAAAACTTTTATGTTATTCTTAATTTTTTGTGTTTTATTTTCACTAGCACGTTTACAGGATGTAATGTTCTAGTGGTAAGAGGTTGCTCAGAAAAAGCTAGTACTTTGGTTTACTTCATTTTATTTTATCACTGAACTTGCTAATGTTGGAAATCTGAACAGAGTAGTATAATTAGGCTTCTCCTTTCAGCCTGCCTTTTGACGTATGCTCCTAGGATAGAGGCAGATGTTGTAGTCACGGTGTCCTCTCAGAGATTTCAGAGATGACATTCAGGCGTTTACCAGTTTACCCAGAACAAATTAGTTGCTCTCTGCTTTACAGTGTTGGGCTGCTGAGAACACTTGGATAACCACTAGAAAAAGATCATGCAGGACCCTGTGGGTGAGGTTTATGAAATCTTTCAGCGGGATCTCAACTCAGATTGATGGAGAGTTTTCAGAATATCAGCAACCATGTAAACTTTCAAGAGTTCTGTATGTCTTATATGCAATTTATCTGGAGAGTTAGCCAAGAGTTTCCTTGGTTCTTATTGTAGCACTATAAATATATGACACATTTTAAACTACCTAGACTATTATTAATTTGTCAATAAAATATAAATGAAACATACTAAGAACAATTTAATTCTCTTAATAACTCCCTAAAATCTATTCCCCTTGTTTGATCCCCAAACACAGCCATTATCTTTAATTTTGAATGGAAAATTTACATTTATATATTTTTTCTGCATATGTAGAGATCTCTATTAAATATATTTTAATTGTGTATTTATGAGCATTTTCATTAATATTTTATTGTGACTATCACTAACTACCTTGTTTTCTCATATTTTTATTTACATATATATATATATATATATATATATATATATATATATATTCTGGTTCATTCATTTTTAGTTGCCAAGGCAATGTCATGCTATGAATATATCACATTTAATTAATTTTTAATGGAACATAATTAAAGTGCTTTCTACTCACTATGATAAATGATATGGAAGGGAATATCCTTACACACACGTTCAAGGGTAGAACTAGTGCAGACAAATAACTAGAAGTGCACTCAGGCTCACAGAGTGTGCCCATCTCCATCTCCCTCCAGAAAGGTCACGTTATTATGCACAATGGTTGTGCTTGTTGGAATTCTTTCCACTGTTGTTTGAGGGTTTGTGCTGTTACGCATTCAGAGGTGCTGTATTCAGACTCTAATTTTTCATAATTGGGTTAGTATGAAATAGAATCTCATTGCTGCTGTCTTGTGCATGTCTCTGATTTGAATATCTGCTCAAATTTCTGTCCCTTGAGTTTCTCTCTCATTGTTCATTTTTATTTTGACTGAGGCAAAGATCTTTTTAAATTGTAATATAGGATCTCTTTGCACATTAAGTATACCATTTGCCAATTGTGTATGTTGCCAGTATTTTTTCCCTAGACTGGACCAGCTCTTTCTACTTTGTCAATGAACATTTTTAGCATGTGTAATATTTTATTGTGAAAAAAATATGCTTAAAATTTTCTTCATGGTTTCTACCATCATATCTTATTTTAAAAATACTTTCCTATCCCAATTTATAAAATTATCTTACCAATTCTATGGATAATTTTCAAAGGTTAAAATTTTACTATTCATACAAAGTATGAATAGTAATCCACTCTGCCTTCTTTTACAGACTGTTTCTATACTTGCACAAAATCTGCATGACCTCTTTCCCAAGCATTGTTCTGACTGCTCCCAGTTTAAGTAGTTTCAGTGATTCTGGTTTTATACTCTTTATATTTGGAAGGTAAAAACCATGCATTTTCCTTATTATCTTCAAAATTTCTTTAAATAATCTTGACATATTTTCTTTTATTTGAATCATAGGATAATTTGACAGTTTTTCAGGAAGCTTCTGTTGAGAATTTTACTGAAGAGATTTTCAGTTTATAAATTAATTTGCTGATAGTTGATAATTTGAAATTGAGTTCTCAATTTATGAACATTGTATATTTACATGTGTTTTTTGCATTTTTATTTATCATTATTTGCAGTGTTTTCCCACTAGATTTTTTTCTGTTCTCCTTTTTCTTTTATTCTACTTGGAACTCAGTGAAGAATTTTGCAAATCATACCTAAATTTAATCAAAGATACAAAAAATCTTGCAAGAGTTCCAAAAGAATATATATTCACATGAGAGTCATATATGCATGTATATATGGTCTCCCTCAGCCCCCATATTCTCTCCCAGACTTGCCATACTTGCCACCAAATACACATTCTTCTACAATAATGTTCTTTATATCTTTACATATCAGCCTTCCATGTTAGATTCATTTGGAGAGGAGATCATGACTTTCTGCGGTGTCAACTTTGCCAAAGTCTATGCATCTTTCCTTACACCTTAAGACCTTTTGGATTTGTACACACAGTTGATGTAACACAGCTTTGGAAACTTTACTCTCCAAGGAATAAAGTACCACTACTTAGCAAGAAAGAGAAACTTTTTCCAACTTTATTTCTTGAAACTACCCATCCTTTACCACATAATATACAAATACATGTACATACTGTGTTACACTGGTAAGGATCAGAGATCTGAGTCAGAAAATATGCTAGGATGTTTGCTAAGCACTTTTTCTGATAATGGTAAAAGTTTTAAGGTGTATTGCCTGCAATTATGGGCTCAGGTGCCATGTAAAATACATGGCTGTGCTTCCTACTATTGCCCTGAGACTGGACAATTAGAGATTAGTGGGGAAGGACCAGTGTGGTGAATTCTTTACAATTTAAAAAAAAGGGGGGATTTTGTTTTGTTCAGGGAATGGTTTGATATCGGAATAACTTTCTTCACGTTCTGCCTCTAGTTATATACTTTTATAATTTGCAAAATCTACCTTCTTTATTATTCAAGTAAAGGTTTCAAATGTTCATGTAAATCACTCATTCTGTTGTCTCTATATTATCTAATTCAGGAAGTCCATCCACCAAGTGCTTCCCAATTTATTAATATTTTAAACTCATTGATCTACTTAATAACCTAACATTTACTAACATAAAAAGCCATACAGATTATAGACTAACTCATGAGATACCTGGGGCTTGGAACTCTCATCCTCGTGTGGTGCCAAATAATACACTGCTGATTTGGACTGAAAAGGAGAAAAAAAAATAAACCTTGCCAATCCCAACTAGTGGTTTAATTGAAAAAGCTCCAAGAAAGACTCAGGTGCTGCAACTGTGTGGTAATTTGGTAAGGCAGCTGCTAATTATGAATCAAGAATGAGAACGATCTTGAGAAAAATCTCAGTGTGCCAAAATTCACCCATCGTAGAATCAGATTGCTCCAAATGGTAACTTTGGAGATTATTAAAAGGACCGCCAAAGCAAAGGAGCCTTGGCAGATGGTGTACACCTTTTCTGAACTTCGAGTTAACCAGATTTAACTTTGTTAAGTTTTTGTTTGTTTTGTTAATTTTTTTAAGGAAAAAAAACTCCAAAATTTAGAGAGAGAAGTTAAAACAAGTGAAGAAAATAAGTCTAGTTCTTTTGTTTGCATATGGAGAATACTGCTTGATTTTCTTATATCCAGTTCATATAATTTAATTCCCAGAACCCTGTGAGGCTACTAGCATAACCATTTAATAGATAGTAAAATTGTGTCTCACAGGGATAAGACAATGTCTCAATGCTAGACACCTAATTGTTCTTCAAATCTGGATCCATCTTTCCCCAAAACCTTTGTTTACTTCTTTTAGACCCACAGGAGTAATGAATTAATGTATCTTCTTCTCAGTGCTATTTCAATGCTTCTTAATTTTTAAGTATGATCTCTTTGAATTGGGAACTACTGTGTGATCCATGTTTATCAGATATTTCAGGCATGTCTAATTGTTGAGAGCTTGTAAATGAGGGCCCGAGATGATGGATATTGTTAATAGTTGTTCATGATGCTTGCTTCAGGATTCTTCAACTTTTGTAGAGGTACTGAAGGAAAGACAGAAAAATGTTAGTTAACTTCATGATTCTTCTAGTATGTAGACCCTAAGAAATGTGTGGATGTGAGTGTGCAAGGGGAAGGCAATAGCACTGGGCAGAGGGAGAAGATTGGGACCTGCAGTTGCTCTGGAAGTAGCTGGCTGTCCTGATGACCCCAAGAGACACACTTCTGTGCTTCTACACTGATTAGCCACTGAGTATGGGCTCCCCTAGAAGGAAAACGACTGTGGGGTAGTTGTCTTCATAGCTATTCCATCAATTGAGAGAATATATCTTTTAAGCTTCATATTAGGTTTCTATTGGCATATAATAAATTACTAGAAACAACACATGTTTACCATTTTCCAGTTTCTATGGATCTGGAGTCTAGGCCAACTTTGCTGGGTACCATGAAAGGGCACAATCAAGATTCTAACCAGGACTGCATTTTCATCGGCAAGCTCAACTAGGGTGGGGATTGCTTCCAAACTGACTCAGGATGCTTGCAGAATTGATTTCCTGTGGAACTTAGGGTGGATTATATCTGCTTCTTTAAAGTGAGCAATGAGTCCAAGAACCTAGAGAAGATCTGCTATCCAGATGGAATTTTATGCAATATAACCTAAGCATATCTCAACACCTTGCCATATGACATATAAAGATACATTATCACATTATCTTTGTTGTATTCCATTCGTCAGAAGCACATTTAATTTACACTCACAGGGATAAGATTGCAGAAGATAATGAACACCAGGAGGTGAGTCCATGGAGCCCACCTAAAACTGTCCCTAGGATAATCCAGGTGGGTAAATTCAAGTGGCTCAGCCAGTGACTAGAGCATCACCTTCAGATCACAGGGAGACTGAAATCTGTAAAGCCCATAGGTCATCAAGAAGAAAGCTGAGTCATTTTAGGGTAAATGGGACTGTAAGTTATTCTGCTGTTTAATAAGTAAGAGAATAAAGAACAAGAGTGGACTGTATTTATAGCTAGAAAAATGAAAGCGAAAAAAATTAAACTTTTTCTGTACCCTATCCATATTAGTGAGTGCTACAAAGGATGCCACTAATTTGCATAAAGGGACCCCATCCCATATTGATAGGTTATCTTACCACTAAGACTGTGAGAAAACCTTCATTATAAATTATTAGTATTATCTAGTTGCTACTACAAAATTACTTAACCAGGAAATTAGACATTATAAAATTATAAAACTTGGATGCTAGATAAAAACCTTAGAGAACATATCTGTTTTACAGATGAGAAACTGTACAGAAATGAAATAACTAGTTCAAAGTCAGCAAATTAGACATAAAACCAAGGTAGTTACAGAAACCTCATCATCTGACTTTTATATTAGTGACGTGCTTACTACCTCTGGTTAACTCCTAGTTTTTCTTAGCTTTACAATTTTAATTTTTAATATTTCTTTAAGTGTAGTGCATTTGATCAGTGTAAAATTAACTTTACTACAAAACAGTTTTAAGTCGAGCCCCTTATAGATCATGGTTCTCTATGGAGAAAGAAAGAAATCTGATGTACAGAGGAAGACAGAGAATGAATAAGAAAAAAAGAAGATAAGAGAAACAAGAAGGAGGACAAGAAGGAGATTGGGAAGGGGAGAAGAAGAATGAGAAGCACAGAAGGCTAGGGAAGAAGAGACAGAGGGAAGATAAAGGAAAAGAAAAAATACCGAGAAAATAATTTTATTTCATTTTAAACTGTCTACTACCAGATGCAATTTAAAATGAAAAACCTGAAAACCCTTAAACTCATGACTTGTTCTGTCATGAAGAAATGGTTTTCTCAATTACCTTCCACCCCCAAGTACTCCCTGCCTGACTCTGAGCATTTAATCTATTTAAGAAATACACCAGGAATGTCAGCAGTCAAACATCTTTCCATATAAGGAATATTTTCACTAGCATAGTTTCCCCAGGATAAAGAAAAAAGCACTGTCTTTACTCATCTGAAACTTAGAGAATAAACCAATATCCTTCCAAGTAATTGCCCCATATACATTGGGATAAATGCCTTGCAGAAAGGTTGTAATTCCACAAGTGACTTCCTAGGGAGAGGTCTGTGGAGAACCATGCATATGGTGTGATTAGTCCCTACAATGCCATAAGACCAAGAAGATGATAAAGTGGGGAGAGCTGTCAGAGGACAACTTTGGTGAACCAAATCCTGTACTAGAGTGATGGAGGAAGAATGGAAGGACGAATAGGCGAGCAAAGATTTAAGAGAAGATTGAGAAGATTTATGACTGACTGAGTGTATTAAAGCGATGATACTAATAATTATAATAAAGTGTCTTGCGTTTATGTTATGGTATGCATTTGTGTTTCCATAAAGTCCATTACACTATTGATTAAATTATTTTATAGCCTTCCTTTGCTTTAAACTGGTAATTTATTTCTGCAAAAAGAAATAACTATCAATGGGCATGTTCCTTTAAGTCAAAGGCTTATTTACTATCAAGATTAATGATATGTGATCACTTTAACAGTTAGCTAAGTATATGTGACCATTGATTTTTATGTATTTGAAATTTTAATGTGAATAAAACTCAAACGGAGCCATAATAGCATTAAAATTGAAAAAAAATTATGAATGATGCATAAGATTATCTCTCCTACAAATGAGCGGCCTACTGTTCTGGGAGAAGAGTCACACAACACGTGCCAGCTGTAAAACTGCAAAGATGGCCGCGCGGCCGCTCCGCTCATGGTGCTCAGCTGCTGCTGCAGTGTACAAATTCTAAAGTAGCCCTCATAAATGTAAGGTAATAACTTTAAGAAGAAATTGGAGCAGTTACAGACCCTTTAGGATGTGGACACAATTTTTATAAAGGTCTGACTTTTCTACTGGACTTCAAATTCACGTAAACTCTATGAAATTTTCAGAACCAAAAATTTGCAACTGAAAACACAACTATATCAGTTGTTCAAACCTCGGACACTTGTGCGTTTTTATTTCTTCTCCTCTCCCTCACACCTCACATTTAATTCTTTAAGATTAGCTTAAAATATGTATTTCATTTGTCCACTCCTCCATCAACATCCTAGTTATCCTTATTATACTTTGATTGAATTTACACGAGAAGATCTTGTCTAGTAACTCATGTTCCTGCCATGGCCTTCAACACATGTTCTCAGCACAACGACCACTATGTTATCACCTTGCTTAAAAGTCTCCAGGGTTTCATGACATATGGAATAAAGTTCGTATTACTTACAATGTCTGCAAGGCTTATTGTGTTGGTCTGATTTCTTCTCCTACTCCGGTATGTACCATGCTTGAGGTACTCTGGGAAACAAACCAAGCATCCCTTTTTGGTTGCTCTGCTTCCTAATTTCTGGAAACTCCTGTTTGTCACCATGTCCTTGGCTCTTTCTTGTAAAACAGGCCTCATCTTGAATGCACTGTCTTGTGAGGCCTTCTTTGAAAATGCATTCAGAATCGTCACTCCCTATCTGTTATTCTTTATCTTGCCATCATTTAAAAACATCCTTCTGTAAAGCACTTGCTACTCTCTTAATTTGTTCATTCATCTAGTTTTTGTAGCAGCAATTTAGAATGAATGTTTTTGTTGGGGAACATTCCTTTACAAGGTGCAATCAAGATGAAATAAAGCTGTAAAACTGGATTTAGGAATCAGGTAGATGCCCATAAAAATTCCTTACACATAGAGGAAAGTTAAAAATTAGAAAAATGAAGTGGAATGAGTCAGACACCGAAGATTAAATATTGCTTGGTTTCTCTTTCATGAGAAAAAGAAAATGTAAATAAATTAAAAGGGTAAAATGAAAGAGCTGTGTCAGGAAATAGGGAGGCAGACGTTTTGGAGCATGGAAAGGGGATCAGGGTCAGGAAGGGGTCAGATAAAAAACTACCAAGATATGACCTATGTATGCACCAATTCCCCAAAATGAATGTAATAATTATATACTGTAAATATCTACCAAGAAAAATTTAAAAAATGAGGATTAAGAGATGATTTGGTGGAAAAAATTAAGGTAGCATTTGGAGTTGCATTATAAAAAATTAAACCAACTAATCTTATAATTAATAAATTATATTGCAAAGGTAAATAAGTCAACTCATCATTTCCTAATTAAGTTACTGTTTTGTTCTTATCTGTGAATTTAAGATTACTTATGTCTAGTCTAGCTATGTGGTAAAAATATTACATACATAGTGGTATGTTACTGTATACATTTCCCAACTCTATTTTTACTGAAATTACATTGTACATAAAATTAGCTGTCATGTGTTTATACAGAGAAATTGTCTTATACAGAGACATTTATACAGAGAACGTGTTTATACAGAGAAAAATTAAGAAAATATTAATAATGTCAAAAAATTTAGTGTTCTCTCTATAGTTATTACACATACCATAAAAACTGAAGAAATATTCTAGTATTCCAAAAATATTATCTAATTCAATAAAATGGCAGTTACATCACTGAGAACAAGCAAATTTCTGATATAGTTTTTCATTGTTTCCTCACATACTACTAATTAATGTAAATTAAAATTTCAACCATTACTCATGTTGGAATTATTATATATTTATTGATTTTAAGTATACGTTGATTTCAGAAACAAAGATTTGGTAAAAATTAATTAAATGATTTTGAGAATTGATTGAACATGCAATGTTTATAACTGATTATTATATATTTTATTATTTATGTTTTCTGCTATGCCTCCTTTATATCAGTAAAATTTATAAGTTTGTGTACTTTTATATCTATGCAATTTTTCTGCAGACCTCTTTGTGGAATATTTACTCTCATAGCATCGTGATACATTCACTGCCCAAGGGGAGGCAGGTTACTTTTTTCTACCTCTGAAGTGGGAAGGAGGACCTTTCCTAAGGTCATGGTGAGAGCAGAGACTGTGGTTCAGCTGGGGAGGAGGGCCCGCACACTGTTGTCTTTCTTCAGTTGTAAAATCTTAAGTGTGAAAGAGATCTGGCTGCTACGAGAAGAAGACCATAGTGAGTTGATGGCACATGCAGAGATGTTGAGCAAAGTCTGAGGTAGTGCTTCCATGGACCACAGACAAAGCTAACATGAGCCAGGTCAGGTACAAAGTCAGCTTGCATCCTCTACAAGGAGTCTTCCTAGAATGCTGAATTGCATAAAGAAGCTAGAAATGACTCCTGGACTTCTGGAGTCAAAAAAAAAAAAAAAAAAAGATATGTGACTTGCACAAGATGAGTTTCCAATCACAAGCACATAACTGAGTGTGGGGAATCTCTGAAGAATTCTTTAATAAGCTCAAAGGAGAAAGGGGCAGCTTCGAGTCTCTGGAAGAGTAGAGTTTATTGCCCCCGTGTGTGTGTGTGTGTGTGTGTGTGTGTGTGTGTGTGTGTGTGTGTATTCTAATTACACAACGATTTATTTCTTGTATTTGTCAGTAGCTTAGCAAGTTGAGGGAAGAAGAGAAATATAAACTGGAGAGCAAGACTAAAAAGACATCAGTCTACTCCCTCTTTGCTTGGTAACAGGTTTCCCAGATAGAATAGAACTGACAACAGTAAGAAAGAGTCTTCAATGTATAATCATGTTTATATTTTGACCATTGCATGGGGCTGGTATCTTAGTTACTTTTCTCTCACTGCTGAAACAAAATACCTGACACACAAAGTCAAAAGAGAAAAATTTACTTACACAGATCATAGAGGTTTCAGTCCATAATCAGCTGGCTCCAAAGCAGGTTGCCATGGGAGGGGACAATGCATAATTCATGGTGACGAAAGATAGCAAAAGTAGCATGAGGGAAAGAGACAAGCCTCTTTCCATCCCCCATATTGTGCCCAGTCCATTGGGATTAGGGTGGTGCCAATCCAATCAGTGGACTGATTCAGCAATCACCCACCCTTAATCCCAGCACCCAGATTCCCAGCACTGGATTATGAGTCAGACGCACACTCCAGACTCAAGCACCACCCCAGAAGCCATGAAAAAGCCCCATCTAAAACAGCAGAGGGCCCTGGAGGGACATCCAGACACAAACCACAACAACTGAGTATTTCAGGAGTGAAGGGAGAGCTCCAACTCCCACCAAATAAAATGGAGACAATAGAAGACAATACTATGATTAATTCTTGCTGAAGCCCAACAAATTACATGCGTTCAGCAGATGAATTTTATTTATTTTCTTCAAAGTTAAATCTTTAAGAGAACAGAGACCTAAAAGTGAGGTGGTACCCTGTGGACATCTGTTGTATGGATGGATTTACAAATGATAAATGACAGCTCACTGGTTTCTCTCTTGGCAGTTGATGAAGCAGGCTCAGAAAAGAAATATATAAAATGCTTTTAATATAAATATTCTTTTGGGAAAAAGAAATAATGAGAACCTTCAAATTTGAATAATTAGGAAGGCAGAACTGGTAGATCTACAGAAGGAGGCATTTTTATTGTGAAAAATAAATTTTTAGATTGTTTTATCAGTTTGGTGGAGGAACAGTTACTATACACAAAACCCACACATAAAAATGTATAGTCAGTATATAATTCAATTTTCCCATTACTGGAATAAAATACTCTGACACTCACAATTAAAAGAAGAGAGATTTAATTTGGCTCATGTTTTTGATGGATTCAGTCCATGGTTAGCTGGCTCCAAGGCATAAACAGTACAGTGGCAGGATATGGACCAAGCCCACTATAACTAAGAGAGGATCCAAAATAAGAACATACCCATCCATATTCTGTTTCCAGTGACATAACTTCAAGCAGACCCCACCTCCTAGTAGCACATTCAGCTATGAATTCATTTATGGATTAATGTAATATGAGAATAGTGGCCTCATGATCCTGTTACCTTCCAGAGCTCCACTTCTGAGTAAAAAAAGGATTTTTTTTTTACATAACCAACAATTATTGGTAATAAGGTAGAGAGGTGGATTTCAAAAGGAAGAGATAAAAAAAACTGACCAAGACCAGAGAAACTGGGAAGGTACTTGAAAAATTCTTTGACACTGAGGAAAAAGGACAAGTATACTCTCAGCTATACTGAAAATATGTAAGAGTAGTGAAGTCTTTAGATGAGATACAACTTTATATATGGTCTCCAGATTCTTATATCCATGTACTTTTCCTGCAGTAAAAATAAAACAAAATACAAAATGTAAATTATAAAGAATGCTAAAACTCTATGAAATCTCTAGTCTAAAATGAAGAATCTGAAAACACCAGAAGGTTGGAACTTCATTTCAGTAAGATGAAGAAAATGTTTTATTTATAAAATAAATTTTAATGCTGATATTTGAATGAAAGTTGTATGAAAAAAATTAGACTTCAAGTGTACAAGTTCAAAAAATATTCATGCACATTATTTTCCAAAACAATCCCAAACACTTAATGATATAATTGGTAAGAAATTTGTAATTCCTATCAGAGTGAGACAATGTTGACTGAGAGGTATTGAGAACTTCCACTAGACCAAGAGATGCATTTCTAAATTCTTATAGCAACTCTCAGAAGAAGCTATATTTCTAATTTCAAGATCTAGATGGGTTAAAGGTCTCCCAATTTGTCTCAGCTAGGTGGTAGAATTTCAAACACAGGTTGATCTAGCCTAAGAGGACATTTTTTTTTTCATAACAGCATTTGCTTTCCAGTAAGAGCTTCAACTTTACTTTAGCATAATGTTCCTTTTGGATTTAATATTATTAAGGAGAAAATGCATGAGGTTTACCATATTTTGCTGGCATTCATAAGCGTCAAACAATTGGATTTCCTTGTCCCTGTTATTTTTACTTCTTTGTATGCAGACTTGCATCACTGATCTACAGGAAAGCTTGTGTTATTGGTTGTCATGCTGTACTTCCCAGAAACAAAATACAGGTTTGCTTTTGAAAACCATTGATAAGTTTCACATTGACAGAAACATTTCATTTTCCGGGTCACTAACCCATTCATCATGAAAAGCATGCTAATAGTATGTTGGTTTCCATAACCCAAGTCCATTCTCTTTAGTGGATTTTCTTTTATTAATACTTCTCTACTTAAATTCTGATCTTGAAAAGTGGTCATTAATTAACTCAGGGAGCAACTGAGCCATGTTTTCTGGGAAATGAAAAATCTGGTAAATGTTTATATTTGTGCTTAGTCAAAACATTTATTAACAAAACTGCAAGGGACATTACATGACATGCCATAAATCTCATGCATTCAGTCACATTGGAACAGAAGCTCTAGGGACTATGTGACCTTCTCAATGACAGGTGACTTGGCCTGGCCCTATGGCTTCAGCAATATTCCTAATGAACATTAATTTCACAGTGCATAACTTTCACAATTGTTTATTTGAATCTTTTTCTGGAAAGATCCAAGACAGACCCACTATTATCTCCTTGCATTAAAAAAATAGAATATGGTTCTGAAATAAAAATACTTCTAATCAACTGCATGGAAGCTCTTTAACTGCAGGTCTCTTGAGAGTAGAGGGTGCACCTTGCAAACTTTGTTATACTCTAGGACACTAAATATTTAATCATCCTTTCACTCAACCAATGAGCATATATTGAGCTTCTCCTATATGCTAGCTATTGCACTTCTGCTGAGGTAGGACCCATGCTTCTGAAAATTGTATAGTGATGCAGTGTCTTTCAAATCATAATTAATTCATGCATTTTTACAATTAAAATACAAAATAAAATTCTCTTGGCCTTAATGTATGGAGATCCTTGAAGAGGCTGCTAATAGTAAAATAAGCTAAGTATACCTAGAGTTCAATCTCACTTGCTTCTTGGTAATTAAACTAGAGATTCTTCCAAAACCATCCTAGCATAGCCTTTGGATTTTAATTAGGCAAAATAAGACTTCGATCCTTAATTTGGCCCTCTTACTTTGACAAGTTGCCATGAAGGCATGATAATATCTCACAGGAAATTATCAAACTGCTAAATGAGAGTGCAGGGAAAACAAAGAAAACAGTGATGCAACAGAGATTTTTCTCAAGATTGCATAACTTACGGGGTCTTGCATGTCATCTGAGGCAGATCATGTCCAAGTTCATAATGAGGTAAGGCGGGAGTGGGGCAAGTACTTGTTAAAGACAGTAGGAGAGATGGCATGGGAGATTCAAGCTCACGCAAACCAAGAGTAACTCTTGAATTATATTTAGTTGAACAACATAGAGATTTGACCTCCTAAAGAATGGAGGCTAGTGAGTTTGGGAATAAGACAACTATTCTTTGGGCTCAATCATAAAAAGCATTTTCCTGCAGATATAATATATCCATTTGTCTTTAGCGGGAAATAAATAAAATTACTTTAAAATGGTGTCCTAGAAAAAGCCTGAAGCACCATTGTATCTAAAGTATATGAATTCTGAGTGACATGATTGCGCAATTCAGTGTGGTCTGGATTTATTTGAGCAAACCACAGGGACATACTTGTCTGTTTATTTTACTACGTGTTCTTGACATTAGCATCTAAGGACTACCAGGAGACTTGTCTTAGCATCCTCTTGAGAATAGATATGTACACTGACATAAATTATTAACTTCTCCCTGGACAGGTCCATTAATATTCTGTGAATTATTGTGGCTTTATTTGTTTCCCATCAGTTATTCTTGGTCTCCTTCCATTACACAGAAACCCCCTCTTACTTAAATTTGTGTTGCAGTGAAGGTGAATTCAACCAACTGCTCTTTGAATTTATTTAATCCTAAATTTCTTTAAGTAAATGTTCATGTATCCTCCGGAGCATCTTTTCCTGAAAATGCCAAGGAAATTTCTCTTAATTGGACATAAAATAAGTTTTTAGGGTTAGTTTGTCCTACAAATGACAATCTGTTCTGTCAGGCTACTGGGTTATAAGAGCCAGGATCTTTGGTGGTTACTGAAACTGATGCTTGGGGTCTGAATGGCTGGTCTGTCTCTGTGACACACTGCCAGCTATAAAGAGGTCAAAATTCCCCAAGTGAGTATCTTCTGTGGGGAAGTGACAGCTGTCGGGATATGGCAGGGAAAGTGGCCATGAGGTGATAAATCACCTGCGCTTCTCTGTGATGTCCTAGGAAAGGGGATTTAAGCAGGATAAATCCCGTATTGCAGCTATTGACCAACGCTGCCTTTGCCCTGAGAATCATGTTATATTTGATCTGTAAGATTTTAAACAACAGTTCAATTTAAACTTGTAACTTTATTAGTTCATTTTCTTCTGCATTTTTTACATTTTACTCACCATGACTTTCAGAAATTTAAGATTGGGAGAAACCTTAAAAATAATTTTGTACAGTTTTGTTGCCCTAAAGACAAAGAAAATAAGATGTAGAGAAGGTATGTTACTTGCCAAGGTCACTTGTAGCATGTAAAACTGTTAAGAGACCATTTGGTGAATTTCATTATGATTTCAATAGAAGTCACTCAAAGTCCCGAGAAATTCAGCACCCTTGTGTCAGTGAATAATCCTAAACTGCTAGGCCCAGAATTGATAAAAATTCCACCAAAATTGTGTAACAGTTTAGTCAATAATTACTTTATAATTTCAGACCTTTAAAATGAATTGTGTCCCAGTCATTGACTGAAGTATAGAATGCTAGGAACTAAATACAGCCTGCTCCTGCCGAGGTGGGCCTAATGCCCTGTTCATTTCTCCCACCTTGGACAATAAAAGTGGTGCTTCAGGCATATTGACAAAATCATTGGAAAATCAATTACTATTGAGTAAGAGTTGAACAAAATAGTTCTGAAAGTGTTTAATTTATGCTTCATAACATCTATTCTTACGTTCTTGTCAGCTGTGACCCCTGGCTGACTCATCTGTGATTTCTGACAGAAAACCTTATCTTCAAAACTTTTTTCCCTTTCCCCTGCTATCCTTCTAAATAAGAAAATCATTAAAGAAAAAAAAAAAAAACAGCATTCAGCACAGGAAGATAGGAATACATCAGCCCAACTGTTATTGGAGCAAAGCCTGTTTCCTTCACTAATCAAAATTCACAGTAAGTGTGAGGAAAACAAAGCCAAACTGCCAGAAATAATACAGTTAGACTTATGAAAGACTTAGAATGCAGGGATATCTCATAAAAAGGTTATTAGGAAGGAAATCTGATGGCTGAGAGGTGAGACGTTAATGCTAGCACGAAGCAGAACCTTAAATCACTTGGTTTTCTGCTGTTTCTGAAAAGGTCATGTAAAATCAATCATGTTTTCCACGTCCCATTTCTAATCCTCCTCCCTCCCTGCTGTCTGTTCTCAAGGCTCTTCCTTCCGCCCTTCCTTCCTCCTTCTCCCTACTCCTCTTCCCTTCTCTTATTCATTCTTTCTCTTTCCAGTCCTCTCTCCTTTCTCTTCTTTTTCTGAATTTTCTCCTTATCCTTTTATACAGTCCACTTTTCTCTCCCTTCTATCTATTCATTTCTCCCTCCCCTTTCTCTCTCAGTTCCGTCTTTCTATTCTTCTCTAGTCTTCTCTCTCATTGCCTTCCATAAATATCATTTGTCACATCTGGTGTTGTAGCACGTGCCACACCGAGTCCTGGGGATGAAAGGACACACCGCGTGGAGCCCCCTCACTCAGCCCTCACATATGGGCAATGCCACATTGCAGGCTGAGCTCTCAAACTCGGGGATGCTTTACACTGCTATTGGAGAAGGGGCTGATGGAAAGGGAACTGACCTGGGCTGCTCTACAATGGCTCCTCGAAAGAAATGACTCTTGAATTGTGCTGAAAGAGAAAATAAGAGTGAAGAGGGAGGGGGGAGGTTTCTCTCCTTGGTGACACTGTTCATGAACGATGGGAAGACTCAGGGAATTGTAAATATCTTGGTCTAGACATGAATTTCAGGTCTTGGCACTGATCTATCCCCCTCAAATACATTCAGTGTTTTAGACAGCATCTTGTGCTATTACTCTGTTAACGAACAATGTTTATCACTATAGTAAAGATTTGTCACATTGTAGTCAAGAGACCAAGTTAAATTTGAATTTCAGAGGCACAGCACATGATTTTTCTGTATAAAAATTATGTATTATTTACCTAAAATATAAAAATAACTATGTGTCTTGTATATTGATTTGTTAAATTCATAACTCCAAGAACCAAGCAGCACATATTTCCTAAAACTGCTGTGAATGCCTCACTGGTATAAGAGAATTGCAGGATATTCTGGTAGGCAGTGAGTCACATTAAGACAAATATGGAGGAGTCTTTGAAATTACAAGCCAGTGTCACTTAAGAACAATGAATGAAGTGAAAGAATTAAAGCCAGATCCCTGAGAAATGACAAGATTTGAAGAGAAACATGAGGAAGGTGAGGTCTCAGAGGGAAGGTACATTTTTGAGAGGGCTGGGGGCTGAGGGGAAGACTGCATTTCGGGAAGGAGGGCAGGTCCTAAGGCTGAGGACTGCCCATGGGTGGTGCCCGTGAAGTTCATGCTGGTATGAGTCACATTTTAGTGAGGTGAAAAGTTAATTGAGGGTAAGACAAGTTGGGAGAGTGGAGACATGGCACCCAGATGCTACTTTTAAAATTCCAGGATAGTTAGATTTAGGAAATAAAAAGACTGGGTGCCCAGTTATATTTGACCTTCAGAGGAACAGTGGATAAAGAATAGCTATTATTGAAGGAAAAAAGGGAAGATAATGCACACAGTGCTGGGACGGTAAAAGGGGCAGATCTGGAACTGGGCATGATGTCACATGCCAGTTATGCTACCACTCTGGGAGGCTGAAGCAAGAGGATAGCAAGTTCAAGCCCAGACTGGGCAACTGAGTAACACAGTGAGATCCTGTCTCAAAACAAAAAATAAAAAAGGGGGCTGGACGTGTATCTCAGTGTGAGAGCCTTGGCCTAAATCCTCTCTACTGTGGGCAAAGAAAGCCACAATAAAAATGATGGGAAGATCCAGGATGAAATTTATTTGTAAGGAGGGAGGAAGCAGAGGGAAGAGTGAGTGAGTTCAAGGTCCAGCAGTATTCACAGGAAGTAGAAGAATGAGGCACCATGTTTGTAATCTTCTCTTTGAAACCCATGGAGCCTGATGCATTTCCAAATGCGAATTTTCCTTAGCAAAGTAATTTTCTATTAACACCCTTTGGGGAGTAATGTAGAACTCTCATAATAAAATATGTTTATTTTTTTAAAAGAAAACATTTGAGGATTTTTGCTAATTAGGAAGAAGATCATAAAATACTCTATTTCAGTTTAGATTTGATTTTGCCACCCAGTTAGATTTTTTAGAAGAGCAGACAAACCATTTTTTGTTTCAGAGCCTTTTAAATTTTCTATCTGATGATGAGATATTAAGAATGTACTCAGTTCTCTCCTTCGCCCTAGGGAAGACAGGTGAAGCAATAACATTAATTATCTCTTAAATTTATGATAGTCAAAAATATAACTGTTCTTTTCCAGTCTATTATGCAGAGTTCTTTGTTGGCTGACATGTTCTTACTAATCTGTTTCACAAAATCAGAGTAAATGATGGAAAATCAAAACAAAGCAAAATAAAAAACAAGATAAAATGAAAAAGACAAAGAGGCTCAGAGTTTTGCACGGAGACTGGGACCAAGATTGACGAAAATGTGAAAGAATGGTTCTGCCTGTGAAAGGGAAAGGAGAGAGGAGCGTTCAGGATAGAGGGAAGCTTCTGTCTAGGGCAGCTATGAACCCTGACAGAGGAGAAAAGAGACTTCGGAGCAGAGACCAGTACTCTGTGAAGTGCTGAGAGAAACAAAAAAAGAAAGGAGATTTTAAAAATGTGTTAAGCACAATAAATGTGTTGCTCTTTTAGAAATTGAGGGAGTGAGACATGAAATTGACTTAATTACTTTTTAGAACAGTCAGATTGTGTTTGACTATGTGTCTGGTGCCGGGACTACACCAGTAGGCCACCAAGATTTATGTGGGCTGTAAAGTTTTATATGGGAGAGACAGATTTTCAAAAACAAAGCAATAACAAACATAAAATGGAAAAATAAAAATGTTCGTCATCATCATCACTGTCGTCATCCTGAAAAGTCTGTCTTATGGCCAGAAGCATAGTGAAAAATAGAAAGGCATGAACTCTTCACCATAGAACTATGAGAGTATTGTATACTTTCTGGTTATGCCCATGAGTCTGTCCTCTTCTTAAAAATACAACTTATTCAACTATTTAACAACATGCGCAGTTCAGGCAGTAACCACTCAGAATGCACATAAAATGAAGTGCTGGCCTTCGACGTCCCATTAATTGTTTCACCAACGGTGGTCATGCTCATTCAGCAGACAGCCTGGAGTGACCAAGACCATGCAAGCATAGAGTAGGGAGCTTACAACTCATGCCAAAAATCTTGTGTTCTTACTAAGTAATGCACACCAGCATCCAAAGATGAGCTCTGTCTCCTCCTGAGAAACAGGTCAAATTCAGCCCCAGTGTATGGACTGGCAACTTCCATGGACATTCAGATCAGATACACAGAAATGCAGGACCAAGGAGCTAACTGTATTCTTAGTTATTCATCAAAACTAGATGACTATTTCCACAGAATTGCTTCATCCCATTTTAGGGCATGATCTCACATGGGCTTAATCGATAGGCTGGCACCCAGCATGATCAGATCACAAATGTTGGCGTGGTTCCAGCCTGCAGCCCTGAGCACTGAGGAAGGAACGCGCAGAAGTGGCGGGGGTGTTTGTCTGCACTCCGAAGTACTTTTGGTGACACTGCTGGAAAGCCATGGCTTTTGCAGTCCTTTCTACTTCTTTCTTCTCCCCCTCTGTGTCTTACCTACTCGTAACTGGTCTCTAATCCTGCCACTCTTGACTCCCTTCCCTGGCTTTAGGGAGACAGGAATTTTGCCTGTCTCGTTTACCCCTGAGTGTTATTTATTTATTGAGAGCTGAATAAATCTGTGGGCTCCTCACCTTCTCTCTATCCCGCTCTAGGTAAGGCAACACAGGAGACCAAATGAATTCATTTTGAAGGAGAAAGCAACATATTCTAAAATTCTAAGCAGCTGTTCTGAAATTCTTTCCCCAGAATCCATTGTAGTTTAGTCCTAGAAAAACAATAGTGGAAATGATTTAAGAGACAGAAAGTTGTCATTTAACCTTGTTCTGAGAAATGTCACTGGGCAATTTTGTGGTAGCGTAGATATCATAGACAAAATCTGTAAGTACATAAACCTAAGCAAATAAACTTATATATCACGTCCCGTTGCTCCTAGAGCCCTGATAAACAAAACCACACAAGATTTGACTGAACACAAGAGAAAAGGATGTGATCAACAAATGTAGTAAACATGAGATGCTACACGATATACTGCTTTATGGTTAAATGTTTTTCTTTATAAGTAGAAGGGGTACACTCTCCAATCAGGTCCAAAGTGTAGGTAGAGAAAATATTCAAATATTTAAACCTAGTGGCTTGTTTCATTGTCCAATGTGCTGCACTATACATAACTGTATGTGCTATGCTTTTCTATGACCAGCAGTGCAGTAGGTTTGCTCACCCATCATTACCACAAATATAAGTAACGCATTTCTTTATGACGTTTTGATGACTAACATATCACTAGACTATAGGAACTGTTCAGCTCTATTTTAAACTTAAGGGTCATAGTCATATATGTGGATCATTGTTGATTGAAATATTATGTGGTACATGACTGAGTATGGAAGTGCTCTGATCTATGGCAGCATACAATTACAACAGATTTCAAACATATTACCATGGCTTAAAAGCCCTCATGTCATCAGATCTCCACCTAACTATTTAATCTCATCTCCTATCAACATTGATCTTGTTTGTGTTATTCAAGCTACATCATCCTGTATTTATTCTTTGTACACCTCAATACTCCCACTGTAGGCCTTTACACTTGCATACTCTCCTGGGTTATCTCACTATCAGACCCTTCTTTTATTGCAGTCTCAGCTCAAATGCAGCTTCTTAATGGGATCTTCTCAGAACACCAATCAAATATAGCCCACGTGCCCCACCAATGTAAGTGCTTCCCATTATAACCCACAGTTTTATTGTTTTCTTGGAAATTATTACAGTCTCAAATAATATTGCCTATTTATGTTATTGTTTCCTGGATTCATTCTTTTCCTCTTGCCACTTGAGAACTGATACCTGTAGCTCACAGAATGTAGGGAAGTGTTGGGCATGTGCTACACACAGTTGTTTGAAGAGTAAATGTCATAGTGGGAGGAGATAATAGCAAAGTCCTGTAGTTAAGCTGGCATTGTGATCTTCCCTTGATTCCTACCCATCATTGACAACTGCATTTTCTTTGGAAAAATATGTTCTAAGGTTCTTCAAGTATTATAAAAAGATCCGTTGAAATTAACCCATTTATACATTTTAACAATTTTACACTTTAAATACAAACAGAAATGAAACATTTGAATAAGAATATATTTGGAAATGGAACAAGCCTTAATTGATTGTTTATATGAATTCAGGCCTTTATTTATGTCAGGGTACTAAAAAAACAGAGGCTCAAGGACCAAAGTCCTGTATCACCACATATTCTAGCCCATTTTGTTCACTGATGTATTATTTATTTGGACGTTGCAGATGATACCAATGTCTGTGATTTCAAATAACCTGGGGGACTTCAACACCATTTTATTGCATCAGAAAAGAAAAAAAACAAAACAAAACAAAACAAAACAAAACAAAAAAAAACCATGTGATAATTGGCCTAGACACCTGAGAAGATAGATGGAGGTGACTAGACCTGAGTAGTAGATGAGCTCTATTGCTGGTATCTATTGAATGTGACCAGCCAAAAGCCTGCTTATTCAGTTCAGACGTCTGATCTATTTATTATATTTATCTTTTTTTGGCAGTGTGAACTGAACACAGGAGCTTAGGTCCAATCTTTTAAAAGTGAGATTGAGGTATCTTCTCCCGTACTTAGCAACAACATCTGCCACGTCACTGCATTTGTTTTTGACCATGCCTATGAAAAATAGGGAAAGGAATAATCCTGGAGATGTATAGTTGTGCTCTGGGGTTTGATTATGTGATAGTTGAGTTAATGTTTTTGGTTAGCATTTTTAAGTCCTTACATAGGTTTTTGGAGCTGAATATGACCGGAACAAGGTCTCACGGTAGAGCAGGTCTTGTCAAAGCGGAGCAGATCTGCAAGTGTACTGTGAAAGTCTGTGAAGACTCATTTGTATTGGCCTGTGACTAAAGGATGCCTACAGGAAGCGATTTCAGGGAAATTTCTGGGGAATCACCACGGTTTTCTGTTAAGCCCCAGGTGCCCGTTTCTTCTTTACTTTCTCTAATTCTTTTGCATTCTTTTTTTCACTTGTGCAACCTCTTTTTGGAAACCAAGAAGAATTGTCTGGATCTCTGTCTACTAAAAGTGGAAAGATCTTCACCACTCCCAGAGATTTCAATTTAGGCTGCCACTGGCAAGATGTACTTTTATTTATAAAATTTATATAAAATAAGAAAAAAAAACCCACCAGAGTGGAGTTTCCATGTTAAATTTTGATGTGAAAGAATTAACTTTCTATTACTGTAGGAATACTGAGATGATCAGCTTAGGAAGAGAAAAAGGTAGATTTGGCTTACAGTTTCAGAGGTTCTGATCCATGACTGGTCGGTCCCAGTGCTCTTGGGCCTGTGGTGTGGCAGCACATCAAGGCAGGAGAGCGTGACATAGCAGGAACTTCAGGAGTGGGACACACAGAAGAGGAAGAAGATCTGGGTTCCAGGTCACTCCTTCTGAAATGTGCCCCTGGGTCCAGAAGCTCCACTCAGCTCCCTCTCTTCCAGGTTCCACATGTCCAACAGCACCCTTGAACACATGGCCCTGGAGCACCTTGGGGGACACAGCAGTGAACAAAGCAGTCCACAGACTATCAAACCATCATTTGGTAGAAGTCAGCTCTCAAATCTGTTTTTACATCATTAGGATCAGGGGCTTTTGTTTGTTCGCATTTTGAAGTGATGGAAAATATGGAAATGGGACGAGATGAATATGATTGATAGTATAGTACAATAATTTTTCATTTAGCAAATTCAAACTATGCACACAGTCCAGCTATGAACATCAAAGCTGATATAAAACAATTATCATTGAAAGTAGATTTTGATAGAGGAGCTATAGGAAATTTCTTTTTCCGGAACAAAAAAAGGTCCTATTCATGGTAGCGTGGCTAGGGTTCACTAATACCTAATTATCCACCATCATTGACTTTTATTATGATTGGTTTTCTAGTAGGCATATTAATATTCAGTGTTTGAATATGTTCCCTATTAGTATGAGGAAAAGCCAATACTGTGACACTAATATCATATTTAATGAGATTTATTATTTTAATTTTCATGATGGTTCTTGATCATTCCGTATTTTTAATGTTCACTTTTCTAGGTTGTTAGACATTTTTCTGTTACTTCTGTTTTTGCATAATTGGCATCATTTTACCTCATACCATCTCTTAGGTGAATAATAATGCACCATTATGCCTCTTTATCAATAGAAAAACTGAAAATTCAGCGATATTAAAGTGATTTGCCTGTTTTTTTTGGAAAGTGCTTAGCTTCGGTTTTACGCATTGATGCTTTTACCTTCCCCCTCCTATTTCTTCTTTCTGCTCTCTCTCTCTTTCCCTTGTTCTCTTCTTCTCTTCCTTCTGCTTGTCTTCCTTCCACCTTTCTTTTCTCATTCTTTTTTCTCGCTTTGTGAGAAACACAAGTTCCTGTTGCTTTAGGAGAAGCCATCGAGCCAGTGAAGGTAGCAGGGGTTCAGGGCAAAGTCACCTGGGCTCCTCTCACCCAGCTGCAGAGAGGGAGGCAAGGCCAGGTGGGGAATCCTGCACTCTCACTCCCAGGCCTCCTTTGCCATAAGCCTGCCTGTCCAGGTCTTGAGCTCTTTCCTCTGACTCTGGCAGAGACAAATCCTGCGACCTCTGGCTTGGGCAGGTGGTAGGGAGGCCTGGCCTTAATCAGCAGACTGAGGGTGCCACAGGACTGGTGTTGCAGCTCTGTGCCAAGTGAGGGAGAGGACAACCACAATCATGCAGAGAAGAGAGGGGCAGAGCCAGCAGGAGCTCCTCCTGCCCAAATCTAACTCATGCTCTCTCTAGACTTCTCCATTCCCGGGAAGGGTCATCATCCTTCCATATTTTCAACAGGCATCTAAATATTGTTGGTTTGTCTGTCTTCTTATCCTTAGTGAGTCCTGTACACTTTTTCTTGATTATATCCTAACAGTCTGTCTCTTCCACTGTGTCCTAAGCCTTTGTTTCTTGCATTACCCCCAGCCCTTCTGCCCATATTATTGGGACTTTTCTTTCACTTGTCTTAAATCTAAATATTTCTCTTCTTCAATTTATTTTTTTTTATTTTATTTATTTATTTTTTAAACACTCTCATTATGTAGCCCAGGCTGGCCTTGAACTTGTGGCAGTCCTCCTGCCTCAGACCCCAAGGGCATGGACTACAGGCATGTGCTGCCATCCATGGCTTATTTCTCTTCAATTTCATTCTTAAGCCAGCTATTATTTTAAGAAATTACTTTGGCTAAATCAGCTTTTACTTCCAATACTTTGATGTTTTCTATTAGATCAAAAGGATTGAAGGGAAGGGATGAGAATGGAATAAATAATTAAGATATTTAATGTACAGGTACAAATTACCTATGGTGAATGTGATCATTACATATGTGAAAAATGCACCAATAAAATTAATTTAATATAAAGAATAAAGATTGCATGTTGGGAGCTGCTGAAGCTGAGTACATATACAGGGCTGTGGCATGGCCAGGGCGTGGCTGCACTGAGAATGAGTAGACACCTCAGGGGGCAAGATAGACCACAGCTGAGGACACCTGGAGACTTTTTCCTGGGATAGTTCTTGATTGACATAATTTGTAGCTTGGAGGGCTCCTTAGGCCCCTCCCAGGGTCCAACTCAGGTTTCCTGCATTTTCCACTGTAATTCCTTCCTTGTTTGAATACTAAATAAATGCGGGCCACCCCATAGCCCACAAAGTCTTGAACTCAGCAGAGGATGTTGATCCTCCAAGAGCCCTAAAAATCATATCACTTGTCTCATTTATTTAAACTCTCACCATATACTCATTTGGGAGACTGAGAATCTTGGTCAGTTCCCAATAATATCTCATCCCAGACCACAGGTTATCTGTAATCTCTGTTGTGTCTCAGGTCCTCCCAACCATCATGCTTGAACCAGGGTGCCCAGCGTTATCTTGCTTCCTGGTTACTTCCCCTCTGAGCACCTGCCAACAAGACTTTCCCTGTGTATAACATTTCCACACCTCCCTTATTTTGAGTGTGTGACCCTCCTTCCCATCTATGTATTCGTGTATGCACACTTGATTATGACCTCTTCATTATTGTTGGATGGTGATGATGTAGAAGAAAAAGAATAGAATAAATTCAAAGATGAAATTTCTGCAATGGCATTCATGGTTAGAAATGACATACTTACCCTCTGGCCATTTTTACGATATTTCCTGAATGAAAGTAAGGGGGAATAACTTCAAGTCAGGTTGATTCTCTTAACAATGAAGCAAAAGTAACCATATTGTATAATTAATACAAAATTATTGCATCATTTATTCTCTGAGCAGAATCACTGAAACAAGACAGAAAGCCAAAAATAGGCAATTTGTATCTCTTCACATCAATCTGGAGGCAAAACCAGTTGCATATTCCTTCAATAGCCAGCTTCTTTCTTCCTTTGCTTATTTCTTGAGCTTTGGTATATCTCTCAACTGTCTGTGACCTACTAAGTTCTAGCTTTTCCCAAATAATTGTAATGTTTAGAATGTTAAAAATGTGACTGATCCTGTTTTAGGCCTTAAATCATTCCTTTTTGCACAATCTGATTAAAACATGACAATATTAAAAGTAGCTCAAAGGCTAGACAAACCGGCCATCATTTGATGTCACCTATTTTTTTTTTTTTTTCAGTTTAAACTGTAGGAACAGAATGCCTTTTCCCACTTTGGTGCTGCTTTGAACAAATAATTCATGTTTTAAAAGTCAACCTAAACTCTCATTCAGAAAGCATCTCACATGTGTATTTTGTTCTGCAACTTTGCTGGATGTCTGTCAAATCCCAAAACATTTCAAAAGCCATCCCAGTTACAGGAGTCACAGTGCCCCTGTTCACCACTGGCTTCGTCATTATCTATGGTTTGTAATAACAACATGACATGGTCCACTGTAGGTTGAACTCACAGAGTACATGGCAGCATCCAGACCCCAGTCTCTTCAGAGACACAGAACAGACCCTACTAACACTTACTCTACAAAATGGTGCCTGTGGCCAAATGCATCAAGGATGTAACAATCCCCTCAATCCTTCAGGGGACAAGCTGGGAAGAAGAGAAAGGAAATGAAAGTCACTCTTTTTATTCAGCGACTTGGTTTCACAATAAAATCATATAGATGCGGAGTGTGGTGGTGTATGCCTGTTCTTCCAGCACTCAGGAGGCTGACGCAGGAAGGCCATTGCAGTTTGAGACCCACCTGGGCTACAAAGTGAGCTCAAGTACAGCAGAACAGCATAGCATGACCTTGTCTCAAGAGAGAGAGAGAGAGAGAGAGAGAGAGAGAGAGAGAGCCTAGAGGAGACTTCATCTTATTGTCACTGTTACCCTTGATATATTTGTATCCTCTCCATTAATCCTTCAAAACATTTGAAGAGTAGTTTCCAAACATAAGAACCCCAGTGGTAAAAAGAGTGGCTAAAAATATAGTGAATGCTTAAAACAAATTTATTACAGTAAAAGACACATTGCCATGAACCTCCCATAAAATACTCTACCCCATTTTGACCATACTTACTCTCTTATGTTTGCTACTCTCTGAAGCAGTCCTGAAGTCCTCTGTTGAGTGTGTCTTTAAAGATGTGATAAAATATGGAGACTGCTGCTATTGAGTGCCATCCAGTGGAAAGGCAGTCTCACAAAAATATCACAGTATGTCTTCATTTAACCTTATTCACCAGGACTAGCGCTGTGCAACTTCTAGTCATCCCCAAAGTCAAATGACTATAAAAAGTAGTCAGTGTGAATCAGTTCAAAACATCAAGGCACTCATGACAGTACAACAGACATTCATGAAATAGTACTTTCAGAACTGCTTCAGAAAGTAACACAAAAGATGGGATAAGTGTGTTGAAAGTAAGAGGGAGGGGGCTGGGGATTTAGCTCAGCGGCATAAGCGCCTGCCTTGCAAGCAGGCAGTCGTGAGTTCGATCCCTGGTACCGATAAAAACGAAAAAGACAAAAAAAAAAAAGAAAGTAAGAGGGAGCATTTTGAGAAGAGTGTGATAATATGTCTTCTACTGTAATAAAAATTATTTTTTGAGACAAGGTCTTGCTGTGTAGTTCAGACTGGCCCTGAACTCATGATTTAGCTCAAGCTGGACTCAAATTTGTGGCAGTCCTCCTGCCTCTGCCTCCTGAGTTCTGAGATTACAGGCATGTACCACACCATGCCTGCCAAGTGTTTTTCAAAGTTAAACATTCACCATATTTTTTAAAATCACAATTCGTATATATGAATGTGGCTGAGTAGTTAGAAACAGTGAACTTCCAACCTTATTTATCTTTTTCCTTTTTATTCTTGTCATTTTTTATTTTTTAAATTTTATTTTAAAGATAGTACAGTCCAACAAAACAAAATACAACAAAGTTAATCAAAACAAAGCAGCAAAATTGCTACAGAACTTCAAATCAGGATACTGGGAAAACAATAGCTACCATAGTATATCTTGTTATCTTCAAAATAGTTGTCCACTCCATCAAGTATACCAAGATCAAACCAAAAACAAAACAGAATAAAACCAATCAAAACAGAATATTGAATAAAGCAAAACAATCAGAACAAAGCAAAACAGTGAAAAAAATTATTGGATTTCAAAGATAAGATAGAAGGAAATCCCATATTTACTATTATTGCACACTGTCATCCTCCAAAGAGATGCTCAGACCGCTGGCTCCAGGCCTCTGAAATCAACCAAACAACACAAGCACTTTGTTGCTTTCTTACCTCAGTTGCTATCAATTCAGCCTGTCTTCTGAACTATCGAGTTGCTTACTGGGAGAAGGGGTGGCTTGTGGGGGTTTGATTCTCAGCCTGTGCGACAGCATTCTCACACTGACTTTTCTCTTTCTGGAATCACGTGGCTTGCACAGCTTACCAGATAGGCTAATGGGTTGGCTTCTTGTTTGGTCTTCTCAATCCCAGCATCTCTTGTTATTTTTATACCAAAACAAAAAGTCATTTTTCTATTTCAAAGTATTTTTAAAATCCTATGATATATTTCATCATTCATTTTTTAATCATTTAATTAATAGAAGCTTCAGGACACTTAATCTGTAAAGGATTAGAAGGTAAAACTCTTAATATTTTAGGCTGAAATCCATGGAATTTTACCACCTTGTAAATATTTAGTACATAAGTCAGTGGAACTGACTGTGTTGCAATAAATTTTATTTATTAAAAACAGTGGGCTGTGGTTTGCTAATCCATTATTTAACACATTGATTAGCTCCTCTGTTCTCAGTACTATGCTAGGTCCCCTGACGTGGGTGACTAGAACTCCATACATGCCTCAAAGTGCTAGCCAGGTAACATTCAAGAAGCAAGGCTGGGCTTTGACAAAGTCACTTTTGGTGCCTTCTCTGTCTCTCTGCTTCTCCCGCCACTGTCGCAGCCCTAGTACTGCCCACTCTGCTGTGCCTTCCAGCCCGTCTCAGGGTTACATAAATTCTCTTCCACTCTTCCCCTTTCACAGCTTGCTGGCTCTCAGTTCGTTGTCCTCAGCTTGCCAGAGGACATTCTAGAATAATGCACACTGAGGAGTGAATTGCTGGCGGAGCTTAATTAGTTCATCCTTCAGGAGTACTTACATTAAAAGAGGGTATTTCAAAATTCATATATGTCTCAACTTGTAAAATTCCTGGCAGAAGGCTAGAGGAGATCTTTCTAGCAAGGGAAGTCTCTGACTGTCGAAATCCTATAGAAGTGACTGTGCTTTTCTTTCTGTGACTGATGAAGATGATCACCCTCTGTGGAGTCAGAGTCTTTGCAGGCGCTGTCTCAATACTTTTGAGTTTAGATTTCCTTGGAGCTCCCTAATAACACTGGGACACAGGTGCCATTGTTAAAATCCTCACTTGATAGATGAGGAAACTATAACTAAGAGTAGCTAGAAATCCTGGTAAAAGTCTTATAACTTTTACATATGGTGTTATTTAAATGTAAATAGTGAATAGTCTGAATAGCTATAAAGAAACAAGTCCTATCTAAATCAGATAGTCCAGCTCTGTTGTGGAATCTTATAAGAAGAAAGTTAAAGATTGTTTAATGTAACTTTATTTTAATAACAAGGAAACTGAGGCTCAGAGAGCTGGATTTGATAAAGTACTTACAGAGTGCTGAAAGAAAAATGCTATTCTTAGTATTTTTATTTTATTTTATTTGCTTTCATTTGTAGTACCACAGTGCCTCTTAATAAAATGGCAATAAAAAGAACATGATTTCATTTGCAAATGACTCTTTCCTACTGGGACCATAGTCAGTGTGAGTTCTTACCATGTGTGAATTTGCCCTTTTGTGTTCTCACTCACTGCTAATCAGGCCTGCTAGGAACAGCTCATTGCCCCTCACCCTCTGGGTGACTGAGTGTCTCTGATCCAAACACACATGAGGTGCTCTGTTGAATGGAGGAGCAGAATAATACATCCTTTCATTAAAATTTCACTTCTAAACACCACTGGCTGCCTGTGCCTTCTCGGAATTTCCCAAAGGGTAGTTGAAAGTCCTGACAAAACATAGTAAAGCCAAAAGATAGCTGCCTGTCTTCCAAAGAATGTAAGGAATTTCCCAGTTAGATGATTACAGGAAAAACTTTGCCCTAGCACTCTACTCTCCAAGGGAAATTACAATGAGTTAGAGTAACAACTGTGACAAAATGTATCGTGCCATTAAAACAGCCATAACTATAAAAAGTGTGCCGTCCTATACCCTGTCTTTATACCACATGTATATTATGGAGACTGTATTAGCCTCTTGCATTTTCTATGACTGCATTTTTATAATGCTTTTCTCAAGTCAAGGTGGATCCTAGAAGTGAAAGAACATCTGAATAGTTCACATGCTCTTGTGATCTGAAAATCAGGTAGTGTAAATTGTCACAAATCTAATGGAGATTTGCAGCCTCCGTGAGCGCAGTATGTTGGGAACTTTACCTCTCACTCTCTTCTCAGGAGGAGTAGCTGTAACAAGGACCCAGTAGCAGGGATCTCTTTACCAAGCGCATCAGGCAGTTATCTGTAAATCGTATGCCAGATGCTCAGGTGCCTTCTGTGCAGGTCAATTTAATAAGCTTAGTGCAGAGAAAAAGTACAGCTTCTGCCTGTAAGAAGTACACAGAGCACTGGTGGCTCTGGTTAGTTGCCCATACTGAAGGGTAAAACCTGCGCAACACTTTGTAGTCAAAACAACAAAAAGGATAAATATTTTGGGGATCCAGAACTGTGGTGGTGAAAACTAGGTAACTTTGAAGCTGAACAGGGAGACCAAAACTGATTAGCTCCTACTGTCTGTTTTTTAATTTATTAAGATTTCTACCCCATTGACTTTTTGATTTATTAAGATTTTAAGGCCATCATTGCTTTTCTCTGTTGGTCAGCCATTGCACTGTTGATTCCTATCATTCTCTTGATCTCTCCAGAAGAAACTGGGGTGAAGAAAGATCCAGTGCTCAGGGCCACCTGGTTATTAAGTAGCACAGCAAGAATTTGAATGAGATCTTCTCAGTGAACCCCTCTGTGTGTACTAGGCTCTTCCCTAACTGTGGGAAACAGTTAAATTCTGTCTGTTCTTTCAAACAGGAGTGATTCTATCTTGGATCTAGCCCATCTTAGATCACTCTTCTGGAACACTCTAAATTACAGAAAATGCCTGCTCAGTTCCAATCCTGAAAACATAACTACAAACCAAGAGAGCTTGTCACAGGACAAGGATTTTCTGACCCCCCAACTCTGCTCTCCCTGCCCCTCACATTCCCCCTGTGTCCACTGAGTTAGCCAATCAGGATCAAGTTAGTTGACTTCCAATCCAGCCAATGGGAAATAGGTCAGTTGCAACTCTTGCCACAAGGATGAAAGGGACAACCTCCTCTTGTGCACCCTTACCTCAAGCTTGCACCTTCTACAAAAATAAAAAGCCTTCTTGAGATTCCTTGGTGTTTGAATGCACTGACAAATTGAGTCTGGGGCCATGAAGGAGGTTAGGGAGAGGTAAGAGAGGAGTGGTGTTCTCAGGAATTGTGGCAGAGGAGGAAGAGGGTACTGCTCATTTCTCCTAAGGTGATTATGAGAATATAAATAACAGGGCTTTCTGTCAATCACAGGCTTACCTGAAAAAAGTTTTCTCACTATTCCAAGGTTAATTTGTAAAAGGGTTCGTACTGTAACTCAAAATCACCCAGAAATGACCTAAGCATTTTCGTTCTTCCTGTCTTGCTCTGTTTCATGTGTTGTCATTGCTTCATGGGGCCATGGTAGTTGCTGTGGTTCTAGTTATCACAACTGTGTTCAAGTCAAACATATTTATGCTTTTAAAAGGAAAAGTAGATGTGTACTCACCGCCTCTAGCAGTCTTCTGCTTCTACTTCCTCAGAGGCTAGGCAGCACATAGTTACCCCAGTGTCACATGAGAGGTTTTCTCTCTAAGTGCTGGCACACTGCCATCTCCAAATCAGTAGGATTCTAGTAGGCTGAAAAAGAGGGGCTAGATATTAGACAGGTGCTGCATATTGTTGCCGTAGAGCTTAATAGGGGCTCATCAGCTTCCTTCTATCCCCCAGCCCAGAGGTCTCCTGCAAACACTCAGGCTGGTCTCCCCCTTGTTATTTTGCCCATGAAAAGTAGTTGCTCCACCAAAGAATGTGATGGGCAGTGATCTACTGTGTGACCCATCACTTGCACCCCTGTGATGGTGTTTTGTCCAAAAGGAAAATCAACAAACACAAACCCAACAAAACCACAAAAACATAAGCAAGCACAAACTCTGGGCCTAGAATTCTTGCTTTGTGGAGAGCCTGTCTAGCATGGAATCCTCTCCTCTCAGTTCCGTTTCCTTGAAGGTTTCCCCAACGTTCCTCTTTACCCACTTTATTACTTCTCCAGGGTTTCTGTAACGTTACAAGTCATTTCTCCTCATTCTTGTTGGTATCAGTTACTATTGTTTTAGGATGGCCAGATCCGAGCCAGCCAATGGACGGGTTCTTGTTTTCTCTATGGCAAAGTAAGTGTCTTCAGTGAAAGAGGACTGGTAACCGCAGAGGTCCTCTCTGAGCTGAGGCTGTCTGCATAACGCCATGCGGATCCCGGCTTCCTCTCCTGGCTCTTCTTGCGCTGAGGGATGGGCACCAAATGGTGACCCTGCAGTGCCCTTTACACTGGCGAGGCTTCGGAAGCCTGGGACATAAAAAGCTGAGCTGGAGTCTAGCACACCTTGTCTGTGTCTAGCGCTCTCCTCCCCTCTGTGCTGTGCTTCACCCGTTCCTGTCCCTCGCTGGGTGAAGCTGCAGCTGCGGAAGTCTCTGTGATGAGTGCTCAGAGGCAGTGGCCCCGGCAGCCCTGGGGGACTCACACTCACTGCCCTCCAGGAAAACTCACTGCGAAAGAAGTCGGGAAGTTGAAAAGATGAGTTTCCCTTAGACTAACTTTTCTGCTTAGTGTTCAGAACGATCTTACATTAGAACAACAGACCCTTTTAAACAACTCGCGAATTGTGAGCAGGTTTTCTTTGCACTTAGTTGATGCTTTTAGTGAGGCAGCCACCCGAGTCTGTCTCCTGACTCCCTACGAGGCACAATGGAAACAACCGGCTTCGGCACAGCCTCCTTCTTTTTTTGGACTTTGCGCGGATACTCCTCGCTTTATGGAAACATTTGCTGGTGCCGAGCTTGGGTCCCTGCGCTATGGGAAGTCTCGTCCAGGTTTGAATGTTCTTAGAAGACAGCTCACTGTTTATGGGAAAAGCTTGTGTTGTGTCCGCAGCACCCAGCTGTGTGGATCTTATTCACTGGAAAACTGATACTCAGTTTGGAGCTGGACTTGTTCTTGTGAGGACAAGAACACCCTGCTGGCCCGGGGTGAAATGGAGGAACACGGAGGCTTCAAACACAGCTGTTGAGTTAGCTGTGAGTTGCTTAGCTCTGGGTCTTCGTTTCATTTTTGTAGATGTTATCATGTAGGTTGTCATTGGTGATTCTGTTTCATCCTGAGCAAACTGAAACATTTACATGTGGAATGTGTGAGTACGCTCAGCCAATGCATGCTAATGGCTTGGTTTGCAAGAGGGCTACCGTACTGAAAGTCTGCTCTCCAGGTTTCTCTCCATGCTTTAACATAGAGCAATAAGAGAATGGTTAGACTTAACTTCAGGTTTCTCATATTTGCTTAATGAGAAAAGAGAACAATAACAACAGTTGTATAACTGGAAACTTTGGCCTCCGCTTGTTCGTTGGATGTCAAGCCATCAAGCAAATCTATCACTGGGGGTTTGGATAACAAATCTGGAAAACATCCTGTCTTTAAAGGAAGAAGAAATTCAAGCCAAAACAGAACAGCAATCATTCATAGAGGTTTCATAGAAATTTCATCAGCAATAAAACTTAGTGATGTGACTTCCATGCACCTTTATTCCACTGACACAAAATATTATCACTTAGTGGTTAAAACCTGGTGCCAGAAATCCTTGGGGCAATACCAAGTCCACCCAGTGCCAACTCAATGATGTCAGAAAAGTTATTTCCTACCTCTATTTTATGCATCTGAAAAATGGAAAATCATAGGATTATTATGAGGGTTAACTTTTTTAACACTTGTAAGGTACTTAGAATAGTAATAGGATTACAGTGGACATATTCATGAATAAATTATAAAGCAAAAATAACCACTGTCTTGGAGGCTGATTATAGGTAATGATATGGAAGTGTTAATTATACAATCCACCAGTTAAGTTGAGAGGGGGACAAAAGTGACACAGCAGAGATGGAGACCTTCTTGGAATGGTCTCAATAATAGATAGTTGAGATCAAGATAAATTACCAGGGCTAGGCATCTTGTAAGTCTGAAACTAGCAGGTTTTTGGATGCTAAGTCTTACATTTCCTAAATATAATTCATCCATTTTGAGATGGGAAGATTTGCCTGTGTTCAGAGGTGAAATTTTCCTAGCTATATTTCCTTTCTGTACCTTTCATCACCTCACACTCCTTGGAGGCATTTTGCAGGTCTTGGTGACCTCCTTTGATGAGACAAATGTAGCTCAGGCTCTCAGCAGTGGGTCAAGCCACACAGACATTATGGGTCAGGGAGATCAATTACATTTCCCAAGATTCTCTTCAGTGGGCAGTGGTGGTGTGTGAATGCACTGAAGATATTTCTCCTGGGAACATGGTGAATGTTCTGCACAAGCAGGAGGAAGTTTGGAGGTAAACTGACTATGTACATATCCTTTCCCTTTTATAACTGCCCAAATAGTAAGCATGCTGACTGGTAAGAATTAGAACTATAATAAATGCAGTGAAATCACACATTACTTGCATAATTAAGAACCATAAATATTTTAAATAATAAAATTTTGAAAAATTTCTCTATTAATGCTCTGAGAAGGTCTTGAATCTGTAAAGGCTGGGGATTCATAGGGATGGCTGAATATGAAACCTCCCCTTTCATATCTCTGAGACCAAATATGTTTCATGGTTATTTCAAAAGGCTCCAAAATTGAAAAGAGTGAATATGTGAGCAGTCATGAGGAAGAAAGCCCAGAAGAGTATGAGTCAGTCCTTCTGGGATTATCTGTCTGATGAATAGAAGAACAAAAAATAATGAAACTAATTTGGCACTGTGTATATGACCTGATCTTTTGCTGTACACTTGTTATATCCTATTCCCATAAAGGGAATGTAATTCAATGTTATTGAATAAGAATTTCTACTTTAATTAGGTATCTCAAACCATGAAAATTCAGACTGATTACCTATGTTTGTGAAGGACAGGAGACCTATAATTTTGTTGCGAGAAATGCCAGAGCATCAATAAACTAATGAGCCTGTCTTAGTCTATATTTTGTCACTATAACAGAATACCCAAGAATGGGTAACTTAAAAGAAAAAAGGTTACTTCAACTGACTTTGAAGGCTCGCCTATGGATGCAAGGCAGGACTGAGAACAAGTCCAGGGCATTAATAAATCACACCTGAACCTGTTAGAAAAGATAAACAAATGCATATTTATGTCACTCATGATTCTTGAGGCCAAGATCCAAGATTGGATGGCTGTATTTGGTGAGGGTTTTATACTGATTCAAAAATGATGGAATTGTAAGGAAGGACCTTTTACAAAAGAGCCAAAGTTTAAAGGCAACTTCATTTATAATAGCCAGCTCTCACCAGAGCGGATTCACTCCTGCAAGGGAAGCACTCATCCCTCCTTACAGCCTATTGAGTTCTGAAGTCCCACCTCCCAATATCAGCAAAATGTCAACCAAATTTCAACATGTGTTTGGGAGAGGGCAAACCATCTGCAGATCCTAAGGCAGATTATAGCCTTTAATACTCGTACACAGAAGCAAAAAGGAGAAATAATATTTGTTGAATTATTCTCTATAATTGAGTCTTTAAAATATTTGCAGATCTAAGCATGTGTTTACAGGTGTGTGAGATTATGTTAAACAATGGTCACAAATGCTATTGGTGTTCTCTGTAATCTCCATTTTACTTCCTCCTACAAATAGAGGCCCAGTTTTATTTGGAATGGAAATATACCCAGATATTTCAAAAAAAGTGTTTCCCAGACATTTCTGCTGATAGGTGTGATTGTTGTATTTCACAGTTTTGGACAATGGATTCTAAATGGAAGTTTCACCATCTACAATGGTGCCCACAAGAAAATGTTTGGAGCAGTAGATCAAGAGCGGGATAAGGCAAATTTTTATTCATTAAATACTAATGTCTAGAATTATTCAGGCTTGGAAAATTTGATGTTCATTTGATGGACATAGAAACTTGGAAGTTAAGAGGGATATCCAGCTCTTACCACAATATTTTAGTATTTGGAAGCATTACACATGGCTATATACAATACCCCTATTATATTCACTTTTAGAATAATTCTGGTTTTGTTTTCGAATGAAGATATCTTGATAAAATTTATTAACAGTATTTTAATTTTATACAGGATATAATTAACTAATTTGTTTGATTTTCTCTTTATTTAATACTGTTTTTATTTTGTATTCTGTGTCAAACTTAATGGGAGTCTAACTTGCAAAATTGTTTTTAATGCTACTGTAGTTTGTAGGCAAGAGTACATATTTTAAAGAAGTAATTAATAAACCATCAGATTTTAATAAGTAATTAGTAAATCATCAGACTTTACTAAGTAATTAATAAACCATCAAACTTTAAATGTTAAGAAAGCAGACTAGAGAGCAGGTTGTGCATTGCATTTAGTAGAATGCAAGCATGCAAGTGCTAATATATTTGTTTTTATCTTCTCTGGACACTGATGCAAGAAGTCAGCTTGATGCTTACTGTCTGTTCTCTAGGAGCTTTTTCTCCACCAGCTTGAATGATTCTGTTCCTTCAAGGTTTATGCCATTGAATGACCTCCGTGTTTCTACCGTGTTTTCTCCTGTGTTTCTTCCGTATATTCCCCTCACTGACTGAGGACTTCTGCCTGAGCCCATTGTCTTCCAGCTCTTACCGTCTTCCTGGATGATTTAATCTTAACATGTGCACTTTCCTCATAGCAGCAATGCCTCTCCTCCTAGCATTCTGTCTATACAGACTTCAGGATGTGCTTTCAAAAGACACAAACTCTGCTAAGAAACACATCCACAACACATGCTGTGAACGGATATGCAGTCATAATTCCATCTCTTCGGTTGTCTCATCTGTTTTCAGTGTTGGTTTAGATAAGGATCCAGATAGTCTATAGTATTTCATGCAGTTGGCATGGTGTTCAAGTTAGTCTCTCTTACAAAATTAATTTCTTTCTTTCTATTCCTTCCTTCCTCCCTGAGCCAAGGATTGAACCCAGGGCCTCACAAAAGCTAGGCAAGTGCTGTACCATTGAGCTATATCCCCATCCCTTTTTAAATTTTACTTTGAATCCATCTCACAAAATTGCCCAGTCTGAGCTCAAACTTGCAACACTCCTGCATTCACTTCCAGAGTCTCTTTCAAATTTTATCAAGATATAAATTGCAAACAGGAAAAAGAGAAGTACACTAATCTAAGACAGGTGGCTCAGTCAATTATCCATATTAAAATATAGAAGAAAATACTCAACGCCACAGATTTCCTCAGCTCCTCTTTAAATGATGAATATTCTTGCAAGAAGTTATCACTATTGTGTCTTAATCTGTTTTAAACTTGGTTCTGGTGCTGTTTGTCTCAATCTCTTTCTTTTTGTTTCTGCAGCTTATTTGATGAAAAAAATCTGATTATTCTGTAGGACATCTCATATTTGAGATTTTTTTCATGACATTCTTATTGTCACTTCCATTATCCTCTCTCCTCTCTATTTCCTGTATCTGATAGCTGTAGGTAAATTCAACCCAGGATGCAAATTGCAAATGCATGCAAACACAGGTATCCATAAATTACTTATTTACATGTATATACTTACAAACACATGTACTTCATCACACATATCATTTTAATAGCTGTGAAAAGGTGTTAATTCTATCATTTCTATCTCTCTATTTATTAATTGCAATAATTGTATTTTTAAAAATGAACCCACCCTCCACCAATTATTATGCTACATAGAACAATATAACAAGAAGGGCAGGAAAAATATTTTGCACTTCCTATTTGTTTACTAGTCTTTGATATGAGTTTGATTCCTTAGTATTTGCCAATGGTAACCAGTAAATTCATTTTTACATGTCTTTAAGAAACATTCTAATGGATTTAAACTTATTTGGCAAGTTGTTATCCATTATATCTATTTTCCGTAACAATACTCTACTTTTGCCATCATTGGTAAATAAGATGGCAAGCATCCTGCTTGAGATGGCTCTTGGGTCTTAGACATGATAATAATAGTCTTCAATAGCTTCCTTGCTGCCTGCTGTGACAAAGCATTGAAGGATGGTCTTGTATATTTTTTTTCCAGTTCTGAAATCAGCCATTTTTCCTAGGAGCCTAGGAGTATAGATATTTTCAGATGGGAAATATAGCTGGTTATACCAATAAGCCAGCAACAAAACAAACATTCACTGAAGCACCTGGAGTAAATTTGACCCGTTATCTGAGTACGCTGGAATGGCCTACTAGTCACAAAGAGACAAAGTGCAAATATAGCAGGGAAGTAAGCATGATGGAAAGTTCCTAAAAACTTAAATGTATGACCCAACAAATGCATTCCTATATAGTACCAGGAGAGTTGAAAATAGGTGTTACATAGAAACTTGTATACAAATATTCATAACATCATTATTTAAAACATGGAAGTAAATCAACTATCAATTTAAGAATAAGCAGAATATGGTCAACCTATATGGTGACATATTAGTTGGCTATAAAATTGAATGATGCACTGACACTGCATAGAAACATACAGTAATTAAGGGTTGTCAGTGCTGGGGAACAGGGCACTGGGGGGGGGTGACTGCTAATGGCACCAGGTTTCCTTTTGGAGTCAGGAAAATGTTACAGAATTAGATAATGATGGCAGTGCATCTTTGTGAATATACAGATTCACTGAATTTTCTACTTTGAAATGACTATGATGGTGACTTTTGTAGAATGAATTTTATGGCATTGAATTTTATTTTATTAAAGAAAGAAATTGATTGAGTTGGGGCTGGGGATTTGGCTTAGTGGCACAAGTGCCTGCCTTGCAAGCAGGCAGTCGTGGGTTCGATCCCTGGTACCAATAAAAAGGAAAAAGACCAAAAAAAAAATTGATTGAGTCAGGCATGGTAATAAATTTGGAGGAGGTCAAAAGGTCAAATAAGACCTGGTTATTCCCCCACCCGCAACATCTCATTCTGCACCAAGAATACTTAGGTTAGACCAGTACACCAGGGCTGGGCAGTCTCCAGGAGTAAGAGGAAGATGCTCTCAGACAAGGAGCGGTGTGGCGTAAAAGCAAATATGCCCAGTTAAGTCTTTCTGGTCTCATCTTTTCTTTACTTCTTTTGGAGACTGAGATTTGGCTCTGTTCCAGCCCTAACACAGAGATTTAGTACTAGGAGTCCCCTTTCCTGAAATGCTATCACCCTTACATTCTCATGTAGTGAATTCCTCCGTATTTTACAGATCTGAGGCCTCATGTCATTGAGTCAGAACAGTGTTCCTATGCTGAGTTTCACAGTCAGGTTAACCCGATGATTAGATGCATCTTCTTGTCTTGAATTTTACTTTTCAACAACTCTTATAGGTGTACTTGCATGCAGTGAGTCTTTTACTCAGTTATGTTTCCCTGGCAGATTTTGAAATTGTGGAGAGTAGGTATGTTGAATGCTTCTGTTTGTACATTAAAAAGAGTCATGACTTCTTAGCATCTGGTCACTATAATGTTCAATGAGTCTATGATGAGCAGCTGGCTGAGTGCCTAGACAGAGAGGTCCACTGGAGGTCTAGCTACCCTCAAAATATGTGGTTAATGGTTCCTCAGAGGAGTACTTGGTGTCCTCTGGCTTTGTGAAATCTGTTCTCTGGCACATCCTTCCTCCTGTAGGTTGCAAGCATTTGATCATCTTATCCTCATGGGAACCCAGTGAGGTAGTTTGATGCAGTTGTCATTGATATTCAAATCCCTGCAATTAAATATGAGGATGAGATGATTGAATAATAAATGCAAGTGTCCAGCATTGTTTTATTGGGCTCTTAGGTCATGTCCAGTTTGCTCACTCAAACACTTCATCATATTCTGCTGCCAGCTCCATAAATGTCAAATAGTAGCAACTCTTGTAGCAACCCTTGACCTCTGGTCTCCAAGCTAAGCATGGTACCAAATGAGCCTCACTGACCTTTTAATAAAAGAATCTTTAACATGGATTAATTATCTTTTAATAATATATATTTTTTTCATTTTATTAGAGTTCTAGGGGAATATCTTTGACTCATGAAATGTTATGTTACAGAGTAATAAAGTAAAACTGGACTTTATTCTTTAATTAAAAGAAGATTGAAAAGTTTTGCTGAAAGTGTTTTCTAAATGTCTCTAGTTTGAGTGTAAATGGCAGACATGTATCATTTTGCATTTATGCCATGCATTTACCATCTTGACAACTGAACTCCAAAATGAGTCTGATTGCTAATGGAACATTTTGGAGAAGGCAAACAAATTGTCCAGAATAAACAAAGCCTATGTTTATTTTTAATCGATAGCAGCTGAGCACGGGGAGGTGTTGCTAGCTCAAGGCACAGAGCAAGCTCATTAAGTATCCTGGGCCTCTTATAAATCATGGGATGTGTCGAATCTTGAATTTGACTAAACAAGAGAATAGTTCAGGATTTTCCCCTGATCCAGGCCAAAGCAGAGACTATGTTGGCACAGAGACTGCTGGAGAGAGATTGAGCAAAGCTGGTTTTCCCTTTAGTAACTTCTGAGATTTCACAGTTACCGACCTGATTCATCTGTGCAGAGGTCAGCGCTGGAAGCCCAGTGACCTAAGTCTAGGTCCTGCCTCCGAGTCTTGGCTCCCGTACTGTACTATTTGGCTGTATATAGCAGATGCTGTTGGCTGTCTGTACCTTAACTTTGCTTTGACGTCCCCGGGGTGTTACCACCCACATGCTATATTGCTGATAACTTCTTGTGTTTTAGGCTTGGAGGTTTCTCTCGCTGAAGTTGTGCTTGGATCAAGTACAGGCAAGCCAGCCATACAGACCTCCCCAATTAAGGGAGGAAGTTGGCAAACAAATACTCTTGCCAAATTACTCCTCCGTGGAAAATTTGTAGTTCCTATGACGCCTAATATATTGGCTGCCCACACTGGCCTTTTCCCTCTTACCTGCCTCATTTTTCTTTACAGTGCTTTCTGGAATCATCTTTCCAAAAACTTATTCTCAGTGTTTGCTTTTGGAAGACTGCAACCAAAGAAACTATGAATTGTGGTCCTTTTACTCATAGGATAATTGTAAAAAGGATAGTGTTAGAGAATGAGTGTGACTGGGGTTATGAAGAATCCTCTAAAAGTGACTGCCTGGTCAAGTCCTGAAAGCCACTCTCAAAGAAGCAATGTTTCTGAATCTCAGTTTCCTCATCCATAAAATGGGACCAATGATAATACCACCTACTTTATGGGTTTAAGAAATAAATGAGTAAATATTCAACCTACCATATCTGTGTGTTCCACATCTATGGATTCAGTTAATCACAGATTGAATATATAGAGAGAGGTAGTACCTTTACTGAATATGTACAGAATTTTTTCTCATCATTCTCCAAACAATAACATACAACAATTTATATATTATTTGCATTGTATTAGGTATTGTAAGTAATCTATAGATGACTGAAAGTACATGAGAAGATTATGGTCAAATACAAATACCATATCATTTTACATAAAGGACTTGAATGTGAATGAAATTTGGTAGTCCAGGGAGAACCTAGGACCAATCCCTTACAAAAACCAAGGGACAGGTATACATTTAATAGTTTTTGAAAACTGCCTAATATACGGTAAGTGCATAATAAGGATCAGCTGTGGTCATTAGAATCATGGAACTTACAGATTAGCTGGTATGAACTCTTCTTTTTTCATATTAGGACCAGACAGACATGCAATGATTTCCGTAGGGTCACAACAGCTAACTAATCACAGCAAGATTCAAAGATCTTTCAACCTACTACTATACTTGATTTTTAAAAAAATTCCAAGCAATGCAAAGCAAAAAAATGTATAGGCATTATGTAAGATTTCAAGGCTCCCATGAATTTGAAGCCAGAAACTTTCTTTAAAGGAATAAAAAGAAAGTTGACACTGCAGTGCCCTAGGCAAAATATCCTCTTGGAGCGTGTATGATTTAGACACAGTTTGCCTCCTGTGTAAAGCCCTTTATAAACCTTGGTTTAACCTCACAGCATCCCGGATGGCAGGTTCTGGCTGAGCAGAGAGGAAATCCTTAGTGTATTTGACAGCATTTATCTGATTATAACTCATAGCCTTAGTAGTATTCACTTGCTTATAGAGGTTTGTACGAGACCTAATAAAGTAAAGATAGATGCTTTGGTAAGAGTCCTTTCCTCAGCAAGGTCTTGCTTTCTTTTTTATACACTCTTCCTTCCTTGCAAGTCACATCTTTTCTTCTTACTTCTGACCTTAAACAATGAAGAGGCAATGCACAGGAAGATTTCAGAAGACGTGAATTGGAGCAAAATCTTCACTAAATGAAAGCTGTCTTTTCCACTCAGCCACTGAGATCAGTGGAATAGAACCACATTAAAGGTGACCCTCTGGCCTGGACCCTCCAGAGATGGCATCTTGCAGCAACAGCAGTGTGCTGCTGTACAAATACACAGAATATTACTGAAAAGAGAGAGCTCTGTGGTGCCCGGACTTGTAAATATTTGTGCAAGAGTCGTGTTTCTATTTATCTTTGAGTATGTCTGCCTGGCAAAGCAAATCTGGAGAGAATCTCTTTAAAAGGTGAAATGTGCTAGCTTGTGGAAATGGGCTCATTTTATGTATCCTGCTTCAGGGAAAGCTCTTTGGTTTCACAGTAACTGGTTGCCAACAGATCATCAAGTTGTAGATTTGTACTCTTTTGCTTCAGTTTCAAGAGGACCTATATTAATGTAGTGAGGAGCCTCTTCTTTACCTTTTATTGTCTACAACCAATAATTAAAACTGTAGTTAAATCCTTTCATAAGCAGTGAATGTATTATTCCTTTAATGCCCCCATGGTAACCAGTTCTGGATGAATATAAATAAGCTGTGTAAAGACGGACAATCTATGAGGCTTTGTATAATACAATAGCCTCTACTTGGACCAGAACAGCACATGATGCACATGCTAACGCTTTCCTCTATCATTTTTTTTGGTTAACTTATAATGACTGAGCATCAAGCTTACGTAAGAGTTCTCTTTTTCTTGCCTTTATTTTGTTATATATCAAGCTGCAGAAATGATTTGGATTTTGCAATGCATTTTTCCTCTTGAACAGTGGTTATATGAAGTTCCAGAGATTATAGTGCTGTATTTTATAATTCTTTCAAGTAGGAGAACCAGAACAAAGCAATGGAGTGCAGAAACAGCAATTAAGAGAAAGGTCTGTTAGTTCACGTCTCTGCAAGTCTCTGAGATAGTTTAGCACATTTGCTTGATAAGGAACTACTATGAACATATGGCCCTTGTCAAGTCTGATTTCTCTGTAAGTGGACATAAAACATAAAATTGGGGTATTTGTATGTAGCTGATTTTGGAGGTGATGCTGGGAGGTTCTGGTAGGAAAATGGGGATGTGCTCAGGAGAAAGGTGGGAAGACAGTAGAGGTACATGACTGGACTGCTTGCTAAGGGAGGGATCAGTCCCTTTTGGACCTCTGATAATCTGTGTGGACACATCTTGGAGTTGCCATCACCTTCTCTTTGTCACTCAGCCACAGGCAGAGAGTCACGTGAGCTTGCTGTGAGAAGGCACCGGTATGCCAGGAGCAGGGAGCCCCAAGGGGCTGTGGGTGGAAAACCAGAGGAACTGATAATGCAACGAACTGGAGCAGTAACTAAGACTAATTGAGCTAAATAAACAAATTCCCGTGCAACCGCAGACCTGGACTCTTAAATCGGCTGCCTGCATCTGTCTCACCTGTCTGTCTTGGTCTGGTTGAATTCTTCACCTTTGTTTTCTTTTTCTGTCCTTAAATTCATCTTTTCTTTTAACTTCTCTGTAAGGTTTTTCTTTTTCTTTTTTGAGAATTGTTAAACTTGATTGGGAAATAATAAGCCACAATAATAATAATAATACCATAATAATAATGACATAATAATAACACAAAGTATTTTTACCTGACATGAGTGAATAGAATGGAGGAAAAACTTATAATTAGACAAGTCTCTTACTCCATCTCCTTCCTCCAACCCAAAACTGTCGCACAGGTCTGACTCTGTGGTACTTATTACAATCTAATAGATTTTAACCACAAAAAAAAAAGTATCTGAACATTGTGAGCTCCTAGCACAGTTTGTAATTAGATTGCAAAAAAGAAAAGAAAGTAATTCTGTCTCCCATTGTTAATGGCTTATCTTTCTGAATGTATTTGGAGAATACCAGTGATCTTGTGCCTACACCTGTCAGTCTCAAAACAGGCTGTTCTTCCTTTGTTGAGGAAGAGCCTCACTCCCTCAATTGTTAGTTCCATCAATAGTCAAGTCCACTGAGCAACGACTACCCTCTAGCAAGGATGGAGATATATAGAAGTGAAAAATCTTCTGATCACTCACAGTTGTGTCACACTGAGTGTTACAATATAAGAAGTTTTCAGACTGAATTATGCCACATAAATATCCATCAATCAGCAGCTATGAAAATAGACATCCAGACCCATATGGTAAAATTGTTTATATCCTTCTATTTACGAGCACTCTTACAAGTAAATACCATACAAAACAGGCTCATTGTGAGGAGCCAAACCTCTGTGCAAATCAGGCCATGAAGTGGTTCATTTCTTATGTGACAGTGAGACCAGATAGGGCTCCGGACTTCAGCTTGATTCTCAAAGTCTTAGGTGGCTGAGCTCACTGAGGGTGGCTCTAGATTCCCATACACCCCTCATATAAGGGCAATGGTGTCCACACATTCCACATCACTTTCCACATGTCTGGAACACCATTCATTTCACCATTAAAGACTTAGTTCTCATATTACATTTGCTTATTAACTAAGCCTGTGCCATTCAATGATAGTTGTTGTAGCTAAATTTGAATGTAAGTAACTGGTTAGGGTACTTCATGCTAATTAATTGCTTCTAGCATATGTGCTTGTGTGCAGGTATATTCAGATATTTAAAACTAAATTACAACCAGACAATATTCTAAGACAAACACATAAAAAATCTATGAGTTGCTTTTCCTGGCAATATATTGCACTAACTTGAAATTGACTCTTATTGTTAGTCTGAAGTTTTGAAAAGGAGAATTTTAATACTTTTCACATATATTATTGCTGATTTTACTTTGCTAAATAGCATAATCTAGGAATTTTCCAGAACTCATTTTGTCTATGAATGGAAAGGTTTTGGATTTTGAAAATCCTGCTCCTCATCTCCTTCCTTCATTCCCTCCTTACAGGTAGTTTCTAAGTCTGTATCCTGATATGGAGACATAATTAAATCTCACAAATTCTTGGAAGTTACACTTTATTGTATAGGTAAAATCATGATTCCATGGATTTGAATAAATATTATAGAAAGCCTTGCATATGACATTTATTCTAGTTGAGTTGCTCTTAAGATTTCCCCAAGTGACTTACGTAATATGTCACACTATGTTTAAAAATTGTGATAATTTTTGTGCTTTTGCTACCACTGAGTTTATAGACTGTATGGAGTTTGGGAAATATATGATATAATGGGAAACAGTATTTCTTTCCAGATCATTCTTTCATTTTTCAACCCAGAAATCCTCCCTTCTACTCTGGGAAGATGAATCTTTGTCTTCAGAATTCCAGGCACAGATGGATAAATCCTGGGTGCTGCCTGGAATCATATCCCTGAGTGTTGGAAGTGGCCTCCTCTAGCTAAGTATTTACACCTCTTGATGCACCTGTAGCTGCAGATATGTTCTCATCACCTCTTAATACTCTTGCCCCTTCGTTTTCTGTAGTTCCTAATACTTGCTATCTAGTGAGTGATGATGGATGCCTACAAAGTTCAGATGCTAAATTAGTGGCTAGCTAAATTTTTCCAAAAGGTAGAACTGCCACTGGAAAAAAAGAACTGTAAGTAATACTGATCATTCCTAGCAGTTGGAGCCTCAAAACACCCTATAATTTTGTTTTGCTAATGAGACACACAAGGACCTGTGGAGCAAAGGAGAAAGCCAGTTCCAATTTGGCTCATGTATTATTAAAAAATAAGCTGGAATAATATTACACACCTCCCTCAACCCTGGGAAATCTGTCTCACCTGACCGAGCCCCCTGAGAAGAAAATGTCAGTGAAAATAAACCAGTCACCGCTACAACTAGGAAATTAACTGAGTGTTCGATAGATGGAGAACGGTACATCTTCTGCCAATGATGAGCAGCATGTTTCAAATGCAGTGTGGAAATCAATACTTGTGTAGATTATCTCCACAGTGATCATGACCAGGAGTAATCACTGTCATAGGTGAATTATAAATTGAAGAATTCTTTCTTTATTGTCCACCTATCTATCATTGCTATAAATATTCCCTGGGCATCTGCTAGGTACTAAATACTGTTTAATGACTGAGGGATTCGCCAATGAGTCCGTTTGTTCTGATGAGAGATCTAGAAACTTCGTGAGAACCATCATTGGTTCATTGGACTGAAGTTTCTTTAGGATATGGACAAAATTATTTGTATAAATATAGTTTTTAAATAAATTTTCAGGGCTCACACTGCAAAGTAGATATAAGAGGAGAAAAGGCCAAGAAGTGAATAATATCAAGCCCACTAGTTAGAGATATTCATTTTTTTTATGTGTTGCCTTTTGACTGTGCCATTTCTTGTCAGTCAGTAATAAGTAACAGCTAACACATAAGTACTTACTGAATGGGGAACCAGCACATTTAAGCAAAAAAAAAAAAAAAAAAAAAAAAAAAAAAAAAAACAAAAAAAACCCTTGTCTAAGATGATTTCCATTTTGATAGATTTATCAAGATACTCGCATCTATTTTCCAAAGTTGGACCTGATTCTCGTTTCTACTCAGAAAATGTCAATTATGTGAAATCTCAGCACAGAGCATGGCACCATTTAAATTACTGAGACTCTGAGGGACAAAATATCAGACCTCTTAAAGCCAGAAAATGGCCCCAGTGAGATTTCTCCACGATCAGTCCATTCTTCTGGGAAGCATAGGAATGATTATGTCTAATGATTTTGCCAGTGGATTTTGGCCTGTGTAATTAAGGCCTAAATATAACTCTATGTTCCTTCTATAACTAAATTTCTTATCTGGACAAATGACCCATTTATGAAAGCTCATAAAATGGTATAGGCAAGTCATTAGCATACTTAAAATCTTTCTAGTAAAATGTAACCAAAGATGGCCATGCATACATTGCTAATAATTTTCTAAAATTATTCCTTACCATAAATAAGTAGAAAATACTGAATATTATCGTTCAAAAGAATAAAACTAGAATAAAGATCTATAATTATAAATAAGCAACTTTTTTGATTTTCATTTAGCAAAAGCATTTGCATTTTCTTCTGCCATTTCAGTTCCTGGATATGAATAGCATAGTCGCCATCACATCAATGTAATCTTGCAAGTTTGTGCCTTAGCTGCAGAATGCAAAATGTCATGGCATTTCCTTAAAGACTGAGAAACTTTTTTCCCAGCAAATTTGGACCACATCAAAGGTGAATGAGAATCAGAATTGAGAAGGCAGTCCTGAAAGGACTGAAGTGACCAGACTATGAGAAATAAAAAATATTTAAAGGAGACAGAAACTCTTGTCTTTTCTTCTGCTTTATTAGCTTTTTTGAAGTTACACATTAGGAGATCCAGTCCTATGAGATGGGATGACCTAATGTGCCTCAATAACAAACATTTCAAATCTTACTAAATCAAAACGAGAAAAGCATGATAGCAGAGGTGTAAGAAGATGAAATAAGAGTTCCATCCTGTTAAACACAATACGTGCAAAAAAAAGTTGATTGTGATTGAGGAAGATTCTTAAATTTTGGCTGAAAGTTCAAAGAATCTTTGAAGAGTTTCTTAAAAAGTGTAAATTAACCAGTCACCAGAAAGATGAATATATTCTTGAAAGTCTATTAGATCACTGGATCATAATCTTTAAAGTAGAAGTGGTTCTTAGAAAATATTTCACAGGACCATTCCCTTAACCCAAGAAAACCCACTTACAGTTATAACAAGAAGGAACACTGCAATTTTTACCTTAGCCAGAAAACAAAACCTGACAGACTGCTTGACTTTCTCACAAGGCAGCATGTTCACACTACTATCTGTGTACACACAAATGGTTCTTGCCAGCCAAATAACCCAATTTCCCAAACGTCCACTTAATAGAGTAATTGAACACATCATTGAGGAGCCAGATCAAACCTCATTTAAAACTGAGCACATCACTGGAGTTTTTAAAAAGTGATTTGTTGTTTAGCAAATGCTGAAGTGATTGTATGCACAACAGTTTGAAAAGCACACAGCTATGGCACTCTCTTGATCAGTGACATTCCTGCACTGTTCCCCAATGAGATTCAGATGGAGCTTCAGAGAGCTTCATCCAAGACAGTGGAGTAGGGAGCCATGCATGGAGCATGGGATAGTTAGAACAAATAACATGGCAGGAAGTCGCAGGTCTGCGATATCTGTACTTCTAATGGGTCACTGAAGCCAAGCTGGCAGTAATGTGGAGTGTGGCCAGGGGGATGCTTTGTAGTTAGAATAGCTGGATATGAGCTGGACATGTCAGGAATAAACACGGATTCAGAAAGAGACACATTTTGTAGGGTAGGGAAAACTTGGACAGCTCTGGATCTTGTGTGAAGTAGATCTGTAGCCTAGCAATGTTATTTAATCCTTGCTTTCTTGTACTCAAAACCCTTCCTCAATTATGGTAAGCAATATCTCTTACTAAGGAAGCTGTTATTTTTCCTGCTGAGAGATGTATCCACTTTCAGAAGTCTCAGAAAGAAGCAACAATGACATGGAGGGAGAGGAAAAGCATTGAGTAGTACCCTTCCACACACATTTAAAGGAAGGGAACTCTTGCCTATGAGAAGTTTTATCTATGATAGTCATATCCTGTGATTTTTATTTTCTTTGTCCTCAATCAATATGCAAGTGTGAGATCCCACCTTGTGAAATTAAACTTTCAATAAAGTAAAAACTTAGCAGAATTAATGGTGATTAAAATTATTCATCTGTAAGTCAAAAATTTCTATATCTCTACATCCTTTCATCTTTGTCCATCCATCCATTCATCCATCCATCCATGTATGAGATGTGATTAAAAAATATGGTGAATGTTTAAATTTTAAACAGTTTACTATAGTAAGTGACACATTGACATTAATCCCTTTTAAAATACTTCTCACTTGGACCATATTTGTCTCATTATTCTTGTCACTTTCTGAAGCAGTTTTGGAAATCCTCTTTCATGAGTTTCTCCAGTTGCTCAGTTGTGGCAGCCTTGGTGACCTGAGTTGATTCAAAGCATTTACCTTTCATGTTTATTTTGACTTTGTGGAAAAGCCAGAGGTCACATGACATAAGATTTGGTGAATAAGGTGAATGAAGATATACTATAATATTTTTATTTGACAAACATTACCATAAGTATTTGTTCAGTGAGGCATAAACAAAAGATAGAGTAAATGTTTAAATTTAAAAATTTTATTACCATAAAAGACACATTGCCATTAATCCTCTTAATATACTGAAAATATTCTCCCTTGCTTTCAACACACTTAACATTCTTGGCAATGTGTCTTTCACTATAATACATTTGTTTTTAATTTAATCATTCACTGTATTTTTGTGTCACCCATTGGAATATGTGACATCAATACTTTTCTGACAATGATGATAATATGGGTCACAGACTAAGTTAACTGCCTAAGACTAGAAGGAATTTAGCCATGATTCTATCTAGTGAGCTATAGGCGTGCCACACTCTGCAAGGCTTGGTCTGCTCAGCTGGACCAGTTGCTCCTCTCCCCAGGTGGGAGCCAGTACTGATGTTCCAGGGCTCTAGTGAAAGGAGAGCTGCCAGCTGTGCTCCTTGGGGCTCTGGGAGGGTGCTGTTTGGACTATTGTAGTGATCACTGGGAAATGTATACAAATAACTCACTCTGCAAGGCCTGAGCTGTCAAATAGCTCTTACTGGCTGTTCCTCATTTTATTCTTTTTGCTCATTTCCATAATAGACTCTAGTTGATAAAATTCTTTATGGTGATTGATGGCCCACAAAGCACAGCCATTTTCAGGCCCATGTAGCAATTCTTGATGTTAGAAAATATGACTACAATCAATTTCTCTTTCCTTTTCCTTTCTTGCTTCCTTTTCTTTTAGTTGTTCCTACAGGGTACGTCCTTTAGACACTTCTTTCTTAGTCATTATCACCTAATTAATTCCCTTGTTAAATATAAAGTGTGCATTAGGCTTGACTAATGTCTTCCTTTGTGTCTCAGGTAAGAAGAATTTATTACCTTTACATATTGACTTAAGCGGCATAATCACAATTCATTTGTTTAAAAACCTCTTTCTTATGAACCTGGAGTTTAGGCCCCAAGCAACTGTCAGGATGGTTTCACTTGCCTCTTATAAACAGGGAGTCAGGTGTTTACACATGTAATTGATTGAAGAAATGGCTGCATTCACGTGGAAGCCCATCTTTTCCTTTATGTAATGTTTTCAAGTTTTACCCCTTGAAATTATGGAAGGGCTGAGATGTTTCCTGATTTGTGCAGAGAGCATGCTGACATTTTACATGATAGAACAGAGGTATCAAATGAATCCGCAGGCATAAAATCTACATATGTGTTAGTAAACTAGCAATCTGTTGTCTCTCCAATTATGTGGTTCTGTGAGAGATCAGTAAACACAGAAAAGGATCTGAGCTCACTGCTGTGAGAGAAACCCTGTGCTGGGTTTGAGGGGAAGCAGGCTGCAGCAACAGGGGCTGGGGCAGCTTGGATAGCATACAACAGTGATTTTCAAAGTGTAGTCCTGGAAGCCAGATGCAGCGCTGAGAGTTTGTTAAAAAAACACCTAGTCTTGGACCCCAGACCTATGGATTCAGAACCTCTTGTGGTTATGCCCTCCACTTGACTTGTGCACAACTGAAGTTTGACAAACAATAATACAATGTATTTTTCTTTTATTTGGGAAAAAGCCACACTAATCCTCAGTTTAGGGATAGACTTAATACAGTTAAGATCTAGTAGGTAGTGTCTGGAAGGGTTTTCATACTATGATGATACTGAAGAAAAAAATCTTATCTGTAAATAGTGTTTTCTCAATGACTGAGGATTTGCAAGAAAGATTCTCCTTTCTTTTTTATCCTTTGACCTCACTGGTACTATTCTGCAGTGCAGTGTATTTAGAATTTTGAATCAGAAGATCTAGGCTTGTGTCTGAGCTTTCCTCTTAGCTGCTAAGACTGTGGGCAGGTTACTCACCTTACCGGGGGCGGTAGTAAAAATTTCCGTACAGTCTTACTTGGCTGCTATGAGAGACAGCAAAACCCATGTGTATTAGCCCATTTGTGTTACCATAATGAAACACGTGAAACTTGGTTCTTTATTTTATTTTTTTTAAAAGAGATTTACTTAGCTTGAATTCTAAAGGCTCAAGAGCATGGGGCTGCCATCTCTCTGTCAGGTGAGAGGGCCTTTGGGCTGTATCACAACATGGTGGATGGAGTGATGGTGGGAGCATGTGTGGGAAGGAGAGATCACATGCAAAGAGAGGAAGCAAGAGATGTAGGAACCAGACTTGAGAATAAATCAGGATCCTGAGAGCAACCATAGCAAGGTCCCCAGTGACCTAATAACATTTTTCGGAGCCTCACTTATTAATAATTCCATCTGCCCTGCACACCACCATGCTGGGGACCAGATTTCCAACACCCAAGCTTTGGAGGTGCATACTTAATCCAAATCCATTCCATAGTGCCATATGTCCTAGAAGTTCTAGAATTCGCTAGTTTGTCACTGTTTGCTCTGAAATCAAGTCCCCAACTTTCTGCTTAAGAGCTATATGGAGATACAACTTATTGTGAAAGAAGTCAGACATTGGCTCAAAACCATGAATGCTTAATGAACCCTGTCTGGATTTGTTTCATAAATCTTTACATGGTGTTCATTTTGTGTGGGGATTTGCACTGGACATGGAAGATACTTCGTCCTTAAGGACCCTGCCTTTTCCTCCAGTGACTGATTCCTGAATTTCACCCTGGCTTTATATTCTCTGTAGCCCCTCACTGGCTTTCAGGCTGGTTCTAGAAGGGCCTTTCTTCTTGTGGCTTTCCAAATCATAGCTGATTTTCCTTCTACTTCTTACCAAGATTGACTGATGATGACTTCCAAAACAACCCTCAGGCCTTTTTCATTGTGAGAGCTGTGCTGTCAGCCATTGAGGTAAAGACCAATAGCAGGCACCTTAGATTGACTCTCACTCTGAAATGAAAGATTAAGGAAAAGAGACTTAGTAGGAAAGTGTGTGTGTGTGTGTGTGTGTCTGTGTGTGTGTGTGTGTGTGTGTGTGTGTGTGTCTGTGTGTGTGTGTGTGTACTGAGGTGGAGCAGGTAAGAGATGGGAAGTGAACATGGACAGGAAGAGTGGCTATTAGGTGACTGCCCAACCCTTACTGTGGGTCTCTGAACAGTGAAGATCGTGCTTCAGCAGTGTCCTCACTAGAGCAAGGGTGGAGGATTACTTATGACCACTCAATCCCCATATTGCACCTCTTAGTCATTGGGAAAGGCTGTCCCTGGGAACACACTGTGTGTGTACATGAAAAGAGAACACAGCTTTTCTGGAATGTGACAGTTGGAGAGCTGCAGAGCAAGCTGGAGAATGTGAGAATGAGGCTCCCCCTGAAACTCTTATCACCACACCAAGGTCCTTATGTCCTCCAGGGCTCCCATAGAAAGCCTTGTGCTCTTTCCTACCTTCATTCCTGTGTGTAGAGGGTTGTCCATTTAAACACCTTTCTCCATCAGGGAAGTCCCTCCGAGGCCTGGCAGTGGTGATAGCTGTGGAGCTTTTAGTCTCAAGAAGGGAATTTAATTCTCTGGGAATTTGATGTGATTGACTCTTATCTCTGTTTCCTTCTGGCTCCGCACCAGCACAGTCACTAAAGGGCATTCCCAGGGACTCTCACTTCTTGATGCTAGGGAAACAAAATATGTCCAATATGTCTACTTCATCATGGGGAAAATGGACAAGTGATACCTACATAATTGGAAGTAATTAAGGTCATTGAAAGGTTATGATTTTAAGGACAATATGTTTCAGTAGAAATTTCATATTGTACAATTGATTTGCTGTATACAGACAAGAATTTGTTCATGTTTTTGGATTTTAAACTTTATTTCTTCCCTTTGCTTCTATGTAAAAGCAGTTTACAGAGTAAACATTTTGGAACAAAATGAACATTCTTTTTGGTTCAGCAAGTTTATGGAGACCTGTTCTCATTTTCACAAATGTAGAGTTTTCAGTAAAACATTCTTACCAGTCACATGAGCAAGCTTAGGCAAGAAAACAAGTTCTTCCCTTTGCTCTTTCCAACATTTTGCATACTAATAAATTCATAGTGGAACTAATCCAGCTGTCTTGTAAAACATAAAGTTTGGAAGAGGACTGCTACTATTCATGGCTATGTAATAGTTTGTTTTATACTGCATGGAGCTGTATAGTTATAAACCTGAAAGCAGCTGGCAATAAATGACTTTATGACAGCTATTTCAAAGGTATAATGAAACAAACAAAGAGAAACAAAGTTATTGCTTATAATTATGGTGCATGGATGAGTTTGCACAATGTACTCTGAATGCTCCACTGGCCCTTTCCGTGTGACCTCGTTCATAGTCTCCTATAAGTGACCTTGGCCTTCAGCTTATTTGGCTGTGGTGATGGGAGTTGCACCATGATTATATTTGTGTTTTAACTGCAGTTTTAAAAAGGACATAGACTCCTTTGCTGTATTCATCATGTGATAAGGGAAATTGAATTACCAACTCTTCTCCACACTTGAAGAGATTTTTTTATGTTAAGGGGAGAAAATTGCAGTGATTTCAAAATTTTAAATAAGTCTACCTTAACCTAAAGGTCAGAAGAAGAGAGTCACTAGGAGCTGTGATCCAAAAGAGTGTATCTTGTCCCTACTCCTCCTTTTTCTCTCTGCTTCCAGGCTGGCATAAGTTGAGAAGTTTTTTCTTACTGTGTCAGTTTGGCCTTAGGGTTGGCCAATCATGGCCCCAAACCACTAAGTTTGCAAGCCAAAGCAAACCTTTTGTTCTTTAAATTGTGGATATCAAGTATTTATCCTGCTGATAGAAAAGTGAGCACTGCAGGATCCTACAAGAATACATTATGTACAAACATCAAGAATATTTATTGCATTGCTTGTGTTTAACAGAAAAAATTACAAACAATGTGAATTAGCATCAAACTATAACCACACTATAGACCTCTATGCAGCCATCAGAAACAAATGAGATGGGTCAATATACACTAACACTGAAAGAGCTCCAAGACCCAGAACATGAAAAAGCAAGATGTATGCTCCAGTTTGTGTAGAAAAATATACAGGGCTATGAATGTCATGTAACACAATCATTTATTGGTTTATCTACTTAGCACATATTTATTGAGTTGCTCACACCATTCTGGGTACTGGCAATGCAAGAAAAAGGCAAACAAATATCCTCATGGGAGTTTGCATCCAAGTGGGAGGTATGGAAGTTGGGAAGATAATTACCAAGCAACCAACCAATTGCAGAGGATAGCAGGAGTTGAATAGAAAAAGAAAAAGCGGGCTAAGGAAACACCAACAAGTTTAGCCAGGAAGAGCCCCTTTGAGGTGGTGGTATTAGCAATCTAAAAGGAATAAGAAATAAATCTACGTAAATATCCGGGAAATGTGAGATTCAAGGCAGAAGAGGCATAAAGGCCAAAACTCCTGAATCAGGATCATGCTTCATGCATGCAAAGAGCAAAAGAAGATCTTCAAGGCTGGGACATGCTAAGCTTTGGAAAGTGACAGCAAAGAAGTGTGGAGAACGCTGACATGGTGATTTTCCGGTACAGCTGGAATTCCAGCACTGAGAGGCTCAGGCAGAAGATTGCAAGTTCAAGCCTCTGCTGGGCAATTTAGTGAAAGACCATGTCCCAGAATTAAAAACTGGCAGGAAATATAGATCAGTGCAAAGATTCTGGATACTGGAAGGAAAAAAAAAAAAAAAAAAAAAACAGGGGAGACAAAACGGGGAGTTAGATTACCGGCAAACTGACACCCAAGTTGTGGCTTTGAGTCTTACATAAAGAATGGTGAGAAGGGATAGAAAGGTTGAGATGAGGTAAAGAACAGGATCTCATTTAGGTTTTTGGACATAAATGAGTAAAGTGAAAGAATGATAACCATAGGGTTGGTAGTGAGGTTCAGTTGGCACGCATGGCACCACGGGCTGTTTGTTATCACTGAAAGCTCTGAAAGTTTCATGACTGCTGCCCAAGCTGAATAAAGAGGGCAGAGGTGTGGCTATGAAGAGAAAGGCCTTAGTGCTGTCTGCACACACCTGTTTGAGCTGTATATTTGTGTATGATTTATATAATTAAGAAATATTGAATGTGAAAGAAAAATATTACCAATCAGTCTTTGTACAGTGAAGTAAACGAGTTTTCCTTCCCATGACCTTAAGTAAGTTGCCTTTCTTAGCTTTCCTCTTCTCCTTGCTTATAAAAGGGTGGCAATCCTTCCACCTTCTCTCACTGGCTTTCTCATGGGAATGAACTTTGGGAATGAATGTACACGGAGCTCTTAGCCCAGCACTTGGCACTTTGCACTAATTCAAGAAATGACAGCTGATAGGGTGACCATGCTGCTGCCTCCTGGCATATGCTATAAAATTGCCTCTTTCTCTGTCACCTTCATCTTGAACTATAGAGAAGTGTAAGAGGTTGCCTTTCAGCATTATGGAATTTAACAGCTGACCAAGCCATGTAGTCCAACTATGCTCCTTTTATAGATGGGGAAACTGAGGTACTTTGAGGCTATGCTTTCAATTCTCAGCTCTTTTAGTGAGTGAGCAAATCTGGTCTCTTTCATCCTTCTTCAGGTCTCCATTTACTACATTAGCATCTCTCTCATTTCAATTGTTCACTTTCTATCTTCTGATTTACTATTTTATTGGGCTAAGTACTTTGCTTTTTTAGTGGAATTTTATAGCTTCACTCTGAATAGAAAACTGACATTCTTTGATATAGATTATAATCACATGTAGTTGTGGTCTACTTATGCCCCAAAGATGACTATGGTAATGCTGTGGAACAAGCGTTTCTTTCTTGCCCGTTTGGCTGTGAGTTATTTGGAGGCAGAGGGAATCAGAGGCTGGGTGTCAGTTGGCTTTAATTGTCTTTCATCTTCTGGGTCAATGGCTTTACAAGACATGTCTGGTTCAAGTTTTGTCTCTGGCTTACTTTCTGGCTAGGGCTCTCTTATTGGTTTGTAGATACCCAAATTCATTTTCTGTTGTGATGATGAGAAAAAAATAATGTCTTTCTTTTCCTTTCTTATGGCACTCATCCCATTCACTAGGGCACCGTGTTCCTGATCTATCATCTCCCAAAGGCACCACCTATACATTTCATTACAATGAGGATTACAGTTCAACATATTTACCCCTGAGAGGCATACAAGCATATTTCACTACCCTACTGGAGTCTGAGTACAGGCCACTGTAAAACTGCCTCTCATCCTTCTCTTTAGTTCGAAGTAAAGCTGGTGGAGAGATAAGCAATTTTACAAACCATAGATTGTATTATTGGAACCTTTATTTCTTAGACTTCTTGGGGCTGAGGAGTCTAAGGTCAGGATACTATCAGGCTGGGGATATGGTTGGGCCCTTTTCCTGGGTACAGACAGCCTATTACTCCTGTATCCTCACATGGTAGAAACAAGAATGGGCTAGCTTTCTGTCCCCTTCTTATAAGGGTGGTAAGATCACTCATCACTCATGAGGCTGCACCCTCAATGGCCTAGTTGTCTCCCAAGGTCTCACATCCAGCAGCTTTCCCAGTGGGACAGGGGCTTCAACATGTGAATCATAGGAGGAGGAAAATGGGCCAACATTTGGTGCTTGGTAGAGAAGCTGTAAAATAATGGGGAAAGGGAGTGAATAGAAGGTGGGATAAAGACTTGAGGACAACAGAGTCTAGCAAAATAATATGTGGCTATTACCTTTAAAAAACCGATGCTATTCTCTTTACCATCACAAAATATCATACTAAATGTATGCTAAGACAAGTTGAGAAATACCAAAGATCTCTGTATCCTAGATAATGGGAAGTTTGTACAACCCAGTATGTTGATAAGCTACATCTAAAAACAAAGAATGGTGCTCTTCTAACTTCTTTGAAAGAAGGATGTCTATGATACCTGGGATTTTTTTTTTTTTTACAGTAGAGCATGGTTGTGACGCCATCCCATCACTTGTACAACCTGAAGTTGGTTGTTGACTGGATAACTGTAAATACTTGACTTCAGCGAAGCAGTCAGCTATTGTCTATATCTTTGAGTTAAAAAGTGATTTAGAAGTGCTAGCTTCTGAATATGAGGCTGTTTTGGTAATAATCAATATAGCTCCTTTCTATGTAGGCTTTCTATTTAAAAAATTATTGAAATAAATAAAAATAGTACTATCATTTAGTATTAAAAATCTTGACAAGAAAACATGTTAATTTTATAGAGATTTCCCTTATAGAGATTTCCCTTTTTTAGTAGTACATAATAAATTATATAAAATAATGGCATTTCTTAAATAACCTTTACAATTCTATGAAATGCAATATATAATTAAAATATTTAAATAGGTGTATTAGGTAACATTATTTGCTTGCAAGTAATGTAAAATCTAAAACTGACTAGATGATAAAGAATGTGTACTGGCTCACTAACTGAAAGACTCTTGAGCTAGGAAGAATGTTATTGTTAATTTATGTCAACAGGTTGGTGATATCAGAACTCTTCTTATTTTTATCCTTGTTGCTAAACAATATCATCTTTACTGCTTTTGTAGTTCTCCCAACACCTTTTCTTGGAATTGGGGGTGGGGTTGGGATCAATCCTATCCCCTTGCAAAGCTACTATGTGAAAATGGGGGGTGTCACTATGGATAAGGGTGAGACATTTCACATTTGGGAGGGTGTCAATGTGTATAATGTATTTTGATTATCTTCATGCCTCATCATTCATCTTTACCCATCTCTCTCCCTCTTCTTCCATCCTCTTGTCTAATAATCTCCTTTCTACTTTCTTGTCATCTCCTTTAGATTCTACATGATTTTCTGCAAATGACAATTTTTCATTTTTATGACTCTATCATAGGTGTGACTGAAACAGACACTACAGTTTAAATTCTAAAAGTATACTACAGAGAGACATAATGTCCTTTATTCCCTCCAAGGACTCTTTTTTGCTTAAAACACACTTATCTCATTATTCTTGCCACTTTTCAAAGCAGTTCTGTAAGTTCTATTTCATGAATGTCTTTATTTCCTAAGTTGATTTAAAATGCTTACTCCTCATGATCATTTTTGATTTGGGGGAAGATGCTAAAGTCACATGTGCCATATCTGTTATATAAAGTAGATGATGAGACACAGGAATATTTTCACGGCCCTGCTTTTCCATTGAATGATACTGGGCAGCAGCATTCACTATAGTTTTGACCATACCTCATGAAGATACAAGCATTCTGAAGAATGCTTCAGAACATGACAAGAACGATGGGATAAATGTCTTTGAAGCAAGGAGGTATTTTGAGGTGATTATAATAAATTGCTTTAAAATTTAACCATTCATGGTATATTTTGATCATATCTCCTACATATACCACATTTTCTTTATTCATTTGTTTGGAGGATTCTAGGCTGGTTCCATCTCTTGGATATTATGTGTTGTGCCACAGTAAACATGGGTACATTGGTGTGTCTATGGTAACTGATTCTAATTCTTTCAGGTATGTACCAAGGAGTAACATAGCTAGATCAAATGGTAGTTCTAGTTTTAGTTTTCTGAGGAACGTTCATATTGATTTCCACATTGTTCTAATTTATATTCCTAATGGTTAGTAGTGTAGTTCCTTTTTTCTCTTGCATGGTTGCCAGCATTTATTGTTTTTTTTTTTTTTTTTTTTTTTTTTTTTGTATTCCACTCTAAGAAACCCCCTCAATTCTCTTCAAAATTGAGAAAAGCAAGATTTTGAATTAGGGTTTTCTTACCTCAGTTTTGAAACAGTCTCAGGATTAAGACAGAGAAGGGTGAAGGATTTTCTTTCCTTGCTGTCAACCTCCTGAGACAGAAAGGAGACAATAAGAAGCCTGGAAACAGAACCTACAGCCCTAAGTATTTCAGTGCTTTTACAAGTGCTTGAAATCAACACTCTGTGCGAAAGGAGTATTTTCCAGTTGGTGGCCCAATCTATAATTTCACAAAAGAAAAATCCTCTCTCTGTACTAATCAAATGATTTTTTACCTTCCCAAGACAGCAAGCTTAGTCTGGCTTGGGAAAACTTAGCTAAAAGTCAAGTGCCATAGAGCAAATTACTGATGGCTGTATGATCAGACCTGATTAGCACAGAGATTTCCTGTTGCCAGTTGGATGGAAGGAGATTCTAGAGCTTTAGAAATTAAACTGCTGCTGTCAATTCCCAAATTCTATAGGTGACTGCTGAGTTATGTGCACTTCAAATAAACCAGGATAATTAGTCTGGATTTTCGTTCCATCTTTCACTCCTCTATGAGAGGATTTCTAAGGCAAGTGGTTATATTAAATTCAACTTTGAAATAAGGATGTCCTGTGATACTCACTTTTGCTGGCCCTATAAGAAATTTATTATAACAAAGAACACAGGCTATGTGCTGTACAGTCCAGTAGTTGAGCTCTCTTTCTTTTTGCCTTCCTCTCCTTCTGCCTTGTGTCTCTCTCTTTTAAGTAATAAAAAGTGATTAATGGAGGATATTTAGTTTAGATGAATTACAGGCCAAGTTATTTTATGCAAAATGAATTTTTCCTCAATATTGTATTTCCAGCTCTGCTTCATCATTCATTGCCTTTTTGTTTGAGTTAACACAACAATATTACCGAAGTCATCCTCCATTACATTTCTGCTTTCCTTCACATTTAAGGCAACCATGTCATTTTCAGATGAAGCTATTTGTCCTTGTTAAAACAGACAAGGCAGTCGGTATATTCAGACTCAATTATTAACTTGCATGATTGATTCTAAGGTAGAACTGGGAGTTGAGGCAAATGAAAGTCACCATTAACTGCTCAGTACCTTCTTTCCTCTACCTTTGGTGGGAGAACAGCTCCTGGAGCTGGACCTAGTGGGAAGAGGAAGGAGATAGGCTCAGGTCTGTTCTCCAGAGCTCAGGGTGCTGGGTGTCTAGTAAGGAGTGCTCTTAAGAATATCTCCTGTAGAAGAGAGGCGGGAAGTAGCCATGGGCTGAGGGAGGAGATGATTGTGATACAGGTCCTGTGTCAACCCTGCGACTCCCATGAAGCCCTGCGGCTCAAAGGGCCCTTCATTACTTTACTGAGTAAGGCCAAATGGCCAGGACTTTGTATCCTTTATTGGTCACCTATTGGTGTGTCCTGTCCTGGAAAGAGGCTTGATCCTGTGTGAGGTGGCTCTTTGGAGCTGAGGCACTCTCTGAAAAGGCTGGTAGCTGAAAGCACCCCTTGTTCTAGGCCCTAGACTCTAGGGCAGTGGTTCTTGACCAGGGATGATTTTTACCCTTTAGAGGTCATTTGGTAATGTGAATAGTTTTCATTGTCACATCTAGAGGAATACTGCTGACATTTAGTGGTTAGTGTCCAGGGATGCCGTTATACACAGCCAGGACACTTTCCAAGAACCAGTGGTGTAACACACGTATCAATAGTCCAAAGGAGTGAAGACCTTTGCCAGTGTACCAGGCCCCTTTGAGATCCAACTCTGTGGACATCACTGTGTCTACTCTGGGAATCATCATCCCTCAAGATGTCACTTGTCATAGTGCTCTGTGTTTCTAATTTCTTGTTTTTTTTTTTTTTTTTTTTTTTTTTTCCCTTCTCAGGGTTGTGGGATCGAACCCAGTATATTACACAGAGGTAGATCCCTGGCTCTTTTTTATTTTGAAAGTCTCAGTAAATCACTCAGTTGGCCAGTCTGAGGTTGAACTTACAGTTCTCCTGCCTCAGCCTCCAGAGTGCTGGGATTACAAGTCTGCACCGTTGCACTTGGCCCTCTTCATGCTCTGGCAAACCCTTTCAGGCTATTCTCTTAGTTTCCCTTTACTATGGGGAAGCTAATATGCCAAACAGCCAAGTAAAGTGCCCACATCACACAGCGGGTAGGATGTGAGATGGGCCTGCTTGTTGAAAACATTGTGAACTCTCCTGCTTTCCCTTTGAGGGACTTCAGAACACAATACTTCCAATTATGCCCTTAAAAGCAATGGACTAATCTGAGTTAAAGACCTTTGAAAAACAGCAGGAATATTCTGATCTTCGTTCTTAGAAGCAGGAGATGAAATTCCCACGTGAAAGGAATTTTTCTATACCAGAAGGAAAGCAACACTGTAGTAGGTAAGGACAGGAAATCTGTTGAAACTTCCCTTGCTAAACTGACTCTTACCTTCCCAGGCACTTCCCCACCGGAGTACAGCCTAGCGCGTTCCCCTTGGTCTTGTCAGATTTTCACTACTTACTACTCCTGATCCACATGTCTTATGAACGCTCTACTGTCACGTAAAACTTGTGTTAAATACATTTGTAAGCTTTTCTCCTGCTGAGCTGTTTTCTGTCAATTTAATTCTCAGCCCTAGCTGGAAAATCTTAAAATAGTAGAGGAAAAGTTTGACTTTCCATGCTTTTATTTGTTATTTTTGTTGTTGTAGTACCGGGGGATCCAACTCTTTCCGTGCATTTTAATGGGTTGATACAAAAGCTATTAACACTTTCTTCTCTTCAGTGTTCAGTCTGCTCTCACAGAATCCCTTGGGGACCTCAGCTATAAGCTTGCTTCTCTCTATTCCATTTAAAAGACACGGCAGGACATAAGTGACATGGCACAAATTACTGTGATAACCCTGAGTCTTCTCTAATATATGTTTTTCCGTAGACCACTCTTGGGCACTGAGCCCTTCCTATTAGCAATAGGTTGTTTACAGCGAGTTTGTGGTTGATCTGAGAGGAAGCCTTGATGGTGGTTTAGTGAATGCCTGTGAAGAGAATGCAATGTTTTCGAAATTCATTTTATGCTATTGCTTCAGTGTCCTTGGATGAATTGAATAATTCAAGAACATTGTTCAGATTTTATTAGAACCTCACAGACATTGAGGGCAGAGGGGGTAACAAACCTGTTGGTGTAGCTCAACAGAAAAGTGCTTGCCTAGCAGATGCAAGACCCTGGGTTTGATCACCAGCAGCACTATACACAACAGCAAAACAAAACTCCATGAAGAATCAAATAATGAACTCCATATGATAAAAAAAATCACATTTACTATGTCCTAGAAACTCCCCATTTCCTTAAGACAAGAAGATAGCATTAACATTTCCCAGCAAGATTCTGTAGCAGGAAAAAAAAATATTTCCTTTTACAGACATATAGTTGAGCTTAATAAGAGTCAGTTATTAATTTCTCTAAAGTGAAATCACAATTTTTGATAATTTCAGTAAAAAGCATAAATAACTAGTCTATAAAATGTTATAGGAAATAAAATACTTGTACATATTAACCCATTTTGTTATTATTATTGATCTCAACAGTAATATTAGCTGTTATAGTGGATAGCGGTTACAGCTTTTAGATTTTAGTACGGAATTTAAAAACTATCATTAATTGTCAGAATAAATTTCCATATTATAGGTTTTTAAAATTGAAAAATATGAAGGTCAGAAAGATTAAAGCAACTTAATCGAGTTTACATAGAAGTGCAGTGGTAGAAGACCTTGACACACCTAGATTACTTTCTATAGTTAGAAAACCTAATGAAGTAGAATCTACATTTATACTTGTTCATTTATTATTTTCAGTCAAATTCTTTATGTATTGTTTGGTAAAATACAGTGTAATCAGTAATGATTCAGGAAATGTTTAAAGATCAGCTCCCAAAAAATGGAGAGGGGTATATAATATAGAAGTTAAATTTTACTGAGACAAAACTTATATGTAAGAATAAAGCACTCACATCTCTTTATTATAAATTCTCAGTAGTCATTTGATACTCACTAAATGCTTTTGATGAATTTTATTCAAATTTCTTTTCTACAACCAGGCCAGCGTTTCAGTTGTCTTGTGCTATGAGTTATGAATTGATATTTTCAAAGTTCAAAACACCTGTGCAATAGCATTAACTCAGAGCTAAGATGTTCAAGAGCTACTATCACATGGTGTTCCTACTGTAGTCATATAACAGACAAAAGCATAGGTAATAGCAAAATGTAGCAAAGGAATTCGAAAGGGTGAATTCTGACTACTAGTTATCTTTGCTTTGAATATGATCTATTTCACTGTAGTTTTATGTAATTTAGTTTTCTTTGTAATAATTATTTAACAGTTGGCTCACAAGATTTCTAAAAAATTTAACTAGCAGGTTTTGCAAGTTTGGCATAATCGCAGATAAGGACAAGCTTTTAGTTAATCAAACATTCCCAGGTTAGAGAGTGTCTTACTCTCACTCATAGCTCTAGTAAGACAGGGGTTTTCCATTATCAAACAAAATAGATGTCAAGATATATAATATCAGGCAAAGCCATTCCTCTAGAATTTATTGTTATTTCTATGATTTGTTCACAGGCATTTCCCTGCATCTCAACAGGCATTTATGGTAAGTAATCTAGCTTTTGATAATGTTTGTATTTCTTTGGTTTGTTGTTCAGTTAAGGGGGAGGGAGTATATTTAACTGAAAAATAAAAGGTTCCCTGATGAATATATTCTGCTGTGATTTAAAGAGATTGAAAATGCAGGATGAATCTTATTAAGGAATCTAAGGTGCTGTTCAGGTTCTTTTGTGTTTTTGAATTTGATTGTATTGAGTATCACAGGAGATGGTTTGACATATCTCATATGACATCTTTTGTTAAGTAAAGAATTTTTTTCTGGTGAGAATGGCCTCTAATATTGTTTTATTTAATAAAGTCAAGTCTTATCTTAGAAAAAGTATAAAGTACATCAAGCCTGCCATTATCACTATTTTGTTGCAAATTACAAAATAATAGAAACATTAAGATGCATATACATGCATCTGTATTTTCAAATTATTGGGAAAGTTAAAGAAGTGACTGTTAATATGAACAAAGAATTTTAATAAACTGCAAATATTTTTCTTGTGATTGATGGACTTTTTATTTAAAGTAGTGAGTGTTTTACTTACAGTTGGAAGCAAAATATTTTTAAATTACTTACTTAACTAGTCTAAAGTTGTATAAATATTCTGCTACCTACAGTGATATTTTTAATGCTTTTTCTCCCCTAATCACTAATCCCACTTCATAAAATTAAGGGACAGTGAAGTGTATTTTTAATTTTTGGGTTTTCTAATTCAAGTAAAATAGATTATTAACATTCTGAACTTAAATTTCTCAAATAGTGTCTCTAAGCTGAAAAAATAAAAATGCAAATAATCTTAAAAAACTTTCAAAATTATTGTTTCAAAGGAAGGGCATTTAGACTGATATCAAAGTTAAGAAATTCACTTTTTAAAAATATCTGGCATTTCATTTGAAAGCCTTGATGAGAATAAAGTGGAAATGTGTAGGACTGAATGAAATTAATGGGTAAACATTTGGTCACACATTTAAAGGTGTGCTTCCTACCTCTCCAGATTCCACTCCAGAAATCAGGATCCCAGTTTGTAGAAACAGCACAGATAAAGGGCTGGAGAGGGTTAAACTAGACCATATACACAATTATCCTCATCATGGACATTCTTTCTGCCTCACAAATGTCCTGCTGGAAAGCTTAAATATTCATTCAGTGGAAGCATTCTGTGCAAAGTTTTGCTGGCAAAGAGTCCAACTCTTTATTTCACTTTATCTAGAGTCAAACCAGATTCCATTGCAGAGATAATTTTCATTTTGACAATGTTCATTCTTCACAAGCTTGATTTCCTTGAAAGCAACAAACAGAATCCCATTGCCTAAACCAATACTATTCATATCTTTGTTTATTGCCTTGTCAGATGGTTGATATCTGTTTTCTTTCTGAGACTCTTATGGTAACATGCAACGAACTTCAAAACAATTCATGTACTGCATTATTAAAAAGGGAGTGACTAGAAAAAGAAAAACAAACAGTAAAGGAAGATGAGGTAGGTCATACAATTTGAGGCTTTAGAATGAACACTAAGAATTAAATTGAATCTAATGGGGATTGTGGTCAGTTTTAATCCACAAGTGACATTTCTCTCCAAAGGAGTAATATGGCTCAGAATACCTTGATTGGCTCAGGACTCATTTGGGGCAAATGTAGGGAAACAGTGAAGACTATTGTGTGGAACACAGTGGGTTGCTGGAAGGGTCATCATCAGGCAAACCTAGTCATTGTCACAGAAGCTAGATCACAGAATGTGGTTCCAAGTCCTGGATAAGCATCTCTCCTCTATTTTTAAGGAAGGTTTAAAAGTGAGGCTTATAGACAACAAAGGTTGGGTGCCATCTTGGTTAGCACCACTGGACCTGAGACCTACATTTATGTTTTAGCTCCATGGCACCCTATTTAATAACTTTTAGTCACTCTGTGTCTCTGTAGTTCATGAAACATTCAACATTATGCAACTGAAAAATTATTTCATGCATCCATTGTGAAGTTACATTGTTCTGTTTAGTCTTCCAACCTTTTTTGGGACCTCTATATTATAAACCAGATCTTACTCTTACTCCTCTTTTTTAATTAACCAGAGAAATGTCATTTTTTTATTGATAAGAGGTATGAGATAGTAAATTATTTAAAGACAGTAGTCCTCAGCTACAAAGAAAAATCTTTAAAAAGCAATCAAAGAAAACTCCTAACATTTTTGTAAGTCATACTAGTCATACTTTCCAAATAATCTTTTGCTTCTACTTCTTGCCTTTCTTATTCTACTTTTCAAACATTGCTAGATTAATTTTTCTAAAATACGATTTGGTGTATGTTCCCCATCTGCTCAGTAGTCTTTGACCCTGTGTGGTGCCTTGCAGATTAATGTCCATTCTTCATAGCCGAACTCCTACACCCAAGCTAGTGCTTTCAAAATATGTGAGAAAGATGGGAAAAAAATCTCTCTTTGAGGATGAGAATTAGTGTGTGAAGAAATTTATATATGCTTTTGTATCTTAAATAGAGGGTGTGATTAGCAGTATCTTTAAAGGTTTTGATCACAGAAATTATTATTCTCTCAACCACTTTCTTGATTACTGTTTTCTCTAGAATACAATCTGAAAAGTTTCTTGGTACTTACCCATCCTAATATGTCATCCGTGATGCACACGTGATCTGACCAAACTGGGAAGATGTTGCATATGTGACAAGGTTGATCTTGGATGTTTTCCTGAAATGTACACTTGTACCACACACGTGTAAACACACACTAATTCATACACACCATCACCCCACTCCACAATAAACACATGCCTCGCACATTTGAATAGGTACAGGCTTGATCCCAAAGAGGTCTTCCTTGAGTATGCCGGTGCCCACTGCTCAGCCAAGGTGTGACTGGAAGATAAGCTGAGTTTAGATTTTTAAAAAAAGAAAACTTACTACATTAAAAAGCACATTGAAAAGAATGATGAGATAATTTGTTTGAAGAGAGGGGTATCCTATTTTGAGTGGGGTTGATGGCACCTTTTACTGTAACGAATTTTTTAAAAAACTTTAAACAACAGTCCCTGTATTATGATGCCATCTTTTGTATATGGACAATTACCAAATGCTCCATAGTACTATTATACAGATTTTTGCTTACATATTCTGTAGTTGAGTCAGTTTGTGTTTATTTACTGCTATGGTCCCCAACAAGGACCAGTTTAGGGGTTAGACTCTCATAAAGAGAATGCAGCTGTGACAGCTTGCACTGGCAGTTCATGACAGGGTTCTACTCTCATGAGAATCTAACGCCCCTACAACTGATCTGACATGAAACAGAGTTTAGGAGGTAATGAGAGCCATGGGGAGGGGCTGTAAGTACAGATGAAGCTTGCTCTCACCTGTCCATTGTTCACCTCCTGAAGTGTGGGCTGCTTTCTAACAGGCCATGGAGCAGTGCTGGCCCTTGACTCAGGGGCTGGGGACTGCTGATTTAAAGGGTAGGGATTTTCTAGTCCATATTCTTTTCAGGTCAGTGCTTAGCAAAGTACCTTGTAGCTGAAGCTCAGAGAATCTGTCACTGTTGACAGTGATAGTAACTTGTGACAAATTGTTGCCTAAAAAGATACAGAAAACAAGAATTGTTGATTGGTGAAATAATAGGTAAAGTTAACCAGCTGGTAATTTCCTGTTTTAATTTATTTTTAAACTGATACATAAAATCATAGAAATCCTACATATTGATGAGTAATATATAGTATTTCAGTGCATGTATACATTGTACAGTGTTCACAACAGCATAAACTTACCTTTCTTCTCCAACATCTACTGTCTCTTTATGGTGAAAATAACCAAAAACATTTCTTTTAGCTTTGGAAGTATATAGTACCTTATCTATAATCACCCTCCCAGTTGGTAGTTACTGAGTGGGCAAACGTCTCTATTTCTTTATTTCTTTTTACTGAAAAACAAGCATGTTTCTAAAAAGCTTTCTTAAACTGGGAATGATATTTATGGGCATGGCACAGGCCATCCATACAAGGTAAAATGAAAACACAAGAAATTACTCAGAGAGCTAAGCCAAGTACAGCTTCTTCCCTTAAGAAGAAAGCAACAGCATACCTCTGTGGTTTATTGGGACAGGGGTTAGTCAGAGTCACGCGGGCCAGCCTGCTGGCCTGTCCGGACTTTCCTGACCTGCCCTTGGCCCTGCCCACTGCTACAGCTGTGACAATGTCCCAGATACCTGTTTGTTTTGCATTTACCTTTACTTTTATGTTTATGGCTTACAAAGCCACAGTATTTCATTCAAGCAAGCCATGCCAGTCATAGAGTCTGGACAGACACATTCATGTCTTTCCATAGTGTCAGAGTGCATTGAATAAACAACAATTTCATGAATTATGTCAATTTTGTTGTCCTTATCTGGTCCATTTCTTAAGATTCACTCAGCAGATTGTGAGCTGGTCAATCAAGGTTCTTACATGCACATCTTAATTACTAATATTCTATATGACCTGGAGTAACAGGAGGGCACAGTCCACTTGATACTGTGGCCTTACTTGCTCCAATTTTAACTTTAGCAGAATTACCTTTTGAAAGAATTTTGTTTCTTTAATTGCCAAGAGAATGCTTCCACCCAGGGAACTTCAACAGGGAACATTCTGTTTCCTAGAAACGCGGCAGCACCAGCACATTCCAGCGTGCCCAGAGGACCTTGCCCCCTGGTAATTCCTGAAGTCCTCCCTGAGCTCTTCAGTCTGCAGAGGAAAATTCTCCAAAAGAGGAAAGCGACCCAGAGCAGTGTGTGTATGTGTGTGTGTGTGTGTGTGTGTGTGTGTGTGTGCGCGCACATGTGTGTCTGTCTGATACTGAGGACTGAACCCAGGACTTGTACACTGAGCTACATCCCCAGACCCTCTTTACCTTTTATTTTGAAACTAAGTCTTATTAAGTCACTCAGATGCTCAGGCTGGGCTTGAGCTTAGGATTTTCCTACTCACGCTCCCAGAGTGCTGGCATTATAGGCATGTACCACCTTTCTGCTAATCTAACTTTTTTGTAGGTTATAGACTGAAGAATATTTACCCTGCGTCTCAACCTAGCTTGAGACACAGTTGGAACAGGTCCTGCTTCCTTTGAAATTCTCTGGAGAGGGGAACCAGACTTTTCCACCCTGCCTGTCAGCAGAGGCTGTGGCCGCTGCTACGAAACATTTCCAGTATGGCTCCATAGGGCTGCAGGCTGCCTGCTCACAGGCAGGATGAAAAGCCACTCTTGGTCAAGCAGCAAGAAAAGCTCATGTTACTTTGGAAAAACAGATCCAGGTGAGGCTTATACAGTCTCTGAATCTGTTAAAAATGTGAAATGGCCTCTGAACCCGTCTCAGAGGGGAGAGATTTGAATTTCCCTGATGGACATTTCAGACCCTATGCGTGCCTCCTGCCCTCAAAGCCCTGTTTGGACGTGCTGGTGCTAATAAGTTTCACAGGAGAAGCCAGACATGATACATGGTGATGGAATTTTTACTGAGTAGCGAAGAGTGAAAATAATTTGAGTTCATTTTATGAGAGTCAGTATCATTAACAGATATGAAATCCAGGTGGAAAAGGGTATCTTTCACGTATCTAAAAATTAAGAAAATATTCTCTCTGGAAAACAAGAAGAAGAAAAAAAAAAAAAAACACTTGTAGTTTACTTTCCAGGTACAATGCGGCATTTATAGATTGGAAGGAATTTTGGACTTTGAGTCACTGACTGGAAATCTGAAGATAACTTTAAGCACAGCATAACTTAGCAGAAGTGTATCCAGTATTAATTCATTACATTTCTGTTATCATTGTGGAAATTCTGTTTCCGTCAAATTCCCTGATATCCCTCTGGTTCCTACCATAGACTGCCAGGCCACAACTTCCAACTGAATCCCTGATTTGCATTCAAGTTTGTTCTTCTGCTTCTAATGGATGTAAAGGAGACCAGGGGGAGGTTTTGTTAACCTCCTATGTACATGGCAGATATTTTTATCAGCCTTATCTTCTGAATTCACAGACATGAATGAGAGAGAAGTCAGGATGTTTGATGACCATGCTAAGAGTGTGCTCTCATCTGTCAGCTTTAAATGCTGACAGATTTGAGAAGGTATGACAGCCACTGTGTGCAATTCTGGGCTTGCTGGAAGAGATCTCTTATGTAAGGCATTTGGAAACCAGAGCAAAACTGACAAAAGTATGCACCCCCTTTCCTTTCATCTCCCTAGTTGCCTCTCTGTCTTCTTGCTTTCTACTCTTCTCTTTGATATTTCCATTTGCTTTGAAAACTTCCTTTCAGGTGGTCTAATGATGACTCTTTTTCTTCTCATAAAATCTGTCTTCTGGCATCCTTTGTTTTTTATCCTTGTCAAATGATTCCCAGTATAAGAAACATTATCACTCTTGGAAATCCCTGAGTTAATTATGGGCCCTCAAAGCAAAATCACATTAGGAACAGTGTAACTCATTTCCCTTGATAAAATGCAGTGCTAGGACCAAACCCACTGTAGTGATATCACATTGCATATTATTTTATGTGCTGACCCTCATGAAACAGTGGAGCAGAAATGTGAGACAACAAAATTCTGGCTATTGCTTCCAACCCTCTGAAGGCTTCTGTTTGAACATAGTGTTAGCCAATTTACACACACACACACACACTTATGAATCCATCCCACAGAACATGGCACAAGCTCCTGTCTTGACTCTAAGCTACATGATTCTTTGATATTAAAAAATCATCAGTCTAAAACACCCAAAGCACTAATGCTGGGAAATGGTTTCAAATGTTAAACAGCAATATTTGCTAGCTCAATGGACAAGTAAATGCCAGGGAGACACAAGGGCAGGCGCTCCCTGGGGATTGGCTTAAAGGAATGAAAATCCTAGAAACTTGTCATTCTGGTGCCCCAGACTAAGGGAGAACACACTGTCAGTCTCCCAGGTGTGCTATTTGAATTGAACCATTTTGAGACTTAATAAAAATACTATTTTACATAGAAGATTTCAGCTGTATTACTGCTTCTGAGTTCTGGATGTCTACTCCCTTGCAGTTGTGTCAAGGTGCATCTTTGAATAAGGACTACAAAGAATACAGGAGTCGCAGCCCCCTCCCTTCCTAGGATGCTGTCCACTTTGTTGTGCTATATTTGTCAAAAACGACGAGTCATAGAAGAACCGTTTAAACATTATGCTTTTTAAGAAGACTGAAAGACTGCACCAGTAAACTGCAGAGTCTATGCATTTAGCATTCACTCCAGGGATGTCTTTCAGATAAGTCAAAAAATGGGAGCACTGCTCAGGGTTCTCTCAAAAGAACTGAATGGGGGTCTTTGAGAACTGACCACTCTTTAGTGTGCTTACTGAAATAATTTTCGTGCGGCTCATTTTCCTCATACAGTCTTGAATGACATTCCTTTATCTTGCTCCTTGTACATACTTGTATTTCAAGGGGGAGTTTAAATAAACATAGCTCGGCTCTCTTTAGAAAAGACTTCAAAAAGAACAGTTTTTGACAGTTCTTAGAGAAGTCAAGTATGTTTATTTCTTTAGGACAGTGATTTCCATGTCAAATCCTTTTCAGTCAATGGTTCTATTTTTAAAGTGTGCCTTGGGGATGTATTGGAAAGAAACTGCATGTATTAGTTAGGGCAGAGCTAAGCTGCTGTAACAAAGAGTTTCTGGACTAGAGCAGCTTAGTGAATATAGATGTTTATTTCTCTCTTTGGTAACAATTGTAGAGGAAACATTCTGCTTGTGGAATGATTTGTTCCACTACATTGTTCAAAGAATTGGGAGTCTGTGATGGTATCAAATAGTTGCTCTGTCTGCCTGCAGCATTGTTCTCATTTACCGACATCCTGGCTCTGGCAAAAAAAAAAAAAAAAAAGTGTACACATATACACAAATGGGGCACACCCTCTGTGTTAGAGTCCCTGGACTTTTAGGTAGTACTCATCACATCTCACCTTCCATTGCAAAGAAATTGATCTCAGATAACCTAACTGCAGCAGTGACTGGGAAGTTTAGTGCAGTTTAGAACCCACGTGTCTGTCTATCATCCTAGTATGTGGAAAGCAGCCATCGCTGTTCTAATTCACTTCTAGGTTTCACCACTAAAAGGGGAATAAGAAGAAAATTAAACCACTCAAGTACCTCCTAGATAATTTATGGGCAGTGTCACCTACCTGGAATGGGTGCTTGCTTTGAAAAAATATTTGGTGATTTTGGTAGCATATTCCTTATTTGTGTCCCGTTAGCCACCCTTATAAGTGTGGAATTCTTCAGACTTCTCAACAGTGACCTATCATTATTGTCAACCAGTGTATTTAGATGTTCAGATCTCATCTCTATTGTGTTTATACTTTCTGGGATATACTTCTTGAAACATTTTCGGATATATCAGTAGAAACTGAAACCAGTATGTTGAGAATGAATAAAAATTGCATAATTTATTATGTTCTAATCTTGTCCCATCTCCACAGAACTCCTTAGAGGAATTAAATGAAATTTGTTTCTATAAAGCTGTAAGTCCCCAAGGCTGTCTCCATCCACAAGGATATTGTACCAGAGGTTGTATAAACACACCAGGGTTCCTGGGAAGTTATGGATCAACATTCTATGTGTCTAAGAACCTCAGGGAAATGTTAGTTTAAAGCAGAACTTGACCAGGGATAGGTGGGTATATTAATGAGAGGACACGATGTGTCAGTGGTAACATGAATAATTAACAGCTCAGGTCATCAAAAGACCTGAAAATAACAGTTCATATATTGTCTTCTATTTCATCTGGGATTGAAAGAATTGCTTACAAGTGACTGCAAATCAAACTGAAATTGACAAAATCAACATGAAATGTGCCTACCTCTGTAATGTGCAAACCTGAATTTACTTCTTAGTGTTCTAAGTGAAACTTGATGTCACCTATTTTCCATGGACTTCTTCCTAAGGAAAAAAAAATATGATAGAACTCACTTTCCAGGGGCTGGGGATTTAGCTCAGCGGCATAAGCACCTGCCTTGGAAGCAGGCGGTTGTGAGTTCGATCTCCGGTACCGATAAAGACGAAAAAAAAAGAACTCACTTTCCCTTTACTCAAGATTTTAATTAGGAAAACAGACTTAGATTGTAAAACTGAGTCGTAGGTTCTGTCCTCATTATATTTTATCCCTTATAACAGTGCTAGATTCAGAGTGGGTCTTAATAAATATTTCTTTAACAACTAACAAGTAAATGAGTAGTTCTTGAATTATAAAGGAGGATATTGATCTGTTCTCTCCACTCTGGAGACCAGACACTAGATTCAGTAACCACTGATCTCTATCACGCTCTGGTTTCTGTTTTTAATTTTTCTTTAAGGAATGATTTCATTTAGATTTGACAGGTATAATATAAGAGTAAGCCAATGACAAAGTGCAAATTTTAAGCAGTTTTTTAAAGAAATAGATACATATAAAATGTATTTTTTCAAGTGCTTTTAGTATATTTAGAGTTGTGCAATCACTATTGTAATCTCATTTTTAAAAAACCTTCATGTTCAATGAAAACAGGTATTAGATGTCATTCTTTACCTTCTATACCCTAACATTAGGCAGTTATTATTCTATTCCTGGTGTATTTAGATTTGTGCATTCTACATATTCCATATAAATGAAATCATAAAATATGTGATCCTTGTGACTAATTTCTTCATTTAGTATATTTTTACAGTTCTTTTATATTGTAGCATGGATCACTTATTTATTCCTTTTTATTAGTATTTTGTTGTAGCTATGTACCACATTTTGTTTATTCATCAATTGTTGGCTATCTAAGTTCTTTATATTTTTGACTATTTAAAATACTGCTTTTAAGCAGTTCATTTAAATATAATTATATGTCTAAGTCTATAAATTAAAAATCTGGTGCCGTGATCTGGCAGCTAATTTTTTATATTCCTAAAAGCATTCCTCTTTCCATTCTTTGCCTCCCTCGGTTTGTCTCAGGCTCTTAAAAAGCATTTTATTTTTTCTTATTGCTTCTGTGATTTTCTCATATTTTCATCCTTAAACTATAATCTCTCAATTGCCTGATATCTCGTGTATGGATGTACTGCGCTTTGATCACAGCCCCCCTCTCTGCTCTTTCTTCCCTACCTTACCTCCTTCTCGTAGTCCATTATTTTCTAGTTTTCATATCATCTTCTTTGTTTTTTTAAAAATTTGCTTTATTTTCCACATACGAGAGAAAAACATGTGATACTTGTCTTTTTACATCTGCCTAATTTCGCTTAACATAATAGTTCCATCTAATTTGCTTCAAATGACCTGGTTTTCATTTTTATTTGTGGTTGCATAAAACTCCACTTGTGGATATTACATATCGCCATTTATCTGTTGATGGCATCTAGACTGAGTCCATGTCTTAGCTATTCTGAACTGTGCTGCAATAAACATGAGTATGCAGGTACCTCTTTTGTATGCTGACTTCTTTCCTCTTTGGCTGTATCCCAGACAGTTATACCTGTATCAGTACAGGATATCTAGTTTTAATTTTTTGAGGAAACCCCATATTGTTTCCCATAGGCATTGTACTAATTTACATTCCTACCAACAGTGTACAAGGGTGTGCAGAAATACCTGGCTCTGCAAGTGGAGGTGGTAAGTGTGTGAACTGTTGCCCTGTTGCCTGCAGTCTGCATGGACCTGGGGTGTGATTGCCTTCTGCATCTTTCAGTGTGAGCAGAGGATACCTTGGTTGCCACAGCCTGGGGCAAACAGAAAGACTTCTGGAACGGGGGGGCGGGGACCTCAAAATCCCAGAGACTGTGAGGCTAGAAAGAGAACTTGCTGGATGACTTGCTGGATTTGAAAACTGGACTCTGGAAAGAACCATTCATTAAGACATATAGAAAAAAATTTTCCGGTTTTTTGGATCATCGTTTCTTCTGCTTTTTGTTATTCTTCTTCACTGGTTGTTGGGGTTTGAGAAATTTTCCTTTCTCCTTTCTCTTTTTTTCTGTTGTCCTTTTAATTTTTTTCTTTCTTTTTTCTTCAGAATACTTTTAAATTTTTCTTTTTCTTTTATCTTCTTTTTCTGATTTGTTCTTTCCTGTCACCTTTCTCTAATTGTATAAATATCTCTCTACTGTTTAATAGGACCATTTGTCTCACATTTTTCTTCTCCTATTTTTTAATTTTTCTTCTTTCCTTCTCCCATACCCTCATTCCTTTACTAGCACAATCATTAAGCTTTATTAGTCTTTAGATAATTTAACTCTATGTCATTACTTTTGAATTCTTTTCCATCATTAGTGGATATATAGCTGTAACATTTAGTGGATAGTTACTGTACATTAATATTTTGTTTGTTTTTGTGTTTATTGGATAGGTTTTCTATAGTTAAAGTGATACATCATTGTTCTTATGATAGCAATGTCCAGTTGGTTTTGAATGATATTAGTGATTTGCTTGTTATGGATTAATAAACTGATGGTCAACTTAACACCAGCTGAATTAAATCAGTATGGTACCGAGGATAGATGGCCCACCTGAGGAAAGTTGCCAGCATAAATAAAGACATGGAGAAAAAGAGCAATGTGTCTTGTGTTCTAAGTGTCACTATTTTGAGTAATTGGTCCTCCTGAAGAAGCTAGTCATGCTAGTTTCTCCAGTATGAATCTGGTCTTTATTATTGGAGGATGTTGGGACCTTGTTGTTTAGAGTGGCTGTGGTTCACTTTGGAGGAGTTCTGCTCCTTACACTGAGCATCACTTTCTGGTTCCAAAGGAGAAAGATGTGTGTTGTTTAATCTCCAGGAGAAGCTTGTCACACTGGCTTCCTGACATGTACGTCATTGTTCTCATGATTGGAGGAGCGAGCTCAGGACCTCATTGTCACTGAGGATGGCTGTGGTACATTTCAGGACAGCCCTCGTCCTTATTTTGAGTGTGACTTCTCAGCTCCCGTATAGAACCTTCAACCTACCTTCACAGCTCCTTCATCTCACTGGAATAAACTTTCTGGATTCTACTGTTGACCTTTGGCCTTCTCAGTATAGATCCATAAAACAGACTGGTATGAATCCTTATGGGCTCTAGACCTCCAGTCGGTCTTGTGGGAGGCATTGTCATGAGCTCTCGGTCTTCAGCTGTACTCAAGCAGGACATTGCTGTGGGATTCAGGCCCTTGGCTGAATATTATGAGTCTTTAGTGCTGTGGACAGATTTCATGCACTTTCTTGTCTTTAACCTTAGGTGACCATCATAAAACAATAATATAAACCCTGTGTCCTGTATGTAATTGTTCTCCTTGTAATCCCTGACCATAACAATGTTTTTTCTAAGGTTGTATAGTAGATGGTATTAATAGGTTTTTTTTTATTCCAATATCCAGATTACCTTTATGTAATTAAAAATATTGTGTTCTATTCTTGGAGAACCAGATTCTGGGCTAATTATACTTTATCCTCCCTCTGAAATTACCAGAGGTTGTGGGGCACTGGGACAAAGGTAAAGAGTTATAGTAAGCCAAGCTCAAAATACATCACTGAAAAACAGGCACTACCTAAAGAAATCTCCATATTAGCAGCAAGTTGTCTCCTCTATAAGTGCCTACAGATATCAGCATATATACACATGGATACATAAAAACAAAACAACAACAATAACAATAGAAACATGAAAAAGACAAAGCAACAAAATGTCTCCCCAAACCTCCAATTCCTCTCAAATTGAATGCACCTCAAGGGGGAGGAAAGTAAAACCCACAGTTATTCAAAAAGATAGCAGAGGAGATTAAAAATCAGTAAGTTGCTTAGCAAACTCACAGAATAATAATTAAACAGGTAATACCTGTTTTAAAAAATCAGAGAGTTTACAGAAGACACTAATAAAAAGCTATCTGAACTAAACAAAATGATACAAAGCATGCAGTTTAGCAAAGAATTAGTCCACAAAAAATCTAGCAGATTAAAAATTACATTGGAAGCAACCAATGCAAAGACAAAGTGTCAGAATTGAAAGTATGAGACCAAGTATTCTGAAATACCTTAAAAACAGAAAAGAACCAAAAAAAGTAGATCCAATGGCCACTAGATCATACAAAGAATATTAATTTAAAATTTTTAGGAATAAGTGAAAAATTGGAAGACAGCACAAATAGCAGAAAAAAAGTTACAGAAATAATAGCAGGAAACTTTCCAAATATTGGGGGAAAGTTAAGCACGCAGATAAGTGATGCTTGTAGAATACATATTAACCATGATGAAAGGAGGACTTCTCAATGACACATCATAGACAAAATCCTAGAAGTCAAGCAATAGGACATTAAAGGTTGTTAGAGAAAAGCAATTAATCACTTAGGAAGGCAAACCCATCAGAATTATAGCAGACTTCTTATTCACAAAATTTAGAGGCCAAGGTTGGGGATTTAATTCAGTGGCATAAGCGTTTGCCCAGCAAGCGCGAGATAGCAAGTTCAATCCCCTGTACCAAAACAAAACAAAATCTTAAAGGTCAGGAAAGTTTGGAGTGATGTTTTTAAGGCTTAAAAGAAAAAAAAAAATAAAAAATTTACAGCCTAGGCTTATACAGCCTGAAAAATAACTTTAAAAATTGATGGAGAAATAAGGTATGTATATCCATGACAAAGAGAATCACATTAAATTTATGCTCAATAAAGCAGAACTCCAAAAAATTTTCCAGGATATCCTAGACATAAACATTCAAGGAAGGATAAGCAGTGAAGCAGAAGAGGATAAAAGAAGGAAATCAGCAACAGGAAAATAATACAATGCGAGGAATAAGTCAATACATTTCTCAATTCCCTTATCAAAAGACACAAATTGGCAGAATGGATCAAGAAACAAAAGCCAGTGCTATGCTATATACAAGAAACACATTTAATCTAAAAGTTTATGCATGGATTAAAAAAAAAGGTGGAAAATAATATTCTATGCTTCAGGAACATAGAAAAAACAGGAATTTTTATCCAAAGTTTTGAAAAGTTAAAATTCAAGGCAAAACTGATTAAAAGAGGCAAGGAAGGTTACTATATATTGGTTAAGGGAACACTCAGCAGGAACAATTAACAAATACAAACACATGTACTCCAAACACTAGTATAGCCTTTTTCTTGAAACAAACACTACGATGTAAAATATCACACAAAAATCTACACAAATATAATGGGGTACCTCAATACTTCACTATAACAAGACAAAATATAACAAGGAAGAAATATTTGAGTTACTCAAAACCCTCAACCAAAATGAACTTAATAAATATCTACAGTGATCTACCCAGGAATAATAAAATATATATGTTTTTTTTCTCAGCAGAAGGCAAAGGAACAAAATTTTTACCAAAGCTCCCAGTTATGCCAAAGCTGACCTATGGGAACGAGGAGGAAGAAAGTAAAAGCCATGCAGACATATTATTCAAAAGATAGCAGAGAAGATTAAAAATCTGATCAATGAAATGCTCGCAAAAGTATAATTAAATATATATTGGATGTAATTGATCAGAAACTTCTCAAATATTAATGAAATTGAAAGATAATGAGTATCCCCAAGGTCATCATGAAGGTAACAGTATCCTGACTCCAAAACCAGAAAATGACTCAATGAAAAAAGAGAACTATAGTTCAATGTCTTGAAAGAACAGAGACACAAAAAATTTTAACAAGATACAAGCAAACAAAGCAATAAGTCACCAAAAAATATCATATATCATGAGCAAGTGGGATTTCTCCTAAGAATGTAAGGATGATTCAGCATATGTAAATCAGTAAGCATAGTACATCACATAAACAGAAGCAACTACAAAACTACATAATCATCTCAGTTGATGTAGAAAAATCCTTTGACAAAATTCATCATCTATTCATAATAAAAACTCTGAAGAAAATAGGAATAGTAAAAACTTATCTCAATGTGATAACAGTTGTTTATGATAAACCAATGACCAACATCTTTTTAAATTGGGAAACACTGCAAGTTTTTCTTCTAAATTCAGGAACACGGCAAGGGTGTCCACTATTAAGTTTCTTGTTCAATATAGTTTGCAAACATTAGCTAGAGCAATCAGACAAGAGCAAGAAATAAGCATATACAGGCAAGAAAAAGTCACATTATTATTTTTTTGCAGATGATATGACCCTTTCAAAGGAAAATTTAAAAAAATTCTTCCAAAAGATTCTTAGAATTCATTACAAAATTCAGTAAAGGACATAAAGTCAACACACAAAAATCAATAGCATTTCTGTACATTAATAATAAACTCACTGAAAATAAATTAGGGAAACAATATCATTCACAATAGCATCAAAAATTTAAATATCTAAGAATTAATGTAATGCATGAAGCAAAAGATCTCTACAAGAAAAAATAAACTGCTATACACTGAAAAAGGAGATCAAAGAGATTATAAGAAAATGAAAAGATATTTCCTTTTCCTGGATAGGTAGAGAGAATATATTGAAAATGGCCATATTTCCAAAACTGACATATAGACTTAACAAAATTTCAGTCAAAATATCAGTAGCATAGCACATAGAACTAGATAAAACAATCCAACAATCCATTTGATACAAGCAAAGAAATAGAACATCACAATGAATTCTAGGCACCAAGAGTAAAGCAGAAGACATCATCATCTTGGACTTCAAGTTATTCTACAAAATCACAGTGATAAAAACATTAGAGTTTTGGTAAAAATAAATTCAAACCACCCCATCCAACTCCACCAAAAAACAAGACATGAAGATCAGTGGAACATCTTTTAAAAAGAGGCCAAAAATTTATGCTGGAGGAAAGACAGTGCCTTTAAAAGATAGTGCTGGAAAAACTAGCTATCCACATGCAGAATATTGAGTCTAAACCCGTATCTTTCACCATGTACTAAACTGGAATGGAATCAAAATTTAGTATCAAAGATCTGAATGTTAAAACATAAACATTTAATCTGATAGAAAGTAAAATTGGTAAAACTCTTGAAGACATATGCATAGGCAAGGGTATTTTGAACAGAATCTCAATTGCACAAGAAATTATACCAAGAATCAACAAACAGCATCATGTCAGGTTAAAACCCTTCTCCACAATACAGGAAACAATCTACAAACTGAAGAAACAACTTACAGAATGGGAAAAAATTTTTGTGAGCTATTGCTCAGATCGAGAACTAATACCTAGAATATATAAAGGACTAAAAAAAGTTAAACCCTCAAAAATAAAAGATTCAATCAAAAAATAGGCAATTGAAATGAAAAGTCACTTCTCAAAGGAAGAATACAAATGTTCAATAAATACATGAAAAAATGTTCAACATCTCTGATCACTAGAGAAATGCAAATTAAAATAATATTGTATGGCCCAGGATTTAGCTCTGCAGCACAAGTGCCTGTCTGGTAAGTATAAGGTTGCAAGTTTGATCCTCAGTACAAACACAAACAAACAAACAAAAACACTGAGATTTTTACTCCAGAAAAAAATGGCTACCATCAAAAAATCAAATGATAGCAAATGCTGGTGAGGTTAGGGAGGCCACATTGTTTGTGGGTGCATAAACTAATAAAACCATTATGGAAATCATTGTGGAGATCCTTAAAAACTAAAACAACCAGTCCTATCAACCTAAGTATTTCACTTCTAGCTACCTCTCCTAGGGAATTAAAGACAACATATTACAGTGATCCATGCATACCCACGTTTATAGCAGCACAATTTACAAAAACTAAATCTTGGCAGTAGCCTGTCTGTCAATAATAAATGGATTAAGAAAACTGATATTTATACACAATGAACTGCTACTCTGCCATAAAGAAGGATAGACTTGAGTTATTTGTACAAAAATGATAAGCGAAAAAAATCAGATACATAATCTTTATGAGAAATCCAAAATACAAATAAAGAGCAAAACAAAAGATAGATATAATAGGAAATGGGTAGATCCTTGTCAGATGGGAAGGACAACAAGAGATGAGGGAGTGTTTGGGGAGGAGATTGGAGGGACTAAAATAGAAGAATAAGATGTGTTATGCACATGTACCAACTCCCTATGAGGAAGGAATGTGATCATCACTTGCCACAAATATGTATTAAATTTTTTAAAAAAGTAAGATAAAGGCAATTTGGTTAAGCTCTTTAGAGCTCTCTAAAGGTTAAGCCTTAAGAATGTAAAGGAAACATTTTATTTTGTCTGTAAATAAGTGAAAATATTAAGTAAGAAAGATAAAGTAATTGTGGTTATTTGTGATCTCCAAAGTGAAGTTTCCTAAGAGAGCAATTCTTACAAAGCCAATCATGTCTCCATACAGTATATTTTCAGTCTTTCTTCTTCAGAAACCTTGGGAAGTAGATAAAAGTTATCTTGATGTAAAAGTGGAGGAAGTCCAGTGTTTGTTTTGGTTGCCCAAAATATCCAGAAAATGCACTGTATTGTTGTTGTTGTTGTAAGACCTTGGATTCTTGGAGCTGGAAGCTATTTTGTAAATCACACCTAATCCTTATTTTCCTAGTTGGAAAAAATGTGGCCTAGAGTTTTTGATAAGCCCACCAGACAGAGTAGCAAAGGCAGAGACTTAGGAATCAGATGTGCCTGAGATTACAGTCCACCAATTTATCTCATAAAAGAAATGAACCTGAGGCTCCACCAGAACTGTTGAGTCCAAAAGACTTATGCCAATAATGATCACAGTTTCCTTACTTCCTCTGGAGCGTTACTCCCACTTCCACCTGATTTTCTAATCAATTTAGTGTTCTCATTTTTATCTAAGTAGATTACCTCACCTGAGGCCAAATCACCATTGGTAACTTATGAAGACAAAATTAACGTAGGAAGTATCTGAATGGCCAACTGTCATTGCATCATGCTAGTGCTTCTTCCAGTTAATCAACAAAGCTCCTTCTAGAGGTAAATTTGTGCACCAGTATCTTCAGGTTACCAAGGCTTAGCCTATAGAAGCTTTATGTTTAACTTGCATATTATACTCTCAAGCATAATCAAGTTGCAAGTGTCTTGTTAAAACAATGTTTGACATTACTTACCAGTTAAGTAATTTTACATCCCTGCTCCAATAAATCTTCTTGTGTGATTAACCCTCAGGAAGGTGCTCATCCTGTGGTTTATGGTGCCTCTGGCATACTGCCAATGCCCTGGTTTGAAAAGTCAGGCATTTGATCAACCTTGCAAATGCCAGCTTTTGCATGTGATTACAGGAACCTGTGAAAATGATCACCAGCAGCAGAGGGGCTCCAAGCTTCCACAAATTCTGAATCCCTTAGCAAGCCGGAAATATCTGCTGGCACTGCTGTAGGGAAAGGTTATCATCTGAAATTACAGTCTCTCAATTTTCTTTCCAACTTTGCAAATATTTTATCCTCTGATCCATAGTGAAAAAGATAAGTGTACAGGTTTGCTCTTTTCCCGTGCTGTATATAGAAGGAAATGAGGACTCGTCAGCTTTTTACATCCTTCCTAAAACAATAAAAATATGCCTCTTTGTGGGATAAAACAATGATATGCATCAAAATGTCCGAGAAATGTAGAAACATGTGGCTTGAAATGCTCTTCTTATGTGCCACTGCATATACTGAAGGCAATATTGGGACCTAAGTGGTGTGTACATGTGTATGCAAGTATGTGATGTACAGAAAATAGCCCAATTCGATTCTTTTTTCATCAGACCTCTCTCCAACAACCTGTCCAGTGTCATAAGGAGAGATAAAAACCAGGGAATGTGATAAGTGTGGGAAGATGACCAAGAAGAAAACAACAGGAGACATGTCAATACCAAGAAGCTGAAGCTAGTGGCTGTACACTCATGGCAGGGAGCCATTCCCAGCAAGTGGAGACATCTAGAAAAGGACCGGGGACATGTGGACCTATCAGTACCCAGACACACCGGCTGCTTTCCTGCTGTCTTCACCTAATATTCTTTGCCCTGTCCTTCCACTACCAACTCCTGTGTCACACCTTCTATTTTACCTGAGGCAATGTTACAGTGAGGTCACAGTGTTAGACCTCCTAAAACAACTAGGTGAGTGGAAAGATGAGGCACCCCCTAATTATTTCCTACCCCACTGTTCAGCACCCATGCTTCCTGGGCCACATATTCTTTCATTGCACTTGCTATCACTGATCCATCACAATCTCCACCCAGTTTTCTTAAAAGGAGTGAACCCTGATGCCCAGTGGAGTTACCATGCTGGCTAACCTGCCCTTGATCTTTTCTGTCCCAGTGTATTGTCTAGTCTCCAGCAGTGACTGTCCTTGGGAAACCCTCTGGAGGGATACTTGCCTAATCTCCCTGACCAGACCAAACCTTATTGCCAACTCTCATTGACCTCTGTGACTTTCCTTTATGACCCCTGGAGCAATTGAAATTTTATGTTTATCAGGATATTGTTTTAAAAAAGTGGCTAGATTTGTTTACCCCCTTGTTCACAGATCCTAACAGTATTTGATAAATTGTACTCAATAAATTCTTGTTGAAAAATGCATATACTTTGTGATTTTAAAAAAGTCTCTGCATTGTACTTTATCTTTCTCATAAATTGAAAGTACTTTTGAGCTTGCTATAACAAAATTATAAGGTATAGTATTATTTAGTGAGAGTGTATATTATAAGTTTCAAATAACTGGCTGTGGAATAATATGTGCCACACACATACGAGTTTTTGTTTGTTTGTTTGTTTTGTTTGGTATTGGGGATCGAACTTAAGACCTTGCAGTTGCCAGCCAAGCACTTATGCCATTGAGCTAAATCTCTGGCATGAATTTCATTCTTATGTTTCACTTCAGGCGTTACGTTTCTTCTTATATACATGCAATGAAATAAGTGTTTTTACTTGCCATAGAGGGCTCCTCTTGCAAGCATTCTAGGCTTATGTTTCTGCAATTGGTCATTTTTGCTCTTTCTTCCTAAAAGTTGGAGAGACTCAGCAAATATTCAAGATACCTAATGATTTCTGAAATTATCTGTATTTTGGATTTAAAACCAACTGTTAGGTATACTCATTAAATTTTTTATTCCCATTCCCTCACATGGCAATGCACTAGTGTCTGTACTCTGGGCTCTGCGGGATGGGATGATGCAGCATTCCTGCTTCTCCACATTTAACATGGTGCCTGCTACATACAGCATGGTACATAAGTTCCCATAGCAGTGAAATGAATCACACAGGTCCTCCACTTCGCCTTAGCTAATAATTATTTGGAGGCTCCATGACCATGACTCAGCCTTGAGAGGACTCTTACTTAAACAACAAAAAGAAAAGAAATATGATTGTAATATCTGTCTACTTGCATATTACTAATATTACTCAGTTTTACATTGTTGTGATGAATAAAAACCCTGAGATAAGCAGTTTAAGTACAAAGGCTTATTTTGGCTTGTGGTTTCAATCCATTGTCACTTGAATCTATTGTTTCTGAGTCCATGGTAAAGTAGTCATCATGATGGAAATGCGACAGGACAAACTGTCCTACTTCATGGTGGAAAGGAAGACAAAAGACAGTGAATGGGTTGGGGACAAGAAAGGCCCGCCAGGACATGCTCCTAGTGGCCTACTTCTGCCACCGAGGCCCTGCCTCCTAAATGTTCCATTGCCTCCCAGTAATACCACCCAATTGTGAATCCATTAAAACAATTGACCCACTGGTAAGGTCAGAGCCCCCACAATGCCACCTCTGAACACTGCTGTATTGGAGACCAAGCTTTCAGTATAGAAGTCTGTGGGAGACATTTCAGATCCAAACTATAACCATTAGCAAGGATAGTAGGAGATTGGGGTGATTTTTATAAGGCACTCTTTTAATCTTTAAGATATGTGGCCACAGACGCATATAAATGCAACCAAATATGTCATCATTTCCTACATGGATTCCAACTTAAGAAAGCTTCTTATTTCAAGGTTATTCTTTAAAAATTCACTCAGATTTTCTTCTTACGATGTAGTGAGATTTGCATATTCAGATATATCACACATATGCACATACATATACACTGTATGTTGTATATTTTGTGTACATAAGCATGTATATGTGCATCTATTCATATGCTACAGATATGCATAACTTTAAGTGGGCATCTAATTAAATAGATCACTGTCATATAACATCTTTAGACCTGATAATCAGAGTCTTGAGGTGTAGCTCCATGATAATGTACTTTCATAGCATGCATGAGATCTTGGCTTCAATTTTCAGAAACACATAAAAACGCACATGATAATTATAAAGTAATATATTTCCATTATTGATTTTATCTAGAGACATATATTAATTCCTGGATATTCATTTTGCACATTTTATACAAACATAATAAAATGTATTACATATCGCATGTATGTTTATGAACATGAGAGAATATGTATGTGTATTCTGATATTTCAACCAAAAAACAGCTTATAAGCTAATTTTAGGGTGTTAAGAATTTTTGTGTCAGTCTTGTTGCAATTTAATATATCTGACTACTTTTTCCAACTGAAGTGTTTTTCCACTAACTCAAACAAGACATAGATCATCCATTCCCACCGCTGTGAATGGGTAAATTATGTAACGGGAATCAATTAATAGTGAAGCCCTTTGACAGTTGTAGCTCAGGTGCTTTGGAGGTACATTGAGCTTTCTGAGAATTCTATCCAAGATGTCAGTTTGTTAACAAGTTTCTTTGACCGTAAAATGTTTCCACGTCCATCTCATTCACAAGGAGAAGCAAATCTGATTATGAGGCATACAGGGCTTGACAGCCAAAGACATTTCTTCATTTATGAATCTATTCCTTGGAGATGTTCAAATTTTTAAAAAAGTTCATGTTTCCTATGAGAGAATAAGAAAAGCAAATTGTTTTTCTGTTGCTATCAGTGTGAAATTGCTTATATTATTTTGGAGGTGAGAAGGAAAAGAATGCAATTATATGCCCATGATTAGCATATTCAGAACACCCCAGAGAGAATAGGAGGTGCTCTTCCCTTTTGGCTTTCCAGTGGGAAACATGGAAATGGACTCCTCTGAAACTTTTATCCATATTGTTGAGATGTCAACCAGAAGTGCAAACCAGCACTTTTATTTTAAAACAGCAAAATAGAAAGCAAATGTCAAAGTGGCTTCCTCCCCATGGGGTTTCCCAAGAAGGCCCAGACACATGTCAGCAAATCTCCTGAAGGATGATAAAAAAAAATTCACCTAGACTCCTTTCTTCTTTAAAATACACTTAAGAATGGAATCCTTCCCTCCTAGGCCAAATCCAGCAAGCCTGGGACTGTCAGGTCTGCAGAAAAGCTCTTGTTTGCCAACCGGTCTGAGGGAAGACTAGCTGTAATTGGCAATCTATTTCTCCATTTCCATTGTACAGCCATCCCTGACAAATTAATTACAATCAAACACTGGCTGCAGAGAGGAGTACCCTACCTAGCAGGGAAGAAAAATGAGGCCTCACACTGGCCTGACAGCTGAATCTTTCAACTTCTTGTCTTAGACTGAACAAGAAGAAATTGCAGTTTGCCTGTCACAACCACCACTCATAAACAAACTGCCTGCTCTGCAGCCCTGGCTTGGCAGATCCAGTGGGACTTCCTGGGGACCACACTATCTGATCTAGCGCTGCTGCAGGGAAAGGGACAGGAACACAGCACAAAGAGGAGGAGGAGCACTGCATGGTGGCACAAGACTGACAAGGACAGTGTGGCCCAGAAAAACCCCAAAGCTGGCGAATGTGACCATTTGGAAATTGTTGGAGGTCTAGTTGGAGCTGCAGCGGAGAGTGGCTCTTTACCTGTGTGTGCCGCTTATTTCTCTGCCACCCCCGCAGCCAGCTAGTGAGATGCTTAACTTTCCTACTCACTGATTAGAGCCACTTTGTGGACAACTTTTCTCACTCAACATCTAACCAGAAATCTGAAAGTATCTTTAAACATGGTCTTCATATCTATACTTGACCTCTACCATAAGACTAAGCCTTAATCCTAGGAGATATACCGAAGCCTTCACTTTTATTTTAAACATAATTTTAACAAACATTTCTCAGCCCATAGCCAATCAAAAGTCAGCAGGAAGATCCTAAGAGGCAGATGCTAAGAAGTGAATAACGAGATACGATGAAAAATTTTGCCAGCTTTGCTCCTATGCCCTGCTAGTATCACTGAAGAGGAAAATCATATTCAGAAGCATGTTTAGTTTGGAGAAGAAAGACATTCTCTGATAAAATGCTCATGAAGCCAGACGTCAAGTGGAAGAGTCTCTATTCATCTATGTGTCACCTGTAGGGTTCAAGAGATGCTTTATACCTAAACTGTGTTAAGCAAGAATAATGCTGTTGCCTATTTTCCAGTCAAGTCACCTTTACTTCTTGTAGCTGTGGGCAGTGGCATTCACAGCTCTGACATCTGACTTTTATGAAAATCAGAGCCCAGCACTTGTGAGTAGGTGGTGGAAGTTTGAAATCCTGCAAAAAAAGTCTATAGAACTGAACACCATCATTTTCTCCAAATTTTCCATCTCACCTCTCCCAGATAACTAAGTACATATAATAAAGTATAATTAAAATGTTGGCTTTCATAAATTTTTAAAGCCATATCTAAAACTTTTCTTAACTTTGATATCAATTTACAGAGCCACTTTTTTCCCTGTATATTTATAACTGGGGAGTCTGTCAGTAAAAAGAATAATATCCAAATGATATAAGGAATTTCCCAGAACTTAACCAAGTCTACCAATGACTTTGTTCAAGTCACTTAAAAGGCAGAAAACAAAACCTATGATCTACTGTTTAGTCTTTATTTAGAAGTATATCGTTTCTTGTTCTCCTAAAGATTTGTTTCATTACAGGGACAAATAAAATGTAAAAGATGTACACAGTGCTATTTTCTCCTTATACCATCTTTAAAACATAAAATAATTTCCTAAACTTACTTTTCCAGTGTTCATTGAAGCATGAGATTCTTGTTTTAAATATCTCCCCTTCTTCCAATCTGTGCAAGTAAGATTTTACCAAAAAGTCACTTAATTTATTTTGATTTGTTCTTAAAATTTTATTTATATCATGTTCCAATGGAAAGTAAAATGATTGTAACCAATTGAATTGGGGCATAGTTTTATATTAATGATGCTAGTTACTATTTCTTTGTTTATTTTGGATCTGTAATCATGTTGGGCAAATTATGTACTATTTCTAATTTTCACTATAATTAGGATCTATCAGTACCAGTCCTCCTATTGTGAAGAGACAGAGTTGAAACTAGGGGATCACGTAACTTACTTAGCATAGATGAGGGGTGCTACAGACCTCAGTTAGTATTGCTCTCCAGAGGTAACCCGGAAAGCTGTCCTTGCTTCTTTGTTGTGAAGAGCTGCAAATGGGGAAACATCTATTTGTCCAAAAAAGGGACAAGGTTTTAGGTTTCAGTTTTTGCAAGGATGATCTTAATGTAAGTTAACTGACAACTACTCAGAAAGCAATAACTTGTTCTACTTCCCTGGCATAAACAACAGCCTTTCTCATTCTCTCACAGGCTGAGTGAGCAGCTGTAGCCATCATGTTGGAGTTTGAATCTTACTACTGAAGCCAGTAACTGTTCTAATATTTACCTATGTCTCCTGCTCCATCCCACCCTTGTGCCCCAGATCATTATTGTGCTTTGAAAACAAATATTGAGTTTCTGGAGAAAGCACAAGTTGTATCCCTAGCCAATTGTTAATAGAGGCTGTGAGCTTTCAACAAAGCAATTGTAATAGGTTTTCAATTGACATGCAATTATAACCAAAGCTTATGAATCATTTCTATGTGCTTTAATTATTGTATATTTAACCAGAACAGAGCATCACTAGATCAACAGTTTAAAGGCATTTTTTGCTGTAGGTTGTAAGCGTCTTGCAATTGTTTTCCAATTATCTGAATCTCTCTCCACCTTGCATCCTGCCCTGACACTGCCCTCTCCTATTCTGTGATCTCCCTAACAAATGCTATTTTCCTTTCTTTTAAACACACACACACACACACACACACACACACACACACACACATACACACACACACACACACACACACACACACACACAAATTATGGAGCTGTTAGTTGCAGGACTATAAAATTTTTCTAGATGGTTGTAAGTTAGGAAAATTGATGAGTTAGCAAGGAGATCTCTAAGTCTTATTTTCTTCATCAGATGTGATTATCTCTTGTATTTGTATACTATATATCTATTTAAGCTGTGAGCTATTCATATGCATGTATATTTATCACAAATACTCTTATGGTTTCTTTTTCTACATAAGCAGTCCAGTGTTCCAGGTCCAGTCCATTTTGCAAAGAAAAATTTTGAATTATGGAGATGAACTAGTTATGGAATAAAATTGATTAACAGCCTTGCTGGTGGATAGTTTTTACATACTCACCTTGTACTTTTAGGCCAGTATTTATATTAGATGTTTTGTATGTAATAATCCATTGAATCTCCAAAAGGATCAGTGTAGTAACTTCTGCTCTTTCTATGATGAAGAAACCAGAAGGGCTAACCATCTGGTTCAAAGTCATTTAGGTTGCAAGTGTCGAAAAAGTGGCTGGACACAGGAATACTGACTTCACCTTGTATACTTAGGCGACAGTGAAAATTGCATCTCCTTGATACTTAGGGGCTTTCTACTTATTTTCAGAGTCACCTGGCTTGCTGAGTGTAAGGAAATATTTCACCAGCCACATCAATTAGCATTTAACAGAAAAGAAGGTGTGAAACACTAAGCATTGCTTCCTAACCAGCAATGTCAGCCATGGTGTCGACTGTAGTGTGCAGATTGGCTCCACTTCTCTGCCATCTGAGTTAATGCAGATTCTAGTTGGTGACACTTTATCCAGCGATTTTGAAGGCTGATTAATGAGTTGTCACTGTTTTATTGGATGTAAATAATCAGGGGCAGAGCTGAAAATATCTCTAGCATCTGAGCAGCCTGGAATATTCAACAAGTGATAAATGAAACCATCAGGGCCTTTTTGAATGTGTGATTTATGCACACACCCTTGGGTTACTGCACTTACTTATAAAACCCAAAATACTGATGATTTTTGCATTTAAGAATTCTGCTTGTGAAGCATCATATGGCTTTGAGCAAATAACTGTCATGCCTATCAAAATCTTTTCATGAAGGGCAGCCTATGAAATTATAGATGTGGAATTTGATGCATATTTTGAAGAATAATTAATTACTTGATCTTTTATAGCAAATTCACTTTTTGTTCTTTCCTCCTTAGATTACAGTTGTCTCAGTACTGGCTGGCCCCTCATTTCAGCTCATTTTTAAAACAGGAATTGATTGACATTTTCACCGGTCAGATTGGCTCCCTTTGTAAATCAGTAAAATAAAAATGAGCTTCCTGCTGTGTGAAATCTCTCTTTTATGAGCTTAATAAAGACCTAAAAAGCCTGGGGGATAGCTCTGTTGACCTCATCAAGTTCCTTCCAGCAGGATATCTTTACAAAAGTGGACTTTTAACCATTTCTTTTTGGGGAACTATGTGATACATGATAATTGTGGTATCTCACAGTGATTTCAGGGACAATAGAATCCTATATTCAAATACTTGGTTTGCAGGACTGCTTGGGCCTCTGAAACAGAGGAAGACCTGTTTGAACCACTGTTCCAACTCTTACAGTGTTACTCATACTCTGGCCTCTTGACGCAGCAGCTCTTCCTGAAACATGGCTTTTGCTCCTGAGCCTACCGTGTGCTCATCTCTTTACCCCGGGCAAATTTTCCTTAGGTGCCATCTCTTTTGTAAAAGTAGTTTGCTCTCTCCTCTGCTAACCATCAGCCCCAGGAACAGGGCTTTCTTTGTGGTTTGCTACAAGGGAACACAGTCTGACTGCCCTTACTCTACTGGGTCAGAATCAATTGTTTGAGATGGTGAGTCATTTTGTAATTGAGTACAAACTCCTTGAAGGCAAGAGTCTTTCAGTGAGGAGATAAAAGGAAGCACTTATTGAACTGAATTGATTCTTCAGTAAGGCTGCTGATTCTTACAAACAAGAGTCACTAGCTTTTCTGGAGCCTAGAAATAACATTAGGAAAATGTTTGATGTAGGCCTCTCTTTGCCCCGTTTCTCCTGAAACATTGATTTCCAACTGTGGTTTCTCTTTGGAAAACCCTAGGAAGCATAACAAAATCCTAATACTAGGGTCCAATCCCTAGAAATTCTGCTGTAATCAGTGTTGGATAGGATTCATCCATCAGGAGTTTTTCAGTCTCCTGGAACTATTTAATGTGTAGCCAAGGATGCTATTCATTGAGCTGGTAGAAGTGAAATTTGGTTGTACCTTCCCAGGCTTTCTAGCTTTCTTTTCAGCTTTCACTTTTTCCAATGAGCAATTGACCTCACACATAACTTAATTTGATCTGATCTTGGATTGATAGTCTAGTTCCTGCAAAGACTAAAGCTGTGAAAGGGGAATAAAATTCATTTGTCTTTTCTTACTTTTCATATCTGACTTGTGAATGCCTCACAGGCTTACCTTACTGGATCCAGTAAGAATTCATTTAAATGATTATAGTCATCTAGCATATTTACTGTACATATTCTGAAATTTTACACGCAAATGAATTTTTCTGTTACTTTCAATATCAGAGGTCTTAGAATTTTATGAAGAGTTCCTACCTTAACAATCCTGCACCTCAGATGCTTCTGTTTTGAGAGGCTACAACTGTGTAATTAATATATATAAGAGTCTTTAAATCTTCAATTGTTCAAATCAACTATACCAATTTACCATCATGCCCTTATTCTGTCTGATAGCTACTTGTACAATCAGGCATAATCTCACAAAGTTATACCTCAGTTTCATGTAACTGGGCCTCAAAATTATAAAATAACTGAAATATCCCAGGTAGAAATATAAGACCTATGAATTTGCCCCCAGGAAAACAAGCAAACCTATGTACTTCTTTGAAGTGCAGTTTTTCCCAAGAGTTACTCCAGTACTGTCTGTAGTAACCACAAGCCAATGTGTGACTTGACCTTCTTAATGTTGGTGGCAGAATTTGTTACCAAACTATGCTTCTGGTTGTAGAAATCACCCCTTGGTATGTTTCCCTAACAGGTAAAGCTGTGAATTACTTGGTCATTTTAAGGTATGCTATAGTTACCACTTGGTTCCCTAGGAGTGAGCTGCTGTCCTGTAATGATTCAGGTCTTTGAAGTTGCTAACCCTGGGCTCACATCCTATCTCTAGCTCGTATTATTTCTTCTCCATGAGCTATGGCTTCTACTATTCTGTAAAACAGAGATAATAGAATATAACCTAGCAGGGCAGCTCTGCTTGTACATTAAATGGAAAAAAAAAATGTCCAAGTGCCTGAGGCTGCATCTTATTCATAGGGAACCCTTCCGTAGTAAATGGTGAATATTATTTACTTTCATTTTCTAAACCTTCAGTCTCAAATTACATTTTTCCAATTATTTTTACCAGTTAAAGAAAATGTGGACCTTAAATGCTGGGTTCTGCTCTGCGGGCTTGGTTCCAAATTGTTCTGAGCATTTCCAAAGACATTTTGGGCGATAAAGAATCCACCTATTTTCAGATCCCATTCCCTTGCAGATCAAGGATGTCTGATGTGCTCGATGGATCATGTAGAAACTCACTCACATAAAAGAAATGAACTCCACCTACTCCATAGGAAGTTTCTTGCAGTAATGAAGCCAAGACCTCATTTTTATGATCACATTGAGGACAACGTTTGGATTCCCAGGGAAGTTAACTACTCTTAACGAAACTTTTGAAATAGAAATCAAAAGTCACCGTCAGTAATTAAAACATGGGTTCTAGATGAAGAGGTGCTCAGGTGACACACTTGTTAAACATCAATATGGTTATTGACCAGTTTAGTATTGAATCAGAGAACAGCACTATGTTTATAAGATTCTTCTGGACATAAAAAGGTGGTATGCAATTTAAGAAAATATTTGCCATCTATTCAATGGTGCCCACTAGATGCTACATAAGATTAACTTTGGCAACATTCATTTAGTTCTTTCAGTTATTTCCCAAGTCCCTGTTTCCCACACACCACACAGTGAGCTCTTCTGGGCTTGGCAGTTGAGGACCAGGAAAGAAGAGGGCAGCTCTGAGCAAGCATGGAGGAATGCCCTTTCATCTGCACCTGGCTGTTTAATCTTAGCCCTCAGTGGTCCATGCTGTGTAAGCTTTGATGCATCCTTAAGCCTTTGGCAGACATTCAAAATCAGCTCGCCATCTCGAAGGGCAAGCAGATGTTCCAGTTGTCAATCTGATACATTACAAGAAATTCCTGGGGCTGCCAGGATCTACTTGATTTGATTGGAAGAACGGAGGCCAAAATGCTACCAGAAGGCAACTTGTAGATCTGAGGAAGTCAGGAGAGAAGCGTTTCTTAAAGGTACAATATCTCAAAAATATTGCTAATATGTAGGATTGTGATACTTAACTCTTCTTCACCGATGCTCAAGATTTTTAGAGAGATAACAAAATCTCCCATCCCTGCAGTTTCTCCCTCGTCTTCTGTGCTCTATCACTGCTATCTGCTGAAGTTTCCATTTGTGCTGTCTCCTTCCCATTTACTCCATTAGAGTGCTGACATGTATGGGTGTTCATTTGGAATAAGGATGCAATTATCTAAGAAGTTTAGAGCAGAAGAAAGGATCAGAAGCTCCGTGTTGCATATTTAACATCTGCTTCATAGCACCTGCCATATTAATGGCTGCTTTTCTCCCCTCACTAGCCTTTTATAGACATTTCCTTGATCTTTCTAATGAAGCTAAATGCTCTCCAGCCTAATCATTAACAAATAATTATCCAAGAACCTTCAGTTTTGATTTTCTAAATTGACTAAAAGCTTACAGCTGCCTTCCAAGTTTCTAAGAACTATGCAAGAGGCTGGGTAAGGGGAAGGAGAATTGGAGGGTCAACTTAATGACCTTTTGGCGACTTAGTGACCTCTTAGTCTTTTTAGAGATAGTTTCTCCCTCTTGGGAGCCTAGAGGAATTGTGAGAGCTTTTAGATTACTATTAGGATACAAAGTTAATCATGTGGTATCTATCTATGTTTTAGTTTTTCAGAATTTGTCCTCTTTTTCCAATATGACATAGCCTCACACTTGATTTTCTATTCTCAGTGCAAGTAAGCCTCCTGGGTTTTCACTTTGAGTCATAAAGGAACAGTTTTTAATCTAGGACTGGCCCCAGTAGCTCATCTAGGGACTGGTTTGTGTCAAGATAGATAAACTGATTAACTCTGCTCTTGTAGCTATCGATCCAGAGATGAGCACATGGGCATTGGTTCCAATAGAGTGATAAATTTTGGGAAATTGCTGGAAAGATGCACTATTTTTGCTGGAATTAAGCCTGAGAGAATGTAGGCTTGTGAATGTTGCAGCCATACTACCATGTGAACCCAAAAGTGAGGTCAAAACAAATCTAAGAAAACTTCAGATATGGAGAGAAACTAAATACAGGTGCTATGAGTTCCTGGATCAAGCCACACTTGGAGTCAGAAACACTTGAACCTTTTAATAATATTAGCCAATATGTATCTTTACATGTTCAAGCCAGCTTGGGTTCTTTGTTATAGTTAAAATAATTTTTATGATATATCTCTCCCATGCAAAGAACCTTTATATATATATATATATATATATATATATATATATATATATATATAATTGTACCATAATTATATGTATGTATATATGTACATATATGTACATGCATCTATATCTATATCTATATCTATATCTATATCTATATCTATATCTATAATTGTACCAGAAAGGATGGCTTCCCACAGAGAATAGTTCAAATAAAAACAAAACTACAAGGTTTTAGTTAATGTCTTGGTTGTTTAGTTGAACTCTTCTCTTTTTATATGAAGATCCACTACGCCCACTGCAAAGTCTCTGTTGTCTTTGTTTGCGTTTTGGGTTTTTGGTGGCTTGTTATTAAATATCTATTTCGTGGTCTATAATTCTTGAATCAAAGGTTCGCGATCTTTGGTTTTTATGTTCCATGATTACTGAGAACTCTTCACCAGAACATGTAAACAGCACTATAGTTCCATGCCTTCCTTTAATTACAAGTGATCAGTGCATCTGTAAGTAGAGTCTGTAGAGTTCCTAAGTGAGTACAGCTGGAAACAATGTGGATGAGCTGGCATTTGGACTCGAATGGAAAAATGATTGTTCAATGGATTATATTGGTGTAATTATAATAAATCATAAAAAATACAGTGCTGTCTATAGCAAGAAAGAAGAATAAATTACACTTGGATTAATAACATGTTTTAGTGATGAAAATGATTAGAATTAATTGAGGGCCCTGTCTATAAAATTGTGTGTGTGATAAGATTAAATACTAGATTTGATTCAATATGTAAGCAAATGAGAAAAAGAGCTACAAAATACTTGACAGTAGCTCTTTTTGAAAGAGGAAGAGGATTGAGAAATGGAGGGAGGAGAGGGAAGGAAGATGGAAAAGGAATGGACATGTGCTTTGGGCATGTGCTGATTCCGCCCAAGAAATGCAAACAGTATAGTTGTAAGAGAAAAAGGAAGTATGTGTCAAAGAAGAAGAAAGAGGATAAAGTGATGAATTTAAAGGGAGAGAGAAAGGAAAAGGATTTTTTTAAAAGGAGTTAAGATGTGTTATATACATGTACAAATTTCCTAAAAGGAATGTAGACATTATGTTCTACAAATGTGTATTTATTTAAAAAAATTAATATGTAGCTAGGTGCAGTATTGAATGCCTGTAATCCCAGCACACTGGGAGGCTGAGACAGGATGATTGCAAATTTGAGCCCAGTCAAGGCAACTTAGTGACTTAGCAAGACACTGCCTCAAAACAGGTATTTAAAATGAGGAGTGGGATTGGCGTTCAAGGCATATACCTTGGACTTCCCATCAGAAATCTAACATTCAAAGAACTCAGAGAAAAAATAAAAACAATTCTATTGCAACATGGACAAATGCCATAACAAACATGCAGTAGTAATAAAAGAGGAAATGTGAATGACCAATAAACATAAAAGTATTTCAGCATCTCAGGAGAGCAAATATTAAAACAAAATGTAATTTTATTTTCCATGCATTCCACTGACCAGAAAAGAAGAAAAGATTGATATGGAAAGACCTACAGTGTTATGTATGGCAGAAGAGAGTATGATGTTTGATCACCTGCTTTTGAAAAGTAATCTAACTCTAAACTTATAAAATGAAAATTTGCATATCCCTTTATATCAGTAACTCCACTTTGGGAACATTTTTTTTTTTTTCTCTTCTTCTTTTTTTTTTCTTTCTTTCTTTTTTTGCACCAGGGATTGAACTCACAAACTCGCACTTACCGGACAAGTACTTGAGCCACTGAGCTAAATGCCTGGCCCCAAAATTATTATTATTATTTTTTTTAAACTGTGTCCTTTTATTTTATTTTATTTTTTTACTGGGAATTGAACTCAGGACCTTGCACTTGTCAGGCAGGCTTTTATGCCGCTGAGCTATCTCCCCAACTGGAAATGTTTGCTTATGAAAATAGAAATATCAATGTTTAACAATATGCATATAAGTATTTCTAGTGCACCTTTACTGGTAATGGTAAAAATCCAGAAATCTTCTAAATATCTATGGATATCAAAATGATTGTCTAAATTGTAGGGCATATAGAATTAGAGTTTTTTTGTGAACGAAATAAAAGAATAAGTCATATGCATGTGTCTTAATAATGAAAAGGCATCCATGATATATTTTCAAGTTAAAAAACAAGCACAAAAGTATAGAAAAGTGGGACAAAAAAGGTGCAATCATTGACTGGATAAAGTATAATTGGAGATATTTAACTAATTGTTTCCCCTTTGTTAACCCTAAAATTATCAGACTTGTGACCTTAATAAAAAAATAAATTCTGTAAAGGATAATTTTAATAAATATCCTTCCTATGCATGCATTTTTCTTTCTCTTTGGTATTGGACAATAGGTCTCATTCAAACTCTCTTCCACCATCACAAAACAAGCAAACAAATGAAAAGGAAACAAACAGTGCATATTTTCTCTATATTCCTGCATATTCTGTCTGCATATTTTACTCCTTTAATCCTGTAAATGAAAACTGCAGTGCAAGGCAATATCTCTATTCTCAATCTTAGGTACTTCTTAGCTGTTAACAATGTTCACATTCTTTTCTTTTATTATTTATCTATTTATTTATTTAGGTATCAGGAACTGAACTCACGACCTCATGAGTGTTCACAATCTTAATAGTGCAAGCTGTTTTATTGCTCCAGAGAGAAGCTTGTTTATTTCCTTTGATTGATTTTTTAGTTCCTAGTTTGTCCCTTATGGAGTGCTTGGTTCTACCACTCTGGTGACCATATCACTCATTTACCTGCTTCTTGAACTGCAATTTACAGGTCATGTGCTCTTGGAAACGGCATTGTACTGTCTCTGAACCTCTATGTTCTTCAAATTTAAAGGAAGGTCAAAATCAAAAGGAGATGATGTAGAAAGCCATTCAAATAATAGAAAGCAATATGCACCACCTTTTCTTGTATAATAAACTGTATTTCATTTCCCCTTTACCTACATTGCCTCACTCAGGGTAACAAACTGGTTTGAGTCTATATATTCTGAAGCTGAGATTTTTTTAAAAATGCAAAGGAAACAATAAACCTTTTACACTAGGGAGGCCCTACATACAGTATCTCACTACATGTAAACTGTACATTCTTTTTACTAGTTAACATTTCTGATATGCAATGTCACACAAAAGATAGTATCTTGGCATGGTATCTTTTTTGTGCCATAAGGCAGGGGGCAATGTGTCAGAGCTGTCATTGGGTTGGTGTAGACTTGATCATAGGATGGTGACCATTCCAGAAATAGAATTCATACTTTCAAGTTGCAAGGACAGTAAATTGTAAATGCCTTTATAGAAAGGAATCTCTCATACCAAGTGGAAAATATAGTTTGCAAAATTGCCCATCCAAGTTAGTATTAGAGCATATAGAACTTGCTTCTCCACCAGACTGACTGCTTTGGGTGGCTGCTCGGTTTTCCTTTGTAGCGCTTATTTAGCAGGTATGTGTAAATTGAGGCAAGAGGATGAAGAAGGGATTGCAGACAACACTTCTCTATTTAGCATTTGTGTTTCTCCCTGTGTACTTCTTGTTTATCCAGGTCCATCCCAGTCCCTTCATGCTGACAGCAGGACCCATTCCAGGTTCCACCTGGGACAGTGCGGCACCCTAGGACATGGCTTCCGCTTCTCCAGAGGGACAGAAACAGGGAAGGCAGCACTCCTTCCTCAGGGGTGAGGCTGACCACTCCTGGAGACTCACTTTCTCCCAGCTCCCCAGGCTCCACTGCCAGCTGCACAGCACCACTACCTCTTAGGTCTGTGTTTCAGCTTCATGAGAAACCCTCCTCCCAGCTTCCAAGTTGCAGTGATCAAAACCTCTTTCCCTTGGCCATTAGCCCTTGGGGTGGTGCTACTTCCTGTTTTGTCTGTCTTGCTTACCTCAAGGTTCCTTTTTTGCCTTTTCAGTCTTTCAAAACGTGTTTAATTCCTTCGATTACGTTTTCTGTTAAAGAAACCCTGATGGTTTCTGTTTGCCTCTGTTGACCCTAACCATGATAACACTAAAAAGAAGGAACTGACTGTTCTACCCCATTGCCATGACCTCCCTGCAATTTGTAATCTTTTCTCCTGAATCAGGTTTTCAAAATGAGCACTGCATGTCCTGGAGCAAGCCATCTACCTGTGATAAGAAAACTGAGGGTTGAGGTGGGAAGATGCGCGGGAAAGTCCACTTTTCTTCGTTACAGATAGCTGCCCTGTAGCTTTTCTATATTGTGCTTTTGCATAAGGCTCCATGTTGAAAGGATGTTATCCTTTATTGATTTACCTTAGAGGAAAATAATAAGGTTACATTGTCTAGGGAGTTGATTCAAGCTCCCTTTATCCACCAGAAATACATCCTCCTTGTTATGTGTATCATTAAGTTTCACTTGTACTTTTTCTGAACACTTGTGTTTTATTCAATATTAGGGTTATTTGTTGCATATTTCTTCCTTCCTACATTGTCCTCTCCAGGTAGGCAGTGCAGGAAACAGTTCTGTGCCATCTAGAGTGCTAAACCTTAGAATGAGTCCTTACATATTTGTTTGATTGCTATAGATAAATTATTTACTTTCTTTCCTTGCTAAAGAAACAATTAGCTTTTTAAAATATAAAGATAATAATGCCTACCTTACTCAAATTGCATAATTATTTGAAAAATTAATCAAATACTAAGCATTTCATTATTGTTTTGCAAATCTCATTGTATACAATACAGCATTCCTACTGAGTTGATAATTGGTAAAAGAGTAGTAAGTAAATGCCTATTGAATAAGATTAACTGTTCTAATTATTACTGCAGCATGATGAACCATCCAGAAATTCCAAGGGTTAAAACACCAACTTTCAAATTTTTCCTCATTTGTTATACATTTTATTTATGCATTCAAGGTATTAATGTAGCTTTTCCTATAAAAACAACCCAGTTGTACATCTCTTTAAGTAAGCTTGCTGTTTAGGACATTTGTTTGGAACTAGAAATGGATTAATTATCTTCATTTACATCTTTTATTACATGTAGCCACTAGTGATTTTTTTCTTTTACTTTATGAATAAATAAAAGTCTTAGACTCCACCCAAATTGTGTTGGAATTCAACTAGGGTAAAATAATATGCCTGTAAGAACTGCATGCAACCTAATTTCCAGATAGAATTCTCTTGTTGCCAATTTGGGAGATATTTATGAACTCCCCCCTTAGAAACCACTGAGGTGAAGTGAAAATGTAGTCTTGGAAAATTATTAAAAGAAATGATTGTTAAATATTAAGGCATGATTTTCATATTCAGAGAAATTTTATTGATGCCTTTGAAATATGTAACCATGATGCAAGTTCTCAATTTTCTGCAAAATAGAGACCACCAAAAATTAATTTCATCTAAGGACACATTTCAAAATGAGGTTTTCATGGGAAGGTAATTACAAATAGTATGTCATCAAAGTGGTGAGAGCTCTTTAAATTTGTAGAGTATGTTTTTCAAAGAATCTCATGACCCCTTGCTTCTATAATTCTCCAATACGTTGTAAGATTTCCCTTGTGTGATAGGAAAGACAAATGCTATAACTACTATATTTGAATAAGCAAGCAGATGGATATTACAGCTGTACCATCTTTAATATATGAGATATTTTGATTGTTTTAATGCATTGGTCTATTTGCTGGTTTGAAAGCCTTTTAGTTAGCCTCAAGTTTGATAAAAAGAACAATGTTTACAAACTGAATAAATTCCTTTTTGCAACATTTTTAAATTCAAATATGCTCTGAGGATGTGATACCTGCCACTTGGGAAGTTTTCATGAGTTCAACTTCAGTAGTCATTGCCAAGTAAAACTAGAACCAATGGTTGCCAGACTTACCCAAAAGCCAGGCTTGTTTGTAGTAATGTCTAAATAAAATTTTCAAGTCTGTATTTTATGATAATAGAAAGGCAAATATAAATTCTGTGATTTTTAAAAGGTCATTTCCATTTTATTAACTACAACTAATGCATACATTTGTAAAGTATTGATCGAAGCATGTTTGAAACATGCTGTTCATTCTAATAGCCAATACACATAATGTGAAATTCACAATTCTTGAACTAACCAAAAAGCCAACTGAGAGTTCATGGCTTTGAAACAACTGGAATGGTTAATATGCTATATGTCATGTATCAGCATCAATATATAGGAAAGGCTACCTGCAGGGCTGTGTAAAATGAATTCTAGGCCTCTGCCTTGGGTTTAGAGAAAAGAATATTGTTATCAACTAGTGATAACTACCAGAAGGGACTGAATAAATTTCTAGGTATGGAAAAGATAAACATTTGTCATACATAGGCGGTGCTATATATGGACCACTTGGTTCAGTTTGTTCTTGGAGAAGGTAATGAAAATCATCAGTAACTCATAGATATAATAAAGAATCCTTATGGTGATTCATCAAAAAACTAATTTTATAAATCCTATTTGACCTAGCCATTCCCCTAGTAGATATCTTCCTAAAAAAGTTAAAGACATCATATTACAAAGACACATGCATACCCATATTTATAGCAGCACTATTCACAGTAGCTAAATCTTGGACATGGCCTGTATGCCCATCTAAAGATAAAGAAAATCTGGTATTTATACACATTTATACACAGTGGAGTTTTACTTTGCTACAAAGGAGGGTAAATTTGATTGATTCTTAGGAAAAAAATAGATGTGCCTTGAACCCATAAATAACGTGAAATAAATCAACACACAAGCTTTAATATTACATGATTTCTACTACATGAGAAATCCAAAATAAAAGGTGAATAGGAGGAAACAGACAGAAATTCTGCAAATGGGAAGAGGACCAAGAAATGAAGGAGGTAGGTGAAGGGATGTTAAGAGATGCAGTGCATGTATACTAACTGTATTTATTATGTACCACAAATGGGTACTAATAAAAAAAAGAAAGTATTAAGCAAAGAGTTAGTAAATTTTAAGAATATATTTAAAAGGATTCTAAGCAACTTGTTCTTGTTCCTGTGGCTTGAATAAATTCTTTTTCTCTCTCAAGACAGGTTAAAAATTGAAATTGCTTACTTCCTTCTCTTTCTTCTTATTTTATTCATTCATTAAAGGGCTTTTGCAATGCATCAGCTGATATTTCCTGGGATGTAGCGTTCCACCTACTTGTGGGCACATGGTTTATTCTGACTGGTTGCTTTTCTCAGCAAAGACAAATCCTTTGCTGAGACCATTTATTCAGAAATCAGAGTGGAGTAGGGGCAGTGAAGAAAAGGATGTGATAAAAGACTTTGCAGCATTTTCCCAAAATGTCATTTTGTAAAAATGAATTTTTCCTAATAACCGAAGTCACTTACCATATGAACTACCCAATTTCTTCCATACATATTAACTACCTTTAGAAAAAACTGTCATGAGATGTTTAATTTTGTGTTAAGCATTCCTGGAATCTCCTAGCTCCTTGTCAAACTCCTCTGCCTTTGCATGATCCTACTCTGAGAGTGTTGAAAAATAGGTATAAGTTAAAAAATTCTTTTAGAATAGTTTTCTCTTAACCCAGAACTCTTCATAATTGCCTTTTTGTTTTTTGGGAAGTACTTTGTCTCAGATCCTCATGTACCTGTTCAATCAGTAATTATCCTTCCAAAGTCCATCTTAATATATCATCCTTTGCCATCCCTGATAATTAACTGCTCTTCCTCCAGGCCAGCTTTGTTTCTGCTTTCATTGTTGCTCTTCTTGATAAGTCTGTTTTTCACTTGGGCTCCTTGAGGGCAGGATACATGTCTTAGTCATGCCATACCTTCAATGCCTGAAACTGAAAAGCTGTGGTAAGACGCCATCAGCCCGGTTAGGACCCACACTCTGCAAGGCAGTTATCTTTTCACACAGGAGACTTGTTTGACTCACTTTCCATCCTTACCATACTACCCCCACTAAAACTAGCTTGTACTCTTCTTGCTACTCCCCTCGCTTCTCTAGAATTATGTCACTTCTTGTATTCTGTGTAGGTAGAATCATAAAGACATAATTGAAGTAACATTTGCAACTCTCTCCCCCACATCTCTGTCTCTGTCTCTTTCTTATCTCTCTCTCTCTCTCTTTTTGTAGGTGTGTGGAATGTTTTAATGTCATTATTTAATTAATGTCTTCACTATCATGAAATGAAGAACATTCATGACAAATATGGGGTCTTTTAGGGGATGTTTAAAGCACAAATGCTACTATGTGGGAGTTTTTGATTGCTGCTTCATTGCCATGATACATCATATCTTGAAAGTAATTTATAATTTTAAAATTAAAATGAAGAAGTAACATTGAATTATGCAAAACATATTCCTGAAAGGAGCCAGATAAAGTGGACAGTGGTATCAGGACATGTATCTGTATTAAGAGCTGTCGGGTGTTTTGATTTCAGCAAGGTTTGACCCAGCTGTGTGACAAGTATGGGTTTTGCAGAAAAGATGAACTTTTTTCCAGAAAAGTTTTAAGAACAGACCAATGTTTATTTTTCTGGGCTCTGTGAAGGGAGAGACTGCTTAGGGTGCTCAGTAGTAGCATGTAGCCAGGCAGAGTGATTAGCTTTGTGTCTTCCCTTGTTTGATGAGCCATGAACCATGGGACCCATTTGCAAGCAGGGAAGAATGGGTACCAGAAACAAAAAGTGACACGGTTATTTCTCATAAATTGTAAAGAAGAACAGTTATGTGATAAAGAGTGGCTGCTGGGGGACAGGTGGTTCGTAGGAACTGCTTTCAATTTGATCTGAACTTGCTTGATTGAGAAAAGTGAGTCTGGCTATTCTTTGCAGATCTTTATGTCTTTATTTTCTCATTTACTCTTCATCCAATAACTATAAGCAGTTTTATGTACTTAACTCTTTACCTGGCATTATCATAATGCACTGATTGGGCAGCCTACTGAATTATTTTTAGCCCTGGAAATAGATTCAGTCAATCAATTTAATTACTTCACTCATTCGTTTATTATGCTGACCGTTCTACCTGAAAATAGTCGTTTGTATGGGTCAAAAGTTGGTAATGTAACACAGAATGATATGACTCATCTTGGGTCTTGTAACAAGTCAGTTCTGACATATTTATGAACTGGAATCAGAACCTCTCAATATATCTGAAATTGCTAAGCTTTTCACCATATAATTTGGCCCATGGCCATATTCTTGGTACCAGTGTGTCCATATTCTTTGCCATACTTTCCTTCTCTGTTGCTTCTAGATCATAAGAATGTCAATTTTTTTTTAATGTGCCTACTGTGAAAGCTTTTAAAATAGGGAATGGAGAAGAAAGAAGACACTGAGTTATAAATATACAATGAGTTTTAATTCATTTAAACTCACTGTCTGACATTTGTTACTCTGTGAGAAGCCCTTTCAGATTATTTTAGCCTTGAGAATAAAAACAGTTCATTGATAGACCATAGAAATTCTCGAAGACTTGCTAAAGTCTCCTTGAAGCCTGCAAAATTGAAATTAAACTTTTACTTCTGAAGAGGGGCATTTCTTAGAGGTCTAGCAAGGCTCTCCAGATGCAGTGATAACTTGCAGTGTTTACCAAACATGTACAAAGTGCTAAGTACAAACTCAGATCCTGTCTCTGATGCCGTCACTGCTTTTCCTGTGACCTCCTTCTCTGTACCACCATATTCATGCCACAGCTCTGCCATCCATCCACTGGAATGTTCATCCTTCCCTGAAGGAATGCTGTGGCTCCTGGAACCTGCTCTGCTGGAGATCAGGGGAAGCCAGAATCAAAGAATCAATACTCCCCACACAGACCAGCTGCCCTAGATCCATAACTAATGAGATGTGGGAGATAATTACCAACCTGCTTTGGTCCTAGGGCAAGAGAAATCTGGTGTGTATCTCCTACACTGTTTCTCAAATTCGCCAGTGGAATTTAGTTCCAATTGTCCACAGCAGTAAAGGGTTCATCCTCCAAATAAATGTATTTGGATTTGTCCTCCAGTTCCTTGTACTCAACCCTGTCTCAAGGTCTTTTCTGGGGGATTAAAGCAAGACAGGTCCATTGCATACATTATCTCAGAGTATCTTTACCACACTATTAGCCCCATTTTATAGATGAGGAAACTAGAATTCAGAGAGGCCAGTTAGCTTGCTCTCTTGGTCCAAATCCCTTGTCTTATCACTTTTATTGTGAAGAAACCTGGAAAGGGATGATCTTTCAGAAATGTGTAGCCATGTGTTTAATGAATTTTTCAGCAGAAGAATAAATCAAATATTTATTGATTTGAATTAGTGTAAGCATGGTAAAAAGTGTGGGAGTTGAAAGTTTTCTCATTCATTGTACAAATATTTATTTTCTCCTACCAAGTGGCAGGCCCTCTGCTCCCTCCTGAGTATACAGTGGCAAATGAGAAGGTCTCCTCAGAGAGCAGCACAGTGCGTTCTAATTTGTGAGGTTTTGCCATGGTATTAGAGTTTTCTGTGACATTGAGAACTTATATTATTATACAAGAATGTCTAGCTCTGGCTTATTGATTTTCAAGCATGTACTTTGATGCCATTTAGGTGGCTGCAAGTCTTATTTTTACTCTTTGGATAACTCTGTGCTCCTTAGATGGGAAATTCTGTTTTCCTCCCACTGGAGTATAAATGGGATTTGAAGATAATGAATGTATCTCCCTCTGAATTGAATTTGAATAAGGACACATGACCAATACCTGAATATAATTAAATGCAGGATCCACATCAACTTATAAAATTAGACACAGGAGTTTTTTAGAAAGTACTTGAGGTGAGAAAGTATTGAACATATTAAGAGGATATTCCCCCCAATACTTCTATTCAGTTAAAAGAGAGAGAAAGAGAGAAGCTATTGATTTAAATCAGTGGGAAGGAATCGGTGTTTAGCCTTGTTGGCATCTCATCTACAAATGAAACAAATATCCCGGTGTTGTTTCATTCTGAGTGTTCCAATGGTTTCATAGTTGACCAATGATTAGCACCTTGATTCAGATAACTTAGGATGTACCATGACATTACCTATGAAAACACTTTGGCTCTATAAAGGACAGTCCATGGATACAAAAGGAGAAACTTGGTTGTTTTGCAGTCGTAGAGCAAACCAACTTCAAAAGATCACCTGGCACAGAGGTGCCACCTTCGTCAGAAGGTGAACACCATAAATTTTGTGGATTTCCTTTCTATTTTGTCATCGCCTGTTTCCTGCTTTTCTTTTACCCCCTTCCCTCAGGGGAAGGTTCATGGTGCTTGCTGTCAGCTATCAGCCCTAGTCTTTTACCCTGTCAGCTATCAAGTTTCTATGGAAAATATCACCTGGTTATGGGAGACAAACTAACATCCTTTGAGGATGCTTAGATTTTCCTAGAAGTGCTAGAAGAGAGATAAAAATTTGGGGCCAAAGGATGAAGCCATATTTATAGAATTTTAGGACTATGAAAGACCTACAAAAATGGGGCAGGAGGTATTTTGAAACATTTTTATGCAATTCATTTCATTTTACTGAAATCTCTAGAATATAGAAAGTATTCAAAGGACCAAGAGCTAAAGGGAGGTGGAAGGAAGACGAGAATGTAAAAAGAATTAAGATATGTTATGCACAATAGCAACTCCTCACAGAGAATGCAACCATTAAGCACTGCAAATGCATACTAATAATTTTTTTAAATCACAGTAATAAAAATCTATGAAAAGAAAAAGAAATGAAACAAATTGCTTAAATTATAGATTGACAACTATGTATTTAATACTGGCATTTGTTCTATGTGAGATAAAGAAAGAAAAAAAGAGAAAGAAAGAAAGAAAGAAAGAAAGAACAAAAGAAAGAAAGAAAGAGAAAGAAAGAAGGAAAGAAAGAAAGAAAGAAAGAAAGAAAGAAAGAAAGAAAGAAAGAAAGAAAGAAAGGTAAGATGCAATCCTGAGCCCAATGGAGATTACTGCTGGCCAGGAGATATGTATCGTATATGAAAAAATAACTGATGTTAGTATAAATTCTTTCACTAGCATACTCAGGGCTGAGCTGTGTAGAAGAAGTGGAAAGTTTAGTTTAAGCAGAGAGAAAGCATTTATTTGCAGAAAGAAAGGCAGTAATAGAATAGAACAAGAAGGCACAGGAGCTGGAATACAAGACCATAGGCAGAGGCCTGGAAGATGGCTGAAGCAAAAGGAGTTGTGGGGAGCTCTGAAATGCAAATGCATAATGAGTTTGAAGCCAGGCTGTACAGAGCCTGGACCCACAAAGAAGTTTGTGGGAAGTGTAGCTGTATCATGTGTCCTCATGTGATCGCTGGGTGCAGAACAGGTTGGAAGCAGAGCAGGGGAGGGAAATGGAAGTAGAGGGGCTAGCTGGGCAGGAAACGCAGCACACAGCAAACACAGTCTTGGGCTGAGTGATGCCAGTGAGAATGTGAAAAGAAACTAACAGAATATTTTCAGAGAACAAAGTGGCACATTTGAGATAGAGCATAGCAGAGAGAGGAGAGGAAGTTAATTTATGCAAATGAATGGATACCTCATCACATTATTACTCCTAGCAATAATGTACAAGCTTCGACTCTGTGCCAGGCTGTATTCAAAGTCTGTAATAAAAACTTATTTCATCATCAAAATAATCACATGAGGTCAGTTTATTATCCCCATTTTCCAGAGGTACTATATGCAAAGCAACATGCTCTTGTCCTCAGAGGTGAATTAGTCACAAATACATAAGTTGTAATGTTGAGAACTCTCCAATCCTCCCACATCTCTCGGAGTGACATCTTCCTGTGAAAGTTTGAATAAACTGTGTTTATTTTCACCTCTTTACTTGATGCTCTTTCCCTTGTCATTATAAAACTAATGCCCCACTTTGCCCTGAGATACTGTCTCCTCTCACCCTTTGATGGGAGGTCATCATGTATGCATCACCTTTTGCAGTTGGTGGAGTGTAGAGGAACAGTCGGGATCACTCAGCTCTTCAGATCATCACCTCGTCCTGCAGGGCACCACCAAACCCTCTCTGCAAATAGCAAAATCCCACTCCACTCTTGCTATTTCTATTTGTCCTGATGCCAGGGGCTTTACCTCAGTGTCAGGGGCCTGGGCATCTTCTCTTAATCTCTGCTGCCATTTTGGAGACTGCTATGTTTTAGCAATTCTTGTCTTTCCCCATTCCTATTTCAACATCATTGTGATTCTCCGCACTCGCTGACCATGATGTCATGCCGTTTGACCTCTTGTGCACACTCCTCTCACTTCCAGCGGCCACACGCTTTGCCTTCTCTTGCTCCTTGATCTGTTGGGGTGCTCTGGCTCCTGGTCAGCTTCCTGCTGTCCCATTTATCCCTAGCTTCTCAGTCTATTAAGGCTCATTGATCTTCTGCATCCATCGTGGCTCCCAAGGCTGCCATGTTAGTGAGGGTCACGTGTGTGCCCCTTTCTCTTTGTTCACTGCTACTTCCTCTCCTTTCCTTTTTTGTTTTTTTTTTTTTTTGTTTGTTTGTTTGTTTTTTTGTTTGTTTTTTTTTTTAATTTTATTTAAGGAGAAAAGAAAAAAAAAGCAGGGAAAGGGTACAAGTTATACAGATTTACAGAAAAAAAATGAACAGTAGGAAATCACTAGTTAATGGATTACATATTGTCATCTTAGAAATAATTGTTCAAGTCACAAAATTAAAGCTTGTAAAGTGGACATTCCATCAATGATACTGCAAATAGTTCTGTTCATTGATCCAATAAAACTCTGTGATATCATTTTCTATCTTATACACTTAAATATACATGCAGTTATATAGTTTAGAGCACTTTCTTTTCCTCTCTTTTGTACCATGACTATTACACATTTTGGGTTTCATTGCTCCCACGGTTCTTATTACTTTTTTGGAAGAGAGTAAAACCAAATGTGACATAACAGAACAGAATCGGTCAAGTCAAAAGGGTGGACATAATAGATAATGTAAAAACATACAGGTGATCAACAATGGTTACCATAATGTCTCCCGCTATCTCTAATAGAATTGCCTATATCATTAGTTATAATACAATTGAACAAAACAGTAAAGAATAAAACCGACAAAACCAAAACATTGGAGACATTGTAGGTCTTCAAAAGTAGCTAAAAGTCAACAAGAATGGGCGTCATAATGAATCTCATTATCTTCACAGCTGATGCCTAAACTTTCGAACCTGATACTATCCAGCAAAACAGAATAGGGGAACATCAGTTAAAAACCAGATGGTGAGAGTAATACAGGGCTTTAAATCAAGGTAATGAAAAGTCAAAATGGGTTACTATAATGTATCCTGCTATTTTTTTCCTTTAATTAAAAGGATAAAGATAAAAAAGTAAATAATGGAGTGGAGATTGAGATAAAAGAGGGCATAACAACGAAACAGCGCAGATCAAAACATAACCATTTAAGCAGAATAGTGTTTCACCACCAGATAATCCTAACCTAAAAGTAGTTACCATATTGTTTCTTTCTTTGAAATCCTTGAGTACAACTTCGTATACTGTAGCATTAAGTATATCAAAACAATGTAAAACCATTCAAGAGAATGACAGCATTACAGAGTATTTAGAATCGACTAACAGAAAATGAACAATGGTTTCTGTATAATCTCCTTGTCTTTAAAAGGTTTTTGCTTATACTATCGTACATAATAAAATCCAGTAAGATACAGCCTATTTAGACCATTGGAGACAGAAGGACAAAAGCTAGATGAGACTTCAAAACAAGATGATACTAAATCAGTATTACCTATTAAGATGTCATTTTCTCCAAAATAGCTGTTCCTATCATCCCATCTTCTCTGCCTCATTTCTGTTAAGCTCTTTTTCTGTCAGTAGCTGTCAGTTTGTCTTCTTCATTTTGTTCTCTGCTCCATTTGTTGTGGCCTCCCCGCCACTATTTCTGGGTTCTTTGTATTTTTCTTTTTTTAGAATATCCTGCAATACTTTCTGTAGAGTTGAATTGGTGGTTGCAAATTCCCCCAGTTCCTCTTTATCCTGGAAGCACCTTGTTTTTCCATCAATTTCCAGGGACAGTTGTGCAGGATATCTCAATCTTGGCTGGAGATTATTATCTTTCAATGCTTGAATTATTTCCCCCCACGCTCTTCGTGATTTGATGGTTTGTGCAGAGAAATCTGCTGTAATTCTGATGGGTGTTCCCTTGTAAGTGGTCTGTTTCTTGTCTCTTACAGCTTTTAATATTCTGTTCTTGTATTGAATTTCTGGAATTTTTATTATTATATGCCTGGGTGTTGCTCTGTTTGGGTTGTAGGTAGCTGGGGTCCTGTATGCCTCATACATCTGAGTATCTTTACCTTTTGCTAAATTAGGAAAATTCTCCTGGATTATTTCTGTGAGTAGCTTTTGTAGTTCACTTGTTTGCATCCCTACTTCTTCTTTTATGTTCTTAATCCTTAAGTTATGGATCCTCTTATCATCTTCTTGTCTTTGTATTATTGCTGTTTGTTTCTTTGTTATTTTTAAGAAGTTTTTCATTTCATTCTCCCATATTACAAGTCTGCCCTCCAGTTCAGATAGTCTGTCCTTAGTTTCTTTCAAGCTGTTATGCCAGTCTTCGATAGACTTCTTAGTATCTTGGTAGTCCCTTTGAACCTGCTTCACGTATTCTATGCTTTCTCTGTTTTCTCCATCAAACAATTCTCCCCTTTTTTTCTGTTCTTCCATTCCACCACCTGTTTTTTCTTGGGTGGTGCTTAGCATTTCTCTAACTATTCTGCATACTTCTAGCTTCAGGTCGTTGATAACTTCATTCCTGAATTGGTCTATGAGGCTCTCTATATGGTGCCTTATGTGTATTGGTGCGGTGTCTGCTATTGCCTGTTTCTCAGAATTGGGGGCCGAGGAGCCTTTCTTGTTGCTGCCTCTTCCCATGCTGCCTCTTCTTCTCTGTTCCTTATATATGCAAGCTTATATAAGAGGCCCAGCTTCTCTCCCAGTCAGCCACAGCCTGATCGAATTGCGCCAGTTAGGTGTTCCCGCTCACCACTGCGCACCAGGGAGTTACGGACCAGGCAGCCTACGCGTCTCCCCTCCCAGCCACCGTCAGGCTCTGGGATCTGGGTTGGGACAGTCTACCAGGTCCACCGGCAGCGTCACGCAGGCCAGGCACTTTTCACCAATCCCGCCCGAGAGGGGGATGTGTGGCTGGAGTCACCACCGCGCCCTGCTCCCGCAGGACTGCTCGGGCCCAGAAAGTCCTCTGCTGGAGTCAAACTGTGGTAGAGTGTCAGTTTCTCTCACTCACCTCACCATAAGTCAGTGCACGCCTCCCTGCCGTTCGCAGATTGCCGTTCTCAGAGCTTCTGCACGTCTCTCCCCTTGCCGAGCCGCTGTAGAGGCAGCCAGCTGCTGCGCGGCGGGAAACCTAAATCGCGGCTTACAATGGCGCGGTTCCAGCCTCCACACCGAGTCTTTTCTGTTCCTGTTTTAGCACCAGGACTGCATTCCAAGTTGGCTTCTCTCAGCCCAGTTCATTCCTGAGTCAGCAGAGCATATCTCCACCTGCTTATGTCTCCTTAGTCCGCACCATTCCTGGCTTCTGAGCCGAGTCTTTCAAAGAGCCGCCGGTAGTTGCTGTTATCTGTCCACCATGTTCTCCTGGAAGAGTCAAATGGCAACTTAATTGTGTGTACTGAGCAATTGGCTAGATCTTACATCTTTGACATCCTCCATAATATATTAAAAGATCCTAGAATCGCGTCAGCACAGTGACCGTGAGAGGGGGTGCGGATGTTATCTCTGCCACGCAAAATGGTACTACATCCAGATTTGTTGGTGACTCAACTCTGAAGGTCCCCACTCGTCTCCCTGAGAGACTTTCTCCTGCTTCTTACAATACCACTGTGTGTCTTTCCGGTCTGCAAGAGTCCTTCCATGAGGCCTGTAGGCCGTAGAAGTCTCAGTAAGCAGTCTAGCCGGGACAGAAATTCTCAGCACTACGTTGTGGTCAGGGCAGCCATGACACCGGAAGTCCCTCCTTTCCTTTTTTGGTTTCTCAGTCCTCCGTTGTGGGAAAACATTGCTACTTATTTTTTTCTAACTCTCCCCACAACCATCAGGATAAAAATGATGCACCAGCCATGCTTATCTCACTACACCTGCACCTTGTTGCTTATCAGCTGAGCACTGGCCACTTATCTGCAGCTCCATGACTCACTCTCATTTGTTATTTCACCACATCCAATCCCATTATCCCTCGACCTACTTGAGAAATAATAGGTGGGGCAAGAGTGTTAATTATACCAACTATCGTCTTCTGTGATCATACATATTAAAACATCAACCTTGTAGGTAGCGTTAGTTCCTCTTTTTCACATGGTTACTCTGAGGCTAACGCAGTTAATTTATATAGATCATCAAAAAGCTTATATTTCTTATCTATTTGAGTCTCCTAACTGTGGGTTTTCACTTTCTAATGAAGTCTTCTCTGCTGAATCTATCCATTATCTGATTTAATCTACAGATTGCTAAATATCTTCCTGAAATGAGATAAAATATCATGGTGCCTTCAATTTCCTTCTTCTTTACACTTTTTCTTGTATCCTCATCCATTCCTTTCTCCTTCTTTCCTGTCTAAAAGATGAAAACTATTATCAGCTTTTCCCTTCGATCTCCTCTTTGTTATAAATACCAGTTTTTAAAATTTTTGTTGGTCTCATCCCTCTTTCTGATGTCACTTAATCTCCCCTTCTAAAGTAAATATTTTCCTCTACATCACACAGATCTGTCTTCTCATTTAATAAAATATACTTTTGTTCAACTTTGTATACTGAACAAGTATCTTTTGTCCTTCCTATGGAGCTCTGAGACTACAGAGACAGTTTTTATAACAGATACTATCTACCTCCTACGATATCAAAACTGTTTTGAATGTAGGTTTTTCTTTCTTTCTGTTCCATTACTGAAATCGTTTCCTCAAAGTATGTACCACCAACTTCCAGGTAACTGAACTAAGTATTCTTTTATTAAAATCAATTAAGTTTATTGGTACCTTTTAGATATACATGATGATCACATATATCATAGGGAATTTGTACTTGCACATTATATATGTGTATATATATATGGAATATATATAATATATATATAATTCTTGTTATATATATATATATATATATATATATGTTCTAATTTCACTACCTTCCCCTTCAACCCTGCTTCCCTCCTTATTTATAAAAGCTTGTTTTCCATTTTTCCCTTCTTTTCTCATTTTTTCTTTGCTCTTACTTTTTTCATTCCCTCCTCCCTAGTTCACCTTCCCATTTGACCATCTTTTTCCTATTTCACAATGTCTACTATAAATTTTGGTCCTTATTTACACTTGGAGTTTCTCACACCAGAGAAATAGCACAGTGTTTACAGATGTGTATTTGACTTATTTCACTAAGGATATTGTCTCAAGATGTATCCATTTGCCTAGAAATATTTCATGTTTACACTGTTTTGTGGCTCAGTAGTACTCCTTTGTATAAAAAAGCCCCATATCTTCTTTATTCATTTATTGATTGATGGGCATTTGAGCTGTTTGCAAGATTTAACTACTATGAGCTGTGCTGATATAACATGGGTGTACATATATCACTCTGGTGTGATTCTTTTGGGAAGATATAAAAAAGGAAAACATCTGGTTCAAAAGGAATCTCTAGTTTTGTTTTGTTGAGGAATTTCCACACTGATTGGAAAGTCTACACTCCTACTAACAGTGGAAAAGGTTTCCTTTTTTCTCCTCACAGCTCCACCAGCATTTGTTATTTGTTGATTTCCTGATAACTGCCATTCTTTCTGTGGTGCAATGGAATCTCAGAGATGTTTTAATTTGAATTTCTAGAATGATCAGTGATGTTGAACATTTTTCATTTATTTATTAACTATTTCTACTTCATCTGGGAGGTGTCTATTTCAGAAGCCTGTTTTTGGACTAAGTCTTAAATCCGGAGGCTCTGACATTATGAGGTGGAATACTCTGTAAACTTCCGCTAAATCCTTTTATTCAAGGTTTGGTTTAGTTTTGTTGATTTTTTTTTTGGTCTAGTTGATCTGTGATTTGTGACAGTGGGGTATCCCATTAACACTGTGTTGGCAATTATTTGATTTTTCATGTCTATTAATGTTTGTTTTATATAGTTGGATATATTGGTATTTGCTGCTAATATATTTATGGTTGTTATCTCTTCATTTTGAATTGTTCCTTTTACAAGGATGTAGTGGCCTTTTTGTCTCTCTTAATCAATCGTGGCTTGAAATCCACTTTGTCTGCAAATAGAATAGCTACACCTGCTTTTCTTCAGATTCCTGTCACATTGAATATTGTTTTCCATCCTTTGACTTTCAGTTTATAAATTTCTTTTTGAAATAAATGTGTTTATTATATGCAATGTATGTTAGATTTTGCTTCTTGATCCATTTGCCAGTCTGTTTTTCAATTGATAATGTAAGACCATTTATATTGATAACTATAAGTGGCATATATTGAATTACTCTGGTCATTAGAAATAGAAATAGAAAAATATTTCTATTGATGGCTCTCTTTTTATCTCTCTATTCAATTTCTTGCCTTGCTTGGTGGATTCATTCTGTTGGGGTTCATGTAGTTATAATCTTTTTATCTCTTTCTGGAACTCTTCAGAACATTTTGGAGTGCTGGCTTGGTGTTCATGAATTTCCTCAAGTGTTGTTTGTCATGGAAGTGTCTTATTTCTCCATCAAATTTAAAAGATAGTTTTGTGAAGCATATCAATCTGAGTTGGAGGAGTTTCCTTTTAGGGCTTGAAATATTTCATCCCAAACTCTCCTAGACTTGAGGGCTCATGTTGAGAAGTCTGCTGTGTTTCTGATGGGTTTTCTTTATGGGTGATTTGTTTCTTTTCTCTAACAGCTTTTAATGTTCTGTTCTTGTGTTGAATTTCTGGAATCTTAACTATCATATGCCTTGGTGTAGATTTTCTTTTTATCATGGCTAATTTGAGTACTATGAGCCTCACTTATCTGTATGTCCAAGTTTTTTTCCCTGTTTGGGAAGTTTTCGGCCATAACTTCTGTGAACAGGTTTTTAATGTCATTTGTGCTATCTCCTGTTTTTTCTGCAAATCTGATCCATCTGATGTTATTCTTCTCTGCATCATGGAGCAGCTGCTGTACTGATTTTTCATGGTGCCTTGCTATTTAAGAAATTTTTATTTTCGTGTCAGCTAACTGCAATCCTGCCTTTTATATCTTAAATTTTGTCCTCACATTAGCTCATTCTGCTGTATATACCTTCAAGGGAATTTTTAATCTCCCTGGATATCTGTTTGAATGTTTTCCATTGATTGCATTTCTTTCCTATGTTGGACATTCATTGTTTGAGTCATTTTCCTTAACTCTTTTATTTTTTTTAAATTTGTATTTGCTGTATGGTAAATAAGTATGTCTTTCATTATTTATGTAATTGTCTGATAAATTATTTTTTATTTGATTTTTTCTAGAGCCTCATTCATCTGTTTTGTTACTTCTGTTATTACCACTTCAGAGAGTTTAGGAGGGTGGCTCTCAGATTGTTCCATCTCATTACTCCCAGGATTTGCTTTTGTGAGATGAAAATCTGAAGTTGCATCTTGTTTAAATCTTTCTTTCTTTCTTTCTTCCTTTATTTTTGTTTCATTCCTTTTAGTTTCTTTCAAGATCCTTCCTCTTCAATTTATTGGTGATGAGAAGTTGCTTCCTATTAGGTCCAGCCCTGTGTTCTTTGGCTCTGGCCTATAGTATTTTTATGACCCTTAGACAATTTCAGTCTTAGTATACTGGGAAAGACTACTGATTAGAATGATTATGTCACCTTGGCTAAAGTGGTGGAGTCAGCAATAATAATAGCATCAAACATAGCCTAGAAAATTATAAGCTGAGATATCTATTAATTCTCCATCTTTAACTGTATGAATTAGTTTTGTGGTTATATGACAAATATAAAACAAAGCAGAAGATTGCATGCAGGGTTTTTATGGTTTGTGTCTGATTGTCCTTGCAAAGCCTAATGTAGTTCTGAAGGCTTGGGCCTTTTTGGAGGCAGCTGAATCTAGAGCCTGTGACTGACTCATGATCCAATGCTGGGATTATGGGTGTGAGTACTATACTTACCCTTGGGCAAGTCAATTGTATCATAATAAGGGAAGGAAAGAGGCTTGCTCTTTCCTTTTTGCCTTTTTTGCTTTTGTTGCTTTGTATCTTCCATTGCCGTGAACTGTCGCCCCTCTGCCACTCCACCCTGCCTTGGAGTAAGAGGATTATGAACTAAAATCTCCACAAACTATGAGCTTTCTTTAATTTTGGGTGTCGGGTGTTTTTTCTCAACAATCACAGAAAAGTAACCAAGACAGCAGTAAATAAAACCTCAATATGCCAATTTCACCTTAAAGAGAGGAAATTTTAAAGAGGTTAGGCAGAAAAATAGAGAAATAGCAGAAAAAAAAAAAACAGGTTAGAAGCAAGGCTGGAGGACAAAAGATCACACGGACTTTGGGAAACTGATGAGGAAAACGGGACAGAGAGAAAAAGAAGAAATAAATACAAGAACAGATCAAAACAACAAAACTAAAAACTATGTTCATGGCAAATCTCTACTGTCACTTGTATTGAACATGGACAGAGTCCAAAATGAATTGATTAATCCGAGCAAGCCAGCTGTAGATTTACAATGGGGCAGTGGATAATACTGGCAAGGCTGCACATTTCATTCCACTGAAGGTCAGGCTGCTTTGTGACTATGAGGCTGGAACTAGATCTGTCCAGCCTGCAGCAGCCCACGTGCCTCCTGTAACCTTGAAGTCAGCTTCTTGCTGGTTTGACATCAGCCCCCTGACCCTGTGACTGGGAACCACTAGATGGAGCCAATCATCAGTTCTGAGCTTAGTTGGCCTCTTTTCAAGATGGCTACCAACCAGACACCCTCTCTTGGGGGACATCTGGACCCAAAGAACTCACCTGCTGTTGCAGTCTACTGCATCTATTGCCCTGATCCACTAGTGCACTTCTCCATGGAGGTCTCTGGGGTCACTCTGAGTTACTGAGCATCTGCAGGTTTGAGTTGCCCCTCCTATGAAAGTGACTCTGGGCTCAGGGAGAAAGCACTGCCTACCACCTCTTTTTTCTTCATTGAAGTCTGTCTGTCTTTGCTCTCCCTGTAGCTTCTTGCTTCAGATCCTTCCTGGGTCCTGGGGACCCGTTTACCTTCTTTTTCTCTTCATTACATTGTTATATTCCAGTGTCAGGATGCCAAATCTCAGAGAGGCTCTTTCTCTGCTGCTCATCACTCCACCATCTTCCTGGAAGTCTTTTCTATCTTATGTATATCAGTATCTTGAACTCTGCTCAGCCAAGGAACATGCATGCTCAAAAGGGGAAGGTGCCCTAAGTCCTATATCCTTGATTCTCATTTGTCTTGAGTTTTCTGCTGCTCTTGATTCTTAAACACTATCTCTTCTTTGTTGAATGTGCTGTCTCTTGGCTGTTATGCATTGTATTTTTCTAGTCTTTTTTCATCTCTCTGCTTATTTATTTTCCAGTTACTCATTCCTAGATGCTCTCTTTCTTCCATTTCATTTATTGGGTCTCTTTTGATTTTTTTCCCTAACAGCCTTACTTAAGTGTATCTTTAATAAACTAATTTGTGAATATCTTTCTCCTTATTTACATATGCAATTAACTGCCAACTATTTTCAAGTCTTCTTTTCTTTATATATCTGTTGTATACATGTGAACTTTTCCCTTTCTGCTTTCATCCATATTTATCCTATTTCATTTAATTTCAGTTTTTATGTTTACTATCTTATGTCCCAACTCCTTTCCCATAGCTAGATGTTCTGTGTGAAATTTATGCCTGAGACATTTCTGCCTGCATTGCCTTTACTGACATAATTTCCATAGTATCTCATTTCCCATTTCTATTTAAATCTCATTCTCTGAACATTACCCCAAATACATTTTTTGTAGGAAGTTTTCTTGATTCTGTGTCCTCTACTTTTCACCCCAAATCTAATGAGGATCTTTCTTGCTCCAAAGTTTCTAAAACAACTTTCATACATCCAGTTTGTTGTCTTATACGGTAGAAAAGTACAGCAAGTGTTTAGGCTTTTGAACCCAATCTGCCTAGAGACCAGCTTTGTCACTTATCAATTATGTGGTGTTAAATTAGTTATTTAACATCTCTGAATTTCACCTTACTCATCTGAGCAACTGGGATAAGAAATTTTGACCTTTATATTTATTGAGAAAAGGAGAAACAATACATGGCAGAAGCCTAACAGTGTACTAGGACCAGGATTGACATTCAACAGGTACTTGTTGAATAAAAAGTCTCTGTAGGTAGCATTTGAGATGGAGCAGAGTATAGACTGTGGTATAGTGTAAGAATTCAAAAAACATCTGTGCAGTGAAAGGGCTGGAATTATACAAAGGGAATATCTACCATTAATTTCCTTTCTCAGTTTTTGAATTTGTCTGCAAGGGGACCAATAACACTGAAATTAGAGTGAGTAAAAGTCTGATTCATTTATCATCTATCAGGGCATGCTTTGGACTGAAGATTTTCTCTAAAGATAATAGAAACCCATATTCTAAGACTGCACTTTAAATGTTGCTAGTGACCACGGCTGTGCTTGGTCCTTTTTTTTTTTTTTTTTTTTTTTTTTTAGCTAAGGATTGCATTTACTATTTCCCAAGATTGAAGGAATTCTGCCCTTGCATGCATTTTCAAAAATAATAGCTATGGGTTGTGCTACAGTGACTTTGGCAATTCCCTTAGCTTTCAAACTCTGCTGAGGGGAACATATTCACATTACTTTTAAAAATTCCCTGATTTATTTTCTTTCTCTACTTTGATTTTGCTTTTGCCTTCATATGTAATATCTACTTGGGGTTATTTATCAGATTTGCATGTTTTCTAAACAGCAGATTCCTCAAAGGTTAATTGTAAATTTTTATCAGTAAAAGAAAATAAAATTATCTTAAGGTCTTTTGTTTCTTACAGTAGAAATGCAGTAGATGTGCTTTGGCATTGAGATAGCCCAGATTCAAATCCTGGCCTGAGTCTCTATCTGCTTTGTAATCACAGGTATCTCTTAGAGATAATGAGATTTAAAAGTTTATGCCATCATGAACCTCAGTTTACTTCTCTATAAAATGAAATTAAGAGTTAATTACATTTTCTATGAAGGGATGTCTTTGAGAGACCTTAAATGAAATAAGGCAATTAATAGCTATTAACACCATGACTAGCACATAGTAAGAGTTCAATGAATATTAGGTACTATTTTCAGATTTTTATCATAAATTTTGCATGGTTGATTTATGCTTCAGCTTTCCAAAATGTGTTTATATTTATTTATTCTGCATGTTATTGTTCACTTTCATTGTTTTAAAAATTGTCCATAAAATGAAAATCACTAATGTTTGAGGCTTCACATTGCGTCAGCTCCCCTCTCCATTCCCCCTTGGTGTCCTCCCTGGGATACTATGAACAAGAGGAAATGCAATAGAAAACAGCCCTGCCTTAGTCAGCTTTCTGTTACTGTGACATAATATCTTGGGAAACAATTTAAAGGCAGGATGGAATTATTTAAGCTTATAATTTTAGAAGTTTCAGCCCATTGTTGGCTGGATCCATTACTTTTAGGCCCAAGGCAAGGCAGAGCATCTTGGCAGAGAAGGAACAACAGTGTGGTTCACTCACCTCAGAGCAGCCAGGAAGAAGAATAAGGGAAATAACCAGGAGAGAACAGACTGGAGACAAGAGACCCTCATCAAAGCCATGTCCAGTGACCTGCTCCATCCAATGAAGTCATCTTCTAAGCAACCTTTTGATCCATGAACTGCACAATGGATTCATTCATTCATTGCATTTGGAAGTCTCATGATCCAATCACTTTTCAAAAGCTCCAACTCTGAACATTGTTGTTTTAAGGCTCTAATTCCTGGAACATGAGCCTGGAACATACGTTGTCCCAAGCCATAACAGTTCTTCATTCTAGTCTGCCACAGACACCTTCTTCCACCATTCTCATGATATGATCACAATATTCAATCAACGTTTAAATTTTAAAAGTTGATTCCATTAAAAGACATGTTGCCATTAATCCTCTTCAAAACATTCCCTCCTCCCTTCAAACACACTTATCTCATTGTTCCTGCCACTTTCGGAGCAGTTCCAGAAGCCCTTTCTCATGCCTTTTCAAGGTAAAATAAAAGAAATACAGTGAATGCTCCTGCCAAATACCATCCAATGGAATGACAGGCTCGTAAAAACATAGCTGTGTGTCCTTACTCACCTTAGTCACCAGATCTGGCACTGTGCATCTTCTGGTTCTTCTCCAAATGAAAACAAATGTGAAAACTAAGTATTTTTAATCAATCTAGCATACTGAAGCACCCAGGACAGCACTACTAAAAGACCCAAAAGAGAACTTCCAGAATGTTTTAGAAGTGGCAAGAATGATGAGATAAGTGTATTTAAAGCAAACAGGGACATTTTGAGGGGAATTAATGGCAATGCATTTTTTACTGTGATAAATTTTAAAAATTTAAACATTCATCACATTTCTCAGTCACACCTTGCAACTGAGTGATTCTCAGCTTGTTGTCTTTTTCCTATTTCCTACCATACTCTTATCAATATCAGTAGTCAGCTAATTCTCATGAGAATAAAGATTAAAAACAATCAAACAGGAAAGTAGGGCACTTTTCAGCCTGCACATTGACATCAGAAAAGAGAAAAGTGACCTGTTTTGAACAGAGGCAGTTTGACAGGTGCGTGATATGGTAGTTTGGGTTACTTTAGGCATCTCAACTGGGGAAAGTAATACATTTTTGGGGATGAAGGTGGAGCAGTCATCTATCCTTGAACCTAAGCACATATACTGACAGCTGATCGTGTCTGGCAAGATTACTAATCAGTCTACTTCTTATCCCTGTCCAGCCTCACAGGCCCTGCAGGGGAGGGATCCACCATCATACACATTCACATATATGCACACACACACACACACACACACACACACACGCGCACACACACACACACACACACACCCTATGGGAATCCCTGTTGTACCAGAAAGCAGCATAACTCCCGCCCTTGTTACTATGGTGACAAGATACTCTGCCTCTTCTTGAGTACATAGCTACCTCTCTGTTGCTTTTAATGGCAGATGGATCAGCAAAAACGTTTGAAAGCCATGCAAGTGAAACTTTTTCTTCTGACAGTACTGACATGACACACTTTCTGTACAGAAAAGAATCAAGGTTACAGATGGATTCTTTTCCAAGAAACTGCAGAAGAGTGTTCAGGAAAAATGAATTTGGATAGAAGAGAATTTAATGCAGCCAATAGTAAAGAAAAAAAAAAAACTGCACCTCTCAGCATTTGCTGCCATAAATATGTTCCCTCAGCAAACCTCTGCACTCTGCACTAGCAATACCCAGCATCGTACATCATACTGGCAGGAATGGCCTGGCCACCCGCCACCCATGTGCCAAGGAGAAGGCTTATGCCATGGGTGTCCCAGGGTGTGCCATGACTCTTAGCAAGAACAGAGGCATGTTCTCATCTAGAGTGGTGTAACCTGCAAAAAAGGATCCTGGCTGATGGGCAACTGCTGGAAAACCTATTTCCAAATGAGAAGTGATCCTTGTTAGGTAGAAAATATTTACACTTACTATTATTAATCCGCTCAATTTCTTTTTCTAGCTTTTCAGTCTCTGAACATTCTACATAATCTTTCTCTTTATTTCCCTCTGTAAGAGAGATCTGTTGCAAAAGAAGAACAATAGAAAAACAAAGACAAGGAGAGGTGGGATGTCACAAATTTTTACCATTTGATTGATATCACATAGCCTTGAAAGCTGAGTACAATGTTTACAGACAGATATTTTATAGAATTTCAGTCAAGTGATCATATGTTTATTCCGGGCTAATGGGAACATTAGAATGATACCCTTTGTTGAATCCAAAGTTCTAGCAATTACAAGTTGCCTCTGTAATGTTATATCCTTTAGAATATATTCACATACAATATAATGTGTTATTACTGCTTTAAGTTTATATTTTATACTTATCAAGATTGCACTTTGACATTCATTTTTGGCATAAACTTTATGAAACATCACTGTTTTGTGCAAACACAAAGTGAATGAAGGTGAAGTCAATGAGTTAAGATATTTCTAAGCCTTCATAAGCTCTAAATCTTCTGAGTCACTGTGCTCAAAGTCATTGACACTGTCACATTTTTCTCTCCACGTGATACTGACTCTGTGACATCCAAAGGACTGGTGATATGTTCTATCTTCAAAACAAAAGAAATTTGAAGTATTGTTTTCCCATTTTAAGGCAGAGTCCTTGCTTTGCTTCCACAGTGAATCTATCACCTCTTTGAGATTGGTACAGTTTGTTTCACCCTTTTTTGGATATTTCCCTCAATGGTGATTGTTGCATTTGACAGCAAATGCATATTCATTCAATTAGACTGCTGCATCATACCTTAGCAGCAGAAAAGGCAAATCAGCAAGATCTCCCTGTGAAAGTATTTCTTCAGGTTTGAACTCCTGCAGATAAATTGCATGTCTTCAGGCATTAGAAAAATCCGGGTCATGTGCCTAACTTGGGAACCTGAAAGACTTGATAAATGTTTGATTTCAAGATGGTGATATTTCTCTTGGTTAGTGAGAAATGGGTTCTACTACTTAGGGATGGGGGAATCTGAAATTATTCATTAGACACCAGTAATGTCTTCATTCTTTCAAACATAATTGAAATTCTTGTTCCTTCTAGACTTCAGTTTGGATACATACTCACTCTATCTTAAATTCTATAGCATTTGGTATGCATGTGTGTGTTTAATGTATCAGATTCTGTCTTGGGATTTATCTTTCATTGTAAAATAACTTTATGAACATGCCCAAGGTGTTTTTTTTTTTAATTAAGAGATAGTTTAGAGAAGTTTGAAAGATAATCCCTGAAGACTGGGTGGGAATAGCAAAGTGAGATGGGAGAGAAAGCCGATAAAAGACACATTAAAGAATCAGTCATGCTGTTTGCAATTGCTGTTCATTTGTTTTACCAGAGATTCTGATAGACTGAATGATGACCCTACAAATAGACCCATATCCTAGTGCACTAAATGTGAATATATTTCCCACATGGCAAAAGGAACTTATCCTACATGATTAGATATGTATGTTATGGGGAGAAAATTTTGGATTATGAGGTAGGCCCAACTTAGATACGATGATCCTTCAAAGATGCAGGCAGACAGGTTAGAATCACAGAGGCAGTGTGATGCTGAAGCAAAGGGGAAAAGGTGTCATGACAATGGAGTCAGAAATCAGAGTAAGGCAAAGCAAGAACAAGGAGTTGACACCTGCAGGTGGCTCTGGAATTTGCAGAACATGTAGGGGAAAAAAAGGTTTTTTCAGAAAGATTTTAACTCAGGGCAATTTATTGTAGAATTTTGACTCCAGAATTTTATAGCCATACATCTGTGTTGTTTTTAGTCACTAACCTTGTGGTAATTAGTTGCAGCAGCAGTAGGGATTCACACATGGATCATCTGAGAAACTGTATTGGTCATACTTATATCGTGCCACTGAGGGTTGAGGGAACTGAGGAATTTGTTTTTCCCTAAAGAAACTGACTTCCTGTGCTCTTGAATTATTCAAGCTTAGCACCAGCCTACTCTCTCCAGGAAAAGAGGAAGTCTTCAGCCAGGAGAAGGTACATAGACCAGGATTTCAGAGGCTTGTCCACCTCCTTTCCACAAAGAAGCCAGTGCTATACAGGGTGAAGCAAGGGAATATTGGTGGGGTATCAGCATGACTTGCCTCAGTGTGCAAATGTGTGTGCATGTATTGTTCATCATTTATCAAGGTTTTAAGACTACAGATTCTCTCCTATTCTCCTCCAGAGGCTGCAGCACAGTGGCTGGAATCTAGGAAAAGTCCTTCCTCACTGTTTGGGTGACAGAATGCGACAGCCCATAGACGTCACGATAAATAAAAAGTTGGCTCCTTTTCAGTGATGCTTTCTCTAATTCCTAAATTAAGACCGTGTTGAGAAGAAAAGACTGCTATTTCTTGAAACAGATTTAAAAGATTTTTGGATCCCAGGCAGTTTGAGTGCAAGGTGGCTGTCAATCACAAATACGAGTTGTCACTTGGCAAAATGGCTCTCTCCTGCTGCATGACCGATCTGCAGTCTGAGACTCCCTCATCAAGGTTGGCAGATAAATCAATACAAAAAGAGATGAGCATGGCAGGCAGTACTGATGTCAAACAGTCATTTCATGTGTCTGGCAGAAAATTGAGCATATTGGTAAAGTACTAAAGCCTTCCTTCGAGAAAGTGCTGGGCTCCCTGTTCCTGAAAGGAAAATCAGATTAACATTCACAAATCCTTCTTGACACCAGAAAAACAGTTTTCTCCTGACAAGGGTTTAGATAGTACAGTGTGATGAATACCACCAAGGGCCTTTCCATCGCTAGGTATCTAACTTGACCCAGCTTTCCTGGGGACTTCTTAAGTACCAGATGTTCTCTTTTTTACCCTCTAGCACTGTTTTCTTTTCACAAGGAAATTCAGCAGGTGCATCACTGCTGTTTGAAGATGTGTGTTCCAACTGCATTTCCAGCTCTTCCACACACATTAGCCTTCAGGACATATTTACAATGAAGTCTGAGTACATCTTCTGTAAGAGAAGCCTAGAAAACGGTCTTTGTTTTCTTTATCAGTTGCTGCTTCTGATTTGAACATTCCAGAAAAATGTGTGAAGCTCTTCAATGAATAGTTGAGTTCTCCGACACCCACTATAAATGACCTTCGGGTATTAGAAAAGGTTTTGTGTGTATATATATATATATATATATATATATATATATATATATACATACACACACAAATATGTATATAAACATATGATATTTTAAGGCCAAAAATTTCAGGTAAACATATTTGAAAATAATAATGCATATGTCTAAGCTATGGTACCAAAATTAATCAATCTTGGATAAAATCAGTTGACTCAAACGGAGATTTTAGTGTATGCCAGAATGTGATTAAGCCCCAATGGATCCAGAATTTTGCTAATTATGTAAAATCCTGATTGTTACTAGTCTTATGAAAAGAGTCTTATAAAAGCTTTGGAGACTGAATAACAAGCTTGTGAAACAAGTTGCAAGTACTAAAACTTTGTACTAAATCGATTAAGAACCAGCTTATTTTGTAATTATTATGCTCTGCCCCACTCCTTAAAATTGGGCACATGTTGGAATGAGTTGGTGTACACTAGTTCCCACCTGCTTGGTATACAGGTGTTTCTGGGCCTGCTGCTCAGAACCAAAGTCACATTTAGCTAATTACGGATGCCTCCCTGGTATTCTAAGCCATTTCTAGACCCCCTCCCATCTGTGGGGCTATGTCTAAGGACAGTGATAAACAGAGAAGAAGTGACCTTTCACGAAGCTTATATTTTGCACAGTTCCTTTGTTAATTGGTTATTCTCTTTGCACTCTGTTTCCATTTGTCTTTTAGATGTCCTGTGTCCTATCCTATCTAGTCCTGTTCTGTCCTGTCCTGTCCTGTCTTGCCCTGTCCCATCCTGTGCTGTGGAAGCTTCCTCAGTGGTCCTCCTCTGGCGGAGTTTGGCTCTTTAGGTGTGGAAGGGGTTTGGTTACCAGCAGGATAGAACAATGAGGGAAGGCAGTCGTGTTATTTTATGCCAACTGCCCAAGCCCTCACCCCCATCCTTTTTCCCTCCAGGCTAACCTCCTCTTCCCTAATTGGACAACATATCTGTGCCTGGACTTTGTCCCTCTGTGACTAAGGTTCATGGGATAAGCCTCTTCACCCTAGGCTGTGGAAACACTATTTTCTCCTTTTGCTTCTATGTGCTAATAGCTTTTCTCTGCTAATAGCTTCTGGGTTCATTCAGGTATTTTGCTTCTTTATTCTTGTGTGTGTCTCTATAGGTGTTCCTTTCATCAAATCTCTATATTTAAAGCATGTCAGTAAATTTCCTTCCCTACCCGGTTGCTAACAGTTTGCTTTCCCTAAGCATAACATTCACCCAGGGTGAAGAAAGACGTGTATTTTGTACTTTATATTTAATTATTTAATCCTTAAATACATATATTGAAATGCTATTGTTGCCATTTTGCTAGCATGCTATTAAAAACTTTGTTTGTAAGAGAAATAAAAATAGAAGGTGCCATGCAAAATAAGGTGGTTTGAGCTTAGGTGCACACGCCACTGCATCTGCAGAGTGGGTCTCCATCTGTAGTTGCCAATCAAGGAGGTATTTGAATACCTTGATTCTGCATCTACCATTCCACAAACGACTGAATGCCTGATGTGTGCCTTAAACACTGATGTGCTCCTCAACACAAACACAAAACGGAGGCTCATCATGTTCCTTTTGGTCTGCATAATATTAGGTAAAATAAAGCAAATGTCATAGTACTTGTATTCTAGTATATTTAGTATGCATGGTATATAGATTTTATATGTTACATATTGTATACTTATTGCCCTAACCCAACTGCTTAGGTGTCTCCAAACAAGCAGGATATATGTACGTATATATGAGTGTATACCTATGTGTTTGTATATGTATGTGTGTATACATATGTATGTGTATATGTGTTTGTGTGTATATATATGTATATATGGGTGTATACATATGTGTATGTGTATACATATGTATGTGTATGTGTGTATATATGCATACATGTCTAGTAACAAGGGTGAATTTGAGCTGTGAATACTGTGAATGATGCTATGCAAGTGCAAGGTTAACTAAAAGCTGTGCACTGCATAAATATTTTAGTTGTGATAAAAGGAAAAGAGAATGTCAGAGAGGGGCCTACACTCAGACTCATGTTATATAGCTGAAGCTATAGAAAAGAAACACCTTTATAAATCCAAATGTTTACTAGGCAGCACCCAAATAGTGCAGTTTAATTCTGAGCATAAACAAATTGCACAGGTGCTAAAGGAATTGATTGAGATTAAGGGAGAAGGTGACCATGCAGAAATACACACTGGGTCAGGGCTAGATTCTGTGCTTGAGGAAAAGTAAACTAACTTGCTCATATTAAACTTCTGTGGTAGTTTTTAACCCCTCTCTCCATCCACCTCTCTCCCTTCCTTCTTTCTTCCTTTATTCATTTTTTCTTATTGAAGTCTTTATGATGGCATCTTTGATGACTGAAATATGCTTAAAACAAATTTCCATCCAATGATTCAATGATACAGTCCTTAATAATACTAAGAGGCATCTGATGAGAATACTGCAGCTGTAGAGGGATTTGTTCATGTTTATGTTAGGGGTTTATATCGAGGGCTTAGGAAAGCTAAGCCAAGGATGAATTATCTTTCCCACTTCTGCCCATCTGTGATATAATTTTCTTGGATTCTGGCTGTGTGCACGACTCTACCATTTTCTCTTCTTCCACTTCAGTTGCCTTTGCCTGTTCCATCCCTAGCTTTCTCTCTGGCTAACCCTGGTTGAGGAGATCATAATATCCATAGCTCTTTGGTATTTCATTTTCCTTAATGAGAAACCTGAAAGTTGCTTAGTTTTCTGGATTTTTTTTACTAATGAATATAATAAAAGTTCTGCAAAGGGATTATAGATCATTAGGAATATGCCAAGTTTTTTGATCTGTTGTCTGCAGCCCTACAGTGGGGTCAGTTGTGAACATGCTGGACTCATTCCCTTGGCTCCTCTGGGGCACAAGTCACACAGTTTCTGTCTCTATTTGCCCACTATGCAGGGTGTGTTACAGTTTAAATGTTTTTCTGCTCCCAGAACTGTTGATATTGAGCTGCTGGTGTCAAGGTACTGGAAGGTGGGGCCTCTTGGGAAGTGTTTAAGTAATGAAAACTCCACCCCTTAAGGGGGTTAATACCATTACAAAAAGGGCTTTTAGGCCTCTCTCTCTCCCTCCCTTTTTCCCCCTCCTGTCTTCTGCTTTCCAATATGAGACAAATCCATAGAAAGAACTTGATTTTAGGCTTGCCGGCCTCTATAAATGAGAGCCAAAACATTTCTTTTCATTTTAACTATCCCCTGGCTCAGGTATTCTGTTATAGCAACAGGAGACAAAGACAGACACGCTGTACAAAACTGACAGATATTCCCTTTCTGTGCTGCTATTGTGGCTCCCTGTGGATCTCTTCATCTGCATTCACTGTATCTACATTTGCCAAAGGAATGCCAATCTTTGGTCACCCACCCTGGGCAAAATTAAGTATTTTAAAAATAATTATTTCAATCTTTGCTTTAGACTGATCGGAAAATCAGGGGTCCCCTCCTCAAACTTCAGATGTCTGTGTGCTTCAAAGAGGCAACAGTCAATCATAAAGACCATCACCCAATACCTGGCCCTCATGCTGGGCACTTAGGCAACTTGGAAGGAATTTTTTACATTATGTTTTAACTCAGTAAAAACAGATATGAATAAATACATATCCTTGTATGATCACCTCCTCAAACATTTTGGGAGACCTGAAGTGAGATTGTAGCTGAGTAAAATCATCTGATCATTTCTCATGAACACATCAAGTTGAACAGCTACTCTTTCACAAACCACTTCCATAAGATCCAGGTGATCAGGTGGGAAATCATAGTGTCCGCTTTTAGTTTAACAAAAATAAATTATCAAAGAAGATTGGAAGGACAGAGTTATCCATGCTACTTTCCCCCCAACTCCAAGCAACCTTCTGCCATGAGACAGAAGGAGAGTTAATTTCAGGCCTTTGACCTGAAATCCAGTAGCAGACTGGCCATGGTGAAAGTCAGTACTAGGCAAAGTCCCATGATCCTTATTACCAGGCCAATGGCCATGAACTAAGCTCTTGGAACCACTTTACACTGCTGATTGCCTCCAACATCCATCACTGCTCCATCCTTGGACACTAGAATAACAGTATCCACTGAGAACACTATACTGAGCAAGTTATTCTATTCACCATGATAAGTAGAATTCAGTCCAGGTATGGCTCAGTATACACTAATCAATAAACATGCTGCATCATGTCAACAAAATGAAGGAGAAAAAACATATTGTCATCTCAAAAATGCTGCAAAGTCATTGGAGAAAATTCAATACACCTTCCCAATAAAAATACTGAATAATGTATGTACAAATTAGGTACAGAAAAAAATGTACCTCAACAAAAGAAAGTTTATTTAGAATACAACGGTAGCTAACATACACTAAATGGGGAAAAGTTGAAACTTTCAAAGATCTGGAAGAAGACAAACTCACTTTCACCACTATTACTCAATACAGTTCTGGAAGTCCTAGAGAGAGCAATCAAGCATGGAAAGACATGTAGGGCATCTGAACTTGAAAAAAAGCCAGATCATTGTTCTTACATAATATGTTCTTATATATAGAAAATCTCAGTGACACAACTGAAAATATTTGGACCAATACATAATTCATCAATATAACAGCATGCAAAAACCATTAGCATTACCACATGCCAAGAGAAAATAATCTGAAATAGAAGACAAGAAAACAATTCCTTTCACAACAACTATAAAAACTAGGAATAAAATTAACAAAAGAGGTGAAAGATATCTATAATTAAAATTATAAAATACTGATGAAAGAAATTGAAGAGACACAAGAAAGTAGACATCTCATATTTGTAGATTTTTAAGAATTAATGTTACCAGAAGCAATTAACAAATTTAGTTCACTCCCTATTAAAATAACAACATTCTTTTTCAAGTATGTACAAAAAGCAGTTCCAAAATTTATATGGAGCTACAAAAAACCCTCAAATAGCCAAAGGTATCTTGAGAAAAACAAAACAAAACAAAACCAACAAACCAAAAGAAATCAAAGAAAAGATATCACATTACCTAATTTCAAAAAACACTACAAAGTTGTAATGAGCAAAATAAGAAAATATTAGCATTAAAAAGAAACATCTACCAATGGAACAGAATAAAATCCTAGCAGTAAATGTACCCATCTGTTACCAATTGCACATTATTTTCTGTAAAAAGTCAATCTCCATTTTTCAAGATGAACCTAGACCACTGTCTCTCAACAAAAATCAACTCAAATGGGTTAAATTTAGTTTTAACACTTGAAAGTATCAAACTACTAGAGCTATTCATGGTGAAATTCTTCAGGCCATTGGAAAAATGAACTTATGTTAAACTCAAATCTACATCCCCACACACACACACACAAAGAAATCAAGGATTAGAATATAAAGGCCAACTACTGAATGGGAGAAAATATTTGTGAACCATGTATCTGACAAAGAGTTGATTTCTAAAATACATAAGAAATCTATAGAAACTCAGTAGCACACACACCTGAGTTAAAAAATACTTCATATATTTCTCAAATGAAGACATAAAAATGGCCAGTAAGTACCCAGAAAAAAACAAACAAACAAAAAAACCTCAGTAATCATCAGGAAAATGCCAATAAAAGGTACAATGAGATATCATATCATCCCAATAATAATGACTATTATCGAAAAGACTAAGGGTAACAGGTGCTGGCAGGAATGAGAAGAAAAGGGAGCTCTCACGCATCATGTGTGGGAGTGTAAAACTGAACAGCCATTGCAAAAGCAATGTGGAAGTTCCTCAAAATATCAAAAGTAAACTAACCATGTGATCTTGCACTCTCACTACTGAGTATATGCAAAGAAAATAAAATTGGTATATTAAGGAGACATCTGCTCTTTCATGTTCACTACAACACTATACATTGTACTCAGAAGTGGAAAAAATTGAAATGTCTATCACCTGATAAATGGTTAAGCAAATGTGGATTTCACACAATCATATAGTATTTATCCATTAGAAAAATGAAATCTGGTCTTTTTCAGTAACATAGATAGGACTGTAGATTATTATGTTAGTGAAATAACCTTGGCACAGGAGGACAATTACCTAATAATCTCACTCCTATTTAGAACCTAAAAGCACGACCTATTTCATTTTCAAAGATGCTGATATTCAGTGTATTATGTTTTAAATGTCAAATTCTATTTGTTCATTATTGGTATATGGGGAAATATTTGGCTTTTGCATATTAAACTTATAGACTGATCTTGCTATAATTGTTACTTTTAGGGTTTTGTCAGATTTTTTGAGGGGGATACCAAGTCTTTTGCAAACAAGTGTAGATTTACTTCTTCCACTATGGCTTTTATTTCTTGTCTGAATGCACTAGCTAAGTCTTCGAGTGTGGCGTTAAATTCCCAGTTTGATAATAGCAACATCCCTGGCATATTTGAATCCAAGTTCTGACGTTTAAGCTCTTTCTCTTTAAATTGTACCTTTCCCTTTTAATATGATTTCTAATTTTTTCTGGAGAGGGGGACATGCTGTACTCAGTGAAAGGAAGAAAGAAACTGGGCATGGTAGGGCATGCCTGTAGTGCCAGCACTCCGGAAGGCTGAGGTAGGAAGATCACAAGTTCTAGCCCAACCTGATATAGTAAAACTTTGTCTTAAAAATAAAAACAGAAAAGAGTGAGGTGTGGATGTAGTTTAACTTGGAAGACCCTGGGTTCAAATAAGAAAAAAAGAGAAGAATTGCAATAAATAGGACTTTGTAATGTGATAATGTTCCTATTACACAGTCCTGTGATGAAGACTGCCTTTCACTGAGCTGTAAACACCTTAAGTGCTTCTTAAGCACACCCGCTTTTAGGCGGGACAAGGAAGCTAGAGCAGAGTGGAATAGGACCTTTTCTTCCTCTGGGTAGGAGGCAGAGTGATCCAGAGTTGTAGACTTTGTTTTCCCCGCATTGCTTAGGGGGTCATAAAACTCCAGGAGCTTAGGCTCTGGTGAGACCTTCTCTCCTGAGGCCTTGTTATGGAAAACACTATGCCCTGACATATTTAAAAACAGGAAGGTTCCCCTTGGCTTGCTGGAAGTATGAGAGAAGTTTAATTTTCACTCTGAAGTCATGGTTTACCTCCTATACGCAAAACTCAGGGGGAGAAAAAAGACCCGCAGGCCCCTGCAATGACTGGTTTGGGTCCTCCTGGAGTTTTGTTTTTGAGCCCAGCCCACAGTGTGCCTCCAGCACTTCCTCAGTTGCGGTGTAGATTTTCCTGACCCAATGTGTAGTTTCCCTGTGCAGTAGCTTCTTCCATGAGGTTCCTGCCAGAGAAGTTCAGTCGCTCTATATCCACCTGCCCATTCCTCCGATTTTGGTGTCCAGCAGTTTGCCATGCAACCTCATGTCTTTAATAGGTCTGTGGAGAATTGTTATTTTTCAGTTTGTCCAGCTGTGCATGCTAGTAAGTTTGGCCACTCCCCAGCTCCTCCCATGCTAGTCTCTCCCCGACATTCTGACTTTTTAAACCCTTGACTGTTCTCACCAAATGGATGCTTAGGAAGATAAGGGTCATTTTCTGTGTGCCATTTTGGCAACTTCCTTATTCTTGGGTTTCTTTGAACCTAGGAACAAAAATAAAATGTTGCTACACTTTAGAAGAAATAGGTCAGGTGTTCATAAGTGAGACAGTATGCAAACATCTTCTTTATCTTTCCCTAAGGAATACTTAAATTTACACAAAAGTTCTGACTTCTCAGAACACATTCAGCAAAGAAAATCTTTAACAATTATGTGGGAACACAGACCTTTCCTGCTACAGGCACACTGTAAACTGTTTCTTGTCCCAGCAGGTTTTCCTGTCATATTACAACCTGGTGTTATCTTGTGTCTGCTTACTACAGTTCAAGGAGAAGAACAAATTGATTTTTGATGAGAAATACGCCTTTCATTATTCTACTGCAAACTTAATCAAGAGTTCATAGTTTGTGAAATGCTGTCATCCATTATTAAGACTAACCATGATAGAAAGTGGGGAGAATTTGCATCTTAAAATGCAGTTTTCCTCCTTTAAAATTCTGTGGCTCATTTGTTCTCTTCATTCTTCCATCATCCCTCAAACAATGACAATGCCCCAGGAACCTTGCTGCGGTTAAGAGAGCAGAGCCAGGTTTAGTCTGTTGGGAGAAGTGGTATATGCATCACTTCCAATTACCTGACTCTGGGCATTTTCAGGAGTGGTATCTTATCTCTGGGTAAAACTTAAAAGTCAAAAAACTGGCCAAGGGAATGAGTTAGGTAAAATAGAAGACCATGCATGTGGTTGTTATGTGACTCAGTACATGCCCTGTATGCTCATTTCGGATCATGTAAAGAAACACACTCCCATTAGTAGAACGCTTTGAAATCCAGAGTATGATCTTCAGGTCTACTTGGTCAGTTGCTTTTCAGATTGTAACATGTCTATGTAATTTCTTCAGAGTTATAGCTATAAATGAGGTTGTTTTGTTAAAAGCAATTCGTTCATCTACTACCTGCCCCTTCTGCCAAGGAATTCTTGGGAAAAAAAGGAAATAGAAAGCTTCTAATTCTTGCGGGAAATACCAAAGCCACACCTGATCCCAAAGCTGAACGTTCTGCACGCATTACTCTGTGGCGTGTCAAGGAGCGTGGAGCCCCTGGCCGGTGTCCAGACTCCTGTGCTCCATGACGTTGTCACACTCCCGGGCTTTCTCACAGCTCTTGGCTTCCTTCCTTGGCTAAACAAATAAGATAAATACAGGGAAAGCAGCTGACAAGACCTGGGGAGGAAGAAAATGACTGTGACCTTCACAGCTTGCTCTTCACGTAGGAGAGCAACTATCTCCTCATGGAATGTTAAAGGCAAAGATGCTGAGAAATAGAGGCCTGTGTTTGCTCACACAGAGCAAGGCTTTCTGGACAGGAATGCAATTCTTGGTAGATGTGAATCCAGAGCCTTCTTATTCCTTTTTCCCTTGATCTCTTTTCCTCCCCCTCCCCCTTTCCCTCACTCTGCTCCTTCCCTTCCTTTCTTTCTCTTTCTTTCTTTCTTTCTTTCTTTCTTTCTTTCTTTCTTTCTTTCTTTCTTTCTCTTTCTTTCTTTCTTTCTTTCCTTTTCTCTCTCTCTCTCTCTCTCTCTCTCTCTCTCTCTCTCTCTCTCTCTTTTTCTACTATTCATGATTGAATCATGGTCTTCACATTGAGTGTTCCCTCTACCCCCACCTTTAAGAAAAGCTTTTACGAAGTTGTTCAGTGTCCAGGCAGGACTCAAATTTGGAAACCTCCTGACTCAGCTTCCCCAAGTGCTGGTATTACAGTTTCGTGCTGCCACTCCTAGCTTTCCAAGATTTCTTTTAGATCACTTCTAATCTGTCTTTCAATTCCTTATATCGATATGTAGACTTTATTTTCTATATAATATTTTTATATGACAACAAACAGGTAAAGTCAAGATGGCAAAGACCTCGGGAAGACTAAAAACCACCTCTTGTGCTATATTTCTGAACAGTCGTATGCTCACCTGTAGTATCAGTTCTCGCTCAGTATCACAACTTCTCAGTTGAATTTTTCCACCAACAACTTGAAAATCCCAGTGGCCAGCAGCAAACAGCCAGGCAAGGTTGGATTCTAGACTTCTACTAGGGCTCAGATCTGCTCTGCCTGTCTCATCTTGGGTGCCAGTCTGAAAGGATAGTGGTTTCCTGGGGTATTTTCTGCAAGACTTTCTCCAGCCTTACATCTGCTTATATCCCCCTGGACAAAATATATCAAGTGACCATGCTTAATATCAGTGGGGCATAGAAACACACTCATCCGTGGGGCACACTCTGCACGTTAGATGGCAGAGGGAAGAGAAGAATAGGGGTTCGTTATCCAGCGTGGCATCCTCAGAAGCCAACTATCTGCAGGTGTGTTGGTATTTCTGTTCATGTCAAATTTGATTCTATGTCCTCTGACTCAACCCTGAAATTTTAGGAACTCCCCACTTGACCCCTTTTGGATGATCACTATCTTCCAGAATATTTTAATATTACCATAAAATATATTTTAATCACAGATATATATCAAATTGTATGCTATTTTTAATCATGATCTAAGACTCAAATTGCTTTAATCTCTGTTGTGGTCTGCAAAGGAGCAATTTCCTTCATAAATTCTATGAAAACCAGCCCAGCCCTACTTAGGCAAATTTTACACGCTGTCAGCAGACTAATTCAGACCAACCTCAAATGCAGTTACAACTAAGATTCACACCTGAAGAAGAGAAATGCCCATGTCCAGTATTTGGACACTCAGGGACCTTTCAAAAGAATTTATGGTTTTTTTTTTTTTTTTTTTTTTAATTTACTAACTTGAACCTTCAGGGAACTTTACGCTTGTTGAAGAGCAAAAGCTAGTAATCAGGAACTTGGGAGCTACCTCAGTTTCTTCCTTACTGAGGAGATAGTGTTTGTGCTGCTGACCAGGGATGACAGTGGTCAGCCACCTGACTGTGCAGGCAACAGCATAAAAGCTGCTTGTGACAACAGCGCTTTCCATGCCTGGGAATCAGTGACACTTTATGTTGGCCTGTTGGTGAAAGAAGTTTTGTGCTCTGCCCCAGCCTGGGGGTTCAGAACCCTAAGAGCCATTTGTTGCAAATCCAAAGTTTTCATTCTCCCAGGTCATGTCTGTGGGTTGAATCAGGGATGCATGCATAGGCTGTCTAGGCCACCAGGCACCAGAGAGCAGCAGAGAGTTCGCTTCCTGCCCTCTGATGAGAACCCTGATCTTCGTTGACTTCTGGTAGCACAAATTTACCACAAGACTTCACAGGATGCTGAAGTGGTCAGCTCTTCCTGGTTTTCCGCATATGGTGTGACACCTGCAGAGCACCTGCTTTGACTTTGGCCCTCAGGTGGGAAGCTTATGTTTCAGCAGCATGGGTACATGGTAAACAAGGAGATGGGGCAGATGGCATTTCAGATACTGACAAGGGAAGCTAAAGGGCTCTCTATCTGAGGCCCTGAGCATGCATTTGGGTCCTAAGGATAGAGGAATTCCCTGGGGAGCTCCTGGGTATGTGACACAGTGACCTTCATGTGTAGAAAGATTTCTGGCTACCAGATTTATATATCAAAGAATGCCATAATTCAGAGCACATAAACTGCATTTGTACCTCTCAGTAGATCCCAATATTAAGCCTTTTCTACTCAGATGTAATGTCCTTAATGAACTCTCTTGATTAACCTAGCAAGGAAAAAATCATTCCTTTACAAGGAAACCCTTAAGAAACCTCATTTGAAGAAATTCTATGAGATTTTCATCTCCTTTCTCAGGTGAATTATCCAGTGGTAGGAGGAACAGCTTGCATAGAATAAGATTTGTTTCACAAGCCATTTCTCCAGTCATTATCACATTTTATTTGGCAAAAGATGATTTTAGCAATATTTGTTGAAACAAGAGACTGGAGCTCGTAAGTTTGAAAAGCTGATGAAGCTTGCATTGATTGTAGCCTAGTGTCCTATAAAAATTCATTCATACCTGTTTAGAAGAGCAGAGGAAAGGCAACTTGAAAACTTCATGGTTTATAGATTTTTTTTAGCTAGATGAAGCAAAAATAACTCAGATTGAGGCCAAATATTAAAGAATTCAGTGTATCACTTGTTTTTGGCACACATCACATTGGAGGAAATGAAAGAATGGGTTTGAAGAGACTAAGGTGCTAAGGAAAACAGAATTTCTCTTCTTTTTTTTTTTTTTTTTTTTTTTTTTTTTTTTTATGTTCCAGGTAATTTCAGATTAAGGGTAGGGCAGAGCCATGGGCAAATACGATGTCACAGAAGTTCTGTGTCCGGCTCAATGGTATCAGAGTATCAGGAGTTATTGTACCATGAGAACCACCAGCTTTTCTACATGACCGGAGCAGAGGAGAGGGACAGCAAATGGCAGCAGAATGGTGTTGCCACCTAAGAAAGAGGACAGCCCCGCAGTCTCCGGCTCCCTGAATGTGCCTTCTATAGGAGGCACCATACCAGGAAATAAACTCCCTGTCTGCAAGGACTCTAGTTTGATTTCCATTCTGGGAGTTTGAAATGTTGTATTACCTAGAATGAAATATCTATAGATTTTCTGGAATGTTCTACTTATTCTGTGGACATGAGACCTGAAAGCATCCTAGGCACTGGGCTATGACAGGGCTGGAGGGAAATGGGGAAGAGCCAGGGCTTCCACTCCTAGCCCACGGTGGCTCCTGCAGCATCAGATCGTCTTCCTTCAGTGGTGCTGAGTCCACTGAAGCTTGCATGACAAGGCTGGCAACATCTCTTGAAATATTTAATGAAATACAAATCAGTTGTATTTTCTCTCCTCCCTCAATATACCAATGCAGTCATTTATTCACAGGCAACTCATCTTTTCTTCTTCTTTTTCTTTCTTCCCATTGGAAGTTGTAAAGATTAAATAAGTTAATACAAACACATGGTAATCCTGGGGTGAATTGTACATAATTATTGCTCAATAAATACAAGCAGTAGCAGCTTACCATTATGTCAAGATTTCTGTATAGTAGACCAGATCTGCATGCTACATTACCGGAGTATAAGAGAGGTACAGGCTTACCTCTATGCTCCCCAAAGTAAAATATTACTGTACTTTCAGGATGACAGCCAATGAGTTTCTCACTGTCCAACCAATTCTTTGGCTAATTTGTAAAACATTCCTCTACAGTGCATATGCCAGAGATTCTAACTAGAAAGAACTAGAGGAAGGGCACTATCAAGATAAGACTTTCTTTTCTCTTGCCTATTAATACATCTTGGTTGCTTGTATAGTTCGGCTTCTTCCAAAAGCAGGTGTAGAGGCACGGGTTTGGGCTCATGTAGTTAATCTGGAAGAGGATTTCAGAAAAGGGACTTAGGAAGAGGGACAAAGAAAGGAAGCAAATAAAACATACAAGGTAGGGAATATAGCACTGTGGACAGTAGCACTGTAATCTCATTGAGCAACTCGGAAACTGTAAAGCACATACCTCCACATGTTCCCACCGCATCAATGAGGAATTCAGGTCTTTTACCCTGACCCTGTGGACCGGCCTTACACGCAGCAGAGTGGGCTCTGCCCTGCAGAAGGAGCACTCAGGTAGAAGATGCTGGCAGGTGTCAGTCAAGCAAGTGTGCAAAGAAGTGTCACATGTGAGGGGATATCTGGGCAGAGCCGTGACCCCTGCTGTGATAAGCCCACTCACGCTCATGCCCTTGTGTGCTTGTGTCCTCTCACCTGTTTTTCAGCTGAAGCTCTGCTATCTTGAAGACAGGCGGCGGGTGCCTTCCTCTTGCCTGCTGCGGGGGCCTTTGCACTCCTGAGGGAAGCCAGTGACACCCTGTTTAGCATTCCTCTGCCATGCTCACTGCAATCACAGGGCTCAGTGTCACTCTTATTACTTCACCTGTTTTATCTTTTGTGAAACTCAGCCTCAGCCACGATTGTCAGAGTGGCTGCTCTAGCAATTGCTTAACAGCGAGGCTCCTTCAGCTCATTTCTCTCAAGTAATTTGATTTCATCGTGCAATCAGAATTGCTTCTGTAGGCTGTGAGGAGGCCTGGGGGAGGCCAGGACAGCAGCAGGACTGAGATTAAAAACAGAATTATTGTGCTATACTTTCTCAGGCCCACCAACTCTCGTCTCCTCCCTTGCCTCTTCCCCATCCAGAAAAGGATGCATGGGTGTCTCTGTGGGTGCATTCAGGAAAGACTAGAAAAAAAATGAAAAAGTAAAAACCCTGACTCCCCTCACACATTTATCTCCATTTACCTGAATTCAGAAAATATGCCCATTTCATGTCACTTTGGGCCCTACCGCGGAGCTTTCATGTGAAGGTGGAAAAGTATGGATGGTATGTTTTCTAAAATATTGTGTAGAATGTGACTTTTCACTGACAGTAAATAGCAACAATCTGGTGTCAATCTTCTCAAGGGCCTGGTGATACACCCTGTGGTTCAGCAGAGTCAATGGTCCTCATTAATACTGAAAGTCTGTGCTTGATAATTTTCATATTCATGGTATTTTTGAGTTTATGTATGAATAATAATAATAAATAGCAGCATAATTTCTTTACTAAGGATTTGGCAGGGGAAGATGTCTCAAAATAGATGTAAATTTAATGTGCAGAGTTCAAGGAAGTTTGATTTCTTTAAATTGCTGCTTCTCACTTTGAGATATTTATAGTAAATCAGCATCAATTTGGTACCGGGAGTCACTGAAAGGGCTGATTAGTAGGGCAACTACTTTCTAAATATGTACAGTGCACATAGGGATGTGACTGCATAAAACTGCTAGTATTTTTTCATAACTTTGGGCCAAGTACCCATTGGGTTGGGAGTGTGGTATGGACTTGGAAGTGAAAAACACTACAGAAAACATCTCATCGAGAATAACATGACTGGGGAATAAATAATAGTTTCTGGATTCATGAATTTGTCCTGGATATCAATCTATAGACTGCCTTCTTGTTACAACTAATGGAAAAGCACTCCCAATAAAAGTGGGAGGAGCCCCAAAACAGGTTCCAGAGGTGTGGGGTAAAGTGCAATGGAGGGGTACCCTGGATAGATTGAATAGTTGGCACAGAGAGAATTTCCAGACCTTGCTTAGTGACACCTGGGTTATGTTCAATTTGATTTTTATTTATTTTTGTAGTAAGAACCTCTTTGCCATAATTGATTTAATGTATTAACATATGCTTCTACAGCATAGTGATCTGTATCTATAAGCACACTCTCATTTTAAAGCTTAAAACAAAGGCTTATTCCTTGTTTCTAACTCTAAAAAGGGAAGTTAGTCTGGAAGAGTAAGTTGTATATATCTCTTTATCTTCTTGGACTGTGATGGAATTTTAGTGGAGCATACCAGAATTTTATATCATGAAAACAAGCTTAATTTCTACAATAGAAGTTAAGCAAAAAATGAAAGATATCAGAATACTATGAATAATAGCAAAACTATTAAAAACTGGAGAGAAAAAATTGTCTTCATTATCACTGTGTTGAAAACATTTTGAGTTTTCAACAAATAGCTCAGAGATTGGATGAAATCTTATATGTCTTTATTACTGTATCTTCCTATAGTAAAATTTGATGAAAAGAAATATCAGTTTAATAATTGAGTAAAAGTAGTGTTTTTAAACATAATGAGTTATTTGATGGGCTATGAATGAAAATCATCCAAACCCAACTTGCTGTTATACTTTTCCTCTCTTTTACTTTGGGATTTGATATTCTGTTGATTTAGTTTGTCCTTTTGATACTTAAGAACATGATTGTGCTGTGGCATGAAGATAGAAAAACCATAAAACTTTTCTGATCTTCAAGATAGGAAAAGTACTGAGTGGCCTAAAACTAATTTTAATGGCCTTAAATATGGTCAAGAAAATCTCATTAGAAAGTACATCTCAATATACTAAATAAATTGGTATTATTTTAAACTTTCATATATTTCTGGTCAGGGTGGCACAACAGCAAATGGGCAGATTTTTCCAGAATCAAGGAAACATGTAAACCAGCAGCCTGATTACTGGGTCTACCTGCAACAGAAACAAGGACTTATTTTCAATAAAGCATGTATGAAAATATTCGTGGGAGTTCTATTCATAGTTTCCCCAAACTGGAAATTATTGCATTGACCATCCATATTAGAATGGATAAACAAATCATGGTCTATTCCTAACCTGAAATTCAATACTATGCTGAAAAGGAGTGACCTAATGTTATATGAAATGATGTGTCAGGAAAGTATAATGTTGAATTAAATAAATATACAAAAGTACACAGATTTTATAATATCATGGATATGAAGTATAACAAGACATAAAATTGATCTATAGTAATAGAAATTGTGGTAGCCATTACTTTGGAGATATTCTCACAAGGAATAGGCAGCTTTCTGGATTTTTGGAAATGTTTTATATCTTGAGCTAGGTGCTTATGTACATGTGTGTGCATTTGTCCATGTGTAAACCTATATACACAAATAGATATATAAGAATTTAGCAATGTGAAAGTAAATAAGAAATCATTTATATATTGCATAAGTCACTTTCCACATTTGTAAGATGTGATTTTAATAACCCTTTCTAGTGAGTAGGAAACTAAGCTTGGGAATGCCACCTGGGTACACACGCACGTAATTCCCTGCATGCCTGACCCTCGCTTATTAGTGACTTGTTCAGCCTCATTGCCCTCATACTTGCAAGAGATTTTCTGTGTCATCTAATTCAGTGATGCATCTGAAGCCAGTCTGCTGCCTTCCCTCTAGGGAAGTAGTCTGCTTTTGTGAACAAAGGTCCCCTGGTGACTTGAACACACTGTGACCTCCTGAGGCAGACTTTGCTTCATTGGGAGGCCATCCCTGGGCTAAGATCTCTTTGCTTTTTCATTCATCTTATTTGTAACCTTTAGGGACTCACAGTTAAGTGGACAAAAAATTGTCCTGTTGCTGTGTACCCCGAACATCATGTTTCATCTTGTGCGTACATGCCTACCAAAGGAAGCCTATTTGCAGGGATATTTGTCACAGTATTTCGCTTCCCTTTTTATTAATCACAGGATATCTTCCCAACAGGAGTTGTGGGAAGATATCCTGTGAATCTTTATAATATTTTGCTTCTCATGGATCAAATAGGTTGTGGGTACAATTCATAAGCACCTTCTCAGTTTCCCTCCATCCTCACCATACTTTAAGGCCAGACATCCATGTGCTCACAGTGGCCAGTCTTCTTTTGTTAATGCAAGATCCTCAAATCCATTTTCCACTCAGTAGATTTAACATCTACTGAGCATCTTTTATGGAGCTGTAATATTTTAGGTATTCAGTGATAAGCAAAGAGAGGTACATGTGTTGTCTGCCTCCTAGGGGTTTTCACTGTATTAATACTTGTATATTTGCATAAACAAATGTAGAATGTCTATGACAAATCTGTGGTGTCATGAAAACATAACATAGGTATCATAAATGCCAGAGAAGACTTCACTGGATATGTGATAACTGAGATGAGAACAAATAAAAGTAAACATATACTGGGAAAGGGAATGGAAATGTCATTTCAGGAAGAGGAAATGGCATGAGCAATGCCTTCAGGCAGGAAGAGAAGGGGGGACATAAAGCATCTGAAAGACAGGAAAACGCCACTGTCGTCAGAGTGGAAATAAAGAATGAGCTGAGTCTAGCAAAACAGGAAAGAGTCAGACAATTCAGGAGAGAAATGTTGACGTTACTTTGAGGAGTGGTCGGAGGAGTAGGTTTCAAATATTTGGAATGATAATTTCTTGGAAAGTAGCTGAACAAACTATATTGAACTTTGTTGAGGAGAGTAACCTTGGGCTGGAAGTGTTAGATAAAGGGTGAGTGTGTGATGTAAGCTGGAGGTGGCTCAGTGAGAACGGAAGACGTTATTGGTGAAGACGAGCAGGTCAACGAAGTGGCAGCCAGGTGTTAGGTGAGTCATCCTCTGAATGTTGAAATCACCCAGACATATGACAACCTCCAGGTTGTGATGAACACCATAATTCAGCACGAGAAGTTTTGATGAATGTGAGAAAGTGAACAGGAAGTCACACATAACTGAGAACAGACCACAGTTACCATGATTCTGTAAGAATTTATTTAATTTCTCTGTGGGGAATAATATCTGCTAAAGGTGAATATTAATGCAGTTGGCCATTTGCAATGGAGCATGATTACTATATTTATTTGATTTATATACCCCTATAATTTTATGTTTTGAATAATTGCTAGACACACCTGAAATTTGGAGAAGAATTTCATGGGAAGAGAATAAACAAAACAAGTCTGGAAAGGTCCCATGGGGCCACTGAAATGAGTAATGCTGCGTTAGATTCTTGTGTTTATTCTGTAGGACTAGAACATCAATAAAGGCACCAGGGCTTTGTCTAAGATTGTAATGTTATGATAACTATGCTTTAGGAACAGTCACTTGGAAATGTGCTGGAGAGATTATAGAAAGCAGGGAAGACCAAAGGAGGACAAATAAGGGTCAACTACAGTTGTTCAGGTGAGGGCCCATTAGGCCTTGAATGAAATCAAGGGCAAAGGAAGGTGTAAATATTTCAGAGAGATGATGCAAAGTTTAGCACTCAGTCACCAGCAGGAAAAGTAGTCAAATACAGCAGTGACTAGGAGGGATATATAGCCATAAGCACAAAGCACCAAGCCAGGGAGATTTGTTTTGAGGAAGGATTCCTACTACATTTTTGCTGGAGCACATCAAGGGAAGGGTGACTATGAATGTAGGTATTAAAGTCTCAAAGAGTGGACTGAACATCCTCCCAAGGTTCATTTCCTCACGGAAAGTGCCTTTACAGGGAGGCTGCCTCCTTCCTTATGGAAGCCAAGTGGAATGTATCATGCTTGCTTCTCGCCTTCACTCTCTTAGTATTTCCATTGTCTTCCATTGTGTTCACTATTCACAGCTGAGGACAGTGTCTCCTCACTTTGCATCTCCTTCTCAAGCTTTCAGCCACTTTTTTCACTCACCCTGGGTCTTACCCCTCTGTCTTGCTCAGCGGTCCTTGTTTTCAGCCCAGCTGGCCACCCCATGTACTTGCATGCTGTCTTGTGGTGGTCATGTTTGCTTATGTAACTCTTTGGCCAGACTTTGGGGTTTTAGAGGACAAAGGAACTCACTAAGAGTGTCTATATAATTAATCAATCTTTGTTGGTGGGGATCAATGATTATTTAACACATTAAATATTGTTTTATTGACATAGTTCTTTAATTTTTAAGGGTTTTATATTTTCAAGAATTCACTTAGAGTATGAGCACCATTAAACAATCCTAGCAAGTCCATAATCACAAATGTTGAGGATCAATTTACAAAGACTGAAGATTTTGTACACATTTTTCTATATCATATTGTTTCTCTTTGGTTTATAAATTAAAATAGGTAAAAATTAGCCCTGCTTTGTTTTGTCCTTTCTTAAAGCACTGTCCAGGAAAATCTGTAGAAATATAAGTGGAAAAACATTTACTCTTAGAAATGGGAGAATACTTTTGCTCCTCTTTCACAAGATTTTCTCTGAAAGCTTACTGATAATCTTGGACCATCCATATGAACTACTATGTATTAGCCCTCCAAAAGCAAGTCTTTAAATCTTAGGTCTCTCTGTCAACAGTCTTCTGTCTTTCTCATCTCCATAGATGATATGTGAGGACTGTCCACTCTGGAAGACATTGCTATAAACATGCCAGTGGATGATAATAAGATGGTCTAGGGTAGAGTGTACAGACTAAAAAGTTATGGTTAGGATGTTGGCAACAACACAAATTTGTTGGATGCTCCTAGCAAGGGGAAAAAGAATATTACAGACAGCTGAATTAGACAGAAATTAATATAGACCCAGTGAGGGACTGGACCCTCAAGGAAGTCACCACAAAAATAAAGACATCAGAATTGACGGCATCTGAAGAAGGCCTCGAGATAAAGATACAATGACCAGACCTCCCTGCCTCCCTCAAGGATAAACAGCAATCTGAAATTATGTTGTAATTAGCACATCTTGGTCCATTAAGTCCAGATAGACATCTGTAGCCCAGGTGAGGTATCAGAGCATCTGACTCATCCCTTCCCAAAGATGTATTTCTTTTGTCTGTGTACTCCTGCTACATGATTCATTTTCTTGGATCAATATTAGCTACGCAGCTGTACTTATTCTATAGATTGATTGTAGTTTGACCCATGTTGCACCCACATGTGATTTTGCTGTATAACTCCTTACAAAGGACCTTGGTGACCAACCACTCAGGACATTTCCTGAAAATCCAGGAGCTACTCTTCTCTGTTTCCAATAAAATTCTTCATCCTCTGGCTCACAAGTTCATTCCTTATTGTTCTGGGGCCACAAAGTCAGCACATCTGACATCTAACAGGCAAATAATTATGTTTCTCCTACATCAAGAGGAGAATTCATTAAGTAACTAGAAGACATAGAAGAAAACGGTGTTACAGAGTTTAGGAGGAAAGTCTGGAAATCTGGAGACAGAAAAGAATAATGGTCACCAGGAATGGTAGAAGAGGAGGTTAAAGTGTACATGTTAATAGGCACAGAATTTCTTTAGAAGATGATGAAAATATTGTGGGATTACTGATGATGGCCAAACAGCTTCACAGACATATTAAGAACCACTGAATTGTATGCTTTAAAATAACAAAAAGAGTAAACTTAAAAAAGAGAAAAATCAAAGGGGAAGAAATGTTGAAAATCCAATTAAGTGCATCTAACATCATAGAACTTGGAAGAACAATTGAAGGTGATAGGATTTGGTGATTAAGAGAACAGTCATTTCAATAAAATAGTCCTTCCCATCTCTTCTTCTTTCTGCATCATACCTATAAAAACTTACAGGACTATTTGCTCATCTATTTCTATCTCTATTGATAGAATGTCTAATAATTCCCCAGGTCTAGGCATGTGTTCAGCTTTTATAAGATTAAAAAGACATCTGGATATGTTTTAAAAATTCTGAATATGTGTGCTCATATTCACTGGGACGAAGCTTAAGTCTGCCATTCTTTCTGCCCTTGTAAAATCAAACCCATTCTTCATGATCCGTTTAGTACATGTGGCCCTAATATCACCAGCAGTGTCCCTAAATGGAACAGGAGTGGTTTTCTTGAACTACCATAAATAGCCTTCTGTAGTATTGCTATTTAGCATATTCTCTAAAGGAGTGTACAGGGAAGGATCCAAATATATGATAGATGTATAAATTTTAAACAATTATTATGATAAAAGATACACTTTCATTATTCTCCATCAAAATATTCCCCCTTGCTTTCAGTTCACTTATGCCATCATCCTTGCCATGTCTTGAAGCAGTTCTGAAAGTCCTCGGTTTTGAGTTCCTTTAAGAGGCATGATTAAAATATGCTGTAACTTCTGCAATCGCGCACCATCCAACAGGAGGGCAGGTTTGTACAAACATTACAGTGTCACCAGATCTACCACTGAGCTATATCTGGCTTATCTCCACAGTCAAAATGATCATTAGAAAATGTTTTGAACCAATTCAGGACATCAAAGTAGCCAAAACAGTACAACTAAAGGCACCAAAGAGGGCTGTGAAATGTCTTCAGAAAATGGCAGGAGCCTATCGGATAATTGTGTTCCAAATGAGAAGTAGTACTTTGAGGGAGATTAGTTGGGAAGTGTTGTTTACTGTACACATTTTTAAAACTTTGCATACTCACTGTTTTGCTTCCACTGCTTGGATCATCACCTTGCCTCCGGACAGCTCACTTAATGAGTACTAACCCTGTGACTGCACCCCAGTTACCCATCTTCTCTCATCCATATTTTCTCGGTTTTCAAAAGAGAGTATAAAGAGATAATACACTTTAATTTGAGCATCACTCATGAGAAAAACATATGAAAGTGCTTTGTAAACTATTAAACACAAGTAAATATATTTTAATTAATATTATTACTAAATAACAAGTAAGTTCTTTATTTTTAACCTTAAGTTGCTATAGGACTGTGCCTCTTAATGCCTTGGGTATAGAGTCACAAGCTTCTCCTTCCTATACAGGTTACTGAGACTTCCCTGCTCAGGATTTGCCAGTTAAATTGAAAACCATTGCAGAGAAACAGCTCCATTCACATATCCTGACTGCTTTCCTCATTCTTTGTTCATTTCTTCTGCTCTTAACTCAGGTTTTCCTAATGAGCCTGCTGCAGTCATTGCCCTCGGCACCATTAAGGAATGGCTGGCCAAGAATCACCAGGAGGTAAGAGAGACAACACAGTCATCATTCTAGATGGTATAATGTGATCCTCTGTTTCAAAAAAAAAAAAAAATCAGTGGATAATTCCCATGACTATCAACTGTACTTAGTCAGTGAGTCCAAGTTAGCTGGCATTTTTCATTGGGTTATATGAATGATAAAATATCTTCCTGTAATCAATTAATGGTTATGAGTATATTGATTTGTTTGATGGTAGGTACAAACGAAGTAATCAGATTCATTCAGTTATTATCTCACTTTCATCTTGTTGGATATAATGGATTGTATATGTGAAAGAGAGGCAAAGGATGAATTTCATTAGGAGCAATGGCTCTTTCTGTGCTATTTTCCTTTAAGAGTTGTTTTTGTTTGTAGGGGATTCCTGTTGAACAGTAATCTTTTTGGTATCCTATACTGTATTTATTAATAACCAGTCACTGCCCTAAAATGACTCTTGAGTGTTATTGGAGTAGATTTGAATAATTGATAGCTTAATCATTATGACCAGGAGTTTTTCATGAAACTAAATTCTTCCACTGGAGTATCTAGTATAATCCCAACTTGTTCATTTAGTAACATCTTTTGGATCTATTCAATGATAAATGGGAAAACTACTTCAGTAAACAAAGTAGCAAATAATTAGAGGCCATAGAGCTTTAGGTGCAGAGGTTTGTGAATTTATATACTATAGCAGTAAGCAGTTTTCAGACAATGCACAATCTTGTGCATTATCCTCCTGCTTTTGTTTTATTTATTCCCCTTGAACAACAACATAAAGGCACTATGAATAATTTGTTTCACTGTAAGATGTATTGTGAGTTTTGGATTTTGGGGTGGGTGACTGATGAATTATTTGGAAATGGTTGGTTATGGAAATAGGCCATGTACAGAAATTGGTCATGGGAATGCCTAATGTGAGAGAGATCTTGCTACTTTTGTGGGTTTAAAGAGAGCAACAGTGACATTTTTTTAATTACTGTACTTTTAATAGTTCTTAACCAGATACATACATTGGTGATCTCAAGTGGAAATGGAACACATGGTCAAACATACATTTTGGTGCTTGTTCTTTTTTTTCTTCTTACTTTGAAATATGTAAATAAGACTTTAATTACAAAGTAAAAACAAATAAAATAGCTAACTCATAAGGCATATGTTTACCATGAGTTGTTTTATTTTTACAGCAACCTTCTGAAAGGTTTGGGATAGGCATTATTATTCTCATCCACACTGAGTATCAAATGACAGACTCAAGAATGGAAAATCGCAGGCCTCATCCCATTCTCAATTCCTCAGTGGAATGCCCCTGAGGCCAGGGAGAGAATTTTGCTTCTTTTGAAATGTAAATGTTTTCAATATACCACTTTGTTATAGCAAATACTCCTCACGTGGACCATCTGCTTTGCAAAAGATAGCATGTTTCATGAGTAAGAGTTGGTAACTATGCATATGTATTAGTGTATATCCATCATTTCCACTGACTACTAGCCCAGAGATGGAGCCACCGGAGGAAGTTCATCTGTGTCCTCTTGACAGGTGATGGAAGTACATATAAACACTTCTCACTGAGGAGAGATAATAAATGGTCTATATTGCATTTACTGACAAATTCTAATGATGCATTATCTCTACTTAGGCTATTCAGAAAATTATTTTCCTTAGAAATTTCTTAGCCTTGATTTTTCCTATGTAGTTCACATGCTACTTTGTCTTTCAATACATTTTTCATTGTTGTTTCATGTTCTTTTCTTGTATATTTCTTTGGTCTATTGTAGAAAATGTAGATAATTTGAATTAAGAAACATAGGTTAGTTGTTACAACTTTAAACATGTCCAGTGTCAGTTTCTTTGAAAAGACTCCTATTTCAGTGTACATTGACTAGTTTGAATAAGTTAATTTGAACACATCAAATTTCATTAAATAAATGCATTGTAAGTAGTACATCATAGGTATAAAACTATACAAATTGATTATCTAGTGCATTTATTTCTTGCTCTGTAAAGCAAAAGACTTATGAATGAATATTGCTTCTGATTCAATTGTTTCTTCACTGCAGTACTGTTTTGACATTCTGACTATTTCAGCTATCTGTTCATTAATTCCCTCACTTGATAAATATTTATTATGTCTTACTAAACACCAGGCACTTTTTATATATCAGAGCCAGAGCATTTAGAAACAAACAATACCTGTTTTATGATACTCATTGTCTAGAAAGAGAGTCACAAACTTAGTAAATAATAAAATGAGCAAGTTCAAAGTGTTCTTTACAGAATAAAACAAGGTAACTGCATATGAGTTGTAGGGAGATGTGGCCTGGAAAATGTAGATACTGTTCTGTGGGCTCCATCTTGGAAGGAAGATTTGTGTAGGGATGAGGGTAAGACAAGCCGCACAGAGGTCCTGAGGTAAAATAGCTTACATGGTGCAAGCCAGAGATGAAAACCCTAAAGAAAAGTGAGCTTATCCTTTGCAAGCAATGGTAAGAGAGCCATTATGATTGGATCAGAGAGATAAAAGAAAGATAGGAGGCAAATTTGGAGATAGCAGCAGAGGTCAGAATACAGTATAGGATCTTGTGATTCATAGAAAGACTATATTTTACTTGAAGGCTAATGCAAAGTTTTTGAAGGGTTTTGGAAAGGAAGTAGCATGCTCTATTTCTCCTTTGAGAAACGAGTTTAGCTACTCTTTGGAAAATGGCCTTTAGAGATATCAGAGCAGGAAAGAGAAGATTGATTAAGGGGACCCTGCAGTAAATCAGTCTAAAGATGGGAGACAGCTGTGAAATACAGAGGTATTAACAAAGGAGGCAACAAGCCCACAGTCTGGGAGAGCCTTTGAAATAGAGCTAACAGGATTTGAAGGGTTTTTCAGTTAGGGTAGAAGAGCTCATCCCGCAGCTACATAAAACTTCCAAATCTCAGTGTTATAAGGTAGCCAAGGTGTATGTGTTGCTCACAGCATGGGTATATTTTGAGTCAGTAGACAGCTATGGCTTAGAAACCCATGCTGCCTCATACTACACCCTGTGAAATACCAATCTCAATCATATGCCAGAAAAACAGGGTTTCTGTTTTGTTCTGGAAGCAATACTTCCATGAAGGACTAGAATACCTGCCTTCATACTTTGTTGTCCGGAGAAAAGCATATCGAGACTAAGTACCAGGAGTCAAGCAAATGCTCTCTTTGTATATGTTTAGAATACAGCAAACTCAATACCAGCAAACCTTATATTGTATATTCTGCACTGAAATCAGAAATGACCAACCAGAAATTAAGAATGGCAATGAGTTTTTGATCCAGACAATTGGGTACATGTTGGTGCATTTATTGGGAAGAGAAAAAATTAGTATAGGAACATGATTATATCAAAAATATGAAGATAGCTAGAACTATGGTAAGCCTGCAATTAGCTTAGACATCCAATGAATATTTCAAAGAATAAGTTTACTATTTTTAGATGAAGAAAGTGTGGGAAAGAAAGACATGGTGAAATTGAGCAGATAACCAGAACTTTAATTTGAGTTTGAGATTCCTTGAAAGAAGAAGAAATATATTCAAGCCAACTTAGGAGAATAAGTTGTAGAAATGAACAGTATCTATGCAATTTCCTAAATAACTATAATCCCACAATTTAAATCCATCAAGAAACAAAATGTCTCCGTTTCCTTCCCTCTCACTCTCTTTTCCCCTGATTCCCATATCACAATTTCATTACTGTTATTGATTATTACTGTTTTGCACATTAACTTCTGTGCTCACACATCCTTCTGTCATGAGTTGGTCTGTCCACGCATGGGTTAGTCAGCAGTACTTGAGGAAAGGCCAGCATTCACCTTGGCAGTAAAGGTGGTATCTTCTGGAACTCTTAGCTGAGTGAGTACCCTGAAATTTTCCTTTTAAAAATAAGGAATTATATAATGTGATCTCCCTTAATTGGTGTATTTCCCTTAGCCATGTAAGTATGTAATCCGGTGGTGCATATTTTCTTGGCAGTCATGCTTCATAAAAAATGACATTGCCGTATAATTAGTGAGCTTTCACATTTCAACATTTATTGATGCTCTAATTTCTAAACTGTCAGGAATGAATCCTTTCCCCCATCACAATAGGTGATTTGATTCTATGTAATTTCAAAAACCACTGCCAGCTGGTAAGGCTGGCTATTTCCACAGTCAGAGGGTCTTGCCTAGACCGTGAAGGTCCAGTAGACAGAAGTAGGAAAACAGTTTTATTTGTCACCCACTTGTTTAACTTGTCCAAATTCTAACTTCTAGGGGACTGGAGTCACTACACTTTCAATAGGACTCAGAAATTTGAGGAACAGGGCTCAGCTGAACAAATCATATCAATGAGTCCAACTACAGTGGATCCAGGGGAGAACATGAAGCAGTGTTTCAACAATAACAACAGCATAAAACAGAATTTTAGTATAGAGGGGCAAAGCTGACATGTCTAAAATAAAAACTCTAAGAACTTCTGAATAGAAAAGTTAAAAAATACATAAAAGACTTTTTAGTGTTAAGAATTGAATTATTGCTGTGAGAAGATCAGCTGGATGAATTATCTCACAGTAAAGGAAAAAATATAAAGCAATGTATATTTTGACTGGAAAGATAAGGTAAGAGAAATCTAAGGATCAAGCATGAGGTGGGCAAGAGCTGAAGATTACTCACTGGCATTTTCAATTAAATTAAGTGTTAAGAATTTCTAAGTTCAGAAAATGTAAAGAATGTCAGTTGATTATAAAAAAACTGACAGCAGGTAGAACAATGGAAAGGTTTCCATAAGTGCCCCATTATTCTCAAGTAGTAACTATTACAGGGATTGGTAAGCAAAAGAAGGGGCCGCTATGGAAATGAGCAGTGGAAATGGAGCCCAGACTCTCAAGTTGGACTGACTACTCTGAGTTATCATACACAGTTTCATGCATTCCTCATTTTTCATGTCTTCTAAATATATCATTTCATGTGAAATAGTGATTTCCTCACCCTGCAGTTCTGTGACACCCTGTTCTTGTCTGGAACTTAGCCTAAAAAATGTTTTTATATATATCTGTTCTATTGTCCTACCCCAGGAACTCAGGTGGCAGGCATTTGGTTACCGGTCTCTGAGGCAATGTAAATATTTGTCATTTTTTTTTTCCATAGAAAGCAGAGTAGATGTCTTCCACTCTTTAAAAACTACAAATACCCTGATATTGGGAGATATTTCCAAGTCATGGAGATTACACTCAATATTTTCAGTTTCTTCAGGGAACAAATATTCTACAGCATGTGATTCTTGTGTTAGGTTTTCTGAGTACTCTTAGGGGACAAGGTAGCTTGGATGAAGAGTCTGAGCTGGAAGATGAGTAGCTTCCAGAGAGCTTTTAAAAGTAGAAACCTATGATTTCTGGTACAAAAGACTGAGGAGGGGGAAAAGGAGGAAGAAAGAAAAGAAAAAAAAAGGGAAGGGAAGGGAAGGGAAGGGAAGGGAAGGGAAGGGAAGGGAAGGGAAGGGAAGGGAAGCGGAGGGAGGAGAGGGGAGGGGAGGGGAGGGAAGGGAAAGGAAAGGAAGTAGAAAACTAAATCAGGACCTACTCTTATGGCAAAGGAAAATTACCCCCACCCCCAATCACCTCCCAAGTTATAAAACAGTAAGTGGACAGGTGTGTAGCATTCGAGGAGGCTCTAATTAAACTGTGGCCATGCAGCCTTTGGTGAGGATAAACTCCCGCTCTGAATTTTCAAAGCCTGTATAATTGTCTTCCATGTTGGAGGGAGATGAATGTCTTCTTTCATTGCATGCTGACGGTGGGTCTCTGTCTGACATAATTTCTTTTAAGTATGTTTTTGGCACAAGATTGCTCAAAATGTTAAATACCAGCTACTTGTCATTTAAAAGATTCTCTCTGTGCCTTGTGAGATGAGCACTACACCTGTGGTATTGCTGTTTGACTTTCTGTGCTGCGCCTGCCGACGTGGCCGCGCGTGCTGAGGCCACCCTACAAGGCAGCCGCGCTGGGAAGCACAGACACCTCAGGACTCATGTGGAGCCTGGGCCGGACCTCGCCCAGCGTCAACTAGAGCTCAGAGTCGGTTGACGGTAGGCAGAGGCAAATCTGCAAATTTGAGCTCTTCTTCAGGATCTTTTGAAAACAAAGTTACTGGTTTTTACCATGTTGAAGCAGGTAGCCCTGTAGCTCTCCCCTGCCTTCCAACACTAGGACAGAAAACCTACAGGTTACTGCAGATGCTGTGCAGATTGTTCTACTCCAGAAAACAGGATCAGGAATCTACTGAAGAAATAAGTGATCAGAAATCTGAGAGATTCATTTGCTGCTCTTGCGACCACTTGATAAGGTTAAAAACATGGCCAGTTGTTTCCTCCTTACAGAACACAAAGGGAAAGGTGCACTTTAGCTTCTGGTTCCCACACTGTTTTTTTCCCCTTCTTGGTAGAGGTCTGTGAACATATGCAGTGTTAGAAATTATTTGTCACTTTTGTTTCAGAATCAGATTGTGGGTCACCAAAGATAAATAAATAAATAAATAGATAGATAAATAAAGGAGAGTGGCCCATGCCTTATGTCACTGACATGAAATGCCTTAGAATGTTTGTGGTACTTTAAAAAGGGGTTTAAATGAAACATGAAATGATGCTTACATTTATGATGGAAAAATTATATCCTTCACATCAAGCTTCAATTCCTGTAGACATTTATTTACAGAAACCCAAAAAACACAATGTACCATCTTCCAAATCTACACAGCACAGAAATATGATTAGAGGCTTAGAAGCAGCAAATGAAGTACTCAGTGTTCTCCTCTGAGAATGTGCTTTTGGGCCCACAAACATCATTGTGTATCTGTACCAGTTTTTGGTGTAATCTCATATTAAAATATTTGTGTTTTGAAGAAATAAATCCCTCCTTTGAAATATTCACATCTTGTGCAAAAATGTAGTTATGGTAATAATAATCATCATCCTAATATGTTGCTGTGAAAATGTATCCTCTGACCAGCCCAAGATGATATTTTGATGGGAGCTATGATGCTCATAGGCTATGAAACAATTGAAGAAAATGATTCCTAGACTTTGCAGATATGTCATATTGCTTTTATCCTTAAAAAGCTCTGATGAGTTGCAAACACTACATTTCCTGATTCCTCCATTTTTATTTCTATTTCCCTTTCTTTCTTTCTTTCTTCCTCCCTTTCTGGCTCCCTTCTTCCCTTGCTTTCTAGTTCTCACACACGATAGCCCCTGCTCTCATTTTTAGTCTGTCATTGTTGAGATTCATGATAAGAAGCTACCCTGGTGGTCAGAAGCAACATTCTTCTATTTGTCTTATTCTAAATTCACACTGTTAGAGCCAATCCCTTAGCAAGCTTCACTTCCCCTACTGCGAGTATACCAGTTGTTTGGGTTATCATACATTTTCCTATGCTAGAGCTTGCCAAGGGGACAAATCCATTTACCCTTCCAGCCTTGTAACCTGTTAGCATCTATTCTCACCAGAGATGCCAGAAGCCTTGGTCCTAGAAATACATGAAGTACCCAGTGATGTTACTTTTATGTTCCATAACCACTGTGCAATGGATAAAACAACTTCACTGCTTCCATTGCCAGTGTGGCTGAGATGGGGAAGATTTTAATCAGATATATTTAGACACTGAAGTAAGTCTGCCCAAGATCCCTCTTTCCTGTTCTTAGCCTTAGCTTGTCAAAGTCTAATGAATTTTTCCTTCCCAGTCAGGTATATGTAGATATCAAGACCCCAAGCCTGTGGTGCTCTGAGGTGGGGTGGGGGGGTTGTTGTGTGTGAATGGCTATGAGGAAAATGGAGAGGGAGGGGAAAAGGGAAACAGAGGATTAGACTGAGGGAGGTCGTTGACTTCCGTACTTACATGTAGAAATCACGTGTCTTTCTCTGTTGGCCTTCTAAAATCCAACAAGGGGTCCATTGTGACCCCATTACTTTTGAATAAACAGAATAGAGTATAAGGCAGTGCAGAGAGAACCTTATACACATGCTGTGTTGGGAATCAATGTGGGAAATTTACATATAATTCTGAGGCTTTTAGCAAAAGGTCTAGATGAAGAGCAAGTAATACAAGAACTGGAGAGGACAAGGGAACCCAAGTTTATTTGCAGTGTCCAGTGGCCTGTGTTTGGCCCTCTTACACACTATTACATTTTCATAAAACTTTCCTCAAGGCAGGTATGTAAAACTAAATTTTTTTCTTATTGCATGTTCTCAATATATTTTGGTCAATTCATTGTGGGGAGTAGGTGTTCATACATAACACATCTCTACTGCTTATCTTTCTCCTCTCCCTCCACATCTTTACTCCAAGTTTTTTCTGCCCTTTACAAAAGATCTATCTCCCTGTTTCCTATTTTTGTCCTTCATTTTACAGATACAGCAGTTTACATTTAAGGGAAAGGAAAGTCTTAAAGTCAACTGGTTGGGCACTTCTGTGCACCTTAAATCTGTCACCCGTGGTGAGGTTTCTAGAGTTCAACATCTCTCCCAGGCAGTTTACATGGGCACAGGATCCCACAGAAGATCATGAGAGCCATTCATTGAAATTTCTTGGCCACTCAGTGTCGGAAAGGAAAATGAAGTGAAACCAAGAGATACATACTTCAGAGCTACCAGTCACTACACTCCCTGTCCTGCGGGCAGGGCTTCTGCTCAAAGAAGAAAGTTTGCTAGCAGTGTCCTAGGTTGCTGGACAGCTGGCGGGTCCTGGATCCCATTCGACAGGCCTCAAAACTGATGGGACAGACATGGAATGGGCACCCATTTTTAAAAATAGTTTTCTACCTCTTTCCAAAAATCCTTGCAATGTTGAACTACTGCTTTTCGAATTACAAGTACTAACCGATATTAACTGAACAGACTAATGGACTATTTAACTGTGACATTTTCATATACATCTACATCATGTATTGACCATATCCATCCACTGTTCTGCACTTACTTTCTCCCTCTCTTCCTCCTCTTCCTACCTCCTCCTCAGTCTCTGATAGTTACTCTTATACTTTCAGAGAACTGCTACTTTTGATGGAATATTCATGTCCTTCAAATGTATTAGATTAGAGAAGTATTTTAAAATCACTCTCCTAAACAGCAAAATCAATAAGTCTGCTTTTAAACATTCAGTCTTTCAATACCATCATGTACATCATGTATGAGAAACATAGATATGAAAAATGAATAAATGTGTGTATTAATTAATTAATTAGTTTTCTGGGAGTAGTAGCTTTTATCTTTCTTCACTGTGAGCTAGAAGTTGAAAATACATGTTTTGTTTTATTTTTTTTTTTTTTTTAGTTTTAATTTAGTCTTTCTGAGACAGGGTCTTTCTGTGTAGCTTAGACTGACCTCAAGCTCACTTTGTAGTCCAGGCTGGTCTCAAACTCACAATAATCCTCCTACCTCAGCCTCTCAAATGCTGTGATTACAGGCTTGTACCACAATGACTGGCTGAAAATACATGTTTCAATAGAGAGCAAAACTGGGTAGAGGTCAATAAGAAAGAACATGAAGTAGGTGAAGTAGAATCTATTTACAATTAAACTTTAGGATTCATTACTAAGAAAAATGAAAAAAATAATTCTTCAGATGACATAGTGTTGTGCTCAAAAGAAAATAGGTCCCTTCACAAACTTTGCCTTAGACCCTGGGATAACTCTTCATAATTGTCTAGGTTTCTCAGGTGACATAGTAAAGATCAAGCAGCATTTTCGGATGCTCTCTGTATGCCTTAAAAACAATCACCATCTCCCACATGGACATATCTTTAAAATTAATATTAACAGCTGCAACTCATTAGTGTAGGTGGAGAGACCACCATGTTGATTTTCTGTAAATTATTTCAAGTAGATGATAGTTTCAAAATAGCCAACATCTAAAGTTTCATATGAAATTAAATGTGCCAATTATCCACATGATACATTTTCATGAACAGAAAATAAAACTCTGAGAATATTTCTGGGTCTACATCAGAGGGATGAGTGGAAACTTGTGTGTTTATTTCTATGTAGGAAAAAAAAATCACCTTGCCTGTATTTTGATTGAGAACTCATACTGCTTTGATTTAAGGAAAGATCATCAGAATCATCACTGTCATCCAGCTCAACTTGAGAACAAAAAAGGCACTTCTCATTCTATTCAAATGACATGATTAAACAGTGGATGGACAATGTTCTTAGCCGGACTTTGTTTTAGAAGGAAGCTGTGATCAAAGCTAGAAATATTTCACTTTTTCTCTGATCTCATTTGGGCAAAGAAGTGGTTCCTGTGGAAAGCTGCCTTCATTCAGGAATAATACGCCACTCTATATGACAAGACCTGCAAAGATGCCTAGAAAAGCAATTGCTTTTCTATTCTCAGCTAAATGCAAACATACTAGAAGAAACTTAAAAAAGAGTATGATTTATTATAGATATATAATATTGGAAGATGTCCTTGTGAGTCCACTGACAGAAGAGCTTACTAGAATGCTTCCCTTCTATCAGATTATGTTATCTTCATTTTTATTCATGGACTCCTGAGAGGCTTCAGTCTTTTAATGAGATTATTCTTTTGTACAAGGCAGAGATTCAAAGAATATTGAAGGATATATAGTTACAAATCCAAATTGCTAAACTCTGCTTAGAATGTTCATATCTGTGATCCCAGGATTGAGGGACTTGGGAAAAGAATTGAGAGATCCAGATTGAACCTGAAATATTGATTTGAGAGTTAGTGCTACAGCAAGAGTGGAAGTTGTCTGACAAGTCAGCTTCTGTGCACTGGGGTGTGTGGTGTGCAGTGGTGGAGAGGTACACCATGCACATACAGCCTCTGTTAGGGGTACTCTTTTAAAAGAGAGAGACAAGGAGAAAGAAATTTACAATGATGCCATTTGTCTTCAGCTTCATAGTAAACCTTTGAAGACATAAATAAACTCCATGACCAATTGGTCCAAATTCTTGTATGATTCTGAACTTCTTTATGCTTCTGTATGATGATAGTATGTAAACACTTTTTGTTGTGGCATCTCTGCTCTTCCTCCTAAATATAAATCCCAAACTGCATCGTTTTGCTCAGTGGAGACTCAAGAAATCTCTTTCCAAAGCTTAGGAAAAAACTGGGTTTATTGAATTTATTGAGAGGCGATGTGTCAGTTTCCAACACAGACTTTTCCTAAATAATTTTAAACTAAAATTTACCCATGTGGAATTTTCAAATTATAGGCCAGCTTTAGAGCCTGAAAATGGCATAAGAACAACTCAAATGGGTTTATTTTGGCCTTCCCTAACCATCAGAACCTTAGTCTGTACTGCTTTTCCTACCCCTTTAGATTTAGTACTAAAGTGCTATCCTGACACCCCAAGGGTTTCTCTGCCTGTTAGTGAGACTCTCACCTGAGAATAAGGAGGTTTTTTAGGAAATGCTACTACCATTCTGGACTAGTTTCTTCATCCGGAAAATAAGATGAGTCATCTGAGAAAATACTAAAACAGATACTGGGCAGTATCCTAAATCTGCATCAAAATACTTGGGAGAATACCTTTACACATGGGTGTATGAAAGCTCCTGCACGCACATACACATACACATACTTGCTGTTGCTTGTTTTAGTTTTTTGAGATGGTTCTTTCTAAGTATTCTTAACTGGTCTTGAACTCCTTATACAGCTCAATCTGGTCTAGAATTTTCAATCTTTCTGCTCTAGACTCCTGGTTTCTGGGATTACAGGTATGTGCCACCCCAAAAGACTTTCTTCTATATCATTAAGATTTCCCCAGCACTGGTTGAGAATGATTAGACCAGTCGCTCTTAGTATCTTTTCTAGGTACAACATACTAAGATAAAAGCTTATATTCATTCTGTTCAATGTGGGAAGGGTTATGGATGGGAGAATTCAGAGCACATTCCTTCCCATAAGCCTGTGAGAGGCCTTGCTAGCAAAAGGCTGAGAGTTTGGGGCCAGATGCGCTGCCTAGACAGCACCCCAAGGCCACCACACACTGCCTACTAATTGCTGAGTGCCTGCTTCTTCTCTTCTATCAGCCCCGTTGACATAGGCCAGGAAGTAAATGCATTTGATGATGTCTACATATGATAAGTAAACTTAGTTTTCATTAAATGTCCAGGAGGTGTGTGCAAGCTTTCCTCACCATTAAGGGACCTTTTCTTTCTTTAGGAAGAATGTTATTGTACTTTCAATATTCTGTTAATTTTTTAAAAAGCAAAAACAAAAAAACCAAAAGTAAGCTGGGATACACCTCAGTGGCATAAACACTTGCCTGGCTAGTGCAAGATCCTGAGTTCAATCAATGGTCCAAAACAAAAATTCTGTTAGTAATAATTATTGTCTCCTGATACGTACTGAGATATCTCCATGCAAGAGATGCCTTGAATAAGTTAGAAAAAGTCATCAACACATACAACTGAATCATTCTTTGATTAAGAATTGTAGGAGGGTTTTGAAATGAAGCCACAGATGCTACCTTTTAGATTTTGTGCAATTATATTGGTTCCTCAATAAAACTTCTGAGAATAAAGTGCTCAGCTATGTGAAGCAAACTAACTCTCCCTGGATATGAAGATACCCTTTAGCAAGTCCTTTTGGTCATTGCTCTGTCATCCTTTATAGGACCATGTTTATACCACCTATCTCCGGATCAGCTCCCAGATGAGGACACAGCCATCACACACACTTTTTCCTGAATCCCTTGCCACCAACATGATAAATTTTTAAGGTATTAGACAATGAATGCCTATATTAAAATTCATGACTGTAAAATATTAACTATCTTAGTATTTTTTGCTGTTCAGAATTTTTCCTCTGAAAACAATTAGAGCCTGATGGGATGTATGTTTGACAGTCCAAATTGAGCTACAAATGACCTGGGTGTGCTTTGGCGGAGCACAGGGCAGCTTAGGAATGTATTATGTTGAGTAATCATCTCATCTGTTTTTCCCTGGGGTTCAGTGACATCTACAAAGTTCATTTTTCTAAGAAGTTTTTCTCTTTACAAATTTAAACTCAGGGGAAATAGGATCCATATGTTCCTGATTCATTTGCACTAACTCATAAAAACATTCTTTTCTTTATAAGTTATTAGATGTCTACAGAGGATTTCAGCTGTTTTTTTTATAAGTTCTTTTAAGCCTTTTTGTCTAGAGACAGGAAATGGCCATTTGCCAGCTGTAAGTGAACCCCCCAAATAGTCACATTCTATTCAGCAGGCAAAGAAAAACGAAAATGAAATCTCTGTTTTTAAGTACGGTAAGCTAATGGTTTTCTTTAGAGGGTGGAGATAAATGTATTTTCTGAAATGTGTCAGTAGAGTTATTAAATGTCTAATTAAGGAAATTCTGTGAGGTGTTGCAACAGGAATGGGATTGAAATTACTCTACACACACACACACACACACACACACACACACACACACACACAGCTCATTACTTTACCTTTGAAACTCTGAGAATTGTTGGTTTATCCAACAGCTTAGAGTCTTAAACTAAGTGAAATGTGAAACATCTTTAGTGCACTCAGTGTGTATAGCAGAGGTTCTCTGTATTTGTATGTGCCTGTGTATCAGAGAAAGAGAGGGGGAGAGAGAGAGAGACAGACAGACAGACAGACAGAAACTGGAGACTGCTATGTCTAAATCTTCCATGATTTTATTTGATGGGAGTACTAACAGTCTGGGAACTGAACCCAGGGCATATGTGTGCATGCCACACAAGCAGTTACTAAACACCGTCCTTGACTATTTTTGAGACAGAATTTTGCTAAATTGCCCAGATTGGCTTTGAATTCATGGCCCTCCTGCCTCAGACTTCTAAGTAGCTGGGAAGACAGATATGTGCCACGTCACCTTGCTCAAGCCTTGTATCCTACTGCTTTTCACATTTCTCCACATTGAAATCTAAATACTTAATTTTGAGGATATTTTAAAAAATGGTATCATACTACAAATGAAGACAAGTTTGGGGGCTATTGACAGTAGCTAAGGTTAACTGAATTTCAAAAGTTAATCAATTTCTAAAGGTCACATTAGAAATAAATGCTGTTGGCACTTTAACTCAGAATTCGAAATTCCTAACTGAAATCATCAAAAGCATAATTTTCCTTAATGAAAACAGAACTACTTGTGAAAAGCAGAACTACTGTAGTAGAGATATCTTTTTTAAAATTTTATCTTATTCATTCATTTCTGAAGCACATGGAATTTACATTCACCTTAAAGAGTAGGTATGTATACATAACATGCCTTGACTTTCATTGTGTAACTGCTGTCTAATTCTGGTGTCTTCTGTCACAGTTCCATGGTGCCTTCCATGCTTTTGTTCATATGACACATGCAGAGTTACTCATTGATTTCTTTGTGAAAACGTAACAGTAGACTCTTGTTTGATCAACTCTTTTTCCATGTCTCCAGTAGATGTTAGATGGAATGGTTAGCAAAAAGGACCAACCTGCAGCTCATAGAGGCTACAAAGGCTGTGTGTGATTGGCTCGTTGGTAGAATTCAAAGACCAGTTGGGCTACCAGCATTTCTGAGCATGGGTATTGCCTCTGGTTCGTCAGTTACATCTGACCATAGATAAACAAGCCCAAAATTTCTTCAATTTCCTAGAAGTAGGTAGACCCTTATATAGGCTCTAATTTGTTGGTGATCAAAGCCATCATTTAAAACACATACTTTTTAAGATTACGTGATCTTATTCATGTTCTTTTCATTCAAATATTTTATTTCTGTTGAACTCTTCCTCTATTCTCTGTACAGACTTAGAAATACCTTTCTTAAGGGTATCACTGCTTTTACTTTGGTTGTTAACTTCCATGGTAAGCTTTCTTATTTGCTTGAGGATAGGGACTGTGTCAAATTTGAAAATTTTTTTTTGGTTGTCCTTGTTGTTTTCTTTTTGTTTTTAATCCATGGGATCCTGGCACATGGGAGACCTTGACACAAATGTGTTTATGTAGCAGGCAGACAGGAATCATTGAGTGTTCTGCCACATTTCTCATGATAATGAGACAGAGATAACAAGACCTCAGAATGTTTGTTTTCTACTCTGCTTTTTGATATCAAAATTTAAGGATGTTAAATGTCTTCTTACCCGTATTTCAGGGATATTCCAGCTTCAGATTTAAGTCTTGATCTCTGTCCCCATTCCTGAGGAAAGATAAGCACCAGAAACTTTTGCTCCAGCGGGGCTCATGCTGGACTCTGGATGTGACTCAAGACTGGGGAAAATCTACTTTATCTTTCATCTATGGATGACTTTCATATGCTGGAACTAGGCTTACATAGCTTGATATCTAAAATGGAAAGTTTATTTTAGGCACAAATGAGAAAGTGAAGATTCCTAAAAGATTGTATCTAAATCTGAGTCGTGCCCCTGTTACTCTGTAGTTAATGTGCACAGCTATTTACCTTTTAGCCTTCTACTCCTTTGCAAACTCTTATGTAACTTTAATTATGAGAGAGACTTGCTGTCTAGATAAAAACACTATTTCTTTTTTAAATTTTCATTTTCTTCTTTTCTGCTCAGCAATGTCAATATTTCCATTTCAAATTCTGATGACATTAAAAAAAAAAAACCCTATTTGTACATATGATCCCTTTTAGAATTCAAAATAAGTCCTTCAGAAAATGCTGGTAATTTACCGGGTTGCTTACGTTGTTCTTTTCTGATCTGTTTTGTTATGTCTTCTTTTGTCTTAATCTCTTTAAAATAAAAAAATAAAATTAAAAATGCTGGTAACTTAGATTCACACGTAATTCTTTCAAAACCTGGCCAATTTACTTTTACTTGTTTATCATGCATTCACGGATTAGCTGGCATGTCCCAAGAGTTGTTGACTCTATGAAAAGAAAGTTGATGTGTACCTCTTAGCCTTAAAAGGCCCATCATCGTTTGTGGGAGACAACATGAAGAGCGATCACACAATATGGGGAGGGGTAAGGATAGGTGAGCACTTGGTGCTGGGCAGAGGAGAGGGTCAGGGAAGACTCTAGGTGCTTCCTGGTTTAACTAGAAGGTAGACTGCAGCCTGCATTTTATTGAGGGGGCTTCTATCCTCTCAAGAGTGATCCAAATGTCTGCTTCCTGTCCTGGATACTTGACCTACAATCCACAAACTCATAGGGTCTCACAATTTTCACAGAAAATTTACACTTACTTTCATTGATGTCTTGGTGAAATTGAATACTTGTCCTCCTTCTTGACTGTAACCATAAACCACAGTAATGTAATGATTCCTAAACTCTGTCATCACGTGAAATCACAGATATTTCCCAGTCACATGGCAGTGGTTACAGAGGTCTCAAAACACTACTTCTTTCTCCTCTACATATCAGTTTGTGGCAGACCCACCTCTATAACTTTTAACATGTTCCTAAGACGCACACGTCACCATAGCATCCATTGTTTTCTTGTACTTGTTATCTCAATAAAATCCTTTATTTACAATCTTTTCACTTTTTATTCATTTAAAAATTGTACTCTGAGAAGGAGCTATGGACTCCATGCAATCACTACAAACAAAAACAAAAATTCCTGTGGTCTGTGGTGCCTTACTGGCTATCACCCACTGCAGTGACATCCATATTGGAGCAAGGGTTCAAACATGCTCTTGCATATGCCCAGAGCATTGGGCAGTGTCTGTAGTAGGTGATTAAAAAGCACCCACTGAACAAAGGTTAATAAATAAGAGAACTGTGGGGAAAGTGAAAGAGGAGGCATGCCCAGGGAGGCACACAAGCAAAGGTACAAGAGTGACAAACAGCTTGGGTAGAGCAGTGTCTAGCAGCAAGCCTGAGGGAGACATAGGCAGGCCCACTGGCCCTCCTGCCTTTTCCTGGCTCCTCAGCAGGAATAAAACAGGATCCATGTGATTCTTTTTGATAAGAGCAGAAAATACAATTTGAAGAATTTATTGGTCTTAACAGATAAACCTGACAAATGGTAATATAGTGGGTCATTTAGCTATTTCTTGTTACCTATCCTTTCAGCCTATTTCACTCATGAAAGATGAACAGAAATTATTTGCATAATATGTAGGTACAAGTGATCAAAAGTCTTCAAATTAATGTAGCTGGTGCCAGGCACTCTTCTCATGGACACCCACAATAAAATTAAAGTCGCACCCAAGAGAGCCTGTGGCTTGCAGTTTGAGGCACGCAGAGAGGATGGTTTATGAGAGAGAAAAGTGGTAGTAATGGGTTCATTGCTGCCAGAATACAGTGTCTTGACACACAGTTTGAGATGTCTGAATCTGACAGTTAGTAGCTGAGATGATAGTGGCCAAATACTTCTGGAGGTCAAATTCATGCAGAGTTCCTGAAAAGGTGAGAAATCTCGGAGATTTGTAATGACAAAGCTGATGAGAAGATTGATGAAACAGTGGTGGCAACAGGACAAGCCTCTGAAATAGCTTCTGAATGATTTATCCTTGTGACAGCGGAGCCAACTGACACTAGCAGAGTGCTAATTAAATACCAACCACGGGGAAAACACCACAAATTTCTTTTGGCTCTGTGTTGGAAATTTTGTTTTTTTAAGCAGGAGCCAGGTTCTTTTCTAATACATGTTTCTTTTTAGACCTATATATTATGTGTCTTTATTTCTTTTTTAAAAAATTCTGTCGATCTCAAGCACATTTGATTTGAAATAAAAAAAGAAAAAGAGGAGAGAAGAAAGTGAGAGAACAAGGGATGAGAGATGAAAGATAGGACAGGTGGTACAGTGAAAGAGCAAGGGAGATAGACACTTCCAAGTGTCCTAATAATATTGTATAAGAAAATTTTGCTTACATTTCTTTCCAGTTATTTCTGATAAACACCATTTGTGAAAAAATCCCCAAAAAAAGTCAAATGATTTGCATTTTCCTAGGTGTTTATATTTAATAAGAGTTAATCTTTATTTACTCAGTACTAGTCTGCTAAGTATGCATCATTTCCACATGCATCATTTATGAGCTGGAAACATTTTTTCTTTTTTTCATAAATAAAGAAACTGAGGCAGATAGAGAGCTAAGATGGTCTTTGGAGGGTGCTATCTTATTTCACTCTCTGTGAGAAATTCCATAAAACCAGTTTTAAAGAGCTTTTTTAAAAATGAAAGCTCTTTATACATATTATATTTTGGAAAGAGAATTCAGGCATCTTAAAGAAAGCTTGTTAACTAAATAAGTATTCAAATTAACTCTAAGAGGTGGCACCTTGCTCTTAGAGGAGGGCTCTCCGTTTGGAAAAGTTGTCTTTTGAAAGACTGAGGCTTCTTAGATTTAAGGTCGGTCCCTTTCTGTCCTCTTTCAAGCTTGGACTGGTTTGGAGGGAGGCATTCTCGGAAGTAGCAATTAAAGAATTTGGGATTGAAAAGCAAAAATAAGTTGCTATCTGGAAACACCTATAACCAGTTGGCAAGGGCCAAACTGCAAAGGATTTTGAAGCAAAGTGAAATTTAGGTGAAACTTAGAGCTTTGTTCAATTTATGAGGCTCTTCTACCAGCATTAGGGAAAGTGTTAAATCTGAAAGTAACTTCCAATCAGTTCCAGTGAATGAGTTGAGGACCGGAAATGCTTTGTGATGGTAAAATGACTAATGATGCAAGTAAGTGAATGTTTCTTAAGACAGCCTGTTGGAGGAGAATGATCTATTTTACCAGTTAATGTGGATTGCCTTTCGATAGTATAATGATGGCTTTATCTGTGAAACTCAAAGTTCATATGGATTTCAGGAGAATTGCTCTTGTAATTTCATGACATGTTTAGGTTAGTAAGAGTATCTACAGGGAGCAGTGCAGCATGGAGACCTTCTCCAGCATGTGAGTCAAAGCACCTGTCAGCCAAAGTTCCTGCGTGAGCAGTCTCTATCCCCATGTTTCTTGCCTCGCCCAGGCTGATATTGATAGTAAGGTACTTCTCATGACCCTAAAAGCCAGGGCACAGTAACATAGGTGCTGACCCTACTTTTAAGATTAAAGATGAACCTGGGGCATCACGATCTTGCTAGGATAACAAAGACCCACAGTGGAGCTTGTACAAAGGTGAGAATGCAGTTGACAGGAGATCTGAAAAGTACCTCTGGGTCTGGGGCTTGCAAGCCTCTCTGGGCACTGCTGGGAGTGAGACAAGTCACCCATCATACTGTACTCTAAGAAAACTAAGCCTGAAATGAAAAATCAGGACTTAGAAATTCTCTGATGGAGTTCTTCCTTTTGTGTTTCTCCCACAGTCCCCTGGCTGTGTCTTAATATCCACACAATCATCTTCCCACCAGTTCTTGGTGATGGGCTTGAAAGCTTGCCATGGGTCAAACACAGATCTCACTGGAGTTCCTCACGCTCAGACCTCAGCCCCTAATGCCAGCCAGATTTTTGTTCTGTTCCTTATCAGACACATTTAATGGCAACTGGGTTTTTAAGCCACGGGGAAGAGACAGCAAGAACAAATATATAATTAGACATGTTTCCTGGCTGTGAGCTCCATGGACAGGCCTTTCTGGGTGACTTGTCCTAATTGTGTCAGCAGCTTCCCCCAGCAGAGAAGCAGACTGTGTTTGATCCATGAACTTGGAGCTTGAGGTGAAGAATTGTGCATCTACCAGAGCAATTATAACTATAATTAAGAGTGGGTTGGCTTTCTTTTCAGTTTGCTATTGCACTTCTCATTGAGTGTGGCAGGGATTTCCATTAATAATAAAGACATCTGAAGATGTGGAATTAGGAACTGGTTGACTGTAGTTAATTGACATATTATTGTATTCCCATAAATTCTGATTGGGACTGCTGTGAGTAGATTTACAGCTGCTAAGAAGAAATAAAATATACAGCCCCTTACAATGAAGTTGTTTTAAGGTTGAAGCTTTTGTGTTTTAGTCACTGTGAAGCTGGATAAGTATCAGTTTGAAGATTTTGTTTCAGAGAATGCTATAGTAATGGACATGATAAGAGATTCTGATGACTATGCATAAATTGCCTTTGGGGCTCTAGGACAGAGTGTTTTTAGAGATTATAAAAATGACAGTCTGACAAAATCACGTTCTACCAACTTCTGGATATTATGACCACTGTCCTATACCTCATTACATTTTCAAAAAATCCCAAAATTACTGATGATAAAAACCCAACATTGTACATAATTAGGATGTGCTAATTGCAGTGTTTAAAAACTACCACAGCTCAAAATAAACATCATTCTCATTTTACAAACAGTGATAACAATGATTAAATGGGAACTTTCTTTGAAGCATTGTTTACACTGAATTTTCAGTGACGACTGAAAAACCAAGTTAATTCCCATGTGGTTTGTAAGTGTGGCTTTATTTGGCAGTGCCCTTGGCCATGGACCCCTCAGGAATAGAAAGAACATCAGGATGGAGTCAGAAGTTTTGCTAACTGAAGGTTTCTTCCAAAGCATATACGATCTCTGAGCATTAAGGTGCCCATCTTTGAAATTGGGGAAATAATATGTAACTCGCGAAGTGGATGAGAGTATTCTGACTAAATTTAGGACTAGAATGAGGCAAGCAGGGTGCCTGGGATTCACAAGTTAAGGAAGTGAGTCTAAAGAACCTACTCAGGGCTTGCATGACCCGAAAAGTCCTGAATTCTGCACCCTCCCATCCCCTCCTTGTTTCTCTAGTCCTAGCTAGTATTAAAGAGGCAGCCATATCATGTCACCTTGATCAGACGTAGGCACTGTTCATTGTGTCTGTCATATAGTTACCTAAGAAGATGTCTGAGTTTTCCTACCCATCCTTCTCTGCATATCATCTGGCTGCTAGCCACCAGTTACTTCTCACTGAAGTCCTATCCTAATCTCTGAGTCTGATCGGTCCTTGGCTCCAGAATGATTTGAAGTCCATAACCAGCATCTACATTTCTTTCTTACTTGGAGTCTTAGCAAATATCTCTCCCATGTTTATCCCAAAGGCATAAACCAGGTACAGGAGTCCAAGAAGTGAGTTTGAGAGCCAAATGACGCCACACCTCTGGAGCCCCATTATTTCAAATCTCTTTTCTTATCCCTCTCTCAGTCCTTTCTTTCTTTCTTTCTTTCCTTCTTTCTCTCTCTTTCTCTTTCTTTCTTTCTTCTTCATAGCACTTATCAGTACTTGTCAAACTATAATGCTTATATAACTAGTTTTTATATAACTATAATGCTTATATAACTAGTTGCTTGTTTCCACAAGAAAAAGTTATCTGATGCTGAATGACTAGAGTAGTTATTAGTTGTGTTGCTATTATCCTTAGCAATAATGTGAGTCTATATGATTGAGGCAGTTAACTGGGATATGTGGTAGCATGACAAAAGTAACTCTTTAAAGTGGGATTGAAATCATTCCTGAGTACACAAGCCATAAATTTTATAAAAATAGGGATGATATTCTTTTGTTTTGTTACTATGACCAGCTGCTTGGTACTATGAAGACGTGGGTACTTTGTATCAGAAAACAAGTGAGATGGGAAAAACGTCAGAACTGAACATTATTTTAGATTTTGAGAGTATAGTCTCTTTGCTGATAACTGGTGTTGACTGCTTGGTAGACCGAGAGAGAAATTCAGACAATTACAGTTTAACTTGGAGAAGACCAGTAAGTAGATAGCTGGCAGGAACTGGTATTCAAATCCAGACATCGGCTCATTAGCATCACAGAGCTACTAAAATTAGCTATCTGTGCTGATTTCTGACTTGGCCTTCAGCATCCTTTGAAGGGATTTTTAAAAAATTATCTAACTCCGTATGCTTTAAAGGTAAAGTTATTCAAAGCAAAGAAAGATTGTTTTCTTTTTGGCTAAAAGAAGGATGTTGCAGTATGTTTCATCACATAAGTCATGTAGATAATTTGGATTGAGTTCAAACACAGTGTATTTTTAAAAATGTAAATCTGCAAAGAAAAGCTAAATATTTGAAGCCATCTCGGTCTTAGGAATTTTATGTTGCACTTTGAACATGCAATTAAGCCCAGCAGCTTGAGAATGCTGCTGGTTGGGACATGTCTGGCTCAGATAAGGGGCTGAGTTGGGGCAGATTTGGCCAGTGCCTCCCTTTGTTGAAGGACAGTTGTTGCTTTGTCCCTGGCTTTCATGTGGTACAGCAGGAAGAAAAGCTGTGCACACATGGCATGTATCTGTTTAACTCTGACCTCACCCCAACCTGTGCTGCAGTCCTTAGCAAAATGGAGGTTTGGAAGCATCTTTACTAACTGGTTTCTTGTAACTACTCAGTTAACATACACAGGCAAACTCAGATTTCTGCTCTTTTCGAATTGACTAGAATGAATACTTGCCCATGTCTCTGCTTTTCTGTGACAAAGGTTTGCCTTAATTCTTTCCCCAAAGAGATGTGGTTTCCATGATTAATGGCCCATCTAAAACTTAGAACAAAAGTAGTTAACATATTCTGACAACTCGTAATACACTGTGCCCTGCCCCAGGTGCTAGGTCATACCAATACCATGATACAGGTATCTTATTTATTTATATCCTATAGATCTAGAAAATGAGATCTGTATCCTTCTGTATCCTTTAAATCTGTAGCCTTCCCCTTGGTTCACACCAATCCAGATACAATAACTTTGAGAACTTTTGTGTGTTTGTACAAACACATTTACTTTGGATGAATAGCAAAGGATCCCATCTTGAATTGGAGTTTGTTTTGAGAGTCTTCCTTTGTTGAATATTACAGATGTTGGCCACAGATGCAAAATAACCAGTTTAATATAACTTTTCTCCAGTTTAATGCTTCTACTCCTGAAGATTTGTAGACTAGGCCTTTTAAACTCTGACTCTTCCCAGTGTAGAGGCAGTCAAGGAAGTGAGTTCAACAAGCTGGACAGTGAGTCCACTGAGCTGTGGGCATACTTTATGTGAAGCTCTGATTCCTTGAGAGAAAAATCAAGGTCACTGTATTGCCTAATTTTTCTGAAGGAAATGTAAAATAAAGCTAAACACCCATACACATGTATGGGAAAGAAAGGACTTAGAAGCTGCCATTTCAAGATATTCTCTGATCAAAGCGAATAATAGATTACTCATAAGAGATTTTGTTTCATGTTTTTCCTGTGAGGAAAAAGACAAACTATCATCCATGGGAACCTCCAGACTAGTAAGTTATATAATAGAAAGACATTTATTTCTTAGTCTATAGTTATAGCAGTGTACAATTTCTAGTCAAGATACATTATCTTCTTGTCTTATCCAGTGAGCTTGGCACTAGCTATGTAGCCAATATAAAGTTAAATATTATTAAATGTTCAATTGTTCACTTCCAAAATTACACTTCAACTACTTAATAGCCATAGATGGGTAGTGGCTACCTATAATGGACAGAGCAAAATAGAGCATTTCTATCATGCTGCAAGTTCTGTCAAAAAATCCAATTCTAGATTCTCAGATTCTGGCAGCCTGGCTTATCTTATAATTATGTGATATGAGAGAATGCTCGCCTGATAAGAATTGAGGAAAACTGAATGCCTGATTCCAATTCTCACCGACCCATTTGCCCATGTGATAGGAAAACTGACTTGAATAACAGTGCAATGATTTTCCTGAAAGGGAGTGATCTTGAGTCACTGTCATGATTCTTGTGTTAAAATCACCTGAGGAAATATTTAAAAATTTAAGTTTTTCAACTCTACTCCATGTCTAATTCACCAGGAATTTGAAGAGCTGGATCTTCATGATGTCCCTTAGTAATTTTGATGGAGGTTTCTGATTAAGCACTTCTTCAGTAGTACAAATAAAGTTCCACAAGCCATTACAAAGGCCTTTGGGATTTCCAAAGGCCTGCATCAAAATCAAAAGTATCTTGGCTAAATCTCATGGATATCTTCGGACTTCTATACTACCGAATTACTTGATGGCCATTTATGTTATTAATGTGATACAGCAAATTCAAATACATTAAAAAAATCTGATCTGCCTCTCAAAGTGAGCAATTTCTTCACGACTGACAGATCTTTCATTCACATTTGGATAGCCTGGATTTGTGCTAGTCTATACTCTTTGGAAATGCCTCCCCAGATTAACTCTGTCTGTTGAATTTATAAAATCTCTTAGATTTGCTTTGCTTTACTGTATACTGGCACGCCAGGTTTTAAATTGAAAATAATTATTAGTGAAGTACAGATGAAGATGAGTCCAACTTTGACCATAGCCCACTGTATAATTCCCATTCCCTTCTAGGAAGGCACAAAGCCTTCATGGATTGGGTATTGGGTGACCTTGCTCTTTCCTTGCACAGAAAGATGGGTAGGGATTAGAACAGAAAGACTCAGACAAAAATGGGCTCAGGTGGAAACTACATGGTGTAAGAGGGGCCAGACAGCAATAGTAAGGGAGAATTCAGGGACAGATGCTCGCATATGCCACCATGGACATTCTCAGAACTCATTTATGGCCTAGCTTGTGGCACCAGAGAATAGCCACACACACACCATACAATGTTCCAGAGCTCCTAAGAAGTCACAACCATTTCTTAAAAAGGCTACTCAGGTCCATACCACTGTCCTAAAGAGCAGTTTTTATTTAACACAGTGCCTCTAACCTTTATTGAAAGCTGGAAGAACCTCAGGAACTCTAAAAATTCCAGAGGCTCTGGTTGTTACATACCAACTACATCAGGATGTGGTGAGAGCCAAGCATCGGACCTTTTAAAGATCTCAGATAATGCATCATGGAGTGAACTTTGGGAGTCACTGATTTAAGGACACATCGCATTACTTAAAGTGTCTGCTATAAGAGTTTTAGGCTATTGTTCAACAGGTCTCAGAGCAAGTGACCATGGCTTATGCTTTCTGATTCTAATTATTTTTTCCCATGTGGCCACCAAGTAGACTCCGTGTGCATGTGGGACAGAAGCCAAATCTTCTCTTCCTTTATGTACTGTGTGAAAATTCAGTACTTCTCTGGACACATGAAGAGCACACATTAATGCAAGACGCTTCTCAGAGAAATTCTTATTTCTATATGGGCATTCAGAGGCCTTTATGAAATGTTACTTCAACTTAACCTCAGCCTGAATATCCATCTGTAGTGGGTTATAAGATTTAAGGATATATCAAAATGGTTCCAAGCACCTCAAGTAGGTTAGATTCTCAAACAGTAGACCTTGCTAGACACAGTAGAGACCTCATCCTAAAGACTTCATTCAGTAGATTAGGGTGGAGTCTTGGATCAATATGTTTCATATTTCTTCGGTATTTCCAATGTTTCCCAAAGTCCGGGGATGTGATGGGAACCCAGCACCAGACGTTTTAAAGATCTTAGGTAATGCTGTCATGAAACAATGAAATAGATGTTACTTCCTTTTCTTATCCTTAAATTCTAGTGAGCATACTTTCCATCTGGCTGGGAATTAACTGTACTCAGAAGTAGTATTATCGGGTCATAGGGAAATGTGTAAAACAAGCTTTCATCACAAGAGCTTGTGGACTTGGGATTTGGAGCCATTCTTCAGACATTGTCCTACATACCATGATAGCTTGAATTATACTCCCAATTTGTACCATTTACTGAAGTTGTGAGTAGGAGACTTGTCTGATCTCAACTGTATCTTTGAGTAATTTTTCTTGTAGGACCATACCTGTAAGTATTTCTAATCAATAATTCCTTTATTGATCTTAGACTCCCAAACTTGGCTCTCCCTTCTCATTCTTGTGTCCATCACAGCACTTCCTGACATTGATGATTAGTTGCTGCGATTGCCACAGGGTCTTGAGCTTGTTTGCTTTGCTTAATTCCCTCAATTACTCAACAGTATCAGTGTCTTTCCAGGTGCCTTACTGCCATCTTATAAAGTTGATATGTTTGTCACCAAAAAAGAGGGGAACTTGTGTTATCTCTTGCATGTCATCAGACCATTTACTATGGTTATAATTTTATACTTAACTGGGAAGTGACTATCTACTTCCCAATTAAGTATAGGATCCCTCTAAAAGCTACAGGGGTAGGGATCATGTGATTTCCATTTTATCTCTGGTATTCTACAGAGAACCTAGTATGGAGCAAGCCATCACAACTATTAGATGACTTAGACTCTGGGTAGAATTATTTTTCTTTAGAACAGTGTTTAGCTTGAGTTAAACACAATTTTTAACAAGAAAAATAGTTTAACTCAAAGAAATAATTTCCATTATTTTATAAAGAGTGTGATGGTGAGGTTTAGACCCACATAGTTCCCATTTCTTTTAGGTACTATATCCAAACTAATTGAATACAGAGCTGCCCACATTAATAAGGCCAACTCATTTGTATTTCCTTGTGAATCCAACATTAAATAACTCTTTTCACCATCAACATTATCTACCAGTAAAACAGAAAGAAAACATTGTGGTTAGAAGAGAATGATTCTGAGACCATATTAAATTAAAAGTCAGTTTGGGTTGGGTATTTATCCTTTTGCTATCCTTATTTATAGTATGGCCACTTACCTCTCTTTACATAAACTTCTATTTCCTTTGCTTATAAGGAACCCAAATAGTTGGGTACATGTTATAGAATATTTAAGAATTCATAACTTTTCACTCAATCTTTCATTGCCTGGATAAGCATCACACCCATCCTTCCAAAAACTAAATATTTATTGAACAAAGTTGTGAGTTTTGACTAGAAGTAATCCAGGGTCCAGTGAAGAAGAAATATATTTTAACATGCAAAAAGGATAGTCTCTCCCTCCAAAAAAAATGACGTATGGCATTGTTAGAATATCCACAAAGACAAAAATTAGCATTTTTGTCTAGGAAATTCTAATGAGATTTCTTTAAAAGGCACATCAAAAGCTGTGGTCAGTACCAAACAGATTGAATCCTTAAGTCCCTGCCTATAATCTAAACTAAAATAGCACTTGGACCCAAAATACCTAATCTTGTGAAACAATTAGATGCAATGAAAGAATGATATGTAATTTGGCCACCATAAAAATAGTAGAGGTACAATAGCTGTCCCCTAGAAATCTGGAGAAAAAAATGAGTATTTTTGATCAAATAGTTTGGCAAAGAGAGTTGACACAAGGAAGGAGAAATAAGTGAGAGGGCAAGAGAAGCCATGAGCACTGGGGTAGAGACAGGAAGGGAGACCACACTTGGGCTGAGCTGGGCAACGTGAATTAGTACGCTGTACGTTTATAGAACAGAAACAAATCTGCCTGGACTTGTTCACCAAGCAAAGGTAATGTTGACTGCTCTGGACCAGTGATAACTTGGGATATAGAAATTCTATCTACCAGCTTGATTTCATCAGGAAAGAAATACGTGGTCAGAAATTAGTAAGTCATACAGAAAGTGCAAAACTCTGCTAATGGTAGATGACACCTTTTGACTTGACAAAATTGACTGAGTTGATTGAAGTTTTCAAAGAGAAGGCTCCTTTTCTCCCTTGAAAATGACCTTTCCAAGTAGCACATAGAAAATGATCACTATATTTAGTCAAGAGAATGTGGGCAACTCAAAACTAATCAGTATTTCATAGCTGCAGTTCATCCATGCTGTTTGTTTAAAAATTCTGCTAGCTAGTAGCTTATCACACATTGGGAATAAAAAAGATATGACCATCTTATTTTGGTAACAGTTGTGATAGGAGAATGCCAAAACATTATGTAAAATGAAACCTTTAAGCAAGGGAAAGAAAAACTCACTATGTCAGCTGATCCTTCCCTCATCTGAGCATGTATTTTCAAGCTGTTATGGAGTGTACTAGCAATTGCATGTGTTTCCAGGAGAAAATGAAATGAGCCCACTCGATATCAGTAAATATTTCTCAGTATTTTGGTTTCTATGTGTCTTAAGTGTGAATTTTGAGTAAGGGCTTTATTCAAGAAAACGGCTTCTCACTCATTTTGTACAATAATATTGCTGAAGCTTAGTTAATGGTATTCAACTATCTGTTCTGCTAGGCAGTGTAATGCAATTGTATGAAATAAGAAATTCTCTGAAAGGAAATTTCATTTCACACAGTTTCATAAACCTTCATTGTTGAATATTTGATGACAAAAGGAGTTAAATATAAAACAAGAGATTTGTGCATTGCAATCATTATTTGATGGCCAATAGAATCTCTTTCCACTGCCCCCTGCCTGCCAAAGGGCACCCGTCTTTGCAGATACTTGAGTCCTTCTAACCAAGTTTATCCCCATGTTTTCGGCTTGCTAATGTTCCATGACTGCCTACTATAGTCCTATCTTGGTCTCTGAGTTTTGTCAGCAGAATGTCTGAGGTCCATGACCAACACTCACATTTCTTTCTCAGATTCTTAGCATATTTTCCTAGTGTCTATCCAAAAGGCATAAACCAGGTCCACAAGAATCCAACTGGGTTTCTTTGCCAACTGGGACTGCAGCCCTGGAACGCCATTATTTCCAAATCTCTTGTATTATTTGTGCCCTTGCAGTTATGGGTCTTGTGCCCTTCTGAATTTCTACACTGTCATTTTAACATGGATCCTACAGCAGGAGAGGCTGTAGTGCCTTGCACTTGAAGTTAATTGTCCTCATTGTTTTTTGCATTACTTTTTAAGTCTTTAATGTGATTCAAGCCAATATACACTCTTGCCTTTATTGCTCTGCCACCTCTTTTATAGTTTGTCCACTTTTCATCGTATTTCCCTTTCATTTCTCTTAGCTTCTAAACTTAATTTTCATTTGCTAAATGTCAGGTCACTGGTCAAAAGGAAGTGGGAGGTAGGAATCAGCCAAGTGAGGAGTTTTTAACTGCAATGTCAAACACTTGATTAGTGGATTAATTTTTTGAAAGGAAATGTGAAGCACTGCAGTTTAAAGAAATATTTTAAAAGTTAATTTACCATAAATCTGGATTTAAATTTATTTTGCTTTTTATTTACGTTGAGTCCTTTGTTGTCTTAAAGAAATATCACTTATCTTCTGTTTGATAATTGAATGACAATAGTATGTGAGTGAGGACATAGGAGATCAATCAGAGAAGAAAAAAAAAAGGGGTGACAAACAAAATTTATATTTTAAAAAGGAAAAATAGATAAAGTCACTGATAGTGATTAGGTGGAATTAACTATAGTCATCATCTTTTAACCTCACTTCCTTGACCTACATGAAAAGGCTGTTGTTTCTCCTCCCCTGGGCAGATGAGACAGCAGGACTAAAGCTATGAGTGGAGCGAGGAAGCTCATCTCAGAACAGCTGATGCCCATTCAGTGAAGAAGACAGAAAGCTTTTGGCTAAAGGTTTTTGACCATAATTGAACCTAATTCCTAGACTATGGTAACCTAAACACAGAGTAATTTCAAGAGTTTATTCCTGTTTAACGCTATACTCCTAGGATTGCTATAGCATGGTTATTGGGCAACATAATATATGCATTTTAATAAGATGAGATTTTTATTAAAATATTATGAATATTAGCTTTACTTTTCATATACATGTATGAATTTTATCATGGTTATGTAATATTCTGTTGAATGCATATTCCAGTGACTATACTAGCAATATTAGCTAAGTTAGTTATTAGGATATATATTTAGCAAAGAAACCATTTATTTAGCACATTTATCACTTTTCTTTCTCCTTGCCTACTTTCTAAAAAGAAAAATGTTTCATGCTTTAAGGGTTTTTATTTATTTAGTTATTATTATTATTATTATTTGTCTTTTTGAGACAGTCTTACCGTGTAGCAAGCTGGCCTTGTGCTCAGTTTGAAGTCCAGGGTGGTCTCAAACTTGCGAACAATTCTCCTGCCTCTACCTCCCAAGTACTGGGATTATAAGAGTGTGCCATGACATCTAGCTGATTCATCTAAATTTTAAAAACATCATTTTATGCAAATTACTGAAGAATTTTTCATCAACAAATTAGAATTTTACATATTGAGAATTTAAAAGCAAAGCAATTTTTATTGCTTTTTTTTTTTTACAAACATGGCAAAGAGATGTTAAAGAGATACCAATACATTTATCTGTTGACTGTAAAACATAATATAATTTTAGTGTTTTGGGTAAGGGAATTAGAATATGATGTATTTGAAGACCCATTATATTTTGCCATTCTTAGAACTATTTTAGGAATAAATAGCTGTTAATTCTTTTCCTTTGTTAACATTTTTTTCTCCATCAATTTATTACTATAAAAGAGCTTTGAGCATAGATAGGAGTTTAAGGAATAGCAACATGAGCAGTCTTTAGCCTTTCAGGTCAGACAGCTGCTCTGTTTCAAGAGAAAAAAAACTTCATTGCTTTATGACTATGTGGATGATAAATCCCAAAGCACCATAAACATACTTCTATTTCTGATCCTGCACAGATACATCACATTAAAATGTGGATTGGAGTAATACTGACATGGAGCCCAGACCAAATGAGTGCTAACCAGAACACTTTCATTACTACTCTGTCTCTTTTCATTGTCTCTTTTCCTGTGAGGTCTCTTCCTTTATCATTCTGTCAGCCACAGAGATACAACTTAACAAAATACTTATCCACCCAGAAAGTATCAGTTTAAGTGAATACTGCTTACGTGCAAACAATCGATGAATTGTTTTTATAAGAGTCTGTTGTCTTCGTGCTTGGTTTATATTGTGTTACCTGGGATGTGCTTGTTGAATACCTAAATAGAACACATGTCCTTTGCAAGTTACTCTTTTATTGTACACCCTGGAATCATTTGTAAGTGATATATGCACTGAGTATTGAATTTTTCTTTTTGTAGTAGATGTGAACACATTTAGTTCTACATGATAAGAATTCAATGTATATACTGTAGTAAATTAATATTAACTTACCAGTAAGTGACATATTGATTAAACACTTTAAAACTGGCACATTTAGAGTTGCCAGAAAAAAAGTCTGACTTTTTTTTTTTAAATTTGAATTTCACATGTACAAAGAATAATTATTTTAGAGTATGTTTGCAAACATTTAACATTTAGGATATATTTATGGTAAAGTAATTATTGTTCATCTGAAATTAAAATTTAACTGGATATCTTAAATTTTATTATGTTAAATCTATCAGCCTCAAAAGCACATAACATATAAAATTCTCCAGTTTATTGAATTGCTATATTTTTTGTCTATTTTGTGCCAGCCTCATGATTAGACAGAACAGTTTGCTAGATTTAGCTAGCTTGTTGATATGGTAGAAAAAACTTAATGAATTTGGAATTATCACTGTCAAAGATAGAGAAAGGAAATTTTTGTTGTTGTTGTTGTTGTTGTTGTATTTTGTTTTTGTGGTGCCAGGAATTGAACTCAGGACCTTGTGCTTGCCAGGAAAGAGCTGTGCTATTAAGCTATCCCCTTAGACCTGAGAAATGCAGTTTTTAAATGAGTCAACAAAGTACAATATTTTAACTTTATTTTTACCCATCAGTTGAAATTTTTTTTGTAAGTAAAATTGTAATACATACACAAAAGAAAAACATAACTGATACTAAGCATACATAAAAGCCACATAAAGTCACAAATAAACACAGTGTCTTATATTAAATCTAATTCTCCAGATTCCGACTTCTCCAGAATCACTCTTCTAGGCACAACACTGGCTTGGGATTTGGGAAATCCTTTTGTAGTCTTGGTGGTGTTGCTGTGACCTTTGTGGCCTGGGCAGATGTCTTTTATTTTCATGTAGGATTCCCACATTTCACTTGTCAGTAAAAGAACTTGGAAGACTGAAACCTATGGTTATTTCCAGATGTGAAGTGATATTTGCCTCTGGTTTGGGCTTCAAATTCCTGGGCAATAATTTTATCTATTCTTGTGAATCTGGTGCTTGCTTAGTAGGTTTTGGTTTTTGCTTGTGTTTTATACTGTGTTATTTTTGTGTCTTCCTTGTTTTTTATTTAAATGGATTTAATTTTCACTTTTAATGGGTACCAGGACATCATTCAGGCAAAGTAACTCAAAATTAAATATAAAGGAAATCTCCTATTAATATTCATGTTAAGATGCTGGGTGTGCCCTTTAAATGAAATCATGTTTCTCGCTAAGGATTTTCAGGCTTACTCCAAAAGTTTAATTATATGATGAAATGATACTTTCCTTGAGAGGAACTATTTGGTGCCCAATTCTAGACCAATCTTTTTAAGTGAACTGTAAAAAATAAAAAATAAAAAAAATGTGCAAGGATCAAGATAATTTTAAGCACTAGGAAAGTGCTACATAAAAGAAATGCTCTATATACAATATATAAACATATGTGAAGCTCACATAATTTTGCCCATTTGTATTACTAGGTGGGATGCTCTAAGACAGTTTTCATACTTAAGTGTTATTTAAGAAAAAATAAAACCTTAGAATTACGTTCTTCCTGTGTGCCTCCCCCTCTACCCTCCCCCTTTCCTTGCTTCCCCCTCCCCTCCTCCTCCTCCTTTTCTCCTCTCCCTCTCTCTCTCTAAGAAACTCAGGTCTGGGCATCCAAATGACCAGGACAGGGGACAGCAGTTAAGTGAGACACAGGGTCATGTAGTAGGCTCTTTGCCCTCTTGTAGGCCAGCACAGCTCCAGATAAAATCTCTAGAGTCTAAAGGGCAATGGAAGTGACAAGGTGGTTGAGAAGAAGAGAAGGAACAGGTCTGAGATGTGATTGGGGAATATGAAGAAACAGGAGACTCATCCAGAAGCTATATTTATGTGTGAAGATACTAATTCCACCTGGATTATTTGTGATACCTTGATGGGGACCGCATGATGATGGCGAAGGGGGATGGAAATTACTGAGGTACTAAATCCTTGCCGCATTTGGTGGTAAAGTGTAATTGTGTCTACTTGATTGGCTTGAGGCCTACCTAGAAGACTGGAAAGGCATGCTGCGGGCGTGTCTGTGTGCCGCATGACGTATTGACCTTGGATATTGTGTATGGTCCCTGGCTCCTTTCTCTCCAGGACTGTTGCCTTGCTCTGCCTCTGGCCATCATGAACTAAGTGGCTTTGCTCTGCCATGCCTTTCTGCCAGCTGAAAATGGACTAATTCTTTGAAACTGTGAGTCAAATGAAACTCACCCTTTACAGTATAGGAGTCAGGTGGTAGTTTTAGCAGCCGGAAACATGCTGGCTCTGTGAGGTAGGACTCCCTCTCGGTCTCTGTCTCTCTCCTGTCTTTGTCTCTATATCTTCTCTGTTTCTGTCTTTTGGTTTTTCTCCTTCCACTCCAACTGCACAGACAATAAACCCAAGAGTTGAGTTAACAAAGTGTACAGAATAATGAGGCAAACTTAGAGACAGTTCTCTCAAATAGGAAAATCTGGATATACAATGCATTATACTGTGTTAATGGAATAAATATGGCTTCAACAACTTTGAAACCCTCCCTGGAAGGAGACACAGAACTTCAGAACCATATGTAACTGCATTTTCTTGCATGTAGTCATTTATCTTTCTGAGCATAGTAATCCAAATTAGATTTTCTTAAAATCACTCTGAAAAATATACCTCCAAGTCTGTGGCTTTATGTGCAAATTAATTGAGAGACAAAAACACAACTGAAATAAAAAATAAAACTTGTTACATTAAATAAAGTAATAAGTAATTTATTTTAAAATAACCAGATTGACCCAGTTCCACTGGTTAGTTTTAAAATAGGACACCATTTTCCCTGAATAAAGCTTCCTGTATAACCAAGATAGTGGGAGAGCAAGTAAAACAATGACATAGAAATTCAAAAGGTGTCATCTCCTTAGCCTTGTTGGTAACTCATATATGACCTTGGATAAGTCACTTAAATTCTCCAAGGCGTGCTATGCCTGTGCTTTAAATATCTCACCAACTCTAAATTCCACTCTAAATTCTAAATTCTTGCCAACTCTAAATTCAACTTCTAAATACAACTCTAAATTCAATTCTTAATTAGGAGACTCTGATTCTTTGGATGGTTTTATATAACCAGGTCTTTCCATTCCAATATGTTAAATATACTTTTCCAGTACATTAGTTGTGAGGGACAGTATAAGGCCCCTTCGTTTTCATATCAAGCGTCCTCAAAATGTAAAGTCCAGAGCCACACCATCAGCATCACTCGGGCACTTGTTAAAAATGCAGTTCCAGACCTCACTCAGACTTGCTGAATCAGAAATTGTACAGATGAGGCCAGCTAGTCATATTTTAGCAACTCCTCCTCTCATATAACTAGGATCCAGGGTTTTACTCTGTGATATTAAAGAGCTATTTTATATAGAACAGAGTAATTCCCAGGTTATTGGAATGAGACCATCACTACTCAATCTTGCCTTGGCTGCATCCATAAGAAACCCTTCATCAGAAGAGAGTGTGCTGTAATGGATGATGACAGAAGGCAGCAAACAAGACAGGCTGTACTTTCCTTTCCTCATCAAATCCTTTCCAATTATGCATCTCTTGCACTTTAGTGTCTGTCTTCTCATATGTATTTTCAGGCTAAGTGTTCATTTCAAGTATGTTCATATTGAGTAATTAGGGATAAGAAATAAATTGCCACCAAGAAAATAAGAAAAACATCCCTTCAAAATTCTTATTGGCAAATAACAGGACTTTTACTGGGAAACACAGGTCACATGTGCCACCTTACAAGGTAAGATGTGAGAGGATGCTGCTCCCAGAAGAGTAGGAGCTGTACTAAAATCGAAGCAGTAATTTGAGGATTCAATGTAGACACTGAAGGTCATAGTGTTTTATTTATTATTGCAATTATAAAGGCAATAAAATTGCAACAGGCAACAGGGTCCATGCGATTTAGCCAGCTTTCCATGCTGTACTGTTACCCCTTATCAGCACTTCTGATTTTCAGGGGCTTGAGTCTAACAAGCAGCGTCAGCAAGTATACAGATTAATATGTTTGCCTAAGGAAAAAAAAAAAAAAACACTCTTCAAGCTGGCAGCTGTTGATAATGCCTTGCCCCTCCTGGGTTTGTTCTTTACTGGAAGGCCTGGAAGTGAGATGGTGAGTCTTTTTAGCACTATCACATGGGTTGTCTTCTTGGCACAAATAAAGAGACTGGGTGGCTGTACTTGTTCCTCAACTCTGAAAGAAAGACAGGTGGATTCCATAACTTTAAGGGCTCAGGGCATTGAATATCTGCAGAAGCACTCATTTCAAAGGCCTTGGTGTTAATTAAAAAGTAAGAAACAGGATAGAATGCTCTTGCTTTTGTCACGTTTTAAATTGTACTATCTTTGGTTTGCAGAACAGGAAGTTTTAAAGGAGAAAGTGACCATGTTAGCATGTGAAAATGTCCATTATTTATATGGGTTAAGTAGCAAAAAGGAAGTCATCAAACAGTGAATTGTAACTATCAACAAATTTGTTAATAGAATGAAATTTATCTTTGATTCACTGCAGCAACATTTGAATAATAATTTCTACTGTTGCTTTTGGGGGCCTTTCTGGTGGCTCTGATCTGTATTCAGTCCTTCCTATTCTTAGACATGCCTCTTTATTTTCAGGGTTGGTTTGTTTAATAAACAGAAACCAGTGAAAGCAATCATATAAAACCTCAGCAAGCTCAGCAAAGGATGCACAACGCTCATACTGACAACCACAGCACACACTGTTCACCCCTAGCCTTCTGAAGCCTGAACCCTTCACTCTCTGAGTTGCCCAAGGCCCCACATATCCGTGCACTGAAAGTTGCACACCTGTAGCTCACTCAAGACAAACTGTCTTCTCATTTTGTCTATGAAATCCCACTCACTCTTCACACTGCAATTTCACAACTCTTACTGTGGACAGCACCCCCAACCCCGGCTCCCAAGCTGGGTCATGGTTCCAGTCGTCTGCTTTCAGAGCGTCTTACAGATTTGGCTAGAGTAGTTTGATTAATGGCTGTCTTGCAATACAGAGTCCATTATTTGCTCATCAATATATCCCAGCACTTAGCAAAGTGCCTGCTTGACTTCTCATGGAAAATAGTACCCATCAAGTTTTTTTGAACAGAGAATGATATGATGGCATATATTTTAGAAAAATAACCCTTGCAGTAAGTTTGGAGGTCAAATAAAAAAGTAAGTTGATGTATAATAGGAAGTTCTTTTAGAGAATTATTGTAGTTGTCCAGGAAGAAAAAAAAAAACTCAATTCAATTTTGCACATTTACTAAGTTGGCAAACACACAGGTGTAGAGCACCAATGATGTGGGTGTGTGCAAAATACTATGCAAGGTGCTGATACAAGAAAGCATTCTATTTGGAGACTGAAAAAATTACTCCTAAATGTGCCTCTAGATAGACTCCCCAAGACTTGCTGGTTAATTCCAGATGTAGAAGAAGAAAGAATTCAAGAGGAATGTAAGATGTCTTGTTCAGGGACTTTGTAAAAGGTGATTCTATTAACCCTATTTTAGGACTTCAAGGAAGATAGCAGTGTAAAATAAAAGGTACAGAACTCAAGTCTGAGCATGCTGAGTGTAAGATATTTGGCAGATCTCCAAGTGAGTCAGCTGACCCAAGGCAAAGTTTGTGAAGTGAAACATCCTTGTTCAGAGCAAAATTTCTAGTAGATTTGAAATTGACCTAAAAACTCTGAAAGAAGAGCAATTGAAAAATGTAAAAATTTGTTTTTTTAAACTAATACTTTTACCTGGGACCTTTAGAAAGTACATATTTTATATGAGAATGAGTAAGATCATCTTTTTAGTTAAGAAATGCTGATGAAGTACATGAGTAATGTAGGTTGAGTATAAATACAACAAAATGGGTTTAAGTAGGAAACTAAGTAATATAGCATTCTTATTGGACAGCAATACATTTGTTACTCTTGCTTTATTTTGTACAAATTATGTATAATATACATATGTAATTTATGTACATATGGTATTATAATATATATTATATATGTTTATCATACAAAATTATAATTGCCACTATAAATGAAACAATATAAATTATGTAAAATTATACTTTTTTCTCTTAAAATATGTAATAAAACAATTTATTCTGTTTTTCATTTTTTTCTTAATAGATGACTCTTGTATTTTTCTCCTTCAAACAATGCTTAGTGTTATTTACACACACACATATGTATGTGTGTATGTACATAAACAAATACAATGATAAATAGATCTGTTTTTCTAAGTTTCAAAATCTCAGCAACTTTAGGAATGGAACTCTGCTTTATCCAAAGTGAGAGGGACTCAAAGAAGTGGCAAGGAAGAGTATGCAGGGCTTAAGCTGGCTATAGGAGGATGTGAGTGTTCATCAATAACACAAACGCACAAGGTATTATCTAAGAATCATCCTGCCCTGCCAATTCTTTAATGTCACATTAACTTGAGCCAAGCATGCAGCAATACGGACTATATCGCTGGACTGTATCAGTAATATTGAAAAAATGCTTTTCTGATGTCTATTGTATATGTGTTTCTCATTCAAGAGGTTCTTATTTAAATACTGAAACAGAATTGAATGAATGAAAGATTTGATTAGAGATATCTCCACCAATTGGCTGATTTGTTGAGATGTGCTTGTTTCCTTGTTGTTCAGTATATTGATGGTTCATATTGATGGTTTATACCAACCAGTAGAATTCTGTCTTCACATATTCACGTAGTAAATTCTTATTGAGAAGCTACTAGTGGATACTGCTAGATTTTAGATAGGAAAGAAACACTGATGTCAAAAGAGTTACAGCTGAACGGGAACTTCATGTATAGGGCATAGGAAAAAATATGTAAGGATGTAGTAATGAGAGAGAGCAGTGGGTCTCAGATTATGGCCCATGGCTTGGTGTGGGGGATATCATGATGGGAAATGTTTCTTAAGGGTGAGGGAAGGCAGAAAAAGGCTACATAGTTGGTGAGGACCAAACCACACTGGCCTTGAATGGTAGCTCAAAGGTTAAGATTTTCCAAAGTCATTCCATTCTACACTGTGCAGAAAATTTCATTGAAATAGTGATATAACAGATTTGAAATTTAGAAAGACTGCATTGACCATAGGGTGGGATGGTTTGGGTGGTGAAGCAAGGAATCCAAAGAGAAAGCAGGGAACAGTCCCTCACAGCAGTTCTAAAGAAAATGATGAGCAGCTGAGCTCAGGGCAAGGCTTTGAGTGTGAAAAAAGAGGGGAGCAAATAAAACACATCTCAAGCTCAGACACTGAGAATGATGACTAAAGAATCCATGGGAAGGTGGGCTAGGGGAGGTGCACATGAACTTGCTCAGCCTTTTACTAGGTTTTTGAAACAAGATGACTTGAACAGTATACTCACTACTTTGTCATGGTTCTGAAGGCTGAGCACTAAAGGACCAAGATGTCAGACGGGTCCACTCTGAGGGTTGTGGCAAGAAATCTGCTCCATCCCCTTTCCCAGCTCATGCCACTCACTGACAGCAGTCCGCAGTCCTTGATATCAGGTAGAAACATGAACCTTTTCAAATATTTTCCCTGGGTGTGTGTCTATTTACAAGTTCCCGCTTTCTCTTAGGACACCAGTCATATTGACCAAGGAGACCACACTAGTTCAGAATAGAGCCATATTCTGAGGTATTAGGGATTAGGCCTTCAGTACATGACACTTTAAGGATATGATTCAGTCCACAATACTGCTACTCACAGAAACAGAGAGTTCATGAAGATAAATACATTCTGGGGAAGAAATTATTAATTTATCATTGGTTACATTGACATACTTAATGGATAGTCAAGTAACATTTTTTCCTCAAGAAACACTATAAAATTGGACCATAGAAACCAAAACCTTTCCAAAAAAAAAAAAAAAAAGGTTTTGGTCACACTATTTTCTGTAAATCTTTCATTTATCTTTAATTTATAACTTTCAAATTATACTAACCAGAGCAGAAATTTCGATATTGATTGAAAATTTAAAAATTGAAAGGAATGAGCCAAATAGACAACTACTGAACCCTTTCCCTGATGAATTTCACCAGCTTGGTATTCATAGGATGTGATATGATGTGATTAATGGGCAAGCAGCCCAAACTTGGTGGAAAGAACTTGTCTTTAATTTTCTTCATATTATGATTCTATAGTATAACTGACACATTTTCATATGCCCCAAAGCAGCATCTTGTGGAATACTGAAGTTTTACCTCACAGTTTTCTTTATAAATCTGGAACACTTAGTCAATTCTTCAATATATTATTCAATATATGTTTATAATAGATTATTTGTCTCTCAATAAAGTGTTTCTGAGAAAACATTTATTTTTCATTTACCTGTATCTCTCTGTTCCCCAGTATAGTACCTTATTCGTGGAGGATGTTAAGTAAATCTAGTTTCTGGATTCCCGCTGTATAAATGTTCAGGAAACAGATTAAAAATGAATCTCTGCAACTTATATATGCACGTAGCCTACAGGCCTTCATATTATGCTCTCCCTTCCTTCTCACCCCATGGAAACTTGAACTGAGATACACAAGCACTATTGTTAGGCAGAGCATCTGGTAACTGCTGGAAACCTCTGAGGTTGAAACCTCTATATACCGAGCAGGCAAGAACCTTCTCCAAAGCTCAATATGTACCAGGCACATTGGGGTTAGATAAGAGAAGCTATCAGGGATTGAAGTCTATGGAGACAGCAATAGTAAGGACTGTTGGAGCCAGACTGACTCTCTTCAAATCCTAGCTCAGCTGTGTGATCTAAAACAAGTTTTGTGACTTCTGCTAGCCTCAGTTTCTCCTCTCTGAAATCATAGTAGTTCCTCTTTCCTGGGGTTCTTGCGAGTACAAAAATGGTAAGGACATGCAAGAACATATAAAAGCTCATTGCATAGTAGATACTTTTATCAAAAGTGATTATCATCATTATACTAGGGAGAGGAAGGTGCTAGGAACCCCACAGACCGAAAATAGGGCTGAGGGGAGATGTCATAATCGTCAGGCATTTTAGAGAGAAGATGCACTTCTGCAGGTGCTTGTATTATCTGAGAAAGCCTCGAGAAGGAGGGAACACCTCCTCCAATACTTTCAAAGCTGTAGTCCTAAAAGAAGATTGAAAAGACAGAATAAAAATATACTTTCAAAACTCTATTATTTTAGGCACTTGACTGATTTTGACTTCTCTGAAATCTGTTCCTCAACACAATTTCCACAGAATCATTGGTTCTCACAATGTTTACTATTGTAAGCTTCATCAAACAGCCAAGTGATTTCTTTAAAAATGGAGGCCTTGACCTTTGGCTTTCTGTTGGCTGGGAACTTAATCATTCTTTGGTGAATAATACTGGCTCTGTTTGCAGGCCCAGGACTTGTGACTGGCGTTCATGTGGAGGCCTGGCCCATTTTCTTTGCAGCAGAGCTCTTCAAATCCCAGCAAATGGCTTTGTCTTCTGGGCTCTGGCAGAAGGTAGGGACGTAGGAAATGCTGCAGAGCCCCTGTGTCTGTGCTGTTGCACCTGACCTGGAGCAAGCTGTGATAAATAGGGGCATGCCTAAATTAAGAATTTTTTTCATCTCTCAAGAATTGATCACCATTTCCATCCCTTCCTGTAATTTATTGGAATATTTTGTGTAAAACTGCTTGTCTCTAAATTTTCTTGTTTGGAGTTTTAAGATGAAATAGAGGAAGGGTGGCATAGTTCAGACGTTGGGTTAAGTCAGGTACTCAGGGCTGTGGCTCATATCTAAAGGACCACCTAGAAATACCAGGTATTCAGAGGTGTGGGCTTTGGAAGATGATGGGGTCCCAGGGAAGCTATGCTCCTCAGTGATTTATCCACTGATGAGTTCACAGGTGAATATGCTGTTTAGAAAGTGGGGCCAGGTTTGGAAAGGTTAGTCTCATGGAGTATGACCTAGAGGATGTATTTTTGTCCCAGATTGTTCTCGTCCTTCTCTCCTGCTTCCTGATTGTGTGATGTGGGCAGTGTTCCTTTGCCAGGTCTTTCCACTGTTCTGTTTCTGCTTAACCAACCAACCAAGGACTGAAACCTCAAAACTGTGTGCTAAAATAAATATCCATGAAGACATGGGTCTTAAGTATTTTGACCCAGTGAAGGAAAAGTGAATGAATGCACTCATATTCTAATTGTATTATTTGTAAGTCCCTGAGCAAGTTATTTATCTTCCTAAGAATATCAGTTTCCTCACCTGTTCAACACAGATAATTAAAACCCCATTTTTGGATATAGTTGTATATTGCAAAAAGTGCCTGGCACATAATAGTCCCTCAATAAAATCCTTTATTGTGGTTTTAATGACACTGCAAGTAGACATTTTAGGTTTCTGTACCATAGCCATTGAAGCCTTATATATAACCCAAATGCCAGTAATGTTATTGCTTTGACTTTTAAGTCCTGGCAGGCAGTGAAATGATAGGCTATCCTGCTACAAAGAATGACAAAAAAATGATTTCTATCTAAACAGAAAGGTAAAGCTCCTTATTTTCAATTCCCTAGGTTGTTATTCTACAGTTTTAAGTAGTGGTTTGAAACAAAGACACTTCCCAATTAAGTGTCTAAACACAGTGGGTACAAATAATTGACATGTGAATGGATGGGACAGCAATTCAGGCTGCAGGGCTCTGTTGGACTCAGCTGTGATAGCTGATATGTCTGAAAGTTGGCCCATACTGTTGGACCAGGGCTGAGTCTGGCCAGATCAGCTGGGTCTGTCCCACCTGTCTTCCATCCTTTTCCTAGGACACATTGTCCTCCCTAGACATGTTCTCATGGCGATGGCAGAGTTCCAGGCCTGGGGAAGTCCAATCACTCAGGTGCTTTGCCAAACTCTCCTTCTATCACATCTGCTAGTATTTCACCAGCCAAAGCAAGTCAAATGGCTGAACACAGAGTCAAGGGGCAAGCGAGGTTACCCTCTGAGTTAGTCAGGATTTTCAGAATAAATATACTGTATATTAATAGAAGGGGATTTATCTCATTGGCTTACACAGTCAGAGGCTGAATAGGTTCACAATGACCAGCTGTACGATAATGATTTTGAGAAATCAACACTTGCTCAATCAAGACTGCAAGATTCAGTATTAGAGAATCAAAATACCAACCTAGTGCAAATCCAGAGGTCTGTGAACTGCTGGAGGGTGGCTTGTACAAATCTGCATTCAGGGGCTGAAGAACCTGGAGACTTGATGTTCTCATGTGACTGCAGCAGAAAAAGGCACCTGCTCAAGAGGAACTGAGCATTGGCACTAGTTTCTAACTTCTGCTTTTTCACTCCATCTGGGACTCAGCCAATAGGATGACCTGGCTCACACATGGGCCAGCTCTGCCCCATTCCATTCTCTTATTCACTTACCAGTCTTCTACAGAAAATCCTGCCACCCTACCATCCAGCATGCACTGTGCCAATTTCCTAGGCATTTCTTAGTTCAGTAAAGTTAGCAACCAAAAGTACTGAACATTCTCTCCATACAGTGAAGATACTGCAAAACCCCATTGTAAAGGCATGTGTCAAGTGTGAGAAGTGGGAACATTATGTGCTGTACCATGGCTACAGAGTGACCTATCAATAAGAGGTCAGCCACCTCCCAGCTTCTAGTTTGGGGCACAGACTTTTACAATTATATTGATCCTTTCCCTGAGGTCACATAGTTTGCTTTAGTGCCTGGTTGCAGCATTGATAACATCAGTGCAGAAAAAGGGCTCATATAGCTACCAACTGAGCTTTAGAAAGTAACCTGGACTCTTATTTCAAGAATACAACTGTTTCCCATAGAAAGAATGGTTCCCAACTGGTTTGAGAAGGTTGTCACTGACTTAATATCTAGGATGGAGGGAGTTAATTAGCATTTTCTGTGGATGCTCTGAATGTCATAGAGATATGTGCAACACTATTTGTTCTGAGTAACAGAGAATCTGTCCAAGACTAGATTTTCTGGTGGTTTTGTCACCTGGGAACACAGTCCAAGAGCCTCGGTATGAATTTGGTCATGACTATATCAATACAGTGCTGCAGGGTTTGACCAGCTCTAGTGTCCAAACATTCCCTCTAGAACCTAACTGGCCCCATATGTGTATCAGCTTCCTAATGTAACTTAGGACAGAGCTATGTATCATTTAGTTGCTACAAATCACATTGCTTGCTTTTTTATTTAATTAATGTTAGGCAAAATAAGAGGTATGTGTAGCTGAAAAAATCACCAGTAACAGCTAGTTTTTAGAGGAATTATAGCTCAATTTCCAGTCCCCCAACTCTCCAGGGAAATTCTTCATCCCACTGAGCAGTGGTGGGGTCACAGTGTGGGCTTTTGTGTCTTCTTTTTCATGCTGCATTCCTCAGAGGGGCCTTGAGTATTTTAGGAGCTGATAGAGTTTGGCTGTCATTTGAAAATGTTTTCCTTCTAACTGTTTCATTTAGAAGTTAATTTATACTGTGCTTTCAAGTAGGCTCAACTCCATTTCACATCTCTGACGTGGGGCACGTACACTGCAGTGACTGGGATGGAAGGAGACAATTCAATCAAAAGATGTTTTCTCCATGAAGGAAACGAGTATTATTTGTTCATCTTGCAATTTAAGGTTCTGGGGAAATTATGATGTTTGGTGAAGGCCCTGGCAAGACAGAAAGGCAAATAAATTGCATGGTGTGAGAACAGCCTTCTTAATATTAAGGTTCCTTTAAAACAGTGGGTATCAGCTGCAGGCAAAATATTAAGCTGCAAATCACTGGTTTGCAGCTCCTTGATCATCAGTTGTAATCCCAAGAACATATTTAATTTCCTATTTAGTCCTAATTTCTCTTTGTTCCTTAATGATATTTCTCTCCACTCAAAGTAAGCCATCTGTTGGCAGCAGCCCACAGAAAACAGAGACTGCATACTCAGAAATCTCGGAGCGAGGCTGTTACACTGTGAGAATGGAAAAAAAAAAGAAATCAGCCTCTCTGAAATCAGAGGGTCACCTTTAAAATCCCTAATCTTTTTTCCTCTTTGGCCATCTACAGTATTGAAGATAAATCTTGTTTCACTGTATTTTCTGCAACGTTTGTGATCAGAGGACAATACTATGTACTCAGACAGTTTACAGCTCTGCTTGGAGATGCATTTTTCTATTTTTTGAATCTTCAATATACTAAATTCCTGGATTTTCCATATTTTCAAAAAAAAAAAAAAAACACACACAACTGCTAGTTCAGACCAGAAATCAAGCTGGTAGCAAAACCATCCCTTCCACTTGAAAGCTGTGAGATGGATGGACAGAATTTGGGAGAGGAGGCAAACTGTGATGACACATGGGAGGAGATGACATCCTCACAATGAACCTGTCTTTGTCTTACCTTTGGCCATGCTTCTACCTTATTAGAACAGCATTTCTAATGGGAAGAAGGGGCTCTTTGGCCATGGGTGAACATGATGATAGATAATGTCCCTTGAACTGTAACTGTGTGCCAGCAACTGTGAAATAGTTGTGCATGGACTTCTCGCATTTCATCTGTAAACAACTCCATGAAATTTTTCATGATATTATTTGCATCAGCACTACAAGAGAATAGTATCAAATTTTATAGATGTAAAAGTCAGAATTTTTACGACAATAGGCAGTTTGATTTCAGGCTCTCCCCACACTTCAACTAAACTTGAGAATAGGTTAAAAATGAAGTTGTTTCATCCAGCACAATGCCAGGGAACCTCCTGAGAAAAAAGAAAAGAATTCAGGTTCACTTAAAAGAAAGTATTAGAGATATTGAAATGGACACACAAAGCATATCATTGCAAAGGTGAGTGAGGCAGAGAAACGTTTGGTCTTCCGTTTGGCTCCTCATGTTTTCAAATACGATTCCTTTTGATGTTGATGCTTTAGTGATTGCCGCACTCCAGTTTTAGATGGCTTTTCTATATCCCAGAGCAATTAAAAGGTAATATCCTCATTTTACCATATGAAGCTTGACATCTGATTCATATATCACTCAGCCTGAAGGCATATTTTTCATACCCACTTGGGTGCATGTCAAGCAGCGAATTGCTCTCATCTAGGATTCAAAAGGAATTCCCATTTCTGAAAGAGATTCAGGTGAATGAACAAAATTAATGTCCCCATTACTCCCCATCTCCTTTAATTAGCAAAGCAGAGAGTTAACAATTACCTTACCTACCAGTCATTTAGATTGTTCGCTGTTGAGTCACAAGCAAGAAGAGACTCCCCTTTCTCGGGTCCTAGTAATTGATATCAAATTCTCTATCATCAAAGATCGACTTAAAGCCTTCAAATATTTCAGTTCCGATTCCGTCAAACCAACACCTAAGATCCTTTCTCTCTCCATCATGGACAGTCTGACTCATAAATATTGGTACATTTTGGAGGTTGCCTCATCTAGTAAATTTCCACTGTCAAAATATTCTCAGCAGAACTAGACAGATGGAATCAATCCAGGGAGCAAAACAAATGCTACTGCAGCTTTCAGAGCACTCCAAATGTAGTGGTACTTGCTGTTCTTATCTCATAATATGCTCATCGCCATCATTTTTTCCCCTAACAATCTGTCCATGATGACAAGTTCTATTCCATTTTCTTGATGAGGGATCATGTCCCTAAGCCATATGTTGTAACTAGAAGACTAGCCCAGTTGTAGCTCTTAGATTTTTTTTTTTTTTTGTCTTTTTCCTTTTTATCGGTACTGGGGATCGAACTCACGACTGCCTGCTTACAAGGCAGGTGCTTATGCCGCTGAGCTAAATCCCCAGCCCCTAGCTCTTAGATTTTTAAATAAGTGGGATAGTACCTCTCATATTACCTCCCTTTATCTTAGTACTTATCTCAGAGTGGTTCTGTATCCTAGTAATTTCCCTAAGAAAATTCAAGAATACATGTAATATGATCATAAATTTGTAGGTTGGAATAAATCATCTATCTGCTCTCCTCCTCCAAGTTTTTTGATTCCCATTTTCAGCTGTTCTGACTCCTCCCATGAGCTGACATGGTGCCACTGACTCTGGTTAGTGTTGAGCTGCTGGCCAAGACAGATGGATTTCTCAGTGAAATTTTCCCTGTGCAAATCTTCAGTTCTTCATCATGATTATTAAGCATTCCTTATTTCATAGCCTACTATCTACCCTAGTTTCACCATATCTAGTCTTTTTTTTTTCTTAATGAGTCTTGATTTTTAGTACAGATACCCTCTAAACATTGTTTGCAATCCCTGTCACAAGGAGGCAGTCAACTATGCTTTGATTCATTCAAATTGTTCTTTTTTGATTGCTATCTACGTAAATCTATCCGTTATCTATCCATTATCCATACCTTTTCATCTGTCAGATTTTTTTCTGTTTAGTATTTTTTTCTGCAGACAGTCTCAGAATGTTGGTTCACCTAATTATTTAATTGCGTGAGGAGAAGCTAGCTTCTCATCTTTTCTGTCTCACCCAGTAAAGGACTAGTAGAATGCTAGCAAAAGTGTTTACAATTCCATAGTTGAACAGAGTGCAACTCCATAGTTGAACAGATGGTTTGGAAACATATCACAAATTCTTTATTATTTTACCCTATCAGAGGAGTCTATGTTGCCTATCCCTAATCTGTGCCAATCTTAGTGATGTACTATTTAATAATAGAAGTAAGCAAAAGAGAAGTGGTGAAACTTTCAAGCTATGTCTACAAAGACCATGCACATTCTCCTTTATTCTAAGTTGTTCTCCATGTGGAAAGCTGGACATCATGTAAGAAGTCATTCTACCTTCAGACCAAGATGCCAGAGAGAAGATACATACTCTGACCCACAGCCATTTGAACTCCCAGCCAAGAGCCTGTTCAGCAGCCAGACCAGTTCAACCTCTAATGATTCCAGCCCAAACTGATATCTAACTCCAACTTCACAAGAAAATACAGGCAAAGACTCCCCAGTCAAGCTCTTCATATTATAACTTGGTCCCAAATGTATGACATCCAAGATTATAAGAGTGAAATAGTTGATTTAGCTGTGAAGTTTTAGATTAATTTCTTATGTCACTGAGGAATTCATAGGAAAGCTCATCATTTTGATATTTTAGAAATGAGCTACTTATCTTTCTAGTTTTTACTTTTCTGTTTCACCTAATAGCTTATTTTATAAACTTTGCTGTGACATAGTGACTAAGGTAGAAATAGATCCAGGAATATGGCCATCTTTTTTTTTTTTTTTTGGAAAAGATCATACACTTTAGGCATATTTGAAAACAGTATCTCAGTTACATGCATTTGGAAGCCAGTAAAGAAAAAACTAAAAAAAAAAAATTCTTTTTAAATAAAAAAGGGGGTGGGGATTTAACTCAGCGGTTCAAGCACTTCCTTGGTAAGCGCAAGGTTGTGAGTTTAATCTCCAGTAACAAGAAAAAAAAAAAAAAAAAAAAAAAAAAAAAAGAAAGGAAGAACTAAAAGGTTTTAGGTCATGCGCTTCAGTCTGATTGTTCCCATGTGCTCACACTGGCATTATGTACCACATGTACATCATCTTGTAAAGATCAGGCACATTGCTAAGTATTCGCTAACAGTTTGAGTAATACAATTCAATGCAGGCAGAGGTTTTATTTTGACCTTAAAGTCAAAATGGTGAATATTAGCACTTCTGTCACAGTTCTCCAGGTTGTCCTGGAAGCAGCCCATTCCTTGTGCCTGCCTAGTCCATCACCAGGTCACTTAACCGAAGCTACTCCCCTTGAATCTCACTAAGTCACTCATTTAGCATGTGTGGCAAGGCCTTCTCACAATCAGAGAACACGCTGACCAAAATCAGGTATTGTCGAGGTAGTTGCCATTTGTGTGCTTATCAACAGTTTTTATTTTTTTGAAGAACTGTCTAAACATTAAGCTGAAACTTTGCTATTTATTCACATATGCAATTTAAGAAAAAGTACATTTTCTTATATAAGCACCAGAAACCTTGACATTAATATACTATTATATCCACTATGCAGTCCATATTCCAATTATTCGGTTGTCCAAATGATGTTTTTTGGGTGTCTTTTTGTCAGTACAGTGTCCCATGCATCATGTTTAGTCATGGTATCACCTTATTTCCCTGTCATGTAGAAAAATTTCCCTTTTTTATGTGATTAGCGAAATCGGTGTTTTTTCATCCCATTATTGGTTGCACAGACTGATGGGTTTCATTTGGGCAGATCTGTACATACATATACACACTTGGATCACTCTAACCCCTGAACATTCTCTGTACTCCCTTCCCCCTATTCCGTATAGTATTAGAGGGGAGGAAATGTCAAAATCTATTATTTTTAGAATGTTTTACAATTTGTATCTATCTTATTGTTTCTTCATGTTTAATTCAGGTTATACCTTCTTCGTAGGAATGATTTTCGCTTTATCATTCCTTCTCAGCACATCACATCAGGAAATACTTGCATCACTTGGTCTCATTATTGATAGTGTAAACTCTGACTATACAACCAAAGTGGCTGCCTCCATATTTTTCATTTTGTTGGCTTTTTATTCTCTATTGTCCTTTTAATAATTTATAAGTTATCAAGAGGTGACACTGCAACAATTTTCTGTCCTATGAATTTTACGTCTACTGATGAATCTTACTTGATCAAATAATTCTGATGGTAGCTCTACACTGATGATCTTGTAATCCTGTTCCCTGCCAGCATACCCACATGGGTACAGGATACATGTAAGGCAAGGTGAGTCCAAAGAGTTTGAAGAGTTTCTACCAGTCTTGTGTTTTCAGCCCTAAACTGGATCCCTCTGTTCGGTGCTACCATGCATTTCTACTTCAGAATCCTCTCCCGTGTTTCCTGGCAACAGTCATTGGGTTCTGCTTGGTTTCTTTCCCTAAAGGCTCTTATATTTTGGGATTTCTTTATTATTATCTGTTACTCCTCATTTCACATCAGGAAAAAAAAAGCTATTTTCCTTGTCTTAAGTCACTTAATTTTCCATTGTATTTGTCTTTATGGGGTTTTATTTATTTATCATTATTATTATTTTTACCATCACTTAAGTAGGTTTTGGAGAGGAAATGTTGTAGAGTATTGGGCTGCATAATAGCCTTTCAGTCAGTAACCACGTATAGTGACAGTTTCATGACATTGCACTGTGGAGTGACATCATAGACAGTTTAGGTTAGCAAACTCTACGAGGGGCATGCACTGGAAGCAGTGTCTAATGATACCTTTCTTGGAACCTATCCCTTTGTTAAGTGATACATGACTACTTCACACTTCACTTTTTGTGTATTTTAATATTTTTACTCTTGGATTTCAAAGACAAATGCCTTTAATCTCTATTCAATTCTGCTCTTTCATGTATAAGACTATTTCCTGATTGTAATTATTATTATTTTATAAATATGACAGTTATGTAAGCATTTATTATTTTACATTAGGAGAAATTTTTCCTCAAATTTTTCATTGCTTGTGTAATATTTTCTTCAATGAAATTTATGATTAATTTTCTTTTATAAAAACAGTATGCTTTATGAATTAGTCTGCCCTAGGGAAGATTAAGAAATATATGGAGTAGGAGCACGTTTTTGTCCTCCCACCACAGTTTACTAGAAGTTTCTTCCTTTCTGAAAGACAGAGATTAAAATGCTCTTGCCAAAAGTAGCATCTGGCCTTTTAGCTCAATCCTCAGGTTGTTTTATTGACAGCGTGTAAACCGATATAGATGCTCATAATCCTCTATTACTTTTCTAGAACATTCTGACATGTTTGAATCGACTCTTCCCACCCAGGACTCTGTTAGTAGACCCAAAACTAAGGACCCTGATTGTCAGTGAATCCTAGTTTTTTGTAAATCTTTCATTATTTAGTAATACTACAATCTGCTATTATGTGAATACTAAAAACAAGAGTATAGGCACTGGAGATTTTAGATTTTTTTATCTTTTTTTAATGTTAAGGTAGCTTGCTCTTTTGCCCAGGGCCTGTTTCAAGTTCCCCTGCAGCTTCAGTGGAAAGTTCCCTACTATACAGAAAGTTCCTTGTCTCAAATGCCTCTGTCTCCCTGCCTCCTTTCTGAGGGAATTCTCGGGTACATTTTTTCTCAGTCCCCATAAAGAACTACTCACAAGTGAAAACAACCTTATGCTTTTAAGGCTATCTCCCAACCAATATGGCACAAGAATCACTGAAAAACTAGTATCTCAGTCATTTGCTGAGAGATTTTAAGGAATGCCCCGCATGATTCCTCAGAGGGAATCTGAGCTTCATTTGCCTACATTGACAACCTACCTGTTCATATCTGTTGACTGGATTTCCTTCTTTTCTGTCTAGTCTTAATACCTTTCACGTTCCTCCTGGTATCACTCTCCAAATCAGTTAACTGCATCCCAACTCTTTGGCTCAAGTTCTGCTTCTGAGGAGACTCAACAAAAACTGTTAGAAAAATTTAAAAGGTTCCAGAGAAAGTACCAGCATACCTTGTTAACGATTGACCCCACTGGGGGAGTGGTGCATACAAATTAGCCTTTAATATTCTAACCATATTACCCTTTTCTTAACGGGCATCTAATGAATTTATGGTGTGAATAATGTGGATAGTTTATTCTACAAGTACTTTTGGAACCCCAATACATAAAAAGCTTTCTGCTAGGACTGAGGACACAGAGTGAACAGAATAAATGTAGCTCACTCCTTTCTGTTACAGAATGTAGTTCTAGTGTGATATGGACAAGTGCATGTCAGTTTTTATACAAGGGACATGTTAAGATAGTGGAAGACTCATTACTGCAGAAATATATGGGGTCGGGAAAGGTCTCTTTATTCACACCCATTTCTCAATGTTTGATATGTAACCTGGCACACAGTGTGGATTTCAGAAATACGTATTCAGCAAAAGAGCTATTTTCAAGAATGATTTCATATTTAAGGATTTTTTTAAAAAAAGTGAATGGGACCAAAATAAAGCAGATAAAGAAATATGGACAAGAGCAAGACTTATAGGACCTTGGATATTATTTAGGATGGAAATTTTATCTTAACAGGCAACAGTAAGAGGCATTAAAGGGACAGAATCTGTAGCAATTTCTCTTGCTCATTCTACAGAGCCCTCCAAAGTGTGTCAGAGCCAGTAAAGCAGGGATCGGTAAAACCAGTCAGAAGCTACACTGTGATCCATATCAGACACAGTTGAGATCAAAATCAGCAGATAGAGGTAGGGTGTGGAGACACTGCTGCACTGAAAAGAGATTCAGGAGCTCAAGTCGAGGACGGTTGGTATTTGCTTGATATGAGAAGTGGGGCTAGAAAAAGTGCTAATTGGCACCCAGGGCTGTGACCATCACAATTGTCCAGGTCTGGGACTGCAAGAAAATGGAGAAGTTTAAGGTGAAAGTGAAGAAGAAGAATTTACTCCAGATGATGCTTTACAAAGGAAGTATGGCCAGCTTGCTCTTTACTACCTATCTTTCATCAGATGATTTTTTATTAAAAAATAAACTCAAAACATAGTATTTGAATATAATGGATAATTTATTATCAACATATATCTGAATGCATTTCAACTTAGATCAAAATTTAGTATGTTAATTTTTCCTATCAAATAGATTATTTTTAACACCAGACCTAAAAATTATGATAATCCCATTTGCTAATAAAAACCAAGCTACACAACATTCATTTTCTTAAACAAACCATGATTGGATAACTTGTATGTTTAGAATGATTATTTACTAGAGAAATTTAATGCAATAGATTGTACCCCTTCAGGTACAGTTTATTATTTTGAAATTGCTTCTTTTGGAAATGTGAGGAAGGATACAAAGGTTAAATGGAGCTCAAGTAGCAAGTTGAGCCACTTAAAGATGCCATGCGTTTAAATTCTGAACACTGAATAAAAATGTCCTAAAAGACCTTTGTTTGGAAAGAAATGACTTTAGCTGCTTAGCCTTGGAGGGAATAAACAGCTACATGCATACTAATCTTGTGAACCTTGTGCAACGTTCACAACCTCCTTATCTTTTATTCATTTTAAACTTACAGATCTTCCAGGGATAGAAACCCTGGCTTCTTGTCACGTTGCCACTAACATGCAGAATCTACATTTGTGCTAGGAGAATTTGAGTTGTTCTTGATTTTAAAACTTTAACTTATAAGAAACTCTAAAGACAGAGTATAAAAGAGTTTCACAAGTGTGTGGCTCAGTGAGTGAAGGAAGGAGTGGGTGGTGGGCCCAGGTTGGTGGCTGAGGAATAAGTAAGAGAGGGCAAAGGGTGAAAGTTCCCACCCTGAGAGTTGTTTGCAGCCCAGGTGGAGAAGCTGATGTCTCTTACCAAGTCAGAGCAATGGTTTCTTCTTCATTCTTGTCCCTATTATGAAACAAGGAGATGCTGTGGTAGGGGGTGGGAGGGATTAATGGGGATTTGAAAACGGTCCTGCTTGTAGACTGTCATTAGCACTAGGCATTTTCATTTTGGGTTTCTTCTTCTTGCAACTTGTTTATGGTCTTCTCAATACTGTTTAACACAGTTTTAGAGCCATATTGCCAGCATGATCTAGCCTTTTCCAGGAAAATTAAGAGGCACATACTGTAACTGTTGATCATGGGGAGTGATGGATGAGTTCTGCCCTTTGCTGGTCCTAAACAGATCACTGAAATCTGCAGGAACAGGTAAGAGGTTGACAGTTGGGACAATGAATTTTCAAATTTATACTCCAAGCTCATCTCACTTATCAAGAAAATTTGACATTAGGAATAACTGTAAATTAACTACAATTGAAAGTATGTGACATTTATAGCTTGGCATAATCTTCAAATGAAGAACATGTTTATTTGGTTTGGAGGTAGTTTGCTCAGGATTCATTGCCCTGATCATTATCTCTCACAGGTCATAAATGGGGCTTTTTAGAGCACATGCATTCCTGACTTATTCAGACCTGTTTCTGAACTGTGCTTGGCTCAGTGAAGCAGAGAGGCTTAGAAAGGGAAAATTAAAATGGGTCATATGCATCTGTGTCCTCTTTGAGGCATGTCACAGAAACAGCCATTCTGGGAACATCGTAAACAGTTTTACCCATCTGTCTAGTTTAATCTATTTGGGGATTAAACCTTCTGGTTTCTCCAAGCACAGGGTTATGCTAGGGGCTTGCTCACTTATGATATGTGTTTCCGGAATGCTGGTAACACCAATATAAATGATGGATTTGAGGCATAGTGTTTACTTAAAGATACATTGAACTCTTGATTTATACTAAGACATCTACTTTTTTTCCCGAAACTTTTGCTTAAACTGAAGCTGTTTGCAAAGAGATAAAATAACCTCTCTGTATTGATGCCTACTTGCTAGTTACTAGTGATCAGCTGCACTGTAAAGTATATTTGGTGAAATGCCTTGTATTATTTACAGGAACGGGGATTCTGGATGATAAAAATTACTTGGAGAAATCTACATGAATTGTAGTTCTTATATTTAGAAAGTACTTCATACTAGATCTCTGCTTGCTGTTCATATTTTAGAATATGAGGGAAGTACTTAGGTGATACCAAAAAGAATTTCTGCCCGTCTCTATTTCTGTTTCTCATGAGTATTGTATCTTATTAAAAACAAATGTGGCTATAAACTATGTATGTTTTGAGGTCCAATTCTGGTCAAAGAAACTGTGTTCTAACTTATTTCTCTTGATGGATCATGATTTTCTTCAGCTAGTGAACTTGAGTCAATCACATTGTAAGATTTATATGTGTTAGGAAAAATGGGAAAAATCTTGCCTTTAGAGCTAATTTCTAACCTTATTTACCATTGAGACTTTTCCCGGGAATTTCATTTTCACCTAACACCCATATCAGCTTGACATTCAAGAACAGCTATTGAGAGTACAATGGCTACAATTCATCACACAGCTATCAGTGTGTTATAGGATCAGAAGTAAAGAGGAATTAGCATCGCACCGAGTAAAACACATATACAAATAATAGTTGCTGACTCATCATTACAATACAATTTACTATTCTGCATTTCTTCATTCAAGCTATCATATTCAACACAGCCCTCAATTTTATGTATGGAAATTTTGAGATTCCTTTTAAAGAATCAACTCTGCTTTCCATAGGTACAATTTAGTCATGTTTGGTAATGTTTAATTCAGTGCTATAAAGTACAGATGCATTTCAATTTGTGATGGGGTTACATCCCAATGAAGCCATCAAGAGCTGAATACCTTATATGCTGAATATGTATCTAAGAACCTAACCTAATAAACATCATAGATTAAAAACACAGCATACTCCAGAATATGGAATTCTTTCCACATTTCCAGAATTCTTTCCCCTCATGATTAGGGTGAATGGGAGCTGCAGCATCTGCTGCTACCCAGCATCATGGGAGAGTATTGTAGCCCACATTAATAGGTAAGAAAAAGTCAAAATTCAAGTATGATTTCTACTGAGTGTACATTGCTCTCACAATATTTTAAAGTAAAAAAAATTGTAAGTTGAACCATTGTAAGTTGGCAACTGTCACTCTAGGCTATGACACGAAGATACAACTTGGGGTATCTATTTCTTCTTAATTCTTTGACTAGGTCGTTTTGTTTTGAATTCTGGTCCTGTTACTGAAGTACAACATAGAGAAAAAGAGCTACATTTTAGTGTTGGTGAACCTATGGTATATGTTCCACAGTGGGCTGTTTGTATCCCTGAAAGCTCTAGAAGATTGATCATTACAGATCTAGATTCTGAGAAAAGCAAAAAAAAACAAAAACAAAAAAAAAACATGAAAGGAGAATTCCTCCTGGTTTAAAAAATAACAACAAAAGGAGATAACAAGCATACAAACCAGAGAAATCATATATAACTTCGTGGTAATCTTTTGGGTTTTTTTCTCTGCCACACAGACAGGAAGCTTTTGGGTCATCTCCAAACCAGAATTTTAAGAAACTTGTGGTTGCTTGCAATTCTGGCAGCCAAGTCAGATATTCTAGAGCTTTAATAGAAGGACCAGTAGGAAATTTAGCCAAAATTATGTTCAAACATGTTTACCACAGAGAGCACATTAAAATGGTCTCAGATTTTATCTGCCTGAGCTCATGATGGAATGCAGGGAACATGGAAGGGAGAATTGGTCTTAATTTGGTGCAGCTGCTAAGAATAATCCCTGATCTCTGAGCTGTATGTTTGGATTTTACCTTGTTGAACTCCAGAAGACTATTATTGTTAAGTAATTCAGTGTATTTTTGCTGCCTTACTCATCTTAAACCATGCTATATAAGAGCCACCATCTTGCCTTTCCTATGTGTAACCACTCAGAAAGCACTTTTTTTGGAGTGGGATTAAATCACAATCATTTAATGTGTGCCTACTGTGAACTAAGCATGATAATGATTTCTATTTAAATATCTAATGCAACTTCCACTCAATTATAAGTGGTGAGCATAAGTAATACAGAAAGGATAAGTCAGAAATCAAGACATCTGAGCTTTTTCTACTACCGAATCTGTGAATATTTATTAGCTGTTGGGCAAAATCAAACTTGACCTCCAAGGGCTACCCTGACTACCATGTGTTTTGGCTTTTGCTAGCTTATGGGAAGTTCATCACCACCAAAGATACCAGTGGGTGATTCCATTCTGATTATCCTGGGCATTTGGGACTTGAGGTCTCTCTTCCCATTCTGTCTCAGGTGCCTAACATTTCATTTGTGCTTTCTCTCATACCAGTCACTTTTCTTTTGCACTGAAATCTATTTTATTCCATACTCACCCACAATCTCTAATATACTTCCCAAGGATGTTGGGATTCCCCTCACCCATACTCTGGTGAAGGGAATTTTTTTTATTTTTTTTTGGTTTCATTGAAACATGGTAATCTCACTCCAGTGAGTTTTTCCATCATCTGTTTAGGGCTTCACAAGAACCTGGAAAGTTATATTTCTCTAGCATCATGACTCTTTGTGCCACTGACTGAACTTAAAAGGTTTTGGTTATGGTAAAATTTAGTCAGTCTAGAATTGTTACTGAATATCTTATAGTATCATTTAATTAAGGTAAATAGATAAACTTCCTAAGAAGAAAAGGCTAACTTAAGTGACTGTCAAAAGTAAAGGTTTTTGTTGTATTGTTGCAAAGCTTTAAAGTACTCAGTATGTTATTCTACTGGAAATACATTTTCTTCTTTTGATGCAATGCACTAAGATTTTCAGGCTGACTTTGTCGTATGTGGATAGGGATAAGAGCTTAGAACTATTAGATAGTAACAATAAATAAAAAGTTAAGTGTATAGCAGTCCCAATTAAAGCCATCTCTGGGGCAAGAACACTAAGTGCACAAAACACATAAATTTAGAAGAATAGATTTACTGTTTCTATTTAGTTTAAATGTTGAAACTACAATCTTATGTAAGATCAAAGTAGATTTTTATTTGTTTCATCTCGTCTATTTGCCACATTCTTACTGAATAAAATGAGACCATCCAACAGTTCTTAGAAGAACTGCGGACAAGGAGCTAAATTCTCTCCATCAATTATTCTTTTCTTTTTATTCTTTCTCTTTTTCTCTGTGGCATAGAAGGGTTAGTTGAATGGCAGAAAATCAACACCCATAGATCCATGTTCTTTTGTTGATCGAACAACATGTGATGTCACTAATCAAGTTTGGTCATTCTTCCACAGCTCACAATGCTTGATACGGGGTGAAGCAGACCAAATTTTCTGTGAAGTTCTCTGCTTACGTGTCAGTCCTATAAACCCAGTTCTTAACCTGTACATCTCAAGGAAGAAACACCAGATCAGTGGGTAGAAAGACTTTTGACCTTGTTTCCAAGCAATATTTTGCAATCCAGTCTTCCCAAAAAGAAAGCTGATGTTTTAATCCCTAACTCTTGTATATATGTTCCAATTGATTCATGGCTTAGAAGTTAGAGGGATATGATGATTTGGTCTTCTAAACCTCTAATGGTTTTCATCTCTAATGCACCACAATCAAAGGTATCACAGGAATAAAGCAAATTACTCTCTACCTTAATTCTGAAGACTTTGAGGCAGTAATAATTTACCATGAGGGACATCCAAATAGATAGATAGATAGATAGATAGATAGATAGATAATAGATAGATAGATAGGGACTAATTCAAATACTTGTCCAAATTACAAATTCCATTGTTTTAAAAGTATTTCAATATACATGCTAATTGGCTTCCTTTATATTACTAGTTTATTTGTGTTCTTTGAAAAGAAAAATTTCATACTATTACCTGTTTTGTTTTGTTTGAGTCTTTTTGGTTTAGGTCTTGTACTTAGTAACTACTTTGAAGTTAATGATATTCAGCATAGGTCTGGGGATTTAGCTCAGTGGCATAAGCGCCTGCCTTGCAAGTGCAGTCGTGAGTTCGATCCCTGGTACCGATTAAAAAAAAAAAAAAGATACTCAGCATAACTAATATTCTCAGATTACTTGACTATGAAACTTTGTTTTATTTTTCATAAAAATAAAAGAAACACAACCATGTTTCCCCATCATTTTGTTCCTGTCCCTCTAGTTTAGTCCCTTTAGTTTAGATTGGCTGAAGGAAAATGAAGGTGAGAGATATTCAGTTGGAACAAAATTAAGAGACACAAGTTTGACTCCCAGCTCTACCAGATACCTACTGAAAAAATCCATGTGAGTTCCTTAATCTCTCATCTGCAAAATAGAAAATATTAATAACATTACTTTATAAGATCCTATCATCTTGTGATAGAGTTAATAAATACATTCTTCTTGCAAATATTAGAATATAATAACTGATAGTTTAAAAAAAAAACAGATGTGATACTAATCCAGGATGCTGTCCTTTTCACCATTAAAAATGACCTCAAAAGTCAGGTTCTTTCTGGATGCATCACAAAAGTGCTTTTTTTATTCCTGGATATGTAATTTTGCTTTAAATGACTCTGGTTTATGTCTGACACACAATGGATTGATAGAGGGCAAAGAATAAGCTCAGTGATCAAAATCAACTTATTCTCTGATGGCAAGATCTAAAAGGCTATACCTTAGTTTTTATTTAAATTATTTGCCTCTCAAAAGGGAGATTTTTGAGGGTCCTAAGAGGCTGAGGCATAGAGGATGCTGTGATACCTTCAGTGTAGTCAGAGACATCACACATCCCACTGTGGAGACAGGAAATGTTCTAAACAGTCTCACTGCCCCTACAAGGTCACTTAGGGCACCTTAACTCCTTCCTGTGGGTGTCCTTGGGTCTTCACAGTGTCGATAAATTAGGTTTACTCTCATTATGCTTTGACTGAAATAAGCATGAATTATGCAATTAGCTTTGCCACTTTCCAACATCATGTGCAAAGCAAACCAGAACGATAAGAGAAAATCTTTTCTTTGGGATCACTAGATTTGTTTAGCTTTTGGGATTTGGCAAACAAATTATAGTTAGCTTGTCACTGTCACCTTTTTATTAGCTGTGTTTTACATTTTGAGCTGTGTCTAGCCATGTACAGTGGTTACTTGCTTTGACTTTATTAGTGATTTTCCTCTTCGTTTAGTATTATACTACCAAGCTGAATTAAATGCTGACCTGTCCTGCCACCAACCATGAATATCTTTCAGATGTCCTCTGCCCAGGTAGGGTATTGCTCTGTATTGTTTGTGAAAATCGAACAATTTTTTTAAACATATAAAAGAATAAATATTCAAATGAGAGATAAAAAGTGACAAAAAGATTTGAGTGGAGGTTTTAGATAGTTTCCTTTGGCTTTTGTTACTTTATGCTAAGTTATTTATCAGTAATTATGATTAGCACAGCTCCACTGTGGTGAAAAGCGACTGCTTTTTCTTCCATAGCCATGTGAACCCTGAGAGATGCTGAGGGAATTAAAATAAGAACAGAGCACAGTGCTGTTTTATCGGAGCTACTGCAACATCACTGCTTGACACCCGTGTTGAACAAGAGGCTATTTAGTAGATTCCAACAATGACGCACGCACCTTTCCTGGCACAGAGCACTTTGCAGCTCTGCGTGGCAAGAAGCTGCTGAATCAGCATAAAAATCAGTCCTGATTTATTCCTGGAAGAGACTAAGTTTCTTACTACTAGAAAGAAGAGAGTCCTAATGAAGTTATAAATATACGAAATTTCTTTTGAGTATAGACAGACAACTTATTCTTGTAAAGAATTTAAAATTTAATTTTCATAGTTCTGTACTGATTTCCATTATGACTGCTGCCCACTCACCTATCTCCTAACCCTGCCATCCTTAATTTGGGGGTGTTTCTAGCTAAGTCCATCATGAAGCAACTGCATAAGGTTTGACAGCTGTCTTTGTCTCTGATGGGATCCTGACCCCTGTATGATGTGGGGCCTTTGTATAAGTATGTGATGTGGAAAATGAAACCCATGTGTAAATACAGAGTTAATTAGTATGAAAAAGTCTTATTTTCCACCACATTTCTTGCCAGCAGCTATGATTAGGAGCACTTAAGCTTTCCAGGTCTCCTAATATTTTCTAACCAGATCCAAGCATAGTGATTCCAAAATATCACATTATACGTGCATGACAAAAAGAAAATTAGTATTGGAAGATATGTGTGTGTGCCTGTATGCATTTTACAGAACTGTTGGAGTTGAATATCCTACTTTCTGAACACAAAGATGATTTGTTTCCATCTATTTTAAGCAACAATGACTTTTCTGAAATCTTTGTTAGGTGACTGTTTAAGACAGGCTTTTTAATGTAGCACCACTTAGAAAAATAGCTCTAGAAGGAGGCTGATGTTAAAGTAGCTTTATTTTGCGGCGGGGGGGGGGGTTCCAGGGTTTGAATTCATGACTATGTACTTGCAAGGCAGGCACTTGTACTGCTGAGCTAAATCCCTAGCCCCATAAATTAGCATTTTATCTATGTATTCTTTAATGGAAATTATTTCCATATTGGAGATCAAAATAAGGACTTTGGAATTGAATTGTTGAGTAAAATAAGATAGATTGGCTAAATCTGGGGAAAACATCTTAAAAAGCAAATAGGTTATTTGGAAAGAGCTAGTAGAAGCCAGTGCCAGAGAGCATTCCCACCATGCAAGTTAAGTGTGAGTAGAAACAAGCATAGTTTGAGCAGAATATGTAGTCATAAGAAGCCAAAAAGGAGAATTAGCAAAATTTCTCTATTGCTTATACTATGATTAGCTGGCAAACAAGAGCTGCCAAGTGTGTGTGTGTGTGTGTGTGTGTGTGTGTGTGTGTGTGTCCACAAATGCTTATCTGTAGATTTTTTGACAGTTTTTTAAAAATGGACAGGTGGTCACAGAATTAGAAGTATGTATTTTTCTTGCTTTCATGTCAATGTCAATCAAACATGGAGAATATTGAGATGTACTTTGTATATGATGCTCCTCTCCATTCTTTTTCTCCTTATCAAAGATCTCCCTTACTCTCAGAAATAAGGAGACGACTGTCTTTTAAGTCATCTTGCATCTTGTGTAGCTGATAATAGCCAATCTAGTGGTTGCAGGCTGTGGATTTGCCCAGCTCCTTGCATCCTACCTTTGTGGCCTCAGAGGGATTTACTCTAGTGTCCTACGTTTTCCTCATGTTCATGCTCATGTTTCACTTGAGATTTGCAAACAGTAAGCATCTGAGAAAGAATATGTAGCATACCATTTTAAAACAAGGAGCTATAAATTATTTTGGCATTAAAATTCTGAAATAGTGTATTTCACCTTAGCCAGACAGCTAAGACAATCTCTTTTTAAATTTTTTTAAAATCATTTTCTTAGCAGAATAAACGATTTAACAGAGCATGGTAGAGACTGATCAAAGAAATAAAATAATATATTTTATTGTATACTTATAGTGCTTTGCTGGAAATACATGCCCATAAAACTCTTCTAAAGAGCAGTTTGAAAGACAACGATATAGCACATTGTTTGTCTTACTAGCAAGGGAAACGAAATGATCAATGAAAACAGAATGAGGATAAGGGGATCCTTAAACTGTATTCCATGCATATGATTCCATTTAATCAACCCTGGAACAAAGGCTGGCGTTTTTCTTTCCCTTTTCCGTTTGTGTTATTTCATGTTATTAAATGAGATCTGAGTGAACTGAAGTAAATCAGCCAAAACCCAGCTTGGATTAGATCCCCCAAATTTCCTTATGCCCAGATTTTTTCCAGATGGTTTCTCATGTCGCCAGTTTAATATCAACAGTGTGTGACACGCTAGAAGAATATTTTCTAGACCAGTTCAGGCCTTGAAAGATAATTACACTGTCAGTTGCCATCACTGTTACCGTGGAAGTGAAGATAACTGGGGTAAGTATGTTAAAATCCAGCCCACACCAGCCTCACTTGAGACAGCACATTTAAGACCCTTCACTTACTTTTGTTGCTGTCTGTCTACCTTGCTATACACGGTGTAATACCAATATCTTTTTGACAGCAAAATGCCTGTCGTTCACTTTGGGGTTGTATGTTGGGGAAAATACAGAAAATTTTTATGTGATGAAAAAGATTGGATGTTCAGGTCTGTTCAAAAACTCTGCATGCTCTGCTTTTCCATTTTCATTTATAAGTTAAAAATATTTTCATGCAACTACCCACTTTCCATCTTTTTTATTATTCCTCTGACATTACTTATGGCACATTTTGCAGCTGGATTTAAAAGCACGTTAGCAGGCGGTTGTAGGTACTATGTTAACAAATGTGAAAAACAGGACATGACTAACAAAGAATGCTAACAAAATCATGATTTGATGTGAAAGTGAAATGATTTCATGAAGCTGCTTCACCCTTTTCATTTCAGTCTTAAAGAAAAGTTGCAAGAACCGTTAACTCCAGGAGTCCATTTACCAGATCCTCCCATAATTTCCCATATGCTTTTATCATTTTTTCAGTTGAACAAAATCACAGTATTGCTGTACACATGTTACCACTTTTATTTTAAATAATTTAGCATTTCAGTTGAACAAAATCACAGTATTGCTGTACACATGTTACCACTTTTATTTTAAATAATTTAGCATTTCCAATCTCTAAAAATATTTCCTTATATAACCTCAAAGCACCATGCTAGGAAATGAGAGCTGGTAAAATATTGTATGATCCAGAACTCATATTTAAGTTTGCCTAGTTTTCCTGGTAATCTGCAAGACTCACTGCACTTCTTGCTATGTCCAATTAGTCTTTATCTTGGTATACTATGAAACTTCTTTTTAAAAATGCAACACATAAGTAACATGGAGCAACCTCCCCAGTTAGCCAACCACCAAGAGCTATACCTTGGCCCCTGTAGCCACTGCTCACCACAATTGGTTGGAAATGCTTTTGGTTTTCTGGTAGCTGATTTGCATCACACAGATCTCCAGCAGACAGCATTTGAAATGCAAATGATCATCTAAAAATAAATCCCTGGAGATCTCTTGGAGTCTAAAGAAGTAAACGTGCAAGCATCTAAAGTTGCTTTTCAGTTGAATATGCAGATTTAATTATAAACATGTCAGTAGCCATAAAAGAGAATCCTGCAAACTTCATGGATAAATAGTGATTACTTCATGGCAATTTCTTGCATAGGTATTTTCTTGGAGTATCTGAGATGATGAGTGAATGTACATTCACTTGAGATACTTATTGTAGTATATTAAATGATGGACCAAGTAGCCCGAGGCACTTAGAACTGTAGGATACTTTTGCATGTTGTTTCTTGAGATACACAAAGTAGAACTATCCGTGGATCAGTTTCAGTCCTCAGTACTTCTAGGCAGTTCTATACTAGCAGCATAGAGGGTAAGCTGATCTACTTCACACAAGCCACACACAGTTTGGAAAGAGGAATCAGAGAACTGATCAGTTTTTTCTTTTCCATTAATCCTGTGGCCTCATTTGCATCATCTGAGAAACACATTGATTCGGTCAGGAATCTCTGAGCTTTTCTCAGCAATATACTGCTCTGAAAAAGTTGGAAATATGCTTAAGACTAGTGTGAAGTTACAGAAAAAAAATCTTAGTTTAATACATTTTTATTACACTCCAGTTCATTCGCCAAAGCAGTATGCTCAGCTGGTATAAATTTACTCCGGTGAAGCATCATTAGAAATACAAACCCAGTTAGGAATTTATTTCTCTCATTGTATAACTGGGACTCTTTGGTCAGCACTTTTCATATCACTTTGCATTGATTGTCATTATTTAAAAGGAAAGAACTCTTCTTGGCATTCCCAGTAGTTTACCCTGTCATTATTTCTATCTGACCACCGAGCCAAATAAAACACTTTTCAGTTGATCATCTGTGTAGAGAAGCATCACTCTGAAATTTATGTCAAAACCTGTGTGTCTCCTCTAACACTCAAGGCAGTTTTCTTCCGATTGTCAAGTAATTTACCATAGTTTTGCTGTTTCTTTTGGCAGTTTTTGATATTATCTACAACTATTGTCTGCTCACACTCACTAGAAAAGTGAAGTATACACTGTATCTCAAATCACACTGATCATGGAAAAATAAATAAGTAAATCTGAAGTTATTTAAACATTTTGTAGAAAATGCTTTTGGTATTTTACTAAGCAGATTAAAGACTAAGAGACCTACCGTATTTTATCCTCTTATTTTGAATAATTGGTATATTTTTATTACAAAATATTCAAATATATTGGCTTTAGTTACAAATATTTGGCTTGAATTCACAGTGAAAGTAAATATTTACAACTTTTCTGTGAAGGCAAGCACAGTTTATCATTTTATGAGTCACAAAATATCACCTTCTCCTTCACTCATGAGGAAGAGGAGAGTCAGGTCAATATAGTTGAAAAGAGAGAATACCACACCCAGCTGGTGCTGACATCTGCGTGCTCATGTCAGGTAAATTTATTCCAGGGGGCTTGATAAAACTACAGCTATGGCCTTCCTGTTGGCCAGCAGCACACGGAACACAGCAAACTTCCCAACACCTGGTAATAATAGAGAATGGGAGTAACTTCCATGAGCACATCCAGCTAGAGCCACATTCTTGCAATGTATAAAATGCTCTCTGCAAGAGAATCAGGAATGTTGTCCAGGTGCCTTAATCCTGAATATCTTTCTTTTCTGTAATTTCTGTGGCACATTAAAGGATCCTTCAGTGACAATTTAAAGGCCCTGATGTGGCTGCCAAAATAGCCTGATAATTTTTAAGTACTGAAAAATTATATCCCAGGGCATCTGTTTGAAAGCCATGACCTCAAATATTCCTAAGAGCCAGGTTGTAACACCGAGTAGAGCCTTTGAATGGGGCCATGCATGAGGGAAGGTGTCACACTTTGTCAGGGGGCACAGAAGCCCCCCTGCTCATTTAAGTTTCCAAGTTCGAATGTGGGCTAAAAGAAACCACTTCTTAACTTCAGATGTTCAGGTGCAATCTTTGGAATCTTAAATATTGGAAAATTTAACGCAATTTAAAAAATTCTGTGTTGACTAAGCTAAATATGCATGGAAATCCCCAGTTCATGAATTCCAAAGAATTCAAAAAGATATTATTATACTTTCGTAGATAATTTTTTATTGAGTTTAGTTAGGTTTGAACCTCAGCAGATCCAAAATTCTGACTCTAAATGTCCTGTGTAGAAAACCCTTACATTTGCTGTGGATTTGCCATTACCCCATTTCCCTGACACTTCTCTTAGCAGACCAGAATTTGCTTATACTTTACAGGTCCCATGTAGAGTTTAGGGAAATCTAGTATCTCAGCCATGATGTGTCTTTTCCCTAAGGTTTAGGCTTTCAGGATGGGGTTATAACTCTACACAGCATGTTGTTCTCCTTTCTTTGTTAATACGTCAGTTAGTGTAGGCTGGATCGTGCCACATAACAAGCACTCCATGTTCAGTGGCTTAGCACAACAAAACCTTCTTTTTCGTTCTCACTGTGTGGTAAATACTGTATGTCAACACGATCAATTACTCAGTGATCCAGCCTGACAAGTGACACACTTCCTTGTGATACTGCTATATCCAAACCGGGCTTGTAAATACTTCATAGTTGGGAAAAGAGCAATGGAAGGACAAATGAATTTTGTCTAAAAGTGACATGTATTGCTTTAGCTTATGACACTTTGATCAGAACTGCTGATAAGTTCCAAACGAACTGCAAGGAGGCTAGAAAATATGAGGCACTGCATGAGACATTGGCTAAGCATTATTGCTGCTATGATAATGTTTTTCTTGCTGCAAAACTCAGGCCTGAGGCTCCTATAGGTAAGCAGATACTTGGGGGTTTTATCCCAAATCCTTCATAGGTGTCAAACTTGGTCTTGGAGTCATGATATGAAAGTTACCAAAATGATTTTCTCACTTAAGCCTTATGAATAAAGATCAGAGCTTGGGAATACTAGCATTATAGAACCCAAAACTTTAAAAGATCTCTTCATCTGAGACTGCCATGCCTCTTTTGCTTCCATATTAATATCTCAGCCTGGGACGAAGAAGAAAGACAATCTTGCAGGCCTTCATCAGGATATGACTTGCCTCAATAATTATACATAGATAGATTCTGTCTCTGTCTTTCTCTGTCTCTCTGTCTCTATGTCTCTATGTCTCTATGTCTCTCTCTCTCTTTCTCTGTCTCTCTGTTCCTGTCTCTCACTCTCTACACACACACACACACACACACACACACACACACGCACGCACGCACATGCACACACATAACACAGAGTTTTCACTTGTGCATATTAATCTCTAATATGCACACTTTGGCAGACTTTTAAGGTTGGGGAATCATTTTGGAAAAGAAAAATGAATGAAAATGACTACAACTCTTGTGAATCTTTTAATTATAAATGAATAAAAACCCAAATTAATCTCCAAGAAGAAAAGGAGATGATTTTCTCAAGCAATTATCTGTACAGGAGAAGGACCAACTTCAATCATAGCTGCATTCAGCATTCAGACTATGCATTTGGCATTCACAGTGCCACTGCTCTGGTGTTCTCCATGCTGGCTTTACCATGAGCTACCATGTGTGGGCTCTTGGCACTTTATCTGATTCCAGGTAGCTCCAGCTTTACTAGCTTTCAGGTAAAGTAAAATAGAATTCCTTCTTAAAATTCTGTTTATTTTCTTAAAAATTTTGGGATTCTTTCTAATTAGACCCACTCAGGTTACATGCCTACCCCTGAACTCACTCCTTGGATGGTGCTATGGTGATTGGTTTGAATTAAACCAAAAAGTAGATACTTGTGCCACAAAAATAAAAAATATGTACATTAGGGCATCAGCACATATGTATTGAAAATTACATAAACTGGGGAATAAAGATAATTACCTAGATATTTCAGTCATTTATCCCTAATATATTTTTTTTTATTTCTATTAGTTGCCATCTTTTTTTATACCTGCTAACTTGGCATATTATCATCAGAATTCTGGGCAGTTATAATTCTCTGAAGAAATTTCAACTCTTATGAGTATATTTTGGTCAAGAATTATAGGTCAGAGTGTTAATACAGAAGTGTTTTTACAGAAGCTACTATTTTATTTTTAACGTGGTGTTGTTTGTGCATATGGCAAATGTAGATAACTAGAAACAGTTTGGTTATCCTTGAAATGAAAACTAATCACATGGTCATAATCTCTAGATTTCTGTTTGGATTGATACAGGTCAAGAAGGTTAAGAGAGAAATGATTTTTCTCCAAATAACCTTCCTCCAAACTTTCTTCCTTTTCAAATCTTGTAGTTACGTTTATTTGTATGTATATGTACATTTCGAAAATGTTTGTAATTTCTCTAGATTATTGAATATTTATCGTTTTACTTTGTTAGGAAAACATACCATACTAATTGGCTTGCAAATATCCAGATGTACCTTACGTATGAATGTTATGATTAAATATATTCAAGTTAAAGATAACTTAAGTGAGCTGTGTAGATTCTATAAAACCTTATTCTGGGGAAAATTTACATTGCCTATTTTTCATTTTACTTTTAACAGATTATGGAAGATTTTTCATCTTGTATCTGGATAGTCCCTCAAAACTTCATGTAGTAATAGGTGCTTTTCAAAGGTGGCTTGTTCTAGGGTGCGTGACAGTGGGATCAAGGATGTGATGCTGGGATTGATTCATGGTGTGATCATAGGATTCAGGCTGCCCCATCCTGAGTGTGAGTGCTACCTAACGGCCTTGACAGGAGATAAAGGACAAAAAGAGAGCCATGGCTTTTTGCGTGTTGCTTTCTTCTTGCTGCCTTCTACCTGCCCTTATTTGTTTCTCTTCTTTGATGCCTTCTTAACCACCCTGCACTGGAGCCAACCAACTATGAACTGAATGAAACCTCTCAATCTGTGACTCAAGACTTTTTTTCCTTTAAATTTGAATGTTAGGTGTTTTGTCTCATCAACAAGAAAAATAACTAAGAAAGCACCAGATTGCAAGGTGCCAAAGTAAAGATATGGAACAATACAAAATATACAGAGCAATACTGGCCTCGGATGAGGATGGAAAATGGCATTGATATTATTTGGAATTTGTAAACATGCACTAACTCAGTGTTTTCAAAAGTGTTCCTTATAGCGTTAACTTGCAAAAATCACAGGTTGTAGAACATGTTACATTCTACATTTTCTTCTTGAAAATTAAAAATAGACATTATCATATTAAGTTTTGTCTTATAAGTCTTATAGTTAAAAACAAAACCTCTAAGCCCAATATGACATTTCTCAGATTTACATTGACCACAGCATTCGTTTAGTGGAAACAGCTATTAATAGCCCATGGAATCACAAGCGACATGTTTCTTACTTTACATTATTTAAATAGGCACCCATTTTGTATCTTAGTAAGATCATGAGAAAAAGGAGATTTTTGCTGTAAAAATATTGAGATTACATATTCATTTCTATTCATTTCCCAGGCAAGAGGCAAGGATCAGTTTCCTTGAACCAGCCACATGAACACTTGCCAAGCCTGGCATAAATCAGTGTTAACTATTGTAAATCATAAATCCATTAGCCACTAAAAGAGAATGTCTTTTGTTTTAATTTCCAAAGTTAATTCTTGAAGACAGAATATGAAATGAAAAAACAAGCTACAATGTCAGTCATTGTAGTTTATCCAGAGTTTATTCACTGGGGTAAGATCTACTAGTTAATACAGCTAATTTCTCAAAGGAGCTGAATGTGAAATTATTGCCTTATATGTTACTTTATGTGAGTATTTAATATGAACAATAATATGAATAATGAGTTTCTTATGCTGTAACTTCAATGTGTTTTACATGCATTGTGGTTTTTTGTGCTATAAGCTTAAAATACTTGCCTTTGCTTCAATGCAATCTATACTAATTTTATATCTGAGTCTGAAATAATTTTATATTTGAATCTTAAAAGTGATTTTGCTTTGTAAACTCATTGTTGACTCACTGAAATTGTTGGAGTCCATGTAGTTAAGTCAGTTTGCTAAAAGTGATGTAGGCCACATGGTTAGCCTGTACACTTGGAAAGCTACATGCAAATTCTCAGCACATGTAGCCCCAGGAACAACGCTTCATCTGAAGACTTTGTGAATGTAAGGTAGTGACCAGTGCAGCTCAAAATCAGTTTTAACCACAGAAAATTTAAAATATAAATGATCGCTTATCCAAGTGACATGGTTACAGAAGGTAGCTAATCTATTGCTATTACCAATACATTGAGAATGATCACAATCCAAGTTATAGTGTTAAGTTTTAAAACATTGGTATTCAAAAGGCTAAAAGTCTAATTACTTGAAGAAAATTTCAGAATAGCAGGAAGTACAGAAAGCAATACCATACCGGTCTACCTCCAGGCCAGCTGTGTGCTAGCAGAGAGAGTATGCTGCAGTCTCGCTATATTTGTGTTCACTAAAATGAAGACTATGTATATTTTTCTATGTCATTTTTAAAACCAAGGAAACATTATTTTCATAAAACATAATATGGCCTCACATGCCAACACAAAATAACATTTTCTTTAATTTAAATAAATTTTTGTTACTGTTTGTTTTCCTCTCGAAAATAAAAGCAAGCTCATTGGAAGAAGGGCTCGCAACAGTTCTTTCTCTGTATATCGGTACAGATTTTGAGATAACCAGGGTCTATTAGGAATATTTTATAGGATAATCAACAAAATTTGTTTCACAATTTACTTTTCTTAGTTCTCTGATTCAAACATAGGACAAACAAGCCCTTGAATTCTCTTGTAAATTTTTGGCTGTGAGATAGAGAAATTGTAAAATCCAGCAGATAAAGAGTCCTAATACTATTTTGCTAAGTGAACTGAAATGTGCTAACATGACCTTACCCATGTTACAATGCCTACCCTTTATTTCTTGGCTTATCATTCTGAAGTTCCCCCTTTTCCAAGCCTCCCTGTTGATTTCCTGGTACCCTCCCTAGCACCCTTACCCCTTTCCTCTCCTTAGAGAGCTCTGGCCTTTAGAATTATGTGCTAATTTTGTCTGGAGTTGTACCTTGGCAACATATTATTGATACACATTTGTAATGATTTCTCCCTTCTCCGCAGTCTTAGAATAATATCTAAAATATAAATTCCTGAAAGTTCCAGCTTTGTTTTGCTTGAATCTCAACCAATCTAAAAGGTGCAGCTCAGTATGATTTTTGTGTATAATTATTTCTAATAATTATAAACCTTAAATATTGGCACAACCTAATGGGATAAAAAAATATACTTTTTTCCTACTGATGCTTGGGCAATGCTTTTCTAACCACTAAACTAATATATGTGCTGCCAGGGCAAACACGAACCACTAACATTTGGGCATGCTTGACCAAAAATAAATAAAACAAAAAACCCAAAACTCAAAACGTTTGTAGGCATCAGGTAGTATTCACCAACTTTGATCAGGCATGGCATTGGTGGCATTTTATAATGTTTTTCTACTGAACAAACTATGGTGAATCAAGTTAAGCACCAAAGTGAGAGATACATTGGCCCTTAATTCTTTTCAGTGGGTAAGAACAACTCTGGAGACATCAAGAGTTTGGAATATATTATAAAGAACTCTGTCTCCCTCTTATCCTGTAAATATAAGATGGTATAATTTTTTTATGAAAGTATTTTACCTAAATTTGAAGGTTAATTTTCTTAATCATTATGTGAAGAATGTAGGCAAACTCTGAGGGTGATTTACTCAGACTGAGTGAGAGACACCACCACACCATAAAAGGGTAGGGGCATTTTAGAAGAGTTTTACCTTTGGCTATTCTGGTAATTGTCTTGGCTTACAGCTCTGTCACTTAAGTTTCAAAGTAGCCCAAACCTTATAAGCATCGGACTTCACTGCATCAGTCCCAACATTTTACATTTTCCTTCCACAAAAACCAAGCTATATTCATTGTATTGAGGCCTGGATTTAAGCTAACAAGGGGCATTCTTGGAATGCTCAAAAGTTGAAAAAGAAATGAATTTCCTATTTGGAAAATCCACTTATCAGGAATGAGCAAATGGTTGCATTTCTTTTAGATTCTTTCTCTAGTCATTTTATTTTCTTCTAATTTAACAAGGCTCATGTGTGAAATTAGACTCAGCTGTTTTTTGTTTTATAAATCTTAAGATATGTATTGTTCCTTTCATACCTAGGGGTTTGCTTTTAACTTTCTCTCTCTTTATACTTGGGCAGGTATAACATGTTTTTCAGCTTCCTTGAATATAAAGCCAAAGTTAATTTATCATCTCTTTTATTCATCTAGAAAAGATAGCTACTTTCTCACAAAAGACAATCAAATTGTGTTGCATTGAGGAATACTGATCGGTGGCAATTCCTTTTAGCAGTGTTTTTTTTGTTTTGTTTTGTTTTGTTTTTCTTTAAAGGTTTGTATGAGAAATTCTTAAATAAGGATCTAATTTCTCATCTCACGCTCTTGATTTGTACTGTGTTTACTTCAAGAAGCCATTTGAAGGTGGCTTATAATATATGGCACATATAAAACATCATTAAAATAGAGAGTTAAAAGTCATTGCTAGGGAAAGATAGATGCAGGAGCTAAGCAGATCTTACTTAGAGCCCTGTGGCAAGACAGGCAGGGAGGAGGAAATGATTACTTTGTTCTCGTTAACTAGTTTTGGTACAGATGAAAAAGAAACATAATAGATCATCAAACAAGACAACTGAATGGTGAAAAGTACTTATTTGTAATTTTTTTAAAGATAGAATAGACCTTGATTTATCTTAATGATTTTTAAAAACATTTTATGGAAATAGATTATACATTGGAAAGAGAACACTGTCTTAGTCACTTGCTCATTTCTGAGACAATACCCATCTCACAATTTAAAGGAAGAAATGTTTATTTTGGCTCCTATTACAGGCCAGGGTTGCCTGGCTCCCAACAAGTAGTATCATGACAGAGGGGCCCGGCAGAGGAGAGCTGCTCATGGATGCTAGATAGGAAGGACAGAATGAAGGAAAGAGCTAGGATCGGAGATATGCCAGTGACCCACCTCCTCACACAGGCCCCATTTTCCAACACATTTACTGTGAACTCATCAGTAGACTAATCCACGTATAAGTATAGTGCCCTTATGGTGCAATCAGCTCCCTAAAGTCCTACCTATGATCACATTAGGCTTTGGAGGACATCTAGATATAAACTGTAACGCTCTACCTTTGGCCTCCAAAAGACTCATATACATCCTTTTATGAAAAATTCATTTAGTCCAAGTCTAAGAGTTGTAGAAGTCCTAAAAGTTGCTGAAAAATCCAAGTCCAAAGTTTCCTTTGTGCCTTCTGGCAGATTCTTAGCTGTAAACTACTGTAAAAATCCAGAAGAAAGTCAGAACATTGCTAACATACAGCGATATGTATGGGTTTTTTTTGAAAAGGGGAGCATAAACATCCCCCTTTCAAAAGAAGGCACACAGGGTGGTGGGAGCAATTGGAACAAAGCAGGAACAAAAACCCAGGAGACAAATATTAAATCCTATAATTCATTTAAAGGAGGGGAACACTTAAAGAAAGTGGGGTCTAGAGTTGGCTGGTTCCAAGGTAGACAGACATGGTGTTAGGGTCTGGGCAGAAGAAAGCTCGTCACTACCTTATGGCACCTAGGACGAAGATAGTCAATGGAGATACTAGAGGGAGGTACAGCTTTCTAGGAGATATGCCCAGTGATCTGCCTCTTCTAACCAGGCTATACCTCCTAACAGCAGGTCAGCAATAACACCCATAATCCAATCACCTTCCTAAAGCCCTGCCCATGACTATTTAAGGTCGTTGGGGGACATCTAGATATAAACCATAGCAAACATGTAAATATCATATAAATGTTTACAAACTGAGCACATCTGTGTCAAACAGAAATCAGATCAAAAAAGTTAGAATCTCTGTGATTTCAGAATACCCCTGTCTTCTTTCAGTCAATCTGATATAGCATGGATAGGTTTTAGCTCTTTTCTTTAGTGAATTTTAAAATACATGTTTTAATATTATATTTCACATAAAATAATAATTTTATGCATTCACGGTCTCTTTGGTACATATAACAAATGAACACTGATGCATGATGATTTTGATTAATGTACCCACCGCCTTATACTGGATCTCAAACAATTCAAGTCACCTTCTAAAACTTCCTTATGCTACCCATTATAGTTGTATTCTACCCACCACTATTTTCTGGCAGCTTCTGGCAAACTTATATTTTGAGTTTTCAGACAATAATGAGGAGCCATTTCTAAATCTCAATTTCTCAGCTAAAAACTTTCCATTTCACCTTTTTCTATCTTTGGATCACCATCACACTGAAGCCATTTCATTTTTTGATTACAAAAGGCCAAGGTTTTTCTGCCCATATTAGGCAAGATACTTTTTTGGTGTCAAAAATCTAAGTGTTTCACCAGACTTAACTCACCTTGTTTTCTTCAGAAGATATGACTCTGAGCACAGAAATTTTGACCATTGGTTAGGGTCACTCTGAGTCTTTCACCAGGAATGAAACACATTTCAGGATAGCATGAAAGCATAATGGAAAAGAAATACACAAAACTGAATTAGAAATAGTTTGGCAGATGTGTCCTGAAATATAAAGCTGTCCTTGTCAGTTTTTCAGAATTCTAGTTCTCCAAGAAAATGTTTATTTTTCTCCCTAGGGTGAAACATTTTTATTTCACCCTAATAATCGCCCCAAGTTATCTTCTGAATGGAAAATTCTTTACTACATTGTCGGAAGACTAGTAACACTAAAGTATGTGGAACTTTGGGAAGTCATCAATCAACTTAAATTATAGATTGCAACAGTTGGCAAGTCATTCCTGCAATTCCACTGGTATTCTGACTTCTACCTTCCAAAGTAGACATTTCTTAATATTTTTCCCATATGAGAAAGTGCATCTGAATTATAAAATATGTTTTATTGATAACTATCTTAATCTTTTCTTAGTATGTTGTTTTAGAAATATAAAATAAATTCTATAGATGAAAGCAAGACAAGAGAATCAAGCAGGAAACCATTGAAAACACCTTACTCCTATACATCCAGGAGTAGCCACCTTTCTTTCATTATTTTGCAATTCTTTTTATGATAGAGCATTTCAAGCATACACTAATCCAGTGCAACTATTGCCAGACATGTCAGTCATCTCAGGTTTGCTTCAGTGAATCTCTACAAGATGATCCCAAGAAAATCCAGACATCCTGCAATTTCATCCATAACTGCAGTATATATGTACTTCTGCCATTATTGCAGCTAAAAAGCATTAACAATTTCTTTATACCATCAAGTATTCTAATATACAAATTTCCTTGATTAGCTCCTCTTGGTTGGTATAGTTGAATAAACATCTGTTACATCTTGGTGCACATTCTTTCCAACTATTTTCTCTCTTTTGTGTTGTGTGTGTGTTTGTGTGTGTGTGTGTGTGTGTGTGTGTGTGTGTGTGTGTGTGGTACTTGAATGTAAGTTCCCTTTCAGACATTTCCATTAATAAACTTAAACAGTGCAATGCTTTTCTGAAACTATGTCTCCTTCATTTTCTCCTTCTGTACATTTAGAATCTGATAGGATGCATTACTGTTATAAATTTTACCATCTTCCTTTCATGGGTGATTATGAACCAGTCTCATTCTTTGGCCAGTGCTTACTTTTGACTGATAAAGATAAAGACATTTGAATCATGTATCTCCTTGCAGTTTGTCTGACACAAACTTATACTATTAGGAAAATAGCCGCTGTTCATATTGATGTGGAAAGTCTGAGCATGGTAGGTGAGTGTATCAGAGTTAACACACATCACTGCTAAGTCATGGTGTTTCCTGAGCTCCTACATCCTGATGGATTTGGATGATTCAGGAGTATTTGGTCTTGTTTATATTACTGGAAGTCTGCATGGGAAAGACTTGTACTTTGGAACCATATAAACAAAGCATGAATCCTGGCTCCAGTGTTTATTGCTGAACGGCTTAGTATATATCAACATCCCTAAGCTGGAAGTGGTTTCACTTGCTTAGAGCAGATAATAATAGTGTCTAATCAGGAGGTGTTTGTGAGGATTGAATGTGGCAATGATGCGGGAAGGCTTTGCATAGTGTCTGGCAAGAAATGGTAATGGCTTCCAGTTATAGTTAAAAACCAAACTTAATGCCAGATATACACAGAGAGGTCAACTTATATACAGGAAAACACACCTGAGCCACTAGTAGTCAGGGTGGATGCTACTTTTGGGGAGGCAGTGCCAAGAAGGAGCACATCAAGCATGTTGATGATGTCCTTTTCCTTGCTATCTGCTGATTACATAATTGTGTTGCATTTCAGAAAATCCATCAAGTCTACTTAAGACTGCTGTTTTGGTTATGTACTTTATACATTAATAAATAGCTAAGGTTGAAAACCATTTAAAAGAAACACAATAACAATTCCATTTCTGGTAACACTTGGCCTATAATGATGATATATAAATACCTAGCAAAAATGGGCAGTGGTTGTCATTTTTACCAATTTGAATTGTTGTGCAAAATTGTAGGAAACTCAAGTTGAGGGTAATTTTGAGTCAAGTCAGCACTACCCATATTTTGATTGCTTTTATTACACTTATTTTCATAATTTTGAAACAGTTTTGTATATCTAAGTATGGGGGTAGATATTTACCTAGTTTTCTCTGAAGGAACATCTGCAAATCCTTAGCCTCAATCAGAGTGAAATTTCTATGAGCACTGAAATAAGTTTGGAGAACTGAGGAAAGGCAGCCCCACCGAGGAGCAGGCTAAACCTAATAAGTTGTCCTGAAGAGTTAATTCTTTTTTTTTCATAATACTTGCAAGAAGTAACGGTGAATTCATAGCCAAAGAGATATCTCCTTTCTTTGGGTGGTAACATTTCAAGTGCTCAGAGCATTTTAAGTTAGAGAAGAAAATAGACCCAAGAAATGGTTATTTGATTTAGTTATCCTCAAACAGTCACACTCATTTTGTCAAGCAGAATGAAGTGAGCTTAGCCCAGCATTTCATGTGGTGAAGCCTGCTGTTTGGTGTAGTTTTAGCAGCCAAATTGAGAGGAGGCCTTGGGTGTATTTGCAGAGTCTGTCTATAGAAAAAGTTCAATTCTCACTGTTGTTGGTTCTTTTGTTTTACAATCATAGGTGTGCATTTAAATAGCCTAAGAGATAAAGTGTTTGATAATTCTCCTTTCAAAACCCAATGTATGCAATGCAATCAGATTTCATAAAAGCTACCTAGTATAGATATTTTAACAATAAAAAAAATTAGATTAAGCGCTTAGGTCTTAATCAGTATTTTCTAATGTGAATGCGGATATGGGAAATATAATTATAAGGATGGTAGCCCTTTTTTGCTGTCACAGCACACAGCTGGAAATTGCTTATTATTAGCTTGCAAATCCTACAGGAAAATACAGAATTATTTTTAGTACTCAGCAAATTTATGGTGGCAATTATGGGTACTCACATCACTTCTGGAATATGTGAGTCCTATATCTATTCTCTGAACTGAGAAGATAGCTTTTATCATTTGTGCACCCAGAATATTGATTTCTGTGATCACTGGAAATCAAAAGTGCTTTGCTGGTAATGCTATGGGTGACAATACTTATTTTGCAATGCAAATTGTTTGGAAGAGTTTATGACCACGGGATTTTTAAATCCTGAACACAGACAAAATATAAAAAAGAATCACTCTATATTCCTGTCACTAAATCCTCCAGTCTATCCACATCAGAAGTCATATATTCTGTCCCTTTCATGTGACAATTTGGAATAGAGTCTTCAGTTCATACTAAGCCAAAAACTTCCTTTTATCTGAATCCCACCTGCTCTTACTTGTACTCAAAACCCTCACTCTCACTGGCACGCCCAATTTCCCTGGCGCCATCTGTCTTCCACATTAGTCTACACACATCTTCCTAGCTCTGATGTCAACAAGATGGACCCTTTGTGGTCTTATTCACCACAAAAGTCCTCAGAAAATCAGCTGTGTTGTTTACCACCACTTTCTGACCTCAGCCAACTCTACTGGGCTCTTAAACCCATTGGTCATTTTTACAAATGGCACTTCCCTCTGATCTTTTCTCAGGCTGAAACCAAACCACTGGGGTTCTTTTATATTCAATTTTATAAATTTTCTTATAAACCTAATCTTAAAATATTATAATTCAACCACTTCACACAATCTCCATTGGAATTCCCAGTTCATTTGTATATAGACATCATTGTCACTGAAACATTTCTTGCTAAATCTAATGGGTGGCCCATTATATGACTTTTACTTCTCTTATGGAAACATTTTTTGTTAATTCTTCTTTGACAGAAGATCCCCCAGTTACTGTAATAGAAACTTATTAAGAAAAGAGTTAACTAAGTGATCAGAGGGGACATGTAGATAATGTATATTTTCATATAAAGAGTGTCTAACTGGGTAACCAAAAGTAGTAAAAAAAGAGTCATCTGAGATATTATGGCAGTAGCAATTGTCACTGTGCTGAGGAAAGAAGTCCAAGAGACTCAGATTTGTAACTTCCCTATTAGTGCATGTTCATGACACAGAATGAATTCAGTCATCATGTAGAGTTAGTGCATATTGCAATTTAATCCTTTTTACTTCCCCTTCTCTCTCTCCCACCTTCCCTAAATCTCAGTCCCAACTCCACAAGTCTATCTCCCTATTTCTATCATCTTCTTTTTCTCTTTATTTATACTTTGGGCTTCTTATATAAAAGAAATCATTCAGTACTTAATCTTGTATGCCCTGTTGTTTTTTTCATGTAGCATTGTGATCTCAACACGCATTCATTTTTCCTTAGATAGTATAGATGGACCTATATGCTGCTTCGAAGATTAGCTATTATGAGTTTGGTACTTTAAACTTGGATATGCATATATCACTCTAATATGATGCCAACATGATACAGTTGGGTCAAATGGAGTTTTTAATTTTAGTTTCTGGAGGACTCTCCATCCTCCTTTCCATAGTGGTTGTACTAGTTAGCATCACCATTATTTGAGGAGGGGCTCTAAGGAGCTGAAACTCTTGTCCCAGAAGAGGGACTGCTTCTAGCTGGAAATGCTGGGGAGGTCTAAGAGAGACCAGTGTGAGTGGTCTGGTCGTGGCACTGCTGGGGTCACTAAACTGAATGCTATTCCCAAGTTTGTTCTGTGAGTTTGGGGTCATGGCTAAATGAAATTGAATACCGCCGAGAAAAGGCTCTGTCACCATCAGGGTGAAGTTGGAAGAGTGAGACCAGGATGCAGATCAAAGGAGAAGAAGAGCATCAACCTTGTCTATGCCTCTTCCTGCCTTGCTCTCTTCCTCCAATGCTTCCTGGGTTCAGGGGTCTTAGCACAGCACCTTCACAAAGCAGAGTGTAGAAAGCTAAATCTGGAAAGGAGACAAACAGCTTGCTATCTGTTAGTCTTTTCTCTCCTCTGTTCCTCTATTCATTCAGTTTTCCTGGGACTGTATATCTGTTGATGTTTAAAAGTTGAGGTGCCCCGGGGCTTAAGGCTGGCCCTTCTATCCTAAAACCTTCTTGTCTAGCCTGTGGCTTTCAGAACATTTATATACTGGTGATCACAAATTCATATCTCCAGCCCCACTCTGCCCTAGCACAGCGTCTGTGATACAGCCTCCCAATGATATTTAATAGACATCCAAAACCTGACAAGTTTAAAACACTGCCTTTAATTTCCAGCCTGTCTCTAAACTGCCTCTCCTGTCATCATCTTTTCAATAAATGGTACATCATCTGTCATTTCCTTGGTCAAAACCTCAAAGCTTATAATCTCAGCTATATAATTATTCTTATAAACTTGATCTTGCAAATTATTCTTGTAAGTTCAAACCCTAAAATACATTTGTAATCCAGCTAGTTTTTATTATCACCATTGCTGCAATGATAAGAGGTCATAGCCTTTTTCTGGATTAGTGTAAGCACTTTGAATTTGCCTCCTTGCTTACCCATTAGTGACCCTTTAATCTGTTTGCCATGTGGTGCCCACGTGATGATAAAAAGCCAAGCAATCACATCAGAAGTCTGTTTAAAATCTTCTAAGAGTCTTACTCAGATGAGGAAATAAAATCAACACTCCTTACCATGACGTACCACGCCCTATATTAGGGTTCAGCAGACTTTATGCAAAAGGTTAGTTGTTCCAGGTTTGCAAACCAACTAGTCATAAGTACTCCACTTTCAACTGGTGACAGGAAAATAGCCATTGACAGTACATCAATAAAATGGCTGAATTCCAATAAGCTTTATTTACAGATGCAGGCAATAAGAAAAGGGTCTTAGTTTGCCTACCTTGCCATGTATGACCATATTCATCCATCACTTTCACTCTATCTCAACTTAAATTATACTTTGGTATCTCCTCAATTAGTTTATACTTAGTGACCCTTCTCTTGGAATTTCCTGTCTCCTGTTCTTTATTCGGGTCTCCACTTAACTTTTACCTCATTTGAATCTCATTGGAACCCTGCTTTCTGCTCTCTCCTGTCACTACATTCCTACTTCTGTTCACTTCAGAGCACTTGTCACTATAAGAAAATATTCCTTTGTTCACATGTGTGTTGTCTATCCCTTCACTAGCAGGAGAGATAGACTATTTGCAATTGCATTATATTATGTGTCCTTTGTAGTTTCTGGATATGAATATATTGGATGAATTAACTAAAACCCAGGATTTTAGTCTTTTAAATCATTTTTCTCCATCAATTCAAAATAAATCATTTGAGTTGGCTTTTTAGTTTGTTACTGATTCTACCTTGCTTTTGTTACTTCATTAGTGAGTGAGCCAGCTATTAAGGTATTAATCAGGTAAAAATCCATGCACAAAGTGCTGGGTCTATGAAAGCATTCCTCTACCCTCTGGAGGTTGTCATGAGTGCTGCTGTACTTTGCCTTCTAACATCTTGACCTCACAAGTTGAAAAAAGTCAATTTGGTTGTATAAGTGTAACAGAGAGATTACATAAGTGTATGGATGATTATATATCCTTGACAAGAGATGTACAATTATTCATATAGTGGGATTAGGTGGCTTGCAAATTCTCTCTGCCCTATTCATGCAGCCTACCTGCAGGAATCTTCTCATGTGTTCTTTGAAACAAGCTGTGATGCCCACAGCCTGAAGAATCTACAGGCTTCCTGTTTACTCAGACAGTACCTGTCTTCTTTTGCTGCAGTGTGAAGATGGGGGTGGCAAGGAAGGCAGGTTCTGAAAGCCCTGTGACAGCATCAGCAGCACATGGCAGTTTGAGCTCTTCACCTCTGCATTCTCGGGAGGAAGATCTGTTCTGATGGTGTGTTTGGTACTAAGCTATTGTAATCAAGTTCTGTCAAGGTTGAGAGATGTTAGTTACCTAACAGAAAATATCTTTTGGAGTCCTGGCTGCTGAAAATGGCCTCAACTTTTGAATGACTTCCCCTGAAGTCTTAGAAAATTCACACTGAAAGCCACAGCTGCTGAGTTGATGTGATATTAAAACAAAAATGTTGTTTCTTGAAAATAGAGAGTAAGGACCAAAAAGAAAAAGTGTGCATTATGTTCTATCAATTCTTATCAGCCCTATTAAAAACCTGTCCTTTATGCCTTCCATACTTAGGAAGGTATCAGTGCCTTCCTTTTCTGACCCTTGTCCTTAATTGAAGACCACTCTCTGTCTCCAATAATGCATTGTGTTCTGCACCCTAGAGCAACAGAGCTCCTGGTTGCCCCTACAACTTCTCACCTCAGAAACTCTCTTAGCTAAAGACTATGTCAAACAATTGGACTAAAGGAAAATATAGGAAGTACATTTAAAGGGCAGATCACACATCAAAACTAATGTCCCTCAACTCTCTCTTTTCACCTAACCTCTTAGCATCATCATGAAACTCATCAGTGGAAAAAAAAAAAAAAAAAAAAAAAAAAAAGCAGTTCTGTTCCATTTTCCGCAGAGTGGATCTGGTCTGGGGCCAAGAATTCATATACCTTGTAATATCCTACTCTGTTCCCCAAGATTCTCTGCTTTTGCAGCAAATTTCTACCCTTTCCCAGGGCCACATTCCTGGTCTCCTAGAACTCCAAGATGTCTCCTGTTCCCATCTTTTATGTAATAGATATCGTGTGACCCTCTCCTCAACCTCTCCTCATGTGTGCACATGCACACACACATGCACACACACACCCTGAAGAAGGCATTTCCTTTACCACTCTGGTTTTTAAATACAATAACTGTTACGGTCCACCCCTATCTATGGAGGACACATTCCACATCCCTAAGTGGATAGTGAAAGTCTCAGATGATACTGAACTCTATGCTTTATGGATTGTTTGGTATTTTTTTTTACATCTATACCTACGATAAAGCTTAATTTCTAAATTAGGTATAGTAAGAGATAAGCAATGAAAACAATCAAATAGACTAATTAAAGCAGTGTGTTGTAACAAAGTTATGAGAATGCTCTAACTGTCTCTGTCTCTGTCTCTGTCTCTGTCTCTCTCTGTCTCTCTGTCTCTCTGTCTCTCTGTCTCTCTCTCTCTCTCTCTCTTTATCTCAAATGTCTTGCTGTGCTGTGCTCACTGATGCTGTGAGATGACACAGCACTTGCATGATGTATAAATGAGCTGAATGACCTAGGCACGGTGACATGGTGTTCGACTACTATCTAAAGGATCCATGAACACAAGCACTATATTCCTGCCAAGAGGATCTGAAAACTAGGATGATGGCCAGGTGGCATATACAGAAAAGTGGATGATTTACATCTTGGCTGGTTGGGAAGCATGATAGTGGGAGATTTTTATCATGCGTTTCAGGATAACACACAGTTTGATACTTACAGGTGGTTTATTTCTAGAATTTTTCACTTAATATTTTCAGACCACTACAACTGACAGTGGGGGATTTAAACCATAGAAAGTACAATTAAACTTAAAGGCTGACATAGGACGTTTCAGGCTATTCCTCCTCAACTAAAGTTTGGGGACCTCTGGTTTATTGTGTAGCTTTTTAGCATTATAGAAAGAAAGCAAATTACAGATTTTGGTTTGTTAAAATACAAGTTTGCTTAGCCCTCAAAGTATCTGAGTTAGTAAGCAATAGCTTTTAAAAATAATTATGTATTTTAGAGTATAATGAAAAAGGTAATCTCAGACCAAAGATTTCAGTGACATCACAAGTTGAGACTGAAGAAAAAGTAAAAATATAAAGGAAAATCCTAAGCAGATATAAATAAAGGGAATTTGAATAGGTAAAGGGATTTTGCTGTTGTTTTCAGAACCTTGTTCAGCCACTAACAAGCTTGATCACATCAAGCATGTTTCTCCACATGCATTTACTTGTATGACACATCCACTGAGGCATTTATAACCAGCTAGATACAATTGCCACCTTCTTACGTGTTTCCCAGAAGCAGTGGGGCTGCCTGTTAATGAAATAATGATGTTACTGTCTTCATGTCTACTTTCCCTTTCCTCCTCCTGCTCTTTTCCTGTCCTCTGCAATACCACATCTCATGCTGGCTGTCCTGACCCTGTCCATGCCTGTGGACGTAGCACCCTCCTTCTATAGATCAACTGCGTGGATGTCTCTATCGAGTGTGCTGCCTGGCACTGGGTTTCCCACGCTGGAGCTTGTTAATGCCATATACTTGATGTAGGGGTGCATGGTCACAGTCTGACCTCAGGGGCACGCTAATGCAATGGACATCGTCAGTGCCGGCTGTGCCTCCTGACCTCCAGCCAGTCCTATCTGCATCTCTATGACTGACAGTACTTTTTCCAGAGCCAGAACTCTGCCTTCCAGAGTACTCAGGGGTAGCACTTGTAGGAGCAGTGCTCTATCAGTGACTTTCTGCAGGTGTATAAATACCCAGCCTCTTTCTCCAGTGGAGGGGTCATTCTGTGGCCTGCATGGCACCCCACATTTTTGACATTTCCTAGGAGCTTTCTGGCAGGATGAATTCTGGTTGCCTACTGAATCTTTTCACTTAATAGCAGAAGTTCAATCTTGGTTTCTTCTCTTTCATGTTTCACCTTTTTCTCCTTTTATTGGCGGTTCCTGGAGCCATCTTCCAAATCCACTACTGGCAGGGGAGGCTCTGTCTCAGGATCTGCATAATCATCATCAAAGGAAATATCACTGTGTCATGTCATCTCTCTGGATTCAGCTTCTGATGTAGGGAGAAAAGAATTTTTTTGAGTAGGGAAGGGCAATTTGGGGCCAATAGAATGTTTTTACTACACTCCTTGCTACCTTTTAGCTATGGCCTCATTAAGTTGTGAATTGAATGTTATTAGTTGCTCAGAATTCCGTGATCCTTATCTATTTGACATATTAATCCAGGTAAACCAGTGATACCCAAACTTTCAGAAGCATTAGAAACATTTGGAGGCTTAAGTCATAGCTTCCTGGATCACTCCAGTCCCTGAGATGCTTATCGGACCAGCCTGGATTGTGGCCTTAGGGTTTACTTTTCTAGCAAGTTCCAAGTGATCACTGCTGGCCCAGGGACCACACTGAGAACTGCTGGTGTTATTTTGCTCTTCTTGGAACATAGAACTTGCCATTTGTCAATGAGATAAAGCACCAATAGATTTTTCTTTGAAAATTGTATGTATTGATTTTGGTTAAGTAATACATTTAACATAACTCAAAAGTCAAAGTATATAAAGAAACCGATGGATTCTTTTTTAACATGATAAAATACATTGGTTTCAATACATAAGCTAGTGTCATACTTAATAGGGAAACACTGGAACCGTTTCCATGGAAGAAATATAACAAAAATGACTATGATTTACCAATATTGTGGAGGTGTTCTCAATACATTCCATATATATAAAGCCCAAGAAAACCAAATGGGGAAAAACCTATTTGTATAACAAGCAACATGGCTGTGTAGAATAGTAATGCAAAAATGCCCACAAACTTCCTGTCCAAATAATAAACAAAAAGGACATAAAATGGAAATAGAATCTCTATGGCTAGAATATATAATAAACCAAAGAATAAACTATATTTTTGAAAATTACAGGATATAAGTATTTTTTCAAAAACTTCAAAATATCCCAAATGTCACAACGAGAGACTTCAACCAGTAAAATACATAATGCTCTTAGATGGCAAGGCTCAACTTCATAAATGTTCATTTTCTTTAAATAAGAAATACATTCAAAATGATTCCAATAAAATACCAGCATGAATTTTTTTAAAATGTTACTATACTTTATGTTCACAGCACAACTGAACAGAAGATGTTGAGAGATCCCATATGCCCCTACCCTACCCCCACGCAGGCAGCCTCCTCCATGAGGCTCCTCTCCAGCAAGGGGCACCTCTGCTGCAGTGATGAACCTGCACCAGCCCCCAGAGCCTCTCGCTCATGTTAGATTTCCGCTTGGCTGTTGTGTGTTCTATGGTTTTAGACAACTGTCTCATGACACACATCCATTGTTACAGTTGCAGTAAAAAATTGCAGTGCTCTAACATCTCTTGTTTTGCTTCTTTTTCTTTCTCTTTGTTTAGGCTCTGAAAACCAAGAACTTTCCACTGTCTCCACAGTTTTGTTTCTTCCAGACTATCATAGGTGGAACTGTATAGTACATAATTTGTTCAAATTGGCCTTTTCATTTATAGATACATTAAAGCTTTATGTTATTTTGTGACTTTATAGCTTATTTCTTTTAGGGCCAACATGAATTTTTTAATTTGAAGATGCAGTTTGTAGAGGAAACATAGAAACATATAACCAAGAACACTGTATAAGACTAATGACTCCTACGAAAACAGGGACTAATGCCAATATACTATGCAAACATTAAATAAATAATAAAATGTATGGATGTGAAAACATCCTGGAAATCCATAGTAAACATTGTGATATGAGACCATAAAAAGAAACATTATAAGATAGAGAAGTAGCCTACAATACATACAGATATGTACTATATCATAAAGTTGATGAAATGTGTAAGCTGTGATCATTTGTGTTCTTAATATTGTTACACTGAGCACTAGTACAGCATTTATAGAAAAGCCACTAAATTCCAAGCAGGTTCGAAGGCATTTCCACAAATGTGGAGTTGTTTAGTCTTCACAAAATCCACGAGGAAAGAATTGACATCACTTTTTTAAAACTGAAGAAACAGACGCGGACTGCTTGGATAGATTTCCTAGAGTGGCACAGCCTTGGCTTCCAGACTCTCTACATGGAGCTCTCTTCTCTGCATCAAGCCCGTCTCATTAAGTAGTATACAGCCATTTCTCTTATCATATATGTAGTTTTTATTCATCATCTTGATTTCACTTGAGTCCTTATTTTCCGGAGTAGTCAACATGAGTTTCAAATTAGCAACTTAGGTAAAAAAACTGACTGTAAGAAAATAATTGTGACTATTTTCTTTTATAGGAAATTGACTTATTTTTTTGTTTTTGGACCAGGAACACAGTGAAGGATTGATGGTCTGGAGGATTGGGTTGGCAGCTAAGGTGCAGAGAGATCTGCCCCTGAGGTTCCTCATCCCTGGGCAGGCAGACACCGGGCTAGGCCTGACAAGCCAGCAAAAGTGGTAGAGAAGCTTCCATCCTCTTTGGAGGGCCCCTCCTGCTCTTCAAGGACATGCCGATGGGTCCTGGGCTGCTTTCTCTTGGCAGACTGGCTTCCCCACTCCAGAAGCCTCCCCACCACCTCTTAACGCTCCTGTGCTCACCAGCATGGCACCGAGAAACTTGATAGGACCACTTCGTCCCTCAGCCTTTGAGGTCTTTAGCCCTCCTCCCTCCCATTTCTCTGTTCTTGCCCTGAGGCTTGTCTGGTCCACAGCTGATTTAAAGCACACTGTTGAGTCCAAGCAGCCTCAGCCTTCTCCGTTTTGTTTTTTTTTTTTTTAATTTTATTTAAAAAGAAAAAAACGAAAAACAGAAAAAAAGGATAGCAACAATACATAATTCAAAAAAAAATAAACACTAAGAAATCACTAATTGATAAATTACATACTGTCATCTTAGAAATAGTTGTTCAAGTTACAAAATTAAAGCATACAAAGTGGACATTCAAACAGTGAGACTGCAAACAGTTCTGTTCAATGATCCAACAGTCACTTGTTAAGGAAATTCATAATTTGTTAGTGATTTATGACTTTTGTTTTTTCTGCTTTAACCGGGATGCAGCCCTTGTTTCATTAGGTTTATCATATTTTTAATTACCTCAGGGACCTATTTGGTGCCTAATTATCTGTATGATGGAAAATTAAACCTAGATTCTATTTGTCTATAAGCACTGGTACCTTTATTCCTCTTTTCTAATGATAACATGAATTAAAATTCTAAAATAAGAAAATTTGGTATAGTAATTTTTGGCTATGAATTATAAAACATTCAATAAGTAAGTGAAAAAAGTCAGATTTTTATCAACTTATCATCATCAATTCATCATATTTGTCATAGTTGGCTATTTTGATATCATGGTCAAGTTTAAGGTCTCAAGGCTGATTAATTCAAACTTTGCTACCTAGTAGCTATAAAGCTTTGCCCCAGTTACTAAACCTTGTAATACTTTAGGGTTCTTACTTATAATGGGGTTGATAATATGACTTCACAGAGTGGCTGAGAATTAGATGTGGTAATATGTATAAGTACCACTAAACTATTTCAGTGCAAAGAACATAGTAATTGCTCAATAAAGAATCACTGCTATTATTAGGAGAGAGCCAAGACACAGATATCGATTAGTGTTTTAATTGACAGCCATCTGTTGTCTATTACAGGTAAGAGATGAGCATTGCGAGCAGCTGTCTATTTCTGCTACTTCTGGAAAAAGTAGAGGAGGTCTGGGCTTTAATCTGACATTAAGCAGGAGGATCTCGGTGTGTGGGCTGCCATGTGTCAGAGGCTCTGATCATGTTGCTCCCGACTTTTCAGACTGGCCAGACTGGCTGCTTTAAAGCTCTGCAAGACATAAGAAATTCCATTTCCTTTCCTTGTTCCACTTTCCACCATCCAACTAACGCAGTTCTCGATGATGAATACTACAGCTAGTGGGCTCCCTTCTCAGGAAATTATGAAGGCAATAGAATGAGGTAAATGAAAACTCCTTAATTCCCTCAAATTTTATTTCTATTTCCACGGAAGGCTGGACGCATTCTTTATTTAGAGCTTTTGTGACTACTGTCTTCATTATGTGAAATCTCAGGAATAAAATATGCTAGACGCTCAGAGAAGGATGAAGGCACCCGAAGTACATTTTCAGGCTCAGGTTCTATTTTCAAAGCTTCCTTTTTATGTCTGTCTTTGTCAAATGGTTTGAGCTTTTACCAGTCATAAGCGAATATTAAATTGATACAGTTCAATCTCTACGCTGCCTCAGAATGAGATCTACCAGGCTAAGGGACACATCTGCCAGAAGCCGACCCAGCAGGAGTGAGAGACCCGCAGCCTCACATGGGCCAGGACATGGGCACGGTGTGGCGGCCCTGGTGTCCTCGGAGTAATTACTCTGACATTCTTTATCACTGTATGTCAGATGTGATATGAAGCAATTACCTAGTTACCATTCTGGAATACTGATGCTGGGCTGTCTCTGCATATTACCCTCTTCTGGTGCTGTGACCCTCCAAGACTGAATCCTGACACCGTGAGTCTCCTGAGTCTCCCGTGGCAGGAGATAAAGAGCTCCCACTTAATCGCCTCTTTCTTGGGATGAGACACTGGTGTTTACCCGTGTTATTAAGAAGTACTGATAACATGAAGTACTTCCATTTCCTTTTTTTTTAAAACTTGAAGAATTTTGATTTGTATCTCAAATTCTCTAGTGCCCAGTCCCCTACTGCAAATATTGGCACAGTGGCATTTACAGCTAATTGTAAACTACCCTCAGAGCAGCGGCAGACATTATTGTTTTTCCTTACAATTACTTGCAATGGTCCCTGTGTTCGTAAGAGACACTTCTCATAAAACCCTATTCCAATAGTAATCTAAGGAGTCTAGAAGAAGATTTACCGCTGCCACATGCTTCAGGTCCCCACTCACTTTGTCAGAGTGATACCTGCATGGAAATCTCACCCTCCAAAAGGTGGTCTGTTATCTTAAGTTGAAATTGGCATTGTGTCATATATTGCTTTCACCTGAATAGCTATTTTTGGATATTTTCTTTTTTTTTTTTTCTTTCTTTTGTCTGTCTTTCTTTTTTTTTTTCCCTAAGAGCAGACTTTTGTTTGGAGCATAGATCAGCATGCCTATATTTTAAATGTTTCATGTCATATCAATTTGTTTGTGCCACACACAATAAGAGGCATCTGGTATCTTTCAAAAAGGCTGGAGGAAGTTGCTTCCGGATGCTGCATGTGGCTGGCCCCTTCTTTGCTCCCTCAAATGAGAATTGTAGAGGGTGGCACAACCCAGAGAAGAAACAGCAGCCAAGCAGGCACAGCTGAGGCCGTGTAATGGCACAGTACACACCTCCATCCGTCTGTTCTTCCATGGCCAGTGCTGCTGTCTCTGTGCAGCGATGTCAGCAGGGCAGTTTGGAATGCTGTCAAGAGCACGGGCATTTGAAGATCAGCTACACTAATTGCTACCTGCATTGAAACCTCAACAAGCCAGATTGCTTCCTCTCTGTGAACCATCGTTTTATCACTGGGAAATGAGGAGAGCCACAAATTTCTCCTGCAGCTGATCTTAAGGAAAAAGCCCTTAACAAGGGCCATAAAGATTAGGCTGACTCTGTGTTCCCTCCCATGCAGTTGTCTATCTCTTTGTCTGTGTATATGTCTGTTTATGCTAAAGGTAGAGTCATTAGACTCCTGCTGCCTGGCATAACTGTTATCCTCTGAGAGACTTTTAGCTTAATTTGTTTTGAGTTCCATCTTACCTGATAGCCAACTTGTACTCCCTTGCTACCTCTACTTATCAAACAAATCTTATATGTTTAACACAATCATTTAATTGGATGCCTTCTTTGTATGTATATTTTGTTTTACTTTATCATTATATTTTTATTTTATACAAATATTATGCCAGATCTTATATTTTTCTGTCAGGTTCTCTCTCTCTCTCTCTCTCTCTCTCTGTCTCCTTCCCTCCCTCTCTCCTGTTATTTTGCTTGACATGATATTTTAAAAGTTCAGTAAAGTTACTGAGTATAAATCTGGCTGGTACTAGTCATTTCCCCCTATAATTCTGTGGTGTAAAATCTGACTTAACCATTTACTCATTAATATACGTTTAGATTAGGTCCAGCTCCCCAATACCACTAACAACATTTTTGCATATCTTCCTTTCAGATCTAGCAAGAATAGCTGCGCAAATCACCATTCCCCATCAAAAGGCATATGAGAGTTTCCAGGGCTTGCATCCATGCATTCCTACCAACAATAGTGATTTCCCTTTCTAAGCATAAGGGAATACCTATCTCATTATTCACAGTTCTGTCAGACATAGAACTTGACCTTCAAACACTCATCTCTCTGATCTTTTTGGTGGTATATTTCATTGAGTATAAGCATTGATGTCTAATGAATTAGGTTTTGTTTTTGTTTGTTTTCGAGCTTTTAACACATCCTTCTCATGTAAGATGCAAAAGTGTTCTCACATATTTTCTTCTTCTAAATATATTGTTTCACTTTTACATCATGTCTTAGTTCATTCAGAGTGCCTGTACACATGGTATTAGGAAGTTTCTTTCTCTATATATAAATGATGATGTCACTAAAAATTCCTTCTTTTTCTCATTTTCTTATGGCTACCTTCATTGATTTAATAATTCTCTCTAGAATTCAGCATCTCTCCTTCCCTACCAGGACACACACACATACCAGTTCCAACAGCCTTTAGTCTTCCCTGGGTGATATACTTTAAAAATATTAATTTCTTACATCTGTGATTTCCTTCCATCTCTTTTTTAAAAATTTATTTTGTGGGAAGAATCCAAAAACCTATGTCTATGTGTCTTCTTCTCAGGACCTAAAATTAAAGTTAATTTATTTTGTCCCATATTCATAGTCCCTTCTTTCTTTCCTAGTGTTTGCTTCCCCTTTGGAAGTCATAAGAACATCATGAAGGGCAACTGGAAGAAAAGTAAACACACCTCTGATCTGATGCATAGCACCCTTGCAAAATAAATAAATGTCTTCTCACTGGTAAAACTGCCTTGAGACAGTATTTGTTCATAGAAGTTGGGTGGTGATAGATAAAATTTGAAAAGTTAAAATAACATCAGTGAGTTTTTCTAAGTGAAATATGTCTGTCACAAAAGACAGATACTGTGAGTCCACTTATATGAGATATTTAGTCAAAGTTATAGGAGCACAAAATAGAATGATAGTCTCTAGGAGTAGGGAAAAAGGAATAGGAAGTGATCATTTAATGGGTGCAGAACTTTAGTTTTGCAAGATAAAAAAAAGAGTAGTTCAGGAGAGTCATTGTATGATAATGTGAATAAACTTAACAATGAAATGTGAAATGGGAAAGATGGTAAATTTATGTCATGTGTCTTTTATGATTAGTGAAATTACATCTCACAGTTAATTGGAGAAATATATTTCCATAAATGTCCCAAAATATTCATAAAACACATCCAAAAAGTAACTTATTAATGTATCAAGGTTACTAACTAAGATTACTTGGGGTTGTTCATATACTCTTCTAGGTGTGTCCTAAGGAAAAAAATGAGAAATGAGAAATGTGGTTATGGAATCATTTAGGTTTGTTCATTGCAGCATTATTTATTATGTAGAAAGTACAAGTACTTAATCTAAATGTTCAACCACAGGAACAGTTAAATTAATGTTGCCACTTCCACAGGAAGGAAAACAAAGCCATGAAAAATTTGTTTTGAAATGTATTTAATGATGCAATGAGTATTTAAATCATGTCATATGAAAAATAGGGTGCCTAAGTATGAATTCAACGTGATTCTAATTTTTTTAAAAAAAGGAAATTAAAAAGGACGAAAACATACTAAAGTGTGAAATGATAATCTGTTAATGATGAGATTATCTTTGATATGCCAATAGGTGCTCTGTAATCTATAATTTGGCATCAAATAGAGACAATGATTATAAATAACTCACAATAGATGATTCAAATTATATTGACATAATATTTTATTTTGACACAACAATGAAAAAAAGGATAAAGTACACATTTTCCTGTGGTATCTACTTGTGTTACCCCAACAGTCCTGTGAGATAGGTACCATTTCTACTGTATTTCCTAGAAGAGACTAATGAAACTCAGAAGTCACAAAGAGAAAGCTGAAAATGGACCCAGAACTTCCTGACATGAGCTTCTGCCTTTTACCAGCTCCACAGTAATCTGAATGAAAAGGAATGAGAACAGCTGGTCATGCTGGCCCAGCTGTTTTCATCATCTTGTCAGCCTGTGTCTGGGTTAAGGCTGTAGTATGCTGGTGTTGATGTCCAGGCCCAGCACCCTCCATGGAGGTGACTAGGCCGGGAGCTCAACAGAATGCAGCTTAACAGAATGCCTCCTCAGTGCTTTCGTTTCTCAGCCTCCACTGGAGCCTGTGAATAGTCAGGTGATGCAGCAGACCATTCCACTTGCTAGTTGGTTAAGGTCATGGCACTGGCAGCCTCCTTGAGAATTTACTCAGAGATCTATGATCATTCCTTATATGCGTACTGACTTATTGACTGGAAATGTACTGGACTCTGTCAACTTCTTCCATAGAAGTAATTCATAACATCTATTATTTGGGGAATTCAAAATGCTTTGAATTCTAATTTAATTAATAAGTGCTCTTGAAAGCCATGACTGGAAATGACTCCCTTAGTCTTTCAGGTTCTTGTGGTGATTTGCAATATACTTTCAAAGCAGAGCTTTTAAGTGGTTTGGTTCATTACATGTATATTCTATAGCCAAAACAGCCCATGCATTACATAGGAGAAATTCTAAGGCCAAAGCAATCTCCTTATTAAAACTGTCAAGAACATACAACCTTGCCCTATTGTCAAATATTCCAATGTCCCTTAGAATTCTAACACTGACTAGAAATGATTTAGCAGCTTTTACAGAGGAGCATTGGCTAGACCATTGTTCTGTACTGATGGATTTATTTAAGTCAAAGTCTATGAGAGTGGTATATACAGATTTGGAGAACAAATGGTACAGGATTGCCTTAGATTCTGTTCAGGGGGTCACCTAGAGATGTAAGAAGAATTTAACAGAAAGAATCTGAAGATACTCTCAGATTCCTGGGCTTATGTGGAAGTAAGTGATGCAACAGAGTATGCATATTACCTGGAAGGGGTAGAGCAGGTGGGAGCTATATGGCAAGGTGTTGGTGTGAAGTCCAGGGGCCTTCAAGAACCCACAACAATCTTTCATAAAAATTAATTAGCTTTGGATATCAGCTCTCTTAAGAACCATCTTTATGTTCTCTCATCTTAGCTTTTTCTTCTTTCCTCAATGCAGATGGCATCAGAAACAAAATTCAAAAGAGTTTAGGGTAAAGTTAACTTTCTCATTAACTATAAAAAACACAGCTGGTAAGTAGAGGTTTTGACTTCAAAACATATTCAATATTTTTATTATTATATTGTAATCAGCTTTCTTAATTTTATGAGACAATACTGTGCCTGAAGATTTTATCTTTGAGATATTTCCCAAGCATGATTAGTAATATTTTTAGGGAATCTCAATCTCAGAACTTCTGTAAGGATCAGAGAAGAATGTCCTTCACACAGTCTTGTGTTTTTAAAAGATGCTAGGAGAGAAAAACTAGTGGTTTTATATTTTGGTCCCATTACTTGTGTCTCTTCAATGCAGAGATAACCCTTTTAGAAATCCAGCTAATGTCATCCTGTCAGTCCTCCAGCCTGCACTTCTGGTCTCCTACTCAGGGAGCTACCTCTCATGGAGAGTACCATGCACAATGTGGTAGAAGGCGAGAGCCTAGCATTGCAAAAAGGGGCTACATTTGTTGATGTGAACAGAGCAAAGGGTGGGGGCAGGGCATCTGTCTTGGTTATTTTTCTCTCATTGTTGAGACAAAATACCTGATGCCCAAAATGAAGCAAGGAAAAGTTTATTTAGCTTACAGATTTCTGGAGGTTTCAGTCCCTACTCAACTGGCTTCAAGGCAGGTTGGCATGGCTGAGGGGCAGCCATTCATGGTGGCCATAAACAACAAGAGCAAAAGGGCAAAGGAGGGAAAAGCATGTCTCCTTCCTTCTTTATCTGGTGTGCCCTGAGTGGGTACAGTCTTCAAACCACCAATCCTAGCCCTAGACAGCAAACCAATCACAAACTCTAGACTCAGTTGCCTCCATGATTGCATGAGGTTTGGGCGGCCATACAAGCACAAACCATAACAGCATCAGATGGATAATCAGCTCAGAGTTGGTGTCTTTTCTCCCACTGGAGAGGCAGACTCATGTTTCCCATGCTATAGAAGGATTGAAGTGAATATATTTTAGTAGAGTTGCCAGATCAACCTATCCTCAAATAAAAATACAAGGGACACTACATTTTAGTATAATTGTGTTGGGGAAGACCCATACAAAAAATTATTCATTGCTTATGTGAAATTCACATTTCATGAGTGTCATGGGTTTTTAAATGGCAACCTTGAGCAATCCTCACCCTCTACTGCCTTTGCGCTTAGGTATTGCACTTTCCAAAAAGTGGATTTGCACTTAGGCCATTGCACTTTCCAAACTTCCAAGAGATAGAGTCATTGATAGCTGAGATGATTATAATCTCCAAATCAAAACATGGCACCCAGTGTCTGATACACTGATACCTGAGTAAAGGAACATTTTAAATGGAAGCCATCTCATATATTCAGGCCTGTGATCTCTTTATTCTTGCCCTCTTCATGAGGCAGGGTTAAAACTAAAAGAAGTCTCCTATGGTAAATTCTTTAGCAAACTTCATTAGCAGCATAGGCTTGGGCAAGACACTTAACCTTTCTCACTTTTCTCTCATCACCTGCAAATTGCAAATACCAGACTCCTAATAACAGCCCAACAAGCTCATTAAGGAAAATTGACTTGTAACACCATGAAAGTCCTTATAAATACTATTTCTCTTGGCTGTAGCAAAGAGATCAATACATCTAAATTTTAAAATTTCTCTGTTGGTACTGTATTCTGTTTGCACAGAAATTCTGCTTGGAAATTACTTAACAAAGCAACGTATAACTCCACAGGACCTAACTGCCTGATAAATACAAGGTTGGCCAGGCAAATGAGAGCCACAAAAATTTCAGTAACTCCAACTAGCTGATGCAGACGCTTTCCATGTTGAAGGCTTTACAAGAACCCTCTTTATGCTGTTACACTTCTCTGTGCTTCTGTACCCACTTTTGACTGGAGCAATAGCTCAGAGAACAGCAGTGGAGAACAAGAATTGGGAGGGGAAGAGCTGGAATCAGACCTTAACATGTGACCCTCAATGGCACATCCTTGACCTGACATCAAAACTGTGCAGGTGGTTAATGGCCATCGTTCCTAAAGACTTGGTACGTTTCCTTGTTCCTCAGGCAAGTATAGGTTGGACCATCAGGCTTGCCCTTGAATCCAGCACTCATCCTATACAGGAGGATCCCTTAAAACTGGCTTCACAAATTTCTTTGCACTGCACTCATTTTTCTAAATTTCTTTGCACTGCACCCAAGTTTCTAATAGGCTGTTCTTACTTTCTTTCAAATTAGTTAATCTTTTGCTGTTATGTTTGTTTTTCCAGCTAGCAAAGCTCATTTGATCTTAATTTTGTATTGCTCCCTATCAGTGTTCTTTTAATCATTTTCTTATGATCTTCATCAAAAAATTACTCATAAAACCCAGGAAGAAAAGTGCTTAACATGCTCCCCTCCCTACATCTTTATTTAGCTTCTTAAATGATAAAGCGGCAAGTGACTTATATAAGAGAGTTTCAGGAAATCTAACCAAACGATAAAATAGTTGTGTGATGTCCAACATACTGAAAAATTGTGTTACAGAAAAACCTTTGGTTAAGAACATGGGGAGGAAGGTAAAGGCATTTTAAAAAATCAGAAGCGCAGAGGAGACAAATGGTGCTTGATGAGCACTCAAGATGAATACTACGGGCTAATGTGAGCAATCAGCAGGTTTGTGGAGAATATGCTGATATCTGCGGGGAAAAAAAAAATGCCATGGCAGAGGAGAGCTTACAGATAAAAACAGGAGCTCAAAACAATATTGCTAGAGAAACCTTGACATTTTGACCATCTCTTATGGAGCAGCCAGACAGAAAATGCATGGTTCAGTTTTTGCAACTGATCATTCTTTCTGTAACAATTCATCCAAAGTGTTTTTTTCAGGATTTACCTATCCCAGGCTCTAACTCATAACAAATCTGCCAGGCAAGCCTCATACATAAAAAAATATGTAACCACACGATGACAGAACCAACAAGAAACATACACTGATGACTTTTGAAAATTCAAATCAGGAATTAAACATAGGAAGGTAACTCTATATTTGTTCCTGGTATGGAACACTAGTGAATAACTCAGCCTTCATGGGATTCCATTTGCTAGTCTGCTCCACTGACATCAAAGCCATCCACTGGACTTTCCAAAATGTGCAGCACTCCTCTATGCATGATTCTCTAAAGCCTCTATCTATATTTCTTGTAAAGCCTGCATTTGTTTCTCTCCTGAGCAGTTAAAAATATTTCCACTTATTTCTGTGCACCCATTTACCCAACCCAAATGGCACACAGTGTCGGTAAATCTCAGCGGAAATAAGCAAAAGAGTAAATTTAAGTTTACAGCAACATGCAAAAACACAAATCAAATTTTATTCTTATGGATATAGTAGTAAAATGTACCTGTTAGATTTTTAAGCTTGCCTATTTTTGAATAAGGGTACTTCAATCTGCTTTCCTTACTGGCTCTGGCCCTCCAAGTAACAACAGTAAAGCAACACACAGTTTGGCCCTCAGACACAGCTCATTCATAGTTTATTCATTCTTGTAATTAAAACAAAACATGCTGGGCTGGGTAAACTTGTTTTCAGGTAACCTGTAGTTTTTGGGTTCCCCAATCACTACTGAATTCCAGAGGTAGTACAGTGGATCCCATTGGAGAATGTAGAGCCCAGTTCCCTACAATATCAGAGAGTGATAGCACTCTCTGAGAGTGCTATCACACTTTCCCACAAAGTGTGAGCTCTCAGCCTCCACAAGGGTAATCACAGGTGCAGAGAACCAGGGTCACACCTAAATCCTACATGGTTTACTTCTAATGACAAACCCTCTAACAGAGGCAAAAGCAAGGCCTTTTGTCCAACACAGCACCCATCTGAAAGGTCTTGCTGGTTTATGACTTCCCATAAAGTCAGCTCCAGTCTTTTATGTTACACCTCAACTTGAATCATCTGTCCAGTTTTATTTCCCTCCTTTTCTTTCTATGAATGTTGATCCCAAGCGTACTTACGCATTATCTTTCTGCATGGAGTCCTCATTACAGAGTCTGATTCCTAGTAACTCACACTTCAAATGCTGCTTCACTTTTAGAGTGCCGAGAAGCACAGACAAACCTGGTAAAGCTTCTTTATTAGTCCAGGATCTACAAAGAATCTGTTAATTCTCTTCCCTTCCAAATTACCATACACCTAGAAAACAGAAGCTTCTTGAGACATGGGTGAAGAGTTTGATAAAAGCAGGGGATTCTAGTATAAAAATGCCTGTGTGTTGAGCATTGAAATGAGAAGGTAGACAAGCCAATATATGCATAAGCCATTTGGTTCAACTGTCTAATTATTATGGAGAACTCTGCCACCTTACTTTCGGCAAATGGAATGAGGTCTCAGTTAATGGCCTACCTTTGGGAATCTTTATCCCACAGTGTTTCTCCAGTGTCCATTTTTAAAAAATTATTCTGTTTCTTGATTGTTTAATAGACTATATACACATATATTGGTTGGAAATGTAAGTGGAAGCTTTACTTATATTGTCTCTTTCAGAGGTTATATTCACTTGTAACTAAAACACAAAAGCAAATATGATTAAATGAAACATATACAGATATTATCTGTACAACTTCTTGTTCAGAAAACTGGAATGTTTATTTTTAAAAATTAGTGTCCAAAATGTCAAGTCAAGACCTAGGGGAGGAAAATTAACAAAGCCTTTTGTATTTAAATTGCTTCTGGATTGAGAAAATAGTAAAGAGTAAGACTTTTCTCCTTTTCCTTTTAAATATTTCATAAGTAGCCAGAACTATGAAATTTACCAGTTTTTACTACTTATGAAAGCCAGTTTATCCAGTATTATAAGTCAATAAATTAGGCAGTGTAAAAGAAAATCAAAATAGAATTTCTCCAGAAATGTCATAGAGAAAACTTGTAGAGGTGACTCAATAGATAGATTTTCAACCTGTGGACCTATTGGAGGTCATGGGAGATGGTCTGTTCCTCAGTAATTTCCTGGAAACAATTGTATTAATTGTTCCAAAAGCTTCTTCAGAACCCTGTGACTGAAATTGCCATCCAGAGTAGCTCACCACTATATCAAGTCAGTGTTCAGCCTCTAGTCCTGTTTATTCCCCAATCTGGTGTATAATTCTTAAATCCAGTGAGCCCAGAGCGAGGCAACAGCTTTTTGTGATGCCCTGGTGATAGAATAGCTTTCAGCTTCCCACTGCTTTTATTAAATTGGCAAAATGTAATGCCTCAGATCTGTCCAAATAACTAAGGCCTGTGTAGGAAAAGGAAACAGCTCAAGCCACAGTGATGACACAGAATTGTGCCATTCACACCCAGGGTGAAGGCTGAGGAGCATGGGTCAAATGAGCTTCTTTAGTTCCTTTCTTTCCCCTTTTCCCTCTCTGCTTTTTATCTTTTTTCTCTCTGGCATTTACCTCTGCATGTATAACAAAATAGCCAACTGGATGTTTTAATTTGACATTTTTTTTAAAGATTCATGTGCCCAAGCCCTGAAACCATTTCTGGGCATGGAGCCTGGGCAGCTTTGTGTGTACAAAGCACCACCAGAAGGGAATTCTGCAGCACGGCCTGATTTGACAGGCACAGAGCTTCCTGCGGTGAGTAGAGTCCCAGTGCACCACCTGGCTCTTACCAAGTTGCAGGCTCCCCCACCAGTTGTCATTTATTCCTACTAAGTCATACCACAGAATCTGCACTAACTTTCAGAGTCATTACCAACTCTCCAAAACATCACAGCGTTCTTGGGGAAGCAGACTCGTGCCCCGGGGGTTGTGAGAACATTCTAGGTAAAATACTATTTCTTAATTCTTGGCTTTTCCCAGTAAGATGAGTTTACATCTCTACAGCACAACAGAATTTATCTTTACTATATGAACATCAATGACTTATTAATAAATGGTTGTTTGTATTTGCATATATCTGTTGTAAATCTCAAAAGGTATGATAAAACAAATTTGTAACATATTTTACAGTTAATTATCCATCCTTCTAGCATTTTAGCAGCCCATGTTAATTTGTAATAGTGATGATTTACAAATTCTAACCCAGATCTGCTTTTTGGAAGCAACCATATATAGATATACTGTGCATATAGCCATATCAGCCGAAGGTCTTGTCCCCATATCCTCCTTTAAGTGATTTTTCCCCTTACAAACTCAAAAGCAAATGTAGAGTGATTTTTTTTCCAGTACTAGCAATTCTTTTCAGAACCTTACTATGTCTCTTCAATCTTTCTACTTCCTTCTTTTCATCTACCTGCAAGGCAGTTTACATGTAGTCCACAGTTCACTCTCTTTTATTTGCTTTGTATTAAGAGAAATGTGCCCAAGTGGGAAGTCGTGAGTCCTTCTGTCTTTGAGAAGTTTTGACTCCACTGTCTTGAGGCAATACTCTTTGTGATATAGATTTTTTTTCATGTTTTCCCACAGTTGCTAGAGAAAGATGCAAAATAAAAAGACAGTATTGATTCTCTTTCTTCTGTAGGGCATAGACTATTTCAGATAACTTCCATTAGAAAAGTCAACATGGTGTGCGTGCGTGCTTGTGTATGTGTGTATGTACTGTTTATTTACTCCTAAGTAGCAAATTAACCTCCCATGCCATATATTGAAAGCATTTCCCATCTTACGCCAATCAGATTTTTTTTTTTTTTTTTTTTTTTTTTTTGTCTTTTTGAGATAGGGTCAGTTCAGGCCTGGCTTAAGCTCACTTTGTAAGCCAGGCTGGTCTCAAATTTACTACAATCCTCCTGCCTCAAGCAGTGCTGAGAGTACAAGTGTGTACCATCAGGTCCAGCCCAATTAGAATTTCTGTGTCATTCAGGGTATCCTACAATTTCTTAATTACAGATAAGTCAAAACATTTGCTGGTATCTCAGATGCTTCACCACTATGTCAGTTCAGCTTGTACCAAAGTGACCCTCAATTTAAGATTCAGATATTTGTTACCTTCTCTGAGACCTCTTCCATGGCATGCATTTGTTTAGATACCCTTGATCTCTTCTTTGCTTTAAACTATTGCTTCTCACTTGATTTCTCTGCTCCTAGTCTTGCATCTCCCAAATTTACTCTCCATTGGTGTAAGCAATCTAAAAAGACAAATCCACTATGATGCTTTCTAGTTAAAATCTGTCAGTACCTTGATATTGCCTGTTTGGCAGAAGATAAAGGGACTTGGATGCCCTTGTGCCTTGTTTTTGATTAGTCTAATCTCCCGATTCAGACTCCAGGCTCCTGGTCCAGCACACATTTGGCCTCCTCCTCCCTCCACTTTTACCTTGTTTCTGCCTTCACCTACAGTATTCTCCTGTTTCTGAGTAAGTTGTCATCCACTTTTAGGACTCATCATGGATTTTAGTATTCTTAGGGGGTGATGTCTTCTTTCTTCTTTTTGAAAACCTCCTACAGATTTTTCTGTAGTGGCTGCGGCATTAAATTCATAGAACCTCTGGGTTCCAATCTACTAGTTCTGTTTTCCTTATAAGTGTAACCCTAAAAGCTTCACTTGCACTGGACCACAAATCTGTGTGTAACAAATGCTTCTTGAGTGCTCAAGTCTTAACATTATAGATTAGCTAGTAGAATGTTTTAATTTCACAAGTTGGGAAATTGAGACAAAAATCTTGAAGTAATATATTGAAGGCTAAATTTTAACTTTATAGCTTAGCTGAAACCAGGGTCCATCGCTTTCTAACACATTTTATTTGGAGTTATATAATTTGGCATATTCATGAGAAATGCTGGTATAATTTAATTATATTAATTTTCCCTAATTAGGTTTATTTAGGAAAATTGCAAAGATGCTCTCTTTTCTTTCTTGTTCACAGTGACCCAGAGCTTGATATTTTCCAGCCATTGGCCATTTCCTCCTGCATCTACTCTGTTCTTGATTATATGCTACAATAACTTGTTTTGTAATCTTTAAAATCCCATGTATTATGTCTATTAAAATATGTATATAAGCCAAACTATTCATTATAATTCTGCATAACACATTAATTTCCTTGGAATTATAAATGCATTTTCTGATTAAATCAATACTCAGAGACTTAATCCAAAAATGTCCATGAGTGAGGAAGAAACATGAAATTGCTATTTTGGTATGACACAACCATAGTTTGGCCTATCTTAAGACAGCCACATGTTTCTTTTATGAGGGAAAGGCATACCAAAAACCCTCTATTCAGATAACGATTACTGAGTGTGATATTCTTTAACTTTGTAAGTAGGCAATATATGAAGTTGCAGCTTGGTTATGTCAAATATACAGTGCTTTCCCAAGTCTGTGATAATGTCCTAACTCATCCTCTTTACCGTGTCACTGAGTAGACAATTTTGCAAATTTTACTCCTTCCCTGTCACCTCCATGGAAAAATTATATTTTCTTGTATCAGTAACTTTGATCATGGTACAGAATTGTATCAATAGAGTTAGCAGGTGTAACTCAGAGGCTGGGGGTGACATAACCTTTTAAACTATACTGCTGCAGTGAAAGATTTTTCTCTAGGTCACTAGCATCATCTTCATCTTTGGTCCTACAAGGCACATAGGGGAAAAGCCCTGAGACCACCGTGTATCAAAGATCCAAGTCTACTGAGGTAGTTTCTCAGAGAAACCCAACTCACATCACCTATCCAGCAGTTGACTCTTAGAGGGGAGAATGAATGATCATTATTTTCAAGTGTAACCATTATCTCTCCTTGCAAATGAATGGCAGGTTCAACTCCTCCTTTATAGGCTCAATTACAGAACCATGCACCCTCTCTGTGATTTACCCTGGTACACACTTGGTTCTTTGATTGATCCTCATCTCCTTTTCTTTTGCTGTTATTTTAACCTTTTTGAATCTGGTGTTTTTTTTTTTTTTTTTAACTTTTTATCGGTACCGGGGATCGAACTCACAACCACCTGCTTGCAAGGCAGGTGCTTATGCCGCTGAGCTAAATCCCCAGGCCCGAATTTGGTGTGGTTTTAAAAATATTATTTGGTTTTAAAAACATTTGCTTGTGCTCTTTTAAGTAGCTTTTCTTCAATTCTTTTTTCTTTCTCCTTTACCTGATTTGCTTCTTCTGGAATATATATTTGTCCACTTTGTTCCATTTTTGCCTTTTTCTCTCGTGTCCCTTCCTTATGCTCTCACATCTATCTGTGTGCATGCCTGTTGCTATCCTTCTAGACGCATCTTTCTCCCCGTGCTAGTCTTTGTGGGATGTTGGCGCAGCCACATTCTTCTGTCCTTTCACCTACTCTGTTCCTCTAGAAGCAGAAGGGCTTACTTATCAAATGATCTTAAATCTTCACCTTGGTATTTCCACTTTGATTCTTGGTTCCTGTGGTCCACCTACCCCCAGCTGCTTGGTGATAGAGCTTGTTAATTACATTCCCTCCAAGCTGGTCTGCCATTGAACAGAGGGAAGAGGAAGAGGAGGTTTGCTGAGACAGGAGAGCGAAACAAGAACCATGAGGAGATTATTAATAGTATCCTTGTTTTCTGAAAGTTGAGGAAAACAAGGCCTAAAGTACATCCATGCTATCAGAACTGAGAAACAAGCTCTTTATTATTTTGCTTGCCAAAATTTGAAACTGTGTATGATTCCCCTACATTAGCTCAAAGCAATATTGAAGATGTATCTGACTAAACTGGAACAAATTACCAGCCTAAGAAGCCCAAAGGCAGCTCAATATACTCATCCATATGCTTCTCTGAGTTAATTTGGAAAACAGAAAATTAAGTATCCAAACTGTCCGCATGTATCCCTGTAGAATGCTGCCCATGAGAGTTGCAGAGGAAATGATTCGTGCAACTTCTGGCAAATAGTCAGGGCTGCCCAAGGACACTGTCATATTGGGATGAAAGGGAATAATGGGTGAGTACAAAGACTTGCAGGTCCCTCCTGCTACTGTTTCACTAGCTTAGTCATATCACCTTATACAATCCCTGACTTCTAAACCCATCCTTAAAGAATCAGCAGAGATTAGGCTCCTTCCATTTAATTACACAATTATAGTCATTAGAAAGGACATAGTGCCTTCTCAGTCCCTTACCAATCCTCTCAGGTCATTCCAATGCACCACCAAATACTCAATCTACAGCTAGAGTCGCCGATGGTACTATTACTTTGTTCTGTAGCATTACAATCTGTGAAGTCTTCCACAAGTCACCCAGGTGAAGAATTTTACAGAACATTGCCATACTTCTTCTGTTTCCCTTTTTATTGCACTACCAGGCGTGGCTAAAACACAGGGAAATTGCCAAGTTTTGTTGAGGATTTTGCCTGATGTGAACTATTCCCTATCCCATACTAAGCATTAAGTGGGTAGACTGCAGTTTTCCTGGGCAACACCATTATATGCTCATCTACTTCTTCCACAACCATTCTGCTGTATTCTTTTCCTTATGTTAGCACTATCTTAGTTTCCTAGAGCATCACAAACTGAATGGCTTGAAACAATGGAAATGTGTTATCCCACAGTTCAGAAAGCTGCAAGTTTGAAATCAAAGAGTTTGACCAAGTTGGCTTCTTATCAAGATCCATAGAGAGAAGGTTTCAAGTGTATCTTTTAGCTGCTGGTGGCTATTGGCAATTTGTGTTCCTGTGTTTGTGACTGTGTAACTCCCATCTCTGCTACTGATCTCTCATGGCTTCCTCTTCTGTTTGTGTTCTCTCTCTCTCTCTGTCTCTCTCTCTCTCTGTCTCTCTCTCTCTCTCTCTGTCTCTCTCTCTCTCTCTCTGTCTCTCTCTCTCTCTCTCTCTCTCTCTCTCTCTTTCTCTCTCTCTCTCTTTAGAAGAATACTTATTATTATTGGATTTAGGTTCTACTCAGGTAGTCCAGTATAATCTTGTCATGAGATGCTTAACTTAATAATGCCTTTAAGTAATGTATTACCAAATATGGTCATATCCCAGTTTTCAGGTAGACATCTTTGGTAGATCACCACTTAACCCAGTATGGGAAGCTTGTTTTCAGTCCTCAGTCTTTCTTTGTACTTTCCACATGCTCTGACATGTGTATAACCAAAAGAACTATCTCATCCCTTTTCATGGCAGCCCATTCCCCATCTTCAGAAATAGGGTGGTCAGTGTAACACCACCAAAAGAGCAAAATGATAGTCTTCCCAGACAGCTCTTGTTCTCACTCAGGAGGCAGAGGAGAAGTCAAATGCTCACAACTTCAGGGCTGTGAAGAGAACTGATACTTCCCCCAACTAACCACACCTTGTCTCGTTCCTTTTCTCTTGTAGCTTAAAAGCTCTTTTCCATTTGCAGTGAGCACTGGCCACTTTTCCTGCACTGTTTCCTATGACGCATGGATAGTGGCTAATGGTTTCCATATTTCGGCCCTAAGAGATTAATACCAATATGAACATCGACAATGGACATTTGTTGAAAACCCATCCTGTGCCACACACTGAACATGATGCAAATTGCATCTTTTTTTAGACCAAATAACTATAGGCTTTATGGTAGATACCAATGTTTCATTTTGAAGATGTAACAATTGAGTCTCAAATAAATTGTAAACCAGTAAGCAAAGCTGCACCTAGTCAATGGTGGAATCATACTGGAATCCCGCCTGGGTAGCAATACTGGCCTTCACTCTCCGCTGCACAATCTCACTTAATCATTTGCTAGACTGGCATAGATGCTTTTGCTATTTTTTATACTTAAGAGTTTTCTGAGTAAGATTAGTCAGCATCCTACACGTGGCCAAGCAGCTACTGTGTGTCTGATCTATTCTAATACTATGTTGGTGTGCACAAAGGACCATGTAGTTATCTTGGCACAGTGAGTGCTGGTCACAGTCCCGTGAGAAATAACATGCTAACCAGAAGTCCTCAGCCAGCATCCTTCCAAGGTTCTCTCATGATTAATTTCATCTGACTCTAATTATTTCCTCACTGTGACCCCCTTGGCACTTATATGCTAAGATTGCACTGTATTCATTTATTCTTGTTGAAATATTGCTCCTTAATTGCTTCTAAATAATTTCATTTCTACAACTATTGTAGGCAGGGTGCTTACATCTGGCAGTGTACGCAGTTACTGTGTGGTGTCTGTAAGGCCCTGAGTTGGACACATGGTGGGGATTGTGCATACATTTGTGTGTGTTTCTGGGTGGTGAGGCACCTGTCAACACAGAATGTGGCTTTTTTTCTTGCACTTGTTCCCTAAGCCCATCCAGTCTTTGGATTTCCTCATCTAGCTCTCAGCTCCCACATGTTGCAATACTTACTGTAAGGACCTAGCTTCATGGTCACAGACGGCTCCGGAGATTTCTGTTGCTTTTGAGAAAGAAATAGATGTCTATGAAATCTAGACCATGGCACTATACAGGTCCATTTGCTGCTTTAGTACAGAGAACCTGTTGCTTTAACAGTCATGTGCTGTTATGCTACGCTGGATGACGATGCTTGTCTCCTGAGCAAAGCCCAAGTGTGAACATTTTCTTTTTCCTAAGATTTTGCTTCTGACCTGGTTAGGAAAATGCTGTAATCTAATTGTCTGCTTCTGCTGCATTGACTCTTCTGGGAGATAATGGTCCCTGATGCAGTTCCACAGCCTTTCCCTTTTGGCTAACTTTGTGTGTTTACTATGCATTGTCTCTGTCTTTTCCCATTAAGGTTGCAAAATCATGTGCAATTGATGAAGCCCAAAATTAAGCTAAAAGAATATTTCTTTTGCAAGGACACTCTTTCAGGAGTAACACTTTAAAAATAAATATTTTCTGAAGCTATGCAGCAAAATAAATAAGACAGCAGAGTTCTGCATTCCACAGAAAAGTGCTCTGCCGCTGTGGCCTCCGCTGTTCTTTGGGGCTAGTGGAGCTGCAGTCACAGAAGTCCCAGTATGGTGGAAGAAAATGGGTAGACATGATGATGCTACTGTTTTCTTGTGGTCCTTTCTACAATGGTCTACGTACTGTGCCCAAGACAAAAAGGGATGAATGCAAAGAAAATTTTAGAAATTTTTAAAAGTGTCTTACACTTGTAGCTGTTAAAACATGGGATGGCTTGTTTTGAAAGATACATGTGAAAGCAGTTTATCATCAATTACCAATGCCACAGACAGGCACACTGATAGGCCACCTGGGAAACGACCTTACCCTAGAGCCTACAGGCAGCCTCCGAATGTTGTGGTAGGCACATCTAGGAGGACTGTGATCTCCAGTTGCAGACTGGGCACTGCAGCCAAGACATTGTCATTTAGTAAGCAGATGAAGACCTCATTTTCCCTGTAGCAAAGAGGGAAAAAAATCCAGGTGCGTCTCAAAAAAAAAAAAAAATACTATCAGGTGGAAATGAATATTTTAAGTGAATTAAGCCTGCATGTACTTTATTAGCATGACAGTGGCCTGGCCAGAAGACTATATTAAAATGACAGACACACTGACTGCTGAACTTGCTGTCGATAGGCAGTCAGAAAATAATGGCTTTATAGATCTACAACTACTCAAATCTTTCCAGATCTGCTAAAATTACCAGCACCTTTGTCTAATATTATGACACTGTTCTCTCCTGATTTGGGTGTTTGATTGGCATGTCAGTGTTGGAGCGTTATATTTTGCCTTGAATGTACAATGCTGAAGAAATTGCCTTACTTTAGACTTAATTTGGGGCCTGTCCCTCCTGCCTGTAAAAAGATGGATAGCAGTATAACACTGAGACATCAAACTTTCTTTTTATCTTCCATAGACAGTCTAAAATAATTTGAACTTAAACAATGAAGAATTCTTCTTCCCTCTTTTAATACAGTGTCTTTCTTTGTGTCAGCTTTCATGTGAAGAGCTTAAAGATAGTATCACAGTTAATCCCCAAAATAAACATGGGAACCATTAGCAATGACCTCCTCTGTTGCTAAGAAGGCCGAGGCTTTGGGAAGTGAATCCCACCTAATCAATATTTAAATACAGTTCTTTCTTGCCTTGAAACCTTTTTTGCACTTGCTGAAAGCCTGTCTTCCCGTAATGAAGACTGCCTGTTACTGGCCTGTTACTGACCTTTTCTCTTGAAATGAGCAAGTGTGGCTTATGCAGAAGCAGAATCTGGTGATCCAGACACCATCATTCTGTGTATGGATTTCTGGCTTGCTCCTGTCCTGCTTTTGTGGAGCTACTTGCTGGTTTTGACTGCAAATTAGACTCCTGGATAATGGTGCGGTGGTGTGAATGAGGAGTATCCCTTTCTTCTCAAACACCCTAGGATTAGAGTGATAAGCTAGGTATTAAGAACAAGTTTTGGCTTTTTGGTGGTCCACAGGAAAGCCAGTGTTTAAGTTAGCTCAGCAAGTTATTTTAATTATTTGCAGATATTTTGAGATGAAAATGAAATTAAATGAAGATCAAGCGCCTAATATAATGCCAAACCAATAGAAGTCATTCAACAAATGGTAGATTTGGGTGATTTTTTTTCTTATCTTTCATTATTTCTTTATTATTTTATTCCTATTGGGCAAAGCATTACTCCTCTTCTGAGTATTTTCTGTCATACTTAGTTCCTAAAGACACTCCTGTTTCTCACTGGATCTCCTAGCCTCCAAAACAAATGTTTTTTTCCCATATTAAATATTTTAAAATTTCAATTTGTTTTATAGTTGACATAAAGGAATATACGCCAACTTCCAGGAATAGTGTCACTGGGGAGGTGTACACTGGGCCATGTGTTTCAAATAACTGTTCCTGTGTTGGTTAGTACAGGTGAGCTGTTTGCCTGGCAACACCACATATGGTTGAATTTTGACATAAGTTAGAAATCACTATCTATCACTAGATATATCTTCTGCAATGGTAAAACAAAGAAATGTCATGCATATATAAAACAGATTGGTAGATGCTTGCCAATGAAATTAAAGATGACAAAAATGCTGTATTATTGGAAAGAATTGCAAAGCTTGAGGAGGTTAATGTATCTTGAAGAATAAGTACTAGGGATTTGGGGTTTTGATGGTATATAGACTAATGCTTGTTAACTTTTTATTAAGTTTCTACGATCTTTGCCAAACTGATGTATCCATATCTCAATTTGAGAGACAAAAATTTTAAAAAATTACATTCTTGCCAGATAATTCTTACTTCTTGCTTTAAAAATAAAATCGCACATTTCTGTTTTTAGCACATTTCCAGTTCCTCTTAGGTAAAACTTCATCTCTTTGCTTTGCTGAGGAGTTTCTCCCTTTGTGGTGTGTGCATGGTGTGTAGATGTGTCTCCCTAACATTCCTCTCCTGCTCACCTGTGTACCTGCTGCCCTTCCCCATCCCAAAGGGCAGCCAGGGTGGAAGTCTCAGCACTCCAGTGAGACAGCAACATATAACCTACATCCAGGTTTCCTCCAGAGGGAGAAGCACCTATGTTCAAAATATTGAAATGGGGGGCAGAGTGGGACCACTTTTGAAGAAGGAGTCCATTAACTCTTGTCCCAACTTGAGTGAATTTCTCGTCTCTCTCTGAAGTGAGATAGAAACTTCTGGTACACTGAAGATATAGACATAAAAGAAAAACTTGGAGAGATGATAGAGGTAACAAGAATAAAAATAATTTCCATTTGGTGAGATGGAATTTTTAAGAAATTTTTAAGAAATTTTTTTTTAATTTTTAAGAAAAAAGAAATCTGAGATGGTCTTGAAAGGTAAATGGGACATCAGGATCTATTTTAGTATCACAGAGTGAGATGGATACTGAGTGACAGAATCTTACGAGAGGTGCAACAGAGATTTCCAGATGGTACCAAAAGATCATCTGTGGTACAGCCAGCATTTGATGCTACTGTGTGAGAGAGCAGGGCAATGAAAGTACTAGCATGAGCAGTCAGCTGGAGGACCACGACCAAACCACATACCCACTGCACAGGGCCTGCCCTGGCCTGTGGACTTGGACCAGTCTTTCTCATTTCTACTTTGAAACCCTTGCACACCTAAACACACATTTTATCTCTCCCTGCCAATGCGAGCTGACCTGTACAGATTTTCCAGAAAGTGCACTCAGGAGATGTGGATCAGAAACAGGATAGGGGTCCTAGATGGCAGACTTAAGGGATTATATCTGAAACTGAATGAAAATTTTCCAACACAGATTGTCTTAAACTAGAAATGACTAAAACTCAATCAAGTTGCTACATGGAATTAGATCGTTAGCTACCAATAGGCCAAATAACAAGGCTGGTTTGGACTAAAAGTTAAGATGAAGGCAGCCTCTTTGGTGGGCTCCTCCAGTGGAAGTAGTTTGTTTACTTCTAAAAAACATCTCTTCATATGAGCCAAAATTTACTTGTGGACTTTTCCCTGATGGCTCACTAGTCCAACTCTGTTGTTCAACTCTATTGCCTCTGCAACCTTCTTTGTCTCTCATTACAGTAAAATTTCTATTTTAGATCTTAGCCACCACTGACAAGCCCATATAGTTTCCAAAGTTTTCTCACCAAAAGTCCTGAAACTCAGTGCTTCCAATCACTTGCAGTGGTTCAGTTTTATGGAATTTCTCATGATACACATGGCTGCTGGAGGGGACCACCCAGATGGGCTCCAGTTTCCTGAATACACTTCTCCACAACACCGAATGCTTTCCCTTCTGTTCAGGCTGCACACTTCAGGTCTCACAGTTTGTTAGTATGCATCTCCTGAGCTGTACAGAACAAGGACTTCTCTGGGGATATTTCTGAGATTGAGACTTAATGTTGCGTTTATCTCATCTCAAGATCTGTTCCTACAATTGAAGAATTATTCCTTCTTAGCTGTTTTTAGTTTTAGTTTAACTTTCCAGTTTTTATGCTTTTTTTTTTGTTTTTCTGTGAACTTTCTATTACAGTTGGTTTTACCCTTTGTTTTCTGCTAATAAATATTGAGGCTTGCTTGGACTGGTATCCATAACCCAAGCATGACTTAGCAGCTGAGGAACAGAGCAGATGTGATTAGATACTACAAAAGGATAAGTAAAAGAGATTTTGTTTGGAGCTTCACAAGCAAAGTCTAAATTTTCTGGTATACACACAGAGGATTTAGAGGAATTTGTTGTCCTGGGCAAATAAAGTTTATGAACCAGGTCTCTACAATGCTTAGACTTTAGCTGATCCGATGGTGGCCAGAAGGTAAAAAGAGAGTGACTTTGATTTGCACAAAAAAGTAGAGGTACAACTAATTTCACAAACATCAGTTGGTGCATAGTGACAGGTCAACACACAGGTTTCAGGTCACTTAGGAAAATGCAAAGTAAATAAAGGCCGAATGTTTGTGGCCAAACTGCACCTTTGTCATCATTCAGTCTTACACAGTAGTGAGTCTACCAGCTATGTGCCAGGCACTGTGGTAAGAGCTGGGGTTACAGAATCAGATATTGGCTATGATCTCTTAGAGACAAGAACAGCACTTTCTCTTCAGGATATTAGAGCAGGGATTGTCATCTATATCTCTTGTGTTCGAGAGTATAGGGTAGAGAGAAAGTTTAAAGATGTTTAGAAAAATATTTTTAGGTAATACCTAAGAGGGAGGGGCAAGGTTCAGGAATAAACAATAAATACATACCTGAAGAACAAGCATTTCCTGATTGATATACAGGGTACCAGATAGAGATAAAGATGGAGACGGAGACAGAGACGAAGACGGAGATGGAGGGAAGGAAAGGGGAAAGGGTGGGAGAGGGGAGGTAGAGAAGGAGAATATGAATGAATCTATCTCAGGTAGCAAAAGAGCAGGTAAAAAATTTGTAGGTTTTTCAGAGAGTGAGTTGAGAATTTCAGATATTTCCTCTGTTCTCTCTAGAGAGACATCGGTAGTCTTAAATAAGGAATTGCCTGAAAATTTTTATTCTAGAGGACTCACACAGAGGCAGATGCACATGGGCCAACAAAAGGTTAGTGTTCTGTTAGGCAGGAAGTGATGGCAAGGATCAGTCGAAGCAAGGTGCTGACAAAGAAGGGGTGCGAAGAGGATACTGTGACAGCAGGGAGGTAAAATCTTGGAAGCGTCCTGTTTAGGACAGACCAGATGTGCTGCACACCATTCCGTAAGTTATGGAAGTCTGAATGGGTTTGGGATTGCGCTGGATGAAAATGACTTTCTTTCTCTTGAATTTGTCTGTAACTGAGGCTCTTTGTACTGATGTTTGAGGCCTGCAGCGTGCAAAAGGGGGTAATTTTTGTATCTGAAGCATATAAAAAACCCAGAACTACACAAGAAAGGTCATTTGCTTATTGGAAAAAGGGTCAAGGATAACATCTTGTTATCTCACCTCTGTGCACCTTGATTCCTCACTTGAAAAAAACTGAATTGTAGTGGTTTCTGCCTCAGAGGTAACAGGATTCACATTGGAGATAATATTCGAGGTATGAAGAAGATTTCTGCACAGCCTGCAGTCCTGCTGGTTCTTGTTATATTGCTATTAACTTGTTGAGGATAAAGGAAGGACTTTTACTTTTTGTTATTTATTTCTGCGAGTAGATAGTAGTACTTAGACACATTCCCAGAGACTCTAGGTCTCTGGGGGTCTAGGAGGTAACCGTGACATAACTCACCACCGATGCACAAAAATTTGTTAAAATCACTGAGCCACATTTGATAATATCACTATCACTCACATGGCATTTTAATAATCAGGACAAATCAGGGAAGAATAAAACTGAAGCAGCACTATAAGGAGTAGAAATAATTAAATGTTATAAGGAACAAACAAATACATCCTTGACTACACCTTAGAGGCTTGATAGGGTTGCTGGTTTAGCAGTATGGAGATGATCACAAAATAAAGGTGCCATATATTCCTCTAGGTGATAGCTGATTGGGCATCTGGTCCAGCTGGGAGATTTTGGGTAACAAGCAGGTGGTGGGACACTTGAGGATGTTAACCTGCTAATGCTGTTCTAGAAATCAAAATGGGTATTTGGTTGAGCTTTCAAATTTTTCACTTTGGAAAAGAATATTTTAAGGCTTTGCTTTTATCTCATTTGATTATGTTCACTAGAAATCTCTTCTATTGAAAATTATTTATTTCCACCAGGTTGAAACAATCTCAGTTTGTATATTGGCTTTGAATGACTTTAGATTTCCAAGTCCCTAACTTGCAATGATATTCTTGATAGTGGTTGGTTTTCAGCCGGAATGGCTTCAAAGTACTTCTTAGAATCTACGATTCTTCCAGAAACCTTTCCTCAGAGCAAGATTTTTAAGAATTAGCTTCTTCCTCTCCAAATATATGTTAAATATAAATTTGAGAATATCAAATTCTTCCTCTAAGCTGCTCAAGAATGACACTGAAGACCATCTATGAAATGGGTATAGAATTACTTCCTTTCCAGATATAACACTGCTCCTAGTAACTGACTTGAAATTGGAAGGAATAATTTGCATCTGAAAGTACTAAAAGTGCAAGTTCTGTTCCTTTTCTGTTCCTAAAGCTTTGGGACTTGGCTCTAAAAATAGCAGCGTTTTGAGTCAGTAATATACTCTCAGCTCTAAAGCAGATTGTTTCTGCTCTCCCTCTGGTTAACTAAGTGGAAAGGAAAGAATGGAAAAATATCACTAAGGAAATGGTCATGCCCCACCAAGCTGTATGTTTCGCAATGTTCGTGGGATACTTCAGGCTTCTTAAGTCTGTGTGGACACTGCTGGCTTTAATTACATTTTGAAGACATTTCATTATGATCTTCATGACCTATTGAGGTAGATTTCTTCAAAGAAATGAAACCAGATTTAGAATAAATTTATATTTAATGCAAAAAATAGGCATACAATAATTGTACTTGAGTTACTGCAAGAGAAGAGACTGAGTTTATGGCTTTGTGTTTCCCTAAGAGGCAGAACACAGTGATCACTTGGGCAGTCAGTGGAGGAAAGAGAATGGAGAAGTGCATGAGGAAGGCACAGGCAGGTGGTAACAGAGGTCTTATTGAGCTACCTATGATTGGGGAAGTGCAGCTTAACTCTTCAAAGAAACACTGGGCAGGGAATATCCTTATAATACACACCCCAAAATCATTCCACCAAGGGCCCCAGACTGCTTGTACAGCTCTCCTGCCATGGCACAGTCTGCCCCTGGGGACGCTCATTGTCGTGCTCCCTGAGTGTGTGCAGTGGCCTCCAGCAGCTGGTGGCAGCCCTGGACAGTGCAGGGCAGGGAAGTTTAGACAGTGGGAAGCCTGCCACTTGCATCCACTTGAAGGCAGGGTTTGTCTCATTCTGGATGGTCACATGAGTAAACTTTTGGTTTTTGAGATTGGCTGAGGTGCCTTATCTCATTCTTTTGATGAAATAATTTAAAATTAGTTGTCATCATTGAAAACAAGTTCTTCCCAAACCTTTGTCAGAAAAAAGTCTCCAGAGGAAAAAAAAATCTCTGAAATAGGCAATTCTCATGAGTTTCTTTTTTTTCCTTCTCTCTGCATGATATGGTGATACTGATTTGTGAATTCTGAAGAAATAATATAGTTCAATTTTGCTCACAAATTTCATCAAAGCATAATGTTTTTGGCTATGAGTAATTAAAGGACCATTGAATGTAATATATCACATGTCAGCAAGAAGAGAACTTTTCATGTGTGTGTGTGATCTGTCTGGAAACAAATGATTAATTATTTTAAAATAACTAAAAAACAAACTCAGACCAACCATACAAAAAGACTATCATCTTCAAGTAATTTTTTGTATAATATATATATATATATATATATATATATATATATATATATATATTTCTTGTTTGTTTGTTTGTTTTGGTACCAGGGATCAAACTCATGACTTTGCACTTATCAGGCAGGTGCTGTGTTGCTGAGCTATATCCCTAGCAGCATTGACTCATATTTTAGATAAAATATATCAAGTATGTCTCACAGTGCTGATAGCACTGACTTTTGTATTCTACATACTCATCAAATATTCTACTATATATTCATCTGCTGAATGAATATATTAATGATTGAAATTTTTTCTAGAGATGACTTTTTGAAGAATCAACCCTTTGCTAATGAGAAAGAAGAGAATGAATGAGGAAAGGGTTATAAGTGAGGAAGGGTTGAAGACTTGGAAGCCATGAATCAGTTCACTTTCTGAGGTATAGTATAGCTACACTGGCACCTTGGTTTACGAACTTGATGCTTCCCATGATACTGGTTGGAACTGAGTTGGAAAAGAACTGGTAAAGTCCAGTGGTTAGGTTCAATGTTGTCCTTACAGGGAAATTGGATTTGGTTCTTTTCCAGTTTGGTTTGTAACCAAAATTGTACAGAGAATTGAGGTACCTCTGAATATCTCCTTGAGAAGACCTTAAGTAAGGAGGTGGTTACATACACAGAGAGATGGTATAAGCTTTGCTATTAGCAAGCTTCTTAACTAGTAATTTAGTCACACTCAGAAATGTTGCTTACCAAATGTAACAAGCCATCCATTTATCCAGCTATCTCTTGATAAATACTTAGATATAGATATGCTCTCATAATGTGTGGTATTCAGTAATATTATATGAAAATGATATCAAAGGAGATAAATACCTGGATGATATGAAACCCCATACTCACTAGTGTTTTTAGGCATCATTCGATAGAGTTAGTAAAGCTCTACTATATATGATATCATGTGTGGACTAGAGTTGGCAAGCTATAGCCCACAGACCAAGTCAGGCCTATGAACTGTTGGTATAAAAACAGTATCAGTGGCCATTGTTTTTCATATCATCTATAGCTGCTTTAATAATCACAATGAATGGCAGAGTTGAGTTGTGGTGGTGAAAACCAAAGTCCTTGTACTACAACACAGGAAAGAGTTTTCCAGCCCCATCATAGAATATTATTATAACATTTCATTTTAGACATGGAGCATCACACATGGAGGTTCTTTTCACCCTAGAAAACAGAGTCCAGAAACCTGCAGGACATGGTTCAATTGTTTCCCATACTCCATTATTCTTACAGGGCATTCCTAGTATGATATTATTTTCCTCTAAAACTCTATTTCTTTTAGAGGAAAATAAATCTAATTTTTTTAGAGGAAAAAAATCTAATTCTTCCTAGATTTAGCAATTTATGGTTTTCATTTTGTTTCCTTTTTCTGTCTCTGCTTAAGTATGTGTGATGTCAGAAAGAGCCTTGTGGTTAGTGATAACTAAATCTAAGACAAGCTTAGACTATTTTTCCCAAAGCCAGAAAATGGGGAGGGGGAAATGATGACAATTTTTTTTCCTAAAGAGATGCAGTCACATTCTGAAAGGATCACAAGAGAGTCTGGAAGGGGAAGTGAAGAAGCCTCATAGCTGAGGTCTGTTTGGATGGATACTGAATTCTGTGAGACCCCAATGCAGCTTTCTCTCTGTCATCCACTCACACCTTCCATGCTGTAATTAGCGCTAGGAGGCATGATGTTGGCCATGTGCAAGTCAGCGAGGATGAGTAAGGAGATGGAAAACTTATTTCTGTAAGAGTAAAGGAGACCGAGTTAGTTTATCTTAGTAAAGAAATAAGACAGACTGAGTATATGTTTTCTACCACTTAAATATGTTATGATATAAAAATAAACATTTTGGTTGGTTAATATATAAGATAGAGAATGATATGATAAATTTTGGTTACAAATGACAGGAACACAAGAGCTAGTTAAGGCTAATAAATGTATTTTTCGGCTCAGGGAATCCAAGGAAGAGTTGAGCAATGAAGGCTGGGAAATCAAAGTTGCAAACAGGACTTGGAAAGGCTTGTAACAAGGCTCCTGGATCCTGGCTGGACCCTTCCTCCAGCTGATAGAAGTGCACTTTCTTTGCCCATTCAGTCTTGCCTTCTCTCCATAGCTTTCATATGGCTGCTGAAAACGTAATAGTTTGTATTGGCTTGCTGGATAAATATTGATCTCAACATCTCTTTATGATCATAGAGAAGAGAAAATTCTTGGGGGGAGGCTTTAGTGCCACATTGGTGAAGTATCTAATGGACCAGTCACTTGGGTCCTGTGAAGAATGCTATGAGGTGATAGTGGTAGCACTGTACCCCTGCGTTGACCATCACAATGGGAGAAGGGACCCCTAGACAAAGGGAAAACTGGAAGAAAATCTTAAGTGACCACTGTATTGTTTACCTTCACTTGGAAAACTCCAGATGAAATTGCTCGCTCTGCACCATGAAGAACTTCGGTTAGAGAGAAATGAGATTATTCTGACATTAGAGCTTATAACACACTGGGATATGTTCCTGAAAAAAAGCAGTAAAATGTCTTTTCTTGGAAGCTTATAAAAATAGAAGTGATTTCTCATCAGCTGAGATGCAAATAGTTTTAAAAATGGATTAGACACACAGAAATTTTGTTTAAAGTGCAAACTCTTAACAAGATCCCGCCTTTTTTGACAATAAATTTGCTTCACTTATAACATTTTGGTATAAATCAACCAATATTTATTAAATGTCCAATAGACACAGAGCATCAGGTTAGAACTAAAAGGTTTGTATTATGTGGGGAGATTTAGAAAATTGAAAATATCTGTAACATGTGATTGGTTAAGGCAATCATCACAAAGAAGATTCAGATTCATTGCTATGGGATTTTCTGAGTAATGAGCAAATGTTCTGGAATAGAAGGGGAGAGAGGAGAGGAGCAGATGGGAGAAGGGAGATGCTAGCAGCAAAATAAGAAAACAAGGAGTAAAGCATTAGCAAAAGGGTCTTAGATATATAGGCTAAAGTTTGAAATGATCTTTAAATGTGAGGAGGATTTTAAAAGCAGACATGGCTGAAAAGTCATTTGGGGCCATCAGAATGGCCTGAACTGTGATTTGGATCGTGTTCAGGGATGCAGCAAGTCATCCTTTTAAATGAAAAACTATGGTACAAAGAGAGGAGAGATAATAGAAACGATTACAAAAGAAAGCAGGGATCATTCTACTGAAGGCCTTAAAGGCTGGGTTTTAAAATTTTATTTTAGGAAGATTAGCATGGCAACACTGTGAACCCAGATTAGTGCGGTAACAGTGAATGCTGTGAGCTGTGGGAAGGAAGAATATGGGAAGAAAGTTTGAAGGTCATTGCAGAGGCCTATGGGACAGATTCTGGGTGATTTATTGCATGTTGGCAGTGGAATGGCAAGAAGGATGCACGTGTGGGGGAGAAGGTAAATATATAGTCTACAGAGCTTACTGATTAATGAGTTTGTGTGTTGTATACTTTGAATACACCAACTGTTTATCATAAAAATAGCATCCATCAGTTTCCTATGAAGCATTTACAGTGGTGCCTCAGTTCAAAGATGCAATTCTAACCACAAATCCAACTGGAGAAAAACTGAATCAAATTTGCCCATGAAGTGAACTAACTATTGAATTTGATTGGATTCTCATCCAGTTTTTGTTGTGACCAGAATCATGGAAAGAATTAAGTTTGTGAGCTGAGGCACCACATATGCTTTTAAATTGGATGTCATCAGATAAATGGATCAGCTTTTGTCCCCATTTTTCATGTGAGCAAGCTGAGGTGAAGAGCTTCTGAGTAACTAGCCTGAAGCCACATTGCTAGTAGGGTAATTGCCACTTATTCACGGTTTTGTTTTATTTGGTTTCAGTGACCTATGGTTAATTATGGTCCAAAATTATTACATGGAAATTGTCAGAAATAACTCACAAAATTTAAATTGCACCTCATTTTGAATAATGTGATGAAACCTCGTGCCAGCCCACTCTGAGTTTCTTGGGAGGTAAATCATTCCTTTGACTATGAGTATCCAGTGTATATTTACTATACAGCCATTAGTCACTCAGTGGCCTTCTTGGTTGTCAGCTTTACTATCCCAATATGACAATGATGTCTTCTACTCGTATATAATGAGGGCTCAGGCATCCAGGATGTCTCAGAATGTGCCCTGCAGAAAGAGAGGTTACTGTAATCTTCTAGTTATAACATTTTGAACTCAGGATGTCTGGCTTTAACACCCATGTTCCTAACTACAAGGACATTTTCTCCAGTTGAAGGGTAGAGAGAAAAGGTTAAAAGATTTCAACCCTACTGGACTGGGACACATTCCAGTCAGGCACCGCGGCATAATAAACTATGCAAGACTTAGTGGCTTGAAATACCAACCACTTTATTGTAGCTCATGATTTTTTCGATTAGAAACTTGGCTAGGCAAGCCTTCTGTTATGTAAGACATTGACAGAGGACATTAGGTGGGGTTCAGGGGCAGATGGACTGGTTAAAAAGAAATGAGTAGCTCCACTCTCCTATCTGGTACCTTCCCAGAGGTTGGTGAGCGTCTAGGTTCATTTGAACTGTTGACTGCAGCCTTACAAATGGCACTGCCAGCAAGGGGGTCTCAGTCGGTGGATTATTTTTGTTTGCATGTAGACTTTGTACGCATGCCATCATACCGAATATATTTCCCCGTATAACTTTGCTTCTTTGATGCACATTATTTCAGTGAAAATCACTGCTGCTGCCCCAATACTTGTAGTTCCTTCCTTCTCATCACAGTATAGTATCACATTCTGTAAGCTATTCAGTTATTCGTTCTGCTGTTAATTGATATTTGGCTGGTTTCCAGTGTGAACTATAATGAACAGTGCTTGTATGAATACTCTTATGCATTTCTTTGGGTGAAATATGTTCACATTTTCATTGAGTATATTCATAGCAGAATTACTGTCATAGAATATGCTTCTGTCAGCTAACGGTTTTCCCTCTTGTTTGCAAAAATGTACAATATTAACAGCAGTATATAAGAGTTTCAGTTGCTGCACATCCATTGATAATATCAAATCTTGCAAACTTTACCCACCTTAGCTTTTTGGAAGGAATTATTTTGATACAGATTGACCTAAACTCTGAGAAAAGATGCTTGTGTCTTGTCTAACTCTCATCCATTTCATCATTTTCTGCTAGCTTTTTATTTTCCTGACAGATTATTGGAAATGCCTGTCTGATTATAGCATTTATGTTTTTCATAGGGAAATATGGAATGTGTAACTCAAAACTCTATTGAAGCTTTGAGAGACATGATTCAAATGGACCTTTCCAGATATTTCACTGAAGGTCATCCTCACAGCTTTAAGTCAAATGACATTAATTCCCTTTTACTGTGTCTGTTCTTTTGTAGGACCAATAATATCAACATCCATCATACTAACACTGCATGTTAAAAATAATTTAAGGTGAAAACTTGAATTTTGGATATTTTGCAAATGTTCAGATTTAGTTCAAATTCATCCAGTATGTTTCCTTCCTAAGGAAGAGACTTGAGATTAAATTTGGGCTCAGTTGCCAGGAAGTCATGAAGAAAGTTATCTATATATGTAGATATAGATATAATGGAAATCATCTCCTCAAGTTACAAATGCAAAAGAGCCGTGTCTCCACATGACCCCACTGAATCAAATGCTTAGAAGTGAGTTTGTAATACAGGAATGATAAAACTTTTTTTTTCTTTTGCATTTTCTTCCTTTCTAGGGCTGTGGGAAGGCTAGATAATATAAGGACCTCACTTCATGCAGTGACCAGGTCATGTTGCTCTGGTTGTTACTAATGATGATGGCACAGGAGATAATAAAATCTATTCCATTAAGATATTATCAAATATGTAATTAACTGGGTTAGAATATGTAAGGCCCCTCTGGGAAGTTTGACATACAGTGATACTCAGAGCACAGATTTAAAGGAAGGCAGGCCTGAGAGGATAAAAGAAGCAGCCAATATGATAAAGCAACAGAAAAGAAAAGTCTTCTCTGATACCCTTCCAGGAAACTGGAGATTTAACTTTCTTGGACTTTCTGCAAAAAATGTTCTGCAACTGAACTTGAACAACTCAGAGTGTGTTTCTTTTACTTGCAAAGAAATGAGCCCTGACTTGAACAGTCCCTTTGGTAGACATGTCATGCATTATAGTAGTTCTTGTGACCCTCTCCTCTCTGCAACTAGATTATAAAATCCTTAAGGGCAGAGATGTCTCTAATATGTCTTTGTATTCTGCCTTGCACTCAGCCCAGTGTGGGGAAAATGTCATGTTATCCTGCTGATTAAGTCCATTAAGGATTCAGGTTGCACAACTCTCCTAATGGGCAGTGGAGAATAAATTCTGCAAGTGAGTTTAATGTTCACCGAAAGCATAGACAGCAAATGTAGAGGTAATGCCCTTTGGCCATGCACAAAATACAGGGGAGAGAGTGGTTGTTTTTCTCACTCTATGTGAATTACCCTCAACTAAGTTCTCACCTCAGGAACAAGTTGCTATTTGTTTATTCTCTGATAGATTTCTTCTCAGCCTTGGTGGGAAATCACCAACTGAGTTAGAGAGTCCAAACTGGGGCATAGACTTTCAAGAGGGGACACAAATTCGCCAGTTCCACCAAAATATCAAATTCTGTGGGGCACAGGCATCTGTGCAGCAGATCACTGTGGATATGACTGCAAATTCCATGTAGAATATTATAGGAAGATCTGCTGTTCTGAATACATAACTAAGAATTAGTTTGTTGAATAAAACTGTGTGTCAGAGCAACTGATTCGCTGTTTTAAGAATCTCAAACTAAGTGGGAAGGGGCATCTCCCTCTGCATTTGGGAGGAAAAAGAGATACTTCCGTGTGTTTGTAGGGTGACAGTAGTGTCCCTTTTGGCTTCTTAAATACCTTCTTATGAGACACTTCAATAAAACTGCCCATCCGCAAGTTCCTTAGACCAGTGGTGGTGAACTTATGGCATGTATGTAATTTGTTTTTCTTTTGAGACGAAATATGTAAGATATGAGTTGCTTTTCTGTAAACTAAAACCTCAATATTTAGTTTTAATTGCAGTGGAAAATAAAGACCATTCCTCTTGAGTTCCATAAGCACTTTCCACTCCACTCTTCCAATCTGGTTATGATTCGGACTACCTTGCTATTACCAACCCATAATTTTCTAGGTCTACACTAAATCTATTACCATAATTAAACCAATAACATTTTAAATGAGTATTTATTTCTTTTTACTTTTCATAGCCAAATACCACAGATATTTGTCTTTGTGCAAGAGGTGCACAGATACTTAGACTACAAGTGCTTCTGTGTGAGGGTGTGGTAAGAAACAGTTTGATGCCTCAAGCATTGCTGATCAATTATAATTCAGTGGTACAGCTTCTGTCCACTCACTTTTAAACCTAGAAATTTCACCTCATCTGCTGTGTCTGTTTTTCCAGCTTAGTGTATGCTGTGTTCTTGGAGGACTTTCAGGCCAGTGAAATTGCTGAGAGATAGAAGTTGTGAGAACAGATGAAATTGGCATTATGGGTTTCAGTACACAAAGACGATAAAATGACAGTTTGGGTTACTTTTGGTCCTGCTTGATCTGTGATCCATCCATTTGACATACCATATTGATAGAGAGGATAATTGGAATTTTGTAGGTAGGTTTCCATATGCTTATCATAAAGAACAGATGTAAGTTGATTTCCTGTTGAAATTGTGATTTGAAAACTGAACAATGTATTTAATCAGAAATGTCTTTATTATTCATATACCTTCTCCAATCTCTTCCTATGTGTTTGCTTCTAAAAGCGACTCTCTTCTCAAAGCTGATAAAGTCTGTTGTTTGAATTAGAATGTTAACCAGAAAAGATTATCCATCCCATTCTATGTGGCCCAATTAGTGTCAAATGGGGAAGGAAAATGTCTGTTAAAGATTACAGGTTGAAATACAATAATCCAAGTCACTGACCCTCTAGAAGACAAAACTACTGCAAGCTCTCCGAACATCCCTATGGCTGGGAAGAGGGTACTGATGATACTCATGGTGAGTGGCATTGATGTGGACATGGTAGCTGGAAGCAATGTGATGAGTATTGTCAGTTTACATGCAGTGTCCATACCACCTTTTCTATGTGCTCTGCTATGCCACAAAACTTTCAAGACTCCTTTGTAATTAGGGTTCTGGATGCAAATTATGCTCCTCCATTTAGAACCACTTGAACAAGATTCCAGATGAGCTGAGGTGGAGACTTTTTCTGCTGCTTTTATTGATGGTGAAATGAATGTTCTTGGTGGTGTGGGCTATTATAATTTATATTTATAAGTGTCTTGGAATAGTTGGGGCAGCAACAGTGCTAGTTCTTGACCTCTAGTTACAGCTTACTTTATACCTCTGTGTTCATTTATTCAGAGAAAGGGCCTGTTCACTGATCCACCATCCCTTGTAGGAATTGTTGGAGCAAGTAATCTACCTTAAATCCCATCCTATCTGAAAAACTAGGTTTCTACTGCTTACAATCAAACTTAACTGATGGGAAAACAGAAGTAACCACAGAAATCAAAAGATTTATAATTTATTGAAATTTATAATTTATTAAAAATTTATTATAAATTTTATTGTATTATATTTATTATAAATTTATTATAAAATTGATTATAAAGATTCATAATTTATTAAATGCCAGACAAATTGAGCTTCTGTGAGACTGACTAACTTATGCAAAGTCACAAAGATCCTGAGTGGCAGAGGCAGTGTTGGAATTTGGGTCTCTATGTCTGCAAAGCGAATATACACAGTGCAAGCATTTTAATGTGTCTGTTTCTATTCAGAACTTTGGATGTTGTAAAGGGATGGCACAGTTTCCAAAACCTAAAGGTAAGGTGAATGAAGTAGGTAATTTAAAAGAACACAAAATAGGTGCATGGTATGCCATACATGAGCCATTAACCATAGAACAGTGACCTCACTTAAGCAAGTCCACACCAGCTTCCACCATTACAGTGCTGCCTGGGATGCTTGGGTGCAAACTGGAGTCCCAGAAAACAGGTGACTCTGGGGCTTATCTCAGTTTCATTTGCCATCACAGCACTGGGCTGAGAGTTAGTGCCTTAATATCTCAAGTTTCATATTTCGGACCCCTTGATCTTGTTTGTATGTATTTTAAAAAACATTGGAATTTCTAAGTCTCTTAGAGACTGAATCAGACCTTGCAAAGACAAAGGTCATTATTTGGCTGACTGTTTTGGCATTTTCTGGCCTGGTCTAAAGCCAGAAACAGGAGAGGGGAGTGACAGGGCAAGAGCTCTGTGCTCTTCCTGGGTCACTGGAGACTCTGAAGAATAATTCCCTGTTTTTCACTGAGTATGGGCCTGAAGTCAGCCTGCAGGAAGACATGGCATGCGGGCCCACCATGCACAGGCAGCAGGACTGGAGACGTTTGTGTGGGAAGATGAGGCAGCAGGGTCCATGCAGTGGAGAAAGAACTTCACCTGGAAGAGAGAGTAGACTAATGAGTGGAAGTTATGCAGAGGCAAAGGGGCTCCCAAGAGGAGCTGCCCAGAGCAAGTGAGGCCCCTCTAAGAAGGAGCATTGCTTGAGAAGGTGTTTGGTGCAGAGGTGTACCAGCTGCTGGAAGTTTGCTGAAGATGGGGTTTGACTCCACGAAAGGTATACAGATGACATTTGTCACTAAAAATGTACTATGGTCACTGCAGTGTCTCATTTCTAGCTCACCGCCTTGTGCTCTGGGGCATCATTTGTTGAGCCTGAGTCTGTGGAGACAGCCAGCTTAGATTTAAATCCTGGCCCTGCCACTTATTTGCTGTATGTTAAAGGGGTAGTGCCCAGTGTGGTACTCCTGGCAGGGGGAGGAAGCTTCAGGAGGTAAGGGCCGCTGAAGTTTTAGGTCACTGGCGATATGCCCTTGCAATACATGATGGGTCCATGGTCTCTTTTCTTTCTCTTTGCCTCCTGGCTGCCACTGAGTAAGCAGTTTATACAACCACATCCTCTCTGCCACCCTGTGCTGCTTCGTCTTGTGCCCAAAACTTTCAGGGCCAAGTGACAGAAACTTCTGAAAGCACTAAATAAAGCATCTTCTTTCTCTGCTATTTGTTACAGTACTGAAGAACTAGCTAACACATTTCTTTCTTCATCTATATGATCAGAGGAAGTGTGAAATCAAGTAATTCAATTCCTGTAAAATGGATTCATCCTCTCATTCTGATGGTGGCAATTGGCCCTGGATCTCTCAATCAGTTCAGTGGGAGAAAGTTGTGAAAGGACCCCACCTCACATCTTCACTCTAATTCTTAAGAGTCAGGGGAACTCAGGGACTCAAATTTTCAGCACGACTGGGTCCAGCCAGAGGGTTGTTTCAAAATAGCCTTAGGAGTCCCTGGAAGAGAAAAGTCTCCAAGGCAGTCATTGCAAAGTATTCAAGCAGTGGTTGCAGTTCTGAGCATAGACATTTAATGCCTGCTCACAACACTAAGATGTTAAAGAAAGAGAAGGGAACCATATAGGGGAGCTCATATAGGGGTCATGCTTACCTATGTGGTGAGGGGAGGGCCGGTGAGCCACAGCTCTGGACTGATTCTGTGGCAGTCCCTCTCTTTTTACCCTCTGCATCAGTCAAAAATTTTATTGTTATTTTAAAGCCATAAGCCAGAAAATGAACATTGCCTGTCTTTCTGCCTTAGCATAATAAGTAATTGAAGTTTACATAAAGACTTGGCTTACTTTGGTTGTTTCCCTGTTTGGTATATGATGTCCAAATTTAATTAAAGTCCATGCTGTGGGCTATAAACTCCTTTAGTGAGAGAAAATGATGGGGAAGCCCAGATATTTTTTATTAGGTTTGTGTTGATTGAGTGAAAGCATGTGCTCTGATTGAGTTCCATTGGAATGAGCCATGCATTCTTCCATGCCACCTGGCTGTGAAACAAACACGAAGAATTTGGCTTGGACATAAATAAACCCTGATATTAGGGAAATGGAGCTGCATTCCCCATGAAAACATGGCAGCTCCAGGCTCCTTTATTGTCCTCCCTCCTGCCAACACCCTATGTGCCTCATTCTTTCCAGGAAAAAGAGAAATAAAAAATATCTTAACATAAATGGAGGCCAGAATTTCTTCTTTTGATAAAAATTCTTTCCTAGCAGGGTACACTCACTGAACCATGCCAAATGTTAAGTATAAGAGGACTTGGAATGGGAAAGAAATGGCTACTTTATAAAAGCTAAAAGTATTAACACAAGGTGGAAGTCATAGGCCATGCATCCTGAATGCTTCAGAAAAGAATTCCAGGTCATTAGACAAGGCCAACTATCATCACAGAGGGAGGCAGTGAGCTCAAGGCTGTGGGCACTGGCCTGTCATTGTCTTGGGAATTGGCTTGCTGAGTGGTCTCCAGGAGCTTAATTAAGTCCCTGGATTCCTCTTTTGACAAGTCCAGAATACAAACAATAATCACCATGGCCCAGTGCTGCTAAATTCCTATGGTAGTGGAACATTGCAGAATCAAAATTCTATCAAAGAGCTGACAATTTTAGAAGAGAAAATAGAGTGCTGATTAGGGCAGAGGAGCCAGGAGGCTCACTTTTCAAGGTTCGAGGCTTGGTAAAGGCCATAAAAATTATTGGCTAGGGAAGAGGGTTGTGTAAGGTTATTTAGACCATTCAAAACCATCCAAGACCAGACTTAGAAACTCAATCAAAGGGGTGAGAGTGGACAGCTGAAAGGCCATCTCAGTGGTTTGGGTGCATCACTCTGTTTAACTTGCCTCAGATAAAGGTAACAGTGAAAGACATTTGGAATTTAAGGGAGACATCATTGGGCAAGGTGGGGGCTTATCACAGGCTGTGTTAGAGATGAACATTGGGAACTGTGGCAGAAACACTGATACAAAGGAGTCATTTCTGAGAAACTCGCACTTCAAAGGAAATCGCCTACAGCAGAGGGACAGATGCAGAGCTGAATGAATAATGAAAAATACAATAAAAATGAAATCTGATAGGGATTTGAATTATATGCAAGGGAAGTACTTCTGAGGAAGAGGAAATGCAGGAGAAAGTTTGGGACAAATTGAAAAATTCATAACCAGAATTGCTCAAAATTTGTATCCCTTAATCTTAGAAAATTCAGAGGGCCTATGAGAAGGTGGTTATTGAAACTGTAACATCAAGGCCATTTTTTCTATAATTTTAGGTCACCTGTCTTTGGGGCCACCCAGAGATTCTTACTTTCTCCTTCCAGTGTAGGGAAACTCTAACCTTGATGATGCCATCTGTAGACCATGGACAAACCTCCCATGATCACTCACAAACTTCCCATGACCACTCACACAAAGCCAGACACAGACCTTCCCCACAGCATGTACAATATTTCCTGTTCATAGGTCTGGGGTGTCGTCATCCCGGCTTACCTTTCACTAATAGTGATCGGAGGGAGTTATGCCCTTCAAACTTGTCACATTGTCCAAAGGTGCGTCGAGGCCCCTCCACACCACCATCAGTGTGTTTGACAGATGAAGGGTGACTACAAAGCACAATGACCAAGTTGGGGAGAGGTTGGAGAGTTGTCATCCCCAGTGCCGATGTGGCCTCTGTGCCCCTGGAGAAGGACTGACCGTATCCCTCAGTCTGAATGTATGTCTTGCAGCCACAACAAGCCCAGGGCCTCCCACTGTTCTCATTCCATCTGACTTTACAAGAGTGTGAGGCAGGACTGCCACGCTGGAAAAGGAATCAAGTAGCCTTTTTAGTTTGATTGTCCCCACTTTCTTATAAGACTTCCTCCATTCTCAGTACATACAAGGGACACAAATTATATGTAAGAAACAAGCATTATGCTGTGCTCAGAATTACATTTCCTATCCTACTCTGGCCTACTTTCTTTTCATGAGGCTTAAGAGTTGCTATTCTCTCCCCTTGCAATGCTTTTTCCTGGGAGGCTTCTGCATCTCACAGGCAAACACACCCTGGGTGAACTGTCCTGCTGGGCTGAAAGCCAAAGAGATGGGCAAGCTGGGGCCCTGCTGCCTAGAATGTTACCTGCCCAGGTGGACTCATTGCAAGTTTTCCATTAAATTTCATTAGGTTCCACTTTTAGACATGCCTCATTTTCTTAGACCAACGGGAACAATGACCAGGTGGCTATGGCACTGTCTCACCCTTATACAGTCACATTATTTCTCAAAGAATCAATCCAACCAGAGCAGGTAGATTAAAAATGGAAAGATGTATTTTAATGCTGATCATAGGAGCTTGCAAAAGGTCCTTCCCCGTTTTATTAAAAGCCCCATCACTCCAGTTACAGATCAGGATACTTTGACAGCATGCCTGCTCTTGCTTCATTCTTCTGGGCTCCTTCTTTCCTGTTGTTTCATGCACAAGCTTCTCCCAGACTTCCACTCTTACACTGAAGCATGTTGGTCTTGCATGCTGTGTTGAAGAAGACTAGAACAGAATATATGGACATTAAAATACTAGGTCTAGCAAAGTCTGGTGAGAAATTGTATGAATTAAAAGAAGGGATAGGAAGAACTGGCAAGAAATCCATGCTTCATTGTGCCTGATGATTTTCTAGAGCTTCTGTGGTCTTCACAGAACTATGTATCAGGACAATCTGTTATGCTCTCCATGGACTCATACATAGCATGGCAAGGCTCCATTATTAATGAGGGAGATATGCAGAAAAAAATAAAATAGCCATGGCAGAATACATTTTGATAGGGATTCCTTTTTAACTTGTGAAAGTAACCTTGTAAAAGTTGCAAACATTTAGCCTTTTCCTAAGAGATATACGTATTTTAGAGTCAATTTTGGTGAGTGAATTATCAGCCAGGATGGAGGGGAAATATATAATACTTAAAATTTTATTATGTTGCCAAAGATATTTCTTTGGATTCCTAACCAAAAACTGCCCCATCCCTTGCCAAGTGAAAATTTTTTCATGTATTCTTCCTTGGTTAAAATTCTTTTTTAAAATTGCCAGTATGATGATTCACACTGACTGTTTTAAACAACAGTAGAACTCACTCTAATGGATGAAAATGTACTTCAAAGTTGGCTCCTTTTCTAAGTGGCCCAAAGGTGGCTTGGCTGCAAACAGTGCCTTTGGGATATATAAGAGCCTTAAGAATGCAGAGACAACTTAAGAAAACCTATTTTCTTTCCTGTCCGCTCAGTATTCTGGAAGACAAAAAAGACAAGCATAAAGAAAGGCAAGCTCGCCCAAGCTTACAAAAGATGCCCTATCTGGTGTGATCATGTGAGCCTCAAAATAATAAAAGCTTTGAAATCATTGTAGCTTATTTCTGGACAATGGAAGGAACCGTGGCAATAGTTCAGCATTCTGTCCCCGTTTATTTCAGGAAGGACAGATAGTATCACAGAAAAACAATCCATACAGGAACCCTTGAACAAACAATTACAAGCATCATAAAGCAAGCAGGTCTGGAATCGATCCCAGCAACCATTTCCCATTCTCACTCTTTTTAACTTCACCTATTAGGTGGTTTGCGGATTCACCCCTCTGTGAGTGTTCTTAATGGTACAGTATCAATTTCCCCAGGTAAGGAATGTCTGTACCTGTTCTCTCCTCAATAAAGCAAAATATCACATCATTAAGTTGTTTTTCTCTCTGATTCATGGTTAGATGAAGCAAAAGAGGGAGAGGAAGAGGAAATTGGTTTTCTGTGTACCTGTCACACACACACATACACACACACACACACACACTCCACAAATCTTAAAAGTTAAAAAACAAAAACAGTCTTCTTTGTCAGGTCATTTTTTCAGGTCAAGGAGCTACCAGCCTCTGTAGGATGTCCTTCCTGTCCCCTCATTCATGTGTATGCCTGTGAACATGTGTTTGTTCAGCCTCCACTTTCCTCTTGAGCGCTGTCCCTGCCCCACACATGTTCAGATCCACAGGACAGGACTCTTTGCAGGCCAACCACTGCCGCAGACATCTGTCAACAGCTCATCCTCAGAGGATGTGAGATGCCCTCCTGGAGACCCTACTGAAATACTTACTCACTTTGCTTCAACTGGAGCAAAATGGTCTCAGCATTGTGAGAAATAAGTGCAGTTACACAGTGGAGCTAAAGAGCACTAATCATGGTTTTCAGTGTGATCTGGATTCTATCCTGTCCATTCCCATGATGATGCTGATGGTGCCTCTTCCACCAGTTATCCAAGGTCCTCTACAAGCGGGTCTCTATGTCCACTCAGTTTCCTCTCTTGCCCTCAGTCTCCTTTTCCCTGCTGCAGCCAAAAAGGCTTATTTTGATCAGATAATACTCAGCAACCTACTTTGGTGTGCTCTGACTTGTGCTTTCCTCATCTAGATTGTGCTTCCTTGAAAATCTCTACTGGATCACTTCTCATCACTTGGATGTTAGTTTGAACTTCATTTCCTCCGAGGTCTTCTTTGACTACCACTCACATAAACCCACTTCACTTTTTCTATGAGTACCACGTGAAGTCAGCTTGACTTACTTCATTACATGTTTCTCATAGTCTCTTCCTTATAATGTGACCCCTTAGTAGTCTGAACTTTACAGTTACAGTCCTCATTGTGTTCTTAATGCCAAGGAAAAGGTTTAAAACAGTGTATGACTCTATGCATTCATGAAGCCAGATCATATACCAAATACTTAAAATGGCTTTCAGAAAATCTTACTGGATAGTTATTATTACAGTAACTGGAAACTATGTTGGCTTACTATGGCAGAATATCTCAGTAGCTATGGATTAAAAAACATAGAATACCTTGTTTCTCTTGTGTAAAATAATTTTAGTACTATTACGGATGTGCTCAGCGTCATCCACTATCTTCATGTTCCAGATGGCTACTAGGGATCCAGCCATCACAGCTGTCTCTATGCAAGCAGATGAAGAAAGAAGTTTTTAAAAACTTGCACCATAGTCTTCATAGCAAGTCTCACTGGCCTGCATTTAGACACATAATATACTTGCTGATAAGAAAAGCTGGCAAACATAACCTAGGGCAGTAATATGCTTACTCAAAACAGAGAAGAGATTCTGTTTCTATGAAGGAAATGAACTAGCTCTGGAGGGCTAATTCTCATTAAGTCTCACAGAGAGGGTCAGTCTCTCATGGCCATTCTGCCAATAGATTACAGACCTGAGATTAAACAGCCAGGTCTAAAATCACTGCACTACTCCCAACAGTGTGCAAACCTCCATCACATGTCAGTGAGATGATTGCCGTCCAAGTGCCCCTCTGGAGGTATCCTTGGCAAACTGTGAAGCCTGCAGTGAAATTTTCTATCTTCTTCATATTCCAGAACTCAAGGAGGAGACTTGTAATTACCAGACAGATCTGTGTCATTAGCATCTACCCGCCCCATCCTTAGTCTCTCTGCATAACTTCTGTCTCTTCACTTACATAAATTCTACTGTGTCCTAATATTCTAATGTTTATAATAATAGTTTCTACCCAACATTTGCTTTTATCACCATGTGCTTTCTTGAGTATCATATTTGTATAAAAAAACATGTTAGTCAACTCTCACAAGTAACCAAATGACATTAATCTATTATTGACCCAGTGTGAAGGATGACCCATTGTGAGTAAGTAATCTATTAGGCTTAGAAGCATTGAGTAAATTTTCCAAATAAATCAGGAATGTGAATCAGTTCATGTTTATAGCAAGCCTTATGCAGTTTAAGAACTACCTTGTTTTTAATGCTTCTGTCTCTACTTCCTCCAATGCAGACTCAAGTTGAAAGTGCATCTTGGTAATTTAAAACAAATGATTGCCTTTGACTGGAAGGCAGTGTATGCTTTGTTTTGTTGTTTCAGGTACAATCTGCTGATGCCTTCAAGCTCGCTGTGCCTGAAGTTTGAGAGCATATATTTGGCTCGAGGTCAAAGGGCCTGATGGCCTGACCACAGCTTTGGTTTCTCCTGGGATAGTCTAGCCTTGTCTGAGTTGGGCAGGAGAGGGACTTCAAGGTTTAAAACCAGGAAAGATCCTGAGTTTCTCCTGGCTGTAGGGGGCGCTGCAGAGTCCATGAGATGGACATTACTACTACAGATTTCACTTTGACTAAGCATCTACCTAAATCAGGGAGCCTGCCATGCAAGGATGGTGGACAATTGTTTCCTGTAGAGTGAAATGTCCAATGTCCTTCAGGCATGAGGGTCTCCGTATCGTAGAGTGCTGTATCTCAAACACTGAAGTGATGAATGCAAAATTTTCCCGTTGCTTCTGTGTTTCAGTGTCTACACATTGTGTCCCAATAATGTTTTCTGCTGTATCATTTTTCAATTATTGGTGCATTTCCAGGGATTCTGAGGTAGTGAGATATATCTTGAAGATGCTCCAAAGAAGTGAATTGAGAGGTTTCTTCTGCAAAACTAATCATTTTCTCTAAAACTCAGAAAAGTTCATTGCTTCATTTTGCATGTGAACATGTCACTCTGAGTTTTTTAAAACAGTAAAAGAAAAGGAATCTGGTAGAGGAAAGATGAATTTTAAATGTTTCTATCATAGTAAAACAGGTGAAGAGAAACCTCATTGGTTCCCTAAGGAAGCATCTTAGAAGTTAAGGAGATCCTTTTAGGTCTAATCAGTAAGCTGGAACTAATGAGGCAGACCATGTAAATATATAATGTGTGGTGCTGAGGACAGTAAATGCATGGTGAGGTCTTTATTTTTAAGAAACATGTATTTAATGCACTCCGCATCCCCCTCAGCTTTGTTACACTCCATTGGACTAAGAGGCAACTTAGCAGGCAAGCTAATTTTGAAATCACGTACACATGCTGCATAATGGGAGACATGGCTTTCGGAAGTATTATTTGCTGTTCACAAATCCATATTATGCAAATTTCCAAAAATGCCTCGCACTCCCTTCTAGTCGACATCCTTTTTAATGGCTCTGGGACTACACTGTCTCCTTGTCCTTCTCGGCACTTGTTGTGTGTTTCACACCAGGCTGCCTCTCTCTTCTGAGCTCTTAGGATACGATCATTATTCACCAGCTCCTCTGAGCATACCCCTGAGGTTCATTAAAGGTGAACTCACTATGGTGTATATTGACTCTGCAAACACACACGCTTCTCATTTTAAAAAATTGGTTGTAAGGATCTATACTCACCTGACAATGAGAGGATCTCATCCTGATGAGAAGCAAACCCTCTGTTTGCTGAGTTTCCCTCTATCATAAATAACAGGGGAGAAATTTAACACTTATTGATAGGTAATACAATTTGAATTTGTTAAGGTGGCATCTATATGCTGAAAAGTCTTGCTATTTGAACTCCTTTAATCCTTAAAACTATCCAGTGAGTTACATGTAATTATGTGACCACACATTTACAAGGAAGACAACCAAAACTTACAGAAACCAAGGCTCTTGGATGAGATTACACAACAAGAACACAGTGGAGACAAATTTAGATTTCAAGCAGTCTGGCCACAGAGTCTACATTATGTCACCTTTGCCTCACTATAGTGTGTGTGTGTGTGTGTGTGTGTGTGTGTGTGTGTGTGTGTGTTTCAGTGTTATTCATTCTTTTATTCAATCATCCATTCCCACCTTCACACCCCCAGAAACATTCAATGAATGTTTACTCTTGGCCAAGTGCTGTCCTGGGTACTGAGGATGCAGAGATGAAACTGAAACTGTCTTTGACTTCAGGAAATCAAAGATCAGCAGGAGGGAGACACAGAGCAGTTAATGAGAACACAGTGCAGAAAAGAGACAGAAGTGCTGTGGGGTCATGGAGCACTTCTCACCAGAGATGCTGTTGCCTTGAAATTATAGATGTGAGCCAAGTGATTCTAAAGGTGAAGGTGAAATTGCTGAGGTCTAATAAGGTAAAGATGAAATGATATAGTCAAAGTGGAGAGGCCAAAAACAAAGGTGACATCTGTGGAGCTCAAAGATAGTTTAGTTTTACTATAGCATTAATATGAGACAAGAAAACAAATGGTAGAATTAGCAAGGTTGGAATATCTGCCATGTTATAGAGTCAGCAGACTGCACATTAGTACATACAACAGGAGCAACTGATAGGAAACAAGAAAAGATTAAAACTTATGTTTGTACTTAAGTATTATTTATCTTGATTTTTATAGGCCTTCAAAATAAAAATAACTCACAAGTACAAATATGCGGAAATACAGTTTGTGAGAGGTGCATGCTGAAATTCTGTCACTGATAAGGTCAAGATCAATAGAAGGGTCGAGGCCACCTGCATATATAATGGGGAAATAACAGCTCTAACCAACGGGCTTCTTGATACAAGAACCTCTACAGATGGCTCTAGAAGCACCCCAAAGAATAATGGCAGAAATGTAGGATCCAGTAATGAGGATTTTTACCACCAGGGAACTTAGACCCGTGTATGCCAAAAGTTGCAACTTTTTGATACTGTGCCTGAAATTCATAGATGCTAGCTAGAAAAATTCATGGAACAAGGACTTGAAGAGAAAAATTTTTATTATGTTCCCATGTCTGTGGCATTCCAAAAATGGAACACTAGACATCAATGGATTAATACCAATGAAGACATACCCCGAGACATCACTACGAGTAAAGAGAGGACTTGGATGATTAAAGTACTTTTTTGTGTGGTTGAATGAATAGGATTTGGGGAGAATTTGGCCAAGATGTTCAATAAGCACCTTCTCACCTATGCCAGCCCCAGCCACCAGCCTCCTTGCTGCTGCTTGAATACTCAATGAACAGGCCCTGGGGCCTTCAGCCTCCTTTGTTCCTTCCTGAATGACTTCTCTCACTTTTACCTTCCTCCTTTCTTTCATATCTCTATTCCAATGTCTTTTTTTTTTTTAATTGGTACTTGGGATCGAGCTCATGATCGCCTGCTTGCAAGGCTGGTGCTTATGCCGCTGAGCTAAATCCCCAGCCCTATTCCAATGTCTTATCAGTGGGATTTCTCCTGACCATCCCATACAGTTGCCCAGGACATTCTAGCAATCTTAATTACCTTCCTACCACTAACATGTGACGAGTTGTAATGTCTCTTCTGTTGTGTGCTAGCATGACATTAATGAATTTGTCCTTTGTTTTCATTGCTGTCTTACTTATGCAGCAGTCCTTGATACACAGAATATGCTCAATAAATGTGTATTGAATTAAGAAGTGAGGGAGGGAGAGATGGAGAGAAACAACCATGAGTAAACCACATCCTTTGATAGGCCTACTATACAGAGTATTTTTTTCACTGAGAAACTGGGAGAAAAGGATGTTCTAAAGGGATTAGAAGCATTTCTAAATTTATTCTGTTGCAGTTTTTACAGTCTATAAAGAGGAAACAAAGTGGCTTATGTAATAGTGAGAATTTATTGACTCAGGTAACTGAACTGTGTACATGGAGAGCAGCCTAGGAATGGTTCAGTTTACATGGTCAAAAATGCATCTAGCACTGGATGTTTTTTTTTTCTTTTTTTAAATATTCAAGCATTTGATTAAATCAGATAAGGGATCTCCACAATGCTGCATTTACTGGCGTATGTACAATTATAAAGTTCAAGTAAAGTACTTATTTAGAAAGCTAAAACAGTAGGTTGAAAAGTCTCAAATTTCAAGACTATCCAAAAAGCAAAGGTCATGTAAGTTCTAGAACAAGTGAAATCATAACGGAGCTCACTCATCTCACTCTTAACCTACTTTTCTGACTCTGTTGTAGATGCTGGTTTTCCTCATGGTGTCAAAATGGCTGCATTTCTTCTAACTTTCATATTTCAAATCTCACTGTCCAGAAGGAGAAAAAGTATTTTTCTAACATTCCAAAAATCCTAAGCTTTGCCTTGATTGGGGTACTACTGAACCAATCCCTGAAATTGTTGGATGCTGTGTGCCAATCACCTTAGGCCTGGTATTTCTTTACAGTCTTTGTGTCAAGAAGGACAGGACAAAAAAAAGGGGGAAAAACAGGAAACTCTAATTGGCTTAGACAAATTTCTGAGCTAGAGGTAAAGTAAGTTTCATGAGTGCTTCATATGCAGAAGCGTAGAATGTGGAATACATATTGGAAGGGTGAAGATAGGGAAGCCCATCACATTATGTGTGGGCTTGAAAATAAATCTAGGGTTTGGGTGTTTTTTTTTTTTTTTTAACTACAAAACCATTTAAGATTGTCTGCTTCCTGATCAAGAATGCCTTTACATGATGAACCTAAAGATGTCACATATACAAAATTTAAGCAGCAAGTTTGGTTCTAAAATTATGAAGCGTATTTTACAATGCTTACACAGAATTATTCAAAGAATAATAATTTACCTTTAAGTTTAGGCAATAAAAGTGAACATTACCTGCCCTTAATTTCTAGTTTTCCCTGTTTGCTTGATGTGGTTATCACTATAGTAGGCAAACTATCATAATTTACACCTGGGTGAAGTCTTGCTTATGCAAAGGAACTAGGGAGGGAATGTGCGGGGGATTCCAGCTGAGCTCAGTGATGCCAACTTTAATAAATTCTTCTGAAAAAATGATGAGAAACCTGAACACGAAGCTTCTTTTCTGTTGGTGTAGGATAATATCTAATAGGCAAAAGCAAAATTCCGAGGTGCAAACCTGTCTGCTTGGGATCTCAGCAAAGAAATTATGCTATTTTCCAATACCCATAATTACCTCCTCTTTCTCTGACATTTCTCTCCTAAGTTTGATATCTTGTGTAATTATATTCTTTCACTACAGCCACTCAGTCAATCCAACACACTTATTATTTGAGCAAGTTCCTTGCTTTTGGCTCACCTGAAAATGGCCATCTTCATCCCAATTGTGGAACTAATAAATATACACTTAGACTTTTTTCTCAGGTATTCACTCACTTTTTAGTACATAAAAGGGAATTAAAGTTCATATTTGTTTTATAAGCACTGCTTGGTAGTTAAGTCTAAGATGCCTCTGGTCAGTAGGCAGCACTGACATTTGATACCATGAAAAAGTTTGATGATGATGATGATTACTTTCAATGAATTGCAACATAACCTCATAAGGAAATGCACGCTTAGGTAAAGAAATCCAGACACACTTTATGAAGTTGGAAGAGCCCTTGCACCCTGCCCTCCATGTTTCTGTTTCCCGAAAGCCGTGCTCTGAACCACGTTGATGGCTTCAGAACACCTGCAGTGATCCTCTTATCCTTATGGAACTGCACATCCTAGACCGCCTACCTGCTTTTGGCAAGCCCTGTCTCTCTTCTACTAGTGGATTCGGTTGATGCCATTCTGAAACTGACTTGTGTGAGAATTATTTTTTGCCTACAACATATTTTTGAGTATTTCATAGTATTCTTCAGAAATCTGAAAATGGTTGGCTCCATGATTTGTGTCTAAGGCCACATTTGGGGAATACCAACTTTTGAATCAGACAACATCTCTGTGCAGCTGGTCCCAAAGGCAGTCATTGTGCCAAATCCACCCATGCAATGGTCGATCCTTGTGCCAAAGAGTTCAGAAACACAAATCCAATTTAATTCTGGCTCAGAAAAGCAATAAGTGTTTAAATTGGATTTTTGTGGAGTTTGTTCTTATTAGACTCAGCATGAAAACTACTTTATAGACATTTATTATTTAATTATTTCTAACAAAGGGTCTTATAGACCCAACCTCTATAATTAATTGAGAATGAGAGTAGAAGGGCCCTCTATGCTAGCCATTGCATGCTCTGTGACCCAGAACTTGCACTAGGGGAGCTATCAGGTTGGACCAAATACCAGGGTGCTTGGCAAAGGTTTTCCTCATTAAACTCAGCTTTGCAATTTTGTGTTTTTAATTCAGGCTCTCCGATATACTCATCATCATCATATACAAAGTTTAATAGGCCACTACGATGGAAATGGTACCTGGGGAAGTGGACCTGCAGTGGTTACACTTTCAATTCAGTTGCCTTTTGTGCCAGGCTTTCTCCTCTTTCAATCCCAAAGAAGCTTTCAGGCTTTTTCCTGAGCATCCATTCTAGGTTCAACCTGGGCATATTCCCACCCCCACATTACCCATATTCTACAGTTCTTGGTTGTTCTGTTTCCTTTTATGTTGGGAGCACTGATGGATAGAGAGTCTAAAAAATGATGATAGAAGTGGTGTACTTGGTACTTAGTTGTCTATCTTTCTATAATTGCTTTTCATTTTAGTAGGAACCTTCCAGAAATGGAGACTTAGTGTAAATCCTGCTATAATGGTTGAAATTGCAGTCCCATCCAGGCTGGCAGGGAAGAAAGTTGGAACCAGACTCATTGCATGGCCATCAGAGTTCTAGCTTCTTTATTTCTTGTACTTACTCAGAATCTTGCTCACAGCATTTAATAAGCAGCCCATTGTTCTGATTTATAGCTAGTATGATTAGAAACAAGCTCCTACGTGCTAATCTTGATCAGATGCTCCATGGAGGTTTACCAATGTCCTTTTCTTAATAAGGCTGTTATTCAGTAAACCTTTTCTCATCTCGAGGGATCATTCACAAAGCTTCAATAACTTTCAAATTTGCATTTCGAAATGTTATCGTCAGCTGTGACTTTTCTTGGCTGACCTTTCTGTTGAGAGTTTTATGTTTTCATCTTTCATGATGATTTTCTATTTCTGATAATTCTTGTTATTGTTGTTCATTCATAAAGAAATGTGAAGCCAGCTGTGGTGGCACATGCCTATAACCTCAGCACTCAGAAGGCTGAGGCTGGAGGATCATTGAGAGTTCAAGACCAGCCTGTGCTACATCATGAGCTCAAGGCCAGCCTGCATAGAGAGAGACCTTGTCTTAAAAAGCCAAAAAACATATGAAATGAGAAAGTTTACTTTGCCACAATCACTAATATAAGAGAGACGGACAAGTGACTAAAGAAGATCTACAAGGAGTTGACTGCTGGATGAAGATGAGGTTCAGTGCTGGCTGACTCATTTCTATGTCAGTTTAAAGTAGGCACAGTTTGATCATCAGAGATGAGATATGCAAAGCCACACCTTACTTCCTTATGAACTTTCAAATGAACAGTCAACATGAGAACCCATTAACGCTAAATATGTGAATGCCTTGGATCTATTTTATTAACTTTGAGCTTTGTGGTTTCCCAACTTTTCTTATGACTTCATTTGAATTATCCTCCCACTGCCTTTCTATTCCAGTTTCCTTACTTATAAAATGTGTATAATATTCCATATAAATATTCCATAGGGCTGCCATCAAGAATAAATATGTATCATTTGAGTGTGGTGGTGCACACCTGTAATCCTAGTACTCAGGAGGCTGAGACAAGGGGATCCTTGAAAGTTTGAAGCCAAGCTAGCTACAAAGTGAGCTCAAGGCCAGCCTGAATGGCATAGCAAGACCCTGTCTCAAAAAAAAAAAAAAAAAAAAACCCAGAAAAATAAATATGTAAATATGGGCAAAAAGTATTACTGGTCTGACAGTGAAGCTACAGGGGATATAAACTACCATAATCATTGTGTCATCATTCATTGTCCTGTTAAGAGAATCATCTTCTTTCACACAGTGTTGGAGCATAAGATCACTGATATTGAAAAGTCCTAAAAGAAAACACACTAGAAAAAGAATCCCCCCCCCCTTTGGTACTTGCTGGTACTTGGGATCAAACTCATGACCTCATACTTTCCAGGCAGACATTTACATTGCTGAGCTATATCCCCAGCCCAAGAAAAAGAGTCTGTGTGTGTGTGTGTGTGTGTGTGTGTGTGTGGAACCAAACACATGACTTTGTGCTTGCCAGGCAGGTGCTTATGCTGCTGAGCTAAATCCCCAACCCTAAGAAAAAGGATCTTAATTCCCAATTTCTACTCTAGGTCCTATGCACTATTCAAATCCTATATTATTTGAACTCTCTCCTTTATACTTGATAAGAGATAATTATCACTTACATGGGTATGACCAGAAAGATGAGCACATTTCATTTGTGCACATGAATTTCTATTCATTGATTTTCAGTTGCTTATTTTTTTTTGTAACACCAGGCAACAGTCATGAGAAATGCATTATCCTGATTGTTGGAAGACAGAAAAAAATAGACATTTAACTCTGGTAAAAGGTGTTGTTCTAGAAGAGATAGGCAGAACCGGTTGTCTTGTAGAAGACTGATATTTTGGCTCTGTACAAGATCAATGAATCATCAGTCATTCTGTCTGAATATGAAGCAGTTAGATTCAGTTAGGATATGCACTTTTATTGGAGTCTACCATTCGATCTTCTAGTTGGCTCTGTCATAAACTGTTTATTATGTCCATAATTCAGTCTAAAGTCAAACTAGCCTGCTGTGTAAAGTTTCATGTTAGGATACCAACATCCCCCTGCCCACTCACCCACCCAGTGGCTGCTATTGGTCCAGACCCTTCAAGGAGCTTAAGAGAAAATCATTGAATCATTGCTCAGCAACTATGGGTGCTACAGGTTGTTGTCATAAGACCACAGAAACCCTCAGACAAAGACATACTCTTCGTAGCATCTGCCATGCATTTGGTATCTGAGGATTGGGTGCTAGAACCACAGCAGCTTTTTTTTCTAGGAGGCTCACTTGATTTTTCCATTCAAATATACGATGAGAAAGCAGAAGGCAAAAAGAGAGATCTGTCTCCTCAGATTAGGATGCAGTTTGAATAAACATCCCATCCTAGGACTTATTCTGTGGTTTATTTCACTCTTCCTGGTTGACAGGGTGGAAACCCTTCCCAGTAGCGGGCTGCTTTGCCCTAACTTATGCTGCCTGCAATAAAAAGAAGGGAAGACAATAGCAGTGACAAAAGTCCTTGCCGTGCAGAAGAAGTTCAGAGAAAGCAGCAAGAAAGAACAGGAAAAGAAAGAACAGGTAAAGAGATAATCAAACAAGTTGCACTTACTGTACTGTTTACCTCCATAGAGACTCGGCTCTCTGAGCAGTGACTTCCTCCTTAGGACGGAGTAGGTATGCGGGTAGGCGCCCCCTGCAGTTGAAAAGGTACCACTACTACTTTTCAAATTCAGTTTAGGGAAAAGTACCTGGCTGCCAAAGTAGATATCTTTCCTTTGTTCCTCCAGTACCTTCCCCTTTAAGTAATTTTCCTTGCACCACTTTTGAGCAAATTCAAAACACTCCCTTAAAAATGTGGGGTGGGTATGGAGATGGTTAAATCTGTCACCTGAAGTGGCCAAGCTGATTCCTTTGGCCTGCACTTGATGGTACTCAAAAAGAAAGGGAGCCACACATCTGTCTCTAGTCCTTTGGCAGCTGCCAACAAATGTCATCGTTATCAGGATGCCCATCAATGCCCCTTGTAGCCTAAATAAGTGATCACAGAAGGAAATGCCAAGCAGCCCACCCTTTCTCCTTGTGACTTGGGGCCCAGGCAACTTCGTATATAGAACATCTGATTTGAAAAACTTTACTATGGATATTGGAATTGGTGATTCTCTCCCTGGAAAGATGACAGTGAAGACTGCCCAGGGGATTTGGGTCACTGGCACTTCCACATACTATGCTGAACATCATCAGTAGGATTCGAGGCAGGCAGCAGTTAGCCAAAATGGTTTAAGCAGATGAAAAGATTATTTCAGTCACTTGACATGTATGTGTGTTCCAAGCAATCACCGTGCATGTCTTGTGTACATGAGCATTAGTGCATGCGCCCTGTGTGTGTGCGCTGTCCATATGAGTGTGTTTATGAAGCACATTCTCGAGGAGAATGGATAGTTGAATATTTCCCCGGGAAAAGAGATACATTGGTAATTATGGAAAATTAAATTTCTAGGTGCACATATGCATTAAATATACATATTTAGAGATTTTATGTTCATTGCTAAGAGTCCTACTCCTTTTACATCTCCTTCCCTTTCTCCTTTGATTTATGGATTTGGTTTGTGCGTGTTAGGGCATTTGGCAAGATAAAGACAGCTGGAAGTAATAGAGCTGGGCTTTGTTTTAAAAAGCTGAATTTTCACAAGTGGCTTGGGGTTTGGGGAGGGGAACAGAAATCCTGAACTTCAAAATAACTTTTGAAAAGTTCCTCCCCTGATGTAAAGATTTGAAAGAAGTTATTCACAGCCTGCCTCGCACTTCTTAAAAGTTGTATAAAGTTACACCACTCACCACAAAAGAAAAAAAAGATGTAGGAAAAGTCACATCAATATTTGCTAGAATGGCGTATTTTTTAGTGTCACAACTTTCTATTATTTTGTCAGTTAAAGGAAACATGCTGGAAACTGTTGAGAACCCCCTACACACACACACACACACACACACACACACATTTACATTTCACACACACTTTTTTTTTAATCACCTGTTTATCTGGATCTGGAAGTCCTGAAAATATGGTATATATTTTCTATAGATAAAAAAGAACAAGCAACTTGAAAGAAAAGGTAATTCATTATTTTATTTTGGTTTTCTCTGTGTTGTAGCTCCTTTTAGTTAAGAGTTAGCTCTTATTTAGTGATAAAAAAGAATATTAACAAGGTACTTTTGTAGGCAAACTCATTTGCAGTGATTCAAAAACTCCAAAGCTGTTTTAACCCTCCTTTTGTTATTTTATGCAAATGAGTTTTTTTGAGGGGTGCAAAACCAAGGTCTTTGTGGCAGAGAGGTGCAGAATATCTTAATGCATGATGTGCTGGAGCTCAGCATGGAGGCATATTATTGTGATCCATTTCCTAATTTGAACTTAGTCATCTGTGAGAAGCAGAGTTCTTTTCATAACAAGGCTACCTAGTTCCTGAAGTAACATGCCACAGAGCCAGGCTGCATGAATTCCACTCATGGATTCCTTCTGCTGTTCTCTACAATCTTTCAGCAGGAAATATAAACATGTCCTAACTATAAAATGTGTGAAAACAAGAATAGGAATGGCTATCTTTTTTCGCATCTTTCAGTATGAGAAAAGAAGAGCTGTATCTCATTACTAACCTTGTCCATCAAGCTGGTGTTTGTGCTTTTGGTATTGCTTTTCTAGGGCCTAAGAGCTGAGCCCTATCTCCAAATATTAGATTAAGGAACAATTAGAATCATTTGTGCCAAACCCCTGAGTTGCCACAACAGGGCTTCCCCCCCGCCCCAGTCCAATAAGGAACGGTTTAGTGCAAATGAAGATCAGCTGTCCGCAGGTCTCTAACCAAGTCTCTGTGCTAAAAACTGAAAGGAACTAGAGGGAGATTTCCAGGAGAGATTTTTGGTTTCTATGCTTGGCATAAAAGGAAGAAAGAAAAAGGAGGAGAAAAAAAAACAGAGACAGAAAAAGAGAGAAGGCAGAAAGAGTGAATGATATACATATGTTTGAACAGTCACAGGAAAAATTTTATAATTATCCAGTGCTGAGTAATGTTGTGACAGGGAATAAGCACGAGCTTTTCTTGTGTATTAGATGACCTTAAAAACCTACAAAGTATGTTTTTTTTTTTTTTTTGATCACAGCAATAGTCATTATATTTTCTGATTCTTTTCGTTGCTTTGTTTTACTTGCTTTTGGTTTATTGTTTCCCAAGTATTTTTCCCAAGTGTCTTTCCCAAGTGTCAGAGCAGATGGCTAACTACTGAAGAGATCGCACAGAGAGAAATCTCATTTGACTACCTGTTACCTAGGGGGGAATAAAAATAGTCCAGTCTGGCTGATTGTCCTGAAATTATATTTCCTTAACACAATTTCAGACTAGCTGGTTTGGTGACATTCTTTACAAAAAAAGCTTTTTCTTTCTTAAACATAGGTCTAAACTCTAATGGATACATATGTGTATGTGTATATGTTTATGTCGTGCTAAATGACTGAATGAGTTACAGAAAAATAAATGTCTGTAATACACAGCATGTTAGTAGGCTGGACACAGGCTGTACTTTATAGAATCCTAATATTAAATTTGTAACTTTAGGTAGATCAAGTTTGACTTCTAGATTTTACTTGACCACAATTTATCCATTTGTCAAAAGAAGCTAATTACAGGCCTTGCCTTGAGAGAAATAATTAAATAATAATGGTTTATTAATAGCTAAAAGCAAATTTAAATTAATGCTTGACTTGCTTTTTCAAAATGTAGATGAAGCAAAACTGTTGCTTTACTTAAGCATTCCCATTTCATTCCGTGAAACTCAACAAATCTGTCAAAAGTTGCTCAGTGCTTGACCAGCTCAGCTCTTCACAGAAACACCCTGTGGTCTGTGTGATTGTATTCATGGAGTATCAGAGGAAGTTGACAGCTCATCTATGTCCTCAAGCATGTCACTGCTGTTCTGGTCAACACCCAGGTGTTATCTGTCCTTGTTAATGCAACCCTAGGTGGGCAGCTGTAGCTGGAATCACCCCTGAGTGGGAAAGACAGCATCTAACTGGTGGCCTTTGCATTTGAGGGTCTCTGTGTGGTTCAATATAGAGGCCTCTCTGACAGATCCGTGATTTGGCAGGAGAGAAGTAAGGGTGGGTGGGAGAGTTGAAACCGTGACAGACCAGCTGCCATTGTACCAGTGTCTCCCAGCCTCTGCTTCCTTGGTTAACTCCTGGCCATGGCTGCTCAGTACTGCTCTCACCCCAGCTTATTTCCTTCATCTCTTTTCCAAGGAAACTTTCTTGTCCAGATGGTGTGTGTTTTGCAAGGCTCATCTCAATGGGAGCTTTGCTTGACAAAAACTAATATACCTTCTCAACAGTCCCTATGCCAGCTTAGGTAAACATAAAAATGTAATTCTCAAAGTCTGGAAATTGGAGTTAGGATTTTCTACCCAGGAGCCCTCAAGATAAATTATATTGGTTTGTCTTGACTGGTTAAGTGTTCAGCATGGCTACGCTTCCTTACATTTTCTTAACCAGCAGTGTAGGGGCTCAGGCAGAGTGGCTTTTGCTGAAGAAATTCCAGTGACATGATGGTGTAATTCAAGATGCCTCAGGGAGCCACATTACCAAAGGGCCCACAGCAATCCTGTTAAAGATCATCTTGGTTCTTGGGGCTAGCACAGACTGCAAAAGGTGATCTGAGACTCAAGTGTGCTTAAATAGTTAACACACAGTAAAATATCTGCCTTCATTTTTTAACTTTTATGGGATTAAATCTAAATTTGATTGGATACATGTATAAAATCAAGTGTAAATGTTTTTGGGAAGACCTAGTATGGAGGGAGATAATGTTCATTGGAAACCAATACCAATCGATAGTTGTTTCCCTGTGTGTATTATCTTACAGATAAATTTTTAAGTGCAACTATGCAAAGTAGATTGTTCAAAGTGATGAATATATATAACTTTACTTATTTAAAATCAGATCTTGACATCATATCATTCACTGGAATGCTATCTTCAAGAGAAATAAATGAAAAATTTGCAAGATAGCAAAGATATTCTGTCAACTGTTGCCATTAGAATTAGAACAAAACACTAGCCATGATTTAGACCAGAACCTGGGTAAATCCTTTCTCCTCCTGCATCACTCTTTGTCTTTTCTCTGTGCCTTCTATGCAATCCCACATTCTTTTAATTCCTCAAATATGCCACGCTCACACCAGCAGAGGCCTTTGTTTCTTCTCGCCTAGTCTTGGCCATCTGGAATGCCTTGATGTTCCTTGCCTGGCTGCCTCCTACTTATCCCTCAGATGTTATCTCAGGAAGACCTTTCCTGAGTTTCTGATGAGATAAAAATTTTCTATTGTAAGCTTTTATTGTAACAGTTACCCATCTGTTAGATTTTCACTTTTTCTTTACTAACTAATATCTGGATTACAGCCTACCACACTTCCTATGGATTGTAGGTTTCATGAGGGCAAAGCCTACATCTATTTTGAGTCACCATTATATCCCTAGAAGTCTCATAAAGCATGTAGTTAGGATTTAGTAAATGTTTATTAAGTGAATGGATCAAGCAGTAAAGAATCGAAGGAATGAAGCCATGATGAAATGAAGGCAAGAGAGAGCGACACAGAAGGAAGAAAGGAGGGTAGGAGGGTTTCATTGTAATAAGCTTATTGATTGATTCATTTCAAACCAGCTCACATTCATATGGTATAAATTTGTTCATCTATTTACTTGGAAAAATAAATGGAAACAGAAGCTTGAAAACACTGATCACTAACACTGTGTTTTATTTGACATGTGTTAATTTAAGCAACTCATTTTTTCTCCACTAAATACTCAGTCAAGAAAGTTGGGCGATGATATCCATGCACACTGACACCTGGGAAAGCAATGTAGTTTTGCAGATTTATTTAGCAAATAGAGGCTTCTGTAAAAGTCTTTCAAAGCACAACAGTAGGACTTTGGTGTCAGTAATCATATGCCATATTTCAGGCTTTTAATTTCCTCGAGATGATATTTCTTACGATCTGAAAGCTTTTGTCCCTCCCCTGCACCAGATCTTATTTTAACATACTGATTGAGTCTCTTTATCTTACACTTCCTGCTGGGAAAATAGATGCTAAAATGTTTGTAATGTCATATTTACTTTAAGGCATCGTGGGGCAAAATTGCAAGAATCAAAGAGTTGCAGTGGGGTATACATGTGTGACTATTTTCTTCCATCTCCAGACCTCCATTAGCAGCTCAAGCAGTACATTCAGACCATTTCATCTTAAGGAATCTAAGAGCTTGGAATAGGCCATGTTTGAGAGTTTCATTCTTCTGTTTATTAATAGCCTTTAGCTTGTTTTTTCTTTATTTTGCACTGACACATATAAAAGAATGATTTGTGACAAAGTTTTGATTTTAATCTTTAGTGTTAATTTTCTTGGCTGTGATTTTGGACTTTGATAGAACTATATCATATTTCCCTTGACTCTTTACTACTTGTGAGATCTTACTGGTTGTATAAGTCAATGATTTTGCTTTTCAGAGGACAATTTGAAACATCTGAAAGTGTTTTTGTTTGTCCCCACTAGAAGGTAAGGTACATTAAAATCTAGAAAGTTAAGGCCAGAAACACCCCTAAATATCTCACAGGCATATGACAGTCCTCCATCAAAGAATGATTGCCACAGAAGGCAGTAGGGTGAAAGATGAGATAATTTGACTTATACTTTAGATTTCTCCTCTGTAATATAAGGACAGTGCCATCCCTGCATGATATCAGGAGATAAAGGTCACGTGAAAAAATGCAAACCATGTACTTAGTGTAGTCAGCAACCTATGAGTGCCTTACCTATTGTTATGAATATTGCTGTATTAGTAACTTCCTAATAACTAGGCCCTTGTATACATCTCTAGATTTATCTTTTTCAAAATTTCTCTTACAATTTTTTTTAGGAATATCCTAATATTTCCTTGATATTGATATTTTTAATCTGACTAACTTCCTATTCTTCACCCACAATGAAGTTAGATGTATTCTACTCCAACCAGTAGATTGCCCTGAAACCAATGCAAAGACACAGCTACCCAATTCTCTGATTTATGCCATTTCAGAATGGGCTTCATTCTTCACTAATTTTTCAGGTTCATGCTTAGAGCATGGTTTCAGCACAATGAGTTAAAATTACCTTTATTAAAATGCATATTCTTGAATTCTTTCCACTATCTACTGTGTAAGTATTATGACGAATAGGGTCTGGAAATGTGAGTACTTCATACTAAGTTCAGCCCTAGCCTAAGAAAGCTTGAGAACCATCATGGCAGACTGAGTCTCTGAATGTTGAAAAGGGGATCCTCTTTCCTTTCCATCTTTGGTGCTTAATATTGCATCTGTCGTATAGTATGCATTCAGTAAATCATTGCAGTATCTGAAAGAACAAATCAGTAATAAAAACTTTCATTCTCCTTTTGTCTCTTGATCTTTTCTCTTTTGGTTTTTATCCATTCATGCATCTCATTAGTAGTGAAGTCCTCAAATGTTCATGTGATCAAAAAAGAAGTACATTGCTATAAGATAAATCCTTTCCTTCGCTTCTGAGATGGAAGCAAACCTGTGAGATCATAATCCCTGTTAGAAGGGGTGCTGCTTCTCTGTGCAGCCAGTGGTTGCCAGGTGAACAGAAGAGTGGATGAATGAGGTCTCAGCATTATTATTCTTCACAAAAATTCAGAATTTGTATTTTATATGAAAACGTGTCACTGATTCAAAGCTTAAAATGGTATTTTAAAACTGTATTTTAAAAAAAGACAAATAAGCTGTTTGAGACTTTAGAAGCTACACATATAAGAACCTTTATTCAGTCTAATGGTTCCCCATTTCATATTTTGCCAAACAAAGATGTGCCTTGTCCGTAATACACTTATACAGGAGGACAGAAAAAGAACAAGTCATATTTTCTCCCATCTGAATGGTGCTGCCAACAGGCCATGTTCTTCCCATGACTGCTATCACTGATCCGTGCACCAACTGTGCAAACAGAAATAGGGCAAGGGAAGTGCATGTCGCTTCCATTTTTGCTAAAGTATAATCACAGTGGTGTGTACAACGCGGCTCCACAGGTGCTCTTGTCTCTGGAAATCTTGGCTGTGTCCCTGTAAGATATAACTCACTGTCTGCAGTAAGAAATAGGGCATAAATCAGCTGGTCAATCTCTCCACATCATAAATCACAAGTGTGATGCTTTGGTAATTTAGATCAGCAGTAAACCCTGAACTAAATAAAAGAAATCACCCTCAGCTTGAGTCTGCACTAGATTGAGTTGTGTGACTTTCCAATAAATATGGCCAAGAGTTCTGGGACAATTCAAACAAATCTCACTTTGTTGGTGTGGGGGAAACCTGCAGAGCAATGTAGGAATTGATGAATCCTTAGGGAAGGGTTGAAAATCAGAAAGCTTGATAATATGATCAAAGACACTAACAGCTCCATGAGCGGGCAGAACATATCCTCTGCTTAACAGGATGTAGTTTAAGTGGCATAAAAATATATACCAAAAAAATCCATATATATATATATATATATATATATATATATATATATATATACCTGGGATTGAACTCATTACCATGCACTTGACAAGTGCCTATGCCACTGAGCTAAATCCCCAGCCATATATATATATATATATATATATCTTGTAGTAGGTGCTTAAGGTCGAGAAATTGGAGTGATCACTTTGAATTTAGCTGGTGTATTAATCAGCTAATGTTGCACAACATCAGTGTAAACATTATAGCCTTGAGAGCTCAGTGATTCATTCTCACTCACGTGGCTGGGGTTTGCCACTTGCTTCAGTGGCTCTTCCACCTGTGGCTGGCTTTTGACCATGCATTCCATTCAGGTGTGATCTTCATGTACTCCTCTGGCACTCTAGGCTGAGGGGCTGTAGCTACCCAGGGGAAGCTCTTTAACACAGTGATGGCACAAGTACAAGATTTACACAATGACACAAGCACATTTCCAGCTACTACTCAATCGCATCTGCTACTAAACATGGGTAAAGCAAATCCTATGGCCAAACCCTAAGTCAGAGTGGGGGGGGGGAATCATAAGGGTATGTAGTGCAAAGACAGGGTGAAGAATTGGGGCAACATTTTAATTCACTTTCCAAGTGTGCTGGTAGGCAATTTTGTGACTGCTGTGAATGTGGTAGCATGGAGTTGAGACAGAGATGACAGAAAGGGGGATCAGCCATGCTACATAGATGGTGCAGGTTTGCAAAGGACAAATGCTGACTACCCTTGACAAACTCAAAGTCTTGAAAGAGAATGGAAAAAGGGGATAAGTACAATAGCTGGAGTACTGCTGTGTGTTTTGCTTCTAACTGATGGGTGAGCATTTGAGTTCATGTCAATTCCATGAAGTTACATCAAACACTTGTCTGCCAGGGGAAAGGCTTCTTCTGAACTAATTATTTGTCTGCCTATTTGAATTTGCTTTGAAACTCCCCAAATGGAATTTCAAGTCTATCACATCTTATACCCTGGTTGTATTCCCATCCTCAAGAAATAATTCATATTTAGAGAACATAATCCACCTCTTACAGTATGTCATCCACTCTTTGATAACCCATAGGACTGTCCAGGCAAGTTTGAGTGGGCACAATAGGAAGTTTCAAGGGAAGCTAGAGAAGATGGTTCCAAGGAAACTAAAATAAGTCTTCAGGAGTAAGCATGCTTCAGGGTTTCTGCTACCCTGCCCTAAGCCCATCAGGGAGCATTTGTCAGTCTCTACAGAGGAAACAGAGCCATGAGAAGATTATGAATAAAGACCTTCACATTCGTAACCATCCATAGTCTCATCTCTGCCCGTCCTGACACAATGCAGATCTTCAGTGAGACGCCGGGCTGTCATGACCTTCCATTTCCCTAGCAGCTCTTGAGAGGGGAAAGTACAGTCAAAATAATCAGTCAATCAGTCATTGCCTTCCACATTTTATTCAGAAGATGCCACCTTCTTTCCTACATCTTCATTGTAGCCTGCTGCAGTGTCTTGCCTGTCTACATGTAATTGTTTATCGGGATTCTTCGCTCAACAAATATTCATTTCCTCCCTGTGGAGGAATTCTGATGCCAAATGTTAGGAAAATTATTTGACCCAATAAAGCATTATTATTTTTAAAACTCTATTTATAATTGACTTTAGTTTATTCTGAACACTGAATTTTTAATGTTAACTTTCATCCCTTTGTATGAAAAAGTAAGTAATCAAGCTATGTGGTTACTCAGCCGGAGCATGGGTTTCAATTAAGTACAACAAATATGTGCTATGTTAACTGTGGGCAGACAAGGGAATTAAACAGACTGCACCGCACTATACACTGCGTGTCACTCTTTCAGGAAGGCCACAGTCTAGATGGAGTACAGGCCTCCTGACACAGAGTGACCAGGGCCATAAGAGAAGACCATTCTTCAGTGTCAGGGAGACCCACTCATCTATACAGGGGTGTCCTGTCCCATGGGGAAAAGTGTATCTTCCCCAGTTTATTATAAAAATTTTCAAACTTGAGAAAAGTTGAGAGAATATTGTAGTTTGCAAATCTATCTCCCATGTAGGTTCAGCAATTGAAATTGTATATAGTTGCTTTCCTTATCCATCTATTGACCATCTACCCATCCAACTATTTTTTTTTTTTGTCATATGAAAACAAATTAGAGAAGTCATGACCATTCTACACAAACACTTTGGTCTATGTCTCTAAAAGAATAGATATATTTTACTATAAACCATATTGTTTCCCTGAAATGGGCAAAACTGATGCATTGTCTAATCAACATTTTTTAATTTTCTCACTAGAGTCTTAAAACTTTGTATGGATTTTTGCTGTTGTGTGATTATTGTTGACACTGTCATCTCTTATGGATTAAATACTGAGTTTTTAAATGCTCCCTTAAGGACTTTTTTCCATGTTTTAGAATTGTGCCCTCCTACTTTTATAAGGCCCCATATTCTGGATTTTTCCAGCAACCTCTGTAAAGAACTATATAATATTTTATTTTATTCCCTGATTTCTTATAAACTAGAATTTACATCTTGAACTTGAGGTTTCATTACATTCAGATTAAACATCTTTGGCTAGAAAATTTAGTATATGACAAGCTGTATTTTGTACACATCAAGAGGGCCCTGAAGTTGTCTGTGGTGTCATGCTTACTCTTTTAGCCACAATGATGATAACAAGATTGTCTCCATTATAAAGATAATTTTTGCAATTAGGAAGTGATCTATACGCTTTGGCATACTTGCAAGGCTTACTTACCAAAACTTAAAACTTGTATCATTCAACAATGATCATTTTGTAAATCACTAGAGTTGACTTAGCCTCATGGTGGTCCTCTAATTCTAATATTTCTTCCACAAAGTTAACTACCAGCCTTCTGTAAATAATGTTTACTTTAATCCAGTTTTCAAAGGAGATAATATTTGACTTGAGAAAGAAAATATGTAGTCTTTAGAAGCATAAACCAGTAAAAGTTTAAGGACAGTGAAGAAACTTTAGAGAAACTAGCACAGTTTAGAGCTTAAAAAACAAATACAGTATAAATTCAAATCCTTTCTTTTAACAGATGAGAAAAGTATGGTCCAACTGTGCTATTTATTTTGATCTCATAAAGAACTGGCTTGATGTAACAAAGGTCTTTGAACAAAGAGAAACACATGGTGCATTGGTGGAAATGAGGTCAGTGCGCCCGTGTACAATTACCACTCATTTGCTGTCAATATTGTCTGCTGAGTTATAATTTTGTAGGCTGAGAGGAGGTTGCTTATTCTAGCTTCAGTAAATATTATTTTATATATGCAAAGAGTAGGTTGTGAGTTTTTATGTTTCCCTAGACATATGATTGTGAGGTTTCATTTCTAATGCAAAAATATTTCACTGGGTTTAAACCGAGCCAATTTATGTACAGAGGAGCTTTTCTAGTCTTCCAATGACCAGTCCTACTAGTGTTTCTTGGTGTAAATACAGCAATCACATCATCACTCCCCCTGGGATATTAGTATGGGGCAGTAGAAATCCGAAAGCCTCCTAAGATTAGTTTTAAGTCACATTGTTTGAGTTTACATGCGTATGACATATAGCATAATAATAAATGTCAAATACTGAGAATGTGGCAAATGAGGAAAGAATAGACCAGTTGGGAAGAGAAGAGTAATAATCTCTGTGAATAATATATGATCCCTTCCCCTGGAAGAGCGCTTCAGCTAGCCACCAGAGCAGAGAGAAAGGGGCGTCCACACAGAAAATGCCCAAACCAGTAGGAAAAGGCCCAAACCAGTAGGAAACTTGAACGATATTTGCCAAAGCTAAGGACGGAAAATGAAAGTTCCATAAATAAAGAAGACCTAACATATGGATCATCAAGAAGCAGAGTTTAGAACCAGGACCTTAGAGGACAAGAGGGGAGATGCAAAAACTGAAAACAGTGCTTGCCTCTAATCCCAGCTACTCATGAGGCTGAGGCAGAAGAATGGCAAGTTCAAGGCTAGCCTGGGACTCAGTGAGACTCTGTCTCAAAACAAAACCTTAAAAGTTCTGCGAAGTTAGCTTATTGGTAGAACACTGGCCTAGCATGTGCCAGGTTCTTTGTTCAGTCTTCAGAACCACAAAACAAAGCATAAACAAAACAAAACAAAACAAAAACCTGGAAGCGGTGTTGCCAGCAGCTGGCTTAATATTTTCTCTTCTAAACTTGTGTCAAATGTTACTATGTAACAAGCACAGTGCTGTGTGTTTTGGGCATGCAATAGCTAACTTAATCCTCACAATAACCTAGAAGCTGGCACTTTTACTACTCTCATTTGAGAGACACAAAGATGAGGTGACTTTCTCATGGTCACCCCACTTACAAGCCTTGCGGTTTTCCTGAGCCCTGCACTTTTAATCGATAGCTCCTAACATCATTTTTCTGCTAGTAAATGTTCTCTTGCAACAAAGCAGCACAGGATCTCTGAACTGTAAAGGTTAAACAGAGGACTTTAAAAGCCGTAGATAAATAGGGCACAATGGCCACACCTCCCTGTCAACCTCTAAGGATACCTGTGGCGCTTCTGCCATAAAGCAAAAGAAGTTCTGGCTGACCCCACATCATTCCTGAGAACTCCTGCCAGGGGAGGAATACAGAGGCTGCTGTGAGAATGGCGTCACAGGGAGGCCAGGCAGAGACCCCTTCTTCTGCACTTCATTCCACCTGCTAGTCTCCAACCTGGTGCCACAAGCAAACTTCTGCCAACCAACTGTGTCTGCAGGGAGCTCTGGGTCTCCCAAGCAATTACAGAATCCCTTTTGCTTTCAAATTCTGATTGTTTCTATATCGTGAACACTTTTCTAGGCAAAACACTTCGTGGTTCTTGTTGCTGTGGCATAGCCTTACCAATTCACCTGTCATAAATGTCTCAGATAAACCCGAGACAGTTCTTAGAGCTTCTGGAGAGGAGGATTGGGCTGCAGTTTTAGAAACACACATAAGGTACACCTTGGGAAATCTAAGCCCTAGAAAAGGGACCTCAACCTCAATCTCCTGCTTTCTTTAGGTTGATGTGCTGATGTCATGCTCTGTGCTATAAAGCTAAAGCGTAGATTGAAAGATATTTTGAGTGAGTCAGGAGGCCAAGGTTTTAGCTCCAGATCTGTGAGGGCTTGCCTTTGAAGTCAGTGCTCTCTTTGGCTGTTAGTATTATCCCCTCTTTCATTTCAGTTTGAAGGCCCAGGTTTTGTTTCATGACAAAGAACAATGTATAAGTTAGCTTTTACTAAATAATCAACACAACTCAGTGACTCTAAGTAGCAACCATTTTATTCAGCTCCACATGCGGTGCGGACTGGTTCCCAGGTCTGCGGCATGGTAGTAGACAGCCCCTTAGCTGGCAGCTGGAAATCCGGCATAAACTTCTACTGGGGCGCTGACCGAAGCACTTTGTTCCTCCTGTCCTTCGCCTGTCACCTGTAGCAAACCAGCTCAGATTCGTTCACATAGGCACTCTGTTTCAAAGTCAAGAACAAAGTCAAACCCCATGCTCAACGTGCTCCAAACTATTGCTCACATCATGCCTGCTATCGGACCCTTGGCCCATGAAACCACCACAGCCAGATTCAAGAAATGAGGAAACTGACTGCATCTGTTCCTGGAAGGGTCCGCGGCACCACCTTTAGAGGCTAGGGATGCTTCAAATGAGATTGTGACTGTTGTGTGACTTTTATCTAGATGTTACCTGACACCTCATATGCTCATGCGTAGGGCTTGGAAAGGTGCCTGGAACACACGTGTATGATGCTCATCACTGGATTTATCCACTGATAGTTTTAGAGCTGAGTGTGATGTTGGGAGGGGACACCTAGGGGAAAGCTGTGCTTCAGGGTGGGCACCGCTGGAAGGATGTAGTCTGTGTGTCACCCTCCTCCTTCCTTGATATATATTTCTACTTCCTGCTTGCTGTGCTATAAGCTCCTTCCCCTCTGCCACACCACTCTGCCACACTACTCTGCCTTGGAGCCAGTCAACTATAGACAAAGCTCTACACATTGCCACCTAAAACAAGCCGATCCTTCTTTAACTTGTGGGTGTCAGGCATTTTGTCCCAGCAATGAGAAAGTGACTAGGCCAGTGCCCTTTTGTATCATCTTCCATGAAAAGAAAAATCACCAGCTCTCAGACACCCTAATCATTAAGCATCCTCTGGGGTATGAGAACAGCCAGGCGAGAGACCCTGAGTGTGCAGGGCTTTCCAAAGCCACCTCCCGTTTCCACTCATGTCATATGGGGTCACGGGTTTGGCCAGCAGGCTGTCTGGGGTAAGAAGTCTACCAGATCAATAAATTTTGTACCTTCCTCACTGTGTCATAGGAAAACTGCAGCAGGGCAGGTGTTCCCAGAGGAAGCCTAAACCCCACCCCTGTCAGGGACCCCAGTTGCCCAGGCTGCTGGCTGGCTGCCCACCTCATGAGATCGGCCTCTACCATTGTAACTCTGACCAGGCGGACTCCAACAGGCTCAATGAGGTTGCTGAGGTAAAACACGACTTTAAAAATATTTAGGTAGCATAGTTTTTAAAAATATAGAAATGTAACCTTAGTGTGAATAACTCATCCAAGTAATACATAAGTATAAGCCCTCCTCTAGGATTCTACATGAAATAACTGCTGTTAGTTTCTGCAATATATTTATTGAATTGTTGTGTGTTTATATGTCTGATTGTTTATATGTCTGCTTGTGATTATATGTCTGCTTGTGATTAACACAAGTGATACATATATTATTTCCTGCAGCTTTTTTCCCCATTTAACAATAGATTCTTGAGATTTTAGAATATCAGCATGTCTGAATTTATCTTACTATTTTAACAGATTCTACAAAATAGATGTGCTTCTTTCTATACTTTGTGACTGCTGAACTGATTATTGAAAAGAAAGCTTTATATGAAATTCCACAGTAATACATGAATGTAATCCTTGCTCTTGGGGAGGCTGAATCAAGAAGATCACAAGTTCAAACCCAGCAGGGGCATTTAGTAACTTAGTGAGATCTTGTCTCAAAATAAAATAGAGTTAGAAATGTAGCTCAGTACAAAGGCTCTAGGCTCAGTCTCCAGGAAAGAAAAAGAAAGGATGAGAAAAAGAAAAAGAGAGAGACAGCAACAGAGACAGAGACAGTATTAAGGAAGAAAGCTTCACAAGGGAGGGAAGGAAAAAAGAGAAAGGAGGAAAGGAAGGAAGGAAGGAAGGAAGGAAGGAAGGAAGGAAGGAAGGAAGGAAGGAAGGAAGGAAGGAAGGAAGGAATTAAGGAAGGCAAAAGAGACTGAAGAAAAAAAGAGGAATAAAAGGATGGAACAGGGAGGAGGAGAAAAAGGGAAGAAAGAGGAGGGAGAGAGAAAGAGAGGAAGGGAGGGAGAGTCAGAGAGAGAGAGAGAGAGAGAGAGAGAGAGAGAGAGAGAGAGAGAGAGAGAGAGAAGAGAGAGAAATTTAAAAAATGTCAGCCACCAAATGCTGCAGTTAATAGAAGGTGATGCTCTGATTCCTACCTGCCTGATTGTTCCTCATCTGAGAGAAAGCTTTCACATGTGTCAGTGGAATCCTTTACTGGCAATCCTGACTGTTGGCATCCAGAGCCCCTCTCAGCTCTTGTTCCTGTGACTGTGGAAAATACCACTCCCCTCACAGTGGCCTCTAGAGCTCCTCCATGAGCTAAGGTGGTTTGGGGGAGCTTTAGCTGAACAAAGCACCAGGCAGATCAGGCCCCCGCATTCACAGTGGGGCACCTAGGCCTCCAGTCGGTGAGGCCTAATAAGTGAGTTTGAGCCTATGAACTCCTTGTCTCAAAATTAAATTCTAAAAATTGGCTGCCATTGCTGGCCTCGCCTTGTTTACATTGCAGTATCAGACTGAGTTATTTCATTTTGTCCCAGTGCGTCTTGTCAACTGAAAATATTGTCCCAGAGAGTTAACACAACAATATTTCACAAAGAAATCATTCCTGCAAGGATGGAAAAGCCTAATGGTAACCTGAGTCTCTGATCAACTATATCAAACAGACACATGGGATGCTAAGAAGGGTCCGGAAATCACTAAGTCACTTAAATCAAAAAGTAATAATAAAACTTACACTGGCTAAGGAAGCCAAGTTTCCTTTGGGCCTGGAGCAAATTTTGACTTTTTTGGGTTATGAATTATTCCTGCATGGAAGAAAGAATTGATACTTCAATGGCTATAAATATTTATAATTATTGTTAGCTTTAGTTTTAGGTTAGAAATTATTTATTCTCTATGTTGAGGACTTGCATAGCCCTAAATGGTGATTAGTAATACTAGCTGAACTTTGTTATTCAGTTTCAATATCTGTTCCATTTTACACTACACTACACACACACACACACACACACACACACAATTGTTTTCATAAATTCATTTATTTTGAAAGGAAGCTAAGTGATACGTAGCTGTTTTTAGCCACCTGAGTCCACGCATTATTTTCTCATAGCAATGCTGCTATGACCCTCCTTTGGGGACTCACATCCTCTCCCACTCCCCCTCACCCATGCTCTTTGGTGGGGTAGGGAGAGGGGGTGGATGTGACTGGGCCTGGAAATCAGCAGACCACACTCTCCTGACACTGTGACTTATAGCGATGGCATGGTCCCCTGTCAGAGACAATGACATGTAACATAACTTTCACTGATGATACAAAAGCCATTTGCCCTTTCTGGTGGAATGTGACCAGGATGGAGATCACCCTAAAGATCTTGGCCACCATCTTTATACCTCTAGAAGATCTAGAATTGACCTGGTACATGGGGAATGAGCATGGAAATATGGAAAGAGATCTGGTCTTGGAGATAGCTGAGTCCAACCTGTACTTTGGCTTTGGATATAATCTGTATATTATCTTTTTTTGTTATTATTAAGACAGATTGTGTTGAATCTTTAAAAACTTGCTCCTGAAAAGCCTCAAATTTCTTTTAAAGGCAATTCTAATTATCAGACACTTATTAAGGAAGGAAATCAAGCCAGCTCCTAATACAAAAGATGGAATTTCAACTATTCAACCTATTATAGTTGAATATAGGGGGCTAACTCAGAGGTATGAACTCTCAGCTTTCCTACATATCAATTTCCAGTACCAGAAACCCAGGTGGAGTCTTGTTAGTTTATGATGCAGCCTTGTTAGTATCTCTTAACATTCCATCAAGTACGTTTTGTAGGTCACACATAGCAGGGAAGAGGGGTAGCGTTTATTTTACACCATCTGTGAAACAGATAATTTTTGAAGTGTTGCATCATATTTTACTTCAGAAAAACCTTTGCATGTCTGTCTGTCCTTTTCTAGGTATAGCGATGGCTGTAGTGAGAAAAGTAGCTCTGTCCTCAAGAATGCATAATCTAGCATATCTTTCTGTCTTTCTGAAAATGGTACCTGCCCCATCCAGTACTTAATCCCTGGTCATAGGTGGCTGCTGAGCATGGGAAGTAGGACTAATGGAGAATTCAGTTTTTTATGATATTCAGTTTTAATCTGAGTAACTGAATGTGAATCATGGCTACTATAGGGTAATATGAAGAATTCTAGATCTAGGAAATGTTCCCTTAAATCATAATGTGCCCATGAGTCACCTTCTTATAAAGCCATAGATCCAGTTCACTATTGTCTAGGGCAGGGTCACGTGTTCTGCATTGCCAACAAGTCCCAGATGTTGTTGATGTGGCTGCTCCATGGAGCGTGCTTTCAGTAGCAAAGATGATAATCAAAGTAAAAAAAAAAATTCATAATAATTGCAAAATATAGTAATACTGTGAAGCAGAATTAGGGTCCTATAAAAAGGGTAGAAGAGAAGGGTTCAGAGGTAAATCTAAATTCGAAAGGCATCATAAAAGACCTCATCAGAGAGGATATCTTCAAGATAGGATGAGTCAGGTAGGGTGGGGGACAGGTGGGGTGACAGAGGGGTCAAATATTCATAGGAGGCAGCAGTGGGTATAAAGACCCAGCACATCCTCTAGTAAAACAGTTTGGAAAATAAGTTTGTCTTTGATAGTACAAATATTATTGCTTTTAGTAATCCATTACTTACCCCTTTGACCTCCCACTGCCGGGTTCGGATAGGAGTCTCCATCAATCTTGGCATATTTTCCCACCATATGCATTAGCATTTTGAGTTGAAAGTCTTTCCCTCTAACAGTTTTTCCTCCCTCCTGCCACCGCTAAACTAAATATATATTTGTCCTCTGAATCCTTACGCGGTAGACATTTCATAAATATTTGTTGAACTGTAACCAAAAGATAATGTGCTTTAATGTGTATATACAGAGAGAGCAGGTATCTGTCATAAAGTATATATACTGAATACATAGATGTATGCAGCATTTTTTTTCTTCCAAAAAGGAAAAGAAATAGTTTTGGAGTAGAGCCAAGCCATTCGTTGCCTCTCCATTACTTTAAGTTTTATGGTAGAGGATCGCTCTGCTTTTGACAAGCACTAATTAATTCCCTCTCTGGGGAATAATGGGAAATGTAGGCCTATGCCGCTTGCACCAAGGTTATCAGTTATATTGGTTTTACTGTTCTGCCCCGCTCTAGATATAAAACAGGCAGCAAAATACACAGTTGCCTCCTCATTAGCTGTAAACAGTGTATTTCAGATTTGTCAAGCATACATATTTATTTTTACATCCAGGCATTTTTATTTATCTCACTTGCAGTTCCATGAAGTTTTTGCCAATAAATTAGGAATGCACTAACTAGTTCTGAAAACTGTGGCACCCAGGAAGTTTTATTGATCTCATAATTTACTGGATCTTTTGGTTAATTACAAGTCCTGTCGAGCTTGGTATGCTTTTCAAGTCAGCTGTGCATCATAAATATGTAACCTTGGTTCTCACTCTGCCTACCTCTCTGACAGCCTCCCATGAGGTCAAAGGTGTAATAGCTACAATACCCAGAGCCTCTAGCATATTTAATTAAACTATTAATCTACTTTTATCTTTGACACTAGAAAGCCAGCTACACTGAATTTCCAGAGTTCTTCAGTGCATTTACTTACGGTGGATTTTTCAAAGTCCTATCTTTGAGAGCATTCCACTGACAACTCTTTTAAAAGCAACTTGAAAAATCACGAATGTCAGATGCATTACTATATCGGCTAATAAGAAAGTGTATCATTTACAGTGATTCATGCATTTGCTTCCTGATGCCATGTATGACTAAGGCATTTTATGAAAAACAAAACAGAGCCAGGCTCTCTCAAGGTTGTAGCAGATCAATCAGCAGGAGCCTTGGAAGGCCCATTATTTTCTGCATGTGGACAGTCATTAGACAGGAAGTTATCCTTGTTACATAACCTATAAGAATTCACAGAGGACAAGTGTAACCTCTTACGGCAGCAATCGCATTTTAAGTGGCCATCCTGGTTTTGTGTGCATTAACACAATGGAGCTTTGAGTTTTCACAAAATGTATCCATGAACCTTTAATTAGGTTAACAAAGTAATCATGCGTGTTTGTCTCTCTCTTCCCTGTATTGTGTATCAGCTGGTAATAATCTACTATGTATGTTATTCAATTAAAGAAGCAATTTGCTCCTTTTCATTTTACTTCCTGTGCTCGTTCTTGAGATTGTGGGTATAGAATTATGTGGAAAATTCAAGATTCTATTTTTCTTCACTTTAAGATCATCTTACCTGCCTACCCAGCTTTTCATTCCTCATCTAATAAAGGAATTTGCATCGTATGTGCCTCCATAAAAGCTGTAAAAATATGACACTGTGGCCTTCTAACTAACATTCCTGGCTTTAATTTTAACAATGATTAATAGTGATTTGAGTCATGCATTTGAACATTCCACTTCAAAATCAATTTAGACAGGCAATGTCCATGCAAATATTGATTATAAACCTATTCTGTTTCCAGCAACTTAGATTAATATCATGGGCTAAAATCCAAAAATCTGTTTTACTTTCCTACTTTTTTAAAGAGTATAACTGAAAACCAAATCCACTTGCAGATTGGTTATATATTTTACAAATGCCCATGGGACTAAAATTCAATTTAGATACTCAACATATCCTCCCTCCCACGCACCTCCAGTCAAAATAATCAAAACCACAACTCTCGTATGTGTGGGGAGCAGTTGAAACTGCATATTTCACTTTATTTTATTATATTTTAACATTTTTTTTTTTTTACTGCATTTGCTATTAGTATTCCATGCATCTTGTTCAACATAAGCAACTTCCTTGAAAACAAGTCATTTCAAATGACGTTTTCTGGCTTATGTTCAGCACTTTACAGCCAGTGTATCAGAGCTATAAGTTTATAATTTGAGGTGCTACAAACCTTACTTATCTGTCATGATTAGATGTTTCTATTTGTTCTACTGAATGGTAAGATCTAATACTGAAAAAATGAAAATAGTTTCAGGTTTGACAACAACAAAACAAAATAGTACCGGGAATTAGGGAAATCCCGGGCTGGTCTACCTGGTGGGGGTGCAGTCTGGGTCAGACTTTCCAGGGCCATTCACTGCTTGCCTCCTGGCAAATGTATATTGGGGATGTTGTGGCAGTACCACCTTCAAGGTGCTGCAGGGTTAAAATTCTGAGGTTGGAAAAACAGTTGCTGGACTTTTCGATGGGAAAGATGAGTTTTGGACTTGCAAAAGTTGAGGAATTTTTTGCTGTGTTTTGTGTGGGTTTTGTTTGTTTGTGATATTGGGGATTGAACCCAGTGCTTTTCACATTCGATTATATCCAGGCCCTTTTTTAATTGTTAACTGTGAAATAGATCTTCTTAAGTTGCTAATGATGGGACTGCAGGCACAGGGGCAATGTGCTAGGTGAGTGTCTGTGAGGCTCAGTGAGGGAGGACATCACTTATGTGATCTCCCCCTGAAAGCCAGTCTGTCCAGCCAGCGCCGCGGCAAGACCTGGGCATCGTGCCTGCCTCTCCGAGTCTCTGCCTTTGGCTGCAGCTGCTGCTCTCAGAAACAGCTGTGGGCAGAGAAGAGAACACTGGAGGACGTGTTGTGTCTGGCCAGGACCCTATCTCAGACCTCTCCTTTTTTAATCATCTGTGATTCTTTAACTACTACTCAGCCAGAAATTTAGCTCAGTAGTACAGAGCCTGCCAGGCAAGCAAGAGATCCTGAATTCAATTCCCAGTACTAAAATAAGCAAACAAAAAGACCCTACCATCAAGGGAAATGAATCTTTAGGGAAAGATTCAGAAAGAAATTTATTAAGCCTTAGAGAATTTTGTTTTATCTCTTAAATCATATTTATAAATGTGCTGTTGTCCTGTGTTTTACCCTGCAGTGGTGAAGTACCTTGCCTCTGAACACATAATGAATAAGTAGGAGACTGAGATTGGAGACTCAATTAGTCTGTAAACAAAGCCCATATTTTATTCATTGTCTAATGGTCCTACTCATGAGTGGAAAAAACCTCTTGTCACTGTCAGAGCATCTGTATGAGCCCAGCAGAGGTACAGAGGGCAGAAGGGGAGTAGCCTGGGCACAGACACGTGATGGGAAATGTGATCCAAAATAAGCCGTACAGCAAACAACAGCAAAACACATGTTGATCTGGAGCATTCTCCAGTTTTCCATGTTGGGACTATTTCCAGCATGGCTAATTTCAGGCTTCCAATGAAAGGTCACTGAATTCAGAATTGAGATGAGATGTATAGGACCAGCTGGCACAAATTGGCCCCCATGGACCATAGGAGTAGGGGGTAGCCATATGGCTGACAGCAAGAAGGCTTGGGGGAGAGGAGGTGGAGAGAAAGGAACCGCTGCTCAGAGGGCTGTGTTAGACCAAGGAGGATGCCCAAGATCTTGTCCCTTTCTGTTGTAACCAGTCTTGATCTACATGTCCCAGGATTCCTGCCCTGCCAGCTTCCTCCCCTTGGGTTAGACATATGTCTTGCTTATCCCAAAAAAAAAAAAACAAGGCAGAGATGATGCTGTTCAGTTCTGGAGCTCAGCCCTAAGAAGGCCTGCCAGCTTCAGAGTGGGCATGTTAAGCCTTGAGTTGCCCGGCAAGAAGCCCAGTCACTTTGCTCCAGCTGTCCATGTGGGAAGACCGTAGGGAGGGGCAAGCCAAGGGGTAAAGCTCCTGAGGCCACAAGGACCAGAAGGGAGGAGTCTTCCCATGGAGGACCCCTGGGCTGTGGACTATGGCCCCCAGGGAGCCGTGCCAGGCCAAGCCACTTGCATGTCCCTGCTGCACGCGGTCCAATGTCCTGATCCAAGACTTGTGAGAGAATAAAATCTGGTCTTTATGCCACAAAGTTTTATAGCAGTTTATTAAGCAGCAGTTGAGAGCTAAAACCATCTATTTTCTACCAATTCATGAACCTTATTATTACTTAACTGTGTTTTATGGCCAGGATCAGTAGAAAACTCTGCTCCTAAGGTCACAGATGCACTGTGGAAACCTATGGGGAAGGTTAAGTTCAAGGCTGTGACCTCCAGCTCCTCAAGGCTTCATTCACTCCTTTCTGTCCCGCCCTTGTAGGCTCAGTGTACAAGTGCATGAGGGAATCCTGGTCAGTAGCTTTTCTGCTGGGTCATGCAACCAGCTCTGACCATAGTGACATGCTTCCAATGCACTGAGAGCAAAAATGAAGCAGAGAACTCTCTGAATATTGTTCAAGGATCAAGAATAGAGCAAATCTCAAATCTATAAGCCCAAGTATTGTCCTTACTGTGTTGACGGTGTGGTGAGGATTTTGCTGATTATGCTTTCTTCTCTCATAAAGTAAATAAGAAATCGTGAAGAAAACAAAGGTAAAAAGTCATCCTGCCAGGACACTTGGCCTATATCATGACTTTAAGAAATATTGTGAGAGCATAGAATTGAGAAGAAAACAAAATTAACTCTTGTCCCAAAGATGAATTAAAGTGTTGTATGACCTTGATTCAGCTTTACTTAAGTAAAAACCCTGGCGTTAATCATTATCCAAAACTAAGGATATGTGTGCTACAAGTTACACACAAACAGTAGCTCATTTCCTTTATATCATTGGTGATTCGTATATTCTGTCTCCCCCCCCCTGCATTTTTGGGTTAGGATTAAACCTAGGGCTTTGCACATGTTAGACAAGCACTGTCCCACTGAGCTAAACCCCTGGTCCTTGGAGGTCTGCTTATTTTAAGGAAGTTGTTAATATTTTGTTATAAGATTAATGCAAAACAAAACTACAATATATTGGGACTGAAATGACTAAAGAGTTGGCATGACTGATGACATCATAACAATAGAATATACTGATGATTTTAGATCAATCAGAAGGCTAAAAATAAGGCAGCGATATTAAGTTTGTTAAATAAAATTTAAAAAAGAACATGTGGCTGGAAAACTGTTTGGGCCTTAACCTGATATTCACTGAGATACCACCCAGTGCAGATGTACTCTGCTGTCTCTTTTTAAAATAGAAGCAAGTCACAAACTGAGGCCTCTATGTCCATACATACCGTTTTTGTGTAATGCTTCAAGATGCTCTGAATCTAGAAAAAATATAATCATCTCCACTATTCCCTGCTCACCACAGCACAGGCAAGGGCTGCACTCAGATAATGCATTCTCATCTGTAAGAGGAGTCCTCTCAATTCCTCTAGGTTTGTTTGCTTCCTGGGGATTTGTGGATGATTTTCTCTCTTATGCTATCTACAGGATGCATTGTTTTAATGCTCAAAAACATAAAGAAGTGCTTGATTAAGTATAGAGTTATTCAGAAACAGGATGGCCAGTGACAGGTGAAAAGTGGTGCTATCCACAAAAAAATACCACAACTATGTCTTGCTGAGCACTTGGAATAGGGAACCCAGGCAGTTAGGCTTGATTTTGTTGCTCTTCCATGAAAATAAAATGGGAGTGGAGGAGATGTCCATTTTGGTCCATTTTTGATCATGGCATCATTGTATGACGTGTGTTCTCTTTAGTCGGTTGCTGAAGGTACATAAGCCCATATCAAAAACAGACAAGGAGACAGGGTGACTAATAGATTACCAGCACCATTCAGTGTTATGTTGTTGTCCAGGGGTGATGAGGACATTGCTTGTCTTATGGCTACTCAATTACAGTTTTTGTTCTCATTTAAAATAATCAGAATTTCATATAAAAACCTCCTAAGTAAATTTGAATGTTACATGAGGCGTGTAATAGAATAAAAATAGAGCTGCAAGTTCAATTGACAATATGCCTTCCCCACCACTGTATCATTAGAGATGGCAGAGTGGCTTTAGGGATTCAGAAGTTTAGACATTATTTTGTACATCTCTGGCCATTCACGTGGCCATTTCCGTGATTCACCAATGGTCTCCCATTCGATCAGTACTTTCAGGAGTCTTGGTACTTTGGGCTTATAGTTTTTGAAAAATTGGGTTATTATGAATTTTAACTGTAGAAGAGCATATATGTTGTTAATCCTGTGAGATTACATATTTCATTGATATTCCACTAATGAAAATCAGTGAGTACCAAAGTCCTTGTGGCAATTCTAAAGGAAGTAAAACAATGACTTGTCTACATCATACAAATTGCATGGCCCCAGAATTAAGCAAAAACTTTACTCTAAGGCACAACAAACAGAAGCAATAAAGAAAGAATCTATATTTTAGCCTCTTTTTTTGAGGGTTTAAAAAGGAATATTTTTAGACTTTAGTTGAATAAAGTAATAATACGACATGAAGTCACACTATAATTGCATGGTTCAAGTTTGGGGAGTGAGGATAGCTCATGGGGAGATGCTAATTGGTCAGAATAGATCTATAGAAATTCCACAGAGGTTGTAAGAAAATTAGATCTGACATAAGGTACTACACAATCATAGAGTAAGGATAAGTGAGATGGTAGGAGAATAATAGCCACTGTCAAAAAGCAAAGATTTTCCTTCATTTTTTAAAGTGGAAACTTTGAGCTTATTTATGTTCCATTTATTGTTGAGTATTGAAACTAGGAAAAAAGACCCCTTTTCATTCCACATGAGGCTTAGTTGACCATATGGGGATACTTTAATAAATCAAAAAATTTAAATTTTTACTTTCTTATTATATTTGACTCTCAAAAACATGATCCTTTACCATGACTCTTCTGTTTGTGTTCAAGCATCTATAGCTAATGATTTTCTGCTTTTTATATTTCCTAGAATTTTAATAAGAGAGCATTCTTTATAAGTAAGCACCATGTTGGTAAAAATGAATTAAACCTACAAGCTCTATCTTCCTTTCTGTTTTTTCTTTCCCTTGCAATCTTGTGTTCTGGAAATAATTCACATTGTCATCTTTTAGTAACTAAAGTCGTATCTTTTCTGCCATGCTATCCTGTCCCAGCAGCAATCTATTAAGTATTTGCTGCTAAAAATGACCCCAAGAGATAGTAATTAACCTGTTCTTGAGTATAATAATAGAATTGGAGATTCATGAAAAATTTTCTTCAAATATTTTAAGTAATGGCCTAAAACTAAAAGACCAAGCATTGCTTGTGTTAGAAAAACAGTTCAGAATATGTTAGAATGTCATGAATAAATGAACACTTTCATTTATGAGCTTTATATAGAAATCATTGAGTTTCCCTGCTCAAGGTACAGTCTGCACAGTAGTTAATCTTCTTGTGGCACTTACTGTATAATACAACGCCTCTTTGGGCAATCTTTTGTATTAAAATACAGCATTTAAGCTCCTTCCCTCCACAAAGCATTGCAGGAAGGAATTGCTCTTTTTTTTTTTTTTTTTTTTTGATAACATGTTGGAAATTGTTTCAGAAATAACCAAAATGGCAATTCTCATTTAATATCTTTCTTTATAACTCAGTGGAAAATAGGAAATATTTTTAAAATCATATAAAACTATGGGAAACGACAAGAACTTTATTGCTATTCAGATAATTCTTGTCTCAACACTGCCACCCATCTGAGTGACCCTAAGTCTTTAAACTTCCCTCAGCTGGTAGTTATTGTTATTTTAATCACTAAAGTGCAAATGTTACTTTGCTGACCTTCAGGTATCTTTCATTTTAAAATACCCATCTCCCTATTTTGGTCTGTTTCTTCATTCAGTTTTATGTTTTCTTTTCTTTCCTTTTGGTCTAATGACATTTTAACCTGTATTTTAACCTCTGGAAAGTTAAGGTCCATTCCAGATTGGCTTCGTTTCTTCCTGTACAAGGGAACTTTCTTTCATCCTCACTAAGGTCATATGCCTCTTCTGTAAAAGAGATTGAATGGTAGAGATCAGCTCTCTAGGGAAAAGCATCTGCCCTAGGACAGTCAGTGGTAGGCGAGACATAGACTAAATCAGATGGTGCAAGGTGTCATTTCTCAAGAAAATTCCCCAAAAGCTCTTTCAAATGAGAAAAGAGATCTTCTGATTAGAGGACAATAGTACTGTGTACTTGACATGAGCTTTCTAGAATGACTACCAAGATCATCTGTGGAAACGTTTTTAGTACCTGTACTCCCTACTCATAAATCGCAAAGGTAAGTTCAAGATGGACATTTTTTTCTGTTTTGCTCCATACCTGGCTTAGCAAAACACCAGCTTGTAAGGTTTAACAGTTCAATTAAGGATTTTTCAAAATGAAAAATTGTTCATAGGAAATTTTCCTGTGAGCTAGATTAGAATTCATAGATTGTAGATTTTCTTCTATTTATTATAAGAGGGAAAAAGTACGCTCCAACAAAAGACACCAAACATGGCATGGAAAATAAAGTTTAATTAATTAAGATGTAGCCATTACTTTATCTCTTAGGTTAGCAAGAAAATTTAAACATATATGTTTATGTATAAATGTTAGACTATCCAAAGTACCATTGCTTCCATGCAAAATGATGGAAATTATCCATTTTAGGTAAAAAGAGAAGAAATCACTCATATCCTTTGGGACATTAATTCATAAACTGTATGAAATTTTTAACAAAAGGGACTGCAGATTTTGTGCAATTCCCCCAAGAAAAAGAGTTGATTTTTAAAGTAAACCATAATGAGTAACATAATTACTATCACACTCACTTGTGGTGTAAGGGTCATTAATAAAAGAGTCTCCATGATATGTGAGTTCTAATATAAAACTATAAATATATTATAAATGGTCTGCATAAAGTAAGATATTCAGATATATGAAATGAATCCCACATGATTAGTAGGCACCTTACACCATGAAATTTAAGAGACTAATTAAATCTATGTCATGAGCATTTGGGTTTTCTGGCATTTAGAAGAGAGAATGGGGGGTGCAGTAATGGACTGGTTTTTTTTTTTTTTTTTTTTTTTTTTTCATTTTATTTGGATGTCATCAGAACTTCTATAGCACTAAAGAGCTGGGTGGGTGTAACCCTCCCTACTAGACAAGAAGATTAACAAAGAGGTCTGTTAGGAAAATGCATAGAGGGGGCTGAGAATTCAGAGGGTTGAGAGCTGAGATAGAGAAAGTGTCATGGAGAATTCCTATTTTGGCATATTTCTGAGAATCTGAATTGAATCTCAATACATCCTACTTATTTATTCCTGCCATATGCAAAATTTTTTTTTGTCTAGTGAACTATGACCTTTTTAATTTCCAGGATTTCACATGGAATATGCTTTCCTTTCCATTTTTTAGTTGGGTAATGACTCAGCAATCACAGTTTTCAAGTTGCAACTTTCTTCAGAAAGGTTTCTGTGATGTTTGTGAGCCTTTTTTATCAGGACGCTAAGAATTCTGCATACACTGTCCCCAACAAAGCATCTCCCACTGAAATTTTGCTTGTTCATTTCCTCAATAGACTGTGAGCTTCTTCATGGAGAAAAGTATGTGTCTTTTGAAAAATCTTTTTATCATTCTTTTACCATTCATCATTCTTATTTATCATTCTATCCATTGCTCTTTGCACAATGGCTGGCCATTATTAGTCATCAATGAGCATCAAGCAAAGAAGGAAACTAAAAGAAATGAATAGAGGGTAAAGTACATGAGCAAACTCACAGAGGTGGAGATGATAAGGTGACTCAAAGACAACAAGAGGTTTTTAATGTTCATTTCTTCTAAAGGAGCAATGCACCATAAATGTCTTCTTTGTACTGGGGATTGGTACATTTTCACTATTGGAAAACAGGCAGAAAACTAGATAAACTCTATGTGCTTTCCACTGAAAAAGGCACTTGGCACTTGAAGGCCACGGATGTACCTCAACAACAGAGCACCTGCCTGGCAAGCACAAGGTCATGAGTTCAATTCCTGGATCAAAAATAAAAAAAATAACAAAACAAACAAACAAACAAAAGATACTTGAGGAGTTTTAGGATTATATGGTAAATTTTACAGTTGTATAATGGATTGAAAATTCCTTTAGAAAGCAAGTTTTCTTGGGGCAGGGTTCTTCACTAAAATAATACTATGCAAAGTTCATTTTAACTTTATTTACTTAATTTTGAAAGGATTAATATGCCTCCTATGAAGTAGCAACTATCTATAAAGCAATAGATTGATTAATCAGCTGAAAATAGAATAGTAGTAGTAATTTTTATTAAAAATTATAAATCTTAGTTAAATACTTACAGTTTTTGAGTATGTAATAATTGGCCAGTGGGTCCCTGTATATATGTGTATATATATATATGTCATATAATTTCTTCTAGTCAAGTTTCAAGGTGGGTTCTTAGCTAACATGGGGTGCTATCATTTGGATCTTGAATGTCCCTCAGGGACTCATGTGTGAAATGTTCAGTCCCCAGTTTGACAGCACTGGGATATGGTATAACCTTCAAGAGGTAGGACCTAGTGGAAAGAAGTTAAGTCACTGGGGACTTGCCCTTCAAGGATGTCTTCATTACTTTTTTCTCATTGCTGGAACAAGATACCTGATACCCAAAATTAAGGAAAAAAAGATTTATTTGGTTCACAATGTGTGGAGGTTTCAGTCCACAATCAACTGGCTCCAAGGCAGGAATGGCATGGCAGAGGGACAACAGTTCATGACAGCACAAGAAGCAAAAGCAGCAAGAGAAAAAGAGAGTGGGCAGCAAGCCTCTTTTCTTCCCTTATATTATAAGTAGGCTACCACCCCCAGGGTGGATGCAACACTCACACCACCTCTGTGCTCTCATCTTTCACCTGGATGAGGATATTTATTAAGTGAAGACCCTGGCCCCCTTCTGAGTCTCTTCATTAAACTTCTAAACTTCTCAAGTTGACACAGGGTATGAACCATTACAAAGGGGATATGAGACCTTGATCTCTTCCAGATATTTTTATTTCCTGGATTTAGGGGACTAGTCTTGCTCTGCCATGAACTCCTACAATATTGTGCTGCCTTGTCACAGACCAAAGCAATAGGGCCAACCAATCATGAACTGGAACCACTAAAACTGTGGACCAAAATAAATCTTTTCTAAGTCTCAACATAATTGAAGATATGGATAACTGCATGTATGTTTAAGAGTATAAGATTGATAACCATATTTCTAAGGTGTTGTTGCATAGTTGAACAGAACTTGTTTCAGTCTCACTGTTTGAATCCCCACTTTATATGCTCCACTTTAATATCTTGAATTTGTAAGAAGACAATCTGTAATCATCAACTAGTGATTTCTTAGTGTTTTTTTCTTTGAAATTATGTATTATTTCTACCCGTTTTCTGTTTAGTTTTTCTTTAAATTAAATTTTAAAAAAGATACTACAGTACCCAGCGCTGATCACAGAGTGTCATGATATGAAATCCAGCAATATTATTATTATTCAGAATGATTTTAACTTGCTTTAGTTTGTTTAATCCCAACATAAATGAAGATATGGATAAATGCTTGTATGTTGAAGTGTATAGAATTGACAACCATGTTACTAAGTTTTTGTTGGACAGCTGAACAGAACTGTTTGTGGTCTCGCTGTTTGAATTCCCACTTTACAAGTTCCATTTTTGTATCTTGAACAACTATTTGTAAAACGACAATATGTAAACATCAGCTAGTGATTTCTTACTGTTTATTTTTTTCTCTGAACATATGTATTATTTCCACCTATTTCCTGTTTTGTTTAGTCTTTCTTTAAGTAAAATTTAAAAAAGAAAAAATAATAAGTTGATTGTCTCAGGTATTTTATTATACAGGTGGAAGGTAAGATATGAGGAAAAGATGGTATGGATTTTTGCATCACATTGATGCTATTTCCTAATATTTTTAGGATAACCCTTCAATATAATGTAGTCTGTATTCCATTTGATGCTTTTCTGTTAGGGAGTATTTTTGATGCTGTAATAATTCAGTTCAACTTAGCACATTCACCAAGTCTGTGATTAGTTCTCTGCTAGATGTTAAGGAAAGGGTGATGGACAAGGCATGGCGTTTTCCACCCATGAATTCAAATTAACCAGGAAAACTGGCACTGATGGTGGAATTGCTAAGAGTTGTGAACTTGTGAATAAAGAATGGAGTTTTCTTTCTTTCTTTCTTTCTTTCTTTCTTTCTTTCTTTCTTTCTTTCTTTCTTTTTTTCATATTTCTGGAATTAGTTCCTCTTATAGGGCCACATTCTTTGGTGGCAAAATAATCATACAAAAATCTAATTAAATCCAGAAATGTCTTAGTCATTTTGAGCTTATGTGCAATCTTTTCAGCATTTCTCCTCTTGGAAATGACATGGGCAATGTCAGTGGCCTGGAGACTTCTGGCAGGAGGAAGGGGTGGGCTCAGGAAGCTGCAGGAAAAGGAAGTTGGGGGATAAAGCTTTGAGCATTTATAAAGGGGTGGTCCTTGCTGCAACAGCAGGTGGATCCTGGAGTAGCAGTTGGTGCCGCCTTCTCCTCTGTGTGGTGAGTTTCTCCTGGTTGTAGTCAGCCTGTCCTTGTCTGTAATCCCTGGGTCCAATGCATCCCTGCCTTCTTGAATGTCTTCCCTTTCCCTTGATGATCCCTGCTACATCACTCTCCCTCAAAATTTTTATTTAAAAGTAAGTTTTAAATTATTGTCTTAATCTTCTCTGGGACTTCACCCCAGAACACAGCTCTACCACTTAATAATAATGTGACTTTAACAACTTGAATGCATTTCTGTCTTCCCCTCCCATTTACATAATGGACTTTACTCCAGAATCTCTCAGAATTACTTAAATTGTGTATGCAGAGCGCCTAATGCCAGAAACATAGACATGTATGATAAATGCCACTACCCCTCTGCCTCTGCCTCCTGTCCCTGGGATCTTGATGCATTGAAGAGGCAGGCACAGTGCCTTGGAGCATCAGAACTGTGGCCACTGACTTTCTGCCCTGACGTTTGCTGGCCTTTTGTGACTGTCATTTACTCCTGTTGGCATCTGTTGAAATTACCTCACATGGGAGATTTGAGGACTCCAGACTGGGAGGCTTGGGGCAGGGGAGACACAGTTAGATTGTCTATTCCTGATATACTTTAGTTTTCGGGTTTCAGGGTTCTGCCCACTCTCCAATTGCCTTGAACTTCTTGGGTGTTCAGTGCCCCACCACACAGAATATTTTCTAGGGGAGGGATAGTGGTCAGGAGTACAGGAGGGATGATGGGATGCACACTGGACCCTTAGCTGTCTTTCTCAGCACTCCTCCTTTGTTGTACCAAGTTTGGACAAGCTGCTTGGTCTCTCTTATTTATCCATCTAGCTTTTTGCGTCTCAAAGCTCCTTCCTCTTAATTTACTGTCTCCCTGTGGGGAATTTCAGGAGTCAATTTCTAAATCTAAGAATTTCCTATATGCTCACTGTTCTACTCTAACTACCATGCTCATGCCCAGAGGCCATGGTCTCTACTACTACATTTCATTTTATTAAGAACAAAAAGGAATCTTGAGAAGGAACATCATTTAGGGTACTATAAAAATATTTCCATACTGCATGATAATATGAATAGACAGCTGCCATAATGGGCCCAGGAAATACTAAAAAGTGAAAAAATGTAAAATAAAAGATTTTTCAGAAGTATCTGTATTTGGGATGGGTCTTGAACAAGCATCTGATCTTGACAAGCAGGTATACGAGTGGGGGATACATGGGAAAAAAGACCTTGACATGTGAAAGAAAATGTGAATGCCCTTTGGACTGTTTTTTGGATTCACATAATATATACAGATTTTCTGAAAATGAATTTGATCCACATCCGTTGAAATAAAGTGACTTCTTTCTCATGGATCCTAATGCCATATGACTCTGAAAAGAAAAAGACAAAAATTCAGCTTTAAAAAGATAAAGGTAGTGTTTATCAATTATTATGTAAAACATAGAAGAAATTCTAATAATACTAATAATGTTAATGCTTTTCATGTAGCAAGTAAAGCCAACCATAGACTTTCTGTTGACAGAAATAGCAAGTATTCATTGCACACTAGCACATGTCAATCATTTTGCTGGGTATTAGGAAACCTTGTTCAATAAAAGTAGGTTAGGCTCTGAGTCTTGGACCTGGCATTTGGAAAAGACTCACATGATAAACATGGAAAAATGTGAATAAAAAGAGATAGCATATTTTGATGAGACTGTGAGAAAACCCAATTGTAAGAGAGAATAATTTGAGAACTTTGTTTAGACAGAAATATCAGCAAAGTCCTCTCAGAGAAAGTGGTGCTTAATGTACATACAACGTACTGAAATGTAAGTAGTTGACCCTGTGAAGAATCAAGGAAAAACATTCCAGGCAGGGACAGCATCTAATAAAATGTCCTGAAGGTTCATGGACTAAGTGAAATTTTAAGCAAATGTTTACCTTTCTCACTTTACCATATGATAGTGTAGTTTTTAAAGAATTAATTATGCAACTTCTTTGGCGAAGGTCACCAGAGTAGTGAGAAGGATTGGTGGAGGGAAGATTCATCTGACTCCAAGGGTCTAAAGTCTGGTTTCACATAAAGCTTTCTGTCCACACTTGCAAAGAGGGCAGCAGTTGAGAACCACAGCTCTAGAGTCATTAGGAATGGTGTCAGATCCCTGCCCTGCACTCACAAATTGGGTGACCTTGGAAGTAACCATCACATACATGACCTCTTCATCAGCAGAACTGCTAATAGGCACCCCTCAGATTATTTGTAAATTAATACAGCCATATATAAATCCAAACTTTCACACATCCCCAACTTCTGAATTAATACAAAAAGCATTTAACTTGCTCCTTCTACATGCCAGGCACCCTTTTAAGTATTAGGAATACATTCATGCAAAAATAATACCATTGCCATTCTGGGGCTGGGTTCCTTCAGGGGAAGGAGCCAGTGAGCAGTTTGCAAATTAATCTGGACTAGAACATTAAAGGAGCTGTGGAGAAAACACATCAGGAGAAATCAGGTAGTTTCTCTGCGAAGCCTAGATAAGGGTTAAATGATATAATGCACAACAAATGCTTAGCATGGGAAATGGGAAAAATGGAGAAAAATTGAAGAACAGACACAGGAATTCCCAGGACCAATGGCTCATTACCCTGCCTGAATCAAGCCCCAGCTTTTGGAGTTCTTTTGTCTTAAGTTTTGAGATAGTTTCTGGTGGCTTCCTTCTACATTTTTGAATATGCGATGAATTCATCTGTTGTTTTCTAAATTTGTTCTCACCACCACCTTCCAATCATGACTGAACTATTGAAGCTTGCCCACCTGGCACGAACATTCTGATCATATAGACTTCCATGCCCAGCCTTGGTTATTAGATATTTCTCATCATATGCTCATATAGAGTCACTCTAATTATAATTTGGTTTCTCATGTAGTTTGGCCTCATAGAGTGAATGCGCTATCAGAGGGCTTTGATTATCCCAGTTCCTGTGACAGCTTTTGCTCATTAAAAGTTGAGCAGCTGCCATTCTGATCGAGTACATTTGCCTCTGGGGCTCAGGTAATGTCCAGCTCAGTGTAGGTACTCCATGAATATCTCCTGAGTGGTGGCTTGAGGCTTTTCCTAGGCTCATGGCAATATCAGCCTTCCAGTGGTAAATCCACCAGCTAAGGTGAGTGCTGTCCTGCTTGCCCTCCCAGGAGCCCAGCTGCCTGTCTTCCAGGCATTCACACTGCCCCTATATGTTCCAAGCATGTGAACAGATCTGCATCAACAACACGCCCAGATTCCTATTTGAGAGGAGAAACAAGAGGATCAAAAATGATGGCAAGGGGGGTAACTCTGCCCCTGCATTCAAGTGAGCACAGCTACCAGAAAAATTCAAGAGCAGGGTCCCAAATGCAGTGCTCGTTCTGGGTATACAAGGTTCCCCTCACCTGTAGAGCCCTGGAAAGACAAAAGGTAAGGGAATGATGGCAGAAACGGGGTGGTGGAATCCATTTTGTTGCTGTTAATGGTGAAGAACTACAGGGAATCAAATCATGATGAGAATCCTAATAAGACTCACTTATTATTCAGCAGACACTGCATTTCATACTTCATACCTATCATTTCACTTAATTTTCCCACCCTGCAGGCCATTGCATATATCAGCAGGAAACCTCTCTTCTCTTTGATTCAAATTCACATTTTCCAGAAATGTTTAATAAGGATTTCTAGCTTTTTGGCTAAACAAACATCATGCATGAAAATGTTGGTTTCTCTGCAGAATACAGCCCAGTGATTTTCTCTTATCTCACTGAGCACCATACCAAGAAATACGGTCTCGTATTCTGTTAACTGTACAGGAGCATCTTGCTGTTCACTGCCTGCTGATTCATTCCTTCTGTGACTCAGTTTATCTAACTACCCTTGAGGATGGGATGGGCTGATTGGAAGCTGGTGGAGATTTCCACTTCTGCCCCACTCTCTTCTCATGTTTGCTGCCTGCTGCTCTTCCCAGGAAGCCAAACAGAATTTAGAAACTTCAACTCCACCAAGTCATTAATAACTAGAGAAGACCGAATAAATATACTTGAGGCTCAGCTGCTAAAAGTAAGATACCCTTGCTGTGTTCTTCGCTACCAGGTGGTGCTGGCACTGTTTTCTTTTCTATCCTTGAATGGTTGGTTCCTCTGATGAACGTAAATATGTAGGATTATTTATTTCTGAGGCAAAATTATTTACATAAAGATGAGTGATTTTTGGTAACTTTCTTAGTCATGTGGCTTCAGCCAAGTAATTAATCATAGAAGGCCTCAATTCTTTCCCTAGGAAAAAAAAATAAAATAAAAGGGGAGACCACTATATTAGATCAGTAGTTTTCAAAGTCCTTTAGGTAGTACAATACCTTGAAACCATGGTATGCTTTGTGGGATACCAAGAAATATTGATACCAAAACTAGACTTAAAATAACCAAACATATATTTTTAAATTTTCCAAATATTCTCATATACATGGGTGTAATGAAGCAAATGTAAGCATTTATGGAGATATAATTAATTCACTAATTCATCTATCAAATAAGCTACCACAAATGTACCTCAAAGCAGCAGTCATCATTTTCACCTGCAGGAATCATTAAGGCATAGACCACTGGGCCCCAAGGGCTTCATTATAAATTCTTGGTGGTGTTGATATAGATTGTGACCTGGCCCCTATACTTGGAAAATTACTAGCTTCCATTATTCTAGGCCAGTGGTCAATAAACTACAGCCCTTGGGCCAAATCTTTTTCTAAGTTAGATATTATTGTCAAACAACACACTCTTTTCTTTATGTATTGTCTATTGCTATGTTTGTTCTACACTGGTAGAGTCTAGTGACTGTGACAGAGACTTTAACAACAAAAGCTGAAATATCACCTGTTGCTTTGTAATGAAGTTTGTCAAGATAAATTTTCATAAAAATACAATTTGGCTTTTTACTCATGGAGCTTGTACTCTAACTTGGTAGCAAAAATTTAGGAAGATTCAAAGAATAAGTATATAAAGGAGGCTTAATTGAAGGATTTCACCTTCATTTATTCATAACTTACTTATTCTTTCTTATTTCCTTTACAGATCACCTTTCCATATTTCTCTGACTTTAGTTCAGATTTCAAATTCTTCATATCCACATGTTTTATAAAAACCCAAAATAAAATAAAATGTCCTCCAAACTGGTCTTTTCCTTTCATTGTTCTCTCACATGTAGTATTTAGATAGTTTTTTTTTTTTTTTTCAGAACAAACAGCCCAAACGTAGCCAGTAGATGGTGATTTTTCCCCCAGGAGACTCTATTTTTCTTGTGTTAACACCATGAGACCAACCCATAGACTGCTTTACCTCCTACATTGGTTTCCTACCTGTTAGCCCAGCTCCTCCCCAGAAATGGAGTCAGCTGGGGTTCTGCCACAAGGAGCAGCCAGCCAGGAAGCTACTCATCACGTTGTCCTCTGCAGCCTCTTCTACTTCCTGTTTGTCTGTGTCCCAGGCAAGAGACACTTCCTTCATACAGTCTTCCCACCCTAAGGCCCTGAGCTTACTGCCCCTTCTAAGATCCCCCTATGCACCCCACTAAGCCCACATTGGTTAACTCACTGTTCCCCAAATTAATTATATTAATTATTTATTAATAGTAGTTACCTTTTTCTAGTAATGACTTCTCTCAATAGTTCATTTTACAATAATTCTTTCCTTTTGTCTTATGGTTTCTGTGCAGCGGGGTTTGGGGAGTGATTTGTTTCAATGGCTCTTACTTGGGGTCTTTCATGAAGTCCTTAAAATGTTAAGGACTGTCATCTGAAGGCTCAGTGAGCTCAAGAGTTTCCCTTGGGTCACCCAGGCTGGTAAGCTGATGCTGCCTGTCAGCCATAGACCACTCCTTCTCATGCTATGGAAGCTAGCTTTCCATGTTTAAGACACTGTCATTTTTGCCATTTCCTATTTGTGCCCAGTTCAGCCTTGATCAAGGTGAGAGAGAATGACAAGAGGTGCACAGAGCAGGGAGTAGAATCACTGCGGACTCGAGGGGCTGAATGCTGCTTTGTCTTTACCCACTTCTACTCCAGACAAAGCCTCTGCCTTCATTATCTCTACCTCTTTTCCTAAATCTAACATTATTTTTCACAGACACTAAAGTGAGTCTTTATTTTATCAGGGCCTGCAGCACAGAGGGTTCAGTACACAGGAAGGAGCCCTCCTCAACTAAAACCCAAGAAATGCTTGGGGAGTATGGCTTGTATAGCAGCTGCAAGCCTGTTTCAGTGAAGGACAGGCCGGAAAGCTCCTGTGAATGCTGGGTGTTCTTAATCCTCATCTTGGCAGCATCTTCTCAGTGGTACTTTGTCTGAACCTTGAGAGTGAAGAAATCGAATGCCCCTGTGTTCTCTTATGGCCTCATTATCAATACCACACATTTTAGTAGCTATTCACACATGGGAAAGAATCTCTAGTCACAGATAAAATATTCTGAAGAGCTCAGCTCAACCTGAGCAAGAAAATTCTACAGAAACCTGCATAAGGCTTTGAAATAAAAGCTCTAAATTAAAGATTGAACTGCATTATAGCGTATAAAGTATCATGAGTAATATTAATGGGGTAAATTAATACATTTAAGAGACTAGTGTCTGCCACAGCAGTGCTGCTCAAACCAAATATTCACATGAATCATGTAATGATTTAATTAAGTGCACCATAGACTTAACTGGGGTGGGTAGGGTTTGAGATTCTGCCTTTCTAACAAGTTCTCAGTGATGCTGATACTGCTAGTCCTTGGAATGTCACTGAATAGCAAAGAACCAGAAAATCAGCATAAAATAGAATAAAAATTGAAAGAAGACAGCAAAAGAGAAGTAGTGCAGAGAACCATCATGGTGTACAATTACTAGAGTTGTCAAGGAAATATATATTTAGAATAATCAGTCGCCAAGTATTTCTCTGTTTCCATTGTCTTTATGCATGCATATGGATCAGACCTTGCTTAGCCTTGCTACAAGTTCTTTTAGATGGAGTACGTTCATATCACCCATGGAATTGAAACACAGTTCTTTTTTCCGAGGTGTTGATCAATAAGTGTGTGGTTCTTGTTTGCTTCTAATTCTCAATCTGTCCTTGAATTCCTAAGATTTTCTCCTCTTAAAATATGTATGTTTTTGTTGTAGGGTTTAAGAACATCTTTACATTATAAGTATGGATTTATTTATTTTGTTCTTGTAATGGGATAAAACTATCTAATAGGACTAAACACCAGATAAATTAACATGATGAAATTAATAGAAACATTTCTGGTACTCAGGTCATGCCCAAACCAAAAAAATCATAATCAGGTATGTGACATTGTTGGTATAGTAGTGAGCATAGCTGCCTTCCAAAAAAATCATGTTTGCAAGTGGGTCCAAGCTATTGGGGTTTTTTTTAAGCTCCCTAGGTAATTCCAATGTGAAACAAAAGTTGAGGGCTATTATTTTAATTCAAATTCTACTGGAATTTAAAATAGAATGATTATACTTTTACTACTATGCCACAATGCATTTTTAAAATATATATTTTTGCAAATATCAATGAAGGCCAAGTTAGAGAAAATATTTACTTTTTTTACAGGATATAATTGCATTAACTTATCAATAAGCATAGATAAGCAATAGTAATTTTTTATAAATTCCAGAGCTTTTGCTTAAATGAGTATGGTTTCTTAATCAGGCCCAACTTGAAGGTTGCATTTTTTTCAAAGCAAACACATCAGATCACTTTTCATGCCATTAAAAAACACGAAGTCATTTTGCAAATATTTTGTATCTGTTAGTCAGGTCTACCTTAGCTCAAAATAGGACCTTGTTACATGCCTGCATAAAATGTTTTAGTTCAGTACAAATACTGTCATTGATCTTGCTTACTCAACTTCAGAAACAGGCACAGAGTAATGGCAGCTATCACAGTCACTGGAATCCTACACACAGAGTTAGAATCACCTAGCTTCCCTCTGAAACATTGCCACTTCCTAACTGTGTGGCCGTGGACAAGTGTCTCCTCTCTGATGGTTTCCAATATTTTGTAAAATGAAGGAGATGAAGTAAGATGCATGTGAGAGTGTCACAGCTGGAAAGGAGGAAGTAGGAACAAATGTGCCTTGAGTGCTTCTAGGTCATGCACTACGTGAAATGACTTTAAATAATCCTCATAGAATTCCCCAAATTCCTTGAGTCTGTGGAAGAATTGTCAAGTGGGCAGATACAAATGTCACTACGTTATTAAACTAAGCCATGGAAAACCAGAGAACATGAAGTAAGAGGATATTACAGTAACTGCATCCGCTCTCCTAGAAAGAGAATTTTTACACCCATTAATTCCAACCCCTTTTTTTAAATTATAGATTGGGAAACTGAGGCCCCAAAAGCTCAATGCGTTGTTACTACTGGTGCATAAAATAGTGCACTAACAGATGAGAACTCGCCTTGTTCAGTACTAATTTTTAGTCAACCTGAAGCTTCTTTATCTTCATTGTAATTCAGCATTTCATTCTGCACTGGAGAAAACATAGATCTAAGTCTTGTCCTTATGGTAATTCAGAATTTCTGAAGCTAGCATATCAGACAGATTTGCACAAGTGGCCCAGTACATAATACATAGGCCCTGACTTTATAAGTCCAGATCCACTAACCAAGTGCTGCTAGTATTGGCGCTTACTTGGAAGGCTTTGTGTGTAAATATGCTCTATAGCTAGATTCACAAAACTTGTCAGCCCTCCAGAAGTCACCATTGTTTCACTGCCCTGAGATTCATAGATAGTAAGTTATAGAGAATCATAGTAATAGCATGCATATACACTCATACATCTATATAACCATACATCAGAAGTTGAACAGGAACATCACATCGCTGGTACCAGGCACTCCCCTGATCCTGGGTGATGGAGTTGAGTGTATTAGCCCAAATCAACATTCTCAAAGACAGACCCTGTATCCAATTAATTCAACACTACTTTACCACGGGTAGTAAAGCCTTGTTAAGGTTTGACTATCTCTGACATTCTGATAATTTGTGTCAAAACACTGTGTCAAACACACATCACTCAACAAAATTGACAAATGATTATTATACCTCTACTATATTTTAGGTAGCCAGGCACTGGAAATACTGTAATGAATAAGATTGGCCATACCTTACAGGAGTTTTATTCTAGTGGAGAGAGGGCAAGGCACCAAATCACATTTGCAAAACTGAAAAACAAAAGGATAAGTAAGATCATGTTAGATATTTGCTAGTGAGAAGAAAAATTTGAAAGAATGACAGTCAGAAAATGGAAAAGGAAGGATAAAGGCTGCAGGGTATACAGGGTCATGGAGCCATTTTCTTCAAAGTAATTTTTGAACTGAGATTTGAATATTGAGGGGGGCACAGCATTTCCAAAGACTAGAAGAAAGTGTTTTAGGCACAGGGATCCACACATGAACTGGCCTGAGATGAGAGAAAGGAACTTAGCACTTCTGCATTTCTTGGTTAAGAGTAACAGGCTTTGGAAATCATTATTTTATGCACAGAATTGTACATTTATCATTTACACGTTGTATATACACATTGTAAGATATTATGTGTCATGGCCTATTCCAGATATAGTCCCCTGGCCTTGTGATGCCTACATCGTCCTAGGGAACACGAGGCACAGATAATAAATAGTAATAATTATCCTGAGAGATAAATTGTACAATGTGCCAAAAGATAGATGCTACCACAGAAAGAAAAGAGAACGAGAGGAACAAAGAACAGAGGATGGAGATTAGCAAGGGCCTCGCTGAAGAGGTGAATGGTAGACCTACCTGTCAGAGTGCATTGGGAATTAGCTGTGCAAAGAAGTGGGAAGAGGTGTTCTGGGAAGTGAGAGCAACAAGCAGGGAGACATGCTGGAGCCAGGGCAGGAATGCGGAGAATGAGGAGAGAAGCCATAGGAAACATCTGAGGTTTCCTCTGCCAGAAATGTATTGACACAGTAGGATTCATCACTGTCATTCTAAGATCTGGACAGGCAAGGAAAGTAAAGAATCCCCTCCCGGTGGGTCTCTGGGGGCAGCACCCAGAAGGCTTGGTCTCTGCGCAGTGGTGAGGCCATGGCTCAAAGTCCCATAGCCAGGTTACTCTGGCCCCATAGGTGATAACTGTGGCAAAGAGCTGGCTGGCTTTCTAGACGCTTGATGTATAAAAAATGAATAGTGTTGCCTCTTTGGGAAAATCACTTTATTATTTTTAATGTCAGAGCATTTTGACATTCTAAAACAACAATAACATGCTATTCTCTAGAATTAAAATATAAACACACACCCACAGCCGTATAAAAAGAAAGTACCTGAAGCAGTATATAAAACTTTAAATTTCAGTCAAGCACTAATTTAATCAGGGAAACTTTATCTACAGTGTTTTTGTTGTCTCCATTAAGCATGTTATATGATTTCTGAAAAGTCTGGATATCTGCATCCAAAGAAAGTTATACACTCCTTTTAACTCCAACAGATGTGAGCATCAAATGTTTATGGCCGTGAAAAACTCTTTCCATTAAAGGAAACCCTGTCAAGTAACAGGAGTTTCTTTTATTATGTTGTTTTATGCACAAAACATTTCTTTTGAAATCACTGAGACCACATAAACATAAAAGAAGCAACATCAAAATTTTCACAACACATATTTCTCTGGCACTGCTGTTTTTGGCAGAATTCATCCTAAAGTGGCTTGTGAGTTACTGGTTTCTAAGTAACCCTCCAGTTCTGACCTTCGGGGATCCTCAAGGACAGTGATGCATTGGTCCCCAGAGACTAGCTTTGAAGCTTTCTTTTCCTCAAGTTATGTTACTCGGTTTTGCCATTTCCTTCTATAGTCCTTTAGAGAAACACAATTCAATAGTGTTGAGAATAACAAGGAAAGAAAACAATTCATTCATATTTTATTGTTTTAATATCTTGTATTATTATGACCAGTGCCTTCAGTATCTGTGCTGTGCTCTCCAAGCCTTGCAGGGATGAGGAAAGAGGGTGACAGGTGGATGGGCTCTTCAAGGGACAGTGCAGTAGGGCAAATGGGAGATGAGGAGCGTGAAGTGGTTGTTTTAGTGGGTTTTTTGTTTGTTTGTTTGTTTCTTTTTTGTTTCCTCATTGATTATTCACTTTCCTTTCCAAAGCAGGAGACACTGGATTGCATGCCTCTGGGGAGTTACTGACTAGGAAGGGAGTGTCAGGTAGTCTTTGTCTTCTGATAGGCTAATTGTTAAAATAAAAAGGAAAGTAAGAAACCTGCATGCACTGTGTAAATGGAAGGCTCCAGTGATGCGATCCTCCGTAGACCAAAAACCGTATCTTTCCCGCACTGGGCCTCACAGCTTTCCCTGTCAGGGTGGCTCTTTGTCTCCCACTGTCTTGGCATGGTTTGGGTCCTGCACTTCCGGGGGTCCCTGTGGCTCTGAACTTCTCATGGGGTGTAGCAGTCGCCTACACATTCCAGTGTGACTGCAGCAGGACCCTGGCTCAAAGCAGAGTGTGGTTTTTCCTTACTGTTGCACGTGACTCCTAGGTTTTGAGTTTTAGAGGTGAGAGAATATAGATGGCAGCAAGTTTATTCTTAGATGCTGGTAGAGATGACAGAGCCCCGGCACATGGTTTCAATCTACTTCTGACAAGCAGCTTGCATCCATCTCTGCTTCCCTTAATCGAGGTTTCTTGGGTAAAAACCATAAATTTTGTCCTTTTTTTGAATCACTGATTTCCTGATTAAGAGAATGATGGGGATGGAATGACCTTCTGACAGTATTTCCTAAGCACTGCTGAAATATTTCCCCCTTATTGTACCCCGAGTTCAAGCATTTGATATGAATTTTTTCTACTCCTTTTCTTCAAATCCATGACTAAGAAATTTGCATTCTTTAACGGTCTTTGGTTATTCTCTCCAGTTAAACAAGGCAAAACAAACATGTTATTCCTAAGAATATTGCAGCCCTGTTTTTAGGAGATGCCACCTTCTACCTTTAGTAGCAACTGTTGCTACTGACACATGTACTTCTTTAAGGACTAAAACCAAGCATCTTCAACATTTTAGCAAAATGGTTAAACACATAGGTTACATTCTGTGGGTTGTATATTTCTGGTGCAGCCTCTCAGCTCTTTGTATTGTAAAGTGGCCATTATGCTATATGGAATGAAGTATGGCTGTGTTCCAATAAAACTTTATTTGCAAAAACAGACAGGGACTGGAACTGGCCCAAAGGTTTTAGTTTACTGGCCTTTGGTTTCGATGATGATCTTGGAGCTTTTGGCATAGGTGATTGCTGTCTGCTCATAATTATTTAAGACGATGTTGCCACAGGTCCCAGCACAGCTTCACGCTTTCATTTCTGTGGATCTAATTCTACATATTATCTTTCCCTCTGTCCATACTCTCTTTACTGTGGCTTTATTTTCAATGAAGTTTGGAAAGGCAGCTGTCATTTGATTTCTAGTGCCACTTCCACAGCCAGCTCTTTCTGTTTTGGTCCTGGCAGGCTGAGAGCCTTTATCTCCCATGCCTGATAAGAAGGGCACCAGCCCATTCAGCACTGGCCCTCGGACAATAAAAATGTCTCCGCACTTCTCACCTGATATGATCTCCAGCCAATTATTTGATGCTGTTGTTATGAATTTACTTATCCATTTATTTGATACTTTTATGGGAAGAAAAAAATAGCCTTGGCAAGGCTGGGTAGCTGGCCCGGATTGCACATCACCTACCCAGCCGACCTGGGCTCTATCTCCTGTGTTCCAGCTCTAGCACTAGGATCTGTTCTTTTCCTGGCATTGTTCCTCAGCCTGTTTCACTCAGGGTGTGGCTTCCACCATTCCTGTTCCACATCATTTTCTACACAGATCATCAATACTCTATGCCAAACATCACTCTGCAGAGAGAAGAGAAAACTGCTGCTAGTCCACACCATCGCGGCTAAGAAAGCTTTAACACATCCATAACTGAGCTATGATTTGTATATCTTGCTGCTTGAGCCACTGGTGTGTGCACAACTGTCCCACTGGGCTGTTTTTATTAATTGTTTTTCAGTAAAAAGACAAAGAATGCTTAATCTGTACTACCACTGGTAGCTGCCCTGTGGCAGAGTAGTGGTCCCAGTTAAAATATATGGTGCTCTATTAACTAATGATTTCCTACTGTTTATTTTTTCTGAAATTCTGTATAACTTGTACCCTTTTTCTGTTTTTTTTTCTTTTTCTCCTTAAATAAAAAAAATAAAAATAAAAAAAATATGGTGTTGATCGCTGAGACCACGGATAGTCAGGGAAGGTCTTCATTGAAGGATTTTCAAACATACACTCCTATCTTTTAGAATAGAGTCTAGAAAAAGATATGATATGAAAGTAGAAAGAAAAGTATAGAGAAGAGGAAGGAGATTAGGGGAAGGGGGAGGGAGGTAAGGGTAATGGGGGATGGATAAAATTGAAACATAGCATATGCGTGTATGAATTTGCCACAAAGAAATTCATTGTTCTGTATAATTAGCATGTACTGATTTAGAAAGGAAAGGAGAGGAGAGGAGGACAGAAAAGGAGAAGGGAGAGGAAGAAGAGAGGGGAGTGGAGAAGAGGGGAAGAGAGAAGAGCTATCCAAGGATATTTTCATTAGCTTTGGCTCCAAATACTCTTGTAAAACAGCTGAGTCGTCACACTTTAGGAACCCTGGGACTGGGCTTCAGGTCTAGCCAGTGATGTCTAGGAGCCAGGGGTCTGAAATGGTGTGAGAACCCAAACACAGAAGTTAATGTTGAAAATGCATAGTCCATAAAATCTAAGAGGACAGAATGAAAGGCCAAAGGTCAGTGAGATCAAAACAGGTGAAGAAGCTGGGTAGTGGAGCCAGGAGACATGAGCTAGTAAGTGTGCGCCCCCACACAGGTGCAAATGAAGGGAGAGGGGAGTCGGGTGGCTTATGATTGTGCCACCTGCATCGAGCTGCCCTAACTTAATGTGTTTTCTGTGCACATTCAAAACAAGCAAGCAACACCAGTCACCCTAGGTCAGCTGATGTGTGTGCTTATCTCTTTGTAGAGGTCTGACACAAAACTAAGCCTTGATTAGTCTTGTTGTCTTGAGTAAGGAAGCTCTTTGGTGAGCCCCCTGCCCCACTGAGCTCTTGGCTTTTTTTACTACTGTTCCCCTATAACATAATTGTCTAAAATGCCAGGCCCTTTTTTCCAGCAGCTCTTTCTTCCCTCCTTTCTTCTTTCTTTGCTTCCTTCCCTCCTTTCTTCCTTGCTTAAGTAGAAAAGGACTGGAGAAAAAGAGAAATCGGTAGTTAAAAGCCAAAAATACTTAAGGAGCCAAGCATAGGCTCTTTATTGTAAAGAAGAAAGGTCAAAGGGGTGGAGATAGAGCTGGTAAGTAGGCAGTGCTAGTGATATGGGAGCTTGGAGGCTTGATTATACTATAAACACCCCATCCCCCACCACCCCACAATGAATCATGTACTCAAAGCCAAAGGTTCATGTATTCCTACAAAATGTAACTAAAATGCTTAGGGGAAAAATAAACAGTATCTTTGTACAAATGTATACAAGTATTCTCACTTTCACTAATATACATGTATAATAAGATGATATCGATGTGTGTAGAACTATAAATATGCAGTCTATACGCTCATTATAAGTTTACATTGTGTGTCTCATGTAAAGCTTACAAAGTTTTCCAATTAAATATCTGTGAGTGTAACGCGATCACAAAGACTTCTAAACATTAGAATTATACTCAGTGATGTATTTTAATTAGTATTATATACAGATTGTTACACTGTTACGCCAAATGTCAATGAAGATGTTTAAGAAGAAATGTCAAGACTTTATAAGTTCATATTAGATATTAATTAGTGACTTTGTCTTCTTTGTTGAAATTTAATTTTATGCATAAAATGATATTATGACCAAATATTTTATATTTATGGGAAAACTAAGTCCACTTTGTATTGCCTGTATTTGTAGTGTGGTTTTTTTTCAGATGGAACTCGAGCCCTTCCTCTGTGGCACAGTGAAGCATGAGGTGCAGCACTGTCTAAATCACCACAGTCAATGCAGGCATCACCAGCCACGCTGCCAGTGAAAGCACTGCTTTCCTTGCAATGCTGGTTTTACCCAGGCAATTCCTGTTCTTGTATGCTTGCCTACATGAAGAATATAAACATATCACCGGCCATGGTGGCACATGCCTGTCATCCCAGCCCTTAGGAGGCTGAGGCACATGGATTGCTGTGAGTTCGAGGCCAGCCTGGGCTACAAAGTGAGTTCAAGGCCGGCCTGAACTTCATAGTGAAATGCTGTCTTAAAAAGATGGGGAAAAAAAAAAAGAATATAAACACATACAAAATATTAAAATCAAAAAGCCTTATAATGTTGAAATGCACATCCAAGTATTGATACATTCATATATGTGCAAATGCCTAATAATAATTGATTTGATTGCAAATCAAACTTCATTAGTACTACAGAACACATTTTCAGTCCTTTAGAAAAGAAGGGGACCGTGTTCGATGTTCTTCCCGTCTGTGAGGATAACTTGCTAGGAACTCAAACAATGCTGCAATAAACATGTTGCATATATTTTGTTAGCATTAAATCACTGTCTCGGCACTTCATCTGAACACTCTCCTCGTCATCTACATATCCTAAATAGTACTGATAATTGGAGCCTCTTACTGAGAGCTAATTTTAACGCCAGGCTCTAAGCTAAGTGCTCTTTGATGCTTTTCTTGTTGTTACTGGTCATTTAGTCTTCACAGCCTTAAGTAGATCCTTTTATCACTCGCATTTTACCGATAAAAAGTTTAAAGATTTGCTGATTCATTTCAATTCCCTGAGCATACAGTAATAAACAAGTTAATACTACATGAACCTGTTTTAAAAGTACCACTCCTCACAGTGTGTTGTCATTTATACTCCAAATTATGCAGATAGTTATGGCATTTTACATTTAACAGCACAGTAGGTAAATAAAGCTATTAAATTATTTATCTTCATTTATTACAAATATTGTATGAGAAGGCCATCTGCCTAGTATCATTCAACTTGTCCATAGCAGTGACTGCCATTTTATAAAATTATGTACAAAATTGTCCCATATATACTTTCTGATCAGTTGATTTACATAATGTTATTTTGGAGTTACAAGAGATCTTTCATAAATTACTAAAGAATTTCCTACAAAATTTCTTGCTCTGTATTGGATGTTTCCTTCAGATACATGGATTTTTAAGCTGGTTTAAGCTGTTTAAAACAGAGCCTAGTCTCCATTCTGTGCTCACACATCAGTTACAGATGAATATGCCCACCTACCCTACATTTTAGAGGTTTCCTTGGGAAGACGCAGCAGAGGGGGTGACCAGCCACTGGAGACTGTTGAAGGGTTAATCCGAGGGGGTTAGCGGGGAGCACTGCCTTTTTAACTCAAGACTGAGTTTTATAAGGTCCACAAGCTTTATACTTTACCACCAATTCTTTTTGCAGTATTTTTTAAATCTTTTTTTTTTTTTGCTGTTGTTGAGTCACCTGACCTTTTCCCTCTCATCACAAGAGACATTATTTTTTAACAAGAAATAACAAAAGCACAGAGAAGAATAAAGACCCACAGTGAAACACATCAACAGGTTTTCTTTTCTGAGCACCACTTTCAGTGTCCTGTATAGCTCTTTGTAACAGGCCCTACGTGAGAAGGAGGAAAAGAGGCTTTACATGATTAAAAAAGGATAAGAATTGAAGATCCTGAAATGTGTAATAGGAAATGAAAATATGGTAGCAGAAGAAGAAAAGTAATTCTTTTGTTGACCAAAATGCTATTTCCACGACTTACTCACAGTGACTTCTTGAGGCTGTTATTTCTTACTTCTTCAACCTACATTTTGTTGATAAAAAAGTATCAATATGATCAGCCATGAACCAATATTGGCTGAGGAGACTGCTACTTAGTTAACTGTCACTTTCTTAGTGAACTACCAAATGTATTGGAACCAATTAAGGTGTTTTAAATTTATCCCGTTAGTTTTAGGGGGAAAGGAAGTCTCTCATTTCTTCCCTAAGGAGACTGTTAACTAGAATTGTAATTTCTTTTTCATCCTGAGCCCAACCAATTTGATTTCTTTTTCTCCTAAATGCAAAAATAAGCTAAGGCCAGCAAAAAGCCATAATTGGGTCACTAATTAAATGTCAGGCATCTGCTGCCTGGTACTGCTGAGTGCTGAGGGCTGACTAGTTGAGAGAAATGAAATCATAAACTACTATATGCAGCTGTGTATGGGAAAGGGATGAGGAGGAAAGCTGAAGCATTTGTAGCTGCGTAGAACTTTGTACTGACATAACCCCAAAGTTTATGGAGGTAAACAATTGGGAAAGACAAATAAATAAATGGTGCCAGACATCATGCCTGCAATGTCTGTCTTCACTATTCTGTGAGTTAAACAACAAAACTTGTGTGAGCAGGCAAGCTCCATCTAGGCACTTGAAATGAGGTGCAGCTGCCAGGCCAAGAGTGGGAGGAGCAGGCTACCAGCCAGGAGAAGAAGAAAAGGGGACACCATCTTTGTTCAGAGGACCCTAAGAGCTGACTGTGGGATCAGATTAATGGAAGACCTCTGTGACAGCCATTTGGGGGAAGGTACAGTGGATTCAAGAGGTTGAGAGGAACAGAAGGGAAACACGACAGGCAGCTTTTTCCAGCAGTTCTCTTGTGAGGAAAGGCAGTCAAGAAAAAGCAGGGTGAACCAGAGGTTCACAAAGGGTATGACAAAGGGTAGAGAGGTCTCTGATTCTGTGGTTCTGAAATCTCCTAATAACACGACAGTGTCTATGTTTTTACTGTTTTCTAATCACATAGGTAAATTATTATGTCTCTTTTCCTCATTCAAAGTGTGACTTGATTTCTTTCAAAAACTTTGACTCCTTATTATATGATTTTAATTAGCATAACTATAGGTTTCTTTCACCATGCAATACTTGTGCATACCAGTATAGGTAATGCTGTGGCTATGGAGAGCTCCTGGACCGGATTCCAGGAAACCGTGGTATGGATCTGTAACAAGAGCTATAACCTGCTTAACGAATTTGTGCTCCTCTTTGTTTAGTTCTTACCAAAGCAAAACATAGGGATCAATGAGGACCCGAAAACTTCCCCCATCAAAACTTCCTCTTACGGAGAGAAGGCAGGAGGGTCTCCTTCGGTTGTCATTCAAGAACACCACACATCTTGCACAACCAGGAATTTCTCTTAGATCCATGACATCTGTGGGGAAAATTATACCTCAAAACCATACTGCAGGTTAACAGTCAGTCTCACAAGAGGACGTATGAGATGAAATGAAATTTTCCTTCCATTTCCCACATGACCTTGGATAAGATTCTTGGTTATCATCTGGCACTTCGTGGAGGCTCCTTTGTATGTGAAGATGATAATATTAACCACTAGAAATGTTTTGAAAAGGCATTCTGCACATTAAAGTTTCTAATTACCCTTCTTCAAGCCAGCATCAGTGCTCATTATTAAACAGTTTTATAATCCTAACTGGCCTGATTTTTTTTCAACCCAGTCCTTCAAATTATTCCTTTGCAATAATGAATCCTCCCTACAGCATTTAATTCTGCTCACACAAAGAGAAATACCACTGCTTATTCATGAATGCTACTGAACAAAAATTCTATATTTATTTCATGCTCAGGCTGTAAATATCAGAAATTTATGGATGATGGTTTCTTAAGAAATAAGCTCTATAGGCTCTGAAATGACTGGCAGTTCTATTATAAGATATTTTGAACAAGCTTTGAGGCAGAGACTCCAGCAAAAGAATTTATGCACTTTGCCAACTGTACAGCAGCACTGTGCTGGAATGTCAGAACTCACTTGTTCTCAACACACTATCATAGTTATGGGTGAACTCCTGAGTTTTTCCTCTTACAGTCTAAGAAGTCTTTGGAATCATTGATTTGGTGATTAACTGTAATGTTTTCCTAATTAAGGAAAAAGCCACCTAATCATCTCTATCACAGTGTCCTCCAAAAGCTGGTTTTAAATGTCAAAGGTGAAGAATTCTAACTAAGATTCAGGAAATGACCCACTTAACACACTCAGACATAATCACCAAAAGTAAGTATTGGTTTACTTGGATATTAAGAAATGATTATTTCATGAACAGACACATGTGTTTTGCCCAATTTAATTTTTAAAAATTCTATATATCACCTAGCTACCTCCGTTTTCTTCTTCTTTCTTTCCATTAATCATATGATGTTCATTGTAAAGTTTTAATTGGTAGGGCCAACTGGAACAGCTTTGTATGTGCACATTGACATATTAAAATCAAGTGCACTGTTAAGGTGTAATTTGTGTTTCAATCAGTATTCAAAGCATGGATTTGCTATCCAAGAACTAGCTGTCTTACCTCTATTTGATTTAGGCATCCTGGTCTGTGGACAGAGACATACATTGACATGAGTTCTACTGATGTATACCAAATGTGTAGTAGTGAAGGTGTGATAATAAAGATATTTCAAACCCTTCTCAACGTATCTTTGCCTCTTATCTTTAGAAGTGAAAGTAGAGATTTTCTTTTCAGTGGAGTTTTAGTCTTTAAAATACATGCATTTTTGAAAGAAAAAACCCAGTTTCAGAGAAATTGAGAGAAAAGTGTGGAGATCCCTCATATATTCCCTACCCCACACATATACAGCTTTCCCTATTAACAGCACCCCCATCAAAACCATCCATTTGTTGCAGCCTCTAAGTCTATACTGTCCCATCATCGTCACCGAGAGTCTATCTACAGTTTTTGTTAGGATTCATCCTTGCATCTCCTATCAGTGTAGACAAATGTCCAGTGACAAACCCACCACTGAGGTACCATACAGAATATTTTCACTCCCTAAAGTTCCCCTGTGCTCAGCCTTTCATTGTTCTCGTCTCCCCACATTCTAGACACCAGAGTTTTATTTTACTCTCTCCATAGTTTTGCCTTTCCTAGAATCTCATATACTTGGAATCGTACTTACACAGATTTTCAGAGGCTTCTGGTGCTTACTAATGTGCATTTAAAATTTGCCCATGTCTTCTCATGGCTTGATAGTTCAGGTCTTTTTAGCACCAAACAATATTCTGTTGACTTGAGGTGCAATGTTTTATTTACCCATTCAAATAGTGAGGCATATTTTTGTTCCACTAGGAATAAAGTTGCTATAAACAGCTATATGCTAGTTTTTGTGTGCCCCTAAGTTCTTTTATTTTCTTTGTGTAAATACTCTGAAGCATGATCACTGAATTAACATGTTGAGGGTACATCTACTTTTGTAAAAAACTGTCAGATTGTTTTATAATATGCTGTATAGCATTTTCAATTTCTGTCAGCAATAAATGAGAATTTCTCTTGTTTCACATCCTCACCAAACACCGGTGTTTGGTCTCAACGTTGTTCTAGATTTTGGCTGTTCCAATAGAAGTACAATGAAATCTCATTGCTTTAACCTACATTTTTTGCTGGCATATGATGTAGTGCACCTTTTCATGTGAGTATTTGCCATCTCTAGTTCTTATCTGATGAGGCATCTTTCATCCATTTTTTCCCACAGCATAGTTTGTTTCCTTATTGTTAATCTTTAAGAGACTGTCAAATATGGGTACTAATCCTTTATCAGATGTGTCTTTTGAAAATGTATTTTTAGTCTCCAGCATGGCTTTTCATTCTATTGACATTGAATTTTCAGAGCAGAAAACTTTAATTTTAACTAAGTCCTACTTATCAATTATTTCATTCATAGATCATGCCTTTGGCAATATACAAAAAACCAAAACATTGCTATACACAGAATTTTCTCATTTTCTCTTCTTTCAGGAGTTTTGCCATTTTGCAAATTTTTTTGTATGTCTGTGATCTATTTTGAGTTAATTTTTGTGATATCTCTAAGGTCTGTGTCTGGATTTTTTAATGTAATCATGTGATTATGAATTTATTCTAGCATCATTTCTCGAAAGGCTGTCTGCTGCATAGTATTGCCTCTGTTTCTTTGACAAAAATCAGTAGCCAATATTTTCACCTTTGACAAAAATCAGTAGCCAATATCTGTTTCAAGGATCTATATTTTATTGCATTGATCTATTATTTTTTAACCAATATCACATTTATAATAATTCTTGAAATCAGATAGTGCCAGTTCTTTAACTTTGTTTTCCTTTAATATTCTTTTGGTTATTCTGGGTCATTTGGTACTCCACATAAACTTTGTAGTAGGTATGGGTTGCTTCCAAGATTTAGCTATTATAAACTGTGTGACTATAGACATGGGTGCACATATACTACTGTTGTATGATGTTTTTAATTCTTCCAAGAAGATACCCAGAAGGGAAATAGCTGGATCAAATCCTAGTTTTCTGAGGAATCTCCACATTGATTTCCACAGTGGTTTCACCAGTTTTCCTTCCCATCAACAGTGGAGAAGGGTTCCTTTTTCCTAACACCCCTCTAGCATTTGTTATTGATTGATTTCTTGATGTAGTCATTCTTCTGAAGTAAGATGGAATCTCAGTGTTGTTTTAATTTGCCTCTCTTGAATGACTAGTGATGCTGAACATTTTTTCATATATTTATTTGCAGTCTGTACTTCTTCTGAAAGTGTGTGTTTATCTCAGATGCCCATTTTTGCTGTGGGTCTTTAAATTTGAAGGGTATCACTTTTGTTTTTCAATTCATTATATGTTCTTGATATCAGTCCTTTGATAGATAACTGGCTAAAAATTCATTATACTTTGTGGGTTGTCTTTTCACTCTATTTGTGATTCCTTTTGCTTTGCAAAAGCTTTCTAACTGAATGAGATTCCATTTGCTGATTTCTTTGTAGTATTTTCCGTGCAGTCTGGGTTTGCTTATAAAATTTTTGTCTACATGTGTGTCTTCAAGAAGTGTACCTACTGCCTCTTCCAGAAGATTTAGTTTTTATGTTTTACTACTTAGATATTTGATTTATTTTAATTTTAATTTAATGCATGGTGAAAGACATGGGTTTAGTTTTAGTTTTCAGTGTGTGAAAAACTAATCTTCCCAGCATAATTTATTAAAGAGGCTGTCTTTCTTCCAGTGAGTGTGTTCGGCACTTTTGTCAAAGTTATAGTGGCTGAGTGTGTCTAGAGTTATTTCTGCACCTTCTGATCTGTTAATTGACCCTCAGGCCTGTTTTTTTTGTTGGTTTGTTTTTTTTTTTGCCATTGCCATGGCATTTTTTTTTTTTTTTTTTTGTCACAGTAGCTTTGCAGTATAATTTCAAGTCAGTGATTGTGATGCCTTCTGTCTTGCCTTTATGGACTAAAATTATTTGTGCTATTTTAGGCCTTTTCTTGTTTCAAATGAATTTTAGGAATGTTTTCTCTAGTTCTATGAGGCATGCTAATGGTCATTTATCAGGATTGCATTGAATCTTTATAATAATTTTGAGAGTACAGCCATTTTCACTATGTTGGTTCTTTCTTCATTTTAGAAATGGGTATATTTTCATTTCCTGATATCATCTTCAATCTCCTTTTTCAGAGTACTGTAATTTTCAAAGGATAGATTTTTACTTCCTTTGTTAGAACAATTCTTAAGTATTTCAGTTTTTTGTGGTGCTATTGTAAAAGGTATTTTTTCGATAATTTCTCTCTCAGTGATTTTGTTTTTTTGTACAGGAATGCTATTAATTTTGAGTGTTGACTTTGTTTTCAGCTATGCTACCAAATTAGGTTATTAAACACACAAGTCTTATGGTGGAGTTTTGGGGGTCTTCCATGTAAGACATCACGCCAACTACAAACAATGTTAACATTACTTCTCCTATTCCTATCCTTATTTCTTTTATTTCAATTTTTTGTCTAATTGCTCTGGCTAATGTTTCTATAGCTCTACTGAATAGGAGTGGTGGCCTTTTAGTATGATGCTGTTTGTTGGTATATTATAGTTAGTTTTTATCAGACTGAGATAAAAATCATTTATTCCAGTTTTATGTAGAATTTTTATCAAGAATGGGTGTTGGACTTTGTCAAATGTTTTTTTGTGCATCTATCAAGATGATTATGTGATTTTTGTATTTGCCTTTGTTGTTATGCTGTATTACATTTATTGATTTGCATAGGTTGAACCATTCCTGCATCATTAGGTTGAATCCTAATCTTGATGACTTACTGCATTCTGTTTGCAGTATCTTGCTAAGGATTTTTACATCCAAGTTCATTAGGGAAATCAGCTTGTTCTCTTTTTTGGTTGGGTCTTTCTGCTCTTTAGGTATTAGAGTACTACTTGCTTCCAGGAATGATTTTGATAGTGTTGTTTCCCTTTAAATTTCATTAAAGAGTTTCAGCAGTGGTGGCATTGGATCCTCTCTACACTTCTTGTAGAATTCAACAATCAGGTTCAGAAATCAGGACTGAGACTCTTCTTTGTAAATAGGTTTTTAATTACAGTTTCAACTTTTTGGACTAATATTGAGTTATTTAGAATTTTTATATCTTCTTGATTCAGTTTTCAAATTCATGTGTATCTAGGAATGTATTCATTTCTTTTATGTTTTCCAAATTATTAAGGCACAGATTCTTGAAGTAGGTGTTAATGACATGGATTTCTTCAGGATCTGTTGTGATTTCACCTTTTTAGTTGCTAATTGCATGAATTTGAGTCTTTTCTTTCTTCTTTTTGATAAGATTAGCTAAGGGTTTATCAACTTGATTTAATCCCTAAGAACCAACTCTGTGATTCATTCATTCCTTTGTTTTCTTAGTCTCTATTTCATTAATTTCTGCTCTTATCTTTTTAATTTCCTCTGTTTCATTGTGCTCTGAATGTATCCTGAGTGGAATAGTGGTCTGGGATTTCATTGTACCTCTGCATTTTCTCATTTCCTATTTTCTATTTTATTGTATTTTCTGTGTTGACACTTGCTGATTTCTTATAGGAGACAGCTTTATCATTATCATCAAGGCTTCCCTAGGAAATATCTATTCCTCAGAGATGTCTTCTAGTATAGGTGATTCTTGATCTCTGTGTCTATCTCAAGAACTTACCTTCCCAATTTATTAAGGATGAGAAGTTGCAATCTATTTTGCTCAGAATCTAGTCCTTTCATACTGGACTATGGTGGTGGTTATGAGCCCAGACAATCATAGTGTTGCAGTATGAGGGAGGAAAACTGCTTACCACATGTATAACATCCTGGCTAAGGTAGTACAATTAGCAGTAACAATAGCATCAAGCATAGGCTAGCAACTGACAAACTGTAGTAATTACTAATTTGGTACCTTTAACCATAGGATTATGCTGTACAATATGTAACAAACCCAACAAATACAAGTAAATTCTATGCAGTGAGTTTCCCCTTAATAGGGTGATTTTATCCTGTAATTGTGTGGAGAGAAATTAAGAGTGATATAGAACAAAGCAGAGAGACGAGTGAAGAGAAATATAATAGAAGCAAGTGTATAGGGCAAGGATTGTTCACCCAAGTTTGGGAAACTTGAGAAGAGGATAGGAGAGAAAGAACCTAAGTAAAAGCAAAAAATATTGAACTGAACCAGAAAGACAAGAGGCAGTGTTTACTCAGGTAAAAATATCATAAAATCAAGAGAGATAGTTGAGGGAAGAGAGAAAAAAAGATGAATAGAACAAAATAAAAATAAACGTAAGGTCCCTAAGTAGTCAACAAACAAAACAAACAAACCCCAACCAGACTAAGAAAGGAAAATCAATCAAAGAAAGAAAGAAAAACAAAAATAATAAAAATCCTCTAGTGTCCACAGTTCTGTGGCAGAGTCCAAGTCTGATCCCAGAAATGTGCTTTGTAACCTTGCCAAGTATGCAATAGGATTCGTGCAGGGTGTGGATCTGATCTTGGCCTCTGGATGTGGGACTGGGTCTGGTCTTCACTTGATGGTGTTCTGGGTATTCACTTCTCCTGCCATGATTGTCTCTATGGCTGTCTCCCATTTGATGTCTCATTCTCAGGCAAAGAAAGCCTGGGATTGCTCACTGACCTGTGCACAGGTGGCCTGCTGGACCTTGCAAAGCTTCCTCTGTTCCACACCACGGACTCTTACATGCTACTTTTAGGGTTGGGGGATTGCCTTTGTCCTACTGTAGGTCAAGGCTGTTTGCCTGCTTTCTCTGCTGAGCTGAGGCTACTCGGCTGCTCACAGACCAGAGGAGTGTTTCCAGCCCTTTATCTGCAGGGCTAAAGTTGGCTTTTGGAGGCTACCAGAGTGGAGTCAGAGAGGCCTCAGCTGCTATTTCCCAGCATAATTCCCCCTAGGGTGCTTACCAACTGCCCTTCCCTTACTCCACTACAGGACTTTGGCAGTGAAGTGACCAAAGACTGTTCTGCTGCTGCAGTTTACTCCAAATTCTTTGGAAAAAAACTGGTTACTGCCCCCCACCCACCCACTTCTGTTCCATGTGTCTGTGTGACAAAACACGTACGGGTCACCTCACTCACCAGCCGCTGGCTCTGTGGGGCCCCAGGGAAACTGTGGCTCTTGCTATCTTGAGCTGGTCCACTGAGCTACTGCGCTAGGTCAGATGACTGACTTTAGATAGTTTTTCTTTCCTTAAATTTTATTGCTATAAATTTCCCTCTAAATATTGCCTTTGTTGCATCTGATGAATCTTGATAATTTTTTGTTCTCATTTTCATTAGTTCAAAATAATTTTGAATTTCTCTTGTGATGTCTTCTTTGACCCAGATGTTACTTAGAATGTGTCATACAATTTTCATATATGTTAAAATTTTTCCATTTATCTTGTCAATTTCTAATTTAATTCCATTGTGGTCTAAGAATATTCATTTATTATTCAGAATGTAGTCTGTTTTAGTGATTTTTTTTCATGTGAATTTGAGAAGAATGTGTATTCTGCTGCTATTTCATTGTCTATTTTATTTGGGAAATTTTGTGTCTGTGTTTGCTTGGGCCCTGCCTTGCCCTTGGCAGCAAAATAACTGTGGCAAATTGTCCTAGACCTAGTTTATTGCACTTATTGAAAATCCTGGGATGTGAACAGAAGCACTGACCAAATGGACACTTCAGCTCTGCATGATGGCACACATTCATAATGCCAGCTACGCAAGAGGCTGAGGGACAAGGATCACGAGTTTGAAGCCAGGTTGAATAACTGAGATCTTGTCACAAAATAAAAATGATAAAAATAAGAAGTGTTGGCAGTATGTCAAGGCTGGTAGCAGGAGCAATGGGACAAAGGGGTTTAAGATATTCAGGAAAGAAAAATGTCAACAACTCAAAATTCATATTTAACCACACTAACAAGTATAATGATAGCAGTAACTACAGCTACTGGCACCTGTAAAGTGGTCACTATTTGTCAGCATAGTTTACAACTTCCTGTGTGAAACGACTCATTTAATCCTCACAAAAATCCTGGAGAGCTGAAATTTTCATTCTTTCCCTTTTATAGGTGAGAGAACAATATCAGTGAGAAATAAGTGACTTGTCAGGATTACCAGTTAATAAGAGCAGTAGAGTTAATTTCCAAATTTGTGGGTGCCTTCTGTGTAGTTTTAACTTCTATTCTGTAGTGTCTCCATGCAAGCCAGGTGTAGTCTGCCCATACCCTTACCTATGCCACGTATATACTATTACATGGATGATTATGAGAGTCTAAATTAAGGGGAAAATATTTGTTTTTGTTTATTTAGATTTTTGTCTTGATTACTCATTTGAATTCAAGTTCTATCTCCTTGACACACTGGATGCAGACAGAGATTACTTTTTTTAAAAAGATACATATGCAAGATACTAATGCTTTTAGGATGATTAATGGGACACAGCTTTCAAGGAGTGCTGCATAGTCATGGTGAGATGGCTAAGAACCATTTATATCCTAGGAAGTTGTGTTGAAGGAGAGATGTTTAGACAATGCTATAGGAATATGGAGAAAGATGAATTCATTTTGATTGGGCCAAGGACAGGAGATCAGAAATAGTAAATTTTTCAGAATGTGTTTTTAAGAATGAAGTTTGACATGTGAAAAAGTAGGTTATGAGGTTTCTGCTCTGTGCGAAGGCACCAAGCCTGCAATACATTAGCATGCTGGGTAAGGGTGCAAGACTCATTTAAAGAACTATTCAAGAGAAAAAAAGCATGATAGAAGGACCAGGTCAATGTAAATACAGGCAATAGAAGTTCTAGAGGGCTTGAAATCATCATCCAGTGCCATACCCTCCACCATATCCAAAGGAGCCACCATGACTAGTGAAAGTGGACAAGGTACCTGGCAGAGAGGATGCAAAGGGACTGAGAAGATAGAATATTGAAATGGAATGTCTGGCTATCCAGTGTCAATTCACATGTATTTTTCTATTGTCTTGAAAGTAAGAATGATAAAGCCAATGTCAAATAGGTTTAAGGTGGTAAAAATAATTTTTCTGGGAAAGGGTAGGGAATTAACAAAGAAATGTCCTCTGCATAAGATGTTATCTCTGATCCATATATAACCAAATTATTTTGTTTCCTGGAAGTAGAGTGAATAAACAGACTGACTCCAGAAGATGAAAATCATCTTAACAAGATATGTTATGCCCATTTCTTCTTCCACTTATATAATTCCTGGGATATGTCGGTACACAACATTTTTCTTTACTTAGCTTACTGTACAGACATACATCTGTAAATGTTTTCTTTAATATATCTAATCTCTTATCTGTAGTTCAAATAAATAGATTTAAATCTAATTTTTCATAATGCTTTCAATTATGATAGCAAAATGTCTCACTCTGGAAAAATATACCAATAACTATCTTGAATTGTAGCAACAGTAAAAGTAAAAGTTTTAACTGAGAAATTTAAATTTTTTAATTGAAATATTTGCACATAAAAGCCCATGATGTCACCACTAATGGCTAATTTATTTGTTTGTTGACTCATAATAAGGATGAGGGAATTGTTTTAATAAAGATGAATTGCTTTTCGTAAGAACTAAAATCCCTTCTAATTTAGTTTAATAGAAGGCTTCAAACTGGCTGTTTCTGTAGAAGAAATCCAGTAGTTGGCTCTTTCAGAAGTTCCACGCCAGATTTCAACTCGTTTTATGAGAAATCAGAAGGGCATTGTTAACATGCTCAATTTCATTTGGAACAGTTTTAACTTTTGGGAGCCAGCCCAATAAATAGAACTGACTGCTTTTAACCTAGAACAATGACATACTGCATTGGAATATACCACTGGCTACACTGCTGGTTTTTCTTTTTGTACTGGCAGGAGTTGGTGGAGAATTTTAGTGTGAGTTTGTCTTTTCTATTTTGACTATGTATTTGATTAATCACCTAACAGAGTTATAGGTAGAAGCTAACTATCAAGGCCCCCTTGCTACTATTTTGCTTGAAATAAGGCAACCATTTCTCACTCCCAGAATTACAGCTAGAGACTGAATCAGTGTAGACTATGTATTTTCCAGTGATACCTCAAAAAGTACCATAAATCCCCAAAATATATTTTTATTGAACACTATGGGCAGAGGATCAGTGAGGGTAGACTAAGTATCATCCCCTGATCCTCAAAGGAGTAATCAGGCTCCTCTTTATTTAATAATATCTTTACTAAACACTTACTATGTGTTACATGAACTATGATAAAACCTTGAAGTTTTTGTGTGTGTGTGTGTGTGTGTGTCTGTGTGTGTGTGTGTGTCTGTGTAAGAGATGTAGTACCAAGCTAGAGAGAAAGGATCTTGGGACTTGGAGAATGCAAGGTTAATGACCATTTGTTAGCTGAAATTCATCTTATTTGAGTTTCTTTTCACTTACATGAGAATCACAACAGGTATAGCTATTGTGATGACTAATAGCAAGAGGCACAATGGTAACCACTTTTGATCACCTGGTATTCTATTTTTGCATCATGTACTATGCCCACCCTTCTGTTCTAACTGACTCTGTTTTGCCTAGTCACTTTTGGTTTTATTCTCTTCAAAAAAAGTAATAAGAACCGTGGGAGTAATAAAACCCAAAAAGTCGAATTGTTATTATAAAAAAAAAGAGGAAAGGAAGGTGGACTAAGGGATATAATTGCAGATATGTTCGAGTGTATAGGATGGAAAACCATATTACTGAGCTTTTGTTGGATCTTTGATCAGAACTGTCTACAGTGTCACTGTATGAATGTCCACTTTATATGCTTTAATTTTGTAATTTGGACAACTGTTTCTGGGAAGATAATATGTAACCTATTAACTGGTGATTTCTTATGGTATATTTTTTTCTTGAAATTCTCTATTACTTGTACCCTTTTACTGCTTTGTTTTTTCATGTCCTTTTTTTTTCTCTTTAAATAAATAAAAAAAAAACACATGAGATCATTACATTGCAGATACTCCAGAACTTATTGGTCTCTCCTTCTTTGTACATTATGAGTTGACCATCACTGGAGTGACCTATGTCCATACTCAGAAAAGATGCAAAGGACCTTGAGCAAGTAGTCACAACATGTGTAATAAACATGGAGTATTTGAAAGAGAAATGTTGTGGGAAATAGTGCCAAAGGCACTGCTGTTTATCAGAGATAAGATGATGAACTGAGGCTCTGAAAATGTGCCACAATTTTAGTTTGGCCTGAAGAGGTATTGTCTAGTTTTGTTTGGAAGAAATGAAAGGCAAGTTATTGTTGGGCAAAAGATGTGAGCAGCATCTTGGGGGTTGGACTGTACATGTCACTGTACAACAAGAACTAACTAACCTTTTAACCTGTACACAGAAGTTAAAATGCATTGTTTATTCATAAGAGTCACAAAAGATTTTTTGAGTTAAAACTATCATTCTTAAACAGTTCTATTCCAGCTTTAAAGTGAAGGGTCAGTAAAAATGAGTTATCAGAATTTCAATAATTCAGGCTTCGATGAATTAATCAGGCTGGGAGTATAGCTCAGTGGTGGAGCACTCTCTTAGTATCTTCGACACCTTGGGTTCAATTCCCAGCACTGAAAGGAACTAGGCTGGTGGCAGGAGCAATGGGAAAAAGGGGTTTAAGATATTCAGGAAGGAAGAATTAATTGACTTTGATTATTGACTGTGCATGGCAGTGAGAAAGAAAGAAGCAAGTAAGATGGATCCAAATATTCAAGACTTGCTAATTAGGAAAATGAGAGAAGATTAAAATAATGTTAGAAGATAATGTGTTTGCTTTTGGATATGTTCAATATAAAGTGATTGCAAAGGATCCGAGTGGAAATCTCTAGTCAATAGTTGGCATGTGGGGAAAGAAATTGAAGAAAGATGTTGGGAAATCAAGACATGAGTCATACATCCTCATGGAGTTATTAAACATTTTAAAAACAGATGAATTTTCTCAGGCGATGTTTCTCAACTGTGTCTGGTGTCGCTAAACACTCATTCAGCAATAAATACTTACTGAGACTCTGGTACATGTGCAGTGTAAAAAACACCGTTATGTGTCGCAGAATATGGTGGTCAAACCAGTCATGGAGCAGGCAGTGCGTGAGAGTTGACGTGTCACAATGTTGAGTTCCAGTTGTCAGCTGTTAACACTATGTCTCTCAAGAAACACTGTTGGCATGGAAGTGAAGAACAGCAGCACTGTTATTAAAATAATTGATTAAATACTGAGTCCTTATTGTAAATAATGTAGTGACAATCATTGCCCTTCATCATTTTGAATGAGTAGCTTTGCTTTTAGGAGAGGTTAGAAGAAAGAGCAAAAATCCCAAAATGAACCTCAAGAATAGACACACTTAACAGGTGGGAGAAGTAGCTGGTGCATTACATCAGTGGTTAGATGAATGGACAGATGAATGGGTAGATGGGTGGTGGAAGGTAAACAAAGGGCATAGATGACAGATAGATTAGATAATTTGCATGTAACGGGGGCAGTACCAATGAAGGTAAAGGAAGAAAAACAAAATAAAGAGAACATATTGAATAAAGTTTAGTGGTATAAATAAGTCTAGAGAATAAGTTTGAGGAAATAACACTGATAAAAAATTCAAACTGCAGTTTAGCAAAATAAAGAAGAGTGAAATTGATACTGGTAAAATTATACAATAAACATTCATAGGAAGAAGAAAGAATAGCAAGACTCAAAAGTCTTCCACAAGTTTGAATGTAAACAGATAGGCTGATTATGGGAACAAACAGTGAATATGTTTAGGGGCTGAGATGTAGTACATTTGGGAAGGTGTACAGGACCCAAGAAGTTGAGGCACATCCAAAAGAATCACCTATCATGTGGGTCATGGGCAGTGGATCTCAAGGTTAAGAGAGGACATCCAGTGTTAGGACACAAGTGTGAAATGAATGCTTTGGGTGGAAGCAGATCTATCAAATGGTTTTACAAGACAGACGTGAGCTTGGAAAGTCTGATAAAGCAGCCAAAGTTTTACATGATGGTGTTTTTTTATAATCAGTAAAGAGTGGGTGAAGGGTAAATTACATACAGATAAAATGTTTGGCAGAAATACTGGTAGAAGATTAATGCATATTTAGGCCAGAAGAGGCAAAGATTTGCATTAGGGTAGTAGCTGTGGGGATGAAGAGAAACAAGTTGATAATGTATTTGGGACTGATGGGGCTCTGTGATGCACTGATGGAACAAATATTTATTGGGTCCTCAGTGCACCAGACAGTCACGCTAGAGAAGGGGCAAGATCTGTCTCTATTGGTTGCAAGTAAAATAATGAGTTATGTTTTGATCATCTTAATACTTTCAAAACAAGCATTAATAAAAGTGGTATGAATGTAATTGCAGAACTCCTATGTCTTAAAACATTTATAAAATTATTAATGTAACTAAAGGTAAATCTGAAGACAAAACCATTAATTTGGACATGCTCTGTCACAAATTTAAATATTAAGGAGCATCTCACATGAGAAAGATGGGCTTACATCTGTACTTAGGAGTCCTCGCTCTACAAACTCCATTTCTAGAGAGAGCATCTCTAGCAAGAAGACAGCCAGTGGCTGGGGATTTAGTGCAGTGGCATAAGTGCCTGTCTGGCAAACACAGGGTTTTGAGTTCAATAATAGAAGAAATGCACAAAGATACAAAAAATGTCACACAGAAACCAAGGAATAGGAAGCTTCAAAGAAAAAGGCCAGAAGTAAATGAAAACAGTAAATTAGCCATTGAAGTTAATACTGATAAGATCATCTTTAATCCAGCAGTGATAGAGGAAGCTAGGCTACAAAGAAATGCAAAACAAGTGAAAGTGAACACCAAACATTTCATCATACGCTCTTTTATACTAAAAATAAAACAAAACCTGAAAAGTCTGTTCAGCAACAAATACAGGACGAAAAACAGGATAAAAAATGTAAACAATGAAGATGATATCAGAGTAAATAGCGGCCAGTGAAAGCCAAAAACTGTTTGGAGAAAGTTAAACAGTCTCTTGGAAATACTGAATCATCCCTGTGTTCTGATTGCTGCCTTCAAGGCCCAGTGTTATGTTGGCATATTAACAGCATTATATTTCAAGAGCTTAGAATACTGCCAGACACATAGTAAACATTTGGTGTCTCTATCAGTCAAGCTATGCAAACTGCTATAAACAACTTCATAATTTTAACGCCTTACATAACAAGATATGCTTCCCATTCAGGTCACAGTGAAATGCAGGGGGAATGGGGTTTTGGCTCCAGCGAATCTTTCCAGGTTATTCACAGCCACCACTGAGCCTTCCCTGTGCATCATCTTTAAACAGAGTAGTGGACACTCAGTGGCCAGCAGAAAGAAAGCTAGTGTAGAAGAGCATGGGGTAGAGTTATTGCAAGACTTGGAAAAGCCGTATGGAATTTTTGTGTGTTTCATTGGCCTGAAGTCAGTCACATGGTTCCTCCTAACCAGAGAGGGCAGGAAATGAAGTCCCACCACAACCCCTGGAGGAAAAGAAAAATGTCTTACTAAAAACAAGAGCAATCTTTGTGACAGCTTTTGTGATTGCTTTTATTGCTCTCAACAGTGGTCTTTGTCCAATGATTTCCCTGAAGAGTGGAGATGAGATAAAGATTTTTTGGCGGATGCTAGGCGTGAAGTTAGACCTAAGAACAAGTCAGAGGCAAGGCTGGGAAGCTGAGGCAGAGCCCCTGTCAGCCTGAGAACTGCCCAAGCACCAGGGAAGAGAAGGAGGAACATATTTCTTACACAATCACCTGCTACTCACGTAACTTCCTTTTGAGTTAAAGCCCTCCCAAGCTTCGCATATCCAAATCTGATCTCAGTTTCACTGGCATTTAGTCTGCTATACCTGGAACCAACTGATGACAATGCCTTTCCTTCATGTCCTTCAATCACAAGTCCTGCATCGTGCAGGATACCTCTTATACACCAGAAAGCAACCCAGAAGGCTTCTGACTTCACTTTGAAAACGTTCACAACCTGATCACTGTACACCTTCCACCAGGGCCACCCCTGCTGCCCTCATATCGCTTGTCATCATCTCTACCTTTCTCTCTATCTCTCTATCTCTGTGTCTGTGTCTGTGTCTGTGTCTATGTCTGTGTCTGTGTCTGTCTGTCTGTCTCTCTCTCTCTCTCTCTCTCTCTCTCTCTCTCTCTCTCTCTCTCTTTCTCTCTCTCTTGTAAATCAAACTTAGGACCTTGTGCTTGTCACGCAGGTGCTGTGCCACTGAGCTATATCCCCGGCACCCTTTGCTCTCTTTCCTCACCGTCTGAGATCATCTTGACTCTGCTACAAAACTCTCACATCTCATATTACATCATCTCTGACTGATACTGTGCCTCAGAGCCCAGGTCTTTGCTGACCCGCATCCTTACCTGGTATACTGTATACTTCCGCACTGGGATTCTTCTCTAGATGTTTTCACAGGGGTCTCAGATACCCGTGTGTGGTTTTACTCCTTCATACCTGCCGTCCATTGTTAAATTTTAAACAGTGTTTGAAGTCCACCCCCCAGAACCCCACATGCTGTGTCTCTCTAATCCTGTTAACCTGCCCCATTTTATTAGTGTCCACAGCTTTTCTTACCTCCACATATAATATATGGTTCACTCATTTATTATTTTCACTGTTTCATCTGCCTCCTTCCTCTTAACTAAAATGTTGAACTCCATGAGGTCTGGAATCCTTGGCACCTAGTATAAGTTTTCAAATACTTGTTAAGTTAATGAATGAATTAACAAGTAATCAATGAATTAATTAATTTCACCTTGAGCCATCACACCACCTCCATTGCCTTACAAGTAGCAATTTTCTTCCATGCTTCACAGATTGTAAAAATAGTGGCCCCACAATACAGACAGCAACTGAACTTTAAGTTGACACTTTGGTAAGGGAGAAATTACTTTTCTCATGAATTACTGATTTATTCTCCTTTCTTTGTCAGGACAAATATCCTCTGTGTTACAAATTGTGTCTGAAAACATACAGGCCAGCAAATGGCTAGGATAGGGGCACATGCATCACTTACAGCTACAGCAATTTTCTCTTTCTGACTCATCTGAAAAAGCCTAATTGAGTATTTATTCTTATGCTGCAAGATCCAAAAAACTTAACTACCATTAAGCTGTCTACAGAAGCAAAACGAAATGGAGAATTAAGGCAATTATCAGGGTGATATGAACCATAGAAAACATGTTTGCCTCAATCTGGATGTTCCTGGAGAACTTATTTTTGACCTAAATTATGTGAGTAATCCCCTTTGCAGTCTCCATTTCATTCTGCACATATAGACAGTAATTTAGTATAGAGGGGACAGCCTCTAACATGGACAATCAGCATGAGAAGAAACTCGTCATCCACAGTGTAGATGGCACTGTCTTTTATTTTCTCTAAACTTTGTTGATAACAAGAGATAGGAAAAGAAAGTAAGGATTTCACAAATTAACAACTGCTTTACTGAAGATGTGCTTTGACACCTGCCTACCTTTTGATCTTAATTAAACAACTCCTCAGTTTGAATCTCTTTTAGTTCTTCTTTGGGCCATGACTGTAGATTCATCTCTCAAATGCCAGTGGGTAAATGAAACAGAATTTAAACCATCACACATTTACTCCAGTTTGAATGCAACTTGCAGAAGTGCAGGCTATTTCTAGTTTACATGAAAGTCACTCTTGAGGGTGTGTCAAGGGCAAGTGTGATAATAAAGAAGTGGCAGGGGCTCCCATACCTGGTGTGACTTATTAATTGTGCTTTCAAGTTAACAGGTTTTGTTTAATATCTTCACCCTCTTTCCTTGCAGGTATTTCCCAGTAAGACTATTTATTAACCTTTAATTTTGATATCAAACTGACCCCCCCACTACCACCAACTTCAGTCACAGAGTAAATGACCAGGGAAGGGGGACCAGAAAGAGACCATTGCAATGCAGCAGTCACTGAGTGATGGGTCCTCTGTGGCTGCCTGTGAATGTATTTGTCCTGAGATATCTCTGTAAGGAAAATGACAGAATCCCCACAAAGGTCAAGGCTGATGTTGCGTTTACACACATGCACCTCACATAGCCTCTCATCTCAAATGCTACACTTGGTCTGCCTTGGGCTGTAGCTTCATTGGAAGAAATAAAAATCAAGCTGGGAGATTATTAATTTGCAGGAAATGATACAAATAGACATGTAAGTTATATCCTTTTGATACAGCCTAGGGAAAAGATTACTGAAAGGTAAGAATATTCCCCATTTCTGTGTCTGCCGAGATCAAGACCTCAATTTTTCATTCTGGCTTTTAGGATCCCACCTGATTTTAGCCTAACCAATCTTCTATCCTCCCTTACCTTTCTCCATTATGAAATGTCTGCCCAAGTTGTCTAATCTAATTTCTGATGCCTGCAAAGTCCTTTGTCTCTCCAGGCCTCTGCACATAGTCCTTCCATTGTCTGGAATGTCTAAGCAGATCTAATCACACTTCCCCACGGGATCTTCATTTTAGCCCTGGGCAATTGCCCCATCTCTGAACTCATAAGTTCCTTGCTTTGTCCTTCTGTCTCCTTTTTTCTGTTTTCACTTCTTTTAATTATGAACTTTCAACTTATACAGAGAAATGAGCATGCATTTGTAGTTTAATAAGCAGTTCTGAAATGAACTCCTGTGTAACCATCCCAGGAGAAGTTAGCAGCTTCTAAGAAGTCCATGTATGCTTCCTTAATAATGTCCCTTCCTCTCTGTCCGAACTGATGCTTCCCTTTATAGTTTCTCTGAATGTATGACTATCCTAAATCATTCTAATATATTATGTATTTTGGGTCTTTCTCCCTCAATGTTATTTATCATATTTAACTCTGATTTGGGTGGTAACTATAGCTCATCAATGTTTATTCCTGTATAATTTTCTGTTGTATAGATTATCCATTGTGTTATTGTTAGAAATTTAGGTTGCTTTAATTTTTGGCAGGTATAGCTATTCTGCTGTGAATGTTCTTTGGGGTCCAGGATCGCACCCAGGACTTTGGGCATGCTAACGATGAGCTTAGCTATCACCTCTGGTCCCCAGGAGAACATCTTCCCTTTTCTAGATTATTGAGTGTGTTTGGCATCAAGACTTGTTGAATTTTATTAAATACTTCTGCATTCCAAAGTGTTGTATTTTTTTCTCCTAGTCTGTTAATGTATCTGTAATTTGCTCAGAGCTGGGTTTCTATGTGTTAGAAGAGTCAATGCAGGGTATAGCAAGCTGAAATGAAAATAACAAGCTTTTGAAAAGCACTACAGCAGCATAAGCAAGAGGCTCACCCAGAGGAAATCCTCCTTCCCCTGCTGTATCAGTTTCTTTTTGAAACAGCACTGTTGATGTCAGATGGGCCAGTACAATATGAGGGACCACTGGATTGCTGCTAGAGCCCCAAATAAATCAAGTCATGTTCTTTTGCAAACTAGTGAAAGAGAAAGGAGGAGCATTAGTGGAAACACTGAGTTAGAGTGAGAAAAAGCATCTTCAAGATTCCTCTCCCACCTCTATAAAGAGGTCTCTGAGAAAGGTCCCAGTCAAAGGCCCCCAGTAATGAGACCTCTGAACATGGACGGTGGGGCTAGAAAGGCTGGACATGTGTGTTCAGGCAGGCCTGATCCCTGACCTTGTTTCTCATCAGAGTTTGCAGTGTAATAAGCCAGGTGTGGGGAGGACTGCTTTCCCTCCTGAGATCTGCCAGGAGATGTAACGTCAGGCCTGAAAGATCACTTACATTTTCTGGTCAGTAGCTAGACTCCTGGTCAAGTTAATTGATATTTGATGGTAAGCTGGGCTGAAGTTTCTAGATGAACCCGAGCAGACTCTTTGAAACATTATTTTATGTTTATTTTAATGTTTTAGTAATATTTTGTTTAGGTTTATTGTATTATTGCTGCCACATATGCAATCATTTGAATTTTACATACTAACTTAATCTTTCACAACCTTCCTATAACTGCTTATTACAGGGGGTTTTAACAATTTTTAAAAATTCTTCTATGAACAATCATATCACAAAAATCAAAGACAGTTTTGTCTTTTCCTTCCTAGTGTACATACCTTTTATTTACATTTCTTGTCTTATTCCATCAGCTAAGACTTCTATTACAATGTTAAAAAGAGTGGTAAAAAGAAGACATCCTTGCCTTGTTCCTCATATTAATAAAAAATCTTTGAATCTATAATATAATTTTAATATTTCTTTTTTCTAGTTTTCATCTTTAAATTTGCTATCGCTTTTTATAGCATTTTTTCCCTACAGTTTTTTTTTTTTTTTTTTTAAACAGACGTAGTGGGGACTGAACTCAGGGTCTTTGCACTGAATTACATACTCAACACTTTTGGATTTTACTTTTTAAAAATTCTACTTTTAGCCAAGATATCTCTAAGTTACTAAGTTATAAAGACTGGACTGGATCTTGCAATCCTCCTGTTTTAGGCTTGCAGAGTGCTGGAATTATACCTGTGCACTGCCATGCTTTCTACAGATATTTTTGTCATATATGCAGCATAGAATAAGTATAGCTCTTTAAAAACCTGTGACTAAAGGTTTCAACGTATGTGTTCTGTAAAAACTTCTTTCTTCTTTCTGCATGACTAGTTCTGGTTGTGTTATTTTCTTTATGCATGTGAGCAAAACTGTTGGCAATTATATTTGAAAAACTACTTAGAAAGGTCTCTTGAGGTATACAATGTATCTCCTACAAAAAGTGAGACAGTCAGTCTGGGACTATCTCAGTCAAATTTGATTTCTTGAAACCCCATGACCAGTTTAAGCTTTGGGTTCAAATACACAAAAGGGCTGATCTGTATGCCCAACTGCACAAGGAGATCCTTAATTTTCTCTTCCTCCTCCTTTTCATCTTCTTACTCCTCTGTCTTCCTCTGCTCATCACCAAAGCCAAACTCTCCATTGTCCCCTTTGACACCAAAGTCCAGGTGGAGTGTAGATTGCAACTGGTTCAGTCATCCCTCAGGATTTGGAGACTCACAAAGACTCACAAAGATGACGTCTCCTCTAAGGCTCCCCATGGGTGGGCTGTGGTTGCCAATTCTGTCCTTTCCACTCCCTGAGGCTGAACTGAAGCCCCTGTATCCAGGAGAGACCAGTGGCTTCAGAATGTAAGCAAGTTTCTTTGTTTTTTATTACTATGCTATTCTACTCCTGTGTCTTGCTATTGACTTGCATTTGAAAGAACTCTAGCATTGTTCATACTGTTTTGGGAGGTTCAGTCTGAATATGTTTTCCCACCATTCCTCAAAATTAGCACCCGGGAGGAATTTTCTCTCCTGATGGTCTAGAAGATACCGCCTGTGTGAGGGTGCTGGGAGATGCAGGAGAAGGAGCATGTTTCAGCCTTTGTTCCAGCACTTGCCAGACACATGACTTTGGATTAACCAGGGAACACACTCAAACTTTGGTTTCCTCAACTGCAATAAGAGGAATATGAAGCATGAAACACTTTGCTAACACATAACATCTCTTACTACTACTGTTTCATATCTCTGTGGCATCTTTATGTACTCTTGATTTAACTGTTCATTAACTTTTGAATTAATATCTTATCTATTTAAACATCTTGCTTTCCTGAGAGCAATGATGCATCTTAAACTATTTTATTATAATGCTCTGTATCGTCTGCCATAGAATAAGTACTTATAACTTGTTCACTTTTCAGGCTATCCAGACATTGTTGGTCCTTAATGCTGAATATGAACCGTTATCCTGAAGGACTAAGTGAAGAATTTTCAGTCACTCATGATAGCCATTTTTTATTTTCTTCATTGCATTTGTCACTATTTGAAATACATTGTTCCATTATGTGTTTACTTGTTTATTTCATCCCAAACAGAATATATGTTTCCATCCTTGAAGTTGAGGAGAGCATCTGTCACAAAGTTAGGTGTTCAGGAATATTTACAGATTTAGGGAAACAAGTCAATTTTTATAGAAATCAAAATTCAGAGCTTTTCATGACATTGACTTTTTATTGATGCTAGTAATCCATAAAACTCTACTCATTTCTCAGCCCCTATACTTCTGGAAAACATTTACCCCAAATTTGACTAATTATTTTATTTTTTGAGTACATAAACTTTCTTTGAAGGCCAAAGTTGGCACAGATATTGGAGTAGATTAACCATTACTTTTGACAAAAATGTTCTTCTTATTAAATGATGGGTGATAATATCTAGTGGTTTTTATTAAATTTAAACAATAACTTGATTAAGATACTGATGTTTTCCAATCGTAAAAATAAGACTTCTATTACTTTGTCATAACATATGGCATATTCATATTTGAAAGGGGAGGAGAGTAATACTATGTAACTGAAAAGCAAATGTTGAACTTTTCAAAGTTATAAACCCTTCACTTATTGGTGGGTAATATGTTTACCACTTTCAGGGCTATGAAAATTTGGTTAAAGTAAAAGTATGTTTTCTGCAGGCACATACAAGAGATGCTTCCCTTTTATCCTTTTCTCAGAACCTCCTAATGTTGTTTAATTAATTATTCGTTTGGCAAACAATTATATCTTTTGAGCATGGCTAAGGAATATGACCGAGGACTTCAGTGTTGGAGGTTTCTCAAAAATAACAACATACTTCCACAATAGTGGGAATAACTTGGCTGAGAATTCCCTCCTGACACTCAGCTGACTTGGGAGAAGAGTAAAGATGCATACCACAGAGAAAAAGTGCAGAGCACCTTCCCAGAAAACAGCTTGTCTTTGTGTTGCCTGGGTATATGAGAGTTTCATGACTTGATTTTTGCCTTGTCTGCCAGAGGGGCTATGAAAAGAAAGATATAAAAGACATGTCTTCCATTTGTGTTCCTCTCCACAACTAAGAAGCTGAAATCACATCAAGATTCCGTGAGTTCCCACAGTTCTGGAATTTAGAATGTCATCTTTTAAGTTGGGTTGGGTTATAATTAATTAGTTTAAGCTTTGTCATCCAGCTGATTATAAATGACAGTGAATATAAACAAAGACACTTTAATATTTGTTCTAGCACTTTAAAGTTTGAAAAGGTCTTTGTAAAACACCTGATTCTCAGAGCACCTCTTCCGTTGTTCCACAAGGCTCCAATTCCCGCTTTCTGCTGCCCTAAGAGCTCTTAGTTGTTTCCTCTGATTCTCAAGCAGACATGGACTAGATGCCAAAGTTTAGGGAACTCAAAATTTATTCTTCCTTATAAAGAACTTAATAATATTTCATTTTTGTTATTAAGAGCCTTCCTCTAGCAGACTGCTTTCTAAATAGTGACATTATTATGCTTTGGATCTGGAATGTCCCCAAAGAATCCTGTGGGGAAGGCTTGGTTCTCAATGAAGTTGTGTTCAGAGACCAGGCTTTCCAGAGGTGACTGGATCACAAGGGATCTAAGAGTAATCCGTTCGTGGAGTGATTTATTGACAGCACTGTTGGTGGTGGGACCTACTGAAAGGAGTTCATGCCCTTGGATGGTTACTGTGTTTTGTCCCCTGCCCCAAGCTCATGCATTCTCTCTTGCCCTCTCTATACCCATTTTCTCTCACCCTTCCTCCCTTCTTCCTGGCCACCATGAAATGAGAGACTTTTCTTTCCATACCTTCTCTGCCATACTGCTCTGCCTCACCACAGGCCTGAAAGAAATGGAGCCAGCCAGTCATGGGCTGAGATCTCAAATCATGAGCCAAAATATCCCTTTCTTCTTCCGAGTTCATTTTTTCCAGATATTTTGTTAACATGATGGAAAGCTGACCAATACAGAATTCAAATTCATTTAGGTTTATGTATTTTAGTTTTCCCTTAAGGAATTTTTTAACCTATCCAACTGTATCACTTTCAACACTTTTAGAGTGTTTAGAAATGGCTGAGGAAAAAAGTTAAGTCTACTGTGTTATTCCCATAATCAATGGGAAGAAAAACAAAAATTGCCACTCTCAAGTCTAATGGATTTCCCTTTAAGTGATTTCTCTTAGAGCAATGGCAGAAAAAAGATCACACCAACACACACACACACACACACACACACACACACACACACACACAGAGGCATGCCACACACAGAGAGGTGTGCATGCACACAAGTATATGCATATATTCATAGATATTTGTATGTCAGAATGGTCAAGTGACCTCTCTTGCCCAGTCTTATTACCATCAGGTCCTGACTTCAAAAGGAGATAGTGCACCCACTTTTGTAAGATGAGCTTTTTCATTGCCTGATTCCTTCTAAGTTGAAAAGAGCTGGAACAGATCCAAATATCATTTATTGCAGTAAGTTATATAGCTGCATTTCAAGGTGAAATATTCCATTTTGCTAAGCTTGCTTGGATTTTTAAAAAAAGTGTAGTCCTTTCGTAGGAACCTCCACCTGTAGCTTCTATACCTCAAAGTTCTCTTGCTCTTATAATTATCCCTCTTGAATTACAGAATGCACACTTCTCTCACAATATACTAAGACAACTTTAGATGTGGAAGAATGAGCTATAAGAAAAAAATCTTCATGTAGAGTGAATGATGCTTAATTGAATAGGAAAGGAGTGAATGCCTTTGAGTGCATGAGTGTGTGTATGTAGTTGTGCAGGGAAGACAAATTAATACTTTATGCGAAGCAAGTAAAATTGACCATGTTGTGGATCTTTAGCCATTTCCTCTGGGATGGCAATGAATTTACAAAGAATATATAACAAGCAAACTCTCGTGTCTATAGCAATATGAATTTAAAATACTTAGAATTATAATAGTAAGTTGACAAATCTGCTGTTATATTGTACTGTCTTTCCCAAAATCTGATACATCAAGCAGACAATGAGATAAAATAAATAACTCATATACTTGGTAACATATAGAACAAAAGCTATATATAAAATCATTATATCTATTAGTGCTAAATATAAACATTTACACTAAATATAAACATTTAAATAGAGAAAAAATTACTTATAAAATTGTGAAATAATTAACAAATTGTTTTCTCTATGTGACTCCCAGCTAAAGTTAGTTTTGTTCAATATGTTGCCAAAAATCATGGTCTCTTCAGAAAAAATAAATCAGTAAGATTAGTTCATTAGCATTTCCCAAATAACTAAATCATATAATTTGAGCAGAAAGTGTTTTTAGTCTATCTTTTTAAACTTCATCTACATAAAACCTAGCTCCACAGTCGCACCAATGCATGAGTGTTAATTTTGCATCTGCTGAAGTGCTGGTTGTCAAATGCTGCACTGGAATCACCTGGAGGCTCCTTCTAACAAGGCCGCTGGGCTCACTTCCAGGGACCCTGACTGCATAGGTCTGAGAGGGGCTGGAGGAATCTGTAATCCTACTGGACCATCATGGCAGGATGGAGCTGTTGCTCTGGGGACCCGGCTTTGGGAATGCCATGGAAACACAGAAGCAGATGGCTGCTGAGTCATCTAAATCCCATGATGCATTTCAGATGTGGACTGCTGTAACAACAGTCCTGAGTTTGTGGCACAAAGCAATGCTTTAAGCTAGACTAACAACTCTGAAGTGAGAAGTTAAGGTTCGCAAATGTTACCTCGTCTAAACTCTGTTCCTGTTCTTTTCCCATGCCTGTCTCAAGCATGAATAACACAAAATAGTATTGCACAGTGGCTTGACATTATTAATTGTTTCTATTAAACTGGAAGATGCTTGAGTGAAGAGACACTTTATTTTTATCTTCGATTATCAAGTACTCACCAATGTACCTGAAATTTTACACACTCAATAAATGCTCCTTAAATGAAAGCTTTGTGACCAAATATCTCACCTTGTCTATCAATTAGGTGTTTTTCCAGTGCTGGATAGTGTGCTTTTAATTTAATATTTATGAAATCAAACTGAAAGTCTCAGTAGGAGACAAACTCTAACGTGTCCTGGTATTAGAGTGGAGAGAAAACATAAATCCTCAAAACAAGGTGATATCAATCACCATGTTCCCTGTTGATCCACTGTGAACAAGCAGATAAACTGCTTGCCCTTGGCCCGAAAAAGAATGCATGATAGTTGCCATGCAAGAAGCCATTGTGGTCAGGCCACTCCTGCCCACTTGCCACCTTCTCCACAGTGTTCCTCTCCTGGGACAGTGCATATGTGTTGTTCTTTCCTGGAATCTTTGGCATCAGTTATCCCAATCCCCTTTGGGTGCCAAGGGGTGTTGGTTATCAGTCCTTACACAAACTCTCGGTAAGAAGCACTTGGTTGGCAAGTGAAAACACTAAAGAGATGCCATCTGCATTTCCTACTACATAGCTCAATTAGTTGATTGATTTTTAACACTTTAAAAAACATTTTCTAGGCAAAGCAAATTAGGAGAGTGTTTTATAATGTATTCAGTTTAATTAAAACTGCACTAAACAGAGTATTTTGCTTCTTAGTTTCAGGGGGGAAAAAAGCACAAGGAGGTCACATATAGTATTGATTTTTAACCCCCTAAGCAGGAGTAAGATAAACATTGTTAAAGGCTGCAGTGTCCAGAGCTACACAAGTGCAAACTTTTGAAAGGTTTGCTGTAATTAGAATGGAGAAGCTTGGGAAGCAGAGAAGGCATGAGGATGCTGGTCTGCAGAGAGGTGGAGAGGGGAGGGAAAGCTGGTAGCATAGTGTGAATTTGAATGACATACAACACCTGCTCCGTGCTGCACACAAAAATGCTTTTATCCTCCGGAGAGGAGAGAAGAGTCTTCAAGCATTCCAGATGAATTCAGAGGCTTAAGGACAAGAGAGGCTTAATGCGTACACAGACCTTCACTATTGTGGTTGAATGTATAAGAAAGCTCCAGTGGCACCCGGACTTCTCCAGTGGGGGATAATTTTACAGGCCCATGTGGCTCCTTCCTTTCGCATCTCAGATTGTTGCTACTAGACTTTCTCCTTATTCTGCTGCCTGTCACAATGAGGGCTTCTAAACTGTAAGTCATATGACCAAGCCCTCACATTACTGAGACATTTGCATAGGTAATTATGATTTAGTTAAAAACCACTTTGTTTGCACTGCTCTTGTCTCAGTTTCTTGAAAGCAAATTACTGAGAAATTGATTGAATTGGTTTGATTTTTGAAGTCATTTAGGACTTCAGAACACATCTCTTGGCATAATATATGTTTAAAGTAAAACCAAAACAGAACAGAATGAAAAGAGCACCCTGTGGAAATCTATGTATTTCATGTCTGGGACTTCTTTAGAATGCAACTGAGTGGTTAAAAGAAGTACTGTAGTAGAAGCAATAGTCGTTATCTTTCAGTAGAAGGAGAAATTGAAGTAAATCAGCTAAATTCACTGTTTCTCCTCCATCTCATTTGGCAAGCTCACTCGTACTTAATAAGACAATTTTTCTTCAGATATTCTGAAGATATTCTGTTGAATAACTGTTCCTGCATAGAGGATGCACATAGGAGACTGGCAATAATACTGTCCCATATCACAGAACATTCCTTTACCTCTCATGGGTATTTTGATACTTCATTACTAAGATTCTGTTCTCTTCGGTGGGCCACACTAACAATGAGTTCTATCATGTACTCTAGGAAATACTTCTGTGAGTGTCTTAGTTCAGGCTGCCATAATAAAATCCCATAGATCAGGTGACCTAAATTACAGATTCAGTTTTCATTTGGGAAGCCAGGAAGTCCACAATCAAGGTGTCAGCAGATTCTGCTCCTGGAGAGGTCCTACCTCATCACTTTCTTTATTCTGGGTCTTCAACAGGAGGAGAGATAAAGAGAATGCTCATATCTTCCCTTGTTGTAAGAATAAAAATCACATCATAGCAACTTTGCCAAGTTCAAAACCTCATCTAAACCTAACTACTTTTGAAAGGTCCCAAATCCTAATATGGTCTCATTAAGGTTAGAGCTTTGATGCATCCATCAAGGGATCACAATCATTCAATAGCAATTGGGGTCCTCCCTTACTTTAGTCTTTCCCAACTCAGATCCCCAAAATATTGTCATTCACTTTTTATTTCAATCAACTATTGCCTAGAGTGCTGGTAAACCTATGTTGGTCATGCTGCAGTGGCTGTTTCTATCACTGAAAGCCCTAAAATGTTCGTCATCACTGCCTTAGGATGAACAGTTGTTTAAAGTAGTTGTGAGCAAATTGCTGAGCATTCATTTCTTAAGCTTGATAATATTCTGTGAAAATTACCAGCAGCTCATCTTTAAGTATATCCTGTGAGGAGTACCTCAGAAAGACATTTCAGAATAACCTATTTCGGTGATTTTATTGTTAAAAGAATCCCATAATTGTCCTACCTTCTCAAAGACAAAGTTGCTAAAAAAGATTGCCTCGGGGGCTGGGGATTTAGCTCAGCAGCATAAGCACCTGCCTTGTAAGCAGGCGGTCCTGAGTTCGATCCTTGGTACCGATAAAAAGTTAAAAAAAAAAAAAAAAAAGATTGCCTCTGTGGGAACCCACTAATTCCTTAAAGGATGCTCTCAGTAAAAATATAATGAATCCATGCTAAGAAAAAAAAAAAAGGAAAGACAATATAATATGTGATTTTAAATATTACTAATAGGACTGGAAGTAAAAATAATTGCTATTTAATTACAGTAATGTGTACTTTGATGCACAAATGCCTTATAGAAAATAATGACATTGGACATGTAAAATGTTCTGTAGCTGCTGGGAACATTTGACAATAATTTACATGTTTAATTGAGTTCCTGCAAAAGGCTCATGTACAATTACATGTTCACTTAGGTGCTCAAATAGATTCTGGGAATACCTATGTTTCCCTTATACTATTGCCCACATTGCTGCCGAGAAAGATTTGCGCATTTAGGAATGTGTGGGACTCTACATATGCTTGCACTTTACCACGGGTTTAAGATGCCTTCTGCCCTTAGATTTGATGGCTTGGTCTTGCTCTGAGCACTACTGCTATGCAGACTATTTATGGAACAATATTGCCCTCTGGCAGTGAGGCAGCCAGTGGTTTTAATAACTGTTTTATGTCATTTTGACAGCTTTTAAACTAGTCACACCCAGCAGTTTAGGCCAGGAGGGAAACATCGGCAAATGCCCGCAGGAGTTTTATATTACAAAATCTGTGTGTGCGTTTATATTAGGAAAATGCTACAATTCTTCCTTTAAGAGAAAACTGCCTTCCCCAAGAGGCTGACTGAATTTTTGTCATGGTAAAGCTTCAGAAAAGTGCAAATAATAATGACAATATTGTGCTCAGAGTATAGCAGAGAACAGAACTATTCTCCCTTTGAGAGATTCATGAGCTGGAGCACCACAGAAATCAACCCTTGTAGATGATCACAAAACATCTTCCTGTACTTCATGTTCAGACACTCGTGGGATCAAAAAAGGACCTCAGGGTCAGATCTGATCCTTTGGATTGAATCATCGTGAGGAGTGTCGGCCTTTGTTAAAATGACCCAGAGCTGCTCAGTGAAGCTAGAGAACCAGAGTTGTGGCAGCAGCTGCCAGCTCCTGGAGGGGTTTCTCAGCTGCTTCTTGCAAAGAGGGTGCCGCAGAAGGACCAGGTGGGCTTTACCAGCTGGCCTGGATTTACTGGGAGGGGGCCTCTGCTATGTTTAGAAGTACGGCTTTGGCCGACAGCTGAGAAAGGCATAGCTCAGTAAGCACCAGCCTTTCCGGCCCAGTGTTGCTGCTGAAATCATTTCTGCAACTGCAGAAAGCAGCTCTGGCTCTCATCTAAGTCTGTGGGACAGGAAAAATAGGCCTTACACAGAGATGCACAGCGTTCCCTCCTCGCCTCCCTAGTTGGAACAGATCATCCATCACTGGCCAGTGTGCAGGAAGAGGGCCCCGGAGGGCTCCTGGAGGGAAGAGAAGTGAGAGCAGCAATTTATGCTTTTACTCTAGAGGTATGCACGTCAACACCTAGCAAAACACCAGGAGTTACCTGTATGTTGGTTTTTTAGGCAATATTTTCTGAATGACCTTAAGTGAATGGACATACACATCATGGTTTACAATGCACTGATTTTGCAATTCAAATTCAGTTATACATAAATTAAAGAAGTGAAAGTCAGTTATGAAAAAAGGCCACAAAGACTGTCCCTTCAAAGGAGAGACAATGAAGATGCCAAGTTCAGCAAACTAAAATTAAATAAAACCTAGGAAGAAACTTGAGACTCTGTATGTAGTGAAATAATCAAACTTATCCACAAGATTAGTTAGATTTATGATGCATAATTACATTAAAAATTGTGAAGATTTTCTGACTTGTCCTTTTAAAAAAAGTAAGTGAATTTTTTTTTAATCATTCAAGTATGTCCTTAGCGGGAAAGGGAAGGATTTTTCTCAACAGATAATTAAAACAATTATTTTAATTGCAGCAGAAATAAAAATAGATTCAATCATCTTATTAATTGAGAGGAAAAAGGGTTATTAAGGCCTACTTTAGCTAACTCAAGAATATGTGTCACAGAGAGGTGCACATCTTCCAGGTAAAGCACCAGGAGAACGTCAGGCACGTCACTGAATGATAAACAGAGAAGTCAAAAAAGGACTCAGTGTGGTGACTGGTGTTTCAAGGCAGATGCCAACTATAAAGAGCTAGCAAGATGCTCCCCAGAATGTCTACCAGTCCCTGCCAACCATTTAACCATTGATCTTTCTAAATAACCTGTTTTCCAAAGGTCTTCAAAAGAAATGAATGATGCAGAAGTGAAGCAACTTCTTTTCTCTAGTAATCACTGCAGGAAGGCCTTCGATTTCATTCCTATATTTATTCCAGCATTTTTCAAATTTCTTTCTTTACACGCTACCTTTCACTCCACACACATTGTGCTTAGAAGAGCTATGTGGACCAGGAATGTTGCAAAATGATACATGAAATTTGTACTTTCTATTTTGTTTGATATGGCTTCTTTTGGGGGTAGAAATGGCATGATTCATATCTGAAGGCATAATTTGGGGAGAACGTTGCATATACTGACTTTGATAAAACAAAAATTACAAGTATTTCTGGGTCTGAGTAGTAATGATAGTAACAGCAATAATAATATAATTGTCATTATTTCTTAGAAGAGTTCTAGGAATTCATTAGTATTTATAAATTATGCCTTTCAGTTACAGAAATCCTCGGAAGCAAATGTTGCTATTTCCATTTTATTCATGTGGGGAAAAAAATGACAGTAAATGTTATACTGACTTCAAGAGCCAAAGCTTGTAAGGATTTGAACTCAGCTTTGAGATTCATAATGACCTTATGCTGTTGTCATTTTATAGATTAAAAGAGTCATGGGTGGGCTATGGTAGGAGCATTATTAAACACGGTTCTCAAACCTCCCTACATCCACACTTTACTATGTCACTTTGCAGTGTCTTCTAGTACGGTAACAGCCTGTTTCCCCAGTCGCTTTCATCTTGGATTTGGCCATGTGACTTGCCTTGGGCAAGTGAAAAAAGCAGAGGTCACAGTGTGCTAGAGCTTTCAGCCCAGTCTTTCATTAGCCTTCATGCATCTGTCACCTTGTATCCTGTCACAGCTGTGAGACAAGCATGCCCTTTCCAGTCTGCTGATCCCAGAAGAGTGAAGATGAAATGGAACAGAGCTGCCCTTGTAGCTTATTAATAAAATTTAGATGTCCAAATGTCAGTTCACAGTGAAAAATGATCACTGCCATGTAAACGTGGGCATAGTGCTACAACTAATACACTCTCTCCAAGGTCTGTTTTAGAGTATGTGCCTAATGTATGTGTCTGTGTGTGGGCACACACTCAGCATGTGCACATACCAAACTGAGCAGAAATCTTGGGAATTATTTCTAAGATAACCATTTACTAGAGTAGGAATATATTCTTTATTATCAAAAGCAAAGGGGTTTTAGTATTTTATTTGTTCATTGGAAAGCTGTAACTATGTCATTTCCTTTTGGGTTGTCCCATGAAGGGTATTTTAAATGGAGTATTTTAGAACAATTTAACTATTGAGCTCTGGCCTTAGCTTTAAAGAATTTTACCTGATAGCTGACACTTTAAAGGCACCACTGACACACATTTCACTGAGAGAAAGCTTTGGTTTTATTTGTTTTTGTTTTTGTTTTTTGTACCAGGGATCGAACTCATGACCTCATGCTTACCAGGCAAGTGCTTGAACTGCTGAGCAAAGTCCCCAGCCTGAGGGAAGTATCTTGACCCCTGCAGGCAGTAAAAGTGCAGGGCTCTTCTACCTCATTCCATCTTGGTTGTGCTCAGCTGTGGGATGACCTGTGGGGCTTCTGATTTTGTGAATGTTCAGCAATGGTGAATCACTGTGTATTGGGAAGGAAATTTGAAACACCAAAGTCGGTCATCAAGTTGTATTGTCTCTTTTTATGACATAAGACCCCAGACAAAGGCTAAATGCAGGACCAAGAAAATTCGTGTGTACATATGCACACACAAACATGTCATGAAACATGTAAAGCTACTTTCTGTTTATGATTAGGTAAAAGAGTTCTTTATAATTTTGACTGTTGCTATATTGACCTGAATATGAGATACAGTCATAGATACATTTTTAGACTATGATTAAGTGTTTGAGGTGAAGGAGGGAACTGGCTTAATTTTGATAGAAATCAGATCCAAACCATCTTGTCTTAGAAGAAAGAAAGGAAGAAAGAAAGAAAGAAAGAAAGAAAGAAAGAAAGAAAGAAAGAAATTTGTCTCAATGCTCAGTGTTCTACTTAACATGCCTTACAATAATCCAATTGAGAAAATTGGATTTGGGCCAATGGTTACATTAAATAGGAGCCAATGTATTCAAAACCTTATAGACTTATGGTTAACTGATTGCTTTTAAATAACATTTGTAAAAATCATAATGCATGAATAAAAATGTATATATTATAATGGTGGGAATCAGTGAAATGTATCTTAATTTTCTAAACATTTTTATTTGATTTGAACTCAATTTTAGCAAAATTTGTATAATTTCAAAACACATTGAAGAGTTGCATTTGTAATTGAGAGGATTCAGGTTTAGAGCCAGGTATGGTCCTTCACCTTGGTGATTTAATGGCGGTATACAGGAGATATTTTCTTTGGAAGAGTCCAGAGGTAGTCAGTCAGTGATACAAAACCCTACCATTCCATACAAGCAACAAGCAACATCGTCTGTCATTTTCACCTTGCTAAAGTTACAAGCGTCTCGGACTCAATCCAGTGTCTATGTTCTGTTTTGAAATTCTCCTATAGCTATGTTTGATATTTTTCCATTATATTGATATAATCAAAATGAATACAAAGAATCATTAGAAAAAACTGGCTTATGTCACCATTATAATGAGTATTTATTTTATCTATATTCATCTATTCTGTACCAGTACGAAATCAATAGTACTTACTCCATATAGGTGTCTAATATGCATTCTAAAACTATTTAAAGCGAGTTTATGATTTCTCCCCTTCTGCCAAAAGTGTTTGCTTACCATCAATCTTTCGTACTATCATAAATGGTCTCCCTATTCACCTATTTATTTGGGGCCAATCCTTGGGATCATCCTTAATTTCTTTTCATCCTTCATCTCCAACCCAAGTGCCAGCCTGCCAACACTAATTAAAATATATCTTCTCCCAGGGCTACCACCACAGTTCAGTATACCATCATCCTTCATCTAAGCTGCTGTGATAGCTTCCTGGTGGGTTTTCCTATTTTAACTCTTTTCTCCCAGTATTGGATTCTATACAACCTCTCAAGTGACTTTTCAAACATAGATCAAATAATAATAATCCTTTGTTCAGAAGAGTGGCGTGCTAGTACCCTCTGAAAAATTCTAAGTGTCTCATTTCAGCCCACTATGACCTTTATGATTCAGTGCCTGGTAATCTCTGAATGTTTCCTCCTTAGGTTCTGTCCAGTGCTCACTCTGCCTGTGCTGGCCTTCCTGTTATTCCCCAAACGGCCCATGTCTGTTCCCTCCCAGTTTTGTACTTGCTTTTCTCTCAGCTACCATACCAGCCCTCTACCCACTCATCTCTGCTGGCTGCTCACTCACTTCCAAGTTCCTTCTGAAATGTCACCTCCTCAAAGAGATCTGCTCCAGCTGCCTTCTTGAACATACCCTGCTATTCTCTGTAGGCTTTTACCGCAAGCTTATACTGTGGTGCAGATTCATCCTGTCGCAAGCTGGGCATACCTCTCAAAAAAGGGAATTCTGGATGCAGTAGTGAACATTTAATTGTTATTATCCTTTAATACAAACAAAAGAGCTTCTACTGCCATTTCAAACACTGAGCTCAGGGTTCTGTTCTTTCTTTTTCAAATTTATTCTCCTCCCACCTTTCTGGCTCCCCTGGCCTGTAAAAATCTCACTTATGTACTAATGTGATTTCCATATTGCATGGATGACTCCCCTATTTACCAGTGATGTGTGATCTCATTTTTATTATAGAAGCATTTGCTATAGCAAAATGTATTGCACAGTTTATAATGCATAGAAGATGTTGCACACAAACTGGAATTATACATCAAATTGGTTATGCAAGAAAGAGTATTTTAATTTTTGATCCTTACATGATTATTTTATATAATGTTATCACGTATTTATGTTTCTTGTGTTAGAGAAAGACAGAACCAAAAGTTATCAAGACCCCACAATGAAAGAGTGAAATGTTTTACAGCAGCCAGGAGTAAATATCCAAACATAAACATATCATATATTCATATATAGGAGCAGATTGATAGATGATAGAGGTCACACTTAGCATGGTCCACTCAGTGTTACACTGAAAAATCTATAAAATGAAATTTTACTTTCTGAGCTTTCAAAAGGTAGACATAATAAAATACATATAATTTGTTTTTGACATTCTTTATTAAAATTAATAAAATATGCTGGAGAAAGAGAAACTAGGGAGGAGGGAAGAAGAGAATGAATAGCATTCTGATTCCTTCACCTGAAGACAATTATAGGAATAATTGCCAACTTCCTCTCATGTTTCACATTAGCTGTTTTTTCTCCTTCCCAGCCAAGCATATGTTTCAGGGTTGGTCTCTGAGAGCCCCTTTGGCAATTTCTGTGAGACTTCTGATCTGGAGGGTTTCTTTCTGAGAAGCAGAGCTCTGCCAGTCACAAGCTGTTTCCATCACTGTGTTTTCCTCGTCCACATTTATATCTTAGAAGGTTTTCATCGGGATAGGAGAAAATTGGCTTTTTCTAAGGGACAGATGTTTATCCTTTGGTTACAAGGCTTAATACTGCTTTACAGAAATTAAGACAGTTCTATTATTTTTATGTATCTTAATTCATTGATTATTTCATAAACAATAAACAACTTTTACAAACATCACATGAAAATCAAGTAATTTTTAAGCAAAGTATATCATTGTCTGCTGAATTATGTTAAACACAAATATAAGTCTTAGCAATCTTATAAGGAGATTCTTTTTTCTTGAAAAAGTGTAAGTAGTTGAGAAACCCCTCAAGCCCATCGGAGGTTGGATGGTCAGAGAAACAGATGTCTTCATAGTTGAATTTTGTGATTAAGACAAAAAACTCTAAAGAAAAGATGACTTGACCCATCTTTTATTATTTAAGTAATTTATGGTGATGATGTTAAATTACAGTAATCCTTATCTTTTGTGAGATAGTACAATTGTTACCTTTGGCTATATAACAAACTACGCCGTAATATAATAGCTTTAAAAAGGTATTTAGTATATCCCACAATCCCTTGGCTGGGGAGGTCTCACCATTCCTTGTCTTGTAGCTATATGGCCAATGCAGGCTGGTTTATGTGTGGCAGAAGGGATCTTTCCAACAAGAAAATGATCACTACCACATAAACTGCTCAAGTCTCTCAATTTGTCAGCTTTGACCCAGCCAATAATATGTCCAAAACAAGATTCAAGGAATAAACTGATCATTTCTCATGGGAGCAGCTGCAAATTTGTGAACTTTTTTTTTTTTTTTTTTTTAGTATTGGGAATCGAACTCATGATCTGGCGCTTGCCAGGCAGGCACTGCACCACTGGCCTAAAAGAGTGTACTTTTTGGTAATCTACTGTATACACAAAAATGAGGGGCTGGCTTTTTCTCTCTTTTATTATAAAGGTTAAAAACTTTCACAAGTTCCAAATTGCTGCACATGAGGGTGTAACCGCATTTTATGGCATCCTCCCTTCTTCATCAATCCTTGTATACATTAGCTTTGGGAAGACTAGCAGACCCCCTATGATGCTTCATGTTCTAAGAATGTGGATGATAGCTTATTCAGCTCCTGACATTTGGCTTCTGGTGATGCCATGCATGCCATATTCTTATAGGTTTGTACATTTATTGCAATAATTGCTTGGTAGATGATTACTAAGTTTCTTGGGGTAGGGACTATTTCCCTAATTATTGTGAAAGTGACTTACTTCTTGTGATTTATGCTGATGAGCCCTTCTTAGCCCTTCTTTTCCAAAGAAAAGAATTTTTACAACAAACGGGAATTCCTTATCTTATATAGATTACCTGTAGCTCCTTATTTCTTACACTTTATGGTGTTTGCATTTTCCTAATGTCTGAAGAATAAAATCATTCTAGTCTTAATTCATATAGATTATGTGTTCATAATTATATTTACAACTTCAAATTTTCCCAATCTTAAGGTTATTTAATTTTGTATGTTCTTTCCAAATCTGAAATTGCCTTTTAGTACATTTTTTTTCTAGTACAACTTTCCTAGTGATTTTCATAGAGGTTATGCTAGTTTACAATCCTGCCAACAACACAGAAGTTTCTTTTTTTCTCATCAGCATTTGTTGTTATTTGATTTCTTGGTAATAACCATTCTTCCTTGGGTATGATGGAATTTTGGTGGTGTTTTATCCTTTAGTGAAGAACTTCAAATAAAATGGGGATCACAGAGAAGACTTTTCATATGTTCTCTTATATGAGTATACAATATTATATAAAAGTGTAAAATAAAAGATAAGTAAGAAGTGAGATCTTTTTCAAATAAGTATATCAAGACATTGAGGGAGAGATGGAGGGAGACAAGGGAAATGGGATGAAAAGAGGAATTAAGATGTGTACATATGTGTACTAATCTCCACAAGAAAATTAAACATTATGTACTACCAATGTCTACTAATAAAAGCATAAATAATAGAAAAAAACCTTTTCCTTCTCTCCAAAGGATATCTGTTAATGCATCTGACCATCAACAGAGATATTAACAATCCTCTGTGTTGGCTTGTTTCTAAGACTTTACTTCCTATGACATAGACAGGAAAGTTTTTCAGAATCTATGAGCAGCTATTCTTTATAAAGCTATATCATATCACAGAATTAAGTGTGCTATTAAAATCATTTGCAAAGTGAAAGGCGTCAAAGGATGAGAAATATAAGGTATGCATATATATGAAACATAAACATATTACATATATGTAAATTCATAGCAATGAAATTATTGCAAAAATAAAATGAAGCAATAGGATATAGATATCATATTAAATATCAAAATATTACAAAACTCAGCATTGAGCAAATCAGTCAAGCAGGATTAGAGGTGGGCGGGGCCTTGTCCAAAGAGACATCACTGAGGGCAGGGCCCAGCAGTTTGAGCCCCCACCCGGATCCGCCCTTTTCTCTCTGCTTTCTGCTCATCACAAGGTAGCTGTTTGCCTCTGCTTCCAGGAGCCATGCGTCATGGATTCTAACAATGAGCTAAATTAAACCTCTTTTATAACATTGTGTCCCAGTACTGAGAAAGACACTGTGACAGTCATATTCTTTGGCCTATTCCTGTGTAGATCTTTCCTAAAATGAAAGACTGCACCACATATACTATGCAACTCAAGAGCCACAATATTTATTCAGTCCTTTCAAGGACCATTGTCCCTTGGTGTACTCAGGGAGTTGGTTCCCGGCCTCCAAATGACACCAAAACCCAGTGTTCAAGTTCCTTACATAAAATGGTGAAATATTTGCATTTAACCTATGTACATCTTTCTGTATATTTTAAACCATGTCTAGATTATTTGTGAAACCTTATGCAATATAAATGATGTATTGATCATGGAATAATCCCAAAGCAAAGGTTGCAAAATAAGGAAAAAGATAAAAAGAAGGTATGGTTTCTATTTAATTTCCTTTCCCAGTGTTTTCCTGATGTTTTGCTTTTAATATCTCCCTTGGAGCAATAAGTCAAATGTCTTCCTTCAAAGGCAAGGAACAGTGATATACACTTTGCACGTAGTAAAATCTGTGTGATTTCATGGCTGCTGAAAAGAAAAATATTTTCCCTCTTTCTCTCTTCCTCTGTTTCCCTAATGTAATAAAATAGCTTCCCTAGTAGGTCAAAGGATTTTGCTATTTCTTCTTCCTGTGCTCTGAGATAGTTGCTACTGCCTGTTTTGAAAGTTGCTTTTTGTTTGGGAGAGTTTTAATGGATGGTTATTAGCTGGTGCCTAAAGGGTATAAGTTTTCTATATGTAAAAGCAGGGAAGTTATAGGAAAGAAGTTATAAAGACTCTAAGCAATTTAAGAGAATGATGCTAATTGCTGTTCCAAAATGCTCCCCTGTAGTCAGAGCCTTGGGCCTCTACAGCTCACTTTTCTTTCTGTCGGTGACTCACATTTTTATTTCTATTCCTGTTAGTACTGTGCCATTTAGAGTTTTCCAGTTCACTTCTCCTTTCAAATCTCAAAGGCTATTCCCCGGAGGACTCACTATCTACTTCTAAACGCTTGCTGGAGATTCTGAGGTACTAGAATTCCCCTGCACTCATCTCTTTACCCTGAGCCATGAAGGAAGGGTAGAATCTTTCACCTCAGAGCAGATCTTACTAGGAGAGCCAAGCAGATCCCAGAAGCAGCACTGGCCAGGGAAGACAGGTAGTCCTGTACCACCTGCCCAAGCCATGCCCTTACAGCTACTGGAATCCAAGGACAGGGAAAAGTGTCTTGTATGTTCCCCCTCTATTCCTCCTGTATAGAAAAATTGTATTGATAACTTTTTAAAATTGGCTTTGAATTTGACCCTGTTCCCATAGCCAAATATCGTCATGTTGCCAGTTTGAAAAATGTTTTGCAAGTGAAAAAAAAAAAAAAAATGGGATCAGGAGGGAAAATCACAAAACTTCCCCCAGAGTATTGTGAAGAAATCAGGCTAATGAAGAAGTCAGGATCACTCCTAAACAGGCCCTGTATTTCTTGAACATTTGGAATTTCCTTTTGAACCCAGAAGCAAAAATAAATACTAAAGCAACTTGATTAGGCTTACTTAGATACACAGTAATGAATTAGAACCAAAATGGAAAAATATTCATAAAGACTTTCACATTCAATCAGGGCCTGATTTGTGGGCAACCACCTATGAGGATGGTTTTCCAGCCTGATATCTCAACACTGAAGGCCCAGGGCAGATGTCTTTCATATTTAGCCAGTGTAAAATTGCTTCCATTTTCATAGTAAGTTAAAGGACAAATGAAATTATAATGTTTAACAGCGGAGGATTTCACATTTCATGTAAAAATCTGGGATTCTGACTTCTCTTGCAAAATCCGGACATGTATGTCTGAGGACTCAGCAACTCCTAGTCTTGGTTGTAACTCACATCCACCAGGTCAGTGTGGTCCCTCTCTGCTTCCCCTATATGCCCTCACCTACAACCTGCTCTCAGGCATCTCACCCTTGCCATGCTCTGCCCTGTGTCTTTGCTGGCTGATGCTGGTTTCTCCCCACAGTAACTCTTGGCCTAGAGCAGGACTGGTTTCTTCCCATTATAGATCCCAGGTTGTCATGGTAACTTAGATCAGGTCACTCACAAGTTAACTCAGTGGTCATTTAAGTCAGATCACTTAATAAAGCAGGGAAAGTGCTAGGCCAAGATGCTATACATCGCTGTTCTCAGTGTGCACACCTGTGAGAGTATTCTTCTTGAGTGATGAGAGGAACATTTCTTTTTAAAAGTATTTTCAGGTCTTCCAGACAGCAGCATATTCACCCCTGAAATAAATTTCTATTTTACAAAAGAAGGAGAAAAAAAAAACAAAGCAAATCTAAACTTCATGTCTTGATTGCTCAACAAGAGAGTATATTGATGACACAAATGTCCTGAGCTAGATAGTGATTATATTTAAGTACCATAGAAGATTTTCTCAGAAAAGATTGCAATCACTGTAAGTACTTAGTATTGCGTTGCTTACACAGAAGGGAAGTGACTGTTGAAAGCAGAAGAAGCATCCTTTGTATAGATTAGTTTGTCTATTGTCCATTAACTGTGAATGAAAGTTGAAATTCTGTTCACTGTGATTCAGTGCTCAATTCAGTGCTAAAAAGCAGCAGCCCTTGTTTAAGTCACTGCCTGGAAGATCTGCTGAGTTTATTGCTGATATGGGCAGTGATAAAGGTTATAAAAATTTAGAAAGAGATTCTTTCCCTGTTACAGTGCCATAAATACATGTGCAGATACAAATACATACACACACACACACACACACACACACACACACACACATGCACACGTGTGTATTATTTTGAAACTCTTCAAATTTAACCAAAATAGTAGCTACTCTTTTATTTAGTTTTGTATAGTGAAATTTATGTATTACTATACTTAAAGGAAAATAATGGTATTTTCCCTGTTAGAAATATTATCCTTGTTAGAAATGAGGTCAGAAACACTCAGGGAGGATAAGTAATTTCGCCAAGGTGAATAGGTACAGAGTTAAAACTTTAGAAATGCAACTTTATGTGATTCCAATGCTACTAATTATACTCTTAACCACTTTTCTTTACTATCTTCATAACCATTCCTTCCCCATCAAGATAGTGGTATAAACTATACCAAGCTTTTTGTGTATTTCTGTGTTCATGCATAAAATAATATATCAAAACATATCTGATTTTAATGTAGTTATTGAAAGCATACTATATCTCTGAAGTCCATTCTTAAAGAGGTAACCAGAGGGACCAGGGATTTAGCTCAGCAGCATAAGCGCCTGCCTTGCAAGTGTGCTGTCATGAGTTTGATCCCCAGTACCAAAAAAAAAAAAAAAAAAAAAAAAAAAAAAAAACAAGAAAAGAATTAAAGGGGTAACCAGTAGTTGACATCAGAAAAATTCTTGCTTTAAAGATTTTAAGGAGAGAGAAGATTTGATAAGATTAGTTTAGTCCCTGTTTGAATTTTACTTAGAAGCTAAGAAAAAACTTTATATATAAATAATGTTAAATACAGAGGTTATGAAATGCAGATGAGAGAAATACAGATAATGCTACCTTAGGTGTGCATAACTTCAAGCTGAAGAAGGATTTTGTCTGTTTTTGCTGTGTGTGTCCTCCACAGGGACTCTATGAGAAGCTCTTTTGTTTGGTTCCTCTTCCACTTGTGGCTACCAGACTTCTTTCCTCCTTAGATTTCCCTTTCTGTCCTCACTTTGAAGCTTGTCCTTGCTCGGAATTCTCTCCTTGGTCATCTTCCCATTTGTTTCATCTTCTCTTCTGTCATTTTCTCTTTCTGCACATACTCACTCCATGGTGTTGTCTTAACCTCCAGATGGCTCTCCGCCCCATGTCCACCCCACTGAACTCCACCCCCCTGAATCCAGGACTCTGGCCACTGATATGATGGCTCCATTCAAATGATACAACAGCTCACTGAAGGTAACATTTCTGGAATTGCCCTTGAAAAGTGCCCTTCTCAAATATTTCTGTGCAATTTGGTGATGTTACCACATTCTATTGCTAAAGTTGGAAACCTAAGATTTACCTTGGAGTACTGCCTTCTGTCTTGCCTAAAGCACTTACTCAGTAACCACATCCTGTCAGAGACACCCAATTTTAAAAATGATCAAACTACTTTCTTATTTCCATTCCTTTGATAACAAGTCTCAGTCTCTTCAAGGGGAATAGGAGGAGTTCAACCTGGGACACTTTTGTTTTTTGCCTTTTTTTATGGTGCCAATTTTCACCCATTTTTTCTGACTCTTAACTTTGTTTACCTCCTACAACTTGCCTTCCACACTGCTGCTAAAGTACTGTAATCTTTCTAACATGCAGATCTGACAATGTCTGTCTTCTGGTTTTCTGGTTTGACACCATATAAGGAAAGTCCAGTAACCGCCAAGGTTATTATGAGTTTCAACTCCCCATGTTCTTCTCTCATTACTCCATTCTGCATGCTTGCTGATCCCAACCATGCTGAATTTAAGAGTTTCTGAAAGGCACCGTGCTGCTCTATGTTTCTTTGTCTCTTCACATGCTGTGGGCATTTGCCTTATTTCTAAAATCATGACCAAATTAACCTGGAGTATCTGTATCCTTACATCAAATGCCAGGCTTGATATCTTTCTGGTGTTCCCTGATCATGCCATTGCATTGATCATGTAGTAGGTCAAGTGTCCTTATGTGTTACCTATGTGTCTTGTAGGGTCTTCCATTGCTATATGCACTTCAGTATGATTTACTGGGTCACACTCTATACATAGTCATTAATTTAACAGGCTAGGAGCTTCTTAGAATCATTTGGCATCATTTCTTTTTCTCTAGCAGTAAGGGAATGCTTCCTTGTAGTACATGCTTAAGTGATATTTGTTAAATAAATATAGAGTCTGCCAAGTAAAATATACATATGAGGAAAAAAAACTTGTATAAATATTTTAATACCAAATTTATTGAGACATCATGAGAGTAATCCGAGTTACCTTTGGCCTCTGCAAATACAAGAGGTGCTCAAAGTGGTAGCCATTAGCTTCCAGACTTCATTAGAATGGGAAACTGCTGAAATGTATGTACATTCTTGATGGACTCTGTATATAAATAAATAAATGGCCTATGATTAACTTTTTAACTTAAGTAGCATTTTTCTACTTTCATTTTATGTAATATTAAAAAACTACTGAACACTGACAGCAGAAAATGGAAGGCTCAGAGAAATGTAGTACTTAAAGACATTTAGCTACTGAATTGCTGGATATCTGTAGCTATGTTTATTTTTTCTCTACTTTATCACACATTGACATGTATGTAGGGGAGTCACTTGACTTGTTCTTGTCTATTTTTCTCATCTCTAAAATGAGGTAATAATAATGATGCCTACGTCTGACCAGCACGTGAACCCATGAGTTACTATATCTAACATATGCAGAGCAGTCTTGGCACATACAAAGTGCTCACTGAGTTGTTATTAGTACTATCAATATTGTTATCAAAGCGAAGATAGAGAAAAGCAGAATCCTTGGTTGAATTCGCTTACTGACTTTTACCATATTGCTTCATTCAAAAATTCAATGTTGTGTCATCCAAATTTCTTTTTTTTAAGGAGCCTTTAAATGACAGTCCAGAGGCTCTCAGAGTTTAAAAAAGTACAGCAATGCATGTGCATTTTGTCATGGTACCTCTTGACACTAATGCTTTGGTTCATGAGTATTAAACCAAGCAGACAACTGGTAGACTACATGTCCAAACAAGAGAAGTCCAGCTATCTGTTTCTTAAATTTTCTCCTGTATTTTACATGTTATTAATTCTGAAATACTGTAGCTTATCTACATTCAAGGATACATAAAGCAAGAATTCCAGGTCCCTGTGTAATATTTCTCTGATGCATGACAGTGTTGTTAGTTATCTTCAGCAAACAATTCCAATCACATTTGAAGGAACTGAACATCAAAAAGAAGATTTAAAATAGCTCGCATGCTGTCTAGTGAAAGGACTTTGATTATCTGTAATAGCATAAAAATTCTAGGTACTGAGAAGTCTGAAATTGAATCAAAGATTAGGAGCTATGAGTAAAGGACAAAACTTTAAGCACAAATAGGAATTCGGAATTAGTAAAAGAAACAAGACAGGAGAAATAGCACAGGAACTAACAGTAATGATTCCATTTAAGCTGTTCCTTTAATAATCATATCCCGAGGGGATCCCGGGAATTACCTAGAGACTTGACATTGTTATTCAGAGAACATTTGGAATTAACACTACCCTTATTGTTGAATTCTCCTTGGAGTTGTTTACACACACCTTGATGCTGATGCTCTAAGAAGCTATTATATCCTTGTATGCATTAGATTGCAGAACAACTAAATGAGAGGTGCTCTTGAATCTTGATTCAATCAAAGAGGCATTTTGTATTAGGTGCTGCAGTCCTAAACGTGGTTCCAATGATTCACCCAGAGTTTATACTCCAGTAAAGAGTTAGGCACTGTGAACTGTCCACTGAGGTTCTTTGCTTAATTGAGTGTGATGTGGTGAAACACTGGTTGGTAACAACTGGAAGGTACGCACGTGTAGCCAGACACCAGGGAGCAGCATACAAGGGTTCTCGGCCGGCAGCAATGCTTAGCGGCATTCCTAGTCTTCAGAAATCTGGCTGGCCAAAAAGGTCAGTGACCATCCCCACCCAGTTCAGGGAACTATCCTTGTTTTTGTTTGTGTGTTTGAAGGGCTAGTTATTTGTTTTCAATATATAGCTCTTAGAACTGAAAATTCAGAACAGCTGGAAAGGGCTCGAGATTTAGCTCAGTAGCATTAGTGCCTGCCTGGTAAGCATGAGGTCATGAGTTCAAAATGCTCAGAACCAAAAAATGGCTAGAAATCCAGAAAAGTCACCTTTCCTGGTATTACTCTGAAAATCAATCTATCTGTCGGATAGGAAATACATTTCTCTCACTGACTCTTTCTATTGTATAAAATAGCACCTTCCAGCACAGAGGAACCAAGCAGCACTGAGCTCAGAGGAGTTGCTCCATTGCAAAATTCCTCTGAAAATTATTTTATTTTTAAAAATGTATTTCTTTTCCCAGGAATTGTCCTTTGAATGTACATTTCTAAGAATTGGTACTTAAATTCCGTTAAGTGCTGCTATAATTAATAAACACTTTCTGATCTCCCCACTGCTGCTTTCTAATGTCAGGATATAAATAAAAAATGAGAATTTACTTCCAATTCTGGTGAGTATTCTAAGTAGACTGAGAACAGTTCTACTACAAGAGGGAACGATGAGTGGCTCGCATTATGTTTATTGGTCTGGTAACTCCTTTTGAATAGGTAGTCTCACTGAGTCCCGAAAAATGAGAAAATAAAACTTTCAGGAATAAAACAGGAAGACGGTGCACTAAGCAGGCTCTTGTGGTTCTGACAGCTCAGCGCGGAGTAGGGAGGAACCCCCTGGGCCTAGGGTCCTGTAAGAAGGGAGGCACAGACCTGGCTCCTAGGATGGTATGGATCCATCATGGAGGACTTTAAGAATGCAGTGATGCTGATGAAGTCTCCAGCAGAGAATTCAAGGACCTCACTGTCATTCTGAAAGATATTTCTCACTGCTCTTTAGTTCCTAGATTGCTATTGGGCAAAGGAGAAAGTCCCTAGGAGGCTTCTGTGGTGGCTTATAAAGAAAACAGTAGTGGCTTGGGTTGGTATGGGATCTCCACTGAGACAGAGAGCATTTTTTGAGGGAAATAATGAGAGCTATAAACTGCTGGATTCAGTGGGAGGGCTTCAGGGCTACAGGATAGCTCGTGAATGCCTTTGCAGTTGTGGTTGAACTCTTGGTTAGACAGTGATAGATACGGAAGTCTTTACATACGCCTTGAATGCATTTGTCCATTTCTCCTTCAGTGCTTCTTCCCTCTTCCCAGCCGCAGTCCTCTCAACACATTTCTTTTCAGATCTGATACATTCAGTAAGCATACACTGAACAAAACTTCAAGCCTCTTCCCAGTCATGCACATTTCTTTGGCAGCCTATATGTGCTGGAAAATAAGGTTAAGTTTTATTTAAGGCTACGTAAATAAAAGCTTGAGCTAAAATACCAAGGTCTCTGACTTCAGTAGATGTTTTTAGTCTTTAGTTACACATGTTAGAAATTTCCCATTTTCTGGTTAGATTTCTTTAAAAGTAGAATTTTCTCATTTAATCTATTTGAATTAAGTTCTTTCCATTACTTTTACAAGTTAATTATAAAATTATACATTTCATAAATTGTACAGTATTTAACTTTTGGTAGCAATCATTTGTCTTTTACTAGTGCTAGTGTATATATAAGAACAAAATAGTTTATTAAAAATTTAATAAAAATTAAAAAGAATTTAAATAATACTGAATTTTAAATTTTTGACTGGTTCTAACAAACTACATACCCAAATAAGAGCAAAACTCTATAGCAGAGATCCTTCTTTACAGTTAAAAAATATAGAGGCATAGAAAGCTTGAGTAACATGCCCAAGATTGCACAGCTATGTAGAAATTTCTGGGAACAACAAGCCTTTGGCTTTACAGAGTAACAGCCTAATGAAGATGGCAGATTACAAATAAATGCTTGCAAATGATTGCAAATAAGTGCTTGGCCAAGGTGTTACAATAATGGCAGCAGTGATCTTCTCTTTGATATAGGTAGGGTTGCCTAATCTAGTCTTAAACAGTTGCCTTAACTTGTTTATACCCATTGCTGTATGAAACTATCTCAGACTGAGTAATTTATAAAGGCCAGGAATGTATTACTCACAGTGGTAGAGGTGGGGAGGTTCTAGAGTATTCCAAGGTATCAATGGTTGCACTGTTAGATGAAGACTACTGTCTGCTTCCAAAGTGGCACTTATGGCTTCAGCCTCCTGAGGAGAGCAGTGCTGTGTCCTTAAGAGGTAAAGGGACCTTGAGCCCAAGGTTGCAAGCAGCCTCATTACAAAGGGCCTTATCTTACTCATGAAGCAAAAAGCTTTCAATACTTCATCAACCACTTCTTAATACTGTCATATTGGCCATTCAACTTCAATGTCTGAATTTTGAAAGAGACACAATTAAATTATTTGGAATGAGAGAAGATATATAGGCTTCCAGAAAGACACACCCGGTTATAGATTAAAAACTTGTGGTCAATTTAACACCAGCGGAATTAAATCACCATGGTGCTAAGCATAGGTGTTTCACTTGAGGAAAGTTGCCAGCATAAATACAGATGTGTAGAAAGAGAAGGCATTGAAGCATTGAGGCATTGTGGCATTGTGCATTCTCCTACATGTTGCTGTTTGAGCCACTGGTTCTCCTGGAGAAGCCCTGCCCTTACATCAAGCATTGCTTCCTGGCTTTGGAGGGGAAGACATGTGCCACTTAGTCTCTAAGATGAACTTGTCATGCTGCTTCCTGGCATGTACTCCACTATGCTTATTGTCAGAAGAGCTCAGGGCCTCTGCGTTGCTAAGTATGACTGTGGTGCTTTTCAGGACAGCCCTGGTCTTTGTTTGGAGCATCTCTTCTTGGCTCCAACATAGAATCCTCAACCTACCAGCACAGTTCCTTCACCCTACTGGCATAGACTTTCTAGCCTCCACCACTTACCTTTGGACCTTACAAGCACAGATCTGTAAAAGAAATTGGCATGAGTCCTTCTTGTGGGCTCTAGACCTCCAGCTGGACTTGTGGGAGGCATTGTCATGAGATCTGGGTCTTCATCTGGACTCATGTAGGACATTGCTGTGGGATTCAGGCCCTTGGTTGAATATTTTATGTCTTTGGTGTGGTGGATAGATTTCCTACATTTTCTTGTATTAACTCTGGGTGACCATCATAAAATAAATTCCATGTCCTGATTTTAATTGTTCTCATCACAGTCCCTGACTACAACACACCTGAACTGACCTGTGCTTGGATGAGTAAGTACATATTTTGTAAGTGAAATTAACAGCGAAGTAGGGGCTGGGGGTTTAGCTCAGCGGCATAAGCACCTGCCTTGCAAGCAGGCGGTCGTGAGTTCGATCCCCGGTACCGATAAAAATGAAAAAGACAAAAAAAAAAAAAAAAAAAAAAAAAAAAAACCCAAAAAACAGCGAAGTGGAGGTTTATTAGGCAAACATGCATATATAATAACACAATGTTGGAGGAGAAATGATGAGTACTAAGACCAGAGAAATAGACTGCAGAGGTAAATTGTGGGATTTAGAATATGTTTTAATTTTTATCACAAATAAATCTTTCTGTACTGAGTGCATGAATTGGGGAGGATCAAGTAAAAATCTAGAAATCCAATTTAAACTTTTATTTTCATTTTTCTACTGTAATAAAAATGAGATTAACAGAATTTTATTTGTACATGTTTTCAGTTCTGTGGTTTACAATCACCTTGGAGAATGGTTATATGCATGTTATAGTATGTTTCTTTTTTTTTTTTTTAATTCCTTTCTATTTCCCTCCTTCTCCCAGCCTCCTTCTCCAGTTCCTCTATGGCATTTTTCAATCCTGTTGATGTTAGCTGTCTTAGTTCATTTTATGGCCTGTAATGCTTCATTAACTGGAGTTATGAAGTTCTTGTGCATGGTACATCTTTATTCTTAGCACTTCTTCCCCTCATCCTTGATTCCTTGGACCATTTCTCTATTGCAAGAGATCCATTCCATTGTTCCTTTCTATCCTTTATCATTTTCTTTGTTTGTACTTTGCCTTACTCAAATGAGGGATACTGTCTGATATTTAAGCTTGTATTTCATTCATTTCACTTAACATTATATTTTCCAAGTGCATCCATTTTCTTAGAAGTATCTCAAATCTGTCATTCTTTATAGCTGAGTAATTAGTCCATTATATATAAATATAATATTTTCTTTATGGGTACACAGAGTGCATCCAGGATTTAATTATTATAAGCTGTGCTGCTATAAACATTGGTATGCATGTATCATGGCACTATGATTTAAGCCCTTTGGAGAAAATGCCCAGCAAGGGCATAACTGGATCATACAGAATTTCTAATTTAAGTTTTTTGAGAAATCTCCATACTGATTTCTATAATGGTGTACTGGTTTGCATTCCCAAATGAAGGAGGGTTCCTTTTTCACCACAGCCTCACCAGCATTTGTTATTGTTTGGTTTCTTAATGATTTCCAATCTTTCTGGAGTAAAAGGGGATCTTAGCATTATTTTAACTTGTATTCCTCTAATAGCCAGAGATTTTGAACATTTTTTCGTAACTTGCTGACCATTTGTGATTCTTTCTTTGTGAGTTGTCTGTCCTTTAACTTGACCATTTCTTGACTGAGACTCTAACTTTAGGCAGTTTAATTTTTGAGTTCTTTGTATAGTCTAGATATTAGTATTCTGTTTGAAGAGTAGCTGGCAACATTTTTTACCATTCTGCAGATTGTCTCTTCATTCTATTAATTGATTATTTTTGGTGATCAGAAGCTTTTTTCTTGACACAATCCCATTTGTTGATTCTTCCTGCTATCTCTAGTGTGACTGAGATTCTGTTTAGAAAATCATTTCCTACAGCAATGTCTTCAAGTGTTTCACCTATTTTTTTTTCCAGTAAGCCTAATATTTCTGTTTTAAACTAAAAGCAGTGTTTTAAACAGAGTCATGATGTTAGGGATGAAAAAGTAAGACAAAATTGGAGATTAAAAGAGAAAGTACATATAAAATGCTGAGCATAGAGTTCTTACTTCTTTTTGAACATCCGGTGTGTGCATGTGTATGTCTGTGTGTGACTGCTCAGTTCCTTGATTGATCCTTGAGAATGTCAGTACCTCCATGTAGTCCATCTATGTGCACAGAAAGAGTTTGACTAGATTCTCCTGGAGACATGGGCCCTATCTATCTAAGCCTCTCTAACTCTAAGGTTGATGATATGCTGAAATATCATCGGCGAAACCTGGAAAGACAGTCTCTTTCCCAGCGCAGAAATGCTTTTTTTGCACAGCTCTTCTATTGTCTGCTCTTCAAATGATGTACCAGCCTCTTTCTTTTACCTGATGTTATTTCTGAAAACAGCCTGCAGTTCTTGGCATCATGCTAGAGGTTCTACCTCTGACCAGTAGTTCCTGGTTTCAGAGAGGAACACATTGGCTTAAGGTCATATGAGAAAAATATTCTACCATTTTTCTCTTCCTTAATGTCTTAGGTGGGAACACATTTCCTAATCCAAATTGGGACACTTTATAAGATAAAAATATATTGATAATATAATAACATATAATAAAGAAACATCATCCTGGGATTATGTGGGCAAATGGGGTGGTAGGGTCACTCAGGTGAAGGCATTCTTGGAGCAGTCCAGTGCTCTGTCTCTCATATGGCCAGATGTCCATCTCCATGTCATATCCCACCCCCAAGCTGCCAGGCCTTACCCCCTGGAACAGTAAGTCTATGCCAATATTCTCTGTAGAAAGCACACTGAATGGAATATGCGTAAAGTAGACTCACACTTGCTTCTTTCTTACTTCATGTCGGTATTAATACCCAGGTGGAGAGGGGTCCAAGCTGACTATCTGTGTCTCAGTCCCTGAACCTTTCAAACTCTAGAAGTATTTGATATCTTTCCGATATCCCCTGAAAGGAAAGGTAGTGGCTACTTGATCCTCCACATGAGAATCTCAAATGTCAAATCAGTACCCAATTACTCAGCATATAAAAAACTCTAAGAAATTCAGTATATACCTCCATTCTTAAAGCGCTGTGGCTGTTTGTAACATGCAGCACCCCCCAGCTGTCAACGTGACAATGAATACCTTACTCCTCTTTGATGTAAAAGTAAGGTCTGTTATAACAGGTCCCTCATACCTTGTGCTGGGACCAAAGAGTTAGAACCTGAGGAAGGAAATTTCTACTTTACTTTTCTATTGATATGAATGACACCTGAATACATTTGCTTTTTGTTTCAAGCCAGATGGCCCAATGGAGCAAATCACACAGGGAAGAAATTTATGAATCAAGTCTTTAATGCACATTTGGCCCCTATAATCACTGCACATAAAATAACTCACTGGAAAACATTATTCATTTTTATCAAAGGACCACACAAGATCTTTATTATACCTCTTATTTTTACAGTGACTGCAATTGTAAATGAAGTTTTACTACTTCCTAATCATCTGCCCAGGGCAAATTGCTGTTCAGCTTTCATTGGAAAAATAAAATAAAAATCAAAATGATTAAATTATTGATGGATAGTTAGGGGGATTGGTAAGGGAATCAATATATAACTCAGCAAGAACAGTAAAATCTTAGAGGTAGTAAAATTTAGGTGATAGATATATGGGGATCCATTGTAAAGTTCTTCCAACTTTACTGAATGTTTAAAAAATTAAGATATTGAGAAATAATTACTTATTGTTTTCAATTAAAAATCATGCAGTAGAGGGACTTTTGTTGTTATTCTCTCTTTGACATCATAATGGCTGCTGGAAGTAGTAAGGACAAAAGTCCCCAGTGCAGAATCACAGCAGTGACTGCAGCTGTCATGCCTGTGTGTCCCCTGCCATCTTGGCCCCTTGGTTGGTATAGATCCCTGCTTCCCTCCCAAGAAAGTCATGATCTTGAAAGGCACACTCAGGGTTCTTTACACAGTAATAGCGTCTCAGGTCACTACTCTGACATGGTAGAAGGGAAAACACAACACAAAACAATTGAGACGAAGTGAACAGAGCAAAAAGGCAAGAAAGAAGAGGATACATGAAGCTGAGTAACTTCTCTGTTCTGTAACTTGGTTTTTAAATTTAAGAGTGTTTCCAGAGGCAGATGGGTTTGAATGTCAAACCAGAGCAGAGAGAGCCATAGCCTAATGCATTCAACCATGAGCTGTACTGGTGCAGACCTGCAGGTGTCCAGCACACCTACTCCCAACCCAGCCACCGTGCTCCTTTCCTTCCTGTAGTCTGCTGAACAAAGTAGCCATATTGACTTAAAAATACACAATAGTATCAGGCCTATCCAAAAGATAAAGTGAAAGAATAAAAATGAAATCAAAAAGCACTACTCTAAAGTAGATACAAACCATCCACCAGAGAAATAATGCCTAAAGAGACACAAGACTATTTGATAAACTACTTCTTTATATTTTCAGAGTTCCAGTTATTGTTTTATCTAAAATGAGCACTTTAAGAAGAGATATGAGAATTCAAACAACAAGTAAAAGCATATCAAAACATAAAACCATTAGAAATAAGCCACATTACAAATAACAAAAGGAGAATCAGTTGGAATGTAATTAAAGACCAGGATTTGATGCTTGATGAAGCAGGCCTGATGCTGGAAGATGGTCAACCTTCACCCACAAGTTGAAGGGAAAGAAATTACGATAAAGACAATAGCTCTCCTTGCCCTTAGGATAGAAAAATAGAGAACAGATCACCAGGCATGCAAGAACTGAAGAGACAGAGCATTCTTGTGCCATTTTGGGGGGACAATAGAAAGGGAAGACAAGAAAATAAGATTCTATCAACCAACAGAGCTTAAGAGGATAAAGGGATAAGAAAGATAAAGAGAAAGTGTCACTGTGTGTGTGTGTGTGTGTGTGTGTGTGTGTGTGTGTAAAGGAGATAAAATAATACTGGACATTATACTGACAAGCAAATGTAAATATTTTAAATCTTGGCAATAAGAAATAATACAATTAACAAAAGTTAAGCCATAAAGGGGACTACTGCAGATCTATGCAAGGAAATAGACTCATGCATGCTCTAGAATTTACAGGCGAGTTTTTTATAATAAAAGCCTCATATATATTAGGTGGCATATAAAAACAAAAACAAGCTAAATCATGAAGATGAAAGACAAAAGTGTACCAATTTCTGTATTCCTCATACTAAAAATTAAGAAACGTTTTATACTGCAAGGTTATATAGGTTTTAAAAGCATATTAACTCAAACTTTTCAAAGGTTTTAATAATCTTTCTTTGTTACTTTTTTAAAATTTAAGATATTTAGGAAACAAAAATTGTATGTTATGGAAACATGAAGTCAATGAATCCTTTAACTTTTTCTGTCACTTGATTTCAAGTTAAATTTTTCCTTATATAAATGAGTATGGAGCCTCATGAGACACTATTTACTAAGACATGTTGATTTTTTGTTGCTGCTGCTTTTGTTGCTTTTTTTCAAATTTGACTCTTCTGTATTTTACTTTTCCAAAGTGATTTTTAAATCTATATGTCATTTTTCAAAAACCATAGTCATACTTTTAACCAATGTCTTCTGTTAACAAAGGTACAGAGGACTTTGAGGCAAGTTCTCTGATCTTTCCTTCTCTGTGGGCTTGTGCAGGAATGGGGCTTTGACTGGATGGCTTCCGTTTTAAACATTAAAATCATTGGCATGATCAGTTCCTTTTACTTTTTAGCAGCCTGGACACTAATTGTCCAGTTGACTAAAACACTTTAAAAACCACCTGGAAATTTTAGGAGAAATGTCACAATCTTATTGTCATTGCAAAAATTATTATTTTGTTTTTGTTTTTGTGTGTATAAATTGTCGGGGTTACCCCTAATTCCTGATTATAGGGATAGAAAGCGTTAACTCGTACAAACAGTAGACTCAAAGTTCGTGCGGCTGACTCTGTGCCGTCTGCTATGAAGAACTGGTATTTAAAGCATGACTCAAATATTTGTAAATCACATTACATTTTCACAAGATGACCTTCTCACCAACATATTTGTGTAATTTTGATGTTAGTGGATTTGGTTTGCGTTGGTAAGGTAGAAAAATGTGTTACAGGGAGGTAATTACTGTAAAGCTATTTAGTTATTGATTTTTCCAACATAGCAGGCTTGACATTTTGCAGATATAATGAAGGAACAGATATGCATTAGCAGAATGAGAATAGAATAAATGTACATTTTAAAGGAAGACATAATTTATTTTAACAGATACACAGTAATTATCCCGGAAGTGTGACTGCTTTCTTCATAAATGGCATTAACTATTCAAATTAAAATGACAGAACTATAATATGTAAGAACTATAATATGTAAGAATATTATGAGGATGTTTAGAGCTTTAGCATTGACACAAAGGTACATAAAAACTTCATGTTTACCATTTTTTTTTTTGGTAGTCTCTGCTGTCATTACCTTTTATCAAAAGCACACTTTATTTTGAAGTATTTATACTGGCTTTTGCTTTATTCTTCATGTAGAAAAACATTTTTGCTCTGCATATCTGTTAATAGCTCTAAGTAAATGCATCTTCTCCACTTGAAGCAAGGGTGTATGAGTTTTAAAAAATCAGTTTAGGATTTCCACAGCCTGTGAGAGTTGCTGAGTCCTGCTTTTCATTACTGGTTTGCCTGCCATTCTGATTTCTAGCCACAGTGAACACCTATGTTACAACATGGTAATGTGTCTTTAAAATGACAAAAAGAATTTCTTACACATCCAAGGAGTGTTTTAATCTAAAAGATAGCCTTTGGTGGAAACACATTTTGAACTATGTTTTGAGTGCTTCCAGAGTCGGCAGGTGAAACCCACAAGAAAGAATGCTTCATTTAAACACAGAAGCACATGATTTTTATTGTAAAATCTTATGGCCAAACTGATCAAGCACCAGATCAGGCAAGCTTTGTCTGAAATAATATTGGGCCACTTGTCTTATATTACAGCATACACATAAAGGATAAGGATTTGTCACTATTTTGATAATTCAAAGATTATAATAGAGACTCTAAAAAGAAATCTTAAAACGGAGTTCTAGAAACATCTTTGGCCATGAAACAAACGAATAAACAAACACTATTGGGCATCTCTGAAGAAAAGTTGGAAACCTGAAAAACAAAATAACCTGAAGAATGAGAAAAGAGAGACAGAAAAGAAAAAAATTTATGTAAAATAACGAATATGAATTTGAAAAATATTTTTGAGTTAACTAATAAACTAAGTATTTTGGGAGGGATACAATAAAAATAAGGAAAAAAATGAACAAAATTAAGATGGCATAAATAAAACTAGTTACACTAGAATTTAAAGTAATAATAAAACAGTACTTTAGAAATCTCTACAAGTATGAATTGAGAATTCTGAGCTATTTACGAACCCAAAAGTTAAAGAAGTGACTCTAGAAAACAAATGAATCTTAACTTGTTAGATAACTATGATAAACACTTGGAAGATTATTAAAAACTTCCAATGAAAGGAATTCCCATATTCAATTTCCAAAGAGAAATTCTGAATAACAGTAAAGAGGTATAAATATTAATTAGTGTGATTAGTGTATTTTAAAAAGAAAGCTAATTCATAAATCATTTTGAACATAAAGAAAAAAAAACAATAAAAAAGAATATAAGCCCCCAAATTAATTCTGGAAAGACAATCTAATATCTGAGTGGAGTTTTACTAGACATGACAAATGCAATATTTTCACTTATTGCAATCAGATTTAATACAATTGTACTTAATAATATTGAAGTAAAAATATTAAATTTTTGCATAGGGAATTGTAGTACACTAAAAGTTTTTACATTAGCCAGAAATATGTATCTCTCAAAGATCTAGCATGAAGTTTAATAATAATATACTACCAGTTTTTAATTCATGTCAAGAATAAGACAATAATACCTTATATCCTTACCATAGCATAAATCTTGAAATTGAGTGTGTAATTTAACATAAGAAATGAAAATTAAAATAATAAGTATTACTTTAAAAAGAATAAAGACTAGTAAGGAACTTACCTTGTGCTTATATAATATCTAGAAACTTCAATATCATCAATAAATATTTCTTTTTTCTTTTTTTGGGGGGGGAGGTTTATTTCTTATAGTTTTTGGAGGTTTTCATTCCACACTCAGTTGGCTCCAAGGCAGGCTGGCATGGCTGGGCCCCAGTTCATGGCAGCTGCAAACAGCAAGCAGGAACCAGCAAAGAGCAAGGCACTCCTACTTCTTGCCATTATATTACATCCTGGCCCCACCCCTAGGTGGGTATAGTACTGAAACCATCAATCTAAGCACTAGACAATTAATCAATCACAGACGCACAATGCAAACTCATGAGGCTTGGGGGCCACAGACACAAACCATGACATTCCACCCCTGGCCCCCAAGACTCATGTACATCCTTTATACAAAAGACATTTAGTCCACCTCCAAGAGTTGCCAAAGTCCTAAGTTTCAGCATTGCTGAACAGTCCAAGTCCCAAGTCTCCTCCAAGATGTATGGCAAACTTAACTGTAACCCCCTGTACAAATGAAACAGGGTTAAATATTTCTGAAATGCAAAGGCACAAGATAAACGTTACCATCCCAAAAGTTACAAACAGTGGAATATAAAGCATTGGAAACAAAGCAAGTCCAACATTCAGCAGGACAAACATTAAGTCCTAGAGTTTTATGCCCAGCATCTGAAGCAATCTGGTTATAAGCTCCAAAAGGCTTGGATGATTCCACCCTCATGACACTTCCAGGGATATCAGCTCCTGCAGCGTCTCTCTTAAATCCTCTCTGCTCGCTTTTTGCAGCTTTCCTTGGATCACTAACATTCCTGGCTTTTCCAAACTTTTGGGGTCTCCACTGCACCTTTGGCTTTTCCACCCTTACATCTGTACAAATTGCCCTCTCAGGGGCACACTGCTTGGCCTCCCAGGCCCTTTGCAGTCGAGGTGGAAGCTGTCTTACCCTCAAAATTTGTGCATTTATCTTGCACCTAAAATCAGCACCTTGTGAATGCCACCAAGGTTTGCTGCTAGCTGGAGCAGTAGCCAGGCTTTTTTTCTCTCTTGGCTGTAGGGGTCAGTTGCCTGGATTGTGGGGCTCTGTTTACCTGATTGTGAGGAAAAGTTTTTCTATGTTGCCGCCATTTTGAAACCTCATGTGGCCTCTGTCGCCATTCTGGAACATGGTGCTCTGCAGGTTTTTTCTTTTCTTTTCTTTTCTTTTTTTTTTATTTAAAAGGAAAAAGAAAACACAAAACAAAGTGGTGTAAGGGTAAAATTAATTAGTATGTGAAACTATTGAGAAATAGAATAATTGGCTTTAGTTTTGTTTTCTTTATGGACAGTTTATACATAAAAATGATGTTTCACTGTGCATCTATTAATTTTTTAGTGTCATTTTATAACTAATTTTATTTTCTTATATATCTGTCATTGTGCCACTATAATTTTTCCTGTTTTATATATTTACTTGTGTTCTGCCTTTTCATCTTCATTATGCTTTATCTTTTTAAAGAGTCATAGACTTACTAATCAACTCAATAATTATTTTTATTTCTTGTACTTAAAAACATTCTTTTCGTCTTTCTTTCAATTTCCAAGATACATTTTGTTGTTCCAAATTCTTCATTGACTGCTTAATGGTCTTTATTAGCCAGGCAACTTCTGAAATTTTCTATTTGGAAATTTCTATGAAATTAACATTCTATTTTTTGACATATTCCAAATTGTAACAAACTTTTATTTATTTACATTGATTAACATAACAAAATTGTCATATGTGTCTAAATAGAGCTTAAGTGAAATACAGTGGTTGACCAGCCTAGGATTTGCTGATCCATGTCAAAAGTCATGTATTACAATAAAGTAAATAGGACATTGTCTCTTGTGGGCAATTAAATATACATTATATATGTATGTGTGTGTGTGTGTGTGTGTGTGTGTGTGTGTGTGTGTGTATTCAAAACAAGTTATTTTTATTAATTGCTATTTTAATTATAAAAGCTTATGGAGTATAATGTGACAGTTCAACATGTGTATATGGTGTGTAATGATAAAATCAAGATAAAAATTTGCAGGTCCTCAAACTTTTTCTCATTTTTAACTAACATGTGATGATTATACATATTTATGGGCTACAGTAAAATAATGTAGTCAAATCACACTAATTAATATTTACATCTTTTCATTTTTACTCAGTGTTTGGGGTCCCTGAGCTTTTTCTTTCTGATTACTATTATCATGAACTATTGCCTGCTTCATGTTAGGTAGAATACTAGAACTTACTAGTTCTATCACAAAACTATTTTTTTTTTTTTTGGTACCAGAGATTGAACTCATGATCTCATGCTTGCCAGGCAGGCACCTAGAGTGCTAAGCTAAATCCCCAGCCCCACAAAACAATTCTTAACATAGTCTCTTCATGTTCTTTTAAACAGTTAATAATCATGTAAATGTAAAAACATTTTCATTTTTGCATGTATTTTTGAAAATGAGAGCATGTATCTCTTCGGCATACTGAATTCTTTTCCTTTGGATGAATACTAGTAGTGGTAATGCTTGTGTAATGGACTATCCAGCCGTAATAGGATAAACTCCTGCCATCTGCACCAGAGTGTATGAACCCAAAGGGCATTATGTTAAGGGAAGGAATTCAGGCACAGAAAGGCAGATATTGCCTGCTTTCACTCATTTGTAGAAGCCAGAAAAGCTGATTGCATGAAAGAAGACATTAGAAGAGTTGTTAGTAGAGTCCAGGAAGGGAAAGCTAGGAAGCAGACAACGAAAGACAGTTGGTGGATACAGCAATGCAGTTAGATAGAAGAAATAACAGTGAAACTAGGATCAGCAACAAGTAATTTTATATTTCAAAAGAAGTAATAGAAATAATTTTGAATTTCTCAACACAAAGAAATAAACATTTGTGGTAATTAATAGTTCATTCCTTTTGATCTGATCATTAAAGATCTGCACATGTATTAAAACATCACAATGTGAACCATAAATATGTATTTATGTCTCAATTAAAATTAAAAATTTTAAAGTAGACTGTGAAGTGTTGTTTTTCCACATTCATCCCTTCTACATATATTCTTGTTCCCCAATTTGAATTCATAATTTAAAGTGGCTTGGGTGGTATCCCATGAAGCAAAACATATTTCAAGACACTGGGTGTCACATCATTTCATAATACCAAACTCAGTGCCAAATTACAGTGTAAAGACAATAAAAGAATGAAGGAACTATTGTTATGTTCTATAAAATAGTAATAACAAATGTACAGCAAGAATTCACTATAAAAGGTCACAATATACGATGACAGACGAGATGGCAAACTTGTGGGGGAGACTTGTAATGTTGGGATAGACTATCTCTTCATATTTCTGCTAATACATCTTAATGATTGCTTCTTCTGGAACTGGCCTACCATCACAAAATAAAGATTGTCCAATTCTGTCCATTCCTTTCTGTCTTTTCACAAACCATATTTCCATACTCTCTTTTTGGTACTATTTTTATTTTGTTTAGCTTTCCTTTCATATATTCAGCATTCCTTATAAAGTTTCCCTTAGGAGCGTTGAATAACATATGAGAACAGATATGAAATTAGAGCTAAATATTTGAAGCACTGTCTTGTCAACCCTTCTGCAGGTTCATTTGGGGCCGAAAACCTGAGCCAACAGGCATTGCACTAGACCATGTCAGCAGCAAAGCAAGCCATGGTCGGGTTACCAAGGGAATGAATCCTTGTGTTTTGTTTTTCATACCAAGACCATTTTTTCCCTTTCCCCTAAAGATCAAATCTTGTGGTTCATTAGCTATTCTGGCTGATCTCAGCTTCCACCGTGCCCGCTCTTGTCTTCACAACACCACATTCTGGGGATTTGACAGAACAAGGTTAATATACAGAGTCACGGTCAGGACCAAACTGATTGCAATAAAGGGAAGTGGAGCTTGTCTGCCGCCATCTCCTTATGGCATCAAGTTAAGTAGCCAGTTGCATCAACCGAAGCTTTAAAAAAAATTTTTTTCTGACATCTGTAACCAAGAACACTATGTCTCTCAAGCCATATGCCATGAAGCCTGATTAGCTGTGATCAGATAGATAGATAAATACACTCTGAAAAGAGCTGCACTCCACCAGTATCCAGTTCCTGTGAGTGTTAAATAGTCTTTCCTCTTCCTGTCCTTGCCCCAGCCAGCCTGCCATTAATATAGCAAGAACATCTCTTCCATACAACATAGGGAATAAGAAAGAATTTCCCTTTTGCATAATTCCACACGTTGTCATTCATACAAATTTTGATGTGAATAGTATACCCAGGGAGTTGTATAATTATGGCTTTTCCAGCCCTACCTAGCATTTAGCTATGCCAAGGAAGAGGTGGTCATCATGATGAGATATAAAGTACCACCTGTGCTCTCTGAGACCTGGTTATTGGGTGTGGGTAGGAGAGTATTTGATGCTTACTGTGACTTAAGTTATATGTATGTTACTGTAGATATTTGAGTAGAGGCATCAATGAAGAACATATGAGTTTTGCTTGCATAGGGGTGCAGAATTCTTTTAGAAAGCCTCAAAAAGAATAGGACATTTGATTTGAGTGTCTCAGAATGAGTCTTGTGTTGATCCTAGAAGAGTATAGGGTAGGCTTGGGTGTAGTTGGGAAGAACAAGAATGCCACTGTTGCCTATAATTGTCCGGGGTGATTGCTAACTAAGAATAATTTAAATACTTTCTCTTGTAATTTGAGGGACACAAACCCTGGCTTCTCTCTCAATGAAAGACCATTCTTCTCTAAATTGTTTAATCTGTAGTCCCGATTTATTAAGATATGTGTGACTTGACTTGGGAGTCTGAGTAATCATTGGCATTGTGTGAGGGAATGTATTTGCATGACATTATAAGAATGTCAAGTTGTCTTTCAAAACAGAACACAGAAAAAAGGCTCTCCAACTCCTGGGCTATCTCTGAGTGCTGACTGTGGGAACATCCTCCCGTGGCATCTGCTGTACTGTATGCATACATTTCAATCAACCCAAAGACCTCCTGTCCACAATAGACTGGACAGGCCTTACCTCTCACTCATAATGTCACATTAGCATTTCTATTCTCGTGCTCTGTGGTCATAAGAGTCTGGGAGATCTTCACAGAGACATTTCTCAACCTATGGACACAAAGGGGTGTTGTGAGCCCTCTGAAGGGCACCATCTCAGTGGGGGAGGGTTTACTTACTAGAAGATTTGATATTTTACCCCATCACATCCAGAGACTAGAAGGAAAGCAGTTTTGGAAATTAGAAATAGGCATAGGTAATTCATAGACAAAGGTTAGAGAGCATAAATGCAAAGATGATGGTATATGCAGCCTCTGCCTTCTCTGTGCGACTTTCTTGAGTGGCACTGAATTACGAAGCCCATGACCACACCCAGGACATCTTAACATTTATTCACTATAGCAATAGTTTGTGCAAGGGTGCAAGCTGGACAGACATGCTGTGAGGTGCAGGCCATTGTTTTTTGAGATATCCAATTGCAAAAAATTTGAACTTTCTTTTCTTTACCAATTTCAATATGTTTTCCTCTTGATTTATACATTTGCTGCAAAAGTGTGCCTTTTAAAATCATTATGTATAATAGGATAAGTATTTTGAATGTGCAATTTAAGAAATTATGTAATGTTAGCAATGGGCAGCAAAATGTGCTTTGAAGTCAATCTCCATAGATTATGAATGATACACCAACTAAAAAGGTCAAATCACTTACTTTTGTCTCTTTACTTGAAAAATAGGGACAGTGGTCACAAGTACAGAGGGCACATCATCTGGAAAATGCTCAATAATGCTTAGATAAAATTATCCCCCTCCTAATTCCTTTGGTGTCAAATGCAGCCAATCATAACTTCTAAGTAAAATTAAATGATCCTCCTTAACAGAGTGAACAGCTGAAAGTAAGAGAACTTGACCTTTCATATAGCTTATAATGTTTCTTTAAGGTCACATTTGTTTTTGGTGGGCCTTTAAATTTATATTTTGAATTATTATAAGTGAGTCGCAAATTTGTATACCAATTACTCAAGTTAGAAATGTATCTCACTGCAACTAATAATGATCTAAATAATAGATACATTTTCCTTATGTATCAGTATAAGAATTTAGTATCCTTAATCCAAATGCTTAAACATGACCCTGAGGAACCAGTTATCATTTTCTTCCTCCCACTTTTTCTACTCCGACACTTCTAGTGGTTATACCCTGGTTAGAAAGTAGCTGTACTACCCAGACGTACAAGCATCATAGACCTGAAGAAGGCAGAAAGGATCACCACCAGATGATCTGTCATTTGCATCAAGTAAAAGCTTTCTGAGAAATATACCCAACAGTATTCTTGCATGCCATTGGCTAGAACTATTTTGTAGTCATCATAGCTAAGAGAGGGCTCTGGAAAGCTAGGTAAAAGATACTACTGGAAAGATTCATCAGAATTTATCAGCTAAAGCTGGGGATATTATAACAATAAGAAAGCAGAATCCTATTAGCATAGAACATTTGCTTTCCAAATTACTGAACGTCAAATTCACCTGAAGGATTTACTAAAACAAAAATCTCTGGACCTCTCTTCCAGAATCTGAATCAGGTTATCTGGAGTAGGGAGTCAATAATTTGCTTTTCTAACAAGTTCTCGAATTATACTGATGTTGCTGGTATGAGGACCATTCTGTAGGGTTGAGAATTATTGCATAAAGTCACTGGTTCTCTCTTATCAAGTCAGATGGTATTTTATCTTTTCCTAAATTACTTTTGTTACAAATTATAGTGCAAAAGCAGTTATAGATAATACACGAACAAGTGTAGCAATGTTTGGATAAAACTTCATTTACAAAACCAGATATGGATTAGGTTTGGTAAAAGGGATAACAGAGATAAATTCTGGGTAGTGCTCTAGTTACCATGACAACATAGCAAACAATTTCATTGTATCACATTCTTGGATTCAGTGGATTTTGGAAGATGGTGTTGACTGTTTCTTATCTTCAGTATCTGCCACTTCAGTTGGGAACGTTTGAACGACTGGGGTTGATTGGAGTGCTAGGAGACTAGAATCATCTGGAGCCCCCTTTCTCCCATATATGGCATCTGGGCTGGGATGATTAGGAAACCTACTCTGCTCTGACTATGGACCATAGCATGTATGGGCCATCACTTCTTGTACTCAGAGTTCTGGCATGCTGGCTGAATTTTGAGAGGTAGACTTCCAAGAACTCCAGGAAAAGGTTAATAGTGTTGCTTATCCCAGCCTTGAAAATAATAAGCATTACTTGCATCTCATTGAATTAGTGAGTCATAAGCTATTAAATGAACAGAGAAAATTAGACTCCACTTTAGTGAGAGAATGACAATCATTGCAGAAGGGCATGAAGGACAGGAGATGCTTTTGCAGACATCTTTGGAAAACTCAATTCTTCATAGGCTGACACATATTAGCATCTATTACACCCTTTCTGAAGGATTCTTAAGACTGCTGAAATCCTCACTTGAAGCTTTTGTTAGAGTACAGAATATGAGTCCAGCCATGTATCATATGAGGGCACCTCTAGGGCTGACCACCAATGCTATTTTCTCATGTCAGCATGGTCTTACCGACTTCCTGTTTCTGCAGGAGTGTGGCCACCACTTGGGGGATGGAATCAAAAATAAATGTGAAAAGAAAGAAATCTCAAGTGGGTAAACTTGAATTTCTTTTGTACGGAAGAGTAATCTCGGAAGCTGTCAAGTCCAAGACATCACACATCTCCTCAGAGAGCTTATGATCTTTGGAGAAATTGGACCTAAACTTCTTAAAATGATAAATATTCACAGAGAGGTGTTGATGGCATGCCAAAAGAAACACATTTTCTGGCTTTAAAATGAAGCTGAGAATCTTCTCAACTGGATAGCTGAAAAAGCCAACTGAGTAGAGGGATTTATTAATTTGAAACTTGAAAAATAAAAGAAAAAAAGGCATGAGTTAAAAGGAAGAAAAAGTATATTATAGTCAAGAAGCACTTAGTGTCTAAGGGTACAAGAATGGGGACTACACTCCAGGTTCCAGTGGAGTTGGAGAATAGAGCACTGCGTCAAAAGCAGAGAATTGTTTGTTGAAAATGGGACACAGCATTGAAAGCTAGCCATGGGCATCATATTGAAGTGCTTCTACATAACATCTAATCATCTGGCAATTCCCCATGGTGCCACATCTGGGTCAATACAGGCCCTACTGCTCTCCTTCCTTCTCACTACCTTTCCATTCTAGGGACTGTTTATGCTGGGAAGTTCGGGGCCCACATGTCCTTCTGGTTACTCCAGACAGTAAAGTAGAGACCAGGCTCTTTAGTCCAACACATTCAACAAAGTCCTTTATACCAGACTTTGACACAGAAGTAGAAATAGAGAGAAGCAAATGAACAACAAACAGTCAAGTAAAAAGACAAAGATAAATTTTCTATGAAGCAAGCACTCAGATTATTCTCAAATTCTCTCCATATTATTTAAACTGTAATGTTTTAGAATTAGGTCAAAATCAATTTTTGAATATTATAAGTCCAAAAAATATAAAATTCATTTGAAAATTTTAGAATAGGTGTTGCATCTAATTTAATTGTTATCCAAATCTAACAGATTTGATATTTTCACACTTCTGTGTTTGGCTTTTGACAAGGTGGTCTGGAGCCATGACCTTGAGGAACTATTCCATCCTGAAAATCCCAGTTTACAGAATTATTGAAGTTGGTACCTTGTAGATAGAACTCACACCATGACATGTTTAGTTGATACTTAATTTGCAGATTAGGATTCCAATAATTGTTGGGGCCATGAGTCAATACAAATTGTGCCTATGTGTGTCAAAATCCTTATGCTTGGGTCACTGTATTTAAAAATCTCTCTAATAGTATGCTACTTAATACTTAAAAGCCTAAAACAAGAGCCAATTTTAATCCTATCATTCAAAAACCTCTCTCGTTCCAAATATTGACTGACTCCATAACCCATGACAAACTTCCATTTGAGTAACATTGGTCTACAAAATGTGAAGTGCTTTCAAAGCATTGCCTAATGCTTTGATAAACAATCATAAAAACTTATTTTGGAGCATGTGTGTTGTCAAAAAGTCACTATGATATTTTTAAAAAAAAAGTTTTCTCTAGAGTTGAGAGCTGTTATTAATGAACAACCAGTCCAAGTCTCTTTTCCCAGGACACTCAGTACTTAAATCAAAATTACTCATGCACTCAAGAGTTCCCTGAGTAATTTTCCACGTGTCCCCTAATTTAAAGACTGTCCACCTCCTTTTACAACCAAGTATTTACTAACCATGCATATATTATACATTGATAGATTGCCTTAAGACTCAGATATGGAGATGATAGCAATGAAATAAAACATTCAGTCATTAGCATTAGTGAACACATATTTTGCTTGCAGCAACATGGTAATAATAATATGTGTATATTATCTCCATTTTACTGATAAAGAAACAAAAGCTATAATGATTTATATATAAATTAAGTCTTGTCCATGTACAAGTTGTGCTTGCACTGGTAGAACTGCGATTGGAACCCAGATTGTTTTCCTTTAAAGTTGATAATCTTCAAGATTAAATTTCTGAACAGTAGGCAAATTTTATGTAATGAACTGGTTGGAAGGAAGTGAGTTTTGATCAGAAAATCCATTTTAGGGGGAATTGACAGAACAGCAATAGGATATCTTCTCTATGGGAAGGAAATGACCACACTGAATTAGATATTAAAGCCATTGGATTAGCTGCAGAGAAGAGCTTAGTTCAAATGCAGCTGTGGGTGGTCATGTGATGGAGGAACTCCCTCTGGGCTCTTGCACGTTCTGGCCGATTGTGCATTGCTCAGACTATATGGGCAATGCCATACCAGGCCTCTAGTTCTGAGGCTATGTCTGATGGAGATGATGTCAGTGTTCACCAAGTCTCCATGACACTAATAAACTCCATGAACACTAGTCCTTTAACTTCCTATAAAAGGTAACTGAGACCATTTCCACAAGGGCCCCATCTCCCTATTCCAGTTCAGTTAATTCATGTGTGGAACAGTCAGGAAGAGGCAGGGATTTAACTTCCAACCCCTGTGAGTAGCTCTTAATCGTGATCACAGGGTGCTGAATCCTATGTACCCCAGTTCCCCTGGCCACTCACAGAATAGCTTCAGTGAGCTTCCTACACTGTCTCCCAGAGCTCACAGACCTTACCAAGCCTTACCTACCTCCAGTGGTCACTGTGAACTATACATGGACTATATACATGGACTCACTGTGTAGACTCCGCTGTGCTTCCTAGGACCACTGCTCAAAGGAAATATTTACACTTAAATCTGGGTATCTGGGGAAACCTCATGTAAGACCAACTAAAAACGATTCCCCAAAAGAATACACTGTGAGTTAGTGCAGCTATAAGGATCTGAAAATCTCTCGCATTGCACAGAATAGGCAGCAATATAGACTCATGCTGTAGGCTCTCAGACAAGGGTGTGTTGTTGGAGGAAAATGATTCCAGCTTCTGTGTACACTTGCATCAAGAAATGAGTGTACCTGGGGAGAGCCAGGAGCCTAGGGAATCATTTTACCACTATTATTGTGGTTACCTAGGGACAAGTAAAGAGAGCCTGGGTTAACAAGAAGGCGGTTAAAATGAAAACAAGGAATATGGCTAAGCTGCGCGATGGAGCTTCACTGCACACTCATGTTGAGGGCATTTGCAATGGAGGGGTGAAGTGGAAAGAAGAAACAAAATGACCTTCTTGGAGAACCGAGAGTATAGCTGTGCCCTTTGCACTGTTGATCTATGTCTAATTTGTAGCCTCTGCTTACAGGGTAATATTTATTGGTCTTGAGAATTTCCTGAAGCAACCTTATAGTTTATTGGAATGGGACTCATTACTCCAACAGAGCAGAGCCCACGAGACCTCCGGTTCGAGTAGTCTGTATTTCATTCGTTTTGTGAGTTTTCTCAGGCCTCCAGCACACATAGTATTTCTTATCTTTCTTTTCTCTGCAATAAAATCCTCAAGCACATCTTTCCTTTTTGTGAATGAAAATACAGGCTTTTCTTGATAATCTACTTTCTAATAAGTGATCAGAGCTACATTCGTAATGTGCTAGAGCCAGAATCTATTTAACAAATCCTCTCCATGGCCCTCTCTCAGCATCACAGTCCACGGCAGCCTCATTTACACTTGTTCAGTGAACACACTGCAATGCTGTCAGCCCAGGAGCGGAAGTGAAAGACTTTTACCTGCTATCACTTTGCACAATTTTTCAAGCCACTAAACACCTTTAAAGTGTGTGAAGCTAATAGAATGGTCTTTATACACAGTTCTCTTGACTGTCATGGCCACCCAGGATTCATGCGTATTGTGTATCTGTGATTATTTACATATTTATTTGTTGCAGAGAAGAAAATAAATTAGTCTTAAATGTTGATGACTAATGAAGCATTTCCTACTTGGAATTTAGTATTGTTTTTCAAACAATGGAGTGTTCTGAACTCTGAATGTCTCTGAATTCTAAGCAAAAATTTGCATTAGATAATTACCAATGCCTTAAACTATTTTAATATTGCCTTTGAACTTATTGATAAAATATCCAGTGTGGAGGAAAAGGTATTCAATTTAAAATGATGTGATTTTATGCCATTTGGAAACAGCTAAGAAAAATACATCACTATTTGTATGAGCCAGGTGAGGAGAAACTCTATGACCTTAATTCTTCCCTTGAAAATAAAAAGTTCAGAAAAGAATGGAAAGAGATATTTAGGAAAATTTGCTGAAAGACCAAAGGAACTATAATTTCCTAGTGTGACAGGTTTGAACTATTTCCTTTCACTCTTGAAATGAGCCAAAGATGTATTTACCCATCTACCCAAGTAAATGATTGATCTCTGATCAGAGAAGACCATGACATTTATTTGGCATTTTCTTAAGAACAGAGTTTTTGGTATTCTACTCATATAGAACGACATGTATGTTTCTAGAAGGTTTATGATAAAAAGAAAAAAGTTTTCTTAATATTTTTTATCCCACTTGAGGGGAAAGCTGGTTATTACTGATTACCTCTATTAGTAATGCTTTAGAAATAAGATTCAAGGAATCATAGATAAAGCAATCAGATAAAATAAGACATTATATTGTATCAGATATAGGTGACCTCTACACATTGATTTTCATGTCAAATTGTTATTATATGATTCTAACATGAATTCACTGGAGTTATGAAGCAGTAGAAATAATTAGATCTACTGAACCCATTGTGGGCCCTATTTTGTCACCTCCTTTCTGCTTTAAAGTGCACACATGCAGATGCAAACATGTACACACAGCCCACAAAGGCAGGGTATGCATGGCATAGCTATGAGGTGGTGCTGCTCAGTCTAGACTGCACTGGCCATGCTTATCCAAAGAGCAAAGGGAATGTAGTGAGTCCAAAACAGTATGTGCTATAAAGAACATGAAGGATTTCAAAAGCTTCATACCTAGAAAAGATTGTAAATTAACAATAATAATTTTTTATATTATTAGAGATTAAGGTAATATTTGGCTATATTGAGTTAATTAAATATGAAATTATATTGAGTTAAATGAAATATGAAATTAATTTCACATGTTTCTCTTCACATTTTAATGTGGCTATTGAGTTGCTTATTTTGGTAGCATATTTCTGTTGGGCAGTTTTGGAAATAAGGAAGCTAACTGCATGAGGTGACTTTTCTCTCTGTTATTATTTCAGGAAATTAAAAAACCGAGCTTTTTATAATTCATGTGTTGATTTCTTTAACTCATCCAGAAGCATCACACCTATGATCTGATGCAAAATGATGCCAATGAACCCATCTAATTAATGAGGGCAATTACTTGTTTCATAAGTGAAAGATTTACAAATGTTGCTGAATTCTCCATATATAGCCAAACCACTAAGATTTTTTCTAACTACAGAGTTTTGGCATATTCCAACTCAGCATTCTATTTACAAAATTATTCCTTTATTATTATTTATAAGCTTTATATTTTATGACATTAATAAAATTAAGTTTCAAAAGAACCCATAGTTATCATCTGATGCTCTCTAAATATTTAACTTAAGTAATACATATTGAGAAATACACAATCTAGTCCCAAAGCAGCTAATTTATAACTTTGCAGCACTTCAATAGTGCATAGTAGAAACATGCTTTATGTTAATTAGAAGTTTATATGTCCATATCTCTACCCTAAAACATTTAGCTGGGTGGAAAAAATAATTGATGAGAACAGATTCACTAAACACCCAGTGACTTGGCACACAAAAGAGGACAGGAAGGAACAAGGCCTGCTGAAATGACATCATTGTCAACTCCACCTGTAAACCCATTTCCCATAATCTGGGAACTCTTAAAATATACAGTGATGCCTCAGTTGTCCTACTCAATTTGTTCCAAATTCACATTTGGACACTGAAAAGTTTGAGAACAGCACATAATTTTACCATAAGAAATAATGCAAAATCAAATAATTGGTTCTGACCGGAACAAGTTTCACAGTGATTTCTCTATTGTGTTTTTCACAGTTTTCTTCTTAGCTTAACTGCTGGTACCATTAAGTTTGTTTGAGGCCATGGTTGGGATATTTTATGAGATGAAACACACACGAAAGCACAATGACTAGTGTTCTAACATACTAACACAAGCACAACATGGTGTCTGGGCGAGACCAATACTCAGACTGAGGCTCACTGCTTTGTCTTCAGTGAGGCTCCGATGTGTGACTCACTCTCAGCCTGTACGGGTTTTTCAAGTCGAATTTTTGGTTCAACAACTAAGCAAAATTATGAACGCCAACCTGATTGTTTTTCAACAACTGTGCTGTTTGAAAAGTGGAAAGTTCAAGTCTGGAGCCCTCCAATAACTGAGGTGTCACCATATAAACAATTATCTTAAAGTAGTGATGGCAGATTTTTTACAGCCCAGTGCCCAAACTGCCACCCAAATCCTACTTATTTATTGCAAAGTCCCAACACTGAAATTTAACCTGAATACAAAGATTTAGAAAAAACTCATACATTAATATCTTTTATCTTAAAAGAAAAAAAAATCATGTGTGCTATAGGTTTGCCACCACTGAAACTATGGAGATATAAAGACATATGCACAAAGTATATGTCCTATATTTCCAAAAACTATAAAATAACATGACTCTTAATCAGATTAATCCAGCCTTTTCCTATGTCATGGCCATTTCATATGGATCAGCCATAGTGTTTTTTTTCTTTTTAATAAAACATTTTCTTGTCCCACTTACTTCCTCTCTTAAAATCTAAGTTTCCAGTGTGCTTATAATAAAATTTAACTGTAGGCAAAAGATCCTACATGACGTGACCTCTGTTACTGTGGCAGTTAATTTCAGTTATCAACTTGATTTGCACTCCAGAGTTGCCTATGAGATTAGTAATGGGTACCTCTGGGTGTGCCTGGGTGTGTCATGCAGATGGACTCTGGAGACTGTGTCTGGTCCCTGGACCCTTTCTCTACGGGTTCTCCTGCTGCCCTCTGCTTCACCACTGAGAAGCTTCCCTCTGGCACATATTTTCACTGTGATATTTCAGCTTTGAACACAGCTTACCACAGAATGAAATAAATCTCTAAGACCCTGAGCCAGAATAACTCTCTCTTTAAATTACGGATTTGGGGCATTCTGTTGCAGCGGTGGAAAGCTGACCAGCACAGTTCCCTTCTCTATCTTCATTCCACATCACTCTTTCCTGCATTCTTCACTCTCCAGCTGACTGATACCTCATCCTTTGCCTGTCATGTCTTCTGCCTGGAACTCTTTCTTACTGCTTGAGAGAAATGGAAAATAAAGGAGGGTTTGCCTTGTAAACACATTTACATGCTTTCTCCAGCCACCATACTTAAATGCATATCTTAACCAGCTTGTCCATACTTCTAATGGTGACTTCGAGGTCTCATTTTCCTTTTTAATGTTCTTTAATGTGCTAAAAGACACCTAAAAATTGTCTTTTAGTTTTCACTTATTTGTTTAGTCATTGTCTGTCTCTTTTCTCTGGAACTAGGAACACAAACCGCATCTCGTGTATTTGGTTAGCTTTGCATAGGCTCTTAAAAACCCATTAATTATATGTTGGCTTGCTGGATAGATGGAAGAATGAAATATGAGGAAAATTCAAGACACAGAGAACTCATGATGCTAGAGGAGGGTAGAGAAATGGCCTCAAAACCAGATTAGATGTTTAGGGTAGTTCTCTGAAGGATATAGTGCCTTAGCAGACACATGATGGATAAGCAGGCGTTCCCCAGATCATCAACAGAGCATTTTACCTTCTGGACAAAAGAGCAAGGACTGGTGGCCAGAAAGTGGCTGAGAAAAGTACAGAAAGCTAATCTCAGCTGCACAGAGAAATGAGAGAAATTTTCAGCCCAGAGGATAGATAGAGAAGTAAAGGATCCCCACGATTGTACAGGAATCCTGTTTTGTGTTTGTACTATAAACCCAAATGTCTGGGCTTTCTACAGGAGGTAGAAACCACTGATACCTCATTGTCAGCTGGCACACTCTATTCACAGGGGTAAGCCCCTCAGGGATTGTAACTGAACAAAACCAGGGGCTGTTGCCCACCTTGTAAATTCACCTTCATATATAGTACAACACCTAGCAGGGTCCTAGAAAAATGCCTGTTGCGTTGAATCTTTTCTCTTGTTATGCATGGGATATTATCTAAAGTGACATTTGAGGCTGCCTAGATTTTTCTGAGGCATCACACGAAGTATAGAAGTAACTCTTGCTCCATATTATAGTTACTTTGAATTAATATGGACGATGGAAATGTACAATAAATTGACAAGCTCCAAAGCCTTACACTTTGGAAAAAATACCATCTTGACAATAAAGAAAGCCCAGGAGGGGACCTTCACAGACATGGATAACATTCCTTTCCTTAGTTGGATGAGATAAAAATGAAGCCAAGTAAATTCCTGAAATAGTGGATTTAAAAAAATAATAGTTCAAGGTGCTCACCTGAAAAGTCTGCATCCTCTTGAGAATCATCAAGTCTGAAATGTCTGTTCATTTTCCAGAGATTAGTCTTCATTAGGTATGATTTCAGCAAAGTATTTGAAGACATCTGTTTGCATAACTGAGAAGCCAAGTTAGGGTTATCAGAATTCCAGCATCAAGCTAAGTAAAATTGTTTGTTTTATTTTTGTCTCTTCAGTCTCAGGACAAACAGGACCCTGATTGTATACCAAGTCAAAAATTATCTCCTAGAGTTACATCATTTACTGTAGACTAAAGCAAACAGCTCTAGAATACGGTCTTGATTATTATGACAGATAAATGTGAATAAAATGGAGAAACAATACAGTAACAATAATGATGTTTGATATACTCAAGTGGGATATGAACTAACTGGAACACGAACTAACAGATTTGTGTTTCCCAGAAATATTTTAAAGTCTTCTTTTGTATGATTGACTTGTTCTCCTTGTTGTGAAAAGTTATAATTTGCTACGTGTTTTATTAACTTACTATATTTTCTTTCAATGTAGAACATATTCACTTCATCATCAGCATTCACATGGGAAAACACACATTTTAAAATGCTTTTGAACAATAATTGAAAGTCATTGGACATTTATAAAACTTTGGTATAGCTAATTCATCCGACAATCCATTGCTTATAAGATGACCTACTTCTTTCTCTCCCTGTTAAAAAAAGATGAATGATAAAACTCTAAAAACTGATGTCAAGTCTACAAGTCAATTGATTTTTTGCAGAAGTTTCTAGAAATTGAAGGTAGTTTTGTTCCTTGTCAGATGTCAGGTGAACAGAGTTAAATATATTATCAAACCTTGACTGTTGAAACATCCTGGTCCCCAGATACGTTTTAATAATGACAGTGTGATGTGTATACCTAGAGAAGAAACTAACTTTATGGGTTTCCATATGCATGCTGACTGTGGCAATATATTTTAAAGTAATATTCCTAAGTAGGTGTGAAGGAATTTGTCAAGGTAAAATATAATCATTAGAATAGAGGCAAGTCATTCTCCTGGCACTGATATGGTTAGCCAATTAAATGAGAAGGACAAAGGAGAAAGAAAGAGAACAGAAAATATAAAAAAGGATATAATAGAAAAAATTTTAGCAAATGCTGCCCATATACATTTCTGTGAACTTTAATATGTCAGTGATCCAGAAAATCTTCAACTACCAATGCCTATGATCTTGTGCCTTTTTCTAAGACAGTGGGGACTTTGTTTGCCAACAGACGGCTCCTCTGCCATGGCAGGCAGCCAGTGCCAAGCAATTAGCACCCATTGAAACTTTGCCCTCTGCCAGTGATTCTCCAGTGTATTAATGTCCCAGCCCCTCTCCTCTTGGCTGTCCTGGTTGTACGACATCTCAGGCTTTCCCTGCCACATTAAGTTCGCATGACCCATTGTAGTAGCTGGCTTACCACCTCACCCTTAAGTGACTGCCCCTTTCCCATGTCAGTTGACATCTCTTTCCTTGTTTTCTGGACCATTTCCCAAAGCCACTGTGTCAACTGTATTTTAGTCTTAGTCCTTTCTTCTAATGGAAACTACATAGATCTCTAGATGTTTCTGTTTCTACTTGTTTGTCTCAGGACCCCACCATAAGCTGAGAGCTGCATCTGCACACTTCTGCACATCACCCCCACCTAGTAAATGCTTTTACCATGTGAGGTGTAATGATTGGGCCCTTGGCAATGGAGAGGTCTTCATCCCACTGTTACTTATGTTTAAAAATGGCCAGATCTGTAGTTCTTAGAGCCATCTGGTTAAAATCCACCTGCTTATACAACAGGTATTTCATAGAAAAGGAGACACACTATTCATCTGAGCCTTGGAAAATAATTCACCACAGAGGTCAACTTGCAAGATTAGTCATTTCTGAATTCCTAACTCCTTTGCAAATGAGAGGGATTTGTTTTCAAGTGCTGGACGTGGAAAGTGAATATGTGGTAACTCATTTCTTAAGAAATGTGACTATGAAAGAGGAAGATTTTATCACTCAGCTTGCAGCAAGGTGAGAGCTTGCATGAGTTGAGTAAAATACACACAATTTATTTTATAAGCACCTCTCTAAAGTATCTTAAAGTTTAGAGGGTAAAAGACCCAATGAGTTTTTGCTTTATTATTCGTCCAAATGCTGAAACCTTCTGCCGTATTTCAACAGATTCTTTTTAGTGTCAATGTCAAAATTCTATACTATAAATGCAACCTAAAGCAAGATGGAGCCCCAGATCTCTTGCAACACTGGAGGTTGCACGCCATCATTAGATGCTGCTTCTGTCTTAATCTCAGTGACTCCTGGGTAGAAAAAAATGAGGAAGAATCGTCAAAAATCTAGGAAATGCTTCCTCTTTGAATGTCTTCATCATCACAATAAAGTGAAACATGACAATTGTACCCATAATTCAAAGCCTTAAATTTTTTAAACTAAGCTTTCCAGAAGCAGGGAAAAAATTATCACCTCAATTATCCATTTCATGGTCAAACTGTGTATGCCTCATTTTTAGATTTTTATTCAAATCATATAAATTTTCTTCACTTAGCTGTTGTCACTCATAAGAAAAATGAGGTTTTAGAAGTTGGCAGGGCTTGGTTTTTTCCCTATTATGTTGATTATTGAATTTCAAAGATTTTAAACCCAAAGATTATGTAAATAATTAGTTATCTGAAGCCTGAACAGTTGAGGACTTACTTATATGTCAATACAATGATATTTAATCATGGGAAAAGTTATTTCCCATTCCCAGTCTCTTTTTTCTCTTTTGATAGATACATACAAAATACACAGAAGATAGTTAAATTGATGAATGATTGGTTGATTAATTGCTATAAGATGTACCATGATGGTACCAGTGAATATTCAATACCTGTTTGTTCTCTTAAAATGCTCATTATCTAATCTTATTGAAGTTCATTCATAGAAGAATAGAGGCTGAACCTTTACAGTTATCCAACTAACATCCTAAGGGCTCAATTTTCATTTCATGTATGTATATACGGGAGAGAAAGACACTGCTTGGCAGATAATACTCTGCTTATAGGCTTAATTGAAGTGCAATGAGAAGAGTTCATGGTAGGAAGATCAGTGTATTGATCTATTGTAAATTATCTGGTAGATAATTCAGCTGTTTGTCCCACTTAGCAGATAATGCTTCTTGTAAGTGTCCTGTGTTCCAGAAATGGATTTCAATGACTTTGTATTCCAGGTGATATCTATTGACTCTCAAGATTACTCTGAAATCAAACTTTCCCATTAAGTCATGTAAACCAGTCTGTGGCAACTGAATCCATTTGGCAAACCTGAAACATTCACCTACCTACATGTAGCAGAAGCGTCACACTTTTATTGATTTCTAATATTAAAAACATAAAAAGTGGATTTCCATCATCTACAACCCATAAAACACAAACATCTAGTAAGCAAAACTTACTAGATGCCAAAAAGACTCATTTGATCATAGACCTTGTAGGTTATCACAAAGACCTTGATAAGTCTTTCTCCATTTCAGACCTTTTATAGTTGACAGAAAAATTTGTGTCTGATAGTCTTATTGATGCTCCACCCTCTCACCAGTCAATCTCCAGAAAGTTGGGCCCCCATTTAACTCCAGTCTGTTTTTGGTATTAGGATAGTAAGCCCAGAAGTTAAAAGCAAGAGCAAGAGCAAGAGAAAGAGAAAAAGAGCGAGAGAGAGACAATGAGAATATGAGAGAAAATAAGTAGAAACACTTAAAACACTGATAGTGATAAAGTGATGGACTCTGATGGTGGGGACTTGATCTAATGGCTTAAATGAGGTGCCATGTTTCCTGCCGGTAAATATTCGATACCTGCTTATCCACTCAGAAAAACGATTCTCATTACCTTATCTTATGGAGTTCATTGAGAGAGCAGAGGCTGAGTTAAGTTCCCAAGATTCCTCCTACACGTTGTGTTAACGTTTCCTGTTATAGAACTTGTATTGGTTGGTGTTTGATTTAGTTATCCTAACCACACCCTGAAGCCACAAAGTCAGCTGGAGAAAGACTGCTTCAAGTACTCAATCCTTTTTTAATCAAAGCTAAGATAGAATGCTAATAAAATTTTTTTTCAAACCAATTTCTAAAGCTCATTACTCAAAGTAAAAATGAAAGAGATAAGCTATGTTTATTTGGAATGTCCTACCCTCTGATAGAACATTCTTGTTAGGCTTATTTTTAAAATATTAGAATCTTCCTCACAGTTGATCAGCTTCCCTGAATGGGTCACTGAAATGTTATCTCTTCAGGGCAGATTTGACTGTGGCAGGTTTTGCCAGCACGTGTGGTACTTTATCCCGAAGCTCATGTACTCTGGTTTGAATGGTGTCTAATTGTTGGGAGCCGCAGCCCCGAGCCCGGTCGCCTCACTTGGCGGACGTGAGGCCTGTAGTAAAGAGTAAAGCCTGAGGTAGATTACCCCTCCCATCGAGCACGTTAGTTTCCTGCTTACCGCGTAAGCAACCCGCTCAACAATATAGTCTGCCTGGCAACTGATGATGTTAGCCAATCAGCTTGCCTTGCTCACTTTAACATGATTGGACACTGTATCCGTATATATACTGGTGCCACCCCTGGGGGGGAAGAAGAAGCCCGGAAGTAAAAGCCCAGAAGGAGCCGCAGGGAGCGGACCAGAGGAGGCTTCGGCTGGGAGCGATCCCAGGGCAGGCTGTACGGAGAAAGAAAAATAAAAAGAAAAGGTTGTCCACTGCCAGACTTTGTCGTGTGTCCTTCCTGCCGGCCGGGAGCGGACATCGACATTTGGTGGCCCGCACGGGGATTGATCAACCCCGAGACGCGGCGGTGGACTGCATTCTCCTACACAGTGCTGCAGCTGCAGGACAGGTGAGTAGAGGATAAGCCTGGGCCCTGGGTGGCGCGCACCTACAGGGTTTGTAGACTCCTCTCAACCTCACGCGTAAGTGGCGGGTTTCTTGGGCCTCACGCGGTGAGTATGAAACATAACACCAGAACTTAAGGTAATAAAAGAGTGTAAAACATAAACATAGAAGTAAAAATAACAGAAGATATATTAAAAATGGGAAACATGCCAAGTAAAGATACACAGCCTTGGTGTTGGTCCTTCGGAGACTCCTAAAGTCCAAGGACCTCAAGGTGGGGCGTAAGACTTTAGAAAATTTCCTTGCAGAGATTGACAGCTTTGCTCCCTGGTTTCTGCCTACAGGGCATGTAAACCTGCCCTCCTGGGAAAAGTTGGGCAGAGACCTTTCCCTAGCAGAACGGGAGGGTAGAGCTTCAGTCTCTGCTCGTCCATTGTGGGAAATGATACACGCGTGCCTAAAGAGTGAGGGTAGTTACGGGGGGAGCTCTCAAGAACTTGTAGAAGTACGCGAGGTGTTTGAACAGGCACAGTCAGGAAGCTCCCGAGAAGGGTCCGTCAAGGAGGGCAGAGATACAAAAGAGGAAGCCGAGGCGCGGTTTGTGTCTTTCCGCAGGAATCGGGACGAGAGCCAATGTGGGTCCCAGAGAGGTTGACGCGACAAGTCCCTCGACTGAAGATCAGGCCTGTTCCACCAGAGGCCAACCGCAGACCCAACAACAAGATGAGCCCTAAAAGAACTGCAGGACAATCCCTTTTTGGGGGCCTGGAACGGCTTGCTCCCCTATGTGCTACCCTTGTATATGCATGGCTCGCTCGCATGGCCTACGACCGCGTTTAAAAGTGACAGGCTTCCCACATTCTCCTCCCTAGACAACAACATGTAGCAGGGTGGGTGAGTCAATGACGGGTAAGAGCGTGCCTCCCCAGCACGACTCAACCTAAGCCAGGCCCTACCCCGTTCCGCTCGAAAGCCGCTGGATTGTTAGATAAATTTCTCTCCGAGGGGATTCGTGGAGAGAAATGAGTGCATGCCTATGTGCAACCAGGTTCCGTCCGGTTCATTCCTGGCCCTAGAAAAAAGGACGAGGGCCTCAGGGCCTTGGCAGACCATGGGACGGCCGACCAGGGTCTAAGCCAAGGACCTACGGTGGGCCTACACATAGGGCGTAAGCCTCTGCACCCAGTCCAGGAAGGGCTACGATGCGCACATTTATAAAAAAAAAATAAAAAAGGGGGAGATGTTGGGAGCCGCAGCCCCGAGCCCGGTCGCCTCACTTGGCGGACGTGAGGCCTGTAGTAAAGAGTAAAGCCTGAGGTAGATTACCCCTCCCATCGAGCACGTTAGTTTCCTGCTTACCGCGTAAGCAACCCGCTCAACAATATAGTCTGCCTGGCAACTGATGATGTTAGCCAATCAGCTTGCCTTGCTCACTTTAACATGATTGGACACTGTATCCGTATATATACTGGTGCCACCCCTGGGGGGGAAGAAGAAGCCCGGAAGTAAAAGCCCAGAAGGAGCCGCGGGGAGCGGACCAGAGGAGGCTTCGGCTGGGAGCGATCCCAGGGCAGGCTGTACGGAGAAAGAAAAATAAAAAGAAAAGGTTGTCCACTGCCAGACTTTGTCGTGTGTCCTTCCTGCCGGCCGGGAGCGGACATCGACATCTAATCAATCCATAATACATGCTGGGCAAATTAAAAATTTCAGTCTTCATTCCTAGCACTCACTCTTTGCTGTGGTCTATATCTGGTCAAGTTCTGTTGCTTCCTCATCCCTGTGCCCCCTTAAATCTGTGTACTCTCCAACTCCAATGCCAGTGTCTTAACTTAGGACACAGATGTGCTTCCTAATTAATCTCCCCAGATTCTTGCCACCCTCATCCATTCCAACTCACCATTGTAAGGGTCCAAGTCAGGTTTTAAAACTGAAATTTTAATGAGGCTGTTTACTCCCTCAGGCTCCTTACTGGTTTCAGAACAAGGCTGGGAACATCCGCAGCGTGGACTTTTTTCCTGCCCCCACTTACAATTCTATGTTGTGCCTGCTGATAAACTGCAGAAGCACTGTCCTCCGAAGAGCTGTGTTTTCTTTTTTTCTTAATGATTTTTATACTAGGGTTCTCCTGGTTCTTCTTTCTTCATTCCTTGATTAAGCCCTCCTCGTTTCTCAGGATTTAGATTGTATGTTTTATCTCATACTCTAATGGTTTTTGCTGGCCTCCCAAGACTGAATTTCATAACCCGCTGATATGTTCCCAGAGCCAATCCTCTGTGCTGATGGACTCTGCCACAGCCTGGCCAGGCACCAATGAAAGCAACTCTTACTTATTTCTCCCACTGCAAAGTCAGGAACCGTGGCTTTTTTACTTGCACTTTCCCATAAGCTGGCAGTTATATGTCATTTCTGGAAATATTTAATGGACAAATGAGGCTAAAGATCAAACAACTGAAAATTGGATAAACACAGTGTCAAAACCACTCTTTGATGCTGTGTGACCCAACAATCCCTCTTGTTAGTACAAACCTGAAGCAGATGAAATTACTACCCAATAAAAATAGCTTACTTTTCAATATTCATTGAAGCATTATTCACAAGAGATGAAATAAGGAAAAAGCCTGTCTGAAATGGAAGAATGAATGAACAAAGTATCATATCTGTCCATCCATCCATCCAATGATATTATCATTCTTCCTTTAAAAAAGAGATCCTGTTACTCTACTATGGCTTGTGTTTAGATGTCCCCCACCCCCAAGCTTCATGTAGTAGAAGAGACTTTTCAGGGATGACTAGATCTAGATGCATCATGACACTGGAATTGATTCATAGTGTAATGCTACTAAGGTCACTAGGATTAAGAATGTGAGTGCTATCTGCCCTAAGTAGCCTTCATAATATATAAGGGATAGAAAAGTTGTGTTCATCCTTGTTGCATTGCTACTTTCTTCCCACTATGAATTGTTTCTCTCCACTGTGATGCCATCCTGCATTGGAGCCAGCCAATTATGGACTAAAACCTCTACAACCTATGAGCTAAACAAACCTTTCTCCTTTAACCTTGGGTGTTGAATATTTTGTCTCAGTAGTGAGAAAAGTAACTAAGACACATACTAAATTAAATAACCCAAATACAAACAGAAATACATTGTGTGATCTCACTTGTATTTGACATCATTAACAAAAGCAGAAGGTTCATTGTGGAGATAGAACAAAACTGCACTTACCAGGGATGGGACTGGGAAACATGCAGATGTAGACCAAAGAAGAAAAAGTAGCATATAAATAGGATGAGCAAGTCTAGAGATCTAATGTACAAATGAGGACCATAATTAATATGAAAATACATTGTATTTGAAATTTTTGTGAAAAAACAGAGTGCCAGCTCTTTGGTATTCTAGCACAGTGCCGTGACACCCCACCCCAGTGTCTGAGGAAGAGCAAGACTGTGCTGAAGCAGGAATGGCCAAGGCCAGTGTTCTTCCCCCAGATGTCCCCCCACCCCCTTTCCAGCTTGATCTAGTCATGGAATATTGTGAGATAGACTCTACCTCTGACTAATCCCAACTAAATGACTTATATTGAATCTTAGGTATTCTCAGTGCCTCTCAGAACTGGAGAAACACTTTTAAAAGAAATTACTTCGATGTGTATTTCCTTAAATGTGTTTGCTGCTACATTTTCCTCCTTATTTCACTAGTGAGACTCCTCAATAAGCACTGCTTATTTTTGTCTTCTACAGTGTTTCCTTTCTTTCAATTACCTCTACCTCTCTTTAAGAAATTATCCGAGCATTTCTAATACACATTGGTTAATTCTTATTCATGACCTCCAAAACACAGGGAAAATGATCCTCCTTCAGCCTTAGACTTCAGAGTCCAAGTCACCTAAAAGCATTAGTCTTTCCTAGTCACACCACAGAGTTCCACACCTCCTGAGGAGTCAGCATTTACCCATCCAGATGTGCTGCCATCTGATAGATTAGCCAACACAAAGCTTTGTTCAGACTGCAAATATCTTCTCTGTGGTTCACCTTCTTTATTCTCTTAGTGATGTCTTTTAGTGAGTACAGTTTGTTAGTTGGTGTGTTGTATTAATTGCAGTGAGGTCCAGTTGTATATGCTACACATAAATTATCTTAAAGAACTGCTTACTTTCAAATGAGTACATCACATATATCATTTACAAAATTATTTAATTTTTTTCCATTTTACTCTATTATTTAAAGGGTAATATTTTAGCTAGCATTTTTCACCTATGTTCTATTCATACTTTACCTCCCCTGACATATTATAAACTACTTGGTTAGGATTATTATTTCTAGTTGATATTTATTATTTAAAAATTACTGAATTTCTTAAAATTTAGTTTTGAAGGTAACAAAATGCACTAGGTATGAATAATAAATTTCTTACCTTGTCACTACCATGTTGCTTTTGCATTAAATAAAATCCATGCCTCCATCTGGAAATGCTAATTCTTAATTTTCCTAATGAAGTTAATGGTAATACTTATGAAATTTTATTACTTTAAAGCTTTATAGCATTCAATGTGATATCAGTACCTGAACTGTACATTTAGAGTGTGTGGGAAGCTCCTAAAGCACATTAAAATTCTGTCAAGTAATTATTGAATTAATACTTTGTCACTTTTAGTCAAGAAATGTTGGGAAAATTAATCATCAAAAACATAGGCCTGTACTTTAGGATTAGGAAACTGGGTCCAGGTAGATCAAGTCAGTTGGCCAGCATAGAAACACAAATTAAATCAAATTCCAGTTGAGAAAAACAATCCAGCTTAAATCGTAGAGTCTGTCCTTGTAGCTTTGTGATATATACTTACCAGGAAAAAAGATCTAAAAGTTGATATGTTGTATTGATATTAATGTTTTCATATAAACTGTATCATGTCCTCTAAGCCAAATTACATGTGAGATGCTCTGGGATTTTATTTGAATAATTCATTTTTCCTTTATTCTTTCATGGATACTTAACAGGATGATTATGATTAAACACACCATGTTTGAAGGCATAAGCCAAATTATATTTATTAACAAGAATTTATGACATTCAAGGGTAAAAACAAAAGTTACTGTGCAATTTTCTGTTACTTTTTAGTGTATTTACATACTAATCAAAGAATTAGCTGAAATATGTAAAAGAGTCTTTTCCTTTTCATACAAAAGGTTAAATTTTAAAAGGTTTACTGAACTAACATTATTGAAGTAAATATAGTGTTGCTATTATTTCCTTATTAATAAATTTCCCTTTAGTCATATAGTCAGACGGTAGGCCAGCCATGTTTTTCATATGCAGTAATTCCCTGGTTCATGAATCTTTCGGTTGACAAATAACTGGGTTTTTAACAGAAGTTTTCACCAAAATTTTGCTTCTGTTTCCAAACTCCACATCAGAGGATGACCACAACCACTGGCATCTTCCCCAGGATGGAAGAATGAATTAAGTTCGTCACTGAGGAACAAACTGTACATATTTGACATTACCCACCAATATCCCTGGAAACATTTGGTGTAGATGTGTGGGAATGGAGAGAGGAGATTTCAGTGACTAGGACAGGGCTGTGTAGTAGAAGAGAATACTAAAGATAGGAGAGACAGGGAGGGGGAGATGTGCTCCCAGCCTTGGTGACAACTTATGTGCCAAATTATAGTAATTTCCATGCTCTGTGATGCTCATTATGCAGGATTCAGTGGACACTCTTATAGGCCATGACCCAGTCAGCACATCAGTTTCTACCCGAACACCTTCAGGGTGCCAGGTTAAAATCCTCTGTAGGGGAGAATAGCTTATTGCTGGCAGACAGTAGTTTCTCTCCTAAAAACATTCATAAATGCTTCAGAAATGTTTGCTTAGGTGTTTTATTCAGAAACAACATGAATAAATATTTAAAAGATTATTGCTAATGACAAAGCAAAAGTGAACTTTAAAATATATGTAGTTAATGTTTTAAAATCTGCATTCTTCCATGGAATTGGCCACAGAGAGAGGAAAATGTAAGGTAACGGCAGGTGAACTCTTCCTGGCTATGTGTGTGTGCAGCTATATGAAGCAAATGATATTTACAAGCTAAGATTCATATCTGCTGAATAGAAAAGAGCCGCATTCGGCAGAGACATCTGCCAGGAAAATCTGGGGTTGTAATTTAGGTTTTTATAGTCCAAGAATGACTGTATTGCTTTAAAAGAACTACCTCTCCAATGTTTTTATTTCATTCTTTGATCAAATATGTCAGCCAAGAAAGAAAAGGGTCATTTATTTCTTCTAAAAGCAGGAAGAAAAAGGTATTTACATTAAAGAGTAGGCATCACGATGTTCATAAAAGTTTCCAACTATTTATCAACATGCCTGGTTTGCAACTACAATTTACTTAATCGGATTTGTGTCTTCAAGACACTGTGGCTTCCATACGGAGTTATTCTAGGATATGGGCAGAAGGGTCAAATGTGCATATGGCTGTGTAATTGTCAGAAAACGCCCTCATGTCAGATGAGGCCATGGCTTATGGCGAAAACAATCCTGTTAGTGCTTCTGCAAGCATACGAGGAGACAGCTCCACTTTATTACTGAAATTATGCTGGCCATGGATGACTGGCCGTCTTGATCATTTGCAGGCCAATTGTGGAGCTATTGCTGGGGTCACTGGGCAGCCCAATCCAATTCAGTCATTAAGACAACTGGATAACCAGACTGTAAAATGGTTGGTCTGGTTGTTTCTTAATGATGTAATTGCATCGACCACAGAGAGATCCAATTAATTGCTGAGCAGCTGGTGACTGTGGTGGTCTCACCGATAAGCTAAGCTGTCAGTGATAGACTTGCATTGACTGTACAACTTCCTGACCGATTGTACAATATGCTGTTGCTAAACTGGAGATTTGAAAGAACTGATTCAATTTTGTTGATTTGGTTGAGCCTCTAGATATATCGTATCTTATTGGTGTGTGCTTTTCTTTCTTCTCTTTTTAAATCTTTATTAACAAATGCTTGCAGTACATAATGTTTGTGTTCCTTGTGTATGATCCATATATGTACTTAACACCTCTTAATTCCTTTCTTCATCCCTTTTCCTCTCCTACTCCTCTCCTCCTTCCTTCTCTCCATCGCCTTCCTATTTGAGAAAGATTTGTCTTTCTACTTCCTACTCTCTTTTATTTTACTTTTTATTTTTATCTTAATTTGAGTTTTTCACATAGGAGAAACCATGTAATATTTAACTTTGTGTGTCTGATTTATTTTACTTAACATTATGGTCTCAAGGTGCATGCATTTTCCTACAAATGACTAAAGTTTATCTTTCTTTATGGCAGAGTAGTACTCCATTGTGTGTAAATATATTTTCTTAAGAGATCTGAAAGAATTCAGCGATACATAATGCTGTTTTAAGATATGGATATTTTCCCTTCCTGGGATGTTTCATCAGATAATTCTGAAAGCCATTGAGAAGATCTGTGAGGCAGTTCATTACTTCTTAGAAAAGGAAGAAAAATATAAGCCTGAGTAAAAATAATGCTGTTAGGAGGGGAAAAACATATATTCAGCTTTGCTGAATGGCTTCCCAAAGAATGTGGCCCCATCATAACATAGCTGGGAGTAAATCACAGCTGCCATAACTTTGAGAGCAAGTAGGGAGTTGAAGAGTATTTTGGTCATCTCTTAACTATCGGGACAAACTACACATGGCAATTCCACTTCAAAGAAAAGACGTAGGTGCTCATATAAGCTCTTTCTGGCTAGAGGAGCTGTGTGGACTTAATTCACTGTGCCCTCTCTTAGCTATGTCTGGCATATACATTCACTAAGTATCACTCTTGAATAAGAGAAAGAATGTTTTCCTAAAAGAAACCTTTGTCTGAATAACTGATGCCAAATGGGTAGAAAAACTAGGTAAGTTTTGTATTTTTACTTATTTTAAGAAAAGAACAAATTTAATAATCAGAGCCAGTACTCTTTGAGATGTTAGTGCTTCTGAGGTTTCCTAACAGTAGTCAATAAAAGATTCCAGTTTTTGCCAATGCTCTCACCAGGCCAAAGGAAAACAAGTAAATGTTTCAGAATGATGCTGTCCACTACTTCTTTTTCCTGACCTCCATATGTATGTAGAGTCTCTTTCCCTTTCTTGTAACCTGTGAAGGCTCTATGACTGCCCTACCGATGTAAGCAGAGACTTTAGGGGGATTGGAGTTCCTCCCTCCTGTGCTGGAATCCCTGCGCTAAGGACACTGCCTTCTAGTACACAGTTGCCAGGGCATGAAAAGCTCATGCCTCTTGGAGAGCTCCCATGTGAACTCTGTAGTCCAAGGCCAAATGAGCCCCAACTCGCTGCCAGCTGACTGACACCGACACCAAGCTGAGCTCAGTCAGCATACATAATTGTTGAGATAGCAAAACAGTTATTTTAAACCACTAAGTCTTTGATTGGCTTGTTCTTAGTAATAGAAACCAGCAACAATTATATGTACTCACCAACAGAAGAACCATCAACTCCTATTTGCTGGCCATTGCCTCTTAGAGTCTCCACTTTCTACTTTTTTGATGCTTTGTCATCCTTTCTTTTCAGCATGATGACCACAGTAGGTAGTAGGGAAATATGTGGGTGTATATCTTTAAGTAGAATAATATAAATTATTATTGAAAATGTAGTTATGTATAGCATCCAGTGTTTTTAATGCACTTCATTCACCTATGAAATTCAAATTCTTTGTCCAAATTAATACCCTCTGCAGGGACATTCCCCTACCGTGGTTGTATTATCAATTAGTCAACTTTAGAAAACTCCAGTGAAGCAACTGCTTCAATATAAAGCAACACAATCTATCTTTAAATACCTATGATTATGAGGAAATGCAGTAACATAAAACCTTGGTATTAATGAGAAGTTTTAGGCTAATTTTTTAATTTTAAAACAATCTATATTGATCACATATATCAATACATGCATGCATGAAAACTAGTCCTTGAATATAATACTCAGATATGCCATTTAACTTGCACTATTTTACATTATTATAGTTGTTATCCCTTATAAGGAAATAAGTCTGAGATATAGAGATTGGAAGTAGGTATTTGGGGAGAAAAAATAAGAAACTTACTGAAAACCTACTACTCATAAAGTTTTCTCTATATTCTACTCTCATGAACTTGGAGGTTTTAGGGACTAATTAATGTAAAAACATCACTAAAGATACATACTATCCCTAGAAATTAAGCATTTTCTGAGTAAATGTTATCTTAGTCAAAACCTTTTCTGGGCTTTTGAAATGAGAAGTCTCTACTACCTTGAAGCATTATTGCTGTGAAATGGTATTATTCCAAAAATCAGTGGATTTGCTTTCTACAAGAAGCATAAACAAAGGTATACCTGAACACAAGTTATTTTATTAAAGTGCATTTAAAAAGATGTTCAGTAGGACCCTGGATGTTCTATGTCTATAAAATGCGAAGAGGAAAATTATGTGACAGACACTGGAAGTACTATAAATAGCAAAACAATGCAGTGTGAAGCTTATCTTTGAAATGATACGGCTTTTAGTTCTACCATCTGTGTTTGTTATGGTCCTCCTAAAGTTCTTGGTATTTTTAATAATAAAAAATGTGACTGACATATGAACTTAAACTCTTACAGCATTAATATATACCAGTACTAATGAGTGGTTAAAAGAACAGTAAGTGAAATAAGATGTATGTGTCTTCGTTAATGAGAATATAGAGCTCTGCACTATGGTAGGTGGTAAACTGTCTTAAAAGTAGTAGAACTTTCGTTTTGCTAGCTGTTAGTTGAAAGTCATTTTCTTCTTTAGAAGCTATTTTCAAAAGCTACAGTCTTCTTCAAGGATACATCCTTCACTATAGCAGTCATTGGAGTTTATAACAAAATTTTTCAAAGATAAGGGGAAAATGGCAGTTTTCAGAGAATGTCACTAGGCTTCAGACTAAATTTTTAGAATAAGAATATGCATGATTTATATCCAGCTCGAAAGGGGACTGGATCTCTGTAATGCATATTAAGGGAGATCATTATGTCGAGGAAATTCTTTAGTTAACAGGATCATTAAACACATTTGATTCCTTTGCTTATGACACACCTATTAAAGAAAATGTTCTACACAATGCTAATCTTTATAGGAAATAAGATGAAATTTGGAAGAAGATTCTTTAAAACCCCATGTCAAGTAATGGCTGCACTTTACAGGTAGCCTTATAAGCTACAAGGGAAGAGGGAGAAAAGACTATCTACACACATAAAAGGAAATGAGATTATTCTCATCATTTGTTACCTTAACTGCCTCTGCTTCTAAGAATGTGGCTGGGTGTGGGGATATGAGAGCTAGGGTTAGAAAAAAAATCCAGAATTAAATGATGGAATCAATAATCTAGAAGAGTAATCTTCATGTAATAAACTCAGCAGTAGACTTGTAAATGCATTGACTATGTTTGATCCTAACTAAAGGCACTTGTCCTCTCACTTGTGGTAATGCCAGCCTAGAGCAGAGAGCTTGTAGCCTTTGTGCATTACCAAAGGGAGTCCAGAAATACAAAGCTCCAGTTAGACAAGGAAAGTAAGGTATTATGGAGACACTATGACATGGTGACTATAGGTAACAATTATGTAACACATGCTTAAAATTTGCTAAGGCTGCTGATTTTAAATATTCCCATAACAAGAAAAATTTAAATATGTGAGGTGATGGATGTGTTAATTAGCTTAATCATTAAACAATGTACACATATATTCAATATTCAATGTACATATATGATATATCATATCATATATGTGATATGATACATCATATCGCATAAATATTTTTGTTAATTAACTTTTATTCATTAGTTAAAAATTAAATATGGACACAGTTCAGGACAAGCAGGATCATTCTAACTTATCTTAGTTCCTTTTTGGTTGTAAATGGCCACAAGCTATATTAAAACAGAGGTAACTCAGACGGCCAACTTTTAATCATGTCTTCTATGCATGTGCCGGAATCACCACTCTCCTTCAGTGCAAGGTAACAAATGGGCTGACGTTTGCTCTTAGGGAAAGAAAAGTGGACTTCTGCCAATTTACAGCTATGGACAAATTTCAGAATTAGGATCCATTTGTTAGATGAACTTGCAATTCTATATGCAAAAGCTAACTGTTTTCACAGTGGATTTTAATGACCTATATCGAAATTAACCCATTGGCACATTCAATATATTGAATATACTCCAGAGAGTCACCTAAAATGTAGATTTTGGCTTCTGTGTGATATTAAAAATTTTTTTTAGCAATTCAGGTCATGTATTACCTGTATTTAGCAATACTCAATGTGTTCTTTCATTGAAAAAAGTGGCTAGCATGTAGTAAGCACTTCAATACCTTGAATGAATGATCAAAATAAATAACTGGATTGTATGCTTTAAGCTCAGGACATATTTTACATTCAGAAATATACTTAAGAAATGTAAAGTTTCAATGATTTATAAATATCATACTATTTTTCAGAGAATGAGCATTATGTTAAGAAGTTGATGTTTCACCTGCCTGTTACTCAAAAGCAATTATTTTCTATTACATTTAATTATTATTCAATAAAAAATTAGCTATCCCTAAGGCAGTATTTAAGTGGAATAGGCTGTTCTGGTACTTGTCTGATTATTATAAAAATAAGAACAACTGTGAAATTGAACATGAGGGCAGAGTAGGAAGACATTTAAAAGCAAAAGCTATTACTTTTCCTCAGAAATTATTCCTAGAATTCAGCCTATGCCATTCACAGCTGTAGCCTAACCATTTCCTCTCTCCCTACACTCATATTTCCTGTGTTCCTTGGCTGTGAGATATCGTACTTTTTTCTTATTCCAGGAAATCTGCTGAACAATTTACCAGTGAAACATGGCGTACTCTGTGTCCTTACCAGTCCATGTCTTACTCTCCAGCTACAAGCAAAGAATCATTTAAAGAAAACATGAATTTAAAAAACAGAATAAAATAAGACACAATGTATAAAAAAAAGGCTGTACAAATCATAGGTTATATTAAATGATGGCTATAATCTCCTGGTCCTACCCTGAGACCAGTAAACTCTTCTACAGAATACTGTTTGAAAGTTCTCAAGTGAATGTCCCTTGACTGGTTCATGCAAGGTCCAGGTTTAGGAGACTTATCTTTGATTGGCTTTAAATTAGATTGTACATTCAACAAATCTATTAACTCATTCATTGTTTCTTTTATTCACTTATTCAGGAAGCATTTGTTGAGACACAGTGGAAGACTTCCCCCAAGTTCCTGAGGATGATGGTGGAGGGTGGGGCATGTAGATAATTGAATAAAATGTACAAGATGGTAACAAGTTGTATAACTGGGCTATACAGGAGCAGTGTGAGCATGCAGATGAAAAGAGGGAAATAATTCAACCTGGATGGGCATGGTTAAAGTCTCAGTTAAATCTGAAAGGACTGTTGAGGGAAAAAAATTTGAAAGGAAATGAATGAAAAGATTTTTCAGACTCAGAGAATTAAGTGCGCACAGCAGCAAGGTAAAAATACAGTATATTTCAGGATCTGCAGCTGGGAACTATAAAGCATGAATGTAGGATGAATTTGAGTAATGGATGAAAGGCGCCAGATAATTAAGGGCCTGGATTTTCATTTGATAATGAAATGGGGGTGGGTAATCTCATGAGAGTAGAAGGGAGGGTTTATGAGATCTGCCACCATAGTTAGCAACATGGGTAGATTAAACCAGCTCCTTGGTGTTTCTCATTGATGCATCCATATGCATAATCCAGCATCTCAATCAATGGGGACTCCCATTTGGACATGGCAAGGAGAGCTGCACAGCAGACTGTCATAAAGTCTTCTAAATACACAGACTGATATTGATACATAAACCCTTAGGACTAAAGCCTTTCTCCCAACATTTTTCATGCATATACTGTAGATCTGTGCAGAGTCATAATGCATTAAGTCCTTTGTCAAAAGAAAGTAAAAAGGCACTGTCACAGAATGGTGCAAGACACGCCTAAAATTGAATGAAGTCTCCCAAAAGAGAGTCTTGGCTCATTGACATGGAAGGGTCGTTCTGGTGTGTGTGGGCTTGTAGAAAAGCAGAAAATCTGAGATCAAGAGACCTGGGCTTGTGCTGTTTATTAGACAACCAATTCTCTGAGTCTCTGTTTTTGTATACTATGAACCCCAAAATGATACAACATCCATTAAATAATATTGTGTATATCAAATTATATGCAAACAATAAAGCACTAGGAAGGTAAAATAATCATCAGCAGTGTATTTTCTAAACACACAGGTACATAAACACACACTTTAGAACTTGATTTCTTCCTTATTTGCTGGGTGTCAGTAAAATAGCACTTTTTTCTTTTCAGAGAGGAGTCACACTTTCTTTTTTATTCTAGAACAGAATAAAAGTGATACAGAATTTCAAAACAAATTAATAGGCAATTAACAATAGTTAATATATTACATATTGTTAGCTTCAAAGTAGTTGTTCAGATTACAAGATATAGGCATGAATAAAATGATCAATCAATTAAAGCATCAATGGTTCTTTTTGATCAATTAACAGAGATTAGTAATGTAAACTGTCTTTTCCCTGTTTTCTGTACTCCTTTCCCCTATCCCAGGTTCTTTCCCTTTCACTTCTACAATATCTTTTGTGCATTTGGGATCTTATTTGCTCTTTCAGTGTTTTACACTAGGGAGACAATAGGATGTTTTCACATGTGAGTCTGATTTATTTCACTTATAAGAGTATGATCTCAAGCTGCATCCATTGACCTATAAAAGCCTCAAGTTTATTCTTCATTATAGCTGAGTAATATTCTATTATGTTAAAATTTAACATTTTTTTTATCCATTCCTCTATTGACAGGCATTTGGATTGTTTCCAAAACTTAGATATTACAAATTGTACTGCGATTAACATGGGTCCATATATATCACTATGGTATGATGCTTTTAATTCTTCTGGGAAAATACCCAGAAGGAAAATAGCTGGATTGAATGGGACCTCCAATTCTAGTTTTCTGAGAAATTTCCACACTGATTTTACCAGTCTACATGCCCACCAATGGTGGAGAAGGGTTCCTTTATTGCCAACAGCCCTGACAGCATGTTACTGGTTGATTTGTTGATGATAGCCATTTTTTTTCTGGTGTGAGGTGGAATCTCAGCATTTTAATTTGCGTTTTTCGAATGACTATGATGTTGAACATTTTTTTCATATATTTATTTGCAATTTGTATTTCTTCATCTGAGAAGTGCATGTTCATCTCAGATGCCCATTTTTGGAGTAGGTCTTTGAGTCTGAGGTCCCTGATGCTTTTCAGTTCTTTATATGTTCCAGATGCATATGTTTCCCTCTTTATCTGAGGGAAACAGATATTTGGCTAGAATTTTTCCCATTCTGTGGGTTTTCTTTCATTCTGTTGGTAATTTTTTTGATGTGCAAGAACTTGTTAATAAGATGAGATTCCCTTTTGATTCTTTGAGCTACTTCCTATGCGGTTTGTGTTTTGGTCATTAACTCTTTGCCTGTATTTTCAAGATTTCTACTTAACTTGTCTTCCAGTATATTTAGTGTTGTTTAATATTTGCATCTTCAATCCATTTTGACTTTAATTTAGGGCATGGTGATACACTTGGGTCTAGTTTTAGTCTTCAGCATGTTGAAAGCCAACTTTTTTAGCCCTATTTATTAAGGGGCCTTCTTTTCCATTGAGTGTTTGGCTCTTTTGTCAAAGATAAGGTGCCTGCACGTGTTTATAGTTGTGTCTATATCTTCTAATCTGTTTCCCTGATTCTCAGGTCAGTTTTGGGTTTTTGTTTTGTTTTGTTTTTTGCCAGTACCATGTTGATTTTATTTGTAGTTTTATTTCAAGTCAGGGATTGTGATGTTTCCTGGCTTGTCTTTCTTGCCCAGGATTCCCTTTGCTCTTCTAGGTCTTTTCTGTTTCCAAATATTTTCTCTAGATCTGTGAGGTATGCTAATGGTATTTTGATTAGAAATGTATTAAATCTGTGTAATGTTTTGGGGCAAATGACCATTTTCGTAATGATAGCTCTTCCTGTTCAAAAGCAATTTTGTCCATTTTGTGACAGAAAGGAGATTTCCTTTTTCAGAATACTAGAATTTTCAATAGAGAGATATTTTGCATCCTTTGTTAGATTGATTCCTAAATACTTCATTTTTATGGATACTATTGTAAAAGGTATTTTTCTCTTCATGAGTTTGTTGTTTGTATATAGAAATGCTATTGATTTTTTAGTGTTGACGTTGTATCCAACTATGCTACTGAATTTGCTCATTAAGTCTAGTAGCCTTTTGGTGGAGTTTTTTGGGTTTTCTATGTAGTATATTATGTCATCTGCAAATAACTATTTAACTTATTCCTTTCCTATCCTTATTCCTTTTATTTATCTCTTTTTTAATTGCTCTAACATTTCCAGAAATATATCAAATAGGAATGGTGATAGTAGGTATCCTTGTCTTGTTCCTGATTTTAGAGTGAAAGCTTTCAGTTTTTGTCTGTTTAATATGATGTTGGCTGTTGGTTTGTCATAGATGACTTTCATCAGATTGAGATAGAGACCATCTATTCCAATTTTCTGTAGGGTTTTTATCATGAATGAGTACTAGACTTTATCAGAAGTTTTCTGCATCTATTGAGTTGATCATATGATTTTTGTCTTTGGCTCTGTTAATGTGACATATTTCATTTATTGATTTGCATATGTTGAACCATCCCTGCATCTCTGGGGTGAATTCTATTTAGTCATGGTGTATAACCTTCTTGTTGATTTGCTGTGTTCTGTTTGCTAGTATTTTATTGAGGATTTTTGCATCTGTGTTCATTAGGGAGACTGGCCTATAGTTCTCCTTTTGGTTCAGTCTCTCTTTAGTTTTGGTATCAAGAATGAGTTAGGGAGAATTGCTTACTTTTCAATTTCATTAAAGTGTCTGAGGAATATTGGCATTAAATATTCTCGAAATTTCTTATAAAATTCAGCTGTGAATCCTTCAGGGCCTGGGCTTTTCTTTGTTGGTAAGTTTTCAATTTCAGTAACTGATATTGGGTTATTCTAAATTTTTATATCTTCTTGATTCAGCTTTCGTCATTCTACATTTGTAGGAATCTGTCCATTTCTTCTGTGTTTTTAATCCTATATGAGTAAAGATTTTCAAAGTAGGTATTAATGATGTTCTGAGTTTCCACAGGATCTGTAGTGATTTTTATTCTTCATTGCATGAATTTGAATGTTTTCTTTCCTTTTCTTAATAAGGTTGGTTGGTTGTTTATCAATTTTGTTCATTCTTTCAAAGAATCAACTCTTCATTAACGCTTTCTGTCTGGTCTGAATCATGTTGATTTCTTCTCTGATCTTTGTAAGTTCCTCCCTTATATGAGCTTTGGATTTGACTTTCTCTTCTTTTTTCTAGAGATGCATCATTATGTTGTTTGTTTGTGTTTGCTCTGTTTTCCAGATATGAGAGTTCATTGCTATATATGTCCCTCTTAGGACTGCTTTTATTACATGCCACATGTTCCAGTGTATTGTATTTGCATTTTCATTTGATTATAGATATTTGTTTTCTTTTTTGATTTCATCAGTAACCCATTGGTTGTTCGGGAGAGTATTATTAATTTCGATGTGTTTATGTAGTTTTTGCCATTTCTTTTGCATTAATTTCCAATTTCATTGCATTATGGTCAGATAATATGCATGGGATAATTTTAGTTACTTTGTATTTACTTAAGCATGGTCTGTGGTTTAGCATATGATCTATTTTAGGGACATCCCAAGTGAAATTGAGAAGAACATACATTCTGATGTTAGGTGGAACACTCTGTAAACACCTTTTAAGTCCATTTGTTCACATGTTTGATTTAGTTCTGTTATTTCTTTGCTGACATTTTTCTAGTTGATCCATCTATTTGTGACCATGGGGTATTAAGGTCCCATTACAACTGTGTTGTTGCCTATTTGATTTTTCTTTGCTATTAATATTTGTCTTGTATAGTTGGGTTCTCTTGTATTTGGTACATATATATTTATGATTGATTTTTCTTCCTGTTGAATTTTTCCCCTAGCAAATATGTAGTTATCTTCATTTCTTTTGATCATTTTAGATTTGGAGTTCACATTGTCTGCAATCAGGATAGCTACCCCTGCATTTTTCTGGGTTCCTGTTGCATGGAGTATTGTTTTCCATACTTTGACTTTCAGTCTATGAGTTTCTTTTTGAGTTAAATGTGTGTCTTGTGTATAGCATATTGTTGAATCTTGTTTCTTGATCCATTCTGCCAATCTGTTTCTTTTGATTACTGAATTGAGGCTATTTACATTGATATCTATAACTCATATGTATTGTTATCTTTGTCATGTTACTTTCTTGTTGTTGGTTTCCTGCTTTCCCCTCTGTTTAAATGGTTGCTGTGCCTGGTGGTTTCTTTTGGTTGTGCTGGGAATTGTCATCATTTTTTACCTCTCTCTAAAAATATCTTTCAGTACTCTTTATAAGGTTGGTTCAAAGGACATGAATTTCTTCAGTTATTCTTTGTCATAGAAGTATCTTATTTCTCCATTAATTTTGAAAGATAGTTTTTCAGGGTACATCAATTTGTTTTGGAAATTGTTTTATTTCAGGATTTGAAATGATTCATACCAAGCTCTTCTTGATTTAAAGGTTTGTGTTGAGAAGTCTACCATAATTCTAATGTGCTTTCCTTGATAGGTGATCTATTTTTTTTTCTCTAACAGCTTTTAATATTGTATTTTTCTGCTGAATTTCTGCGGTCTTGATTATTGTATGTCTGGGTGAAGATTTATTTTGGTTATGGCTATCTAAAGTTCTATATGCCTCAGTTATCTGTATGTCAGATTCTGTTCTCCATGCTTGGGAAATTTTTTGCTATTACTTCTGCAAGTAGTTTATTTTATGTCATTTTCTTTGATTCCTGATTTTTCACTTACATCTATCTGTATTGTATTGTTTTTCTTTGCATCATCTTGGAGCTGTTGTTATCTCCTGGTCCCTCAATATTTTTAAGAGATCGTTCCTTTCATGATCCCTAGCCATGATCTTCTTTTCCAGGTCTCAAAGTCTACCTTTAGTTTCAGTCAGGCACTTCTGCCTGCTTTCAATGGAATTTTTAATTTTCCAGAAATTTCTTTGAATCTGTTTTATGCATTGTAACTCCTTCCGATAGTGTTTATTCAAGATTCCCATCATTTTCCTATGTTCCTCTACATTTTTTATCTGTGTATTCTCTAGCTATGCGAAGCAATTTCTTCATTGTTTGCAATTTCTTTTCTTACCCAAGAGGTCATTTCTGATCTGATTTCCTCTATAGCCTCATGGATTTGTTTCTTTACTTCACTTGCTATCTTTTAAGAAATTTCAGGTGTGTCTTGCAATGTCTTCTATATTTATGTGTACTGTACTTGTTTCAGATGGACTGGAGGTCTGAGATTACATTTTGATTTTTCATCTTGTTATTTTCACCTGTTGGTTCATATTTTGGTCATGGCAATCCCACTGGTCTCACCTGTATATCATGTGTGTCTTAGTCAGGTCCTACTGTGGGGGCGGATGTTTGCCTAGTTTCTGGGCCCCATAGTGCAGGAGAGGGGCCAATCACTTGAATTCCTCCTGTGGAGCTGGTTTGGTAAGTCCTGTACTCTTCCCAGGCTGACTAGCCTAGAATAGTAATGATGTGAACCAACCCTTAGCTCATATTGTTACTGTGGCTTCAGATTTTTCAGGCTACCAGACACACCCATCCATGATGTGTACCCCAGCCAGAACTCTACTTTGTCACTGGGCATCTGACAGGTCCACCTGGGATTCCTCTGTGTGAGGAGAGGCTTTACTGGTGCTCTTGCAGGCCCACCCAGTGTCTTCCATGTGGAGGGAGGGTTCACCTATGCTCTCACTGGCCCAGCAGGGTCCTCTTGGTGGGGGCAGGGCTTACCTGGATTATCTTAGGCTGCTGAGCTAGAGAAGCCATTCTTTAAGCTATGTGGTCTAATTAGACTATTTGCTAGATTTAAAAGCTCAAAATATTCATACTATTTAAGATAAATGTGAATTTACAGTGGATAATTTTTGAAATATGAAAATATTACATACTACTAAACCAAAGTCTACAGTCATGAAAGCCACTTATAATACCACTCGATTTTGATTATAGTGGTGCCAGAGGTCCCAGATAGGTGTTCTCTCATGAATCTTAATAACTATTGATCCTATAGACTCCAGAAAGACAGTCTGTGAGGCAGAACTCTAATTATGTGACAAAAGTTAGATAAAAGGAAGGCTCATTCCTGAGTCTCTTACACTGTTATTGAGATTTACTCTACTGACAGTTGCAAGTGGCAACCAAAAAGATGTGATTGCTCACAGGAAGTACATCAGGAAATACAAAAGTGTGAAGAGATCGTACAGTGTCTGAAGGAAGAAGCCCAAAATTTTCACGGCTCTCCACTGCTATGGCTTGATCTGCCATAGCAGGAGTATATGCACACAGTTTGTCATTATCAAAGCTAACTTGCAGAAGGTCTCTCTCTGTTCCCTCTGGCTTTGTGCAAGCCCACTCCATGCTGCAATCTCCACTTGTCTCAATGTCTTTCAAGCTTGAAGGCCTTGCTGGTGCACATTTCCCAGACTTTCCACGTTCACTACTTGATATTCTCTTCTGCACTGACATTGCTTGGGCTGCATCCAGGAATGTCTTATCACATCTGGGACCTACGAAAAATCTTAGTTGTTTTGACCCAGTCACTCCTCAGATTCTTCCCCAGGAACACCAGATGCTCAATAGCTAAGCCAGTCTGGAGGCCCAGGGCTTTGTCTTGGAAGCAATCTGGATAAAGAAAAATAAATCAGTCTCCAGTTAACCTATCCTTAACTGTTGATTCCATGCCCTAATATGTTTATGTTGTTTAGTAAGCTCTCACAGAAAATGTTATCCAAATGTCACATTGCTATCTCAGGGATTTGTTGGACTTAATAACTAAGCCTTAAAATATGACAAAAGCAGAGAATCCAAATTATGCCTACCTATGCATGTCCTTTGTTGGGGCTGCCTACTTTGATAGTATTCAACATGGAATAAAGTCTTAAGACTGAGACTATGGATGTCAGTATTCAAATAATAAATGGACACTCTAATTTCAATCTCTAAGTAGTCTTCATTGAACGAGAAAGAGAGAGTCTGTGTCTGTGTCTGTGTCTGTGTCTGTGTCTCTGTTCTTAAGGAGCTCCACACTACAGAGGAGAGAGGAAGGCTTCCTGAGGTGGCCACAGTCCAGGATCTCATTCTCTTTGCAGATGCTATGATACGCATCTCCCTTGAAGGGCTAAAGGAGAGAGCCAAAAAGACAGGGAGGTAAACCAAATGTTTGCAACAGCCTAAAACCATTATTAGTCCTGGAATGGAAAAAATAAGGGTGCTAAAGTTTTCACAAACCCAGAAGTCCATGCATCAATTCAGAGCTAGGACAAGGGAGGGATGGACTTTCCTATGTGGCAGGACTTCAGTATAAGTAAAGACACTTCTTGAAGTGCCCCTGAAAATGGACGGGAAAGAAATACACCAAGACTTTCTAATTCTCAATTGCCAATTTTCTGTCCTTGATTCCCATTGACCGATTATCACAGGAAGTTACAGAACCACAATAGCCAGGAACATGGGAGCGTGCACCTGTGATAACAAGAAGAACAAAGAACAAGGGTGAGAGAAAGCACACAGTTGACCAGGCAAGTGGTACTTGCTAAGTCTAATCTCTCAGGGTAGAGGCAAGAGTCCACATTTTCAAAAAGATGTCCAAATATTTCTTACATTGCAGCAACATTTGATTACCTTTCCATAACATGGAAAATCCTCTTATATACCCCCGTGAGCTACAGTAATCATAACTCCCAATTCTGAAGGTAAGAAAACACTGAACTTTATTGACATTTCTTTCTCTGATTTTTAAAGCAAATATGATATATAAAAGCATAGATTGTAGACAAATTGCCTTTTAATAAAAATCTTTGCCCTTTTACATATCCTCCTAGGAATTATTAAAATGAAATCCTACAGTAATCTAAAATATACAGAAAAATAAAACGAAAGTGAAGTATATTTACTTAAAGTTAGCTCTACAATGTAATTCCTGGAATTCATCATTATTAATGCCTGTAATTTTGACTGAAAATAGAATCTTCTGGACAGGGTATAGCTTAGGGGCAAAGCACTTGCCTAGAATGTGTGAGGCTCTGGGTTTCATCTCAGCATCACACATATTACAAAAAAAAAAAAAAAACCCTAACATTGAGACAAATAATGTGCATAATCACATGCATGCTAATTGTGAATTGTTCAGCCTGTGAGCATGGTAGCCAGATGTTCCTCACACTTTGACTTATTTCTTCAATCCAGCTCTAAACTGTACTTCATTAACTCTTAGGGTTTTAAACTGCCTCTTCTGTTTAGCACGCATAAAAATTTTTATTATGGAAATGTTCTATGTGCACAGGGGTGTGGGAAGCAGAAACAAATCTTGTATTTTAAGCCAGTGGAATTCTGTGGTAAATCAATTCAGTACGCCTGGGGGAAAGACCCTATACTGGCGTTTGTTGTTCCTAATAAAAAGGATAGAGAGCTGTGTCTTTGAATGTTTTTGAGTTTATATGCAAATTCGAACAGATAAACAAGAATGTGAAATGGGCATAGAGATACATTCTTAAAATAGGACTGCAGCTCTTTATAGAAAATGATGTTTTGGAGGAGCCCAATACTTGATTTGCAGTATTCACTCATCTTCATCACTGAATACTTCCAATAGCCAACTTGCATTTGAATACAATAAATTAACAACATCATAAATATATTTCTGTGTTATTATTCTCCAAATCTGCATCAGTGAAAACATGGCTGGTTATTGATGACAGATGTTCATCCCGCAGCCCATCAGCCAATCACTGTCATTACTGGCTTCATGGTCTGATGCAACCTAAAAGGAGGCCAGGATGTACTGCAAACTGTTGTTTTTTGTTTTTTCCAATGCCTCCCCTTTAACTCCTATGAAGTCTCTGGTATGGGCAGAAGATGGCCCATCAAGTCCTTTAGAATATACAATTTAATGAATCTGTAACCTAGAAAGTTACATGTGTCCTTTAAAGTTAAATTGGATCTTGTCTTCAGCACTTACTGTTAATCACACAAAGCTACTTTCCTTTATTTAACTCACTGAGTATTTTTCAAAATTCGTACCCTTGCTTCACGCCAAATCCCATCTCTCTCTCTCTCTCTCTCTCTCTCTCTCTCTCTCTCTCTCTCTCTCTCTCTCTCTCTCTCTGTCTCTTCATTTCTTAAGGCCAAGATCAATTCAGAGCTTTCGTTGCTGTATGTACTGCCCCAGTCAGAGCTGGCTCTTTCCTCTCTGTACTGCCATAGCTCTTCCTGTTTACATTGGTTGCATCTCATCCCTCTACTATACTATGATTTCTTTCATGATTATGATTGTGTATAATCACTTTTGTACCTCTGAAGGTCTTCAAATAATGATGTTGAATGGTTTTATAGATTTCTTTGCTCAGTTAATCATTGCATATTGTGGTAGTCAGTCTTAAAGATGACCTCCCAATCTTCACCTGTTGGTATTTGTGGAGTTCCTTGCCACATGAATCAAAGGTGACCACTGGGCCATGAGGCTAGATTATAAAAATGTGGCTTCTTCTTAGTCTTTTGGATCTCTCCTTCTGGCAGAAGCCAGCCACCATGCTAGCAGTACTCTCCGGCAATACTGCAGAGTGTGACATAGAAAAGGATGGGGGCCTCTTGACAGCAGCCAGCATCATTGTCTTACTTATATGAATGTCAGCTTCAAATGCTGTCTAGTTGCTGTTGGTCCTACAGATGCCTGTAGCCGTGGTATCTGACTGAAAATCTATGAAATAATCTACTGTTGCAACCTCTTAGCCAAGCCCAAATTCCCATAGAAATATACAAATAAGCTATTGCATCTTGGGATTCTTTATTATGTAGCAACACATGAATAATACAGATTTCTTCCACCACTCTCTTAGGGCAATTATTATGGAATTTAAAACATGAGCCTACTATTGAAATATTATCTACTACTTAGTATTAATAATATTACCAATAATAGCAATTGTTGGCATAAATATACTATTACTATATTAATATTATTAATAATTTATTATTAATTTTAATTAACTACCCAAATGATTGATATGTCTTTAACATATCAATTTAGTAATAATATCATTTTATATTAATACATTACAATATTCATTAGTACATTATGTTAGTTATGCTGGATGACAATACAAACTAAAATTATTAATATTATTCTTTCATTAACTTGTGAAGGAAATATTATAATTATCTGAATGATAGCAAAACTGGATCTTGCAGCAGTTTATTTGTTCAAAATCAGATAACTAATTCATGAAACATAACTCAAGGCAAGATCTGTTTTAAGCAGCAAAAACTACTATTAGGGCTTTAAATTTCCTCATCCGTACAATTGGTATAACAATACTTAACCTGAACTGCTCCTGTGATAATTAAATGAGATAAAACCTATAAAACTACGTGCAGGATACCTAGAAAATGCAAAAGCAACAAATCCTCTTTTCTCTCCCTGCCTGTCCTAGTCTATTCTGTTTCTAGCAGAGGAAGGCCAAGAGAGCTGTCAGAAGCAACAGCCTCAGATGCAAAAACAAACCAAGCATGTGCATGTGGGGCTCCGGGACTTGAGATTGTGCGGCATGGTGAATCTTCTATTTCCTAGAGAATAAACAAGATTGCCACGCAGCCGCTTTTGCCTTTCCCAAACATTGAATGAGTATCTCCAACTGGTCATATTTACCTTTTGATTGTGAAGTGGAAAAGGCAAAGCTGTTTATTTTCCTCATGTATGGATTTGATGCACATGTGAATCCAATTGACCATGGAAAGAGAATTGGAAAGTATTTGTGGTCACAAACTCTTTTTGACTGATGCATAAACTCTTTCCTAAAAACCTCTATCTTTTACAGAAGCAATCTCATTACAACCAACTGGTGGCTGGTTATGCTGAACAGAATCACAAGAATCAACATCTATGGAGTATTTTTCTGTTTCCCTTTATTCATGAACAAGGCATGCTCTTTTTTAATAGAGAGATAAACTTTGCTATGTAAATCTACTGTGCTTGGTCTAATTTCATGTAGCTGAACAGAAAAAAAAATATTCACTTACCTGAATATGTATCTTAGTTTTAAAATAGTTTCTGTAATTGTATTATAACTGGAAATGCTCCGTTTTTCATTTTACAAATTGCTTTCAGAGAGTAAATGATACATTGAAAGAGAGTGACTATCTATAATAGCTTTGGCATTTGAGTGGCTAGTGGATTTACCACTTTAATGTGATCTGGCAATGGTCCCTTGAGCTGAGCACTAAGAACAGAAATGTCAAATTATGGTAAACCTCAGGAGTTTTCAAGGAAGCAATGTGGATCTAATTGGGCAGAAGCTTAGCAAGTAGACCACAGCTATTTCTTTGTAGAAGGTCCAGTTATGTACTACAGAGATTGTACTCATGAGTGTTGCCTTGCTAAATGGAACCACAAGGACTGGGCCCCTCTATGTCTATTCTTGAATCAGTGCAAAAAGGGGATCTGGCTTGTGTTCAATAAGAATATCTTCTTTTTTCTTTACAAAAATCTGGTCTATACACACAAACACATGTATAGTCTGTCTCACTCTTTAGGTTGCTGAGACAATAGTTTTTGATGAACTGAGCTCTACCACAAGGAGAATAGATATCAAAGAAGACTTAAAGAAATCCTTTTAACATTTAAACAAGATTAAACACACAGTGTTCTCCACATTGTTTAATCATAGGAGTCTTTTTAAATACATATATATATATATATATATATATATATATTATATCTATCATGTTTTGTTCTCTGGAACTAACTTGGGTTTTCTGATCATTCATAAAAGAAATTCTATGAAACACCAAACGTTCTATTGATGAGGTACCTTTCCCTCATATTAGAGCATGATGATCTATTGGCCTTCTCTGTGTTCACCTGCCTATGATCCTGCAGGCTCATATCGACTTTTAACATGAGCCACTATTGTCATCACAAGAACTCCCTGAAATCTCTTCTGAGTGAACATTGTGTTCTTTGATGCTTTGTCCTTTGAGCCTTAGTCGTGTAGATCTGTTGTTTCCAACTTGCATTGTGTACCCATTCCTTTACAGACTTCTAAGGCCTGTCCTTTCATTTCTACCTTCTTTGAGTTTCTGGAAACTTGGCTTTCTCCAGGATATTAACAAACAATTTCATTAATATGTGTATTGGTCTCCGAGTACCTGTGACCAGTCATCACAAATTCCTCTTGGTTATACAACCTTGCCTTATCTCCAATGATGTACATAAAAAGGAGACCTAAACCTGCTGGTTATTTGTCCCAGAAGTTTCCTTACTTTGTATTTGGTTGTTGTGTAACATTCTTGAAGCTCCTAGCCCATCACCCCGTGTAGATTCTCACCAGTCTCCTTTAACCTATGGTACAAGTTGAAAATTAAAAGATATTCAAGAGTTGTTGCTACTGAACCTTTTGAATGGTTGGCTGTTGAGTTTCTGTACAACTAATTAGCACTCTAAGCAAATCTCACACTAAGCAAATCTCATGATTTTGTGGGCATGAAAAATGTTCAAAATAACTCATTTTCAACATTTTATTTAATGCGCTAGGGATCCACCCAGGTTAATTCTCTTAGAACAGGATCTACCTGGGTTAGTTCTCTCCTATTGAGCCCATTGTTTTGGCTGCACCAAATGTTATGCTTTCCTTTCATTTTATTAACACTTGTACCTTCTTTGTAAATAAGGAACAACCAACCAATAAATGCAGAAACCACCAGTGATCTTTAGCTTAGGGTAAATTATTTCACCTTACCAAGGAATAGAAGTAAATTACTTTTATCCTAATGTACATTTTCCCAGTTCTTATCTTTCTATGCAAAATGTTTAATGTTTCCATCATGTGGAGCCCTTAATTACATCCTTACCAGATGTGATGCAAAAATTAAACATCAATTAGCTTTTTCTGGATTGCAGACATCCTTAAATTCTGTTTTCAAATCACTGCAAGTTTGTGATTTCATTGGAAAGATGGCTTTAAGTGTTCATTTCATTTCATTATTCTTCAGCAATTGTATTTCATCCACTTAGCTATTTCCACGGCAATCATGATTTGATGAGAAGAGACTGCCCAGTGTGGCCACATCACAATAACAAGAGATAAAATCCAGTAGGGCTCAGATAGTTTTTGATGAGTTCTTGGATCTCATACACACCGAAGCAACATATGAAAATAAAAGTGATAAACATCATTTTGCATTCAAAATTGTTCTGATTTAAAACAGATTTAATCTTTCAATAAATACATCAATAAAACGTACAAATACAACTGTGAACTGGAGTCTGCTTCTGTTTGATAAAATATTTGTGACAATCAGAATGCTTTGTTAGGATTCAGCAGTGAGCATAAAAGAAAAATAAAAAGTCTAGACAGAAGAACTGCTTTTTATACTCAGTGTATACAGATAGATAGATCCTTACATGTATTTATAATGCATATATATAGATGTAAATACAAATGTCTATAGATGCAGTTATGCACTGTCTTTTTTTCTAAAGTTTTTCTAAATATAGCCAAGTGTAGCACTGACATCCCTCTACATATAGAAATTCTATTTCAATTTTAATGTCAAATGTTAAAGGAAGCCTATATTTTTACCCCTCATCCTACAAAATGACTCCTCATATTTTTCCATGATGAGAAAAAATAGAAGAGTTATTGAGAAGAAGTATAGTATTGCACTGAAGAGCAAGGTCTGTAGAATCAGACTGCCCAAGTTCAAGTCTCCTTTCTTATCATAGCAGACTGAATCATTGAGACCAGCTCTCAGCTACTCCCTGCCCCAGGTCTCATTAGGAAAACTGAATAGGTACCAATTCCTTGATATTTGCCCTTGGCCATGTGATTCCTTGTGGGAAATGGAAGGACATTGGGAGTGATTCTGTATTCGTACCCAAGGTAGGCCTTGTGAAATCTTGAATGTTTTCACTTTCTGATCTTAACAATGCCAATTCTCTGACTAATTTATTATCTAAAGATGGTAAAAGCACATAGAGAACTGTCCAGCCAACCTATGGTAAAAACCAGAGCTTCTCCACCTGCCTCAGCCTGGATGAGGGTCTTCCCTTTATTCCCAGTCTAGCTGCACTGAACTTCAGCTGACCACATAACTATATGAAGAACAATGAAAATCCCAGACAATTTGGAAGACAGCTTTGCATAACTGTAGCATGTCCATATATGTGATTGTGTACAGCTCATGTATGTATGTATGATTCCTATGAGAGTAGTTCCCCCTCACTATGCTACGTTGCAATTTTATATTTATGTATGCAGCAATATCTGACCAATATAACTGCTCATAAGTTATCTAATTTTATACAAATCACTTCACTTAAATTTCTCTATCTCAGTACCCTCACCTATGAAATAGAAATAACAAGTCTGCTAGTTCCTGGAATTGTAATGAATTTTAATAATTTAAAGTTGAATTATTTAATGCCTAAAAAACAGAAACAAATTCATATTAGCAATTATTTTAATATTCTTCCAACTTTACTCCTAAAATATTTAATTGGACAATTGCAAAGTCACACTGTTTGAGAAAATCTGGCATTTTGGTAATGAGAATGACTGGAATAACTAGAATGTCTTATCAGTCCACGTGCATTTGACAAGCAGAATTATCTGCCCAGCTGCATGGGAAGAACTGCTTTACTGATGGACAGAGGGAAAAAAAGAGAAATTTTTATTATTTCTTACTTTCTTTATCTCCATCTTCCATGTTATACTGAGCTGATAAGAAACAAGTGTCATGGCTTTTCATTTTCTCAACATGTTGGGGAGAACGCTGGCCAACTCCATAGCCATTCTTACTTTTCACAGTACTCTTCATTGGTGGCAAGAACCAAATGCTTTCCTCTTTTGACTCATAAAAGTATCATCAATTTATAGGAAAAGAATAATCTCTTTCATCTTTTTTTTTTTTTTTTTTTTTTGTCTTTTTCCTTTTTATCGGTACCGGGGATCAAACTCATGATTGCTTGCTTGCAAGGCAGGCGCTTATGCCGCTGAGCTAAATCCCCAGCCCCTCTTTCATCTTGATATACATAAACCATGGGTTCAAATGCCAACATCTATCAAACTTGCTCATCTACACCTATTTATTCAGAGTTGAACTTGAAAGATCAAAGATCACAGGCCAAAAGTATTGTATACATCCTAAAGTTTTATAGATTATAAAATAAAATAATTCCATGACTGAAAAAGTAACTATTGACTACAACATTAACTTATAAACTAGTATCAAGTAAAATATAAACATATTGAAAAGTAGACTATAAAAATTAAACCATGTATTCTTCCAGAGAAAACCTTGAAAAACTCTAGAATATATGATATATTACTCACATTGGTTAAATTATAAAAATTCATATACAAAAAATCTTAGTCCGTTTGTTTTGTTCTTAGAAAAGAATATAAGCTAGATATGGTAGAACACACCTGTAATCCCAGCACTTGAAAGGCTGAAACAGGAGAATCACTGTGAGTATGAGGCCAACCTGGACTACATGGTAAATTCAAGGACAGCCTTCATGATATAGTGAGGCCCTATCTTAACATAAATAAATAAAAATAAAAATATATGTTTTTAACAAAAAATTAAAACCTGCTGAAATATTAAGCTTTTAAAAAATTGTTATAGAACATCATAAAACCTAATATTTTCATTTAACTTGGAAATTTCTTAAAGTATATTATTCTCACATTATCCTGTTGAGAGATAAAATGAGTTTATCTGAATTTTATATGTTGGCCTTAATTGTGGGGAATTCCACAATAAAGTATAAAAAAGAAAATCAATACTACCTTTGAGAACAGGAAGACTATTAAAGCAGAGAAAGCTCAAGAGTTGTGATGAAAAAAATATGAACACAGTTTATCATCTTTTTGGGTGTCCATTTCTAGGTGTGTTGATACAGTCCAGCATGCGAGGTGAGGTTCCGAATATTATGGGAGGACAGGACAATGGTGCTTGACGGGGATGAAGTGAAGTTTTTTTAAGCAAAAAATATCTTCTTATATGTTCCCTTGTACATCCAGCCCTAGAAAACAGTGATGACAAAAATTAAACAATAGCATTCAAGTGAACACCATATGTCAGCCAGATTTCCATTGGTGCAAAATATAATGTAATAAACAAATTAAAAGGAGAGAAGATTTATTCTGGCTTCCTGTTTCAGAAGTTTCAGTCCGTGGCTCTATTGCTTTTAGGTCCGTGGTGAGGCAGGACATTATGGAGGGGAGTTTTCAATGGGAAAAACCTGTTCATCTTGTAATGACTAACAAAAAAAAAAAAAAAGACTTGAATGGGAAACAACCTTTACCCTTCCAGGCCATTCTCTGATCTACTTCCTCCAACTAAGTGCCCATCCTAAAGTTTCCACCACCTCGCAATGGCCCATTAGGTTATAAATCCACAAATAGATCAATTCATCCATGACTTCAGAGTTCTAAAGATACAATCACCTCCTGAAGGCCCACCCCTGTTCATGGAGAACCAAACCTTCAACCTATGAGCTTTTGTGGGGATGTAATATCCAAACCACAATATATCTTTTCCTTCCATATAACAGTCATACCTGGACTAAATTTAAGGAAAAAACATCAGTCATAGGAGTTGGGTAGGTGTAGGGATTGGGTTGGTTAAACGAGGCAGTTGAAAGGATACTGTTTTCAAGGAGAAGGGTCAAAAAAGTGAGGAATCTGATATAAAACTGTTGTTGGAGTTACAGGAGCACAATTCATACTAGAGTGATACAAGTGAACGTTTCTTTTTCAAACCTGTCTCTTGGTATTGAAGACCAGTGTTAGCATGGGCTATATGATTCCCTGATTCCAGTAGGCCGGTTGGCAGTAGCAGGTTGGCACTCACTGGAGAGGCTAAGAGATACTCTGACACTGCATTAGGAAAAGAATAGCCTCCAGAATGTGAGAGTAGGTAGGCTCTTGGAAACTTCTAATTTCAACTCACTTATTTCAAAGGTGAGAAAATAGAATTGCTGAGCACTCTGTGATTTTTTAACAGTCAGGATCCTGGACAAATGAGCCAAACCCAACAATGTTTTTTAAAAAATCTGAATGGTTTTAGATTTTTTGTTGTCTCTTTGCTTGCCCTGCTTATTTGTTTTGGCTTCTGAAAAATACCAAAATGGATCAACATGAACTTACTTCTCCATTTCAGTTGTTTATGACATTAAAAGCAGTAACAGAAACACAACCATAAAAAGCTTCATAGATTGCCCTGCCATTTTAAACTCATAGATAGTTCCAGTTTGGGATTCTATTGTTGTTTATTTCTGATGCTTGGATAAAAGCAATGGATGCATGACTGGGTAGGTGCATAGATAGACTGATGATAGATCAGAGTTGTCGGTGACTAGGCAGACTACACATTCCAATCCAAAGCCATAAGAGACATAATTCTCCACTTCCTTTGCCATGGGAATTTGTTTCATCTCCAAAGAAGTCAACACCTGGCCTTGTTTGATAAGTTAGGTGTTTTGTTCTTCTACATGAAGATCCATTGTCCAAATTTATTTAACTAAAAGGTAAACTCTATTTTGAGGCAGAATTAGTTCACTGGGAAAAGAGACAGGAAACAGGAGGCTAGGTTTTAAACTTGACCCTTTTCCTCACCACCTGCATGCTCACCACTTAATCTCCCTGTACCACACTCATCTTATTTATGAACAAAACCATTCATCACACTTCCGGTCCAGACTCTACACTTTAATACTGACTTACATGAGGTAATTGACATAAAAAACACTTGGGCAATGAAACAGTTTTATGCTGATGCCAACTGGCAATGTTGCTACGCATTCATCATCACCATTTCCTGATTCTTACCAATTAGCTGGGTCAGAGAAAACTTCTAAGAAGGCCTACACTCACTGGAGGAAGTTGGCTCTCATTTGTTATTTAGGTAAAGTGTGATTTGTGCTCTTTCTATATATATACACTGTGAACAGAGGAACATTTTTCACATGAAGAATTTGTACCAGTTCATGTTCCTGTGTTGATACAGTTATGTTAATTCTATGTGATGTTTTTCCCTTCAGTGCTTTTGCTTATGAAACAGCATAATAATGCAACTTCTGCTAAATAAATAGGCCTGTTCACAATAACTGATACTTAAGGGAATTTATGCGGGAGGTGTTTTGGTGTGGCAGACCAAATTAACTAGCTGAAAATCCATTAACTTCAAGGCTCCAGATGGAATTTTAGGATAATTTCAGAAGTACAAATGTAGAAGTCATGGTAGAATTTTCTTTGGCATATGCGTAGAATTTCTATCATGGGTCCATTTTAAAAATCAATATCATAATAATTACGTCAAAACAAAAATAACAAAGCATCGTGTTCATAACCAGAGGAAGCTGCAGCTCACAAGAAGGTCCAGCCACTCCAAGAAAATGAGAGACATATAATTAGCATCTGCAATTTGCTTTTGCTCCCGAAAAGCCCCTGGATTTTATGGCAAATCACATTGTAACCTGTGTAAATTAGACATCATTAGTGGCTGTGGTTTCATGACAGTGAATTCAGGAATACAAAGCATCCTCTTTTGGAGCTCACCTATTCCTAAACAAAATCTTGGCCCTGCCTCACATAATCCTTTTCACTTGAGTTCTGTCTTGCCAATGACTAAATTCTATCACTGTTTACCCCCTGCCATCTTCTTGCAGATACTTGGTCAGCTAGTCTTTCATTTCTCTGGACAAAACTATGATTAGGAGCAAACATCTAGAATTCAGAAAATTGTTGCTAGCACTGATGTAATCACCTAGTGAATCATTTGGCTGGGCAGCACTTGGTGACATTTCACTAATCTTTTATGAATAGCAGATCTGCAAAAAGTTTTTGACGACTCTAGGACAGTGCAAATATAAGATCTGCAGTTAGAAATTTTCTATTCCAGTTGGGAAACACAGCAAACACATAAAATGTCATCACCAGCCCATCAAGCATCTCCTTTTTCCCTAAGTCTCTGTAACTGCTGTCTTTTATTTAGTATTTTCTGTGTGGTCAATATTTGCTTACTCCTTTAGGCAGGCTGGTGACATAAATGAAAGTATAATCCCCATTTTATGGGCAAGAAAACTGAGATTAGTAAAGTAAAGAAAGTATCCAAGGGTTGCACAGCTGGTGAATGATGACAGCAGAAGTTGTAAGCAAACTCCTAGCATATGCTGTCCACTTAGATTGTGCTATCTGTGAAAGGTTTGTCTTTTCTGTCCAGGGAAAAATCCCTGAAAATAGTGAAGGCTTTGCCTTATACATCATGTTCTCCACAATCCCTCTTGTTGCACACAGAAAGAAGGCAAAAACTCGTCAAAATATGAGGTGATGATTACATTTAAAATATTCATTACAGCAAGACACCTAGCATGTACCCTTTTTAAGTATTATACCTCACTTCAAGCACACTTATCCCATTATTCTTGACACTTTCTGAAGCAGTTCTGGAAGTCCTCTTTCATGAGTGTCCTTACAATCTGTGGTAAGAGTACACTTAATGTTGCTGCTGAATGCCATGCAATCGAAAGGCAGGCTCGTGAAAACACAAGTGTGTCCTCATCTCCTCTTTTACCTAATATGGGACCTTGTATCTTCTGACTTTTCTCCAATTTCAAAATAACTGTGAAAGATCAATGTTTTGAATTGACTCAGGAAATCAAGGCAACTGTAACAGCACAAATAATGACACTCACATAAAGGAACTTCCAAAACTGCTTTAGAAAGAACTATGGAATAAGAAACTGGGGGTTAGGGAACAATTCGATGGTGATTACTGACAATGTGTCTTTTGTTGTAATAATTTTTATGAATTAAACATTCACCCTATTTTTTATCACACCACATGTGTTTTCAACTCAGTGTTTATTGAGAGGAAGCTTCATATTCAATACACAGCATCAATACAAAACATCAGAAAGATTCAAGGCACTACAAAAATATCTCAATGAAGAACTAGAGTCCAGCAGCAGAGTTTAACAAGAATATCATGATTAAGAATAGGAGATTTTATAGATAACATTAAAATGTGTTGCTTAATAGTTAAGAGGTTATTTTGTAAAATAACATTAAATAGTCTGCTAGTGACCCAGAACATTAATATATGGAAACACACAAAGTGGCACTTATTGACCCTGTGGTCTAACCAGATGGTGAAACCACTGTACTCAAAGTTAAGGCTTGGAGGCTCTGCTGAATGGACAGTGCCCACTCCTTCATATACAGCTTGTATGCACTCTCATAGTGCAACCTTCTTTGGTACAGGCTCTTTGTAGATGTAATTAGTTAAGGCGAGGTCAAGTTGGAGTAGGATGGGCTCTAAATTCAATGCCTGTCATTCTTATAAAAAAAAGATCATGTGAAGAAAAACCCATCAACTGCTTACATAGAAATGCTCAGAGGTGGCGAATAATTTCAAAGTGCTGATGTTCTGACATCCCACTAAAGCTCCACCCATCTGTGAAGAAAGCTAGGATACAGCATGTTTACTCAACCTGAAAGTTTAAAACATGCTAAAATTTGAAAACTATGGCTGCTGGAGGTGTGAAGCTGTTTATGGCAGAGCACCTCCCTCTACTGGGCTTACCTCCAAGTCAAGGAGCCGAGTTACGAAATGGAACATGCTAAGAGGAAATCTTATTTGTGGCAATAATTACCTGTGATGGCCAGAAGAAAGAGGCCATTGTGAATGGGAGTGATGGTGAATTATACAATGTATTCAGGATTCAAAAAAAATTATCTTGGCTTATAGCTTCAATACACAGTGAATACTCTAAAGATATTCAATAATAGTCTTATATTCAAACCAAACAAATTTTGTTAAGTGATAGCTACCATATAGTTAATAGCTGTTTTGCTATTATATTATAGCTTCTTCGTATACATCATTGCTTTGGATAATCTCTGCCCTGTGACATTGATCTATCATTAGCCATATTCTACTGACACAAATATTGAATTATACAGTTCACTAGATGTGGCCAAGTAAGTATTCAAAGCTACACACAAAATCTTGACTGTCTAAAAAAAAAAATTTTTGTACTCAGAATCGAACTCACAACCTTATGCTTGCCAAGCAGGCACTTATGCTGCTGAGCTAAATCCCCAACCCCTGGACTGTCTAAAATTTAATCCCATTTCTTTATCATTATCCAATATACCACAGGTTTGAAAATAGAGCACCTCTCTTGAAAAAGCCAAGCACCCTGTTTAAAACTAAAACTTGTCACAAGGTCTGGGAATTTGTAGTCCAAAGGTGGAAACACTATCTCTTTAGAAACCCCATCTCATATAAGCATTTAAGGTAAGAGACATTTTTGTACTAAAATAAGCATGAACATATAATTGAGTAGAAACTTCAAAAACCAAATGCAGTTCTAAGATAAAAGATGTATGTTTCAGGAACTTTGCAGCTGATCAAAATTTCTCAGCCCATCAGGATGAGTTAGAAGGAGGGTAGATCCCCATTTAGAATCCTCAACATTCTAAGCTACTTTATGGTAGGATCATTAAATTGTCTCTTAGCTTTCCTCATTGGTTTTGTCCTGAACTAGAGTGGCAGGGAAATCAGACTTTTATTAGTTTGTACTAATCAAATCTTTCTAACTGGTTTCTATACTAGTTTGCCCTTCCATTATTTTCTGCAAAATGCAGATATTCTTTCATATTTATTTACTTTTCTCTATTCTGAGCACCCTGACCTTCCTTTGTACTGAATTTGTTCCCCTGGGTGGCAGTGAGAGTGTGTTTTTAGCCTGTTTTTGCAGAAAAAGCAATTTCCTGATCATGCACCAAAGAGAAGTCTTAAGCTTTACCTAAGACCATGGCTCGTGCTATCTAGAAGGGTCCTATTAACCACTTACCCTACTGGCTAGGACAAATATGGCTAATGGTCAGAGCTGCTGAGATAGACATACAGGCTGCCATGTGAGCACACATGGAAATTCGTCATGGCAGCAGTGACACTCCCCAAAAAAACAAAGTAATTCCCTGTTCACTGATGCTTTTTCAAAGTGTACCCTGACATCATTGAAAAATTCATGGCTCCCCGATATCCTCATCCCCAAAACTTTAACTTCGAAGTTAAGCACGCCTCAACTACAGTAATTTATTTTCCAGACTATCTGTATGTGTTTCACAACTAAGAAATTAAATTAAGTAGAAAAATAGAATCCTAGTTGAAGCGTTTCTACAAATACATCATCAGTGGATCTTTCCAAATACTTTTTACATCTGTTCACAGCATTAAAGTTTCACTTCCCCTTCTCAACTTTTCCAAAAGTATATCCGAGAGGATTTTTAAAGAATAAATCATCTAGTTAAGTCCATGGAACGAATCTGTACTTCAGGTGGAAAGCTTCGTGTGGACTTTTGGCGATATTATTTTAGGAATGTGTCTCTCTAAGCAATTGAGTAGTTGCTATAAATTGCACCAATATGCCAATTCCATTTGTGTATCTGTGGAATTTGAGCACTTCCTCTCCTGCTGAAAGATGGTTGGATGGTACAGCACAGATGCAGATAAAGCATCCTTTTCCTGCTAAAAATGCAAACCAAGTCTTTCTTTTTACTGCCTTTAAGTGTTGACCTGTAAGTGGTATCAGAAACATCAGTGAAACCAAGAAGGAGCCACTGCAGTGTTCAGCATCACAGATGTCACAGCAGAATGGGTTTGGAAAATAGATTTTTAAGGGATTACAGCAGCAGACGTTATATAACAAGATTAGTATAAAGGATGGGACATCTGTTCGCCATTTTCAGAAAGCCATCATTCTATTACCCTCTATTCTAATAATCAAAGAGGATACCTGTCTACTATTGTTCTTTTTTACTGTATGTCTCTAGTGACAACAAAGTTACCATTCAGTTGACATTAACTATGTTTTATATATTCTTTCGTTTCCTTTCTTTATTATTATTCTTTGGTCATTATTTGAATTGTTTTGCTTAAAAGCAGGAAAAATGAATGTCTAACTACAAAATTAGGATTCTGATTGCTATTTCACAGGTAGTAATCTGATGACATAAGCTAACACATTTGGAACCATAAAAGAGTCTAGCAAAGCAATATTCTAGCATAGAAGTTCTTATTAGTTCCTATTTGCTAACTTCCCTTCCCTTGAGAAAATTTTGATATTTATAATTGCTTGTTTTTAAATGTAAAGTTTAAAACTGAATTTACCTTAATATTGTATCTGAAGCAGGAATATTTTTAAAATTGTGTCTTGATTTTGCTCCCTCAGTGTCTGGCTCTGTCTGTGTGCCTGCCTATCATCTGTCTACCTCTGTTGTGCAAGTGCAGTACCCATACACAAAATACTGGCTCTTGGGTCTGGGGATTTAGCTGAACAGCATAAATATCTGCCTGGCAAGTGAGAGGTCATGAGTTTGATCCCCAGGACCAAAAAATATTACTGGCTCTTTGTCATTAAGTCACAATTTGATTTTCTGGCTGGAGGGGAAAATGAGGATTCAAAGCACCTGTATAAGTTTGCCCATCTTCCTCGGGAAGGAGAAACATTGCTTTTATATAGTTACTGCCATGAGCCTTTTATTCATTAAATAAAAAACAATGTGACAGAACCTCAAGTGCAATAGAATGTCACAGGAGTTCCACTTTAGAGCACCTTCTCCCAGCGACTATAAGGGAGACCTGGTCCTCAGGGATACATTCTAGTAAACATTGACAAAGCACTTAATTAGTAAAACCACTGAGAAACATGAGTTAGTAAAGTGAGGTGGAGATGAACTTTGCTGAAACCTATCTAGGATTACTTCTCGCAGGCACACAGAGAAATGGGATCTGATATTTCTAACTTTTTTTCCAAATGATCTTTCTTTTGGAGCCACCAAGTCAGGGAAGTGTCCTGATTAGGTCATTCAGATCCTACGGATCCAGTAACAATACAACTGAGACCTTCCCCTGGACCCTTCACCTGGCTAAGTAGATTTGTAGGTGGAAATAGCAAAGTAAAAGATTGTGTCCTCCGCCCCGGCTGGGGAACAGCCTGGCTGTGGGGGCAGGTAGGTCCTCTGTCTTGTACTCATGGAGAGACGATGTATAATACAGCTGCTCTAAGGAGATAAATATGAAAAGTTGCAATCCACAGTTTGGAATAAATCGTGCAGATTCAAGAAGTTAGAGGGTGACTAGGAGGACTGATAGTGATGGAACAGACTCTTAAACACAGCACATGGCAGATGCTTACATCATACCACAAAAGCATGCCATTGCTGTCGCCCCCCAGCCCAAGGAGAGCTGCGGACAGAACCATTTTGGTCTGCTCCTTCTTATTGTCTGAGACATGAACCTGGAAAGTTACTGAAGGGAAAATTTTTTTCTTGAGGTTTGCCTTTTAAACAAAAGGATTCTTTCTTGTAGGAGTGGGAGGCACCCCAGCACGAAAGAAACAGCTTTTGTCCTCACAAAAATGCTCTTTTGGAGAGTATGTTAATGAGCTTCTCTTTGACACTGGGCATTGGATGTTAATGAAAATGTTCGAGAAATGATCATTTACAGAGTCCTTGCACAGTGATTTGTAGGGCGCCCATTTCTGAAGCTTTGTGACCAAACTTTAGAGACACCCTGTGACTTGGCATAGCACTGTCCTTATAAGGAGAGATTTTTATTTCGTCCCAGAAGAGCATTTTTTTAAGATCACAATTCATTGGCTTTATAAAGCACCATCCTTTTTGGGCAACTTCATAATCAGCAGTGAATGACAATTGTTCCTTGAAATTTTTAATTACCGTGACAAAGAGTAATTATTAACTTTTATATCTGAGCCACCTCTGCAGATGTTCTTAATCAAATGAAAGAGGAAACAGAATGTTCTGAGAAGCCAGAGTAGGAAATATACAATAGGGGATTGCAGCTGGGTTGGGGGTTTGACATGAGTGCTTGATGAACAATAGCTGCAACATTGAAAGGGTAATTTTGTGTCACAGGCTAGATGGCAAAGAACAAATCTGAATCAAACGACATTCCTGGCACTGTCTTCTCAATTTGAGGGCACTGTACAAATGATAGCAGAGTTCAATAGAGTTCTGTACCTTCACCTAATTAGAAGCTCAGTTACATAAAATTAACCTTGGAAAGGCTGGAGGCTGAGAGATTATGTTGATTTTTGATTGATTTTATTCCCACCTCTTTATTTGGGTTCTTCTGAAATCAGACCCTCAGACAGGGACTAGAGTGCAGGTACTTCAGATTATCTGAGTGGCACAGTGGTGAAGAAGACCAACCCAGTGTACCCAGTGTACCATAAGTTTGCCATCCTGAGGAACTAAAAGTTCATCCTTTTGGGGGAAGTGTGGCTTTCCAGCCCAAGGGTGGTAGAATAGGAGGATTTAAATGTCCAACTTTGCCAGTATTTAGTTGAGGCTACTAAAGTGTCATGTGTTAATTCTCCAAATATCCAACTTTCTAAATACTTGTGTGCTAGTTTAAACAAGTTCTTAGATGAAAAGATGCAGGTCTAACAGAGATTTACCTCAGTCCTGTGCTACTTTAGTCAAGTAAAGCCTTGCTCTAATTTTCAGGCTGGCATGGCATAATTGTTGGAGCCACTTTCCCAGGCCTAGACTGGGGTCCATAGAAAGCTTTGAGAGACATGGTTCCCGATGATGAGTGTCAGATGGGTCCAAATCTTAACATGTACTGCCACATGGTTTGAGTCATATGTATAGTTTATGTTGACTTTGAATGATCTTTCACAAAATGAATTCTGACCTGCTGACCACTGGTTATTCACACATATGGTTGCTCCAATTAATAGTGAGCAGGTAGCAGAGTTACCTGTTGGGCAGACTTCAGGTGAAAGGCTTTGCATATGATTGGCTGCTGCTACTCACAATATTGTAAATGCCATAGAAAGAGGAAACAAGGAAGAAAAAAAATTGTGCTCATCAAAAATGAAGAATTGTGGTCATATGTCATCTTTTTTCAGGTAGGAGACAAAAGAGAGATTTTCAAACAGGAGATTCTTAAATGATACGATTGACCAATCCTGGGAGAAGGAGTGAACCTGAGGGAATCCAGCATGGGAGAAATTGACCTCTGGTAACAATAGCAAAGGATTCAGCCCATGCCAGAAGGAACTCAGAGGCTGGGACAATGCATTATTTTGCCAGAAATTCTGTAACAAAGCACCACATACTAGGTAGTTTAGACAATGCTAATCATTTTTCCCTTGGTTCTGAAGCCTGGAAGGCTCAAATTGAGGAGTCAGCAGGGTTGGTTTCTCCTGAGCCTCTGTCTTTGGTCTTCACATCAGCCTTTTCTCTCTGTGTTTTCATGGAGTCCTCTCTCTGTGCTTGTCTGTGTCTACTTCCCTTCTTTAGAAGAGAACGGTGGTCATATTGGATAAGGGCCCATGCTAAGGATCTCATTTTAACTTTATTACCTCTTTAAATGTTATATCTCCAAAAACAGTCACTTTTTCAGGTACTAGGGATTAAAACTTCAATGCATGACTAGGAGGAGAGCATCAGCCCATATCAGAGGATCCTTCAGAGTCACATCATGTGGAAAGAAGAGTTCTGGCCCTTTGCCTGCTATATGAAAGCATCATGGGATGCAGGCTGACTTGAGGAAAAGAGGGTCGCCATGGGTGAGCAGCTCTCTTGGGCAATTGTGAAAGGAAGTCAGTTCTTTACCTTTCACTGGCATCCCCCCCACACCCCCTGTGTCTCCCAGGATCATTTCTTTGCTTACTAGGACTGGGTTAGTCATGCTCGCTGTGCTGGAATTTAGAACTGCAAGTTCTGAGTCCATGTGCATATGTGCATCTGCTCTATGCTAAGCATATGGAACAGCTTCAAGGACCACGACAGCTGTGCCATTCACGAGGGTGTCCATTTTGATCAATATGAGGCAGGCCTGGAAATTAACTTGTACGAACGAGCCTCCAGCTCCAACCAAAATAACTCTTGCTTCTTCAGATACATGGCCATTTTTCTTACTGAGTCGAAGAAAAGTCAAAAAGAGCAATTTATCAAAACAAAACAGGAAGACTCTGAATTGTGCTGCCATGGAGTAATGACAGATGTACTGGGTTTGCAAAAAACCCCCACACCCCACCAAGTAAAGAATCCTTTTCATGCACGCAGAAGCAATTTCAAAATGCAAAAATGCCCTTTAAGTGCTTACAGATTATAAATGCTTTCGAAGTCATCCAAGCATCTCTGGGAACATGGAGAGAAAAGAAAATTCCCATTGTGAAGTTTGGAGGCAGAAATACTAACTTCTGGGGTGGTGGATGTGACTGTGAACATACCTAATACTTTCAAGCAAAAAGCAGAAGACGATACTCTGATACTTTGGCAGCAAAGTCACTTGTTCAAGGACACAGAGCTGGCCAATGCTCAAGTCATGCTGGAGACAAGTGACATGGGGATAGAAGTCTAAGACATACTTGAAGAGGCTAGCACTTACCCTGAGCTGTGCACACTTTTTTATTTTAAATACATATAATTAAGATATTGATGAATTGGGATAATTCAGAGGAAGAATGTCCTTAAAACAGAATCTAGAGGTTGGAGAGGAAGAAAGTTGTCAAGACACACTCTTGCTGGTCTAGAAGAAAGAAATACCCTGTCAGTGTCCATGTAAGGAATAGTAGGTGACTTCTGGTTGTTAAAATCTCTCTCTGGTCAGTTACTAGCAAGAAAGTAGGGATCTCAGTGCAACAATTGCAATGAACTTAATTCTGCCAGCTGCCCTGCAGAATGGGCTTAGAAGAGAAGCCTTGGCTTTAGGTGAGAGTTACAATGCAGATAATACTTTATTGTAGCTTTGGAGACTGGGCAAAAGACCCAAGTTCGTTGGGCCTGGACTTCCAACACACTGGGAAACAATGGGATAATACAGTTTGTTTAAATCATTAATTTTGTGGTGATTTAATATGTTGAAACCAGAAACTAATACAATGAAAGAAGAATAGATCCCTCCTTCTGAGAGGAGAGGCTAACATCCAGAAAACTCGCCTTCTTCTTGATTAGTTAATTTGTAGTGAGCAACCTTGTCCTTTTGTCATTCTGCTTAACCTGACTTGGGGCACCAAGGAAATTCCAAAGTCCCGGTGCTCCATTCTCTTGAAAACTGTCCTTGCACAAATTTAAAGCTTAAATCCTGAAATTTAATTCACTTAGTGGTAGAAGTCACTTTAAGAAATACCTACTACCTCAGTCTGTAGTGGTGAGGCTGTTGGTTTCTCCTGCAGGAAGGCTGAGACCTCGCCCTTGCTGTCCATCAGGTTGTGCTTACCCAGGACTGCCTTGCAACAGTCCTCAGTTATGGCAGCATTTTGCATGTGCACTATGTATCTGGATATTTGTCACTGGAAAACAAATTATATTCATCAGAATTCATTCATCCTCCCAGTATTGCTGAGCACAGGGTAATCGTGCCTGTATAGGCTGCCCTGTGGCTGGTAGCCATGGGAAATGGAGGTCAGTTGCAGACGTTCCAAACCTGGTTCACTCCATAACCCTCTTTAGGGACAGAGAAGCAGTGGGTACAATGGCAAAAAAAAAAAAAAAAAAAAAAAAAAAAAAAAAAAAAAAAGATTAATAGAACTTATATCATCATGTTTATGGGTCATAAAACCCCCCACTATGGATTAATGGATATCTTGATGATAGAAATACATCTTTACTCCTTTATAGTTTGATGGGTGAGCTGCAGTTGGCATCAGTAGAAATATATGGAGAGATTGCCATAGAAGGTCAGATTTAAAGGATTTTTTGACCTCTAAGTCAATGAAAATAGATTTTTGATTGTTGACCAAGACAACTGTAACATAAGACTTTGAACCTCCAAGAAAATTCTTATTGAAGTGTAACATACATATACTTCCTGAGTGCACAGCTTGATAAATTTTCACAAGCTGAACACATCCAGGGAACCGACATCCACATCAAAGAGACAGGATGCCAGGCATCCCCCGGGTTGCTTTACTGCCGCCCTCACTCCCGAGTAATCGCTTCACTAACTTCTCAGACCACAGGAGATTTTATGTATTTCTGTAATGGTTTTGAACTTTATAGAAATGGAATTATTCAATGTGTATTTTTTTCTGGATGATTTTTGAAATATGTTTATAAGGTTTACCTATATTTTTTGTGTAATTGTAGTTCTTTTTTTTCATTTCCTCACTCTGCATTGGCTTGTAATATTCCTTTCTCTGAATACATCATAATTAACTTATTCATTTTGTCATTTATGGGCAGTTCAAAAATATTACAAATAGAACTGTGAACATCTTGGCATTTTTCTTTGGTGAACATTAATGTACAAGGTGTGATCTAATAATACAGTGAATGTTTAAATTTAAAAAACATATTTGTTAGAGTAAAAGACACATTGTCATTAAACTCCCTCATATAGAACACACTTACCGCATTATTCTTGCCTCTTTCTGAAGAAGTTCTAGAAGTCTTCTTTTATCAGGGTCTTTCATTGCATTGTTCTGGCTGCCTTGATGCCCTGAATTCATTAAAAATATTTACTGTTTGTGATTATTTGGCTTCACAGTACATCCAGAAGTGCCAATTTGGTGAATGAAATAGATGAGTACATGCTGGAATATTTTTACAAGGCCATTTCTCCATTGCATGGCACGTGATATCACCATTCACCATATTTTTTGTCACACATCATAAAAATGTAAAAGTGGACTTTCAGAACTGCCTCAGAAAGTGACAAGAATGATGGGGCAAGTGTGTTTGGAGTACAGGGGAACATCTCAAGGGGGATTAATGGCAATGTGTCTTTTACTCTAATAACTTTTGAAATTTAAACATGTACTATACATAGTGTACTTTGCTGGTGTCTACCTACCAAGGAATTTGCTAGATCTTAGGGTACGTGAATATTCAACTGTTTCAATCAACACTGGCAAATAAATTTCCAAAGTGGTTGCACTAAATTTCACTCCTTAAAGTTGTATATGAAAGTTAATTTCAATTTATGTCGTTCTTCATACTTGACATTATCTTTTTATTTAAAAATTTAGTTTTTAATGCATTAGTTTATAGATATAATGATTGCTATTGAAAACCTAACCAAAAAAAAAAAAAATTCTGTGGTCCTAGAAAGCCATTGTACTGAGCATAACATCAATGAAGAACAGATGACAATGTAAGTCATGTAACTTTATATAATAAACAATAGATAACTTTATATAATTTTTTTTTCTTTGAAAACATATCCAGGGTCCTCTACAATTCTGGGCACAGGTTTTCTGGCAAGAATAAAACAAAGTCTACCTTCTAAGTATCGTCAAAGTATTTTTGTTTCTTGAACCAGACATTTTGAAAAACTATCCATAAACAGACCTCATTAAAACATATGTATTAGTGAAGTCTGTTTGCCTAGCCATTTACATTACAAATCGCCACAGAGCTCCTGTGATATGTGAGGATGTGTACCATGCACTAGTGATACAAGATCAGTACCACCTGGTTCTTCAGAAGGCTCCTGGTTAAACTATGAAGCTGCCTCATTTCATGTTGTTAATTCCAAAAAATAACAAGATATCATTTATATTATTTGCTTTTATATTTTGCATTGGGGATCGATTGCACTTTATTGACAATTTATTTATAAATTAAGAGTCATTTTTAATATGTAAAGTTAATTACAGAAGAGTGGATGAATAACTGCTTTAGGATACTGGCTGAGAAGATGGGTTGGAACCAACAAAAGTTCATTTTGTAGGAAGTAATCGGTATTTAAGTAACCTTGACAAGTTACTTCTCTCTCAAAAGCAACATTGTTATTTTTTGCACTTTAGTGAGCTTCTCTAAGTGATATTCAATGAAATATCCAGAACAAGGCCCTGACTAGGAAATTCTGTCTGTTCTGCCAAGCATCCTGCTCTGAACATTTACTTCCGTCTTTCTCCCATAATTGGATGAGATCTAGTTGCTGTAATAAAACTCTTACATCACTCAGGATTCAGCTTCCTTGACTGAACCTCAACCGATGTAATGTTAATATCATCCTTTTGAATATCATGTAGATAAACTCAGGAAAATGCCAAAAGTTACACTGAACCCCAATGCTGCATTGCCCTGCAGGAGACACAGTGTCCTCACTGCAGAGCAACATGTGTACCCACCTAGCTCAGAACCCAAAGCAGAGACCAGCAGGAGCTAGAGAAACCAAACAACTGTCACCCCAACTTGGGTGTTGAACACCTGCCCAGAGCTTGGGAGCCCCTTTCCCAGCGCATCAGCTGCAGCTGTGCTTCGACCCACAGACCTCACAGAATGGCCTCTGGGGACAACCTCAAGCTAGAACTACTCAAAGAAATGGAGCCTCTGCTCACTGATGTGACGTACTGCCAATATGTCACAGAAATAGACCATAAAACAGGGAGGAGACAGAAACTACTGAGATGATACAATACGACCCTCTCATGTCCACATACATGTAGAGACATTACCTACATGAAAACTGGAGCCTGCAGAGATGAGGCCTCCCAGTGTGACAGAACTAGTGGCAGGCCAAGAGACTCAAACCCAAAGGTTCCCATCTGGGTGATACCACAAAAGCAAGGCTCAATGTGAAGATTAGGCACCCAAGATTTTTATATTAACTTGTCATCCCAAGAAAAAGGTTACTCAATTTCTGGATTCATGCTCTCTAGTGAATGAATGATATGAACCAGGCCTAGCAAATTGACGATGCTCTTTTAAAAGATGATAAATAAACTAATAGTCTTCCATATGACCAAATAAATTAATAGTCTCCCATATTCCCATGGCTTCAGATTTTAAAAGATAATTGAAACTGAGCTCCTGCATCTCAATAGTGAATCATTCTTCATTCTTATGAAATATGTCCCAGAATAGAATGGATCATAAGGTCAGAGACTTCCTCCTCAGCACAAGTCAAATTTTCAATCTCAACAATGTACCAGTTAGACTTTCCACATTCTTCCAAGTGGCTTTTGCTCACTGGATCCATTCAGTCTGACCTTTTCAGCAAGTGTCAAGAACATCATAGCCAAGAAAGTAAGACCCTGAAACATAGGAACAGGGAGAAGCTGAAGAAATAGAGGATTTCTAGTAATGTGTTTAGATCTTTGCTCATGCAGTTGTGATCAGCATTTAGCAGGAATGGTTCAGCTCTGCTCCATGTGGCATCAGCTGGGGTGGCTCCATAGCCAGAGCTGAAATTATCTAAAGGGCATCTGCAGCTGGGCTGTTGGCCAGCATATCTCCACCTGGATTCTCCATGTGGTCTGTGTCCTTCACTTGGTGTGATGATTGCGTATAACAGTAGGCAAAGGGACAGCAGAACATCTACTGCCTTTGATGATTCTAAAGACTCTTAACATCATTCCTGCCATAATCAAAGGCCTATTAGATTCAACAGTTTAGATCCCTCTGATCCTTCTGTCAATTAGAGGAACAGTATCATTACCTCTGTGGAGGGCTGTGGAGTAGAGTGATCAGTACCCAGGATGAGTTTATGAACAGTGTGTCAGCTAAATGACTTCTTGTCCATCAGCACCCCAGAGAACATATGTGTGCACACATACATAAAACCTGTTCACTTACCTGCCTATGAGGGCACGTGAATGAGGTAAATTCTTTGGTAAAATTTCTGCCAGGATATTTTCAGTGTTATACCTAAAGATAAGGACAGAGAACTGGGCTTTTCAGTTAGTTTAAAATAAAATTGCTTCATTTTCATCATCCACTTTTTCTTGGGTAAAATAAATAGGGCTGCTAAATTTTGGATTTAAATCATTTCCATAGTAACAGATTCTAATATGTTTTTTAAAATGGCCTCTAATTCCTTACAATATTTGGCAAACCTGGATGTGGGGCGTATGTATGATATTAAAAGTCTCTTTGACAGCAAAGAATAGCACTAAGTTTCCTCACACAAACAAGCACTCACACATGCGCACACACACCCTTGACCAAAGAGCATGTCTTACTACTCTGAAACACAGAGAGGGATAGGTAGAAATGAGGTAGGTGAGCTTGTTCTTAGGTTTCCATTTTTGTCGAAACCTAATTTCCATATTTTTTGGATTTGTTTTATGAGTAAGGTGATTTCAGAAATAACCTGACCACTTGAAACCTAGATGGAAATGAGTCATCATCTTAGATATAGAAGTGAGTATAATTATGATCTTTGGAAACAACCATAGCCCAGAACAGGTGGAGGATAGGTTATCTAAGGGAAGATAATGTGGTCAAACATAATCTTATAACTAAATTTAGAGTATTTAATTATGAAGTATTTCAAACATAAAAAAGCTGTAGAAAATAATATAGTTATGTATCTTTCACCATAGATAATGCTATTAGTTTTTATCTTATTTCTATCATTTCTTTTTTCTAAATAAATAAAATTTCAATACAAAAGCTATCCATTCCTTTACCTTCCCACCATTCCCAGAAATCCTCCCCATTCTAAAGTCGAGTGTGTCATCCCTTTGTATTTTCTATGTAGCAGTACAGGTAAAAGGTAATCTGAGGCATACAGAAATATTAGATTTTGTCTAAGCAGACAGTGATCTATAACTTCGGCGGCTCCAAACCGCGTGTGGTTCTGGGGTCCCCTAAGAGTACACCAAGGGGCTTTTTGGGGTGAACATGGATACAAGACAAAGAAAATATTTGAAAGGATGAAGTGGATATGTAGTCTTATTTGAATCATACCAAGGACAATATGCTAATTAGAAGGTTGTTGGCGGTTTCTGATTGGTTGACCTTAAGTTTCTTGTTGCTATTTGCACTCAGTTTGCTTACGTGGGGACTGCAGACTCTGGAGCCACCTCAGACTAATGACCTGTAAAGTAGTCATTTTAGTTGTACTCATAAATGGATCTCTGCACTGTTGCATCTTTATGCTTTAAAATTATGTAGAAATGGTATCACAGAGTATATGCCCTTTGGCAACTCATTTCCATTACTCAACATTATGATTCTGAGCTTTAGCCACAGGATATAAACACACCGTAAGGAGAATGGAAATGCACATTCATTATTTCACAGGGTTAATCATTGATTCAACCAAGTGTACCATTCACCTGGAGAGTGAATAAATAGGGCAGTTTTCGCATTTGTAGAAACATGCATGATTTTGCAGGCGGGATCAGATCCCAGACCGGAAAGCAAAAACAGAAGAGAGGAAATGTGGTTATCTGTATGCCAGTATTTCTGTTTTTGAAGTCCAGCTGCTTTCCCTTCTAGTACATCCCATGAGACCAACGTCAGGGGCATGGCCTTTGTTTATGACAGCAGGAGAGTCCAGCAACTGCCCAGAAGGGCTTCAGCCTTGCTGAAGTGGAGATCAGCCTATACCCAGGTTCCCAGCCTTCTCTTCATGCGCTTGTAGATCTTGTGTCTCATAGGGTTCTGTCTGTTCTTGGTAACAGGATCTTGGTACAGCCTTGGCTGGGAAAACCGAAGTGTTAGAAGGATGGCACTCACTTAAGTGCTTTTTTGTCCTGCTGCATTCATACCTCTACTTTCCTTTCCTCCCGCCGTGCTTCTCTTCAATTTTCCAGTTGCACTTTGATGGACTGGGTGATTTTAAAACTTTTTTGATATTGTTAAAATGAAAGGAAGTAAAGGGGTATTTATTTTCAAGACACAAAATGGAGTCACTGATTTAAAGCCACATATAGGTGAATTACTGTGAATACTCCATCTCCTGCCTCTGTTTATCACATTGCTCTGTAAACATTCCAAAGAAACTCCTTCCAGTAGAAGCTCTTGAAAAGAGAAAAGGCACTGTGTATACATTTTACTTTTGAGGTGATGCTTACTTATTCAACAGTATCTACCAAATTAAATGCTGTATTGACCTTGTATCACTGTTAACTAATGACATTTTATTTGTTACATTTCCAAGGGTGTTAGGCTAAAAGCAAGTGACTTCGTGCAAATTAAACTGCATGGAAGCTCTTTAGGCCATGTTCAAATTCTAACAGGTTTGATAAATATATTTGTCTAACAAGGGTAGGACAAAGAGCGCTTTGTTTACTGACATACTTTATTGTCATTCTGCTGTATACCTCTCATGTGGCTGTTTTATAGAACATAAAGTCTGGGTATCCTGCTGGAATCTCAGCTCTTATTTATAGCTTGCTGCAAAGTGGCTTATTGTCATTTATTATTTCTTATTTGATTTATGTAAACTCTTTCCACCAAAGAGCTTGTGGGTTTATTTATATGTGGAGCACACACACACACTCACACACACTCATAAACACTCTTTCTTTCTGTCTCTCTGTCTCTTTTTCCCTGTCTCTCTCTCTGTTACACACCCACACACCCACCCACACCTTGAACTTCACTCAGGTCTGTGAAGTTACCAGGACAACACCAAAGATCTATTTGAGGCTTTTCCACTCGTTTTTATTTGTTCTAGGACATGCTGTGGTAAAATACCTGCCACATTCCCTTTCATTTTGAGTGTTTATCATTTGCCTCTAGGTGGATCGGATCATCTTCTGTGTCTTCCTAGAAGTTGACTTCAAAATCTACAAAAAGAAAATGAGTGAGTTTTTCCCCATGGGTGAGTACAGCTTTTTGTTTCCTTTGGAATTGAAGACAGAAGAAGTGAAGGTATCACTTACTTACATGTGCATTGAGAGCTGAATAATTTTCCCAACTTCTACCACCTTTCCAGACCTCAGTCCTTCCTGTCAACTTGTATCAATTTTTCAGAGGCAAAAGAAGTGACAGGAGACCTGGGCTCTAAATCTCTTTGCCCAGGTAGGTCATTGTATTGTCTCACAGAAATCAGCACCCCCTCTGGGTCCCTCTTCTTCACCTCGAAAGTGAGGGCTCAACCCAAATGACCCCTGAAAACCTTCTTCGGGCCTGAATTGCATGCCCTGTTCCAACTTGTAATAATTGCAGTCCTCCTGCCTACGTGGATCATTGGAAACTGTAAGAACCCATTCATATTTGTAGTTGGAGTTGAAATTGTTCTTGCATTCCTTCCCTATTCTATCCAATTTTCTCTCCCCAAACTGCAGTGACTACTGCAGCACTTTCTAGCACAATCTGAGGAGCCAGTCACCTTATTTGACACTTCTTTTTTGACTTTAGGAGAAACTTTGGCGTTATTAAAGAACCTTGAGTAATGGATTTACATCGATTGATGTGCCATTAGTTGGATTGGGGTAATTTGAATATTTCCCCCAATTCTGTCTCTTCTAGACTATTAAGGATAAGGCTTGTTTAATGCCTTGTTATTTTTCTGGTGCCATTAAAGTCATGGTGCCCCAAATGATTTCCTTAGCCATAGTAAAAACTGCTTCCAGGAAATTTCATGTTACTGTGAACATTGTTAGTAGCTGCCTTTTTATAGAAATTTGCTGTGAATGTTCCATCTCCATGAGAAAGTGGCTTTTCACACAATGGGTGACTGTGGTGGGTGGGGAGGAGCAGGTGAAGGGTGCTGGTGTACATCCACTTCTTAAACTGTCAGGACCAAACAAAAGAGTGAGCCCCGCCCACTTTGACCAAAGTAGGAAGGGGCTATGGAGAACAGTGGCAGAAATCCCCTAGAGGTGGGCAGTTTCCTGTTAGTGCTCTAAATGGGGCCAGCTCATCTGGGGAATTTGAGGTGCTTTTCCCTAATTTTATAAATGAAAGGTGAATGTGCTGACTATGTGTACCTATTCGATACATTAAACTATTTTTCTAACATAAACACTGGGTAAATTTCTCACACTCATCTGATAAAGAACAAGGTTGTGGTTGCAACCTTTTTCTTCCATCTCTTTTTTCTCTTTACCTCCTTTTCTAACCTGTCATCATATTTTTTTAAGCATCTCAGTGCTTTACTATGTAAAGCATCATAACTATTTAAGAAGCAGTGGTTGAGATGAGCTGAATCTAATACATTTGTCTCACCATAGTCAGATGGCCCTTTCTGTTTCATTGCATCTTTTTTTTTTTTTTGCATCTTTTTTTTGCAACTTTCCTCTTGATTTCCACTATAATCTCAATGAAGTGATTGGTGCTTATAGTTACAAGTATTGTTAAAATGAATTGTTCAATATGTAAATAAATGGCACCTTTTTATGTTGTGCAGTGCTAATATTCTCACGATTTGTAAATATGACAGCATAATTTATAAGATTTTATAAATTTTAAACTTGAGATTTTTAAATAGTAGCATTGTGTTCATTTTCATATCTTCTAAAATGAAGACTTGTTTTCATTCTATAATAATAAAAATAATTATATAATTGTGATCCATTGATATCAAATCTAATCTATGTATCCAATGTTTCCAGTAATGCAAACCTAGAAATCATACTGTAAACTTTAGGAAATGAAAGAGTTTTAGGGGTCTAGAATATATTAATAACTATGCAAATAAATTAATGTTTGAAAAGTTGCTACTATAAATAAATTCAAAATCTCATCTCAGTACTTAAGCAAGTGAAATAATAATGAAATCATCCTTAGTTTCACATCAGTGCTTTGAAGCAACCATAATCATGAAATTATTTCCTGTGTATATTTATAACAGTAAGAACATTTGAGACAATATTTCAAATTCCTCAAGAACTGTGGAGCACTTCTGCCATGTTGAAAAATCAGCAATTTGTAAATTCTAAATATGCAATATGAAATAATGGCAATGTTTAATGGAATATGTGACTGTTACTATAAATGATATATTTTATTTGTCCTTAATTTGAATTTATGGTTAATTCATAATCATACTGTCTTTGATTAAACTATAATTTTTCCTAGCTTACCATATATTTCCCCAAACTGATTTATTCAGAATATCTCTAACTAGTGTTCATAATCTTTCCCAAAACAAAAATAATAATAGTTCAGAAAAAAGTTGTTTTTACATGAAATTAAATATTGTGTGGAGATCCTTCTTCTCAAGACTGTACATTTCATAGTTTGGAATCTGAGACGAAATATGTAAAAACAATGAAAATTACAGTCGAAGAGATTATACTAACAAGTAGGGCACATGCATAACTATTACCTATCACTTGCCAGATTGCCTTCCATGGGTCAGACATGCCATCACTTGGGTTAATCAATTCATCTTCAGGTAGCAGGCCCCATATTAACCCTGTGACATGGTATATATTGTCATGGTTTCATTTAATGTGGACTGAGGTCTGTCCGCCTTGAGAGTGGTTTTTTTTTAATTTTATTTAAAGAGAAAACAAAACAAAACAGAAAAAGTATAGAAATAATACATAATTTCAAAAAATAAATAGTAAGAAATCACTAGTTGATAAATTACATATTGTCTTCTTAGAAATAGTTGTTCAAGTTACAAAAGTAAAGCATACAAAGTGGACATTCAAGCGGTGAGACTGCAAACAGTTCTGTTCAATAATCCAACAAAAACTTAGAAATATGGTTATCAATCCTACACTCTTAAACATATATATCCTTTAGAGCACTTTCTTTCCCTCTCCTTTTTACATTAGCAATTACACATTTTGAGGTTTATTACTCCTACAGTTCTTATTTCTTTTTATACTAGAGACACAATATGATATTTATAAATATGATTCTTATTTATTTCACTTATGAGGATAGTTTCAAGTTGTCTCCATTTACCTGTGAAGGCTTCAAGATCATCCTTTTTTATAGCTGAGAAATATTCCACTGTTTAAAAATGCCACATCTTTTTCATCCATTTTGAGAGTGGTTTTAAAACAGACTGAGCATTCTCTCGAGGATCTGTGACCAGAGAGAAAATTAGGTTCCTGTGTGTGTGTGCAATGAAGACATGAAATCAAAATGCATGAAGCAGAAAATGTATTACTCACAGGTCCAGAGAGGTTAAGGGTGCTGTCGGGAGGCGGGGCAGTAGAAACCTGTAGGCAGCAGGAGCTCAACTAGAACTTACTGGGGGCAAGGACCTGCAGAACCACGCAGGACCACGTGTGTTATCCTTCGGCTTTCCCTGAGGGGTTGTGGATTGTCTCACTGAAAGTACACACACATGAAGGGGAAACTTAGAGACATGGCTTTCAGGCTGATGTTCATTTTGGAATGAGTGGGATGAGGAATTAGTGGGCCATATCACAAAAAACGATGGGGTCTTAATAGATGAGAGGGAGTAGAGTATAACAACTATGTCAGGTCTGAAAGCAGATGCTGAGGCAGTAGCTATTTTATACAATCCATGACACCCTACTTATTAGATACAGAAAAAGAAGCATAACTGATGAAATTGTGGCATTCAGCTAGGAAGCACCAGAATTATATTTTAAAATTAAGAATGGCATCTGTCACTGCACCAGAGATCATTGGTTGGTTTTCTCAGAGCATCATCAGAGAAGGCTGAGGTCAACTTCCAGGGTGTATTTGAAGCAGCAAGAAAATTCCATCCCTAATTTCATCCACTGTCCATCACTTTTCAGAGTTTCCATTTTTCTTTCTTCTAAATGCCTGTAAATATCCTCATGGAAACATGTCTAATTTGAGTAATATTGGTACCTCACCATGAGTCTGGGTATTAAATTCTATCCAGTCCATCCAGGTAACATGGCAGATGCACAGATTCGTGATAATGGGGAAACCACAGACCTTATAGCACTACTACAAGACAAGATAGTTTCCTTATATTAGCTTTCCTAGGGCTGCAAAGACAAAGTACCATGGAGCAAGTGGCTTAAACAACAGAAATACGTTTTCTCACAATTCTGGAGTCTAAAAGTCCAAGATCAAAAGATGGCAAAGTGCATTTCTTCTGAGGCCTTTATCCTTGGCTTGTGGATGGCCCTAATTTCCCTGTGATATCTTTTCCTCTTCTCATAAGGTCACCGGCCATACTGGATAAGGCCCATGCTAATTAACTCAGTTTAATTTAATTACCTCTTTAAAGTCTCTGTCTCCAAAACAGTGTCACCTTTGGAGTTGCTGGGGGTTAAGGGCTAAGTGTAAATGCATGAGTTCTGGACACAGCACAGGCAGTAACAGTGCCCTTCGTGGAAATGCAGCAGGAACTTCAAAGGAAAGAAGTCAGACATGATCTTTTTCAACAGTTTTATGTCTTGCTGTAGGGTGAAGCACATTTGACTTTTTCCTTCCAGATGTATTATTTGGAAGCAGAGGGTGGCAGTTTTATGGAATTATCATACACTTTGCTTGCAAATAATTTATAGTTACAATGCACCATTACGTGGCCTAAAGCAAAATATTTCTGTGATTTAACTAAAAAAAGGTCTTTGTTCTTTATATAAAAGGCTTGTATTTTTCAATGTGTAGAATTTATTGTGCACAATTTCCATTAAATAAAAAAAGTAAAGAAGGATAATTCCTGATCTGTGATATAGAAGTTAGTTTTTCATTAAGTTTAAGTCCTAATAGAAAACAAAGAGATGTTAATTTTTGATGTAATAGCTATAAAAAAGTGACAGTTTTGTAGCAACATCAAAGAATTCTGATGTTAGTTAGATGCTTGAGAGATCTCCTTTCTCCCCTCTCCTTTAGAGAAAGCCTCATTTGTTCACTGCAGTGGAGCCTAACTATACATGATTATACCCTCCAGGGAACATTCTGGACTTTTTATTCACAAACGTGGGAGAGGGGAGGCTACTGGTATCCAGTGGATGAGGCCAGCAATAGCAATAAGCTCTCCCCAGTGCACAGGATGGTTCCTTCATAAGCAAAGAACTGTCTAGCTGAAGTGTCTATGGTGCAGAGACTGAGAGATTCTGTTGCGTTCACCCCATAAACCATTCAAAACATAAAGTCCGTCCTTGCCTTTGGACTGGATGTGTTTCTTAATATTCCCCTTTCTTATGCCTTACCCAAACTTCTCTAACTGGATTTGGAAGCTGTATGTTAATGATACAGTCTTTACTCCTGAAGAGGCAAGTATCACACAGACTAGTTGAAAGGCAGTATTAGCAGTTATCACATTGGCTTGGTCATGGGACCCAGGAATTTAGAGGCAAGTACATGTGTGGAGCAGGATGATTAGGACAAGTTTCACAAAGAAGGTGGTCATTCCAGTGACCTGTAAACAGGCTAAATGGGAGCACTGCAGTGATGCAGAGTGTTGGGCAGGCAACATGGAGCAGGCAGGGCAGCTGAGGTTGGAGATGTTATGAAGTAAAGTAGGATGGTTGCTCATGTTTTCAATTTGTGGATCTCAGACCGAGAGATTTTGACACACTTCTAAGAAGAAATTAAGCTTAATACTAAATCTTTGAGTGAGGTAATAACAACAGATTCTATGCAGTACATCCTCATCTTCAATGATTCAACTTAGGGTACTTTTATTTCATAATAGTACCAAAGCAATATACACGCAACAGAAATCATACTTCAGATCTTAAAGCTGATCCTTCTGCTGGATGCTGAAATGCAGTTTTTTACTGCTAGTGTCAGGTAGCAGTAGTGAGTTACCACTCCCAGTCCACTGTGACATGATGAGGGACACAGCCAATGCTCCACAGTGGGCGTTGTGGTTAAGCTGGGCTCTTCAGTAGGTTACATAGGTTAAGTGCATTTGGGGGTTCAGATATTTTCAACTTATATTAGATTTGCCATAAGGTAAGGTGTACGTATTTTAAAAAGGATTAATTCACTTCACATCCTAGTGTTGGGCCTTTTAACAATCCTACATCATAGGTTCATCATCTGCGTTCTTGAGCATGGTAGTGAACAGAAGCTGACAAAGGCTAAGTAAATTGGTGAGTCAATTGATGAGTAAGTCTAACAGCAAAGATTTTCTGAGTGTAGCACTTCCTTTTATACCAATCCTGGAAACACGGTCCTTTGTTTGAAGTTATTGTCTGCTACAGAAGTCACAGATTATCTTTTGCACTACTAAGCCAGAGGCCTGGGAAAGCAGTGTCCCTCTGATCACATGACAGTCACATGTCCTTCCCCCTTCCTTTTCTCATCTCTTCCTGCACCAACATTTTACAGTTCCAAGAACAACAGAATACTGAGTGTTACAAACCACCACGATTATCTTTTCTCTTGCCATGTCCACATAATGGTCAGCAGACAGCAGCTTAAAGGCTGTGTTGATGACAGGGTGGTAAATTTCTAAAAAAATATTCAGTGACTAGTGAAGTGTTTGGCAGAGTCAAAAGCGTCTATGGTGTAAGTGGGAAAAAATACTGAATTTGTCATCACAAGAAATAGGTTTTGATACTGTTACAATCACAAGGTTTTGTGCACGGTTCTTAAATTATCTATGCTTCAATCTTGTTATATCCAAATATACCTAGGGCTAGCTCCAAACATAGTGAATAACAATGTAAATGAATATTCAAATACTCTAGATGAAGCATAGTAAATTTGAAAATATGCATATGCATTTCTAATTAAAATTTTGAAAGTACGTGATTTAGCTTTTGTGATCTTTTTAAAACACTTATCACAAAAAATATGAGATCTTAGTATAGAAAATAGATTTAAAAAATAAAGAAAAGCAAGCAAAGATCATGAGTTCAATCCCCAGTACCAATAAATAAATAAATAAGACAAAATAAAAATAAAGAAAACAGAAATCATTTCCTGTCTTATCCAGAGATGAATTATATTTTATTCTGTCTCCTGCTGGGTTTTAGGAATGGTAAATGCAGACAATTAGAAATTTGGTCTTACAACTTGTTTGTCACTTAGCACAAATCACGAACATTTTCTCATTATATATTCTTTCATAAGATAAAATTTTAGTGGACCCAATGTTGACCCAAAATCATACCACTGAACTTGGGGTTTATTCTTGCAAAATTTTTGTATCCATTTATTAGTCACAGTTCTAAGACACCATCTTTATAAATACTGGCATCATCCCTATTTTCAATACTTTTGTGACAGTGGTGTTATGTTTTTTAAATGCATACATAACCAAAATTCTTTAGAATTAAGGTCTACATCTAAACTGGTCCCTCAAAGGTCATGAATTCAGAAATGGGACTTTTGGAAGGCGAATGGATCATGCAGGTGCCATATTCATCAGAGATTAAAGCATTGATGAATTTCTAGCTGGCTGTGCTATTAAGAGGTGGGACCCAGAAGGTTTTATTCTCATCCATAGCTCCAACCTCGTCTGTGCTTCATGGCTGCCATGGATTGAGAAACTTTCTTCCATTATGCTGTTTCTGCCTGGAAGCCACCTGTACATGGACTGAATCCTCTTAAACTGTGAACCAAAATATACCTCATTTCCTTAGACTGTAGATGCCAGGACTTCTGGCCCAGTGATGGGTAAAGCTGACTGTTAAGAGTAGTGATTTTCAAGTGTTTTACTGTGTTTGCAGCTCTGCAGAGTTCACACTCATACCAACAGAACTATAATCACCCACTCCTGGCATTAAAATTGAGTTTATATCTCCATAAACAGTGTAGAGAGTTTACTTTCCTTCTACTCTCCTTAATAGGCCACATCATCATGTTTGAATGTCCTTGCTATTCTGTGTTAACTAAGGTAGTTAATGGGTAATAAATAAGCATTTCTTTTATTACTGATGTTCACTTTTCTTTCCAGTTACTTAATGTATCTCCAAATTACTTAAGTAAAAATAAAATATCATATCCTTTGTATATTTTATTGACTGCTTTGTGTTTTACTCATTGATTTATGAGGTGTCTTTATATGTTAAAATCTTTAATCCTTTCAAACATATGTTGCAAATATTTTGTTTTGTGATATCCTTTTATAATCAAAATAGTGAAAAAAGTAGAAAGATTTAAAAAAAAAACCCAAGGATGGAAGAAGGGAGGGAGAGAAGAAAGCAGGGATGATCCAAGAAGACAGTCTAACAGAAAAAAATCCTTTTTATAAAATAACGAATCTAGCAGGATGTGATGGCGCATGCCTATAATCCCAGCACTTGTGAGGTTGAGGCAGGAGGATCACCCCAAGTTTGAGACCAGCATAAGCTACATAGTGAATTCAGGTTCAGCCTGAACTACTCATAACAAGAATCTGTCTTTAAAAATCAAAAACAAATAAATAATGAGGTTAAAAGGCAAAACTTCAAACATGACCTTGATATTGAATCTAAGGACTCAATCCCACAGGAAACCATTTTATTTACAAATAGAATTATTCTTAGTTCTAGTCCTTAGACATTTCTTATGGAAAGCAGTCTGCTTCTTGCTTTATTGATATACAAGGCAGATAAAGTGTGTCCCAAATGTGTAGATCCACATTCTGTACCCCAGAACCTTGACTGTGTTAGGTTGTAGGGGAGAAAATAAAGTTGCTAGTGGAATTAAGGTTGCTGAACCTAAGATAGGGATGTTATCTTAGGCTTTCTGGATGGAGACTTTATAATCACAAAGACCTTCAACAGTGGAAGAGGAAGAGGGAGATGTGAGTATGTAGAATGTTCAGAGAGATGCAGCATCACAGGCTTTTCAGAGAGAGCGTGAGAGTCCTGAGCTAAAGAACATGGCAGCCTCTAGATAGCAGAAAGACAGGAAGCAGATTCTTCCCTAAAACTTCTGTAATGAACACAGCCCTGCCTACAGAGTGATCCCTCCCTAATGGGACCTTGTGCAGTTGTGACCCATAGAACTGTTAGGTAATAAATTGGTGTAGTGGTAAGTCACTAAATGAGAAATTAGTTTCTGCCCTGATAAAAATACTTATACATCAGTAATCTTTGAGTAAGTAAAAGAAATTAAAAAATACTGTTTATGCAGTCTGTGTTGTACTTCTCCTCCAAATGGTATATTCAAGGTATAGATCAACAACAGACTGAAAGAAGTCAGTATTTTTAATTACTTATGGGATATGGCACATTTGTGCACACTTAACGTGCAGATCACATTGGTATTTAGACTCCTACAAGACACGCTCCCTGTAATGTGACACAAATGAGTTTACTGAGACTGTAGGAAATGGGTGCTAACCATTTCCACTTGATGGGCCTCAAAAGCTACAAACACATTTTGCCTTCAATGAAAATCCAGTGAAGTGTTGCTGTAACCAAGCAACCCAAATGTGGGAACAAGCAGCAGGCGTAGACAGAAAGCAATCTGTCCCTTCCAACAGAGTGAGTGTGCAGTGAGTGTAGCAAATGCTGATAAACAGCAGAACAAATAAAGACCTCGGAACACAAGCCTTGACTAAGCAGAGCTTGATCTCATTAGGAAGTTCTGGCACATCAGACAGGACTGAATGCTCCTTAGAGAAGGGAGCAGAGAAGGCAGCATGCTGTAGACATCTTTAGAGAGGTACTGGCAGGGTGCTTTGAAAGAGCTTTCAAGCATTCTGTTCCTTGGTTTAGCTGAAAACACTGGGACGAATGCAGGGGAAAAATGGTATACAAGTGAATTAATTTCTAATATGGCACCAAAGTAAGAATAAAGACAAAGGTAAACAGTAGAGTGACTGAAAGCCCTCTGATCTCTATACCACTCAATGTAGGCACCTAACTTCTACTCCTAGACACATGTCTTAGAAGAGTTGTCTGTCTTCTTCACTGATGGTTCACTCCGTAATCAACAGCAATCAGAAGATTCTCTCTGTGCTTCTGCTCTAATTTCCTTTGGGGCTCATTCAAGCTTCTTTGATGGGTTGAGCCTGGTTACTGAAATCAGTGCATGTTTAAACCCATGGTGCCATACAAACCTCTGCAGTGCTTGTCATATTTGGTGGCTGTTATCCTGTTGAATCCTCTTATCTTCTGCTTTGCCTGCTCTACCTCCATGTCTGAGCTCAGCCCCCTTGGTTATATCCACCTGCAGTCTCCAGCTGGAAATCTCTCAGACATCATCATTTCCACCACAGTCAAACTAAATTCTAAGTCTGTTTGATACTCACAGCCTTCTTCTTCCTGAATCCCACATCTCAATAATTGACACTATCACATGACCAGTAGACCAAGCCAGAAGCAGCAAAACAACATAGTTTTCAAAGTAAGGCCTTATAAATTGATTTATCAATTAATAAGATCTAGATGCTCATGTGGCCAAAATCCAATTGGGAGAAAAACAAAATCATTTCACTTTACTTATTTAAAAAATTTCTCCCAGCCCCATGAATTATCTTGCAGAAAGTGCCTTTCACTATCTGTTGGATTAGTGGGCCTGGGTGTCCATCATTTTGCCAAAGCTGTTTTCTGTGAACCCTTTCCCTGATCAGTTGCTCTTGGCCTGGAGTCACTGCTTGTCGAATCTCACAGGAAGCCATAACGATTCTGACATCCTCTCTACTCCAAGGAAATCTTGAAAAGCATAATTTTTGCTAATAAAGTTTTCTTTCTTTGGCAACTGCAAACTATGCTCCTCCAAGCTGTTGGCAATGCAGTATTAAAAAGATAAGGAGTGTACAGACTTCCAGAAGTCTGTGGTGAGAAATGAAGTTTAAGGCAGACTCGAGAGCACAAAGCCACAAAGCAGGATTATGGAACTAGTAACTTGACATATGTGTGTGCATCTCTGAAATTTTGACAAGGGAACTGAATGATCTGTTTCAGGGATCTGTCTTTTTATTCCCTTGGGAGTGCAGAGGTTGCCGTGGTAGCTCATGTGAGTAATTTTCCCCTTTGTAACACCCTCCTCTTTCCACGCAACTGTATACCTATTTGAGTTAGTCTTCACATACACATGTCTCTCAGTCAGCCTCACAGTCCTGGCCATGGACCATGATGCCAGGTAACCAGCTGCAAGGTAGCTGTGTGATTTCAAAATCAGAAGGAAGCACACAGTATCTTATGAGGACCACAACTGTGCCTAAGCTTCACATGGGCACTTTTCACAACTGCTGTTGGTGGGATATTACAAGTTAATTCACCTCAGATGTCAGAAAATACGGACACTTACTGTTTTGCAAGATTTATTTCCAACATGGTAATAATAGTACCTTAGCCCACTGATTTTCAAGCTTTGGTGTGCATGAATGTCAGTTTGAGGCCTGACCAAGGCATTTCTGGATCTCTCCTCAAAGCCTTCTTATTCCACAGATCTTGAGTAGGACAAGAAAATCTGAATTCCTACCACATTTTCCAGTAATAATGATGCTGTTGACCCACAGTTCACACTTAGAGAAATTCTGTCTTGGAAGAAAATTCTGTAGTGTGTGTGTGTGTGTGTGTGTGTGCGTCCGTGTGTTCTTTCCACTTCCCCAAACACTGTATTAATTATGAGAACCTAAGAGAAAAAATAAAAGACACTTCTAAAAACACTAAAAATATTTCCTTATTCAAGAAAGTGTGGATTATTTGTTATCGGAAATGAAGTGCATCTCAGTCACTAATTTAAAATGAAAATCATGATGAACTCCACCTCCATAACAGAAGGTGAAATAGATATTACAGACCTCAGAGTAAGTCACTCCTGCTTCCTGAAGGGGCTTCTGGAATATATACAGCTAGCCAATTATTCATGACAAACTAGTTGGTTTTCACATTTTTTTATCAAAATGAGAACTTTAGTAATATTTGTGTATTTTGTGCAGAACTCAATGGGATAATCTGAGAGTGATGCTGTGACTGAAAACAGTGTCTGTTATGAAATTAACATCCAAGAGGCTTTTAAGAGGAGAAGGAGTTTTCTCCCCTGTGTGGCTTATGGCTGGGAAGAAAGAGGACTTTCCGGAAATGGCATTTCTGAGTACACAGAACAATGCAATCTGATGGATGGCTCTCTATTTTGCAATGGTATTTGTATCACTTTGGGTAGAAACCTTTTATTTTATTTTTGTCCTCTAACAAAGAAGTATGATGCTTGAAGAACTGCTTAAAAGGACAGCAGCTCTGCTCATGCTCCATCAGTCTCCTGCTTCCAGATTTTGAATGTCATGATTCCCTATCTCCATAGGCTATCATCTTTTTATATATATGGTATTTGGGGTTCCTGGGTTGTTGGGAAAAAGCTCTTGTTAGAATTTTCTTGCATAAATATAACTCAAGTGAACATAATTATATAGACTTATATTGGATTAAAGTAGATTTAATTAATACACTAAACACATTAGGCATTTTCCAGACCACGTTTAGATTTTGCTTGATTTTAATGTGAATAAGACAAAAATATTAGGGAATATATTTTACAACTTCTTAGTAAATTCCTGTCACTAAAAAATTTTCTTTCAAAATATGGTGTTATTCTGCCTAAAAGTGTTTTGTCAGAATAAAGTTTAAATGCTTCAACTTGGTGTATGAGTCAGAAATTGTCAGAGAAACAGAAACAAAAGGTATAGATGGAAAGTGTAAGCAGAAAAAAAATTATAAAGAATACCTCTTATGTGTGTGAAGGCTGTCAAGCCCCGTGATGCTTGGTGCGTAGGAGAAGTTCCAAGAGAGCTGATGGTATAGTTTCAATCTAAATCTAAAGGTCTGAGAACACATAAGGCCGATTGTACAGTTGTATTCTGAATACTTGCAGGCGTCAGTTTCAGAAAGAACCAATGTTTCTGTTTGAATCCAAAGGCAAGAATAAAGCCAACATCCAAGCATGAAGGCAGTGAGAGGAAACTTCCTCTCACAGCTGGGAAAGCCAGGTTTCATGTTCTATTCAGGCCTACACTTGCCTGATTGATCCTCTCCCACATTGGGGAGGGAACTCTGCATTGCTCAGTTTACGACTCAGATGTTAATCTCCTCCAGAAATACCCTCTCAGACACACCACAATAATATTTAGGCACCCTGTGGCCTAGTCACGTCGGCTCACAAAATTAATCAGGACAACTAGTGTGGAAGGACTTACGTGTGGAAAAGGCCACCGTAACTGTGATTAATGAGGAGGACAACTAGTGTGGAAGGACTTATATGTGAAAAAGGCCACCGTAGAGGAGATCATATATCTCCTTCCTTCAGCCATTCAGAGCTAGTTTTATTTCCTTGAAAGCCTCTTGACTATTCACATGTTTTCCCTTCTGCTTGGTTTGAAAACCTTATTTTGGTTCAACTTCCCCAAGTAGAAGATCGTGGAATAAAGACCCAGTGGAAACACTTTATTTGGGAGGTGATCCTAGGAAACATCAAAGGGAGAGTGAAGAAGTGGAGCAGAAAAGTAAAGAAGTTGAAGTAAGGACAACAAATTCAAGTTATAAACCAGTTGAAACCAGACACCTGGAGTTCAGGGCCAGTGGGGAGAGGGGCACTGAGGGATAGGTGTAAAGAAGTTCGGAATATTTTTGAATGAGCCCATGCAGCCATGGAATTGGGATCCTGATATTCCAGTCCTGCCAGTCGTTTGTGTACGGCAGGTCCCAGGAAGGTTTAATTCTCTGGTATTTGTTGAGTGAGCTGGGATGACCAGAGAATGCTTGCAGGCAAAGGACTGCGAGCAGGCGGCTGCAAGTCAGGCTGGCATGTGTACTGAAGTGTCGGCCAACCAGCAGGTGTAGACATGCAAGCCACATTTTCTAGGCTTCTCCTGTAGCTTCTTTTCCCCTGTTGCTAAACTCAGCTCACCCTTCAGGACTCAGATGAAACCCCATCTCCTCTGCAGAACTTTCGATGACTTCCTAACTTAGATGCCTTGTGTCATTTTCCCAATAGAACTTCTGCCTATGCACCAGAGGATCTATGATTTTCAGCTCTGATTGTTGCTTTACCTTTATGTATCACTTGTTTCATGATTTCCTTGAGGGGAGGGGTCATTATCCTATATCATCAAGGCCTAACGTAATTTTTGCATATGGTAAAGCTCAATAAATTGTTGTTAAAGAAACAAAAGTAATAAAATGACATCATAAAAGTAATAATCATTATTTAATGTTCTTTATATATGTTATCAACTATAGGAAGTTGCTAATTTTATTATCTCTGTTTTTCAGACAAAATACAAATATACAATATACTATTTCATGTTATTTACCCAAGATCCCAAGGCTGCATAGTTAGCAGTGGTTGGACCATTCAACAGAAACATCTTTATGGATTCCTTGGTATAAATACCACGGAATACAAAGGAACATAAGACATGGTCATTCTCATCATAGAATTCATGATCTGGAAATGGGCATATGGGAAATACATTGATAACTAGACTTGTGACTTAGTGGCAATAGTAGCTAATATTGAGTACTTATTGATGTTTCAGTAACTATCCTAGTGCTTTATATGGTATTATTCCATTTAATCCCTATATACTCTGAATAGTATGCACTATTATCATCCTACTGTACAATTGATGAACCTGAAACTCAGGAAGATTAAGTAATTTCTTGAAGATCACATGCCTAGAGAATGAATGGTCAAGGTGCCAATTTGCAGACCTAAATCCAAATATCCTTTAAGTTCATATTCAGAATAAGCTATACTAAAATTAAAGCACACCAAAAAAAAAAAAAAAAAAAAAAAAAGAAAAACCACTCTTCATCCAAGCCTGAGTCATCAGATGCTCTGGAAAGGCATCCTGGATAATTTTCCTCTGGTTTAGCTGCTTCTTGTCTGTCCCATATCTGCTTGCCTCCATCAGCCTTGGTCTTGAAGGATGAGAGGGACAAGGGATGGAGAAGGACATTGTTGGCATGAGTGAGGCAGGTAGAGGAACCCAGAGGGGAATGCTGTGGTTTAGAGACAGTAGTTTATACTCTGAAAGTCTGTAAACTAGAAACTTGGTTCTCAGTTGATGGTGGCGAGGTGGTAGGACTTTTAAGAGATCATTAGAATATAGGACCATCATGTCAGGAAGGGATCAGTGTTCTCACAGGACTAGGGTAGTTCTCAGGAAATCAGGTTGTTACAAGGTACCCTGGTTTCTCTGCTCTCATTTCCTCTCTCACCATCTGAATTCTTGTGCATACATTTCACTTCCACCGCATTGCCACCCTCATGTGACCGAACCAGAAACCTTCACCAAAAGCAGAAGAGATGGGACCTTCAGCTCTTTCACTTTCAGCCTGTAAAAGTGGGAGCTGAATAAACTTTTTTATAAAGTACCCAGCTTCAAGTATTTTGTGATAGTGGTAAAGCAGTTAGAACAGATATTGTTGACCTTGAGTGTCACCTGGCAAAGTCTAGACTTTTCTCATTAAATAAAGAGTAGTTTTAAGGCTGTGAACCAGATCAGAACTGTATTTTAACATTGGCAGCCACGTGTAAAAGAAATGGGAGTGGGAGGGATGCAAAAGAGAGAAGCAATTAGGAAATCTCCAAGATACCTAAAGCAAAGCGTAGTGGGAGCCACACCCTAGGTTGCCATATGAGCAGAGAGGAACAAGCCTAGAAAGAGGATAAGACTTACAGCTGACTGACTTTTTAGTCTCTGTGGGCTACTGCCATGGACTGGGGCTATAAACTGAAGAAACTTATTTCTCATAGTTCTAGTGGCTGGGATTCAATCGCCAGCCTCTAGATTGAATGACTAAGGAGGGTTCAGTTCCTTATGGAAAATGTTCATCTCCCCGTCTCTTCACATGGCCAGAGGGGATCTAGAAAGACTCTACATGCACAAATAGGCAAAGTGGGTCTAGGACTCTCCTCTGAGGCATAAACCTCACTCATAAGGATTCCACCTCTCTGCTGTAATAACCTCTTAGTCACATCGCTATGGGGTTAGGTTATCATGAGATGAAATTTTAGGGAAGATGGGGGGAGGCATTCAATGTAAGAGAGAACAATGTGTCAATAATTGAAAAAAGTGAGTGTGTTGTCAGTAGCACAAAGGAATCACAAGCGAAGTTTGAAAGCACATGGTTAAGTGTTTGGATTTACGGGTCCAGTAAAACAGCACAGTTGAGTGGTTTGAAATGTGCCTGTGTTTGACACGCAGCCAAATGATAGTATCTGCATTTACTCAAGATTTAGATGGGCTTTCATGTATTTAACACATGTAGAAAATGTGAGAGGCTGTGGTTCACAATTCTGAAGAATTAAAATGATTGATGTGCCCACATAGAACCTGATAAGCAAAACAAAGTATTGCATGAAGAACTTGTTATAAATATATAATTTTCAAAAAAGAAACATAACCACATAGTATTAAATTATTCTCTAATAAATATATCTTCTTAACTTCAGATGGTAATTTCACAGAAATGCATGCTTTTGGGCTAGACCTTTTTTTTTTTTTTTTTTGCACTTTATTAGTCAAGTTGGAAAATTCTGGTGTTTTCAGCTTTTATGCAGGTCTTTTTTTAATCTCCCCTTATTTTAACAGATGATAATAATGAAGAAGAAGATGTCGACATGAAAGAAGAATCAGGTATTAAATGTTTAATCTTATTACTTACAATAAGTACAGGTCATTTTTTGGTTAATGTATATCCCATATTTTTTCAAAAAAGACAAAATAAGATTAAAAAATAAAAATGTATGTTTGGTGTCATAAAATAAGGAAGCACTGTGCTAACTCTTCAGGCAAATGTAGTTAATATATTTAAATTGGATTTTGAGCTTCCTGATAGCTAAGGTTAAAAAATATAACATGCTGCTGTGGTTAATAGAGCTGTGTAATAAATCACCCCCATATCCAGGTACTGCAAACAACCACTTACTATCTTCACAAACCCTGTGTGTCAGCGGTTCACACAGCACAGCAGAAGTGAGGCAATCATCCTGGCCCACCACCTCTGAGGATTTCTGAAGCCTCAGCAGCTGATGGCTGGGAATTAGCTGGAAACTCATCCATTCTCTTATAGGCCAGTGATGGCTTCCAGCTACCAGCCAAAGCCTTAGTTGGAGAAATTTCTTGAAGTATTTGTAGATGACCCCTTTAGGCCTGGACTTCCTCATATCGTCTTTAGAACAAAACAAAACAATGAAGAAAGAATAGGGTCTGGGGATTTAGCTCAATGGCATAAGCGCCTGCCTTGCAAGTATGTGGTCATGAATTCGATCCCTGGTACCGACAAAAAGAAAAAGATTAAAAAAAAAATTTTTTTTAAAAAGAATAAAAATGATGATACAGAATTTCAAAACAAAATGATAGGAAGTTAACAATGGTAAACATATTGCATAATGTTATCCCCAGAGCACCTTGACCTCAAGAGTGAGCCAAGGAGACCCAGTCTTAGACATCTCATAGCACATAGCAGCATCCCTTGCACTGAGATCTGTTTTTTGCAATAGTCACAAGCAACCCACATGCAAGGGAAATAAAAATAGACTGGACCTCTTGATGGGAGTGGCTCTGCAAAACACGTGAGACCTACACTGTCACTGTAGCCCTCTATGGGGAAACATTTTCTACACAGGACATATTGTTCTCAGGATCAGAAATAAAGGTGCATGGTCACTTCTCTGGAAAGGTCAGCTTTGATGAGGGAAACTCAGTGCTTAACACGCGGATAATGTGTTAAGGAATCAATAGACCTGAATTCAATCCTAACTATATCATTTACTGATGACCTTGAGAAAGTGTCCTTTTCTATAAACCTTACTTTTCACTTCTGAAGGCAATAATTCTCACCGCACTGCTTTGTTTGAGGGAGTAAATGAGGTATCATACTTAAGTGTTTGTCACAGTGCTTGACCCACTGTGAAGATTCAATAAATCATTGCTTCTTTTCTCTCTCATTCTAACAAATATTGGAAGAATATAAAACTTAATTCTATAGTTAAGACCCCATAGACCGCATTTCAACAAATACATTGCTGTGGCCATTAAAATGAGAGAGATTTCAAAATTAAAACAAAGGTTCTTTTTGTGCTTCTTTCTCAATTCCGAAACCCCTACAAACCAGTGACTAACTGAGCCTACACCACTCCGAAAACAGGGAGTTCTGCAAATTCTGATGCGGTGGATCACACTTGGAAAGGGTTGGTGAAAAGAGGACTGCACCTTGTTAAATTAAATTTCTCTCCCTCCTTTACTACCCACTGTCTTCATGAAAAAATAACATCGGTTCCTTTTCTTTACAAAAGTTCACAGGAACAATGACTGGAGCATGAACTTTCTCTTCTCTAATCCTGCAGTGTCTAATTTGCAACGTTCCCATCATCCCCCCAAAAACAGTGGATTCAGAGAATATGGGCAGTGGACAGAGATCCAACAAGTCAGCAGCGGGGTGAAGGCGAAGGCGAGGGAAAGGGAACACTGGTGGTAGCTGTTGGTGCCTTACCCATGTCCCTTGGGCAACCTCTGTGTTACTATCAACTTTCTAAGGAAAGTTCTCACAACTCTGCTGAGTGCTTGTCTCTAGTCATGAAAACAAATTCAAAATACGAGGGAGATCACTTATCTGAAGCAGCCCTACAATCAGTGGTGGGCAAGAGCCGGGTGCTCAGCAACCCTGGAGGACATACCTGAGGCAAGTTTATAATGCAATTTGAGCCTCTAATACACAATCGAGGATGTGGAGTATGAGCTTCCTGTGTAACTCGGGTCTTTCTTGTAGTAACACGAAAAAAATAAATAAAAAGAAACAAGCAAAGTTAAGTTTTATAGTATTTTTATAATGCCATAAACCAAAATACTAAAATTGCAATTCCTACACCCATGTAGAATGTCTTAGTGTTAAAAAGAACTTTGAAGCCAATAAAATACTTCAATTTTAATGCTAATTTTTGTCACTCACGTGTCTCCTGCTCACACGAAATGTCAAGTCTTCAGTCATAGAGGTGCTGACCTCTCACCCTCCAGATTAAGAACCTCTTCTTGCCACAAGTCATTTGCCTATGTGCCTAAGTACACATTCCTATGCAGAGAGAATTGATTTCTTAATGATATTTAAGTAGTTATCTAAACCACTGAGTTATTTTAAGGAAATCATTAGTAATGTTAGTGCAGAGCTCACAAGGTTGGAGTCAGCATTTGAGGTTTGGGGGCATTCATAGGATCATCATTTCTGGTTTTATTTGCTCCATATTTCCTGAGAATTTTGGCTCTAGTATCTGGGCACAGCTGTCCAAATCATACTCAATGGCCCCAAGATGCTAAGCCACTCAGGCAGAGTAGGCTTGGAGAGCTACTCTCCATTTCTGGTATCTGAAAGCTGAAATCCTGGAGATTTGTGTTATGGTTTTCCAAAGCAAACCAGCTGGCCCTGCCATATATGTGTGCAGCCTGGCTTCATAAAAATCTCTGGAAGAATCTAAACCAGCTTCCCAAGACCATTAATTAACTTCTGCCCCCTTCCCTACATGGTGCATCTCTTCTCATATAAATAAGAGTGCTGGAGATATTTTTAAGATTGTAGTCCACTGATGAAGGACTGCTCAAGTGAATCAACCTGCCAAGAAATGCTGATGAATGATAGTGAGTAACAAATAGCTAAAACCAGTGACTAATGGGAAATTGACTCTGAGTAGAGGTCTTTCATATGGAAAGTTTGCAGATTTCTGTGGTATAAACACACCTACAATGGTCTTTTTCAGACTACCAAAATGAGACCAATGAGAACTGAAGACAGATGGTCCAGTGAATTGGTCAGTGTCAGCACACCCCGCTGAGCCAGGTTTTAATCAAGCATGACTCTGTGCCAATCAGTTGGCACATATGAACTCATTTCCTATGTGTGACAATTCTGTTATCATCAAGGCTTTAACAGCATGAGTTCTTGCTCAAATAACACAATGAGAATTTAAATCCAGGTTTATCTGACCCCTGGGCTCATGTTCATAATTTTCTCACATCTGTCTCGAGACTCTTACACTAAATACAGGCAGGCACACCTCAGAGGGTGTCAAATGAAGTCATATTCATGATGCATGCCCCCATGGGAGGTAAGAGACACAGGCTGGCTTCAATGCCTAGAATTCCTTCTGAAGTCCTTTTATTCTGGCATGGCAAATTCTTCCCTGTGCCCTTTCATTATCTTGGCTAGGCAGTGTTGACATCAGCCATAGGCTGAGCCAGTAGGGACAGAAAATCGGCAACCACCTGTGGCAGTGAAGATATCGTGCAGGGTACACATCCCAGGCGCTCAGGGGGCAAAACCCTGCTTGTGGCAAACCTCCCCAGCCTCCACTCTGCCAGCAACAGAGGCAACCTACAAAACTCAGTCCACTGCCCAAAGAGAAACCTGGGTATCCTGGAGGAAAAGCACAAGAAACTCCCCATGAACTCCTGAAAATCACATTGGAGAGTTGTCTCTGCTTGTTCACCAGTGGACACCTAGCACACCAAAACTCTGAGTGACTTTAATTCAAATACCTAAGCTGGGCATCAAAAATAGTACAGTGCTTGTGTCACAGATGATGTCACAATTAATATGTCTCCCTGTCCCCTGATAACCCAATGAACACCCTACAACTTCTGCAGAAATGAAGCATTAGCTCTTTGGAGATGTTTAAATATCTTAAAATGTGGCAGAATAGTTTTAATTTTAAATCGTATGCATTCCCAAGGAATTCCTCTTCAGTTAGGATATCAAGAATTAGGAATTCAATGCACACAATGTCTGTTTCAAGACCTGCTGGTAGGAAGTTGAATTTCCAGCCCTGGAAATTCTTCTGGGTCACAGTTGCAGAGGTGACATTTCAGGAGCACAGAAGAATCAGAGTCATCTCCCTGGAGCCCTGCACATGTCGCCTTGCCCATTTTATGAATCTCTCTGAGCTCAGTATTTGTGCTCAGTGAGCTGTTCCACGTATCTCATTTCTGTTTTTGCTGAACCCACTCCAAGGGTCAACATACATCTCACACCTGGTAACAGAATTGGCTGGGGGGGGGGGGTTGCTAATATAGTCATTGGCAAAATGTTTTCACCCTAGCCATGGTAATGACCTGAGATGTGACTGCAGCCACAGAAAACCTAGCCCAGTGCCTAAAACCTTTGCAGTCTACAATGCCAGTGTTTTTAATAGCACATCTATCAAATGTGGAGAGGGTTTTTTTTTCCTTTCTTTTTGTTCTGTTTCCTTTTTAATAAATGGGAAAACTGAAATGAGTTTCCATAACTCTATGGCATAATTTTAGAATCCTGGCATGAAACGGTAGCTGCTAAGAGAGGCCGAGTTGAGACTGGGTCCTGCTTTATCTTGACCTTAACAGCCTGGGCCAAGCAAACATAAAATTGAATTTAAGATGAAATTCCGATGGTTCTGCCAGGCAGCAAGGATGAAAGAGGAATTAGGAAAGACAAATTCCTTCTTTTTTTTTTTTTTTTTTTTTTTCATGGAAGTTAACCTTCTTAGTATAAGAGGATAAAAGGGAAAAAATAAACAAAAGAGCAAGAATTCATTTGAGAGAAACTTCCCTTGTGGGGTTCCTTCAGGGTAGGCAATCAGGGAAGTTCTTTCCTCCAGGCTGGATTTGATCTGAGATTCAAAGGGTGAGAAGGAGGGATGCACGGAATATATGTACTGGAGAGTAGGGGACACAACAGCAGGTGTAAAGATCCTGAGGCAGGAACTAGCCCAGCCTAACCTGAGGGACATAAAGGATGTCAACCCATCTACAGCCAAAGAGCAAGTGCAAGATGAGGGTATAGCAGTAGGTGGGGCCCAAGTAACATACTGGGCCAGGCTGTGGAATTGGATTAGGTCTTATTCTAAGCAATGAATTTTAAAGGGACAAGCAACACGATCTGATTAATGTCTTGAAAGGTCATACTGGCTGCTGTGTGGAGAAGAGGTAGCAGAAAGACTGGAGCCCAGCATGTAGGCCATTATCGTAAGCCAGGAAGGAGATCCTGCTGCTTTGGGTGACCCTGATGCTGTAAAGGCTGAGCATGGGAAATGAGTCTGGGGAATCTAGTGGAGCAAAGCTCGTGGGATTGCTTGGTGTGGAAAGGTAGTGGGGGAGGAATAGTGAGGTTGACATCTCAGTTTTGGTGTGAATTCCTTGGTGGGCAATATATCATCCCATTGCTTGAGGTGTGAAAAGTGTAGAGGTTTGCAGACCCCCAAGTGTGCTGCTCCGGCTGGCATTTTGTGAAATACTTTGTAGGAGTTAGGTGAAAAGAGGCCATGATGGCTAGAAGGAGGACCAGGCAGAAAAAGTTTAACTGATAGGGGTTGTGACTTTGGACTGAACGATACAGCAGCCTGTGAAGACTCCAAGATTCTAGGAAGTTAAATCCCTCGGTTTCCAATTGGCTACACCTAGCAGGGTACCAGAGAGCCAGAGAGTTCATTCTTGCAGTGCGGAGGGTCTGGTCTCCTAGAGCACGGACAGATGGGACTCTAAAGGGCAGAGGAAGCATCGGGAGGGGCAAAAGAAAACACCCAACTTCAAATTCAAAGCCAGGTGCCTTGTAGGTAAATGAACTTGGACTCAGTGGAAAGATTAGGGTTGGATTAGGGTTTTGCCAGACTTGATGTCTAACTAATGTGTTACATCTGAACAGGATGAATTTAGAGATATTTTCCTGAAATGGTCTGCAGGATTCCATGTAGTAGCCACTATGGACAGACACTGAGGAAAATGGGCAGCACGACAGTTTACCTGGGGTCACAAGGGAAGCTGTTTCGAGTCTGTATTGCTAACATAGCCTGTTAAAATAGAAGCAGGATAATTTCAAGCTCCATCCTATCCCTCAAAAATGAGAGGAGTTTGCATTTCATCCAGCTCTTCTTTGAGGGCTGGGTAAGGACACCTGTCGATTAATCCAGGATGTTTTAAATTATGTGCTCTTGGAGAAAATGAAATAATTTGGATGCCCTTTTAACATTTTTGAGAGTGTTTGTGTGTGATTTGACATATGTGTGAGTCATTAATGATGTCTACAAAGAAATGTTTTAGCTCACGCCTTAAGTTTATGTAGGTTGGAGAATCACAGGTCTTTGCCAGAATTTAGCTCAGCCCTGATGACAGACGAAACTGCAGCTATGATTCAATGTGTGTGTGTGTGGGTTTGCTAAAAGAAAGCATCTTTAAACTTCAACACAATTTTGATCCACACTAGTAAATATTTAAGTAACAGTATATTCAATCTTTGTACTTCCAGAAGGGCTAGAGCCGAAAGGTCTCTCTCCACCCCACAAGAAAAGCAAAGCAAAGAAGCCAGAATGTTCAAAAGACTCAAACGAAGGTAAGTCACGTCCTTCCTTTAGAAAATGGTGCCATGTCACTCAGTTTATAAATTATGTGTATACTGTCATGCATGTTCAGACATTCCTAAGGGCTCAAACATCACAGAGCTACTCTATTATCCTTTCCTGATACATTCACTCGCCTGTGTATGTGAGGATGGAAAATCAGATTTGGTGTTGTGGTGGTGGTACCTGTTGATAAGTAAAAACTGAATTTTAAAAATCCATTTTCTCAGTGTGATGTATTTTCTATCTCTGCAAAGTGAGAAATTTTGGGCAGTCCTTAAAAGCCTTGTGTTTTGAAACTACATGAAAGTGGAGTTCAACAGTTATCCATGGTGGCCATTGCAGTAGCCATATTTGTTGGCGTAATTTGTTCATCTCGTGGACTTATTAGCAGTCTTTTCAGAATCAAATGTCAGCAGTGGGAACTGGAGGTGTTTCCTGTTTTGGTTGTTCTCTTTCACTTCTTAGAAGCCAAAGTGTCTTTGTATTCTTGCACTGAATGGACAGCTGCAGCTGGGCTTACCTTTATGAAGAAATAAATTATGCACATTTTCTTTTAAAATGTAGTGGGGAAGGGGTGTTTTTCCCCAGTGAACCTCAATCCCAAGCATATGCATCAACTTCCAAAGGTGAACATATTTATGTACTCTAGTTTCTTGTCTGAAACTATGTCTCTTCATCTCTGAAATGAAAAATATAATTCTGGTACTTTCAGTTTGGGTCTTGAGGGAAGAATATGCCACCGTGGAAGTAGAAGTGCAAAACGTTTACTGATGTCTGTGAAGGACAATAAAAGGGGAGACGCAAAGCGAGCAGGAGTTGGCAAAAAGAGAAAGAAAGAATATTAGCTAGGAAGAACCTCGGTTGCAGCAGTTTCTTAAAGGCTGGGGAGGCCCAGTGCAAGCACTGACCAGAAGGAACCCTGCATTGAGCAGGAACAGCTGGGCTCTAGGCCTTGCTTGGTTACTCCATCAAGCATTGCGGAGGCAAAGTGGTATTGGTATGAACAGTGCTGCAGTAAATTCCCAAAGTATGACCTCTGACTGCTGTCAGCTAACCTTTCATAGCAGGAGCTTCTTCTTTGCAAAAAGGCATGTACTCCCTTGACTATACACCATTTGGGTGAGTGTTGGAGGGCCAGGGAATAAGTAAAGAAACTACTATTGCCCTCATTTGGATCAGAACCACCAAGAGAAGATAAGGCTGTAAGAAAGTAGAAATCAAAACATTAGTTTTAGTCCTAATGCAATTAAACCAGAGCATCTGCTCACTGTGGCCCCTTGCTGAATATAAAATACTTAACCTTTATTCCTTCATGAGCAAGTCTGGATGTCCTCAGCTGCCTGGATGGAAATAGCCCAGGAAGCTCACGACAGGAAGAGCAGACCAGGCCATATCTATTCTGTAGGTAGGGAGGGCTGAGGGATGCACCAGACAGAGCACTGCATGGTCCGTCCCATCCAAGCTAGAAGCAAAGCGTAAACATTTCCTGGTAACAGTGAGAACAGAATGTCTACGGTGCCTAGCAGAGATCTGGCACTCTGTTAGTGATGACCATTACATCATGATCAGGATCATATTAAGGTGAGATCTTGCATTACTTACCTTTCTGTCATTGCAGCAAAGCTCCTGACTTCTCCAATTTAAAGGACAAGAGGTTTATTTTGGCTCACATTTCAAGGAGTTCAGTCCATGGTTGGTTGCTTCTGGGCAGGAACAGCAAGGAAAAGCTATCCAGCCCATGGCAGCCAGGAAGCAGAAAGATGAGGGAGGAGCCAGGGACAAAACACACCCATCCAATGCATGCCTCTAGTGACCACTTCCAACCCAGCAACACATACAGCTGTGAACTCAACAATGAGTGAATCCAGCGTCTCCATGGTCAAATCACCTTTCAAAATCCCCACCTCTGAACACATGAGACTTCTCAGGGACACCTGGAATTACTCAGAAAAGAACATTTAGAACACAAGGAGGCCAGTACTGATGTGCATCTCCCTAGAGTTAAGTCCCTTCCAGGATGATTTTTGAAGGCTGTGTTTAGGAAATGAGTGAAGGACAAACCAACAACTGCTTTTCTCTAGAGAGGCATCACCTTACTGAGTGGTGCCCATGCACAGCCTGTGTGGAAGGTCGTTTTCCAGAGCGTGAGCCTGGGGTCACTACTGAGCCTCAGAAGTCAGTAATAAACTGTAGCAATTCTGTTACCTTCAATTAAGATGGGAATTCTTCCGGGTGATTCGTTGCAGTACGTGGCCATTTCTTTTACTTCCTAAATCAGGTGCTTTGTTTAGGAATATAATCCTCTGATCCTAGTATGACTCAGTGGTACGGCTTCACCTCCTCCAAGTGTGTGATCTGTGAATCTGCTCTGAGTCAGGAAGTCCAAGATGCAAATGTGAGGACTGCAGGTTTGTTATCAGGACAGTCTCTCAGTGATATCATGCTGGAATGTAAGCATTTAGTCCCTCTCCGGAAATATGAGAATTGTGCTTTTTTCTTAAAATGGCTTCAAAGACAAATAAACCAGTAGAAATTACTAGGGAAGGAGGAAAAATGGAGCACCGTCTGACAGGCTGCAGCAGATGGTTCACAATAGGGTGCTTATTATTTATTGGTGTTTTTATTTTGACAAAATAACCTATGTACCTGAATTCATGCACTGTACCATTCCATACCTCTCATTTCCTGTCATAATAGAGAGAGTTACAGTCATTCTTTCCTGCTGGGTATGCAGATGGAGTACAAGTCCCTGGGCAGAAGCAGACATCATAAGGAGGCTGTGACTGTCTAGGTCCGCATCCTATTTTACCACCAATTTTTCCTGCTTGCTTATTTATCATTTTTTTTAACAAAAGAAGCTTATTAAGGATCCATCAGCTCAATACCATGCTTTTTGTCCTTATAAAACTTCTGTTTTCCTTCAGTTTTTTTGCCGTGCAGAGGGATTACTCTGTTTACCTTACAATACAAATTCTCAAAATAGTCCTAGAAAACTCACCTAGATTTCCTAGAACATGTAACTGAAATAACTTTATTTAAATCCAGAAGAACTTGAAGACCATTTGTCCAAATTTTCTTATTCTGCAGAATTTTTTTTAACAGTACATGGCTCTTCAGCTGGCACAAGTACAAACAGTTCATTAAAGTCATACACTCTCCTTCTCTTTTTTCTTCTAGAAATGCCAAAGCTTCTTTATTCCTTTCCACTTTCTCTTTTCTCGAAGTTGGAACTGGTCCTCTAAAACAGGAAATATTGCTAGCATTAGGGCCTTAAGTGAAGCATTATTCCCTTAGTAAATATCCTGCTAAACGACTAAATATCAAAATTAGACACTTGACAATTTCTAAGTGTTTTTGTTTTCTCTATGGTGATGTTTTGGATGTATTGTTTTATTATTTTAATTGCAATTTTATACTTCAGAACACTGCAATATCATGCCAATAATGAACTCGTGAATAGTTTCAGACCACTGATCAACTGTTATGTGGTATGAATGATAGTGTTCTATATGATCCAGCATGCCACACACAGAATTGTTTGGTAAAAACTCTGGTGTTTCAGTTACTTTTCTCATTGCTGAGACAAAATACTGGACACCAAAAGTTGAGGGTGGAAGATTTATTTAGTTCACAGTTTGTAGAGGTCTAAGTCCATAATTGGCCAACTGCAAGGCAGGGCAGCATGGCAGAGAATAGTTCCTTACAGGAAGACTGTAGTGAAGCAACATGGGAGAAAGAGGGAAGGGACAAGCCCCGTTCTGCTCCTTATATTGTATGTAGGCGACACGCCCTAGGATGCATGTGACACGTGCACCCTTAATCTTAGCATTGGACCATGAATCAATCACACACTCAGGATTCAGCCACCACTGTAATCCTGCCCCCCATGACAGTATGAGGCTTTGGGGGGACATCCATACACAAGCCAGAACCTGATTAATGTCAATGGCACTAATTTTAACTCTGAACAATTTACACCACTTCCTTTATCCTTACCAAAATAAATAACTGAAAGAATATTATTATAGAAGACTCACTAACTTTAATAGAACATGTTGTCATACACTCTTTCCTCCATCCTTTAGTAGAAATTCACATGTCTCTTCAGTGAGGGTCTCTTGGACTTTATTTGCCTGAAAATGTTACTAATTTTCTGTTTTTAAATTATAAAAACAGTATTTCTGGGTAAAAATTTAAAGTGAGTGATAATTTTCTTGGAATATTTTAATGATATTTTCCCACAATCTTGTCAATTCTGTAGTTGTTGAAAGGTAATTGTTAAGTTTGATGGTCACTTATTTTTAATATATCTGTCTTTTCTGTCTGCTTTGGTAATCTCTTTGTGTGTGTGTGTGTGTGTGTGTGTGTGGTATATTTTGTGGTAACCCTGTGATGTGTCCAAGTATGGATTTCTTTTTACTTTTCCTTCTTTGTGTTTACTTTGTGTCTTGAATGTGGGAATTGGCTTCTACTAGTTCTAAAATTCTTCACCTATTGCCCACCAAATATTATCTCCTTTTCTTCCTTCTTCCTTCCTTCCTTCCTTCCTCCTTAATGACTTCCAAGCCATATTGCATTTTTATATTCTGTACCTCTTTTCTCTGGCTCTTCATGGTTGATTTTTTTCAGGTCTGTCATTCAAGTAACTAATTTTCACTTCTACTCTACTTAATCTAGTGCCTAACCCTTCACTGCACTTTTAATTTTGATCCTTTTAATTTTTCCTTTTTATAAGTTATATTTGGTCCTTTTAAAATTACCTGGCCATCTGTCTTAGTTACTTTTTACTTGTCGCTGAGACAAAATACCTGATGCCCAAAGTTGGGAAAGGAAAGGTTTATTTCTTACAGTTTTTGGAGGTTTCAGTCCATACTCAGTTGGCTCCAAGGCAGGCTGGCATGGCAGGGCCGCAGTTCATGGCAGCTGCAAACAGCAAGGTTGAAACCAGCAAAAGAGCAAGACTCACCTTCTTCCTGCCATTACCTTACATCCTGACTCCACCCCTATGTGGGTGCTATGTGGTTGTAGCACTGACACCATCAATCTAAGACTAGACAATGAACCAATCACAGATACACAATGCAAACTGATGAGGCCTGGGGGCCACAGACATAAACCATGACACCATCTCTTTACTTAATTAAAAAATTGAATTAGTAATCTGTAGTTGGGGCCAGTAGTCTGTATTATTAGCAGCCCTCCGGGTGACACAGATATATGCTCCCATCTGAGAATTTATATGGACCAGACCATCTGTGATTGCCAACTCTACATTCAGTGCCTTCTTACAACTCAATTCAGAGTTTTCATCATTTCTAATTTCTGGGTATTTTCCTTATAAAGTACCAGCTCAATCATGGATTCAAGAATCAGAGATAGATAGATAGATAGATAGATAGATAGATAGATAGATAGACTAATTTAGCATATGCAAATGGGTGCATACATTCTCATATGTGTGTGCGTGTATATATATATATATATATATATATATATATATATATATTACATAGTTTGAAATGTAAACATCAAATTAACCTTGGAAATTTGTAATATGTCAGGATCAGATTTTGTATAATTTTAACATTTTCTAAAGTAATACTCATTGAATACTTATCTATATAATGTATTTATAAAACAAAAACATATTTCCATTAAAAAAACTAAGAAAACTTTGTCCACTAAGTTTACTAGTATGTTTGGAACAATCATTCTCTCCATACACAGATCTCCAAAACCTTCAAAGTCTTTTGATAATGAATGTCACTTTCCCATCCCATATTTTCACTTGAACTTAGGCTCTTATTCTACAATTGCTTTTGCAGAGAGTACTTAATTATCATACATGGGATAGTCACTCTTTAGAAAACCAATCCCTTGCGATGCTAAATCAAAGAACCCCATACTACACTTTAAAATATTAATGTTTTCTTTTGTTAGATGAAATTATATGTACAAACATTTTGAAAATTAGAAAGCACCATACTAGTTTGAAGGCTATAATGTTAGCATTGGGGTTATTTTTTTTTTTTGCTAAAATATATTTTTCTGAATACATGAACCATTTTTGGAATGCACCTCATATTTCCTGAGAGGCAGAATTGCTCTCTGCTCTGTTGTTTCCTCTGCATATTAAAATATCGTGTGACATGCTGTTTTGTGAGTGGCTGGACAGAAGGGACATTCTATCTTTCAGAATGCCATGCAGCAGTTCATGCATTATATTCATAAGCATGATCTTTAATTTAATTTTTTTGACAAGTGCACTGAAGGGTAAAATCAGGCAGTCATGATTTTGACTTTGCCATCACTCAAACAGGCTTAGTTATTGGCCACTTTTTAAGAAAAAAAAAAAAAAAAAAAAAAAGCAATAATGAGAAAAAGCAGCCCTCTTACAAAAAAAAAAAAAAAAAAAAAAAAAAAAAAAACCTTTGTTTTATCTTCTATATCTTAAAATGCCAAGAATTTAAGGAGAAAGTAAATTTTCATGATGAGAATCAGAGTTAAATAAATGCCTGTGCCATCATCTTGCTTTAATTATACTCTGTGTTCTACTTAGTTCACAGTCTTTCTGAGTTACTCTCTGTCACAAATTAGTAGACGAATCCTACAACCTATTGCTAATTGGGCTTTCTGTCCATATTTACCCACTAGACAGAACTGTGGGCAAGACCACAGAGCCCCATTGCAAAATCAGTTTAAGGACTCCAAATGGGACTTAGAGAATGTGAATATGGTGCAAAGTTTTGAATTTACCTTGGCAGAGTAACCACAAGACCTATTTGAATAGGAATCTGGGGTGTGCTTTTTTCATTGTCATTTGTTAGCAACATTCCTTTTCATTCTTGGAGTGATGCCATGTTAGTGACAACATATATGAGCTGTCCCATGCAAAAACCATCCCATAAGAGTACAGGAATAGATCCCCCTTGTCTAAGTACTACTTCCTGCTTGGTCAGGTTTTCTAATGTAAAATTCATTTATTTCATACAGTAAATGGAAGGAGGCAACTTGCATTATGGAACCATGGGGAGAGTTAAACAAGATGCTATATAGAAATCACTTGGTACATTTCCTGGCCAGAAGATCCAGTCAGTCAAAATGTATTAAATCTAAAGCAGGAAATGAATTATATTCTGAGAAACTCCCTTAAGTTCAGTTTCATTGTTTGAAATTCCTTTTAATGTGAACAAAATATTTTATAAATAATTAAAATTGACAATGCATTGACTCAATCTCATGTCTTGCTGGTTTTTCTGGTCTTTCTCCCTTAGGTTCACTCAGTGCATTCCCCCCACCTCCCTTCCATGCTCGCTCCCCAGCCAAATACATTAATTCCTGTCCCTGATTTCTGTACTTCCTCCAAGAATATCCTCTTTCCTGGTCTCAGTGCAACTTCACTCAAAAAAACTAGACTGTTCCCAACATGGTCACAATTTCATACTTCTTTCCCCACTGTCCACTAGCTACCACTAAACTCCAATAACACCAGATGAGGGCAGGCAAATTGGGAGGAAGTGTTCTGTTGGTATTCTCTACCAGATCACACTTTGGCATGGAAGCGTCCATTGTCCAGTCCCATGGTCCCTTGAGATCAATTCTTGTGAGAGTCTAGAACAAGCCTCTCTCGTCTAAGGATGATTCTTGCTTTAGTTACCTAAGGTCTTGTTACTTCGGAGTTTTGTTATTGTTTGTTTTTGTTTTTTGTACTGGGAATCAAACTCAGAATAGGCAGGGGCTGTGCTGCTGAGCTATGTCCTGGTCCTCCTGTTTTTCTAAAAATGTGGTTGACATAACAATGAGGGGGTCTACTAAAATCCTTTCGGGGGATCTGCAAGGTTAAAATGATTTTTATATAGAGGTATGTTACCAGAAATCCCCACATACCTAGAATACAGTGTAATGGGGTCCTCTGGAGTCTTGCAAAGTGATGGTATTTATATTAATCTAGCTCCCCTCACTGGAAACAAAATACTCAACACCTTCAAGGAAGAGAAGTTTATTTGGCTCACAGTTTCAGTGGATTCAGTCCATAGACTGCTGCTTCCAAGGCAAAGAAGCACAGCAGAACCACTGACTGAGGAAAACTCTTCACTGCATGGCAACCAGAAAGCAGACAGATAAGGGAGGCATCAGGAATAAAAATGTACCCTTCCACATCACAACCTCAGTGGCCCTCCCTCTCCTTCAGGTCCCACCTTCAAACTTGTGAATTTTGGGGACCATTTTAGATCTAAACCATAATAGTACCCCAGATAATGTGAGTCTTCAGTTGACATGCAGCTCCCATGTACATGTCAGTCAGACCTCAAACCCTGGCAAGTCTTCAAAGAGCTGTCTGACATAATGACAGGTCAACTGTCATTGTGGAAAAATCCCAGATCAGTTGTCACTGAGGAAAATCAAGCAGGGATGAGGAGAGAGGGAAGACCCATTTGTAAATGAGTATGTGGTGGACTGGGGCCTCTGGAGAATTAGGAGACAGGGGGGCATCCTATGCTTCACTGGTTATTGCTGATAAGTAAGAATAGACCTGAAGAACATTATGGAGTCAGTGAAGCAGCTCTCTGGGAAAAGCACCTTCCAGGAGAATGCTAGAGCCCAAACAGTGAATACTGAAGCCAAAATGAGAGATGGGACCAACTCATTCTAAGAATATCAAGAAGGCTGGTGTAACAGCAGTGAACTGAGCAAGAAGGACAAGAATGGGAGCTGTCACTGTGGAGCAGTCACATAGAGTCCCACACCTGAATGTGCCTCAGAATTGCCTGAGGCCATGTTAAAGTCAGGGTTGCGGGGCCCCATTCCCGACCTTTCCGATGCAGTAGGTTTTTGGGATGCCAAAATTTGCAGCTCTAATAACTTTCTAGGTGATATTCATACCCAGGCCTGAGGGTTCTATTTTGAGGACCAGTGTTTTGGTTTGCTATAAAAACTATGCATTTTTCTCTTGATATAAGGAAATAGAACATTTGGATAAACAAGGACATGTTCTAACTTACAACTTAGGAATCTTCTAGTTTTTGTGTTGAGAACTGACTTAGGTGGGGTAGGCGCAGAAAGGGAATATTTATTGGAGCAACAGATAAAGGAGGATTAACCCAAGTGGCAGTGAAAGGAAAGAGTGAAAATGAGTCTAATTCTGGACATATCCTAGAGCGAAAGAAAGCAAAATCCACTCACCTGCTGAACATGGCACATGAGAGAAAGAGAAGTGGTGAATTAGTCTTTTCAACATCTCCACAACTACTGAAGCCAGAAGTTATACCCTGCTTATACTTAACTCGGAAGCATGGGGAAAAGAATTCTTGGCAGTTCATATCCTTCCTTGTGACTATTTTGGTCCTTTCGCTCACCTCACCAGAGGGTGGCCTTGCTGGTCCTCCCTGATGCCAAATTTCCAATTAAGCACAAGTAAAATGAAGAAAATTCTCAGCAATAACAAACAAAAAGAGTGATGCATTAATGTTCTGATTGCCAATATCAGGAAGAAAGAATGAAAGTAAAAGAAAAAATGGGGCATTGGGGGAGAAAATAGTTGAAAGGTACTGGGGAAATCTCTGGACTAGAAATCAGGACACCCGAATTCTATTTTTATCCCTTAAGTGTTTGATCTGATCCTGAAGCCAATATCTAAAGTCCTTTTAAACATCAAATTCTGTAACTCCAAATATCCATCATATTAATAACAACTGATTCTTTATGTGCTCTTTCCTTCATGCCCAGTAAATATTTACATCTTTATCTCAAAACCTGAAGCATGCTTTTAATAGTCAGGTGGGCCTCTGAAAACATCTAGGCCAATCCTCTCCTTTCATGTATGGGGAAACCTTCTTTCAAAACTCCTCAGAGATTGTCAAGAGAATTCATGAAAGACGATATTAAGTGAGCTGTTTAAAATCCAAAGGAAATTTTCAGGGTATATGCAGTAGATCTTCTTTAAAGGTATTTTTCTTTAAATCTTACAGATGTCTTCCATTCAGTATATGTGTTTAATCATTTATTTTGATTTCTAGAACCAAGCATAAGGAATGAATCATTTAGATGCATTTGCTTTTATTTTATTGAAACAGGGCTTATAGAGTTTAAATTTTACAGCAATTTGTGCCAGTGTTAGCACTATGCCAATAGGACATTTGAGGACTTATAATATTAGGTACTAATTTTTCAACAAAGAAGGATTTTGGTTTGTTTTGTCTTTAAGGAGAAGAATTGCTTTTTGAACACTATTGGATTTTCACATTAGGAATTTTGCCATTGCATTTCAAAATTTCAACTTTCTAATATGACAAAGTTGTGCTTTCTTACTATACCAGAAAGAGCCTTAAAACTGTCCACCTACACTAAATTACCTGGATGCATGCCACGCTCTCTTAAGGCCTAGCTCAAACATGCCTGTTTTTTCCTAAGTCTTGTCATCTTCAGTCATCTCAGGAAATGAGTTCACCTCCAAAGATCACCCCATCTGAGGAGTGATACACAGAAAACCAGTGTACCATATTTTCCTTGGGTGAAAACATTAGCAGATTCACTTGAGCCATTTTGCAATTCTCCGTCCTGAGAATTCCCCCCACTGGCTTCTGACAGTATGTGATGCTGGCAGGAGAAAAGTAGCCACATGGTTGGGGAGGAAAGGGGTGGAGGGATGGGAGGCTGGTTCTGGACTGCGCTGCAAAAGTGAGACAGTTTTGCTGAATTCTGGGTAAATGATTGCAAAGTACTACTCTTGAGGATCCTTGTCATTCACTTGGTCTTAAACAGCCACTGTAGCGATTGCAGATGTGTGCACCTATTCCCAGGCCTCAGCAAGTCAGAGCACTCCATGCTAACTAGATGCACTGCATCTCTACAGTAACGTTTCTTTCATGATTTTTTTTTTATTTTATCAATCTTAAACTTGTAGCAACTTGTCAATGCAATGAAAAAATTTGCCTTTTGTTTGAGAATAAACTGCCATTCTATTTGCCCTCATCTTCAAATATTTCATTGAGCATTATCTACAAACATGGGTCTTCCTCCTCAATGAGCATAATAGCGTCAAAATCAGAACATGCACACTGATACATTATTGCCACTTAATTTCAAAGCTCCATTTACATTTCACCAATTTTTCAAGTGATGTCCCATATCACAAGAAGATCCAGTCTGAAATCAAATGTTCCATCCTGCTGTCACACCTTCTTCAAAATGTTTCCAGTTGGGCTTTCTTATGTTTTCCCAACAGTAGACTCAAATGATGCATCTCTGCAGAACTACTGCAGTGTTTCCTTGTGAGGAAACACAAGTGTGCATAATTTCATTGTGTCCCATTACGATAGCGTTTGTCCCGATTACTTCATTAAGGTGGTATCTGAGAGGTTCCTCAACTGTGTAGCTACTCTCTTCATGTGTATGTTATAGAAAGGTATGCTGAAACTATGCAAATTTCTCATTACTCCTAGAACTTTCCAGGTATTTTATTGCTTGGTAATTTATTTATTTTATCATTATAAACTCATGGCTCTGTGTCATTCAACAAATTATAACCATTCCCTAGACCTAGCATCCACCATTTCTTCCAGAGTTTTGGTTACTTTTAGTGGAGAAAGTAATTAGACACCAGATCTCCACTGTAGGCATGTGGGTGACTATTTGAGAAGCATTATCTAAAATAGACTGGTCAGCTGATCTTGATGTTTGCATATGGGGAACCAACTCACTCTGCCACACCTTCTCCATAACTCTCCAATTACTAGAACCCTCTTCCTTTGGACGGATTTTCCATTATAACTACAGCCAAAACAGCAAGTTGTCCGACTTTGGTTAAAGCTTCCAGAGTACAGTGTAGTACTGCATGAGGATGAGACAGCACTGAAATCTGTTAGGTTTTGAGGCTTTCAGCCTGTCTTCATTCTGCTCAACTTTTTGTCGTTCTTTGTATAACATCAAATTAACAAGCTAGCAAGGGATTAATATGCATATGTGTACATAACCGTAAATTATTATCCATTTTTTGGTAAATATTAAAATGCATGTGTGACAAAAGTCTTTTCTATCCGAGCAAGACTCTGTGATGTGAAAGTTATTTTACTAATTTTCCTCACTGGGTAAATGACTCCCATTATAACTATCATCTGTTTTTATGCATAGATACACAGAACTAAAGGGTAGAGCTCAAGAAGAGTTTTAATAATGTCTCTGTGTGTGCATTCCTTTATTACCATCTAGATTATCCTCAAGCTTTGGATAGCGTAACCAATCTTTCTCAATTATTTTTTTCATAGTTACTCACAAAAAATGCGCTGTAGACATCTTTGTTCCTGGCTTGTTCTCAATCAAAATTTTAATGTGATATATATACTGTTCATGTACTTTGGTCATTTTAAGGGCTTAAGACAACAATAATTGAATTTTCTGGGGTTTGTTGTTTGTTTTTTGTCTCATCCTGCCAGTGAACGTGCTTGCTCCCAATTGAAAAGACAAGATGTGGAAGATGTTTATAGGATATGATGAGGAATAAGCATTAAGGGAATTTCCTCTCTTTGGCCCTTGATCCAGAAAGCAATACTTGTCTTCCTCGAGGCACAGGACCTCTCCTTCTCTAGCTATTGCATGGTTTTGTTTCACGCTTTCCTGGCGCTAAGGATGGTGGTGGCTTCTTCAGTTGCTAGCCCTGGAGATCCTCAGTGCCTTTGTTGGTTCATTCACTCTGCCCACATCTTTTAAAGCACTTCTTCACTGAACTCTCCTCATTCTCCTGAATGTGCCCCTGCTTCCCACAGGGATTCTTGCTAACCTCTTCCTTTTGGAACCCTGACCCCCTTCTCTAACCAAGCCTCCACATTCCAGTCTAACTTTGATCACAGTGCATCCTTCCTCCTTTCTCTCTGCTTACTGGAGTCTTGCTCCTCTTTTATTCATTACTAAGCAGAAGTATTTATCCTTTAAATGAACCTTTGTGGTAGTGGTTTGGTTTCCTCTGCTCTTATTTTTTCACTGGCTTGCGTTTTCATTGTCATTGCATGAATTGTGTTTGCACCTTAAGCTCCAGCATCTTAAGCCCTTGAATGCTTGGAGTTTCTCTTTCTTCATTCTGAAAACATCCAAATTACCCTGGCAGGAAGGCTTCTGAATGCTTTCTTCTCAGAGTTCATAAAAGGATACCATCTGTCCCAGGTAAATTTCCATGGATGCCTCAGAAAGTCACCCTAAACCTTGTTGGTTTAAAGTAATAACACTTATTGTTCCCATATCTATGCAAGCTCAACAGTGCTGAGCAGAGATAGATTGGTTCTAATCTATCCTTCATCAGCAAAGATAACTCAGAAATTGGAGATAAGTCCTGCAGAGGTTCTCTTGCCTCCCTGGCCTGAACCCTGAACTGGGAAGACTCACACAACTGAAGATAAGCACAAGAGAGATTCCTGGACAGTTCTCTAGCTGGGTATCTTCTCTTTACATGATCTACTACCACTGGGGTTTCAGCACTGACTGATTTGTGATGCATTTCCTCAGCTCTCCCAAAGTCCTTACTTTAAGAATACTTGTACCTTGGAATCCTATCATTTTATTTTACCACAGGCTTAATGTCATTTTTTAATTTTTTACCACATTCTGTTGGTTGAGTGGCTGAGGTGTCTTTGAACCTCCTAGGTTCAAAGAAATAGACCATAGATACTTCTTGGTGGAAAATGTCAAACGCATAAAGACAAGCAAAAATCCTGCAAAACAAGAAAGCACATTGGAGGGGACGTGTAGAGGAATAGTCAGTTTTGGAAAATAAAAACTGGCCCAGTATCCATCACATATGCTTACACACGTGAGTATATAACTTTTGGACCCTGGTGGTACAAGGTTCAGGAGAAAATACTGTAGGTGACTAATGGGAAGCAAATGGAGACAGGAGGGCATGAATATGGAAGTCAGTATCTATTTTGAATAAACCTGGAGCTCAGCATCAAGAGTGAGAAGACCTAGGATAGATGAAACTTGGGAAATTACTCTAGCTTCCTGTTATTCCTGACCTCCCTTACTAAGACTCTGGGGTCTTGGTGTCTGTCATTTAAAGGATTTAATCTTTGTGACCCTGATAATCTCTTTCAAAAATCCCTGATTCTGTGAAAGCCTGAAGCTCCCTGATACCTTCATAGACTCATCATCTGTGTTCCCTGTTTAAAGTCATTCTCCCAGAAAATATGCTGACTCTAAATTCTACTGCATTTGCTGAGAGGACGGTCACACTCTACTGTCTATGCAGCTCTACTAAATCAAATGTGAGCTTCAAGTCCTCAATGGCACCATGCGCTATTTCAAGAATTATTCTTCCTTTGTGTATAAAAATTTGCATTTTGAATGCATGCCATCAGAGAAGTAATAGGAAATGGGGGATTGTATCACAGCCAAGTTAGAGGATATATATATATTTTTTCTCTATCTAACAGTTTTGATGGTAGATGAGGGCATAAGATGGAAGGTATAGGACAAATTGGAAATCAAGTAAAACGCAGTCAGAATCGTCTCTGAGGCTCTTTTTGGGAAGCACTTTTAATGTGCAGTGATATACTCATACACTCAATAGGTACTTTCTGATGATGATCACAACACAGCTCAGCCTGGCTGAGACCCTAAAATGATGAACCTATGAGATTGTACACATCAGTCCATGTAAGTATTTTTAAATCAGTAATTTTTAAAACTCTCAGTGTGTTACTGACTTATAAAAATAGATGAGAACCACAAGTAACTTTCTAGGTAGTTTGCATAGACTAAGACTCTCAAATTTAAGGATATAAGTGTCGTTTGAAACTGGTTTTAACAAACCTGTATTTGAAAAATCCATGTGAAACTGGCTTTAGGGAATTCAACAGTTCCATCAGGACAAGGTTTCTGTCCACCTGGCTGTGTTCTGGCTCTGTCTGTGTTAGCTTTCTTTTAGATACTCTCTTTCTCTGTGCAAAGGTAGCCAGCAACTACTATCAATCCCAGTAAAAATGCCGTGCATCTTTCTACATTGATAAGAGCTCTGAAATTGAGCTTTCTTGACTGTGATCGGCCAGATACCAGTCAACTTTCTACCCTTTGCCAGTTAGCAAGGCCCAGAGACAGGAAGTGTGCTCCCGGGCCTGCCTCACAGTGCAGCTCTGCAGCTGGAGTAGGCTAGGGGCAAAGGGGAGATTCAGTGGACCATGAAACTCATGGGTTAAAAGCAGGAGCTCAGTGGTGCCTCTCCTGAAAACAAGGGAACTGTCAGCAGAAAAAAAATGGATGGGGCACATTCTATCATAGTCCGTTATCAGTAAATATTATTTGGTGATTGAATTCTTGTGTTTTGTGGATTTTTTGAGATAGAAAATAATAGAAAGAGGACATAATGTTCTATCTAATAAAGGAGTCTGTCACCCAGGCCCCACTTGCTTCGTTGTTACAAAAGACCAAAGAGTATCTTCAGAGAAACACTGGCTCTGCCTAGAACAATCCCACCTTGAAGGCTGAAGGTTCAGACAAGTTGCAGAAAACGTGTGGTCAGTCAGAGGTCAGTGCACAGGCAAAAAACATTGGCAAGTGAAAGCAGATGGAGCACAGGGGTATAAAATGGAAATCAACGTGATGAGGAAAGTAAGAAGACACCAAAAGCGAATATAAAGGCCAAATGGGGAAGAATATGTCATGACTGCGGCCATGGATTGAGTTCCTGGGAAATGGCAGAAGGATCCTATGAGTAAGAGTGAGATGTGCGGTTAAATAGTCTCCTTGGTCTGAAAGAGAGTGCTTTGGAAGGAAGTATAGAATTGGATATTTAAAATTTGGTTGTTCATTTTTGAAAATGTCATTCTACATTTCCAAACTCTTTGACAGTGGGTCAAAGGTATGCCAAAAAAATACTGTTTATGAGTGATTTCATTTTCCATGATTGCCCCAGGCAAAGGTGAAAGTTGACCTTCTCTTTACTCAGAAATTCTCTGGGTTGTGTGGTAACCTGGTCTTTAGAAGCCTGGTGTTTATAAATTGGCAGCAGGACAGAAGTGCTCCCCTTTGGTGCTGAACTATTGCCGGGTTTTCTTGTCTACTGCCCATTAAATTAGGGAATGTGGGACCTCATCATCTGGTAATAGCTTTATCAGCACCGTGTTTCACTACCCAGTGCCCTTTCGGGCTGCTCTGCAGGCCACAGTTTCTATAAGTGCATTTTAGAGAACAGGGCTTAGAAGTGACAGGAAAAGCCAGCTTATGGGTTTAAAACCTGATTTTCAGATTCTGGTTTAGATATTAGGAGGCTGAATCCTGAGGTGTCTGTTTTCTACTTGATTATTGACACTCAATAGTGTTACATTTCCAAATACTAGTTTTGATAAGGACAGGTTTGAAGCTATCTAGCTTCATTGACCACAAATTTAGAAATCGATGATATGTGACCAAAGATCAAATCTCTCAGCTACCAAAAGATGTCTTTAGAGGGTGACTGGAATGCAAAGCGATATTTATTGGGAGAGGGAATACAAAGGAAATGAATCTCTAAAATAAAAGATAATGATGATTTCACATGGAACAGTATGCCCAGAAATTTAATTAAATTGCAATTAAAATATAATTTTGCATAATATTTAATTATATGGGAATGAATACTTTCATAAGATTAGTTGGGAAAGTTTTCCTGGTCCAAAGACAGTCTGCAGGGTACCACACGGTGTATCGAGTTAAAGTGTGGACTGCAGCCAGACCTCGATTTGAATCCCGTATCTTCCATTCACTTTGATAGACCCTCTAAGCTTCCTTTTTCCTGCTATAAAATAGAAATATTGCTATTCTCTATTCCTCAAGATTTGAGCAATGATTAGAAATACAATATGGAGAAAAAGAGCATAAGGCCTCCCATGTAAAAATATATTGGGTAATCAAAAGTGGTAGTTACTAGTATTACTATTACCGCGCTTTTTCTGGGAAATAAATACCCATTTCTTTCTCTCTCTCTCTCTCTCTCTCTCTCTCTCTCTCTCTCTCTCTCTCCCATTTCTTTCTCTCTCTCTCTCTCTCTCTCTCTCTCTCACAGAAGAAATTTCAGAAAACAAATGCCTTTTTAAAGTCTGTGTATAAAATTAAAAACTGACCCAGTGTAGCAAAACTATGTGCAAAACAAAAAGGAAGTGTAGCTAGTTTTCCAGAATAAAGTGTAGTAAAATTATTATCTTCCAGTTACGTGTACTTTCTCCCAAGAAACATTAAAGTGTTTGCCCTCGTTTGTGTCTAAATTTTTTTGGCCATCTACAGTTGCTCTCCATGCAGTAAGCCTGCCATTATTTCTCCAACAGGTGCCAGCCAAAAGGCTCATAAGCCCTCATGAACTAACAGTGAAGTTTCAGCTGAGAAAGGAAAAGTAAAAAGCCAGTTTCCTGAAAATTATAACACACATAAATTTGGAAAGTACTTCTTTGTTCATGTCTTTCTTTTTTCAGTTTATAGAATGCTCTTTACTCTTTATGTTGAAAACTGTCAATTATTACTGGCTATTGGCCATTTTTTCATCTCCAGGGTAATGGATTTCTATTATAAAAGTTCAACTCTGGTCAAAACAGACAGTTTGTTATAAAAAAAAAAATGGGCTAAGCACAAATGCAGCCATAAAATCTCATATATATTTATCTTCATAAGTGAAAAGGCTTCTAGTATTTTAGAGAAATGTCATTTTTTAAATACTGCAGACTCCATAATTATTTGTGGGTGGCCAAATGAATGAATTAATGAATAAGCAAATGGACAAAGGAAATTTACCATGACTGTAAATCATTTCTCTTCAATGAGGTATACTTTCCTGGGGGAAATGTTAAAATAAGATAAATCATTGCTTAAAGAGCTCCATAGGAACTAAACGACTATGTGGTAATAAAATTCTACTACCCAGAACAATGTGATGTCTAGAGTTTCAGGAGGCCTATCGGTCTCTGTCTTTTCTGGGCTAGTGGTCTTATGTGTAATTTAGGTTCGAATTCTTTCTTGCTGGAGCAGAGAATAACCCTCAGAATATCAGACCTGGGGGCTATCTGACCTCCATCTTAGCAAAGATCTTTGAGAGATAAAGGTCATGACAAGCTAGAAGAGAGCCCAGAATTTGTTACTGTAGTTTATGAATACTAAAAAGATGGGCATTCCCAAATGGGCATAATGGCAAGGTGTTTAGACCATATTTAAATTCTTAACTAATAAATAGGAATTTGGGTACCTTAATTAATTGGAAGCATAAATTCCCTTATCTAAACAATAAGGTAAAGTTGCTAGGAGTGCATCTTAAAGGTGAAGTGTTTGCCTAGCTTGCACAGAGGATAGTGTTTGATCCATAGCATTGAAAACAAAAAGATAGGAGGATGGATGGATGAACAAATAAGTAGATGGTATCTATCTCACAGAATATGGGATGAGAATAAAGTAAGATAATATATGCAAAGCATTTAACATAAATTTTTAAGTGCTATTACTATGGCTACTAGATCTGTTTTTACATATAATACTTCTGAATTTTTTCTCACATTAACAATTTTTCTATCTGGACAGGAACTGGGTGTGGTACAATTCAGTTAAATTCTGACACTACCCCACTCAGCATCAGATCCACAGATTAAGAGCTCTTCCCACAATAACACCCCCATTTCAGATACCAGTTTCAAGACCAACCACTTGTACTTCTGACAGACTGGCTATAAAGTCAGGGGAATGGGTCCTATAACCTCCTCCGCAGATTTGGTAAAACACTATCCTACCACCCACTTAGTATGAAGGATATAAATGGTGAGCCAGGAGGAGCAGCCATAGCGTGAGGTCAAGCAGGGTCCTTAGCAAGGACCTTAGGTCCATGCAGAGTTGACATGCACTGGCCTTCAGGCATGTAGACGCATCCATCAAACCAGAAGTTGCCTGAGATGGTTCCATTATATAGCATGACTGATTAAGTCATTGGTCATTGTGATTCTGATTCTCCCCTCTCCAGAAGTCAGATGGTGAAACAAAGTCCTGATGCTCCTATCACATGGTTGGTTCCTCTGGAAACCAGCCCCATTCAGGAGCTACTTGTCCGTAAGTTTCACCTTATTAACAGAAACACAGACAAGATTGAATGAAGCTTATTATGTATGACAAACTCTGCTCCTATGGCACTAAAAATTACAAGTTTTTGAGGTCTGTCCCAGCACCTAGGGATATAAACCAAACATCACTTAATAGATCACAGTATCACGCCAGGTCATAGTAAGTGCTCAATAAATAGAAAACATTAAGATTGTTCAGGCCAATCTTTGTTGAGTGCCAAGTATCGATGGGGATCATGCCTGAAATTCTTCTTACACAGGTTTTAGCTCCCTCCTTTGTCCACACAAGAGGGTTAGGTCACATGAGGAGGAATTACATGACCATTGGTGGCCTTGTGAGCCAGGTGCATAGGAGGGAAAAAGTAGTGAGGGGAGGGAGGGACAAATGCTTTCTGCAGGCAGTGAAGTGAGGTCCTAAAGAGCAATAGGCAGAAAGGGGAAGAGAAAGTAAGTAAGTAGAAAGGGGAAACAGGGAGAAGGGAGCAGACAGCTTGCTCTTCCAGAAGACAACTCCTTGTAGGCAATTTGGGGTATTTTTTAAGGTAACTCACTCTTCTGGGCTTAGAATGTGAAAAGCAGTTTCTATAAACGATGGAGACTTAGAGGAACTCAACTGCATCCTAAAATGATCTTCTCTATGAAAAAAAGGAAAACACAAAAAGGACAAAGAAAGTTAAAATTAGCTCAACTCCTGCTGTGTTTCTCACACAACTGATGAGATGGTGTGCTATGAAATCTCTGGATTCTACTCAGCTCAGTGTCCCCTGTGCTCATGGAAGGGGCTGGCTCTGGACACTTCCTTGCAGGTGTTGGTTAAAAACCTCAGTTTTTGCCATGTGGGCCTCTCCACTAGCTGATGTGTCTCCTCATAACTTGGCAGCTGGTTTCTCCAGAGCATATGACTCTTGAGCATGAAAGCACATCCCAGATGGAAGTGGCAGTCATCTGTAATCCAATCATAAAAGCAACACGTTGTCACTTTTGTTGTTGACTGCAGCCAAGTCCCTAAATGCAGCATGTTCTCAAAAGCTAGGGAATTGGAAAACTTCATCTCTTGAAGGGAGGAGTATCTAAGAATTTGTGGGTATATTTTTACAAGCTCCATAATCCCAAACAGCTTCTCCGTTTCCTGTTCCAGGACTGCCTACATTCTGGCTGTGTCAGTATCCTTAGATTCTTTGAGACTTCCTCAAATATGAAATCCTGTTACTGATTTAAGTTCCAAAGTCCTTTCCAATACCTCCATCTGAGGTTGGAGAATTCGTGAACACTTGAGGATTTTGCTGTCTTGCAGAAAGTGATGTCATTGGTCTACAGGAGGTGGGTACAGGTTAACTTAAAAAATGGCCAAGTTAATCTGCACCAAATGAGTTATCAACCCTCAGTAAGGAGTGCTGAGGAATATACTGGGCTGTCGCATCTGCACTTTCAAGGGGTTGTTCTGGGATGGGCTCAATGCACTTGTGTAAAGGACCAAAGAAGACTGTATGTTGGCTTTGCAGGACACACATGGCCCCTGTTGCATGTTTTTCTTAATTTTTACTGCAACTATTTATAAATGAAGAAAATAATCTTAGATTGCAAGCTGTACATACAAAGCAAAGCCTTCAGGTACTGCTCTAAAAGAAGCATAAAGAAATGTTCATTGTGTCCTCAAAAATATTTTAGATCTGCTTCTCAACACCACTCTCTTTCCACCTCTCCAAAGTTTCCTAAAGAGATCTAATTTATCTTACTCTAGGTAAAGAACTGGGACTTCGTTTTTCAGGTTGGGTTCATTTTACATAGGATTCTTCTCATGCCTTCAGGGAGACAGAAACAGGTTCAAAAATTAAGTCACTAAAATGACTAATGTGTTACTGTCAGGGAAGAATTATAGACCTGCAGGGTGATGGTCTCTCAGAGAACTCATTTTGCATTTCTATCCATAAAGTGAATAACAATAACCCTCTCCAGCACGAGGAGTGAAGAATGTATGGACAGCCAGTAAGCATTCCTTTCTACTCACTAAATATTGGTACCAAAGGGCTTTCTAAGGCAATAGGAATTTGTGTCAGATTTGACTTTTAATGGGAGACTAGATTCCATTCTTATCATTTGACTTTTCTGCCTCCAATGTTTTCTCTAACATCAGCATGTCTCATCAATGGCATGTAGCACACGATCACACACATGCATGCCCATATACACACATAGAGGCACCCTCTGTCTTGATCAGGCATAAACATCAAAATTCTTATATGAGTATTCTTAAAAACAAAAATATGTACATTGTAATTTGCGACATTAGTAAAAATGTATTGCCTAACCCACGTGTCAATGAAAGAAAATGTGTAAAATTACAGATGCATGATTAATGAATCCACACTAGCACAAAGCAAAAGGAGAAACTCAAAGCCGTGCATCATATTTAATGTTTCATAGCCCCGGTTAAGAAGTTCTTCATTCTCATTTTTCTCCCATGCCCAAACCTGTCCAACTACAAAATTGCAAATTTGAGATGCTGCATGAAAACTGAAAAGATGCTGGTCAGTGCCTGCAAGAGGGGAGAGTTCTAACTGAATAATTGAACAGGCCAGTAAATCAACTATACATCTCTGTTTCCTAATCATAACAACTGTGGCCTTAAATCTTGTTTAACCCTTTTAAAGCTTGCCATCTAGGTCTCATTATTAGTTGTAACTAAAACTGGCCAAAATCATAATTTAATTAGTTTTATTGGGACATACTTTGAAGGGCCATCTTTATTTTTGAATGCATAATATTTCTTTTTGTGGTCAGTTGTTCTTGCAAATCATTCTGATCATACATTATTAACTAGGTGTTGAGGAAATTGCCGGGATGCCATTTGTTTGAATAGTTCAAGAAGCATATGCATATATTTGAATATCTGTCCTAATATTGTGTGTGATTAGAAGGACTTTTGATCTAACCCGACACATTTCTGATTGCTATGTATAGTATTCACTACATTGTTTGGAGGAGTTTTCATTAGAAACCTTATCTGCAGCTTGCATGGCAACACCTAAACCCTGCTGACTCTTCCACAAACTACAGATCTTCTAGGTGTCCAGGAAACAGAGAAACTACCTTCACCATTCAGGATCATGTGATATTAGTATTGAAAACTGGAAGAGGTAGAATAATTCATTCTCATGAGCAAACTACCAAGAAGCTAGAAAATCCACACAGCTGTTCCCAAGCTATGGTGGCAGGATTGCTCTCCTGTGGGCTTTCTTGTTGGTAGGGCTTTCTCATGCCTCCACCATCAAGTTATCTTCCTCTATTGCTCTCAATGACACCAACTGCCTCCTCAAGGAGCCCAATCTTCATAGCAGAAAGGGGCTCCACAGGTGAAGTGTCTGTCCATTGTGCCTATGAGGAAGAAAAGGTCAGGTTCTGCTGGGCAGAGTGGGTTCCCTTCTCAGAGTGCCATCACCTGCAGAGATGTCTTTTTTCACTGATCTCATGCTACACTGATATATATATATATATATATATATATATATATATATATGAACCAAACATATTTCTGTGGAGAAGAAACAGCTGGAATCAGCTGAAATGCCTTTAATCATTATTCAAAAAGATACATTAGATAAGACAGACTTCTGAAAATTGAACAGGGTTTTTGAAAAAGAGAAGAAAGATTAGCTTATAGCAGGGTACACACTGGTGATGCATGGTTGTCTGTGGGTGCTCTGCACTACGGGAGAAGATACGGATGTTCTTAGCTGTCTTTTGATGTGGCCTGTGGCTATGTACAATGATTTGGCTAAAATAGCATCATCAACCATCCGAACAATTTTTTCCTGGTCTTTGAGTCTATTGACTAGTTGTTCCGGATGGCTGGTAAGATTGTGGTCATCATTTAAGATGATTCTCTGCTGTAGGTATTGCCCTGACAGATGACTGGGAAGTAGGCATCAAGAAAAGGTACATAGGATTTCCTTTATTCAAAAGGAAACAACATCCCAGTATGACTCTTTTTGGACAAATTCAAGAACAAAATATTTCTGCATTCTCTACTCAGTCTAATGATTATGGAGTTTCTCTTACAAGAAAAAAATACTAGGCAATTACTATTATCGTAGTTGTAGAGAGGTGGTAGGTCCATTACTAAATAAAAACGATTGCTACTAAATCGAAAGTGACAGCTGATTCTTCATGTGCAGCTTGTTGGGAAGGAAATGATGACATTGGAGATGGAGGGAAGGAGGAGCTGCAGTACATCTGGAAACCACAGTAAGGGTGCAGTTGTCCTTTTGCCGAGGCCCTGAGGGCTTACAATAGGATATATTCCTATTTGTGACAGAAAGAGAACAGATATTGGAAGCAACTGTCTCAGAACATCCATCAAAATGTACAATCCAGACAAGGTCATGAAAGGAAAAATACAAAACTCTAACCAATAATGTCTTCAAGTAGCATCACCAAGCACAAAGTGACTTCCACATGTAGATTTTAACATATTTTGGAGGGTGAATTTGTACTGGGCTGTTTTCCCCTCTGTCTGATTGGCCTCTCTTCTTCCTACTGAATAAAGCACCTTGATTGTACATCCTGTGAGCCCAGTGTCCCCCTTCATTCCTGGGTTCCCCAAACCTCCAGTTTTCCCTGGCCACCAGCTGGGGTGCCTTCAGAGTAGCACAACAACATTGCAGCTGTCAATGACCAAAGCACAAATCCATGCTAGTCGTGGAACGTGGGAGAGTTACTGAGACTGGAGTGCCATTTACCCATCTATAAAGTATTAATCATGTCTATATTGCAAAGGTGTTATGAAGGCTGATCAGGATAACACTGAGCTTTTCTAGTAAATCTTGGCACCATTTACTCCTCCAAGCAGCCACTTTCCAGAGCCAGATTCCTGCCCCTTAGACATCTCCTCAACCCATCCCGCTCTCCTCCTCCCCTTCTATCCCTTTATCTTAGGTCACTGTCATCCCTCTTTGCAGCATCTTAATCTGTTCCACAGGAGATGCTAATCACTGCCTTCCTTGCCCCACTCTGTTCAGTGCACAGACCCGAAAACAGTGACGTGGGAGGGAAGCCTGCCTTGGCTCCCCGCTACCTCCCTAGATATGCCCCATGTTAGAAAAGGGTGTGAAGCCCTTTTTAATGCAAGCACCTGCTTTTCACTTGGCTTTGCTCTTAATTCTGTTCCTTTTGTGGTCAGTTCTTCAAGTAAACTAAAGCTGCATGCCTCAAACAAATATACTCCTTCTCCTCCCTGAGTTTTGTTCTTCACTCCAGGGAACAGTCTCCCAACTCACCTCCCTCTATTGCCTGCACTAGGTGAATCTCATGGAACCCTCCACCTGAATAAGTCCCACTGGCCCTTCCCAAACCATCAAAGAGGTCAAGTTCCTTCCATAGAAGGCTCCTCGACTTGCTCTTAACTCCACCTGGAACACTCATCCCTCTGTACTTCATTAAAGTCTACTAATGACTTTCACTTCCTAAATGCCCTAGACTTATCAGCTCAAATGCCACTTCCACAGGGAAGCCCTCTCTGATGATCTTGTTAGGAGCCAAATTAGCAACCTGCATTTCCCTTAATTAGCACTTCACATGATTGGGGATAATGTGTTTGTGTAGCTATTTGCTTTAAAATTTTCTTAGGCTAGGTTCCCATAATATACCTCAAGACAAGGACTCAAGGTCATCAACAGTTGACAGGGGAAGAGATCCGAGGCAGCACCAGCAGGAGAGTAGTGAGGTGAGAATGGAAAGAGAGGAGCAAGCACAGAAGGATAAGCAGAAGCCCTGAGAGCTGTTTTGTTTCAGAGGCCTTGAAGCCTAGCTGGGGACACACTGACTCCCATTCATCACTGATTGAGGGCAGCTTCTGGGTAGCCACTCCCCAGTGTGGTCAGCATTGGTGAGCACACATCCTGGAGAAGACAGACAGAACTCCCAGGCAGCACTGCATGAGGAAAGGCCAGTGGTCGCACACGCAGGACTCAGAGGTGACCACCAGGAGCTGACCACAGTGGGTGGCAGCTTTGGGGATAGTGCCATCTGCACCATTGCTGCACAGCTCCATGGCACCTCCTGGCACTCACTGTCTCCAGAGCAGTGCGACTCTACAGGAATACAATGCGATCACAGACACAGGTGTCATTCTATAGTTTTACAAATCTGCTTCTTAAAAAAGTGAAAAATATGGGTGAACTGAATTTTAACTCTTTGCTTAACCCAAAATATCTAAAGTACCATTTCAACATGTAAACAATATGGTAATTGTGAGATATTTTAATTGTTTGCATTGTCTCCAAGGCCAGTCATACATGTAATATTCACGGCCTTCTCTGTTTGGACTCACCCTATTTCCAGTGCCCCTGAGCAGTGAGCGGGTGGGTAGTAGCTACCACAGGAGCCAGCACAACTCTAAGGGGCAGAGTCTGGAAGAGCTCGATGTTCTGTAACATATGCTTGTGACAAAAGTCACACCAGAGCAGTGTCTCCTCTGACTAGGTTTCTTGACCCCCAGGCCTGAGTTAGGTGCTTACCCTTGGAGAACTCATGGCCCCGCCTGCTTCCTCCAGCTCACTGTTGAACTGTTATGCATCCACTGGCAACTCCATAGTTGGCTTCTGGAGGAGCTGGGCTGCGGCCCTGCCCTCTTCACTCCTGTGTCCTTGAGCACCCAGCATGGTGTCCCCTGCAAAGTCTGGTTCAAAGATTTTAAAAACATTTTAAGATAAAGTGATTTAATTATAATCTTATGTGAAACTTTAGTGAAAAGATAAATTTCACACATTGATTTTATGAAAAGTAACTTTTTCCTTCTATGAAATACTACTGTAATCTTAAGGGATTACTTAATTCTTGGGGACAAAAATTCAGAAGTTGGGAATGTAATATAGCTGAACAGGCTGTTCATAGCCATTTTTAATGAATGAAAGTAAATCTGACCAAGCTCTCTGTTCCTAACAGAACCTAGACAAATGATCTTCAACATGCAGTTGCTATACCTGCAGCAACATCAAGGCTATCGCTGGAAATTGGTTAGAGATGAAAAGTTTCTCCCTCCCCCAACTCCACAACTCTGCTAAACCAGAGCCTGTAGTTTGCACCATAATAAGCCTGCTGAAGGCTTTTATGGTGAAGTTTGGGAAACACTACTTCAGATGCAATAACTTCTTTTGTAGAAGGAAATGACAAGATCCTAGAGAATATAGCTTGGTATCAGTAAACTTTTATACATACTGATCATTTTCACTGCCTAAAGGTCTATGTTTTCTCCACTTGTAAATTACAGGTACTCTTCATACCCTCTGGTTCTGCACCTTCAAATTCATCCAACTGAGGATTGAAAACAATCAGGAAAATAGTGCTTCTGTACTGAACATGTATAGAATTTTTGCCTTGCCATTATTCCCTGAACCATGCAGTATAACAATTATTTACATGTCACTTACATCATATTGGCATTGTAAATAATCCATTTAATGTAATAGACTTGAGCATTCATAGATCTTGGTATCTAAGTGGCCTCTAGAACTAACCCCATGTGCTGATAATGGCATAACTGTGTTTTCATGTGAAGTAAAGGGAAAATTGTGTTGACATTTATTCTGCAACAACATCAAATACATATTAAATAAAAATGTAGTTAAATAAAGCCTTTATAATAATTCTTCAATTTTGAATAGTGATAAGGTACACAGAGAGCAAGTACTGTCATTTTTCCGATGAGTCAGTTCTAGAGTAGAGGTCAAGTCTACAGGATTATATTTTGGGTGAGAGTAGCTGATTGTTAACAGATTGTATGGAATCATGCAAAGCCTACACATTGCTCTCACCCTAAGCTTCAAAATTCCAAATCATTATCTTAATTTTTAAAACAATTTTACTACCTAAAATAGCAAGTCAACACAGAAAGAGCAAATATTTTAAAAGAGGAAAATGATTTTTAAAAATGTGGAAATGAAAGCTTTTATTTTCCAGGGTAATGTGGGGCTGCCCTCAACCTCAGAGGTACATGTCTCCTACGTGTCTTCCCCAAAGAGAAAATAAATTAATATTCTCTAAACACAAAAGTCTCTCCCTCTGGGAGTTGCCCCAATGGCTACTGTCTTCACCTGTGCGTCTGCTGTCAGTGATGTCCCAGAGACCCACACTTCATGCTGGGCACACACATATAGATATGAGATATATTTTATGATTTTTCTGAGTAAACATCCCTTGCCCTAATTTATCCTGTGTTTCATCACACATCTCTCAGTAGGCTTCCCTTCTCTATTGCCAACTTCCAAAGGGAAAGGTCTTTCTCGCATGGAACCTCATTTATTCACTCTCCAGCATCTCGAACTCTGTAGCTACCCAGCAAACACTAATCGATAACAATGATATCTATCAGCTTTTGAATTTATTCATGGGATGGTTCTTCTATTTAAAGAACATCTTTATATACTTTCCATTCTTCAGCAAAAAAGCAGTTGCTCTTGCCAGCTCTGTATTGAACATCTGCACAGCGCACAATGTGTGCCTGTTTAAACAAATGTGTAGGCACACTGGTAATCTGGAACATAAATGACAACATGGAGAAATATAGTTTCTAAAAGGAAATCTAACCTTAGGGCTTGAAGTTAATGGAAATGTGCAATTGTTGCTTTATTTGAGAGACAGAGTGTGTAAAAAAATCCCATTGGAATGTTATTATGTTAACCTGACTTTGGTCATAATTTTCCCAGCTATGGAGTAGACACCAGTCTATGTGCATACCTGAGAACAGGTGTGATTGATGATCAACTTACCAGTGTAGCCCCACTGGTGGAACAGCCGTATCAGCATTACTTGACTTCTAACCTCACTTCCACTGTAAAGTCCTTGGAAGATTTTGGGAAAGTTATTTAATTAACATCTGTTAGCTTATTTTTTAATAAAATCACATTAATATGTTTCTTATTATTGCTATTCCTTAGGGTTATTGATTGTGTACAGGATGCTTTGCTTCTCTACTAGGCGCTGCAACTCCCCCGGGGTAAATGAATAGTGTTTGTAAAGTAATGAATACTGTTTGTAAAGTACTTGGAAATCCTTGGATTAAAAACTAACCATATCAGAGAAAAAGTACTTGTATTACCATGCCATATGGGAAACCATATGTTATCTATTAAGAGAGTATGTATGATATTGAAAATAGATCTCCAGTGCACTCACTTATGCTATTTTTATATCAAATATACCATAGCAAGTTGTAATGCCATGATCATACCTTTGATGTCAGAATGCCATAGAACTCAATCCTTTTTCACAGACAGCTTTAGAGATGCTCCTTACCAATCATTTGCCACTCTGCTTGCCATTGCATAGAAGTTATAGAAGGAACAGTCACATGCCAGAGTCTCTTGTGCTTCCCTCCTAGAATATGTCTCGCAGTAAGGTCTTTCTTGACAGGATGTAAAAAGAACAGGTTCCATTATTTCCTCTTCCACATAAGTGACTGTGCTGTTTGACACACTTATCCAGAGACAATTGAATAAGGCTGTGACAATTGTCTTCCCTGCTCTAGAGCTCACAACAGACATTTGGGTTTTTGGGTAGAGCTGGTTCCATGAGGTAAGAGTATGCAAGTCAGCATTTTCCACAGAGGCTGTGGATGCCACACTGCCTTCTGCGAGGTCTTAAATCATTAGACTAGAAAACTGTATTATAACATATAACAGCTGGCGCATCAAAAGAATTCTTTCTTTTAGCTCATCATCACTCCAGTAAGGAGACAACATGTTGGTGGGTATAGCATCACAGAAGCCTGTGTTCTTGTTTCGGGGCCACCTTCCTTAAAATATTCTTCTCCATGTGATTTATGAACCTCATTTCATAAATAATCTGAAAGCCTCAGTGTAAAGTATAGTCATTCCTTTTTTCCTGATTCATCCATGAACTTCTGAGGCAAACCCGGACAAGAAGAAAAGATATTTCATTAATCACAACCATTTGTTGAACCTATACCATAATCTCCTTCTAGGTACTTTGGAGAATCACCATATTAAACAGGCAGAAGTCTTTGCCCAGGTGGAACTTGCATTCAAGCAGGGAACATAGTCTGAACATAATCCCTATATAAATTCTATATAAGAAAATGATGAATGATTGAAAAAACAAAAAAAAATCATCAAGTTGGAGAAAGAAAAGAGAGTGCATGGAGTGAGACGATACTGAGATTTTCAATGGAATCTTCAGCGTGGAACTTTAATGCAGAGGAGACATTTGAGCTAAAATTAGAAGGACCCAGGAAGCACAGCAGGCTTCCTGGACAGGCAGTGGCAAGACCTGGGGAGAAGATAGCTGGACCTGGAGGGACAGCACAGAGTCTAGCACAGCTGTAGAAAGAAGCGAGGACAGGAAAGCACCGCAGTCTCTGCTACTCAGGGCCTCACTGCCAGCAGGCAGTTGAGCAGGGAGTTGGCATGATCCGACTCCCATTTTCAAATGCATTGGTTTCCAGGTGGAGAACAGACTTTGAGGACAAGCGCAGGGATAGCAGGACGTGTAGTGAAGTCACTGCCACACCCTTGGAGCCAGGGATGGAGGCTCCAGGAGGGGTGGTGGAAATGGACGTTTGCTCGCTCATGCTTCCAATACTTCGCCTCATTTGATTTTTAGGAACTGTTCTCAGTTACCAAAGGGACATTTTTAAACTAACACACAAGTTAATGAAGTTCATGCAGAGACACAGAAACATATCATACCTTTTCTACACAGAGAAATTCAGTTCAAGGAAAAAGTAATGATTATAGTTTAGGGAGAAAAATGAAGTTTTCTGTTTAACCCCCTTGGCAGTGTGTATGGGCCCATAGCTGATTTAAGGCACAGCTTAAGGTGCTGTACCACTTATAAAGAAGAGGAGTTTGCTGAACCCATAATTTTAAAGGCTGAAAATCCAGAATGGGGCAGCTCCATCCATTAGGCCTCAGCTGAGGGCCTCATGGCAGGCAACATCACATGATAGAACACAGGCGGAAGAGATGCCAGAGAGACAGGAAGCCAGAGAGGTGCCAGGATCAAGCTTGTTCCTCCTGGAGCAACAGCTCCCTGTAGAACTCACTGGACTCCCCCAAGAGCTGCTTAATCTCCTCTGAAGCAGCACCTCCGAGGGCCTGATCACCTTCCACAAGGCCTCACCAGTAATAGGCTCTACCACCTCAACATCCCCTCCCCAGGGACAAGGCTTCTGGCACAGAAAATGTGGGGGACACATATAACCTGTATCCAAGCCATAGCAAGGCAAAAAGCCAGACTTCAGCCTTCAGCAAAATCTAGACCTAAACTGAAGTCTCAGCTCTGCCACTGACTGTGACCTCAAGGAAGTCACTTGAACTCCCACTGCCCTGAGTTCTTCATGTGGAAAAATGGAGTTGAAAGTCTAACTCAGTAGGGTCACTGGGGGGCTCACTGTAATGTGTTAGGTGTGGGAGGGTGCAGGCCTTCACACTGAAGGGAGCGAGGTGATGAGGGGCCAAATGCCCAGCTCCAGACTTGGGCAGAGTCAGCAGGATATCTGCACCTCAGACTGAAGGAAACCAAAAAGACCAACAACAGAATCTTGTATACATTCCTAGATCACCAGGAAGGATAACATTGGAAAAGTGACAATATCTGGATGTGGTCTGTGGTTTAGATGGTAGGAAGATCATCAGTGTTGATCTTTTGATCTTGATCGTTATGCTGTGGCTATGGCAGAGAATGTCTTTTTTGTAGAAAATATGTACAAAGGATTCAGGGCTGATGGTAGTGATTAGGGGGTGATTATCCTCAGTATTTCAGAGAAACAAGAAAAATTTCTCATACTGTTGTAATTTTCTGTTTTTTAAAATTATTCAAAGGAAAAATATCTTTTATAAAAATATATCAGTGTTAATAATAAAATGAATATATGTCAATTACTTTTAACTTGTCACTGAGACAAAATACCTGATGGCCAAAGTTGGGAAAGGAAAGGTTTATTTCTTACAGTTTTTGGAGGTTTCAGTCCATAATCAGTAGGCTCCAAGGCAGGGTAGCATGGCAGGGCCACAGTTCACAGCAGCTGCAAACAGCAAGGTGGAAACTGACAAAAGAGCAAGACACATTTTCTTCCTGCCATTACATTGTATACTGGCCCCACCTCTATGTGTGTGTAGCACTGACACCATCAGTCCAAGTACTGGACAATGAACCAATCACAAACGCATAATGCAAACGCATGAGGCCTGGGAGCCATCGACATAAACCATGACAATATGTAATAATACAATTTATAAGGTTACAAATATCTCTAGCAGTAAAAAAAAAAAAAAAAAAAAAAAAAAAAAAACTAAACTTTAACTGGTATAAGAGTTTGATTCTCACAGTTCTTTATGTTCTCCATTAGCTCAATAAATTCACAGGAGTTAGTACAGTTTAGCTATAGCTAACTTATAGCTGAGATTTTCAGCTCTTATTTTATTAAGCATTTCCAACACTCTTGCTGTCCTGCACTTCAGCTGTTTACCCAGACAGCAAATATTTGATCTACATTCAGGAAGGCCATGGTGCACTGGTGTCAGAGCCCCTTGCTACTATTACTTTCTAGTCATGGAGTCCTAGGAAAATTACTCATCACCTTTGTGTCGCAGTTTTCTGACCCATGAAATGTGACTAATAATACTTACTGTATAGGGTAGTTATGAAAATTAAACTTAATAATCCATGCAAAGCATTTAGAAACGAAGCAGAATATAGGCAATATTCAATGATTACTAATTGGAATTAACTAGTAACATCCTGCATCCTACCCATCTAGGAAGTTAAATGAAACATAAACATTACTGTATCAGGGACAGAATGCAGTCTTGGAGAGTGCACTCTTATGTGTAATAATTTTAGGTTCAAATCTGTGTCTACTAGAGAACTTTAGAAAGTATCAAATGGAAATAGAGATGAGGAAAATGCAAAATTAACGACTGAATGCCTTATACACGAAACAGGGCTAACCTTTAAAAAAAGATAACTTGAAGCCTTTTTGATCTGAGAAAAAGGAAATGTATCATTCATATTAGTTATTATCAGTTAGTGTCTTGCATCAGTAATAATGATGCATAATAAATCATCCCAAAATTCCTTCCTCACAACTCCTTGCTTATTCTCACGCTCATAGGCCTGCACGTCATCTGTGGTTCACCGGATATGGGCTGGGCTCAGCTGGGTGGTTCTGTTTCAAGCTTTGAGTTGCCTGAGCCTGGATTCACACTGTGATTTGGGTTCAGGTCTACTCCATATTTTTCACACCCTTTTTAAATCAGCATCTACAAAGAATCTTGTTGCCATAGCAAATGTCAAGAGCACAGGGAACTGATCCACTCATAAAGCACATTTAAGCCCTTTGCTCACATCTCATTAATATCATTTCCAAGCCCCAGATCAGTTAGGTATGTTTTCTACACACTATAAGACATGGTAATACTGCTTTACAGGAGATTGAAGATAATCGGAAAATCACTACATTTAATCTATTTGTACTTCCTCTGTGCCTAGAAACTTTGAGACCTTTACAGGCAAAGGTCTATAATCCCAGCTACTCAAGAGGCTAAGGCAGGAGGATTACATGTTCAAACCCAGATGGGGATATTAAGCAAGACTCTGTCTCAAAATAAAATTAAACAAACAAGGGATGGGATTGTAGCTCAGTAGTAGAGCATTTGTGCATCATGTGCAAGACCCCGGATTCAATCTCTCACATGGGCCAACAAAAACAAAGGAAGGGAAAGGAGAGGGAGAGGAAGACAGACAGACAGAGAGAGAGAGAGAGAGAGAGAGAGAGAGAGAGAGAGAGAGACAGCAGCATTAAATTGCTTCCCCAGGAACAATGATAAATTTAATCTGACTTACTTCCCTTTCTCTTCCCATCCCCATGTATAGCTCACAAAAAGCACTACAAACATCAGGCTAGCAATTTATGGCCATGATTTTGAGATTTTGCTCTTGCAAAACTCACCCATATGGAATTAAGCATGAATGAATTCTTATCTTAGTCCAATGAATGGTATAGTCTTCTGCTTACACGAATTCACTTTGCAGCAGAAGTCTCTTATTTCTATAAAATTCATGACATCTTGTAAATGGTAGGCACCATTAAATGAGTAGGCACTCAATAAACAATGATTGAGATTGGGAGTCAGGATTCTGGAGAAATAAGGATGGGAAAGCTAAGTGTTATGTCATGCTCAACATAAATGCCACAGAAATGTAATCTGAAGTAAACATATGATCTTAAAGGTGTATTAACTGAGAGAACTAGCTATTTAGACTGAAGCTTCTGTGTGAAATTTTTAATCTAATAAAATAGGTTGGCACTTCCCTGTACCTATTGCTTCACTTTTACTGTAGCCTTTTAAATTCCCTTCTAAAAACCACAACTTTATATGCCCTAGTCTACATAACTTTTCATTGTTTATGTGCTTCCTGGGAAGATAGCTAGCCAGACAAGCCGATAAAAAGAAATCATGTACTTATCAAATACTTATGGGTAACTGAGTAATGTGATTTTTTTTTTTTTTCCCTACCATAGACACACATTGTTTCACTAAGAACTCACCCAGTGAGGGCATTTAAAATGACTGGAAACTTATAAGCCAGCCAAAATGTCCTCTAAAAGACAGTGAAACAAATGCTAATCTAATTGCCCAGGAAGGGATATGCCGGATTTGGAAGCAAGGCTTCTACATTGGTTCCCCCTGCTGGATTTGATGATGCACTGTCTTGGAAACTGATGAAAACAATACACCCGGCCCTTTTCATCTGCAAGCACGTAGCTGGAACAGCAAAGCCAGTGTGCTTCTAGGATGCATTTACTCTCTGATAAACACATCAAGTTCTCAAGTTTGTTTCCCAAGGGCAAAAATACAGGAGGTAGAAACTTGTGCAGCAGAGGCTCAAAATGTAAGACAAAAATGTGCTACTCCAATGTGCTAAGGAGAGGGCGGACATGTTTTCAGACTAAGGAGGAAACTAGGAGCAAGCAGCGCATTAGGTAAACAGCCAGAGTGGCTTTTATTATTAGAAAGTTGCATCTGGAAGTCTGACGATGAATTTCTCTTTTATGTGTTTTAAAGTGCTGGAACCAATTTCTCACTCCCTCCACTTGATTATTTCTCCTTCCTTGCTTGTCTTTTTCTGGATCCCCACTCTGTAAGAGATGAAGTAACCAGACCAATTTTAAAGGCAGCCTGTCACCTGCAGACTCCAGGCCAATTGTGAAATCTGTGTTTTGAAGCCTGTCTGGTGAGGAAAGGTTGGCAGATTTCTCCAGCTGTATTCAACCCGGTGGGTAGGATGAGGGGGAAGTATCAGCGAAGTTTTGGCACATACTCCTACACCAGCTTGGCTTCATTAAGGGAGTGAGAACAGCTATGTTGGTTCCTTCCCGCCTAGAGCAAAAGCCAGTGTGGTCCAGCATGTGCAGAACCACAAGAAAAAAAACAATTCAGATAGCTCTGGGGTCCTCATAAATGGGCCACTGGGAACAAAGTGTTTAAAAGCATACTGAGTTGCCCAGATTCGCATATTAAAGATCATTCTGTGTCTCTTGTGTCAGATGGCAGTGATGAGCAGACAAAAGGTTTTCTGTGTGTACTTAAGCATTCACCGACTGTGTGCCTCCCTAACTTTGGAGCATCACTTGCTTTGTTTTGTTTTGTTTTTATCATTTTCTCATAAACTTTGTCTTTCATTCAGGTCAAATCCGAATGTGTTCAGATCTGGTACTCTCCTCAGTAGCTTGATTCTTCCGAGCTTCTTGACTGGAGGTCCCTTTCTGGCTTCTGAGTGTTGGTTTGTGCTAGCTAGAAGTCTCCTCTAGGGAAGTTCCCCATGGTGTTTCTGACAGTGGTAGCAGCCATAGTTTTGGCGAATGGTATCAGGTCCAGACACTTAAGCAGGATCAGGTTCCATGATTTGAGCTGCTTGAAGTCAGAAATTTTAAAAGGCTCCATTGGACGACAATGCCTGGAATTATCACGCAGCCCCATTCAGTTGGCAGCTTGACTTCAGGCCCTCTGTGTCTCCCAGGGAGGCTGGCCCAGGCATTTTTACAGTGGTGGTGGGCTTTTTGAAAGGAGAAGGCAGACTGCCAGTCCTTTGAGGGTAGATTGAAGTCCTAGAGCATCACTTCCATCTCATTCCTTGGGTCTAAGCAGTGACAGCACCATCAGGACCCAAACAGCAGACAGGCTCTACTTCTAAAGAGGAAAAGGATTTATAGCCATTGCTAATCCCTATTAATCTAGACTGGTAAAATCTGTTTCTCTGTTCTTTATACTTTAGTTACATGTTTTGTGTTTTGTTCCTATCTCCTCATAAAAATCTATCATTCTTATTTGCTTTTTTTTTCTTTTTCCAAGCAATGATTTGGAGACCATCCTAGCAATATCAGGCCTTACTTACCTTTGAAAGGGTTTATTTTTCTTTCTACCTATAAATTCATATATTTAGAATACTTCTAAAGGCAAAATTGAATTCCCTTTTAGATAATTGCTAATATACAGCCTCCATTTCATCCTCCCATTTTACTTTTCACTTACATTTTAGACCAATATAATGGGTTCAAGACAATGTGTTTCATAGCATGAGTATGTTAGACTCTTGTGTATGAGTGAAGGGAAAATACACATTTTATTCCCCATATTTTAAGTAGAAAAATAAAGGACGTAGAAATTGAAACAGCCAAGTTTCCTTACACAGTGCCACATTACTTGTGTTAAAGGAGAAAAGCAGATTGGAATTTAAATCTGTGTTGCATTTGGGGAAATGCCAACCAAAGAGAGAGATGTTACTCGGACTGCTGAGTGAATTTTGTTTACCACAGTCCAGCATTTCATCTAGCAAACCATGTGAGAAGGGACGGAGTATAAATGCACCTATTTATGTAGGTAATTTTTCTGTTTCATGCCTCTGATTCATCTCTCTGCCTTGCTTTATGGGGAGTCATGCTACATTGGTTGCAATTAATTTCAGTGCTGCATATTAGCCATGAAGAAATATTTCATAAATTGACTTGATGTATTTTTTTTTCCCCTCTGCGGTTTTCTTGAAAGATGAGAATGGTCCCGAGGAAAAGCAAAGTGCAGAAGAAATCGAAGGACAGAGCCAAGAAGCAGGTGGGCTCAGCTTTCTTTTGAGGAGTCTCTAGGCCTCACCACAGAGGTGAAGAATAACTTTACTCGATGCCTTTGTCAGAGAGTGCTCATGCCTTTCCGCCTGATTCATTCCTGTGTTCATTCAGATCTCTGATTCTGCTAACTATGAGTTGATGGTGCTTGCCAGTAGGAAGAGATGTCCCCACTCCATCTCAATTCACCAGTTCCGTGTTTGCTCCCTGAAGTAACAGTTTCCATGGTAATGCACTAAGAAGCGTGGAGGAAGGTTGAATGCCGAATCTGAGCTCAGATAACTTAGGTCAGGCCAGAATTAGTAGATTTAATTTGAAGAGAAAAAAATATGAAATGAAAACTCTTGAAAGGAAATGAAGTAGAGGCTTTACCTGAACAATGAGAAGAATGAGCTTTTTACTTTAAAATTCTTTTCCTCTTTTGCACTAGATGTGGAAGCTCCAGGTTTCTGGTTATTTCTTGCCGTATTGTAGAGGTGGTGCCCTGGAGCCTGATGGCTCCTCTCCAAGGATCGGGAGGTCAAAAATCACTCTGCTATCACCTTTGTCCATGGAAGAACATATCTGGCAGCTGAGTGTTTAAAGATCCTACACTTCAGAGTATAAACTCGAACATTTTTTAGTAAAATAGTACTTAAGCCTCAAAACGGATGGAAATCACCTTTCATTCTTACCTCTCCCTACTCAGTTTTGTACTCAGGCGCACAGTCCTTTAAAAGAATAAGAGAAATAATCATGCAGATACCAGCATAACCACCAAAATAACAATATCTTTGTTCCCTTCAATTTCTAAGTGATTCTCTCAGCTCTAATGAGCCCCACAGAGGGGCATTTTTTAAATAGTGGGCCCTGACTAACGTGTGCCAGGCACGTCCTAGGCCATATGTTGAACTCTTGGAGTTAGACCAGATAGAGTAATAAGTTTTCCATTGAAAAGTTCCTACATTAACCTTGGAACTTTTGCTAGGGAACTGGAAGCTTTTATTATTAACCTGGGAGACAGAATTGAAGAAGGCCAATCAGAGAGAGCACTGAAGCAAGGCAGCAAGGACCTTGTGTACCGCTTACCAGGGCAGCTGACTCCCTAGGCTGAAGCACAGGCCTTGCAGTGAGATGAAGTTCTGATACAGCAAACCATTGTCATCCAACCTCCCCAGCCCCCAACCCACACATCATTATGCTGCACCAACGATGAGTCTTATGTGAAAAGCTGTCATTGTTTTTACTGTTTGGAGCTGACAAGTATTAGTCAACCAACTGCTAACAGCTGAAGCCACTCTTTGATTGTTGTGGGCACATGAGTTTTATTCACTCCCTGCTCTGTCCCAAGCTGTCTTTATTGGCAGAGGGTTGTTTTTCCCTACCCCTATACATGTGTGCATGCATCCGCACACATGCACACACATGTGCATGTGGATAGACACACACAGATTTGCCTGTGTTTTATTTATTCATCCTTTTCCCTTATGCAGTTAAAAATGGCTAGCTTCATTCTGTATGTGGGATTGCCTTGCCTGCTTATAGAGAGTGGTAGAATGGAAAACCTCTTTTCCATCTCTTACCTCTGATATGGTACCTGAGTGTCTCCTCGTGCTCTTACACGTGACCCTGCTGCCTGCCTGGAGTCCAGCGTGGGATTCCTTTAGGGATGTAGCTGGTGTCTCAGACATTGGTATGTGCACTGTGATCATTTCATGGCCACTCAGTCAGACTGCAGAGAAATCAAAGACATACTTTTGATTCTTACAGCCTTTTGGACTTGCTCTTATTTTTCAAAAATAAAAATATCTTCTTTTCACTCAACCTAAGTTTCCATTTCCCATTTTGCCTTCCTAAGTTTGTGGGCCTCTTCCATATGATGGGGGGAAAAATATGATCTCAAAATAGCATACTTAAAAAGTTTCAAATGTTTTCATAATCAAATAAAAATGGATATAATGTTTCTCAAGTCAATAAAAAATATATAGCAAGGGTTTATTACATTGGTGGTGAACCTATGGCACACGTGCTACAGCTGTTTGTATCACTGAAAGCTCTGAAAGGTTCATTATCACTGGTTTAGTGTATCCCAGGCTCTGTTTGGATTGCATATCCACAAACAAGGAATGACAACATTCCTTGAAGTTTATTTTCTGGTGGGGGTGATTAAAACAATTCATAAATTAAAAGGAATAAAACTAGGATGCAATTATAAATGGTTTACAGAGAAATAAAGGAACATAGGAGGAATATCCAGAAGGCAGCTTTCTACTGGTTGGATTTGGAGAGGATTCCCTAAGGAACTGATACGTAAAATGGGGTCTGATAATAAGATACTGAAAGTATTCTAGATGGAGGGAACAGATAATAAAATTCCCCAGTCAGTTTGGGCTAAATATAGGGAAAAGGCCAGTGTCCCTGCAGCAAGGTGGGCTCAGGGAGGAGCATGGCATGCTATTTTGTAAGAGGTCATAACACCAGAAGTCTGACCTTGTAAAACTTTACCTTATTAGAGCCATAGCAAGAAGTCTATGGAAGGTTTTTAAGTATCACAGTGACATGATATAAGTTTCATTAAATCAGAGAATTTTTGCCTGTGAGTAAACAATGAGGGAAAAGTGGAGAAATGAACCAATCGGCAGGTTACTACAGGCAAACAGGGATGGTAATTTCTGAAAATTGATGCAAAAAAGACTGGTTCATACCATGTTCTAGAGACAGACGATAGGATCTGCTGATGGACTGGATGATGCGTCTTAGGTGTGCAGCCCTAGGTGCAGCCCTAGGTGCAGTCCGAGGCTTTTAGCTTTCTAACTGCATGGATGGCAGTGTCACTGACTGATATATGAAAGACAGGCCACAGGACACAGTTTCACTTTAAAAAGCCAAAACTTTGGTTTTAAATATAATAAATTTGAGAGGATGCTCTGCCAGCCATATGGCATGTCATGAAGCTAGTTAGATACACAAGGCCAGATGTCCAAGGAGAGACGAGGACTATAGATACAACTTTAGAACTCACAGGCATATAAATAAGTTTTAAAGCTATGGGAGTATATGAGATTCACTGATTGCATTCCTTGCAAATAATGAAAGCAATGAGCCTAAGACATAACAGCATCTAGATATGGGGCAACAGAAGACAGACACCGCAAAGAAACATCTGCAAACACCAGCGTGAAGCCTGAGAAATGCTACTGAGAAGTAATTGAAATAAAAAGGAGAATGGCCGTTGGATGCCCAAAGGAAGATGGCTGTACCTTGGATGAGAGAATTCTTGCAAGGATACCAGAGAGGAAACCAACCGGAGAATTTCAGGAGCTCCGGAGTGAAGAAGTGGAGGGCAACAGCTTTCGAATCTCCTAGGAAGCTTTTCTGTGAAGAGAGGTGGGGAAGTGGGAGCACACCCCAACACTGACAGAGGGCCGGTAGTTGGCTTTTTTTAGCCTAAGATTGCTACCTAACAGAAGCAAATGACTTGTTAACTCCCATTATCTCCCCACTTAAAAATTTTAATCTCTGTTCCTAAAGAGACAGGGCCTAAAGGTCACAGTCATGTACATCATGCACAAAAGCCCTAGGATTTGCCTCTAAATGTGTCTTCTTTACCATGGCTATGGGAGTTGTGCTTAGTTCCATGACTGTATTACTGTTAGGAAAAGAAATTTATATATATATATATATATATATATATATATATGTTTTTTAAATATATACGTATGTTTAAATATATGTATGTATTTAAATTATATATATATATATATATATATATATATATATATATATTTCTCAGGTATTTAACAATTCCAAACAATTTTCATAAATTTTCATGTTGTAAATGTACTGTTTTAACATCAGGAGCTAATTATCTGCCATGGTGGAGGCCAAAATGAGCAGCACCCCTGTCATGCTGATGATATCAAGAAGAGAGGCTGCCTCTGAGAGGGCCATTTGATGCTGTGAGGAGGACAGGAACCCCCATGCCTATGGCAAGCTGAGCGACATGGATTACCCAGGTGGCTTTGGTGCCTTCCCCTGGGTGCTTCCTTCTCCTGGGCCCCTGCGCTGGTGGCCATAGAGCTCCTCCCTGCAGCCACACAGCCTGGCCTCGCATCAGCCCAGTGCTGTCTGAAGAAAAGTCAGACTTTAAAACAAATACACATAATGGCAGTTTGGAGAGACTTGAAAGGACATGCCTGCCCTCACAAGAAAAATTACCAAGAAAAATAATATTCCATTCAGTGAGAATTGTGTAAAAAGCAAAATGCTACTGTGGTGGTTTGATGTACTACAACCAACAAATAGCTTTCTTTGCTAAAAATAAGTCATAGTCCATCGGCCTCTGTCTTAAATGAAGGTTTTAATTTCATTAATTATTAAAAAGAATACAACCCTCCAGTCCTTTCAAAGACCACTGCATGCCATGCAGCGTGAAAGGAGCTTATACTTTCTTTGGAGGAGAAGGGAGGGAGGTACCAGGGGTTGGAAAGCCACTGCTTGACAGTATTAACTCTGAATTTCCTTTTCCTTATAGATGGTGTCAGTGCCACCACCATGCCCAGTCCCACCGCAGAAGAGGCAGTTGAAGTTTGTAAAGATGAAGGTATGAGACCACGTAGGATAGCTGAAAATCAGACTCTTAAAAATAGAACATTTGGGTTTTGTTTATATTGAAAAGTGAAGCAATGAGCAAATCTAAACCTTTTTTAAGCTTCTGTGTTTCCAACACAAAGATCACACCCATTCTGTTGTACTCCATATCTAACCTTCAGAATATATATATATATATTGTTCCTAAGAAAAATAGCTTTTTCTAAAATAAAAGAGATTATGATTAGAGAATGTTTACTTGGAACACAAAAATTAGTCAATTCTATTTGTGGCATCAGGAATACATACAAAAGAGTACTACTGAGGACCACTTACCTCCACTATCCATGAAAAAAATACTTGAAAGCCGTCAGTTTGAAAGGCATCTTTAGGAAAAAAAAAATATCTTTAGGAACACTGTCATTCTCTATTCAGAGGAAAGTAACCAACAGGAAATGTTATTGACTTAAGTATTCCAAGAAGAATAAAATTAAAAAATGACTCTTGTAGAAAAAACAAAATTGAACAAGTAGGGAAAACATCAATATAAGAATGACAATGGGTAAAACTTGTCTAATGTAAAAAGGAGTTCTTCCTTTTGTCTATTTCTTGGTTAGCTGGCAAGTCTGCACATAAAAAAGTAACCTTATTTTTATATTTGTCATTGGTAGCTATGAGTGAGTGACAGACTGGATTGTTATATTTAAATAAATGGACATCTGGCAAGCCATGCAGTCTACTCAGAAGCTTCAGACACACACTGAATACACTCATCAGCTTGTTCTGATGTGCCCATAGATCCGCATTTGCTATTGACACTTGCTGCTCTTTGAACCAGCATTTAGAAAGTCAAAGTGATCTTGAGGTTTTATTGCTCAACTCTTTCCACAATTATTTCCACTTTATGTTACCTGGTAATTTTTAATTTTTTCATACATCAAGTGCTTATATAGTGAAGGAAGTTGCTAAGAATATGAATTCTGGGGCCATGTAGTTGGGACTTAAATCCTGGCTCAGCTACTGGCAATGTAAGTGATCTTTGACAAGTAGCTTAAGTAATAAATGAAGAAAGAGCAAGCAATGGTAAGTGGTACACCCCTGCGTTTCTTCAGTCTTCTTCTCTGTAAAATGGGGACCAAGTGTTGACCTCATGGTATACAATAACTTATATCAGTCATCTAGACTGTTCACCTGGCACTTGGGTAGCCTGGACTTCCCGCAATACAGACTGAGATGGAGACGATTAAGCAGGTGTTTATCAGGAAGCCCTGGAAATCATCCCCTCTACTAGAAAAATGATGAAAGAGGGAGTGAAGCAAGGGAGAGGTTAAACTGCATGTGTTCTCAGATGAATTTCACAGCTGACTGTACAGGAGATCCAAAAGTGGTTTGACCCTCCTAAGTGGCTCCCACTTGGGGGAAAGAACCAGACCAGACACACTTTTCATGGATAAGTCATTTGATGCTGGCCTGCCAGGGAAATGGGTATGGTTTAAGTGCAATCCCAGAAGCCAAAGATAGATAAGGTCAGCCTGCTCCTGAGAAAATGAGTTTTCATTCCTATAGGAGACAGTGGTGGCCCACTGCAGTGCCCCGCACACTGCTGTCATTTGGAGTGATCCTTTGCTTGCTCATTGCCAGTTTTCACATCAGTCCTCAGATACCTCCCTTCATACTGCTCCGATCTGTATTTTAGCATCCCCAGTTTAAAAACCATTTGCTACATCTAAAAATATAATTTGTGTCAAATATCCACAGAGGTTTTGAACTCTAGGTCATTTTAGAGAGATAAATAAACTCGATCGTGTCAAAAAGAAAAGACAAAAAGTGATGTTCTTTTTAAGAAAAAAGAACTTGGACATTTCAATGATTTAGCTTATGTAAAAATTTAGTTTTATGAAGTCAAATAGCAGGTTTTAAGAAATGAGAGAGAGAGACAGAGAGAGAGAGAGAGAGAGAGAGAGAGAGAGAGAGAGAGAGAGAGAGAGAGAGAATCTAATTTGAGTGCTTCAGGCTGAGAGTTTCCTGTTGAGTTGTTTAGTTTGGAGATATCACACCTTTGCAAAGGCATGCTATTTGTGATTTTTCTTGATGTTTTTAGGATCTCACACCATTAATTGCTCATGCTAGGATCAATTTTTAAAATACTTTTAGGATTTTTTTCTTAAAATAAAACTTTTAATAGTGGTAACTCCATCAAAGAATTCTATTATGTATCACAAATGCAGTTTCCTCATAAGACTAAATGTGAAGTTGTAAGGATTTTACTGAGATAAGTTAAAACTCATTAACCTATTTATTTGTGTTTTGATATCTACATTATTATGGGATCCATGTTCAATTAAGAATAGAATACGGAGGACATGATTTTTGCCTTTTTTCTTTGGAAATAGCATGCATGTAAGACTACTTTAAAAAAAATTATCAGTGAAGGCTTTCTCCAAGTGTCTAATGCTTATGGAACTGTCATCTTGACTGATAGATGCATAGCACAGAATGAAAAAAAGAATTTTCCATTGAGATTCTCCAAGATTGAGGTCAAGTAGAGGTTAAAAGGAAGTTGTAAGTGTTAAGGATTCATTCCAAATATTCTCCATTGTTAGCTTTCATGCAGAAATATCTTCTTGGTAACACTGGGACAATTTTAGAGCTCTGCAGTTATAAGAGCACTTATAGAAATTGTTATTATGCTCTCCAGTTTAAGTGGCAGGACATTTTGCTGATCAAAGGTCCAGAAGGAGCCCTTGTTCTCATTGCTTGATCCTGACTGAGCATCTTCTTAGGCTTTGGAATCACCCATACTGTGCTCTAGCCCTGCTTTCCCTTTCCAACGTAATTCCCATGGCATTTGAGGATTATCCAGTTATTTCCAGCTTGCTTTGTTGACTGGCTTTACCCAAATTGTAAGTGGTTTCCACTAGAAACTAGAATGTCGGGATTGGAAACAGGCAACCAAAAACATGAAAATGCTTTGTCACTTTTGTGAAGAGGTAAGATTTTAAAAACTAAATAGCTATGTGAAAGTTGACTCATTCTGAGAATTGCTATAACCCAGGTGTCTTCTATGCAGTGGCTTTGTCAAAAATTCCAGACATATTTCTCACTGGAAACCAAATGCTGTTGCTTGTTGCCTACTCACCCTATGTAACTACTAACAGAGCTAACAGGAGCTACATCTGGTTGACTTATGCATCAGGAGTGAAATTGCCATCTAGACACTAAAAATACCTGTTCTCAATGAGTCACTGCAGCTATAGGTGGGGTGGGCAGGAATAAAATTGGGAGAATGAAATGTGAGGAAGGAGTTCAGCTCATGAGTAGCTTATCTACACAGGATAGATGCAAAGATGTGGCAACCAGGACTAACTCCAAGGTAGATCTGAGCTGAAAAAACACCTGATGTTGATAGACATTCTGGAGGTTACTTGTTAACTAGGGCATCTGCTTATCTATTAAAGGATTTTTCCTCTGCTGGTAAAAATATTGTATTAATTTACTGGTGCTTGTGAGGAAAAAACCAACCCAGGTGTACAAGTGTTAAAGTTTTGAAAGCTTTGGTTTTCTTTTTGTGGTACTGGATTCTTCACCCTGAGTTATGTCTTCAGCCCTTTTTTATTTTTTTTAAACTTGGGGACAAGATCTTGCTAAGTTGAAAAGCCCCTCAGGCTGTGCGCCAACTTGCAGTCTCTCCTGCCTTGCCCTCTCGAGTGCTGAGACTGTAGATATGCAGCACCATAGCTGGCTCATACACATTGCGTTAAAGCTATTTGTTAGAAACACATGAGCAGTCAGGTGAGAGGCTGTTTAAACACATGAGCAGAACTCACAGAACTGTCAGACACCGTGGTTACCATTGTAGTTGTTTAGGAAGCCATCTGCTTAGGTCAGGGAGAGCTAGCTCTTCTAGGTTTAAGCCATCTCCTCAGGTCAGGGAGCGCTAGCTATTTTAGTTTGCTCTACACTTTTCATAGCTCATCCTCATACCTGCCAAGGCCAAGGCCCCTTAGTTGGGGGAGGGAAGAATGCTGTTTAAACATATCCAAATTCAGCTCTCTTATTATTTAATCAGTACCTAATTTGAATTTGAAGGTCAACTAGGCCAAATCATAGACTCATTAATATTAAAAGGTAAATCAATTAATACTCAGGTGCACACCCCAGCCCACATCTCTCCGGAACTCTATGTAAGTCACATCATAGTCATTTGGCATTTATGAAGCAGGATGTCAACTGGCAACGGATTTCTAAACCTTTAATCTGGTTTCAGACCTCCTGGAGGTCAAAGTTACCGTAGGACAAGGAGAAAACTGGGGCAAACATCCAGCTTCCCTGACGGAGCAAAACAGAAATGATGAGGAAGCAGAATGAGGCATAGGCAAGGAAGAGCAAGGACTGCACCATCAGAGACTTAAGCCTAGGCCAGGCCGTTGCTCAGAATTGCTCAGAGCACTGTTTCTATTTCCTGCCTTGGTTCTGGATGAGGAAGGAAACACTGTGACCCACAAGATCCCCCAGGCTTCTCTGGTCTCAATTTTCTAGGACCTCTTCCTGCCCTTGGGGTTGCCAACACCCTCCTGAGCACCTCACTCCCTCCCCATCATCACTGCAGCACAGCTTCACCTGGCCCAGGGGCCCCGCGGTCAGCATGTCTGTGGAGCACACACTCACGGCCTGAGTTATCACTGCTGGGTGTTAAGTGTGGAATGCAAGCAGCTGCCCTCTAGTAGCTCAGTGAAGGGGAAAGAACCAAGATATATGGACTGTCTCCAGCGCTCGATGCTTTGTGTTAATGTACAGTGCAGTCCTCGTTTCTCACGAGGGTAACCTGAAACTCAGAGGAGACAAAAAGGTGCTTATGTAAGGGGTGGGATGGAGAACTGTCTCATTCATGGTCACTCCTGTGGCAAATTCCTGCGTGAGTTGTGAAATCCTTACAAAAAGATATTTAATCTGTTTAATAAAGTAAAATATATTTTTTCTGCCTACAAAAGATACATATTGATTGTAAAATATTTTAAATGCAGAAAAATATAAAAATGAACAGCATATAATGATTTCCCATTTAAGCAGTAAGTTGTAAAAGACAGAGAATTTTAAAACTATCTATTGTTCCATTTACCAGTAAACCATGAATATTCTCCCATGACTTAATGCCTCAGAGGCATGATTTTTATGGATGCATAATATTTCATCATCTGGTTATCCCAAAATTTACATAGCCAGTGCCCTAATGATAGATTAGTTATTTACAGCTTTCTCTCTATTATAAATAAAAGAGAAATGCAGTGCATACATTTTAGATAAATCTATGTGTGTATCTGTGATCAATTCTTCAGGATAAATTCCTGATTCTTTGTGGATGTACTAGTGAAAAGGTTAATCCATTTTATTGCTTACATGTATTTTCTTATTTTAAAATTATGCATGTTTATTATGTGAACAAACAAGCAAAAGAAATGAAAAATATCGCCCATAATTCTAATACCCAGACATAAGCATTTAAATATGCTGATCTGTAAACTTGTAGTATTTTTCTAGACAGGGATTCTTAGGGCATTCGGCAATGCATATCAATGTTAAATTATCTTTTAAATATAAAAATAGATTTGGCAATTCTTCCAGTGTCTTTTGATAGTCTAGCATCATTTCTGTTTCCTATAAGTGAATGATCATGTATTTACCCAGTCTCTATACTCTTTTGAGTTCTCTTGGGTTTGTTTTTAAATTCCATACTGTGCAAAAATGTTCTTTTACTTTTGTGAGTGGTGTGACTCTTTTCATAAGAAAATTTCAATCATTGAAAACATATGCAAATTTGTTTTATCCCATAAAGAATAGAGTTTATTACTTTTTATGTTCCCTAATATACTTTGATTGTAGAGAAGTGGAATAATACAAGAGAGTAAAAACACTCATAAGCAGTTACCCTACTCACACATAGCTAGCATTTATGTTTGTGGATCATCATTTTATATATCTCTAAATACATGAACACATATGATTTACATCAACATGTATTTAATGCAATTTTCCATTTTTGTTGTGTTTTTACTGCTCATCATCTAATTATTTAAGGATTACAATATGCTGATTATGAGTTTAGCCTCTAATCCTAGGTTCCTGGGTTTAAATTCTTTCTCTGCTTTAGCACAGCTGTGTGATCAAAGGCAAATTCCTTAGCTTTTCTGTATCTCCATTTCATCACATGTAAAATAAGGATAATACTAGTTCCTACATTTGAGAACACTGAGTATTGAGTTAAAACGAGTTGGTCAACTAGAAACATTTCAAGGCATGTCTGTAGTAGCAGGTTTGAAAATTTTAACCATTATCAATATATATATATATATATATATATACATATATATATATACATATATATATGCTTATTTTATAAATAATGAATTTGTATTCTATACCTTTATCTATATGTAACTTTATAATAGCAAAACTTTGTAAAACTCTCTCTGTCATTATATGTAGTTACAATTCATTCTTTCTAAAGCTCACATGATGTTTCATACTTCGGATATATCATATTATTCAACCATTCTCCCATATAGGCAAGCACTTTCTTTCCACTTTATTGCCCTGCAAACAGTGCTGCAGTCATTCTGCTTGCCTGTAGATCCTTACTGTTGGCACTTTTATTTGTGCAGGAGAGCTTCCAGGAATATGAATTCTGTTTTAAGGAATATGCATCTTTAATAGGTAGTTCCAAGTTGCTTTCTCTACAGCTGAAACAATTCATATTTCCATCATCAAGTGTTAGTTTTCTTCTTTATTATTTTGGCAGAACAATAGGTGTAAAGCTACATTTCTTTATTTTAAAAGATTGCAAGTATTATCCCAATTTTGCAGGTAACTGCAGTTCAGAAATAATGAGTCCAGTTACTCAGAAGAGCCAGAATTGTGAAACTAAGTGTGTTGAAACCCAAAGCCCATGCTGTTGCTATCCACCTCACTGTGTTTCAACTCATGCTTTTGGAGCAAGGGACATTTCTTGACTGTGTCAGGACACACGTAGGTCCAGAGCAGCAAGGGCAGTGTGCAAATGCCACTCCCTATGCAATGGTGGGAAACTGAGGTGACAAAGAGGGCAGTTTGGAGCCAGTTACTGTTCCACATCACAGCCTTGTTCCGAGCCTAGGATCTGTGTGTGGTGACATATAAAGCAATGAGCACACAGAAGCCTCCAGTGATATCCCCACAGGATAAGATGCCCCAGACCCTCTGATATTCATGTTCCTTTAGATCCTGCCCATGTACTGATCACTTAGTTGTCATTTCTCAAATGCCACCAGCCCTGGAGCTCTCCTATCACTCTGTCGTGTGCTTTGTTCTTAATTCTATGGTAAAATCCTAATCATTTTTCACAGCTTAACTCAGTTCTCCCATCGCTCCTTTCTCCACTCATTCCTTAGTTCTTTTTCCCATTTCCTCCCTGCTTCTCCCTGTCTATCTTGTTATCCAGTAAGATCAGTGATTTGAATTGCAGTGAGTGATTGAGGGGTGGAGTCAGTGCACATTTTCACCTATTGCCAGTTCTTCTCTTGTCATTATAATTCAACCCAAACAATAGTAAACTATCCTGTTTCTCATAAATGCACTTACCATGTATCATGTTCCCTGTATCAGTATTAGTTATGACACTGAACTCACTAGAATGTAACTGTCTTAAGAGGAAGTTCCAAATCTCATTCATCTTCATTGTTGCTACAAAGGACAGCACAGTGGCTTATGTAAAATAGAGCCCCAATATTTCTTTAACCAAAGGAATAAAGAATGTGTACACAGTGCTTTGTATGACTCTTAATGTTTTAACTGCTTCTTGGAGAATTTGAGAAGCATGCATCAAATTAGAGATTTCACAAAACCGTAGAAAGTGTGGATAAGAAATTGTCTGAAATTTTCTCAGTGAGAATTAACAAGGAAAGTGAAGATAGAACTGTGATGGAAAATTGGCCCCTTACCATTCTAATACCATCTAATACTATGACCATTTTCCCAAGACAGCTTTATGATTATTAAGACTCTTAATAGGGGAAATTGCCTTTCAGAATTCTATTTCTCTGTTTATTTTCACACTTGGATTTTCTTTCCTAATAGAGAATAAAAATAAGCACTTTTTGAAATATTTATCATAATTTTAGTCGAAACATAATTATAAACATGTATGAGTTAACAGTGTGACATTTTGATGCATGTATTCATTAATGCTTGAATGAGGATAACTGGTATATCCATCACCTCAGATGAAATAAAACATCTTTTAAATGGTAAGAGGTAAAAGGGCCAGGGACAAAATATGTCCTTCAAAAAATATAGCCTCTCCAATGGCTCATAAGTTGTGCATCCAACAACAAATAAATTCCTTGATGAGTTCAGAGTAGTCATGATCCAGTCATCTCTCAAAGGCCCTGCCTCTGAGCCCTCTGTATTGGGACTTGGCCTTGAGCTCCTGGGACGCATCTCAGACCAAAGCCATAATAATTATTTTCCTGTACAAATTAAGTCTGACTGAAATAATATATTTGTAACAATTGGTTCAGAAACATAATCTCTTGATACATCTTTATAAAAATGTAGGGAATGAGGCTTGTAAAAGAAATCATCCCAGGCTAAGACACAGGGATTATTGGGGTGGGTTTTCAATTTCTTTGTCTAACATACTATTTTATGCTTTAAAAATAGATCTAAGTTTGTATGACCATTTCTATAATTATTTTTAAATCCAGTGGCCTGATTTTGGATTTCCTTGAATCAGACCGTACAGGCTTTATGAGCCTGCATTTATTTTGGATTCATATCACCACCGCTCTGTGTCCTGCGAAGCTTTCTTAACTTGTCCTTCCAATTTTCTCTTGTGTAAAATGGGAGCAATAATACTATTAATATCATGAGATAGTAAATCTTAAAAAAGATTAATATATTTAAAGTGGTTGCAATAGATTCTCAAACATTATAAACTTTCCATGATGATGCAACATTTTGAGAACCATTACTGTTGTCAAATTTATGTGCTGGGTTTAGAATCTTACTCCAGGTAGGACCCCTGTATCTCAAGGATTTGTCAGCAAATAAAGAGATGCTAATGCCAATGCATCTTAGAGAGGTTCTACAACAGCTATTACTGAAAATATGTAATGAGACATGTCCTGGTCCCAGAAAAACAATGCGAACATCCTGCAATACACTCTACTGGGAGGACCAGTTGTATGCTGAAAAGCAACTAGAGTGAACTTAAAGGCAAGCATGACATTCCTGAGCTCTCCACTCAGACCTTGTTCAGAAACAGGGCCTTAAAAGCCAGGTAGTCCTGCTAGAAAACCAGACATGGACTTTTCTTCTCTTTCTTCCATATTTTACCTGCTTTATCCTCTTTTAGGTGAGGACTAGAATGGCAGGTCTTTTACCCCTTTTTCTAAATGCTTTTGTTAGCACTATGAAGCAAAAGTATTGCTGGCCTTTTACATCCTTGAGTTCTGCATTTATGCATTTAACCACCTAAAGATTGAAATAGTTGGAAAAAATTAAATCTGTACTAAACATACACACATTTTTCCTTGTTATTATTCTTTTAACAGTATAGTATGACAACTATTTACATTGTAAGTAACTTAGAGGTAATTCAAAGTGTACAGGAGGAGAAATTGGGTTATACACATATACTACACCATTTTACATAAGGAACTTGAGATTTTGGCATCCACGTGGGATCCTGGAACCAATCCCCACAGGTAACAAGCAATAACTGGAATCATATATTCTCAGAATCAACACACTTCGAGAATGATGGGAAGTGCTGATAATTATACCTGGATAATTGATCATACTAGGACAAGGACTAGAGAAGCACAACATGTATACTCACCCAACAAAAAATTCAAAATGCCTTAGCTACCAGAAATTAAAATCATATCTCTTATTTTCAAAAGCTTTTAATTTTGACTCCTAAAAATATACTATTTACTATTCTTAATCTACCATTTTTTTCTGACTTTGTCACTTTTTTTGTTAATTAGTACAAAAATAATAGCTGGAATAACTTTTTAAAATAATCCCACAACCTATCAGACTGGATAAACACAGAATGTCTGTTAATTAAGTGCAGTTTGAAATGTCTTTTAGACTACAAGAGAAATTCTCAAACTGTAATGTGCCTGATTGGCCTCAAATATTCAGTAATATCTGAACTGAAAAAGTAATACTGTGTTTGAAGGGTATTTTAAGGAATTCTAGAGTTCATTGTGATAACGTGCATTTTGCTATGACTAAGCTACAACTCCACTGAAAATCAGAGGTTATGACAATAGTTCATATGGAAGGGCACATGATTACATTTTGATTCATAAAGACACTAGAGAAAAGCAGTAAAAATATACACTTCAAATTCACAGGCAACACAGTGGGCTGTTGCTCAGATATTTCCATGTTTTAAATGCTATAACCTCCCTAAATGTGTTAGTAAGTTTTCTTTCATTAATGAGATCAGGAGTCAAAAATTTTTGGAAACTCTAACGTTTGATAAAATTAAGAAGTTTCTACAGCATAGAATTTCTCAGAGCCCTCAACATGCTCCCATGAATTAAGAAGTTCAGGGAAATTCAAGCATGTGACAGTTATCCTATTAATTGATCAAATCTGATATTTTTAAATATTTTGTTCCATTTTCAGGGACAGTAAAATAAATTCTTAAAATATCACAAAATATAGTTTAGAAAACAATCAACATTCTACCCAGGAGTTAAAGAATTTAAAGTTTTGATTTCAAGAAATTATAAGATTATAATGCAAAACAAACAATGATTCAATCCCTTTTAAAAACAGGTCTTGAATTCACAATGGTACAATAGAATAGTATTAGGGAACCATTCTCCAAAGTTTGGAGAAGGAATTTAGGCTATAATAATTTTTGACAGTACTTTCACAAATAGAAATGTGTTATCTTATCTCTTTTCTAATGAGTTTTTGTGTTGTGTTTTTTACTTGCCACTGTTCTAGAGGATGAGAGAGAGAGAGAGAGAGAGAGAGAGAGAGAGAGAGAGAGAGAGAGAAAATCTCAGAACTGCTGCATTCCTTAATAAAAAATAGAATAATTAGATAGCTAATGGCAAACACTGAAACTTTTTCCTTTTTTATTCTTTTTATTGAGATATAAACTTGTATGTGTTTATCATACCATGCAATAATTAGTTACATATATACAATATATTGTTATCAAATCAGGGCAAACAGCACTTTAATCTCCAAGTTATTTTTAAAGATATCATAAATGTCACAATCAATAGTTACCCTACTGTCCTAGAAAACCAGTGCTAATTCCTCCTTTTTAGCTGTGTTTTGGAGCCCCTTATGTGACCTCTTTCCAACTCACCCCACCCCTGGCGGTCTCAGTCTCTACAGACCACTGCTTCACTCTGTGTTCTATGGATGAATGTTTTTACACAAGTGCAAATGCCAGGTTTCTTAATAAACACTGATCACATTTAATAGAAAGTTTATCTCCCTATTTCATTTTGTAATTAGCCCTGATATTTTGCATTCAATAAATCAAATTAAAGTAGAAAGGCAAATCGATTATTTCCCTCAGACAGAAGGGACAGTGACACTCATATAAATGTGTCTCTGCACTCAAAACAAAAACCATGCCATATTGAGACTCAACACAGTATAGCAAGCAGCAGTTTGATTAACACTTTACGATGTTTCTGTGATCCTAGCAGATTCTAAAGAGACTGAAGCCCCCAGAAAGATGGAAATCCATATATGATTTCCATCTTACTGGTCCAGGAATGTTGCCTGTGCCATCACTTCTGTCTTAATGTGTCCCAAAGCAGAAACCATACCTGACAGTCTCTAAGTCACTATTTCCATCATGTACCAGGACAGACACTCCCATGGATCTCAGTCCTGGAGTGAACAGTTAAGGTCTTGAGATTACTCCAGGCACCAGGCACTGGGTTTTCAGCTGTCTTAATCCCTGTTTATGCCTTCTGGAGCCTCCTTCCACCCAGAAGCCCTGTGCAGACTAACACTAATCTAGACAATGCAAATACAGAGACACTTGGTTTATCACCCAACACTGATCATTACTGGGATCCAGAGCAGGAGCAGCAGATGAGCCCTGCTCCAGTCAGCCCATCCAGGAACACGTCTTCCTTTTCTGAACTGCACACCGGCATGGAAGGCCAGCCACATTCTGCTTCAACAGCACATCAGACTCTTGCTCCTCTTTCATTTCCTTAGCACTGTCTGCTCAGTTTATAAGTATATTCTTCCATGTCCTCCACTGCCTTTCCTCTCCTGTCGGAATTGTATTTCCTGCCCAGCAATCTTCCATTTCATCAAGTTTAAAGAAATCCAGGAATTTGCTTGTGGTCCATATGGTAACCATATGCCCTAGATTCTTAAGTACAGTATAGCTCTAGCTGGAAAGACCTTATCTTCTGTGATACTGTATAACAGGATTCCTGGAAGGAAGAAAACTACTTCCTAAAGTAAAGACAATCATTACATAGCAAACTAAAATTGACTTATATCACTTCAAGAATTTTTCTGCCTTTTCAGGAGTAAAATAGAGAAGGCAGAGTTAAAAAAAATATAATCATATGCCTCGCTGTTATTCCTAAAATATCTTTTTCTGTCAGGTCATGTCATCTTTGCTAATTTCTTCCTTTCTATTGAAAACCTTTTCAACAGTAAAGAAATAACTCTAAGAGCTTTATACACAGAGACTAACTGGATGGTCTTGACTAGTAACAACAGTCATAAAAAATGACAACAAATGTCCCAAATATCATGTCACTTAATTCTTTCAATGCCTTGTTGAAGCAGAATTTGGATTAGTCATGCTAACTGCTACAACAAAAACATGAAGCTTGCACAACAAAAGGTTACTTCTCACGCCTGTAAAATCCACAGTGGTAAATCATGATCCCTGCAGTCAAGGAGTCGGACTTATTGAGGCCCATGATTTTTCTACCATAATCCCCAAAGTTGTCCTTAGTCTTGGCATCTATTCAGCAAGTGGAGAAGAAGGAAATAAAAGGATTCATAAAAGGTTTGCATGGCCAAGCTTGGAAGTGGCATGGGTCACATCCACTCACTGCTCATCAGTGAGCACTTAATCATGACTCACATGGGCCACCTGACTGCAAGGAAGGATTCTGGAGTCTGCAGCTTCCTCTTTCCTGCATGACAGAGGACAGAAAGAGTCTGATGATCAGCTACCAAATATCTCCCAGCAATAAACGGTATGCGTTATTAGTCCCTTCACAAACAAGGCAACCAAGACTTAGTTTGGGTAACTTACCAAGGACCCCACATTATTTAGAGCTAAAGAATAAACTTTAGAAGCGATTTTGAGAAAATATTTCTCATTTCTTCAATTTTCTAGGGTTTTATTTCCCTTATGACATGAGTCTCATCTACATTAAGAAATGCACACACACTCATAAACACAGACCTTAAGGCTGAATTGCATATCCCCTAATGCCACAAGGAAAAATGACTAGTATGTGCCACAATTTTCTCACATTTGTTTTCTAAGAAAATATACATTTCAAGTTGTCTTCTATTTTTAAAGCCAGTGATGCCTAGACTGCTAATCTATTTAGATTTTTTTCACGTTCTGTGCTCTACAGCAGATTTGCTCCGTAATTTTCATTGTATTGTTATATAAATCCTTTCTCATTCCAAAAATCACATTTGAAGTTGTTTCCTTAGCAATGAACCCTGTCATGAAGCAACAGGATCTTGATGTAACTAACAAATGAGGAGGTAGGGCAGCAGAAGCTCACATAGAACCCTGATCTATGAATTAGTTTTGGTTTTGGTTTTGGTTTGGTTGTGATTTTCCTGGTGGCAGAGATCTTATCATATTTGGTCTTCAGCTTCACACACTAACTTACTAAGCAGACAACTGGTTTTAAAGGGTTACTGCATATATTTAAGCCTTATATAAATTAGGTAACTTAGGTCAAAGTTCATGAGCTTATGAATGAAAGGTGACACCTCCTAAGGCCTAGTACCATAACCAATCAGCGTGTGTCTGTGTGTGTGTGTGTGTGTGTGTGTGTGTGTGTGCATGTGTTACTGAGGATTGAATGTAGGAAACATACTGAGCTGTATCCCAAGTACTTTTTTCATCTTACTTTGAAATAAGGTCTTGATAAATTGCCTGAGCTGGCCTCAAACGTGTGATCCTCTTGCCTGAGCTGCATTAGTAGAGTAGAGGGCATTACAAGTGTGCCATCACATCAAGCATCATACTCCTTGTATTCCTAGAGTCTGTTTATGCTTCCTTCCAAGTACAATGCAAACAGCTACCAATAATCTGCGAGGAACACTGTGACACTGCACTCTCTTCTGCAGTCTGTAAGACTTACATCAATTCCCATCTCCTGATCTATTTCATCTCATCACAGTATTCTCTGTTCATCTTTTTAGGTCGGGCCCACTGACACTAAACCTCCATCTCAGCCCTAATTTGTTACTTCATAAATCCACCACTACCTCTAAATAAATGTTTGTTCTCCTTGCTTTCCTCTTGTCTGCCTCCCCCACCACTCTATTTTTCTCCCAGTGCTGGGGATCCAAACTAGGGCTTTGCACTTAGTAAGCAAGTGCTCTTGCACTGACCTACATCCCCAGCTCCCTCCCTATAACTTAAGTTGTGTGAAAGGACAGATAATATCTGTTTTGGTCCTCATTTTATTCCCAGATATTAGTACATGGTCTACTCTATAAGAGTTACCAGTTCAATTGTATTGATCTTTGTTATGACTATCAACAGATACTTTGAAGATGTTAAGATGTCATGCATTATGAAGAAAAGATATGGTTCCTGCCCTGTACGGAATTTACATGACATACATACCTATTATAAGCAGCAATAACATCAGCCAAGATTCATCTAACCCTTATTATATACCATTTTTCATTCTAAGAACTTGAAAGGTGTTCACTTCATCCATCTTCATCTATCATTAAGAATGTAGTTATCACAATTTACAACAGGAAGGTGAAGCACAGAGTAATCATGCATCTAGACTGAGGCCACATGGCTAGGATGAAAGAAAGTGAAGAGCACCAGCCTGAAAATGCCCAGAGAGGTTATCCGGAAACCTGCTGGAAGAGCATGGGATTGAGGAGAACCCTCGGTGTTCTCGGGGTGGCCCTGCCTATGTGAGATGTGGGGTGGGGCCTGAGAGATGCACAGATGGAAGTTATTTCAGTTAGAAAGAAGAACACCTATGAAAAGTTGAAAGTAGGACATCAAAAGACCTATTTTAGGTTCAGGGAATATACCCAGTTAACTCAAATGAGGGATCTGTCTTCACACTGACTGGTTGCTGAAGAAAAGTGTGATTACAGAAGACTCTGAATACCAGGCTAAGAAATTTGGGTCAAATCAACACAAAGCAAAAATTTTCAGTTGTTGGCTATTATTTGGGTGTAAGAAGATTTCTTAACATGCTGCTTGTTACAAATTTATTATCTTCTGTCTTCCTCTAATTCCATCTTGGAAGAGACTCTGATTATGCCTAATTAGACTCTTCTTCCTGGCCTTCCCTATTGCTATTTGGAGCTGCTTCTCTATAAACCAGATTTTCCAGTTCCTAGTGGATGATCCTTGGGCAGATTGCAATTTCCCATCTCCATTCTCCTGCACTCTTTTTTATTTCACTAATTGTATAAATCAAGCTATTGCTAAATTTTGTAGAGCAGCAGTCTAGGAGAAGAAACGTGATCCTCAAATGAGAAGCATATATGTAATTTAGATTTTCTAACAGGCACATTAAAAAAGGAAAAAGAAACAGGTGAAAATAGTTTTATTGCTATATTTTATCTAACTAATATATCTCAGATAAACCAACTGCAAAAATATAGGCAACATAAAAATTGTGAGAGATTTTATATTCTTTGTGTACTAAGTCTGTGAGTTGTGTTATTTTTATACACCTACGTAGCATGTCATCCTGACTTGTCACATCATGTATGCCTGCTAGTCACAGGTGGGTAGCAGCTAACCAATTGGATGGTGTTTAGATTTAGCTTAAGGAGATCATGAGGCAGGGAGAATCCATTGCTTTCAATCTTTAGCCTTAATTCTTAAGGAGCTCCTCCCTCTGAGGTTTGATGTACTCAGTCATGACATGCCACAGGCCTTTTTTGATTTTTAGACAAGTTATTTTCTAAAGACACAGGGATATTAACAAGTTAGCAGACTTTTCCTGCAAGGAGTCTACATATGGAATGTGAAGGAGAAACACCCAGAAAATGACTCACATTTTCCAGTATTGGGATGGAATTCATGCATCTTAGCCATGTCCTTCCTCTTCACGTGTGACATCCTGCCCTCCCTGCGGTGCAGAATCTGTGACCTCCCAGGTTGGGTAAACTCACCAAAGTTCTGCTCTAAATGAAAGAAAACTTGCATGCTCTGAGACTTTAACAAATTCAGCATATTCGCTGTAGTTCTCAGAGTAGTCCTTTGGCAGCTGATTTAGCATCCTCTGGGAACCCGTTAGATATGCAAATTCTCAGGCTTCTCTCCAGACTCAAGGAATAAAGACTCTAGGGCTGGGACCCAGCAGACTGTGGGCTAGCAAGTCCTTCCAGGGACCCCAATGCACATTCATGCTCACGAGAAACGGTAGTGAAGAAAGGAACGTTAACTGTAAATGTAGAGTACAGAAGTGCAGTGAACATTTGGTGTTTGAAACAAGAAGAAACTCTCGTTTCACTCTTTAAATAGGATCTATTAACATGAGTAACTTTCATGGTGCAATTAAAATTCTCATCCACCTGCAATAAGATGAGTGAATTTCACAAATGTATCGTGGAACAGAAGCAACTGGATACCGGGGGTGCGTGCTGTGTGTGATTCAGTTTACGTGAAGTCCCAAAACAGGCACAATCTAACAGAACGATTGGAAATTGCAAGGATGATTGCTCAGATGTGGGCAGCAGCTGGAAAGAAGGATGAAGAGCTTTCTAGGTTGCTGGACTTGTTCTATTTCTTGACCTGGTGATGATTATACAGAATTGTTCATCTTGTGTTACTATCTAACTCTACAAAGCTAAGAATTTAAATTTTTACAAAAATTAGGAACATAACATTCTAGGAAAATGTTCAGTTATATTAAGCTCCCTTTTGCAGTGCTCTCACAATTGCCCTTCCTAATAACAAATGGAGGTTTCCCTTAGGGACTTTTCCCTAGATTAGACACACTATCCTCATGTGCTCTCCTGGGCTCTGTTTACTTAGGGTCCTTTGCTCCCTCTTGGTTCTTGCTGAATGTCACCTTTTCCTTGTCCTCAGCTAACTTTGGACCAATCACCAGAAACTGTTCTTTGTTTGTTTGTTTTTATTGTTGTTGTTGTTTCTGAGACAGGATCTTGCTGTGCAGTTCAAACTGGCCTTTAACTCATGTATGTAGCCCATGCTGGTCTTGAATTTGCAGTGATTGTCCTGCCTCAGCCTCCCAAGTGTTGAGATTACAGGTGTGTACCACCATGTAATTGGTGGCCAGCAATTGGTTTTTGTCACTACCCCAAATTAACTCAAGTGTGATCCTTCCAAAGAGGTCTTCACTTTAAAAAGTCTCCAAAAACAGAAATTTCAGAGAAATTTTTAAGGAGAAAATATTAGTGAAGAGACAACCCAAAGAATAGGAAAATTTTGCCAGCTATTCATCAGACAGAAGACTACCATCTAGAATACATAAACAACTCAAAAATTAGATACTTCCATAACAAAAGACCCAATCAAAAAATGAGAGGCTGAAATGAACAGTCACTTCTCCAGAGTACAAATGACAAATAAATACATGAAAAAATGCTATTGTCACTGTCCACCAGAGAAATGTACATTGAAATTACACTGAGACACCTTCTTTTCTTTTTTGTTTTTTACTGTACTGGAGATCAAACTCATGACCTCGCATTTGCCAGGTAGGCACCTAGGCCACTGAACTAAATCCCCAGCCTGAGATACCCTCTTATTTCAGAAACAAAGGCCATCATCAAAAAAATTAAATGATAATAAATGCTGGTGAGGATGTGGGGAAAAAGGAACTCTTCTATTTTGTTGATGGGAGTGTAAACTAGTACAACCACTATGGAAATCAAGATGGAGATTCTTCAAAATATTAAAAATAGAAATTTCATTTGATCCAGCTTTACCCTTTTTTAGGGATTTTTCCAAACAATTTAAATGTTACAAAGATACATGCATACCCATGTTTATACCAGCACAATTTATAATAAATAGCACTTGAAAACACCATATATATCCATTGATAGAGGGTGGATAAAGTCAGTGTGTTAGTTATGTACAATGGGGTGCTGCTCTACCGTACAGGATATGCTTGAGGTGTTCATAGGCAAATGGATAGAACTTGAGATCATAATGTTAAGTGGAATAAAGTCAGACCCAAGGTTAAATATCACGTGATGATTTCCCCTAAATGAGAAATGAGGGGAGGGAGGGAGAGGGAGAGAATAAATAGGAAAAAAGAAGTTCAAATAACTCTCCAAATTATCTATTCTATTGTTTCAAAAATCTTTTAAGATAAATGCTAATTTGTTTCATTTATACACTAGTTTCTTTTGTTCATTAAAAAGGTTTTGTCCTTCTGTTTGTTTGTTTCTTCTTGATAAGACAGAATCGTTTTGTTTATGACTTGTACTCTGAGGAATATTTTGGCCATTCTTTTAAATAGTGAAACACAATATATTAACCATTCTTATTCTCTAATTATTTTGTTATGAAATTTTGTTTTACTTCTTCATAGAAGTAAGAAGAGTGTTGATTATATTTTCTTTATTAATATCTATATTACATTAAAATAAAATTCAAAAAACAAAACCACAAGCAAAGAACGAAATGCTGTCCTGGGACTGGTGCAGGGGAGTAGACACATGGGGCAGGCAGTCTTCTCCAGAGTCCCTTTGCATGCACCAACCTGGTGGCCCCCAGCTTCACCTGCTGTGAACAGGGCCCCATCACACGTGTCCTCCTCATAGGAGGTGGAGGAAGCTATAGGAAAGTGGGTACATATCTACAGGATGGGGGTGCACTGTTGCTATAATGAAAAACAAGCACGGATGACCTAAAATTTTTACTGCTGATTCTATTTGCCATAGTGCTTTATCAGGCAAGAATTATAAAATAAGAGATAAAATAAGACGTGCTTGAGAATTATGCAGTCTTTACATTGTAAACTCTTAGGACAAACTACTTATTCTTTTCATCAATATTACTTAAAATGTTAGGGGCTATTCTTGTTAATGAACTACTAGCATCTTTTTGTGGATTTTATCAATGTATTTCTCTGCACAGAACTTATATTGTGCTACTACATCCTGGCACTGCTGTAAATATTTTAAAATATTGAAGTATTTATGCGGCATTGACTAAAGCATCTCCTTGTAAATGACCCTTCTTACCACCCCCTGCTATGCCAGGCACATTTGGGGTTCCAGGACCTTGCCCCAGGTCTGTGAAAATGGCCATTCTTATTGGCCAGTATCAATGCCAGTGAAGTATGTGGTGAAGTGTGTCAAATATCAACCCAGATTCTTTATCACAACTTTATCCTTGCTGTGCAAACACTGGCTATTGGATATAGTTTAGGAAGCAATCAAAATGTGATCTCGGCAAATTGAGACGGTGAAAGGGAGCCCCATTTAGAGAAGATTCCATTTCCCAGTCTATTTTGTGACTTTGTTCTGATGTACCGCATGTATAGCAGCTTATCTAACATTACAAAGTTAGATAAACTATTAAAACAGCATGTACAAAGTGCATATATGAGTTTTATGGACGAAGCATGCCATCTTTTTCCACCAAAATGCATATGCTGAATCACTGACATCTGATATGAAGCTATTTGTTATGTTTTGTGTTTAGATGTCCTCTGAAAGCCTCATGAGGTCATATGTGGGGCTTTGCAGAGGCAGCTGTATCTACAGTTGTGTGATGTTGGGATTAAGGTATTGATGTTCAGATTAAAAGTATGTGATTACTAAATTAGTCCACTGATGGTTTTAGTATAGTTTAGTATACTAGTACGAATAATAGGGAGGCCCTCCCTGGGTGTGGTGGCACCATGCAAAGGACAGGTAGCCTGAAAAGGATAACAGGGAGAGGCAGGCTGCCGCTGCTTTGCAACATTTCTGCTTTACTGTCTTCTGCCTGCCAAGAACTGTTTTTCCTCTGTGACGTCCCTCCGCATGACATCCTGCCTTGGGCCAGCCAACTATGGCCTGAAATCTCTATGAATTTATAACCCACATAAACCTTTCCTCCTTTAACTTTGGGTGTTGAGAATTTTTTCTTGACAATGAGAAAAATCACTAAAACAGGACTGTGGGAGTTACATGAGGTCATGATGGTAAGGCTCTCATGCTGTGAATCTTTACAAAAGAGGAAGAGAGAATAAATATTTTTCTCTTCGAGTACATACACTGAGGAAAAACCAGGTGAGAACATAACCATAGACAGTTATCTACAAGTCAAGAAAGGAGCCCTCACTGGAAGCCAAGCTGACTAGGACCTTTCCATGTAATTCCCATCTCCAGAACTGTGAAGAAAGCCTGACTTATGTCAAAGCCACATAGTCTAATGCACTCCGTTATGACAGCCTGTCTTAATTGCTCTTCTCATTGCTGAAACAAAATAACTAACATCCAAAGTTAAAATTTATTTAGCTCACAGTTTATAGTGGTTTCAGTTCATAGTTGGCTGGATAGCATTTCAATGGGGCATCTCAGAGGAGAAACTGTTCACAGTAGGCAGTCGGCAGCAAGGCATGCAAGGAACCTTAGCAGTGTCCTTCTGTCCCTTTCATTTCTTTCTATGCTACCAGGATTAGGGTAGCGCAACCAATCAGTGGGCTGATTTAGTAATCACCCACCCTTAATACTAGCACTGCACCATAAATCAGTCACACATTCTAGATTCAGGCACCTGTGAAAAAGCCCCGTTTATGACTGCGTGAGGTTTTGAGGGCATATCTAGATACAAGTCGTAACATAGCCCAACCAAACTCATACAACTCATTATAATAACAATACTATAATGATTTTTATAACTCATTGGAAAACCTATGCTGAGTAGCATGTTCCAACACAATTTTCCTAGAAATAGAAAATAACGGGTTTAAGTTACCTTACTATACTTCCCAAGGCCCTCATAAGATAAAATCTTGCAAAATTTTAACACATTTTTCTCAGTTTATGAGGCAAAACATTGCCCTCATCATACACATACTGCTATACACTCCATTTCCTATAATACCGCATGCCGCCTCATTTTTTTCTACCACCAGGGTAACATTTGCAAATGAAATCCACTGAACTGGTTTTATTCTGCATGAATAGGCTATTCCCCTCTTTAATTCTATGTAAGTTCTTCGGGCTGGCATAAGTTTGTTGAGTGCCGTACATTCTGAAGTGATTATAAAACTGAAAGTTTGTTTTAAAAAATAGATCCACAAGAATATCAAAATCCTTAAAATAATACTTATAAAAGCCACTTCAGAACTGGTGAAGGTATATACATTAAAATTAAACGATGAATTCACAAGAACCACAAAGACTCTAAAAGTTACACCAAAGAGTGACTCTAGAATCATCTCCCAGAAGAGTGAGGAAACTGTGTGACTATCTCCTGAATCCTTTGAGGTCAGGAATTTGCAGTAAACACCTGGGTACTTTGGGTCCACCAAAAGCAGCCATTTTAACTAGAATCACAGAAAGTAGCATATCTACTATGATCATCTGCTGCAATTTCTGAGATCGTCCATAGGGATGTAGAGGATGAACATTGCTGTCAGACTTCACTACTTCAGGTTGTTTCTAGTTACTCTAGCTATGGACATCTCTGTTAGCTCCCAATCTCAGAAACAGGAGTGGGCTGGGAGAGAAGAGAGCGGTGAATTCAGCCTTCAAACTGCCAGCATCTCAATATAGACTTGTTTCGAATAGCAGAAAACTGGCTGCAGTTTGAACACCCAACAAGAGAGGCAATGGTAAAATAATGAGTGATGGATGTCATAAAAATGAAGTCCTCTGAAGCAGTCCTTGTGAGATAATTATATGCAATGACTTGGAGAAAAGTGGACTGGGGAAAAGCACTTTGGAAAATGGAAACCCACAATAAGGCCTTTGTGCCTTTTTTCAGTTGGGTGGGTTGATGAGTCCTTCTAGTTGTGAGGAACAAAGATGCTAACAAGAAGTCACCCCAGTCTTTGAAGTTCACATAGCATTAGTAACTCCTGTGCAGGATCCAAATGTTTGTCTTAGTCTTCAAATATGTCACTTGACATCATCTAGAGGAAGCCTATTTAGAGTATAGAAAGAGAACAAGGAAAAGACAGGGCCCCACAGTCTGTTTTGAGGACACACACTGACCTCAGGCCACTGCTCTGCCCAAGCTCTTAAAATTTCCACTGTCTCCTAATACACTATACTGAGGACTAAGGCTTTAACACATGGGCTGTTGGGACATCGCATATCTAAAACATAAAATGTATCGAGAGTGTAGAAGGGCTAAATCAAGAAAGTTAGCATATACATTATGTCACACTCAATTTGTTGTGTTACAAGAAAATTAAAAGTCAATTCTCCTAACAGTTTTCAAGTACAACAGATCCTCCTTATCTGTACATTCTGCACCCATAGATTCAAATCTCAATCAACAAATTAAGAAACAGAAATCACATTTGTACTGAACATTTATTGACTTTTATTGTCACTATTACTAAACAGTATAACAACATTTTTCATAGCACCTATATTGTATTACATATTAAAAATGATCTAGAGATTAAAGTATATAAAAGATACACATGGGTTATATGCAAATACTACCCCATTTCATACAAGGTAAAATTCATTTTAAATAATCCATGAATTTTGGCATCAGAGGGACTAGGAGGGAACAAATCCTCAGCAGGTACCGAGACGATGGTCTACAATATGTCAATTAACTTAGTCACCGTTTTTTACAATAGAGCCCTTGATACAGGTGAACTGTATAACAGGTGAACTGTATAACTGTATAACTGTATAACTGTATAACTACATTCAGAGCTGTAGCCACTTTCCATGATGTAACCTCACCAGATTTTTTCCAATGATGTCTGTGATGTAAGGCTTCAAAGGGTAGAAGGAAGCAAGACCAGAAAGGAGTCACAAGGAGGTCAAGAATACTGAAACAGCCAAGACACAGACAGAAATAAGAGCAGATTTTCTTCTGTTTACATTGCCAAAAGGGAAAAATTAACTTGATGGAAAAGGTAATTAAGCATTTCTTTTCCATTGTGGTCCAACTCAGCTTCATATCCAGCTGCTCTGTTTTACACTGTGATGATTCTTGGTCCAGTGGCTGAATTAAAGAGGGCGGGCGTGACCCTGGTCTCTGTGCTGCAGTATTTCTCCCACTATTAACATTTATTTTATAAATTGACCCCAAGAATTTCAGAGAGAATTGTTCAACTCAGGTAGGTGGATAATAAGGGAAAAATAGGAACATTTATAGACAACAGTTGTCTGAAACAAAGAGATCACTTGGACCAATCTGTAGATTAATTAGCATTTTAGTTATCTTAGAGAAATTATTTATGCCAACATCTTCCATTATTAGATACAGAAACTAAGATTGTGTGAAGTGAATGAATTTCCTTAGAGTTATGATGTTCATATCCAAACTTTGAACCTCAATCCTCACATAGTATGCATTCCATCATAGTGTTTATTATCTTATTTGTTCATATTTTTACTAACAAACTACAGAAGAATATTCACCCCCAAGGCAGAAATGCTCTAGCAGCTTTATGCAAGCCCACTGTTCATAATTCAGAATGTATTTTGTGATAGAAACAGAATTTGTTGCCTTTGATGATATTTTACCCAACTTTGCCTCAAAGGCAATTAATACGTAGGTTCCATAACTCTGGGAATAATTGACTACTTTCTAATGAGGGTTAATGAGAGCATTATGAAGACAGATGACCAACTATCGCTCAGTTAAGCCTCCTGACACCCAGAGCCACGTCCTATCTGTGGATCCAGATACTTTTAACATAAATATAGTTCATCCTTGTACATTCAGCTTCACTGAGACCAAACACAATTCAGATCATCAACATTGGAATACTCTGGGAATATATTGCAAGATACAGTTTTCCTATATAAAGAAATACTCACCAAAGTGTTTCCATGAGACTTTAAACAGCTGCATAGACTCTAGGGTACTGTGAGTGAGCACCCTGTTTGCTAACAGGAAAAATTACATTGTCCCAAATGATTCACATAATAAACCAGAGTTTCCAAAAGTAGACCAGGATCAATATTTTCTTGGTATAATCTAACCAGTTTGCAAGAATCAAAGAAAAGCTAGGTGATTGTGTTTCCATGCACCTTTTGCATCAGACTCTGGTGCTCCTGTGTAGATATCTGACATTGAAAAGAATGTTTAGTGTACTGTTTTTGTTTACAGTATTTATTTGTACAAACCCATTAGAGCTTCTGCACTGAAATGATTGCAGGCCACCATTCAATACAGTAGTTGGAGCTACCAATCTTCCCAGAAGCATTTTATAGACTTTCTGGCATGAAGTTACCTTCAAAGGTGGTTACTCATCCATTGCTTTATACTTCATATTTGCCTCAAATTTGGGCTCAATTTTTTTATCAGTTGGATCATCCTTGTTTACCGTGCACATCCCATATTTTTGGCTATTTCGTCAAATGAAATCTCCCTTAAGGTTTCAAAATTTGCCTTCGCTGATGAATTCAAAGTGGGTATCAAGCTCAGTAGCTAATTCCTCAAAAAAAGCCCTGAAAAATCTTTTATAAAATGGCAAGATCATTTTAGTTATTTTTAACTTTGCTGAGGTCAGGGATCCCTATGAGAACATGATATAAACTATCTCATTTCAGAAAAAATGAACATTCATAAATAAACACAGTTTTAAGTCTCTTTCAAAAGGATCTGTGAATCACCAGAGTATATTCAGGGATCCTTCAGGGTTAAAAATGTTTATTCTAAGGGAACAAAGAGATAGTGCTATAAAGAATGATCACACTGAGATATTTACACATAAATGGACACAGTTTGAGACCATACTCATAAGTGAAATAAATCAAACTCACATGTATAAATACCGAATAGTTTCCCTAGTGTAAGAAATGGTAAGAATACATAAAAGTATGTGGTAATCATGATTTCCCATTATATTGCTTTGAAATTTTATAATGTTTTCATTCATTAACTGGAATGGTTTTATTCTGTGTTGTTTTATTTTATTGTCCGTGATGATATGAACAGCTATTTTGAAGAAAACAAGACATTATAATAACTAGTGATGATTTAATATCATCTTGTTTTGAAGTCTCCCCAAGCTTTTGTTCTTCTGTCTCCATTGGTTTTATCATGTTGTATCTTATTGGATTTTATTATATGTGATAGTATATACAAAATATTTTATAGAAAAGGAGATAATATTGTAACTTTTGCTTGTTTTCTGTTAGTTGGTTCTGAATACCCTGTAATACTTTTATTCTCTTGAATGGTCTTACATTGTCTTTTTATGCTTGATACTATAGTATCAATACTATACTATTTATATTTGATACTATAGTATATGAAGGTATACTCAAATATTTCAAGGAAAGAGACACTATGGTAGCTACTGTTATGCTGGACTGTCTTATGGTGAAACACTATGTTGCTTAAATTGTTCTGTTCTGATCTGTTTTGTTAGGTTCTCTTGTATCTTAATCTTTTTTTAGAAAATTTTTTTAAACACCAAAAAAAGATAGTGCTTATTTTGAATTATAGTTTAGGAATGTTTATTAAAAATTCAGTGGTATTGTTTGTCATCAAAATTTAAACTATATATACATATATACCACCATTACATAACTTACTTTTTGGAATTTCTGGTTTATGGAGGTTTTACTTTATTTTAATGAGTTTTAAATATTCAATGTTCTTTAAAACTTTTTTCAGTGAGTGTTTTTTTTTAATTTATGAAAGTTTTTTTTATTCTTGTTAAATTTTAAAGCATACCTATGTATAGACCTTACCTTGAATGTTTGATTTAATATTATCTTTTTAAAAAATCTCTTTTATTTGTAAAATTTTTAATTTAAAGAGAATAAAATAAAAGAACAGAACGAAGCAAATCAGAACAGAACATGCAAACAACACAGCTCTTCACAACAAGACAACCGGACATCAACAGTAGCTATCACAGTGTCTCTTTTCTTCAAAATAGTTGAGCATACCTTCATACATGATAATATCAAACATAACAAAATAGTATAAAACCATTCAAGAGACTGAAAGCACTACAGGATTTCAAAACCAAATAATAGGAAATGAACACTGGCTACTATAATATCTCATTTTCCTTAAAAAATTTGTTTATACCATCACACATAATAAAATCAAATAAGACACAACAGGATAGAACCAATCAAAACAGAAGAACAAAAGCATAGCAGGACTTCAAAACAAGATGATAGTAAATCACCAATGGCTGCCACAATATCTTGTTTTCTTCAAAATGGCTGTTCATACCATCACACATAATAAAATCAAACAAAACAGAATCAAACCAATGAATGAAAGCGGTATAAGATTTCAAAGCAATATAATAGGAAACTATGATTATCATAAAATATTCAAAATAGCTGCCCCTACTATCTGACAGCATAAAATCTAACAAAACAAGACAGACAAAGCCAAACTTAACAAAATTGTGTGACTGACAGTAGTTTCCACTTTTCCCTCGCAAGTGTTTCCACCCCTTTGCTCTTACACTAACTATTTTGCTTTTGGATCCCATTAACTCCTTCTGTTTCTTGTGCTAGGGTTCATGGGTATGAGTTCAAACTGTTTCGGCTATGGACATGATCTCCAGTTTTATCCATTTACCTACCAGAGCGTTGAGATCATTCTATTTTATAGCTGGGTAGCTTTCCACTGTATGAAAATACCATATCTTTCTTATCCATTCTGCGGTTGACGGGCAAGTTACCACTGCTTTTTTGTTTTGTTTTGTTTTTTGTTTTTTGTCTCCTGTCACAGGGAAAAATTGTTTTCTCTCCTTTCCAATAGATGAATTTCCTTTCCAGTTAGATGTGTTTCTTGCATAGAGTATATCGATGAATCTTGTGATCCACTCTCCTCCCTGTTTCTTTTTTTTTTTTTTGCTGACCTGAGGCCATTTACATTAATGGTTACAACCAGCATACATCGGTTTGTCTCTGCTCTGCTGTCCTCCTGTTGGCCCTCCACTTTTCCCGTTAATTCAATTGCCTGTCTTGTTTGATGATCTTCCTCTGCTGCTGTTCCTAGAATTATAGTCATCTTTATCTCTCTCTAGAATATTCTTTAGCACTTTCTGTAGAGTTGATTTGGTAGTCATGAATTCCTTCATTTGTTCTTTATTATGGAAGTATCTTATTTTTCCATCAATTTTGAGAGATAGTTTTGCTGGGTAGATCAGTCTGGGTTGGAAGTTATTTTCTTTTAGGTTTTGAAACACTTCACTCCAAACTCTTCTTGACTTAATGGTTGGTGTTGTTAAGTTAGCTGTGATTCTGATTGATTTTCCTTTATAGATGATCTGTTTCTTTTATTTAACAGCTTTTAATATTCTGTTATTGTGCTGAATTTCTATAATCTTGATTATTAGATGTCTGATGTAGATTTACTTTGGTTGTGGCTAGTTAGAATCCTATATGCCTCACTTATCTGCATGCCAGATCCATTTCCCTTTTTGGGGAGTTTTCTTATATTATTTCTGTGAATATCCTTTTAATTTCATTTGTGTTGACCCCTGCTTCTTCACTGGTATCTATTACTCTTAAATTATGCTTCTTTGCATGGTCTTGCAGCCATTGAATTGTTATTTCCTGATTCTATGTTAATTTTAAGAGATCTTTCCTTTCATGATCACTGTCTTCAAGGTTTGAAAGTCTATTTTTAGTCTCTTTCAAGCAGCTTTGCCAGCTTTAGATTGAATTTTTAATTTCTTGCATCTCTTTGAATCTATCTCATGCATTGTAATTCCTTGCTACATTCATTCAAGGTTTCTACCATTTTCCTATGCTCCTCTTTATTGTCTCTGTCTTCGTCAGACCTGCTGAACAATTCTTTCAGTATGTTTGTGATTTCTTCTTTTACCCAAGACATTATTTCTGATTTGACTGCTTTGACAGTCTCATGAAATTGTTTCCTTACTTCAGTTGCTATCCTCTCAGAGATTTCAGCTGTATGACTTCCGTTTTCTTCCATGACCATATCTCCCTGACTTATTGTGTGTGGGGTAGAGGTCTGAGTTTGCCTTTTGCTCCTTCATCTTGAAATTCTTCTGGGTTCCTCCCAAGAAGCTGGTTGTGGGGTGCCAGGGACTTCTTGTGTTGGCTATCCCTAGGCAGTACATGGGCGTGGAACAGGCTTACAGGAAGGTAGTAGGATGTGGAGTGGGCTTCTCCACAGCTATGCAGCTACACTGGGGCCTTGCTGATGATCAGAGGTACATGGAGGTGGGACTGCTTCTCTCAGCCTGTGTGTCTACACTGGGATTCCCATGATGGTGGCAAACACATAGAAATGTGTTTGTCTGATTCTGCTAGTGGGTAATGGCTATCTGGGGGAACCAAAGGCCTCCAATGGTGGCCTACGGATGTACAGGGCTTACCTGGCTTGGTGTCCCTGCTCCTGCTGGCTGCCTACAGGAAGGAGCCTTCTTGTAGCAGCTCCCTGAAGGTGAAGGCATATCTGCCCACAGTGGCCGACTGTAGGATGTGGCCTTTTCGTGGTGGCACACAGCAGGTAGAGGTGGATCTGTCTGTCTCCTTCGGCTTGTGCTGGGCATGGGAAGGAAAGGGCCTTCTAGTGGCAGCACCTGGCAGGCAGAGGCAGGTTGCCTGGTTCTCTCTACTTGCTCTGGGCACATGGAGGAAAGATAAAGACTTATTTAAATATGACATAGACCTTACAGTATTTGAAAGTCATAATCTACATATAAATTTAATTCTACTTTCTACTATTAAACAAATTTGACTGACTTAGGTGATAACTGTTTTACATTTTTAACATCATTAAAAGATAATTTTTAGAATTACATAAAATCAAAACCCAAGGCACAACAAGAATTTGGTATCTATAACTATATTATTTCATAGTAGCTTATACAATTAATAAACTGATGTCCTACTCTGTTTAGATTGCAATAATAAAATTCCACAAAGTAGTAAGCTTATAAACAACTGATACTTCTAGTCAAGATAGATCATGAATGGGTAGAAATTCCCTATATGATTGTGATCATTAGGTATATCTAAAATGTACCGATAAATGTAATTAATTTTTAAAAATATATTCACTTTTCACAGTTCTGGAAGCTGTGAAGTCCAAAATGAAGGCGCTGGAAAACTCAGTGTCAAGGGCTCATTCCCAGTCCTTAGAGTCTCCTTGCTGTGTCCTCCAGTGGAGGAAGAGATAAGGGAGTTCTTTTGTGAGGGCACTAATTCTGTTTCTGAGAGTTCCACCCTCTTGACTCAACAACCTCCCAATCCCAGCACCTTGCAAGTTAGGATTTTAACATATAAATTTTGGGGGACACAAGAATTCAGTCCTTACCATTGTATCTATTTTCTCCCTATCATTATGTATAATAATTCCATATGAATATGAAGTACAGCTTCCTTTACTTCCTAAACAGAAAAGCTGCTTTGTCATTTAAAACTGACAGCTAAGCACAAATTAATAACATTCATGAATTAAAATATACAGGATCAAATCCAGTCTTGGCTAAATTTTATGAGGCTGGAAATTCAAACAATCCTTTCAATAGAGTAACCTCAGCAGAAACAATCTTCTGTAGCCACCTAGTTATTTATGAATGTTATCATTACTGACAAATGTGGAGATAGAACCATTTCTGGAAAAGAGACTTATACAGAGTGGGATTGGTAATAGTGATATAAAATCTTGTCATCACATAAACACATATATATTCATGTACATAATGGCATGGATATATGCATCCATACACATACTGAAATTGTATGTTTGTAAGATACATATTCTTTCATATGTTTTATTTCTAAAAGTCAGTATATGTCTTAGAATTTATAATGTGTTATAGTTTATTTGGTAGCACTAAATAATACTGGAAATACGCATTGATAATATATTGGATTCAACGAAATGCATTTTATACATTGCTCAAAAATTATGTTGTGCACATAAGCTCAGAAAGGATTTAGCAATGTTAAAACAACTCTCTAAGGAAATTAAAATTAATGGAGTTCTAATTTGCTGAAGGCAGATTTTGATGACGAAACTTGAACAAATCAGTGATTAGTTTTTCAAGTATCTGTCACTCATGAGAATCCTTAGATCTCTCATAAATGTATAAACTCAATGTAAAACACCTTTTAAATGACATTTCTTAAGTAATCATTGTGCGAAGACATACTGTTAATACACATAGTGTGTATCACTAAATGTTAATGAATAAACTCTAAATGCATGTAACTATTCAGATAATCCTGAATGCTAATGTTGAGAGAACTGAGAGTTGAACAAAGCTACATATCCAATAACAACATTTTCTGAAAACAAAACTAAAACATTTTCAAATAAGCCTAATATAGATAGTTTCTTTTTTAACCATAGTTTATTTTCAGTGTTGATGATTTTAAAAAAAGTATTCAAGAACTTTTTTGAATCCGTGTTAGCTACAACATTTAAGAAGACTTCATGTTTTAATGGGAGTTGCTTTAAAAGCATTTGACACAAGTGAAGCAACAGTTTGGAAAATGTGTGTCTGCTCCATTTTGCTTTTAAATTTTGACTTTTAAACTTATTGTCAGGCTCAGAAAGAAATAAGAAACAGTGCAGATAATTAAACATTTGCCTTGGGGGAATTATTTGCAGTTAATTAAAACCATACACTTTGGGTGTACACTTGCTTCGCTGGTTATTAAATTTGAATCAGATGTTAACTACCCAGGTTTCTCACTTGTCCATCAAATGTTGCTTGTGGTGCATCAGAGAAACAAACTCCTCATAACAATCCCAACCATAATATTTGAAGCTGTTTCCCAGTTTTGAAGAGGAGAGGAGAAGGAAAAGAGGGAGGAGGGAAAGGAAAGCAAAGAATAATTATGTGTGTTAGACTGCATCTGGTTCGACTCATTAGGAAGCTAACACTCAGCTGAGAGATTCAAACTCAGTAGAGAAGCAACTTGTAAGTAACAAGTGCAGCTCTGCCATCGCCAGTTGTCTCCTGGTCACATGCTGATGAGGTTTTCTAGTGCCATTTAGATATTTTTGAACTACTTTTCTTTTTTAGCTACCTAAAATGTGTCTACCAGATTGTAAGCTCCACGAAGGCAGAGACTTGGTGTCTTTTTTTCCCTCTTGCCTCCTGAACATTCTAAACAATTTATGGCAACATTTATGAAATGAATGAAAGACCTATTTCCTATATTCTTGTTGATTTATTCACAGGCTTGTTCCAATGCCTTTAAAATTACCTTCAGAGAGACCTGGAAACACTCAGAATTGCAGTTTGCAAGAGAACATAATCATGGAATCTTTTTAGCCCTGTTATCTCCTGCACAACATTCATTATAACAAAAAAGATATGAATTCTGATTCCATACCTAAATGAGGTTTGAGAAAGAACAGCATTACAGAGCGGGATGGAGTTCCCTCGTTGCTGTTGTTCAACTGTCCTACTATCTGGGGGAGATGATCTTAATTACCACCGGGTTTCCAACGTGCTATTGTTGACTTTCTCAATGACTCAAGGCTTCCATATGTGAACAACTACAATCACGGAAGCATCAAAAACATTAAAATTAGATATTCCTTTAATCTCTCTGTTTTTGCCTTCCTTTCATATCCTTCCTCACGATTCTAAGCCTTTCACTGATGCATGAAACCTGCTTTGTATTTTTTTCTTTGTTGCAAAAAGATGCCCCCAACTATACCTCTTCCTTTGTAAGCTGTGTGTGTGTGTTCCCAGAAACAGATCTCACATGTTAGGGTAGGGTGCTGCTTTTTTTCTCAGTTAAAAAGTGCTGACCAAAGTTTTACTTTATTGTCAGAATCTGCAAAGGATGACAATATTATGAAAGACAATGAAATAACACATCATTCTGTGTGTGACCAAGACCACCCTGATGGTAAGTATTGAGATCTTTTTCTCAGTTTTATTTCCTCATTGGGAAATATCATATTGTGTTAAAAACACAGACTTGAGGGTTTTTTTCCTCCCCGTGGGAAACTGGAATTCTGATGATATTTTGTTAGTGATAAGGACCAGCTGACTGATAGCTTTGAGGTGGGGTTGTGCTCCTGATATCCTCTTCGCCCATTCTTTTTGTACCTGGCCAGCTTTGTTTACCTTACTTAACCGTCACCTGCCTGGCTTCCGTAAGCAGTGAGTTCAAAAGCAGTGAAATGAATGTGTGGTGAGAATGAGAATAAATGGGAGTCGTCTGGAGAATAAACCCAGGAGACTCAATCTACATATCCTCAGACTATCAAGAAGAGAGAATAGAACTAACAGAAATGAAACAATCTTTAGAAAAATAACAGAAAAAAGGTTTTCCTAATGCAAACCAGTTTCTCTGCTACATACACAAAGATGCACATTGTATTTATAAGCAAAGATAATGAAAGGTCAAATGAGAATAGACACCTACATAGGCCTGTGAAATTTCTAAATATCAATGATAAAGAAAGGCTCTGAAAGCAGAGGAAAAAGAGACACTCAGGTCAGAAGCAGCTTCGCCAGAATCAGACTCACCTTCACCTTCTTCAACCACTACCCTAAATTACAGGAGGAAAAGGTAACAGTTCCAGAATTCTAAAGGACACAGCTTCTATATTTAGTGAAGTTCTATTCATGCATGAATTCAAGAGTAATATTTTTAGTAGTATAAAGATTAAGAAACTATACCACCCAAATGTGTTTTATGAATAAACTGACCAACAGCCTGTGCAAAGGACTGAATATAGAAAGGAAGGCAAAGTTTAGGACTGAGAATGGTAGACTTGGGAGAGACTGTATGGGAGAAGATTAAATAAGTGTAGAAAAGACTAGAATAATTTTTTCAATATATGTTACCTAAATGTTTTGACCCTGAAATTTATTATACATGTTGTATAAAAATGGCAAAGCAAAAGACTTTTCTCAGTAATAAAAGCCAAAATATTTTAGACCATTTCTCTCACTGACAACAACCAAACAACCTAGCCGAAGCTATATCCATATTTTATTGCATATCATACACACATAATGGACATTACATTTAACAAATACTGAATATATACTGAATAGAGATTAGAGTGAAAAGAGAGAAAAAGACTTGCAGGTGTCGTGGAGCTAACAAGATAGTGAAGAACTGTTAATCTAAATTCTGGGTAAAGAATATCCAGTTATGTGAGCCCAGAATTCAAAATTATTTTTACCTGAGATCATTTGCTACTTCTGCAAAAATATGTCTGGAGACCCATTGCTGGAAAAAACAGAAGTCCCTACTATCTCCTTATGTTTGGAACGGAAAGTCCAAAGTTATGTACCCCAGGAGGAAGAATGAGCTAGAGTAGAGCTGACTTCTGAAAGCTTGCTGCCCACCTACAAGTCATCTCAGTCCCCCAGTTAAATGAGGACTCGCTCAAATGGCCAATTGCCCAGGTAGTTAAGATAAAGACACTTAAAGTATTTACCAAAGAAAAGGGGTCATGTAGATTTCACACATTTTATTAATAATCTGTAAAATATAACGTCTAGCACATACATCAAAAAGTAGCTTTAAAAAGAGGGGGGGAGTATCCTGAAACATAGAAATAAGTAAATCCATATAAGCTGAAAAAACTGGTCACAAACTGAAAGTATAAAATAATCATTCCAACTATGTATGTATAAAGAAATAAAGATAAGACTGAAAATTTTATCAGAGAATAGGATATTGAAAAACAAGAAAAGAAAACCTAGAAGTAAAGGGTGCTTTAACTGAAATTGATAATTCAATGAACAATTTTTGTGCCTTAACATCATATTAGACATAGGAAAAAGAATTTATTAACTAAATGTAAGAGTAAAAGACTATATCAACAGAAAAGGAAAGGATGAAAACCCTAAAGTAGGAAGATATGATGGTTAAGACTATCACAAGTTGCAAGAAAAAAAGAATTGATCCAGGGCAGTATTTGAAGAAACTATGGTGAGAAATATCCTACACTGATGAAAGATACTGGCCAAATGTTCCAGAAACCCTTTGAACTCAAAGCAGAATAAATAAAACTTAAATCCACAACTAAGCCCATTATAGTAAAACTGCTGAAGGCCAAAGATAAACAGAACGTCTGAAAAGCAATCTTCAAACACTTATATGATCACTGACTTTTCAATAGAGATAATGGAAATAAAAAGACAAGACAGAAAAAGAGCTGGCAAGCAAGAATTCTGAATGTAAAGGAAAAGCAGTTTATTACGAATATTTCAGAAGAAACCATAGAGGCACAATTTATCACCAGTAGATTCTAGTGATCTACAGATAGGAAGATATTGATTCCAAGTAGATGATCAAAGACAAAGGAAATAACTAAGAACAAACTAAGCAGTAATTATTGGGTAAGTTTAAATGAATATTGATGATATGAATCAATAAGAATAACGATGCCTCATAGGAGGAAACTATACATTGCATTAAAATATTCCACAATAAGCCAAAGTCAAATTCTAACCCAGACTAAACAATTGAGTGATTTACTGTTTCAAGATAAAAAAAAAAAAAAATGTAAGCCTTGGCTTCAGTCCCCAAGACTGCAAGAAAACAAAGTTCCCGATGATGGTATTTAGTGGAATAAGTCCGATTGGCACAAAAAGTAAAAGTATCAATTGATGCTGAAATCCTACAAGTCTCAGAAACCTCTAAGAGTCAAACCAGGATGCGAGCCCTGTGGGTTTCACCACTGACTGCCCGAAGAGAATTTCCAGGCCATGGTGCAGAGGGGAGGCCCGCAGGCAGAGACACATGTGAGGGACTCAGGAGGCTCAGCTGCTAGAGAGTAGGGCAGAGTCCTAGAGGGAAAAGCTTTCGATAGCAGGTAAGCAGGGTATGCAGGAAAGGAAACTTCCAAAGCCCAGGTGAATATTGCTGAAGACTTGAGAGACTAACCCTGAAATTTATACAGGCACATAAGGAGTCCTGGTCCATCATCCAGACTAGAAAACCAGAAGATTTGTGGAGAACTCAGAACAGTTTTGTTTCCCTAGTAAAGCAAAATGAGTAACAGACTAAATGCTATTCTGGCCCTCACTGTATATCCTAAAAACAATATTTTCAATGTTCATGCCGTGTCTGAGTGACCTAACTGCATCTACCAACTGCAATATAAATCTATCTCACACCGCACAATAAGGCGGACCAAATTATCAGGTATTCAAAGAAATACTGGCAGACAGTTTTCCATGCCTCTTTCATGTTATACACATCTTATGAGCAGAAGTACTGACTGCTTTTATTATAAGTAATCTTTTCAAGAATGTTCATATACCAAACAACTTTCAAAGACAGAGAAAGTGTCTCTCTTTGAAGCAAAGGGCAGGGTTGCTTCCATTCATAGAAAATAGGAGTAGTAACTCCCTCCTGATCAAAGTATAGCCATGCTTACTGTCTGCTATAAAAGATTCCGATTCTCTATGCTCAACAGTCATTTACGGTGACACAATCCAGTAAATGTAGGATAGGTCTTGACTCACCTCAGGCTGTCCTGTGGAACTGGAGCTCCAGAAATGGCAAACACGTTCTGGTTACTGCTACTGATTTAAATATGGACTTTTTTTTTTTTTTTCATGAAATTAACAAGTCATTTTCAAGTAGATCAGCATCTCAGATCCTTCATAATTCTTGACGGGAAGCTGGAAAGTATGAACGTAGGAAAGAAAAAAAATTACTAGAAGTCAATTCAGAAATGGGACAGACTATTAACATGAAAGAACATGTTAAAATCATTATAGCTGAATTCCATATTTTGAAGATGCTACAAGAAGTATTGATCATGTTAATTTATGATGTGAAAGATATAAAAACTTCCAAATTGAGTTTCTAGAGATCAAAACCACAGTGGCTGAGATAAAAATTACAGTCAATGAGAGTAACAATACATTAGACACTGCAGAAGATGTGAATTCAATATGTAGCTATGGAAAAACATCCACATTGAAACACAGAGAGAATAAATGACAATGAAATGAGAAGAACATCACTTAACTACAGAATATTTAAAAAGTAATTCTACTTATTACACGTGAACTGAGATCTCTGAAGGTGTGAGTGGGAGGAAAAGACAGAAATATTTTGAAGAAAAAATGGTAAAATGTTTTTAATTATTCAGTGAAACCATGAACCCACATATCCTAGATATTTTATAGTCCCCATAAAGGTAGTTATTTCTAAGCTCTTCATGATCAACTCAATCAACACAGCAATAAAGGAAACAGTCTAAAAAACAATCAGAGAAAACTCCAAATTACATATAGAGGAACAAAGACAAGGATGGAGTGGAAATCTCACTGGGAACTATAAACTATAAGTACACACAAAAGCAGATGAGTCAAAAATATAACATTAAACTCTCAAAAGGTACACAAGTGTATATAGATGCTCCTTGATTTAGGGTTACATCTTGATGTATCCAGAAGTTGAAATACTCATAAGTCCAAAATTCACTTAATACATCTAACAAGCCAGTTATCATAGATTACCCTAATTTAGTTTTAAGTATGCTCAGAATATGTAGGTAGCCTAAAGTTAAGCAAAATTATCTATCATAAAGCCTATTTTATAATAAAGTGCTGAATATCTCATATAATTTGATGAACATTGTATGAGAAAGAAAAACAGAATGGCTGCATAGGGAAGCTTTCTCAACACCAAAAAGTCAAACACAGTTTGGGGACTATCTACATATTGCACAATGTTATAACTATTAAATTCAAAAGTAGGAAAAAATAACATTCAGAAAAGCTTGCTCAGGTGATGGCAGCTTAGTCTAGGTAGTGATGACTCTGACCATCAGGACGCTGAGTCAACTTTAGTGATAGTCAAGGAAGCACTAACCAGGAGAAGCCTGGCAGATATGGGAATGCCATAGTTTTTATGTTTATTTTTGCGTATTTAAATGATATGTCAATACTATTTTATTTACTTTTCTCTTCATTTGTTGAAAATTTATAAAATTCTAAAAAGAGGAAAGAAGTAAGGATGAGAATGAAGAGGAATAGAACAAAAGGAGTTAGAGGCCAGGGATTTAGCTCAATGGCACAGCATCTCCTGGCAAGTGTGAGGTCCTGAGTTCCATTTCCGGGACACCCCCTATCCCCCAAAAAAGAAGGAAAGGAATTGTCAGTGACAAGATAACAAAACAAAGATTATGTAGGGAAGTAGGAAGGATTGAACACAAGGCTGACTTCCACACACTCAAAAGCTAAAAATACTAACAATGTGCATTAGTAGATTCTAACCATATAAATTAGCATCAAGAATATCTTTGAAGACTTGTGCAATAATCATCAAAAGAGTTAAATCACAATAGAATTAAGGGAAAGTGTATCATTTTTTAAATTTCTCCTAATGTTCATACTCAACGTGAAAGTGTATTCAATAATGTAAATAATAATAAAATGTACCAGTGTAGCAAAAACACAATATATCAAATAGAATGACAGATAAGCAAATAGTTATGACAGTAAGTATAATTAGGTTACCTTTTCAAGTGTAAAAATGACTCAGATTTATTTAAATTCAGTAAAATTGTAAAGCTTAAAAATATAAAGTTAGGAAAAAAGATATATTTGGAAAACGAATATCAAAAAGAACATGAAAAACTACTTTAGAGTCTACCCAGCTAGAATTCTACCCAGAAGTCTCAAGTGAGAAAGAGCTGGTTATTTCATATTGATAAAATGTTAAATCCCTGACTGAATACAGTAGTGATGGGTCTTTAGGTGTTACATGATATGGCAACAGGTACAATACAAATAAAAACCTGTTTGAAATGCAATAGGGAATTCATGGATACAATATTATCAGCAGTGACAGAACAAATAGACTAAAAAGTGACATAGAAGGTTTTAAAAATGTGATTAACCATGTAGCCCTGCTGCAGGAATAGACAGTCTGATCAATGAAACAGACTAAGGAGTTTAGAAATAGACCCAGTACATATTCTGCCTGACATTTCAAAGACAGATGATTCAATAAATGGCTTTAAAACAAGTAGTTCACTCTTTGGAAAAATAAGCTGAATCCCAACCTCATTTCTTACACCAACATAAATTCCAAAGGGAGCAAAGATTAAATATAAAAATGGAACTCTAAAATATTACAGTAAAAGAGCCAATGGTATTATTCAGCATTAAAAAGAAATGAGCTATAAACCTGTGAAAAGACATAGAAGAAACTTAAATGCATATCACTAAGCAAAAGAAGCCAATTTGAAAAGCTATAAACTATACAATTCCAGTTATATGATATTCTAGCAAAGACAAAAGTATGGATATAGTGAAAATACCCAGTTTCTAGCAGAAAAATTCAAGACAGTGTTACTAGTCTGCTAGCTACTGTAGTGGTGAATACATGTCATACATTTCTCCAAATCATAGAATGTACACAGCACCAAAATTCAACCCTCATATAATTCATGAACTGAGTAATAATGTCAGCATGGGCTCATCAATTGTAACAAATGCACCACCCTGGAGGATAAAATTGATCATTACAGAGGCTGCGCAGGAAGTATGTGATATATCACTGTACCTTCCTCTTAATTTGGTGTGTACCTAAATTGCTTGAAAAATAGTCTCTTCTAAAAAAAATAAATTGGTTTTGATGCACCTGTCATTGTATGTGCATGTTACAAAACACAGGCCTTTGTATGTGTCTTAATATCTGTGTATGTATAGCTCATTATGTGTCAATAAAAGAAAGAAATGACTAAGTGTGAATTTATATATTTTGACATGATAAAAGCTATAATCAAATTCTAATGAAAAGCTACTGGAAAAAATATTCTAACCAAAATGACAAATAGCTAATTTCTTAACTGAAAAGTATTGCATACTACAACAAGGGGAAAAAAAGCACAAGAGAAAACTGGACAAAAGATTCAGTTACTGAACTGTTTCTCAAAAGAACTATAGTAAGTATAAATAAAAAGATGATGTTGTCTTTTTATTGTTTAAAGAAATGAAATAAAACAGGAATGCAATATCTTCTCTTTTTGGATAATCTAAAATACAAAAAAAAAAAAAAATCACTGTGAATAGAGTTTCCAAACATTGCATTCTACAAGTGAGAAACTAAAAATTTTCTCACCAATAATTTTGGCAGAACTTAATAAAAAGTAAAATGTCATACTTTGAAAGAGTAATTATGATCCAGAATTTTATTCTAAAGTAAATATTGATTCACGAAACTTCATTGCCACATTGTCTTTAATGACACACACTTGTAAAATTGGAAACACTTAGAAGTTCATCCATAACATGATATAGTATGCATCTTTTCAAAATGACACTTCTGGCTTGTCTTCAGATCATATAAATCTTTCACCTTGTTCAAAATAAGATTTTTAAGGAAATTCTAATGATAGTAGATGATGCTTATAAATGTATGAAATAAAATGTAGAAATCAAAGCAGATGCATGAACATGTCTTCAGATGTATGTATACACATACATAAAGGCACATAACACTGAAATTAATGTGTTTGCATGTGTATATGCACATATAGACATATTCTTCATAATACACATGCTCACAATAAAATGATGGTAATTCAGAACATTAAAAGTGGCTATTCCTTGTTATAAAATTAGCCATAAAATTCTCAGTGCTTGCATGGCATTCTTCAGTATATCTATAAAGAAATTTTATTCCTTGTTAATTACAAGAAAAACATACTTTTGAAATGTATTTTTGGCCCCAAATCAAGAATGTTTAGGAGTTAATCAAATTCATGCTAATCTAGTTGAACTTTTGCTTTATACTTGGAATATTTTTAAACATACTAAAAATTTAAATATTAAAGCAATTAAATTTAAAGCTTAAAAAGTATACACTTTACACTGTCTCTTTAAGACAAGAATCACATTTTGAAAAGCCTTTATTCTTAGAAAACTCTGAGTAGCTAATAACCTGCAAATGATGAAAACTATATTGCTGTTACTTTTTGTTCAAAAACAGTCCATTTACAAAATGATTTTAAGTTTAGCCCCTAGAAATGCTTAATCTCAGACTGATGTCCCAGACCAATTTTTATGCAAATTAATTAAAGCTAAAGTGTTAGCTTGAGCCAAACTTAATTACAGGGGCTTCAAGAAACAATCCTGTGATCTATTTCTGAAGAAAAGTGAATGGGTTTTTGGATTATCTCTGCCATAGTCCCCTCCCATTAGTATGGATGATTGAATTCACTGTATGAAAAATATATGCATAATATATGGAAGACTGTGTTCTTTTGCTCTTTTTCCCAAGAGGGATTAGGTCCAAGGACTTTAAGGGGAGAGGGATTCAAGTAGACTGAATATACAGAGGCAAACAGAAAGCTCCCTGCAGGGGCCAAAAAAGCAAGATGGAAAGTGCGCCTCAGGGAGCACTGAGGAGAAGAGAGTGGCAGGAGACCCCCCACTCCCAGCTGCCATTGACACAGAGCAGGCCTGCATGCAGGACAAAGAGCTCTCCCACACCTGGTCCTCCATAGGCCAAGTCCTGTCTTGTCTAGGGAATGAGAATACACAATCATTCTTGAATTTCAAACTTAGGCACCTCATTTCTTCCCCCCAGTTGTTACTAACTTTATTTTATAAAAATGGAGAAGAAGAAAATATATATACTTCTATTTCAAGAAATGATTGCCAAAATACATGAAGCATACAGGTGAAACAGATCAGAAATAGAGACAAGCACACAGGGCATGGGAGAGAAATATTCCAAAAATGCTTTGAAATGGCCTTTCATCTTCAAAGTGTGTCAGACCTACAGTCTCAGAAACCCTGGTGTGCGTCAACAGCCTCAGGTGCCACCTCAAGCTGTCCCAGCTTATCAGCAGCGCCCCAGGCCCCGTTCAATTGTGATCTTCCCACTCCTGATTGAAGGTATGTAGAGTGGGTGAGTCTATTCACTGACTGCCTCATACCAACAAAGCTAGATGCCAAAGAAAAAGTCTACAGGTCCCAGCAAGGACCTTATGATGAGGTCGCTATGATGGTCACTTCCCCATATAAATAGCAGTAATGAGTCTCACTCATAATACTGTGAGCTTTTGCTCCCAATGTTACCCCCCACTAACAGACATTAATGTGATTTAAACCTAGGAAATTATCTGGTGTCACACCCAATATTTTTCCCATTGATAATGAAATTGTGGCCAAAAGAGGTTGTAACTTTTCACAAAACATCTAGTTGTCTTTATACCTATACTAGAGTTCTTTGCAACAATGTAGCATATGGAGTGCTTACTAGTATAAAGCATTTACTGTGTTGTTAAAGGATAAAGCAAAAGTAAGTTACTGCCACTAATGATGATTTGTAGAATTTGATGAGCAATACATAGAAAACAAGTTAAATAAACAATTTCAGTTACATTTCATTAGTAGATTTTGGGAAAGAAATATGTATAAAACAAAACTACTTTCACAATATTCATGATGTAGTAAGAGAACAGATACAATCATTTAATCATAAGGAGGAGAGTAAATACATGAATGAGCGAGAAGTTTTATAAACAAAGTTGTGAAAATGATCAGTCCTGCTTTATGCATGAGAAAATGCTACACACAAAACACGGAAAATCGATGGCTTCAATTTGAAAAATGAAAATTTTACTATGTGGGGAAAGAGAAAGAAGGAGTATTTTATGTGTTAAGAAAAAAAGTGGCTACAAAATCTAAAAAATAACATTTTTAGGAAATGGTGAATATATTAGTATACAAAGACCGTACAGAGTGCTAGTTAATCTTCCAAAAACAGGGAAGAAATAGGGAAACATTAGAAAAGTTACTCATTGTTTGTCAACTGTTATTCAAGTAGAATAAGGCCTGAAAAGGAGTAACTAGATCCAGCTAGATATACATACAACCTCCACAAAACACACACGTTTTAGCCAGAAACTTTTCTTCTATTACTGAGAACGTTTTTCTATATTTTAATTTTTTTTCTCATCATAATTATTAAATCATAAGGCATAAAATTGTTATGAAATATAAAATGCTTGTTCATAAAACAAAAGCACGTAAATTTAAATCTCACCTGCCATTCAAAGATAATCAGTGTTAGCATTTGAAGTACAGCCTTCCGGTTTTTGTATCCATTTATACAAACACAGGGAGCGCACACGTGTGGAATTTTCAAAAGACAAATCAAATTATACCTTCTACTGCCCTTTTAAATTTCATAATATATTTTTTGTTGTCTTGATCATCATATTTCTTTTACTTACTACCTCTTTGCTTTCTTAGTACATTTTAACTCAAAGGTTTGTATATCTAAAACATAATTTATTCATTTATGGTGCTTTTTCTCTCCATGAAATTCATTGCAGATTTTAATACTGTCATTGCACTTTTAGATCTATAGATTGTTTTTACTGTGTCAGTAAATTTCCTGTTCTCTAATCCATCTTTTTATTTCTTTGTTCATCAGACCTTATATTTTATCACAAACACAATGATATGCCTTATATTTTTGTTTTTCTGAATATATCTTGTAAAAGTATTTTTTGCCTTAGCATAATTGCCTTATATAATGTTTCAGTTTTTAAATCTCTCTTTGTTTGAATAGCTGAAAGTAGTTATCAAAATATTTGGCAGGAGACAAAGTGAAAATGTACACTTTCCTCTATCTGATTCGTATCAGAATGGTTCTTTCCACCCAGCCGTTCTGGTGGCCATCTACACTTACTTAGAGATCTGCAACTCAAAACCTGAGACTCTGTTTTTATCAGAAGTGAGTTTGACATCCTCTCACCACACTTCTTCATTGATTTTATAAACTTGATTTTGGAATTTTCTATTTATTCTCATTAAATTTCATCTAATTTCACCTAGTTTATTGGCTGTTTTGGTCTTGATTTTTCTCTCTGATATGTTATTTCTTCATCTCAGTTTCTTTCCATCTACAAATTTCCTAGCAGTGATCTTTTTAAAAAGTTGGAGCTCTTTCTGTATTCTTGTAACTGTGTGCATTTGAGGACAGCCACTCTATGTTATTTAAAATCTGCTCTCGCCACCAGACAAATCTACCACTTGGTGGCATGTGGTACACTGTAGAATGAGTAGCTGCTGGTGTGGTCATCGTCACTCTGTGTAGGGTCACAGGTGACTAGAATAGAAACTGATTTGGGTGCAAAGATTTTATATCACTTATTGCTGCATATTAAATAATTTTCTTACCAGGAATGGCAAAATATCATCCAAAAAAGAAAAGGAGCAAATGGAATTCTCATACATTTCTTGCAGAAGTGTGCCATATAACAAATTCTTTAGAACAATGTTTTGCTGCGTCAAAGTTGAACAATTTGTTCTCATAATAGTAGCAATTGCACTTCTGATTTCATACCCAGATGATACAAACACACTATCCAACAAAGGCCATGTAAGAGAATGTTTTCACCAGTGTTACTCATAATAAATACAAACTGCAAAGAATTCAGTTTCAGAAGGCATAGCACATTCAGCCAACTGCATAGTATATATCAATGAAGACACTGACAAATAATCCAGGTAGTAAATGAGATTAATCTCACAGACAAAAATGTATTTAAAAATTAAGATGCAAATGTACATATGTTCTGTTTATATGGATTTCAAATGCAGACAAAACCGTTACCTATTGGGGAGGTTCAAGCAGACCAAAGACACTGGTGTTAGGCATATTCTTGATCTGCCTGGTGATCACGTGAAGATGTGTGTGTGTGTGTGTGTGTGTGTGTGTGTGTGTGTGTGTGTGTGTGAAAGAGAGAGAGAGAAAGAGAGAGAGAGAAAGAGAGAGAGAGAGAGAGAGGCACCATTGAGCTGTGTCCACTGTGGATGTGTGTATTTCACTACATGCAAAGTAAACTTTAAATTTAAGTATATAATAAAGATATTCTCAGGAATTGTGAAGAGGCATTTATAGTTAGATAGAAATAGTAATAAATTTTGAAGCCAGAATGAAGACTGCAATGTGGTAATGATGAGAGATAATAAATGTGATGTGTCTAAGTAAAGTCTGGTTTATTTGAGGGGCAGTAAAGAATTTTCAGACACTCTGTAGTTGGGTGGTACTTCTTGATCTTTAGCAAATGTATAAATCAAATGGAGATCTTATAAAAAGTAGGTTTTAATTCTCCAGGCCTGGATTAAAGCCTCAAATTCTGTATGTTTTAGAAATTACTAAGCAATCCTAAATGGAGAGGCAGTAAGGAATTATGGGGAGGAATGAGATTAGCAACAAAGGAAAGTTCTTGATCCAATCCATGTTTTGAATGGCCTTTCTGCTGGCAAATCACAAAATAGATTACAAGGGAAGAAAATGACAGATCCAAGAGACAGTGATGCACTATGGATTGGGAAAGGAGAGTGGAATATGGGGAAAGACAAATATTTTGTAGAATCATCAAAACAAAACTAGAGTCTCTTTGAACTTGATGTTTCTAATTTTAATGATCAGGTAGATAAACATGCTTCAGTTTTACTCATTTTATCAGATCCTTTTAGTCCAAATTGAACTCAGAAAAGATGGAAGTCAGAAGGAAGTTGTGTTTCTGGATCACACTAGAAGAGAATAAATCTGGGGAAAGTATAGAGTGGGTGGTTTAAGAACAGCTGTATCTAAGAGAAAAATACAAGATGAAAGTTTGTGCAAGTCAACGTTGCTACAGTGAGAAAGCAGGCCAAAGTCTCATTGGCTTTCAACAGCAAGGGTTTGTTGTGCCCATTCCTGGCTCTGCTGGTGGCTTTGTTTTCATTCCAGGACCTAGGATAGAGGATCAGGTTCTGTTAGGAGCAGGGATCCAAGGGAACATGCAGTGGATCTTGACCTTCTGCTCAGATGCAGCACACATCATGTCAGTGCCAGGGCCCTTTTCTAAACCAAGCCACATGAGCAGGCCTGGTGCTGATGCGGTGTGAACACCACTTTGTTCCAGACTGCGTCTGCAAGTCTTATGATTTCAGCTTGAGATATACATTCCTCCCCCAGTGCCGTTCATCAGGGAGATGTACCCAGGCAAAGAGCTGGAGCTCTTTGCGCCTCTGAGCCCTCCTAGTTCTGAAATTTTTGATTTTGAAATTCAACAGTTAAATATTCTCAGCACAAAAATCTTTCATTAGTGTGAGGCAAAATGGACAGATTTCAATTTCCTCTCTTAATGAGCACTTTAATGTTCAGAAGTCAACAGGGGAGACAAGAGAGAGAACCCAGGGGGTATGGGAAAAAAGATATTACTAGATAATCAGTCTTGAAGTAATCAAGAGTTGGCTGAATTCTCTCCTGATCTCTCCTGGATTCAGTAGGTGTCTTAAGAGAATGGTTGAACTATTACTGTATTCTATCCCTGTGCTATCACTTTACTCAAATTTTTGTGCCCTGATAATGAAAGAATGAAATTACCAGTAGTGTTTTAATGTTTTCAGTGTTTTTGGGGGGGTTGTTGTTGTTGTTTTGATATCAGGATTGAACTCATGACCTTGCACTTGCCAGGGAGGCACTTTGTGTCACTGAGCTAAACCCCTCAGCCTTCTTGGATTCTTTAATATGGAAAATATCTGTACCTTAAAAGGAAATTAACTGTAGTTATTCCTGATAGTCCAGAAATTATTTTTAGATTTCAAAGCTTTAGGCTGTGTCCACCCATGTCCAATATACTGATAAGCTAAATACTAATTACAATAGCCAGTAAAGAGAATTTTTTGCCAAATTACCTGGATACTTCTCATAAAATAATTGACATATTTCAATTGTTTAAAAATTATGTCATTTCCATCTAGTTCAGTTCAGAACTGTTCTGTATTACTTCATGCATGATTAAACTATGATTTTTGAAGGTTTTGCTTTTTCAAATACAGCATAAAGCTGTCGTCATGCATATCACATCTCTTTTATTTTTGCAATCACTGTTCTTAACAGGACAAGAAAATGATTCAATGAAGAATGAAATAAAACTTGATGCAGAATCCCAGAGCTCATATATGGAAACTGAAGGTACCGAAACCAGAATATATTGTTATCAGAAGAGTAAGATGAAGCTGTGAACTGTGACTGCTGTATAAAAAGTGTGAGTGGTGGTAGTGGTGTGTGTGTGTGTGTGTGTGTGTGTGTGTGTGTGTGTGTGAGTGTGTAGGCAATGATTCCTGGAGGTGGTGAAAGTGTTCTGCTTTGTGAACCTTCTGAAACTTAGTGGAATGAGAAAGAGCTTTAACTTTCTATGCTGTAATCACTGTTTTCTCAGCGATTCCAACGAAAACACCCCAGAATCTCCTTCTGTCTCATTCTATTTAGAGCTTTCATTAAACCAAGAAGATGCCACAATTGTGGAGCAACCCGAAGTGATTCCACTGACAGATGATCAAGAAGAAAAAGAAGGTGCAAACGGTAAAACTGCTCTTAAATTAACCCGTCAAGAATAGAGCGTCTCATTGGATTCCTGCCTGGAATCCAACCATCAAAGTAACCCGCTTGCAATTGCAGTCTAGAAAGAGGAAAATGAACATTTCTTTAAGTCTGAAACTAGAATAAAATTTAGAAGTAGCAAAAGAGGGGTCTTGTAGCACTTTTTCCCTCTTCCAAATACAATGAGGATACTTTAATTATTTGTTTAGATTCAATTTAAAGCTTTAAGACAATAGTATTGAGAAATTCTACAAGAAACCAAAATTATGCAGTAAAGGAATAAAATACACAGAAAACCTGAAATAGCTTTGAAACAAATAGACAATTTGTGTTAATTTCATTCTGCCCTCCTTCTTATGATAATGTTTAAAGAAGCAAAGTATGTAATACTTATTATATAAACCTTCTGAATTGCAAGCTTATCTGCTAATAGTAGGATACAATAAATTGAGTACTTATTAAAAACAAATGAAATATAATGGTTTCTGGAGACATAGGAGGAATGAACACCTTGTAAATATTAGTTTGGGGCAATAAGTCAGAATATTGAAGTGAAGAGGGACCTGTTTGATAAAAAGTTTTTCTGCAAATCTATCGAACAAATTTAGTATTTATTGAAAATCTTGAAGAATTCAATTTTAAAATATAGAAGTCTCTTTTAAAAAGCTCAGGAAATAATTTTTGTTGCATTATATCACACATCATACTGCTCTTAAATAAGTATTTCCAAATCAGTTGTAAAGTAGTAACTTGTTAGGCTTTGTTTATAGAACACTGTGATCAATTTTGTCTCCAAATTAAAATGTAGACATGGTCTCAGTTGTAAAATCAGGTCAATAGCAACCACAGCTTTCGAATTATGACTGCTTCTTGGCAGCAGCATTAACAAAGCTTAATTGCAGAACTATGTGAGTGATTTTGACAATTTGTTTTAATTTCTAAAATTTTTATAGCTCAGTATTTTTCCATATTTATGTCTCTACTTTTTCTTTGTTGCAAACTAGGAAGGTTAGCCTCCTAACACCATGTTCCTGGCTAGCAAATGAATAACTTACTTGAAGTATTTTATGTCTAACAAGAATAATAGAGAATCGATACAACCTTCTTCAGATTCAGATACATGATATTGCTGTCTTCCATTTTACTCCTGAAATGAAATATCCACAATACATGTCCCTTTGCTTAATTTTTGTACTGTAGAAATTATTTGCTTTGTACATTCTGCCTGAAGAAATGTAAATGAGTTAAAGAACATCAAACAACTGGTACATTTTCTTTTTTCTAGCTTGACCTATGAAAGAAGAGCTCACAGTCAGCACACATATTCCTAGCACGAACATTCCTCTAATTACTGAGGAATTAAATATTAGTTTTGTCTCTTCCTTGTAGGTGTACCAGTCCGCCCTCATAAAGACTGGGATGGCATATGGGAAAGGTTCAGGTCAAATTCTGCGACTTGCTCGTAGCCACTTTGAAGTTGAATTTCTTTATTCAAATTTGACATTTTACTGGAAGAGAGTGATACTGGTGAGCTTGAGTTAGTGTTTTTCCTTCCTGTCTTTATCACAGACCCTCAACTTGGCTCTTCCTTGAACATTTCTGGTGTTTAAATTTGGCATAACTTTAAATGCATCACCTGTGTCATTGTAGTCTTTTCATCAAAGAATTGAAAGTTAGCCTGTTATGTAAGACAAAAGTTCTTGTTTCATTTTATTTTGTGTTGCTAATAATACCACAGACTGGGAAAGTTATAAAGAACAGAGGTTATTCCAGCTCATATTTCTAACAGTTCAAGTTCCAGTTCCCAAATCTTTCCAGTAAGAGTCCTGGGGCAGCAAGGGCATCACGTGGCAAGGAGCAGGAACATGTATGTGTATGTGTGTACTTGTCTGCTCTCACTCTTTTTTATAAAACCAGCAGGATTCAATTATGGATGTTCCATCCTAATGACCTTGTCTAATCCTAATCACTTCCCAAAGGTCCTGCCTCTAAACGTGTTGTGGTAGAGTTAATTTTTCACACACTTGATACCTCATATTGGAGATTTAATTTCAACACTCAAAGCCTTGGGGGACCCTCAAACCATATCACAACCATGCAGTACCCAAAGGAAAGGAGGACCTTGTAGGTTCAACATGGCCCGCATAGCTCCTCTCTACCAATGCCAAGCAGGGTGGCCTCGGGCAGGTTATTGAATAGGTTTGCTTCAGGTTCCTCATCTGTAAGATGGTGGTGACAAAAGTAGCTGTCACATAGAGTCATGGGGAAAATTTAACCAGTAACATATGTAAAGCAGTGACAACAATACCTGTCACACAGAAAGCATTCCTTAGCTTCTTAGTATTTATTATAATTTGATGAACAGATGACAAAGCCAAGAGAAGCCACATGTGAATCCCCCAAGTTCATCATTGTCCTTTTTAACAGCATTAAATCCATAGAAATGTCACATATTCTACATCAACCTTCCTCAACAAGTGGCCCCTCCCATTCAATTGGTAGAACCATGTCACGTAGGCAGTTTCATTATGGTTATAAACTCTACAACTCATCGCTTAATTTATTCTATAAAAATAGAACATGAGTGGATGTTGGGATGTGAGGCATTTCTCTCATTTATAAGTTCCTTTTTCTTTGTTAAGGTCTCAAGCTTCTATTTGGGAAATGACTATAGAACCATCATTTCTATTTCTAAAGAAAGACACCACTGATATATTAATAACTTTACAGAATAAAAGTAGTAAATAAGTTCAAAAGAGTAGAATTTACTTTGCTTTCTGTTCATTCATGTAGTTGTTAAAGAGTCTTATTTGAGGACGTTTGTAACTATAGCTCCACATTTTATGTATATTCTTGCAAAGTAGTCTTTTAATGAAAATTTTCACTACAAATTGTCTATAAGCAAAAACAATGGTATTCCAATATATTTGTAGAAATATTCTTCATGGCTCTGACAATATCAATTCTCTTTAATTACTAAAATCTTCTTAAGTTGGCAAGAGTCAATTGCTTTAAAAAATAATAAACCAGGAAAAATGTATAACTTTTCTTTCTCATTTTCTGCATTTTATAAGAGTGGAAAATACAGATAATCTTCAGGATACATCTTCTATAGCTCCCAGGTGTATGAGCACAGATGTTGCAACATTAAGTTTTGAAGTTATCTCTACCAAACTATGGATTTCAAAAAGAAAGAAAAATATTCAGCAGAAGTTCATGCTGATAAAATTGCACAATAGCACAATGGACATATCCCTGGGAGACCTAAAATATAAAAATTTGAACGGGTAGAAAGTAAGGTTTCACATATGGCAGGTTTTCTCATATAACCACATTGCCTTTTCTTAAAGGTGTCCAGTTTTATGCTTTCCCAGCAGGATCTGCAATAAGTATGAAATCCACTGGAATAACATCATTTAGGCTAATAACCAAACAAGAAAGAATTTAGGAGATCTCTAAAAAGGGTGTCATGTTTTAGTCTAAGAGTTACATATGGTCAGTATTTTTCATAAGATTTTTATTTCTACTTTAATTCAAAATATATGACATAAAAGTCTCAACTATATCATTACATCATTATTGTGTCACCAAATTTCTTTGCTGTTTTGTTATAAATAATGTGGGACTTTTTCTTCAAGTATTGCACAGAATGCATACATTTAGTCTCAAATATTTTTCTTACTTGAATAACAGGGATAACATGGAATAGTAATACTTTATTTATCTAAAACTGACCAAATGTTGATGGATATTTAAGGTGTATTATGGTCTAAAGTTGTCTTAGGAAAGATGAATAGGCAAACATGTGAGTAGGGAATTAAGTGCAAGCCAGTGACAACAATGAATCGTTATGTGCTTAAGCTCACATTTTGGCAGTCAACCAGCGTGTCCATAAGGCAAAGTCTACAGAGAGCCATGGCTTTAATCCCTGACTATGCAATGGCTGCCAATCCTTTACTATTTTAAGATAGTAATGAAGAGTAGAAACTCAGTAATGCAGCTATGAGATCCTACAGTTTCCCAACTGTGCTCAGACATCCTGGTCTGAAAAACCATATTCTGAATGTGATGAGAGCTAATGTTCATCAATCAAGATGCATGAAAGCTAATATTCATCAATACGGTGAGTGCTAAATTCTTAGAATTTCTCTAGTCTTACTTACTATATTCTATTGATAAAAATGTAGGTGCACCCTGGGCCAGACAAAAAGATAGCCAGATTAACTATATTTTATATTAGGACTTGCCAGTAATTGGACAGCTAATTATTCACTGAAGATATTTTAAGGCTGCCTTTGAACTTACATTATGTCCATGTACAAAATCCACTAAGAACCAAATCTCCATCATCCTGTTTTTAGTCTACACTGAAAATGTCTTTCCTTGTAACTCCTCTGACTACTGGCTTGTTTTTCAGGGAAGACACAATAAGTGAGCTGTTTTGTCCTCTGCTCCATCATAATTAATCAAATTCATTAGGATCTGCCTGGTCTAGGAAGCACCACCGCACAGCTCCTGGTGTGTTCTGTCATGGGTGGGATTCCTACAGTGCTGACAAAGTCCTGTTGCCTCTCCTTAAAAAGCAGCCCTTGTTCTAGCGGTGTAGCCATAAATAACATCAATAACATTTGAGCTTTTGTAGTAGCCTGTGATCTTTGCTACAGAGAACCATAGTGTTTGGTGATATTTTTGACTCATCAAAACATTATATAAACTTCAGTCATCAACTCAGCACTGAACTGGGCTTGATTTCCATCACCGTCTTGCATCTTGAGAAATGAACTACTTACCAGACTTTTCTATGTTCAGAAAGTGTTTGTGTCTAATCTTTTCAAATGAAGTCAACAGTTAGTATTTTTTACATTAGCAATACTATTATTTAGTTTCCTAGGGCAGTTTCATTTTCATATGATTTCCCTCTGTTACTGGTCTTCTTTGCTAATTGCATTTTGTAGCTGGAATTTGTCAACTAAAACCGTTGTTTTATGATTATAAATTGAATTTAAATGCCAGTCCCTGTTTGGGTTTGTGAATATTTTGAAATGTCTAATGAAATTCCCTGTATGAGTCAAGTACACTGCATATAAAAATTATAAATTTTTATAAATTTACAACTTGGCTTATAAAAATGAAATGTTTTATACATACCTATATGGATCCAATATATACATGTAGAAGCAGTGTATTGAAATTCTATTGTATAAGAAAGATGTAAAGATTCAATTTTTAAATTCTCATTTAACAACTTTTAAAATTTAGTTTTTGAATATTAATCTTCATGATTCATCTCAAGCAATAATGTAACGGAACTATAATTTTATGGTCCATAAAATTTTAGCATGCATAGATGAATGAAAAGCCCGTTGACTGCTACAATAATAATGTTAATTTGCATCATATATTTAGGTATGCGTATGTATAAATTCAAACTGTGCATATGTAAAGGTCATGTGAAGTTTGCCAATAAGAAATTTACTCAACATCTTCAATTTATCCAACCCCCTAGCTTGCTGTGATCATATAGTATCTTCAGATCTAGGGAAAAAAGTCCCTGAAATTCTATTTTATATGTTAGAAGAATTTAACAGTCCCTTTCAGGATCTCTGAGAATTCTTTTGGCTAAGAACTACCTCTGATCGCAAGCTCCAAGTTCTTGTCTCTGGTGACTTCGCACTCCAGCGAGCGCCTTTCATTCCATCACAGCATCTCTAGGCCTCAGTGTACTCCCCACACTGACCCCCACCCACTGGAACTCCTCAGGTCCTGAAGGACCACAAACTCCAGCTGTGTGTGCGCTGAGGTGAATGCTGGCCTGAAAACTTTGGGTTGTTAGTCCACCCGTCAAAGGCTTTTCAGAGACCATTTCGTCTAATAACTCTTTAGTGACCAGCCGCATCCTGGATCCTCTAGTTGTGATTTGATATCCTCTGCTCTCGAACCCCTCAGTTACATTTACATTTTGACTCTGCAGCCTGTCTAGGTCAGCCTGGTCTTCATCTAAAGAACTCCAATAACCACACAGTTTTCAAAAGTAACTTACAAAATCCAAAAGACCTGTCCCTTGAGTGGAATTCTAATTCCAAACTTTGAACATTTCATTCCTCTCTGAAACATTAGAATTCTACAACTTTGTGTATAAAATGCTTGAATTCAATGAAAGAAAATACTTTTATTTGCATCTAAACATATTATTTGTAGATACAATTCTTAAATATTCCAGAAAATTAAAATAAACTTCCTCTAAAGATTCGTAAGTATAATTATTATCATTTGGTGATGTCTTTACTGTATTTAGCTTCTTCCTCTCTTTATAATTTTTCAGAAAAATAAACTCATGATTTTCACAAATAGATAAAAGGAATACATGTAAAAATTTTATTTAAATCAATAATTAATGGAAGTAATATAGTAAAACTAGTTCAAAAAAGTAGCTGAAATGTGTATATATAAAATAGAATGTGTGTAATCCACATATGTGCACATAAAATGAGTTATACATGTGCACTATGGACATAGTACATATGGAATCAGAAATGCTGATTGTATCTGGCCTATTATCTGAATGAACTCACACAACTCAAGAACACTGACATTTCTGGAACTGGTTAATATTGCACAGAACAGTGTCTTTCTACCAGACAAAATTTACTTTCATTGCTATGAACAAATCTCATATTCATTATTACAAGTTTTCTATAAGTTAACTTCTGTCCCTACAGGTATGTTGATCTGTCTAGTTGAACAGAAAGTCAATCAAAGAAATAACGCCCTTATAGAATTACATAATCACAAGGCAATGCTAACCAGTATGCAGAGTTCCACCTAATCCCTTTTGTCCATTGTCAGATCTTGGACAATTTTTCTCAACAGTACACTGAAGGTAAAATTGCCATGTTACCCTTTTAGCCACCTCATTGTTCATTATGATTAACTATTTGACATATTGAACAGGATTATAACATATAAAATACTAAGATATTATTGAGGTAGGGCAGCCTCAATTACATCTGATATTATAGTTTATATGCTATCCACCTGTGCAAAGAACTGCTATTGTACATGTACTCTAAACCACACTGTGTAGTATACCATTCTATAAGCACACGCATACTGTCCATTCTACTATAGTAGACACATATTAGAGAGGGAAATGTTCTGAGATACCTCAGTTGTAAGATATACTATCATTTTATGCATTACTAATAAATCCTTAAAACATCACTAATTACTTTCTTACCATTTAGACTTTTCAGTAATATTCACCAAAATACTCTTCTAGACTGAAAGTGACAGAACTTTCACCATACATCACTTTTGAGAATGCATAGGAAGAAAATTTCATATTAAATAAATTATTGTTAAAAATGTCCTCAGATTGGGGCCCCATTTTCTGAATCACTTTGGTCAGCAATATCTGTGTTATTTTTCACTCACTGTGGTTCTCTTTGTCAAGTCTTGATAGTTCAAAATTTAAGAGCATTCGTAACCAGTTTAGGTATCCATCCCTCCATCCACTGATGGATAAATAGTTTGTGTTCATATCTTCAATATTATGAATGCTTAAGTGAATATGCAATGCAGATATCGATCTACTAATTTACTTTCATTAGATTATACAGCCAGAAGTTATGTAGCTGGATCATGTGGTAGTTCTGTCTTAAATTTTTTGAGAAACATACATACTATTTTCTATCCTGATTGTACTAATTTATGTTCCCATGAACATGCAGAAAGGTTCCTATTTCTCCACACTTGCCAACACTTGTGACTGTTATTGTTTAATAAGAACTTTTCCTAACAAGTGTAATGTTCTATCTCAATGCAGTTTTAACTTGTACTTCTCCAGAAGTGATATTAAACACCTGGTCGTGTACCTCCTGGCCATTTGTATATCTTCCTTGGAGAAATGCTATTCATGTATCTCACCCACTTTTTCAAGCAGATGGTTTGTATTATTGCTATTAAGTCATAAGAATTCCTGTTTAATTGCCATGACCTGCATCAGTGGAGTCCTGAGAGGGGCCAATCAGAGATCAAAAAAAAACCTAGATACATACTAAAGAAAAAGTGGGACTGGATGGGACCTGACCTTTCTGAGAGGCAGACACAAACCAGCACAGTCTGCATCTTTATTTATATACAATAAAAAGGGGGAAGTGCACAATGGGGACAAAAGTGCACAGTGTCAGTGTTTTGTTAAGAACACTGAAAATGAAACACTCTCAGAGCTACCTGCTGTAGTCAACCGGGAGTCACACACCTGCTGGACTGGCCTTGCTCTAGTCCCTGCAGTGTGTTTGCATGGCTCCCCTCTGGTGCTCTGTGTTCTCAGGGCTGGCCTTGCTCTAGCCCCAAATGTGTGCTCAATCTCTGACTCAGCTGCTCCTCACATTTTATTTCTTGTATTATTTTTCTATTGGACATTAGAAATATTTCCTCTAAATTTTGTTATTTACTTTCCTTGGTTAACTTTGAACTTAGTCTTTTTTTACTTTCTTGAGGTGTAAACTTACCATTTTCTTTTTGGCTTAATGTAAGTTTTTATAACCATAAATTTCCCTCTTACCATTTCTTGGGCTGTATCCCTTCAGTTTTACTATGCTATCTTTCCATTTTTGTCTGTCTCAAAACTTTTTCTTTTTGGCTCCTTCTTAGATCTACTAGATTGCTTAGCACATATTTAATTTCCATTTATTTATGTATTTTCTAAATGTCTTCCTGTTTTTGATTTCTAGTTTGTACCATTGTGATCTGAAAAAAAATACTTGATACAATTTAGATGCTCTTGAATTTGTTAAAATTATTTTGTGACCTAATATGTGTTCTACTCTGAAGAATAGGCTATTGCTCTTGAGAAGAATTTGTATTCTGCTTTAGATGAATGTTATGCATATTGCTGCTATATCTGTTCAGTCCATAATGTTCAAAACTATTTTTTAATGATTTTCTTTCTAAATGATCCAGTCATTCTAAAGAGAGGGCTATCAATGTCCTGTATTGTTATGTATTTCAATTTTCAGCTTTGACTAGTAGCTTTATATGTTTAGACTCTCTGATATTTGGTGTTTAAATATTTAGAATTGTTATACCTTTGTGATAAAGTGACCCCTTTATCATTGTATAGTCTCTTGTAACCCTTTTTGACTTAGAGTCAGTTTTGTCCAAGTATACCAAGCTATTTCTATTGGAAAGTCAAGCTGTCCATGAAAGCCAGAGAAGCAGAGAGAAGTTACCATAGCAGAAGTGATAGGGTGGAAGCCTCGGGCCAGCAGTGGGATTCAGGGATTCCCTGGTCGCTCCTAGAAGTGGGGATCTGAACACTTACTGGCAGCTTAGATGCATCCAGATGGTTTCATTCATCATTGATTCCTGTGTTTTTCATGTTAAATTATAGACTCTAGTCAGTATGGACCATAAAATATTACATTTATTGCATTGTGCTGGCTTTCAGTATAGGACTCCTATAATTATATGAAATTCAAATTTCAGGGTCCATAAATAAAGTTTTATGGGAACATGCAAATCCTAAAACATTTACTACCTGGAACTTCAGAGAAAAATTTTGCTGAGCCCTGCCTATAGCATCTAAGTTAACATAGCCCAAGTTACCAAATTTCCTCCTTTTGAGGCAGGAGCTCCCAAATTTGAATCCTTAATCAACATACATACACACAGACACATTCACTTGAGGTATCTTCCTGGAAACTGGTTTGTGCCTGCAATGCCATGCCCTTTTGTAGGCAAGTTTGCTTTATTAGCACCTCTCCCTGAGCCGGGTGATTGGAACAAAATGGCTCCTATGATGAGGGCCTTGGCAAAAGAGCTCCAGAGCAGCTTGTCCTGGGCTCCAACGTTTTCAGGTCATTACAGTGACTCAGGTAACCCCTGCGACACTTTATTCAGAAGCTCGCTTTCCTACTTTGGCTTCACATTGCTGTCTGATCAGTTTTGTTTATGCTTGATTCTTTATTAAAATAACATTTTAAGTTTCTTTTGAACACTGTTTTTCGTTTTGCTTTGGTTTTTTTTTTGTTTGGTTTTTTGGTTTTTTTTTTTTTTTTTTTGTGTGTGTGCAATTGTGCATAAAAAAAGGATTTCTTCCTTCCCAGGGAACTGATCTTTGCTTTCTGTTAGCATATTTAGAACGGAAACTTGCACTATGGCTGTGAGCAAAAGATCCTCCTCTAACCACTTGTACATAAACACCACTTAAAGTAACAGAACCAACAAATGTAGTTCAAATCTACAATGTAAGTGTAAGGCAGTTAGAGACTGAAATAATGTAGATGCGTAAACATGTCTTTGTAAACACAAAAATGTTCAGTCTAAATTTAGCTTGTAGATGTACAGTTTGGAAAGGGTAAGCCTAAATTCACATACTGGTTGGAATATAAGCTCAACATTTATTTAAATAAAAAAGCCCCAAAACTATTTCATCATATATATTCTGAGCACAATATTTACTGCATGTGAATTTAGATTTAAGCGTTCTTGATTGTCAGGTGCAGGAACTTTCAGACACTCTGACTGTACACAGAGTTCTGCGTTCTGACTTGGATTTCAAATGTAAGTGCCGCAGTACTTTTCTCTCCGCTGCAGAAGGAAACTCAATTTCTTTTCATTACTCTGAATACAGGTGCCTTCATTTCAGCACAGTATGTAAAAAGCAGGTAGTATAGGAAGAACTTTGAATGTTAATTATTTTTTTCATTTATTTCACTGTGAGGATTTACCTTTCAATTTATTTTATAATCAAAATGGAAACAATTAGGGAACTTGCTGCTTGAATGTTTCATTGCATTTATTTTGTGCTATCTGCTGCAATGATTTAAAAATTTAAAAGGAAGTAAGCAGCTGAACAATAGCAAGAGCTTTGGGTTGACTGAGGTTGCTTCGTTTCATTGTGAATCTTCAAGGAAAATGTCAAGATGAATCAGTCAGGTTCTTAATCAATAAATATCCCACTGTCAGAACTTACATTTTGAACATTAGAAGCACTTCACTTCGATTTTCAGAGATGTTGTCATAATTTATTTGCTTTGGTTTTAATTGAAATTAATTTTTTAAAAACTTCAGAGAAAAAAGAAATAAGTAGGCACTTTATTTTTGCAGAGCTGGGGATCAACCTAGGGCCTAGTGGGTATTTCTCAAAGACAGATTTCAAAGAAAAATGTTCATCTCCATTTATCATAATTTTCCCCTTAAATATGAATCATGGTTTGTTTCACTTGTATGCCATGCTGCATACACTTCTGAGCATAGTTTATACAATAACACTCAAGATTAAGCAGTACTTTGTTCATAATGTAGTAAGACACTAATCTATAATTTCAGGATAAAGGAGTATTTTTTAAAATTAAAAATATTGGGGCTGGGGATTTAGCCCAGTGGCATAAGCGCCTGCCTTGTAAGCAGGCAGTCATGAGTTCGATCCCCGGTACCGATAAAAAGGAAAAAGACAAAAAAAAAAAAAAAATTAAAAATATTTTGCATCTTATGTTACATGATTCTTGTTTCTTCCCATTCGCAAAATATTATGAAAAATCTTACACAATTGGAAATAAAGCTTGCGTGAAAATCTATAAAATATGGGGTTGAAGGGAACAAGGAGGGCCACCATTGTCTCCTGATTACCTAAAGTAGAAAGAACACTGACCTTCCAAAGCCATTCCTGTTCTAATCTTGCAGCTGGCGATTCTGTTACATATTTGTAACTGTGGTTCAGTTAGGTCTCTTATACTAGAGAGGTTTCCATATGGTCCCAATGTAATTACAAGCATTATCATTAGAAGAAGTACAAGTGTCATACAAGGGGAGTTCCATTGGTTTTTGGAAGGAGAGAGAGAGAGGGAGAGGGAGAGCAAAGAAGGGGGCCATGAGACAAGAAATATGGGTGGACTGGAAACAGCAAGTAAACAAACACTTCCCAGGAGCCTCAAGATGAAAGACAGCTCAGCTACCACCTTGATTTTTATACATGAGACTTGTTTTAAACTGCTGACATGCAAAACTGTAAGATGAGTATGTTATGTGAGGCCAATAAAGCTATGCTAATTTACAGCAGCAAAATGCAACTAATATATTACCACTTAACATGGTTTCTCCTAAATGAAAACTCCAGGCTTGTCTTGGTTCCCCTGAAAAAAGGACCGCAGAATCTTTCCATGTCTTACTTGGGAAGTGCCATGAAAGTTATCTCTCCTAGATCCCATGCTAAAGTAGGCAATGCTTTTGTTGTTATGACCTATCCCTTCTAGGGTCACTTTCCATTGGTTGCACTTAGCTCAAGCAAATATATTTACTCTGGCCATAGTTAGGACAAAACGGAAAAGAAGCAGGGGTATAAGCTCAGCAGGACAGATTTCTTTCAGAACAAACCTGAGAGGGACTGCTCTGGCACTAGACACCAGACCAGCAAACCCATACAGGCTATAAGGCCTTTATAGGGTCATGAGCATAAAAAAGGGGAGCTATGGAGAAGACTCAGAGTGGGATTTCCAGGGGAAGAGTTAGTACAAAAGAGTTGTGGCTGACTGCCAGGAGTAGGCTTGAGGACATAGGAAGAGGAGTTGCATGTTGTTTGTCAGAAGTGGGGCTGAACAATGATTGGAAATTACAGGGTATAGCTGTGCTAACTGGGCCTTATTGACCCATGATGCTGCATCAGCAATTAGTGTAAAGCATGGCAGGGAAAGGAACTTAGCTATGGTGGTCTCTGCTCTGACCAGGATGGCAGCAGTCAGATTCCTTCAGTGGTGAGTGCCAGTGACAGAGATGCATCTTCCTAGGAGAGGAGGAGGGACATGTAAAGGCATTGGGGAAATTTAAGGAAGGAAGGGTTGAGAAATAAATTCTAGGAAGAAAGGAAAAAGAGTAGGAAAAAGAAGAAGAAAGCTTATTTTTGTTTTCTGGCCCTCAAATAATTATTAAATCAGTGTACTTTTGAAAATGAAGAAGATATAAATTTAGGTTTTCCAATTTGGATCTTCCTGACTTGTAATAACACAAAATGGAAGCAGGGAAGTTGATATTAATAGTTTTCAAATAATTTGAAGCTAAACTAACCATAGTATAGTTGGTATATTATTCTAACACAGTGTCAAAACTAGGTATGCATAAGAGTTAGAATGTTTAAGACACAGATTCCTGGACGCCACCCCCTGAGATTCTGACACAGAGATCTTGGTAGGCTTGATGATCTCATCTTCTAAAAACCTCCCAGTAAGGGTGAGCCTGTCTGGCTTGTCCCTATTTTTAATAGCATTGTACTCTAGTACTTTGCACTGGAACTCAGAGCATCCCTTCTCTGCAATAAGTATCCAGGAGTAGAGACAAATTATCTGAATGATAGTTTTCAAAAACATGTTCTTTGCTGCAATATGAGAATATGCTGGAAGTACAAGGTTCTGAGTTTCACCCCAAGTAGATTCCTGTATAGTAAGTGTTGTGCTTTGGTTTCTTAGATTTTCAAGATTTTATTAAACCTTAGATTATGTATATGTGTGTATGAATCTCTGATTACACTCAGAAACTTACATTCAACTATTTTAGAGACAAGGCAGCAAAACTAGTAAAGCATGAGGAAAGCCGGAGGCTCGTGGCCCACACCTCCTGGCTTTGTGTTGCCTGCTACAGCTGTTCCACCAGACCCACCAACTCCATGAATGTATGGACAGCAGGAAGCAGATGTTTTTCCAACCTGAGTGTGGATCTTCACCACCTGAAGCGTTGCTTAACCTGGGTAGCTGGCCCTGGCCCTCAAGTCTGTTTAAGAGACCTGGAGTCAGTAGAAAATCAGGTGATGCTCATGCTGTGGGTGCAGGATACACACCTGGAGATGAGTGGGCCAAGCCCTTTTGCATTATCCAAACCAGCTGCTCCCATGAGGCACCAGGGAAGAAGATGGCTCTTTAGCATCATTATGGACTCCCAAGACCAAAGGGTGGCACCCTAGAAATTAGGGTACCTGTGATCAGGATGGGGACCCAATGCCAATTTGAGCTCACAGTATCCCTGAGATTGATGTCTTACAATGCCCATTCTGTGGTCAAGGTCATGGAACCTTCTATAGTGGCAGGAAATATGGAAGAGAAAATCAGGCTGCAGTGCCTGGGGAGGAAGCGTGTGAAACTGAGTACAATATTGCATTTATCCACAGCCCCAGTTATTCCAGTAATATCCTGAGTAAACATTTGTGTGGATAACTCAGAAGATATGTTTACTACCAAAGCATCATTCTTTCCTGGTTTCAGTGAACAGGACCTAGTGGAGAGCAGAATGAAAACAAAAAACAAAAACAAAAAAAAACCCTCCAGACACAGAAGGAAAGAGGAATAATGAGAAAGAAAATGGCATTCCCTTTGCAAAGGTTGAAAAAAGAACAAAAATATGACGTGGGATATAACTCTTGCTCAACTTGCAGGAGTTACCCTACACAAAGGAAAAATAAACTTGGATGTAAGCCTTCTTCTGTCTGATTTAAATCAGTTTGTCTTCCAAAGCCTAACACTTTCCCAGCTGAATTTGAGATTAGATGTTTTTAAAAAAGAAAAGCAAAAGAGAACTGAAGCAGGCTTTTAGAGCAACACACATAAGCTGTTTGCCATACTGAACCAGCACCTGGGGCATTGATTTGAAAGCTAACTGCAGGCTGCTCACCTGGATGCCAAGTGTAACGGAAGCAACTGTCTCACTGGCATACGAGGGAACTCACTTCACCAGGGCTCCATCTGCCACTGCCTGTAAGAACCAAAGATAACCAGGAAACCTGAATGAGAAAAGGCACAGGCCTTGGTCTGTATTGTAATTCCAACTTGGGGGCATTTCTTTCTCTCTTTTCCATAAACTACCTGTGATTTCTAATTGGAAATACTTTCCTAAACAAAGCTGACCTAAGTTTGCTTTCCTCCCACTAAATCCTCCCTCCTTGTAGTGTGGATCTTTGGCCTTCTTTGCTAAACACTGTTATGACGCCACTCTCTAAACGCAGCTGGCTGGCCTTTCCCAACATTCCAAGCTGTAATGGTCTCATTGACCCAGTAATTAAAGAAATCCCGTACCTTTCCATTCTGGCTAGCTGCCCTCTCTCCTCCCCTATTGTTCTTTTAGGAACACCACCAGCAGATGGTTAGAGATTTTTCACCCTTTCAAAAGCTTTCTGTTTTTCCCATCTCATCAAGCATATCTCAGCCAAGTGTAATTAGCTTAAGGCTTTTGAGTCCTCACGGGAGATCAGTTAAAGACCTGAGCAATTTCAATAAAGAGCTTGAAAAGCAAATCCTGGAAGGCTTTAGACAGCCACAGGAGAGCCACTATTATTTAGAAGCAAAGACCTCTCCCTTCCTCTTGTCCCTCCTCCTCTCTGCATTTTGAAATCTTGAGATATTTGTGTGGCCTTGGGAGCCTTGGGACTTTCTTTGGATCTCTATTAGGTAGGTGGGATATTTAAATTCTGACCCTTCTGCAGGTCAGTGTGGGGTTCCTTTTAATTGACTTCCATCAAGGGATCCTTTCTGAGTAGCCTTAAATTAGTCCTAAGTGGCCAACAGTTTGTTTGCTAAATCTTTTAGTCTTTTCATTCAGCATTTTTTTTTAATCTTTCCATTGTTGGACGCTAGCTGGTAAACTTTCTTTGTAGCCCAGAACAGTGGATTCGAAGGCTAAATTAATTAGCTACAGTACAGATTTGCCCTGACCCCAGCATGATGATAAACTGCCTCAGTTTCTGAAAGCCTCATGCACTGTAGTATTTGATCCCATGGCCCAAGTCCTTTTCCCCACGCCTGGGAGAAAGCAGGTTGTTGAGAAAAAATTAAACTCTGTTGAAACAGAGTGGAGTAGTGCTTAAGTGTGTGAACCACAGATTGTGGTAAGGTTCGGGCTCACCCTCAAGTGGCCTGATGTGTGCTTTCCCCATGCGCTCAGGGGCTCGGAGGCTCAGGTGCTGGGGAGCAGGATACTTAAGAGTGTTCTCATATCAGATTTCTAATTACCAAGATGTGGGCAAAGGGGGGTTATTCTTTGTGCACCCTTATCATTTTTAGATAAAAGGAAATGAATGCGAACATTTGTTTAGAACAATCTTTGTCTCCAGGGCACTAATCAGTTTCTCTTTGAACAGTGCTGCCTGGATACGGAGCTGTGCCTGTATTGAAAAAAAAATTACATATAAATATATGTATATAAAAGCAACTGTAGAGGACAATCACAACTTAGAGGAAATCTCCTTCTAAAATATAGAAAGTATGCTTTGAGCAGTAGTATGATGTGTGTTGGCTTGCTAGGCAACTCTAGGCACTTATTAATTTATTGTTATCTATAAAACATGTCATCATATTCAGAGCATACGTTGACTAACAAAAAGGTGGAAGCGGGAGTATGTTTCCTGTAGGTGTGACGAGGAAAAGCTTGGTCTTTTATAGTGGCCTCTCATAAATGTTTGTGTTGCATGGGAGATGATAAATTACAGAGAATGCCAAAGCTGTACTATTGCTACTCTTCATTATAGGAGGCCCAAAAAGATGAGACGATCTCTGCCAAGGGAACAGTTCTGAATCACAGAAGCTAGTTGTATTGGTATAGAATGGGAAGATGAAGAAAAAAGGGAGAGAAATTGCTGATACAAATTTCACTTTGTAGCAAAAGTCAGGCATAAGAGCTATCGGTACACCTGATCGTGCAATGTCCAAAAAGGTGATGTCCAAAAAGAGAAATGGTCTCTCATGGGGCTTACATGGCATAAGCACTTTACTGTAGTGTCTGGATTAGTGTGGCTCAGTTCATTTTCCAAATAACATGTGCTTAATCAGAAAAATCAAGGACCAATTATTAATATTTTGAGAGCTTTCTCGAACAATGATATTGACTCCAATTAAAAATTCCAGAAGTTAAGGAAGATAAAGAGTGAAATGCACATGTGGTTGGTGTAGCTGCACCTGACCAAGGTACTCTAGCTGTCCACTTCTGTCCAGCCTAATCCAGCACTTGTTCACCCTTCCCCCATGATCTGCTTGCAAGGAGTTGTGCATAGGAGACTGTGACACTCCAGACGGGGTGCTGTATTTTCACTCACCCCCTCTCTGAGATGGTACAGTAGCTCACCTGCCTCTCTTGGAGTTGGAATTGACCCTATTCAGGCCCTTCTTCTGATGCACAAAGTCCTATGATTTCCTTCCCAGCTGATATGGTAGCTTTGGCGGGGAGGGCAGGTCATAGGGAACTCACTACTTTTAATCCTGCCAGAATTCTGCTTATTCACAGAAAAACTCGATTTTCCTGGAGCTCCTGCAGATTCATCCCAGACCTGCCCTGCTGTTGGAACCAAAATCATCTAGTCCTTGTGGCCAGAGCCCCTTGGATATTTGAAAGCAGCGTCTTCGTAGCCACTTCCTATGTCATCTTCCCTTGAGTCATTTAATGCATTCTCACTTGTTCCAAATATTGTTTCAAATTTTGTTCATAATACATGATCTTTTATCATTTTGACTGTGTACCTCTAGGCAAGCCAGATTGGCCAAACTCTCTCAGCATATGAATATAATGATTGAGATCTTCATTTCTCTAGTCCAAGGCTGGAAACTTATTTTTAAGAGAGATTGCTCCAGGCCCAGGCTGTCCCATGTAGGACTTCTCCCTCAGGGTGGTGACGAAACTGAGCTCCAGCCTGACTGTGAAGCCAGCCTGCCTGGATTTGCAGCCAGGTTCTTCTTTAGAGAGCTATTTAATGTGGTTCCCTTATTGTCATATCTACCTCAGAAGACACTGTGTGATTTTAGTATGGAGAATGGTCCAGGAATTGGGTTGGGCATCATGGGAAAGATCAGTGAATATTTGATCATCACTGATCTGCATAGACGCCCACACTCCATAGTACAACCTCACATTTTGTGATAAACAGTGAGAGACCTAAGAATACTAGATGAAGTGTTACTTCTGCCCCGTAATTACTCAGCTAACCTCTTTCCTTAATCCTTACAAGCACAGGATGGGATCATGAGGGTGCCAGAGAGGCAGCTGAGCTACTGTCATCCCCTGTGTACCCACACTAGAGCCCCAGAAGCTTTCTCTTTAGCTGTTAATGTCTTTGTCCCTCCAGGCTCTAGCCTCTGGCAGATGTGCTGTGTCATAGGAACATATTTGGCACAGCTACCTTTGTCCCCATATAGAAAACAACCCCAAAATCTGGCCAAAGGTGTGGAGGACTGTTAAGGAATAAATCATTAGTGCAGGTGTATCTGCATACTCCCAGTGGCTTTATTCTTAGACTGCAAGTAATAACAGTTACAATAGCATAATCTGACTGTGATACCCATTTGTTCAGATAGAAATTCAGCAAGCCAAGGACACAGACACCTGGAGACAGCTTGCTAGTTTAAACCTTTGAGATTCGTCATTAATGCTCTTACTCATACTTATGCATTCTCTTCCTCATGTAGTTTTGTGTTTATTAGAACTTCTAACCATTGCTGTTGGGATTGTGACACATTCTAGAGTAGGAGACAACTTCCCTTCTCTGAATCATTCTCCCCACTGCATTCCCGTACTGAAACTCAGCATCCCCAAAGGAGCTACATTCTCAGAGAAGCGTTGGATTGAGGACAAGCAGATATTTAGGTTCTGGCAAATCTCTCCCCGGGGAAGAAACTGCTAAAAGAGACAATGGGAACTCTTTTTTTTTTTTTTTTTTTTTTTTTTTTGACAATGGGAACTCTTAATCCTTCTAGGTCAGTTGGATGGGTTTAATCTTAAATGATAACGGTAGAGGTCTAAGTTTTCTCCTGCCACACTTGATTTTAAATGCCAGACTTAAGAGTTTTGCTTCATGGTAAGGTTCATCTCCAGGGAACCCATAAGCATTATTCGGACTAGTAATAACTATGAAAAGCACATCTCAGAAAAAGACAAAGAAAAGGAAGAGGCAAAGAAGAGGGAAAGGAAACCAGAGACAGTATGTGTATGTATCTTAGAGGGTGATATTCAGGATAATTCTGCTTCTAAAATTGTGATGTAAGTTCTCGTCCATGTGGATTACCCCGACAGCTTCACATGACCAAACTGTGGAGAGCTGACCTTCAAAGGCCCTTGGCTGCAGGGCTCTGCCAGGATGAGTGACTGGTGACATTTTGTTCTGGGCACAGAACCCTGCATATGTTCACCTGTTATCTCAGTGCATGTCAGAGATCACAGCCACAGAGGCCAGGGGAATATAAAAGAATAGTACTCTGCCTCACCATTTTATCTTATTTTTTCCTCTTAGAATTTGTATTTTGTACCAGCTGCATTGTAACAATAGTCAGCTCTAGAGAATGGTAGAAATAGCTCTAGGATACCATGATCTGATTACCTCAAGCCGCTTTGGGCTTTGCCCTCTTTACAGTCTATCTTGTGTTCAGCTGTGGGGAGGTTTCTAAAAGTTCTTGCCAGCAGCTTGTTCCCCGAGTGTGGTAGGCTGCACCTGAGTTCTAGTCCTGGGGTGGTTAGGGGCTAGGTGTGGTGGCACATGCCTATAATCACAGGACTCTGGGAGGCTGATGAAAGCAGATAACAAGTCAGCTCAGTCTGGTCACCTTAGGGATTTAGTGAGACCCTATCTCAAGTTTTAAAAAAAGCTGGAGATGGAGCTCAGTGTGAAGGCCCTGAATTCAATCCTTAGTGCTGAAAAAATAATGTTATGTTGTGAGAATCCTTTTAGAAGATGCTGTTTCCTTCATCACTTGTAGGAGAAAGACCTGGATACCCCTGGGAATTGCTTTCTTCCAATCACATTTTGAGACCTGTAAATCTATGTTCCACATGATCGGAATCCTAGCAACCTGGTAACTGAAATAAAAGCAGTCAGATGGGGGAACAAAGGCCCAGGAGCCCAGAGACAGAAACTGCTCCTGCTTAACACTTGTTTTATGCAATCTTATCAAAACCAAGCCCTTTTCCCCATAATGTTATTGTCTACCTTCAAAACAAAGACAGGGCTAGGGGTTTAGCTCAGTGGCATAAGTGCTTGCCTGGCAAGCACAAGGTTGTGAGTTCAATCCCCAGTACAAAAAAAAAAAAAAAAAAAAAAAAACAAGCCAAGCCAGTGCTTTCTTAATGGTGGGGGATGTATTTCAAACATTTGCCTAGCCATGAGGAAGTGCTTTGTGGGGACTCTCCTGTCCCAAATGGAAAAGTCTGGCTTCTTCTGGGTGGACTTAGTTTGAGACTATGTTTGTGGGGCAGAGGTGTTTGGTGTCATTGGAGAACTGGGAATCTGAACCCTAATTCATGTTATGGAGATCCTCTCCCTATAGATCAAGGCAGTAGCAGGCCAAATACTGACAGTGTGACACTTGTTTGTTGAAAGCTGTCATTGCTCAATGATGGGAAAAAACTGCACCAGCTGTGCCTGGTGCTTGTGAGGCCACAATGATAACTGTTGTCCTAGAATAAACCAGTTTACCACACCCTTTTGGCCACCACTGTTTTTCTGTCATATGTCTGCAAAACAAATACAAGGTCCCAGTTGCTCAGGGTCAAATCAGATTTGAAATACTGGCAGATTCTAGAGGTTTCAGGTGGTATAGTTTGTTCTGAGGTTCAGGGCATCCATCTAGACCCTTCCTGAGCAGATATGAAAATGAGAGTTCTTTGAGGATTGCGGGGCATTAAGCATAATGCTTAATGCAGGAGAAAAGAAAGGAGGAGATTGGGAGCGTCACCAGCACACAATGTAAATGGGAATCCTTAATGAAGGAGGCTGGGAGAAAAGCTGGGAGAAGTGAGCAGTGTAAGAAAGTTCTGGCAAAGTGCCCAGCGGCTTTGAGGGAAATGAGGGCACCAACAGCCCTGTCTTGGTGTCCCTGCTGTGCTCAGCCCTTAGCTGGGGACAGCCTGTGTGAAGTGTGATCCTGGACTCAGGGCAGTGTTGATTCCAGAGGGAAGGATCAGCTGGTGCGTTTTGCTTCAGGACTCAGGTCCATGTCTTACAACTCCAGGGACTGCAGTTCACATCAGCGGTGTCCCTGGGAGATGTGCCATGCATGGCCTGCACTGTTTCACATGGTCATCTTGCTTGGGGTCACTCGCCCCCCCCCCATATCCTCCCAGGGAAATGGGGCCAGGTGTCATCTAGGGATGCACGTTTTAAATTCCAAATAAGAAGTGGGATAAACACCCTCCTCAGTTCTGGCTTTTCCTCCAAGCTGGTGACAAGCCTCCTTGCTCTGAGGTCTTCGGCTTGTTTTCTATATTAGAAAAGGGTACCAAGAGAAGTAGATAATGTATTTACTTTACTTTTCTGGCTGGCATTTCCTCTGCATTGATGGTTCTCAATTTTTACTGTAAATGAGAATTACAAGGCAAACTTTCAAAATCCCCACCACACAGGCCAGATGTAATAAATCAGACATTCCTGGGGTAGGAATCAGACATTGGGATTTTTAAAAATCTCCCAGGGGTTTCCAGTGAGTAGCCAAGGTTTAGAAATTTTGCTGTAGTCCTCTTTCCTGGGATGACATGGGCCCTTCTGAGTTTCCACCAGCCAAAATGTTAATTGGCTATTTAGGAAATGTGATACATAAGGTTAAGGAATGAAGTAAAAATACAGTAATATTTTTTTCAGATCATTATCTTTATTAGCACACGTTTGTACAGTAAATTCGGTTTATGACCATTCAAGTTACGAACTTTCACAGATACAAACATTCAAAATGCCAAAAAAAGTGCAGAAGTAGCTCTCCTGTTTGCTGGACATTCACAGCTGTTATTCCATGTGCTGACTGGGCAGTGTGATGCTGTACAGTGTTTTGGGGCATGCACTTGGTTTTCCTATGCTTTAAACTGTATATTTGTGTCAAAAGTCTATAAGATTCACTTTGTCCAGTTTAACTAATCTGACTTATATTTTCCCTGAGCAGACCTCAGTCCTAAGCCAGGGACTCACTAATGTGCATAATGCATACATTCCTTGTGCAGAGTAGGTGCAAACACATTGCACAATTTATGCCATGTTTCATTCCCTTTCCCTTCCTTTCATCTCCCTTCCACCTATCTCTTGATTTCCTTCCCCTTTGAGAAAGATCTGTTGCCCTACTTCCTATTATCTGTCTGTAATTTTGCTCTTTATTTATACTTTGCATTATTCATGTAAGAGAGAGCATGTGATATTTAAGCATATGTGTCTGGTTTACTCCACTTAACATAATGGTCTCATGGTGCATCTGTTTCCCACAGATGACTCGAGTTTTATCTTTCTTTATGGCAGAGTACTACTCCATTGTGTATAAATACCTTTTCCTTTATTCATCTGTTAATGGAACACTTTAGCACCTGTCATACAAATACTCTTTGTTTTCATGTTCAGTAAAAATTATTTGCATTAATTATGACCATAAGAAATTAACATTTTACTAGCATATATCTTACATGTCAATAGGATTCAGGGTGCCATTTCCATAGGGACACACACAGTGTGCTGCTCATCTCCAACTACCTTTCTGCCACCTTTGCCTGCCACACCCACCCAGCACCCTTCCCAGCCTAGTAATCAATGTTCTACTTTCAGGCTGACATTTTTTAAATTTCCACATATGGGAGAGAATACATGGTACTTTCCCCTCTATTTCTAGCTTATTTCACCTAACAGGCATTCTATTACACATTAAAAAGAAACAAGAAGAAAAGGTGAGCTACATGTTGGACACTCACTTTGTGTCTTCTGCAGATGACTTCCTACTGCAGCCATCCTGTGAGATCCTTTTCCAAAGTAAGGCCCCTACTATGCACATGGTTGATTATTTATCTCAGTGGACTGTGAGCCTTTGAGGGTGACAAGATGTCCCAGGAGTCCCAGTGACCATCATCTCTGCTCTTCAGTCTTACCTAGGCAGAGGAGAGACTCCCTACCCTCAGCCATGGAGCCAGGATGGAAGGTGCTGGAATGTTAGTTTCTCCCACATGACTATTCCAGGTCCCTGAACCTGACAAACTCCCAGCCCTTCTCTTGCTGATTTACAGTGTTCTCTCACAGTAACTTACCTCAAAATGCAACTCTACACCTGCTGCTTTGGTTCCTTTTGGTGGGGAGGATGAATGCTAGGTACCCATATTAGCCATCTTGAAATCCCCTCTGGATCACAGAAGCGTGAATGTGACAGAGGCAGGAAGACTAATGGGAGGAGAGCTAGAGCAAGCATGAGGGAACATGTGCTCTTTGGGTGCATTAGTTAGATTTAAAGTAACCAGCTGGGGGCTGGGGATTTAGCACAGCAGCATAAGCGCCTTCCTTGCAAGAGTGCGATTGTGAGTTCGATCCCTGGTACCGATAAAAATGAAAAAGACAAATAAATAAAGTAACCAGGTGAAAAGTTTGAAATGTTATTTAGCTATGAAAATCTACAGGGTTGACATAAGTGACAGATACCACCTTTGAGCATTACGAGAGGCACTGGCAGTCACTTAAAGTAGATGAACAACGTGACAACATGGTGTTTAAGTGGAGTAGATGACCACTAGAAAAACAAAAATTAGACATTAAAGGCTGACATATGGGTAATCTAGGAATAAGGAAGCTCCATACCTCTGAAGTTTTACCATGAGCATGTATCTAATAAAGATTAGATTAAAATACCATCTTGATTCCACACAGTGGTGCAGGGCCAGGGAGAACATCTGCATCAAGGCCACGTGGTGGACAGTCCCTGTCCACACAGGCTCTATAGCCTGAGTCCTTGCCTGCACCAGTGTTAAATGCCTAGGTGACAGTGCTTGATTCCACACAGCACAGCCCTGTTTTAGTAATAAATGGTCCTCCACGGTGTTGCTATATTTATAGTCTTTAAAATTTTGTATGGCTCTCAAGGGGGATATAGGGAAAGTAACATTTATGGAGAATCCACAGAGTAGCATTCCAATTTACCACCTTGCAGATTCTTCTGACCATAACTATGAGTAATGGAATTCTATTAGTGCCAGAAGGTTCCAGCAGATGGTTTGGCCTGTGTGTGCCAGGTGTGTTTAGAGATTCTGAACTATATCTACAGAGACAGACCATAGGTAGGTAGAGGACAAACTCAGTGGAGAAGCAGGAGCATCCTGTCCTGGCTGTGCCTGTTGTCAGCTAGATCTGCACCTTTAACTATCAGTTAACCTCTGAAGGATCTGCAGAGCAAAGGGGATGCACTGACTTCAATTCCTGTCTAGCTTTACCACTTTACACATCAAGAGTTTGGAAGAGGAAGTGTTAGTGTTATCTCTGAGTTCCTTAATTTTCTACCACTTTGACTCAGCTTTAAAATGTAGATCTGCTTATCATATAATTAAGCTTGACTCCTCCATGAAGGTTTGATATATATATGTGCTCTAAACCCAAAAGATTCTCAATAAATGGCAACTGTGGGGCCACTGAGGAAGGACTTGGCATTAATGGCATAATGCCAGGCTCCCCAGTTTGGAAGACATGTCATCCTTAACCCACAGAAGGTCCTGCATGTGTCTGCAGAAAATGAGGCCACATGAAGCACACAGCCCTGATCACCATTTAGTTTCAACAGCAGTCAAGAGAAACAACAGGACAGGAAATAAAGCTTCCCTGGGGCACAGCCCTTTCCCATTGCTGGCTGTTCTCCCGGCAGAAGCACCTGCAGCGGTGTTCAGTGCTGCTGTCCTTCCACGCTCATCCAGGGCTGGAAGAGTCCTGTGGGGCAGTTTCCCTTTAGCCAAGTAAGGATCTGTCTTCTCCTCTCCAGGTAGCCAGTGGCCTCCATGCTGTCTGTCTGGTCAGGGCAGACTGCTCAGGTTATCCATGAACCTGGGTCTTGTGTTTTTGCCTCTGTCTATGGAAAGGACAGAGAGAGGCAGAAGAGGCTGGAAAGAAGGCTGTGTCCCAGTGGCAGTGATGGACTTGCTGTTCAGGATCCCTTCCTCTGCATGGTTGCGTGTCTTTCAGCATAGAGGTGATACCTCTTCTGACCCTCAAAAGGGGGGTGTGTGTGTATGTGTGTGTGTGTGTGTGTGTGTGTGTTTGTGTGTGATTTTTATTTTTTAACCTTAGATTTGTCTTTGATGACTAAGAAGCAGAATTTACACACATTTACATTCCATTCATTTCTTTTTACTCAACTATATTGTTAGAGCTTACTGTACATTCAAACATTAAATCATTAAAACAGATAATTTAAATACAATTTAAACACCATGGTCTAAGTACAGACCAAGAGGAAACACTCTTTCCATAAGTCAAATCCTTCTATACTTATAGTGCTCATACAAGGTTTTCCTATCCTTGTTGTATCTGTAAATAATAAAATAAGAAACTGGAGAAGACACTGCATTCAGTGGCTTATTGGAAACCCTCTCAGCACATCCTGATTGAAATACACAGGTCTACTTATACCTACCTTAAACAAAAAGAGCTATGTGTTAAAATAAGTTGACTTAAAGAATTTTCTTGGCTTTTTTTAATATTTACTTTTCCAAACAACTTCCGTAATTACTTTGTCTTTTACTACCAAAAAATCAAACATACATACACACAAAACAATGACAAAAACTAAAAAGCAAAATAACTCCCCACCCAAAATTCCAACCTAAACTTAGGCAACCCCAAAATGAGTCTTCCTTTCCACAGTAGCCTCTGTATAAATCTCCCTTGACATTTACTTTTTTTATACTGCCTAGTTTCTAAAATATATTTTATGTTCATACAATAATTTTTAAAAATTTTAGTAATATTATTGAAACTAAGTGACAGCTATTTTTGGTCATTCATTACCATTTTTCTTTAGGGAACTGTATGTTAATATCCTTTGTTCACATTTAAAATAGAACATTCCTTTTTTTTCCTTTAGCACCTTATGTTTTGTGGCTATTATTTTTTCATTTTTAGTTTAGAGGTGGGAAGGAACACAATATCATATCCCACCATATTTGTCTAGAGATGAAGAAATTTAGATGTATTTTGTATTCTCATATAGAAATTTAGTTGCTAATCAAAACTAAAATCCATCTCTTGGTTCCTTATTTAGAGGTTTTTGTCCCACTCACTTTTCTCCAATTTGTTTTTCCTCTTCATGATGTTACTTGATTTGATTCAAAGTCACAATACAGTACTAGTTCTCACGCACTATCTTAGTGATCTCTTCTCTGGATCCTAGATTTTTCTAACTATGTTTTTGACTTGGACACTTTATAGGCATCTCCAACTTAACCTTTTCAAAACTGAGCTTTAAATAGCTGTTCCTCCACCTGTAAGTCCTAGCCTTTCTCACCTGAAAAATGCCAAATCCATTTTTCTCAATGGTAAGAGCCAAGGTTTTGAAGTTGTCATTGATTGCTGTCATTATTCTGAACTCTCAGTCCAATTCATCATCAAACACTATTGGTTTATTTTCAAATGTATTTAGTAGTAATCACATCTTTTATCTCCACCATTCCCTTAACTAACCTTTCACCTCAGTTATTACCATAACCTCTTTGAATCTACAGCTTCATCTTTAGGATGCTTCTTATCTCATCAAAACTGGATAGACCGCATTGTCTCTGTTTTCCCAGAATTTTGGTTGAAGTTGTTGTTCTGACTTTTTTGTCCTAACATCAATTTCCTCATGGTTTTCCTTCAAGATTATAACCCTACCATTGGTTTGCAGTCATTTACCCGAAATGCTCACCCCACAAATCCTTAGAAATAAACACTCTATTTTCTTGGCTGCTATAGCCTCAGAGACTAGAATGGTTTAACTGCATTTAACACTAACCACATGCATAACACCATGCCCACCAGCAGTTAAGTGTTTTGTTGTGTTACAAAGGTCATTCTGCCACATTGTGTGTGTCTTTCAGAGCTGGTTTAAATTCCTAGAACTACAAAGCTGCTGCCCAGGTGTAGAATTATTACATAGAATAAAACTCAAATTCCTGCCCTGTCACTCTCCCCATTTCTCAGCCTTCTCATGCTCTACTCTCCTGGCCTCTTTTCTGCTCCTTGATCAGGCCAAGGAGGACTCTTAGCTTCAGACATTTTAGTGGTTGTGCTCCCTGACAGAAATGTCTGCTCCTGGATGTTTGCATAACTTGCTCTTCACTTAGGGCCCAGTCTGACATTTCCTGCTCCGAGGTGAGCCTTCTTCAGTCATTCAGGTGAAACAACTCCCCCATCCTGTCTCCATACCACACCACTCTGTTTTACTAACCTCAACAACCAGCCTCTACTACTGTGTTGTCAGAGACTCACCGTATGTTTGGAGGGTGAACGAATGTCATGAACCTGGCTGCTGAGGATCATCAGGCTCTGTGACGGCGTCAGCCACGCCATGCACAAATGACCTACCTGAGAGCCTGTCTCCTGCATTCAGTAAGAAGCAAGGCAGGGATGACGAGCTCACAGTCACTTCCCCACCATGTTGCACAGTTTCTAGCTTCTCATGATATCACCCAGATGTTTGCTAAGCTTGCAGGAAGCTGTGGAAAAGCCACAGGCCCCATCACCAAGCTCACATCACCGAGAAATGGGAAATATGAATCACAGAAAGTACAGTATTGAAAAGTGAATATTATGAAATGAACAAGAGATACCCCAGAGTGTCTAAAGTAAAGACGTACAGGAATAAGGCGCCTAGAATTAACGTATAGGGAGAAGAAATACCATCAATTCATGTTCTCGTTTCAGACAAATGCCAAGCTTCTGTACAAGAAAATTTCCCCCTAGGCTAAAACATAATGTTCTTAATATGCTGCATTAATATTTCCTGTGTATACACTCTTTTTTTAAATTACCCAAGCATAGTCCTTTCAATAGCCATTCCAAACCTTTGTCTCCAAACCCCTTTTCCTTGCAAATTGTCCTGTATCCCAATTATTGAGAAAATTAAGGGGTAATTGAAGGGAGAAATCCCCCGGTTTTTTTTTTTAATCAAATAGCCTCTTGCCTCAATTATTTCTGATTTTCCAGCCTTATCCATAACTTTTTCTCTCCTCCTGCGTTTTCCCCCTTGGGCCTTCAAACATGCCTTGAAAACCAGCGGCTGCTACTGTTGGACCCCACCTCCAGCCCTGCACTTTGCATAGTGGCTGCAGATGTTACACAGAGGCCACCCCGCTCTGTTGTTTCACCATCCAGTCCTTCCCTTGTCACAGTCTGATTCTTGCTTCAGGTCCCAGCTGTGTTGATATGGGACCTAAAGTGGTCTTCTATTCTTTCTCTTTAAAAAATTTCCCTTGAAGACTTCTCCCATTGAAATCTCTATGTTCCCTGAAGCATACTGAGGGCCAAGCCCTGAGCATTAGTTGTCAAATATGTACATGAGTCCTAGACATAGGACATGGAGCTCTTCAGATAACCACTGGGTTATGGTTTCACAGGGAAGTGAAGAGAACTAAAATTCTGGAAAGTTTAAAAGGAACAAACTAACTTAGAGTAATAGCTTAGAAAATAGGATGATACATATGTACCAATATATGTTCTTGTGTAATGCAGAGACCAGTAGATGAGCAGCTAGCAGGATTTCTTTGGGAGGCTGTGGCAGTGCAAACACTGGCTGGGCTTGGGATCTGCTGCATGCGTCAAGTTAGGGCTGTGGTGGGAATGTGCTGAGTATCACTAGAAGAAGAAGCTATCATGCCAAGGAGCACAGGAGAAGACATCACTGATGCCCTCTCTCACTCTTTGGGCACTTGAGTCCCGACTAACCCATTGAGATAGCTGACAGTTATTTCTGATGTCTTATTTAATTTTAATTGGCACATGCATAATAATTGCATGTGCCTAGCGAGTTACCATGCAGTGTTTCAAAACATGTATCCAATATGCGATGTCCACAGGGTAACTGGCATATCTGTCATGAAAAACATTTATCATTTTCTTTAAAAATATTCAAAATCTTCTTTTAGTGATTCTAAAATGTATAACACATTGTTAACTGTAGTCACTCTGTTGTGCTGTAAGCATTAAAACTCCTTCCTCCTTTTTAATTATAACTTTAAACCTATTAATATCTTCCTTCCATACCCTGTCCCCATCTTTCCTTCTCACATGTGAGTGAGACCATGTAGTATTTGTCTTTCTATGCTTGACTTACCTCTGTTACTGTCCTCCAGGCTCTTCCATGCTCCTGCGAATGACAGAACTTCACCTGTTCAGGCTGAGTCATGATCCACTGTGTCTATGTACTGTGTTTCCTTTATCTGCACATGATAGATGCTTAGGTGGATCCCATTTCTGGCTACTGTAAACAGTGCTACAGAAAACATGGCATTGCAGATGTCTGACACACTGATTTTGAGTCCTTTCCATGTGTACCCAGAATCTCTTTGACTACCTTGTGTCATATAACACTTCAGATAGGCCCCCGGGGTATTAAGAACCCAGGGTTCTGGACAGAAATGAACAAGTGGGTGATGATAGTCGAATTGTGAGAGGGGAGAGTGAGTCCTAGGCTGGGGCAGATAAGGAAGGAAAAGTGAGTCTCAGAACACCAGTTGCCTTTCATTGTGTCCTGATAGAAATGAAAGCCCCATGCAGTCCACACTGCGCAGACAACTGCACACATTATGGTTTCTTCCATGAATGCCTCCTTTAGTGAGTAGCCACACACTCAAGGTTTCAATACCTTAAGGAGAGAGAAGTATATTTTGTGCTCACTTCGTGCTCCAGTTGGAGAGAGGGTACTGCTTCACTCAGCCCTCCAGGAGCTCAGGACTGGTCTTCCTTGCAAATGTTATAATCATGTATTTCCATGTCCCAGATGCACATCCTAGCTCTGCAGGAACTGCACCACTGATAACTTGTGTGAAGGGTGAAGTCTCAGGCCCACCACAGACTGGCTGCATCTGAGGCTTTGGGAGATGATGCCATCATGTCATGTGTGTTTCACAAGTCACTCAAGCTTACACAGAACCCTGCCCAAGGCTTGGCAGAAGAGGACAGGGAGCAAGGACTTCATTAGAAGGCTTTTAAGGCACCAGTCCCAATTTAGCACACATCACTTCTACTCCCAGTCACTGCTACCCAGTCAGAACATCCTGCCTAACAATTTAAGAAGCTAGGAAAGGGAAGTGCTCCCCTCATCTAGTCTCTCCCTCTTAAATTCATTCTCCCCTCAATAGCCAGGCTCATTTTCCTAAAATATTTATGTGTTATGCTACCCCCCAGCCCCATGGGTATCACAGGCTTCTGAGTGGCATTTCCCAGTCCTTCAAGGCTACTCTCTGTTGCCTCTCTGGCTTCATGATGTGATAGTCTGGAACTTGGTCATCCTGTGTGACTGTAGTAATGACTGGCTGATCCTGTGATGGGCCACTTCCCTTTTCCCTGGACCTTTGCAGCTGCTGCCCCTACCCTGGTCCTTCCAGCCATTCCCAGTAAGCTTTAACAGTTCAGCCAAGATCTATCTTTGTCTAGAAATCTCTCCTTGAAACCAGTCAGCTTCCTTGCACTAACCAGCATAACTCTCAGGAAGGCAGAGACGATCTTATGTAAAGGTGCTTCTGTGTTATCCATCAAGAACTTGGTATGGGACAGATACTTATGGAATGTCTCAGCAGTGAATGCCAAAGTGGCTTGCTAGATGACCTGGCTGTGTGGGTGCTTATAGAGAAGAATGCGGTATGTCTATGTGGTACTTGGCTGGAATCTTTTGAGTTCAAGCTTACTTTCCTTGGGTCAGGACCTGTGCCTTATCTGCAGCCAAGACCTTCAACAGTGACTGTCAGGCTGCCACCATGAACAGGCAGAACCAAAGGACGGAATCCCATCCCACCACTAGGGAACCATTTAAAACTCTAGCCCCAGCCACAGTCTGTCCAGCATTTTCACAGATGAAAGTCTGCATGATTTCATCCCACATTAATTTACATATGTAATTTACATAATAAATAGGAAAATAAGGAAGCACAGTACTTGAAATGTAATCAAATTACATTGTTTAGAAAACAGTGAAAAATAAAGCTTACTGGTGTCAGTAGGTTAACAAAGATCTTTCAGTAGCTTAATCATCCAGCGGATGAATCAGGCCCCTATTCCTGTCAACATCTCTGCCATGACTCATCCTGGTAGACTAATTTTTAATCGCAAGTGATAGGCTCAGAGGATGTGAACTTGAAAATTATGACAACACCCTTCATAAGGATGGAAGTAAGTAATATTGGCCTCAGCAGGTTGCAGTCATTTGTGTGCCCAAAACAGGAGCAACAAAAGCCCTCTTCCCCAGTCTTCCCTTTGTTTCAGCCTTGATAGTCACTTGGTCCTATTCTCTCCTCGATTTGCCCATCTGCCCCTCCACTGGGATAACTCTCAGACCACCAGCATGCTTCCTCTCCCATCCTAATAAGCACGCCCATGAAACAGTGTGTGGCTGGGTCCTTAGAGATACAGGTATGGGCAGAGTTCAGACAGTGAAGAGTCTGAGGAACAGAACCTAGGGAAGTCCCAGGGAGGCCATGCTGGGGCTGGGGGTACAGGTGGCATCACCTCACCAGTGCTTTGCAACTAATCACTGAAGCCAGCAAATCTGACTCCAGAATCCAAGGCAAAACCCCAGCCTTGTCTGCTTTCGGTCTTTCCCCTCCCTGGCAGGTAGTGCATTAGGTACCTGTCTTGGAGGTTCAGATTATTCTTCTTCTTACCTATGAGGCCTCTGAATCACAGTGTGGCTAAATAACATGACCATAATCAGCACCAAGTAGCAGAATCAAGATGCATGCCTCGGACTTGTGCTCTGCACCCTGACGTGATAGTCTTTCATACTGTTGTTTGAGCTAAGATAGTTTACACATCTTTGTAGTCATACAGCCTAACAAATCATAGCCACTCAATTATTTATAGAGAGCTACTTATTGCATAAAGTATTTGCTGATGAACAAATGAAATGTTTTTCCAGAATTTCTGTCTGGAATTTTGGGCCAGGGAGCAAACAAACAAACACACTATCAAGATAATATTGTTTCCAATATTGTGATTTTCTTTTTAAATTCAGCTGTAGTTTTGATCCAAGATACTAATTTCTAGTAATAAAATCATTAATCATACACACTAAATGAGACTCAGCAACCCAACCTTCAAGTTGCTCACTTAGCACAAAGCAGCTAATCAGCAGGTGTCTCTCAGGCACTCATGTAGCAGAGGCCTGCAGAGGCAGCTTGTTACTTTGCAGAGTCTGAGGCCCTGCCAACTGAGGGTTTGTATTCAGCATACCTGGTTGGAAGCCTGAATGCTGCACTTTATGGTTGTTGAGAGTGGTCCACTGCAGATGACCAAAGCACCATGTGAAGAACTTGGGATCTTCACAGCAATGGGGCTGTTATTTGGTTAATTAGCTTCCATGTGAGAAACCTCGAAACACACAGCTTCTCCAAAGAGCGATCCACTATGAGAACAAGGGTTTGAGGTCTGTTATTTCCTACAGCGATGTTTAAAATGGCATAATACCCGAGCCCCAAAGCATGATGCATGTATATGTCAATTTAGTTTAATTGGGTCTGGGTGCTCAGAGTATTGCACAATTATTTATAATATGATATTGGTTTTTAGAGAAAAGGCTAATGATTCATTTTGCATATTCAATGTGTTTACATCATCCCAAAAGTTTTATTTTTCTATTGAAAATATGCTATTAAAGTTAAGAAGCCTTCAACTGAAGGTTGAATTCATTAGGATGAATCTCCAATATGTGTCAGAGAAAGAAAAAAGTCTCAGAATGGAGAATTCAGGACAAGGGGCTGAGTCTTTGCTTATGTCTGGGATGTAGACAGCTTGCTTAGGAAATGATTCCAAGAACAGGGAGAAGTGAGACAAGATGGGGAGGCAGCTGCTGGGGAGCCAGCTGTGTGGGCAGTGGGTGCTCAGCCCCATTGAGGACCCTTTGAGGAGCCATGCTGAACACTTTTGGACCTGCCCATCACAGGCTGGGAGCTGGGAGTTGGGGTGTGTCCAGAGGCCCCATTTCCTTCTGGGCTGAAGTGACTTGGCCAGGGCCGCAGGTTCATGAGATCTCCAGCGCTCTTGAGTAAAGAGCAATCAGTAAGCAAATAACTATTGTAACTCCACATGGTCAACACCAGTCTGTCCTCTGCACCACATGGACAAGCTACCCTGTGGCTACTAGTGGACAAGTAGATGTGCAGACACCTGAGGGATACATATCAGAGTGTCCCCACCTTCGGGGTACCATGTGCCACAAGCACAGGTGATGGCCAGGTATTTACAAAAGTGATTCCAAAAAGCTAGGAGACCTGGGTGTTTTAATTTTGGCATTGATGAATGGAGGCTTTCAAAAAAATCTCACTACAAGCTTGTTCGGACCATGAGGATTCTGCCAGTGAGGTCCATAGAAACGCAGTCCAGGTACACAATGTAAAGGATCTGGGGTTAGTAACACTGTCCAATAACTACCAGGCAAATACGAGCCCTCTGTCTGAACTTAATTTCAATCTATGGTAATAGCTATTGTAGATCCATTGATTGTTCAATCCATACTAACTCCTCAGATGCAAAGAGGTTGGGTAAAAAAGTGTGTCTTCTAATCAGCGATATACAGTTGTCAGAATTTAGTCATAAAACAAGAGAATGTAAGGGAATGTAAAGGGTGCTCCTTTGTTTCTTACAAAGTATGCACATTTGCATGCCGGTACACAACCTACCATTTATCTTATACCACTTAATAATGGAGGCTACTAATCCCCAGAACTGCAGGAAACAAAATAATATGAAACAATTACCAGGCATAGTGGTACATGCCTGTGATGGCAGCACTTAGGAGGCTGAGGCAGGAGAATCACAAGTTTGAGATCACACTGGGCTACATAGTGAGTTGAAGGCCAGCCTATGCTAGTGAGACCCGGTCTCAAAAACCTACAAATAAAACAAAACAGGCTATATCCTAGTGCTTGAGAACTTGTCTTGTTTCTTTCTCCATGGTTTATATAGACCCCAAATAATCAATGTTCTATTGAAATCAGATAAATAGTAAGTAGATTACATGCAAAAGAACCAAAAAATGGAAACCACAGGGCAACTTATTATCACTCCATCTGGACAGGAAGAACAGGTCAGGGCAGATGTTCCTTCCTCTAGCTGCATTGTGAATTTTCAAGCACTTCTTTCACAGCCAAAAATGTCTATCTAATTCTATAAAAAGAAAGAAATTAAACTCTGTTGGGTTTTCGCCCCCTTTGAAAAGCCTGGACTTTGTGCTTTTATTTGACAATTACGTATGGATTGGTCTACACTTTTTTTTTTTTTTAAAGAAAAGCCCTGTGTCTCATGATCAATAAATCAAAATTGGATTGCCTGTCCTCAAAGGTGGATTGTTGTCGTGTTGAAGAGGTTATGTGACAGGATCTCTAGTTTGGTAAAATACATGAACAAAAAAAGGATTAAGATTTCTTTGACTGAAGGAAAAATTCTAGGTGCTATTTTTTTCCCTATTATGAGGAGAGTTTCCTGAATTGTCTCCCAGAACAAGAGATTAAATGTCAAGAGATAAAGCAGGTGCAGGGCCCATTATTTAGTGCCGCCAGGACACATTCTCTTGTTTGAGGCGCCTTTTTCACACAGAGATTGAAGTCGGTTTGCCAGTTCCAGGAGTGTCCATGACAGCTTGGGAGAAGAGGCAGAGGCAAAGCCCAAACACAGGGCTGAGAATCCTTCAGTTGTCAAAATTCTTGAGCAAGTGGTGGATTCCGCACTGGGAGAGACTAGAGGGTACCAGGAGACATTAGCAATCAAGACAAAAGCAAAGCCCAGCAGTGAGAAGTCAGTCAAGCTTGGGAGAACAGTGCAGTTAAGATGCTCAGTACTTCGGGCTCTGGAAAGATCCTCTCTGAGTGGGGGCGGCACCACAGTATGAATCCTAAACAATTCCTGGGTGCTGCAGGGGTGACAGCCAGCGCTCTGCTGTCTGAAGATGCCAGCAAGCCTTGGGTTGCCTCAGATGTGGAATCTGTCTCCTGACATTCCAAACCAGGCTATGTACATTTCCAATGCCAATGATAAATGTTCCACAATGACAGTAACCTGGCTTTCTAGGGTGGGGACACAGAATGAGCCCATCACAGGAAGGAGACTTGAACAAAGTTCCATCCTCACTTGCTGATGGGGAATTGGGCTGTGTGCTAGGGCTCTGACCACCCTGGAGGGGAGCACCTCAGCCTGTGGCTGTTGAATTGCATCCTCTGTCACCTATGTCGATGATGTGGGGTGGGGACTCCCCTCCTATGAATGAGTTCATATCTGTGCCTCTCCTCGCCCACCTCAGGGACATGAAAGACCTTTGGGTTTGCTACTTATAAGTAGGTTTATGTTGACTCAGCTGGCCTGTGAAGGTAAATTTGGGCCACCTCTTAGATGCTAGTTCCATGTCATCAGCCCCATCAGGGCCCTGTCACACTGTCACTAGAGTGGAACCATGGAGTGGAGCTGGGGTCACTTTGTACTAGCCTCATTGTTGGGCAGGGAGCAGTCATGCCACCTCTCTGGGGCCTAGGGCTTACACCTGCGAAGGTGTTTACTTGTACTAAATTGGTCAAAGATCATTTTTTCTTGAGGAAGGCAACCTCATTCAGGCAATAATAGACAACATGTTTATAAGCCTCTGGATCTTTAAAGGGAAATAATACCCCTATGCACAGGAACTTGACAATCACATCAACTTTTCACAAGTGAATGAATTCTCTTTAGCAAAACACAACGGGCTGAGTTTTAGTTCTGTAGTTAGTGAAGTCCAAGGTGTAGATGACCTTTAAGGTGTGTGTGTGTGTGTGTGTGTGTGTGTGTGCGCGCGCGCTGCTAGTGATAGAACTCTGAGAAGGCATCAAAATGATTAAACCCAAAGGAGTTCAGAGAGTGCAATCCCAGTGTCTGGGATGGAGACCGGGAAGCTGCAGAGAAAGTGGGCTTTAGGTTAATACCAAATGTGTTTGAAAACTCCTCTTAAAATTCTATCACTTTTCCTTAAAGCTGAAAGAATTGGTGTTAAGGGACCAGGATCAGAAGTGGAATTAGCGTGGCAGGCCTGGACAGGCTTCCAGCTCTGAACATCCTTCCTCAGCTGCTTTTCTGAATCCACACGTTATTTCTTGGGTGCGGTTTCGTTCCTGGGTATAGATTTTTAGTGCCTTGTTTATGGGCCACAGTGGTACATTAGATTTTATTAAGTGTTCAGATCTGTGTGATTAAGGAGAATGTAGCACACAAAGAGGGTAAAATCTCATGGAAATAAGGACATCCATAATTAGGTGGGGAAGAGGATTAAATTAGCCTTTGACTGAAGAGCTCCATACATAATCATGCAGGATTTCAACCCGAGCAGCAGAAGTGCTTTCTTTCAAGAGCCTTAAATGTATACAAAGTTTCTGCTAATTCAGCCTTGCTTATTTCCAGCAGTAAATTTCTTCCCTATGAAAGATCTCACATAAAGAACCATTGAAAAGAGCGAAGCTGCCCTGCTGTGGCTCCTTGCATAGATAAAGCCCTATTAGAGTAGAAGAATCAAGAAATTCCTCTAGTTTAAAAAAAAAAAAAAAAAAAAACTGTGTTCCCCAGGACCCTGCTGGGTACGGATTTATCTGGTTGCAGAAGCTAAACAAAGGCCACGAGGGGGGTGTGGCGGATAGGAGGGCGTTTTAGAGACACCAATTTGTATTGTTCCAGCTGGAAAGACCCTGCTGTCAGACCTGCTCTGGCAGCTCCTAGCCCTCACTCCCACCAAAGCCCTGCAGAATGGGGTAAAGTATGATGAGGCTGAATGAGAATTAGATGCTCAATTGGAGCCTGCAAAGGGGAAAACAAAAGCCAGATGTGTAGAATGTTCAAATCCGGCTCAGTGAAGCCAGACTTGGGGCACTTTGGTGGTCATGACCACTTATTAGGAGCTGAGGCTGCCTTTCGATTTCAGTGGAAGTAGCACTACATACCAAGCAGGAACAAGGAAGGACAGAAAGGTCCAGGCCTGAAGTGCTTTGCCTGAGTCCCCCAGATGGTTTGCAGGGAGGAGAGTTTTATTTATCTAAATTCTTAGCACAGGTGCAAAATTCTTCATTTTTTTGTTTGTTTGTTTTTTGTTTGTTTTTATCGGTACCAGGGATTGAACTCAGGACTGCTTGCTTGCAAGGCAGGCGCTTATGCCGCTGAGCTAAATCCCCAGCCCCAGGTGCAAAATTCTTGAAATGACTCATCCATCTATCTCCAACTTCTATGTCATCAAAGTTTTTCTTTATCCCCACAGGAAAGATGCTCATTCTCTCTTTTGCGTATTTGTGGTTCATACTGCACCCTTGCCACTTGACTTGAGGGTAGCTGATGACTTCTAGGTCTTGACTGACTTGTGAACCCCTGAGGGTACAGGTATCTCTTATTCACTTTGGATCCCCACAAACAATAGGCCAGAAAATATCTGGTAGATATTTTGTTTTGCTTTCCATCCTAAACATGGGGTTTTTCTGTAGAGTAGAATTTATTGTTGCTCTAATGATAACTGGTGAAGAATTTCCAAATCACTCTCAAATGATGCGGGCGATGGTGCACATTGTCTGATGAAACATAAAAGAAGACTTTATCCACATCTGGATCATGTCCCCATACTCAGCTACCATCACTGCCTTTCATCTCCTTCTAAAGACAGCTTTGATTATCATTAGGGTGGAACGTTCCCACTGGATATATGAAGAGATGCGTTGCCATGGAAAGAGTCTTTGGAGACACATACCAATTTTCCACAAATATCTTCTTGTCAGCTTAATCATTTGTTATCTCAACTTGGAGGGGGTCCACAGGTGTGGGTTTGCAGTGCTTGTCCAAGTGATGGAGAGATACAGTGGTTGAGTAACTGCTTTAGGCTATTTGGGAGAAAATAGATTAGATTAAGATGGTTTACAATTGATTGCACCTTTGTCCCAAACAAAATGGACTAAATCAAGTCTATTGATCTCCTCAGGCTTCCATAGAAATGTACTATAGATGGAATGGTTTACACAACAGAAATTGACTTCTTATCCTTCTAGAGCTGGAAGTCCAAAATCAAGGTAGTAGCTGCTTTGGTTTCTAGTGAGGGCCTCGTTTGTGATTCAGTTTCCTTTTTACTATGTCCTTATGTGGCAAAGAGACATGTCACTCTTCCTCTTATAAGGCCACAGTTTATGAGATTAGAGTCCCATATTTGTGACCTCATTTAACCTTAATTACTTGCATAAGTCTTTATCTTCTGACAACACTGGAATTGGTGCTTCAACTTATGAATCTGGGGAGGTAAAAGTGTTCAGTCCATTATATCAAATTAATGATAACCATCATGGGAAAAATATTCTTGAAGCCAGTTGCTGGCAAAGACCAGGACTATGTGACACCTGTAGCAATGACCAGAATCAAGGGAATGTATGCCTGATCTTGGGCTCAGAATTCAAAACTTTACCCTGTTCCAACAGCAATATGAAGGCAGAGAAAAAAAAACAAGCATCAACCAAAAAAAAATCAAATACAAGAAAAAAGGGCTTATCGGTTGCAAAAGGAAAGGAAATTTCCAAAAATGCAAAAGAACCGAGACTGGTATGGCCCCAACCCATCTCCTAACTTTGAAGGCTCAGAAATAATTCTGAGTAAACTCTCACTGGCTGCTATTTACTTCTCCAACTAGCAGAGAAGGAGCCCAGAGGGATTTTTACAACAGCATCACAACATGGCTGGCCATAAACACTTTTAATTCTCCTTTCCCCAAAAGACAGGAAAACTTGGCTGTAATTCTTATCTCAATATCTCCTACTGGGAGGAAAATGGAAAAAGAGGCAGACCAAAAGCAAATGTCTAAAACTAATTACCTCGAGCAAAATTAAAACAGAACAAAAATTTCACCAGGTGGAAAACAAAAGAGGAAACCATAAGGCAAGATTTTTGGCATAGCCAAAGATGCGCTCCCCGACTCTCTTTCCTAGAAAGACCCTTCTCACAACACGGAGTCTGCAGATTTATCACTTTCTGGTTTAGAAGGCCTAGACAAAACAGCAGAAGCCAATGGAGAAGCTCCCAGCTGGGTCTTTCTCTTGTAAAGTTCTAAGTCTTGGTTGAATGGAAAACACTGTTCAAGTTCTCAGAAGAGCTGCCCCTACCTGTGATAGACAATAGTGCAGACGAAGTGTGCATTTTAGCTGAGTATGGGGGCTTTTACACGCCCACTGACAAATCCAACACAGCTAATGTGGTGCTCTAGCTGCTTTATTCTTCCCCAGGAAAACCTCCCAAAGAAAATGCTGCCTGGAGACAGCTCCTGGAGAGCTAGGGAGCCCCAGACACAGTGGGAAAGTCGCAGGGTGCTACTGAGCAGGTGCTTTCTATTACCCTGCAAATGCAGTGCGGCCAAGGGAGAGAGGAAGACAGGGAGAGTAGATAAAGATCTTATACCCACCGGAAAATTAAAATTCTCTAACATAGAGGGAAAAGTGAATTGATAATGTATTAGGTAAACCATGTGCAAAACTGTCAATACAGAAATCTGTATCAAAGACAGAGCTTTGATAATTTATGAATTTAACACTTATGTTGACACATGATTTTTTTAAGAAAACTAAAACTTTTAGATGGAAGCATAGTTGATTTAGTTTATCTTAACGAAAATAAAAGAAAGTCTGTAAGATATTTGTAATATGTTCCACAGAGCAAAAGTTAATTTTCTTAGTTTATGAAGAATACATGAAAGCCAATAAAGAAAAAAATAAATAGGAAAAGGTTGGTGAGATACCAAAATCAACAAGAGAGGAAAGGAGAGTAACCTCACTCATTATAATAGAAATTAAACACTGAGAACTTGCCATTTTTCTCCTTGGAAAGTTTTAAGACAATGCTGAGGGATAGTGGGAAAACCACTTTCAAACCTTGCTAATTGGAGCGTAGATGGATTTGACTCTTTTTGGAATGCAATTTTGGAACATCTTTGAGAACTAAAGGTGCACATATACCTGGTCCAGCTAGGGCAACAGGCCCAAGATTTTGCCAACATTTAAATGCAAGAATATTCACTAAAGTTCTTTGTAGAAGCAACAATATAGAACTATAATCAAAAGCTGTCAATATAGGGCTGCTCAAAGAAATTATGATATATACCTACTTCAGCAGTAGGACATTAAAATGTATTATGATGCAGTACTCATGTTTATTAAATGTAAATTTTAAGCATTAAAATGAATGTATCCCTTCAAATATGCTTATCAATGCATACAGACTTTAATACATATTAAAATGATAGCATATATTATAAATACATTTATGTAGACTATGAAAACCTATGGAGATTATAAAGTATCATCTGCATTTTATACAAATGAAAATGATACAAAGGCAAGGAGCCAGGCAGAGATAGAAAAGTGAACAGTAGATCAAATTGTGTGCAGTGATTTTTCGGGGAAGATTTTAGGGAAAATTTAACAAATCCAGAGAGTTGTTTGGAGTCATTTTTTATTAACATTTTTTGAGCCATTTGAAAGTTGTCATGTATAAATATAATTTTTTATTTTAGTTTTGGTTTGGTTTATTGAGACAGGGTCTTGCTCTAGTTCAAGGTAGCTTTGAACTCACTATATATTCCAGGCTGGCTTTGAACTCACAGTGATTCTCCTGCCTCAGCCTCCCTAGTACTGGAAGTACAGGCATGTGTCACCATGTCTGGCTTGGCTTTGTCTTTTAGTATCACTAAACTTAAGGATCATGTTGCTGAACTTTGTCTTTATTTCTATTTAAAATTTGCAACTTTTTAAAAAAACTAGTATATATTTGATTAAATTGTAATTTATTTGATTAAGTTTTCATAAAACATGAGCATCTCCATAGTAACAAGTCTTAAATTCAGGAGCAAAAGATTAGAGAAAGGAGGGGAAGAGAAATGCAAGACAGAAAGCAGAGGAAAGGAGAAAGGGAAGAAAAAAGGACAGGAGGAGAGAGAGAATCCAGATACCCTACCTGCCAAAAAGTGAAACCGGAAATACCCAGATCAGGTTTAAAAGCAGTTGACTTATTATGTTTGTAGTTCAAGAATGTAAAGATCAGCCTCTGACAAAAAATAATGCACTCTTGGCACATGAAATCCAAAATGTCATTAAAAGTAAATGATTTAAATAATATAAATAAGTACATGGAGATGTAGGCTTTCTGAAGAAGGGACAAGGATCTAAAGATGAGGATGATGAGAACTCAGAATGAAGATGGGACATGCATTTGTACCAATTTCCCCCAAAGAATGTGGTCATTAGGCATCACAAACACATTAAAAAACAAAGACTGAAAGAAAATAGAACCATGTCAAGGAAATTTGTATCTGAATTTTTAGTTTTGCTTGTGTTTTTTAGACTGGCTCTCCCTGTGCAGCCCAGGTTGTTGCGCTAGCTACATAGCCCAAGCTGGCCTGGAACTGATGAGCCTCCTGCCTCAGCCTCATGAGTGCTAGGATTACAGACATTCACCGCTGTGCCTAGCCTGAAATTTGATCTTTTTAATGGGAGACCAATGTGTCTTGATCAGGGTGAAAAGAGTGAGTCTCTTTCCAAAACAAAAAACAGAAAACAGATGTGTGACATTTTATTTTTGATTTTTTTAATCTCAAATATAAGAAAGCTAGTTTTAGATAAGAAGTTATAAAGGAACAATACAATGCAGAAAACCAATAGCACTTTTGAGATTTAACATAGCTTGAAATTTAGATAACGTTAAACAGTGTTGATGATTTGACTGCATAGATCAATTTGGTAGCATTATTACATAGTGCAGCCCAGAAATTCAGCCTCTCTTCCAGTCCTGTGTTTACAATGACAGTCTCTCTCCATTAAATTGGTCTTTGATCTCTTTTTACTTAGCTGCACTTGGATTCTACACCTACACAGTGAACTTGCTAGTCCAGGGTAAAGTAAGGTCTAATTGAGCTCATCTTGCCTAACGATCAGTAGCTTGAAAAGAACCAAAGCCTCTTAAGTACTAAATTGGTGCCTATGCATGTGGAATAACAGCCTCTTCCATCTGAGCTGGGGAGTTAAACCTTTGCGACAGAGGCCCTACACTTTAGAGCTCGTTTTCTTTCCTTTTCGTACCATAAGAAGTCAACAAAGTTAGTCCAAATGGCTACACCTCTGTGCACTTATTTCCCCCCAGCACAGGGGACTGAATTTAGGGCCTCTGCACTTGGCTACATTCCCAAAACTTTTAAAAATATTTTTTTTTTGAGACAGGGCTAAGTCATTAAAATGGGTTTGAATTCACAGGTGTGTACCACCCTGTGTGGCTCCTGTGTAAATTAATTCAATATTTCTCAAAGTTTTGTTCATGCATAATTATTGCAGGAAGATTATTTCATTATTATAGAAATTATATATATTATTATTGTGAGCTAACAAATCAGGCACAAATCATAATGTTTTATAACTATAACTTCTATAGGATGAAAGTAAGAAACAATTTTAGTATTAAACACATTAAAATGTACAAAGTATGTTAGCAAAATATGTAATAACATGCTACAATGATGCATGTATGCAATAATGATGCATATCAAACCATCCTTAATTTCAGAGATTTAAAATAAGAATTATCTACTTTTAAGGTTGATTCTGTAAAATACCTACTCTTTTGCTGAGTAACGTTAGCATCAATACAAGTAACCCAGGCCAGTCAGTCTGTCAGACGTATTGAATCCTGGTGTCAGCCTCATTGGACCAACCAAAGTCATGTTCTTGGGATGAAAGGAACAAAAAGGAAAAGCCCGAAATGTACAAGTATATTTCAAGTCTCCCCTTGACTCAATTCTGCTAATATTTCATTGGCCAAAACAAATTTTGTGGCTAAAACGAATGTCAAGAAACATGAAGTGAATTCCCATGGGGTTGGTAAGTACACAGTAAGCATTTCTATGTAAGTTATTATGTTAATAACAAAGTTGTAATGTAGATACGATGCAAGCACACTTCGTCTGAATCACCACTGCTTTGTTTCAATGCACCTGAACCCGGACAGGTCTGCTGTCTGCACCCATATCTATGTAGCTACATATTCTGAAAAATAATTATTTGCACTGTTATTTGCTGTATAAAGTATACAAATCTCCAAAGAAAATCTTGGAGGACCCTTTAACATCTTTACATGTTCATGTATTTTTAAAAACCTGGTTAACTATATTTCATTTGCATCTTGGTATCTTTTCTCCTGCGATGGTACTGCTCTGTTTATTGCTTTTTGTGTTCTGCCACTGACCTACAAAAGGTTGCCGTAATCAAGGCTTTGTGGAGTACAGTTGCAGTTGGTAATTGAAAATGAAAATGGTATTGAACCTCCCAGGCTCTTCATGTTTCAGTATCTTTTATCTCCTGCTAAGAGCCCTGAAATATACTTCTCATGTGTGTTCCAAGCAGTGGCCATCAAAATCGGAGGTTGGGGGTGCATGCAAACTGGAATGAGCTATACAGGCAATTTGTGTTTTGATCAGAGTCTGTTGTCTATGCAAAATGGACTGATTTCTCCAGGACCCAGTAGGATAAAAGCCAGTTCCACATTTATGTCAAAATAAAAAATAACTGTTACTTTTTCCCCCTTTTTCAAATACACAACACATATATGCACAAAAATCCACATACACACATGCAAATTCATGTAAGTATTGCCAGTGTGTACATAAAGCTATATAGTCATGTTACATGTACACTCATACAAGCAGACCTCATGTATACTTATGTGCTAAGCAGATAATATCTCCCAGAAAGACCTTTAGGCTCCATGAAAGAAGATCAAATAAACAATGTCTTTCCTTGCCCCAGGAATTTAGCAGTATGTAGAGCTACAATTTGTTCTGTGGCTTTTCTTTCTCTCTGTTGTGATTTCAAAACTGCCATCACATGTCATGCTAATCTGTGCCAATGCAGTAGCAAAGCTCAACACTTCTCACATTCTATTACAAAATAATGAGGTAAAAAAGACAGAGAGAAGGCAAGCAACTTTAAAAGTTTAGTGTTTACTAATTTGCCTTTTAGATTTTGGTTTCTTCAACTTTCTCCATGTTTTAAGTAGGTCCTATAAGTGTTTCGCATCCTCTCATTTTCACAGAGTAGCATTTGATAGATTAGCATTTTATCTATCTGAAAGAGAGTTCTGCATCATACTTAAGGGGTCTGTCACAGTAATGGCCCCAGGGCTGTTAGTATTCATTGTTTTAAGAGATTGCTTTGAAAATCCTTGTTGTCAGCCATCAAAAGCAAGAATCCTAACTAGACATTCCTGTGGATCCCATCTTGTAGATTCCATCAAAAGCAAGAATCCTAACAAGACATTCAAGGAAGTAATACTTAGGTAAAATTAGTTATATTGATTTTCCTTCTATCATAATCATTTCTTATTAAAAAACAATAATGTTCTGTTGTAATTAGTTCTGATGGCACCTGGGAGAGTTAGACAAGGAGTCCTAACAGTTTATAGTCATTTCACTAGTGAAAAAGTCCAGGCTTTTTTTTCACATGCTATGAGAATTGCTAAGTCGTTCAGAAACCTCAGTGACTAGCCAAGATACCCTGTCTCATGACATGCTTGTTTTTGTCTTGCCCATTTTCTGCTGAGTACTCTGACTTTTATGCTATATGGTATATTTATTTCTTCAGGTACTCTGTACAAGAATCTTTACCACTCTTAATGATGTGTTTTTATAAACATTATATTGCTAATTTAACATTTTTTTAAAAGACTTAATAGTTAGTGGATGCTTTTTTTCCATTTAGGAATATTTGCCTAATGATGTGAAGTCATCTCTTCTATGTTATCTTTTACAGTTAGTTTATAATCTACCTGGAACTTTTTAGTGTAAGGGAAGTATTACCTCAGTAGAGACCTGTTAATATCAAGTTCTCAGGTTACCTGCCCTGAAAAGTTTATTTCAAACTCAAATTTGAAAAGTTTTCATTGAATATGGAATCTGATGGCAAAGATTCTATTTTCAGTGCTTATAAGATGCCATTGTATGGCCTCTGGATTCCATTAATTAATTCAGTTGCAACTCATTTAAGGTACTATTGTGGTTCTAAAGTTAATGATCTCACAACATAATTTTATATTTTTCTTAAGCTTTGTTTTCAACAATTTTACAGTGATTGGCCTGAGTGGTTTGTTATGAATTAAGTTTCCTTAGTGTTATGAGATCCTTGAAACATTTGATATATTTTATCAAACAGGTTTCCTACTACATTGTCCATTGATTTTAGCAAATTGTCTCTCTTATATTTTATTGGATTCAGGGGCTGGGGATTTAGCTCAGTGGCATAAGCACCTGCCTTGCAAGCCAGCAGTCGTGAGTTCGATCCCTGGTACCGATAAAAAGGAAAAAGACAAAAAAAAAAAAAAAAATTACCGGATTATACATAGGATAGTTCCTATTTCGTGTGTCTTCAATACTGTTATCTGTATTTTTCATGTTTTCTTCTGATCTAGCTTGCAATTTATTGATCCCTTCGACTGTGTCTGTATGCTGTCAGATTCATCTATTGAACTTTTTTTGGTCCAGTTCTCACTTCAATAGGTCCAGTTTTCTAATAAACTTCTTTGCCATTAAAATTCTTACACTTTGCATTCAATTTAAGCACACTAACCACTGAAGTTGTGTCTACACAACTGGGTCTCTGTTGTGTCTCTCTGTGTTGTCTTTTTTATTTCCTTAGTTTTCAGTGATTTGTTCTTCAACCTTTGGAATCCTCAGTAATTTTTCATTGAATGTTAGTCACTGTGTTTGAAAAACTATAGGGATAATTTAAGCTTCAAATAGTTTTAATCTTCCTCCAAAGAAGATTTATTTTCACTTGTGATAGGTGGTAGAAGAGAAAACTGTAATTCAAGCAGGAATTATTTTGGTTAAAAGTTGGTCTTAAATTTTTATACAAGCTGATTTAGTTTGAGTTCATCATCACCCCCAGGGTATAGTCCTTCAGGGGACCCCACACAAAGCCTGAGGACTTTATCAGGTTACTTCATACTGATGTGGCGTCCTCTCCACCCTCAAAGGCATCCGGAAGCTGTCTTTAGTACAGGTGAGATGTCAGCTCCCCTTCCCTGCTCTCTGATGGCACCACTGTTTGTAATAATCTGTCCAGTGCCTCTAGCTGTCCTTTGTAGGAGGATCACTCTGTATGACAGGCAACCTTGGTCGGAAATAATTTTAACTTCTATTTCTTTTCTTCTTAGTAAAGTGAATCATCTTTTCATTATTTTTGCAAGTCATTACTATTGCTTTTCAAATGAACTATCAAATTTTTTATATACTTTTCTATTAAGTTATCGATCTCTATTTCTATTTTCAGATGCTCTTTGTTTATTAATGATAATTAACCCTTCATGATAAAGGTGCTAATATTTTCAATTTATAACTTTTTATAAACATTTCCTATATTATTAGTATATTTATTCCAAAATTGTTGAAGGCAAGTAATTCCCTTTTTTTCCCTGACTAGTTCTATGTTTTAAGTAGCAAACTTTTCCCAAGGTTAGAGGAGGTCATCAGTGTTGTTTTGTGCAAAGGGGCGTGTTGACGAACAATTGGAAACTGACATATCTTCCGGAATTGTCAGAGCTATGAGATGTGTGATACAATGTCCACAGATTTAGCTGGAGCTCTCAAGTTTTGCTTTCCTTTCCCAATCTCATCCTCAGGAACTAATAGAAAGAACTCAGGGGCCCAGTGACTGTCCTGTTGCCACTGAAGGGTGTTGGGTCATTTTTTTCCATCTTGTGTGTGCTTTCCTGGGTATCTTATCTAATCTCCTTTCATCAGTGTTACTCTACATTAAGGTCTCCCAAATGTCCACTCTTCTACTTCCCAGTCCTCCGCCTCACACGCAATGCAAACATCCCTTCAGAGTGATCCTTTTCTTGAGACCTCAAATCTAAAACAGCTTTCTTCATCTTTTCTCCTGACCTATATACTGTCTACCCTCTCAGGCTCAGAGTATGGCCACCTCTGAGTTGCTAGTTTCCGCAAAGAATTACAGAGTGCAGATTTTACTTTTGAAGCTCACCTCTTTGAAAAGATTACCAAATGGATCTTTTGCATCCTTCCTTAATACTCGCCAGCAGGGACACCAAGCCTAATGTACTCTCTGCCCTATAATACTGTACATAACAAAAATGAAATGGTTTTCTAGCATTTTATCTCTATTCATATTTATTTTTAAAATGCACTTGCTTTCCTGGTTGATTTTTAAAATGCACTTGCTTTCCTGGTTGTTTTCATCAATTATGAAAATGTAATTGATGATTAAGAAGTAAAAAGGTGTTGTCCTTTGGAATATCTGGAAGATTTCACAGGGTAGGAAAACAGTGCCTCCCTGCTAAACTTAAGCACATTGCAGCTCTGACTATGGTGAATGGGGTCTCACCTTGTGAAGCTGCCCAGGCAGGGTGGTCACTGTGAAATGAGCTCAGACTGGATCATCAGCCATCCGCAAGCATCTGGGAAGGTCTCCTAGGAAGCCAACTCCATCTCTCATTTGTGTCTAAACAATAGCCACCAAAAGCCTCCCTGTCCAGAGGATAGATCTTTCCATTTTCAGACATGCCTACAGCAAAATAAGTTTTACTTTCTTCTTTTCAAAGGTTAAATTCTCCCTCTGTCTCAGACACACACTCACTTCCCTAAATTTAAATTGTACATTGTGCTGATTAAGCCACATTCTCTTGCTTTTATTCTGCCAGATTTCTAATTTGAGAGACTCTATGTATGCATGTATGTATGTATGTATAAATATATGTGATTGTCTCACAAATTAAAGAGAACGTAGAAGACAGCGTTAAAGTATTCAGGCAACTCTACCCACTGTTTCCTCCTTTAACCTTCTCTGCAAAAGAAGCTGAATCCCAGGAGTATTTTTAAATGTAAGAGGACAATGGAGGGTGACAGAACAATTGGCAGTAAGGCTGTTATAATTCTCTAATCAAGGCTGATCATCTTTCCTTGTTGCTGTTATAGGTGAGGACACACCTGCAGCTTCCGAGAAAAGCCAGGGCTCCAGTGACACAGAAACTGGTACAAGTCCTGATGGTAAGTCTCTGAACCGTAAATCTGACACATTTTCTGCACGCAATCCAGGAGTAAGAGAACACACTAGTCTATGAATCAAAAACCATATTCTGCTGGGAAATGACAAAAATAGCAGCTTTTTTTTTTTTTTAAACACTAGCGTGTTTTAAAATAGCACATTCCTTGCTTTGAACAAACTTTGTAATATTGAGGCCACAATGGGCAATTCCAAGGCTCAACTAAAGTTACCTGGTGAAATTCACAGAGTATCACTCACTTCTGCAGAAGGTTGGCCTCACTGCTAGGGAACCCTAACTCAAATTAGGACTGAAATTGCTCTTGAACCTTCATTATTACTTTATTTCACTGTATCGTATCACATGTCTTGGCCAAAAACATAGTGGCTCCTTAACACTTTAAAAATAAGATTATATACCAATGATATAGCTCAGCAGCACAAGAACCTGCTGGCAAGTGCAAGTTCCTGAATTCAATCCCTGGTAACAAAAATCAAAACAAAAAAAGGTTATAAAAATCTTTATTCATGTCTAATTTTGAAGGCATCTTAAGATTTTGAGCTTCAGACATGTTACTATCCCTTGCCCCTAAACAATTACGAGCATCTTTGAAGTACCACTTCTTACATTAGAAAAATAATAGTAGTTTAGGCAAAACCATTATTAGTTTAGGTACCACAATAATGGTAGTTTAGGACAACCATAATTAGTCAAGTAGTCAACTGTTTACACTATCTTAGTTTAATTTTAAGTTATACATATAAAAATTGTATATATTAATAGAATACCATATGTTTTGTGTTTCAATACATGTATACATTGTGTAATGTTTAAATGAGGTTAAGTATATCTCTTCAAATCTTTATTATGAGAACTTTAAAATTCCTTTCTTCCAAGTTTTTGAAATGCACAGTGCATTGTTTTCTTAGTCGCCCTAGCACGCAATAGCACTGTAGAACTTCTTGCTGTAATCTAACTAGTCAACATTCCTCCATCTGCCCCTACTCTGCTTGGTAACTACCATCCTACACTCAGTTTATGAGATCAGCTTCTTTACATGCTACATATGAATGAGATCACTGTGCATTTGTCTTCCTATGGGTGATTTATTTTACTTAAATAGTGATCTCTAGTTTCATCCATGCTGTTACTAATGACACACTTCAGTTTCATGGCCAAATAGAATTCCACTGTGTCTATGTCCCACATATTCATCCACTTATTCATCACATATTCAAACACTTAGGTTGTTTTTATTTCTCAGCCTTTGTTAATCATGTTACCATGAACAACAAAGTGGAGAGGACTCTTTGACACATCAAATTTGTTTCTGTAGGGTATATATCCCATCGTGATTTCTGGGTCATGTGGTAGTTCTACTCTTAGTTTTTGGAGAAACTTTCTTAATGCTTTTTATAATGCATGTACTAATTTTCATTCTTACCAACGACGACTGAGGGTTCTCTTTTTTCCATGTCCTCATAGTGCTTGTGGTCATTAGTCTTTTTGATGACAGCGATTCTGACTGCAGTGAGATGGTGTTGTGGTTTTAATTTGCATTGCCCTGATGAAGAATGATGTTGAGCATTTTTTCATGTAACTCTTGACTATTTGTGTGTCTTGGGGGGGGCGGAATTTGGATGTATTACCTGTTTCTAATTAGTTTTGGGGTTTTTATTTATTTTGCTATTGAGTCTTTGGAGTTTCTTACATATACATAGCAGGCAAATACTTTTATCCATTGTGTATGTCATCCTCCCTTTGTTATTTCTTTTGTTGTGCAGAAGTGTTTTAGGTTTTTGTTTTTGATTTTTTGTACTAGGGATCAAACTCACAACCTCGTGCTTGCCAGGTAGGCGCTTATGGTGCTGAGCTAAATCCCTGGCCCTGTGCAGAAATTTTAATTTGATGTAATCACGTGTGTCTATTTTGCTTTTGGGGAATCCTTTACTAAAAAACATAAATAAAGTTAGCTCACTCAGTGTCTTAAAGTATTTCCTCTATGTTCTCTTCCAGGATTTTCACAGTTTTAGATCGTACATTTAAATTTTATATGATTTGAATTGATCTTTGAATAAGGTGAGAGGTAGAGATCTAGTTTCATTCTTCTGCATGTGGCTGTCCAATTTTTCCCACACCATTTATTGAGAAGACCATTCTTTCTCCAATGAAGAGCCTTAACATCTTTGTCAAAAGAGATATAGATATCTGGGCTTAATTCTAGGCTCTCTAGCCTATTCCTATGATCTATGTGTTCAATGCCTAAACTATGCTGTTTGATTACTAAGATGTGAAGTATGTTTTTAAGTGAAGCAGTATACCTTTTGCTTTGATATTTTTGCTCAAAACGAGATTGGTTATTTTAGGTTTATTTTTTATAGTTCCATATAAATTTTACATCCTTTCAAATTCTGTGAAGACTACCATTAGTATTTTTTGTGAATAAAAGTGAATCTTTAGCCAGGTGTGATGGTACACCTCTGTAATCTCAGCACTCGGGAGGCTGAGGCAGGAGCATTGTTACGAATTTAAGACCAGCCTGGGTTACAAAGTGAGCTCAAGGCCAGCCTGAATTGTACAATGAGAGCCAGTCTCAAAAAGACAAAAAAAAAAAACAAAATAAAATAAAAACGAATCTTTAAATTATTCTGAATGGTATGGGCATATTAACCATATTGGTTTTTGTTTTTTGTTTTTTATTTTAAATCTATGCACACTGAAACCTTTCCAATTTGTCTTCGCTTTCATCCCTGGTGTATAATTTTCATTGTAGAACTCTTTCATTACCAAATTGCTTAATTTTATTTTTGTAACTATTGTAAAGATAACAATAGCACTGATTTTTCTGTTAGCTTTGCATCTTTCAACTTTGCTGAATTTATTATTTCTAATAGTTTTTAGAGTTATGTGCATACAAGATCTTGCCATCTCCAACAGTGGGAGTTTGGCTTCTCCAGTTGGGATGCCCTCTTCACTCTTCTTGCCTGATTGCTTTGTGTTGAACAAAAGTGATGAAAGTAGGCATCTTTGTCTTGTTCCAGATCTTATAAAGCTTTCAGATTTTCACCATTCTGTGTAACATTAGAGGCTGGCTTATTATAAATGGCCTTTATTATGTTGAGGTATGTTCTTCTATATCTAATTTGTTCAGTATTTTTATGAAGAGATACTGAATTTTACCAAATGACTTTTCTGTATGTAGTACTATGACCATACAGTTTTTGTGCATCATTCTGTGGTTGTGGTTACCATGTTGATTTGCACGTATTGATCCATTCCTGCATCTCTAAGATGAATTCCATCTCCTTATGATGAACAATCATTTTATTGAGCTGTGGGACTTTGTTCTAGCATTTTTGGGGAATTTTACATCTATGTTTATCAAGGATAGTTTTGGTTTTAGTTGTGACTTTATTTGGTTTTGGTAGCAGAGTAATGCTGGCCTGATAGAATATATTTAGAGAATTTTCTCCTCTTTTATCTATTGGAATAATTTAAGAAGAATTAGTGCTGTTTAAATATGTGGTAGACTTCATCTGGACCTTGGCTTTTCTTTGGGGGATAATTTTTATTATTCAATTTCATTACATGTTATTTGTCTTTTTAAGGTTTCTATCTCTTCGTGAGTCAGTCTTAATAAGGCCTATGTATTTAAGAATTTGTTCACTTCTATTTATTAAATATATAGCATACATTGTTTTCAACAGCCTCTATTTCTCTGGTGTCAGCTGTAAGGTTTCCCTTTTAAATCTCTAATTTTAGTAGTCTCTCCTCTTAGTGTAAGTAAGAATTTTTCTATTTTATCTTTTTTTTTAAAACTAGCTGTTTCATTCATGTTTAGTATTCTTAATTTCTATTTACTTCTGCTCTGATCTTTATTGTTTCTACTCTTGATGGGCTTGATTATTTTTTCTAGTTCCTTGATATGTAGTGATAGGTTAAGCTATTTGTATTTGATGTGAGCACTGGTAGGTACAAATTCTGATTTTTGTCATACTCCATACGTTTGTATATGTTGTTTCTATTTTTGTTTCAAAAACATTTTAAATTTCCTTTAATTCTTCCTTGAAGCATTGGTTATTCTAAAGTATGTTAATTTTCATGCATTTATATATTTTCCAAAATTTTTCTTGTTGTTTTCTAGCTTTGTTACATTGTGGTCAGAAAACATACTTAACATGATTCTGATTTTTCAAAATCTGTTGAGTCTTGGCTGTGGCCTATAATATGATCTATCTGGGGAATTTTCCATGTCTTAAGAAGATAAACAGATATTTGGCAGCTGTTGACTAGAATGTTCTGAAGATGTCTGTTAGATCCATTTATTCGAGGATATAGCTTAACTTAGCTGCTTATTTTCTGTCTAGATGATCTTTCCGTTGCTCAAAGTGGAGTGTTAAACTCACAACTATTATTGTATTGAAATCTATGTATCCTTTTATGTCTATTAGTATTTTCTTTGTAAGTTCACTTGCTCCAATTTTGGGTACATGTATATTTAGAATTACTCTGTCTTGCTGAATCAATCCCTTAGTCATAAAATGAAGGTATTTTTTCTTACTACTTTTAATTAAAAGTCTATTTTATCTGACAGAAATACGGTTACTCCTCTCCTTTGGATTCCCTTTGTATAAGATATTTTCTTCCATCCCTTCACTTTTAGTATCTATGTTCTTAGATGTCAAGTGTTTCTTGTAAGCAACATATAGAAGGATCTTATTGTTTTATCTACCCAGTTACTCTTTTAAGTGGACAATTGAATCCATTTATATTCAAGATAAGTATTGCTAGGTTAGACAATACTATAGCCATTATGTAGCTTGTTTTCTCATTTTGTTATAGTTCCTTTTTTTCTTTCTTTCTTACAGTCTTTGATTGTCATGTAATTTACTAATGTATATTTTGAAACCTGAATATTTTGATTTTTTATTGTAAAACATTTTTTATGGCTATTACTAGGCTTGCAAAAAATCATTTAGTTGCAACAATATATTTTAAAATAATAACATAACATGATCATAGAGAACAGAAACAAAAGAAAAAGAGAAATTATAGTGATAAAATGGAACTTGTATTTCTTTCCTCTACATTTTTATAGTCCCTTTTTACATCTGTCTATGGTACTTGGCCCTTAAAATATTGTTTTTACTGGTTCTGTTTTGCCTTCATATTAAAGATATAAATGGTTTACACACCATGCTTACAATATTAGAGAATTCCAATTTGTTTGCATAATAACTGACCAATGATTTTTATGTTTTCTTCTTATTCAATATTCCCTTAAGTTTAGCATTTCTTGTAGTCTAGGTCTGGCAGAGACATGTCACCTCAGCTTTTGTTAGTTTGGGAATGTCTTTCTTACTCCTTTATTTCCAAAGGCTGGCTTTGTCGCGTACTGCAGATGCAGTTGATGGTTTCTTCCCTTCATTACTCTGAAAATCTCATGCACTGTCTTCTGGCCTGTAAGTTTTCTGATGAGAACTTTGCTGTAAGAAGAACTTGGGTAACCTGTCTGTGTTTTTTCTTGGATCTGAGAATTTTCTGCTCATCTTGGAAAGTCTGACTATACATTTCTTGATATAAATTTGGTTACATTTGTCTAGTGACATTTGACCTTCCTTAACCTGGATATTCATAATCTCTGTATTTGAGGAGTTTTCTATCATTTCTTTGACTAGGCTTTCTACCTTTTTCACATTATAATATCCTTCTTAAATTCTAGTAACTTGAATATTTGCTTTTAAATACTGTCCCCAAATTTTCATAAGTTTTCTTCGTTCCTCCAAATGTGTCTTTTCATATCGCCTACCTATCCTCAAGCTTGCTAATTCTTGTTTAACCTGTTTGGATGCTTTCTATTATACTTTCAATTTTGCTGAGTGTATTTTTCAGCTCAATAATTTGTGTGACATCTTTAATTCATTTAATCTCTTTAAATTTCTGTTTTCTTTAAGCTCACTGATATCCTTAAAACAACTTTCAAATTCTCAGAGTTCTCTGACATCTGTTACTACCTAGTCAGTTTCTGGTATCTTATTTTGAGTATTAGATGAAGCCATTATGCCCTGAAAGCTATTGATGCTTTTCTGCATGTCATCAATCTGGCATTGAAGGTGCAGGTATTTATGCAAGTCTTCTAATGTATGCTAGCCTTTCCAGAAATTCTAAGCTGATTATTTCCTATGTTTCAGCAGTATATAGCAGAGAGTGTAGATGTGGCAGGAATCTGCTGGTGGTGTGGTAGCTGTTTTAGTATTACAGGGCAATCCAAACCCAGGTTTGCCTCAAATACTCTATTGTATAGATCATAAGCAGTAGAACACTTAGAAGAAATCTGTCCTCACAACCTTCTCCTTGGAGTCAGGGTCAAACAAGATGCCTTATCCATCATTACCCCCTGCAGCAAAGTTCTAAAGGTCTCTGCCCAGCTCTGAGAAAATTCACTGTAGATGGATCAGCCTCAAACTTCTGTGTCACACTTGTGGCCACTGACACTGCCACAAAAGTATATCACACCCTAACCCACATATCTTGATTATTTTTCTCTCATTGCTAAGACAAAATACCTGCTGCCCAAAGTGAAGCAAGGAAAAGTTTATTTATCTTACAGTTTTTGGAGGTTTCAGTTCATATTCAGCTGGCTCTTATTCAGGGTTGTATGGCTGAAGGGCAACCATTCATGGCATCCACAAGCAACAAGAGTAAAAAGTCAAAAAGAGGAAGTATGTTTCCTATAGCCCTTACACTGTATGCCAGCTCCCTGACCCTGGGCAGGTATAGTACTCACGCCACGAATCCCAGTGCTAGACAACAAACCAATCACAAACATTAGATTCAACTGCCTCCATGATTCCATGAAGCTTGCGGGGTAGGGAAGGCTCTAAACACAAACTATACCACCATGCTATTGTTCATTGCCTAGAGGTGAAGTAGATTTGTTAGCAGTGACTGCTGCAGCTAACCACAAGTGATATGGGCTGGAATAGCCACCCAATAGAAGTCACCTGTTGTCCCCTGGTTCTGGAGTTCTTCTGCAAACTTTGTGCAATGACAGGCCTAATGGGGGGAGTCCAGTCACTATTAGGTTTCATGAGGCCAGCACTAAGATTTAGGACAAAGTGTTTTGCTTACCAATCTCTCATATTAATGTGGTCTTGCACTCCATATGTTACTCATGATCTGAGTAATGTTGAAGTCAGTTCCTTGGCTACCTAACTGGCACTAAACTGGGATGTGCCTAAGTCTCACAGTTACAAAGAGCAAGTCTTGGTGTGCACCATGGCTCACACCACAGCTGGGAGTGATGCAGGCCAAACTTGAGTGTATTCCACTATGGCACAGGTCTTGTCTGATACTTAGGGTATTCTAGAACTATTTCTGTGAGCACCCTCCTGGTGGTAGCTGCACTGCTTGAGCAATTGGCTAAGACAGTCCATTGACTACCAAGGCTGACACTAAGTGGGGTCAAATTTGTATCTTACACAGCTGCAAGGGCCTGCATGCTTTCTTTAGAAGGAGGGCAGGCATAACACTAGCCCATTCTAGGGCTGGAACTCAAGCAGTCCAAATCTCAAGTCTCCCTTACTGGCACACAGATGACTGGTTAACACCATGGCTGGTCTAGAGGTTGTATTTGAGCTCTCAACTGCATACAGGGCCTTCAGCTTCTACCATGTGCTGGCTCTCACTGTAGTAGGCCTGGCACTGGGCTCCATGACAAAGCCCTTCATGCTTTGGATTTTGTTTCCCACTTACTCTGTCACCCTAGATGTCACCTGGCCTAATATAATTGTAGAAGCTCAGTCTAGGGGTACTGACTTGTAATCAGGATCACAGGTTTTTGTCCAGTACTGAATTTCACCATGACTAACCTAACCCTCACTCCTATTAAAAGTCATTTCTCTCTGTGATGAACTAGTTAAGGGAGGGGTGATGTAGGCAACTCTTTCCTTCCTGCCTTCTTCAGTGTATCTTTTTGTTTTGTTATACTAAATGGAGGCACTGTGGTGTCTCACTTGATTTCCTTCCATCTTGTAAAGTTAGCTGGTCAAGAAATAGCTATTAAACCTGGTGTATCTTTGGGAAGATGATTATGGAAGGACTTTACACAGCTGCCATCTTGCTATACCAAGTTTTTTAGCTAAAGAAAAGTAAACTACTGCATTGATAATTACCTTGAGAAAAGTTCAGCCAATGTTGAAAGTTATACATTGGTTTTAAATAGTTTCATATACCAAATATTCCTACCTTCCTTGATCATAAGCCCTTTTACACAAACTGATCTTAACTCATGGGCATGTAGTATCTAGGAGATAGTGTTTCAAAACCCCAGACTCATCCATCAAAACCTACAATCTGCTTCAGCCTGATTATGAAAACTACAAACATGGTTCTTTCCTGCTTCTGACAAAGAAAGTTCTGAAGAATATCAGGTCTACACAATGCTTCCTCAGTAATATGGAAATAACTGAAATACTGAATTTTAGTTCTTGGAGATTCACCATGCACTGTGAGGATTAGAAGCTCTTAGCAGTTACAGCTGTAGAGAAATTTATTTAATGAAATTTAACATTGCCTTCCCCAAGCTTATTGGAGCATAGAATGTTTTTCTCTATAGTAACATTTATTAATAGGTTTTATAACCAGTGTCCTTCAGTAGAAAGAACAGAACGAGAATTCTCTCCTATTTTTTCTGTAATCTCTCAAACTGGTATGAACTTTACCACACCAAACCTCTTTATGTATCAGCTCTAGAATTAACCTGTGTACCTGTAGGAAAAAAAATACTTTATAGTTGCTACATGTGGCCAGTTTACAAATGGGGTTTGAGATGAGCTCACATCTCTGCAGAAACCCCAGTGATTTGCAAGCAATAACAAGGGTACTTGGTCTCCAAACTTTGCTCATCAGGAGAAAGTGGAATGGATTATTATAAAATACCACCTCCTCTTTAAGTATCTTTGAAATGTGACATCAACATCTTCCACTATTTTATTATGAATAGAGTTCAAGGAAAAGATTTTTGTTTTGGGTTTTGTGCAAATAAATGAATCACCCAAATGAGGTTTCTTATTCAGAGGTTACTATGGTGAGAATATCAGTGATCATCACTTGAGTTTGATATAATCAAGCAAGGAAGTGGGAAACCTTCATAAAAACAAAAGGAAAGAACCAGCATCCGGTGTCTGGAGGTCACTGGCATGGCACAATTGGAGACTGCCAACTAGAAGTAGGGCACTCTAAGTTATTGATTTGGGAGCTTATTTTCCTTTCCCTGGTCAGTCCTCAGCTAGAAATGGAAAACAGGGAAGCTGATGCTCACTGACCAAGTCCTTGATATTCTGAGTATGTCACAGCTGACACTGGTTTCCAGGCTCATTGCTACACAGGTTTTAAATCAGTTCTATTGTTAGAGATTATCTGGCCATTGTTCATTTGTATATTTAGTCTCTCAGTTTATAGCATGCACTTGGAGGCTTTAAAAATATTAATCTCATTAAAACTGCTGACCCTTGAAAGTTTCCAGAGTCACAGCTATGACTGCTTTGTGCTTCTTCTGGAGAAGGGCAGTGATTATGCATTCTATTTTAATGCAGGTGCTCACAGAGAATGCATGCATTCAAGTAAAAGTATATATTCTTTTCATGGCTGTATGATCTGGTTAGATGTGTTGCTTTTCTATTTCACAACATCCACTGCTGCAACCATTGGCAAGGCTGCAGGGTCTGTTTTGCGCTGTAAAAATGAAAACATGACAAACCACTCAGGTCCACTGACACTGCAGTTTTGGAGAGGGACCTGATTGCCTCTCTGCATGTCAATGTATCTTTGGCTTTTGCTCTTTATTTTCTAAGCTATCAAGACCTATTTATTTATGGACAATAAACATGTCAGAATTATCAAACAGAAAATCCAGTGTGAAGTGACAGCCCAGCTCTCACCTGTAAAAATATACAACACTGTTGTAAACTCATAAGTGTCATGAATGAAGACAAACAGAAAAGGCATAAGACAGAAAATCAGGAAAGTATCAAATTAATATATTTAAGGGATATGTTTAATAAATATTTAATATTCACTGTTTTCTTTTATTGCAGTTGAAATGAGTAGTCAAGTTGACAGTGTAAGTGACCCAACAGAGAGTCAGCACAGTCAGCAAGATCACCAATAGGTAAGAAGCCACTGTGGTAGGACTGTTCGGTTGATTCATCAGCTGTAAGGAACTATTTGCAAATAACATATTGTAGTACTGTTGGTCTTTCCAAGTCCTACATATGGGTTTGGCTAAGTGTTTAAAATCTTTAAACCAGAGAACACTGTAAGGCGAGGACTATCCCCTACAGGCCTGTCATCTTGAAGAGAAAAAGATAAGCCAAGGCATATTTAAATCATACAGTACCTTAGTTTTCTGTACTTTAACAACAACAAAAAATATTTTGTCTTACCCCTTGGCCTCCTGGAGTGATCAAATTATTTCAGCAACCCCAACCTGATTTTGAAGCATTGCTTTTCCAGAAGTTACCTGCTGAGTTATTTGGAATCTCTCTTTTTAACCATAACACTAAATCTTTGCCCTGGAGAAGGCACAAAATTATATGCATATGTATAACAGAAATAAGTCTGCCTGAGTCCTTCCTCCCTTCTGCAACACTACCTGGGAACATGTGCATCTACACAAGGTTTGTTGAATTGAAAAAGCCTGAAGAAATTTCCTAAGAAAATAAAAAGTCTGTATCAAGCCAGATTTAGGACTTTTCAAACAAACATGATACTAGAAACTGAAATAGATCTAGCATGATGAGTGATCTGTTACCCTTTTCCATATATTGAGAATGCTACTAAGAATAATGAAGTCAGCCTAACTCTTAAAACTGTTCCAATCCCTATCTTAAAATATTCGGTTGTTGATTTTAAAAAACCACCCTTGGAATAAGGCACTATGAGCCACAGAAAGTAAGACACAGATTGTTGACATGGTCATGACCTGTATTACACAGTTGTCTTGGTCTATGCGTTCTCTTCAGAGGCTAGGCTGCACCAGACTGAAACATTACAGAATAAAATTTAAAAACGCATCTGTCTTTCATCTTGAACTTTAGAGAAAAGTAAACATAATACATATATGTAAAACATGAATGAATAACCTAGGACTACTAAAAATACAAACTTATACAAACAGGGCCTTTCTAACCTTTTCTACCCTGCTCATGTAAGGCCCTGAAGGGTTAAGAAGTACCTAGTACTATAAAAAGCTATGAAGTGCACTGCTCGGAACAACTCCATGCAGGCTCCTTACTGCTTGCTGACCTTTTGTTGCCAACAAACCCTCATTATTATTTTCCTAAGTGATTACTATATAAAGTAGAGCACCGAGATCTTTGTTTTCCTGAGGTAATATCAAAATCTCCTTCTTGTCCAAAAACTCTTTCTTGACCATTACATGAATGAGTTGTAAAAACTGAAGAGTCTTTGCTAAGTTTCAAGAATTTGAATGAAACAATTTGCACAAGGCCACTGGTAATGACAGGAAGCTTAAACACCCCCAGTCCAGAATTCTTTGATGATCCCATGTTACTCCCTAAAGAATAATGAATTTCTAAACATAGTTTGGCAGAAGTAGATTTCAGTTTTCTTTTACCTGCTTTTGAATACTTAGAACCCTGTCTATGATAAATGCATTTTTGATTTTATATATGCATAAACACTTCAGAATATTTTCTAAAAGTTCAAAGGCCATTTGCACAGGGCTAACTTACAGACCATCTGTTCTATTTTTCCTTGTACAAGTGACTAACCTAAGAGCAAGATAAATTTATTAACTTACCTACTTTCACATGCTGGGTCACTATTATCAGACTAGTTTTCTGAATTCAACGTTCTCTTCTATTTTGCCAGGACCCAATATAATTAAATATTTTGTAATACAGCCAGTCTTTTGCACCACAGACTCAGCCAAACGTGTCAAAAGTATTCTAAAAAACAAAAAGTATATGTGTATGAAATAAAGGCTTTTTTGTCATTATTTCCTAAACAACTATTTCTATAGCATTATATTGTATTAGGTATGATGAGTAATTTAAATATGTCTTGAAGTACATGGGAAGATATGCCTAAATTATATGCACCAAGGCATTTATATAAGGGATTTAAGCAGCACAGGGGTAGGTAGCCTCAGAAATAACCAGAAACAATCACCATGGGAGAACTCTATAAGAGAAATTGGAACATTGTGAGATCCAGAGACCATGGGATATCAATGTAGTAAGAGAAACAAAATACCTTCATAATCAGGGAAGAAAGGACCTCTCTTTTAAAGGAGTAAAGGTAAAGGATTTCCAGAAGTTTCACAATTCTCACAAGTTTGCAGACCCTTAAGTAACTTCAAATCTATTCCATATCTTTACTTTGAAAAATGATCCCACCTACGCAATTGTAGTCAGGCAATATCTTGACAAGGAAGCTATTCTGATAAGTATAAGGCAAAAAGAGGATTTTAAAATCTGCAAAAAAAAAAAAAAAAGTGCTAAGTCATATTCAAGGTTAGCTCCATTAGAGTAACAACAGATTTATCAGCAGAAATAGTATAGGCCATCAGGGAATGAAATGATATATTTAAAGCCCTGATAGAAAATATCTGCTAACTAAGATTATAGTACACTAGCAAGGATCTCCTATAGAAATGAAGCAGAAATTAAGACTTTTCAAAGCTGCAAACTCCACCAAAGTTGCTCAAAGGACTCCTACTTCCATAAATGAAAGAAAGGTAACTTCCCTAATACCATGAGAAATTATAAGTGCCACTAGAAAAGATATGCAGAATAGAAAGGAATCGAACATTATAAAGTCAACAAACCAAGCCAAAGAGTGAAGGATATAAAATATTAAGTCTTTTACAGGCAATTTATTATTGATTGGCTAAGTTTATTAAAAATAAGACCCAACAACCTACTGCCTATGAGAAACGCACTACACAAGATAAGATATACAAGACTGAAAGCTAAAGGATAGAAAATGGTACTCTACGCAAATAGTAACCTAAAGCAAGCAGGAGTAGCTACACTTATATCTGAAAAAAAAGACTTTTAAGGCAAAAACTGTAATAATAGACAAAAATTACTAGTTAATGTTCAAGTGATATATTTATCAAGGCTACAAGCCTACTGAGTAGTGCCACCCATGGTTATAGTAAACCCTTTCCTGTACTTGTTGCCACTAGGAAGTTTATTTTGTAATCTCATGGAGAAATTATTGGAATTCTAGTGAGTTAATTCTAATCTACCATTTCCAGTACAACCCAAGGCCAGAATAAAGACACTAAGACATGTATAGAGTTATGGGGAGCCAAGGGGCCCTAAGTCCAGCCAAGATGGTGGTTGTTCACCAGACAAAGGCCACAACCCAGAGCCCAACTTGGATTTTATTAATTCTTCATGAAGAGAGTGGCTCAGGGATGAATGACTGACAGTGGCAAGAAATACGTGATTGCCATGAATACAATGAACCAGACTAGGTAGAAGGTCTGAGATCACCTCTGCAATATGTAGATAGCAAGAAATGCAGAGAGAGTAATCTGCATAGCACAACTGACATAGAATTTAATAACTTAGGGTGAGTGCTTCAGTTCTAATGTTCAATCCTTTTTGTCCTGGGAGATCATAGCCTTTTTCTCAAGGTTTGGTCCCAGCCAACAGTGTGGAGAAAGGCTCTCCATCCTGCCAAGCTCAACTATATATTAGGGGAGTCACTACATGTGGAAATGCTGACCTTTCACCTTGCTTGAGATTACACATCAGCTCCTCAGCCAGCCCAATTCACATTGCTTAAAGCCTATGAAGGAACGAAATAGCCTAGCCAACTCTATACATATCAATACATGGAGATAGGGCCAAGTTTATAAAAATGGAGACAGTTGCTCATCTTTTCAAAGATAACCAGGATGAATTGTCTGGATGGTTCCCCACAATGATCAGAGTGTCTCTTCCTCCATTAGTTTGTTGGCCTAAATGCAAATCGTCTCAGACACACATGACAATGTTTTTTAGTAATTGCTGGACATTTCTAATCCAGTCAGTCTAATCATGACAACCATGATTAATGGTTTCATCAGTCTTAAGTAAAAGAACCAAGCTGGAAACATCACAATACCTAATTGCCAGATACAAGTAGAACCATAGTAACCAAAACAGTATCTTTGGGCTTAAAGATAGACATACACAGACCAATGGAACAGGATAGAAACCCCGGAAATAATCCTATACACCACAGCCAACTGGTGCTCAGCAAAGGCATCGGTAACATGCCTTAGAGAAAGGACAGCACTGCTCGGAAAATTCAGCATCCATGTACCGAAATTTAAAACTTGATCCTTGGCTCTCACTCAGTATGACAGCCAACTCGAAATGGATCAAAGACCTAAATATGAAACCTGAAACTCTGAAACTACTCCAAACAAACTGAAGACAAAGAAACAGCAGTTTTGTCCATAGGTCAGCAAAACACAAAAAACAAAACGTGAAAAATGGGATTATGTCAAACTAAAAATCTTCTGCCCAGTAAAGGAAACAGAGTAAAAATAAAACCTACAAGAGGAAATATTTATCAGCTATTCACCTGACAGAGGGTTAATATTCAGAATTTATAAAGATTTCAAAAAGTTTTTTTTAAAGACAAGTTATCCAATTTAAAAATGAACCAGTGAGATCTGACCAGCTAATTCTCAGGAGAAATGCAAATTATGAATATGATTTGCCATCAAGAAAATGCAAATCAAAATTACAATGAGATACCTCAGAATGACTATTATTTTTAAAAATTCTGGCAAAGATGTGGGGAAAATTGAACTCTTATATAGAAATGTAAATTAGAACAATTACTATAGAGACCAGGGTTCCTTAATAAACTAAAACAGAACCACCATAGGATCCAGCTATCCCATTCCCTGGGTGTATATCCAAAGGAAATGAAATCAGCATATCAGAGAGATAACTACATGCCCATATTTATTGATGCATTACTTACAATAGCTAAGATATTGAATTAGTTTAACTGCTTATCAAGAGATGAATGGATAAAGATGTGATACATATACACAATGGAGTATTCAGCCATAAAGAAGAAAATCCTGTCATTGCAACAGAATAGATGAAACTAGAGGACATGACGGTGTGTTAAATCATATAAAGCAGACATAGAACATTCTCTCATATATGGAAAAAAGTCAACCTGAAATTAGAATACCAGATAAGAACTAGAAATGTGGGGGCGGGGGGTGGAGTGATTGACTATGATAAGTGCACACTGTGTACATGAAGAGAGATCACATGGATCCCCATCGATACAATAAATATTTTAATGGAATATTCACTGTAATATTACTAAAGCCCAAGACTTGATGTAACCCTACTATCTCAGAAGGGATGAAAAAAAGTAATATATTTTCAATGTAATGCTGATTAGTAATAAAAACATATTATGGTCAACAAGTAGCAACCTGAATGAAACTCTGCAACATTATGCTAAGTGAAAGGAGATAGCACAAATGAAATATTTGTGTGATTCCATCTGTATGGAGTTCTAGATCAGGTAAAAATTAATCTGTGGTAATAGAAATCAGAGCAGTTGTTGGTTCCAAAAGAAATGGGGTTAGTGCATTCCATCTGGAGTGATGGAAATGTTTTAACATCTTCATAGTGATGTGAATTAAATATATGTATTTCTCAAAATTGAACTATATGCTTAAGCTCTCTATAATTGGATTCTATTTTTAAAACTCTAAAAGATAGAGTATAGACTTTTAGAGCACAGTAGTGTCTAAGAGTTCTCTCATGGGTGGAGAACACAGCAGACAGTTAATAAGGAAGGTCTCAGCTGCTAGCACAATCATCAGTGATGTTTGTAACTCAGCACTGTATATTAGCAGTGACTCATATGCCCTTTAAAGATACCATGTACCAGCAGTTACAGTCCCAATAGTCAAAGCTCTTAGATAGTCAAGTAAGATATTCTTACAAGATATCCCTTACTGAGTCTATGAAGATGCCTCATCTTTCATCTAACAAATGGTTTCTCTTTGTCTTTTGCAGGGGCACAAGGTGAAGCAAAGGAACCGAGAAATGAAACTCAAGGACAGTCCTCAGCCCCGCCAGGCCTCTGGCGGCCTTGGGGAGATGACAACTGCCCTGTGCAGGAGGGTGGGGGTGGGGGGAGGAAAGTCCCTCAGAGGAAGGATGGGGCTCCTTTGCTCTAATTTCTCCACCTGCATTTTGTTCTGTTTACCTGGCAAAAATGAAAGAAAAAATAAGTTTCCTTATCTTGGTGGGAGGACCCCTGTTAATGCATTGTTCAGACACTGTCCCTGTCACTTCTGTTTTCTCTCAAACTTTGTCTGGTGGCAGGGTTTAACACTCATGTGTGTCTCCTGGCCCATCTGCCTTCTCAGTTATTTCACAAAGCTGGCCTACAGTGCTTTCTTCGAAAAGGAAGATGACTGACAGTTGCAGGCCAAATTTCAGCAATTACCACGCCATGTCAGTGTAACCCACAGGTAAAGGAAGAAGGTTAGAAAGGGCAGGGGGGGAGGATCCCTCAGAGTCCACTTTGAAAAGTTCTGAACAATGAGTTTAAAATGTGTTTTCAGAGTTTCCAAAGTACCATTTGTCCCATGTCGCTAGTGAGGGTTGTGGAGAGAGGCTTCAACCAAGAGCACAGAGGTGTAACAAGGAATGTAGGTTCTGGTGGCGACTGGAGTCTTTCCTTCATGGTCAAGCAGCCCGCCATATTGATTTTCAGCAGAGTTCAGTTGCTTCATGACTTTTACCATGTACTTTAGCACTGAGATGTATGAGGTATGACTGAAATATATGAAGTTTAAATTTGTAAAAATTACACTAAAAGACACCCTATTAATAATTCCTTTCAAAATACTCCCTCCGCTTTGACCGCACTCATCGTGTCATTCTTGCCATTATCTGCAGCAGTTCTGGACACCCTCTTCCTGCAAGTTTTTCTGAGGTGTGATTAAAAAACCCAATGATTGCTGCTGCTGAGAGCCATCCTGTAGACAGGGTAGGCTGAAACATCAGTGTGGGTCCTCACTCATCAGCTCTGGCATGGTAGAACTTATGGCTTCCTCAAATTCAGAATGACGTTATAGGGGAACACTTTTAATCAGTCATGGACAGCCATGATGCCAGAATTCAAGATGCAAAAGAATTCTAGAACTGCTTCAGAGAGTGGCAAGGACGATGGAATGAGTGTGTTCAAAGTAAGGAGCAGTATTTTAAAGAAACTAATGGTAATGTGTCTTTTACTGTAAGAAATTATATGAAAATTAAACACTATTTTTCAATCATACCATGTAACAGTGGTAAAGGATGCGTCTGCTGGGTGTTGTCGAGAACTAAGAGGGTTTGCTGCATTTAGGACTTAAACATATTCCTATTTCTTTCAAGGTGTCCACGTGAAGTCTCATGTTTTTCACACAGTAACAGGCCAGTTGTACTCAAAGATGCATGGCCACAAAGTAGAACCCCACTGGCAGTTAAAAATAATCAGAGCTTTTGCTTGCACTGCCAGCTCTCTGCTCTGCAGTGTGTGGCATGGTTTGTTCACACCCAATTCCAGGCTCATTTGACATTTCTGGCTCCCTTACCCTAAAACCACTGAATAAGGCCTATCAGAGGAGCTGCACAGTAATGACAAAAGATGCCCTGGAAAAGGTGGACATATGCACTGATGAACAGAAGTCATCACAGGCATCTGTCCCGGGCCAACAGAAAGTGAAATGCTTGATCCCACGACCCTGCCCTTGTTTTCTGTGGAAACTTACATTTACTGTGTATTTTCTTAAATCCCCCTTCCTTCCTATTTAGGGCTTTAATAGAAGGAGAAAAGTAGTAAATCACCATAAGTATTTCTAAAATGACAGAATGTCTGTTTCCTAAATATCCCATCCAGTTCTTTAAGTTTGTCCTTTCTTTGGAAAAGTCATCTTTTCATCTTCTGAAGATTTTTTTTCAGCTTTCTGAATTTATTACCCCTCCTAGATGGTTTGGTTGGTATATTGGAATGCTTAGCAAATTATAACTCTGTGTATGTCATATTTTTAAAGCTGTTCATCAACACAGCAGTGATGCTATTTAAGTGATTTTGTGAAGTTGGGATATAGCCGTTTCTCTTCCTATTATTCTAGAGTTTGAAGCATAAATGTCCTTTATTGACATTTGACATTGCTTTCTGGAAGAGCAAAGACAAGCCTTATTTTGCAGCATCCAAGAATTGATGCCATCCAAATATTGACAGGTTCTACATTTCATGCCATTTATAACTCAGTTGAAAGTTGTCATTCTTGTGAAGTACCTGATGAGTGCAATCTGCTAGGAACTTGTTTTCCAGCAACTCCCAATGTTACTGTTACTCAGCTACTATAATGAGTTCTACTTTAAAACAAGGAGGGAAGAGGGACGGAGGTTTTGTTAATGGGCTAAGAGGAAAGACACCCAATATTCCTGTGAGGAACAGCCAGAATTACAATTATCCGAGTCCAGGCGTTCTCCTTATCACCAATGACAGCCCTTTTAGTCATTCTTCTTAAATGTGGGTAAATAAAGAATGAAAAGAATAAGTTCTTGGTCTAAAAGTGGTAGAAAAAGGAAAGTAATCTCTGTATCCTGAAAACTAAGACACTGAAGCATAAATATTATCATCTCATTCCTGAATTTCTTTAAACTTCATTTTATAATTAGATTGCAGCTTCATTTTGGTTTTGTTATGCTTTTGGTTACTATTGGGCTATCTTGTTTTATGCTTTAAAACAAATACTAGTTTCCATTCCAGTAGTAATATATTAGTAATCTAGCCATCAGCCAGATGGACGATATCTCAGTGCAGGAAGCCAGCGCTCTCTGGGGTTGTCAGTGCCTGGGCCATACAATGAAATACATTTCAAAAGCTAATTGATTCTCTTGCACATGGATTCTGGGTGTTACTTTCCAACCATACTTCAGTCAGGGTATGTAGTATGAAGGGTTACAGGAGGGAAGGAGGGAAACAGCCCCGGGTGAGTCATGTTTGCACACAGAGGATCAAAGTAGGCCTTCAGCATAACAGTCCTAATTCAGAAGGTACTCACTTGGGGTGAGACAAAGGGCCTATTCCTCTAGCTGGTCACTAGTCAGAGGATCGACAAGCCTTCTTTCATAAAAGCCAAAAAGAGGGCATCCAAAACACTGTCTGTGATATTGGGTCACATATTAATCACCACAGCTAATTGTAAACCTTTCTATGAAACACTGAAAAGCCTCTTTGTGAATTAATACAGTTCTGCTTGACGCATTTGATTTGAAAAGATGTTTCTCTGTATGTGATGCATGTTGGCTGTGCTTCGCACAATAACAAAGTTAGCAGAATATGTCCAATATATTTTCTTGGAGAATAGGGTTTTTATCATATGATTCATTAAGGATTTGCCTTACCCTAACACTTGTGATATAAAGGAAAATCAGAATAAAAGTAATTTTCTTGATCAAGATATGTTTTTACTTAATGCAAATAAATGTAGTCTGTTGCTTGCAAAGGGAAAAATGTCTTCTGGTATAAACTGCTAAATAGGATAATACGTGCCTCTTTTGTTAAACCAGCCTGGAAATGCTGGCTTGCTTCTGAATCTGTTTCATCTGTGCCATACACTAGAGCACTTAAACTGTTGCCTTCATATTATATTTGTTAGCCAGAGTGCAAATAAAAATTGGTTTGAGAGGATAATGTGGAATTATCTGTTTCATGAAGTGTATTATTTAGGCAGTATTATTCATTTAATACTATCTGGTTGTAAATATGTGGAGTATTTAAGATTATGTCTGTAAGTCAACTTTCACCTATTAATACTTTTTCCTTATTAAGTCTGGTCAGTCAGTGTTTTGAAGGTGTTTTTTAAGCTTTAAACTCAGAATAGTTTGCATACTCACAAATCACAATGTCTGAATTTTCTTTAAATACTAGGTAATTAACTGCCTTCACTACAGCTTCTGAGAAGCAGGTATAAATTTCTGAGAGAAAGCCAGTGGTTCCTTGAACATTGGTCCATCTTTTGGGGAGAACCATTCAATGTTGGACTTCTTCCTGAGCTTCTTCAATGAGAGTCTCCATGCTGGCCATGTGATTATGGTGACCATGATCCTCCAAAGTTTACTGTCAACAGGATGTTGATAGAATTTTACAGGTGTTTAAAGTGTGGCAACAGCCCTCCAAAAATCACTAGGAAAAGATTCAACATTCTCTTGAAAATCCAAATGCATATATCAAATTTAATTCCCTTTATCTCCTACAGAATAGGTGCTATCAAGGTGATTGTCCTAGAAGGCAATTAAATCATTCTTTTATCAAGTGAAACCAGAGAGGTAACTATTTAAGGAGAAGATTTTCTGAACTGCTGCATGAGAGGAGCATTTTCCCAATAGTAAACAAGGCTTGATGAGAAAAAAATATATGATGAGAGTCTCATGCTACAATGCACAACCTCAACACAGTGCTTCAGGGTGACAGTGGAGGTAATTTGGCATGAGCCTGGCACTGTGAGATAGAGTTTTATAAATCTGCACCCAACTTCTCCTGTCATTTTCTGTCACTCGTATTTCTCTCCCAACCCTTGTGCTGGCTTCCCGTCTAATTCCATCGATGGCTCTGAGGGCTCAAAAGGATAGTGACACCCATTTAAACTCTCCTTGCTAAGACTCTGGCCTAGTCATGAGATTTGAGGGAGAAAGCGCCTCCACTTCTTGGTGCAGAAAATGGACATACCAATAGGTATGGGAACTCACTCTTAAATTTAAACATGAATAAAGTGCCAAGATATTAGACTTTATTATTTGCAAAAGAACTTGGTAAGTTATTTGCATTAGATTTTGCTGTTTAATACTCTAGGCAAATGGTTCTTTCTCTAGCTCTAAACTAGAGAAAGGACCAAAAAGAATAAATGGTCCTTACAGTTAAATAGTAAATATGAAATCCTGTTATACTAAAGTCGATTTAAACTTTGTCTCCAAATTAAGGACCCATGAAGGTGAAATTGTGTTTTTTTTTTGCTACTGGGAATTTGAGTTCTTAAAATATGTACATCCTAAATATTGGTGTAAATTTGTTAGAGACATATTTTCTCTGATAATAATTAGAGTGACTCTGTAAGTAAAGATAAAGCGGGTACAGTTTTACCACTGCAGTAGTATATATGGAAGGAAGCATATTTACAAAGAGAATTATATCAATGTTCAGTTCACTTACCTTCACTGGGTTAGGATTACATCCTCCCCTAATGAAAAAGGATATACCTGTGTAACTTGTTTTCAAAGCCATGTGGGTAGGAATGGCATGTGTCATGTCTGGCAGCAGCTTGAAGATTCTCATTCTTTTTTCATTATTGTAACAATCAGCAAAACCTCAGGCTGCTCCAAAAGCATAGATCCTGGAGTGAAGATGTAGAATTTCAGGAAATTCATTAGGAAAGTGACATATATCAGAAATAAACCTAAGTTTTGAAATTAGTGGAGGGTGATTTGTTACTATAGCAGAGTGCAGCCTATACTAACTGATACATATGCCATCAACTCTTAAATAAAAAGTCCAAGACTCTATAGCATCTGCTTCACTAACCCTACCTTGTGTGACTCTCAGCTTGGCTGACAATGCTGACTTTGTATTGATCTTTTCTCCATTCCCAGAAGACAAGCCTGTTCAGCCTCAAGACCTTGACCTTAAAAGCTCTTTCACCCGATTCACAGCATCCTTGAACTCTCTGATCTACGTCACTTCCTCGAGTTGCCTTTTCCAACTATGGTATTTCAAAGCAGATCCCCTTCCCAAACTCTAATTAACCCCAGTTTTGTTACTTGGAACACTAACAACTTGTAGTTGCTTATTTGACATAGACCAGAGACAAAAATCTGTATGTGGTAACTCCATTGGACAAAATAATGTAGCCTTTTTTCTTTAAGAATTGAATAGCTGGGAGTTCCAGAAAAAATTTCAGTCTGTGAATTACAAGTATCTCTTTTTCAGTGTAAAATACTCATTTGAGAATAAATATTCAGTTGTTCAAAGTTTAAACTCCCTACTGAAGCTATTTCTTGCCACGAATTTTTGTACCCCTTTAGATAAAAGCCTTACTTTCTAATCTCTATGCAATAAACTAGTCATTAGACAATATGTAATATACTATAATACTTTAAAGGTAAGATTTAAAAATTAATTTTCTAATTATTTTATCAAATAAGTTTTAAGAATAAACTTGACTACAAAAATGAACACTGCTATTATCTGAATGCTGATGTCTCAAATTCAAATGTTGGAATCTAATATCCAATGTAATTATTTTAAAAGGTAGGGATTTGGGGAGAAATAATCATGTCTCAAATGAAGGTTCCACACTTAAGGATGAGAGCAGTGCTTTTTAAAAGATGATACAGCAGCCGCCTTGCTCCTTCTGCCATAGTACAGGGAGCAATGTGCCCCATATAGAGCAGAGAGGCCTCACCAGAAGCTGGTTCTGCTGGTGCACTGATCTAGGACCTCACTCCCCAAAAGTGTGTACAATAAACTTCTGTTGTTCAAAATAACCAACTATTTTATAGTAGCAGCCCAAATGAATTAAGACAAATAATATATAGAATATAGGATAAAACCATGATATGCTTAAAGGAAATTATAGTTTTACAGTCTCTAGTTATATTTTAGTCTCTTTTGTATTAAAAATCTAACAAAAAAATTTTAAAAACATTCAAACTAAGAATTTTAGAAACAGTAAAAAGCAGAAAATCCAGGCATGCATGGTGTTGAACGCCTATAATTCCAGGACCTGAGAAGCTGAGGCAGGAAGATTGCTGCAAGTTCCAGGCCATCCTGGGCTACAAAGTGAGTTCAAGGCCAGCCTGAACTGTATAGTGAAACCTTGTCTCAAAGACAAAAAAAAAAAAAAAAAAAAAAAAAAGGTGTCCATACTCAGACACTACATGAAACTGAGATATTTCTTAAAACCGTAGAACACTAATCTCCTGGTTGTTAAAAAACCCTGTTAAAATAAGCAAATCTTCAGCAATCATCACAAATAATTTTAAAAGGATATCCAAATTATAAGATAAAATTGAATGTATAACTTTATAACATCAGTTGAAGATTTTTAAAAGTAAAATTTACCCAAATATAACCCAGAAGCAGAAAATTCACAGTAAACAAATTAATGGCAAAAATGAAATACCAAGAAGCCATCAGATAAATTGTCCTAATCAATGAATTAAAATAATAGTCACAAATTATCAAAAACCTGTGGATAGTCAGGTCCTATCCTCTATTTTCATGGTATATTATTTTCATGAGTGAATCACACTTTAGATCATTTGTGTACACTGCCTTTTCACTTGTTGTATCATAGACATTTTCTTATCCATCAACCATTTTCCCAAGACATTTAAAAATGTTTTATTATGACTGTAATTTATATATCATTTTTCTATGCTGTGACATTTAGCTTACTTGAAGGTTTCATTTGATTGATTCTCAGTCTCTAAGAACCTTTCTGGCCACAAATTTTTTGTTTACATCAGGGAGTACATCCAGATCACTTCCACTGGCTATCAACAAACTACTTTGTAGTCCTCTTCTAGAAATTATAAAATGAGCATCTCCATTTTTTAGAACCTTTCCTGGAGAATCCTATGTAAACATGGACATAAATACATATCAGTATAAGAAATAGTTTGTCACTATGTTTCCTCTCATCTCATTTACAATGGAGAAAAAGATTTTCTGGCAGCTAATCATATTTTCTGATAGCAGAATTAATCTGCTTATGGCCTTTGATCACTTGTCAAACTGAGATTTTGATTTTCTATTGAAATTTATGAGCCTTTTGTATGTGTATATTACCTTTTCATCATGTTTCCTGCATACAATTCTCTGTTTGTTTTGCTTAATTTTGATTGTAATATTTTCTGTCACACAGACTTTTTATATTTCTATGGAGTCAAATCTCTCTCCCCCTTTGTGTTGACTTTCATTACTTTTGTAGTTGACATTTATTACTTTTGCCTGCTGAGCATTCATTCCTGCTTCTGGTGATAAAGCCTTTCAAGCCTAGTAGAAAATTCCTTTCATGTGTTTTCTGGAGCTAGCAGTCCATCCCTACTCTTTAGCTAGGAGATAAACACATGACTCAGGCTGGCCAATAATACAGCTTTATCTCAATAATAGTGATTGGTTTAGAGAAGTCATGTGACCCAAATTAGACCAATCAGTGCCTTCCCTCAGACTTGATCTGTGGTGGCTGGGTGAAATTCACAAGTCACAGTGGGCTGACTTGTGAATTTCATGTAAACTGACACTGTAATATGAGCCGATAAGTTCCCTTTATTAGCAAATTGGAGATAAGTTTCAGGCTTTTAACGGAGAGCTCTACAATTATTTCACTACAAAGCACAAAATTCTTACAATGTCCAGAGGGCCCATGTGACGTTACTGTTCTCTCTGAGCACAAACTCATCTGTGTTTACCCCCTCATGGGTTTCCATACTCAGACACACAGCCCTGTCTCCCCTTAAGCTATGTACTACTCTTTCCAGGGCTCTCTTCCTCTTGTTAGACATAGGGCTGCTCATTCACCACCTTGGGATTTGCTCAAAGCTGTCCCTGCAAGGTTTACATGACTACCCTTTGTAATGCTGCAGGTGACATCTAGGTTTTACTTTCTCCGTGGGCCCTGTTTTTATCTCCTTTTTCACAGCATTTATTTTTTATTTTTTGAGACAGGCTCTGGCTATGAACTCATGGTATAGCCCAGGCTGATCTTGAACTCATGGCCATCCTCCTGCCTTCTGGGATGACAGGCATGCACCACTGTACTCAGCTTTTTTCCTTGGTACTTATATAATTCATTTACTCATTAAATTCATTTCAAAAGCTCATTGAAAAGTTCTCCCTACTGCAAGAGGGAAAGACAGACTCTATTGAGGGCAAGAATTTTGTGTTTTGTTCACTGAAATATCTCAAGCATCAGAGCACATACTACATATAGGTGTTCACTAAATATTTGTTGAGTACAAAAAAGAATTCTGTTCAATATTTTGTTTTGGGAAGTCATGGCAAATAAATTCCCTTCAGTGAGGCTTGTGATTACCTCTGCAGTTTTTTCTTTTCTTTTCTTTTCTTTTCTTTTTTTTCCTCTTCTTTTTGGGAAGAAACAGAGCAAAGATGGATTAAGCTGTGGCGATTAGCAAGAGACTCTGCAGTTTATCCCATAAGACGAACATCAGATTAAAAAAAGGCAAAAAATTGCTCACAAAATTTTTGTAAGAGGCCAGGCACAGTGTTGTGTACCTATAATCCCAGCTACTCAGGAAGCTGAGACAAGAGCATTGCAAGTGTTAAGTCTAGCCTAAGCAACTTAGTGAGATCTTGTCTCCGTATAAAGAATGCAAAGGGCTGGGGATGTAAATCAGTGGTAGAGCTCTTGCCTAGTGTGGGCAAGACCTGTGTTCAGTCCTCAGTACTGCAGACAAAGCCAAGCACATTGTATTGTGGTTCAAAAGGCCTGTTTCCCATTTATGCAAAGAAAAGAAAGAGGAGAGGGAGGATTCTTCCCCAAACAAAGCAGGAATTATATTCTGATGTCATGATTTTTTAAAATGTGGATGTCAATGAGAGGGAGCCATTAGGATTTGACATGCCTCCAAAAGACAATGACTTACCTACCGCTGAGCGTGAAGGCTGCCTCTCACCTGCACTCAGCCTCTTGTAAGTTCCCGGGTAGCTGCTGTCTCATGGTGTTGTGGCTTTCAGTATGTGGCTTGCAAGGTCACCGTGGAACAGGAAAAGACAGAGACTGCTGATAGTCAGATGCAGGAGGGGCGACACCACATCACTGCCACCCACATTTAATGGGCCACAATGCCAAGAGAACAAAGCTTGGCCAAGTACTTGGCAGGAAAATGAGACGTGTTTGATGACCCTAGAACTGCTTCTGCTTTCTCTCTTTTGAGGAAGATGCTATGATCAAGCCCTGTATTTCCATTCCTCAAGACCCAGGGAGCCGCACTAGCTTGGGGAGGAGTGTCACATGCATATCTTGGGTGAGCCAAGCAATTCTGTGTCAGAGAGAGGGTCCATTAGGAGGGTACCAAAAATCTGCAGGTTGCTCCATGTCTTGCATTTTCTTGGATAGAAACTTGAGGATGTGGTTGAAGACATTTTGTATAGCCTTAGTTCCTGGAACTGGATTTGCATTTGTTATTAAGAAAATCAAAAGAAAACCCAGTCCATGGGAAGGAAACAGTTTTTTTTCCCATGTGCCAAAGATATTGCCTTTGAATTTCAAGTCTTTCCTCTGTCTAGAGACAGGGAAATTGCCCAGATATTCACCTACTTTTCCTTTCCTTCAGTATTTGCACGTGATTCCATTTTCACACACATTCAATGCACCTTAAATTTATTTTGGCATTTGGTATTTAGTGAGAACTAACTTGACTGAGTAGCTTTCAAAGTAGTTCTAGCACCAATAATAATAATAATGCAATAATGATGATATATCCATATTGCTTTGCCCTGAGTTTAACACATACTTTTTTTTATTTAAAAAAGATAAAACATAATAAAGCCAAACAAAACAAACCAGTGTTGTTGATACAGGGTTTCAAAACATTATGAAATCAACAATAGTTACCATAATGCCTTTTGATGTCTTCAAAATAGCTGCAGATAACTTCAAACATAATAAAGATCAAACAGAACAGAAGAGAATAGAAACAATAAAAACAAGACAATGAATACAATAAAGGACTTCAAAACAGCGTAATAGTAAATCCAAAATGCTACCATAAAATATCTTGCTATCTTTGAGATAGCTGCTCCTGCCATTGAATTTAACATAATCAAACAAAACAAAAGAGAATAAAACCCAACCCAACAAAACAATAAAAACGATATAGGACTTCCAAAATAAGATCATAGGGAATCAACAATGGCTGCAACCCCCAGAAAGAGCTTCCCCCCTAGATGCCACACTGTGTACGGCTATCCTCTGAACCTATGATCAGACCACAGGCCACAGACCGACAATGTTAGTGAAACACCACAAAACCACAGGCATCCAATTGCATTTCACCTCCATAGCTATCATCACAGCCTGTGTTTCTCTAGATAAGCTGATCACTTAAGAGGGATGGAGGGACTGCTACTTGTTTGCAGGCCAGTGCACTGGAAGAGGCTGGGGTCTGGCTGTTCCCAGTCTGCCAGTGGCTCATGCATGGCACTGGTTCCCAGACTGGACTTGCTTCCTCAATATGTACTTATTTTACATTTATCAAAGAATCTATTTTCCTGGCAACTCCTTCCATTTTTTCTAGTGTCTCCATATTAATTACTGTAGTTTAACAATCATTGATATCTTGTAAAGCAAACTCAATGCCTCTACTCTTATTTTCAAATGTTTGTGGACTATTACTTATTGTTTAATGTTTCAGATAAACCTTAAAATAGCTTTATCATACTTAGTACATACAGAAACCCCCTTTTTTTTTTCCAAATCTCCCTCTCTTAACACCTAGGGTAAGGAAAAAAAAAAAGGACCAATCAGTTTTGCAAAGCCAGCTGAGCTGGGACATTAAGAGGAAAGGCCATTTGGTATAAATGCAGCTTCTTGAAACGTTCCAGAGGAAAACAACATCCCTGCTCATCCTGGCCTCCCAACAAGCCTAGGCTGTGGTTTGAATCACAATCTGTTTCCAAATATTCTGCTCTGAAGCCTTTCCTGACTGCCTCAGCCTCCAATGCATCAATCTTTTGTCTGAGTCACTTGGTTCTGTGCAGTCAGGAGGCAAAAGCTAGGTAAATGTCACGGTGTCTTGAGTGATCATCCTCTTTACATAATCACCCACTTTGCAAACAAGAGCTAAAGAGCTTGATAGAGCAGGTCCACAGGATTCTCCGTCTGCAGAGTCCGAAACACCGGAACACAGCACTTGGTTATCAAATGCTTCCTGCTGCCACAGCAGAGGTCTGGCAGAGGTTCTTCCCAAAGCAAAGTGAAATGTCTTTGGTTCTAAAACTTTCACCCTATTCCATGGGTTGGCCTGATACAGCTCTTCCTGCACTCACCAGTAGCCTGCTCTGGCAAAGCCTGCCGCAGCTGTATCCTCAGAGATATCAGGTTCTTGCCTCAAGGATGCAGATGGACAAGGGGCAAGCAAATACTGGGCTTTGCTTTGGAGTTTTAGTAAATAGAAAAGCATAAAATAGAAAAGATATAAATACCTAATGTCAAATAGCATTCTTCATTGTTCAAATAATTTCATATATGTTAGCTCAATCTTGATAAAAATGAGACAGGGGCCATATTTACTCCAAACTTATATATCAGCAAACTAAGACACTATTCAGCAAGCAGCAGGGCTACATTTGAACCTGAGAAGTCTGGAGCCTACCATTACTATCCTAACTGCTGCTTCAGGGACTTAACTTTGGCCCATGATCACCTGGAGGCCTTCATAAATCAGACCCTGGAAGCTGGGAATTTACACTTTTAGCAGTTTCTCCGTGATGCAGTTGTTACTGTGGCCCCAGGGATCGCACTTTGAGAACAATAGCACTGCACTGAGATGATTGGCAGGTGTATTCCCTTGAAGCCAGGAAGGATAAACAGACTACAAGGATGTTTATGCCATGCAGCTACGTCCTAGTTTTTAAGTCAGAATGTCTGTGCTCTTTCAGTTCCTAAAGCAACTAAAACCTGTACCACCTTTCAAGGGGCCAACTCTCTCCTGTTTCTGTAGGGTTTCAGGCAGCTGTCTAAATGCAGGACAGCACTAACAGCACTGGCTGAAATATCAAAAAGCCAGCATTTCCTGAAGAATAAATACACAAATCCCAGCTTTGTAGGAACTCTTTAATATTGCTTTCCTGGTGAAAGGTGACATTTACCTGGTGTTTGAAGGTTAATACATAGCCAGTAAGGTCATTTGCCCAAATCACTTTCCTACTTGGCCCATCAACAATACTTTCTTTTTATATGGTATGATTACCATATAAAGGAAAAAGATTAGTGATATTCTATATTTTATATATGTTTTATATATAGGTTTACATATTTCTGGTGTTTATGGTGCTATTTTGGACAAAAGAAAGAATTCTGTGCTGAAACTAAATTGTTATCCCAAATAAGACTGTTTATAAAATCCAATTTGACAGCAATATTGTCCTTGCTTTAAAAAATGTTTAAACATTGCCAAGTTTGCTAGGAATAGTCACTATAATTTTTATTCATGTAAGCAATAATATGAAAAATGGGGCTATAAACTATCATCCATGACTAGTTAGTTGGAGGAGGAGAGGAAATTGTTAAGACAGTAAAAACTTTAATGAACATAGCCTTTTGTGTTGCTAAAAAATGAAATTTATATGATGTCCTAAGCTGGGGTATATTCTTCATAAGATTCCATTAAGGCATCTTTTACTTTGGTCTGAAATATTTACAACTCCATGAATAATGAACTTTTGAAAAATTCTTTCCGTATAAAAACACTCAAAGTTAAATAGTTTTGAAAGCTCCTAATTAAAGTAGAAAAGAGAAAAAAATACAATTCTTTAGTTATTCCGAAAAAATAAAAGAGCGACGATATAAATCTCAACTTTGTAGCTTGCTGTTTTCTTCCACCTTTTTCCGTCTCAGTCGCCACATAGATAAAGCAGTGATAATTATTACTAATTAGAATTAATGATGGTAAATTTTATATACATACCCGCATGCACCCACATTATCTGGCACTCAACAGCGACTGGGGAGCCTGAGATGCATCACAAGCACGGGACACCTGCGCGAGACCCTGTGTCAGAAATTCAATCTTTGTCAAAACAACTGGCAGACAGCTTAACAGGAGAGTGCTGCCTAGTGTTCAGCAGGCCCTAGGTCCCATCCCCAGCTGGGGGAAAGGAAAGTAGCAGAAAACAAGGTTTTGTTTTTGTTTTGTTTTTCTTTTTTTGCCTTCTTGTAAGAAGCCAGAAGAGAAGTTTAACTTCGAGAAGTCATCATAGGAAGATACTCAAACTTTCATTACAACCTTTCACTGGTACAAGGATAAAGGGACAGTTTGTGTATTTGATCCTCTACTGCTGCCCCACTCCTGTAGAAGGGAATGAAATGTATTGGCTGGTTCATCTCAAGGGCAATTTTCCCTGCACAAAGAAACAGATGAGCCTTGGGTGGTGGTGAAGGCCTATAATCCCAGCACTCTGGAAAGCTGAGGCAGGTGGACCGCAAGTTTATACCCAGCCAGGGCAGCTTAGTGACTTACTAAGGTCCTTCAAAATTAAAAGGGGGGGAGGGGTTGTGGATATAACTCAGCAGGAGTTCAACCTCCAGTACCAAAAGAAAATAAATAAATAGCAAACAGATGAGCCTATGAAATGAAAGTCCTACAAAGGCAGTGGTAATTTATATGACAGGAAGCTGGGAAACTAATAGAGAGCACGAGCCTGAAATAATTTCCATCAGTGTTAGAAACAGGATCACCTCTCAATTATTAAATTATTTGTCATCTTCTCATTAACTGTTCCATTCATTTATTCAACAAACACACATTGAGCCTTTGCTTTATATCAGCCACTACCCTAAGCAAAACAGGAAAATTTCTCTTCCTGTGGATCAGGGGAGGGAAGAGAATGAGAAGGCTGAGGGAGGAAAGGTATTGGCAGGGCAGAGCAGGACAGGAAGAAGCCCAGCATGGTGACACACACCCGTAAGCTCAGCTACTCAGGAGGTGAAGCAGGAGGATGGCAACTTCAAGGTCTGACCAGGGCAATTTAGCAAGATTGTGTCTAAAAAAAGAAGAAGAAGAAGAAGAAGATGACCTGGAAGGAATGAGGACCCTATCATATTCATATTGTCATCTGAACGAGGGGCATCTGGCAGAGGCAGTGGCAAGTGCACAGGCCTGAGAAACACATGCTGGGTCAGGGGAAGCTTGGAGCAGGAGCAGGCCCATCGTGCAGAGCCATGCAGGGAAACAGGTCCACCTTGAGACATCATCCTGTGATTTCCTGCAAAGCAGGACAGGACCCAGCTTTGAAAGCGGCACCATATCTTGGTGGCATGAGGAAGTTGGGCTGATGCCGAATAGCTGGATTTCTAACTTCAGTCCTGGACAGAGAGATAGAAAGAGGAAAAGAGAATAAAGAGCAGAGATCTAAGAGGAGGACCCAGGGAAAGAGAAAGCAGAGCTGCTTCGAGGTTCTGTTGGCCTTTGCCGTCTAGCAGAGTCCTACATCAGGGTTCTCGTGGCCTTATGCGGTCATTTACTAAGTCAACGGTCTTGTCCCCAGCACCTGTGACCAGTGTTCTCCATTTTAGCTTCCTATTAGAATTTATTTGGGGTGGGCTCCCCACAACCAGATGGAGGGACATTCTACAATTTAACTCATCAGTACTCATCCAACATGCCATGGTCCCAACAGACAAAGAAAGACTGAGAAATCATTCCAAATTAAAGAAGTCTAACATATGCCCATGACATAAAAATGGGGTGCTAGAAAAGAACATCGACAAGAATTGGCAAACTTTGAGTAAGTCTGTAGAACAGACATCAATTAATTCCCTGAGTTTGATCCTGACACTGTCAAGTAAATGATGAACGTTTGGGAGAGCTGCCCAAAGATACAGATCCCTATTTCTTAGTCTTTTTGCATCTTTCATAAGGATTTAAGTCATTTCTAAATAAAATGTGAATAACTACCATCCCCCAAGCCAAGATCCACATCAATATGCTGGAGACAAGGGCATTTCTGTAGGCTCTTTATAAAAGCTACAGAGCTGATTCTGAATTCTCTAAAGAATTGGAGGCTCCTTCCTGAAAAGACCAAAACTAAGAAAGGTAACTGTTATTTCAAAAGCCTTCCTACACTACTGGGAAAAGGAGGGAGATTGGGTAGCATCTCAAAATCCCCACCTAAGACAACTACCTCTACTGTCAGTTTCTAGCTAACAATTTTATCCTGTTCCTACACTGCAGGACGCTCCTCTCCCTGTGGAAACGGCAGATGCTAAATACCACTGACTCTCTGCAAATACAGCTATAAGAAAATGAGGTTTAATCTGCTTTGATTAATAAGGAGGAAGCAAAAGGCTAGCCATGCACTGGAGGATACAAGAGGAAAACAAAAGACAGGGAGAGATGTGCCCAGAAAAGCAAAGGGAAAAACCATGGAAGGTTATACAACATAAAAAAGATCTCTGGATTCTGATTCAATTTTAGTGGTTGCAAAAACAAGGCTCTTGACTATTTGCATATAAATGTGCTGGAGGTGGGGGAGCCGCAGTACTCAGCTGCGCATTCTAACTTTCTCCTTAAAATCTGTTCCCAAAGCAGCTGCAGGAATCAGCTGCAAATTCCAGATCTAAAAATGAAAGTCACAGGGTTGAACAGAGGAGGAGGCTGGGAGAGGAGGGAGCCAGGACACTGAGAGGCGCCCTGGTTAACCCCTTGGGGCCTGCAGCCCATTCACGCTGCCAGGGAGCCTTAGAACATCTCCATGCTCAGTCTGCACCCTAGAGCAATGGCATCAGAATCACTGTGGAATGGGGCCCAGGTAGCCTGTGTGTGAGAATTTCCCAGGCAATTTGAATCAGCAGGCTTGCTAAACTGTAGATCAGGGGTCTGCCTGCAAACTCCGTATGAGGAAAGAAAAGTAAGTATTTTAGGCTTTGTTTCTTCTCTGTGCAGCCCGAGAAAATGCCAGGGGGTGTGCCTGTGTGTAGAGGGCTCATTTACAGAACACTAATTGACAGGCTCTGCTCTTGACACTTGCTGATCAGAATGTGATCTTTGGAGCAGCATCTCAAGGATGCTCATTAGAAACACTGAATCCCAAACTCCAGCACCCTCTTGAATCACATCTGGTGTTTTAACAAGGTCCCCAGATGACAATGGCACTCTGAAATGGGAGGAGCAGGCATGAAGCTGAGGACAGTAAGTGATGTCCAGCTTTGGGAGCTCAGAGAGCTGGGCTGAGTCTTGCAACACCAAATCTTTTGTCCTTAAAATTGTCCTTAGCATTCATACAGGGATCGTTCTGGCTCTCTGCCTGTTTAGGAACTTTGAAAGGTATAAAGTAAAACAGAATATGAATTGTCAGTGGGGGGAGCAAAAGCTCTGGCTTCTGGCCAAAGAGGGCGCTGTCCAGTAAGCAGGTGCTGGGTTCTGTGTCCTCAGCTGGCTTGAGGCTGGCTCCCACCTGCTGTCATTTTGTTGGCCAAGGAGCTTCAACCCCTCTTTTGCCAGGCTGCCGTTTGCAGCTGCACAACTACAGAGCCTGAGGACAATTACCATGAGCCTGCAGAACTCAAGACAGCCTGGAGCTACTGAATCCCACCCATTTGACTCCATTACGCTGGCTTTCTCCAATTCTGTCTAGCCCTGCCCCGGGCAGGGAGGTGGCCGGCTCAGTACCTGGAAAAGCATCACAACTCAACAATTTTTCAGAGGATAAGCAGACACAGAAAGCAAGATTCTCAATTCTGGGGGCTTCCATCTTCAGGTCCCAAGTACCCATAACGACTGGTGGTCTTTCTGTATAAGCAAGCAGAAGGCCTGTGGGTTTTCATTTGTTCCAAAGGAGCCATGTTGACATTCCCTTGCTTTACAGAACTCTGACAAATGAGAACAGAAACTCTGTTTCTGTTCTCACTGTTTATACTCTGCTGCCATGAGCAGATGGCCTAGGGGTCTGTGTCCTGGCCCAGAAGGTTAATGGGACTTAGGAAGATGCTTCTAGTGTGCTCTCCAAGCTGAGGGACTAAGCAGGAAGGCAATGAACTGAGCAGCTCTCTCCGAGTGCCTGTCTGCCAGTCATCTGGGACTAGCTGTTGTCAGAGGATGTTTGCCGTGTCCTAGAAAAATGCTCTCCCTGCAAAGCCCTGCCAATGATTAGAGTGTGAGAAGTGTGTACACACTGCTTCATAAACCTATGCACCTGCCTCTGAGGTGTCTCTGTGGAACTCGGCTTTGACACATTGTGTGGTGTGGACTTGGAGAGGACGCATGAGGGATGTCACACTGCAATCAAGGACTGGGACAGTTCCCTGAGCACTAGCAGCTGGAGGAGCCAACATTGTCCAGAGGACTCTCTTCTCTAATCTGCAGGACAGATGCCTCCATGGACATTGCCAGAGGCTGCAGGGCTAAGGCTAGGATTCTGCACTCCTAAGAGTTCTGCACCTGGAGCACGGAGGAAAGTGCCTATGTCCCCTCTCCTTAAGATGTATGGGGCTTGTGAAAGGCAGGAGGTGATATTCTGACTTCTAAGGGTAGATGATAAATGCTGGTGCAGTTTCTTGTGGTTCCCATGGGATGCTCACGCCATCCTAAGGAAACACCATCCTAAGAAACTCGATCATCCCGAGAAAGTGAGGCAGCAATTGAGATCTTGGCCCACAGGCCCAGCCAACCCTCCAGCTATCCCACAGCATCACTTGCAAGCTGCATAAGTGAGCTGTACATCTAAAACCCCCAGGATCCTAGGAAGCAGTAGCTTTACCTCTAGTCAGGTTGCCCCATCTGAAACTATGTGACAGACAAGCTATGCTCACTACTCTACTTAGTGGGTAGACTTGTAAGCAAATAAATCATTGTCCCAGGAGCCTTCTACTTGGGGCTATTTTTATGTACCAAGAGTATGCATAAATTAGGTCTTTCCTTTCTAAATACCTTTTCTGCATATCTGATCATTCGCATTATTTAAATCACTGTCTTCTTAGAGCCCTCTCCTAAGGTATGTGTGTATGTAATTGCCTACCAGATACTGCAGCCCCAGTACACAAATCTGTATTGCTTGCCCTATATTCATCCTTGCCTACCCCCAAATACCTTTTCCATGTTTATTTGGTGTGCCATCAGTTTGGTTGTAGGAGCCAACATTCCCTGATCCCAACTCCAACATTAGGCTGGTGCTGCTGGCAGACTGACATCCCTGGCTTCTGTCCATCCCTCTGCATTCTTTAGGACCCCGCTGCTTACATTTATGTCAGTGTTGCCATCATGACAGGTTCCAATAAGTTCTGGACACATTTTTTGCTTTGCTCTTTGAATATACTGCCAGTGTCCTAGAGCCTATTCTCAAGGTCACCTTGGACCTGGCTTTCAAGGGTTCCCCATTTCCTTAAGAAGACAATATGAATGGCATGCAGAGCCCTGCTGGGCTTGTTCCTGGCCTGTGATCAAGCTTTGTGTCCTGAAGTAACTACCTTGATGAGTGAGTGCCCTCACAATATCAAACTTCATAGAGTTCCCAAATGCACCCTGTGATTTCACCCTAGTTGAACTTCACATGGTTTTTCTCAAGCTAAAATTATTTTATAACTTCCCCAAGCACTATGTCCTTCTAAACCCAACTCAGACAAAATCTTCTCCATGAATCCCTTTCAGACCCAGGTCCCTCTTTCCTTGTAAGGACCATGCATGGTTCTGTTGAACATGCACATTTACTGCAAGCCATCTCTATACACGTCTGTCTTTGCTTCTAGACTAGCAATTTCTAGACCAGCCCAACACCATCAGCAGTACTTACAAGTACTTACAAATGCAGATTCTCAGGTCTCATTTTGGACTGAATCAGACAGCCTGGGGTGGGAGCCCAGCAATACATTTTAACAAACCCTCCAGGGGAATGTGATGCACAGTGAGGTATTAGAACCATTATCTAGGACCTATGGGGGCAATTAGACTTAAATGGGAAGTTTTCAAAGATCTAGACCCAACTAAGTCTTTGGTAATGGAACACAGGTGTCAGTATTCTTAAACCTACGGGGCTTACAATATGAAACATGAGTTGAAAACCTCTGACCTAGTCTCCACATGAATATCTCAAGCATTACCTGAGAACTTGTTAGGAGCACATAATTTCAGGTTCTACACCACATATACTAAACCAGAATCTACAATTTAACAAGGTCATTTGAGTACATATTGAAATTTGAGAATTACCATTTTATCACAGCCCTTAGCAAAGTGCTTGATAAATCCCACAAAAGTAATAAAAACAACTATTCAGATTCTTGTGGGTTTGGAGAATAAAATGGAAATTTATCGCAAGTAGACTATTAAGTAAAGTACAAAGATTTATTCACTAGGTCATTTATTCCAAAAAGTTCAGTAAGTGACTGTGTGTCCTTTTATATTCAAAAGAGATTATAGTGAAGAAGAAAGACTCAGTTCTCAAAGCACAGCAGGAAACACAGACATTAAACACATAATTACACAATGAGTTAAAAATATACCTTGATGAATGCTATAAAAGGCAATCGACCAATGTTGTCAGCACATGCTACACTCACTTTTCTTTGTCTCAACTGAGTGGATATTACTACTCTGAGCTCCTTCCCAGGTAGTGCGGAAACTTACCAGAGAACATCAGTGATTAGGAGCGAGGGATCTACATAGATTTGGATATAAAGCATTGACTTGATTTGGGTTCCCCTCAAACAGACCCTGAAACAAGGACTTAAGTAAAGAGAGATTCTGTGTGAAGATATTCCGTGAAACACAAAGGAGGAGATGGAGAAGAGAAATGAGAGAAGCCAAGGAGAGAGACACTAGGGAGGGAATGGGGCTCACTGAGGACCCTCTGGGAAAAAGCTGGGACACATTTTGGAACCATCCCTTAGGAACTTTGGGCAGCAGAAACATTTATGCAATCATTACATTCCTCACAGATTGATAGCACTCAGACACATTAATTCCTCTGTACTCCTAGGTCTTATTTTCAAGCAGCTGAACTACTTTGCTGGAAAGTAGATCCTAAAAGGTTATTGCCAGAGAAGCAACAGCAGTGCCACTTGGGGACCTGTAAGAAATGCCAACTCTCAAGTCCCATCTGAGACCCCCTGAATCAGAATCTTTGAGGGTGGGTCCACCAGTCTATGCTAAGCAGCCTTGCCAGGGACTGTGATGTCCACTGAAATTTGAGAATCCTTGTAATCAGAATACTCTCAGGCAGAAAAAAGCCTTTTTAGGGAAGCTGAGATGTCTTGAGATGCATCAGGTGAATTCAGATGAGTGACAGGGCTGCAGGACTGGGCCCCAACTGCACCTGCCACAGTTTGTTTTTACTCAAGTACTCTAGGTTTTTCATGTCATCACCCCTAAAATTTTTAAACCTTTATACTTTATCTGGTACTATACTCAGGGCTCCACCTTCATGAATTTGCAATCTGTTGGGGAACACAGTAGTCCACGATCTGCTCAGAGAAGTAAAAGCTCCCTGAAATCAAGTAACCTCCATTGTCCACCCATATCACCTAGGTGTAGTGTTAAACTGTAATTAGTTGAGAAAATTGGGGGTATTAGTCTAAGAAGCAAGACCTTCTTGCTTGGATAGCAAGACCTTTGAGGAAATTTAAACTGAGACCTGAAAGATAAATAAGAGATGGCCAGATCACAAGCAGGTGGGCAATCATTGTTTGTTGCTTGGAACTGAAAGTTTTCCTGGGAAGTGGGCTGTAAGGGTCAAGATGAACTGGTTGGTCAATTGGAAGAATGAGTGAACAGATGAGAGAGAAAACTAAGGAACCATGAAGTACCTGAAAGGGTGGTGTGGCCCCAATGTTTATGTCTCCCTAAAATTCATATGTCAAAATCCTAGCAATCTCAAAGGAGCACAATAATTCTCCAGAAATGAATCCCAATCTAAAGAAATTTCATGAAATTCCTAGAAAATTAAAAATTATGATTCTAAGTGTACTTAATGGAATGCTAGAGAATAGACTGACAATACAATAAATGAGAAAAACATTGCATTATATAAATGAAAAATTCAAGAATAAGACAGAAGTCACTCAAGCAAATCAAACAAAAATCTTAGAGTTGAAAACTTGAATCAGTGAAATATAAAACACAATTCAGAGCTTCCTCAGCAGACTACAGCAGACAGAAGAATTTCAAATTTGAAGATAACTCTTGAAATAAATCAACTTAAAAAAAGACAAAAGAAGGAAGAAAGCCTATGAGACACAATTAAGCAAACAAATATTTATTAGATTTCCAAAGAAGAAAAAAGGTGAAAACTATTGAAAAGTTCATTAGCAAAATAATAGCTCAAAATTATTTAAGTCTAAAAAAGAGATATGGATATCTAAATCAATAAAACTCAAACTACCCCAACTAGATTCATCTAAAACAGGTTCACTTAAGTATATTATATTCAAAATGTCAAAAGTTTATGACAGAACTCTAAAACAAGAGAAAACCATCAAGTCCTGAATATTCAGACTTACATCAGATAAACAGCAAATTTCTCAACAGAAACCTTATAGGTCAAAAGACAACGGGTTGATGTATTCAAAATACTTAAAGAAAAAGAAAAACTTATCAGTCAAGAATACTATAGGTAGCAAAGCTAACCTTCAGAAATAAAGGAGAAATAAAGTTTTTCCCAAACAGAAACTGAAGAAATTTACCACTACCACAGTAATCCTACAAGAAACATTTAAAGGATTATTACACATAAGAAAAAACATTTAAGGGGTTAGATACAAATAGATAACTACTATCATGAAAATACAAATGTATAAAACTCACCAGTAGAACAGATACACAAAATAGAAAGAAGACAATCAAACCTTATTACAACTAAAAACAACCAGGCAAGGTTCAATAACAAGATTATCTTGGGCCAGGGACTTAACTCTGAAGCATAAGTGCCTGTCTGGCAAGCATGAGGTTGTGAGTTCGATCTCCAGCACCAAAAAAGAATAATAATAATAATAATAATAATAATAATAATGATAATAATATCAAAAACTAAATATTCAAAATAATCAAAGAACAACTAAAATGGCAGAAGGAATTTAATGCTTATCAAAAAATTTGACTATTAAACTCACCAAATTAAAAGTCATAAACTGATTGTCTATATTGAAAACAAGACCAAATTATATGCTACCTATATGAAACTTACTTTGATAGTAAATATATACAGAACAAAAATGAAGTGTTGTAAAAAAAAAATAAACTATGAAAATAGGTATAAAAAAGAGCAGGAGTAACTATTCTTACATTAAATAAAATAGATTTTTAAAACATTAATAAGAAAAGAAGGTTATTATATATTGATAAATTGATCAATTCAACAAGAAAATATAACAATTGTGTGTATATCCATCCATATATATATACATATATATATATATATATTCTTCTAGTACTGAAACACTTTATCATATTTTTAAAAAGTCACTAAAATAAAAAGGACAAAAAGGGGTTTTTTTGTTTGTTATTTTTTAGGAAAAAAACTTCAATACAATCATAGTTAGGAACTTCAAAATTCACCTTTCAGCAACTGCAAGATAATGCAGATAGAAAATCAACAAAAATATAACAGAGTTGAAAAATCTTACAGAGAAAATAGACCTAACAAATATTTACAGAACATTTCACCCAAGAGCAGAAAAATATAAATTCTTCTAAAGAGCACATGGAGTATTCTCTAGGATAAATCATATGCTAGACCAAAAATCATCTCTTAATAACTTAAATTGATATTATGCCATTTTTTCTTATCACAACAGAAAAAAAATGAAATCAACAATAAGAATAGAAAATATAAAAATGCAAGGAAATTGAATAATATGCTGTTAACCCATGGTTAAATGAAGAAATTAAAAGGGAAGTTTAAAATATCTTCAAATAAATTTAATCTAGAATTCAATATATCAAAATCTTTGGGACACAGCAAAAGTACTAACAGAGAATATACAGCAATAAATGTACACGTCAAAAAATTACAAGAGACCAGCAGCCTGGCTGCACAAGTGGCACCAATATCTTGGCCACATGGAAAAGTTTGAAGCAGCAGTAAGAATATGAGACGCTGTTTTCCAAGGGGCCACACAGAGCCAGTGGTTGATGAGCACGGTAAAGCAGCACATAGACATGTGAAAGAGAAGCGGGTGACTGGGCAATCATTTTATTTTAAAAGGTTCAGGGCAAAAGTTGGAAGCAGAGGAGTCCCAGCTTTTTCACTGACAAAGTCCTGGAGTGGAATGAAAGAAGAGCTATCCAGTTACAGTAGACTTCCAGCCAGTGACAACCACACTAAGTGAAATTCTACTCAGAGGTAGGAGCTGGGACCACCTAGACTGCTCTGGTGGCCACCAAAATCCAGTCATAGCCATAAATTCAAAAGCCTGGAAGCATTCTTTTGGTCTATGACCAACAGAGCAGCCTTATCCAAGCAACATGGGCAGGTAAGCAGCTTGGCTTGCATTAAGAAAAGAGCACTTCCCTGACTGCTTGACCAGCACATAAGAAGAGTTAGTGGTGTGGAACAGAGTAAGCTGTTCAAGGTACAGAAGGAGCCAACTGCACACAGTCTAGGAGCAATCCCAGACTTCCTTACCTGTGAGTTTGGCAGCAATTGGGAGAGAACCACAGAGACAATCATGGTAGGAGAAGTGGATATCCAGAACATCATCAACTGAAGACCAGACCCAGATCCCACAACCAGAGGCCAAGATCAGCCCCAACCTAGGACAATTCCCACCGAAAACTTGGCAGGACTACACAGCACATCTCTGAGATCTCACCTGGACACTTGCACAGAAATTGGACAGCAGAGTAATTTTATTATTTTTCCTTTTCTTTATTTTTCTTTTTCTGTCCAGATGAGCTTTTGTTTTTGTCCTTTTTATTTTGTTTTGAATGTTCAATATTTAGGTTTCTTACCTTTCTTTCTGTTTTCTTCTATTCATCATCTTTCTCTTTCCTCAGCTATCCCACTTGATTTTATGATAATTTCATGTGAGTCAACATTGCCTGTTTTCAGTTCACTTCAACATTCTTTTGCTTTCTCTTTCATTCTTTGTCACATGTGTTTTTCAGTTCCCAAAACATAGGTAATCAACCTTTTGGGCTTGATTATACTATGTTTGTTCTTATTCATCCCTCTGTTTCTTAACCCCACCTCCAGAGTAAAATCACTCTACTAAGGGAAAATTCATTGCATACAAATTCATGATATATGTTGCATTTTGTTATACAATTATAGAACTTGTTCCTATGGTTAAATGTACCAAATTATGTGTACCACACTTTGTCAGTTGCTACTTTGTGCTTGATTCTATTATTATTGCTAGTATTATTATTACTGCTAACTATACTTTAGTCAGGATGTCAGGCATGTTATAATCAGTTTTTCACCCTTGTATAACAATAGTGTGATTGTCTGGAATCATAAACATCACCATAGTTCATTATCAAAGGACTGAGTGCGGAGCCAAATAGCAATTTCTCATCTTTAATAAATTAGGAATGTAGGTTCTTGTGACAAACACAAAGACCAAGAACCAACTACATCTAGAAGACATCTCTGAGGAATAGATATTTCCTATGGAAGTCATGATTCTAGTGATAAAGCTATCAACCATAAGAAATCTACAAGTATCAAAACACAAGACAAAAAGTGATAAGACAGAAGGAAAATACAATACCATATCTCCAGCTCACCTAGCTCAAGTCCAGAATACAATGAGGTAGAAGAAACTGGAAGTCACCCATTGCAATTTTGTGAAATGTTAGCACCAAAAGTGGAAACACGAATGAGGCTATAGAAAAAATAATCTCTCAGATAACAAAAAATGATGGTCAAAATGAAAAACATTAGAATAGATACAGATTTTAAAAACAGAGGCACTTACAAAGATAATGGAAACCATGAATGCCCCAAGTAAGAGAAAAAAATATAAACCATGGAGCAGATCCAAAGAGAAATCCAGGAAGTTAAAAATTCCATTGCAGATTGAACAATAGTGAGGATAGAACATCAGATCTACAAAACAGCATTGTGAGTGACAACAATGGAAAAAAAGATTTTTTAAAAATAGCCAGGGACCATGAAAACACAATCCAACAGCTTCAAGATGAAGCAAGAAGAACAACATAAGATTGGACAGAGTCAATAAGAAAAAAGGAGATAGTGCAGATAGCATTCAAAAATCTCTTCATATAAGTTATTACAAAAATGTCCTAAACATGGATAAATAATTTGACATACAAGTAAGTGAAGCATATACAACTCCAAATAGCCATTACCAAAATAAATCTACATATAATAACCAACACTCCAGAAATTCAGCATAAGAATAGAATATTTAAAGCAGTTAAAGAAAAGAAACAAAATCACCTATACAGAAAAGCCCATAAGAATCATAGGAGTCTTCTCAACACAAACCTTCAAATTAAGGAGAGCTTGGTGGGTTACTTCATGCCCTAAAATAACTGACTTCCAACCCAGATTGATGTATCCCACAAACTATCTTTCAAAATTAATGGATAAATAAGGTAGTTCCATGACAAATAGTTAAATTCATGACCACCAAGCCAACTCTCCAAAATGTACTGCAGGACATTTTGGAAAGAGATAATGAAGACCACAATTCCAAGAACACTAATAGAAAAATATACCAGGCAGGGCAAACAATTAAACAGTGGGAAAACATAGAGGATCATCAACAGATAAATAATAAGAGAAGGATAAGCCAACACAAATCAGTTATAACCATTAATGTAAATGATCAATCAAAGAAACAAACTGGCAGAATGGATAAAGAAGAAAGATACAACAATGTAGTACATAGAAGAAACACAATTAACTCAGAAAGAAACTCACAGACTAAAAGTCAAAGGATAACAAACAATAACCCATGTGACAGGAGTCAAGAAAAAAGCAAGAAGAGATAGCTATATGTGGACAATGTGAACTCCAAGCCAAGACTGTTCAAGAGACAAACAAGGTCACTTCATAGTTGTTAAGTGAAAAGTCCAAGAAGAAGAGATAGCAATCATAACTATACATATGCCAATACTGTTGTAATGAATTACAAAATAACAAATGTTAAGGGACATGGAAAATTAAATATTAACACAGTTATAATGGAAGACCTTAGTACTTGATAGTCACAAATAGATAGATCAACCTGACAAAAAAATCAACCAAGAAATATCAGAACTAAAACAAACCTGTGAACAAATGGAGTTAGCAGATATCTACACTGTTCCACTCCACACAAGAATATACATTCTTCTCAGCTATACATGGAACAGTCTCCAAAACAGATCACATACTAGCCCAAAGATCATACTTAAGTAAATGCAGATAAACTGAAATTACTTCATGCATGTTATCTGACCCATAATGTAATGAAAATGGAAATCAATGGCAACAGTCACCAAAATCTTACATAAATACTTAGAAATTAAATTATACCCTCCTGAACAACCAGTGGGTCACAGAAGAAATTCAACAGTATCTACAATTAAATAATAATGTGGATACAACCTACCAGAATTTATGGAATACAGTGAAAAAAGTCCTAAGAGGGAAATATATAGCATTGAATTCTCACATCAGGAAAACTGAGCAACATCAAATAAACAACTTAATGTTGAACCTCAAACTTCTAGAAAAAGAAGAACAAATAAAAAGCTCATAAAAAGGAGGAAACTGCAAAGAGCAAAAATGAATGCAATTGAGACAAAGAAAATACAAAGAATCAATGAATCAAAGAGCTGGTTCTTAGAAAGATTAAATGAAACTGATAAACACTTAGCCAACCTCAACAAAAAGAAGAAGGGAAAGACTCAAATTCATGCAATTAAGAATGAAAACGGTGAAATCACAAGGAATCCTGCAGAAATTTAGAAGATCACCAATACTTACTTTGTGAATCTGTACCTAATAAGTTGGAAAAAAAAAAAGAAGAAATGGATGCTTAGATCAAAAAGATATAAAAATTCTGAATGACCCAGTATCAGTCAATGAAATTACAACTGTAATTAAAAACGTAAGAACAAAAAAAAAATGTTATTTCCTGATGAATTCATTGCCAAATTGTACAAGAAATTTGGAGATTTAATGCTATTAATGATGAAACACTTTAATGAAATTTAAAGGCAAGCAGTACTCTCAAAATCATTCCTGGATGCAAGTATTACCCTAATGCCAAAGCCAGAGAAAAACCCAATCAGAAAAGGAAACTACAGACCAACCTTCCCAATGAACATAGACACAAAAACCCTCAATAAGATAGTGGCAAACAGAATGCAACAAATCATCAAGAATATTACATACCATGACCAAGTACATTTCATCCCAAGATTCAGGGATGGTTCAACACACATAAGTCAATAAATGTAATAACATCGTATTGACAGAGACAAAGACAAAAGTCACATGATCATCTCAATAGATGCAGAAAAGCATTTAACATCTCCAGCACACATTCATGAAAAACCACACCTTACAGAAAATATGAATACATGATCTTTATCTCAATCTGATAAAAGCCATCTATACCCAGTATCATACTAAATGGTCAAAAACTGAAAGCTTTCAGTTTACAATCAAGAACAAGATGAGAATGTTCACCATCACCACTCATATTCCATATATTTCTGGAAACATTAGCCAGAACAATTAGACAAGAGAGAGAAATAAAAGCAAAAAGGATAGAAAATGAAGAAGTTAAATTATCATTATTTGCAAATGACATGATACTCTACATAATTTTGACCAAAAGACTTCTAAATTAATAACCAAATTCAATAGTGTAGCCAGATACAAAGTCAACATTCAAAAATTAATAGAATCCTGTACTCAAACAACAAACTCACCATGAGAGAAATTAGGGAAACTACACCTTTCACAATAGCATAAAAAAAAATAGTTAGGAATCAATCCGACAAAGAAAGCAAAAGATTTATACATTGAAAATTACAATATTCTATTATAGTAACTTTTTTGTTTTCCTATTAACCTGATTTGAACCCCAGTTTTGCTCTCCCCATCTTGTTCTGTCTGATTTTACTATATTCTATTTTGTTTGATAGTATCAAGTTTGAGGGTATAGGCAACCATTTTGAAGGCAATAAGATTTACTATGATGCCCTTTATGGTTTGACTATTATCTTCTTTTGAAGTCCTGTAAGGTCTCCAGTGTAGGTTTTATTGGTCTTGTTCTGTACTGTTTTGATCGATTCTATTATACCCAATGATATAGGCAACTCCTTTTAAAAATAGCAAGAGGCACAATGGTAACCATTTTTGATCATCTGATATTCTATTTTTGCATCATGTACTATGCCCATCCTTCTGTTCTAACCAACTCTGTTTTTTTTGTTTTTTTTTTTGTTTTTTTTTTTAGTCACGTTAGGTTTTATTCTCTTCAAAAAAAAAAAGTAATAAGAGGGTTGGGGATTTATCTCAGCGGCATAAGCACCTGCCTTGCAAGCAGGCGGTCATGAGTTCGATCCCCGGTATTGATAAAAGTTTAAAAAAAAAAAAAAAAAAAAGGAATAAGGACTATGGGAGTAAAAAAAACCCAAAAAGTGTAATTGTTATTGTAAAAAAGAAAGGAAAGGAAGGTGGACTAAGGGATATAACTGCATGTATGTTTGAGTGTGTAGGATGGACAACCATATTACTGAGCTTTTGTTGGATCATTGAACAGAACTGTCTGCAATCTCACTGTATGAATGCCCACTTTATATGCTTTAATTTTATAATTTGGACAACTGTTTCTAAGATGACAATGTGTAACCTATTAACTAGTGATTTCTTACTGTATATTTTTTTCTTGAAATTCTGTATTATTTGTACCCTGTTACTGTTTTGTTTTTTTTTTTATTTCCTTTCTTTTTTCTCTTTAAATTGAAAAAAAAAAAAAAGAAAATTACAATATTCTGAAAAAGGAGACCAAAAAGGGTAGGGTATGAGAAAATGGAAAGATATCCCTTGCTTATGGGTAGGAAGAACTCAATACATGGCCACAATCCCAAAATTATTATCAAACTACCATTTAAACTACCCAATCAAACTATCATTATCAAACTACACAATCAAACTACCATTAACATATCTCAGAGAACTAGAGAAAACTTTCCTAAAATTCATTTGGAACCAGAAGAGACCTAGAGAAGCAAAAAAACAATTCTAGGCAACAAAGGCAAGTCAGGGGGCATCACAATACCTGATATAATATTACAAAGCTATTGTGACAAATACAGCATAGTACTGGTAGAAAAAAGCAGACTTGAGGATCAGTGGATCAGATTAGAAGATACAGAAACAACTCCACACATACTCAGCCATCTTATCTTTAACAAAAGTGACAAATTCATTCACTAGAAGAAAGATAGTCTCTAATAAATGGTGCTGGAAAAACTGGCTTTCTACATGTTGAAGACTAAAACTAGACCCATGGCTCTCACCATAGACTAAACTAAAATAGAAATGGATCAAAGATCTAAATATTTAAAACGGAAACACTAAATGTGGTAGAAGAGAGAATAGGCAGAATTCTTGAAGACATAGACGTAAGCAAATATTTCATGAGCAAAATCCAAGTTACACAGGAAACACTACAAAGAAGAAATAACTGGGTCTCATCCTATTACAAAGCTTTTTCACAGCAAAATAAGTCACCAAAAGAATGAAAAGACAACTCACAGAGTAGAAAAAAATTTAACAGTTGTTCCTTAGACAAAGGAACTTTGATCTATAACATACAAAGAATTTAAAAAATTAGACTCCTCAAATTTAAAAACTCAATCTAAAAATGGGATTCTGAGATGAATACACACTTTCCAAAGGAAGAAATCGGGGCTGGGGATTTAGCTCAGCGGCATAAACACCTGCCTTGCAAGCAGGGGGTCGTGAGTTCGATCCCTGGTACCGATAAAAAGGAAAAAGACAAAAAAAAAGGAAGAAATCCAAATGGTAAGTAATATATAGAAAAATGCTCAATATAACTGGTCATTTGAGGGATGCAAATTAAAACAATGCCTAGATTTCATCTCACTCCTAAAAAAAATGCCTATCATCAAGAAATCAATGAATAACAACCGCTGCAGGTATTGTGTCAGAAAAAGAACCCTTCTCCACTGTTGGTGGGAATGTAGAATCATGAGTCCACCGTGGAAATCAGGTGGAGAGTCCTAAAAAACTAGGAATAGAGGTCCCATTTGACTTAGCTATTTCTGTTCTGAGTATCATCCTGGAAAAACTGAAAACATCATCATACCTCAGTGATACATGCACATGCATGTTTATAACAGCACAGTTTGTAATAGCCAAATCTTGGAAACAATCCAAATGATCATCAACTGATGAATAGATCAAAAATATGTATTTTTTTAAAAAAATACGATGGAGTCCTACCATCTATAAAGAAGTTGAGACATTTTTAGGTGAAATAAACTAGACACACATGTATAAATATCACACATTGTCTCTTTGGTGTGAGACCAAATAAGGACCAAAGTTTATAATCGATATTGTGAAAGAGGAAGAAACTGTTCTAAAACAAGAAGAACATGAGTGGGGAAAGGGGAAAAGAAAGAAAGGAAAAAGAAAAAACAACCACAAAAGAAGGATAAAATGCAAACAAATTTTTGTAAATACGAAGAGAAAGAAAGTTTGAAGGGAGGCGAGAGGATTAGTGGAAAAAAGGGGAATCAAGATGTATCATATATAGGTACAAATTCTCTAAGATGAATATGATCATTATATGTATCTAAACTGAACTAATAAACTTAATTTAAAAATTTGAAACACTTAAATAGGTTTCACAACCTAATAGTGCACCTCAAGGATTTAGAAAAGCAAGAACAAATCAAACCCGACACTAGAAGCAAAGAAGTAAGATCGAAGTAGAAAGATACGAGACCACAACTGAAAAAAATGCAAAAGAGCAAGGAAGCAAATCTTTGCTTTTTTAAAGAGAAACAAATGACAGACCTGTAGCTAGACTAACCATGAAAATGAGAGAATGAATAGGATATGATTTTAAAAATAAGAAACATAACTGATGCCACAGAAACTTAAAGAACCACACAGGGATTATTTTGAAAAACTGTCAAAAATAAGAAATCAAAAAAGAAATGGACAAATTTCTGAACACATACAGCCTACTGAAATTGAAACATGAGAACATAAAAATTTTAGTAGACCAATAATAAGTAATGAGACCGAGCCTCCACATAAAGGAAAGCCCAGAGTGGGTGACCTCCATGCTATATTTAATCAAAATTTAAGGAAGAATTAGCAGTAATTCTTCACTCATTCAATAGAGGACTAGAAATTTTATGCAGAGGAATTAGGCAATAAATAAATAAATGGCATGTAAACAGAAGGTGAGGATATCAAATTATACCATTTGCAGATGATCTGATTTTAAACATGGAAAGACCTCAGGACCCCATCACAAGACTATTCAAACTAGTGAAGGAACTTAGTATAGCAGCAAAATATAAAGGCAACATTGAAAATAAGTAGCTTTTCTATACACTACAAAACAAATTGGTAAGGTAGAAATCAGGAAAGCAATCCCATTTGTAATAGCTACTAAATAAAATTGACTATCTAGGAAAAAATTAACCAAGAAATGGTCTTTACAGTGAAACTTACAGAAGAAATATGAAAGAAACAGAAAATAATACACACAAAAGATGGAAGGACATGCCATGTTCACAAATTAGGACAGTTTTTAAATGTCCATACTACATAATGTGACCTATAGATTCGACACACTTCTTATCAAAATACTAAAAACATTATTCACAGAACTAGAAAAATGAAACTTATAATTTATGTGGAAATACAAAAGACCCTGAAAAGCTAAATCTTATGCAAAAAGAACCAAGCTGGAAGCATCACAATCCCCCATTTGAAGACATGCGACAGTGCCATAGTAACCAAAATAAAATGGTAGTAGTGTAAAAACAGACATACAAACCAATGGGACAGAATACAGTTTCCAGAAATAAATCTGCGCATCTACAGAAAACTGATTTTTATCAAACATGCTAAAACACAGAGAAAAGACAGCCTCTTCACAACAGTGCTGGCAAAATGCACATACAAATGGAGAAAAGTGAAACTAGATCTCTGCCTGTCTCCATGCACAAAATCCATCTCAAAATGAATCAAAGTCCTAAATATAATACCTAACTCTCCAAGAATTACTAGAAGAAGTCATAGGGGAAAATCCCTCAGGATGTTGGTACAGGTCATGATTTTTGGATAAGACTCCAGCAGCATAGGAAATAAAAGCAAAAATGACAAAGGGGATTACATGAAAAAGAATGTCTGCACAGCAGAGGAAATAATAGAGTGAAGAGACAACCTACAGAATGGGAGAAAACATCCGCCCAGTATTCACCTGCCTCAGGGTAAGTATCAAGAATAAAGACCTAAAAAAAAAAAAAAAAAAAAATAGTAACAAACTAGTAAGCCAATTTAAAATAGGAAATTATCTGCATAGATACTTTTCAAAAAATTAATGGCCAGCAAATACATTAAAAATGCTCACATTATGATAAACCTTATTAGGGAGATGCAAATCAAAACTATGAGATATGGTGTGACCCTAGGGCCCATACCTGTGTATACACAATGGTGTACTAGTCAAGCCAGAAAAAAGAACAAACTCCTGTCACTTTGTCACTTGCTGCAGGATCGATGGAATTGGACTATATTATTATATTAAGTGAAATGAGCCAGATACAAAAGGACACGTACCACGTGCTTTGTCTCACATGTAGAAACCTAAAAATAAACCTGAAAGTAGAAGAGTGACCACTGGGGACTGAAAATATGGGCAAGGAAGAGGGTTTTAAAAAAAAAGGTGGCTGCATTTGATCAGTACACCCCATACACAAGTATAGAAATACTACTCATTCCCATAATATGCAGCGGTAATGTGTTAATTTTTAAAAATCACCATGAAACATCTCACCTCAGTTAGAATGACAATTATTAAAAGTCAAAAACAATTTACTGCCCTGAATATGATGAATGGGGAAATTATATATTTTGGCGGGTACATCAGTTGGCACAATTGTCACAAAAAACACTATGGAGATGCATTAAAAGAAAAAAAAAAAAAAAGAAACATGAGCTACCATATGGTCAAGAAGCCCGCTCCCGGGTATGCATCCAAAGGGAATCAAATTATTGCATCAAAGACTCCTGAACTCCCATGTTCACTGTAGCACTATTCAAATAGCAAAGATATAAAACCAAATGGGGTGTCCCTCAAGACGTGAGGGAATAAGGAATGTGTGGTAAGTATGCACAGTGTGGATCCAACCACGAAAAAGAATGGAGTCCTGTAAAGGGAGCCCCATAGATGGAGCAGGAGGTCACATGTTAACTGAAATGAGCCAGTCACCGAAAGAAAAACATCACACTTTCTCACTCATTTTTGGAAACCAGTAAGTCAGTTCCAAAAAATGAATGAAAAGCTGGGGCTGGGGATTTAGCTCAGCGGCATAAGCACATGCCTTGCAAGCAAGCGGTCATGAGTTCAATCCCTGCTATCGATTAAAAAAAAAGAAAAAAATGAATGAACAGGAATAGTGGGTGCCAAAGATAGGGACGGGCAAGGTGGAGAGGAGAAGAGTTAGATACAAAGCACCAAGAAAAAACCGATTGATTCATTTCCTTTTCCAGTTTTTGAGTGAATACGGGCAGTGCTTTGGGTTGAATCTAGGGGTTCATATGTGTTAAGCAAGGGTGCTTCCTCTGAGCTGCACTCTGGGGCCTATCGCTCTTGTTTACTACAGCATAGAAGGGTCGCTCTCGGTCATAGTGACCTATGTATCAACTTCAACAAAGGGAAAGAAAGTGCTCAAAAGGAAAGAACAGCTGGTAGGAATACACATACAACTACATGTATGTCTCAGTGTGCAAGCGAGATAACCATACTACTAATTGTCTGCTAGTTCATCAAAAAGAACAGTTGGTGCTGTCATTGCTTGACTGTTCATTTTTTATGCTTTGATTTTATAACTTGAGCAACTACTTCTAAGATAACAATGTGTAATATATTAACTAGTGTAGATTTTTTACTTTTTTTAAATTCTGTATTATTTCTATCCTTTTTTCTGTTTTGCTTTTTAAAAATAAAAAAGTTCAAAAAACAAACAAACAAAGAAGTAACCAGGCAGTATGAATGCCCACCAACACACAGAAATGATACATGTTTGAATAAATGAAAGTACCTGATTTGGTCATGCTGAATTTCATGCTATATCATATCACACTGTACTCCATAAAGATGTACAAAAAATATGTCTCAATTTAAAAAGGTAAATCAGAGATGATGGCAAATGCCTAAAATCCCAGCACTCAGGAGGCTGAAGCAGGAAGGCTCTCCATGTGTTCGAAACCAACCTTGAACATAGTGAGTTCAAGGCCAACATCAACTACAGACCAAGCACACCTAAAAGGCACAATAAAAGCACAGTAAAAATGCTTTCCATTACCCAACTTCATAGCTTAAAAACAGGGCACACTTCCAGTGTCACTAGTTTATCCTCATAATAAGGGTGAGGACTCAGAGCAGTGAAAATATAATGCACACACTGTTCTCCAGGAGAAAATTCAACATGAGAGGTAAGAATTCCACTGCATGTGAATGGCTTTCACATCACCGTAATGGCAAAAAGTCAAAACTGGGGAGCTGCTCACCACCTACACATTGTTAGAGCGATGCAAGCTGATGAAAAAAAGAGGGCAAGTACTGTGCTGTGAAAATGAAACAAGTCAACAAAATTGGGAAGATGCAGAAACGAGTGTTAAGTGTGAGCTGTAAGCTTGTGTAAAGTGAAATCTTTGATGTCTACCTACATCCCGCTAAGCTCTCTTCCTGCAGTTGAGACATCACATGCTACATCTAGACATTTTCCAGGGGTCTCCATATGGAAGCCCTTCTACATGGCAATACCGAATGACTACCTGAAATAGGAAACTGCTGAGTTGAATTTTTAAATTTTGTTCAACTTTAATTATAAATACAACCACCCACAGGCAACTGTGTGCTTACCATACTAGGCAGTGCAGGTACAGAGAATGGGTTGACTGGAAATTGTCAAATGTATATAAAAGGATGCCAGCACTGTATTTCAGGAGAGTGACGATACTTCTTGGCAGCAAGAAATGGAACAAAATAATATGCTAGGCTCAGAATACAAGGGCACTTTGGGATGAGAGAGGAGATAGAATTAAGAATTATTGCTAGGTGTCTGGTCTGGAAAACCGTATATATGGTAGGACTGTGCACTGTGGAGGGCCTAGTTTGGGAACAGTAAGGAAAAGAGGCTGACTTTGAATCGCTTATGAAATAGTCAAGCAAAAGTCCCATGGGAAGGTGAGGAGCTGGGAAGAGAGATACAGTGGACATCCCGTGCTCCAGCTGCCACCCCCGGCTCCTACCTGGTGGTTTAAACTGAGATGTCCTCTTTATTCAGGCATTACCCCTCTATCTCAGAGCAGGCAGTGGACACAACAATGCAAGCTGGACCACACTCCCCAGATGGGCCCAAGGCTGGCACCTGACCCAAACACAAATTCCCAGCTCTTCCTAGAGCTTTTATACATGGAACAAAAAGATGTGCTTAGACTCTCAATCAGCGAGCCACTTTTTATTACCATTTCTTTTCTTATAGGGTGTCTAAGTGGGCTTTGAAGTAGTAGAAATGCTAGATCTTTCATTTACAAAATCCACAATCTAGTTTGAAGAAAATAAACTATGAGAAAAACTTCTCAGCAGTAAAACTGGATGAGGCTACAAGAGAAGGAAGATCTGAAAGCAAGGTGTGGTCTTTACATTTCTCCTTTGTTCTCCACATCCACTAAGCTGCCAAAACTGGTCAATTTTGTGACAGTGTCTGTGAAATCCATTCCTCTCTTATTACCTGTAAAAGTCTATATTTAGCCTTAACTTTATCTGAATGAGAAATAAAATCAAACATTTTAAATTCTCAAATTATCAAATAAGATGAATAGAAAATGCCAGTAAGTAAATAAATCAAGAGGCCTAGGATTGCTAGTAAATTAGATCTTTCCCACTTAAATTATTCTCTTTCAACTCAAAGCCTTTGAAATGCATGGTAATTAATCAAAAGCTTGGTTTGTGTTAACACTTTTCTAGAGATAGTTGCACAGGTTAACCCTCCAGTGGCCTCCATCACTTTTGAGAATGGAATTCGAACTCCTTGGAAAGGCTTCTAATATCTATTGTTGTCTATATTCTTACCTCGTTTTCTGTCACATCTTAGTTTGAGGCTCACACTGCACTCTCCCTTTTGGACATCTTTATGTTTCTAGAACAACCATTTCATGTGCTGAAGTAGTCTTCCCACAGATGTCCTTTCATTTCAGTTTTAAAATACGCCTTTTCTCCCACTTCATCTTTCTCTCTCAAGTGACCATCATTTATTTCTTTTCATACTACATAATCTATTTGCATAAATGTCATTATTTTCTGATTTTGGTACTACACTATAATCTGCATGAAAGATGAGACACTGATGGCTTAACCACTGCATTCTTAAAAGTAAAAGTATGCCTAGCACATGTGAGGCCCTCCAAGCAGCAGAAAGGGCCTGAGGCAAAAGGTTTCATCTTCACTTATCTCTTATATTTTATTTGGAAAGACTGAAATCTCCAGAAGACTTTCCTTTCTTCTTATTGGCTCAAATTGTGTCACTTGTTTATTTTTGGAGCAATCACCTAAAGAGAGGAATGGGTTGGCTATGCTTGGATTAGACCTAAAGCAAATCATTCCTGGGGAGGGGGGTAGGCTTCATGACAATAAGGGTCTGCCTTTTACTACCTGAGAAAATAAATGAGCAGGGATGAAGGGAAGATGGTTGTTGGGAGGCAAACAATCAAGTCAGCCATCACACGGATGTCTCAGTTCCCGTATTCGGGTCAAGCATCTTTGCATCCACGAAGGGTGCTTTCATACATCAGATAGGATCACACCTACTGCTGTGCATTCTTCAAATCACCCACTGTTCATTGGTGCATTGTCATGAACATCTTTGCCCGCCTACTATTCATCAGACAGAATTGAACTCCAAAAATCTGGGGCTATCAAGTAAAATCAGATGTTTCTCATTTTAGAACACATCACGGTGTATGAGTCATGCAGTAAGTTACAATAAATACTGTGTATTAAATGTCTTATAACAAAAAGTTAAAAGCAGGCAGTCGTGAGTTCGATCCCTGGTACCAATAAAAAAGGAAAAAGACAAAAAAAAAAAAAAAAAAAAAAGTTAAAATTGCAGACCTGCAAAGAATTTGTAGAGCGCCAAGTAGAAGTCATTACATATTGAATAAATAGTTTATGATTAAGTAATCAAATAAAATAACTGAATGGATATACATATGCTAAGAAGGCCTCAATGAGTTCGTCATATTGACTGCTATATTGCATACAGTGAATGAATTACAGAGATGTGTGCCCAGCTCCATGTGAGTGCCATTTTTCCTTATTTCAACCTTGAAAAAAACCAACTATGATAGGTGAGCTGTATTATCACTAGAATAAATTAAATTTAAACTGTGTTACATCACATGGTCTAATTTAAAAGAGTCCCCAAAGACAAAAGTGCCTGTATCTAATATTTCTTTTTCAAGCCATGTATTTTAACTTTAATTAGATGTAACAGCATCTTCCTAACAGTAATTTCTCAATATCTATGCTAACTATGCAAGATGCTTCTAGAAAATCCCATTGATGATGCTACCATTGAGTCTTCCTCTCTACGTTTCTCATATTTTATCATATAGCAAAAGACACACCCAAAAATCAATTAACAGAATGTATGGTATCAATAGAAAAAATAGTAAAAATCATAATGATCTGCACAAATACAGAATAAAACATTTGACAAAATGTATCATTCTGATTAAAAATTCTCAAAAAGCTGGAAATGTAAAGGAGCTTTCCAAATCTGTAAAAGGGTGTCTATCAAAAGCCCACAGCTGATGTCATAGTTAGAAAATGGGAGTTACATTAAAAAATGAGGTTACACAAAGTATCAAAAACAGAGATGTGTGCTTGCATCATTTCTTTCCTTTTTTAGGCAGGGTCCTTGAAGTCTCTTACAGAGCCCAGACTGATACTGAACTCCTGTGGTCCTCCCCTCTCAGCTTCCTGAGTGCTGAGATGACTGGAGGGTGCCACCACACCTGCCCTCATCACTTCTATTTAATACTGTTGTGATATTTCCAGCCAAGGCAACTGGGTGATAAAGAAAAAGCATATCGATTGCAAAGAAAAAGTAAAACTACATATGTTTACAGATGGTATGACTGTATATGTAGAAAGGGATCCACTACAAAAAAATCAGAATGAACTCAACAAGTTTGCAGAATACAAAACTGATACATCAAAAATACTACACTTCTACACAGTAGTATAAGGAAATAAAAAATACAAACAAAATAGCACAATTTACAATAGCAACACAGAATAAATGCTCATGAATAAATTTAACAGAGGGTACACTTTACACCCTAAAAACCACAAAATGTTGTTAACAGAAATTAATGATCCAAATAAACGGAAGGTTATACCATGTGCATGGATTAGAGAAATAATATTGCTAAAATAAAACTAACCCTTTGTTTTCTATGTTGAAGTCAAATAGAGAATGTGAAAGCATGGCTGTTCTCAGAGAGTCAGACAAGCCAATCAGGGAGCTAGAAACAAAAGTAAAAACCAATATGAAGAAAACAGTGCAATTTACAGTAAAATCAAATAACCAATATAAATTTAACAAGTGGCACCAAATTTATACTCTATCAAAGTCTCAACTGGTTTATTTAAAATTCATATAGAAATGCAAAAATAGCTAATATAACCTTGAAAGAGACCAAAGTTAGTGTACTTATACTTCTTGAACCCACAAGTTACTACAAAGCTGTACTAGTCAAAATAGTATGGTACCAGCAGAATAGACATAGAGGTAAATGGAACAGAATTAAGAGTTCAAAAATAAAGCTGCAGATTCAAAGTCCAAGGCCATTCAATTACAAAAAACAGTGTTTTCAACAATTGGCACTGGGGGAACTGAGTAGCTACTGAAGAATACACTTGGGTTTCCAATCACAGCATATAGAAAGATTAGACTGCAATGTATCCAACACCTACCATTAAGAACTAACATTATAATGGTCTTATAAGAAAACATAGTCACAAATCACCATAACCTTGGCTTAGCAATGTTTTCTTGCAAATGAACTCAAAGGCAAAACAACAAAAAAAAAAAACAAGTAAATTGGATTTCATCAAAATTAATTTGTGCTCCAGAGAACATATAAAACACAAGAAAAGATGCAAAAAACAATTCACAAGATCAGAGAAAGTATTTGTAAATCATAGACGTGATAAGGAGATTGTATCCAGAATATAGGAGAAACTTACAACTCACTGATAGAAAGATAAATTGTCCATTTTTTAAATGAGCAAAAATTTTAGTATTTTTCCGAAGAAGATATACTGCAGGCCCATAAACACAGAAAGAGTTGCTCAATATTATTAGCCATCAGGAAAATGCAAATCAAATGTGATTACTTATAAATTAAAGCAAAAGCCACAGTAAATACCATCTGACATCTACCTGGAGGACTCCAGTAAAAAGAGGCATGATAATAAGTGTTGATGAGGATATAGGAAAGTCAGCACTGTCTTACACTGCGGCAAAAACACCAAGGGATGCAGCTGTTGTGGAAAAGAGTACAGCGATTCTTCAAAGGTTAAATGCAGAGCTTCTGATAACCACGCCATCCTGTCCTCAATTCTACACTCAAGGAAAAATAGAAATGGAGGTCCACATGAACACTTTTACACTACCACTTCAGCAGCATTATTCATAATGGCTGATAAAGACAAAATCTCTTATGCAGTGACATATTGCTCAGTAATTCTAATTTTTAAATGCAAAAATAATAAAAATGATGATATGGAATTTCAAGATAAAATTATAGGAGATTAACAATGGATAATATATTGTGTATTGTCTTCAAATCAGTTGCTCAGATTACAAGTTATGAGCATGAAACAATGATCAAATAATAAAAGCACAAACTGTTCTTTCTGATGAACAGAGACTAGTATAATTACCTGTCAGATATATGTGACATATATAGATATATATAGTCTTTTCCCTTCTTTCTTTTCCCCTTTCCCATCCCAGTTCTCTCCCTTTAAGCAGTTTCTTCTCCTTTTATTTTCATAATAGCTAATGTACATTTTAGATCTTAACTCTTTCAGATTTTTGGCAACTTGTAACCATACACACAAGTGAAAAAACTGTTCAGTAACTTTTTAAAAAATGCAGTGCCCGCTCAAACATATGAACCTTGAAATCTTATGCAAAGTGAAAGAAGCTAAAAAGAAAAGGCTACATGCTCTGTGAATGGACTCACAGGTAAAGGGTCTGTAGAGACAGAAAGTAAATTAGTGGCTGCCAATGGCTGCGTGAGGAGATATTAGAGGAAAATGGGAATTAACTTCTCATAGGTATACATTTTAGAGTGATGAAATGCTTTGAAGTTGAATAGTGCTGCTCTTGGCACAATTTTGCAAATATACTAAAAACCACTGAATAGGACTTTTTAAATGGGTGAGTTGAATTATATATATATTATATATAACCTCAATAAAACCGTTACTGTCAAAAATGACACAAGATTTCCAATATTCCTCAGAGACCATATTGGTCAAAACCAGTTTCAAAGTTATATAAAGCAAACCAACTGGATGAGGCCATCTCTATGGCTTTTTTAAATACAGCCTCACACTACTCTGGAGAAAAGCCTAAACAAAAGTGATGCCGCAGGCTGCAAGAGCAAGAACTGATCACACCCGTGTGTGCAAACAGGCTCAACAGACGCAGTCCTGCCTGTTCTCGTTCTGATTCTCAAATCCTTGATTTTCACACAGCCTGAAACATTGCCCACTTCACAAGGGTGGCTAAGGCTGTATCCTTCTCCTCATTTACATACTCATGAAGTCCTGGGCACCTGATGTCCCTGGGCTGATCCCCCAGCCCGTGTACCCTCCTCTCCTCGTGGCCCTGGCTGGCTTGCAGCCTGCTACCCAGCTGCCCTGGGAAAAACCACCCTTTAAGTTTTTCTAACTCTCCTAACACTGGTTGTCACCTGTTCCGCTTCTTTCCTGCATGGTAATTATACTGTATTCATAGCTTGATTTGACATTTCCAAAGAAAAATGCAATTATACCATCCTGAAAAGCGGAAATAACCTGCTGATGATATTTGAAGAGAAAAACACACTTTCAAGGTTTGCTCCAGCTAAATTCTCAGAGCAGTGTCACTAAATGCTTTGGATGCTGGGGCTGGCTTATCTTTCTTTGCCTAAATCCTACATTCTGTCCAACTTCAGACATGAGGTTTCTAAAAACGGTGAGAAGAACTCACACTGAGCAGCTTAGAAACTTAAGTATTTCATGGGGGACAGAAAGTGAGAATAAACCCATGAAAAAGCTACAGAATCATTCATTAAAAAACACTAAGTGCAAATTATATTATTTGTACTTCTCACATTTAAAATTGGTCACAGTAGTATTAACAGTTGTCACAGTGTCTGTTGCTGTTTATCATCACCTTTTGACTTAAACCCTCAGAATTTCAATGATGGCCTCTTACTCTACCTGCTACTCATGGATGCTTTTTCTTCTGACCATATAAGTGTTTTCATTGTATAGATGTTATCAGGCCACACAGACTTGGGCTCGAACTGTGATTTCACTACCTATTGATCATATGACCTTGATCTTCAACTCTAATGTTCCCATAATTCCTAACAAAGTGCTGCATGAATTTGAAATATTACCAAAACTTGACTTTTCTATCCTATGAGACTCTTCTGCTTTTCTTGAAAGATATGGAGTCTGTTCTGTGTTCAAAGACTATTTTTCTATGTATCAGGATTTTATGATTAAAAGTCCTGTATGAAATTGAGGATTCTGTGCCCTTGGCAGCCAGACTAGGGCATCAAAATCCTCAAATGACCAGCTGCACCAGTACTGTTATCTCCTAGAAGACCTTTCAAGCATTTCTTTTTCCCTCATCAAGCCTTTTTTGTTTTCCTCTAGCAAATTATCATTTTGGATGCAGCTCAGTTCAAGAGCGGCTTTAATTAATGAGCCAGGTTTCTGGCATTGATAAGAATTAGGAGGTGAAGGTCAGCGTGGAGGGCAGTTCTCATTAAACATGGGAATGTGGCTGCGGTTGGAAATGATCCTGTCTATCACTTCCCGAGCCACTGTCCTACTGCAGCGGCAGGGGGGTGTTCCAAACTTCAAAGCTCTAATAAAAAGGCAGGATTAGAGGAAACTCTTGCTTTCACCCTGGCTTTTAATTCATCCTGTTACTTATTTAGCAGGACAGGATCAAATGGCACCCCTGTGGAGAGCCTGCAGAAGGGCACCTTTCTTTTTTTTTTTTTTTTTTTTTTTTGGCACCAGGGATCAAACTCCCAACTCTGCACTTGCTATCCAGGCAGGTGCTTATGCCACTGAGCTAAATCCCCGGCCTGAGAAGGGCACCTTCTAACCTCAGCATCCCCAGAGTTCCTTCAGGGCCACTGGGGCTGTTCACATAACCAGAAGTCAGGTGATCTGGGTGGTGCTTGGAACCCAAAAAACCCAACATTCTAAAAATTCTTATTTATACATAAGTACTTTACAGCATATTTTAAGTATTTAAAAGGTTAACTTTCTAGTTTTTACAGTTTATTTTTCTTCCAACTAGGAACATCTCTGACTAAAGCAGTACATTTGCTATAACTGATGAATTTACCTTGATACATTGTTATATGGGGTTCACTCTGGACTGTATATTCTATGGGTCTGAACAAACCTATAAGAGCATATACCCATCACTGTAATATCCTTTTTAACTTTTAAATTTTTATTAGATGTTTGCAGTACACAATGTTTATTTTCCTTGTGGGGAGTTGGCACAGCTATACAACACATCTAAATTCTCTTTTTCATTTCCTTTTCCTTCCCTATTACCCCTTCCCTCCGTCTCTTAATGCTCATCCAATTTGAGAAACATTTCTTAACTTCCTGTAATCTTTTTGTTTACATTTTGCGTTCTCATACAAGAAAAAATGTGAGATGTTTAAGGTTGTGTGACCTGATTTCACTTAACACTACAAGCTCAAAGGCATCCATTTTCCCACAAACCACTCACCTTTTCATTATGCTCCTTTGTAAACACTGTAATATCTTACAGAATCTTTTCACAACCCTCAGAATCCTCTGTACTGCACATCCATCCCTCCTCCCTGCTGGCAACCACTGATATTTCTGCACATTCTCTGAAATAGTTTTGTCTTCTCCAAAATGCCATATATGAGGTGTGATGAAAAACTGCAATGAACATTTAAGTTACAAATAAAATATTACAGTGAAAGACACCTTGCCATCAATCTCCCTCAAAGCCTTCTTCATATTTCATTCTTTGTGCCCCTTTCAGAAGTGGTTCTGGAAGTCATCTTTCATGAGTGCCTCTAGCTGAGCTATCCTGGCTGCCTGGACTTCCTCAGACAATTCAAGATGTTTACCTTTCAGGGTCATTTTGATTTAGGGGAAGAGCCAGAAGTCTCAAGTGCTAGATCTGGTGAATAGGACAGATGGGGGCACACTGTATTCTTTTCACAAGTCTGTGTTTCTGTTGGGTGGCACTCAACAGCATATCCTGATCTTTTGATCACTCCTTGTAAAGAAACAAAAGAGATGTTCTATAACTGCTTCAGAGAGGCAAGAATGATCTCACAAGCATGCACAAAGCAAGGAGTGGTATTTTGTAAGACAGTAACATCAATGTGTCTTTTATAGTAATTTTTAAATTCCTAAACATTCATATTATTGTCTTAGTTACTTTTTCACTGCTGAGACAGAATACCTGACATGAACAAGTTAGAGGAAGACAGGTTTATTTTTGCTTGCAGTTTGTAGAGGTTTCAATACATAGCTGGCTGGGTCCAAAGCAGGGCAACTTGGCAGAGGGGCATTACAGAGCAGGAACGGTCCATGGTATGGCAGGTGCAACAAGCAAGCCTTCCTATCCTTTTCATTCTACACAGACTACAATCCTATTGGCTGATGCCACCCACAGCCCGGGTCAGTCTTCCCATTATCCACACCCAGAACTATGCTGGATGGGGGTGATCCAGTTATCACATCCAGTGGTCCTGCCACCTCCCAAAAGCCTCATCCTTGAGCACTGAGGCTTTGGAAGGCTATCTACATATAAGCCATAACAACACCTTTTGTAGTTGAAATTATACATTTATAGCCTTTTTATAGTGTCTTTCATTTAACAATTTCACTTAAACTTTCCCCACAGTTAGATACCTCATTATTTTAGTGCCATATACTATTTCATTTTCTGGAATAACTCCATTTTCTTACCCACTTATCTACTGAAGACACTATGGTTATTTCAAACATTTGGCACAATGAATAAAACTGCTATAAACATAAATATGTTCTTATGTGGGCATAACTTTTCAGTTTATTTCACTAAGGAATGTGGGTTATGGCTCATATAGTAAGAGTATATTTAGAATGTAAGAAACTGCCACACCATTTTGAAAGTGGTTCTCTTATTTTACATTTCCACCAGCAAGAAATGAGTTGCCTGTTGCTCCACATACTTGCCAGCCTTTGGTGGTGTTAGGGATTTGGCTGTTCTAGTAAGTGTGAATGTTATCCCATTATTATTTTAATTTATAATTCCTTAATGACATGTGAGTTGAAGCACCTTTTTATATACTTATTTACCATCTGCATATGTTGGTGAGAGAGCAATTTCTTATTTACATTTATTTATAATAAAGATTTAAACATATATTAAGACATATGTAAATATTCACATTTTAAAAGCCCAATGAATGAAATTGTGGGCACGGAAATGTGCATTGCTAGAGAAATTATCATATTGTTCAATGGAACAACTGCCAATTCATCAAGATGGGAACTAAATTCCAACATTAGCAATGACATTTTCAAATCAGCTATAAAATAGACATTTCTAAAATCATTAGAAAAAAAGAAAGCTGAATTGTGAAAAAACACCTTTACTGCAGCAAAGTACTTAGATTTGCTCCCTCCCCCCTAGGCTGACCACAATGTATGAGCAAAGAAAACTCAACACAGCATTAATCCATGCAATGCCCCAGGCACATAGATGATCCTAGTCCAGGTATCCAGCAGTGAAGGTCTGTCCTGCTGTACTCCTAAGCCAAAGGATGGGTTAGAGAAGGCCAGTGTTAAGTGGAAGGGGATGGAGGCCAGGTCAGATGTGAGGAAGAGAACTTTCTGGTGGCCACCTTCCCATCACTCCCAGCCATATAGGTGTCTGGCATTCCCATTCCTGTTTGTTAATGGCAGAAGTTTTCAACATGATTCCATTCAATTTGCATTCACCAACTATGGGCTGTGTAGATTCTAATCTTTCTGCCCTTTCATCTTTGAATCGTTTGCTCAAGGCTCAAAGACCCATCTGGAGCATTCAGTTGGCTATAAGTCCCTAAACCATATGCTTGGCTCCAGCTGCCAAGAAGGGGAGAGAGCAAGCATCTCCCCATTTCTTCTTTCCGTGGGAAAAATTAGCTGTGCCTCTTGTCAATGGGGCGATGCCCTGGAACTAGGAAATGGGCTCAGGGCAGCGACAAATGACATATGGCTATTGGGCCTTTTGGCTCTTTCCTGACAATGCCACTTTTATCTTGATTCCAGGGTCTGTGTTTTTGTGTTCTCTTTACCAGTTGCCCTTCCCCTTATGATGTGTCTGTTCTTGTCGCTCAGATTTCAGCTCCTCTGGCTACATCAAGGCCTGCTATCCCTGAAGTCACTTGAACACCTTTCTCTTCCCTAACTCATTCTGATGCTGGACTTCAAGATTGTTCTTTCCTCATAAAGTGTACAGCCTGAGCCTTCCACCAAGATGCAACCTCCATGGGACAGACATTTGGTTCCCATAGCTCAGACCTTTCCAAGTGTAACAGCCAGTAAACAAGAAAAGCAAAGGGAGATGACCGCTTCCGGTCTCTGCCCCAACATTCTTCCACCCCCATTACTGCAAAAGCACCTGTTTTCATTTCTTGTTCCTGGATTCTGGTTTAATATCCTGACTTGATATCTGCCTTCAGCCACCATGGATACTCCAGCATCTTCTTAACCTTCTCCATCCAGCATTCCTGAGGCTCCACCCCAGCCCAACAGCTGATCTCCTGTTCAGTCCCATCTCAGTGTTGGAGGAGAAAGGAAAGAAAGAAGCAAAGGAGCCACCAAATGATTCATAAGGTGACTAGTTTCAAGAATGTGATCAGGATGAAGGTGAAGATACAGGAAAAACCAGAGGCAACAGGGGAGGGTTAGAGAAGAATGCTGGAAACGAGCCAAAGCAGAAGAATAATGATCAGAATGAAGAGGACATGAAAATATCTCCTGCCTTTTGGAGTTGCACCCTCGACTGATGAGACACATTTGGAATTCACAGCACAACTTGATAACTAGTTTTAAACTTCTGTTTTCTAAGCACCAGCCCCAGGCCGGCTCCCATGGGAGCTGCAACACAAAAAGCAAAGCTCCTCCCTCTCGAACATCCTCAGATCTGTGATCCAGGCACTTGCAGTGCTGGTGGCCAGCAGCTCTGTGCTCAGCCACATGTGTTTCCCCACCCCTAGGTGGGCCATGGGGTTCCATACATTTGAGCTAAAATTAATCCAACGAGAAACAAACATCACAACATGATATGCCCTTTCTTGCCTCTCTCTGCAATAATAGCAGCTCATATTCATTGAGCCCTTAAAAAGCATTGAATTAACTACTTTTCACACATCATTTCACTGAATCCTCATAACCACCACTTGAAATCTGATTGTTACTGCTGCATTTACAGGTAAAGAAACTAAACCTTGGGCAGGCTCCAAAGGTCACACAGTTGGCAGGAGGGAAGGCTGGCATCCATAGGAGGCTTTCTCTGGTAGCTGGTGCTCAGTAACTACGGCTGTTCCTGCTGTGCACACTGCCTTTCCTTGTTCCCTTTCGTTGCCATTAAATATTGCCTATTCTTCAAAGCTTTGCTCATGTAAGGTTTCTTTATGAGATCAGAATCTACTTCCCTTACCTCTGGACTTCTCTACCAACTCCCCTAGACTAGTATGCAGCCTATTAGCTAAGGTTAGTTCATCAAGTAGTTAGTCACATGCAGGAGCCACAGAGTTACAAGTCCAAACCAGCTCCATCACACACTGATGGAGTGGCCATTATTTATACTCAATCTCTCTATTGTACTTGCATGATGAAGTCCAGCTTGGCAGGGTTTTATAAAGATTCAAACAAATGCTCAGAACACAGTTGCTTTTATGGCCCTTTCTCCACCCTCTTTAATTGTAAGCTACATAAGGGAACAGACTATGTTATATTTATTATCTATTGTATTAGTCATGTTAAATTCACATTTATACTTTGCCTCAACACTGATCCCAGCTGACCACCCCTTCCATGCTATCCCTGTGTTAGCTAAAGAACATCACCATGGTGGATTTGTGGAGAGGATGGATGCTCGTCCACCCATCTGCTAGTACCATCATTCCTTCCCGCCAGGGTCACTCAAGTATCAGTGTTCCCTCCATCCATGGAGCTCTGGTATTTTACAAATATGTCCTATTTCTCTTCTTTTACTTCCTTCCAACATTGTATTATGAAACTTTTCACAAGAAAAAGGTAAAAGAATATTACAAAAAAAAAAAAAAACTATACATCTACTACCTAAATTTCATTAACATTTCATTAGATTTGCTTTATATAAGCCTGTCCGCACTTCTGTCCTTCCATGACTTCACCTTATTTCTGATGAATTTGCGGGTTGTAGATAACAGGAATTCCCCTTTGCTGCTTCAGAATGCATAGCACTGAGTAGACTTAAATACCTTATATAATGTTTCTTATAAAATTTATATAACATGAAGTGGAAAATTCTTTAGTGCCCTATTTGATTAATTTTGACCCAAATGTCTATTAAGACACAGAACATTACCACTCCAGAGCATTTTTCATATCAATTCTCAACCTACCAAGATTAACTTTTGCCCTGAGTTTAAACTACCCTTGCCGATTCTAAAACTTCATAAAAATAAAATTATAATTTTTCAAAAGCTAAATTTTAAAGTAACATGCTATCACTAAGGATAAATAAAAATCATATCAATTGCCCAGAAGGGAACACATCTATCAACTTGCATAAACATGTAAAAAGAACACAGCCAAAACTGAGCCTCTATCTACCCACCTAAAATCACCTTTGAGCCACCTGTGTCCAAGGAGACTGTGGCTCTTAGAGTTTGTACCAGGGCTCCTGGGGCCTGCAAGAACTTCTCAGAGTCAAAACTATATTCATTATAAGGCTAAGTTGCTCAGTGCCCTTCCTCCCTCATTGGCCCCATGAATGGAGTGAAGATTTCCAGAGACTGCATGATGTGACCTCATGCTAGGCTGAAGGCAAAGGCAGATAAAAGCATCCAGCTAGATGCCTTCTTTTAAGTAGAACATTAAGATTTGCAAAGCTGAAACAACACTGCTCTTTTTACTTAGTGTTTGGTTTGAAAAACTAGAAGTGATTTTAATAAAATATATTATTGTTGCCATGTAAAGGTATTATTTAAATGAAACTCCTAAATGTAGCATTTAAATTTTTCTTTCAATATTAAGTTCCAATATGGCAAAATCATTAAATTTAAATTATAGAAGCAAAAGATCATTACTGAGGTTTGCAATCATTTTTAAGAAGCCAAAAGGTTTAGAGACCAGGATGTCTACGAGCTCTGATGCACACATCTGGGAGGCTCTTCCTTATACTTGAGACAACGGCAGATTATGGGATTAGAGGCCTCTGTTCTTTTCCAACCTTCTGGCAAAGCTTCAAACACCGCCCAGCCCAGCCCAGCCCCCACAAGTAGGGTCCACAGCTACACCTGAGAAAACCAATTTGCAAAGCCCTGTTGCACATCTCCCCATAACGCCTAGATTTGTTTCCTAGCTCCCCAGGTGCTGTCCTCATTAGAAAGTGAAAAGGGAGGCATCTGAGTGCTTGAAAGGCCAGCCCTGCCCTTCCCTGCCCTTCCCTGCCCGGCCTGAAGTAACCTGCAGCCAGACCCTACCTTAGCAGCAAGCACTTCACACCCCACTCTAGCAACAGTTTTGAAATTGAGCCCCTGCACTTACTTGGATTAAAAGAAAGCTTTGGTTGCAAGATGTAAAGCTAGGCTTTATTTCTTTAAAAAACCACAGTTCTGGCAGAGCAGCAATTCTGCATGCAGAGGTGCTGAGGGGCAGAGACGGGAAGGAAGCACCCGTGATGAAGAGATGCGCTACAAGTGCTGGGGGAAGATTGATTTGAACAGTGCTCATGAATACCCGGCTGTGGGTGAAAGGCCCTTCGCATTCATCTTCCTCTCTTCAAACGAATGTAGGATTTGGTAGTTCGTGTTTTCTCCTATTAGCGCTGAAGTCTTATCTCCCCCACCCCCGCAAAAAATCGTACCCTGCTCATGTGTTGCAACTACTTTCCTGTTTCCCACCGGTGGAAAAGAGAAGAGAGTGTTGTTTCTGCATTTCAAAGCCACATCTCACACGCTGCTTCAGGGCCATACCTGTTCTTCAACTTTATTTTGTAAGTTAACATTTTTCCTTTTCCTTTTGTACTTACTTGGATTACAAGAAAGCTCTGGTTAGAGTCGGTGCCATTGTGGGCCACAGGGAGAACAAGAAACCAGCCACCTCCTGTAAGTCAGTGCCATGCAAGGGACAAAGGGTGGACAACCAGATGCCAGCCCCAACCAGTGCCAGGGCTGAGATAAGAGCCAAGGTTCCCCCACCATAAGCGACCAGCTGATTCAGAGAAATACAGGCTGAGATGATAGCTATTGACAACAACTTAATGCTTGTAGTGTTTAATACTTTATTGATTTTACAGGGCTAAAGCCAGTAATCTGGTTATCTATTTAGAGGATAACAACATGCAACATAGAGTCTATGGGGATCTCCTTCTGAAGGTGGTAGCCATTGTTAATTCCCTATTATCTTGTTTTAAACTCCTGTATCATTTTCATTGTTTGATTTGGTTTTGTTGTATACTATTTTATCTTGTTTGCTTTATTATATCTGATGGCATGGGCAGCTATTTCAAAGATAACAAGATTATATTATGGTAGCTATTTTGTATTTACTATTATCTTTTTTAAAATCCTGTATTGTGTTCATTGTTTTGTTTTTATTGATTCTATTCTATTCTATTCTGTTTTGTTTGATTTTCCTATGTCTGAAAGTATGGCCCGCTATTTTGAAGACCAAAAGAGGCACTATGGTAGCCACTGTTCATGTCCTTCTATCTTGTTTTGGAACCCTGTATCGCTTATACTGTTATGTTTTGATTGGTTTTATTCTGTTTTATTTTGCTTGGCTTTATTCTCTTTAAAGTTAAAAGTTTTTAAAAAAAGCATTAGAATGCTTTGGTTAGAAGACATAAAAGTCACTTTGTTTTTGCCACAATTTTATCAAAAGCAGCAGTTTGGCATGGCATTTTTACTTTTGGCATTAAAAGAAGATACATTTTTGTCTTGACTCCTTTAAGCCTTTAACACAAAAGACAAGGTCAAGAGATAGCATTTAGAGAAGTCATTCTACTCAGTCTATTTTTGGTCTCTTTTCCTTGGTGATATATAGTTTCAGTCAACACAGTTGGGGATACTCACCTGGTGCCTTCGATAAGGTGACAAATGTCACAAGAGCTGAGATGCCATCTCATTCACATGACCCAAGATCTCTAGCTATTCCTTATCTGAGATAAGGCAGATGAGAACTTGTTTTTTGTTGTTGTTGTTGTTGTTTTTATTTTTTTTAATACAAACAAGAGCCTCCTTTCATCCATCTAGGGGGAGGAGTTGCTGTAAAAATGGGCTTGCTCCTTATCATGGACAAACAAACAGGAAAGGACTTTGGGCCACAACCAGAGGGACTGTGCCAGCTTTTCATTTCTGTGACAAATACCTAGGAAGAAGCAACATGACGAAAGAAACATTTGTTTCAGTAGCAGGTTCAGAGGTTTCAGTCCATGGTTGCTTAGTCTGGGGGGTCCAGGCCTGAGGCAAAACATTACTGCAGGGAGTGTGTCCTGGGGCAAAGCTGCTCACCTCATGGAGACAGGAAGTAAAGATGATAGGATTTTTGGTGCAATTAGAAGACAGAAAATACAAAGTAAAGTGGCCTTTATTTTAAGGATGTAGAGAGAAACACCTTGACTGCCGGGGTCTGGCTTTCTCTGCCAGACATGTGGTGTGGGAGGCATACATATAGCTGTGGTCTGGGGTGGTGCTTAAAGGGGCATTACTGATGTGCAAGCAGCCCACTGGAATTCATTTCCCACCACAGGTAAATTGCCTAGGGGCGGGGAAAATGACCTCAAGGTAAGCTTCCCTTGGTCCCGCCTCTCACTGCTGTACTGTCCTATCTAAGGCAAAATTCTTTCAAAAGAGAGCCAGGAGAGGTTGAGATACTAATATCCCTTTCCAGGCCACACACCCCCATGATCTCACTTCCTCTTGGAGCTAGGCCCCCTCTCTAAAAGTACCACCATCTCCCAGGAGCACCCCTGGCTGGCAACCCAGCCTTCAACACATGTCCTTTGGGGGATATTTTTGATCCAACTCATAGCAGGGATTTAGGCTATCACCAAATCCCCGGGCTGAAATTCTGTGAGTAAATGTTACCCAGCATCTGAGGAGTAAGCCAAAAGCAAAGGTCAGCAGATGGGTCTTCCTGAGAGGGAAGGTGCCTCCCAAATCCAGTCGAGAGACACATCCAAAGTCAGTTGCCCAGAGCTTCTGGTTAGTAGCCAGATCCAAGAGTATCATTGTCAAAGGGACAAAAGGAAAAATCACTGGGGGCTTAGGGCAGGTGGGAACAGCAGCAGACTCCTTTTACGATCATTTTACCTTCCTTCCTCCAGCAGTCCTAGGAAAATCAACTAGAGGTGAGAAAAAAATCGAAATTCTCAGGGGAAAATCTTGAAGCTGCTAACAAATCAAAAACACAGTGTGTTGAGGTTAGAGAAAGCTTGGAGAACAGAAAGTTCTATGGCGATTTTAAGTCAGGTGCTTTGGAGTATGCCACAGGGGGAAGCAATGCTCCATTCTGGTGGAGGTTATTGAGCAAAATCTATCAGACTACTGCTTTTTTTGAGAGTATACCTTTCAAGGTACTCAAAGGTGCCATGATATCTGTACCATACACCCCGCAGACAGAATTAGCACTGTGGACAAAGCGATCAAAAAGGTCAGGTATCCTCTGGAGATCTTCATTTGTCAAAGGCAGCTCTTGGAGTTAGAATGGAAGCCTGCAGTTCTGCATACACACAACTGCCCCTAAGACTTCAGTCTTTTCCTCCCTCCCTCCTCTTCCTTCTGGAGCCTCTAGGCTCACAATACTCAAGAAACAGAGCAGATTTGTGGATCAGTCGCCCAGGTGAGTTGCCCAATGGGCAGCTATCCAAATCAGAGGACATGATTTTCCAACTGGAAATGAAATGACCTCATGCAGCTCTGAAGGTTGGAGTCACTGTAGAGACAGGATGTTGCTAAGTTGAGCCAGTCTGTGTCAAAAGGTCAGACATGATGTTTTACCCACTGTGCCACAGCAGAGGCAGCAGATACAAGCGCCCAACCAGATGATCTCACTCAGAGATGCAATAAAAACCTGCCTTATAAACCTTTTGATTAAATGCAGTGGTGCTAAAAGGACTGATGGACTTTAATAGGCAAAAACAGTTATGAGTAAGAATTGCTTTTTCTGACTTTGGTTTCTACAAAAAAAGTCCCACCTTGAACTAAGTCTCTATTTAAAATAGATTCACATTGATTATGGCATTTTATTCCCACAAGATCCTGCCCTTTTTCTTTCTCTAAGTAATTGTCAACCTAAGACTTGCAAGGGATCAAAAGGGAAAGCAAGCTGTTTTATCAGTGGTGCTATGCACGGTTCACCCCCAATTCCTTGCTCTACCTTGCCTATAAGACTCAGTGTGTTTTTGAACTTTTTAGGACACTTTTGTTGTGTCATGGTCTTTTCTTTCAGCCATCAGTATCAGTTTCAATAGTTATGATTGCTAGTCCAGTGGATTTAATTTGATTATTTGCAGTAGTTCACACTAACATCATTTAAAGTGTTTTTTATTGAGTCTCACCTGCAGAGCTTTTGATTTAATTGGTCTAGGTTATATTTTGAGCACTGGGCACTTTTTACATCCCTCCAGATGATTCTAATATGCAACCAAGCTTGAAATGTTCTGGCTAAAAGCAATGGTTCTCAAATTTAGCAGCCTCAGAATTGCCTAGGTGGCTTGATTACGGAGCCCCAGTCCCAGGCACTGGGCACAGCTGAGGCCTCAGTGGAAGTAACTTCCCAGGCAATGTGATGTGCCTGGCCTGATTACCACCCTGTGCAAACCACTGATTTCCTGCATTACTGCCAACACTCTGCTGAAGGTGCTTTTTATCTCATCAATCTGGCTGCAAAGCCGGTGTGCCAAGAAGCTGATCTCCAATAATGACAGCAGTCAGTGGAATAAGAAAGTGCCTTGCTGCCCTTTAGACTCCATGAAATCTCTTGGATGCTGAGCCTGTCCTTATGTTTGCCAAGAGAAGCCACCAGAGGAGGCAGTGAGTACCTCAGAAGGTGCGTCTTTGCATATCTGCTGTAGTTTCCAGCCTTGTTTCTCTCATTCACGTGCCCTGCCTCTCCTAGCAAGTGTATGGGTTAGTGTACTGTGCTCCAGGTTTGTGAAGAGAGCTTGGCCCTAACTCAGCCAGGACAAAGACTGAGGGCCCTGCAATGCAGACCTTCTAACTTGAGATCTTGGTTCAGACTGTGGGGGGTGGTGTCTATGAAAGTACAGTATCTTTGGGGACCAAAAGGGAGCATCCCTAGGCTCTGGCAAGAGCAACATGAAGCACTGACTATGCCCAACTCTGTGCATGATTGTGCCACAATGCCTGGTTTTAAACTAAAGCTATCCTAGTGGATCTGGGATGGTCAGGGGTGGGGGACACCAGGGATGCACCACTGGGATCCTCACTACTGTGACACGCAGGTCTCATGACCATTATTGCACAATGCAAAAGAACTTTGACTCAGGGCTTTGTTTTTTCCCCAGCCAAGGAAAGTGTGGACATGAGAGAAGAACAAGCCTTGCATTGATATTCTTCCTACAGAACAGTGATCATAAAACACTCTAAAGATCTACCTGTAAAATTTCATTTCACTTCCTTAGCACTGTAAGATAGATGATTCAGTTGATGCAAATCATGTCATACACTAAGGGCAAGAAGCAAAGACACAGTTTTGGTCACACTGTTAATTTAGCATCCCAGTTAGGGCTGGATGTCCGGGCTTCTGCTCCATGTTGAGGGATGGAGAGGAGCCTCAGGGGCTGTCTTGAGGTCACACTGAGGCAGAAGTGTAGGCTCCTCCTCCAACCAGCCTTAGAAATCTCCTCAGGTCTAAGATACTAATTCAGATATCTTTAATGAAACCCTAACTCTGCAAACTGTGTGTCACCTATGTGGAGCTCACCTTCCAAAGAATGGGGATAATGTGGGGGCTCTTCTAATGTCTTCTCATGGCCCTATTATTGCATTTGGAAAAAGTTAGTTCATCAAACTTTAGTATGCATCACAATCATCTGACTGACTTGCTAAAATACAAGTTGCTCGGCCCCATTCCCTGGAATTTTTTATTTAGTGGGAATGGGAATTCACTAAGGTCTGAGGATTTGCATTCCTAACAAGTTCCCAGGTGATGCCACTGCTGCTGTGTTTTGGGGATCGCTCTTCCAGAATTGCTACAATAAGACAGTGATTTTTAGCCCTTGTTGTTGTACATTAGAACCACATAGGGCTCTTTTAGAAACTGTAATGGGCTCCTCTAGACCAATTAAATCACTCCAGGTGAAGCCTGGGCATTGACTTTTTTTAAAATGATCTGTAGGTGCAACCAAGATAGATTACCTCTTCAGTAAGAGGAACGCTGTATAGAATTATAAGGTTCTCAAACCTCTAGATCAGGGATTCTCAAAACTTCTGATTACAAGGTCAGCAGCACCAGTAGTTCTTCAGGGAACTTGTTAGAATAGCAAATTCTCAGGCCCTGTCCCAGTCCCCAGAATCAGAAATGCTGCATGGGTCTTAGTCATGTGTTTGAACACATTCCCCGGTGAATCTGAGGCTTTCTACTTTTGAGAACTACTCAATCCCCTTATATTCCATACAAATGACTCCCTGGAAGTCAGATTCTTGTCTAGGGGCAGAATTTATGGCAGAACCCACAGCAGGCTGGCGGTACCAACTGCTCAGTCAGTAGCAGAGGTGGCTGAAGGACAAGGAAGGAGACCATTTATCAGGCTGTCAAGGAGGTACCACGGCACACTGCTACCATCCTTTACTTATGGAGACATCTGGTTTCTAAACTCTGTGAGTTCTGCAAATGACTTTGTAAAGGGTTTTACTTCTGAATACACAGATACAATTCGCCTTCAAGCAAAATTGGGATAAACGTAAAACCAACCTTGGGGCTTCTTTCTTTGCTTTCCTAGACTTCTTCCAAGTTCCATCCACTGCCACTGATTTGCCAAAGGAGCTGTTTCTGTGGCCTTTATTGCTATTCCTGCCCTGAAGGACAGATCAGAGAAATGACCAATTAAACTCAAATATTTCACCACTTCCCACAGGTATATTCGCTCCAAAACAGGATGACTGGGAAGGACACTATAAAACATGTATTCAGAGATGGGCTATTGAACACTTGGCCTGGTTGAGAAACAGATCATATCATTTAGATAATTATGTCTTTCTTTGGCATCAAGCTTTCGGTGCCACAGATTTTATATCTTGGTCCCCTTTCACTCTGTTTCCTTGATATAGTCAATATAGTAGATTGCAAAAATGGCCAAATATTCTACTCCTCCTTTCGAAAGGAAAGTCTATTTTTAGCATACCTTGGGCTTGGGACTCACTTTGGCTAATGGGACATTAGAACCCGTACTACAGGGAGAGATGTGAAAAATGTAAACATTAGGACTTGCTTCCTTGCTATGGAAATCAGCCCATGTTAGTGGTCTGAAAATAAGAGGCCTCGCAGAATGGAGACAATGGTCTCTAGCTGTGAGTGACAGCATCCTAGAACTGCCAGCCAACTTATCAAATGAACACAGATGAGCAGGTCCAACAGATATCAGCCAGTCTGGGCCAGACAGAAGGACCACCCAGTTGCCCTGGAGAACTGTGAACTACATAAATCATTGGGATAATTAGTACACTTGATTATACTTCACATTATCTTAACTATATCTAAAAATTGCCTGGAAGGAAAAATCATCCTAGAAGTTCTCTGAGAGGCCTTCCCCGCACATCCACTTCCTGTGTGTCTTTAGTCATTATGTTGTTGATCTCTTACAATCATCTACAAAATAAACATTTATCTCTACCTAGTGTTTGCCCCCATCATTTTTGCTCATGCTCATCTACCTGCCCTCGCCCCTTGTGAGACTTTAAAACTAGAAGCCATGAATCAGGTGTCTTTGTACTTCTAGCCCCTAACTCATTTCTTGCTCTATCATGCGGAGTGGAACAAATGAAGCACTGGATTAAAACGAGCCAGGAGGGAGAGCAGAGAAAAAAGCCAGCAACATCCTGCACCACTCACAAGTTGGATATGGAATCTTCTTCCCCCAGAACAACCCTTGTCCACCAAGCTTGTGTAATGCCGATGACCTGATGCTTAGCCAGCCCAGGAAGGTGTCTTGGGAACTGGGACCCAGGCCTTCTTCCCCTCTCGAGGTAAGAGTCTTATCCGAAGACTCAAAAGTTACTTACTTTTCATTATTTTCCTGCACATGATTAAAGAGAAAGGGACTCTATTTACCCATGCATAATCTGACACAAATCCAAAATTATAAAAAAAAAATTTTTTTTTGTCTATACCAGTTTATCTCAGTCCCAGAGAAGAACCAGACAGAGTAATGACTTTTCTAAAGCTCATCTCACCGGCCATTACAGAGCTTGATTGTGACCTGAGCTATACCTGCAGCCCTAACCTGCTCAGGACAAATGACTACTCTGGGGAATTTGTGATACTCATTTAACAGACAAAGTCTCAGAGACTAAACTGAACAGATCTATGCACAGTGGAAGAACCAGTCTGTTGGTCCCTAGACATCAGTTCTTTACTGCCCATGATGTGTACACATGTCACAGACATGTCATGTAGCCCTGCTTTTGACAAGTTGTTTCTCTCACCTACCCCACAGAGCTGACTTGCTTTGCAAAGGAAACAGCAGGAGAAAGGTCTGCCCAAGAATACCCGGCCAGGCAAGGGACAGCCACTGGCCAGGCAGCCTCTCATCATCACTGGGCTGTTACAAAACCCAAAAGCTGTTGGCCCAAGATGGCCTCTGCCTAGCTGCCACCCAAGAATGCAGAGGGAGTCAGTGGGTGGTGGCAGGCAGGACAGCAGAGATTAAAATAATTACAGCTCTAATTGATCAGCTCTGCTCAAGAGGAGATTAAAAGGGAAATGGCATATTGAAGAAGGCACTCGACATCCGCCCTGGGCCAGATCCCATCTGCCACTGTGGCCAACTCTCTCTCCTCCCTCCTGGCCCTGGGTCCAGCGACCTCTGCTGCACAGCCCCCAGACAGCCTTGATGAAAGTCGTTCTTTGTGGAAGGCATCAGGCCATGCTCCATTGAAGAAGAATGTTCACAAACAGCAGGGCCCCAGCAACTCGGAGCAGCAGACAGTGGCCTCCTGTTGGCAGCCCCCCAGTGTGGAGTTGCCAGCAGAGTGTGGAAAGTGGCAAAGGAGGTTCCAAGCACAAGGGCAGCCCAGGGCAGGGGACTGGCACAGCAGAAACAAGCCTGAGCTTTGTCACACAGTAACCTCACCCAGAATGCACTGCCTGGGCTCCTGGATTCCTCAGCTTTGGCCTTGTTTTTAGCTCAGCACACTTCCTGACTCAGTTTCTGGCTTCTCATCACTTGGAAGCAGGGCCAGGGAGCAGTTTTACCTTGTCCCTGGAACCTTGTGTAGGAACCGTAGAGGAAGGGCAGATGCAGGGATGGGGGCCAGGGAGAAAATAAGAAGACAGATTAGGAGGGAGGAGCAGGAGATGGCACATGCCAGAGCCATCTGCTTACTGAGAGCCTGAGCAAGGTCAAGAGCAGGGGACAAGGTGGGAAGAAACCACACAGGCATGAGATATGTGACAGCATCTCATGGACAGGGAACCAGTTTTGCACACTCAGCCATTATGCTGAGTGTCCCCTCTCACTCAGGACATGACACACAGAGTACTTCAGGGTTTACCTTCACTGTGCACCAGGGACTACAGCAGCATCTCTGAAGGCTTTGGGAGAGGGTGGCCTGAATCCAGAGCTCAAGGAGGGCTGCCAATCATTCATTCACAAGGAGAAAACCGAGTCACTCTGTCCTGCTCACTGCCAAAGTTAAGCCAGCATTCTATACCCAACACCAAAGGATCTTTCTAAAATGCAGATTATGTTTTCAAGGTCAAATAAGACCCAGATTGTGCATTTTGAAGGAGACCCCATGCTGCTGCTGCTAGTCCAGGGCAATTTGAATAGAAAAGGTTTAACCATTTCAGACTATGAAAAGCCCAGGTGGGACCACAACACTTTCAGACAACTTGATGGTAACTCCAGGCTGAATGGTCCCCATGTCTCTTCCTCTTCCAGGAGAATGAGTGGCTGGACCATGCAACAGGGACTTACTCTGTCAGAATCACAGCAGGAAGGGATGGAATCTGCCGTGCAGAGACATCACTGGGCTGCTGGAAGCTGACCCTGTCTGTCTACTGTGTGTCAGAAAGGCCAGGCCAGGTTACATGTGGTCACAATCCATGAGCCTCAGGGCCTTTCAAAATGAACATTTATTTCTCACTTACATAAAGCCTGCTGTAGGAATAAGGAACTCTCAGGCATCTCAGAATCCTGATGTAGCTTCTTTCTGTCTTCTGGCATTTCCACATTAACCATCTCACTTGCCCTCCCCACTCTCTCTTCCTTTCTAAACATTCATTATGAAACACAACACTCCAGTTTCTGTGTAACCATCTTGTTACCATGAAAGAGGACAGTCTGAAAATGATCATTACAGGAAAGAAGGCAGAGTTGAGAAAATGACAAAGTCAGAGCCAAAGTCATTATTGTCCCATGGTTGGACTCTTCCTTCTCTGTACATAGCATAATTACTTTGTCATTTGAATCTGTTTGTTACCTTGAAGTATGATGCATCCTAATTGAAGTACCTAGCCTGGGCCCTGTGCTGACTGCTGTGCCCATGACAGTGGCTGGAGAAAGGAGAATAGGAAAAATGCTAAGTAGAAAAATATCAGCATCCCCTATTGTAAAGCAAGTATAAAAATTGTTAGATGCAAAGAATGCTGAAGATGCATTAGAAAAGTTTATAGAGCAAGTGGAATGGTCCAAAAGAAAGAAATCATCAAGAGAATTAAGCTACAAGAAAAATGCCCAAGTTGAATTGTGCTACTTACCTATCACCTGTGTTACAAATAATACCAGAACATTATGGCTTTGATTAACAAATAGCATATGTTATCTAGCATACTTTCTGTAGGCTGGAAACCTAGGGGGAGCATCTCAATGTTTTCCAGGCAAAATTTTGGCCAGAGCTACCATTACCTGAAGGCACGGCCAGGCTGGAGACTCCCCTAGAGGAACTACTTAGTTCCTCACTCAGTGGACCTCTCCAAAGAGCTGCTGGAGTGTTCCTGTAACATGGCAACTACCTTCACCCAAGTTGAATGACCCAAGAGAGAGAAAGGTAGAGGGTGGAAGATAAGTTATAATCAAAGCCACAGTTCTTATTGTCTTCAGTATTCTCTTCAGTATGAGAGATGGCAGCATAAAGATTAACACCAAACAACTAAAACTACTGGAGGCTATGTTGGAAATTGGCAGTGGAGACTCCTCCTGTTTACAAGGAGTAGCCAAAAAGGCAAAGGAGGAGCATGTTTAGAGAAGGATGTTCTTTGAGTTGAAGCTTTGAAGTAAAAAGGGTGAATGTGGAAAAGAAAAGCAAGTAGCAAAGAAAGAAACAGGAGATTTCTTCAAGGCCCTTACCCAGTTTTCCCTTTGCCTTCATCCTCCCTACATAAAAATATGCGTGCCTCTCTTTGGCTAGAAAGAGAGTAAATGTTAGGGATTGTACGGGCCAGGGGCAAAATGAGTCTCCTGGGACTAATTTTTAATATGACTCTTGGTTACTCGGAGAGGATTACAAGAATTTCACTAAGTTATTGATAGGCGACCACTGTCTGGTGCTTTCAGTGTGGTCCTTTAGTTCGTCATGGTGATTAACTGCTCTACTCCACCCACTTATTTCTGTTACATCTACCTGACTATGTACAAAATTACGGGAATTTTCTTGAGACAAAATTGGCAAGTGGCTGCCATGAGCCCCAAAAGAGAATAGGCAACCTAGATATGTGTAGCAGAGATGTAGACATGCAAATAGAACACAGCAAATGAATTTTAGAAAAATCAATGAAGATTGAACCAAGGAAAACCATTGAAATGATTCAAAGAATTAGATGTATAGCATGTGACAAGCCATTACCAGTATGTCAACTAATATTTAAGGGAAATCCATCAGCCTTAGATTTTTGAGATACCTGTTTTGACATGGTAATTAAATATAGACAATAAAACAAACGTAACATTTTTATTAAGTAACATTTGTGACAAGTCCTCTCAAACTATCCCTACCTCACTCTAACCTGATAGTCTGTAAGACTGAAGCTCAGAAATGTAAAATACAGGGATGATTTGGCTCAGGGACAGAGCAAGAATGAGGGGGAAGCATACTGTCTGAAGGCAGCACATTGTACATACAACCTTATCATAGCTGGAACATTATTGGCTTATTTTCAAAGCTTTGAAAACACCCAAGGTGAAAACTGACATTACAAAATGTCAAAATGCCATGTCCTCATGCCTTAATCTGATAAATGATATTTAATAACAGCAATACAACACCCAGAATCCATCCAGCATCAGCTCTGATGGTGAAATGATGAATGCTTTCTCTTTGAGATGGTGTGAGAGACAAGAAATCCTTCAGAATAAATCTAATAAATGATGCTTAAGATTTCAACCCATAAAAATCAGACATTTTACTGAGAGAAATTAAAGAATATTTAAATAAATGGATTTTTAAATCCCCATTGTAAAGATGTAAATTCTCACCAAAATGATCTTTGTATTCAATGTAATTTCAATCAATTTCCCAATGGTGTACATGTGCATGTCAAATTCAAAAGCTGACTTAAAAATTATATGCAGATGCAAAGGGCCAAAATGGCAAAATCATTTTGAACAAGAACAAAGATGGGTGATTTACTCTCCCAGATACCAAAACTTATTCTAAACCTATAGCAAATAAGCAAGCAAGAATGGAAAAATAGAACAAAGGGGCAGAACAGAATTGGGAAACAGATACAAGCACAGATGGATACTTCATTTATGAGGAAATTTGCTGTACAAAGCAGTGGAAAAGGGATGGACTTTTCATTAAATGGGGCCAGATCAACTAAACACAAATATAGCAATAAATGAGGCTTTATAGACAATAAAGTCAATAAAGTATTTATATCCATATGGAAACAGTGAAGTATGACACACAAAAATCAGTTAATCAATTCTTCATGGATTATAGATCTAGGGGAAAGGAGTAATGATTCTCAGAAATAAACAGAATATCTTCATGACTTTCAGTAGGCCATGGTTATTTTAACAGTATAATAAAAGCACTACACAGAAGGCAAAAAATCTTAAGTTGACTACATTAAAATTAGAAAATTTTATTCATCAAAAGACACCATTAAAATAGTAAAGGCAAGTCACAGAGTGAGGGAAGATATTTTCAACATATAAAACTGATAAGAGGTTCATACTTAAATTATGTAAACCACTAAGAAAAAGACAGTCCAGTAGACAAGTGGACAAAATATATGAATAGGCACTTAATAACACAGGCTATTTGTACAATCCATAAACATATAAAACGGTGATTATTATCTCCTTACTCAACAAGAGATTGCTCTTTAAAACCACAAAAGATGCCACCATATGCATTCTAGAATGATTTAAAATGTTCGTTATACCAAGTGTTGGAGAAGATATGGAGCAGTTAGAATAGATGATGGTACCAAAGTGTACAGCAACTTAAGACTGGTTAAAGGTATTCATTAAAGCTAAAATTTAAGTATACCCTATGAGCCAGCAATGGAAGCATAATAAAACTATAACAGCACCCTATGGTAAAAACCCATAAATAGTGAAATAAATAACTAAATTATGACATTAGTACACTATAAGGCTATAATGCAATTAAAATGAATGTTCTATACAATGATATTCATAAATCTTTATTGTAATTACTTTCTCATCACTGAGACAAAATACCAAATACCCACAAGTTAAAGGAGAAGAGGTTTATTTCAGCTCATGGTTTCAGTCCATGGTCAGCTGGCTCCAAGGTAGAAATGGCATGGTACATGGGCACAGCAAATTAAATCTGCTTATGTAATGTCCTGGCAGCCAAGAAAGAGAAAGCAAAATGGAGACCTTTCCAGGTCATTCTCCATGTAACCCATATCTAACCAGGCCCCCCCCTCCTAACTGCAAGTTAGCTATGAACTCATCAGTAGACTAATCATGAGAACAATGTAACACCCCTATGATTCTGTCATGTTCCAAACACATGTGGCTTTTGAGGACTACTGTAGATCTGAACTATAACATTCTGCCCATGTCCCTAAAAGAGCATATACAGCTGTTATGCAAAAAGCATTTAATCCATATCCCTAAATATCGCAAAAGTCTTTGCAGTTTCAACATTGCTGAAAAGTCCAAATCCAAAATCTCATGGCAGATTCTTAGCTGCAAGCCACCATAAAAATAAAAAAGTTAAATATTCTCAGCATGCAGTGATACAGGATAAATGTTCCCATTCCAAAGGGAAAATATAGGGATAGAACAGAACTGGACCAAAGCAAGTAAAACCCAGCACGATAAACATTAAATCCTGTAGCTCTTTGTCAAGCAGCTGGGTAAGGTCAGGGTGAGATGTGAGCTCCAAAAGGCTTGGATAGCAGTGGCATTGCCAATTAGAGCACTCATGGCTTCTTTCTTGGCACAGCTTTGCCCACTGTCTCTGACTTTCCCCCAGCACATTCCACATTCCAAGCTTCTCAACTTTCCATCATGCTTTTGGCTTTACTTTCACAGCTTCTCATACTACCCTCTCTGGGGCATATCACCTAGCCTTCCAGGCATTCTTCTGAAATCTAGATGAAAGCCTCCCTAGCCCCACATTGCTGGCATTCTTCATGCCTGTAAAACCATCACCACATGGATGGTACCAAAGTCTGCTTCCAGCTTAAGCAGTAGGTAGACCCCCTTGAAGCATAGCTTCAGAGACCTCTGAATTGGTTGAACGTTGTGAAACTAATTCCAGAGAGTCAATTAACTACACTACCTACAGATGGTTGAACATTGTGAAAATAATTTCAGAGAGTCAATTAACTACATTATCTTTCTTGATCAAAGTACCCAGGAGTTCTCTTTTCAAATAAATGTTTTACAGTTTTGTCTTCTTGAGCCTGTGAAATATGGGATCTTGCTGATTCCTGAGAAGATCTCAAACTATCATTTCTACTATTGAGTATGCACAATATCTGACTTCTTTGCAATGCCAAGCTTTTCAACAACCATGCTCTCCTTTGCTCAAATTTTGCAGGTACTTCTACTCTGGCAAAACTAGAAGAATTAAAAATCATTTTGCTTTGCTGTTTCATCCTGACTTTTAGTATAGGTCTAGCTAAAAGCACCCAACAATATCCATGCCACAGCCTGAATGCTGGGCTGCCTTGAAATTTCCTCTACCAAGTCTACTGCCCTTAATCTCAGTTTCCACAAAATCTCAAAATATGGGCAAAATATAGATAAATTTTTTGAAACAGTATAAATTACATGCCCAATTGACTTGGAGTCCTTGTTCTTAACTGAAATCTCCTGGACTTGCATTATTATCTGCATTTATTTCAGTGTTTTGGTCTTCTGTGTTCTAACCTGAATGACTCAAGTTCAACATACAGCATTCTAAACTCTCTAGCTAGTTTCTCCAAACCTTTCCAAATTTCTCCCATGAACCACTTCCAAAAGCTTCTAAACTATATGGACAGGTAAGGTCACAGCAAAGACCTCACTTTTCTTGTACCAATATCGTTTACTCAGTTTCTTATAACTGGGACAAAATATCTAACACCTAGCACTTAAAGAAATGGAGGTTTATTTTGGCTCATGGTTTCAGTCTGTACTGAGCTTGCTGCAAGGCATCAATGGCATGGTAGAAGTGCATAACAGAGAAAAGGTGTTTATGTCATAGCAGCTATGAAGCAGAGAGCAAAGGGAGGAGCCAGGGAAGGAGACAGACCCTTCCAGGTTATACTCCTGTGAATTGCCTCTAGCTTGTCCACCTCTAATGGCAAAGCAAATATGAAGTAATCAGTGGACTAATTTGCTGATGACTATAGTATCCTCATAACTCAATCACCTTCTGAAAACATAAGATCTCTAAACACTATTTTAGATCTAAACCATACAATCTCACAAACATAATGTGCACTGTAAAAGTCAACCACAAAAGGTATATGGTGATATCAAATATGATCACATGCTAAAAGCAAAAACAAGCAAAATTAATCCTGATGTTAAATTCTAGCTAATGAGTTAGTCTCAGGGATAAAAGAAGATGAGATACAGATGAAATAGGGTGTGAAGGAGCTTCTGAGTACTGATAATATAGTCTACATATTAACCTGGGTGTTAGATAGACACAAGACCCCATTCTAATACAATAGTTTGGTTCATGAACTTAATTCGTTCCACAATTCTGGCAAAGATGGCCACATTCGTGTTTATGCAGGAAAGATGGCTGCCGGTGTTTGTCACTTGATGTAGAGGTCACAAACAAAAAAAAATCTTTTTGCCCAACATGTCTGTTTGTGAACCAAATTATTCACAAACAAAAGTGCTGGTGAACTGAGGTACCCCTGTAATTAACAGAACCACACATTTATCATTGGCACACTTTTCTGTAGGCCTATTATACTTCAATAAAACATTTATTGTGTATTTTCAATTAATTTTCCAAATGTCATGTTCCCCATTGGACACAGCTGGGAGGGAGAGGCAATGAACCAGAAGACATGGTTTCTAAGAATATTTTATCTAATGAAGGAGGACACAATGCATAACATGATGTGTTAAAGAAATAAGAAATATTCTCTCCAGAAGGGATAAAAAAGTTTTCAAGCTTTTGTGAAGATTATTACTTGTACAAAGATGATGAATTTACTCTCCAAAAGAGAAGGTACATTGGGAGCAAGTCTGGTAGTCAGTATGCTCTGAGAAAGCAGTCTTAGAAAGATGGATGAGTCCACAGTTATCTGTACCCAGGAGGCTCATGTGCAGCTTCCACCAGGTTTATGAAGAGTCTGATGGACAGATGGACAGTGTAAGGAATTTGAGTTCCCCTAGAAATCCTTTAAGTAATCACTGCCTCTTCTGTCTTACAATTTAGCCTTTCCTAAAGAGTATTCCGTATATTCTTTCTTTGTGTCTGTCCACCACCAGCTTACACCTCCTCACATTGATCACATTGATTTGTATGGTCTCAATCAACAAGCACTGTCAGCTGTGACTCCTGGTGAGGGCCAGGGCTCAGCCACACTCACTCTGCCCCCACCAGCTCTGGCACAACTCTGAGGACTGAGCACATGACATCTGTGTGCCCAGGTCTTGGGTTCACAGAAGCACTGTGAGCAATCAGATCTGAGATAACAAATTTCACAGAATCGCTCTGTTGTTACAAGCAGTTTCCTCAATCTATGATCTTAATGACTAAAGGTCACCAATAGAAGCTTCCCACTACATTTTTGAGAATAACAATGCCTCAAATATTTGGAGCACTATTCCTCTAAAGCACTTGAAACTCTTCGCACTTGGTACTTTTATGAGTGTTGATAGCACTTAGCTCTTCATGTTGCCCAGACACCAATTTAGGATAGAAATCACTGGCATTGTTAAATACACACAATACATGCTCCCAGAACACTTGTCAAGTATTGTCCCACAGGCAATGAAAATGTACTTTAAACACTCAACAAGATGAGAGTGCAACAGCAGGCTTCACTCTAATTGTATCAAGGAGAAGCCAACCAAAATAGTACTGTAATGAGTTGCCACCACTGCCTGTTTCACGAGCCTCATTGGACTGCTGCCGTGGCCTTCTTCACCCTCATAACCTTGCATCCAGTAGATGTCTGTGATGTCAACATTGTTTTTTATCTGCACTGTACAGCATAGAAGCCTTGAGTAATACATGGCCAGTGAGTACCTGAAATGCAGCTCATGCCACCGAGAAATTGGATTTTTAAAACTTTACTTTCTAAAAACTGAAAGAGCCACATACATCGAAGCCAAGCTGAGATGCAGAGCAGTGGCTTTTGCACAGCATGTGTAGCTGATGTCCTCACAGCAACCTCACCGGGTAGGGCAAGGGGCAAAAGGTAGCATAGGATACCTGGGGGGTGGGGGGTAGGGATGCAGACACTGCACAGGCCATAGAAACAGGGGCCAGCCACTAGCACAGCTCCTTTCCACTTTTTCTTAAAAAATAAGTTTGAAACATAAACATGCTTGTAATATTAAACTATTCTTAGAGGTAAAAAAAGAACAAAATAAGTAGGAGCCAAACAAATGCCTCCTCTAGCCTCATTCAGCTGTGGACCCCCAGTTCATAATCTCCATTCTACTAAACTCAGATGTGACCTGGTTCCACCTCTAATCCAAAGACATTCTTCTTCACCTATAATTAAAATCCAAACTCCTCATCTGCCATTTAGACTCCCCACGGTGTGACCTGCAGTTCTCTTCCTGGTATCCCCCAGCACTGGTGCTAGACTGAGCTTGGAGACAGTTCCCTCTTTGCCCTTCTAGAAAGCTTTTCCATTTTCCCCAGCCCCTGGGTAAAGTTCAGTATTCCCCTGCCTGTCATGTTCACCATCTGTTTGGCCACAGCATACTCACCTCTGGGACCAGACTATAGCCCCTCGCAACACCTCTGTGTGGTCCCGATGTAAGGACTGAGCTAGGTGTGTTGCAGTAGCTTCACATGTTTGTGGAAGTCCTATACCTTATCTTGCTCTACGGTACCATTTTCCAGAGCCTCCCACACAACAAGAATGTTGTGCATTCTGGGATGAAAAGGTGACTTTCATGGGGAAATGGAGCATGATCTGTATTTGATGGTAGAGTTAATCAGAGTTAATGGAAGGAAAAACATCTTGTCTACATCTTAGCTATGTGAAAGCACAGTCCTTATATGTTCATAGCTTAAGACAGGAACTTAGAGGAAAAGAAATGTCTTCCTAGCCAAACTGTAAAGAAAATAACGAAACAACTTTGCAGTGTGAAGCAACTTCAGAAAAGGTATATAACCGCGCGAGGTAATTCATTCAGAAGAAAGGAGTAAAAAGTAATTCTGGAGGTGAGTTATGCTTCCTGATTTAAAATATTTTCAACAGATTATTTTTAACTTAAAAAGCAAGCTTTTCTTTCAAAGAAGAGGAAAGAATGGTAGAAGAAAGAAGAAATAATCAATAATAGTTCCATTATCTCCCGAATAACAATAATGCATGCACTGGGATTTTCTTTCTATGTATTTTATGTTTGATTTTTGCTATAGCTGATATTCTATTTCATAATTTTCATTACAGTAAGATAATTTTTCTTATTAGACATATAAACATAATTTCACTTTTTATAATATTCCTTCAAGTGGACATATGGCTAATGACTCCTCTTTGGTTGTTTATTTAAATTATTTATAATTTGAATTCCTATAAATAAACCCTGAGGAAAATCTTTAATACATACAACATTTTTCCATACTCAGAATTATTTATTTAGCAAAGATCTTAAGAAGTGGAATTCCCGGGGCAAAGTAATTTAAATATTTTACTGCTTCTGATACATAGTATTAACTTCACCGCTTTTAGGTTGATACCACAGATCTGGGAGAAAAATTTAGTGAAAACGCGAGCTGTGACTCAGTGCAGACAATCTTTGTCTTTCTGGTCACTTAGCTCTACTGTGTGATAAGATGACCTGTCTATGTCACCTGTACCAACAAATTCACTTTAAAGTGGAGTTTAAGCACATCTTCTAACTGCTTCTCCTCAGCAAATAGAAAAGTGTGACTTTCCATTTTATAAATGGTAGTTTCAGACATAATAAAATCTATTTTTCTTTTACATTATATTGAAGTATGACTGCCTTTGGAAAGAAAGGGACAGAACACTATGTCGAGTCATATCATTTTCTCAACACTACTTTCTACCATCAAATATAGATCAAACTTTGTCATCGCACTCCCCACCACCTCCCGGTGCTGTAGAGAAGAGGAAAGTGTGGTTGGAGCAAGTGACACAGCCAGCCACATGCCATATGGTAGGGCTCAACTTGCCGAGTTCATTCATTTTTCAAAATATCATTGCAGGGAACATTATGCTTTGCTATTTTTCCTCAGCATATCCCAGAAGTGAGCCCATTTACAACTGAGTGGGAAGGTCTTTAAGTGGGTTCCTCTGTGAAGGAAAAGGTGCAGGGTGCTGCTTGACGTCATCATTAGCTCTAAAGGAAACAGTGTCTGTTCCTTTCATCATAGCTGTCATAAGCTGGCAGGAGATCCAGTGACTTGGGCCAAAGGACAGCCAATATCCTTCTTCCTAGAATCTGTCCACACTCCTGGAGAATGACCAGAGCCCAGGATCCAGTTGTCCTTAAGGTTCACCCATCTCAATCATTTCCTTGCTCCCTCTTGGGGTTGAGTTTTAAGTTGCATTTGATCTTATCTAGACAGTTGGCACCTGAACAGATTTTATGATTAAAAATACAACCTATATAGGTCTAGGTCCAGGTCTTCCATCAGACTCTAATCCTTTTACTATAATTTTGTTGTTGTTGTATGGGATCTGGTGACATTTAGTTGTTGCAAACTAAGGTTTTGCTTTAAAGGGTTTTGTTCTGCAACAATTAGTTGGATCACAAAAATGCAGGCAGTAGCTTCTGAGAAGCTCTTTAGACATACATGCTTTGAAACCCATCTTAATGGCTCAACACAGTCAATAGTTTCTAAGCAATTCGTCTTAGTCACTCTCTTATCACAGGGACACAGTATCTGATATCCACAACTTAAAATGTGAGCTTATCATGGCTCACATTTTCAGTGCACAGTTTCAGTCCAAGTAGAAATAGGTGGCAGAAAAGCCTGGGTGAGCGAAAGCTGCTTTCCCCATGGTAGCCATGGGGAAGCCAGAGAAGGGACAAGCTAGAAAGGAGAAACCCCTTCCAGATCATGCCTCCAACCATCTCCCTCCCAGAAGGCCTGACTTCCACCAGCAAGTGAGTTTGGTCACCTTCTCAAAGCCCTATCTGTGAGTGTATAAGGCCTTTAGGGGACATTCTTGAGCTAAACCATAGCACAATCATAGACATCACCAAAATCTGTTTCTATCCTTTTCAGATCTCTATTCCAACTTCTTCTCTGCCATCTTCCTGAAATTCTGCACTGGCTTACCCACTCACTGTCTCTCAATATCAATGTTTTAATTTTCTACTGTTGCCAGAAGAAATCACCCTGAAGTAACTTCAAACAACACAAATTTGTTGTCCTACTATCTGTTGGCCACAAGTCCAACTGGATCACCGGGCAAAAATTAGTGTGTTTGTTTCCAGTAGACTGAAGGCAGAGTTCACTTCCTTGCCTATCCAGGTTCTAAAATCACCCATATTCCTTGCTCCTGGCCCCTGTCCTCCATCTCAAAGCCAGCGGCCTCACATCTCTGATGCTTCCTCCTATATCACATTTCTTTCCAAACACATCAGGAAAGATTAATTTCAAGGAATCATGTGATTAAATTGCATCACCTCAGCTAATGTCAGAAAATCTCCCCCATCAACATGCTTAACTTTAATCTCATCTGGACAGCCTCTTTTCCTGTGTGTTATTCAACTTTCCTTCAGTATAGCAAATGTGATTCTTTTTACCATAACACTCTTGATTGTACCCCCTTTATTCAAGTCTGTATCCTCTTAAATACCCAAACAATCACCCTTCATCTCAAAACTTCAAACCACCGTTTAGTTCCCCAGGCACCACCTGATCATAAACCTTTCTGTGCTCAGTCTAAGTGGAAATATTCTCTCCTCAGAATTCCTTTAGTACCTGTCTGCCCTAATCCCTTAGTCATTTGGGGGACTGTTCAACTCTACATCATTTAGTCCTCCAGTTCACCTTTAGCAGCCCTCAAACTTTACCAAAGAAAGATGATACACATTTATAAAAACCTCAACTCTCAGTTATACATTTTTAGAGCCTCACAATATTTAGAAATCATAACTGCTTAATGAACCAAAATGACTTACTGCTAAGTATATAATTTGCAGTGCAACCTAAAACAGAAAGATGAAGCTAGTTGGTGGTAGCTTTGGGAAATATCTTCGTGAGGTCAAGGAACATCACAGAAGAGCGTTGCACTGCCTTAAGTTTGTAAAACAACAGAGAGCATTGCTTGTAGCTTTGTGCAGGTCACAGAAATCCTTTCCCAATCTGTGGACAGGACCCATGATCACTCTCTTGTAAAGCCTCAGATTCTTTATGACTCTTCTGGCAAATGGTATCTTCCAAAGTCTTCCCTCTGCTCCAAACTTCTTGGTGATAAAGACCCTATAGCAATACAAAGGCTCTAAGTTAAGTTTGCTATATTAAAGATAGAAACTTGCTCTCTGTCAAGGTTAAAAAACACTTTAGGCAATGGGAAACAAAAAAGTGATTAGGAAGGACCTGGGACAATTAGCTGGAGTCACACAGAAATACAAGACACACCTCCTTGCAAGTACCCAAAGATGCGGTGGTCTGGCCTCCAGAGAACCAGCAAGCCTCTGGCAAGAGTGCAGGTGGAGAAAATAATAAGTGCTCCTGAATCCACTCTTATGCTAGGTTTTAATGGGATAGCTCTGAAGATTTATGTCATCAGCTAAAGTGCAATTACCCTTGGAAGCAAGGCAAGCCTGTCTAAGAAAAGAAAGGCTGTGTTCTACAGTGTCCAGGATTGAACAAGAATCTGCAGCAAAAGAAAGTGGAAGTTGAGTTCAATGATAGGAAAAAAAGTCAGAACTGTCCTTGAATCAAGAGAGCTAATTCTGGAGAGGTCACCGTGTGACTATTGTTCTGGAGTGGTGGATGACCCAGTGATATTTCCAGAGCTTGCTCGTAGATCACTGCTTTTGAGGGGAAGGTACACACCCTGACGCAAGGAGGCTGAAAAGACAGGTGTGGGGTGACTCATAGATACCCGATCTGAGTTTAGACACGTGGGCATGGGCTTCCTGCATCTGCAAAAGAATTGAAGGATGTGAGTGGGAAGCTGAAAAGACGCCCCCATGCTGGGCTCAGAGTGCCACGGCTGAGCTGTCACAAGAGAACAGGGCCTTAAAGAGAAAACTAGCCACCCATGGCAGAGGGAAAAGGCTTTGCAGGTACAATTCCCAAGACCCTTTAGAGGGTGTCAGCCAATAGCTTCGGCTGACCAGAAGATGGAATTAGGGGTCCATGAGAAAGCTATCTTGTTCACAACACCATCGAGAGCTGGGATATAGCTCAGTATATTGTGCTTGCTTGATACCACAAAGAATTAAAAGCAAGCAAGCAAACAAACAAAAACACACTGCCAACAAAAGTAGCTCATCAAGAGAAATCTGAATGGCAAAAACCATACAATCATATGGGATCCACTGGGAGAAAACTCCCAAATGAACTTGGTCCCCCCAGGAGCCTCTTGTACTTTCCTTACTTGAAGGACAATTTGTCTTAAGCAAGGCAATGATGTTGCACCTTTCAGTGAAGTGTAGGCTGATTATCTACTCCTTGCATGTCAGTGTATGAATGTGTGCACACAAAGCAGTGCCAGAAACCATAAGTATTCAATAAATGTCACAGGACATTGGTATTACAATCATCCTGAGGGAAACATGAGCACAGCTGCAAATATCCCAATTAAAATACTTACAGTTAGGGATCCCACTCACTCTCTTTGACTATGTGCCTTCATAGAGAAATATAAAAATGCTTTCCCCTTTTCATCTCACAAAGCACAAAGAGCTGTATTTCACTATGGGTTGGACCCATGAATTCCACTGCAAAGAAAGAGGGCGAGAGGAGGAGCAAAAGGAAATACTTTTGGCTTTACCATCTTTCATACATGTGGCTGTGACAAAGAGCCCTCTCTTCTTAGTCCCAAACTCTGAGTGACCAATACATTCTTTAGGGCTCAGGACCATTTAGATAAATAAACTGAAGGCAAGAGTAGTGCCTGCAGTCATTGTTTTTCTATTTGATGATGAATGTATCTACTGTTAGCCTGCAACTTGCCCTTAGAATTTTGAATGTGAATTTCACTGCAATCACAAGATCCAGAAAATGACCTGGCACAACACAGGTCAAAGGAACTTATGTGTATGTGTGCATGTGGGTACACACACACATGCACACAGACACACAGACACACACACACACACACACACACACACACATACATACATGTGCTCATTTGACTGATTTTTGAGTCAAACCTGTTTGACCTTTCCCAAGAAATGAGGGAGCCCTGGGGCAATTCTGAATGAGAAATGACATTTCCAAGATTATTCTCATTGCCATATTGTTAAAGATAGTAAGTTTTCTGGGCTGGGGTAGAACAGAGTCCTGATTTGTAGCATCTGCCAATTTCTGTGGTATGACTGCTTCTACCATGACCAATTCCAAGCTACCAATGGCTCATGAAATTCCTTAAAATTTAACAATCAACTCCTGTGAGCCAGAATAAATTGGCTTGCATTACTGAATCTATTCTGATTTGCCTGTGGCAAAATAAAATGTGACTCTTGGTTGCCTGAGTATTTTCTCTCTTTCTTGAAAAATGTTCTTTCTCCCTCATGGTCACTGCATAGGCAAGGATCAGCCTAAGGCCTTATCTAGGAGAAGCAGTCACTTGGGGCTCAGAACAATAGTCAGAAGACCTGTGCAAAGGTACCTGAGCCTTCCTTATGCTAATTCCTTTTCACTTATTAAGTAAATGTTCCCCATATGGCCACGCCACAGTTTGCCTAGTAGCTGTAGTTGTAAATAGGCTCTCAAATCTCATGCCACAGAACCCATGTACTTGAGACTTCTGTCCTTTTGTGCCTGAGGCACAGAGGGGTAACCCCTGAGTACACCTCTGGGATGGAGAGGCCAGGCATGCACGGGACACACCAGGAAGACACAGTCCTTGGTCTGTCTCCACCTAATATTTGTCCAGGCTTTCTGTGTAATTAATTTTTTGCAGGAGGAAGCTTCTAAAAATTCTTCTTTTTAACAGGTATGGGGAGAACAGAGGCAGAGGGAATCAGGATTAATTACTATTGTAATTTGGATAATTTCCTTTGGATAATCTCATGCCAAAGGAAAGTGTCTTTCAAATTGGGAACATGTATTCTTTGGGGGTCCATAGTCTCATCTTTGTAATAGAACTGGGGAGTAAGTTTTTGGGCTGTTTTTCACTCAGGGCACTGTAAAATAGTTTTCCAGGCCTGTTTTTCCCTTTTTAAAGCTATGCCCATCCCAGCTGATAAACAGGGAAATGTGAGGAAGGTGGGGCAGGGACCTCATTTGCTCATAGCTGGTGATCAAATTTAGCTCATCTTTTAATCTCTTCTGTGCCCTCACAGAATCAAGGTTGGGAACATGGCCTTTCAGTCCAGGAAGCTTGCAGCTAAAATCACTAATCTCACACCTAAAATGCCCCTGGGGCTCCAAATTACTTTTATATGTGTTGATGGACATGGGACATCAAAGCTGAAAAGAAGCATTAAAGGAATTATCGAGCAAAAGAATTCACCTGATGCATTTCCCACAGTGATAGCTGTGGTATACACCATACCAAAGCCAAGCAAAGCATTTGGGTCACTTCTAACTGGTAGCCAGAATTTGTTTCAAGAAATCCTGACTCTAATGTGTCAAAGTAATTCTGCTCCCTCAGTATTCTTTTATGGAGGTGAAACAGACACCCACTGAACACTAACCACCACTACCACCACCTCTAAAAAGCAATTACAGACCACCCCAAAAGGATGCAGGCACAAAAATAAGAAAGAAAAGAGAACACACCGCTATTGACATTTCTTTGGAAAATCTTCAAGGAGTGTTAATTTAATTCAAGTACCTTAAATTTTTAATAAATCCAGAAACAGAGCTATCAGAAATGAAAATCAGGAATCTTCAGTTGTTTGAGACCAAACTCTGTCTTTGTGGATCGGGTTTGAGCTCTACAGACACCAACTCCTGCTGTCCACACTCGGGCAACGCGCTTCCAGCCGGCTCAGCTGCCTTCTGATTAATCTCTGAAGAAAAGAAAAACATTTCTCTTTGGAACCACTTCGTTATTGCTTCCCTTTTGAAGACTTTATCAAAGCAAACACAAAACAAAGGCACTTGTGTTTCATCCCATCGAAAGTTATCTGAACCATAAAGAAAAAAGAAAAATATAGTTCATAGCTTGCATTTATAGATCCTTATAAAAACGACCCAGGTCTCCAGTGTGCCTTCGTCACTCACTGCTGCCAGCTAAGAAACGCTGCTCTGGCCAGTTCAGTCTTTTCAGATTCACTAGAATGCACCCTAAATTTCACGCAGAATTCACTGTGGTCCCCCATTTCCTTGGAAAGGCCTGTCTTCTGAGTGGCTGGTGATGGGCACTTGGTTCACCTTTCAGGCACAGATGAAGTGCCACCAGCTAGGAGACCCTCCTCCACCTCTTCTTTGTCTGTACCTCACCCCATCCTGCACAGTTCTTCAGTCCTGGGGCCTCACCTGTGGCCAGCCCTCTCATTTTCCTAGCCACACTGTAAGAATTCCTGGAGCAGGAAGGAGGGCTGACTTAATTCAGCTGTATTTTTATATTTGTAAGAGCTTAGCAAAGTTTTGAATTCATCAAAAATGCTCAGCAAATGTTCCTACAGTGGGGAGATGAAAACACAGAGATTGAAAAGTTTGCCCAAGGATGGAAAGTTAATAAAGGCCAGGCCAGTATTCACATTCATATTCTGTAAATCACAAGTGCCCTCAGCCCTGTGAAGCAAAAGATTTATTTCTCAAAACTCAATGGATTAATCCTAACTGGCACATTAGGTCACAGTCCAAGTCATCTTTGGTTGAGTAGCTGCTATATATTGGCACCTTGCAAAATCCTGATGGCTGTTGCTTCTATCTGCCTTAAGGACCACGAATATCACCTGTTACAGGCATAATTGGCTCTCCTCTCAGTCACATGCTCACATATGTCCCCAGGTTACAGAAAGGGTGCTGCTCCCAAGGGTTATGAATTCTTTTGAGCACATTTTATTATCCCGTTTTATGGACTAAATAAAGTGAGTTGAGACTTTAATGTGGCAATCAGTTTAAGAATAGCCACAAGACTTCAAGCAAAGCTAGTAAATAATAAACGCTTGTAGGATGAATGACTGAAGGCCAATTGAGGAGCCTCCAGATTATATTGCTTATGTGCTTCTGTTTCTGCTTTTCTATAAGGCAAAGGTAAATAGGTTTTCCATGTCTACTGGGCAACACTGGACTTAGATGTTATGGCAGAGGCTACTATAGAAAACTCTCTCTTCCAGAAAAGAAAGAAACTGAAATATTGTCTCTCACTCATCATACTCAGGGCCTTGCACAGTATGCAGCTAAGATTCTCTCAAGTTATTTGGGAGCAGGAGCTGAATTTCATGACCTTCGGAGGCACTGCTACACCTGCTTGGCTTATAAGAGAGAGTAGGTTTTAGTAGAATGGTCTCTGCCTCCTGGCTTCCTTCTCAATGTGTTGCACAACCTTGAGCAAATTACATTACATCCTTGGTAAGGTCTCCCTCAGTAAGTAAGGAATAATGACATCTATAGTGTGGTGACAGTTACAGACCAGGCTTATAAGGGGCTTGATTATTGAGTCTGTCCAGAGATTGATGTTACTATAGACAGTCCCCAACTCAGGATGGTTCAACTTAATGATTTTTCAACTTTACATTAGTGCCAAAGTGGTATGCATACTATAGAAGTCTTACTTTGAATTTGGAAATTTGATCTCTTCTTGGGCTAGAGATATGTGGTCCAAAACACACTCACAATGCTGGGGAGTGGCTGGAACCATAGCTCCCAGTTAGTTATGAGGTCAGAAGAGGAAACACTGATCCTGAACTTGCTATGTGGCAAGGTGTGTTCAGCAGACCAGCTGTATTCAGTAAAAGTCCCACTTCAGAGGGCTCAGCTGAACAGTATTTTCATAAACTGATGCACCTGTAGTGCTACTGTCTCTCCTCTATCTTGCCAAGCTTGGATGAGAAAGATTGCTGCCTGGGCTTTGCAATGCAAAAGATCTCTCCGCTCCTGCAGCAGCTGTGCTGGTCACGGTGCTCAGCAGCTAGCCCAGGGTAGAGGAGCACTCTGGCTGCCAAGTGAGGAATATAGACTACTTTCCAACCACCAACCTCTGAAAAGCACCAGCGGTGTCCCAGTCTCAGTCCATTTTTCAGGCCCTTTTGCCCTTTGGTTTTCCCCAGGGTCACCTTTGAGTCTCATACATCTAATCTTAGTCTATCACTCTTAAATTTGGGAGGTGCAAAAAGGATGGAGCTCAACTTTTCAGGCTGTAAATGAAAAAGCAAATCGAATCCATCTGCAGCCTCTAAATAGCCTCTGTGTAACAACCAAGCCACCTCTAATTAAGTCTAAAATGATGATCTCCTATGAGCAGTGCTTTATTGATTATACTCAGCTCAGTACTAATCAATCATTGCAGCTAAGATTTCTGCTGCAGCCCGCAGCTGATGAGCCGGGCCTCATAATGATTTCATGGGATATGTATAAATGCTCACACTGCAAGCTGGAAGGTCTATTACAGTTCCTCTCAGATGGTTTTGATGAACAATTCTGTGACCAGAGAGGCCCAGGTTGTCAGGGCAGCCAAATCTTTATCTGTAGACTCTCTGGTTTCCTAGACTCAAGAAAACTCAAACTAATTCTTACTCAAGTTCCACTAACGCTCTTGGACTCTCAAGGTTGACAAGTGAATGCTCTGTAACTGCAGGACAAACCAATGACAGTTCAGTAGCTGAGCTCAGCCATCATTTATTTCCTTCCTAGTTCTGGGGGCTGGCAATTCGGGCTGGGGTCAGCTGATTCTTTTGCTTGTCTCAGCAGGGTGTGCTCATGCATCTGAAGTCAGCTGTGAGGCCTGTTGGCAGTCTCTTAAGTTAGAGTGTCCTCTCTTGAAACAGTTCATCTTTTCTCCATATACCTACAGTCTTCCAGCAAGAGAACCCTGACTCATTCATAAAGCAGCTCAGGAAGGCTCCAAGAGCCACAGAAGGGTAAGTGCTAAAGCTCAAGCACTTTTCAAATCATGGTGTGTTCTGGTCCTGTTGGTCATCAGAAGTCATATGACCAAACTGTGTGTCAGAGGGAAGAGAACTACTCAAAGCCAGGAATATCAGGAGGCTCAGTTATGTCTGATAGGATTATTTCCAAAAGATGAAAAATATTTCCAAATGATGATAAGTGTAAAACAAAAAGCGGCCTTTATTCTGAGAACACGGAGAGAGATGACCGGCACTCCCCACCGCTGGTGTCTGGCGATCTCTCCAATGGACACGTGGCTTGGGGGGTATGTAAGTAGCCTTGGTTTGGGATGGAACCTAAGGGGGCATCAGGGATGCACGGGTAGCCCATTGGTCCTAGGTTTTGTGCCTTAAGCAAATTCCCAGGGGCAGGAAGATGGCATCACAGGTAAATTCCTAGGGGCGGGGGAGATAGGGGCGTCCTGGTTCCGGCTGAGGTTTTCCTGGCTACAGTGGCCTGTCTGGGCCAAAACCTTTTCAATGTCAGGGCAAATTACTGCAATAATCTACTGTAACTGATGAATCTGATTTTCTAACACAGCTTAAATGTACCCGTACTATATCATTTTAGCTACTTTAACATAGGGACTTTGTAATGGAAGCCACATGCACTGTTTCATTCCAAAAAACATGATCTCTTGATTTCCTACCACGCATCATCCGAAGCATTTGGTATGTTGTGCAATCTATACAATAACCCTGTGTTGCTTTGGTTCCATAAATGTCAGAGCTGCTATTTGAGACCAAATTCAGGCTCTTCACATGCTATTACACAACTTCCATTTCCCATAAACTAATAATTTTTTTTTAATGATTTGGCAGATCTTTTTCAATTATGAGGCATCAGATATTTCATTAAAAAATATGGTAATTACTATGCATACATTGCCGCTGGCAGATGTTTCTCCTTCAAGAGCAGTTTTTTCCCTCAAGGGTCAGGGAATCCCAGCAGTGAAGCCAATACAAAGGCGCCCGCTCTGGCCTCAGGCATCTGATGAAACGGAAGCAGGTGGGCGTGGGAGCCTCTAACCAGGACAGCTGTGAGCACCCTCTGGCAGCCCTCAGCTGCTACAGGCCTGCCTGCGGGCACAGAAGACACTCTGCAAATAGGAAAGAGTGTTTTTGCACTTTTCCACCTGTCAAAGCCAGCCTCCTGGAGCTTCCCTGCCTCCAATGGAAAATTAGGAGGACTAATCACAAATTGTCAATGAAATGTGTCCTACAAAATGTGTTTGGGAAATTTACTCCCAGAGGTGTTGATGGTATTTGAGAAAGGGGACCTTGGGGAGATGACTGGTGATGATTAATCCACTTGTGCATTGATGGGTTTCACGGGGGTGCTTTGGTTTTATTTTTATTAGTCCACGTTTGCAGTACATGATTGCATTCGTTGTGGGGAATTGGTACATGTACATAACATTCCTTGATTCTATTTCCTGCCTTCTCTTTTATAAGCATCAGTTTCATTTATTTATTATATAAATCACTATAAAGTTAATTGTCACACATATAGATTAACAGCCAGACTAACAGACTAAAAATAATTATAAAACGCATGAATCGAGGTACATTTTTAGACATATTGTCCATGCTGGATTGAAATTACTTTTCTCTCTCTTTTTCCGGTCATCCTTGTTATAAAAGCATCCTCTCCCTGGTTCCCTCAGTGTTTCTTGCTCCATGTGACACCTTCTGGCATGTCCTGATGCAGCAGGGTGTGACAAAACCAAATACCAAGCAAGTGATGGCACCATACTCTTTAGTCAGCCCCTAGAAATGTAAGCAAAAGAAGCCTCCTTTATTAATTAATCAGTCTCTGATGTTCTGTTTTGGTAACAGGGAGTGGACCATGATTGCTGAAGTAGCTCAGAAGGTGACATGGGGCCACTTGGGGGGGGGGTCTTAGATGAGAAATCCAATGACAAGAAACTAGGGTCCCCAGCTGCCTGGTTTCATCTGCATGAAAAAAGTCACTGTTGCACCAAGGCCCTCCCTACAGCAAGCCCTTTAAATGTCCCCTCTTTGCTCTGTCTGTCTCAACCCTGTCCTAGCAATGGCCTGAAAATTTCTAAGCCATAGATTTTTAGTGACAGTCTGGAGAGCCTGATCAGCTGTACTTATAGGAAGCAAGCAGGGCCTAAAAGCAGAGCAAGTTCACTGCCGTAGACCTTGGAGCATAAGACTAATTTTGCCATCAAAGAACAGTCTTTAGACTATTTCTATTGATGAAGTACTAATTTGAATTTTATGAGTTTTACTATATAAACAATGAATACTTAATGGGGAAAATATCACAAAAATTAAGTATTTAGTTTTTAGTATTTATTGTTTATAGAAAAAGCATCAAAAATTTTCAACATTGACTAGTTTTTGGTATATAAAGCCTAAATTCTCATATGAAATACAATGAAAATACCAATAGCAGTCTACACACACACAAAAAAATGCTTTACTTGAATAATAACACCTAAGGTGCACACAGCAGCATGTTCTATATACATGTCTTGCTTATATTGATAGCACCTGTCTTTTGCACTCCTGTCCTTTTTATAGGACACACTTGATATTTCAGTGGAATCTTGCTGTTTTGTCAGGAGGTTCTATTGTATTATACTGTGTGTAGTTAAAAGGAATATAAAATATCAATAAAGTAAATTATTAAATTCTTAATATATACTACGCATTTAGATTAGACATCAACATTTTCACATTAGCTGTGTACTTCCTTACAAAACCTAAAATATAACATCTGAAATAAATTTCTATATGAACTACAGTGAAAATATCAATACAATTCTACCTCAAAAATAAGCTTAGCTTCAATTGTCACACCCAAGGCAGTCTTCACACATGACAATTGCATGTTCCACGCACATGTCTCACTAATACTGACAGCACGTGGGCTTAGCTTTCTGTCCTATGTGGCAGTCTTGTCACCTCTCTTCTCTCCCTGTTTTGTCAGAAGCTTCCTGAAATATTGTACAACATGCACTTAGCAGGGAAATAAGATGTCAATAAAATACAATATCAAATGTATAATGAGTACTTAGAATAGACACCAACATTTTCACATCAGCTGTTTACTTGCTTGCAAAACTGAAAGATATTAAAAAACAAAAACCTATGTGAGCTACGGTGTAAACACAAACAAAAGTCTACACAGAAGCTTTGCTTCAGCTTCATATCCAAGGCAGTCTTCACACAGGACAACTGCATGTTCTGTGCTCAACTATCACTTGTGTACACTGAACCCAAATGTGTTTTGCTTCCTGTAATTTTTTATAGGGCACAGTTGATATCTTTTTTGTTTTCCTGTGGTCCTAGTATCTCTTGGTGATACTGCACCTGCCAGTTTACTGCAGCTTATCAGTGTACACCACAACTTTTATTCATTGTTCCCTAGGAACATTTTGCTTTTCCGCTGCTGTAAATGACCACCATTGTGAGCTACTGTCCAAATCCTTTAGGAAAATTTCTCTGTGATATTTTGTACTTGTTATTTTCTTTGTAAACTATGAAACTATTCATGTCACACATGTTTAAGAGTAAAACATCACCATTGGCTAATGCCAGTGTTTCAAGTGGCATCATAATTGCTGCATAACTCATTAACAAACTTCTACTCCATGTCTGTTTTTGTTGTAAAAAGCTTCCATCTCAGGCTTTCATTTTGTCAAGGTTTCCTTATCAATATTTCCATCATAGAAAAATGTTGGCATCAACAGTACAAGTTTGTTTTTCTTTGCCATATATGAGGCCTATGTTATATTCTTCTGAAAGATTCATAGATTGTAATGTACAATTCTCTGTGTTGAAATTGCAACATTTCATTTGAAATTTCTGCTTTGTTCCTGTGCACAGTGCCTGCACTAGTCAACTTGTGCTGTGTTAGTAAATGTAACATCACTTGGAAACCAGTAATCCAACTGTGCAGTGTCACATTCTGATTACTTTGGGAGATGGCAGCAGCAAGTCTCTTCACCTCATTTGGTTTATTACTGTATGAATAAAGGCTGATGGCTGAGTTCCAGGAGAAATTTCTAAAGTGAAAGCATAAATCTTTGCATCTACAAGCTCATACTTTTTATAGCATATTTTGACGTTTTTTGGGGGGAAGGGCGTATACTACCTGAACCTACAGTGACCATGAAATGCTAGAAGATGTTCATCAATAGTCATGTATTCGGATGGTTTGTAAATTGACAATTACCCACAAATGTCTCAAGCAATGATAGCAGCCAGATTATCAGTTCTTTTTCTTTCTTTGGGTTTTGTCATCGAATCTTAAAACAATTCTGAATGAAACCAAATATCAACATCACTGTTTTGACACTGGATTATTTCATTTGGTTGCATAGTCATTTTGCAACATTTTGACTAGTTAAATATGTACTCACGTTGTTGTTTTGCCATCTTAACCAAGGAAGTCTACAATCCCTGAGTCTGTATCAGTTCATTCTTGCTCCATTTCATTGTTGCAGGAACTTTGGTTCACATGGCCAATGCCAAAGTCATCATCATAATCATACACTCTCACCACTCTCCTGTTATGAAAGCATGTATTTTACCATAATGAATCATCTTCTTCATCAATGCATGAATAATTTGATGATTCACTTTTGAACTCCAAAACTTGCACATCTGGTTTTTCATGTGCCATTGTTCTAAACTGAGTTATTTCTACTAGAAAAATCAAAAGAAAATTTTTTTCTTAACAAATCCTAGAGTGATGCTCGAGTAAACAAATGCAAAACCAGTTAAACTGAGCATAAAGGTGGGTCCAGATCTCATTTTGACACTTTTGCATCTGTGCATACTTCTTGCCATTTGTCATACCAAGTGGGTAAAAGATGGCTTCCCACCTTTACTGAGATGCATAGCTGGCTACTATAATGCTAAGGTACAAATTTACAGTACAAAGTAAGGGGCGGATCCATTGGACCCAGGCTTATGCCACAAGGATTCACTTTACTGACAAGGAGACTTTGATCAGTGAATTGTAGCATGTGAGGTACTTCACTTACAGCATCTTATTATACTTTTATTACAAGCTGACAGTAAGATCAAGAAGGGACACCTTGTTTTGCAGATGAAGGTACAGAGTTCAGTGGAAGACTTACCCCAAGCAATTCAGTGATTGGATACAAAACACTCCAAGTTCTGGAATTATAATTTATTTTTATTTATCATTAATTTTTTCCTATGTTTGACCCTCCTTGCATACCCTGATTCTTAAATAATTGGAGGAAATATGGTTTTCTATTACTCTAAGAATGGCGTCATCTCAAGAGTGGCCATCTTTTTTTTTTTTTTTTTTTTTTTTTTTGTCTTTTTCCTTTTTATCGGTACCAGGGATCGAACTCATGACTGCCTGCTTGTAAGGCAGGCACTCATGTCGCTAAGCTAAATCTCCAGCCCCAAGAGTGGCCATCTTAAGAGTGGCCTCCCCACTTCTGTCCTGGTAAGCACAAACATGACTCCAAAAATTACTCCAGCATTGGCTTATTGTGACCAGCATGGGACATAGGGGGATCAACACCACAGGCACCACTCACTCCTATTTTCACAAATACAGCTGGATGACCCTTAAAGAATTACTTATTGAGAAAGCTGGCCTGAAGGAAAGATTCCATGGGGCTGTTTAGTCTTATTAACTTATTCCCAAGGCTGTCATGTCCTGTCACTCAAAAGCTCCAGCTGTCTCCCATGTGTAAGATTATTGCCACATTCCTCAGCAAGGCCTACTGCAGAGATGTCACTATTTTTCATGCAGTTTTGTCTCATATTCTCTCCAATCTCATCTCCCCAGATTCCCTCATCCCCCTTTGTTTTTGATGCACTTGCTATTTGGAATTTCCTAGATCCTTCCCTTAGGGAAATCCTATCTATCCTCACAATTCAGCTCAGAAAAACAAAAATCTTTTCTGGCTTCCCAGACTAGTCAATTGCAATTCTATCCATCACATAGTACAGGTAAAACTCCCTGGAATCATTATTGATTCTTTTGTATCACAACCCACATCCAGTCCTTCACTGACCCTGTGGTTTGACCTGGTGACTCAGCCATATCTACCACCCTCATCTTGCTGTGCCTGCTCCTGAGACAGAGCCCCCCTCAGGCTTTGGTGTCTGACAGGATTACACACTGCAGTTGGGGGCCTGGTAGGCCTAACATCTCTAATCTGAAGACCCAAACTCAGAACCTCCATTGGAAAAACTCCATTTCTTATCTCCAGTGATGGGTCACTCAAAACACAAGTGCACTCAAAATACTGTCAGAATTTTCCTTCAGTTTATGAGAATCAGTGAAAGTGAAACATAAATGAATTTCAGGTTTAGGCTTGGACCCCATTCCCAAGATATCTTATTATACACTACACAGAGTTCAAAATCAGAAAAAGCCAAAATCTTAAACACTTCTAGTCCCAAGCACTTTGGATAAAGAATATTACACCTATACTTATTTTTAACACAAGATATATATGTTTTAATATGTCATATATATTATGATAATGATATAACTTCAGAAGTGAATAGCATTTTGCAGTTTACATTTTTATACTTGCACATTTCTTCTTACCATTTTACAGTCCACAAAAGAAGTTTAAAGGAATCCCCTTTCATAGCCTTGGAGGGCAAATAATGTAAAAAAGGATTTGGACCCTGCATCAACTTAGCTACATTGCATTAAGTGTGCAGCACAACAGACTATTAATTTAACTAGCGTGGTGACCGATCAAGATATTCCCCAGCTATTGCTCTACTTTGCTGTCAAAAGGAGCTGAAGAATTACCAAAAGGAAGAACTTCCAATAGTCCTAAACTGAAAACAATCCAAATTTCCATCAGTGAAGGAACAGAGAAATTGTGGCATAGTTTAACTATGGTATAATTTACTTATCACAATGCAATCCTGCCAGGCAACAATAATACATATAAACAAAAACTCTTAACGTACAACAACATGGATAAACTTCACACAGGTGACACTGAGTGAAAAAAAAAACCCCAAAGTAATACGTTTTATGTGGTTCTGCTTACATGAAGAAAAGGAAAACAAATACATTGTGAGAGATGTCAAAACAATGGTGATCCCTGGAAGGGTCAGAAGCATTATTATTGATTATGAAAGGGTGCAAGGAAGTATTCTGAGGTATTAGGAATAGTTTATGTCAGGATTCAGGAAGGTGTGGTCATAAGTAAAATCCAGTCCACCATCCATGCATGTAATAGACATGTTTATATACAAATAACTCATAAGGCTATGTATTTTCAATTACTGTTACACATAAATTAAGAATGGTTCTATGATGAGAGGAGGGCAGAAAAGAAGAGAGGAAAGAATCCTTTAATGGTATACAAATGTGCCTAAGAGCAAATCATCTATAAAGGTCATGCCATGTACCAAACAGCTAGATGGAAATAGATATCTAGTGAGCAATAATGCGATAATGTTGTCTTGAGTTATAAGGGACAAAGAAGACAGAAGAAATGTTAGTTTCTGAATGAAACAAGGTTTCAACACTCTGGAGGTCATAGATACTCTGGTGATGCAACTTGAGTTTGAATCCTTGTTCCTCTCTCTAGCCATCAACTTCTTATGTGTAAAATTGAAGTACTGATATAGTCAACTTAGCATTCAACTTAATACAGAGTGGGGAGCCCCAAACAGAGGGAGATGAATTCTCTCATCCCAAGAAGAAATTAAGGTGACTTGCTGACCATCTGAGGTCCCATTGTGATTTGCTAAGCTAAGGTCATGCCGTGACTGGCCAGGGTCCCACTGTGACTTGCCAAGTTGTCCGAGGCCTCGCCGCTTCGACTCACTGGAGGAGCAGTTACATTGAGTTCAGGGGTCAGCAAGCAGAATGGAGGGCTGAGTTGGCAGGGTGCCTACATCAACCTGTGGTGAGTGACGGGAGTGGAGCCATTCTATAAATAGAGGGGCTCCAGAGGATGACATTCTGGGACTGGGCAGGACGGGGCAGCAGTGACTTCAGTTAATTGTTCCCTTCCCAAATGGGATTGGTGGAGTGAGCTAGACCTGAGTCATGTGACCTGGCTGAGACCCAATAGGTTATCCGAGGTGAAGTCCCTGCAGCAGTGGCGCACACTAACCACACTGGCCCAGTGGAGCTGGTCTGGAAGGGAGGCAGCATAAAGTAATACAGTAGTGTAGGCCACAGCAGCTTGACTGATCCAGAGGGGAGGGGCCAGCATACGCTGTCCCTGTCTGCAACTCACTGGCACACTGCAGTATGAAGAGTCATCTAGCCAGCACACTTTAGAAGAATTATAACCAACAAAGAAAGAAACTGGGGACTCCTGGAAGAAGCAAAAAAGATAGGAAGAGGAAGCAACAATGGAAAGTCCCCAGGCCCCAACCCTGAGAACATTGACCCAGGACAGGTAAATTGCAAGGAGAATGAGAACAGCAAACATGCAATATCAGACATGGTGCCAGTGGACATAAAGAGATATATTCAGGACCTCATAGATGAGTTCAAAAGTGAAATATTTAGCCAAATAAAGCAAGACATAAGAAGATTAATAAAAGAGATACTAAGTACCCCTCAAGCAGACACAGATGGAAGAAGGGAGGAACTCAAACAAAGGAGAGAACCGTTTGGTGAAAAATATAAAAAAATATAGAATACAGGAAGCAGATTCAAAGAGATCACCAGGAAATTAAAAACTCTATGGAAAGAGGGCAAATCAGCTTGAAAGAAACTAAGGACAGATTATCCAAACTGAAGGACAATTTTGCAGTGTGGGAGTATGAAAGGGAAAACTTTTTAAAAATAACAAGGAAACAAACAGTAACAATACAAAGGCTAGAAGATGACAAAAGGATCTATAACCTGAGAATAAAGAATGTAAATGAAGAAGCTGGGACACAAACAAAGGAACTACAAAGTTTATTCACAGAAATAATTAAGGAAAACTTCCCAAACATAGGAAAAGGAAATGATATTCTGATATATGAGGCATACAGAACTCCAGCCACCTACAACCAAAACAGCTACACCCAGGCATATAATAATCAAGATCCCAGGAAGTCAATATAAGAACAGAATATTAAAAGCCGTTAGAGGCAAGAAACAGATCACCTATAGAGGAAGGCCCATCAGAGTAATGGCAGACTTCTTGACACAAACCATCAAGTCAAGAAGAGCCTAGAGCAAAATATTCCAAGCCTTGAAAGAAAATAACCTCCATCCTGGATTGATATACCCTGATAAACTGTCTCTAGAAATTAATGAAGAAACAAGATGCTTCCAAGACAAAGAGGAACTTGGAAAATTTGCAACCACCAATCCAACTCTACAGAGAATACTCTAGGGCATTCTAGAGAGAAAGAAAAGTACTAGGATTCCAGGAACAGTGGCAGAGAGGCCTCAATGAATGGAGCATAAAACAGAATGAAAAAGAGCATAACAGAAATGAGGCAGAGAAGATTTTATTCAAAACTGATATGATTGATAGTATCAAGTCTGAGAGTATAGGCAACTACAATGAAGATGACAAGACTCTACGATACACGTTTTGGTTTGATAACTGCCAGTTTTTGCAATTCTATACTATATACAAAATTGTGTTTTTATTAATACTGTTATGTACTGACACATTCAATTATACTATGTCTAATGATATAGCCAATTCTCTTGGAGATAACAAAAGACAACACAGGAACCGTGGTAGAGCAATTTGTACAATGGTCTTCTATGTTTATTTCATTTCATGTGTTTATAGGTATATGTTTTGTTTTGCCTTGCTTTGTTTTGTTTCTCCCTCTAATATAGAAAGGATAGAAATACATGTTAAGACTCATGCATGTGTAGAATCTAGAAACACTTTATGAGAACTGATCATATGACACATGATGAAATGAACAGATACTTTGAAGAAAAAGAGACACTAAAATACCCAGTGCTGATTCTGGAGGGGTCATAATGTAAAACCCAGCAATAGTATTATTCTTTGTTCAGAGTGATATTGGCCTTCTGGGGTTTATATAATCTCAACATAATTGAAGATATGGATAACTGCATGTATGTTTAAGTGTATAGGATTGATAACCATATTTCTAAGTTTTTGTTAGATAGTCAAACAGAACTGGTTGCAATCTCACTGTTTGAATCCCCACTTTATAAACTCCACTTTAGTAGCTTGAATAACTATTTGTAAGAAGACAATCTGTAATCATCAACTAGTGATTTCTTACTGTTTATTTTTTCTTTGAAATTATATATTATTTCTACCCATTTTCTGTTTTGTTTAGTCATTCTTTAAATTAAATTAAAAAAAAAAGACACTACAATACCCAGTGCTGATCATGGAGTGTCATGATGTGAAATCCAGCAATACTATCATTCTTTGTTCAGAATGATTTTAACCTGCTTTAGTTTGTTTAGTCTAAACATAAATGAAGATATGGATAACTGCATGTATGTTTAAGTGTATAGGATTGACAACCATGTTATTAAGTTTTGTTGGACAGTTGAACAGAACTGTTTGTGGTCTCACTGTTTGAATTCCCACTTTACAAGTCCCATTTTTGTATCTTGAACAACTATTTGTAAAACGACAATATGTAAACATCAACTAGTGATTTCTTACTATTTATTTTTTCTTTGAAATTATGTATTATTTCTACCCATTTTCTGTTTTGTTTAGTCTTTCTTTAAATAAAATTTAAAAATAAAATTGAAGTACCAATGATACATACACAACTCAATGGGTTCCTATAAGAATTAAATGCCATAAATATATAAAAAGTGCTTAGAACACTATTTGAGGGGGAAAAACTCTCAGTAGCTGTTAACTGGAAAATATAATGTAAGCTTTGGTACTCTTGCTAGAAAAATAAACACATTCACGGAGTTCAATAGCATCATTAGAAAGTACAGGATTCCCTGAAGCCCAACAAGGGCTCAGCTCTTGCTGTGAAGGTATCACAAAGGCATGTCAAGCCCTGGGTTGGCTCCAAAGTCCCAAGAATGCTCACAGCTAGCACAGAATTCCCCTTCCCTCGCAGATAGCGATCAGCAGTCCTGAGGGCTCCTTCAACAACCAAATGGCAAACTGATACCTAACTGTACAGGCATTGATGCTAACTTGCCAGGTGATGAGATCCAGAGAGTAATACAGGAATTGTGCTGAATGATATCTGCTGTAAAGTGAGACCAGTCCTCTTCCTGGAGCTGTGTTCTTGTGTGCCAGCTTCTCTCAAGTGTGAGATGCAGGTCATAGAGCCCAAAACAGCGATGGCAAGAGAAGTCAGATTCTTTAACCTCTGATGCCTTCAGGGAATGTTTGTCATTTGCTGTGGCACAGCTGGCCTCCCTAGAGATAGGCTATTTGGGATGACCAGGGGTAATCATGCACCAACCAGCTGGAGAGACAGCAGCCCCATCTCCACCAGACAGGTGTAATGATGTGTTCCCTGGTGTTAGCATGCAGACTTATTCCATACCTGACAGGGGAATTCATGAGCAGAAGCCTGCTGGTCATGGTTCTGCCAGAAGTGTGCTTTCTGTTCCTGGTGCTGTGGACATTGTGAGGGACATGGAACGGCATGGTACTCCTAAGCAGACCTCACGGGGATCCAGCTAAGGCCCAGCATCGGATGCTGCGGAGGGGCTGGGAATCAGAGGAGCCGATGCCAACTACAGGAAGGCCTGGAAGGAGATTCGTAATTTCCTCTGGAGGACAAAGTAGTCTCTTTCTGTTTCTCCCTCAGGAAGGCAAACTAGGTTGCTTACTATTTCCCACAACTTTCTTCACAGCAAGGAGTAGAGATCAGACAAAATGTGTGTTTTATCTTGGAAACATGCTTTTCTAAATGGGGATCATCATTCTTATTCTATCTTCTGTCAGAGTCATTGACTTCTCATGTATCTATTTCTAACCTCCTGAAGTTGTTGGCAGAATTCATTTCCTTGTGACCACAAAAAAGGGCCACTAACCAAAGGCCACTCTCAGCTCCTTCAGGCCTCTATACTTTCTTGCCATCTGCACTGCTCCAAAGGCCAGGGCATACCATACAGCATGGAAAAGGGCCTTTCATAACTAACAACAGAGACTGCCAGTTATACCTCAATCAAGCTAAGTAAAATAAAGTTTAAACTGAAAAAGTTTAAACTTGAAAAAAGAGGGTTAGATTTGTTTCCTGCACCCCACATACTTACACACACAAGCACACGGAAAGTATCTATAAGAAAATAGCCTTCTCTGTGATAGAAATTATTGGAAAGATATCTAACCATTTTGCCAACTCCTATGGCTAAAATGAAGTCATAGCAGTGACAAAGTTTTTGTGAACTACTCACTAGAGACTCAGGCATTCTCCATACTCCAGAAGAGAAGACTAAACAAAGCATGAATACTACCTAGGAAGCAGGAATCCTGGCATCACTTTAAAGTCTGTTCAATACAGAGGATACGCAAGGACTACTTTGGGAGATACAAGTATAAAAAGAAAGAAATTGTGAGATGCCCATTGGGTTTCATAAATGTTTCTGAAAATCTAGATGGCCACATGCAGGCATAGTTATACAAATAGTACCAGAAAAAGACCTGAGAAGGCCTAAAATCTTTCCAAATTTGCTTGAATATATTCACGTACATATCCAAGAGTCTCAGTAAATTCCAAGTAAGATAAGCACAAAGGAATGTATACACAGGTACATCATTATCAATATGCCAAACATTAAGCCCAAAGCAAGAATCTTGAAACCAATAAGAGGTAAGTTACTAACATAACATAACAAAATATGTTCAGTAAGACTAACAGATGATTTCTAATCAGAAACCATGAAAGCTAGAAGGCAGTAGGGCTTTACATTCAAAATGTTCCAAGGTTGTGGACCAAAAATTCAGTACCCATCAAAACTACCTTCAAATATGAAAGAGAAATTAAGATGTACCTAGATAAACAAAATCTGAGATACTCTGTCACAGACAGAACTGCCCTACTAGCTAGAAAAGAACACTAAATAATAACTGAAATCCATATGAAGAAGTGAAGAGCATGTTTTTATTTTACATGATTATAAAGATAAGTACATGAAACATAATTATAAATCTGTATAGGTGAAAATTTATAGAGATACAACTATACAAAAATAGTAAAAACGAGAGGAGGAAAAAAGTTTTTAAAACTATTTAAATTAACATAGTATTAATCCAAACTTGATTCTTATAAATTACTGCAATTCCAGAGAAAACACAAGCACACACAAGAAATGACAAGAGAAAAGTTGTACACTAAAAAGTTTCACTACAGAAGAATACATCAATGGAAAAGAAAACAAACTAGGAAAAAAACAGGTGCAAAAATAGCAAAAAGGCTAGCATAAATACCTTCTCAATAATCACACTAGGTTTTAAGTAGAATAAGCAACCTCATTTTTAAAAAAAGCAGAAATTAGGCAGATGTGGCTGTAATCCTATAATCCTAGCACTCTGGGAGACAAGGACAGGAGGATTGCAAGACTGAGCAGAGCCGGAGGAACTTAGTGATTCAGTGAAATCCTGTCTCAAAATTTAAAAAGACAGGGAATGTACCTCCGTATAAAGCTTCCTGCATTTAATCTCTAGTGCTAATTTTTTAAAAGCAGAAATTGGCCGAATGGATCAAAAAACTATGACCCAGCTGTAGGCTGTCTATATGACACACACTTTAAGTTCAAATATACAAATCAATTAAAGGGCAAATAGCAGCAAAAAAAGAGTTAGAGTTATTATACTAATACAAGAAAAATATACTTTTAGAAAAATTTTACTATAAATAAAAATGTTACTATAAATATTTTATGATTAAAGAATTAATCCATCATGTATATGTGTTAATAAAGCATATATATATTAATAAAGCATATATATATATATATATATATATATATATATATAAACACAAGAAAATAACAACAGAGCCCCCAAAATGCATAAAGGAAAAACTTGACAGATTGGAAGTGAGACACACATGACTCAATGATAACAGTAGAGGAGTTCAATGCCTCCCTTTCACTACTGATCAGCAAGAAGAAAGAAAACTTGAGCAGTACTGTAATCTAATGAAACCTAACAGAACATGCCATTCAAAAATACCAGAACACACATTTGTCTTGAAAATATACACAGCAGCCTTCACATAAAACAGGTGTTAGGCTCTAAAGTAAATCTCAATAACTTTAAAAGGATTGAAACTTCACAAAACATGTTCTTTGTTAAGATAGATTATAATCAGAAATGAATAATCTCTGTGAGTTGAGGAATTTACAAATATGTGGAAACTAAAAAACATACTACTTAACATCCATAAATTATGAACTGGACACGATGAAGCACACCTGTAATCTTGGCACTCAGCCGGCTAAGCAGGAGGATGCCCACAAATTCAAGGCCAGTCTAGGTGACATGGTAAGTTCAAGGCCAGCCTGAACTATGTGATGAGACTCTATCTCAATCCCCCCAAATCAATACATCAAAGAGGAAATCAAAGGAAAATTGAGAAACATTTTAATATGAATGAAAATGAAGCTTCTGCTAAAGCAGTAATTACTGGGAAATTGTTTCTAAAACTCTCTATTGAAATAAAAGGAAGATTTCACCACAATAAGCTAAACTTCCACTAAAAGCACCAGGAAAGAAGAATAACTAAATCCAAAGAAATCTAAAGAAAGGAAATAATAAAGATTGAGCAGCAGTAAATATAATAGAACATAGAAAATAACATTCAGGGCTGGGGATATAGCTCAGCAGCACAAGTGCCTGCCTGGCAAGCACAAGGTCATGAGTGTGATCCCTTATGCTCCCCCCAAAATAAAATAAAATAGGAAAAAAATCAAAAAAAGAAAGTGATTTTTTGAGGTTTCACTGACAGTCTTTTAGTCAGACTAACAAAAAATATATTATTAAAATCAAGAATATTTTAGACTAAATCTTTTAATCTTTTAGACTAAAGCTTTTAATCTTTTAGAAAGTTGAATAGACCTAAGGTAAACAAAGAGGTTGAACTCTCTCAAAAGAAAAGTAACAGACTTACTAGTAAAATTCCATGCATCACCTAAAGAACAACCTTTTAAAACCTTTTCCAAAATATAGAAGAGAGAATATCTCAAAATTCATTTCATAAGGCAAGTATTACTCTGAAACTGACCCAAACAAAGATATTCCGTCAAATGTAAACTGAAGGACATCCTCTGTGAATACAGCTGCAAAAATCTTCAATAAAATCCTGCAGATCCACACGTAAAGGATCATACACCATTTACAAGGAATGCAAGATTTTCATGATGTAAGATCAATATACCAATCTCCAGAGAGTATCTAAGTAATAACAATGGACAAATCAAAAACAATTTAGTGAGGATGGCAACAAAATAATAAGATACTTAGGAATAATTTACTAAAGAAAGTGCAAAGCTTGTACACTGAAAATTCTAGAATATCACTGAAATAAAATAAAGAGCTAAATAAATGAGATGTCCTTTGCTAACAAGTAGAAAGAATTTCTATTGCTAACTTGACAATATTCTCTAAACTGACCTACAGATTCAAGGCAATCTCTGTGAGAAGCACAGTTGATTCAAAAATTAACACTCTAAAATTCTTATGGAAATAAAAGAGTCACACAAACAAATCAAATTTGGGAGGAGTCACATTTTCTACTTTAAAAATGTACAATAAAGCTGCAATAGCCAAAAATCGTTCAGTACTTAGTAAGAGAATAAAATAGGGATTCAAAAAGTGAAGTCTTGCCTTTATTTCCAGTTGATTGTTGGTTGATTATTTCCAGTTGCCTTTATTTCCAGTTGATTGTTGGTAAGGAGAAAAAGAAACAATGGGGAGAGACTAGTCTTCAACAAATAATATTAAGACATCTGTCTACATGGAAACAAAAATAGACCTGGATCCCTACCTCATACAATATGCAAGAATTAACTCAAAATGAATGAAAAACGTAAATGTAAAAGCTAAAGATCTTAAGTCTTAAGCTTAAATTTTTCATGGCCTTAGATAAGGCAAGGTTTCTTAGATAATTTTTTTTTAAAAAATCACAAACAACCAAATAAAAAAAGAAATTGGGCTTCATCAAAATTAAGAGTTTTATGTTCAAACAGTTCAGAAACTGAGAAGACAACCCAGAGAATGCAGAAGATTTTTGCAAAATGTGTATATATCTGGGAAGGTACTAAAACTTTTACAATCAAATGACAAAAAGATAATTTTTTGAATGTGGCAAAGGACTGGAAAATACACACACATAATGGACGTTAAGCACATGAAAAGCTGCTCAACATTATTAGTCATTAGAGAAATGCAAATAAAAACCACAATAATTTATCACTTTGGACCCATTGTGATGGCTACAGTGAGAAGGTCAGAAAATAAAAAAGTATTGGCAAAGAGGCAGGGAAACTGGAAGCCTTACATATCTCTGATAGGAATGCAAAATAGCATTGCTATTGTGGAAAAGGGTTCATAAGGTAGAGTTCCATTCTTAAGACTACACTCAAGAAAACTGAGAACATAGGTCCAGACAAACATCTGCACACAAATGTCTATAGCAGCATTATTCATATTCACCAAAAAGTGAAACAGCCTAATTGTCCCCCAGTTGATGAACTGACAAAATTCAGGGTATTCATATGGTGCATTGTTATTCAGCCATATAAAAGAATGAATTACTGACATATTCTACAACATATATAAAATTCTACAAAAAATATACTACATGAAAAAGCCTGATATGAAAGCCCATATATTGTTTGAAAATGTTTGTATTAAATGTCCAAGATTGGCCAACCAGTAAAAACATGAATAAATAATGGTTGCCATGGGCCAGGGAAAGGGAAGAATGGAAAGTGACTGCTAATGCATATGAGGTCGCCTTTCAGTTCGATAAAAATTGCATTCATCAGCTTTCCATTACTGTAACAAAACACCTGAGATAACCAGTTTAAAAGGAGGAAGTGTTTATTTTGGCTCACAGTTTTGTGGATTTTGGAATATATTCAGTCAGCCCATTACTCTTGGGCTGTGCCAAGGCAGTGCATCTCAGTGGGTGCACATGGCAGAGGAAGCTGCTCACCCCAAAGCAGCTGTAGAGTGAAGGAGAGACGCAGGAGACCCCACCTGCAGGACATTCCCCAGTGACCATGAATTCCTTTTCCTGGGCCACACCCACCTTCCCCCATAGACCAGGCACCAAGCTTTCAACCCATTTCCCTTTGAGAAGCATTCAAGATCCACACTGTAATAAAAATGTTTTGCAGTTAGAAAGTGGCCAGGGTCACAAAGCTTCAGAATATGCGGACAATCACTATAGTAAGCAATTCAAATGGATGATTTTTATGGCATGTGAATTTCATCTTGATTGTAAAATGTTCCTGATATAATAACAAGAAAGAACTTTGAAATGTGGAAAATATTACATCAAGATATTTTTGAATTGCCAATTAAATACAGTACTTCTAGCTGGGCATCTATACCTATAATCCCAGCACTCCTAGAGGTGGAATCCCAAGTTTGAACCCATCTGGGCAATTTAGTAAGAGCCCATCTCAAAATAAAAAATGGGGTGAGGGTCCTGCAGAGATGGATCAGTGTGAAGGCCCTGAGTCAATACCCAGCACTATGAAAAAGAAAGAAGAGAAAATATTGTCTGTATAGACAATAATTATAAAAATTCTGCTCATAAATGCTTACAATATCTTATACAGTCAGAGAGGAATAGGAGAGCAGACACTGCTAATTTTTAAAAACTATTCAGAAAACACATTTCTGGTTGGAGTATTAAATGTTACAATTGTTGTTTGGCAGATTCCTATAAAATTAAACAACGTATATTTACCCTGTAACCCAACAATTTCACTCCTCAATATTTACCCAAAAGAAATGGAGAAATATGTCCACAAAACGGCTTGTACCAGAATATTCATAAAAGCCTTAGGAGAACTAGCTCCAAACCGGAAATAATCTAAATGTACACACAGAATAGATAAGGACGCTGGTGGTATATTTATGCAGTGGAATCCTATTCAGCATTTATAAACATGAACTGCTAGCAGCAATAAAATGTAATCTCACCGTTATGTTAAGCAAAGACAGTTGGGCATATTCACCCAAACAGCATAGGAATGAGCTATACTAATTTACGGTGATCAGAGTCAGAAAGAGGTGAGCTCTGGATGTAAAGGGAGTTGAGTGGGAAAAGGCAAAGGCAAGTTTCTGGAGCAGGAAAAACAATTAGTTTTTTAATCTTATTTGACGTAGTGATAATATGATTATATAGAAAAATCCACAACCACCAATTAAACATTTATAATCTAAAATATGTTTGTACATAATATCATTTATAGCTGAAAACTAAAGCATTACACAATTATAAGTCTTTTTCAAATATCATTCTAGAATGCAGGGGAGTTTCTATTCACCAGCTTTTTTTTTTTTTTTTTTTTTTTTTTTTTTTTTTTAGTATTTCAAGCCTATGATAATGGGCTCTCAAGAGAATCAGCCTCCATAGCCCAAGGAAGCACTGCCTCAAAGAATTAAGTGATATATTTAATTTATTTTATAATCACAAATCAGGTCTGCTCTAAGCCTTTAATTTCAATCAACTGTTTCCTCAGGCCAGAGCTTGACAGAAATTTGTGCCTCTGTAATTTCTCTAACATTCTTAATGCAGACGGAGAATCCAGTTTCAAGACACGATTGATACTGCAGGGCGCACACTGTCACGGTGCCTGGGCTGCGACTACTGTAGGTGCGCTTGGAATAGAACATGAGGCTTATGTTTACAAGCTAGCAGAAGAGAGTATCAAAGTGCCTCAGAGAAAGCTGCAGGTCACACTTATGAAGCTGATGTTACAGAAAATCCCCTTCTACATCAGAAAACTCTACAAGCACTCCAAAAGATACCTTATGAATGGAGGCCCACAGAAGACCCTCCACACCTGCATTGCCTTTTAACAAGGAGCAATTAAAAGCACTGTGGATAATGCACATTAGAGCCGAGAGCTATACATTATACACTGGTAAACTTGGATGCGCGGCTTGTATTTAAGGGAAAAGCTGCAACACAGTAGTCAGATATGAGGCGCTGATCCCCATACAGGGAGCAATTAAGCAACACTTTCACTCTGGGTTTTCCTCCAACTAAAGAAAGAAATGGAAACACAGTTCAAATGCAAGGTCTTGGGATTGCAACTGCTGTGTGATGTGCATGAATGAGGTTTGCAAGAATGCAGTGGTCAACTCTTATTTTGGAGTAAAATCACTAAGAACTTTGAGTGCAAGCTATGTGGCAACAATCCCTCGACAAATGCCACTAGTATTGAAAAATATCTCACGTGGTACACTGCTGTTACCCATCTCCTATGATTTTCTTTCTTCTTTTCCATACCTGTATTAGATTAAAATGGCTATAATGCCTTCACAATCCTTTGCATTAAATGGTAGTCACTTTCTTATAACTTGATCCTGGACTAGCATTTAACTTATTTTCATGTCACATGACTCCCATGTTTAGATTTCAAGTGGTCTTTGTGCTTGTATTTCCTCTGTTTAAAGCCTATTTTCCAGTCTTCCTTACTTAATGGAAAATATCCCTGAATTTATCTAAGCTTAAGAGAATAACCAATTATAAAAGAGGTATCATAATTATTATTTTCAGAATTTCTTCGATTTCCAAGTTCAAAACATACATTCTGTATTTTCTTAAAAAAAGGATCACAAGTTAGTGGACGATAGAAGAAGCCAAAATCACCCTACGGGCGAGAGTCAAATGTTTTCTGTTAGGTCTAGTAGGCCTTATTCTCCTAGAACAATGTGTAGATGAGTTTGTTTGCTCATCTTAATACCTGAGTTAGATCTGCAGCTCAGAAACTTCCATCAATCACTGTGCAATTGCCCATTATCCCCACCGAAAGACAAAATGCAGAATTAAAGGGAAAACAATTCACTTAATTGCACTAGAGACATATACCAATAACAGCAACTTAAAGAGCAAAATCCTCGCTTTTAAACACTATATCTCTTAACACCATTAAAAAAATGTGCTATGCAATTTTTTATGTTACCTAATTAAAGGACAATCCCAGTAAAGCCTAAATCATTCACATAAGCAGTCTCATTTATCAAGGACTTACTATGCATCAGGCGCCACCTAAATATTTTATATGTGATTAGTCCTCCCAATTAACCATAAGATAGAAGTACTGGTTTGTTCATTTTACAGATTAGGGAAGTAGATGTGTTTCATTTCACTTACTTCCCACACTTTCAGAACTGATCATTGCTTAAGTTAAACACAATTAGATTCTGTAAAGCTCTTGCCCATCTTTAAGTACTTGGACCTAAACATCTAGACTGGAGATTTGGATTGTTGCACAATAAAAATAAACCTCAGGCTATATTGCTTCGAAACATACTCAAGAGCAACCTTCTACCTCTCTCTGTTAAATACTCAAGCATCGCTTGGTGCTTTGTTCTAATATACACGTGGGCTATTAGTGAGTCTCTGTAGTACCCTTGACCTTGCTTGAAAGACAGAGACTAGAATTTGAAGGAAAGGGCCCTTATAAAGCCAACCTGCAAGCTGAGAGGAGCTCCACTCCCCAAGTCTAGAGGTACCTAGAGACTCTGAACAGGTGGTGATTTTTCTTGGGTACTGCTCATTAAGGCCTGGAGGAACTCATATTCCAGTGCTGGCCTTTGACACTGGCTGACCATTACAATAACCAAAGGATTCAACCAACTCATTCTTTGTTCCTTAAACTGTTCAAATTTCCACACCCAGTAACCTCCTGGGTAACAAAAGACTGGTTGTCCACTACTGAAGACTTAACTTTGGTAAAGTAAGCTCTATACTTTGTGGTAAAGAAAACATATGTGGCAGAAAATATGATATTTTAGCCACACTATGCCCTGGAAGAGGACATTTCCTTAGGAGTAACTGTGGGTTTTATCAGATGATGTACTATACAAGATTGCACAAAATCCAACTCCCTGCATTGAAAACTGCAGATAATTGCATAGATTATAGGTATAGACACATACAGATTTAGATATATGCCTAGGTTGGAGAACTAGAATGCTTGTATTCTGGTATGGAAATTGGAATTTATTATCCTACTAACAGTTGATAGTTATTTTTTAGACTAGCTCCAGATGATATTGTCTGTGTCTAGCTCTAACTATAGTTTCCTGACATGTGTCCTCAACCTGCAGTTACACTTTACTGAAAAATAAACAAAAATACTACATTTAACACTCCTCAGACCCATACACAGATTCTCAGGCTTGTACAAGCATCAGGATTTAACTGAGAATTCATATATTGCACACATTTATACCCATCATAATCAAGCCCTACAATGTAGGTAAGAGGCACCAAAGCTCCAGTCAAGACCTATTGCCTCACAGTCATTTCCATGTTCAAGAATTTCCACTTGGTACCCTAAGACAGCTAAGGCCCTAGGTTTAGGATGGCACGAGGCATTTGTGGCCACTTATGAATTCATAAACTACTGTTTTTTGAATTGCTATCCTATTTCACAATGTCCATGCCTGTAGATAGTCTCTCTCTCTCTCTCTCTCTCTCTCTCTCTTTCTCTCTCTCTCTCTCTCTCTCTCTATATATATATATATATATATATATATACACACACACATATATATTTACTGAATTGAAAGAATGTACTACTGACGTCTTTGCAAGTTAAAATTATTTATCCAGGTTCTGAGTAAGGCAATGGTTCTAGGCACTTTATAGATTAATCTGTTTCTACCTAGAATCCCCAGGCTCAGTTCCCACAGCCTCGCAAGATTACTTTAGACTCTGAGTCTCTAATACTTATCGTCATTTCACCAGAACTTCTTTTTATTTTTACTTTTCAGGATCAAACACCAACCCCGCATTTCCATCTTTATACAAAAATCAAGAAAATAAACAGCACGTAGACTACCCCTTCACGATTTTGCCACTCACCATAGAACATGTCTCATTCTCAAGAACCACTCCCTGGCCCACTTGTTCTAATTTCTAAACACAACTGGTCCATGTACATTTCCCTAATCTACATTGTTTCATCATCTTTACTTCCTAAAGATCTCAGAAATGTTAAAGATATTTCCCCAAACCACCTTCTAATCTGTGGCAAGATCAGATCTAGTAATCTGATCTTCTGATTATTATTCCAAAAATTCAAATAGCAATATCATAATTGCTTTGGATAATCACTACAAATTTATGCTACAGATTTAAAAATGTATATGGGAGAGACTATACATGCAATAGATTTAGTTGCTATTTCCCATTTCTTCCTAGAAGAATGTTATTATTAGATCTCCTTAACATGGTGGGATATAAGCTATCTCAAAGAAGAAAAGAATGCTTAATTAAGTATTCAGCTTGAGTACAGGAGAATAAATGAGTATAATACAGAAGTAGCTCATTTGATTTAGGAATTTCATCATAGAAATTCTTTTTTTCATTTATTTCCTTGTCACTCATTATTTATTTGTATATGACAACTGAATTACAACTATTTTAAACCCATGTGCTCATTTTACCTGTAAAATAACCAATTAGGTGGTGCTATCATTATTTCAATCTTATATAGGAGAAAAATGAGGTATTACATAGATTATTTGACTCACTTCATAAAACTAATTGTGAAAATTAATGATGAAATTTGGATTCTAACTCAGGCTCTGGGTCCAGAGTGGTGCCCTAAATTGATAATGTTTTATCACGCCATAGGCAATGTAAGAACAAGGTAGATGAATTTAAGAGATACTACATTGTTTCCCTTGGATGTATTTTGTGCTGGCAATACAGTCAAATGTGATATTTCCAAAGTTTCATAGCCCTCAGGCATGAATTGTGGTAGCTTCCATCTGACAGAGCAGATTGCATTATCTTCCAAAAATATACTCTGTAACAGGTTTCCTGGAGAATGAGATAGGAACTGCAGATGCCACCATAGTATCTTTCTACAGGGCAAGCCTATAGAAGAAGGGATTATCTTAAGAAATCATGCCCTAGGTATTATGTAGTATACTGAAAAAACGGTCACAGTTTTGTAACTCCTCCAATCAGAGAGTTGCGGTTACTGCTCCACCTCTTTAATCTAAATTGTTCTTTTGAGACATTTTAGAGCAATGAGACATTAGCAAATAGGACACAAACTGAAGACTGAAGAGTATGCTTTGAGGTTTTTTCTTTTCTGGTTGTACTTTAAATCTTAAGACCACCATATAAACAAACATTTGCTGGGCTCCTGCCTCTGAGGAAAACGCAGCTTCCCCAGCTATTATGGCTTAAATGTGAAGCACCCCTTAGTATTCAGAGCTGGAAACTAGAGAGGTGACTGGACCACAGGGGCTAACATCATCAGTGAACTAATCCACTGATGACTTTACAGCTGAGTGGGCTATGAAGAGGAAAGGACCAGTTAGAGAAAGGAGGTCAGTTGGGGATTGCCTTTGAAGAGTCTTCTCGTCCTTTGCCCATTGTCCTTTAACTCATTCTTTTTCATTTGCTGTTTCCTGACTGCAACAAGGTGAGTGGTTTACCTCCACCACATCCTTCTGCTATGATGTTTCTGTCATGTAGCAGACAATGATCTGAAGCCATAAATCTCAATAAATATTTGCTCATTCAAATTGTTTTCCTCAAGCATTTGGTCACAGTGATGAAAAGCTGACCAATATGCCAGCCAACAGCCATAGGCTTGTCAGACATGTGAGTCCAACTTAGATCCATCTGCTGTCAGATGATCTACCAGGTGACTACGACTACGCAGTGGAGGTCAGCAGAGGGCAGACCAGCATGTCCAGTCCAGCAGAACATCCCAACCAATCCACAGACCACAGGGATTTGGAATCATTTGTTATACCCCAAAGACTAAAAAAACAGTTCAGCCATAGTAACTATTTTGAAAAAAAAAATTCTCCTGGTTTCTTGTTCCACAGATGAGGAGCTTAGAAGTTACCATTCCATCTTACTGACAAGAAACAGTCAATGAACTGTCAAACCAACTACTCTTCCTGGATCTGGAAGAGAAGTGAAGACAGAGCAAATCACTTGTTCCAAGATTGTAGAACCATTAAATATAGGATATCACAAGTTATGGGTCAGAGATTTGGAAACGAATACCAATGCAAGGATCATTGCAAGGACAGAAAGACCTTAACTGTAACTGATGGATTGCTCAAGGGTCTGCATGGACAACACTGAGAGTTAAAAATCCAGACGGTTCTAGCTAGGTACCAGAGGCCCATAACACTTTGGAAAATGTTTCCTTAGGAGTTTAACCATATTTTCACAGTAAACACTAGAGAAAAATTTCCCTCATACTCTAGCAAGTGGAGGGGAAAAGAAATGGCTTTGAAATACACCAGGATGCTGTTATTGTTTGCAAAGCCTGGCCTCAGGAAAAACTATCCACCAGAGACTAGAATTCTGGGTTGTTCTCAGAGCCTAACAAACCTGGTGTGAGGGTGGGGGTGTGTATGTACTAAATACCAGTTCATAGTTAACATTCCGTTCCACCTAAGGAGGAAAAATGGAATACAAAAAACTGAGACACCTTTAAAGAGTAAGGTCATTAAAACACTAAGACATACTTGTAGAAATGTAGGCTATTCCCACCACACACCATACCACCACAGAACTGAAAGCTATTCACAATAGTCAACTTCACATCCGGCTGTTGACAGAAACTTTATAGGGCATAATAAATGGAAAGAGAGACAGACAGACAAAGACAGAGAAACAGAGACAGAGAGACAGAGAGAAGAGGGTGGAAGGGAAACGAAGGGGGAAAGGCTCAGTTTGAAGACAGAAAGCATCAGAAACTGGAATTATCAGGCTGAGAATTTAAAATGACTAGGATGAATATCCTAAGGTAGCTAAGGAATAAAGTAGATAGCTTGCAAGAACAAATAGGCAATGTAAGCAGAGAGGTGAAAATCCTAAGAAGGAATGAAAAAAAATGTTAGCAATTAACAAAAGCCATGACAGAAATAAAATCTCTGAGGACTCATTGTAAATTTCATGTGGCTAAGGAAGGACTGAGTTTGAGGACGTATCAATAAAAGCCCCCAAAACTGAAAAGCAATGAGAACAGAACTGAAAGCAATAAAACAAAATACCCAGGGACAAATGCGAATGGTATAACATACACATGTGATAATTTCAGGAGAAAGGAAACTTGCCTTTGAAACAGTCATGACAAAAGATTTCCTTCAAATTAATATCAGATATCACACCATGAATCCAAAATCTGTGACAATACCAAGCAGGATAAATACCAAGAAGAACACATCTACTAGTATCATTTCCCAGGCACTGAAAAGCAAAGAGAAAAAATTTTGAAAGAAAAAAAGGAAAAAAATTCACCTTATCTATAGAAAATGAAAACATGAATTACGTCAGCTTTGTCCTTGGCATGGACTGGAGTGAAAATGGCTGAGAAGACCACAGGATCTTCAGGGTAGTAAAAATACCCTGGATGATATTATAATGGTGGATGCATGTTATCACACATTTCTCCAGACTCCAAGGTGCACCGAGAATGAACCTTGAAGGTAGACTATGGGCCTTGGGTGGCAATCAGGTGCCAGTGTAGGTTCATTGATGTAACAAATATGCTATTTGGTGGGGGATCTTGGTAATGCAAGAGGTGTTGCTTGGGTATGGTAAGAGTCATGTAAGAAACCTCTGTTCTTTTTGATTACATTTCCTACAAGTTTATAACTGTTCTAAAAAATGCTTATTAAGATGTAAAGAATCCAAACACATGATTTAAAAGACTTACAAAAGCCAAGGATATAGCTCAGTGAAGTAAGTGCCTACCTGGGAAGCATGAGGTCGTGAGTCCAATCCCCAGTTTAAAAAAAAAAACTTACAAAAAGTGAGAAAGTGGTGAATTACGTTTCTCTACATCATACCTGAACCTAGTAAAAGCACAGATAATACATTTTCCAAAGCAAAATGATGAAATAATGGAAAATTTAATAACATAATGTTTTCTATAAAAGAACAAATGACCTTTCCTAGGATAAACAGAGCAAGCCCTTAAACCCATCTTGTGGATTATTAAAAATGTCACTGGAGATGTTTTAGATAATATTACTGAGCATTATGTGACCTCCTGTAACTTTCCCATGTGAAAAATAGAAGCAAACTTCTTGCTTAATCATTCAACCCTAGCATGTTCTGCCTAATTGTTCTCATAACCAGAAGGAGTGCACCTACATTCACTGCATAGATGTGATCACCACATTTCCCATGATAAAACCTGCTCTGATGCTACAGCAAAGTTCCTACCCCAATAGAGCTTGGGTTACTATGAGGAAAACTTACTTCAATAAACAGGAACTGCAGGGACAATCACAAGTGTCACACAAGTTATCATGCAAGTCCAAAATGGGAAGTTGGCTCCATCAGGTCTTCCTTTTGGAGAACAGTTGGTTGAGTTCTTATCTCAAGGGCCTATGGCATTAAGAATAAAATTTAAAGGACAAACATGTCATTGGGCAGAGGTATCATGGGATGCAAATATCTTACAGGTAGAGTAAGGGAGAAAAAGGTTAAGGGACTTTAAAAAGATGAGGATTCATGTGCCATTGAGTGATGAAGGTCACACATGAAAGTTTAGAGAGCAGTAATAACCTTGAGCCCAGATAAGAAAAGCCCTAGACATTAGAAGACTTTGATTCAGCAGCATCTCCCTTCAGAAAGAAAGGACCTCTGGGCAAAGGAACGAAGCTGTCCTTCTGAGCCATCTCTTAAGCACAGAATTCCTTCTGTAAAGGACACCACCCTGCTGCCAAAGCCTGATTAACCTGTCCCTTGGTTGATACTTTTAAGTGTTGATGGATATGCTAAAGGGTATATACCTGTAGGTCTGCAGAGTATGTGGGCAGACATTAGAGGGATGCTGTAGGCTGTGGACGGTCTATTCATGCTCAAGGCTTCTTTGGTATATCGCAGTATAGAATCACAAGGAGTTCAGAAATTCTAAAGGAAAATTGGCTTTCCAGATTATTGGGAAGGTTTGCTTGTCAAGAGAAAAGGATAAAACATACTTTATTTAGTGGCTAGATTAATTTATTATTTTTAAACATTTAGGCATAGGACACATGGACTTCATTTCTTCTCTTGCACAGGGATGCTTACATGATAAGCCATTTGCTAGAGAGGTTGGTATTGGGTAAAGACCACTGTACCACACAGTAAGGACTTCTCAGGTATTAATGTGTTCATGAATTACCTGGAAAGCTGGCAGAAATGTAGACACCAGTTCTCCATTTAGACTAACAAGCTCCCAGGAGCTGCCCTTGGTCTACAGTAGAGATTGGACTTTAAGAACCAAGGCTATAGGACATGTTAACAAGTTTCGTTTTTACTTTTATCCAAAGAACCATTAGTAGTTCTTGAGGGATTTCAAGGGACAAATTTTTGTTTCACAATGAGGATGGTAGCTTGGGTATAAGCTATAAATGGAAGAACAGAGAAAAGTGCTGACCACGGGGACAAGAAACAGATTTAGAGCTATTTAAAAGGTAAGACCTGGGCCAGAGATTTAGCTCAGTGGCGTAAGCGCCTGCTTGGCAAATGTGAGGTCATGAGTTCAATCCCTGGTATCAAAATATAAATACATATATACATACAAATTTTTTAAAAAAAGGTAAGACCTGTAAGACTGGTGCAATTGGAATGGGATAGAAAACCAGCAGGATACCAGGAAAGACAAAATTCAAAGAAGTAGGTGGGTAAATAAAGGAGTTCATGGATTTCTCATGTCATTCTCTCAAGGAAAATTCCATAGCAGCATTCAGCATAGTTTTATTGCATGTGATTTCAGAGAACTGAGATTTTTTTTTCCTCGTTGGAAACCATTTTTAATGCAAAGTACTTCTAATCTTCCCTCCTCAAGAGCTAAAATAATAGAAGTGATGTCAATGGCAATTATAAGCATCTCAATTCATCTGCATCCCTTATGCAGTTAGTAAGGCCATCTGAGCGGTTTATTTCTCTAATTACATGATTGTGACTGTCATGAAATCTCAGAATGATTTCTCCCGTACCCACGTGATTAAACTTAGAACCACTGTCCCCCCTCACTCCAGCACTTTCTGTGGGAAAATGCTCTCCCTGGGGCTTCCCTCTCAAGAGAGGCTTGCTTGGATCCAGGTCAGGCTCTTGGGAAAGTTCCCTGACTTCAGAGGAACTTTCACTTTCCTGGAGATGCAGACACCAGATTCAAGGTCCTGCTGGGTTAATCACTCAGCTCTCTCAGCTGCAGCAGCATGCTGTCCTGGGGAGCTGGTGCCTCCAGGGAATTAGGGTTCTCTCCAGCAGCACATGACATGCTGAAAAAGAATGCTATGATAGGTTCCCTGCTCTTCCCTCCTCCAGCTGTGAGTCACTAAAAAACAAAAGAAATAATTCTTGGCAGAGTTTCCAACCTGAATCCACGGCAAGGAAAGGTGTCATAGCTTTCTCATAGATGCCTAAGGAAAATTTTTAATTCAGAGCACAGCGCTCTCGGCCTGGTATAACATTTATTTCCCATCGTCACATGGAGTGGTAGCCCTTGGCATGGCGGGCTTGATTTGCATACATTTTGAGAGCGGGTTTTATCTTTTTGTGTCCTTATTTATTGTGCTCTCTCATCCTCATTGCTATTTTAGAACTCTGTATCAAATATTTATGGAAGTTTACTTCCTGGGTATAGCCTGCTTCGTCACTGCCTCCCATAGAAAGTGTCCTATTCCAGGGAAGCTGCTCCCTGCCTCACATGTCCCACCGCTCGCTTCCTCCCAAGTTGCTGGGGAAACTGCCAGGCTCTGGTTAATTAGTGGGAGTCCTTCTTCTCCTTACTCTACAGCATCCTAGAGGACACATGTTCGGGCTCCATCCTCATGTGTGTCATGCCTGGTCACAGCGACTCTTATACAGCCCCCAAGAGCTGTGGTGCCCAAGGCTCCTACTCAGGGTGGAGGGTGGGGCCTTTGGGAGCCAAGCATCAAGAATTACCCAGCCTGGCAGTGCAGTGAGCAGTGCTGGAGGGTGGGCTGTGGCCAGCTGGGGACACATGCCCCACCAAAAAGGGACAGCCACTCATTGGGTCCCGTCAATCATGACCCTTGGGAACTAATTCTCCTGTCCTTCTAGTTTTTCATGAGAAACTAGAAATCCAGTTTTAATATGAAATTTCTAGACTTTTGTCTTTGAGTTCAATAAAATAACAAGTGATGAGCAGCAGCCCTGTTGACTAGTAGCTCAGGCTTTCAGGTTTGTAGTCCTGTGGTGTGAAGCCTTCCACAAACACATTTTCTGCTCCATAGCTGAAAACACACTGTCTCTGATCACAACACTGAAAGAAGGACAACACAGCTCAGCGCTCACCAACACCCCAACCTGTCTTCCATCAGTTGTGATCTGAATCAGCCGGGCAGCGCAAAGGTCTGTCTTTGCCTATCCAGGGATCCCACAATGATCAACAAACATGTGCCTTTAGATTCCTGAAGAACAACATTTGTTTTTTTTTTTTATTACAAATCTTAAAGAGTGACACAAGAACCCTGCCAAGGGGCTGCAGTTCTTCTCAGTTCTTCTCAAAAGTCACTTTTAGATATTTCATCTGCCTGGATTCTCTCACTCAACACCTGCCAGGCACCATCCCCTCTTTCTTGTTGCCTTATGTGACCCCAAACTTCCTTTTACTCCCCAACAGGTCCCTCTGATCAGCCCGTGTTTTCTTTTCTTCTTAAACAAATCAACCTTTATGCCTTGGAATTCTGGCCAGAAAAACTCTCCATCTAGAAATAAGAGTTCTTGTCATTAGGTTCCCCAATATTCTCTTCCCTACACACAATATGATGTCTGAGGAGATTGCACTGTCAGGCAATGTCCTGCCCCCACTCAAAAGTCCCACAGGCACCCACAGAACGCAGCACATCTTTCTGGACTTGAACTAATTCTTAGAGATATTTCACTTAATGGTTAGGGATCTAATGATCAAGTTATCTGATACTTAATCCTTTTCTGAATCTTTCATTCTCTGGCCTTCTTTTTGAGTTTAAATTTCTTTGGCTTTTAACTCACTTTAAAATGACTTTGCCTACAGGAGCTTCTGAGTTATCATTATATTTTAAATACCAATTTTGCATCATTCTGAAAATGTCTTTTTGCTATTTTATGTGCATCTCAACCATGTAGGGATATTTAACCACTTGTTTAAAGAACTTTTTTTATTAATTGATACTTTAAATGTAAATTTAAGATCAAAAGTGATTGGACCCTAAGAGATCCCTACATGAAGCAATGCTGCATGATGGACCCTTCACACTGCCCAGGGTCCTGGCCCCAGGCCCTTTCGCTGCTCACCAATGGGCCCTTTGGCTGGCCCTATAACTCACAGGCAGATCTGAGTTTTGCTCTACTGACAGGGGCCTCTTGTCTCTGCCAGAAAGGGTCCTGGCTCTGTAATCCACATCACTCAAACTCTTCCTGGGATACCTTACATCTACAGTAGGACACCTACTGGTTCCTGATGCCATGGGATACAGATCTGGGTAACCAGGACTTTGCTCCCAGTGTGGTGCTTTGGGAGATGGTGCAACATTTAGAAGGTGGCCCTAGAGGAATGTCCTGAGATCTCTGGAGCCAGGAGAGCTCTCTTGAAGGAGAGACTGTGGGATCCTGGACTCTTCCTCCACCTCTCTGCTTCCTGACACCAAATATCCTGCTTTGTCAGAGGCCCAAAGCTATGGGTACCTTATTTTTGAACTGACACTTCTAAAATTATGATCCACAACAGATCATTTTTCTTCAGGCACTAATTATCTCAGATATTTCATTAGAGGAACATGAAGCTGACTAACACACTATACATCATGGCTTGGATTTTTCACCTCAGTAACTTAGTAGCTGACTGTCTTTGGATTAGAGCATAACCTTTCTGAACATCTAGACTAGAGGTTCCTTCATATGAATGAGATGGTCATAATTATAAGTTCTTAGAATAATTAAAAATATTCTTTGTGCTCTGCAGATGCCTGGGAGGCTTTCAATAGAGGAAGAGAAGGAGCATGAGGAAGGGGAGGTCTCATTACTAGTCTACAAAAGACAGCCTCTCAACAACAGAAGAGGATTTCAAGAAAACTGTTCAGATCAGATGGGCCTTTGATCTTATGGGGAAAAAAAAGCACCATTCATTGGCTTGTCTGAAAATGGCCTGCAAAACCATGAAAGCAATTGATAAAATGTTACACCTCGCTGAATTAAAATGGGGAGTACAGAGGGGACCAACTTTTAGCTCTGTCCATTACAGTATAAAACTCTTTTTCTCCTGAGCCCATGACCTTGGGGTATTTTTGACAGTAGTTTTGTCCAGGGAACCATCTGAATTATTGAGTCCTGTCTGTGAGGGTTTTCTCTTTCCTGGCTTCTTCCAGAAACACCGCACCCTGCCACCACCACCACCATATTTCCACCTACATCTGCCTCAGCCAATCTCTCTTTTTTAGAGGATTAATAAATGATTAAAGGACATGTGATTGCCCCAATAGGATGGAAATTGGATATAAATATATTCTGATGACAAAATATTAGTATTCTATTCTCTCCTGGGCTCTACAAAGTCTGATAATATGGATGGGAAATGACAGGGATGATTCATTCATTATGAGCTACCTATAGATGTAACATGGCCATCTGGACTCTGGAAAGATTTGAAGAGAAAACAACCAAAGTGTGGGACTCCTCCCCAGCACTTTCTCATTTTCTGCCTAAAGGAAGAAATTCATTATCATTGAAATCTGCCCCACTTCTTCACTGTGGAGCTCGATACTTTCAGAATAAAATTGTCAACTGTCACTGGACATGATCAACAACCACTAAGTTTATCACAATACCCAGTCTAATTTCCATAAAATCACACCCCATCCCCAAGACACTCCTCATAGAGACAGTGCTGCAGGCAATACACCTACTCAGAATGGGAGAGCGTCAGTCCTTTGTGTGAGGCACACAGCTGAAGCTTGCTAGCTCACAGCAGATGACAGCCTGTGGAGAAGAAATCTCCCTGGCCAGGGACTCAGGCTATGCTCCAACTCAGACCCTGCTACTTCCTGCCAGGCTGACCCTGCACAATTCATCCCCACTCAGTGTCCTCCTCTGCAAAGCCAAGGTCCCTGCTGAGTCCTCAATGTTCCATCCCAGCTTCAAGGTGGCCCTCAGTCTCCCCAGCCACCAGACACCCCTGAGCCCAGGAGTCAGCAGAGTCTACCTTACTGCACATGATTGTGCAAAGTGTGTTGACTCAAAACCTTTTCTTTGTCCTTTGAAATGAATTTAGATGTCTTCAGCTTCCAAATTTCTCCCTACTCTTACCTGACTACTTTTTCATTATTAAGAAACAACATATGCTTTATGTAAAAATATATGTGCAGATAACAAGAGGAAAAAACTGCATTAAAGTACCAGATCCTTTCAGACTGTGATGTAGATGAGAAGGTTCTTCATGCTTTCTGAAACATCTCTCCACTTTGTAATTCATCAATACATTACTCTTTATCTTTTTATATCATTGGAAAAGGTCATTTTAATGGTTACAACACTACAACTGCTATATCATAAGATTGTATCATGAATCAGTTTACCAATTTTCATTTTTTTCTTTTGCTGTTGTTGTCATGTTTTGTCCTGTCCTCTGTTTTCTGAGGAATATACCTGTTTGCTATAAAGAATATTAATGTACAAGTGAGGTCTCCTTTATCACCTGTGTTGCTTTTGTAAACGGTTACAAAATCTTTGAAACTCCTCCGGGTTGTAGAATGCATTTCCCCTTCCAGTCTGCGTTAGAGTTATGAATCACTGTAACTAAGACAATAAAGCAAAACCATCACTGTGTGACTACTAGGCTAGATCAGAAGAGGCCGTCATTATCCCCCTTGACTCTCTTGGGAGCCTTGCCCTTTCAGGCTTGTGGCCCCCATATACTTTCTTGGACCCAGCAGCCACACTGTGAGGAAGCCCCAGCCATATAGGCATTCAGATTGACAGCCCATTCTCCAGACCCAGCCTCAGACAAGAGAGAGAAGAATGTGACTCAGAAGCTGATTCCCAGCTGTTCCAGCTATTTAAGCTCCCCTGGCCATGCTGTTGTCCCAGAGAAGGATTCAATCTCTGTACAGAAAGAGTCTTTCATTCTCTGGGACATATTTGAATTCCTGGCCCACAGAATCTGAACAAGTAAGAGTTTTAAAAAATTCATACCACCAAGTCACCAAGTTTGGAATTGTGAGTGATCTGTTATTGTAGCAGCAGCAGGATGTGAAATGGTGCAAACTAACATCAGTATGATTATTGCTCATGACAGGAAGCACATTCTAAAGATGGAGTTAGGGAAGGAAAGAGGCAAAAATGAATGCAACCCCAGGAAGAATAAAAATACTGCAATTCTGGGAGTAGGAACCCACGGAGGAGACTGTTTCTCATGTAAACCTATTAGCAGCAGCATCTTTTATGTTTGAAATAATACACTGAGGGTTCCTAAAGCAAGACTAAGATTCTTAGAGAAGAGTGTATTTTAAAGAAAAATATCACAATAAGTTAAGCACGAAAAATAATTTCAGCAACTACCTTTGGAGGATGGCTGAGATTTGCTGCAAAAAGGGCAATACTGCCACATGGTTCAGAGCAAGGGTTTGGAATCAGATTTACCTGGATTCAAAACACAGTGCTGTCATCATTTCACCATTCAGGACCCTGCAGGGACTCATCTCTGCATCAGGGAAAAGAGTTAGCTTCCAGGGCTACTGTGAGGACAGACAGACATCAAGGCTGTGAGGTGCTCACGACAGCGCCCAGCGCAGAGCTTGGTCAACATTCTTATTACTGATTCCTATTACCGAAGGTCAGCTTTTCCTGTCTCCCTGAGAAAGAAGGACGATCATCTATTTAGGTTGGCAAAAAAGAAAATGCAATGAAGAATATATCATTTCATTGCTAATGCAGAAGGTCCTCCATTGTATGATTCTGACCATTGCTGTGTGGGAGGATGGGCAGGGAAGGGCCCACCTCCTGATGAACCATGTGCTCCTAGCCATGTGGAGACCCAAGGCATGGTGACAGTGGGAGGCGTGGATGGAGCTTGGTTGCAGTTTGATCTTTATGCAGGACAGGCTAAAGTGAGAAAGAACAAGAGAGGAGGAGGTCGGCCACTGGTACAAGGAAACTGGATCATCTCCCTCCGCACCATCTCACACCAGGTTAGAGCTCTAAGGCACCCAAGAATTCTCCATGTGAGATTGCATTTGACAAGATAGAAGAATATATTTGACAGAGTAGTCCTCACTTAAGAGTTTGTTGGTCTAATTTGTATCTTAAAATCTCTCTATATAACTTGTAAACTTCTGATTTACTCCTGTCTTGAACCCCAGAAATACTAGAGCTAAACCTGATCCTGTTCATTCCTTACTGTATTTAAATTCTTTTTTTTTCTTTAGGAAGAATGAGGAAATTGGCACAAATTAAAAGATTAAGAGTACAATGAACTCTATGTAACATGAAAGGAAAAAGAAATTATGTGGTATGAATTTCAATTTTATAAAAGGCAGTCTCTAGGAGACAAAGTTGTATCACCCCCATGGTGGGTGCACCCCCACTTCCAGTTACCACCATCACTCTGCTTCTTGTGCCCATGGGGCACTTTACTGAAACCTTTTTTTAAAGATCACATTGTGCATCTGTACTTTTGCCAAAACATTTTAGTTTTAGGAGTTTGGTGTCCCTTTAAGGGTAGCATAGTAAAATTCAACAGTCCTCTCTCCTGGAAAAAGTAGCACCAATTCACATGGAGAATCAGGGTTGCAGGGGGTCCATGGACTTGTGCTTAAGACTCTTCAGCATGACTGGGCTCTGTGAGGAAAGGGATTGACTCCACACAGCACTGTCTAATGCACAGTAAGTACCCAAGTCAAATAGAAAGATACCCAGTTAGTACCCAAATCAAATAGAAAGATACCCAGTTAGTACCCAAATCAGATAGAAAGATACTAAGTATTTAATGCCCAAATCAGATAGAAAGATAGATACCCTGTAATTACCCAAATCAAACAAAAAGATACCCTGCAAATACCCAAATCAAACAGAAAGATACTCTGTAAGTACCCAAATCAAGCAGAAAGATACCCACTAAGTACCCAAATCAAACAGAAAGATACCCACTAAGTACCCAAATCAAACAAAAAGATACCCTGTAAGTACCCAAATCAAACAGAAAGATACCCACTAAGTACCCAAATCAAATAGAAAGATACCCGGTAAGTACCCAAATCAAAGAGTACCCAAATCAAATAGAAAGATACCCTGTAATTACACAAATCAAACAGAAAAATACCCAGTAAGTACCCAAATCAAATAGAAAGATACCCAGTAAGTACCCAAATCAAAAAGAAAGATACTCAGTAAGTACCCAAATCAAATAGAAAGATACCCAGTAAGTATCCCAATCAAACAGAAAAATACCAAGTACCCAAATCAAAAGAAAGATACCTTGTAAGTACCCACATGAAAACAGAAAGATACACAATAAGTACCCAAATCAAACACTACCCAAATCAAACAGAAAGATACCCCTTAAGTACCTAAATAAAACAGAAAGATACCCAATAAGTACCCAAGTCAAACAGAAAAATGCCAAGTAAGTACCCAAATCAAACAGAAAGATACCCTGTAAGTACCCAAATCAGAAAGAATGAGAAACATGTTTCAGGCATCTACTGCCCCATAACAAATCATTTCAAAATTTGGTGGACTGAAATCTACATTTTAGGCAGGTCACAGTGGCGGTGGCCCCACCCCATCCCATATGCTACCATCTGGAGTGGGCTTGAAAGAGGAATACAGAGCAAAGATGGCATCACTTGCAGGCCTAGTGCCAGTGGCTGGTGCCACTTAGGGACCAGCTGGCCTCATCTGTGTTCCTATCCAACTTTCCCTACAGTTTCACAATCTTTTAGGCTTCTCTTAAGTAGGATAAAAAAAATTTTTTTGGTGTGGAAGTCTAAGGCCTCAACAAAGAGCTTCTGCTTTTGTCCAGTTGCCATTAGTCAAAGCATGTGACATACCCCCATGCTGGTGTCAGAGGAGACTATACAAGAATATAAATGTATGAATGACAAGACATTCCCTAAGCCATCTGCAGCGTGACCTTCCTGAGTCAAGAAGGGAACAACAGCTGAATGAACAAACAATCATAGTCTGTTAGACACTCCACAGTGGGCCTGGAGTGTCTATTGAGTTCCCCCTACCCTAGGCGCAGGACAAAGTCTCTTTCTCAGGGCACTCATCTGAGAATAGGTCACATCTTCCTGTTAGCCATCATCCAAGAACCCATCCCCTGCTCCTGCATACATGGCACAGCTTGTCATCCTGAAGCACTGTGAATGTCTTATTTCCTACCACTGAAACTAAATTCTGTACTTTGTGAGGACAGGGAACATAATCATTATGTTCAACACTGATCCCAGCTCCTTCAAGGGAGCACACAAAATACCCGAGGAAGGAGAGAAGAGGATGGAAATTCCAAATGACTTGATTAAGAAATTCATAGTGTGGCTCAACTAATAGTAATACCCACAGAAGTATGTGCTCAGACAGGCTGCTAAGGTGACTGTCCCATCTAATCCCCAATGACACTACAACAGAATTAATACCCACTCCTTTTTCTGGGGAGCACACTGAGGTTTACAGTAGTTATGTGACTTTCCTACGGCTGAAGAACTGACAAGTAGCAGAGGTGGCTTTTGACCTAAAAAATATCTGACCTCAGCTCCTACCCTTAACCACTCTTAACCATTGCCTCTCTTTTAAGCACCAAAGAATGTTTAGAAGAAGAGTACTTAAGAATGCAAAGTACCTTGAGTGTCCTCTCAAGGACTTTCTGTGAAAAAGATGCATACCTAGTCAAAAGAAACGGAAAAAAATGCTTTTTGCTTTGTAAACAAAAAGAAAAAAAAAGATTTCAAAAGAATAGTGAAGATCAAGCAGGTGAGTGAAAAATGAAAGTATCTGGAAGATAATGAGGCAGAAAGGACTGAGACAGAGGGACACTGGGATGGGTGGACCACATTTCATTAGAAACAATGTAAATACCTCACGATGCAATGCAAACACCTTCCAGAGAGGGTGGGGGAGGATTAGCTGGCCACAGCATTCAAATTGGCTTAGCAAAAGGCAGCTCCCCAGATGACTTCAAAACACTATGGACAAAAAGGTGCAAAGTAGAGAATTTTATAGCAGGATAAATGTTTATTCATTGCAAAACCCTCATAGGAGACTTAGAGTTTTCTGCTGTACTCACCAGAACAACTAAAATGAAAAAGACATTAAAAAAAAAATGTTACTGAAGATACAGAACAATGGAACTCTTCCATTTGTCTGAATACTTCCAAGCACACTCCTTTGGGGGAAGCATGCTCACTTTGGCACCCACTGAAGCTGAACATATATGCATATCCATGACCCACAATGTCACTGCTGAGCATATGTCCAGCAGAAATGCATCCATGTATTCAAAGAGCTAGAATGCATACTGCAGCGCCGTTCATAATAGATTCTAACTGGAAACCATCCAACCACCCATCCACAGCAGAGTGGCTGAATAAATCATGGTACATTCATACTTGGGACAATACACAATGATGAGAACAAACAGTGTGCAGTTACTACAAAGCTGCAGGATAAACCTCACCAGCATAAACAGAAGGATGCTGTGGAAAGCGAAGATGTGTGACTATGGGCAGACAAAGGGCACGGGCATTCAGGGAGACCTCAGGTAGTTCTTGCATTTTTCGGTATAGGTAGCACACTACAGTGAAGATTCTCAAAGGAGATATGGATGTATTCAAAAACAAAACAAGCAGCACTGACGATGGGGAAAGTCAACATAAATTCTGTAGCAATCTCCTATTTATAATTGCTTTGGGGGAACATGAAGATCACTCTGAGAGTTCTCAAGAGATCTTGAGGAAAGGAAGATTTTCACCTCTTTCTTGTGGTCCTTGTTTTAAGAAAATTCTAAGAAATAGGAAGATACATCTCTCTGACTTTTCTTTTCCCTGTTCCTAGCACTGTGCCTTACCCATGCATGTGAATACAATGAATAAAAATAATTGGGTCTGTCTTTTTAAAAATGTGTCCTATTGGATATCTTTAGCCTGAGACCTTTACAAAAGACCTCCATGAGTCTGAGAGCTTCTTGTAGGGAGTACCTGTAGGGGTGAGGAAGCAAAACAAGGAGGGGAAGAAATCATCATGGGGTGAGTTAATGAGATTTCTACTTTGGTCACCTGGGGCCAAGCTCACTGAGAAGCTCATGATACACAGTGTGCCCAGAACAGCTTTGCCCCAGGTGTGAGAAGTAGAGTGCTCATCCTATAGCTTATGTTAGTCCTTAGCTGAAGGACTAACTCCCTGACAAGTCCAGAAGAGTGAAAAATAGTTGTATTAGGGAATCTTGGAATAGGGAGTGCTGATGGGGCAGAGGGAAGGTACCAAAAGTATCTGCTACAAATGACCCAAAAAATCCTCATTGGAAACACAATTTTGTTTTCTTCCAATGGTGAAAAGAGACAGAGATGCAGGTCAAGCACTAAAAGAAAACTTAATTTAAAAAATCTCAGTAGGAAGCAATGTTAAAACCCTCACCCCTGGCCACTCTTTGATGTTTAAGTCCCCTCCTCACTGTCCAATGAGCCTCCCCCAAAGAACATACCTGAAGCCTTAGGAAAAACAACAGTTGAACTCCAACTGCCCACACCTCTCTTTCCATGTCTGGAGCCCCATACTGTAGATACTTTGTCCTGAAAGGGTGCGTGACCCGCTTATCCATATGCACGCATGACTTGCAACATGAGCTACTAGGTCTTAACAATGGGGTATTGTACACATTGGCTCCCTGATTTCCCTTTCCATTCCAGTATCAATTAGAGGCTGGAAAGAACACACATTTTGTTTGGAAAACTCCCCATGCAGGATGCCAAGTGTCAAGATTAGTGTTCAGAAGACCTAAGCTTTAGCTACTTTGGAAGCAAAGACATCCTGTCCAGCCTTCCCCTGACCCCCTCAGTCTTATTAGAATTCCACCCAACCATGGCTGCTATTGCTAATTCCATAACCACAGTGGAGCACTGAAGTACGATTTTAACAGTTCCTCAGTTAATCATTAAAATTAGCCAATCGGGGTGAAGAGATCATCCACTGTTTCAATGCTGTGTAATTTCAGATGATGAAAAAGGATTTTTAATGCATTATAACTCCGTGGATGGCATTGAGGCTGCTTGCATAAAAGTTTTGAAATGCTAGAGAGGGCCAAACACTAAACAAAACAAAACAAAACCTAGTTCCAAGCTAAGCCTATTTAGAAACATTTCCAGAGAAGGGATCAAGGCCTGAGGAGGTGGCAGGGAAGGGTTTCTAAAATGTTCTTCTAGAAATGCTCTTTGGGAGAAAGAAAACTCCTTGAGCTACCTTTTGGATTATGACACAATAAAAACTTAACAGCTACCAAAGCTAAGACCAAGTTTCTTTTATAGTTTGGTAAGATTTATGACTTGAATCTTAAAAAAAGAAAAGCAATTGTCTATACACAAGTTCCAAAAATGAATATAATTATTTTATATCACAAATACACCTAATAAAAAAGAAACTGAAAAATTATTTTTTTAAAAATCCTCAGCTTAACAAATACCAGCCTATTCAGAATTACCATCCACCTTCAAGAGACCAACAAACCTAAGTACTTGTAATTCTCATTGTTTCTTAATCTATAGTGATGCCCACAGTCTTGATAAACTGTGGATTGGGGTAAATGTTTTAAGGTGCTTTCCAAGGAGTTAAATTTTAAAATTTTGTTTATCTTGAAACAAGTTAAAACTTACAAAGTTTGCACAATGAGCTGCATCTTTCAAAAGAACATTGATTGCAACAGTCTGGTCTAACTGGAAAATTGTAGTAACAGCTGCAAGACCCAAAAGCACATTTGTGGAGAGCCACTCCCCCATCCAGGACTTGGAGCCGGCTGCCCTTCAGTGCAAAGGAAGTGGTCCTGCCGCGACTTGCCCTGGCTGCCTGCTGCTGTTTTATCTCACGCCCCATCTAATGGGTAACTAAAAGTGAGAGCGTTTAAACCATGAGCAACTTCCACCTTCTCATTTTTCTTTTGCATTTAGCTTTCATAATGATTGCACAGCTTTTCCATGGTGTTTCTAAACCCCGCATTCATAAAAGTTTTATAGGCATTAAATCAGTTCCCTACAAGAGATCTAAAGTGTAGGAGAGGGTGTGCACAAGCTTAGTTTGGTTAGGTGGCATCTGAGGTCTTTCCTCCTCACTGCCCTTAGCCTCAAGGGTATTCAGATTCATGAATCTGAATGTTTTGTTTAACCCTAGTTTCTTGCAGGCTTGACTATTAAACAGGGCAGAACCTGTCAATGACAGCTAAAACCCCTTTGTCTTAGACATTTGATCACTTTGCTAATGACTTGCTGGATTGTGCTTTTCTTGTAAGTTACTTCCTGCACCTGAACACTGACAGAAGCAGGGAGCTGGGGAAAGGAACCAAAGGATAACATTTGTGTCAATGCCATCAATCCCAGAGAGATGTGGACCAAATGTTACAGATCCAGGGTCTAGTCAGAGATGTGGTAGACTGTGTTTCCCAAGAGTGTCACCATGGTGTCTCCCACCCGCGGCTCCCTCAGACACACTGCGACACTCTTCTCATCAGCATGTGAGGAGTCTGTCCCTGTCCTCCCAGTGGGGCAGAGGCTAGGGAGGTATGAGGCTATGTGACTTCTGAGGTTATGAAAGCCACTCAGTGTTCCCATGGGACCTACCACAGCACGTCAGTCACCTGACTATCCGAAGGCCCCACATAGCCCAGCCAGGGACTCCCCCAGAGAGGCTATGGGCAACACAAAGGGTGGGAGAGCTGACAGCCACCAGCTGCCTCAAGCTCTGCTGTCACTGCTGCTGCACATCCTGCTACCTCCTGAGAAGCTTGAGTCAGAACAACACTGCAGGCCTCGCCTGGGTTCTAGGCCCTCGGGATCTACAGAAGATGATAGAATTCCTGTTGATTTAAGGCACTACATTTTGGAAGGATTTCTTACATAGCAGTAGATATCCAGCATACCATCTGTATCTTAAAATGCTTGAACATCCAAACTGAGGTGGAATGGCAATTCGATGAGACCCTCATTCACATTTTTGTCATGGTGTAATAGATTTTTGTATGAATATGGTTCATCAGCCAGTGATTTTAGTTCTTCTCAGCTAATTTACTTATTTCCAAAGGACTGGTTTACAAGGCCAATTTAGGAATAAAAATCCATTATCTAAGCCAGGCAGAGCCAAAAAATCTTTCAGTTTACTCGTGGTGTGTGAGGAGGAAATCTACACACAGTCAGGAACATGGCAATGTGTCATGCAGTTCTTTCAAATGGTTGCTATCCCAGGTTAAAGTCAAGTGGACTTGACTCACCTTGATGTAGAGGGCATGAATTTTCTAGAAGTTAGCCTCTTTAGTAACAGTATTCAGCCTCTTTTAACAGTGTTCAGAAACTTCCTGGCATAAACTGCGTCCTTTTCAAATAAGCTGCCATGTGCTTTAAGGAGGGTAGTTACCTGTTAGCTTTGGATATGTGGCAAACCATTTCCACATTTAGTGGCTTAAAACAGTAACCGTTTTGCTTATTGTGTGACTCTGTGGAACAGTGAAGGAGTCCTTTTTAGTGCCACTGGGCCTTCTCAGATGTGGATGGTACCTAGGGGTGGATAGGATGGTCCAGGAGGATCTTGCCCATTTGCCTGGAAGATCCAAGGCTATTGGCCAACTTAATAAGATGACCACCAACTATTGTCCTTTGTTTTTTCTCCTTAAGGTCTTTCATCTTCTAGCAGGCTCAGGCAGGTAACAGAAGAATCTCAAGATAACTGTTGTCCTTTGTTTTTTCTCCTTAAGGTCTTTCATCTTCTAGCAGGCTCAGGCAGGTAACAGAAGAATCTCAAGATTCTAGGTCCAACATGAGAGCTCAAACCTCATCTTTCAAATCTTGGCTCACATCTCATTGAACATGGCAAATCACATGAATAAGCCAGATTCAAAATGCAGGGTAGAGATACCACTTCTTGATGAAAGTTACTCTGTTATGTTACAAAGTTGTATACAAAGAAGGCAGGGAATTGGGGCCATGTTGGCAGCTGCTATAGAGAGCTGCTCACTGCCATCCTGTTAACCTATAACCAAAACCCAAGAGTCACTTTCATTCAAGCACCAGAGGCTGCCAGGAAGACATGAGAAAGAAGCCAGCCCACAGCCACCCGCCACCCATTCCAGCTCTCTAACAGCCTGTCAGTTCCCTAAAAAGGCCAAGATATTTAGTTCTGGACAGTTAGCTCTGAGGCACAGAGCAAAATATTTTTTTAAACACATAATGATATTGATTCAATGTAACGGCCGTGAAATGATCATAAAAGAAGTGAGGGAAAGGCCGATCAGAAATAAGGTTAGGGATAACGTTTCAGCTCTGCGGCTTTCCCTAGGCCTCAGGAAAGAAACACTGAAAGAAAGGTTAGTTAACTTTCCTCCTTCTAATGAACATGATGAGGACAAATAGTCTGTTCACATGTACCCTCTCAGCAGCCTGGTTAATTTGTTAAGCCTAACTGGACACATAAAGAGATCCCCTTTATCTTCATTACACCAGAGGAGAATGAATGGCAAACCACGGCAACATTTCTCTGTCCTGCTGGGTTTTGTCAAGGGCCCAGGCAGCTCTTAAAACCCTAGGTGGGGGGCTGGGGATTTAGCTCAGCAGCATAAGCACATGCCTTGCAAGCAGGCGGTTGTAAGTTCGATCCCCGGTACCAATAAAAAAAAAAAAAAAAAAAAACCTAGATGCTTTTAAGCTTGGCTGGAATAGGGTTTGTTCACCTCTTGTAGCAAACATTGGCTGTTCCTTCTTCCACCAAGTGAAAAATCTGCTTCCAAGTGCACACAGCAGAGAAAGACACAAGTACATATGCACACATGGGCATGTGTGTAGTGCACACATACATGCACACACATATGCACACCCCACACACACATAACACACACAGACTGATAAACCAGCATGATAGCTCTTGTTTTACAAATCAAGGAGAGAAAATACTTTTTGTAGATTAGACATATAAGAAACATGACAGGAGAGCATGATCTCTGTTCTGGCAATGGTACATGTGAGTCCATAAGGAGCCATGAAAGCTAGAGGATAAAAGAAAAACTACTTCTCACATCCTGGCTCTGGCTGGGTGTCTTAGTTACTTCTCATGGCTGGGACACAATACCCAACACACATAAGTTAAAGGCTCAGAGTTTATAGAAGTTTCATGTATATTTGACTGGCTCCAAGGTAGGGAGGCACAGCTGAGGGGAAAGAGATCATGGCACAGCAGGCAGGCTGCAGTGAGGGTTCATGCGAGGAGGAGAGATGTACACCTTTCCGGGCCATGCCACAGTGACCACCTCCTCCCACCAGGCTCCACCTCCCAATATCACACCCGGCTATAAACCATTTGGTGAACTAATCCAATAATGAGTACCCCACATCCATGATCCAGTTGCCTCCCAAGGCTCTCCTATGAGCACATGAGATTTTGGGGGGACATCTAGATAAAAATCATAACACAGTAACCTTGGTTAGATGCCTTACTTTACATTAGTATAAAAGCAAAACTCATGAGGTTATTGTGAAAGTAAATATGCCAAGTGCTTAGAATAGCACTCATCCCACATCAAGCTGTACATAATTGTACTGCAGTGCAACTACCAGGGCTGGCACAAACTGCTAAGGAACAGCACTCTGGTCCACTTGGAGTTCAAGTGATGAAAAGTGGCTAAAATTTGGGAAATTCAGTGCCCAACACTGAATCTTTACCAGCCTGGAGTGGCTGAGTGCAGCAATCTATAAAATTATTTTTCTCTGTCAGGAACCTTGAAATAAGAGTAAGGGAAGGGCAAGAGCAGGACAGAGTAAGTTTTGGCAGTGCCATGGGCTGGAAAAGAGGGACAGTGATAATGACTGATTCTGGGATGGCAGCAAACAGAGAGGGCTTTGTTGGTGCACGTGATAGACCTTTTTTGGAGTTCTGGAAATAATATGCAGGGTGACTAGATGGTTGGGCCTTGGGCATCAATAGATGCCTTCATTAGGTGTTAGAGGAGGTGCTGACTTTCATCTGGGTCTTTCTCTTGGCTGTCAACTCATTGTGTGGTGGAGAATAAGCTGAATACCAAATACAACCTCTCCGTTCACCAGGGCTTCCTCAGAGCATGGAATCTCCAAGGTATTCAGACTCCTCCTCCATAGCTCTGTACTCCAAAAGCAAGCAGCCCGCAAGTTGGAAGTTTATTGCCCTCGGGATCTAGTTTCATAAGGCACCCAGTTTCACTTCTATCACATTCTTGGTTTCTAATGAAACACAAACCTGCAAACTTCCACAGGGAAAGAACATCTTGATCGGAGAAATTTCAACGTCACGTTATAGATGAATACATGGGAGAAAGTACTACAGCCAAAATGCCATCAGGGCTATCAAGCCAGATGGCAGTTGTATTATATTAAGGCATAATTTTGTTCATATAATTTACTTGAGCCTTTTATCAATCTTTGTGGAATTTTATGATACACCACAGACAGGATGACTTAACAGGAAAAATGTATTTCTTACAATTCTGAAATCTAGAAGTCCAAAATCAAGTTTCCATCAGAGTTGGGTTTCTGGTGAGGGTTCTCTTCCTGGTTTAAAAATGGTTACTGTCTGCCTTTGTCCTCACATAGCCTTTCCTTGCTGTATGTAAGGAACAGAGAAAGAGATCAATATTTCCGATGTATCTCTTTTTACAAGGGACTAATCCTACATTAGATTAGACTCCATGTTTAGACCTAACAACGCTAATGACCACTTAATTACTTCCTTATTGGTCCTATATCCAAATAGTGGAGATTAGGGCTTCAACATACACATTTTGAGGGAACAAAAGCATTCAGTTCATAACCCCTTGTCCCTTGACCTCAAAATCTACAACTTCTTTGTATGCAGAAAACATTTATTCTATTTCTGATACCTCCAAAACTCTTGTTTCAGTATCAGCTCTGAAATGTGAAGTCTAAAATCTCATCTAAATATCCTCTAAATTAAATATGGGTAGGACTCAGGCTACAATTCATCCTAAGCAAAGTTAGTCTCCAGCTATGATCAATGTAAGCAGACAAGCTACCGGCTTTCCACAACAGTGGTAGACAGGTATAAGCGGGAAATTCTCATTCCAAAAGGGAGAAATTGCAAGGAAGAAACAGCTAACAGATCCTGAGCAAATCCAAAACCTAGCAAAGGCAAGTTCAATTCAATCTAACGGCCCAAGAATAATCCCCCTCATTTTGATTCCCAGCTCTTCAGAATAGCCAGACATCAGGTTGCATTTTCGCCTTCTGGATTCACTGGTATGGGGATGGTACCCTTGAGCCCTGTTAAGGGAGTATCCTGTTCCCCAGAACTCCACAAAACCCTACCCCAAGATTTCAGGGTATAGATTGTTGGAATGTCAGTGGTACCCAAATTTTGAAACCAAAGAGGAAGACCCAACATTTCTGAATTATTTTTAGGATTATTTTTCCTTTTCTGAAAGAATAACCTACATCTGTAACCAAAATCTCCATTGTCCCACCCTATCCAAATCCATCAGCCTTTGTTCCTTTCATCCTGTCTCCTTCCTTCAGTCCAAATGTGGTGCTTCTGTGCATACAACCCCATTGTCTCTTCATCAAGTGATTATCAGGCCACCCACTGGTATTCTCTTCTGAACATATTTTAAATCTTTTGCAATATGGATAGGCTGATATTTTTCACACCTTAAGCATTGAGGTTTTTTTCCTGACAACATTCTGTTCATTACTACTTATGTATCCTCTTAAAAGATTGAAGAAATTCTCCACTTCTTCTTGAGCCATCATCAGACTCACCTTAACGTAACTATTTCTGTCATCCATCCCTTCAGAACAATCTAGAGTTTCCCTGTCATAAGTTTCAAACTCCTCTATCTTCTTTCCGCCTATCAACCACTCCCAAAGCTGCATCCACCCGTTTAGGTACGTGTACTGCTACATTCAATTTCAGTGTGCCAAAATCTTTATTAATTTGCATGGGTTTGCTGTAGAAAAATATCACAGGATGGATGGATTAAACAACAGAAATCAATGTCTCACAGTTCTGGAGGGAGGAAGAACTCTCTAGTGCCTTTTAGAAAGGCATTAATTCTATCAGATCCTAGTTTTCTTACCTCGGAGGCATGCATCCATGCGCAGGAACACTGGGAGTTCAGAGCTTCAATATATGAATTTGGAGGGAACACTAACATTCATTTCATAACAAACCTTTCCAGATAAGTAAACTATTTATTTTGCCTACATAATATTTTTCTCTCCCTATGGCAATACTACAAAAGACATTATCAATACTATGCTGCCATTCTGTGCTTCACTATGGAATGGAAGTAGTAACCTATGTATCAGTCACACTCTTTAAAGCATAGCAATTCTATATGGCAATAGGTTGACAAAAGGAATGTTAGTAAAATTCTGTGAGTATCAAGAAAGAAGTTCGTGTTGATGTTCATGCCGAGGGAAGATGCGGAGTGTCGTACAGAATAAAAGAAAACTGCACAGGACTCAGAATCTCCAGGGCAATATTCAGAGTATTCGCCAATTTTCTCTTTCCCTCTTTCGTTGTAAGTTGGTTTTGACAGCCTGTTTAACATATGGGACCTTCTTCATGAGACTGGAAAAAAGCCAACAATTAGCCCACACTGTCAGACACAGCTTCTTTCTTCCAGTGTCAACACAGCAGTTCTACAGAAGGTCTTTGATTGGCTCTTCCAGGGTCATGTAACCACTATTTCTCTTACTCTTGTTAGGGATGGTGCTCATTTCTCAGGCCAAGTCTCACATGCTCACTCTTAGGCAAAGGAGTCAGGTATGCTTTGTCCACTGAGCATATTTTTAAATCTAAATATGGATGTATTTGCTCAGGCACTGACTCAAAGAAGGTGGCAAACCATGCTCAGTCATGAAAATTAACAGTTACCCTTGGGCCTAAATATACAAAAAATACCTATCAAATTTTTTGCACATACTCTCATGTCTTTTTTTTTTCTACAGGAATCTTGGCTGGGAGATACAGCTGACTATTTTAGCTGTAGGAGTATATTGGTAGTCCTGTCTAGGCAGGGCTAGTGAACAAAAAATGAACATCACCAGTGCTGGCTGGAATTCACAGACAAATAAATTAGATGGCTCATAAAAACTTCAATCCCAGGGCCTTGAATTCTTAAAGATTCCTTGTCCTTTGGAAAACTTATTTTAAATATGACTGTGCCCTGTTTCTAGGGGGAGGAGTAGTTGTTGGCCCCAAGTATATTGCAGATGGATTACTGTACATAAATTCCCAAGGTCATTCATTGTTAATGAGTAAGTGTGATATGTAGAAACAATGGCAAGGATAAAATATATATTTTAGTAACCGAGTGAAACATAAATATATTTTTCAAGATTTTAATAAAGTAAAACAATTTTGTCCAATCCAGGGTAATGACACAATGTCTCAAAATTAATTATCCAGCCACACAGCTTCCCATGATCCTTCTAGGAGATATTAGGAACTAACTTCATCCTTGCATTATCTGGTGTTTGTGTTTCCCCAAACTCCATTTATGGCAGACCCAACATCCAAGGTGATAATACGAGGAGATGATACCTTTGAAAAGTGACTAGGTCATAAAAAAAGATATCTCATGAGTACGATTAATGACCTTATAAAAGACAGCCCAAGGCCTTCCACCATGAGGAAGTGAGTCCTCACTAGCCACTGAATCCACTGTCATCTTAATCATGGACTTCCAGACCACTAGACATGTGAGAAATAAATTTCTCTTCTTTGTGAACTTCTCAGTTTATGGTATTTTGTTATAGCGGCTCTAAAAGATTGGGACAATCATTCACCATTTTTATATTATCTTGAAACTAGCTGATGGAGAGATGGGCAAGTAGATGAGCTCAGGGGCCACTGAGGACACTGATCATTGCTTAGCATCGCTTTTCCAGCAATTGCCTTGTCTAGTGACCATGCCATGGTGACAGCTACACTTGTGAAAGTGTGTTCTTGGAGAGATACAACACATCTCAGCTCAACTTCCTTGACTGTGATGCTCAGGGGTGAAGAGTATAGCATTGGCTTCTAAAATGTCAAAATCTTTAGTAGATTATTTCCCCAGATGGACACATCAGTGCCTCCCACCCATTGTTCTCTTTGCAGTGTGACTTCCCAATCTCCCCTCTCTTTGAGCCTCAGCAGGCCTTGTGAGACTGGCACTGACTCAAAGAAGGTGGCAAACAGAGATTGTAGAACTTCTGAGGTGGGCATTGGGAGACTTGGAAGTGTCCTTTGTAAAGTCCTCTTGCCATATAATAAGAAATCCAGACTATGTTGCTGAATGGGAAGACCATAGAGAGAGAAAGAGGCCACATAGGGTAGAATTCAGGCATCACAGCCAAAAGTGAGCACCAAAGCACCAGATGTGTGACCTGAGCCACTTTGGCTCCTGCAGATCCAGCTGAGATCTGTAGCCAACACGTCCTGGAATAGAAATGAGCCATCTCCCCTGCCTCAGAAGCCCTCATCTCAGAAATATGAGCAATAAAATAGTTATGTAAAGCCACTGAGTTGTGGAGTAGCTAAAGGGCAACAGACAACTCATCTTACTCTCATTTGACTTCGAGGAATTAGTCCCACAGGCTGGGAGGGCCTGCTGCAACGATTTGTCCTTATACTGCATATAGAGCTTGTCTCTCAGCAAATTAAAACCAGACTAAATGCCTTGCTTTTTTCTAGGCCAGGGCCATGCCATTCACATCCAACTATCTTATTATCCCTTAAAACTCTTCCAGTGGCCCTTGTAGAGTTGGTGAGCTTCTCCAGTTTCCTGAGAGCCATCTGATGTCATTTTGGCAGCTCTTGAGTCTTTTTCACCTTTGTTAATCACCTTATTTGTAGTGGGCGTGGACAGAAAAAATTTTACATATGACATTTGATCTCCTATTGGGTACACCTCTGTAACAAGGAGTCTATTGGATATCAATGGGAGCCATCAGGTGGCTGGACTCTGAATTTTAATCATTTTCCTGTATCAACACCTGAATTCTAAAAGTGATCAATTCTATATACTGGTCAGTCTCCAAGGACCTAGGGGAAATTTCCAGTAGCTTAAGCACGTCTTCTCATTATCAGGTGATCAATAAATCACTTGCCTATGTGCATTTTATGGTTATCTAATACACTAGCATAATAAAAGTTTGAATTAGGTAATGTTCCTTTTTATTATCAAAAATGAATTACCTCATGGGGCCAGCAGATACGCAAATAGTGTGCCTTTCCATTAAGTAAAAACCTCTTTTCAATTGTATTCTGATCAGTATAGAAGGCAAAAACAAAATAGCTGCAATCAAGATTGCCTAAAATTAACATTATATGTTTATTTTACTGGGCTCACTATTGCTCTTCATTTATTAATCATTTTTAAAATGCAATTTCTCTAGTAATGATGGCAGACCATCAGGATAGTATGAAATATAAGTTCTAAACTTAAAATCTCTATTCTGAGCCAGAAGGAGAAAATTCTGCAGAGTGTGATGAGATATTCATATTGGAGAAAAATAGCCAATTTTGTTCACACTGGAAACCAGAATGCTATAAAACAGCACATTATGCAAATAAAGGTATGTAAAAATACCACCATCCATGTTCATCATAAAAAAGGAATATTATACTTTGAGATATGGTGATAGTAGATTCCTATGACTTTGAAAGCTCATGTATCATTCTTAACTTTTAAAAAAAATTATTATGTTATGATTAAATTCTCACTGCCTACAAGGGATGATCTGATTTTCTTATTTTTGGAGTCCCTGGAATAAGAAAAGAATAGTTGGATATCCGGTCTTTGTGTTCCTGAAGAAGAAAACCCAAATCTCTGTCATTGCTCTCTTTTTAGCATCTGGCATACGGTAGGCACTGGTAAATGTGTGTAATTGAACAGACATATCTTGCTAACACTGAAATAATAAAATGTGTGTTTTAGTCAACTTGCTGTTGCTGTAACAAAATAGCTCAGAATAGGTTATTTATAAAGAATAGTTATGGCCAAAGCCATTCTGAGCAAAACCAGCAAGGCTGGAAGCAACACAATACTTCATTTCAAAGTATTCTACAAAGCTAAGGTTTAAAAAAAAGCACTAAAAACAGGCATGCACACCAATGGAACAGAACAGAAGACACAGAAACAATCCCATCTGGGAAAAAGTCAGCCTCTCCAACAAGTGGTGCTGAGAAAACTGGATATGCATGTGAAGATTAAAAATAGATCCTTACATCTCACATTATGTTAAAATCAGGTCAAAATGAGTCAAGGACCTCAATAGAAGACTGGAAATCTTGCAATTCCTGGAAGAAAATACAGGGAAAACACTTGATGCTGTTGGTACACGCAAAGACTTTGTGACTAGGACTCCAGAAGCACAGGAAAGAATAGCAAGAACCAACAAATGTGACAGAAGAGAAAAATCTACACAGTGAAGAGACAAGCTACAGAATGCGAGAAAACATTTGCTAGCTGCTCTTCTGATGAAAGATTAATGTCTCGAATACATAAAAAAACTAAAAAACCTCAATACGAAAAGATCACAAGAAAACAAAAACTCAAATGGCCCAATAAGTGAGCAAGGGAATTAAACAGAGAATTCTCAGAACAAATAACACAAATGGCTAATAAGTACATGAAAAAATGTTCAACATCTGAAGTCATTAAAGAAACACAGATCAAAACTACCCTGAGATCTCAGCTCATCCCAGATGTAATGTCTATCATCAAGGATACTAACAACAATGCAAGCGGGCAATGCTGTGGGGAAAAAGGAACTCTTCTGCATTGTTGGTGGGAATGTAAATTTGTACAACCACATGGAAATTAGTAAGAGGAGACCTCAAAAACTAAAAATACAAATTTAACCCAGCTATACCACTCCATGATATAATTCCAAAGACTGTTCCATGCATCCCCAGATTTATGGTGGCACAATTCACAATGCCTAATGCAAATAATCTAGATGATCTTCAGCAGATGAATGGATAAAGGAAAAGTGGTACTATCTATTAGTGGAGTATTATTTAGCCATAAAGAAGAACAAAATCTTGTCATTTGCAGGAAAATGAATGGAATGGGAGATCTATTGTTAAGTGAAGTAAACCAGGATCAGAAAGTTTAAAATCTAGTGCTTTGTCTTATATAAGAAATCTAAAAATCAGTGAATAAAATAAAGACAAATCAAAGGAGAGAAGACAGGAAACTAGAAGTTTCCAGTAGTGAAGAGAACTAGCTAAAAGGCAGAAGAAGAAAAAGAAAGTAACTAAAATGTAAGGAATCAAAATATGCTATATGCATGTACTGTTACACCATCACAAACCTCAATATCTACCCATAATAGTTTTTAAACAATAATGGGGAGAAAATTCAAAACATAAAAAAAATTGCCAGTTTGATTCACAATTCTGGAACCTAGGAAATGCAAGTGCATGGTCTGACATCTAGTTGGCATCTACTGAAGGCCTAGAGACAGCAGGACACAGCAAGGGGCATGGCTGGGAGACCAAGCAAACAATTATCTTCTGGTCTCTTTTCCTCTTCTTGTAAAGCCACGAGTGACACCATCAAGCCCCACCATCTTAAATTCACCTAATCCTAAATTCTCCATCTCTGAGTCCAGTTAACATATGGATTTGGGGATTAAGTTTCCAACACATGATTTTTCGGGGCACCCACTTGAACCATGCAGGAGTGCGCAGCAATGAGACTCACAAACTGCCTCAGAAGTGATAAGTAGAGTTTAATCCAGTAAGGGAAAAGAGGAGAAGTGTACCCCAGGCAGAAGCGAGTAGGAGGGAGTCATGAGCAGGAGAAACAGGAAGGTGTATGCTCTGATATCCTTGGGTGGGCCCCACATATGCAGATGATAGGGAGTAGAAATGAAGGCAGGTCGGAGGCAAGAGCCAGGTCATGGAGAACCATGGAGCTGAGCCTTCAGTTTTTGCATCATGGGAAGATTGAGGGATTTTAAGCAAAAAAGTGTTTTGGTCAGATTTAGAAAGATTATTTAGGCTTCAGAATAGACATGGATACACAGAGGTACAGCTCGGGCAAAGGAAAGAACTTAGGAGCCATGAGTTGTGGCAATTCAAGGCTGTTTGTCTCCTCTGCAGGTGCACAGCACAGGTGGGCATTGGTACTAGGTCCACCTCAAGGCCAGCTGAGATGCTGGACAAGATCAAACACAGTAATTCAGTTCTTCAGTTCCTAAGGCATCTTAAAGCCAACATGCTGTGTTTTGAGGGAGTAACTGCTCCAGAGTACAGTGTGTCCTTCCCTCTCCCAATCCTCCTCCCACACCCTACTCCCCACTACTCCCACACCCCAAAGAGAGTGAAGTATCATGATCTCTCTACTCCTTTCTGAAGACAACCATTCCTCTGGGCTCAGAGTCCATCTCGTTGTGAGCCAGCACTGGGAGGATAAATCATACAGGGCTGCATTTGCCAACAAATTGCTCTCTACCAGCTGGGAAAAAGAAAAATGGCCACTTGGTTCCCTGATGGTAAGCATTAGAAAAGGATCCAAACCCACAGGCATTCAGGTTTACAGCCCCTCCCCAACCAAAGCACACTGTGGGTCCAGTTGAATGCCAGGCATTGTTTTCAAGGTGCTTTCAAGAACACTGTAAACTCTGGAAAATAAAAGCTCCAACACTATACTATTGTGTAACATCATAAACTGCCTACCTAATGTGGACCCCTTCTTGGTCTATGAAAATAGTAGAAAGTTTCAGAAGAAATATTCACAGAATTGCAATTATTCAGAGTGGATGAGACTAATGTTAGAACAGGTCCTCAGAGTCCAGCCTGCTGCTCTTTATGGTAAAAGGAGCTTAAGTGGTTTGCCAGCCCTGTACAAAGCCCAGACAGGGAAACAGGCTTGCTTAGTAAGAAGAGGGATTTAGTTTGAATGGAAAGAAAAAATGCTGGTAAGAAAGGTTATTAGGAACTGCAATGGATTATAAAGAAAAAAATCTGCAAATTCATTCTTCAGCAAATGCTTTTTGCACACTTACTATGTGAGAAGCAGAGCTCTGTGCTGCAAGGATTGGTTAGTGAATAAAACAAAGACCCCTGACCAAGGTAGGCATTAGATTCCAGCATGGAGCCTTAGGGAAGCAAAATCAAGATGAGTTGAGGAACTAACCCAGAGTGGGTAAGGTATAGTGTGGGGAGGATATAGTGCAGGGTATGGGGCAGAGTGCGTGAAGTGGTTACAGTTAGGCTCAGTGCTGAGGAAGGCAATACTTTGCCTCTCAGAAAGCCCAGGGTGTGAGTAGAGTTTAGTTAAGCTTCAAGGCAAAACATCACAAAATAAGACTTGAAAGGATATTTTATGAGACATTTTCCCATTGCTAGAACAAAATATCTGACACCTACAACTTAGAGGAAGAGAAGTTTATCGGGCTCACAGTTTCCAGGGGTTCAGTTCCAAGTTGTCTGGCTCCAAGGCAGAAATGCATGGTAGAACACAGGAGAAGTATTGCTGCATTGCATGGCAGCCAGGAGGCAAGGAATGGGGTCAATACACCTTGCAGGTCACACTAATGGTGACCCACCTTCTTCAACCAGGCCCCAAGTCCTAACAGCTCACCCAGCTATCATCTCATCCATGGAGCAGTCCACCTGGATCTGGTTCCAAGAGAGATGACTGAGAGATTTGCTTCTGGGATCATCAGTATGTGCTTTATGTGACCCCAGGTCAGGTGGACCCTGGAAGTAAGTAAATGAGATGACACAGCCCAGGAAAACAGCAGGGCTACCCTTTGCCTATTGACCTATGGCCTGATCAATGAAACCTCAGACTGCTCACTGCATGTTGCATAGCTGCACTCTCATAGTCTTGGAACATTTCCTGATTCACTCCTCAAACTGCTTCAGAAAATACAGTCTTCAAGCCCTGATCTCCAATTTGACTCAAAACTCTGGGCTCTGATATTTTCAGAATGTTTGACAGCTGATTCCCTCAGGTCTTTGGAGAGTTTGAAAAGAGGGCAGATCTCAGCAAGGGCAGCTTTTACACATCTCTGTTAATCCATGTTGCGAGTGATTGGATTAAACCTTCTCGACATCCAAGCTCTCCAAACGGGAGCCTGGTTTTAGGGACACAGTGGATAGCAGAAACACAGAATAGTCTGTCATCTTTCCAACTCCTAATCCTTGGTCTTCAGGATGATTAAAGCCAGGGCTTCCTGCTGTGTGGTCCCTTGGAAGCAGAAGCAATGGCCACACAACTCTGAGATTTTCAAATGATCCCAGCAGCCTGGATTCTACTGGACTTCAGAGTCATGCAAACTGTGTGCGAACCAGAAAGCAATGCCAGCCTCCAGCGGTGTCTCCAAGGAAGATTAAGAAGCAGTCGTGTCTACCTCAGCCTCCTGCCCTGGTTCAGCAATCCTGTGGTTTTTGTCTCACTGCTTAATTTTGTTTGTTTCTTTCAGTACTAGGCATGGAACACAGAGCTTCACTCATGCTAAACAAGTGCTTTGTCACCAGGCCATATTCCCATCCCTATTTGTTGCTTCTTCCTGTCAGAGGTGAGAGACAGTCCCAGGCAGGTCAGCAATTCTACTGTCCATAATTGTAAACCTTCCCTATACTTCACAGATTCCCATTAGAGACCCACAGGGTACAGAGATTTTTCCTTTCATATACATTTACCTAACACGAAGTACCAAGACATCCCAACCCAGGCTATCTTTGAAGAATGTTTAAGAGTAACAAGGACATACTCCCATGTGAAAAAAAATGCACAACTTTAAATAACAGCAGATAGCAAAGGACGACACAAAGAATACAAGGATGTAACACATCGGAGACCATCAGAGTCACAGGCATGGATAAAATAGGGCAGGGGTCAGCAAACCTGCTCTAGAAAGGGGAAATGAGCAAATTTGTGGCCTGTGTGGGACAGACGGTCTCTGTCAAATCTGTTTGACCCTGCCGTTAGCAGTGAAAGCAGCCACAGACAATACCTGAATACGTGCCTGTGTACCCGTAAAAGTGTATTTATAAAAAGACAGGGAGCCACATGTGGCTGACAAACAGTAGTTGGCCAAGCAATAACTTGATGAAGTACAAAGAGATAGGGTAGGCTAAAAAAGGAAACGAAGCTTTCAATAACAGCAGAATTTAAAGATAAGCATACAGATGAAGTGGAATCCAGGCTAAGTGCATATATATATATATATATATATATATATATATATATGTATATATGCATATGCAAACATAAAACATGTGCACATACATATATGTATAGATATTTATACATGTTGACATAACATACAAGTAAGTTATACATAATATGTATATATCATACTTCAGGATTTCCATTGCTTGCCATATTATAGAAGAGTGATATACTGAATGTGTTCCCACTGAAAATTCAATTTTTAGATAAAATAATGTGTCTCCAATCTGGGTTTGGAGTAAGAATCCTCAGAAGAACACAGAACCAGAGTGAAAGGAGAAGCCCTTTAGGTGCACATTAACCAGGACAGGCACTGAGAACTCCCTTTGTCTGTGCTGGGTCCCAGGAGAAGAAAGATGCAGCTTCAGCCCAAGCAAGGTGGAAGAACACACCGAGCCTCCCACTGTGTGGATTACGTGCCAGTCAGGCTGTCCCAGTTGCCATCACAGAGAAGACTGGAGACCCAGCTCCTCCTCACAGACTGGCTTTATCATAAAGCATTCAGCACTTGCAAGGAAAGGACCGGGCCATATATATCTCATTCTCCAGAGGCTTAGTCTACAGCGGAGCTTTGTTTCCAAGTTTCTGACAGCACCAGAGCACATGTGCATTTGTGCATGTATGTGTGTATGTGTCTTTATGTTTGGTGGAGCATGTGTATATGTGTGCATGTGTGGGAGGGCATGCATGTACCAGAAAGCATGTGGATGTGGGGGTCTCTTACAGGCACATTCTACCTACATGACCGAGCTTGCTCACTGAAACCAAAGCCCCTCACCTCACCTCCCCCCTCCAAATACAAATCCTACCACCATCCAGTGCCGACAGGTGCCACCTTCTGCTCTGAAACAACTCACTGATCTGTTTATCTTCAGTGGAAAACTTCCAAAGCCTTGGTAAAGGGTCAGTAGTTCAAGAAGAAAGCCTGGCTCACAGCAGTCCAGTGGACATGACTCCCATGGCCATCCCAGAGCAGAGCTGCTGGAGGTCAGGTATGGCTCTGCACTTCCATAGGTCTCAAGAGGTAATTTGACATAAATGGGCTCAAGGTGGAGAATTTCTATTAGCAGGAAGGAACAGGTACAAATCTTTTATGGAACAAATTCAACTGCAACATTGGTTTCCAGAAGAAATGGGAAGCTCACAGATCAGATGCCAGCAGCAATGGCAGCAGAGGTAGAAACAGAACCCCGCAGCCTTTGGCTGTCCCACCATGCACAGTTAACCTGCTTACCACTGTACAGAATAAGTGCTCTTGTTTAAAGAAATCAGAGGAATCTGAACATATAAAAAAGAAATTAGATAACTGTAGGGAATTGCTGTAATCGCAAAGCCAGTGGGATCATGAGTGAGGGTGATGGGCGACAAGGAAAAAATCTAGACACATACTAAAAGAAAAGTTGTGACCGAGTGAGACCAGACCTCTCTGATGGGGAGGCAGCGACAACTCAGCATGGTCTGCAACTTTATTTATGCACAGTAAAAAGAGGAAAAGTGCACGATGGGGCTGAAAATGCAGTCTCAGTGTTTTGCTGAGAATACTGAAAATCAAACATTCTCAGAGCTCTCTTCGATGTAGTCAATGGGGAGGAGCACCATGGCCAGACACCTGTGGACTGGTTTTGCTCTGGTCCCAGCAAAGCATCCACATAGCTGGCCTCTGCAGCTCTGTGTTCTCCAACTCAGCCACTCCCCATCAGAATAGCCAAGATGACTCCAAAACAGTAATTGAATATATAACCATGGAAAATTTTTAATGAATTAAACAAAAGATTTGACCATCTGAAAAAAGAGGGTAAGAATTTTCTTAATGCTGACACAAAATACTTGACACTTCAAGTTAAAGGGGAACAGATTTATTTAGCTCATGGTTTGTAGAGGTTTCATTCCATAACTGACTGGCTCTCAGACAGGCAGGCACATGGCAGAGGGGCAACAGCTCATGGCTGCAGAAGATGGCAAAAACAACAAGGGAGAAGGTGGGAAGGTGTAGCCTTTTTATAACTCTTATGCAAGCAGGCTACCTGTCCTATGGTGGGCATAGCACTCACACCCATAATCCCAGCATTGCACCATAAATAAACCGTAAACTCTAGATTCGGCCTCCTCCAACAGTCCTTCCTCCCATGGCTGCATGAAGCTTTGGGGGAGACATCCAGACACAAACTACAATAGTAAGTGAAGAAAATGGCCTGCCATAGACCATTATTTAGTCAAAATATACAGAGACAGACCAAAGGAAGGAAGAGGCGTAAAGGGCCAACAGAGGCAGGCAGCCTAGGGCTAGTTGTTGCCATCAGCTTGGCCCAGATTGACAGATATTCTGCTTTGATTTGTTTTCTCAATTTCAATGAGAAAATAGAATTAGGAGTTTTTTGGTGAAATTCTGATTTGTTGAATGTTGGAAAGTAAAGTAAATCAAACAGGTCTGTAAGGTTAGTAGCCCCTTTGTGACCTCACTTAGAGGACCACTGACAGTAGGATTTAGATTCCAAGTGATGGAAAAGATCAGCATGGCTGGGATCATCCCAGGCAGGGCAGAGTCCAGAGCACAGAAGGTGACTATAGCATGGACATTGGGGTAGCTGAGTCTCTTCTGTGACAGGAAGAACAGAACTTGTAGGGGATGGGTCTGGTGGTTCCCAGGCAACTTGGAGATTCACTGCCACCTTAGTATTCTATAGACAAACTGCCCTTGACCTCTAACCAAGCACATTCACGTCAAGGAACTTCTGTGCAATTCAACTGAACTTTGATGGAAAAACCCTGGGACAGAAAAAAATACTGTAAATAGAACACTGGGACATTTACACAGTTCTCAAAAAATCACAATCAATGCAAAAAAATCTGGATAACTTGGTTTCTCTTGCTGCCAGGCTCACTGGCAGACTAAATGAATAGGCTTCATTCTCAAAATCCACTAAGGGTTAACAAGTATCTGAATAAAGATACTTGTAATAAAGAAGCAGATTACTGAGACAGAATTCTGAAGGAAGGTCTGTAAGAATCCAAGGACCCAGCAAATAACAAGCAAGGTAAGAAAAAAGGAGGTCTGGAAGATGGAGGGAGGGCAGATGCAACAGTACTGTGATGCTTCAGAGGAACTAAGCAGTGGCAAAATGGACACTGAGCCTTAAGTTCAAAAAGGGACACTGTTCACCTAGGTCCCCAAGAACTTCCAGAAAACCTGGTGTAACAGAAGCCTCTGCCGTGCCTCAGGTAGGAGTCAGCCTTTGCAGACCCAGCCTCCTCCTCACCTTCTGCATGCAGAGCTCTGGCCAAGTGGCCAGCACATGCGGGTCCAACCGTGGTGACTTCTTGGCAGCCCACACCTCCCACAGCTGGGCACTGAGTTTTGGTGCCCAATTTCAGCAGCGGCTGACCTCTCGTTGTGCTATTTCCAAGAATCAACACTCCACATTAAAAGGCTGTGTGCTGGGCAGCAGTCTTGAACTTAGGCTGGGAGTGCATATTTGATCAAGCTCTATGTAAATTCCACCCACCAACGGAGTGAATCAGCTTTGAAAATACATTTTACCTCTCTGTATTTGTACTTCTACAAACAGCAAAGCCTTCATTTATTGTTTTCAATCACCATTTTATATCCAAACTTCCCCATTCTAAACTACTCCTGAAAAAACTAATGTCTCCCCCAACAGAGACAGTCTTTTATAAAAAGAGAAGAATTAAAAATTGCTTTCTTGTGACTTGTGTCCTTTATGTGAGCTACTTTCAAGAGCATGGCTCAGCCCAAGTCTAATCCTTATCATTTTTCTTTAATACTGTCCTGGCTACAGTTTTGAATCACATTTTGCTTGCAAAATTATTAAGCAGTCTTCTCCACAATTTGAACATACCTAAGTAGTATCACCAACACATTCAAACACTGTGTATTATGGGAGTTGTTTTATTTTATTCTGTTACACTAAAAAGTATGGGTTGCCTACTCTGTGGCCCAAGCATTGTTATTTTTTTGTCCAGAGAATATTTTTTGAGATGTGTGTGTGTGTGTGTGTGTGTGTGTGTGTGTGTGTGTGTGATTCTGCATAAGGATCTTGTTTAAAATGAAGATCCTGTTCTGGTCCATCAGTCCAAGATAGAACAAAATTTCTGCATTGATAACAAGCTCCAGTAAGGCCAATACTGCTGGTCCAAGGCCCACATTTGGAGAAGCAGAGATTAGAGCCACGGTCCTCATCCTGGGCTCTACCAGCCACTTCTCCTAAGGAGCTGCAAAAGCATAGCTCTCTGGGTCCACCCCAGAGGTTCCAATTTTATCAGTCTGGCTGGTGATCTGACTGTCTGAAGTATATAAAATGCCCTAGAGAATCTCAAAACATAACTGAAGTGTCCAGTGAGTTGTCTAGGGTAAGATCCAGCTGTCAGACAGTCCAGATCTAGGCTGGACATTCCTTCAAGGCAGGGTCTGTGGCCTGAAGTTTATATACTGTTACAGAATTACTATGTCACCTATGTACTTAAAGATGATCCAGAGAAGTAAATAATTATGCCCCCTTTCCCACTTATCCTGGAACCAGCACATGTGAGTCCATGACTCCCACACACATAAGCTAAGGTTGCACGTGAGAATCTCAGAGCTTCATATCTTTGACCTGATTTAAATACTGTACACACAAACTCTGGAGGCAGTTTCTGTATTTTCCAGATGGGAAGGCTGAGGCCAAGTAGACTGAGTTGGGGGTAATTAGGAGTGAGTCTAGGGCCTCTGCTCCTTGAAGGGAAGCAGTATTCTAACTTCACTATATAGAACAACATAAACACTCCTGATGCTTTGAAAAATCTGAAGAATTTGTGCTCCCCAGGATTTCATGGGCAGCGAGTGATTTTTGCAGAGCCCTACACTATACTTCCACCTATGAAGGCAAATACTGTATAAGCCACCCAAGATTCCAGGATGTGTTAAAAGGAAGATAAGTACAACAGGAGCAAGGCATTATGAAAAACATTTTGCTAAGAAGACAGCTAAGGAAAGAGGTATTAGATGCAGAGTACTCCTTGGGCACATTGAGGTTTCTAGTACCTTGGCTTGGAATCAGGCATAACAACACCCCTTCACTAACTCACTTTAGGAAACCTTGGATTTATAGCTATAACTCATCACATTACAAGACAGTTCATTAGACAGTTGAATTTAAAGCTATCATTTCTTCCATTTATTTTTATCTCTTATCTATGACTTCTAAGGAATAATCCGTTAATACTATGGAATAATGAGATAACCTCGTGAGCACCAAACAAGCACTGCAGGGACTGGATTCTGCTGGATAAAATTAACCTGCAGCTCATCATCATGGCAGGTTTCTCCTGCATGCATCCTCTTTTCCACATTGATGTGGGTGTTGGTGAAACCAACAAAAGGATTGTTTCAACACAGAACCCAGATGCAGGGTTCCTTGGGAAGGTCAAGTTTAACCAATCATCACCAGCATGTGAGCACAGATGCAAATCTCAACTTTGGGATGAATGCCAACTTCTACTCAGACATCAGCAAATTCATTCTGAGATGTGCAGAAGGTTCTGATATGTATTCAAATGTGCCCTGCCAGGTCCAATCTCCTGTGACACGGAGCCACTAAGAACTGCAGTTCAGCAATATTACCCACAGGCACCAGGTCATCTACAGAGTAGAGGATCCCTGAGAGCTTCTTGTGCCCTAGTGTGATTTGGTATTGCAGTATTTTCATTTAGAACCCGGGCATTCATGGGTCAGTTGGATACAAACCAAATTTGAGTCTCAGGCCCCACATATATTCACAAAGCCTTCTTTCTTCCTGCATTATCCAAGATGCTTCCCACAGTACTTTCTTATGATGAACTTTCTCAATGAGACTCCAAGCAAGTAAAGGCCAACTGAGCCCTCTCACTGGTCCACCAGCCAAACCAAACCTTCTGGACATGCTCAGTGTCACAGGTGAGACTGAGGCAAAGATCAGCAAAGGCAGAAAAGTGTTCTTCTGTAGATCCAGGAGGTAAATGGAGAAAAAGCCATTTTTACTTAATGCTTCCCTTTTTAAAGTCTATGGGGGCAAATTTTTGAGAGCAAAGAGAATCTACCATGAGTTCTTGTTGTAGATGATACCAGCATCAAAATCAATGTGCCAAATGGGAAAACCCAAACTGAATTATTATTCAAGTAAATAAACTGAAAAGGAAGGCATTCCCAGATGCTTTTGACAAGGGGAAAATGGGCTATTATATCAAGCATTTCATAAATAAATTAGTAATGTGCATTGTGTAACACTAACATTAATGACATACACCAGATTGCCAAGATTCTTAATCAAATCTTCTCAGTCTAGGCCATTATATTGTGAAAGGGTCACTTCTTATAGACAGCTCAAAACACTAAGCAAATCTCGCCAAAGATGTTTCTGCATCACCCAATGTTTTTCTTCTGATCTGTCTCCATGCCTGACATTTTTGCAAATTAAACTGGACTACATTATCCATGATGGCTTAAATTCAATTATCCAAATAACTAACCAGCCCGCTCCATGACTAAATTATCCACCTGCTGCCTGATCTTTTTCGGTTTAACAATGTGCTGGTTTCATTTCTATTTTGATAAGTGGAAGCAGAATTATTCTTGGAAAAAAATAGGAATTATCACTCCTTTTAAAAATTATTTCAGGGATTCAAAGCCAGATCCTTATTGTGAAGTATTTAAGCAATATAGAAATACTCAGAGGCAAAAGCTAAATGGTCTTCTTCATTTCCCCATCCCTACTGTCTTCCCAGTGCCCTATCAGTCTGCTTTCTTGGCTACTCATTTAGACTCCCACATTATATAACCTCAAACAATGCCAGAATAGGCATCTCTACTCTATATGCATCTCTAGTTCACAGGGAAATTATATTTGTATTTCTGAAGACATTGTCATTTTGCTTTTCTACATAAGAATTGATACGTTTCTATTCCCTGTTACAATGTACAAAGGTACCATTCCCTTCGCACTCATTAACACTTCATCCACACTTCTGATTGTGCATCGTTCAATTTTTGGCATATGACAGATGGGTCAAGCTTACATTATTTGTACATCTATTTTCATGATTATTTGACATTGTGCATCATTTTAGGATTAATGATTCTATTCACATAGTTTTTAAACTTAGAGTGTAATTTAAAACATCATAAAATCAACAACTGTCAATTTATGCTTTAGTAGAAAAATCTACTAATGAATGAAAATGGTAGAGTCACCAAAAAAAAACAAACAAACAAACAAAAGATGCAAGACATGAAAGGAATATTTTTTCAAGCTTATACTTGAATACGAGAATAAAAGCAGAAAAGGAGGTCTTAGATTGGAGATGACTTTGAGAGCAGAGTTTAAAGATGCAGAGAAAAATTTTAACAGAAAACTGCTAGGATCTTTAAATTTTTATTAAGTTACTTTTCTACTGTTGCCAAAACAGACTACAATAAACTTAGTTATTTGAAGCAGTAGCAATGTATTATTTTATAGTCCTGTAGGTCATATTCCTGTAGGGGTTTAACAGGCTAAAAATAAGATGTGAGCAGACATCTGGGTGCTCTAGGAGAAGCATGGTTTTCCTGCTCATTTGTGCTGGCAGAGTTCAGTTCCTTGGGGTTGTAGGACAGAGGTTCCATTCTCTTGCTGACTGTAAACTGATAGCTGTTCCCAGCTTCTAGAATCAGGTGTATTCCTAAGAGCACCATCCCTTCCTTTGTCTTCACAACCAGTGATGACAAATCGAGTTTGGCTCGTGTCATCCTTCTCATCCACTCTTATGCCTCCTCACTCTTCTTTAAGAGCACCTGTGATTAGACTGGGCCCATCTGCTAAATCCATGCTGTTCTTTCTATTTTAAGGTCAGTTGGGTAGCAACTTCAGTCCCATTTGCAATCTTAAATCCTTTTCACCATGTAACGTGACATGATTTCATGTTAAAAGATTCTAGAGATTGGAAGGTACTGGAGGAGTGGGGCGGGGTGACTGTTCTATTTAACATAATTGCCTAATGGAATATTCCTAAAACCCCCAGGGAGGATGCTTTATTGGCTTTGACCTTGACTGGTGAGGCTGATAAAAACAAAAAGCTCTCTGTGCTTCTTCAAAGCTTCATGAGTTATTAGTATAAATCCACTTGATGCAGCAAGTTGCTACATGGAGATCACAGTCTCTTTTCTTTTCTACTTCTCTAAACTGCCTTCCTTAACTGTCAGATACTATATATCATTGCTTCTTTTACTGTTGTCTTCCACTGTGCACACATATGCCCTGTTTCAAGAGGAAGTAGGGGACACAGTCCCTCAATTCATCTGTGCCCTCACAGCCCATCTACTGTAGGCCTCTCCAGGTCTCCTGCTTCTTGTAAATCCTGGGAGACTTTAGAGGATCTATATGATAGGTAAGAATCCTTTTAACTCCCCTCCTTCCTGCCTTGACTAAGGAGGAAACCCAGGCAGATTGTAACTGGATAAGAATCAGTTCATAAGACATGTACAAAGAATTCTGATTAATATACAAACCTACATGTACACGGTACATGAATGTGTCTATGTATATACATGCATATGTCATGGCTATATGTACTTCATATATATATATATATATATATATATATATATATATATACATATACATATAAGAGACAAGTATACACATACGATGAAACAATTTGATTTTGTCCTAAGCAACCCAAAGTACTATTTTATTACATTATTTATTATAACTGGGTTTTGGGGGCACATATAAAACAAATCATAGCCCCTGTTCCCAAAATAAACAGGTCTAAGAATAAAAGTCTTGTCTCACATTCTTCAGGATAAATGCAGGCAACAACGCTAGTGTGGGGTAGTCCTAGCCAGAAATGCAGCACCACTAGGCTTTGTTCAAAGATCATCTGTTTGAGGAGACAATCTACAGTACAGAAAAATTTAGACATTGCCTGAGATGATTCAAAAGCCCTATGAGAGGTCTTTCAAATGAGGAGTCAGAAAAACACTGGAAACAGCAAAGTATTCAGGGGTATGGCTAACTTGGGGCTTCCTAATAAACTTGATCATCCACAAAATGGTACGTGTTTCACCATGGTGGATAGCTAAGACTCTCAGTCTGGGGAGAAGTCTCAAGATCTAGCATCTTGACAAAAGCCCAATTTGATCTCTGTCTTACTTTGGAAGTAATGGAAAGCTATTTGAAATTGTTTCTTTCACTGGAAACACAAAGTAAATGAAGTTGGTTTAAGCAACTCAAAGTCCTAGGAAATGGAGGCATCCTGCAAGATTACTGGCGGGGTTGCATGTTTGTCTAATCTAATTCCTTATTTCACAGAAACAAAAAGTTTATATGAAAACTTTTTTGTTTTAAACAGGAGGCAGCAAACTTGCTCAAGGTTATGTGCTTGATTTTTGTCAAAGTTGGGTCACTGGACTCTCAGAGATTCCACTGTCCTCTATCCTAGGCTGCCTCTGTCACTCATGGACACCAAATAACCAAGTAAAGAAGCTAGCTGGTTAAAAGTGACACATAGGATATGTTAATTCGCATGGCTTTACCCATAATTCACTATGAAGGCATGTATGGAAACATCACCAGGCATATCTAGAATATCTACAGCTTTTTATGCAAATGAAAAGTTAGCACGTGGAATGTTGCATTCTTTTAGCTCCTTTCCTCCCCAAACTCCACTAAAGCAATGGTAAGAAAACAAGAGAAGTCAACAGGAATAGAATGTTGGAGTTTTGAAAGCAGATCAATGTTAATTAAGTTCAGAAATTTGAATCCTTAGGCAAGGAGAATCTGAAATGCATCACAGAATTCCCCAAAGGCTCAGAAATGGTCTCAGAAATGGTTTGCACCAAGAACTCCGGAAATGGAGAGGAATTGGTGGAGCATGGAAGATGAGGATTGATTTAAAGTCTTTGTAGGAGGGAGTAGGACTCAGCTCTTTTCCCTGTGTCCACACAGCACTGTCAGTGGCCAGCTGCACTGCAATGGAAGAAGAGCAACTGGCAAAGGAGAATTACAGTTTTTGGATAATGAATAACAGTTGTGAATACAGAACCAAAAGCAAACAAGCATGATAAGACCAGGTATTCAGTGATTATAATTAGTAGTTTCCATAATTGTACTCTCAAATATTTGTCATATGTCAATTCCCAAATTAAATGTAAGATATAAAACTCACTAAAACCAGAGCTACTCTTGCTGCAGATGTTGACCAGGTATGATACCTGCAAACGCCCTAAGTCACCCCTCTCAGCCTCCTGATGTACATGAAAATGTTAATTAGGGGAGCTTTATAAGAGACATCCACATGATGCTTTCCATGCCACGAAATACAGTCCAGGGCATACGGCAAATGACTGTGAGGACTCTAAGTATTAAGAATCCCCAGTTGATCTCTAGCAAGCAGAGGGCCTTGAAGCTAGGATGTAACTCAGTAGTAGAGTGCATGAGTTCAGTTCCTATAACAAAAAAAAGGGGGGGGGGAGAAGAGGAGGAGGAGGAAGAGAAGGGCATTTGCATCATACAACCACAAGGAAATGAATTCTGCCACAAACTAGTGAATTTAGAACAAGACTGAGCCTGAGATGAGAATCACAGTCTTGGGCCCTACCTGGACTCCATCCCAATAAAAACCTGAGCAGAACTACCTAACCCATACCCAGCAACTTGAGCTGTGGAAAGTGAAAAAATGATTTCTGTTGTTTTAAATCTTGTGATCATCTACTACATAGCACTAGAAAACCAATTCTTCTGGGTATTAGTGCAGAGAAATGCACCAGAAAAAATGAGGCAGAAGTAGGCCACAAGGTAAGTCCTATGTCATTATAGTAGTAGCAAGTTTTTCATCTTCTCTACATTTGTGTTCCAGTTCTAATTGGAGAGACAAGTACTACATATCCCATTTTCCTGGCTCGAGTGGAAATAAGTTTGCAACAGGCTTGCACCCATCATTGAGAGTGGGAAAGGCACAAACCAGGCTCTTGTCCCACTGACTCCTGGGTAGGATGGGCTCTGTCAAAAGTGACTTGAATGAAAGCTGGATATTCTGTGTAGATGAGGGTGGCCAGAAATATGACTCAGAATCAATATCCTGAGAAATAAATGTCAAAGGCAGAGAAAACAAAACCTGGAGCCCTGAATAAAGATAGGGCTAGACCCAAAGCCAAGAAGAACTGTGCTACTTCTGAAAAGAATATGGCACAGTAGGTACCCTGGAGATCCGTACGTGACTGGGGTGGATGTGCCAGGCTGCCATTGAAGAGTAAGGTTGCACAGTCTCTGATGACCTTCACCAAGCTCTAGCATGCAGGCTTGAGAAAAGTATAGAGCAAGTCCATGTCAGTTCCATAAAAAGCCTTCCCTAGGTCACCTTTGGAGTTTGTGAGTAGAAAAGTGAACAAAGTAGTCTTGTGATGGGATCAGTAGCATGTGGGAAACTGCACTTCTCCTTAACCCTAGAAGCTGACCAATGTAGGGTGGGTCTTGTTGGGAACACTCCGCTAGAGATCTCAGCCAGTCTACACAGGAGCCCTCAAATGCAGCCATGATGAAGACAACTCATGATCTTAGAAATGTCTCATGGAGTCCATCAACCCAGCCTATCACAAGAACAACAAAATAGAAGCTCTGGAACACTTGGGCATAAGCTGTCATCTTCAGAGTTCATGGCCATGTTTAGGTGTCAGCAGCAGCTTTAGTGAGAGTCTGTCCCAGCCCTCCATCTACACTCACACTGGTAGGGAGAGTTAGGCTCTGAGAGGTTATGTGACTATAGAAGAATCCAATACCTGCCTTAAATATCCAAACAATTCTGTAAGACTAAGTGACAAGATCAGGACAAGGCTGGAGACCCAACCCTGCGCTCACACATAGTGTCATTTGGAGCAAACCATTTTACATTTCTAAACTTGACTTTCACTTCAAGGGAAGAGAAGGATTATCAAAAGCATGTAGGACTTCTATGAAAATTGGACAAAACAATCATGGAGAAGCTACACAAACTAGTGAGTGGCACTAAACTTTTCTGTATATTTTCTTTTGGTTTTAAGACCAACTGGTCTTCTCTCTCTATTCTTTGGACCCATACTGCAGAGTCTCCTTGGGAGAAGTCAAAATGCTGATTAAAAAAAAAAAAAAGGTGTAGGCCTAAATCCCGAACCTCAAAACAAATCCATCACCCTCTCCAGGTCTGGAATAAAATATCACTATTGGTACCAGCATCCCACAGCAGCCTCCCTGCTTTATAAGAAGACACAAAGCCTGGTCAACAGGGTAGGTGCAGGAATGATCAAAGCCCCAGGGCATAGCTCTGTGAAAGACAAGAAGGTTTGAAAGGATGGCCTGCTAGATTGTGGGATGCTTCAAGCATGTTAAACAGAGACTGAACAGCAACAATGGAAACGAGATTCAGGGCAACAAAAGTGCAACCATTAAATTTTCATGATTTCAGAGCTGAAGACACACAAGTTCATCACGATGGCACTTTTTATGTCAGTGAATTTATAATGAACATAGCCATTTGAAAATCAGCACTATTCATGGCTATAGCTTAGCACATAATGCTGGCATTTTAGAAATTGTTATCAAACTGTTTTACTATAAAAACTAAAAAGAATCCTTAATAAGTAAAGGAACCTAAATGCCCTGGTGCCACTACCATTTGCAATAAGCTAAAAATGGCTTATAGCTGTCAGCTGATGCATTCCTAGCATGGCCCCTTACTGAGGTCAGCTGGGACTGCTTTTTCAGAAGACAACTTAATATGGAAAGTTCAGTGATTTGTTTAGTTCTTTTTGGGTAGTGGAATCTGTGTGTGTGTCTATCATCAATCCTTCAGCCTCGGATAAATTATACAATATTTAGCCCAGAAACCTCTTTCTCTGCCTCTCTTTCTCTCTCTGTCTCCCTTCCTCTCTCTCTCTCTGTCTCTCTCTGTCTCTCTCTCTCTCTCTCTCTCACACACACACACACACACACACACACACACACACACATACACACACACCACCCCACATTTGCACACATTTAATAAGAACTCGTTAGGCCTGACATATCCACTGATGCTATCGCTACTTCCTTTCTACTCTCATCACCTACTGGCCCCACTGTATGCAGACCCTAGGTTAGGGTCTCCTAGACAACAGCCTAAGACAAGTGTGAATCATTTATGGGAGGGAAAAGGGTGACTTCAAGAAGTGGATTACTCCACTGATGAGTTCACAATGAACGTCATGGTGGGAGGTGAAGCCTGGTTGAAGGAGCTGGATCACTGGGGCCCTGACCTGGAAGGGGACATTCCTCTGCCTCCTCCTTGACGTGTCTCTCTGCTCATCAGTGCCATGCCCTACATTCAGTCTCCTCTATAAAGGCGCAGCTTTCATCAGTTCAGAGGGGCTCTCGTCACGCCCCTCTGCCATGCCGCCCAGACTCACAGCCCGCCAAGCACGGACTGAAGCCTCTGCAAACAGTGAGAGTAAACTTTCCTCTTCTGAATTCCAGGCGTCAGATATTCTGTGTCAGTGAGGATAAAGTAACTAAGACAACACAAGAATGGCGCAAGAATGGCAACATGGCCAGGGTGCTGACAGAGTCTGCTTTGTGCATAAACCTCCTGGATCACAGGCTCTCCTGAGTGGCCCTTCTCATTTGTCCTTTCCTTCCCAGTGGTCAAGTGCTCAGAGACAGACGTTGGCAGCAAGGAACCTCCTCATACTCTGCCTTGGGCATAGCCCTGTCCAGGACCACACTGGCCATCAGAAGAGGGGCAGACATAGGCAGGAAGTCAAGGAGAGGCAGCATTGGCTGAAAAGCGCAGTCCTGAAAGCTTGGGACTAGATGTGCTTCCCGTTTCAGATCTTTCTGAATTTGCAAGGACTTGCATACACATAATGAGCAACCTTAGGGATGGGTCTCAATTCTAAAGACAAAACTAATTTATGTGCTGTTGTACACATAGCCTGAAGGTAATTTTGTAAATATGCTTAATAATGTTGTGCATGAAACAGTGTCTTAGTGTAGCATTGTGTCAGCACTGAAACAGGTGCAGGCTGCAGAGCACTTTAGATTTGGGGATTTTAGATTAGGGATGCTTAACCTGCATATGTAGTGGATAAGAGTACGGATGCTAGGGAACCACAGCTTGGAAATGAAGACCAGATCTCCTATTTCCAATGTTATTTCAACACCAGGCCACGAGCCAGCTCTATCAGCCAAATTTCTAAAAGACCTCCCAGAAAGCAGCACCAAAGATGTGTCATGAGATAGGAGACCATGCACAGCCCCCACTACAAACCCAGCAGGAGTGGCTGTTGCTTTCAGAGCCAAGCCATGCAGCAGGAAAAGGCTGCTCTTTTCCAAAACAGCCTGTCACCTGTCTGGGGGAGTTGGAAGGGCTGCAGGTCAGCAGGGTGCACAGAAAGCAAAAAACCACAGCAGAGCCCACAGCATTGTTACCATCCCACTGACCACCACGTGGAACTGGCAGAGCCCAAGCAAGGCCCGGGAGAGTTTAATATAAAAATAGTCTGATTTGAACAGGAAAAGAAACAGATCCTGGAGGACAAAGAGATTGGGAGAGAACCCTGGGAGGGAACATGCATGGATATGCACGTGGAAGAAGAGAGACAATACAAAAGGAAAAAGCACAGAAATAAATAGAAAGAAGCAATCAGAGAGGAAGAGAAAACAGGAAAACTAACAAAAGGTATGGGGGCAGAAGGAGGGAAACAATTTTTCAGTTGAGATTTTTAGTTCCAAACAATAGAAAATAATAATCATTTGGAATTTAAATGATCCCATTGGAAACAAACAAACAAATAAAAAGTAAGCACCTCTCCAGACAGCAACAGGAACAAGGCAATCAGATTCCCCGATCTGGATTGCAGGAACAAGTGGGCCATCTTCCCAGACCAACTGCTTCCTACCAGTATAAAGTCTCAGGAGCAGGTCCTGGCCTGTTTCTATCACATCACCTCCTTCTGGGTGAGGGTTCGTGCAGGGGGAGGGACAGCTTGACTGACAGTGCCTCCTAGACCCCCAGAGTGAGGGAACCCCACGGAGGGGAAGGAGGTGCAGCTACAGGGGAGCTATGGGAGGATTTAAAAGAGGAAAAACCAGTTTCTCATGTGGAGCTGGGCCATGATAACACAGCTCCTCACCCTGTGGGGCTGAGATGCAGCTGCTTGTCCAACTTTACCATTTTCATTCCTATTAGTGTAGCTAGAATAATTATTTTTCTAACTCCCACATGCATGCCTTTAGTAAACCCATTACTTGAGGCTTATACTGTTCCTTAAGCACCAAAATAACATACTGGCAAGTATAATTATTAGCAAATAATAATGGCCACTCTTAGGAGTCCTGACTACATATTAGGCATCAGTATGTTATAAATCTTCACAATTTGAAAGACTTTACAGATGAGCACACCAAGTGCTTAGTGAGAATGTTAAATGCTAGGGAGTTGGTTGGATAAATTACCCAAACTCCACTCAAAGTGGCTGAACTGGATTCAGTACTAGATTCTAATCCCACATCAGTCTGATTCTTACATACATTTTGCTGCAGCTGGGATCCATTCTTCAGTTCTATGTAGCATCTTCACCACCCATCTGAGCAAGACGGGGGGGGGGGGCCTAAACTGACAGTGGAGTCACAGATTTGCTCTTGGCTCTAGGTAGAAGCCACTGCCTGACTGTGGGTGGGTTCCCAAGCCCTGCTCTCAACAGAATTTGCTTCCCAGGAAATTTCTGCCTCAGAGTTCTCTGGGCCAGGTCTAAGCGAGTCCAAAGACTCAATGAGCAGTCATTCTGTCACATAGATAAATAGAAATGATTCCACAGCAAATTTCCTCTACTGCAATGACAACCAACTCCATTTACCTAATTCCGCTTCCCCCTTTGTACACGTACATACATATTTTACAGCCATGCCATCTGGGTTCCCATAGTTACGGTCTTGCCAGCATTTCCATAAAAATGGTAGTAAATCTTTCTTTTCTGAGGTTCATAAATAGCCTATAAAAACCAAGTCTGGGTTGAAACTTATCTCTAATAGTTTCTAGCCAAGATACTAATACATTTTGTTAACAAATATCAATTAACTTGGCAGGCTAAGAACAGCACTCAGCCAGGTGACTTATAACTATAGAGACAGAGACAGAGAGGCAGAGGCAGAGACAGAGAGGCAGAGACAGTGACAGAGGGGATGGAGGAGAGAGAGCAACAGAAAGAGCAAGAGAGAATGGAAGACACAGAGAAGGGAGACAAAGAAAAGGTAAATATCCAATATCAGAGAACTGGCTCAATAAATTATTGTACAAATACACAGTGGACAATTACACCAAAGTAAAAAGTGATGCTATAAGAGAAAATGTTTAATAACTTGGAAGATGATATTCAATATGGTATTAAGTGACAAAGTAGGTAACACCCAAGTGAAGAACAAATAAATAAATCATAGAAATAAAGGTGATGGGGTTCCCAGTTATTTTTAGCTTGTTATTTTAGCTAAGCACTGTGATTCAATTTTCAAAAAATAGATATATATTACTTTCAAAAGGATAATTAAAAAACAAAAAAACACTTAGAAGTTTTCCAAGCTTTGTCCTGACTCTCTGATTAAATAAAGCCAAGAGTATTATTACCCATTTCTACAGCTGGGGAAGCAGAGGCCCAGAGCAGTTATCCTCATGCTGCGTTGCAAAGCTGAACAAAGACCAAAACCCAGCAGCTTTGCCCAAGGCCTGGCTGTTTCCTAATCCCAGTTGCTCTTACCTTCTAGGGAGGCCATGGTCACCCAAGCGGGCACACACAGGGCCCTCGGCACTTTCCTCACCAGCCAGGCCAGACTCCCTGCCCACCTTAGCTGTGAGAACTGCCTTTGAAATCACTTGAGCTCTTTCCTCTTTTGTGTGAGAGGGTAATTAAGTGCAATTGGAAATCTGAGTGTTGTATTGGAATTGCTGAATGTTATCTTTCATGTGCCATTTTAAACTCATCTCTGTGTCTGTGTCGGAAAGGTCACTACCACTGACTGAATAGCATTGATTTCCAGGCATTTACAGATGTACATGACAACCCCTAAAGGGGCTTTCACAGAAGGAGGGCCAGGCCACAAAATGTAGCTGGTAAATATCTCCTCTGAGCCACGAACGTGGGCAGAATCATTCTGAAACAGAGCCACCTGAGGACTTGAGGCGGCTCCATTTCAGGCTGAGTTCAAAGCTGTGATTGCAAAGTTCTTAAAGCCCCCTGAGTCCCTTGCACCATTTGGGGGCTGACACATGTCTGGTCAGACACCCAGATTACTGTGAGAAATAAGCTCTGGGTTGTGGTTCCTCCCTCAGGCACACAGATGACCGGAGTGATACGATAGACAGCTAAAGGAGGCTTCCTGTGCAGGGGCACAGTCGCTGGATGCTGCTCTGCACTGTGAATTTGAAAGTGCTCAGAAAGAGCTGTCAGATTTAATTTAAATGCTGTTCATTAGAGACACATCAGTGAGTGTCGCAGGTGGTTTCAGAAAACCAGTTGAGCCAGGAGCCCACCTGTTCCTCCAGCATCAAAAGCAGTGGCAGCGGTGGCCCCTGTCCCTTGCAGGGCTTTGCTAGCCCTGCTACCCCATGGCCAAGTGTCTGCTTGGCCTGAGACTGTGCATCAGGACACAGAGGACTTCCACACCAAGGAAGGACACAAAAGGACCAAGCACAGTAGCTCGCTAGTCCCCCAAACTCAATGCCAAATTCATCCGAAGAAACCTGTTCTCCAGTAGAGGTGACACTCACCTACTGCCTACTACTGTCTGCTGCATGGGTTTCCTATCCCTGGCTCTTGTCCCAGGCATTCAAGTGGGGGTCATCCTCCAACTCTTTTGTAGAAGGTGTCAAGTTCTTGACAGAAATGAAAGGAAGATGGGCTCTAGCGTCACATAAATCTATACTCCAATACTGCTTCCACACTTACCAAGCCAGGACATCTCAGAAAAATTGTGTAATCCAGTGGTTCTTAAAGTCTCATTAGGTGCCCGTGAGGGTGGCTGAGACCTTGTAGGAGCTGGCTACACAATCAAAATTATTTCTGTAAGAGTACTACAATGTTGTCTTTTTTACTTTTTATCTCTCCAGTTTCTTGATGGTTACAAGATGTGAGTTGTCATCCGTCTGATAGCTAATTGGATGTACACTTGTGCATTTTCATGTTTCAAATGTTTATGCTTCAATTTCTAATATGATAAATGTTGATAGAAATCATCCACGTAGACAAAAGCTCTTTGGGATTCTCAGTAAATTTTAGGATGGATTGAGAACTGCTCATCTAATCTCTTTGTACCATTGCTTCTTCATGTGGGTATTAACTTAGATGAAGTACAGGGATGTGGGAGCAGTAAAGCAAAATCTATTTCACTCCATTCACACAGTCACTGTGCCCAGCTGATCTGAGTACTCAGCTTCACCCACTATGAGAATGAACACTGGGTATCCCTGGGTTAGAACACTGGGTTCAGTGTTAGAAACACTGGGTGTCCCTAGTATACACGAGGGCTTTGGTAATCTTAGATTGAGTGCCAAAGTCTTCCTCATTTTCCCAATTTCCTGCCTCCCTTCTCTGTGTCATTTCCAGAGGTACTGAGTACACTGTATTTCCTCCAAGCCTGTAGCCCCTGTGGTTTGGAGGTGGGGTCTTCACTGAAATGCACAACTATTTCTGGCATCAACTATTTCAAGGACATGGAGGGTTCACAGACAGCATGAAGCTCTTGGAGAGGAATGCCTCCATGTCTCCCTTGGTCTCACACCTCTGGGCCAAGGCAGTTAGGATGCAAGGACACTTAACTTTCAGTGTATCAGAACACAGAGGACATCTACCCCCTTGTGATGGCTCCTGGGAAGAAAGGACCTCGGGTTTCCACACCTCTTAGTCCCCAAACCCTCTGTCAACTTCCCAAGGGCTCACAGGTTCTTCAGATAAACACAGCCTGCTCTTCCCCATCCTGTCCTTCTAAGACCTCAACACATAGGCTTGCTCTGTAAGGGGCCTACTGTTGGGTACCTGATGACACAGAGCAGGGAAAGTCTGGGTCAGGAAAACCCACCAGGGATAGTGGCCAAGAGAGACTAGTTTCTCAAGTAAGACTATCAGGATAGGAGACTGATCCCATGTGAGAAGGGAGGGCAGGAAGCCACTGGGGATAACCAGGGGTTATTTTTGCAATGCTGATGGGTAAGGAGGCTGTTCACTGAGTCAAGAAGAGTACAAGGGGGCCCAGTGGGGACCAAGGGTGTGGAAACCCAGGCCTGGTGCTCAGGCTAGAGGTCAATCTTCAGATCGCAGAGTGGCAGCTGAGTTGCAGAAGAACCACACTGTGGCTCAGAGATACTGAGGCAGAGATTACAGCTGGAAGAAGCCAGCAGAAGGCTGGCTGGAAATTCATTCTCTGCATTGTAGAATGCTCCAGGGTCTCTGTTGCTAAATCTTATTCTCAACTGCCTGACTACACTTCTGGTGCTCTGATTTCATTTTCCTTTTGGCCTTCAGATCTGCTTTTGTTCCCTGAAAGATTTTGTTCTCTCTTTTTGCTCCCTAAGTCATCTGTCTTCCACACTTCCCCTCCTGAGCCCACCTGGGAATGCTCAGTACATTCAAGGCAAAACCTCCATTGGTGGCACCCGCTGTCCTGAGCTGTGCCACCCAAGGCTGACCAGGAACATTCCTCCTTTTTATTGAGGCCTTATTAGAAACTGAAGGAGCAGTGAGACCACACAGGGAGAGCACACAGAGCCAGAAGAGAGAAGAGTCTCAGGAGAATGCCTGCCATGACGCAACCATTAGCAAATGTCAAAAACTCTCCTTTCTTCTAACATGCACACTTCCAAGTCTTGTTTTCAAGGGAATTATCTTCAACAGCTAATGTGGAGAACTTATGGGTCATTTTGGTAAATTTACACCAGAACCAGGTCTTTCACCCTCAAAATGAATCAATTCCTTGTAGCAGATGCTTTTCCATTCAAAAGCAATGCATAACAAAAGAAACAACAGCAAAAATATCTCCAGCCTGCACAGTGGTTTGTTTTTTTCTAATGATTGTTTTTATGGACATTTGCTTAGATTTTAAGAATATAGGTGGTCCCTTACAATTCACTGTTGATTAAAAATTGTTTTAATAAAATGTTGTTTTAATAAATGCTTTATGGAAAGATGAAAAATGATACTAGTTGGCAGTCAACAGTTTGTTTAATTCAGATGACTTTAAAGTATTTGGAAGTCAGAGGTATGGTTCATCTATCAATTCTCACATAAGTGACAATTAGTAATTTTCCTCAAATGCTACTAGTCAATAATTCACTGACATGGATGGGGGAAGCATGCTAGCTAGAACAGGTTAGGTTAGGTTTCAGTGTATTTCTGGTTCATATTCATTGTTATGCGTGGAAGAGTTTGCTCCATGAGACTTCAGAGACCCATGCCAGGCAGATCAGCAAGATGGCGAAGTAGAGAAGAAACACACTTAATGTTGGAAGCTGTGTTTGTCATTCTGTTCACATTGTAGAAACCACAAATTGCATAAATTGGTCTACATTCACCAGGGAATTGGAAGCAGAAAACTTCACATGAATATAAGTAAAATTTAACAGAACAAGAATAATGACTCTAAGCTCAGTGATATCTTCTACATGATGACAAAAGCAAAGAGAACAATAAAATATAATGACCTCAGGACACAGCTTGAAAATTGGAATTATGTAATGTTAGAAATTAGCTATCTGGGGGGAAAACATCATGTGGCATTTCACATCTCACTTTATCAATGAGACTCAAGCAGTTTATGTGACCAGCCCAGGACCACAGCTTGGTGAGCACAGTAGCCAGGCTTGTTTCTAGTCTAGCAGACTTTGAAGGAGGAGCCCTGTAAAGGCCACACTTGAAAACCACAACAATAATAAAGGCATACTTTGCACGAGATTGCTTTATATTAAAAGTCATTCATTTCTTCTTCATTCTATCTGTAAGGGGCTAATTTTCACTTCCAGGAGGAATGAAATAATAAAATCAACTCACCACTCAGAGATGACACATGCTCTGCTGCAAACCTGCAACAACTTAAAAGATAAGCACTTGCCTGCTTATCCTGCAAGCAAAGCCTCAGAGTAAAGCCTGCACATAGGCTTAGGCATGACATTTGAAGTTGAGTAGAAGGGCTGACAAATATTAAAGAGACCTAAAAAGAGCATGATTCATCCCCAGAGTTCTTCAGTAGTCATGTACTCTTACTATTCCACAGAAGAAATGAAAGATACGGGGGATTAATTTCAGAACACAATATCTTGACCATAAACTTTGCATAATCAGATTCTTTTTTAAGGTTGCTTAATAATCCAAAATAGAAATGTCACACTGGCATGCATACATTTCTCACAAGACCTATTGCACTGGAATCAAAGATGTATCCACTAGAATCTCAGAGAAAAATGAGCTTTATTGGGGTTCTAAAGAAATATCAGCTTTATTGGGGTTCTAAATAGTTGTGATCGAGGATGTTTTAATCATGCGTCAATAACAGGACTGAGTTTTGAGGACCATTTGAGAACACGCTGGTGAGAATTCATCCATTGCCTTTAATGAAGACAACTATGAGTCATCTGTAAGACCCAGGGAAGCAAGAGGTCAATTTGTAAATCCTGGTGTCTCAGCTTTTTTGTTCTAAACATGGTGGTACTGGAGGACCCTCGTCCTGACCACGTGCTAGGTGTTCATTTTAACCACAGACCCTGTGATGTCATAGCTCATTGCCATGTAAGTTCTGAGAGCTATCAGATGTTCCTTTGAAAGAAGCTAAAATTTTCCCTGCCAAAATTCTTCTTAGCTTTGTCCTCTCAGATGACACAGAACAATATTATCCCCTCTTCCTCTTATCTTTTAAATATTTGAAACTAGCTTTCATGTTTGTACTTGAAGTTTTCCAGTGTATAGAGTAAACTGCCTACTAGGAAACTTACAGATACCTCAAGTGTGTTGAGGTTCTTATGGTTCCAGACCTTGCATCTGTGCTGTAGGCAACCACATAGAATCTGTCCACTGAGATCATGCATGTTGTCAGATGTCAGAAGTTGACACAGTATCTGGCTGAGTGTATTTCCTGGAAAAGGCATTTTAGAAAGAGAAAAAGCAATCTGAAGAAAGCAGAGGTCACATGGGCACGACCAGTGGCAGACCAGCTTTAACCTTTGAGCAGTTTGCCTGTGATAAGGATGACCTCAGCACTCCTGTTTGTGCCGCAGCACTTTTGTGTTTGAAAATATGAGAAGGCTGATCATAACAAGACGTGGGCATGTCAACTCTTGTTCAGCTTTATTTAATAATTATTAAAAATGAAGCCTGGTTATACTTAGAAGAAGGTAGGGATCATATGAAATCCATGGAACTATACCAAATGAGAGCTCAAAAATGATAGGATTTGAGAAAAGACTAGAGCACAGGAGTGCTTTCCTTAGCTGGTAGAGAGTTGGTGGTTAAGATAAAACACAAAATAAAATCTCTGAGAATTACCTACATTTAGCAATGGTGATCTTCCTTCTGCCTTGCCAACTCTAGAGTCAAACATCCCATAGACTCCACATTATTCACACTAGACACTCTAGTAGATCGTTTGAACAGTGTGGATAAAAAACCAGGAATCATTTTTATTGGTTGTGTCATTTATCATAGATAAGATTCCCAAACTAATGATTCAGCAAGAAGTTCTTACTGGGAAATTTCTTTTGATGGATGAACTTGCCTCTGGGGCCATTACAGCAACAGCGTACAGGAGATGAAGCCTGGGTTCTGCATCAGTGTTGATGTTTGAATTATGCAAGGAGGTTGACCAGGGCTGTCAGTAGTGCCATGAACTGGTGAGCTGGTGCTCTGAGGGATGAAAAACTCAAATATATTTAAAAGAGCCAATGAAGCTAAATCTTTGCACACGCTCGTGGAACTTGTGATTTTGAGTGATAATCCCTCCCTAGAGCGATCCCTTTCTCAAGCAGGTGATCCCTCAGCCTGAATATCTTCATCAGCTTACTTCCCCTTTCCTATTATGTTGCCACGTTGTCTCACAAAATTCATTTTCCTTGAGGCTGAATTCTGCTGAACACCTCTTCTATGGACTGAAAGTCACAATTTCTTATGTCTTTGCAGGGCTCATAGTTTCGGATTGTGTTCTAAACACCGTGAGCATTATATTCTAAAGTTGCTTGTTTCTGTTATGTTCCTCCAAGAGTTCATAATTCTCATTCAAATGTTTCTGTGCTTTAGAGGTGATTGACTTGTCCACATTCAAGCTCCATCGTTTCTTCTCCCTGCAGACTTCACATCAGGCCTTCTGGGATACTAGATGCTGCCCCATGCATCCATGGTTCGGCAGTCACCAGGAGATGAAGGAATGAGCTCTTTGCAGTGACTGGGGTGGTCCTGGGCTCTTTCTTCTAGTTCTTGAAGCCAGTAAGATGGTGGATTTCAAGTTCTAGCCTCTCTATGTGGTACCAAGTGAGGGAATCTCTCATTGGGCTAAAAGTTGTAAAAAGATGAGAAACTCAGTACTGGCCTACTAGTCAGGTTAGAACCCATTCCAGCTTCTGAGTACTTTACAGTGCCTTCAGTGAGTGTGTGTGTGTGTGTGCGTGCACACTTGTTAAATTCATATTACTTTATTCTCCTTAGTTTCTGCTTCAAGGCAACTCTGCATCTGGAACTCTAGTTGACAACTCATGGTAGCTGTGTGACTGTGGGACAGTTTTCTAAAGTATAAAATAACCATAATAATCCCCATCTTATAAAATCATTATGAATGATGAGTGAATGTACCACAATAAAAGTTAGTTTACTCTCCCCACTTCAGCCTAAATGAGCACATGGCTGATTGCCAAACACAGTCTAGGAGTCTGTCAGAATCACCGGAGGCTCTGTTTGTTTGTTTCAATGTATCACTGAAAGATTCACAGATTCTGGTGTAGATCAGGGATGCACTTGTATTTTTGCTGTATTTTTAATGATCTTCCCCATGGAATATTTTTTAGACAGTTCAGGTATTTTGCCAATCTGATTGGTGATATAATTTTAGTTGCTCTGCTGAAAATATTCACACATTTCCTAAACAATTACATTCTCTGAGTGCATAATTTGTGATAGGTCTATCTTTAAATATTTAGGGGAGAAAAATAAATACAGAAACATAAAACTATTTATAACAATAATAAATTCAGTAGCATATAATTTACTTTTAACTTTCCCACAGGACTGAAATGCAAATTCCTAGAAATAGGTACAGAAATAACTTGAGGCTTGGAGTATATGCACAAAAGTTTTGTAATAGAAGACTAAATTAACGTAAAACTGAGCATAGGAACCAGATTGTAAATAGATCCAAAATTTCTGACTTTCCTTTGCTTATCAGTTTCTGCTTACATTCTGAACATAGTCCCTAGGGGAGAAACAGCCCCAGACGAGGCAGGGTGTACAGGACCCGCTTTGGAGCTGCTCGGTAGCTGCTGGCCATGAAGGATACACACAAGACAGTGCATGTTTGGACCTTGGATGCTTCCAGAACCTGATGTTTCTTTCATCTTGTTCCTTGTGAAAGTCCCTCTAGTATCTACATGGCTTGGCCACCAATACGTGGAGCCGTGGCGCTTTTCAAAGTGGATTAGTGTTCCCTACACATTTAATTAAAGTGGACCTCATTCTGTCATCCTCAAGAGGAAAATTGTGCAGCAAGAAATTCCTTAAGTGCAGACATTGACTACAAATATGTCTCCCACTTGGGTCCTTAAAGTGATCCAGTTGACTTCAGAGTTCAGAAATTCTGGAATAAAATATAAATTTAGGGCTTTTTCTTTTTACAACAGAGGTGTCAGCTCTGAGTGGAAAAGGTCACATTCCTGACATGATATAGATGTCACACTTATAAAGTCCCACCTGTGTGTCATTCTGCTAAGTGGTAAAAATATGAATATGCTTCTCAAGTCGATAAACTTGCAAAGGGAGAAATCTATTCAGAATGTTTCTCTGGTTCATCGATGGATACAGATTATTAAGCACACACTCAACAGAAAATGCCATCTCAGGATCTGTTCCCTAAGCATCATGGGAAATTATCTTATATGAGGGCTGACTTTATATTCTGGTCTGCAGCTGGATTGCCATTGGTTGCAGCAGATCTCACCATGGTAACTATTTTAGCCCTGACATATTTTGTGCCTTGAATGTACTTCCTGTTTACAAGGAGCCTAACAAATGACTACAGAAGCCTACCTCAGTGACTCACAACTCTGACTACCCATTAGAAGCACCTGGGAAACAGCTTAGAAATGGCATGCCTGGGCCACATGCTCAAAAATTCCAATGTGTAGTCCAGCATGGGAGACTAAATTAGACATGACATTTAGGTATAGTATTTTTAAAAAGCGCCCTGGGTAATTCTGCAGTCAAGGTAGACAGCCATTGTTTCCAAACCCTCTTTGTCAGGGGTTGGTGAAAGTGAGCCTTTCTAGGTTCCAGGAAGATAAAATCTTTCTTTTTCATTTTCATTTTTATCGGTACCAGGGATCGAACTCATGACTGCCTGCTTGCAAGGCAGGCGCTTATGCCACTGAGCTAAATCCCCAGCCCCTGATAAAATCTTTCTTTCTTACCTTATTTTCTTTTTTTGGGTTGATTTCTCTGTTTTCACTTAGGTGAAAGAAAATATGTATCTCCTGCATCTGACTGTGTCTCCATCTCTCAGCTTTCAAAATGGCAACAGACAGTATGTCGGAGGGATGGAACACTTCAGTGGTATCCAGACTCACTGAGGTCCAGCTGCTCTTGGGGGACACAGGCATGTCAAGATCAATGACAGAGAACAAGTAAGCAAAGGTGCAGAATGCTGTTGCCCCAATATTCATCGAAAGTGACTGTAAATTCTATCAGGGATGATGAGGACTAGCTGGAAGGGAGAGATTTGACAGTAAAAATGACTAGTGGAATTCCTCCGACTGTGGAGTTAAAGACAAGCTGTAGACCTCACCCGCTCTCCTGAGCAAGAAATCAGTGGGCTGTCCCAGGAGCTCAGCGTTGCTTATTTGATTGTTATAGAATCAGTAAATCCCAGAGAATGCCAAAATCCTAATTCCTAGACCTGTGTTGTGAGATACCATCGTGTGAGTCTGAATTTATCTTTATCATTTGTTTATACCCAGTGAAACATGGAATCTGCACCCTGAAGATCAAGATTGGGTTTTACAGAAGCTTATTCAATGACAGTCAAAAATCAGATAATGGCAATTTTCTGTCTGTAGGGACACCAAGAAAGCTCAAAGATAACACACGTGAGATTCAAATCACTGAGAGTTTTTAGTGCCAAACTTACTTCTCATTCAAAGTTTCTAAGACATGCAAGATGCAGAAGAGCAGTGATCCCCAAAGGTCCAAACACAGCTCCCTAAATATCTATTCTGTCCTGTGTTATCTTTGCTCTGGCTCCACTTTCCCATAAGAGGCTCAAGAACTTGGTATTTAATAGAGCTTAACTGGAAGAGTCACTGCAGCTATGAAGAATCTCTCGTGTATACTCAAGCTTGTTTACGTTGAACCTGTCACGGCACTCGACGTAGGACAAAGACCAGGCAAAGGCACTTCAGTGTGAATCACTATACCTACCTCATATGAAGTTTACTCTTAATTCAAAGTTTAAAAACCATAAGAAAACACAGCAATTAACAAAAAGTAATACATAGGTTATTGAGATTTCCCAGTGGGCCATGTCCCATAAACCCATGAATTGCAGACTTAGTTACAGTAAATAAGTGAAAAGGATTTGATGTGTCCAGCAAAAGTAGCACGATTCTCCTTTACCTTTCTGCTAATGAATACTATTTGTGTGTTTTCTGGGAAGACTGGTTTTTAGAGATTCGCAAGGGAATTTTTTGGTCTCTCTCTGTCTCTGCCTCTGTCTCTGTCTCTGTCTGTCTGTCTCTGTCTCTCTCTGTCTCTGTCTGTCTGTCTGTCTGTCTCTCTTTCCCTAGATGTCCCAAAGAAAGGTCAAACACACATGGCAAACCTGCTGCTAATCTTTTTCTTTCCAGTGTTGTAGCTCAGAAAATGTTATGTCACTTTGGACCTCAAAGTGAGAGGGTCTGAGAAGAGGCAAATGTCTGCAAGGGATTTCTCCGGATTCCCAGGATACAGGTTGTCAGAGGACACAATTGTCTTCATTTTCCTTACTGCATTTTCATTAACAACGGAAGACTAAACTCTTCACCTAGGAAGAGACTGGACCCCAACACCACTCCTACAGTCCGAGGGACTCTGTCACACACAGGCCACTCTCTGCTCCTCAGGCCCACTGATTGTCCCTAACAGTTACATATTCTTCTCTAAAGGCACCTGCTGCCCCATGTCCCTGTCCCTAAGAAGAGTGCATGTAAGCCTCAGACACCAGGCCCTTTCTACTTTTCTATTTTGTGTGGCTCCCATGTTCCTTTGCATGTTAGACAATCTGGACACCTTTCTCCTCTTAATCTGCCTATTGTCAGATTATTTCAGCACATATTGCACATAGCTTCAATCGCTGAATCTACAGAGGGAATGTTTAAAATTCCTTACACCAGCACTGCCAATGTTTTAAAAATGCTTCTAAATCCATTGCCATCCTGACATGCAGTACTCAGGACAAGATTCTTTTTCCTGGAATAGAACATAACAAATTCAAACTCAAACAAGCAAGAACTTAAAGCAAGTTGACGATAAAGCAAAATAAGAAGTCAGCCCTTGCCTTGTAACATTCTGTGCTATATTTCTCCACATGAGGCATGACTCTCTCAATGCAAGATGCAGGTTGCTTTGAAATTCCTGTACATGCATTTATGCATCCATATATATGGATAATGATTTCAGAAGCACTAGTTTAAAAATCTCCTTTGGATAATACACTATTGGCCACTGTAATTATGAGAACAATAAATTCTGGAGCTCAAGCTATGTGCTAATAGAGGGGTAGACAGATACTTTTCCAAGCATATTGTTGCCATATTTATCTAGTTCCTGGGATAATATACCCTATACATAGTGAGTGTCCATTAAGTACTTTTGTTGGGATAAAATCATCTATATTTGGAAATGCATAGTAAACTTTTGAAGGAGGCAGTTCAGAAATAATTATCTTTACATTATAAATAAGAGAGGTAATGTGGAAGGAAATTAAGTGGTGTGTTCCGAGTTCACAGCTGGTGAGTATCTAAATGAGGAATTATGCCAGATCTCACGGACTGAAGACATCCTCCGTCCCTCCATCGGGGACATATGAATAGCAGCGCTGTGCCCTCTTGGATCTTTTCACAGTGCCAGGTCAGGATTGCTACTCAATAATCTCTTCGCTGTTGATGTAACCTTTGCCCCTAATAATCCCCAGTTGAATTCCTGTTACTCCAAATGCAGACACTGAAAATATTCTGGAAGCTTGCAGTAAATGAGGCTGCAGGACACGCAAAGAAAAGCAGACACGTAAAGCAAAGGTGCCTGCCACCAGATACCCTCATGGCCCGAGTATGTCCCTTAGCCTATTAAGCCACCAATGCTTACACTGTAAACAAAAGAAGAGTTTATCACTGCACCCAATTTGACTTTTTTTATTTTAAAAAGAGAAAAGATAAAAATAACAATGCAATAGAGTTTCAAAACAGGTTAGCAGGACAGTTACAACATTAATACATTGTGTTTTGTGGGCTGCCAAGTAGTTATTCAGAGTACCAGATATAGACATCATACCTTGTCCAGACAATATTAGCACAAATCTTTCTTTTCAATGAACTAAGAGAAACTAGTGGTATAACTATCTTGACTATCTCATGTATACATATATTTTTTCTTTTTTCCCTTTCTTTTTTTCACCTATCACAATTTGTCTTTTCTTTTGAACAGTTTCTTCCCAGTTCACAGTATCTATTGCACATTTTGGATCTTATTTACTTATTCAGTTTCCCACAGTAGTAGATAATGTGATGCTTATACATATGGGTCTGATTTATTTCACTTATGAGTATTGTCTCTAGTTGCATCCATTTACCTATAAAAGTTTCAAGTTTATTCTTCTTTATGACCGAGTAGTACTCCATTACATAAAAGCTCACATTTTTTTATACATTCCTCCATTAATGGGCACTTGGGTTATTTCTAATATTTAGCTATTACAAATTGTACTGCTATAAACACAGGCGCATGTATATCACTGTGGTATGATGTTTTTAATTGTTCGGTGAAGATACTCAGAAAGGGAATAGTTAGATTGAATGGGACCTCTAATTCTATTTTTTAAGGACTCTCCACACTGATTTCCACAGTGGTTGCACCAGTCTACACTCTCACCCATAGTGGAAAATGGTTCCTTTTTCTCCACAGCCCCACCACATTTGCTACTTGTTGATTTCTTGATGAAAAGCATTCTTTTTGGGGTGAGATGGAATCTCAGTGTTGTTTTAATTTGCATCTCTTGAATGACCAGTGATGCTGAACATTTTTTCATATATTTCTTCATCTTAGAAGTGTATATTCATCTCAGATGCCCATTTTTGGATTGAGTCTTTGAATTTAGGGGTTTAACTTTTTCAGTTCTTCATGTGTTCTAGAGAGAAGTCCTTTGTTTGAGGGACAGCTAGCTATAAGTTTTTCCTACTGTTTGTATTGTCTTTTTATTGTGCTGGTGATTTCTTTTGTTGCGCAAAGCTTTTTAATAAGGTGAGTATCCATTTGTTGATTCTTTGTAGTATTTCCCTCGCAATCTGGGCTTTGTTCATGATCTCTGCCTACACTGTCTTCCAGATTTCTACCTATTTTCTCTTCCAGTAAATTTAGCGTTTCTATTTTAATATTTAGATCTTTAGTCCATTCAACATTAGTGTAGTACATGGTGATAGATATGGATATAATTTTAATCATCATCATGTAGAAAGTCAGTTTTTCTAGCACAATTTATTAAAAAGACTATCTTTTTTCCAGTGAACATGTTTGGCTCCTTTGTCAAAGATAAGGCAGCCAAATGTGCTTTGTATATGCAACTTCTGTTGTGTTCCACTGATCTTCAGTCCTATTTTTTTTCCAATATCATGCTGATTTTATCATAGTAGCTTTATAGTATAATTTATAGTATAGTATAATTATAGGTCTGGGATTGTGACACTAGTTGATTTGCCTTTTGCTATTTTAGATTTCTTCTGGTTCCAAATGAATTTTAGGAGTGTTTTCTCTAGATATGTAAGGTATGTTAGTGGTATTTTGATTGAGATTGCATTAAATCTGTATAGTACTTTTGGGAGTATGGCCATTTTCACTGTGTTGGTTCTGCCTATCCAAGAGCAAGGGATATCTTTCCATTTTCTTATATCCTCTTCCATTTCCTTTTTTAGGATATTGTAATTTTCACAATACAGATTTTTGCATCCTTTTTTAGATGGATTCCTAAGTATTTCATTTTTTTAGATGCTACTGTGAAGAGTGTGCTTTTCCTAATTTCTCTGGCAGTGAGTTTGTTGTTTGTGTACAGAAATGCTATGGATTTTTTTAGTGCTGACTTCATATTCTGCTACAATACTGAATATGAATATTAAATCTACAAGATTTTGGTGAAGTTTTGGGGGTCTTCAATGTAGAGCACCATGTAATTTGCAAATACTGATGTTTAACTTCTTCCTTTCCTATCTTTATTCCTTTGATTTTTTTCTCTTGTCTAATTGTCCTAGCTAATGTTTCCAGAGCTATACTGAATAAGAGTGGTGATAATGGACAGCTTTGTCTTGTTCCTGATTTTAGAGTAAAAAAATTTGTTTTCCATCATTTCCTATGATGTTAGCTATTGGTTTGTCATAGATGGTTTTTATAAGATGGAGGTAAAGACTATCTATTCCAGTTTTCTGTAGGGTTTTGTCATGAATGGATGTTAGACTTTGTCAAATGCTTTTTCTGCATCTATTGAGATGAGCATGCGATTTTTGTCTTTGGTTCTCTTAATATGATATATTACATTTATTAATTTGTGTGTGTTGAATTATCTCCACATCCCTGGAGTGAATCCTACTTGGTAATGGTGTATAATCTTGATGATTTGTTGCATTCTGTTTGCCAGTATCTTATTGAGGATTTCTGCATCTATATTCATTAGGGAGATTGGCCTGTAGTTTTCTTTTTTAGTTGCATTCTTCTCTGGTTTTGGAATCAGGATACTTGCTTCCAGGGATAATTTTAGAAGTACTGCTTCCCTTTCAATTGCTTTAGAGTTTCAGTATTAGTGGAATTAGTTCATCTCTCAGTTTTTTGTAGAGTTCAACAGTGAGTCCTTCAGGGCCTGGGTTTGTCCTTGTTGATAAATTTCTTATTACATTTTCAATTTCATTGACTGATATCAGGTTATTTAGAATTTTTATATTTTCTTGGCTTAGTTTTGGCACTTCAATTGTGTCTAGGAATCTGTCCATTTCTTCTGTGTTCTCCATCCTATCAGAATATATGTTCTCACAGTAGGTACTGATGATCTCCTGGATTTCTTATGTCCCTCTTTTCATTACTTATTATTTGAATTTGTGTTTTTTCTCTCCCTTTTTTGTTAACATTGACTAATGGTTTATCAATTTTATTTGTTCTTTCAAAAAACCAACTTTTCAATTCATTTGATTCTTTGCATTGTTTTCTTTGATTCTTTGCATTGTTTCCATTGCATTAATTTCTGCTTTTATCTTTATAATTTCCTCCTTCATATGACCTTCGTTTTTGACTTGCTCTTATCTTTCTAGAATTTGAGGTTCAACATTAGGTTGTTTATTTGAAGTCATTCTGTTTTCCTGACGTATGAGTTCATCACTATAAATTTCCTTTTTAGGACTGCTTTCATTGTGACCCATAAGTTTTGATATGTTGTATTGGCATTATTGTTTAATTGTATCTACAGTTTAATTTAGTCTTTTAATTTTCTCTGTGATCCATTGGTTGTTCATATGGGTGTTTTATAATTTCAATAAATTTATGTAGTTTTGTGATTGCCTTTGTTGTTGATCTCCAGTTTTATTGTGCTATGCTCAGATAGTATGTATGGGATGATTTAAATTTCTCTATATTTATTTAAACATGTTTTGCCAGTTAATAGAGGGTCTGTTTTGGAGAACATCCTACATGAAGCTGAGAAGAATGTATTCTAACATTTTGGGGTCGGACACTCTGTAGACATTTACCAAGTTCATTTCTTCACAGATAGTTAATTCTAATACTATTTATTGATTTTTTTTTTTTTTTTTTTTTTTTTTGTCTAGTTGATCTATCTGTTTGTGCTTAAGGTCCCCCACTACAATTGTATTAGTGCTTATTTGGTTTTCCATGTCTGGTAATATTTGTTTTATGTAGTTGGTTGATCCCGTGTTTGGTTCATAATTATTTATGATTGTTATCTCTTCTTGGAATTTTCCTTTAACAAGTACACAGTTACTTTCTTTTATCGCTTTTGATCAATTTTGGTTTAGAGTTTGCACTGTCTGCAAACAGAATAGATACCTCTATCTTTTTTTCTGAGTTCCTGTAGCATGGACAATTGTTTTCCATCTTTTGGCTTTCAGTCTATGAATTTCTTTTTGGGTTAAATGTGTTTCTTGAATGCAGCATACTGCAGGATCTTGTTTTTGATTCATTTGGCCAGACTGTTTCTTTTGTTTGGTGAATTGAGACCATTTATGTGGCTGGGTATAATTGATATGTGTTGGCTTTTCTTTTTCTTTTTCTTTATTTCTTTATTTATTTTTTGATCTTTTTCTTTTTTATCGGTACCAGGGATCAAACTCACGACCACACGCTTGCAAGGCAGGTGCTTATGCCAGTGAGCTAAATCCCCAGCCCGGTTTTTCTTTTTCATGTTGTATTCTTGTTATTCATTCCCTACCTTTATCTTCTATTTAACTGCCTACTCCGCCTGGAAGCTTCTATCTATTAATGTTTATGTGTTAGTGGTCTTTGCTATCTCTTTCTAATACATCCTTCAGAGCATCCTGTAAAGCTGGTTTGGTGATCATAGGTTTCTTCAGTTGTTCTTTGTTATGGAAGTACCTTATTTCTCCATCAATTCTGAAAGATAGTTTTGTGGGGTACATCAATCTGGATTGAAATTTGTTTCCCTTTAGGGCTTGAAGTATCTTACTCCAAGCCTTCTTTGACTGAAGGTTTCTGTTGAGAAGTTTGCTGTGATTCTGATAGGCTTTATTTCCTCTAGCTGGTTTTGATACCTTTTATTTTTTCTGAATTTCTGGAATCTTGATTATTACGTACCTTGGTGTAGATTTATTTTGGTTATGGCTATTTGGAGTTCTGTATGCTTCATTTATTTGCATGTCAAGTTTATTCTTGCTTGGGAAGTTTTCTGCCATTATTTCTGTGAAAAGGTTTTTAATGACTTTTGCACTGTCTCCAGCCTTTTCACTGATTTCAGCCGATCCTTTGTTGTTCTTCTTTGCTTCATCTTGTAGCTGTTGGATTGCTTTTTTCAGGTCTCTTGCAATTTTAAAGATATCTTTCTTTTTCTGGTCACTGTCACATTCCTGTCTCCTAGATTTGATATCCTATCTTCACCTTCATTTAGTCTGCTGCATATACTTTCAGTGGAGTGTCCAATTTCCTACATTTCTATTTGAATCTGCTTAATCACTTCCATTTCTTTTCTATCTTTGACATTCATGGTTTCAATGATTTTCCTGAGCTCCTGTATTTGTTTATCTGTGTCTTATTTAATGTTTTTTATTTTGATAGTCATTTCTTTTTGGCACCCTAGAGATTTTTTCTATGGCCTCTTTCATTTGTTTTTTCACTTCTGCTGCTATCATTTCAGAGAGCTCCATTTGTTGGCTTCCAATTTTCTTGATCTCATTGTGCTCTGGACTTGTTCTGGGTGGTTTGGGCATTTGGGATTGTATTTTGCTTCTCTGTCTTATTATTTTCTATTTTATTTTGCTTTCTATGTTGATGCTTATAGATTTCTTATGTCAGATATCCTTATCAATGATGTTAAGGCTTTCACAGGTGGTGTCTGTTCCTCCAGATGTCTTCTAGCTTGGTTTACAGGTCTGTCCCTGGAACCTACCTTTCCAACATATTAAGGCTGAGGATTTGTTATCTGTTTGACTAGCTATTGGGTTTGGTACTGGACTGACAACTGTAGTGTTGTCACTCATCTCACCAGCTGTGTTGCTCTGAGTTGATGGAGGAAAGGAAGAGCTGAACTCTCACTCATCTCACCAGTTGCCCCATCCTGAGACAATGGAGGAAGGGAGGAGGATGAACTCATACTCCTTTCACCAGCCACACTGTCCCAGGACAATAGAGGAAAGAAAGAATGCAAGCTTAGATACTCCTCTTCCTGGCACCGCCATCCCAGGGCATTGCAGGAAGGGAGGAGAATGGACTCCATTTTAACTTTTAAAAGTCTCTGATGACTTCTCTGCTGCTATTTTATCCCTAGCCCGTGTGCCTTTTTATGTGGATTGTACTGTCATGGTGAGGGAGTTTAACTTTTCCCTGTGTAAGGCCTCCAAGCAAGTTCATGTAAGATCTCCAATCACCTTCTGGATTAATCCACAATGGGATGATAGACCCATTAACCCAGAAAATGACAGATTTGGTGTTGAGTCATTTTTATACCTGCTGATATGTCTCTTTAAACCCCAACATTGTGGGAAACTGGAAGACACATTTAATAAACAAATTTCATTCTAGAATAAGGCAGAATTACTCAGATGTCTCAACTACTCTGAAATGTTTTTAAAGTTCACAGCAGAGATCAAACAAATGTCACAGCATCATGACAGAAAGAGAAAAAAAAGGGACAGGAATGAGAGATGCAGTAAGCAAAAGGGGAAAGAGAGTAAAGGAAGGAAAAAAGAAAAGAGATGCAAAGGGAGTTCACAAAGTATAAACCCATGCTACCATGGTCCCCACCCTGCTGCATTAGAATCTCACAACAGGGACTTTGTTCACATTGGGCAGCTGAGGAACGTGAGGCTGTACCCTTAATTACTCTAGGGTCAGCCCTGGAGTTTGACAGACACCAGTCGTGCAGGTGAGGGAAAGGCGAGGTAGCAGCAAGGGTGGACTGCTGTGGCGAACTAGAGAGGACTTCCTAAAACAGAAAGTATACACACCATTACCAGCTGAATCAGAGAAATCTGCTGATCTAGTTTGGGCCAGGACTGCCAGCTTTTGACCTCTGGTAAATAAAGGCTTCATACAGAGACTGCACTTCAGACACGCATTTTGGCTGTATCGCCCTGCATTTTTCATCTGTGGAGCTCAGGATCGATGTTGTCAAGGCTTATTTTATTTCTGTCCTGTTCCTAGCAGCTCAGTGGAGTTAGCATTTCCAAATCCTGCAAGTACTCTATCACGAACTTGCCCAGCACTCTGTAAGTGATGGGGACAATGTAAGCACAAGCACATTTTTCCAAGGCCTTTAATCACCAGATCAAGCATGACTGTTAGAAGAAATCTGGAAGCCTTTAGGGAGAGCAGCCCTGCTTTCACACCTCCAAGCTTATTGGTGCAGGGGCTGAATATTTCTGGAATGTCTTTATTTGAAGTTAGGGTTGTCTCTCAGCCAAGAGGTAAGACAACAGCCTTAGCTCAGTCCTTTCCCATGACCATCAGCCCATGACTCTTCCCAGGAGGGCACCCCCTCAAGGCCCTTACCTCTGTGAAGCATGCCCCCTACTGGTTAGGCTTTCAGAAGTGGAAAAAATGGAGTGATCCGTGTTTACAGGAAAGCTCTAAGCTAAAAGCCATTCCTAAGATCTTTTAAGGGACAAAAACAAACCTCCAACAAGCAAAACCCAGCATAAGAAATCTTTCATGGCTCAAGAAATTGTCATGGAATCTTGGAGGTCATCTCCCTAAATTAAGCAGCAACATTGACTGTCTTTCTGCCTATATATATCTTTATGAATCATTAACTCATGATATATACAAGACTGTATTTATTTATTAGCTGTTTAGTTTTAACATTAGCTGTTAAAGATAGAGGAAAGGGACCTCCAGGTGTCCTTTGGGGTAGTGTCAGGGTGCTTTGTCCCAATTATACAGTAAAACTCAGAGCATCCATTTTTAAGACCTAGAAGGCTAATTGAGCATGTGTAAAGAATGAATTTCAGTGACCTTCAAATCAACAGAGCCCAACCTAGCTGAGCAATTCCTTCCTAAACATTAAATATTTGTCTGCAAGCCTGAAGTTATAGAAGTTCACAGTCATGGCTCCATATATTGCAGTGATCACTGAACTGACTCTGGAAGGCAAAGTTCCTATGAGGAAACAGAGCTTTCAGAGCACAGATGTTGCCTTTGCTTCCTCCTGATCACAGGCACCAAATAAGAACCACTTTGCGAGCAGGCATGGTGTGTTAGATTTCAAGGATATCCTGAGATGTACTAACATACCAGATAGCTATGTTTTATACATTCTCCTTATTACTTCCTCCTTTTTAATGCTAGCAAAATCCATTTATAATTAAACTATTAATCAAGCACAGGGATCATCACTGAATATATGTTATACACCAACCTTGAATTGGGCTTTTACATTAAAAAGCCACAGCAACTCTGTAATTCAGTGGCAATCAGAATCCCTATTATATGGAGGAAGAAATGAGACCTAGAAGGTAAGTTATTTTTCTGAAGCTTACATTTAATTTATGGCAACTTACCCCTCGAGCATTGCCCACCATGTAACTTATCTCCCTGATCAACTTTTAGGCATCCATAATATCTCTGGCACTTAAATCCAGTGCCTGAGCCATGGCAGAGCTCCCAACGTTTATTTCCCCATAAGCAGGCAAATGACAGTGACAGGATCATGACAGTGGCTGCCCATCCTCTAGCTTCCAAAGGAAATAACTACAAAGCAATAAATACAAATCTTCAGTGTGCTATTTCCCACGTGACCATACCAAGGCACGGAAGTGTAGAAGAAGCTACAAATCCACCTGCAAGGAAAGTGTTTCTCAGGGTACTTTCCGAGGACAAATCCACTGGCCACTGGATTAAAATTTCAACAAAAACTGAACATGTCCATTGCATCTTCCCAAAGAGGTTCTTTTGGCTAGAGCTCCTGCTGACTGCCCTTGGTGATGCTCCTGAGCTGTTCAGAACCTACAAGCTGGTTTCACATCATTAGCTTTCTCTAATGTGGCACCATGTTTGCTGCCCAGGACCACCATGTGCTTGGGATCTACCAGGGTCAGAGGCCCAATTACTGCACAGGGAGAGGTTTCCAGGGAAGTTGACAGCTGAGACATGGAGCTTCAGAGCTGACCTCGACCTCGATGGACTTCCAGCAGAACTTGCCAGCCTAAATCCTCTCAGTAAATAAACCCTTGGCCTTTTCAAGTTCTGCCTATTCAATTTCCTCCCCTAAGGGGAAGGGATTCCTTGGAATGACCTAGAGTTCACAAAAGGGCTTTTTTCTCCTTTGTGCCTGAGATCCTACCTAAGAGGGCTCCTTTCTCCCTAGGGAGCCTGGGACACCTACAAGAACAATGGGATCTGGGTCTTATTTAATTAATCTTCCTTAACAACCAGGCTTTTGCTATGCCAGCTGGGCAGATGTGTTCTACCAAGGAGCCTCCCTCTGTGACTAATCCTCTATGCTAAAAGGTTGTGCTTTGCTCCAAAGCCACCTTTTATATACCTCTGCTCATGAGAGCTGCCACTTCTCACAATGCCAGACAGCCCCCTTGGCCACAGGGCTCTGAGGCTTCATTTTCTGGGCTCCCTTCATCCCTGAAATTAATCTGAAAGAGGCCTCTTTTACAAGAGTGGCAGCAACTATCCGATTCAATTTGCTTTTGCCCAAGATTTCCCAGGAGTCATGCCGAATGAGATAATCAATGATGATTATAGGGCTTGGCCCGCCTCACTGAGCCAGCGTGTTAAAAGGAGGGAGAATTTCTGCTTCGGTGCTCACCCAAGTCAGGTGCTAATTCAGGCAGATCCATTACTTTTCTCAGTGGCTCTAAACCATATGTGCTGCAATAATCATGCTGGGTAAGTCAAGGCGATCAGTGCTCTAGTCCTCCTACCTAAGCAAAGAGTATTCATTTCTGCTTCTCCCATTGCACAACAACAACAACAGAAATACCGGGGGCATCTGGAGCAAAAATCAGTAGGTTGTTTACACCAATGATGCTGAGAGATTTAATTTAGTTGGGCTGAAGTTTCTTTGTCTCTTTGGAGGAACTAGTCAATGCCTTTGCTACCAACTCAATCAAAAGAAAGCATCAAATTACTTGTTGCTGCCTCCTTACCCCAGAGGACTGTTTCTCTTAGCTGACTGTTCTGAAAGACCATCCAGGGAAGGAACACAGGGGCAAATGGCTGAGAGTTGCATCTCCCCTTCAGAGTCCCCTTCATTGCTCTCTTTCTTGCCTCTGCCAGTCTTGTAACAGCTGGCATGGAGTTGGGGTGCTCCTGTGTTATGCATATATCTATAAAGGCTGTGTCTAAAAATAATAATAGGACTGGATATTAGTTACCTATTGGTGTGTAACAAATTATCCCAAAGCTCAGCAGCTGGAAACAACAGGCATGTATATGTTCACTGAATCTGTGATTTGGGAATCTAGCAGCATTTTAGTTGTGTAGTTTGGCTCAAGTTTCTAACTAGGCTACACTTGGGGTGTCAGCCAGAGCTATGATCATCTCAAGGTGTAGTTGAAGCAGGTCAGCTTCTGAACTCACTCATGTGAACTGGAGAGACCTCAACTCTGAAGCTCACAGATGTAGACCTGTCAAGAAAGCTGGTTTCTCCCAGAATAAGCAACTCACAAGAGAGTGTGAGAACCCCAAATCAAGCCATAGCCTTTTTATAGCCTAATATTCAAAGTGACAACACATCACTTTAATTTACTGTTAGAAAAATGTCAGTATAAGTCCTACCCACACTCACGGGAAGAAGACTACACAGGGCAGCAATACCAGGAGGTGGGGTCATTAAAGACCCTTTTAGAAAGGACCATGACAGGACGAGAGACCTTTCTCTTGGAGAAATTGGAGCAAGAGAATGGAGGGGTCTTACTGTGTTAGATGCAGAGCTCATACATGTCAGAGGCAAACTCCAGTAGGGAGTTTCATTTCTGTGGTGTAAAAAATGTTATACATGACTTCAGGGAAGATAGCAGGGTATTTTTTATGCACAGGGAATTAATTTGGATAGTTAAAGTCAGAATCAAAACTGGAAGCAAAACCCTCCCTTCCAAAAAAGCTTCACTGAGGGCAGAGGGCTGAGGATGTTACAAAAGAAAAAGAAATATCTAACACATGTGCATTAGCTTTGCAACTACCCATTGCATGGAGGCCAACAGAGCAGTGAGGGAAGTATTAGAGGCTGGAAATATTTTGAAGAGACTGCTGTTGGAGTCTATAAAAGGGGACCCCCAAGGCCAAACTTTTGTCTGAAGTCATGTGAAAGACAGAAAATGTATACTGACCTTGTGTCTTTGGTTAAGGAAATGACAAGACAGAGTGTTGAAGATGGTGATTTGCTTTTCTAAGCCTGATAAGGTACAAGAAGAGGGAGACATGAATTAAGAAATGCAGGTCAGTGAAAAGAACTTAAAGAAAACAAAGGGTGACTAGTGCGCGCTGAGTTTGCAAGGAAAGCTGTTTTTCAACATTTCTAGTCTTTCTAAAAGGTGAAAGTTTCTCAAAAGAAAATCTGGCTTCAGTGTCATGATCAAATCAACCATATACATATAAGACTTACTAGAAAATTGAGGTAGGTTCTCAGCTATACAAAAAGGCAGTAGGAATCCTAATAGCCTCATCCCACAATACCCTGTGTGTGTGTTTAGCTTTTTAATTTTTTGGTACTGAGGAATTGAACCTGGGTCTCCTTCTTGGTAGGCAAGCATCCCATCACTGAGCTAAATCCCCAGTCTCCTGTAACACCTTTAACTCCATCTGAGTAGAGAAAGTATTTTAAACATAATTGTTAGTATAGCTTAGTTCAACCAATGACAATATAATACACAGAAAACTCAAAACATTTTTAAGGGGGTTGTAGCAACTTAGACTACAATACACAGAAACAGTTGAAAACAAAAACAGGCTTCTGGCTTCAAAAATCTACACTTAGGAAGCAAGGCAGAGAATGCTACAAACATAGACCATCTCCTGGGTAAAGAAGAAAGAACTCAAAGGGGAAAGTCAAGAGCCTGGAAGGTGAATTTAAGAGCTAAGCAAAACAGTTGACTACAGAGCTAAACTCAAGGAGCAGAGCCAGGTCCAAGTGAGGAATGCTGCCTGCCTTGAGGTGACAGGAGCAGGCTGGGTTTCAGGATTGCCGAGAGCAGTGCACGCACTCTGCCTCTCCTGTCCCCTTTAGGGATGCACTGTTGGATCCAGGTTGTTTCTGGGTGCACCAGGGCTGAGGCACATGAGAGGCTCAATCTATACTCAGATCAGATGGATATCATAAGCTCCAGGGACCCTGTATCCCAGACAGACTTTTGAAGATCTTGAGTGAAGAGAATTTTATTTGCATTTGAAGAATGGTAATGCTTGTGGCCAGAGGGAAACTTTGAGGTGAGGGTAGGTGATGGTCCTGGTCTCAGGATCTCTGTGGCACCTCCCATCAGGAGGTCCGATCTCCTCTGACCTGGGGTCTGGATTTGGCTTGTCCAGTGGACTGTAAAGGATGCAAAGCTACTGGGTCCCCCTCTCTGGGCCTCTGTGTGCCCTGAAATTTCACTGTCACCTGCTTCCAGCTTGTTCTCTCCTTGCTGAAAAAAAGCTGGTCTGTTGGGAGACAAGGATCCCTGAAGAGACATCAGGGTGTGCAGTAAGAGCCCCAGCTGTCAGGCTGAGGCCTGATGCAGTTCTGTAGGGGCTCAGAGAAAAGTGGCAGACAGTTGACCCAGCCCGCTCGACCAGCTATGAGGAGAGACAAACTGTTTGCTAAGCTGCTAAGTAGCCTGGTGACTGGTTACACAGAAGCAGCCAACTGGTATACTCTTGTACCCACCAGCACCATGGCACTACCTCTGCAGGCAGAGGGGGGATTCAGAGCAGTCCACAGTCCCGAGGGCTAGCACCAGAAAGCAAAGCAACCTGTGCCTGATGTCTGCTCTCTCCCTACCTTTCCTTCTCTCTCTCCCTCTCTCTCCCTCTCCCCATCTCCCCTTCTTTTTTCCTCTCTCTCTCAACACCAGATGGGTCTTTTATTCCAGAGGCATCTGGAATCAGTGCAAATGCATACATTAATTCTATAGATAATTATTTGACTTGAGCAAAAGTATTTTAATAAGTCACAAATCAAAAACCCTCCCCCAAAACAAGACTCCCCGGGAGTCCAGGGAACTTGGAAGAACTGGATTCCCGTGGCAGGTGCTTTCTGGCCACCTTCCCATCGTGCCCTCAGGAGTGGCTCCTACCCCCTCACCTCAGGTGACTCAAATGCCCTGGGACACCTCCAGGCTACCCTTGTGTCTTACAAGGCAGGATGTGCTATCTGAACAGCATGGTTAGCACAAATAAATCCTCATGCATGCTTCCTGGGACCAAGACATCTCCCCCCCTGATCAGTATGCAGAGTGAAAACCCCCTAAAATGTGAGGGACAGCCTGGTAAAATTCCCGGCTCCTCAAGGTCCAACCCCAGTGTAGCCAGCTCCAGGGAACATCACTGGCTTTGACTCCACTCCCCCGTGTGGCAAAACAGTCACCCCACACCCCACATCCTCATGGCTGCCAGGCACTGTGGCCTGACTTCAGAGCTCAGCCGCCGACTGAACCCCAGGTCACATCAGGAGAAAGTACCGGCTGTCACCCTGCAGCACCTCATGTACAGTTGACTCAGGAAGACAGGACAAGGCTCTGCTGAGAGCAACCGGTCAGCCCACATTATCAAATTCCTGCTTGGAGCCAGGCACTGACTGGGATGTCACAGCAGGGAGCAAAACACAAATTTCTGCTTCCAGAGGTCTTAATTTCCACTTAGAAGAAACAAACAAGAAGCAGAAAGTCATAAGCAAAGTGTAGAGTTTATGAGAAGGTAACAAATGTTTTGCAGAAACTCCAACAGGGAAAAGGAAACGAAGAGTAGGAGTTTGAAAGGAAGCTTACATTTTAGCAAAGATTTAAACAGAGCAGGATTCACCCCAGTGGATCTGAGAGAGGCAAAGGTCCGGAGGCAGGGTGGCTTTTGCCTGGTATTTCTCGAGAACAAGGAGTCCAGAGGGGCTGAGTGTATATGGACAAGGGTCCTCCTCTTGGAAAATGAGGTGGCACTGGGGACAGGGGTGGGTGCTGTTCGTGCAGGGGCTTGCGGGACTGAGGAAGGATTTTAGCTTTGACTCTGAGTGAGAGGGAAGCTACTCTGTGATTTCTGAGCAGAGGAGAGATGCGATCTGCCTCTGGCTTATAAAGAGTCAGTGTAACAGTGTGGGGAGACAGGAGTGGGAGCAATCAGAGGCAAGCAGGAGACCGTAGGGGCCTGTGTGTCCTCTGAGCAGCGTTTCCCAGCAGATGCCTTGGTACTGTGCATAGAGAACCAAGGACATCACCCGGATTTCTGATCTGAGCAACCAAAAAAAAAAAAAAAAAAAAAAGACCGCCCCAGGCTAGGCAGGAGGCTGTGGGCAGGCCAGAACTGGGACAGGTCAGGAGGCCACATTTGCTGTATTTGATATTTCTGTTTCCTGAGATAGTGAGGAGACCTTGGGATAGTTTGTTCCGGACTCTTTTGAACAGCTGTGGGCTAGAAATGTGAATCTGGAAGAACTAATCAACTTGGGCATTGATTTTATTCTTCTGCTTTTGCCTCCTCAACAGCAAACTGAAGTAGAGAGACAGGAGATTACATGAGATACTAGGACCAGCGATTACCTCAATTCTTCCCTGTGCTAACACCAGCTGTTTATCTCAGAGCAAGATGGTTCCCCACAGGGCTTGCAGCCTTGACTTCCTGCCTCTGCTGGATTCATCTCTTCTGATTCTGCTGTTCAGAGTCCTGCAAGGTGTCGCTCTGTGAGAGCTGGTGTCCAGGAACAAAGCAGAGAAGCTCGCATGTGCGGGTGAGCAGCAAACGGCTCAGGGACCCAGCATCCAGCTAAAGACAGAGCTCAGCAGGCAAGGGGAGCTGCAACTGTTCTGCGGCCACCAGGCAAGCCAGACTGCAGAGGCTGTGACAAGTGGGCTTTCCACCTTGCAAGCTGCCAGCAGTACGACACTGTTATGGTTGATACATTGTGTCAACTAGAGAAAAGTTTAGAAGTTTAACTAAGAGACTCAACAGGGAGCCCCGATCCTTACTTTTTGCAAATATCTTCACTCTGTGCAAGAGATTTTGTGAATGCTGGAGGGGAGTACCTGTGTATAGTATAAAGGAGGAAAGGCATCTTGCACTGCCCCTTTTGCTCTGGCTGCTTCCCTGAAGTGTTGCCCCTGTGCCATGCCACTCTGCCTTGGAGCCTGCAGATTATGGACTGAAACCTCCACAAATAGTGAGATAAATAAATTTTTCCTTCCTTCATTTTGGGTGACAGGTTTTGAGAGAAAAGTAACCAAGACACTGACTTTCCAGTTAAGGTCATGGGAGCCACTGCAGCCTTCTAGGCTCCTGGTCTCACCTCTTCAGGCCTATAGCTGGCAGCCCAAATGGCTTCTGTCACCTACGTGACGGACACCAGAACCACATTCCCTAGTTCTACGTTTGTCCCACTGTCCACTCATACATAAACTCTTTCCATTCCCACAACAAATGCTCATCAGATGCTTCAGGGGGACACAGAAAAGATTCACATATTAATCCTACCCTTAGTCCAGCATGAAATACAAATATGTGCAGACCTCACCTTGACTGATGTAGAAAGTAAAGTGGAAAAACACAAAAAACAAAAAGGGTGCAGCTGACACGAAAGTGCTCAGATGATATAAAACCCTCCTGTGCCTAAAACCACCATTCTGTGTATTGATTATTCACCCCACAGACATTGCTGAGTGTCATTTATCGAGTGCCAGCCACTTGATGTGGTTTATCACGTTTAATCTTCACAGCCACAGTCTGAAGTCGATACCAGAATTTTGGCTCAGTAGATGGGAAGCCTGGGGCTCCAGGAAGGGCAGTACTTGGTGAGGACCATGGGGCTGTGCACTGAGGATTGGAGCCCAGGTCTCTTTGCTCTTTGCTGATGCCACTTCCAGATGGGGTCCATTGAGGCCTTCAGATCTCATCTGCTGACGCTGACAGTTGTACCTGGAGAACACACGGCAGGGTCTCCATGCCACTGCATCAGAGCTGGGGCTAGGAGAGCGAGGACAAGGAGGTCCTGACATCAGGAGAAAGACTCAAGAGGGCACCACAAGCCTCAGTAAACCATATCAGTGATATCTCAGTACAGTGCTTTAAAACATCAAGTTACAAGAGCCTTTGGCTAACGACCCATTTCCTTTGTCCCTTATGAAATCTACAACTACAAACTGAGTAAGTTGTGGGGAGCTAATGCATAGCATGGTGTCTATAATTAATAAGCATATATACTTGAAATTTGCTAAAAGCGTGTATCTTGTTTCTTAAAATATTCTCATCACACACACGTGCAAAGTCATTGTGCATGACAGCTGTGTTAGCTGGATAATGACAACCATCTCACAATACATATATACATGTACGATTTTTATTTTTGTTTTTTGAGTTATATATCTAGAGTTGAAAAAAAGAAAATAAATTGAAGAAATGGTCAGTTATTGCCCTTGGGCTGGCTGCTGTGTTTGCAAATAAGGCTTTATTATATTTCACCTGTCAATGTGGGTCACACGAACCTGGTTTCACTTGCACATAAGAAACTCCTTTGTAGCCTAGGAACAGAGTGCTTGTCTGTAAATAAAGGCCACATGCAAATTAAGGTTCTGGACAATCACAAAGAAGAATACCAGGAGGCAGATCACACACTTCAATTTGTCTTCAGAGCCACCGCAACCCTAATATAAATTTGGAACAGAAATAGGAAACAGGCTCCCTAAGGGGAGAGTGGGGACAGGGACCAAGAGAAGGGACGGCACTTAGGAGGCCCAGGGCCTCTTCCCTGCAGCTCCTCACGCGAGATGAACACCGGGTGTCAGCGCTACTCGGGAACGTGACCTGAGCTGTAGCTATTTTTGTCTCCCACGTTGGTTAGCTGCCGGGTCTCCAGCGTGGGTGCTGAGTAATTATTAATGGGAAAGCAGAGTGCCGAGGCCCCCAACAGCCATTTTTAACTGTGGACATTATTGCTCAATTTTGAGCTGCACCTAGAGACTCATAAGAGGAAGACATAATGCTTGTTTGTGGAACTTTTATAGCTAATTGACATTTTTTCAGTGCTCCCCCGACAGCTGTAGTTACTCCTGATTGGAAGGGCCATGAAAGGCATCAGGTTGTGCACTGTCTACAGATGGGGCCATATTTCTGATATACCACTGGCAAAAAACAAAAAATAGAAAGTATTCAAAATAGATATATGCAAAAGTGATGAAGAGGAGCTGAGGTGATTGGCAAAAGCAGCTCTCTGTGCAAAAATAATGGACGCTATTTTCATACTCATTGAGGATATTTTATTATCTAGAACCGTCAAACTTCCTTCTTCCAGAGGAACATTTTCCTCCTTCTACATCTGTTCTTGTTTTACAGAAAAAGGGGACACAGCAGCAAAGTTCTCCTTGGCCAGGCCATGTGCCCAGTCTCACATATATACTCCCTGCTGCCGTGCTGGTACTGCACATATCCTGACTGTGCAAAATCGAGTTCATGTAACAAATGTGATTAGGGCCAAGCTGAGCAATAGAACTGATGCTGACAATTTCATACTCATCTCTGGTTGTGTTCATGCATATATTATTCAAGACTAGGATCAAAGATTCCCCCTCATAGACCAAAAGAAGGGAAGGTCCCTTGGAATAACTACCAATTTGGATTTGTAGAAATTATAGTGAATGTGTATATAGATCTATTTCCTGTCATTGTCTTCAAATTTTTTCCACTCCAAAAAGCTGTATGTGCACTGAGTTCATCTGAGACTATTATTTAGAGAATAGAGTAATATTCCAGATGGCAGGGCATCTTCTACCAAGCAATTTTTCTGTTTGTGTGGATGAGCATCCCATCTATTCTATATCAAAGTCTTCTAGCCCATACATTTCAGATTGAAAATATATCCCATGAGGAGTCTAACAATCAGAAGATGGCTATATTTGAATGGCCACTGTAATGATTGATACATTGTATCAACTTGGGAAATTTAGAGTTTTAACTAAGCAACTCGCCAGAGACCAGGGTCCTTACTTTGTAAACATCCCCATCCTGTGTAAGAGGAAGGCACCCAGATGGGGTGAGTGCTACACCAGCCCTAAGCGGTGGTAGCCTGCTTACAATATAAGGGAGAAAAGAGATTTGTTCTCTCCACCTTTTTTGTTCTTGCTCCTTTTGCTGTCTTCTGCCACCTTGAACTGTTGCCCCTGTGCCATGCCACCCTGCCTTGGAGCCGGCTGATTATGGACTGAAACTTGCACAAACTGCGAGCTAAATAAACCTTTCCTTCCTTAATTTTTGGCATTTGATATTTTGTCCCAGCAACAACAGAAAAGTAACCAAGACAGCCACGTTTCACATTCAGTGTCTACAGATAAAAAGCCCATGCATATAAGGCATAGGAAAGTGTGTCAGGAATTCGCTCAAAACCTATGTTTCCATCCTTTCTGTATAATTCTGATGAATTTAGAGACCAAGTGTCTGCGCCAGAGCAGTAGTGAAGAAGGAGGAGGACTTCTCGAAGCAAGCACAGTAACAGCAGAGAGATAGAAGACAACAACATCCTGGCAGCAGTGGAAAAGATTTTTAATTCAAAATACTTCGATATGAGTACTCAGGGAGCCCAATTTCCTGAGTACAGACGCCCAAGCACATGTCAGCCCTGTGGGTGTCAGCATAAAGCAACACTCAGTAAGAGGAATATTTCTGGGACATCAAGGAACAAGCTGTATTCTGGAGCTCCCGTTAAGAAGCAGGAAAGATACATTTTAGAAAACTCCACTATTGTTATCATTAGTATTGATGGATGACAATTAAAGGACAAATCTTCTGCATACTTCAGGGTTCCTTTGGTCTCAAATAAAAAATCCTAACTTAAATTAACTTTAGCAAACCAGGGAATGCATGAACTCAGAGCTGAACTGGACTCAGCGATCCAGTGACATCATCAAGAATCTCCATCTTTCTGACCTGCTTTCCTGCGAAATGTTCTTCCATTCAGTCAGTTCAACAACTCTCAGGGCGAGGGGCATGTCAGTCTCCATGGTTTCGGCATTAAATCCCAAAGAGTGTCATTTTAGAAAAAAAATTAAAGAATAAAGAAAGAATAAACATTCTTTAGTATTGAAAACATTACAGAGAAAGAATATCTTTAGGTGTAATTTTAGAAATGTAGCAAACTTGCATATATTTTTTAGAAACAAGTACTGAATCCTTTAAACTTTATAGAATATATGTTCTTTTTGAATTTTTTTTTTTATTCTTATTTTTATTATCAATATTTGTATAGCATAACCATCACATCCTTCGTGGGAAATTTGGTACACATCTTACTTCTTTTTTCATCCTCTTACCCTCCTCTCCTTCCCACTCTTTCCCTGCCTTGGTCCTCTTCCCATTTGCAAAAAAATCTGTCTCCCTACTTACTATTACTGTCTTTTATTTTGCTCTTTATTTGTATTTCAAGTTTCTCACAAAACAGAGAATAAAAAATGTTTAAATTTGTGTGATTTATTTCACTTAACAGTAAAGTCTCCAGGTGCATCTATTTTCCTACAAATGACTAAAGTTTATCCTTTATGGAAGAGCAGTACTCCGTGGGGTATTAATACTAATTTTCTTTCTTTCTTTCTTTCTTTCTTTCTTTCTTTCTTTCTTTCTTTCTTTCTTTCTTTCTTTCTGTTGTTGGATATATAGGCATTTTTGAGATACAGCTTTTATGACTTGTGCTGTTATTAACATGGCTATTCATGTATCACCTTATATAACAATTACTATGACTTGTGCCTCAGTGTTCCTACAAGACCTCACAGAGTCCATAGGTGAGGCTTTTCATATGTGGCTGGGTCTAGAATATGTGGTGCTGGGATCAAGGTGTGTAATGATAAATTAGTCCACCTTTAACTTTGGGTGTTGAGTATTTTGTCTCAGTAACGAGAACAGTAACTAAGACAGGCATCTTTAATTCTTCTAGGAAGATACCTAGAAGGGGAATAGCGGGGTTAAATGAAATTTTTAGTTTTACCTTTTAGAGGAATCTCTACATTGATTTCCATAATGGTTGCACTAACTTACATTCCCAACAAAATAGAAGGATTTCTTTTCCCCAAGTCTTGTAAGCATTTGTTATGATTTCTTGATGATGGTCATTCTTTCTGCAGTACCCTCAGTGTTGTCTGAATTTGCAATTCCCTAGTTGTATAGAGATGAACTATTTTTCATGTGTTTATATGTCATTTGTACTTCTTTTTAAAATGTTTGTTCATTGCAGTTGCCCATTTTTAAAATTTGTTTCTTTTTATTATTTTGGGAGATCTAAGTTTTTTAGTCCTTTATATATTCTAGTTATTAGCCATCTGTCTGAGGAATAGCTGGCAAAAAAAAAAAAAAAAAAAAAAAAATTGCCCATGCTGTAGCTTGACTCTTCATTCTGTTGACTGTTTGCTTTACTATGCAAAAAATGTTAAATCTGGTATGATTCCATGTGCTGATTCCTCACATTATTTTATGTGCAACTGGGGTTTTGTTCAAAAAGTCCCTGCCTATGCTTATGTCTTCAAGGGTTTTATCTGTTTTCTCTTCCTGTAGATTAAGTGTTTTTGTTTTAACATTTACATCTTTGATCCATTTTCATTTTAGTTTAACACATGGTGACCGATATAGGTCTGGATTCAATCTCATGCATGTGGATAGACAATTTTCCTGGCACCACTTACTAACAAGGCTCCAGTTTATATTTTTGGCTCCTTTGTCAAAGATCAAATAGCTGAAAGTGCCTACAGTTGTTTCTGCATCCTCTACTTTGTTCCACTGATTCACATTTCTGTTTTTGTGCCTATAACATCCAGTAACTATATAGTATAATTTCAAATATGGCATTGTAATGCTATCTGCTTTGTTCTTGTTTCCCAGGATTGCTTTTGCTGTTCTGGGTCTCTTTGGCTCCATATGAATATTAGAATTGTTTTCTTTAATTTTCTGAGGAATACCATTGGTATTTTGATTGGAATTACATTAAATCTGCATATTAGTTTTTGGAGTATGGCCATTTTGACAACATTCTGCCTATCCAGAAATAGGGGATATCTTTTCATTTTCTGACGTCCTCTTTGATCTCTTTTTAATGAGTATTGTAATTTTTATTGTAGAGATCTTTCTTTGATTGGGTTAATTCCCAAGGATTTAATTTTTCTTGATGCTATTGTGAATGGTATTGTTCCCCAATTTTTTTTTTTTTTTTTTGGTACCAGGGATTGAACTCACGACCACCTGCCTGCAAGGCAGGTGCTTATGCCGCTGAGCTAAATCCCCAGGTCCTGTTTCCCTAATTTCTTCTGAGTTTATTACTGGTATACAGGAATCCTATTGATATGCTGACTTGGCACCCTGATATAATAGTGAATTTGATTATGAATACTAGGAGACATTTGCCGAACACTTTTGAGTTTTTTAGGTAGAGGAACTTGTCATTTGCAAATAATGATAAGCTGACTTCTTTCTTTTCTACACTTAGCCCTTATGTTTCTTTTTCTTGCCTAATTACTCTGGTGCTTTAATAAGGGTTTGCAAGGAAAACAATTTAAGGCAGGATACATAATTTATAGAATTACTTTATAATTGGCACCCAAAGAATGAAACACAAAAATTGCAGGAAATCTGTCCACACATTTAAAGACTCCAAAGAATCTAGCTTAAGTCCTCCATGGTGATGCCCTCCATGTGTCCAGCTGGAGGCTAGAGCTTACAGTGATGTCTCATACAAGTCTGTTTCACAGATCTGCACTGGGAAGGCCCAAAGGTCAGCATGGAAACTAGAAAGTCTGGGCCAGAAGAATGAATGTTCTGTGCCAGTAGACTGAGGGTTCTGCATTGGATCCAGGAAGCAACACTTAAAGTAAACACTAGAGCTCCCCCCAAAAGCAATATAGCCATCCTCGGTGACAATGAGGTCCTGAGTTCTTCCAGTGATGAGAATAGCTGAGTTCATATCAGGAAGCCAGTGTGGCAAGCTTCTCCAGGAGACTGAACAGCAACACAATTATCTTCCCCTCCGGAGCCAGGAAGCGATGCTCAATAGTCACAGAAAAAAACTGACAAAATCCTACATCCATTCATATTTAAAAGAAAAAACCTGAAGAAAATAAATATAAAAGGGCCTTACCTCAATCTCACAAAAACCACTTATGACAAACCTACTGCCAACATCACATGAAATACAGAAAAGAAAAAGTTTTCCCTCTAAAATGAGGGACAAGACAAGGTTGTTTCCTGTCACCACTCCTGTTCAATATAGTACTTGAAACCTTAGCCAGATGTGGTGAACTGACAAATGGTGGTCAATTTTTAATACTAGCTGAACTGAATCAGCTTGGTGCTGATATGGATGGCCCAGCTGAGGATTGTGGCTAGCATAAAAAGGAGACCTGAAGGAAAAGGTGGTATCATTGGTTGTCCTGTTGCCACTGGTTCTCCTGGAGGGGTTTGTGGAGATTTCCTAATAGGAACTTGGCTGTTCTCATCGTCAGAGGAGCTCACAACTTGGTTGTTGCTGAAAATGATTGCAGTTCAATTTGGGGGAGCTCTTGTCCTTAGAGTTCTGGTCCTGTGGTTTTTGACCTTGCTTCTGTTTATGTGATGTATTACATTTATTGATTTGTGTATGTTTAACCATCCTGCAACCCTGTGATGAAGGCTACTTGGTCATGATGTATGGTTCTTTTGATGATATTTTGCATTCTGATAGTATCTTGCTGAGAATTTTTGCATGCTGAGAAATTTTGTATTAAAATATTGGTCTGTAGTTTCCTTTTTTGGTTGAGCCCTTTTCTGGTTTTGTAATCAGGGTATTGCTAGCTTCCAGGAATGACTTTGGAAATATGACTTCCCTTTCAATTTCATAAAGCGTTTGAGGAGTACCAGTGTCCAATCTTCCTTACATTCTTGTAGAATTTGGCAGAGAATTGGGATTGGAATTTTTCTTAGTTGTTGGGTTTTTAATTTTATTAGTTCTTGCATTTCATTGCTTGCTTTATTATTGTTCCTGATTTTTATGTATTTTTGGTTTAGCTTTGATAATTCATGTATATCTAGGAATCTATCAATTTTTTCTTAATTGTTAAATTAATATGTGTACAAGTTCTCAAAGTAGTTATAAATGATCTTCTAGACTTTGGTGTGCCTATTGTGATTTTGCCTTTTTCATTTTAACTGTACCACTTTACATCTTTTATTTCCTTTTTTGTAACACTGGCTAGGGTTCTGCACACTTTGTTTATCTTTCAAAGAGCCAGTTTCAAAGAGCTTTGATTAAGAGCTTCTTTGCATTTTTTAGTTTCAATTTCATTAATGTATTCTCTAATTTTTATAACTTCCTTCCTTGTACTAGCTTGGATTTAGATTGTTCTTGATTTTCTAGGACTTTAAGGTACATCATTAGGTTATTTATGAAGTGTATCATATTGTTGGGGTTTGTTTCTACCAATCTATATTTTTGATTGGGAAATTTGAGATCATTCATGTTTACTACTGAAAATTATTTCTGTCATTGAATTATGCTGACTTATCTGTTTTAGAGTAGCTTCTTTATGGAGTGTTTTTACTTTATAGATGAGGAACTTGATACAGAGTGATTAAAATGTGTATTTTAATACTAGTGTTTGTTTTCTTATTGATGGTAACAATAAAAACTAATAAATATTTGAAAAGATAACTTTTAAAACAAGTGCTTTCAATCCAACAATTTGGCAACACACAAACACGATGTTTTCCTCATGCACTAGCCATGGTTTGTTGGGTAATTCATTCATTATTCCTTCTAAGTTTTTCTTTCCTCTATTCTTTCCTTCATTTTATCTTTTACTTCTCTGTAGGTACTGCATTCTCTTCCTGTCCCTCCACATAGCTCAATCCTGGACCAATGCAGAAATAAAAACTTTTTTAAAAAGCTGTAATAAAGATGCTATCATCATTTTTATTTCAAAGAAAAGCAACTTATCTGTATGGTATAATGTCTATTCAGACAATAAGAGATATTTTAAAATTTCTTTTTAAAGGACCTTATGGAAGAAAAAAATGTTTACGTTCAAATTAAACAATGGTAACATATAGAATGGGTTTTCCCCGAGCTGATCATTTTTGAGATATTATGATTAGGTTTTATGACAAAGCACAGGTGTGTACTTTCATTGTATACCCTGGATACAATAAATAAAGTGAATTGTAGCAGAGATAGAGCCCCACTCCTCTCTGATTTCCTCTCTCCAACTTCTTTGTGAAAGGTAGCATGCTAGTTGTTATAAGCAGGGAGGAAAAAAAAGAAAAGAAAAGAAAAGTTTCTGGCATATAAAACTATCTCCTAAGCAATCATTTTAGGTCCTACCAATCTATGTCAAACTTAAATTGTAATTATGAATATGCCTATGAGAATCCCTCTTTTTTCCTACAAAACACCCTTTCCTGTGACTTAATTTGGGAATATGCTGATTTACTAGATTTTTCCCCTTTGCTTAACTGCTCACTCGGCCGAGTGTATTCATCCTATTAGAATGCTTAGCATTGTTGGTCTCACTGTTCTTCTTAGGATAATCCCTGAGAAACTTCTGGAGGGCTGGTTTGGTAGTCATACATTTCATAAGGTGCTCTTTGTCATGGAATACTTTATTTTCTATTAATTTTGAAGGATGCATAAGTCTGGGTCGGAAGTGGTTTTCTTTTAGGGCTTGAAACACAGCACTCCAAGTTCTTCTGGCCTTTTAAAGGTTTGTGTTGAAAATTCAACTGTAGTTCTAATTGGTTTGTCTTCTGTTGCTCTCTCTAACAGCTTTTAAGATTCTAGTCCTGTATTGGACATCTGGGATTTTAACTAGAAAAATCCTGGAAAGGATTTTTTTTAATGTTTTTTGTTTTTTAAAAAAATTATGTCTACTTGGAGTTCTATATGCCTCACATATCTGTATTTTTAATTATTTCCCTAAATTTGGAAAGCTTTCTGCTTTTATTTCTGTAAACAGGTTTTTTATGCCTTAGCGCTGCCTTTTGATTTTCCACTAATTACAATAAATCTTCATTTAGTCTTCTTTGAACCTCTGGCAGCTATTAGGCCATTTTTTATGTGCTTTTGTTGTTTTGTAAGTTTACCTACCTGAGTAATTGGTCGGATTAATTGGTCTGCGGACAGTCTCACTTTTCTGGTTCTGACACTGTGTCCTCACACTGCTCACTTCTGCTGCCCATAATTTGAATAGAATTTTTAATCTCCTAGATTTTGTTTGGAACATTTTCATGGACTCTAATTCTTTGCTAAATTGCTCATTCGTGTTTTGTATCATTTTGTTTAGTTCAGCTAACTTTTTATTAGTGTCTTCTGTAAACTCCTTGACCATTTTATTACATCCATTATCTGCTTAATTATCTCTTTGAGCTCACTGAGCAACTTATTGATCTTTTTTTAAATCTCCCCTGTTATCCTTTTGAATAATTTGACTGTGGCTTTTAATTTCCTCCCCTTTGAGGCCCCATGAATTGGCTTTTGGAGAGCTATGAGTTTCTAGAAGTCCTCTCTCGCCCCTGCCCTCTTTTGCCTTCTTGTCTCATATATTCATTGTTTTAGTTTGATTATTTTTGTTTTGTGCTGAGATTTTCTGCTGCTTATACTGGAAAGAGTTTGTTGCTAGTATGTAGATCTCTTTAGTTAGTGTTGGCTATAAAGTCATGCACACTGGGCAAGAATAAATATTGGTTTTTGCCTCTGTCCCAAGATCTGACCACCTCTGATAATTTGGAAGAGAAGGATGCAATGTAATTGGCTCAGTACCCAGTTCTCTGAGAATAGACTGCAATACTATTAATCACACAAAGGTAACCTGCATATTGGCATAATAGGAAACCTATTAATAGCAACAATTATGCCATCCTGGCAATAACAAGAAAATGAGCAACATAATATTGTCAAAGACAAAGTTTATACTGACATATCATATGAAGCAAGAATGCACCACCCTGAACCATATGAAATTGATCTATAAATATAGTATAAATACTAAAACAACCAAATACTGACACACAGAAAATATCTACTAAATGCAATAATTTTAGCTCCACTAGTGATAAAATTCAACAGTAATAACAGTTAATTAATTATTTAAATATTAATAAAGCTTAACTTTTGTACTAGTAAAGAGACATGGGTAGAGAATGGCAGAATGAAAGAAGTAAAATTTGGAAAAATTATACAAGGGAAGATTAAAAGGAGGGGGGAAAAGTGAGATAAAGTATCCTATTAAGGTATAGAAACATATTAATAGAATTAGAGGTAACAGGAAAGAATAAATAAGGAAAATAACATAATAAAAAGGGAAAGGAAAATTTTAAAAATATTTAAAGGAAAAAAGAAAGAAAATAAAACAGGAACAAAGAAAATTTGCCTATCCCCAAAAACTAGTGAAAAAGAACAAGAAAAAAAAAAATTAGTCCAGAGAAAGAAAAAATATTTCTGTGTATTTTGGAGTGAGTCTTTTCTTTTCTTTTCTTTTCTTTCTTTCTTTCTTTCTTTCTTTCTTTCTTTCTTTCTTTCTTTCTTTCTTTCTTTCTTTCTTTCTTGTTTCTTTCTAACAGGATCTGCAGTTTTGGAATCCAGCAAATCATGGTTTTCCTCTAGCTTTATAGACAGTGCATTTGTGAGGTTTCTCTGCTCCAGAGGCTTGCCTGTCCATGTTCTCTAGGCTGTGGCAACTGTCCAAGCCCAAATGCACCCTTGCTCATTTTGGTAGATGAGGAGGACAATGAGACCTCAAGGGTTCAAGCAGCCTGCAATATTTAATGCCAGCACTTTTAGCTATTAGAGTACAGACAAGCCTGGCCTAGCTTCTCAACATGGGGTGGGGGGGGGGCATGTCCTTCCTACACTAAGCTTACGCTTCTTGTCTAGATTGTCATAGTCGCTGTCTGTAACTGTCTCCCATGTCTGTCTCTCACTCAGTCTCTGTAGGAAGATTGCACTGGGACTCCGGAAGTGAAGTTGCTTTTCAGTTGTTCTGAGTTTCAGTCTCAGTCTTACATAATCAATCCCTTTCCAAAATGGCACCTAACATTCTCTGGAAATATGGGAAGTACCACAGTGGGGCCCCGCTCCAGATGTTGCCTGCTATGTAGAAGGAATCCATGTTGGAGCAAAATCCCACACTGCTTTTGCAGTTCACACCGGGCCCTGGCTCCTCCTGGGGCTGATGCTGTTGCCTGGTAGCTGGTGCAGTTCCTCTCTGGTACTTCAGATCCTCAGAGTTTACCTTGCATCTACAGAGACAGGCTCCCCTCCCGTGAGCCAGGGTAAGCTTCCAGGATGCTTTGTTCTTTATGTTGTGGTACATTTCCCCAACTTTTTCATAGCTTCTAAATTTTCTGGCAGTTCCTTTTCCTTTCCACTTCTATTTTTCTACTTCTCTTTTTCTCTTGGTGAAGTTGTTATTTCCCAGGTGTTTGGATTCCAGGTCTTGAAGAGGCTGAATTTTGCTGCTAATTGCTACCTGGGAAGGATTCTTATTGGCCCAGCTCATGAGCCACTCCAAACAATCACTGGCCAGAGTGTGCTCTGATTGGTCAGGTCTGTGTGTATCTACATGGAGGACTGAGGAAGGATGGCCTCAGGTGCACTGCCACATGGGCTGAGCCGAGAGGTGGTACAGACACCAGAGAACAATCTGGAAGATGCTAGAGGAAGGGGGATAGGATACTGTACTGGCACAAACAACTGATATGTTTTTTCCTATTAGATAACATAAGAGGACAATTTTCCAGAATGTCTCAATGAGAGTTTCAGAGGAAGCAGCGTCTGACATGGAGAATTAGGTACAGACAGATTTCTGCTGAGGGCTCTTGGGAGGAGGGAAGTGAACGGGGCAAAGGAAGGAACTAGGCCAATAGGCAGCTGTAATACCAACCTCAGTCCATCCCAGAAAGAGCTCTGGGGCTTGCACTTCCCTTCCAGGTGACTCTGAACTGAAGTCATCAGCAGCCTTTGCCACTCTTGCAGTGACCAGTCCCTGGAGTTCCTTCCTAGTTCCTCTCACCTTGAGGGAGGGGGGCTCCTATCGGTCAAGTGAAATACATGGGGGAGGGACTCATCTGTCAGCAGTCTTAGTATCTGGGGTAACAATAAACTCCTTGTTCTGAAGGGGTAATCCGGGAAGCACCAGAAAGAGAAATGCCCAAATGGGAGGCATGGAGCCAGAGTAGGGGGCCACTCTCAAAGTGAGGCTGCAGATTCCACTTCTGTGGGTACCAGGACCACTGCAGCCTGAATGAATGCATCAGCCTTAGGATGGGAGGGAGCATCCTAAGGATGGACTAGGGCGACACAGCTGGTTGGGGACCTCTGTGTTGAAACCATGGTGAAAGGAAAGTCACTATCATTTATTGATCATCTGCTGTGTCCTAGTTCCATGCTATGTTCCTTCTACTACATGTGGAAGTACCAGAGGATAAGAATAAAGAGTCTTTGTAATTCACATTCTAATTAACATTCTATAATTAAGAAATGTGTGAATAACTTAAATGAAGGTTTGGAGGATGTTATCTTAAAGAATTCTTTCCAAATTGGGTTATAGAAATCTTACTATAATGAAGGAAAGAGACATGAATCGTATATTAAATCAGTTCAAGGACAAGAAAAAGAGCAGTCCTTCAGATGGAAGCCCCAGGGGCAAGCACAAGGGTGTTTCTGAAAGTGTGTCAAGGGAAAAGCAATTCCCAAGAAGACATAAGAGATTAAGGGAAAGTCTTTTTTAAACAATGTTATAACAGAATTAGTCTAATTTGCAAAGGCTTCTTTTTAAAGGAGAATCACAAAGAAATCCAGAAAATTAGGTATAAAGAAGGGTCTTGGGTAATTTAACAAAGAACAATAAGAAAAACATGGTAGAAAAGACCAGATGTGTACAAATGGTTTCTATGAGGCAAAGAAGAAATTGAGTTTTCTCATTTCCCGTTTAACTTTTTTTTACAGGGATATTTAACTGAGGCTCATCACTGAGCTGCAGAAGCCTGGGAACTGGACACAAACCATGCTTGTGGCCTCCCTTTGGGGCACAAGCCCATTTCCACCAGGCAGGTGGTGGGGTGGGGGGATTCAGCAGGTTCTTAAAAATGACCATACAGGGGCTGGGGATTTAGTTCAGTGGCATAAGCATCTGCCTTGCAAGCACGTGGTCGTGAGTTCAATCCCCAGTACCGATAAAAAAAAAAAAAAAATGACCATAGCACCACAAATGTTTAAGAACCAATGTTCCAACCCAAGTGGGAACTCTAGTGAGTGAACAGTTTTAGCAGAAAGAGAAAAAGGATTTGGAAATATTTCCTTTTTGGGTTGATTTCTCGTTTTAATGGTTCAAAGTTTGAAATATATAAATTAATTGACAAGTTCCCCTCCCTTTTCTGCTGTATCTCCCTAGCTGTTCCACACATAGCAAATTCTGTTACCAGCTTTTGTGCAGCTTAATGCATCCTCTGTATGTCCACTACACACACACACACACACACACACACACTCACACTCACAGTATAAGCACGTATTTCTATGAGCAAACATAAACATATATATCATATATGGGCATCTATCATGGATCAGAGGTGGGAAACCTGTGTCACCCATGCCACAGCAGACTATTCGTGTCATTCACTCTAGGCTTGCCATCACTGTCACATATAGATATTACGTGTAGATTTTATCCCAAAATAGTCTACTACACATACTAATGTCAACTTTGATTTCTTTTTTTCACTTAATATACTCCAACCTGGCCATTGAGGAGTGAGTGGGTGAATATGCCACCCAATCATATGCCAGTTTGGCATAACGATTATTTCGAGTTACAAACACTTGGAAAATATCACACATAAGAAGGAAATCCTCACCTCCCTTTACCTCCTGGCAAATAAGATGAAAAGTCTCATCTGAAAGATGCCTTCCCTATCCCATGACATGAGAGATTTTCTTTGACAGGAAGTCACAGCTGAAAGAATTCCTTACAAACAGATCCTATTAAAACAGTTCCTCTCTTCCTCAAGCGTCTTCGCACAGTTCGGTTGTTTTTCTACAATTGCTTCTCTTTGATCAAACCAATGTAAAAGAATTTGGTTTGGTTACTTTTGGGATTTTCAGTTTCCCTTATGAAGGCTCCATGTCACATAAGTGATGTAAATTCACATGCTTTTATATCCTATTAATCTGTCTCGTGCCATATGATTCCCATCCCAGCTGAAAACCCTAAGAAGGAAGAGGTATAATTTTGACTTTACTACAACATAAACATCTGTCTTATTATTTCTCAAGGGTCATAGTGCATTCCTATTTGTGGATACACCACAACTTACTTAACTGGTTCCTCAGTGATAAACATCTTGGTTATATAAAAATTTATCTTACTCTATGGCAGCTACAATGAATAATGTTCATTATGTATAGATCATACATGTAAAAATATCTTAAGAAAAACTCCTTTATGGGAAAAGGAAAAAAAAATGATAAAATGGAAACAAAGCTTTGTCAATAAGGAGGCGAAGCAGGGGTTGAAGGGAGGGGAGAGGAATGGGGAAAAAGAAGAACCCAGGTATACACAGGTACAAATTTACTATGATGAATATGATCATTATGCATATCTCAAATGTACCAGTAGGCTTAATAAAAAAAAGAAAAATTCATTTAAATGAGATTTCTGGACAGAAAGGAGATTGCATTTATAATTTTTACAGATGCTGCCAAGTTGCCCTTTGCTAAGGTTGTACCAATTTAAGCTCTGTAGGTCGATGTGTAAAGGTGCCTATTCCTTATAAATTTGCCCACATACTATATTATTGAACATTTTTGCTTGCCCAGAATAATGAGAAAAGTATCCTAAAGAATATTTTATTCACATTTCTCTTATGTTGAGAAAACAACACCTTTTTAAGTTTAATTTTATTGGTATACTTTTCACATACATGATGATTACATTCATCATAGGGAATTTCTAGCTGAATATAAAATCTCTCAATTCTTTCTTTCTCACTTCCTCTTCCTTCCATATAAGCACTATTTGTATTTCCTTTTCTATGAACCAAATGTTTATTAATTTTTTCATTTTTCTATTTATTTGTAGATCTTTATAGCTCAAGGGAATATCTTTGAGATGTGCATCAAATCAATTTTAAGTAGCTTTCAGAATGTATAAAAAGAAGTTTAGCTATAAATATATCCCAAGGGGAGTGGAAACATACCCCCACCAAAAGTAAAAAATAAGTAGAAGAGATTAGGATAATTAGGAAAGAGAGAAAAAAGACAAGAGAGCCTTGAGAATTGAAAATTGGAACATGGAGAAGAGATATAGTGATATCTTATAGAATAGGAATGAGAAATGTATATTAGTACAAATATATTCCCACATGCAGCCAATCAAATTTGGTAGTACTCTGTTTCTTGCCCAGAAACTGTCTGGTGCGAGTGGCGCTCTTTAATGTGGAGACTCAGGGATGGAATTCAACCACTAGGATCTTCCTGCATCCATTTGTGGAAAGAATAGAAAGTCTGGGGCAGGTTCATCCACTTCCTAAAAGGACTGGCTTTGAAAGATGCACACCTCCTCCATTTATATACCATCAGTCAGAAGTAGTCACAAATCATATGGATCCAGTATCAAAGCCTGGCAGGGCAACCACTTCCTAGCTACAACTCTATTAATCTGAAAGCTGGAAATGAATTTTTCTGGACCACTAGCGATCTCGCTTATGATTAGGAAGAGACATGAAAAACAGGTAGGGTGCCTAAGACTCAGAGAAATGGGGACAGAGGGACTGATGGTAAGCAGAACCCCTCACCTGTTTACCATACTCGACTGGACCTTGCAGCCTGGCCTGAAGCAGTGATGAAGGGCAGAGCCCAGTGTTGTGTTTCCTGTTATCTCCTCAGTGCTAGAACAGCACCTGGCAACGGGCAGGTGCCCTGTAAAGCTCTTGTACCAGGAGGAACAGGCTAGAAGTGAACTGTCATGGCTGTGAGGGTCAGGGGCATCTCATGGGCCATCAAGCCACATCACAGCCCCTCCTTGCTCTCAGCTCTAGGAGCTTCGTGTTTGCTGTGAAGAATTTCTCTGCATCAGTGCTCAGGCTCTGTAGTTCTAAGGAAGCTCAAAGTCATTGGTTATCGGCCTTTGTGTTCCTAAGTGTGCACCTTCTCTTTCTCTCTCTCCAATCTCAGTTATGATTTCTAAAATCACTATGTGTTCACTGACTCTTCCTGAATTCTGGCTCCTCTTCCTGGCTCTAGCCCTGCAAGAAGGAAGTCAGGTTTAACCAGACCAAGGATTGGGGAATTCTCATTCCTATCCCTTCCCCAAATACTTCAGTCCCAGGAAGCATCATCATAAACCAGGCAGTAGCTAAGCAGCAGTCGGTTAGGTCCGATCCGCTCATACCGGCCACATGGCTTCAGCTGTGGACTCAGATTCATGGCACCTCGGGGCTCTGCCAGCTGCAGGGCCCACCCCTGCCAGGATGGCTGTGCCAACACAGTGGCTGGCAGCAGATGGCATCTCTGTTACATTAGAAGATGCACCTCTGAATTTTTCATTCATTAATTTAAAATGGTACATTTTACACAGAAGTCATTAAAGCTGCCTGTAGCAAAACAAAACAAGCCCAGGCAGAGCTTGTGATGGCTGAATTGATGCAGGCGGGATGATGTCGGGTTCTGCTCAGGCTCATGTACCTGGCACCTGGGCCATGGGATGGTCTGGGATGGATGCTGACTGTCTGCAGGACAGGGAGGATGGCCAGCGGAATGTGGGGAAGGGCAGTGACTGCATATGATCTGCCACATCCGTGCATGTTTACACTTCACTTCCAAAAGCAACACGAGAGCCCCTCTGGCCTTCCCTAGGTGAAGAATTGAGCCCAGTGCTGTGAACAGCTCTGTAAAATACAGAAGCAGACTTGTGCCCAGTCCTTTCCTGATGCTCTTCTGCGTATTCCATGCTTGAAAGCGGTGCTATGACTGAGCCGTGCTAGGTTCTATGACAGCTTATCAGAGACTGACATGAAACTACTGGCAACTCATGGAAACATTTCTTCAGCAAAAAACACGGGGATATTTCCATTGAGAGAAGTAAACGGATGGAACAAAAAATTTGCATCATTTCCAGTCAGGTTTCTCCAACTAAGGAGGCTGGTTCAAACTTGGAAAAAAAGTAAGTTCTGATTTCAGCGCATTCTTGGGGTGGACTTGATTCATGAATTTAAAACTATGTACCTTATTTGTTCCCCTTCCTATGTCATTTTCTATGTCCTTCCTTCTTTCATGCCTTCTTTTACTCCTCCTTCTCTCCATCTTTTAATTCACTTGCCTCTTAAGCATGAATGTGTTCTGTGAGATGATATAAGCCTTATATAGGCCTTACTTCAAACAACAGTCAGCTTTTTTTCTCATATTAAACAAAGAAGTCAGCAAACAAAACACTCTGTGATTAAATCATTTGGCAAGAATTTTGTATAAAAATTTTCTTTATTATAACTACTACAAAAAAACCCCTCAATATCGTCAAATGCCTTGTAAATTTCAAAAAAAAAAAAGCATAGTATGTACATGACCATGGACAACCATGAAAGGCTTTTAAAAAATGCCCCTCTTATAACAGTCCCTGACTTGAAGTTATACTACAAAGCAACAGTAGTAAAATCAACATGGTACGGGAATCAAAACAGAGCAGAGGATCAATGGAATAGATTAGAAGATACAACCACAACTACAAACACACTCAATCACCTGATCTTTGATAAAGGAGCCAAGCAGGTTCACTGGAAAAATGACAGTCTTTTGAATAAATGGTGTTGGAAAAACTGGCTCTCCATTTGCCGAAAACTGAAAGTCGACCCAAGCTTATCACCATGTACTAAATTAAAATCTAAATGGAACAAAGATCTGAATATTAAAACATAATAAACACTAAATCTATTGGAAGACAAATTAGGTAGAAACCTTGAAGACATAGGGGTAGGTAGAGAATTCATGAACAACACTCAAACTGCACGGGAAATATTTCCCAGAATCAGTAACTGGGACCACCTCTTATTAAAAAGTTTCTATAAGTCAAAAAAAACTCCAGCATAGTGAAAAGAAAACCCAAAAACTGGGAAAAGATCTTAGTGAACTCCCCCTCAGACAAGGGACTATTGTCTAAAACATATAAAGAATTAAAAAAACTCAGACCCCCAAAATTCAAAGACCCAATCCAAAAATGGGCATCTGAGATGAATACACACTTCTCAGAGGAAGAAATACAAATGGCAAATAAATACATGAAAAAATGTTTGTCACCATTGGTCATTAGGGAAATGCAAATTAAAACCACACTGAGATTCCATCTCACTCCTGAAAGGATGGCCAGGATCAAGAAAACCAATAACAACAAGTGCTGGAGAGGCTGTGGGGGAAAAAGGAACTCTCCTACACTGTTGGTGGGAGTGTAGACTGGTACAACCTTTGTGGAGGTCAGTCTGGAGATTTCTCAAAAAGCTGGGATTGGAAGTCCCATTTGTTCAAGATATTCCACTTCTAGGCATATTCCCAGAAGAACTGAAAGCATCATACCACAGTGATATAGGCGCACCTATGTTTATAGCAGCACAATTTGTAATCGCCAGATCTTGGAAACAACCCAAGTGTCCATCAACTGAGGAATGGATAAAAAAGTTGTGGTATTTCTATATGATGGAGTACTACTCAGATATAAAGAAGGATCATATTGAGGTATTTATCAATAAATGGGCACAGCTTGAAACCATACTCATAAGTGAACCAAATCAAACTCGCATCTGTGAACACCAAATAGTTTCCCTAGTGTAAGAAATGATTCAAATATATAAAAGTATGTGGTAACCATGATTCCCCATTATGTGGCCTTGAAGCCTTATAAAGTTTTCACTCATTAATTGGAATGGCTTTATTTTGGGCTATTTGATATTATGGCCTGTGATGCAATGAACAGCTATTTTGAAGAAAACAAGACATCATAATAGCTAGTGCTGATTTAATACCATCTTGTTTTGAAGCCGCACCGAACTATGGCTCTTCTGTCTCCATTGATTTTATCATGTGGTATCTTGCTGGATTTTATCATATGTGGTAGTATAAACAAAAATTGTTATAGGCAAAGACAATATAGAAACCATTGCTCATTTTTCTGTTAGCTGGTTCTAAATACTCTACAATGCTTTCATCCACTTGAATGGTGTTACACTGTCTTGATATGTTTGATGCTATAGCATATGAAATTATATTCAAATATTTCAAGGAAAAAGACACTATGGTAACTACTATTAAGTTGGGTTATTTGGTAGTGAAGCACTAGGTTGCTGAATGTGTCATGCTTTAACCTGTATTGTTATGTTGTTATGCCCCCTTTTATCTCAACCTCTCCCTTATTCATTAAAAAATTATTTAATTTTTTAAATTTCTTTTTTAAACTAAGGGGAAAAAATAAAAAAAACTAGCAGGATATATTATAGTAAATTTTTTGATTTCCTGTTAACTTGAAGTTCTGTAATACCCCCGTTATCTTGTTTTGACTGATTAGACTCTATTCTGCTCTGTATGAAAGTATCAAGTATCAGAGTATAGGCAACTACTTTGAAGGCAATAAGATTCACTATGATGCCCATTCTGGTTTGACTATTATCTTCTTTTGAGGTTCTGTAAGATTTACAATGTTTAGTTTTTATTGGTTTTGTTCTCTACTGTTTTGTTCATCTTTATAATAACTAACGAGATAGACAGTTCTTAAGGAAGCAAGAGGCATTATGGTAACCATTGTTGATAACCTTGTACTCTGTTTTTACATCATGTGCTATGTCTATCCTTGGTTTTGACTGACAGCTTTGTTTTATCACGCTTGATTTTAGTCTCTTACAAAAAAAAGTAATAAGATCTAAGGGAGCAATAAAACCCAAAATGTGTAAATTTTGTTGTAATAAAGAGAGGGAAAAAAAGTGCCCTGAAGGATACAACAGCAAGGGTATTTAGGTGTGTTAAATAGATGACCATATTAATATTTTTGATTAGATTACTGAACACAACTATTTGCAGTCTCACTGTTTGAATGTTCACTTTGTATGCTTTGATCCTGTGACCTGAAACACCGTTTCTAAGATGATAGTGTGTAATCTATTAACTGGTGGTAGCTTACTGTTTTTTTTTTTTTTTTGTAGTTCTGTATTACTTATACCCTTATACTGTTTTGTTTTGTTCTGCTTTTTTTCTCTTTTTCCTTTTAAATAAAAAAAAATGCCCCTCTCATAATCGTTCCAGGACTGAATCCCCTGTGTGCCTCTTTGTCCCTTCCCATCCCTCTGACTTCAGTGTGAGTATGGGAAAAATTAGCTGGGGCTTCTTACGACTCTGTAGTAGCACTGAAAATGGATGCTTAGGATTAACAAAGGGAAGAGTTCTTATTTTTGTGATATTTTACTTCAAATATGATCAATGTCTTAATCATTTATAATAAGGTATAATTTCCTTATTAAAAGTAAAAGCTAAAAAATTTTTAAAAGTAAAAGCTGATCTGTATCCAGTTACATTTTCTGTATCCCAAATGACTAATTACAAAACAAAAACAAAAACAATCAGGTTTCATTTTGTTAAGCAATTTATCACCAGATTCAAGGAAGACAAGAAGCTCTTGTATGGATTGTAGTTGGAAACACAGATTTATTTAACGTTTCACAGGTGATATATTTAACTCAGCAATACCAGAGCTTACTAACAACCTGGTGGTATATGGTATGGAACTGTACATGAGGAATATAGACACACACATAGAGACACATGAGAACACACACATGACCTAATGAAACTTTTCATGAATTTCATCAAATCAGTAAAGGGTGTGGAAAATAGAATGTGTTCCTGGTTAGTTGTTTGAACAAAGTGATGGCTACCAGAGTAACACATCTAGACCAGCATAGAAATTCTAGAAAGAGAATTTGCACCATGACATCAGTGGTAGCTGAGAGTTTCAAGACATCTGAATTCAGAACAGTTAAATGTTTCAAGGCCCAGTCTTGGCAGATGCATATTTTTCTTCTGGTGCATTCCCTACCCGCACCAACCTCCAGGGCTGGGAACCGCAAGTCACACTGCAACAGGCCAGCAAGAATTGCTCTGGCTACACCTGTAGGTGACCTAAGTGTAAGTCGTCATGTGGAAGCTATATGGGCTTTTGACAAGTAGGATTTCCCAAAGAAAAGGCGCTTGTGGCATGCCTGCAGTGAGTAGGGGCAGAGTCGCTGTACCCTCTTTCCCTCCTCAAACTTGGTACCAGGAAGCCCTGTAAAACTTTATCAGTCCAGGATGGCCCCAGAGATATCCCAGTGGTGATTTAATTTTAATTTTTAATTTCTACTAAAGTTGACTATCTGTAGTTATGTTTGTTGGCCTTTTAAATTTTTTCGTTGGCATGAACTGTATGTTTATAGCCTCTTTGTTCCAATTGAAAACCTTAAGAAGGTTTTCAAAATGCAGCCCAAAAATGGACTGCATGTCCTATCAATTCAAAAGAGGTAAAGACATAAATACATAATTCTTTCTCACGTCTGCTGCTGACTTCCTTTTCCAATCTGTGTCTCAGGTTGTTTCTGATGTAAACACCATCTCTATACTCTCATACCAACAACCCTGCCACTGTGAACCCCTCTAGTCTAGACTCTTCTGTACACCTTCTCCCCCCAGGTACATCCTCGGGGCACCTTCCTGGATGACTAGCACCCTGCTAAGTATCTAACATGCATGTTGGAGACTTTCATACTTCAGACTGGATCAGACTGCATCTTGGCAAGGGAAGAAGAAGCCTAGGGTGTTCAGCCATGGATCACAGTCATCACCCTGCAGGGACTTAAGGTAAGCTTGTGGGACAATGCCCAAAATTACCGTGAAAGCCCCTCTGGCCCAGGAATGACACTCGCTATTTTCATCCATGCTGATAGAGCTGCACTGACAAGGCACTGGCTTCCCTTTCCCACGTTCAAAGCCAAGTCCAGGCTCTCAGCACGACAGCAACCCTGTCTGTAGAGAAGGTGGCCTCTTGGTACTTTTCCAGGCTGACTGTGGGCTGAACAGTGGCTTAAGTGGCCTGCAGGCCCTGAATGGGCCTCTTTGATGTGTTTCTGATGGCGCTGCTACAGGCTCCAGTTGCTCAACCAAACACTCACCTAGGAGTTTCTGTGAAAGCATTTTTCTGTAATTAACTCCCCTAATCAAAAGACTATAAGAAAGGAAAACTGTCATGGAGAAATTGGCTGCACTTGATTTAGCCTGTAGAAGACTTTCAAAGTTTCAGAGACAGAGAGAGACAGAGAGACAAAGAGAGAGAGACTGACACTTTGAGTCACAGCTGCCGTCCACCCTATCCATAATCTTCTCCTCCCTGCTGCTTGATGGGTTTCAGATTTGCTCGGCCCACCTACGACTGCATGAGCTGATTTCCCCCAAAACATAGCTGCCTACACAGATATCTGTGCCCCATGCTCTCACTCTGTGTCTTCAGAACATGGTCTTTGGTGCCTGAAGTCCCTCCCTCTGGTGGCCAGAAGGCCTTATTCTTGCACTCAGGGTCTGGATTTTATAGTTTGCACCTGGACAGTACAGCAGAGAGGAAGAACAGCAAGGACAGAGGCATGTGGCTGACCACACAGAGGCAGGAGGAGGACTGATTGGCCTGCCTGGCAGCGGGTCCCACAGGAGGCACACCCAAAGGGCAGGGGTTACACTTGCAGAGGGAGGGCAGAAGCAAAGCATCTCGTGTACACCCTCCCCTACTCTGCATCTGTTTCCTTGTTTGTCAATCTGGACTGTGTCTCCACCCACACAGACCTCTGGCTGAGATTCCCTCCCTGGGCCTCTGCCATACCACACCCCGTGAGCCTCCAAAATCTGATTTCATGCTCCAGTGTGCCGTGACCATCCCCCAGGCAGGGCCCATCTGGCTGTGGTTTGCAGGCTCCAGACTTTCTAGAAATTCAACAGTCTTTCCGCGTGTCCTGCAGACAGGCACAGGCATCGGGCACATCTGGAATGTAGGTACCTTGGGTTTTAAATTTCCCTTTCCGTGTGTGGAAGCAGCTCCCTCCCACCTTAGGGGCTTGGGGATGGCACCTCCCATCTGTAGATGCTGTGCCAGGAAGGTTGACACTCAAGTGCCCTCACACACCAGTGCGCTGGGAGCTAGCTGGGTCGCAGGGCTAGAAAGCAGGCTGCTTCCTCTCCAGCTGTGCTTTGGGTTCACACTTGACGCCACAGCAGCAATCTTATTGACTTCACCCTGTGGGTCCCCTCAAACCGTGAGCAGCTCTGGCTGCAGCCCCATCACCTGCTGAGACTTGTCCTGCTGGGGCTGCTCTGGTCTGCTTTCAGGCAGCAGCAGAGGGATCTTTTCAGAACATTATACCGCCTATCACCGTACCTGCCACCCGCAAACGCACACATCCATTCCATCAAATGACCACAGGACAACTCGGCCCTCCCTAAGGAGCCAAGATGAGCCAGAAGGTGGCCTTGGCCTCCTGAACTCATTCCTGAAAGGAGTCAGCAGGAAACAAAGGCCACTAGATTGGTGCTAAATGCCATGGCTTTCCCCCTGGAGTTCAGGATGGTGTGCAATCCCTAACCCGAGGCTTTTCATGCCATGTGTGGAGGCGCAGCACACTGGCCACATGGGGCCCAGACACTGAGGTCCTCCTTGCATGCTGACCATTTCTCCTGTGCTCAGAACACCTGGAGGGACCCCTGCCTCCACCAGTCACTTTCCTGGTAAACTCCTCCAGTTTCCAGGTAAGTTGCATGGCTTAGGTTCCAGGAAGTCTTTTCTTGGGACCAGAAGGACAGGAAAGAAATGGAAGAGGCTGCCTCTGACTTTTACCTTGAAACTCTCTTTTTGCAAGAATCCCTCTACCCACTCAGGGCCAGTGGTCCTGTAGCTTTGGCCTTACAGAAACATTTCAGAGCTCACTGGGATGGGACAGGGGAGGAGGCCCAGAGGGAGAGAAGGAGGGAGTGTGCTGGGGAAGGGGAAGAGAGCCCAAAGCAAGTAGGATGGGGTGAGCCGCCACAGCCACCACAGATATATCCTGCTGCATTTGTTGGGTACCACGTGTACACTGAATGAGCCATGGAAAGGTCTCTGCCGAGATGGCAGTGACACATTTCTGAATAAACTCCTGTCTTTACCTTAGGCAAGGGCTAAGCTCATAGAGTGGGTTTTGGAAACCGAAGTTTTGCTTCTCTCCCACAGGGCTGTTAATTGTCTCTGATGCAGAGGAAAAAGTCGCAGTACAGCACAGGTAATCAATGTCCTCTACTGAATAAAATTTTATACACATAGATGCTAGATGGATTTGCAACACGCATGTAGCAAACACACAGCACTCCTACACAACTGAGGTGGGCTATCTGCACAGCACCCTGGCCCTGAACCCCCACACCAGGGCAAAGCCCTCCTGGCCCCTCCCTCATGAATGGCCTTGCTGTTGGGCCCTCCCATCTCCCCAAGAGAACTTGAAAACCTCCAGAGGCTTAAGCCTAAATGCCTCCACATTTAAATCAACTTCTCCCCTGAATTTCCCTCTAGGATGTCACGGGGATTTCAGGAAACAGTGATTCCCCTAAACCGCAAAAGATGCATCTCACAGTTCACAACTGTCAGACTCTGGGTGTATGGGTAGCTGTGAGGCTTGGTCTTCCCTGCCCTTGAGGAGGCAGCAGGGGCCCAGTTCAAGTGTGGCAGACTCAGAGTCAGACTTCTGTGAACAGAGGCACACATTTTCCATTCCCTTTTCATCAAGCCCTAGGTCCAGAGATTGCTAAAAATATATTTCATTCTACCTGGATTTTCCCTTCTGAAAGGCTCACTTTTAAGTTCATTCCCTGGCATCTATAGTAGGTTTCACTGTTTCTACTGATAAACTCCGGATAGTGAGTTTCTCTGAACCCCATCATAGGTGAGAAGCATCTGTGTTTAGATAAGTTTGAGCCCTGGAGCTAAAAGGTTTCGATGCCGCCAAGAGTTATTTCTTGTGACTCTGCAGCTCCCTTCCAGAACGTCTTTCCTACCTGCCTGACCGCCTCCCACTGCCCTTGGCTCTACCTCAAGGCCCAGGTAAGCAGAAAAGCTCAGATGGGAAGACAGCTCTTGGATGCTGTGGCTTAACAGAACTGGCCTCCACATTAGAAAATAGTCACGTGGAAAGACCAGCCAGACACTGGAAAGAACTGGACCCAGATCGCACCACCTGCACCAGCTCACAGGGACAGAACCATCTTCAGGTGACAGTTGTTCTCAAACTCCAAGTCTCTAGTCTCTAGTCAGGAAACCTTCAGAACTCTGAAGGTCAGTGTTACAGCCCAGCACCAGGAATGCTATGCTTGAATCTGCCTCCCGCGGGAATAAGCAGAGTAATTTCTCAGGTGACTGGAGCTTCAAGTCACTGGAGCAAGAGATGTAGTTGCCCACCTTGACTGGAGAGTCCTCGGGGAACAAAAATGATGTCAACTCCGATCACTAAGGGTTACTGCCAACCGCAAAAAGAGCACAAGAAACCACTGAGTTTAAACAACAGAATATAAACTCTGGGTGTCAAAGCCTGGCCCACATAGCTGCCTCCCCTGACACATGCTCTAGAAATATCCTCATCTTATGCTCTTGGGACCTATCTAGACTGGAGCTCTGCTCACACAACCATGGAATTAGGGCAGATCCTCCCACATCCATTTTCTTAGTCACCAAAGCAACTTTTTTGGTCATTAAAGAAAGAAGAGTGGAGGAAAAAAAAGCCCAAGAAACCAACCCTCATTATGCATCAGAAACAGGTGTCCTGGATATTTGCTTCCTTGTTTTTTCACAGCAGTCCTTGAATGTTTCTTGCTATTCAGGACAAGCAGCCTGTGCTGAAGTCTGGTGAAGAAATGGAGCCTTGGCTTCTCATGTGGATGTTGCTGTACTGCTCAGGCATCCAGGCAGTGTGTGGGCATGGTGGCCTCTCCCAGAGAAGAGTGCCTGTCCTCCTGAGCCAACTGGGAAAGACCTGAGATGAATTTTACCTCTGCAGTGTAAATTCTCAGAGAGCAGAGACTGTGTAGACTGACTCCTGGGCTGTGGTGTCTGGAGCCCGCCAGTCAGCATAGACAGTCAGTTAAGGATGCCCTGAGTGGTCCCATTGAGGTCGGAATTGGGGCGAAGCCTCATTCAATTGCAGATCAGTCTTGCAGTTGACTAACAGCTGCTGAGTGTTAGGTCTGGGCTCACTGAATCATGAGTTATGAGTGTCTATTAGTCAGCACTTCCTGCCCAGCTCCAACCCAGCTTTTTCTGCCCCTCTCCTAGGATACTGGGCTGGAATCTGTCAACCTGCATTCTCGTTTGCCATTTGCTTCCTGGAAGGCTCTGCCAAGACAAAGGCACTGGAGGGAAACCTCAGGGCTAGAGCAGTAAGAAGCGGTTTGCTCTCCTTTGTTTTCTGCCCACGTGAGCATCAGCCCAGCAGCACTTCCTGTCTGGCTCCCCTTCCCAACGAGATGACTTCCTGTTCTCTTAGGCATCATCTCAGCATCACTTCTTCCTCCCCACCTTGCTTGCAACTGGATCCAGGATGCAGGTTTCCCAGCATTTTCCAACAACCTTCACTGACATTCAGCAGTGCAGCAGTCCCTCCCTCAAGGCTGGGGTCACAGTCTGACACTAGTGCTGGTGGTGGGTGACCTCTTCTTTGTGGGGTCTGGTTTCAACACAATGGGAGCTTTCCCCCCATGTTTCCAAGGCTCAGTGATTCCACCCAGCTGCCCAGCTTTTCCTACTTTCCAGGAGGAGACTCCTTCTGGTAGTTACTAGCTTTGTGACATCTTTAAGTTTTCATCTTTTTTTTTCCTTATCAGCTAACTGGAATCACATTAAATTCTACCTGTGAAAAGATTTGGCATGATTTCTCCCAGGACTGATACACGAAGCATTTTTCTTTCAGCCAGGTGGCGGTGCGAGGTCTGGAGTTAACACAAGACACTCAGCCTTGGGTCCCTTGGCTGCGTCACTTGGGTAAGTCACAGCCTCCTTCAAGCTCCTTTTTCTTTAGTAAAACAACAGATCATTTTACATCAGAGACTGGGAATGTTGACCACAGGCAGGTGCAGCCTGCGGATGTGACAGTGTGGCTCAGGGCCTGTGAGCACATTTTCTGGTACAATCTGACTTCCTTCTGGTGGGCACATCTTCCCATTTCATACCGGCACTCTGGCTCTTAAATGGATCCTGGATCCAGATTGTCCAAAAGCTGCTTCTAGTTAGGACACTCCCATTTCCAGCCGCCTGCAGTTTCACAGGAGCGTGGAGAATGTCCCACTAGATAGTACAAGAAATGCAACCTCTTCCTGGCCCTAGACACAGCAAAAATTAAAAAAAAAAAAAAAATACTGCTGTTTTTGCCCTGTAGCTGTGAACAACACAGACCCCCTGGAGGTATGCATCCTTCAGGCTTAGTGTGAGTGCTGCTGGCTCCTCATCTGCAGCGGTGGCTGCTCTATGTGAGGTTTACTGAAAGACATGGAGACAATGATAGGCATAGCCACTAGTGCAAGAGTGACTGCACTTTTCTAGGAAGCTAACAAGGCACCTGCCACCACTGTGGATCCTTGAGACTGCTGGTCAGGACACCCACCCAGCTTGCCAAGATCATAGCTTATGTGTCTGGAGGTGGGTGGCACTTAATCCAATGTCAAAATCAGCCCTTCCAGCACATGTTTCAGCTTTGGCTTTGCACTAAGCCCAGAGTTACTTATGGACCACTTTGAAGGCCTGATCTCCAACTTCACCAGCAGTTTTGCTTTGGCATTCACATGCCCTTCCTGATGCTGGGGCCACCCAGCTGGCGGCAGAGTTTTCCCACTGGAGCTGTACACATGCTTGATGCGTCTGACAGACAGTGAGATCTGGATGAGGTACTTCAGGAATACTCTGCACCCCAGACCACCTAAGGAGGGCTGTGTTTCTAGACTGGGACATGAGTATCAGAAGGCCCTGAAAATGCTTTGAAAATCTAAATGTGACCTTCCCCAGTGACTTGTAAATGCTACACAGCCAAGATTTTAATTACTTTGCAACAGAAGTCTCACACCCTCCATGGATCCACTCTTATTGTATTCATTGAAACTGTGCATAAAACATGGGCCAAGTCATTTGGGATGGCAGGCCACCCTCTGCTTTTCCTCGGACTTGAGCTTCTGTTTTTAGAAGAGCTAACAAGAGTTTAGACACCAATCAAAGTGCAAATTAAACAACAACAACAAAGAAACTCTTAATCACCACAAACTGGTATTCTTGTTCATTGGGCTTCTTCTCTCTAAAGAGTCCTGGCAGCTTTGAAGGAGCAGCTGCAGCCTGGCTCTCTCCTCTCCACCTCCCTCTCTCCCTGCTTTCCTGCAGCAAGGCAAAGGGGTGATAGAGTCTCGGGAACCGCAAACCTCCGGCTGTTCTTCAGTGAGCCGTTCTCATGCACAACTTTAAGTGCTACTGGAAAAACAAACCCTGCTGCAAACATTAACTGTGCAGAAGGAATCCTGATAATCTGAGACAAATAATTCTGCTTTCAAGCAGTTGGGGGCATTCAGCTATATGTCTCACCTATGTATTTTTCCAGGTTTAAAATCCAGAAAAAGGATCCTGTCTTTGCAGTGATCTGGAAAATCTTAATGTTACCCAAGAGTTTCAGAAGTGGACTCTGGGGGCTTTTAGCACTGTCCTTCATGCATTCTTCATTCTGTATCTGGTGCACTTCCCTCCATCCATGCTTAGTGAGAGCGAGCCAGTGCATCTTTCTGCAAATGCATCCACTTGCCTTCCTGAGTGGGGCAGGGGCTGGTGTCTAGTAACAGAAAAGATGCAAAACCAAGTTGCCGAACCTCACATTTCCACAGAAGTGTCTGCAGAGGTGATTCTTAGATGAAACCCCTCATTACTCCATTCATAAGTAAAAGGAGAGAAAAATGAGCATAGTCCAAGAAAGCATATTTCGTATTTAGTCACTTTTCAGGAGATAGAGAGAGAGGAACAGAGCCTTCTGGGGTTATAGCACCAGCCTCTCAGGACTCTACCAATGCTTGCAGTGGAGCCCCGAACTGCAGGGCAGGCAGGACTTCCTGCAGGCAAGCAGGGTAACTCTCAGCCTTGAATCCCAGCTCAGCCAACTGCTTTTGGTCTACCCACCATTTTAACCTTCAGCAGGGTTCTGCTGGGCTACCAAGAAATCACCCTGGAGGTAAGGAGCTGGCTGCTAGCGAACATGACCCCTCAAACTCACATGCAGTGCACTAGCAGCAATCTCAGTGGGATGTGTTGGAGATTTATATGGTGGGCAGTTTTTCAACATGTAAAGATTCCCCTTAGTATAAAATGAAAATTTATATGCCACAGAATTATACTCCATCTAATGAATTACCATCAGCAACACAGCCTCAACAAAGAAAAAAACGTTAAGACAATAACCAAGCCGTCTTCTTGCACATGGAAGGCGTTGTTGTTAGTAGATACACTTGCACACGCACCCCTAGACAATGTTTTAAATAACTTTTGAGACTGTATTTGAAAACCTAATAGCACCGCTGGAATCCTGCCCCCCTGATATGAATACCATTGCTCAGGTCAGGCTTAAGTTGCTGTGTGCATTTGATGAGGCCTGCCTCCTTGCAGGCTCAGAACATGAGGTACAATGAGCTACAATCACAATGGAACACTTTTCCATCTCACACAGCTGTCACCCAGAACACCAAACAGCACCCTGAGCTCTCAGGCTGGGAACCAGTCATATAGTGGCCCCTTGGGGTGCGCTCCTGCTCTGGGCACGAGTGGCTTCCTAACCTATGCAAGTTTCTTGCTTCCACCAGATTTGGGTGTATGTGCCATCTACAGTTCTGAGTAGGTCAGAGGGACAGGTGTCCCACACTCTTTTGTTTGTATAAAAATTGGCATCAAAATGTGAATTGAAATAAACTTCGGACCAGTCTTTCATGTATCTTCAAAGTGCACCTTTATGTTATGGATCCAAGAGTCCTAGATGTCAGGCACTGGGGAACCACAATGACTTGGTTACTCCCTATCACCTGCTTAAATTAATCACAGGGATGAAGTTGACTACTTCAGAAACAACAAAATCTGATTGGGAACAGGATGAGAGGTTATTACTTACCATTTTAAATAAGATTGCTATACATGTTCATTTAATAAGCAAGGCATAGGAAGAAATGCTAAAACTACGTGAAAGAGTTCTGTTTAAATTTCTTAGATTTGTACAGTTGATTACCAAAGTTAAATTGATGGTTCATGTATGAGTCAGCTTTCTTGTTGCTGGAACAAAACACAAGACACTCACAACTGAGAGGAGGAGAGTTTTAATTTGGCTTGTGGTTTCAGAGAATTCAGTTCATGGCAGCTGGCTTCCAGGTAGGAACATCATGGTGGAAGCATATGATGCAGTAAAGCTGCTTATTTCACGGTAGTCAGGAAGCAGAGCACAGGGGAAGGGAGCCAGAGAAGAAAGGGTCAGGGCCAGAGTAACCAGTCAAGTTCCCTTGAGCCACTCAGAGATATTCAGAAATGTGCTTTGATATCCTATGTGTCTTCCAAGCCAATCAGGTTGATAGTCAAGATTAACCATCAGAATTTGTTGATCTGAACTGCCCGAGGTGCTCAATTTGGTGTTATTTGGTATTTGAGGTAGTTTGACAGTACAGTAATAATATTTCTAACTTCCTTTTACTCCTTTGTTAGTCTAAATCAATGAAGTTTCAATGTTGTCATCCTAGTTCTGCCACCTATTTTATCCTTGTTCTAGAAAGAAATTCCACTATCGGCTCAAATGTGACTTATCATTTGCTTTTCAACTTTCTTTCACATGTTATTCAGCTTTAATTACCCGTAAGCCAGACCAGAAGTATGCACTGCACAGGTACATAAGAGGAACATTACAGTCCTACTGGCAAGAATTTATTCCTTCTGTCACATGGGCCAGCATGGACTTAGGGGTCATCTAGCACCGTGGCTGGCTTCATTTTGGTGAGGAGATCAAGGCCTGCACATGTGAAATGACTCATTTATGTCATAGCTGGCTGTCACCAGGTGGCCAATCCTTGAACTTCAAATTCAACTGAAATTACTCAAGGCAGGATCGGAATAGAAGGGTCTTTTGATGGCGACACTTCTTATCGATACAGGCCTAATTTCTTTTTGCCCAATATCCTGGGAGATTTTAACCGAATGCTTGCTATGAGCCATCTCTAACGCACACCCAGAGGGGCAAAGACAGATTACCTGGCGAGTAGATCACTTACCCAGCAAACGAGGGACAGTCTTTAGTGCTCAGACTCCTTTTAAACAAATGACTTATGGTTAACAACTAACTTCCCAGCTCCTATCCTCTGATCTGTCATTTTAAATTCTTGGTAGCAATTATTCCTCCACTCTCCATGTCTAAACAAGAGTGCAGACAGAAGCAAGTCCTTTTGCAGCAACAAAAATAAGTTCTCATTTTTTATACTAAAACTATATTTAATTAGTACAATAATTTCCTCCTTATAGGATAATTGCATCTTTAATCATATTTCTGAGGTAGGAGAGCTCTGTTGTGCAGGTCCGTTCTAAAAGACTGAGCTGAGACTGTTAACCATTCATTTGTGACTTCACTGATTATTGTAACTGCATCTTCTGCAACCCAAATGCTAAATTATACATTATGTATCTTTCCAAGCACATCAGATCAATTTTTAAACAGACCAATAGGAGTAGAGCAGGTTACAAACTTAAACTGAGCTACAGGGTAGAGTCTGTTATTTCATTTAATATTGATAGCAGCTCAATTTAAATTTCAAAAAAGCAAACACATTTAATAAATTTGGTGTGAATGATTACACAGTTCCATACAACTACTGTACAAGAGTGTGTACATACATAAATCTATAGGTAGAATTAAATATATTTCTATATACATATATATGGATTTTACTCATTTTTCTCTTTAGTAAGACAAAGCAGCTTGACTGTACATAGATGTGTGATGGTACATTAAGTCCTGAGTAATTTAAGGAATTATTAATAATCAACAGCAAATTCTATTTTTTTAGCTCCAGTAAATTCTGTAGTAAAAATGTGAACAAAATAATGTTTAAAAATATGCATCCAGTTTTGCACTTATTTTGTGCTTAGCAGAAAAAGCTCAAGAATGCATAGCAGCCGCTGAGATTTGGAGATTTGTCCTCCTGTATTCAAGGCTATACAAGGTCCTATGTGTAGTGATGTCACCTACATCCAATCTGTCAGGCATGGAAGACTCTAGTAATGATTGGACCATCCATCCCTTTTGCAGAATATGAAATTCTGTGTAAACATCAGTGTTTCAGTATTATATAAAAGTTATGATCCAAATGAGGAAAAAAAAAAACATAATGAAATGATTTAAAATGCCTTTTCTGGAATATAGCCAGCCATATGGAAGGGATATAAAAAACAAAAGTCTATTTTGGTGGAGGAGGAAACCAGATGAAAGTCATTGAGGGGTGGTCTGGCAAGCCACCCGCTCTGGGGGCCCAGGTGGGCTCCGAGGGGGTGGAGGGACTCATTGTGTGACAGGCGGCAGTGTGACGGAGGCCCTGTTCACTGAAGCAGGGCACTGTCCACCCTCAGGCACTGCTGGGCTCAGGCACTGGGGAGAACGATGCGAGGTGTCCCGCTGGTCACTCCTGCTGCGGACCTGCTTCCATGAGAAGGCCCATGTCGACAGTTCCTGTCACCCCAACTCTATCCTGTCCCGTAGCTGCTGTAGTCGAAGACGCCTTTCTTGAAGAACGGTGAGAACTCACAGATGGTGTGTTTCGAAAGGGTCAGCCCCACTTTGCCAATGTGCAGGGGAGATGTCGCTGACTGGAGCATCACACTGAAAAAGTCCCTGAGATATTTCTGAGGAGGAGATGAGAAAGGAACACGGTCAAGGTGTATTCACAGGTGGAATCGAGAAGTGTGTGGAAACAATCGCCACCCACCCAGCTGGAGGTATTTATTTCATAAACAGTACCAAGGAGGTGACAGTAGAGGAAGCCCATGGCCACAAGCAGGTCCTCAAGCACCTGAGGAATCTCAGGGCAGTGGCAAGCACAGAGCCCTGTACCCAGCAGAATTTCTTTGGCGCAGGGCCCTGGTTCACAGCAAGGCCACCTCTGTGGACCACAGGGGACTGGCTTTGTAGCCACAGTGTCACTGGTCCCACTCTTAAGAAGTCAATTTCTTCCCTCCTCAAATCACTCATAAAACAGAATGACAATTAAAAGGGGGGCAGGGAAGGCTGCCCATTTGTGCAATGCTAAACATACCAATTACATTTTTAAAATGTCCAGTCAGGACCTGCTCTGAATGCATCTTAGAAAACAAAGGAAAGGAAATATGGGGAGAGGGAGGATCAGCCCCACACACTGAGAAATCATTGAGGAAACCCTGTAATCACGGGTGCACTGCACTGTGCCTCTGCCCCTCCCTTCTCTTCCCCATAGCACCTGTCACTGTGGCACCCATGACCGCTTTTAGGGGCACCAGGAAGCAAAGTGCATCCAAGGAGAGCTCTGAGAGGGTTGCATGTGTGTCATAGTATGCGTGTGTGTCAGGTGTGTGTGTAAAATCAGTTTTGGGCTCGGGAGGGATGCAGTACAGGAAGAGGACTCACGAGTCTGCTGGGCATATTTTAGGTCAGGTCAATCTCACTCAGAACAGAAAACTGAGTAGAGGGAATGGATCAGACCAAAACCTCATTAATGTCTCAATTCATTTAAAAAAAGGTTAACCATTCTGGTTCAGAAATTAAATATAATAATTCTGGATTATGACTAAAAATATTTGGTTCAAAAGACAGGGCTTAATGGTGGTGTGCCCCAATCAGGGTGATTCTGCCCACAGGGGAAAAGAAGCACTGTCCAGAGATCTTGAACTCCTGAACTGCATGTGCAGAAGGAAAGTGCAGTGGGTGGAGGCCATGGAGGCTGACATCCAGCAATGTACTGTGCAGCCTCAAATGTCAACCGTGCCCAGCTTAGAAACCTTCCTAGAGGCAGAGCATCAGCTGCCACTGTCCTCTGATACCCTGAAATGTCCTTCCACACAGCCACTTGGTGCAAGGAAAGCTGAACTGCTACTCTCCTAAAAAAGTAACAAGGATTACCATTAGTAACACTTGTATAACTTACTAGTGTTTCTAAAGCACTAATATAAGTAAAACAGAAGTACAATAAACGCAACCTTTCTTTCTTTTTTAGTGCTGAGGATCAATCTCAGGGCCGGGTGCATGCCAGACAAGTGCTCCATGCTGAGCTACATCTTTGGGCCCTACACAGGCTTTAACTGTAGATTCTCTAAATATACAATCTGATGAGTATTAAACCATGTTAGAATCACTGCCAAGCCAAGACAACACACATATGCATCACTCCACAAGTTTCTCGAGGACCAAGTTTACATGGTTCCCAAACCCTGCCGAGAATTACACACTGTAATCATGTTATGAGGAAGCTGTTATTGGAAAATGGGCCAAGGGCTAATGATCATGAGAAAATGGAACTACTGTATGTATTCTGAATTCAGGCCTGCTTTCCTGGCTTCAGATTCCTATGCTGCTGCTCTGTGTAACCTTCCTAGAAAGGATCCTGAAAAGGCAATCGGGCGCTGCTAAGAAAGTGTGGAAACCAACTGCTGATGAATGCAGATCTTAACCGCAGCACTTAATTGCATCAGAAAGGCACCCAGAAGCTGTCATTTCAGCGTTTCCAGTATAGGAACCCTGAGGATGTCAACTCTAGAAGGACCTGAATTTCATCACACATGGTTACCAGCAAACACCGTCCCTGTACCTGGGGAGTCCAGCTTGCAGGAAACGCATGCCTGCTCTGGATTGTCTGTGGCAGAGCAGAGAGAAGTAATTTAGGATGAGGAAAAGGAGGTGCTTTCCTGCTTATGCCTGGAGCTGTGACCCTACCACAATTAAGCGGAGGCTGGAGGGTGGCTCTGTGTAATCGCTGTTTACCTCAGGCACCCCAAGAACAGCATCAAGGTGCAGGCTACTGTCTCCAACTAACTCGCCTCGAGATGAACGCTACCAGACTGGGAGGCAATGTAAATCTGAGAGCAGATGTTGCATCAACATTTGTCATAGTTGATTCACAAAGTAAGGACCCTTTAAAGGGTCAATAAAGCCTGAAAGGTATACGAAGTTAAAAATATAAATAAAGGGGGAAGTATGGGAGACACCTTTCCTGCTTGAGCACAGCCATTAAGAGAGAACTATAAATCAGCTGTAGTAAAGCTTTCTTCTTTAAAGAAATTCATTAGCAGGCCTTGATGAAACCCAGATAGAAAGATCTGATTCGGCCACTTTTAAATATTACAGAAGAGTCTTCTCTTTGCAAAACATTCTTACTTAGTAAGAGTATCAAGAAGCTTGATTTCTAGAGGCTGCTTCTTTGGGGGCAAAGAAGGCATCTGACTGGGAAGAGCTCTTGTAGTCCTCCCAGGTCTGCAAGACAAGGTGTGAGTGTTGCGCTGTATCCAGGCCACATATTTGGAGCAGGCTGGGCAAATTCTGGTGAATAATAAAATCAAGAAGCCAGGCCAGTGGGGGCAGAAGAGGCTGCCCAGTCACAACAGTGACTCATGCTTCTTTCAGTCCCCATCACCTCATTCTTGGTTCCACTGCAGAGCTTAGAAGAGGTGCTAAGAAATTGATGATTGTTTTAGGCTGAAATAAATGCACAGAAAACAGCACTCTAAATGCACAGTCCAAGGAATTTTCATGTAACAAAAAAACCTATGTGATCATCCACGAGGGATGATAATCGCCCATCTTGCATCCACAAGCCTTCCCCTCAGGGTCACCTGCCTGGACTCTGGCAGCACCTCAGGAGCTTCTCACTGGTGCACTCACTGCTTTGTGTCTGGCTTCCACCCTGTGTGTGTTGGTGGGCTTGCTCTGTAACCCCGCCATGTGGTATTCCATGTGTGTACATACCACCTGATCGCCTGGTGGAGGGACATGTATAATTGACGGTGACTGGTGTGACCCTTCTGTCTGAACTCTGCTTCAGTAATGGCACTTTTCATGGCGAGGAGAGTTTGTCACTACCCATCTAATAATGAAGCTTTCTGCCTTTGGATTTGAGGCTCCATCTAAGAGCAGCCAATGTATTAGCTCTTAGCTAGCACACATATTTGAAATATACATATAAAATACTTAGTAAACATATTTAATCACTTTTTTTTCCCCTGTGTGCATTCAGGATGCTTCCCACAGCATCTGTGGCTGAAGGGAGAAACCAAAAGCTCCCCTTTTCTGTGATCCAGACACTGGCCCTCCCCACTGCTCCCACATGTGAGAGATAAATTCAGGAACCCAGCCACATCCCCAAAGCAGCACATTTTATAGATGAAAACTGCAAAAACGGAAGGACATTAGGAATTTAAGTGACTTATCAGGGTCAGAAGGGCGAACAAGAAAAGGATTTGTAACATCCAATACCCAATAGCTGTGTCTGACTTTCACAGAAAATCTTCTCCACTACAAAAAGAAACAGAGCAGGCATATTTAAATCTTTCTGGCCTTCAGGGACCATGGAACATCTGCAACTTCTGCCCACCCCACCTCCCCGTGGTCTGGTGTTGGGTGCGATGCTTGCATCTATCTCTGCCTTGTGAGACACCAGTTCAGTGTACTCAGGGACCAAGTGCACCCCAGGGGCTGGGAGAGGAAGGTCGGGTCAGATCAAACCCTTTCAGAAGAAGACTTCACACCTGGAAACAGGGCAGACGGCATCCTCAGGGGCTCTGGGGTGTCTTCCTAAAGTAGTGACCAGGTGAGGGAAGAGGACCACAGAAAGGAAGCAGAGGTAGGAAAGTGGGTGTCTAGGGGGGACAGAGAGGAAGGACTGGAAGAGGGAATGGTGGGGTTGTGACAGGAGAGAGCATGACAACATGACAGATGAACACTCACAATTTGCTTACGAACTGGCAGACGGGACTAAAGGACGGTGAGAAATGTCTAAGACATGTTTATCTACATTATTTACTTTTTGCTACTTGGATCAACACTGAAATATAAATAAGGTGTTTTCTTATCAATCCTTTCAGAAAATCAAATTTAGATGGCTAATCTTTAAGGCATATTTCAGGCCTGGTACGGAGCACCTGCATGTCAGGAAGCATCTTTCTCAGATGGGTTTCAGGCAGGCAGGGGACAGTATGGGATGAGGCTGGGGACAGAAAACATAGAGATGAGTCTCTGGGTGTCTGCCAAGAGACGTGTGACTCTGGCTTGTGATTTAAAGAATCTCTCCAAGACAAAAGAAGTTAAAGTCCTGCATAGGATTGTGAGCTGAGGCAAAGGGCAAATGAAACAGGCTGAAGGAAGGAGGTGTGAGACACTGCACTGGGGCACCCAGCCTCTTCTTTACAAAGTGGCCTTTTCCTCTTTAAACCCTGTCCTGCCAGTATCCCATGCATTTCCCCAGAAATTCACACACGCATCTGACTTCTGTACATATTAGGGCTCTCATGTGAGCACACTGCACAGGCGCTGTAAAGGTGTATCCTATTAAATCCTTCACTGTGGCCCAGTGAAGAAGGGGCTGTTATTACTTCCATCTTCTCAGTGGTGAAATGTCTGGAAGCCCAAGCTGTGCCTGAAGGTTAGGTACAAGCACGAGCAATAGGGTTCAAAGCCACCAGGTCCTGGTTCCAAGGCTGGTCTGACCTCAGTGCGTTATACACACAGCCCCTGTGCCTGGGGCACTGTCCATCACGGGGTAAGGCTTCTCTCCTGGGCACCCTGGCTGCTGGGCCACACAGACTTCCACCCCAAGGGCTGATGCTGCTTCTGTGGTGACCAGTGCACCTGGGTTCTCTACAGGAGCCTGGGGAAGTATGATCCTCCGCCAGTTCACGTCCACAGAGCTCCATTAATGCCTGCTACTTTCCTGCTCTGTGGGGGGTACTGGCCCCTCCCCTTCCCAAAGGGTACCCAGCTCTCCTTGGGAAGCCATACTTTGGTGACTGGCTCTGTGGTGACCTGGCACAGATGCCGGTGGATTTGTCCCATGGTACTACAGTATGGACACATCACAGCCAGAGCTAAAGGAGCTGCCACAGGAGGCTGGTGAGACCCAGGCTGCTCCAGACTGCAGCTGCTGTCACAGAGCTTTTTCAAGGGGGAGCTCATGCGCTGGGAGCCTGGGAGCTGTAAGACAGTCTTTGTGTTTGTCCATTTCAAGGCTGAGAGCTGACAACTCTGTCACAATGGCCAGAGTCATCTTCTACTATAATACAGCTGGCCCCAGGACACGGGCAGGTGGGACACACTGGTGTGGATCAGAAGGAACCTTTGGAACAGACCATGGCCAAACCTTTCTGGGGTTGGTCTGTTGTCTGGTTAAGGCATCTGGCCATGGCATTCCTCTCGTAGGAAGAGGCTGATTAGGGGGCTTCTGGAAGAAATGCTTCAGATAGAGCAGGGCATCCTCCTGACACATCCTGGTCAAGCATTAGGCTGGGAGGTTACCCTAAACACACAGGCGAATTGTGAAATTTTTTTTTTCTTTTATTGGTACCGGGGATCGAACTCACGACCACACACTTGCAAGGCAGGTGCTTATGCCACTGAGTTAAATCCTCAGCCCCAATTTTTAAAATTTCAATACCATCTCAAAATGGAACTAAACATTATTAATCTTTTGAACCAAAACATAGGCTGATACGGTCTACTGGCTGTTACCGAGTTCTGAAAGGCAAAATCCACTACCTCTGGGTAATTCAGCAAGAATTTGGTCTTTTTGATGTTGATTAAGGCTTCCAAATTAAAGATCTAAAAGACTATATTGTTACCTGCTACTGTATGTTAGATATTCCTGATGAAGGTCTGATTTAGGTACAACTTATAATAAAATTTCAATGTAAACTCTGGCTGAAAAAATATGCTTTGAAGTTACCGGAATAACCAGGTAAAACGGCCTCTCAATTGCCTCTGCTGGGTTTTCCTTTTCAACTCTAGATTCTGGAGGAAATGCCAGTCTGGTGATAAGTACTGACTGTGGGCTCTCCAGACCACCCTGGCAAAAACCTTTGAAATCAGCAGAGAATTTCAGTGTGGCTCCTTGTTATCTCACAGCCCTTCTCTTTCACATCTGGATTCTTTAAAGGAGGGAAGATTTGAGAATAGGAGGAGTGAAGCCTGGTGTCAGCAAACAATGGCCAGAGAAGCAGGGTCAGCAGGTGCGGAGATTTGTGTGGTAAATCAGAGCTTGAAGCAGAACAAGGAGGCCATAATTCTAGTTTTGAGTCTGCAGTGCATTGAATGACCATCTCCTGAGCAACACTCCAGGTCATGCTTAGGGAAGAGGACAACACATCTAAGTTTCCTTCGTTTGCAGATGAGGAAACTGAGATCCCCAGGTGCAGTGATATAGCCATGGTCAATGGCCATCAGAGGCAGAGGCGGTGAGTGGTTCTTCAAAACCAGGATGACCAAGATCATTCTCAAGAGCCAAGCCTTTAAGCCTGAAATGCAGCATGGCTTTTCTTCAGGCTTGTCAACACCATGCTCCAGGAGGCTGTCACGGTCTGTCTTGAATTTCAATCAACCAGCCTACATGTGTGTATGGAACAAGGGTCTGCCTAAGCAGGTGAAAGACCTCAGTGTCTTGATCACCTGGCTCTCTCCCTCTGAGTTTCATTAGCAGGGAACAGAGTCATGACCATTTCCTGTTAGAAAAAGTTTCACAAACCTCCCCCCGTAACTGCAGCCTATGGCTCCTTTGATGTGGAGATCACCCCAGCCAGGTCATTTTAACAATTTTCCCAGCCAACTCATCGTTGTGGAACCATCTGCATTTTAAAAAAAATTAACATAAATCTATAATTTAATTTAAATTTATAGAAATTATTAAAACTGAAATGTTCTTTAAAAATGTAATGGGACCTCATCTGCCTCTCCATTGTGAAATATTAACAGGGAAGAGAGTTTCTCATTCCCATAAGTCATTAGCTGTGGTGGCAGCTTCAAGAAAAATATCAATCCAGTAAGACTTAGAGGTCTCATTTACCTGGCAGCACTTGGAAAGTTCATCATTGACTGATGGGCTCTGAAGACAGATCAGCTCTGAATGGAGACTCCCTGAGAGGAACCCAGATCAGAGAGAGGTCTGGTCACCACTGAAGATATGTTGGACATTGTGATCCAGGGGGTTCCGTGTGACCCCTCAAGTCCACTCTACCAATTCTATACTCCCACAAATTCCAGTCTGAACACCTCTTGTTGGCTTTTTAGAAATCCTAAAGCTGGATGGCACTGGATCAATGATGCAACGGTCACTTCCCAAAATGCCCTCGAATGTCCCCCACACCCTGAGAAGTTAGGACAGTTTGATTCAGGTGACTCATGCATCCACAATAGTTACTGTCCAGCTACTCCTTGTGGAGCAGTGTGCCAGGCCTCAAATGAAACACACACGGTCTCCTTCACAGAGCTCATGGGTCAGCTGCCCATCTAATCACTCAGGATTGTTTCTTGCTATTGCTGTCTTTGCCTCCACCATTGAAATCTTATCATGTAAGGACCATCTCAAGGTTTTTTATTGACTTTTCTCTTGCTGACTACCCACATGCACCCAACTACCTACTCAGTGTTTTCCTTATGCTTGAGCCAGGCTAGGTGCTTAGGGGTCGGGGATTCAACAGTGAGTGAGACTTAATTTCTGTTCTAAGTAACTTCCGGTCCTGCAGGGGATGGAGAGGAAAATACAAGCTTTAAAAAAACAGGAAAAAAATGCTTACGGAGAACACAGGAAAGGCACCTGCCTAGTCCTAGAACCTGGCAAATGTCACGTCAGAAGAGTAGGAAATCAATAGGCAAAGACACTAGAGGGCAGGAGGCAGTTGTGGGCAGGGTGGAGAGCAGCTGCAAAGCTTGAAGGTGGGAAGTGGCTCTGGGCTCTCACTAAGCCTGCAGGACTGGGCCAAGCAACAGCATGGGACTGACATGGGACTGTTCTATTGTCAGTGCTCTGTCAGTTCTCACACCCAGGTCCCAGGCATTGTGAGCTGGTACTGTCTGACACATGAAGTTCTACCAGGCCTTCACTGAGTCTTTGCTGGCTGCCATGAATTGGTCAAGAGGTGACAATGATGGTAATGATGATGATGATGACGCTAGAGGATCCATAACCCTTCATAAACCTGTAAATTCACAGCTACTTCTCCACCCGTAATCTTCCCAAGAGCACCCTGAGCCAATGAGCACCTTCATTTGAACCTGCAGGGTGAGTATCTCCATGTTTCATGCAATGCTGACATATGCACACTCTTCTCAGTTTTTACAGGGCCACATCAGGGCCAGGCAAGGTTTTTTCTATAAAAGATAGGATCACCTATTTGGGACTTCCTAGGCTAGGAGGCAAGTTAATGCCTCATATGTTAGGCCTTCATGTGTTATGGTTTAAATATGAAGCATCTTCCAAAGACTCTTATACTGAGGACTTCATCTCTAATGCAGCCATGTTCTTAGGTGGGACACAGACCAGAGAGGTGGCTGGATCATGAGGGTGTGGCTTTATCAATGGCTTAATCCATTCACGACTTCACAGCTGAATGGTTTATTAGAAGGTGAGGCCCAGGTAAAAGAGGCAGATGTCTAGGGGTGTCCCACTGAAGGTACATCTTATCCCTAGCACCTTCCCCACTCAGCTCCCTTGCTCTGGGTCCTGGCTGCCCTAAGTGAGCAGGTTTTCTTCATCCTTTTCTGATGTCACCATGCTCTGGCTCACTTTGGACCCACAGCAATGGAACCAACTAACCCTGGACTAAAACCTCTGAAATTGTGAGCCAAAATAAGCCTTCCCTCATTTAAGCTGTTATTCTCAGGCATTTTACCAGAGGGACGAAAAGGTGATACATTATGAAATGCAAAAGCAACTTCCTGCCCAAACTCATCCTGTTTCCCTGAGACAGAAAATCCCTGGAGTAGGTCATCAGCACATGCTGTACCCAGTACTGGACAGGTGACCCTCACAGTTTCACTCTCTGTCCAGCGATAGCCCATGCCAGTGCTTCTCTCTCTTTCAGAGAGTGCAGCCATCTCACCTTGGGCACTTGACCAGTGGTGAGGGACCTTCTTAGACTGAGACTCCACTAGGGACTGGTAGCAACCAAAAGCACGGCCCCCAGTGTGATATCACAGGTCCTTGGGAGTAGTTTGGCATGAGTGGCAGCCAGGGCACAGGCACTGGGAGAACAGGCAAATGGACCTGCTTTGTCTCACGGATCCTAACTGTAGCACATGTGAGAGAGCACTGCTCACAGTGTGCAAATGGCTGGCAGGGTGGACCTGACCTGTGAGTGTCTATCAGTTCTCTGTAGCTGCATACCACAGTACTAAAACTTCATAGCTTAAAATAATACCCACTTCTTAGTACCTAGATCAGTAGGCAGGAGTTTTGCAGATTTAAATTCAATTGTGGCACAGGCTCTGCTCTCCTCTGCTAGGAAGAACTGCTTTCAAACTCAAATTGCTGGACAGATGCAGCTCTTTGCAACTGAGGGCAGAGGTCTCATTTTAGGTCCCCTTGCAGGTTGTCCAGCTAGGAGTTGCTCTAACTCGGGTCCCCTATTCTGGGACCTGGCAGCCATAGACTCCTCTCATGCTTCAATCTGCTACGCTTCCTTCTGCTACAGGCCAGAGAATGCTGCTCTTAAAGGGCTCCAAGATAATATTAGATATGCAGGAGTAATCTCACTCTGCCTTGTCACATCCTGCAATCAGAGGAGTGGGATCTCATCACACTCACAAATTTTATGTGCTCACAGGGGCAAGGGTCACTGGGGTGATTCCCCAGACCTCTCCCATGCACAGAACTGCAGTTTGTCCAATGCTGGCCCAAACTGTAATTCAGAATATAAAGAACATGGTCAAGAAAGGCCACAGCAGAGCAGATAACGGGTATAAAAGAACCCACCCAGATGGAACCCATGCAGGTCCCGCCAGCCACCTACAGCAGGGCCTGGGCTCCTGGACTGAGCATGTCCTCCTGCCTCCTGCTCAGGCCCACAGGCTCTGTACTCCTGTCTGTGGTGCCCTGTTGCAGCCAGGATCCTCTGAACAGGTCCCTCCAGGGGACAGATGGACTGTGCCGGCCCCATCCAAGGGGCTATGAAACACTTAAAATATGGCCAGTGTAACTGACAGATGCAATTTAAAAATGTTTACTTTAATAAAAAATTAAGCATATCCACATGGCTGGGAAGAGGACACTTTTACAGAGCGACCACTTTACTTGACAACACAACTTTGCACTCAAGAGTCCAGAGCATGCATGCTTTCTAATGGTGTGTGCCAAGCCACAGTGTGCACTAATATTTCTGCATTTAAATGTTTAAATTTAGTTTTTAAAATGGGTAACACTTCCACTTATTAGCTGAAGAATTTAATATACACACAACTAGTTGAAAACTTTTGTGTGTATGTGTGCACATGTACAAGTGTGTATGCCTACACTGAAGTCTTTTTTCAACTCATCTCTATTACCCCAAATTTCTAACACTCCCCAAATTTTATTGGATATTTGTGTATCTCTAGAGCATTTTATATCATATAAGCAAATACAAACAAAGCTGCCCCACTTCAATTTATATAAGCAAGTATGTAAGACACCCTCTTCTATTTGTTTACCTAACAGTTTCTACTAAGTATATTCTTCACAAGTAGAGCATTTCTCATTCTGAAATTGATTGTTCTAGCTCATTACTAATGAATATATAGAGTGTTCTAATCTTTTGCAGTAGCCGAAAAAGAATGTAAACTATACAAGGGAGAGGATTTTCAATACTTTCTTCACAAGATGCATAGTTCACATGGTATCTGCCACATAAGAGGTGCCCAACAAATATTTACTGAATAAAAGAATAAATAACATTACACATAACATTATAATACACTTATATTTTGGTAAGGAGTCACTATACAAGTACCTATAAATTCCTAAAACAGAATTTCTGAGTTGGAAGGTATATATATATATATCTTTACTTCTGATAGATAAGGCCACATTGTCCTTCACAGGTTTTGCACCACTGTATCCTCCCTCTACCTCATTCCAGTGATGTTGCAGAGGAGATACTCAATGCTTCTGCCTTACCAGAGGCTCAAGACTCTGAAAAAAATCTTTGGAAGGTCACCCAATATTTTCTCCTGTTCTCATAAAAGCTGTGTGGCAGCTGAAGAATCTTGAGAGCCTTTGATTCACTAACAAAGAAAGGGAACTACAGATGTCAGAGGGTGGATGAGAAGATCCCTCCATATTCTTAGACGTATATATTTTAAAATATATTGTTCTGATCTATTTACCCATCCCATCTGGGTAAGACTATGTCAAGATCCAAGTTTCTTACTGTGCAGAACTCCAGGAATCATTTAAAGATAACTGTAGTCCAAATGTGGGCTGTTTCCATTCAATATAAACTTCTAAATATCCGGATCAAGATCAGCAACAAGTCTGTGGCCACACCATCCTGAACCTGCCCGACCTTTTCTGATCTTGGAAGATCAGGAGCAGGGGAGTTGCTCACACAAACCTGACTGGGAAAGTGGAGCATCTGTGATGCTGCTACTCCCAGAAGCCCTCTTCCTGGGTTCTGTCCTCGTGTGGTTCCCACTCTAGGATCAATGACAGGTGATGCTCTGATCTGCCGCAGCCAACAGAGGGTACTGCCCTGCGGAGTGCAGTCCTCTGCAGGCAGGACCAGAGAGCAGCCATGCAGTGGCCTGATCTGATCACTCCTGCAGGGGATGATACGCTGAGCCCTGTCCAGATTCCCAACCACCATTACAGCACTAGATTTTGAGGTCGTTAATTTCACAATGACATAATCAAAATATATGGGATGAGAATAAGGTAAGAGATGAAGGGATAAATGAGATCAGTCAATTAGGCGGAATGAGAAAGTTCCTGTAGTTTCTATGGATGACTAGATATAAACTAATACTCCATTGTACTTCATGACAATCTTTTCCAACTCTTTCAGTATTTCTAACCTATAATTCTCTGTTAGCAGGTCCTTCCTTCCTTTCCATCACCTACTTTTACTATCCCAGTTTTGAAAGTAAATAGTTGAAGTAAGTAGTCATCGTATGAAACATGGCGTTTATTTCTTGATGTTATAGAGAAGTCTGAGCGCTCCCAGTTAAAATTCATCAGGGTGAAAATGTTAGTCTGTGATTACAGAATCAGAACTATTCATTACAGCTATTCAGAGAATCTCCTTCATGAGTTTAATGACATAAGCATATTGTATTGAATTATTATGGTACTGCATCAACTGAATTCATAAATTTAATATACTCAGTCTGGTTCACACATTCTAATAAAATCCAGAAAGCTTTAAAAATTTTATAAGGGATGTGTTTAAAGTCCATGTGATATTCCATTTTTACAGGCTGACATTCTTTCTCGGTATATTAAATGGCTTCAACGACCACAATGACCTAGACTGGCATATCCAGCCTTTGGCAAAATCCCCCAGATGGAACATGTTAGAGGGACCCCAAGTCTGCCTGGACAGGGGTGCTGACTGACAAAGCCAACCCATCCCCTCTGCTCACAGAAGGGAAGACTGGGACTGCCTGTCCTGCATCTGTGAGCCAGAAGCCAGGGCAACCGGAGCTGTGGGGAGGATGCAACAGCCTCCAGGACACTGTCTACATCAGTTGGAGAAAGCAAGCCTGGGAGGATTGGGTGGAAGAGGCCCAGTGTTCTGGGCTCACTGTGGGCCGCAGCCTTGGGGATACACTTGGCTCTGTGTGAGGGGCTATAGCAGGCTCAGTATCCATGCACAAAGACCCAGCTTTGTGGCCAGAAAGGAACCCTAGAGACACATCCTGGCCTGTGAGGAGGCCAGGGTCACGTTGTGAGGTGCTTCTCAGTGCTTCTCAGGCACTGAGAACTTTGCAGCCACCATGCTGGACAGGGGACAGAATAGCACAGTGGTGTTGAGCGAGCCCCTCACTCCTCTACACCCCAGTGTCCTCATCTGACTGTAGTAGCTTCCTCTTAGGATTAGAAGACCAAGTGAGCTGCTGCCTGTGGGCAGGGACTAATGAGCAGCATTTACATAATAAGCAGGAAATATTACTGTCTATCCAGCACTGTCCTGGGAAGTAATAGGCAGATCTGTTAATTTTCTCCTTTTTCACATGTTTAAAACACATGGGCCTAAAATGCAGACGTACTGTACATAACTTATAGGTGTTCCTCTTCAAAGGACGGTAGAATACAAGAAACTTTTTCCCAAATTATTTCATAGCAGACCTTTTATTCCAGAATTGCTTCACAGCAAGGAAGAGGTAGTATGTTTTCAAGATGAGAAATCAAATCTAAAGATAAGCTGAAAAGATAACCCATATCAGGTAAATGAATCATCCCCCAATGCCTAATCCTGGTTTTTTTTTTTTTTTGGCTGTGCTGGGGATCAATTTCAGGGCCTTGCACATGCCAGACAAGTGCTCCATCACCGAGCTGCACCTCCAGCTCAGAAAGCTTGTTAGAAGACACATTTTAGATGCTGGCATTCTGCAAAATGCAGACACAAAAGCAAAAACAAACAACAGCAACAAAATCTATTATTTTTCCTTGGTTTTAAACTCAATAGTTGCTGCTAGCGCTGTTTAAAACTTCAGAGATTCCTGATGTTTTGAGATCCAATCACTGTTCCAAATGACCATCCAGTGTGACTGACAGACTTTCAAGTGAGACTCCTGATGCTCGGTACCTTTTGTCTACAACATAGAGAATCCAATGCTAAAAAGACAAGCATTGAGGCGGTTTTGCACACTGTTTGTTGGTACCCTAAATTATTTTTGTAGTACCCCAGAACTGGATGCAAACACACTGGGAATCCTGAGTGACACTCAGGTCCTCCCCAGGGGCTGTGGCTATGGCTGAATACGACATGCTTTCTGTTTAGAAGGTAGCTTCTGTCATTAGCAAATCCCCTGTGGTTAAAAGCCAGCTGGGCATGGACATCTGAACAGCAAGCCCCTCAATGCACGGTAAGCGGGTAAAATTTTCAGACTTTAGGGGGTCAGATGTGTGGCCCCTGTTTTACTTCCCAGACCTGGGGGTCCTAGGATCCTGTGGATCTATTTGCCTTGCAGATTACCCTTCTGCCTTGGGAGCTACTCCCCAGTGTCTGGGCCCTGCCCTGTGTCACCAGGGGAGCCACCCTTAAACCCCAGGTGTGACGAAGTTGTGGCCTTCTGACCCCACCCAACAGAGAGGATTAGCAGGGATTAGCATTATCAGCACCAATGTTCCCCTTCACTGGGGACAATGCCCAGACCTGACTCTATCAGGAGCATGGAGCAGAGTGAAAGAAAAGAAAATTTCTCAAATGTAACATCTGTACTTTTAAAAGGAGGGAATTAGGTCTATATTTCATACATGGCAATGAAAATAAAAAGTATTTTCTAAATAGACATAGAATTGAGAAATTAAGACTGATATCTATCTGTCTACCTATCTCCAGCACAGTACTTTATAAAAGACACTATTTGTTAGGCAAGGATGCACTGTATTGTGTTGCATTAGGCAATGTTAATAATCAGGGGCTTTATTTCCTCAGGACTTTGAATATGTAGTGAAACCTCACACACTGACACACTTTCTCCTGCCCAAGTGAAGGCTATTAAATGAGTAGAGAAGGAAGTCAGCTGTCTTAATTTGTGCTCCAAAGCCAACCTTTAGAAACTCTTAAAACCATCCTGCCCAGCTCTTAAAATCGGAGAAACCACTGCACACAACCAATGAAGAAGCCTGTTGGCTGGCAGAGGATGGGGCATCATTTTCCTGGACAAAGGAGCCGAACAGTATTAAGATACCACGTGAGCCCAGGATCTGCATCCACACCAGAGTCAGAACCTTTGGCACTATGGACTGTGTCCAGGTGACCTGCAATAAAAGTAGCGTGGTGCAAGTTAAGAAGGATTGGCAAAATGTGTTCGGAGAGACTTTCCAAAGCAAAGCAAAACCTCAGCACTTGCAGGACCTTGGGAAACACTGTAGGGTCTTTATGTTAAGACATAACTGGCTAACTGGGTCTAAGGTGGCCACTACAGTTTTTGTCCAGAGGAAACTGCCCTTCATAGTAAGGTACATAGTCAGTGTACACTGATGGTTGTTATTAGAATGTGTCCATATTATTTTGAATAAGAAACCATGAATAAATTCAATTTTGTGAACTGGAAAGTAAGCACTGTAAGTAGAAAAGGAGAGGGGAACATACACCAAAATGCACCCCTCTGCCCTGGGCCAAGAAGAGCAGAAGCAATCCTCCTTTGTCCCGGTATTTAATAAGGGAGCTCTAAAATCCAAGCCACAGCGTCCACTGGGGTTGTGTTCCCAGCTGGTTAAACAATCCATCGAGCAAAAGGCAATCGCTTAATTTTCTACCATTTTCAACTTTGATTAGCAAGTGCTTTCTTGATTCCAACATCAGTCTCTTAATTTCACTCATAAATAATAGAAACAGGTGATCTCAATTAGAAAACAGATTAGGTAAAGCCTTAATTAAAAAAAATTTGGTTGCCTGGAATGAAAATTATGTATGTAAATGTAAATGCATTGCGGGGAACTGCTGGGAACAGAAATAAGTCTATTTAAAAATAGATGGAAACTTCACACAGGCAAACAATAAAGGTAAAAAGTTATGCAGGATTGGAAAAACCTGATGTTCTTATCCATTATTTTCCCCTACATATCATCTCAAAGGGCTGCAGCATATGCTGTGATTCATTAACATTATGAAACATAAGTGACACATAGAGAAGAACATATGATTGTCAGGAGGGAAGCAGCTCGCTGCATTCTAAGATGCAGTTTATAAAAGTGACAAAGGACAGTACCAGGCTCACCGGCAAAGGCCACAGTGAGTGTCTTTTATCTCAGGAAAGCACAATTTAGTTGGAAAACAAATCTGAATAAATGGAGTTAGGGGAACTGAAGCATCTGTAAGAAAGCCTAATGCAAATTGGACAGGGCTTCATAAAAGACAAAGGATGAGTCCCAAATGTTGATGTAAATAGTGAGTAGAGAATTTAGTAGAGATGGGACAGAGTCTGTGGCTTTTAAATACATGAATGTACAGGAACAATTCTGAATGTGTCTTTTGGGCAGTAACAACAAAGGAAATGCATGAAGAGGAACAGCACCAACATCGATGGAAAACAAAACAAAATGGGCTGTTTTGGGAAGCAAGAAATTAGGTTTGCAAGTGTATAATATTAGAAGAAGCAAGAGTAGCAAGCAGACTGTTAAAACAAGCAAAGACAAGTAAGAAGCACTTCATCATGCAGTGCTTCTCTAAGCACCCACAGAGAGGGACCAATGTACTGAGAGAGGAGGATGGAGAGAGAGATGGAAAATAAACAGAAAAGACAAAAAAGTGCGAGGGACAGACCAGGAGGCTCAGCACTGGAGAAAGGGAATTCCAGGTGGAAATAGCAGAAACCACCATAAGAGAGGAAATGATCAACAAAATTTCCCAGAAACAAAGCACATGAGAGGAACTGAAGGTATCCACAGAAAGTCCAGCGGAACTGATGGTGCTGACCACAGTAGAATTCAGAAGGCTAAGGGCTTTCAGGACAGAGAGAAGATGCTGCACAGAGCACTTCTGGCAGGGCACAGGGAGGGACGCTGTCATATAGAAAGGATCAAGAATGAAAAGGGCTCTGAAGTGCTTAACACTCAGGGCTAGAAAATGAGAGTCAGCCCTGTGAAATTCAGATGAAAATGGTTTGCCTAACTAACATTTTACATCCAGTGAAAGTGATGAAGACATTTTCAGACATATCACGGGACATCTAGGCCTCGCATACTAGACCTCAAGAAGTTATTCCTCAAGTGAGGGAGTAAATCAAGAAAGAGAGATGCAGGGAACTAGAGGCATGGAAGCAATTCAGGAGCAGGGGTAATGCAGAAGTGAGATCACGGAGCAGCAGGTGTGACTCAGGGTGCCCACAGCAGGTGAGAACATCCCAGGAGAGTCCAGCGAGAACGCAGTTGTGAATGGTGTGCACGTGTGAGAAGAGACTCACACAACTGACTGAGAATCCGAGGCTGAGTGAGCGATGAGTACATAACAACCTCCCAAGCTGAGCTCACTGCAGTCCTGACACACGACAAGGAAACAGCAATGGGAGTGAATAGCAAACACTTGTTTGTTGGTGATGGAGAGCTGACGTGGTGCATATGGGGGAACCACCATCCACAGTGTGATGCTGACAAGCAGAATTTAAGGTTGTTTTAAAAGCAGCAGCAATGTGTGGATGTAATTTTAATTGGAAAAAGATACCGAAAAAGGTGGAAAGAGCTGTGGCTGAGAAAGGGAAATGCAAGGGATGAGCTTATAAAACCACACACAAGATTACGCATAGAGAAAGAATAGGCATAGGGTATATCAGCTGGCCTGGCACCACAGTTCTGGCACCAGGGACCAGTTAAACAGAAGATGATTTTTTCATTGTGGAGGGGGTGTGGTTTGGGATTAGAGTCTCATGAGTAACCCACAATCCGGATCCCCAATGCGCAGTTCTCAGTGGGGTTCACACTCCCATGAGAATGGTTGGCAATGCTGACATGACAGGAGGGGGAGCCGCTGCAAACACAAAGAGACCTCCACCTCTTGTCTGCTGCTCACCCTCTGCTGTGCGGCCAGTTCCAAGCAGGCCTGGCACTCAGGTATGCCCAGGGGTTGGTCATCCCTGGTTCACGCATGTGTGTGTATGGAAAAACAGTCTGAAAGGATATGCACCACCCCAAAGGAGCGGCTGTCTCTGGGCAAGGACTCATCCTGCGATGTTCTGGCAGCAGATGGTGAAGGGTGAACCTGGGAATAGAAGTAAGGGCAGAGCAAAGCAGGGTGGGTAGAAAACCAACAAATAGGGTGCTTAGAGCAGGTCCTCATTGTGGACAAGAGGCTCAGTTCTGATAGGAACACCCTGGAAACCAGGCGGCCTGTGCTTCCAAACAGTTCCTGTGAGGGATGAGAGATAGGCACATTTCTGCCTCTAGACTGTGAGTTTCCCCAGCCTCATGGATCACAGAGCATCGGCCTGTTGGGGCTGCCCTGGCTTCAGAGAGGTGGAAGAGAAGAGTGGAGAGACCAGCGGGGTACACCAGACCTGTCCACTGGGGCCACAGGCAAGGTCACAGGTGGAGCAACAGCACACAGCATCTGTTACCTGAGGGGATTGGAGTGAGTATCTTCATTATAAAGAAGTGCATTTGCTTAGGATGAGCCAGGAAGGGGCAGGCAGCGTGGTCCCTTGCTCTTGGCATTCAATGTTCTGAGGATCTTTTGATTCCCAGCAGCATACTTGTCCTCCAAAGGATGAACGTACACTTTTAGGAATTTTAAATGCAAGTTTTTCTACAACTCTCAACAGTACAAACTTGGATGGCTGTCGATCATATGCTAACCCACATGCAAATTCATTATCAGAGTGCTTCCGAAGCACTCAGAGAAGATGAGGAGAAGTCACAAGCCTCCAATGTGCTTGCAGTTTCAGTATCTGCTGCCAAGCAGCAGCGGAGACAGCTCCCAGGGCTGCTGGCGCCGAGGTCCCTGGGGGACTGGGCTGCTACACTCTCATCACTTCCAGAAACTTATTTTGTTTTTACAACATGAATGGTCTAGTATTTCACAATATTGATTAGTCTATTTACATGATTATATACAATACTTAACTATATTGCATACAATCTAAAATTACTACAATCAATGTAAGTATATCTTTACAAATACATAAACATCCCTATAATTAAACCTAAATAATATCATCTATAATTACATTTATATATTTACATGACTATATCTTATTGTTTCATTTCACAATTTAACATTGCATACTTTTGCTTTTAATAATATTCAACCAGATAGTGACTACATTTAAAACAAGTCAATTAAGGGGCTCTCGTGACAGTCTGATCACCAGCAGGGCCAGGAAGGGACCAAGAACCTTACTGGTGGGCCATCATCCATCATCTACATACAGGATAGTATGAGCACTGGAGAAAAATAGACACTGTCAGGTCCTGCAGAAATGAGCCTGAGCCTCTACAGCAGTACAAACAAAATTCCCCTGGAAATTAGCTGGATGCATGACACTTTCATGGGTGTGACTCAGAAGGGTCACGGATTCTGGGACAATCTGAATAGGTTCAGGTGTTCCTGGAAGGTGGTCAGTATTCTCCTGCTACTGGTCATTGCATCTCTAGTGTGGCTATTCTTTCCCTCCTTTTTTGGTTGCACTTCCATCTCAAGCTTCTCCTGGGGCCCCAGAGCTAATTAAGTGCTTCTGCTCTAAAGACCTCTCCTTCTCACCCTCGTGGTGCCACAGCAAGGTTTGCTGGTGCTAGGGGCAGCAGCAGCAGCAGGAGAAAACACTGGAAGGGTATGTAATTAAGCCGGGTAAACAATAAGGTCAACAGCCACCCGAAGCTCACATCTGTCCTGGAACAAGGCAGGCGGCCACCTTCAGGTTCAGTGGCCACAGGGAAGTGGCCTGTGCAGGATGCCCCTTTGGTCTGCACCTCAGGAGTGCACTGCACGTGCTTCAGGGATGCCCTGCCTTGTAGGGAGGTGAGCAGGAACAACCCTCCAGCTGTTTAACACTGCGATGCTCAGGCTGCGCTTCACTTTGCTTTCAAAATTAATCAGACAAGTAAAAAATATTCTGCACTGAACTCCGTATAAAGCAGATGCCACTCTCCGGCTGCCACCGAGAGCTCTGCTGTGTGACTCTCACTGAAGCCATTTCCATGGAGAGGAGAGAGCTGGAGCATCCCTGTCACGTATCTGCCAAGTCCCAGACACCTTGAAAATGAGCGAGGGCCTGGGGGTAATGATAGATGTCACCGAGATTCCACACTCGGGCTGCACACGAGGCGGGATTGCAATTGGGGCTGATACTAGAGTATCAAATGCCCAAATGAAAAATTATCCTGCAGCTCTATCTGGGGTGAAAGGAAATGGCTTCTGTGACAGTCATTTCTAGGTGACAACCTAAGGAAGCCATGGTGTGCCCATTTACTTTGTCAAACACTATTCTGGGTGTTTCTATGAGGTGATTTCTGAATCATCTGACATTAACATTTGAATGATGGACTCAGTAATGGGGACTATCCACCCCAATGTGAGTAGTCCCCATCCTGCTAGCTGAAGGCCTGGCCAGGACAGAAGGGCTGGCCCTCCCCACAGAAGGAGTAATTCTTCGTGTCTCACTGCCTTTGACGCACTGCAGATCTTTCCTTGTCTTTAACATTGAACTGAAACACTGCTTTCCTTGGGTCTCACAGTTGTTGGCTTTAGGTGGTACCTACCCCACCACCTTTCCTGGTCCTCAAACTTTTAGCTTGGGACTGGGGTAACACCACAGGCTCTTGGAGCCTTACCTGTGGTTCACGGGTCTTTTCAGCCTTTATTACCCCCCTCCCACACACACACACATAGGTTTTGCTTTTCAGAACCCTGCCTAAAAGAGCTTATAAACCAGTTAGTGAAGAGGTAAAAAGTGTGATTTCAACAGTAGAGGTCAAAGGGAGAAATATAACATTCACAAATACCTTCAATATCAGATCTTAGTGTCCTATTAAGATTAATGTCCAGGGCCTTGATTTGTCCACATGTATACCATCACTGCCCTCCAGACCTCATCCACCTGAGTGACAAGCCACCTCTCACATACAGACTCACATGCCACCATGTCACAGGCCCAAATCGGGTCCTCCTAGAAGGCAGGAAAAGGCCAGCTCCTCCTGCCCCCCGGTTTCCCCAGTCCTTCTACTCCTGTTTACAACATTCCTCACTGGCCTCAGTCCAGGTCCAAAGTCAGGGACACGGCTTGCGGGATCTGATCCTTCCACTCTCACTAATCTCATCACCCCACACAAGACCCACATTTCTGGATCTTGACACATGGCATCAGAATGCACTGGAATGGATCTCAGCAATCTGTACTTTCAAAAGGCTACTGAAAATAATTGCCAACATTGGACAGTTTTGGGAACTACTGCTTTGGGATCCTCTGGCCTTGGCAGAATCCCGTTATTACTGGTGAGGTCGCAACAGTGTCCTGTTGTTATTTGTTGGAATTCCTGTGAGCTTTCGGAAGATACAGATCAGAGAGTGGACTGCAGGACATGGGAAATAATCCTGGGATTGATGAGGGGTAGTGTCGGCCTGCTGTAATAGCGACAGCCAAGACCGCCCCAGAGAGGCCACCAGTCATCAAGCGCATCTATGAAACACACTCAAAGGCAGCTTCAACTGTAAAAGGCTTCTGCCAAAAAGTCAAACCTGAGGTCCATCCAGCCTTAGGCTGACAGAAAACACAGGTCGGAGGAGCACGGAGGTAGGTCCAGCCAGACACAGAGGTGAGGGACTCAACAGATGAGTGATGTGGTGGCATCAGCACAGGGATGGTGAGGAGGACAAGTGGAAAATCTACGACTGTAAAGAACTTTCCAGACCAGCAGCCAATGCCATGCAGGTATAATCAGAGTCTTAGTACAAACACATGTATGGGAAAAAACTAAGAAAATTGATGGGGCCTGAACACTAACTGGATATTTGCTCACACTGACAGATTGGTTTGTTTGGGGTGTGTGTGTGTGTGTGTGTGTGTGTTATGATGGCACTGTGGTTGTAGTTTGTTAAGTAGATCAACCTACAATATTTATAGGTGAAATATGATGCCTGTCGTTTTAAATAACAGAACTTAAGTAATGTGTGTGCATGTGCACACATGTATATAGGGTAAATGAAGTGAGACAGGGGACATGCTCAGTGACTGCTGGCGCTGTGTGATGGGGGAAGGTTCTCTGGGGGTCCTTACATTGTGTTTCCTGGTACTGTGAACTTTTATGTGTTTTCATAAAAATAGAGTTAAAAGAAAGTTACCAGTATCAAGGTGTGTTCAAGTTCCTTTAGACAAAGGAGGATTGGAAAGGCTGTGGGCCTCCTCTCTTAATAAAAATTTGCTAGCGTAACAAGACTGCATTCTTTGATCCCAAGAACTTTCCTGTACCCAATATTAACAAAATCAACACTCTTAGGTAAAGAGAATTGCTCTTTTGAGCCAGATGGGGTTGAAGGATTGCCAAAGACTGTCACTCTGTACCACAACCAGGGCTATGTCCTTTAATGAAGATGTTCCCTTCTCCAGCGGAAGTTTTAAGCACATTTGGATATTAAAATTAATCTACAAACTTGTTCTGCACACTGAATTGACAGCAGATCATTTTGGCTTTTCTGTGTAACAGAACTAAGGGGAATTTAGTTTTGTACCATAAAAAAGGCAGACATGGGGACAATCCACCTATTTCTCAAGTGATCTCTAAAGGAATTTTTTTTTTTTTTTTTACAAATTGTACTGACACCAAAATTAAGTGTAAAATAAGTTATATGTAATATCTTGAATTATATTTTAAAACAGAAGAACATGAAAGTTCTGTGAACCACAGATCAATGTAAAAAAAGTCCTTGTTATAAATTAAAATAGTGGGGAAGAATCTGCACACTCTTATCTAATTACATCAGTATCCTACATAACTTTTCACCTCCTTAATGGCCACATGTGATTATGACACATTTCCTTCTTGGCTTCTGCATTCCAGTGTTTTCATTTGGAAAGGTGGTCCAGGGGTGAGCACCTCCTTCATGACTTAACTCTAGAAAGCAATGACTCACAGAGAATGACCTTGAGTTTAGAAAAACAAGTGAATAAAAATGGTGCTTGGTAAAAGATAGATGCAATAGTGACACTCAATTTTAAAACACTGAAGATGCATGCAAAGTTCATGACTACCCCCCTTTTAACAAGGGCATCGTGTTTTACTCTCAGGAAAAGTGTTGAACATGTCAAGTGCACCCACTTACCCACCCATCCATCATGACCCCCTGTTGTTTTTCAGCAAAGCAAAAAGGAAACAATAAAAAAACAGAGAAAGGAGAGAATTTAAAAGAGAATAAAAAGGGGGAAACAAAGGAGAAATGGATGATTATAAATTCATGGTGATCATATGAACCTTCATATTACCCTTTTCATAAATATCCTTTATTTTCTTTTAGTAGCTTTAGGTCCACAGAAAAAATTGAAATGAATTTGCAGAGACTTTCCATATACCTGTGTGCCTCCCCCTGTATGCACAATCATGCTCACAATTAAAATTGCACAGCAGAATGGTCCATTTGCTATATTTGTTAGAATCAATGGAGCTACACTGATATATCCTTGTTGCCAAAGTCCATAACTTTTAATGTATCTATTCTTGGTAGTATCCTTCATACAAGTTTTGAAATACACAGAGATTTGTATCAACTACATACCATCATAGAGTAGTTTTCACTGCCTTAAAAAACTTCTGCACTCTGTTTGTCCATTCCCCCTCATTCCCTGGCAATCACTGATTCATTTATAGTCTTCACAATTAGTTGTTTTCCAGAATGCCACATAGTTGGAATCATGCAGTATGCAAAATTTTCAAAGTGACTTCTTTTACCTAGTAACATGTACTTAAACCTCCACCATGACTCATGGCTTAATAGCTCATTTCTTTTTTTTGTGCTTAATATTTTTTGTTTGGGTGTATCTTTTTTAAAAATAAAGAATCTGTTCAACTACTAAGGATATCTTGGTAACTTTTAAATTTTGGCAATTATAAATAAATTAAACATAAATATTCGTGTGGGAGTTTTTTAACAAATGTAAGTTTTCAACATCTCTGGGTAATAAATACCAAGGAGTAAGAAATACTGGGTTGTATGGTAAGAGCAAGTTAAGTTTTCTAAACAATTGGTAAATCATTTCAAGGGACTTTCTATTTTGTCTTTCCACTAGCAATGAATGAAAGCTGCCACAAAAAAAGTTAGCATCTTTTGTTGTCAGTTTTCTCCATTTTGGCTATTCTACTAGGTTTATCATGCTAACTCGATTTGTAATTTCCTAATGATATGCTGTTAATTATGCTTTCAAAGTTTATTTGCCATCTGTATATATCCTGGCTAGGATGGCTTTTTTGCTTCTCTGTATTAAAATCAGTTTACTGACATTTATTGTGGGGGATGAGGTGTCACTTTGTAGGCCCAACCCCCTCTAACCTGCAATTTACAATAGCCGCCCTGGTATGCGAGAAGGAGGTAGAACGGGAATGCCTGTTCTCAGTGAGCCCTCACCCTCTGGAATCCATACTGTGAGCTGGCTTTGTTTTGCAGAAGTCTTGAGGAAGTGGCTGGCCACCCTTTGCGACACTAACAGCAGACAAATTAACAACATTCTTGAGCTAATGAATTTCTTCCTGGGCTAGAGAAGTTGTGAGAACTGGTTGTGATTATTTACTTCACTTAGATAGTTTTAGAATAAACATTGTAGTCTGTCACGTTGTAGCTTGCCACAAAGAATGCCTTTTCACTACTTAATTATCTGGGCTCTGTGAATTGATCGGGTTTACTATATATGAATCCTAAAATAAAGATTGTGCGTACAGTGCAGTGCAGTGCAGTGTAACGCGGTGCAGACAGCAAAGGTGTCTCTCCTGTCTTTCTTTTCCAAGCGCTGTACCCCCCGTGTCCCGACAAGGCGTGCGTGTTTACCTTGCCCGGAGTTCAGAGTGCTCTAGACACTCACGACAAGTGGCGCCCGAATTCAGGGACTCCGAAGGTCGCTTAGGAAGGTAAGTATAATTTTATTACGGGGAAATGGGACAATCTGCTTCCTCTCCTTTCTTAAAAATTCTTAAACATTTATTATCTATATATGGCATATCGCTCAGGTCAGCTGACTTGGATATGTGTATTGATACAATTAAAGAATATAATCCTTGGTTTCCAGATGAAGGAACTTTGGATGTAGAAGTATGGAGGAAGGCAAGGGTTAGTATAGAAAGGGCTATGCAACAGGAGGAAAAGATTCCTTTACGTTTTTGGGCTATTTGGTCGGTTGTGTACTCTTTATTAAAAGCTATGGAAGATGAACATATTGTAGAAAATCTTCAACTAGAAATTAAGCCAGTTATTCAGGAATTGCCCCTCACAGAGGAGGAGCAGAATGTAGTTCAAAATGACGCTATCGCTTTAAGTAGTGAAAAGGCGTCCAAACTAAAAGTAAAATCCACTACAGCCGACTCAGCTTTAGCTGCCGCAGCAATATCAAATTATGACAATCGCCCAATTTTACAGGCTATACAGCATTTAACACAAGAGGTGAAACAACTCTCCGTTAAGCAGAACCCGCCTGTAGTTCCCTCTGCACCTCCTCCATCTAACCCTAATTGGAGTAAAGCCAAGCTAGCTTTGGCTGATTTACCAAAATTAGGGGATTCTGATGAGGAAAAGCCTGCCTTTGCTTTCCCTGTAATCAGACCTCAGCCAATAGATGGAGAGGCAGTTCCCCCTAGATGGGAAGCATTTAATATGGATGATTTAGCAAAATTAAAAAAGGCTGTAACCCTTTATGGCCCTCAGGCTCATTACACTAGAGAATTAATAACATCGGTAGCAGATCACTATGGTAATCTTGCTCCTTATGATTGGAAAGCCTTGGCCAAAATTCTTTTAAATGAGCCAGAATATTTACAGTGGCACATGTGGTTTATGGAAGGTTGTGCGGAAAAGGCAAGACAAAATGCTGACGATCGAGATCCGAATATTAGACTCCTTTCTTATCCCATGCTCTCTGGTACAGGTTTCTTTGATACTGTTGAGCATCAGGCAGGAGCTCCAAGAGAGATTCATGCTCAATTAAAAGATATTGCTTTAAAAGCTTGGGATAAAATACGGCCTAAAGGATCAGAATATGGATCTTGGGCTAAAGTTCTGCAAGGAGCCAATAAACCGTATGTTGAGTTCGTTGCAAGACTTCAAAATGTTATAGAAAAAACAGTAGTGGGACAAGACTTACAAGAGCATCTCTTAAAAATGTTAGCTTTTGAAAATGCTAATGATGAATGCAAAAGGGCTTTAATTCCAATAAAAGATACTGGAACGATTGACAATTTTATAAAACAATGTAAAGATTTAAATTCAGAATCTAGGAAAATGCAACTGTTTGCTGAGACCATGGCAACCACGTGGACTAATTGGCAATCTAAAAAGGAACAGTCTTTAAAATGTTTTAATTGTGGTCAGATAGGACATGTAAAGAGGGCCTGTCCAAAACTTGTAGGCAATGATCAAAAAAAGAGATCTAGAGCTCCTGGCTTATGTCCAAAATGCAAGAAGGGAAATCATTGGGCTCGTGAATGCAGGAGTAAACAAGTTAATTCAGCTGAACAAAAGGGAAACGGGAGAACGGGCCCTACCCCGGGCCCCGGACAAATCAATGGGGTAAATCTACCGTATTCTCCCTACAGCCAGCCACCCAACACAGTGCCGCAGTGGACATACCAGCCTTAAAAGATGTAAAATTAAGAGGAGGACAATCTCCCGTGAGAATTCCTACAGGAATTTTTGGTCCTCTGCCTGCGGGAACTTTTGGCTTGCTCACGGGTAGATCTAGTTTAAATCAAAAAGGCATTACTGTTCACTTAGGAATTATAGATGCAGATTATACTGGAGAAATTCAGATTCTGATGTCCTCACTTACAGATTATAAATTATTAAAGGGAGAACGTATAGCTCAACTCATTTTACTGCCTTATATCCCAATAGGATCCTCTGTTGTTCAGCGAACAGGAGGGTTCGGCAGCACTAACCCTATTAATGTAATGTGGACAGCTAAATTATCTCAACAACAACCTCTTATTAATATTTTTATTGAGCATAAGAAAATTCAGGCTCTTATAGATACAGGCTCGGATATTACTATTGTTAAACCTACTGATTGGCCTTCTCATATTACTTATACTATTATTCCATGTAATATAAAAGGAGTAAGTAAAACTCCAGTAAATACAATTGGACAAGCCACAATGCATATACATATAAAAAATGAAGAGGGTCAAGTTGCTGTTATTAAACCTTATATCTTAGAGATACCAGTTTCTATTTTAGGAAGAGATGTATTAGAACAATGGGGAGCTTATATACATTTTTAATATTTTGCATGTTTCTACAGCCTAGGGAAATGAATCCTTTAAAGCTTAATTGGAAAAATGATGACCCAATTTGGATAGATCAGTGGCCTATGACTACTCAAAAGTTACAGGCAGCGCAGGAATTGATTGATCAACAGCTTTTTCTACATCACATAGAACCATCCACATCTCCTTGGAATTCTCCAATATTTGTGATAAAAAAAAAATCAGGCAAGTGGAGACTTTTAACGGACTTACGTGCTGTAAATTCATCCTTAATTCAAATGGGAGCCCTTCAGCCCGGTATTCCTTTACCCTCAGCGCTCCCTGCTGGTTGGTTTGTATATGTTATAGATTTACAAGATTGTTTTTTTAACATCCCATTACATCCAGAAGATAGAAAACGGTTTGCTTTTTCAATTCCTCAAACAAATTATCAAAGACCTTATCAAAGATATCAATGGAGGACTTTACCCCAAGGAATGAAAAATTCCCCAACTATATGTCAAATTTATGTTGATGCAGCATTAAAACCAGTGCGTGCACGATGGCCTCAGGTTTATACGGCTCATTTCATGGATGATATTTTATTCTCATATAGTGATAGAAATGTTTTAGAAGATATTTTAAAAACTTTACCTCAATATTTTTCTCCGTTTGGACTTGTAATAGCACAGGATAAAATTCAAAAGGAAGAAGTTAGTCATTATTTGGGATATATTCTTACTAGACAAAAGGTGATTCCACAAAAAATGTCTATTAGGAGAGATAAGTTATCCACTTTAAATGATTTTCAAAAATTATTAGGGGATATTAATTGGCTTCGTCCCACACTAGGTATTCCTACCCATGCATTACAGCATTTGTTTGCTACTCTACAGGGCTCTTCAGATCCATCCAGCCCTCGTTCTTTAACAACAAAAGCCGAGCAAGAATTACAGTTTGTAGAACAACGAATTAAGGATGCATTTTTAATTAGGATTGATCCTAAATTGCCTCTAACTTTATATATTATTAATACTTTTCAATATCCCTCTGCAGTTTTAGGTCAAAATGCTATGCCAGTAGAATGGGTATTCACTAAAACTAAGCAATCTAAAAATGTTATGCCTTATATTGACATGGTTGCAGCTTTAATTATGAATGGTAGAGCCCGTTCTATAACTTTGATAGGAGAAGATATAAACAATATAGTTATCCCTTTAACTAAGGAACAATGGGAATATTTGTTGTCAATTACTGAAACCTTACAAATTGCTTTAGCAGATTTCATGGGAACTTTTTCATATCATTTTCCTAAAAGTAAATTATGGGATTTTTTTAGACGTCAACAATTTGTGGTTAATACCTTATTAGCTGTACAGCCAATTCCACAAGCTTTGACTATATTTACAGATGGATCTAAAAATAAAGCTGCATATTGGACTCAAAAATCTTACTGGGTACGTCAGACAAATTTTAACTCTGTACAACAAAATGAACTTTTTGCTATATTACAAGTGTTTTTAGATTTTCATAACCAACCTATTAATATTATAGCCGATTCGGCCTATTCTGTTGGAGTAGTGACAAATATCTATTCAGCTGTGTTATATTCTAATAAGCCTGCTTTATTGTCTTTATTTCAAAATTTACAAATACATGTTCAAAAAAGAAATCATTCTTATTTTATTACTCATTTACGTTCTCATTCTCAGTTACCCGGACCATTAGTATCAGGTAACAATGCAGTGGATTCCTTAGTTATGTTCACCACACCCGTTAAAGAACATCAATTTAATCATGCAAATGCAGGACATTTGCATCTTAAATATAAGATACCTTTTACAAAAGCTAAACAGATTGTAAAAGCCTGCCCTATTTGTAGACCATTACATTTAAGAATTATTCCCGCAGGTGTCAACCCTCGAGGAACTCAACCTAATGAATTATGGCAAATGGATATTACACATGTACCTTCTTTTGGTCGGCTTTCTTATGTACATGTAGTTATTGATACCTATTCTTCATTTCTATGGGCTACTGCTCAACAGGGAGAATCCACTAAAAATGTTATTGTACATTTATTGGAGACTTTTGCAGTTATGGGAATTCCTTCTAAAATCAAAACAGATAATGGACCTGCTTATACTAGCAGAACATTTAAACAATTTTGTGATCTCCATAATATTATTCATATTACAGGGATTGAATATAACCCCCAGGGTCAAGCTATTGTTGAAAGAGCACATGGCACTCTTAAGTTGCAAATTAAAAAATTAAAAAGGAGGAGTCAGGAGGATATTCAGATACCAATACTGTTTAAATTGCAAAACAGTCCAAAAACATTACTGCATCAAGCATTGTTTATTTTAAATTTTCTCAATTTACCACAAGGTGAAATATTAACAAGAGCTGAAAAACATTTTGAACAGCAACAACAGCCTTTTGTGATTAATGAACCTATTTGGACTAAAACAGCTCCAGAGGCTGAATGGGAGAGGGGCACATTGCTCTATAGGGGGAAAGGTTTTGGTTATATCTCCACAGAAAATGGAATTCAGCAGTGGGTCCCTGGACGATGGATCAGGACCCGCGTCTCCAGATCCTGTTCACCAGCCCCGGAGACAACTCCCCAAGGAACCGGAACCGTGCCTTCAGAAGCGAGCGCGAAACCAGCTAGAAGCTGAGGATGCTGAGTTTGTTCCTATCGCAGCCATGGCCAGATTACAGCTAAGAAAATCCCGCCGCTCACAGCGACCAAATTTAAATCCCCTCCCTACATGGGGACAATTAAAGAAATTGACCATAGAAGGGCAACGGCTTGTCCTTCAAGCAGGAAAGCCTTTAAACCCCGAAAACTTGTTTTTAGCTTTATGTGCCTTGCTCACCGTTGCATCGGGGACTGAGGTACCTCCGCATTCGTACTGGGCATATATTCCAAACCCCCCTTTATTAGAACCTGTAAAATGGGGAACTAGTGATATTTTACTTTATACCACACCTAGAGAAATTTTGTCAGCACCGTGGGCTGATTTAACCCCCCACAATCAAGATGATGGGACACTATTCAATTTTACTTATTATGGTAATCAAAGGCCTATTTGCATTGGGGAACCGCCTTGCATCCCTCTGGGATGGCAGTATTGGATTCAACATGGAATAAAAGCAGGCAACAAAAGGACAAGGCTTCAAGCCTTGGCTGCTCAAACCTTTAATGTTACCTGGAAAAATTTAACAGCACCTGATACAAATACATTTCCTGTATGCCCTGAATTCACTTATAAAAATATTTCTTATAATCCCATAATTTGGCAACTATGTATGGGAAAATTTGCTAAAAATATTGATGGGTATATTATTTGGGGACCATTTGGAAAATTCGTTAATGGATGTGCTGAATGGAATGAGACAAGATGTAATCTCTCTGTTGTGTATAGTCTTCCAGATCCAAAGAAAATAACTGACGGAGCTCCTATATTTCAACAAAAGACGGCTCTCTTGTGGTGGGGAGATGGTGGAATCGCTAACCCTGCTGTTGCAGCCAAAGAATACCCTCATCACCTTCAAAATCATATTTGGAAGATCCCAGCCGCTATGCAACCTGTAACCTTGTACAATGTTTCATATTCAGGGACTAGTCGATCTGTATCTACTACTTATAATTTTACTAGGTTTAAAATGTATAATATTACTGTTTGTGCACCTCTACCTTATGTCTTTTTAGTGGGAACTTTTAATTTTACACATTTTTCTTGTACTTGTTTAAATTGTCAATTGTTTACATGCTTAAATAGCACACTAAATTTCACTAAGCCTTATACAGTTATGCTGTTACAACAAAAAACTCATATTTGGTTGCCTGTAAATTTAACTCGACCTTGGTCTCAAGACCCGGTAATTTCTGTTACTACTGAATTTTTTAAACATCTGTTAAAACGTACAAAAAGATTTATTGGAATAGTGGTTGCTGTACTGTTAAGTCTGATAACTGTAGCCTCTCTAGCAGCAGTCTCAGGAGTAGCTTTACATACCTCTTTGCAAAAAAAACATGTTGTCAAATTATGGCATGAGAATTCTCATGAACTTTGGTTAACTCAGTGGCAAATAAACGCCAAACTACAACAACAAATAGACCTCCTTAAACAAACAGTTAAATGGATGGGTAGAAAAATATTGGCTCTTCAGCATCAAGTGTTTTTAAAATGTGATTGGAATTCAACTACTTTCTGTATAACCCAACGACCTTATAATCAGACAGAACTTGAATGGGAAATGATTAGAATGTATTTAAATGGAAACACCTCTGCCCAGGAGGAAATAAAATCTTTACATAATCAAATTGACAAGGATTTTGCAAAGCAAAATGATGATAAATCTCTAGCACAATTCGCGCAATTGCTTGCTCAATCTTTGAAAGGATTAGATTCCAAAGGAATCTGGCAGAGCATTACCCACACTTTTAGTGGCATGGGACTTAGTTTAATTATAGTTCTCATTGCCATAGTTCTTGTGTATTTTTACTGCATAAGACGAAATGCTATTAATAACCTGATCTTATGGAAATTGTTGTTAAAAAATAAAAAGGAAGGAAGTGTGGGGGATGAGGTGTCACTTTGTAGGCCCAACCCCCTCTAACCTGCAATTTACAATAGCCGCCCTGGTATGCGAGAAGGAGGTAGAACGGGAATGCCTGTTCTCAGTGAGCCCTCACCCTCTGGAATCCATACTGTGAGCTGGCTTTGTTTTGCAGAAGTCTTGAGGAAGTGGCTGGCCACCCTTTGCGACACTAACAGCAGACAAATTAACAACATTCTTGAGCTAATGAATTTCTTCCTGGGCTAGAGAAGTTGTGAGAACTGGTTGTGATTATTTACTTCACTTAGATAGTTTTAGAATAAACATTGTAGTCTGTCACGTTGTAGCTTGCCACAAAGAATGCCTTTTCACTACTTAATTATCTGGGCTCTGTGAATTGATCGGGTTTACTATATATGAATCCTAAAATAAAGATTGTGCGTACAGTGCAGTGCAGTGCAGTGTAACGCGGTGCAGACAGCAAAGGTGTCTCTCCTGTCTTTCTTTTCCAAGCGCTGTACCCCCCGTGTCCCGACAAGGCGTGCGTGTTTACCTTGCCCGGAGTTCAGAGTGCTCTAGACACTCACGACAATTTATAAAATAACTTGCTGAGATGATGGTGGGGTTTACACAGTCTGATCAAGTACAAAGACCTGTCATCTTAGTAGTGTTGATCTTCCTTTTCAGGAACATGGGAATCTCTCCATTCAGTCCTTTCATTTCTTTTTTTACAGTTTGCAGTTTTCCTTGTATAGTGCAGGTACATATTTTATTAAATTTAAGTGCTTAACTTTCAAAAGTATTAATGAAAATATCTCATGCTATTAATTTCAAATTGTTTTTTGTGTTGTTGAAATATAGAAAAGCAATACTTGAGTTTAGCATATTAACCTTGAATTCTGCAACCTTGCTATAATGACATCAGTTTCAGGAGGATATTTTGGTCCATTCAGATTCGCTCTATAAACAATCATATCATCTATGAACAAGCACAGTTTAAGACTTCGATGTAATTATTAGACTTCTAATTTCTTTTAAAGTCTTACTGAATTAACTAGAACTTTCAATATTTACTTTTAAAATTATATACTCTCACTACAGGACAACTGCCACATTGTAATGAAGCTTAAAAAACAGTAATAACTTCTCGTGCTTTCTATGTACCAACACCTATCCCACTGTTTATATGAATTAACCATCACAACTCAATGAGGTGGATACTACTACCACTCATTTTATGATGAAGAAACTCATTCACACAGATGTTAAGTAATCTGTCCAAGATCACTGTAAGCAGCTGAGCAAGGATTCACAACTTGGACTGAGAGATTCTGGAGTGGATACCCTTAACCTTTATCTTATAATGACTGAGGTTGCATAATGGGATATGTTTTCTATCAGTGCTTTTACACACTATTTTCATTTTCTCCCTCAGCAATCCTGAAAGTTAGCTGTTCTGTCCGTAGCTTACTCTGAGAACCAGTAAACTCAGGGTGGTTCTGGAATGCACCTAGTCATATACCATAATGCCACAGAACCTCTTCCAGTCTGTGCTCTCATTCTGCCAACTGCTATTTTTCATACAATTTTAACTGATCATTCAAAAAAACACTGATTGATGACCAACTAAAGGCTGTATGTTTTCCAAGGCAGGAAGAAGCAGGGGTCAATAGGGCAGCGGAATCCGTATTTTCATGAACTTACCTTTGAGTAAAACATCAAATATTGTAAAAACACAATTAGTCAGTCAATAAACACAGACAACCCCTCCCCCCAACACCTGCAGAATTTGAGGTTAATAGGCCTTGGGGAACCAGGTGTGGAGTGAGGGGAACAGTGCTCTTTCACGTGGCTGGCAGGAAAGGCTTGTCTGAGCTGACATCTGAGCTGAGACAGCTTTCGCAAGCTCTGTGCAGCACTGGCTGCCCGAATCAAGGGCAGGAGATGAAGATCCTGAGTGCCTAGAGTTTCGGTGGGAAGTTCTTGGGTGAGGAGCAGTTTTCAGCTTACACAGTAATGAATCTTAAGTCCCTGAGAGGTCAGCCATCCCCCAGTACAGAATGCTACTTGGCAAGGCAGGAGAGAAACACAGCAGAGCACCACTGTCTGACGGCAGTGTGCTGGGTCCTCCTCTTCCTCCTGGAGGCCTCCATCTGGGCCTGGAAGTTGTTACTCTCCCTGGAAACATCTGCTTTCATTTTCCTTCCTCTTAAACCAATGATAGCTCATGGAAACCTAAGTGGGATTTTCCCTGCAGGTGGAGACTGTCATTCATTGACAAGATCTCCACGTGCACTGATAAGATCTTTATTGGACAGAATGGTTTCTTGGTGTTAGTGCAGCCCTGGATCACAGTATTCCCATGTCCTTCCTCTCTGGAAAGCAACAATATGAAATGGCCCCCAAACCCCAGCTCAACAGCACTTAACCCTGTTCAAAAACTCTCCACTATGGAAATGGTAGCGAAGGTAATTACAGACAGTGGAGTCTGCTAAAGTGAATCAGCTGATGAGGTAGGAGGGCACGCTTCAGTGAGTGAGAAATGGCTATTTCTATGGCTATTTCTAATTCTTTAATCTTCCACCATGTTGATAATGGTTCTATGATTACACAGTTTGTAAGATCAGTAGGCAATAAATTGAAAGAATGTTAAATTAAGCACAGGATTGCTAAGAATCTTGCTGACAGCAAAATGAATGAGAAAACTCAGAAAGCCTGAGGATCTTTATATCCTGAAATTTCACTTTGAAATTGAAAGGGCTCACCCTATAAAAAGTCTAAACCAAATTATTCTATTGTGGGAAAATCAAGGGTTGAGAATAAAATTGAACTGAAATGGAACGAGAAACTGTTAGGAAAAACTAGACTATGTGAATTGCAGTCACTAGAATCCAGAAAAGCAACTCTGGGCAGTGGACAGCTGGTGAAAATATGTCAACACAGACAGCAGTACTAATATGTGTATTTGGCAGAGAAGGCATCTGAACTACCAAGACTTCATTGTGAAAACAACTCTTCATTTAGGTCACTATTTCTTTTAGAAACTCTGGGCATCCTATTATTGTGAAAGAGAGCACAGCAAAGCAGCCAGGAGCTGGCCTGCCACTCACAGTTAAGTCCCAACATGTGGCTGTGGACCTTAACCAGGGAATACCAGGACCAGGCAAGGCTACTGAGTGACCATGAAGGAGCAAGACACACAGAACACAACAACACAACAGACATAATTCCACGAGCGTGCCTGACCCCAGAGTGACACCATAAACACCATGAATACAAATAAGTAACCCTTTATCCAGGTTAATAAGGGTCACTGCTATTTTCCAGTGAATATTTTATATCACCCCATGTTCTTCTTCCTAAGTAAGAATAATTAATACACCTAGTTACAGCACCCAGAACTCAGTCCAGGGCAAAGGCCTAACTCCTTGCACGTTCTCCAGTATCACCTAATAACAAACTCAAATTTTATAACAGCTTATTTTCAACATCATCTTATTGAGACTTCCCTCATGGTTCTTTATAGTATGTTCTCCTTTGCTGTGGTCCGTCAAAATAAATTCAACTTTCTTCCTTTCTTTTGAAAAAATGGTATGTTCCTGTGAGTCTTGAACTGAAAATCTTTGACACTAATCTGTTTCTTTACATGCAGAAGACCAGTGCACATACCATCCACCTGGGGATGCAACAGTGGGCAGTCTTACAGTCAGTGACCTGGTAGATATGCAAACAGAACTAGCCAGCTATTAATAAAAGCCATGCAAATATGGAGGAACTGAGCCCTTTTCATAACGCTCCCAAGGTGCTGATTTTCACACTGGACAAAAGCCTTCAACGGGCATTTCTACTTTGCAGCTTGTGATTTTATAAGCTGAAAGAACGATGGTATTATAGCAGCAGATTTCTAATATTATGAGTGAGAATAGTCATAATTTTAGCGTCTTTGCTCTGAGATTTGGATTTTGCAGGTGGGCATAGCAAAGTGATGCCCTCACTGCTACTCTTTATGCTGCCTTGTATGATATGCTCTGCCCTTCCCTGACTGTTAGAGAAGGTCTACCTGGTACCACAAGGCTCCAAGATTGGCATTGTCCTCACCTCACACCAAGTCCCCAAAGTACAGCACAGTCATCTTCAGTATCATCACTGTGCTGATTAGCATCTGAGAATTTTACTTCACACAGGGTTCTGTGTTAGGTAAATAGCTTCATTCAATTTTCAGGATAATTCTAAGAAGATGGTGCTATCATTACCCTACTGTAGATAAATGAAACTGAGATTAAAAGCCTCCAAAGGAGCAGAATCCCAACTGCAGTCCAGCATCCCATACTCTAAGGCCCACACTCACCTACCACAGTATTGAGCCTGTTTTATTAGTGCTTTGTCAATGACATGAAAATGCAGGAAGGGAGAGGTAGCTTGAGCTGCTGCCCACTCCAGTACTTTGAAGCAATCTTCCCAGATGTCTCAGGTTCTTATTTTTGAAGGTAAGTGTATTACTCTGGAAAGATTTATGGTTTTAGTGGATTTCATATGTTTTCCTTAATTACAGTTATTCCAAGAAATGACAGACGCTTAGGATGATTAGTAAGAAATGTTTGCAGGTAGATAATAAATGTTCCCTGAAATTAGTCATCCAAAGTGCACCTCTCATTATCAATGAACAAAAATAAAACACAACAAAAAAATCTCATCAATTTGAGGCCAATTTGGGCAGAGTTTTTGATAGTTCAGAGGAGGTGAAGCACATGTGAAGTACTGTGGAAAATGAAGAATCTAATCAGATTTTAATTCTGCTGCCTCGAGTCACCTGAGCATGATAGGGAACGTTTGAGAAACACAAGCAAGGGAGTAACAGCAGTCTTAAAAGACAGCAGTCAGGTTTCAGGGGTGCTGCCGAGCAGCGCTGCTCCAGGGGGATCTGTGCTTCACACTCCCGCTGCAGAATGACGCATGGAATTAACCGAATCTCTGTGCAATCATGCAGATATATGCTTATATTTTGTATGTCCTTTTTACTGTACTCTTCTAACAATTGTTATTCACTGTATAATTGTTATTCATTGTATAGCACTATCTAAAAGTACTGATAAATGGTAGAATAAAAATAACAGTTCCTTTACCACTAACAGTTTAAGAAACAGGTCTTTTGGAATCATGTAGTTCCACTTGGGATATTTCAGGTCTACTGTTAATAAATACTACATACCACATTATATTTATTAAAACTCATTTTGGTATCCATTTGTACATATAATATTTATATATGATACATGTACATATGTATATATATTTTGTATGATACAATATTTAAGCCATTTCTTTAAAGATATTCTTAATTTATATTCTTTAGCAATTCACACTGGATGGAGATTTTTATGCTTTCATGAGATTGATGTATTCTCAACATCAATCTGCATGGGAACAATGTGCCACCTCATATCTTTCAAAAATAAATTGTAAGCAAATAATCATAAGCAATTAAAATCTGAAACATTTTCTTATCCATACCATAAACACTTAAAACTCAATAACCACCACAGACAAAATAATGTAAGACTATGATCCAAGCCCATCTGTACTGCTATGATCATTCGGGGAGAGGAAAAGGGCCACAAGTTGCTACCCAGAATTCCCAACTGATCAGTGCCTGGTGGAGAGCTGATGCTCAGTACAGGCCACACTAATGACAGGATGGTGAGGAATAAATAATTAGGTACTGGACCTTTGTTTACATTGTGTCACAGCCTTGAAAGACGATGTTTCTCCAAAGAAGCAATGTTTCTTTACCGGAAGACTCACTCCACACTGAGAGTAGGCTGATTAAGAGAAGAGGCTTGTTCTGGAGGACATTTGAGCAGAAGCAGAGGCTTGGTTGCTTACTTTATCTTCCCTATGTGTCACAGCTTGGACACAAGATGTTGTCTAAGACTCAGGGTGAAAGGATGGCCTTTTGAGAAATGAATAATAGATCAAGAGGCCTATAAGCTCATCAATGCATTATCCATTGACAAGTTCATAGGGTAATGGGGTTATCAGGAGGTTAGGTCTAACTCGTTGACACAGGTTACTGAAGGCTTCCTTGATAGCCCTTTCTCCTCTCTGCTTTAGGATGCCATGGGGTGAGCAGTTCTGCTCCATCATATCCTGCCTTGACACTTTGTGTCACTTTGGGCCCATGCAATGAATTCACTGAACCCTTGACTGAGATCTCGGTAACTGTGAACCAAAACAAATCTTTCTGCCTTTAAGGTGACTTTCTCAGGTATTCTGTCACAGTGACAAAAACTTGACTAACACAAAAAACCATCATTTCCTCACCAGAGAAAAGAGATACAGATACAACTTACCTCACAAGCTGGTTTTGAGGCGTAAATGCCATGACATGGTAAGCATCTTTCCCTCACACTCAGAACTTAGTAAATGCCAAGTGTGAGGAATCAGGTATTAGGGAGAAGCATATAAAATCCCTGATATTCCATCCTTTCTCAACTACAACCACAGCAGTTTCCTAGGTTCAGCCTAATGGTGTGTAGTTTCAAACACACTTGAAAGTCATGTCTTTGTTCAAAATAACTCATCAGGCAGAGTCTGAGGGGATTTTCTTCCTGTTACCACCACTGCTTTATCTGCCCACATGTCTCTTGGGCTGTCAGGACAAAGAGAAGTAACATCTGGAGCCTGGGTGGCAAGTCACACATGATGAGTGTTGTTAGCAGGAACCTCCCACACCTGAAGGCAGAGCCTGCCCTCACTTACAGGGACCTGGTTCCCTCTGGGCAGCAAGGCAGCAACAGGGAAATCCACTCAAGTTAGAAGAATCTACTCAAGATTCTATGAAACAGCATTTGGTTACAATATCTAATAATAGGTCAAATGCTGCAAAAACTCGCTCTATGTGGTGAACTTTCAGACTGCTTCAAAGCTTAGGGGTGTCTAAGGACACCTGGAGGACATGACCCCACTAGCCTAGTGCAGACACATAGTGGAGTTACGTAAGCATGACTTAGCACAGGTAAACACACAGGCACTGATTATAGCACTGTGTAAGAATGCACACACGAGATAAGAGCCTGTGTAAGAATTATACAATAAAGATGCAGGCGGCTCTTGCTCTTGTGCTCTGCTCTGCTCCACGCTTCCTGCTGCTGCTGCTGTCTCACACACATGTGTTCTTTAACCTTGGGACCTCACCCACAAAATCTCCCTTGGGCCTCCTGAGTGGGCTGCCAATCTAACACTGTGTGGGTGGAGCTGGTAACTTTTATAAATTGGAAAGTGACAAAACAGTATTTTTAAACTTAATGTGTAACATTTTATACTTTTTGTTGATAAATTAAACAAGGTCCAAATCTTGGAAATATTTTAATAGCAAGAGAGATCAAAACATGATGAAACTGTTGCCTAAATACTGCTTTATATAGCTCTGTTTGGATGAGCAGGTTTATAAACTAGTTCTGGATTTTAAAATGTGCCAGATGATTTCTTTTAAGCAAAGATTCTGTATGTTAGCTAGTGTAAGGCACCCTACTGAAATCATCCTCTATATGTGCCTGTGTATTTATATTATACCTCCAGACACAACTTCCGTTACAAGGGATTTAAACATATGCTCTCAAAAGGAAAGAAGTATCTCTTTTCTTTGCATTCTATGTAACATCTAGCATTGTCTCCAGCATGTGTTAGGAGTTAAACAAATGTCTGTTGAGTTAAATCACATAAGAAGCTCAAGGAAACTAGCTGTTTAGTTTTCACATGAAAATACAGTCAAGCAGTGACTTCTAATGTTAGAAGATCAAAAGAAAAGTCACAATAGTCACAGGAAATTAATGCAAGAATATCAGATTAATTTTCCATTAAAATGAAGGTGAACTACACTTGCTCACTGAAGAGAAGATAATGTTCTAAGATTTAACACTCAACATTAGGTGAAATGCATTTATCTTCGAATTTAAGTGCCTATTTCCCTGAGGAGTAGAATGCATTCTATAAAGGCTAAAGGCATATGTAAGTAGCATCACAGGCAATCCAAGGAATTCTAGAATGCAGACAGTGCCATAGCGTGGCTCAGTGTTCCCAAAGGCTGAAGTTTGGTCTCCAGCTCACTGTTACTGGAGATGAGAGACCCTTTAGGAAACTGAGCCTCCTAGAAGGCCCCCTGAGGTATGCCCTTGAAAGGACACTGAGACCCCTGCTGATCTCTGCCTCTTTTTGCTTCCTGGCTGCCATGAGGTGAGCACTTTTCTCCATTGCTTGCTCCCACCATGATGCGTTGCCTTGCCACAAGCCCAACAGTGGTAAGGCCAATAAAGCAGGGCTAAAACTTCTAAATCTAGGCTGCAATAAAGTGCTCCATTTAAAAGTTGATTATCCAAGTATTTTGGTACAATAATGGAAAACTAACAAGGCAGAGAATTTAACATAAAACTCTGCTCATCAGCACTTGATGACTTACTAAGGCTAAGTGATGAAGGAATAGATGCGGGCTCCTTACGAAAGTACCAAGAATGAAAGAGCATCTTGCATTTTGCCCTGATTCTGGTGGTTGGAATGGGAAACCAAGGGTCTCCTAGTGCTGAGCTCACAAACAAGCCATGCACAGAAACCCGATCTGCTGTGGCACAGAGGGCACTGTGAGGGTTGATTCAGAGCAGTGAGAAACTGAGGATGACAATTATGTCTCCTGTTCACACAGAACACAAATTCATAAACCACCATTTTCTATCCATCAAAGACTAGACTATACAACTGAGGCAGGTAAGGGCTAGGTAAATAAAATCATCCTTAGTTCTAGAATTATTTTTAAAAAGTTTTATGTGGCACAATACAATCTGAGAGAACTTGAACATGCACGTTCATCAACACTAATTTTACTTGAGGGAAAATTCTTCAGCCAGTTTTGAGGATCCTGTCATCTGCTACAGAATGAACTATGAAATCATGCAATTTACAAAGTTCAGTCTCACTAGGACCAGGATCTTCAAATGTATAACTTCACAGTCTAATTCAAATACCTGAAAGGCTCATGCTGAAACCTGTCCACTTCCTTAGAGCAGCTCTGTATCAAGGGTCCCAAAACTCTAAAGTGCCCTCTCAAAGACAGCAATGTCCCAGTCTTCAACTCCTCTGTGTACCCCACTTCTCTCCTTCTGCTCTCAGGAAACTCTGGCCTCTAGACATTCCCTAATCCTTGCCTCAAGGGCAGTAAATGAACCCCATGGGCAGGCATTTTCACCTGGCCATGGTGAGGAGTGAGACATGCTTCATTTTCATGTAGCACCTCAGAGCTGAGAAAGGCTCTCCGAAACTTTGTTTACTTGGTTTCAGCCTTCACAGGTCTTAGGATGATTCTTCCTAAAGTAGCAATGGGAGCTCTGAGAAGCCTCTGGACAGATGTGGATACTAGATGGTATTGAGTTGTTCGTCCTTTAGTCTTGTTTGACTCAATGGCACACAATGGCCGGGAGAGACCCACAGCTGAGGATAACCTGTGACTGTGCCCTGTAACTTCACTGTTCTCACCTGAAGACAGCTGGTCCACACCTTTTAGCACAAAAACTCAGATTCAACAAAATAAGCAATTTTATCTATCCCAAGAAGAAACACAGATTAAATAAAGCAGTCAACAATGTGTACTGCCAGGAAGACAGTCAGAAAAACAAGAGTTTAGTTAAACTGAGTTTTGTGTGTAGCTGGCTTGGCAGATTTAAAACATAGTAAGTCCAACGAAGCCTAACCATGACTAAAATAGGTATCTGCCTTTTTGCTTCCAACTGTCTTGAAAAAGCAACAATGATGCAATACTGTAAATCTGCAGTTAATTAATTCCAAGTTTTTTTGCATCAAGTTTATACCCTCATTCTATATTACATGCCATCTGTCTGTGGCGAATATTTAGTTCTCACATCTTGCTTCCTAACCCTCAGAACAAATGATCTCAAAAATTAGAAAAATGTCCCACTAGACCAGAAGGGGATAAGCACTTGTATTTCAAGTAAACCAATACCACTGCAGCCTTTATAATCTTCTGCTGCCATCTCCTGTGTTAATGAAGCAGCACCTTCACATGATGAACAGAAACAATAGTGTCTAACAGGAATAATTCTTACCAGTCAAATGGCAAATTCTCTCTAAACACAGGAAAAAAAAGGCTTAATTCTGTTACCTCTAAGTGACTTCGCCTCTCAGCAATCACACGTTCATCTTTGTTTCCAAATAATTTCTTTGGAGGGAATTCAAGAGTAGCAAGCTGAAACAAACATTTCAGAAGATGTGTCAGTGTTGCACCTATGATCTTTGGGCTATTATTATTTGCGATATCTGTCCTGGAATGAAAAGAAGAAGAGGCTGAAAATTTAAAGATGGTGGCTCTGCTTCACTCACTGGGACCCCAAACAGATCGGGCAGTGGGGGTTCAGAGTCCTCAGGGGGCAAATGACAAGACAGCAGGTGGGGATGCTCAGGAAGGCTGGACCTAATAGGCCCAGGGGATGCTTTTACAACACAATTCTCTTCTTCTGGTCCCTTTCTTCATTACAATTCAATTATAGTTGTGTGGAAAGGACAATGGGAAAACCCAACCTACATGTTAGCCTAACACTTTGTAAAAATGATTCGTAGGGAACTGCCGAGGGCCTGTGAACATTCCACACTGCCTTTCTCTCTGTGATGATGCCACCGAAGACTGCCCATGTGAAAAGATGGCTGCCAAGGAAAGCTTTCCTCTATTTCCTAGGAAGTGATGGCGCTGAATTAGTTTTAGCTGATCTCGAAATTTCAGTCATTTTCCTCATGCTTTTTTTCTCAGGGTACAAAAAAAAAAAAAAAAAAAAAAAAAAAAAAAAAAATCGTAAGTTTTATTGCAGACTCTCAAGCTAGAAAGGACTCTAATCCAATGAGACCCTGCCTGACCAGGACTGCTCTGGCTGAGTGAATGCTAAGCAGCAGTAGCTATGGTAGGAGTTTACCAAGTCCCCACTTTCCCAAATTGTCAGAGCCAGACAAATGGAAGCCAGTGAAACATTATTAAGGAAAAAAAAAAAAAAAGATGAATATTTCTCCCAGAATGTATAGGCCACACTATGGCATGAAATTCCTATTCTACACTATGTTAATCACTAAGTTGTTTTACATTTTTATTGTTAAGAGTCAAATCCTAAAGACTGGTACCTGTACATATCAGACTTTAAGAGCAGTGCTAAGATACACCAGATATACTGAAAAGCATGCATATGGTGAGAGAACAGTGTGAGGAACATTCTGATTCTCAAAGTGCTGTGTAAACTGCAACCAGGTGAAGAAGTGGAACCCTGCTGGCATCCTGAGAGCTTGGCTGCTCCCTGGGTCACTCACTCCCACCAACATGAATGCCAACGCTTCTAGTTGGCTTCCATCAGCAATGTGCAGTCCTTCCTGTTTGCGGGCTTCACATGAATGGCACTGTGCAGCACGGAGCACTTGTGTCCACCTCCTTTTGCACAGCATCCCATTTGTGAGATCCGCCTGCACTGCCGCACGTAGCAACGGTTGGCTCATTCTTACTCCAGTATTCCACGACAGAAACTTTTTACAACCTGCTGCCCAGGTCTTTTGTTACTGAGCTCTCTTTTCAACCCCAGTGTTTGGCTATCAAGAACAGGGCATCTGTGAACATTTTCACACTGGTCATCTGACAGGCATACATTTCTGTTGGTCCTACTCTTATCAGGGGAAAGGCTGGGACCTATGGCAGGCTTACGTTCAGCTGTGTTCAAAACTACTAAGGAGATTTTCCAAAGTGGTTTCACCAGCTGGCCAGAAGCAGCTGAGAGATCTGCTACCTCCAGAGCCTGACTAGCATTTGGAATGTGGACTTTTCCATCCTAACAATTCTAGTGGATATGCAGCAATTTGTATCGTGGTCACACTTGTATTTCTCTAATGATTAATGACAGTGAACATCTTTCCACAGATTCAAACTGGTCAGTTTCATAAGGTGTCCCTTCTGTCTACCTTTTCACTGTCTACATGGCACTGCTGATGGTTTGTCTTATTTCAAAATTGACAGCCAGACAGATACTGACTCCAGTGCTCTTCCTAACAAAGCAGAGGAACCTTGGAGTGGGTGCAGTTAGCAGTCAGGGGAGGTTTCTTATTTGCTCACCAATGTTCCAATTCTGGGGCTGACATTCAAATTTAAAATGAGTTCCAGGTAAAGTGAAAGGCTACGGGCACTGAGAGAAGATGCTCAGTTTGAATCTTGGCTCAACCACTAAGCTAGCCAAGAAACTGTGATTCTCTAAACCTGGTAATTCCTGCAATCATAGAACACACAGATGCAATACTGAACAGGTTTCCATGGGAGTTGTAGTAACAAATGGAGAACCACGCAATCACAGTAACAGTGCCAGAGATAAAATAACTACGAAGCAAGCCCGAGACCTGTGTGCCTTCTCTCCAAAGAATAAGCAGTCTTCTGGAAACAGGTCTTGCTGGCACAAGTGCTTCCGCCCATGTTCTCAGCTTTGCCCAACCTCGGTTTCATCAGGTATAAATGTGCTCCCCAGATGCAGTGATGCTGGAAGTTGGTGAACACACTTTCACAAGGGGCATTTTTGTCATTTTCCTATGTGGTTCATGAAGGACTGGATTCTCTCAGGGGAGACTGTCAGTCATGCTCACATGCTCAGTCAGAAAAGATGCACTAAGTGAACTTCCGGCAGTGGCTCCAGGCAAGGAACAGGCATTCATACTTCCTCACGTGGTGCTCACCACCTGCATGCAACTAATATCCAGCATAGGAAATAGCTACCCCAAAACTGTGGGCAACCTGATTATTCAGCTTTTAGGGAGAAAAGATGAAATGACTTTCAGATGTATCTAATCCTCAGACAATGACTTGCAACAGTTTAAGTGCAGAGTTAAAGAAAAGACAGGTCCAGCAATAAGTGAATTAGGTAGAAAATCATGGGGAGGTGCAGTCAAGGCTCTAGGTGTTTGATGCCAACGCTGTAAAAGATGTCTGCAGTGGATGGAAGAAGCCACTGTGAACCCTCTGAAGATCTCAGAGACAGAAGAAAGAAATTCATCTTTATGTCCTAAGTGAACTAAACCAGAAACGTTAATCATAACTGCTAGGCAGTAATCAACAATCCCAAGAGCTGTCAGTGGAACCCCACTAAGGACCTGTGCTCTAATAATGGAACAGGAGAAAGGGGCTGGAAACAACAGTTATGAGTGGCCGGAAGGGAAGGGTTTGAGGGGAGCTCCCCAAGTTCTTCCTAAGGAACACACAAAATAGAAGATGAGAATATGGCTGGATAGCCTCACATGTAGTTACAGGGCAGAAGTTCCAATGTGATTCACAACAGAAATACAGCTGTTGGGTTCATGTCCTGGTAGCGGGCTGGGACATGAACAAACTAAAGCAGAAAGTCAAAGGTACAATGTAAAATACACAGAAAAAAGATGCCTCCATTACAGTAATTATATTTCATCAGAAACAGCTTTCTGACTGCAGTCCCAGAGAATCTCTTCCCTCTAACAGAATGAAAACTACCTACATCTCTCCCCTTCAGAGAATCTTATAACAGTATTGTTTAGGTCTTGCTATTAGCTCAGAATGAATGTGATGAACTGCCAATTTTGCAACTTAAAAAGTACTGGATATGGGCAATTTCATCTAGTTAATCCCTGTATAAATCTAGACACTTAAGTTATTCCCAGGGTCATTTATATTTCCATCAGCTGTATTATCTCCCAAGTAGAAGTATTCTCATTTGATAGACAGTTGATGGGCTCTATCTAAACCAATCCATTTTAAAAGAATAGTTTTCTCAAAACACTCAAAGAAAAGAAAACCTGATGCATCCTACCTTAAATAGGATGTAATGTTAAAATAGCTGAGGAGATGGGATAGTAGGCATAGAAAACCATATGGGAAAAATATAGTTTTCTTTTTTACTTGTGGATTTAATTTCTGTAGTTTGAGTTACCCTCAATCTGAAAATAATAAATGGGAAATTTCAGAAATAAACAATTCATAATTTTAAACTGCATGTCACTATAAAGGGTGTAATGAAACCTCAAATGAACTCACTCTGTCCTGCCCAGGCTGGGAATCATTCTTTTGTCTAGCATATCCATGCTGTCTAAACTATGCACTTGTGAGATGCTTAGCAGCCATTCTGACTGTTTTTATCAAATCAATTGCCACATTACTGCAGCTCCCGCAGTCAAGTGACCCTTATTTTACTTAATAATGGCCTTCAAAATGTAAAAATGGTGACACTAGCAATTAAGATGCACCTAAGAAAATCTATAGTACTTCCTTTAAATGAAAAGGTGAATGTTCTTGACTTAAATGTTGCAGTTACTTTCTTGTTCCTGGGATAAAATACAAAACACACAGATTAAGGAGGAAAGGTCTATTTTAGCTCACATTTTTTAGAGGCTTCAGCCCAAAGTATGCTGGCTCCACGCTAGGGATGCATTGCAGAGGGGCATGGCGGAGTAGAAACAGTCCATGGCAGGGCAGACAGGAGGCAGCACCCTTCCTTCTGCTTTCCCTTTTATGTTATCCAGGCCACAACCCTATTAGTTGGTGCCACCCATACCCAGGGTAGGGCTTCTTTCTTCACTAAATCTATCACCTACAACTATGGTAAACCAATCTATGGACTAATCCAGTTATCACACTTAAAATCCAGTATCAAATACCAAAACATTCATCTATGAGCTCATGAGGCTTTGGAGAAACATCGACATAAAAGCTATAAGGAAAGAAAAAACTTATATGCTGAGTTTGCTATGATCTACAGGACAATATTTTGAGCTATGAGAGATGGAGAAGGAGGGAGATAGAAGGAGAGTATGTGCAAATACATTCTTATACTTTTATTATAGTGTATTATAATATATAATATTACATATAATTATATTATATGTTATATATTACATATATAATATAATCATTCTACTTTAGTATGTTGCTGTTATTCATTTATAATTTATAAATCAAACTTTATCATATGTATGACTTGTGTAGCATATTTAGGCTCAGCACTTGTTTCAGAAATACCCTGGGGAACTTGGAACATATATCCTGAGGATAATGGGGGACGACAGGTAGCTGCCAACATAACAGATTTTAAAGTCACATTCCTAAACTCATCTGCCAGAAGTTACAAAGCCCATCATCATCCTTATTTGGATTGGCTTCTTTGACTCAAATAAATAAATGAATCCTTGCAAAATAAAAAGAGGACCTGGTGCTGACCTGTTGCCTAAATAGAACAAGGAAGAAGAAGACAGGAGAAACTGCTGTTTTATTCTGAACATAATAATAGAGCAGAAACCCTCAGAACAGTATAGAAGCCCAGGGGGGAAAAAGGCCTGAACTTTCTCCACAAGTACAAAGCAATTGCCTCGTTTGTCTTAGAATAGAACAGCAAAGCAATGCTCTTTAGATTTCATTTCTCAATTGTGAATTAATTAAACTGTCTAAATAGCTTACAAAATGAACAATTTACCAAGATCAAAAGAGCAACTGGCCAAATAATTATGCCTATAGGACCAGACTGAAGAAAAAAAAAGAAAAGAAATGCTTCCTATGGTATTTCAAAGTGCTGCTGTCTTAGATGTAATATTTCCAACAAATTTGAAATCTTCAAGAGGATATGAGAGGCTCAGAGCAGGGTGATTCTGAATCATCCTTGACGTATACACTCTTAACCCCCCACCCCACTCCAACATCTTTAGTTTCTTAGGCTAAACAGAAAATTTTAAATAAAATCAGCAATATTATCCGGACCTTTTCATTTCCTCTCAAGTACTTTATATTTGCACATTTTCATTTTTATTGCCTCATTTTTCCAATCCGGCAGATAGTCGAGATTTGATTTTCATGGAAGTACTGTCAGAAACAATCTGTAGGTGCACAGACTCATCTTTGATTTCCTTTGTAAGCCCCGACAAAGGAAATAGAGCATTCTATATTTCAAAAAATTAAAGCCCCTGAAGTTCTACAGTCTTCACAACAATTAAATTCTAAAGGGACTCAAGTAACAATTTCTGACTTATATAAAATGTTCAAGGTACCTGGCATTCAGTAATGAGGAAAAAAGAATTTTCTGTCTATCAGATTTCATTTTCATAAAGCACAAGTATCATTATTTCCCCTCATAACTTATATGGAGAACATCTTGGGTTGAAAAGTTTGTAACAAAAACAGTCTTCCACAAACCATGAAAATGGACATAGCCCAGTTCTAGTTATAGAGACAGTAGAACAAAGGCTTTATATGTCCCCTTCACCATTCCAAAAGTATCACAAAACAATGCAAAAGTAGTAAGAGAAAAGGAAAAATTCTGTCTGCAAAGCAGGAAATGGCCACAGCTCAAATCGCTGGTTAAGCAGTATTGGAGCCATCCCCCTGCAGAAGGGACCAGATGAGGGAAGATGACACTCTGCCCAAGTCTCCCCTTCCACATCTCATCTCCCATCCTGCACCTCTGGTATCGCAAGCCATCCACCAAAGTAATCACCCAAATTCTCAGGCATTCTAAGTCTAGGAAAAGCAAAATGGTTAGGGATGGTAGCTTCCAGGGGACAGGTTGCTAGAGTCAGAAGAGACCAGCGCTTAGGCTTTATTGGCCCTTGCCAGTGACCCCACCACCCTCATGAAAGCCAAGAAGCAAGAGAACAGAGGTCAGAGTGAAGGGAAATAATGGATGGAAAACATTCCAGAAAACTTCTAAGTAACAGTGGGAATGTCTCAGCTTGCCACCGTCTTCTTCCACAGTATCTATCCTCCTTACTTCCATGACACTGGGTATTTGCCCACAAAAATTAGTACACTTAACTTAAGGAAGAGTAATAACCAGAAGAAACTAAAACCACAACTATGCATAAAAAGAGTGCGGTGAGGTGATACTGAATGAAACCTAAGCAAAAGGTGACACGGAACACATACTACAGAAGACCAGGCTGAGGTGATGGGGATGAGGTCAAGCAAATATCTGTTCAGAGTCACACAGGCTCACAGTGTGTCCTAAAAAGATCCAAAGAAGCAAGTGATACACAGCTTCAAAGAAAAGAGCATAAAGGGTAGAGAGAAAGGAGAAGTGAACCATCTCTGGGAGAAATAGTTAGACCGACATCTAGGAATATACAGTATGAGCCCAAAAAAGCTGTACTTCCAGAAAGTAAGAAAGTGCTTAAATCAAACACAGAGATGGGGGGCAACTCAAAGAAACACAAGCATCAGCTGAAACAGCTCCAGACAGCCAATGAGGGTGATGGGCTTTATATAGAAACATAAACTAAGTTTAAAAAATCTATGTATCTATGTATCTATATAAGTGACTTTCTTCCACAAAGCACAGTATAGAAGAGGGGGCTACAGGAGAGGAACAGCAGCCAGGTGACCAAGTTCAATACCAACAGGAACAAATCATCCTGTTGTTCCAACAGCATATAACTCTATAATGAATTATGACAATGTTGTGATGCTGGGGCTTTACCTCTGTGGTCTCCTTCTCCAAAACCCATCACCCTCACTGTCTAATCATCAGGAAACACCAGACAAATCTCACCTGGGGACACTGTAAAATACCTGACCAGTATTACTCCAAAATGCCAAGGTCATTACACACACACACACACACACAAATTAAGTATAGGACACTGTCACAGCAAGGAGGTGGCTAAGGGGGCACAGGGGCAATGCAATGCGGTACCCTAGATGGGATTCTGGAATAGAAAAAGGATGTTTGGTAAAAGCTAGGGAAACCTGAATGCAATACAGTCAATAATAATGTACCAATCTTATTTCACTATTATGGCAAATGTACTTTACTTATGGAGAGATGTTTATATAAGGGAAGCTATGAAGGTATATGACATCTGTACTAACTTCATCTTTTTTCTCTCTATAACTTCAAACTATTATAAAATAGGGCTTCCCGCTTCTGATAACACATATTAGGGACCTGAAAATTACCATGCCTGTACTCATAGTAAGAAAAAAAGCTAAATAAAACTATGAACCAACAACTCTTCCTAGATCCAGCAGAAAGGTGAGGTCAGGGCAGGTTATGGATACAGAGTCACAGCTTACCAGGCCCAGTAGCCAGCAGCTAGAGTCATGATTGGTAGGGAAACTCCAAGGATCATTCAGGAAGTATAAGTGGCTCAACAGGGCCAGGTGTGAGTGCTAATAATGCCTGGAGGGACTGGATTTTGGGAGATCTCAACACTGCGCAGAGAGGAGAAAAATCCCTGTAGCACTGAACAACAAGGCAGCCATTCTAAAGGAGTCCCATAGTGCTGTTCTCCTAACAGGGATGGCCCTCAGAGGACTGCTGTACCAGAACCTCCTCACCTGGGCTCTTTACCAAAGCATAACTGATAGAGGGAAGAGAGATGCCCAACATAGACTCACTGAAAGACCTGGCCCTACCAGTGCTGCAGCAGGTCTCCCTCCCACCAGCCTCACTCTATAGCACTGCTATATAACACGCACTGTGGTTACAAGAACTGAAGTTTCAGATCCCATAAAAGAGCTCTCCACAGAAGCCCAAGCCACAGTGGAGACATTAACAAGGGGAGGAGAAGGAGTCTAGCATCCAACACCAAAGCTACAAGCAATGAACACTGCCCTGATGTAGTCCAGCCAGATAAAGAAAACCTCATACCAAAGGCCAGCCTACCTTGACTCCTTTATCCAGCATTTTAACATTGCTATGCTATAAGGTATGCCACCAGACAAAGACATAGCCTGAAATTATTCTAAAACTTAAAAAAAATGAATAAAAACTCAGTACCACTGTACCTCCCCTAATCACTTAAAAATGAGCAAGTATGACTCAAAGAAATAAAAGAAATAAAAATACTACAATGAAAGTGCTAGTAGAAAGAATAAATGCAGATGAAGACAATAAAAATACACATTAGCATGTAATATCGCAGAGCTGTGAAAATAACACAAAATGAAATGTCTAAAAACTGTGACCCAAGAAGTTTACACCTAACTGTTATGGCTCAAGTTCTAGAGGGTCCCCCAAATGCCTCATGTGTTCAGAGGTGACGCTTTAGGAGGGTAACTGGGTCCTGGGGTGCGGTCTCTTCAGTGGATTCCACAGAGGCCTGTGTCTTTAGGCAGTGGGGCTGATCAGAGGAGACGGTCAGTTGGGCTGTGAGGTGGAAGGGTGCCTCTCTCTCCCTCCATTCACTGCTTCTGGGCTGCCATGAAGCGTGCAGGTGTCCTCTGCCAGGTCCTTCCTGCCTTGGAGCTGGCCAGGGACTGAGTCCTTTAAAGCTGTGAGATGAAGTAAACACTCCTCCTTTACATTGCAAGTGTCAGGTATTTTGTCTCAGCAATAAGAAAAAGGCCTAAAACATTAACCAAGGTATCTCTGGAGTACACAGGACACATAAAGGCAAACAGAAACTTAGATAATACACATTGGAGTGTATCTTTCAAAACATACCGGATGACTAAAAACCCCCAACTGAGAGACACCACCACATAAAAATCTGGGGTAAAGTAAATACTGTCTCTACCTGAACTCACACATGGAGGGAATTATACATAACTTATAAAAGAATATAAATGCTATATATCTTGACAGTGTAAAATAACAAATTTAAAAATTGGGAAGCAGAACATTTTATCTCTGCTGGAAATCAACTGATAATGTAATACATCATCTGAAAACCAGTGACTTCAACATTTTAATGTTTTTATAATTTCTTCCTTAAAGTCATATATTTTAGAGGACTTACATCTTGTGGTAGAGCAATTTTAATTTGAAGTTTAGCCATTTCAATTTACATCATTTTCTTTCATATGTATTAAATCCAAGTAAAATTAAATTTAATACTGGTATTTAAACAGTATTCTAGAATGAAAAAATGTTTTAAAATTATTTCATTCCTTTTCTTTATTCTCTCATTTTAATTCCTTTTTATCAATCTATGTATCTACCCTTTTATCTGTACTCATTCATTTGGATAAAGTAATGTTCATTAAGTGGTATCATTAGTTAAAGAGAATGAATTTGTTGCTTTCTTATATTCCTTGTATTATGTGCAATTTTTATTTAAAAAAAGTATGCATCACTTTTATAGAAACAGTAAAATGTGGCTATTCCTTTCACAAATTTAATGGAACAGCTAAATTAACACCATATGTCTTTCTTTTAATCACCTGCGATTTGAGGCAATCAGATTTCAAATCTCAGCTCAGTAAATAGTTGGTTGTGTAGTGTTGGACAATACCTAAAGCCACTCCAAGTCCTAATTTGATCATCTGTTAAAGTGAAGGGACAGAATTAAGATGTTTAAGTTTCCTGCACTCTGAAATTCTGTAACTCAGGTCTGGTGATTAAAATCTCTCAATGCAGAGTTCCAAGTGGCACTTGAGGCACCATGGAGCTATTTTACCTATTATCTTGGCTCTCCTATATCACTCTTGAGGAGTGTATCTTACTTCCTGTAAAATCTTCATTGCATTCTCATTTGAAGGGAGCCTCAGATGTGCAAAGGGAAAATGGAGCCCAATGTAACAATAATGAAACCTGCTAATCTTCGAGAGGTTACAGGACAGAAAAAGGATAGGCATAAATGGGGATGCAGTATTCATGAGAAAACCCTCAAAATGGCATCTTTTCCTGTGATAGTCATTATCCTTAGAGCAGCAGTGGGAAATGATGCAGAAACATTTGTGCTCTTACGGGAAAACTGTATATTAAAGTAAAAAATGATGACTGAGGTCAAAAACACTGAATATTTGTGGAAGATATGATGGATCCAGAATGTGCTGGAAGAAATTTTAAAACAGCCCTATGGCCTACTTTGCATAATTATGAAATTTGATTATGCAGACTAAAACACAGGAAACAAACGAGGATTAAAATAGCACAGATTTTTTGGTTCAAGAGGAACATAAAGACAAGCTTATTCTCCAACTCAGTAAATAAAATGTGTTCTAGAGACAAAAGAGCTGAAATATAAGCCATTAGAAAAATGGAATCAGTAATTTTGAGGTCTACTGATTTTCCATGAAATTTTCCTTTCTTTTCCTCAGTATATGTGGAATCTAAAAACCAAAGTAATAAGTTTTATTGTGAATGTTCAACCAACAGACCTATAAGTTTCTGGCTGCAAATACACTTGAATGAGAATCATCAACAAAATAAAGCACATAATAGTTACTTAAAACTAGCACAGTCATTTTCTGCACTTTATTTGTGCATCCCAAGTCTGGTAAAACAGAAGCACTGAGAATCCATTTATCAGTCTACCAAGTTAGCTGGCTACCCATCTATGCACATATATAGAAATACTCTCAGTGTTTTCTCCTGATATTGCAACATTTCTTAACAATCCAAGACAAAGTAAAAGTTTCATCTATAGGCTGATTTTTCTGCTTGATTTCCAGGGAACTGACACAGCCCAATTTTCTTCTAAGAGTCATACAGCTCAAATCCTGACTTCAACGTTTATTACATTATCATAAGATGGGTCGGCCAGTCTGCTGCCATCAAAAAGACAAATTAAATGTAATGGAAAAGTTTTCTTTAATTAAAAGCTTTTCTCTCTTAGCCAAGTTCACTTTTAAGGTTAGCCAGATCCTGTATTAAGTCCAGGTGGTCTTGGAGGCAAAAGACAGCATTAGGTTTTGATAAATGCCATCGTTACTACTTTGAATATATATAATGGCAGTCTAATACAGACAAGAAATTAAAATGAGTAATAAAAAACCTTGCTTATCTTTTATGATTTCTAACAATTAAGCAGCTAAAACTGGATTTTAAATCACTGAAAGAAACCTGAGAACTAATGAACTTACAGAGTTTCTGCTCACACAAGGAAAATATCTGACTTGTGTTAACACTCAATAAAAGTGTACTTCAAAGCCATTCCTCATTTACTAGTCATTTTCTTTACTTCTGTGATACTTGGCCACCAAACTACAGTAGTACTCTATTTCTAAAGATTAGAGAGAAAAAATTAATGTGGTACTCTAATGGGTCAAATCAGCTGTATCCTGTCTTTCATAAGTGAATGAACCTACATATAGTTTTCTGAAACACCTGCACCCTGCAGGTTTGTAGCTGTAAATTTCAGCTACTCCAGCTTTTGAGAAATGCAAATAATGAAAACTCATCAAAAGCCTGCTGTAATTCTCACAGCTGACTAGATGGAAGCTTTCATGACTACTCAAAATTAACAGCAGCTCCCAAAGCCTTATAAGAACAGCTGTCATGAAGAAATACACTCACAACAAATAAGCAATTCTCCTCCAAGTTTGATTTGTTAGAGGCAGGAAGCAGTGAGTCTTCAGGACACCCTGGATGGGTTATGGCACAATGAGCTATCTTCAGATCCTTGATAGGGTCACTTAAACTCATGCCCCACCAAACTCATGAGCACCTGCTCTGTGCCTGGCCAGATCTGGGCAAGGTAGAGTCTCATGACATCCACTGAATGGTCCATGCACAGCAGCAACGAACATGAGCAGGACATATCACTAACAGATGCTGCTGTCTGCTTGTCACTGAAGCGCTCAGCTTGGAGTCAGTGGGGCTACTCTGAAATGCAGTTGGGGCTGTGTCAACTTCCAGCTATATGTGGCATAAAGACTGCAGCTTTTCCACATGAAGTCTCTTTCTTCCCAAAGCCAGTGTCAATTTCGCTCAGCCCTGAGCCAGTGGAAACTGATCTAAGAATATTTATGTATGTAGCAACAATCTTTGAGAGAAATACATCCAGATCTCTGAATATTAAATATTGCATTTTTACAAATAAATATGCAGTAGAATTAATTCAACTGCTTCTATTTTCCCATCTCTTACTATGATGCTAATTTTCTCTTTCAGGGACTGAGATATGCCAAGAACATGTCATTGTAATGACATTCAGTAGATGGAACACAATTTCTGGTTGTCTAGTTTGCATCCACAAGGACTCGCCATGTAACAGATTTTTATAGGGAACAGGTTTTTCTCATCTTCAGCCTCATCTAGCACATTCTGAAATTCTTCTCTTTCAGAGTGAACATAGTCATGATACAAGGAGGCTTGGACAAAGAACAGGAGACAAGGAATCAGGAGACATGAACCTCACCCGTTCCTATGTTTTAATGTGACCTTGAATAAAATTCTCTCCAGGACTTCGTATCCCATTTCTATAAGGCAAAGCTGAGCTGGGTGTGGGCTACATGCCTGTAGCCTCAGCACTCAGGAGGCGATGCAGAGGATAACCAGTTTGAGTCTTGTAGCAAGTCTAGGGCTAGCCTGGACTACACCACGAGATCCTGTCTTAAGCAAAAAATGCAAAGCTGGGCTACTCAGTTAAGGGCCCTGAAGCGTGGGCATCTCACCCAGAGCAAAAAGCCCCAGGCTTGCTTTCTGCTTTTTAGAGTGGACGATCTGAAGCAAGCCCACATCTCCGGCAATCAAAGAGACTAGATTTTTTCCTTCATTTTTTTTAGGTCTAAACTAGTCTGTCAGTAAAGTCTACAAGATCCAGGATTATTTGTAACTGGATATCATGTCTTAGATTTAGTAATCTATAATAGAGAAAAATCAACTAGTGGGTAGATGTGAAAGGGCAGGCAGTATCTTAATCAGTGGTCCAGCGAGCATCATTTGGGGGATGATTTTCCCAACAATCTATGACCAGACCTCATATCAGATTTACTGGATCAGAATTTCCTAGTTTAGGGCCTGAGTTCATGTTTTTTGGAAATGTTTCCCAAGTAACTCAGATGCTTTTTGCTTCTCCCCTGATCCTTGAAAGTGGTGATTTAAATACTGTTTACCAACTGAAGAGAATGGTGTGAAACAAACCACACAATGAGACTCCTGGGCCTCTGGTAACATAACAGGTCAGAAAACTGGCAGCCTCCTCTACTGGCCTACACAGCTGCTTGCTGTTTAGAAACTCAAGGAATCTGAGTGCTTGGTGCAAATGAATTTATCTCATGCTCACTGGATGCTCTCTGGGGCCACAGTTGGCAGTGCTATTGCTTCAGTGGTGAGTGGATTTGCAATTTTTATATTAAATATGAAGATGGTTTAAAAACCACTCAGAATGCATTTCAATGGTGGGCTGTGAATAGCTGTTGACAGGTATGAGCCCAACAGCTAGTTTCTTGTCTTTCTTTGGTGTTACTTTGGGTAAATTACTTGGAAATAAAACAGGTGAGAAATGGTTCTATCAGCACAAACCAAAAGTCCATACACAAATAAAATAACTGCCTGTTTTCTTCCCTCCCACTGCTAACCACTGGACCCCTAGAGATGCCATGGCAAGAAAAAACATTTACTCTTACATAGTAATCTTTCATTTTCCCTCAAAGGTCCTCAACATAGTTTCAGCTTTGCCGGGGAAGAGAGCCCTCTAGTGCATCTAGTTGAGGCTGATCGTGCTTGACACTCAGGACTCTCGTGACTCATGGAATTCTTCTGTGAACTCTGATGATTTAGTTATGATGCAGACAGCAGTGTGCTCCATTCCCCCCTGGAACTTACCCTCTTTTCAAGGTTCCTGGCACTAGCTGTCACTGCACATTTGAATGTCACTGTTCAGCCTTTCATCTGCAGGCAGAACACACCTTGCTACAGCCCTTCTGGCCAAGAGCACTATAAAAAAGGTCCTCCATGTTCAGTTCCAGTGTTTAATCGTGTTTGTTATGAAATGATTCCCCGAGAGGTACAGTGCCTGTCACCGTCTGTTTCTGCTGGTAAAACAAAATATTTCAGTCTGGGTGATTGAATAACAACAGAAATTTGCTCTCAGTTTTAGAGCCCAAGAGGTCCGAAGGCTGTGAGATCAAAGCAAAGCAGGTTCTGAGTCTGGTGAGGGACACTCCTTACAGAGAGTGCTTTCTACATCCTTAAGTGGTGGGGAAGCCGAGCTAAGCTCCCCTCAGGCCTGGTCCTCAGGGATCCACTCCTAGGGCAATCTCCTGAAGGCTGCAACTTGACACCAACAGTGGGGATTGAATTTCACCTGCAAATTTGGGAGGAACACAGACATTCAATTCCTGGCAGTCTGGTGAGGTCTAGCACTTGGAAAGGAGAATTTCTGTTACATCTACTAAAATAAAGTCCTTTATGAGACCAGACAATTCTGGGCCTCTCTGATCTTGGAGAAGCAGCAGCTCCTCAGCCATCTCTTTCTGGCCTCATGTCACATACTTTATTAAGCACAATGGGAACCCTCAGTTAGCAGTGAAGAGGGTGGGGAGGCCAGGTCTGCACTATACATCTTAAGGAAAGCTTAGGGACATGGTGTTAAAAGCTTCTCTCTTCAGCTTCATGATGAGTGTGCAGCAGGACTACCACATGGGGATCTGGATCCATGAGCAAACTCCACGGATTTAAGACATCAATAGTAAATCTGCCTCCTCCAGAGAAACAAAACACTTAACAGGGCTTTGTTCTTGAGAAAATAAATTGACTGATATTTAACAAGCTTGCACAGATTTTAATAGAGTAAAAAATTGTGTGCTTTTCATATAGAAATGATTTGCAAGATAAAATTTCAAAGACATGCTCTCTGGCAGATGCTGCAAGACCACTCAGAGCTGCTTTCACTAACATGCATTGTCTGAGGTTCTCACAATCTTTTACAAAGTAGCTGCGGTGCTACCATCTTACAGATGTGGTAGATTCCGTAAGGAGTGTTCCTCACCAGACTAAGAACCTGCTTTGCTTTGATCTCACAGCCTTTGGACCTCTTGGGCTCTAAAACTGAGAGCAAATTTCTGTTGTTATTCAATCACCCAGACTGAAATATTTTGTTTTAGCAGCAGAAACAGACCGTGACAGGCACTGTTTCTCACAGGGCTTCATGTGATGAGGACTCCATACAAGGTCAACGAAGAGAGGGGAGAATTAGGAACAGAGGAAGCTAGCATCTTTCATGCTATCTGTCAATTCAAAACCAAACGGGGAACCTATCTGGAATCCGGAAGAAACTGCTAGGATTAAAGACAACAAATAAAAATAGACACTTTGAAAAACCCCAGGTATCGACAGCAGTCCACGGGGAAGGACATTGCTTGCTCCTGTGATGTCTCTGAAGCAGTAGAGGGCACTGCACTCACATGTGGCCTGAAGTCCTGGGCAGTGAATCAGTTCTTCAGCAGCACTGGACCAAGTTTTCCTTCTTCCTTCCAAAAATTCCTACTATCGCCATACAACTGAAGTTTTCTGCTCCCACCCTGCTCCATGCAGTTTTTTGAACCCAGTGGTTTTTTGTCTTCTCAATTCATTCGTTCATTCTGGTAATAACCCTGAGCTCCTGTTTTCTTGAGGGATACCATCTAGTGATCATAGCTGCCCGTTCTTTTAATTGGCTCACCAGCCATGTGCAGAGAAAGCTCCCTGCAGAGTCTTCAGCTGACCAGCGCATCCTTCTCCTTCAGGAGACCTTGCAGTAAATCACCAACTCCCGGACGGTAAGCAAACAGCCACGCAGACTTTATCAGGGGATGGATACGGCATTCTTGCAATATTCTCTCAACAGGGACGGACTTCAGAGTGCTCAGCCTGCCCACATTCTGTTTATTCCTTCTTTATCCTGGTTTTCCTAACTGCATCAATCCTCTCACTACTCCCAATCCTGCTCATATCAAATATGGATTAGGAATTCAGGTTAAACCAGATTGAGAGCTTTCAAAAGGCTAAAATGTTTTGAAAGATGTTTGAGCAATTATCAAATTTTCTAACAGAGGAAGTTTCATGTGGGGATCAGAAGACACGTAGATATTCGAGAGTGTTCAGAAAAGCAGTCATGAAAATCTAAAAAGTTCCCAATAGTCCACCAGCAGGATTTTGAACCCTAACCAGGGGTTATACCAACTTTATTTCAAGCCAGCCACCCCCACTGACAAAGTGTATCAGGACAGCTACCTGGTGAGCAGTTTCACATCAGGCTTTTGCAGGTGAGGTGACAGGTAGCTCTGTGTGCCTCCTTCTGATTAGGATTCTGGCAGTTCTACCTATGGGAGCTGGTCTGAGAGATTCTGCCTCCCTGTAGCATGGGGTCCTTGAACCTGCCCATGTGGGTCTCACCTCCATGCACCCAAGCTATGACCTGGGAGAGATGGGACAAGAGGCCCAGCTCCAAGACAGCTGTTTGGAGTGCTGCAGAGATTGGGGGACCCTTGCCAAGGCCTCTGTCCTGCCAGCAAGCAGGGATTCCTGTAGCGCACCCTTCCCAGGTACCCTAACTATGAATATGGGCTACAACAGCCTTGTGTCTGGAAGTCCACTTAGACCCAAGAAGATCTCCTGATGTGCATTGCAATGGACACCTCTAAGGGACATAGTAAGACAAGCTTTCAGTCTCTTTCTGCACATACACATACACACACACACACACACCTTTAATGTCAAACATTTATCATGAACATACAATCTTTTATTTGGGGGAAAAAAAAGATTACTAAAAGAAAAACATCTCTACCAAGGAAACTAGCACATCAAACTGCTTTAAAATATATCCCCTAGGAGAACATGGCTAAACTCCAAATGGAAATGTGAAGGAACAAGATATAATTTTAGACAAAGTTCCAAAATATTACAGGCTGTGACTAGATGTGAAGTTTTAAGGTGATAAAGAGATTCTCCACCTTGGCAAGCATATTACAGATTCTGAATATTCTAAGTTCCAATGTGTGTGCTTCAGTATTTTTTTCAAACTGATGTAAAATTTGGAGTTTTGTATGACTAGGTAAATTTAATACACACAGTTTAAAATTCATCATCAAACATTTTGTTACCCTTGCAATGATGAGAATGAGAAGTTTTCTACTTCCATAGAAACGATAAGCCAACCTGATGAAGGAGTGAGGGTAATAAAACAGGTTCCCACTTGGCTTAGAAACAGGCGGCCACGAGAGGAAATTCCCAAGAACTTTCTGTACAGCCTCTGGGCTTTCCTGAAGAAGTTATCCCTTTAACAAGTCCAGTGACTGCTAGGGTATGTTCAGACCAAACAGACCATCTGCAGGGAGCTGAGTACTTCCATACTAACATTATAGTATGCTAGTCATATGAGCACTAAGATAACAATAATACTTGACACATACTTAATAAATATATTGATCTCAACTCCCAGCACACGCTTCTTAGCTCTGAAGCCGAGCTGCACAAAAGAAAATCCAAGTTCACAGAAAAGTACACAGCTGATACTCAACTTGATATTTAAGTTACTTCTCAAAAACATTACAAGAATAAGGCTGTTCTCTTTGGACTGAAATAAGATTCATCTAAGTTGAGAGGATGTGCTACTGTGCCCTTAGACTTCTTAAAAATCCCAAGTCGCTATTATTATTGGTTTAGAAATAGGGCATGGAGTGAAAATTCCTAGTTTTCTACACTGGTTTTCCTGTATTGCTTGTGTAAGCCAAGGCAAGCCGCAACTGGCAACAGCGCCATCTGCAGGAGGCCTCAAGAGCTGGAGAGCATGGTACCAGCGGGGCAGGTGCTTGGCCTATAATGGGAAAATGGCAGAGTGAGCAGTGGTAACTCAAGGTCACCTGGCATCCGTCTTGCCTTCTCAGGGTTTGTGACTAGCCCTGCTCCCCTTCTGACATGCAGTACTCATTTCCAGGGACTTCTGCATGGCTATCGATCACTGCCCACATCATCTCTGTGACACACTGGCACCCGAAGTTGTCAAGAGTTTTCCGTCAGTTTCTTAGGATAATAGTGATTATTAGTTCCAAAGCTGAAGTCAACATGGAAAGGGGATTGGGCCTCTCAGTTACCATTCCAATCCTGAGTCTGTCTTCAGGAAAGGGGGCCCCTGTGAGCAGAAATCATAAATATAATGGTCTGGACACTGAAGCTTAACTACAGACTGAAGCAGAAATAAAAGGATTTTTCTCACTTACTGTTGATCTAAGCAATGATCTTTCCTTCGAAGAGAAGGTTCATTTTCCTGTAAACTGCAGGTTTATAGCCTACATTTTTCTTGGTGTTTTCAACTGGTGTTTAAAAGCATTCAAGTAAGTAATGTCTGAGTATTCTGGAATCAAGCTCTCCACCACTCCTACAATCCATTTTCCACACACTCATTAAGATGGCCTTCTAAAAGGGCAGAGTGGGTGACTCTGTCACCGTGACGCTGTCCAGGGGCTCCCCACACACAAGAATACAAATCCACGTCCACGCCTAGCCCAGCCCTCTGCCCTCCCTCCTACTGCTCCTCCAAGTTTCGCTCTTGGAACAGAACACACTTGGTTCCATGCTGGGCCTTAGCATCTGCTGCTTCATCAACATCCACTTCTTGTTTTCATGTCCTGCTCTGTCCCAATCATCAGGACCAAGCTCAAACTACCTCCCTTTAGGAAGGCCCGCCCAGCCCGCTCCACTGAAAGCAGCCCAGCACCCAGCTCATGATTGGTGGCCTGCATGGTTCACTCTAGGGCATTACCTGAAGTTGCCTTGCTTTATTGTTTATTCTTTATACCTCATGAGAGGCCAGAATGCAGCCATCTTGTTCACAACTATATTAACGGCTCAATACACATTTGTCAAGGAAAAAAATGAATGCCATTTGAGCATCTGCATTTGGGGATCACTTAATTTTTTAAATCATGCTTATCACGACTGCTTTTTATCCTTGATAACATTTTTGCATGTATGATAATCTGTTTATTAATTTTTCCCATTACCAGGCAGTCACTCTGACTTACAAGTTCACACAATTCTTAACTGCAGGTAAGTTTTTTTTTTCTTTTGTGGGGGAGAGCAGGTCTCACTATGCAGTTCAGGTTGCTCTTGAACTCACTATGTAATTCAGGTTGGTTTCAGACTCACAGTGATCCTCCCACCTCAGCCTTCCAAATGCTGTATCCCACCACTCTTGGCAATTGGAGGTAAGTTTTCATCTTACATAAAAGATTGTTTCTGTTGTATTTGTCTGAAGTTTTCTTTAAAAACACTGACTAGAAATGTGCAGTGATTTTTCCTAAACTCTTTTACATATCTTAGCTCATATTTAACTAGAAAGCTACCTTGTCAGAGAGCTCAACCTTGAATGACTTCATACTAGCGTCCAACACTGTCTCATTATTCTTTCTTGATTATTTTTTACAAAAAACACATAACTTACTTAAAAATGGCATGCTTACTCTTAAATATGCTATAATGCTTCCTTGTAGACAGAAGATTCTCTCCACTAATATTTTACTGGGTTCTAAAATAAAAATATACCTAGATGTAATGGGTTAAACTAACACAAAACAGATAAGAAGTATGTTCCATCAAGGAGTAAGCAATAGATCTGTGTGTAAAAAGTTTACATCCTTTCTTTCAAATAAATTGCTTTTCATCCATTACTCTGGGAATTCAGTGATGTTAATACAACATATAAAATCTATACATTACTAAAGAACCAACATACTAACTCATAGTCAAATGGTTAATGAGCTACAAAGCTCACTTTGAAAATAAGCTGCTCTGCACATTTGATTTGTATACACTGTGTCCACTTTTTATTGTCAACATTAATTTGGGACATGGAGGGTAAACTATAGAAACAAACAAATTTGATGCAGGAATTTTTTGAAACTGATATCTCCCAGAATACTGACTGTAACATACCCAGAGCTTCTGCAGTTTTCAGGTACTAGTATGGAAGCTGGAGGAGGAAACTTCAGAGCCAGCTTAATTTTGCCTAGACACGAGGTTCGTCTACACACCAAGTAGTCATTCTATTTACTAAAAAGCATTTATCTTTTTACTATATACAGATTAGAATGAGCAGAAGCCACGGTGATGTCAATAAAACATTTATTTAATGTCAATCAATTAAGGACAAAATTCTGACTAAATTATTTTTTAGCACATAAAACTAAAGTATAAATAGCTTGCTGAAAAGCGCTACTTAGTTAAAGTGGGAGGTGACATCTGAACAGTTTGCTGCTCATTCAAACCAAAGTTCCCACAGTGCTGGACTGAGCCAGGTGTCATTCTGTGGAAGTGAAACCATCACCATCATCAGCACTTGGAAAATATCCATACACTATAGCAGCCCTTTTCCTTCCTGAAAGTCATTCTAAAAGCCAGTATTTGTCCAAAAAGGAAAAGATGACTAACCCAGCAATCGACCTTGACAATGAAACGGGTCGTCCTACTGGACAGTTCCCTGTTGCCATCTGACCCTCTTCTATGACTGATAACAAACTTACGACCTGAGTTCTTACTAAGTGATGTCTAAGCATAAATATGCCTCCTTCTAAGACAAAAGAAGGAAAAGCCATACTAAAGAATTGCTTACTATTTAATTTTAATAGATCTGATAGTGGAGAAGCTGTAAATTGATTAAGATATTTACATAAAATTCATCATAAAATTTATGAAAAGAATGAAGATTATTTACTGTTATTTCCAAATCTTGAGTTCAGAAAATTCTCTAGAATAAAAAATGAAATAAAGGAAAAACATTAAATGGTTTTCTTTGATAATAAATGACGTAAGAAGGTGATATAAGCTAATACTGACACAGAGAAAAGAGCAGAGAGTGGACATCACTAATGCAATCAGCTCATCTGCCTTATAAAATGAATGCTCTTAATTAGAGATAATGAGTTAATAACTTACCTCTGCATACTTTAACTTCAATGTTTTATGCATTTCTCGAAAACGACTGTAACGCCTGAATACAGTCCATGTCTCATCTAGGACAGTAATCTATGAGCCAGGAAAGCAAAAAATGAATCAGCATTAGAGGAACAAGTAACAAAAATTTAATACTATAATTTAAAAAATGAAATTAACAGTGATTTGCAGGTGAAATCTCTCCAGAGCTGAAAACATTCATCTAGCTGTATAAACATGACTGATGACAACTGTGCTCTATGAAACGTGCCCTGTTGGCTCCCGAAGCTTCTTAAAAGCAGCACATGCCTTTGTAAAGTATCAGGCAGATGGTCACTTCCCAAATGGTGACAAAAAGTGTTCGTAACTCTGCTCCCTGGCTTCAGAAAGGGAATTCCCTATGGCATCCTTTCTGAGACAGTGATGTGCCACCCAGGACGTTGGGTATACATCACCAGAGGCCACCGGAGTGGACAGGAGAGGAAAAAATGAGTGGGGGGGGGGTCAGAGGAAAAAGTAGAAGGGGAAGAAAGGATAAGGAGAAGAAAAAGAAGGAAACAACTGCACTGCACTCCATGATCCTTAGTGTACTACACAGAACACAATTTGGGGTGGTGAAAGCTGCATAGCCACGGGCTGACCACAGCGAGGAGGTGAGGGTGGAGACACAGCAGCCTACACAACTGCTCCGAGGCACGGGCTCCTGGCTTAGGAACCGCTGGCTCCATGTCCCTTCTTTCTTCTAAGCTCCAGATGTGTAGGCCAGGCTTGGAAATAGGATTCTTTAGCTGTCACATGGGACATGTGGGAACTTCTCAGTTAACTTGTCTAAAACCACAGCACTTGATACATGCTATCTTCATCCATGGTATTTTCACCACCAACAACCACACCACACAGGCCAGTGAAGCCTAAGCCATCCCTCACCTTTTTTCTCTTAACAACAGCAGTCGAAGTAGCCATGTGTCCAGCTCCTTTTGCACCCCAGGCATTTCTTAGAGCTCCACCTATCCATCCTTGCCTTCCCCATCCTCTATTCTAGGCCATTAGGTCTTGCGTGAATTTTTTCCAGAACTCACCCAGGTATGCAAATCTGTATCTACCCCCTCCCCAATCCTTTTTCTGTACAAGTGTCAGGGTGGAAGGGGGGGGATCTTTTTTAATGCTTAAGTCTGATTATTCTGCCCACATTCTGAAGGATCTCCAAAAGTTTCACTTTGATCTTGGGAAAAGGACCCCCATTTTTAACCTGGCCCTCACTGCCCGCAGGAGCCTCATCTGGGGGCCCACCTCCCTCAGATGTCTCTATGCCTCTGAACACCCTAAGCGCACAGTCTCCTCCCCCCTAGCCTTTGCACAGGCCCTGTTGCTGTATGGGAAGTTTTAATTTGCAACTAGAGGAATGCAATAGTTCAGCCCGATTCTCCAGCTTGTGGGGGGAGGAACAGCAATGGGGAGAGACTCCTAGGCTGGCAGTTTCCTGGGGCAGAGCCCCTGGGTCACGCACTTCCCAAAGCTGTGAGATACCGTAACATTATATAAGGATGTACACTTTTTATTTTCATCATTCTCATTACAGACTTATTACTTATAATAACTTTTTAATTATGAGTTTTCTTTAAAAATATTTCTGCAATGAAAAAGGAGCTTATCTACACAAAATCATTCAGTGACCAACAGTGCAGGGGCTCTGCAGCTATAGTCAGCTCTCAAGGCAAAACTGGGAGGGCTCCTGTCCAGTGCTCTTCATCAGAGCCTGTGAGCAAGCCTACCACAACCCAGAGACCCACTTCCTCAGGCCAGAACATGACTGTGCCCCACCTTAGCAGGTCACTAAGTAGGTATCTGAGAGAGACTTGGAAGTGGGGTGGAGCTGCCACCAGGAAGGCCCAGAAAGTTAACACAACCAGGCTGGTGACCTGAAGGTAGACAGATGCAAATGCCTCACCAGTGGTATGACTCTCTCAGGATGGGACTGCACAGAAAAGCCCCACCAGAAGCCAAGGCTTTCTGTTTCATCTAGACTCTGATGGCCTGGGCTCTCAGCTCTTCTCCCAAACTCTTTCCACGGCCCCTCAAGGACACATGGTCAGCCATCAGCAAAATACCTCAGTTCCCTGCAAGGAACAGCCCTCCACCTGTGCTCTAGGGAAAACTGGCTTCCCCAGTGGCCCTTGCAGTGAACAGCAGTCAGAGCATTTCACATGCCATTGACCACGGCTACTCACCTGTCATCTGCTCTGAATGTCATCTTTATTCCTCAACAGTGCTTTCAGTTAGGGACAACCCCACCAGAAAGACACCTCGAGTGATAATTCTGTCTTCTCTTTACTATATCAACATATTTCCTCTATTGTGTCTTTCCTGTGAGCATTTAACAGGTTTTCTGATATCTTCACCTCTTATCTTGATCTTGTTTTCCCCTCCAGCTACCATTCATTCCATTTGTCATTCCCTTTAAATGAAACTGTTTTTAAAAGTGTACTCATGATAGCATCAATTTCCTCCACTTCAATCTATTCATCACCCCACCCTGGTTACTCTTACCAAGGTCATCTATAACCTCCACAGAGCTAAACCCACTGGGTAAGTCTTAGCTTTGCATCATTCATCTTTGAAAAAAACCTGACACAGCCGATAGTTCTCTCCTCCTTCTATCATCCTTTCACCTGCTTCCAGGTTGCTACCTTTCCTTCTTATCTTGCATTGCTGGGATTTCTCATTCCCTGACCTCTAAGAATCTAAGTGCCCTAGGACTTAATCCTTAAACACGTTTTATTTTGTACCTGTACTCCCATTAGTGACGTCACCCCATCTCAGAGCTTAAACTTCCAGGCAGTGATTCTTGGGATGTTCGTTTCTCTGCCCGAGCCCATCCTTATTATGTCCTGCTGCCTACTTGATCACCTAATATGCATCTTCCACTTAACATGGTACCTTTCGGAGATTAATATTACTCAAGTCTAATCCCCTTCTTGATCAGTAGAGGGCCAGTAAAAAAAGGTGGTGTCATCCTTAATGGCTCCTCTTTATCACACCTCACAGCTATCAGTCAGCAGATTCTCTCTATAGTCCCCTGAATGTGTAAGTCTGGTCTCTTCCCACCTGCTTCGTGGTCAACATTTCCAAGCACTGTCACTTCTACCCCAACTCTCTTTAATGGCCTCCTTCCCTATTCGTTTGCTTACACACTTGCTCTTCTTCTCACCCTTCTTCTCACGGTTCCTTTATTTGTTTAATGCAGTAGCCAAAATGGGCTAACAATTAAATAACAGAGGCTGCTGCCAATTCAGACTACACACCCTCCCCAGTATCCTACTTCACTTGGTACAAGTTCCAGATCCTTCAGTGACCTAGGAGGATCCCTATGTAAGCTTTCCAACCATCCTCTTCCTCACTGTCATGTACACAGCATGCCTAGCTATGAGCACTGTGTGTGTGCTCTGTTCTCTTGGAAATGCTCACTTCCAGGTTTTTCACATGACTTGTCCCCTGGCTTCCAGGCTTCCACCCTTGCTCAATGTCACTCTTAGGGATGCTTTCGGGGACACCATCTCTAACACTGCATCACTCTCTTCCCCACTTGACAGTTTTCTCCTCTTTCTGTTTTGTACTCAGCACTCATCATTTCCAAACACGGCTGAGGTTGACTAATGTATCTTGTTTTTGTCTCTCTTTTCCACTAGCATGTAAGCTGCAGGAGCGCCAGGCTTTGCACTGTTCCTCTCGGTGCCTTGGGAGAGCGCAGGGTACCTCCCAGGCATCCTAAGAGAGCAGCTAGAAGAGCGAGACCAAGACAGACTTGTCTTATACACACTCTAGTTTGCTTTTGCTGCTGTTAAGAGTTTATCTGAGCAGAAAAGGCCTCAAACAAAATTAAAGTAAGATGAACTAGACACACAGCTTTCAGTGTTGAAACTTCCTGATTTAAATCTTCCCTCCTCTATCAATATGTAAACAGGACGAGGGCAATGAGCTTGATCGATAGGATCGTTAGCAATTGTTTCAGGAACAACAGACAAGGTGAACATGGGTGGGATCTCTCTCTAGGAAAATGGCCAAAATCCCTTTTTCAAATAGCAGTTATGCCTAGGCTGGAGGTTGGCTCATAAAGTTTGGCAAAAATTGCCCAAGCTTAACATTAAGCATAGGATGGGATTTTGGTCTAAAGGGACAGAGAGTAGATCAGTACAATAGATCAATCAGACCTAAACATTCAGTTTTGTTTTGTTTTGTTTTTAACGGTGAGAATGGAAGGTATTACTGCTGTGTAACTTTGAGGAGCAAATTCATCATTTTTCTCTTTCTAAATGGTTTTGCTGATACAAATCCATCTTTCCAGGGCCGTAAAATAATCCAGTGAAACTTAAAACTCTATAAACATGTCCATAAGATGGACTGCATTTACTTATAAACAATTCTCAATTGAGTGCTTCTCACAAATTTATGTTATGCACATATTTTGCTGGTTTCAGGATGGTTGATTTTAAATTTGTCATTGGTATATATTTGCTTGCACATATTTATCTGGGTAAGGAGCAGAATCAACAGTTTTTCATCCAGAGAAAAATATTCTAATCATATTCCTAAAACAGTCACTTATAGAGTTCTGTTCAATAGCACTTATTTTTTAGTAACATTTGGGAAACCTACAAAAAAATCCTGTAATTAGTACTATCTTAGAGGAAATGATCTAATACCAACCTAATATATGTTAAAAAAGTTTTGTCCAATTCTTGCAAAATAAAATCTTATGCAGAAACACAACTATAAAATGTTTAAGGAAACATAAAATATATTCCAAGTGTATCTCTCTGTATGATAACAAGCATTAATGCATAAGATTTAATTAAAATCTCTTCTGACACTATAAAGATAAAAACTAATACATATTCTCTAAGCTGATGGGTTCCAAAGTAGAGGATGTAAGATGATCCATAGTGTGGAAAGGAATCACCGAACTTCTATGTATGTTTATTTTTATTTTATTCTCTTCATATTTCTGCTTCTGAAAGTACAGTATATAACAATAAACATAAGCATAATTAGTAAATGTTATTTTAGGTAAGTAAAAGTGGACATACTGGCTGTACCTGCTCAGTACTTTTCCACTGAGAGGTACGTGTAGTGACAAATATATTACTCTTCCAAGCCATGAATAGAGGAAAAAAAGTTTAGGAAGGTCCCACTATTTCCAAGATAGTAGAATCTAGTTAATTTTCATTAATGTCTTATGCAGCAATGCAACTTTTAACATGTTGGAGGAAACATGAAATACATTCTAATACATGGATCTGTAGAGCAACATGCATGAGATTTCATTACAATCTTTTCAGGAACTGAAGCAAATGGAATTATGCTGCGGATGGGAAATGAAATCACCACCTCATTCATCACCACGGAAGGCACAGAGATCACAGCCCATTCAAGGACTCCTCTCTCTGATCTACTCCTCACTCTGATCTACCCACAAGTTCACCAAATCTGTCACTAAGGACCAACAGCATACAATGCTTCCTGATTTCCCACGGGCTGATGGACCTCACAGGTGCTTCATTTGCCAGGTTCTTCCTGTGCCCCAGCACACCTGTTCCCTTTGGAATCACAGGTCCCAGCAGGATGCTGGGTCTGTCTTCCTGCTGCTGGAAGATCACAGCCTCAAAACTTCAGGGTCCTTCAACTTTCTGGTGGAGCCAACAGAATAGTTCCCCAAACCCAAGCAGCCTGGAGTGTCTCCTTTCTTTCCTTTGTGCGCGTAGCATGGCTGCAGACAGTCCCCCAGGCAGGTAGAATACAATTATGTGAAGCGTGGGTACTCTAACTGCACAATCATTCCTCCTTGGAAATCCTTCCAGATCATATTCTCTATATTTTATGATGCTCTAGAGATTTAATTCTCAGAATGATCTTGTTTTACTGGAACATTAGGGCCACTCAAGACCAACTCCTTCACCATCCTTTCGGTGCCTCTCAAAATGCTGCTCCACTGATTTAGCTTCCTTCTAAATCTTTCCATCTTTGCTTCATATTCCTACTCATTCTTACCTCTGAGTCTCTCTCCAAGGCTCAAACCCTACTAACTTCCAGTTACCACACATCACTTGCACTTCTTTGCCTTCTGTGTTCCCACTGACTAGCATGCCTCCCTTCCTTCTCCATGCACAAGACCTACCTGTTTCTCTCAGGGAACAAAGTAGAGTCTACCTCAACACCTCTTGGTCACCCCTCCACAGGCCCACATGTTCTGTGCTGCCCTGTCTTCTGCATGCATATCTCCTCCCACATATGGCTGTCCTTTGAATATGCACAGTGCATACTCCTTAGTATCTTAATGTCGGTACATGGTCTTTTAAAAATAGGTATGTTATGACAAGCATGTGTTTGTTAAAAGTAAGAAATGAATGAATCATGGAGACAGTGGAGCTCAGAATCTCTTTTCAATAAATGCTTTTTTACTATTTGTAGTCACTAGTTATAAAATGAAGTTTTTGTCTTCAACTGTGCAAGTAGCATGAACTGTATTTTCCTCTTTTTCTGACTTATCGACAACTGTTTAAGCTTTTTAGCAAGTAGGCAAGTAGGCACTAGGGGAGATAAAAAAGAAGGAAAAGAATTGTAAAGCAAAAAAAAAAAAAAAAGTCATTTACAAAATTCCTTTTTGGGAGAACATTTGGCCGATTCAGACAAAACACTGCGATAAGGGAGTGGGGGATTAGTGTGGTGGAGGTGGTATAAGGCTTATGGATGACACCTTAAAGAAAAGGTAGTCTCTAAGCTGCCTTTGAGATGGTGCATTCTGTAACAAAGGAGTCTCTTATTCTCTGGGGTCATGTCCTTTGGGGGTCACAGCTTGGAGATGAAAGCCAGCCAAGTAAGTGGGCTGGAACTAAGTTCACGGCTTAGTAAGGGCTAGCAGTCGGAGCTCCCTCAGGGAAGGAGGAATGGAAAGGCTGGTGCTGTGTGGATAATAAAGAACACTTTAAGTTATCTGCTCTCAGATGGCCAGTGCGCACTTTTCAAGCTCCCTGAAGGAAACTTGGGGAATGTTTGCTTACTTCTCTCTGGTGAACCAATGGAGGACTGCACCTTCCAGTCAGACAGACATAAAGGAAAAGAGATGTTGGCAGCCACCCAGGGGCTGTGGAGGCAAGGAATAGCTACCATCTGGATCATTCCAGAAAGGGCACAAGGAGCAAGCATCCAAGCAGGCATCTTCTCTCCAACAGAGTTAGCCCCATGAGCCAGCACCCTGACCAGTTGCAGAGAGTCTGTCTCAGGCACCTGATGCTGAGCTCCAGAGAGGGAGCCTGGTCCTAAGGACAGCAACCTGCACAAGACAAGTGTGATTCCAATCCTGCAACTGTACAATCTGTTGATAACATGGATGGCACGTGTAGGAAGCTTGAAGAAGGGAGATTCTTGGGAAGCAGGAGACCCATACAATCAGAAAATTCTCTAGTGATATTCTCCAGGAAAATCCACACAGAACTTGCCTGATAGCCGTAGGCTTAGAACCCATTCTGAACTGTTTGTGCCATATAATAAGGAGCCCCATGGATGACCACTGACTCATCACCTACATTTCTGACAGCTATCAAGCTGTCCCAGCTCAGATAGGGCTTTCTAGCTGGCTTAAACCAGCCTTTGACAATACTTACGCATAAGAACATCTTTGTGCTCCAGGAACGCAAAGCCAGTTAGCTATTGCCAGAGAGAGGTCACTGCAATGCTCTGGCTTCACATAGATTCAATCCTAGCTTTGCCAGTCACCTCTCAACTGTGTACCTCTGGCTAATTACTGAATTCCTTCCAGCCTCAAGTTTAACTTTCTCACCATTAGAATGGATGCACAATACTTAATCTGTAGTTGAACCCAAATGAATGAGTGAATGAATGAATGAGAGAAAGCAAAGCAGCTCACTGAGTGCTCACATGCTCAGGGATGGTCACTCTTGGCCCTTAGGTGGCGGCTAAAGACAAGCCTCATGCTGTATGCTGGAGCAAAGGTGGGTACAAAAAGAGGGGAGCTCACGACATCGTGCATTGACCTTAAAACACATTTTACTCTATGAGGAGAGGCAAAACTCCCAACACTGCATCAAGGACGAGGAATGGGAATACAACTTCACAGGAGAAAGCCAGTAATGCGCAGAATAGAAATTCCAGCTACAACTATGAGGGGATCCCCACTCTTCTGTGCTCAACCTCATTTCCTCTTGATCATTTCTCCGTTAAGTGGCGATGACTTCGGGAAGACAAGCACCACTGGCATGGTGAAGGCAATACAAAAGATTACTCGGTGTGCACAAAAGTGATGAAAGGAAAAACAATGCTGCTCCTCAGCTTTTCAGTGGAAGACAAACTTCTTAAGAAAAATGAAAGGAATGTTTAAGTTTAAAAAAAATCTTAGAATCAAATGTGATTTTTCAAATCTTCATGTAATCTTTTTCGCTTGCTATTTGCGCTTATAAATAGGATGCAACAGAGTATGTGACGCTGGATGGGCCACCACACATGCAGCATTCCATTTGTGCCAGCGACGCACAAACAGGGAAGCCAGGAGAGCATCTATCAAATTACTAAGAAGCACGGCCTCAGGGCCACCACACTCCTCCTCCTGAGCACTCACATCCTGTCAAGCTGGGAGTATTTCTAACAGATGTGTGTGCGTGTGTGTAGAGTTTATCTAATAGCCCAGAATGGTTCTTATTTCTACTCTGCCAAATAGAGAGTTTTTCTGTCTGTAAATGTGATTACTGCCACCCGCATACTCAGATTTCCTGGGCATTTCTTCTTCATGACTCCTGGCAGCCTCTCTACCATCAAATTTTCCCAGTTTGCTAAAGCCTTAATAATAGCCCCACTTTACAAAGTAGCTATGATTTGGCCAACACCCAAGATAGCAAGTTAAAACACACATGGAAAAAATAAGAGCACATTTTGAAAAGAGACAAGGATTTGGAAACAGCTGCTCTGCCTAGAGCAATAGTAAAATATGTCCTCAAACTCTAAAAAGTGCAGACAGTAGTGATATTTGGAAAGTACAATCAAATGAGTTAAGAGAGGGAATCAGTATGACTCCGTGAACTTAGGTATGACACAGGGATTTTGGATAGGGACCCAACTACTAGTTTGGATAAGTCACTCATGATTCCTTAATTCAGGAAATACAAATTTCCCCTATTTATGGAAAGGCCTAGCAAAAAGTCTAGCAGTAAAGGTGCTTAACAGAGGTTAACCTGTTCCTTCACAGGGGCTGCAAGCCCAGCTGCACACAGAGAGCTCAGAGGAGCTGTGTGTGTGTGTGTGTGTGTGTGCGTGTATAACACTTTGGGCATCCTCCAGGTGAGGTGGCAACATCCAACAGTGCTCACAGGAAGGAGCACAGAGGCCTGCACAGCTCACTGGTCAGCCAAGAGCCTCTGGCTCTCTCAGCATGAGCTGGAATAGGAAGTGAGGGGCCAGGCGGCTTTGAGACAGTGAAATTCATAAGGTGCTGAAGATGCCACTGGTTATTCTCTAATAAGACAGAATTTCTACAAAAATGATTAGACAGGAATGTTACTTAGAGACAAAAAAGAAAGCAGTATGCCCTGAGGTGGTCCCCCTGAGATGCCAGCTCTGTCACCCAACTTGACTGCCTTTGGTGACTTCCGGCCTGGTCCTGTTCTGCCTTAGGTGAGCTCTTCCAGAGAGGCGGGGACATAGGGCTGTGCATGACCCACTACTGGTTAGGTGACCACATAGCTCCCCACAGCACAAGTGCATACAGGGGCCCCAGCAAAGCTCTGGTCCCCCATCAGTGCACCAGTAGAGGAAAGGCCTGGGTACCAGCAACAGGCCAGATGAATGTGGTGAGACCTGGGTCGGGCAGGATGCCCAGTCTTCTGCCCCTTGCTTGTCTGTGTGCATGTAAACTGACTTCGCAAACTTTGAACAGATGCTGTTGGCCTGGGAACTTCCAGTGAGGTACAGTAGGACTGTGTGGCCCCAGAGGCTTCTTGAGGGACTTCTTGTGTGACGGGGAGTCCTATGGTCCATCAGGAGGTCAGACAGCAAGCCTGGACCTCATGAAGGGCCACTGCTCCCACAGGAATCTGGCCTTGGTTTCCAAGGCTTCTGATGTTTTATGGAACTCACTGAACCTAGGTTTCTATGGCAAGTCATTTCTGTTCAAATGCTGACAGCTCCTCTGGAATTTAAAAGCTGTTCAGGCCAAATAAAACCTATCTTCTGCCGATGATCTGTGTCAGCCCCTCACAACAATAGTGTTCTGTAACTGCATGAGATGCTGCCCTACAGTCCCTATCACAGGTCCTTCAGTTATAAAAGCAGGACTCTTGCTTGAATGCCCTCCCTCTTACACCTGGCAGTCTGCAGTTCACAGCATTTCACTTGCAGAGTCTTCTGTTTGGTGAGATCCTAGTAGCAGGGAAACCCCTGGGCACTGAGCACCTCCAGCACCAGGGTGGAATGGCCTGGGAGGAGAAGGGAGTCTTGCCTCTGTGATGTATGTCCCATGACTGAACGGAGAATCATTACATCTGAGTTTCCTCCTAACCATAGGCAGTCCACACAGTTGTGCTGGAAACTCTCCTCCCAGTCACACTTCCTCATTGTCATTCATTACTCATGTCACCCTCCTTCTCCCTTTCTCTCAGGCCACCAACTGGGAGGTAGAGCAAAATGAGGCAGCACTTCAGGGTAGCACCAGGAGACTGTTACTATGGCAACCGGGGAATCAGATGATTTGAGTTGGGAAAGGTTTTGGATATGGTATGTATGAGGCCTACATCTCTTTGGTTTACAGTGGACCAAAGAGACACTGGCCGAGAGGAAAGATGGGAGAAAAGGCTGGGACCCACTGTTCCCTCAACAGCAGAGGGGCAGCATAACCAGCACACCTGAGAACCACTTGAGGACATGAGACTGGATGGAGGGATTCCATGAACAAGGGGCTTGGAAAGCCCAGGTGCCGAGACAACACGTAAAGGGCAAACACGGAGTCTGGAGGTTATGTCCCTGCAAACAAGAGCCAGAACAAAGCTAGCCCACCGGTACTTTGTGTGTGCTAGAGCATCTGAAGTGCATTTGCCCACATTTTCACTGCATGGGGTCAGCCTTGAACAAGGAGAGGCACTGAGTGAGCCTGTAACCCAAGGACAAATCTAGCAGTGCAATACAGTAGCAAGCAGGGGTCTGGAGGCCTGATCATAAAGGCACTGGCTTGCTTCATCTTCCTGGAAGCTCTGAGAAGGCCTTAGAAGAATGTGGGTCAGCATGTGTCACCCTGCTAAGCACTGCTCCTGGGAGTATGAACAGTGTCTACTGGGACCAAAAAATAACACAATCATGATGCAGCTGAGAAGGGTGGACACTAGGTGACTGATGGAAAATAAGGAGGCAGACACTGCTACCCTTAGCTCCAGTCCTGGTGAAGACAAAGCCTTAGAAAGATCACTGCTTTACAGGAACAGAAACTCTCAGGAAACAAAATAAGAAAAAATACACCAGTGTCAGTTTATGTCTTTGTATTATCATGTTGATATGTCAATTAAAATGCCAGGAATTTAAACTAACATCATATTTCTATGACAAGCAAATACGACATCCTCTGTCAGCCTTAACCCCAGTTTTCCAGGCTGGTGTTTTCTATCACATTGAAATGTAATTTAAAATTAAATTTTCCCCACTCTAGACCTAGCTGAGTGAACATGGCAAGCACAGTGCAGTGTGACTGATTTCATGTATCAATCACCGAAGCTTAGGAGGGGGCACCTCAAGGTAACAGCTGAGCCCCGCTGAGTGGTATTACTTGTGATGGCTACAGTAGGGTGAGCACACATTTTATAGGTTCACGCAGCTGACCAGCAGGTGACATCCTGTAATATTCAGCCACAAATGCACTCTGCTCAGAGACAAGCCAGGCCAGCCCTCCTTCCGCTTCCTGCCTCCTCAATGAAACTGTGCATCTCCCCACCGACACTGGGACACAAGAGCAGAAGGATGTGCTAGTGAGACCCTCAAAGGAAATGACTCCTGCCCCAGGGGTTCTTAGGCAGGCAGGTGACTTCAGGATCAATAAAGAAGAGAACTACATCAAAGGCCAACGTTCTGCATTGCCAGGGAAGGCCACTAAAATGAGTACCAGAAAGAAAGGAATGCAAAATAGCAAATGGCCCAGCCAGACACATGAGACAAATGCTGTGTGACACTAGATCTCTGGCAGCACAGAACAGACACAGCGCACGAGTTAGCTGGGGCAAACACATCAATGCTTACACGGACTGCAGGTGGGTACTGACTGTATGTGGACCCCTGGAGGGCCTGGATGGTCTACATCTCCACAGGGAGGGCTACAGGCATGTACCTAAGCCAAGCTCACCAAATACCCTGAGGTGTGTACTTTCCACCATACATAAATGATGCTCCAACAAGCTGGGGTTACATGAGGCCAAACAATAAAAACCTACCTGCTTACCTTGCCTTAAAGCTGTTCATAAGGAAAGCTATTCTGGTCTCCCAAAATAAAGCACATGTAAAGGACAGTTCTTCTGTATTAAACATATTTTTGTTTAATGCAAAGTGACATAATTCTCATTTGAAAAATGAGTGACAGATACCTCCACAGGGTCAGTTGGGATTAGACTGGTAAAAGAGCCTTAAGGAAGCACAGACAGAAAGGGTAGGAGGTGGGCAGGTAGCGAGCAGAGGCACCTGCCAGCTGTCACCCTCATAGACACCACACGTGTGAGTCGCTCACATTGTACAACAATTCTGGGTGTAAGCCTTATCTCTCCTAGGTCTGCCCATCCACTGACTGAACCGAGCAGCAAGCCACGCAGTGAATAGGACCCACACCCATGGGCATCAGGACCTGCCCTGCAGGTCACAAAAGACACCACGGCTTGCTGTGGGGTTGCAGGACCCTGGAGGTCCTTAAAGACACTAAACAACAAATACTGTTTTTTTTTTTTTTTTTTTTTTTAAGAGAAGCTGTTGGGGCTGGGGATTTAGCTCAGTGGCATAAGTGCCTGCCTTACAAGCGCATGATCGTGAGTTTGATGCTCAGTACCAATTAAAAAAAAAAGAGAGAGAAGCTGTGAAGGTTGATCTAAGTACAATAATATAAACTAACTGTGCACATTAACCTCAGATCCTCTTTACAAAAGCCTAAAACTAAAGAACACAATCTACTTTCAAAATAGTATCTTTTACTTGGCCTTCTAAAATCCAGAGTCACCAAGAAAAGAATTTAATAGTAGCAAAAACATCACCAACAGTGAGAAAACATGGCCAACTGATGGATGGAAAACATTGGCAAACTTAAAATTTTTCTAAAGTAAACTGATTTTTATATTACATCTTCAACATAAAATTTTTGGAAGAAACATTTTTTTGGAAATTTTTTTGGAAGTCACAAAGCAGTTCCTTCAAAATTGCACATAGTATACGCATAGCTTTGCTCATACAGGGTCCAAAGTGCAATGCAGAGTTACTAGGGTGTTAGAGGACGGTACCTAAGAAGATTCTAGCAACAGGGTAAAACAGCTAAAGCTCTATTGCAATAATGACAAACAGATATTTATTCTCTGTGGGCTTCCTTTTATGCATTCATTCTTTAGGTCAGAATGCTGAACTAAAATGAAAATGTAAAAAAAAGCAAAACCCCAAACTCAATAAAAACCTAATTGCACATTGAAAGTCACTGAGGGGAAAAATCATGGGTAAAGTTTTGCTCATTCCCTAAACCTTTATGTTTTTATTTGACTTTAGTAACAAACACTCACCCAGCCCTTAGTATGTGGCAGGCACTGCCTGAAGCACTCTGGGTACACGAGGTCACATGCTACTCACCATCTCAGCTGGAGACTTCATTAATCCCTTGCTCCAGTAAGATGCAGAAAGTTAGGTGACTGATAAAGGTCATCTGGGGAGACAGGACAGGGTACTGCATACCCAGGGCAGTTCTGATAGTTGCTGTTCTTGGGCTGGGGACGCACAGTCCTTCTGCACTACTGCAGCAGGATGCACCCTAGAAGCGAAGGCCCTGGCCCTGTATCTGTAACGGCAGAGACCATCCCTACAGCGTGAACTAGGCATCCTCCAGGCTAACCTAATGTTAACAGTCCACTAACAGTCCATTCCTGGTGAGGTGATTACACTCAGATAAGCACAAAAGGAAGCAGAACAATGACATGTTTTCAGAGCTGGCTTTGGTAAGATCAAAGAAAAAAGAACTCATTAGACTTGGTTTTATGTATTCTGAAGTGAGAGGCACATAGATTGCCTAAACTGCCTGCATTTGGTTTTTCTAACTTGCTTTGACAGCAGCATCTTTACAGCTTTGGTGAGGGCTGCAGACCACCACCTAAGCTACAACTGGCTCAGTTTCCATTTAAATCAGTTAAGTTTTAAAATTTGAGTAGCACCTTCATTTGAGTTCTGTACATGAAATCAATATAATGGTTATCTTTTATTAACAGATATATGTATTAATATAAAAAAATCCATGTACCAACTAAAATCATTGTATATATTTTCACTAATGTGATTTCAGTGTTTGGGTAACTGTAATTCTTGGGTGGGTGAAAGCATTTCTAATCACTAATCTGAAAATATGAAAATGTGGTAGATATCCTCACATTTTTACATATGTGTTACATTACATATGTGTACAAGGGAACTCTACATAGACACACAACATATCGACTGATGGAGAACAAATGAAAAGTGGATGAGCAGTAGACATGATTAGGTCAGAGAGATGGGAAGTAACAATCAAGATACGGTACAATATTTTAATAAGAATTCTTAAAACAAAACAACAAAAAAATCACCACCATAAAAGCACTCTTCCTCTCAACAAAAAACTTCAAATATACAAATCACTGCCCCATTTTCAAAAAAAGAAAAAAACTCAGTATATTGTAACAAAAATGTAAAAATCTGGTGTTACATATTTCTCCAGTAATACTCCAGTTACATAATTCTCCAGCTAATACTGAAAATCAGTATACATGAGAGTGAGCTTCAGGGCTCCCCCAAGATGCCTCCAAGTTTGGGGAGATGGGGAAGCTGGCTAAGGCTCCTTATTTTTTCCTTCCTTTAAGCTCCAAGCTCATAGCCTTTCAGTCTCCTTGCTCCTAAGACTCCCTATGAGCAAAGGTGCTTCTCAGTTGTTATGGTTTATGTCAAGGCATCCCTCCAAAGCTTCATGCAGTCATAAGGGGTGGGCTTCTCAGAGGTGTATCGGGAGTTTGTGGTTGATTCATGGTTAAGTGTTGGGATTAAGAGTGTCAGTACTACACTTATGCTAGGGTAGGCAGCCTGCACACCATATAAGGGACAGTAAGAGACTTTATCTCTCATTGGTTGCTTTTGCTGTTTTCTACTTCCATGAACTGTTGCCCCTCTACCTTGGAGCAAGGTGATTATGCACCAAAACCTCTACACACTGTGAGCTAAATAAACATGTGCCCCTTTACCTTTGGATGTTGGGTATTTTGTCTTAGTAATGACAGAAAAGTAACTAAGACATCAGATAAGATGACATTTGGAGACTACTAATGTTGTCAATTTCCTCTTTTTACCAATGAGAAAATTAAGGTTCAGAGAAACTAAAAGACTAAAAGTCACTCAGCAAATCATGGCAGAGCCAACACCTAGGGAATTCAGTGCCCAGATTCCAAGGTTGGTGTTTATCTGATGAAACACTTCCAAGACACCTTGATACTCCATCTATTGGTGACCCTCATAGACAACATTAAATTAACACCACTGCTTATCTTTATGAAAGTATGATTTATCTTTAATTCACTGAGGAGGGGTAATAGCCAGCAACATTTAATGAAGTGTTATGAGTCAAGTGAAACACATTAGAAATAAGATTTAAGTCATTATTTTGGAAGATGTGGGAGACAACTCCAGTGACTCCCTTTGAACCCAAACAATTGCTGTGACTTTGATTACTTGGAGACTCATTTCCTTATATTGATAAGTAAAAGGCTGGCTAGGGTGTTTCCTTCTCTCTTCAATTGGCTCTGAGCATTGCAAATAAGACAAGCGGAGGTACTAATGTGCAAAGTCTATAACCATCAGACAGTCCTGTTTCCTCACATGGTGCTCTCTACAATACAGGATGGAGCTTGCAAGATGTTACAGCCAATAGCTCTGGGAATGTCAACTGGGTAGGAGCCTCGAGATAAGAGGCTATAACTCCCCAAGGCATAAGAGTTTGCTATCAGAAGCCAAAGCATAGCCCCCCCCCACCCCAAACAATTCCATTGCTACCTTAATTGGATTATGTAAACTGATCCTTCTGCATGTCTTTATCTCTGCAAATTACAGAGATGCCATTCTTGCACCTGGCCAGCCAGCGCAAGTTACTCAGTAATCTCTGACATCCTCACTATCACTCATCCCTGAGCCACCCCTCTTTCTTCACAAGATGATAAATGCTGGGAGAGGCCTAGAATCAAGGCCTTTGTCCACATGTCCTCATGAGGATTGGACTTAGGACCCCTTGGCTGCCCTTAATTTGGAACATGTCTTGGTGTCTTTACTCTCACCATGAGTTGGATTGGTGGTGGTAGACTGGAATAAACTTGCTAGGATTCCAATAATGTCTCTTCTAGAAAGAGGATTACATTACTTGGATAACTGAACTGGATACTTGGGTTTACAATAGAAGATATGATGTAAAGACGCAGGCACATCTCTTCTTTAAAAGTTGTATAAATCAAATAGTACCTCAAACAGATTAGGAAATCTTCCTAATTAGTAAAAGAAAACAGCAATAGTAATAACAGCACTAGCCATAATTTACTATTTATCATCTCTCAACCCCTGGACACAGCACTTTACATGCACTGATAACCTCATGACAGAAACATTATTCCCATTTTTATAGGTGACAAAAATTGAGCCTAAACTCACAGGTTTGCCCAGGACTGAGGAGCCCTTCAGGATGTAGAATTTCAGGCATACAGTCAGGAAAGTCCCAGTGACCCTGGCATGGCTGGTTACCTCCATGTGAGGCTAGAATCTTTGACTGACTCCCAGACTGATGCTGCTGTCTATGGGATAACTTCCCTCCATGGGCCACAGACTAGTCCCACAGACTGGCTTCACAAAGGCTATCACCAGCAGTCTCAAAGGCTATCTTTTCTCTATCATATATTTCTGGAGAAACTCAGATAGTTGAAGGTGCATTGTAGTATTGTTTCTGTGTCTTCCATTGCATTCCATTGGTCTAAAAGCCTATATGGTACCAGTACCATGTTGATTTTGTTACTACAGCTTTACACTGTAATTTGAAATTCAGTAATTGCAATTGCTTTTATTTCTCTCAAGATTGTATTGGTTAATACGAGTCTCTTCTGGTTTTATATAAATTATAGGATTTTTGTTAGTTCTGTGAAGAAAGTTGTTAATATTTTAAGTAAAAATTCCATTTGACCCAGATATATTCTCTTCAATATATTCCTGAAAGAGTTGAAGACATCATTGTATAGTGATATATGGATACCTGTATTTATAGCAGCATAACTCTCAATGGCTAAACTCGGGAAACAACCTAGATGCCCATCATCAGATGAATAAGGAAAATGTGGTTCATATACACAATGGAATATTACTCAATCATAAGGAATGAAATCGTGTCATTTGCAGGAAATTGGATGGAACATGAGATCATAATGTGAAGTGAAACAACTCAGACACAGAAAGTTAAATACCACATTGTTTCTCTTACACAAGAATCATAAAATATAAGAAAAGAGTAAAATGAAGGAGAGATGTAAGAAACAGAAAGGCAGAGTTTGTGGAGGTGGGGTAGGGGAGAAAGAGAAAAGGGGGTTTAGGAAGGAGGTTAGTGGAATAAAAAATAACATATGCATGCACTGACTCCCCAAAACAAATTAAATACATTGTAAACACACAAAAATTAAGAAAAAGAAAATACCAGTTATATTCCTTCCTTTCCAACTGTGAATTTGCTTTTCTTTTCCTGACAATACTGCTTTAGCCAGGGCCTCCAGCACCATGTTTGGTAGAAGTGCTCATACAGAGAACTCTTGCTTCATTCCTGCTCTCAACACTGAACCACAAAATATGATTCTTACTTTAAGATTCTGTAAATACCACTTATGGAACAGTTTCCTTCTTAAAATTTAGTATGAATTGTTTTGGGTATTGCTTATGGAATCCATTATGGAAATGGATTCAAGTTTACTGTATTTTCTTAGGTCCCAAAGATTATTTCTATTTGTTGAGAAACTAGTAGACTGAATTATGTTTCACAAATCAAGTCTGGTTATGAGATAGGCTTCTGGAAATATATACTGCAATTATGAACAGAAAACAAAAATTTTCCTCAAAAAGGAAAGGGGCTTGCAAACGTCAGTTCTTGTAATGACATTGCTGGCTGTGGGTACCACCATTCAGCTCTTCTCATAAAATGAATTGATTTCCCCACCTTTCCTTTTCTCGGAAAGAGCTTGCATGAGCCAGTATTAGTTTGCTTTTGAATGCTTATAAAGTTCACTAGTGAAAATCAACACAAAAATTGTGAGAAATGATTAGGTTATGGATGCAGTTCTGTTAATAGACAAAGTACTGTGGAGATACATTTTTCCTCTCAGAACTGTTTTCAGGGAATTCATGAATTTCAAGTAAGTTTTCAAACTGATGTGACAAAAATGAAGGGTGCAACAACATTTTACAATACAAGACATTCGGGGGTAGCTCTGGCTTCTTTTACAAAGTGCCAGAGAGCGCGCTGCACACCTCTGACGGCTGTCCTGTAGGAAAGCAAAGCGACACGTACCTTGACCTCAAACTCGAAGTGCGCGTCCTTCCCTTGCCCGCAGAGGACATAGCGTGGAATACTAATCTTAATTGGGTCCTTCAGGTCATCCGGATTTGCTCCCAAAGAGCGAGAAACCATCCGCTATCAAAGGCACATCAGATGGAGAGAACAAAGAGAAACCAAGATCACTTTGCTGCAAATACCCTGCTTGGGCAGGAGGGAGAAAATGTGTTTCAAGTAAAGAAAAAGAGCATCAAACCAGTGGAGTTTATTTAGAAAAATGATGGTTTTCTCTGAAAGAGCAACGCTAAGCCTTTAACAAAAGACCATTTCTTTAGGTACATCATTCCAAGAAGTCAGAGCAAAATGAGTTCAAAATGTTGTCTGGCTTTGAAGTTCCTTTCAATTTATAAGAACAAGTGAAAGCAAGGACAGATTACATATCCTGCTTCTTAAACAAAAAAAAAAAAATCAGTACAAACTAAGATTCTTTTCTAAAAGTCTTGATCATTTGACGAACTTTTTTCTTCACAGACTGCTGTGCATAAAGCTGCAAAAGCTGGAGATTCATTCAAATTTATTTCATGTTTTTTAGCCATTTTTATAAGCTACTGTAGGGTGGAGAGCTCTTCAAACTGCAACTAAAACAAACCCCAAGTATTTTCCTGGTGCTCTATTTGATTAATAATGGACTCAGCTCGGATGGAAGAGTCTTGAGGAACAGGCATAAAAATACTCAAAATGGGTTCTCAAGTGTGAATAGGAAGAAATCTCAGCATAATTATTATTTGCGCTAACCTGGGGCTTTAGAAAGCATAAGAAAATATGCTTTTGATCAACAGCAATAAAACAATTCAATCCTAAATATGGCCAGCTGAATTTACTGAATACTTACTAGATAACAAAATGCCCTAGCAGTAGACATGGACTGGCCCACCAAATCCTCGGGATGCTGTAAGGTGTTAACCCTGTTTACCAGGCAGATGCCCCAGACCACAGGTGGGGTCATTTTGATGGCACTAAGTGGTAGGCCCAAGACTCGAACTTGGGGTGATCAGAACCCACTTTTTATCATCACTCTGCTCTTCTGCTATCATGAAATGTGAAACTAATTCCTCCAAGAGAAAATTCAAACACAGAATGCAAGAAGCTGGAACTCTATGATAATGTAGTGAAACTACTTCCTTTACCAGTAAGTCCCCATTTCAAAATGGGGGGAGGGAGTTCCCCAGGCAGGTGTCACCAAGTTAGGCACATGATGGATGACACAGAGAGGGGTGTGATTATCTTGACTTGCTATGAAGTTACTGTGGCTTTTAGAGCATCTTAATTTTCCTCCCGGTAGTTGCTCACCCACAGGAAGAGCCACTGTAGGTGACAAAGGCACACAAAGCCACTGTGCCTAATGCCAAAAGGGAAATTTCTGGACAAGTCTCTAGACAGAAACATTGCTGAAGATTTTTCAACTCACAGCCTGTCCATTTCCAGATTACTTTAAACAGAGACTTTTCTGAAACATGGAACAAGCTGACCCACTTAAGAGAAGAAAGAGAAGTAATTTGGTAGCTTTAGTCATTAGGATGGGTCAACGTTAAGAAACGCCTTTGACCTACAAATGCCATGGCTTAGCTGAGAAGTTTTTGCTCTGCTGCCTAAGCCCGGATGTCGTTTAATAACTGTATTTTCTCAAGGGGAAGAACATCTCCTCCCAGATCTGACACGGTGTCTCAGGGAATCAGGGTGTGGAGTTGGAGGCTGGGAAATACTGTAGCTGAGGACAGCTTCAGCAGAGGGGAGATGAGGGATTTCTAGTGACTGATACATGGTGGGGAAGGAGAAACCCATTCTCTACAACTCAGGGGGAGCCTGGGCCCCTACCAGGTACGTCACCAGGCCAAAGCTGTGGCTGGTCTGGAGAGGTGTGTGTGTGTGTGCGCGCACGTGTGTACGCAAACACATGGGCAATCTGAGACAGCCCTTTCCACAACTCTTGAGTGGGCACCTTGATAAAAAGTTCTTGATCTGATGCCAGGGCTGCTGCCCTACTTGGACCAGACAGGTACATGCAGCAACTCCATGGCTGAGAAGACAGCAACGCCTTCTTCATCCCTCAGCAAGCTGGAGACAAGACCTCCACTACTGTCCTCAGCCACAGCGCACCTCAGCCTCCCTGACTTCACAGGAACTCAGTGTTAATGAGCACACAGAAATAAGTAACTGAAATGTAAGTCATGGAAATGAAAACATTTGAGCAAAAAGGATAATTAATAGAAGAAAAATAGTAAAAAGTAGAACTTTCCATCAAGTCGCTGCTGCAATGTAAATTTTAAAAATTACTCTGTGAAGGCAAACACATGGGAAATGTAGAAGTCTGGGGATACAGAGTGAAAGGTTCTTGACATCCTAGTAAACTATGTTTACATCGGGCAGGCCAGATAAAAAACTAATATAAGTGTCCCCAAACTTTATTCTTGACTTGAAAGTGGCTATGTTTTGAGTATCATGAGTCTTCTACTAGATAGGTAAAAGCATACTGTACCCTATCACATCCCAGTGCTTATGCGGGCTGTTAAATATTTGTGGCCCTGTTTATTTTGGAGTCAGTCACACTCCCTGTTAGACTGCAGTGGGCAAGCAGGTGACAGGCGGCAGCAGAGGTAAAGAAACCCAAGTCTGTGTGTGGTGGGTATGAGGAATTTAAGTGTACTCCAGAGTGCTTCTATTTAGAAATAAAAGGTCAAGAAATGTAATTACTAACTTGGATTACATGACTATACATAAGAAATATCATCTTTAAAAATTAAATACAACAGAATTGTGTTTCTGATAGCTTTTAATGAAATAATGTTTTGTGTCAACAAATATGCTATTTTCTATCGTGATGAAAGAATGCAGTGAGATCCTCAGCCAAAATAAACAGGCAGAACACAGGCTACAGCGCAGTATCGCATTACAGTCTTCTTTTCATGCTAGGGCTGTTTCTTTCAAAAGGGGCCAACTGAGGAAGTGAACAGGAAGCAGCATTAATATCTACTCAGATCACCATGCAGAGCAGCCCAATTCTGCAGGGAGCCATCAGCATTCTCCCCCGAATATACTCTAATTATGTACCAGATGGTGAAATTTAGTACACGTTTGACCATGAAAAGGTCAGACCCCAAAACTGCCTTCTCGTCTCCTGGCAGCCATATCCAAGCTTGCTTCGAAAATACAGGCAAACGATGGTGGCTATCAGATTCAACAAAATCATCAATTCCTATCTTTGTTCTTAGCATAGCTTGTATTTCTTAGTCCTCTTTATTTTCAACCACATGGTGACAGTTCCAGCTAGAACTATTATAGATTAAGTAACTGTTAGATTCTAGCAATTTTAAAATGATGATTTGAGGAAGATCTGCTATATTTTCAAATATGGGCTACATCATAAGGAGCAGGGAATGATGGTGACATCTATGAGCAAGGGAAATTACAAGTGTAAGAAACAGCCAAGATGTGCTCATATTCATGTCCCTGAGAACCCTACCGATGCCACAAAGGGACTTTGTCTCAATGATACTCTCTCTCTCTGAAGACTTAGTAGGAATTAATGAATGCAATCAATTGGATTTTGCTGAGACCTATACCCCCCCACCCCCACAGTATAGGTTCATCTCACTATCCAGGATGGATAAGTGAGCACTTACAGCAGCTTGGCAGAAGAAATAATGCTCACCTTATTTTCTCTTAAAAAAGAGCTTAGGTTACTTACACTGGGAGAAACAGAAAGACAACTATTCAAATCAGAAGTTTTTTAAGCCCTAATATATAGCCACAGGAATATATTACCCAGCAACTGACAAACTGCACTGGACATGGATGTGTGTGGAATTCCTGAGTTTAGCTGACCTTTCCAAACCATGATTCTTTCTAGAATTATTGATCTGAACTGACCAGCACTATTTCAAGGTTTGCAAATACTGGATATCTGATGAATGCTTCAACTTGAAACTATTAAAAATGTCACTATTTTGCAATCTTTAGCTCATGTAAGCTTAAGTGTCTTTAATGATCATCATTTCTGAACAACTCATATATGATTATCTTAAGAAGACTTAAATATTGGATCTACTACACTTGGCTGACAACTGGGCAACAATTTGTAAGTGTCTGGGATCCTTGGGAGGGAAACTCAGCTTGTTCTCCATTCTAGTTTCACAGTATCTTTGATTAATCATGAAAAGAACTAAACATCTATACCCCTGATGTTTGTGCAGCTCTGGCTTTGTTTCTGACTGTGCCTTATTCTATAGTTCAGGAGAAAATAAAAGGTGGGAAGAGAAGAGGTATTTCCTCCAGGTTTCTACACAGTAATATTGTTCAACTTTCTAGCTACTGAAGCTTTCAAGGTTATCTCTACCCCGGTCACACTGTGACTGTGAGTTGGGTGTGCTGGCACGGTGATGCACACCTGTAATCCCAGCTCTACCTCTGGCTGAGGCAGGAGGATCTCTACAAGTTTGAGGCCAGCTTGGGTTACATAGTGAGTTCAGTACCCTTGTACCACATAGTGAGACCCTAACTCAAAAAGAAAAAAAAAAATTATGACTGTGTCAGGCTTTTCATCTGCAGAAGCAATAAAATGTAGGGGTTTGGAAATACGAGACATAACATTTTTCCAAGGAAATAATGGATTGGAAAGAAATTTTAAGGCCCTCAATGAAAACAAGAATGAGAACAACAAGCTCACAAAAATCATCTCGTCTAAGCATTTTAAAAAAAAATTATCCCAGCACTCGGGAGTCTGAAGCAGGAGGATTGCAAGGTCAGCCTGCGCTATAAAGTAAGCTCAAGGCCAGCCTGAACTGCATAATGAGACCCTATCTCATTAGAAACAAACACACACACACAAATCAGGACAAATCAGGGAAGAATTAACTTAGCCACTTTTAGCATTGTCAAAAAAAAAAAAACAAAAAAAACAAAAAAAAAAAACTTACCAAGACAATGTCAAGTGAAACAGTGCCTAGGAAGGAGGTGGCTTTCTTATTGTAGAAAAAAAGGTCTATTCTAGAGTACATAAATTCAGGTGTTATTCCCAATTTTCAATCAGGAATCCTTTTTGGGCCTAAATTCCCAGATATGAAATGGAGGATAGTCATAATTCTTTCATTCCATCCATTCTAAGAGTGTCATTTTAAAAATAAAAAGGAACAAAATGTGGACAAACCCTTCACACTCTCTTAACCACAATATACAGGACAGTAGAAATTGTCCTTGTTATAGCAATCCTCTACATCTTCAGCAAGAAGAGATTTCAGTGGAATAAGGGTGGGAAGAATGATTTACAATAGATTCGCTATCCTTCTCATCAACTAGACTGTGTTTCCAGTTCTGTTAAAGGAGGCTTTGACACGCTGCAAATGTGTATCTTAACCAAGAGGTTAGACAGTGGCAGTCTGGCAGCTGCTGTGCATGGAACAGAGGAGGGACAGAAGGGTACTGGTGAAAACAACTCCGAGGAAGTAGAGTAAGACCCCGTCCTCTGAGGTTGTGCTCTAACAGACCTGCTTTGCTCTGCTACAGAGTACCTCTGCCAGATGAAGCTGCTAGCACCAACCACCACAAGGAGGTTAGGAGAAAATGACCTAAGGATGAGCACAGTCCCCAGGAAGCAATCTGCTTCAGTGCTAACAGTAATCTGCCTGTGCATGGATGCACTCCAGCAGAGACAGAACTGGAAGCAAGCTGGACCAACTTTAAAGGTCCTAGGACACACGTCCTTCCAGCACTTGAAAGTTCCCATGAGAGAAGCCCACCAGTTTTAGCTGACTCTTCAGTAGAACCTCGGGAATCCTGACAGAGCATCTGTGGTAGACTGCATTACTGGTCCAAGTCTTCTCTCTCCTGCGTGGGCGTCCACATGGGTGGAGTCCACTTCCTTGTATTGACCTTGGATTGGCTGGGTGACTCATGTTAGTCGATGAAATGTTAGCTGACAGGCAGAGGCTGGCATGGATGCCTTTCCCCATCATACCTACTGCTCCTTCAGGACCACACAAAGTCAGACGTACAGGGCAGGTCCGCAGCCTCCACAGCACAGCCACTACCTCCTACTTGCAAACCAGCAATGAGAGGGGAAAAAAAAAATCCTTCATTTGTTTGGTACAAACACAAAGCCACTGAAGCTTTGAGGGTTGCTTGTTACTTTTCAACAGCTGACTGATAAAACATCTGTTGTACTAGATGTTTTTTTTTTTTTTTTTGATACCTGACATTAAATTCATGATCTTGCAGGTGACTGTGCTGCTGAGCTAAATTCCCGGCCTTATAGTAGGTATTTTTGAAGGATAAAGTAGACTTGTCTACAAACTGGACTGTGTGATACATTAACAAAATCAGTTCAATAGAAACTGGCCTAACCAATAAGACTGCCTCACTATTAATTTAATTTTAAAAAGCTCAAATCTAGTTTTAAATCATCTGGGTAAAAGAAGGTAAGAAAAAATTACGGTAATTATTACTGCTGGAAGGCTTAAGTGTTCCCTTCTGAAGGGAAATACGCACATTTTTAAAGAAATGAGATTGGGGAGACAAACTGTTTTGAAATGTTTTTCAACAAACTCTAAATAAACTCACCCTGCCAACCACAAGTCTGTAAAGCAGGCAGCTGTGAGCATAATAGATTTTAATCAAAGTTGGATGCAATCCTTATTTCAAAAGTACTCAAAGACGTATTGTCTACAAAGTATCGAATCCCATAATGTAAATGTTTATGTCTATATTACAACAATATGAAGCACTACATAACCAAGCATGTATCAATTTAGGTTCTTCCTGATTCCAAAACTCATGACAGCTGAGCTGTTCCATCAGGCTCAATCCCGGGACTCTCACACCTGCTCCGCTAGAGGATGCCTTGGAACTCCTGAAAAAGCCAGCGGAAGCTGCTGATTGAAGCTATGGTGGGGAATGGCACAGCAGTTTCCTCTGCTTCTGCAGGCATTACAGCAATCTTAGTTCCTCCTACACAGGTGCTAAATCAAACTCCCAGCCCCATGAACCTATTTTATCTCCAGGTACAAAGTGCGCTTCGTATAGAGAAGCATGGAAAATGTGAGTGCCATGGGCTGCTTCCGCCGTGCAGTGAGATCTGAACACAATCCCCTCCGAGGCCTACTTGGATCATCAAGCAGACTGAGAAGTGGCGATAAGCAATACGATGCTGTGTGAGGTCCCTGGCTGCCGCGCTCCATCAGAGAAAGCTACTAAGAGCCACAATTTGTGACTTGGCAGAATTCTGCATGTGTACCTATGAGGATACGAAGCCTGTTGGCTTAGTATTTAGTACTCTTTGTTTAAATTAGGTTCAAATTAAGTATCACTGCCTTTCTTTGACTATGGCAACTCCCTGGCAGAATCTCAAGGTCTCATCTCTATTCCTGATCATTTATTCTATTTTTCGAGAACACAGGCTTTGTCCCATGATAGAAGATGACTTTTTAGTCTACATAGTGACAAACCACTGACTTCAGTGTGAACATGGCCTCAGCACAGAGGTAACAGCCTTTGGGAACAAGATGCATATGCATGGAGGAGGGAGGCTGCAGAAAGGAAAAAACATGCTCCACCTAAAAACAAGATAATTAAGTTACCCAACAATACAATGCTTCCCCTAAACCAAAGAAAACAGGGCTTTCGCCACCAGGGTGTAGATCCCAGCACATATCCCAAAGCCCTGGGTTTTCCTTTTCACTTCCTCAAAACTGGGTGGAGGACACCAGGTGAAAGCACAGATGTGGCTTGTCACTTCCTTGTCACTGGCTCCAATGCAGAAAGACGGAAGATGTGCCCTGCCTGCCCAAGGGTGGGGGTGAGCTCCTGGGTGGGTTACACTTTAACACCCTCCCTGTCACCAATGAGTAACAGAAGAGGAGGCTACATCTACATTGTTCAAAAATTTGAGCAGAACTGAAAAATAAGCATGTGATCCCAGCTGAGCAGGAAGAGGAGTGGCGGGGCGGCAGAGGTATGCTGGGTTCAGTATGCCACACTCTCTGAGACAGGGAGACAGCAGCAGAGCTCAAAGGAAATGTGATCTAAACAGAAAGGTGTTCCTGACTGTGCACAGGACTGCAGCACAAAGGCGGAGAAAAGGGAGGCATCTCTCAGAAGGGATAAGCAATTGTGGGAACTTTCCAAGTAGGAAGGACCCACCTGGGCAGAGGAGACAAACCCAAGCCAGCAGAGCTCCTTGCAGAGCTTATGAGGAGGACAAGGCTAGCAAGAGACAAGACAGCGGTCAGCCAGGGAAGAGCGCAATCTTCCTCAGGGGAAAAAACCTTGAAGGTGAACAGCCTTTCCAAGGCAGAAATATACAAATTCAAATAAATGACTGGACTGGGGTAGGAGGAAGGGAGTGGGCAACTGCAAAGAGTAGCTAGAAAAGAAACCAACAAGTAAGGCGCTGGGAAAGCACAGTCAAAAAGCCGGAGAGCAAGGAAGAAAAGCAATTCGCTGAGGCAGGGCAGGCAGCACCCACCTCCCCACACTGGGTGACAGAGGATACAGCACAGCCCCAGGTCGTGCTGGGGCGAGGGTGCTACTGAAGGTCACGGCCTCGCAGGCAGCGCAGATCAGCCCACCCACGGGATCAGGACACAGCCAAGCCATCAGAAACACATTAGTCACCTTGTTAAGGGTGGGCGGAAACATCTACAAGCCAGGGTTTCAAGGACACCACAGGTGGTAAAAAGGTATTTTATCACTGTTCTCCCTGTTCCTGTTCTCATTCTACTGTAACATTTAAAGTATTTACATTTTCAGTTGAGAGGTCTTCTTTCCATTTCCAATCTGATTGGCTATACTAAAAAAGGCATATGCCCGTGACAGTTTTCATGTTTGTTTTAGTTTTGTTTGGAATTTTTTTCCCTCTTTGGGTTCAAGAAGTAATATGTACATGTACCAGCTCCCCGCTATGAAATGTATCTACTATGCATTGCAAACACATACTAATAAAAAATAGGAGAGAAAAAGTTCATTTTATTAAAGATCTCATGAAAAGGGTGCTGCAGTTTACACATGTCCCCTCTAGAGTCTCGTCAGGTGTGAGATCAGCCAGAGGGCCTCGTCCTGAGAATTGAAAGTGAGCGTCCAGACCTCCAGCTGACCATTCTGATCTCCCTGTGGCCACGGTGCACTGGCAAACAACCTGGCGCCTGGTGCTGTCTGTTGGGCTGTGGATGGGCCATTTCCTGAGTGCAATCCAAGCTCCTGTTTTTGTAGGAAGCAGAGTTTCACTGTGGATGAATTGCTCTTCTCTGGAACCACAACACACCTGAGCTCGCTCAGAGCACGGCACTGGATCACGTCAAAGGGCAAGTGTGAGGGAAGCACGCTCAGAGTCCCAGGATGAGGGTAGAACACGCCATCAACCCTCAGCAGTGCGAGGTGGGTGCTCAGCAGGACCAGGGAGCAGCATGGGCCACAGCCTGGCTCACCTTCAACTCTGACCGTTGTGTAGAGCAATACCTGAACCTCTGCCAGAGAAGGGACGTTGCCTTCCATATTGCCATGAAGCAAGTAAACCATGTCAACCAAGGTAGTCTGGAATTTGGAGGATACCCGAACCCCATCTGCCAAAGCTAAGTCAGGGATTTCTGCTTTCCAGTCAAGAGAAAGCTGAACTAAATCTTGCTGGAGCAAAGGATGGTTCTCACAGGCTGCAGCTTCGGCCTCTGACACCAGGATGTGCAGAAGGTCGCGGCATAGCTGCTGGCAGAGGCTTTTGTTATAAGTGAACGCGGTGAGCAACAGACCCTCCGTGGAACCCAGGAACCGGATGCTCTGCCCGCCAAAGCCAACCTGAATCTCCTGCAGTCTAGAAAGAGGCAATGCATGAAAAATGCTCAATGTGCCTGGGTGAGTATCTGCCAGGGCCAAAGCATACACTGCTGCAGGAAGCAGGAGCAGGCATGCTGGCCTGGGATCAGGGTCTGAGCAATTGGCCACAGCCAGCCAGTAAATGCCCCTGATTTCCTTCACGTTGTCCAGAGCGTCAGGCAGAACAGAAGCCATGTGCTTCTGAAGGTCTCTCAAAGGGCATGCCTGCAATTTCAGCATGAGCGCTGGGAACTGCACAAGAGTCTGTATAAATGCACAGCTCCATCCAGCATCTTCATATTCCTGGTGGAAAACTGAACTTGATGAGGAGCTTGGTAAACCCACAGGCATGAAGGCAGAGGCCACATAAGGCATGGTGCCTGGCACTCGCACGAGGCTCTCTGCCTCTGTATTGCTGCTGCCACCACCAACCTGAGCTCCAGGAACAGATTGGGGTCCTGATGGTGCCCTGTGTGACTCCCAGGGCATGGCCAGGGGCAGTTGCTTCAGCACCGGCAGGCTTTGGAGGAATGCTGTCAGGTGTGAGGTGAGCCCACCTGGGGAACACAGACTCCCCACATGCATGGCTCTGCTGAGCACTGCAGTGCCTGCATGCAGCAAGTGACTACTGCTGTCTTTATAAAGGTCTGAGAACTTACGGTAAAAATATCCCAGGCCACTGTTTCCTTCTGCCCTAATATCTATCGGGGACATGAAAGAGCTAATCTTTTCAGCAGCCAAAGCTTTCTCATCTTGCTCACCACAAACTGTGGGGGCTAGGCCATTTTGTGGGATGCTGCCCGGTGCCCACTGCTCCCAAGCAGCAGTGTCTGAGAGAACAAAGTGGAGAGCCCCACTCGGCCCGCCCTGCCCATGTCTGCTGCCTGGAGATGCCTGCTGGGATGGGTGTTGCAACCACGTCCACCTGGACTCGGATCCCAGGCTGTGTTCATCTCCATGAGTCCTGGGCTTACTGAGATCTTGTGCCCTGCCCTGCAAATCCCCTGCAGGGGCGCTGGTTTCCTTCCCATTAAGAAAAGCACTTTCAGGTGGATGAAGGCACTCTGGCTCCAGGTGGTCACACTGCTCTGGGGAGAGAGCTCTGCACCCGCTATCAGCCCCTGAGGACAGGTGCCTTCCCTCCTGTGAGGAAGCGGTGGACAGCCAGGATGCCGCGGGGTCTGGGCTGCTCTGTGCCTTCTCTTCATTCTCTTCTCTAATGACGAGGTGAGCAGTGTCAGTGGAGTCTTTGGGCAGAAGTGAAACAACGCATTGTGCTGGTTGAGACTGCCTTTTCTGTTCAATATGTCAAAAAAAAGTTGAAATGGGCATGTAGATCACTTCTTGAAATTCTTTTGTACATGATGATTCTTGTGGTCAATGATTCCATTGGGAGGAGTGATTCAGAGGTTAAATAGCTATTGGTATTGATTAATACATGATTTAAGAAGATCTAATTTATATACAGCACATCAACGTCCATATTATATATCTTATAAATTACTGAGCATTTTATACAAGGACATACTACAGGATTGATCCACAGTATCCATTTCTTGGTCTAAGATTTTGTTTTCTTTGAAATAAATGCTAAGACTTTCCTCTCCATGTTTAAAAGGCCACACTTAGATGTGAAAATAAGTGCATGACTGTATGTTCAAAATGTAAAAACTTCAGGGCATACATAATAAAAATGGAAAGGCAAGGCCATGGGAAGTTGACAGGTATTTCAACCCAGGGCATACGCCTCCCTTTTTTCAGTCTGTTTCCTGGGTATCCATACTTATGTCCTCCATGTCATCAAAGAAAGCTTGCTGCAGGCCTGCTATGTGCCAGACACCATGCATGGACACAAAATAATGAAAGGTGACACTGTGCTCTGCCTGGGGTTACCTGTTCCAGAGATGGTGTCCAGAAGGGCACATCATTACCAGGTGGTGGTCACAGAGTTATGCTCATGGCAGAACATTCAAATTGGTGCTCCCTGTTCAGTAATATATGGACAGTGGTAGGAAGATTTCTACCATCTAGCAGTTTTGTTGTTTTTAAACCTAGAACCCCAGGAAGCACAGACTCCATAGACCAAGAAAAAGCAAGCAAAATCTCACAAACTATATGTCCAAATAAACTTGAGTTTGACAATCCACCAGAAAAATAAGCTAATGAATCAAGAATAATTCCTTTGTACTACTTCCAACTCATAGTCTATAAATTACAGAGGTTTTTAAAACACGGAGAAGTACTCAGTTTCGTTTCCAAACCTTGTATCTGATTATATAAGTCTGCCTTTCACATGCAGACCAAGGGAAAGGATACTGTTACAAAGGAAAACCTGGGCAAAGCGCCACCACAGCAACATGCCACTCAAGTGAAGCCAGAGCTGTTTTCAACCTGCAGGATCTCATTTAATTTTAAGTCCATATAATAGCTTGCCTTCCCCATTAGCCATTAATCTCACTGGGACTTCAAAATTCTAATTATGCAACTAAACATTAAGAAAATTTAATCACACAAGCATGCCATAATTTAAGTGACCCTATCAATCTGAAAAATCATTACCTACCTCATATTTTAGCTTACGTTGAATAGTGCCATTGTGAAGTTTCTCATTATCCTGAAAAGAAAATAAAAAGCCTTCTATATTAAATTATAGCATGTTCATAAAGGGGAGAAAAACTAATTCGATTAGAAGTATTTATGGGAACAAAATTCTAAAAAAAACATACTTATCATTCAATAATGACAACCCCTCTATAGAATTTATATGCCCCAGGTAAACAAGACTGCATAGATCCATCTGCTTGAAAGAAAATAGAACCATTTGTTCCTAATCTTAAAATTCTATGAGTAATACTGCAAAGAAGAGTTTCTTAGGATATTTCTTAATTTGTAAGTTAGAAATGAACAGTTTCAAAAATTGATAAAAATCTGTCAATGGGAAAATACATTTCTACTTTGAGTAGTTTGCAAAGTAAATTAAATACTCATGGAAATTGGCTATATTTTAGTAGAAAACAGATACCTGTTACATGTAGAATTTTTGTAAATTAAAACTAGTAAAGTATTTTAGGAGACTTTATATTCATTTAAGTTTTCTCAGAATTACAAAAGTATAAAATAAAGTTAGTCTTGATTTAAAACTATTTGTAAACTGTTAAGCTTACTCCAGGCAATATTTGGTAAGAGCTTTTAGAACTTTCCACACTGAATTTTCTCTTAATACTATCACTGTCACCACTAATTTATCAACAAGGTCATTCTGAAAAGCAAATAGCTTCTCCTGCTTACCTTTGTCATATCTGTAGAAGTAGTCCGAGCATCACCAACTGTACGATGCAAATCCTGAAGACGCCTTTGAACTTCTTCTTCAATGTAAGCATTGATTCTGAAAATCATGGAGATGGGACAAATTTGAAGGCTCTAACCACACGTGGTTCCTACGTCTCTCTTTATGATACCCCACTAATACAATTTTTCTCATTCTAAATGCCAAACATTAAAACAGCTCAGGATCAAAAACAATTCTCTTCTATCCAAGGAATCTAGTGCCATGTGTTCACTATCTGTTTTGTTCCCCACATGAGGTAGATTTGAATGAATAACAGTATAATGAGCCAGGAATGGAGACTGAGAGATCCCATCCAAACCTTTTCTGGATTCCCTTTGGAAACCTACTGCAGAGAAGGTGGAAGTTACAGTCAGTGACTTGGGAGGCTCTGAACATCAGGTCTGACTTTTAAGACACAACACCTTGTCTCCTCTCACAGAAAAGGATACTGTAGATGACAGCTATCTCTCAATCACAAGGTCATTTAAAAGAATTGCCAAAAAAATTAAATAAAAGTGTACGTACTCTCAGCTAGGAAAATATTTTTGAATTGTCGTATCACTCTTGGCTTGCCTTGTGCCTCCAACTGGGCTACCTGCTCTGGGCCAGGGAGACCCCATCATAAAGTTCTCCACACTCCCCAGTGCCTTGCACCAGACCACCTCCTCCAAGGAGAATCCAGAGACAACTGACTTCTGAAGCACTTAGCAGGGACTATTTGGTACCCCGCCCCAGGATGTAAGAGACGCTGTGTAAAGTGTTAACAGTTAGCCTGACCCATTCCAGGGGATTTCAACCCAATCCTCTGTTCTGTCCTTCAGAGGACAGAAGTGTGAGACGAGAACTGAAGTCACACTAAAAATGATTCCTGCACCATGGATTGCCCAAGTGAAGTCTGATTCAATTCTCCCCCGTACTCCTACCATTCTACATGCATTGATTACATGGGTTAAATTAAATGGGTTCCATATTTACATCTCAGCGTGACCACTAAATAATGGATAAATCTGCTTTTGTATTTTTAAACACATGCATAATCCTGTCAACATTTCTCTGTATAACTAAAGGGAAATTTTTTAAGTGCTCAGTAAAGAAATATTTTCGATAAACAGCCCAAATAAAGTACAGTATATACCTTTAGTATTGAAACTGAACATGAGGCCAAGCCATTTATAAATCACCTCTCTGACATTCACTTCCGTTTGAAAATACAAACCTAAATTTAATAAGCACCAGCACCTTGCATCTATCTAAATACATTGTGATATCCAAAAACTTATCTCCTCATATCCAGGACTGACCATTAGTTTGAAATGTCCCCATGATACACAGACGGGCAGGAAAAGAATCATTGTTTTCTTATAGTCAGAGAATGAAGAAGTTGATTTATCTGGGAGCTCTAAGCCACAGAGTAATTCACAATGGCACCTAAGCAGAAAATCATTTTATTATTCTACCATCAGATATACATTTAATATGGTCATTCTGAACACACTAGTGCAGTTTTTATAGCAAACTTCATCTGTTTATAATTAATGACATATAAAGTAACTCTGAGCACAAATGTTCTTTCTTGGTATGAGTGAATTCATTCTATAGCTACATTCTTTTCAATCTGGCCTTGTACTACTTTATTCTGGGTAAGCTGGTTTCCCCAGAGCTTATAATTCCACCTTCCCACGTTGACTAGCTGCACCAAAGCTCCATGGAATTTTCTGACCAGTTCTCAGGCCCCTGATTTCCTTCATAAGACTTTTGACCCCATCACTAGCCAGGCAGCAGGCGGCAAACACAGTATTTCTCAGGCACAAGAAGTACCTCCATTTACAAAGTAGTTTATGTAGAAACAACGGTACAAACTAGCCAGTGCAGCCTTCCCCTAAAAAACTCTCTGTACAAAGTTGGCCCCACTGATCACCTGCTTCAGCTGCTGGATTTCATGTTCCAATCTACAGAGATGGGAACCACTGGATTCACTCAGTAATGAACTTCAGGAGCACATACTTTGTAGGAGACATTGTTTTGAAAAACAAACCGCAGACCCAGACAAGAACTCTATGTGCAAAGATCTTTATCCCCTGTTAGTAATTACTAAGTGTCACACACCTGTGAGTAGGGCATCAATTGAAAATGAGGTATAAGAAGGGTGCAGGATGAATGCTGAATGCATCCCAAAGTTGGAGTTTGACCAAGAAAGGGAAAGACACTAGCAAGTCCTTGGCAGTAGCTGTGCAGAATTCTGAGTTCCCCAACTCCTGCCTCAGCAAGGGATGGTTGCAGGATATATATTGCGATTCTGATCAATACTTCTACTTGACAAAGAGATCTAAATTTCAAAGAGCTTTTGGAAACTACCAACTGAAGAGGGGAATCATGGTCAAGGAATTTCTAAGTTCCATCTTCAAATACCAGGCAGGGTGTGAGGATTTAGAAAAGAGGTGGAAGACATCCCAGCTGCAGAAAGCAGTGCGAGCAAAGGAGCTCTTCTGAAGGAATCCACTTTGGCTAGGGCAGAGGCGATGGAAAGAGGAAGGAGGGCAGGCAGACCAAGGAGAGCAGGACAAAAATTCCACGAGAAATTAAAATAAGCCATAAATTGTGGAACCAAATCAGCTCCGATGATAATCCATCAAATATGAGATTCACCTGACAGGAGTTTTTAAAATATAAGGCCATTTTCCCACTGATGGAGGCATGTTTGCCTCTAGGACCATCAGGCTAGACTAGGGCCACATCTACCAGTAAATCTGGCCCTAGGGAACATATGGCCCAGTATCTGAAGGCTGTAGCCCACCTGCTATGCATCACCAAGTTATTTCAGACTGGGTCTCTTATTACTTTATGGACCAAATCAGAGAGTCAGCTAATCTCTTTTAGTCATTCAGTTCCCAAAATCAGAGATTCTAACTTCAGATGCCGACACACCACGATGTCGCCAGCAACCAAATGTGGAAGCCAAGTTCTTAACTCTCAGAAATGCGATCACATAGTCACCAGCTAAGTAAGCATGGTTTTCATAGGAGGCAATGCCCAGTTTAACACAGCCCTTCATCTGCCCACTAACTAGCAATCATTTCCTGAGATCAACTTGCCAAACACAATAATTTTAAAAGAGGAAAAGATATGCATAAAAGAATGAAGTCAGGAGTCCAGAGATGGATAAAAATCAGGGAGCCATGTCAACAGGGTCATAGCAATGCCAAAGAACACAGCAGCTTGTAAACAGGCCATCAGCAATGTTCACAGTAAAAAAGGTATGGTTGTTTAGAAACCTCTGTCAGGCTGGGACTGTGGAAATGATTCTGCAAAGTGGGATTACGGGGGCCCCTAGGATCAGGTAGCCAGGAACAAACAAGGCAACCCAAAGACAACATGTCATGCTTCGAGCTGGTCCCCCTGGACAGCACCCACATGATCAGTAGAGAAGAGGACAAGGTGGCTAAGAGATGAGTGGAAAGAGTCTTGGATCCAAGTTGCCATTCTGCCACTTCTAAGTGTGACTCTAGTCCCCTGTGGCTGCATAACAAATGCAGGTTCAATCTCCCATCAGTTAAATGGATGATGGTATTCATTTTAGTGGCAGAGCAAATGACAACACATATGTGGCATGTAAAACAGTTTGAGTTACACAGGATTATGCCTCATGGCTGACACCATGACTATTATCACATTATCAGATAAGAAAATATAACAATGTACATATGAACAGCTTCTCTGCTATAGTGACAGGTGGGCTTTTCTCCTAAGGCTGCCTGATGTGAGCTATGTGGGTAGCTGGAATGAGCAGGTGGTAGAAAAAAATAACAGTAAAATAAATTAAATCCAGGTCAACAGGACTGAGAAGCCAATGGGAAAGCGAGGTTCAGTGTATTTCTGTCCAACCTATCTCAGATAAATTTAATATTTTAGAAGTTCACAAGGGGCCAGGTGTCAGGTCCTGGCTTGCCCATGAAAAACTGGAAAGAAAATGAAACTCAACAGAAACAGAAACAGATAAAGTTGGAGGGGCCTCACAGAAGAGCAGAAAGCCTAGCCTGGCCTGAACTGATCTCAGCAATGCCTGCTTCATCAGAACTCAAGAAGCTCACAACTTCCTCTGTGCAGCTTCTGCAGCAATGCTGATGTTAACAGCCTCTGTGGAAATGGCAATCTGCATTTGCTACTAGAGAGTATTAATATTAAAGGACTGGTTAAGAAAAGCCAGGGACATCAAGCTAAGAGCGCCTGCTTCACTCCTACTGCACACTGTAGGATACAAATTGACAGCACACCCTCCACTACTTTGAAGTTATCAAACCACTATGCATTCCACAGTCACTGGGGCAATGACCCAGGCTTTGGGTACTTGGTTTTTTGTTAGGCTAATGATTCTGAGAAGGATTCTATGAAGAAACCAAAGAGTGTTCAGGCACACGTTTCTCAAGTTTCATGAAGTAACTGTTTGCCCGTATACTAGAGACTAGAAAAGCTAGGAGAGCTGCTTTCTCGAAAAGGTGATGATACATACCCCATGAGGGGCAGAAAGGAACAATATTTGGTGCCCACTGTATACCACGATCTATGTTCCAGCTCTCACCTGTCCCGCTCTGTCTCCAAGGCCTCCTGATCACCTTCCAGGCCAGCCAGGAGCTCAGTCTGCTCGCTGTTGCTGCTCTGCTCCTCAACCTCCAGGCCCAGGGCAGGGCCTTGCTGCAAAGCTGAGTGCCTGCGCTGCAGCCTGGCCACTGCCCGCTCCAGTGCCTCTCTCTGCTGCTTCTCCTGGGACTCTAGAATCTCCTTCTCCTTTTTCCGCACTTTCTCTTCTTGTCTCGCAACATTAGTGGTGAATTCGAAGGTGGCCTGGAGCTGCTGCAGCTGGCGGGCATGGGCTTGGTGCTGGGCAAGCCGCTCTTCTTTTTCTTCCATTTCTTTCTCCACTTGATACAAAGTGTTGTCCAAGCTGAGTGGGCCCTGGTCAAGGACTTCACGCGCCCTCTGCTTTTCTTCCAACAGAGCTGGCAGCTGATTTTGCAGGAGGTCCTCTAGCTGGCGTTCCTTATACCGCAGCCTGCATTCTACTGCCTTTATTTTCTCTAAATCGTGAGCCACCTGAGAGATACCTGGGCCACTACCACCGTTTTTTGCCAGCAACCTGGAGTCCATGTCTTTTTCACACTGTAAGCGCTCCAGGACTTCCTGCTCTTCCTGGACTTCTTTACTCAGGAGGTGTTCCTGCTGGGCCAGCTCCTGCTCTGCAGTGGCTAGCTGGATTAGCTGCCGTCTCTTGAACTCTAGGAAACGCAGCTGGCCCGCTTCTGGCTCCTGGCCACCCATGTCCCTTGTAGCTGGCGCCTCCCTGGCCTGCAGCAGCACTGCCCTGATGCCCTCGAGCTCATGTTTCTCCTCCTGGGCCCGCAGGACCATGCTTCGCTGAAGGGGGGCCAGCTCCTCCCTCTCTCGCAGCTGCTCCTTCAGCTGGGCCACTAGCAGCACCTGCTCCTTCTCCTGCTCCTCCAGCCTCTGCTTCTCCATAGCCAGCCTGGTGCACTGCTCATCTTTTTCCCGCTGCAGCCGGCCCAGCTCCTGGAATATCTCCATTTTCTCGGCCTGCTCACTGCTGCTGAGTTCCTGGAGCCAACGGAGAAAGCTCTCTTCCTCCTGTTTCCTCTTCTGCAGCTCAATCTCCTGCTGCTCGCGCAGCCTCTCCTCCTCAAATTTTTCCTTCTCAGCCAGCAGGTCCTTGAGCTTGTTCTCGATGTGGAAGCTACGGCGCTTGAGGCTCTCCTCCTGCTTGCGAATCTCCCGCTTGACGATTTCCGTCTCCTTGCGCTGTGTCTCCACCTCCTGCTGCATGCGCTCCAGGGCTGCTTTGTCCGACTTCTGCTTTTCCTCCATCTCTTCTATCAGCTTCCTGCAAAGCAATTTCAGACCCATCATGACTGGCTTGCTACATTCAGATGGTGCCTTAACTTGAACACATGTGAAACATAAAGCCAAACTCTTCATTAAAATAACACAGGAAGTACCATCCCTTCAAGTTTTTAGAAACATGGTCTTTACATTTTTTACTGTTTAACTGTCCTATCTATCATCTGGCTACTCTTCTGAAGTAGCTTCTGGCACCATTATTTTGTGGAGCATAAAATTATAATGTGTTATGTATGATAATTAAAAACAAAACAACCCTGAGTTCAAAGAGAAAAAACAATGTCCAATTTACACTTAAAGTTAATGTGAATAATTTTATTTGGTGCAAAGAGCAAATCTCATCAGAGGTTCAGTTACAAGATGCCATTCAATAAAAACACTATGCCTTCTTCAGCTCTCCGAGGTCGAATATCAAAGTCAAGATAATTGACAATTCATTGATCTAGCTCAACTTCATGCTACTTAGCACTTAATCACTAGTTTAGGACAAAGGTTGATCACCAAATGGCCCAAAAGATTAGCTTACTGATGCATAACACTGAAAATAACCACAATTCCCATTAGAATACTCAAATGTATGATTCTGTAGGTGACATGCTCCTGCCTCACAGAGTGCTAAATTAGGTTTTGGGGGTCAGGATGGCCTCTACAGAGCAGGGGGTGTACTGTAGATAGTCTCCATCTCCTGACCACCAAACATCTGTCCCGTATAATGCAAGGAAATAAACAGATTCATTTGTGACACTTATGCATCAGATTCTAGAAAATAAAGGTCTAATCTGAAGATTTTCTATGGCTTAATTTCTACTCCAATACCTATACATGGTATAATTTTTAGCTTGTTAAACAGGACAGAATAAAGAAAAAGGAGAAAATACAGTTTTATTAAGCAAAGAAAATTTCAGAATATATGAAGAACTCTCCAAGGTAAACAAATACCCAGATCAGACATACATGTATAGCCTAAAAGAAAAATGAGTAAAAAGTATGAAGAGTTACAGATGGAAAATATAAATGGAACAACAGCAATATGGGAAGATGTTTAAAAACTGGAGGGTCAGGCAATAAGGGAAAATTTTTTTTGATTTTGCATTCAACCTTTAGTCATTCTTTTGGCCTTTCAAAAACAAACTCAAGGAATATTAAGAGAAGAAAGGCTTTTGAGTTAAATTCAAACATATATATATATATATATATATATATATATATGATATACTAGTGTGTCTAAACTATTTAAACATGAAGTAAATTCAACAATTTAAATAATTACTACCATAGAAGACAAGTAAATTCAGTTGTGGGAAAGACAGGCCCTGAAACAGATGCGAAGGAAAGGTGCAGGTTATTCACTGGGGATCCACAAACCTTGAGCCCCATACTCCTTACCTTTTACTTTCTAATTTTTCAAGTTCTTCACGCTGTTGTCGCTCAAATTCAAGTCTAATAAAATGAAATGAAAATAAAGTCACTTTCTTCCTAAATGAGCTTGTATCTCTCACTGTTTATAAAATCATATATTACAGACAGCATTGGTTTCTTAACTACTGTTTTTAATTACCATGGATTAGCAAGTTTAATATGCATTCTTTGCTCTATAACTATGATTAAAAATTAGACATAATTCTAGATGCTTGAACTCAAGACTAAAAAGGATAAATTTGACTTGACAAAAAAAAAAAACAAATGTCACTATATCATGAAAAAGCAGAGTTACACATGACTTCTAAACAACAAGCATATCTATGCCATGCAGCTTAGTCACTGATGAGTATGTAAAAATGCAGAATCTCTACCTTAGACAGATGGGTCCTTTTACAGGGAAAAGACTGCCAAGGGGGTAGAGAAAAGGAGAGAGCACAGACACCAATTAAGAAGATAATTTAACAAGAGGAAACACCAGGAGAAAAGCAGTAAGGTATTTAAAAGACAACAGCCATGCACAAATTGAAAGGTCTTTTTCTAAATATTACATTCCCAAAATTCATTCAGCAAGCGCCTCAAAAAATTAGCTCTGTTATGTTTGGCACATTTTTCATGATAATCACAGTACTGCTAATAACTGAGTATCAGTAATAATGGTAAACACTATATAGGTAGCTAGGCTGGTTACAGGTCCAAGATCCTCCTGCAATTAGTAACCAGGTGACACAGGACTTTTTGAGGTACTGAGATTGTAAACAGATTTATACAATGGCAATAGAATAAAAGGAGGCAGATTTTTGGGAATTTTTGTAAAAATACTGATAACACAAGCTGATTCCCAAACACTGGATTTGATTATTGCAATGTTGTACTATTACTGTTAAATAGCATGAACTATAAATTTTGAACTTATACATTTTCTTGTTGTCATAAATAGAAATCACAGTGAAAAGCTAAACTATTATAGCTAAGCTAAAATCCACTATAGTTTGTTTTCATTAAATAAAGCAGAAATCCAAATAGGTAAAAGACTTACTTTTCTAACAATTAACAAATACTTCAATAAAATCTCTTCATTTTAATTAGGGCTGATAGTGAGAAGAAGATACCTGGAGGCTTTTATAAGCAGAGTGTCTACAACAGTGGTGGCAAACCTACAGTACATGTGCCACAGTGAGCTGTTTGTATCACTGAAATCTCTAAAAAGTTTGCCATCACTGTTCTAAGACATGGTAGGTGCTGTGCCAATTCACACATCTTAGCTTTCTTTTTAAACCCACCTGAAAATTCTTAAGGTAGCAAATGGTACCTCCATTGCACATATGAGAAACATATCAAGGTAAAATTTGGTGTCACCAACTTTAGAACCTCTAAAATCCAACTTCTTAAGTACCCTCTATTGACTTAATTTATAAGCAATGCTCAAGTTCATGACACAAAATATAAGTACTAAGTCCTTTACTGAAATTTGCTATTGGGGTTGCATTTAGCCCTCCATCAAATGAAAATAACCTGCAGCCTATTATAGACATTGCTATCTATGTGAAATCAGTCAGGTCAATACATACAAAGAACTTTTTCTAGCCATAAGGTTCAGCCCCTATGCCATCACTTTAGGTAGGTATTAGGCTTCATTAAAATTAAACAATTTAAAATTTAAAAAAAATTAAAATGTGATCATTTTCTTTAATAGAATCCTTGGAAACGTCACAATTGATTATTTTCAGACGCCGTATTTTCATAGTCAGAAAGTATTACAGGATAAAACACTTTTAAAACTATAGAATTTTCCTAATGGAATTGTCTTTATTCTCATTTTTTTCCCTGTGAACAACAGCCCAATGCACCTATGAGTGGATGCTGCCTCACAATGTCATCTGTATGTGGCTACAAGGCAAATTCCACAGTGAGAACCTGGATGAAAACCCGTCATCCGAGGCTTGTTTATAACATAGTTCTCATTTTCATCAGGTTCTGTGCCTGACACTAGGCATATTTTACTTTTCCTCCCAACCTTAGGAGGTGGCCACCCTTATCATTCACAATTACAAAGCACAAAACTGAGGCTTCAGGTAAATAAGTAGCACAGGAACGCCTCATGCCCAAATCTGATGCTAAAATCTACACTGTCAACCACTATAATTGTTAGGGAGCTGCGTGGTCTCAAGGAAATGATAAAATTTGTACTACTTCCTGTGACATTTAACTGAGCACTTACTTTCGTCATTGAGTACAGAAGTGATGTGATGTGTTATATGGAAGTTTAAGAGTCACAGATGAGTCTCTGTCTTCTGCCATGTCAGAGAAAGGACAGAAACAAAGGAGAAAAGAGGGAAAAGTGACTATACTGCCCAGAGGCTAGCAGTGGATGTGAGACTATAGCCAGCCTTGGACACGTCATTTTTATGGAAGTTAAAGAACAAGCCCTACCTTAGAGGGTTTGTAGTCAGGATTAGGTGAGATAAACACATGTAAAATTTCTGTACAGCACCAGCTTATGCTGTGTGTCACATGTCACTGTTAGTTTGGGAGCCACTCTCAATGTTTTGGTTCAATGAGACAAGGAGAGTTGAGGCAGGGGGTGGGGGTGGGCGGGCAGTAGTGGTAGCTGTCAAGGGCATGTACCAAGATGGTAGGGACCACTGAAGTCACTGACCAACTCACTCCACATCTGGCACTGCTCAGAGTGCTTTGCGTTTCCCCAGACTGACCTTGTCCTGCCTTCTGGAAGGCACGCTCCTTCTCACATCCAAGGATTCCGAAGGCTGATCTAAAGGTGATGTACAGTAAGAAGGGGAAAACTGACAGTGACCTGGCACTCAGGCCCTTGGTAAGGCTGGAGGTTCCAATGTGGGATTTGCAGCAGTTGAAGCTGTAAGAGTCGGGGAAGTTCCCCAGGACAAATGAGAAGTATCAAAGACCATAAGTACTGCAGACACTGGTAGAGAAGAGTAAGCCCTCGAATGAGAAGAGGGTGAGCAATCTGAGAGACAGAAGGGCAGGAAGCAGGACGCGCATAAAAGCAAAGCAAAGAGGAGGCTTCAATGATGAGCTGGTACTAAGTGACTGAGGAATGTCAAGCAGTACACACAGGGCCCAGGGAGCACGCCCTGGACCTGGAACACACGGCCACAGGGTGACCTGTGTTGGGCTGCAGCCTGCCTGCGGTAAGCTGGGGAGCAAAGGGAAGGCTGCAGGGTACAACACAGCAGGGAGCTTCCTCAATGGTTTCAGTTGTGACATGGAGGTGGCAGATTTAAGACACCAATGTTCTTTTTAATAAATGAAAGACACGTGCCTATCTGACTCTGGGATAAAGAAGCTAGGAGAGAGGGACTGGACAGAAAAACCTGGGAGAAGGCTGAAAAGCTCTGATGGACAGAGATGAGGGAACACACCACAGGGTGTAGTGCAGCATGAATCCTGACTCCTGCAGGAGCACAGAAGAATCCCTTAACCCTTCTAATTCTATTTCCTCACCAGAAGACAGATTCACATTTGATCCTGGTTTTCCCCAGGTGACAGGCTACAGTGAGAGCACACATGACCACAGTGAATAAATGCTACCAGCCATCAGTTCTACGGGTGGATATAGTTACTCCAAGAAAGGTACACCAAGAGCTCGCCCTTGGAACAGGAAGGGAGGAGGAAAGGGTATTGCAAGGCAGATCTGGGAGGTGAGGGTGTTATTCTGCTAGGCTCCTGTATTCTGCGGGGTCAGAAACAAGGTCCTCTGCTAAAAGCAAGGAGATAGCCGGTGGTGTTTCAGGGATTGGAGAAATTATTTGTACTAGGTGAAAGCACCCAGGGCTAAGAGAACTCATAAAGAAAATGAGGCAAAAAAACAAAAACAAAAAAACAATGGCATGATTCAAGTTTTGAGATTATTAATTTCCAGAGGCCCAGATCTTTGTGCTGATGTGCTTTTCTCTTGTAGCACTGAGCTGAGATGCCTGGACAGTGACCCTGGGAAGACATAGTTCAGTGGCACAAAAGCTGGGACTCGGGCAGATGACAAAAGGACCATTGAGGATTCCAGAAGAGCAGGGTTCAATACTGGTATTGAACTGGTATGAGGAAATGATTAGATACTGAGGAGGGTCTAAATGAGGATAAAATAAGGCTTCAAAGAGAGAGCAGGAAATCACATTTCTAGGATACAGTGAGCACTACCTAAGTAGTAGGTTGCAAGATGAGTTATCCATACAAAATCACCAAGACAGCAGCAGTGCTGAGAAAGCAGGTGAAAGACACCAGGGTGAAGAGCTGGAAGGGGAACAGCAACTGTAAGAAAAGGCAAAGAGAGTGGGCGAGCAGTGGGCAGCAGTGCTGTGATCTGGGCCAGGCTTGAAGGAGACCTAAGGCCTCTGGTGATCCCAGCCCCTGCTCAGGGAGGTGTTTTCAGCTTAGAGTGTTTGATGGCATGGAGCAGGGAACCCTTGGATCAATAGCAGCTGCCGAGTCCACAGACGAGTGGCTGCAGTTTTGGGTAGGATTGCTGGAAATGGGTTGGATCTACAGAAATATAAAATGCTAAAATAAAAAAATCAGAGAGTGCTATTTTAATTCTCAGTGAAGAGCTGTGACTTTTCTGTGACCTGTTTCTAAACAGAGCTTTGCTATTTTCTACTAAAAGCCTGTGGCAAATAATGATTACCATTTCCTAAAAATATAGGAGTAGCAATTCAAAACTAAACCAACAACAACAACAACAACAACAACAACAAAAAAAAAAAAAACCCATAAAGATGCCCAGTCTTAAAAACAAAGCCACAAACAGCGTAAGAGTCATAATTACAGTCAGGGTCGGTATTTTAAATGATGTGAATTGTTACTAATAACCATATAACTTCTATTAAGTATTACATATCTACTAATTATACTTTTAAATGCATTTCTCTCCATACCCCATGATAATTATTTACATCACAAGCCACAATAGATTATAAAATATAAATGCAAATGTGTATCAAGTAAACTATCAACTATAATTGTATTTGAAAGCAGCTTCATTTAAATTAAGTACAACTCACTATTACACTTTACTAGAATGATCATGGCTCTAAATGCTAATTTTCCAAATGTTATAATTAAAAGGAAAATCACAAAAGGATGCTATTTTTGCTGCTTTTAGCATTTTAAAATGATATCTGGAAGTACACATACTGTGTTAGGTCCAACAGAAAAGCAGAGCACAGGGCCCATTTTTATCAGAAATAATTTCTTCTCATTAAGAGATATCTACAGTTTTTTATATAATTGCACATCTTGCAATTTACATTCCTGTTAGTAGGAATAATGCAAAAAGTGAAAGGGTAGGAATTTCTCAGCTCATACCATTGCATTGAAAGTGAGACTGATGAAAAAGAAAAGAAAAAAAATTAAATGAGTTGAAAGGATGAATATCCAATCCTATGTTATTCTTGTGGTGATTGACTAAGTGCCTCTGATGCAATTTCACGTCCTAAACACAGGAAGATAGCTTGCCAAGCCGACCACACGTGTGCCAGCCACTGTAGCAAGATGGATAAAGAGACTGACAGAATTAGGCCCACAGTACCAGTGCCTGGAAGGGAGACTTCCCAGGCCACGAGGTGGGCTGCACAGTGCTAAAGGTAGAGCCTCCAGTGGAAGTTTTACTCTATTTTCTCAGCAGGATGAATGATCAGTTAAGGGAAACATCATTAGTTGAAAGGTAGGCTTGGACTTTTCATGACCTTTAGGTTAAAGTCAATGTAGGACTGACTTTTGTGGACAAATGACCCATGCAGATGTACAGGGTCTAAGCTCATATGAGTCCCACATGTGATGCTCTGCTGTTGCCATCTTGAAATTCATAAAAATACTGGAAATTCTGGAACAATAGCCATAGGAATACTGGATCCTGCAAAGGATATTGCCATTTCTTGTCACACATTTGTTATCTCTGAATGAACTCTGGTTCCACTGCCTGGAGTGTTTGATGGTGTTCCTTGGTGAGGAACTAGAGCCAGCCTGGAACTCAGCAGAAGATGGTTTCCTTCTCCCTGATCCTTTACAGGAGATTGGGTTCTGATCCCAGCGGGCGCTGCAATGATTTAAATTAAAAACCATTGAGCTTCTCATCACCCTGCCGTGCATAGGAACTTTCAGCCAGTTTCATATAATTTCACAGCTGGGCAAATCCCAAGGAGACTGGGGCATCTTAAAACTGAAGAAAGTCTGGCTGTACGTATTTGGGTTTCTGCTGGTATGGTCCAGTCCCCTCTGATGTTCTCAACATTCTCTTAAGGCCTCTCCTCTAGGGGAGACCTAGGGAAACTGAGGTGAGAAACCACCAGCCATTTACATGGCTGCTCAGTCTTCACAGGAAGGCTTCTGGTCTTTCCTCTGGGTCTCGGCTCTCTAGAAAGCTGAGAGTAGCTGCTTTGTGGAAATAACTGAAGTTTCTAGGTCACTCTTTCCCTCACCTTTTCCAGACAGAATTAGGTAACTCTACACGTCAGGTATCTAACAGCACAGTGCCCACAGCACAACTCTCGGATCAAGAGAACTCGCACTGTAGTTTAATCTAAAACTTTGTAAAATTAAACTCTTTTTAGGTTAAGTCAGAGTTTAGAACATAAATATCTAAAGCACTTGGGTTTTCTAGAAATGAAGCTTCAAGTCACTAGGAGAAAAACTTAAGACTGTCTGAAGAACTAGTCTGAAATCTTCTGTTACAAATTGAAGTATCTAAAGAAAAGATCATTTTTTAAAGCAATAAAATTTCATCCTAAAAGCATTCCCGCCAAGTTTCTCCCAGCCTATTTCTGATAACAGTGGTGTAAGCTGCTCTAAAAAGGTGACCATATACGTTACACCAGAGACATTCCTGACGAAGCCTAAGATCACAGATGGTTCAAACTGGATGGAGACTCAAGAGATCAGACCTTTATATCCCTCTACACATACATATCCCTCCCTCCCTTCTGCTGCCTCCCTTCTACCTTTCAGCCCAGGAGACAGAGGTCCGCAGAACAGGAGAGTAAGATCCAAGGTAAGCGCCTCTTCAGAGTAGACACAGGACAGCTCACCTCTGTATTCTGCACCTATTCTCATCTACCCTGGAATCAGTCTCACCTCCACAACCAAACCACAGTGCCTGGCACTCCAGAAAGAACCTCCCCAAAGCTAAAAAGGGCTTAAAATGGTTCCAAAATGTACATGCCCTGCTGGGAGGGGGTGCTGCAGGCAGCTTCCTGCCACTGTCTAGTCACATGTCAGGAGGTCCCACACTCCTTTAACCAAGCTCCTGGGGCATACAAGGCAGGACTGTATGGGGGAATATAATTGGGGGAAAAGAACTGTCACTTGTAAGACAGCGAGTCCCAAATGAAAGCAAATGGGACACGCATAGCACATGGAAGGTAACACACCAACAAAGGCACATGACTCTGGCAGGAGCGGACAGAGAGGGCCTGTCCAACTAGGATGATAGGAGGCCACATGGAAGAGACGCAGGCTGAGCCAGGCTTTGCAAGGGACAATGTGAGGACAGGCACAGGACAGTGACTGGGGACAGATTTAGTGAAAGAAAGACAGAGAAGGAATACAAATGGAAAGTCCACACAGAACCGAGAGGAGCCCCAATTGTCTACTGTTTTGATTAAACAAAGAGATGTGGTGAGGCATGAAAGTGGGAAGCTGGACCCTGAGTTGTGCATCACAGGTCAAGCTGATGCTCTCCAGGGACCGATTCCTGATGGGCTGCTCTTTAACCTCATCCTAGCTTCAGTCATGACACTCAGAAGTGGGGGTTCCTTTGCCTATCAGTGCATTTGTTCACCATGCCATCAGGGTGCTTGCTGCTGTCCTGGGCATTGTGGAGTCACAAAAAGCCAAGGCCTTGCCCCCATAAACTTTCCATCCTCCAAGGGGAGCAGGTAACTAATAAAGGCTGACTATATCACCTGACATTTGCTTTGGAAATGAGTAAAACCAAGGAAGAGGGTAGAGAGAAAAGGGGACATGGAGGAGACAGCTGCCCCAAGCAAAGGAGCAGACAGAGGATAGCCTCGTGCGGGGGGGGGGGGGGGCGCTGGGCAGAGACCAGGAGACTCAGCACATGGTGTGGTGTGAATCCACTGAGCTGGGAAGGGAAGAAGCCGGGGAGGGGGCCCTAGGTGAGAATTGGACCCAGAGCCACAGAGGTCACAGAGCAAGGATGTCCCCCTCTACTAGGGCTCCTCCCCACCACGGCTCATGGCTTTTCTGCAAGGCACACAAAAGGTGCTCAACCAACAATTCCCCTGGAAAGCACCTAGAAGACAATGGTGTGAGCTTCAGAGACAGAACCCCTCTCAGGAGTCACATCAGACCAAATGGCAAGAGGACAGTGCCAGCTGATACAGGCTTCTCCTGATTCAGGAAGTAACTTTGGACACACGTCACACTTTTTGAGGGGAATTCACTGCAGCAAACTTAGAGATACAGGTGAGTAAAACACAGCCCTGCACCATGAAGGCTCCAGCACTGCTATCAGCTATACCTATCCCCAGATAGCTGAGTCTACAGAGAAGTCCACAAAGGAATCATTTGCTCAAAACACATACTTGGGACAAGTTCCCAAGTCATTGACTATTATTGCACAACGTGGCCAATAGCTTGAAGTCCCACATGGGTACACCGTGTAGACCATTCTGAAGAAGAGTTTGGTGGGTGTCCACTGGACAGCCCAAGAAGAGCTTAGTTACGAAAAGCAAAGCCAAGCCAAAGGAAAGGAGCAAAGAAAGGAAGTCTGCAGATGCAAAGGCAGCTTACGATGCACCACAGTTCCCGTGTGGTGACCACACCTCACAGGAGTGAAGAGCTCTACGAGTGTGCTCTGCACATCCATACGCCTTTGACACTGCACGCAGAAAGACAGTGCTAACGCACCTGGCAGAGCCTGCCTGAAACATAGCTTCCACAGCACCAAAGGAGCTGGTGAAAGTCTGGGCTGTCCTGAGCCCCGATGGCTGCTCCACGCCTAGCTTGCCACCTTTCCTTTTCAGGGCTCCAACTCTCCCTGGCATCTTGCTTCATTGAGCTCTATGTTGCTATAATATAAATATCAACCACTGTCACATAAAGGAATTTTTATTTTTTGGTCTTTGTTTTTTGAGATAGAGTCTCACTCTGCAATTCAGGCTGGCCTTGAACTCACTTACATAGCCCAGGCTGGCCTTCAACTCAAGGGAGATCTTCCTGCCTCAGGCTCCCGAGTGTTGGGATTTCAGGTATATGCCACCACGCCCAGCTCAAATACGAAATCTAGATTCATGATAGGGTGCTTTTCTAGCATGTATGAGGCCCTGGGTTCCATCTCCAGCACGTCAGAACCCAAACAAAAGAATCTAAGGTGTGGATTTGGCTCACAAAATAGCAAAGTGGATAAAGATTTATAAGATAACTTATTGTGATGTTATCAACAATTTAAATGGGGGGGTCAAAATAGTCTGGAGGGAGGGTCCCTAATGATTAGCAAAAGTCAATCACTTCACAGTTTATCCCAAGCAACACCCGGCCAGCATGTCAGTTTATGCATTGACCCTCCTGAGTGTCCCTCAGGCAGGTGTCACTTGAACCTTTCAATTCTTGTATTGAAAAAATTTGATAAAATTCCCATTTTTATATATCCTGTTACCTTATAAAAATTAATGGACAAAATTTCAATTTTTGGTCATTCTGTACTGATAAGTGGTTAAATTTTGATATAAACAGAATGATCATGTACAGTGGCCTCAGAAAAAGCTTACAATAGAAGGTTAGTACAAAAGCTTAAGACAGAATTGTATCTTGAGTGTGCCCTTGAAGTTTTTATCTATTATGATGCAAGATCACATCTGACACGCTATTATATACAGTACACTGTTATGTAGAGTGTACTCTTAAAAATAGAAGTGGAAAAAAATAGAAGTGGAAGGGGGGCTGAGGATTTAGCTAGGGGTTGTAAGCACTTGCTTGGCAAGCACAAGATTGTTGAGTTCTGGTACAAAAAAAAACCATAGAAGTTGATATATCAATGTAAACTGATGACAGTTTCTCAGTGGAAGGATTACAAACATTTGTGATTACTTATTCATTTCTGAGTGCACTACTTTTTTACAACAAGCATGTCTTTTTATAATGAGAACTTCTTGGTTTTTTTTTTTTTTTGTTTTTGTTTTTTTGTATCAGGAACCCAACTTGGGACCTCACAATTGCCAGAGGGGCATTGTGCTGCTGAGCTACATCCCCAGTCTAAAATTTTTTATTGTAGCAAGTGTTTCACATTTGCTTTGCCTTTGTCAAACTCTAGTTCATTCCTACTGTTTTTGACCAATAAAGGCAACCGACTTCAGAATATCTAAGACAGTGGGGCCACTGCTACTAACTGGACATTTGAAGTTATTTGAGCTGGGAAAAGGCCACTCAAAGTTGAGTACTGTACAGTGTCTGATCAAAGAAGGGACAGAAATGTCTTCACTGGAGAACAATTCACAATACATAAATTCTGACCAAATTTTTTTCCTCAAACACCTAATTAGAGCTGGGGACACAGAGTTGAGAAAATGAAACCCTTTCACTTACCACTAAATACAAAGACCAACAGTTGCACCAACAAACATACTTAACATGGTTAAGGAGATGAAACTGGGCTTGAGAAAGAGATCTCTGAACTGGTATCTAGGAGATCATATAGATTTTGGCGGGTGACAAGGTGGTGGATACCTGGGCCAGTGTTCCAGGATGGGAACAGAAGATGCAGACCTGGGAGCAGGAAGGACCATACAACTGGAACTCCTGACACAATCAGCAATATACTCTAATCAGGGAAATTAACCTGCAACAGAGCACTAACAGCAGGAAATCAAGTTAATACAGGATCATTCTGGAGTGCAGGACTAGGAGGAAGCCTGCTCTCTTCTACTCTTGCCCATAACAATCGCTCAACATTCCACTTAGGAAATCTCATGTGCTCAGCTGACCTTTAAAACTCTGCTGTAGAACATGCAATTACAAAAGGAGAGACACACATAGTCCACTACTCAGACAAGGCAATCGAAAATAACCGATCAAGATAAATTGCTGTTTGACTTCAACAGCTCCTCTTTCTGCCTATTTTGGAAATAGGAAACAAATAGAACACATCATTTAAAATAGCTCAAAGTGGACTAATACTCAGGACAGGAAAGCAAAAGCCCACTCTGTAATTAACACTAATCTCACTTAATGGAGAAAGTAGCCCACTTCTTTTGAAATACTGCTTTCAACACAAGTTTCCTAACACTGTGTGTCTTAACAAGCTATTTAAACCAATCTATAGCAATTCTAAAGCTAGTAGATGGCCCATAAAACAGCAAGACAACTGAGACCAAAAACTGAAAAAGGAATCAGCACTTAGGCAAACTAAACTAAAAAAAAAAAAAAAAAAACAGCAGAGACAAACAGTAAATAACCATCAATGAAAACACAAGCTAACTACCAAATTACCAGCAACATAAATATCGCCAACAACATGTATAAAACTTCCATGCTCAATATCAGCCAGGGATAAACTGGATAAGACAATTTACAAAGTAAGAGGAAGTGAACAAGGAGAAAGAAAAGCGTAGCCAGCAGGAGAAGTACTCACAAAGGAAAGTGCCCTTTCCTCCCAGCGCATGTGGTGCAGTTAGGACCCTGACTTCATCCATAGGTGGAAGTTCCACTGTCTACAAGTTCTCCAGCTACAGCCAAGGCCCTGCTGCAAAGGGGGAAAGCAAGTTTCTCTGGATCGCATTTACTAAATACCTGTTAAACTCCAGGTACTGTTCTGGGCACTGAGTGGGCAACAAACTAGGCTGTGTACCTGAGTTTTGAACTAAAAGACATAAGTGAAGCTGAGTCTCCAATCAAGGAAGGATGTAACTGTGACGAAGCCTCCTTACTTTCCTCCTAATGTGATGTATTTCTCCTTTCAGCTTTGGAGAGCCGGCAGAAGGAAAGGATAAAGAAGAACCAGGAAAAGGGTAGAACACAGGAGAAGCAAAGCTGCTTTCTTCTTACATAAGCACTGTCCACTGGCGAGGAACCTTCACTATCCTGATACCCTTGCCTTTCTGCATTTTAATTCTAGAACTCTGTTCTGAATCTAGTTCCTTCTGGCACTACATGCTGGACTACAGTCATGTTTTGAATGGGAAAACACTGGGAAGGCTGGAGCTCACCACATACAGAGCTCTAGCAGAGCACACAACTCAGCACAGAAGAACAAGGTGATTAATGGATACTTCTTGACAACAAGGGTGCCCAGGGCTTGCTTTTCAAGAACCTCTGTGCAGCAAACCTTCATCCTAGTTCCTGGAAACACAGCCTAGAATCGCACCCAGGGCGGGTACTTACACAGATGCATTCAACAATTTGGGATCCCCTCACACACTGCATGTGTCTCTCCGACAGGATCAGTGGGAATGGTGGTGATGGGTACCAATACTACAGGAAGAATAACTTGTGAAGGCACACTGAGAATTTCTAACTATAACTCTTTCTGACCTAGAAATTCTACCTTCCCTTTCTTTTCTCCAGAAGAAATTGGCACAGAAATGCACAAAGATTTAGTTGTAAATCTCTATACCCCAATAGCTGCGGTAGGTAAAAATGAGATTTAAAAAATCTCTATCAATGCAAGTTCAACAACCTTTGCAATATCTACCTAATAGAATATCACATGGACCTTAGCATGATATCAAAAATAGTTATGGAAGGAAAAAAATATTAAGGGCAAAACTCCCTTACAACTGCGATCTGAACCCATCTTAGAAAAACAGAATATATGAATACATATGGATTAACTATGTCTATCTATCTACATAATTTTTGCATATGCAGATAGAAACAGGAATAGGGAGAGACAAGTGGAACAGACAGAGGTAAAGATTATAATATATAGCAACATATTGCACTGCAGTAAATTCTTTTCAGCTTGTTGTGATTTTTAAATTTCCCATGATGTGAACATCGAATTACACAATACTCTCTCATGTTTACCTCTCCCTTGACCACTGATGACTTCAGACAACCTCCTTCCATAGCCACCGAGGTCTGTGCTGGCCCTGAAGCCAATCAGAGCCCACCTTAGGCAGCTCCCTCATTGGCTGAAGTTCTGAAAATGACTCACAAAATACAGGTCTCATCCTCTCTTTTGACAGTTTTTAGTCTAACTGGGTTTGAAACCGAGGTGTTCCTTCTTTTCACAATGTCATTATCCATGTTTATCCATTTAAATAGGCTCACCACTGGTTAATGCTTAAATGAGGCTAATGTGCCAGTAAAAAAAAAATAATTCTTTTATTTTCAAGACTGAAATGAACTTGGAAAGTATCTAATTTTGCTTCAAGCGTTTTCAAGAAGCTGTGAAGCTTCCGCATCCTGCCAAGCTAGCTGCCTGTTTGCAGTCTCCATGCAAGACTCAGAAGCCGAGCAGTCAGCTTGCTTTTCCTTCAAGAACCTGAGCCAGCTGAGGTGGCACGCTTTCCCTGCAGGGAGTTATCTGTTGGCAAACGCCCTGCCTGGGCACTCCTCCAAAGCGGAGCGTGTTCCCAGAGGAAGCCACCAGGCTGTTCTGCCCCATCCAAAAATTCTCTGGCACTAAGTACCACGCGTGTGTGTGTACAAATCAGCTTCCAGGGAGCCTGAGATGTGGGCCAGCAGTAAGTTCCAAAACTACATTAGAAATGCTGCATTCAACTTTATGTGCCCAGTTGGAGGGATAAAACACTCCTGGGCAGCAAGGACTTGCTTTTTAAAACTCCAAGTCTTACTGTAATTCATAATACAAGTTTTTTCAGCACATAGGCTACTGGAAAATTAGTGGGTTGCCTATCAAGCAAAGACAAAATTGGCTGTTTTGAGGTAAGCTGGATCTTCTGGTTACAATAATCTGCAAAATAGCTATAATTCTTTTGTAGAGCTTTGTTCTGGAGGAAACTGAATACGAAGCAGTAAATTTATGGTCGATTGGAAAAAAGAAAAAAAATTTACTTAGCTCTACACACAAAAAAACCAAGATAGACACTAATCTGAAATCACTACAAAATCCCCAACATGTAGATATACTCATGAAGACCACAGGTCATAAGGTGGAGATACTTAAACAGTAGCCACAACCTGTTTGAAGCAAGAGACACCTGGGGATCTATGAGCTGACATCGTAAGTGTGACAGTGCACTGGCCGGCTGAAAACCGCAATGGCCGAGTGTCTAAGAGCTTAACATGAGCAAGTTTCTATATGCAAGATTCAAAGATGGGTGCAGCATAGTCCCTGACTTCCAGAGGTCTCCATTGATTAAATATGCAGGGATCAATGAGATGAGTTCAGAAAGAGCTATGATAGAGATATGCACATAACGCCTGCCTAAGCCTAATGAGAAGCCAAATGATAAAACATTTAGCTTAAACTGAATATGCAGGAAGAACTTCCTGAGGCCACATTGTCCGCACTGAGTTTAGAGACGAAGACCCGCTAAAGGAAGAAGGTGGGTTTCATGGATGGCTTTACAGGCAGAAAGCTGGGGAGAAGTGTGAAAAGGTGTTCCAGTCATCTAAACTGAAGGGGTATATTTAAGGAGGAAAGTGATGGTAGCTCATGTCAGACAACACCGCAACAGAGGATCATGCTGGGGCTTGGGCGTCACCCCGTGGGGTCTGAAGGCAAGAGACCAGGCACTGGAAAGAGAATGGGGTCACCATGAAGGGTTAGGGTAGTATAATTTGCTCCTTCTTGGGTTTAGGCTAGGAGAGAAATCCATAGGCAGGTCCCTCCTACTAGTTCTTCCACAATGACAGGTCAAAATCTTCATGGTGAAGAGGTCACACAGATTTGGGTGGAATAGACCAAAGGACAGTGAGAAGACAGTAGGCAGGACACTCCCTTGTACAGCCAATCTGAAACAAAGAATTCCCAAGGGATAGAACAGCCATGATCACCACCAAAGGACAGGTCGGGGTAAGAAAGGGAGAACCTATGCAAACAGTGTGAGGTGCCCGAGCCTTGGTCTGTCTAAATCAGAGTAGAATAAAGGACAGACCCTTGAACCCCAGCTGCCGGAATGAGAGAACTGCACTGCATATCGATTTTATTTAGTGGGGAACTGCCTTCATCCCGGAAGACAAGGGAGAGTGTTTCTGACAGGGCCCATCCACCCCAACTTTTCCCTCTAGGTGTCTGATTCATAACACAGTCCTCAATTGCACACAGGAGGAAATTTCAGGCTTAGAGCCCAGTTTTTCAAGGTTGTTCTCATCAACCTCCCCACCTCGCACAAGCTGATCCTCCTTCTCACCCTCCTCCTTCTCCTCCTCTTCCATATTTGTGTTTTGTCTAAATAGCCCACACCATTCAACCAATTATCAAAGCCAAGAACAAGAACTCTTTCATCTTTGGTGACATCCCATAGCCAATGAATAATCCAGGGCTGCAAGTTCCAGCCTCGATTATCCCTACAGCTCCCCTTTCTAGGTTTCCTGGGCCACTACATCAGTTTCAGCAGCCTCCTCTAGAGTCCTTGCTGTGGCTTCTCGACAATCTCATTATGCAGCATCAAATGGAGCCCTTTGAATGCTAAATGACCATGCTGTACCTTGGCTGTTAACACTTCCTGACCTCTGCCTATGGGCTGGGTTTTAAGTCATACTGAATGAGTTGTTTGCAATCATCAGGAAATCAATTCACATTAGACGTTCACTCATCATTTATTTACTAGATTTACTGAATTTTAATATGTATTGGACATTCTTGAGAAAATAGAAGAGTGAAGGAAAAACTCCAATAAGATGCGGCCTCACATGTATTAGGAGAGTTATTAGCAAAAAAACACGAATTTCAAGTACTGGAGAGTATAGAAGAATGAAGGCTCCTTGTATACTACTGACGATGATATAAAATTGTACAGTAGAAAATGGTATAGCAGCCCTTGAAAAATTACAAAGAAAACTATACGTGATCAAGCAATTTCTTTCTAATGTATATTCTCAGAATTGAAATCAAAGCTTCAGTGAAGTATTTGCACATCTATGTTCACAGCAATATTACTCACAATAGCCCAAAGCAAGAAACAACTTACACCCATCAGTAGATGAACTGATAAAAGAAATGAAACATAGGCAAAGCACAGACCATTACTCAACCCTAAGAGAAGAGAAGGATATTCTGACACCTCAGCGTGGGTAAGTCTTGAAGACACGCCAAGTGAAATAATCCATTCACAAGAGGACAGACATTGTCTGACTCCACTTATTCAAGGTACCTAAGGTAATCAAATCCATGGAGACAAAAAGTAAAATTAGTAGTTGTCAGGAGCTGAGGATGAGAAGAGAATGAGAAATTACTTACGGGTAGAATTTCATTTCATAAGCTGAGAAGTATTCTGAAGACCATCTGCTTGCACAGTGATGTCAATGCACATTAATACTGCTGTACACTTAAAAATGGCTAAAATAGTAACTTTTTGTAGAGAGTTCATCTTACCACAACTATTAAAAAAATATAAAGGCATTAGTTGCCGCCCATTTATTATAGAAAAATTCAGTTGTGTTTTAGGTCACACATATTCACCACAAATTGTGAATACATCTTAAAAACAAGCTGCCCAGAACTCATCAAAATGTCACATGCAATCTTAGGCACATGCCAGAGGGTCCTGAGCTGCAGTCTCTCCTACTTCCAACATACTCTGCCCAAACAGAAGGCACATCTCCCCATCTCTCCAAGGAGCAGCTCTCCTAGAGAATCAAAGCAAACTGAAGAACACTGCCCAGCTTTCAGAGCTCTTTCCAGCCAGGACTTCAGCCCACAGAGCCCTCTTATCTCTCAGCACAATTCTCTCCAAACATCCATCTACTTTACTCATGTAATTTCCTTTCCCTGCAGATCGCCTCTCCAATCTGTCTCTCCTACTTGCACAGCAGTCATCTGTGGATCTTGGAGAAAATTCACCAGAAGAACCAAGAGGAGTGATTTCAGGTCCCTGAGGGTCCAGGGCCAGGTCCAATTAGCATTCTTCTGTTCATTCCAAGCCAGGTAGTACTGATATCTGTAGGTGTACTTGCATAAGGAAGAAAGCACCAGACCACGGCTTCTACTGGGTCTTTTACTTAAGGCCCTGTGTAACCTGCTATGCCCTCTGCCTCATTCTTCTCTAGACAAGCGCTCTAGCTATTCATCGTGAGCTGTTGTTGTACTATGCAAATGATCCACATTGGAGAGCAAACAAGGCAGACATTAAGATAGGGAAAAATGCCTTGCCTCTATGCAGTTGAGGACAAATGGGCTCCTGAGAAACCAGGCTTATCACAAATTCCATAATGCACTGGGCTCCATATTGATAAAGATTCCTCCTAGAAGCCTAAGTCTTCTGGTTTCTCAGTCACCCAACACATAATGGCACGGCTACCCAAAGGGGCCCTGGTACCAAGAAGATCATCCCTTCACCTTGTCTCATCCCTGCCCCTCAACCTCCCAGAGAACCAACTGGCCCCTCGTAGCACCAGTCTTGGAGTGCTGACAGCTGTGCTCTTCTCCTAGGCTCTCTGTAGTCAGTGCCTAACACTTCGCAGACTAGTGGTGCAAGCAGAGCCTCAATAAACACATGCTGCTCTGCCCAAGCCCCTTGGCCCTACGTTTCCATGTTGAGAAACAAGCACACACTTGGGTCTAACAGTTTCATATCTCAATTCAAACAATTACCAAGCCAAGGCCTAAGTATTCAACATATTTCTTTCAATGCGCTTCCCATATACAGCACAGTGTTTAATTTAGGATGAAGGTATTTATATCTGTGACATCAAATAAACAAATAGATAGACAGACAGATAAGCAACGAGGCTAACTTTAATTCTGCTTCATTTCGCCCAGTAGCTGCAGCTGACAACTTCACAACACGATATCTGCTCCTCATAAATCAGACTCAGCAATTTTTCTGCAATTATATTTTAATTCATGGGTAATCATTTCTCTACAGCAGGTGGCAAGTTGAGGGGGGCTGGAAGCCAGGGAGAAAGAAGGTATGATCAACTATTAAGTGACTTTTATTTGAATTTGTACCAGCAAGCATTGCAGAGACAGCAGGGATAAAAACGTGTCTGTTACCAGAGGCCAGGTGAATGGGAAGCGTGATGCTCGTGTTGGATACACCCAGAGCCATTTCCTCAGCCAGCTGCAATTCGCTCTGAAACAGACTGCTCCTTGCTTGGCACTCCGATTGCCTCTGCCTAATACTCTATGTCCTCACAAGCCCATCCTTCTACCTTTAAGATTACTCAACAGGACCTTAAGATTGTTCCAGTAACTGCACTGTCATCTGGGCCTAGACCTATGTCACAAAAATGCATTTCTTTGCATATTGTGCCTTTCTTCAACATATGGAACTCATGCTTAGAAAAATTAATTTAAAACAAAAGAAAAAATATTTTCCCCACAGGACCCATATATTTTGCTAAAATTTCACTCTTATATCCGTTTGCCAAATTTTTATTAACCACATTATATGACTGACACTTTAAAAAACAGAATGAGTAAGAAGAGGTCCCTGACCTCAAAAGACTTCCTTTTATCCAACAGGAAGCAGAATTTACCCAGCTACCAGCTCAGCCCATCCCTGCAGACTGCCCCCCTCAGAGGGAAGGGAGCCCCTTACCTTCCACCCCTGCTCTCTAAAGCATCAACTGCACCTTGCTCTCTCTCTAAGGCTAAAACCCAGACACTGGCCACTACTCTCTTTCCCTAGGCCTATGGCAGTAACTTTCTTAGCAGCCTCTTGCACCTGAGCCACATTCTGCACAAGTCACATGGCCAGCGTTCTACACACTCCTGACCCAAGCTCTCCGGCAGCTTCCCAGACTTCAGTGGCCACGACGTGCAGCAGCTGGCCAGGTGTTGCCCCATGCCCACCTCCTCCCAACCTCCTCCTCACCTCCCATTTTGACGCTGTAGCCCTCGTCCTGCCCTCTGCCTGGGCACATCCTTCTCCATTCTTCTTCTCAGCTTCAGGAGCTTCACCTTCCCTCCTCAGGAATCCCGCCCTGAACACTCCATTGAATTCTGCCCCGAGACTTCCTATTCCACTCTACTTTCAGGATTTATTTTTCAGGAATCCTGCTGATTGCTTCTCTCCTCTAATGATCATGTACACTGACCTTGCCAGCATCACCAGCAACTTAGAACTGTGTCTAATTCACAGCAGGCTCAGAAAGGATTTGCTGACAGATGAAGGTTCACTACCAAGAGTAATCAAATAAGGACAGCAGCAATGCGCCAGTATGACATAGAGGGACATTACTTTTGATTGAGAGCATGTGTCAGCAACAGTTTCCAGAAAAGAGACTGCTTTAGGGGGCCTTGGTAAACTAGGCAAAATGCACCCCAGGCACTGAACCTTGCAGAGGAAAATCCCCAGAGACACAGGTGAGTCTAGGAGTGTCTGAGCCACGAAAACTGTACAGAAGGTGGGGAGGGGAGAACACCTCGGGGATGCCTCAGCGGGGAGTACAGACTTTACATAGCACAGGACGGAAAGTATGTCAGACACCACAGAAAGTCAGTGAAATGTGCTGAGGCTGAAACCAGTGTACTCTAATCTGCCCTTCAAAAACCCTGAGAAGAGCTATGTGAACTCAAAATTAAACAATAAAAAAAGGCATCACTTTTAAGGGGACTATATATTCTTTGGGGGAGAAAAAAGGACCTCAATTTTGTGCATGTATAAATGTGAAAGAAACTGGGGCACGCAGTTAGTGACCCTGCGTCTCAGGCAAAGGCCGATTAAAGATTACTTTTGGAATTCCAAAGGCATTAAACAGCCCCATCACATGTGCAAAGGGTTCCAGATTAAACTTAGGCCAAAAAGGTAGAATCCAGATTCAGGATTTGCTGAGGCCCAGCCTGGGAGAAGAAGCCAAGCACTTTTTTACACCACAGAACGATCTGATCAGACAGTGTCACACAGGTGAAACTGACCCTCAAGAACTACATATCAGTGTCACCTTATTGGAAATGACATGAGCAAACAAGTGACTCAGCCTTAGTCACCCCAAGAGGCAGCTGTTAATAATGCAGTAAGGAATCAAGGACCTCACCAAACGCACTTTCTGAAGTATTGATTACACCATTCCTTCGAGAGGGTTCTCACCTCTCACAGTTCTTACTGGTACAAGCATATTTACAGAGGGAGTTGCTCAGTGAGCACCAGGGTCCTCAGTCCCCACATAAGAAGATGGAAAGGGGGAATGGGAAGGCCAAGGCAGCACAACGGAGAACTCCTGTGCCTGTAGAAGTCACAGACTTGGAGCTGTGCCACCTGACTCTTCCTTTATTATCTCCAAAAAGATAGGGGACCCAGGCTGCAGCTGCAGCCTGTCAAAGGTATCAAATGTGGAGCCAGATCCCAGGCCCTATCCACGGAGGGATTCTCTGCAGGTCCCTGCATCCCATAATGCAAAGTGCAGGCCCAGCAGAGCTGAGGTGAGGGAGCCCAGGGATGGGGTTGTGGGAGGTGCTGTTCCCAGGTGTTTTCCCAATCACTGACATCTTCCCAAAGCCACAGAGGACCCAAGCAATTGAGCTGGCAGAAACACTCAGCTGGGTCCTTAGCAGTATTCCTACTATCTGCTCGAAAGTAGCAAAGACCATTTCCTGAGCAATATATTGGAGTCTCTGAGAATCAAGGCTGGCTGTTATTAAAAATAATTTATAAAATGAGATAAAAAGCCTATTGCATACCAGCCAAAGAGATCATGCACCAAGTAATCAAAGTGCCAACTGTAAAATATTAGACATTTAGGAAAATGATAATGAAGCTTGTAACGATTCCTACCAATACTTATTATGTGGTTAAGCAAAAAGAAAAATCAGAAAAAATAATCCCATTTATGTTGTGGTTTTCACTTAGTAAAATTATGTAGCGCACATACTGGAAAGGGCTGGAAGGGAACTAGGAAAATGACTGTAGCTGAGCTGCTAGGAAGGCACCATCGCAGAAGTGGTACTTTTATCCAGTGTCTGTACAGAGTTGGCACAATAAATACCATGACAGAAACAATCACAGGGGAGGCACACAGCCGTTCACTCACCCAGGGTTGTACAACATGACTGCGGACAGGTTCTCACAGGACTTCGAGAGGTCAGTCATGGACAAGCTGAAGGAGGACAGAAGGCCACTCTAAGAGCAGACACAAGGCAGAGCGGTTACCAAGGTGGGTAAGAGAAGGCCAGTGCTCCAGTCTCACCGCCTTCAGCTTGCGAGGGGTAACAAGACACGCATATTCTTATTAATGCCCAGAGCAATGGGTCAATCTGAGAATGGCAGCTCAGGGCCTGCCAAAGCCCTGTACTTCCCACTCCTTGAGCGGGGGTGCGAAGCACACAGAAACCCACCGGATTCCCAACTCTACGGCGGGGTCCACACAGTTACAGTGGAGGAAGAGCCACAACATCTTCTGCTTCCCAGTAGGCAGTGGCCACTGCCATCATTGGTGCCCAACTGCACTAACTGAATGACAAAGACAAGGAGAGAGGGGAGGGGACCAAAATTTAACAGTCTGACCCACCAGGCTTCTAGTGAGAGCTCTCAGCAGACAAGTTTTCCTCCCTCTGAAACTACCAGGAGGGAACCTGCAAGGTGGCCTACGCTAGAACAGACAAGCGGCTTCAGTGACCTGGCCAGCAGCCATGGAGAGGCTGGAGCTTGGTTCTCTGTCTGCACCTCTTGCAAGTGCTAACAATCAAAGGCAGTCTCTGAAGCAGGCCAAGTGCAGAAGCTGTGTAACTGTTAGGGGAAGACTCCCCACTCTCTGCCTTGAGCAGATTAGAGAAAGTCTGCCTTCATGCAGTTTCTCAGTAATCTGGAACGGGGGCGTCACAACGGTAGCTGTGCCTATCAAGTGGCAGGAGATGCACAGTTCCAGCTCCTACAAACATCAGCAGTGGTCTTCACCATCTTCCTCTTGGTTTTCAGGCCATCTCCTCCCTCGTGCACCTTTTGGATGGCCCCATCTCCCCAAACCAATGGCCGCCACTTGTCCTAATTCAGCCTGCTCTGCTTCACATCCCAGTGAAAAATCCAATTTACCGGGGCTGATTTGGGAAGAAGGTGATTCCAATTTTGATTATTTCCTCAGACAGACGCTAACTGGAAGTCACTCTCCGCTTAATGCAAAATGATACTCAACTAACTGAGGGAGAGGAAGACCAAAGAGAAGGCTCTGGCACAGTGCTTTTCCCTGCTTTCTCTGGGCCCCACTGGCTTGCCCTCCTACTTTATCAGCCAATCACCTGCCAGCAAACAAACTGACTATATCAACAAATGTCTAGAGTCTACAGAGCTACCTCTCCAGAGGTCTGTACTCTGAAAAGCTAGGCTGCTGGAACCACCTGGAACACCTACACCCTCACTCCAGACAGGAAGCTCCCTCCTGGAAATGGCACACCCTTACCTTCCTCTTCTCCCTGAGCTTGGCAGCTTCCTTTGGATGATTAAAACGAAACATATTGGTTCTTCCCAAGAGTATCACAGCACCTGAGAACACATAAGCAGCAATAAATTATGGTGAGCAGTTTGGTCAGCTGATGAGACTAAGGAAGGATGGAATTCTAAAGCTGACATTAAATTTCCAGTGTTTCACAAAATAATAAGAGAAAGTTTCAGTCTCCAAAGTCTGCTTAGATAAGCTAAATTTCAAATCTGTGAATACTTTTATTTTTATAGCTGGATGTCACAATACTCGTGATAATCTATGTAGATATGAAATATCTAAGTCTTACAACCTATTATGAAACTCAAAGCCCAATATAAAGGTAATTAGACTTTTGATTGTTTGGAAGGAGGAAAAAACAGTTCTCCAAAGAGATCTAACATCAACCAAAGCATATGGTTACAAATTTAGTGAATGTATATTAATGCTGATAAAAGTAGAACTCTCAAAGAAAAGTGCTTTCTAAAAGAAACAGTGAAATTGGCAGTTTAGGTAACTATTATTACAATGATCCTCAGAGTTTTACAAAAAAGAAACTTTCTACATACTTGCATCATCTATTTTCAAGGAAATGCACAAACTAATCTCATCAAAAACCCATTAAAATTTAGATGACCACATTAGACATTCAATAAACTAGAAAAGCTCCTTTGGCTTGACTAGACATCTAAGAAAGACTCCTTATTCAGAAAACAACTGTTTGGAAGGCAAAAGAATTCAAAGTAAATACATAAGGATAACAAAGTCAAGGGCCTGCACTGCAAAGAGGTGTGTGTGGGGGGGTGATTTCAAATTGATTACACAAACAAACTCCTTCTCAGCTCAAACTCCTTCTCAGCTCAAAAGCTAGCAGACAGGCCTGAAGGGCAGTAAGCTCCCTGTTACTGGAAGTAAGAGAAGCAATGTTGCAGAAGTGATCTGCTATCCCATAAGGTGCTATTACACCCCGGTGTCTATACCTCTGGACAAATTCCCATATTCAGTCTTTGTCTAGAAAAATACAGTACAGTGAGTGTGGTTGCATGTGTACCATCTTAGTGACAGTATAGGCTAGAACAGCAGGACCCAGACTTGTGCACTAAGGACTGTGGCTGGGTCTCACTGGACAGGCAGAGGACAGAGATGTGCTCCGTGGAGAGAAGTCAAAGTGTGGCTGGGGTCAGACAGGAGCATGGCTTGCTGTATGTGAGGCAGTGGAGAGAGTCAAGTGCACCCAAAATACAGGATGTCCGAACAACAGCAAGAACTGACACTGGAAAGATGAGCAGAGACAGACATTATAGGTCAGGTCAGCAGGGTAAAGAGTTTTGATCAGAGGTCACAAACTGGAACACAGTGATAAAACTCACCTTCTAGACACATGTTTTTGGTGTCCCATATAGATCAGATGCCAATAGTTAAAAGCCTAGTGATTTCACATACAACTCTGGGTTTCTTTCTAGCAACCCTGGATAAATGTGAATATGGATTATCAGCAGATCTCTGCTGCCATTCAGCCCAAGTCTGTGGGCTTTTGATGGTTGCTTCCTGGGGGCAAGACTCCAGACCCTGGCTGACTATAGTCACCAACTCTCATTTTCAGACACCTGCACTGCAACCCTGCAGGTCATATCCAAAATCCAGGCACACATTTCTGAGCTTTGGCCAGGACGTCTCTGCCTACACCATGCCATATTTTAGATGTCTCAAAGGATTTTTTCATGTGCAATATGGCTAGAACCTAACTCATCCAGAGCATCACCAGAGATAGCAACTTATGTCTGGTAGTGCTTGTCATTATTTAGCACAAACAAAAGCCCATTTTAAAATCAAAAGACAATTTCAGAAGACCAGAAGGCGATCAGAGCTTATTAGCCATTCACCTATCTGTTTATTATCAGAGCTTATTAGCCATTCACCTATCTGTTTATCCCTGTCATGTGCAATAGCATTTGTGTATTTTCCAACAATGGGAAGGATACATTACTATAAGAAAGGTGTTTCCTATGCTTTTTACAACTAAGACTCAGAGCTATGAGCCTCACTGAAAATCAAAAGTTAAGCAGCCATGTCTAGAATATATGTACATTTGATGCTCTTAAAGTTACATTAAAGATTAATAAGGCAATCAGATTCTAGTGTTAATTACATTTAATCTAATTCTTTTTTTTTTTCCCGGTTAATCAAATGCCTGGCCACGCAAGTTGAAAATTGCTAAAATATGTTAATAGAAAAATAGAATAGTATTTCAGAGACATATTTCAAGTCGTATTAAATCACTAAAAATAATCTTGCCATCCATGGTATTTGCATAAAATACACATTAACAAGCCCTTTAAGGAGTTAAAGAAGAAAGCAAAAATATCCATGACAATTCATTATTTCCATCTAAATAATGGGTGTCAATTGGCAGCACATGAGGGGACTGTATTAAGCAAGGTTTGCCTTCCCTTCCTGTATGGATCTTTCAGCCAATAAACACTAAGTTTAAAATTTTGCTTCTTTTTGCACAATGTTGCTGTTCATTCATTTATTCAGCAAATTCTTAGTGAATATTTAGTAAACACTAGTCATTGTAAGAACACACAGTTGAGCAAGCCAGATACAGTGCAGTTTTCTTTGGGGAGCTTAAACTGAGACTAGGAGAGAGAGGTAAATAACTAAATCAGATTCAGTATTCAGATGAATGAATGCTGCTATGGCTTGAGTCTGGATGCCCTCCAAATTCTCAAGCGGTTATAGCTGGGGCTTTTTTAGAGCTGGCTGGATCTAAAATGTGTGATACTGGGATTAAGGGTGAGTGATTACTAAATCACTTTACTGATTAGTTTGGGATTGCCCTAATCCTGGTAGCCTAAATACAATATAAAAAGGGGTAGAAAGGTGCCATTATGGTCCTTTCCTTGTTGTTTTGCTAGCTTCTGCCTACCATAAACTGCATCTGCTCGGTGATGCCTGTCTCCCACGCCACCCTGCCAGCCAGTTATGGACTGAAACATCTTCAAACTGTGAGCTAAATAAATATTTCCTCCTTTAACTTTGGGTGTAGGTATTTTGTCTCAGCAATGCAAAAAAAATAAGATAAACACAAAGCTGCAACTGAAGGAAAGAGCCATGCTCAGGGCTCACAAAAGCAAGGGAAGGGGGCCTGTTGTAGGGTGTCTAGGACAAGTGTTCCCTGAGAGAAGTGGTGTTTTAGACAACCTCTGAGGATGAGTGAGGAGAACGGCACACATGAAGGGGCTGTGTCAATCAAGAGTGATGACAATGACAAGAGACTGGAAGACAGCCATTGGCTGGTAGAGGACACAGCAAATCTTAGTGTGCAAGATGAGGCTTGACAGAGGCGGGGGATGAACACCCCAAATCCTTCGGGATATGGTAAAGCAATCTGTCTTTTATCTAACTGCAATCAAAAAACTGTGCAATGGCACAACATAATTAGTTTCAAGAAGATCATTCAACTGAAGAGTGACAAAAGAGGAGAACGAGTAGAAGCAGAGAGACAATGTAGGGGCTAACACAGTGGTCTGGGTCAAAGAGGGTGATACTTCAGGACGACAAGAGGTAGTGAAGGAGGAAAGCAAACATCCTGGAAGGGATCTAAGAGACAAAATCTACTGGATTCTATGATAGCTGCATACAAGGAAGAGAAGGGGGCTGAGTAGAACACTGCCTGTGCATTGTACTATTAGCTGTGTAACCAAGCAGACTTGAACACTGGAAAAAGACCAAGGCTAGGGTGAGAAAGAAATCTCAGTTTTGGTTTTAAATGAATTTGAGATGCCTTTAGCAAATAAAACTATGGGCCCAAGACTCTTAAGAAATAAGCCCTGGGATATCTACTACCTATCTGATAACTGGATGTATGTTTATATAAGCATTTACATACATGTATAAAGATATTAGGAAAAACACTATTTCTTTTTATCTATTTCAAAGCTTTAACAGATGAAACCACAAACATGAGAATATCACCCAACAAGAGAAAAGGGAAGCAGAGGGAAGGTGGACCTAGGACTGGGTACACTTGGGAGAACGCTGGCCTTTAATGCCAAAAAGGAAGAACTTGCAAAGAAAATAGAGGAGGGGCATCAAAGAGAGAAGGAAACCCTCAGAAGCCAAGGGGAGAAGAGGCCTGTAATGCAGAAGTCTGCTGAGAGTGCTCCTAAAATGAAGACATTAGGCCACACAGGTGTGATGATCTTGGTGCGAGCTTAATGAGAAGTGGCCAAACCAAGACAAAGGGGCTGAGAAGTGAGTGAGAGTTAAGGAAATGCAGATCTGATGGGTACAACAGGCCGGAGAAGACCGGGCATGAAAAAAGACGTTCTGGCAGTAGTCAGGGTGGGGAGGGCACACCCCACAGGGTGTTTAGTTTTTATTAACATTCATGAGTATCTTTTAAAAAAATAGTAAGTAAGCTGGAGAAAATAGAAGAATTAATGAGTAAATGAATAAATAAATGTGTGAATGAATGAAACCCACGAATAAGAATGGCCAATGGTGTGAAGTTTCTCAGTGAGACCAAGAGTATGTGTCCTACCCAGTGATCTTGGGCTGGCCAAGACAAGTTGGGTGGCAACCACTCCAGAAATCAGTCTCTTCATTTACTCATCAAATAGGGCAATTTCTTTTGTAATAATGCTAGCAGAGTACACACAAGAAGAAAAGTAACTGCACTAGACCCTAAAGACTGGGGTGGACCTCTTTCTTAATGTCCAGTGTCCTTTGTCTTAAGGTTTGGTGCAATATGTCAAAAAAAAAAAAAAAATAGGGCAATTTCTAAGGTCGCTTCCAGATTTTAAATTCTTTTTAACTATGAAATGCTTCTTGCTCTGAGGTTAATGTGATTAATCCCAGCAGATGGACTTTTTGTGATACACTTAATTTGTAATTTTGAAAGCATGTCTAAACCTCCTTGAAATATATGATGGCTTCTCTGAGATTACTTCAGAGCTTGTTAAGTACCTGAAGACAGACAAATTCCAGACGGTCTTAAAAAGGAATGAAGGGGAAATGACATTGTAAAAGGGGAGACAAAGCCATTTATTATAAAAAAAAAAAGTAAGATAAAAAGCTTCATTTAAATCTCCATGAACAATGATTGTTGGTTTTATATGAGACTTTCTAATTTTAGTATTTCAAGTACACTGAAAGAATAAGCATATAAATATTTGTGATTTCTAATCAGTATATAGAGAACAATTATTAATATCACCATTAAGTACAATACTGTATCTTCCTCCTCAAATTTTATATGAAAATTTCTAAAGGCTATTGTAGAAACAAACTCTTTTTTTTCTGCTAAATGCTGTCATATGAGTACTTTGAAGGTGATGATATACAAAAGACATTATTCTGGGCTATAAGTGACAGCAGACAGCTACATTCCCTTAAGTGCAATGTAACATGAACTAAGAGACCACGGCAGCAATAAAAGCCAGTAGGCCTTTGCTATTTCACTACTGTATTTTAATCACTTTAGAACCTACCCCAGTTCCACACAGACCCCAGACAGGACATAATCAAATGCCTCTGAAGAATGCTCTCAGGAGGAGAGCTTTTCATCTTAGACGTGGCAGCTGGAGAAGCTGGGCACTAGAGGGACATAAAATTTTCTGAAATATCATGGAGACGTTGGAGTGGAGGATATGTAAGTCCTCAGATTCAGGAAGGAGACTGTGTGTTGTGACTTTCTTTCTAAATTAAAACGTCATAAAAATACTTTTATTGAAATAAATTACGATGAAGACATCGTTTGGGGGTCTTAATTTCTCACAACATATGTCAGTACCTAAGAACAGATTAAGTAATACGCTTAAAATATCATAACATTGACTTTATTATGTAAGGCACCTGAATTAAAATACTTTATCTAGACAATGGGAAATTAAGATCTGGCATGGTTTTGTGGCACATGAGAAAATTTCACAAAATGGATTCAAACAGGACACCTGATGGCATGGCATTGGGCATAAATGACAGGCATTTTATACCAATCTGATACTGGAGCAGGCATCACCATCAAAAGATGCCACCATATTATCAGACAGCATTTGTCAAAAGTATAAATGCACCTGACACCTTACCAAAAAGCCACATGGGCCCTGTCACTTTCCTTTCCAATATTTATAATTCAAATATGGATTTATAATTTCCTGCAATAGATAAATCAATTCAAGCACTGTTTATTCTTGATAAAGTAAAAATTGCAAATTTAAACTCTAGAATTCTAGAGAAAAAAGAAGAAAATCGATTTTCAATCTTTGCTATTAATCTTTCTAGCTAGACAAGCCATCAAGAATTATTTGATGAACTGTGCATCAGCTGAGTATAGCCTTTTGTAAAATTTCAAGGTGTTCCAGTTTCACCCCAAAGGGAAATCTCTGAAGTGTGCATTGGAGATTGGGGGCTGATTTTTTTTCCCTTCTTAACACTCCATGGGGAGAAGTAAAGAGTGTTTTCAGTACGAAACAGGTTTGTTCTTCCTACAGGAAATGCAGGAAGTGTGTGAAACAACTAGAGGGCAATTTAAGACAATAGATGATAACACAATAATGTGCATGGTACCAAATAGAAGGATTTATAATAACTGACCATATTATTAGTGACCTATTTTCCATTAACCCTTGTCTTGGTTACTTTTCTCATTGCTGAGATAAAATACTTGATGCCCAAAGTTAAGGAAAGATTCGGCTCACAGTTTGTAGAGGTTTCAAATCATAGTTGGCTGGCTTCAAGGCAAGGTGATGTGACAGACAGACATTACAGAGGAGAGACAGTAGCAAGCAGAAGGAAGTAAAGTAAGGAAGGGACCTTAACAGCATCTTTCTGCTCCTTTTATACCAAGATTAGGGTGATGCCAAACCAATCAGTGGGTTGATTAACAACAATACACATACCCTTAAGCCCCGCATCACACACTCTAGATTCAGGTTCTGAAAAAGGCCAATGTATAACTGAATGAGGCATCTTTATGCAAGACATAACAAGGTCAGTAGGCCATATTCATGTGTTACCAACAACACTACTCATTAACTGTTAGTAAAAATAAAAATAGACAGAGACCAGGGATATTACTAAAATAATCTGAATTTCATATTATTGGAGTTTGAGAATAAGAAAAAGGATATTCAGCAGAAAAAAAATTGTAAATGGATAAAAACTGCAAATCTGGTGCAGACAAAAATCTATGGATTCCAGAAGCCTGATTAACCTCAGACAGGCAAACTTCAAGTAATCTATGCCAAAGCACATTATAAAACCCCACATAGATAATGAAGCTTAAAAAGCACAGAAAAATAATAACTAACATATGAGAGAGACAAAGAAAGAAAGCCATAAAAAGAGGCTGACAGGTGATTATCTCATGTGCTCAAGCCTGTGCAACAGGAAACTGATTTCAATATGATTGGCTTTTGTCAGGTCCCCTGCTCAAGCATGCATTAGAATCACCTACAGAAGCCAGAACCAGACTACTTGAGCCACATTCCCAGGTCTAGGATAGAATGCATAAGGGGATGTGTGATTCTGACAGGTTCTCAGGAAATGCTGACATAGCTGATCGAGGCGCCTGTCCTAACTTTGGGTATAAGGATAACTGGGCTTTGGTATTCAAAAACATGTACTGCAATCAGCCCGTGTTAGCAATGGTGTCAGATTTTCAGGTTTCCAATATAAGGAAAACGTCTGGTGGGTGCCTAGGAATGAGTACAAGGGAGTCCGCTGGGGCAGACACTGGTGTCTGCTGGCTTTGTATAGTGTACACAAGCTTGTTTGTATTAACAAGGTACCTTAGCCAAACCACCAGAAGATCTATTTCTCTTTCTGTTCCACTAAAAGTCTTTTTTAATTTGTCACTGAACAACTCAGAGCAGCCCTCCAGCAGATGAAAATTTTATCAAAGGCGCCTCAGCTCCACTCTGCAGACAATCACCTGCTTCTCCTTTCAGAGTAGTTGAATAGATGCAAATATATTTTGGCACTCAAGCATAACACATTCAAATGCACCTAAGTGTGAATTTCCCAGATGAAGTTTCTGTGGCACTTCTCAAATGAGAGATGAATCTTCAATGGATCTGACAAACTAGCTAGAAGACCAAAGGAGTCCACTGAAGGGAATGGAAAAATTAATTACATTCAACAACTATCAGCTTTAAAATAATGTTATAGTAAAAAGAAAAAATAATTAAAACAAGAGAGTTATTCCTAGCAATTTTAGGACAAATGCTGAAATAGTTTTTGAGTTACAATATGCTTGACTGTTGTACCATTTCATATTAGGTATATGGAGAAAAGGAAAATTCTGGAGTCTAAACTTCCACCAATAAGAGCTCCAAGTCTATGGATAAAACATCATGGTCAAATTCATACTTTTCTCTTTCCATGGAACCATTCTGTGGACTCAGGTTATGGGAGTGTAGGAGTGAGATGAGCCAAGCTTTGCAGAAAACATCAATAAAGAGTGTGGTCAGATATAATGTTATTTTTCCTATGCACTCCAAAAGGACAAGGAGAAAAGCATCATACACCCGGTGTTGGCAATATATAATACATATGTTGCTCAATCCATGCTCTCAGCATTAGCAAGTGCTCTTCATTTTAGTGAAATGAAAAAAAATCTGCAATGTAATACAGGGGAAATAGTACATGAATCTAGAAGACAATTAACAGACATAGGAACAAAACTTGTACCTAGTAGTGACAATCTGTTAAATTCAGATAAATCTATTACCTGACAGTCTTGTGTGTTAAGTGACCTAAATAAAGAAGTGGTAATTACTAATTCTGGTTTGGACAGCCCAACTAACACATTTTTAAATGAAAGTAATTTACTTGAAAATAGAAATCTGAACATAAAATACTAGCATATACTAGCAATTGGCAGTGAAACTGGATGTTGCTGATAATACGAGGTAGACCAGTAAGCCAGTTAATTGTACACTCAATATAGCTAGAAATCCTTGTATTTTGGGTTAACATGGGCCTGCATTTTCTGTCCTTGATATACTTTTTTCCTTCTATAAAAGGAAGTCTCTATTTTGATCAATGGGCCAGATACCAGTGAGGTTCATTCTAAGTACTAAGAGACACTGGATGAGGAAGGGTCCTAGGCCACTGACCACTTTAATAAGTCAGGTACTGGGATTAGGATGACAAATGTGGGAGGCCAGGATGGCTGGACTTCATGATCCTCAGTTCTAGGGATACAATGCATATATGGCCTGAAAAGCTAAAGAGATAATTCAGTACAGACTTATGAATTAAATTTCAGAGGGATAAGGCATGCATGTGAGCATGAGCGATAATAAATAATTTGTAATTATTTGGTCCAGTCTTCTGCCCCAATACAGCAGCTATATAGCTACTCCAGTGTTCATCTCAAAAAGTCTTGGATCCACTTGTTAATTCAGCAGATTGGATGGCACAAATTACCTAGGTGAGTGCATGACTATGTAGAAATGCTGTGATTTACTTGAAAAAAAATTTTTTTTGGTGGGGAAAATCCAAGGCAGGATTTTGGGTACAAAAGTCCTGTTGTGTTTAATCTTGTTCCACATTTATTATGTTCTAATGTCTGTGTACTTTTCTGCTTTTGCCTTTTTCCTTAGTAACATCAAACAGATTCAGGTGGCAACCTTTACCCAGGAATTGCAAACCCTAATACAACTTCCTCCTCTCCAGCAGCCACCCTTCTTCAGCCTCATTCACATTTTTTTAAACTATATATTGTCCTTTTCACAAACAACACAGAATACCATTGCGTTTTAAAAATGTGCTCTCATTCTCATTTTGATAGTCCTTAAACACAGAGATACATTAGGTAGACAATTCTAATCCATAATTTCTAAAAGACTGTAGATATTTTCCCTTGGATAGGACTTTCACTGTTAAAGTTTGCATAAGTAAAACTAGAAAAATAAAGTTACAATCTTGCTCTGCTCATATAATGCCTTGAATCACGAAGTCATCTTGCATCTCACTGCCTTAAGACTTGTTAATGACATTTATACTCAGTGCACAGCATTTTTTAACACCTTGGAACAAAGCATTTTTATATCAATTTCATTAACAGTGATACTGAGAAAGCTGCTCACAGCACAGCTGAATGCCAGAGGAACTCAAGCTCATCTGATCTGAAAACCATGCCACTGTGGTAATAAAACAATTAAGAGCACCCCTCAGGGAAAGACAAGTCCAACAATTAACCTTCAATATCAATTAGTGCTACCACTCTCTTAGTGGCTTAAGTCGTATCTATGACAGTAAAATCAAAATGTAGCTTCTAACCTGAGTCACTAAACTGAGTATGTATATTCTTAATATGGACTTTCCATTTAGGCAAAAGTTTAAAATAAAAAAAAACTTAGTAAAATACTGCATGAGATATATTATTTATCTGCCAAGCTTTAATTCATAAGAGACTTAGAGACATAAGCAATTTCTTCAAAACTAAATATAAGCTAGAACCTTTTTTTTTTTTAAATAGGATAAGGAAAGGGCAAAAAGATAATCCCCAAACTACATCTTAAGTTCTAGACATTACACACATTAAACATTACATACTCTACAAGCAACTAGTGATTTTTGGAGATCTGGTTGATTCCAGGATGAGCATGGGAAGCACAAGATGAGCCTAGAATACAACATGTCAGAAAGCAAACAAGGCTCACAGAGGAGGGCAAACCCAAAGGACACAGCTTGAAGGAACAAGTGGCCAAATCTGGGACAATTTGAACATCAAAATACATAATGGAAAAACATACCAGAGCCTACTACATAAGACAACAAACTCTATGACTATAGATGATTTAGATAAATAAATAGCAAGAAGCTTCAAGGTCAGTTGATAAATGTACAGAAAATAATAAAACCACCTTTTGACAATCATCAAAATAATAATTCAGAAAAAGAAAAACACATAAATTCTAAAACCAATGGATAAAAAAATGTATGATACAGGATATTTGTGATCTCCAAGTGCCTTACCAACATGTTGATTAACAACAAAAGGGGTAAAGAGTAAGTTCACATTGATGAAGCCTAGCCAGTTCTGCCTCAACCAAGGACCACAGTAAGCACATAAGAATCATGTGATGGGAAAGGAAAAACAGGATCGGATATATATATATCAGTAAGATTATGATAATCTATCAGATAAATACATCTAGGTAGGTGGGAATTCTACAGTGTGTCTGGCCTATACTTTTCAAAACAGCCTAAGTAAAAAAAAAAATCCAAGAAAAACCAAGGAACAGTTCCAGACCAAAAGAGCCAGAAGAGATGTGTCACCCAGATTTAACACAAAGTGCTGGACTGGTACCGCCCACTGTTGAGACAAATGGCAAAATGTGAGTAATGTCTCAGGATTAGAGATGGTGGAAATGTTCTAGCTTCAGTTTCATAATTTGGACACTGTCTTCTAGCTATACAGGAGAATGTCACTTTGTGAAGAAAATATACAGTGAAATATTCAGAGGTGATGTAGTAACACTACAGGTAGGATCTTGAGTGCTCCCCAAAATCCCATGTGTTGGAAGACTTGGTCCTAGGATTGCAGGAATGAGAGATGACAGAAGTGTTAAGAGGTGGGGCCCAGTGATAGGAGTTCAGGTAACAGAGTGCACCCTTGGTCAGCACCGCAGAATCCTAGCCTTTTCCCTTCCTCTCTTTAAGTTCTTGGCATGAGAGAAGTAGATTTGCTTTGTTGCAGTCCAGGTGTGCTGCTTCTCTACAGGCCCCATCTAATCAGCTGATCATGGATGGGATCCTCCAAAACTGTGCGCCAAAGTACAGCTTCTCTCTTTGCAGGTAAAGTACCTTCTATGACTGTTACAGTGGTGGAAGCTAACACAGAAATTTACTTTCAAACAGTTCTGCAATTAAAACACTGTTTTCCATTATTGCACCTTTTCTCTAATATTGAAATTATTTCCAAAGACAAAAAGACCTAACACCAAATCCTCTATTTGAGAAATATGTTTTAACTTTAAAAAACCACCTGATATCATTTTCCACAACAGCAACAACTTTTAAGATGACTACATGTATGTTCATGTTTAATTCAAGAAGAAAATGGATATTACAAAATAGCCCTCCAGCAAAACAGAAGAGAATAGCACAATACAGCAAACAGTCTGCACCTACTCAGTAGTTAATTTTAAAACACGTGTTCTCACACTGCCTCATCACCGTATTTTCCTGAACACTCTATACAAAGAACTCTGAAAACCAAAGACCAGATACATACCTTGATTTAGGTGCGTGGCCTCCACAATCTGGACACCATTTACAGAGCACTGGGACCCACTTAGGGGTATCAGCGTCACTGTTCCCCCAACGTTTTCGAAGATGCAGTGCTCACTCTCCAAGTCAAGGCCATGAAGAACTAAGTTGGAAAAACGAAGAAGAAAGCCTTTACTTTCCCATTTGGTGTCTACCACAATGGTGCCCAACCACTTAGCTACTGATTTTATATTTGGAATACTCTCTTTCCTTCAAAAGGATTATAAAGAGAATATTTATTATGTTTAGCAAGAGAATTACAATGTAGAACTCCTGAGACAATGGAAGAACCATTTAACTGTTGGCTCAGTGTCCAGAAAGAACCTGCACAAGAAAACAAGTTCTAGGGCATCCACTTATTTCTTCCTCAGGGAGAGAAGGGTCGAGTAGCTTGTTACAACTCAGTACCACTGAGCTGCTCTGTTTGATATTGAATAAATATTTTCTAGAAGCCACCCAAGAAACTGTGCTAGAGATCCTTGGCGATAAGTTGTGCCGATTCTGAGGCCCCTTGGAGCACAGGGCTGCTAAGGTTCCCCTCATCATGCTGACCTTGGTTACTCTTGCCTGTGGAATGGCCCAGCACAGAGGAAACGTATGGGTAGAAGCCACGTTCTTGGTCAGTAACTCGGGAATACAGGCCACACAGCTCTGCTCCCTCCACACACTGCACTACTGAGCTTCTCCAGGCTTGGAGAGAATGTGTTCTTACCAATCGTCACCATTTACAGCTATCCTGAAAGTCAGATGCATAATTCAAATAGGCCTACTCAATGCTTGTACCTGTGGGCTTCTGGGGTTGGTTTTCAGCTCTCCCAGGCTATTTACAGTTAACAGGAAATACACATAGCAACGTTCTGGGACTTGCTTGATTAATAGCTTACACTGGGCAACACTACAGGTTCACAGTCAGCAATTCTCAAAACACCCAAAACAATACAACTTTTCCCCTGCCAATCCCCATCCTGCCCCACACACATATGCATCTACCACACTGGCTTCTCCTCTACAAATTGCCTCCGTGATGCCCTGGAAAACCCGGCTGGCCCTTATCTGCTCAGCTCCAGCCACTGGCTGTGTGTGAGCCTTGTGAGAACCCCTTGAGAATGCACCAAGGCAGACCTTCCTGCATCTGAGGGCTATGGTGTCTTCTACTATGTCGCCATCTAAGTACAGAGAAGTGTCTACATGCTTCCTGGAAAAGGCTGTGGATTTTCTGTAGCCTTTGGCATATTTTCATCAATCACTATCTTGCTACGACAAATGAAAGACCCAAGGGGGAGAAATGTATGCAGGGTGGCAGAAGGAATTTGTAGTTCCATTTTGTTCACTAAATGAATCACTGTTGTTTATTGAATACTGTTCACACTTATAGAGACATTCATACTGTACTGAACGATACCATATTTGAAAATAACTCTCTTTTATAATTACTCCAGTGTCACTGAAAACAAAGCTCATCATTAAATATACTTTAAAAATTCAGTGGGAAGAGAAAACTGATGAATCTCACCAATATCTTGTTCCATTGAAGCATCTTCTCTTCCAACATATGTCTGACCTTCCTGGGAAGAAGAGTGAAATAATGTTTCTTAGTGATAACAGGGTGCCTGCTTCCCTCTCCCCACTGAACACAGGCACTTTTAACAGCCAACGAAATAGGCACTTTCTCCACACAGGGAAGTTCACTAAGGCACCACGCACAGCCCTGAAGTATGGAAAATGATAGTGTCACTGCTGAGGTTGCTGCTTGGCCATGGTTAGGCTTCTACTTGGCCCATGTCACCAATTCACTCATGCCAACAGTGTCACCAACTTCCCCAATCTGTGCTAGGGCCCATGGCCCAGGCTGACTTTTCGTTGTGTGTATCTGAAGGTATGGTACATGGGAAGTCACATAGCATCTTTCCCAGTTTAGGTCATGGATCAGAGAGGACATTAAAATCAACGTCACAGGCACAACCACCGAAGTGGAACTTTGCTTGCTGGACAGGAATAAAACTACTCAGAACCAAACCCAGCAATAACAGCAGGAAGTGCAAACTTATAATGACTACAAGGACCCAGGAATAGTACATGCAATACATCCTAGCCCTGGGCATTTTAACTATTACTTCCTGTCTTTCTGCCTTTTCCTTCCTACCATCTTTTTTCCTGCTTCTACAAAATGAAGCCGAAATGACCAACTCATCATTTAGCTTTCAAACCACTGCACATGGACCTGGGAATGTTAAAGACCACAGAAGTCCAGTGAACTGCTGGGAATTCCCAAAGGGCTTGGCAATTTGTATAGATTCTTTAATAATTGTATTCATAGCCATAAAGTATAATAATAAATGTCCTATGTAAGCAGGTTCTACCTTCAGGTGATATAAGATGATTCCAGTGCTCAGAAGGTCATCATCGATGCCAATCAGATGGGGCAGCTCAGAATCCAAAACCACCCCAATCCCTTCCTTCCTAAGGGCCAAGGTCTGTTCCTGAAATTAGGGAAAGGAAAAAAGGTAAAGGTTATTTTGGAGTAAGAAAACTTCATACTAAGTGTCCCTTAGATTGTTTAAATTTAAAAAGCACTTCATTTCTTATTTTACAAATGCAAGAAAAATGGACTTAAAACTTCATACTGAAATCCTGGCAGGTGATCTGCAGTGAACACAGGACATATAAGAAGCCCAATACAAAATGAATTATATAGCTTGATCTGTAACTTTCTCAAAGGCCACTTTCCCCAGGAAAGATTTTAGGATCACTCATTACGAAGTAATCTTTCTCCCTTGTTCAGAACCTTTTACTTCACTTCAAAATGAAAATCTCCTCAATTGGTGGCTCTTCTCACCCATCACCATGGGACTCTGCATGTTCTCAGAAAGTGACTCTTTGGTGCACATTTGGCATCCCCGGCACCAGAGGTAACTGTCTCCTGTGTCACCAGCTTCTCTTGTCTTCTGGATCATTTTCCTCTAAAGCCCCGCACTTACAGATCTATACAGTAGTCACTATCCTACCCTTGAGGCCCAGCACTGGCAACTTAAAGCCACAGAGGTTTATTTGGCTCACAATTTCTTTTTTCCCTCTCTCTCTCTCTCTGTTTTTTTTTTTTTTTTTTTTTTTTTTTTTGTCTTTTTGAGACAAGGTCTCTATGCAGTTCAGGCTGGCCTTGAATTCACTTTGTAGCCCAGGCTGGTCTCAAACTCGAAACGATTCTCCTGCCTCAGTCTCCCGAGTGCTGGGATTATAGGCCTGAGCCACCACACCCAGCTTTGGCTCACAATTTCAAGGGACTCAATCTCTGGGTAGCCAACTCCAAGGTAGAAACAGCATGGTGGAAGGACATGCCAAAGGAAAGCTGCTCAGACCACAGCATCCAAAGAGGAAGGAGGAGCCAGCCAGAGAGATCACAGCCCCATCTGATCAGGTTATAATTATGGTTATAATCAGGTTATGATTACAGCATCCCCATGATCCAACTTCCTTCCAAAGACATGAGATTTCTGAGCAATATCTTACACCTAAACCATAATAATGCCCACATAACTCGATATACCTGTGCAGATGGCCAACAGGCAGCCCATCTTTAATGTTAAAAAGCATAACCCTGACCCCCAGACAGATCCATTCACAGGAAATGCCAATTTTTCAGCACCTACTCAGACCAAAATTCACAGCTATATTTTGTTCCTTTCTTTTTCTAGTCCAAACCTTAAACCCATAGTGCTGACTCTTACCTTGAAAATAGCTCTGTATCTAGTATGTCAAGCCACCTGTGACCACTCTGTCCCAGCCCAAATCATTACCATCTTTCGCAGTAATCCAGGCTGTCACTTAAATCCCATGACACAGAACAACTTAGCAGCCAGAGGAGGTTAGAGCAGGTTATTCCTCTGCTCAGCTCTCTTAAGTGGCCACCCATTTCACTGAGTTGAAAACCCACACTGTGCAATGCTTCACAAGCTTGGCAGACCTCAGGCCTTGCTCATGGTCTATCGCCCCCAATGCTCATTTCTCTCTAGGCAGTGATTGCTCACGAGGCCTCCTGCTTATCAGTCTGCCCCCTCCTACGGTCTCAGTCGATGCTGTTCCTCCTACTTTTGTGTCGTTTGATTCCTGCTCTTGCTTGGGTCTCCCATGCTCAGCACTGCTGACATCTATAGGTCTTCACTCTTGGGCGCTGCAGGACACTTAGCAGCATCCCTAGGCTCTACCCATAGACACTAGTAGCAAAACTGCCCTTCCCCCAGGTGGGGATATTGCCAAATGTCTCCTTGGGGGTCAAACAGGCCTCAGGTGAGCATCACTGCCCCGTTACACATGCACCATGGACCATCAACTTCCTTCATGATCTGCTCAAAGCCCCCTCCCTCAGCCCTTTGCACGGAACAGCAAGAACCAGGCTTCATGTGCAGTCCTGTCTCTCTCCCCAGGGATCATTACACAGTGAGTGGCCAACTTCCCCAGCCCATAAATGAATGGGAAGAGCACACAGTAAAGGGCGAGGCTCATAGCAAGCTCTGCATGGCCTTCCTCACAGAGGAGTCTGGCTGGACGATGTCTTAATGTCGGGCCCAACTGGCCCAGGACAAAGAACCTCTAATATCAGGCTATTACGGGAGTTCAAAGTGGGAAGCAGACAAATTCTGTAAGAGAAATGGTGAAATTTTCAAGATCAAGGTTGAGCAATGCTGAGTTCAGCCTGAATCACACCCCAAAGCATGGCACTTTGGGAGTAAGTTCTGAGCTGCTAACCAGAGTACTGGTCAGAGCTGTTCCTGGTGAATCTCCCCTCCCTACACACCTACCTGCCAGAGGGTGCAGACTATTATTTATGTTCCCGGCATGGATTCATGTTATTCTGCTGTCATTCAAATATGCAAACAACGCACAGCCTACCATGCTCTAGCAAAGGATTCAGAACTGCTTAAGCTAGAGTCAAAGCAGAACTGAAATCCTCCGGACAAGGGCACTCCTAAGGGCTTCCAGCACAGGGTGGTGATGGAAGACTTCCTCAGACCTCCTCTCTGCAAACCTTTATGTCTCAAATGCACAGCTGCAGACTTGGAGTAGAGTCATGGGAAAGGGCAATGGAATGAAGTGGCAAGAGAAAAAAAGATGGCTTTAAAAAAACATAAAAATCACCACTTGAAAGAAAGCAATTTAATTTAACAACCATTAAATAGATATGCAGAGAAAATGACCAATGCGTAACTTAGATTCAAGAAAAGGAAATGAAGCGTATCATTGTTCTTCAATTACTCCTCCTATCAGCCAGGCTCCCATTCCATGGTTCAGAACCTCAGGCTGTGAGGTGGGAGACTTCAGTGACCTTGATTTACTACACCAAGACCCCTGCAAATCTTTGCTAAAAACAGCACTCTACATAAAACAACCCCTACCTCCTCCCACTCAAACATTGGTAGAATTCATGCTCTCCCTCCTGCCCATGGAATTCAAACATAAGTAGAAAGTTTTCTCCTTTTAAAAATACATATTATGGAAGAGAACTTAATCGCACAATGTCCCCATTGGAAGGTGTGGGGGCTCTTCACTGTGTCAGAAGTGCACACAAAGGGAGGAGACCCATGAGACGGACTGCTTCAGGTCTCCAGGTCCATGTGAGAAAGACAGTGACTATCTTCATAACCCTAGGGCCGTATGTATTTTCTTTCTGTACAAAAATATGCTACTCTCCTCCCCTCAAAAAAAAAAAAAAAAAAGAAGAAAAAGGAAAGGCAGAATAATAAACTAGAATAGCTTCCAACAAGGTGGGGAAATTGCTTTGGACTCCATCCAAGTTTAGCTTAGTGTTCTTTTTTAAAAATTGAAAAACACTTCTTTTTCTTCCTTGAACCAAGTCTCACAGACTTTGAGACTGGAGATGTGTAACTTCAAAGCCATTAGGTCAAAAGCATTACTTGTTCCCAACCATCCCCAACACACACACCCCAACACACAAAAACACACTCATACACTCTCACATGCTCGTCCACACGTTTAATGGATAGCACCTGAATGAGGAGAAAGTTTTTCAGGCCTGAAAGTGGGGGTAGATGAATTTATGATTAATGTTGCCCTAAAGCTCTATGACATTCAAGCTGCATTCAACTACACGATATTATAAAAGTGTCATCTCGTAAAACTGAAAATGAGGGTTTAAATCATTGCTCGAGTGAAAAAGTAATTTTAGAAGAAAATATCTATCACGTATAAAATATTTATTGAGTGGCATCTACTGTTATACATAATTTATGAAACATCTCGTGGGTAAGAGCAGCACTTGGTATGGCAGAGCTGCCCGCACTCCCACAGGCTCACTGGGTCCCACAAAGGGAACAAGGCAAAGAACTGCACAAACCCAGCACAGAAACAAAACTTTCGGCAGACAACCCTGCTAGAATGAAAAGGAAACACAGATCAAGACGATGGAAACATCCTTGCATCTGCCTATGCTAAACATTAACTTCATCACATCTGCAAATAATGCGCTCAATACATTTTTCTCCCTACTACACAACACACCCCTATTCACGTAAAATCTAACTGAATTTAAAATGCGTCCAGTGCTGGAGCAGACACACAATTACCTCTGCCATATCTGGGGGACTCTGAGGACTCTGGGTGAAGTCGTGGTTCATGGGAGATTCACTCATACAACAAGGCTTGTACCTTAGACTAAGCAATCACATGGCCTAAAGTAGCACTGTACCTTGTGCAACTGGACAACTTTCTAAAATACATGAGGAAGTGAAGACCAATACAGAAACTAACTTGGCTGAGAGTGGGGCTCAGTAGTAGAGCAAAGCTTTAAACATATGCACCAGACCTTGGGTTCAGTCCCCAACACTGAAAAACAAAGCCAAATAAAGCAACACAGCAACTCATCAACAACAAAAACATTTCCCCACTTTTGCAGCTCCTACCTGGGAGCTACATTTGGCTCACAAAAAACTATGAAAACACTGGCAATAGGTCTTCCCAATCAAATTAAGAACACTCGGTGAAAGTGTATTTTCTCCCACTGAGTCTGCTAGGTGGACACAGTGGCACTGGTACATGGCAATCATTCAATCATGGCTAATTATCTGGTACTACAGAGAGTGATTTTTTAAGTGGATACCCCTCCAACAGAGGAAAATTAAGTACTATAATCTTTTTATGAAACGTTATTCTACAGGTAATTACATTTGTAACTAATGATTGGAATTTTGTAGAGTTGACTCACATCTATTAAGTGCACCTAACTTTTACAACCCCACGCACAAACACTGAACACAAGTCGGTGTGTTGAGTGTGTGTGTGTGCATGTGTGTGATTTGAGGGAGGTATCACAGTAGGGTACAGAAGCACATGTCCATGTGAGTGTCCACAGAGTCGAAGAAAGTCAAGCAGACAGGCAGACTTCTATAAAAAAAATAAAATAAAATAAAATTGAGGGCTACTTTTCAATATAGGAAAAAACTGCGTGTGATTTTATTTAAATTTTAACAAATGGAAAAGAAACTGAAGTATTTGTTGTATACCAACCGAATGTTTCTTTACTACAAGAGGTATTTCCCAAAATATCCCTCTAAGTTAAAGAAAGGCATTTTGAAACCGATTTGCTGCCTCTCCACTTGCTCACACTTGCCACCCGGGCTCTGGCTTTAAGTGCCACTACCTGAGCTAACACCTGGCTGAGAAGGTCCACCCTGACACTGAGTGGTACCACAGGTGTGTCAATCTGAGGCCACATGGTGGATCATTTCTCATTGCCCTTAAAATGATGAAGACAGGGCTCCATTTTCTTCAGAAATTGAATGCTGCTAAAAAAATACTAAGTTAGTCTGACTTTTACTCCACGGCACACATCTAATGACTGTTTCCTTAAAACTCAGTAGCTTAATGAGGCTAGGCCTCAGTGTTGAACATGCTGTACCCTGTATTTTCCTGGAACACAATACATTCTGCTAATCTGAAAACTCAATTCCTTTTTCACATTTCACAAAAATTGTCTTCTGTTATTTCCCTCTCTGTTTCATTTGATTGTGTACTTTGGGAATAACAATTATTTTCACATCACCATTGTCTGTGAGGACTACCAGCTTTTAAACTCTCTTACTCACTTAATTGTCAGCAGCATCTAGTCTTTTCCTTGATGTTTCTAATTTTATTTATTAGTTCTGTGATGATGCTGTTTTGAACCTCAAATTCTTTCTTTAGTCTGTAATCTCCCCTTTTTCATCTCATTCTGCTTTTTATTATCATCTTTGTTTATTGGATTCATGTTTCTCATTAACTTGTTCCATGCAATGAAATGATTGTAAGGAATTTTCTTCTATACTTGAAGATATTTCCATCTAGGTTAAGGCCTCTTCCATACTGTACTATTCTTTTTCTTCCTTCCTTTTTCTGTCTATTCACTCATGGCTGCAAAATTATGTTCAGTTATTGGTACAACTTCTCTTTGATTTGTATGTGGTTAGTTATGTCTATAAAGTTCTATATGCTATAACACAGGGTTCTTGTCCTTTCTCATCAGAAGACAGTAATCTGCACCCCACTGACTTTTATCTGGCCACATGGGATCACAGAGGGTCAGGAGACCTCAAAGAGGTGCTGTAAAACCCCTGTTCAAGTTCTTGGGTTCTGCTCTTTTACCAAAAGTCCTTTAATAACCTCTGCTGGATTCTCTCCTACTGATTGGGAAGAGAGCCGGTCCCCTGGGAAAGAACCAGGATGGGAACCCCTACTTTCCCCTTATCTTACCATGGATCCACTTACAAGAGAGGCCAGCTCCACTATTCACCATGTTCATTCCAATGACCACCAACAACCATGTTCATTACTGCTCTGGGGATTGGAAGGTATGGAGGAGAGTTTGTAGAATCCTCTCAGACTGACCTCTGGAGTACTCCCTCTTAGAAAGACCTCATCAGAGTCCTCCCTCTATTCCATGGTCAGCTCGCAGCGTTCGCCCACCTGCCTCCCCTTAGCATGATTTCACAATGATGCTGCTGTGGGCTCCATGTTTGCTTTGGTTCTTATTGTCATCTCATTTCTTTGAAATCTGTGAAAGATTCCACAGATTTCCTCTCCAGCTGCTTCTCCAGCATCAAAGTTAAGAATAAGATTTCAGCAAACTACAAAAAGAAAAGGAAAGAAAGCATACTCCAAGTCTGGTGGATTCCTTCAGCACAGACATGGAAGCTGGAAACAATGACATAAACACAAGGAACTGCTGGGCATCTAGTTTACCTGAAACACCTGGAAAGATGGTGCAGAAGGCCAGGTAGAGAGGTGACTACTAGAGTCAGAGACCGAAAGAAGATTGAGGATTTTCAAAGTCAGAGCTGGTTGTGACTTCAGATGAGTCCAATGAAGATGTGTAAGACAAATAGGAATAAAGGCAGAGAGGATTAGGAAAGGAGGAACAGCTTGAGAGGCATTGCAGGAAGATGGACTCTGTGACCAACAATTCAGTAAAGATATTCTCAACTGCTTTATTCCTCTTAATGAGAATGTGGAAATTAGAGAATTTCAAGACAATCTGATAAATGTATAAAAGATTTTTAGTGCTAGGGAAAAAGACTGACATTTCCTTGTAATACTTCCTAGGCAGTTCAGTAAGTAGATACTGTGTACTTATTAAAAATACATTCACCAATTTGAGAAGTGTTGTCTAGTAGCTTAACATTTTAAATGATATACAAATCCTAGTTACTGTCATAACAAAAAATTAGCTATAAAATCCTCAAAGTAAACCACAAGCTGAAATTCACCCAGAAACTATTGATTCTTGCATATTTTTTCTACATAGAACCTTACCCATGAACAGAGAAAGGAAATGGTACCAAAATTATCAAAAGTCAACAAAGCTGTCAACCAACTGCCCCACCTCCCACCCTGCCTCCAACAAGCAGCCAGAGCAAGCCATGGAAGGTTGAGGGCCCTTCAAATTCCTGCAGGAAGAACCTTTAATTCAGCTAGAGAATAATCAAGTGAGTTAGAAACATAATCTGCAGACATGTTCTATATGCCTACAATACTGAGGGGCCACATCCTTCATGGAGGGCTCTACTGATTATTCCATTTGACGATTAATCAGATCTATAAAACAAACAGCAACAAAATAAGAGAAGTGGTGTCTGTGAAAGCTGAGAAGTAGAGGCGCACAGCTCTGATGGCCTGGCTACCATCAATTAGAGGAGCTCAACCACCACAGAGGGGACCTCTGGGAAGAAGGCGGTGCAGGCTCAACCCACAGGAGGAAAAGAGTTTGGAGGCAGGTGGATGACCTGGGGTCACCGCTCACTTCTCTTTCAAACCACACCCCAGACTGGTGCTAATTCCTGTTGGCTCCCAGCACATGAGACCCTTTGCTCCTCTCCTCTCCACTGCCTCTGCTCTGGGCCCCACCACTCCCTTCTCTGCCTGGCACTTCTGAGATCTCCTGTTCATTCTTGCTGCTCCTCTTGTCACCCTACAATCTGTTAACCACATGGCAGCCAGCGCCACCTTATCAGAGTCTCAAGAGACCAGCTGTCAGATTCTACAAGGGCTTCCCATGGATGTAGACTAAGACAGCCCTCACATCTCCAAGCTCAAGCCCTCTGCTCTCCACACACTCAGCATTCCCTCTAGCCAGTATCTCCTCACGCCCACTGCAGACCTCTCCAGCTGTGTCCTCAGCCTAGGGTTCTCCCCTAGCCCATGGTGGCTGCTCTGCCTGTGAGCCTGCACTTTTGCACAGGCTGCCTGTTCTCTGTGGAGCAGAAGCACCAGTGGATGAGACAACAAGGTCTTTGTGCTGATAAAGTTCACTTCCCACCCAAGGCCCCACCCTGGCCCAGGTCCACTCTGCTCCTGCACAGGCTTTCTGTCTTCAGGGCACTCAGGCTATGGCAATGAGTTCAGGTGGCAGTGTACTGTGTGCCCCACCTCCTTAAGAAGCACACAGAGTGCCTAGGTCAACATACCACACCCAGGGAAGGAGTGATCTGCATGGTCAGTGAGGACCAGCTGTCAGGATAGTCTCCAGGGTCAACACTTCTCTAATCAGTCCTGTCTCTGGTTCTTCCTGAGCAAAAGCAGCTACTGAACCTCAAAGGAGAGTTGAAATGGCCACAACAGGTCAGAAGCTGATAGATCAGCTATGATATCAAGATTTGATTCCACTGAATATCAGCATTAATAATTTAATGTGTCCCAAGTATCTGTGCCTATTATCACAAAAGTGATAAGATTGGCACCTGCTATAACAACTGAGATAGGAATGCAAAAGCCTTGCTTTTTTCCCTGTATGAAACAATCCATATTCCATTCCTAGGGTCAACAGAAACACATCTAGAACAGATGGTGAGCAGCCCTAGAATTCCCAGAATTCCCAGGACAGCATAGGAAGAGAAGGGCCTGGCTCCCACCTACCCCGTGGAACAAACAAACCAAAGTTATCTGGCATTACTGGCAGTCAGCCTCGAAACAGTAAGTACAATCAACGTCCTTTTAATGAACAGAAACTCTTGGGGCAGCTCAATTTCCACTGCACTTCCCACTGCAGAAACATCATTATTTAAATACCAACAGCTAACTGCTGGCAGGCAGCTCCGAGAAGAGACTATATGGAATCTTTCTGATGAAACAGTTCTCTTTGCTGAGCAAATCATCCAGATGCCGGTATTTAAATTATGCAAAATACATAATACCAATTAAAGAAATTATGTGTGAAAATATGCAAGAGCAAATTTACTCACATTAATATTTAACTAGGCTTTTTAAGTAGAGCAGGATCTTATGATCACAAGTACTTACAGCACATTTGACCTAAATGGAAGCCTAAAATATCCAACAAGATTCACCAGGCAGTGCTACAACAGCATTTTCCATTTGGTACAAACTTTACATACAGCGAGATAGCTGAATGATAGGATTAAGTGGGATGGTGTATCCCAGAAATTGTCAATCTGGCAGTGGTCTTAAACTCTGATCTTCAAAGCTGGCCAGCTCATTTGTCACCTGTGGAAATGCACCAAGCTCATCTCTGCCTTAGAGCCTCTGCTCCAGAGTAATATCCTCTTGCACAGCTCCTCTTTCCCAGCTGGTCTCAGTCTTACCCAGTCCTTCCCTCCCTCCCTCAGGGAACCTCCTCAGGAATCACTTGGAACTTACTGGGGCACTCCCTGGTCTTTCATTCTGTACTCATCACAGCTCTCAGGGTAATCTCCTAGATTTTACTCATAAACCAGTGATCTACACCCATACCTTGCTTGTTGTACTGAACCAGTGGATTGCCAATGAGATTTCCAAATCACCATGCCTGAACCAACGCTTGCTTCTTTCAATGAGTACTTCAAGGGCAGGGCCAAAGTAAGATACTTTCGCCTATGTGATTTCTGAGGACATGCAAAAGGACAAGTGCTGTGACCTCATTCCTGCTTCTGTGATTAACTCGAGCAATACCTAGTAAGCATCTACTGTTTGTCAGGTGCTAGTCTAAACTAGGGACATATCACCTAGCAAGACACATATCCCTCACATATTATTTTCTGTATATCATTACAGCTACATCTATATTTATAGTATAAGTAAATTGCATAAATATATCTAGATGTATCTCTATGTAACAATCTATCAACCTTTAAACAGATTTACCTATATCTACTTATTAATATTATAGAAAGTAGCTATTATCACTGTATACAAACTCTGTTGCCTTCAATTATGAATAATCAGGTTTACTGAACTATCATTAAAACAAAAATCCTAAGACCTATAACCAGTATTTTAGTTCATCCAAAAAGTTTCAAAGTCCTAGAACATGACTGAGTTATTAAACATGCTATTTATTAATCCACCAAAATTCTATCTCCTGTGAAATTTGCAGAGCTGAGGCAAAGTTCAGCTTCACAGGGTGAAGCTGCCAGCATCCAGTCACAAACTACATGGAATTCATGGACTAGCTGCAGCCAGCATACCAGTAAGGATTGTGCTGTGCCACTGGAACGCGGAGGTGTCTTCATTCCACACTGCCCTGTGGAGGAAAGGCTGTTGCTGTCCTGTTCTGGGCAATGTCATGGCTTAGGCTGATGCCAGTTCTTCACCATCAAACCTGCTTCAACAGGCCACAAGGCATGGGGCGATGCCTCCTCTCCACCAACCCCACAGACTTGCCGATCTGTATCAGTCCAGAGTCAGGGAGAGAAAAAGGGGCTCCATGTGGTCCCCCACCAATGTCAAAATAAAGGACACACTCAGGACGCTTCAGGGCTGGCCTTCAGAGTGGCTGCGTGTAGGGCAGGTGTTACTACCAGGTGTTATCACGTTTAGAGATAAAGCAACTAAGCCTTAAATGGCACACATCATCTGCTGATGCCACAGCTGCAGAAGGGCTCAGAATGGCTCTCAAGGTGCAGGCCAGGGTCTGCAATGCCACTCCATGTATGACTCCTACACTTATATCACCCACATACGATACACTGGTCTTTAAGTGATCTCAGTCATGTGTATTCTAAGTCTACAGTAAATAAAGGGGAATTTTAAGAGGTAAAGAAAAACCATTCAAATATCAATACATTCAGAGCTTTCAATATAATGCCCAGGCTTAATATTACCTAATGCTTTATTTCATGGCACAAAAAGCTAAACTTTCCTCAGTTGATTAAATACAGGAAACAATGCCTCAGTTGGTTTAGTACAGGAAAGCACATGGCACATACAAAGTATATGTAATATTCACCGTAGCACAATTTATGATACATGAGACAGATGATTTAACAACTGTCCATTAGGTTACATAAAAAACAATCTCAAAATCTGTTCACTCTGTATGTATGTGTGTGCATGTGTGCCTGTGTTTGTGTGTCTAATTCACACATACATATGCACATGAATTGTATCCTGGTTAGACTTCTATAACGAAATACCAGAGACTGGGAGGCTTAAACCACAGACATAACACAGGTGGGAGTTTTGAGAGCAGGTAAGTCCTCGTTAAGGTACTGATAAGGTAAATTTCAGTCTGAGGCCACCTTTGGCTCATGGTAGGCTGTCACCTCTCTGGGTGCTCCAGTGGCCTTTCCTGGGTACGTGACAGGGTTAGCTAGTTTTCCTCTTTACCAGGTCACCTGTTCCATGGATCAGGCCCCACTCTGATCAACTAAACTTTAATTGCTTGTTTCTTCAACGCCCTGTATCCAAGCGCACTCATGATGGATACGAGGGCCTCAGTGTGTGCATACTGAAGCACACCTCAGTGCAATGTGTGTGTAACACATTAATGCACAAGTATCTAATATTTATTCTATATTCAACATATAGAATATATTATAGTTACAATAAGTATATATAAGAGGAGGAAAGGCAGACAGACTGACAGAGATGTTCCACTCCATATTCCAGCACAGAACTGATGTTCTCTCTGGCTAATATTTTTCTTTATACTTTTTTACTTTCCAAAGTTCCAGTTCGAGTGCACTGTAAACAAAATGATTCATTGCAAGTAATAAAAAATTTTAAAATAAAGGCACATACTTCCACACAAAATTTTAACCCTTTTATGCCTAATGTTCCATTTTGGAATGCACTTAACAATGGAACATAATAAAAATTTTTTCTCTTCAAGTTCTTATTCCTTGGGGCTGGGGATTTAGCTCAGCAGCATAAGTACCTGCCCTGCAAGCACGCAGTTGTGAGTTTGATCCCCAGTACCAAAAAAAAAAAAAAAAAAAAGTTCTTATTTCTTGAATTTTTCTAGGCAGCATATATGAATTTCATACAAAAATTCAAAATATTGCCATCTATGGCATAAATAGGTTAAAAACTTCCTGAGTCATTATTTCATTTTATTTAAAATATGCTTTAATCTCAAGTGTATTTCTAAGGCTAAATTTTATTGTATATAATATTTAGAAGCTGCAACTCTAAAATGATAAGGCAGAGGGAAAAAATTGCACAGCAAAAATTAAAGCCCAAAGACCAGTTTTCTAAAAGCCCTCAATTAAGGAAACCTGCAGGTATCCTGAAACCAAAGGAACTTTCAACCACTTCCTTATTAGCAGAAATCATCGCTACAAGACCAATTTACATTTTCAGTAAAAATCTACCATTCTTCACTGACATCAAACACACTTGTGAAAATAAAATTTAAAATTCTATGCAGGAATCTGAGAGACTTGGCATGATGCTGTGGTATCACATAACATCTGGATTCCTAGCTCTTTAATTATACAGCATAGAAACAGATATTAAAGCAAAGGTCTGTCAGCTTGCCTTCTATGATAAGTTTTTTTTATTGTTTTGTTTTTTGGTAAGCTGGTGTTTACTTTTTTTACATAAAGTAGAAGAGGGAAAGGGGAAACCAGCAAAAGGAGGCCCTCTCTAAGAGGAGGAGAATTTTTTAGCCTGGTACAGACTTCATTTGCTTGTCAGCCACTTATAAGATCATTGTCAGAAAAGAATTTAGGAAAAAAGGAAGATGGGGATGAAACAAGGGTGGTAGAAAGAGGGAGAAAGGGAAAGGCTAATTGCTTCTTAGTCTTCTCTGAAAGGGGTTCATGCCTCATGGCAAGATATGCTAGAAAGCAAGGGCCAACCCTGAAGAACCAGCTTCTGCTTCTCGGAGACAGCAGTACCATCTGCTTTTCATACAAAAGACCCCTCCCCTCCATTCGTCAAATGTCCAGTCCTATCAGTAAAACCAAACCAGTCTAAGGAGAGAAACTGTTCAAGCAGCTGCTCACACCAGGCCGAGTGAGGGCAGGTCCTGAATGCACCTCAGCAAAGAAAAGTGTTTTCTGCTCTGGCCAAGAAGTCAATGTCTGGCTATGAGGGAATCCACCACAGAGAGAATGTTGACCAGGCAGATGACTAAATCTGTCCTCTAGAAACCCAATGAGGTCAGACTTCCCCAAACCACCGGACACTGGAGGTCTGTGCCTCTCAGACAGAGTTCATGCTGACACTATAGTACAACCTTTTAATATGGACACCAACCCCCAAAGATTCCAACGAGTAGAAGCATCACTGTGTACCTTGGTTGCGTAAATACTCATAGTCAACCATATGTTAAACAGCATTCCTGTAAGTGACATGTTACACTTAGAAACATTAATAAACCTTTAACAGGATAAATTGTGCAGTAAATCAAAAGGGCACATTCACTCAGAGTATGCGGGAGAGGGTGTTCCAAAGCCTAAATATAACTTTGAATCCTGACTGCATGAGAAGTTTACTAAAATAAAAAACAATCCATTTTAAAAAGAGAAGTTACATTTGAAAGCTTTTCAAAAGTACAGCATATGTGGTTAAGGTTATAGACCTTGTCAAGGAAACAACAAATTCAAGATAAAACATGAATTATGTTTGCTGATCCAGTCTATTAATAGTAAAGCAGTAAACCATTTAAATACAAGACGTAAATGCAACATTCTTCAATCACACACTTCATTTATTTTTGATAATAGGTGCAGGGTAAGCCACTTACCTAAACATCTAACTTCACACAACCATAACCCATTGGAAATCAAAGCAAACTCTTTCCTAAACCATCACAAAGTGAAGACTTCATACATTAAAAACCATTTACAGGGGTCCCTCAATAGAACTCAGTGATAAAGTGGCTCCTTAGTATCATAATAGCCAGGGTTCAAGCCTTAGGACCCCACCTCCCCGCCAAAATCACGCTGCTTAAAGCCTACTTACACATTGTAAACTGGATACAATGCTCAGTTTGGCAGTGTCTCCCATGGCTAAATGGTGCCTACACCAGGACACCTGGCAGTTCCTCCCCTGTGACCCACTGTGCTTTGCCAACCTCAACGTTAAGCTGAGTTGGGCCGGCTGCCTGTTTCTGTATGCCTCAAGCACTAAGAAGAGTCTTGACATTTTTAGATAAAAAGAACACTACTTTGTGAGAAGCACACGCTGCAAGAAATTCAAATTTCCCGTGTCCATAAATAAAGTTCCACTGAAACACAAGGCCTCATCCCTTCACTGTATCTTGTGCATGATAGCCACTGATCACAACAGGTGTGGCTGAGTGGCTGAAAAGGGGCCATGATCTGTCTCGCTGTTCACTGAGACAGATACTCGTGACTGCTCAAGGCAAAAACACGCAGTGCACCTTCTACATCCATACGGACCATATCTGCAGATTCAACAAGCTGCAGACCAAAAATAATTCAGGAAAAAAGTTCCAAAAGGCAAAACAATTTGCTGCACATGGAGAAACACAGTGAGCGTCTAGCAATGAGGTGATGAACAGGCACAGCCCACATTGCGGCCTCAGTCTCCCCAAAGCTTGAGTGACAGGCATCAAATGATCAGATGTTTATCCTCAACATTATTCCCCAAATGAGACAGAATAACTACTACCCACGCGGTATCTATGCTGAATTAGGTTACATGTAATCCGCGGCTAATTTAAAGTGCACGGGAGGATGTGTGTCGGCTCTAAGCAAATACTATCCTTCTGTGTAAGGGACTTGTGCACACTTAGAATTTGGTATCCTAGATGGAGGAGTCTGGACTCAATCATCCATGGAAATCAAGGGAAAAGTGTAATGAGAATAAACAGCAAGGATATATAACCCAAATATAACATTGAGAAGCCACACAAATGAGCAAAAATGTTATGAGACTCCATCTGTACAGGGTTCACATCAGGACAATGGCCACCTTTCAAAGTGGAACAGTGAGCAGGAGGGGACACTGCAGGGGCTTCTAGAGCTAGAATGCTCTAGTGCTTTTTGTCTGCATTTTGGTTATGAGATGCACATACTTTGTAAAATGACTCAAACTGGACACAAGATTTTGCCCATAATTTTCAAAGAAAAGTTATGCCATCTCAACAATATGAAATCTTGACCCACAACAGAGTAGACATGGTGGAGAAGAAATGAGGAAGGGTGTGACCAGGATAGGTAAGTGCTGGGTAATAACAGGACCTTCTGAGGCCATGTGTCCAGAGCACAAGGGAAATGACTCCTGAGCACAGGATAGACATACTTTATGCAATCCATACTCATGGCTGCTTCTGTAGTGTGAAGAGCAAAATGCAGGGCGGTACTAGGACATTTAGCACTGAAGACAGTGATGCTAATGATGACTTCAAAATATGCGACGTGGACAGAGAATGTACCAAGTCTTCCCAATAATGAAGGTCTGGGTTACTATATGACAGTGGCTGTGCCCTGACCTTTAGCACGGTCTCACTCCATCCCTCTTGGTAGTGTGGTGCTTGGGGCATCACACCCTCTCTATCAACAATGAGAGACCCATCCATCCATAACTCTCCCTACTAGGAGACCCACCTACTCTCAGATAATTTCCATGCCAAGAAAAGACCCATCCACACCAGGAAATCCACCCATACCAGTGGACTCACCCACTCTAGGAGACCTATATACCCCAAAACTATCCATGCCAGGAGATCCACTCAGACCAGAACTAGTCAGAGCAGGAGACCCACTCATGCCAAGGGTCATTCTCCAGGTGTCCCCATCAAGATCAGACCATTTCCAACCTTGCCAAGGTGTTGCTTCTATGCTTCTTTCTTTGTTCATATTAATATTAGTAACAAGCTCAGCATCACAAGTACAAAGCAATTATTCTACTGCTATGCTGCTTTCAGAATCACAGGCATGGGCATGGTCTATCTTCTGAAAAAATTCCACCCCCAGTGGATAGCACATGTTTCTCTGCTCTAAAGGGTAAACTCCTACAACCAGAAACAAACAAAAGATTCTTAGAGCAAATGCTTCACTCCCAATAGCATCACATAATGAAGGCTCTGCATAGACAGGAGGACAATTCCTTCTACAGATATTAAGCAACCACTGGATAATTCATCATGTGCAATTCTGTAAAAGGTAAAAGTACATATGAAGAATGTACAGTGGACCCTCGAAATTTGCCAGTGTTCTGTTCCTAGAGCACTTACAAAATGTGAAAAATTGAATTTCAGAGAGATCAGAAAAATGCCTATTTTATAGTTTAACCTTAAATATGCTTTATCTCTCACAGTTCTATAATTTAATTTGATAAAACACTATATTAACAAAGCCTTAAAAGGTGCAGGGCATTCTGGCAGCATCTTAGAACACTTTAGGGCTTTAAAGAGGATGAAGTGGTACAGCAACATGCTCTGCTACGGCTATGAGGCATGAAAGCTGTGCTCATAGGGCAGCTGATAGCAGCAAGGAGAACTACATAATGCTCTTGGACAGGCTACTCACAAGCCTCCAACACAGACAGACAGACACACACACATACACACACACAGAAATGCAGAGGATATTTGTGGTTTCTGCAAAATTGAAAAGATTTCCGTGAACAATTATTAATTAGGTTTTCTAACTGAGGATGTAACTCTGACTGCGACTTTGCGGGGTATGCTGTATTAATCTTCAGGTGCTATGTAACAAATCACATATGCAGTGGCTTAAAACAATAAAAATTTATTATCTTATGGTTTCCACAGGTCAGGAATCTGGAAGTGGGTATCCTGGGTTCCCTGCTCAGGGTTTCACAGGACTACATCAAGGTGTGGGCGAGGGATGGGGTATCTGAGTCAGTTGTCATCTACGGGACAATGTCAGCTCCCAGAAACTTCCCAGAGGTCCTCCCAGAAACTTCCCAGCCAAAGGTCCTCACAAAGGGCAACCTATCCCTCAGGCCAGCAGGACACTCTCCAGCTGCCAGGCAGAGGCCCACATGATGTGACCTGGTCACCGGGTGACATCCCATAATGTTCCCCCTTTCACCTGCACCAGAGCAGACAGGACCTGGGCCCCAAAAGCGAACACAAGCTTATTTGCTTCTTGAAGACATTCACAATTTTATAAACTGGTATTGTTTTTCTTCTGGGATATTCAAAATCTGAATTTTCACAGAACTAAAGTTATCTAAAACTAAACTAGCATTTTTTTCTATTGTTTGTTTTATAACCAACAAAGAAGAAAAAGTGTATCTCCATGCACCCGTAGTGAAGCAACCTATACAGAGGAATATCCTATTGCATCAACAGATTAAGCTCTCACTTTTATCATGTCTGTTTTAATTTAGTAGTACACTCTAAAATGTATAAGGAGACAGCATTGGCTGTGTATTAAAGAACTTGTTCCTCCCACTCCCTAAATTTTACTTTTTAATACTGGACTAAAAAAAAAATCAGCTGAGTACAGAAAACAAGGAAATATATTCATCCATTCTATGCATAAATCTACACAAAAATGGAAGATTATGAAAACTAGAAAATACAACAACCCAGCAGAGGACAGGACCTGTATTTATCAATCAAAAAAGATGGGTCTCCCAGCTTTGCCAACATGCTTGGCAAAAAAAAAAAAAAAAAAAAAAAAAAGCACCAAGAAAAGAAAAGAAAAAAATATTTAACAACCTCAAGCCAATTGTATTAGTAGGCTAACCAAGGTTAAGGTGATGCCCACACCCTGCAGACTGCAGCACCTGGCATGCACATTTCACTGTTACTTGCTTAATGAATGGGTATCATAGGTTCTCACAAGATCTGATGCAACATTAACATAAGGAGGGTGAGAGTTTCAGCTGTGTCTAAACAACTGCTTTTGAGAAACAGCAATTTTGTTCTTATCCTGATACTTCTGTCACTGTTCCGGGCAAGACCCCTATGCCACTTCTTAACCTGGACCAGTGTATACTGCAGGACTGGATAAACACCGCGGGGCTGCTATGCTCAGGCCAATGCCTGGGTCCTCTCCCCAGGAGGGTTATGAAATCCAACATCCAGTGTCAAGGATGCATTATTTCTCCAGACAGGCCTTCCACCATAGCAATGTCGAGCAAGCTTGGCCCACTGTACCCCAGTCTGGAAGCATCTTGGGCTCACACTCAAGTCTGGTAGACCCCATGTAGATTCTAAACCCTCCTCTGGCTCAATTCTGTAAAGTGGGGACAGCAGTTCTTACTGAAAGCACTCAATGCCCTTGAGCAGAGCACCCAGAACCAGCGAGAGCTCCAGCGACCTTACGTACCTGTGTCTTCATCACTGTAACACATGACTCTTTCTCACCATGGCCAAGGTTCCTCAGAAAAACCAAGGTTTACATGAGTTTACCTTGTAACAGTGATCCTCTTGGATAGAGTCTTATGCAGCCTCAGCACAAGCTTGCAGCAGGTTGAATGTCAATGACTCTGATCTACTCTTCAATCAGCAGATTATACAACTCCAAATAACTTTGTATCTGGTGATATTCATATGGAACAAAGTTCATATTATATAAAGGTGTTTGTAAGGAAAGGATTACTTCCTGCTCCTTTGCTGCCATAAGGCTCTTAGGCATCCTTTCAGAGACGCAGGCACGGATGTTCATAGATTACCTTCAAGCCTGTCTCCCCATTTCATACACAAAGATTAGCACGCTGCTGATGGCACTATAGGCCTCCCTTCCCCTCCGTTTCAATATACTTTGGGAGCTCATTCCACATGAGGGCATAAAGATACTCCTCAGCTTTTACAGTTATGAAAAATCCCATCTTGTGACCACATCCTAATTTTCTTTAACCTGTTCCTTATTCATGGGAATTTAAGCTATTCTCAGAATCGGTCAATCAGCAGCTACTGTCATGATGCTGAAATGAGTATCACTGACCCTTGCAATAGAGGGAAACCACAGACATTCATAATTAATTTTCATTTGTACATCAGAAACAATGCAAAAACTTTCCTCAGGGCTACATTCTCCACGAACTAACTTCTACAGTAGCTCAACTGAGTCCAAAATCTCCTGTTCCCAGGGTCAAAGTAGTAAGAGTCAAGTTATCATACGTGTATTTATTATAATTTTTAAGAAGAAAGGGAAGAGAAAAGCACAGATGCTCCATGAATTACAATGGGATGATGCCCTGAGAAACTCATCACATGTTGAAAATATTTTAAGTCAAAATGCAGTTACCAGCCTCTCGACCTATTGAGCACCCTATCATAGGAACACAATGCCCCACAGGGCGCTGGTTAATTCCGCTTGTGATCCTGTAGCTGACTGTGTGGGGTAGCTCCCTACCAGCGCCCAGCACCAAGAGACCACAGTACAGCACAGCGCTGGTGCAGCAAGAGTCAAAACTCAAATCGAAGTGCAGCTTCTACTGAAGGTGCACTGCTTTTGAACCACTGTAAAATCGAAAATTCCTAAGTAGAACCACTGCACATCAGAGACTATCTGGATGTGAACTTACTTATTTATTCATTCTTATTTCTATTTTTTCCCAAAAATAGCTCTAAAAGATGGCCATGTGACAGGCAACACTCCATAAACGAAGACCCTTGAGAGGTTTTACCATCAGAAATAACTGTATATATGAGCATATACATTTATTCATTCTAATGACATAAGCATTTATGTAGGTACATATACATATATATGTGTGTGTGTGTGTGTGTGTATATATATATATATATATATATATAATATACATGTATACATTTTTTTAAATCTACAATTCAAACTAAGGACTCCACAGAACCTAATCAAATTATATTTTAAGTGAGCAATTTGAACAGATGTCACAAATAGATTAGAATTCTAAATTCTCTCAAGTATCTTAAGCAGCCTCAATGACCCTTTTCTGAAAACATACACTTCAAAGTTCTTCTCATGCTTTTCATCCAAGTCTGCACTTTTAGCAGGAGGGCAGAGTCAGGTCCTGCTTCACACAAGACAAGTTCTAAGTCCAGAGCAGAATGACTCAAAGTATGGTCTGCCATTAATCCATGATAAGTTCACAAATGAAATGCAAACATTCAGAAATTTTAAGAGAAATTTAATGGAGTCATTTATGCTCATAGAATTTAATAAAATATTGAGACACACTTTTGTGTGTCTCTTTTTCCATTTTATTATTTCAGTAATATATTTATGCTGTCTTTTACAGAACTAAAGGTGACAATGGAGTAAAATTGAAAAAACATAACAAGACCTGCATTTGACCTTAGATAATGTTGATAACTTTCTCTTTCTGCAGGATTCTGCCCAAACAGGCAGAAGTCTGTTTGCTGCCTTGATTTCTCCAATGGCCTAGAAACAGTGCAAGAGTTAAGGCAGGGAAAAGGAGGTTGTAGTCTTTCACAAGAAAAAAATTTACCTTTGTGCATCTGTTAGAGCATGAGAAAATAATTAGGAAAGTTGAAAATTCCTGTCTATGTTAAAAGGTAAATTTAAAAGTTTAGGGAAAACCATACAAGAATTCCATTGTGGTTTTAATAAGAACAATGTCAAACATTAGATGATTCCAACTGCAATAGCCCTGTGGTCATTATCAAGGAACCGGATCAGGGTTAGTTTTTACTTTAATTAATTTAATGAACCGGTTGTCTGCCTTCAGCAGCCATTTCTTAAATGTCACTGCCAAGCTCGAGGCTGCAACTAAACCGGTGGCATGCTCTCCTGCACCATCTTGATTTCATTAACTTTTGCCCACGGTGACATTTTGCATCTGCATCCTCATATGCCCTGATAATGTAGTCAATTTGTGCTTTATTAACCCAATTAAAATACAGAAATGCTAGGTAAAGGAAATCTACAAAATTGTAATTCCTTAATATAGACACTTTCATTCATACATACATACATATACATATATATATATATATATATATATATATATATATATATATATATCAGACTTTTGGTTACCTAAAAAGTCCATAGGTTCAAAACACAAAACAGAGAAAAGGCTGCTCTAATTATAAGAAAACACACCATTTAAAGGCTTAGCACTTTAACAGGCTTTAACACTAGTCCGTAGGTGAGGTAAAACTGGATTCCTGAAGCTGTGCAGACTTGGCAGTAGGTGCACCCACATGAAACAGGCAAACTTGAGGAAAAAGTATTAGGATTCAACTCAACTCTGTGCTGAATTAAGTCCACCCATATTCCCCAAGTCTACTCCATACTTTTCCTGAACAAGAACCTTCTCTCTCATAAACCAGCCTTTCCAGTGGAGCACTGGGCATGTACTCGTACAAGAAACAACTGCTTCCTTAGAAACTAATGCTTCAGGACCATTCTTGAAAATACGAAAAGAAAAACATGTCTCTAGGGAGACTTGTCTGATTTATCTTAGATGGACCCATTTGAACATCTTTTAACTTGAAGGTCCTCTCACTCTAAAAAAATTTACTATGGCCTAAATCCGCTTAAATTAGATCATCAAAAAATGTTGCGGACAAAGGAACAAATCACAGAGACTGATACTAATGTGAGAAAATATTCTCATGTTTTTGGTGGCCGTCTTGAACTGGGATCAGAAAAACTTGCCCTCAAGTCCACTGACCCTGAGGCTGGGGGAGGGGATCCTAGAGCATGACCTGAAACTTTAGAAAATGAAAAGGCAGATAGAAAATGTCCATTGAAAATATACAATCCACTTAGCAGCTTTAATAAACCTGGCTTATGGATTTCAGGTGCCACAGGGCAACTGTTCAAGCCTCATCTATCAACTAAATGCTAATGAACCTCAGAAAGACATGCAAAGTAGATCCTCTAGAATTGGAAATACTGGGAATACTGGGTCCCAGAGGGTATACATCCCAGAAGATGACTCTATCAATAAGACAATGGACAGGTGCGTGAGGAAAAACAGCACAGTAAGAAGAAAAGCAAACTCCTGTCCACACAGCTCCATGTCCCTGTTGCCACTTACTGGCAGGAAGAGCCTCTTCCTGAAGTAGCCTGGGCTGTTTCATCACCCACTGCTCCCTCTCTCTCTCTCCATCAACTCACTGATAGCCATCATCATGGGAGAGAGGAACAGGGCACTTATACAGCGTCTTGGGGACATGCTACAGACAATAGGAAGGGGCAGGAGGAGGGGATTCTCCATGCAATGTCCTACAAAGGAGAGGTTCTGGGTTGAGGGTGTTGCTTAACAGTAGAGCACTTGCCTAGAAAAAGATGCTGGATTCAAAACCAGAAAAAGAAAGACAGTTTCTCACACTGCATTTACATCAAGAAAAAAAAACGCAAATGCTTCTATGTAATGAATACATCAACCATTAAGTAACCTCCCACAAAATAAAATGGGAATCATCTTCCCTGTGCACAAAGGCAAGCCAAGCTGAACAATGACTAGGTGACACCAAGAATCTGGCGTAGGGCAGTCCACTTAAACCAGCCCTGCAATTCATGTTCTGATAGAGATTCCTCAGAGCCAGAAGGTAGACACTGTCCACTATCATAGACAAAAACAAACAAAAAAGTCTCAAAGCTTGGAGAGGCCACTTTTCACTGAGGCAAAAGCAAAAACAAGCAGAATATAAAAGCAGCAACAATAATAACATGGGGTAGTATCCATCAGCATCCATGACAATAACAAGCAATGACCACTAGCAAAACACCTAAACAAATAATATCACTCCCCAGCAAGACCCATGGGGCCTTTCCTCACAGACTCTGCAAAGCAAAGAAATGGCAACAGTACATTCATCCAGGTACCAGAAAGTGTTTTACTTAGTGTACAATGAGAAACAGGAGCTAATTCAAAATTAAGTGATCCTAGAAAAGAGAGAGAAATGAAACCGTTGAGTAGTGAGGATAATTCAGAATTAAAAATTATGTTTTAGGGGAAGAAAAAATCTACACTTCAAATATACAAATGAGTGAAATCAGAGAACAAACATGAGCTATAGTCAAAGAATGTAAACTGTCAAAAAGAAAGAGATGAAAAGTGCACAGAAGGACAGACACAGGAGGAGGAAAGCACGTGATGGAAGTGAAAGGTGACTCCAGAGGAGAGGAAGAGAATAACCAACCAAGAGAGAAGCTACACACAGTCACCACAAACAAGCCAAAGATGCCAGGAGCTGACAATAAGTTTTCCAAATGTGGAGCCAAAAGGAGGAATCCTGTTGAAAACTCTAAATATGAAAAATAAATTTAATAGTTCTATAATGATCCAGACAAAACGATATTTACAAAAGAAAAAGACTGCTATTGATGGGAGAATCTGCCTGTGCAAACTCAAACCCACACCTAAGGATGTGATATTCATATTGAGTGGAAAAGAATGAGAGCCACTCACATGGCTTTTCAACTGCAAAATTACCAAGATGAGCCAAAGAACCCTACATACTCTAGACTCTTACTCTGAAAACACTGCCACTGAGGCAATGAACAAGAGACAGTCTAAACAACATGCAGAAGGGGATGGCAGCCCAAACCCGGGCACGTGAGCGCTGAAGCCAGCTGAAACTGACACTCCGCCCTGCATGCCAAGTGTCAAATGCATGCAGCAGACAAGGAAAGTAAAGCTGGGTGAGAGGGCACAACACCCTCGACAGTTACTGTGTCAGCGACAGCATAAGAGGTGTGACAAGGAGAGACTGGAAAGGCAGCTGGGGGGCCAGCACCGAGGGGATGAGATTTGCCTCAACAAACATTCCCTGAGAACCTCTAGGACCACAGCACCATGAGACATGCAGGTGACCAGAAACACTATTTAAACAAAGGCCACTATAAGACTAAATAGTAAGCAGAAATGTTAGAAGAAAATTTCAGAATTAAGAGGCAAAACAAAAGATAAGTTCTACCTTTCAAAAAGAAAACTATATAAATTCACATACTATAGACAGGCTTGAGGATGGTGGAGGGAGGCTGAGGTGGGAAGATCACTGCAAATTTGAGGCCACCCTGTACTCCATAGAGAGTTTAAGGCCAGCCTGAAATACACAGCGAGACCCTGTCTCGAAAAAAGAAAAAAGAAAAAGACGAGAAAATTGCAAAGCCAGCCTGTTTCAGTGTCACTCTGTGGTAAAGTTTAGATGTGTTAACTTCTTGCTATTTTACAGATATTTATTAATTCAAATCACAAATGAAATCAATATAAATCTAGAAAAGGCACACATACGTAACCATATACCCCAGGGTTAGTGTTCCCACAACCTGAAATTGACTTCAACAGAAATGAATGTAACAACAACAACAACAAAAAAAAAAAAAAAACCCAACTTTGACATCAAACATTTCCACACAGAGTTCCAAGGCTTATCAGGTACCCTTCAGCCTGTGTATCAGAATGCTGGGTTATGGGGTTTCGGGGCGTCAAAGGTCTGCTATGAAAGCTTTCTAGTACAAGACAGACAAAGGAGTGCAGGAGAGACCAAGCAGACTTGAGAACTGGCCCACATTCACATAGACAGACGACAGACAGACAGACACACACACACACACACACACACACACACACACACACCCAGAGGTGTGCTTCCACCTGTGCTCAAGTTCTCACTTTCCACGTCGCATGGTCCTCCTGGTTGGCTGAATGGCAGTCACATGCCATCTCCCCACCTGGGTTGTGCCTGCCTGGAAAACAGGGCCCACCGCTCACTGGATTTGCAACCCAGGCCAAGCCAGCACCCAGTTTACAGTGTAAACTCGATACACCGAGTCAGGGTGAACTAAGCTTTAAGTAACATTTAGAAGATCATTTAGATACCCAGGACAGTTAGAAACAAACACCTTCATATTCCACATCCATACTTTTAGGACAGGAGTTCAGTAGTAAAACTTCAAAGTGCTACACTTTGGAGAGGGAGGAATGGTAAAATGATGTGAGCAGATTTTACCTTCCCCAAGATTACCAGAATGTGTTTCCAGTAACCAGTAACAAGAGGGTACGAATGGAGTGTGGCATGGCCAGGTGACGGCAGCATCGTCTACCACTTCTGCACAGGCTCAGACAGGCTCGGGTCAAACCGTACCAACATTTCTTCCCATTTCCTAGACGTGAACACACTAGCACACATTCTTGTTTTTCCAAACTCACCCAGAAGGTAGGTCTAAAGATGACAAATGAGACCAAGTTATTTAGCATCGCATGTGGCTCATATGGTTAGGGAAAACATTTCTGTAATCATAATTCCCTTATTTGGTCTCTTAAAGGGAGAAATTTATAGCACCAGATGTAAATTGTTGCTTGACTTGGGAAACATAAAAACTCCTCTCAGAATAATGAGGGACAAGAGGAAAGAAGGGGAAAAATGAACCTCTTCTAGCCACTTAGAAAGTTTATGAAGCATACACAAATATACTTCCCTTGGCATTAAATTTTCTCTAATGGTGATTCCTGAGAAATGATACATGGCCCAAAACAGCTCTCCTAAGTAATTTCAAAGCTTCTTTCTTTGAATCACTAGACCACCTACATTAAGTGGAAATAATTACTATCATGTAAAAAGTGTTAGTTCCTAGAAAATTTTAGTCAAGTACATTCAAGATATATCTTGCAGACTTCACAGACAGAAGCCAGAACAGGAAGTAATTGCTAAACAAACCTTGCATTCATGGTTTCCTATATGTTATGCTCAAGATCACAAGGCCAATGTAAAGGGATATCCCTAACATCTGAGAAAAGGTTGGAGAGTGAAAATTTTTATTCAGATCTTGGCTTCATTTATTTCACCATTCAGTATTTTTAGATTAAGTTCACGTTTCCTTATTTATAAGGTATACGTGCAGTCTAACCATGCTCTGGAAGGAGAATGGGACTTCCCAGCCTTAACTCTTGCTTCTAAAACTGTGGAAAGCAACTAGGAGAATAAATGAAACCCCATGATGTTTATTTCAAATAATCAAGTGGAGGCAGCCTGCTCCATCCATCATGGTCTGCAGCACAGAGGTGGGGACGGGGCGGGGCTGCAGAGGGCACTACTGCCTGTAAATCCAGAGACTACTGGCACATGTATCCCAGCAGGCTCAACAGGAACTGCTCTGAGCAGAGCTGAGGACAAACAGGATACAGCGGGGTGGGAGAGACGGGGACGACACACACGACATACCACGACATACCACGGAGAAAGGTAGAGAGAAAAGGAAAGCAACCCCAGGGCAGAGTCCACACTCTACGCAAAGAAATCACCCATTCCACAGTCTGCTCAGCACCAGGCTGGCGGCCCAGCCCTCCACCTTCACAGGGCCTTCCTGCCAGCAGATCATTCAGAAAACAAAGGATTTGAATACAACCAAGAAAGTGAGCAAATAGCCAAGATTTTTTTAAAAAAGTATTTCCCATCAGCAGAAAAAATAATTGGAATAGATAAGTGCAAAGCTAGAAAGTTCCCATGAAACATTCCAAAATAGTGAAGATATAACTAGACAACAAAAGAGGAAAGAAGAAAATGCACAGAACTCAGGAAAGGAGAAAGAAAGTAGGAAATGAAAAGTACAGGGAATACTCAGGGAGAGAAAGAACCCTGGAGAACACAGTGAAGACAACAAAGGATGGTAGAGAAGCTGTGAAAATGAAATGTAAAAAGCGATAGATACAAAACCAGTCGAAGGAAAAAGAAATATACATACACATATATACGTATTTTTCAAATATTCAAAAAATAATGCAAGCACAACTCCCTGCAATAAAGTAACACTCTAACCCAGGGCTGGCAAGCTGCAGTCCACTGGGCCAATCTAGCCATGTCCTTTTGCATATGCATCACCTGGAGCTGTTTTCACAGCAGCGGCAGAGATGAGTAGATTTGACAGGGACCACATGGCCCATAAGTGGAACATATTTCCTCTCTGCTCCTTTACATAAAGAGCTTAGTGATCCCTGCTTTAACCTATGAATTGGAAAGCTCAGCATATGCCTGGATACACAAAGGCAGACATGAGAAAAAGGGATGGACTGGAAGACGAAGGACCCTGTACAGCTGGGCAAATCTCCAAGCCACTTGCACAGAAAAAAATCAATTTGGCATCCAACTTTGACATCAATGTTTAATGCAAGAAAAAAAAAATGAGTCATAATTACAAAAAAAGGAAAGTCTGACAAGAGGCATATGTGATTCGGGGGCGTATTTCACCTGAGAGCACTTCCAGGAGGATCTACCTGAGGCCAAGCGTGATCTAGCCAAGAAACAAGGAACTGTAATGAGGAGGACTGATGGTGTATTTCCCCACAGAACTCAGACTCCAAGAGAAGACGGGTCAACAGTGACCACTGGCATCTGACTAGTATATGTGCTGACAGAGATTAATGGATTTTTTTCCTTACTCTATTGTCATAAACCTATCAACATGGAACTCCATACCCGTAAGTATTAGAAGTATAAAAATGCACGACTGAACAAACTGTACACAAGGAAAGAGCCATTAAATATGCAAACATACATACATAAATAAGTAACGCATAAGTTAACATCATAGAACTAATAAGCCAATCGTAGGAAATTTTATCAATATATACAAAAAGTCTTAATTTAGTGACCACATCTTTTTCTATGTCAGAGACAAGAGACATTTAACACTGAATAAATCACAAAGATTCAAAATTAAGAGGGGGCAATGAAACAAGAAAAAACGTAAAACAAAAGTTTATATATATAGGTCAGTATCTTGACATCAAACTATACAGAATAAAAAAATGTGATACAGAAGATGAATTGACAAAAGAGGAGACCTAAAAGTTTAGACGAAGACTAAAATATATCTGAAATTTTTAAAAATTGATGGCATCAAGTGCCGGGGATTTAGCTCAGCGGCACAGTCTCCTGCCTCGCAAGCGTGAGGTCATGAGTTTGATCCCCAGTACCTTAAAAAAAAATTGATAGCATCTCAAAACAGTAAGTAGGATCAATCCATAAATATATGGGGTATGACATCAGCCATTTAGAAAAAGATAAAATTGACTATGAACTTTACACAGAATAAACTCTAATTGGATTAAAGACAAATTTAAAATATGAAAAATACTACACATATAAAGCTCATTCTTATAATAACAAAAGGTTTCCAATTATAATTCAAACCCCAGAAGCCATAAAAGAAAATATAAGTTTAATTCTTAAACCAAGTGACTATATTGTATATTGTAATACATACGCACACATGCATCCATAAATGTAAACTTCTACATTACTTATGTACTCTAAGTTTACCGCAAAGACAAATGAAAACACCAAAAACAATAGAGGAAAGAAACGTACAACATCTGAACAATCCTGGTCAGGAGACATTCTGGAACAGAGAACTGACCAAAATGCAAGTGGAAGAACGGGAAATCTGCAGGAACAGACAATTCACAGAAAAGGAAAGTATTTGTTCTTTATAGATTCTTTTAGTTTCACTCAATGAGAAATACAAATCAAAACCATCATGATCCATTCTGGATCTATCAGACCGAACCCAATTTTAGTGTTACAAGGCTGAGAGGATGCGGCAAAGCCTGATGGGATACCCTACACAAAGAAATGCGGACACTCTTCTAAATTAAGATTCATATGTCTTTTACTCAACAATCTCACTTCAAGAACACACAAATTATGCAGTTATTCTTTACAAAACCAGTAAGACTCAATTAATTGAGATCAAACATGTCCAGAATTAAGAAATTTGGAGGTAATCTATAATACATCCAGATAATGATGTACTATGAAGTTGTAAAAACAGAAATACAAAAAAGTAAAATGGCTAATGAGTACTAGGTTATACAACCATATGAATAAAGACAAAATTCAGAACAATGTATAGTTTATTTTTTGTAGCAAGTATGGGAATAAAAACATATTCAAATTTGCTTTCTAAATGTGTGTATATATATTTTTTCCAAAAGAAAACTCAGATAAAACAAGCAATAATAAATATGCTTACTGCTGAAGCACATGGTTCAATATATATTATGTATCAATATACATTTATGCAATTTTATAGTCTAAATCAATGTAGAAAAGTTGTACAAATAGATCTGATTTTTCACCTCACAACTAACCTGGTAACCTTCATTCCTAAGACCATTAATAAATGATTCATTCTATTTATTACTTACATATTTTGAAACAGCATTACTAATAGGACTAATGATAAAACTATTGAATAAAGCTTAAAATATCCTTATGGATCTTCTGCACTCATGGTTTCATTAAGGAGGATTTTAGTCAATATGCTTCCAAACAAATAACAGAATAAAACCATTTTAATGGCCTCAGGAATCAAGATTTTCAGTGTGAAGGAAAAAACTTACGATTATGAAATCAGATTTAATACAAATGCTGTGCTGATCTACTTTAGAAGCAATAGAACCCAGTATTCTGAAGTTGGTTTCCAAAACTGTTCCTTCCTAACAGGAACCAGAATTCATAAAGAAATGGCTGATCCAACTCTCAGACAGAAGAAGCTCAATGTGTGCCTGGCACATCTTTTTCTGGCAGAAAGCAAGAAAGCGCTCAAAGATTTACCAGGTTGTACAGGGACATCAGCTGAAATACAGCCCCTGAAGAGTTATTAGAGTTTGTAAGTTAAAAAAGAATGTGTGGGGGCTGGGGATTTAGCTCAGCGGCATAAGCACCTGCCTTGCTAGCAGGCGGTCGTGAGTTCGATCCCCGGTACCGATAAAAATGAAAAAGACAAAAAAAAAAAAAAAAAAAAAAGAATGTGTGCAGTTGACTGGAAAACACTGAATCTAGGAACTTCCATGATTCTGCATTAATAATCAAAAACAGAAAAAGGCAGAGAGAGGAGGGCGTAAACGTATTTGCCATCATTTGAAAGGGCTGTGAAACCAAGTTCTTATCTTAAAATTTTAAAGGGTAAAAGTAAGTTTTTATTCTGCCTTGTCAAGAGGATCAAAGTGTGCCTGAGGGTAAGATAAAACTCAAGCTCAGAAAAGAACAGTGGTCAATGCAGAATGCTGGTATCATTCATAAATCATTATCCTGTAACTTCTAAGGAATAATCACTGACTCAGGCAAGAATTATCAACTCTTGTTGATAAACAGTTCATGAGAGCTAAAGTGACGGCCGGCACACAGCCTTTACTGAATCTTCCAAAAAGATTCAGGAAGTAAAAACAGAAAAATTAAAAGGAGGGGAAAAAAAAGAAAGAGGGGACAGTGGTTAAATGAAGAAATAAGAACAGGCTACAAAATGTTTGCCAATAAGTTCTATGCAGGTGTCAGTCTAGGGCAGGACAAACCTCTGACCCCCCTCATACCCACCAGTGAGAGGAGCCCTTCCTATCCTCCCCGACCCCGCCCAGAACACAGTCATCACCAGATGCCGTTGTACTTCATGATTTGTCAGAATTGTCCCATGGGTTCTCAGGGGAGCACTGCCTATCCTTGACAACTCAAACTACACAGGGCAGCCTCATTTCTACATATTGCATACTGTGGTTTTCAACAAAGGTCAATGATAATTTTCCAAAAGTTAGTTCAAGGGACAGACTTCTACTAGGAAGTAGTATGATCCCACTCAGATATATGATTCCGATGATTTGGCTTAATCTAAAGGGAAGGTTTTCGGGTATCTGGAATCTAATTCATGATATTTTACTCATATAACCCCTTGGCAAAATCACATTTCCTTTGGGGGTCCAATTTTGGAACACACAATTCTTCAAAACTTAAATTCTGAAATTCAACATGACATGAATGTATTTTCAGTAGATTGCTTTTTTTCCCTTTTAAACAAAAATGCAAACAGGTCTTCACAATCTTGCAAAAGTAGACCTGCTTTTTTCTTATTCCAGTGAAAGCTTACGTGTGCTCCCTTCCCCAGACACACATAAACTCTCCATCCAAAACATACACACTTTAGGTACTGCCTCAACCAACTTGATTTTTACAGGTGAGATCTTCTGAGCACCGCAGTGCTATGCTAACACTGTAACAGACCTCAAATCTGGGTGCCCTGCAGGCTACATGACAGTGGAGACTTCTCCCAAGGTGGCCAGACCTGTCTCCACAGCCAGGTTAGACTTGAGGGCACACAACTATATGCCCAAAGCCCCCGCCTAAGGACAGCTTTAGGCTATTCCCAAGCTAGTCAGAGCAAAAGAACTACAGAATCCAAGGTTAGAATTCTAGCATCTCTTATGCAGAGGATAATAATAAACAGCATTGTATTTTGGAACATGTTCTACAAGACCTTTGCTCAGAGTCTACTTTCGAGATTGTGATGCAAGCATTTCCTTTGCTGGAAATACAAAACATATTAGCAAACTGTGCCAAGAATCTATAGTTTCCACATATAACCTGTGTGCTCCAGTGACAAATGACAAGTTATACATATTCTAAGAAGGACAGACAGCATTTCTGTCAAAACCACACACAGTACTGTTTAGTTGCTAATGAAAGTCCAGTGGTTAATGCTACTCAAATGAAGTTATAGACTTATGATTTAAAGTCAGCATAGCCCTTCATTTCTACTCCAGGAGACATGACAAGTTGCATGAGGAGTGAATATCCCTTGTCTTTGGAAGACTTCACCTGTGTCGCTCATGAGAACTTGGGTGTGGTTAGAACACATCATCACCAGCTGGACAGGTCCTATATGAATCAGAATCAGTATTCTAGGAGATGGATAAAGTGAGATAGTTTTCCTTTGGCTTCATGAGGATCTTCTACTCTAATCAATCAAAAAATCCATTAAAGATACTGCCACAACCCAGATCAACATGCTGTATTTTTGCTGTGAGCCACTTTACTGCCAAAACAGCTGGTGCAAGACTGATCTGCAAAGGCACTGATGGCTGCTGAAGATGAATATCAATTACAGAAATGACACAGGCAGCATAAACAACTGCCCAAATGAGCGAGTTCTGGCAAAGCAACAAAGAAGACAGAAAATTAATACGATCGTGCTATATAAAGACGAAATGTTAAATAAAGAATAATTTCACCTTCTCACAATTCTCACTTTTCCTATCAATTACTTGGTTTTGTCTCCTTGCCAAATGCTTACCCAAGAGTGGGCATCAACATAAGAGCAGTTATTAAGAAACTGAATTCTTTAAAAGTCAAAACAGGAAGCTGCTGTTGGTATCCATGTTCTGACCACATTTCTGATATCAATTTTTGATTAATGGTCTGATGTGTATGGGTAGCATAAGCTGTTTTCCAGAAAACTCTTTGTACATAAATGTGGTTTAATATCTCAAAAGTGGTATGCAATTTTTTAAAACATGAGGCTTAACAAAATTCCAAGATTAGATTCAGAAAAATAGTTTCCGTTATATCAAATACAAAGCCATGGAGGGGGGAAAATCCACATAGAAATATATATACCAATACACACACACACACACACACACACACACTCCCACTACCCTCTCTGCAAGAAGACCAGAGATTAATGAGAGGATTTCTGGAAAGCACACTGAACTCTTTAGAAAAGAGGTACTATATAAATGGAAGGTATTAGTGTTCTCATTCTGAAAGGCATTTCCATTCACTGCAGGATGAAACACAATACAATATCCAGACTGCTTACTGTTAACAATGAAAATTAATCAAATCAGAAAGTTTTTAGAACTTTCACTGAGCAAACACAAACTTATTTTCTAACTCTAATGCTTTTGTTAACATTATTAGGTGCCGTCATGACTTCTCACCAAACTAATTTAATTGTAGGTATACTGATGTTTTTGACTGATATATCTGATGCCCTCACCATCAAGATAATCATCACAAATATTTATTGACTAACCACAGAGGAGAATGATATACAGTCCCCGACCTTAGCAAGTCTGTGAGTACAGGGGAATGACACATTAAAAAAAAAAAAAAAAAACTATCCATTAAAACTACACCCAACTTACATCCTGACTGGGGGTTGTTGCCTGGTGTTCCCTACCAAAAAAAAAAAAAATTCCCCAAAAGCCCACACTTTTTTTCTAATGTCCCAAACTATCACTAAAATGTACTTAAAATTCAAGGTTAATTTTCCTAAAATCAGTGGCACTCCTCCTTAGACTCTTGGGTCTAGTACAGTGTCCTCTATCCCTGGGTCTCTGGGTCAGCAGTCGACCTCAAATGACGCAGTGCAGCAGAGTTCAGTCCTGTCTTGGGAGGGCCTGTGAAGGCGGCATGTGGGCTAATTTCATTCAAACCAAGGAACCATCAGAATGCTTCAAATTTTAAATTATGCTGCCTCTTTTAAAATCAGCAGGTTGTCACTTATCCCTGCTATCTTGAGCTTGCTCCATATAACTCTTATCCCACTTCTAATTTGATTTTTACTAATCTCCTGCAGGCTCAGAAACTACAAAATCCTCTTTTAAAACATGCACCGTCTCTTCTATAAATTTATGTTTCTAAAACATTCCAATGCTTTCTAGCCTATGGACATCCAACCTCTTCTCTAGCCTGGACCATGAGTGAAGAGCAACGGTCTTGGACCGCATATAAAATACATACTATAGTTAATGTATATACGTAACAGAACTTAAGAGTTTAGCTTATTAAATTATTTTGCAAAATAACATACTAAGTCCAAGTTTAATAACTAAATGAGAAAACACTCATCTGCAGGCATGTGTAGGCAGGCTGAAATACTACTACTATCAGTAATCTCTGAGTTTTATGCCCCAAGTTGCATCAGTACACGCAGCATCTGATACACACAGCATCTGATACTTCTCCCCACTGATTGTGGATGGTGGGCACAGGAGATGGAGTGAATCCTGCATTATGCCCTCCTCTACAGGGCACCACTATCCACCTACACAGACAAAGGAATGAAAAATATCATGAATAATTATGTCACATATGTGATGTGACCAAGTTCAGGATCTTGTGAGGCTACATGTGCAGGATGGACACGCCCGACCTTCTACTTGTGCCACAGTACCTGGTTTAAAAGAACAGCAGAGTATAGACATGGGGAGGCCTGGAGATGTCACACATGCACTTACCTAGCATCTGCCAGGCCCTGAGTTTGACCCCTACCACCATGTATGGAGGTTGGGGAGCAGGATGGGTGTCAAGGTTTATGTCTGTGGCCCCCAGGCCTCATGAGTTCGCATTGTGCATTTGTGATTGGTTCATTGTCTAGTGCTTGAATTGATGGTGTCAGTGCTATACCCACATAGGGTGGAGCCAGGATATGATGTAATGGCAGGAAGAAGGTGTATCTCACTCTTTTGCTGGTTTCGGCCTTGCTGTTTGCAACTGCCATGAACTGAGGCCCCGCCATGCCAGCCTGCCTTGGAGCCAACTGAGTATGGACTGAAACCTCCAAAAACTGTAAGAAATAAACCTTTCCTTTCCCAACTTTGGGTTTCAGGTATTTTGTCTCAGCGGTGAGTAAAAAGTAACTAAGACAATGGGGGAGGAAAGGCAACATCTATCCAAAGAAATTTCTAGCTGTTCTTGCTGTGAGTCCAGATAGAACAAGACCCAAGTGACCTAATACTAGGACACATCACAGCAAAATGCTTTCAAGATAAATAGAAAACACTACAAAGTAGTACAAATAAAATTAAATGCAATTTGACTTTGAAATATAGTTCACAACTTCTGTTTAACATTAGGGAAAAAAACTGAGGTATATCCAAGCCTTAACAAAAAACATTATGAACCATGAATGCAATCAAGCTGTCACTCAAAACAGAAGCCAAGGTCATCTCAGAGAGGACCCTGCCACCACCACCAATTCATCCAAAAAGGTGACTGAATTGATGCGGGGATGAAGTTAACCAGTAGCCAAGAGCTCAAGTGGAAAGCTGCAAAAGTCAGAAAGAATAGAGTTTATTCATCTAACTGTAGTCCAGACACAAAGAGAATACTGAAAACACTGACCATGTGAAAAGATCCAGAGTATATTGTAATAATGTCAGTAACTTGGAATTACATTCCTAACATATATCTAAAAGTCATGGAAATGCATGGAACAGTAAGGAAAATTATAAACTTCTAGAAAATCTCAACCAAAAAAACTCAGTATTATATACAAAGATGAAGAGGATGCTGACAAATGTATACTAAAAGAAAAATGCATAGCTTTAAATAATTTTATTTTTATCCAAAGGACTAAAAACAAACAAACAAAAAAATGTTTTTGAGCCAGAGTCTTCCTCTGTTGCCCAGGCTGCCTTCAAATGCATAGGCTCAAATATTCTTCTTGTCTTAGGATTCAGGAGCTGGGGTCACACGTGTGCAGCACAGTGGGCAGAATAAGCACACTTTTAAAATACGCAAAAAGAGTAGGTAAATAAGATATAATCAGAAATTAATACAAACAATAAAAGTTATAGCCTAAGCTAAATATTATGTAAGACAAATATTAATCTGAGGTGTTAATATTTTGTTACTAATATTTTTTCTATACTCTTTGAGCAGTAGTTTTCAAATCTTTCATCTTCTCCCACCAATTATAATAAAGACCCAGAAAGTCATGAAAGCCAGTACTTCCACTTTCTCTTGTAAAAATCTAACAACTTTGAATAAAAAAATTGTATCAACGCAACTTAAAATAAGCCCACTTTGCCTATGGATTTTTTAACCCACAGCAGAGCCAAAGTAAAAGGTAATTTAGCGTTTGAACATTAAAAGCACAAGAATGTTTCAATTACCTCAAGGCCATACTGAAAATACGAAGAATGACAGTGGCGCTCCTATCTGAAAATTACAGATTTCTTAATGGAATATGCAGCAACAGTATTTTTCAGTAACCCAACTCAACCTCATAAATACACAAGTTTAGTGACCTAGGATATTAAGAAGGAACAGTGAAGTAAAAGAACAAAAACCTACAGAATTGTGTACCATAGGGCCAAAGAATTAGAGAAGAGACATGAAGTAGTCTAGTCTACTAAAACAGCGGTAAGTATTTAAGAATCACTGTTCCAAAGCAGTAATCTTCAAAGTGGGTATTTTCTAAGGTCTGGAACTAATAGGTAGTTTCAAGGAAAATAATTTGCAGATCTTCCACAGTCACGCTCTTCTGAAACGCATCTGGCTCAGGGCACCTGCAAGGCCACAGCTGACCTCACCCTTATTCTTCTATTCTTGCTTCCTCCTTCCCACTGCTGTTTCTCCGTGTTACTAGAGAGGAAACCGTACCTGCCACTCACTGTAAATTCTCCATGGTGCACTCAAAATGGCAAACACAGCAAGACTGGCTGGCTATAAGCTTTGCCTCACTCATCAAGGTACAGGCCAGAACTTCTCTTTCCCTGTCGTCCCTGTCACCTGAGAACAAGCCTAGTAACGGGAGCCAGGAACTGGTCTGTATCAAGATGCTCTGAATTTAGAGGCCTTGTAGTCCTTCGGGAGCAAGGCAAACGGAGTTCACAGATATGGGGATGACACAGTTTCCTTATTTCACATCAGCAAAGGTGCAGGGTGGGTCTGCACCTAGCTTTTCCTAAGTATATCAGGCTGGAAGACAAAACCGGCACAGGTACCAGGAAAATGTGTATCAGCATTCTGTTTAAACTGAAGAGTGAAGTCGGATGTTTTCAAAAAGCCTAAAATGAAAATAATTTTTCAGCCCAATGACACTCCACACACATACACAAACACATGGTCCACAAAGACAAAAACACACAAAAAAAGTCCATGATATAAAAATGCATTCCCACTTTTGCAGAATACATGGAACTTAACAAGGTAAAAAAAATAACAGGTATGATTAATAGACTTCTGACAAATCTAGGTAAAGCCTTGTAAATTTTCCAGAAACCAAGAAAGTGAATGATTTCCAACAACTGGGTAACAAAGCCTTTGTGGAAGTCAGGTGGTTTCCAGTCCTTGGCTTTCAACAAAACTGGTGACCAGATCTCAAGCTGGCAGCACACAGAGTATCAAAATCCTTTCTGATGACAGATCACCATGTGACTTTTTAATTTATTACAAAGACATTTCAAAGAATTGAGAGACATTGGTAGGCAATTCTCCTTCCAAATTTATTAACTCATTTGCTAGAAAAGGCTTATCAAGGGCAAACCTGGGCCTCTATCAATGTTCTTCGGAAGTGCCATCAACAGTTTCATGATAATAGAGGGAAAAATCCCTCATACATTTTGCTAAATGACATGTTTGTAACAGCATTTTAAATGTTTAATAATTAGTTATTAAAATGTGTAAGACATATTGCTTTAAAAATGTGTATACCACTAATAATTATAATGGTAATTCACGCTGGTAGAAATTGTTTAAATAATGAGAGCCTTGCAGTTATAAGAAATATTTTAATTACATTTAAATTTATTTGGATGGTTTTATTTCAAGGGATTAAAACAGATCAAAGAAAAACTTGAAAGCACAAAAATGTTAAGTTAGGAAAATCTTTTGTATGGTTAAATTGGATGCACAAGTTCAAGAAGGAAAGAAAATGATGCAAAATTAGAAATATTAACATATTCTTACATGGGCAACAGTGGATATCAAAGTTCTATGGTTTTCTAAAAATATAATTCCATTTGATCCAGTTATCATCCTACTGGATGGCTTTCCAAAAGAGTTAAAATCATCGGATTACAGGAATATATGCAAGCTGTTTATAGCAGCATAATTTATATTAAATCTTAGAAAAAGCATATCCGTGCATCAACAGATGAATGGATAAAGAAAATGTAGTATTAATACACAACTGAGTATTACACTGTCATAAGGAAACTTGAGGCATCCACAGGTAAATGGATACAACTTGAAGTAATGCAAAGTGAAATAAATCAGACACAAGCTCACATATCACATGGTATCTCTTATATGAGAAACACAAAATAAATGTACACGCACACACAAAAAGCAAAGCAGAAGAGAGATAAATAGGGAGTAGGGAGAGGTCTGCTTTCCCAAATTACACATTCTGTTATATCAAAAATAAGTCAATATATATGCTAATTTATTTCATTTCTACTACTAGTTTATACTAGTTCACTGAAAAGGTTTTTTATGATTGTTTCTTTTTTGTCAGAATCTTTGTTTATGTCTTGTACTCTGAGTAAAAACTTCAAAGATAATAATGCATGGTGTATTAACTATTGTTATTCTATTATTACTCTGTTATAAGAAATTTTACTTTTCCATAAAATAAAAAAGCTCTGGTTTTAGATTCTACTGATGTACCTTAAGAGTGATGTAAATTTTATTTTAAAATATCAATATTTAAAATTCAACCAAAATTCCATCTTGTGCAAACATTCAACATTAAAAGCATTTGAGGTACGAATGCAACATATGGCCAGTGTTTAAAAAGTTTTTTAAAACTTACTTCAGTAAAAGACTTTGGCATTAATTGCCCTCAAAATAATCCCTCTCAAAAATCCTCCTCCTCACTTTAAACTCACTTATTTCACACTTAGCACTTTCTGAAGAAGTTCTGGAAGTCATCCTTCAGGCGTATCTTTAGTTGCACAGTCAGGGCTGCCTCAATTCATGAATGCCATTCACAACATTTTCCTCTTGTGGTAATTTTAATTGCAGGGAAGGGCCAGAAGTCACATGATGGCAGACCGGGTGAATAAGGTAGAAGTGGGCACATGGCACATAGTAATGCTTTTGCAGACTTGCCTTTCTCTTGCATGGCACTGGGCAGCAGCATTCTCTGTATTTTTCACCATACCTCATGAAGACACTATGGAAAGAGGACTTTCAGAACTGCTGCAGAAAATGGCAAGAACAATGGGATAAGTGTGATCAAAGCAAGGGGAATATTTTGAGGAGTATTTGTGGCAATGTCTCTTTTACTGTAATACTTTTTTTAACTGAAGCGTTCACATTGTATTTTGATCATACCTTATAGCTTGATGCCAAAAGACAAAAACGTTCATGGGGCCCCATCCATTAGCAGCTACGTCTGAAGGCTCCAGTACAGATGACCCTTACGGCGGGCAGACACATTCTCCACCCTGTAGGTTCAGCTGTGCTCCTGGAGCACACTGGCACCCACTGCAACAAATTGAACTCCGAATTCCTTTGCTTATTTTTTCACACTTGTATCCCAACAATCTACAAGTGTTGTCTTTAAAAATGAAATAAACTGCTATTTGTCAAAGGTTATAGATGAATTCTTGGTTCTCTGAGAACCCATTCAAGCTTAATATTTATCAGATGCAGGAGATCAGTTGGGATGAACTCTGGACTACATGAAGAAAGGCCAGGAGCTGAGCTTCTAAGCACCGTGAATTCTGGAAGTGACCTTTGGTAAATCACTGAGCAGTCACAGATGCTTCATGCAGGCACCTGTCTATTGAAAAATAAATGTGATGAGATAAGAACTCTCACCTTACCTCCAAGAAACCTCAAGAGGATTAATACATGCCTGCAGAAGCATTTCCAGCTCCTAGAAATGCTTAATATTGGGAGAATAAGGGATTTTTAGACATAGTTTACTGTAGTGTATTTCCTGCCTCTAGATAAACCTGAACAAACCAATTCCACAGAGCGGGGGGGCTGCCCTCGTATTTAATTACAAAGAACAGGAAGTCAAGAGGTTCCTTAAATAGAAGAGTTTTGTGAAGTCCAAAGCCTCTCAAACTGGGAGGCTGTCAGACAGTCCTGTCCTCCATAGCCACAAGCCAGGAATTTTGCAGCACTGCACACAGCTGCTCCAATGACCTGTGCAGTTTTCCTTAATTTAATTTCTTCAAACATGTCATTTTAAAGCATACAGAGGTGGGGGAGAATGACAAATAGTAATTGACAAAGTGCTAGAAGCTCAGTGTGAAAGGTCTGAGCGTTTAAAAACTCCAGGGGACCCAGTCCTAGAAGCTGAGGCAGGAGTGCAGATGCTTCTGTGAGTTCCCAGGGAAAGGGAAGGAAATCCTTCACACCCCCAGAGAGGTAGGGGACAAACACCAACCAACCCCACAGAGATCTTGGTTCTTTTGGACCAGGCCTGCCTTTGAGAATTCATTTCACCAGGTGTACACTTGGAGCCTATTTTACCTACAGTACAGGAAGTAACTCAACGGCGCCCCTGTAGTTAACTGTCCCACTCAAGCAAGGAAGGGGAGGCTGAGAAGCACTTGTGAAGTTCACATCCACATTACTACAGGCTTAATGGCCTTAGGGCCGGCAGCCACTACTACCACCAGCATGCCTGTGTCTTAGCATGGGTGGCTCCTGGGTTTCCACACTTTCACACACATATGTGCACACACATGCACATACATGTGCACACACACATGCATTGTGTGAAGAAACTCAGTGCGAAAAGACTGAATAAGCATGAGAGCCAGGGTTCCATATTTACAGCAAGAATGTTGCAATTATCAGCCCAAGAAATATAAAAGATGATTAATATGCTAAAAGCACTGATGTAAAAAGTATGCAACATACACACACAGATGGATCACAAGAGCAGGAGGACAGAAATTCTCTGACAGGAAAAGGAGTGCTAGAAACCAGAAGCACTGTGACAGAAATGAAGACTGAAAGTGGCAGGGGCATTGGCGGGCCTGACACAGCAGAGGAAAGAATGGCTGAAATGGAGCACAGGTCTATGGAAATTTCCAGAACTAAAAAAAAATAAGCAAAACCGGGAGATAGGAGGATCCAGAACAGGATATTCCAGAACAAGAGTTTTATGGTATGCATAAAATGAAGAGAAAAAGAAAAAAAGAGAAGCAGTATTTGAAGCAATGACAAATGAGTTTCCTCCCAGTTAACATGAGACACCAGAACACTGAAAGAGGTAGCCTGCAGCAGGATAAAGGTCAAATGGAAAAATGGTAAGTAAGCCTCAGAAAAATCAAAAATAGGGAAAAACTCTTGAGAGAATTCAAAGAAAAAAAAAACACCCAACATATGGAATCATGGTGGCAAACCTACGGCACATATACCATGGTCAACTGTTTCTTACCACTGAAAGCTCTATGAGATGTGACATCATTGACACAGAGGAACAAAACTTCAGACTGTTCCTCCAACATTCAAACAGGCCAAGAGTGGAGGGCATATCTGAAGCACTGACAGAAAACCCCACCAACCTAGCAGGCAGCCTCCTGTGAAATTGTCTTTCCTGTTTACAGGAAAGATAATAGGATTTTCTCAGACAGAATTTGTAACCAGAACAGTGGCTCATGCCTATAATCCCAGCAGATGGGAAGCTGAGACAGGAGGATCGTGGCAAGTTTGAGAGCAGCCTGGGCTACAAAGTGAGTTCAAGGCCAGCTTGAACTACACAGTGAGATCCTGTCTCAAAAAGACAAAAAAAAAAAAAAAAAAAAAAAAAAAAAAAAATTTCATCTACTGTGCACACTTGGTCTTCTAGGCAAAATATCTGCAAACTAATGGTCTGAGAACCAACTCTAGCACTCTGCCTTCCACTATGAACTTTCCCGACACAGCGGGCCAGTCTGTTTATGCCCTGCCTGGATCTGTGTTCTCCCTCCCAGAATGGAATGTCTGCAGCAGACCACAGCCCACCCACCCTAAAATATTTACTATCTGGTCCTCAACAGAAAAAAAGGCTGCCAGTTCCTCTTATAGATACTGTGCTGGGCACTTAGTAAAAGTTACATTTTTACATAGATTATTACAATGGTAGAAAGGGTCACAACCACCTTTTCTGGAGGTGGAAGCTGGGGTTTATGAAGATTTAACTATTTGTAGTAAAGTCAGGTTTCTACACCAAACACAGGTTCCTGGATGGACCCTACACTGCCAAGCTCTACTGGGAAGGAGATGAATCCTAATTTTATATAACTTCCTTAGTACAAAGGTAAAAGGCCAACCTAACCCCAGAAACACAGAGCTCCACACACTCCTAAGAAGCTTTTCCCAAACTGCCTGACTGCAGCATCACCAGTTCTCCCGTGAGGCCAGCACGGGTCAACTTATGCTCACCACCAGCCTGCAGCCTCTGCATCCTGCCCTGGCCACGTCCACCTATACTACAGGCGCTACCATGCCAACCCATTGGCCAAGAACCAGCGCACCATTAACTCGGGCACACCACTCCTCCCCTGAGCTAAACAGCCTTTCCTGTGCCGATCCTAGTGCTCACGCCATGCGCACCTACCCTGGATTCGGGACCTGAGAAGCTGAACAGAGTAACTGCTTCCCACAGAGAACACCACCATCTTCTAAGACAGCAGTTATATTTTCACACAGAAAAAACATCACCATTTAATAACAGCAAAAGACTAAAAGGCAACCTTAAAAAAGTACAAAAGCACTTTTGTGCTAAGGAAACCCTATAAAACTTAAGTTCAGGACACCACAACTGCAGAAAGGCATCTGACTTAACAGTCAAGCAGAAGTCTAGAGGACAAATCAAGTCTGGGGCATTTAGCCCCCTCCCTCCTCCTTATGACGACAAAGCACTAGCATAGACTACATGTTCCCCCAGCTTTCTACACAAACCTATTTAATTGAGTTTAATCTGTTGTTTTCCAGGCTTGCTTGAAAAATATTAGTATCAGAAAAGTCATCGACAAACACTTTCTGAGTGTCTATACTAAAAACTGGAACTATAATCTAATGATGCATGGATATTAGATACTAATTGAAAATTACAGAACAAATAGCAGTAGCCAGAGCACAGGGCTGGAGCACCCCCTGGAAAATGCTGCTAGAGTAACAGGGTGCTGAACCGGGAATCAGAAAACTAGACTTCACCCTCTGTTTGGGCACTGGTTCCCCGCACAACCTGAAAGAACTCAGAAAAGCAGGCACTGTGTGGAGTCTCAGATCCCCAATGGGACAAGACAAAATCAGATCAGATCAGATCAGAGACTCCATCCACTTTGAATAGCCTGCCATTAATTCAATGTGAAATGAGAGAAACGAATGAGAAACTTCAATACACTACTTAGACACTTCAAAAGAAACTCTGATGGCTCAGATAATGAAACTAAACGGAAAGAATGTCTTCAGAATATATGTCCAGAATATAAATTAGTTCAGTACATTTTTCTGAAGCAATAATGAAGCAAAAAAGCTTTAATGGGGAAATTAAAGTTAGGTATGATCTCTCCCCAGTACGGGCACCTCAATCCCCCAGGCCATGCTCCCAGCTCTCCCAGGTTTCCCCAGAGGCCCAGTCACCCCCTCTCCCCTGCCCATGGAGTCATCTAAGCTGGGACAATCAGAAAGCCTTTCTCATCCAGCCCAGGACTCCCATTCCAGCTTATTTCTGGGATTATCATCAAGGATAACTCTTATAGGAACTCTTCCTGATATCCTCACTATGACTTCCCAAAACAATCAAGCTGCTGACCTTCCTATATCCATTTGTGCTGCCTCTGACTTCTCACTTAACTGTCACCTACTGCAACCTCCACTTTCCAAAACAGAAGAATGAATGTCCACACTGCAGGACTGTTATGAGACTAAAATGAATCACTACATGTAAAACACTCAGAACAAAACCTGGCACATAACATGTGCTTGTCCTGCTTTTCCTGCCTTCCTTATTAACAGAAACCTGACTTTGTCAGAGATGTAGCAGAAACCATTTCCTAGCCTTGCAGGAGGCAAAAGTCACATGGCATAGCTCTGCAAAAAAAATGGGGCCCAAGGCATTGCACAGGGATGAAACGAGGAGTAAACTTAGCTCTCAGATGCCCCTTCTACCTGCTCAGATACAATAAAGTGGTGCAAACACTGGTCAGAACCAGAAGGGATGACAAAGAGAATTACAGAGACCACAGTTCTGACAGCCACAAACAATAACCCTGTGCCACCAGCAACCAGTCACTGTAGTTCTCATTCAGGGAGGACTTAACACAACAGCCACTGGATGAGGCAGCTGTTTCTCAGATGGCTGTTACCTGCAGCCATGTGTACTCCCTGGCCCAGCTCACTCTCATCATTAACCTGGCACCAAATGCAATGTATTTCATTACATGTTTACAAGTTTACCTTCTCTAGAAGATGAGAAATGTCTTTCTTATGTTTATATAACACTTTCTACTAGATAAAAATGCTTGTTAAAAGTTAATTGAAGGAGCCAGGCATAATGGAACACGCCTATAATACGAGCACTTTGGGAGGCGAGGCAGGAAAATTTTAAGTTCAAGCCTAGCCCGGGCAATTTTGCAACCAAGTGAGAGATTGTCTCAAAAAATTAATTAATTAAAAAGGGTTGGAGAGGTAACTCAGTGTAAAGGCCTTGTCTTCTACAGGAAAAAAAAAAAAAAGAATTGACAATAATTGCCATCACAGTTTGCCTCCGGTTTTTTATAAGGAAAAACATTATACTCATGCCTCACAAAAGATGTCCTTTCTTCCCTCTCTAAGCTGAAGAGTCTTTAGTTAGTGTATTGGCCATATGTGAAAGTGATCACAGAGTGCTCAGAACTAAAGTTACTTCTCTAGCAAGCTGCTACAAATGTGCCAGCTGCTGCTCACAATGCAGTCACAAGGAAGCTCTTTGTGATGAGCTAGACATGACTAACTCCACTTCACAGATCAGAAAACTGAGGCACAGGGAAGTTAAACAAGTCACTCACGATCATACAACCAGAACTCGCAGAGCTAGGACTGGATTCTATACACTTAATTGGGTTCTAGAGTTTCTGCCTTAGTTCAATGTTAAGGGTCTCTGGCAGTACCTTCCTCCTGCTCCGCGTAAACAAGAAAGGCTGTGAGAAAATTTGATCTGCGTAAATATGAAGATTCTGAGCTCCTGCCACCGGCTGAAACCCAGGAAACCAAGGGAAAGAACTCCATCTTCATAATTCTCTGGCAGAGTAGACCTCAAACCGATCATGGATGGACAAAGGGAGGATAAGGCAGTACCTATTTCAAGTCTCATTCGAACTTTCTGAAGACAGGGAAAGTGTTAGAGTATTAATACAACAAAAGTTTTTAAAAAGAGAGAGACAAACAAATAATGAAGAAGGTTTCCCAACAGTAAGTTACAAATGACCACCTGACACCTGAGTTAAGAAAGCCTTTTCATGGGAAAGTTTAATTTCTTGAAGTAACTTCAGAGAAACTATTCAACAGCATGAGGAGAAAACTACTACAAAGATGCATTTTTATCTTCTACAGAAATTTGCAAGACAGCTTTAAGAAGACAGTCCATCTGAATAATTACTTATATTTAATTCACCATAATTTATCTCTCACACAGATACAGTATCTGCAAATCATCAATAGGCAGGTCCAATTCCACTTAGCAATATCCACAATGTCCTTCCAGAGGACTTTACTTTGAAAAATATTGCGATTAGAAATAGAAATTGTTTTCTCTAACTGCAGTGACATCTAGTGCTGAGCAACTAAAACACACTCTGTAACATAACATTTATTCCCATTATTACATGAAATGCATATTAGAAAATAGGAATATGTACTGTTCTTAAGACAAGTGTTTTTTTTCCATAACTGGCACTGACAATTGTCTTCTAACCCAAAATTTAAAATATTGCATAAAATGAAATCATTGAGAAAATACAACTGTTTGGTTGAGGTGAAGTCATTTTGTTCTCTTGGTTTTAGCTTTAAATGCAACTATATCTTCTTCACTTCCTAACAGCACCCCAGAACTTTAGGAGATTCTGCAGATACTAAGACTTCTTTTTCAATTTAACAAAAAGCACTTTGGTTTAATACAATAATAACCAATAATAATTCATTTATTCAAAAATAGCTTTCAAAATCTCTGAAGGAGAATAAATGCAAATAAAGCCTATTATAGAATGGTTTCTGAGTTAGGTATATCTTGTCTCCAATTCTACATATTAAAATCATTCTATTCTAAAAGATGCAGGTTAGCCATGTTCTCTTCAGTTGAAGTGAAGGACCATTTGGTCTTAAGAATATAGGTGTTTGAATGCCATTTTTAGAAATAACTCAGGCATAAATAAAGAGCATTTGGATTAGCAGTGAGAAAACTGAGAAGCAGTCCTAGCACGGGTTCTACATCTAGAACTCCAAATTACTTTCTCTTGGCTTCAATTTCCACTTTAAAAAAAAAAATTAAGCAAAGATGTAGGGGGCTGACTAAGACTCATTTCTGGGCCTCTTGTTCTAACACTCTACCTTCTATGAACAAGTTCATCGCTAAAATCTCTGTAAGCATTGCTTTTTGTTAATCCAGCACTCTGAGGAAGACAGTGCGGAAACAGTTAAGACTCAGGCAAAAAATCTGAATTGAAATCAGCATGGAAAATACAAAGATCTCGCTAACATGTTTACACGATGACTTCAGACCTAGATCAAAGACACATTAATTAAACTGCATCTAGTGCATTCAGCACTTTCTGAACCAGTATGGACTATCAAAAGCCTTTGAATAAAGATCTTGAGGAATACATCATTAAAGTGTGCTTTGCAGCTGAACCAGGAAATTCATGAACACCAGCTAAGTGAGGTTCTGAGAGTGTAGTAAGCTTAAGTCTTTGTTTAGCTTCTAGAGATTGCTTGTCAAAAAAGTTTCCTAAGCTAAGGAAAGAGCTCTAAGTACTTGACCCAGGATTTTCTACTATGGTAATGGTCACCAATCTCTTCTTCTGCAGAAATAATTTCAATCTAGCTAAAAGAGCTACGGCTCTAAGCAATAGCTAAAAAGAGGTAAAAGTGGGAAGAGATGGGGAGCAGCAGAAGAAATGGGTGAATCAACAAAGCAAGGAGAACCCACAACACCATCTGTGGTGGCTCCAGATCACGGGGCAAGCACACCCCAGGAACCCACATCCCCGCTGAGCAGCTGCAATGAGCCAGTGTCGCTGTCACCTGCCACAGCTCCCCTGGAAGACAGAGGGGCCAGTTCATATCCAACAGTGAAGTGGGCAGGAGAAAGCTTGGAGGTGATCCACTGAGGAGGACATTCAATGCAGGGACAATTCACTTGATGACAAGGCCTGAGGGGGAAGTCATTTGAGAATTGGTGATAATTAAAATTAATGGGAAGTTGTTCTCCTGCCTTCCAGGAGTTCAAAGCAGAACCCCAGTGTGATAGAAGACATGCACTGAACTGGTTAAACAAAAAACAGCAAATACTGGTGAGTACATGGAGTAACTGGGCCTCGGAGTTGCTAGAGGACAAACAACACGACTGCTTTGCAAAACATTTTCAGTGCCTGCCACTTGCAGGTCTGACAGCCTACACTAGACCTCCTTGCCCTCTTGTAAGAGGAATGCGCATGCACTGGCCAACAGGCACATCTGGAAGGCCCTGCAAGGCACTGCTTCTAGACCCTGCAGCCAGCAACAACCCACATACAAAGAAAACGAAGAATCCGTGACAGGGCCATCTTATGAAATGTTACACAACTACATGCAACACACTAGAGACCGATGACCCCAAGCAGTCCCCATTTATATGCACTTGCAGTGACCTTTTCACCCTCCTCATGGGTTTTGGTTACTATGCTAGTTCAGCTAAAAGCACACAAACTCAAAAAGTCCCCATCACACCTGACTGGAAAGAAGGTGTGTGGACAACCCCTCGCCACTCCCCAAATTCTAGACATATCCCAATCTGCATGCAGCGGCCATCCTGGACTCTGCCTACCCTTCTTGATGATGTACTTTCAGTACCCGCAACTGCCACTGCTGGCTCTGAGCAAGCGGAACTTCCCTGAGTGCCCTAGCTTCCCTTACAAAAGCTAGCTTTGTCTACAGTGCACTACGTTTGTCCCTCATCAAACACGCCTGCTGAAAATTACTCTCTGACTCTGACTCTCAATCTGTGGACCTCCTTAGCAATCTTCTTGGGGAGAATACAAGAGCCAAGCTGACCCCACAACACAGAAGACCAGCCAGCCTCAGAAAGAGCACCTAAGGAGGACGTGGCAGGAACTCTGAGTGCTATACTGTATTGCTTCACCTGGTTGCTGGCTACACAGACGTGCTTAGTTCATGAAGATCCATCAATGAGACACTTATAAAATGCACAATAATCTCTATAAATGCACTCCCCAAATCCTTCTCGGAAGGAGTCCTCGGGTCTCACCTAGATACCCTGCCCCGATTATGCGACCAATAGAAGTATAATCTGGTAGAGTCACAGTGACCCACTGATAGAGCCAGAAGTAAAACTGGGCCAGCGCAATAGTAAGACAAACAATTTACAGTCTCAAAATGAGAATGAAGCTCACCACTCAGAATATGTAGGAACTCAAGACAGGACACACTTTGGTCCTCTCTTGAGAAAAGCAGTGAAAGGAGACATGGGGCCCACAATATCCTCATGGAGGAGAAGGGGAAGCTCCGAGTTGGGAAAGAGAAAGCAGGGGCAGGAAGGAACAGCTGGGAATACAGCACCATGCAAAGGAAGCAGAGCAAACTCTGAGGCATCTCTAGTTCCCACTCTCTGGAGGTGGCATGTGATAGCATTCTGCACATTTGGGCCATTCTGCCTCACCAAAGAGCACACTTCATATCTCTTTTAGAAACAACCATCATCAAAGCGAAGGGCAACAGAATAATTACATGAAAGCAATTTTCATGAAATAAAAAATTACCTATAAAGGTAAGCAACAGCATTGGCTGCATATATTTCACAAAAAGAAATAAAATCTGAAAGATTCCCTGAGACCCCATTAAAGTAAGAACAAATACTAATAACATTAGAAAAACAAAATAACACCCAGGTAAATAACCAAGACTCTTTGCTTAAGAAATAGGCTAGATATGAGCCAAGGCAAATGAAAGGAAGAAGCACAACCTTGGTAAAAAGCAAAACTCAAGTCATGATTAAAGAAAGCATTACAAAACACAAAGGGGAATCCAAGCCATTATTTCACAGGAAGTAAATCTCGTCTTGACATTTACGGAGATAACAGCGCAGATGGGGCTATCTCTGCAATGGCTATCCCATATTTCGTTTTTTAAAATATAAACAACCAAATTCACTACTAATACAGAATCACTCTTAATATCTACTTTTACCCACCAATCTTTATAGGACAAAAAAGACTAACAAAAGTCAGTGTACTGAATATGGAAAAAGTAGAAATGATATACAGTAATTAAAGCAGATCAGTTGCAAATGGTAAGTACCAGACAACATAGAAGAGTGCCAAAACCACACAGCTCAGGACAGTTCAAATGCTCCCTTCACCTCTTCCCGCCTTCACCATGTGCCATCTAGTCCTGTTTCCTGATCTGTAAAGTGGGAAAATAAGAATACCACCCCCATTGCTGCTAGGGAAAATAAGCAAACATTTACAATTAAAGCACAGTGATTTTTTTAAACAATTGGCTTAAATGTTAAAACTGAAAATTGAGTTACTAGAAAACATTTAAATATGTTTACAGCATTTAGTATGAGAACTACTTTTAAAATATAAATTTTCTAAAATCAAAACACAGGTTAAATGTATCTAATACAAACATAGTGTCTGAATTTGAATACACTATAAGTATATAATTCATACCAGCTAACAAAGATGTACTAATAAAAAATAATCATAAAGCACCTCAATAGTTTTCTATACTAAAGATATGTCAAAACAGTAATATTTATCTACACTTGTGTAAATAAAAGATAATGATTTGAAACAATGTCTGCAAAAGGCTAAGAAAACAATAAATATTAGCTGTTATTATTTGGACTAATATTATCATGATTAATTGTTGAACTCAAGGCAGTTTGACTGAGTCTGAGATAAAGTATCTCTGCCTTTTGAACCTCAGAGCCTAGTGAAAAAACCTAGATAAATACCTAGCTGTGAAAAAGGAGAGCTTCCAAAGGGAAAAAGTCCACAGGAAGTGCAGGCAATTCACCAAAAAATCTCTGAGATTGCCACCGTAAAGATCACTCAAACAATCAAGATCCAGACCAAAATAGAAAAAACATACACAGAAGGACCAACCTGAATGAAGGTAAAGGCCTGCTTGCTATTTGGAAACTTAAGAGTTTGCTCAGAAGATAGAGGTGGGCCCACACCTGATCCACTGGGATGGGTTCTGCTCTGGCAGAGACTGAGTGAATACTGGCAGGAAAAGACAGGGTGAGTGTTTGCAGTAGGCCCTATAAATGTACATACACAGGGGACTCAAGCATGTACCCAGAGGCACTATGCATAACCTCCAAAAACTAGAGATTGCAACCCCATGGGGATCACTAATCAGAGAACAGGAAACAGGAAGAACAAAGGTACTAAATAGGGTGGATGAATCCCACAGACAAGGCAAACACCTAAACACAACACTCTGGAGGATCCCATCCACCCCAAGGGCCAGGAACCAGCAAACCTTGTCTATGCAACAAAGCACTTCAGAGCAGTCACTGCCTCTGGGGGAAGAGGAAGGAAAGCAACCTAGTAGGAAGAGAGAGGAGACCTGGGGGAAGCCAGAGGGCTTCTAAATTCTGATCTGGCTGCAGGTCACATGAGTGCAACAGATGTCACAATTCATAAGCTGCACCTATTATAAGCATTATGTATATATAAACTAGCAATTAAAAAGCAAACTCAAATAGTCTTTTAAAAAGATCTCGTGAATAAAGTGTATTTAATAGAAAAGTGAACTGATTCAGCTGAACTTGTGTGTTTCCATCAGCATCACCTTGTGTCGCTAAATGACTGCATGCATGGACAGCTTGGGGTGTGAACATGGCAGCCTTTTATTCTGGGAGCCTAGGCCCATGCACTGAATGTAAGATATACTTTAATGGATGATTTTCCATGTTTTACAGCTTTGGTTCCTTCTTGTGAGGCTCAGAGCACTCATTTAAAAACAGATTTTTAATTGCAAGCATAAGCAAGGTTTAAATATGTTGGTAGGCAGCATGGCAGATCTGCATGAAAATGACCACCTGCAGTGATGTCCTCTTAAGATTCTTTCCAGGAGAAAGCAGAACCTTTTGGAAGTTCCTCTTATCTGTGTGGAAAGGCAACTTGCTCCAGAAGGCTGTTTTTCGCAGGCAAAGCTGAGGCGGTAAAGAACTTGATAGATAAGAAATTTATAACCATCTCCCCTTCACAAGAGTCACAATATCCTGGTGGTAAATATCCACATAGGTCTATACTTCTTTTTTCAGTAGCTGCCCACTTACTAATTATACAGTCTTACAGAAATATATGTCTTACCATCACTTTTGCTAAGAGATTTGGAGCTCTGCTGCGTAGAGTTAAGAGAAACTACTGTCATCCTTAAATAATGCAAAAGCAAAATCAACAAGAATGCTTAGGAAAAGTAATCTCTTCAAACCTGCTGCTGTGATATGAATGCAGGGTGATGCCAATTTGCCACTCAGCAACTGTTGCTAGGGAGGCTGGGCTAGGAAACATCAAGTTAAAGGGGTCAGCTGGAAAGTAAGCCAAATTCAGAACACCATATGAAAGGATGGAGAGGAGAATACACCCACATTTAGAACTCGGTTTTAAATCACAAAATCAATCAAAAGAGAAAAAAGAAAATGCAAATAAATACATGGAATTAATTTTGTGCTATTTTTCAATTCTAACACCAGTAGTGTGGTTTCTCCAGTTATGGATTATTCACTCCATGATAGATATTCAGCTGGCCCTCTCACAGAATTTTCCAGCCAAACGTAAAATTCTGGAGTTATAAAGGAAGTACTCAAAAATGGCTTTTCTCAAGAAATAAAAGAATGTTTCAACTAATCTGCATCTCCACCTTGTCTTGAATGTATTTCACACTACAGTTGGTGACAGGGTTCCATGGTTGTGGTGGAAACTGCACCATGTCACCAAGATTCACCCATTCCACCTATCCAGCACATACCAGGTACAGTAACAAGTATGACCTCACCCCAGCTCTGAGTCATCTCAGCCAGTTAGGGTCACCTATCCCTGGTCACCTACCCCTTACCACAGGGAATGGCTGAGACACCATTGGTCTACCCCAGGCACACACACTGTTTTCCTGACCTCAGGGTCGGTTAGAAATGTACCAGTCAGTGCAAAGCTCAAAATTCTGCTTGGAGATTCAGAAACTCAGACTTGAATTTGGTTAGTGTGGTGAACTGCTAACCCTCACTTTGCAATTCTCAAGGCAATTCACCAGTTAATACACTGAAGCCAGAACATAAAATCACAAATCATGAAAATGGAAAAACCAAAAATAATCAGAGGAAAAAAAGCCCTAATCAGGACATGCCTAAATCTAACCCTGCCATTGCTTTTCTATGAAATCCTTAAACTCACCATTTAAGTCAGTTTAGAATTGAATTTTGCTATTTAAGTAAACAAATCAATGCAAAATGCTATGCTATAAAACATCTCCTAAGTAACTCCACACTGTATTTGGCCAAAACCATGCACTTTAATGAGTTTACATACACATAAGTTTTTTCAGCCCAACTAGATACTACTGATGACCCAGTGTCATACAGTAAAGTGAATGGATTCAGGTAAAACAAAAGTAAGAAAAACTGGCTGGCACTGCTGCACTGCTCACAATGCCAGTGCTGTGCTAGACCTCATTCTGCACAACTGCAGAAGCTCACATTCCACTGAAACAGGTCAAAGTGGCAAGTTCAGCAAAGTGACAAGCGACAGATTCAAAGTACTATATAGGTGTAGGGCGTTAGTCTTGGAAGGCTGAGAAGCTTCACACACCCAGGCTGTCACTTCACCTCCACCAGTCTTAGAAATCACCCCAGGCAAGCTAAAGGAGCGCCTGAGTGACATGAACAATAAACTTATCTGTACCATGAAATGACTGCTTTGCCAACTAAAACCAGGCTCCTATAATTTAGCACCCAGTGAGCACAGGTATACATAAAGCACACGTCCACGTGACCAAGTAATCCTTCCCTTCCTGACTGTGGCTAATAAATATGTGTTAAGAGCCCAACACTGAACAGGTTCCACTGCAAAAGATAAAAGAAAATCCCTATGCATTCAAAATAATTTATCATGCAATACCAACATTCAATAGGATGCATTTGACTTATTTCTGAGTCTTATGCTACAAAAACATTATTCAAAAGAAACAGCACACACTTGGAACACTGATACTGACGAGCAATTCCCACAAGTTGAGAATTGCCATCGACAATCTGGTGGGCCTATCCTAACTAATAACATCAGAGCCGGTGCCTGAAGTAGCCTGACTCTACCGCATGCTACAGCACTGACAACCATCTCCTCTGATAACCATCAAGTCTTCCTTGCAGAGAATAATGAACTTTGTTTCTTACTTTGCTTTTCATCCTTATTTTAAAAAGCTACAAAAACAGTTTAGAAAAAGGAAAACACATAGTTTGATGGAAATTAACTGAGGTTAACTTTAATGAAAGGTTGACAAATTAGCAACTGCATAGTACAGGAAGTGCAGCGACATCCTTTTTTTCTCCTGCTTTAAATCAAGGAAGAGCCACTTAGACAATATGTGTGAATGCACTAGCAAAAGATAAAGCACATGGGGGTACTGACAAGGAGTTTGTAGAGACAGGCACAAAGTGATCCAAAGTAGCCTAAAGGAGACAAATGACTTCCAAAACTCCTCTCTCAAGTCTCTCTCCAAGTTCTTCTTCCATTCAATAGTCTCCTCTACAGATGAGAGGGGTGCAGATGCATACATACAGCTGCAAAGCTGAGGGGCAAGTTGGGAAGGCCAAGGGCCTGAGAGAATAAAGGAGGAGGAAAAAGATGCTTCCAGGAGATGTTTTGCAAAAATAGCAAAAATCATTGTTCTTCCCATACTCAAGCTTTGCATAACCCTCTAAGCCTAACTTTGATTTTAACCAGATAATTAGCTTTGGTCACTGAGATATTATGAATGAGACACAAGCAAAAGCTTAAACAATGCCTGGACACTGGCACTCACTGATCTTGCAGTTCTGAGAACCTTGAGACCACCATGTAAAGACCTAACCTGATGGTAGATGAGAAACACAAGGCCCCATCATCCTGCCTGTCATGGTGCCAACCTCCAGCCATGGAAGTGAGGCCACCTTGGACCACTCGGCCCCATGGCAGGAGGGAGGGCAGGAGAAGTTCACTAAGCAGTCCTGGACCACAAAATCATGAGGCATGGTAATGTTCTACTGGAAGCCACTAGGATTTAGGACAGTTTGGTAGGCTGTAAAATCTTTTCATTTGCCTAAAACTTCTCAGAAATGGGAGAATATAATTATTCACCAAACACTTCCTATTTAAAAGGAACTATTACATAAGACATTAGCATTCATCAGACACAAACAAAAGCAAAATGTAGTCTCTGACCCCCTAACAAAAAGCACGACAGTTATGAAGCAACAGGAAGACTGAGCTGTCACTCCTTCCGGGCTCTGGACTCCTGTCATCCACACCACATCCATGAACTGAACTCCCACACAGCCTTCTGGCAACACCCAGCCAGCATGTCTTGGTAAACAGTGAACAGGACAGAGGTGGACATAAATCAATGAAATGATTTCTATATTTCAGGCAATTTTCAAGTGTGTTTCAAGTACAGGTGTATGTGCACACATGTGTGTGCAGGAATATATATAGATGCCACAGCCACACACATACACACGTAAATGAATAGAAGTTATCTTTTTAAGTAAATTTAATAAATACTAAAACTAAAAAGTAAAACTTACTGACTTTGCACCTTCTGAGGTCTCAAAGAACTGAACCTGGGAACAGAACTCCATTGATTTATGGATTTTAAGCCAGTTTTGTAGAAATCAGGGGACAAGGCAAGACAGCACAGTTGGGCATGGGAGAAAATCTCACAGCAGAGCACGATCTCCAGGGGGCCAGGGACTACCTGCTTTGTTCACTGGATCTGCCTGGTACCTAGTGCTACATCTGATTTATAGGATGCTCTCAATAAACGTGCAATCAATGAAGGATGGAAAAGGATGAAAGAACTAATGGAGACAAAAGGGATAAACTGTATAAGCTAGCATTGGGAGGATATTTTCAAACTTACAGTAATTCTAGGAACTTCTTTATCAACAGAGGCAGCTATCCTAGTTGATCAGAAAAGGCAGCATGCTGAAAGTATGGGTATCACCTTTATATCCCTTCTTACCCAAAAAAGCTTTCAGGAATTTAAAAATCACATTTTAAAAACTTATAAAAATGTGCAGCTCATAAGAAAGTTACTGAGATCCTAAAGGTGCCCCAGACATGGTTAGCCTTGTAAGCAGGTGCTGATGGGGGCTATTTGTGCAATGAAAAAGCAAAGACCACTGACTTCTAAAATCCCCTCTGCAGCCAAATTCGGCTTTCCTGAACACCTGGAAAGTCAATGGGGCCAAATGAGCTCAGCAGTCAATACAGTCATATGATGCGTAATGACACTGAGAACAAAAGCAGACTGTACATATGACAGTGGTCCCATTAACTACATGGCCTAATAATGACAGAGCTGTAGCGCTATGACATTAGCAACATGATAAAACTGTCTAACCATGTATTTTTCAGACTGCATTTTTCTCTATAAGCAATGCATGATTGTTCTTTATATTTTTAAGATGGTAAAAATGACTATATATGTAATTAAAGTCAGAAATTTGAACCATCAAATGCCTATCTGTTGACAAGGAAGCCTACAACCCATGGCTGAAAGAGACTTTTTCCCGATTCAAATTCTGGGGGAACGGATGTTCATAAATACAATACTACCCAGACCTACCCAGGATGAATTCTGGTACCAGAAAGAGATCAAGATGAACTACATTTAAAGATGAGAGGCCACCAAAAAAAAAAAAAAAATACTTTCCCCAAGTATGTTTGTAGATTTTACAGAAACTAGGGGACGCGGTGCCCTGCAGGAATGCAGAGGACCCCAGGAACCCTGTCCCATAAACCTAAGCTCTCACACACCTGTGGGCAACACAGCACTGATTCCAAATCCATTACACCCCCCAGTGTGCATCTTCCCACAAAAGGGAAAACTGTCAACAGCCAGGGGAAAAGTATTTTTTTATAGATTGCCATCTTCTTCCAGAGACAAAAAGTTCAACTGAACGATTCTACCACAAAACAGAAATAACTGGTGGATAGCTCTTCTCTCTGTGAAATTTGAACCCTGAAACCTTAAGCCAATTTCATTTTATTCTATTTCTCATTAATTAAAACACTCTGAAAGAGTGAAATGTTCTCTTTCATCATTGTCAGTGTGTCGTCCACCCCTGCCCTGCCTGCCTCTCTCAGCTCCCCGGGGAAGGGACAGCAAGGCACCAGCATGGCTTCAACTGGAATCCTCAGCCCTAGGAGCCCATCCTCACAGGGTTTCATGCCCTGACATCCAAATGCAGCTCAGCAAACACCAACTGTCACTGTGTGTGAGACACTGAATTCAAGTCTGAACAGTCACCTTGTATTCACATCAGACTCATCTGAGCAGACTCATTCAATCTCAACCCAGTGGAAAGGAAGCCCACTCGGGTTATGGTGCCCGCCCACATGTGAGCTGTGGCCCCCTCCTGGACACAGTCAGGAGCCAGGTGCAGGGCAGCTAAAACACAGTCCAGGTACATGCTGGGAATCAACGTCTTCAGCAAGGAGGAGCCTGCTTCCTGGGACAGGAAGTACCCTGGCAGGGCCACAGGCAGCACCAGGCAGCTGTGCCCTGGGCAGACATTGCTCACCGGCCGCTCCCCTTCTGCCGAGCCATCTGTCAGATGGCCACCAGCACCATGCAATAGTCCCAGCCATCTGTGATTTATTTTGAAGCACAGAGCTCAAGGAGTTCTTTGGGAGTCAGATAACATACCTCGGGCATTTTTCTTTAACCACTTGTCTATAAAATGCTGGAATAGAGAAACCAAAATGTGTATGAAGCAGATAAACCAGAAATTGGAATAACTGTGGGGGTGCAAAAAGAGAAGCAAAGATGGGAGAAAAGAGTCTGAAATCCTCCTCTTCCAACGGTCATTTGAAAACATTCACCAGCAATACAACAGCACACAGCACTTGTAAAAAGGAGGGGTGCTGAGCACCCACTTTCACAGCTTCAAATACCATGCAGTCCACACATTCTGCTGCTGGTCACAGGGGGCCCCCAACACCAAGGCTGGTAAAAGCTGAATTTATCACAACATCGGCTCCCGGGTCCCAAGGAAGTCATCTCAGTGGAAGACAAAAGTCAACCAAAAAGAAGATGGCACCAGATGGCAAGCTAGGAGAAGACCAGATAGTCTGACCATGCAGAGAAGGTTTATATGCAGCCCCTGTCAGGCTGGCCATGCAGCCAAGAAACTGGATATGGAGTTTACCACACAACATCCAACCACAACACAGAAAGGACTTCAGTATTTAAACCCAAGGATGTCAATACAGGGAATCAGCCACTCAGTTAAGGAAAAACACAGAAAGCTATGGAGACCATGAGACTACTCACAAACAGGCAACAGCAGAAACCAGCATCACTGCTGGACAAGAGCACGGACAGCAAAGGACATTTCTGGAGCCCAAGGCTAGGTCTCCAGGCAGACATGTAGCCACCAAGGCCCGGACTGGCCATAGAACCTGGCCTTGGAGAAACAGCATTTGCCACAGAGAGGCTGTACAGGCCAGGAGGGTGTGGTCTACTGCTCTCTCCTGTCATCCGTGAGGGTCTTGCAGCCCTAGAAGCCCATCCTCACAGGGTTTCATGCACTGACATTCAAATGTTCATGAGGACAGCCTAGTGGTTACTGCTCACAGCAGAGGGCAGAGGAGGAGAGGCCCAGGACTGCTCCACCCATGCTCAGCATATACAAGTCAGCGCTCAGAGATGCCAGTACATACACTGCAAGAGCTCATAACTATGTAGGCGCTCGTAGATTGGACCCCACAACAGTGCCAGGAAGATCAGATGTTGCTGGGCCACAAGTAGCCTGGCATGGAACCGATGCCATGCAGGATGGGGATACCCTTAAGAGGAACCCAAGTATTCTCCTTCCAAGAATAAACCTTGCAGTCTGTGAGAGATAGTCCAGCAGTACAAGGAGGTAAGCTGCAGTGCACAGCAAGTGTTCCCAGCAGACTGCACCATGCAGCTCTCCACGTCACCTCCACTGCAGGGACGTCAGATGCGTATGCTCAGGGGGGCCCTGGGCTGCACTTCGTGATCCCAAAACTAATGTGGAAGCTCTAAGCCCCACTTGCCTCAGAGTGTGACTATATCTGGAGAGTGGATCTTCAATTAAAATTAATTAACTATGGGGATTAAGTTAAAATGTGACCCTCAACGGGAGCACAAGTCCAACATAACTGCTGTCCTTCTAAGATGAGACAATGGCAATAAGGACGCACAGGGAGACCAAAGATGTGGGACGCAAAGGCAGCCAGGCCGAGGACAGAGGCCTCGGGAGAAAGCAAGCCTGCCCACACTAAGGCCTGCAGCAAACAGGTTTCCTATGTCTAAGCCACCCAGGCTGTATTTTGTTATGCAGGCTTAGTGGATTCATCTGCAGGATTTCATTTTTGTTTCGTGTTACTAACTTAATCCTGTAAATTTCCATCACATACCCACTCTGGAAAGCCAAACCGGAGGAACGGGCTCACAGGATGATAAGGAGATTTAATCCTTGGCCTGCTCCTCTCTGTGCGTGATGCTGGCACAGAGAGGGAGAATCTGATCCCACTAACCTAGATGATGCCCAATACTGTGCCAGATGCAAAACGAAGGCTATAACAGCACAAGGGGAAACACAACTCATCCTGAGATGCAGGGAGACAAGGGGTGACTGGGACTTCAAGGCGGATTCCGACAGAGGACAGAAAGGGGAAAGTGTCCCTAACGAAAAAGCAACTACAGTGAAGGCCAAGGGACACCAAGATACCCAAGTATCCTCCTGCCGGCCTCCAGAGGGCCTCCAGATGGCCACTGCAGGTTGGGTGATAGGGCCAAGAGAACCATGACAGGTCAGATACAGCTGACTGGGGACCCATGCCTTCAGAAGCCAGCAAGAGACTGGGGATATTAAAAAACAAAGATGAATAAAAATGAAGAAGAAAGATGAAGAGGCAAGAGAGGCAGACACACAACACAATAATGCAACTCCCCCTCACTCCCACCACCCAAGCCCTGCCCATTGTGGACAAGCACAGTTTTGCTGTCCATTGCTTTCAAAGCAACTCTGAAACTGTTAACCTGCATGTGAGGAAGCTATTGTGGCAACCTGAAGTCCAGATTAGGAGCCAGGGCACAGGGTGGTGATGGACGAGTGTCATGATACAGGGAATTGGAATGGAAAACAAATCCTGAGATCAAGTTCTGAGTTCCTCAGGTCAAAGCCTGAGGCGCCAATGCACCACGCTGAAGGCAGCTGGGCTGCACACGCTCAGTGCTGTTAGCCAAGCACACTGGTGGCCGGAAGCCTGTTGCTGCCCCTCCACCCTCACCTGACAGGCCACAGGTTTCACCCATCCACAGCAAGGGAAGTTGTGGACAAGCTGGAAGAAGATGGGGATGAAGTCTCTCCTTGCTTCTGAGCACCCAAGAGCACAATGGGTGATGCCTAGGTGAACGGAAGAGACTTTCCTAGGCCATCCTGACGTTAAGGAACCTCCACTCTCCACACTGACTTCAGATGCCTACTCATGCACAGGAATGGGTCCCCTATACTCTGAAGCCATTCCTGATGTGTGCTGATAAAATAACCCCAACTCTCATCACAAACACAGGAAACATGAGTGCACAGCACAAGTAGCTGCCACAGAGGCAGGGTGGGTACGCTGCGACAACCGTGAACTGATAAGCGCAAGGCAGAACAACCATTTCTAAGGAAGGCTTTCCAAAGAACAAAGTAGGCTCCTTCCTCCCAGCCACAGGCACTGTCTTTTTAAAAACAAAACAAAACGCTGGCTCTGAATCAAGGCCAGCGGCTTCCTGACACTGTTGGTTTCAAGCAGGAGCCTAAAGAGATGTCTTTCTATGGTCTGTTGGCCATTTCAGAACTTGGGCAGTGAAATGGTCAATTCATTAGAAAGAAACAGCTTGAAGCAACCTTCTCCCCACCCCGCCCCCATGAGCGGCTGTGAGTGTGGCAGACTGCAGTGGCCCAGGACTGGAGCCACCGGTATTTACTGGAACCCACGCCATGCTGAGACCTGGAGCACCAGGAAGCCAAGCAACCCCTCCCTGCCTGCCTGTTTTGTTTTGCTGAACTTCAATACACATGAAAGTATGGACAGCTATTTTGAAGAGAACGAGAGACTACGACAGCCATTAGTGACTTCCCTATTGTCTGGTTCTGAAGACCTAAAATGCCTTCCTCATTCTGTTTGGATCAGTTTTATACTATGCTGTTTTATATAAATTCTCTGTATGTGAAGACATGGACAACTATTTGGAAGAAAACAAGAGACAACATGATAGATAGTGAAGATCTCAGGTCATTTAGGTTTAAAATTCATATCTTACATTGCTTTAGTATGTCCTATTTTGTTCCGTTTTGTTGTGTTTAATTTTACCCTCTTTAAAATAAAAATTAAAAACCCCTTTGTTAGAAAAAAAAAATGGACAGAAGGGATACAGAATTTCAAAAAGAAAAATAGGAAATGAACACCAGTTACTATATTATATACTGTCATTTTAGAAGTAGTTATTCAGATTACAAGATTCAGGCATGGAATAAAATGATCAAACAATCAACAAAAGCACAAACCTTTTTTGATGAACTTATAGAAATTAGTAGCATATCTATCTTGTATATACATATATTATTAGTATCTATCTTGTATATACATATATACACATATACATATGAATACCTATATACATATAATCTCTTCCTTTCTTTTCTCCTTTTCCCTATCCCAGTTGTTCTTTCCTTTTGAGCACTTTCTTTCCCTTTCTTTTTTTTTTTTTATCGATACTGGGGATAGAACTCACGACTGCCTGCTTGCAAGGCAGGCGCTTATGCCACTGAGCTAAATCCCCAGCCCCTCCCTTTCATTTTCAATACCTACTGTACAATTTGGATCTTATTACTGTCTCAGTTTTTGTACACTAGGAAGATATTTACACATGTGAATCTGATTTATTTCACTTATGAATTTGGTCTCAAGTTGCATCCATTTACCTATAAAAGCCTCAAGTTTACCCTTCTTTGTAGCTGAGTAGTACTCTATTGTATAAAGATACTACATCTTCTTTAACCAGTTGATGGGCATTTGGGTCATTTCCAAGGCTTAGCTATTACAAATTGTACTGCTATAAACATGAATGTACATATATTGCTGTAGCATGATGTTTTCAATTCTTCTGGGAAAATACCAGAAGGGAAATAGCTAGATTGAATGGGACCTCCAATCCTAGTTTTTTGAGGAATCTCCACACTGATTGTCGACACTTCTACCAGCAGTAAAGAAGCATTCCTTATTCCCCGTAGCCCCACCAACATTTGGTATCTGTTGATTTTTTTATGGCAGCCATTCTTTCTGGAATGAGATGGAATCTCAGTGTTGTTTTAATTTGCATTTCTCAAATGACCAGTGATGTTGAACATTTTTTCATTTATTTATATGCCATCTCTATTTCTTCATCTGAGAAGTATCTTTTCATCTCAGATGCTCATTTTTGGATTGGGTCTCTGAATTTGGGGGGCCTGATGCTTTTTAATTCTTTATATGTTCTAGATATAAGTCCTTTGTCTGAGGGACAACTAGCTAAAATTCTTTTTCATGCTGTGGGTTTTCTTTTCACTCTGTTGGTAATTTCTTTAGAAGTAAGGCACTGTCTTCTAATCAGAGATGAAGACAGCAGAAAATGACCACAGATACAAAGCACAAACACCAGCAGAAAAGGCTAAAATGGGCTTGTGAGGTTGAGAGAAGAGAGGCATGAAATAGCATTTCCTTTTCTCATAATCTTTTTTTTTTTTGTTTTGTTTTTTTTCCTTTTTATCGGTACTGGGGATCGAACTCACGACTGCCTGCTTGGTTATGCCACTGAGCTAAATCCCCAGCCCTCATAATCTTTAATGCCTAGCATGCATCATATTTTTCTTCTCATCTAAAAAGTTGTTAGAACAAAGATAATGCAATTTATGAAAAATGGAACTGGAGGAGTACTTAGTTCCAGGCCCTAGAACCACCTCATGAGAAAAAAGCAAAAGAAAAAGTTCAGAGCTTTCAACTCTGCAAGAGGTCACAAAGCCCAGGATAAAACCACAGAGACAGGGCTGGTGGATAGCTACTAACAGAGCTCTTGCCGAGCATGTGCAAGACCCTGTGTACCAGCCTAGCACTACTGGAAGACAACCACACAAACCGTCACAGTGACACAGGTAGACAGTGCAGCAGCAGCAGCAGCTTAAATCCTTCCACTGAACGCTGTAGTGCTACTGGACTTCGTACCAGTGACCTTCCAAAGTGCTATCAGTGCCTGCTTCTTCCCTAAATGAACTGGACATGTGCCTCTCTCTCTGGCAACCACAGAAGAGCAAACAACTTGGGCTTTAGGCCCTGTGAAACAACTTCTTATGGTGGCTACAACTGAAAGAGCATAAATATACTTCGTTCCTGAATATTCTCAAAGGCACATGCCTTTGTCTCAATTTCACGCACTAAAACTTCTCCAACAAAAAGTGGGCTGGGGTATAGCTCAGCATTAGAACACTTGCCTAGCATGCATAAGGCCCTAGGTTCAACACCTAGCACCACCTCCACCATGCTGCTTCAATCTATCAACAAAGAAAATACTGCAAAATTATTAACTCAAAACATTAAGACACACTCACCAGCCAAGATGAGGGAGAAGAAAACCTAGATGAAAAAGCCCAGAGTGACTCCCTAGGACCATCCAACCCACTGTCATCTATAACCTGAGCATAACTTCTAACCCCATGGGAAACAGGTTTTCTGACCCCAGAGCAGGGCAAGTCTCATAGAGGGCAGAAGGTGAAATTTATGTGAAGAGCTGAGTCTGACCTTCGAGACAGGAGTTAGATATAGACCTCAACAGCTAATGTAGGCCTTCAAGTCTGTCCCTATGGTGACCAATGTGCCATAGTCACATGAAGGACATCCGAGTGAGGACTCTGCCAACACTTTTGGACACAGCTCATCTGTCTAGACTCCCCGACCTCAAACAGAGATTTTCACCCTGGTAAGGCTGCTCTACCTCAATGGCTGTCAAAACCAAATCTCAGACTTCAAAACCTCTAGACCCTCTATCCTTTTCTCTTGTGTATAAAGTCAGCTCAACACCATCAAAGTAAAAAATTAGAACCTGAACTTCAAACTTGGAGTGGCTGCCCCTCAACAGATAACAGAGGCAGGTAATTTTTCTTACCTTCCTAGCAGGTAAGAAAAATAAAAAGAGGGAGGGAGAGAAAAAAGAAAGACTTACGTTGAAGCACAGGGCAATGAAAAATGAAGGCCATTACCAACATTCTTTCACAGTGAGTCTTGCCAGAAATATACACCATCACAGTCTAGTCCTTGAGACGCAGAAAAATATTTTCCTAGCAAATTATGAGTTTAGAAATTTCTGAAATCCAGCCATGCTAAGCAAGCACATTCAATAATATTGTCATGGACAAGTTTGTTCACGTAATATATTGCTTTTATATTGACTCTAACAAATGCGGAAAGACAAAGCAGACAGCCTTCAGCATAGCCCTAATACACACTGAGCCAAAAATGGAGAACATGAAAGAGCTCTGTGACCTGTGCACATTACGACACAGCTTTAAACTCTACTATCCTGTCTTCCATTGCTTCAGAATCAAGCCAGAAACTCCCTCTAGCCAGGCATTAATCAGTTCCATTGATTTTACCTTAAGCAAAGCACACAACTGCTGCATTTGATTACAATAAGTAAATCAAATTTTACCTACTGAAGCCAGCACAGTATATCTGAGATACCCATTTACAGTCCTTACTTTTAAAATATTTTGGGTTTCATTCCATTTGTTTGTCCATTCCTTAGTCAATTCTTGAACCTAAAAAGAAAAACACACAGATGACATCACTTCATTGAAAACATTAGTTATGATTTTCTTTAGAAAGGTTCCAAGTGCTTTAAACCTTATGGAAAGAGGTACTATAAATTTTTTTAAATTAGCTTGCAATTTCTACTCCGGAAAGAACCACCACCAAGTATAAATCACATAAGCTAATCTCACCTACAGCCCATGTTATGACAAAGGAAAGGGCTGACAGAAATTTGTCAAGTTGCTTAAAATTTAGAAAAATATTTTTCATGCTATACTTCACAAAAAGCCGCTTTTTGGATTATTAAGCAAAATTGCAAGTTCAAGGATGACAGGGCCCCATTACATGGGATAATTTTTCCTGACTATACTCTAAGTCCTAAGAAACACTGATTTACTTTCCTTTCTAATTAGATGTGGTGATTAAATCACCTCGATGTTGCAGTTTTCTTTTAGGAAATAATTTGCTGTTGTAACTAACAGGGTTTATAAATCTCATTCTTTTTTTTTTTCAAAAGTTGTTCTTCAATTGGCTTTTAGTAAAACCAAAAACATTTTGATAAAAATCAGCTTTTTCTAGCTTTTACCGCTAACCTAGGAAAAACATCACCAGTTATTAAACACAGCATAGTTGGAAACTGCTTCTCAAACTTAATGTGAATTTCCTGCTAGTTTCAGAAAACTTTTTAGATGATCTTAGTGATTAATTTGTTGAGAATCAAAAAGTGATGCCTCAGTCAAGAGGCAGGAAATAAACAGGAATGAAAAATGCATTCTGTGGGAAGGAAATATGGAGGGCTGAAAGCAGCTTCACCAGGAAGGCCCTGTCCCCTGGGGCCTTTGCCTTTCTGTGTCTGTGTCCACCCCCCCTCCTGCTCCCAGCAGCAGAAAGCATCCCACCTACACCTCCTGCTCCTCGCTCTCGCTGAGAAGAGGAAAGTGCTTCCTGGGGCAGCAAATAGGAAGCCCTGACACCAGAAAGTGAGCTGCTGACACCAGAGGCTGGGAAGCCATGGTTTATCCAAGCAAGAAACCAAGCACATATCTCACCCACCCATGCCAGCCACGCAGCGCCCATTCATTCTGTCCCCAACTTAGTTACCTCCAGGGGGACTGGAGTGGGGGGCGATTCCTGAGTTTAAAAAAAATGATTCTTTTACCAGTTATTACTATCAAACTCTATTCTTTGCATCAGACAAAAAGGAGAGAAAGAGCCTCTTTGACTTTGCTTTGCTTGTCTCCTTGTCTCTAAGGTCCCGGAAAAACCACTCTGACTGACCTGAAGCAGCTCACATTACAAGCCCTTCGGAAACCAGCCCCAGGCTCTGGGCCACAGTGAAAGCCCCTGGGGACTAGGACTTAAAGTTCTAAAAACCATCAAAGAAAGGATTCACTTGTGTTTCTTCTCCCCACAGCATGAAAAAGACTGGCATAGTGAACTTACTAATTTATACTAACCAGTGAACAGATAATTCATTTTCCAGTAACACAAATCATTCAACAAATGATTCTGTATTTCACTGACAGATACATTCTCACTGAAGCAATGCACGCCAATCAACACTCTTCAAATTCAGTCAGGTAACTCCAGCTTTAAAAGTTACAAGTATGCCTTGGATTTACTTTATCACTGTATTTAAATCAAAAATGCTTCACTGGAAACATTAACAAAAAATGCATACATGTGATACTACCTCTAGCAAAGTGATCAGATATGAGATTTATAGTTAAACAGATGGCAAACAGTTTATAAAGGTCAGCAAGAAACTAGACAAAATGATATAAACAAGATAAGCAGTCATTTCTGTCACAGCATGTCTAATGCATCCATATTAAAATGTTTACTACTTTCTATTAACTTGCCAAGTATTCCTAAAAACTATAATTGAGAGATAATTTAAGACCAGATCCAGATATTTCATAGCACTCAAAATTAGAACTAAAGCACTAAATTAGACAATTCAAGAAAAAAACTGAGACTAAGAAACTAATGGTTTTACTAATGCTATTATCAGCATATTAACTAACATAATTACCCAAGGACGTGTCAATAAGACCTTCGGAACTACGACTCCTTTTATATTCTCCATATTGTGCATTTTTGAGTTTTTACCAATAGACTCCGTTTTTCCCCCCTTCATTCTGTTTTAATCATTTAGCATCAAGAAAAAAAAAATTGACTCCAAAAATTTGTTTCTCTTTTTCCCCAGAAGTGTTCTGTTTTCTGGGTTTTTTAAAGCCTGGAACTCGGTTAGCCACAAAATTGACTTTTCAAAAGCCCCAGCACACTCTGCTGGCTCCCTGGTGAGCAGCTCAGCTATGCATCTCCCCAGGTTATTCAGAGTGCAGGGTGGTCTCCAGCCCCCTGGGAACAAGGGATGACTAAGTGCTACCAGGGCTCATGGCTGAGCACAGCCTCTTGCCCCGGGACTCCTGGGTGGTCCTATTCCCTGGTCCAGAGGGCCTGGCCTCCGTCATCCTGTGCCACTCAAATCCCATTTATGAAGTCATAGATAACACATCCAATACCTAAATAGCCAACTATTTTGCATCTTTAAAATGACCATGAGGTTGAGTGCAGGACAAATTTAAAAAAGAAAGCGTGTCTCAGACAAGTACTAGAATGTATGAACCAAAAAAAATACTAGTGTATAGTCAGGCGTAATGGTGCATTCTGGGAGACCGAGGCAGGAGGACTACAAGCTCAAACCAACTTGAGTAAGTCAGTGACTTCATGAAACTCTTTTCTCAAACAAACCCAAAAAATTACTTTGAAAATGATAATACATAGTGTATTAACTATGATACTGTTTTGAAAAATTTTGTTTCATTTTTTTCATACAATAAAAAAACTTTTGAAGCTACAATGTTGGGACAAGTTAAAGAGATGGTACAGGAGAGAATCGGTGATGATGAACTAATCTTAACAAAAAAATACTAAGGCTTATAAAAAAGGGAGGTGTGCTGGGGATGCAGTTAGTGCAAAGGCTCTGGGTTCAGTCCCCAGTACCACCAAAACGACAACAGAAAAGGATGGGAAGGAAAAGTAAAAAGGATTAAGATGTGTTACACACATGTACTAACTTTCCACAGTGAATAGAATAATTACATGTTGCCAACGTACTGTGCTAATAATTTGTTTTTTAAAGTAACAAATCAAACTATCACTTACTCTCGCTTCATTTTGCTGAAGTTTTTCCTCCATACTTAAAGCTGTGGGAGAGTCTAGAAGGGCGATCTAGAATTTAAGTCACAAAAGATGGCAGCAATTAGTAAACAGCAATCATGTGCAGTAAGGCTTCACTTATAAAGTCAGTCTATTAACAAATTTCCACAGAAACTATTGGTGGTGAAAAGTAATGCCACATCCCCCACCCAAAGTATCAGTTGTCACCAAGTCTCTGGTCTGTAGTATACACATCTCACAATATCCAAAACTAGGGTTTCCTGATAAACCTACATTTGCAATATGAATCAGTGACACGAAAGTTATAAAACAGACATGCTACCAGTGCAAAAATCAAACACGACCTAAGGCCCCTGGTCTTAAAGACCTTTCTACTTGAACATGCTGAAAATGCAAATCCAAAAGGCAAGAACCACATCTTCTGAGTTGTATCCATGGTGAAACATGCGAAGGAAACTACTTTCACTGCTGGATGGCATTTAGCATTCGGCATGGTGTCTCACAATTTATCTATTTATTTTTTTACCGGGGTTCAGGTTAGAACAGAGAGGGACAAGTGGACAGGAGAGGCAAGTGGAACCACGTCTGGGCTCCAACTGCACTCCATACATTTCAGTTCTGACCACCTTTCTCCCTGAGATATCACGTGAAGAAGCTACGAGGGAAGATCCCTCTCCACCCGCTGGCAGCCACCCTCTTCCTAGCTTGTTTCTAAACCTGCACTTAGTCTAGTCTCATGCAAACATGTTTTTGTTGTGTTTTTAAACATAAGTAAAAGAAAAATACTACTCTGACTATTGCTTTTTCAATAGACAGACAAAATTCAGTAAGAAGTAATATAGTATCACACTGTATAGACAGTCTATAATTCATTTTGTACTCTCCTGTTAACATAGTTTTTTCTAATCTTCTGCTTTACCAGCAATGCTACAATGACTATCCTTGTACCAACTGCTTTCAGTATACACAGCTGTATCAACAGAATAAACTCCTAGCAGGATATTTGGGAGTCCTCTATGTGGATGATTCTTTTTTAATGGTCAAGGTGTCCTACCCAGAAACTCCAGCACAGATTTTATTACTGTTTAACTTTCCAACTTCTATTCAAACAAAAACACCCACAATGTGATCTCGTTAAGCTCTGTTAAATGCCACACCTATGTGCATAGCAGAGAGAAGAGGGGGTATTAGGGAGAAGTACAGCTACTGGCTTGTTGGTGTGAACCACACTTTTGCTACATTGTTCTGTTGGGCTGTGGGTTGGTCAGCTTTCCCATTGCTGGCATGCAATACCTGATCATATTTTAAGACAATTGCCTCCATTGTCAACTGTATGCAAGGAAGGATCATCATGGCAGAAGGCGATGGGAAGCAAAGCTGCTCAGTTCATCGAGACTAGCAACCAGAGTAGGGGGCCAATATCAGAAAGCAAAGTGTGAGGGATCAGACAGATCATGAGATTACACTTCCATGACACATCTAGACACACTCAGAAGTGTGTTCCACCAATACATTGGGTACATCCCAAAGCTAATCAAGTTGACACTCCACCCCTAAGTACCACATCCCACCCTTTCTCAACTTCATGCCCAAACACATCTCCTTATACCACCCTTAATAATCAAAGTCAATAAACTTATTCCAACTAACATAAGACAACCATTCCACATACATTCAGAAATGCAACAATCCATTCCCCAAGGTCTCAACAGTAGTTCAGCATTTTTTTAAAGTTAAAGATTATTCTGATACTCAAGGCAAATTTGTGAGTCTTTGTAAAAATAAAAAACAAGATACAATAGCACAGGGGAAACATTCCCATCTTAAAAGGGAGGAAGACGACAGAAAACAAATGAACCAATGCAAGATTAAAATCCAGCAGGGCAAACATTAAGTCATGTAACTCCAAATTCCACATGTATGTCCAGGGCACAAAGGAATAAATGTGAGTTCCAGATGGTTCAGGCAGCCGCATCCCTATGATCTTGCTGGTTGCAACCCATATACTCTCTCTTCAACATCTACTCTTGGACAACAGCCTTCCTCAGCTCAACTCCCATTTTCCTGTCATCTCCAGCTTTCTGGAGTCCCCAGTGCACTTTGGCTTCATTTCCACAGCTTCACACTGCCCTCTCAGGGATTCCTTGCCTGGACTCCCAGGGCTTGGAAATGTGGCTAAACGCCTTCCTAGCCCCATACTTGTATTTTGCATGCCAGTAAAATCAGTTTCATTTGGGCAATGCCAACATCCGCTACCAATACAGTATGCAGCAAGGGTCCCCTTGGAGCATAGATGAAGCAGCTTCTGGGAGCCTGAATGAATGAGAACAGTGAAATAAATCCTAGGGAACCAATTCCCTAGTCTGCCCTTCTCAAGCAGATGTCCAAAGGACTCTGCTCTCAAGAGTGACACTTTTATAAGTTTGAGCTTTCAGTAGATGAGTCTTGATGATTTCTGAGATGCTCTCAAGGTATCTTTTGTCTTTCCCCGTGCAAAGTACTTGGTTTCTTATTAATGGTGCTGATGTATTCAGCAACCGTACCTCCTTTGGCTACAACTTTACACATGATACCTTTTAGGCCAAGGTTTAACTTCTCCAATTTTTTCTGCTCTGCCTTTCTGTCTCCAGCTCTCACTATAAATCTGGCCACAGCCCAAACACAGTGTTGCTCTGAATTTTCATCAGCTCTTAGTCCACTGTTGTTAATCTCCCAAAGTCTCCCACAAAATCTCAGAACATAGGCAAAATACAGACAAATTTTTCTGCCAGACTAAGACAAATGACCTGAAGCCCAAATGCCAATGGACTCCTTGTCCCCAACTAAATCTCCTGAACCTGGCCTTTACTGTCTGCTTTCCCATCAGTATTCAGGTGTTCTGAGCTCAGAATCGTTTATCAGACTCTACAGCATTCTAAAGTTTCTCTAGCCCACATCTCCAAACCTTTCCAAACTACCAGAAAAACAGTTCCTCAGGTACAGCCAAGCAACAATTCCACTTCTCTAGAACCAAAGCCTATTTGCTAGACACAATATCGAACACTCACAACTTAATCATACAAGAGCGATTTAGTTTGACTCATATCTAAAGGCATTGCAGTCCACTATCAGCTCACTTCAAGGCATAAACAGCCTGGCAGAAGGGCATGGTAGAGCAAAACTGCTTAGTTTGTGGCAGCCAGGAAACAGCAGGAGAAAAGTGATGAGGAGGAAGGAGGAAGGGACCAGAAATAGACACCGAGGCCATGTCTCTATGACCCACCCAGATACATCCAAGGTGGATCCTACAGTCAATCAAATTGATACTCTACCCTGTCACAGGTTATGGTGTTTTTATCTTTTTATAGACACTGTTGTATCAGGGAAAGTAGTTTTTCATTATTTGAACTAAAACCTTTGCCCTACTTTGTATGTTACTAAATAATTTCCACACTGTTATGTACATATGTCATGTTCTCACTTACTTCTATCTACCTTTGCTGACAGAATGCCAAAGAAAAGTTAATGTTTCCTGTGGCAAATTTGTATTGCTCTATAACCTGTTCTTTCCAATAATTTTGTTGTTGTTTCCCCTTCTGAAAGTTGAAGTCATTTCTAGTTTTGAGAATTGTGCTCTGTCATGACAATGTGATCATTTTTTAAGCTCATACTGTTGGTTCTACATCACTTTTTCTCCTTTGGATGACCAGAAGCCTCCACTCATTCTTATAAACACAACTGAGTTCTACTTTGTGATACTATCTCAGATGTGTCCATCTTAAAAGTTTCTACCCAGGAATACTTCTATTATTTAAAATTTGTTCTTCCCAGCTGAAAAAAACAGGAATTCATTCTACTTTCATCTTCTCTTCCTCAGTATCTTCTTTGCTGCTTAACTTTTCCTGCTTATTTCATTTCTGTATTGTTCAATTTATCTGTTTCCTGATACAGTCAAGAGACAAGTCAAGACATTCTCTCTGCCAATATAAAGACAGAAGTATCTTTTAAAAAGTCAAAATATAATAAAAGAATAAATGCTTGATAACAGAAGATATTTAAATGTTCAGCTTCATTAATCCTCTGCAAAGTATAAAATAAAATCATCCTGTGGTATTAGTATATGCTTGTCAATATGGTTACAATGAAAAATGGACAAAACCAAGCAACTAAAGATCTGCAGCAACTACAACTGGCACCACTTTGTATATCTTACGTCTTTCTGAGACAGGATCTCACTATGTGTTTCAGGCTGGCCTTGAGCTCACTTTGTAGCCCAAGCTGGTCAAACTTGCAACTTTCCTCGTGTGTCAGCCTCATGAGTGCCGGGATTTGCACCACTATACCCGCCTACCGCCATATATTGATGGTGGTGCAAAGCTGTATAACCATTTCTAAAAACTGGCAGTATCTACTAAAACTGAACATGCACACACCTTCTGACCACCGATTCCACTCTTACGCACAGACCTCACAGAATCATACCAGTGTATTTGCTGAAAGACACACAGGAGAAAGTCTCTAGCAGCATGAATAGTCACACATAGGAAAATGTCACTCAAAAGTAGGATAGATACTGAGCTTGGACAGGTGCTGGCAATAGAATACAAAACAGCACTAAGGGTAGTGACCAACAACTCTGTGCAGCAATGTGGATAAACGCACAAACACAAGGCTTTGCCTCTGGAAGTCAAGAAAGTGTTACCCCTGACAGGAAGGGCAGGAAGCTCTTGGACAGGAGCTGTAAGGGCAGCTTCCAGGATGCAGTGATCTTAGGTTTCTTAAGGCTGCTGAGTAGATGAGTGAATTCGGCTTGTGAAAATTCACAGAATGATATCATTTTCTATATATTTATATAATACTTCAATAGAGATTTAATGTAAACATACATAAAAACTATCACATCTACATTTATGCAATGAAAAAAACAAATACATGTCAGAATCTTCTACTTTGAAAACTGCTTTTAAAACTCTGATGCGTGACCATTTCTAATGACAAATACATAAAATTATTAAAAGTAAAAAGCTGAATTTGATTTAGGTATGCTTAAATAACCCGAGAAATTTTTGATGAACCAGAGCAGCATTTGGCATAGAATACTTCAGGAATATAGCATTGTCTTCAGTAAGATTTATACAGAGATTTTTAATGAGCATTTAAGAACACCTGCTAATTTCATTAAGCATTGCAAATGTAATTGAGAACAAGCCTCTATTATTGTCTCACAATAATTTATAGCTTCAGAGTAAATCATTTTAAATTCAATGCCCATGTTCATTATGGTGTAGATATTAAATTTATCAAAGAATTCTACCCTCAGTATGTTGTAAAATAGGCTTTCCCATCCTCACTCCAAAACAACAGTAACAAGAATACTCCCTTTTCTCTAGCAGTAGTGTCAGAAACTCTACTGTTAGTGAAAGAAACAAGATCACAAAATGTAAGGCAAAATGAGGGCATACCAATTCCACCAAAGATAGTTTAAGATAATTTGTGAAAGTTTTAATAAATTATAGTTTTTCTGGCTGTGTGATGAGGCTTCTCTCAATTTAGCTAAAAAAGATGTCTCTGTTTTTCCCTTCATTCTCTTCACCTCATAAAGGATGAAGTACAAGATGCTCTACCAACAATTTTCCAAATATTCTTCTTCTTTCAATGATATTATGAAATTATCTTTAAATGCCTACTTAGATGACAATGTTTTTAAAACACTAGAAAAGGATCCCACTAACAAAACAAATAAGTAACATTCTGGGGCTCATCTATCAGCCAGCAACATCCACGCAGCTGGCTGTCCATGCTGACAACTTTCACACCCAGGAGCCCCGCCTCACAGATCCAAGGACCAGAAATGTTTTTAAGCATAAAGAAGGATCCCTACTGATTGCTGTTCACCATCTTTCTGGAAAGCACAGCCAAGTTTATTTCAGGATGCAGGTAACTCAGGGCAGTTTCTTTTCCTGTCAATATTTTCACAGACAAAACCACTTACAGGAGGTCAAGAGCTTCTAGTGCCACAGCTGTTTACATGGGAAGCACTGCTCTAGAAATCACTTTGTACTTAAGAGAAGTCTTTCTTTCAATGATATACTTAAACCTATTCACGAGGCACAAAGACATGACAAAATATGTCTTTATTAATTTCCAACTCCATTCTGCCTTCATCTATTTAAAAAGGCACCCGTGATTCTCTTTCAAGGGCAGTCTCTCTTCTAGCCCTACCACAACTGCCTGCATACTATGTACATAGAACATAAATGTATGTACGCTGTTCACCCTGGAAGAAAGTTAACCACAAAAAATAAAAATCACAAAATGACCAGGTTTCTTCTCTAGTACCCCAAATGCTCCTGAAGAGAGGCCATTTTAGTAATCAAACTGGACCCCAGGGAAAGCATCACAGCCAGGCCACACGTAATACTAAGTCACTGATGGGTGATTTGGAGACTCAGAAAGGTATTCAAAGGAGCCTTTCATTCCATTAAAACACATTTTAAAGTCATAAAATGCATGGGTAGAATTTTAAATATTACTCTGAGCATCTCAATTTCTTTCCACTGATGGAGATTATGCTGCTAATCCTATGCATGCTAAATTTCTATTCATAATTGATAACTATTAGATAGTTAATCATTTCAGGTTTAGTGGATAAAATTTTCCTCACAGAGCACATAATGAAGGCAAAGGCTAAGAAAAGGCTGATGGAGAGGAGAGACTGGTTAACTCATTCAAAGCTTTACTTAGCACTTATTTACTCAAATCAATACTATGAGATAATTGTCTCATTAAGATCTAGAAATAGACACCATTACTCAAAGAAAATTATCCATAAATCTCAGAAAAATCCAACCTGATTTCCTTGAGCAAGCAGTGTTTTCAGCCTGGCTATTTCAGCTCGCAGCTCACGGATAAGTTTGACGTTGGCATCCTCGTTAATGGTAGGCTTGTTGATGATGTTTTTGGCTCTATTTGCATAGCGAAGAGTACTTAGGGTTTCTCCATAATTGACATCAGCAGGTGAAATGGCTGTGAAGAATGAATGCAGAAAATCATTTATCTAGCACTCCATGTTTCATTTAACACAAAGTTGGTTTATAATTTGAAAGTCAGATTAACCCCAGGTCACTGGGTAAACTAAATATTCATTGCAACAGTAATGAATATTAAAAGTTTTTTAAGACTTACAGGAAAGCACATTCACGATACCAAACCAAATGTAGTTCTGCTCTTCTCAAGAATCAACCACTCAACAAAGTTTAAAATAAGATATGAGATATCCCACCCTAGTTAAAGAGTTTTCTCAGTTCCAAATATAAAAAGAGGATTTCAAGACTATCAGTACTTCTAAACCATTAGGCAGGAATTAAAATAATTTTAAAATTTCAGGCCAAGCTTACCATCTGTAAAAATCTAGAGCATGACAATTTTTAAAAGAGTCAATAGACTCATTAATTCTTTCCTTCCGGAAGGCTCTAATCTCCGCCCCCCACTCCTACCACCAAAGTTTAAGGATGAGCTGATTGGCAATTCCAAATGTAGCTTGTGCTCCAGGCAAGATCCCCAGCTTTCTAGTTAACCACAGGGCATGGGCACAAGAGGGAAGGGGACAAGAGGGGAGACCCCAAAGGGGAGGCAGAAAGAGAGCAGGGTGAATACAGAAGAAGTCCCGAGTTCTCCCCAATAAGTATTCACATTCTCTAACCATTTTTCTCTCTTGTGTTTCTTTTAGTTAACTGGTCAAAATTTTTAAACAAAGTATATTATTCATCCCTACTTATTAGAGTTTTTTTTTCACTCCAATTTTATTTTAAATTCCACATCTACTGCTTTAAGTAGAAAAACAAAGTTGAGTTTTCTTTCCTGTTCATATGGTGCCTTTGTCCTGTGAGGTATGAAGCTGTATGTTTCTACCACATGCTTTATACAAAGAGAAGCCAGCATCTCCGCATGTGATCACAGCTTCCACCACAGGACAAGGGCTAAGCAACAGCTAATGACCCCAGCTGCAAACTGCTCACCTTTAATGACTAGAGAAACCACTATATTTTGAAGAAATAAAAGGTGCTATATCCTAATGAGACACTTTCAACTGAAATATTTACAGTTAATTCACAGAAAACATTGGATGCTCAGGAAAATAACTGAAAACTCTTACTGGCAATCATGATAGTTTTAGAGTTTCCTCCAAGGCTATCTTTCAACAACCACGTCAAAACGGAGTCCCTGTAAGGCACAAAAACTTGCTTCTTCCTTACAAGAGGGTTTGTTGCATCCTGAGATAAATCAGCTGTAGGGAAGGAAAAAACAAAGGAGAAGAAAAGATAATTATTAAAGATTTTCTTTCTCCTCCAATTTTGTTTCAAAAACTAAAGACATCGTTGTCTATTTGTTAGACAACCATTAAACATAATTGGCTCACACTAATACAGTACCATGAGGAAAAAGAGGCAGCAGGAGGCCAGCACACACCTACCTAAGGCAGAAATGACATTTCCCAGAGTCACAAGGGACTTGTTAATGTTCCCTCCTTCCTTGAGCCGGACTCCTGTGGCACCGGTGGCATCGGCACGCTCACTTCCAGCAAGATCAACTAAGTGGATCTTACTCACGGTTTCACACGGCATTTCTGAGTCAAACTTTGCCTGTGGTGGAAAATAAAAGTAAAACTGAAGGAGTACAAGGAGCCCTCGTGCTGCTCACAATGCAAATTCTAATTATTTTCCATTCCTTGCTGAGATTTCTCACCATGGATCTTTTCATTTTGTTATTATATTGCCCTTCACACTGATAATAGAAACTTCCAAAATTAAATCCAATACAACAGAAGTTGGCCATGTGGGACTCTTAAGCCTTCTAGAGAACCATCCCACTTCTGAAACCCTCCTGTCACCAGCAACAGTGCCCAGCTGAGCTAAGGGTGGTGAGATATGTAACCAGGCACTAAGGGCCACTCCAGAAGGCAGAGTGTAAGAAAACAGGCAGTTTCTTAGTTCTCAGCTAGAATCTCCAGCACTGCAGCATGGCAGGCTCTCCAAAACAAATGCAGACAAGGTGAAAATCACTCCACTGTTATTTGATGTTAAAACATTGTCTCACTTTTTAAAAAAAAAAATGTAAACTACTAAATAGGATATTCTTTGCTTTTGAAGTCTACTCATATATTACTTCTCCAAAGACTTTTGTTTTATGTTTTGAACACTACTGGAAAAAAAAAAAAAGCAAAACAGATTTTACTACAATGATTTTACTCTTAGAAACCAGAACCTAACATCCTGAGCAGGCATTAACAAGCAAGCAGGAGGAAACACAGCAAACGTGCCTAAGCCAAAGCCAAGTCTACCGGAGATGAAGCCTTTGGAATGTACAAAGGAGCGCTCACAGCAACCTCAGAGAAACCTTCCCTTTCCCTGCTACCTGAGCCTCCTCATCATTTCTGATGTGTTTAGCTGTCAAAGTGGGTGAGGCCTGATAGGTGCCTCCTTTTTGTATCTGTGAGTTCTGCTCTCTGTGCCCTCAATCACATCCACTCGGTTTTATGATGTGCTCCCCCATCGGATCACACTGAATTCTTATATAAGAACTTGGAGATGCTGGTGGCGCTGTAAAGTCATCCTTATAATCATAACCGCCATGGCAGGGTGAGTTCCACAGAGTGACAATGTGCCACCCAGATTCCTCACCTTGGCCTCCAGCTGTCTGACTCATAATCCATCACATCCCACAGGGTTATGACAATGAAAACTCTTGCTCAATTAGGCATAGAGTAAGGTTTCTTTCTTTCTTTTTTTTTTTTTTTTTTTTTAATGTCTAGAACAAAGTGGAAGCCTGCTAAATATTTCTGAAGGGTACACATCAGGACATTAAAAATTACTGTGATTGTAGCCATCATGAAACCCTGAGCACAGCACAAGTTCCGCTCTAATTAACAAGAAAATGACAGCCAGTCACCTTTGCTTGCTGCCAAGTCTGATTCAACAATGATGAGTCCTCAGTTGGTGCTAATCAGAAGGTTAGGACCATGCGGGGATGGGGACAGAGATGGCTAGCCCCTTTACCGCGAGCTGCCCCTACCTGAGTGAACTTGATGGTGAAGATGGCATGAGACCTGCTACTGACATCGTTCATCCCGGTCGCTGCTGTGGTCCGGTTGATATTTCCTGCATCCATCAATTCTTCCACATCACCATAATTCTGTACTAAATGTTTGGATAAATCTAGAAGAAAAAGAAAAAAGGAAGGAGGAAAGAAATTTTCTCACTATACAGTAAATGGAGTTAAAAATTCTTCTTGACGCAATAATGCAAGAATAATTCACTTCCACTCTACTGACTGTTCAAAGGTTTTCTGTGTTTCTGTAGGGTGGTGGTACAGACAGGGACACAGACTGTAGCCAGGACAAGTTGGTTAGCATCACTTGACCTCAATTATGCCATCTGACAATGTGTAGCTATTATACAATACTGTATTTAGGATAGATGCTAGGTACTAACATCAACCTGTTAAGATTAATCATGGTACAAGAAAGAAAGACAATGCAAAAGCACTACCTTTATGCAAAAACTAAAATTCCACCCACCCTCATCCCACACCAGCAGTTAAAGCTAGGGCTTTTGCACTGAGCAAATTCTTATCTCTTTTTTATTTTTATTTATTTTTCTACTTTGATTTTTATTTTGAGACAAGGTCTTGCTAGGTTACTGGAGTCTAGGCTGGGCTTGAACTTGGGATTGTCCTGCCTCTACCTCAAAGGGCACTGCAATTACAGGATGCACATCTGGCTAAAAGCCATTTTTTAAAGCCTTTAAAAAATTTTTAGAGCCAGGAGTACTGAAGTAAACTAATAATTCCAACTTCTCGGGGGATGAGCCATGAAGATCACTAAGTTTAAGCCTAGTGTGTGGTGAGCTTACCTAACATGGGCTGGCCCTGGACTCAATCTCTGGTGCCAGAAAAACAAAACAACAAAACAAAAAACAGATTTTTGGAGCATTCATCTAGGTAACTCTAAAGTTCCACTGTGCAAGGCAGCCTCTATTTCTCCTACAGCACCCCATGTCCCTTTTGTGATTTTCTCAACTATCAACCTTGATGAATTGAGATACGCTAGGAGGTTAGCAATGCACACTTGTGTGGTGCTGTGAGGGTGTTTCCTGAGCCAACAGGACAGCACACTGACAGGGCAGACATGGCCTGAATGTGGCACCATTCGCGACCATCAGCTACCGACCCAGGGGGAATAAAAGTGAGACCAAGAAGCCGGCAGCACAAGCTCTTCCTCGCTCTCGCCACTTCTGCGCAGCCCTGAGGTGAGCTTTCCTTCATCCTACCCTTCCACCATGACTCTGCCTCACCCCCAGCCTAAAAGCAAGAGCCAGAAGACCATGGACTGAAAGCACTGAAACCATGAGCCAAAATAAACCCTTCTTTCCTTTAAGTTCATTTCAGAATGTTTTTGCACGGCAACAAAAAAACCTGAGTTACCCACCTTCTCTCAGGCCATCAAGTGTTACCAGTACCTGCATCCCCTCTAAAAGTAACCCATACATCTAAAGGAAATGGAATACACACAAAACCACCTATTCCCCTTGCACGCAGATAGTATCATCTGAGGCTGAGAATAAAACTCAGTGGCAGAACTCACACCCTGCATTACTGTGTCCCTTGCTTGATTTTCCAAATGCAATGACATATTATAGGATGTTCTGGGACTGGGGGTACAGCTCTGTGACAAGAGTATGTGTCAGCACGCACAAGCTGGGTTCTATCCCCAGCACTTCAAGCACTCAACCAACCAACAAAAAGGAATCTTGTGTACCACTTAAGGGGACTTCTCATTCATTTTTCAGGCTACAGAGCTTTCAATTGTAGGTGTGCACTTTAACCAACTTAACCAGTCTCCTACTGGGACTGTAGAAGTTGTTCACAGTTTGTTTCCAATACCAATGCTTCTAGCTAAAAATAATTGTCCACAGGGGTCTTTTCAAATGTGTGGGAATGTTTCCACAGAAAAAATTCCTAGAAGTGCAACTGTTAAAAAAATGCACATTTGAAATGCTGCATACTGCAAAACTGTTCTCCACAAAGGGTGAATTACACCCAGCTGGAACAACGTTAGCCCTAACCTCCCAACACTGTCTTACACACTGACTTATCTCAGCCAAGGACAGCTGACAAATGTCACCTCAAGGCACTGATTATGTTCGAGTCTCTCTTACTTTTAAAAATCATGAGTAATTCTATTTGCCTAAACGATGTAGTCACATCCTTGGTCCATTTTTCTATTTGGTTGCTGATCTGTCCTTATTTATAGGTACTCGTTATATATAAGGGAAGTTAGTCCTTTGTCTGAAACACAAATTAAAAATAACTCCCCATTTTGTAATTAAGCTTTTAACTTTGTTTACAATGTTCCTACCAAGTTTAAAATTCTGATTTTTTTTTAAAACTATTTCAAATTTAACTTCTTTTCTTTTATGGCTTCTGGGTTTTTAGGTTTTTAAAATCTTCCATCCTCTAAGTTTCTGGGAAAACATAACCTATGATGTCTGGTTATTTTATTATTTCAATTTTTACATTTAAATCTTTAATTCACTTATCATTTCTCCTAGTGTAAAATCTACACAATGATACCAATTTATTTTTCTCCCAGAAAACATAATAATCCATATTCCCCCAACATTTGAATAAAAGCTAACTACCTCCATGTACCTAGGTCTGACTCTAGATGGTTTACCCAGTTTGATGATTGTGTCTCTTCTTCACACACCAGTTTTACATGTTCTAACTTTTGATAAGGCAATTAAAAGGCAAACATGAGGGCACATGATGTTACGCAAACACGGTATTAAGCTAAAATCTATTGACAATAATGCCATCAAACAACTATGTAAGCACATAGCTTACTTTAGGCAACAGAAAGGAAAATGCACTAACAGAAGTTTAATAAAATATAAAGGAGCTCTTACTGGTGTACCCAATTTCTTAAAGTGAAAAAGGGAACCAAAAAGATGAACAGATTTTGAAAGACACCATGCACCAGAAAGCACGCTTTCCAGGTGCAACTCCTGCCAACCACTGAGTAGTAACGGCCAATTAGCGAGGGCCAGTCCTTGCCATCACTAGGTGTGATATTCCTCACAAATGACTGCGCCACAACTAATCCATCACAACGCACCAGCTGAGAGGAAATCCTGTAAGTTTTTCTTAACAGGCAAGAGATCTAGAATACATTTTTTTTTTTTTGTCATATTGTATCAGTAACACCACACTGCTAAGATATAAAGCCCTGAAAGAGATAGGTACAAGCATACTTACCTTGCCAGAGAATGTTGGGAAACAATTGCCAGAGATTTCATAAAGCCAGGAGAAATCTCTAGTAAGGCTCACAAAAATCAGTGAATGCTAGTGAAGTATCATTAAATGAACACTGTAGTGATAGTACACACCATTTTGACAGTAATAAAACTCCGGAAGAAAGGAAACTTTTTAAATCTTCATTATGCTACACTCTTTTATTTGAAAGTTTTACATTTAAATAAATCCCCAAAGGATAAGGCTGTGAAATATTCACTCTTACCCTCAACATAAGGTCCTTCTTTTGGATGCTCGCGGACTCTCAAATTGAAGGTTTTAGATGACTTCCGCCTAAGCAGGTCTCTCACACGTTCATTATAAATTTCTAAGTAGCTAAAAATTTTAAATAGAACTGAACTCAGAAGCAGAATTTTGAGATCTTAATAACAACAGCAACAACACCTACAACAGCAGCCACACACATGTATGGCAGTGGCTGTGCCACACAGGACACACAGCACTTCAGAGAATCTCACTTTCTACTGGCTTCATTTTATAGGGCAGATAGACAAGGAGTAGAGGGAGGAGGCCTCAAGTGATTTAAACAGCTTATCCAAAGGACATAAAGTCACGGAGCTACTGAGGCCACACGGCGGTGGGCAGCAGAGATTGACACTTCATCTTCGAAACCAGTGAAAAGACTGGCTACCCACACAAGTTTACTTCAAAGAACAGCTGGACTTTTCAGAGGTTAGGTTTATGGCGGTCCTACCATCACAAAGGACAACACAAGCCTCCTTCAGCCGAACCAAAGAGGCAGTAACTGGTATACTCCACACATGTCAAGGGCTCACCCCATTTGAGACAAACAGTGAATGTTACCATTTCTGACCAAGCTTTATGTTATTTCCTATCCAAGTTGTACCCAAAAAAGTTACTGAAAACCTAGTGTTTCAGCCTTACTTCAACCACCATACTACAGAAGACAGGGCCCCCACTAGGAACCTGCAGGCCTCGCCCCTTCCTGGTAGCTATGTGCTCCTCACCAGCTGGGCTACGGCCAGCTGTGCGCTTGCCTGGCCATGAGTCCTACCTGACTTCAGTCCGAAAAGATGCCTCATCCCACCGGGTGGTTTCATTTATCCGACTGAAGAGCCCTTCGCAGATCCGAGGTATTAAGCCCAAATCACCCTGTACAAAAAAGAGAAGTGATGCAGATGTCACTGGAAACGCAATCAAGTGATGCCTGAATGCAGCTGTTGCAGGAGAGGCCTCTGACTCCAGAGGCCTGCCACACCCATCCTACCAGGTAAGCCCCGGGCACACCTCCAGGCCCTCCAACCGCTTCTTGCACTCTGGACGGAGCCTTCTCATTCCTACATGGTGGCACTCAAGTAAAATATGACCATGAGCTGCTGTTCAGCTAAATCATGGCTTGTAAACATACAGACTTATTCTCGAGCTATCAAACAAGACAGTCTACAGCTCTAGAATAAATGTTTAAGCTATCTGGTTAAATGACCAAAAAAGGGAAAAATGTACACAAGGAGAAAAAGAAATACTAAGAAAATCTTTGTGAGTCCCTAAGACAGTTAATGACCATCTTAAAACTTTGGTGACAGGGCCACATTAAAGCATGATACAACCCTCTTTTCAATACAGGCACCCCTACACTGACAGTCCACAGAAGATTTTAATAGTTCATCATATCGATTATGCAGTGGGGGTGTAATAGTCATAAACATGTCTCACTCAGCACTAGCAGGCTGGTGACCCTCACAGTGACCCTCAAGATCAGGCATAGTATTCTCATCAGGAAACCAAAACTTCAGCACCTCCTAGCCCCTTCCTACTGTCACCCGACCAACTCCCCACCCAAAGAACAAAGCAAGAATCACTGGTACAGGAGATTTTTTTTTTATTCTTTATACTATGCAGTCAGTGAAAATTCTTATCAAGGAAAACAGCCTTTCACATATTTTTGTTCCTTATTTCAAAATAAAGAATACCCAAGGAGTATTTACCTATGACCCAGGGAAACATAATTTACAAGTACTTTATAAATGTCTGACCTACATAAAACAACTTCCAGGGAATCGATAAAAATATTTCATTTTTAGAGAACCTATTTCCAAAGGCACAGTAGTAGGAGAGGAGGAAAGTAACAATGAAAGGCAAATACAAAGCTTTTGAAATGATCTGCTCATTCCTATTTTCCAACAATGAGGGTATACAGCACAACACTACCAGACTTCTGGTAAAACAGAAACGCCTGGGTTGAGAAAGGCAGGTTCCATGCCCTTCCAGATCCAGCTGTCTGCCGTTGCGCAGCTGCTGGGAGCCCATTGGCCGGCAGCTAGAGGACACAGCCATACCTTGGGACCAGCAGCCCACAGTGGCTGGGTCGTGCTGCAGGCCAGACTATCACTGAAGAGTGCTTCCACTGCAACTTAAGAAAAATAAAATGCACAAGCACCCTCGAAATCTGCAGAAAACACAGCATGCGATGAAGTTCTGTAGTAATCTCCACTTCTGACTCCCCATACTTTGGGACAAGTGTAATGTGAATGCCTGTTAATTTACATAGACTAACTACTAAACTGTCCATATTATGTTTATAATCACATAACCCTTTATAGGCTTTGTAGCACTTAACTTTTTAAATATATTTACTAAATTTATGTTATACCTTTCTATCAAAAAGTTGGATTTCTTTTTTACATTTTTCTTGAGGAAAAAAATGTTTTGAATTATTTTAAAAAGAACAGACTTTGGTAATTTTATTCAAACCGTTGTGTTGGCAGAAAAGGAGAATAAATTACTTGTGGGCCCAGCATACTTTCTTGATAAGATTATAAGGCCTTTAAAAACAGAAAATGAACTGGGAGTTGCATCCATTATTCATGCTTATAAAGTTAAAGCAATTTCTAATTTAAAATCTCTCAAAGGAAATTTACTCCAACTTATTACTTTTATCTTATTACTAAAAAATGATCAGAACATGAAAAGCAAGTTAGTACAGACTGACTAGATAAAAGAGACATTTCTATCAGTCTAGAGAAAAATAATAAGATTCCTTCCCACACAGCATAAACAACGTACAGAATCTCCCATCATAGTGTATGACTTTCCAGATCCAGTTTGCCCATATGCAAAGACACAAGCATTATAACCTTCAAATGCAGACTTCACGACATCTGTGCCCAGGGTTTTGAAAACCTGAAAGTCAGAAAAACACAAACACAAAAGATACCATTACTATGGATGCCAATAAAAGCCCCTGCAGGGTTGGCAATATTCTTGAATGTTACTTTACTCTCTTAAGGATTGTACCATATAAATAAATCACTGTGGAGCTGTTAGCAACAGAATATGCATGTACCCCAGTTTCTCATCAAAAGTAAACTTTCTAAGCAAGACCATCTTGTTTCCTGCTTAACAAATCAATCCTAAAATATAAAAAAATATAAACAAGGCAAAATGACACTCAAGTCTAGAAGATGATTTTAAAACATGATTATTTACCATCCAGGATCACAAAGCTGTTCATTCCACCAGAATCTCCAGAAACTAAACATTAAAGAGTGAAAGTCACGGTACCCAGGAACCGCTGCCTGGACCATGCCCACATCAAGTTCCCATTCCAAGGGCCCGCAATGCACGCAGGCGGGCCTCCTCCGGCTCCAGGTGGTGTGTGAGAAGGAACCATGCCGGAGTGGCTGAGCTCTCATGATGGAGTCCCGACACTTTCTCCCATTTTGGTATTTACCCAGGATGGATGGCATGGGGCGGGAGCGAGGGAGAGGGATGGAGAGCATGCTGTGTGGAGCCAGGGGTTACACTTGCAACCGCCTGAGTCATGTCAGAAGCACAAAATAATTGCAACTTTGAGAATAAAAGAGGATGAAACACAAATAATTCAGGAAGACAATTGATATAAATGAAACAAGTCAATACAAGAGGTCATCCTTGCTACACCTAGCTGGGAAGAGACAACCATAGTCCTGTTATCTCCTGTCCTCTAAGCCCAGCACACAACGGGGCACATAGAGCTCTCTGCTTCAAAAAGTTGGAACACCAGCAACCCACGAGATGTTAAAGACATCTCAACAGTCACGCTCAGGGAGGCATTAAGAAGTGACAGAGGGGTCCCAGTGCTGTTGCTCTGAGAGTGGAGTCACACTGCAAAATCAGGAGGCCAGCTAGATCCACCAGAAAATCACCATCAACTGTGACTGTCACACTGGCCCCACAGGAAAATCACTGGCCCACAGGAAAAGTCTGAGGAGTCCCAGCTGCCAGGCCAGTAACCCGGCCCAGAATCTGAAGCATGTGAACCCAGGAAGCAGTATTTTTCAACCTTCCAAGTGGTTTCAAAGTTCTGCAGAACTGAAAAACCTGGCCATCTCAGTGCTACATTAAAAAAAAAAAAAAAAAAAATTCCTGCTAATAACAGAGCTGTCATCCAAGGATGCGAGAAGAATGCAACCAAAAGGACTTCGGTTTTCTTCACCACCATCTTGCTTGGACTTTATTTCCTCATTCTCATTAGTAAAAGATTTACAGACTGCTGTTTCAAGTGAGTCACTTCCACAAATGGCCAAAGCCACTCATTCTGGGTTAATGTTTACTCATTTCGGCTTAGGCGCTCTTATTTTCTAATCTTATTCTCACATTCTGATGATTTAGTTCACGACTATAATAGCAGCTCATGTTTACTGGACACTTGCCAAGCCCCTTCACGTGTGATGGATTAACCCTCATGAAAATACTGCCGGGTTGGTAGCACTGCTAGGCTTTCAGATGAAGCTGAAATGGTAGCGGAGAGAGATGGGCATTTTTCCAAGGAGTGGCAGTGCTGACGGGCTCCAAAGGCCTTATTACACGTCCTCATCCCATAGCCACGAAGCCCCAGTCCTAACTCAAAGGCCTCCTCCCCACATGTCTATTACAAAGCAAAAGTCAGAATCACAGGGAGACACAGGACTCCAGCCCCCCGGCTTACAGCTCATTTTTCACCACTGTGTGGAATACGGGTAAAAACTCTCCGAGTAAACAAAAAGCAAGTCAGGTATCATTTTTACACTTTCACTGATTAGAAAAAACAGCCTTCCAGAAACTTCTCAGAGAATAAAAGATCTGGAGTTAAAACCAAGTCATAGAGAATATTTTTATTTAAACAAAACCCAAAGGTTTCCACAATGAAATTCTTCACTGATATAAAAAATTCACACTCATCATTTCATTACTAATTCAGCAGAAAGCAACCCAGGAGCTCTTCTGACTGACTCAAACACTGGGGAGAGAGAGTGGAAGTCATGACTTCAGGATGATACAGGGGGAGAAACTCTCTACCTACTGTATGTCCAGTATGAGTTTGTGTTCTTTAAAACTAAAGAATGAATTTTAGAAACAATGGAGGTTAAGAATGGGCTATATTTATTGAGAGAAAGAAAGCTGCTGTCTGAGAGACCCATAGAAGGAGTCCCAAGCAGGTTGCCAAAGACTCTGACTTTTCTAGGAACTTTTATGGAGTAAAATCATGAGGTTAGATGGATCCAAGGTGGGGAAAATGGGAACTGGCAAGGTGGGCATAAGGCGGGAACAGAACTGTGGTCAACAATCAGATTAATGGCTCAGGTAAAACTGATTACATTAGGAGCAAATGGGGGAGCAAGCCAAGTAGTGAGCGGGCAGGCTGAACAAAGCAAAAGTGAACAGCAGTGACTCTTCTGTAGTGGGTGGGAGGCTGAGTCCCGGCTTCCTCAGGGTGACAGACAACTATTTGGACTATCAATCCTTGGGATGTGGTTGTATTTGCTTTGCCTTTTATCTTGAGATCTGGCTCACAGCAGAAGGTGTTTGTCTCTTCCAAACTTCTGCACTGACTCCTTTTGTCTATATTTTTAACTAAATCAGCTGCCTGTAACAAGAACAGTCAAAAAACTTCGTGTCTGGACACCTAGAAAACAGGCCTGGCCTACCCTCAGCTTCAGGTATCCATCCATAGTCAGCATGGGACCAGAATGGTAACAGGCACAGGTGACTCCATCCTGCTTCCCCAAGGTCTTATTCATTATCTGCCACCAAGGAGAGGACAGTCCTAAGAGACCTGCAATTCCACTGGCATTGAATACCTGTCAAAATCCCTCATCCGGCCTGCTTAGCCAAGTCACCTCGCTGCCTGTGAAAGCACAGAGCAGACCTCATAGCTGCTTCCAGAGTAGGACACACAGGCAGGGGCCTCTCCAGAGGGGACCCACCCAGGAGAAGGGCTGCTGAGGCAAAGGCCCTCCCATCCCCCTTGGAACTGGAAATTGCAGGTTTCAAGTTTCTCCAGGGTTGAATGAAGAAACAGGTTTGGTGAGATCAAAGCCTCCCTTTAGAGTTTTGAAGAACTATTGAGAAAATTAGACCTTATTAAATGATCTTTAATTTACATAACTGAATTTAAATTGCCCACTGATTTTCTTTAATTTTAAAATAATGGTAATCTTACCTACTATTTTTTTTAACATCAAGGGAAAGTGTATTTGAACTATATGAATAGCAATGATACATTTTCTGAACATTTATATTCAACTGTTTGGTTTTTTTGTTTCACTTTTTAAAAAAAGAACCCTAGCCAGAGTGTTTCCCTGATAAACTACAGGGGACACAACCTGTCCACTGCCCACTTTTTGTGCCTGCAAACGCAGCAGGACAGTTTTAGTCAATAGTCACACTGAAGCCCCTTTTTGTAGCAATAGATACTAAAATTCAGTGTGAAGGACGAACTCTTAAAGTATTGTCAAGACAGGTATTTCCCCGTGTCACACTGGCTTATTAACTAGTGGTTCCACAGGATTTGTCTAAGGGACACCGCTCAAGGCTATTTTGAGATCTGCAACTTGACACAGCCACTTCAGGTCACTCTCTGGAGCAAAGGGCGTGGGGCACCAAGAGGAGCCCTGCACCCCAGCACAGCATGTATGTCACCCTCATCAGGGAAGGCTTCTCACCATCTAGAATGATGTATAAACTCTGAGCATTTATTATTAACTTCCAAATGAACTAAACTTATCCCTGCTCCCCTGATCTTGACTCCTGGTAGAGCCTAGGAAATGTCACCTGTTTTCCACAAATTAGTCACCATCTGTAAACAGGTCACCAGATGAGCAAACAATTCCGGGGCCAGGTCCTGCCATCACAACACTCTACTGCTGCTTCCTTGGGCTTCCCACTGTACAACCCGCAGTCCCCAAAAGACCTCAGTTTAGGTTCAGGGTGGGGGGCAGTCCTCCAAATTGATGTTAGTTAAAAAAAGAAGCCCTCTGAGGCTGTTCATTTATCCTGCTTGAAGACATTCTGGAGATCATTACACCAAACTGGTTTCCCCTTCACAAATTCCCTCTTATCTGCCACTTAATTCTTCTTTCTACATTAAAAGCCAAATGTAGATCTAAATATCTATAGTATTCAATTCCTTACCAGATTCCTACTTACTAACCCAGTGATGATGAACCATTTAGAGCTTTCAAGGATAACAAAAGGCCAGCGGTGGCACATGTGTCATAAATTTGCCATTAATCCATTCACCTTGACTCCAAAGTCATCCCTTGGCCATCATTTGGCCAACAGGCCACCCTCTTCATCTATCATCTAGAACGCCCCATTTCTCTCCCAAGTCCTTATTTGTCCAGTTGCTCCCCAACCATCCTAGACTTCATATATAGAGTCTGCACTCTGCTACTATTAAAACTTGATCAGGCCATGTGCGTCATTGCACAACTCATTCCCAGGTACCTAAAGCAGGGGGATCACAAGTTCAAAGCCAGGCTGGGCAACTTAGCAAGACTGTCTGAAAATTTAACAATAATTAAATAAAAAGGGCTGGGAATACAGCTTAATACCAGAACCGCCTGGGGTTTAAGCCCTAACACCGTGCAAAAAGGGAAAAAAAAAAAAAAAGAGTTGACCAGTTACATGAACTTGAGCAAGTTATTTAAGCTTCTTTAGTCCCTTGGAAAAAGAAAAATGGAGTTTAAATTCACCCCACTGTCTACTATGAGAATTAAATAAGGCAGCACAAACGAACATGAAGCAGAGTGCCTGACGCTAAAATCCAGGCAATGATAGCTCATTTTTCTGAAGGGTGCCTCCTCCCTGTATGACTCCTGTGCCCAATGCTGTTGTCCCTTTGACTCTTCCCTGATGTCTGGGTCAGCCTCTGAACAGAGCCACTCCAGTCCTCCAAAAATCACATTTACACTAAGAAAGCCAGCCTCTTCCATCAACCGCCTCTAAACAAAACGCACTTCTCAAATCTGTTAGGATGCAAACAAATCATTGGGCTCCTAAAAAACAGTCCTTAAAGCAGTCTGCTTTAAAAGAGAGATAGACAGACAGACAGAAAAACAGAAAGAGAGAAAAAGAGAAGGCAGGGCCGGGGCTATAGCTCAGGGGCATTGCACCTGCCTGACAATCACAAGGTCATGAGTTTGATTCTCAGTACCAAAAATAAAAAATAAAAAAGATTCTGATTCAACAAATGTGAACAGGTCCCTAGACTCCATAATTCTGCTACACAGTCACATTTCAAGCTACCAGGAACCAGAACCTTTTTCATGCTCTACTTTTCAAGAAGCCACTGCCTGGGTCACACCCCAGGTGAGCAGGATAACAGCTCCCACCCATTTTAGCACGAGGAGCTCGGAGGCAGTGTGTCCAGAAAAACTGTGACAGGCCTAGAGGAGGCTGCGTTCTTCCTCCTATGCCAGTGTTGCTCTCTCTGCATGCACACCCAACTTATCCTCGCCCAGGGAAACACACCTGTCCTCTGAAATGGCACCATCACTGTCCAACAGGATAGTCTCTAAGGATACCTGTGTCTGCTCTCATCTGCTCACTCCACGAGTTTCTTGGACAGACTCCAGCATCATTCTACATTTCAGAAAGGCTGCAGATGAAACATTCTTCTGGACTCCCTTCCACACCAGCACATGAAATATGACCTGGCTTTGAAATTTACTTCCTAAGCTCGGTACTACAGCAGGACTCTAGGCCAAGTGACTTATTTGCTGTCATGACACGTATTTGCACAATGCCTCCTCTAAATGCTTAGAGCTCCTTCAAAATAGTAGCCATGTCCAAATTCTGAAACCAAGTAAAAGTTATGTTCACCATATTCAAAGGTGAAAATAAAAAATAATTCTTTGAGAACTGCATACTTCTTAGCCTTAAATAAATGGTCTTCTACAGTAACCGAAAAAGTTAAGTTTAAAAGGGCTAATTTTATATAAATTCTATTCAGAAAAAGAAATTAGCAAGTTGTCTGAATGTGTTTTAAAGCAGGCATGTTTTCCTGGTGTGAAAAATAAAACAAAGATTAGGAATATATCATACCATTTCTTGTGAAATATAATCTGGACTCTTTGTATCAGCAGAATAAAAAGAAAAGTCATAGGTGAAGGTCTTGGTGCGTTCTCTTCCTGAGTCCCCAGTCCCTCCTTCTGGTATCTAGAAAGAGAGGAAGATCATAATGATAAGAATGACAAGAGAACGATAATATAAACGCTACTTTTTTTATAAGTGACTCACACTAGAGAAAGATGTATCCCTGAAACATACAAAATAATCATCATTTACAACATGTTTTCATATTTATACCCTAAGAAGTTCCTGCCAGTCTAAAAAATAAACAAATGTATAAAATTTAAATGCAACTTAAAACTCCCCCTACCTTACTAATCCAAACTGTGCTACAACCCAGGACTACTATTCTTGCCTTTCCTTTTATGATTCATGTATTACCAACCCAGCACTCTAAGCAGACACTTTTCCTATCTCCAGTGATTTTACTGTGCGCTCCACTGAAATCACCAGGACAGGGCTTTGCACAACTCCAGGACGCTATTCACACAGACTGTGATGGGGCTGGGATCCCCCAGAGCCATGCCACTTACCGGCCCCTGTGGAAACCTCAGGTCAGATGTCTCCGCAGGAAGCTTCCCTAGTGCACTATATCCAGGGGTAATTTCCCCCATCTGAGATGAGAAAGTCTCCTAGGACACATCATACTCTGAGTTTATTACAGATATTCTTATGTCTTGTCTACCATGCTGTTTGCTTCAAATGAACGCAAAAATCATATTTAAAAATCTCTAGAACCTCAAAATCTCACATAGTTCCTTGGACATAGCAAAATAGTTTCCATGAGCACCATATTTTTCAACATAATTTATATATTGTAAAGAGACAATTGGTAAAAGATTAACAATACATAAAACATTTTTAAAAATCTGAGCATCTATTCCAGTCACTCAAACATCAGAGGAGGAAATGCTTATAAAACACAAAAACTAACCGAGTAATCAAGGCAAACGAATGCCACAATGTGCAAAGGAAGTGCATACAAGGCAAAGAAAAGGGAACCAGCAGCAGAGAATGGACAGAGGGTGACTGAGGGAAAGCTGAGAGGGTACAGGAGCCCAGGGGAGGAAGACAGCATGGCTGCAGAGCCAGCTTGCAGGGACTGCAGTAAACGAGAAACCAGCAGATGCCTCGAGTCGAGGGACATCACAATGCAGATGGGGCCACCGCATCATCGAGAGCACCATGCACCAGGAAGCTGGGGGCTTCCCCAGCATCCACTGCCGGACACCAAGTTCTGCTGCTCTGAGAGTGGATTCCGTGTGTCCCGGCCCTTAGGCCTGACTTAGAAGCAATCCACTCCTCAGTGATCGTGAGGTTGGCCTGTACTTGGCCATGGAGCAGCAGGCTCAGAAACCGAAACCCATGAGGACAAAGATCAATGCAGAAGGCACCTCAGCTCCAAAGCACCCGCTTTCCTTATTAACTTTACACCCCGCTTGCCTCCAAGTGAAAAGCACTCATGGCCACTAAGAAATGTGCTGACCAAAGAAACAAATAGGATATTTTAAGAGCAAAATGAAGAATTTGCCATTTTAGGAAACCGTAGTTATCTATTTTTTTCCAAAAAATAATGCATGTTTTTATTATTTTGTTTTTTTGAGCTTTCATTTTCTGAGTTCTGAATAATGTAGTATTGGCTCTTCAACTGCAGGCTGACTCTACCTCAAGCACCCAGGATGAAAATGCCCGTGTCCAGCTGGCCTACTCAGGAACACAGAGCAGGGTGACTCTGTGGGTCTGTCTTCCAGATCAAAGAAACCAGTGATGGAGAGGAACCAGTTTCTGCTGCAGGACTGAGCCCTGGTCAAAAGCAAGCCAAGCTGGCTCACTTAACTGAGGACAGAGGGGTACATAAACAGCAAGAAGCCACCCCACCCGGAGAGCCACAGGGGGGCACATGTTGCTGCAGGAGGCCCAGGTCACCACTTGCCTTTAAGTTTGTGATTGTTGTCTTGCTTTTCTCCATTTGAATAATGAACTTGGCCTCCAAGTCCTTTTCCCTGCAATGTAAATGATACAATATTGGTTAGGAGAGAAGAAACTATAAAATTTTATTTCATTTACTTTTTACATTTGAGGCTTTTGTTACAAAAAAGCATCTAAAGAGTAATCCTAACAGCATTCCCTTCAAATCCTTACTAAGTACCCAGCTTACAAAGTCTGACTTTGGATTTCCGGTCTACACAACAGTGTAAAAGCAGTGTCACTCGGTAGGAACCATACTTTGGGTTCCAGTTCTTTCCCAGGTTAGGGGTACATCTGATCCACACCTTGCCTGTAATGTTGAGCAGCAGCAGCAACCACAGCCCCTGCTGACAAGGGTGAACTAGCCACAGGACTCCAAAATATCTTGTGTCACTCAGCTCTGATGAGCCATAGGCAGGGTGCATTCAACACATTTTCAACTGTGGACATTTTCCACTTTGGGACATAATCCACTGTGAGTCAAGGAGTACCAGTATATAAAATGCTACCACTTAATCAGAAAAATAACAACCTAAGCGTTTTTTAAAAGGAGAAACAAGAAAATAGAGTAGAAGAGGCGGTAATAGAAACCAAATTTCTTCATATGACTTAATCTGTAAATCATTTTCAGAGAGATGAAAATAATGTAAGCAGAAATAATAATATTATAAAATGATCTGACACTCAAATGTAAATTGAAGCAAATGAAGCAAACTGCACATCATAAAGCAGAGAACTATCTCAGTTATGACTATCCGGAGTCTGACTATGCAGTGTTGTGACATTTATCCTCAAGTTTTAGTAACTGCCTTTGGTGTTTGTTCTGTGACTTTTTGTGTATATTAAGGGATAATACACAATTATGTTGGCATCACTGAAAGAAGTCCTGCAAATTGAAAGAGACAATACATAAAATTAACATATTTAAATAAAAATTAATAATCCTAACTCTGAACAGGAAATAGTAGCTGAACTTTACCTAAACTGAAAAACAAGAAAAACTCACAGGTTTTCCCTATACCAAAAATCTGAAACCCAAATGGCCAAAATTCAAGTCTCTGAGCATCAGCATTAAGTCATGAGCTGAAAGTCAAATTAAAAAATGCAGGCACATTAAAAATAGTGTAATACCTTCAGGCTCTCGCCATGGTATTTAGGAAACAAATTAATTTCATAGTTAACTTTTTTTTTCCATCACTAAAATAATCCAGTGTGTATATGCAAATATACCAAAGCCAAAACAAAAATCTGAACTCCGAGACATTTCTGATCCGAAGCTTTTCAGGTAAGGAGTGTTCAAGCTGTGTCCATAGAGACAACCATGCGCTGGACACACCCCACTGTCCTGGGCTATGGCCAGGCTGCATATTAAACTCAGAATACAGTTAATGTGTACAAGTAACAAAACTTCCTCTCAGTGACAGCCTGCTACCCCCAGGACTCGATGACACACAGACTGTCCCTTCTGCGTTGCTGGCTCTCCTGTGCTCTCATCAATCTCTAGCCCTATGGAAACAGCTGCCATGCTGCAAGGATCGCTAGGAGACCCCTGTGCTGGGGACTAAGGTCTGCTCCACACCACTGAGAGCGCGGAGATGCGCGCTGCCAGCTGAGTCAAAGGGTCACTATAGCTGCTGCCACCCAACTACAGCCTTGAGGGGCCCAGAGACCAGGTCCATAGAAACTATGAGATTACCAATGCTGCTAGAAGTTTTGGGATAATGTATAACACAGAGAGAAAACTAATATGCAAATCATGCCAAAAGGCTTGAGGTGCCAAATGAATAAACTGCCACTGGCAGTTGAGAAATTTGAGCAAAGGATTCAAAATTGCAACAAGAACACAAACGACATGAAGAAGTATGTAAACTCTTAATTAAAAACTAGGATCTCAATGGTCCAGGTGGAAGACCCAAGAAACAGTCTTAATGAAAACTTGAAAATAATGGGTAAGTAAAAAGAACCAACCACACACACCACAGTTCCTAAGTAATTGCTTATTTCAGGGCTGTTTCTATTTTAGGGATATACCAGCAAAAGATGAAGAAGGTCTGACAATTAAAACACCATTCATTCTTTTGCTACCGTGGGTGATTTGATGGCACTAGGGCAGTAATGGGGAACCTTTTAGAGATGAGTGTCCAAACTGCAACCCAACATCCACTTATTTAACACAAAGTGCCAACACTGCCATTAAACCTGAATGCTTGGCTGCAAGGACAATGCTGGCATGACCTGGCTCTCTGGGATGAACTGGCTTGCACACCAGGCTCATCACTATGGCCCTAGGCAATGCCATTGTGGGCTGCTACCCTGACCTCCACAGACAGCCATGCCTAATGGGTGTCCTACTTGGAGTCCCACCACCACCACACAGGACTCCCGTCCCTGTCCCACCTCGAACCAGAAGAACCCAGGAGATACTTATAGAAAAGCCAATGGAATCTCCCAGCTGGCTGAAACACTGACCCTTTGCTGTATGCATTCCTCACAGACTGGGGGATGGGAGTCCAAACATCAAAATATGACAGGATAAAGAAGGCTCTAGTATCTCTTTTCTCCATGCCCTGTTGACCAATCCTGCTCAGCTCCTACACTCCACTGGAGACTCTGGCCTCTTTCTGCTTATGGTCTTTCTTCGCTCCCAAGGCCTTTAAGTGCTAAGGTGGCTTCAAGGTCTGTATGACACCCACAAAACAGCTTTACTCCCATCCCCCTAAGCACCTACTGACTGTGGCCACATCTCCCTACCCCACAGATACAGGTCAGATCACAGGTTCCTCTCACTTTTGGCCTTTTTGCCTGAGGTTCTGCCCCTTCCATCCACACTCCATCCTCTGCTGTGAAGACAGGGACTTCCTGAAGCTCCCCAGCTTTAAATCCCTTCAGCAATATCGTGAAGCTACAGGATAAAGTCCAGTCTCGGTGGCATGCAAAATTCTTCCTAACCTGACCCTGTGATCTGACACTAACTCATATTGTCATTCCAGCACTGCATCCTATCCAGCCAGTTCCCAGTCCCCCTCCCAATCAAGCCTCTAGCTCAGCCTATACTCCCTCTGGAGAGCACCCACCGCCCCACCACCTGGTTAGACAGCACTGCTGCTTGCCTTGCTATAGGACCATGAACCTAAGAGAAAGGATGCTGTCCGTCTGCTTTAACATCCTCCGCCTGGGCACAGTGCCCACAGTTCTGCCATGCTTCAGCTACTTGCTTGCCTGTGCTGGACAAGCTGTCTGAATTATTAATGAGCCAGCCTCCCAGCAATGCCCATCATCCACCAACACTGAACTCCTACTGACCCAACACTCTTGGTTCTCGCCTCCCCCATGCAAGACCCATTTCCCACAGGCCACCTCCCCCCCCTCCTCCTAAAGGGCTTTCAGAAATGACATTCCTGCCCCTTCTCAATGAATCCCACTCATAGGGGCTTGGCCCCTGCTACGTTGGTTCTCTGATCAGTCCAGAGAGCCCAGAGAAGCAATAATCTTGCTCCATACCTACAGTGTCCGTCACACATGGGCAGCGCTGTCCAGTGCTATGCCTTTTCATCCTCAGCCAAGCCGTACAATGCAAGGCACTGAGCGCTCTCTGGCCTCAGGTCAATATCCTTTGACATTTAAGAAACATGGGAAATAAATCTTGACATTTTTCTTATATTCAGGAAAATAAATAATCCTAAAATATTATTTGAACATTGATTTGATAATAGAGCAAAAATGAACTATGTCTCTCCCCAGCCACTCTAGTAAATTGGGTTTCTCAACTGAGAAGTCAATTATGGTTCTGTCATATAAATAATTAACTTATTTGAAAGGTCTGGAAACTACATCATAAGATGTCACAAATGAGCCAGCTGAAGTATACTGAGTTATAGATCAATATCAGAGGGTTAGGGAAGGAAAAGACTTAAAATATCCAATCAGAGAAGGAGATAAACTATGTCAGTTTTCAAGTCATGTGAGCAGGAAAATACTTACTGGGAAAAAGAAAAGCCTTTGTTCAGGACGCTATATTCCACGAGCCAGTTCCAAATATGTTTTTTAAATGTTTTAAATTATTCATCAAGTCGATTTCATCCGTTCAGCTAATGGTGTTTGGTTATTCCATAATACATGGAACACTGGAAAGGGTAGAGATCCCCTTCTCCAACTTAACCATAAATGAGGCAGGAGATTCGGGCTGATGCAACTGAGTTGGTGGAATGTGTCAAAGGTCATAAAAACCAGGGGACATGCACAGAACACAGGACCCAAGATGATTCCATTGCTCCTGCCACACAGAACCAACCAAAACCTAATATTCTCAATTCCTCATTTGAATCTGACATTGACCTGCTCTTTCCAGGTACAGTGTACCTCTTTTCCACCTCCGTACATTTTTGCGCCTTTTCTGTGTGTCTTGTCCTGTTCTTTGTTCAGGACACTATATCCCACCAGCCAGTAACAGTTCTACAGAAGAGCACACTGGTGCTTCTCCACCCTGAACTCTGAAGCCAGCCTCCTTCTCCTCCTCCTAGCACCTTAAAAATTGCATAATATGAGCCAGTATTTAACTGCCTTCATCTCAATGGCAGGATACATAATAGCAACAATAAAATTTTTCAAACTAGTTTTATTTTTCTAACATAAAGAACACACATTCTCCATTATATTATGGAAAGAAGGCCAAGCAACACTGTCAGTGAGAGAAATAGTAAAGCAGCAAAAGAGCACGCTGAAGATGATCAAGTCTGCGGTTCCATAAATACAGGATGCCAGAAGAATATGTGTGCCTGCATTTCCAGATACATAAGAGCTGCTCAGAAAGAGAACACAGGAAGCTGCCTGCAGTGGCTGCTCTGGAGAGGGCGGCAGCAGGGCCCTGGGGAAGAGAAGATGAAGTTACCCATCTTGCTACTGGAAATATTTTAGCGAGATTTAATATTACTTTCATAATTAAAATAAACTTAGCTAATTAAAAGACAAAGTCTCCTCCTTTGAGACAGTGGATGGCTGCTCCTGCTTTAGACCATGGAGAAGTCAGGGTCCTGGCCTCATGCATCCTCACCTTCCCTGTCTGCATCGCTGCCCTGACGCTGCCTCTCCCTTCCCACACCTCTGCCTTTCCACCAGACAAAACAGTGCCCAAGACACAAAGGCATGCGTGATTCTTCTGAGGTGGGCTGGGGGGAGATTCCTGACCTCTTACGCTCAACAAATTACTGTTTCTCACCTCTACCAAAAGACTCTTTTCTTCTTTATTAGGGTTCCAGATAAAATACATGGTGCCCAATTAAATTGAAACTTAAATCACCAGCAAAGAACCTCTTAGCGTAACTCCATCCTACCCACTGCATGAGGCACACTCACACTGCATCTCTGCTTGCTGACTCGGACCACACAGCCCCCCAGCGCTTTGCCTCCCAGTGTGGGCAGAGCCTCACCCTGGGAACCCAGCACACTTCATACCCATCTCCCACATCAGGAACCATGGCCTCCTATACAGCCCGATTCTAACTGATCCCAACACTTGACAAGAGGCTACTGCAAGAATAGGCTGCTGGCTCTCTCCACTGCTCTCCATGAAATCCAAAACCCTTCAACTCAATTTTGGGGGCAAAAAACCCAGGCAGAGAGTCCTGAAGAGGAATCCCATTGTACTTTCCCCAGCACCACCTCAATTTCATTCTGGCTCCTCAGCACTCAGCCAGGCCAGTGGCACTGTGACCAACACCCTGACGCCAACCTGGGGGGGGGGGGATCAAGAAACTGGCACCACCTCCTCTCCACTCCTGGGTGGCTGCCACACTGGAGGCGCCAAGGACCACACGTGCTGTCATAATCCTGTGGGTATCACAAGCCATGTTCTAGGTGAAATCCTCAGCTGACCCAGGCCACAGAGACAGGGGCTGTTAAGGTGAGCCGTTATCATTGTCCCCAGCCCCGGGATGGTGTCACAGACCTAAGTAAGACAAGAGGCAAAGAGCCAGCTGGTCCAGATTACAGGCTGGGATCCCAGAAAAGCAGCCCCAGTGAAGAGTTCGGCCTGCACAGTATTCATTTCCGTGTGCCCTGGGGTCAGCACAGGGAAGGGAGGGACAAGAGGCTGCAAAACTGAACCACGCACAGCCCAGGCGGCCAAGCCTCTATAGCCCTTCAAGGCACTGGCAGGGACCAGTGGCTGCCTGGGAATAGGCATCAGGCAGCTGTGCCATCCCTGGGGACATGACAGCAAGAGGCCAGGGAGGGTAGCATCCAGCTACCCTCTTCAGACCGCTGGGAAACAGGGCACACCTGGCAGCGTTCACCATCCTTACTGCCCTGCCAGGGGCTCCAAGCAAGGAAGAGGATGCCTTCTTTTCAGTTTCTAGAAAGAATAATTGTCTCAATATGCCTCAAGCTATGCAGTTGCCACCAAAGAGGTTCATTTGCAGGCTAGAAAAAAATCCTTCCTTGCCTGGGGCTCCTTAGAGAAAGTCATGTATTTGTCCATCCCACAGATGGTTAGGGATGCCTTCCCAGACCAGAGAATGGCCTCGGTGCAGGGGGAAGGTGGCCACCAGCACAAAGGCCCAGCTATCACAGCCTCCATGTTTCAGTGAGAGAAAAAGTAATTACTATTACTATCTAAGGGAAAATGCTGTATCAATTTTTATAATGGTAAGGACTATAAATAAAATAGGTGTCTTGGAACAGGGATGACAGCAGAGGCTGGGGTGCGAGGGGGAGGTAGCCAGAAAGGAACTCTCTCTGGAGAGGACCTGTGAGGTCAGGGCCAGGCAGAGATCTGGGAAGTCCGCTGAGGTAACATGAACGGCAGGTTCAGAAGCCCTGAGGTGGGAAGCAGCTCGAAGCCTTGGGGAAGAGGAAGCTGACGATGGGGACACAGAAGAAAAGGAAGCAGAGGCAGGATATGACAGAAAAACCTTGCTGCAGGTGCCAGACTGCATCAGCTCTTCGGCTGAATGGCTGAACCGAGAACTTAGATGTGATGGGAAGCCACAGGAGAGGCAGCTTTCATGTACAGAAAAGCAGCAGGGTCATGTTTACAGTTCCTAAAACCCCTGCAGTTGCACTGCCTGGACTCTATCAGGGATGAGGGCAGAGCTACGGAACAACTTGGGAGACCACACAAGGGATGCTGGCACAGAGCCTGAACACGAAGTCATGCCCATGATGACCACGCCAGCTCAGTAATGCCCTAGGCTTGAGACCAACTGACTTGAGCATCTGGACAACCCCAGCCTAAAAAACTGTCCAGCACAGGGATAAGGAATGCACCAGGCCAACCATCACAGCAGGCCTGGGTGCCCTGCCTGGGGTCTAGTGTGCTCATGCCTCAGCTCCAAGAGACAGGGACCTTTTGAGTCCCCTTGACTCCCCTTGAGAGGGAGACAAAATGCCAGACAAAATGTCAACCCCTTCTTCTGAATGAAGCTCACCTACCGCAGCCCCGTTCCAGCAGAGTCCCCACAAGATGAAGCCTTTGTATAGCCACTGCTGACTTCCCGCTTCTCACCTAGTCTCTCCAGCCCAGAACATCAAAAGTATGTGAGTGACTATTTCCTACTTCTCCTAAGCAAGGTACTCCACTGGATCCACTCTAAAAACATCAGAGAGAAGTCAACTCATCACATGTCAAGAATGCCTTGCTCAGACCACGGGAATTTAATTCTAGTATGGAAGCCCAATCCCAGCCGAGAAAAACTGACAGACAAGTTACAGAATTTCATACATCACAAAACTCAAGCCTAAATGGATAAAGGACTACATTTTGCTCTTCAAGACTAAAGCTGACATTTTCACAGGAAATTTTTGATATTCTACAGGGAAATAACTGAGGACCAAGAGAAAAGGGGGCTGAAGGACTGAGAAGGGGCTCAGGAGAATGGAGCACTTGACAATAGAAGGACAAAAAGACAGCAAGAGATCAAGCCCATCGCCTCACCTCAGAGAGAAACTGAGGCCCAGGGAGGTCTCTGACTCACTGTGAGTTGCTGCTCTAGAGTGAACACTGCAGAAGGTCACAGGAATTACACAAGCAGTTAATACTTCAAAGTGATGAGGAACTGGCAGCAGCGGAGTTGGCACCCCATTTTGAGTTAGCTACATCCTCTGGAAGGTGGGAATTAGGTTAGCATGGGCCTCAGAGACACAGAGGGCCAATTACAAGAAGGCCACTCTCTCAAGAGGGTGCAAGTCGCCAAATGGACCAGGCACTGGCAGAGGTACAAGAAGTCCATCCAGCCTCACCTCTCACCTGACAGCCCAGCAACGCCCATGCTCCCCCACTGCAAACTGCTCCTTCTTGCAGAACCCACAAGGCCTACCCTGGCCTTGCTCATGCTGGTCCTTTTGCCCAAGATATGCACTTCTCTTCCATCTGACTTATCCTTCCAGAGCCTTTCCGCATTCCTCTAGCCAACATCTCCATGTGACATTCCCCAACAGTTACACAGCAGACCTGTTGACTATGACACAACTAAACATTTATCCTCTGTACCAGCCTAGAAGCTTCCTAGGGGCAGAGATGGTGCCTGGCTTTTTATAGATCTCACCACACTAGCATTGTCCCCACACAGAGCAAACACTCGGATGGATGAATGAATGTATGTATGGGAGTCCCCTCTTACCCAAGTTTCAGTTACCTGTATATGAATGCAGTCTAAAAATATTAATGTGTCTTGACTCTTTCAAAAGATCACAGATCGATAACTCATAATATTTGTTACAATTGTTTGCTTTTATTAGTTACTGTTATTCTTTTAATGGGCATAATTTATAAACGTTAGCATAGATATGGATGTATAGAAAAACAATATATTTACATAAAGAGTGTGGGACTGTGCACAGGAGTCACGGAACATGCTCCCCACAGAGAAGCGCATGAATAAATGCAGTGGTTCATCTGCAAACAAGATCCTGTGTGAACTCAAGCAGTAAATTTAAGCCAGCACTTCTGACTTTAATACCTGTTCTGCATTTTCACACACAGATGTGCCTTTCTCTTATGTATCAGTGAACTTGCCAGATGTTACTCCAAAGGCAGCACGAAGCTTGTCAGTGCAGCAGACCTGCAACCTGCAACTGTGGCTCCAGAAACAGGGTGTAGAGGGCCTTCAACTCTTCTCAAGTCACAGGAAAGAGGGAAAGAAAGGCTGTGTACATTCCCAAAATTCTTCAATGTACTCCCCAAAACTTATACTAGCAAGCAATCTTTTAAAAGGTGAAATTTTAAAGAGGAAGTGTAAGTGTAAACACTCAGAATGTGAGAACACCCACTAATACTTCAGTCGTCCTCCTGTGTTCAGAAATTAAGTCATCTACTCCACACCCAAAGTCACACTGGGCAGGCACACTGCACAGGAAGCATGCTCTCTCTGTTGCCTTTCATGCCATCACCACAACCCTCTTCCAAAGGGTTTCAGGAAAATATACTCAGTGATAACTTTTGAAAAAAAAAAAACAACAGCTGACCTGAAAAAATGAAGTTTGAATCCCTTTTCACCACTGCCAAATACCCCATTTAGGTATAAATCCCAAGTAAACTACACGAGTTTTTCTTCAAAAGACCTCACTTCCAGTCACAGTGGAATATGATGTGATCATGGTTTTCTGTGACTTTTCATGGAACAGAGCATCTAGTAAGTTGTCACCCAGTGGTTTAGCACTCAGTGTCGGGGGCTGTGTACAGGGACTTGCACTGAAATCCCAACTGCTGGCCACTCAGAAACTGGGCACACTACATAACTTTGCTAACCCTTAGTTTTCTGCTCTAATGATGCTAAATAAAGGCTATATATTACACACTATTGCTCAAAGAGTACTGACTACACAGCCACTGAGCTGTGCAGGTTACTGAGCTACATGGATGTAGGATCTTCTGCTGTAAGATGTGACAGAAGCAAGCAAGCAACGCAAGTCAGCATAGTGAATACCCGGGATCATCATGAAATCAAGATCCTTCCATCTGTCCAGCAACTGTGCACTATGCCAGTACTCTCTGTGGCAGCACCATTTGAAGCTCTGAAGATACATTGGAGAATATAACCAATCAAGAGTCCTGCCCTCAGAGAGCTCCAAAGCTTGAGGGGAAAGTCATTTCAGTATAACCCTTCCATCCTTTCATGAAATGGGTAGAAACAGTGAGAAAATAAAAAACACATTTGTTAAATTTCCAGGCTTGATCTCACAGAAATGAAGAGCCACTGTGTGAAGGATCTTATAAGGATCTTCCTCTTGTGTATGAAACGCTCTCTTCATCCAAACAACCCAGAGGCCACAGTTCACTGAAAAGATAGGACTGTAAGAAATACCAGGCTCCTTCTCATTTTTAAATCCTGGTTGTTCTGACTGCATGCCAAGTGTCCAGTGTAAAAGGCACTGAGGCAGGTCATACCTTCTCCTCTATTCCCCACAGCAATCCTGGGTGCCCACTCACACATTCAGTAAGAGCCACAGAGGCAGGACAGGTGGCAAACACATGCTTCCCCTCATGAGGCCTTGCAAGGGAATCAGACCAAATAATCATGGCTTGTGCCTTTCTGCAGCCCACAACAACGCCACATGGGTAACAGCAAATGGCCATGAAAGCCAGTTTGGGGTCCAGGGAGGGATCTGCCACACCAGCATGGGTCCCAGACCAAGGAGAGATCTAACTTTGGATGGCCTGGTAAGAAAGTTGTTCCCAAAAGGAACCAGATCACATTCTCTATACTGGAGGAGGTCCTCGGACAGGTCCTTTCCAGGACATCCTTTGAGCCAGTTTCTCCCACACTCCAGAGAGCCTCACATGATAAAGACCTGCTCTGGCCTATCTGACTCCCCATAGGGGCTTTGTGAGCAGAGTGCTCACTATGACAGCCAAGGAACAAGGCTAGAGCATGAGGCCACCCAGGTTCAGCTCCTGCTCATTTTTCTGCACCAAGAGACACTAGGCATCACACAAGGAGACCTCTTCCAGCAGCCCCAACTCAGGGCAGAGCACCCACTCCCTCAGCAACTCCAGCACAGCACTTTGCTGTGTGCAGCAATTCCTGAGGGCTTTAAAACCCCCAGGCTGCACCCTAAGCCTCTGTGGGATGGAAAAGAAGAGCAGCTAAGACAGTGTGTCCTGGCTTCTCCGCTGGCCCATAATACACTTCACAGAGCGCACCTGAGGCTCACTCCATAATCTCAGGAGAACACTGACCATGAGGCAGGCCTGAGGGGAACCAGATGTGAAAGGGGGAATAGGACTCTCAGCAAAAACCATGCTTCACAGAGGGTGCAGTGCTGGGGCAGCGCAGCTGAGAGCATCAGGGACCTTGTTCAGGGTCTGCATTGCCACTGGCCAAGGTGCTGACAATGATGGGATGAGTTCTGCCTGCTCCACCGACCTCAGGTAGATGCCTTGCTGAAGGCCAAGACTCCTACAGGCCACAGGGCGCTGAGAAGCATCCTTAGCACAATTCACAGCACAGCCCGGGAGGCTCAGATTCCTGGCTGTTCCTGCCCCTGAGAAATCCCAATCTCCACATCATCCAGGCAACCAGGACTGGATCAGCTTCTCTAAAGCATTATGTGAAACCCAAGGGCACTTGTAGCCCAACAGAGGATGAGCAAAGGCCACTCAGAGACACCTTCCTAAGACATAAGAAGCATCAGTATTGTAGGACAGTACAAGAGGCAGCACTAAAAGTAAAGAGTTTAAATAAAGCAAACAAATTGAAAGATTTTTAAATATCTGTTCCAAACCAGAAGTTTGAAAATGGTATAAACAATGAGCTATGATTTTAATCATCTGCAATTAGGAGCTAATACTTCAAAAATCAGAAGATTTTACATAAGAATCTAGAATTTAACTTTTCTAAAAACACGAGAGTGGGAGATACAGAACATGACCCAGGAGGGCCACTTTCCACAGGGCAGTGGGCAGGTGTTGAGTGTGACCTCCCCAGAATGGGCACTCAGCTCCCAACGTCCAACCCGGCCCACCCCAGGTTCCCAGCCGGGCTCCCCAGACATGAGAGTGGAGGCCCCTGTAGAAAACCCAAGGTTCAGAGAGGGGACAACACTTCCAGTAGAAAAAAACTTCCTTGAATGACTAACTACAGCAAAGCTAAAGATCTGGCTGATTACTCAAACCACCACCTTGAACTATCTGTTGGTTTTTACACTCTTCTCCCATCCATGAGGCTTTCACGGGAAAGGGAAAAATAAACCAAGCTGCTGAAACAGAATACAGCCTCAAGTAATGAGCTGGGAAAGAAGGTCTGGCTTGTTCTGATTCTGGTTTTTCCAATTTTTTTTTTTTTCCTTTTTCCTTTTTCTCAGTACCGGGGATTGAACTCACAACCACCTGCTTGCAAGGCAGGTGCTTATGCGGCTGAGCTAAATCCCTAGTTTTTCCAATTTCTTACTTAGGATTTATTAAGGAAATCACCAGCAGTGCAGTGAGCATCCCTCTCCTTTACTTTGTCTTTGTAGTGCAAGCTGTGCGTAACTCGCTTTTATTTCTTCTGACTCGCTTTCACCTTCTGACACCCCAGAGAGGTGTAACTTCTCTGAAGAAGGAAGCTGATCCCCAAGGGCTATAGATCAGGGGGGTTCTGGCAGGTTCTTAGCACTCAACAAGTCACCCCAGATTGCCTGAAACCGAATACTACAACTTACAGGCAGAAACAAAAGGAAAAATCTTGTCAAGGAGCCAGAAGGGCCTGAGGTAAGATAAAGCTCTGTGATACCATCAGGGTTCTTCACAATAAAACAGAGACTGATGGCACAATGGGACTGGCCTCCTTTCTGCATTTTGACTGTCCAGTTTGTGTTCAGCCAGAAAGGGTCTCCTGCTGGCTCAGCCGTCCGAGGGCCCTCAAAAAGGTCTGGAATGCACCTTGCAAAGTTACCCCTCTAAATGGACTCACTGCAAAGGTGAGGCAGGGGCTGGAGCTAAGGCAGAAACAATGGCACTCACCAACTGTCAGGCCAAGAGGCCTTGGCACGAATGACAGGATAGCATCGGTGAGCAATGCCACCTCTGTCTCACTCATATCCTCAGCTCTCCATGTCACTCTTCCCATATGTTACAATGAACCACACGTTTTCATTCAGCCTCCTCCCCTGCACACTGCTCTGGCCTCTGAACCCCACTGCATGGGGCCTGATTGCAGTTTCAGAGCCTGATGAGCCTGGTTCAACACTTGAAATAGGAAGCTCTGACACAAACAGGCTTTTCGCTGGGACCTGAGAGAAGCCCATGCGCTCGTGAAATCAAACAAGTGGATAAAATCACATCCTGCTGCAGTCATAGGAAGGCACAAGCTTCTGCCATTACCCCAGCAAATGTAGTACGAACTTCAGGTCCCACGGAGGTTGCTGGCTCCCCACAAGCTGCCCCTTCCATGCTATTCATCCTTCAGGACCAACCCACACCGTATGTCTGGCTGGATATCTCCCTGCAAGCACCTTCCTCAATGCCCAGGTATGGGACAAACCCCACTGCAGGCTCCCACAGTGCAACCAAGACAGAAGACAAAGATGGTGCTTGACACATACACCCCTGGGCCCCAACATGCAGCATGGCAGATGTGAAAGGCGGGTGGTGGGGGAGGAGGGCCTGTAGGGTCAGAATTATTTTTGTAATGATGCCAGGACATGACTATCTTGCTCATTTCTCTTACTACTTAGGAAACCTGTGCATATGGGTCCTACAATTTAAATTTTTGTTTTAATTTATATGGCAAATGTAGAGCCCACAAAACAGAAGCTCTTCAATAATTTTAAGAGTTGAAGTAGTCCCAAAATCACAACTTTAAGAACTATTAGATAAGCACAAGACCTGGCACAGATCTAGCAGTTAAATATTTTATGAATGCTGAACTGATCCACCAATCAATTCTGTAAGACTCTGAAGTCCAGGTCATGGTCTGTTATGGGTAAGAGGAAAAAGGAGTATCTGAGGTCAGTCCATTCTGTTAAGAAGCAAAAGAAAACTGGGGAACCACCATGAACTGGGGAACCACTGGGCTTTACAGTAAGAGCTGGACTCCACACGACCCACCACACAGCCTTCTGGCAGCATGCCTTGGTGCAATGAACAAGACAGCCTAGATGGTTCAAAAACTAGCAGAGACCATGTTACCCAGCCTGTCCCCCGCCACCTGGCAGCTGTCACCCACTCCTCCTCCCGCACCTCCATCTTGGCAGTCACTATCCATGCAGCTCTCGATTATCTCTGGAAAGCAGGAGGCAAGCTTGGAGGCCCCTCTCCCCAACCTGAATCAGGTCCCTCTGCTGTAGGCTTATGTACAAGCCTTTTATCTTCTAGGCACTTCTGTTAACCTCTGAGGCATGCTGTGAGATTCCCATGACATGTGCCCCCTCCCTAGACAGTAAGTCCAGCAGACCTGGAAAGTGATGGCCCTGGATACCATGCTCCCCCAAGCACATGGCACCACTAAAGGAGTTTAGTAAATAACAGATGGCTGGCTGGCCTGGTAGCTGGCTTCTGTACAGATTTGGACAGTTGGACAAGTGAGTGGTTAGGTAGACAGGGGAAAGGGGTTTAGACAACTGGCTGGCAGGTGGGTAGGGCACGTGGTAGAGAGCTGACAGATGGAGTGAGTGGACCCATCCAACTGCAGCGTACCAGTTCAGGCCTATCTTTGTCCAGTTTCAGAACAGCAGCCCCCTACAGCTCTGGCAGCTGGCAGCCTCATTCCTTTGTTTTAAGAGTACACAAAGCTTATCTGGGTACACTCATCTGTAAAATGGGTCCCACTGCCTACAGAACCCACTTAAAGTTACATCACTTTTTTTTTCAGTTTTGATTTTCATGAGTACATGTTACATAATGATTCCACTCCTTGTGTGGTGTTGGTACATGGACACAACACACTAATTTTTTAATCCCCTCCCTCTGAACTCCCTTAACCCTCCACCTCTTGATTCTTTTTTCATTTGAATAAAATCCTCCAACTTCCTATTCTCTTTATGCATATTTTGGGTTTTGCATAACAGAAACAATGTGATATTTAGGCTTGTATGTCTGATTAATCTCACTTATTGTCTCAAGGTACATCCATTTTCCTACAAATGACTCAAGTTTATCCTTCTTTATGGCACAGTGTATACTTCATTGTGTATAAATATCACATTTTCTTTATCTATTCATCTACTGATGGACATATAGCTGCTTCCAAGATTTAGCTATTATGAATTGTGTTACTATAAACATAGGTGTATAGGCATCATTGTAATACAATGTCTTTAACTCTTTGGGAAAGAGACCTATAAGGGAGATACTTTAGCGAAACAGAATTTCTACTTTTAGTTTTTTGAGGAATCTCCATACTGACTTACAAAGTGGTTATATTAGTTTACATTCCCACCAAGAATGTAGTAATGCAGAAGTGTTCCTTCTCCTCCCCCCACCTCACCAGCATTTGTTAATTTTATGACAGTCATTCTTTCTTAAGTGAGATGGAATCTCAGGATTGCTTTAATTTGCGTCTCTTTGATAGCCATCAATACGAAACATTTTTTCATGTATTTATTGACCATTTGTACTACTGAGAAATGTCTATTCATTTCAGTTGCCTGTATTTTGATTGGGGCTTTTATTTTTAGAAACTTTAATTTTTTTTTGAGCTCTTATATACTCTAGATAATAGTCCTCTGTCTAAATAATAGCTGACAAAAAATTTTTCCCATTGTGTAAGCTAAGCTCTCTTTTCACTCTGTTGGTGGTTTCCAGGAGCTCTTCAATTTGATATGATCCCATTTGTTGATTAGTGGTACTATTTCTTGTGCCACTGGGGTTCTGTTCATTACATCATCTTTAGACAAGGCACAGGAACAACAAAACTGAAGTGCACAACTGGTCAAACAAGGCCCTGATATCTGGACCTCCTGCCTTTTCAATCCCTCTTCACCACCCACCTGAAGTTCCAGCACTTCAAGAAAGTAAGCAGCTTCCCAAGGCACAGGCCAGAGTTTGCATGTTCTAGGATGTATCCTGGTGCTCAAAAGATGCTCCACTCAAACACCCCTCACCTATGCTACTGTGCTCTGACCTCAACTCTACCATCCAGAGAACCCATGAGGCTTTGTTTCTGTTGCTCCTACAAGATCATGAGCTACTTAAGAGTAGAAATCATGCCCTTATTCATCCCCAGTCAAAGAAAGGGCTCAGTGAAAGCTCAATGGCTGGATGAATGACAAAGCCACCAAGGAAACATCTACTCTTCAGATGCTAAGCCTACTCAGACTTCGAAGTTCAACTTCCCTGCAATACTTTTTTGCTTGTAGACTTGAGCTCACACTGAGCTTCTTTTCTCCAAAAGCTATGCACTTTATCACAGCAGAACTGAGTACTTGGAGAGGAGTAGACCTTGATGATGCATTATTGTGTTATGTAAGATTTCATCCCACATCACACAAGATTCATGAAAATCCTAAGAGGTACAAGGCAAAATTCTAACAGTTCCCAATGACTGTGTCGATTCTGGGCAACCACTTGATAATCGTTAGTTCTTTCAGCCCTCAATATACCCCTATAAATAAGGTGTTACTCTCCTGGTTGTACAGAAGAGAAAACATGAGACCAGAACACTGTAAAATGATACAGGAAGTTAGTGACAGTGCCATGTTGCAACTTTAGGACCATCTGATTTCCCTACCCTCTGACTCATGCCTAGATTGCACCTTTCATTCTGCTGAACTCAGTACAAAAAGTTTAGGATAACAGGTAGGTGACATTCCCAAAGAAATATCATTTGTTTAATTGAGTCACAGTCCAAAAGCCAAAAGTTTCTCTCAAAGAGAAAGCATTTAAGAGTGTGCTGAATGGATAAACAAATGGATGAATGGATATAAAATAGCAAATCAATAACTATAGAAACATGTTTCAAAGGCTAAGAAGATTATACAGAAAATATATCAGCTTTATCCAGTACTGATGAGTGACAGATGCCTCTCAAAAGTCAGAGAACAGAGGAAAAAGAGGAAGATGGCAAAATTAAAACAAATGATCACAAAATCTACTGACCCTGCAAAGTCAAAAGAGAAAAGAATTCAAAGATCAAATCTGAGACAATCAACTCAGAAGGATCGAATGTTTAACACTGATTCATTAATTCATTTGTGAGTTGCTAGAAAGAGCAGAAAATCTGAAAATCTGAAAACTATTTCTGAGCCACCATAGCAGTGTAAGTTACACTAGACACACGCAAGGAGCTTAGGGGATGGCCTGCCTTTGATACATTCCTATGCCCCTCCCTTTTCACCCTCATCTTTCCAGCAGGAGCCTAATCAGACAGTGATAACATCATGGAGCCCTGCTCCCAAGCTCACTTCTTGGGCTGCCTATTGCCAATAGAATCGAAGCTGCCACCCGCAGTGCGAGAAGGAACCTACAGGTCACCTAAGCACAAGCTCTGCTACCTAAGGCTCCAGCCTGCTCACTAGTCCAGCAAAGTCCAGCACAGCCAGTGGGCCTCAAACCTGGCTCCTCAGGACCTCCCCTCTTCTCCATGGCCCCTTGCCTCAAATTTCCTATTCACTTGCTGTCCTAGGCTTTTTGAGGACAGGGACCACGCTGATGGTTAGTGTCTAGTGCCTGATATCCTACACTGTGTAGGTGGTCAAAAAATGCTCACTCAGTGAACAGCCATAGTCCAATCACACACATTCACACCTCTTGCTTAAAGCCTTCCTGAAATCCCCTCCTGTACCAGCAGCCCAAGTGGGCTTTTGCAACATAAGTTAGATCAGTCATCCCATGATCCCCTTCCAGGGGCCACAGCTATACTGAGAAAAAAGCCTACTACCCTATGATGGGTCACTAGGTCATACAAGAGTCTTCCTCCTCACTGCATTTGGGCCCAAAAGGTTGCTTGTGTCCACTACACATCTCAGGCACACTTTGGCCATAGGGCCTTAGTACCTGACACTCCCACCTGGAACAATCTTCCTAGATATTCTCACAATCCCTCACCCTACTTCTTTCATCAATATCATCTGCACAGAGTAGCCTTTCCTGATCACTGTTATTTAAGATTATCTATCACAGTACTGTACTCCATTTTCTTCGCAGAATTTTACACCTGTGTATTAGCTTTCCCATGCCTAGGACAAAACACCCATCACCACAACTTAAAGGAGAAGAGGTTAATTTTGGCTGAAAGTTTCAGTAGTTCAGTCCATGGTTAGCACACTCCCAGGTAGAAATGACATCGCAGAACAGCCTGGCAGCCAGGAAGCAGAGAAGGGAAACAAGAATATGCCCTTTCCAGGTCACATCCCCAGTGACCGACCCCTTCCAATCAGGCCTCACCTCCAAAGCTGAGAACTGCGGGCAGGGGAGGACGCCTGAGATCTAAACCATAACAACCTGCTCTATCGTATGATCCCTTATTCAGTACACCTGTGCCGTCTGATGTGGCAGCTATGTGTGGCTACTGAGCACTTAAAATGAGGCTGTTCCAGACTCGCTGCTCTATAGCACAGAACACACACCAGACTTCAAAGACAGTACAAGAGAAGGAACGCAAAATAGTATTGGACTTCTATATTTATTTCATGTTGAAATAACATTTTGAATGATTAGGCTAAATTAGATTGATCATTAATGTTAATTTACTTATTTTTTTTACTTCTTTAATATAGCCATCAGATAAACAAATTAAATCTATGCCTCATTATGCATTTCTATTAGACTGCATTACATGAGAATATAAGCTCCTGGGGCAGCCCAATGCTGTGTACGCACCCAGTACAGATTTCACAACTGAAGAGTCTTCCCCTTGTTATAAATCTTTGCATCTTTCAGTGTCCACATCAAGCCTCCTCCTCCAGGAAGTTTTCTGGACTTGCCCCCAGCCCCTGGCACATCTGCATACTGAACAAAGCCACTAACCAAGCAGTTGCTGAGCCTCAACCATAAGTGGCTGTTTTTTATGTATCATCCACCTCTCTTAGGTGTCACAGTAATGCACTAAGAGAAGGAAGGGGGTAGACTGTTAGACTAATGTCTTAGAAGAAGGAACTGAGACCCAAAGAAGTGAGACAATGTCCCCACACTCATGACATCAGCAGTTGGCAGACCCAGGATGCAAACCCACAGCTTCCAGCTTCAGCTCCCGGCTCCAGGCCTCCATGCAAGGGTCCAGCCTGGCAGCCAGCAAACAGCATCACACTCACAAAGATGACTCAGTTGGCTTGCACAGTAGTCTGTCTGGTTGTTTATTTTAGTTGTAATCCTTGCCAAAATTTGAAATTTTAGGGATTTTTACAATCTAGGGCCCCATTTTCAGTCAATACTTGAAAGCTTGCTACATACCATGTATCAGCAATATAATCCAAGAATAAGACAAAAACAGCCTCAGTTCTCAGGAAAGCATTCAGACAATAAACTAGTATGGAAGGAAAATATAAAATATGTCAAACTGTGGTAAGTGCCACAAAGAGAAGAAGCAGACAAGAGGGACAGAAAATGCCAGGAGTGAGGATGCTACTTTCGGTAAGCTAATGAAGTAAGACCACACAGAGGAGGGGACATCCGAACAAAGGACAGGAGGACTGGTACATGTGGACGTGAGGGAAAAAATACATTCAGCAGATAGAACAGGAAACACTGAGAGTCTGAACAGCAGCGCTAGAATGCAATACCATCTCTCCAGATGTAGGATGCAGAAGAAATCAACAACTTCCTTTTTATAGCACAGAACTGTCACTGGAAAGTGAATCTGAGCCAGTAATTACAGTCCCCAGGCTTCCTTACACCCAAATGTGGCCGCATGACCAGTCTCTACCAACAGGTGAGCACCCATGATGCATTTCCCTCCCACACCAAAGCACTCAAGAAATGGATGAGCCAGCTGCACCCTCTCGCTCCTTGCACTGGCCGGATGACAGAGCAGGAGGCTCCACGAAGTAAAAGAAAAGTCATGGCTGGCCTAGAACCACAGCTGCTGTCTGCCTTCAAGAGCAAAAGATGCCTTTCTTTGGTGCCTTCAGTGCTGAGCCACTAAAATGTGGAAGTAAATTCCTTAGGAAAGCCTCTGCACACCCTGTCACTTTCCTAACTCAGGTGCTGAGAATCTGCTGCCATGTAACCTCTGCTCTGTGCTCAGGTTTATGATGTGGCCTGCATGGCCCCTGGAGACATTAAGCTCATGGCCTCTGTACTACAATTTAGCTAGTTCTGCCTAAAAGCGATCCTCGACACACCACTGAGATGCCTTCCCCCTACTCACCCTTAAACTCTAGTCCTTCACATCCCATCAAGGATTAAGAGTCCCCAGTCTCCTTCTCATTTGACCTGTGAAAATGAGCAATTAACCCAACCACAGTGATCACAGCTCAAAGTGTCTATCAATGGCAGAGGTGCAACTCCTTAATACAAGTAATTTCAATGAGCAGGGCTATTCTGGGGACAATGTCATCTATTCTTAGCCTTAATAGCACAGGAGTATGGGCAAAGTTAACCCTGGTAACAAGAAAAGCTTAATCAAGAATGAGATGTTTTACATCATACTACATGTACTGTGGTATCTTAAACTGAGTCCTGGCCCCTGGGCTAGATAATAAGACATTACTGGGGCAATTTGAAAAATTCAAATGAAGTCTGCATGTCCATTAGTAACACTGTGTCAATACTACCTTCCTTGTGTTGATCATTATACCATATTTAGAGAAGAGGAACAAAAAGTATGAGAACTTTTTGTAACTTGCAAATATTTCAAAATGAACAGTAACTTTTTTTTCTAAAAGAGATGAAAGAGAAGCACTTAATTAAATCATGTCATGTGGGCACCAGCCCTGGTCTACTTCAGGTTTTCTCACAATCGCCTTTCTATAAGCAGACATAGCCCACATAATAATACTAACCTTAGAAAAGGAAGAAAATAGACCAAAATCTACTTTGAAAAACTTTATCTCAGCAAATTTTTCACTTTTGAGCTAAGTCTCCATCAACCTGAGTCAATTTTTTTCTTAGAAATTCCCTGAGGGACTCCAAAACCCCTTTGGAAGGAGCTCGGCAATCACTTTACCTGTGCCCCACACACAGTCTCCAAGTGAGGCAGCTGTGATGACTCTAGACTCTGCTCAGAGGACCCGGAAAATAAGAACCAGCAGGTAAGGTGCCACGAGGCCACCAGGGCCCAGGAAAGCAAGCTCAGGAGAGCCCGGCACCCCGGGGTGGGTCCCAACTCTAAACACTTGAAACTCTCCCTCTGAGCTTCATTAATCCTCTTAGGATATTAATCGCTACCTCAACTCACCCCGGCTTCCTAGGAAGACAACTGGCACCTGCTGCATAGCATCCTAATTTTAGTGTTCTCATACATTTTTTAAAAACTCAGATTTTACCAATATCTTTGGATAATAAATTCACTACATCAGTATTTTTCAAGCTACAAATCATAAAATTAACTGAGTACCCATTTTTCTTTTTAAAAAAAATGAAGCACTAGAAAGCAAAAACTATCAGCATGCATTGAGCTGGTATTGCTGCAAATCTTGTTCGGAATATACCTTTCTGTACTTCATAAGCCTTCCAAAACACAAGAGTCTCCTTTCAAACAATAGAATAGATCCTTATTCATTAAGTCAAAGGAGGAAAAAAGGTCTTAAATGAATCTTACATCCATAGTAACTTACTAGGAAAACTGACGTGTTCCCATGGAAGGAAAATGGCAAACGGAAGTCAAAAACACTACTGAAAAAGTAATTTCCCCAATGCATTAATTACAAAAGGAGAAACTCACACATTACAATACACAAATTCAGCAGACAACACTTTTATCAAGTAACTGAAGTCAGTATCATCGGTAATAAGCCCTTGATACTGACCTGATATGCCACTGAGACTTATGAAGGGCACAAAATCATTTATGTAGTACTTTTGGCAAAACTTCAATTTAATCACAATAAAACTAAAGAATAACTCAAATTGAAGACCACTCTAAAACTTAACTGACCAGTACTTTACAAAAGATAGGGTCATATAAAACAAGGGAGGCCCGAAAAACTGTCACAGAACAGAAAGACCGGAGAGACAACCAACTGACTGAAACAGGGGGTCCTATACTGCATCCTGGACCAGAAAAAGAAAAACATGTGAAATCCAAATGATGTTCACCTGATATAGCAATTCTCATTTCTTGATTTGGATCAGCATATGAGAGATGTCTACATTAGTGAAACATGGGTTAAAATATTGACGGTAATCTGTACATTCTTGCACTTAAACCTAAAATTGTTTCAAAGTAAAAGGTTTAAAGACACTTTTTCTGAAGAAAGGGACAACACAGTGTTCTATCCCGCACGCTATGCAACACCTGACACAGCATTGCACCTCTAGTATCTCAACTTCAGAGACAAATACTGGAGCATTGGCAGTGTGAGTTACGCTTAACAAACTTGATTCCCTGGGAAAGAGCTTGAGGCTGCCTTCTCCACCCATCTCCTCCTCAGTGCTCTTCTACCCCAGCCTTCTTCCTCACACTGGTACTGTGGAGATTCCCTTCTCCTCCTCACAGGTGACATCATCAGCCTCCTCAATGGTGAGGCTGTATTCCTAGTTGCTTACAAGCACAAACGGCCAGAAGGAGCAGTACCAAGTGCCACTTTGTGAGCACCCACATCTGCCTGGCATTGTGCTAAGGCCTGGGGAAACAGCCATGAACAAGACCAGTTACTGGCTCTAGTGGAGCCTACAGAGAGGAGGAACAGCAAACAAAAATAAATTCATAGGTGCACACAGTTAATTCACATCAATGCTCCAACCCTAGCAAATTAGAGTGATGTCACATAGACATCTCAGAAGCAGAATATTTGTGTTATTCTGGTACCAGGAATCAAATTCAAGCAGGGTCCATGCCACTGATATATCTGCCTGGACCAAAGCATATGATATGGTCCCTGTCTTTTTTGCTATTGGTGTTATGTTTGAGATAAGGTTATAAGTGAAAGACCAACCATGTAGTTTAGACTGGCCTTGAATTCACTATGTAGCCCAGGATGGCCTTGAACTCATGGTGATCCTCCTGCCTCAGGCTCCTAAGTGCTGGGATTACAGGTGTGCACCACCATGCCCAGCTAGCAGCAGCCATTTGAGCCAGGATTTCATCATTCTCTGGTCTGCAATTTTCTCATCTATAAGCCAGAACTTATAATATTCACCCCATAGGATTATTAAGAATTAGATATTGATGGCTCAGGATTTGCAAATTCTAATAGGTGAATGAGTAGCCAAAAAGTCATTAATAACCAAAATCACTTACGAAGACCATTATATAATTTTCTCAATTTACTCTAAATTGAGAAAGCACTAATTTTCTCAATTTACTCTACATTCTACATTTCCTACTAAAACTTATTTGGAATGCCTATGGATAGATTGCTAATGATGGAAACAGCTCTCTCCCTCCACTGGGCAGCAACAATGAATACTGAACTCATCTGGAACAGAGGGAGAAGGAGACACACTGTTAAGCCCAGGGCCCGCGGTGAAGGGGGCTGGACCCCAGGTCTGCATCATCAGCACTGACCAACCTCCCTCAAAGCGTTTTTACATCGTTTCACAACTTGAGCTTGAGAGAACACAAGCACAGGTAAGAAATAAACTGAAGTCCTCAGTCTCTAAGGGGTGGCACTGTAAAACACCACCACACCACACCACCACCACACCACACCTCAGTAAACACACTGAGATATTTTAAAATACTATATTGCCCCCAAATCACCCATTTGCTTCACATTACTTTTTAAGCTCACCAAAAAGAATGCCTCCACAGGCACCTACTGAAGCCACAGCTCCCCATCTCTCCAGCCAGCCCCTCTACTCCCCTTACCCTTTAACCCTCTTTCTTCCAACCCCCTCAATCCCCACCAGTTGCTTCTCTTTTTTAAAACAAAAACATGAATCCCCTGCCAGGCCTGGTTTTGCAATGCCCGGTTGAGTACCAGGATCCAAGCCAGGATGTGTGGATAAAGCAAGGAGCAAAGCAGTTTGAAAAGATGGCAGTGCAGAGCCACTCTCTCCCTCAGGAAATCATCATCTCTCCCTCTGTCCATCAGTTGCAAAGGCAGTCAGCAGGAGGCATCTGCAATCCCCAAAGGCCAGCTCATAATTCCTAGGCTCCGCTATGGCCCTCTCGACCTGGTTGAAATAAAACACCTTCCCCTCTGAAGCCTCAGCTGCTGGGTGGCCTTGACATGCATAGCCTACTTCTGGAGAGCTCTCCACTTTGAAGCCTGGGCCTAGAGTGGATGTGGCATCTATTCACCTATGCTTCTCCCTGGCTTCTCCACCGCTTGGTCCTCCACTCAAGCCACCTTAGTATGCTGTCAATAACAGCAGCAATGACAGGAAATGTGGCTACTGGTAGGTCACTACACACACCCACACTCAACACACTACTGCATCTTATCTCCCTGACAGGCGGAGCTGCATCACAATACAGCTCTGGTTCTCAACAGCAAGGCCTCCTGACCCTCTGACACTCTTAGCAGTTACTGAGGAGTCCAAAGAGCCATTGTGAACATCAACCATAGCTATCAAAAGTTACTGCATGAGAAATTAAAACTGAGAAATGTTTTAGCCAAAACGCACAAAGCTGGAACATCACACAGGTTCTGGAAACTCTGCCTTATACCCAAGAAAGAGTGAATTTTTTTTTTAAAAAGGCAAATATCATTTTAGTAGTACTGTGTACTTTAGTAGTAGTTTTGACTTTACAACATGGTTGCAATAGATCACACCTGAAGAAATGCTTTTGTACAAAACACACACACACACACACACACACACACACACACACACACACTCTCCTTCCAGAAGACAATCAGTACACCAGACCACTCTGCCCACCTGAAGAGCCCTGGCTATCCATGATGCTGGTTACTGAGCACTGCGGTCCTCCTTTGCTCTCGTTTCTTTACTGAGCTGATTCCCAGAGACACATACAATACCCCACAAAAGCTACTGCCTTCCAGGGAGTGAATTCCAAACGTGCCAGTCACTTGCCTTCAACCCTGTGACCTAAATCTCCACCTGCATCATCAAACAAGCCAGCCACCACCATGTATCTCCACCCAAGCCAGCCAGCAACACATCCAGCCTTCCCACCTTCGGGAAAGTTACTCGTCCACTTAGCCCCAAGCACTTGGAGTCACCTTGGACTCCTCTGCCCCTCTGTCATAGACTGGTCTTCACAATGTCTCTTGCAACTACAAAACACAAAGAGGAGGAAAGGGCTAGATGCAAATGCACCTGGTGGGGGTGTAGCTCACAGGTAGAGCATTTGCACAGCACTTGAAAGGTCTTGCATATGCAAGTTCAACTTCCAGTACCCCAACACACACACTTTCACATGCACTCATTCCTCCTTTGGGATGGAGATATGGCTCATGGCCCTTTGAGACTCAACTCAGACTCCAGCTCTTATCTAAGAGACCCTGGAGACTTCTCCCTGCAGTTCTATAGCAGCTCCAAGGCAACTGCTCTGTGTCTGTGGCTGAGCCTCTGTCACCTGAACCCAGATGCAACAAGTGTCCATACAGAGGATGCTGGGGAACACAAAGTGCTGCAGCTCCCTGTAAAATAAGGATGAATGCTCTTAGTCAGTCAGTTGGTAGCAGAAGAAATGCAGCTGGCAAAGCAAACAGGTGTGCGCCAGAATACTGCAGTGTGTGGGTGGACACCTTCCATCCTTCATGCAGGAAGTGCCCAAGGCTCGACCTAAAAGGCCTCCCTTGACATCACCTTGTTCTTGAAAGGGGAGACTTCACCCCCTGCAGAGGCAGATCCCACTGGCACTTTTTTGTTCTCTTTTGAACTTAAGAAGGCTAAATTCCACCTGAGCTGCTCTCAGAGGCAGAAAGGGGGGAGAATGCAAAGTACCTGCTTTAAAGCAGACAGACCTGGCAAAGCACAGCCAAAGCTGGTACACTGCCAACACCTGGTAAGTATCGGGAAAAGATTTGTTTTGGAATAAAGTTATGATCATTAAACTGCAAACATAACAGTAATAACAAACAATGGTTTCCTGTATGCGTACATGTGCATGGTGCAGTGGGTAAACCCCGGACCTGGGACGTGCTAGGCGAGCACTCTGACACCAAACTACACTCCCAGCTTAACAGTAAGTAATCATAATGGTGCCCTTGCTAGGTGCCAGGCCCTGTGGAGCCCTGTGCTTGATCCTCACACATTCTCCCATTTGAAACCCTCATGTGCTTTTCACACTACCAACCGCAACTTGACTGTGCACCCTGAAATCAATGCAATGATCACGAAGTAGCATTCTAACAACACAATGTGACAGGATGCAAAATGAGGGAACTATGCACCATGAATGTAAATATCTCATGAATCCTTAACTTATGTACAAAGGTCAAAGTCAAAAACACTTAGAAAAACAACTTTGCTTTATTTATAATAATTTGTAAGATATGTAGTGATTATTAACACTATTTTAGAGGCACAAAAACTGAAGGTTGGAACAATGAGAGTCTCTTGCTCAAATTTACTCAGTTCACAAATGACAGCCAAAACTTTAAACCCAGGCAGTCTGCCCTAAACCCCTGCCCTCTAGCACTGAGCAGGCCAACATGAGTGTCACATGACCCAAAGGGTCATGTACTGTGTCCGTGAAAAAAACAAGGAAGTGGAACTAACAAGAAATGGACAAATTAGTTACCAAATTGCTATTCAGTTGTCTCTTCAGAGGAAAAAAAAATTAAAACCTGTAAAACTGTAACAAAGGGGGGCCTTATTTTACGAGAGTAGACATAAGAACAAAAATCTCAGAGAATAAATTGTTAAAACTTCTGCCCATAAAATTGCTAACAAAATTGTTTCTGCTAATTATTCATCCATTTTAAGAACTATATGCTATAGTTTGCATGGAACTTACCCCCCAACACAATGTTATTAAGGGATTGGGGGTCCCCAGGAAATGACTTGGTCCTGACCAGCAGTGCCCTCCTGAAATCATCACCTTCACTCTGGTAAAACAGGCCCCAGGAGTTGGCCCCTGGGATGCTGTGTGGACCCAGTGGGGAGGTCCCCTTGCCCTAACTCTACCTGCAAGCATCTTCATCTTGGTTTTGCCAGCCTCTGGAAGCAGGAGAAATAAATCTTTGTACATAAAATGACACAGTAAGTCTGCTAAAATAGTTGGCAAAGAGTAGATTCTGTACACCAGGCTCCTGCAGACTCTCAATAAGGGCAGCTGCTATTAGGCCTACACAATACAATTCACAGAGGCATCCCACACAATCACACCTAGTACACTACTTCTTCCACACAAGACATAAGGCGGTAAGAACAAAATCACCAAGCTTTGGTGGGAAGCATTTGTATTCTGAAAAAAGAGAACAGTTCCTATAGATCATTCCATATATATCATTCTATATAGACACAGCTCTTTGGGTGTGTCCATTTTTAACACACATACACACAACTGTTGTCCACGCACTACATCAGTATGTGTGGGTACCTTATTTTTCTCGGTTATCTTAGGATTCAACACCTCTTCCTAAGTGCTATATAGAACTCCACCAAATGACCTGGGTCATAATTTTAACAAATTCTCCATATTTTTATATTCTAGTCATTAATAATTTTTTTGTTACAAACAATGAGGCAACAGTTATTTTCACACTTATATCTTGGTAGGTAGGAATATAATACATATCATAAATTCTTAAACATAAAATTGCCAGCCCAAAGGGTTTAATTCAAATCTTAATAGCTACTGTCAATTTTTCCGAAATGAATGTTTCGGAAGTTTTAACCCTTCATGCTTCTTTGGACAATTTTGGAAGTGTCTGTTTCACAAGAAACTGATACTCATTTAATATTTATCAATCTCACTGGTAAAACTGCTTCTAATGGCCATTACAACTTGCATATCTTTCCCTGAATTAGGTCAAGTATTTTTAGTTGGACATTTGTATCCCTTTTTCCTACTTCACTGCCAACTTCCAGATCACTGTCTCTCCCGCAACTGGTCCCTGAAAGGTTATCAGGACCCTCATTTCTAAGACAAACCATCATATCATTATCTTGGTAGCATGTGACATCACCAACTACCTCCACCTCGCATGGACTCTTCTCCCATGAATACTATGTTAGGTCCCCACACACGCAATCTGTCAATCTGCTGCGCTGGTCCTCCCCTAGGCAGCAAGCCATTCTTCTCCCTGTGGGACCCTGAAGAAGCAGACTCAATGTCCATTCCCTGACTTCTCACCTAACATTCTTCCACTGCTGTCTATATGCAAAAGGTTTCCAAATGACAGCCCTAGAGTCATCAGAGACCTAAACCCAGGTCTCCAACCCTCTATTGAACACTTCTAGCTCCGAGATGGGTGTTTCCCCTTTTTTTTTTTTTTTTAATAATGGGTATTAAACCCAGGGTCAGAGCTATATCCCCAGCCCTTTTCCTTTTTTATTTCGAGAAAGGGTCTCACTAAGTCACTGAGTTGCACAGGTTTGATTGGGTCAAACTGTTGATCCTTCAAGTGCTCAGATTACAAGCATGGGCCACAGAGCTCGGCCTCATCCCACACTTCTGATAACAGAGTCAGATACGCATGGAAAATTTACTCTGCTCCGGACACTGAATTTGTCCTTGACTCTCACTGTGCCTCATGGGCCACTACTTACTTGAGAGAGAGTACACCAAGCTTATTATCTACTCTCCCTAAGCAGTCCACCTTTCAAAGCAACAAACATCAGTGAGTGACTCTGCACACTTTCCCTCCCCGCTCCTCCCCATCCAACAAGCTGCCAAGTCCTGTTGAGTCTCTTGGTGTATCCAGCCCACCTTCCCATGCCCACTTGTGGCTCAGACCACTGCTTCCTGACTTCTTGTCCTGACTCTGATGCCACCAGAGTTGTCTGGCAAGCACAAACATACACCATTAGGCATCAGTGAGTCTGAGGGACAAATGCAGAGGGGGTTCCCAAAGAGCATGCATTGCCAGTTGAGTAAAGTCACAAATACATCTGCTTATAATAGATGATAATAATTCCTCAGGTCTCATCCACAGTGATCCCACAGAGCACAATGACATTCTAATGGAACACGCTAGTCATAGTCCTTCCGATACCTCACTACCTGGCCATCTCACTCCAAAACAGGCCATGCCAGCATTCCTGACTGTGAGTGCCAACAGCCCAGTGATATGTTCATCAAAGACCCACCTGCCCTGGGCTGGGAGCTAGTTTAAATGAACAATCTGCCTTTCCTAAATTACTTTTCATAACTTCCTTACATGATTAAAGCCTCTGAGAAAACACTGACCATCTAAAAAGGACAGGAAGATATTCTGCCATTCCAAAGTAAATTCCAAAGTAATTTCAAACTAAAATGTTGATGAGCATCCTAATTATCCTAGTTCTATGAGCCACAGGAGTAACTTCTGTTTGTGTAAAAAATGTATTCAAGCTCGCACTCTGTGCCCACCTTCTGCTTGAAGGCAGAAGGCTTAGCTTAGCTACTTTAATGCATCTTGACTGAATTCTTCCAGCAAGGGCACAAAGAATGCAGGACAAGAAAGGGATGGGCCAGTTCCAGATAATATCAGTCTGCTCAAAACACCTGGGCTGTGCATTGTGGCCTGTCACCTCTTCACCAACCAGGGCTCAAGATATGTACTGGAATACAATGAACTCACAGCATTCTCCCATAGGCCCAGTTTCATGAGTGTCATGTAAAAAAAAAAAAAAAAAAAAAAAAAAACCACCTCCTTCACCAGACAGTGGAGTCCAAAAGGACACTTTTACACCAGTCCAACTCAACATCCCCTCCAGATAGCACTGAGCACAATGCTTTGCCCTTGAAAGACGCTTAATAAATGCTTTAAGAAGTTATCCAACACAATTCTGTAGTATGTGCTCAAATTATTCCAAAGGTGAAAAAGTAATTCTTTTGAAACAGCAAAATGACTTTGTCTATTTACTCTGTATGACTGAGTGTACAAATAAACATAAATAACTCCACAAAGATTTAAAAAGTCAAGCTCTTTCCCTAAACCCCTTTAGAAGTAACCTGAAAAATCACAGATTTCTAAAACCACTTGTTTTCACTGGTTACAAATCAGAAAAATGCGTCCCTCCTTGTCAACAGAAAAACAGATTCAGGTGTATCATATAAAGGCCTGGAACGATCTTGATTTTAGGGTTTTCAGATGCCCTAATCAGCTGCTATTGATACCTCCATCAGCTGACAGCATGACTAAAGGAGAATGATCACATGCTAAGTTCAAAGACCAATAACTGGCTGAGACGTCAAAAAACAGATAAATGGCTTTGTGTGACCTGCGCCCATCAATTTGGACATCCTAGTTAGAACCACTTCGTTCTTTATAAAGTTAAACCAATTTTAAAAGTAATTGTTTCAAAGCATCTTTCTAAATGGGTTGCCAAAGGTCACCCAAAAGGAAGCACAGATTATTTTTGAGTGAGGGAAGAGTGGAACCCTTCTGAAAAGCATTACTTTGTAGAGACATATAACAAGATTAGATTTTAAAGGTGATCATAACTTTTCCCCTCTTCACATCAGCACTATTTCAAACATGTGTGTAGCATCCTTGACTTTTTCTCTAGGAGTCAAAACTTTGTTCAAGTTTCCTCCTTCCCCCTTTTAACCAGAAGTCAGGAATTAAGGATTACCAGCTGGGGGTCAACATCCAGGGACTGCAAATCACGGTTCAGAGATTCACAGTGACAGGGTTAATAGTTAGGGAACTCCGGAGCTGGCCCCGGGAGGAGCGCGCCTGACAGCTGCTGGGCCCCTCTTGTGTCCCCTGGAGCGGCCACATCTTCACGGATGAGCCCTGGGTGGTTGTGAAGGAAGGGGATAAGCAAGTTCGAAGTCACTGCGCTGGGACAGTGCGCGCTCCGCCCGGCCCTCTCCAGGGCTGTGCGCCAGGGGCAGCAAAGCCGAAGTACTGCTGGCTCCGGGGCCAGGCGCGGGCCGGGTGGGCCAAGTGCTCGCCCAGGATCTGCGGCTGACTTTCCAGGGGACAGTGGATGGGTGGGGGTCACGGCCCCACTCACCTGCGATTCATGGGCCGGACTCTCACGGCCACCTTGACGGATGCCATAGCTCATCCCGCCCGACACGGGCGGATCGCACCAGGCCGGCACGCAGCTACCGCCGCGACTCAGGCGTCCGGGCCGCGGCCCCCGCCCACTTACTACCCTCTGCCCCCGCCCCTGAGCACTGCCGAACAAGGAGTCGGGCAGCCGCCCCACCTGCTGGGCCACTGAGCATGCGCTGGTCGGCTCCACAACCTCCCACGGATAAATCCATTATCCTGGTTTTGATGGTGACTTGGCGGGCCGAAAGACCCGGACGGGGGGGATAGAGGGCGGGGCCAAGAGGGTAGAGGCGGGACCAGGAGGGTAGGGGCGGGGCCAGGGTTGCCTCTGGAGCTGCCTGGTTGGCAGTGCAAGTCCTGGGCTACACCCCAGGTCAGGCAGGGCAGCCTGGTGCGCTGATTGCAGGAAAACTAAACACAGCCTCATCTCCCAAAAAAACCTGGGAGGACAGGGTCGCTGAATTTTAGGCTATCCGCTGTGCGTGAATTAGCAGCTCATCGATTTTACAGATGAACAAATGAGGCTCCGAACCCAGTGCTGAACTCTACTGGGCCTTCTCCGCTGGTGTAAGAAGTTTCTAGCGTGTTTCGCAACCGGGGCACCAAAAAAACAAAAAGGGTACTGGGCATTATAAACTCAAACTGGGAATGTTCTCACATTGGTTGCAGTCAGCTCTTCGTGGGAGTGTCTGCATTCTTGTTAAGTTTGCAATTTCGGTTTAAGCACAAGGGATTTAAGGTGTCCAGTGTTGGTGAGCTCCTGCCTGGCTTCCACGCAGCCCAGGAATCCACCTGCGAGTCACAGAACCCCTTGAAGTTAAATGAATCCCTATGAGCTGCTTCAGCTCAGTCTTACTCCTGCCTTTCTTTTCCTTCTGGCCAACCCAACACTAGGCGGCTGCCCTTCCAGCTGCCAGACAGGCCTAGGCTGGCGCCCCGGGAAGCCAATCTGGGGGCAGAGCCCAGGATCCCGAGTCTGCAGAGTTTGGCGCGTCTAAACCTGTCTCGCCTGAGGATCTGGACAACTGCATGGCCTTAGTTTATGCATTTAGATGCTAAGCCTGCAAGCACGTAGCCCAAAAGTCATTACTTCATCACCATCCTCAGAACTCTACGATCAGTCTGAATAGGCAATCGCTTCGTTTCCTGAACTCTGAAAACCTTGTGTTATTCCCCAAGGACAGCACAGAGTTGGGTGCACTGTCCACCAGTGGGCAGCTAGAAAACGCGGAGTGCGGAATTCCGAAGCCGGTGGTGGATCAAGCATGCGCATTAGCAGTAGAGTGATTTCAGGAGCCGCGAAGAAACCCGCGCAGCGCAAGGAGACGGGGAGAGGGCGGGGCTGACCTTATAAGGGGGCTGCGTAGGGACAAACCTCGCGGACCTTCCTCCCGCGAGGCAGGGTCCCAACACTCCCTAAAAGCAACTAAGGACCTGTGCGCGGGACGGTCACAAGTATAGCTCAGTGAGCCGAACACTTATGAAGTGTCTCCATGACGCCATGGGTCTAACAGGGCAAGCACTCAGCAGAAAATATTTCCTTTTGGAGAACGAAAAATGTTTTTGAAAAGAACTGTGAAAGGCTGGCTGATGTTCTCAAACTTTAATGTGCACGCTTTACCATGCTTTACAAACTTGTTTGCCATAGAAATCACCTCGGGATCTTGTAGCACTGCAAAATCTGATTCAGTAGTTCTGGGGTGAAGCCATCTCCTGGGCACAGGCGCGCTGCCTAGCCACGCCCCACGCTTTGAAGAGCGAGGATTAAAGGATCCCCAAGCAAACTGGGAGTTTTTGAAAACCTAGCATCCATGGGATTCTAAAAGTCCAGTGGGTAACAGCATTCTACATTCCATATCATGTAGCAGTAAATAGCTGGATAATAAATGGCCCTAACTTAAGCTGTTTACAACAAAAAAATTCATTATTTCTCAGGATTTCCTAGGTTGTGGATCTCGCCTAAATTATTGGGCTGGGGTTCAGTTCACCAGGACTGATGAAAAGATGGTACCGCTCTCATCTTTAAAAATATTAGACCATATTTTTTTCCTATGGGGAAATGACCAGAGCACAAACCTCTGCTGGTGTTACTGGGGCTTGGTTTGGCTTGGCTTGGCTTGACCTTGTACAGTACTATGGATTGAACCCAGATCCTACACTGAGCTGCATTCCCATCCCCACCGCCATTCTTTTTTTTTTTTTTTTTTATATACTTATTTTGAGAGCCTCCTTAAGTCACAAAATTGCCCAGACTGTGCTGTAACTTGCAGTCTTTCTGCACTAGCCTCCCAGAATGCTAGAGTTGCTGTTGGAATCACAGTTGCTTATGTTCAGTCCAGTTGACCAAAGGAAGTCGCATGACCAGGCCCAGGGTCAATGTGGAAGGGGACACTCACCCCTGGAACACTTGGATATTCTTAAAAGACACAAAAGTGACAAATCTTATCGTGTGGTCCAAGAACTTGTATAAGGAAAAATACACATCTTTAATTGCTCCCAAAGAAAATATATTAGTTTTAGAAAAACTTGAGACTTTGATGCCTTCAGAAATCACTGCTATTTGAGGGTTAAATTATAATAGGTCCTGTGCGCTCGAATTGTTATTAATCTCTAACTACTTGGCAACCACGTTAGTTATTAGACTGCCACTAGAACTTATTTAACATAAGCACTGTATGACACCATAATAAATTAATTTTTCCAGCATTTTGATAGTTGTGTTTCAATGTAATTGACTTTCTTTCTCATATCATCTATTTTGTGTTTTTAAAAGTGTTACACTTAAACTTGCTTTTATTAAACAATCAAAGGAATCTGTCTCACAAAAGAAGAACTCATAATTTAGAAATTTAATTGAAGGTAGAGAGTATTTCTATTTTTCAAAAAATCAAATTGTGATAGAAAAGCAAAATGAGAAGATCTTGAAACCTAAGAGCTGGGCATAGTGATGCATGCTTGTAATCCCAGCACTCAGGAGGCTGAGGCAGGACTGTTGAAAATTCAAGACCAATGTGGGCTACAAAGTAAGCTCAAGACCAGCCTGAACTGCACAGGGAGACCCTGTCTCAAAAAGACCACAAAATAAAAAAATAAAATAAAACCCAAATGGTGTTAAATATGAATAGAGCAGAAATGAGTATAAGTGTGTGCATTTGTGCACATATAAATTAATTTTTCTTCATTCTAATGTAATTTATTTTGATCTTCATTTATTGTAGGGCTTTTTTTCTTAAATGCTTAGCAATCTTATTATCACTAAAGTCCCTGCATTTTAGCTTCCTTGCTTCAAAATGAGCACTGCAAGGGAATGTTCACTCTGCCTCAAAACATTTGCATCATCTGGAAATTCTCTCATCAGAGAGAAGATACTACATTGTCATCAACCTTGCTGTTTACTTTCTAGCCTGTAAGGAATAAAACTGATTTACTCTCTCACAAACACTATTTTTTTAAAGCATATAAACTGTAGATAGGCACATTTAATTTGGGACAGGACATAACTGGCATCTCCTGAACTCATTTATCTCCCTATATGCTAGAAGCACTGACTATAAGCGTTATTCACACTGAACACTTAATATCTCCATATGGGTTATCTTATAACAAAGGACTTCAGCTGAATTTAGGAGCTATGCAGGGAGCCAATAAAACAAGCATTCTCGTGATTTTCAAACAAACGTATGATAGTATCAGAAACAGAAATCATAGATGTCATATCCAGGTACAGCAGTTTTTGTTCTTTAAGTCATAAATCTTTAAAGTGTATTTAGAATCTTCTAACATATTAAACATTAAAACTCAAAGTAATCTGAAAAATATACTCGGGAGCCTGGGAGAAATTTTACCCTCTAAAGTAACTATAAGGTTAATAGGAAAAATTGTACTTAGTAATTTTGGTAAAGTTATGGGCAAGAGCATGAATACCAGAATTCTCTTACGGCAAAGTGAATGAAGAAATCATAGCAGATTCGATTTAATAGAAACGATCACTCTAAATCATAGTCATTTTATATCCTAAAATGAGAAAGATTATTTTCAATTGCGTAGAACTATACCTATGGTCACAAATTGTTCAGAATTGATAGGCTTTATAAAGTCTGTGGCAGCATTTCAGTTTCTTAGGAGTGAGAAACTGCATTTGGTTGAAATGATAGGGAAAAGTCTCACGTACGTGTTCATTAGTTTTGGAAATGGGCCTTGCAGAGGGATGGAATTGGAACAGCCAGGGTAGAAGCACAGAGAGACTTCTGAGCCAGAAGAAGTAACTTAAAAAAAATGTTCAGAGCTGAAAAAGTACATCCAACTCCTGGGATAGTGAGAATGCCTCTTCACCTGAAGCATCTTATAGGAAGCTTAAAAATACATTCCTAGGGGCCAAGGATTTAGCTCAGCTGTGTAAGCGCCTGCCAGTCAAGCGTGAAGTTGTGAATTCAATTCCTGGTACAAAAAACATTCCTAGGGGCTAAGGATATAGCCCATTGGTAGTGCTCTTATCTGCATGCATGAGGGCCTAAATTCAACCTATAGAATACATAAATAAGTTATGAATTCTTCCCTACCCTGTGCATAAGCCTTACAGTGTCACTCTGCAACCCCACAGACAAATACAATCTCTCTCTCACTCCACCTCAATACAAACAGCCCAGTAATTTACCTTGATCCACATAATGCTGTAGAACTGACTTCATGTTATTTCTAAGCGTTGGCCTCAAGAGGCCTCAAATGCCTTCGAACTCATACTCTAGGAATCTACTTATTGTCATGTAAGTAAGCTCAGGCCAGCCACTGAGTGATGATGTGACCCAGTTAAACCCAGCACCATAGCCAACAACTACTCAACCATCAGGATTGTGAACAGGGCCACCTTGGGCCAGACTGGTCCAGGCAAATTAGCAAATCACATGTATGAATGAAAACATCCCAGCATAAGCACTAGGCTGATAAGCACCAGGCAGACCTGCAGTCTTATGAGAAATGAATGGGTGGCTGTTGTCTGAACATTTTTTTCAAGGTGTGTTTGTTACTACTCACACGCAATTACATCCTATTTTATATAATAGAAAAGCCATTTCAGGAGTCTTTATAACCACATGGAAATATGAGTGATGTAAAAACACCTGTGACCTATGACCCTACTCAACAGCCCTTCGAGTTGCAACTGGGAACTAACAGAGTCTCCAAGATTATTTCTTAAAATACACATGAGGATGCCAAAGCTCAGAAAAATAATGTGAGTGTGAAACTTAAATCAGTGAAGCAGATTCATAGAACCAAGTATGACCTCTGAACACATGATCCAAGCTCCCATCTTCAAAACGGCACTCCAAACAAGCAGGAATGGCTTCTCTCTTCCTTTCCTCCACATAGTTTTTTCTTCTCTCAGTTCTACCTCCCCGGTTCACCACTGGCTATCAGATGTGATTTTTTTTCAATACAGTGAAGATTTGAATTTTTATAAATTTTTGTAAAGACACATTGCCATGAATCCCCCTCCAAATATTCTCGCTTGCTTCAGACACAACTTATCCCATTACTCTTGCCATTTTCTGAAACAGTTCTGGAAGTTCTCTTCCATGAGTGTCTTTCATTGTGCTCTCAGCTACTTTAGTTTTTTGAATCACTTCAAAACGTTGACCTTTCATCGTCATTTCAAATTTGGGAAAGAGCCAGAAGCCACACGGTGTGACAGCTAGTGAACAAAGTGAGTAAGATCACGTTGTAATGTTTTTACAACCCTGCCCTTCTGCTGGATGACATTCAGCAACAGTATTTATCAGATTTTGAGCATGTATTGTAAAGAAGCTCCTAAAAAAGAACTTTTAGAACAATGGGATACGGTTGGGGATGTAGCTCAGTGGCATAAGCACCTGCCTGGCAAGCATGAGATCATGAGTTTGATCCCTGGCACCAAAAACCAGTGGGAGGATGATAGGGATAGAGTTAGGGTTGAAATGAGAGATTGTATTTTATAGGAGATTCACAGCAGTGTGTCTTTTACTGTAATAGACTTTTTTTACTTTAACACATACACACACACACACACATACACACACACACACACACACACACTGTGTTTTCTGACAAGCCCTGTTTACCAGTCATGACAATCACTTCCTATCTAGGTTGCTTTTCTCTCATTGTTGAGACAAAATACCTGACACCCAAGATTAAGGAAGGGAAGGTTTATTTATTACAATTTGGATGATTTCAGTCCATTCTCAGCTGACAGGGTGGCATGGTGGGCTGCCATTCATGGCCAATGCAAAACAGCAACTGCAAAAGTCACAAAAAAAGATAAGACAAACCATTTTCCTGCCCTTACACTGTATGTCAGCTCCACTCCTGGGAAGGTGTAACGGTCATATCACCAATCCCAGTGTTAGACAATGAACCAGTTATGAACACTGGATTCTGCTGTGTCCATGATTGTATGAGGCTGGCGGGGGGGGGGGTCATTAAGACACAAACCATAATACTCCCTCTTCTAAATGTTTTGAAGCATGGTTCACTCATTTGTGACTCCTTGGAGCATTTTAAAAATTTTATTTTCTGCCCTTCAATGAGAATATACATCCTTCAAAGATAAAGATCAGGCCTCACAATTCTCTATGTTCCTCCGTATTCGACTTGACCATGAACAAAACCAATGCAGCACAACTCCTTGTGCTATCCTGTTTCTGTAGGTAACCAGTAGACAAACATGAACTTCTATGTGATGATTTTCTGGCCTATTTAGTCCCTTTTTTGTTCCTTTAAACAGGCCACAACAGAGAGGTTATAACATTTGTTACTGTCAACTTTAATTAAGCCCATTATAATTCATTAACCCTTGTGCTTGCTTTGTAATTAACATTGATTAACACAAATGAGTACAAAATTGGTCATCAGCACTTTTCAGAGGCACTGATTCCAACTGTACTGGTAATTCAATACACTATAGAAGACAGCAGGATAGTAATTTGTACCCTTTATATAAGGAGACAAATGCTACAGTTCAAAACTGAGCCAAGAAACAAAATAACATGTTCCTCTGTATCATCTGATGAAAACTTAACCTTGCTAACCCGCCAAGTGACTGCTTAAACACTGGGTATGGCAACTGAGGGCATCATTCCAAGGAACATGCTTCATTGTCTTCCTGGGACAAAAGCGAGGGAGAGTGGTACTGTTTACAACAAAGCAGTGCTCAGGCTTAAGTCAGGCAACCAAGGTCTGGAGCTCGTTTTGTAGTTCTGGGATGAAGTTCTGGTGGCAGCAGGTTAAACTGTGAAGTTGCTTTACATGAGTGCCCTAAAGACACTGATTCAGAAACACTCAAGTGACTAACAACCTAGAACTAAGTTCTCTTTCTCTGTTCACCCCATGCCCCCACAAAAATTCTACTTTTCATATTGAATTCAGCTGACTTTCACACCCTGTTGGTCTCAGAGGTCATGCGAGTCAGTGTCCATGTCAAGAGGTGACCCCCCGCCCAGGCTCATGAGTCAATGTAGTGGGTTGCAGGAGGGGACAGGTACACACCTGCTCTTCTGCATGTTTCCAGAAGCTGGGTTCTTTGTTCTATGTAAGTAAGTGTGACTCTGCTCTGTTGCCCCAGGAAAGGATTAACAGAACTGATATTATCCAAATCAGTTGACCATGTGTAGACTGGCCAGTGAAGACACAGAATCCTTTGAGCTCACTGTTACTGCCTTGGAACATATACTACAGAAATTTTTCAAATGTTGCAAAGGGGTATGATTGCAAAATGAAGTGTTTCAGAGACTTTGCTCAGAGATTTGTCATGTTTATGCAGATCCCCAGATAGTGAGATTTATGTACACATATGTGAATCATAGAGAGGAAACTGCCAGGTGGAAACTATGGAAAAATTTCTGAAGACTTCTTAAGTATGAATGCTTGGATCTAAACCCAGATATCTGACTCCTTAAGACTTGGATCTTCTTCAGCCCCACATGTCCAGTGCAGATGTGTTGGAGAAATTGCTAACAATAGAAAAGCAATGTCAGAAGCAGGGTCAAATGAAGCCACTGAAAAAAAACAGAAGTGTGCATTCATACAAAGTCAACCTTAATTAAGCAAGATGGTGACATTGGTGACGTTTGTCTTGGTGTCCTCAGCATTCCTTCCTTTTGTTATCGGGCACCATACTCAAGACCTCAGCCACCCCTACAGAGTCATAGGGCCCATTTAATCCTCTTTCCCCAGCATCCTGTTTCTCCTTTCTCAAAAGTACAAAGTACACCCAGACTTTTTTTTTTTGTCTTTTTATCGGTACCAGGGATCGAACTCACGATGGCCTGCTTGCAAGGCAGTTTTTTTTTTTTATTTTTGAAAACAAGATATAAAGTACCTTCACTGGTATGCATAAATCATGCACATGTTACATGTACAACTGAGTATGTTATTTCATCTGTGTGTACCTGTCTTAGTCTATTTTCAGTAACTATAACATAATATCTGAAACTGGAGTAATTTACTAAAAATAGAGGTTTACTTGAGCTCACAGTGCTGGAAGGTGGCAAGATCATGAAGAAAAAAAAAGCATGAAATCTACAAATCTGCATCTACTTTAGCTGAGAGTCTTAAGCTACTTCAACTCTCAGCAGAAACCAGAAGGGAAAAAGGGCATCTCAGAAAAGAAAACATTCAAGGGATGAGTGAACCAACGTCAGGAGAGAGGGTGCCTGTTTTCCCACATGCTCCGTGGTCCTGGGCGAGTTTATGCTCTCTGATCATTACCAATATGGCAGCTAAGACTGGGACTCACAGGTCTTTCTTTTATTTGTAGTGAAGTTGAGAACTTTTTCAAATATCTGGGAGCCACTTGTATTTCCTTATTTTTGTAACTATTTCCATTTTTTACTCCTCTGATTCTTGTTACTCTGTAGAAGTTGTTTATAAATTGCGGAAATAAACATTTTCATTGTTATTCATTATAATTATTTTCATAGTTTTCGGTTCATTATATTTTTATTTCCCTGAAGATATCTGAGGTTTGTTGTTGCTGTTGTTCATTTGATTGTTTTGATGATGAGGTCCTACCATGTTGCCCAGACTGGTTTTTAATGCATAACCTCATATAATTCTCCTGCATCAGCCTTGAGGGTTGCTGAGACTTCAACAGCTTTGAAAAAAAACTATTTTTGTTTTAAATAGGAATCTTTATTTCCCTATTTCACAAACAAAGTTGGCTTAATTAGTGGCTTTTTGATGTCTAATCAAAAGAAATCAAATCTCATAACTCATCCAATCCCTGAGTCCCCCTTCACTCTGACCTTGGCTGGGTCTCTGGCTGCAGCTGCAGCAGGTGTGGGATCCATGGGGGCTGCAGCCACAAATACAGGTGGAGCTCTGGCCTTTTCCTCAGGTAAGCAGGGCAAACCAATTTCCACAGATAAAGCAGACAACCGCCGCTGCCCAGTAATGACAGAGATGAGTTTGGAATAACAAGAGGGTGACCAATCTGTGGACGTATGCTAAGCAGCATGGCACGCACCCTCTGGGGAACGACAATGAAATTTATGCTGTGATTCAAGCCTTTTGGCTGCAGATGCTGCCTTTGTCACATGTGGGCTCAATGATCCTCCCAAAGCAGAAGGGCAAAGGGGACTACAGGGCATGTTCAGTGGGGTGGCAGCTCCAGTGCTTCCACTCAGCCTTCAGGCTCAATTAGCTCCACAGCATTCAGGATTGCAAGGGGAGTTGTTTTCGAAGCTGTTGAATTTATGTCTCTTTAAAAATCATATCTGGGTTTTCAGAATATTACTTCCCTCGCTAACATTATGAAATAAATTTTCTCATGATTTTCTTTTTCACAGTAACACCAACTATAAAAATCCTACATCTTGACTTATTTGATGATGGCTTCTGGGTACCCTGGCCCCTCAGAATCATTCCTCTCCCCTCACTTATTTAGCATCTAGGTTGCATGTTATAAAGGAGGTAATGGATCATTTTGTCTTAAAATGAGTCTCTCTTAGCTCCCCTTTCTAGTTGACATATACTGTACTGTCACTGATATTATTCATTGTGCTTTAGAGTTACTTATTTCAGTATATTCAATTTGACAACGAGAACTTCAAGCATTCAGACTTAGCTGATCTTAGCTGAGATACTGACTCATACAATGCAGGAACTACAGGGAGGCATCTGGGGAAGACCAGAGGTCATTATGGGCTGAACTAGGCCCCCTCAAATTCACATTAACATCCTGACCCCCAGGACTCCAGAATGTGGCTGTATTTAGAAACCAAGTCTAAAAGAGCTAATTAAAACAGGGTCGGGAAAGTAGTCCCTAATCTAGCATGACTGATGTCTTTATAAAAAAAGAAAAAGAAATTGGGACACAGACACACACAGAAGAACATGGGCAGACACACAGAAGGTGCAATCTGCAAGCCACGGAGAGCTCAGAGAAGCCAAGCCTGCTGACACCTTGATCTAAGACATTTTGGCCTCCAGAACTATGGACAAATAAGCGTCTGCCATTGAAACTTCCAAGTTCTGTATGGGGTACTTTGTTACTATGGCCCTAGCAAACTAATGTTGTGGCACACAGACCTGAATCAATTCACAAGTCTTTGGTTGTGAGTCTTAGTAATTAGCTGGGTCCAGCGCCCTAGGTCATGTTTCCTGGACTCTGCGGCTATGGAGAGCTGCTTGCACAGATGTGCTGTGCTCCCTGTGGCAGCACCTGTGGGGAGGAAAGGAAACCAGGAAATGATGAACTGGAGATTGCAATGGAGCAAACTGCTAGGGGATGCTCTGGAGCTGAGATGGCCCTTCAGGTTATCCAGACTGAGGCAAGGCAGCTGCTGTTTCTCCTCCAGCGGTTGTCTCAGGGAAGAGAGTCTGAAGTGGCAGGAGTAGCTCCATGTGGCTGAGAATAATTGCTCAGAGGGAGTCAGCTGTGACCATTAGCTTCTGACTCAGTTGGCAGGGGGAGAATGAGTGCCTCTGTCCTAGGAGGTGGTATCTAAACATATCTACCTGAGCAGAGAGGGGTTTGTTGGAAAGATAAAAGGGAAGTTTACAGCATGCAAAGACAATCTGACAGGCCTTGTATGGAAACAGCAGGACAGTGTCTCAAGACACCAGCCACTGGACTGGATCAGCACCAACTATCGCTAGGCTACTCCTTCTAAGATCTCAGGGGACAGAGATATTTGACCTAACCCTGTTCACCTACTTGTCCTATGAACAGAGAAAGGCATAGACCCTCGAGTGACAGTCCCTGGAAGGCTACACAAGACGGGGAAGGGGTGGTTCCTGAAAGGCCAGATGAGATGTCATTGCTAGATGAAGGGGAATGAGTAGTGGGCAGGCACCTCCACACCTGTCCACTGAGCCATGAGCACTGCAGTCTCACTTTGAGTATCCTTGGTTAAGTAGTCTGCACTCACAAAACTGTAAGTGCTTCATTCATAGAGTAGAAATAATAACCTGCTCCATAAGATTTTTCAGATTTAAGTGATAAATCTATACCTATTCAGTGTACTCATAAACATGTGTGTATTATAAACAAATCATGATAAATGATAAATATGTATGTGCACACATATAATATATAGATGTGCATGATGCTCATACAATTAGAGCTGTCATTTATTTTATTTGTGTCTACCTCACTTGATCTGTATGTGTTTTTCTTCCCTGCCTCTTCCTTGTGAGTGGGAGGAACATTTAAGTGTCTTTGGAAATGCTAATCCTCAGAGCTTAGATCTGGAAACCCCTTTAGGGATGTTTCTAGCTTTTACAGAGAGAACTGTGGAGGTGCAATGTTTTATATTCCTCATATTGGCTGGGAAAGTGAGCAAGATTTTGCATGTAGAAAAGTAATAGTAATAGAGCAAGAAAACGGAAAGGAAGGCTTTGCCCACTGTGTCTTCTTCTCCCTGGGGTCAGCACAAGCAGAGCTCTCTCTGGGTCTCCCAGTGACCAGTGGCCCATGGTACAGGTGAATGAGAGCAGGCTCACCACACAGCTGGACACCAAAGTCCCCCAAAAGGTGACAGGTGCTGGTGAAGCTCCACAGGATCTCATGTTCCCATTTCTTTCTCTGCTGATGGTACAGAGAGAGATTTTGAATCAGACAGAACTTGAGTGGAGAAGGGGGAGGTAAAAAGACAGGGTTGGCATTTTCTCCCATGCGTCTATGTTCAAGAAAAATCTTATTCCAGCAACCAAGTGTCAGCTTCACTCCCACACACAGCCAGCAAGAGGGATGGCTCCTGTGGCCGCTTCTCAGCTCGCAGATGTTTCCTCTCTGAGGTCACACAAATAGCCAATCCATCTATTCCCCAAAATAAAAGCCATCATGGAGGTCTTCCTGTAGCCATCAGAGGTTATGAGCAACACTGATAGAGTAGAGTAATGATATCGCAAAGTGATTGAAAGGGTTTCGAATGTGGTTTCCTATTTGGTTCAGACAAAATAAAACCATTATCTGTGCTTCATCTTTTTTAAAGAGATTGTTTCCTGAGTTCTTTGAAGCCTGTGCAGAACCAGGGAACAATATTAACCTGTCACAATTATAGATCAGTTCCTTACCACAGTCAACCTCCAATTTCTTTCCAAAGGAAATGATTTCTGGGTCTATCTGGTCCTGGGTACATTCTCTTTCAAAACAGACACTGCTGCAGTCACCCATTTAGCTGCAGAGAGCTGTCTGCATCACAGACCCAAGCACACATGGGGATATGTAGTTCCACCTCTGAGAAACTGAGAGCCCTGGGAGCTGCGGTCAGTGGAAATGAGACAGGCATGTGAACACAGTGAGGGTGAGTTATGGATGTGCTCACTGCTGAAGGAGTGAAGGGTCCTCACACGCAGGAGTAGGAATGAAGAGAGCCCCCAGAATCCTCCCTCTACATTCTTACCCCTGCTAGCCCAGGAAGAATCCCACAGCCTGACATACTCTCCAGTTTCCAGCTGTCAAATTGCTAGCTCTACATTGAGAGGGGGTTTCCCCATCTAGGGACTTCCCAATTATTGGCTTCATCCCAGCTTCTTACGTCTCCACACAAGCAGCAGCCTTGTATTCCTGGCAGAATCAAAATTGCTTTCATTCATCTCCCTAGTCATCAACTTCTCTACAAGGGTTTTTATTTTATTTTATTATTTATTTAGTACCAGGAATTGAGCTCAGGATCTTGTGATGAAGTAGGACTCCTTCCTTAGACCCTCAAAATGAGTCACAGACCTGTGTTAGAGTGAACAATTTTTAAATTCCTAGAAGAAAACACGGAGGGGGACTGAGTCAGGGGTTTGCTCAGAGATCTAAGTGTCTGCCAGGCAAGTGCAAGGTCGTAAGTCCAATTTCCAGTACAAAAGAGAGAGAGAGGAGAGAGAGAGAGAGAGAGAGAGAGAGAGAGAGAGAGAGAGACAGAGAGAGAGAGACAGAGAGAGAGAGAGAGAAAGAGAGAGAGAGAAGAAGAAGGAGGAGGAGGAGGAGGAGGAGAAGGAGAAGGAGAAGAAGAAGAAGAAGAAGAAGAAGAAGAAGAAGAAGAAGAAGAAGAAGAAGAAGAAGAAGAAGAAGAAGAAGAAGAAAACACGGGAGTAAATCTTAGTGAACTTAATTCACCTGTGTCAGGCAATACAATTTTAGATATGACAACAAAAGCACAAATGACAAAAGAAAAAATAAATTGGATTGTGTGAAAATATAAAACTTTCATGCTTTAAAAGATGTAAGTAAGAAATTGAAATGACTATCCACAGAATTAAAGAAAATATTGTCAAATACTTACAAATTGTGTATCCAGTAATGGAAGCAGACAATAAATTCAGCAAAATTAAAAAAACACAATGTAAAAAGGAGTTAAGAGCCTGAATAGTTGTTTCTCTAAGAAGATGTGCAAGTGTTCAACATGCATGTAAAAAAACATTCAATATTACTATTGTTAGGAGAATGCAGATGAAACCATAGCTAGATGCACCATTCAGTTATCATGAAAAAGATTTACAATTACAAGTGTTGACAAAGATGGGGAAAAGCTGAAACTTGCATTTCATGGCTGGTGAGACAGTAAAGTTGTTTAGTACTTCAAAAATCAGTTTGGCAGTTCCTCAAAATATTAACAAAGTTATCACATGACCTAGTAATTAGCTTAGGTATAAATTTAAGAGATATATAAATACATGTCTTCTGAACACACACAAATATACACAGCAGCATTTTTCAATAATTGCCAAAAAGTTGGAAACAACCCAAATATCCATAAGCATTGAAAGAATAAAATGTGATATAGCCTTTCCATGGAACACTGCTTAGCAATAAAAAGAAGCACTAACATATAACCACAGTATGAATGAAATGTGGAACATTATGCTAAGGGAAATAAACCAATCACAAAAGGTCATATATTATATGATTTCCATGTACATGAAATGTGCTGAGTATCCAAATCTCTAGCCACAGAAAGTAGACAGGTATAGTTTCCAGGGCACTGAGGCAGAGAACAGGAGTGACTACCTAATGGGTACTAAGTTTCTTCCTTGGGTGTGAAAATATTCTAAAATTATGGGAAGGTTGCATAAGTCTATGAATATACTAAAAACCACTGAGTTGTACATGTTCAATGGGTAAACTGTATGATAGGTGAAATAAATCTCAGTAAAACTGCTATGAAAACAACATAAAAACACTTATTTTGATTTTGTTTTTAACATCTCTGTTTCCCTTTGCTGAGAGTTAGCACCGGAGATGCCAAATACCTTGCTTTAAATGTTCAATCACTTGGGGGTGAAATGACACACAAAATAAATATGGAAATAAATATTTTACTCCTTCTGCTGCACGCATGAACACCTTGACTGTCATGGGAAAGAGAAAGAAAATCCCAACAATGTTTAACAGCACCAGGAAGAGTTTTAGAGCACATATTAAAAAGGCCTCTCAAACTGGCTATTTAGATTTAATCCTTGTACTAATCACCTCAAAGAGAAGGCTATTGTGCACCAGAAAAGAAATATGAAAAAGAATCTGTTTGACATGCTTTAGGAGGTTATTATCCCTTGACTGGGGACAGACAGCAACAAAAATCCATCAGTAAATGACTGCACTACAAAGATAGGGTCCACATCCACACGGACTTAGTCACTGGTATCAAGATAATAAAAGAATCCTCCGTCCCATTTCTTGGGTCACAGAAAGCAGTCAGTTGTGACTCATGTTACATAAGAAATTGCCGAAATCCAAATCAGGGATCTGTGTCATCTTTCTACAAGGCATTATTTTTTTTCACCAATTAATATCCAGCAAGTGTCCATGTGGAGTGGCTGGTGTTAGAGTTACTACCCAATGCATTTCACAGTTAACATACTGGCCTTTCTAGAAGAACTCCCTTGGTAGTGGTAGTATATGTGCGTAACTTAGTCTATAGTAAATTAATAAGCATGTTGGGACGCAGAATTCTGTATTTTATTCTTCAATGTTCTCCTAAATCCTTGAAATTTAGGATGAGGTCAATCAAACATGCACTTAAAAGGCTGACAAGGAAATATACCAAAGGGACAGAAAAACAGACTTCCAAAACCTGAAATGAATAACAGAGACACATCTTAGAGGCATACTGCTTCAGAGGTCCTGGGTTTCCCTACAGCCCAAGGCTCACTGCAGAGAAGACCAGCATTTATTCACAAAATTCTGACTGGTAGCTAGACATAAAAAAAAAAAAAGGTTTCAAATAATATGACTTAGCATTATTTGGGGAGATAAATTGACAAGTTTATTTTTCTTTGCCTGAAGAATTTCTAATTTTCATTTTTGGCATCTCTGGGTGAATCACAAATACAGATGAAAGATTATTCAGTGTCTACATTTGTGGTTTTGTGACCCTAGCAGACTGCCTTGGGGTGAAAATTCAGAAATATCACAATATATCCCAGTAGACACAAGTAAAATAAACTGAATGAAAAAGTCTGCATTTTTATGATTTAAAAACTGTTAAATAATCCAGAAAAAAAAAGGTATTCAAATTTCCTTTTAAAATCTGAGGTTGGCCCATTGTGTATACATAACTAGTAGCAAACTGCTACCTGATTAGTTTGATCATCCGGTGGACAACTAAGTCAGATAATTTAAGACACACAGAACAGAAAAAATTTTAAAGTCCCATTTGGGGAACAACCATGTTCAAATGACCCTTGGACATCTGGACACAGACAATCCTGCATGTGTCTAAGTTTCCGGCAGCTTCAGCTACCTAGAAGGCCCCAGTGTTCTGACCAAAATGGTAGAGCCGTTTCCCCATGGTCTGCAGTTGATAGCTTCCTGGCATCCTGACCCACAGCAGCTGCAGGCAGATGGACAAAAGACAGCATATCAGAAAGCCAGTGTTGCCTATTCTGTCCCCAGATAGTGCCCAGAAGACACCAGGAGAGTTGAGACATGAGGGAAGAATGGGCCTAAGGTTCAAGTTGGCTAGGTTAATTGGCTGATGAAGGATTGTTCTCATTTCAAATCAAAACTCTCCATTCAGAATAGGTTAAACACATGCTTCCCTGAGTCCACACACACTTCCTGAGAGAACTGTTGAAGGTGTGGTCAGTGCTCCCATCTTCTAGTTTGCTTGAAGAAGGAGTATAGGGGACAAATATGCAAAGTAACACTGTAGAAAGGGGCTATGGTAACAGGACATTACGCAGGGATTTGAAGAAACCATTTTTGAATTTCATCCCTGTGAAGTGAAGGAGGCTGTGGTGTGGCTGGTGGAGACAGAGATGGCAGACTAACAGTCTGCTGACCTTGCTTAGAGCACTGTGGCTGCACAGGAAGGAAAAACATGCTGGGATTCGCATTCTTCTGCTGTTCTCCAGGGTCTGCTTGTTAGGACCAGGGAACACAGTGCACCACACCTCAGCCTCCAGAGCTCCACCCTTCCATCCATTAAACACTTGTCACAAAAATGAGAAAAGTTTAGCTTTGTTCCCTAACTCACCACCAACATCTCTGTGAGTAAACGCCTCAGGATCCATCACTGCAAGAAAGCAGAAAAACCAAACCCAGGGCACAGCTCAGTCCTGGGGTAGAATAAGCGGAGCATAGGAGGCCACAGGGATGGAGCTGGGAGCATGTGTGTGAGCTACTGGAGCCCAGGTCCACGTGCATATGGCGGTTCTGGAGACCTCTGTCAATTGGTCTCCTGGGTAAATGGAGCAGGGAGCTTCTCCATCACACCAGGAGCCTTTTCAGATGGAACCCTATAGTTCCATGGTAAAGAAAGAGCACTTTGATGGATATGGTTCACCACATCTTCTTTTTTTAAATACAGTATTTTAAAAATCTATTGTTACGCAAGATTTCAACAATGGAAAAAATGAAGGTGGAGGGTATGTGGATTTCCTTGCTCATTTCTTTGCAACTTCTTCTGAATCTATAATTATTTCAAAGTTAAAAATAATTTGTTGCTATAGTGCCATAAAGTACAAGTACAAAGAGGAGAAGGAGAAAGGAGGAGGTGGAGGAGGATGAGGAAGAGAAGAAGAGAAAAAGGAAGAAGAGGAAAGGAGGAAGAAAGGGATCTTTCTTCACTAATGGGGGTTCATGAAGTCCTGGATACATATTTATCTGGGGTGTGTTTAACCTGAGATGCTGTTTTGACAGAACTGTCCTCCTAACATTGCATACAGCCATTCATTTACAAACCAAGTTCCTTCATCCGCTGCAGATTAACTAAACACCTAGAATAACACAAGGGCAACGCTGTAAATACTGTGCAGAGAATGTTGAGTAAGCACATGCAAGGTTCTGTCCTCCTGGTCCTTATAGGTGAATGGGAAGGCAGTCTTTTAAAGAAATCCCAGAAGAAATGAATATTTGTCATTGTGACAAATATTCTGAAGAAAAGGCACTTGCGGTGGGATAATAAGCACTCCTATGCACTTTGTAGAAGAACTAAGTAAGAGTCTCTGTGTGAAATGCTCTTAAATCTGCTGAATTTTGGCAAATGCTGGCAGATGTTAATATTTGATGTAGGGGGCCAGGATTTAGCTCAGTGGCCCAGCGCCTGCCTAGCAAGTGTGAGGTCCTGAGTTCAATTGCCAATACCCCCCCCCAAATATTTGATATAAATGGAGAAATTGGTTTCCTTTTAAATGTAGTCTTTCAAAAAGTGTCCCAATTAGAAGTTTTTAGGACTCTCATCCCTCTCCTTGTTGGACAACTTTCCCCTTCCCCGGGCAGTTTAGCTACCACCAGCTCACTCACCCAGGCACATATACATAGCCTCCTCCATTTAAATCAACAGGGACTGAAACATACATTGCACAGAGGTGGAACCTGGAATGGCCCTTGTAAAGCTGGCCTTGGATTCTGTGAGCATCTGGCTTCCTTTATGGATTATTTCAGGACAGCTGGGAAGGCTGCTTCTTTGGAAGGCCTGGTAGCAGGCCACTGGGGAAGATCCAAGTGTTCTTGAAGAACTGCCAAGTTAAATTTTTAAAAAGTAGTGCACCTGCTACCAGTGGCATCTGTCCCCAAAGGAGGACTTGACTCACTTCTCTGTTCATAAATCCCATGGGGTCTTTATAGTGACTTGAGCCATTTACATGCCAAATAGAAATGGTTTACATCTGGTTCTCGGCATGGGGGCAAATGTATAGGCATTTCAAACATAAAGACATGGTTTTTGAGGGCTGTCAGCAGGGGAAAACATATCACAGGAGACTCTGGAATTACACAATCATAAGAACAAGAGCCACAGGATTAGATAACCTTAGGGTTAAACAAGATCCTTTGGAAATGGAATCAATTCATCTTGCAAGCAACTTCATGATAGAGGTGAGAGATGTTGAAGACAGATCTGAAATTCATGCCATAAATGGAGATGAGGGAATGAGAAGGAAACAGAAATGGAATGGCGATGGGGAAGGAGACGAGGAGCTTGGTTTCACTGAGTCTCAAGTACTGGGCCTCATCTGGTAGAAGTGTGCAGACAGCTGTCAATTCACGCCTCCTGAGGAGAGAAGAGGCAGAGATAAAGGCCACTGGCACAGAAATGATAAAGTGACGGGCACAGCCCAGCCAACTGGTGGCAGTAAGATTCCAATTCTACTGTTTCCCCCAGGCCTTTTTGTGTGTCAGGTTGAACTGTCCCCATATCCTTGCTCCCCACATCTCCACGCAGATCCTGCGTCTTGCTGGCCTTTGTGGGACCCAGTTCCCAACACTGTCTGACATGGAGACGGAAACTCAACCTACCATGACCTTCTTTGGACAAGGTACTAAGTTCTCCTGACTTCAGTCCCTTATCTGGAAATGGAGAAGATATAGCTCCTGTTTCAGAGAGTTGTTGGGACCACTGAAAATCTTAATATACATGTTAGTGTTCAAACAACATCAATTATTACTAATTCTTGGGAAAGAGTGAAAGATAATATATGGTTTGCCAGTTAATCTTACTTGTCAAATTGACAGGATTGAGTTTCCTGGAGAGGGGACTGAATTATGGGAGCACTACGTTCATAAGCGGATGAATCCTCATGTTCCGGCCCAGTTGGCAATGGGAGAGTGCCTTTGGAGGGTGTATCTCCCTCTAGCACTCTTCCCCTGTCCTCTGCTTCCCCACCGCCATGAAATGAGCAGCTTTGCTCCACTATGCCACTCCGCCATGATGCTCCTGCCTTGGAGTCAGCTGAGCTGACCTGAAACCTGGGAAACTGTGAACAAAATAAATCTTTCCTTTCAGGCTTCCTTTCAGTTGATGTTGTCAACCCATGTTCCACATACATGAGCAAAGGAGCCTCCAGATGTCTCCTGTCCCAGCCACTACATCACTGTTGGCCTCAGTATCTTTCAAAAGTTTAAGGAGCAGCCATTGGCCATCCCCACAGTGCTCTGCATGCACTCCCACCCCATGGGATCATAGAGTTTAAAAACAATGGTCACAAGCCCACTTCCTTCACATTGGAAGGAGGCAATTGCTTCCAAAGGTTCCCATAACACTTTGTTCATCTGTACTTTCTACAACTTCCATTATCTAGGGCATTATGACTTTCAGTAACAAATGGGTGATATGCAGTACTTATATTTTGTTTGAGTTCCTTCTTAATGCACTGTTATTCTCTGCTAGGTTGCAAATGCTAAAGTAGGAACTAATGCTGAGAGCATATAGTAAACTCTTGATAAAATTCTGGAACTGGAATGAGCAAAGGACTTAAGGACTCAGAATATATAGGACAGTTTACCTGTCTCTAAAACACTGACTGCAGAGATATGTTTATAATTTTTACAGAAAAGGAATATAAATTGTTGGTTAGTTTTTAACCCATAAAAGGAAAAAACAAATTAGGACAAAGGAATACCAAGCACAATTCAAAAATCTGCTTACACCCTGGACTATATGATCATGCTTTAAGTCTGTATTAGAGTTTTCCAGAGGGAGAAAACCAATAGGACATAAGAGAGGGACCATATTTGAGAATTGGCTCACATAGTCATGGGCAATGAGAAATCCCAGGATAGACCGTCTGCAAGGTAGAAAACCAGAGGAACTGATGGCATAGCTCTGTCCAAGTCAGCAAGCCCTGGAACCCCTTAGTGTAGGCTCCAACCAGTGGTACAAGCCCTTAGGAGGCCCTGACATGAGTCTCAGAGTTCAGAAACTAAAGAAACTTGGGTTTTGATGTTCCAGAGCAGGAGGAGCAGGCATCACACCCTGGAGACCAGGGTTGGAAGCAGGAGCTCTCACTTTTGCCTTCTTTGCCTTATCCTTTTCTGTCTGGGCCCCCAGAAGCTCAGAAGCTCCCCACTCACACTGAGGGTAGAGCTCCTTTTAGTCCAGCAAATCGCACATCAGTCTGAAGACACCCAGAAACTATGCTCTGTCAGCTGTCTACGCTTTCCCTCATCCAGTGAAGCTAACACATAAACTAGCCATCACAGGGTCACAAGGCAGGCGTCCCTGGGCACATGGCTTGGAGGTTTCTGGCCCTAAAGGGGAATAAAATATGCATTTGGTGGCCTGGTTTTGTTTCTGGACTCTCCTGTGCCCTTCAAGTCAACAAATGCTCCCTGCCATTTAGCCAAGAGGTGCTGGTACTTGTTGTGTGCCAGTACTGTGGCCTGGTCCATGGTGGTGGTAGATGGCCAGGGCTCAACAACAGGGGCTGGAAAGAATAAATCTTCATCCTCGACAGAGGGGGTAAGAGCCAGCTCTCCTTTACATTTATAGCTTCCTTGAAAATGCGAGCTTATTAACCTTCATACAGGCCAAGAAAAGAAGCAAGCACTCCTAAAACAAGGCCCAGCCAAAAGGGACTTGGAGGGTAGGTTTTATTAGTAACACAACCTCTTCCTTCAGGAATTTTATGGGGAGCTGTCAGGCAGTATGGATTTAGCAGCAGAAGCTGCCCGACTGCTCGGTATCTAAAGACCTTGATTTGAAAGGCTGTTCTCATCGGGGTCTTGATGTATTTTTAAGAAGACAGGCAGAAATTACTTATTCCTCCTGGTATATGAGTTCTCATTTTTCTTCCAGCAGAAAAGGGGAATGGATTGCTCTGGGATTTTCAAGTTGCCTGAGCAACGGGGAGGGTGGCAGTCAGAATGACAGTAATGACTTGGGTCTCCTCTGAGGGTGGTCCCTTCATTATTGGGCCAGCCCACGCTCCAGCTCCACGGTCACTCACACTCTGCCACTCCACCCCTTTTCTTCCCCTCTGTCCATCACAGCAGGGAACTGGAGGCTCCAACAGCCTGTAGCCTCCAAGCTGGCTTGTTAGCTCACTGGCACAAGCAGACAGCCACTCTGCCCACATCCCCCAAACTGGAGACAGACAGGAAGAAGCCCTGCAGAGTTTCTTTCCCCCTCTGTTTGCTGATGCACACATGCACACGCTCGCACACACACACACACACACACACACACACACAGAGGAATGTATGCACATATACACAGACGTGGAAGAGAAATTGCATTCAGAAAAACACCATGTAAGCAATCTGAGAAATGAGTTTTAAAGAAGGGTGGAATGAAAGTGGAGGGAGGCAGCTCCTCCCACTCCAACTTGGGGAGTGCTTAGGAGCCAAGGTGGTTGGTTAAGTCAGTGAACCAGGACAGTGAAAGAAAGAAAAGGCTGATATTCATAATCTACCTACAAGATCGAATCTTCGGCATTTCCCTAAAATAAAAACAGTCTCCGGGTGATCATTTTCTGCTGTGTGCTGCAGTATGGAAGGATTCTATGAACTTCATGTTGAGCAAAAGAGAGCAGACCCAGATGAGCACTGTGTTCACTTGTTTACCTGAGAAAAGGCAAAAGGTCCAGAGAGACGTGAGTCATAGTAATGTTGATCAGATAAAGAGAAAGACATGAGAGGCTTTTAGGGGCTATGAGATGTTAGATTTGTGAAAAATCATCACTTTTTCTGCATGAAACAACCTCCACCAGTATTTAATTATGTTGCACACTTCTACAGCCCTGATCCAAAGTGCTCCTTGGCTGGCCATGTGTGAGTCAATGCTACTTCTCCATGAAGATTATTTTTTTATTTAGCACATAAAGACTCTATCAGCTGGCAATGTGGCTGATCTATGTGTGTTCACCAAATAAATCACAAACATCTCAAAGATAGCAACTGGGTCTTACTCATCTTCTGGTCTGGTGGGTAGCCTGCTACCTGCTCCATCCATGTGATAAGCAGATGGGTGATGAATGAGCAAATGAATGAATGAGTGCCTTCATGGCCACTCCTCATCCAAGCCCCAGGTGATCCTCACAATAGCAGCTCATGCCTGGGGCCACGGGCACCCAAGGACTGAGAATGCCATTTGGAAAAGGAAGTGTCTTAGGACTCAGATTCCCAGGTTCATGGGCTTTCTGCTGTCTGACCTGCCCAGCATTCACCCTTGTTTGAACTCTGGCCCTACAACCTCACTGAAAGCTCTCTGAAACTCAAACCTCAAATCCAATGGGCATTTCTCAAAGCTATTGTGGGGTATTTCACTCACTCTCTGCTGGCTTCTCAGCCCCTCCTCTTACCTTCCTGACAGCTCCTCCCTGGTCTGATCTACTGGTTCCTGGTTCTCTGCTCCCCACACTGAAGCCTAAGCCACCTTCTCTCCTCGCTCCACATGCTGATTTTCCCACGTCTGGAGAGCTAAACCCCAACATCCTATGGCAGAGCTCTTCCTGAGCATCTCCCAGACACCCCAAGACCCTATGTCTAACCCCAAGCTTATGTTTGTTCATCTGAAGCTCACTCCTATTCTTCTCTGAAGACTTCAGTGTTGGACAACAGTGTCACTGTCCTCTTCTTCACCCAGGCCATAAAGCTGGGGTAACCACAGTGGTGGTCTCCCTCTTACCATTCCCGACAAACCAGCTCTAAGTCCTGCGGATGATTCCTGTGTAGCCTTGTGCCTGCATGTTGCTTCTCTATCATCCTCACTCTGTTCCCTTATTTGTGGTCCCTGCCTTTCATGTCCCAGATTTTTGCAAAAATCTTTTAATTATTGTCTCTACTGGTCTTCCTCCCCTTTCCTTTGTGGCACTGAGCACTGACTCCAGCAGTATAGTGGAAACACTACACTGTATCCCCTGCCTTTAAAAAATTTGTTTTAAAAATTTGAGACAGAATTTCACTAATTTTCTAAATTGCCCAGGCTGGGTTTGGGCTTGTGTGGTCCTCCTGCCTCAGCCTCTTTGAGTGCTGGGATTTCAGGTGTGTGCTGCCACGCCAGCTCTCTTTCACCCTTTCATTATTCCTTCATCCCAGCCAGAAGGACTATTCTAGTATAATAATCAGATTGTATCACTTACTTGTTTCAAACCCCTGCCTGCAGATTCAGTCTGAGGTCTTCAGTGTGTTCTGTGCAGTCCTTCCCTCACCTGGCCTGGCCTGGCCTGGCCTGGCCTGTGATTCCACTCCAACCTTGTTTCTGGCTGCCCTTTATGTTCCCCTTAGCATCTGAGATATTACTTTTTAACTATGCAGGATGTATAGTGCCTTTGCCCTGCTTCGGAAGTGTCTACATGCATCTAGATTAGCACTTTGCAAACCACCAACCTTAGGCCTGGTCCCTCTGTCAAACCTCTGCTTTCCTTGAGGGTGTCCCCGTCCGAGTGCAGCTGGCCTCACCTCCCCAGAGCCCCGCTGTGGCTGATCATAGCTCTCCCACACAATTATCTTGGATGGGTCCATGTCTATCACCACCTTCTAAACATAAGTGGCTGTGGTCATGCCTGATTTGCGAGCACAGGGCCACTTGGTAAGTTCCCTAGGGAATGTCACTGTTGAATGAATTTCTGTCTGTGGTTCTCACTGAGGAAGAAAGAAACAGCACAGAGTGGCAGGTCTAGAGTATAAACTAGAAACCTGGCAATGTGGCCTGTGCAGGGGGGAATTAATAGCTGCCTGTTGATAACAGCCTTTCAGTTTTTCTTTGGTAAATCACTCTCCCTCCATTGCAGAGTACTGCTGAGCTCTCAGAAGTGGCCAATCAGACTCTGGAACATTTAAAACTGGAATGAATCTCACAAAGACAGGAAATGGTTTCTTCTGTCTAGAGACTCAAAACCATTCTGATTCCTGCCTGAGACAGAACTGAGTTCTGAGTTTGAGTTTCTTCCTATTTGGAGGGGAATCAGATCCCTCTAATAAATTACATTTGTCCCATGAGCTAGAGTTGATTTCTCTTAGTTGCACTTTTAGGACTTGCACATATAATGATGCAAGTCATCACATCTTGATTTCTACCCTTGGTCCCAGCCCAGTTACTGCTTGACCAGAAATCCTGCCTCACTCTGGGAGGTCCTGCCTTCACCACCATCCCAGGTGATCTGCCTGTTGGCTGCTTTCTTAAGTTACTGCTCCCACTACCCCCCAGCTGTGACCTGTAATGGGGAGCTGTTGGGAGCATATGTTGTCTTGATCACTTAAACTGAGTGATGACTGCTTTTTCGCAGAGGTTTTGTTAGCTTTGGCACAAGTGACTGGGAAGAGAAGAGTAGTGTTGGGGTTAGAGGGAATGAGGGAGTACGACGAAGTAAGGGCAGAGAAGTCACTAAAATGGACTGAGTGGTAGAAATAAGAAACCATTAAACTGTTATCTGGGACCAAGTTTGAGTTTCAAAGATGTTGCACAGAGGGTGCTTTGGCCATCTGCTTTTATTCTCCAAATCTGGAAGGATTAAATGCATATTGGTTCAGATGGATGCTAGATCTGATGTATTTATCTTCCAAAGACTTGTTTGTAAAGCAATTGTATGGAACTCAGAATGGGGATTCTCATAGGAAAATTATCATAAATGATATCCATGAAGGCACACGTTAAAATCAGTGGATTTACTCATGGACAGTCATCAGTTGGAAAGATTCTGCCCAATGGCATGCAGCCCCCTGCGGTGAGGGAAGAGACAGGAAAAGGCTTATTCTCACTCAGTTCTTTCGCTGGCTTGAGGATGTATGCTGGTTGCCAGGAACTGGTGTTGATACTGGCCTAGACTCACAAGCTAGGTGGATCTGGAGAGGTTCAGCTCCTGCTCTGCTTTCCTCAAGGTCAGCTGACAGTCGCTGGGACCTACTACACTAGGCATGGCTTCCTGGGGAGCTGGCAGAAGCGCCAGCTCTGCTGGTACAGCAGCGGTTGCTTCTAGAGTCATCACTTCTCCAACATTTTCAATAAACTTGTTCCTGTTAATGCAGCAGAGATTCAAAATGCCAGCAAGGTGGTTCAGAGAGGAAAAGTGTACTAGGGATTTCAGGCTGCTGGAACCCTGCATCAGGCTGTCTCTCATGGTCTCATGCCTGATGCCAAGAGGAAAGCAGACTCTGCTAAAGTGCTTGCCTGACAGCCCCTTTCACTGTTGCCTTGACGTTGGTTTAAAAATATGAAGACCCCACCTTTTGAAGAGGGCCTCTGGTCGTCCTTGGGCCTTCCTTGGATCATGCTCCCCTAGCCTCCCGGCCTTCTACAGACTCCAGCGCCCAGCTACTTGGCCCCATCCTTATGGACAGTGTTTTTCATCTATCTTAACACCAGGAGGCGCTCTTCTATTCTGCGCGCAAAGCGTGGCCAAGGCCCACCAGCTGCCATGTTCCCCAGGCTGCTTACTAGATGGTGAAATTTTTATTTGTAATCCCAGAGAAAAGTCATTGGAATTCCAAGAAATAATTCCAGTCTACCACTTCCAGTGCAATCCACGGTGAGAGTAAAGAGAAAAATACATATCTATAGTTGTGGGTGTGGGGCGCCAAGGGGGTCCTAAGTCCAGTGGGAATAATGACTAAAGGAGAACAGAGGTCTTGAACCACTGCCAAACCCAGGTTTTAACGGTTTGCGACCAGGAGGGTGGCTCAGGGATGAGTGACCGAGAGAAAGGCGGGAAGTACGTGAGTCCGGTGACCTGGACAGGATGGGAGGCTAGATAGCACCTTGGCGAATGGTTTAACCTGCATATCACAGACTAACTAAGTATCTCTTGTTTAGGGGTCAGTGCTTTGACTTTGCTGTGTACTCTTCCTGCCCTAAGGCGGCACAGATTCTTTCCAGAGCTCAGTCTCCCCGACAGCACTGTGCCACTTGGCCTAGCTCACACATACTACTAGGGAGTTAAAGGCGGGGGCATTTGCAACCTGTGGCATTGATTTAAAAATCACACATCAGCACCCAGCTAGACCCACTTGTGTTACTTAAAGCCATCTGAGGGAATCAAGAAATATCCCAGTGAGCTCTGTACATATCAATACATGGAGATAGGGCCAGATGCTCTTTTTTCAAGGAGAGCCATCCAGTAGTCCTCCACACCCATCCATGCTATAAAGCAAGCAGTGTTTAAGTACAAAGAGGAGAACTACACATTCTCATTCTTGCCCTGCCTATCAATAAGGCATTTCCTACCAAACACTTATTCAATGCATTGAGCCTATACATACGTGCATGTCCATTCACAAACATGTCATATATGAAAGGAATCGTTTTTCTGATCCTATGTTTTAATCACTCAGAGTCTTAATAACTTTTTTTCCTAACAGCCTATCTTTCTTTTATGGTTACAATCCTCGGCATACTTTGGAGGATAACAATTATATTGATTTTAATGTCTTCTGCCTCTGTTTTCCAATTTCCTAAATTGTTAAAGTGGATAAAAAATTCCGTGGTGTTTACTGGTTCTTGAATGATAGTGAGCTTAAGTCCCTGGAAGGTGAATCAAAACCCTGCTTCTGCACTCCCCGGGGGTGAGGGGGTGTGGGGGTGGGGGAGGGGCTCTGATTCATTTGCTCTGGGTGGAGCCTGACAATTCATGCTTGGTCCAGATGTTGTTGATCCAGAACCACCTGCTGAGCAGCACCAAGTTAAACTATTACTTCAGAAACTACGATAAAAGATCTTTTTTCTCCTTAATTACCAATCTATTATAGATTGATTCTATAATTATAAATATAGTAAAATATACTTTAATAACTATAACATTAATAAAAGGAAAAAATAAAAGACAAAAGCCTTAACCTATCATTATGTTCAATAAACATAAAAAGCTGTAAAAATTTCTAGACATTTCATCAGTTTCTGTTCTTACATCATCACGGACTAGTAACAGTCCACAGACTGAGCTTTTTCAAGTTCTTCAAGTTCAAAACAATGTTCATGATCTTCACACACTGTTTTTGATGACTAGACTTCTCTGACTCTCGAGGGCACGGTTGATCTCTGGAGGTTACCTGGGTTGCAAAGGACTGGCCAGACTGAATGCATAAACAGATGGAGAGTATAGTTGCCTGTCTTCAGTTGAACTGGACATTTAAAATGATTTACAAAAATGTGAAAAACATCTCACTTGTCACTATTTTTGACTATGGAAAAAAGTTATTTTTATAAGAATATAACATTCATGAATTTATAATTATTCTTTCAATTAATATTTTTAAGCAGTTCCATTTTCATTTCTACCTTAGTAAGTATATATATTATCACCCAAATCAGTAGAAGCTCTTTGGAGCTCTTTATAATTTGCAATAGCAGAAAAAGATTCTGATCTCTGACACTGAGCACAATTGGTCTCAATCACCAATTGCACCACCAGGCTGGGGAGTCTCATGCATCCCTGCCCACGCAGCGGCAGGTCTGGGAGCGCGGGCAAAACCAAGACTGCCGCGATCTTTCTGTCTTGAGCACCAACAAAGATGGACTTGGGATGGCTCTGCTTCCTCTCCAAATGAAAACCCCATGTGGTTTCTGAAATAAGTCTGTGGCTTGTGTGACATAAGGTAGCTCTTTCAATGGCTTTTCACTTCATTTCCCAGATTTTTCATGATTTTAAAAAATCTTTTATTTTTATTTGTACGTGTTTGCAGTACATGACGTGTGCATTTCCTGTGTGGTATTGGTATACATTGATAGCACATTTTTATTTCTTTTTTCGGCTGCTTTCCCTCGCTTCCCCTCCTCTCCCTCCACTGCTTGATCCTTTTCTCAAGCGCTGGAGGGGCCGCCCCTCAGTGGGAATACTGCTGTGGATCTGAAGCTGCATCCACTAGAGAGACTTAGCCAGGGACATTCTTCTAACAGGCCTCTCAGAACTGCATTATCCTATAGTACATAAATAAGTCAAATCTAATTAGTCTAAAGCAATGGGCTGGCCATTCTATGCCTATAGTCTAAGCTCTTCTATTAGAACAAATATTGAGGAAATCACCCCCCCCCCTCCCCGCACCCTCACTGCACACCCATATTGGCCTTTCTGGCAATAGTCAGGAGTCATATTGGTTTTATAGCATTGGCTGTGGATGAGCTATTTGTTTTTGTTGACAATAAAGGAAGAACATCCAAGTCAGCATAAGCACTAATTAGGAAACAAGTAAGCCTGCGGTGTGTGGAACAAGAAATCATGTGCTTGCTCCAAAACTATAACTGTCATGCCAGTGCAGCAATGGATTCTGGGTCCTTCATGATAACCATCAGTCTGACAGTCTGTATTGATCTCCTAAGATTGATCATGACTACTTGGAGCTCTTCTGGTCAGCACAGCCTAGAAGAAAGGGTACATTTTAACAGATTCAGGGATTGAAAAGCTCAGATTTTTTTAAATAACCAATTTTATTTTATTTTAAAGAGGATAGAACAAGGAAAATAAAACAGAGTAAAACCCATAGAAAATAAACCAGTATAAGTGATACAGGACTTCAAATCTTATGAAACCAACAATAGTTACCATAATGCCTTTTGTTGTTTCCAAAATAGCTGCAGATACTTTTAGACATAGTAAAAATTGAGCAGAACAGAATAGACTAGAAACAATAAAGCCAAATAGTGAACGCAATAAAGGCCTTCAAAACAAGCCATTAGTAAATCCAAAATGGCTGCCATAATATGTCTTACATCTTTTAAACAGCTGTTCCTGCCATCAGATTTAACATAATCAAACAAAACAAAAGAGAACAAAACACAACACAACACAACACAACGATGAAAATGATATGGTTTCCTGGCTGGGATCACTTCCTAGTAAGGCCTGGATCTCTCCCCCAGCATAGCCCAGGAATGGCACTGACTCACTGAGAGAGGTTGGGGTGTGGCTGTCCCCTCTCCGGCAGCAGCAGCTGGTGCATGGCATTGCTTTCCAAATGAGGATCTCTGGTGAGGTCCCTGGTTCTCCTCCCCACACATGCCAGAGACTCACAAAAACTCAGTCTTTAAAGGAATTTATTCCCTAGAAGCTGAGCTGATAGAGGAATTTGGCACATTTGATTTATTGCAGAAATATAGTCAGGAGAGCAGTAAGGGGAGCTGGGTAAAGAGGTGAAGATGCTGAACTAGGGCACCCTCTCAGGTGGAACTGTGCTTTAGCTTGATACCATGGGGCTTTCTGGAGTGTGGATTGTACCACAGAGTTGGACTTCCCTTGATACTCAAAGGCCCACCTCTTGCACGTCTATTCTGTGAGTGTCCCTAATAGAAAAGGGTATATAATGTCTCAGAGTGGCAGCTCCTGTTTGAGAATGGTTATCTGGAAAACAGCAGTATTGAGCTCAGCTATTCATAGAAATTGGAGGATGGGGCCACTGGACCAGGCTACAGCCACCATCTAAACATATCTGAATCAGGTGCATTAGTGGTGAAAATTCTAAGGTGTGAGGGGATGGTGGCAAATGGAGACACTGGGTCCTATTTCCTAAAACCACCTGGAACTCAGCATCAGCCACATGCAGCTGTTCCATTTTGCTGCTTCATCCTAACATTTGAGAAGAAACAGAAGTCTGAATATTTACATGAAAGTGATAGATTTAAATGTTGGCTAGCACGAGGAAGACCCAGTAAACTCTCCTGTGGTCTCTGGTGCCCCACCTCAGCAGCACAGAGCAGCTTTCCTTGACTCACTAACTTCACAATGAATCCATTAGAATTCAGTGCTGCTGAAGGTCACAGAAAATGAAAAATAAAAGACGATGGAAGTTTTTTCTCCTCTAATGTAAATGGAGCCTGGATAGAAGTCTGTCAGTCTGTCAGCAGCACTATAATCTTCAGGGACTCAGGCTATGTCTAGCTTGTTGCTCAGTCATTTCCAGAGTGTCTTTTGCTCTATGTGGTGTAAGGCTGTGTTACTGCTGAAACATGCCTCATCCTGACTGAGAGGTGCTGTGCTAAATACACATCAGATTTTGAAGTCATACCATGATAAGAGAGAGAGAGAGAGATCATTAAGTGTTAAAACCTGCCCTGAATAACACTAGGTTGCAACAATCCATCCCACATTTTATTTTTACTGTAAATTCGTACTTTAGCATAATAATTGCTGGCTTTGCATCACAGTAGTGGCACCTGGGGAGTATGATCCACAAGCAGTCTTTGTATTTGTCATACCACTTGGCAAATGGCAAGGTGTGTGCCATGTGCAAAACTGTCAAACCTGGAGTTTTATCCACATTATGCTTCATCTAGCAGGTTTTATACGTATGTTTACCTGAGCATTATAGGGGGTAAAATACACCCACGCAACTCTGCTGCTATGTAAACATGTATTTTACCATAACGGAACATGAGGGTGATTCACATGGGGGATGCAGCTATGCCTGGAGAAAGCAAAAACCCATCTGTGCATTCACACACTTGCCAGACAAACAGCAAAGTGTGTACAGGATCTATAAAAAGCAATGGGTGACTTTACCCATGAAATGCTCACTGCTAAATTTCTATGCATTTAGTATTTTTAAAAAAAACTTTTCTTTTGATTTTTCTGATAGAACTAGCCCAATTCAGTACAATAGTACATAAAAAACCAGATTTACAAGTTTTGGAAGTGATCAAAAGTGAGTCATCATATTACTCATGCATGGATGATGAAGATGATAACTTTGATGCTGGCCATGTGAGCCAAAGTTCTTGTGGTGGTGAACTGGAACAAGAATTGGCCAATATAGACACAAGGAATGCAGACCCTCTTGACACAGAAAACAAACAGCAATGTGAGTACATAACTTGTGGAGATGGTACAAAATGATCATGCAACCAAGTGCAATGATCCAATGTTAGAACTAGGTCAAAAAATATAGTGAGGATCTCAGCAAGTGTGAAACCTCTTGGATGGAATGCCAGCACTGCCATTCAGTGTTGGAAATTGTATCAGATGAAATGCTACAAGATGTTGTGAAGTACACAAATGCTCAAATACAATATGCACCAATAGCCATACTCAAAAATGTATTTATTTTGATACCTTACTAGTTGCACCAAAAGCATTTACAGGTCTGCTGTACTTACAGGGCTTTCTTATAGTAATTACAGGGATGTAAAAAATTTATGGAAAAGTGATGGGTGTAGACTTGTGTTTGCAGAATAACAATGATACTGAGGAGATTTGGTTTCATTCAAATTTGTCTAGGATTTGATGATTGTTGTACTCCGAAACAAGGCACCAAGTTAAAATGTGGGGGCAAGACACCTTTAAAAGAGTGCTTTATTTAAGCTGGTACCCAGTGACACAATGCAGATGGAGTTTGCAAAGCTGTGTAACTAGGTTATAATTTTGACAGATTTTTATAGTTCATTTCTGATTAGTTCATTGACCATTAAGTACATAGCGATGAGAAACAGAAACAAGGTGGGCCTTTGTTTCCCTTTGCTTGAGGTCAGAGGCATTTCACAGTGGGTGGTTAGCCAATTCATAGCCCTTGGTCTGCCAATTCCAGGCACATTTGTCTCTCACAAAGGGAACAATGGTTGACACAGCATCATTTGTGTCTTACAAAGGGAACAAAGGTTGACACAGCAAACAGGTTACTCGGAGGACAATGTGGTCAGTTAATCTATAACTATGTGGTTGGTGCTAGGGTAACTAGCACAGCATAGAATGACAATAGTGCTAATAACTATCTTTTTAACTATTTTAGTTTTTAGCATTTTAGTACAACAGTGACAAAACGACCCACCATGAAAGAAAAAGAATTTATAATCTGGCTGCTATCTGCTCATTGCTTGAGACATTTGTGGATAATTGTCAATTTACAAATTATCTGAATACATGACTACTGATGAACATCTAGCACTTCATGGTCACTGTAGGTTCAGGTGGTGTACACCAAAAAAAAAAAACCTTCAAAATACCGTATAAAATGTATACCCTTATAGATGTGGAGATTTAAGCTTTCAATTTAGAAATTATCCTGGAACTCAGTCACCAGTCCTTATTCATACAGTAATAAGTTGAATGATATAAACAGACTTGTTGCTCCCATCTCCCAAACTAATCAGAATGTGAATTTGACAATTGATTTACTGATTTCCAATTGATGTTACATTTGCTAACAGAATACAAGTTGACCGGCATAGGAACTGTATGCCAGAACAAAGAAATTCCAAATGAAAGGTTGCAGTTTGAAAACAGAATTGTATGATACAATTTGTGATATAATATTGGCCTCATATATGGCAAGGAAAAGCAAGACTGGTACTGATGATGTCAACACTGCACTATGATGGAAATATTGATCAGGAAACCTCAACAAAACAGAAGCTTGAGATGGAAACTTCCTACAGCAAATCCAAAGGTAGAGTAGGTGTGGCCAGTGAGTGAAGCAGCAGCTATGATGTCACTTGAAACACAAGGCATTGGCCAATGGTTGTGTTTTACTCAAACAAGTGACATAAATAGTTTCATAGTTTGCAAAGAAAATATAAACTGCAGAATACCATGGAGAAATTTTCTTAGAGGGTTGGGACTGGAACTCATAAGAAGTTATTTACAACAGAGGAAAACAATATGTTTCTGCCCAGAGAACTACCAAAAACTTACAGAGCACACTGCTGAGCTGACAGGTGAAAAGGCAGGCACAGCATCACCAAGACCTATGATGACAACAGGAAAATCAAAAAGATGTCAACTGTGCCCTACAGGAAAGTGCAGCAAAACAAAACATATGTGCTATCGGTGTAAGCGACACTTGTGTATTGAACACGCAGTTGTCATGTGTGAAGACTGCCTTGAGTGTGAAAGTTGAAGCAAAGCTTATTTTTGTGGTAGAGTTCTGTTGGTATTTTTGTTATAGTTCATATAGGAATTTATTTCTGATGTTATCTTTTAGGTTTTGTAAGCAAGTACACAACTGGTGCAAAAATAGTGATGTTTATTCTAAACACACAATACATATTAGGAATTTAATACTTTATTTCAGTGATATTTTATGTTCCTGTTAACTACACATTGCATAACACAGTTAGAACCTTGTAACAAAACAGCAAGGCCAGCGAGATGTCAAGTGTGTCCCACAAAAAGACTAGGAAAACAAAAAATATGCTGTCAGTCAGTGATACGTGTGTGTGGAATGCATTGTTGTTATACATGAAGACAGCCATAGGTGTGATAATTGAAATAAAGTTTTTTTTGTAGAGTCCTATTGGTATTTTCATTGTAGTTCATGTAGGAATTTATTTCTGTTGTTAGTTTTTAGGCTTTGTACACTAGAAAACAGTCAATGTTGAAAATTTTGATGCTGTCTTATAAGCATTCAATAAATAATAAAAATGCAATACTTTATTTTTCCTGTTGAGTACTCATTGTTCAATATAATAAAATTCATAAAATTGAAATTACTAATTCATCAATAGAAATATTCTAAAGAATAAACATGGATGTTTCACACCCACTATAATGCACCTTTATTAAAAAATTGGCATTCAGTCCCACACAATTTTCTCCTTTCTTTTTATTCTACCCAGAGTCCAATTAGCAGAAAGGAGAAAGGGCAAAGAAGAGCAGGGACACGTGCCTTTTAAGGGCTTTTCCTAGGAGTTGCACACAGTATTTTAACTTTTATTGCCTTGAACTTAATCCCATCATCACATCTAGGTACAAGGAAGGCTGAGACAGGCTGAAAGACTATACAATTTGGACCCAAATTACTTTCCCCAATTGTTTCCTACTCCCCATCTTTATGATTTTGCTTATTCGCCAGTTCTCATGCACTGGCCTACACTTATATGTTGTGTATTTATTATCCCTGTTTTGTGCTGACTTTGTACCACCTGCTTGGTATTCAGGAGTTTCTTAGGGTCCCCATGTTCAAGGAAGTTTTCCATTAAAAAGGTGTGAACAACACAGGGAAGTGAGCACAATGCCTCATTACAAGTGCTAAGATGTATGTCTGTGCAAAGAACAAGGCTGGAATGGCAGTTTTCATGATTTTTACATGGGAGAACTAGAACATACTCATCAAGGAAATAGCCTTTGAGGAGAGCGTTGACAAAGAATTACTTAGATATGTGGAAAGGGCCCTGAAAGCACAGGGAATGGAATGAAGAAAGGCTTGATGGTGAAACACACCATAGGCCACTTAAAAATGTCAAGTGTCTAGCAAACTGAGAATCTATGTTACAACACAGACTGAGGGCATGATGGGGGCACGGGTGGTGATGGTGGCTGGGTGTTATAGTGTAGATTGGAAATGTGCCTCCCAAAGTCTAATGTGTTTGGAAGGTGCCTGGACCATAGGGTGCTGAACTCCTCATAGACAAGTCTGCTGATGGGTTCATAGTAGATGTGCTGTTCGGAGGTGGGCCTTTTAGGAGGAGATAGCTCATCGGGGGCTTGGCATGAGAGGGTCTCTTTCTCTCTCCCAGGCTCTGCCCTTCCCTCTTTGCTTTCTGGTTGCCGTGACATGAGCAGACTTCCTCTGCTCAGGCCCTTCTACCATGCTATTCCCATAAACCTACCAATCTTGAACTGAAACCTTGCAAACTGCAAGCCAAAAATAAATGTCCTCCCTTCTAAGTTGAGGGTGTCAGTTACTGTGTCTCAGTGACAAGCAAAGTGACTAAGTCATGGGGGTGGAGTAATTAGGCAGGGTTGAACCCTAAGAGACCATGAAGCCATCATAAACCTTATAAATTGCCAACTTCCAGCACCACCATCTCTTACTGAAGGCTTTTCTATACTGGGGTACTTGCTTTGACCTGGGTATGTGTGGCTGTAAATACTGAAGAATTATCATCCTCTTGTTTCTTGAGGAGCAGCCAGTGAATAATATCTCGCCCTGCTGTAGGAAACTTGAGACACATTATACTTTGCCTTTCAGTGTTCCTAATAGGACTGAGTCCTCTGTCCCGAACAGAAATCTACTCGGCAATTCACACTTCACTGATTTCCATCCCTTCTTTACTCTTCCTTTCTTCATTTTTTTTTTCTCTTAATAGATATGTCCTGAGATCAACTTCCAAATATATTTCTTACCTCCAGGTTGGCTTCTGGGGAAACCACACAAAACAAATAATTGTGTGATTTTTGCTGAAGGTAATGTTAAGTAAAGTTGAAGGAGACCATTGTTTTGGGCAAGACTCCTCCATGAGACTCAACAAACCAGAATAAAAATCAAAATAGTGCTATCCACAGTAAAATTTCTTGTCACCAAGCAGAAACTAAGTCGACCTTACAAGAAATCAGGAGAAATGAGAGCCAACCAACAAATTCCCTGCCAGGCCAGGTTCAAATTAATGAAGTTCCCTCTGCTTTAGTTCTTATACAAACTAAGTGACTTTGAGGAAACTGACATTAACCAATCAGTCCTTTTTCTAGACCAAGGATCCCTGCCCCCACTCCATAATGGCCTGTGACAATCAGGCTGAACGGCAGGAGGTGAGCAAGAGAGGATCAAGCAAACCTTCATCTACAGCAATTCCCCATCACTCACACCACTGCCTGAGCGTTGCCTCATGTCAGATTAGCAGAAGCATTCAATTCTCATAAGAATGTGAGCCCTATCTGAGCAGCACAAACTCCTTATGAGAATCTAATCCTGATAATCTGAGATGGAACTGAAGCAGTGATACTGGGAAATATAATTATTATGTATTGAAAACATGCTAATCAAAAATGAACTAGTAACATCCTCTCATGCTGGTCTGTGGAAAAAATTGTCTTCCTCAAAATAGGTCCCTGGAGCCAAAAACATTGGGGACTGCTGTTCTAGTCTGTCTCTTTGTCGCCACCTTATAAGGACAGTGATTTCGAAATGATCAATTCACTTTTTAAAAAATTTTATTTTGAAAGTAGTAAAAATACAACAGAACAAAGTCAATCGAGATAATACAGTGAAATCAGTACAGAACTTCACAGTAGGATACAGGTGTGGTAGTAATAGGTACTATGGTATATCTCATTAAATTCACAATAGTTGTCCAGTCAACTAGGTATAGTGAAATCAAACCAAAAACAAAACATTACAAAACCGATTGAGAATATCAAATAGAGAAAAAAAAAATAACAAAACAAGTGAAAACAACCTTTGTCTTTAAACAGAAGATAGAAGGAAATCCCCCACATTTGCTATGTTGCATATGGTCATCCTCCCAAGACATGCTGATATATCTATCCCCAGTAGCTGGAGGTTGGTGTTTGATTCTAAGCATGCGTGCCTGTAAGCTCACAGGAGCCACTGGTTCTCCTCTTGACCCACTCTGGGGGCGCTTACCAAGAGGGTAGAAGAATAAGCTGCCTAAGTCCCACCATGGCAGGGTCTCGGGAGCGCTGGTTCTCCTCCTGGCCCACGCCGGGCTCAATTCACTTTTTCTTCTTAGCTTCTCCTCTCTTCAGACTTCTATTTAACCAAACTTTTCTGCTCAGGCCATCTGAACACTCACTTTATTTTATGGAATGAAGTATTGCCCAATTCTATAATTGCAACTGAAGTCAATTAAGATCTGCAAATTAAATTGTTGTAATTTTGTCTTTTGACAGCAGGTTTACTTTAGTGTGGTGACTATTTGCTGAAGCAGTGGGAAGGAAGCTATTTGAGGCACGGATTTGGTCTCATTGTCCCTTCAATTCCTTCACCAGTAAGAGGTACACAATACACATTTGTTACATAGAGGAATAAAGTTAACTTCAAGAAAAATGTTAGAAATGGTCCCTCACAAAAACTTTCTCACCAGTTGGTTTTCTTTGCAAATTCCTCTACTACCCTCATCCAGAATTTCAGTTCTATCTCAAGTATGCATTTGCTTTTCTTCATCTTCAGGCTGCTCCCAGATCCTCCAAGTTCCTCCAACTTTATGTGCAGAAGCATCATCCAGATTTCTCTCCAATTCCCTTACCCCAGTGCTATCAAAATCCTTCCTCATTTTCAGGTAGAAGCCTGCAAACATTTTCTTCATTAATAGCCAGTCTCTCCCACAGGTCTCATTCTTTAAAAATAAGCAAGTTATTTCCTAATAGGGGGTGAATTAGGTGAAGCCAATTGAAGATGATGAAGCAGGCTTTGGCCTGTACACATAAACTTTGGTATATATAGCTTTAGTTTTTAAAAATTAAGCAAAAAAAAAAAAATAGCAACACAACATACTAGTCAGGTTTTTTCCATCTTGGATATAAACTGTTCCCAAATGCATCATGAACAAGAAGTTATCTTTTTGTTGGTCATTAGTATCCATTCAAAGAAATTTTCTGCTTTCTCACGCTTGTTACTTCGGGTGGACACCTGAGGACCTGATAAAACTGCTCAGAATACTTTTGAGGCAGGAAGCAGCACAAGTGTTTGTGAGCTGCTCTTCCAGTTCGTAGCCACATTTTGTCCTTTGTTTTTAGCTCCTGACCTTTCTCGATTTTCCTTTCGTCACTCCAGATGGCCCAAAGGCAATCTCTTCTAATTTTAGAAGAAATCTAGGGAGCTTTAGTAAGTGTTTCCTTAACTGTTGTGGCTTATGTCCACATTTCCCTACAAAGCATTATGCAGTCACGGTGGTTGATGTTTTTCAGAGGTGGCTGAATCTAGCATATGTGTCACTGGGTTTAAAGCTGTGTGATTACTAAATCAGTGTACTGATTGATTTGTCACAAAATCTGGCTAAAATTAAGATTGTGAGTGCTGTTCCTACCATAGGGCAGGTACCCTGCTTAAAATTGTGACAGAAAGAAGTCTAATCTGCTTTCACCTGCTTATTTACTATGGACTATTTGCCTTCTGTGATGCCCCTCTAATATTCCACCCTGCTTATGGACTGAAATCTCTATGAATTGTAAGCCAAATAAGCCTTTTCTCCTTTAACTTTGGATGTCAGGTGTTTTGCTTTAGCAAACAAAGAGACTAAAATAGAATTTGGTACCAGAAGAGGGAGTATTGTGATTGTATCTGAACCTTTGGAGTTGGAACCTTTGGAGCTGGCTTGTGGAAGAGTTAAGAGTTAGGAAAGATTTGGAGATGCCAACTGAAAAAGCAGAGCTGGAATGCCTTAGGTTGTGCTTGATGGGAGATTGTGGCCAGAGCTCAGAATATCAGAATGCTGACAGAAATGATGCTGGCAGAGACCAGTCGTGGGAGGTTTCTGCTGGGAAGAAGACTGCATTGGCTATCTAACTCCTGAACACGTGTGTTGTGGCTTGGCACAAAATTTGCCTGCACTTTCCCCATGTCCAGAGATTTTGCCTGAGACCTAGATGAAGAGTGGAGGACTAATTAATCTTGCATAAGAAATTTTAAGGCAGTCAAACATGAAGGCAGTAGCATGCATACTGTTAGGACTTTTTAGCCAGATTTATGTTGAGAATTAAGAGAAAAGAGCCCACCAGAAAGATTTTTGGAAATTCCAGTAAAGTTGCATCCTGCAAAGATGGAATATAAAGAAATGGGTGACTGAATATACCAGAAGAAAAAGCCAAATATTTAAGAAAAAAATAACAGAAAAGAACAGCCGAGGGCATCACAAGAACCAGCAGGACTCCATGCTTTGCAGACTCAGAGTTGCAAAGGTAAAAGACTTTGTTTTGAGAAGAAAGCCCAAGAGAAACATGTTCCAGAATGGCAGGAGCTTAGAAAATTTTTCCTTGGTATTGGGTTCAGAGTGCTCAGTAGTACTGGCACTGAACCCTTACAACCAAGAGAAAGAAGCTTAGCTATTGCTGCAGCTTGCAATTACCATTCACATGGTGCTGGTTTTTGGTGCACATAGAATGCAAGAGTTGTAGGATCAGGACAATTTACACTGAGATTTTAGAATAAGGCCTTGGAGGCCAGGCAGTGTGCCCCTGAGAGTAGTGTGTGAAACTGTCAGTGTGAAGCCAAAGGTGCAGTGGAGATCCCAGAAGTTTGGAAAATCCAAGAATCATCTGAGGAAAATTGCAAAGAGGGAGCCGAGCCATGAGAACATCCATGAGGGCTACAATTATTAGCAGAGAGCAAAGCCACTCAAGCTCTTTGGAGTTCACATGCTGCTACAGATTACCTCAGATGTCAGACATGGAACTATAGGACTTCATGTTTGCCATGCTGGGTTTTGGACTTGTTTGGGTCCCATTTCTTCGTATTTCCCTATTAGTACCTTTTAGAATGGAAATGTCTATAGCATATCATTGAATGTTGGAAGTGTTTAACTTTCTTTTCATTTGTACAGGGGGTTGTAGCTCAAAGTTCCCTTCAATATCAGACTTTGGACTTGGACTTTTCAGCAATACTGAAAATGTTAGGTTTTTAGAGATGGACCAAATGCCTTTTGCATAAAGAGGTGCGTATGAGACTTGGTGGGAGAGCAGGGGTAGGATGTTATGGCTGGTATCTAGATATCCCCCAGAGATTCATGCAGTCATGGAGGGAAGCTTTTCAGGGGTGGCTGGATGTAGAGTGTATGCTACTGGAATCAAGGGTGTGTGATTACTAAATCAGGCTACCAATTGGTTTAGCATAGTTCTGGCTAGAATTAAGGGAGTGAGTGTTACACCCACCCTAGGGCAGATATCCTGCATAAAATATAAGGGACAGAAAGAGGGTTAGCCTGCTGTCATCTGTCTGCTTTCTCTGTGTTATTTTATTGCCTACAATGCCCCTCAGCCATGCCACTCTGACTTGGAGTCAGCTGACCATGAACTGAAACCTCTACAAACTGTAAGAGAAATAAACCTTTTCTCCTTTAACTTTGAGTGTCAAATATTTTGTCTCAGCAATGAGAAAAGTAACTAAAAGACCATTTTAAGAGTATGTTTTCCAGTAGAATAAGCATTATAGTTTAGACTCAATTGTTCCCCAAAAGTCTAATTGGTTCAGAAGTGAGGCTTTTGGAAGGTGAGTGGCTCATAGGAGTGCTGTACTCATTGGGAGTATGCTAGACTCATCAGAGGGTTAATACATTCATAAGTTCATGGTTGAATGTGTTGTCAGGAGTTGGGGACTATTGGAGGGATGGTTCCAAGGGCCACGACATGGAAAGGCATATTCTTGTCCCTGGACTCTCATTTCTCTTTCTCTGCTTCCTGGTTGCTATAGAACAAACAATTTTCCTCCAACATGCTGCTTCTACTGGGGAACTAATCATGAAATGAAACCTCCAAAACTATAAGCCTACACTAGCCTCTCCTCCTTTAGGTTGAGGGTGGAAGGTATTTTATCCCAGTGATGAGAAAGTGATTAATACAAACACGTATTTCCATAAGAGGATTCTATATGAAGCCATTTCATTACACTAGAATAAAAGTCACTTGGCTTATAGAACATGTCAATCTCTAACAGTTTAATACATTATAAATCTGCAAAAGATTAAGCTGAATTTATAACTCATGCCACATGTAAAATGAGAGACAAAAAATACATGCCAGAGAGTCACTTGTCACTAGACACTCTTTGAGAAATGAAGATTCAAATACTGCGATATTACATACCTATTAAGTTACAAAAATAAGTTTATACATTATTTCTAAGGAAACTGTGACATATTGGGTAAAAACATTATTTTCTCAATAACATATAAATTATTTCATTTTTATTGGAAAAATAGCAGGGAGAAGTGTAAGTAGGTGAAAGAAGATAGGCTTAGTAGACACAAAAAGAGGCCAGAGGTTTGTCTGTTACATTAGATTGATAGACTACTTCCTACCAGGCAGGAAGGGTGGTTGTGAGATAGGGCAGAAGAAATAAAGATAAGGACAAAGGAGACACAGATTATAATTCTGAACTTGAACTTCAGGGAAAACTTCAGCTTCAAGGCACAATTATCCAATGTCACAATGCCCTTTACATCTCTATGCCTTTTCTTTTTACTTCCAGGTTTCTTTTCATAAATTCCTGAGTCTTAAAGATTGGAAGAAGCCCATTATTTTGTCTACATTTTCTTCCGATACTCTAAATTCTTGAATTGCAAATATTTCTACTCTCAACAAAACAGTACTAGTAGTATTTGGGTATCATATCTCTGAATTTCAAAGACATACAGCTTGCATCTCAACCTAGTTAATAAAACCAGTTTTTTCTTTGACCCACTAATGAGCCACCTAACCTTAAAAAAACAGATACTAAGAAAGTAACACTCAGAAATAAGCATCCTAGATCACCTATCTGCAGAATACCCTAAGACCGTGTGAACAGCCCTAACCCCACTGCATCATTCACCTCATCCTCAAGCACCTGAACTCTCTTCTGAGACTGTATTTCTTTGATTGTGTTTAATAAAGATCCCTATGTCTCTCACTGATGTGTCCTGTAACCCTCCACTGTGACAAATCAAGAGCATTTTCTGCAGGGGAGGCTTGTTAATTAAGGGTAGTTAGATCTCTTCTAGGCAGGAAACCTTGGACTCTGTCCAGTGTCCCTGAGAGGGGAGGAAGAGGTAATATTATTTTTCATAAACTTCAAGCAGGGGAAATTACTGATGACTTTGCTTAACTTTCTGTAATGATTCACAGTGACCACATCTAGTGGAAGTCCTCACCCACTATACAAGTAAAGTTCTGCTAAAACTAAAGATTCAAGTGAATCAAAAAAATAAAAAGTATATCTTATGGGGGAGCTTTGGGCTTTATTTTTATCATGAGGAATGTTTGTCTGTCACTGAAATTTGACCATTAGTGTTAGTTTCCCAGAAAATAAAATATATCTCTTTCAGCTTTCCAATTTCCAACAAGAATGTTGACTAGAGATAAATACATAAGGGAATAAATGAAGAATGGGTGTTCACGGCTGACATCTAATTGCTGCAGAGCTAGAGTAGAAAAATGAGAACGTCTGTAATGAATTTCTCCCTTGCTCTCCCACCTCCCTCCTTCACATCAACAGAAATGGAACGATTTGTTGGTTTGCTTTCTTAACTGTACCAGGGAGATGTTTTAATAACTCTTGGTTGGCAAGCTTTTGATACCTCCAATATATTTCCCCTATCAGCCAATTTTGTCTCCATTGTTTGTAAAACTGTTGCTCTGTCTTTTGAGAACTGGGATGACTCTTATGGTTAAGTAATACCCAGATAATGCTGGGTGACAAATGCATGTGGAAACATAGGCCAGGAAGATCTAATAACACCAGTGAGTTATGACTATAATCACATTGCAGATTTGAGGCCAGGAAACTGGTACCAGGTGCCCAGCTAGAGAACCTCACTACTTTTCTTTTCTCCTTAGTTTGGGCTGCCTGGTCCCTGACTTAAATCATGACACCAAGCTTAAAGCTATTGAGGGCATGGGGTCACATCTAGTGTTGCATTGGGCCCCTGGGAAGAGAAACCTAAGATAAGGATTTGAAGGCAACAGGAGGGGAATGGGTAAGTGAGATAGGAAGGGAAACAGCCACTCTGAAGGACACAAGATCGTGTACTCTCAGAGCCCACTGGGACTCAGTCTCTCTGGGAACACCTTGAAGACTGTGGCTTCAGATACAAGAGACAAAACTGAGCTTTTACCTGTGACAGCTGATTTTGGTGCGCATCCCTGGCATTGACAGGTGTGAGAGGTGAGCAGGACAGATGAATCCTTGGAGGGTCCTGGTTGCTTGTAGTGCGTGACAGCAGAAGGTAGGTGCTAAGGGGATAGTGACAGGGGTGAGTAGCATCTTTCACAAATCAAGTGTATAAGCAGTAGGGGCTTTACCTGGGCCCAAATATTAGACACCCTCTGCCCAATCTTCCTAATAAGATTGGAAAAGAGCTCAAGAATGGGAGGGCAAAAAGGAAGGGAAGTAGAAGAAGACAGACAAGGGCTGGAAAAGGAAAAAGAAGGACACACTGGGGAGGAAAAGGAAGGAGTGTAAGTGGCGGAAGCCCTGTGTGGCTCATGGTATTAGCAAATGTCTTTGTACTACTGTAGGCCAATTATATTGTCAACAACTGTGCTCACTTATGTGATAATGAAACCAGGCAGAAATGACAAAGGGAAGTAGAGACTGTAGTGGTTACTGCAATTTAAGGTGATTTAAGCCTCACATTTGGTGTTTCTCAAGAACCCTATACTCTAGGTGTTATCATTCCACTTGGAAGATGAGAATATTGAGGCACAATAAGTGATTTGTAAGTCACCACTTGTGCATTTTAAAAGTAGATCCACAACCCACACACTTACAGCTACAGAATGTTACATGATTCAGAATTATTGAGAATAAAAACTTCCAAATCTAAACATGGAGGAAGGCCAGATATTGCCTGAACACCCTTGATATTAAGTCTTTGGCTTTGACACATGAATGTGACCAGTTTAATTTAGTCACTGTGCTGCATTGACAGCAGTTTATAAATGGGCCACTGAGGACCAAAACACAGCAAAGAGCCATTCCAGGAAGCCCACCCATCACAGTCTGCATCTGATTTCCAGCACAGAATTCGGTTGTCTGAGGACATAGAACCAAGCACACCTGGTGATGCCATTCTTGGTATGGGAAGTGATGTTTTTCATTATGAAAATGATTCCACCAGGCTGCTTATTGCTTTGAGGGGCATAGATGAGGATTCACCTGGGAGCTCATATGAGAACTGATATTAGTTCAGGTTCCCTAGAAGCAGAGTCTGAGCCAGGAATCCTTGTGTGAGTAGCGCAGTGGGAGAGCTCTTGGAACACATGTGTGAGGCAGACAGGGATGCAGAATGTGGAGGGAAGAGGCTGAGCAAGGTGATGGTCTACGTTGGAGACTGGTTTCTACTTGATCCTACAGAAAGTTCTGGAGCATGAATTGCAGCAGAATTTGCATTAGTTTAGAGAATAGGGTTAGCCCTTTGTAATTCAAGCTAATCACTTTTTAACAAAGTCTGTACTGCTTTGAGTGGGAATCTTCACATGTGGAAGGCTCATGTCTGATCAGAGGCAATTTCCTGGAGGGAAAGTTGGAGGTATTAGTACTCAACTTTAGGGGTTCTAGGGGTGCATGCACTGACCAGTGAAAGTCATCTGGGTAGGACCCCAAAGCACCCACTTCCATTGGCAGAGAGTTTACTTTCTATAGGGTCAGGTAACAAGGCCCCTCATGAATGTAAGAGGGATAACTAAGCCTAAACGTATATTGACTGCAGAGTAAAATGCTAGCAAAATCAGACTAGCATGGAGGCTGGAAAATGCAGACAAACACATATATGGAACTCTGTTTTGGTTCTGAAGTAGGACCTGAACTTTTTAGATTCTTTTTCTAGAATCATGAAGGATCCTATCTAAGAGTGATCAAGATCCCAGGGAAGTTTAGCAAGATTTGTCATGCTAAGAACTCCATATGGAACAGTTTCCAGCACTCCAATCCTTCTCATCTCAGGATAACTCAGGAATGTCAGGAGATGGCACAGGATACTTTATTTCCCTGGGAAGAGAGCCAGTGTCTCAGTGTCATACTGAGCAGTTATGTCCTGGCTTTGTTGGTTGGGGCACCTGACACAGAAGGAGGCAGTTTCATTGCAGAAATAGTCTTGTGTCTAATCCCAGTATCCAACCCAATTTACACACCAAGACCCCTGCTTAGCTTGCTTTATTTATTTGCTTAATTACTTTTAGCTCCTTAAAGACCAGCATCTTGCTTATCTGAGTACTCAATCCTCAGCAAGTACTTGTCGAGTGAGTAAATTAATATGGAGAATTTACCTCTGATATTCATTATGTTCTTTGTTTCATACCTACCTATCCAGGTCTGTTTAATGGTGTAGATAAGACCAGGCAATTTATTTAAAAATTGAAATTTATTGGCTTGCAATTCTTTCCTCTGCAAGCCAGGAAATCCACAATTGAGAAGCTGTATCTCAGAAACGACTTCTTACTTAGTCAGCATGGCAGAGGGCATCATACTGGTGAGGGAGAGAAGATGGCCAAATTCAATCTTTATTCAACCTTCCTCTCTCTATAGCATCACTCAGTGATAACAGCTTTCAGCCACTCCACAGAGGCAGCGCCGTCATGACCTGATCACTTCCTAAAGGTCTCACCCCAACACTGCTGCATTGGGAAATGTTTCTAACCTGTGACCTTTGAAAGACACCTCTTCACTGTAGCTTCACCCTTCTCTGCTCTGTCTTCTTATATGCAGCCCACAAATTCTATGGCTCCTTTACCAGGTGGGTTCTCCCAATAAGAGATTCCAAGGAAGACTGGGAGTAAGATGGAGAGTAAAGAAGAACCAGCAGTAGCAGTTAGCCTGCCCTTCCTGGAGGGTCTATAGATTGCTTCTGGGTTCTAGCAGTATGATTTCTTATCTTTGTTCCCTTGCCCATTAGGATGGTAGCTATTTTCCACAGTTATGACCTCAGTATTTCCTTTTTACTTTCCCTTAGCAATTACCTTGTCTTTGTCAAAATATCTTGTGAGCCTTGTTTTTTCACTGGACTCTTACAGCATCCTTTAGCTACGCTGTGGTGAGGAAAAATGGCACAGAGAAATCTTGAGTAGCTTTCCCAAGTGCACATGTCTAGGAATAGTGGAGAGGACCATTCAGTCATCTCTCAGTCCCCTCTTCAGGAACCAAAATCCACAGATGTTCAAGCTCTTCATGTAATAGGGGCAGAATTAGTGTGTAACTCACCTATAACATCAGATATATTTTAGGTCATCTCTAGAAAATATTTATAAAATACAATGCCATGCTATGTAAGAAGCTGTTATATTGCACTGGGTGACAATGACAGAAATGTCTTTAGGGGTTCAACACAGATGCCTGACTTGTCTGTGTCCGTGGATGCTGAGCCTGTGAGTATGGGGGCTGACTATATATAGGGATCAGAAGCTTGTCTTGGAGCTCTTTCCTCATTGTTTATTTTGTTTTCATTTTTTAATTTGCATACATCAAAACTCTCCCCTTTGTGGACTATTACATGCGTTAGAAATTTACTGTTATGTAACCACCAGTGTAACCATAATGAGGGACAATTCCATTCCAATTCCAAAGCTTCCTGGCATAAGCCTGTTACAGTTAAATTTTCCTCTCCCACAGTCTTGGCAAACATTCATCATTATCCATACTTATAAGTTTGGTTTTCCAGAAAGTTGTATAGTATAGAATGTAGCCTTTTGAGTCTGCCTTGCTATTGTATCTATTTTATTTTTATGTTATTGAGGATTGAACCTAGGTCATTCATTATAAGCAACATCTCTAGCCGTTTCTATTTTTTATTTTGAGGTGGGGGTCTCACAATTTACCCAGGCTGGAATCAAACTTGCAATCCTTCTACCTTAGCATCCCAGAGTACTGGGATTGCAGGTATGCACTGTCATGCCCTGGCTTGTCTTCTTTTAGCATAACTACTCATAGCATAACTCCTAAAACAATCATCTTTGCTTTTGTACACAAAATCCATTTCTTTCCTGTTGTTAATCAGTATTCCTTTACTGATGGATGGACAGTAGATTTTTCCATTCACCAAATGAAAGACATTTGAGTTCTTTCTAGTTTTTGATAGTTATGAATTGAGAGGTTATGAACATTCATGTATGGTCTTTATTTTTCTTGGGCAAGTTCCTAAAAGTGGAAATTATGTATCAAGTGATAAATGTAGTATATTTCACTTTACTAGAAAAGTGAAGCTGAGTTCCAAAGGGGTTGAGTCATTGTGCATTCCCACCAGTGGTGTATGAGAGCTCTGCTGGTTCCACACCTGAATCAGCACCAGCATGGCCAGTTTCTTGCTGCAGTCATCCAATAGGTGTGGACTGATGTGAGACCCGGGTGAATAATGTAAGTTCATCCAGGGACTGCAGAGCATCACAACCAAGAATTCAGAACCCCTTGTCCCTCCATTCTTTTTTTCAACCCAGTTTCCCTTTCTTCTCTTACCCTCCTCCTCCCTTTTTCCCTTTCCCATTTGAACAAGTTTTTCCTTCTCCCCAATAGTTGTGCTCACTTTGCTCCTTATTTATCTGCAGAATGGAAGGTAGACAAAGATTTTGTCAATGGAGAAGATGAGTTAAAAATAAGGGAAAGGGAATGAGAAAAAAAAAGAATTAAAATATGTTACATACAGGTACAAATTCCCTATGATGTATGTGAACCATATGAATGGCAAACATGTGTTAATAAAATTTTAAAAAGAAAAAGAATTCAGACTCTTCAGTCAGATTTTGTGATTATAACCTTTGCAAACAGGGGCTTCCATTTCTTCATCTGTAAAATGAGGACAATAGTGCAATATATATCTTAAAAGGTTGCCAAAATTCAGTGAGTTAATATGTGTCAAGTACTTAAATGTTAATTATCATTGCTATTATTTTTCTAAGGGCTGAATCACCCTTCATAGCTACCTTGGTGCCAAATTTGCAGAAAAAGGAAGTGAAGAGGTCACACCTCAGACTCTAAGAGTAAACCATAAAGCCTTTTACTTTGCAAGTTGCAACTTTTTAAATTTCTGTACCATAGTTATTTTAGAAATCTTTCCATACCTAATGCAATGCCCATCCTCACTTTGCAAAGGTCCAAGCTTAACGATGGTGTTTGAACTTCAGTGATTACAGAATCTGGATTGTTACAGATTCCCATCTCTATCCAAACAATATGCTTTTAATAGGAGCACAGTTCGTGATTTATATGAGTTCGCTGGATCTGCAGTGCGGTCTGCATCATCAACATTAAGATGAAATTACCCTGCAATCACAAACACAGAGCTCAGATCTGTAGTAATTGCACAAAGAAAATCTCATTATTCTGCAATATGCACTTCAAAAATAAGCACACAACCTTTTCTCCCTCTAGTGACGCATTTAAAAAGCAACTTTAAGTATCACAGAATCTTGCCTATTAAAATCTGGGAAAACAAATAGAGTTTACAAAAGACTTGGGAGATTCATATTTGTTTATTATTGGTTGTGGTAAAAAAAAAGTTTGTGTTTTATTTATATGAAATGGTATTGCCATAGGATGACAGGCTGGATCATCGAGGAGTTTCATGATTTATCCTCCCTTGGCATTTTAGGTTTTTTATTAAAAACAGTGAATGAAAATCAAAAAGTACTGCGTACCTAGTGATGATTCTGATTCTGATTCCGGGCTGCCTCCTGGGAGGATGACCTCCCTTGCCCTTGGCCTTTATGTGTTTGTGGGCACTAGAACCAGATGAAGAAGCTTCCTGTAGCAGGTCCAAAACTGGCCATCATCAATGCCTGTCTGCAACCTCAGAGCATGACTTTATTTGGAAATAAGGTCATAGCAACTGCAATTCCTTAAATTGAGAAGATCATATGGACAGTCCTCCTTGAATACAGAACAATTACCTCCATTTTAGATAAACCTGGCCCTATCTCCACATACTGATGTGTGGCTAAGAGATGGCTAAGTTATTTCCTTTACCCTTCAATTGTGTCTAAGCAAAGTAAATAGGGCTGGCTGAGGTACTGATGTGTAATCTTTTAAGCCAAGTGACAGGACTGTTTCCTTGCCTCAGTGTCTCCCTCTAAATGATTGAGCCCAGAGGGATGGCAGGGGCAATGCTTCAGGCTGTCAACTGGGTTTAAGACTTGAGATGAGAGGCTATGGCTTCCCAGGGCACAAATGTTTACACAGCAGAAACTGAAGCAACAGCCCCCTAAATGTTAAATGCTATCTCAATTGTGTTACACAGATTGGTCTTTCTGCATATTGCAGAGGTGCTTTCAGGTCTCCTAGTTAGCTCAGCTCGTGATACTCACATAATTCCCACCATTCTCAGTTTCACTCATCTTCAAGCCACTCACTTCTTCACAAATTAATAAAATCTGAGTCAGGCCCTAGGTTGAGGCCTTTGTTTCATGAACCCTCATCTGGACTGGACTCAAGATCTCTTGGCTGCCCTTAACTGCAACTGTGTGTTAGTATCTTTACTCTTGAAAGGGATTTCACTGGAGGTAGTAATTTGGAATTAACTTGCTAGAATTCCAATAATGTTTCCAAAGTATTACAAATATAAACTTCCCAACAGGGACAGAAAAAAGGCCTCAGTAGTTGAGGATGTACTGAGGTTGGTGGGCCCTAAGCCTAACAGTGACATCCTAATAAGAAGGGGAGAGGACACACAGGGAGATAAAAATTCAGGGAAGAAGTTGATGTAGAGATTAGAGTGGCTTGGCAAGCCAAAGCCTGCCAAGGGTCACCAGAATTTCCCAGAATTGAAGAGAGATGCATGGATTTCATTCTCTGTCAGAGTCTCCAGAGGTCACTCTGCCAACACCTTGATTTTGGACTTTGATGATTTATTATAGTGGCCCTAGGAAATTAATACACATAACTATTGTATTGGATAAGAACAACACTCTCAACAATTGCAACAATTTTATATAAACTATCTAATTTACCTCTCACCATAACACAGAGCAAGCTGCTGTTATCATACCCACTGTACAGATTGAGGAAGTGAACTATCCTTCCAATCGTTTTGCAAACACTTACCCCTCCACAGTGCATCCTTTTCTGTTGGGCACATGGTGACTTCTAACATCTGCAATAAAACTGCATCCGAATCAGGAAACAAAAGGGCAGAGAAGGACAAACAAAGTTTTATCTGGTGTTACCCTGCCTATGCCTTCAGTGCTTAGGTGACCCAGTTCTAATCTGCCCTGCCCTTGTCTTGGTTTATCTTTGAGGACAAGATGCCTGGATGCTAGAGGTCCCTTTTCTGGTGGGCTGACCAAAACTGGCTGGATCTCAAATGCTTTCACAGATAACCTGTATCATCAAAGAATCCATCTGCATGTTAAACAATCTCTCTCCAGTGTCATGGGACTTGGCCACAGTAATGACTGGAAAGAAATATAAGAGGAACATACACACACTCCTCTGGGGTCAGCTTCTGGGGGACTCCAGGCCTGTCACATCCTCACATTCCCTCACATCCTCACTGTAGTCTTGTCCTCATGAGCCAAGTCTGGGCTGACCAACAGTGTGATCTCTTCAGATGCCCAGATCAGCTTCCACTGGGACATCCAATATTTCAATGGACTAACATGTAACTTTTTATATTTTCATTTATAGAACTAAAACTAAGAGTATTCTGAGTTATGCTTCCTGTGGCCTCAGTTTTAGAGAATAGTTGTTTTAAAATACTAAATTATGCCCTTCTATCATCTTTTCACATGAGTTGAATATCAAAAATCAGCAGCAGCCCTGCACTTACAAATTTCCCCTGTCCATGTTACCCCAGATAGATTAAATAGCAGAAATCCATTGTCAATATTTGCTTGCACTAAAACTCATCTTTGTGGAGCAGAAGAGCCAAAAGTATTCTATCTGGGACAGATTCACAAGCATCAAAATTAAAAACAAATCTCTGAAGAGAGGCTCATGTTATTTCTGTTATTTAAACATTCATAGAACCCTGACATAATTTCAGATTTTATATCAGAGTGGCCAAAATAATTATTAGCTTCACTGCATTATGTTATTTTCTGCTGACATTGTTTTGAACTCTCCTTTAAGACCATGCCTATTCAATACTTAAAATTCTAAATCCTTTGAATAAGCTAAAATATAGCAAGAGTGTAAGTCTTGTACAGTATATGCAAAGGAAACTAGAGGTCATAAAAGAATGGTTTTTGGATATTAAAATACTTTTGGATATTAAATCTATACTTTTGAAGCTATTGTTAAATCTCTGGCATTTAGATTCCTTATTTAGATAAAAAGGACTTTTTTCTCAAGTGAAAATGAAATAGTCATCTGTGTGGCTGTGAGGGAAATACAGGTCTTAGCATGGCTAGGTTTTCTCTGTGGCTTAACAAGATCATTTATCCAGCTGGTTTCTCCTCAGTGAAGTGGTTGTACCCTGAAGGACAGATGTTGTCATTAGGCGAGAGATGACATTTAAGGGAGTATTTCTGTTTTTTAGGGTAAAGTTTTGCTCTTTTGTCTGTGAAGAGGACTATGGGATTGGGAATTACAGTACACCCAGAAATATATCCTCTTTAATTTGTTGTTTGCTCTGCTGCCAGTTGTACATACTTGACATTTTCACTTTCCTTTCTTCTGGCGCCATATTGTCTACTGTGAGCTGACCAGACTGACTGTTCCATGCTGGGTTTTACTTCTTGAGAAAGTACATTTCTGTGGTTGAGAAAAGCTGAGGAAAGGGCTAACGGGTGTGGTGATCAACATTTAGTCCGCCACTGACTCACCTGGCTGAGCTGAAAGAGGTGGCATTAGAACTCACCCTTTGCTTGAATGTTTACAACTATAAATGAAGATGTTGTTCCATAGAGATATGGGGTAGAAATTATTACTCATGAGTAAGCTAACATTATTTCTCAAAAATCTGATTTGCTTGAAATAATGGTGTCATTAAGCCCTTGTATTTATTCACGAGGAAACTGAGGGACTGTTAAAGTTGGTGAGAAGATAAAAACATTTCCTCCGCCCTCCTATGTTCAGTGAAGCTCATGAAATACTCTGATAAGAGGCTGAGTTATAGAAGGGGAAAGCACAACACTTACTGACATTAATATTTTTATGTGCACAACACCTTCACAGATAAGAAGCCAAGACTCAGAAGCAGTTACATATGAGGTTGCGTATCCCAACTTTAAAATGGGCAATAAGTTGTGGAGAAGTAACTAAGCAAAGGACAAGGGAGAGGAACTACCGGAAGGGACCAGGAATACCCGGAGGAAATGCATAGAAGGTCAGGGTTATGGAAATGAGGTCTGTCTGTGCAGGTTCATCCTGACGTGGCTGCTTGAGTCTGGTGGGAAAAATCAGTCTCCTCTTCGGCACAGCGTAGGGAGCACCTTCCTCAAAGGAAAACCTATGCTCAGATTTGGGCCGGTAAGAGGGGGACAAAGAACTTTCTCTACATCTATTGTTTTCCCTTTTCCTGTAATACATAACAACCCTTATGACAAGCAGCGTATTTTGGATGGCACATTTTGACTTTCTACAGTTTTGGATCAGAGAGGACCCCATAGAGTTGAAGAAGAACAAATTACTTAATTAGAGGAAATTGGATTCAAACCTCAAAATTCAGGGTAGCAAGAAAGAAAAGTTAGAGATACAGTAGGGGCTTCTACATGTGCACCATATGTATTAGTCATTTTGCCATCTCTGGGACAAAGCACTGGAAACTTGAAGGAGAGGTTTATTTTGTGCAGTTTTCACAAATTTCCATGGTTGATTGGCTGCAAGGCAGAAATGGCCTGGTAGGAAAGCATGCTGGAGGAAAACTACTCACCTCACGGCAAGAGAGGGAGAGAGAGGAGAGCTAGAGACAGAGATACGGAGACAGAGATGGAGAGACAGACAAAGAGAAACAGAGAGACACAGAAGAGAAATGAGGAGAGGAGAGGAAAAGAAAAAAAGGAGAGAAGAGGGGAGGGGAGGGACCAGGAACAAGAGGACACCCCTCCAGGTCACAGTCCCAGTGACCCCCCTTCTCTAACCAGCACTCTCAGCACTAACCACACACCCAGCTACAAACTCACCAGTAGATTAATTTATCCATAAGCACAGAACCCCAATGATCCAATCACCCTGTAAAGGCCCCAACTCCGAGCATGTGAGACTTTTGTGGGACATTTTAGATCTAAGTCATAATACCACAGAAGTGTCATCACACATTCCAAATGTCGAGGTGAAAAGGGAAGGCTGAAAGCCTTTCCTTAAATTGTCAATTTTAAAGATGAAGAAATAGGGTCTAGAAAGATGAAATGATTTGTCCACAGTGACCTTGACAGGTAGATAGAATAACTGCTCGTAGGGTGAGAACCCCTTATCCATCTATCACACTTAGGGAAGGCTGCCCGCAGGAAGGGTCAGAAATATCAACTCAGTGCACCTTTAACAATGAAGGGATGGTCTCAACTAAGAAATGCTACTAGGGAGTAGCACCAGGCTTCAGTAATACAATGGTTCACCATTTTCAGTGACCTGGACTTCAGCAAATCTGAGGGTTTTCACTCTTTTGTGCTTTTCATGTCTCTCTCCAGTTCCATGCATTTCACCTTAAAAGGAAACTGTTCGGTGTAAAGAAATGAGCCCCTTCACTCTGAGGTTATTTCCTATTGTCAGCAAGAAATCTTCCCAAAAATCTCTCTCAGACTCCTCTCACATATTAGTTGGGACCATGTAAATCACTGACAGGGGTCCCAATCATTTCTACCACTTTGGGCTGCAGAGAAGTCACCTACTCACCTGTATAAGAGTATAACTTTGCAAAAGAGGGTAAATACATGGTGAAAGATAAATACAAGAGAAAGGAATTAGATGAAGATCCAATGAAGACTCAAGAACTTTTGGGATCTAAAGTAAGGCTACCCCATAATATGGGGACACTTGCCATAAAGGCAGTGAAAGTGGAGAATAATGTTTTGGATAAGGAGACTGAGAGGTTTCTTAAATTAAAGGCTCAAGACTGCACCTAGAATCTCCTCAAGAAAGCATCACACGTAATTTGAGATCAACTGCATTCTTGATGGTTTGTGACTGATGCTAATTGATGCACACTTGAAAGGAGAGAGCAGATACACCTACATGCAAAAGAGAGAGTATCCACCTCATCCAACCCAGTTTTACCTCTGGAATGAACCTGCATGGCAGTGCTGGACTGCTGGACTCTGCCTGGACTGCCAGGCTGAGCGATGCATGATACTGCTTATCTGTGTGCACTCTGCCTCCCTGTAATGCCTGCCTGTACATGAGCCTTTAGTGAGTTCATGGCTCACTGGTTACCTTTATCCTGAGAAAGGAGTACCTAGGAGGGAGAATTTTAAAGCTCTGAATACTGAAAATGTATCTCTTGTCCAGTAAACTCACAAACTGGCATACAGACTGGACTTTAGTGGGCTGGGCTTGTGTATTAGTCCCTCTTTATCAGAACTGGAAAATGAACTAATAGAATCCTGGATGTCCACAGATGTGTCCAGACCACAGCTCATATTCTCCCTGCCAATTCTCCCTCCCCAGATGCCTGGGGAGCCCTTGTCAGGGCCAGCGGCTGGCAACCCATGGACCTAACTCTCTCCCTCTCTTCCTCCCCTGTTGCTTGCTTATCACTGCACCTGGTGCAGAGCTAAGATATATCAAATCCAAGGAAGCGGCTGTTGGCCAGTTTCCCAAATTTCTCCTGCTGTCTCTCCTTAGTAAGCCTGCTACCCCAGCCTCATTCAGACTCTGAATTCCCCAGCCTTGCCCTTGGGCTGTGCAGATGCCAGGATTGATGAGCTCCGTGGGCTGCAGACAGTTCTGCAGAGTTCTGGCCCCCTGGAGGACGTGGGTTTGGTTCCCCTTTTCCCTTTAGTGGTAATTGAGTGTCAGGATAACAGATGGAGGCAGGGGAGAAGGGACCACAGTCTCTTTCTGCACATGGGGGAAAGCACTGTGCAGGAGAGATTCAGGATTCAGGATCCCAAGAGTTAAAATTTTAGGGTAGTTGGCTATTAATTTTTCTTAATAGTTTGGAGAGAATTTGGCCAGTAAAACAAAATGTGAATGCATCTTAATTTCTCAGCTATAATCCCTAAGATTTCTCTTCAGAGAACTTGACAAAAACCCATCTCAGGAGAGACTTCCATGACCAACAGTGGGAAACAGCTTCTGAGGTCAGGATCAGAGCACCTACTTAGACATTTCTTCACCATCACAAGTCTAAGTCATGTGGACTTGTGCAAATACTAAAATGCTTGTCCTGCCTTCATCACCAAATGGGGCTTTGGCCAGTTTTATCTGCCCTTTCTCTACCTCGCTCTGCATAAAGCACTCTTCATTCCAGGAATCACACCTGCTCGAGACTTCCTTGATTATGAGGGGAACATCAGTGATCTGAAGCTCTCCTTAGCCAGTGACCCAGCACTGGAAATCAGAGTATCTTAGGGTCTCCAAAGAATTTGTTCCAGTAATGGGACAACACAAACCTAAATTACTTCATTCTGGGAATCCATGTTGACCACTTGGGAAATAGAGGCTACCTTTCCTATGGCTACCTATGGAGAGTGTAGGTCTTAAGATATGGTAACAAAGCTGAAAATCTGTCAATGTGATCAAAGCAGAAATATGACACAAGGGAAGGAGAAGTGGGGCTGTCATGATGCTGTATAAATTGTGGAACTCCAACATGGCAGACATCTAGCATTTTGGAATGTGTATCAATAGATTCGTTTCTTAAAAGTCTATTTCAGTTCAAGGGACCTGGCCTTTTCATGACAGAATTCAAGTACGCTCAAGTTATATGAGTTTTAAGTTCAGGTTTTAATCCCAGTTAAACCTATTTCTTGTCCTCTTTGTTATTTCTATTTTAATTCAAGATAGTATAATGCTCTGCTGTTGTCATCAAAGAATAGATTCCTTATCCATATTCTCCAAAGAGTAGCTAGTGACCTCTCCATAGGAAGACTTTGCTACTTTTTAACTTCTCATTGAAATGAGTTGTATAAAATATGCATTGTTAACATAAAAAATCATAGGTACCCCTCACCCAGCTTCTGCAAATAGACCTCTCACTACATCACAAATGCATGCTTCATACTGGACAATTAACACTGATACCATATGGTAGCTAAGCATGCACCTCATAAAGTCTCAGCAGTCATTGCTCTAATGCTCTGTTCCTGATCACAGATCCAGTCCGGCATCACAGGTAGCCTGTGGTTATTCTATCTCCTTAAATCTATCTCAGTCTGTGACCACTCACCATTCCTTGATTTTCATAAATGTTGACACTTTTGAGAGGACTGCCTGGTTGCTTACAAAATTTCCTGCAATTTGAGTGTCTGATGTTTATTCATGATCAAATCCAGGTTAGGCATTGGTGGCAAGCATGGCACAGAAGTGACACTGTGACTTTGTCAGCACATTGTGTCAGGATAGACAGTATATGGCAGAGCAAGGTCAAAAATATAGATCTGTGTGTGCGTGTGTGCACATGTTGTAGTCAGGGGCTGTGCAGAGAACAATTAGAATAAGGACATGGAGTTTATAATATTTTTATAATGGTCACCAGGAGTTAACACAAGAAACTGAAGGAAATCTGTCTGCAACACCAAAGACGTAGATTATTTAGTCAAGGGTCTAAATCCAACAGCAGTGTCCCACATGAGTCCAGATGAAAACCCAGAGCTCATGACAATGCCTCCCACATGTCCAACTGGAGGTCCAGAGCCCACAAGAAGGACTCACGCCAGTCTCTTTTACTGATCTGTGCCAGGAAGGCTCAAAGGTCAGTGGTGGAAGTCAGAAAGTCTATGCCAGCAGGATGAAGGAGCTGTGCTGATAGGTTGAGTATTCTATGCTGGAGCCAAGAAGAAGTCACACTCACAACAAAGACCAGGGCTGACCTTAAAAGCACCACAGCCATCCTCAGCAACATGGAGGCCTCAAGCTCCTCTGACGACAAGCACGGTTGAGTCCTGTCAGGAAGCAGTGTGACAAGTTCATCCTGGAGACCAAGCAGCACATGTCTTCCCCTCTAGAGCCAGGAAGAATGTTAGATGTGAGGACCAAAGTTTCTCCAGGAGAACCAAGGGCTCAAACAGCAAGTCATAGGAGAACCCACAATGCCTCAATGCAACAATGCAACAACACTTAGCTTCTCCTTCTCCATGTCTCTATTTATGCTGGCAACTTTCCTCAGGTGGAACATCTACACTCAGCAGCATGGTGATTCAATTCCGCTGGCGTTAAGTTGACCACCAGTTTTAAATCCATAACAGCGTGCATACACACATAATATCTATATAGCTTCCAGCTATACAGAAATGGATAGAGGGCTGGATTTGACCTGTGGGCTCAAGGACCCCAGTTGGACAGGGAACCTTTGAAAACTTGTCAGTTAATGCCACACCTCTGCTTCATTTCCTTTTCCTAAACTGACTTTTCGCTTCACTCAGTAAGAACTTGTCATACTCGTTCTGTAGAAAAACAGAGCCACAGAAGCAATATTAGTGTGTGTGTGTGTGTGTGTGTGTGTGTGTGTGTGTGTGAAAAGACACTTTTTGAGGATTTTCTCTATAACCATAGTGGCTGGCAAGTCTGAAATCTGCAGGGTAGGGTGTCAGTCTGGAAATCTAGGGAAGAACTGACATTGCAGTTGAAGTCTGGTCTGTGTGCTGCTCAAATCTTTTCTTGCTAGAGTGCAGTCTTTTGTTCTTTCCTTGCTTCAGGTAACCAGGTAAAACCCACCCATGATATGAACAGCCATCTGATCTACCTTGGGTACATTATCTCATCCGAAGTACCCTCACAGAACTATCCAAAGTAATGTTTAACTAAATATCTGGGAACTGTGGCCTAGCAAAGAAGTTCTTATTATAAACTCAACCATCAAAAAGTCCTTCCCAAAGCCTGTACGGCCCTGTGTGACCAGGTCTCAGTTACTTTTCCCACTTTCCTTCTACTCTCCCACTTGATGATTGTGCTCAATTTAAACTAGTGGGTCTCAAGTTTGCTGGCATCAGAATCAGCCAGAGAGCTTTGATTTTGAGAGCCCCTATCCAGCGCTCCTCATTCAGTAGGTCTGAAGCAGGGGCCCAAGAACTTGCATTTCTAAAGATTTCCCGTGTGATGCTGATGAAATGTGGCCAGGTGGTCACACTTTGAGAACTACTGTTGTAGGCATGCTGGTCTTGTTTCTCAAAACAAAACAAAACAGAAACACACACACAAAAAATTACAAGCACTCTTGAAACCTGGGAAATCTGAATGTTCCTTCTACCAAGAAGAGTATTTTTGTAGGTATCTGGATATAATTAGATTTATAAATGGTTCTGGCAGTAAGTAAAGTCCTGATTCATAGCACTTGTTGGTTCCCAGTATGCAGTTCTTCCACCCTGACTTTGAATTACCAGTGTGATATCACAGAATGTGAACTTGGGGAAAGATGTCCCAGTTGGTTCTTAGACACCAATGTGAGCAGGCTCAATGCATCACTGTCTGGGTGATGTCTTTATGTCTGCTCAGTGCTTCTCCTTTTTTTGAGGGCTTCCCTGATCACCCCATAAAACAGCCCAACTATCCCCCAATCATTCCCTCTTACCTCATTTTAGTTCATTGCATTTACTTTTTCCTATGATAGATTTCTATTTTATTTTTCCTTACTAAGTAGCAGTTTCCAAGAAAGCTCATTCCGTACTGTGTACTTGAAACCTGGGAGGATACTTGGCACAGAAGAGGTGATCAGTGACTGTTTGTTGGATGTGTGAATGAATGCCTGAGTTTTTCTATGCACTTGATCACAGTCTGTCTCCAGGAGAGGAGGGACTTTGTCCAGTTTGGTCACTATTGTTTCTTCATCCCTGACATGTAACAAATATGAACAGATAATTTTTGTTGATTTAATGTATCCAGTTGTGATGATGATAATATGAGGGAGTGTATGTGAAGGTACTAAGATTAGGAAATTGTGATCCAAATATCAAAAGCACTGTACACTCACTCAGCCTCTAAATGTGAAATCAGGAAAAATTCTGCTCCTGACACAGAGGGAGCAGAGACAGGAAAAATCTAGGAATATCTCTCCCAGTTTAAGTTTCCCATTAGTCAACAGTGAGAAAGAACTGTCACTTGAATACTTGTCTCAGGGTCCACTGGAGGGAGAACCACAGTGGAAGCACAGGTCCCCGGGGAATGAGTGCTCTCTCCGATTGTTCTTCTTCTGGACCTAACAGCTGAAGAAGCTGCGACTTTTACCTAAGCTATGGGAGCAGAGGACCAGCGAGGCTGAATGACCCCAAAGGGACGCATGTGACAGATTCTTGGTGGTAGATGCAATCCAAGGAGCCCAAACTTGGCGAAGAGTTCCCAGGAACAAGACTGCTTTACACCCCTCTACAGTTGGTGTCCCTGAAAAAGCAAAGCTGTTCAGGGAAGCTGGTAGGTGTCGGCCGGAGAAATATGGGCAGCTAATCTGCATATCTTTTAGTGACCTTCCAGAATGACAGCCAAGCAACCAACGCATCTCTGTTTGCAAATGATAGAGATCTTATTTCTCAGGACGGCAGGATTGATGTGGCAGCCGCAGTGCCATTAGACCTGGAAGATGCTCTGTTCTCATTACTGTCTCCTGGCAACACAGCACCAGATGCCGCTGTGAATATTAACGATCCTCATTCATGTAACCTTTAGTGCTTTCTGCAAGATCAGGCCAGCTGCAGCCAGGGACTGACGCTATCTGCATCTGCAGACGCCATCTCCACAAATCTTTTCTTCTTTTGCCCACTGGAGAAGAGAATTATTAATGAGATTTTTATCTAAGGAGAGGGTTTCTACTTCTCTGTGGAGATGCTCACTTTCCAAGCAGTACCCCATTTTCTAAGAAAGATAACAATGCTCCCTTTCTGCTGGGACTCTTCTGTGATCAATTTTGTTGACTTTATCTACTGGTTAGAATATGAGATTTATCTAATATCTTTGTTTCTTCATGTGTGGGGTTGAAAAATAAACATGGAATTGGTTAAAAGGGGAAATCAAATACTACTAGAAGTCTCAGTGGATTTTGTTCTTTTTTATTAGCATCCAGCAACTCTACTGACAGCACTGCCTGTCATAACAGGTCACTGCAGACTCTGCCTGGAGTCTAGTGTTTTGGCTTCTTCTACTAACACTCACTCTTGGACACGCCAAGCCTTTCAAAGTGCTTCAAGCTGGGATGCCTAGTTCCTTTCTCTTTGTGTTTTGTTTCTTTAGGCCTTGGGCCAGTGGTTGTTCTTGAGGGCAACTTGATGCACTGCAGAGCAAAGAATCTCTCCCTCTTTCCCTCTCTCCACCCTTTTCTTCCCTAATATTTAGTGAAAGGTCTATGAAGCTAGGTCCATCCATATATCATTGCTCTGTTGTTATCAAGGCATGGGATCCTGGGCATGTTGTCCAGGCTGTGAACCTCATTTTCACATACACAAAAAACATAGAGGAATATACTGTGCTCAGGCTGACACAACATTAAAACTTGTAACATATGCTGAGTGCCTGGGACAGTTCCAGGTACTCTGAGGTCTCTGTCCACATGGTCTGGCAGGGTAGGTGGTCTCAATCAGTGCCCTCCATGGAACTTGCCTGTTGGTCTGGGCATAGCTCACACTGATTCCAGATTTGGTTGATGGGACATCAGCAGATGTGACTGAGTGGAGGCTTGGAAAGAGCTTGTGATTTGGGACTTTTTCCTTTGTGATGCTCCTGCCACCAAATGAGGAAGCCTCATCAGCCTCTTGGGGAATGATGGCCATAGGAGAGAGGCCCAGAGAAGCCTGAGATGGAGAGCAGCTGTATAAGCAGCCCTGTATGAGACCAGCTCAAGGTTAAGAAAAAATACTGTGGGCAACAACAAGATAATTTTTATTTGAAAGTACTAAGTCTTAGAGTCATTTGTTATGCAGCAAAGGCTAGCTGATGTACCCAAGGCTGTCTTAGACCACACAATAATCGTGTAAGGAGGCTGATGTTATTGTCTGCCTTAGGGATGATGATGTGTGTGCTCAAGAATATTAGGCTAATGTCTACATCCAGATCTTGAAGATAAATGCTAAGGAAGCTGTGCCTGGTGGAACATGTATATATCCTGGTATTCTGGGAGGCTGAGGCAAGATGATTACAAGATGATTGGAGCCTAGCCTGGACAGTTTAACAATTTAGTGAGACTGTGTCTCAAAATGCAAACTAAAAATGGGCTGTAGATGTAGCTCAACAAGAAGGCCTTGGGTTCAATCCACAGTACAGGGTGGGAAAAGATGCAAGGGAGAAGTATAAGGTAAAGCACATTTGAACCTGTTCCTGAGGGTAAAAAATCTTACACTCCAGGAGGATGCTATGGCTGTCTCAGCACCCACTAACTTTTCTAAGGTACCATAGAGCTAAGAAAGCCAATGAAGCTGAAGGATGAGCTCACAAGAATGCCAGACTTCCACTCTGCAGTGGGGAGCAGACTGGCAGCAGTTTCTGCTCTGCTGCTCCTGGTCTCTGTGATGACCATGTGGGTGAACTAGTGTCACTTTGTTACATTCCTGGGAGCTCAGGTGCACAGCCAGTTTTTCAATATTCTCTTACCCTTCAGGGCTGGCTCTGGCACCCAGTGAAATAAGTTACTGCATACCCTAAAGAACCCCAAATTTCAGTCAAGAGAAAAACTCCTTTAAATTAAACTTTGTGGATTCTGAAAGTTTAGTAAATTCAGATATCCTTGAAAGAACAGCATATCCATACAGTTAATTCCTCATTGTGGCTGATGGCAGATTTATATTGGTAGATATCTAGCATTGATTGCTTTATGGTAGCAATGTCTACTAAAAGTATAATATCAGAGCCAGATGATGGCACACACCTGTAACCCCAGCACTCTGGGGTGTTGAGGCAGGAAGGTCACAAGTATGAGCTCAACCTAGAAACTTAGTGACATAGAAAGATCCTGTCTCAAAATTTAAAAAAATCAAAAAGGGCTGAGGAGATACTTTAGTATGAAGACCCTGAGTTTAGTCCTCAGTACTGATAAAAAGACAGGCCAAAAGAAAAAAAGACCAAAGAAAGAAAGAAGAAAAGGAGAAAGGAAGCCATGCCACCCATGGTGACTCAGGCAGTGGAAGCTGAGCAGGCCAGGGGAGAACCAGGAAGGAAGCAACTAATGGATTCTGAGGAACACAGGCTGAGATGATACCAACTGAAGTAAAGCAACAACTTAGTGCTTATATTGTTCAGTTTACTTTGCAAGCCTAAACCAGTAGCCTGAGCATTAATTTAGAGGATAAGAATATGCAGTATAGTAACTACGATGGACTCCCTACTGTTTTATTTTTGAAATCCAATATTGGGTTTTCACAGTTTTGCTTTGTTTCATTTTACTGTTCTGTTCTATTCCTTTTAAAATTAAAAAAATTTTAAAACTTAAAACAAAAAAAAAAGAATGAAGGAAAGGAAAGGAAAGGAAAGGAAAGGAAAGGAAAGGAAAGGGAAGGAAAAAGAAAGGAAGAGAAAAAAGGAGAAAAAAGAAAAGGAAATACAGTGTCAGCCTATGTGGTGGTACATGTCTGAAATCCCAGCTACTCAAGAGGCCGAAGCCAGAAGATCAAGAATTTAAGGACAACCTGGACAAGCAGGGCTGTGTGACACAGTTGTCAACATAAAATAAAAAGATCTGGACAAGTAGCTCAGTGATAAGTGCTTGTGGTGTGAAGCCCTGTTTCCAACCCAGAACTCAGGAAAAAAAAGGAATACAATATCTATTGATACAGTGTTAAATTTTTCAGTAACTACATTAAAAAAATGTCAGAAAAGGAGCTCAGGTAGAATTAAAAACTCATTTAATTTGATTCTAAACTTCTTCAGTTTCAATGTGTCATCAATTTAAAAAGCTATGAATGAGCTACTTTAGGTCAAGCTCACCACACCTCTGGATTTCAGTGGCTGCCAGGGGTTGGTGGCCGTGGTGCTCCCAGCTGTAGAGAGGACCTGAGAATCATGACCTTCCTGCACTGTGCATGTTGAAAGAGCTCATACGTGAAGTTCTATGTCACTGTGCAGGGCCCACAGGGGTCAGCAGTTTTAAGTTTTAATAACTTCCACTATAGAGGTATAAATGTTATAAATGTACTAACCCTCCCATGTGAAAGTTTGATGGTCTAAATTTGCTTTATTCACCCATATTGAATAATGCATTTTAAATTTAATTGAATTTCTTTCTGCAGAACTGGAGATGGAATCTGGGATCTTGCACAGGCTAGGCAAGCGTTCTGCTGCTGAGCTACACCCCAGCCCTAGGGGAATCTGTTTAATGATTGTGCAGCAGTTTCTGGGTGACACTCTTTCCTGCGGGTCAGCAGCAGGACCTCTTTCCTGGCTACTGCTCTGCTGGTGTTCCATCAAAGGTGTCATGTTTGTATTGAACCCATATATCATCTTCTGGTGATAAAGGTTCACCACCTCCCAACATTGCCCAGAGTGACTTAGAGCCTGGACAGCAATTGTGCCGAATTCAGTAAGAATGACTGCTACTCTAAAATTTTCACAATTGATCTTTCAAGTGCTATTTGTTGTAATTTTATAGCATTTTACTCTTCTAAGGAAATTAAAGATTAATCCCTGCTGGACATTTGAATGTCACATGTTTGCAACAGGCACCTTCAATGTGGTGACAACCACTCCATCTGCAGATTTTCCTCCAGGGCTCTGTGGTAGGGCTGCTCTGCAGTTTGAAAGGCCAAGAGGTCTGTGGTGCTGGGACAGGCCTTTTAGGAACTGAAAAAACACTCATCCCTCTTTGTGTCTACCGCCATAAGACAGCTGGCTCCTGTCTTTCTGCTCTGTGTCTCCCACATTCATTTTCCAAGGCGTTAAGGGAGGGTTCCGTAACTATGCACAGGAACCCTGGACGTTATGACTTTATTTGTCAAAGCTGCCATGTCTTCAGGAAGAGTAGAGTTGGCAATCATGAAAAGCTGGCCAGCAATGCTTGATTTCAAAATCCGTAGATGCCACAATTTTGAAGGCTATGACTAAGACTCAGAATAATCCACTCATCTAACTTAATGTTTCTTAAGAAATGTGTCACTGCCTCTGACACAGAAGAGCCAGCCCCTAAGGTAGACGTCTCCATGAATGAAATGTGGCTAGATTTCAACCCCAACTCTGCTTCTTGATTGAGTGTCCTTGTACACAACTTCTACAATTGTACACGGTGGTCCTGGCTTCTGTCTGCTTGCTTCACCTCTCCAGACAAAAGTGGCCCACTGAACTAGGCAGCAAGCAGGTTCATGGACAGTTTGGATAGATTGTTCTGACCCATGGATTGAGCTATGCCCCATTAGTTGCTTTTAAAAATCAAGCAGAATACTTAACCTTCTAAGGAAAAGAAAATAAAAGATTCTAAATATCCTCAGTGTTACTTAGAAACAATGGAACTCAGCTTCCAACTTCTGCCACCCCGCTGGAACACACTGCATTTTATTAATATGTTTTGCCCTTTCCCTATAGGAGTTCTATATATCACGTGTCATGAGACCAGATTACATTTATTCCCAATAATTTGGACCTTGAACCAAAGCACCCGGAAAGGAAGAAATGATTTCTTACCATGCTTCCAAGTGGGGCCGGGGCCCTTTGGACCAGAAGAGCACACATATTTACACAAGCCACAGAGAAATACCACTGAAATGATGTCTCGCTCATTTTCTCTGGCTTTGATTAGAGATTAAACAATTCCCAAAGAATGCTAAAAGCAAGAGAAAATATACATCCCCATGTGTTCGAGCAGATGGCATATGGAAACTCAATGAACTGATGATAGAAATACAGACTTATAGTATTGACACTTATTGGTGTAAAGAGATTTCTGAAAATCTAATTGGCCTCGATGATGAAGAGATCATCATTTGGCTTCATTATTCTAACTGAAAATGGAAAGAGAACTTGCTCCCTAGTTTCAGAAAGAATTTTTAAGCTACCCAGGTGCTTCCTGTAATTGCACCATTACTTGTAGTGAAAATGACAGGTCAGGAAATTTTCATTTTCTTATGCTGTTTCTGATTGTAAACACTACCTTTCCTTTTTCCATCAGAAAAAGACCCAGACGCACACTTTTCAGTCCATCATGACTTAATGTAACAGTTCATTTTGCCCTCATTTTCTCCTTCTCATCTTGGAGTCGTAATTTGAGTTCATCCAGAGAAATGAGGAGAGGCAAGCTACTTCTTCATCTAACCTTGTTCTCAAGAGTTCGGAGAACCTTGTTTCAGCTAACGTGTGTGATAGACTTCACTGGTGGCCTGGCTATGTCCTAGGCACTAACTGCTCTTCACTGGTGAAGGTGTCCTTATTATGAAGGGACTGTTCCATCCAAAGGTGTTGACCTTCCCTCACCCTGTGATTGGACCATGCCAGAAATACCAGAGTTACCACCATGAAGAGAATCACCTGTATGCAGCTGGTAACAAATGAGAGTTGGAGGATACACAAGCCAGCATCCTCGTCCTTGGATGGAACAACTTTGAGGTACTTCTCCAACAAGTCCACTGAGGCAGGCTGCTAAAGAAAGCATAGCTCATCTAGCTTTCTAAAATTAAGTACTTCCTAAATATTCCATGGAATATTCTTGTCCTAAAACTTTACATGTTATTTGTCAGAAATTCAAATTTAACAGGGCATTTTGTCTTTTTATTTTCTAAGTTTGGCAAGCTTCCTGCAAGGAGATGGAGCCTCAGTTGTCCAGGACTTGTTGGTACTATGGACATGTCCCCCTGTACCATTCCAATTGTTCCCTGCTGTGGCTTCCTGCAGTTTGATTCTTCTTTAGTCCTATAAGTCAACCCTGAAATGGAGATTCTTGCTGGAGTGCTTTATGGAGGCAGTATTGTTAGGAGAAAGCTAGACAAAGATGAGAGAGTGGGATAGGTCAGGAAAAACAACTAAGCAAGGGTATTGTTTGGGCTTCAGGCTGATCCAATGGACTATGCATGGACCATGTCTGATATCGCACAATTCATGCCTTATATTAGGAGACTGACTCCCTCTCCCCCTTCCAGGCACTATTCAGTCACCAGTTGTGGTTGACACAGATGAGGGCAAGGTTGAAGTTTCAGGGATGGCATGGACAACATGTACTACGTCTTTCCATTCTTGGCTTCGGGCTTGCTTCTCCGAAAGTGGAACCTAAAACACTGAACCACTGGTAAAATCCTCAGGGACTCCTAATTCCTCTAGGTAATCAATCACCCATCAAGTCTGCTTAGCAGAAGCAGTAAGAGTGGGCACACAGACTAAAGTCTCTGAAGTACTAAATTCTGTGAATTCCTTGTGAGCTGGGACGGCAATTTGCTTGCAATACTTTGCATGTAAAAATATGGCCAATAAATATTTGCTGAATTGAATTGTACATGGAAGCAAAACCAATATAGGTACACTATAAGCATTAATAAAAACCAGAAGTTTGATGAATACATAAAGTATAATAAACACAGCACTCTGTTAGATTACTCATTTTTAAAATTCAGTGAACAAGAACTATTGCAATATCGTGTCTCAGATTTACCTTAGAGCTAGTCCTTGCTTTGTTAGACATTAGTAAACAAACAAGATACAGGGACTCAGAGCACTGTGCTGAGTGTCACAGAAGCACAGATGACAGCAGCTAAGAAATTAGAGGATCAGAGTCATGAAGGATCTGCCTTCCCAAAATGTTTCCCCAGAGGTCTGTGTTTTTTGAAGACAATCAACTACATGTAGGAAATGCACGGCACTGCTGGACCGGAAGGCTCATTTGTCAAAGTCACCTCACTTAGATCTCAAGATGTTGCTTTCCCCAAAGCCACCAAACCCAGATGACACTGCCCTGCGGGTGCTGACTCTTCAGTACATGGGCACCCAGAGAGTAGGGACAACAGATGAAGCATTACTGCCTCAATTACGAATGAGGGTAGAGGAGGGGGCCACATGAACCCTGCTCACAGAGCCAGGTACAGAGGGAATGGGACACAGAACAAATCAGATCAGGTGAGACTCAGCCTACACAAGGTCAGATTGGACACAGAAGAGAATGATCAATGTTCCAGGTATAAGAACCACAGAAAAAGTACATCAGTTGTTGGAGTATCAGAGGACTAGGGGCAGAGTTCCAGAAAAGAATTTCTTTTTTGAAGGAAAAGGTTCCAGATGCTGGAAATTTTGCAAAGGGAGCTGTGGGAACATTCACCAGAACCCTGAGCAGTCAGAGGCAATGGGGCAGCTATGAATTCAGGGCACGGATGTGGGGGCGCAGATATACCAACAACAGGGGTTCCTAGAGCTTTGCATTGCCACTGACATGTATGCTAACCAGTCTACTCCCTTCTACCCACAATTTTCTTTAGGTTGTGTACTTCCCTGTGGTTTCTGCTGAAACATAGGCTGTAGGATTTCCTTGGGCTTAGTTCTATTATCTAAATGTGCTTCCAGTTTTCATATCCTCAGCCTCAGGTTTTTAGGTTGGCAAGAGAGACCTGGAATCAGGCGGCTTCCTTGGACTCACTGAATGTGGTGTTGGTCAATGAGGGTCACATAGTAGGAATTACATGAGTGCTTCAGCAGGAATGGGTCGTGACAAGTTTTTCTAGAAGGGTATGGTATCTCAGAGCTCCGGGTACTACTTCCTCATCCCTTCTTCTCCCCTTAGGCCTCGAAGTCAAATTCTCAAAGCAATCACTTAGGATAAATGTGTTTTACCAGCCTGCTTCTGAGTTTTATCTCCTTTCTAATCTGATCATCATCAATGTCAAATTCCCATGCCAGACAGTGATAAAATAAGCCCTTGCCATTCTCAGCAGGTCCTGGGTCTCCACCTGGGGCAGCAGTTCCACCTCCCTTTTAACCCAACAGCCCATCAAGTCTGGTTAGCAGCAGCAGCAGCAGCAGCAGGCTCATGACTCCACACCTTTAATTTCCTCTGTTGCCCTCCTCCTGGCAGCCACGGCAGCCAGCAGTGAAAGAGCCATGTGGCAGTAGACAGGCAGGGGCAGCACAAGGCAGAAGCTGGGGTGCAGGATAATGAGCCTTTGAACAGCAAGGCCTGCCTGAGCCCTAGGTCTCCTCTGCAGACCTGAAGCGAGTGAAGGGCCCTGCTAGCCAGAGCGGGCAGGTGAGCCCGGAGTCACTGCAGCACTTGCTGGCCTTAGCAGGCTTCTAGAGGGTCCAGTTTCACTTCGATAAATTCCTCTGGAACTCTGTCTCCCACTGTCTTTCTCTGTATCTGTTTTCTTAGTGTTTGGCATTCATCCTTGTTTGGTTCTCCTGCTGCTCAAAGCAAGTAGGAACCCAAGGGACTCAGCTTCTCAGTGTAAAATAAACCTGGTTCTTTGGGGTCCAGTTGAGTCAGAAGAAAATGAGGCCAGAGGATGAGAAAGATACAAAGCTAAAGTGACTCGAATTGGTCCCCTGCCTGCTCCTCTCCCGGCCTTGCATGAGCGGGATCACATTGTACTGTGTTCCTCACCTGCCATTTTTACTTGTCATGCGCTTTATTATGGTTTTGTTTTAAAGGCTTTTCTACCCAGCATCACTGTCTCTGTTTTTCATTGACCTTGAGCTTATCATTAAGATTAGAAAGATCACACTGGAAAGGATTAGATTAGTAACATTCTAATCTCAAAGATGGGTCCTAAACATTTGCACACAAAGGCACCCGCACAGATAATGTTACAAAGTTACTACTGTGGGGTCTCTTCCACCACCCTGGACCTTGCCAGTTGATGAAATAATGGATTTCAATATCCTGCATGACCTCAGCCCTCCAGCGGCTCCAGGGCTCTGGGCACTGCCCTCTAGATCAGCACCGTCTGCAACAGCTGGGATGCAGCACACCCTCGCTCCTTCATATCTGAGTGTCTCCCTCATCTGATCTGAGTCTATTGGAAGCTGGACTTTCCAAGGACAGCACGCCCTGTCACCAAGCCAGTTCTGACTGACTGACATGGGCAGCCAGGGTGCCACCGGCCATGTTCTCCTGTATGTAGCACAGGAGAAACCACCCTTTTTAGGTTCTAGTACAGGAACTGAAGATTAAACTAACATAAGACTGATTGACAAGAGAACACACACACACACACACACACACACACACACACACACACACACACACTTGAGCGCGCATCTTGTTAATATATTTGCCTGCACACGGGAAGGCAAACAAAGACCCAGAGAAGTAGTGAGGCCTTACAGCTTATGTAATGCTTAAATAAAGAAATGAGTAGGTTTGTGAAGCAAGGAAGGGTTAGGTGTGGGGCAGTAAACAGTGGGACAGTGTCTAGGAAATGTACAGGGGACAAGGACACTCTGCTCCTGCTACAGGGAGGACACATTTCTCATGCACAAACAAGGAAGAGAGAGCTCTTCCTGCATATGCTGTACCTCAAGATCCTAAGTCTCAGTCACTATACTCAAGGAACACATTGGAAATGGGGTGTTCTGAACTCCCAGCCCAGCAGGAGCATGGGTTTGTGGTGTTGGCTGAGAACAGATGGGGCTGATTCAGGCTCCAGAGAGAACCAGCTCTGGAGGCTCCAGCTTGCAAACATGGGGTTCAATGGGGTTTCACCAGCCACTCAGAGAGAGATGCTTCTGCCTCCTGGAGCTCAGGGCTGTGGGCGCTGTCTGGGACTCTGACTGGGAAGGGAGGCTGGAGTGCAGGAGATCAGAGTACAGGAAAGTTTGATCTGCTCTGGGAGGTCAGAGGTTGCTCCCTTGCTGGAGTAGAAACCACTCTGAAGCCCAAAGAAAAAGCAGAAGGGTCACTTTGGGGGAGTGATAGTAGAGGGAGGGGCATCACTGCCCAGGAAGCTGGATGGTGAAGCCAGGGACAGGAAGCTGAGATTCCCCAGGGGGCCTGTTTTCCAGGCATGGAGGGGACTGGACTTTACCATGAGTGTCCTAGGGCCAAGGAGTGTCAAATATGTTGGAATCATAAAATTGACATAAATTAGACACACAAGTTTAGGCATACATGGATTCTCTGCTATGAGAAAACAAATATATAATCAAAGAGGAAAATAAAAAAGTAGATAAGAGGAAGTAGAAAGATATTTTCAAAAGAGAGGGGGAAGTAGAGATGGAGCAAGAGAGAGAAGAGAGAGAGAGAGAGAGAGAGAGAGAGAGAGAGAGAGAGGAGATGAGGATGTAAAATGCACTGAGATGTGCTGTGTATGCACAGCAGCTCCTCACGAGAAAAATGATCACTATATACTATAAAATCCATAATAAAAATAACGTTTCTAAAGTGATCCGTGGAAAAGCTCTGCTCCATGCGGGCCCTGACCTGGTACACAGTGGACAGGAGGGGAGGGAAGCACAGAGGAAACCGAGGGGACAGTGTCCTCCATCCGTGGACCTGAGGGGCTCAGGAAGAGTTGAGGGAGGGCAGGGCCCTTCCCTTCGGCCTTCACTTGGCCTTCTGAGTATGGCAGCATCCTCTCCTGGGTTAGAGGATCCTGGCTGGGGCTTGGAGCCAGACCTGGAGGAGAAGGTGACAACAGGAGGTGACAGAGTAATCTCAGGGAGCCACATCTCAAAAGCAGAGGGCTGCAGGAGGGATTAGAGCAGGGATCCATTGCCTGCCTACATTGCAGAAGCTAAGGACAACTTTTATCTCTTTGCTTACTTATCTCTTTTACTTACTTAATATTATAAGTCAGAAAGATACACTATTTCCATTCAGGCTGTATTCTTTTTTTTTTAAGTATTGGAGAGTGAACCCAGGGCTTTTGTACTGAACTACAACCTCAGCTCTTTTTAATTGTTTTTTGAATTTTAAGCCTGGGTTTTGCTAAGTCATGAAGTTGCTCAGGGTGTTCTATGTGTGTGCCCTCCTGCCTCAGTCTCAAATGTATTCTTGATTGTTTTTCTTTATTTTGGCTCAAGAGAGATTCTTTTAAAATAATTTTGGATATAACCAAAATTTAAAATACTGAACAAGTAGAAAGAGTACACAGAGCACACTGATAAATTTGACCCAGGTTTATCTACCATTAACATTGAATTTTATTTGTTTAATAAAGGGATTTGTTAATAAGGATGGTGAAACTTTTAGAGATGAGTTCCCAAATTGCAACCCAAAACCCACTTATTTACTGCAAAGTCCCAGCACTGCAATTAAGCCAGAGTACTGAGGTTTTGGTTTAGAAAACATCAACACACATATTAACATCTGTTGTCTCAAAAGAAAACCAAATAACACACATCCCCCACCACTGACCCCTTGTTACTCTTCCTCGGTAGTCAGGTAGGTAGAGGATAGCTAAGTAGATATTTTCCTCTGAGCCATTTGAGGTAATACATACATCACAGGCATTTACCTCCAAATCATTCAGGACATGTTTCCTAAAAACAAAGTTATTCTCCCCAGTAACTGTAATAGTTATTAACCTGTAAACTTAAAGGACATGGACATAATACTTGATCTGTAATCTGTACCCAAATTTTGTCAGTTGATTAAGTTAATTTCCTTGACAGTGTCAGTGTTTTCTTCAAGTACAGAATGCAGTTGAAGGTCAAATATTGCATTTAGTTGTTTTTCTTTTAGCCTCCTTTCATTTGGATAATATCCATTATACATTGGCTATTATTTTTAATATCCTAGTGTCCAGTGAATTATCTTTCACTTGTGTAGAATTTCAGGGTGACGGTTGTGCATGTTTGCACATCTTTTATTATGTAATCCATCACACTTTTCCCCTGATAGCCCCAGTTTATGCTACACACACTCTGTAACCAGGTCTCCTTTATACACTTTTGACCAATTTGGGTATGCACCACATCCTTTTGGATGATGTCCATTTAGCAATGTACAATGAAAGGTCACTTCATTATGATTCTCTTTGCTGCATTTCCTTTTTCATGTTTATCCCTGGCTCTTGTTGCTGGATCCCCTCTTGTGTGAACTCTCTTCTTCTTGATATTTGATCTTGAGAGCAGGAGCTGGTTTTGGTTTGTTGGCTGGTCTTTTGATTTAATCATCGACTAAACACGTGGCAGAGCATTATGGAATAAGTGTTCTTGAAAGAATTTCCATTTAGTGGAACTCCAGCTGCAGCTCTGCACTGGAGGTTGTTAGCTAAAAGTGCAAGGAAAAAGGAGAAAATGGAGATTATAAACTCATGAATACTGTTTTGACAGATAAAGATATTTTTTAAAAAAGAATTCCTGTGTGTGCACTTTTTTGTGTGTTGTATTTTCGCCTCTTCTTTCAAATTCTGTGTCTCTCATTTCCCAGGAATCCTTGAGAGGAATATTAAATAAACCAAAGCTACATGACTGGAGATCAGAGAGAGGGATTTACCTCAGAAAACTTCCCTTATGATAAGTGAGGAATATTCATTGGATAAATACTATTTTATTTGTGTTCCAGGAAAATGCACAGCTTGTACAACATATAAATAGCACCCATTGGATGGAAGGTCCTTCTTTTGACATTTGGTAAAACATGGTGACTGCCCCATGACATTTCTGAGTTCCAGCAAGCACAGGCCTGCTCGATTTCGTCTTGCAGGAATTTTCTAATATAGCTGTACAAAAAAAAAGGGAAGTGATACATAAGGGACCTAGAGCATCCTTATGTTGTGGGTTTTTATTTCTACAAGACTAACCCAAAAAGACATAAGACTTTAATTGTTAATACATTTCCTGAAATTATTTTTTCCTTTCCCCAAATTCATAGTAATATATAACTTTATCAGGCTTCTTATTAGAGTCCCTGTTTTACCACACTCTTGTCAGGGCTGTATGCTTTTAATTATTTTTATTTTCCTAATCTGATGGTCGGTGGATAGAATAAAAATCCATTCTGATTTTGTTCTATATTTACTGATAAGTTCGTTAAATGCTGATTAATTATGGAGCTAAAAATAAGTAAAACACACCATTCTAACATTGTTTTGAGTTAAAATCCTTTTTTTAGTATAAATATTTCAATGTATTAGAGTGACCAGGATCACCATGTCACCAAATTGGGAAGTAGGACAAACAAACTCACACGCAATTACAGTGTGAGATGGGATGACTGACTACTGCTACTCTAAGTGACAGAGACATGGCAGAGACAGGTGGCATCTCTCTAATCAGTAATTAAGGATGAGTCAGTCATCCAAGGTCAATTTGAAACTATCAATCACACTTAAGGCTGCTGTTTATCCACTGCTACCTAAATATTCAAATCTATGTAATACACAGGTTCAGATGAAATTATATTAACTGAGATGAGTTCATTTCACTGAAAAACAAAGCAAGACTTTTTCCTTATTATTTTAGTAACTTCAAACTAATTTCAGCAATAAAAGAAAGCCAATTTTCTTTCCCCTCCTTTCCTAAATGACTCCCAGGGATATTTGCTTATTAAAACAATGTCAGTGAACTTATTAATAATAGTACCAATTGGCCCTCCAACTCTTCAAGATAAGAATATTTTTTACAGTTAAAAAGTAGATCTATTTCTTGTTTATATTTCATTGATTTTGCAAGTGCTCCATAAATAGGTTTTCCTTTTTGTAATCTTTAGTGTCTTCCCTTTAAACAGAATAGCAATATTTCAAGAATATTAAAATAAAATACTTTCTGTTAAGTCTCCAGAAAGGCCAATTTCTCACATATTTCACACTGAGTTCTGGGTTATTGTGGTTGGTGATTCAGTCAACACTCACCTCTTGGGTATAAAAAGAATATAACAATTTTTCCCTCTTTATTTTTCACCAACACTTTGGAGGAAGGGAATGAGTTGAGTATTCTTCTCTCTAACCTGGAAGAGGGTACTGGTGGCGGGGGGAGCCCTGGGAATGTGAAATTTATCTCACGAAGTTTGAAGGTAATCAGCATATGAAGTATGAATTTAAAGTCCCGCTTTTGGCCATACCAGTCAACCTAGGAGAGCTTCGCGTTCCCCATATTGCATCATCACCCGCCATTATTGCAGCCTGGCTTACAAATCCACAAAATCTATGGCCAATTTGGAAATGTGAGTGACAAAGCCATAGATGTGCAAACTGCATCTAGCTTCAAGGTGTGTCAGGGTTGGCCACTTCAAGTCCACTCAATGCCAGAGAGGACATGAGAAGTGAGACCATTACGTGTCTCTGCTGCAGAGCAGCGCTTCACACAGGAGTGAGACCCATGGGCAGCCACTGCTCGATGGCATTTGCATCACTACAGGGCTGTGTGGTCACTCTGCTTACTGTGAGTTGTGTGGGTAAGTTGCTGAACAGAAGCTCTGGACCTCGTTTGTGTGAGAGCCCTGCATGAGATCCAGTCCCCAGAGATGGCCTTGGCAGGCACCAGGGAAGGAGCAAGCACCCATATTTACCAGGTGATAGAAGAGCACCACAGGCCACTTAGAGACCAAAGATCTAAGGCACCCACCTCTACCTGTATGAATTCACAGGGCAGCCTGAATCCAGCTAGGCCAAAGGGGAATCATCCTTGATATTCTGTAATGTCAGAATCAGTGTGTGTCATTTGAAAATAACAGTTCTGGGCAATTGCCAGTAACTGTGGGGAGAATGAGAGACCCTCCATGGGTCCACTGTAGGTCTTAGCCAGCACAGCTTGGCAGAGACGCTGTGTGTAACACCCTGAGAAGACCTGGGCTCAAAGGGCAAGAGGGTACTTTCTGCTAGGTACAATCTCACCCAGGGGCCTCATTAGAGGAGAAGCCTAGGGCGAGTGTGCAAGGCTCAGTTTTTGTGAACAGACAGAGCATCTCCACCGAATGACTCCTGGGATCACTATGAAAGGGGTGACTATCCTGGGGTCATCAGGCACTTCGTAGACTTCCTGGTAGAGATGTAGGATGACTGCTAGAAGTAGTTCAAGGTATGTTTTAGGAAGAAGGGGCAAAGGAACACCTCAGGAGTGCCAGCTGGCAGTAGAGGCCAGCCGGAGGACCCAGGGGAACCCCAGAGACCAAGGCAGCTTTGGGAATCCACCAGCTGGACAACAGTGGTCCTGGCTTAGGACATGCAGAGATGGAGGGCTCTGCCCCTCAGTCTCACCTCCCAAACCTTCCCTGCTTGGAGGCTACCAGGATGGAGACGGCCCAAGGGTCCACTGATGGGGACAGGGGTGGACAGAAGTAGCAGATTGGAGACAGAAGGTTCTGGTTCCTTCCTGTACCCTCCACAGGGGAACTGAAAACAAAGTCAAGAGCTTTGGTTACTAAAGATAAAGATTTCATTCCAAGTGCAGGTTGAACTCCCAACCCTACCTGCTTAGCAGTCCCCAAAACATAATAGATCACTTATTCATGCAAATAATTACAGGTAGAGACTCAGATGTGAGGAAACTCATGTGGGATAATTATAGAAACACATGTATAACTTTTGTCAACTTATCTGTTTCATAGTCTTATATTTCTGTTAAAATATTGTAACTTTCACTGTCTTGAAGAGTGCCTATAATATCACTTACGTGGGAAGATACTTGTTTTGCTCTTACCAGATGTACGTATGTATAAGAGATTATGTTTTATAGGAAAGCATTATTCATTTATGTTAATTATATTTAAAAAGCATGTCAAGAGGTTCTAATTATTTTGAAGGGCATGCATTCATGTTAGCAAAAGAAGAATTGCTCTCTTAATTTGTGTTTCATTAATCCATTTATGTCAAGTATTGCAGTGCTTTGATTTTTGCATGAAATTCATATATGAAACCTAGAAAAATTTAAGGAATAAGAATTTGCAGATAAAAATTTCTATTATGTTCCATTGTTACAGCCATTCCAAAAATGGACCACTAAAGAGGATTAATGTTATGTGGAAATGAAAGTGTCTGTGTACATACATCACACACACACATACATGTGCACATGTACACAGCATATTATAGGCAAAGGACCCCTAAATTTACAGATTATGAGAAGTTATATGTGGTGTCTGTGTCCCCCGCTTGATAAATGAAAACAGAAGACCGTGGTCACTTCCGGTTGAGAAGATAAGGCAAAAAATGAAAAGCTTTCTTTTAGAACAGCACAGAAATAGAAGGCACACAGAGAAAAAAAGATGTGGGGCCCAGATCGGAGACCTAAGTGAGACAAATAGGAGATCCAGATGGAGAGAAGGAACAGATGGAAGGAAGTTAATCACGCTCATAATTGGAAACTTGGCTTGTTTGACAAAAGACTTGGTTTGCTGATAAAAGTACTCACAGAGTTTCAAATGTGATTAATGGAAAAAGACACACGCCCTCACGCATCCCAATGCAATTATAAATTAAGGATAAATAGCCAAATGTTCTTTTTCCAAGCAGATGAGAAAAGGTATCATTAGCAGCAAACTATGGCATCTTTCTTATGCCAAATCCATCTTGTCTCAGTTTCTGGAATCTTCGGCATCTGGGAGAATCTATCTTCTCCTCTCTTGGTGTGGTGTTGCATGGTAAATTAAAGATGGCTGCAGTCTCTTTGCCACACCCAATTGAGAGGTGGAATGTGTTTCCCTTTCCCTGGACCCAGCTCCTGCTTAATCAATAGAGTGACAGAAGTGACACAGAGGGAAGCTGTACCGGGTCCAGGCTCTTCTCTGAGAGGCCTGGGCATTCCTGCTCGTTGTGCAGGAAGATGTTCACATTGGGAACATGTTGGGAAGTCAATTAGAAGCCGTGAGGAAGCCCACACCCTGGGGAGAGGCCAAGAAGAGGCTTTCCTGATGAGCCCTGCTGAAGCCGGTGGTCAGAACCAGAATTCTTTTCAGTAGACTGCATGGGAAAATTCTAGAATTTACACTTTTATCATCCATTAAACTTCAGTCCCTTAGCCAGCATCACTGGGCTGCCTTAAAGGAGATATCCAATAAGCAGAGAACAGCTTAGCTTTCCTTTCCTCACTATTTATTTATTTTTGTCTTTTTGAGACAGGATTTCACTTGGCAGTGCAGGCTGGTTTTGAACACACTTTGTAGCCCAACCTGTCCTCATACTTATAGCAATCCTCCTGCCTCAATCTCCCAAGTGCTGGGATTACAGGCATGTGCCACCATATCTAGCTCCTAGTTAATCCTTGTAATGAGATTATGGATAGTTTTCTCCATATACCTCTGAATGCCTGGTAACAACATTTAATCATCCCCATTGCCAACAACTAAATCTTCTACCCGGATATTATAAAATGTAGTTCAGGAACAAGGAGTGGATAGAAGTTTGTTGAAGATAAAGAAGATTGTTGGTTTGTAAGGACGTGAAATAACATGGTTACTAGCTGGTTGAGCATGTGATGGTTGTCAATGTCTGATATTCAAACCATGACAAACACAAAAAACAAGCTCAAAACACACTTGAGGGACAAAGACCAACTGGAGGCTCACACTGACCATGTCTTTCAGCTCTTGTATTCTGTTGCTTTAACATCTGGGGTCAAGGGGCTGCCCACCTTGTGTTATCTGAGTCCTAAAGATAATAGACAGCTTTTTGTGGGTGCACATTTCAAAATTCAACCAACCAACCCAGAACCTACCTAAACCACCTCCTTTATTCTGATACCTTGGGTCACTGTCCATCCACCCTAATCACACAGCCAGGTTTCAGACAGTCAGGACCAGCAGCTATGTCCCACCGCACAGAAATTACTCAGCATTGCCAAGCCTACGCTCTGTTACTCTGACTCAGACATTCCTTTCTGAAAAACCACAATTCCTCCCCTCCTCTTGGCCTGTGTCTACCCCACCTGTGTTTCCCTAGGTGTTCATGATGGGCTGTGACTCCTCCTCTTGGGAACAGTGAATAGCAAACTACTTTCCCAGTGGCAATTGTCTGCTGATCTGTTGGCCTTACTATACTTCACATATGCTATGAATACACTTTATTTTGGAGCAAGCCTCTGGATATAGAAGCCAGACTTCACCTCCTTCTGGTGATTGAATAATCTCTATGTTTGTGATAAAGCTGATAGGGCAGTCAGTGACCACTTTATCATCATACTAACACACTCTTTCTGGTCAATGGTAGATTATACTTTTAAAAGATGGCTGCAACACTACCTTCTCTCCTGCATGCTCTTCTGTACAATATGATCATCTTACTGGTTACCTCCCTTCAATCTTAGGATTAAGGCACAGGAGCAGGAATACATCTTTTCAGGCAGTTAAGTCATTTCCTTGTCTATACAGTGTCTGAGAGCTTCAAGCTCCTTTCAGCTTGAATGCTGCCACTCTTCACATGTCCTCAAGGGTCTGCACAGAACCTAAACAAGGCTGGGTAGTGATTTGTATCATTCCACTCACATTCCGTAACTGGTCACACAGGCCCTACCTAGCTGCAAGAGAGTCTGGGAAAGATAGAAAGAAGTCAACCACAAAATAATAAATTTGGCAGTTTTCCATTTTTCTAAAGTTCTAAAGATGATAAAGCTAGTTAATTCTGGATGGAGTTCAGACACAGCTGCTCTTAGGTAAGGCAGTCACTGGAAGGAACATAAGGAGACTGCTGAGAATTTAATGTTTTTTTCTTGAGCTGCTTTCAGGAAACAAGGCTATGTTCATTTGATCAAAATTCACTGGACCATACACTGATGATTTATGGGCTTTTCTGCTTCTATGTTCTGCTTCATTGAAAATATTTGTACTAAAAAGAAGTATAACCAGATAGGATGCTTGGGAAATATAGGGGAAACTCATCAGCTCAACTCCCTTTTTTACTGTTTTCCAAGTGTAAAGTAATATATTTTATATCTTTCAAACTCATTTTTCTCACAGTGAGAAAAGGTTAAAAATGGCTACTTGGCTTAGCTTTTTTTCAGGAACATGGGGCAACAGAAGCACTGCTTGGAATACAGTAGACAAGAGAGTCCAAAGCCCCTGGGGACAGCACGTATATGTGTGGGGGGGGGCCCTGCCTGAGTTTTGGCCCAAAGGATGCTAGACAGAGAGAGAGAGAGGTGAGAAAGGAGGGTTTCTAAAGAAAATTATCAGGATCTTGATTTAGGGAGTTCAAGGCCAATTAAAATTATAAAGTGTGTTTACAATCTAAGGGGAGAGAAACATATAGTACACAGGAATAACCATTATAGCATTTTAAAATATATATTTATTCTCATATTAGCATTAAATTTATATGAATTTGACTATATCCATGTAGCAGATGTGCTCACACCTGTACACACCCATGCATGTGCCCCCCGAAGGTAGCATGAATTAGAAAGTATGCATCATTGCATCTCAGTTCTCAACCCCACACCACCCTCCTGTGGGACCTCTCAGTAGCCATGGTAATTCTACTTGTTCTGGAAACAATTGCAGCACTGTCACACACAGCCCCTCTGTGCACACCAACAACTGTATTCCAATCAAAATGGCCAGGTGGAGGTAGCAAAATGATATCACTGTCTGGTGTGCATATTAAGACTTACACGATTGGGAGAGAAGAAAAGATTCTCTTTATAGAAACATTCAAGCCATCCAATGAGGAAGCTCTGGGGAATTGGAATAGCACTTCTCAGCAACTGCTAATGAACTCATGGATCTTGGCAAATACATCAGTGGATGCCAACATCACAAGAAGCGAGTGGCAGACATGGTGTGGCTTCTGATACAGCAACCCCTCCCCACCTGGGAAGTGCTCCTGCCAAGAAATCAAGCTGCTGGAGAGCAGCCCTCCAGTTCAAAACAACGCAATTTACAGGAGGTTCAAAAGGCAAGGGGACACTTTAAATTACATCACGGAGAAGAATTTGACAAAATTCAGAGGATGGCAAACTCTGCATGGGCCAATAAACTGGTTTCTTCAGCAACCAAAAACTGCTAAGGAGAGACAGATAGAGAGCCAGAGAGCCAGAGAGCCAGAGAGCCAGAAAGAGAGAGAGAGAGAGAGAGACAGAGAGACAGAGAGACAGAGAGAGACAGAGAGACAGAGACAGAGAGGGACAGAGACAGAAACAGAGACAGAGAGACAGAGGGAAAATATGAGCTTACGGATCAGAGGAAAGTTAAAATACATTGATTCATTAAAAATTAATAAGGTAATAAATTAAGCTATAGGCCAGAAGAAAGTTAAAACACTTTTAGCAAATTAATTAATAATTAAATGAATTAACCTGCAGACTAAAAAAGTCAAAACATTAATAAATTAATTCATACATTAATAAATTAACTGGTATGTATTAGAATAAAATTAAAACACATTAATAAATGAATACATGGGCCTGATTTGGATCCTTTTTCATATTTTTGATAGACACATTTCTGCATAACATGCAGTGTGATGTTGGACTGATGTGCAAATGTCAGGTGATGTCAACGAGGTATTTAGCATATCTGTTACCTTAGCTTTATTATTTCTTCATGGTGAGTGCATTTAGAATCCTCTCTCATAATTATTTTGACACATGTGACATATCATTGTCAGTTATCTTCATGCTGCTGTGCCTAGAATACTACAAATGTTCCTCTTGTGAAGCTACAAGATCCCCATGGACTTCCCTCTGTCCATCTCCCATCCACCCTGCCACACACTGGCCTCTGGTACCCACCACTGTACTCTCAACTTCTGTGAGGTCATCTTTTTAAAATTCCACTTATGAGGGAGATCATTTGTTCTTTGTTTTTCTATACAAAGCATTTAAAAATATTTATAAGATCATTAAAACTCTGAACAATTCTTTGATAACTGATGTTACAGAATTATTAATGCTCCTTAGGTTTGAAAAACAATCCTGGTTATATTAAAACTGATCCTATCCTTTAAATGTATGTATTGAAATATTTATGGATGAGTGAAACATCAGACATAAGTCAGAATGGTGTGTCATATGCCATGATCGGATGTTTGGCTCAAAAATTTACAGGAGGAGAGGGCGTGGGTGGGTAGGCTGTGCTCGAGGAGTACTCAGGAATGTGGTCCACTATTTCTTTCTGCTGCATTTGCATTTGTTCAAAATTCTCTGTAATAAAGGAAATGAAGAAGAAAAAAGCCAGAATGGTTTACATAGTGATGTCAGCAGCTTAGAAGAAAATCCAGTACAGAACAGAAGTGCACATATTTTTAGAAATGCCACGTTATCCATGTCCCTGTCACCAAAGATAAAATCCACCAGTCACTGGTCATGGTTGAAAGGGATTCAGAACACATCTCTGAGTGTTAAGAAGTTTTTAGAATACTTTAAATGATTTTCCCTGCATATTTGCCTTTGTAATGCAGGAGAATGATGGATGATTTTAGAAGAATATGCTTACATGAATCTAGTTCATTTAATAAGGATAAAAAATCAATAAGAAAAATTCTCTTTTATTAGGATAAAATGTTCTAACTGATAAGAATACATGATGGGTGAATAGGAATCTGTGTCCTTTTTGAGTGGTACAGAAATAATGGCATGTCTTATTATTGATATCTTTTTGTAGTTTTGATGAAATAGAAAATTTCATCTAGTGACCAAGTTTGCCTCAGGGACTTGTTCAAACTCAGGTTAGGATGAAAGCAACTGGTTTTACTGGACTGATTTGCAATGGTCCTATGCTATTCTTAGTTATTTCATGGTTTTGGGGGAACTCTTGCCAGCAGCGGGAGTGTATACAGATGCTCTCACATGAGCCTGGGGAAGATGGTAAAGGGATGCAAAGAAGTTTCTGGCAGCTTTGTCATAGCTGCTCCTCATCTTCTCTTGATTTACCCACATAAACTAGGAGAAATATATAATTGCATTTGGTGTCCAAAGAGGGCTCCAATATTGTCCGTGTAGTCTCCGCAGGAGATGCATTCATTACAACAGAGGACTAGGTACATGGCCCGATCGTGGCTAGAGATGTGGTGCTCACAGGAGCTGGCACGAGCTGCAGAAGTCACCAAATCCACCCATCATTGTACAGGTGAGGAGAATGACCCTCAGGCTGCTCCAAGGTAAACACTGAGCTGGACCCAGCCACCATCCCTTCCCCAGTCATGTGTCGAAATCCCAATTCTTAGCCACCAAGAATGTGGCTGTATTTTGAAAGAGGGCTTTGAACAGATAACTAACCTGGGGACTTGGAAGAAGACTTATAGGGTTAGCATGTGGCCAAGTTTAAATCTTTAAAGAAATAATAAGTGTAGCACATTCTTTGTTTCTTTATAACACCAACTTTTTCATATCACCAATTGTGAGAGGTCTCATACCAGAACAACTGTTCTTTCTAAGATTGAGCTCCATGGCATACACTATCAATTGGAGATGCTGGCTGTGTTCCTTGGGGACTTGTTCAGCTAGAAGGTCATTTAATCCTTGAACATGCCATATTTTTGCTCTACTAAAATAGAGAAGACATTCTTAGTCATGTGCTGAACTGACTCCCCCACAGTATTGATATTAATGCCATAAAGTTCAGAACTTCAGAATACAATAGGACCTTTGAAGAGGTAAGTTAAGAGGACAAGTTTAGAGTGAGCCCTGATCTACTCTAAACTCTAGAGAAAGGCACAAGTGTCCACCATGTGGTCTGCCTCACCAGCTGCAGCTGCAGCTGCAGGCAGGTGGCTTGACTGGTGACAGATCTGTTCTCCAAGGCTGTGCAGCAATGCCCTGGGTTCTCTAAAGATGTGCTCCATCCAAGCTTTATAATCCCACATTTATTTATCTGGCTTCCACTATGGGTCATTCTTAGCAGATGCAGAAGGGAAAAAGAGATGAACTGCTCACTTCCAGGGCTTTGTAGTTAGATGTGTTCCTAATTTCTAAAGTGAAAAATGAAAAGGAGATGGAGCATGACACAGCACAGCAGAGGAAAGGACAGTGTGGTTTGTCTCTCCTAGTTAGGAAATGTGGCCGGACCTCCAGGTTAGAGAGAGGCCTCAGTGGGCAATCTGCCACTCCTCTTTGCATTGCCAGGTAGAATATGGATGGCATTCTGGGATAGGCTGCCTTTTCTCATTACTCTATGGGCTCCCTCACTACTGCTTTTGCCATTCTTTGATTCTTATCTCTAGGGTAAAAATTGTTTTAAAGGCAAATTAGATTATTGCTAAGGCTCAGCAGGCTGATTTTTCTCCCAAGCACATTCTGTATTTAAGAAAGTGAAGGAAAGTTTGTTGAATAGAAAACTTCTATGGCACATTTTTACGAACCAAGTAGTACTTGTCATTCTTCTCACTCTGTAGAAAGTTGCCTGCCTTACACTGGCAATATGATTTTCATCCATGACACATAAAGTGCTTTTTCAAGTATTAACCTTTTATTTTCCATGAGCTTTATTAAATTGCTACCAAGCCTGAAGACATCCTTCCATAAAGTGACAGCATACTTTATTTATTTACCTTATTTTAAAAATAAAAAAAATAAAAATAAAACAGAATTTCAAAACAGGCTAGGAGAAGAGTTACAATAATTAATACATTGTGAAAATCTAGGTATGGTGGCACACACCTGTTATCCCAGCACTCAGGAGGCTGAGGTAAGAGAATTGTTCATAAGCTTGAAACCAGCCTGGGCTACGAAGTAAGCTCAAGGACAGCCTGAACTGCACAGTTAAGCCCTGTCTCAAAAAGAAAAAAAAAGGAAAGAAAACAAATGGGGGGCCCTGAGATGATGGCGGATCAATAAGTAGCAAGGTAAAGAGTCTCTCAGAAAGAAACAGCTCAGACGCTAGAATTTACGATCATTGAGAAGACTGGACAAAAGAAGAGGGATCCTCATGACCTAGGAAGAAACTAAGGAGAAAGACAATGACAAAGAAAGAAAAGAAAAATGTGGATGGAAGGTTGGAGCCAGTCACACTCTCACAACTTAGCCTGGCACTCAGTTGTGGCGCTCTCACCAGAGGCAGTCAGATGTGCAGTCACAGTGCTCTCACTGGAGCCAGTGCCACTTGCGATTGCAGCACTCTTGCCACAGGTGGTACCACTCACAGTTACTCTGAAGTGGGGGGTTGGCAAGTGCAATGGAGAATGGAACTGGTGTGGAGACCTGCACTAACCTGCAGTGAGTGCTCAGAATTTGGTCCTCCCATGGGGGGGTGTGATTGACTGGACAACATATTGGAATTGGGCAGGATGGGCCTGAACAAGAACCACAGTGGCTTCAATTGAGCACTCCCTCCCCAGAGCAGATTGCTGGGATCTGCTTAAACTGGGTTACGCACCTGGCTGGGACCCAATAGTCAGGGACAGGAAGCTGTCCTGAACTGGTTCCATCCACACAACACACACAAATGTGGTGAAGGCATCAGCTGGTTGACTGGCTTACAGAGGAGGGGCCAGCCTACACTGACCCTGCTTGCACATCAATGATCAACAGCAAACTGGAGAGGGCAGCAATCCCTAGCCACTGTGCTTCAGAAGAACCATAAGCAATACAGAAAGGAGGGGACCTCCACCATATACCTGTATGGAAGAAACCAGAAATATAACAAGAGAAAGAAATAAGAAAAAGTCTCCAGCCACCAACCCAGGGAATATGAGTCCACAAGAGGTAAATACAGAAGATATTGAGGGCAACAAACAAGCAATATCGTATATGACATCAGCTGATATAAAGAAATATCTTTGTGACATTATAGACAAACTCAAAACTTAAATACTAATAAAAGTAAAGCAAAATATAAGAAGATTAATAAAAGAAATGCTAAGCACCTCTCAAGAAAACACAGATGGAAGAATGGAGGAACACAGAAAAAGGAGAGAAGCCTTTGATAAAGACTATTTTTTAAAAAACCCCTAGAATACATGAAACAGATTCAAAGAGATTATCAGGAAATTAAAAACTCCATTGAAAGTTGGCAAAATTGCCTAAAAGAAATTAAGATAGATTAACAAAATTTGAGGAGAGGTTTGCAATGTGTGATTGCAAAAGGAAAGATCTCTTAAAAATAACAAGGAAACAGGCAGTAACAATACAAAGGCTAGAAGATGACAAGAGAATCTATAACTTAAGAATAAAAAATGTGAGTGAAGAAGCACAGGTAACCGCAAAGGAAATACAAAGGTATTCACAGAAATAATTAAGAAAAACTTCCCAAGCATAGGAAAAGGAAATGATATCCAGATGTATGAGGCATACAGAACTCTTGCCAGCTACAACCAAAACAGAACTACATCCAGACATAAAATAATCAAGATCCCAGAAATTCATCACAAGAACAGAATATTAAAAACTATCAGAGAAAAGAAACAGGTCTCCTAAAAAGGAAAATCCATGAAAATCATGACAGACTTCTCGACACAAACCATCAAATCAAGAAGAGCTTGAAGCAAAGTATTCTAAGCCATGAAAGAAAATAACCTCCAACCCAGACTGATATATACTGAAAGCCTGGCTCTCAAAATTTATGGAGAAACAAGATGCTTCCCTGATAAAGAGGAATCGGGGGAGTTCATGACCACTAATCCAACCCTACAAAAAATACTGAAAGACATTCTAGAGAGGAGAAAATAATCACCAGGATTTCAGGAACAGTGTCAGAGAGCCCTCAATGAATGGGCAGAGAGTGGAATGTAGGAGGAAAGTAGACAACCAATGGCAGAAAAATAGCATAGCAGAAATAATGCAGAGAAGGTTGGCTATAATCTCTAACATAGATGGCCTTGGTACACTCACAAAAAGAAACACAAGCAGTGTAGATTAGGAGATAAGATCCATCAGGATGCTCTGCACAGGAAATATAATTAACCTGAAAGAGGGTTTATGGACTGAAAGTCAAATATGAGGAGACAATGCTCTATGTGACAGGGAACCAGAGAGAAATAGGGGCAGCTCATCCAGCAGCTGCAGATAGATTGGAAAGACATGACAATTTTGTGCAGTGGGGAACTACTCAGCTATAATGAAGGAAAATCTGGAGGCTTTTGTAGGTAAAGGAATACAACTTAAGATCAAGCCAGGGATAAAAAGTTCAGAACCACTTAGGTAAATAGCAGGTTGGCCCCCACTCTAAAAACTAAAGGAGTGACTGGGACCCAAAATGCACAATGCACACTGTGAAAGTGAAAGGGGAGGAACTGTCTAAAAAAGGAGAGCAGAGGACATTGTTAATAGTGTATCAGGATTTAAAATCCAGATTATTCTCATCACTCTGTTTAGTTTGATTATATTCTGTTCCAGTCTGTCTACTTGTATTAGATTTGAGGGCACAGACAGCTATTCCAAAAATAGCAGGATATACTATGATAACCACCCTTAGTTTCCTACCAACTTAATCTGAAGCCCTGTATAACTCACACTGTCTTATTATGACTGGTCTTATTTGAATCTGGTTTGTTAGATCACTGGTTTGTCTTGACTGATGTTATTCGAATCTGTTATGATTGATAGTATCAACTCTTAGAGTATAGAAAACTACTCTGAAGATGACAAGATTCATTAGTATACCCACTCTGGTTTGACTATTACCTGCTTTTGAAGTCCTATAATGTCTCCAATATTTTGTTTTTATTAATATTGTTATGTACTGCTATGTTCAATTATACTATGCCTGATGATATAGACAATTTTATTGAAGATAATAAGAGACATCATAGTAACCATTGTAGATCACCTTGTAATGAGGTTTTTTATGTCTTTTTCATTTTGTATTTTTCTAGGAATTTTTTTGTCTTTCCCTCTAATACAGTAAGAATAGATATACACGTAGAGACTCATGCATGCATAGAACCTCTAAACATTTTATGAGAACCGATTATATGACGCACAATGAAATGAACAGCTACTCTTTGAAGAAACAATAGAATGAGGGAATAAGGTGGACAAATTATAGCAGAAAAGTGGAGTAGCAGACATGAGGCAGAGACGGTAAGCTAGTTTTTAGTATAGACAGCTCTGAAACTATATTTAAAAAAAAAGCAGAGGTCATTGCTAATGGTGTATAACGATTTAAAAGACACAGTAGTCCTAGTGCCATGTTTAGATTGAATTAATTTGTTCTGGTCTGTCCACTCATGTCAGATTCGAGGACACAGACCTCTAGAACCAAAAATAGCAGGTTATACCATGGTAACTATCCTTACTTTCCTATTGACTTAGGCTGAAATCCTGTATTACTTACATTGTCTTACTATGACTGATCTTAATTGTATCTGAATCATAAGACTATTGGTTGGCCTTGACTGATTCTATTTGAAATTGGCATGCTTGTTAGAATCAACCCTAAAAGTAGAGGAAACTACTCTGAGCATGACAAGATGTAAAGGATATCCATACTGGTATGAATCAGTAACAGCTCTCAAATACTACAATGCAGTCAAAGTTAAGTTTTTATAAAAATAGGTGATAGTATGTTTAACTATAATAAGCCAGTGTTGTGGACAAATCTATTGAAAATAACAAGAGAAAACATAGTCGCTACGGAAGATCATTTATATTGTAGTTTTATATGTCTTATCCATTGCATGTTTTTCTAGGAAAATGTTTTGTTATGACTTGGTTTTCCCTATAATATTTTAATTAAGGGGAAAAATTAAAAAAATTAGGATATATAATAGTAACTCTTTTTGATTTCCTATTAACTTGTTTTGAAGTCCTGTAATACTCCCATGATCTTGTTTTGACTGATTAGACTCTGTTCCGTTCTGTATGATAGTATCAAGTTTGAGGGTATAGGCAACTACTTTGAAGGCAATAAGATTCACTAAGATGCCCATTCTGGTTTGACTATTGTCTCCTTTGGAAGTCCTGTAATGTTTACAATGCCTCAGTTTTATAGGTCTTGTTCTCTACTGTTTTGTCCAACTTTATAATATCTAATGAGATAGACAATTCTTTTTAAGGAAACAAGAGACAACGTTGATAACCACTGTTGATAACCTTGTACTCTGTTCTACATCATGTGCTATGTCTATCCTTGGTTTTGACTGACAGCTTTGTTTTGCCATATTTGACTTTATTCTCTCCCCCCCCAAAAAAGTAATAGGAGCTAAGGAGTAATAAAATCCAAAACGTGTAAATTTTGTTGTAAGAAAGAGAGGGAGGAAAAAAAAAGAGCTCTAACAGATATAACAGCAAGTGTGTTTAGGGGTGTTGAGTGGCTGACTATATTAATATTTTTGGATCATTGAACACAGCTGTTTGCAGTCTCTCTGTTTGAATGTCCACTTTGTATTCTTTGATACTGTGATTTGAGCAACTATTTCCAAGATGATAATATGTAATCTATTAACAGGTGATTTCTTAATGTTATGTTTTTTTTTTTTGTAGTTCTGTATTATGTGTAACCTTACACCACTTTGTTTTGTTTTGTGTTTTTCTCTTTTTCCTCTTAAATAAAATTAAAAAAAAAAGAGAGAGACACTGGCTTGAAAAGAGTTTAAGATCATTGCTCCCAGTGGTTAAGTGGCCCCACCCAACTTCCAGCCATGCTAAACTGGGTTCTGCAGGTTTCTGGCTTAACTAGGCCACACCTGTTAACCTTCTTTCAATCTGGGGAACTTGGCTGCCAGTGGTCAGCTCCAGCATACCAGTGAGGGCCTGGGGAGAGTTTAAGATCATCATTCCCAGAGGTTAAGTACCTGCCCAGCTTACAGTCACACTAGACTAGGATTGGGAGTTTTGGGGGGCCCGACTAGACCACACCCAGTGACCTTTTTCAATCAGGAGAGATGAGAGCATGGGAAGTGAGTTCCAGCACATTAGTGCTAGCCTGGGGAGAGCTTTGGACCATCACCCACGGTGGTTAGGAGCCCGCCCAGCTTCCTGGAACACCAGAGGTGGCAAGGAGGGTCCTGTGGCCTGACTGGATTACGTTCAGCAACCTCTATTCAGTCCCAGGAGCCGAGGACATACGAGGCAATTTCCAACCCACCAAGGGGAAGCTTTGGAATATCACTTGAAAAATAGAAATATAGGAAAAGGACAAGATGACAGACCAAATTGCAATCTCAGACCTTCATCCCATCCCAAGAAAGCCTAGAAGCCATGTACATAGAAGAAAATATATGCATACACCTGAAATGCCTGAAATAATAGCAACTGAAATAAAGAAGCAACTCTGGGAAGCTTTAAAGAAATTCAAATTAGAAATAATCTCCCAGGTAAAAGAAGAAATGATAAAAGTAATGACAGAAATGCTGAACACATCTAAAGATGACACTTTAAAAAATTAGAGGAACAAAGCAAAAAGATAGAATCCCTGGATGAACAATATAAAAACAAACAGAATACATTAAACAGATTCAAAGAGATATACAGGAAATCAAAAATACCATTGAAAGTTGTCAAAACCGCCTCAATGAAAGTGAGGATAGAATTTCAGACCTTAAAGACAAGATTGCAGCTAGTGAACAGGAAAGGAAATATCTTTAAAAAATAACAAGGAATCAGGAAATAACAATTCAACATCTGCAAGATGATGAAAGAAAAACAACATAAGATTGACAGGGATAAATGAAAAAGAAGGGGCCAACACAAATGATATCAAGGCTATTTACAGAAGTAATAGCTGAAAATTTCCCAAACATGAGAATGTAAACTGACATTCAGATTAGTGAAGCATATAGAACTCCAAATAGCCATAACCAAAAGAAAACTATACCCAGACATATAATAATCACCATCCCAGAAATCCAACTAAGAATAGAATATTAAAAGCTGTCAGAGAGAAAAGACAGATCACCTATAAAGGAAAACCTATCAGAATCACAGGAGACTTCTCAACACAATCAATGAAGTCAAGAAGAGCATGGAGAGAAGTATTTTACATCCTAAAGGAAAATGACTTACAATCTAGACTGATGTAACCTGAAAAACTGTTCTTCAGAATGGGAGAAATAAGATGCTTCCATGCAAAGAACAGCTGAAGAACTTCATGATCACCAAAACAAGCCTGCAAAGAATACCGAAAGACATTCTAGATACATATAACAAAACACCACTAAGCAAGGCAGGCAATTAAACAAAATGGAAAGATAAAGATGCAACAGCAGAAAGATAACATGTCAACAATAAACCAATTTATAACAGTTATAACCATTAATTTAAATGGTCTCAGTTCACCAATTAAAAGAAACAGACTGGCAGAATAGATCAAGAAACAACATCCAACCATATGCTGTCTACAAGAAACCCATCTAACCAAAAGGAAATTCACAGACTGAAAGTCAAAGGATGGAAAAAAGTACTACATGCAACAGGAACCCCCCAAAAAGCAGGGGTAGCTATTTTGGTTCCAGACAATGTGAACTTCAAACCAAGAATGATCCTAAGAGATAAAGATGGTCACGACATACCAGTTAGGGGAAAACTTCAAGAGGAAGAGATAACAGTCTTAAATAAATATGCACCAAATTCCAGAGCACCCAGCTATACAAAGCAAGTATTAACAGAAATGAAAAATCAAATAAGCAATAACACAATTATAACAGGAGCCCTTAACACACCATTGATACCAAGGCACAGATCAATCAGCAAAGAAATAACAGAACTGAATCACAACTGTGAACAAATGGACATATGCAGTGTGTTCCATCCAACAACATCAGAATATACATTCTTCTCAGAAGCACATGGGACATTCTCTAAAATAGACCATATACTAGCTCACAGAACATATTTAAGTAAATGCAAAAGAGTTGAAATTATCCCATGCATGTTATCAAATCATAGCTCCATGAAACTAGAAATCAATGATAAAAGAAACTGGAAAAACCAACAAACACATAGAAATTGAATAATACACTCTTGAGCAATCAGTGGGTCAATAGGGAAATTAAAGAAGAAATTAAACAATACCTACAAGCAAAGGAAAATACAAATACAACTTACTGGAATCTGTGGGATGTAATGAAAGTGGTCCTCAGAGGAAAATTTATTGCACTGAGTTCCCACATCAGGAAAAAAGAATAAACACAAATAAATACCTTGATGCTACACCTCAAACATCTAGAAAAAGAAGAGCAAGTCAAGCCCAAAGTCAAAGGGATGAAATTATAAAAATCAGAGCAGAAATTAATGCAATAGAGAATAAGAAAACAATCTAAAGAATCAATGAATCAAAGAGTTGGTTCTTTGAAAGAATAAATAAAATTGATAAGCCCCTAGCCAACCTTATTTAAAAAGGGAAGAAAAAGCTCAAATTCATGCAATAAGGAATGCAAAGGGCAAAATCACTACAGATTCTGTAGAAATACAGAAGATCATCAACACCTATTTCAAAAACCTCTACTCTCATAGCTTCAATAACATAGATTCCTAGAAACATATAAAGCACCAAAGCTGGGTCAAGAAGATATAAACTTCTGAATAATCCAGTTTCTATTAATGAAGTTGAAAATTTAATTAAGTCCTTACCTACTAAGAAGAGCCCCAGTCCAGACGAATTCACTGCAGAATTCTATAAAGAATAAAAAGAAGACTTAATGCCGACACTCCTCAAACTCTTCAATGAAATCGAAAGGGAAGAAATTCTTCCTCAGTCATTCCTGGAAGCAAATATTACTCTAATACCAAAACCTGAGAAAGACCCAACTAAAAATGAGAACTACAGGCTAATCTCCCTAATGAACATAGATGCAAAAATTCTCAATAAAATATTGTCAAACCAGATGCAGCAAATCATCAAGAAGATTATACACCACGACCAAGTGGGATTCATCACAGGCATTCAGGGATGGTTCAACATATGTAAATCAATAAATGTAATCTACCATATCAATAGAGCCAAAAGTAAGAATCACATGATCATTTCTATGGATGCAGAAAAAGCTTTTGATAAAGTCCAACGCTCATTCATGATAAGAGCCTTATAGAAAATTGGAATAGATGGTCTTTACCTCATCTATGACAAACCAACAGCCAGTATCATATTAAATGGCCAAAAACTGAAGGCCTTTACCTTAAAATCAGGCACAAGACAAGGATGTCCCTTATCACCACTCCTATTCAACATAGTAGTGGAAATACTAGCCAGAGCAATTAGACAAGAGAGAGAAATAAAAGGAATAAAGATAGGAAAAGAGGAAATTAAATTATCATTGTTTGCAGATGACATGATACTCTATATAGAAGACCTTCAAAACTCCACTGAAAGACTCCTAGATATAATAAATAAATTCAGCAATGTAGCTGGATACAAATCAATATTCAAAAATCAATGGCACTCCTACATATTAACACAAAATCACTGAGAGAGAAATAAGAGAAGCCACACCCTTCACATTAGCATCCAAAAAATGAAATACTTAGGAATTAATTTCACAAAAGAAGTAAAGATCTATACAGGGAAAATATAATACCCTTAAAAAAGAAATCAAAGAGGATCTCAGAAAATGGAAAGACATCCCTTGTTCATGAATAGGAAGAATAAATATTGTGAAAATGGCCATTATCCCAAAACTGTTATACAGATTCAATGCAATCCCAATGAAAATACCATCAACATATCTCATAGATTAGAGAAATCACTTCTAAAATTCATGTGGAACGAGAAGAAACCTAGAATAGCAAAGTCAAGTCTAAGCAGTAAAAGCAAGGCAGGAGGCATCACAATTCCTGACTTGAAGTTATACTACCAAGCTACTGTAATAAAATCAACATAGTACTGGAATAAAAACAAAGCTGAAGATTAATGGAATAGATTAGAAGATACAACCACAAACAACTACAAACACACTCAACCACATTATCTTTGATAAAGGGGCCAAACATATTCACTGGAAGAACGACAGTCTCTTTAATAAATGGTGTTGGAAAAACTGGCTCTCCATATACCAAAAACTAAAACTAGATTCATGCGTATTACCATGTACAAAACTAAAATCTAAAGGGATCAAAGATCTGAATATTAAAACAGAAACACTAAATCTGTTGGAAGACAAATTAGATAAAGATCTTGAAGATAATAGGGGTAGGTAGAGAATTCATGAAGAAGACTCAAACCACACAGGATAACTTTCCAGAATCAATAACTGGGATCACCTCTTATTAAAAAGTATCTGCACGTCAAAAGAAATCTCCAGCATAGTGAAAAGAAAACCCACAAACTGGGAAAAAATTCTTAGTGCACTGTCCCTCAGATAAAGGACTTTGGTCTAAAACATATAAAGAATTTTTTAAAAATCAGATCCCCAAAATTCAAAGATCTAATCCAAAAATGGGCATCTGAGATGAATACACAGTTCTTAGATGAAGAAATACAAATGGCAAATAAATATATGAAAAAATGTTCATCATCATTACTCATTAGAGAAATGCAAATTAAAACCACACTGAGATTCCATCTCACTCCTGAAAGAATGGCCAAGATCAAGAAAATTACCAACAACAAATGCTGGAGAGGCTGTGGGGAAAAAGGAACTCTCCCGCACCGTTGGTGGGAGTGTAGACTGGTGCAACCATTGTGGAGGTCAGTCTGAAGATTCCACAAAAAGCTGGGATTGGAAGTCCCATTTGACCCAGCTATTCCACTTCTAGGCATATTCCCAGAAGAACTGAAAACATCATACCACAGTGATATATGTGCACCCATGTTTATAGCAGCACAATTTGTAATAGCAAGATCTTGGAAACAACCTAAGTGTCCATCAACTGAGGAATGGATTTAAAAAAATGTGGTATTTTTATACTATGGAGCACTACTGAGATATACAGAATGATCACACTGAAATATTTATCAATAGATGGATGCAACTTGAGACCATACTCATAAGTGAAATAAGTCAAATTCACATGTATGAATACTGTATAGTTTCCCTAGTGTAAGAAATGGTAAGAATACAAAAGATTTTATGGTAATCATGATTCCCCATTACATTGCTTTGAAGCCTTATAATGTTTTCATTCATTCGTTGGAATGGTTTTATTCTGTTTTGTTTGATTTACTATCTGTGATGGTATGAACAGCTATTTTGAAGAAAACAAGACGTTATGATAGCCATTGCTGATTTAATATCATCTTGCTTTGAAGTCCTACCACGCCTTTGTTCTTCTGTTTCCATTGATTCTATCATGTTGTATCTTAATGGATTTTAATATGTGTGACAGTATAAACAAATGTTTTATGGACAATGAGATAATATAGTAGCCAGTGTTCATTTCCTGTTATTTGGTTTTGAAATCCTGTAATACTTTCATTCTCTTGAATGGTTTTATACTATTTTGTTATGTTTGATATTATTGTATGTGAAGCTATACTCAACTATTTCAAAGAAAGACATTATGGTAGCTTCTGTTAATAACGAGTTGTCTTGTGGTGAAATACTGTGTTGCTTACACTGTTCTGATCTTTGTTCAGTCCTCTTTTGTCTTAATCTCTTTAAAATAAAAAAATTTAAAACAGAAAAAGGCACACTAAGTTACCCATTGCTGATCCTGTAGCATCATGATGTGAAATCCAGCGATACTATTATTCTTTGTTCAGAGTGATTTTAGTCTGTTTTGTTTCATTTAATTTCAACATACATGAAAGTATGGACAGCTATTTTGAAGACAGTGAGAGACACTATGACAGCCATTGATGACTTCTTTATTGTCTGGTCTTGAAGACCTAAAATGCCTTCATCATCCTGTTTGAATCAGTTTTATACTGTTGTTTGTATGAATTCACTGTATGTGAAAATATGGACAACTATTTGGAAGAAAACAAAAGACAGTATACTAGATAGTGAAGTTCTCCTGTTGTCTTGCTTTGAAATCTGTGCCTGTTACATTGTTTTCTTATGTCCTGTTTTGTTATGTTTAATGTTACCCTCTTTAAAATAAAATTTAAAAAAAGAAAACAAAAAGTAATACATTGTGTATTGTTGTTGTCATAGTATTTACTCAAAGCATGAGATATAGGCCTGATGTCTTGTGATAGCATACTTTTGGACAAAGTCACCAAATTTTGGTGCCATAAGGAAGCCTCTAGCACTCTTGTGAAGGCAGGCCATGATAAAAGAAAAAATGAATATGCTTCCTAATTAGGGAAGAAAGCTAAGCGACTATCCAAATGGAGCCGAAGGTTTTCCTATGTGAATTAAACAGCCCAAATTCTAAGATCTTTGCTTCCTTTACTGAAGCAATTTACTATTAAGCAAGTGAAAAGTTTGTGAAATGTTTAGGGCCTCCTCTTCTTCCATTTAGAGCCTGTCCTTAGCTGTGTATTCATAAATGTTTTGCATTCTTTTTTCCCTCTAAAGTGGATTCCTAAATTGAATCATCTCCAGACTCCTATAGCCTAGCAATGTCACATAATGGGTATAATTTTGTCAAAAGAAATTACTTTGGGGGGCTAGGGATTTAGCTCAGCAGGCATAAGCACCTGCCTTGCAAGCAGGCAATCGTGAGTTCGATCCCCGGTACCAATAAAAAGAGAAAAAGAAAAAAAAATGATTTTTGTGGGTCATGTAGATAGTTCCTCCAAGATGCTACAATGCCACCCTGAATGGGGGCATGCTCAATAAATTCACCTGCCACTGGAGTGTGTGAGACTAAACTCTTCCATCAGTGATTTCCCAAAGTGCCAGTCTATCAGCTATGTAGCTAGTCCATGTCACAGGTCCATTTGGGCAGCTATGTAGAGACACCAGTCCATAAAATAACTTCATGATTACTTCACCTGAACCTCCAACTGGGGGTAATTTTGCCCTCTAGGGGACATTTCAAAGTGTCTGAGTCAGTTTTGCTCATCATAACTGAGATTATGCTACCAGCATCTGTTAGCCAGAAACTAGGGATGCCGCTAAACATCTTACCACCCACAGGTCAGCTGCACCGCACAGAAATAGCTGGTTCCAAATGTCAATGATGCCACAGCTGAGAAACTTCTGGAGCCAACAGAAGTTAAGACTCAGAATAAACCCATGAATGGGAAGAAGGCTCTTCCAACTGCTAGCTGTTCAAGCCTCCATCTCCTCCTTTGGAAATTCAGCTAATACGAGCCCCTGTCTCACTGGGTTATGTGAGTCAATAGAGGTAAGATGCTCAGCGCAGTGCAGGGCAAACAACAAGTGCTGGTATTGTTGTATTTTTTGTAAATTTTAAATAATAACAATCTTACTTCCTTCTAAGGCTTAACCTCTTAAGGTCACAGTTTCTCTATCTAAAGTAAGAAAAAGCAGCTTGCTCAGAGGGATTGAAACTTGGCTCCAGAGAGTTAAGCAATCTAGGAGCAGCATCTCCTTGGCTCCTCCCTCAGCTTTCCCAGAGTAGAGGGAGTGGCCAAAGAGGGGTGGGGTTCCTCTAACTCAGACCAGGCAGCTCAGGTGTTACTGGTTTTACTACTGCTTTGAGTAAGGGTTTTAAGAATGACTTTGAAAAATTATCAAACCAAAAGTTTCATTCCAACTAAAACATTTTATGATTATGTGATAATTTAAAATAACTTCAACATCTGAAAGCCCAAATAAATACCTGAAACAGGTGAGTAACAAAGGCTATCTTTTTCCATGGAACTTTAATGGGTTTTTATGTGAAACATAAGAAGCTCAGACAGAAAAAGTGCTCATTAAACCGGAGTCTGGAAAGGATGTTCTGAGTCTGGGTTTTCTCGTTCTTGGCTAAACGCTACTCCTGTGTTCCTAGACGAACTGCCCTGCCCACCTTGATTTATGAACTCATAGAGTGGGTCCTGACACACAGATTTGCTGTCTAGAGTGAGGAAGCTGTGCTTGCACTGGGCAAATTTATATTCAGGAGACAGGCAAGTCCTCCACATGGGCTGCTGTGTGCCCCAGTCTAGCCAGGATGGGCAAGAGACACATGGCTTGAGCATTGCCCCTGCCTTGCTGGTCTCAGAGTTCTGGGGTGCCTGGAATTTCTGCTCTGTGTGCCTATTGTCTGTACTGGGGCTACACCTGGGGCTCGAAGAAGAACTAAATCTTAGAGGTTGGCAACTTTGTGACTTCCTGTTTGGAAGGATCAGAGTTCTGTGTGAGGGGTTGCATTTTGGTGTGCAATGGCTATCCCAGGGGCTGTCTTCTCTGATGGAGAAATGAACAAGGAAATTGCCACATGTCTGTGTGGAACACCCCACCTCCTAGGTCCAACACAGAACAACTTCCCAGCAACACATACTTAGGGAGTCAGTGGTCCAGTGAGCCAAGCCTTAGGGGTCTTGTCATTTGGAAACTGGCAAAAGAATACAAATGGGGAGCTCTTAGCTTATGGCCTGCCTCCTTCGCTCTTGCCCCAACCCCATCAATTATGGCTTACATCTAAATGTTCATCTAACACCTTACAGGACCATACGTGGGCCCCATAGAAGGTGAATGGGTTACACAGGTGCAGTTGAGCTGACTTGCTGTTAGGATTTGGGGTATGGTTAGAAAGGGAAGTCACTGTAGTACCACCTGGAAGGTTATATCCCTTTCCCTCTCCTTTACTTGATGCTCTATGCTTCCTGTCCAGCATGATATGAGCATCCAATATTATTCTGGCAAGCCACCCTACCTTGGAGTCAGCTGACCATGGACTGAAATGTAAGCCAAAATAAACCTCCCTGCCTTTAAGTTGTGGGTGTCTAGCATTTTGTCCCAGTGACAAGGAAAGGAACTAAGACACCATCCTTCACAACAAGGTACTTTGTGCACATGTACATAGATGCACAAGCCTGCAAGATCAAGCCCCCTATCCATATTCTCTCTCAGAAGCCACCCCTTGGCCTCGCTTGGAGCCTGGGGGAGTAACTTAACATGATTACCCTTCAGAGGAAAGATCAAGAGAAGAGGTCCATGGAGGCCATGGAAACAGGTTCAGATCTGAAAAGGCAAGAAAATACATAGGGCCAAGGCTGGAATGGAGACACTGGGCCCCTGGGAAGCCACATACCCTGAGCTTTGCACATGTGCACTGTGTGGAGAGGGCTATGCTTCAAAAAGGCCATGACAGAGGCTTCTATAGGCCAAGGCCCAGGTTAGAGAATTTCTTGTCTCAGGCCTAGGATACTACATTTCAAAAGTGAGATAATACTGTACCTGTGCTCTACTTCTTAGTCATTTCTAACACTGCAATGAAATCCCAGCACATTATCTGGTATAACTTGAATTTTTTCTCTTTTTAAAGCCTGTGTAACTTTCCATGGCATGTGCAATTGTTAATTTTAAGTGTCAGCTTGATCGGGTTACAAGACACCCAGATATTTGGGGTGTGCTCATGGTTGCTTATGGATGAGATTAATATTTACATCCATCTGCAGGCCAAGTAAAGCAGATTCTACTTCCCACTCCCAGAGTGTGGTGTAGTCTCCCCCAATCTGTTAGAGCCTGGAAAGAAAGAAAAGACAGGTAAGGAAGAATTCACTCTCTGGTGCCTGTTTTGGGAGTGGGGACAAGTATCTTTTTCTGCTTTGAAACAGAGATTCACACCATCAACGCTCCTGATCCACAGGCCTTCAGATTTGGTCTAGAACTCACACCACTGAATTTTCTGGTTCGGAAACTACAGCACTGGCTTTTCGCATTTCCAGAAGATTTGCAGATAGCAAATTGTAGGACTTGTTGGCTTCCATAATTACATGAACCAAATCCATACAGTATCTGTCTTTCTGTCAACTATCTATCTGTCATCTATCATCTATCATCCATCTATCTGTCTGCCATCTATAATCTATCATCTATCACCTCTGTATTGTCTGTCATCTATCACCTATTATCTATTTGTCTGCCTGTCTGTCATCTATAATCTATCTATCATCTATCACCACTCTATTATCTACCTCTCATCTGTCATCTATCACCTATCATCTACCACCTATCTATTATCTATTATCCAACTATGATTTATCTACCTATGTATCATCTATCTATGTATCTATGTATCTATCTATCTATCTATCTATCATCTATCTATCTATCTATCTATCTATCTATCTATCTATTGTCTACCTATCTACCTGTATCTATCTATCTATCTATCTATCTATCTATCTATCTATCTATCTTCTAGCCATCCATTCTGTTGATTACAGTTCCTTGAAAAACCCTAAAACAGAAAGGATGCATCATAGAGCCATTTCTCTGTTAGTGTACGTTTGACTTTGTGTCCGGGTTTTAGCTATGAACAACACTGCCATAAATTTGTTTTTACTAGTATTTCTATGGGGTATATTTCCAAGGCTGAACTGCTACATCAAGAATATATAACTGTAATGGAAGCTGCCACATGGTTCACAGGCATATCAAAAGATACTAAATACACTAATCATCAGGGAAATGCAAATTACCCTAATAAGAAAACATTACACCCATCAGATTGAAAAATGGTAAAGAAAGAAAGAAAGAAAAGACAAACCCACATCTCCCATATAATTCTAGGGAAAGCATAGCCTGTGCATTGCTGATGGAAATATGACATGCACTAGCCTTCCTGGAAGGCAGCTTAAAGCTTATTTATAGTGTCACAAAAATAAAACAGAATTTCCTCATCATTCCATATTTTATCCACTTGCATCAAATCAGTACACACAGGATGACACTGTGGACCCATTCCCCTCTTTGACCACCCCCTCCCCACACAGGATGAGCAGGAGGCCACAGAATTATGAGCCCGGCTGTGCTTGGGCAGTTTTCCCTGGGGCTCTCAGAACCTCATCTCCTGGCTGTGGCTGGTTTCATCCCTGATTTCACACAGGCTGTGAAAAGAAAGCAGAGAGCTCTGGGGAATGAACAGAGACCCTACAAATAAGTACAAGCCCTTCTTTCCCTGACTTAGTAAATTGTCTGCTCAGCACCCCCGCTCCCACATTGGACTTCTCAGGAACTCCTGGCTGGAAATGCAGAAGCCCATGACTCGGTCCCAGAGGATTCTCACTAGCAGACTAAGAAGTTTCTAGCCATGATTTAATGGTTTCTTGCCTTTCCTTCTGGATCACACAGGCTGCAGGGAAGTTGAGAGCCCCCCTCTTTCGGAGCATGATTGATTTTCAACATGGTTGATAAAACAGAGGTAACAGGCCCACTTTCTCTTTTTTATGATAGATCTGGCCAATTAGCTATAAATGTCAACTATCCACAACTTAATTAATTCCACTTCATTTAACTACTGTAATTAGAATTTTTTCCCAAACAAAGGAGCAGTCTACTCTCAAAGGTCATAGACTAATACCATGAGGGTGGGTCAGCAAGCCCCACACTTTGGATGAAAGGCATCTGAGGGCTGACGCCCATGTGGGACATGGACCATACAAAATGAGAAATAATCAGCAGGCAGACTAATAGAGTTTGTTTGAAATGTACATTTAATGCATCTTTGATTAATAGCACCAATGAGCACTTGGAATTAAACTTTCAAAATTTGTAAAGATTTTTCATTTACAGAAAGATGAAGAAAATCTGACTGGAGTTTGATCAGCTGGACCAACAAGAAGCCAGAATTCCAATTAGTGAGAAAGGTCTGTTTTGTTTACTAAAAGCAATTTAAACAAGCATATTTTATTATAGATGTCAAGTTCTCAGGCAGAGCCTAGGGAGGAGAGATTTAATCAAGGAGGGAGTTGCTTGGTTTGCCTACAAATGAAAATCTTAAGAAAATTTGAAAAGGCTGTCAGGGAATTCTGGTAGTTGGAAGAAGCATTTGGGAGGATAGTTGAAAGAAGGCAGAAGAAGAAGGAAAGAGGGAGAAGGAGAAGGAGAGGAAGAAGAACGATTTGTACTGATGGTAACGGGGAGAATCTGCAGAAATGGAAGAATTTCCCCAAGGAAAAGTATAGTAAGAGAATTTTAAAATGATGATGGCTATTCAACTTTAATTTATTTTACGTGCTACTTTCTGCCACCATTTCTCCCAAGAGTTCAGTTAAAGTCTTCCAACTGAAATTTGAATGGTGACAGTAGGTTTGCGGTGGTGGGAGAAGGAATAGGCTGTCTCTAGCACAAACTAAAGTCATACAGAAGAAAAATGGCATCTTTGGGGGCCAGGAGAAGCTGGGGGAATGTATTAGTTTTCCTGTTGCTGAGACACAAAACCAACATTTACAACTTAAAAGAGGAGAGGCTTAATTGGCTCATGGTTTCAGCAGATTCAGTCCATTGTTGACTGGCCCCAAAGCAGAAATATGCCAGAATCATGTGCTGGAGCAGAGACACTCAGTTTATGAAGGCCAGGAAGCAGAGCAGAGAACAGTGCCAGAGAGGATGGGGCTGAGGACTGGACACTCTGGGTCACATCTCTGTGATCCACCTAGATGGACAGAAATGTGTTTTACTAATTTTCTAAGTGTTCCTTAATCCAATAAAGTTGATCTATCATGATTAAGGTTCATAGCAGAGTAGCAGGAGTGGAGAAGGAAAAGTTGATAGATCATCTCAGTAGAATGGACACTGCAACACCTCTCAGAGTCACTGGCCAAGGTACAGATCATTGTTAATGGAGGGGATGGGCCATTTTTCATGCCTATTTACCTGCTCATTCTTTTTTTAAAAAGCCATTTTCAAATGATGAGATGAGTCACTTACAGGTCCCAATGAATTATTATGAACCTATGTATTATATGATACTTTTTAATTATTATGAACTTACATATTTAAACACATTTCTTTTATTTGTACTCTTTCCAGTTATTATTTTTATTAGTGCTCTGGATGTCCCATTTCTGGCTCAGAGGAGCTTCAAGTTGGACACACCATTTTATAATATACAGAAAAAAGTAACCATGGGAAGCCAGAAGTCTTGAGGGTATTGAAGCAGCAGACACTTGGTTTATCTTGTTTTTCTGAAAGCTAAAATTGTGCAGGTCATTTCTCCTTGTCTCTTCTTCAAAAATGTCTTATTTCAAAATGACATCACATCCTTTACTCAAGAGTGAAGGGAATTTATGACTTGACTCCCTTAACATATATTTATTAAGTAGCTACTCTGGCTCTAGGATCTCCCAGGGACTGCTCCCTTCAGTGGCTGGGGTTTTGACTCACATTTCTGATGTGTTACATGGTTTGTGAAAACAGTCACAGTGGTGACATTCGCAACCTGGCATGGACTGTAACATTCAAGTGGGTGGTGGTGTGTCTCACTAAACTAGATGAAGTGTCAACATCAAAACGATAGTGAGAACTAATCAGTCTTCAACAGCTTGGGGAAAGCTTTCTCCCTAAAGTGTTTCGTGTGATTGATATGTAAGGGCACTGTGTCCTTGTTGGGCGTTTCCAAGCTCAGATATTGGGTTCATGGCCGTGACCAGAGTGGGAAAATGAAGATGCCATTCTTGATGACTCTGCTGACCATGCTATAACTATGATTGACATGATAACCGCTGAAGAGAATTTCATCCCTGAAATACTAGCTGTTCATAAACGCTGCTACATAGGCTGAATTCTGAGATGCCAAGATGGGTCATGTTTTGAGCTTCCAGAAAGTTTCCTGCCAAACTCTTCTTGATTTAGTATCTTCTCTCATCTCTGAGACCTGTTCCATGTTTACCACAATTGTCCTGAGTATAGACAATAGACTACCTGAAAGCCTTTCTCCACCTGGATGCAGGAAGTATGAATACTGTAGCTGTCCTTCACCCAGAGGGGAAATATTCTGAGACCCTGAAGCCAGATAGATTACTGGATCTTACATACAATAGGCTGTATTTTTCCCATATATACCTATGTACAGTAGAGTTTAATTCATCAGTGAGACACAGCAAGACATTAGTAACAATAATTAATAATAAACTAGGACAATTATACCAAAATACTGTAATAAAAGTTAACTGAAAAGTGATTTCTCTTTTCAAAGAGTCAAGGCATATATTAAAAATATTAGGCTATGAATAATGACCATAGAACCCAAAACCTTGGAAAGTGAGACCATGGGTAAGGGGAGAGGCTATCGTGTTGTTTTTAGTGTTTGCTAATGATCAGACTGGACTATTGTCTTATTGAAGCTGACACAGACAATGTATTGAAAGCAAATAGTTTACTTAGGATGTGACCCTAGGAAGCACTGGGTTGGGGATATGTAGCAAGCAGGTACACATACAAGCGTGTTCACGAGTTTTGTAGAGTAGACAACAGGGGTCTTGCACTGGAGAACCCTGTGGCCATGGCTCAGGTTACCTCCACACATGGAAGAGGAAGTACTGGTGTTCATCCATCAAAACCCACCTAGGGGATATGAATGCTGAGGCACTGCCACTGCACTCCAACCTTTCTAGTCTCTTCGTGTGGGGACCTAGCTTGCTTTGGGAAAGCTCCATGCAGAAGGCAACATCGCTTGTTGGGAAAAGCCACTGGTCAGTAGTGAGTAGGTGAATGTGAGTGGTGAAGCTGTTAGAATCATGTTACAAAGAGGTCTAGGGGCTGGGGATTTAGCTCAGCGGCATAAGTGCCTGCCTTGCAAGCAGGCAGTCATGAGTTCGATCCCTGGTACCGATAAAAATGAAAAAGACAAAAAAAAAAAAAAAAAGGAAAAAAAAAGAATCATATTACAAAGAGGTCTAATGACAATTTCCTCAGGTTAAAAGTAAAGATGACATGAAATTTATTTGTTTATTTTGGAGGGGGACAGGGTATCACTATGCGGTTCACACTAGCCTTGTGATTGTAGCTCAGACTGGCCTCAAACTCAAAGCAATCCTCCTGCCTTAGCTTCCCAAGGGCTGGAATCAGAGGCATGTGCCCCCACACCTGCTTCATATGAGCTACATTTTAGGGATCTCATGAAGGTAAACGATGAATTGGAAAGGATAATGCCTGCTTTATAACACATAGAATGGACACTCAGCACAACCTTCTTTTTCTTCTGTTTTCATGTAGCTACTCCACCATTGACAGCAGATGACGATGCAGACAGGCTCTCTGTCTCTCAGAACTGGGCAATGGAGGAGCTGGGGTGAGCAGTAGGCAGGTCCCGGGCCCAGTAGTGCTGATGAATAGTAATAAAAGCATCAGGTGCTGTGTTGTCTACTCCTCCATAGGGACACTTCGATATATTCATGCACAGAGATAAGATTTCTGCAGTTTTTTCCCAGTGGCACCTCCTTAGTGTAATATTCAATGTGTTTCAAAAATGAAATTGCTGCCTGGCATTTTAAAATAGAATCTCTGTTTTGGGATTAGATAAAATATGAATAATTTGTATCTATATCTTCTTCCATTCTCCAAAAACTAAGTGCTTTTTGTCATTGACTCAACACATTCCCCACTTTCTTTAGGAAGGAAAACATTTCATCCAAATATACGATAGCTCTTGTTCTTTATTTCTCCCATTTTATAGTTGGAGCGACCGATACACAGTGCATTCTGGTAAACAGTGTATGGAGTCTCTCCTAGAAGACCCGGCTTCCAGCTTTGCTGGTGCTAGTCCTAAAGAAATGGTTTTATTTAGATCCTCATAAATGAAAGAGTTGTATTGTTTTTAAACTGGGTTTTGGTAAATTGATGACACATGGCTTTGAGTCTTGTCTTGGCAAAGGCAGGGCAGTTGGAATGCATTTGCAAGGAGAGCACAGTCTCAGTCTATTTTCTGCTAGAATAACTGGCTGACACAGACTGAGAAATTTAAGCCTGAGAGGTTCTGTGTTAAGGGTCTTCATCTGATGAAGCCTTTCTGGCTGTGAGGAGCACCCTGAGGAGTCCCACAACATTGCATGGTGAGACAGAGCAAGCTGGCAGAGAGAGCTCTGTTCTGTAACAAGCCACCCCCTCAACAATCCGTTAATCCATGGGTGGATTAACACATTCACCAGGGCAGATTCCTCATGACCCAGTCACTTCCCAAAGGTTCCACTTCTCAAATACCATTACTGGTATTTGAGTCATGTTATCATGACTTTAAGGAACAGGAATTTTGGCAGCACATTCAAACCATGGCAGTGGGGCTGTGCTATATTCCTTTAGATTTGTTCTATTTTTATTGCATGTGCAGATGTGTGGGCATTTAGTGAATGTCCAGGGCTGGAGAATAAGTAGGATTTGAGATTTAACTGTTTACAACTCTTCTTGTTTCTATCTCATGGTTACTAGGCAAGGTTATGCCAAATAGCAAATAGCCTCTATAAATTTCTGCAGCTTATTCACCAACAAAGGTGAATATCTTACCCCCTCTGCATCTCTTTCAGTTTCATCCAAAATGGACCTTGCTCTGTCCACAAGAAAGAGCACTAAGAACACTGGGAGAGCTGGTCAAGTAGATGGCACAAGTATGAGCTCATGGTTTGAACTGAATTGAATATTAAAATAACACAGACGTGGCAATCACAGCCCTTACTGTAGTCACTTCAGAATTGTAAATACTATAGGAATGATTTAATTTTGTGATAAAAGCAAAAGGTAATAAATGTATAAACTTTCTTTTGCCCAAATAGCAAATTAAGCAACAAACTAAGCAATTGGATTATTTAGGAAATGTGTGAGGGTTTAGTATTTTCACATCCAGTTTGAATGTTATTTCGAAGTCAAGAGGAAAGAGGAATTATGTTTGCTGCTCTTGGATACAGCAGGAATTGTTAATAACACACACACGTGTGTGCACTAGCAAATGATGGTCTATTGTCAAAAGCTTCCATTGGCTTAAGATATCTAAAGTTCAAAGGTCTATTTTCAAACTTTCTGTAGCTCTCATTTCTTGAAATAAACACAAGTTTCTATCTCTCTGGAAAACATGGCCAAACTCTTGCTGCGTGGATTTTGCAAGTCTCTACTCTTACAAGTAGTGCCAGAGCTTTGATTTTGATCTGTGGGTTTGGGTTGGGGGTGGGAGGCTCATTCTTTATTGTATCTTGAGCCTCTGAATGCTTCAGCCACTACAGCATATTGATTTTCTCAACTTCTCCAAATGAGAAAGTGCTTTTTGAATAGTAATGAGGCAGCACTTTGCACACCTCCTGAATAACAATCTGCTTCTATATTATGTGCAGAATAGCAATGTCTTGAGTGTTTCTCATCACATCAGGGTGCTTCCTCATATTTCACTTCACTGTCACTCAGTGGACTTTGTGATGCCCTCAGATTTCCCACACTTCATCTAATAGCTGTGTTTTTTTTAAAGGTGGGGGCCAAACTATTTTGATGTGGAGAAGAACTCATGCATGGTACTGAGATCAAGCCAAAATAACTCCTTCCCATTCCCACCAGCTAAGATTCTGTGAGTCTAAGTCTGTTGCCAGTCTATATTTTACTGGTGAATAATTTGAGAGATTCCTCACTTTCATTTCTGAGGGATCTTCAATTACCAGTGTCCCCTAGAATTTAGATGTATCCCCATGACCATACCAGAGAGAGGGCCACAATTAGCGAGTGTGTCTTTCATGCATACAGATGGACAGCAGTAACAGAGGAAGGAAACGCTTGCATTCTCTATCCTGAAGTTGCCAGAGGCAAACACTGCCTCCTTTGGTCTTCTCAATCAATCTTTTAGCATCCATGAGCAGAAATATGGAGATGGGAAAAGTAATGAGAAGACAGTCAGATACCTGTGGTCTGAGCCACGCAGAAGGCACAATTAAAGTAGAATTTTCAAGCAAAATGAATTCAGTTGAATGGAGGAATAAAATGAAGATGCACTTAAGATGCTATAGGTCTTTGGTTTGGCATTAAGCCATTGTAATCATGACTTACACCTTCTGAGGTTAGTTAATGCCCAAGGTCCATCCTAAGTGAAGTGAGCCAGAACTATAGGGGTGGGATCAGGACCCAGTAAATTTTAATTCCCCAAGTGATTCCTGACGTGCAGGCAACTCTGACAGCCACTTCTGAGTATGGGACTTGCATTCTGAGTATAAGGATGTTAGAGGCTTTGTAGAAGTAGCTGGCAAATATGGACTTTGCTGTCAGCTTAGCGCTTTATTTACAATCTTCACAACAATGGCTTGAGACAGACTTTCATAGAAGGTCCAGTTGACAGTATCTCTTTAAATTACTAAAGCTTCGAACATCTCTCCACGGAGAATCCTGCTGCTATTGCCATTATGCTGCTGCTCGCTGACCCACGAACCTGCTCTCATCAAACTCGTCAATGTCGCCTTACCCCGAGGATGTGAAGACAGTGTGGTCCAGAGCGTGGACTTGGGGCTCAGTGCCCCCTCAGTCAGTCTTCACCTCAGTGGTAGCCCTGACATTTTGCTGCTGTTGCACTGGCTTCGTGTGACCAGTTTCCCTTCTCCTTCCAGCTGCCCTGAGAGAGAAAACTGGGTCCTGGCTTCTACTTGCCCACTGAGGTGCAGTATAATCTCAAGCAGCCACTTTATTACTAAGCCTCAGTTTCCCAAATGAGGGACTTGGGCTAACAGACATTCATAAGCTCTTGGGTTCCATGAACTCCTTGGCCAGTTCATTGAAACACAGATTCTTTTATCAGATCAGTGGTTTGTTAACTAATTTTTATTGCTACACTTTTGCCATACATAATGATTATATTCATCATAGGAATTTGAAATGGTACCTACGAATCTTAATTCTTTTTTTTAACCTATTCCCCATCTCTCCTTTCTTTACATCCCCATTTGCAAAACTTACTTCCCATTGTTTTCCTTCTGTTCTTTTTTTGTTTTAAAAATCCCTGTTCCCCCTTCCCTCCCCCGACTCCCTTGTTCCCTTTCCTGTTTGAACATTTTCTTTCTACTTTCTAATATCTGTCACCTATTTCACTCCTTACTGACCCTTTGGCCTTCTTACACAAGAGAAGCAATTTCATCCATTGATTAGTATAAGAGCTGTTTTCAAGATTTAAACATTATAAATTGTGCTGCTAGAAACATGGGTGTGCATATAACTGTGGTATGATGTTTTTAACTCTTTTGGGAAGTTTCCTAGAAGGGAAATAGCTGGGTTAAATGGAACCTCTAGTTTTAGTCTTTTGAGAATTTCCATATTGGTTGTACCGGTCAATTGTTTCCCAACAGTGGGAAAATGTTCCTTTTTCCTCACAGCCTCACCAGCATTGTTATTGGTTGATTTCCTGATGATAGTCACACTTTCTTGAATGAAATGGAATCTCAGCATTGTTCTAATTTGCACTTCATGGATGATCAGTGACACTGAACGTTTTTTCATATAGCTATTTGCTGTTCATCTGAGGAGTGTCTATTTCAGATGCCCATTTTTGGGTTGGATCTTTAAATTTGGAGCATCTGATTATTTTGAGTTCTTTTTATACTCTAGACATTAGTCCTTTGCCTGAAGAATAGGTAGTAAAAATTTTTTCCCAGTCCATGGGTTTTCTCTTCCTTTTGTTGGTGGTTTTTTGAAGTGCAAAAGATTTTTAATACGATGTGGTTCCAGTTGTTGATTTTTGTAATATTTCCTGCACAGCTGGGGTTCTGTTCATGAATCTTTGCCTACACTGATATTTAAGAATTTTATCTATTCTGTCTTTCAGCACATTAAGTGTTTCCATTTTAATATTTAGATCTTTGATCCACTTTAATTTTAGTTTAGTGAATAGTGAAAGATATCAAGGTTTTAATTGTATTGAAATATACTCGCCAAGATAGTACATATATGTGTGGAGGTGGACCTCAGAGCATAGTCTTGATACAGTAATATATGTGCTACTGTACTCATGTATTTAATAGCCTCCTGTTTGACAGCTGCTGTGATCTCTAAGTAGTGGTGAGAATAACCTCTTGAGACACCTATGGGAAAGCAGGTAGTTTCTAATGGCAAATTGAAGTAAGTGATGTTTACAGAATAGACAGGACAGACAAGAATGTTGCATGACAATAATTAAAATATTAATAATGAGGATGAGGCCACGCTGGAGCTACAAAATGACTAAATACTCCCACCTTATAACTAACTCAAGTGACTATTGCTTCATTAGTTACAACTTTCACCTTGATTTACTACTCTTAGCCTATGTATGGAATCTGCCTACTCACCCATCATGAAATTAATATTGATTAAATCCAAAGATGACTTCCCTTCTCCTTCCTTAAAATCACCTAGAAACACTTAGAGGAAGACCAATCCTGCAATAAGCTTGTCTTAACTTATTCCTACTCAGATATTCCATGCTCCCCTGGGCTGCTCATTCTCTTCTCTCTCGAAGACACCTGAATAAGCTTAACTATCTGGACCGCAGCTATGTTTCTGGTGGCCTTTGGATGGTGGACTTTAACTTCTGTGATAACCATAATGTGAAATGAAAACACTTGTGATTTCTACCAATGACACTATAGTTAGGAGCCGAGACGAAAACTCAGGCATTCTGGTTTTACACACTGGTCCATTGATCTGCGTGCTCCTCAGCCTCCAGGAATGAGGAAATAAAGTGCACAAAACCTAAGCAGTCACACACAATGATGATCTCTTAATATACAACATTCATCTGGACATACGTAAATTAGGGGGAGATTTTAACAGTACCAAAATAACCACAGCATACTACAAAAGGAAGTAATACAGCCTCATCAATAATAACATTAATACCTTTTATTTGTATCATCCTTTATTCTCTCTGATTATCTATCTGCCTATGAGGCTCTGCACAAGGAGGCCAGTTGGTCAGTCAAGGTTTCCTTGGTCATAGCTGCCTTTACCTATGGTGCATAACAAAGGACTCCTGTAAGAGGATCAGATGGCTTATTTTCACCTCACTGTTTAAATTTCATTATTTAAGTTTAGTCAACGAATATTTATTAAGTGTCCTTTTTGGCTAAAGTGCACACCTGTCCTCCTACTCATAGATTTCAGTGTGATCTCTCCACATGTATAGTCTTCAAAGAGGTGAATATAATAACTGAGGTTATTAGGGTGGGCCCTAGTTAAAATGACTGGTCCTCTTATAAGAAGAGACCAAAGAAGCATGCACAGCTAAAACACCACATGTGTAGGTATCCTTCAAACCAAGGACTGAGGCCTCTGGTGAAGTCACCCTTCCCGGCACTTGACCTTGGACAACCTGTGTCCAGAACTGTGGAAAATAAATTCCTGTTGTTTGAATCACCCTGTCTGGTGTTTTGTTATGGCGACCTGAACACACCAATTCAAATGCTGAATGAATGTGCTAAATGCTTTTACATGTGTGTTGTATTATGCCATCACAACCGAGAGCATGCTGAAGCCAGCTTCTGCTGACTTGTGAGAGCCATGTTTTAAACTTTTAAGAAATTATGTCTACTTTTTTTATAATAGCCATTAAGAAAAATTAAACTCACAGTTAAGTCAATTTTATGAAAAACAAAGGTAGTGAATACTCAGAACCCATCGCCTCCCAGTTACTTCAATGCACTGTACTATCTATGTCAGTGGAGGTACCTATGTCTGTGAACTCGAATGGAGGAAACACTACACAGTGCTTGCTGCTGCACATCTCTTCCCCCTGCCAGGCTCGGTCATGTCAGGGCAAGAGTTTGCAGTAGGCCATGGGGAGAGTATTCACACCAGGGCAATGGACAAACAATACCACTCAGGGTTATTCTTTGTTGTTTATTCCCCAGCAAGCTAGTTGTTAAAAACATTTATCTCCATATTACTGATCACAACAGTCCCTCAAAGGAGACAGCACAATTCCAGATTACAGATGAAGACACTCCAGCTACAAAACCTTGAGGCTCCGGCAGTAGCTGGATGCTCTGGCTCTTGAACTAGGGCTCTTTGCATGATCCCACACTGCTTCTCTATGCACACAGGAGGAAATGCTGTGACTGCATCTTCTCCATCAGACTGCCCAAAAGGCGCCTGTATGTTTGCTGAGGGCCCATGCCCTGCCTCTTAATTCTCTGTCTAGCCCAGGCATTGTGAAATTCTAATCCGCGATAGAATGAAGGCCACTTGCTATAAATCCCAGGACACCAGGGGAAAAGGCCTAGGAGGAATGTTCTTTTATAATCCTACAATTTGCAGTCATCTGTAAAGTGATTTAATTGCTATGCAATGTAGGGTTTTCTTGTGTATTTTTCTAGTGTGGCAAAGATTAACAAGGAGCAGGGAGGGTGTCGAATCCAGGCACCTTCTGAGGGCCAAGGGGTAGGTGGAATGCAGATCATTCAGAGATGGATTTACAGAAATGTGAACTGAAGACACAGCAAGAGGTCCTTGAAATAACTTTCCAAGAGCTTCTTTGATGAGCGGAGGCAAGTCAGCAGCTTCTGCGCTGCGCATTTGGGCTCATAAATCACCAGGATTTGCAGGCACTGCCAGACATCTCCCACTATGCAGTTAAAAAAATGCACTCTTTGCAGGGTGCAGTAGCATCGGAGATGTTCTACTAGTGAGTTTGCTCAGGTGCCTTGCAACTTGAGGGACAATTTTATTTTTGCTGTTAATAATTGGGTACATACAGATTTTTAAAAGGCTAAGTCTTCCACAACTCTGAAAAAGAATCATAGGGAAGTTACCCCCTTTGGAGAACTTACATACCCAGGAAACCTTTGAAGACTAACACATGTCCTTAAACCTCTGAAATCAAGAGAAAGTAAAGCCGATTTGAGCAAAGGTTGGGCAGGTGAGCCCCCTGGAGTGTTTTAGAAAACCCCCAGCTTGAGTCCCCCCATCCTAAAGATTCTGATTTACGTGGTCTGCCCAGGGCATTTGGGATTTTTAAAGCTCTCCAGGAGTCTCCAGCGCACAGACAAGTTGGAAAGCACTATTGCAAAGTTACTACTCAAAGTGCAGGCAGTAGAAGCTTCCGCAGCCCCGAGAGTTTATAAAAAGCAAAGAAGTTTGTAGCAGACTCACTGAATCATCTGCGTTTTAATAAGATCCCCAGGTGATTCAGCAACCGTACAACCAAAGTTGACACTACTTAGGACCTGGGAAAGAACCTGAGGCACTGTCCTCCGGGAAGATGGTCACTTCAGGTGAGAGGTTTCTTCTCTGCTCATTTCCAACCAGCTGCCACACCTGGCTCATTTTCCTTTCAAGCCAGATCTCTCTTGTCTCGTGCTGTTGTCCACACTCTTCTGACTCAGGGCAGTTACCTCTCTCTGTCTTCCTTGCAGCTTGCTGCCAAAATAAATCCCTGCATTTCTTCTGCTCCACAGTGGCTTCCTGTTTTCCACCATCTCAAATGTGCACTTCTCTGCCTGACTCCAAGGCTACTCCGCTCTGATGCCAGGGACCTGTCCCAGCCAATCCCCCACTGCTTGTGTCCTCCTTGTGTCTTTTCCCAGAATCCCTGGAGGGTAGCCTGGCCCTCTGCCTCCTGGCTCCTGGCAAGCCTTCTCCTTTCCACCTTCCATCTGCTTCTCCAAATCTTATTTATATTTCAAGGCTGCTTCCCTTTCCTCGGGATGTCTCCAGCACTTACAGTCTGAGTGACTCGATCATCAGTGTCACATCCTCACACACTGATCGCCAGTTTTCACCCACAGAGGACCAAGCTGAACCTGGAGCTCTGAACTGCAAATTCTGTAGCCTGAAGATGAATCTGCTCCTCTGTACAGACCTGATCCCTGTTGGACTCCTCAGGAAGGAAACACAGGGGCTGCTTCCCTGTGACAAGGCATATGATGCATTTTGGTTCCCAGTACTTAGATCAGGCCTATTGGGTCAGTTTGGTTTGTTGGTGTGGTGCTGACCTCACACTCAGAAGGCAGGACCTGGTGCCCCTGAGAGGTTGATCACTGTGCCTGGCCAAGGTGGTGGTGGAGGTGGGCAAGAGGAAGCTGGCCCGGGTACAAGAACAGTAACATAGCTACCCTATGGAGGGCTTTCTGTGTGCCAGGCTCAAAGCTAAGTGTTGTACATCTTATTTCCAAAAAGTCACTACTTAAAATAAAACATAGATATAGAATACCAAAGAAAGAAAATCAGTAAGTATTATAAGGCAAATGCTCTTGTAAACACCAACCAGAAATAGGACCTCACAGGCCACCTGGAACCCTCTTCATGTGTCATATCCTATTTGGGATCCCCTCCACTTTCTCAAACAAACCTATTTCTGACCTTTTATGAGTCAAGGTTTGCTTTTCTACTCAGCTTGGCCTTAAACTCTGGACTTAAGGGATCCTCCTGCTTCTACTTGCTAAACAGATGGAGCTACAGGCATGAGCTACTATGCCCAACCCTTTTGACTTTTTAGTTGTGGTTAAATACATAACAAAACTCACCATCTTAACCATTATGAATTGTAAAGTTTAGTGATGTTATAGGCAGCTAAATTAGATATAAATATTATAGGCAGTCAGATAGAACTGGGCCCTAAAAGGAACCAGTGCAAAAGATACCTTGCAACTGTGGGGGAGATAGGCACCTCTACTGTGGGCCAGACCTCAAGACAAAAGATGAAACAAATGTACCCACATACTTCCCAAGGATAAACATCAAGGGTTGATATTCTAAATAAGTATGCATCACCTTGAGAAAGCCAGGAAGAGCCACTAATCCAATCCCTTATAGGAAAGTCCCTATTCTGTATTTATGCCACTTGCTATGTGATTTACTTCCTCATTTGATCACAATTTAATCAATGTTACCTGAGCAATTATACTCATAATATTATTGGCTGAATAAACATAGTTCTTTCCCCCTAACGCCCATCTTACAATTTCCCATTTTTCCTTACCTTGGACCCACCTCATCTCATGGTTTTGCTCTATGAAGATCCCTAGAAAAGGCAGGGTTCTTGGTAGCCCACCTTAGACTCCTTCTGTGTCTCTCAGACAGAAGCTTTCTTTCTCCCAACAAATATATTCTGCTCTTAACTTCCAATGTTCCTAAAATCATTCTTTGATTTTAAAGGGCACAAACTCATACCAGACATCTAGCAGGTTGGGAGTTTTTTTCACCTTATATTAGTGTTATTAAGTATATTCATACTGCTGTACCACTATCACCACTAGCCATCTCCAAATCTTTCTTCTCATTCCATGATGGAGCCCCACTTCCACTGGATGGTGATTCCATCTTTCTTCCCACCTGGCTCTAGCAACCACCGTGCTTTCTGTCTCCATGAACTTGACTGCTCTAGGTACCTCATGTAAGTGGAATCATTTGATGTATGTCCTCATGCAATCATCTTATTAACTTAGCACAATGTCTTTAAGCTTTCTTCACTTTGCAGTGTGTGTCAGAATTTCCTTTATAAGATGAGAATGTCCCATTGTATGCACATTTCATGTTTTGTGTACCCCTTTACCTGTCAGTGAACACAGGTTGCTTTCACCTGTAAGTTATTGTGGTAATGCTTCTGTGAATATGAGTGTATACATTTCTGTGAATATGAGAGTATAAATTTCTATCCTGATCTTGATTGTAAACACTGAATAGTTTTATCATTCAATTATGCATCTTCAAGTACTTTTGTTTGACTGTCACTTAAAGCTGATATTTCTTTAGATTGTCTTTTAACTGAAGAATGTTTAAAATCTTCTAACAAGCTCTTTGCAGTAGGTACTTACTCCAATTGTGCTGATGAGGATGTTGAGGTTTCTCAAGGGCAGAAGGAAAGGGATGGATGAGTATATTCAGCTAAAAGAGAACTCTGGAGAGGAAGCAGGGGTAGGTAAACAGTGTCTGCCACCTCCACATTGGGGAACATCTATTTTTGCAGATAAGAAAAGGAAGACTAAGGGTTGGCAACTAAGACGAGATGGACAATAGGATTTGAGGATCAGGACAAGGTGGCCCTGCCAATGGCAGATTGTGTACTTCTTACAGTTCATCATTTGCACTTTATGTACTTTTGTTCTTAGGTGCAGTGGGGTAACTGTATCTCAGGTTATAGAATGTATGTTTGTAGGAATCCTTCCAGCTTAATATCTTTATTTTCTTTTACTTCCACTTCCATTTCCATTTATCTTCCCTTAATTGCTAGAATTATCTTCAAACAGCCAAAGCATTTGGAGGCAAATCTGGTTCACAAGGTGGGTAACAGGTCAAGGCAATGCTATTTGTCCTGATATCAGATAAATAGCCTCTTTTGGTATTGGTTCATCATTATCTAAAATCTGTGTCTTACTGAGCTAATATATATTTACAGAGCATCATTTTGTTGCAGAAATCCTGTGGGCACTCAAGGTTTTGCAGGAGGGAGGGAGGCACGATTCTTGCTTTCATGGACCAAGATTATAACACAGCTACATGAGGGAACTGTAAACAGATATATCAACAGGATAAAGCCAGAAAGAAAGGAAGAAGCAAAGTAAAACAGGAAGAAAAGAAAATAGGAGGTTGTGACCGGTCATTAGTGGTGATTGCCTTTGGGAGATAATCAGAAAAAGCCTCTTGAGGAAGTGGCATTTGAGATGGGAACAAAGTCAAAGAAAGAAGGTGTGATGCTGAGAAGGGGCATGTGTGAGGCAGTGAGGTGAGGAAAGAGGCCTGCTCACAGAATGGAAGAGAAGGCTGGTGTGATTGAAACAGGCTGAACAGATGCCAGAGACAGGTGTTGAGAAGGGCAACACGTTGCCTCCCACTTTTTTTTATGTAAATGGTGAGGAATAGGCAATTGCTTTGATTTCTTCAACTCCTAATTCTTTGAAGATTATGATGTTTCTGCAGAGAAGTGACTATGTTTTACAATGAAGGCTATTTGATTTTCATTTAGGAGCAGAATGAAATGGGGAGTAATTTCTCAATTAAACTTTGTCCCCTTCCTTCCTTGGAAAATTTCATGCTGCTGTTCACTAATGTTGGTATGGTTTATCAATTAATCGATCAATCACTCAATCTGAAGTAAGTGTGACATGGTCTACACTGAGAGTGAGGTGCTTCTCAGGCTGGGTGTGCAGGTGGGTGGGCCTGGTGTCAGCAGAGGGCCTCTTCCTTTAAAAGTGTCTTCTCTTTTGGGGGCTAATTCTGTGCCTGATTTTATGTCAGCACTTTACTCTTTGAACTCAAAATATAGCTTATTTGACAGGATTCACATCACATCACAATATTGTGATGAAAGCCAATCTCATTTAGACACAACCTCACTTTTGGAATATGCCTGCCATAAATACTTAATGACTCTCATAAGAAAGCACCAGCTGAACTCAAAGCAAGGGACCACCAGCCTACTCTTCAAAACATCAGGCATTTCAAGAACAAAGAAAAAGGCTGAGAACCACACCAGATTCAGGGGGAGACTAAAGAGAAGTGTCAGTATGTGTAGTGTTTGATCTGGTGCTACACTGACTGCTGTTATAGCTTGGATTTAAAGGTCTCCAAAGGCTGATGACCTTAAAAACTTGGTTCCCAGGGTGGCACAATAGGGAGGCAGTAAAAACTTTAAGTGTGGCCTAGAGGGAAGATGCCAGGACATAGAGGGTCTATTTTGAAAGGGAACCATGGAATCCCAGACATTTTGCTTCTGGTCATGAGGTAAGTTTTTTCTGCTACATGTTCTTCCCATGATGGCCACCTTAGGATAAGCCCAAAAGCAATGGACTAATTGATGGTAGACTGAAAACTCTAAAACTCAACCAAAAAAAACCTTTTGTCTTTAAAAGTTGAATCTCTGGTATTTGTTATAGTACTGCAAAGCTGACTAATGCATCTAGGATAGTGGGGGCCAACATCTAGATATGAGCAATGTTCACTACTCTTTCTAATCCCCTCCCATGGACTATCTTTCTGACTCTCCACCAGGTTCCAGAGTCAACACTTCTGGATTTAGCCTTGGTGCTGAGTTCCATGTAGTACTAATGAGCTCCATCTAGCCCTGGCAATTCCATCAGCCCTTCAGAGAGGCAGGAAAGGGGAAGGGTCAGCTGCTTTGCTCATCTTCTTGGTAATATCCATACACTTTTCAGACACTGTTTCCCCAAGGACCTCTCTTGATTCCATTTTTTTCTCCCTCTGAGCTAGAAGGACCCCTGCAGGGACCCCACATTTTACAGCAGTCCTCCTTGTAAGGCTTTTCATTTTCTATGGTACAATCCCATTTTCCTTCCTGTATGCTGCATTAATCCACTCTGTGCTATAGTAATATGATACCGTGGTATGGGAAACTGGCAAAGAAGAGAAATGTACCCAGCTGGAAAGACTAGGAAGTTCAGGGGCTTTGGCATCTGGTGAGGGTGCTGGTGCAGCACCATAGTGCAGCAAAACACAAGCAAGTATCCAAGAGGCAGGGAGGAAACAGGACTGAACTCACCCATTTTAGTAGGCACTGAATCCCATCACAGCTAACTCAATCTCATGGCAATGACATTAATCTGTCCATGAGGATCAAGTCCCCATGGCCTAAACACCAGTTAAAGGTTCTCCTTCCTAATACCATTATAATGGCAATTGCATTTCAACAGGAATTTTAGAGGAGATAATCAGCAACAGCAACTACCAAAAACACCTCTTGTTTTCCAGCCTGATTACATTTGCTTTCCAGTACAGTCATGCACCGCCTAACCAAGGGATATATTTTGAGCAATGCAGGCGATATCCTCATTGTGTACACATCACAGAGATATTTACAAGCCTAGATGCTGTTAGCCTGTTATCCACCTAGACTATGTGCACATAGCATATTGCTTGGTGCTTCTGAGGCCACAGTGAACCAAAGAGCACAAAATTAAATCAAACACAAGAGAAAACAATGAGGTCAAGACACAGAGTAAAATGCAAGCTGTAGAAGGCTGCTGCCAGCATAGCATGGCATTTTATTTTACAGAGGACTTTGTCTTTTGTAAGTAGGAGGCAGTCACTTAAAAATGGTGATAAAAATAATAGTACAATATAGTATGAAGTACAGAGAGGATAATGAATACATGAACCAATAACATAGCTGTTTATTTTTATTGTCAGGCATTATGTTCCAAACATAATTGTACATGCTATATTTTTATATGACTAGCAATATAGCAGGTTTATTTATACCAGCATCAACATAAACACAAGAGTAATAAGCTGCACTTAGATGTTAGAACAGCTGAAACCTCACTAGGTGATAGGAAGTTCCCAGCTACATTATTATCCAAAGGAACCACCATTGGCTATGCAGCCAGCCATTGACCAAAGCATCATTATTGGTACATGACTATATATATTTCTCTTACAAATTCAAATATTTTACAATGGGAGGGAAAAGCTGTAGGATAATCTCAAGAGCCTCCTTCTAAGCTATTTTTTGTTCCCCCAAAGTACAGTAGTAGTGTTGCATTTATTTATTACAAGGAGTTATCTTTATATTCTATTCAGGTTATATTTCAGACCTGGAAAGTACACTGTATTATAGAGATGCTCTTGTTAAAAGAGAAATCTTTGAAAGATGCCAAGAGTTATCGTGGCAAAAATCCATAGTAAACAGAACTCTGGCTTTAAGATCACAGTGTGCAGCCTGCTGGATAGATGGCCCTGTGAGAGGAAGTACAATTCTGCACAAAGCAGCGTGTGTGTGTGTGTGTGTGTGTGTGTGTGTGTGTGTGTGTGTATGCTAAATGTGTGTACTCCATTAATAGAAAAGTTTTATTTGCAATTTCATGTTAATTAGCAAACAGTTATTGGCCAAGTCTTAAGATTTAATTAAGAAATAAGTGTGATGGGAACTTGGCTCCATCTCACAAGGAAGATTCTCTTAGGGAAAAACAGATTTTAAAAAATGACTCTGCTTTTTCTTCCAGAAAACAACAAATTTGGCATTAAGATTCTTTCCATAAAGTTTGTGTTTCAAAACCATCAGTAATCCTTTATTATACAACAATGAATCCTCCCCTTAACTCATCATTAATTCTCATATTCACTGGTAGCTAACTTTTGCTTTGCAATAGGCCATCCCAAATACCAAGGATTTAAAAGAGTGGTCATTGATACAGCTCCAGAGTTGGTTGGGGTTCTTCTGTGTGTGTGAGGCGTGGTTTGAACACAGCTGAGCTCATTTATGCACCTGTAGTCCGTTGCTAATTTGACTGAAATTTACTTAGACTAGGCTGAAGTGTGAGGGAAATCTGGGCCAAATTGGCCCCTTTTTGCTCAAATTCAGTGGGCAAGCTTGGACTACTTTTTGTTGGGGTTGGATTCCTATGGCAACAAGAGATCAAGATCCCAAGTATGAACATCATGGAGGTCTCAACTAGCTGCACTCTTATTAATGTCCCAATGGTCAAAGCCAATTACGAGATTGGAAAATATATTCAAGGAGTCATGGAAAGAAAGAATCTGTGGCCAATAAGGAAGTGAAAATCAAGACACTGGTGGGGGCCTCACTTGTCTGGAGGATTCAAGGCCCTTGAGTCATAGCTATGTAAGATTCAACTTAGAACCGACACCAGCTCTCCCACCAGCAACTTCAGAACAGGCACCATCCATTCCAGCAAATCCATCCCAGCAGCCCTCTTAGTCTTCAGATGCATGCCCTAGTGCAACCCCACCCCCACTACCAGACCTAGCACCTGGGAGACAGGCAGCAAACAGCACCATCAGGTTCACCTTAGGCACCAGTGTGTGGATAAAATAGCAGGTGATCAGGGTTTAAAAAACAAAAAACTTTGACTTTCTATTCAAGGTCTGTAATTATTTTGTTCTGATTTTGGTTGACATTATCTCTGAAGTCAAAAGATAGAAAGAAACAAATCCATATTAGACTATGAAATTTCTTTCATTTAACATAATTAAATGACAACAACAACAGCAAAACAATTTAGATAGCAAAAAAAAAAAGCTCTTGTCACTTTCATTGATTCACAGAAGTATCAAATTTAATGCAAGATATTTTATTGATTAACCCAATGAAGTAGGTACTAGACATCAGCCTTGCAGGGAAAAAATATCCGATTTAGGAAAAATTATATTAAAGAGAGTCGTGTTCATTTTCAATCTCAAAGGGTGACTAGTAATGAAAAATTGAGGCCCTAAGCTTCTGATTAAAATTGATTCGAGAGCGGCCTTCCCGAAAGCCAAGGAAATGTAGAAATCTTCATTATCTTTCTTACACGGTTGTACTCCCAATTAATTAATTAACCCTTAATTGTTCCACATAATACTTCTGTGATGAGGGAACCTGATGAAGTGACCATCATCCTAATGAGAAAGGACACAAGGCAATGGCATGTGAAATGATCTTTTATGTCACAGGGGGAGCCCAGGTTGGAGCTCAGGGAAGAATACAGAGCTGGGTGGCTTCCTCTTCGGAGAGGCTGCTCATGAATCCATTCTCTACCATAGGGAGCCTTTGAATTAGTTTATATTTTTAATCAACATACTGTAATTGTGCACAGTTATGGGGTGGCGTATGTCATTTCATTACACACATACAACATGTAATGAATCAATCAGGTAACTGGTGCATCCATCACTGTAAACATTTGTGATTTCTTTGTCCTGGGAATGTTCAAAATCCTCTGTATTAGCTGTTTTAAAATACAATGATTACTGTCAACCATAGTTATCCTGCTCCACTATAGAACATTAGAAGTAATGTCTTCTGTTCAGCCTCACCCTTGCACCTGTCAACCATTTTTCTCCATTCCTGTTTCCCTCATGCCTCCCCAGAATCTAATAACAACTACTCTATTCTCTGCTTCTCTGAGGTCAACTTTTAACTCCCACATATAAAAACGAGCATGTGTTATCCATCTTTCTGTGCCCAAAGTCAGCCTTTTGAACCCAAAGCACAAAGAACTTTGATTCTGCACCAAATTATCTACTGGTTTTCAACATGAGCAGCTATGATGCCATATAATACCCTGATTTCCAAATCTTGAATATTTATAAAAGGTTATAAAAGGAGAGAAAAACCTGATCATGTATACATATACAACAATCTTCATCTCCTTATGACTAGTTGCATTGAACTGTTTATTTTCATATCACTAAAGGGATCCAGAAATTTACAGTTGGAAACATATTTGCAAAGCATTATGCAGGCAATGTATTATGATTTCTCAGCCACATTTACAAATATTCCTGTCAAACATTTTTAAATGGTTCCTCCAATCTGCTTTGTGGAATTGAACTAAATGAATGTTTGGGTGAATCTAATATACTACTGGGTTCTAAAACTCTTTATTTCAAGATTAAGAAGACTAAGAAAAACTACACTCAGAAAAAATTCAGGAAATTGGAAGGAGTAGGTGCTCTTAATAAGTTGGCAGATAGAGCATAAAATCCTATCCGAAGAACAGGAGCAACATGGCTCTGCTGTGTTATCCTCATTCAAATTCATGGAAGAATAAATCAACAGTGTCTGAAGTGCCTTGGAGCCAGTTCGGATATGACAGGCATGGAAGGAATCTCTGAAGGCATGAATTCAGCTTTGTGTGGCAGAGTTGCTGAAATCTACTTTATTTACCTTTGAGAAAAAGAGAGGGACACACACACACACATACACACACACACACACACAGTGAGCAAATATTTCATTGCTTTTACTAGAAGCTCTAGGCAGCTGAATGCAGCTGATACTGTTGGTCCACACAAGATGTCATTGAATAGTGGCTGACAAAGGGTTGGATAACAAATGAGGGCAGATTGCTTTTGGTCCTCTATTGCACCACATCAGTATGCAGGGTTAGACTTTAAGAGCATCTTGGGTGTGTGTGTGTTGTGTGTGTTGGTTGTTGTCATTGTTGTTGCTGGGGAAAAGAAAGCTCTCAGTGCCTGCATAGAAGAATGAAACTAAAGTCCCTCAGTATTAGTAGAAGAATCATATTCTTTTCCCAGCTGCTCTGGCCTGAATTGCATGTCCCCAATTACGCCTTATCCCTAATACCACAAAATGTGACTGTCTTTGGAGATGGGGTCTCCCAAAAGGTAGTTAAGTAAAATGAAGCTGGTGGGTTGGGCCCTAATCAAATCTTATAGGTGTCCTTTAAAGAGCTGATTCTTACATGCAGAGAGAAGCTGCACATAGCAAAGGTCCATAAGGGCGCTGTGAGAAGGTGGCCACTTCCAAGCCAAGTAGAGAGTCCCCAAGACAAAGCAAACCTGCCAACCCTGATCCCCAGAGCCATGAGAAGTAGGGAAAACTAGATGATGGGAAATTAAACTTCTATTGTTCAAGCCACCATTCTGTTGTATTTTTTTTTACCGCATACCTTGTGTTTCGTCCAGGGCCAAGTCCTGCCTGGTCTTCACCACCCAACTAAAAATAAGCAAACTTTGTATGTTCAGGTGATAGGAGTTCAAAAATATTGCTGGATGGATGAGTAGCTGTTCTTTTCCAACACAGTTTCCTTATCTGCTAAAGTAGATATATAAATCTTATCTCCATTCCAGGGCTGTAGCTTGAAATGTCTGCAAAGAATGTGATCATAGGTGGCACATGAATACCATGAAAGAGCTCATTCATATGATTTCTATTATGAAGTCATATATAGATGTCATGGTTTATGTTTGTGTCCCCCAGGCCTCATGAGTTTGCATTGTTCATTTGTGATGGTTCATTGTATAGTGCTTGGATTGATGGTGTCAGTGCTCCACCCACATAGGGGTGGAGCCAGGATGTGATGTAATGGCAGGAAGAAGGTGTGTTTCTCTCTTTGCTGGTTCGAGTTTGCTGCTGGCGGCCGCCATGAACTGCAGTCCAGCCATGCCTGCCTGTCTTGGAGACAACTGAGTGTGGACTGAAACCTCCAAAAACTGTAAGAAATAAACCTTTCCTTTCCCAACTTTGGGCTTCAGGTATTTTGTCTCAGCGACGAGCATAAAGTAACTAAGACAATAGATTTCTGGTTTTGGTGACTTTACAGGCAATGATCCTTATACTAGGCAGAAAGGCACATCCTAGCATGTGCCGTGCTTGTTTTACTATATGCACTTCCAGTGGACCTGGGTTGCCTTTTCTAATATACCCCACTGGTTTGTGTATAGAAAGCCACAGATCTCAGAAATGGATGAAACAGGTCCCATCACATTTCATGGGTTGTAATGATTGTATTAGGCTGTTTTGTGATGGCTCATGCTTTATACTATGGTAGGAAAGAGGGCGGATGAATAAACTTACACTCTTTATCCCCCCTCTCTCCCATAGCTGGAGCTCCTGGACTCAAAGCAGGCAGGAGTTGGTCCTGGACAGTGCTTTGGAGGTTGGAGGCAGAAAGTCTGAGTTCCTCAATTACACGTTATATACAGTAAGCAGGAGAACATTCAGGATCTTTGTTTTAGCAATTCTTCCACTATAGACTAGGTTTTCTTTCTCCTTTCTTGGAAACTTCTTTAGTTTCATGTGATAAACCCTGGCTATTCTCCCCCTCTCAGAGTTCATCTTCCCTACTCTAAGACCCCAAGCAAAGGGCACAGAGCCAACTTCTCAGCATTTTATGATTTTGGACCAACCTATTGTATGCTCCGTTAATCTCTCAAACCAGCCTCAGACTTAGCTTGAATAGAGCCTTGTTGATGAAGTATATGGTGCTCTAAGTGTGCCACGGTCCTTAGGTATGCCTGGTGTTGGCTTCATTTTCTCACTGCTCTGTTACTGATCTGTGGGTTCTCCCCATTGGTTATGTACACAGGTCCTGCATCTCTGTAGGCCAGGAGCTTGTGGACAGCACACTTGGTCTGCCAATAGCAAAGGATACCTGCCTGGAAAACTGTTGTCCATGGAAGATAAGATGAGGAAAACATTGCAACTGTGCACTGCAATATCAGTCTCCTGTCCTCTCCGTTGTATGCCTGGTGAGATAGTTTGTTCATTTCTCTTGTTGTCATATAGTATTTCCACTGAATGGAGACACTACAGCATTCAACCTATTTATCTGTTACACTGTTGATGGGTAAATGAGTATCATAATTCCTGGGTCACAACAATATGCTTATGTGCATGTCTTAGTTATTTTCTCATCACTGGGACATAATCCCCGATGCCTATAGCCTAAGGGAGCAGAGGTTTATTGTGTTTAGTGAACTTAGCTTATGGCCGGTTGGCTCCAAGGATGGAAGGGTCTGGTGGAGGAAAGCTGCTCACATCATGGCGATCAGGAAGGAGAAAGTAAAGGAAGGAGCTGGGGAGGCAGAGAACACCCATCCAGGTCATGACCCCAGAGAGCCACCTCTGCAGACCGGACCCCACCTCCAATGGCTTGCTTAATTCTGAACCTTCCACTGATGAGTATAGAAGCCACATGACCCAATAATCTTCTAAAAGCTCCACCTTCTAACACATGAGCTTTGGGGGAAATTGTAGATCCAAACCCTAATAGTGTCATTAGTAAATGAATTCAAACCGTTTTACAAAATGTACAAATTTGCATTCTGGTCAACAGTTGTCTGTCTTTTTAATTCTAACTGTCCTGAATGATATGTTACCATTTGCTTTTGAGACTGAAAGAGTTGAGTAATTTTTCTCTCTTAATAGGAACTTTCAGGGAGCAGGCTGGTGTGTGTTCCTCTTGTGTCTGGTGGTGACTGCCAGAGTGACCTGCAGGACCCTCTCAGCCTGGAAACATGTAATGTCTCCCACGGACTCATGGGAAATGAAAGTGAAGCAAGTGCTCCCACTTCCAAGAGCTCACACTCAAGCTGGAAAGACCAGAGCTGCGCATGCAACATGAGCCGGCCACAAGTGAGTGCGGAAGTGATTTGAGAGTATTGTTAAACATCGAATCTGTGATATGTGCAAGCAGTAGAACCAGTACCTGCCTTATGAGAAAGGAGGGATAGCAAATCATAGGGAAAAGTTGGGGAAGGAAGCTTCAGAAAGGAGGCAAAATTTAATCTGGGTCTCCAAGGGTAATATGTTTGCAGGTAGAGAAATCTAGAAGAATATCTCAAGCCATGGCCTGTCATGTGTGTGTAACGCTAACAAATACAATTATTTTAATATATTGGCAATGATCTAAATTGCTAGCTTTGTCACTCAGGATCAGCAACACAAGGTACAGGGACGAGCTGCTTTGATGTAAGTAAGTGGTACTTTTTGCATTTTCCAGTTATCCTCGTATCTCTTGCTGTAGGTGTGACTTTAGTCTTCTAGACAAAAACAGCCATAAGCTCTGAAATGAGGGGAGCTTTAAACATGGTTTATATGCTGTCGTTTACTACTTAAAGTGAAGAAATACATTCTATAAAGCCTATTTTACATTTCTGATTTCAAAACATTGAAAGAAAGCTCTCATTGCTGATAGGCCATTAGAAAGAGAAAGTGCTACAGTATTTTGTATCACTAGGAAGATCTTTGTGCTTCGTTTAACTTAATGGGCATCTTGCTTTGTCTCTTAAGTGGCAATTTGATAGAAAAGGCATTTGGCCTTCCAATATTAACTTTAACTTTTTATCTTTAAAAAACAAAGCCTTGGCCAACGTCTATTAAAGACACTATATCCCCCAGATGTACATATTACTTGGTGAGCACAGGTAACTGTGTTCTGGCCAAAGTGATACACAGGGAAGTGTAGTTTGCAGACTACCTACGGGATGGTGAAGGAAGACTTTCTCCTTCCTTCTTGCCACCTGGATATGGCAGGAGCTCCAGTGGTGCCACCTTGGACCATGAGGCGATCTTCTGAATAAAAGCAGAGAAGCAGAACAATAAAATAGATCCGGAAACTGAAGGTAATCTGGTCTCTGATGAATTTGCCTTGGACTATTGATCTTCAGTTGCCTTTTATGTAGTAAATACTTATTTCAGCTACTGCACATGAATTTCCATTGTTTACGGTTGCATACAACTTCCTATCCATTCTGATGGATGACAATATGCAATCCATACTTCCCCAGTCTAGAGATGCAGGCTGGGGCCTGAGTCCTCTTCATGGAGAGGTTTATGTGTGTCACCTGCATTTGGCTTTCTGCTGCACCTCCTGAATGTCATTATTTTCAGGCTGAGTTTTCAAAAAGTGGCCATGTATATCCATCAACAGATGAATGGATCAAGAAAAGTGGCATGTACATGCTCGCAATGGAGTATTATTTTGTTAGACAGAAAGATAAATTTGAGTTATTTGTAGGAAAACAGATGCACCTTGAGACCACAGTGTTAACTAGACACACAAGCTTAAATACTGCACAGTTTCTTTTATATGAGAAACTCAAAATACAAATAAACAGAAAAATAAGTCAGATAATAAAAAACAGGGAAGCAGATCTTTTCCAAGTGTGTGTGGGGGGGGGCAAGAGATGGAGGGAGGAGTGAAAGACGATGAAAATAGAATTAAGATGTGTGGTGCACATGTGCCAACTCTACGCGAGGTGTGTAACCAGTATCTTTCGTAAACATGTCCTAATTAAAATTTAAAAATTTAAAAAGACTATCTCTGGTCCCGCATGAATTTCCAGAAATATTTCCCTGCTCTCACCAAGAGCAGAAACCTCAAAGGCAGATCTCTATGACTGTCTAGAGGACAGCAGAGGGGAGACAATATGCCTTTCAAGACCTTCTGCTTCTGCTTCTGCCTGATGCTCCCACAAGGAACATGTGTGTGTCTATCTCTGAGTCACCAGTATGGTGACTTTACACAATTTCCAATGTAAAGTCACCATACTGGGAAGACCATGTAGACAGAAAAGGACACACCCCTAACCTAGGTGCCCCAGCCCAACACTTGCTTGAGGTTTGCCAGCTCACAGTGAAGACACAGAAGTGAGGAAGTCCTTATGATGATCCCAACCATAGCCACTATCTGATATCAGAAGCCCTGAGCCACTATCTGATATCACAGCTCAGAACTGTGAGAATAATAAAACAAGCAGTGTACTTTCATGCCACTGATTTTATAAATTATTTGTTCACAGCTATAGAAAGCAGATCAGAATAACAGGATGAAAGTCAGGGCTCTGAGGTGCCTCCAATCATGCTCCACCTTCCACGCTTAGAGACAAACAGACATGTCCCCATAGGCAGCCATGCTATGCCACCTGTGTCCCTGTGACAATGCTACTGCCTGCTGACTGGGTCTCAGATTGCTCTAAATGCAGAAATTCAATGACTTCTACTGGTCTTAACTCAAAGCTCTGGATGCATTCAGATCAAGCCATTTGCCCACTTCCATAAATAAGCTTTAAGCTATCAGAAGACTTCTGCAAATATTATAAATTGGGGATGTTTTGGGAGGTGGGTTTCCTGATCCCCCAAAGAGCTATAGGTGAGAGGAAATGACAGGATGCCCTTTCTATATAGAAGTCTTTAATGGACTCTAGTAGAATAGAAAGTAAAAACTAAGAAAATTACATATTCACTAGAATTATAACTGTGTGAAAAAAGTATTTACTGCACAGAAATACCTCCCAGCAGAAAAATTATATTGAAAGAGTGATCTTCTGCATGATCTTCAAAACATTTTCTAGCATAGATTTGTTAAATTGCTCACTTTTAAAGAGGTAAGTAGTGTTCTGTGGCTGAAGGAAAGTAAAGATCCTAATCCTGAAGACACACAGGCTTTCTAGAAGACTGCTCGCAGCATATGTGCTGCACACACTCTGAAAACTCCCACACTACCCACACACAAAAAAGTAAAATGTTTTTATTTACTGCCCAGTGCGCCTGTTTAATGCCAGACAGTCCAGCTGACCTTTCAGACAGCTGCCAGCAAATCAGGTTATTAAAAACGAGTAAACCAAGGTTCACTGTTCACAGACCATTTGGTTTTTCTCACCCTTTTCTCTCATGAATCCTATGTTTGCTTTGGTTCATTGACAGCCCATGGATCATTTCCCATAGTCAATAATTTGCATGCAAAAAGCTAATTAAAAATCCCCAAGTAATATCTTTGACTATTTATAGTGTAGGGGAAAAAAGCAAAACTCTCCATTTTCTAGCATCAAAGACAGAAAAAAGCTGGTCACCACTATTTATTCATTTACTTTTTATTTCTTTGCAACTCTAACATTCTATGATAATCTACTCATTCTCCCTTGGATGTGACTTACACATCACTTGTCTATCTGCCCTCAGAGGTGAATTTTTATGGGGTTTCTTTTCTTTTTTCTTTATAATAGAATTAATAGTCAATCATATAACACAAAGTCCATGAAGAGATGTAACAATTGGAGTGTAGAAATTTAATTTACAAAGAACATCATAAATAGACAGCAGCCAGGCAATGCTCTCTAAGGTGAGGCCACAGGTAGGCAGGCTCTCCTGGTATATACTCCTTGTTGCAATACCCTTTAGGATGTGTATGGGGCCTCATCCTAGATGAAGGGAGGGTGGCACTGCACTGCAAAGAGAGAGCTTGACTTGTCAAGGCAAGAGCTGCCTCAAAGTGGGCTAGGGTGCGAGCAGATAGCAAGGTGGGAGCTTTTCAGGAAAGGTAGGGTATGGACTGCACCTGAGGCCCTGAAGGTCTTTAAGCTTGCAGAGAAGTGGGAACACCAGGGTAGCTTGCCTCAAAGGAAAGCTTGATCTGGGGAAATGCATGACCCAGGGTGAAAGCCTTTGTGGTTTTCTTTAAGATACAAGCTCAAATGCTTCTGCTTTTCTGCATTCCAACAGCCAAAGCATGTACCATTGAACTTCTTGTAAAATGCCTCTTGGATCCTCACACTCTGGTTTCCTTTCCACAATAGGCTTGTAATCCCCGTGAGAGCAGACAGCTTACCTATGTAGTCTTACATATATAGCCATTTAGTCTTATGTGAGCTGTGATTGAAAAATACAGTGCATGTTTAAATCAAAAGACTGCCATTCCCTCAAAGTACTTCCTTTCACTTCACTTTAAACACACTTGTCCCATGATTCTTGCCACTTTCTGATGTAGATCTTTAAGTCATCTTTCTTGAGTGTCTTTATTTACACTATTATTGCATGAGATCCTGAATTGATTCAAAACATTTATCTTCCATAATCATTTTGATTTTGAGAAAGACCCAGAAATGAATACACCTCACAGCTCTCACTCACTTCATGTTCAATCTTCAAAAAAAATTTGTCAATTACGGTTATAAACAGAACTTTCAGTCTGCCACCTGCATCTCCATCTTGCCATCAGTTCCTAACTGGCCCAGATTGACCCCTCCCACCCACTCAGAAAGACACACGTGAAACATTAAGTCATGTTAATCCTCACTTATAAGTCTGATTTCTATTGCTGTTTGTATTGTATTCAAATGTCTTAAAAACTTGCAAGATGTGACCTGATCTGTGAGACTCCACTCAGAATACCTTTCTCCTCAGCTTCTGGGTTTCAGTTATGCTGCTCTCTTCCTCTCGTTCCTTTTCTCTTCTTCCAGTCCCTCCTTTAAGCATTCTTCCTGTTCCTCAAATATGGAAATTCCTTTCCATCTTAAGATCTTTTCAAGAAGTAATTACTCTGCCAAGGGAATACATTGCTTTTGTCCTACTTACTACCTTTTGAACTACCGCCTCCTTCTTACCTTCAGCTCTAAAAAGTCTCCTTACACCGAAATAGTATCTGCTTTCCCACAGCTATTTGCAAACCAACTTGCCATTTCCATGCCAAGAAATGGAGTACAATTCCCTTCCTCTTGAATCTAGGCCCACCTCTTAACTGTAATCTAAGAATTTGCTTAAAATTTTGTAGTATAACATCCCACATTAGACCCAAAAGTCACAAAGCTTCCACTTAATTTTCTTGGAATGCTTGGGATACTGGCCACTGTAAATGAAATTCAACTACCTTTACACCACCAGGCTGGACATGAATGGAAGTACCAGTTGACCAGCTGTGTTCCGCCAAGTGAAGTCAATGACTCCATAAGAAATAGAAGCACCATGCAGCCAGACCCTGATTGAATTCCTGATCCACTGGGTCTACAAAACACATGAAATGAGTCTTTTAAATCAGTAAACTTGGGGTAGTTTGTGATACAGCAATAATTGTGGGCTAGTCTCCCCAGTAATTATTCACAGCTTGCATCTTCTTAGTGGTGTGCCATCACTGTGACCTCAGAAGATCTGTAAGAGAGCGAGTATTACATTTGTCCTGCTCAAGACCATATCTGTAACAGCTAATGTAAGATTTGGTGTGTTAGAAATGCTCAGAGCAGATGAGTGTCCCAATGTCTTAGGATGTTTCTGGGCAATTTAAAGTTACATCCTACACAAAGACTTATGGTATACCAATGCTGAGTGAAGAAACGAATGAGCTCTACCATGCCTAGCCACTTGTAATGGAAGCTGACATTTGCAATTTCAGTCACGAGGAAGTAACTTGGAATTAATTTCTTTCGGGTTTTGACACTGACCAATTTTATTCAGGATCTTCGACAGAGATGACAAAATGCATTATAAGTCATATTAATATCTTCTGGGAGCTGAAGTTATTCGGTAGCTTTAAATGTCAGAAAGTAACTTCACATTAAAGCTGAAAAAGACTATGATTAAAGGAAGACTGTCCAATAACAATAAGAAACAACAGCATTTCTTGTTTTTCACCATCCACTTTATGAACTCATTAGCCCATGTGATTATGTTTCTGCCACTGGATATTATAGAAATTTATAATAGTTAAACTGCCCTACATTCACCTTAAGCAAAATAGAATGGGAAGCATCAGCCTCATTTACATAATTGTTTTGGATTCCCTAGACAGAAATAATTTTCAGGGTTGTCTTGTCCGAACACAATCTGCAATTCAAACTAAAGGCTTCGAAAGTTTTCATTCAACTCCTTTGTGATAAGAATCCAGCTCATCTCTTGAGGTTATATCTTGCCCGAAATGTTTTATACATGTTCCAGTCTTTCTTTGTGAGATGATTCTGATCAGCCGAAAATGAGAGTGTGAACATGATATCTTTTTCTTTCTTCAGAACCCATCTCTGAGTGTTTGTGAAAATAACCATCAAGTCTCAACTCAGATCTATCCTAAAGAATTATCTTTTAAAAAAAACTGTAGTACATGTTTACAGTACCTAATGATTACATTCATCATGGGGAATTGGGTACATAATAATACATCTTAATGCTTTTATCTCCTTCCCCTTGTCTCCTTTAGCTCCCCTCTTCCTCCATCTCTTGGTTCCTTTCTCTTTTGCAAAACATCTCCCCGTTTCTTATTGTCTTTTATTTTGCTCTTTAATGTATCTGTGTCTTGGGTTTTTCATATAAGAGAAACTGAGTGATACTTAAACTTGTGTGTCATTCATTTCACTTCTCATTATGGTTTCAAAATTCATGCCTTAAAAATGACTCAAGTTTATCCTTCCTTATGGAAGAGCTGTATTCCATTATGTATAAATAGTATAAAAAGCACATCTACTTTATCATTCATCTGATAAAGGACATGTAAAACTTTAGCTATCATGAGTTGTGCTGCTATAAACATGGGTATGCTTGTATAACTGTGATTTGTTGTATTATATGTAACTCTTTGGGAAGATACCTAGAAGGGCAATAGCTGGACCAAACAGAATTTCTAGTTTGAGTTTTTGAGGATGAAAAGACTCAATGAAGAAGTGGGCAAGTGAAATGAATAGACAGTTTTCAAAAGAAGTACCAGTGGCCAATAAATCCATGGGAAAATGTTCAATATCTCTGACGAGTAGAGAAATGCAAATTAAAACACTGAGATTCCATTTTATTGCAGAAAAAATGATTGTCATCAAAAACCAAACAATAATACGTGCTGCTGAGGCTGGGGGTGGCGAAGGAACCCTTCTGCACTGTTGGTGGGAAAGTAACCTAACGTACATCCTTACCCAGTCACCTTACATCGGTGATTCCCCACATACAATTGTTCAACTTTAAACGGTGAGAACGTAGCCACATGACCATTCTGATTTTCACTTCCAGCACACTATTGAAATAAATTACATGACTGATTCAACACTATATTACAATTTTCCCAACGGTAGGCTAAGTGTAGGTAAGTGTACAGGGTCCATTTAAGTGAGGCCAAGCCAAAGGAGGGTGTTTAGGAGGTTATGCATACTCACAGTATTGTCAGCTGACAGTGAGTTTATTGGTATGTAGTGCATTCTAAGTGGAAAATCGTCTGTACAGGCTCAATAAGTAGAGGAATAAATTATTCAGCAAATGTGGCATGGCAACACATTCCTGTAATGCCAGCACTTTGTAAAGTTGAGGCAGAAGGAGAGCAAGTTTGAACTCAGCCTGAGCAATTTAGTAACTTAGGGAGACAAGGACTGAGAATGTAGCTCAGGGTGAAGCACCTGGGTTTAATCTCCCCCCACAAAGTATTCAATAAATCTCACTCAAAAATATGTCATATAGATATTAATTACTTCGGTTTCACTTTTAAAGTATATTAGTCATTCCTCAATATACAACTTCTTAGGTACTCAGAAGCAGCCTACAGTTGTTACGCTTTGTATGAAACTTTAAGTGCAGTGATGGGTGCTATAATTCCAACACTTTGGAGGCTGAGAAAGGAGGGTCAGGCATGCAAAGCCATGTATCAGTCCTGAGCAATACAGTGAGACCTTGCCTTAAACAACAACAACATCATCACTTTCTCAGATTTTTCAGAGGTGGTTTCAGTTAGTGCATGGTATCAGGATGGGGGAGGCTCTGCTGCATAAACAAATCTTAGTTAATTATTTCTTATGTTATATGACCAATTGGGCCTAGTGTTTGGGGCCATGGGGAGGGAGGATGGCTTGTCATCTTAGTAGTCACTCAGAGTCCTAAGCTTGACATAAGCTCCCTTTTGGGACATGTCTTCAATACAAGGAAAGGGGACAGCTGGTAAACCAGGCGCTGGCTCTTGGTAGTTCTGTCTGGAAACACTGTAGACATCTTGCTCTCACACTACATTAGACAAAAACAGCACACAGCAAGACCAATTATCAGATGACACAGAGCAGTACAATAGCTCCATAATTCTGGAAAAAGATAAGGATAGGAATATTTTCACACAGCTCTCATGACTGTCATAAATTAGAAAGTGACTCAGGACCTCACAAACAAGTAATTGCTTATTAAAGAGGAACAAAAATTCTAGACTGATTTAATACTTATTTCCAAATGCCCAGTAAAGGCAGATAAAGGAAACTATCAAATAAATAGTGTCTCCTTTGAAATAAACAGTTTGTTTCTGTTTGCTTAAGAATATGGCTGGTGGGGCTGGGGATTTAGCTCAGCGGTATAAGCACCTGCCTTGCAAGCAGGCAGTCGTGAGTTCGATCCCTGGTACCGATAAAAAAGGAAAAAGACCAAAAAAAAAAAAAAAAAAGAATATGGCTGGTAAGGTCAGGACATGGCTTGGCCCTTTCAAAACTCATGTGAGGAGAGGTCATTGGTTTAGAGGTCATGGCTTAGTCCAACCATGGATCAATGGATTAATAAGTTTTCATGGCAGTGGCTCTGCTGTAAAAGTGAGCTTTCTCTGTCTCATTGGCTCGTCCTTACCTCTGCTATGTCATGATATAACAAGAAGATACTCACCAGATGTATGTGTAAGTAGCTGTGCCCTATTCCTGGAGTTCACAGGCTCCAAAACAGTGGGCTAAATATGTTTCTCTTCCTTATACAAAACTTAACCTTGGGTATTTTTAGTAACAAAAAATTGGCTAAGATATCTGTTCAGAATTTGATATCTCTTTGGTCCTAGGGCCAACTATTATGTGACACTGGGATAATCTCCCTTATATTTAAACATTTTAATGTAATTTATTTACTTTCAGAGACTTGATACGTAGTTCAGGCTAGGTTTGAACTCACCACATAACCTAAGGTGACCCTGAACTTGCTGTGATCCTCCTGCCTTAGCTTCCTGACTGCTGAGATCATAAGCATGTGTCACCATGCCTGGCTCAAACATTTTTTGAAGGTACTGGGGATTGAACTCAGGACTTTATACGTACTAGGAAGTGCTCTATCACTGAGCTATGTTCCCACCCCTAGGGTCTTGCTAAGTTGTCCATGCTAGCCTTGAATTTATGATCCCTCTGCCTGGAAATGCTGAGGGTCTTGGTACCTACAATGTGACTGGCCTGCAGCATCCAGTATTACCTGACAACTTGTTGTAAGTAAAGCTTCTCAGGTCTCATCCCAGGCCTAACAAGTCAAACTTTAACAAAATTTCCAGAAGACCCCAATGCACATTAATATCTGTGAAGCACTGGATTAGGATTTCTGGGATACACCTGTGATGTCAATGATATGTTATACTTAAGTTTACACAATAGGGACCAAAATTTTTAGATAATTTTTCTTTTTAAATTTGGATTTTCAAATATCATAGGGTTTAAAACTCAAAAAGTTTTGCTGTGGTGACTCATAGAAGTAAAACCTGCTGTACTTAAGAATTATTAAACTGCATAACATTTTGCTTGTTAGTTGCATCTCTAAGGACTGGCATCTTATTTTTCTAGTCTCCTAGGGAAGGGTAGGTGTGTGATGTTCTCAGACTCCCAGAGAGGACAGTGCTGTACTGAGCAGAACCTCTGAGTCTCACAATACTGCACTATACAAAATTCGGGTTTTCCTTCACACTTCTTTGGGAAGGTTATCAGGCTCTCGAAGGCAAACTTCTTCCAACCTTTACAGAGCATACACAATCATAGTCTATCTCAGAGTCCACCCATCCTGAGCATATGATTTGGGAGGACATGAGTGACACTTTACCATTAACATTTACACAGTCATATGCATCAGAGGAATAGTCATTTCTGGATTTTTTGTCTCTAAAAACAATACTTTTACAAAGAATAAAATAGACTGAAGTGAATAAAAGGAAATTAACTGCACAAAATTATTTCCTGTCTGAATGGGGGTGACAGGGTTGCTTTTTAGGAAGGCTTAGCCAACCTAATTACTATCACCTGGGAAAATGTAACCCTGATTTGGAGCTCAACAATAATGCTTAGAATTGTTTAATGCTTGTAGTGAAAATAATTTCACTCTACATAAATTTCTTAATATAAACACCACCTGGGGAGAAAAAGAAATACAAACAAACTGCCATACATTTTGTGGCTGTAACATAAATAAGACAAAATATATCCACCATGATTTTATGATGTTTGTATTTATACATGGCCCCTTCTCAAATCTGCTGCAGCAAGACAATGAAAACATTTAATAAGAAACATAAAACACATGTAGGTAAAGTAGGAAAATATATGTAGGGGCACTAAGAAACACCTCAGTTATCATCCATATAATGTAGATGTCTTGACACAGTTTTATTCCCAAGTGGTTGTGGTAATTTTTCTGTTGTCCTTCAAGTAAGGAAGTTTACTGTCAGGAGATAGATGAGGGTTGGATACAGCAGTTACAGTGCTGCTCTCAATTCAATATGATTTTTAAAAATATCTGTTTCATAGGAATGTAAATCGTATTACCTAACTGAAGTATGATTCTAAACTGATTAGAACTTTAAAGAAACACATTTGTCTATCATTTTTTTAAACATAAGTTTTTGACCTGGTTTGATAAGCAAGAGGTCCAAGACTATAGAGAATTTGGTCACAGGGGAACACTGGTTGTTTTATAGTACCTGTGACGAGATTGCATATGCTGTAAGATGTAAGATGGCACAGATGTGTAATCAGGGCAGCACAGCTTCTCACAAAACCAGCTAAGCCCTTCTCTTGTTTCATTTGCTTCCAGCCTAAGTTTCAATCACTGATTTCTCTAAACCATTCAGGAATCCAAAGAATGTTATGGGATGGGCATAGGTTCTTATCTGTTCCAACCTATGAATTATTCAGGACAATTAGTGGACTATCTTTTTTCCCCCATTTTTTTATTTAAAGAAAGAAGAAAAAATTTTTAAAAATAAAATAGAAAATAAGAGAAAAAAGTAGAATAATACTAATTCAAAAAAATTAACATAAAATCGCTAGTTGATACATTACATATTGCCATCTTCATAGTTATTTAAGGCTAAATAAAATGAAAAGAAAAAGCAGGAGAAGCACAAAAGAGTTGCTCAGGGAGAAAAGGGTACTTTGAAAAAAAAAGTGTGAAGATGTGTCCTACAAGCAGAATGGACCCCGGCAAGAGCAAGAGACCAGTGGCCCCCAAGCTGATTGCTGCCCTCTTTCATGCCTTCTTTGATAGCTGATCCAGGTTGCTGCATTTCATCTTGTGCTATAAGAATGACATCAGGGGCCAAGGTTGGTGCATTCTCAAGGCAAAAACTAATACCAGGCGCAGGCCTTAGCTCGTGTTAGGCTCGGGTGCTGTGCTCTGTGCCTATGGTTATTGTCTCCTCAGTTGGCAGCCTGTGCCCAGCTGCTCCCGCCACTTTGTCATGTCCTATCCTGCTACTGTAGAAGGACCATTAACAGATTATCAGGTACCCCAGAGTGACTGCTTGTGGACAGGAAAATGCACTGATTTTTTAGAACCTGGAAAGTAGCATGCAGACCCCTGCCACTGAGTTTCTCACGGCATAATGCACAGGAATCATAGTTTCATGGAACACAGTATGGTCTCTTTTCAGCCTCTGAAGTTCCTGTGGTGTTTCCTTCCCAGCTGAAGTATCGATGCATGGCTGTACAGTATTCACCTCTTAACAGCTATGAACACTTGGCCAGATCCATTCATGTGATACTGTTAGATGGTGATTTATTTCCAGAACATTTTTAGTCATTATCATTATTATAGCTCAGATGTCTATACTGAAGAACAGCTTGTATTTGTTATTTAGAAATTATTTTTACTTCATATTTTCTTTTGAATTGTTGATATTCTCAGTTCTTTAACTGAGATAGGATCATATAAATTCTTTCTAGTTTTTATACCTAAGAATGTTCTTCTGTAATCATTTGACTTAATTTCCAACACTTATATGCATCTTCCTAAGATAGTAGATTTGCTTCAGTATTGCATAATTTTCCCTTCATTCATTTAATATATATTTATAAGTCATTTTCTAGTCACTGAGGGTACCTGAGAAAACAAAGCAAACAAAAATTCCCACCCTCAAGATATAATTTTCAAGTTTAGGCTTTTGTAATAAAAGTCTCCAGCTGATAAAATCAACCTGTTTGGTCCCCCCAACTGTACCCTTTATGTGTACATCCCAGTTAGCATTCAGAAATAACACTTGTAAACCATGTATGCTAACTCTTCACAGTCAGCTCCTGAGATCCCCCAATAGCTAGAAGGTGCTACTAAGATGCCTATTTCACAGAAGGAATGCAGGGACAGAGAAATTAGCTAAGGGGAGGACACAGACTAGCTTCCCTCTGGTTCTTAAAAATCGAGATGCCTTAGTGGATCTGATGCGTGGATAAATGGACGAATGTGTATTCTTTTAGGAATTGTCCCTTGTGACATAAATACTAACACCTTTGATTACTCATTTTGTGGGGAGGGGAGTGGGAAGGAGGCAGGGAGGTACCTTTCTAAGTGAGTTAGGCCCACAGTTTTAAGATGATGGGGTACTTTGGAGCAGAGCATAGTTGTCTTACCTGGTGAGAGAATGAACTACCAACACCATTTCTGTTTGCTCTGGGGCCTCAGACTGGACTGCCTGAGATTCAAACAGAGAAACAGAGTGCTGGAGAATACCCTGAGGACCAGGAGTCAGAGACTTGGCTGTAAGGGCATTAGCTGTCCTGCAGATTGCGTGAAACTGTCCTGCCTGCCAGTGTCGGCAGCGGGAGGAACCGCTGTAAAATTACACAGGATTTGTAGCCGGGGTGGGGGTGTGGGTGTTAGGGTTAGAAATTGGGGGGGGGGCACAAGCCTAGGATCCCACATTTGAGGAGGTAAGTTTGAACCCAGCTAGGGCAACATAGAAATAGGCTGGGGAGGCAGTACTGTGTGAAGCCCCTGAGTTCAATCCTCAGTACCGCAAAAATAAATAAAAACAAAACAGGATTAGAGCGGGGAGTGGTGGTACACACTTATAATCCCAGCACTCAGGAGGCTGAGGCACCAGGATGGTTGAGAGTTCAAGACCAGTCTGGACTACAAAGTGAGGCGAACCTGAACTATACAGTGAGACCCTGTCTCAAAAAGACAAACAAACAAACAAAACCTCGATTACATAGGATTTAGAAAGATGGCCTCATTGTCTGGAGTGACGCCGTTAAAGTCGTGGTAACGGGAGTGAACCACTACCCCGCTCCTGTCTCCTGTCCCTCACACTATGAACCTAGGTTCCCACTTCCAGCACAATTTTCCTTTTTTCCCTTCCTAGTCCCCTTTCCCGCCACTTCACCGCGCCCACAGTGTGCGCACGCGCAGAACAGTCCCAGCAGTGTCCCCTGGAAGAGACTCGATCTAATCGGCGCTCGCCTTCTCCACTTCCCGGCGCTCGATTAAGGAGCTTGGTAGCGTCACTTCCGGTGCTCGTTCCATTTCCGGCTTCCGAGTGGGTGGGTTGGAGAGCTGTGAACCTCGCTGGTGGGATTCCCGGGGTTCCTCGACCAGACGCTCAGCCGCCGGAGGTCAGAGGACACCGGACACAGAGGTAAGGTCAGGTCCGGGGGCTTGGATTTGCTCGTGGGCGGAGAGGGGATGGAGTCTGGCGCGCCGGCCGAGCGAGGCTTTTGGGGGATGGCGGGACAGCCGGTTGGGCTTCCGGCCTGGGCGGCTGCGCTTGCGGAATCAAAGGACAATTTGAGACCCGCTTGGTTGTGTGAGCGTTGACGGCGCGCCCGGCCTACTGGTGCCTTTTAGCAGCTCCTTTTTTAAGGTTAAGGGATAGAGCATCTCCAGGTGGCCCGGTCTTCCAGCCCGCTATCCCCAGGGCTGTCCTCAGCGCCCGCCCTGGAGCTGTCGCTTTCTTTGAATTGTCTGCTTCGAGACGCCAGTCCTTCTCCAAGTTTCAGTGTAGGAGTTCACAAGCCTTCAGGAAGCACTGCCTTTGATGGTACAAGCACTGACCGTCTGCATAGGCTCTCGGCTCGTTAATCATTCTGTGCTGTTCACGTCCAGTGGGTGCATGCAAAGTATTTGTGAGCTAGAGAAATATGTAAAGCACCAAGGGAATAGGCTAGCTCAGATTCTTTTTTTGCAGCGAGAAAAAAAATTGTGAAAGGTTCAATGTAAAAATGAATTCAAAATAGTGTAAAATAAGAAAATGAAATAGCGCAGTGAGCGTGAGAGAAACGGTCAGGGGAAAATGCGAGGGCTGAATTCACAGGCCCGCTGCTTACTGACTGTGTCTTTAGGCAAATCCCTTAACTTGTACTAGTCATTCATCATAGGTTTCTTAGGTATGTATTGATCATGCAAGAACAGTTAAACCTTTCTCTTATGAATCTTCTGAGTTACGTTGGGTTGGTGCTGGTACTGTTCCCTTGAAGACCTGAGATATTAAGGAATTGGCTTCTAGCAAATTGACTTGTAAGAAGTACAGACAGGATTGGAATTTAGATCTGGATTGGTGCTATAATCCGAGCTCCTGACCACACAACTTTGGTACAGATTTAAGAATTAAACACGCAGGTGCTTGGTAAGCTACCCATGAAGTGCCGTGTGTAAATGAAAAGACAGTAGTATCATTTGTCATAACTGGAAGGCAAGAATAAAGGTATTCATTACCCCACATGTACTGATATTACTGAACTTTGTGTACTAATTGATGTTCTACCTAGTTTTGAGCCTGCATGGGCTATCAGATGCTAGGGAGGAATTAAAGTTACTGATTAGCTGATGCTTTCTGACATTTGGGATTGAAAGAACTTTGAAAAATTAATAACTCGTGGTATTTCTTTACACTTCAGTATGATTTAATCCTTGCTGTGATTAATAGATTGTTTATTGTCTATTCAGGTTATCTGAAGAAAATTATACTTTGTGGACTACATACAGTTTCTGTTACCCAGACATGGATATCAGACCAAATCATACTATTTATATCAACAATATGAATGACAAAATTAAAAAAGAAGGTATATACTTTTTAAAATACTTGTTGATAGCCGAACATGGTGGTGTACACTTGTAATCCCAGCACTGGGAGGCCAAGGCAGGAGGATCCTTGAAGTTCAAAACCAGTCTTGGGCTACAAAGTGAGCTCAAGACCAGCATGAATTGCATAGGGAGACCCTGTCTCAAAAAGACAAAAACACAAAAAACAAAACTTATTCACAGCTAAAATGTTTTTTACTACCATCTAAGGAACTATACTACTCCACAACTTATATGGTTATCCTTTTCGTTCCATTTGGTGTAAGGATTTTAAAGCCTTTTAAAAATGAAAAGTGGAGACTCACCAATTGGTTTTTACTCATAATGGTTTCAAATAACTTAATGGGACTAGTACGTGTTTTTATTAAAACAGGTAACTATATAAATGAGCAGTGGAGAACATTCAGTGTAGTGCCATTTTGTGAAGAATTTTGTCATTTTTCATTCTCAAATAACTTGTTTTCCCTCTTCGACCAGAGTTGAAGCGGTCCCTGTATGCACTGTTTTCTCAGTTTGGGCACGTGGTGGATATTGTAGCTTTAAAGACCATGAAGATGCGTGGCCAGGCCTTTGTTATATTTAAAGAACTGGGTTCATCCACAAATGCCTTGAGGCAGTTACAAGGGTTCCCTTTTTATGGTAAACCAATGGTGAGTTAACCTCTTACATTCATTTTAATTACTGTTAAGAGTAGAATAGATTTGTAAATAGTGGCTATTGCTTTAAGCTTTTAATTGCGTGTTGGGTGAGTTATGGATGTATATTCATAGAAATGCACTAGTAAAGTTGAATGCATTTTTAATTTATATCAGTTCAAATGACAAAACCAAAGTGTATTGAGATACATTTTTAAAATAATGGTGGCAACACATGTGATATTCTTTAAAAAAAGATAAAAGTTAACACAGAACACAGAGAAACCTTATAAAACTTTGTAAACTTAATTTTTTTTTTTTTTTTGTCTTTTTCCTTTTTATCGGTACCAGGGATCGAACTCACGACTGCCTGCTTGCAAGGCAGGCGCTTATGCCTTTGAGCTAAATCCCCAGCCCCAAACTTTGTAAACTTATAAAACAACATAAAAATAAAATATCTTATGTGAGAAGCACGTCCAGGCTGAAATTTTAGCAGGCATTATGGGGAAATAATGCATGTCAGAAGCTAGCCAGCCTAGTCAAAGCAGTGATCTCGGGGAAAGCAGGTTTAATGTACACAGTTATGAGTACCTTGAATGAAAATGAATGAGGTACACATGAAGAACTTTAAACTCAGGAAAGATGAGATCCATATCAAGCTGCTACCAGCGGGGCAACAGGGAGATCAGCTACCAAAGGGGAGCCTTTGGTGTAAGTCAGTAATGGCAGAGGACTGGTAAGGGTGGGCACAGTGTACAGTCACAGCCCTGCTTGTGTGAATGTGGCCTTTGGGTGTGGACTCCAAACTGCTTGCTGTTTGGGACTGGGACGTGATGTGAAGCAGTCTTGGATTTAGAGGATCTGTGGATCCTCATTTTGGTTCCACTGACTGGCTCTGTGCCCATGGCCAGTTTCACCACCTGTGTCAGCAGGTTGGTTAACCTTTGATCCCATTTAGGTCTCAACACAAATTCTGAAGGACAGGTGAAAACTATTTTAAGCTTAGTGGGCTGTGCGCAGTTTCTGTTGATATATTTTGGGTGAATATTTTTTAACAACTTTTAAAATTGTATTAAAATTTTTCTTAATTTGAAGGCCATACAAAAATAGGCCACAGGCTAGATTTGGCCTTCAAGATGTAATGCAGACCATTGGTCTAATTGTTTTATTCCAGTGATAAAGAGTCAGAAACAGGAAGGTTCATTGTTCATGCATGTTGTATTTCTAGAACCAGTGGTGCCATTGGGACTTGAAATAATCTCCTAACATCTAGTAGTGAAAACTTTTCCCTATACTAGCAGTCGGGGAACTTTCTGTAGGCTGTGTAGGCCAGCTGATCTCTATTGGAACCACTCACTGTGCTGCCTTTCTGGCAGGAAAAGCTGCTATATAGATGGGATGAAAAGGAGTAGATGTACCTGTGGGTCAGAAGACTTAACTTAAAAAAACAGGCAGAGTTAGTCCTAAACTGGAGTTTGGAGACCCCATTTTATACCACATTCAACCCTGAGTTTCAGTAAATTGGGATTTCTTGAAACCTCCTGGTCTTAGTCTAAAAAGTAGCATAATTGAGATCTCAGTGGACAGGAGTCTAAGATTGGGTTTGGAGCCATTTTGCTGAGTTGAGATGACAAGTTTACATGTGCCTGGTAACTCGGGTACAGGGTAGGTAGCCTTTGCTGTGTTTCTCATCAGCCTCATCTTGCTAACTAATTAAAATTGGTGGAAGAAACTAATTGGTCTGATTTTATATGGAATAAAATTCTTTCAGCTGTCTTGTTTATATTTAGTTTAAGTGCTTTTTCCAGGGCCTTGCCAAGGAGCTACATCTTTACCCCTTTTTATATTTTGATATTACCTGGGATTACACGTGTATGCTATCAGGTCCAGTGTAGCTAAGTGATTTTAGTTGCTCTTTTAAGTCCAGCATCATAAATGAGCAAAATTTTCTCTAACTCATAACTGAGAACAGATTGACTGTCTGTGTTTAATTTCAGAAATACCTCACTAAAGTGAAACCATCTTCTCAGGGCTTCTGTCATGAACCTTTTGGTATAAATGTAAATCTTGTCCTTTTGTATCTTTGAGTTATGGGTAAACTTTTATGAATTAGTGGTGTGTAGTCTACACCAGGGTTTCCCAGCAGCAGCTCTTCTGACATTTTAAAGTGAGATATCTTTGTTGGAAGAGTCCTTGCTGGGTGTTGTGGGGTGCCAGCAGCATCCTTGGCCTCCAGCTACTGCATGCCAGAGCCATGACCGCCAGCAGCGTCTACAGATAGTGCTAGCTGTGTCTGCAGATGGTGCCAGCTGTCCGCCAGCCAGAATAGATCACCTCTGGTTGAAAACCCCTGGCTTAGACTATCTGGGAGCTGTAACTGAAAGCAGATCTTCACTAGTGACTGTTCCATAAAGATGCACAAATCAGGTCACCAAGGTATCTTCAGGTCAGGGATGAGGCTGGAGACATCGGGGAGCTGTAGCCAAGGCAGACTCTGCCTGCCTGACCCAGCAGCTTGTCCTTGGTGCCAGGTGAGGCTGTTACAGCTGCTGGCTGGGAAGCCCACAGAGAGGAGAAGGGAACAGCCCCAGAGGGCACTACAGGACCGCTTCCCTGCTTTGCTGCATGTAGCTCCGGCTGAAGGACAGGGAAGGGAGAACTGCTCTTGGTTTTAACACATCTCCTGCCTTCTGACTTACACTACTGTAAATTACTGCTTTGTCTCTCTTAAGACTAAAATCACATTCTTCTATAAAGGGACAATTTTAGATAGTAATTTATAGGGCTTCTGTGTTTTAATGTGGTCAGAGAGGTAGTTACGTTTCCCACTGGTGGCTTGGAATGGAAGTTGCAATCCTCACAATCACACCTTAGATAACAGTTTAGGTCACTGGCCAAAACACTTGGATGGTTCATTGGTACTGACTGCATCTGCATGGTGATGCTTTAGGCCAGAGCTGTCCTTAGCCTGTCCCCTTTGTCCTTGCTGAAACCACAAAACCTAGGGCTCACCACACCAGTGCTTTGACAAGCCGTGCAGGCTGCTGGATGCTTGTCACAGCTGATGGCAAGCCCTGCTCGGCCCCTTGTGAGCAAGTGCGCCCCTGCTCATGGGTGCTACCCATTCCTGCTGGCGCCCATGTAGTGAGCAGCCATGAGTTGCCCAGCTGCTCGAGCTGTCATGCTGTCCCCTGTTTCTTTTCAAAACACTTTAAATTACAGCTGCTATTAAAGTCATTTCATTTAAAAATGATGGATTTCGAGGGAAGTTGTTACCAATCCTGAGTGCATTAAGCACTGAGAGGAATAATTCCATATGGCGCATTTGCAGCTGATAACACATGGAACCCCACCCAGGCTCACCGCTGAGAGGCAGACACATTTCCAGTGTGCTTTCCTGTTACTAACTGGGAGCAGCCGTGGTGCAGGTATTTCAGTCTTGTTTTCCCCATATAAAAACAGATGGCTTTTCTTTTAATAAATATTGTCAAATCAGACTCTTAAGTTGCACATCATAGGCCACAGTTTAGTTCCATCTGGCAGTAAGTGTATTTTGACCATTTCCTTAGGAAGTGTGTTTAAAATTAGCTCATAGTATGTTTGTGTAGTGGAATTTGAAACTGACTGCGGTGAACAGCCTTCAGCTTGATGAGAAGTAACCTGCTTTCATTAATATAAACAGCGAATCCAGTATGCAAAAACAGATTCTGATATAATATCTAAAATGCGTGGCACTTTTGCTGACAAAGAAAAGAAAAAAGAAAAGAAAAAAGCAAAAACAGTGGAACAGACTGCAATGACTGCAAACAAAAAGCCTGGCCAGGTGAGACAGACAAAGTTCATATTTTTGGACGCTTGTCATACTTGTGCGGGATGATCTTTAGGTTATGCATTTGTGATGTGTGTGTGTCTAAAAGGTGGAATTCTTAGGGATTGGAATGACCAAGTTCTAAAATTACAGTGTTTATAGTTCAGCAACAAAATAAAATACAGACCTTTACATATGGAGATGTATAGATTTTTTTTAATGTGTATGACATTTAATTCCATCTTTTCCCAAAATATGTTAATATCTCTTGGCTTATTTAACTTCTGCCTATAAATAGTATTGTAAATACTGTCTTTATTGTGAGCAGTCCACTCAGAACTTCTTTCAGCAATTCAGGTATACAATTCGAAATAGAAGATAAAAGAAATTGTCACCCAAAATATAGTTACTTCTGGATTAAAGTGGCTAGAAATCATTTTCATTTAGTGTGCATACATACAGTTTTTTTTGTTTGTTTGTTTGTGTTTTTTTGTGGTTTTCGTTTTTTTTATTGGTACCAGGGATCGAACTCATGACTGCCTGCTTGCAAGGTAGGCACTTATGCCGCTGAGCTAAATCCCCAGCCCCTCATACATACAGTTTTTTAAAAATAAGACTGATCCTTGTTTTTCTCATGTATTCTCCATTTTAGAATGTAGGTGTTAAATTTTATGGTATGTTCTTTTAAAAATTGTTAGGAAAAAAATTTAACAGACTTTTCAGAAATCATTGATCAGTTAAATACATGAATTTTATGTCAGAGTTAAGATGTAAGTTCATAAAGTTAAGTGGAGTTAAAAATTCTGGAAATACTGTGTTACAGACATCTGTTACTTTTTTAGAGGTATTGGAAATTTTAATTGTTTCCCTATTTCTTTTAGGGAATTTCAACTGCTAATACCCAAGGAAATGTAGCACCAAATCCTCAGGTAATATTTTTTCCATGTGATGCTTACTCTAAAATTGTAAGAACCGTAACAATAATACAAAATAATTTGTGTATTTAAAACCAAAATTATTCCATCCATACCACTTTAAGTGTTAGAAGCTTACTCTTCACAGCAGCTTAAATTTTTTAAGAGGAAGAAAACAAAACTTGTTTCCCATAATGAATCAGTGGCAGGATCGGAATGGCAGATTTGAATCTCCGAGGGCTGGACAAGAGTGTTTCCTGCAGTGGGTAGCCAGGGCCTCATCCTCTGTGCAGTGCAGATGCCTGGTACAGCCACAACCTTGGCTCTTGCTTTTGGCCCACTCAGCTCTCACCCTAGGGAACGGAGTGAACCTTGTTCTTACTTCCTTTGCACAAATACATATTAACCTTAAATTTTAAGTCTCTCATATGTATGTTTTAGAAAACCCTTTACAAATCTCCCACTAAATGCTTCAAAGCAAAGAGACAAGTTTTGTGCTAACGGTTTTATACTTGGTTCCGGAGATATTAAAGGTCTGGTAAGCTCCATAAATACAGAGACTTCTTTGTCCACTAAGCCTTTTCTCAGATTTTAAGTCATTTGCATTTTGTTTTTTTTTCCTGCCAAGCATTTATAGTCCATTTCACAGATGCCGGCAGCTGGTTCTCTTAAGCCTTGAGTTATTTGCTCATTGTTGTTGACACTTGCTCTCTTCTCTCCCTAAAACAGTGGTCCTCTGCACAGGATCCACTACTTAGGGTGGGGCATCAAATAGTTCAATATCGGATAATGCAGTTGTTTCTAGATAAAACGGGGCCACGCCAGGCACCAAGAAATGTTTCTCAGTAGTAACTTTCCACCACAAGCAGCTGTAAACAGCAGTGCAGAGGATTGAGTACCGAGTGTTACCTGAGTGGGTGTCCAGCAGAGGAGGCTTAGCATGGCTGCTTCTCGAGTTTTATTAGGTTCTTTTAATTATGTATTCTTCATGACAGAATTCTCCAATTATAAGTGACTTCTAAATGCTGAAAGCGTAAATATTGTTCTACATACTGTTAATTAAGTACCTAAAGCCTTTAAAGCAGTCTTCCACATTTGGGGTGTTTTGACGTGAACATCTGCTTCACTTAATTGCTGCTAGGTTTATATTTATTTCTTGATGTCGTTGTTTTCCAGTGTTAGTGTTTGTTGTCATAAGATTTCACAAGCCTATATAAACTGGAATATAGCACTCTGGAGTTCAGGTTTTAATGTAGGAACCAAATGGTTTACAGTGCTTTTCACACGTATAAGCTAACTTTGCTCCCCCACCTTTTTTTTTTTTTATAGGTCCCTGATTACCCTCCAAACTATATTTTATTCCTTAATAATTTACCGGAAGAGACTAACGAGATGATGTTGTCCATGCTGTTTAATCAGTAAGTCGCTGCACAGACACAAGTCTGTTGGGGGGGGGGGGGGAGGTTCCCAGCTTCCCCAAACTGAAAGTGTTTGTCATCCCGCAGCAGTCATTCCTTAAGGGTTCATTGATCTGGCCTGGGATTAATCAGGAATTGAAGCCAGTCTGCAGATTTAGCGAACAGAAAGCTGAATATTCTTTGCTGTTTGAATTATCAGTTCTAACTATTGAGCAAAACAGGAATAGAGCTTTGACATAATGACAAAAACAGAATCAGCATAGATATTTTCAGTTCTTTCATGGTGTTAGTTAGGGCTTAGACTCTTCCATCCTAATCAAGGTGCTTGGTGGTATATGGTTGCTTTTCCTGGGCCAGTACGAGGAAGGCACTTGTACATATAAACACAGAGCAGATGCATTGTGTATGTACATATGAATTGTTTGTATTCCTTGCAGGTTCCCTGGTTTTAAGGAAGTTCGTCTGGTACCTGGAAGGCATGACATTGCTTTTGTGGAGTTTGAAAACGATGGGCAGGCTGGAGCTGCCAGGGATGCATTGCAAGGGTTTAAGATCACACCATCGCATGCAATGAAGATCACCTACGCCAAGAAATAACCTCAGGAGAGGCATCTTTAAGGGACTTGGTGTTATTTATGGTGTTTGTTTTGACAACATTTGTTCAGGCTAGTAAAGGTTGAGGGTAGGGGAGAGATAAGTTTTTATGAAAGACTAAGTCATCTAGTCTTTCTTTAGCCTTAGTGAACTGTGTAATATTAAGGCCTTAATTTTGTACAATAAACTTTTATTTGTATTCTGAATATATAATAATTTGTTTATTGCCCATTGTCCTGTTGTGAAATGCTTATTCTAGTCTAGAACACATCTTAAGCATTTACAACTATCAGTGTTTTTCAGTTATTTTAGAATAACTGATACAGCAACACTGAACCATTTCAACAAGGAGAGACTAATGCATTAATGTTTAAAATAGATAGATCATCCTGGGTATTAGAGAAAATGAGACCTGAGCAAGATCTGAATTTGACCTTTGTGTCCTTCAGGAAAATGAATACTGTACTTTGCTGGAGGTGGGGATTTCATGAACCTCTCATTCAGTATTTAACAAAGGTTATTTAGGAGTAACTGTATATTTACTGTTTTCTAAGAAAACAACAAAAACATCCACTGCCTTTAAATTTTGATTTTTTTCTTGAAGTGACACTGTTGCTGAGGGGTACTGTTTGGTTAGTATCTAACTTCATTATTGAAAGACCCCAAAGGGAGGACTTAATCTGTAATCTTTTTTTAGGACAGATAGGCTAATTGGCACTGGCAATTGCAGTGCTAATCTTGCTGCCTCTTTGTAATCTTAAACATTAATGTTCAGATATTTCCAAAGGTCCTTCAGAAATTTGTTTTATACTTAACACTGTCAATTCCTCCTGCTTTACCACCATGAGGATCTTTAGAAATGGACAGTTTTTTGCAGGTATGATGCATATGAAATACTCTTTGACATTTGTGTTTTAGTGTTTCCTTGAACGAAACTTGCCCTTGTTGTGTATTGAGAGAAAGGCCACTTTTAGATAAACAGACTGTTATTGCATCTCCTTTGTCTATACCTTAAATGGGAGGAAACAAAATAATTTTTATTCCTACAACCACTGCATCTGCCTCCTCTAGACAACTTTTTTTTAACCCAGCAGTCACACGCGTATGCTTCAGTAATGGTGAGTTGCTCTTGGATGTAGTTGTGTAGCTTATTTTCTCAGCCACTGCTCGTCTCAGGTCCCATGCTGTGGGCCAGTTCCAAGTGGCTGCATTGGAGGAAGGCCAGTAGGACCAGAGTGGCGTGAGAGCCAGGGGTGTGGAGCAGCCTTTTCAAGGACTTACACTCTCAGTGACATGGGAACTCTTAGAGGACTGTAAAGCTTGAATTATTTATGAAAAGTAAAATTCACCTGTTTTAGTACTTCTTTAACAAGTTTGGGCAGTTGTACAGTAACATAATCATCATCAGGATAAAGAGCTTTGCATCACCCCAGGAAGTTTCCTCATGACGCTTTGCAGAAAAATGATTCCCTCTGCCACCAGCCACAGGCACCCACTGCTTTCTGTCACGGTGGTTTGGCCCATCTGGACTGCCTTTGAGATGGATCTGAGCTGGAAGGAGTGGGGAGTTTCCTGCATCAGTGGTTGGGCATTTGTGTTCCTTCCAATGTGGGGCTGTTACGGATAAAGTGACAGTGGACATATGAACATTGATATACTGGTCTGTGTGGCTGTATGTTGGGTTTTGAGCAGAGGAGTAACATCTAATTTGCTTTTTAATTTTTTTTAGTTTAGATACAATTTCTAGTTTTTATTTGCAGAAATAGTACGTAGAACTTCTGTAGACACTTTGGGTTACCAGTTGTTGACATTCCTGAACTATTCAAGATTGTTGACCTGATTGTATGTTGCCCTCAAAGTGTCTGTGTTTGATAAGGTTGTAAGACTATCAAAATAAGAAATTTAATATTAGTGCCATGTTATAAAACCAAGATCTTGCCAATAGCCCAAGAATCCAATCTAGAATCCTGTTATATGTAGTCATGTCTCTTGAGTTTCCTCAGCCTTTCCTCAATTTCATACAGACAGAAACTACCTGTGTATTCATCCATCCATAGATAAATCTATACAATAATGTAAAAACTATGAATTTACAACAGTGCCTCAGGTTGTACCCCAAAAGCTTCTGGTGTTTCCTCCTTTCCTGGGACATAGCTCCCTTTCTCACCAGTTCTATTAACCTCTGTATTATTTGCTCAGAACTCCCATAGGTAACCACACTACTTCCATAGGTAACTATACTTTGAGATGGAGGAAGGCAAACAATTTGATCAAATCAGGATGTTTTGGCTTTCCTGTTTGAACTTTTTAGGAAGGACTGGAGCAAGTATGGTAGTTGTGTTACTGATAATAGCAGATCTCAGCTTTGTATGTTGGAATCACATAAGAGACATTTTTGACTACTTATGCCCAGTGCACTTCATAGATCAGTTAAATCATTCAATAAAACACAGTCACCAGAATTAAGTTCTGAGGGTAAGTTTAATGTAAGTCAAGGTTAAGAATTAACAGCAGATTTCTACCTTTATGAAGGTTACAATAAGTAGGTGATTAATTCAAGTGATATTTTTTCAAAGGCAGCATATTGATAAATAGAAGATAGTATAAAACTAAAATTTGCAGGAAGCTCACAACCTTACTTCAAGCTCGTAGTATTTCCTGTCTGCATGTTTAAGACATATTTTTGTTCCTTGAAGTACTGGCTAAATTTTCTTTTTTCCTTTCTTTTTTTTTTTTGGTACTGAGGATCAAACTTAGGACCTCACGCTTGCCAGGCAGGGCTTTATGCCGCTGAACAAAATCCCTGGCCCTAAATTTTCGTTTTCCTCTCTTTGATTTGCCCAGAAGTAGCATTTTGCAAACTTTAGCATATGTGAGTCATATGGGTATCTTGTTAAGGTAAAGATTCAGATTTAATCTGGGGTGAGGTCTCATACTAGTTCAGAAAATTGATGCCAAAGTTAAGGTTTAGGGATCACATTTTGGTGACAGTCTTAATTTGGTGGTGTTAAGAATATCTTCTTAAATCTGTTAAAAGCTAGGAACTTTCCATTGGGAGGAAAAGTACATCTGTATATGTACCTACTGGAGTGTACAAGTTCAGAAGGATTGATAATCGGTATTGATTTTATGCTATGTATTTTATGGGGTGCTTGAATGAAGAACAAGGTCTCTCATCTTACTTGGAGACAAATCCCCATCAAATAAATAAACCAGGCATGTCAGATAGACTTGCTGCAGCATTTTGTAGCAAGGCTGGGAAGGTAGGCTTTGGGTTGGAGGATCAGACGGAGTAGGTCTGTTAGGTCATGTGTCTCTGGGGCATCTTGGCCAGAAAACTGAATGCCAGTATCGATTTAGATCTAAAATGTCCCTCAAAAGTCTCCTATGTAGAAGTGCGTCTTTTGTGGAAGGTGACTGGATCGTGGGGCACTGTACTCATCAGTGGGTTCATGAGTGGGTGAGCTCATAGCTAAATGTGTTGTTAGGAGGTGAGTCTTGGTTGGAGTTGGTCACTGGGGATGTGACCTGGAAGGGTGTACTGTCCCCAGCTCCTCCCTCCGAAGAGGTGAGCAGCTTTGCTGTCCCATGTCCTTCCACCATGAGATTTCTACCGTGGTGGCCTACTGGCCATGAAATGAATTCCCTGAGCCAGGAGCCAAATTAAACTCCATTAACCCTTCAGAGATTGTAGATCACCTAAGAGATGCAAATATGCTTCTTACATATTAAGGGATAGCATCAGACCCATGACATTGGCAGGGTTAAGTTGTGTGTGTTGGGTACTGTGTTTTCAAAAGCCAGAGGTCAACCAGCATGGCAGGAGGAGTTGAAGAAGAGGAGGGAAAGAAAATCCATGAGGCAAAGCAGTCAGGTCCTTCAGGACAGAGGAGACCACTCTGCCTCTCCTTAGATGCTAAAGGAGCCACTGCCTCATTTTTAAGAACCACAAACTAAAAAAAAATGTAAAGCAACAACGACACTGACAAGCTAGCTAGGTGTGAAGCATGCATCTGCAGTCCAGAAGGAGGAGGTAAGCAAGCCCAGCCTGGACCCTCAGTGACTAGAGTGCTTGGAGCACTCGGCCCATCTGCTGTGGCATTACTGCAAGTTCATGTTCCCATTTACCGAGCAACTGCTAATCTCCCTCCTGTCTCTGCCCAGTGTGGATGCCACAGTATCCCAGGCTTCCAGAGGGTGCCCCTACAAAATTGCACCTTTTCCTCATTTTTTCACCTTTAAAAGACCAGTCAAAGCTTTACATGAGCCTTAACTTCTTCGTTGAGTTGTAATGGCTAACATATGGCTTCCTTCACCATTTTGCTGTGCCCTCGGGGCCCTGAGCACAGCATGGCAATTCGAGTTTATGAAGTCGCCATTTCTTAAAGTGTTTCTTGGATGGCAGTTGTCTTTTAGCTGACCCATGTAGAGGGCTGGCTAGAGACTGCAGCAGCCTGTGAAACAGCTGCCCACGCAGGATGAAGATTTAGCTCTTGCTTTAGTTTTCTCAGAGATACTCTTAGCCTCTTAGATTATAGGAAAGAAAAATGCACTGACATTCTGCTTTCAAAAATTATTTCAAACTTATCCTCTCCCTGATGTGTGGCAGGAATGGGAGATTTAAAGTCCCAATTCTAATTTGACAATGATGAACAGAAATAGCAAAGGACTGGAATCCCTCTGGGTGACCTTTAGATTGGGTGGTCAAGAAAGGGCATTAGGCAATTGTGGGGCCTCAATATCCTTTATCTATAGTGAAAGTATTGAATAAAACCAGCCTCTGAGTCAGTGGCAACTGTATAAAAGATCCTCCCCTAACCACGGCACATGGGCATACACACATATACCAAATCGCTTTTACATACAAACAGCAAAATTCCATTGCATGCACTTAATCATACACACGCATACAAACAATAAAACCTTATTACACTATGGGCACATTTTACCTTACCAATTAGTCCCTTAGAAAAGTATTTTGCACTAAATTAGTTTGTAAGTTGAACCTTCATTCCTTATTTTGTAAGGCGACCATCCTTGGGGGTGCAGTGAGGAGGTGTCACTCTGAAGCCACACCATCAACAGAAGTGGGGAGGGCATTGACAGGAATCTGTTCGAGAAACAGTGGATGAGGTAGGCATTGGTGTCCACCTCATCAGAGAAATGCCACCCCCAGATACCCTGTAAAAGGAAGCAACCCCTGTTTTTCCTAATAGAATGTAAAACACGGGACCAGAGTTGAAAATCGCTGCTACATCTCTAGTGCCAAGAACAGTACCTGGCTCACAGTAGGTATTCAATAAATATTTGTTGAATAGATGTAGCTACTACCAGTCTCTTTTCATGGGAAACAGGCCCAGAAACACAGAAGGGAATGTAACATAAGCCTCTAACTTTACCTGCTTCTCTATGACCCATGACTCACAAACATTTTGAGCCTAAATTTTGCACATCTTTGAGGAGGTTGGTGTAACTTGGTTCTCCAATGTGTTCCTGTGTTCTAAAGGCTTGGCCCCCAGGGTGGCACTAGGATGGTTGGATCCTCTGAGAGATAGGGCCTAAGATTATTGGCTACATGCCCTGACCAAGGACTGCAGGACCCTGCCTGGTCCCTTCCTCTTCCCTCCCCTTGTCCCTACCCATGAGGGGAGCAGGTTTCCTCCACCAAACACCCACTCCATGATGTGCCCACCATGGGCCTAAAGAAGTGGAACTAACGTACTATGGACTGAAACTTCCAAACCATGAGCCAAAATAATTTCATTCCCATGCAAGTTTGTTGTCTCAGATATCTGTCATCATGAGGAAAACTGATCTATGCAGAGGTAAAGAAAGAACTGACCCATTCTTCCCAACACATCTTTTTCTTTCTTCATTGGTGGGGTCAAAATGTGCCAAGAACTTTTTTTTTTTTTTTTTTTTTTTTGGTACTGGGGATTGAACTCACAACCCCACGCTTGCCAGGCAGGGACTTAGGCCACTGAGCTAAATCCCCAGCCCAAAATGTGCCAAGAACTAATATGGTATAATCTTCCCTGGTGTGGGCCCAGCATAACTTCTAAAAGTCCTTTCACAAAGGATTTGTATTCATAAAAATCCTAGGGCCTGGGGATTTAGCTCAGTGGCATAAGTGCCTGCCTGGCAAGCACAAAGTCTTGCCAATTCCCGGTACCAAAAAAAGAGAATTCCTTATTTATTTTGTAAAATCAGGTGTTAATTAATTGGATGTCTTAAAAAATCATTTGTACTATTGATAGAGATTTTACATGTTCAACAGATCTCTGAAGTTAGTATGTCTTTGCTCTTAAAATAATATGAGGGTGAAATTTAAAGATTTAAACAATAATTCAAAATTCTCATGGTCCTCTTAGCAGTGTCCTTCTCACTGAGGTAACAAACTACAGTGAAATTTGCTGCACCAGTGGTGTACCATTAAGACTATTGTTTGTGTGCAAAAGACATGGAGCCTGGCTCTCTTTGAAAAATGTGATGCTAAGGAGCCCCAGAGCCCGGGAGCCAGTGAAGAAAGTAGAGGTGGAGGACCCTGCCATTGGTCAGGGCTATTTACTCAGAGGTCTGGCTTCCACATAAAAGGCAGGAACCACTGCACTCAGTCCCCACTTCTAGTCAGAGCGCCAGTCAAAACAGCAAAAGGGAAGATGGCAAGAATGTTGTTGTGTTTTCTCCTGGGCCTCATGGCTGCATGCATGGGGCATGGCGTATTTATGGATAGACTTGCTTCCAAGAAGCTGTGTGCGGATGACGAGTGTGTCTGTAAGGAGTTTTTTTTAAATGCTTTTCATTATGTTTATATTATATAATTGTAAAGAGATCCACTGACAGCCTAGAACTAAATTGTACTTTGAAGTGAATCTTCTCTGACATGTATTTTATCAGCATGGGATCCCAGGGTCTGTGAGTTTGGCATCTGACCATGGAGAATTCACTATGTTGTGCCTCTAGTATTTGGGCTCTAATTCTGTTTGAATTGAACCCCTGCACCCTCAGTGGTATTAGTCACTCTGACTTCCTGCTTTTCTCATGCTTTGCTTTTTTACTGTTATGAAATGTAGTCACTTCAAGGTATTTATTTATTTATTCATTTATTTAAATCTTCCAGATACTATTTCTCTGGCTCGAGCCCAAGAAGATTACAGTGCCCCGGACTGCAGATTCATTAACGTTAAAAAAGGACAGCAGATCTACATCTATTCAAAGCTGGTAAAAGAGAATGAAGCTGGAGAGTTTTGGGCTGGCAGTGTAAGATGAGTTTATTAAAAATATGCACACTTTTTGACACATGCTGCTCTTAATTTTTCTTCAAGTTCCTATCCTCAACCCATTGTAATGTTTAAAAATAGCTGGTAAGAACAATACAGAGATTGTAAATGCAAATGCAAAAGTTCAGGTATATTTGTTCTAATTCCATTTTAAAGACATAAAGATAACAAAATCAGAGGTGGGTTAATGTGATATTTTTTTGGGGGAAAGGGGGCTGTACACATCCTGAGGCTTGCATGTCCTACAGAGTTTGAATCCCATTCAAAAATGTGGAGAAGGTTTGCCAAGGGAAAGGTGTGGGTGCTGGCAGCCAGTCTATGTTTGTGTATTGTTTTAGGAAACCTTAGCAGCATCTTTAATTCCAAAGATCTGCTTCCTTCAGTTAAAACAGACAGAGTGGGCCTGGGGGAGGGATGAAGCCAGGTTGATTTACTGCCTTCACCACCCCAAAGGTAGGTCCAAAAAAATCAAGGATTAAACTGAAATGCATTCTAGTGTATGCTCATTTCAATTGCTAAAAACTGTGTCTATTTTTAAAAAAATTTTACTGACTTTCTTTTCTATGGACTCCAAAGAGATTTCAGGCAAGTCTCAAGATTGCATAAAAAAATTAATGCTAAATAATGAGACAAGTCAAACTGGGCCATGAGAAAATAGCAACATTGCTCCCATGGTTTAACATAGTCTCTGTGAGAGAAGCTCAAATTCGGGCCCTGAGTGTCCTGGAACACAGAACAAAGAAAGGCGTTGGCAGTTCTGTTATTTTCACTTTCTGAGAGACCTTAGCTTAGCATCAACTTTGCACTGACCTGTACTCCCTTGGCCTCTTAGGTATATGGTGGTCACCAGGCTGAGATGGGAATAGTGGGTTATTTCCCCAGCAGCTTGGTCAAGGAGCAGCATGTGTACCAGGAAGCCACCAAGGAAGTTCCCACCACGGTAAGAGTCTCTCAGATCTTCAGGGATATGGGCTGGTGCGACTAATACACCACACAGCTTAAGTGATGCACAGAGTAAGACCCCATCTTTAAAGGGTGACTTTGCTGAGTTAGTGGGTCTTGGGGAGCATTTATACCAGCTATCAATGTTGCAGGATTAGTGTGCTTTCTCTATATACCTCCTTACATTTGAGTTTATTATTCTCTTTATGTCCCATTTGTGTGCTTCATTTTTTTCAATTTTAGTGGGTTTATAATTGCCTAGTAGGAATCAATTTGATGTTTTGATATATACATATATTGTAAAATGATCATCATGATCAAGTTTGTTAACATCTATCACCACATGTAGTCAGTTTTATGTGTATGTGTGAGACAGAGAGACAGAGACAGAGACAAGAGAGACAGAGAGAATGTTTAAAGCAAATTTCAAGTACACAGTTCAGTACTCCTTTTGTTTTAGATTGGAGTTATCCTGGAAGGAGTCCATGTCACAAAGAAAGAAACCAAATTAGCATCAACTGACACTTAGAGAGAGTTTGCACTGATTTAAAGACTATAAGTTGGAGAAAAAATTAGCACCTGTGTTTGATAAAATCAAAACATTCTAGGAAAATCTTTGCCTTATTTTTGTGCTTTATTTTTTTTCTATTTATGTATGAAATAAAATCATCCTCTTATTAATGCCCTGGGGTCCTGTAAACTCCTGGCAAAAATAAAAGATCCTCTCTGAGATGCTTTGCAAGGTGGTTGTTTTGAAGTGATTCTCCAGAAGCTAATTACTGAGCTTCACACAGTGCACAGCCTACACAAATCCACCTCGCTTGTCATCACTTCTGAGCACAGAGCTTGATCTGTCAAATAACCAGAAATTAAAAGTTTATCCGAGGACCTTCACTTTAAGTAGTTTTTGACTTCAAGTGATAATTATTTTATACTCTTTGAGGTTCAACCTTGACTTATTTTTAAATCCAATTTTCTCTTTTATTAAATCTGATTTTAAATAAAGAACTTACATCTGTTTTCTGGCCCAGACTACTTAGTTCAATCCTTTATTGTCTTTTTTTCCTCCCCTCCAGGATATTGACTTCTTTTGTGAATAAGAAATTAAAGTGCAGGTAACAGGAAACACCAAAAATGAAGAAAAACAAAAGCAAAACCAACCGAAAATGCACATACCTATTTCCTGGCTTTTGAAAAGAGTTTGTTATGCTCGGGGAGGGCTGGAGCTGGGGGCTGGAGGTAGCAGGTAGAGGATTTTCAATTTGCTTTCTGTTAGCTTGGTCTTTCCACAAGCTGAAGCAAGATAGCATTTGGCTTCACTGAGCAAATTAAAACCTAAGTTATTTTTTAGCCTAGAGAATCTTTCCTTACTTTGAGGATATGCATGGAACATGGTTTATTACAATCATTTCTAAATAATAATTCTTTCCAAATCTTTGACTCCCCATATATATGCATGGGTCAGAGGCCTTATCTTTGGAAGTAATGTTTTTTTAGTTATAAATACCTAAGTTAAAGGCTGGCTCTTTACGGAGAATTCTAGTAGTTTTTGTTACTGTTAATGTTTGAAATTTGGATTTAAAGCTATTGCAAATTAAAATAAATCAGCTTTTCAGACTCAGATGCTGAGACTATGGTTTTGAATTTCTCAAACTTTTTAATTGATTTTACTTCTAAATGATCAACGCAACCCCCCCCCATTACATAAGCATGTAATGGATTATGTTCCTCTCAGTATGAGCCCTAATTGGATGGTATTTAAGCTTCAAGTCATCAAAATCTGTGGATTCTTTTCCGTACTGTGATTTCAACTTTTACTTTTTTCTTTCTATGAAAATTTTTCACATCAAATGTGACATACTGGTATCAGTAAATCTGATTAGACGATGCAGGTTTTGAGGTCCTAATGGACTTATGAATTTTTCTATACTTAACTAGAAATCTGCATTATTAATGTAATTATTTTGATGTATTCATTTGTTTGTTTGTATATGATTAAAATGCATGTCCTGTGCTAAAAAGTCAAAATGTCTGAGTTTTTCTTCTTTTATCCGACATTTTTGACAGCTTGGGGGCTTGGGGATGGGACTTGCTTTCAGTTTTAGTGTGACGCAGGAAGCAGAAGAGCCTTTCCTAGCTAGTCAGACCCAGGCTAGTGTTATTTTTATTATGTCCACTGTGCAATTGGGCGACTATTGTTTTACCAAGTTTTTATGAAGGTCAGATGAGGAAAACAGTACCACAACCAAACCAGATCCTCAAGTTCCAGTTACTTGGACTCCAGCTCACTTCATGCATAGAAAGTTTCCAGACAGCAACAAAACGTTAAGGTGGTGGCAGTATTTATACTACCTCTTTCGCTGTAGATGCCCTGTCACCCTCATGATACATCCAGCGCCCCCATAGCCCACCTGAGTGTTCTCAGGACCTGGCCTCATCCCATACTGGGCTCTGCGGCAGAAGCCCCAGCTTCTCTTCCTGTTCATCTACAGCCTAACAGACCAGGTCCATCCAGGGCAGCTTATCTTCCACTGGTTTGAGGCTCCTGGGAACTGATTTGCATTAAAAGAAAGTACAGATGGGGCTGTCAGTGCCCAGTGCATCCCTGAGAGCTGGATAAACTACAGAATCTCAGGCCATCATAGACCTGAGTCAGAACCCGCTTTCAGCAAGGTCTCCAGGGGATTCTTACATGGGAAAGACTGACATTAGCTCCACTGCTCACCTTAAAGATAAAGAAACAACAAAGTAGAAAACCTGGGATAGGAGGTCAAAGATACCACAGGATGGCTGGTTCTGGACCCTACCTGCTCCCTCCACCACCACAGTAATGCAGTCACTTGCAAGTCTGCTGGGAAGGGCCGAGCAGTGGTGGAGTGTGAGTTTGGGGCAATGAGCCCTTCTGAGACCCTCTCCATTTGAGGAACTTTGGCATTTTAGTACCTGTAAGAGGTTGTCAACTGATGATATTAAAAAATCACTTTCCAATAAACCCTGCATCTGTGAGCTTTGTGTTTGCAGGCTTCCTTGATACCCCAGGTTAAGTATTGTGCTCTTCTGTTGCCCAAGCCTCATGCTATGGCCAGCAGTTTTGTGCCAAGCAGCTGAACCTGACTACCTGAGGACCTGTGGCCCAGCCCCATCCTGGAGAGTTTCAGCCACCTCAACTCATTTCCCTTCAGCCAAGATACAGTGTGAGGCTTCAAGATCCTCACTCACCATTCCTGGATTTATTTCTCTGATCTTGCCTCCCTTCAGATGACCAAAGACTGATTAAATGGCATTAGGCTGAGCAGGAGAGCTGCTGCCATTCCTCTTTAATCCATGAGATAGTTAATTCCATTTGCAAAGTGTGTGAGTTTTATGATGCAGCTTGTACCACCTCCCCCTGGGACAGAAAAAAGAGATTTAATTCTCTATCTCTGACATCAAAGAATAAAACTTCTACCTATGGAAGCATAGTGCCTGGTAGTGCTTGTGGATAGGGAAAGCAGGTGGGTTTGGGGAACTATCTGAGGATAAGTGAGGAGCTTTGCCTATAGCAGAGCTCTCTAAAGAACTTACTGGTGCAGGCTGAGATAGGCGGCATGATCAAAACATACATTGAATGTTTCAGTGAAAAATTATTACCTAAAAGACACAGTGCCATTAATTCTGCTCAAAATGCATTCTCTCACTTCAAAACATTCTTATCCTATCCTGTCATTGTTGTCACTCTCTGAAGCAGCTCTGAAGTCCTCATTTGTGAATGTCTCTAAGTGCCCTGTTATGGCTGCCTCAGTGGCCTGAATTGATCCAAAATGTCGACTTTTCATGGCCATTTTGACTTTGAGGAGGAGCCAAAATACATGCAGTGCTCGTTCCAGTGAATAAGGTGGGTAAGGACACACCCTGTTGTGCTCAGAAGTCTATCTTGCTGTTGGATGGCACACTGTGCATTCACACATGGAAAAGAAAGAGGACATCCTGAACTACTTCAGAAACTAGCATGAATGGTGGGATAAGTGTGTTTGAAGTCAAGGAGAGCATTTTGAGGAAGATTAATGGTAATGAGTCTTTTATTGTAATACTTCTTAATTTTATTTTTGAGACAGGATCTACTCTGTGGTTCAGACTGGCCTTGAACACACTATTTAGCCTAAGATGGTCTCAGACTCACAACTATCCTCTTGCCTCAGCCTCATGAGGGGTTAGAGGTATCTGCCAACATCCCTGTCCTTAAAATTTTAATTTAAACATCAGTAATTTTTTTATTGCACTGTCTTGGTTACTTTTCTCTCGTTGTTAAGACAAAATACCTAACATTCAAAATGAACCAAGGAAAGGTTTATTTAGCTTACAGTTTTTTGGAGGTTTTAGTCCATACTCAGCTGGCTCCAAGGCAGAGTGGCATGCCTGAGGGGCAACCATTCATGGTGGCCACAAGCAACAAGAGCAAAAAGGGGAAGTGTGCCTCCTTCCCTCCCCCATATTTGGATGCCAGCTCCACTCCTGGTGGGGTGTAGCACTCACACCATCAATCCCAGTTCTAGACAATGAACCAATCACAATTGCTAGACTCAGTCACCTCCATGAGTGCATGAGGCTTAGAGGCCATCCAGACACAAACCATAACACACACCTTGTAAGCAGAGAAATAGACCCAATGTTAGAGGAGTTAGGGAACCATACATGCTGGTGGGCAATAAAATAATATCACATTTGAAGGAAAGTATACCTAGTAGTTTTGGTGGCTCAGAATAGTCAGGTGATAGGGGCTGGGGATTTAGCTCAGTGGCATAATTGCCTGCCTTGCAAGCAGGCAGTCGTGAGTTCGATCCCTGGTACCGATAAAAATGAAAAAGACAAAAAAAATAGTCAGGTAATGATAAAAGCACTCAGAATGTCAAGGAACTTTGAAGTAATGTGAGCTGCTGTTTCCCATCTATGCACTTGAGCAAGGTTCTAGCTTCATTAGACCTCAGTGCTCCTGACTAGAGAGATAGAGGATCAATACCACTACCTGGGCTGGATTGTTGTGAGAATTAAACATGATGTATTCACATGGTCTAGACCATTCATTAGCAGCCACTGTCACTGAACCTGCTAGGGCTGTGCAGAAAATGACCTACTCTCACTGAGTTGCTGCTAAAATCTGCTAGAGTTTGCACAGATAAGAATGAAATCACAGTTATTGATTCAGATCACCTGGAATTTCTAAATCAAAGACATTTGTAATGCTTTCTGGACTTTATAAAACTTTGTAATTTTATTTGTTTTCAAGATCACCTGAAATTATCTGAAATATTTCAAAAATTATTCTACTAGTAGTAATTTGGTGATGTGTTATAAACACACTTTGGATTCCAAGTTCCATTTCAGCCCACAGCCTTTTAGGAATACCAACATCTGAGAGTCAGTTAGGCCATACTTTCTAAGTCCCAACATACTACAGCCATGTAGAATTCACTTCTCCGCAAGACTGACAGCAAATGGTGTGAGCATACAAAACAATCCACATCAGCTCAGCAAAGTGGGGCTGTCTCAGGCGTATGTACCATCCTAGCAAGGGGTGAACAGCAGCACCTCTGGGGAAACCAGTCTCACAAAGGGAGCATCCCACAGTGTGAGCTCCTGGGGTGTCCACACCTGCTGTAACTACTGGGTGGCACTGTCCCTCTTCTCTCTCCATCCAGATGTCTGCTCCAATACTTGGAACCTCGTTGGCTGCTGTCTTGTATGCAACCCAAAGCACAGGCGGCCTAGGAGATCTGCAGGAAGAGAGGGCAGCTCCATGGGCTGCTGCAGGTATTCACTGGGAGACTGGGGTCTGTAGCTTCTATCCTCCAGCGAAATCTGGCCTGGTGTGGGCTGTATACTAATGAGAAGACCATTCTCATCTCCCACATCATGCCTAGATCAGGAGAGTATAGGTCACAATGCCCATGGTTAGTCTTGACCCTTTGTCACTGTTCCACATTCAGAGTAAGGAATAAGGTCTCAGGCTCTGTTGCTTGTGTGACCATTCTCTTGCTTCCCAGTTCGTCCACAAATTGGGGACAGTGATGCTGGGTATAAGTATGATAATGAAATGAAATGAGACACTGTGTGTCATATGACCATACAGTGTGCACATTGCACAGCAAGTATACAAACAACTACAATGAAATTAAATTAAAAATCAGAGGGTTTTCAAACATTTGTTAATTGAAGAGCTATAGTTTTTTTAAAAAAGTGAATGGGAAGTATTTCTTGAGCACTTTTTCTTCCCTGGGTCCTCATGATTATCATAGCTTTGCCTAGGTGCCGGTCTATAAGGCACGTTGCAATTTCTCAGCAGCACAGTGATGCAAACAGGAGCTCATGTGCACACACACACACACACACACACACACACACACACAGACACACATACTCACACTCACACATACTCACTCACACATACTCACATTCAAGCCCAACAACTGTTACCTTTACAAAACTTGCTGTGGTACATCTTTCTTGCCTTCATTATCAGGAAGTATCTGATGCTGTGTCAAAAAGATACGTGTAAAAGTCTCAGGCAAGACAACAAGCCAGGCAGCCCCATCCCTGTAGGCTCCATGTGCTCCTGCTTTGAATCCTTGCAGCTCACACCCTCTTGGATTCTTGAGGAACAGTGCGAGTGGCAGATGGCCCCTACCTTGTCCTGCTGTCCCACACCCACTCAACAACGATGTCCCTTGATTACAGCCACTCTTGGAGTGCTTGTCTTTGGGACAACTCAGAATTAAGTGGCCAGGGTCCTCTGGAATAAAACAGGGTCCTCTGGAATCCTGCAGAAGCCATTGACACTGACCTAAATAATGGGTCTTTTTATCTGTAGAATTCTTTGATATCAAGGCACTGGCTTTTGAATTATCTTTCCTGGCTTCTCCCTGGGAGCAAACATTCAGCAAATGGCAAGAAAGGGCAGCACGAGGCAAGGCTTGGGTCACCTGCCAGCAGCCCTGGGCTGTCATTCTGGATGACTGGGCAGCATGCTACCACTAATGTAGCCATTAGCACTGCTTTTTGTTAAATGTTACACCTCCTGTATGAGGGGAAAATGGTCAGAACTGGGACTTTTTGCCTTCTGCAAAGCTGTATGAAATAATCAGAAGTCATAAGCCTCTCAACGAACCAAGAATACAGAGCCCACTCGTTAGACTCCTGTGACTCCATAAAGTCCTTTCTGAACCAGACCTAGCAGGGCTTTTCCTGACTTACTGTGCCCATTGGCAGAGTGCAGTGGAGCCCCTGAAGACACCATCAGAATTAACTACTAAAGTCTGCTTCTTCCAGAGATATCCAGGTGATCTTAGGTCCCCCAGTCCTGCCTCCCACTCTCAAACTGCCTCCACAAGGACACAGTCTGCAGGAAACATAGCCAAGTCACACGGGACCTAGCTCATTGCTCACAAGGAACAGTGTGATTTAATGCAGCAGCAGTTATGGGCAGTAAAGATTTACAAAACCTGGGCACATGTGGCAAGCCCAGAAGGAAGGTAACCGCTAAGAGCGTCCTTCTCATCAGCACCCTTGCTCCCAACCTGAGACAAATGTGGTCCTTTTTTGCTTCTCCTATTTACTGGCTGAGGAGACGAGTACCCTCCTGGATCTGATTCAACACAGGGAAATACAAGCAAATATGCTCACCCATGTATTTAAATCAGTCTGGAGGGGCAAGTAGCTTTGTAGAATAAATAGGAGCAAACGACTCCTATATATGAGGAAGACATTTCTTTACCAATTACCTTCGTCTATTTGGAAATGGGGAAAACAAAATAAGAAAAAGGAATGGCTTCAGCTTCAAATACTTCTTGTTCTACCCTTGAAACACAACTTGAGGCCTTCCGATGTCTGCTGTGCAGAATCACCTACAAAAACCATGGTGTATCAGCGATTTAATCAGGAAAATGATCTATCGATCCATGGGCTTTATGTAATTGACCCTGTATATAATCATGCCCATTATTAACTAAGACAGAGATTGCTCCCAAACTCCTGATTTAAATATTTTTCTAAGGAGAAATTACTTCTCTGTCATCTGTGAGCAATTGTTTTAATCATTTTCCTCGAGCACACACCGCGCTGAAGTCAGCACCTTGGAGGGTAAAAGATGAGGTGGTTCCGCTAACAATCTCGCCACTCTCCCGCCTCCTCCCTGCCGGCCTTCCTTATCTGCTTCCTATTTGCTTCAGAGTGTGAATTTATCCAGCCAAATGAATCAGTCGAGATGGGAACATTAATTTGTTTAAGTGAAGCTGTGTTAGCCTAGGAAAAAAAAGAGAAAGGTGCCAGTACCAACTTTTAGATTTCTACTAACCAAAGACAGACTCATGAGTCATGGCCTCTTGCTGGATCCTTCATCACCACTCATGGCCGGTCAGCTCACTTCTGCTTTCTTACCATTCCCTGTCCCATGATTCTAAAATGATTTAAGGAACTATTAGAAAGTAGCTTCTAGATTTTTCCTTGGGCTTTCAGTTACACTTTCAGTGTCACTACCAAGGGATTAGCAGACGAAACCTGAACTTTGGTTCCTGAGTACTACAAGGTGTCACACTGACATCTGGGAACTGGTTTCAGCCAATGCTCAGTGGACAGCAGAGAGGTCCCTGAACTTGCTGCGTGCTGGTCTGTCCTGTTGCAGAGGCCAAGGCATGCTGGGGTCACTCTAGGAGAGACGTGTTCCCAAATCCCATTGTCACCTCTAGCAACCAGCCAGGGGGTCATGGGGAATGAAAGCTGCACCTGTGAGCACCGACGATGAACCAGCGTTACAGGTCTGGCTCCCAGCAGCACACGTGAGGTGGGAATGTATGTACAGTGACTGCTAGGCCTTGGATCTAAAATGCCCCCCCCCCGAGCCCACATGTTGACGGTTCCAACCCCATTGCAGTGGTGCCCAGAGGTGGGGCCTCTGGGAGAGAACTGGATCACAAGGGCTTTAGCCTCAGCAATGGGTTAAGCCTCTGCTGGGTCCAAAGTTGACTGGGCTACTGAGAGGCAGTGACAGTTTCAGGAAGTAGGGGCTAAGTGGAGAAGTAGGTCATGGGGGAATCCCTTTGAAGGGGATGTTTTATCCTCAGATCCTTCCTTCTCCTCCTTCTTCGCTGCCAGCATGAGGAGAGCAGCTTTGCTCACCACAAAGCTCCAGCCATGATGTTTTTCCTCCCACTCCTTTCACTTCCCCACCAGAACCAAGGGGCCATGGACTGACACCTCTGGGACTGTGAGCCAGAAATAAATCTTTTTTGATGTAAGGTGATTTTCTTGGGTATCTTGTCATAGCAAGGGAAAGTTTACTAACATGGTGATTTCTCCAAGAGTGACTTTCAAGGGGAAAAGGTGAGGGAGAAAGGGGCAGAGTGGTGGGGAAGGGAAAGGAGCTCAAGCAGAGGAGCACCTCAGGACACTCTCAAGTGTGGCAACTCTTCCCTCAGTCTTCTAGATCAAAGCTGACAAATCTGAGTTTCTTTCAAGCCTGCCAGACTTTGCGGTGGTCTGAGTGTGTCCTTCAAATTTTATGTGCAGGGAAATTAATCCACAAAGTCATATACCATTGGGGACCATTGGGAGGCAGTTGGGTCATGAGGACTGCAATTTATGGATTACTGTATTCAAGGATTATTGCCGGCTGTATCTCCACAGTGGCTTGTTGTGCTCGTCTTTGTTCTGTGTGCTCTCTCTAGCGCGCTTGGTCCATCTCCACGTAAACTCCCTTTTGCCATAATGCAAGAAAGCCCTCATAAGATGCCAGAAGTCTCTGAGACTTCTTGACCCCCAAAACTGTGAAGTAAATAAACCCCTCTTCTTTACAAGTTGTTGAGTCTCAGGCATTGTGTTCTAGTGGCAGCAAGTGGGCTAAGTTGTCATTAACTAAGGCTGTGGTGGGGAATCATCATCCCAGGAAATTCTGCATAAAGCCAAAGAGGTCCCAAGTAGGCTATGGGTGCTGGAGATGGGAAACAAAGCACACAGATTCCCTGGGGAATGTGGAGATAACCCAAATGGCATTTGAGGGCAGCTGAGTGTCACACTAACTTTTCCTGCTTTAGCTGGGCTTGGACAGTAGTTTGTCATTTCATTTCATCCTCGCATAATCTCTGACAATGCACAAATCCTTGTCATCCTCTGTGTGGATACAGAGGCTAACGTAGCCTCTGATTTCCTGGATTTGCTTCTGTAAACCCTGAAGCTTTACAGGGTTTACAGCCGTTGTGGAAAATTTTGATGGGGTGAGGGTGCCCTCCAGTGGTCAGATCGGGTGTGGCCCACAGCGGATCCGTTCTAAACTGAAACCACACCGGCCCAGTCTTCTGTAGCAGCCTAGGAATCGCTTAGGGCCGCCTCTCCACCCTATCTTGGTCCCAGCACACCCCCTCTCAAACTCTGCTCGCCCCCCAGCATAGACAGGGGTAGTAACACGCCTCTCTTGCTGGCCTCCTAATAATTCAACTAAACAGAATGCAAGCTCTCATGTTAGGAGAGAGCTAACATTTCACTTTCAGACCTATTTTGCATGTTTGCTTTTGATACGGAGCCCTGCAGAGTTTATAATTTGTTTTCGTTGATTTAATTCATTTATAGAAAAGCAGCCATCACACCTTGCACGCAGAGAGTAGAAACAAGTCTAGAAAACAATTAACACGACTCTTAGTTCCCTCCAGGGGTGCCATAGGGCACCTGAGAGGCACAAGATCACTGTCCCACTTTGCTTTGTGAAGTGTGGGAGCCAAACAATTGGCTTTGCCACCCGCAACCTGTCCACGTCACTCTGAGGGAAATGACTGGTAAATCACACCTTGGAGTTTTTGCTTCACCCAGCAAGGGTCTTGATTAGGGAGGAGGTGGCTCTGATCATTTCCCACAAGTCTATTTCTGCCAGGCCGGCTGGCGTGGAAGAGAGACATATTTGATGGCCACGAGTGGGCAGAGGCCTGAGGGACTGCAAAACTCCCAACAATGCAGAACACGGCCCCCAGCCCAGTCCACTCCAGAGTAAAGGTGGGTGATGCTGCGGCTGGGATACAACCCTCCAAAAAGTGATGTTAATCAGCAGGCGAAGTCTGAAAAAACGACAAATGCTAGGAAGGCCCAAACAATTATCTGGCGGGGTGTTTATGTTTTCCAATTCCAATCTGGAGAGTATTTGTTTTGTAATGAGCCGTTAGGTAGAGCTAATACCTGAAAAATAAGTCTGTGTAGCTCCTTCTGCGCGCGCGCCAACACACCAGCCAGACCGTGGCCGCCGAGACAGACGCGCTGACCACACCCGCTGCGCACAAACCGCATCCACGCCCTTTCTCTAGGATCTCATTGGTTTCATGCCCTAGTTGTGCAAGCCTTGCTCCCAATTTAACATTTTTGCAAATGCTCCCCTCAGTTGCTTCAGGAGGGCCCTTGGTTCGTGATGGGCTGATCTATGATGGGGTCGGAAGGGTTCTCTGCACCGCTTCCGGAGCCTTTCTCCATCCCTTCTCTGGGATGGTTTAATTGCTTTGCAAACAGCTATCATGTCCTCTTCCCTTTACCGCTTCCTCCTGAAGATGATTACAATGTTCTATTATTTTTCAAATAAAAACAGCACTGCCTTACCCCCTTGTAATGTATACACTGTCAAATTGAATAGCGCCAGCTGTCTCTACCCTCTGGAGACTCTCTGTTTTTCTTTATTTCCCCTATTTGCCATTGCCATCCAGTTTAACCTTTCTGGGGAGCATCTCCCAGGCTCACCGTTCTCTATAGAAGGTCTCCATGCATTTGTGAACACAATGAAAGTTTAAACACTGCACACTGAGTCCAATGTTGACATTTCTCAATTCATGGAGAAGGAATTCATTTAAACGTTAATAACTAAATGTGCAATGCACTTCGTACCGCATTATTCAATTCTGAGAAGGGGAGAAAGATAATCAGTTCTCATCTGTCAGGACTGTGTGTTTAAAAGAGATATGTAATTGGAGGTCTAATGGCTCACTTGAAACGTGTTACTTCTCATCTGTGGGCGTAGGCTTGGAATGAAACCTGAAGTCAGTTTATACTGTTACTGTTCATAGTTAAATAAGGTTTGAGTGATTTTTTTGAAGTTTCTGTTGAATTTAAATTCAGAACAAAAACTGTTGCCCTCATGTGATGCTGGATTGGGTTTTTTGGAATGAACACTGAGAAACGGGGAAACAAAAGATGGCTAAGACAATCACCAGGGGACTGAAGTCAGATGAGGGTCTTCCACACTCGGTACTCCTGTGCCATCTCCCCTCCTGAGGTGACAAGAAAGGGACACCCAGTAAGGAAAGAACAAGTGTCTTGCAAAACACCACCTCAATTTATCATCAACACTCAAGATGCAGAGTTTCTGGAGCACAGTCTGGATTGCAAATGTGGCTCTGACAGGGAAGTCTGCCGAGACTTCTGACTTCCTCAAGTCCGGGTCAGCTGGTTCATGGGAAGGATCTCACTCGTCCTGCAGCCCAGTGGCTGATCTTCTCAACACAGAGAAAGAAAGGTCAAAGAGGAAGAAGCCTAGGTGCCACTGACACTTGGTCCATCCTGCCTGCGTCCCTGCCTGGGCAGTCAGGGTCCCTGCAGTTTTCCCTTATGTTTTAGTCACTTTCCTTGTTGGTTGGACAAAATACCCATCACTCACAGCTTAAGGAAGTAGAGGTTTATTTTGGCTCGTATTTCAATCCATAGCCGGCTGGCTCCAAGGCAGGACAGCACGGCAGAGGGGCCTGGCAGAGGAGAGCTGCTCACAGCATGGCAGCCAGGAAGGAGAGGGAGAAGGGGAGGATGATAAACCCTTCCAGGCCACACCCCAGTGACAGCCTCTTCCAGTCAGACTCCACCTTCTAACTGCAAGTCAGCCATGTCAGCCGTGGAGCCCTACAGTCTACTCACCTGCCTCAAAGCCCTAGCCATGAGTGCATAAGGCCCTGGGTGACATTTAGATATAAGCCATAGCACTCTTTATGCCAGTCCACAAGTGCCAGGGGACTAGTACCTTCAGGAGTCCTTAGCCAATGACTGATGGGAGTCTGGCGTATCAAAGGGGATGCCCCCTAAGTGTGTAATCTGCACTGTCTCTCAGAGATCCCAAGTGAGGCCGAGTGCCAGGCTTTTCTGGGGTGGCTTTCTAAATATCACACCCAGCTTTTTTTTCTTTCTTGCCTCATTTTCCTGCTCTTCTCCTGAAACTCCCAGAGAAATCTCTTGTACCCTGATCTTTGTTTCAGAGTTTCACATTGTGAAAACCAAAACTAAAAGTTTTCTGGTTCAGTCTGCAACAGGAGGGCCCTAGACAGGGAGCTGGAAACAAAACAGGGTGTGGGAAGTGCAAGAGACCACCTCTCTGTGTGTCTTCTAAACCCAATCAGCCCACACCTGCCTGCGGAAGGTGGCCAGTGGGTGGCTCACATCTGACCAATGAGATTTACAGTTGCTTCTGCACTAGGCAAGTGATAGAAAACAGAAAGGTTGTAGTTTGTTCCCTTAGCTTCCCTGCTCAACCAGTCCCACCTGTCTCAAATAAAAGGAAAAACGGTTGAGACAAAGATTTCACTTCTCAGCAGTTCAGATTCACCCACCCTATTTGTACAGCAAAGTGGCAAACACTGCAAGCAGTCTCTGATCAGAGCCCCCTCCAAGCCCACCCCTAACAGGAAGAAGAAATAGGATTTGTCTTTAGTTCATATTCAAAGCTTCTAATTCCCGGCCATCCACAGTGTTCAGTCTCATCGCACAGGACCGACTGTTTGAACAAGACAGGTCTTTAATTCCTCTATTACCTGACTGGAACATGACTCCAAACCATGAACCACTAGCAGTGCAGCCCTTTGGGTGTACTTTATTAAAAGGCGAGATTATGCTCAAAGCAAAGGTTAGGCAAACATTTGCTCAACGCCTTAGAACTCCACAGAAAGGAACGTGTTCCCAAGTCAGGAAGCTGAAGGAAGTCACTGTCAGGTTAACAAAGGTCTTTACTTAAAGGTCAAACTAAAGCACAGTGGGAAAGATAAAATAGAACTTGAAATAGAGATTCTTTTTTTTTCCCAGGGAGATTGGTTCTAAGTGGGTATTTGCTTTTTCTTTCAAAATTTCAAAAATTCACATGATTTGAAGCAGTTATTCTTAAGGGCAAATGTATAATGGAAGGAAACTGGCCATCAGTGCAGGCTTTGACCTAAACAAGGGGACAGTTACCAGGCACTGGGCTGTCCCAGTCTCCCCTTTCCCAGACTCAGCCAAGTGCCCTGTTTCCTGGGGCATCTGCTTCCTGCAGGCAGCTCTGTGTCTCTAGGAGCCACACCGGGGCCTGATTACCATGGGATCACATTTCCCAGCGGGGCAGGTGGAGAACACAGAGCCATCTGCCACTGGAAGGAACCACGGAGCCTGGCAGGGAAATCTGGCAGGGGTTCAGGGAAATCCTCAAGTTCCCTTAAGCCCTGGATTAGGAGGCCACCCCTACTCTGAGCAGGCTCCAGGCAATGCTACCTGCTCCATGGCCAAGTGGGTGAAGAGAAAGAATGTCTGCCAGTGGTCCTGTCCCAGGCTCTTGGCTATGTAGGTTCTCCAAGGTCAGCACTTTTCTCATGCCCATCTGATTTACTCAAACCCCCTGAGAAACTCGTCTGCACTTGTTCGATGGTATTAATAGGACATCATGACACAGCAGAGCAAGACTTTTGAAGGATGGTTTTGCTTTTGTGAGATTTATGGTAGGTAATTTACTTCTTCCAAATGTATTGGTACCTGTGGTAAAAGCTGTGCCAAACTGGTTTACTTGTTAAAGAGTCACCATCCCTGTGCTGCCACAGCTGCTTCTCAAGCCCCGCCTCTGGGAACAGTTGCTGGGTCATTGTTGGATGGTTCATGCTCCCCAGACTCAGCTCCACGCACAGAGGCTGCTGCCCCTGAGTTCTCCATCTGCTTCTTTTCCTCCGTTGGGATGGAGCTCGTCTCTTCTCTTCCTTTGTGAGATGCAGCTCTTCCAAATCCTTCCTGCCTGGGAACTGCTGGTGGCTCAGACATCCTTCCTATACTTCTGGTTCTTCGATAAAGGGTTGGTTTGCAATCCAAAGACGGAGCCGGCCTCATTTGTGCCCATCTTATATGGACACTGTTTGCTGAGCTGGTGAGAGTTTGGTTTCTTGCAGCTCAGTGATAAACTTGCTATCTGTCGATAGGCTTGTCCCTAGAGGTGACTCATGTTGCACTGACATGTGTGACAGCCAGGCCTTGGATCTAAGGAGAAGTCTGAGCAGGATGTCGTGATGGGTGGAGAGAACCATACAAAGCAGACTCAGTAGTTTAGGGTAATTTGGGGAAGGGTAATTTAGATTTCCTCATTTTGAAAAGAGAAGTTAGTGTATGTGTGTTCCACCAAGTGTACTAGCAGGACCAAAGAGTTATTAGAGAGAAAACTTTGGAAATTGCTGAGTGGTCATATTTCTAATAGAAGTTAATAACTTGCTGCAAACCCAAGAGGGAAGTATTTTGTCTTAGCTCTGCCACTAAGCACAAGCCCACACTCTAGGCACATGATTTATAACCCTCAAGACTCTGCAGATTTCATTAAAAAGCACTAAATAAAGCCTGACGCCTCCCGGAGTGTCCCAAGCCCGGGATATGAAGAGATAAGAGGTCTTCAGAGCCAGACTGTAGGCAGTAGGTGCTCGTGGACATGGGGTAGAGGAGGGTTGCAGTCACACACACATGCACACACACACATACACATGCACAAGCACATGCAACGCACAGAGACATGGGAAGTTGGTAGGGATAATCCATCTCCCTCTCATGCCCTCTACAGGAGATCTCATTTTTCAAAGATGGTCCCAGAAACCACATGCTGACCCTGCAGGAGCACAAGCTGTCCTCCTCTGTTAAGAGCTGAGCTCTGCTCCCTCCCTCATCACCAACTGGCTGACAGCCAGCACTGTCTGCTCATCATCCATGTCATCAGCAGCAGACGTGTGACAGGAGCGGTTTAGAATGATTCCAGCTCCCAGCCCTTGACCGACCACTCCCATCAACACTGCATGGGGCAGAGATGAGCTGTCCTAATTCTCACGTTCATGGGCAAAATAAATGTTGCTTTTAATAACAAAATTTAAGAGTGGTCTATATGCAGCAATAACCAACTCCTCTCCCCCACTTCTGAGTACAGGGCTTACAAGAGGTGCTCAAACATCATTCGTGACACAGAAGGAGCCAAGGAGACACTGCCTGCCTGTGCATTTGTGGTGCATTTAATGATGCAAAGGCAAAGCTCTGGCCAGTGAAGCCTCCATCCACAAAACCTCCTGCAGTCATGACTGGCAGAAGTGTTGAGTGTAGTTCTGGCCCAATCTTCCAACAGCACTGGCTTCAGAGTCACTGTCAGTAACTGTATTTAGAAAGAATTAGAGAAGAAAGTGAAGCTGTATTTGACCAAGATCACTGACAGATCGCCCATATCTGTTAACTCTGTCTCCGTCTGGTAGTGAGCTCCAGAATTCAGCAGCACACAGACCACTCTGAGTAAAGCTGTGTGACGCTTCCTGCCACCCTGTGCAGCTCTGTCACCTCACTGCACTCACAGAGGACAGGTTTATTATGCAAGTACGCACTCAATTTGTTCTTTCCTCTCTTTAGCTGCAGAAAAACAGGCTGGGCACAACCCAACACACAGGGGCCAGTGTTCTGGGGACAGCCCTTGGCCAGCGGAGGATGAAGGTTGATGGGTAAGGACCACAACGGCCCCTTCTTTGGACAAAGTAGCACAGAGAGCTCCTGTGAGACTGAGCCCAGTAGCCCAGAGTAGCAAGATGTAACACCCCTGTACCTGGCTTTCCCTACTCATCTGCTTCTGTATGCCAGACCAGCACTGTGCCCCAGGCCTCACTTCAGGTTCTGCTTTTGAAAGAACCAGAACATCACTTACTTCCCAGCATCTCTTGTGGACTCGTGACCACAGGCCCTCTTCCGCCTGACTACGCTGCTGGGTCAGGCAGTGTGATTTCTCTTCTGTTTATCCCAGTCAGTGATCCTGCAAAGTGGCTGTTGTCTGAACCTTCTTGGCACAGCAGTTAGGAAGATGGGTTCTAGACCCTGAGATCAGACTTTGACAATTCAAATTTCACTTCTTAGCTGTATGACCTCACAGAGGTTAATTAATTTTATTTGTGTTTGTTCTTCATTTATAAGAAAAAGCTGGTGCTGATAATGGTAATATGACTGTGGGTGAGAGATGAAAAATACGGGGTATGGTGTTTAGGGAAGTGACTGATAATGTTAAAGCATTGTAGGCAGTATGATCGGAAAATACGGTGAATGCTGCTGCTGCGTGCTCTCCTCTGGGAGTGCAAGGATCCTCACTGTGAAAAGTGGCCCACAGAACCTTAGCAACAGTGGGTGACAAGTTTCAGTGTGTTCAGTGAGGTCTGTCAGTGGAAAGCTGCAGCTGAGAGAAGGTATATTTTAAAATGCACCGCAAGTTCTGGATCACGAATGACACATTAACATGAACTTTTGTTTCAAACTGCACAAAAAGTGCCAAAGAAACAAACAAAATGTTAAAGTTAGTTTAGAGTGATGCCTCAGGGGCCAGGAAGATTGTTTATAAGTGGCTCAAGTAATTTCTTTTTAGTGGCTGTAAATCTTGAAGACAAGGAGAGATCAAGATGTCCTTTAACATTAAAAAGACAGTGTTGAAAAAGTAGGATTTTATCGAACAGGTGACTGGTTGTGAAGGAAATTTCTGAGGGTCTGAGCATCTCTTAGGGTCCGTCCAAAGCATGAGACAAATGGTTTCATTCCGCATCGTCACGGTGCTCTTGTCTACATCAATTCCAGTGTGATATTTGTAAACAACAACAACAAAATTAGCGGGTCCTCATCCACCTTTTCCACTGGATGTGGCACCGTGTGACTTCTGTCTCCTCCCTACACACAAAATGACTATGACAGGTACATGTTTTGATCTGATTCAGGTCATCAAGGCAGCCGCAGTACCACAATGAGAGACACTTGCGAAAGAGGACTTGTAGAACTGCCTCAGAGAGCAGCAAGGACCATGGAACAAATGTGTTTGAAGCAAGGGGCGAAATTCTGAGGGGCAATAATAGCAATGCAGGTGTTAGTGTAATAACATTTTAAGGCATTTTAAATATTCTGTGTGGTTTTGATCACATATTTCTAATTAAAACTCTTACCTGCTCTGATGAATACAGAACAGTTGTTTCTACTCCTACCTCTAGATGCACCAAACCAGGAGAGTGCTTTACACTTTACACTGTGCTGACAATGCTGAGATCCTGCTGATGAAGCCTCGAACATCATGAGGTCCCTGCAGAACCCGGTTGGACGCAGAGCCCAAGAACAGGGGCCCTGCAGCACCTCAGGAATCGCTAGGTTGGTCACAAAAGGAGCTTCCTGCCTAGTTCCACTTGTGCAACACTCTTGGGTGGCTTGCGATGCCTACTACTCACATGGAAAATAAAGTGCTTTCTCGAATCTCAGGGATGCTCACACTGTGTCTTTAGGTACAGATATACCAAGTCTGCTGGACTGCACAGCAGCCGTGATGCATAAGCTTAATCATGTGTCAACGTGACTGGATTAAGAGACTTTCTGAAAAGCTGGCTGGATCATGGGGCTCTGTACTCATCAGCTGGAGGTGGGTCCCTGGGGCCAGGTCTTTGGCATGTGTATTTATCGCTGGTGCTGTTTCCCACTCTGCTTTTGGTTGCCAGAATGAAGTGGCTTTGCTTACTGCTCGGTTTTTATGGGCTCACAGAGGCCTCTTCAGATCACTTTAAATTTGGCCACTCCCACTGTTGCAGGAAACACACTGACATGGGACAAAACTGCACCGAGGAGGTTTAGGAGGCAGTTTATTACACCAGTGGACTTCTGACCAGCATCTCGCCCAAAGAATCAGAGCCGCACCCAGTAAGGGTTTCAGGGCTCTTAAAGGAAAAGTAAGTGGGGTGGTACAAAGGCAGATTCAGCACATATGGTTGGAGGATTGGGTGACATTATGGGTTGTTGCAGGGTGGGGGGAGGGTGGGATCTGTACATCTCAAGTTATGTTGTAAGGCTATCCATTACACAAAGGCAGTAAAAACAGGGGTTACATAAAGCAGGCTTGCCTGGATGTATCCTCTGGGTTTGGTGGACACTCTTGGTGGGCTTTCTTAGCAGGACTTTGTCTGAAATTTTAAATTCCCTTCCACAACATTCCTAAACCCTCATCCTGTATCCTCAGTCAATAGCATTGATCTGTGTGCTGCACAATTTACTTACCTGTTGTACTGAATCTCTATTTTCTGTTTCCTCCAGTAGAATGTAAGCTCTACCAGGGTACAGATCCCATCTAGTATTTTTGCTTCCTGCATGTAATCTCGGCACTTGGAGAAATACCTTGGATGATTTTTGGCTAAATACTCCAGGCAATTGTTGTAGCCAGGGAAACAATTTAATACAGGACACATAATTTATAGGATTACTTTATAGTAGTCACCCAAAGAGTCAAATGTGAAAGAGTGCAGGAAATCTGTCACACATTAGAGACCCAAAGAATCAAGTTGAGGTCCTAGGTCCCATGGCAATGTCCTGCACAAGTCCAGCTGAAGACCCTGAGCCCATGACAATGCCCCCATTAGTCCAGTTGGAGGCCTAGAGCCCATGACAATGTCCATGTAAGTCTGTTTCATGGATCTGTGCTGGGAAGGCCCAAAAGTTAATGATAGAAGCAAGAAAGTCTGTGCCAATGGCACAAAGGATCTGTGTTAGCAGGCTGAGGGGTCTGCACTGGAGCCAGGAAGCATCACCCAAAGTAAGGACCGGAGCTCCTCACAAAAGTACCACAGCCATCCCCAGTAACAATGAGGTTCCGAGCTCTTCCAATGATGACAGTAGTCAAGTTTGTATTAGGAAGCCAGCATGACAAATTCCTCCAGGAGAACCAACAGCACCATCTCTTTCTCTTGTTTTCTTTTCATGTTGTCGGCACAATCCTTAGGTGGGCTTTCCACACCCAGCACCATCCTGATTCAGTTCAGCTGGGTGTTACAAGTAGACTACCAGTTGTCAATCCACCCCCGCAGTGATTGCTAGGCAATGGCAAATGATCAGCTCTTCAAGAAAAAAATCGAAAACATACAAAACATAACAATTGATTTGTAGTATCATGGTGCAAATTTGCCCATGATGCTGAGTTCAAGCTACGAACATGATGGCATGAGAGAAGAGGCCAGAGGAGCTGGCATAGTTGGCTTTCCAAGCATGACCCTGGACCCAAGTGGGGGCTGAAAATTGGATTTTATTTAGCAAAAATTCTGAACAGCCAGCCATATTACATAGCCTCACTGTTGAAAAGGATATCAAAACTTTACCTGGGGTCATTAGGCTAATTAATCATCCTAATTAATCAGGAAGGTTACATAGGCATGGAAAAGGCATTTGTCATTTCATTTTAGAAAATTTATTTAGAAAAAAGAAGGTAAAACATTTTGAAATTTCCTTGTTTCTTTAGGTTTTTTTTTTTTTTGAGGGAGGTGTTAGATTTTTAAACTATCTCATTTTTATAATGGGAAAATGTTTATTTACACAAAAAAGAGTTCCAAAATATTTTCCATTCTAGGACATTAAAATATTATGAGTATCACAGACACTGTGGCTGTTTTACATGGATGAGAGCTCCTAGAAATGGTCCAGGTTTTGTGTTAACCAACTGTCAAGCTGTGGTGGCCATTTTCTCTATGAGTTAGAAACTTTTTCAAAAAAATGAATGATCCTTTTTAAAAATTCTGTTTTGAGGAGTGAATACCTGAGGTGCTTTGGAGCACATGTATCAAGTACACAAGAAACCTTCAAAGTTATATGACAAGATAAAGACATTGTTTTGTTAGAAGGGTTGCTCCGGAAGAGAAGCAGGTAAAATAGAAAGGGGTGCACCATCCTTTAGCAGGACCCGCCCCATCACTGAGTAAGCTGATGGTGCCACTCTAAAAAAGAAGATGATGACAATTTCTGATGTTAGAATTTGCACATCTAAAAGTAGAACAGGGAATACATTTATAATTTGATTAAAATGTTTCTTCTTTCTTTTTATTTTAAAATTAGAGATTGAATATACCTTATTTGACTCTCTTACAGATTAGAGGAAAAAGCTATGTGTAGACAATATGGGGAATAAATCTATAGTGGTTCCAAGATTATTTTTTGACAAATAGTTATTCAACAAACATTGAGTGAGCACCTACTCTGTGTGTGTGCCAAACTTCAGGGCCTCAAGAATATGATGATGGTGGAAAAACAAGAAGGCTAAACTGTTGAAGGAAACATTTATTTGTTGAAGATAATATCATGACTCTCAAAGAAATATAAAATGGAATGGGTTTTATTAGCTGTACTATTTTCTGCCATGGACAGGATCACCACCATCTTTTCCCTGGTCACCTCAGTGACATCAACATTCTTGTCATGCCGTTGCCTTCTGCTGCTCAGAAGTGTCTGTGATCTCTCTGCTCCACTCAGAGCCAAAGCCCCAGCTCTTACAGCAGCCCACAAAGTCATGGATTGGCCTCTGCCACCATCTCCTCCTCATCCACTTAGGTCTAACCACACTGGCCTCTTTAGCAGTGAAGATGTACAGCTTAAAAAAGGATTGCTCTAAATCTAATATATTTTATGTAAGCTGTATGGTAACTCCTCCAAATCTATATAAAATCCACAAAAAATGAGTAAGAAATTAAAGCATGTAGCTCCAAAAATATTAACAAGACCCAAAAGAAGTTTGAGAGAAAGAAAGATGGACAAAAAGTTAAAGGTAGACAAGATAAAATACGATTAGTAACCCTTCCCTTTCCTATCAGTAGTAGTTATGTTAAATGTACACAGATTAAACTGCCCAATGAAAAGGCAGAGCGGCTGCATGGGAAGAACAAAAAGATTGAACTACATGCTGCCTGTACCAGATTCACCTTGGATTTAGGGACTCCAAGGCTGGAAATGAAGGGTGGAAAAAGATGCCCCGGTAGATGATACTTAAAAAGAGAAATAACACATATTTGCATGACAAAAATAGAGTCAAAGAATGACACTGTATAATGGTGAGAAATTCAGTTTACCAGGAAGATATAACAATTATAAGGTTAGATGCACCCAGCATTACAGCAAAAAGAATGGAAAGAGGAAACAGTGACATAATGATAGTAGATTTCAGTGTCTTGCTTCCAATAACAAATAAACCATTCAGGAAGAATATCCACAAGGAAATAGAAGACTTGAATAACCTGCAAACCAAGTGCATCTAACACACACACACACACACACACACACACACACACACACACACACACACACATCTTGCCAATCAGCAGCGTAAGACACATTCCTCTCAAGGGCACACAAAATAGATCACAAATAAGGTCACAAACCACGCCTTAACACATTGATGAAGTTAGGGATATTTGGAGAAGCATACATCTACATGAAAAGAGAAGAAAGATTTCAAATTAACAACCAAAATTTATACCTCAAGAAACTAAATAACCTAAAAGCTAGCAGAAGGAAGGAGACAAAACCTAAAGCATAAACATACAAAATGGAGACTAAAAAGACAGTATCAAAAACCAAAAAAACTAGCAGCTGGGGTTTTTCTTTAAAGATCAACAAAACTGACATCCTTTAAAGATTAAAACAAAAAGAGAAGACTCAAATCAATAAAGCCGTAAATGAAAGAAGGTATTACAAATGATGACATAGAAATAAAGGGATTATAAGAGACTATTGTGAAAAACTATACAACAACAAACTCAATGACCTAAAAGAAATGCATAAATTCTAGAAAGATTAAATCATGAAGTAATAAAAACTCTGAACAGACCAACACTGAGTAAAACTGAGTCAGCAATCAAAAACCACCCAAACCACCAGGAAGATAGGTACAAGACTTATAATTCCATTGTACAATTCCTCCAGATACTTAAGGAGAATTAACATCAAGTCTTCTCAAATTCTTACAAAAAGCAGAGAGAAGGAAATACTTCTAACCTCGTTTTATAAGGCAAAGTACTGCCTGGATACACTCATTATAAAAGAAACACAGGCCAAAAGTCCCTAATGAATACAAATGAAAAAATCCTTAACAGAATTCTAGCAAACCAAATTCCACGATGTACTAAAAGGATCATAAACTGCCAACATCTAAGGTTTACCTGGGGATGGCAGAACAGCTCAGCATATGACCATGAGACAATGTGAAAAACAAGAAGTCTAAAGCAATAAACAGAATGAAGAATAAAATCACATCATCTTCTCAACAGATGCAGAAAAAATACTTGATAACGTCCAAAATCTTTTCATAAAAAACCTCTCAGCAGGACTGAAGGTGTAGCTCAGCTGTATAGCACTTGCGTGGCATGTGTGAGGTCCCAGGTTCCATCCCTAACACTTAAAAAAAAATCAAACCCCAATAATAACCTCTCACAATTCTTAGCAAACCAGAAAGAAAAGGAAATTCTCTATTCTCTCTCTCTCTCTATCTCTGTCTCTGTCTCTGTCTCTGTCTCTGTCTCTCTCTCTCTCTGTCTCTCTCTCTCTCTCTCTCTCTCTCTCTCTCTCTCTCTCTCTCTCTGTCTCTCTCTCTCTCTCTCTCTCAGCTAACATCATGCTCAGGTAAAAAGTTTTTCTTCTAAGATCAGGAACAAGCCAAGGATTTCTACTCTTGACAGTTCTGTTCAACATAGTATTAGACAGCTTGGACAGACCAACAGGAAAGAAAAAGAAACAAAAGTCATCCGACTCAAGGGGAGGAGTAAAATTATGTGCTTACAAACAAGATGATCTTATATGTAGAGGACAATAAAATGCCATAAGAAACCTACTAGCACTAATAGGTTTACCCAGCAAATTTGCAGGATATGCTGTTCAGTTGCATTTTTGTATATTCAAAACAATCTAAGAGGAAAATTAAAAAGGAATTCCACTTTTAGAATGTAGGAATAAAGCATTCGAAAGAATAAAATGCATAGGAATAAATTTAGCTAAGGAGATAACTTGTATGCTGAACTACAAAACATTGTTTAAATAATTAAAGCTGAAACAAATAAATGGCCCTTGTGTCACGAGTTGGAGGACTAAATATTGTTTTAAAAAACACCCATGCTTCCTAAAGAGACTACAGTTCAAAAGCTAAATGGCAGTTTTTCAAAAACAGAACAAAAAAATAAATCCCAAGATTTATAAAGAGTAACAAAGGACTGTAAATAACCAAAACAACCTTGAGAAAAAAGAACAGAGCTGACAACCTTACAGTTTCTGACTTCAAAATATATTACAGAGTTATAGCGATTGAACAGTATTTTACTGGCACAAAGGCAGACATATAGATCAACAGAAGAGACGAGACAGCCTAAAGATAGGTCTGTGATTTTATCATCAAACAAAAGCTGCACCAAGACAGCATAGCAGAAAAAGGATTAACTCCAAAAAGTGGTGCAGGGAAAACTGGATATCGACACACAACTGAATAACATTAGACTCACCTTACACCACACACACACACACCAATTAAAAGTGGGTCAAGTGCTTACATTTAAGACTTGAAACTATTATTGTGAGATAAGAAAATGTTTAAATGGGGAGGGGAGTAAAGGAAGGAGAAGGCAAAGGGAAAAGTAAAAAGAAATTAGAAAAAGGAAAAAATGGAAATGAAGCTTTTGCAAATGGGAGGAGAGGACGGGTTGAAGGGAGGGAAGGCATGGGAAAGAAAAGAAATGTTATATAATGTACAGGTACAAATTCTCTGTGATGAATATCACCATTATGTATATTTAAATGTACCAATAAAATCTAACTGGAAAGAAAAAAATTTTAAAAATCACACCTATAAAATTTCTAGGGCTATTTTTAACATTGGTCTTTGCAATGATTTCTTAGACATGGTTTCAAAAGTCCAGACAACACAAGCACAAATATTTAAGAGAGTACTGTGTTAAAATTATTCTAGTTTGTTTTTTTAGCTTCAATATAACAAGACCAACTTCAACTTATATATTCACACCATGAGAAAAGAATACTTTTTTTTAGTTGCCTGCTTTAATGGAGCTGGAATCTTATGAACCACAAATGATAAAACCTTGTTGATTTTTTTTTTACAACTCATTTGAAAATATGGCTATCTGGATAATCTGAACTTTCCATTACAAATATGAAGAAGTGCCATAAACAAACAAACAAGCAAACAAAAACAACCATTGAGCATCTGTTTAGAAAGCACAAGCAAAGTCCTTAAGGCACAAAACCAGTAAGAAAATGGAACGCGAGCATTAAGTGGGAAAAAAAGCTTCCCTGGTATTAGGATAGCCAAGCAATTTGGATTTTAATGAAGATGAGAGGGTCATAAGTGGTCCCTGCCTTGATTCTTCTCTTTGGAGACCTGGAATTTAGATTCTCCCACAGTCAGGACTTTTGAGAAACTATCTTTGGATTTAGGGGGAAAATTAGTCTATGCATCAATGAGGCAACAATTACAATGAAAAAACATAGTAGATGAATTAAATAGCAGATTAAAATAGTTAAAGAGAGAATTAGTAAACTGGAAATCACCTTGGAGAACCTACGGCACTGCGCGGTCCGGAGTAGTTTCTGTCGTGGAAAACTCTGAGGGGTTCCTCATCTCACTCCTAGACGCTCCCTAGAGCTGTTAAGGCGCCTGCCCCTGGAGGCCGCTGTCTGATTAGGAAGCCGGATTCTGCGTTCCCAACTTGTTGCAGTCACCATAGCTGCTGCCACCGCTGCTGCTCCCTTAATGCTGGTGTCGCTGCTGTTGCCAGAGACATGGCTTGTACCTGGGATCAGGAAGGGCACTTATCACCTCTCCTGCCTTCCAGTAGTCTGCCAGTTTTTCCCTGGCCCAAGCTGTCTGGACCACGGCAGGCAAGAGCGGGCAGTGCTAGTAGTGGGAAGGAGCGGCAATGTGCGGTAAAGTACGGATGGGTGACCACGAGCCGGGAGCAGACAGACGCGAGGGGGCCCTCACTCCTGCAGCAGAGCGGGGCACAGTAGTGGGGAGCGGCAGTGAGGGCTGGAAACCGCTAACCGTGGAAAAACTGGAAGAGAAGGGGTGGGAGATGAAGACGCAAATGAGCCAAAGAGTACGTAGCACAGCCGGAAGCCAATAGCTGATGTCACAAGTTGATTGTCGTGATCGCGTGTTCTGGGAACGCGGGAGGATGTGGCAATGGGAGAGATTTGCAGGGAGTCATCCCAGGCCCAGCAAGGCTGACCAGATGTAGGGGACCCAGTGCACCCCTCTCAGCAAGGGGTAGATGGGTGAAGAAAGCAAGATGTGGCTTCACACACCAATAGTGACTCTTCCTTTTTCCCTTGTCTTTCTACTTTATGGTAGAAAGCTCTGAGGAATGCGCATTGCAGGCTCGGAGGTCCACCCTGTCTCACTGCTGCCCAATTCCACAGGACCCATGAGCTACTCCTGCATGAATCTCGGGTTGCTGAGTTTTCTCGCCTTTGATGGAAGTGGTTTGCAGCTCCAGTGGTGAGTTCCAACAAAGAGCAGTCAAGAAAGTGACATACTTATGGCATTTAAAGGTGGAAGGGACCCACTGCTGGACAAAGAATGCGAAGGGGTGGAGTAGGAAACTATTCCGTTTCCCTTTGAACATTCTCTGTTATTTCAGTTTAACCATGTCCACATGTTATTTTGGAAACACAAATAAAATAAAATAAAATAAAACTTTAGACATCAGGCTTAAACTTTGTGTTATACTTCATTATGTAACCTTTATAAAGCGGCTAAGAGTTGGTGACATGATTGCAAGATTAAGCCAACATTTTGGCTGTTGGAGACGATTCTGGAAATAATTACTTTGTTGGGAGTACATTCTTCTTTTGATTTTAGTGATTATTATATTTTATATTAAAAGATTTTTTGTTAAAAAAAAAGGATGAGCGTACTTGGCGGGGGGAGTCAGTAGAGTTTTGTGAATTAACTCACTTGAATTAGAGTAAGAAGTTTGAACTACTTTGGGGGATCATTCTAACACCAACGCCAAGTTTCATTTATACAGATTGCTTCCCTAGATGGACAGCAAAGAGGTAGGTGTGAAAAGCGTAATCTGTTACTTGGTTTTCAGGAAGAGCAGGCAGGTATGCACTAGAATCACATTGAGACAAGACCACTGATTCTCTCTTAACTTTTCCCTCACTCCCTCTCATCCCTGTTTCTTAACCTGTCTGCTTTATTGTTTCTCTATAGATAAATCTCTCCCTCTGGCTGTCAGATTCATTTCTATTGGTGGAAATGGAGCAGATTTGGAATTTACAGACTCTGTTCTTGAATCATCACTAGGGACTTGTAGTCACTCCAAAGTCTTATAAAAGACTGTCATGGTTTATGTCTGTGGCCCCCAGGCCTCGTGAGTTTGCATTGTGCATTTGTGATTGGTTCATGTCTAGTGCTTGGATTGATGGTGTCAGTGCTACACCCACCTAGGGGTGGAGCCAACATACAATGTAATGACAGGAAAAAAGGGTGTCTTGCTCTTTTGCCAGTTTCTGCCTTGCTGTTTGCAGCCGCTATGAACTGCAGCTGTGCTATGCCACCCTGCCTTGGAGCCAACTAAGTATGGACTGAAACCTCCAAAAAACTGTAAGAAATAAACCTTTCATTTCCCAACTTTGGCTACAGGTATTCTGACTCAGCAACGAGTAAAAAGTAACCAAGACAGAGACCCTGTCTCACTGGCCAAGTTTGGCTCCATTGGTAAACCTGAACCCTAACACCCACGGCTCTCCAGGGTGCTGCTACACACAGCACAGGTCAGGGAATTAAAACAGGACTGTGCCACATCTCTCTCTGTTATCCAGGTGTATGTTCAGGCAGTGACCAGCTTGCTCCAAACAGCTTTCAGCAGGTTTTCTTGCAGTTTGCTTAGCTCTATCATGAAGAACATCTTACCTTCCATGTTGTGCCAAAGAGGAGACAGGTAATTTGTTTCTACAGGATGAAGAAAAGCTGTATGTACTTTCTCCAATTGTTAAAAAAATTCCCAACATTTGATTTGCTTTCATTTTCTTTATTTTAAGGACAAGGAGTACTGACTAGGGTTTCACAGAGGACCAGAATAACAGAATATATAGTGTTATAGGAGAGTTTTGGGATACTGGCTCCAGGATCAGATGCTTGGTCCCACCATGGCCATCTGCAGGCTGAAGAACCAGGGAAACCAATAGCTGCTCAGTTCATGAAGCTGGAAACCTCTGAACAAGAGGCACTGCCCACTCTGGGGAGTCCACTGTCAAGGGCTGAGGACTGTAGAGTGTGAATTCCATGGTTACAGCAGCAGCAGCAGCAGCAAAAAAGAATCACACCTGCTCAAAAAGAGTCATGCATCTGCATGTGTGTGAGCTCTCTGCTCTCCCATGTCTACCTCCAATCCCGGCCCCACATTCTGGGAGGGATCCTGACTTCTTCCCTGCCAGTCTCCTCTGGGGCCACCTTCAGTGAACTCACCCAGGTGTCTCTTGGGTTAACAACCAAGAGTACACATCACAGACTGAAAACACGTACAGCTGCTGACAGGCATGAAGGAAGTGAGTCTTTTTTGGAGGAAATAGGGCTTTTAAAGATGATCATAAAGTGAACAACTTCATTTATTACCAGCCATGAATGGTCACTGTAAGTGTAGGAAGGAGAAGGAGAGAGAGCTAAATAGTGGGAAGGAATAGTCTGAGAAGTCAGTTTGGCCCAGTTTAAAAGAAAAAATAGAAAAGGAAAGGCCAGTATAAAATTACTCATCAAATTCATTTAGAAGAAAATGATCAGTGAAAATAGCCAGAAAATTTTAAAGAGAAACAGCAATGTGGATAACACGTTCTTGTGAATATATAAATAACTGAAGGGTGGTAGAAATTAAAATAGGGTGGCACTAGTTGAAAACCTGGCAGATAAATCAATAAAATTAATGAGTCCTGTGAGACACCTTAAAAATGTTTAAGTGCTCAGAATAAGATATAGAAAACTCACCATGAAACAGCAAATGGGAAAGGTTTAAGCTTTGTTTCACACTATGTATATTAAAAAAAAATCTAACTGACAAGAATGAATGGAAAGGAAATGAAGAAAAGAAGTGATATTTAAAGGTAAACCAGGAAAGCAAATTGTAGCTGGATTTGGGTAGGCAGCGTCACCTTTGCCTTCAAAGTTATGAAACAAACTGGTCCCTCACTTTAGGGGAGCGCTGATGAATCAGAAAGAAGAGCTGACTTGCTCCTCAGATGCCATCTTTCAGGCAGGTTTGAGCCGAGACCTAGGGCTGAGCCCTAATGGCTTCGAACAGTGTTTCTCACACTGTGCTTAATGGACCCATTGTATTAGAAGCTCCCAGGGTAAACTGCGTATAGACAAACAGACTATTTTGGGAGGAAAAAAGCAAAATCTTGAAACCATTTCATCTTAGACATATTGAATCAACACCTCTCAGACATAAAATACAGCCCAAGACTGCATATTTTAAGCCATGTTTCTAACACGATAGCAAGTTTTGAGCATTGTTGGTTTGTAAGAAGCATTGTTAAACAGGTCAGAAGGAAGGGTTTTGACTGATATACTAAAAAGGCATCGTGGTTTCACCACTGTGCTGTCCTTACGATGGCCAGGAAGTGCTGGCTTCCCATTGGAGTTAGCTAGGACGTCACCAAATGTGAACCCACTCGACACACCATAGCTGACTCGTTGGGGTTTACAGTGAACTTCTCACACTTTACTCAAAATTCAGGCTTAAAAGTATTGAAGAGAAATCTCCCACCATCATATGCAGGAAAAATTTTCACCATTTAGAGAAAAAGAAGCAAATAATCTGCCATTTGTCAACATGACTTTGCTGTTGACTACATCTAGGACCACAAGTTGACTTTGCTCAGTCATCATCTGCCCTCCAAGTTTGAAAAGTTATCAATTAAGGGAAAACTAAATTAAAGAATAATGGGACAAAAAAAGAGAGAAAAGTTATCGGGCCAGACACTGTATGTTTCAGACGTCCTTGTAGCCACATTTCTGGGTGAAACCTGGGTTCTGCCAACTCGGTTGACTCGGTGGTGACTGGCTGGTAGGGGAGACACTGTCTGTGTGCACAGTGTCTCTGCTTCCAGCTGAGGAGACTGGAGACACAAGTGCATGTATCACATGGGTGTGTTAAGTGTATTTTTCCTTTTGTATGACATAATTTAATGCTTTAACTCTTGGAAGGTCTATGTAACTCAGTAGCTAGTATTTTCTAAAAGGCAAATGGTTACAAAATCGGACATTAGTAAAGACTCATTCAAGGAATGAGAGACCAGTTAACTTCCATGTAATGAGAAGCAGAAGTTTATGGTGAGTGCATGTTTACAGATTTTACAGTGCTACTAAGATTCCAGAAGTTATCTTGCCCAGCACTGATGTGGTATCAAAGATTATCTACAATCATTTGAAAAGGAAATACATCTGCATGAGGCTGGGTTTTCATCCAGTACCTCAGTCCAAACCACAGACTGAAGGTAGCAGTGGATGAGACTCCAGATACCTTTCATTAAGCCAACACCTGCAAAAATATAAAGTGATGCAGTTTTTCTCACTAATTTTATTTGGAAAACAATGCTAGTTTTCACTAAAACGCTACTTACATTTACACACAACAGGCTTATTGTTGTTACTTTTATGTGTAAGTAAATATAATGTTCTTAGTTATAATTTATAATGCAATACGTTATTGGAGTTCTCAGTAATTTTGAGTGTCCAGCGGTCCTTTGAGTTTGGGAATCTGAGATCACACGGTTTGATACCACATTTGACCAGCAGGTGCCGCCACTAACACACCTGGCTCAGTCCTGCCCAAGCTTGCATTTGCACTTTGCTTCCTAACACAATTAATGAGTTCAGAATTTAGTGGCTGGGAATGAGAAAATGAAGTGAGGGAGGGAGACCATGTCAGACTTCACAGAGTCTTGGGGTCAGACCTAGGGAAGGAAAGACTACAGAAAAGTGTATCGCACACATGCAGAGAGAAAACAACCGGGGTTCTGGGGAGAACCTGCCCAGTGATGGTGGAGAGGGGTGCTGTCTACCCATCTTCTACATCCCATATCTGAGCTGGAGAAAATCCCTGGATTCCTAGCAGCAGAGAAGACAGCCTTCTTCCTGTGGAAACCCTTTCCTCACCTGGTTGCTCTTGTGCAAAGGAATTCCTCACTGTGATCTTCCAGCTACTGTGAGGGTTGCATGGGTGCCTTGCAAATTAGACCCCTCCCTTGCTCTCACACAGCAGTTCTTGGGGTTCAGTTTCACAGCCCCTCAGCTGTGTCCTCTGTAGAAACCTAAGGCTCTATCACCAATCTTATTGATCTACGCGTGCAATTTATCCCTTAGGAAATTTGTTCTGCAAAACCACGCTCTTCTGAAGACATAGTTCTCGGCTGTCCTGAGTATACTGATAATGGTGGCGAGGTTTTGTGAGTTCTCCAGTCCTGATCTGCCCAGCCATCAGTAATGCCTTAAAATATGTATTTCTTTCTCATGGATTGATAGCGATGCATTTGGAAATAATTCGTCCCTTCCAGCAGCAGCTACGAGGCAGGCCAGGGAACGCTGTCCCCCACTGAGATTCATGGTGTTGGTCCGTCCTCTGCCCTTCCAATGTGGCCTCCTGATCTGTGGAGAGACCCTGTACCCTTCCAATGGGCTCACACCTCTTCCCTCTGGGTCTTCTCTGCTCTGCCATCCTCTGAGGAATCCCTGCAGTCGTACTGATCGAATTGTATGCAGCTAAGGCCGATACAAATTAATATGCAGAGAAGGATGGGCTCTTGAGGAAGTCAGCACAAAAATAAAGATGTCAGAATTGTCTCAGGAGGTGCATCTAGAGAAGACCAGGCCTCCAGATAAACATGCAATAGCTAGGCCTCCCTGCCTTCCTCAGGATCCTGTAAACAATAACATGAGATCAAAATAGTAATTATAATTACAACTGTAATTAGCACCACTTGGTCTAGGTAAATCCAAATAGCATTAGTCACCCAGGGGAGTGTCCAGAATGTCTGGACCCATCCTTGTCAAGAATCACCTTTGTTCTCTCCACATAGCCCGGCTGTATGAATTGTTGCCCTATCGGATCACTGTTAGCTAAATGGCTGTCCTTGGGGGATTGCCTAGGATGATGACAATCTGACCCACATTTTACCCACGTTGTAACCTTGCTATAGAAGTTACCCCTGACAGAGGCCCATTGTGGTGCAAACCTGCTTTTGGGTCCCTTCCTGTCTCTCAGGAACCACCTCTCAAAAAGCCTTTCCTGCTCCTAACTTCCACTGTCCCTTGGAATTCATATATTCCCATATTTGGGGGGTACAATCTTGGCACGGCTGCCAGCTAGCTGGCTAGAAGTGACACTTCTCCTGTCACAGGAATGTGCTGGGCTCACCTCCTGTCTACTCCTGGCCACGCCGAGGTGCAGGTTGGGCAGGAAGAGAGCCCCACGCACACCTGCATGTCCTGGAGGAGGGTGAGTACCCGGTGCAGCTCCTTCATCGAGTTCCTTCCAGAGATCCTGGCCAACTTGTCAATTAGCTTCCATCTGCAGGAACAGCTATGTCTCCAGTACATCTCAGGGGCATTCAGAGGAGGATGGCAGTAGAATTAATTTTATGATGGGACCACAAGAAATACCCTTGTCCTTCACTCCCACTCCCAGCCTTCGCCTGCCCCCAGCCACCTCCCACTTTGCTTGCCTCTTGCTCATGCTCTGTCTTCCCAGAGCACTGTGTACCCACCTCCCCGCCCCTGGGAAGGAGTACTGCTTTACCTCCATCTGCAGCCTGGCCTGGGGGCATCTCAGACAGTAAGGACTCATATTCCTAGCAGACTGCAAGTGAATGTAAAAAATCAAGATGCTGCATGGTAGATATTGTTAGGGTGGCCCCCAAGGCTCCATGTGTTGAAGTTAATCCCATTGTAAGCTATGAAGAGCATGGAAATTTAGCCTGATCATGGTGCATTCAGGTGCTTAGGGTCAGTTAAGGCCATGAGAGTCCAGCCCCAGGAGCTTTGTAAGCTATGGCTGCAATTTCCCAAAGTGTTTGTCACTTTTTCTATTTGCATCTGCTTGTGAGTAAGGGGGTTAGTTCATTCAAAATCTGTACAGTGAAAAAAGATGGACACACATGTGTGTGTACGTGTGCACACTTAAACACACACACACACACACACACACACACACACACACACACACACACAATTCCTCCTGGAACTACTCTGCAAACAATAAGCCACTGTGCTTTTGCCCCTTGACCACACAGCTTCATAAGTGTGAGCCCAGATGAGTCAGACTAGTCTGTGATACTGTATGATCAGTAACGCAAAACAGACTCTTATACAACATAAGTCCTTCGTTTCATAAATGATGATCAGTTTTCTGACCTCATTATTTTGGATGGCAGTTTCTCTTTGATTTGCTTTTCTCATGAGCAAATCCCAAGTTAGGAATTTTCCTGAGACTGGTTTCTTTGGGGGTGGCAATAAAACACATTACTAAAGGGTATAATTGGGCAACAGAAAACTTTGGTATCCAAAGGTATAAGGACATTTGTGGCATGATACTTCCACTTCTCTTGGCTAAATTCCTAGATGTGAAATGTCACATTTCTAGAATAGACGGCTATTTAGCTTTTTAAGAAATTGTCCCACTTTCCCAAAGTGGCTATAGCCTTTTGCATTGGCTCCTTCCTGTATGTGAGGGTCTAGTTCTTCCAAGACTTGTGGACTGAGAAATCTAAACATAGTCTATGTTTAGGGTTGTCATGGGGCCAAAGAATCAGTAGTGTTAACTCCCCCGAAACTGACCTGCAGATGTAACAGCAAAACTGAAGCTGACTTTTTAAAAAAAGAAAACAATAGGCTGATTCTAAAACCATAGAGAAATGCAAAAAGACCCAGAACAGTCAAAACAGCTGAAAATCAGAGAATCAGAGGACTAACATTGCCTGATGTCAAGAATCATATAATTGCCTGAGAAAGCTGTAAAAACCTCCAGCTGCATTAAAGAGCAGCTACATCTCAGTGGATGAGGGGGCCCAGTAGCAGTGGCTTTTCAAACTCAAAGGTGATTCCTCTGGGCAGCCCAGACTGGAAAGGGCGATGATTCTCAAGCTTCCGTATTTCGTTAAACCTCTGGAGGGCACCCTAGGCTTATAACTGACACAGAAACTACACTGGCATCTCAGTCGCCCCCACATTCTGAAACTTATTTTTGCAGATAATGAGAATAAGGTGGGTGAAAAGAAGAAAGCTGATTTAAGACTACTAGTCACACTGCTGGCTGTATTTCAAAAAGATGTGTTAAGTATTCACCATGCACCGGAGCGGGAAGGCATTCTTTAGTTTCTTAGTCACACGGATGTTGCCTTGTAGGGAAGGAGTGCTCATTACTTACACATGCGAAAATGATCTTGGGGGTCAACCGAACTTCAGACTTAGCCTGCCCTCAGGGACCTTGGTCTGCTCACAGCCCTGTGATCCCTGTCTGGTGGCTCACTGGGAAGTTATCACACATTGCACTGGATTGAAATCACATGCCTGCCATCTTGCCCATCAACTGGATCATAAGCATTTTGTGTGCTGAAACCCACCCCATCTTTAACTTAATAATTACCATGGTAATAATCACCACCAAGGCTTGCACGGAAATGAATGGTTCATTCTCACCTGATGAAAATACTTGTTACCTAGATAAGGGTAACGTGAGTCTGGGAGAGGGGCCATGTGTACTATTTTCTGTCTGGAATGAAGCTGGAACACAATGTTGATTGAAATAAATGCTCTATGTTTGGTGACTGCTTGCATCTGAGTGAGATGATCTTTGAGTCTATTCTTTTTTAAGCTGTCTTCCTTTTTGCCTCTTTTTCCTCCTTCCTTGAAAGTTTTAAAGAGATACCTTTATTTCCTTCCTTCATACTGCAGGTGGTCCTTTATTTCTCCCTGCCCCATTTCTCTTGCACATCTGCATCTTTGTTAACCCTACATAGTGTGATTAAAACAACAATGAATAGAAGTAATATCTCAGGTGTTTGCAACTCCTGAAATGTGGTTTGCACCTATCGGATCTTACTGATTATAAAACCATAGGCACAGCTCATTACTATCCTGGTTAATCAGCCCGCAGTAATCATTGTGCTGCAACAAAGTGTTGCATCTCAGCAGTTATTGAAAACAATGATGTCATGTGCCATTGTAATTATTCACGATCATATTAATCCCACCCGGAACCCGCTGGTGGCAGGGGAAGTCTGGGGCACCCCAGGTAAATAATTTCCCTTCTAAAATTGTGCCAAAAGCAAGATTTTTCTTTCATTGTCATATGAACTTCCTTCCTGTTACACCACTTCATATCTTCAAAATTCAAACTTTTGGGTCATTTCATAAATTTCTGGGTCTGAGCACAAGTCCCTGCGTGACCCCGAGTCCGCTTCCAGTGCGCGTGGGACTCTGTGGAGAGCTTGCTGCAGCCCAGAAGCCACCGGGAGCCCGGGCTTTGGGCGGGGGCTGGACATCTGCATTGCTCACCAGCTCCTGGGAGCGCCCCGAACACCGTGGGGCACCTGTGGGAATCGTTCCACACAGAGTCTGGAGTAAGTCCCCACACTCTGGCGGTTTAAACTGAGCTCAGGACAGGAGAGGGGTTACAGAAGGCCGAGTCAGGAAGAGCGCGGGATTGTGACGGGCAAGGGGCCCGAGGGGCAGCATGGGGGTCACGGTGTAAGGGCAACTGGGTGCAGAGCTGGCGTGGTACTGCCAGCGCATGCTGACTGCGGCGCCAGGGACGTGTGCCTGACCCCAAGGCTGGCTCCTCAGCATCCGTAAGAGACACTCTGGTGGGGGCTGTCAGCCTATGGGGGTCTCAGAGACCCTGGTCTGGGGGTCCCTCTGGGCTCCCGAGAGCCCGCAGTCGGCTTGGGGCCCTGCTGCCCGCACAGGAAGCACTACCTTTCTTTTCTGTAGTTCTGCCTTACAGACGGGTGCCACTGTACCTAGCAAACTTGTCACTGTTCCTTTGACTTTGTGTATGGTGTCTTTTGTTTGCTTATTGTATTTTTACCATATAAAAATTTCTTCTTTTTAGTATTTTATGCTTTTTTTCCCAGTGTTGAGAATTGAACCCAGGGCCTTTGCCCTGAGCTACAATTCATAAATCTTTTTTAAAATTTGAGACCAGTTCTCACTAAGTCGGTCAGGCTGGGGTCAGCCTTGATATCCTGCTGCATCAGCCTCCCGGAGATGGAGATATCAGGAGTGTACCACCATAACTGGTTATAGCTCTCACTTTCCTAGCCACTTCCCCGCTGAAATCTCTCTCCCTTCTTCCTTTAAAGTCACCATCCTGTAAATAAAACACCTGTTTCAGCTTGCCTCTGGACTCTCCTCGGGAAACCCAATTTAACGCAGATTCAAGTCCTAGTCTGCCGCTTACTTCCTGGTGTGAGTGGAATCTCTGGAGTTCCATTTCCTTATTGGAGTCAAGGGGACCCATTGGCTTGCAGGCAATGATGAGGATGAACCAGGATGACCTTCCAGAGGGACTGGGGTGGGAGCCTGGCCCCGCAATGCAGGAGCTCGGGTGCTGTTGTCCCCTCTGTTGTCCTCTACGCTCTGTCACCAGAGTCAACACCAGGACCGGCAGCTTCTGCTCCAGGATTCGCATTTCCATCCAGCACCTTCTTGGGCAGAGTGAGTTTGGTGTTCGCCTTCGGGCTGGAGTGGAGAGGAGGACCTCGCCACTGATGCCACCCTTCCTCTCGCCATTCTGCCTCTGCCCTGTTTCAGGGGAGGCTTTTCTTTCTTTAATCATTTTGTAGCAGAAATAATAAGGACACGGCTGGTGGGCCTCCATGTATTGATGGCTGTTAAATAGGAAAAGAAAGGGAAAAAATTAATTAATTTCAGAATTCCGTGCTCAGCAAACCTCCCCCACTCCTGCCAGTCAATAACGCATGACTGAACCAGAATTGGAAGAGGAGACGCTGACAGGGAAGGTGGATCACTGTGGCTCTGTTGTCTCCACCTAGCCCTGTCCTCAGGGATGGATTTCCAAGCACAGATTTCTGGAGGCAGGTACATCTGTCGGGCAGAAGCAGAGAGACACACAGAGAAATACATGAACGGAATATAAAATATAAAAGAGACCAAGATGAATACACATTCAGAGTGGCAAAGCCACAGTTTCGATAATTAAAACTAAGTTTCTACGTCAGATTTCCTGTACTCAAACTTGGAGGAGAGTATCCCTTGGAGATAGTGCTGAGCCCTGGGGCTGTGGACCCCAAGGTGGGTTCTGCCCGCCCGGCTGTGTGAGCCTGTGGCTATCTGGGCAGCAGAAGCAGCCAAGTGTGTGCCTTATCTTTCTGGCTTATGGGCGGGGCAGTGGGAGATGGCGACAGCTCAGGGAGACCAGGGCCCAGTGAAACACACAGAATGCTTGAAATGTGGATGTCGAAAAGATCATTACAATGATGAGAGGTCTCTTGGCTGGCTCATGGTGCCCTTTATCCTTTACCCTGGTAATCTTTTAATGGCAGGCTACTTGGGTCTGAGACACCAGTCTGAGGCACTATTGCTTTTTACGCCACCCTACCAGGCTTCGAGCAGCTCTTATGTAAGTGCCATGTTCATGAAGTCCAGTTGAATTGCAGTATGTCCTAGCTGTGTGCTATGTGTTTGTGCACACATGTGCATATAATGTTAGATATCACATAGATGCACATGTGCACATACACAAGAGAATGAAAGAGATTTAAACACCGAGCTCAGAAATTTGCATGTTATTCAGTTGCTAAAAGGAGTCATTGAGAGTTTGTAAAGAGAGGGTGATGAAATCAGCCTTTCCTTTCAAGAAATTCCTTGTGGTAGAAGATGGATTAATTATCTAAGAATTCACAGTAGTGGAGATGGGTGATTAGCAGCAGAAAGAAAAGTCTGGAATTTCTTGAAAATTCACTAGGTAAAGAAAGGAAGGCAAGAGAACCCAGGCACAATAGAATCAGACACAAATATATGTCCTGAGAGCTCACTGTTCAAAACACACAGCTCCATGTGGGAGAGCGCAAAGTACAGGACCACAGGTATTTTAGAAGTGCCACATGTCTGTGTGTGCATCTCTGTGTAAGGACCTCATTAAAAGATTACCATGCTGAGTTAGCATATTGGGAGGAACATTAGAGGAAATTCTGTTGCGTTTCTGATGACTTGTGTTGTCTACTAGGTTGGTTCAGTTATGCATAGATCTCAAAATAGTCAGAAAATAATTGCTTCTGTATTGAATATATTCAGATAGTTTGCTTGTCATGATTCCCTAAACCATACACGATAACTACTTACATACTACTGGATAGAAGTAATCTAGTCATGTATGGAGTATATGGCAGGGTGTGCCGGCCTTATTTTACATATTAGGCCATTTTATATAAGAGATTTGAGTGTCCACAGATTTTTGGTATCTGTAGGGGCTTCCAATTAATCAAACCTGAGGCTACTGAGGAATGCCTATCATCCGTTTATTACAGAATTCAGTTTTACTTAATTGGCTGAATTGTCTCAGGGGGAAGACAGCCTCCTCATCCTGAGGTTGGGAAGAAGACCTGAATTGAAGCCCTTAATCTCCCCAGGGATAGCAGGCCCTGTGGGGAGTCCAGGTGTCTCCACGGGTGTCTTTGAAAGCCACAGACTGGGCAGAGACAGAGGCTCTTAGTGGTCCAGCTGTGGTCTGCAGGAAAGTGCATGTGACTTTTGTAATTTTGTAGTTTTCCAGAGTCAGACTCCTTTCTTATTTTCTTTATATTATATAAAAAGGCTCCAGGCTCTTTATGATCTAATACAGGGGGTGGAGGAATCCAATCAAAAATGACATTGGACATCTTACTGGTCTCGCCAAGAGGAAGCTGGGAGGCAGGCTTAATTTGTTTTAAAGATAGAAAGAAATGGGTGATTCATTCTCCCAAATAATGTGAACCACAAACACTCATTACAATGATTAAGATGCAGGCCCCTGAACTTTTATTAGGCTAGTTTTTCAGAGGTGTTTTCTGTAGCTGACTTAATTAGATTTGCTTTGCCGCAAAACTCTCAGGTCCTTGGTCTTGCTGGTGCTTACAGTGGATTGAACCAAAATGTTGCAAACCATTTTTTTAGCCCTTGTTAAAGGTATCTGTACTTCCAGGATAAGTTCTTCCCGAGACTGGCAAGTGATCATTGCATGCCTGTCACGCCACCCTGGAAATGACCATCTTGGTGCAATTCCCACATTAGGGAAGTTCAAAGTGAGCCAGGGTATGATCAGAAAGCACTAGAGATGGGAATAAACAAAAGCAAGAGTCTGAAGCCTTTCCCAGCGATTGCCTATTGGAGAAACTGAACAATCACATATTATTGGATGAAATTCATACAGTCAAGGCAAAGACACCACAGTTTTCCGAGGGCAGAAATGACTACGACCCACCTTCAATGTGCTCACTGGCCACATGTCCTTGATCTCATCTTCAGAATGCCTTGCACGTGTTATCTCCGCCCCTTTTCTGTGGATATGGTGTCTGCTGAAAACTTGCCTGTTTATGTCTTCCATGACTTTAAACAGGCACCTGTTTTTAGTAAAGTCAAAAACTGTACTTTATGCTTTGTCATCTAGATATGGTTTCTAGTGTGTGTAGGATGCTTCTGTTGAATTGATCAGGACACAGAGATTGTTTGTCATTTAAAAAAATTTAGTTGAGACAAAGTCTTGCTATATAGCCCAGGCTGGCCTCAAACTCTCAGTGAACCTTCTACCTCAGTCTTCCTGAGTGCTGGGATTATAGGTGTGCACCACCACACTTGGTTTGTTTGTAGTATTGAGAGATACTGTTCTCCACCATCAACCCATGTCTTCCACTGTGCAAAGAACTTTAAAGACTTCATTTGAACCTCATCTGTATCCTGTAGAAGAAGTCACTATGATCTCCTCTGCAAAAGTGAAACAACACCTTCTGATAAGCTCTGTGCCCTTGAACTAAGATATGCAGTTTTGTCATGTGAAATGCTGGATCAATTCTTAAAAAGAGAAAAATATATATGTACATATACCTGTATGTGCATATAATCAAAAATATATTTTCCAACATGCTTAACCAAATTATCAATGACTCAAATGGTGCAATATTTTTCATAAGATCTTGCATCAGGATTTGTCTGCAGTGGGTCTTGGAATTTGGTGTGTGTATGCATATGAGACAGAAAATGAGACAGAGAAAATGCAGTATTAGTCTAGAATAGGAATACACTTTAGGCTAAGGAGCAGCAATTACTCTAAGATACCAAAGTATACCTGCTATGTGAAAGAACTTTCTGCAAGATTGATGTAACTACATGTTCATAACACTGGGTATTGCAAATATGACCATCTCCAAAATGATACCATTTTTATAAAAAGGGAAAACTTACATATGTACATAAAAAGTCAGCTAAGACTGAGTCTAAAGTAGCATGAATGCACTTTTCTTTCTTTTTACTTGCCTGTGTTTTCTAGTACTTATCCATGAACTTTAATTTCTTATGTCATAACATAATAGCTCAAGAAGGGAAGAAGAATGTATCCACTCATTGAAAGGCATGGCCTCCCCTGAGGTGTAGGCCACCTGGCCTCAGAGATGCAGGGCAGAAGTCAGGAGGTCATTTGATAGCAACTCCCCATGGCCAGAGGCTCCTGCTCTGGTCAGTGGCTGAAGAGGGCCTCTGCCTGCCAGTTCAGTCCCAATGTCCTGTAATTTGGGCTGCTTCTCAGCAGAGCCCTCATTTCCAAATTTAATTAAAAATACTCGTGCAGTCAGGGCTTTTGGTCACATAAAGGGAAGAAAGTGTTAGGACACTTTCCACCAGTGCCAAATCTAAAATATCCTCCATGTGTACATTTTTCTATGTAAACGACATGCAAAAGGTCCCTCATGGGTTTGTGTAGGAGTTGGAGCTGGCTTGGGTCCTGGTAACCATCAACCCCTGGGCCATCTTGTCCTCCTCTAGAAGCATGTTTGGTTATTCCTGAGGATGAGTTGTGTTATCAGCCTCTTCATGGGGGATTAATAACCTACTTTCTATAATGTTAATACTATTAGCAAATGAAAGGCAAGCATTTTCCTTGGAAGATCCAGTTTATCTTTCCCCACTCCCTAAATCATTTTAAATGGTAATGATCTTCCTTCCTCTATCTGGTTTAAGGAGGAAAAGGAAGATCTCATAACATTAGCCCATGCGTAAACAAGCACTGACTTCAACCTTTCTGGATGGAGCCAGAGTCATGCTTTGTGACAGAAACAACAAAAGCTATTGGAAAGGCATCATCATCGGGGTCTGCCCAAGAGACAATGACCATTTCCTGGGGCACCTGAATGGCACATTATGAAGTGAAGGGAGTACTGTGAATAGAGACACCAGCTCAGGAGCCTCACATGTGGAAGAAAAGATAGGCAATATAGAGCACACTCGTTCCTCCTACGTTTCTCCTTAGACAAACTGCCAGGCTCATAGGACTTTAGAAGGTGGCTGGCTTTGCACTCAGTTCCTTTGGTTGTGGGAAGTCCTCTGCTTGTTCAGATCAATCTTTCAAAACACAGAGAGGGGTCCAGGAGTTACTGCTGAGTGGGACATAGCCCACAGAGAGTGCATCACCAAGTAACCCCACATTTTAGTCACTTTTTGCATTGCTGAGACAAACTACCCAACACCCAGAGCAAAAGGAGGAAAGGTGTATTTTAGGTTACAGTTTGTAGAGGTTTTAGCACATAATCAGCTGACCCTAAAGCAGGGAGGCATCACAGAGGAGAAACAGTGCATGGCAGGGCAGGCAGAAGGCGGCAGCATCGAGCCGCAAGCAGCAGCAGAAGCAGTGAGCTTGCCTTTCCCTTTTATGCCATTTGGGCTACAAGCCTTTTAGGTGGTTTGATCTCAGTAAATTCATTCAGCTACACCCAGACCTATTCTAATTCCAGACAGTGGACTAATTTGGTACCACACACCCTTAATCCTAGTATCACACACCCTACATCTAGTCAGTTTCAAAAGCCCACCTATGAGTGCATGAGGTTTTGGGGGGACATCTAGATAAAAGCCACAACACCCCTTGTATGTTATGCAAAAATTTCATAAGAAACAATAACTTTCAACCAATATGAGATTTTTTTCTTTTTTCTTTCTTCCCTTTTTTTAAAACCATGGTTTTCTTTGGCATTTTATTTCTATTAGGCAAAGAGAGGACTATGATACAGTTTTTAAGTAGTTATAATATATTTTTGTTAGCTTCTATGCGTAGTTTCACACTGAGCTTTTCAAATATAGCAGACAGTGAGGCTTCAAAGCTCACAGTTTTAACTATGTTCATGATTTGCCTCAAACCTGAGTTCTGAGCTTAAGGGGAAATTATTGACTGTCTTACAGCTTTGAACATGGCTTTCTATTTTTTCTCTCTATATGCAATGTGATGCAAAAATATCATTATAATACAAAGAATTTTTTAAAAATAAATGTTACAGAATCACAAAGGATCAGTTATTTTTGTACTGTTAAGCTCCTTTCCGGTCCTATATGTACCATGTAGGGAGCACATGTATTTTATAGAGATCCAGTATTTGTAGAAAAATCTGACTGTTGAGGGTTTTATAATGCATTTTCAGTTAACTTTGTGTCACAGGCATCTTTTTTCCATGTGTAATGGTTATTTGCACTTGTCCTGTAATGTAATATTATAGGATGTGATATGCAAAATTTCCCAAGACTTCTCTTAATATTGAACTTTTGAGTCATTTTGTATTCATACCATTATAGATAATACTGCAGAGATAGGCTCTCTTTACATTTTAATAAAGCTCCAAACCACCATTGGGCCCCTTAATGGGTCACTAAAGATACCACTAGCTGTGTGGTATTTTTGAGGGCCCTTTATCTATGATTATAATGCCAATAGCCTTAGGCACATGCTTGCTACTGATTGGATTTCAGGGAAACTAGAACTGAAACACTGCTCCCTCCCTGACCCCTACACTACCCATACCTGAAAATAAAGTCCATTAAAGAAATAGTTTAAGAAAAGTCCAGAAGGCATTAATTAACTAAAATGTTTGAGTGGATTGTTGAAGGTAATTGCATTTCCTGATATTTGCTACAATTAGCTTACATTTATATAAAAGTTAAGGGTTGAAGAACAATCTTCATAATATAATCTCTCATCGTGTACCTTGGGATTAATTGGAAGGAAACATTTTTTTTTCTTCTTTCACCTGGTTCTCCACAATGTACAGTATGTAAAATATTTGTCACAGTGTCATGGCAGCACCACAAAACGTTTCTCACCAGGACTCCAAACTTCATCCTTCTGCAAGGTCCTTGCAGACTCACCTGATGTTGTACCGGTGTGATAGGGTAGTGTTGTGACCTCAATGTGGTAAAAATTGAGAATTATCTGTGAGACCCTGAGGTGCCATTTTGCATGACAAAATTTTAGCAAAATTGTGAGTATAGTCCTGACCCTGCATGACAATGGTCTGGTCACCAGTGGACCCCAAATACAATAGTGGTCTCATGCAGACCTGCTAGAAGAGAAAAGTCCACAGCCTCCTGAGACAGGAGCAGCTCAGGCTTCCCCAGATTTCAGTTGGGGAGGGCCAGCCTGACCAGTATCCAGAGATGAGGAAGTGTTCCAGAGATACACACATAAAGGACAAAGGAAGCAAGGAAGGATGAAGTAGACCTAGCACTGGACTAAACGTACCCAGGGGATTCCAGTCCCCGGAAGTTGCCAATACAGTCCTCTTTGCAGCAAGATCTGAGCTGGAGATTATGTAATGCTTGAATTTTAAAACTATGGGAGCATGTAAGAATAACAGAGAAATTATTTCAAGATTTTTCTGCCACAGTCTATATTAAGAACAACTGGAATCTCTCTTCCTGGAGGAACAAAATCCAGCAGTGAAATCAGGAATCACAGTTTCTGGCGAGGTCTTCCTGCCATCTTGCCGGGCAGCAGCTCCTCCCTGCAGCTTCATCTTCAAGGCTCGAGCCTTAGAAGCACCTTCCAGGCTCCGGTTTTCAGACTTCATCTTTCAGCTCACATTCCTTCATGATCTCCCTTTCATGCTTTGCCACAGCCCTCCTGCCCTCTCATGAGGCCCCTTCAACCCAAGACACCATCTCTCCACTCTATCCTTGCTCCCCAGCATGACTCAATCTCAGGTATAATGAGTCACCTTTTGTTTGCGGATAGGATCTTGACAGCCTGCAGAAGAAACACCCTACTCCTTTCCCTCATGTTCTAGCCCGATTAACCTCTCCAGCATTACACTTCACTCCTTCCCAACACTTTCCTCACTGCACACGCAGGCCCTAGAATCTCCTCTTGGTTACCCTCACCTCCCCCTGAAGCTCTCTGGGCACTGTTTGCTTCTTTTCTCTGCCTTTTGAACTCTTATCATCAATATGCTATTTACCTCTCTGAAAGCCCTTTTGATCTACATCTCTTCTCCAACTTCCAGATAGTCTTTCCCATTCCTAATGCAAGTTTAAATAGTCTCCCATTAGCCACTTCTATAACCTAGGTGTTCAAGTCTTCTCAAAATTCACATGCTGAAATTTTAATTTCCAGGGTAATAGTACCAGAGGGAATGGATTAGGTTGTAAGGGTGGAGCCCTCAGGAATGGGATTAGTGCTCTTATCAAAGAGGCCCAAGAGTGATTCCTCATCCCCTCTACCACAAGACAACTCTGTGAGAAGGTAGCTTTTGTGAACCAGTAAGTGAGCCCTCTCCAGACCCTGAAAACGGTCACCAGCTTGATCTTAGGCTTCCAGCCTCCAGAAGTATGAGCAGTAAATTTGTTTTTGATGATCTCTCTGCTTTATAGTATGTTCTTATAGTACCCCAGATGGACTAAGGCAACTCTCCAAATTCAAGAGTCGAGAACCCGGAAAAAAAAAAGGCTTATCTCAGGAACATACGTTACTGGGAATGCTGATAGATAAGAATAATACTGCTTCTCCCAGTGGGTCTGCTGGAGACGAATTTTGGTGTGAGAACATAGTATCTTTTCATTGTCTTTATTATTTTTATTCCCACAGTTTTAGGTGTAGCAAGAGAAGTGGGAAGTGAATGGACAACTCTTGGCTTCCTAGGATCTACTTTGGTCTGAAAATTGAAAATTACCTAAAATCTGAAAAAGCAAAAAGAAAAAGAACTTTTACATCATTCTAGTGTGTGAGAAGCGAGGAGCCTTTTCTTCATTCTTTTCAAGTGTACCTGAAGCCAAGTAGCAAAGTCTAACATTTGTGTGTTATGTTAAATGAGTCACTTCAGGAAGTCACTGGTAAAATGAGTGATTACGAGACGGGCAAAATATTTCTGGGTACCTCTTCCTATTTTTCTGTTAAATGAGTCACAGAAAGGAAGTATGAAACTGATTCTTCAGAGGACCGCCTATTAAATAAAAATCTCAACCCAAATCTTAATAATGGGGAAAAAATATCATGTATCATCATCTCCCAAGCAGGAGCTTAATGATACAGTTGAGGATCCATATACTGTTTTTTGAAAGCAAGAAAAATTGAGAAACAACCTCTCCTTATTTTCAGATAATAAAGAATGGAATTATGGTTAGAAAGAAAGTTTTCTTGTGTCAGTTGATTCTAAATAAGTGCAATGATATTATTCAGTCCCTAATGCCAGAGTCCAGCATCCCATTTCTAATGATTTCTAATGATTCTAATTATTCATGGCTATGGAAGAATGGGTCCCTAATCTTGATGGCTTAAAAGTATAATCAACATCTCATGATTTATCAGGTCAGGGATTAAGAAAGGGTTTAGCTGAACAATTCCCTATCCCAAGTATCATTGACTGAAGTCATTGCTAGTATTCACCTGACAGAAGGGCTGGTGCTGAGTGTCCAAGGTGGCCTCAGTCACATCCCTGGTGTCTACCTGGGTGGCTATAAGGTTGAGTGGAGCTGGGACTGTGGCATAGACTACACTGGAGGTGGGGTCAACATATATGGTGATTGTCTGAATTTTTTAAAATTACAGTAGGACACATTTTCATTAATGCTTCTCAGAATACTCCCCTTTGTTTTAAATATATTTATCCGATCATTCTGACCATTTTCTGAAGCAGTCCTGGAGGTCTTCTTTCTTGAGTGTCTGTATGAGGTAGGATTAAAAATACCGCGAATGCAGTTGCTAAGCGCCACTCAGCAGAAAGGCAGCTCATAAAAACATCACAGTGCGTCCTCATTCACCTCATTATCCAGATTGAAACCTTGTAATTTCTGGGTCCTCTCCCAAGTCAAAATGACCATGAAAGGCAAATTTTGAATTAATTTGAATTAATTTGGGACCCCCCATGAAGACACTCATGAAAGAGATCTTGGAGAACTGCTTCAGAAAGTGGTAAGAGTGATGGGGTAAATGTGTTCAAAATCAGGTGGGGGATATATTGAGGTGGATGAATGCCTACATGTCTTTTACTGTAATAAATTTTTAAAATGCAGTCATTTGCCATACAATATTTTTCAGCTGCACCTCGTGTTGGCATCTCATGACAACAGTCTCGGGGTAGCAGGATTTCTTTCATGTAGTACAGGGCTCTCCCAGTGAGCACTCCATTAGGATGGCTGGAAGATCAAGGCTTCTTAGGTTTTCGCTTCTAAGTCCCAGAATATTGATTTCATCACTTTCTCTGGGGCAAGTTTGTCACTGGGGGAAGCCTATATTCAAAGGGAGAGGAATGAGAGTTGAGCACTTACTAGGAGGAGTGGAGTTTGTGACCATCTTTATTCTACGCTTTGGTGATAAATCCCAGAGACACTGACAACTCAATAAACATACCAGTCTTTAAGCTTCAGAAAACCTTGTTTCCCTGCACTCTGTTGGCTCACGATTACAATTCTCTGTAACTCTCTGCCAGAGATCTTTCTAGACACAGTGTTTTTGTCAGTTCTCTCGAAGGTTAGGCTGGAAAAGCTAGGTACTTTTTCTTGCTAAATGGTTCACAGCTAATTATGGACAAAAGATGGAAAATAAATACCATGCCTCCTGGCCCCTCAAGGGGTGCAGCTCTAAAATGTGTTCCACAATTTCCCAGAGGTCTCTGGTGTGACTGAGCTCCAGCAATGACCTATTTATCAGTCAACCCAACCTTCATTTTTTCTTTTCTTTTCTTTCTTTCTTTCTCTTTCTTTCTTTCTTTCTCTCCTTCCTTTTCTCTCTCTCTCTCTCTCTCTCTCTCTCTCTCTCTCTCTCTCTCTCTCTCTCTCTCTCTCTCTCTCTCTCTCTCTCTCTCTCTCTCTCTGTCTCTCTCTCTCTCTGTCTCTCTCTCTCTCTCTTCTCCCTGAGTAGCTTTGCAACTTCCTTACCAGTGCTTTCTGGGAATGTCTTTTAAGAAAATTGTTTGTACTGTTTTTACTGCTGGAGAACCCAGGTGATCAGATGCTGAATATGGACTGATTTTTATAGCATGGGATTTGCATATCTCATTCCAGGTTTGAGTGCAACTTGGTGACAGTACCACATGTCTTCTGGACTAATTCCACCATTGAGTCATAAGTAACCTGCGCTGGTCAGTGTGTTGGTCAAGGCTAGAGTGAACTCTAAAAGCTGTAAAAAAGATTGTCTACCTCACAATCACTCCTCTGTTTAAGCAGAAAAGTGGATGAATGCCAACTTACTTTATTCCCATTAGAACAATAAGATCTTTTTGATGATCTAACCAGTGATATGCCCAGAGTATGTGGAGCTGAATCAAGTATTTTTTTAAACAACATTTCTCTGTGTCTATCTATCAAAATTATTTTCAAGAACCATGTGATAATCATTAAAATAATTATTCTCTTGATTTAGTCTTTGGTTCTAGACTTAGGCATTAGCTTTTAAACAACTAACAATTAGAAAAAGAAAAACAACATTTAATTTAATTTGGAAAATAGTCTTCAAGTCCAGTAAAATGTTTCACCCTTGAACTAAAATTCACCCTGATCGATCAAAATGGTTTCACTTTGCATTTTGTGTCCTGTTTCATTTATTTGAATTTCAAACACAAATATAATAACAGAATTGAAGTACTCGGATCATTTCTTGGTCTTTACCATTGCTGCTCCTGTCTTTGTTTATTTCTAGTCTGTGTTCAGTGAAGCAGGTGTAGTGAGTGCAGGGGGAGTGGTATTCACAGAGAATGATCCAAGCAGACTTCTTCATCCTGTGAGCTTGCTCCAAAGCCAACACGTGTGACCAAGCTTTGGTGTGACAGCAGCTAAGGGAACACTAGAGCTCTCTAACTTCTTCACAGAAGAACACAATGTTTGTGGTATAATAATAAGATCCAATAAAATGCTCTATTTGAAAGTATCATGTGTATTGCCAAAACCCAATTGCCACAATTGTTTAGAATTTAGACAAAAGAAGATTTGTTCAGGAATTTTATATCTCCAACCTCATTTAGAATCTCTAGAACAGGGAGCTACAGGGAGCCACATGGTGGCACGGGTGACACATGGTTATGAGTGAAAGGAGGCAGACTGCCCATCTGTTTTGTTTGTCTGGGCTTCAAATATTAATCCAGGTGATTCCCCATTCTATTGGTGGCACCTGTGGCAGACAGTGGCCGACCTTACTACTACCTGCGTGGCTCTAATGAGCCAAATATTCTTCACAGGGGATGGAAGCAAGGCTGAGCTGAGTCTGCATTCCACAGGGGTAGGGATTCAGTCTGTGCCCGCATGGTGTGTGACTTCTTAGATTCTGTGAGCTGCCAGCTGGGGGCCACAAGGGCCAGCTGAGGCTGTTTCTATTAAATCCTGATTCTTAAATAAAATACCAAACTCTGAGTTGATCAAAACTTTTCTTTTTTGCAGTACTGGAGGACTGAGCCCAGGACCTTTGCACTGAGCTACATTCCCAGCATGTCTCTCTTTCTCTTTCTCTTTCTCTTTCTCTTTCTCTTTCTCTTTCTCTTTCTCTTTCTCTGTCTCTCTTTCTCTGGCTGTCTCTCTCCCTTTTAAAAAAGTTTTATGACAGAGTCCCCCTAAGATGTGAAGTCACCCAGGCTGGACTCAAACTTGCAGTCCTTGTGGTTCAGGCCCCCAGAGTGCTGGGATGACAATGGCACACCTTGCTTGATCAGATCTTTGGAAGAAACTGTGACATAATCCTTGGAGGCCAGGGTGCTCCTAGAGCAGGAATGAGGGCAGAAAAGCTGAGGAGCTCAGGCCCAGGAAGTCTGCTTCCTCTCTGTGAGGTGGGGGCTGAGTTTGTGGTGGGGAAACAAAGTCGAGCCAGTTAGCAAGAGAAGAGGTTAAATTTGTGGTGAATCAGTTTACATACTCACAGTCATTCTGATGATTTCTTACTTTACAGGGAAGTCCTGTGCCTGTGCTGCTTCCTCAAGGTCAAATCACATTGTCCCACAGGACTTCTATGGGCATCAGGCCTCTCAGTGTAGTCCCGGCACCACCTGCTCAGCCCTCTGCAGCCCTAGGAAGCTAAGAGGTGGGGTGAGGGGCTGCAGCTCTGCACCAAGCCCGGGCTGACTCCCCCCATCCCAGAAAGCCAAGTCCTCACAGTCTACCTGGGATCTTTCCACTGAACATCCACTTTGGAAATCCACAAATTAAAAATAGGAATTCCATGAGCCAGCTATTCCCTCCTAGGTGTCTTCCCAAGAGAGTTAATGGCATCATCCTACAGTGATCCTTGCATAGCCAGGTTTACAGCAGCCTGACTCACAATGTTTAAGTCTTGGAAGGAGTCTATGTGTCCATCAGCAGATGAGGTTAAAGAGACTGTGGTGTTTACATGCAATGGAGTAGTATGGTGGCACAAAAAGGACAAACTTGAGTTTTTTGTAAGAAAACAGATGCACCATGATGTGAAGTAAAGTTTTTTCATAGGTGAGACACCAAAATATAAATAAAGAACAAAATAAAAGTTAGATAACAGGAATTAGGGAGATATGTTTTGTTCAAATGGAAAGAGGATTAAGAGATAGAGGGAAGAGAAAGGGAAGAAGAAAGAAGGAAGGTGTGTTCTTTCCACCCACCAGCTCTCCGTGGGAATACAATCATTACATACAGCAAACATAGGCCCCTGAAAACAAAAATGAAAACAAAGGCCACAAACTTTCTCAGAGAGATGAAAGGCATCCTCGTAATTTACTGTTTCAATATAGAGTTTTCTTGAGATGTGAAAAATTACACCCTGGTCATGTGCTCTGTCTCATTGCAGACACGTTTAGAGACCTCACACAGGGTGCTGAATTCCCAGAGCGAGAGGTAGAGGCTGTACAGTCACCTCAGCAAAGGCTTCGGTGCCCAGACATCAGCTCTCTCCCCAGGCTCACTGCTAGTTGACTTCTAGCTCCCGCGGGTGGTTTATAAACCTTGGCATGTTGTACTAAAATGCTAAAAAACTAAAATGCAAAGTTAGAAAGATTGACTGGAATACCCAACACACAGTTATAGATTAACTGGCACATCATCATAATGTTCTGTATGTGTCGTCACCCTAGTAACCTGTTTGCTGTGTCAACCTTTGTTCCCTTTATGAGAAACAAATGTTCCTGGAATTAGCAGACCAAGGGCAGTAAATTAAGGAAAGAGAGAGGTAACCACCAACTACAAAACGTCTCTGACCCCAAGCAAAGGGGAACAAAGGCCTTCCCCATTCTTGCTCGCTTCACATCACTCCTTACTTTGTGGTTTAATCACTATAAAAATTTGTCAAAATTCTAACCCAGTTGTGCAGTTTTGCAAACTCCATCTGCACTGTGCCACTGGTGCCAGCTTAAATAAAAGTGCTTCTTTTTAAAAGACATCTTGCCCCCTTCTTGACAACATCTCAGGGCTTGTTTTTGGGGTACAACATAGCATCCTTGAGTGGGTTCGCATTGTGAAGGGATAGGTTTTGGCCTTTGAGTCTCTTTCACTGTCTGCTTTGGGTAAAGTCTGCCTCGGAAGAGTGGTGGGGACCTGTGCTTTCCTGCTCAGTCTCCACCAAAGGGACATTAGGATTCTAGGCTGTAAATTTGATTAGGAAGACTTATTCTTTTTTTAACTTTTGATTCTCCCTTTATTGATGTTTTCACTTTCCACTGAGATTCATAGCAGGTCCCTTGTATTTTTTATTCGTACATGCTTGCCTTACATAATCATCACATCCGTCATGGGGAATTTGTATCCATACATAATATATCTTAATTCTTTTTTTTCCCATTCCCCTGCCTTCCTCTCAACCTTTCTACCTCTCTTTATTTATAAGAGCTCTGTTTCCATTTTTCCTTCCATTCTGTCTCTTTTATCAAGTCTGTCTTCCTTTTCTCCGATTCCTCCTCCCTCCCTTGTTCCACTTTCCATTCCAACAGTTCTCCCTACTTCCCAATAACTGTCCTCCACTCTGCTCTTTATTTAGACTTTGTGTTTCTCACCTGAGAGAAGCAATGTGATGTTCTACTTAAACTCACCTGTCTGATTCATTTCACTTAAGAGTATAATCTTCAGATGCATCCACTTGCCTAAAAACGTGCCATTTATCCTTCTCGATGACAGGGTAGTACTCCATTGTGTATAGACACCACACTTTCAGAAAGACTTCAATTTAAACGAGTCATATCAAATCAACCACACCGTTTCTCTTTGTTAGAAAGCCAAAAATCTCACAAGTCCTAAAGATATCCATTGATAAACTTCTAATTCTGACAAAATCAGTTTCCTACAGTAAATTCTTATCAATAATAGAGGAAAGTAAGGTCAGATTGAATGCCTTTTGTTTGTTTAACTAATCCAAATGCCTATTTCTCATCCTAGGACCTCAAGCATTTGAACTCCATCTCAGTTACTAAACATAAACACTTTCCTTTCAGAGCAGGGCAAAGCAATCACACTAGAAAGAGCACAGCACTCAGGCAACAGGCTCACACCCCGCCTGAGGTGAGCAATGCTCCAATGGGTCCTTGAGGGCTGTTGTGCCCTGTGCTGAAATGTGGGTGCTGATTTTGATTCTAAAACGAGATGCTTAAGCTGGTCCTAGTTCTTTCATCTGGATATGGATGGAGGTATGCAAAGGTAATATTATCTCTGTATGTACACATGGACATTATTTTGTTTAAATACACTGAATTTTAATAACGAGAAATACAGCAAAGGCCCAGGGACACCCTTTTCTCTTTTTAGCTTTTCCAATAGAACATTTCATGAAAACTAAAGACGCTTTGTACCTAAAGAAGGAAAGATAACTAACGTTTCAATCCACATTTCAATTAGCTTACCAGTCAACTAGGGTTTCTTTCTTTTCCCTTTCATTATTCTGCCACTTTGAAAATAGGGCAAATAATTAAATCACCAGAATTAGAAAAAGATGTATGAGATAAAATCCATTAAATTGCAAATTTCAACATTACTGCAAATGTATAAAGCGGCAAAGCAGGTATTTCATGTGAATGTCTTTCAAGCCCATTGCTATTTTAAGGATAAAAGCCTCATCTATAAAGTAATTTGAGGCAGACAGATAATCCTGGAGTTTCAGTATCATTACATTTCAATTTATTTCATTGTATCTCTAAGCCAAATTAGTACATTTATTCTAAAGTTGAAAAAGCACCATTAGCTTATTACAAGAATGATATATCAATAATAAACATCTGTTTGGGAAAAGTTACAGGCAGTGGAATTTATGTACAACAGGATAAATTCACATCTGGAAGTCAGAAGCAAGTCCCTCCCTTGGTGACAGACAGTGTTGGTCCCCGTTCTGGCCTCCCTATTTGCCATCCACAGTAACTCGGATTAAGTGCTTGACTTTGCTCCGGGTTCTTGGCTTTAGACAGGTAAGACTCTGACTTATTTGGGCTTAAAAGAAACTACTGGGAAAGAGAAGAGATGGGAAAGCTGGGAGGCACAAGAGGGCAGGACACTGGACAGAGCTCCAGCATGGGTCTTGTCCGAACGACTTCTAATACAGCGTCTGTCAGCATGGCTGTGCATGGGTGGTCACCACTGCACCAGGCACCTCTGAGGTGACTGATCAAGGACGTCACAGATGTTACAGTGATGTCAATGAGACTTCTTGGTGCTGGGGATGCCAGCCTCCAGCCTTGGCCCTCTCCTCTCCACCACCTATGCTCAGTCTCTCTGTAATCTTACTTACATGGCTTACACGTCTTTGATGCTAATTCTATCTGAATCTCAGGTCATATCCATCCAATTGCTACCTCAGCATTTCTGGGTATAGTGATTGGCTGCAGCTCTAGATGTTCCCAGGGGGAAGGACGGTGAGAGGATGAGAAAATAAAGAAGAGACAAAAGCTGGGGTCAGATGGAGCCATACTCTCCTGATGGGAGAGAAGGAATTGCTCAACCATTATAGTACGTTTATTTATATACTCCATACAGTCCCAAAGAAGAATGTCAATTTCAAACCCACTTCCTAGCAACTTGTTTTCTTAGCTGTGTGGGACCCTTGCATTCTTGGTGCTGGAGCAGCTTGTTTTGAAGTCTCTGTTTTCAGGGCTGGTCTTGCTTTAGCCCCACACGTGTGATCAATCTCCAGCTTCAATCCTCCCTACATTCAGGAGAATGTCCAAGAGGAAATTCAACTTAACATGTCCAGGAAAGAACCACTTAGCTCCTCCCCACTCACCACCTTATACTTGCTCATCCTCATTTAAGCGTCATCCCACTCTTCCCCTTCCTCATTCCTTTCTTTCTCGCTTCTAACTGCAGTCCATTGGAAAACACTCTTTGTTGTCTCCTTGAAGTATTTCCACAATCCAACTTCTTCTCTTCCCACTCTGATCTGAGCCAGCATCATTTCTCATTTGGATCACTGTCCTTGTCCCCTCCTCTTCTGCCTGCTTTTGCCCATGATGTACACACCTCTGGCATACTTTACCCTTAACCCCAGGAGCCAGAATGGTAGTGTTAAAGTACAAGTCAAGTTTGCATGTCCACATAATTTTCATTTAACTTGATTAAATGACTCAGGATGAGACTTCTGAGTTGTAGAATAAATGTATCTCTGATATTATAAGAAACTTCCAAACTAGTTTCCAAAGTGGCCACACCATTGCGTCTGACCAGCACTGCCAAAGAGGTCCCATTGCTCCACTTTCTCTCTAGTGCTTGTGATTCTAAGATTTTTATCTCGTTTTGTTTTCATTCCATTGAACATGCACTTCCATCTCACTGTGGGTTTGGCTGTACATCTCTAATGTTCAATCACCTCAAGCATCTTTCCACATGCTTGTCATTGTATCTCTTCTTTGTTCAAGGGTCTACTTAAATGTTTTTCCCACTTTAAAACTGAGCTACTGTCATTATTGAGTTCTGAGAGTTCTCTATACACTCTAGCTATAGGTCTTTATTAGATGGTATTTACAAACATCTTTTCCCAATCTGTATCTTGCCTTGCTTTGACTTGCTTTCTCTTAATAATTTTTTTTAAGGTACCAGGAATCAAACTCAGGACCTTGCGCTTGCCAGGCAGGCACTTATGTTGCTAAGCTATGTCTCCAGGCCTTAATAATGTCTTTAATTACAGAAGTGTTTGTCAAGTCCATATAGGTTTCTTTATTTTTTAAATTGATGTTTATTAATACATACATAATGATCACATTCATCATAGGGAATTTGTACCTGTATATAATATATCTTAATTCTTCTTTTCTTCCCATTCTTCTTCCCTCCCTTCAACTTTTCTTCCCCATTTACAAAAGCTTTGTTTTCATTTTTCCCTTTCATTCTCTTTTTTAAATTCTTTTTTCCTTCCTTCCTTTCCCTCTCCCCCTCCCTTCTTCCTCTGCCCATTTGAACATGTTCTCCTGCTCACTGCAGAAGTTTTTAGTTTTGATGGAGTTCAATGTATCAGATTGCTGTTTCATAGCTTGTGTGTATGTGCATGTGTGTGTTATATTTAGGAGATATTTGAGCCAGAAAGATCATAAAGATTTTTATAGAAAATTTATACCTTTTGCTTTTATACTTTCAACTTTTCACTGAGATCCATAGCTCCAGGATGTGTACTGAGATATCCTGGTCATCAAATCATAGCAATGCTGAAAGATTTTTTATTATTATTATTTTATGTTTTTGAGGTAGGGTTTTGCTTTGTATTTCAAGCTGTACTTGATCTCACCATGTAGCTGGGGCTGGTCTCAAATTCATGGTGATCCTCCTTCCTCTGCCTCCCAAATGCTGGGATTACAGGCATGTGCCACCACACCCAGCCTGAGTCATATTTTAGAATTCAAGAGAAATACAGTCACATCTCTGGACACAGAAAACCTATCAGCTCAACATAGCTATAGTTTCAACACTGAATTGAACAACATCACACTTGACAATAGTACAGCTTTGACAAAAGTTCAAACTTGGAAGATTAACAAAGAAGCACTGCATGGAAATCAGTGTAGCACAAGAAAGAAAAGTGGTGGTGTCTGATCTGGTTTCAAACATGGAAGTCACAGTGTCCGGAGGACATTCACCCCATCAGAAAGTAATTGTGGTTATTTAAGAATAGAATGCAGCTGTAATTTTTTTCTATTTAGGAAATTTAAGTAACTGAATCAAGGTATTTTCTGTCACAAACCATCACCATTTTTTGATTAGTTGTGAGTTCAACTGTTTGTTTGAATTCCTCCAACAGGAAATTCCTAAAATCAAGAATTCAGCTAAGATGCTGAATAGACAAAATAAAAGGACAAATGTTCATAGTGTGATACAAGCTCTTCAAGCTCCAGTTTACACCCATGGTAAGGCCACCTGTCCTGGTTACTTTTCTCTCATGGCTGAAACAAAATACCTGATGCCCAAAATTAGGGAAGGAAAGGTTTATTTAGCTTACAGTTCTTGGGGGTTTCAGTCCATACTCAGCTGGCTCCCAAGTGAGGTGGCATGGCTGAGGGGCAGCCATTCATGGTGGACACAAGCAACAACAGTAAACAAGGAAAAAGGGAGAGAAAGAGCTAAGCACACCTCTTTCCCTCCTTTATGCTGCGTGCTGGCTCCCCCCTCACTTGGCAGGTGAAGCACTCACACTGCCAATCCCAGTACTAGACAAGAAACCAATCACAAACACTAGACTCAGCCACCTGGAAAGGACCACCTCCCATGACTGCATGAGGCTTTGGTGGGCGCATTTAAACAAACTACAACACTACCAATGGCACTTACCCTCAAGAGCATTTTGAAAAAGAAATTAATTCCTAGAAAGCAGTTAGAAGTGTAGCAAGTACCCAGGCATACAAGGGGATCTGTGATGTTAAACTTAATTATCAACTTGGTTACCTTGGAAGCTGCCCAGGGGACTTGTAAAGCACATTTCCAGGAATGTCAGAGAGGGGCATGGAGGTATGACCCTGAGGTCTGTGCCTAGGGTCTCCTTTCCTCTCTCGTACTGTTTTCCTGCTCTATTTCCCTACCACCACGAACTGAACAGATTTGCTCCACCATATATTCATGTCTTGGATTCAGCTAACCATGGACAGAAGCCTCTGTGACCATGAGCTAAATACGCAGTTTCTTCTTTTAAATTGTGGGTAACAGGCATTTGGTTCCAATAACTGAAAAGGTGATTAAAATAATATATCATCTGAATGATATTTTATTTTTAGGACTAGAATAGCCCACCTGAAATGTGTAGAACTAGCAGACTGATGAGTTTATTGAGAGAAATTTGAAAAACTCACATCTCATTCCTGCCCTAGCCATTTTTAGAGGTTCAATTTTCATTAGGTCCTCAGTAAATAGGAATTTAATTTAATTATCTATTGAGTAGCTATTCAATTAAAATGAAGCATAGAGGAGTCTCTTTCACTGGGCATATTATCCAAAAGGGGTGCTCACTCACACAAAAAGTAACCAAATCCTCATGCTTGTGCCCAGAAGAAGAAATCATTTTGGAACAGGAGCTCAATCTTAAACTGGTTCCTGAATACAATGACATAGGTATTTGGGACCACTGACTTTTTAAGAATACAGGAATGTACAATTTAGAGATGTGTATGTGACTTGTACACATGTTTCTATTCTATACACATTCTGGCTAATCCTAATCTAACTATCTTATTTTAAAATGACAATAGTACTTTTCTGTTGCACAAAATCATTGCCATGCAGTACCTTTAGGTCTATCATTTGTCTCAGCTCTTTTTCCTTCTTCTCCTAAAGGATTTCTATTTAAAATTGTGTTGTTATTTTCTCTCACCCTCCCTAACACGCTAGTAACTTCTGTCCTTATCTTAATACTATTCTTTGGTGGCAAGAGGACTTATATGTGTCCTGAATATGTTAATCATATGGCCAGCGTCCTGTGCGTCTTTGATGCTTACTACGAATTTGCATGGCACAGAGGAAGAATTCATTATAACTTCTCTTGTTAGAAGATTTCTTCTCCTTTGTGTTCTTTCCAGGATTTGAGCCTCTACTTATTTCATGGTCCCTCTCTAATCCAGAGCTTTGCTAACAAGATTGCCAGCTGCTTTAAAGAATGCTTAGAGTCAGTGCCAGAAGGTACAAGAGGCATTTACTCCAAAAATATTTTTAGAGCAGCTGATGGTGTTTACAGTTAGAGTGATAATTGAAGGCATAATTTTCAATTCAGAAGCAAGTAAACAAAAGGGTCTTCTCAGTTTGAAATGTGTTCTTTTAAAAATGTTTGTCTAGCCTGGAGGAGGCGAGCAGCATTAACGTATTGTCACTATTCACCTTTTCTACTTGACACCTGTGGCCACATTCCTATTTAGAAGAAAATCAGAGTCCTACAGCTTGAAGGCAATATTTTTCCTTTTTAAATTAAGAATATTCTGTGCCTTGTACTTTCAGTAACTTCTTCAAAAACAGTGTGATGTGTAGCATATTAACTATTGTTACTCTCATTATTTTATGAAATTTTATTTTTTCATAACATAAAAATTACGAAAAAGAATATAAATTGCAGAACCAAGTAAAGAAGAATATTCTAAGTGGATAAAATGTTATGCAAAAAGTATAAATGTAACTATTTTCCACCATATCTTCCATCTATCTGGTTTATCTTCCCAGAAACCACCACTATTAGAGGATTCTGGGTAATCTTTCAACTAAATTTTAAACGTATTTTTTCATGCACCTTAAGGCTGTCATGTTATGTGAAATAAATCACACACATGAGCTTTACATACTGCATGGTTTCTTTTATATAAGAAACTCAAAGTATAAATAAATGAAAGAAAAAATAAAAGACAGATAGCAGGAAATAGGGACATAAATCTTTTGCAAATGGGAAGGGACCAAAACATGCGTTTGGAGTAGGTGGTAGGGAAAGGGGAACATAAAAAGAATTAAGATGTAGTAAATACATGTTCCAATTCTCCCCGGGGAATGTGATCTGCAAACACGTAGTAATAAAAATTTAAAAATGTATATGTGTATTCATATTTTACTCAAAATGACATACTTTGTCATGCATCTTGCTTTTTATCAATTTATTAACAGTGTATAACCAGGATGCAGCTCAAGGTTAAAGCATTTGCCTAACGTATTGTGAAGCCCTGGATTCAATCCCCAGTACTACAAAAACAAAGCAATGTAAATGGAGATACTATCATTCACAGACCAAGATATTTATAATGCTGGTACAGTCTTCTACCGTGCAGTTAAACTCTCACATTCTGATTCTGCTCCCACTACTACATATTTATGTTGTTTCACTATCGCAGGCAATGCTGCAACTCATATCCTTGTAAAAATGTCATTTTATGTATCTGTAACATTTTAAAGACAAAATTTTAGCCCTGACTTTCCTGAATCAGTGGGGCATTGACTTTTGTGAATCAGTGACTGTGTACATTTTTAATTTTAGTAGAGTGTTGTGGCTTGTGCCTTGATGATCTCCAAAGCCTCATGCAGTCATAGAGAGACAACCTTTTCAGAGGTGACTGAATCTAGAATGTGTGATGCTGGTATTAAAGGCGTGTGATTAGTAAATCAGTTTACACATTGGTTTGGCATAGTTCTGCTTTGGATTAAAAGTGTGAGGGCAACACCCACCCTAGGTCAGGTAGCATACATATAGTAAGAGGGACAGAAAGAATATTATCTTTTTCTATTGTTGTTTTGTTACCTCTGAGCACCACGAATTAGTCCCCCCTTATCACTTTTGCTCCTTTGTGAGTGTCATGAACTGTTTTGCTCTGTGAAGCCACCCTGCCTTGTGGCCAGTCAGTTATGGACTGAAACCTCTACAAACCACGAGCTAAATAAGCCTTTCCTCCCTTAACCTTGGGCATTGAGCATAGAGAAAGCCAGTATGCCCTCAATAGATATACTTGTGTCAGTTAGTTTTCCTGCTCTAGGTACAAAACCTGACACCAACCTAAAGAAGGAAAGTTTTAATTTATCTCACCTTTTCAGGGAATTCTGTTCACAGTGAGTTGGCTCCAAGGAGCATCATGATGGAAGGATAAAGTGGAGCAAAGCTGCTTGATTCATGGAGGATGGGAAGCAGAGAAAAGCAACAGTGCCTGAAAAGTGGTGAGGGACCATATTTAGGTTCCAAGGCCGCTCCCTCATGGCCAACCTGTGCAACCAGGTGTGTGTTTTCTTAATCCAAGGAAGCTGACACACCAGGATTAATGGTCACAGAGATCATTTGATGTCCATAGATGGACTGCTTCTCCACACATCTCCCAAACCTGTTTTTGAACAAGTTGATAAACTGCATTGCAGGTTAATTTGTAACTCTATTATTGTATGTGAAATTGGTCATTACTTCATACCATTAAGATTTCCCAGCCTTTATGTGCGTGCCTGTACCACATTCTTTTCTAGGGTTTGTGATTGCTTTACTAACTTGATTTCTAGGATCTCTTTATGTATTAAATAAACTATCTCTGCTAGCTGTGCATTACTGAAGTTATTGCCAGTTCTGTTTCATACCTCATCATTTTCACTTTGGCATCCCAAGACTGTGATTTTGTAAGAAGGAAACTTACAAATTTTGTGATTTTTATGTAATATCTGTTCCTCCTCTTCCTCCCCTTTGCCTCATTCTCCCTGCAGTGCTCTCTTCCTCTCTGAATCCCTTCTTTTGTGTTTTGTGCTTAGGAAGACTTTCACTGCATAAAGATTATTTTTTTAAAATTCCTCATTTTAATTTAGTGCTGTGGGAGTTTTGTTTCTGCATTCATATTTTTTATCTCTCCAAAATTTATTTAGCACTGACTGAGACACAAATGCATATCTTTACCCAGAAGTCCCTTAGCTTGTTTCTGCACCATTCCAATGGATAATTTATATTTCCCATTGATATGCAAAATCATCTTTACCATACACCAGCTGTCAGTAAAATTGGGATTTACTTTGTAACTTTTTTCTGCTTCATTGTGTTTCATATCTGAGGTTAGCATTATGCTTACAAAATATATTTTAGTATCTGTTTGGAATAATCCTTCATTCACATTCTGATTATTTTTATAAACTTTAGAATAAGCTTTAAATAATTTATAACTCATTTAAAATGTCATTTTCGCATCTATTTTTAATGAGTTAAAATGTTACTGATCCTTCCCATCCTCAAATACAGCATGCATTTTCATATTCTCTTCTAACATTTTGTTATACACTATTTCTTCTATACTCTGCATGTGCATATTAATCTTTCAGTTGACATCATTCCTTCCTCCTAACTTCCATTTTATGGTGTTTATGTAGGAACAGAACATTGATTTTTGTAAATTAGTACACCCCCTCTACTTACTGAATTCTGGTTCTGGTTCTGACAATTTTCCAGTTTATCCTCTTGGGTTTTCCTGATATATATACAATATTCTATTCAATTCATAATAATTTCACCACCTACTCTCCAATTTAAAAATATCTCTTATTTCTTTCTCTTGACTAAATGCAGCAGCTCTAACATCCAGTACAACATTAAAGAACCTCCTTGACCTGTCACCCTTTTTATTATTTTTCTGTTAAACAAGATGTTTCTATGTTTGGAAGAGACAGATAATTCCATTAAGGATATGGTCTGTCTATTTAATTAGAAGATTTGCTCATGAGTAAAAATAGATATTGAACTTTATTAAATGTTGTTTCCATATCACAGATAGTCTTGTTTTCCTTCTGATCTATTCATGTATTGAACTCTGATAGTCCCTTAATTCTGAAACAGCCACAGGTTGCTGGGGCAGGCACCCCTCAGCTATGTCACATTGCCTTTTGCATGTGGCTCCACTTCTTCTGGGGAGCATTTCGTTAGGATTTAAACATGAAGTTTTGGCATGGATGTCATTGGTTGATAGAATCTAGACTTTTCCTTTCTTCTTCAGAACTTGGAACACTTTCAATACATGTTGAGGTGTCTGTTTTTCATGGTTGGGTGGAATTAATTTGGGAAAAGATCAACACTTTGAACGCTTCTGAATGGTAACCAAATACTTCGATGTCTTTCTCAGGGGTTTCTATGGTATTTGGTCTGCTTAGATTTTCTACCTTTTGGGATTAACTTTGGATCATTCTGCTTTCTAAAGCATTTTTAAATTTTCAATCCCATTTTTAAATTTTAGAGCTGAGAAAAGAAATTGCATGTTTCTTTAGGTTTCTTATCATTTTACTGTTTACTTGCTTTTCTTTCTTTTTTTTATTACCACATTTGCAATATAGAGTGACCACATTCCTTGTGCTGAGTTTCTAGGTGTACCTAGCACATATTAAATCCTTTTTCATCCCCTTTCTCTCCTTCTTTCTCCTGTTTCCATCTGTTTTCCCCTTCCTATTTGCAATGGATTCATCTCCCTGTTTTCTATTACTTATCTTTTATTTTGCTCCTTATTTATAATTTAGGTTTCTCGTATAAGAGAAACCACACACTATTTAAGCTTGTGTGACTGATTTATTTCACTTAACATTATGGTCTCAAGATGCACCTATTTTCCTAGGAATGATCCATCTGTCTTTATTCATACCACACCAATACTCAACTGTGTGCAAATACCACATTCTCTTTTATCTATGCATCTATCGATGGGCATGGGATTATATTAAATTAAAAAGCTTCTGGGAAGCAAAGGAAACAGCCAAAAGAATGAGCAGGCAACACATTGAATGGGAAAAATTTTGTCAGCTATACCTTGGACACAAGACCAATATCTAGTAGATGTAAAGAACTCAAAAAACATTAGGCGCCCCTCCAAATAAGACCCAATCAACAATTGTCAACTGAAATGAACAGAACCTCTTCAAAAGACAAATGCCCATGAGAAAACAAATAAAAAATAAGATTAGTATTGCTGGCCACTAGAAAAATGAAATCAGCAAACAACACTGAAATTCTATCTATCTATCTATCTATCTATCTATCTATCTATCTATCTATTATATATCTACCTATGATCTATATTTATTCTTTCTTTCTTTCTTTCTTTCTTTCTTTCTTTCTTTCTTTCTTTATGTGGTACCGAGGACCGAATACAGAGCTTCTGTGCTGAGCTATATCCTTAGCCATTTTTTATTTTTATTTTGAGACAGTGTCTCTCTAAATGGCTAAGCTTCCCAGGTTGGGCTTGAACTTGGGTCCTCCTGCTTCAACCTCTCAACATGCTGGGATTACAGCCCTATGTCACCATGTCCAGCTTGTTCTCATTTATTTTGATTACTTGCATATTCTCACTTTTTCCTGTATGGAGTCAGCTAATGGCTTATTTGTTTTACCATGACTATCTCCAGAAGAAAACAAATTTTAAAATTTATTTTTGTTTCCTAACTTACTAATTTATTTTAATTTTACCTTTCTGATTTCCTTAGTATTATATCATTTCATCCTAACTTCTTAATAGATTCCTAATTTTTTTCTTTTTCTTTTTTAGGTAGCTGACAGAAAATAAATTTTCTGTACCTTGTTGGCTATATTACATATTTACATTTATATCTATATTTATCCTTGTAATTAATATTTATTCACATGATACATCTAAATTATTTTACTGAACTTTCCTAGTTATCCAGTAATGTTAATTTTGGGTTTTTTTGATGCATCAATTGTTTAAGGGAATGTTTTTTTGGGGGGAACTGATTACATATGGCAAGAGAAATGGGCACACCAGTCTGCCTGCCCTCCTCTGGAGCCACTGAATATACCATGGGTTTAATTCCACCGGAAGTCCATGAGCTGAGAGCAGGGGGAAAAGTTACTTTGCAGAGAAAAAACGGGATGCAGTTTCCAGAAGCAATGGATTCAGGGCTGAGCCATGAACAAAGATAAAGCAAACACAGCAGGTGCCACCGCCCCAGAACTCTGCCTGACACCCAGAAGAGAGGCAGTGCCCTGGCACACAGGCAGGACTTCAAAGCACTCATTTATGTGCAAAAGCCGGTGGAGCAGCGATGCCCTCGCCTCCTCCACTCTCTGCTTCCATCCGAGTTCACCAAAGATGTCTTTCCTCACACATTTCCCTTCACTTTTTATTGTTTTAGGGTTTTTTTTTAGCACTGAGGCACAGGGGAGCTCTGAAAGGCAAGGGAGTGATAACTTTTGGACAAAGGGATGCAGAAGTCAATGGAAAGTGCTCCATTCTCACCATCATCCAAGGAAGTTACTCTGATCAGTAGTCCCCACATAGCTGGAGCCCCAAAACCCCACAAAATTAACCTAGCTGCTCACATACTTGTTCTTGATTTCCCTCCCTTCTCTGTTTTACTCTTCCCTGAAGCTTCAGGAACCACCCTTCTTCCTTTATACAAACTCACTGTATCTAGCCCTGTCTTGGTGTCTGATGTTGGAGGAAATCAAAGGTATCCATCCTATGAGGAATCCCTGGAGAGTGATATTATGCAGCATTTGATTGTCAGAGAAGGATGGAGATAAATACCAGCTGAATGGAGGGACCTTATGAGGAGATTACATTCTGATTAACCCACTGTAAATAGGAAATAGTGTAAGTGGAAAGTACACTGGATACACTGACCTGAGAATATCGGACTTAGCGCTATGGTAGCTTGCAGAGCATCTGTTATTTCATTTTGGGATGGCATGGCTTACTGGGAATTAGAATTGACTGCTAATGCCAGCATCAGAGAAAAGGGGGGGGGGCTTACTGCATGCCTCTGGCCCGAGAAGAAATCAATGTGTAAAATTCAAATACTGTTAAACCGAGTGCATACTGTTTTCCCAGTATGGTGAAGGTGAAAAGTCAAGTTGAACCTTTCTGGTCAGGGACTGCCTGTACCACAAGTGTGTATGTTGGGAGGAGAGGGCAAGACTGTGTTGTTAGCTCTATCTTGCTGGCTGAGCAGTGACATTCTGATATTCTCAAAATGAGTGGAAAAGCATAAGCTGAATGGGGCCACAGGACTCTGTGACACAGGAGTCGGTAATCTATTCAGAGATGAGATGTCTGTGAGGCCATAGTAAATGCCAGGCTTTGTTCCGAGTGCTAGGCTGCAGTGAGGAAAGACAGAATCTCTCCTCACAGATGTCTTTATTCAAATGTGGGCAGAAAAGAAGTAATGAGCAGGAACATGGGTGAGTGAGACAGTGATGAGGACAAGGTGTAATTAGCACTGTGATGGAAATACACAGGCCCTGCGACAAGACGATGAAGTAGCAGTGGGTTTTAGGGTGATCAAGAGGGGCTTCTCTGAGAAGGTGACCTTTGAGCCTGGATGGTTGGAAATCAAGGTGGAACCAGTCATGGGAAGGGATGTGGCAGGTGGAGCATGTGATGCAGAGGAAACATTGACTTCTTTAGAACTTGAAGCATGAGAAAATTGTCCTGCTTTAAGTGTGTAAAGGGAGAGAGAGCTTAGAGCATGTTAAGGAACAGGGTGCAGGTAAAAAGGGAGGTGGGAGAGAAGGCTGGGCACAGGTCATGGGAGGCCTCACAGGTCTTGTTTAGGAGTTGAACTTTGCTGTAAATGCAATCAGGAGCTACTGAAGGACTCTGAGAAACTTATTAATGTAGTGTAGCCTATTTTTAAAATTTATTTTATTGGTACATTTTAGATATACATAATGATCACACTCATTAGAGGCACTCTGTACCTGTACAAGACATCATGAGTCTTCTTTTCCCCAAACCCTTTCCCTTCTTGCCAATCCCCTTTCCCCTCCTTATTTACAAAAGCTTTGTTTTCATCTCCTTCCTTCTATTGTCTTTTTTTACTTTCCCCTTTCTAACATCCTCCTCCCTCATCCTTTGTTCCTCTTCCAATTTGAATATACGCTTCCTATTTTCCAGGATCTATTGTACATTTTGGTCCTTTTTGCAAGGATTTCTCTCGATGTCATTAGGAAAACAAATACTAAGACATTAACAGAGTTCAGTGAAAAAAAATCCTGCAGGAAAATGATGTCATCCTGTGGGAAATGATGTCATCCTGCAGGAAATGATGTCGCCTTACAGGAAATGATGCCATATTGCACAGAGCATGTGTGGTGCTGTTGAATGTGGTGCACACTGCAGTCTTCTTCTGAGATGAGACCCTTGTCCCCGAAATGTTTCCCAAAGATTGCCCTCTGCTAAAGGGTACTGACATACTCCAGGTTCTGTCTTTTCCTAGAACTAATGTGTCTCTGGTGACTAGGAGGGACAGAGTTTCAAAGACCAGGTTTCTTATCTCAATTGAGGATTTCCCTGAAGGGCCTCCTGGCCTGCTCAAGTCTTTGCAGGCTCAGTTGAAGTTTTCACAGCAGTTGAATGACAATTCAATTTTGAGTGGGACCAATACTCCTGAACAGGGACAAGGGACAATGGCAAGATGTGGTGAATGTTCAAATTACAAAACTTTTTGTAGTGAAAGACACATTACCCAGAACCGTGGGATGTAGGTATTGGAAGCAAGGGACAGTCTTTTGAGGGGGATTAATGGCAATGCATCTTTTACCTTAAAATTTTTAATTTAAAATTATTTGCATTTTTTGATCAGTTCTGTTGATCAAGCACTTACAGAAATTTCTGCCAAATAAAATCTTTACAGTGTATCCACCTTATTCACCAGATCTGGCACCAAATGAATTTTTGGCTCTTCCCCAAAGTAAAAATGATCGTGAAAGGTAAATGTTTGGAATTGATTGAGGACATTGATACACTCAGGAAAAAGGATTCTCCTAACTGTTTCAGAAAGTATATAAAAAAGTAAGGGTGAGTGTTTGGAGGTGGACTAATGGTGACATGTCTTTTATTGTAATGAATTTTTAAAAAGTTAAACATTCTTTATATTTTGTCCCTTCCCATAAAACACTGATAGGCAGGTGGTCCAAGGAGACAGAATCCTAAAGTGGGATTTTGGAACTGGATTGTTATAGTCAGAGCTTACAAGGGAAAAGATTTATCATAGGACACATAACTTATAGCAGTATTTTATAATATTCACCCACAGAATCAAATGCAAAAGAGCAAGGGAGATCTGTCCACACACTTGGGACCCAAAGGCCCCAGCTGAGGGCCTGGATTCCACGGAAATGTCCATTGAGAGACCAGCTGAAGACCCAGTGCCCGTAGTCTTCCAAGAGTCCAGCTGGAGGCCTATAGCCCTCAACAATGTCTCATGCAAGTCTGCATCAGGGATCTGCACTGGGAAGGAAAAAAGGTCGGGAGTGGAAGCCAAAAAAGTCTGCACCAGTGGATGAAGGATCTGTGCGAAGATCTATGCCAAGCTGAAGGATCTGAACTGGAGCCAGAAAGCAATACTCAAGATAAGAACCAGAGCTCCCTGAAGAGAATTATAGTCATCCTCAGGTGCAGTGAAGACCCAAGCTCCTCCAATATTGAAAATAGCTGAGTTCATATCAGGAAAATCAGAGTGACAAGCTTCTCCAGGAGAATCAGCAGCACACCATCTTCCCCTCCTTTTATGCTGTTGGCAACAATACTCAGGTGGGCCTTCTATACCCAGCACTGTGCTGACTCAGTTTAGGTGAGTGTTACAAGTTGATTATTAGTTAATTCACCACACGAGTTATCTACAATCTGGCTGGCAATGAGAGCTCCACTGCTGGACACAGGGAGAACAGTGATAGTCTCCAGTATGCCATGTTATAGCTGTAACATTATTAAGATTTTACCATCGATGTCCTGGGATATGATTCTTGTAGGATAGAACATGCTGGCAAGTGTAACATGTCAGGCATTTGAGAGACAAGGTGGGAAGTGATAACCATAATGACCACAGAATTGGATGTCACTTGCTAAGTAAAAATGATGCATTGGAGAAATTCAGTAAAGGTCAGGAGTGATTAGTCATCAATTTAGGCAAAATGTGACAGTCAGGGCCTCCTTACCATGTGAGAAGAACTTTCATATCCTGTGACTAGAAGGCAATAAAAATCTGAGGGCCAGGCCTAGGACTTAATTAAAAGGACTGCAGAGCTCCAGAGAGGGTAGCTGAATCACTAGTCAGCTGGGCCTCATGCAGCACTGGTTTGCCATATAGAGGACCTCATGTTAGCTGGGCTACAATAACAAGGCTCACCAAATGTGCTTGAGGTGTTGGAGGAAACATGGGCTCCAAAGAATGGGAGTCAACTCTACAAGATTCAAGGGCCTCCCACAGAAGTGAAAATGCTGGGGATCTATGTGACAGGAAAGGTGGTCAGTGTCAAGTGGGTTCCAGTTTAGAAAAGAACCCCAGGTCAGGGCTATGGAGTAAATAGCTAGGATGTTTGGTCTGTATGTTCCTATCAGAGCCTTAAGCATTAGAGGAATGGGTGGAGGTAAAATATCACTTTTCTGTTTTGCTTTTTTAAATTAAAAAAATGATGGAGAAAAAAAAATGCTATGTGGACTTTGAAAAACCCTACTGAGGAAATCAGTTTGGACCTATAGGATCCTAAGTCAAAGCCATACCATCTTCAGCAGATATTAGATTTGTGGAAAATCATTCCTTGCGTGTTACTGGTCTTGATTAAAAATGAGCTCCTGGTGATGGGGTATGACCTAACTCTAGGACCGTATTTGTTCATTATCACATGGGTACTGTTATCTACCAAGGTAGAAGGTTGAGTAGATGCAGTGTCAGCCACTGTAAGAGATGGAGGCCACACAGCTAGGATGGAACATGAACAGGAACAGGAGTCAAAAGTTCAGCCAGGAAGTAACCTGGATCCCCGGGCCATTCATCATGATGATACCAGATCCTCTATTTCAATTCACATGTATTATGACTCACATGTGACCTACATGTGACCAACAGACAGAGGACAAAAATGGTGGCACCTACAGCTGTGCATGTGAGATTCTTCTACTGGCACACATTCAAGCAGTGCAGCTGATAGAGACAGAAGTGCCCAACCTAGACACATGCATTCATCAGCTATGGAAATGGCTCTGCCCATAGATCAGAGCTCTGGGATTAGAAGGAGTTGGAGCCCAAGGAGAAGTCGTCTTGGTAAATTCATGCCAATGCACTGGTGGGACAGGCAGAGCAAGTGTGCTTTTTTGTTTTGCATAGTGAGCATTTCCAATAGAAGAGGTATAATAACCAAGCGGACAGAGCAAAATTGATCAATCTCTGACATTGGCCATTCTACTGTGGACATTGTGAGTATGTGATTGGGGAAGCTAAGCATGGAGAATATGATGGACCCAATAGCATAGAGTCTCATAGGGCAGCTCTTTAGCCCAATATGCAGCAAAAAAGCTGAACTGGTGGTCGTACCACATGTAATGCACCCAGAAGATCCCAGCCTTATACAGACTTGTGAAGGTGCAGCTGAGAATTCAGCCTTAGATGACACCCCCCACTCCGAGGCACAGGGGATCATCTTCCAAGATGTGCTGTGTCATCATGGGTAGAATTCATGTGTTGGAAACTAAGGAAAAGATACGTGAGCAGCCCACTTACACTGAACGATGCACCTGAAGGATTTGTGATTTCTTTATCTATTTTTCTCAGACTTTCAGGTTTTGTGGTTCTGGCTCCCACCCAGAGTGGTACTCCTTGCACAAGGAGACAGCTTTCATGTGCTTCTTTTACCTGGTCACGTCTAGCTTTTTGTGTTAAACAGCAGGCAAGGAAAGGAGTTATCACTTTGATGGAAGCAAGTGACCCTGATCATCACAGGAGGAAGGGCTCCTGGCAAGACATATATATGGAATCCTGGAGGATCTGGAGTAGGGAGAGTCTCTTGATTCCCTGGCCAGCTGCAACTGTAATGGATAAGAGTATCAGCCGTGACTTCGGCAGGACATCATGACCAGTGGCCTCCCCCTTCAAGGATGATAATCTGGGCAGTATTACCAGGTAAGTGACATGGACCATCAGCTTTGCAAGCTGGGGCTGGAGATGCAAGGGAAGAGTGTTAAAATGAAATGTAAGAGGGATGGTGAAGATCAGCTCTGGCACTAGACTGAAGCTAACCATTGTCTTGCAAATTTTCCCCAAACAAAGGGAGCCCTGGAGAAGCTGTTCCCAGATGGGGTCACCTGATAGGAAGCAAGTGGATCTAACAGTGGGTCTGAAGATGCAGTGATGTGGCTTCAAATCCTTCTTCAGATCCAATGCACCCAGTCCTGCTGATGCCCCACAGTTGGGTTTGCCTAGACATTGTCCTCTGCCAGAGTTACATCCTCCCCCTGATGCCAGTCTGCTTGCAGGGAGTGGGCATAAAAAGACTCCATCTGGGACTTTTCTGAAGTGCCCCAGAGTTTACCTGTGTCAGCTGAATCACTCTTAACTTTTCCTTCTGCCCAGATGTGCTTCTTTTCCTCTCTGTGGTGGTTTCTAAGCTCTAAAAGGGTAGTTTCTTCCCTTTTTCATTCCTTGAGTTATGGAGTTAACTCTCCTACTCTCCTCTTGGGTGGGAGTTGGATTTAGTGACTCAGTGAATAGATTATGGCAAGTGTGATGAGATGCCAGTTTACAGATCAGTTTTTCGAAAGACTATGGCATTGGTCTTGAGCATGCTCACTCACTTCCTCCTTTTCTCAGTTTTATGGCTTCTTCCAGGAAAAGCCAGCTGGCGCATGGAATGTATAACATTAAGGGGCTTCTGGGTCGAGGCACTAAACACACCAGGTCACGAGCTTCAAGGGGTCCTCCCCTGATTCACAGTTTGGCTATACCCTTATGAAGCTCCCAAACTCAGCTTCTCCTGGATTCTTGAATCACAGAAACTGTAAAATAGTTAAAGATTAGAGCTTTAAGCTGCAGAGATTTAGGGAAAATTTTTACATAACAATGAATAGTTAATACACTCCCTTATTAATGTTACTATCTACAAATCTCTCCAGTAAACTTTCTGCCTGAAAAATCTTCATCCCTGGGTAATCCATGCTACAGGAAAAAGCAAAATGTAGATGTCAAAAGGGTTGCTTTCCTGGCAGAGGAATAGTTTGTTGTTGTTGAATATAGAGTGTAAGGAGAGTCACATATGTCAGCAAAATAGTAGGCAGTACCAAAGGAGGTCTTCAAAACCAGGCAAAACTTGGCCTTTACTTGTAGGCAGTTGGGAGTCATTGGAAATTTGGGGGCAGAAAGTGCATTCTAGAAACAGAGTGAGAGGTGGAGAGAGTGAGAAAACTAGAAATAAGGAGACAGAGCTGCTCTGATGTTTAGGCTGTGAAGATCATAAATTACCCTCTAATTCCTGATGGGTGGGACCAATGGAATAGGGATAATAGCAATGCCTATCACACAGAGGAGTAAATGAATTAAAGATTGTAAAAGGCTTAGAACAATGTCTGGCATTGTTGACTCACTGTGTGTTTGTGAAATAAAAACATGCAAAGCTAAGTAACATCTCCTGTGCTTAAGATCTGGCCAATTAGCTCTGAAATAGCCCAGAAATGGAGTGGATAAAAATGGCAGTACACAGGCACTGGCAAGAACCAGGCAGGTCAGAGTCCAGGGAAACTTCATGTTAAGAGAAGCTGTGTTATGCCCACAGTCACCATCCCTTCCTCAAATGTGATTTGTGCTTTTGAAAATAAGTACTACTGCTGAGATAGGCATAGCCTCTCACCACCACAGTGCAAATGAAATCAGAGCTCAGATTCCACTGTCTTGGCCAAGCTATCGTGGCCTCCCGAGAAAGTAGCTACACGGAAACCTTTACCCAGCCATACCCTCTACTGTCTAGGCAGCAGACCTCTCAGAAAGACTTCTAATGCCTTCAGAGCTTCAGTGTACCTCCCTCTCTGAACAGGAAAACGGATGCTGTATGCTTTAGAATGGTGAGTTCCTGCTACCTCATCTAATAGGTCACAGTGGATTACTTTTCTGAAAGGCAATTTCCCTCTTGCTCAGGATGTAAAAGGCTTACTCTATTATTTTAGCTGCTGGCTCCAGCTAATGGGTCGGATTAGCAAGAAAGGTTATTGAATATCTATGTAATTAAGAAGTTTCAGATGTCACATGGAACAGCAAGGAGGAAGTTTGCAGTAAAGAAGATAAGATGGGCTGATGCTGTAAGAACTCTCCCTCAGAAATGAGCATGTAAGGACGGTATCCTGAAATAACGTTTCTTACCTGCGTTTGCCACCACCGAGTTCCAGAATCTTGACTCAATGCTTAGACAAGTTCTGCTCAAACTGATATTTTATATGGAAAATCCTCTAACAATTCTTTAGCCTGTGATTTTTTGAAAATGACAAGAGGATTTGGGGAGAGACACAGAACTTGCAATCTGGCATGGAGATGACATACAAATGACTTAGTTTGGGTGACATCTACAAAAGACAACAAGAGACAAGGTGTTGGGAAAAGCAGTTTACGTGGGGGCATGAGCCCAGCATAGGTGTGTGGCTGAAGAACAGGATACCTGTCTGGTACCAGCCCAGAGGCTTCTGCCCTGTAACTTCTTAGGGCTGCAGACACAGGGTTCTGTCTTTGTGTCTTTAGCCGCTGTCCTGAGGTTTGATGTTTAGGTTATCTCCTTTTTTTTTTCCTCTTAAAAACAAGACTTGAAACACCCATGTGAATTCATCTTTGCAAACTAATTTTTCAAGGCTAAACTGAAAACTTAAATGCAGTGTCAGCCTTCCTTGTGCGCTGCCAAGATTTCTTACAGGAAATTGTGCCAGGGCTCACACTCACTAGCAGTTATATGGGAATGTGTGCTTCTTCATACACCAGGCTATTGCTCTTCTCTTTCATCTTTGGTCAATGAAAAATAAGATCTCATTTTAAGTCACACTTTTTCCCAACATACAGTAATGTGGAACATTTCAAAACGTATTTAATAACTAATTACAAGTTCTACTGCTGTGGATATTCATATCCTTTGTTATTCTTCCTAGGGAATGTACCAGAATGTTTTCTTTTTATTTATTTGAACAAAGTTTTTATATATTAAGGCATTAGTCCTTTGCAAAGCCAAAAAAAGTATATGTGCATACATTGTCACTAGCTTGTTGCCTGTTTTAATGTTTTATTTATAACTTGATGTATAAAAGTTTGCAAAGTTTATGATATAAAACCTCGCAGATTAAAATATTATGCTTTCAAAGAGAAAGTGTAATTATTCATCTTATATTCAAGTGACTTTCCTGACAAATAACTGATAAAGTATTATTTTCTGAATCGATGTTCCTTTCTCTGAAGGTTTGAAATGTTCTCTTTATTATGAACTAAAAACAAACATTTCAGTCTATAAAATACCTAATTACAAAATGAGAACTATGAATATGTTGGAAATGTTTAAAGAAAACTATGCTGATGAATATGTAACTATTTCTCAAATGAATAATAATACTACCTAAGGTTCTCCAGAAAAACCTCTCTAGGTATATAGACAGATGGCTGGATAGACAGCAGGTAGAAAGGTGATTATAGATAGATAGATAGATACATAGATAGATAGATAGATAGATAGATAGATAACTAGGGGACTGATTTCATTCAGTTGTGGAGTCCAAGAAGCCCAGCAGTAGGCTGTCCACAGAGAATACCAGGGAGGCCAGCTTCCTGGCTCAGTGCAAGTCTGAAGGCTTAAGAACCTAATTTTTTGAGACTGTATTGTAGTATAATTAATGTACTGGTCAGTCTTTTCAAACTTTTATTAGACTGAATCCTTAAAGAAAGGATTATTGGATCAAAGAATAGGTCATGTTTTTATAGTCAAGAAAAATGTGCTCTTTCATGAGTCCTTGAAAATTTGTACATGGCAGGTGCCTGGTAAATGTTTGCTAAGTGAGGATGCATATTTTACAGCTCTGGTTCAAAGCACCAAATTAATTTCCAGATGAGTTCTGTGTATTTACACTCCCACTCATTGGAGAATGTGTTTCTGGCTTTATTTATCAGGGTTCTGTCCCATTATTACTTTTTTATCTTTGATTATTCACAGGTAGAAAATAATCACCTTAGTTTAATTTTTATTTTCATAAATTATAGTTTATTTTTCACTAGACTGTACCTGGTCACATAGTTCTCTTTCAAATTATCTGTTACCAATTTTGCTCATTTGATGGGGGATATCTATTTTTAAAATGTGAAATGTAGATAGCTGTACATATATTTAATGTGTTTTTTGGTCTATACTATTTCTTGTAATATTTTCCCAGGTTGTCACTTGCCTTTAATGTCTTTTAATTTTAGTTCTGAAAGAAACAGAAGTCAAATGTTTAATTTCAGTCAGTCTAGCAGATTTTTCATTTTGATCCTATGTTTTGCTTTTGGACTGAAAATGAAATGCCAAACTGGGCAGCCAGAGGTGAGTGTCCCCACACCATCCCAAGCCCGGGAGTTTAAGATCACCTCTCCCACCAGCCAAGGAACTGCCCAGCTTCCTGCCACACTCCACTGGCTCTGTATGCCTGCCCCACCCCCAATGACCCTCTCTCTATCTAGGGAACTGGGAGGCCAGAATCCCAGGAGCTCAGGACATAGAAAACAATTTCCAAGAGGCCCAGGGGAAGCCTTGGAACAACACTTGAAGCACAGAAATATAGAAAATGACAGAACGAAAGACCAAAATACAATCTCAAACCTCCAGCCCATCCCAAGAAACCTTAGCAACTATGTATGTAGAATAAAATATATGCCATACACCTGAAATACCTGAAATAATAGCAACTGAAATAAAGAAGCAACTCTGGGAAGCTTTAAAGGAATTTAAACTAAAAATAATCTCCCAGGTAAAAAAAGAAATGATAAAAGAAATGAAAGAGATGCTGAACACATTTAAAAAAGACACAGTTAAAAAATTAGAGGAACAAAACAAAAAGATAGAATCCCTGGATGAACAATATAAGAAACAAACAGAATACATGAAGCAGATTCAAAGAGATACACAGGAAATCAAAAACTCCATTGAAAGTTGTCAAAATCCTCTCAATGAAAGTGAAGATAGAATTTCAGACCTTGAAGACAAGATTTCAGCTGGCGAACAGGAAAGGAAAGATCTTTTAAAAATAACAAGGAATCAGGAAATAACAATTCAACAGCTGCAAGATGATGCAAAGAAAAACAACATAAGATTGATAAGGATAAATGAAAAAGAAGGGGACAACACAAAGGATATCAAGAGACTATTTAGAGAAGTAATAGCTAAAAATTCCCAAACATGAGAATGGAAACTGACATCAGGATCAGTGAAGCATATAGAACTTCAAATAGCCATAACCAAAATAAAACCATATCCAGACATATAATAATCACCATCCCAGAAATCCAACATAAGAATGGAATATTAAAAGCTGTCAGAGAGAAAAGACAGATCATCTATGAAGGAAAACCTATCAGAATAACAGCAGACTTCTCAGCCCAAACAATAAAGTTAAGAAGAGCATGGAGTGAAGTATTTCAGATCCTAAAGGAAAACGATTTCCAACCTAGATGGAAGTGCCCTGCAAAACTGTCCTTTAAAATGGATAGAGAAATAGATACATCTTAGACATCTTAGAAATAGATGTCATCAAATAGATGACAAAGAACAGCTGAAGAATTTCATGATCACCAAGCCAACCCTGCAAGGAATATTGAAAGACAGTTTAGATATACTTAGGAAAAAAACACTAAGCAAAGCAGACAAATTAACAGAAAGGAAACATAAAGATGCAACAGCAGAAAATAACAAATCAACAATAAACCAATTTATAACAGTTATAACTATTAATGTAATTGGTCTCAATTCACCGATTAAAAGAAACAGACTGGCAGAATGGATCAAGAAATAACATCCAACCATATGCTGTCTACAAGAAACCCATCTAACCCAAAAGGATTCTCACAGACTGAAAGTCAAAGGATGGAAAACAATTACTCATGCAACAGGAACCCCCCAAAAAGTGGGGGTAGCTATTCTGTTTGCAGACAATGTGAACTTCAACCCACGAATGATCAGAAGAGATAAAGAAGGTCCTTACATCTGGTTAGGGGAAAACTTCAAGAGGAAGAGATAACAATCTTAAATATATATGCACCAAATTCCAGAGCACCCAGTTATACAAAGCAAGTATTAATAGAAATGAAAAATCAAATTAGCAGTAACACAATTATAACAGGAGAACTTAACATACCATTGACACCAAGGGACAGACCAACCAGACAGAAAATCAGCAAAGAAATAACAGAACTGAATCACACTTGTGAACAAATAGACTTGATAGACATATACAGAGTTTCCATCCAACAACATCAGAATACACATTCTTCTCAGCAGCACATGGGACATTCTCTAAAATAGACCATATACTAGTCCACAAAACATATTTAAATAAATGCAAAAGAGCTGAAATTATGCCATGCATGTTATTGAATCATAGCGCCATGAAACTAGAAATTAATGATAAAAGAAACTGCAAAAGTCCCATGAATACATGGAAATTGAATAACACACTCTTGAGCAATCAGTGGATCACAGGGGAAATTAAACAATACCTACAAGCAAACAAAAATATAAATACAACTTACCAGAATCTGTGGTATGCAATGAAAGCGATCCTCAGAGAAAAATTTATTGCATTGACTTGTCACATCAGGAAAATGGAACAAATACAAATAAATAACCTGATGCTATACATCAAACATCTAGAAAAAGAAGAGCAAGTCAAGCCCAAAGCCAAAAGAAGGGACAAAATTATAAAAATCAGAGCAGAAATTAATGCAATAGAGAATAAGAAAACAATCCAAAGAATCAATGAATTAAAGAGTTGGTTCTTTGAAAGAATAAATAAAATTGATAAGCCCCTAGCCAACCTTATTTTAAAAGGGAAGAAAAAGCTCAAATTCATGCAATAAGGAATGAAAAAGGCAAAATCACTATAGATTCTGTAGAAATACAGAAGATAACACCTATTTCAAAAACCTCTACTCTCATAGGTTTGATAACACAGAATAAATAGACAGATTCCTAGAAACATATGAAGTACCAAAGCTAGGTTAAGAAGATGTAAAACTGATGAATAACCCAATTTCTATTAATGAGATCAAAAAATGTAATTAAGTCCTTACCTACAAAGAAGAGCCCAGGCCCAGACGGATTCACTGTAGAATTCTACAAGAAATACAAAGAAGACTTAATGCTGACACTCCTCAAACTCTTCAAAGAAATTGAAAGGGAAGCAATCCTTCCTATGTCATTCCTGGAAGCAAATATTACTCTAGTACCAAAACTTGAGAAAGATCCAGCTGAAAAATAGAACTACAGGCCAATCTCCCTAATAAACACAGATGTAAAAATTCTCAATAAAATATTGGCAAATAGGATGCAGCAAATCATCAAGAAGATTATACTATTATATTATACTGTGACCAAGTGGGATTCATCCTTGGCATGAGGGATGGTTCAACATATGTAACTCAATAAATGTAATCCACTATATCAATAAAGCCAAAAGTAAGAATCACATGATCGTTTCTGTGGATGCAGAAAAAGCTTTTGATAAGGTCTGACATTCATTCATTAGAAGAACCTTACAGAAAATTGGAATAGAAGGTCTTTACTTTGATATGATAAAGACCATCTATAACAAACCAGCCACCAGTATCATACTAACTTGCCAAAAACTGAACGCCTTTACCTTAAAATCAGGCACAAGACAAGGATATCCCTTATCACCACTCCTATTTAATATAGTACTGGAAATACTAGCCAGATCAATTAGACAAGAGAGAAATAAAAGGGCTAAAGATAGGAAAAGAGGAAGTTAAATTATCATTATTTGCAGATGACATGACACTCTACATAGAAGACCCCCAAAACTCCATTGAAAGACTCCTAGATATAATAAATTAATTCAGCAATGTAGCTTGATACAAAATTAATACTCAAAAATCAATAGCATTCTTATACACTATGAACAAAATCACAGAGAGAGAAATAAGAGAAGCCACACCCTCCCTTCACACTAGCAAAAAAAAATGAAATACTTAGGAATTATTCTCACGAAAGAAATGAAAGATCTATATAGGGAAAATTATTACACTGAAAAAAGAAATTGAAGAGGATCTCAGAAAATGGAAAGACATTGCTTGCTCATGGATAGGAAGAATAAATATTGTAAAAATGGCCATTCTCCCAAAACTGGTATACAAATTCAATGCAATCCCAATACAAATACCATCAACATACCTCATAGATCTAGAGAAATCACTCTTAAAATTCATCTGGAACCAGAAGAGACCTGAAAAACCAAGACAGTTCTAAGCAGCAAAGTCAAGGCAGGGAAGCATCACAATCCCACAAAGCAACTGTAGCAAAATCAACATGGTACTGGAATCAAAACAGAGCTGAAGATCAATGGAATAGATTAGAAGATACAACCACAACTACAAACACACTCAACCACCTTATCTTTGATAAAGGGGCCAAACGTGTCTACTGGAAGAAGAACAGTCTTTTTAATAAATGATGTTGAAAAAACTGGCTCTCCAAATGCCAAAAACTAAAAATAGACCCATGCCTATCACCATGTACTAAATTAAAATCTAAATGGATCAAAAATATGAATATTAAAACAGAAACGCTAAAGCTATTGGAAGTCAAATTGGGTAAAAACCTTGAAGACATAGGGGTAGGTAGAGAATTCATGAACAGAAATCAAAGCACATGGGAAATACTTCCTAGAATCAATAACTGGGATCACGTCTTATTAAAAAGTTTCTGCAAGTCAAAAGAAATCTTCAGCATAGTGAAAAGAAAACCCACAAACTGGGAAAAAATGTTAGTGAACTGTCCCTCAGACAAAGGACTTCTGTCTAAAGCATATGAAGAATTAAAAAAAAATCAGACCCCCAAAATTCAAGGATCCAATCCAAAAATGGGCATCTGAGATGAATGCACAATTCTCGGCTGAGGAATTACAAATGGCAAATAAATACATGAAAACATGTTCATTATCATTAGTCATTAGAGAAATGCAAATTAAAACCACACTGAGATTCTATCTCACTCCTGAAAGAATGGCCAGGATCAAGAAAACTACCAACAACAAATGCTGGAGAGGCTGTGAGGAAAAAGGAATTGTCCTGCACTGTTGGAAGGAATGTAGACTGGTGCAACCACTGGGGAGGTTAGTCTGGAGATTTCTCAAAAAGTTGGGATTGGAAATCCCATTCAACCCAGCTATTCCACTTCTAGGCATATTCCCAGAAGAACTGAAAGCATCATACCACAGTGATATATGTGCACCCATGTTTATAGCAGCACAATTTTTGTAATAGCCAGATCTTAGAAACAACCTAAGTGTCCATTAACTGAAGAATGGATTAAAAGTTGTGGTATTTTTATACAATGGAGTACTACTCAGCTATAAAGAATGATCACATTGAGATATTTATCAATAAATGGGCACAGCTTGAGACCATACTCATAAGTGAAATAAATCAAACTCACATGTATATATACCGAATAGTCTCCCTAGTGTAAGAAATGGTAAGAATACATAAAAGTATGTGGTAATCATTATTCCCCATTATATTGCTTTGAAGCCTTATAATGTTCTCATTCATTAGTTGGAATAGTTTTATTGTCTGTGATGGTATGAACAGCTATTTTGAAGAAAACAAGACATTATAATAGCTAGTGCTGATTTAATATCATCTTGTTTTGAAGTCCTACAAAGCTTTTGTTCTTCTGTCTCCATCAGTTTTATCATGTTGTATCTTATTTGATTTTATTATATGTGATAGTATAAACAAAGTTTTTCATGGATAAGGAGATAATACAGTAACCATTGTTCATTTTCTGTTAGTTGGTTCTGAATACCCTGTAATATTTTCATTCTCTTGAATGGTTTTATACTATTTTGCTATGTTTGATACTATAGTGTATGAAGGTATACTCAAATATTTCAAGGAAAAAGACACTATGGTAGCTACTGTTATGGTAGCTACTGTTATGTCTTGTGGCGAAACACTATGTTGCTTAAATTGTTCTGTTCTGACCTGTTTTGTTATGTCCTCTTTTATCTTAATCTTTTCTAAAAATAAAAAAAGAAAAAAGAAAAGAAAATGAAATGCCTCCAAAATGAATATTTTCCCCTAAAATAATCTATTTTTATTTTGTAGGGACTCCTTTATCTAGCTAGTGCTAATTTGTGTAAGGTGTGACGTGATGAGCTAACTTGGTTTTATTTCCAAACAGCCAAATCTGAATACCATTTCTGAGTTATCTATGTTTCCCTGTTGTTTCATTGTGCCCCAAATTCTTACCAATTCTAGAATGTGTTTCAGGCCCTGTGTTGGTGACACAGCTTCTTAATTATTAAATATCTACAATAACAAATTGAAATTTTCCATTATATATTTTCTTTTTTTTTTTATCAGTACCAAGGATCGAACTCACAACCGCCTGCTTGCAAGGCAGGCGCTTATGCCGCTGAGCTAAATCCTTACCACCTCCATTATATATTTTCTAAAAATATACAGTTTATCCTGGCTCAGGCACAGAGAATCTCAGAGTAAGGAGTGAACCGATAACGTGGAGAGTGAGTGCCCGAGTCTGGAGCTGAGCCCTGAGTGGCCCCTAGGATACCTCTGGGTACTCGGCCCTGCATTCCTTATTTGCTAAGTGCATCTTCTCACACTGACCTTTGACATTGGCCTCAATTCAGGAATGGTAAAAAGTTCAGAAGAGGGCATTCTCAGCTTGCAGGTTCAGTACACATGTGCCATTACCGTTATTGTTTTAATTCTTATTTTCTTTATCCAGCCAATTTGGAGGTTTACATTGAATTAATCCCAGTTCTCCAGGATAACAAAACCACCAGTCGTGTTTTGCTCAAAAACACGGCTGCCTTTTGAGAAATGCATTGGCAGGCGATCCCAGCCTTACGTCACAGATTCTCACGGGCACAAGTGTGGATGTTACAGGCCAGTCACTGGGTGTGGTTTCCGAGTGCCATCAAGAGACAAGATAAGCACCAGACCCAGGAGGCAGCTGCGGATGCAAGGCAGAATACTGTCCCACAGTAATGCTTCATGGTTGGGAGTATCTACTACAATAATGATACAAGCGTAGTACAGTAAATACCTAACCCAGTAACGTAGTGCCTTATTATCATTACCAAGGATAGTGCTGTATGTAATTGTTCATGCTGTACTTTTATATGACCAACAGTGCAGTCAGTTTATTAACACCACTGTCACCACAAACACCTGAGGAATATGTTGCACTCTGATGGCTATCAAGTCACTAGGTGGCAGGAATTTTTCAGCTCCATGAACATTTTGAGGGACTGGCATCATACATGCTATCATTGATAGAAATGTCACTGAGCAGTAGGAGATACTGTGTTCACGTGCGCGCACACACACACACGTGTGTGTGTGTGTCCACATGCATATCTGTTTATGTAGAAGGACAGAAGAGGGAGAAGAATCGAGTCCTGGATTTATGGAACTGTGTTCCTCAAACACCAACAGACACTGCTATTCTGCTCTTCCCATTTCAAAGCAATCACACCGAGTGACATGTGACAGTGCTAAGTGTTCTGCTTTCAAGAAGCCTAGGAGGAGAGACAGGCACCCACACAGACACCTTTAATAATACAGTATTTAGGAGCTCTAATAGATAAATACATATAACACCAGGGGTGTGGAGAGGTGGAATGATACCCTGAAACATTAGGGAAAGATTTAGAATTAATTCATGGAAGAGGTGATATTTCACCCCGGACTGAGGCCAGTACTAATAACAGCCTGGATGCCAAAGACAGTAATTGAGAGAACTTGGTACGTTGAGAGAATGTTAAGAAGCTGGGGAAAGAGTAAGTGGAACACTGCAGCTGGAGACTGGCTGGGTAGGAGCCTGGAATCACCTGGGGGGAAAGGATTGAATTTCGCTCCGTAAGTGCACTTGCTATAATATTCTTACAGGTTTTGCACAGCTGGCACACCGGTGCTCCAGTCTATCACATCATCACACCCTCCTCCGACTTCTGCATGCTTCTGACTTTCAGGCGCCTGTGCCTCTTCAGAGGATTCCCGAAATGCAACAGGGGCCACTGTGCAGACAGCTGGGTGTGCCTGGATTCGGAATTCCCTGTCCTCACAACTTAACACCTCAGCTGCAGGTCTGTCCTGCACCTGTCACCCATGGATGCTACCATCCAAGCGCCCTGTCCATCTGCCTTGAATATTTGTGGGTTTACTTTGGTTTACTTTTTTGATACATCATCTATTTACATGGTTCAATAGTCAGAGAATGAAAGAAGACATAGGTTGAAGGTTTCTCTTTTGTTTCTGACTTACCCAGTTTCCCTCTTTGAAGGCTGCCAACATTTCCAGAGTTTATTGTAATTTTTCAGAGATATTTTAGGCACAGGCAACAGACACTTAATTCTATGATTTTTTTCCCTTTTGCACAAATGAAATAGTATCAGATGCACTATACATTTATTTTCCTGAAATTAACATAAAATTTGTATGTAATATTTATATTGAGTCATGATTTACCCTGTGAGTGTACAAACCAATAGATCTTAAGATATCAACAGAAATGTGCAATTCTCACTATTATCTAATTTTAGAAAAAATCATCTATCCAAAAAGACACTCTATACCCATTTCCTAACTGCCCCCAGCACATGGTAACCATCAGTATACTTTACATTTCTATTAACTGTGTGTATTCTGGACATTTCATATATACAGAATCGTATACTTTATGGTCTTTATGGAGGGTCTTTTTCTCTTAGTACAGTGTCAAGTTCACTCATATAGGTATGCTACATTTTGTTTATCATTCCTTAGTTGATAGCACTGCATTGTTTTTACTTTTTGGCTTCATGAATAATGTTGCTGTGCACATCTACATGTAAATTTTTGTGTGTGGACATCTGTTTTCAATTCTTTGTTTATATATAGGAATGTACTTACTCGGTTGTATGGTAACTCTGTGTTCCGCTTTTGAAAGCATACCAAGCTATTTCCCAAATTTCTTGGATTGCTTTACTTTTTCACGGGTAATAAATGAAAGTTTCAAGTTTTCTGCACTTTGTATGTTGTTACATGCTAAGCATCTTAGTGGGGACTAGAGATTAGGAATTTTGGTCTTGATTCATGTTTTGCTGTTGAGTAGGAAAGCTGGCTATTTATTTCTCTTTGTATATATGTTTGTTTAGAAAAACATCTGTGAGGTTGTCTCGCATATTCTGGGTACAAGTCTCTTGTCAAACATACAATTTGCAAATATATTCTGTAGTTCTGTAAGCCGTACGTTTATTATCTTTGTCGTAGCCTTTTAAGCATTGACATTTTCAGTTTTGGTGAGGTCCAATTAATATTTACTTGTGTTTTTCATGTTTTCTTTAAGAAAGCATTATACAACTTGATGTCACAAGGATTTACTCCTGTGTTTTTTTCTAAGAATTTTACATATTTAAATGTTACATTCAGGATTATGGTACATTTTAATTTAATATTTTGTATGATAACAGATGAAAGCTCAGCGTCATTCTGTCATGAACCTATCCAGTTGTCCCAGCACCGTTTGTTTAAAAGATGATTCTTTTTCCATTGAATGGTCTTGATAATCTTTCTGAAAAGAAATGGACCATAAAGGTAAGAACTGATTTTTGGACTCTCAATTTTATTTCTTTTGATTTATATATCTGTTTTTGTGCCAGGGCCGTACTCTCTTGATCCTTGCAGTTTTGTAGTAAGTTTGGAAATTGGAGTGGTTGATTGCTTCAAATTTGTTCTTTTCAAACAATGTGGTAGCTATTCTTAGTTCCTTAAATTTCCAATTTTAGGGATCATATTTTTAATAGACTGTAGTTTTAGAACATGTTCTGATTTATAGAAAAACTGAGAAAATTATATATATACCTTTACTCATATTATTAATAATATATTAGGATGGTGCATTTATTACAATTAATGTACCAATATTTGTATATTATCATTAACTAAAATCTGTACTTTATTTGGATTTTCAAAGTTTATACTTAATGTCATTTTAATGTTTCTTTATACAGTTATGTCTCCCTTAAGTTCCTTTTGTTTGTGACAATTTCCCATTTTTTTTATCTTTGATAAACTTGACAGTTTTGAAGAGGGCTAGTAGGGTATTTTATAAAATGTCCTATTGGAACTTGCTTTTCTCCTGATTTGATTATAGTTATGAGTTTGGGAGAAGATGAGCATTTTTATATACCATATCAATGGTACATTCTGTCAACTGAACTTAACACTGGCAATATAGACTTTGCTCACTGCCAGAGCTAGTATCAGGTCTCTCTAATGTGATTTTTTTAACCTCTACCTTTCCATCTTATTCTTTTGTGAAGGAATCTCTATTATCTAAGTGATACAATTGTTCAAATCTTACATTTACTTATTAACCTTGGGTCTAGTTCTATTCATTTTGGAAAGCAGGATATGGAAGTCTCCAACCCATAATGTCTAATTATCTATTTCTATCTTCACTTCTGTTGTGTTGTTCCATGCATTGTGAGAATCTATTGCAAGGTGCATATTTGTTGATAATATTTATATCTTTCTGATCATTTTGTCACTATAAAATGACTTCCTTTGTTTCTAGTAAAAATTTTATTTTCAAGAAAATTTTACCTGATATTGGCATAGCTATTCCAGGTCTCTTTTGATTACTATTTTCATCCTGAAACTTACTTCACGCTTTAACTTTCAACCAATTTGTGTCTTTAAATGGAAGGCATATATCTTGTAGACTGCATATAGTTGGATCATTTTTAGTTTAATGAATCTGTCAACTCCTGATTTTGACTGGATTCTTTAGATCATTTACATTTACTATAATTACTATTAAAATAGGATTTATGTTTGTCATTTTCCTATTTGTTTTCTATATATCATGATTTATGCATCTTTCTTTTCCATTACCTTCTTTCTTTATGTTAAATATATTTTCAGCATATCATTTTTATTCTTTGCTACTTTTATTGTTTTTAAAATTATTTTCTTAGTTATTGTGCCAAAAATTACTGTTAATATCTTAATTAAAATATTTAATTAATGTAAATGTGTAAAATCTACTTAAAATGAATGCCAACTTGATGTCAATAGGTAGAAAGCTTATCCCAATATAACTCTTTTCCTACTTCCAAGTGTGTCCTTATTGTCATAAAATTATATCTTCACACAGATAAGCCAAACAATACAGTATTTTAATTGTTGCTTTGTACAGTTGTTTTTAAAATCAGAGAAGATAATTAAAAGTTATAAAGAAAATATACCCTTACCATGTTTTATGCATACTTGTAGTTAGTCAGCAGTACTCTTTATTTCTTTGTGCAGATTCAAGTTGTACCGTCTTTCCCTACTCATAGCATTTGTTTTAATATTACTTGTAGGGTATTTACACTAACTGTGAATTTTGTCATTTTTATTTGTCATGTGATATCTTAATTTTTCCTTTATTTTGAGGTAGATAGTTACACTGCATATAGAATTCTGGTTGGACCATCTATTTCTTTCAATAATTACATTATCTCCCTCCCCTCATCTTCCATACTTTCTGACTAAGATTAACTATGAAACTGATTTTTACTTCTTGAAGACTGTTGATCTTACTTTTAAGCATAAGTTAATATCTTTCACTATTCTGTTTCCCACACATCCATTGCGTGTGTGTTCATCTACTTAATGTTTCATGTCTCTCTGAGGTTCTTCATTCTTTTTTTTTCAGATTGCATAATCTCTACCATCTATCTTCAAGGTTATTTATTTTTTCTTATGCCAATTCAAATCTACTTCTGAGCTCTTCTAGTGAATTTTTATTTCAGTTATTATGCTTTCCAATTTCAGGATCTAGTTAACTCTTTTCTATATTCCTTATTCACATTATTGTTATTTTAAATTTGCATCACATTAGCACCACACTTTCTTTTTCTTCTTTGTTGATAGTTCCTCTCAGTCCCTGGAATATATTTATAATGCCTACTTTGAAGTCTTTATCTTTTAAATCTGACAGCTGGTCATTCAAAGAAAGATTTTGTTGCCTGCTTTTTTTCTCCCAGTGTAAGGGTGATATATTTTTATTTCTTTGCATGTTTTATAATTTTTTGTTGGAAACTAGACATTTTAGATTGCATATTGAATATATTATAGCAAATTTAGTTACTAACCCCTTTCTCTGAAGTATGTGCTTTTTTATTTTTTATTTATTTATTTACTTAATGACTAAGTAGATTATTTCAGCACAGTCTTTCTTTCCCAAAGTGTGGAACTTTGGATCTGTTCTCTGTAAAGTGCAGTTTTGAGTACTCTCATGGGCACACTGAGATGCCAGTGGCCTTAGCAGACCTCCGTTGGTTGTTTCATAAACACATTCAGATTTTAAGCCCCAATAATATTGCTTAACTGCCCCATTATTTTCCCCAGTGTCCTAGGAATAAATGCTCTAGAGATACATCAATTCAGTTTTGGTCTCCTTTGAAAGATAATTTCTGAAATCAGAGATTTTGATGACTTGGGATCAACAGAAATGACCCCACAGGGGTCTCTCATCCGCCTCCTTCCTCAGTTCTTTTCTGTCAAGCAGGCAAATGACAGTTCAGCCAGTATTCTCAGTATCCTCAGTATCCTCCCAGTAGTCTTTCACCACAAGGTCCATTGATTTTTAGTGTACTCTTTGGCTTGAGCTTCTTTAAGTCAAATTCTTTTGCAAATGAAATCAGTTCTTTTAGAAATTTAAATATTAAAGAGATTCAGAGCCTCTGGATTATGTCCTCCTTATTTCCTCTGAGCCAAGGCTCTAGAGACTGAGGTAGGGGCAACTGAGTCCTCCCATTTTGGATGCTAAGTGTTCAGTGGAGGGGAGACAGCACCTTGAGATCTCCTCAGCTTCCACCTGGCATCAAAAAAAGCAACGTCAAGGGAAACTAGGGCCTGCGTATTCTCAACAGCACTCACCCAAGGTAGAGCTCCTCTTCCAACTGGTGGGGCTGGATGGATAAAGGGATGCCGCCTCCCCACTCCTCAACAACTGTCGCCTAGAATAGAGCCTCAGTAACACATGGAGTAGAGGCATTACTATAGCAGTAGGGAGGTACTGATTAGGTAGGATGGTAAGTACTGATTAATTGCCCTTTCCAGGAAGATAGGCTGCCTTCTGGAGCCTTGAGGGAAAAGAGACCTTATCATTTAGGTTACCAATTAGTGCTCATCTAGCTGACTTGGGGATGGAAAGAGAAGGAGGAGTCCTGGTTCAAACACATTCATGTTCTTACTAAGTTTTGATAGATTTTCTCAAGTGCTTAGTTCTTCATTTGCTACACAGACTTTTTATGACAATTTAAATAGTTTATCTTTTACGAGTTTTTCTGGGGAAAGATATAAGAGCTCCTCACACCACCATGTCAAGATGGAGGCCGCTTATTATTTCTTCTTGCAATGCAGATTGCTGCCACACAGGTTAAACGGTGACACTTTCCATGAATGGACTTTTTAAAATGCTGCATCACCTTCTTTTTCTAATAGTTTCTAGTCACAGGTACCAGGATTGTGACTGTGAGCCTGCCATTCTTCAAGGATAACACTGAGCTGAAGAGAGGGCCAAAGTTTGTAGAGCAAAGTTTATGATTTTCAAGATTTAGTCATTTTTCATGGTTTTATCTGAAAATTTTTATTATCACTTCTCAGTGAGTTTTGTGCTATTTATGTGGTGTACAATGATTTTCTCTCAGTTTTTTGTCTCTTTGCTTTCCTAGTGGCAGTTTTCATAGTTCAAAATTTTATTCATTTTATTCTGTTGGTGCTAGAGGTTGAGTCCAGGTCTTGAGCTGTATTTCCAAACCTCAAATTTTTACTTTTGGTGAAATACAGTTGATAATTTTTGTTAATGGGACATGCTTTAGGTGTCAAGTGTAAGAGTTCTATGCTGGGCCATGGGTTCCAAAGTTTTTCTTGTTTTTCTACAGGATTTGTATTTAAGTCTGTAATACATTTTGAGTTAACATTTGTATTAGGTGTGAGATTTAAGTGAAAGTTTGTTTGTTTGTATATTTATACTCATGGAGTCCAAACTGCTCAAGTATCAGTGTCAAAAGGTTGTGTTTATTCTACTGAATCACCTTCTAACATTAGTTAGGCATATTTTCACGTCTTTTCCTTAGTTCTTCCCTGTAACATTGGTCTATGTGTGATCTCTCTACTAATATTAGTGATTGTTAGAGCAATATAATATGTCTTAAAATCAGGTAGATTGATTTCTCCCACTATAATCTTTTTCAGAATGTTTTAGTTCTTCTGCACTTCATATTTAGAATAAACTTATCTATATCTACAAAAATTCTGAGATTTCAATACAAATAGTATTATAACTATGGACCCAATTTGGGAAAAAATAACATCTATATTTTAATGACCTTCTGATCCATAAACACAATATGTTTTTACATATTTCAACATCTTATTTCTTTCAACGTATTTTAATTTCCAGCATAACTCCATGCATGCTTTGCTATGTTTAAATCTACATGTTTAATTTTTGTACTTTTAATTGTAGTGTCCCCATGAGTATCATAGAAACTTAGAAATAAAATTTATTTTTATATATTTTCTTGTTTCCTGCAAACTTGTTGAGTTCATTCATTATTTGTTAGACCTTTTTTTCTTTTTAGATTGCTTGGAACTTTCTCTGTAAATATTTCACTGCAAATAGGGACAGTTCCTGTCCAATTCCATTATCCTTTAACATCGCCGTCTAGCATCCAGCATTATGTGAATGAGTAAGGCGAGCAGGAATGTGCGTTTTTGTTTCTGATCTCAGGTGGAAAACATTCAGACTTTAACCATTAAGTAGTGGTGGGTAATCTTGGCAGTAGGCTTTTGGTACTTTCTCTTAGTAAGGTTGAAAATTTCTTTATTCCTACTTTTCTGAGGATTTTAATCTTTAATGAGTGATAAATTTTATTAAATTTTTTGTGTAATAATTGATACAGTTGAGCAATTTTTCTTTTTGAGCTTCTTCATATCAGGGTTACCTTGATTAATTTCTGAATATCTAACCAGTCTACTATCCTGGAAATAAAATGCCCTTGATCATTGTGCATACTTCTTTTTACAATTCATTTATGTATTTCTGATTTCTGTTCACTAATACCTAGCTAAGAATCTTGGTGTCTATATTCATGATAAATATTATACTATAATTTTCTTTTTAGTGTTGCCTTTATTTATTTTTATATTAGAGTAATGTTAGCTTCCCAAAATTCATCTGGAAGGTATTCCCCTCTCCATTTTCTGGAAGAAATATTGTAGAATTGGTGTTAATACTTCTTTAAATGTTGGGTAAAATTTTCTAGTGAAATTGTGGAATACAAAATATAAATTAATTTTGTAATGGGTATATTCAAATTATCTGTTTTGCAGTAGATGAATTGTAGTTCATATTTTGGGGGGGATTGATCTGTTTCCTATTTATTGAATTAATAGGTTTAGTATTGTTTGTAGTAAATTTCTTCATTAACCTTTTGATATCTGCTATTTCCATGGTAATAGCTACTGTTTCATTAGTTTAATGACTGTTCTACTGTCTTTTGGTAAACTTAACTGTAAATATTGCTTACATACTGCAGTTTGATGGGGATTTTGAAGTTTTTAATCCTTGAAAAAATTTACTTCATTTTTTATTTCAGTATTTTTTTTAAAATGCAGTACTGGAGACTGAATTCAGTATCTTTCCACTGAGTTACAACCTAGCCCTTTCCAAGTTTTATTTTGAAACAAGGTCTAGCTAAGTTGATAAGTGACCCAAGCTGGGCTGGAAGTTGCAATCTTCCTGCCTCCAACATCTTAGAGTGCTGGGATTGTAGACCTGCACCACACAGCCAGGTGCCATTTCAGTTATTGCAAAAGAAGTTGAAGGGCCAACTCTTAATTGTGGATTTATTTTGCCTTTCACGTCTATCAGTTTTTGCATCACATATTCTCATCTCTATTGTTTGATTCCCACACATTTGGATGTTTTCTTCTTGGTAGATTGACCCTTTTAGTGTTACATCATAACCTTTTTTGCATCTGATGATTTTTGATGGTCTGTGCCGTACGTTATATGGTATTACCATGACACTTTCTTTATTCATTTAATTTAATATGTTTTTCATGAATGGATTTGCATATATCTTTTAAAAATTAATTTACTTCCCACTTGCCCATATCACTATATTTGGAGTATTTCATTATACAACATAATTATATTTTTAACCTATTTTGTCAATTTTATCCTCATAAATGTAGACTACTCCCACTGAATGAAATTGTTGATAGGTCAAGGTTAAGGCTGCCATTTTTGTTTGTTTTCTACTTATTCTATTTTTTTCTCTGCCTTTCCAGGGGTTACTTCAATATTTTTTACAATTTCATTTTGATCTGAATAGTGTTTCTGCAGTATATCTTCAGAGGAGTTTTTTAATGGTTGCTCTTACATAAGTTTACTTTTCACATTTTACCAGTACTGTCGTTACAACAATTCTAGAGAAGTATACAAATGTACCTCTTTTTGTCTCTTTATTTCTTCCCAAATTATAATGTTGAAATAGTTACTGGACACACATTTAGAACTACATGACAGTTACAATTTTTGCCTCGACTGTCAAACAGAAAAACTCAAGGGAATGAAAGCCTATTGTATTTACTCTTATTTTTGTTTACCATATTCTTTCTTCCTTCTTCTGTTCCAAGATTTATTACTTTTTCTTTTCCATTTAGAGACTGTTTTTAGTCATTCTTTCAGGATAGGTATGTTATAAAAACTTTTCTTAGTTTTCTCTTTTGCAAATACACTGATTTTCCCATTTCCAAATGTTTTTATTGGATACAAGGTTCAGGGTCAGCAGTTCAATTTATTAGGCTTTTGAAAAAATGAACACATTTTTGTTTTTGTCACTATAGTTTTGAATGAAAAATTTACTATTATTAGAATTTTTTTCCCTTGCCATTGATCTTGGACTCCTTTTTGAAGTTTAACCACAGTATTTATCAGTGTGAGTTTCTTTTGAATTATCTTATCTAAGCTTCAATTAGGTTTTTGAATCTGCAAGGTTATGTCTTTTACTAGTTATATGAAGTTTCTAAATATATTATATTTGTTATACTTGTTTTTAAACTTTACTTAAGTACGTGCTTGCAGTGCATGCAGTTTTTAGTGATTATTTCTTCACATACCTTTTCAACGCTGCCCTCTTTCTTTTATTCTTCCAGAACCCTGATGCCATGACTGTTGGATTTTTAAAAATGTATTTATGTTTTTATGAGTCTTTGTTTGCTGTATGTGCCAGTCTCACTTATTGTGGAGATGATGCACATACCTAACACATCTGAATTCTTTTATCTCTCTTGTTTTTTGTTCCTTCCCCTCCTTCCTTGCTCATTCTGATGTCAGCTTCTTTCCCAACTGCAGAAGCTCTATTCTTGTCATTTTTTCCCCTCCCTCCTGTTTTAAAATATAGTTGAACCTATCACTGAGGATATCTTACGTTTTTTTTAAGAAATTTTTCTTTGTCGTGTTCCTAAATAATTTCTATCATTCTGTTTTTCACTCATTTGTTCTCCCCTCTGTCTCCTTCAGTTTGCTGTGAACTTGTCCACTGAGCTTTTCAATTTCAGTGGGTACACTTTTCAGTTTTAAATTTACCATTTGGTTCTTCTTCTTCACATGTTCTCTTTATTTGGTGAACATTTCTACCTTTCTTTTATTTTGAGTTTGTTCATAATTGCTCATCAGAGGATTTTAAGGGTGATTTCTTTAAAATCTTTGCCAAATAACTTTAATGTGTCTGCTAAATTCATTCTGGCATTCCATGACTTTATATTTAATTCCATAGGATGCCCTAGGAGCACAACCCTTCGCCAACTAGTAATGGAGCTGCTGCATAACTTCCTGTCCCGTGCCCTCATGGTCTTTCTGGAGGACTCTCAGAATGTCTCAGGAAGGGTCCCTCCAGCTGCATTTTCCCTTTTTTTCGCTCCACTTTCCTAGTTCCTCTCCGTGGTTCTAGTGATCACCTCACAGGCGTCCAAATCCGTTTCCATTATTCGGTGGCCTTCTAGGTAGGAAGTCGCACTGACTGAAGATAGAGGGCAATAACTCTCTGGGTCTCCTTTAAAAATACAGATATAATAAGTATGCAACCAGGATGGTAAATGTATTTAGATAGTGATCTATAGAGCGTGCCCTCACACATAGATGTGTGTGTGTGTGTGTGTGTGTGTGTGTGTGTGTGTGACTAGGGATTGAGCAGATTCTTCCTACTGAGCTACATCCCTAGCCCTTGGTCAGTTTGTGTTCTGAGACAGGGTCTAGCTAAACGGCTAAACCGCCTAGGCTGGGTTCCAGCTTGTCATAGCCCTGTGTCATCCTCCCACATGCTAGGATTGCAGGTACTTATGGCCATCCAGATGAGATTTTTAATTTACAATACCTTGCCCTGTTTTCATTCCCATCATCTCATCTGTCACGTAACCCACTCCACGGTGAGAGTGGCTGTGCCCCATGCACCCAGCCAGGCGCAGTCAGAGGCACCGCCTTTCAGGGGCTCGTGGGCAGCACAGCACCTGCCTGAACACTGTTCTCCGCTGCATCTCCACACGCGCTTGCTATACTCTGCTTTGATCTGTGACTTTTCAATAGGGTCATCTTGTCCTCCCTCCTTCTGCTCTGGCTCTCAAGAGGCTTTAGTCACATTCCTAAAATCCGTGAGCCAACGGGGGTGGAGGAACAGACTCTCAGTGTGGGCATCTCTGAGCAGCTTTGGGCCAGCAGGTGAGAGCAGCTCTGGCTGTCGCTGGTGTCCTGTGCTGCAGGAAGCGAGGCTCTTCCCGATCAGAAGAGGACATCACCCTTCTTACAAGCACTTAATTGTTTAGTGTAGGTTATTTTGACAAAAACATGTTCGCATAATCTGTGTTATGGAGTAACAATGACCCAGTTCTATTCATGAACCTCAGTTGCTGGTAAGACACATATGTGCAGGTGGCCTATTGTTGGTTCAGGGCAACAGCCCTGCCAGCATGATCACGAGGTCCTTGTTCTGTCAAAGCACCAAAGAGGCAAGGATGTAGAATTGAGAAAGGATCATGAGACCTGGGTCTCTGTCTCCAGAGGCCAGCTTGTGACAGATATCTGGATGTGTTAGGGTAACCCCTTTTCTGCCAGGATGACAGGACTAAGGAAAGAGCACTTTAGTCTCTGGGGGAAGAGAGAGAGAGAGAAGAGAGAGAGAGAGAGAGAGAGAGAGAGAGAGAGAGAGAGAGGAAGAAAGAGGAGAAGAATGAGGGAAATAAAGAGGAAGGAAGGAAGGAAGGAAGGAAGGAAGGAAGGAAGGAAGGAAGGAAGGAAGGAAGGAAGGGGAAATATGAAGGTGGGCTGAAGGGCCCAGAGACCCCAGCCTGGGCAAAATTGGCACAAGAAGGAATAAATAAAGCAGCTGCCTCGAGGACCACGTCTGTAGGGGCCACCCGTGACGGAGGGACTATCCAGCCTTGGAAGGCAGGTACAGCTGGACTCCAGCTCTGAAGCTGCGTGGAGATTGATATTTCTAGTAGCCTTTCTCCACCTTGACCCTTGTGAGGCACTGACAGGGACTGGCATCCAGAGAACCTGCTTAAAGAGTGTGAAACTTGGTGCCATTGGTTGATCATCTACATCACTAGCCTGGTGTGGCTTAGAAGTCTCTCTTGTTGCTTTCAGAGAATCCTTGAGTATAAGAGCTGGAAAGATGCAGTGGTGGTTTTGGGGATTTTGAATTTCTCTCTCTTTCTTGACTTAGTTGTAGAGGCTTGTATCAATCAAAATCCGACCCAGAACTTAGTCTACAAATGAGGAAGGGGGGAGCTTCCCTCTGCGACAGGCAGACAGGAGGGTGTTGTCCAAGAAATGCACATGAAGTTAGGAGGAGGCACTAGTTACTGTTCTGGTCGGTGGCTGTGGAAGCTCCCACATAAAGGTCTCTTCACTCTGATTTCCCCTCAGGCCTAGAGAGGGCAGCCAGTGGTTGCCCTCAGGCTGAATGTTATCTAATGGTTGAATCACTTCATCCTTTTGTATTCTAAAATAAGTCTGCAAGGAACAACTTTTCTCAAACCTTAGCTAAGAGTCACCAGTGTCTTGTTTTACTGTGATAAGCCCACACACAAAAACTCCAAACCCCCCTTTCTTTCTCTTATAAATGGTGGAACTCCTGAACTGCTTGTTCTCACTGATCAAGGAGAAAGGAATTCCTGTTAAGCAAATGTGGTGAGGCCTCTCTCCTCCTCCAGGTCACTGGGCACAGGGCTTTGGGCCTCCCAACCTGAGCCAGCACACGGGATCTCCTTACAGCTTCTCCCGAGAAAGTCTGGCCTGGAGTAAACATTCTGACTGACCACTCAGTCTCAACCAAAACACGCCTTCTCCACCCCAAATTCTCACTAACCTTATTTACTCCTCTATTTTTAAAAAATCCTCAGTGAGCACAAGCCTGTGGGTCTCTCTGCAGTATGTTGATTTCACTTCCTTTGGATATATTGTCAGAAGAAGGAACATTGGATCATATGGTGGGTCTATGTTTAGTTTTTTTGAGGCAACTCCATACTATTCTCCATAACAGTTGGACTAATTTGCATTCCCACCAACAGTGTTTTGAGTTCTCTTTACTTCTCTCTTCACCAGCATTTGTCACTTTTTATGGTAGCCCTTCTATATGGAATGGCTACGCCGATATCACTTATCAGATCCATATATATGTGTTATACATGATACACCTGTATGTATATATCTATGCACACACTGGAATGTTATTCAGACTTAACAAAAGATGACATCTGATCATTTGCAGCAAAAATTTGAGGATTTCATGTTAAGCAAATATGCCAGACACAAGTAGACAGATATTTAATGTTCTCTCTTATATGTGAAACTACGAATAATTGACTGTAGTGTAGAGTAATGGCTACTGGAAATTGGAAAGAGTTGGAAAGGTTGTGGTAGGGGGAGGGGTGGGTTGAGGGAAGCTGGATTTGATCAGTGCACACTGAATGCACACATGAAAATATCCCACAGAACTTCAATAAGATGTATACTTAATACAAGTTAATGAAAAAACAAGAAATCTCTCATTGTGTCACTTTGACATGCTCCACCAACCTCACAGACACAGCATTTGTTCTACTGTGATATGCAATTTTCTCACCGTAATAACTCTGCACAACACCTCTCCTGACTAAGTCTGTTTTTTTATCTGACAGCATGTTTTTGTTTTTTATTTTAATTAAAATAAAACTTTACACCTGTTGAGTGTGGTTTCCCAACCCTTACCTCCCCTTTCCCTGGTATCCACTAATCTACTTTGCATCATGAGAGCAGTGAGGCCATGGATTATCTGTCTTTATGTCTCTGGCTCATTTCATGTCACATGAACTCCAGGTTCATCCATATTGCTACATACAGCAGGATTCCATTTTTACTGGTGTCAAGTGCCCCTCCTGTAAAAGGGAATTCAGGGTTCAGTGCATGCATGGGTCTGGTGGTCAGGTCGTGGGATATGCAGAGGTCAGGTCCAAACTGAAATCCTCTGCAGATATCAGTCCTAAGGCTTTCGTGCTGCCTCCTGGATTCTTCCTCAGTGTTTGGGCTAACGACTTTACTTTGTATCTGGAGGAGACTGGAATCCAGGTCCTCTTCAGTTCCACCTGTTGTAGGAATGAATACCAAGAGAGCCAGAAGTCTTTAGTTAAGGCCTCACAGAGCTGTGTCAGTTAGGAAAGGCAGAGCCTTGGATACCTGAGGGTCCTTCCAAAGTGAGATGTCTCACTGGAAAGCATTCCTGTAGGAAAGTTAATAGGGGAAGGAGAGACAGAGAGGTGAGCTGTTCCATCCAGACTAAATCCTAAAATGATAATCCATTTTCTGGAGTTTCATACTGAAAGCCTGTATCAAATGAAATTGTGAGGTGTATCTTGTCTTGTTCATCAGATTACTGCTGTCAAGCTCCTTTTCATTTGGATTCCTGAAGCTATCTCTGTCTGTCTCATCAGTGAATTATTTCTAAGGAAAACCCAGAGGGAGACTAAGCAGAGTCTGGGAGTTTTGTGAAGGGGATTTAAGCAGTGTCCTATGGTCTGCAATCACTTGGTTCCCAGCATCGTCCCTTGAGAACTTGCTAGAAATATAGATTCCCAGGCCTCACTAGACTCCTGACTCAGAAACTCTGAGGATAGGAGCCAGCCTTCTGGGTTCGATGACCCCTCCAAGGGTCTCTGAATGCACTCAAGGGTAACTGGGGGTTTCAGGATGAGCTTGCAGGTGGGTCAGACCGGGAGCCTCCTGGATGGTCCTGAGGACTTGGAAGCCTGTGTTCTTCCAGCCCAGCCTCCTCTGCAGTAAGGTAGCTGGTCCCCACTCCCCACCACTTTTCTCTCTCTCTCCAGGTGTCGTTACTATGTGTTTTCCTGGCAGTTCCTGTGTTCAAAGAAAGAAATCAAAATGTATTGAGCACCCATGAATGGGCCAGACACTTGGGCTTAGCAGTTTTGATGAGTTATTTATGTGATTAAAAAAGAAGAAAAACATGTCCTGTTTTTCATACAGAAGGGTAGTTAGACTTTGTTAGAGGAACTCGTTAAAAACCTAAATGATGTTGTGATCTAAAGGGAGTTCTCTTGGTGAAATTTCATACCCTTTATGGGGGTAGCAGAAATATTTTTATCAAAGATAAGATCACACTGGCATGTGCGGTGACAGTACTTTTGAGCAATTTGTTGTTATTTGAGAAAAGGGAAGCATCCATATCACACAACTCAGCAGCCTTGCTCTGGCAGACAGTTTCCAAAAGCACGCTCCCTCCCCCGGGTCCACAGGAACAGAAGGGTGACCCCCACAGCATTGTCCTAGAGGTGGGTGGGGGAGGGGCTAGAGACATGTCCCCCTCACTGGAGAATGCATAACACATGACAGATGCCACTTCTGGAAGCTAAAGGTGTCCACAAAAATACAGGCTTGCAACTATAACACTATGTAAGATAAGATTTATAAGCACAATTCTATTTCCATTTACACAGTTTGAAGATATTGTACATTGCACAGGACACATACAAATAAATGGGTGCACACTGAACCATGAAGATGTTTGCCTGTGCAGTAGGGACAGGGAAATGAGACTGGAGAAGCGGGACAAAATGGAATTTAGGAAATCAGAAGGGCTTTATATGATCACTAAAAAGGTATGCCATGCACTGAAGCATATTAAGCATCGTCTCACCCAAGGAAAGAAAAAGGAAGGAAAAAAGAAAAACATTAAAAAAAAACAAAGAAAAAAATCACACAAAGCAAATGTGAGTCCCCAGATTGCCTCTTAATGTGCCTTCTAGATGAAAGACCACCACAAAGAAGCTCTGGCATCCTCACATTATTTTGGTGCATAAAAGTTTGCTCTACTTCCTGAAGACCCCCTGGCCAAGTCTCGGTTTTGACAGCATGAAATTTAGTAATTTTTTCTCTTTCAAATTCATTTTGCATTTGGGATCATTTCAGTTTTCACAGAGGAACTTCCCTGCATTCTCACCTGGATGGCCTACAACTGAACCAGATTGTTTACTGCACCATAAGGACTTGGAGGTGGCTTCTTTGCCCTTTATTTTGTGAGAGAAGAGTTGAACCAAGAGAATACAGTGGGTCAGCGCTGGACTCAAGCATGGCATCTTAATTCCTTATCATTACAGATCTCCACTGCAAAATGCAGTCACCCAGGAGCTGTTTAGAAATACAGATCCCAGAGACCCCTGCCTGAGGTTTCCACTGAAGAGCTCTGGGTTTAAGAAACCATAGATTCCAAAAGTTTTCAGTAATACTAGAGAAAGCTGGGTTTGAAAATCAGACTGTCCTTCCTTTATATGCAAAGGGTCCTTCCGGTGCCAGTAAATGATGTGGCCCAGTTTCAGGCATGTCAGGACAGAGAGCAGGGGATTTCTTCTGCCCTTATGCTTAATAATCTCAAATGAGCCATGAAGCTAGGTGATAAAAAGGTCCTAAACTTGATGCTATCAATTTCATGTCACAGAATCCATGTGACTTCTTTTGTGCGAAAAATCTATAGGGTACCCCAAGAAGATGCAGAGGTTATGGGGGAGACAGCCTAAGGTTAGTGCTTCCAACTGCCCAGAATCGTGCTTGTCTTCCTCTTCACTTTCTGAGTGGGACAAGGTACTCTGTGGTGTCTGCCCCTCCCTTGTTACTCCTGTTTATTGGGTGACTACTAAGGCAGAACTTAAAGAACCATCCTCCTCGAACTCCCCACTCCTCTCCTGTAGCTATAACTTCTTGTTCTGGTACAGTACAGATAAGCTTGGTAACTATCCGATGAACAGAGTTTCTGTCATCTTGTTCTCATAGCATTCATAAGGCTCTATATTCTTTCAAGTCTAAGTTATTAATTTGTGTCTTGCTTCTGTGCCCTTGCTTGCCCTGCCCACTATCAATTTTTTAAGACCAACCCACTCAGCCAAATGTATAAAACCAGAACCTTTCCTTTGTTCTAATACCCAGAACTTTGGACACAACTTTGGCTGGGTCGATGGCAAATAGAAGCTTGGAGATAAAATCCTCCTTTTGTCCCATTGGTCTCTCTGATCTCTTGGATTCTACAACAATGACTGTGAAGCATAATATACAGGGTACCAGGACACATGTATAGAAAATGAAATGTAGAACCATCTCCCAGAGCCTTCCCAGGGTGGGTGCAGGTGACATTTCACAGCAAGGACAAAATGCTGGAGAATGGGGCAGAAGGACACACTGGGCTCTGGGTTGGGAAGACGTCTTCAAATCAATCTCAGGCAGCATTTCTCATGTGATCTAATTTTTCACATTTCTTCCTCACATTTGTTTGCCAAATATATATAAATTTTATGAAAGACATAAGGAGTGTGTCAGCTGTGAGGCCATAGGGTGTGTTTATTAGTAAATCTATGGGAGCCACTGTAGACAAATTATTCTCTAATTTGGTGTGGAAAGTTCTCCTCAGGACCTGTCCTGGAATTGTATTGTAGTATCTGGTTGTAGTACCTCTTCCTTCTCTCAAAACAGTTAAGGTGAAGCTGCCAAAGCCGCCGTGATGCCTAGTCTGGCTCTGTCTTTCCAGCCTGTTGATTTGTCTAAAGGTGGGCACCTGATCCAAGCTGGGCCAATCAGAACCTTTCTTTGGGATTTTTTTTTTTTTTTTGCTATGAGATCAAGAGACAGGAGACAGTTTTGCTGTACTATTTAGAGATGAGTGCCACTTGGAATCAGGCATTATCTTAGTTTCTAGGCCTAAATACTGAACAGAGAAGATTTGTATCTTCTTTCACAATGTGTAGTTACTAACTAGTGGGTATGTGGAGGTGGATAATAAGCACATACACCAATAAATCTATAAATATAAAATTTGGAAAATCCCAAATTGGCCAACAATCATGATAATAATAAAAATTTTCATAGCAATCATCATAACAAAGAGCAGTGAAAGTCTGTTCAAGCCCTCGCTGAGTACAAACCACAATGCTAATGACCTCGTGTGTATTAACTATTCAATTCTCACAACTACCCAAGGAAGTGAATTTTATGATTATTTCATGTGAGGGAAAGCTCTTAGTTCAGTAATAAGCATGATGGAAACTGTAAAGAAATGCATAGTTGAAACTTTGAGTTGATAACTTTAGAATTTCCTAATACCCAGCTATATTCTAGCATTAGACTGCTTATTTTGTTCAGTTTTTACATCATTTCATGAGTTGTACATTTCTATCTATCCTTGAACTTTACAAAGTGAATTTATGTCACCTACAACAAAAAATTAGAAGACCCTGTAGAAACAAAAATGCATTAGGATTTGTTGAGTGGTATCCATGTGACTGGCTAGGATGAGCGCTGATATGGATGTAGTTCTAGCCCTCAAGGAGCAGCTCACAAGTCAGTAGACTCTGAGACAGAAGAACTGGAGGCCAGAGTGGAAAGCCAGCATGGAACTCACTTCTCCTTTCTTTGTTTGGTCCTCCTTTGAGACAGGCCCTGTGAGCTAGTGCACCCCATCTCTGTGCAACTCCGATCACCTTGTAAGTTCCTAGACAGCAGAACCCAGCTGTGTCAGTAACCGTCAAGTCTCCTCATCCAGCATCTGCCTGGTAGTTAATCCAATATGAAATGAAAAATTCCACTATGACTCACCTGAAGACTCCTTAAACCTTTGAGGTTTTGATCTTGTTTTACAGTTTGAATTTTCCCCTATCTGTTCATTGGTGAGGAGCCACTGTCTGCAGACATGGGTGGAGTAGTGGCAACTCTGACTGCTAATCACTGCTTTGGCCTCCCTCCAAAAGTCTACTTAAGTGGTTGAAACTGGGGAATGGCGGGCAAAACAGTCTGTGAAGTGGACATTGTGGCATGGAGTTTGGGATTTGAGGTATGGTGGTCACATTCCAGGGAGCAGGCCTTAGTTCTGTGCTCAAGGGGAGTCATGTAACCAGCCCATTCATCATCAGCTGTGTCCACATAGAAACGTAATGCAGACATTCCTCCTTTGACTACCAGATCACACTCCCACAACTAGGTTGTGACCAATGCTGGTAACTAAATGAGGAACTGTGTATAAGGAAACTACAACTTGCTGGCTTTGTACAACTCTTACATGTAGAACCATAATGGAAAAGAGAACACAAAACTACAGTACTATGCTTCACAGTACAATCAACAAAAGCTTCAGCACTACACTGTAGAAGAAGCCAGCATAAGGCCGACTATAGTTCATGTTCCTGCACTGTAAATCTGAATGCAGATTGTAAACCCAAATGACACATTATAAACTGGAACAGTCACTAAACAAGCAGGTTGCTAAAGGAAGAATATCCATGCTAATGCTTCCAAGGTGGCATTGTTTTGAGAATTAAATGAAGATATATATATTCCTTAGGCAGGGCCTAATACACAGAAAGCACTTAATAATAGTTATTACTACTACTATGGAAAATGTAAGGCAGGTGAATATATACATCCATATGTACAATAAAAGTAACTCTCCAAACATAGTTGGTCCTATTGTGGTGGGAATTATTTTTCTGATTTTTCAGGTGAGAAAATGATCACTCTCAGTGGTCAAAAATGACTTGGCAAAGGTTACCCAAACACCAAGAAACGGAAGAGGGACTCAGACAAGGTCTAGAGGTCTCCAAAGCCATGCTCTTAACCCTGTGTAGGAGACATTGCTTGATGGTAGTACCTGATGTCTTAACTATACCCCTGTTGCACTAGTAAGCACTAGTAAGTTTCACAGCGCTGTGCCTTTGATGAAATTTGAAGGGATAGTTTCAAAATGTGGTTCCATAAAAAGCAATCTTGTGTGGGGCAAGAGAGACCAGGGCAGGCTTTTTGGTGGTCTGGTTGTCTTTCATACTTTGAAAATGTACAGACCTCTTTAGGTCTCAATGAAATAGAAGTAATACTACCTGTTCATAACTAGGAAACCATTAGAAAAAACTGAAGTCATATGAGGGAAGCATTGTCAGCAATGTGGAATAAGCTATTAAAAAGCTAAATTCAGCATCAATAAACTATTTTAAAATTTAAAAATATATATTGCATGAAAAAAGCAAAGAAAGTTGCAATGACGCATAAATAAAATATAATACAATTTGTTATAAATTTAAACAATGCAACGTTACACTGTTTATGTATATATAAATATGTTATATGAAAAGCTATAACCCACTTGTGCTTGTGTATATATAAATATGTGCACTGGTGTTTTCATGTATATATGTTGGATGTGCGTGTATATGTCAGAAAGCAAATGTAGGGGAAATATACGTACTGTTTTCCAGATAGTAGCCATCTGTGGTAATGGTGGTGGTGGAATGTGCCTGTGTACTTGTATGTGAATGTGTATGTGAATGTGAGTGTGTGTGTATGTGCATGTGTGTGTGAGAGAGACACCAGCATTGGCAGAGAAGTAGCCTGCATGGTACAGACATTTCAAACGTTGAAAAAATACATCATAAAACTCCCATCTGATCACTGGAAGGCAGCCTTATTCATTTGTATTCTACTTGGCTATTCAAATCTGCCTTTCAATATGCAAGGGAGGTTATGGTGTGGTATTCATCTAAATGTGAATTATTAATGACGATTCTTGGCCTGGGATAGTTCCAGACTGGGTGGTGTGGAGGAAAGTGGCAGAGGATGGGAGAGAGGCCAGGCACCCGGGGCTGGGCTCATGAATTTACACTGTCCCTTATCACATGGTCTGGAGAAGGGAGACTCGAAGCGAGACACTGCAGACAGGTTGTTGAATCTTTCTCAGTCCATTTCCTTAGCTATGAAATAGGAATAATAAATCATGTTTTACCAGATCGAAGTAAATAAACACAGAACATGGCGCTTGGGAAGCATATCAAATACCTGGCACGATGACAGCCAATCTATATTTAAAGCATCTATGAGATAGAGTTCAGGGAGGAAAGAAATATCAATCATTTGTCAAGGTAAGAGGCTTCTGCAGAAGTCAGAGCAACCAATGGCATCTCGGTCCTGCATTCTAAACACCACATATAAAACATGGAACGAAAGCTTCCTGGTATGATTCTGAATTCCAGCACCTGTTTCCCCACCTTGGGATTGGCTAGAGCTTCCTGCACGCATGCAGAGAGGAAGAGTGAGAGGGAAAACAAACGCAAGTTAGAGGCCAGGATGGATTTGGAGAAGGGGTTAGGAGCTCACAAAACTAAGGAGATGAGAAGGAGAGAGAAGCTGCAGGAGGGACAGATAGTACATGAGCCACTAACAAAGGGACAAACAGGCAAAGAAAGCTGAAGGGGACCACTCTAAGCTAAGGATGATAATACTTGATAACAAAGCATGGTGAAAGTAGGTTAGACTTGGTGTGGCAGCTCAATCCAGGGAGGCCTCCTGGTCTTCTTTTCAAGGTGCCTCGCACAGAATGTGTTCTTCCTGTAGGAAGACGTAGTCCACGTATCTATCAGGGAACAAACAAACCTAGGAGGAGCCCTGAATACCATAGATGAATCTCCAGTAAGGGGAAGGTGTCTCCCTGCAACCAGCAAAACCATAGCTTGCCGGTGTCACCAATTCTATCAGTGACCAGTTGCTGGGCTCTCTCTCAGTGACCATGAATGCAGAAAGATACTTGTTAAATTATAGGATGCCACTGTTGACTCCTACTTTACCATTTCAAAAAGCATTTTGTTTCTGATGCTTTTTGCCACCCTGGATGACAAAGAGAATGAATGTCTGTGGAGTTTAAGTCTGGAGCCAACTTGATATGGAGAGAAAAGAACAGACCCAGTATCAGACATACTGAGGCAAGGTGAGTGCTGTGAAGAAGGTACAGAGAGGAAATTGACCATGACTGGCAAGGGTAGGGAGTTTCAGAGTGTGTGGTTAGAAAGATTTCCAAGAGGAGGTGACTCACTTCCGGGAGAACATGGCGGACAGATAACAGCAACTACCAGAGGCTCTCTGAAAAACTAGGCTGAGAAGCCAGGAATGGTGCGGACTAAAGAGACATAAGCAGGTGGAGTTATGCTCTGCTGACTCAGGAACGAACTCGGCTGAGAGAAACCAGCTTGGAATGCAGTCCTGGTGCTAAAACAGGAACAGAAAAGTCTCGCTGCTGAGGCTGGACCCCGCGCCATTGGAAGCCGCGATTTGGGTTTCCCGCCGTGCAGCGGCTGGCTGCCTCTACATCGGCTCGGCAAGGAGAGAGACACGCAGAAACTCTGAGAACGGGAGTCTGCGAACGGAGTCGAAAACAGGACGGGCAGGGAGGCATGTTCTGACTTGTGGCGAGGTGAGTGAGAGAAACTGACACTCCACCACAGTTTGACTCCAGCAGACTTTCTGGGCCCGAGCAGTCCTGCGGGAGCAGGGCACAGTGGCGACTCCAGCCACACATTCCCCTCTCGGGCGGGATTGGTGAAAAGTGCCTGGCCTGCGTGACGCTGCCGGCGGACCCCGTAGGCTGGCCCAACCCAGATCCCAGAGCCTGACGGAGGCCGGGAGGGGCGGGCCCCCGTGTAGGCTGCCTGGTGCACAGCGGTGAGTGGGAACACCTAACCGGCGCAATTCGATCAGGCTGTGGCTGACAGGGAGAGAAGCTGGGCCTCTCATATAAGCTTGCATATATAAGGAACAGAGAATATGGGAAGAGGCAGCAACAAGAAAGGCTCCTCGGCCCCCAATTCTGAGAAACAGGCAATAGCGGACACCGCACCAATACACATAAAGCACCATATAGAGAGCCTCATAGACCAATTCAGGAATGAAGTTATCAACGACCTGAAGCTAGAAGTATGCAGAATAGTTAGAGAAATGCTAAGCACCACCCAGGAAAAAACAGATGGTGGAATGGAAGAACAGAAAAAGAGGGGAGAATTGTTTGATGGAGAAAACAGGGAAAGCATAGAGTACGTGAAGCAGGTTCAAAGGGACTACCAAGAAACTAAGAAGTCTATCGAAGACTGGCATAACAGCTTGAAAGAAACTAAGGACAGACTATCTGAACTGGAGGGCAGAATTGTAATATGGGAGAATGAAATGAAAAACTTCTTAAAAATAACAAAGAAACAAACAGCAATAATACAAAGACAAGAAGATGATAAGAGGATCCATAACTTAAGGATTAAGAACATAAAAGAAGAAGTAGGGACACAAACAAATGAACTACAAAAGCTACTCACAGAAATAATCCAGGAGAATTTTCCTAATTTAGCAAAAGGTAAAGATACTCAGATGTATGAGGCATACAGGACCCCAGCTACCTACAACCCAAACAGAGCAACACCCAGGCATATAATAATAAAAATTCCAGAAATTCAATACAAGAACAGAATATTAAAAGCTGTCAGAGACAAGAAACAGACCACTTACAAGGGAGCACCCATCAGAATTACAGCAGATTTCTCTGCACAAACCATCAAATCACGAAGAGCGTGGGGGGAAATAATTCAAGCTTTGAAAGATAATAATCTCCAGCCAAGATTGAGATATCCTGCACAACTGTCCCTGGAAATTGATGGAAAAACAAGGTACTTCCAGGATAAAGAGGAACTGGGGGAATTTGCAACCACCAATTCAACTCTACAGAGAGTATTGCAGGATATTCTAAAAAAAGAAAAATACAAAGAATCCAGAAATAGTGGAGGCCACAACTAATGGAGCACAGAACAAAGTGAAGAAGACAAACTGACAGCTACTGACAGAATAAGAGCTCAACAGAAATGAGGCAGAGAAGATTGGATGATAGGAACAGCTATTTTGGAGAAAATGACATCTTAATAGGTAATACTGATTTAGTATCACCTTGTTTTGAGGTCTCATCTAGCTTTTGTCCTTCTGTCTCCAATGGTCTAAATAGGTTGTATCTTACTGGATTTTATTATGTACGATAGTATAAGCAAAAACCTTTTAAAGACAAGGAGATTATCCAGAAACCATTATTCATTTTCTGTTAGTCGATTCTAAATACTCTGTAATGCTGTCATTCTCTTAAATGGTTTTACATTGTTTTGATATACTTAATGCTACAGTATATGAAGTTGTACTCAAGGATTTCAAGGAAAGAGACAATGTGGTAACTACTTTTAGGTCAGGATTATCTGGTGGTGAAACGCTATTCTGCTTAAATGGTTATGTTTTGATCTGTGCTGTTTCGTTGTTATGCCCTCTTTTATCTCAATCTCCATTCCATTATTTACTTTTTTAATACTTTTTTTTATTTTTATCCTTTTAGCTAAAGGAAAAACAATAGCAGGATATATTATAGTAACCCACTTTAACTTTCCATTACCTCGATTTAAAGCCCTGTATTACTCTCACCATCTGGTTTTTAACTGATGTTCCCCTATTCTGTTTTGCTGGATAGTATCAGGTTCGAAAATTTAGGCATCAGCTGTGAAGATAATGAGATTCATTATAACGCCCATTCTTGTTGACTTTTATCTACTTTTGAAGACCTACAATGTCTCCAATGGTTTGGCTTTGTCGGTTTTGTTCTTTACTGTTTTGTTCAATTGTATTATAACTAATGGTATAGGCAATTCTATTAGAGATAGCGGGAGGCATTATGGTAACCATTGTTGATCACCTTGTATTATGTTTTCACATTATCTATTATGTCCACCCTTTTGACTTGACCGATTCTGTTCTGTTATGTCACATTTGGTTTTACTCTCTTCCAAAAAAGTAATAAGAACCATGAAGCAATGAAACCCAAAATGTGTAATAGTCATTGTACAAAAGAGAGGAAAAGAAAGTGCTCTAAACTATATAACTGCATGTATATTTAAGTGTATAAGATAGAATATGATATCACAGAGTTTTATTGGATCATTGAACAGAACTGTTTGCAGTATCATTGATGGAATGTCCACTTTACAAGCTTTAATTTTGTGACTTGAACAATTATTTCTAAGATGACAGTATGTAATCCATTAACTAGTGATTTCCTACTGTTCATTTTTTTTCTGCAAATCTGTATAACTTGTACCCTTTCTCTGCTTTTTTTTCTTTTCTCCTTAAATAAAATTAAAAAAAAAAAGAGGAGGTGACTCTGGCCTGACACTGGAATGCAAAACAGGCAGTTCAGGGGAAGAGAACTGATGAAGACTGGTGGCAAGGGCTGAGGCCTCTGCTAGAGAGCAGCTGGGGCAGGTCAATCGGGAGAGTCCAGGCTGAGCCAACAAGGGCCTTGCGAGTGTGATAGGCAATGTTATCACCAAGGAGATTGCAGTTGGTTCTGTGATCTTTGCTAAATTTAGGATTAAAAGGATAATACCTACTTCAGTGCATCATTAAGATTAAAAATAGTAATGAAATATAAAGGAATTAGTAAAATGTCTAGCATGTGGTGAGTGTTCCCTAATGACAGTTATTTTATTGTCACTAATTCTTGGTTAAATCATTGCACTGAGCTTCCTAATAAGGTTAGCTTTTTGTTGGGGGGTCTGGGAATTGTGTTTTTGAATTTGGAGAAAGTTTCTCTAGGAAGTTTCCAGGGCAGCAGCATTGGAAAGGACATGCGTATTCAATGTGGGGTGACTCATTAAGGCTGATGAGACCTAGGACAATTTTTTTTTACTGTTTTCTTATGAGTTATTTGAACTTGCTTTAAGAATTCTTTTTTATTTCTCTTTGGTGTTTATGAATGTAGCACAGTGTATGCTTTTCTGTGACCTCAGGGTTAGTGGTACCAAGATTTCACATCTGCAAATAAGGAAAAAGTGCAGAACTCACTTCTCCTGGGCGTCTCCGCTCTACACACTTTTTTGAAGTAATTGTTCTTTGTGTATTCTATGATGCTATAATTTATATTTTAATCATCAAATCACTTTCAGAAGTCATGAGGACAAAGACAGTCCATAGTACTTACCTATATTTTTTTTCTTCCAGAGTAGATGCAGGTAAGCATTTTGCTGACTCAAAGATTATTAACATTTAGAAATTTGACATACCATGTTAACAATATCTGTGTTGACATTTAAACAATGAAATTTACCCATAATCTCACCAATACTTGCTGTTTTTAACATGGTATAATATTGCCAATATTATGGTTTAGAATACTTTTTATTGCTTTTATCTGAACCTTTAAAAAGAATTAAAACATCTTTTTCATGTTTATTGACCATTTACATTTCTGTGTTGTAAAGTGTCAATCAATATGCACTGAGTATTTTTAAAAGCTCAAGATTTTTCTTTTTCATATTGATTTTTCTTTCTTTTTTTATTTTGAAGAGAATAAGCCAAATGAAACAAAACAGAATAGAGTCAATCAAAACAAAACAATAAACATGGTACATGACTTTAAAACAAAATACAAGGAAATCAATAATGGCTACCATAATGCCTCTTGTTTTCTTCAGAAGAACTCCCCATACCACCATGCATAATAAAACAGACAAAATAGTATAGAATGAAACCAATAAAAACAAAACAATGGAAGCAACACAGGACTTCAAAACAAGATGCATCTTGTTATCATCAAAGTAGTTGTCTATACCATCAGACATGGTACAATCAAATAAAACAAAATAGAATAAAATCAATCAAAACAAAACAGTGAAAGCAGTACAGGGCTTCAAAACAAGATAATAGGACATCAATGATGGCTACCACAATATATTTTGTCATCTTTGAAATAGCTGCCCTTTCCATGAAATATAATAAAATTAGATAAAGTGAAAAAGAATAAAACTAAACATAGCAATGCAAATATGGATTTCAAATCACAATAATAGATTAACAATGACCACTGCCTTCCCTTGTTAGACATTTCCTCCCCTTTCACTGTCAAAGTACGTAGTGTGCATTTTGGATCCCACCAAATCCTTCAGTTTTTTATACTAGGTAGATAACATGATGTTCACTCATGTGGCCCTGAACCATTTCACCCATGAGCATGATCTCAAGTTGTAACCATTTACCTACAAAAGCCTCAAGGTTGTCTTTCTTTACAGCTGAGTAGCTTTCTATTATGTAAAAATGCCATGTCTTTCTTATCTAGTCTGCAGCTGATGGGCAAGCTACCTTTACTTCTTTTTGATTGTTGCCACAAAGCATTGTTCTCTCTCCTTTAACTTTCAGTCTATGAACCCCCTTTTGGGTTAAATGTGTTTCTTTTATAAAGCATATTGATGGACCCTGTCTTCTGACTCACTCTGTCTGTGTTTCTTCTTTATTGGTGAATTGAGGCCATCTATATTAGTGGTAAATGGCCAACATGCTGAGCCTCATCTCTGCCATGATATTTTCCTGCCATTCATTGCCTACTTTCTCCTCCACTCCATTGTCTGACCTGCCTGGTAATCCCTCTCTGATGCTGTCCCTGGAACCATGGTCTTTTTATTTCTCTCTAGAATGTCCTTCAGTATTTTTTGTAGGGTTGTTTTGGTAGTCATGAATTCCTTCAGTTGTTCTTTGTCATAGAAGTATCTTGTTTTTCCATTTGTTTTGAAAGATAGTTTTGCAGCGTACATCAATCTGGGCTGGAGGTTGTTTTCTTTCAGGATTTGAAATACTTCATTACAAGCTCCTCTGGATTTGGTGGTTTGTGTTAAGAAGTTTGTCGTGATTCTGATGAGTTTTCCTTTATAGGCGATCTGTTTCTTTTCTCTAACAGCTTTTAATACTCTGTTCTTGTGTTGAATTTCTGGGATCTGGATTATTATATGTCTGGATATAGATTTATTTTGGTTATGGCTATCTAGAGTTCTATATGCCTCACTTATCTGAATGTCAGTTTCTTATCCTATGCTTGTGAAATTTTCTGATATTATTTCTGTAAATAGACTTTTAATGTCATTTGTGTTGACCTCTGCTTTTTCACTCACACTTATTATTTTTAAGTTATGTTTCTTTTGGTTGTCTTGCAGCCATTGAATTGTTATTCCCTGGCTCCTTGTTATTTTTTTTTAAGAGATCTTTCCTTTCACAGTCACAAGCTGCAAACCTGTCTTCAAGATTTCAAAGTCTATCTTTAGTTTCTTTCAAGCAGTTTTGCCAGCTTTCAATGGAGTTTTTAATTTCCTGAATATCTCTTTGAATCTGTTTCATGTATTCTAAATCTTTTTTATATTGTTCTTTCAAGGTTTCTCTCATTTTCCTATGCTCCTCTAGTCTTCCATCTATGACTTCTTTAGAAGTGCTTAGCAATTCTTTTATTATGCTTTTTCATTTCTTCTTTCACCTGAGATAGTATTCCTGTTCTAGTTTTTTTTTATAGCCTCATGAAGTTGTTTCTTTACTTAAGTTATCATCACTTCAGAAATTTCAGGTGTGTGACTCCCAATCTGTTCTGTGTTTACATTTCCTGGACCAGCTCGTCTTGGGTTGGAGTTCAGAGTCTGCTTTTTGTTTCTTTGTCTTGACATATTCTTGGGTTCTTCTGGACAAGTGGGTAGTGGGGTCCCAGGCACTTCTCGCATTGGCTACAATTTCTCTGAAGTGAGACTGGTTCTTCTAGGCAGTGATGGCTATAGGTATCTGATGGTGGCCATGGGGTACACTGGTACAGGGCTGTCTGCTGCTTTTCCCAACCTGCATTGGCTGACCCATGGCTGGTGGAGTACACGCAATGCCAGGGCTGGCCACTGCTTCCTAGCTGGTTTCTGGTAGGGATCTTCAGTGATGGCTGCTGCCTCTGGACTGAGTTAGTTACCAGTGGGAGCCCCCACCATGGTGGTTGGAGTGCATGTAGGGGCGTGGCTGGCCACTGACTTCAGGCTGAGCTGGTTACCAGTGGGAAACCTTGGCAGTGATGGCTGCTGGAGTACACGCAGTGGTGGGGCTTAGTCCAAGCAATTTCTACCAGTCTGCTCCCTGCTAGGAGCTGCTGGAGGGAGCCAGCCACAGTTCTGGCTCTGGGCTTATCCAGCCTGACTCCAATATGGCTCCCGGCCAATAGCACTTTGCCGCAGGAGAACTGAGCTCTCTACAGTCACCATCAGCCAGCGTAGTCCTCTGTGTCTGCCACTCCCTCCACTGCCAAGTCTCTTCGCAGAGACCTCTGGGCTGGCCAGTCACCGCAGTCACTGTGACTGTGCATCCCCAGGTTCCAACAGCTCCTCTCACATAGTGGGTTCAGCTCCAGGCAAAGGTATAGCCATCTACCACCTTCTTCTTTGTTTAAGTTTTTCTTTTCCACTTTCTCTGTGGGCTTCAGTTCTCACTTTAGATTCTTCTTGATTCCAGTGGGACCACTTCCTTCCTTCTTGCCTTCCCCATGATGCTATATTCCAGCTGGGCTGTTTCTCTCAGAAAGGCTGTTTACTCTGTTGCTTACTGTTCCACCATGTTCCCAGAAGCCCCCAGATTAATCAAAATGCTTTCAAAATACTCAGTTTGGATATTAATACTTTGTTATACAATTATGAATATATTCTCCTTTACCCACAGAATTTTAACATTCAGATTAGTCATATCTTTTGTCACCAAGTAAAACAAATTTTGAAGTAGTCAAATATGTTAATAGCTCTGCATATTTTTCTGGTTATAGGAGAGCATATGAATCCCTAGAATTTAGTTATCTCTTCTGTGTTTTTCTACTAATTTTATAGGTTTTTCCAGTTTAAATCTTTGATAATTTATTATTGTGAATGGCACAAAGAACCAAATTTTATTGCTTCAGGTGGATATTCCAGCAGCAAAGCATTATTCCTCTAACTCTACTCTTACTTATAGTCTAAACTACAAGCTACTTGTGAGTCTATTTTTGAGTCATTTTCATCTCTAAACACAGTCCTCAACATAGAGTAGCTTTAATACATGCATTTCTATTATTTGGAGAAGCTGAGAAAGTTTTCCTCTTTTCTCACCCTACATATTAAAATGTTTAAAGATACTTGTCAAATTAAAAAATCAGGAAAACCAAAAAGGGGAGCAGGTCTTTTTCTCTGTGTCAATCATACTTGCCAAGGACCCATGATATTTTGTCTTCAAAACATACATTTTTAGTTGTCTTATTTGTGTTGCGTTTTTGTATCTTACTCTTTTCTGTTTTATCTTTATCATTTTCTAATGCTATTCTCTTTGTGTTCTTTTTTCTACCTTCTAGTATTGATGAAAAGATTATATTTTATATCAAGTCTCAAAACCTGAAAAAAATGAGTTAACTAAGACATTCTAATGTTTTGCTGAATAATTTACAAAACTAATTATTTTAAGTCTTAGATTGGATGTCTATCACAGAGGACTAAGGTCCAATGTTAGTTTAGCTATGAACACAACTCTAAGATTTAATTATTTTCCATCTACTTTGAGATGCTAACCTCCTATCACATTGTATACAGGATAATTGTCTGAACATGGGCCAAGACTAATGTCTCATAAGATGAGCTGCTGCTTCACTCATGAGGCAGATGAGGGGGCAGTCCAGCATACATCCAATGTCTCTTGGATGACACACTCTTGGAATGCTGCCACTATGCTATGGAGAAGCCCAGGGTACAAGACAAAGTTACATGACATTCTCCTGGCTGATGGTGCCACTGAGAGCCCAGCCAACAGGCAGCAGCAATGATGGGGGCACAGGTGCTGGGAAGACTCTGAGATGCTTTAATCTGGTGGCATCTGACTGCATCTGCAGGTGACCTCTATGTGAGAATCACCCAACCAAGCAAACCAAGCCAGAGACTGTGAGTAGGACCTCCTGCTTCAGCTATTGATGAGCTGTGTGATTAGGGGGAAATTGTATGACTTATTTGTAAAATGGTGCTAATAATGTCTGCACTAGAGACAGAATTATGCACACTACTCCCCAAGATAAGAATAATTCCAAGGCATGATCCAAATGACAGTGAATATTTAAGTTAAAAAATAAAAATATTTCAAACAGGGCTAGGGATTTAGCTCAGCGGCATAAGTGCCTGCCTTGCAAGCACATGACTGTGAGTTCATCCCTGGTACAAAAAAAAAAAAAAAATTACAGCACCACAGGATTACACCACCGGCTTTGCCTTGATTCACTGTATATTTACATCAATTCCTCTCCAAATACTTCCTCTAACTTCAAACGCATGTCTCCCGTTGTTCTTGCCACTTTGTAAAGCATTCTGGAAGTCTGTTTTTGTGAGTGTCTTGCCTTGATGTCTTGAATTGATTCAAAATATTTATAGCAATTCCGGTCAAATAAAATATTACAGTGTGTCCTCATTCACCTTATCCACCAGATCTGGCACCATGCAACTTCTGGCTGTTCCCCAAAGTCAAAGTGACCATGAAAGGGAAGTGTTTTGAATCAGTGTGGGACATCAAGGAAACCACAACAGTGGAAATAAAAACACTCTTGAAAGAGGGCAGAGAAAAGCTAATGTGACAAGAATGACAGACACGCATGTTCAAAGAGTGATGAACTACTTTAAGGCAGATTAACAACTGTATTAAACTATTAAAAACAAACAAAAAAGACAAGCATTCACCATATTTTATGATCACAGTTGTGGGTTCCCTGTCCCCATAAGAATATGCATCAGGGAAGATCAAATAAACTGATCAAAGTCAGTCGAATACATAACCAGAGGTGTGATGTGAGTTTGAACTTCAATCTGACTCAATCTTGTTCTCTTTACCATTATTCAATTTCATTGCTAACAGGAATCACCATAGCAACCCATTAACCTACCTAATCTCACAGAAGGACCCAGAGAATCAGTACCGTGCTTTCTCACATCTTGATTTGATTTGAGTCAGACTTGGCAGCAGGCTAAAGTTGTGATACCAGGTAAAGCAAAAGGGGAAAAAAATGTACCATCAGTCTTGAATACCTGAGCACACAGCAGGTTAGGCAGACGCCTCACTGTGCTGAAGCGAGAGAGAACAGCTAGTTCTTGCTGGCCTCACTTTCTCATAAGGCTGTTTTTGGAAAATGATTTTTACTAAAATAGCACACCGTGTATGGATCTTGTTCAAATGCCAGAGTTGCTCTTGGAAGCAGAATGTAGTTATATTGCATATTTTCATAGAGATATCAAGGAGAAAGCTGAGTAACAGAGGAGAGAGTGTGCCGAGGGTGAGGAGAGTCTTTGTGCAGAAATAGTTCCACATCTTTAATGTTCCTGTATAAATTTCCTTTGTCCTGGTGGATCACCTGCACCATCAGAGGTCAAAATGACAAAGATGATCAATGGTGAAGATGATTAATAACAATAGCAAAACACCCGAACATGTCTCTTGGAGCTATGACATTACACACCCTAGAGATAACACCAAGGTCCTGCTTTTGGCACATGAAAGAAGAGCAAGAAAGAGAAGTTTATTTCAAAGTCTTTAACAATAGTTTGCTGCTGATACACTGATTTTCCCAATCATATCATCAGCATCACCATCATCATCACTGGATGATATTTGTTGCATACTGAGTGTATACCCTAAGTAATACATTTACTAAGTACCAGACAGGGCTCTAAAGCTTTTGCATGCTTTACCTTCTTTGATCTTCAGATGTAAATACTTGTAATGGACATTATACAATTGGAGAAATTAAAGCACAGAGAATTTCAGTTTTTTCTAGGTGAGTAAATGTAGGATGTACAGGGAGACAAAGCCAAGATTATTAACTGCTCTCCTGCTTATTCATACTAGCATTACTGATATACAGAAAACATATACCCAGGATGTGCCAGCCTGGAGTCCATAATTTCACTTTGACTGAGGCAAAGAGACAGAAGAGAGGGAAAGGGAGATGGTTTTCTCCTATCGATCCTATTAATTCCTTTCTCCCTTCCCTTATTATTCCTTAATGAACTCTTTGGGTTACTATGCTACAACACTGACACGAATAGGGTCATAGAAAATTAAAACTAGGAAGGATTCTAGGCCTTTTTTCCCTGTGTTGTGGTTTAACCGATGTGACCTAAATGTCTACAGAATTTGAAGGCTGTGTTCTCAGTCCTCTGGTAGTGGGATTGAGGTTATTCAAAACTACTGGCATATACCACAGGCTTTGCCTGACTCACTGTATAATCCAGGCCAAAGGATCTGATCTCACTGGGCCTCTGCTTTCTTATCCATCAAATGAACCGGTTAGTCTATGATCTCCCAGTCCACTCACAGGGTACTATTTGGAGTCTGGCCCAAATGCTCACTGATGTGTGTCCTTTCCTTCCAATATTATGCAATGAAGTCTAGTTTACATAGAAAGTCAGCTCTTCTGTAAATCCAACGAGGTCACACTGTGATGTTTATGTGGGCCAAGATCACCTCCGGGAGGACCCCTGCTTCCAATTGGAGAAAGGAACAGGAGTTAAATAGCTTTGAAACACACTTCTCTGCCCCTTGACCCTCATCAAGGTGGAGACCTCACTTTGGAGGTGATTGTCTTGTTTACTCTCTGGCTCTTTGAAACATCTTTTTTTTTTTTTTTTTTTTTTTTGTTTAATAAACAGCTTCCCCATATAACAACTGTCTAACCAAAATTCAATAATACTGTTTAGTGTTTTCTCCATTTGTTTTTTATTTACTTCTACTTATGTTAAGTGAAAAAAAACCTTCTTACTTTCAGGGCTCTTTTAAGGACTGCTTAAGTAGTAATGTGTTAAAGAAAAGACTATTTTAAAGGGAAGTATATTGCATAAATAATAGTAGGGATATGTAACGGTCATTTACTGCTATGTAACAAACCATCCCAAAAGTCAATGGTTCAGATTCGTTCAGATGAGTATACCAGGAAAATTTTGGCAGAACTTAGTTGAGTGGCTCTTTTGTTCTCTTTTGTGTCTGCAATTAGCTTGTGGAATTCGTGGAGTCTAAGAAGTTCTCATCAGAATCGTGTTTGCGGAGTCACAAAACACAACACATAAGATGTTAAAGAAAACCAGTTATATTGAAACACAGTCACAAAGCAATATAAAATTTACTGTTTGTAATATATTGATTTTTTATTAATACATTGAATAATGAAACCTAGTGGCAGGTCTGTTAACTACCATCATTCTGAATAGTGTTGAACAGAGTTTGCAACAACTCTTGTGTGGTCCAAAATTGCTATTGTCATGGTTCAGATCTGGGATGGTTCCACAAAGTCTTGTGTGTTTAGAGGGTAACTGGATTGTGGAGATGCCAGCCACATGAGTGGAATTACCCATGGTTCGGTTTATCACTGAATGTGTTGCTAGGAGTTATGGGGTTGGGGGCAAAGAGTATGTTCTCATCCCTGGGCTCCCTCTTTTCCCTCTGCTTCCTGGGTACCAGGAGTCCAGCACCTGTTCCTGCAGCATGCCCCTCTGCCTGCTGTTTCTGCCCTGGAGACAGCTAACTATGGGCTGAAACCACAAGCCAAAAGTAAACCTTTCCTTCTTTAAATTGTGAGTGGCAAATATTTTGTCCCAACAGTGGGAAGGTGACTAAGGCAGCTATTTTCACTGGGTGCCAAAGCAATATATTCTAATAAGGTAAAGTTGCCTAAACCTGTCATAGAAGCACAAGTTAAATTTTTATTTGGAAGATAGATAAAACTAAAGATGCAATATTTTCTTCCTTTTAAATCCATAGATCCATACTTAAATCTGTTCAAGGATTAAGAGCATATTCCTGAATTTCGTTTTCCTTTAGAAATCCCATGTCAAGATTCTAGGGGGCATAGTGATTCCATTTTCCTGAATATATGTTGTTTAAATTCTTGTCGGCTCCTACGGCCTGGGATTTTCCATGGGCTATGTGTGTTGAGTAGCACTTAGTATTACACAACGTTCCTCCCAGGCCAGGTCTTTGCCACTGTGCTGTCAAAGGGCCACCTTTGATCCTTTTCTTCTTTCCAGGGGAACTATGGGAGGCCCCTTTGACATTATCTATTCCAAAATATTTCCCGAGTTTTCTGATACCTAAGATAACTGTTCCACCATCCTAATGGGGTAACTTACTCTGTGCAATCAGTAGCTGGAGAATGATGGTTGTTGGGTGAAAGGGAGGGTGAATAGAAAATAAATAAGGAAGAAGGATGAGTGAAGAGACGGGATGTCAGATCTTGTGGGCTGATAATGATTTGCATCAGTGCTTGGGAAATGTTAGAGGGGTTGCTGATATAAACCCAGAAAGCAATAACATTACCTGTTCCATCCTGCAACAGATTAAGCATATTGCTTTGATCCATTTTTATTTTGCTTATTACATGGTGAGAAATAAGGGTCTAGACTCAACCTTCTGCATGTGGATTGCCAGTTTTTCAAACATGATTTATTAACAAGGCTATCTTCCCTCAAGTTTATATTTTTGGTCCCTTTGTAAAAGATCAAATAGTTCAATGTGCTTGAGCTTGTTTCTGCATTCTCTATTCTGTTCCATTGATCCTCTTGTCTGTTTTTGTGCCAGTACCATGCTATTTTTATCACCGTAGCTTTTATATAACTTCAAGTAGAGATGGTGATGCCTCCCAGTTGTTCCTCTTGCCCAGGATTGCTTTGGCTATTCTAGGTCTTTTCTAGTTCTGTGTTTATAACAGCATAATCCTTAAGACCTGAAACTTGAGAACAGCTTGTATGTTCAAAAACACATAAATGGATAGAGAAAATGTGGTATTTACACACAATGGAAAATTACTCTGCCATAAAAGATAAACTTGAGTCATTCACAGGAAAATGAGTACATTTTGAGACCATAATAACCAGTGAAATAAATCAGATACACAAGCTTAAATATTACACAGTTTCTCTTATATGAGAAAGCCAAATTATTAATGAAAAGCAATATAAAAGCTAGACAAATAAAGAGATAGATCTTTCTCAAATGAGAAGGGGATCAAGAGATGGAAAGAAGGGAGGAAAGGGAGAGAAACAGGAGCTAAAAAAAGGAACTAAACTGTGTTATGTACATGCACCAACTCCCCATGAGGAATTTAAACATTGTGTACCACAAACATGTACTAATTTAAAAAAACTCAGAAAGTATCCATGCTTCCTCCTGCCCTTTCTGGAAAAAGCAGTGCCTCTGCCCTTTCTAGATTATCCTTAAGGATCTTGGAAGAAGTCTCAGAAAGTTCCAAAAAATGAACATGACCTGAAATAACTGATCCTTCACTGCCAAAGTTTGTAAATATGTATTTATCATCTTTTGCTCTGTGGGATTAATTAGTTACAGAGACCATGTGTTTCAGAACATCTGACTATTATACTAGTATTTAAATGTTTGCAGTGCACAGAAATATTTCTGTGTGAAGCAGATTGAGGTAGTGAAAATATGAGGATTAAGAAAAGCACAAAACAACCACACTACATGGGCACAGCTGGGCGATCTACACTGGCTGCAAAGATTTTATCTGTTTGTCAGACTTGCAAAAAGAACTCAGGGGGAGAAAGAATGATGGTGCAAATATGATGATGTATAGCCAGGCAAGTCAGCCAGGAACACTGTTATTTTAGGAAAAGTCAAGAATGCGGAAGTTCCAGTGGCTCTCATAGGGACTGGAAAAATGAAACTAGCATTTTCCCCAAGTAGGACTAAATGAGCGATGGTACCTGACTAAATCAGTGTCAGAACTAAATATTTATTTGTACCCAGTTGTTATATTTGCCCATCACCAAAAATTCATAATTCATTCAAAACATAATTTATTTTCCTTATTTATTTTGGGGTTATGTAAGTAATAAATGTTTATTGTAAAAAATATAAACCATATGAGTAAAAAGAAAATTCTTTCCCCTCTACCAGTCTAAACCCCAAAAGTAACACTCTTTAACAGTTTAGTATTTAATGTTAATTCTAAATTTTGATATGCACTGCTACACACATGTGTGGACACATATATAATTAAAACAGGCTTATCCTATACATAGTGTTCTGTAGTTTTCTTACTACACTTAAAATAACTATCCTCTACGTTCTTTCATCTTTGTTAGTAGAAACTTCCTATTTTTTGCCTTGTATGGCTAGCCCATCATTTATTTAACACATCATTTATTTAACCTAATGGCTGGGATTTAGGTTTTCTTCTACCTAACAATTATTAATTGAGGGTTTGTTATTCTCCAGGGACACTGTGGAGGAACAGAAGATATATAAAGAATCATCTGTTTTCTCAAATAGTTTGAGGCTGAATACATGAGGCTGATACATTGTATAGCAAATAATTTCCAAATTTTAGCATAACTTGGTATGCATTCCCAATGACACAGAATCTAATAGCACACAGAATCAAAATAGCCCAAAAAACAAAGACATTGTACAGGAGTTGTTTTCTCAGGAGAAAACCTAACATACCAAAACACAATGCCTAAAGGGAAATTATCTGTATCATACAGATTTTGTTCTTACAAAGTATTTGATTTGTGAAGGGCTCTCCTAGCACTTAAATCCTGATTTCTGTATCAACAGCTATTTGATAAATTTTAGGACACTTGTCTAGTAAAAGAAAACTTGAGGATTATGAACTCCTGAATTTTGGTTCTGTATTTCCATGTCCTGGAATATTCAAGTGGAAAAGAATATAAATTGATATGGTTTTAAAGAGTCTTCAAACTTTAAGTGTGCCAGGAGATTTTATCTCCCATTTTGTTTCCAGGACTCTTGGCTACTTGTTCCTCTTGGACTTCCATTTCAGAACTTCAAGCATACTCTCCTAACTGCAACAGCCACAGTAGACATTGTGCACAAGGTACTGGTACTGCCTTTCCACGATCCCTTGAGCCTTTTGTCTTCAATATAGAGCTTCCTTCCCTGTTGCTACTGAGGTTTTACTGCCCACTGGCACCTGTCTGGCACTCACACAGGAGCACTGTGGGATGTAAGGACTCAATGCCTGGTGGAATAGACCTTCCACCAGCAGAATATAAGACAGCAGATAAATTCTCCTCCTTCCTCCACCACAGCCAACAGACTGTCTTAGAACTCAGGACCCCTCTCAGATGACAGTCCCATGAGGTGGTACAATTGAGTAGTCTTCACCTGACAAGGTGGCCAGCTCCATAGTGCACCACCTTACTTTTGTCCTGTCATCTCCCCTCCCCACCTCCTTCAAACTGTGTTTTCTCTTCCCTGGTCTTATATTCCCTGTGCCTGCAGAACCCAGGCAAAGGCAGCAGAGACTGCATAAAGGAGTGAACTGCATGAAGTTTGCTACCTCATTCATACTGACCACTTACTGAGCACCTACTAAGAGCCCCGCAATTGTGTCAAGCACTCTCTTTAAGTAGCCACCTCACTCTAAAGAGGTTATTGCTATTCACTGAATTTTTATTCTGTGAGAAAGAAAGCTTCAGAGGCACTGATGTATTTCTGTATCTCTGGACATTTCAGTTCTCTCTAGAAATAAAACACTTATTTCAGTGTCTTGCAGCTTCAGGATTGAGTATGCCTGGTGATTTTAGATAAATATTGAAGATATGATAGGAAATCCTCTAGAAAAAAAAGATTTTCTATTTAAGATAGATTGGTTTTAAAGAACAGCAATTTAGGGCTTCACACAAAAGCCCACAGAAGCAGGTCAGCAGGACTTAGGTATGAGGAGGTGGAGCAGAGGTTGGGTCATGCTCAGTAGAGCACAGGAAACTGATTACAGAGGCCGGTAGCAACTAGATTGGACACAAGCAAGATGAGGCAGGTGGTACCAAGTAGGAGGAAAGTGAGGATCAAGTCCCAGGCAGATAGATCCTGGGAGACTGGGTGTTTGTTCATTAGAAGTAATCTAGGACCTTGGAGAGCTCATGTAGGGGTGGGATAGTATTTTGATTCTATTCTTTCTGTTAAGTCTTGCCCTCCTTGAGCTAGTTTGTCAATGGAGGGGCAACTTATTAGGAGAGGCTAAGCCTGCATTATCACTTTCATCCAAATTTAAATCTATAATCTGCATCGGATGACAGGACTGTGCATTATTCTAAGAGAGTGTCTGTGTTACCAAGGATCCTGGAATCTAGAGTCCTGTCTGCATACATGAAAAGGACGCTTGCATACATGGAAGTGAATCCAAGGGGTGTGTTTAAGAGTTAAAGCCAAGAACATTGGTAAGAGGGTCAGGAAATGCGACTAGGAAGAAAAAAGTCAGTAAAGGTATGTTTTGAGTAGATTACCAAAGGTAGGACCTCTGGAAGACAGTTTAGTACATGCTTAAGTGACATCTAATCAAGTGGCAGACAATCCAGGATGTCTGCATACAGAGTTCTGTCAGCTATTGGATGAAAGTTGTTCCTAGGGATTACAACCTCCCATGTCAGTACTTGTAGTGCGTCCATCAGTTTAGGCTAAATGGACTGTCAAGGTTGCAGAAAGCCTCCCCCCTCAAAGGTAGATGGAGGTAGGTCACTCAGGACTGCAGCTCATGCAGGGGATATGGATAGGTCACCAATAACATCCTCTCTCCTCTCCTGGTTATGACGCCTGCTCTTTTTCTTTGCTGGTTAGATCAAAGCTATGTCTTAATAGATGTCTTCTCCCAGAGTCCAGGCTTAGACATAGTTTTAGAGATTTATCCAATTCCAGGAGACATTTTGGACAAGGTTTGTAGCCTCAGACACTGTGATCATCAGGTACAAACTGCAAATGACTGAAAACATGAAGAGACAACTAAGGCTACCTAAATAATGGGCCAACATTGTTTCCACCCATCAACCCCCATGTTTTATTCTGGGCAGTTGTTCTTTCTCATTGATGTGGTCTCCTTATTTGTACTGGTTCTCTAAAAATCAAATACCTGCACTGGGACATGGTCATTGTTTGGAGCTGAAGAATACACACACACACACACACACACACACACACACAAACACATATACACACAATTATGGAAAACAAGTATTGGCTGTTTTGTGTTGTTTTGGTTTTGATTTCTTTTAAATGATTTCTGCTTCCATATCAAATTTTAGAGTGGATTAATAGTAAATATTCTTAAAATCTTCCTACTAGTGATTATAATTTGTGTCTCTTAATTATAGGACTAGATATAACCATTTTCCTCTTAAGGAATTATTTTTATTATTTTAAATAAAAATAAAAATGTATAATATATTTTAATGTAAAGAAGACTTATTTTTGTCATATTATAGAAGAGCTATTCTTTCACCTTGTTATTTTCTTGAATAAAAAGGGCAATTTAACAGAATTAACATATATTTTAATAAAAATATCCTCCTCTCAAGGCATATTATCAAATATAGTAAAACTTTGGTTGCAAGTAAGTTCCATCAAACAAGCAAACATTTTCTAATAAATTTTAATATGATAATATCTTACAATGGGAGGAGTACATGGTGCTGAAATTCACCTGATCATAACTGAGCCAAAGATTCCTTCCTTTCCCTCTCTGTCTCTTCTTTGGGATTGTGGGTATTATGACTTGAGTCTCGATGTCTGCCCAAGGCCTCATGCGATCATGGGGCAGGCTTTCCAGAATTTGTGATAATTCATGGTCCAGTGCTGGGATTATGGGTGTGAGTGCTATACTTACCCTAGGATGGGTATGGCCTACATACCATATAAGGGACAGAACCAGTCTTTTCTCTGTGCTCCCCTCATTTTTCTCTTTTTACTTTGCTTTTTTCTGACACCATGAACTGTTGCCCCTTGGTCATGCCACCCTATCTTGGAGCCCACTGATTATAGACTAAAACCTCCACAAACTGTCCTTCATTTTGGGTGCTGGCTTTTCTGTCTCAGCAATAAGAGAAAAGTAATCAACACAGGGGGTGACTGTCTCTCAACAGCCAGAAGTTATAGAAGAGGTCTTGTCTGAAGAAGAGGAGGAGAAAAAGGGAGAGGAATTCCTCACTTCAAATGATGAAAGGAAGAAAAACCAAGTAAAAGCTGGTGAGGCCCAGATAACCAAGGAGCCTTCTCAGCAGAACCACCCCACCATGGCCTCTGCATGGAACAACATCCAGAGCAGTCAGACCAAAGCAGTTGCTTTTCTCCTTGTCCAGTTAACTCAATTCAGAGTCTAAGAAGGAAGTGACCAATTAACTGGCCAACCCCAGAGCATGAGTTATGCCCATTGATGTTGCAGAAGAGAAAAGCAAGGCTGGAGCAGAAGGTACATTCAACTGTTGCATGCACAAGCACCTGAGTTGGCCAGACCACTGAGACTGCTCAGAATAGGGCAGTTAATTACCTCCAGAAAACTGAGGCAGGTGAGAAAAGCAAAAATAAAAAAGCAGCAGGCTGCATAAACGCTGACAGGTGGTGTGAGAAAGAGAATTCTTCGGCATACTTCATATACAACCAGATCTTAAAGACATACTTTAGCTTTATATACTAAAGGTTATCAAGAAAAATTGTATTCTCCGGTTTTTTAGACAAAAAACAAAGCCAATATCTGGGGCAGCTAAGAAGAACTCAGTTACACAGGAGGAAAGCTTGCTCATCATTTCCATGAGAGACTGACCTTGTGCAGCAGCCAGCACTGACAACAGCACAGGCCCTTTGGTTGTGTTGTGCAATCTTGACTCAGTCCTTGCTTTGTAGCTAAAAGTCCTTGGTGACAAGGATAATCCCCACCTTTGATCAAATGACTGCGTCTTCTATCTTGCAGCCAGTGGGGCTGCACTGAGCCTGGTGGAAAGGAATTCAGCAATGCTGACAGCAGGTGGGATGGGACCCAGTCACAAGGGTTCTTGGTCTATTCAAGGACTGCAGATTTGAGATCTTTGAGAACTGAGCATGGATGAGATAATTTTTAATTATTTGGTCCTATGGTATTTAAAGACAAAAAAAATAAGGTAGGAATAGGCTTTTGTTCTAAGAGATTTTAGTGCCCTGATTACAGTGTCTCATGCCTGTACTTTGTCTGGTTTCAAGAGAAACAGAAATCAATGAAATACCTTACAGAAGGAAGCATGTCCAGGTGCACATGACTATATGATTCTCTTAACTCTTTGCAGAAAATATTTTCTATAAGTTTTTGAAAAATATTTCAAGTTGTAGACATATGATAGAAAGTTCCCTTCTTCATTGACAAATTTCTGATATTGACATCTTATATAATTCTGGTATAATGACCAACCACAAGGAATTGCACTGACATGATACTGTTAACCCCTCTACGGATCTTATTTGAATTATGCCTGTTTTTCCACTGTATCCTTTTTCTGGTCCAAGAGCTAAAGTAGTCCCCACATGACAATTAGTTGGATCGCTCCATAGTGTCTTCCCATCTGTGAGAGTTTTTATTTCTCCTCCATGCCCCAGGAGCTTGTGAAGAATGTGGATCCCTTACTTTATGGAACATCCTTCCATCTGGTTGAGCTCATGTCTTTTTTAAGAATTACAGTGAGGCTATATATTCTCTATGGGCTGAGTGTGTGTCCTCTTCCAAAGTCACATGCTGAAATTCTAAGGCTTGATGTGATGTTGCTAGGAGGTGAAAAGTAATAGGTGATAAGAGGAGCATCACCATCGGACTTAGTGCTTTTACAGGAAGAGACAGGAGTTCACTTCCTCCCTGTCCACTCTACACCATATGAAGATGCAACAGGAAGATGCCCATCTGCAAACCAAGAAGCAGGTCCTTACTAAAAACCACAGCAGCCAACACCTTGGATTTGACTTCCTGGATTTCTGGAAATATGAGAAATAAATGGCTGCTGTTTAAGCCTCTCCATCTATGACAATGTATTGTGGCAGCTTGATCCTGTTTCCAATAGGAACATCACAGCAGTAGTCTGTGCCCTTTCAGAGCACTGTGTCGTGGGCACATGGTGACCACCTACCTGTCTTATACCTGGTGGTTCCTACTTGCCTCCTTTGATGGGGATCAAAGGAGGTGACTACCAAGTTCCTTGACTGTGCCTCTCATTTCCCTTCAGTACAACTGGAGTCACACTGTCACTATGCAAATGCCCTATTCCTCCTCAGACTTTTACCTGTTAATTTTAACACACATTAAATATTCTTGGCTTCAACACTTGTCACTATGGTGTTGAGCTCAAGGTGTTTTTCTTTTTTATTTTAAAAAGCAAAACAGAAAAAAAGGATAGAAATGAGACAGAATGTCAAAAAAGTAGGGAATTAATACTAGTAAATATATTGCATATTGTTATCTTAGAAGTAGTTTTCAGGCTATAAAATCTAGGCACAAAAGTGATCAATCAAACAATAACAGCACAAACTGTTCTTTTTGATGAACTAAGAGAGATTAGTGATATAGTTATCTATCTAGCATATATATACATACATATATTTACATATGTTTACCAACATGCATGTAACATTTTCCTTGCTTTCTTTTTTCCTTTCTCCTTATCTTAGTTGTTCTGTCCTTTTGAGCACTTTCTTTCCCTTTCATTACTACAATATCTATTGTATCTTTTGGATCATATTGTTCTTTTAGATTTTTATTCTTTATTATTTTTTACTATGGAGACAATACAATCTTTATAAATGTGAGTTGATTTATTTCACTTATAAGTGTGGCCTCAAATTCCCTCCATTTAAATATAAAAGCCTCAAGAGTATTCTTTTTATAGCTGAGTAATATTCCAGTGTATGAAAATACCATATCTTTTTTATCCATTCTGTGGCTGATGGGCATTGGTTATTTCCAAGATTTAGCTATCAAAAATTGTGCTGCTATAAAAATGGGTGCACATATATCACTGTGGCAGCCATTCTTTCTGGAGTGAGATGGAATCTCAATGTTGTTTTCATTTGCATTTCTTGAGTGTCTAGTGATGTTGAGCATGTCTTTATGTATTTATTTCCCATTTGTATTTCTTCATCTGAGAAATGTGTGTTCATTTCAGAAGCCCATTTTTGGATTAGGTCTTTGAGTATGGGAGACCTGATTTTTTCAATTCTTTATGTGTTGTAGTTAAAAGTCCTTTGTCTAAGAGACGGCTGGCTAAAATTCTTTCCCATTCTGTGGATTTTCTTTTCATTCTGCTAGTGATATATTTTGAAGTACAAAAACTTTTTAATAAGAAGAGATCCCAGTTGTTGATTCTTTGAAGTATTTTCCATGCAGTTTGAGTTTTGTTCATGAACTCTTTCCTATGCCTATGTCTTCAAGATTTCTGCCTACCTACCTTGTCTTCCAGTAGATTTAGTGTTTGTTTTAATATTTAGATCTTTGATCCATTTTGACTTTAGTTGAGTGCATCGTGACAAATGATAAACATAGGTCTAGTTTCAGTCTTTGGCGTGTGGAAGTAGTTTGCCTTTTCCAGAATGTCACAAAAATGAAACCATAGAAACTACAGCTCTTGGAATTTGACTCCTTCACTTCTCACAATGCTTGAGAAAATCACTCATATTGCTGCGGTTATCAGTACTTTGGTCCTTTTGATTGTTACTCTTTTACCATTTCATGGATTTACCAAGTCACTCGCTTTACCAGCCACTGGACAGTGGACTGTTTCCAGGTTTAAGGATTCTGAACAAGGCCACTGCAAGCATTCAGGCACTGTTCAGTGTGGAACTGTGTCTCCATTTCTCTTGAGTATGCACCTATGTGTAGGATTCTTAGAGTATAGAGAATGGGGGCAGGGCAAGGAGCATTATAAAAAACAGCCAAACCCCTCCCCTAGGTGGCCAGACCTGTTTTGGATTCTGAGCAGCAGTTTGGGGTCACTCTCATCCCCAGCAGGACATTAAGGCAATAGAGGTGGGGATGGAGATGGGTGTATCCCCCTCCCAGTTGCTTTATGCTAACAATGACAGAAAAGTATTTTTTGCCATCTGTAGTCCCTCTTTCTTGATAAGTCTATTAAATTAAAGTATCCTGCCCATTTCCCATTGGGCTGTTTGTTTTCCAATTGCTGAATTTGGCAGATTCTTTACATATTCTAGAGAGCACAAATTTTTAAATATAAATCAGATCCAATTTATCCAAACCCCTTCAGGGTTTGTGTTAATGTTCATTTGTTTTGGTTGATTTCTTATGGTTTAAGCTTCCTCGTCTGAATTATTTTCTTCACCTTGGTAGCTTTTATGGAAGAAAATATGTCTTGTTTTCTACAGACATCTCTAGGACAAGTCATTTAGTCTTCACACGATTTAGTTTTCATTATCCGTTAAATGGAAACAACAGTTTCTTTTCTTGGGGGAAATTTCTGTGTTGACTCCTCATAAAAATCAAGATATTTACCTCATGAGTGGCAAGATCACTGGGCTTTAAGTTCTATGTCAGCAGTGGCAGGCAGCTGGAAGGCAAGAGGAAATGAGGATTTTCAGGAATAAAGTATTCCTGGAATCCGGGCTTGCAGGTGGGCAAGGAGCAGTGGGGACTGGACAGAACTCAGATGAGACACTTGCCTAAATGAGCCAGGCCCCAGGGCAGAAAGGAGGACTCATGGGGAGCAGACTTCAGACGCTATCAATCTTCACATACCTCAAGACTGTCATGTTAAGTGAAATCAAACACATAAGCTTGTGACACATGGTTTCTCTTCTATGAGAAGCTCCAAGTATAAATAAGAGCAAAATAAAACACAGATAATAGGAAAAAGAAAGAGAGATCGTTTGCAAATGAGAAGTGGCTTTAGTGACACACGGAGGGGGAAAGGGGACTGAGATGTGTTATGTTCATGCACCAGCTCCCCATGAGGTATGTAATCATCATGCACTGCAAACGTGGACTAATAACAGTATATAATCAACACATTAATCATGAAGATTGGTGCATGTACAGAATACATCTCAAGTCTATTTTTTAATCCCTCTCCCCATGCCTCCCTGCAGCCCTTCTCCTCTTCCTTACAAAAATTCTATTTTCATTTTTTTTTAAAGACAGGGAAAGTATACTCAGAACCAAAAAGAGAAAATACTAATGTTCAACAACCTGAAGAGAATGTCCAAGCACTGGAAACAAAACAGGGAAAGACCCAGAGGTTTCTACACACTGATAATGTCATTACCACTGCCTGCAGAGAGGTACTGCTCTGTGCAGTACTATCTGGCCTCAGTTCCCTTTAAAATGTTGATTTGTTAAGAAAGTAAGAAAGGAAAGCCTGTATATGGACTCCAGGGGGCTCCATCCTTCTCCTTGAGGTTCTTGCCTTGTGCTGGACCTGGAGCCAGGAACCTTACTGTTCCCAATCCCCATGTGTCCTCCACACTACCTTGTGTGTCTCTAGCAGCTGCAGATGATAGAAGATGAGAAGTGACTCCAGTGCCACGGTAAACTGGAGTGACTTTGGTCAGGAAGCCGGGCCAGTCCTCTTCATGTCAAAGCAACTCAGCTCAATCAGAACAACTGTGGACCCCCGACCCTTCTTTTCTCACCCAAGGATAGCACCACCTTCAAGAACAGAAATGCCCTTCCTCGGCTTTCCTAGGGTATGTCATCACTGAGCCCCTTGACTCTGGCTGCTTTTCATGTCAGGAAGGTTTCAGGCCCTAGGGTGGCCTCCTCACCTCAATCCACTGTCACAAGCTGCTATTCAAGTCCTTTTTCACCATGCATCTTGCAAGCAAATTGTGCATTACTGTTCAAATAGGCTGAAATAGGATCTTATCAGACAGGACTTTACCAGCTGGAACCAGAAAAAAAAATATGTCCATCTGGCCTGGGCAAAGTGCCCTCCTGGAAAATTACTGCATAGCGCCAAACTCTATAAAAATACATTCTTTAAAATGCCAGCAGAAGGCACAGACTTATGGAGATATGAAGAAAGTATGCAGCCTGTGCGAAGTCCCATTCGTCACCAGCCTTAGGTAATGAGAATAAATACCCACCCATCCTCTGTTCCAGGGACATTAATAATCAGTTCATGGGAGCTCTGTCACCCAAGAGCATCCTGGCTGTGATTCTGATTCCAGGCATGAGAGAATGTGATGGAAATGTTCCATGCCCAGAGAGCAATGACATGTTTTGTCCTGTGTGGGTTGGGAATCAGAAGCAACCCTCCTGGCCAGAAGCCAAAGCTCGGGGATCCTCCTGTGAATTCTAGCTGCCTGACTGAGACCCTCCTGCAACTTCCATGGAATTTTGTTGTTCTTATCACCTCTACCTATGAAGAGGAAAGCCTGCTGACCAATGCTCCTCGACCAACGCCTACTTGACTGATGCCCCCCAACCGATGTCCAACCATGCCCTCTTCACTTCTTGTCTACATCACTGTTGCCTTCTTGTGGCTCATCTTACCCAGAGCTGCAGCCCCTGAGAGTCCAGGCATTGCAGTCCTCACCCACAAGGCCTGAAATGTGGCTGTCATAGGAGTGTGTGTCTCTAAAGAAGCAACGCAGTTGACAAGAGGAGTTAAAATGGAGTAGAAGTAGGTGCTAACCCTACACCACGATGTTCTCAGAAGAAGAGGAAATCGGGACACGGAGCCATGAGAAGAGGCCTTTTGAGGACACAATGCGAAGGTGGACACCACAGGCCGGAGAGAGAGGGCCCAGGGGAAGCCACTTCAGTTTGAACTCTGCCCCTGCTTCTGGTAGTTTGTTCTGGAAACCTCACAGAAGAATACCCACTGGGTGCCCACAACTCACCTTTCCTCCACTCAGCAGGTGCAGGACAGGTGCTTACCTCGGGTGCAGCTGCACGCAGCAGCCCCACCCCTGCAGGCATCTGTACACCTGTGCAGGCACAGACAGATACACAGGCAGGGAGCTGGATAGCAAGGAACTGCAAGGCACTCGTTGATCAACACCTTCCACTCTTGCAAATTCACCTCTTTGCTGAAACTCGGGTCAGTATTTATGGTGCCCTCAAAGGCCTTTGCAAACCTGTGTAGAGCAGCAAAAAGCTTTTGTCACCCAATACCCACATTCTCAGGAGAGGGATGACACAGGGTACTGTCTTTCTTGTCAGTGCTCCAGCTGTAGACCTATGTTCTTTTCATGATCCATGCAGCATCGCAGAGCCCTTATGGTGCTTCACAGTGTCTTTGAAGGATAGAGTAGGTCTGAATTTCCATATTTCTGTTGGGGGGCCTCATACTTAGAACAGATCCCAAGCATGGTGCTGAAGGACCATCTCACATCAACATGTGTCATAACATGGGGCACATCTTGTGGAGTGAATGTAGGCATTTGATGGGCCTCACTCAGCATGGATTACAGTGCTACTGATCACGAGTTCAATAACTTGGACCCAACAGTGTGTGTTAAAGGTGGTTTTAAACAAAACATACACGAAACAAGGTGGTGACAATGTGGTGATTCTAAAGGCTCTCAGAAACCTAACCCACAGCTTCCCTAAGAACCAAGAGAAACTCATCAGTTCACTGATCTACCGCTTTTGGTGGCTTTGTACCCAAGACTACAACAAATAATGAAAACTGTCTGTATTTCACATGAAGTGTTGTTCAAAGTTAGAAGTAGTACATAAGGATCAAGAGACTTAATAAACAAGGATATATCTTCAATAGTAGTATCTAAAATAGTGCATAAGCTTTATATTCTTAAAGATGATTTTGGAGACAGATCAAGGCTGTGTGTGTGTGTGTGTGTGTGTGTGTGTGTATAAAAATCAATTTGAGTGTTGGAGGTATGGCAATCTTTCTACTAGAAAACCCATCATGAAAAGCAACTTCCTTTATCTTGATGAATTAAATCCACATATATGGGTACATTCACATTTGTGCACTTCTCTATTTGGAGCACGTTAGAAAGGCCATGGATTGTAAGGCAGGAGATTCAAGCTCCAGCTCCAATTTTGCCACCAATTAGCTGACCCTGGGGCCTCATTTTTCTCAATGATTAAGTGTAAGGCAATAGTACTGTGTCAGCTATACTCAAATTCTAAGGTCACCGATGGGAGATGAATAGACCATATATGTCAAAAAATACCCTTTAAGTCTCCAATGATGCAAAGTGTGAATATGGCAGAAATAGAAATTGCCTCTGAATTTCTGGGAATCCAAGCCTAAAATAATTCTTGCAAAAAAGTCACTGAGAACCTCTTAACTGTAACACTGCTCTTCATGGTTTAAGAACTCTGTATTCACTAGGAAATGTAACACAAGGAAAATAATTCCTAACACTTGATCATAGCCATCTTATGGAAGTCCATTTTTGCTTACATCTGAGTAGACAAATATTTCCATATGCAGACTAGGTCCTGCTTCAGCTAAAATCCTGAAAAGAAAGCAATCACCACAATCATCACCACCACCACACCACCCCCAAGACCCTTGGATGGGAAATTAAAGGGTCCACTTAATTAATTGGTGCTGGCCTCAAATATCTGTATACTCATTATATGCTTAGTATCATTCTGGATATTTAGGGAGTCAACCAGTAGTTTGAAGTCTAATCTCTTCCTTTTGGAAGATAATAATGCAATTGGGGAGTTAGTAAATGGCATCTAAGAGCTGTTAAATACAGCAGGTAAATAGTACAAGCGATGTCACAGGCAGATTTGTGACAAGCGCTGACAGTATGTCAAGGTTTCAGAGAAGCAAAAGATGGGAGGAAGCTGAACTAATCATTGAATTTCCTGTCAAAAAAAAGCAACTTGAATTGGGCACTGATGATTGACTGCGATTTGGATAAGAAAGAGGCAAGAATGTCTTTAAGGGTAGAAATATGGGTTCAGGAGCTCACACACAAATCCATTAGAGGGGCTGTTTAGAGAGAGTAATGGTCTTCCTGTTCAGTGCAACTGGGCTTATAATGGCAGCTGGGCCCCAACTGGTGTCATTAGTAGGCTGATCACATTGCCCAGGTCACTAGATCACCACTCCTGCCCCTTTTTACCTCTTTTGAGGACACGGTCTTCAAAATGTATGAACCCTGCACACATATTAATACTGAAAATAAGATACTTGGAACTTGACATCTTTGACATACAGTAAAAGGTCTTACCCTCATACCACTAGAGAAGTTCAGTGCATGTTAGTAGATACACAAGATGGGTTTTGGTGACTCAGGCCTGTTATTGTCCCCTGTTATGGAAGACTCTCTGATGCCTGGTGCAATACAAATACAGAAAGATGTGAGGTGGAATTCTGCTGGTTTCAGCTGTGATGGCGAGAAGACTGCCATGGGGACCCTCAGGGGGTGTTGTTCCAGGGGACCAGAAACTGCACACAGGAGCTACAGGCAGCTTGTGTACACAAAGCACGGTTTCAAGGCTTCTCTGCAAATGGGCTAATTTGAATAACTTTGTGGGTCTAGTGTTCGGTGGCTGTCCCTCATTGTCTAGGACATAGCCTCTGGTTATTTGGGCAAGCCCATAGTGCCCTGAAATGTGAGACCCTGAGAAGGAAATGATTGGTCATTGACTTCATCAGCTGTGCAAGAAAAGGAACTGAGCAGTTACAGCGAGGGCCTTAAAACTGAGCTAAGGTGGCGTTTCCAAAACAACAAGCAAAATGTATCATTTCCTTCTGTGATCTCTGCTGTAACAGAGGGACTAGAAGCCTGATAACTACCATAGTACAAGATTCTCTAGGGTCAGAGTTCTAATTAGATCCTGCCACAGAGATGCACATGTGTAAGAAATGAGATGGGGGAGACATCTACTTCTGTTCCTCCAGTATGTGGCAAGAGCACATCTGGATTTTAGGAGGTGGGATGTTATTGTATTTTCCATAGAGTTCCCTGAATGTTAATCACCTTGTGACTGCAGACAGCAGTGACATGTCCTGCACCTTCCCGACCTGGGCATTCACTGGCTCTAGTAGTAGATTTATTTACCTGCCCTTTGCAGCACCAGTCCTTTCCACGGAGCTTAAATTCTCAATGCCCTGCATTCAATATGTTTCTGCTTGAATTCTAAAATGGTTGCTGCTTTCCTGATGCAGCTCCTGCAACATAGCAGAATTAAGCTTCTGAGAAGCTTTGCTATAAACAAAACAATAGCTTAGCATTTCTCAAACATATTTCTCCACAGAATCTATCTCTCCATCCCACACCAAACCCTCTCCTTACCAAAAACTTTCTGTTATCTAGGAAACCTTTGTTCCATGAGGCACCTTTGGAAAGCAAATAAGGAGTTGAGGTTGAGTCAGGAGTCCAGAAATGTTGACCTAAACTTGATCAAGTCACATAACCTCTTTTCTGTTTTTTTTTGTTTTGTTTTGTTTTTGTTTTTTTGTCTCTTTACTGGGTCAAAAGAAGAGTCGGATAAAGTGCTAACATTTTGATTCTATGAGAAATGCTACACTTAAAACCTATTACTGCTCAGGTGGAAAGCATCTTTTTGAAACTGTTATCTTTTGCTTTGCCTTCTCTTCCTTCTTTTGGCTTGGTTTGCCTTAATATTTTGAGATTAAAGAAAATTCTAAGACACTGGCAACAAATAAATAAATACCAAGTAGCTCTTTCTACTGTGGGTCAGTGTGGCTTTTAGAATTCCATGGTAGTAGTCCTGGTACTTAAACCATTCCCTTCACCAAGAAGTTACATTTTGTACTGACAGAGCATGGACAGAAAGATACTGAGAAGAAATTTTCAGCATTCAGACAGAGGTATTGTAGAAGGTAACAGGCTCCTTGACACAGGGAGCATCCAAGTAGACACTAGAAGCTAGTTTGGAAGGAGGCAATCTAAGGCTTATCTTCATTTTTCTTTCCTGTCCAGAATGTTGATGATGATACAGCTCATTTACACAGATCCTCACATTATACAAATGAGGAAACTGAATACCAGTGAGGTTATATGTCTTTCCCAAGGTCACATAAGTAGTCCACAGCAGAACTGGTAGAAGACACAAGACATCTCCTTCCTCTCCCCAGTGCATACCTGGAATTCATTTTACTTTCTTTGAGGAGAAATATTTTCTCTATAATTATCTATTTAACATCTCTTGAAAGAAGCAATGGTGGGAGTTACAAAACAACTTGACATTGATGGGTACCATAGGGAGGTGGGGAAGTTCAAGGTCAAACTTTTGCTCTTGGGATTCTTCTATTTGGTGCCTTGGATGTGGAAATGTGCTCCAGCACTGCTTGGTCCATGGAAGCCTGGCCAGGTTCTGGGCTTTCCTGTTGATACAACCAGGCCCTGCATTCTCCATCCTCCCATAGACAGTCCCTCCTGCCTTGTTTTTGAGTCCTTGCAGGCAATCCAGAGAAACCAGCCCAATTCAAGGCTCTGTCACAGGCTTTGCAAACAAGCCCCTCACCCAGAGAGGACACCAAATGCAGCCCGAAGTTGCATTATTTGCCATGTGGTTCTCTGGAGCTGGGAGCTGGGCTTCCTTTGCTAAGTGTTTGACAGAATCCACAGCTGCCTTCACAATGCAGCTGGCAGTGGGTGTGCAGAGGGTGGTGGCCTTTTCTTTTATTACCCAACCGCTTTCATTATCCACAAGCTCTTGATCAGGGAACTAAGAAATGCTGCCAAAGCAGAGAGTGTGACAGTAACTCTGCAGGCAGACAAGTGCTTAAGGCAGGTCTGATTTTATCCTGAGCTTTTCCCCAATGGCTTTAACCAAAAGGAATACAATGTTAGAAATCATAGAGGCATTCTGTTTTCCTAAGAACTATAAAAACAAATCAAAGTCATTACTTGCAAAACATAATCTGATATTTAAGTCATCTATTTGTTCCTTTTGTTTTGTCATGTGTGGAGTTCAGTGAGACCTCAGGGAGGTCTTGATAGGAGCCAAAGGATAGTTGGTCAAAGGCAGCTCCAATTTTCTGACATTTGTGCTTGGAGATTCTTGCTGGAGGCAGAGGTAGGATGGAGTAGGAGAGCCTGGCCTCAGACTGTTTTCAAAATTAGCACTGAGTCTCCTTCGAGCCTGCCGAGTTCTCCCAGCCCCCTCGCTATACTGGTCACAGTGTCTGCTCATCATTTCCCTTTGAGTCCAGATACAGTGTCACCCCACACTGTGGCTTGCATTTTATTCTTTGAACTTGTTTTTAATTAACACATAATTGTATTTTTTTCATTTTGATGAGGTACCTTTTACTGTTGTTATTGATAGCTTTAATCAGAATGCACATACCTCCAAAATTCACACTTTGAAATCTGATCACCCATGTGATGGTGTTAGGAGGTGAGGTCTTTGGGAAATGGCGAGGCCAGGATGGGTGCATCCATCAAAAAAGGCTCTCTTCCATTATGGGAGAAAGTACCAAGGAGGAGCCATCTAGGAACCAGAAATCAAGCCTTCATCAGACACTGAACTTTCTGGAGCATTCATCTTGGGTGTCCTACTCTCCAGAAGTATGAAGGTTAGATTTCTGTTCTCTAAAAGCTGTCTAGTTTATACCACTTTGTTACAACCATCCAAGAAGACTAAGACATTACTTCTCAGTGGCACATTTTGTCCATCCTGAACACTCTATACTTGGCCTCCAGTGCCATGTCCAGGCTTAATTCTGCAGATTCTCATTCAAAATTCTCTTTCTGTCTTGCAGGACATTTCAAGATCTAACCAATTATGCTATGGCCCTGGAGTAGACTCTGTCTCCTCCTTCCTGCTCTTTGTCTGAGAACTGTGAAATTTCAGAAAAAAGGCATGGCACAGATCTCAATTTGCACACCTGAGGACTGTCAACCATGTGACCAGGATTTGAGCCTGTGTCCTCACCCACAGTTGCTTTCCCCTTCACAGAGCAAGGGGAGGAGAATGTCCATTACTGCCCCTCTGAGTGGGCTCACTTATTTATCTGCTGCACATGCGTTTTGAGAGTAGACTCTCTAGTAGGTTGTAGGGTACATTAGTCAAGAAGACAAGCAAGATCCCTGCTGGTGGGAGATGCACACCACAAAGAGCAAAACAAGTAAGAATGAAATCACAATGGAAGTTAATCAGGATGTTGCACTTTATCAGAATAAAAAAGGCTACTACTCAGGATCACCACGTAAGAGATCTATTGAAGAATGTTACTTATATTGAAATATAAAGGGAAAGAAGCAGATTCACAGGGAGTAGTTTCTGTGGGAGGAAATGGATGTGGGTGCAGAAAACCCAGAGGAGCAGATCATGCCCTACGGAAAGTCTATTGTTTCTGCTCACCACTTCTTCCTTCTGGGAAGAGGTAACAGAGGGATACACATAAGACAACTTTCCAACCCGCCTTCTTCTGCCCGACATTTTGTTACAAGTCTTAGCCAATGCATTAAGGCAAGAAAAAGAAATAAGGATGTAAATATTGGAAAATAAAACTAAAAACACATTTACTAACAACATAATGTGTATGAAGGAAATCTAAATGAGTTGATACATACTTAGAGCAAATTAATAAATATCAAGATCACAGAACACAAGTTTAATACTAAAATGAATATTTTTATTCTAATAAAATATAGGAAATTACAGTGAGGATAACAATATTATTTATAAAACATAAACCACCAATTATATTGAGATAAATCTAATGAAAGATACATACTATTTGAGTTCAAGACTTATAAACCTGCAATAATCAAGACAGTGAGACATGTCGATAGAAAAGACTACAAGACCTAGAAATAAGATGCTATAAATATGATAGAGTGATTCTAAATAAATTATGAAGTGAGGCCCAATAAAGAAAGGAAATTCATTTTGACAAAGGGTGGTGATGCAGCTGGGTATTTGTACTGGTCAGCTTTCCCCTTGCTGGAACCAACTACTTGACACCCACAAGGTAAAGGAGGAGAGATACGATATGGCTCATGGTTTCAGAGAATTCAGTCCATGGTCAGCTGACTACAAGGCAGAAAATCGTAGCAAAAGGATATTGCAGAGCAAAGTTGCTTAGTCCATGGTTGCTGTGAAACAGAGCAGGGGATTAGTGCCAGAGAAGAAGGGCCCAGGGCCCAGATACAGTACCCAAAGCAAATCTTCTATGACCCATAGACACCCCCACAGTGTGCCCTATCTTCTGGATGTCTCCAAAGTCAATCAAGTTGACAAGTTTAACCATCATAATATTCAATATAAAAACATACTTATATCCTTAAAATTAATTTGAAATTAATTATAAAAGCTAAAACAATGAAGTGTTCTGAAGGAAAAAAATAAAAAAAGAACAAAATATTCTCCTGTCTCGGAATAACCAGAATGTTTTTGTAAAAGGCATTAAATATTAAATGAAAATAAAAATAAACCAAACTTTAGCAAAAGTACAATTTTTTTTAACAAAGATGTCTTAATAAAGTCAATAGACAAGCCATAAACTGTGGGAAAAGGTAAGGGCTTATTACATAACACCTACAAATCAATAATAAAAAGATAGCAATCCAACAAAAATAGTCCAAGACTTAAATGTACACTTGATAAAAGAAGATACAATCACAATCAATAAACACACAAGACGCTACAATAAGCCACCAGGCAAACTGAAATTACACCTCACAGAAATACCTGTATGCCTACTGGAATTATGAAGTTTAAAATATTGTTAATGCCAAGTCTGGACAAAGCTGTGGAAAAACTGGAGCTCCCATTAATTTCAGTGGTGGGTCATAAAATACTATGACCATCTTGGAAAAACAGTTGGTAACTTCTCATAAGTTAAACAGCCAGAAGTCAGATGAGCCAGAAATTCCATTGCTAAGTATTTACACAAAAGAAGTGAGAACCCAGGTACACAGATATACAAAATCTAGAAAAATATTCATGACATGTTTATCCATAGTGGCACCCAAATGGAAACAGTTCAAATGTTTGTCAACTGGCAAATACACAGAAGTACAGCGGCATAATTATGCATGACACATGGCTCAGAAAAAATTACTGAGACAACAGCATGGATGAATCTCCGGCACATGTTGAATGTAAATGGTCTGACCTCAAGGTATGTAGTGTATGGATTCTTTTATGGGAAGGGCAAGAACAAAAGAATTTCATTTGTAATACAAAGACAATTATGATCTGCAAGTTACTGACTAGAAATGGTCATGAGAAAACTCAGAGGTGATGGAAACTCTCTGTATCCTAAATTAGTTCATAAATCTAGACAATTTATACTTTTTCAAAAGTTGAATTCTGTACTTAAAATCTGTACATTTCAATGAACACAAAATATACCTCAATGAAATAAAAATTCTCCCCTCTCTTCTACTACCTCCCAAAAGTGAATAGAAGTGTTTTTCAAAAGAATCAGAACAACTGATGCTGTGTAAAAAGTTCTAGACTAGAAAGCCTGTCTCTGTCCCTCTTTTACTGGACCTTCATTTGTGCATATTGCCTGGACCACATGAGATGCCTGCTGTAAAGATTCATAATACAAATGCTGCCAGTGATAGCACTGTGTGCCAGGGAGGTGCACTTCTATGTGGTGAAATATATACTTTTTAAATTGTATTTCTTCTGAGCAGCCCAGGATCTGATGTAGAGCCCAAAGACAAGTGTCCCTTTGGTTAGGAGGAGGCAGGATGAGGGTGAACCAGTTGCTTTGCTTTGTCCTTTCCCTTCTCTCAGTCAGTGTGCCATGGAGCATCTCTACCCAGCATGAGGCAGTGTGCAAACACCGAAGAAAAGCATTCCTTCCTGTTACACTTGCCGCTGTGGCCTGTGCCAGCCCATCTTAGTAAACACTGTAATGGACCCTCCCAGCCTCACTTGCTGGAAACACAGTCTGTCTTAGCTTGTGGCTAGCATGAGGACAGCAGAGCCAGGATTCTTTTGCTGGTACTTGGCCTTATCTCCTCATTCATCCTGAACCCCAAACCCACTGCTCACCCTTTTCGTCTCCTCCACCTCCGAGGCCCATTCCACCTGCTCCTGGTCCTGGCTACCTGAAGACATGGAGCCAAACTGACACTATCAAGCCTTGCCCGTATTTCTCTTTCTTATTTTTTTTTTTTACTTTCTTGATTTTGTTCTGTAGGCACTTCATGATTCTTTAATAATTTTTAATTTTATTTTAAAGAGAAAAAATGTCAATGCACAATAATTAGGGGGTAACAATGGTATATACATTCTGTATTGTTATCTTCACATCAGTTCCTCAGAGTACAAGATATCTGCATTTGATCAAATAATACTAGCACAAACCTTTCTCCTCAATGAGCTCAGAGAAAACAGTAGTGTAACTATCTTAACTATCTCTTATATGTGTAATTTCAGCTTCCAACATGAGTGAGACAATACAATGTTTTCACATACGTGTCTGATTGATTTTTGCTTTATCTCCTCACTTTTCTGATATTTCCCCCACTGTTGTCTCTGAGCCTCAGAAAAGACAAGAATCTGTTCAATCACAAATCCCCTTTTCTGTGAATCCATTGCTTTGTACTCTTCTCTAAATCCCTGGTAATGGGAAATAATTCGAGGTTTTGGGCAGGCCACCAGGACAAACAGGATCAAAAAAATACAGAGGCCAAACTGATCTGACTCCAAAGAAGTGCATCGGCAGTGTGCTGTGTGGGCTGCCGTTCCAAAATTCCCACTACAGTTGTCCCAGAACACCCAGCGTACTCCACCTGGCCAACAGTTTCAAATATTAATTAATGAGCGATTAGTTCAGCCTCATAAGTTATCACTCTAATAAAACTGGCGTTGAAGCAGGAACCACAACCAGTTTGAGTGTGTTATTGCTATTCGAACAGACCTCTTTAATTCAACAATTGGGAAGCATGAAATGTAGTTTAATAGACATAATTTGAGGATATAAAATTGTTCATCTGGTGTGAGCCATTTATCTTCATTAATACATCTCAGGTCATGGGGAAAGTGACTTTTTTCAACAGGATCTAAAAAGACTACTTGCTTGTTTCCTCCCTGTTCTCTAAACTACTAGAACCAAGAAAAAGATTGGCCGAATACCGAGGGGAAGGTCTGGGGTAGTAGCGCGATCTTACATCTCTCATATCCATCCCTATCATGTCCAGAGTTAGGGTTGGGGTTAGGGGTAGGGATAGGGTACTGAGTCACAATTAAAATTCAATTGTCAAATTAAACTAAATACAAAATTAGAAGAGCTTGCTTTGGGTTGGGTAAGTTTATAGAAGTGGCAGACAATTTGTTACATCCCTTTCATTGTGCAGTGATGCTCATTTTGCAGACCCTCTCTGCAGCCCAGCACCACTGCCGTCCAGTGCTCCTGCCACATCCACCTGAGATTTGAGTTTCTGCCATCATCTTTATCAACATGAAGTCCTAGGGGAGCTTCTCTTTCAGTCTCTTTTCCAATTCCTAATTTTACCACTCAACACTTTTGAAGTTATTTCTGTTGATAATTACATAGAAAGTCTTTCTATTTTCTTAAAGTACACTAGTATAGATATCTTGTTCTTCAAAAACTTAATGTCATGCTTACTTTTTCATTGCTGATTGGTCAATTCTGCAAGAATTTATGGTATTTCAAATTCAAACGTTACAGGGATAATGGGACAATGGTGGAAAAGAAGGGAGTGATCTGGGTTCCTCTTGTTCTGCTGGTAACTTAGTTCTTTATATAACCATGGACAAGTCTCTAGACCTTTCAAAACCTCACATTTCTCATCTATAAATTGAAGATAATTATACCTCCCAGGGTTGCTATTAAAATCAGATGAGGATAATTGAAGTGAAGATGCTTTGAAAAATAAGAATCCTGTACTAAAGCAAGATGTAGTCACACATGACAAAGCTTTCCACTGTAGGATGGTGTGTATGAAACTTTTTTAAACCTCTACTGCATACCTAATTAGGGAAATGGTCTTTATCATTTCCATTTCTACTGGCTAATACCAAAGTCAATATCTTTCTGCAGAAACTTAAGTCCTTGATTAGCAACATAGTGAACAGCATCACCATTTTTAGTCCCTGAGACCTGAAACATGGAAACTATTTTGTACTTGGATTGCAGTGTCCCAGTATGGGTAGTATCATGCTGGTTTAAAACCAATTCCCTGTGTATTGCTTTTCAAATATCACAAACTAGGTGGCTTCAGACAACAGCAATTTATGTTCTTATAGTTTTGGAGGTGACAAGTTAAAATCCAGGTATTGACAAAAGAGTTGCTTCCTTTTGAAAGTCCAAAGGGAGACTATGTTCCATGCCTCTCTTCTGTTCCAGTGATTGCCAGCAATCCCAGGTACCTGCCAACACATTGTGACAACCTCCATCTCTACCTTTGTGTGTCACTCTGTTCCTTTCTTCTCATATAATCACAAGGTCACAGAGTTTAGAGACCATTGTACGCCATTATCACCTCATCTAAAACTGATTATATCTGCAAAGACTATCTCCAAATAAAATCACATTCACATGTCTGGGACTTAGGAGTTAAATAAATGATTATGATCATTATAATCTGAAACGTTATTAAAAGGCCATCTTTACTCTTCAAAGTGCCTTGGGTGACAAATTGGATAGTTACTCAAAACTTTGATACCTTGTCTTTTTCCATGATCTTATCTAGTTTTAGAGCTAGGAGATAATGGTTTCTTGAATTTTATCTATATAAGTCCATATCTATATAAATCCTTTCATTTCTGACATCTCTCACTCTATTTTACTTCCAAGCATCTGATCCTGTTTGACTGCCTCTAGTGACCCTGTCTGTTAAGATCTTCTGTCTGTGGATTCAGCCTTTGCGTGTATTTTCCATGCTACTTTCCTGTTCCCAGGTAGAACTGTAGCTATCTGCAGGCCAAATCAGCCTCTAAAATGGTCATCAGTGCAGCTAGGTTGGTATGCAGTAAAGCACAAGTAATTCATCTTCTGAGTAATATATGATTTATAATTTATGTATCTTAAACTCCCCTCCCCATGGGGATGATGTCTGGAACTGTAAAATATTTTGTTGTCTTTTTAAAACCCTATTTTAAAATATACCATATTTGTTGACATTCAACCTATTGGTCCTTAAGGGTTATTTTCTGCCTTCTTAAGAGTAGGATGGAGAAAAGAAAGGACCAAAAAGACATGACCTTCGGATGAAGTTCAGATAGTTGCAAATGGGTTCAGAGATGCTTGGGTTGACATGCTTCTTCAGGTGAGTATCAGAGTTTTGAGTGAAGGACACTCATGATGTTTTTAATTCTAGTCTTAATTCTGTGATGACTCTGTGTATCTTGCTTTGTGTTCCCACAACGCGGTGAGATCCTGTGGGTGGAGATTATTTCTAATCCTGAGTGAGTTTTGAGCCACAGAAGGTGGGAGGTACACATGATGACGTCTGTCTGCTTTTCCCTTCTCCTAAGTAAAAATGTAGTATTTCTGACAGGCTTAAACTCCCAGCAACAGAAGCAAATGTGAGTGGTTTCTAAACAGCCACGTATGGCCTGAATTCTGCAACACAGACATGGAACAGATTACCATCGGGCAGAACGTGAAGGTCGACTGCTCTAACAATCTACAAAAGAGCATTTGTGAGTGAGCCAGCAAGCTCTGCAAGAAACCTATGCTGCATAAATATATAAAAAATAGAAGAGGAGGGAAGAACACCTTTTAGGAACATTTTGAAATGCGCTGGAGGATCCTGATACGGTTAAAGGTTAATCTCTGGCATTTGGAACTAAGTAATTTAAACCATTTAAGCTTCAAAGGACAGAAAACTAGAGGGCTCCAGTGCATTCAGGATGATTTCCTTTTGGCTCTGGCCAAATCACTTGGAGCAAAGAGATTTTATTTAAAAAAAAAAAAAGGAAGAGGGAAGGAAAAACATTTTGGCAAAATCAGAAGGAAATGCTAATGGGAAATGTGAAGGGGCACTTTATTCCATAATGAAGAAAGTGGAAGCAAATTGTGCTACTCCATTTTCTGTTACTAATAGCACCGTGCTACTGAACAAAGACGTGATATAGAATAGAGCTTTATTTTGGCTCACAGCTCTGCTGCAGGGTCAAAGAATCATATCTGGTGATGGACTTCTTACTGGCTGGCACAGCATCAAGATGGTGTAGGCCATCACGCAGCAAGAGATGATGATGTGTGTGTGTGTGTGTGTGTGTGTGTGTGTGTGTGTGAGGCTTCTTTTCTCTAAAAACCATGGGGACTAGTCACAAAGGCTCCATCTTGATGACCTTATCTAACCCCAATCACATCCCAAAGGCCGTACCTCTGGATAACATAGTCAGATGAAGTTTCCACCCTCTTAATACATCAAAATAAGGTATTAAATTTCAACATATGAAGTCACATAGGACATTCAGACCACATCCCACCACAGCACAAAACAGGACAATCAGAGCAACAGGGTCTTGTCTCCAGGCCCTCGGATTTCCAGTGCACTACACACATGGTAGAAAGGTACTCATTCTGGTGAGCTTCAGAGTGATCAAACAGAGGCACAGTTTGGTACATGCAAGATGACAAACTGTAGCATTGGTTTTAACCGTGTTTTAATCTGCATGTTTGTGTATTTATACATGGCAATTAAACAGAGTGAAGTGATTCCAATTATGATAATAGGTAATTATAGACTTCGAGGAAGCACACAGTTGATGGGCTGGCAGGCCTTCTTTCTTTCATGTTTTACTCTCTTACTCTATATCACTTCAGGTTGGAGTTAGCCCATGAAGGTGAAACAGGCCCCACCCTTACCTACCTAGGAGCCACTTCAAAGTCTAGGAGGGGATAAGTGCTAAGGAAGCTGTTCCTGTAAACTGGATCTCACTGTGATTGGTCACCAGTGCCAGACAACAAATATGGTGGTCTGAACATGCCATGCCCCTCAAAAGTCTTGTTGTGGGGAAGCCTTGGTTTTTTAATGGGCTTTTGGAAAATGATTTCATTATGATGGCTCTGACATCATTATTGGGTTAATATGATGAAATCATATTAATTTATGGCATTTCATTATTTCATGGCATTACTGGGATGTAATAGAAACAGACCTGGTTGAAGGAAGCAGATCATAGGCTCATGACCTTGAGGACTGCACCTGATCTCCAGCCCCTTCCTCTTTGGGTTTTTCTCTGGTCCTCTGTTTTCTATCTGCCAGGAAGTGAGAAACTTTGATTCACTTCCCCCATGATATTTGACTTCACCCCAGGCATACAGTGAAGGAACCAGCTGACCAGGGACTGACACCTCTGAAACCATGAGCTGATATAAAATTTTTCTCCCTTAAGTTGTTTTTCTCAGAGATTGTGTCACAGTGCTGACAAGCTAACACAGCTAGATTCCATATCTGCATTCTTAAGAAGATCACTGCAGAGAAAAGAATACCTTTTTTTAAGAGAAATATTTCTACTTTTCAGATATTTATAAATAAGGGACACTCCAGAAATAGAGAAAGAAAGGCAGAATCAAGGAAAGGCTTTTCTAAAAAGCAGACCTTAAAATAATTTTCATTATTTTTGTGGTCTCTCCTTGTAGAAGGCTAAGGGAAAATGTTTTCATAGTTGGAGAGGTGAGAAACAAAGATGAAGCCTTGATTTTAAAAAAATAAGAGTACAGCTCTGCATATGGACAACGATGCTTGTTTAACCTCCCCAAGATCCTTAAACTGTCTTTAGTCTCAAACAGAAGAGATAAATAAGCAAGAGACATGCATATGCATTATTATTACTCAAGGTGATATAATATATGCACAGAAAAGATCTGTAAAGTGACTGTAACCCCAGAGATTTGAGAAGTTTCACTAGACATGGTGAACTTTAGGATAAACTTTGAAAAATAAGGAAAAAGGGGGATAAATGAAAGGGTAACCCACTCAGGACACCTCCCCAGGTGTCCTAAGCATGGACTATGTGGGTTACTCAGCTAGGAGTCCCAGATTTCTGCCTTTTTGTACTCTGAATGCCTCCTTGCACCAACAGTCACTTACAGAACAAGCCTCAGGATTCTTATTCCTGAAAGATGTAGCTTTCATCTTTGGTCTTTGTGGAGGTCTGCAAGACACAGAGTATAGTTTTCCCACTCTACTGTCATGCGCTGGCCCCATGCAGCACAGAAAGCTTCTGGGAGCAGGTTGTGAGATTCCTCTCCTCCCAGCAACCATTTATCCAGTCGATGCTTGTGGTTGTCTTCCTTTCAGCTCAACTCAACTCAACTCAGCTCAACTCAACTCAGTTCAAGTCAGCTCAACTCAGCTCAACTCAGCTGCAATTCAATTCAGTTCAGTTCTGACACCATCTCCCAATGGCATCATGTTGGCAGGCTCAGTCCCACCATATGTGAATGGTAGATTTTCACCTGAACATCTCACCAACTGGCTATAAATCACGGGCTCCCACAATGCTTTCCACACTTAACTTATTAGAGTGGCTCATAGAACTTCGGGAGATACTTGCATTTACCGGTTTGTTAATAAGGAATATATAAAAATGATGATCTGCCAGATGGAAGAGATACATGCAGCAAAGTATGTGGGAAGGGAGTAGAGTTCCAGGTGTGCCACTGTCCAGGAAACTCCATGTTCCCAGTTACCCCAAAAGCTCCCTGAATCCAGTCCCTCTCAAAATGCTACCCATAACTTATCTCATCCTTCCCACTACCTTCTAAAGCAGTTCTGGAAATTCTCTTTTGTATCTTCAGTTAGGCAATTGTGGCTGCCTGAATATCTTGAATTAATTCAAAACCTTTATTTTTCATGGTAATTTCAAGCTTGAGGAAGAGATAGAAGTTGTATGGTGGTCAGACCATGTGACTATGGTGAATGAAGATACATTGCCATTTTTTTCTGTGTTTACATTGGATGACACTGAACAGCAGCATTTACTGAATTTCTTCCCATATCTCCTAAAGATACAACTGGGGTACAACATGCCCTCAGTTGGCCCCTTCTCTCTCTTCTCTCCTTTCTCCCTCATCACCTTCACTGAAACCCTTGTCTCTGGGTCTGCTTCTGGAGGAACTTAATTTCAGACAGAATGTCTTGCCCAGTTCTGCAGAATTAGATATTTTAGGTTACAGAGTGATTCAGCATCTTGAAAACCCATAGGTTACCAGTTAGAATGCCAATTTACATTCCAAAGACAAATGAACCAGTGTTTTAAAATTTCTTAATATGCTTTGAAGCTGTGAAAACATGTTGCTAAAACATCTGTTTGGTTTATTTAATTCGGTCCAACCATCAGTCAGTTCTGCCAGAAAACTGTTTGCCTGTATAAACTGCTCACACTGGGGGCCACTGACACTTTGCACATTTCAGTTTCTTGGGTGTTTCTGGGACACATCTGCCATCTCAGCCACCTCTATAATAAACTAAAATTATCATAGCATTGCAGTCCCCAGAATTCCATTAATATAATTCCTAGATATATGAGGAGCACATATGGAACTTTGGGCTCAGCCATATGACTTGCTTTGCCCAGTAAGGTACTCACAGACAGTTGCAAGCAGAGGCTTGAAGGGGGTACGTAGGTTGGAGCTTGCTCTTTCTTGCATGTTTTCATTGACATGTATGCCTGTGTTAGTTTGTTGGAGGACTCCAGTCATGGGGAACAGAGCCTGTCACCTATTCACCCTGGGCAAAGCCAAAAATAAACCATCCCCATCCTTGTGTAGAGCCCAGAGGAGAGCAGAGGGACCACTAGCTGAGCTCAGCACAAATCCCCAGGTTGCAGACTCATGAATTAAACATATACTTACTTACTATTGAAAGCCATCATGTAGTGGTGAGTATGACAGTGGTGTTCTCATGGTCCTCAACATCCATGCCTTCATCATGGGCAGCTCTACCTGACCAGGATAGTTACACTTCTTCACCTCGGCTTTGCTGAAGATGCTTCCCATCTTTCTGGTGCTATCTCAGTGATTCACTGCCAAGCTCAAGACTCCCAGAGCTTTTCACCATTTTGCTTTTTTGACTCTGTCTCTCTTCCTATCCTGCTAGAAGTCAGACCCTCTGCCTGGTATTAACCAAATATGGAAGTGAAAGTTTCAATCACATAACCCCTCAGTAAGTTTCCTGCTCCCTTCCACCCTTTATAACTGGAGTTCATTATGAAACTGCCAGCACCAGCAAAAGTATTTTATTACTCAGGCAGACAGTTTAAAATAAATTTTCTTTGACATTCTCCAAGCCAGTGTGGGAGCTGGAGAAACACATGGTGGGTGGGAAGACGCTGATTGGCAGAGACATTTTAAATATATTTTTACACAAAAGGATGCATCTATAGTTTTCATAGCACTTGACACTTGAATTTGAACTGTAATAACTAATTTCCCCCCAAACCATTTTAATAATATATTCAGAAGACTCCCTTTCTTCCATGAATGTACTTGTTCATGAACACATATACTGCAGATTTCTTTTGTGAAGACTATTCCTACCTTAAGCATGTTCTAATGTCTCCTTTTGCTTTCTTCTTACCTCCCATCAAGGCTAAAATTACACCCAAATATTGGGAAGTTTTAAAAATCTTACTAGAAAAGCATAGCATAAAATCATATTGTCCATAACACTGTTAAAATTCCATGAAGAAATTTTCTTTTACTTTTTCTGCTCTATATTTAAATTCTTCCATATGTTTTTGTCCTGTGAAGGGGGAACCTTATAAGCAAAAATCAAATAGATACTAAAGCTCTGACATTCAGTAACTCTCCTTGGTAACAGCATGCAATCCAAAATTGGGAGAAGCATCATCTCTTTACTTCTGCTTGCAATGCAAGATGGCTTCAGGAATTTGAGTGAGTAGAATTTCTGGCACTGCCTGCTGAACTCAGTTTTGGTGAGACTTCTGACAAAGTATCCATATCCAACAGAAATGTTGGTGGATTTCAGAGGTGAGAGCACATTTTCCAGTGGTGGTCCTAGGGTTTGAAGCCTTAGTAGACACTACCAAGAAGAGCAAGAGTAGAAAAGGAAAGAAATGGAGGAGGAAGCCACTTAGCTTCTCACATTGGTTAGGGAGAAAGTGTGGAGAAAACTCAGAAATGCAGAAGTGTCCACCTCACAGGGCCCTGGAATGTCTGTAGGGCCATATGCAATGAGATCCAGAGAACCAAAAGTTACTCCTGGATCTAAAGCAAACCATAAACTGTACATGAAAGAAGACTCCATGGATTGGAAATTGAGCCTTCTTTTTCCCAAGATTTTTTAGTTTTAAATGGCCTTTTTAAAAAATCCTTCATTTGCCTTGACTTAATTGCAAATACTTGGCATTTATGCATAAGGGAGCCAAGAGACAGTGTGACCATAAAATATTGACTTCAGCTTCTAATTTTGATTCTGGGGCCAAATAATAAAATGGATGTATTCCAAAATGAATCATAAGATCCACAAAAGCCTGAAGAAAAAAGATTTTTTTTACCTCTTGGATCATATTAGAATGTAGATAAGCTAATGAATCATATATTAGTGCTACTTTCTCTGGGGTATTAACAGATGGCACTGCCACAAGAGAGAAATTAAACTTATTCCACTCTGTAGAAATCTACGTGGGTACCATGTCAGTGACCCAGAATCCAAGAGTTTGACCTTTGAAGGGGAAGAAGGGTTACTTTGTACTGGGGAAACAGATAGGTAGTATTGTAAGTTTAAAAAAAAACAACAAGATGTAGAGAAATGGAATCAGATCTCAGGGCTCGCAGAGACTGGTGTGGCTGGGTCCACATGGCTTTAACACAGCCTTCCTGTTTCATGCTGTGGTAGCTGAGCCCACCTGTCCTTGTTCCTCTGCCCTTTCCTTGTCTTTTGATTCCTTATTTCTCTTTGATTTCACTTCTAGCAACTTTTATATAGACTCGCTTCCCAGGCCTGTCGTTGGGCCAGTGGATCCGCTTTCCCACATGGACAGAGTTCAGAGTACCTTTAGGTTCCAAACCCTTTTTGTGGTCCTCAGATTGAAACAGTGTCCCAACACATTTCCTGGGGGCATCTCAGGAAGTATAAATGGCAACTATGACCAGGAAAAGCCACAGCTGGACTGATGATAAACCTCAATCTTTCAGTGACAAGATTAGCAAGTGAGTTCTGCATGAACAACTATGTTTAGGGAGACTGTTGGACAGGTTATTTGGATAAACCAGAGAGGTGTCATCAGAAAAGATGAAAGCATCTGATTTCTCCTTGCCTGTGACTCAAAGTTGCAATTGTTGGGAGAAATTTAAATTCCTGATTTCCTTTTTATGTTTTTTAAATGGAAGTTTCTTAAGCAGATTGACCTTGGTCATAATTATGTTCTGTAAAAATATAAACAGAATTTACCTGAGAACACAATGTTTTTGTTTATTTATTTTTTTAGAGACAAAGAATTGCTATGTTTGCCCAAGCCGGCCTCATACTCCTGGACTCAAGTATTTGCCTTGTCTCAGCCTCCTGAGCAGCTGGGCCTACAAGTACATGCTACTGTGCCTGAATCTATAAAATTTTTATTTTAATTTAAAGGACTTGTCAGAACTTTTATCTTGCTAATGTTGGTTTCAAATCTCTCAATACATTTTTCCAAGCTTAATGATCATAAAATTGTTTTTCAGAGCATCTTTGTTGTTTTTCAGAAGCAACATTTTGCACTGACAAAATTTCTCTTTACCATCTTCCACCTGATTTCTTCATCTCTTTCGACTCTTTATCTGAGTCACCTGATATATAATGCAGTGTGAGACGCATAGAGTTTCTCAGTCACCTATTCACCCATTATGAACTCGGACATCTATTTTGAGAGGGCTAAAGTGGATGGTGTCTCATGTTTTCTTTGCCTAAAACTAGATTAGAAGTCCCCAGAGAACAGAGCAAAAGTTAAACACTGATATTCATATTGAATTAGTACAATTAATGTCATAGTTCTGAAACTCATCAAGCATTCCCACTGAGGGGCAATTCTTATAATAACTTTGAGAAATGATTTTGAAATATAAAATCTTTGCATTTATTGCTGCTGCTACTGTCTCTGAGACAGTTCGCTCAGACAGATCTTTAGCTATCTATCTATTTATATCTTTCATCTCTTCCTTTCAGAATGCAAGTTTCATAAGATCAAAGACTTCATTTTACTTACTTCTGTATCCATAGTACTAGGTACACAGCAAATGCTCAGTATGGAACTATAAAAAGCATAAAAGATAAAAAGGAAGGAAGGAAAAATAGAGAAAGAAGAAATGAAGGGAGGGAAGATAGAAAGGGAAGAAAGGAGGAAGGCATCTGTTATGATTTGGATCTTAACTGTCACTCAAGTGCTATGCCATCTCAGGCACTGTTGGACATGGGGCCAAGGGGAAGGATGTTAGACCGCTGGAGATGCACCCTTGAAAGGTGATATGGGAACCCTAGCATTGTCATCTCTCTCTCTCTCTTTGCTTCCACCATGAAGTGAGCTAAACAAGTTTCTCCTGCCATACAATTCCACCATGATGCTCTGACTCTCCAGGGACCCAAATGCAATAGGATCAAGTAACCATGAACTGAAATCTCTGAAACCAAATAAACCTTTCCTCCTTGTAAGTTGGTTATCTCTGGTATTTTGTAACATCAATAGAAAGCTATCACAGGAGGTGATGTCTGCACATATTTATGCCACTTTTGCGCTTTATTCCAGAGTGTGGCTGCTGCCTTACACTCACACTCAGAATATCCTATTAAACAGTGGCATGAGCGGTCAGCTGGAATTTGATATTCATCTGGGAACTAAGGATAATTCTATTGACAGAATAGTGTTAAGGAATTCACTTTCAGTTGAAAGCCATGATGGATGACTATTTCAGCCAGCTCATCCTTCAAGGTATTAGAAGAAAGTTTAATTGATGATAAATCTGTTAAACAAACAAGAAGCCAGACTAAAGAGGGATGAATCAGGTTCTGGTTGGAGGAAACAGAGGACTGGACCTGGAGAGGTGGGCAGTGCAGGAAAGTGGAGAGATGCCATTACTAGACAGATGTTTTAAGCTTTTGGGGCATTTATAACATTACTGTTTATACAAATATCCACTACAGGAACACATTTCTTACTTTTCAAAAGCAGAGCCTTTTTTCATGAGAGTCAATGAACGATAACAAAGCAACCTCTCTCCCAGAAACTGATGCCTAAAGCCAACTATGTCTACAAAGTGAATATTGCTGATGGCTCTTGGTGTCTTGTTGCCTGAAGACTTCTCCTCCAGTGATGGACTAATTTAAGAACTGGGCTTGAAATGATTCCAATGTTAAAATTGTCTTTCTAATAATCTTTTTTAGAAATGTGAGATCACCCTGTAATTTTCCACTCTTCCAAGTGAGAAATCTCAGCATCCATCTTGACCTCTGCCTCTCTTCATTATTACACTCATCCTATAATCAAGTCCTAGTATACTCTTCCTTCGCTGTGTTTCTTCTTTCATCCAAAGTGATGTCTTTTCCCCCAAGGGCATGTCCTCTCACCTGCTGGCTGGGTAGCTCTTGCTAGCTGCCACCAGGCTTCATAAGTGTTTGGCTGCAAACCAAGTATCCTTTAGGAACTTTCAGGTGATGGAGAGAAGAACACAGAGAAGCCTTGGCAAGCCTGTAATAAGTGAATTCATCAAAGGATCACTGTTTCCAATGTAGCTTAATCAGGAGGCCCTTTGTTTTTCTAAAGAAGCACTAGTGAGGTTCATTCTTTAGTTATTGTAACAGGGTACCCAGTGAGGAAGAAGAATTCAACCCAGAAAATATTGAAGTAGATTCTTTTTGGACAGTCAAAAGCATGGAGTCACCACAAAATACATTTTTTTTTGTTCTACTACTTACTTATGAGCATGTAGAGAAAGGCTACATGATAGATTGCATTATGTGTTTGCAACCGTGTCTTTCCCTGGCCTTGGTACGGCTTCCCCTGTGAGAGGAGTTTAGTCTCAACCCTTTTAATATTGGACTTGAACATGTGGCTGTACCCACCGGAATGTGGGTGAAGGTAGGGTGCAACAGCTATGAACACATTTGGAGGGACATGACATATCTCAGTTGCCCTCTTGAGCCTCCAAGTCTCTCAGCACCATAGCTGACTATTTTTTCCAGGCCTTTATTTTATCATGTACATATGTTTTATTTATTTTTAGTTGACACATCAGTGTACATATTTGTGGGACACAGGTGACATGGCAATGCATACACACAATGCATAATGATCAGATCAGGATAAACAGCAAGTGTCTCTTAAGAAATATGTTCTTTTGTTTAGAACACTCAAAGTTCTTTTTACTGGCTATTTTGAAATATACCATTAACTATTTCTAACCATAATTACCCTATATGCCATGTAAGACATTAGAATTTATTCCTTTTACCTAACCACACTCCCATTACCCATCTTCTCTCCATTCCCCCTCCCACACACCATTTCTGGGCCCTGGTAACCATGATTCCCTCTCTACTTCTACAAGTTCAACTGTTTCAGCTCTCCCATATAAATGAACATATGCACAGTTGTCTTTTCATGGCCAGGGCTCTCTACCCATGGTCACTAGATACAAATATTTGAACAAACCCCAGACTGACAGAAGTCTAGGGTACACCCCAGCCTAGCCAAGCTGTTGGATGCATAGCTGACCCATGGCCTCATATCAAATAAATATTTCAGTTCACTGGCATTTAAGCACATTGCTTGTGTAAAGCTGGGGGCAGCATGACTTAATGCCAGGTCACAGGACTTCCATGGCTTTGTGTATATGGTTCAGCTATAGCTGCTTCACCCTTTCTGAGAAAGACCTTTCCAGTCACCCTTTTGAATTCTCATCTCTTTGTTCTAACTTCTGCTACTTGATTTTTGTTCTGCTGATACTTTTTGCACCATAAGCAAAATGATGAGAAATAACACAAACAGCTGGATTGGGAATAAAATAAATGAGTCTTGGGAAGAAGGGAAATACTGCAATAAAATGTTGATCACATTTTAAAAACAGATTACATAAGGAACAAATTTGAACCATCCTATTGACAATGGATATCACTGGGAGAAATTAGCAACACAGACATGGAGCCCAAGCTCCCATGATAAAACTTGTAAGGATAAAAACATAGAAAAATCATATAAGAAATATTGAAAACTGCAATACCTGAGAAAAAATAGAGTCAACAGGAATAATCAACAGAAAATAAAGACAACAGCTGAGTAAAAATTGACCAAATAATCAAATCTTCTGTATTTGATTTGGAGACTATAATGATATGGAAAAGACAGTCCTGGGAAAATAGGATTTGGGAAAGTACTCTCTACAGTGGACATACTGACCTACTGGAGTGAATTTCTACAGGGTGTTTCCTGGGGGCCCTGCATTCCCCAGGTCATCAGGCATCTGTTGAGGGCCTGAACCACCACTTCCAGCCTGGCTGTGTTTTCCACTTCAGCCAAAAGACAAGTGAGGGCATGGGCCACACTCTTGTCTCCTTCTCAGTTGCATCCATGGGCCCCAGCTGCCTAGGCCACTTGGTATGGAGACTGTCTTCTCCATATCAATATAGTCTCACAGGTGGGTCTTGTACCTCTAGACCCAGCTCACAGTGCACATTCTTCTCTCAGCAGTCTCTTTAGGAGGCCACCTGCCAAGAGCAGTGCTCCCCCAGCCCAGCTCCCTTAGACAGCTGTCAGTGGGTTTGTCTCCAAATCTGGCTTTTTAAAGTCAGCTAGTTAGTGGCAATCTCTGAAAACATGTCACTATTTTAAATCAGAGCTTCTTGAGCCATGGGATACTCTTTGGAAGATACCATTGTGTTGTCTGCTATGTGAGTACTTCTTCTCCCTTCCCTGCATGGAAGGCATCTTTCAGCCACACTGCTGTGCTTCCTGGGGTGCACCTGGGAGATGCACCTGAAACCTGTCCTTCCCATCCTCTCCTGTTACAGAAAAACCAATATCAAACCAAATGGAAGGCTCTTTGCACCAATGAATTTAGAAGGCAGCACTTATTACACTAGCGGGCTAGCAGAACCAAATCCAAATCACTAGCCAAGACCCAGCTTTGAGTCCAGTTTAAATATAGCTTGTAAGCAGGAAGTACAAGGCATTACATTATTGGCTACCTGGATTGAATTTTCATATAGTGGAAGGAAAACTACATATATCTGCTTAAAAGGAATTGTTTATCATAACATAGGAACATTCTGGGGACTAGGGGAGGGGGCTCAAGTGGAGAAAGCAGAGTTAAAAAGTATCTTTTTTATTTAAGGAGAAAGAAACAAAAAAAAACATGGAGAGAAAAAAGGTAGAAATAATACTGAATTACAGAAAGATAAACAGTAAGAAATCACCAGTTGATAAGTTACATATTGTCATCTTAGAAATAGCTGTTCAGGTTACAAAATTAAAGTATGTAAAGTGATATTCAAATAGTGACACTGCCAACAGTTCTGCTCAATGAACCAATAAAAACTTAGTAATATGGTTATTGGTCCTACACACTTGTTTTTTATCTTAAAGGGGGTAAGATTAAACATATCAAAACAGAACAAAACAGTTCAAAAGAAACAATTTAAAGAAATACAGATTTCAAAGCAAGTCCACTGGAGCTCTTCACTGCCTATCTTATTGTCTTTAGTTTTCTTCCAAATAGTTGCCCCCATCTTTGCACACTTTGAATATATACTGAATATTATAGAACTCATCAAATCATTATAGGATGATGATTTGTAGGTCTTCAAGATCTGACATTGGAGAAATACACTCAACCCAAAGGAGGGTTACTAAAATAGTGTCTCTCATTCTCTTCATAGTAGCTGTCCTTATCTTTACGTATGCTGAAATTGAACTTGAGACTAGACTAATGTAACTCTGAACAGTGAATAATAGTATTGCTATATTTTATATCATAATGCTACTGACTTAGCATTGAGTTTCTTAGTGTCTCTTCTTCTTCAGAGTATCTGTTCATTACATCTTGCATTATATAATCTGTTCCCATAAATAGTTTAAAAAATTCTTTCCATGTGTGAATTTCTACATGTATATCTATCCTCTCTGTATATAGGGAAAAACAAATCATACCAAGACAGCAAAACAAATTCCTAGGAAAACATGAAATGAAAATGACACATAAAACCACAATATTAGGTCATCTATTGTAGTTACTATGATTTCTCTTGTTATTTGTCCACATCATCAGGCTTAATACAGTTAAGCATAGTATTACATAACTATTTTTATAAAAACACAACTTTGAAAGCATTGTAGCACTTGAGAGCGGTTAATAATCAAAACTGGTATGGATATCTTTTACATCTTGTCATCTTCAGAGTAGCTGTCTCTACTTTTAGACTTCATACTATCAAGCATACCAAATTCGAATAAAATCAGCCAAGGCAAAACTGTGGTCTAACAAACCAGATTCAAATAAGATCAGTCATACTTAAGACAATGTAAGTAATACAGGGTTTCAGTTTAAGTTAATAGGAAATTAAGGATAGTTACCATGGTATAACCTGCTATTTTGGGGTTAGATGTCTGTGCCCTCAAATCTGATATGAGTGGACAGACTAGAACAAAATAAAATCAAACTAAACGGAGTGATAAGACTACTGTGACTTTTAAATCCTGATACACTATTAACAATGGACTCTGCCTTCCCTTTTTAGGCTCTTTTTCACCTTTCCACTTCTCAGGATGCTTTGTATGTTCTGGGTCTCACTAGCCCCTTTTAGATTAGGGGGCCAGCCCATTGTCTTCTGAATGTTGCTGAACCTTTCTACCCCTGAGCTTGATCTTGAGCTGTACTCCTTTACTCACTAAAGTCATAGGGTTTTCTTTCCTTCCAGCGGTGTAGTTCTACACTGCCCAAAAGTGTCGTAGCTTCCCAATCTATCTGTGGCTGCTGGATGAGTTGTCCCTATTTCTCTCTGGTTTCCTGTCGCATATAGCTTTGCTTTCTCATCTTTGACTTTCAGTTTATTAACCCTCCTTTGGGTTGAGTGTATTTCCCATTCAGAGAATCTCGATGGAGCCTGTCTCCTAATCTACTCTGCCTGTTTTTTTTTATTTTAGTGTATCAAGGCTATCTATATTAAAGATTATAGCTTACCATCTCTGCCTCATGTCTGCTACTCCACTTTACTGCTATAATTTGCCACCTTTTCCCCTCATTCCTCTGTGTGACCCATTCATTGAGGCTTCTCTGCCACTGTTGCTGGACTCCTGGTATCCCTTCCTCTCTCTCTCTCTGGAATGTCCTTCATCATTCTTTGTAGGGTTGGGTTGGTGGCGATGAACTCCCACAGTTTCTCCTTGTCTTGGAAACATCTTATTTCTCCATTAATTTTGAGAGAGAGTTTTTCTGGGTACATCAGTCTTGGTTGCAAATTATTTTCTTTCAGGGTTTGGATAATTTCCCCCAGGCTCTTCTCAATTTGAGAGTTTGTGTTGATAAGTCTATTGTTATTTTGATAATTTTCCCTTTCTAAATAATCTGCTTCTTTTCCCTGGCTGCTTTTAGTATTCTGTTCTTTTGGTAGATTTCTGGAATCTTGATTATTATATGTCTGGGTGTAGATCTGTTTTGGTTGTAGGTGGCTGTAGTTCTGTATGCCTCATTTATCTGGATACCATTTCTTTTTCCTATGCTTCGAAGTTTTCCTTTAATATATCTGTGAATATTCTTTGTAGCTCATTTTTGGTTACTCCTGCTTCCTCACTCACGTGCTTTATTCTTAAATTATCCTTTTGTCATCTTCTAGCCTTTGAATTGTTTCTTTCTGGTTCCTCTTTATTTTTAAGAGGTCTTTTCTTTCATGATCATGTATCATAAATCTCTCTTCAAGTTTCAAAAGGCTAACTTTAGTTTCTGTCAAGGCATTTTGCCAGTTTTCAATGGAGTTTTTAGTTTCCTAGTAATCTCTTTGAATCTGTTTCATGTATGTCTAGGTTATCTTTACATTCTTCATCAGAGGTTTCTCTTTCTTTTCTGAGTTCCTCTGTTCTTCCATCTGTGTTCTCTTGGGAGGGGCTTATCATTTCTTTAATTAATCTCCTTATATCTTGCCTCACTTGGATCAGAAGTACAGTTTTAAATTCATCTATGAGGTCATGAAAGTATTTCTTTATTTCCGCTGATGCTGTGTCTAGCATTAGATGGTTACTGTGCTGGTTCTCTTTTGTATTTACTTCTCATGGGCTTATTTTTCCAGGTTTGGCAGCTGGAGTTTTTTTTTTTTTTTTTTTTAATCTCTTGTCATGTTTCTGATTTCTTTCAGACTGGTGTGTCCTGGAGGTCTCTGGCCTTCTCTCTATTTCTTAGGGTCTTCCAAAGCATGCTGACTTGAGTTTTTGCTCCCCAATCTGCTGTTATCTGAGGTACAGGGATGGTGCAGGCTAGCCTCCAGCCTCGGTGCCAGTCAATCTGCAAGTTAGGCTGTACCTTCTGGATGTCACAGAGTCGCAACAATTTTGTATCTGCTTATTGGGTCCCAACCAGAGGCGTAGTTCAGCCCCAGCAGACCCTGCCAGTTCTTTCTGTGCCAGGGGCAGCTGACTGATGTCACCGCAACACTGGGCTCTGACCAATTCCAGGATGTCATCCAGTCAGCAACAGCAGCCGTGGGACCCACTCCCTAGTACTCACCAGGAATCAATGCAGATCTTCCCCTTGTGTCCAATGCACACTGCACTGAGTGTCTTCACTGCTTTCCCAGCACAGTGCAGATCAGTCAGAAAACTGTGCAGTGTCTGGCTTTGGAGCCCAGGGGCTTCTTGCAGTCTCTTCTGGTGCAGCCAGGTGACTCTGGCTGCTTCGCAGAGCCCCAGGTCTCAATTTCCAGCAGTCGCTGAGAGCCAATATAGCTTTTCCTCTTGGATCCACTGCTCACTGTGCCGCATCCTCCCATTAAGGGTCTGGGATTTGCTGACTCCTGTTATCGGCTGCCACAGTCTCAGTGTGACCTTGAATGTCCAGGTGCACCTAGTACAGTGCAGAACAGGGCTCATTGAGCACATCAGGCATCAGTTCTCTGCCTGTGCTTTTCCTTCCTCTTCCTAGTTTTATTTTTCCCTTCAGTTACTGCCTTGGTTAATAAGAATCGTTATCCATTCATCTGGCCCTCTCCGTGTTGTCATATTCTAGCATCTGATATAATTTCTCCACAGAGACTCTAGCCCCCTAGCAAGCCACCATTTTTTCCTCTCCTCCAAAAAGTATCTTTGACTGGGTTAGTTCATCCTAACCAAAGTTCTTGAAGCCAGTTAGAAGCAATACATTTTCTTAATTAAGGGAAATATAAGCTGAGAATAGTCAAGTTGGTCCAGTGCATTATCAGAAGAAAAGCAGCTGGACCCAGACAGTCAATACTGGCTGAATTCTGCAGGATTTTTATGTGACAGGCAGCAGAAGCCACTATTTGATTTTAACTTGCTGTAACATGTCTATAAGTGTGTTACTCTATTATTGTGCCTTCACTAATTATATAAGTGTGCCTTTACATTTGACTATGTCTTCTCTCAATTTACTGCTACAGTCAGGTGCAGTAGTCTCTCTCCTGGTCTCAACACTCTCTCGAACTCATTTTCATGCATGGAGAACTATTCAATTTGATATTTCTTTGGGAGGAGGTGTGAGCATGGGAATGAAAGTAGAAAACAATTACTTATTATGGAACACAACCCTTTATGATAGCAAGATCACCTGGGCCATATGATGAGACAGGATCACTAGAATTTTATTTTACTTTTATTTATTTTTTATTTTTTACTTTGAAAGAATAAAATCAAATGAGAAAGAAAACAAAATGGGACATTTCAAAACAAAAGAATGGACATAGTACACGATTTAAAACCACAATAGAAGGTGATCTACAATGGTTACTATGATATCTCTTGTTATCTTCAATAGAAATGTCTATGTCATCAGGCATAGTAAAATTGAACATAGCAGTACAGAACAATATCAATAAAAACAATGCATTGTAGACATTATAGGACTACAAAAATGGGTAGTAGTCAAACCAATGGGCATCCTTGTGAATCTTATCATCTTCAGAGTAGTTGCCTTTACTCTCAGACTTGATACTGTCAAACATAACCAATTCGAATAAACTAGTCAAGGCAGTGATCTAACAAACTAGATTCAAATAAAAATCAGTCATAACAAGACAGTGTAAGTAATACAGGGCCTCAGATTGAGTTAATAGGAAAGTAAAGATGGTTACCATAGTATATTCTTCTATTTTTGGAATAGCTGTCTGTGCCATCAAATCTAGTACAACTAGACAAACTGGAATAGAATATAACCAAACTAAACAGAGCAATGAGAATAATGTGGGTTTTAAACCATGATACAGTGTTAACAATGTCCTCTGTCTTCCCTTTTTAGACAGTTCCTCACCTTTCACTTTCACAGAATGCATTGTACATTTTTATCCTACTAATTCCTTTAGTTTTCAGATTAGAGAGGTAACTCATTGTTTACCTAAGTGGTTCTGAGCCTTTTTACCCCTGATCTTGATCTTAAGTTGTATTACTTTACCTACAAAAGCCTCAAGGTTTTCCTTCATTATAGCTGAGTACTTCTCCACTGCACAAAAGTGTCATGTCTTTCCAACCTATCTGCAGCTGCTGGGAGAGCTACCCCTATTTCTCTCTGGTTCCCTGTAACATAGAGCATTATTTTCTCATCTTTGACGTTAGTCCATAAGCCCTCTTCCAGGTTAATTATACTTCCTATACAGAGCATCTTGATGGACCCTATATCCTGATCTATTCTGCCTGTGTTTCTTTATGTTAGTGTGTTAAGGCCATCTATGTTAGTGATTATAGCCAATCTTTTCTGCCTCATTTCTGCTATGATATTTTTATGCTGTTGGTTGTCTACTTCTCCCATTCATTTCACTATCTGACCCATTCAGTGTGGCCTCTCTGCTGCTGTTCCTGAAACCATGGGGTTTTTTTTCTCTCTTTAGAATGTCCTTCAGTATTTTCCATAGACTTGGATTGGTGGTCACAAACTCTCCCCAGTTTCTCTTTATTATGGAAATATTTTTGTTTCTTCATTAATTTTGAGACATAGCTTTTCAGGGTACATCAATCTGGGTTGAAGGTTATTTTCTTTCAGGGCTTGGAGTACTTTGCTCCAAGCTCTTCTTGATTTGATGATCTGTATCGAGAAAACTATCGTGATTTTGAAGGGTTTTCCTTTATAGTTTCTTTTCTCTGACAGCTTTTAATATTTTGTCCTCGTGTTGAATTTCTGGGATCTTGATTATTATATATCTGGGTGTAGGTCTATTTTGGTTGTAGGTGGCTGAAGCTCTATATGCCTCATATAACTGAATATCATTTCCTTTTCCTATGCTTGGGAAGTTTTCCTTAATTATTTCTGTGAATAGCTTTTTGTATTCCATTTTATGTATCCCTGCTTCTTCACTCAAATTTTTTATTCTTAAGTTATAGATCTTCTAGTTGTCTTCTAGCCTTTGTATTGTTACTTCCTGGTTCCTTGTTATTTTTAAGAAATCTTTCCTTTCATGATCACACATTGCAAGCCTGTCTTCAAGTTTTGTCTGAAGTTTTGAAACTAACTCTATCTTTAGTTGCGTTCAAGCAGTTTTGCCAGATTTCAATAGTTTTTAATTTCCTGATAATCTCTTTGAATCTGTTTCATGTATTCTAGATTTTTTTATATTCTTCATTGAAGGTTTCCCTTTTTTTCCTGTGCTCTTCCATTCTTCCATCTGTGTCTTCTTGAGAGGTGCTTAGCATTTCTTTTATTAATCTTCTTATATCTTGCTTTACTTGTATTAGTATTTCTGGTTTTGGTTCTTCTATAATGTCACAATGATATTTCTTTATGTCAGCTGATGCTGCTTCTGATACTATAGGTATGCTGCCCTTGATCTCTTCTGTGTTTACCTCTCTTGGAACCATATTGTTTGGGTAGATGGCTGGAGACTTCCTTTTGTTTCTTCCTCTTGTCATGTTTCTGGTTTCTTCCAGACAAGTATTTAGTAGAGGTCCCAGGTCCTTTATGATTGGTTATGATTACTCTGAGGTGTGCTGGCTGAAAGTGGCCTTCTCCAATCTGCTGTTGACCACTGAGGTACAAGCACAGCAGTGCATGTTGGCCCCTCCTCTCTGATCTGATCAACCACCAGGAGTCTTCACCATGTTAGTATGTGCCACATGGACAGAACTGGTTTGGGACAGCTTCAGGAGATACTTTGTCTCTGACTATTGGATCTCACACAGGGGCAGGACCCAGTCCAAGCAGTTCTCACCAATCTTCTCTATGCCAAGAGTGGCCAACTGAAGCTGCTACACTTCCAGATTCAGGTCCATTCTGCCCAACTCCAAAATGTCACCCAGCCAATCATCCCTCCTGTGAGAAGACCAAACTCTGCACACTCACTGCAGCCAGTGCAGATAGTAATGCATCACCCTGCTGAGGTTCTCGGGCTCACCAACCCCCTACTTCACTGTGACTGCATGTCCTTGGACCCCAGTGGCACCTTGCACACCATGGGATCAGCTCTGGAGAGAGCGTGTCTGGCTCCAGCCTTCCATCCATGTTTTTTTCTTTCTTTCTTTTTCTTACCCCACCTTAGTTTCTTCCTGGGTTGTGAGAATCCCTCTCCTTTCATCTAATCTGCTCCATGATGTTAAATTCTAGCATCTGAGCTGTGTCTCTCAGCAGGCTCTTTACCTTGTTACTTATCAATCTGCCATCTTCCCAACTCTTCTAATCACTAGAATTTAAAAACTCAATACTCTGGCTTTCTGATGTGGCCTGGATTGAAGGAGATACAGTGACTCCTACAAAGCTTTCACTTTAAAAATGCTCCGTAGAGGAAAGCCTTTGATCTAAATAAAAAGGAAATAAAAAGAAGCAAATGAAACAGCATACGATCCATGGGGCAAGGGGATGCTCTCTTCACAAAGTCAGTGTTCCAAACAAAAATAAAATTTGGGGCAGTTTCTTCAATATAAAAGAAACACAAAAAGTAAAATGAGTGGGGCTTGATTGGACTTAACTTTTTAAATAAACAAACCCAAATACTTATCAATTAGTCAGTGAACAAATAAAATATGGTGTGTATTCCTACTGTGGAATATTTTTCAGCAGTAAAAAGAATGAAGGGCCAATTCTTGCCATAATATGAGTGAACCTTGAAAATATACTAAGAAGTCATACACATATGATAGGATTTCATTTTCAGGAAATGTTCAAAATAGACAAAAATCTTAGCTTCAGGAAATAGACTGTTGGCTACCATGAACTGGGGACAGGGAAGGGGGTGACACTAATGGGTAGAAGATTTCTTTTGGGAGTATATGAAAATATCGTGAAATTAGAATTCCATAGCAATGCTGGTTATACAACTGTGTGAATATACTGACATCCATTCAATGAGTGACACTTATACTACATGAATGATGCATCTGAATGAACTGTATGAATTTAAAAATGTAGCAAAGTTATAGAAAAAGACAAGAAAACTTAAAATTTCTGAATAGAACTTTTTAAAATAAAGAAATTTGACTATAGATTGGACACTGGATGACATTATGGGTCAATCATCTAGCTTATCATCATCATCATCACCATCATCATCATATCATCTCTAGAACCTGAGCTAGTGATAAGAGAGCTGACTTAGCTGGGGAGCCATGCATGTGAGAACAGCCAGGGAAACTGTTGAGGAAGAGTGCAGAAAGAGAGTGGAGATAACCACTACTGAACCACTGTGTAAATCTACACTCTACAGATAGTTTTTATAGAAAAAAACCCAACTAAATAGTATAAAACAGGGAGTTCAGAGACTGGCCCCAAGACATGTGAGAATTGTTTGTGCTTGAAGGTGGCATTAAACATCAGTGAGAAAAGGACAGATGGTGCAATATATCGCTCTGGGTGAAATAACCAGCTGCTTGTATCAATTTGAGATGAATCTCTTATGCTTGAATTTGAATACATCATACAGGTAGATATTTCAAAAATGAAACCATAAAGAATTATCCCACAAATATTAAAGTCATAATGTGTTTCTATAACTCAGTATCAAAGTGAGACTCTAAAATGATCATGCAGTGCCATTCTTTTAGGGACTGGTGCTATGGTGGCCACTCAAAAAAAAATGGCACTGTTGCCATTGGGAAATGTTAGATTCCCGGAATTTGGTGGTGCCAGAGATATTTACTGCATCATCTTTGTGGTAAAGCATATTGTTCTAAATGTCATCGAATGCAAGAAGCAGGAGGAGGTCTCACTTTAGGCTCACATACTGACCCACACTCTAAACAGACCTGAAGTCTCCCTGCTCTGAGAATGAAGTCCATCTCTCCCTGTATGTACAACCCAATGATCTGTGTCCCTACAAGGATCAGCCAAACTTAGAAACTTCTACAGAGATGAAATTGGTTTGATTTCTCAGTGCTGGGTAGGGGAAGAGTGTGACCTCCAAAGATTTCCACACTTACGTTTTCTTGCGCATCTGTACAGAGTGGGTGACATGGAACAGTTGGGCAGAAAAGGACTTTAAAATGTCTGAGAACTCATCCCCCACCCCATACCTGGGAAGTCGTGTCTCACTTTCTGGCTGGCTTGTAGTCTCCATCCTGTCTGGTGTGCGGAGCAGTCTGGCTGGATCACTCTGCCCAGCTGAAGGCTGGCCTCACTGTCCCCGACAAGGGACACTCCGTACTCCAGGTGGGAAACTAGAAGTCTGCAGGTTTCTTTGCTCTTCCTCTGCCTTTGTCTTCTCAATCTTACTCTCTGTAACTGGGAAAGGATAATTTTTAAACATGTACAAATTATGCTTCCAAATCCTAGGAGTCAGAATAGTAAGTTTTAGTTTCAAATAGAATTGTAATTTTTCATGTCATTTTTGTTGTTCATCTACTCAGGGCTTTTGAAACGCAAGCTTCCTGTTATCTGTTTTGTCCTTCTTATTCAACAACAGATACCTAAATATTTTAGCTGGGTTTGGCTACCAAAAATAAAAGCACTTTCTGGTCTCTGTTATAGCTGCATGTGACTATATGACCGCTTGGTAGAAAATTGGGCAAACTAAAAAATGTCTTATGACTTCTGGGAAGTGTATTTAATGAAAAAAGACAAGTACTCATTTGACCTTTTATTCGTCTGCCACTTAAAATGCAATTGTGATGACTGGAGCTCTAGCAACCATTTTGGAACATGAACTGGACTCAGCCCTCTGATGATGGCAGCACAGCCCGTAGAAGACTGAGTTCTTGATGTATTCTTGAAGCTGCCAGCCCAGAAATCCTTTGCCTTAAATTCTAATTGCATAAACTAGAAGCTGCTTAAATTTTTTTTAAAAAAATCATTGTTATTCTGCATTTTCTGCCATTTACAACACATTCTAACTCATTATTTAATGGTCCTTCAGCCTGCGTGTTTTTTCTTTCCTTCCTCTTCAACAAACTGTATCCCACCAGTAATGCCACTAATGATGGCACCACCAGGAAGAGATCCATTTCCAAGTTTCTGAAGCACGGGCAGCATACCAGTCTGTAAGCTTCCAGTTGCAAGTAGGAGAAACCTAAACAATGAGCATCTTGGTACTCGCACCCAAGACACCCAGCTCTCAGCACAATGCTGGACTCAGTGGCTAAGGTTTGTCACCATGGACCCTATTTCTCTTCATCCCTTGCTTAGATATACTTGGCATCAGCCTCAGCCTCATCCTGGAGCCCAGATGCACCTCTAGCTATCACATCCAGATGCCATTGTCATGTTTCGAAACTTCTTGGGTGTCTTTCCTGGAGGCAAAGTGTCTTAGCAAATTTCCTCATAGCTGAGACACAATAACCAACACCAACAGTGTAAGCAACCAGAGATTTATTTTTGGTTCATGTTTCAGTTCATGTTTGACTGCCTTCAAGGTAGGACAGATTGGCAGAGGGGCCTGGCCAAGGAGAGCTGCTCAGGGCGAGGCAGACAGGAAAAAGCAAGAGAAGGGAGGAGCCAGGGAAAAAATATATTCTCCAGGCCACACCCCTATTCACCCAATCATCTGTCTCTTCCAAGCAGGCCCCATCTCCTAACAGAACACATAACCATAAACTCTAAGCCTCCATGATCTGACCATCTCCCAAAGGGCCTGTCTATGATGGCATGAGGCTTGGGGGGGGGTGTCTATATGTAAATCATAACACAAAGTTCCTCTCAGTACCATTGGCCAGAAGTGGGTTGCTCACTGTGACCTTTGTCGCAGAGACTGGATTATCCTGGAACTTCTGAACCAAGGTCAGTGAGAGCTGCCTATGAGCATGTGGGTGATGTCAGAGCTGGAGGAAAGCTGGGAAAATAAGGAACCGAGGACTCCATTAATAAAGGGTGGATGTCAGCCAGGAACCAATGACAGCCAGCACAAACATGAACCAAAAAAGCCATTGTAATACTTGTGTACAATTGATATAAAATCTTTACATCAAATCCAAAAATATAATGAAACATGTGACTCTACTTTGCCTACTATTCAGTTTATGAAATAACTCTGAATGCTGGAGTCGAGACTTCTCTGTTAATTGTTTCAATTCTCCCTCTTCAAACACAGTCTGCTATAATTCCACATATTTGTACAAAATTAGGGATATGTATGCATTCCTGAGAAACATTTGGTATTATCCAGCAAAGCAAAAGATTAGCATAACCTAAGACTCAGTAATTTTATTTCTAGGCACATGCAATTTGTATGCTTTTAAAGTATACATAAATAACACAGTTCTAGTATATATTCTTCTGCAATTTGATTGTTGTTCATCTTATATTGGTTTCTCATATCATTATGTGCAGCACTGAGGTGTGCATTGCCATTGTTTCTTGTATTCTGTGAGATAAATATGCTATGATTGATTTACCAAACTCCTGCTGATGGACTTATGCCATTTCCAAATGTTTACTATTACAACATTCTCTCATGAGCATTCTGTACATAGTTGCTCCTCATGATCACAGGGAATTGTCTCCAGGATCCCCAAAAAGATACCCAAGTTTGTAGGTGATCCAGTCCCTTGTGTAAAATGGTGTAAAATTTTTATGTAAACTAAACTTGTTCTCCACATTACTTATGGTACTTAATGTAGTGAAAATGCTATGCAAATAAATGCTATTATACTGCATTGAAAAAAGGCAAAGAAAAGGAGTGTGCATAAGTTTAGGAGAGATGACATTTTTTGGAATAATTTTGATCCATGGTTGGTTGAATCCAGGAATATGGAACGCACAGAGGGTCAACTGTGTATCCTACTGACCACCTGTACAAGAGTTTCTTGAGATAGGAATTACTCTAGGGGTGGAGTTGCTAGGGCATCAGATGTTTGTATCTTCTGCTTTAGCCAATGTTGCCAAATTATTTCCCATAATGATGGCATCTGTTTACTTTTTCAGCAGCATGAAAACAGCTCCTGTTTCTGAGCAACCTTTCCCATACTTTGTAGCCTCAAAATTCTCCTTTTCACAAAATTAATTCTTAAAATTTCACATCAAACCCAAAGATATGAAGAAAATGTAACTGTACTTTGCCTCACCTGCAACATCTGAGAAAATCCTCACAGCTGGAACCCCTCTCTATTATGCCCAGGCTTCTTCCTCATACCCAGGTGCCCACTCTGCTATAATTTCCATGTACTTAGATAAGAATTAGAAGTCAGAATCTGAACTAGAATTTAACATTAGAATTAAAATTACAATGCTAATATGACTAATGGCATGAAATACCATTGTACTGTCAGAATTTTCATGTCCCTGTGAAAGGGGAAGACTTTTCCCGTATCCAGTTTTCTGTGTCATTCTTCCTTCTGGAACTTTTCCTTTCATGTTTTTCTGTTTGTCCCTTTAATGATTTGTCTTACTGGTGGATAGGGCTGTTCACATGTCCTATAGGGGACTCCTTCCTTCTGTGTGCATACACTGTAAGTTTAGTCCCTCCTGGTGAAGATTAACTTTCCCCTTTTAATGAGGCTACTGAGGAACAGAGAGCATACATTCTCATTATTTTTATTGAAGTTTTGTGCTTTTTTCCTTTAAAAAATTCATTTCCTTCTTTGAGATTAAAAGCTATTCCTTTTTTTTCTTCCAAAACTGTAAGTATTTAAAATACCACATTATCTGTATCTTGCCTTTTATAATATGGGGAGTTTGCTATTCAATTCTAACATTTTAAAAAATATATAGTGATTTCTTCCTTTAATTTTGAAAAATTTGGAATTAAAAATTATGTATACATATATATTCATACAGCTTCCTATATGGCAGCTTTTTAAAATTATGATTATTGTAAAATGTGCATACGATAGAATTTATTACCTTAACCTTTAAACGTGTAGTTCACAGTGTAGTACAGCCATTATCACAATCCATCTCTGTCACTCTCTACTTTGCGAAACTGAAGCTCTGTGTTCATTAACCCATATATCACATTTGCTCTTCTCCAGCCCCCAACAACCTTCCTTTTCCTTTCCCTAAGAATTTGGCTACTTGAAATATTCCATAGAGGTAGACTCGCCCAATATTTGCCTTTTATGACTGGCTTACTTCACACAGTATAATTGACATCAAGTCTCATCTGTGTGGTAGCTTAGTCAGCATTTATGTCACCATTCTGAGCATTTATGTTTCCTGGATACTTGAATTGTTTCTCTTTTTTGGCTATTTCAACTATAATTCCTATAAACATGGGAGTATAAGTATTTGAGTCCCTACTTTCCATGTTTTGGATATGTAGTCAGAAGTGCAGTCTCTAGATCCTATGTGGTAATCCCCTTTTCACTATTCAAAAGAGCAGCCGCACTATTCTGTGTAACAGCTGCACCCCTTTGCAGTCCCACCAACAATGCACACGCATCCCAGTTTCTCCACATCCTCTCCCCCATTTGTAGTTTCTATGCTTTGATCCTCTCCATCCTCATGCGTGGGAGGTGCTTACTGTGGATTTGATTTGCATTTTCCTTACGATGAGTGATACTGAATATTTTTTCACAGGCTCATCAGCCACACACATCTTCTTGGAAGAAATGCATACTCACGTCCTTTGCCTACTTTTCAAGCAGGCTGGATTTTTTTTTGTTGTTCTTGAGTATCAAGGGTTCTTTATGTAGTCTACATATTAACATCCTGTCAGATATATGTTTGCAAACATTTTCTCTCTTAATCAGTTGTCTTTTACCCTGTTGGTTGTGGCCCTTGATTGCCAGAACATTTTAATTCTGATGAAGTCTAACTTCAGTATTGAATTTTATTACCTGTGCTTTTGGCACGAAAGGCAAAAAATTATTGCCAAATCAATGAGTGAAGATTTTCTCTCCCTAAATAGATGGTAACAGCTGGTTTGTTTTCAAGGGCTGCCACACTAAAACACCACAGACTCACTCACTTAAGTACCAGGAATTTATTTTCTCACATTTCTGAAGGCTGCAAGTTCAAAGCCAGGGTGCTCTTGGGACTGGCTTCTCCAGTGGCATTGCTCCTCGGTTTGCAGATGGCTCCAGAGCTCTGTGTCCTCACACAACTTTCTCTGTGCACTGTTATGCTCCCCTCTTTTCAATAGGACAGCATTCCTGCAAATTAAAGCCTCCCTCTTCCAACCTCATTTCATCTTGATTATCTCCTTTTTAAAGGCTCTGTTTCCAAATACAGTCACATTTTGGGTTATGGCATCAAACTATGACTTTTGAGGGGACACAATTTAGTCTACAGCACCATCTCAAAATCCTTGAGTAACGCATGTAACTCATTTAACTGGTGCTGGTACAAAGCGCAGAATCAATTAATGCTAGCAAAGGCTGCTACTCCATTGCTGTTATTTTTTAAGAAGCCAACTGGGAGTGTGCATAATGTGGGCTGAGAATTAGGTGTGACTCTAAAAGTTTATGCCATGTTTTAACATTTCAAATTCAACTCAGCCCCTTGATATACACGTGACTGTGTTTAAGTTACTTAGTCTCTTTGAAAGGCAATGCCTTCTGCTATAAAGAGCAACAATTCCACATTTCAGGATCTTTGGTCTTCAGGGGGACCAAAAAAGTAATGTGTCCAGGTGCTAAGCATAATGCCTGGCCCATGAGAGCTATTAAATAATTGATAGCCACTATAGCGCCTGAGATAGAATAAATTTATAATAAATATAAAATCTGAGTCAAGCGGTAGTTACATGTGGTGAGAGTGACCAGGCTGGGACAGCAGAACAAATTCCAGTTACATGGTTTGTCTACTCCCAGAGATCAGCACCGCTTCCTCAGCATTGAATGTTCAAAGAATAATCACAGTAAAAGAAATATGAACAGTAAAAGGTGTAGAAAGTCAGACCAAAACAACTGTTCAGAAAAGGTACAAATATTTATGATGTTTTTAATGGACAGTATTTTACTCCATGGATCCTAAAACAGATCACGGAACCAGTTCACTTCTTTCGGCCATCCAGGTAGGTTCTTGCAGCTGCCTGGGTTCTTTTCCTTCCCAGCTTCTTAGGTTTGGTGATCTGCTTTCCACTGAATTCCTCCACCCACTCTGCCCCTCAGTCTAGCAAAGCAGATTTCTTCCATATGGAATTAAAGATCCCTCTTTGATCCAGATATCTATATAGGGCATACATTTTGCCTTGTCTGGGACACAGGTGGTGTCCTGGGTACTTGCCAGGTATTGACTGCTTTAATTCTCATCCTGATTCCACAGCATGGATACAATAAACATTTACATTTTATGAATAAGGAAACAAAGTTGGAGAGAAGTGACAAAATTGTGCAGATCTACCCAGCTACAAGTAGGAACAGCCATTAGAAATTAGATCGTTTGTCCACAACTCTGAGCACTGCTTTTCCATCGCAGTACTAGACACAGAGCCATGGGGTCCTTTCCAACCTCATCTCTCAGCCTGGCTGCAGGTTTCTCCCACAGCACCGTTCAGAACTAGTAGTCTTTGCAGGAAGCAAATCAGTGTGGATCAGGGGCATGGCTGTTTACAAATGTCTCTTAATCCGGGAGTGCTGTGAGATGCCTAGGGGAAGGAGAGGATTTCAGATCCATCATGCAGTTCTAATTAAACCTTGTTTCTTGCTTTGAGTACTTGAAGGGCTTCAGAGCCTGAGAACTCTGAAAAACATCCCCAACAAAACGGGGGAGCAGGCAGCTGAGGGGTGAGAGTTCAGCTTTGCTGAGTGGGCATCTGGGGCTGCTTTTCCTTAACTGTGTCATCCAGGAGAAGTCGTTTGAGCTCCCTGAGTTTTTCCACCAGTAAAACAGGTGAAATAATCACTAACTCAGAGAGAGGCTGTGGTACTTGAATGAAAAAGCCTTTTTTTTTTTTTTTTTTTTTTCGGTGACCGTGGCTCTGACACACAGCAAGTACCTGGAACACACTCATTTCTGTCACAATGAGTGCAACCTTTGTCTTAGTCACTTTCCCTGTTGTGGAGACAAAAAATGCTTCAACACCTGCCGTTTAAAGGAGGAGAGGTTTACTCTGGCTCATGGTTTTTAGAGATTCAGTCCATGGTCAGCTGACTCCAAAGCAGAAACAGCATGGAGGAAAGATCTGGTGGAGGAGCACTGCTTATATCGTGGCAGCCAGAAAACAGAGAAAGGAAGAGCCAGGGAAGGCAGATACCCTTCCAGGTGTCACCCCCAGGGACTGCCTCTTCAGATCAGGAAGCTAATGATTCATCAGTGGATGATCACAGACAGGTAGGACATCCTGTGATCCAGTCACCTTCCAAACACACAACAGTTTGGTGGAACACCTCAGATCTAAACCATAACAACCATCACCTGAGCCCCCATCTCATCGCCCCCCCCCCCCCGGGATCCCAGAGTCTGCAAGCTTCCTTCTATTAAATTCTCCTTTCTGCTCAATTTATGTAAAGTAGATTTCTCTTGTGTGGAATAAATACACTCCAAATCCCATCGTGGGAACACATTTTGGCTGGTGTAGCTGACTCCAGCAGTCAGTTACAGCCAAAAGCATTCTTCAGTAACTCCAGAGTTTGGGCAGGGATGGAGACTGACAGTGTTTAAAGGCTCAGGAAAAGGGCTTGATCCCCAATGCACTTCTTTGCAATTTCCCCATGAAGTGGAGCTGAGGAAGCATCTGTCTGTCAGTCCACTGTTTCCCACAGAATGCAATCTTTGGCTGGTTTAACCACATGGACCAGGAGCAAACTGCTCATTTCAAACACACTTGCAGGAAAATTCCAAAGCCAGTCTAACCAACAGTCACTTTTCATATATAAAAAGTCAAAGTTCAACAAAGTCATGAATAGAAGGGTCAATTTTGGAAAGCCAACTTCTTTCAACAGTAGTTATGTGCAGAGTGAACATTTGAATTAAGTAACTTGTTCAACAAGGATAGTAAATGCAGAGCTAAAGAGGTAGGCTAGTTGGCTTCCCACGGTTGCTACTGAGCCTTTCTTCCTGACAACAGCTGGTATGGGTGATGGTGATAAAACCTTGTCACTTGCAGATAGCAAACCTCTTGTCTTTTATATTTATTTTATCACTAAAGGGCCTGCAGCCAGCCTCGCCTGATACTTAGGGAATGCCAATAAATTAAATTAGTGCTGGGGGTGGGATCACAGGAATGAAGTTGACATGAAGAAACCGAGACCTGGGGCTGGAGATTTAGCTCAGCAGCATAAGCGCCTGCCTTGCAAGCAGGCAGTCATGAGTTCGATCCCTGGTACCGACTTAAAAAAAAAAAAAAGAAAGAAACCAAGATCTTCAGGCTATTGTTACACCGTTAAATAGAGAAGTCATTAGAAAGCAGTTTGATCATTCCTCAAAAAGTTAAAACAGAGGCAGCTTGTGACCCAGGAATTCCACTCCTGGGCATATTCCCAAAAAACATAATATAGTAGCCATTGTTCATTTTCTGTTATTTGGTTCTAAATGCCCTGTAATACTTTCATTCTCTTGAATGGTTTTATACAATTTTGTTACGTTTGATACTATTGTATGTGAAGGTATGCTCAACTATTTCAAAGAAAGAGACATTATGGTAGCTACTGTTAATATCCGGTTGTCATGATGAAGTGCTGTGATGCTTACATTGTTCTGTTGGTGAAGTGCTGTGTTGCTTACATTGCTCTGTTCTGACCTGCTTTGTTCTATCCTCTTTTATCTTAATCTCTTTAAAATAAAACAAAAAAATTTTAAAAACACATACACATACAAAAATACTTTCAGATGAATATTCACAACACCCATATTTGTAATAGCTAAAATGAAAATGGTCCTATTTTTCAAGAATGGACAGCTAGATCACAAATGTAGTTTATGCACATTAGGCAATGGTATCTGAAAATACAAAGTTTACTGATAAACTCTATAACCTAGTCATCTATGTAAATGCAGTCACAAAAGCCTACATTTTATGAGTCTATGTGGAAATTCCAGGCTAGCCAAATCTGTAGAGATATGGATTAGTGGACTTTTAGTGCTGGGGACTAAATGGGAAGTGACTGCCAGTGGATAGGGGATTTATTTTGGAAATGACAAAAATGTTCTAAACTAAATTGTGGTGATCGTTGCACAACCCTGTGAAAAGCACTGAATTATGCACTAAGGATAACTTTTGTGACATGTGAATTATATATCAGCAAGGACACTAAAGAAGAAAAAATTAAGGAGGCAGTTCATCCAAGGTCATAGAGGGAAATGTTCTAAATAGCTGTGGGGAAGAGTCGCAGATGGGATATTCCAGGCTAATAAATTGCAGAGCAGATGTTCCAACCAAGGGAGACCTTGCCCCCCAGGGACGTCTGGTAATGTCTGGAGCCATCTTTTTTATCACAACAGAGAGAGATGCTACTCGCACCTAGTGTGTAGAGGCCAAGGAGGCTGCTAAATATTTTATAATGCACAGGTCAGTTCCCAATACCAAGGAATTATCCAAACCCGAATCTCAAGAATGCTGACGTTGAAAACCCCTATGGATGTAAAAGGAACCCAGAGAAGAGCAGAATTTTATAGGGTTGTTCTTTTCAGTACTACTCCACTGCCCAAAGAATCTAAGGTAAGTGGGGGCACAGTTCTGAGCTAATGGCACCATTTATACTAAGAATTTCACAGACTTCATTCTGACTCTTAGAGGTCTTGCCGCCCAGTCTGTACTGGTTGAAATCCACTGCTGTTATCCACTGGTGTTAGTTTCCAAGAGTTGGCAAAAATAAATGGAAAATAATGAATCATTAATTTACCCCAGTTGGCACGTCCCATGCATACCTTCTATGAACTCTCAGGGGTCAAAGAAAAGCTATTCATTCTGTGTTTCTAAAGTCTAAGAGATAAATTTGTCTTAGTTTACAAATATTCAGAATCCATTGTGCCCATTTATTTCCATATCTTATTTCACTGGATCATAAAATATTTTAAAAGTCAAGGAAGGGGTTGTTAGCCATTATGTAAACTAGAAATACTCATTTGATGGAAAATCTATACAGAAACCAATCAGAACACATGGCAGCTAAGAGACATGCTTAGTATTTCTAGATATTAAATCAATCACACCCATAGACAAGTCAATTAATCAGGTAAATTAATGATAGGAGATTTGGGCAAAGGATACTGGGCATGTAACAGGCATATGCAGAAAATTCTCCTGGAACTTGGGAACTTGAATTAGATACAGTCTGCCCTTCAAAAGTAAATAAGTTGTCAGATGTCAGGAGGACGCTAGGTCCATTTATCTCTTAAAGGCTTTAGTACCTCCTTTTCTTTGTGCATAAAATATAATTCTTGGAGTAAATTACCAGTTCTCCAAATTAATAGAGTTTATGAAATAAGTATGGATCTAGGCTAAAATCCTAGGAACTCCAAATCCCTAGGTCTGGAGTCAGGCATAGGCATCCAATCTCCAAGTCATGAAATGATTTTCATACGCACCCCAGTTTGGGAAGAACTGAACATATTTATCATTTGATCCTAATTCTTTATCTACACCGAGACCCAGGGCTTAGCATGGTATAACAGTACTTGTCTCCTGCATATCAATCATAAAGGAAAAAAAAAGAAAAAAGAAATCTTCCAGGGAAGATGAGACTCTGGCAAGGAGGATGCTAAGGAGAGGGAGGATTCAAGTGAGCAGGATGCTGTTGCTATGGCAACCCATCCTTCCCCAGCATGTGTTCTGAAAGGCTCCCTGTGCCGTGTGCTAGGCCGCCCGTCTGATGGGGCGCAGATCACTCATGCTGTCAATTTGGAGATGAAGACGTGTGGCTACACCAAGATAATGAAATAAAAGTCCATCTGAATATTTAGAATCAAAAACACTTCTCAGTAATCTGAAGTGTTTGGGTGTTTCGTTCACATTCACCGCAGGTAAAGCAAATGGACCCCTGTTTTCTGTTCTATTTTGTTTTCTAGTCACCTCCTCAAGCTTGCTATTTGGATGCTGCTCTCCATTCCAAGAGCTCACCTCAGGAAGGTTTACCGTGCTTTTGTATAAACTGTGCCTTTATAAAAATGACACAAAGTTCAGACCACTTTGAGTAATGATGCATGCTTTTTGCATGGGCAGCCCCAGGAGGACAAACTCCCCTTTCCACTCAGTCCTTTATAGTTTGCTTTTCTTCTTGCTCCTACCAAGAGAGCAGGGGTGGCAGGGAAGGAGGAGACCAACTGTGGAGTAAGAAAAGGGCATTGGATGTCCACAGAGTCTCCGGTACCTGTAAGACTGTTTCCTTGCTGACGACTTAGTCCTGGGTGCTGGATTTTGTTCCAGATATGATCCGTGGCCACAGCCTTCCTACCAACTCACAAAGTCTAGCATGTATTCTGCCTCCTGCAGAATCATTGCCAACGAATTACTCATTTTTCCCTATGATTTAGCATCTGTTGTTTAACTCACTTTACAGAAGGGAAAGCTGAGACATGGAGAATTCCTATGACTTGCCCAACCTGTCTCTGTTAGGTAAGTGATAGAACAGGACTAAACATGTATCTGTCAAAGCCTGGACTCTCAACCAGCACTACCTCCTACTGAGCCACACAGTTGCATGAAAGGGTCTGGACAGACAGGAGCATTTTTAAAGAGGTGTCACTTGAAATAAATTTGGGGGATTTCAAGTGAAATAAATATTTTTACAGGACTCTTCAAAGCCTATTTATTATATTAACATGTACTAATACAACAATCACTTATTTCCCACATTTATCTGACCTTGGAAAATAGTTTGCTCTCATTTTTTAAGACTATTGAAGTAACCACTTTAGGAAAGATAACAGCTGGCAACTTTTTAAGAACCTCACTAATATTAAAGCAAGGATTTCATTCCTCATCTGCTAATTCTATGTTCTTAATTAAAATCTCTCCCTCACCTTTCTCCTTCAGTTATATTAAGGTAATAATTTATTTGAAACAAGTGCATATATTTAAATTATACAGTGTCTATGTTTTGATGGACAGATGCATGTGGAGCTCTAGACCCGGATCTATTTGTCTAGTAACTTGGGTTGCTGGCTTTTGTGACTAAGGCCACAGAAAACATGGGAGTACAGGTGTCTCCCTCACATACTGACTTACTTTCCTCTGGATACGTATTCATAAGTTGAGTTACTGGATCATAATAGGAGTTGTATACTTCTAATTTTTGAGGAACCTCATTTTCTTTCCATAATGGTTGCACCCACTTACATTCTTACCAACAATGTACGAGCTCATTTTCTCTAAATACTCCTCAATAACTATCATCTTTCAGTTTTTGATAATAGTTCATTATAGTAGATGTGAGGTGACATCTCATTGTGGGTTTGATTTGCATTTTCCTCATGCTTAGGGACGCTGTTGAATATTTTTAAGCAAGGTTATTGTTTTCCTGCTATTGAATTACTTGAGTTCCTTATACATTTTGAATACTAGCCATTTATCAGATATATGTATGTGAATATTTCCTCTCATTTTTAGATTGTCTCTTTTTTCCACTGACTGCTCCCCCACTACACAGAAGTTTTTTAAACTTGATCTATTCTCATTTGTCTATACTTCTCTTTTGTAACCTCTGTTTTTGGGATCATATCTGAAAAAATCATTACTGATAGCAATATCAAGATATTTTTCATGTTTTCTTCTAGTAATTTTACCATTTTAGGTCTTACATTCATGTCTTTAATACATTTTGAGTTACTTTTTTGTTTTTTTTTTTATTATTATTTTGAAGGTAGTAGAATACAACAGAACAAGATGGAACAAAGCCAACTTAGACAGTGTAGTGAAATTGGTACAGAACTTCACAGCAGGTTACCCAGATAACAGTAATAGGTATCACAGTATATCTCATTATTTTCACAATAGTTGTTCTTTCAATCAGGTATATCAAAGTAAAACAAAATACAGAACATTATAGAACTTATCAAAACAGAATATTGAATAGAGCAATACCATTAATCAGAATAAAGAAAAATAGTGGTAAAAATATTTGCCTTCAAAGGGATGATAGAAGGAAATCCTCCTTATTTGCTATATTGCACATGGTTAACCTCCCAAGAGATGCTCAGATCTCTGGCTCTCCATTTGCTAATAGCCAGGGGCATGGGAAAGGTGGGATGTTTGATACTCTGCCTGTGCACTGGTAGCCTCACTACCGCTCAGCAGGGAGGTGAGCTAGTTGCTTGGTTTCCCAGCACCCTAAATTCCAACATAAGCATGGATCTCAGGAGATGCTGGTGGTTCTCCCCCTGAGGTGGCCACAGCCTGCCACACCACAGCCACTTATCACGGAGGCCAGCTGGTTGCTTAGTTTCCCATCCCTAAGTTCCAGTATGGCATGGATCTCAGGAGATGCTGGTGGTTCTCAACCTGGGGTGGTGCTAGCCGGAGTTGCTATTTTGCATAAACTGTGAGATAGGGTGAAATTCCATTCTTCTGCATATCACTATCCAGTTTTCCCAACATAATTTATTGAAGAAACTATGCTTTCTTCATTGTGTGTTCTTAGCATGTCTGTCAGGAATCAATTGACTATAGATTCATACATTTATTTTGGAGTGGGATATTCTGTTTTATTGGTGCAGGGGTCTGTTTTATGCCAATTCCACAATGTTTTGATTATGATAGCCTTGTAGAATGTTTTGAAGTCAGCTATTATAGTAGGATGTTTTTCACTATGTTATATGTTTGTTATGTATTCTACATCATTACTGAACTCATTTGTTAGTTCTAATAGTTTGGGGTAGCATTTTTAGGGTTTCCCATATGTAAAATCATGTTACCTGCAGACAGAGACGTGACTTTTTCACTTCTGATTGGGATCTTTTCTTCCTTTTTCTTGCCTACACATTGGGTCAGGATTCCCAGTACTGTGTTCAGTAGAAGTCATGGTGCAAAAGCCGATGGCCTGGAACCTGGAGATGGGGGCCAGCTTGGCCTTCCCTGGGGGACTGGTGTTTGTATTGATGGAAAAGTCAGGTACTTTCTTTGTGCTTCTTTCCCCATGTGGAGATGTCACAGTCCATGCTGGACTATGGACAGAGATAGGCACTGAGAGCAATAATGTGTGCTTTCCATTACACCTTACATCTTCAGTGTGTTCTCTATGATGTCTGCATTTTTCCAGGTGTTGCAATCACTCACCTGAATTCCTTGGCCATCCTGATGGTATTACCACAGGTGAATCATTGTTCAAATTGATATTTCTGTGCAAGATCTTGTGCCCTATATATGTATTTCATCATTTTTGCTGACATCACTTTTGTTCTACCAGTACTAAAATTAGCATTCTGATTGTTGGCCAAACTGAAGATTATTCCTATGAATGATGAAATGTCACATAGTTTCTCAGTTATTTTACAACCCATATAAGAAGTATTTAATATTGAATTTATTTCCAGTCCTTCTTATTTGTTTATTTTCTTTTCAATTTTACTAACAGAAGATATCCTGCTGCCCAGACATTGCACCAGACATGCAAATGAATTTGGCACAAGAGCACACATTCTGCTGATCATTGTGACAGAGAATTCACCAATACCCATACGCACACTGGAGAAATAAGATACCTAAAGGATATGTATCATCATTAGAAATAGTAAAGCACTAGAATGTAGTTCACTGAGGTCTTCAAAAAGATGCTTGGCATTTCACCGGGTTATAAGAAGAGAATTAATCATGCACTCTTTCTTCACAGAGAAACAAGGAGTTGAGGACCCATGCCATTTGGATGAACCATGGGTCTGGAAAATGTTCTTTAATGAATATGAGAACTATCAATAGCAACAGAGCTTCTTCTATGAGTGTCCTAATTACTTCCTTGTCAGTGGAACACTCACAAGTTAAAGGAAGAGAAGTTTGTTTCCCAGGCTTAGACCACAGTCAGCTGGCTCCGAGGCAGAAACGTGGCAGAGGGACCTAGTGAGGGAAAAATACTCATGTCATGGCAGCCAGGAAGCAGAAGGGGAAGGGAGGACCTGAGGATGAGAACAAAGCCTTCTGGTTCACAGCTCCAGGGATCCAACTCCATTCAAGCCCCACCTCCTAACAATGCATTTAGCTATAAATTCTTCAGTGACTGAATCCACTGATGGGCATAGCATCCCTGTGATCCAGTCACCTTCCAAATACACAAGACTTTGGGAATATACTTTAGAGCTAAACCATAATAATGGAATCAATACTTTGTTAGATCCTCAGAAGGCAGAGATAATGTAAATACTGTCCCAGCTATCATGAGATTAAGAAGCAAATGTTTTCATATCATTAATTTTATCTTAGCATTTTCAGTTTATCATTTTGTAGAGAAAAATGGTGTAATAGAAGCTTTCATTTGTCAAACCTTCTTTTGTGACAGAGTCAAATGTTTACAGATTATTTAAAGCAGTATCACTTAAATATCGCTTTAAGTTTGAAAAACAGATCCCGTTGAAAAGGATAGTGTCAAAAATTATCCTGTTTTGATGTTGTGTAGTAATTTCAACTCAACAGCCTTTGTCATGGATGAGCTTATTCCAACTCCCAGATAACCTGATGAGACAGGTGGTAGAGGGCCATAGTTCTGGGTACCCCAAGTCTTGGTAGGCAGTGTTCTGAAAGGCTGGAAGGAATGATTCTCTCCTAATTCTGGCTCAAGGATAGCACCTTCCTGTACTACAGCACTATGAGAGAGCTGAGCTTGTCTACTTGATGAAGATAAATGAGGATGTTCTCCCAAGGACCACACAGCAGGCTGGTGCTGCAAGGAGTCATCAATGGGAATGAAGCAAACTCTCAGCATGAATCTGCCTCTCTGAGGTGAGATGGACACTGGTTACAGAAGGGCAGTATAGGAGGTGCTAGTGGATGTGAGCCAACAGAGGAGGAGACAATTCCATAGCAGAGGAAATCTTTCCCTCATAGAGTACTAGAAACAAAGCTGAACAACTGGTTTCCCTGTCTGACTCTGAGTGTCATTCTCAGCAACACATAGGCATTTGACTGTTAGATACAGTGTCACTAGTGTGATTGCTTAGGGCCTTGAAACACTCAGAGAGATACCACGAATTCCATGAGACACTGGGGTATGTTTACCTCTACCCTACCAGCAAATATCTCTACGTAAGCATTTTCTTTATCTAACTTCTTACACTGTTGATTAACTCACTTATTACTTTTATATTTATTTACTCATTTATTCACTGAGTCATTATGTTTGAACTCCCACACAGACCTAGCAAGAATAATTGCAGTCCTAGTATAATGTATCAAGTGGCATAATATTGCTCCATCTTGTCAACCAATTTCTTTTAACCACAATTCTTTTGGTTTCTATGCAAAGGTTGAGAATACTTATGTCACATACAAACTCTGTGGAAATATAAAGACATACATTTTATCTGAGATTTTTCTCAGGCTTGAACTATGTGCTTTTCCCTTACTGTGTCTTTCATTTCAACATTTAATTTCTTGAAATTAGATTCCATTGTTTTTATTCTTTGTTTTGCTTCCGCATTTAGAAAACATCTTGTGTTATTAGTCATAGTGTAGTTAATATTCCAAGTCTATTATAGATCTTAGGAGAGATTTTGTCTAAAATCAGACACAATGACAGTATTTCAAAAGAAGTTAACCAATAAGTGACTGTAACATCTTTTCTGATTAAAACATATTGTTTTTTTCCTAATCAAATTGTTTTATGCTTGTCAAATCGTTACTTTCACAAAACTATTTCTAGCATTTTCTCATGACTGATGTTAGTCTTGCCAGCTTCCAAATACTTACTCTAGCTTATATTCCTGTTTAAAATGAAGATATTTCAAAAATTTCAGACCTGTGTGTTTATTCTGTGTGTGAAGGTTTTGTTGTTGTTGTTGTTGTTACTTAAGGTCAGGGCAATAAAGGCTGTGTCTTACCATCATCCTTGGCAACCTAGAACTTGGAAGTGTTTGAGACATAGTGAATGCATAATTACATTTGCTTTCCTTGGTTTTCTCCTCACTTTCTTCATTACAGTGGAACTCCAAGCTTCCCTGACAGAGTAGACCCAGATTCTCAGAATGTCTCCTACCTCCTGTTGCTGGCCTCACTTGCAGTCCTGTAACTCTGATCATTGTCTCATAGTTCTCTATCAGGAAGAGCAACAGGGTAGGGATTAACAGCTCAGGACGTCAGATACCATGTGGTATGGGATCGTCATGTATGCACCTCCATTCTACTCTCGGAAGAGCTTAGAGATCACTCTCTTGTTATCTGTCACTTTGTACTGATGATGCAACCACAGCAAACTGAAGGGACGAGCATGACCCGACTCATATAGGAAGGACAAGAACTTGAGTCTCAGTGTAGCTCCCTAACTCCTCTTTCTTTTACATCACTTTGTTTCATTTTTCCAATGTCTTCATCTTTAAGAATCAGCAGTGAAACTGATCTGCTCATGTACTTTCACATGTCTGCCACCAATACATCCAGTACCTTTCATTCCCAAACTTCTTAATGTGTTTACCAGATCTCTTCACTGAACTGCACAGATATGTGTTTTGCTTACTTGGTGTCACCTCCGCCCTGCCTCTTCTGGCTATCACCACTTCTGTCTACCCTGAACTTCTGTCCAACAGAATCCTTGCCTTTCCTACCAGAGCAGGTGGCCGCACTCTCTGCTTTATCGTGCTGCACTCAACGTTGCCCTAAGGATGTTCTAAAATGGGATAAAGACAAGACTGCTACACACAGAAAGCTAAAATAGGAGTCAAGATTGAAATCATCACCGAAGACAAGTATGGGAGAACGATCACATGACTGTGTGAGAAATGTCATGAGAGGGGTCATTCATGTAGGTGGCGGTCACAGAAGGGTACCTAAAGAGCAAAATTGGGCTGGACCGTGGGGATGGCAGGATCCAGATTAGGAGACTGTTAGGGGCCACAATGGCCAGGAAATCATCCTGAGGAAGCAAGCGGAGCTTGTGTGAATGTGGCAGGCTCAGAGGACGAGGGAGAACATTGGTTTTAAAAACCTTCAGGACCTCGCTTGATATACAATGTGTTCTTTCCCAAAAGACAGACTTTAGGGTCATTGAGGCTGCAAGAGCAGCAGCGTTACATTTCATGCTTTTCATTCCTCACTTCAATCACTTTTCTGCCTATTGTTTAGAACATCCCTTTAGCCTCTCAGAAGACAGATAAATTTAGAAGCTATGATTTAAGCGCTGGCTTGGGTATTTGGTGCTATAGGAATGTACCTTGAATCTCCATAATAATTATTATTATTGTTCCTCCAATTATCTGTTTTCAGCCCTGCCTCTGCCAGCTCTTTTATAGCCCTGACGGAGTCGCCTATACTGAAATCAAGTTCTTCTCAGTCCTTTGTAATAAATTCAGCTGCAGCCTGAATATTCTGACTGAGGATTCTGACTACGGCTCTAACCTGACTTCATTTTCAAGACTGTCAAAGATAATTAGGGACAGAGAGATTTTTCCCGCTCAGCATCTGGAAATGCAAAGATACCAAGAAGGAGACTGAAGTGTCATTAACATTACCTTTCTGCCTGATTTTTGGATCAGCCTGTAAAATAGTCTATTTCACAGCCAGCTACGTCTGTTACAGGAGCTGTCCTTATCCTCTGGGAGCAGCAGATTCTCTCTTCCAGGAGGAAGCAAGAAATGGGCTCCTGGTTTTTAAAGTTACCATGGGTTTTGTCATCACGTTGTCTTGCTACTGATTGCTGTATGATATTGGACATGTCACTCTGTCATGCTAGCTTGCTTTCCTCATTAGAGATTAATTACTTCCAATGGTTTTGTAAAGATTCCGTGCAGCATGTAGAAGGCAGCTTGCAAAGTTTTGTCATATTGTAACATTCAATAATAACATATTAGCACAGAGAATTGTCAGCTACTGCAGTAAAAGACTTTGAACAGTTGTGATTTCATACAATAAATGACTCCTTTAAATATCCAGATATTATACTCTATAAAGACTTTTTTGTTGTTATACAGCACACCAAGAATATCCAACTTCTGGTGTGAATAAAGATAAGAAGCAGAACATCAGAGGAGTAAGAGGGGTGTAGACTTCTCCTGTGACTTGTATTTCTTCAATAATTACTCGTCACAATATATTGAAATTTTAAATTTTTAATGTCTTGAATCGTTCAGAAAATTTGCAAGAATGCATGGAAAAATTCAATCAGGTCAGGGTAAAGTATAAAGGAGAAGGCTGAAACAAAGACAATCTTTTCTGAATTTATGGCTTTGCTAAAAGCTGTTTTTTCTTACCATTCTCTTCTTTAATTAGTAGAGAAATAATGCTCAACCCAAGCACAGTTCAGAATTGCCTCAAGGCTTCAAGATAATCCAGTCTTTCATGTTTTAAGATGAACTTTGTTTTAAGCATAAATCCTTTTTTTGTTAAAAAGAACTTATTAACAAAGCCATTCTTCACTATAAAAGCCTAACTAAATGGGCTTACCTCAGGCTAATTCAATCAACTGTATTTTTTTTGGCATTTCATTTTTAGAAGAAAGAACCAGATGACAAGATGAAAGCTTATATTATCCTAAATGACATTGGGTTACAAGGAATCTTTATCTGAGAGACATGATGTCTGGTGGACCCATGTAATGAAACAGAAATTTTCTGATTATTGATATAACCCCATGTAAAATAATCAGTTGAAATGGAGCCATGTGGTCCATAGAGGATTACAGAGAAAGCTCAGGGTAATGAACTCCCACATCCTGGGAGGGTTCTGAAGGATTGTCTTGATGAAGACAGACATTCAGAGGCTGCCCAATTCCTACCTCATGAGCACTTGTAGTTTATTCCTGTGCCCATGAATCCTGAAAGTTAAAGCCCCAGTTTGATGAGTCTCATCATCAACCTAAGATGATCTTTTTTTCCTTTGCCTAGAAAGCCCTGAAAACATTTTCCAACAGAGGGGCTCTGCTTTCTAGGATGATTTGGGCCCAGTTAGGGGCCCATGTTTCTGGATTATATTAAATGCTACCAATGTCCTTATCAGGGTGGAGTTAATATCCTCTATGATCCCCAAACGCTTACCCAGTTTTCCTAGGAAACTGGAAACAACCAAAACCGTGACAGACTCACCTGTAAGGAAATAATATCAGTTCAGCATGCACACATCAGCAGTTCAGTCTTCTTTAAATGTAAATACTCTAAATATGCATTCAGCAGTGTAACTGCCCAGCTCCTACCACAGACCCACTAAGACACAACTTGATTGTTTCTCATTTGGAAAACTACTCTTTTCTTTGAGTAGTTGAAATACTGAGGAAACAAAATATCTGAAAAAGACAGACCACAAAATAGTACCAAAGTGCTTCGTAAGATACCAGCAGAGGAACACATGATAAGCCTGTGAAGAACGAGGGAAGAGAAGAGGAATAGAGGAGAGAAAAAAGCAGGAATAGAGGAGGTTGGAGGGAAGATACACCAACAGAGGTTGCTGTTGGAATTTGCCATTAAGATAGTGCTATAGTGGAAGGTCCTCTGTTTTTTTGGCCGAACGAAATTCCAAGATGTCTAATACTAAAAGGGAATTTTGTTTTACTGTGCTAGCAGTGTTCCTTCTCTCCTTCCATTCCATTCAAATATTTTCTTTGTGTGGAATACTTTGCATTTTGAAGAGTCAAATTGTTAGCTGGATGTCTAGGTCAATGTAGGAAGGAAGCTGCAGTCAAGAGACAGAGGTCACTGTAAGGACAAACATGCTGGGGAAAATGCCCAAAAATCTCAGACAAGTTTTCAGACTTCTAGGGTGTGGAAGGAGGTGTGAGGCTGAGCATATTTGAGTTTATAAGATGGAGATCTCATTGGGTGACCAATTTGTGTTACTCAGGGTGGCATTTGTTCGTGTTCATCATTCCAGGAAACAACTTCACATTGCCAAGTGCAGGGAAGATTTGTGGAGATTGTTTCTTTTGAAACACCAAGATATGGTGAAGATCCTGAAGATGACAGTCTTCTCTCTGAGGCCATGCTACCCAAAAGCATTTTCTGCAGTGATGGGATGATCCTAAATCTTCTCTGTCCAATTTTGCAGTTGGAGCTACCAACTGCAAGTGACTGTTGTGCACTTGAAATGTGGCTAAGAAATTGAATTTGTACTTGCCACAGCCCTTACAGACAGCAGGGTCCTGAGAAGGGGCGATGGGACATTAAGAAGAGACAACACACGTAATAAGAGGAAAGCTGGGCTCAGATGGGACTTGGCCTCTCTGATGGAGAGGCAGTGACAACCCAGCACAGTCTGCATCTTTATTTATATACAGCGGAAAAGGGGAAAGCTCACAACAGGTCCCAAAGCTCAAGGTCTCAGTGTTTTGCTCAGAACACTGAAAGTGAAACATCCTCAGAGCTCTCTGTGCTATAGTTAACAGAGAGGAACGTGAAGGTCACACATCTGTCCATATGCCACTGAGCTAAAGGTCAGCTTGTTTATAGGGTCTGCCTCTGGCATTTTATGTTTTGGAGACTATCCTTGCTCTAGTACCAAGGAGTTTGCTGACCTCCATCTCAGCCCCAGCTAAGCCACTCCCCACATTAATTGGATTTAAACAAATGTGTGTTGAAGGAGCACCATGGATCTGTGACATTGCACAACACAGGTATTTGCTATTGCTGACGCGTAACAAAACATATCCATTGCTTCAAAATGCCTGACTAAGTTTGGGGATTTAGCTCAGTGGCTGGCACCTGGCCGGCAAGCAGGAGACCCTGAGTTCAATTCCCTGTACTGAAAAAAAACACCCTGACTCTTGACTAACGAGTAAGGAAACAATTCTCCTCAGACACCCTGAGTTTCAGTCACTATTTCTGCTCCTTGTCCATACAAACCTAGTTAAGCACAGTGTAGCTCTAATTCAGTCCATGAATAGGGGGCACATACAATGAATATCTGAGCTTAGTATAAACAGAACTTTTTAAAAAATGCACATTCTGCCATTTTAACACACTCCACAAGCTATTGATTCCAGGGATACATAAAAGCAATATGTGAGTATCCAGTGATAACTATTTTGAACCCCTTCCACTCCATCAGAAATGTCACTATTTTGACCAGATTTTGGCCACAGGGTTCCAGGGGTTCACAAACTGCAATCCAAATAATACAAGTGAGTGGGGTGGAAACATTTGGAGTTATCTTAGTCATTTTTCTCATTGCTGAGCTAAAATACCTAACGTCCAAAATTAAGAAAAGAAAGGTTTCTTTAGCTCACAATTTGCAGAGGTTTCAGTCCATAACTGGCTGGTTCCAAGGCAGAGTGGCACATGACAGACGGGCAACTGTTTTTGGAAGTTGGGGCTGCAAAGACAAATGGCAAGAGCAAAAAGGGGAGGAGCAAGCCTCTTTTCCTCCCTTATGTTGTGTGCAGGTTACCCACTCTAGAACAGGTGTAGCACACACTACTAATCTAGCATCAGACAATGAGCCAATCACAAACTCTAGATTCAGCTACTTGTGAAAAGCCTGCCCCTCTGATCACATGGGGCTTTGGGGAGGTATCTAGACACAAACCATAACAGAAGTTATGGATTGTGGTTAACCAGAAACCTCATGCTCCACCTAACAGACAGTGGCCATCGATTCCAGCACCTTATTACCACAGAAGATATGGACACATGTTGACCGATCTTCCACATATCCAAAAGAAACCACGATTGTGAATTCTATGCAAAATAGTCTAATTTAAATGCAGGCAACTGAAACCAGATTATTCATATCCATGCTTGAGTCAAATAAAACAAAATGAGAAAATGCGCACAAGATTTAGGACCCTAAGCTCAGAGATTTTAGAATCTAATTCCCAAGTCCTCCACTTACTTGCTGAGCACTCATGGACATACAGTTTAATCTCTTTTTGCTTTTGCCCCCCTGAATAATATGGGGAAATAAGAACCTCCACCTTCAAGGTGGTGAAGACAGATTATATTAGCTGTCATCTCTGGAAACCCTTACAGGCTTGCTGGGTACACCAAAAGCATCTCATAGATATTGCCATTGTCATTAAGCCTGTGAGCTGGTTTTGACCTATGTGGCTAATGTAACTTCTGATAATACAGGAACATGGCTTTTCATTTTGTAATGCCCCTGGATACTGTAAAAACATACACACGTGCCTAGTTGTCCCAGGCAGGAAGGTAACATACGGTTACCTGCTATGAACTTCTGGGTCCCGCTCCTCCTTGCTCAGGCTCTTGGGACCTGGATCTGCTGACCTCTGCTCAGGGTCAGGGCACTGAGTACATTGCTTAGTCTCTGAAGACCTCAGCTCCTGAACCCAAGCTCCAGATCCTTTCAAGACAACCTCAACTCTCCTCCACTCATCTCCTCCACACGTCTCCTCCACTCTGCTTGTGCTTCTACTTTGTGGACACCCTTGTCCCATCCATAGACCTCTGTGCTTTTTTTGCCCCTGATCATCCCACCTGGGCCTAAACTGCAGCTAGAGCAGGAAGCAAGTCACTAAGGAGAAGCACTCTCTCTGATTTCTTTATGTTCAGTTTAGGAACTCTGATTTTGAGTTACAGAAAGCTCTCCAGCTCTCCAAGATTTTTAACATGGTACCCTTTCACCATCTCTCAACACATTATACATACACGCATGCACATACATGCATGTACACACATGCACACACAATATTAGATGAACATCAAGGAAAAAGAGACACAAAATTGAGCTCAGTAATTACAAAAAATTTAAACATATGAAAGAGACTTCAGTACCAAAGGATGACTAATTGAACTGATGCATAAAACTGAGCTTATGAAAGCTAAAAAATAGAGCTCTGTGAATATACTTTTATACTCAGTATTGAACCCTACAGATTATGAGTAGCATTTGCAATGATAAAGGCAATAGGAATTAACTTTCACAGCTAGATTTGAGCCCATACATAATAACAGTTAAATTTCCTTTTGTGGATTATAAAGCAGTGTCCTCCTCCTAAAAGCATAGTCATTTATTTTTGTGTCTATTTACTCAGTCAGATCATTTGCTCTTTGAAGATAAGAACATGTATTTCCAGTTTGGTCTTTATGCCAATTACATACCAAGTCCCCTTGTTTCATTCTCTCTTCACAATGATCCCATGAGCTAGAGCAGGCTCAGCATATAGACCTTGTAATCATTAAATTTCCTTCATGAGTGTATGGAAATCATATTTTAATCCCATACAATATGAGTTAGAATTAAATAATATTGAAACAGACACAAACTGTATTCATCTGGATAAACCTCTTGATTCGCTATTTATCCTTCCAGTCTAATGGAACAACATGAAGAAAGCATGGTGAGAGAGAATTTAATGCAGCTGGTTGCCGTGAAAAAATATCTTATTTGCCTACCACCCTGGTTGGGCTTTCTTATTTCTCTTTCTGCAGAATGAAGACACTGAACACCTTCTTAAGTCTGTAGACCCAAATTGTAACTCCAAAGAGGTCAGCCCAAATGAACCAACAGGAAATTCATCAGAGGTAGTCACGACCAGCTTCTGCCTTCAGTATTGTCTCTTCAGGCCACCGTAATTTCCCACCCACCTTTTTCTTTGCTGGAGCCTCTATCTTGGCCACAGAAATCAGAGGCATGAGAATCCGTTAGGATTCAGGGCTTTCAGTACAGAGCTACTCAACATCCTGTTTGGGGGAAGATTGAAAACTTGTCAAAATGAAGTGGCTGTGCTGTTTGTTTACACTGTCAGCAGATTTAAATTATTAGTGCTTCTTTCATCTCATGGGTTATTTACCTTTAGCCATAGAAATAGGAAATGATATAAGAGAGTTTTTAGTTCTAGAGTCATAGCAAGGACAAATGTTATAGAGCAGAAAGTAGGGTTATTTTATGGGGGTAGAGTGAATTAATCTTAACTGTATATACATTATCCAGCTACCTCAATCCTTGGCCCTTCCATTTGCTTTTTATAATTTATAAGTTACAATTTTAATATCTGACCATGAAATTGAAATGGCCCAAAAATAAAGTAGTAGATTTTTGAGCCAAAATAATCCACTTCCATTAGCATACTGCAAGCTGTAGGCTGCCAATTACTAATTATTCATCTGGCTAATGTAACCCAAGCAGAAAAAAGATGAAATTATTTTAAAATGCTAAAGAAGATAGAAAAATAAGATTTAAGGAAGGCAAAGCTACTTCATCAAATTCTCTAGAAATCCAGTACATAAACCAAGCTTCCTTTGGTACGCCTAATTTCTGCTGTGGTACCAATTCAATTTTACAGTCTGAAGACAAATAACAGAGCAGAGGAAAAGGTGGGAGCCCTTCTCTTGCTATTCCTGGCCCAGTTCTGAAGGGGGCAGGTTTCCAGGCCCCATGGGAACATCATAACGGAACCTTGAGAAAATTACCATTAAGGACTATTTGTTCTCCTCTGTGTTTTGGTGCCCACCTTTGACAAATGAAGTGACTCAACGTGTTCCACTGATTATTTTTTTTATTTAAAGAGAAAAAAAGGACATAAAAAAACAAAGCAGTAAAAGGGTACAAGTAATACAGAATTTCAAGAAAAAAAATATACAGTAAGAAATCACCAGTTAATAGGTTACACATTATCTTTCCAGAAACAGTTGTCCAAATTACAAAATTAAAGCATATAAAGACATTCATACAGTGAAATTGGAGACAGTTCCGTTCAATGATCCAACAAAAGCTCAGTAATATGGTTTTCCATCCTACACACTCGAACATACCTGCAGTTATATCCCTTAGTCCACCTTCCTTTCCTCTCTTTTTTACAATAACAATTAGACTTTTTGCGTTTTATTACTCCCACAGTTCTTATTACTTTTTTTGCGGAGAATAAAACCAAACGTGACTAAGCAAAACAGAGTCAGTTAGAACAGAAGGGTGGGCATAGTACATGATGCAAAAATAGAATACCAGGTGATCAAAAGTGGTTAACATTGTGCCTCTTGCTATATTTTTAAATTGAGTTGCTTATATCATCAGGTATAACAGAATTGATCAAAACAGTACAGAACAAGACCAATAAAACCTACACTGGAGACCTTACAGGACTTCAAAAAAAGGGTAATAGTCAAACCATAATGGGCATCATAGTATATCTTATTGCCTTCAAAGTGGTTGCCTCTACCCTCATACTTGGTACTATCAAACAAAATAGAATATAGAGTAATCAGATAGAACAAGATGGGGAGAGCAATACTGGGGTTCAAATCAGGTTAATAGGAAAACCAAGAAAGTTACTATAACACGTCCCTCTGTTTTTTAATTTTCCACTGATTATTTTTGGAAGAGCTTATATCCCAGGGAAGGGCCAAGCCAAGTGAAGGGTGATGTCACCTCCCAGCTTTGCATGGTTGCTCCCACATGCATGGTCCTCGGAGTAAATTCCCGGCCCCTCGTTAAATGGAACAGACTTTCAGAGCTTGGTAGGAATTAAGAGAGAGTCTCCTCTGATTCTCATGGATGAGAATTCCAGAAAGCACTAGAGACTTACCCAGGGCACAGCCACAGGGGATATTACATTAACAAGTTATGTATTGGATTTACCAAATATTATATTGGATTTACCAATTTTGAGCCACATTTATGTTTCTGGAATAAATATTTGATTACAATATTTTACTATTAAAATATTTCCTTAATATTTTATTAAGATCTTATCAATGTTTGTGTTAGATTATATTTTATTATATTTTATATATTTTATATATTTAGACATTGATATTAAAGATAAAATAATTTGAATAATTTTAATTTTTATATCTTGGCTTAGTTAACATCTAAACTAAGTTTGGTGCTTCTTGGTACATAATTCTTTGAAAACTTTATTAGTTTGTTCTGGTGTCTTTTGGTTTCTAAAATTCTAGAATTGATTTTGGTGATTACTGAGAAATAGTTAATTTAATCTAGGCTTTCAATTTTATTTGTGAAATTCTTGCAAATGCTCTGTTATGTAATTTTTAAAAATTTTTGCTGACACTGTTTCCTCCTTCCATATTTTCTTCTTTTATATTTCTACATTATCTCCTTTTTTCTTAGACATTTTTCATAATTATTGTCATTATTTTAGTATAGTTTTTCCTTTACCATTACTTTTTTCTTTTCTTTTCTTTTTTGTGGATAATTTCCTATTTTCTAGCTCCTTCTTTTATTTGACCATAATCTTGCTTTTGCTTTCTTTAGTATATTTCATTCTTTTCCTTTTTAATATTGATTAATCTAGTTATACATTCCTAACAGCTGCAGAGTACTTAAGATCAAGTTTTACTGTGAATTAAGCTCATACATAAAACATTATGCTGATTCTTAGACATTTGTGCCCTTTAATTCACTGGATTTTCCCCTGAAAGACTGTGCCATATTTTTAATCTTTCCTTAATTTATGATAATATCTCAACAGGCTTACTATTTTATTTTTCTTAACATTGCTATATACTGGTGTGACCAAAAGAAGAGTACTTATGCATGATTTTCTGACATGGCTCCTCTGACATGCAGCCACATCAAAATGCTTTCTATTGCTTTGTTTTTTAACACAAGGACACCATGATAATCACAAAACAACAAACTTTCAGCTTATACAACATCACAATTTTGGTCCCCTACACTTGAAAAGGTTCATGACTCTGCATATTTCTCTAGTAAGTTCAATCTCATCCCTTCCTTATTTTCTGCCTGTGAAATGTGGTGGTTTTACAAGTCACTTGAAGGTCTGTGTTCAAATCGCAGACCAGAGTTCAGATATCCCCCAATCCTCTGTGTGGCTGCAGAACTCCAGGGAATTCAGTAAGGCGCCAGAGGGGCTGCAAGGTGAGCACTCCTCTCTGGCTGAAGAGCTGTGCTTGAGGTCAGTGGTGTATACATATTCTCAGGCAGAGTCCCAGTGTCCCTGTGGCTCCTGGCTGTCCTCATCAGGGAGCTGGGACTGCATTTCTCCTGGCTTCCATCATGCCACACACGGCACTGCCTTCATGTTGCTGAACCATGTGATCCCAAGAGTGGGCATGTACCAGCTGGTGGTTCTCTTTCGGTCTTCTCTCCCTTCCCCCTTCACTCTTCCCTCCCCCCCCCTTTCTGTCTTTCTCTCTCTTCTCCAAACTCATATCAGGCCTATAGTCATGATAACTGCAAGGTCCACTTAAGCTCTACCTGCATTGAAGAGACACAGGCACGGCCCTCACACTGAGTGGCTCCATGGTGCCCACTCTCTAATGCCCTCCTTCAGGGGCCAGCAGTGCAGTGTTTCTGTCCACTGATGCCCAGGAATAAGTAAGGAAGTGGTTCTCTTCCACTCGCACTTGGCAAACATCAAGGCACTCATTCACTTCACCACTTCTCAGGATTTCTTCTTTTGCCTTTCAGACTTTCTGAGTTTAGAAGTCTGCACTCTCCGAAAGAGATTTTAAAGCATCCAGGAAATCTGCAGATTTAACTCTGGGGAATGGGGAGTCACTGAACTTAAAAACCAATGGGTGAAGTATTCGTAGCTGTAAGCTACATCTATCACTTGATTTTTCTCTAGCAGGCAAGTATGGGAAATATGCATTTATAACATGTATGGAGGAAATGAACACTTTGATATATGAATCAGATGTGATCAAAGTGTATGGTGAGTGGGTAACTTAAAAAATGTCTTACAGTAAAAGATGCATTGCCATTAATCTCCCTGAAAACACTCCCTCCTGCACTCCCACTTTGAACATACTCATCTTATTGTTCTTGTTAGTTCCTGAAGCAGCTCTAAAAATCCTCTTTCTTAAGGGCTGTGTGTGATGTATAACTATAAATACAGTGAATTATGCTGCCAAGTGTCACCCAATGGAGAAGTGGGACACAAAACATGATGCTGTGTCCTTATCCACCTTGTTCAACAAATCTGTCACCATGTGACTTCCAGCTTTTCCCTAAAGTCAAAATGACCATGAAAGATAAATGTTTCGAATTAATTTAGAATAGCAAAAACAACAACGGATCAGCAAAAGACGCTCAAGCAAGAGGATGTCCAGAACTGCCTCAGAAGTTGAAAGAATGATGGGATGAGTATATTTGAAGGAGGCATGTATATGTCTTTTGTTATAATCAATTTTTTAAAATTTAAGCATTGGCTGTATTTTTTGATTACAGCTCATGTCCTATTATGTAAAGTAATATGGACAACAAACTCTCCCTGGCATCCTTGAATTTTACTATTCCTAGTCACAATCTCTTAGTTTGTGCGATGACCAGGCTGTTGTAATCTCAGAGTCAGGGAGGCTACAGATTCAGTACAGTAATCAGGGTAAAGTTCAGAGAGGGGACGGAATTGGCTAACACCTAGGAAACATGTAATCTAGAGACACCGTTTATCACACTTGTTTCTAAGGATTGGTCTTCAGATTCCTTGCCTGCTCATTCTCTGAACATTCACACAAATCTTGAATATGATAGAAATATATATTGTACTTAAAGCCATAAGTAGATTTAGCAGCTTATTATTAGTGGAAGCTATTTCATTTTGCATCTGATGTTTTCTGAGAACACACCACAATTTTAAGAGGTGTCCTGATTATGCGAGCCCTGTTTGATCTGATATCTTTAAACTTCGAGGACAGTAAGGGAGTTAGCTCACAATATGACCTGTTATTCTCAGCTCTAGGGTAGATAATTAGTTTTTAATTGGAGAACCACAGACTTGTAAATCATTTAAACAATACAGATATGTGTAAAATAAAGATTCTTATATTTGGATTTGGACTTAGCTTAGAAAAACAGCCTGACATGGAATAATCTTAGAGTACGCCAATCACATGCATTGCTTCTTGACAAGCAATTGTATCACATTATCTGTGAAGGATGAAAATCACTTCGCTGAACTAACCCTTCCATCTTCCTAGAAACTTGGCAATGAAGGTGGAAAGAAAGAACAGTAGTTAGATGGGTCTGCGTGGTCAAGGATATTTTACTATTGTTGTTAGTTAAAGTTATCTCTTTGTCTAGAAAAAGGCTATAAAAGAGCTAATAGGTAAACCTCTTCCAACATAACTAGAATTAAATCTTCAGATATCACTCACACACACACACACACACACACACACTACAGTCTTTCTGCTGTGTAGGCCTGATGTTTCTAGCTTTTCTTAAAGTGCCTGAAAGAAACAGCCTTAAGTTACCCTCCCTGGTGATTCACTGCTCATTATCCCACGGTAAGCTTACATACTCGTAGTCACTTGATCTGTGAATACTTCAAGACCTTTGCACCTGTTGGGCTATTTTATTGGCTCATCATTGATTGCATGTGTGATACTGAACTGAAAACCTATTTTCAGCACCTCTTGGTTGCTTTTCCTCTACAAAGTCAAGCTTTTGTTCAAGGCATCTAGTCCTAGCAAAGACGTTTGCTTGTATACTCTAGAGTTTGTGAGATGTGCATCCCCTTCATGAAGCCAGACCCATTTACTTGCATTCATATCATGCATAATCAGTCAAAATGACCCGGAACTGTGATTTAATATGCCAGTTATTTTCTAAAGTGAAGCAGAAGACTGCTTTGTGTGCAAGAAAATAACTTGTGTCTGTTTCAAATGTCACAGATTCTTTGCACTGCATTTGAATTTTTATTCTTCAAGAAAACCATTGTCTTTACAAGGTGGCAGCTTTGCAGGGTCTCGTTGAAGAAGTTTGGGCTTCAAAAATATTTGTGAATGCTTTATTTACATTTTTTCTCATTTTATAAATTTGCTGGTTGTACTATCATCAGGTCCAGTGATCTTATAGGTTTTATGACCTATAAACAGAGCCTAACCCTTTGGTATATGCCACTTACATCCAAGTATAATGGTTTCTTATACCCTTATAAGGGTTATTATGTAGGATGATTTCCACTATTACTAACAAAATCACTGCTATATTTTGGCTCAATGGATCTTTTACTTTTCAGGTAACTTTAACAAGAAACCCATTTGATGACACTCGCTTTTGTCTCCTCTTGAGAATTTGGTGGAAATGTGACATTACATTGTCTTAGATTCGTTGCTCACACTGCTACAGCCTTATCCAGGTGGTATTTTTCTATGAAATTTTTCAGTTTTCCACATTTTACATATATCTCCCTAATCTCATTTGAAGTAAAAGATTCCTCCACCTTCTTCTCCTCCTGCTCTGCAAGTGAGATCTCCTTGTAACCTTTGCCATTGGGATATGATCATACACAGTACCACGGTGAGAGAGAAACCATTGGCTCAGTGGTGATCATGTTATGCTTCATGTCATCCATATTCATCTTGTAAAATATCACACATTTATCAAGATGAAATGTATTAGATATGTTTGCCTGGTGAACATTCATACACAACATTAATCCAAGATTTTATTGTGTTTACATTGGTGGGATACTGAAGGGGTGATCTGGAAAGTTGTGGAATTCTACCAACTGGACAAGAGGCCTGCAAGCCAAGAGGAAATTCTAAAGGTACAGCTATCTTTCCTCCCACCTTCCTTCTTAGAATTATAATATTACCATGAGAAACACCTTGGACCATGAGGTAAGCAATAATTAAGAAAAAAGAAATATGTGTTCTAGAAATGTCCATGAGGAAAGCCCAGGGAAGGAGCTTGAGAAGAGTTTCTCATTAGAAAAAGTAAGCAATTATAACAGAAATGAATTCAGCTTCAAAAAAATATTTCACCAAACACACCTGTAGGAGAAGCAATTTAGTGCACAATTCAAAGACATGACCTCTGAGTTACTACTCAGGATTTAAATCCAGGTTGGGCAAGCCACCTAGCCTCTGATTTTTCTGGATATTCAACTGGGAATGGAAATAGACACTGAGATTGTGAGCACTAAAGTATGATGAATAAAACAGTGATTTACTTGGTCCATAGGAAAGTAACTCCATAAACACTAGCTTTGATCATTTTTCAATGACTTAACCATGCTCAGGGCAGACAAGCTGGTGTTGGATTAGTATTTTCTGGACTAGTGCTGTGTGGAAGAATTCTTGAGGATGAGAACCTGATAAAGTAGATTTTCTTGATGGCCTTGTGAGGTGGCTTGGGTTACTAACAAGGAAATGAGGACCCACATATATTTTTACATTCTTGGTGTCCAGATATTCATATAATTTGATTCTTGATTTTTTAATTGTATAATGAGCATTTTCTATGATCATGTCCATAACTTAAATTCTTAATAGTAATGTCTGATAGCCCATTGCACGATTGTATCATCATATCCTTAACTATTGACCACTGTTGGAAATTTTATGGAATCTGATATTTTGATGTTAAAGTCATGTGACTATGCAAATCTCTTTATTTTAAAATTCAATGCTGATTTTATTCCAACCAAGTAAAGCAAAGTACACATCACCTGAGCAATAAGATGAACTAAAGGGCAGAAATCAAGAAATAAGAAAACCTCTAAAAACTGTCTATCACTACACGTGGCTGTCTGTCACACCTCCCCTCAGAAAAAGCAACTTAACACCTGCAGACTAACGCAGGAAAATTCAACAAAGCAGAATGGAAGTTTACCCAGTACACGGGAAAGTGGGCTCTCCACCTTCCTTCTCTAAACTGCCACTCCCGAGTGGCTCACTGTGGGTGGTGTTAATATCATGATCACCCTCCTGTTCTGTATCTGAATGTTGACTGAAAAAGGGGTCCAAAGAGGCTACAAAGCCCCCTTCCAGGTACAGTGGCGCTCAGCTCAGCATTGTCAGGAGCCCTGTCCTCTCTGTGTGGCTACCGGCCATGACAGCTCCTGTGCTAGCAGGGCTGAACCAGGCATCCAGGCTCAGAAGAGAGGGAAGGTATGTGAAGCAAAACATACCTAGCAATCTTTCAATTCCTCAGCAACTACATGTTAAACACCTGCTCTGCTCCAGGCGCTATGGGAGGCCAGGGGTAGCAACAAACTTATCAGAAGTTTTGGTCTCTGGTCTTCATTAGAGCACGTTGCCAGAAGTACAGCAGCTGATTTAGAAAGAAGGAACATTTTAAGTCTGCCGATATTCATTGTCACACAGCTATTTAGAAACATACCAATTTACGTGTCCCGAGTAATTGATCACGCAATTAATTTTGAGTCAAATACAATGTTTTTCAGGAGTTTACACAAGTCTAAAAACATCTCCACCCACTACGAGAAGCAGATGGAGATTCAATTCTGTGAAACTGACTTTTCTTTCTACCTCAGAAGCCCACAACTCTAGTGAATAAACCACTTCAGCTCATTTAACTTGTAAAATTATTTTAAATGATGGGAAGCAGGAATGTGAGAGATGGAGGGAACATAAAACCTGTGCTATTGATTAACCAAGTGGAATTCTTTTATAAAACACAAGTTGTTATGTTTTGAAAGGAAACATGGTTGAGGCTAAGCATTTAAAAGGTATGTGATAAAAACAGTATTACCATGGAATTGCACAGGATTTCAATCTACCCTTTCATCTTGCACTGGGGGGCATGTGGTAATAGCATGCACTGAAGCTCGTTCATGGAGCACAGGACCAACATAGTAATGAGGACCCTTTGCTAGCCAGCAATGCCACAGAACTCAATAGGGCTTAAAAGATGATGAATGCAATATTCAGTCCACTAATTCATTTATGTCTTGTTGCCATGTGCATTCTGTTAAAATGGAAATAATCCCTTTCATCAATGAAGCTGTAAATGAATTCCTGTTTCTATTCTTCTAACGGAGCTACATGCTCAGGGTTTTAAAACAAGAGCATCAAAAAAGAATTCAAACTTTCCTTTGGAGAACATTTTGTGGTATTAGACTTAGGGTTTTATTAGTAGCAAATGGGTGGAAATAGTCACAAGCCTAGAGCAAGCCACATGAGTAGGCCCAGTGGAAGACCCTGGTTTGGTACTTGGTACTCTCCGTGAGAGTCCCTAATGCAGAAACTGGAACTTCTCCTGAGAAAGAGAAAGCATAAAACCAGATGAATATGGTTCTAGCAGAAGATTGCCAACAAAGCGTGGCTGCTAGGCAGGGTTCCTATTTCTGAAAGGATTGCCATGTTCAGACTCTTCGTCCTCTCAGGAATACTACTACAACTAACAGCAGTTACCATTTGTGAGCTGTGGTTATATGCTCAGTATTCTGCAAAGACTTGCATACACAAGCCCTCCAAAAAGCCACCAGGAGCATATTTTATTGACTTATTTCCAGTGCAAATAAGGCAAGGTGCAAAGAACATCTCCCACAAGTGAAGGCTGAGAACTTAGAAATTCCTTAGTTTCCAAACTATTAATGGAGGTCTGTTCAATAATTTCACTGGCACACAGCAAAAGAGTCCAATTTCAAGACCTGAAGTACAAGTCATGTAGGAGCACCAATCAAAGCAGTTGACATTAAATGGAAGATGCTGGTTTGAAATCCTTAAATTCCCAGCAACTCAGGACAAGCTGAATCCCAGATCTTAGGAAACCCATAAGAAGACCTTCTGAGTTTAAAGCACCCTAGAGGAAATGTCTGAGCTCCTCCTTGGAACAGTAAACCTGTCCTTGGGTACTACAGGAAGAGTCATGTACGGGGCCAGTGGTTAGCAACTTTTTGGCACAAGGGACCGCTTTTCTGGAAGACAGTGTTTCCATGGATATGGGAAAGAGATGCTTTGGGGTGATCCAAACACACTTTGTTTCTATTATGACACTGTTTGGTTTATTTCTATTATTATTACATCGGGTCTTCATAAAAACTGTGCAACCCAGCAGCTCACCATAGGATTTTTGTTGTTATGAGGATCTAAGGCTAAAGCTGGTCTGGCAGCTTAGGCAATGGGGGCTGCTGTAAACACAGAGGAAGATTTTCTGGCCCACCTGCTACTCGCCTTCCACTGTGCTGTCTGGTTCCTCCCAGGCCAGGGACTGGGACTGGTCCATGACCCGAAGGTTGGGAACTCACATTCTGGGCAGTTTTCCCAAGGAAACCCCCTCAGTCTTAGCTGGGTTTAAACTATGTGCTTGATCACAAAGCAAAGAATCAGAGGCCCTCTTAAGAACGGCTTGTTGGTACCTCCTAAAGCAAAGTTCAGTGCCAGGGCCCAGGGAAAGCCAGCTCCAGTTAACAATGGGCCTGCCTGTCCCTCCTTGTCTCATCCTGGCTGAATTATGGAAGAGTGCATGAAGCGACCTCACTCAGAGTAGAAGTCACCATTTGTTTGTGGGCCACAGTGAGTGAACTATAAGCACTGAGGGTATTTAGAAGTCCTTATGGCAACTGGTCATTGTCATGTGTTATGGCTAACTGTCATTAGGTAGCAAAGCAGGTTTATTATAAAGGTTTATTATTGTCTCTCATGGTTCTAAGTGTTGCCCGTGGAGCCTGGGCATGTCTCAAGTGGTCTGCTGTGCATTTCTTATCAAGTGACAGCCAGAGCTGGAATTAAGTACAGGCACATTGGCAAGAGACTTTCAAGAGAAGTTTTCATTCACATATCTGGCGTCCATCTGGCCTGGCTGGACAGCTGGGACTGCGTGGGCCTCTGTCCCCAGTCAGCCTTTCCATGTGGCAGGCAGGGATTTCTCAGTGTGGTGGGTGGTCAGACTTCTCCATGTGTGGTTGACTTTTCCAGAGAACATGAGCCAAAGGCAAGGGTGAGGGAACTGCAAGGCTCAGAAGTCACGCAGTGTCACTTCTACTACAGTCTATGGCTCCCAGTGAATCACAGGCCAAGCCCAATCTCAAGGGGAAAGGACCACCACATGAGGTTGTGACTACCCACAGCATCCTACAATAAGGCCATCTTTGGGAAATAGCTGCCACACCATGATATCCCCACGCACAGCTGGCGGACCCACCCTGCTGAACTGGACATGCATCTCTTCAGGTGTACTACTCACGTGGAGATCTGCACACTGCTTCTGCTACCTGCTGGCCCCTAGGGCCATGTGTCACCTCAAGCAGTTAGCTCAGAACCACTGAACCTCTCCATTCCTGCTTCTTCCTGATCAGTCCTTATTCCAGTCACTGTGCCAACACCAGTCCTCAATCCTGACACATTCGTATGATTCACATGTGTGAAATTACATTAATTATATTTCCCCCAAGTCCCTGGAAATGAATCCTTCTCTAGTTGTATGTATTTGATCTCAAACTAAATGTTCTTCATGTGCCCCCCTTCTATGTGGTCCTCTTCCCCTGTCAGTTTTCTGTAAACCGTCTCCATCCAACTAGTTTTACGGCGCCAGCATTAAGTATTCCACCTACAGACTCCTGTGCTTTCTGTTCATTGCTGCCTCATGAAATTTGCATTTTAAAAAAGAAAACCTCAAGACTGACAACACTAAAGAAGTAGAATCCTCTAGTAGCATTAGTTTCATTTTTCTCTTTTGCTGTAGGAGTATAAGGGCCCAGTGTTCTCTTTCTTCTTTAAAATAAAACACATTTTGTATTATTGAAAACTTTAAATATACTCCAGAGTACAGTATCAAAACCACCTTTTCTCATTGTAGAGTTTCAGCAATCACTCAGACACATGTCTATTGATCTTATTTTTAAGAAAACCACATAGTTTCCAGGCGTGGTGGTGCATGCCTGTAATCCCAGCACTCAGGAGGCTGAGGCAGGAGGATTGTTGCAAGTTCAAGACCAGCCTTGGCTACAAAGTGAGCTCAAGGCTAGCCTGAACTACATAGTGAGATTCTGTCTCAAAAGACTAAAAAAAAGAAAAGAAAGAAAACTCCAAAGTCGACTTCTGTGAGTGACTAGAAAAACACAATCAAATTTCTGAACATAATTCCCACCTCCAAAAAATAATTTCTCTTTTTGTTTTTTAGGATAATGATTATTTCACTATATCTAGCCACTGGAAGAAGGGAAGGAGAAAGAGGGAAATAGAGAGGGAGAGAGGGGGAGGGAGGAGGGAAGGAGAGAGAAAGTCATATCAAAGGGCCACATCAGCAGATCTAGTCCTAAATTTAGGTTATTAAAAAGATGCTAACATAGAGCTGAGATGTAGCTCAGTGCTGAGCACTTGTCTAGCATCACAAGGCCCTGAGTCCCCTCCTCAAAGCATTAATGTCATGTAATTCCCAGTCAGGAATACGCAGTATGGCTGAGATCGATTTTTGTCATCCCAGACACAACGCAGTGTGTGGAGGGAAGGGTGGCTTTGACTCTGCTTTGCTCTGGAAACCACTTATATTTCCAGATCTATAGAGATTGAGTTCAAAAATATGAACCCACTGGGGAACCTCTTGCAAAACAAAATGACTTAGTATAAGTGTTTCTGAGATGAAAACATTTTTAGATGATCTGCTTCTCCAAGGCAAATGATTATGTTTAGTGAGTAAAAAGAATACAAGGGGAGAATACAATGTCGCTCTTCAGATAATTCAAAGACTGTCTTACATAAGAGACACAGTATTCATCTGCTCTTGGTCCTGAAGAACTAGAACGGATGGGCAGATAATGCTGGAGCAGGGACATCATATCAATTTATCAACAAACCACAAACTTTGCATTTTTCCAAAGTGAAGAAAACTTCCAATCATACACAAAGGCAAACATGGGAGAGGGGAGAGGACAGAGGGATTTCTATGGTATTATGGTTCTTGTTCTGTGTATATTTCTCTCTGCATGTGCACATACAGTTGTATATTCACAGCAATGTTGGGAAACTAGATTCACTGGGGGTTCCAGGAGAAATTAAAGGCTTGAAACAGCTTTAAATGTATCACTAATGATTACAATGAGTGTAGCATAGTAATACCTCAAAAACACTCTGAAAATTAGGAACAGTTTTCACTTTACTTCTTCATTTTCCTTCTGACACTTCTTGTGTCAAATTTTTTTATTGTCACAAAAGACCTCCCTTTGAATTTATAAGTGAAATTCCACCCTATGGCAGTTTTAGTAAAACTCAATTTATTTCTAGTGCTGGATTGATGCTACTCTAGACCTTTTATCTTTTGTGAGAAGCTCAATTTATTCAACTCCACCTTCTATCAACGGTATTATAATTATAGATTAAAAATTAACAGTATATGTGAAGGTTCTGAGACATTAACATGCCTTACTAAGTTAGTTTTTAGAAGTTATATTAGACCTGATCAGTTCTAAGGGCTTAAAGATACTTAGTTGGTATTGTGTTATGTTTTTGGAAGTTTGTAAACTAGTAATGAGTAAGTGCTCTCAACATTTTAAGAAACGAGAGAGTTTTTTTTTCTCTACAAAAGAAAGGCAAGATCTCATGGTTTTATTTTCTGTCCAGAGGCTTAGAATGTTAACTGAGTACAAAATTCAAACAGAGAATTCATGAGTAAGATGACATCTATAAATAAATCATTGGTCATTTTTACATTGCACAATGTTGTCTTACCCTGTTTTGAGTGGTACATGTCACAGCTTTTGGGAGAAAATGGAACCATAAAAGAATGTTTTCTTGCCATATATCATCATCTTGAGTAGAATGCATATATCCTAAAACAAAATCTCTGGAGAACAACTATGTTGTATTTAATACTTTTATGTGACCAACAACAACTTCGTATTTTTCTAACGTCAAAAGCAGTAAGTCCCCCAGTGTAAAAAATATTGAAAAAATACAGCCAAACGTAGAAAGAAATCATCATTATCCTGCATTAGTCAGAGATAATCTCTGTTAGTCTGTTGGTAAATTATCTTAGATATTGAATCTAAGTATCCCTGGGGTCGTAAGAATACATAATGTTCAGGATAAACAGTTATTCATAAGCTAGAAACCAAAACTTTTTGTATATATTATCACTGCTGCTATGGAAACCAGTGTCTTCCCTGAATCATGTGTGGTGAGGAGGGAATGTGAGTGGGTACCACCGTGGTGGATAGCCAGGAGGAGGCGGCCTGCACCCTTGGGAAGCCAGCTGTGCCCAATGGGCACATGAGCAGAGCAAGCAGCGCATAGGGGTCACTCACCAGGCTGGATCTGACAGGGGCCAGATTTGCCTGACCTTTCACAGCAGCCAGGCTGCAGGTGCAACCCAAACTCCTCATTTTCTTCATCAGTTATCTCCAGTACCCAGGGCAAGAGGGGAGACACACAGGGGTTCCCTGTAGGCAGGAAACAAGCAAAGTAGAGTGAATCGATAAACAATGAGCAAAACTGAAGCAGCCTCCCTGACACCTTCCCTTTTTCTCTCTTACCCCGGCTTTGATGGGACTGGTGCTTTGTCTTATGACTATAAATACAAAATAAATACCAAACTGGTTTTGTTTATCCTAAAACCATATCTTCCAGGCTCTACTACAGCGCCCAGAACCAGAAATTTTGAGCACAGTAGTATTTTTACTGAGCTGCTTGTTAGAGAATCATTAGGCTTCAGTGACCTTCATGATGGAGAAGTAATTTAATAACACTGTGTCTGGCTTTGGGCTCTTTCTATAATCCAAACAAGAAAGCACTTTTAAGGACAATATCCCAAACTCATCCTGGAATGCTCTTTCTGTAAAACTCCAGAGACAAAACTACTAATTGCAAGTTTTACAAGGCCCTGCATGAGATCTCTGTCGCTAACAGCTGAAAAATTTCTCTTCCAAGAGAAGAGAATGAGTTTTGATCCACCACTCTAATCAAATGCTGCATTTCTTAAAATACAACCTAGTTTTCCATCAACTTTCCTTCCATTTTAAGGCAATCCATTGGCAAAGGCCCAGTGGCCAACCCTATAACTACTATGCTATTCCAAAGTCAAGGGAGGAAAACATCTTTTAAAAATATTAATTAATTTTTAACCATCCCAACTTTATTATAGCTGATGAATAAAGATTGAACATATTTACAGTGTATGACATGATCTTTTGTTACGTATGCATACACTGTGAAATGATTCAGTAAGGCAAAACAACTTTTAAAGTTATTGCCTAGTTATTTTGTTCATTAGAAAAACTTAGTTAAGTTTAAGAAAATCCAATCAGAAGGAAACCGAGAGGGACTGATTAAAAAAATAACCTGGGAGCTGGGGATTTAGCTCAGCAGCGTAAGGGCCTGCCTTGCAAGCAGGTGGTCATGAGTTCAATCCCTGGTACCAAAAAAAAAAAAAAAAAAACACCACTAAGAATAAAAAATAACCTGAATAAAATATATGAGAAAATACATAAATAAATATAAATAAAATATATGAAAGACAAAGGTGGAATAAGTATTTAGAGGCAGTCATTAAAAGGAGTTGTGAGCCATCCAGTTTTATGATTGCACTTGTTAAGAGAAGCTTAACATCCAAAGGAGACTCACTTGTCTTTGTCACTTGTTTCACTGATGACATGGGAAGCTCATCATTTTCCCACAGCTCCCCAGAAGGATTATCCATCGTCTTGACAATGATTTTTAAGGTCTGCTTGTTGCATATATGGGTTAGAATTTATATGTAGGCCTCTCTTTCTGCATTGTTCAAAATAGCAAATAAAATTTCACCTCTAACTTCTCTTTCTCCAGGATTATGTCAACCTGGGGGAAAAAAATCCCACTTCTGTCTGTATGTTTGACGCTCAGTTTCATGCTTTAGGCTGTACCACAACAGATAGCACAGTGCTAAATGACATTTGTATGCTCCAGACCTTAACCATATTTCAGTACAGCTCTTGAAATTCAGCAATTCCCATTAATGAAAGGGTTTTAAGTTCTGAGGAGTTTGGTGGCTAGTTTTTCATTGTTCTTTGCATTGTTCATCTGCTTTGGTGGGTAGTATTCCCAGAAGGTCTCCCAGAGTCCTGATTCCTGCTGTACGTACCCTATGCAACTCCTTCCCTAGTTCATAGACAGGGCTTGCATATAGGGAGGAGTGTCATCCCTGAAATAGCTAACATTTTATGGCAAAGGGGAATAGATTTTGCCAATGCAGTTAATGCCACTCATCTTTTCACTATGGATCACTCAAAGACAGATGACCTAGAGGACCTGACCTATTCAGGTGACATAAGTGAAGTTAGAGGTCAAGGACGACGGGTGAAATCAAGGAGACCTGCTCTGGCTGATCTGGAAGACAAAAAGTGTGATGAAAGGACCTGAATTGACTTGAAAACCTGGATAATCTTGTAAGAAGATGGAGAACTGGGTGAAATTTTTCTCCTCTCCAAGCTCCTGAATAATTTTCCCCAACCTAAACAGATTCCACTAAGCCACACCTAAGCTGAGCCACAGAAAGTGAACTCGTGTATGGGTCTTGTTTTAAGCCACTAAATTCACAGCAGTTTGTTCTATAGCAACAGCGAACTAATTTGCCTCCACTCATGCACACGTGCACACAAGCATATGAGTGTGCACAGCATCTAAGTGGGACACTTTTCAGAAAGGGAAGCATACTGGGTGGCAAGCTTTCACTTGGCAAATTGCCCCCATTTCCTGCATTGAGTAGTGCAAGGTCTCCCCTCCCCTGCTGGGGGCACCTCCCATCCAGTCTCAACCATAGGCAAGTGTCATTTATGAGTCTCCGGGTGTTACTGGAGCCAGAGAGGTCCCACACAAGAAGGTGTCAGTGCCTCATCTCCACTGAAGGCCATGGGTATTGTCATACTGCATTTCAATTGTGCCATCTCACAAAACATCATCAAGTTACAGTCTTTAGAATTAAGGTAGTTAACACACTAAGGTATTTAACACACCAAGCAGTTATTTACTGTACTTATTATACTATCTAGTTATTGCACATCTTTGTAAGGAAATACAAGTTCTTGCAAAGAGTACATAACTGCAATCTAATCATAAGCAAACACTAAAAATCCCAAATAGAGGAACAGTCTAAAATCAGTATTTTCAGAAGGGTTAAAATCAAGAAAAACTAAGGACACAACTCCACACAATGTAGAACACTTGGTTGGATTACGGAACACAGAAAAGTCATTGATGGGGAAAAAAAAAGTAAAATTCAAATACAGTGCGTGGTTTTGTTGAGAGCATTGTACCATGTTAACCTCCTCATCTTGATAAATGTGCCCTAGTTTCCCAAGCTGCTAGCATTAGAGAAGCTGGGTGAAGGTATACTTACTGAAATACTCTATGACATTTATGATTCTAAGTGGGAAGTTATCTCAAAATATAAAGTTAAAGCAATGCATGTGGGTAGGAAGAAACCATCTAGAGTACCTTGTCACAATTCATTTGTATAATGTTTTGATAAAGACATTTCAGTATAACTATTTTCCTTGGAAATTATATGAACTTTAAGGTTTAAAAATGCAATCTGGAGAAAACGCCCATTGGCTGATGTAGACTGCTACAGGGGTTGTGCGGAGGAAGAGGAGGAACACTGGCAGAAGGCGATTGAAAAGTACAGATTGCAAATGCCGAGAATAATATCTACGAGGAATACATGATCAGGGAAACCTCTTTTCTTTGGCTTTAGCTTGAATGAATTGTTCTGAACCCAAGGTCTTTTCTTTAGCAGACTTTGCTTCCACTTTTTGGCCGTGTTCTTGAAGGAAGCAAGACCACACATGGGGCGCTCCTGGCCTTGAGCCATATTCCCCATCCACTGGATACTAGCATCCTTACACTCAGCAGTTGCAGCAGTGCAGAAGGCTCATCTTGCTCTAACAGAGCACACTTGTTTTGAGTTTAGGTCAGGATTTAAATTATTAATCACTTCCTGGGACATTTGCTTCTCAGATCAGTTTCCAAACCATTTTGACATGCACACATGAGCTTTATCCTTCTGCCAGGCAACTACACATAAACAACCTGGTAGCTGTTACTGGCCACCTCTGCAGGTGCTGGGATGGAGCCAAGTCAACAGAAGAATCTTGCCGGAAGCAATATGGTAATATGCTTTCAGGAATGGATGTCTATCCAAATAACTACACAAAAGACAGAGGAGAAAAGAGGTGTACTGAGAAAGAATGAGATGAAGAATCTAGGCTGCATCACTAGATCTACTTCAAAGACGGCCCAAAAGTCTGTCCCCCAGGAAGAAATAGGCACATGGGCACCAATGCTGCTCACCTTCCTTCTCATTTTTTGACCTGAAGAAGCTTTGGAGATCTTACTGGAACCAACTTTAGTGGCTCAGAATGGAAACCTAGGTTTGCTCAACTCCATGCCCAAGTAGATCTTTAGAAATAACCTAATAAGACTGAGTGAAAAATTACAAGACATTTGCTTCTGCAATAGTGAATTATGATTTGGTCAAAGCATATGGAAGTAGGTCAATATTAAATCATGGCTATCAAGAGATGCAGGAATGTACCACCTTCCCCACTTAGAGGAAATGCCCCACTCAGATTTCCCGAGCAGAGTTACTTCAGAACTTTGCCTGTATTTGGTCAATAAAAATATTTTGATGCTGCATCTCTGAGGCCCATCATGATCCGTGAGAGCTAGAGATGTTCCTACAGACTTAGAATGGAGAATGTACAGAGGATCTTAAAAGCATAATGGAGATGCTTAAAGGCACCACTGCAGATTTGAAAATATCTCATTTGGGGACCTTACAGGAGAATTTGGGAGAGCTCCTTGTAATTTTACTTGGGAATGAAAAGAGCTTTAGGGATTTTCCAGTTTCACAGCAATATTACATGCATAACATAGGCCTAATAATCTAGTCTGGTAATTTCTCCTTTGAATAGACTTAAAACTGAGTCAAGCACATCTTAGGTTCTTTCCAAAGAATTCCTAAATTATGGAATGGAAGATGATGTTAAATAATTACTATGTGCCTGATATTGTACAAAATGCTTTGCATGCATTACCCTCTTTAATGCCTGCTGTATTCTTAGGAGTTGAATACTTCTGAACAGATACCAGAAACTCAGCAGTATCTCATGGCAAAAATTTTTCTATTCAGCACCACACCATGGAGTGCTGACTTTTGTGACCTGGGACCTGTCTTCAAGAAATTGGCACCCCACATGCTAATCTGGTTGGAAGCAATAAATTTTCTTTCAAAGTAATCCATGTTACTTTTCCCAAAGAAAATAACCACATAAGCATCTTCCCTGAAGAGATGCCACAAAATCAGCATTGTTTAAAAGCCTGTGAAGTTTTTCATTTGTGCAGATTTGTTGTAAATAATCTGTCAGATAAGTATGTTACAGAAAAGTATTATGGAATCTGCCAGTTTATGACAACAAGTGTAAAAGTAATTCCAAGTGAGACAGGGAGATTTTAATTTCAGGGGAAGACATCTCTGAATTAATTAACAGAGGACCATGAACTTTAAAAGTTGTGTCACTTCTGGTGAAATGTCATTGCAGTGAGATGGGAGAATAAACTCCTCATTAAGAATTCCCACCAACTCTGAAACCAGTGAAGGAGGATGATGGTTGAGGAAATTCAAGCTAAGGGCAGCAAGTGGTCTCATTCTTCTAGGACGTTCCCTTGAGGATCAGTTCAGGGCCATCTGTAACTGGGCTGAAGAGAGGGACTCGGAATCCAAGGTCACGCTTCAGGTCTGGAGGTATCAAGGAGCCCATAGCATGATGATGAAGTTTGGCTCTTTGGACCATCTTTGTCCAAAAAGGCAGTAAAGGAACAGATACCAGCACAAAAGCTTAAAGAACTACAGTGCCACTCAATAGTCACCAACCCTACGGCTGCTGAGTGACTTGGGCAAAGTCACTTTACATTTTTCACCCTTAATTTACCTGGTAATAAGCAGGATTCATAGTACCACCTATCATAAAGAGTTTCATCAGATTTAATTAGTATATATATGAAAGGAACTACCACCTATGTGGCAGAGTTCTTGGCACATAGTAAATGTTCAGCAAACAGTAGAAATTCCAATCATTATGCCTCCCAGCCCAGGTTTCCCATCATGACTGAACAAAGTGAAGCAGAACAGGGTTAGCGGTCTGGAGGTATCAGAGCAGAACAGAAAACTTTACAAGTGTACAAAATAGATGAAAAGGTCAAAATATGTTCAATTCACAGAAGTCAGATTAATTAAAAAGATCAATGTTTCCTCATTATTTTATTTATTGTTTTATTGTAGCAAATGTAAAATTAAATATCTAAATAAAATAATTTTGATAGGTCTCTGAAAAACCATTTTTTCAGTTAGATTTCCATCACTAATACAAATAATTGAGATTCTTTTAAAAATTTTTATTTTGGCTCGCAGTTTTAGGCATCTCAGTTGCTGGGATGCGGGCTGCAAGGCAGACAGCACGGAGGAAGGATGTGGGGGAGGGGGGATGGGGAAAGAGGGCCACCCCACCCTCAGTGGAGGTGCTTAGCCAGGTAAAACGCAGGGGGTTTACCCCTTCCCTAACTTTTTCACTCTTCTTCCTGCACTCCGAGTTTGTGTCTGGGGAAGGAAACACAACCCACCAAAACACAAGGCAAGACGTAGTAAGGACTCCTGGTAGGGCCCGGATCTCTCCGAGGCCCTGTGAAGGGAGGAGTTGTTTTGATGGGAGGATCTGAGGCCACACTGTAGGAGACTCGGACTTGAAGGAGGTGGGGAGGCAGCACAGCCAGAGAGGGAAGCTCAGTGGGTGCCAAGCACGGAGATGGGGGTGCCAGGCAGTGGGTGGGGCCTGATGACTGGGTTTGCGCACACATAGCTTGGAGGGGGCTCACGCTTCAGTTTTTAAATCAACACCTTTTCCCCTTTGGGAGACGCCTTTGTCTTTCTCACACTAATAGCTTCCTCCTCATTCTTTCTGGCCACCCCACAGCAACCGCGGAGTTCTTCTGTGCAATTGGTTTAAAAATTCCCCGCCCAGTAGCACTCTGCATTCTGATTTTTCTTGGAATCCCTGAAAAGAAGGCAGAGAGCTGGTTGCACTTGGGAAATACCCACATGCAGGTTAATTATGCATTTCAGTCCTCACAGCGTGCTGTTCTGCATAAGCCAGGGCATGCTAGTTTGTGCTTCCAGATCTGGGAAGGACCACGGCAAGGACCAGGCGAGGGCTCAGGAGCACTGATTCCTCTGTCTCTGTCTCTGTCTCTGTCTCTGTCTCTGTCTCTGTCTCTCTCTGTCTCTCTGTCTCTCTGTTTCACACACACACACACACACACGCTTACTTTCTCTCCCATGAGGAGTCCCTGTCTAGTGCCTGGACTCCAGCTTTACTCTTTATAACTTCATAGAGATATTTAGAATTTCCTCTTTCTGTCTCCCTGGAAGAAGGACCCATTGACCCACTTGGGGTCAAGCAAAGGCCCATGGCACCTTGAAGTTGCCAGATGGATCATGGGATTTGGTTTCCCTTGATCCTGTTCCTATGAGGGGGAAGTAGTGGGGGAGCAGAGTCCCAGCTACCTGTGACACTTACTTTCAACATTCCTCATTACCCAAGACAGCCTCTAAGACAACTGCGTCACTGAAATTTCTGGGTATTAAATTATTCCAGACTTTTGCACAGTCACCTGTCTTTAATACTGAGTTGCATGGCCAAGGCCCCAGCCTTCCCCCTTCCCTCCTACCTGCCCTGCTTCCTGTGTTTCCTCCCCTTGCCGGGCACCTGCCTGGGTTGTGCTGACCCAGACACCCTGCCCTTCCCGCTCTAACCATCCATTATCAGCTGCCACCCTCACTTCTTTCTCATTTCCTGCTTATGCCTCCTAATTAGCACCTTTCCTACAGTCTACTAAGTCACAGTGTAACTGTGGCAGACATCACATTATCATGCTGCCTCTCGTTAACTAGATGTTGAAGCCTTTTCCATGTCCCAGCTGGATTGTAGTTCCTGTGACAAGGATCTTGCTTTTTAACTCCTCCTGTGCCTCCTCTCATAAGATCAAGTGCATTGGTTAGGTTTTGCTAGCTCACAAGCTATTGTACAGCTTAGTAGCATAAAGCAGCAGCCACTTGCCTCAGCTCACGCTCCCATGACTGGACAAGGTGGTCAGGCTTGGCTGGGTTTTCTGTGGACCTGAGTGAGGCTCTCTCCTGCACCTGGGGTCAGCCTCCTTCATCCAGGAACCTTTGTTCCCAGGAGCTGGCTGTTGCTGACTAAAGGAAAGGTGACCGGGGCTACACCTGTCCCTGGATCCAGCAGGCCAGATTGGCTTCATGCAGGAAGTGGGATTGTGTAGTATCGGGTTCCCTGGTGTCCTACACACCATTAGAGTCATGGGTCAGACCTGAGTGGATGCAGGGACTGAGCAATGGAGTGGACATTAGGAGGAGAGCCTCTGCTCCTTTTCCCAATTATAGAGATAAGATACGTCGCAAATTCTCTATAAATGTGTATCTGCCTACTTAAATGTGTATTTTCTTTTTAAAAACTTTAGCCCTCAGTCTGTCTTCTATGAGAAACCCAAAATATAAATCATGTAAAAAATAAAATGAAAGATAGATGTCAAGAGGCAAGGAGGTAGACTTTGTGGAGATGGAAAGGGGAACCAAGGAGATGGGAGAGAGGGGAGAAGATGGAAAGTGACTGAGATGCAGTGTGGACATGCACCCATGCCTGAGATGGACATCTTTTTGTGTACTGCAAAAAATGTGCTAATGAAAAAAGGAAAATGTCAAAAAAATTATTTCTTAACAAGAGATGATTCTTTAGAAATCATTCCCAAATTCTATTTTTTACTGGGCCTCTCTCTCTCTCTCTCTCTCTCTCTCCTTTCTCCCATCTTTCTCCAGCACCCCTTAACCCTCATTTCCCATTTGAATGTCTGTTGACCCTCTCATTGAGTGGCTGAGATATGTGTACCATTTTGAAGTTGCATCCATGCCATAGGCCTATGTACATGCATGTGCATGTGTGTGTGTGTGTGTGTGTGTGTGTGTGCATGTACATAATCATGTGTGCACATGTATGGTAAATAGGGAAATATTTCTCTTTGTTGGGTTTTTATTTCCTGTTACCCAAGATTCCATTCTTCAGACATACACTGAACTTTTTATTTATGCTAATTTTCTCCAGGTTCCATGCTAGGAGAAGCAGTGATTTCAAAACTGATTGGACAGGGCCTTTGTGATCAAAGCACACACTTCCTGCTCCTCCCTGGAGCCACATTCCGGAAAACCACTTTAAGGCAGAAGTGCTCACACAGGCAAAGCCCTCCATCCCATTAGACTTCCCAGCTGGAAACGTGGCCATCTGTCTTCATCTGTGATGTCCGTGTCTGCTAGAGAAGGGTACGTTTGCTAATTCACATTTCAGCTCAGCAGAGCCCTTCATCTATGTGGACCAGCTGTCACCTCATGTAAATTTTACTCGCTCTATTTAATGACCCTTTCTGGAGAAATGTGCTATACAGCCAGACCTATGTTTAGAGGAGCTATGTTTTTTGAAAGAGAAGACCAAGTAGTAGCTTCAAATTGGCCTCACAAAGAAGATCCAGAGGTGTGAAACACCCACAGAGTGCTCAGCCAGCCCGTGGGACTGCGTGGGGTTCAGTTCTCATGGAGAGCTCTCTCCTCTGTCACTCAAAGCACACATGACATCGCAGCAGTACAATTACCCTAATAAAACCTTACTTCCATTTTTAACTGTGAGAGTGAAATATAAAAATCTTCTCTCCTCATTTCAACATCCTCCTTACTATCAGTCAGACTTTGCTGCATCGCAGACACTTGTAAGCAAATGTAACTTCTTGTTTCCAGTCTGTGGTTGCTGTGTCTCTGCCAGGTTTGGCAGGAAAGAGCCAGACTTAGCTCAGGGCTGCAAGCTGGGTTTATGTCCACCCCTCCGGTTTCTCTGTGGCCAGCTACTAGTAAGATGCTGTGCTCAGGAGCTGGGAGGAAGGATACTCAGAACATTTAGGGCCTCATTTCATTAATATCCCATTCCCAAAGCAGGTGGTATGGCTCAGGACCAGGTCTAGGTGGAGGAGTGTGCTCTGGCCAGCAGAAAGCCATGGCAATGGCAGGGCCAGTGGCTTCTGTAACTGGAACATAGTGAGAAAGTGGAGAAGAGTAATCCAACAGGCCTCTCTGTTCTCAGCCTCCTAGGCAGCTTCCTCCTGAGACTCAATCACAGCCATTCCCCTGGCCTCTTCTCAACCTGTGTGGCTCTCTCACTGGCTTGGTGAGCTTGGGCTCGTTTTCACTTGTGGAATTCTCAATCTATAGGAGACTCGTTCAGTGCACCACCAGGCACTCGCATCCCAGCTATTGTGAGTCTTGGCTGCTAATTGCTCATGCTCATTCCCTTCTCTGGAGCCAGGAGCAAAATCAGCGCCTCTCCCCCATGCCGGGAAGGGAAGCAGAGACATGGTTGATTTATGTGGGCTGCAGAAGCCAGCCCTGCTGCCCCAGGGTGAGGATGGTTTGGCAGTATAATTTATGCTCCAGGGACCTGTGAGTCAGGCCATGGCTAAATCTTCCTTGACATCGTGTCCTTGGTTGTCTACCTCTTTCTCCATGCTGTTTCTCAATCCCTGTAGTTTCCTCCTGAGGGAATAGCCTCAAAAAAATTACATGTACTAAATCCTTTCCTTGAGCTCAGTTTCTAGGGAAACTGACTCGAAATAATGTTCATCTTTCGGTATCTCATCTAATACTTCCTAAGGACTCTGCACACTGCCCAAACTATAGCTATGCATGGTACAAATACAATCTTGGAAGTCTTCTTTGCCCAGGATGACACCCACAACCTCCTCAAACCCTGAATCCAGCAGCACAGTCATCTGCCATCTTCACTTCTCCTGTACTATACAGTGTCATGGTCTCTTCTAGGACAATGCTGTTTGAATGACAAAGATATTCTCCTCTACATCCCAAATAGTACATAATAACAGTTATGATTCTTTATAGCATTTGAGCTGTGGCTCACATGGTGGCACTTTTTAGCAGTGTTCTGAATATGCAGTTTGTTTCAGGTGAGATAATGGGACAGTTCATAGCGATATGACATTCCAGCCCAGAAGCACCATGGGGACAGCTTTCACTCATCCCATGAGCATGCTACATGGCAGCCGTCATGCTCAAATTTTTGCATGTGGTGTGCAAATCTGGATAGTAACCTTATGATTTTACATGACCCACATCCTGGTGACTATGGCAGTGGACATGCCAAGCCATCTTGAGACTATTCGCTACTATTGACTTCCATCTTAGAAGGTCAAGATTTGAGAGAAATTAACCTAAAATTGTGTGATCTGGGAAGATCAGCTGGTCTGGCAAGCCAAGGAGTTCCAGGCGACAGCCTCGGAGCCGGGATGTCCACAGGACTTGCGGCTGTCCTGCCATGCACAGTGCGGTTTGGTTTGCTTTCTACAGAAGTAGGTCTTATTATTTCTCCAAGACCCATTTGTTTCTCTGATTCCTCTAAAAGTACACAATGTTCCCATTTCCTTTTCCTTTTGTATCCACATTCTTTCTCCAGCTTTTCCTTTATGTTCATATTTCTGTCTTTCTTCCATAAATTGCCTGGACTTTGGGGCCTAACCCGGATTTAGAGGAAGACAGACTGAAGAGATAAAAATACCTACCTCTCTCTGACACCCAGGAAAATGTGGGGTGACAACTGTGATTTTCTGCAGGGCTGTGAGCTCCTGGTTGCATAGTGCTTATTAGCAGTGGCCTGGTTCTGAAATGAGAGTTCCATGGGTTTTTTCCATATCTGTGTCTTACACTGGCACTGCGTTCAGTTGTATAAATCTCCAGCCACTAAATTCTGCTCTGCTATTCCCAGGCTGTTCATTTATTATTAATTATGACTGTTACTTATATAGAGCTGGAGACTTTTACATCAAGGTTGAAACCAGGCTGGAACATAAAGCAATGGAAGGATCTGCTCCGCAACAGAGTGTCAGAGTTCAGTGGTCTCGTCTCTTCCCTCTGCCTCCATTTCCTGTTAGAGGCAGAGGTGACATGAGCAGGTACAGGCAGAATCTGTGGGAAGAGCAAGTCTTGCATAAGTTTTTATTCTCAAGCAACTTTCCCTGAGAAGCAGAGCAAGCACCTGGAATTCTGTGGCTGGAATGATAGATCAATTTTACCTGGATATATTTATTTATTCAACAATCAATCACTGAGTCTGACTATATACTGGATATAGAGAATAGAAATGCACAAAGCAGATGTGGCTTCTGTCCCTCTGGATCCAATGTTCTAGTTATGTTCAAGGTCAAACCTGAGATGGGACAGTGTTTGGTGTGGGGTAGGGCATGGTGATGAAGTGGGACTGCCAGAAAGACAGGAATTGGCTAAGGAAGCAGATAATCGCCAGGAACATAAGTAGCATGCATGTCCTTTTTCATGGAGAGCTGTTCCATCTCAGCATAGTACTTTCCTAGCCCACTGATTTTGTCTGAGAGGATGAACTACAGTGTACTCCACCTCAAGGCAGAGTGGCACCCATTGTGTTTAGCACACACTACCCTGGTTTTCTCCATGCCAGGAACTGCTCTGATGATTTTCCACATGTTAACTCCTTAACTTGTCATGACAACTTCTCACCATAGACACTGTGACTGCTTTCATCTTGCAGGTGGATAAACTGAGGCATGAAAAGTTATCTTGCTGAGCTACACAGATGGTAAAACTGGACTCTAGCAAAGCAAAGTCTGGCAGTCTGGATCCAGAGTGATCTTCTCAACCACAGAATTCTTTGATTTAAAGGTGCTATGGTCCCACCCTTGCTTCATCTCACACTGAATCATCCTTTGCTCACCCCTAAAGAATGCACTGACTACACACCTCCCGCTAAGAGCACAGAACAGAAAGCAGATTGATGGGGACCAAAAGGTTGTGGCCCCTGAGAAATAAGAGGAACTGTCTGGTTGGTGGAAGTCTCTGTTGGTACCTTGAGAATGTTTTGGAACCAGATAAAGGTGGTAGTTGCACAACATGTAATAAGTGCCACTGAATTATCAGGTTAAAATGATTTTTATGTCTCATGACTGTCACAATAATGGTGGGAAAAAAAGAAAATAAGAAGAGACATGGAGGGGCAAGAGCAGCATGTTCCTTCACCCTTATGCAGCTGGGATGGACTTTAACAGGCCTTTCCTGGATCAGTGGTATGGCAGTGGAGATCTGGGAGAGTCAGGGATTGGCTCAGCCTCTGGTCAGGGAAGCTTTCACTGAGGGTTTTTATTTGAGCAAAGCTTTAGCAAAGATCACAGACCCAGAAGTCTAGGAGAGTAATGTAAATATATTGTTTGGGAAAAGGTAATACGATGTGGTAAATATTTTGCTAAGCTGGAGTGAGCATGCCCCTCCCAGGGATATTCAAAATTAAAAATTTAAACACTGTGGTGGCCAAAGAAATGAACGTGTTTCTTGGATTATTGTTGGAAAATTTAGTAGAAATGATTTTTATCCCCAGTCCTTTTTTTATTTTAAAAGAGAATAAAATCAAGTAAAATAAAACAGAACAAAGCCAATCAAAACAAACCAGTATAAGTGACACAGGACTTCAAAACAATACGAAATCAACAATGGTTACCATAATGCTTCTTGTTGTCTTCAAAATAGCTGCGGATACCTTCAGACATAGTGAAAATCAAACAAAGCAGAACATAATAGAACCAATAAAAACAAAACAACAAATACAATAAAGGACTTCAAAACAAGATAAGAGTAATCCAGAATGGCTACCATAATATATCTTGTTATCTCTGAAAGAGCTGCCCATGCCATCGGATATAATAAAATCAAGCAAAACAAAACAGAATAAAACTCAATGCAACAAGACAAAGAAAATGATACAGGACTTCAAAACAAGATGACAGGGAATTAACAAAGGCTACCACCTTCAGAAGGAGATCCCCCATGGACGCTATATTGTGTATTGTTATCCTTTGAGTAGATGATCAGACTACCAGCTTTAGACCTGAAAAGTCAGTGCAACACTAAACACTGCAAGTATTAAGTTGTACTTTACCTCAGTGGCTTTCATCATAGCCTGTGTTTCTCCAGATCAGCTGGTCACATTGTAGAAGGTGGCGGGCTGGCATCTGGCTCTACCCCCAGCCACCCACATATGGCACAGATTTGCAGGGAGGGCTTGCTTCTTGGTAACTTCTTGTTCTTTCCCCCTACAGTCTGTTCATGGTGCTGACTCACAGGCAAAGGATGGCATCTGGCTGTCCCCCAGCATCCTGTGCATGGTGCCGATTCACAGGGAGGGCTTGCTTCTTGGTGATTTCTTGTTCTCTTCTCCTACAGCCCACAAATGGCACTGACTCATGGGGTTTATTAATAGTCTTAAAGGATGAAAGGTTTTAATAGAAGAAGCCACTGTTTGATTGAGTGACTGAGTCTGAGCTAATGCCCCCTAAAGTAATGGATTTAGAGGTGGGATTTGGTCAGAAAGGGCAGGTGACAGAGATGTGATGTGGAAGCTCCTTTCTTCTCTCTCTGCTTTCTGGCTGCCATGCTGAGAACAGGCCTCCTCTACCATACCATTCTTCCTTGCTGCTCTTGCTTTGAAACCAGCTAACTATGAACTGAACTCAGTGATACCATGAGTCAAATTATACCTCTCCTCCTTTAAATTGTGTGTGTTGGGTATTTGGTATAGTAATGGGAAAGCTGACTAATGCAGAAAAAGACAGGGAAGGGCAGAGATCAGACAGGGTATGTTGGAGCATCTGTTGGCTCTATGGGCAGCCAGGTGTGAGCCATCTGTGGACAACTAGGACAACATTTTGACATCACCTCAGCTGATGGACAGCGTGCACACAACTCCCCACCATCACTGGTTCAGGGCTGCCCCCTGGTCTCTGTAGCAGGCACAGAGACCTTTCTCAAGGCGAGGAAGGCCTCAAGGATAGAAGTGCAGGAGCTAACATCATACACTTCTGGGTGCACACATGCAGGGTGGGGGGCACACTGGGGGAAGTGGATGTTCTTGGTATGGTAGAAACTAGAAGTGGCTGCACAAAGTAGAGCATGCAGGGCTCATTAGCAGAATGCCAGCTCTGGGTACTGGAAAGAGAGAATGTCCATAAGGTGTTCCCAGGGCTTTGATTTTATTGAGAACTAATGTGTGCCTATGCTACTGGTTCAGTGCTGAGTCTGCAGTGACTGATGCCATCCTAGGTAATCTGCTTCCAGCCTCTGTCTAGCCTCTCCACTCCTGAACCTGATTCTCCAGCTCCTTTTTGCCTCTGAGGCATTCCTGAGATCTTTCCACTGAAGTTGCTCCTCCACTCAAATGACCCAAGTCCATTTCTATTCTTTGCCATTGAATATGCCACTACTATAGGTATAGTAACAGGGACCTCCTTCACAGGAAAATTAGACTGATATGGGGTGTCATAGCACAGACACAAGGAAAGATCAAAATAACAGTGGGAATGAAACAGCAAGCAATAACAGCAGACAAGGTTTAGAGACAGAACGCAAGAATTTGACAGACAGGAGAGAGACGCTTCAGTGAATCCAGGTAGGATTTCATCTGGAAAGATTTCTTGCATGTAAAAAAGGACTTGACTTCACAAGAGATATCAGAAGATGGTATCTTTAATCAAGATTCCTCATGACAAAAGGCCATGAGAAACACTGTAATCAGCCTCCCAGAGGGACCTTGAGTTAATAATGAAACAGTGTGTGTCCATCATCCTCCATCCATTTTCCTCAGAAACCTAAATGGGGAATTGCTTGAATTTCAACTTCTTTATTAGTGCTTTGTAACTAATGCATTAATTAGTTTTTGCTCCTGGCTTCCATCTCCTTGGTGTTATTTAGCCACCATTTCGATCCTCTGTGGCTTAAACCATGCTACTTAAAGAAAGCAAAAGGGAAGGTATAGAAAAGCACCTTGAAATAAAACCATCACTTCTTAGATGGTTCAGAAAAGACCACCATCATAGTGGTAAGGTTCTTATTAGCTCTCCATTGCTGAGATACAATACCCAAACCACACTTAAATGAGCAGAGGTTTACTTGGCTCATGATTTCAGGGGATTCAGTCAATGGTTGGCTGGCTCCACAGCAAGATTGGATGCAGCATCACAGAGCTGCCTAGTCCACTGTGTCCAGGAATCAGACCAGGGAAATAGCACCAGAGAATAGGACAAGGACTAAATACAGACCTGATGTCACATTTCTGTGATGCACCCAACTTGCAAAGAAGTGTACATTACTAATCCTTTAGGTGACTCTCAAGCCAATCAAGTTTAAAATTACACTTAATTGTCACAGGATTCAAAGCACCCAATTACAAAATGCCACCCAGAGTGTTAAGTAATGCTTAAGGTACCATTGTCATCATATACAGAATAGTGTAAGTAAGACCTGGTAGACTACTACAAAAGTAGCAGTGATCCTATGGTACATGTGACACTGTTCATTAGATTAGATTGATTAGGTTAGAAATTGATGAAATATATTTTAATGTCTCACCTCAAAAAATAAATTAATCAGCCAATAGATATGTTAAAGAGCTTTATCGAATCTTATTGTCAAAATACCACATTGTATCCCATAATTGTACATGATTACCACTTGTCAATTAAAAACAAATTTTAAAAACATTTTTAAACCTCTCAGTCAGAGAGTCTCAGGTGTCAGTGTAGGGGTGATTCTTCAAAGAACGGCTGGGACACTGATAGCTTCTGCAGAGGGTGGGGGTGAACTCAACCTGTTTGTGATTTGTGATGCTCTGAACACCTGGTGATGTTGCTGCATTCCATCCTCAACCTTTTCCACCATTCTTTCCCGATGCCCCAGCTGGTAGCCACAACACCAGTCCCGTAAACACAGAAGGCTCCATCTCATGTGCTAGGCAATGAATTATGCTCTTTCTACTGTATCATCAGTTACTTCTTTACTCATTAAAAAACATGGAACATACTCTGTTCCTAGATGCTGCAGTAGATTCTGGGGGGAAGAGATGTCCAGCAAAACCAAGCCCTTCTTTGCCTTTCAGAGAGGATAGACAAGGGGTGAAAAGCATGTGTTGCATGGCCATATGAATAAATGCAGTTAATGGGATGAGGTTTCTGATGGGCAAACTACACCTCATGAAGACTTGGTTAGTTAGCAGTTGGTACCAAGGAAAGTGAAATTCAAGCTGAGATTTGAAAGATAAACAGGAATAAACCAAGAGACAAAGAGCAGAGTATTTCAAGCAGCAGTGATGACAGGTACAAAGGTCTCAAGGAAGACAGCACATGGACAACAGAGGGAACCAAAAATGGAATATGATGACTAAGACAGGGGTGAGGTCAGAGTGGTAGAATCTTGGAGATCACAAAGGATGCATGAAAGTCAAATGCAGCTGAAACTCACTAATAAAGTTAAGCCACAGCAAAAAAAAGGATGAGAGTCTGACTATATTCAAGACTTTTCCAGAGTCAAAAAGAGTTCCAGTTGGTTGGCCTCAGTTTGGGGAACCAGTGAAAAGGCCACTACAGGACCATGCAAGGAAGGAAATGTAGGCAGGGCGGGGTCTGACAAGAATGGGAATGGGAAGACTTGAGGAGAGTGGGGACTCTTGAAAAGAATGACACATTCATGGATGTGAGAAACGAAAGAAAGCAGTTGTTAGGAAGCACTGGTCCCTGCTGTCATTTACTCAAATAAACAGACTGGAATCATTAATTTGTCTAATCCTTACTCAGCTTCTAGAGATGGATACAAATATCATTCCACTCATTCCATGGATTAAGAAAATAGGGACATGGCATGGCTGACAAGTAACCAAGTCGCGACATAAATGATAGACTGGTAGGTATCCGACTATGCACTCTCTCCCCCTCTACATGGCACTTTTGCTAAGTCCTGTCTTAATCTACTGCTTTTCATATAGGGACTTTGTGTGTCCCTTATGCTTTCTCTCCAGTGAAGTCATTCAGCTTCCATGTGGGTGTCATCATTCCCTTGGAAACTTGCTCCCTACTTGGCACCAATCAATAAAAGTGATCTATGACAACAGGGGCAAGATACATGCATTTGATCTCAGGCTTTCTGACTAACACCTTTGCTCAAGTGTTCAACAGCATTCAGCATTCAGGACTCTGATGCTCTGGCCTGGTGGTTTGTAACTCCACTAAACCTCCGCAGGAACAGCCCTTTCTCTACCTTGTTCCATGTCATTGGCTCTGGTGGGCAGGAAGGGTCAGAGTTCCCAAGCAAACTGGCTCTGCCCCTCACAACAGGCTGAAAGAACCCGACTGAGAGAACTGTGGTGCTCACTCTGTGCAGCCCTCTGAAGACCACATCTGAAAAGGCAGTTTACTGGACTAGGACCTGCCCTTAGTTTTCAGCTGGCTCTAGACTAATAAATCAGGACTACTGAAGGGAATCTAGACACCCAGTATGTACTTTTATTTTTGAACATGGTCCTTTGTATCATGAAAATGTCAGGCTCACCCCCAGCAAATTAAATGTATTTGCATTCTACACTCAGGAAGTTTAGTTTTCTTTCTTCTGTCTTGGGTGTCACCTAAAGTAAGCAACATAAGAAAGTAAGGACATGATCCAAATTAAGGCAAACTCATGCAGATGACCCAACCCTGTTAACTCACGACTGCAAATACTGGGCACATCTTAGTTTTAACACTGTATTTTTTGTTCTTCTGTGGACACTGGCCCAGAGGTGGAGGGATTAAGAACATTTAGTAATCTTTTAGCAAAACAAGTACAGCACAAGTGCTGTTACACGCTCACTCATAGCCACATGTTAAGAGGGTGTTTATGCCTCACCGACACCCTGTTTTACCAAGTGGGTTGAATTTCTCAACACCTCTGGTACACCATTGATAAGAGACACTGCACCAAATAGCTGTGACCAGGGTATTGTGTCCAACAGTGACCTCCATCTGAGACACTCGGCCAAGGACCCAGAAACAGGTGTCATCAAGATGCAACTTCACTGAGCTGCTTGCTTTGAATGTGCAGATTTCCTGATTGCTTTTGGATTCATTTCCTAAAATGATTGGCTGCCAGCAGACAAGGGAAAGCTCTCTCAATAAAGTTCTCTTCATGCATCTGCTCTTCTGAATAGATGGCAAATGGTGTTGATGAAGACACATACCAGCAGACCCTTGGGAGAGGAGTGCTGTAGTGTCAAAACTTATTCTGATTGAGAACATTGCCGAGACATTCACAATTCTCTTCTCAATGCTTGGAAATTATGTTTCTACAAAATTCCTTAGAGGCTTTAATAGTCTCTAAATCTGACAATCATGACTTTGTTGTTGGTTTTGATATTTAGAAATAGGAATTGTTATACTAAGGCCATGAAATGATGTTGTTCCGGGTAATAGAACAAGGAGAAATTAAGACATATTTCAGCAAGAGTATATAGTAATCTTTTAGGAAAAAAATAAATAAAGCATTCAAATCGGGTTAAGTCATCCAATTACATGTTCTAAATGAGTAACACACTTCTGTGGTGATAGAAACATGAGTAAGATCTTATTTTCTATTGTGATGGTCTCACAGAGGTCCTATATATTTATATAAGGGGGGGGTTCCAGAGTACCAAAATCAATAGAATCACAGGCACACACATTTTAATGAAATTTTATATATACTTGGCATATAAATTGTGGAGGCAAAGAAACTCCAAGATCAGCCAGCTATGACCCAGCAAAGCTGGCAGGGCTCTCCTCCAGTTACCTGAGCTCAACAAACCAGTACCATCCACTGGATTCTGACTCTGACCTTAGACAGCCTCCAAGTACCTTACCCCAACCCTGCATAGTCCTGCCACCCAGTTTTGCTGTAATTAGATCTTCAAAAGACTGTTTCGTTTCATCGATCCAGCTGCTTCAAGATGGTGGAGAGCACAGTGAAACTAGTGAATCTCATGAGCACTGGTCCACTGTCATGCTTCCACTTTTTCTAAAAATATTTACTCAATGGATTCCAATGCTGTACGGAACACCATGCTTGTCAATAGGCATTTGTATATGTGGTCACTAAGTCCCTCACTTGATTAGGAACATCCAGTGGGGATCTCATGTGTAGTTCTATTCCTAAATCTGGTCATGAGATGGGTGCAATGGTTTGTACCTGCAATCTCAGCTACTTGGGAGACTGAGGTAGGAAGAACACAAGCTCAGGGCCAGCCTGAGATATTTTATGAGACCATGTCTTTAAAAAGTTAAAAAGAAAAAAGGCTGTGGGATGTAGTTCAGTATTGGAGTGCCCCTGGGTTTGAGCTTCAGTAATATAAAAGCAAAATCAGGCTATGAACCATCAGTGTTTTCTTTACCAACACCATTAGAGTTGTTAGCATATTTAAGTCTAATAAGATTATAGAGTCATTTCCAGATATTCCATACCCACTTCAGAAAACTTATCCTTAAAATTCTGTCCCTCTAGAATCACTCTTGGTACCAAAATTTGTATTAGTTAAGGTTCTCCAGAGAAACAGAAGTACTATTTGCCTATCTATCTATCTAATCATCTTCATAAAGAGTACATAATTCTTTGTAGAGATTTGTGTAAAATACATATACATCTACTTAAGAAATTGTCTTATATGACTATAATTTGCCATCTGAAAGCCAGGACATGGGAGCACTGGCAGGTGGCTCCAGCCAAGTCTGGAGGCCTGAGAACCAGGAGAGAAGAAGGTGTAAGTTGTAGTCTGAACCCAGTGACCCAAAAACCAGGAAAGATTCTGCTGTAAGTTCCAGTCCTAGAGGAGGATCTCAGGCAGATGACTCCTGTAATGCTTCCTTCAACTTAGGCCCTCAAAGATGTGGGTGATGTCCACCCAACCAAGGAGGTAAGTCTGATTTACTAAATCATCAGGTCCTGAGTACCTTCATGGACACACAGAAATACACTGAGCCAAATAACTGGGAACCCCATGCCAGTCAGGTTAACGTAAGACATTTCCCCTCATGTATAATCAACAGGCAAATGTTATTTTAAAAAATCTTACGTTTATGGCTCCTAAGTGGGATGCTTAAGAACTCTTGCCTTGAAATCATTTAACATTGATATGTTATCCTTGTCATTTAAAAGAGTCTACTGATGATTACCTTGGAGACTTTCTTATCTTAGGAAATACTTAAAACCCAAGAGTACATTTCCTTTGTTCAATAGATCAGCACCTTTCAAACTTTCAGGAATACACACATCCCCTGAAACCTTGTTAAAATGCAAATTCTGATCTACGAGTCCTGGTGGAAGCTGAGATGCTGCAGCTCTGAGCAGCCAGCCTGCAGTAGAAAAGCAGTAAATAGTGAATTTGTCTTTTGTGTGTCAGGAGCCTCCGACGTAGGCTAGGAGAATTTGACAAATGGTACAAATTCAAATCTTCCCTTAGATTATGCAATATTTTTATTTGTTCTCTGTATGAGCAAACTGGAAATAATTTAGAGATGATTATAAAAGAAAGAAACAAAGGCCACATCATTCACTTAGAGCCATAGTTAACATTATTGCATTATTCAGTGATTTCCAACCTCCACTCAGCTTCAAAATGATTTCAGAATCTTGCACAAACTGCAGACACAGGGATTCACCTCTATTATCCGAGGGTAGTCCTAGATGTTGATTTTTTTAAAGCTCTCTGGGCGATTCTGAAATACAGTCAAATTTAGAATCGGTTATACGCAGTGCTGCGTTTATACACACACAGCTGTGCAAAAACACTTGTCATTTTTAAAGGAAAACAGAATAACACTTTCCATACATTTATATCATGTAGGTCTAGGTCATTAATTTTGTATACCACAGAATTTTTAAATGATCTAGAATTAGTGACTGCGTAGCATTCTCTCAGGGGGACAGATACTTCATTCAGGTGTTTGATCTCTTATTCACATTGATCATGGTTCTAACTTTCCCTCTAATAAACAGAATTACAATGAACATCAGCACACCTGCAGTCCTTAGGATAAATTCTTAGCAGTAGAATTCCCAGCAATTTGATGTTATTGAGACATCCAAGCACTCCCAGCCCCACCTCACGCAGACTGTAACACGCAGTGGCACCACCAGAAATAGAGCTGTGGCAGCATGGTGTACACAACTGCACACAGCAGCAAGCAAACACAGGGACAGCAGAATGAAGATCTGATTTTCTGTAAGCAGGAGGCTCAGGGTTAAGGCAAAGCGATCTTTGACAGAGAATCTTTGGGGCCAGGAGGATAACTCAGTGGAAGGGCACTTGCCTAGAACATGTAAGGCCCGGGGTTTGATTCTTGACACCAAAATCAATCAATCAGTTGGAGGCGAAAAAGAATCTGAAGAGACCTGATTTAGGAGTGGCGCTGGCACAAGGGGACCTGGGAGAGAATGCACGAATACAGAAAATGCTATGTCTGAGGGTGAGCTGAGTGACTGTCTTGATTCCTCTAGGCATGGTGTGATACATGTTGCCTGTGGAGACACTGCCTGGCCAGTCTCCTTTGGGGTCCCACATGGTGGTAGCAGTGCTACTGAATCCGACGTTACGATCTCAATTCCTAATGTAATGCAGACCATAAGTGGTGTGCGCCATATAAGAAAAAGACCCAGGCCCCCAAAGCAGTAGGGGTGTATACCTCTGGTTGCTCTGAGGTTTAGACAGTGGCTGACAAAGAGTTTCCAGAATAAATTTTTTACAAAGTAGGAAGAGGCATTGCATAATTATGAATGATGTCTCTGAATATATAGGATCTCACTTGATTTTTAAGGAATATGATTGTAAGCCAGAGGGTCAAATGAGCAAGCTTATAGCATCACTGTGTGCACTGGTCTCAGTGTTACAGAGGACTCCTCAGTCTTTGAAGCTAGTGAGAGCTATGCACCACTCTTAGCCAATAAAATGTTTAAAAATTAATAATATTGCCCCAAGTGATGACAAAATAGCATAGAATTAGAAAATATTTCAATAATTTTATCACATTAATTAAAATAAAAATCAATATGATTATATCAACACATTCAAAATGACTGATAAAATTTAATACCCACTCATAATAGAAATTACTAAAAAAACTAGAAATAAAGGAAAAGTTAACTTTTCTAAAATGAAGTGTTACTAAAACTATTCTTAATGAGGAAGTGTCAAAAGCATTTTTTAGGAGTAAAATAAAGATAACCACTCTATTCATTTCTATCTACATTGCTGATAACTGATGCTGTAAGTAAATGAAATCACATGCAAGCATTCAGGGAGTCATTGTTTACTGAGAATATGGTTACTTATACTGACAAAGCCCCTTATAGATACAAATTCAACAAGATTATTAGATGCTATGTTAATATACTTCAGTAAGTAATTAGAAAATATAGCACTTATACCATCAGAACCAACAAAAATTATAAGAAATATTTACATATCAATATAAGCATAAAACTTATTTTAGAGAAGTATGTAAGACTTTAATGAAATATACAAAAAATATATATATATATAAAAAGACATACAATGTTTATAGATAAGATGTTGAAATTGAAACTGTTCTGTGACTCAGCAATTTTATGCCCAGGCTTGTGCCTGAGAGAAATTCTCATCCATGTTCACTTACTTAATATATTTTAAATTCATTGGAGAATTGCTTATAACATAAAAATAAAATAAATCAACTGTCAATAAATAGAATATACATATACACAAAAGTGTATTATTTTAAATGGGATATGTATAGCATTTAAAATAAATAAACTATGCCTATGTATATTAATATGTGTAAATCAAAACTAATGTTGATTCGGGAATGGAAGTAGTAAAAATATACAGAGATTGAGGCTATATAAAAATTTAAAGGAAAGAAAGTAAGATTATGTGTCTTGCAATGAATACATTTTAATGTTGTAAACTTCTAATACCAGCTATAGCTGGGAACAATACTCACCAAATTCTGAATTATCATCATCTCCTGGTAAGGAGGAAATGTCACAGGTCACAAATTCAACTGCATGTGTGAGAAGAAGAGGAACACAAAATAAACTGGAATGTTTTTAGCTGTGTCATTATTTAATTTTGTAATCAATTCTTGTTCTTAATTTATTTTATCGTGTAAGCTTTATCTTCCTGTAAGTGATAATCATCCACATAGCAGCACCTATATCAAAAATTTTCCTTCTTTCAAAGCTCTATCACAGTGTTAGACTTTCAAGTAATGTGCAGTTTGTACATTTCAAGTCTGATGAAAAATGTGTCACATTCCATATTACTAACGAAAATAAAATCAGCAGAGGGAACTAATGAAAATCATCCAGTGAAACTAACAAAAATCAGCAGAAGAAACTGCCTGGAAGTTGCTGGGCCTTTCCTACTATAATCCCCACATGATTTTGCATCAAAATTGCTCAAGGTTCTTCTGACAAACAAAACTTCAATTCCAAAATAAATAATCAGCTACCTTAACAGCGCTGAGGGGACCGTGGTGAATTCTGTCAAATGACCTCTTGAATGTTTGGAAAATTTAAAACTGTCCTAAATACAGAGTGTAATCTTCCTAACAAAGAAATCTTCTTCTAATTAATTGACTTCTAAAAATCCTGAGTATTTGCTCCCAATCTTGTGGCTTACGAATTAATTACAAAGTTGTCACCAGATCTTACAATACAAAAGTAGTAATAGGTCCTCTACATATGTGACCCTCCTGACAACACCATCCACTCCTCCATGCAGTGCCCACAGTGGCCCATCCAGTGAAGATCATATGGTCTCATGTCCTCAGAGCAAAGGACAGCAGGTCACCTATTGCAACTGTCCTCAAACAAAGACAAGTGATAAATAATGGGAACTCAAGGATTGGGATACCAAAACCTGATAGGCAGTATTGTGCAATCGAAATAAAGCAAGAGAGCAGTGACACCAAGAATTTAGAGGCCTCTAGCCTGGGGCAACCAGGAAATGCAATCATTTGATAGAATCATAGGCATGAGGTGAGGAGTCTCAGTTTGAAGAAAAATGCAGAAATCCCAGTAACTGGCTCCATAAGACAAAGTACAGAGTAGAAGTTGTCATCAGAGAAATAATGATCAGAGACTAATACTTTGATACAGCATATTGGACCCCAAAGTGTGCCATTTCCCAATACACACGTGTATACATACACACACTTACACAAGGGTTTTCAGCATATGGAATTTTAGTAACTTTACTAATATTTAGTAATTTCTTTGGGCTACGATATTATTTTGGATTTAAAAAGTCTCATTAAATGCAGATGTGTTCGTTTGAGATTATCAAATAAGGCTTTCAATGGTTATAGCCAAAAGGAAAGTAACATTTGCTGAGCCTCCTTTGTGCTGCATAAAACCTTCTAAGGTAGCAGTGTTACCCCAGGTATGGGGAAGAAGTTGTAGCAGCCGATGAATGTAACTAAGTATTACTAAAGGCTCCATGGTCACCAGCGAGGATTTAAACTCAGTCCCCTGTAATGACTCCTCTGACTTCATCACATGCTGCTTTCTTATTTGAATGATGGAGACTTCCCATCAGGCTCTGAAATTAGCATCCAGGAGTATGTGATTTTTATGAGGAGTGAAGAAAAAACAGGCCAAACCAGGGAACCCCTAAGTGGGTGGACATGGGTGGAATTTGCAGCAGGCCTAGGGCCCCCATAAGGGGATGCCCAGACAGAACAGGCCTGTCTCACCGTCTGTCTGTGGCTGGTCCTGCTGTCAAACCTGGTAACCTCACAGATTTCCCAGGCAGTTCTTCTGCCAAGACTGTCTAGAGCAGCTGTTTAAAGTCACATTGACCTTCATCCCTGTTCTAATGATCTGTGCTTCACCGGCGTCTCAGAACTCAGGAGCCCTTCTCCTTCCCAGCCTACACTGAGGAAGCAGCATGCTTTGGAACACACACACACACACACACACACACACACACACACACACACACTCTGCTTCCTGGCCTATTGGGTACATCTATAGAGGTAGGAGGCAGCAGCCAAAATGGAAACTTTAAAGAGCTGTTGGTTGTTCTGGTTTCTGAGATTAGCATCAAAGCCTAAATAGATACTGTGCTGTTCCTAATCACAGAGTCACCGAGATAGCAATTAGGACTGCATTACAAGGATTACTCATGTAGAGCTCTGTACCTGAGATCAAACTCAACTAATTTGCCACTCTTATTTTAATTCCATCAATTAGAGAAATAAATTGCCAATAGAAGCTCATCTTCTAAAAGAATTTGTTTTAACCTTTTATGAAGTACTTGGGGGAAAGCGCAGAAAAGAGCTTCCTCAGTGACTGCTAATTTATCAATGTCAAGAGAGATGGTGTAAAAAACGCTGCACTAAACAACAGCAGAACACTGCGCCAGATGCGAGAGAAGAGGGGTGCAGGGCTTTCCAGGGATCTTCTGAAGCAACTTTTGCCAACAATGGAAATACCATGGTGCCTTGACTCACGAATCTAATTCTTTCCATGATTCTGGTCACAGAATTCATTCCATGAACCAGAATCATGAAATGAATTAAATTTATGAACTGAGGTACCACTGTGTAAGTGAAAACTGAAAATTAGGTTTAGAAAATAATCTTAAAATTAGTTCAGGCAAAATGACTGCACTAAGATGTGGCGGTGAGGGTGTGAGCAGATGGTACTAAAATAGAAGCCTGAAAGAACCAGAGACAAATGTCCAAAGGTGACGGTGAAGACTGGAACAATTCCCAAGAAGCAGAAAGGACAGACTTCCTCTTTTTCTTTTTTATTCCTGTGGTTGGTGCCACCCACATCCGGGGTCTGTCTTCTCTCCTCAGTTTGCAGCTTACAAGTCATCATAGAAATGTGCACCACCAATCTGCTAGGCGTTTCCTATTCTAGTTGACACCACGATTAACTACCAAGGGTGAGGAGGCAAGAGAGACACCAAAGATCTGAGGAAAGATGAGACCACCAGAGTGACTGATGTTAGTGAGTGCGGGTGTAGATCATGCTCGGCATTATCCCCTTCAAGTTAATCATTTTATTGATTTGGTTTATGGAGCTAAGTCACTTCCCTAAGGCTGAAGAATCCATGAGATCCTGTTTTAGAGCTCAGGCATGGCACATGGCTCTGGGGATAAATACCCAAGTTTCTTTTGGAGGGCAGGGATATGACATGGAGAGAAGCAGGAGCACAGGCAGGCTCAGGGTCCCTTCCAGACCCCTGGTGGACACCACTGGCTCATAGGTTTTTGTCCCACATCTGGAGAGACAGGGATGACCCAGACTCCTTTAGGAAATCTAAAGGGATGGGGAGGAAAATACACAGTTCCTACAAAGAACAATGTCACACTCATGTCACAGATGATAGATTTCAAGGAGAAAAATGTGGAGGGGGGGTGTTACAGAAAACCAAGGTGGGGAGCATTGGAGTTGCTGAGGACAGAGGGGAAAGAAAGGCCTGGGAGAAAGCACAACTGGAACATGGCCACAGCTGCTTCAGATGGGGCAGAGAAGCAGAGAAGGGTGGGCCATCACCATGCAATGACACCATGCATGTCAGCCTGAAGGGCTGACAATCACAGCGATAAAAGGCAAAAGGAGAAAGCTGCTCATCCACTGATGGGCTGAGGACCAGCAGAAGATCATAAATATGGCAGGATATCAGTCAATACAGGCCCAGGGGCCCCAGCCTGGAGCTAATGGTGCACTTGGCAACAGAGCAAGCAGAAATGTCCCATCACCATGTTCTTATCCACAGCATGGTGCTGGTCATGCTGGCCCTCTTTTTACAGCAAGATAAGAGTGAGACTTGAGGAATTTCCCAGGTCCAGATGATCTGCTGAAAGACAGCTCAAGAAGGAGCAGGTGACCTCCTGGGCCCACAGACCTCTTTTGTTGTCTCTTGGTCCTGTCATTTCTTCTTCTATGTTGCAGATCTCCTGGCAAAGATGAAGGTCGTTGAGAGCTAGGGCAGCCTCATATCTTGTACATGTGTCCAAAGTCTGTCACCTATGACCCTTGCTTAGAGAGCAGAGGCTGGGAGCAAATATAAAATAAAAATGATAGCTTGAGAATCTCAGCTCTGAAAGGAATTTTCCTAGCCATCCAGCCAGACCTCCTGATTATACAGTAGTCAGCTTCAAGTCCCTAAGGCAGGGATGAATTATCCAATTCATCATTATTTGAAGAATATACTCCACAGATATTTTAAAAAGAGGCTAATTTTCATTGTGATTTTCACCATGATGTCTTAGAAGGCCAGAGATCCTAAGGCAATGGTGGCCAAACAAACTGCAACCTCAAACCACTTATTCATCACAAACTGTCAACAATGCAGTTAACCCTAAATACTTGATGCTGGGTGATTTAACTCAGTGTCCAGACAATGTCTTCTTAGCACAGCTTCTGTCTTGACCTCCCAAGGTGCCCTCTAAGTATACACTTATGCATGTAGTACTATAAATGAATGACTGCTTCCCAGCTGGACTACACGCACCTTGAAGGGAAAAAGCAAGTCTAGTTTGTTGGTTTTTGTGTCTATGACCATGGTAGTGCTTTCTGCACAGAACAGACAACAATAACAGCAAAATACAGATGTGGATGACTGAGTATGCAAATGGATAAATAGCACCACCCCCTCTCCAATCCAGGAACCCTGCTGTGCCTCAGGGAATTCCAGGCATCCTACTCAGTACCTACTGTCCCTACTGTCCCTTTATGGGTCAGACATCTAGAGAAAGACAGACTGATTAAAGCCAGTGCTGGAAGGACTGGTGTGGACCAGATTAATTTAGGATTTATCAATTTTCTTATTTTGTCTAATGTAGTCGGAACTAAGCAATTTCTTTTCATCTCAGGCTTTGTGAAGAAACAACATGCATTATTTAAAGAGTAACAACAAAAAATAAACCCTTGTAAGTATTGCACATCCATTTGCAAGCAGAAGATTAATACTGTAATAAGGCCTGGGATATGAAAAAGCAGTCAGTGAAATGCAAACCTGGCTGGAAGAAACTGCCTTCCTGCCTGGGTAAGGGTCACAGGAGACTGGAGAGCAAATTATTTTAACTCTGGGTCCTTCAGGGCATCAAAGCTTTCTGAAAAGGATTACATATCCCAGAAAGCATTAATGTACCTTATTATTCCACTTCTCTCTGATGAATTCTCTGGAATCAATAAAGGTGCTTTACAGTTGAGAATTTCATTAGGCTGCACTGCAATACCAGGAATATCTTAGATTTATGTAACACCTGTCTTCAGCGAGTCCCTCTGAAGCCATCCTAGAGGATGAATAGGTTCGCCTGCTGTGCGAGCTCAGTGAATCATGTCTTTCTGGGGTGGCTTTCTCCTTTGGGGCCGACAGAGCTCTGGGCAGGAAAGAGCTTACGCAAGTATTACAAGTTTCCTGTTTGCCTCCTTTACCATTTGTGCATTTTAAAAATATGTGATTCCTCAAATTTGCACTCTGAAAGATGAGAGGGGAACAGTGACTACTCTTTAATGGGGACTTGACTTAATATTTAGCTGGGAATATGAGACAGGGAGATAAGGCAGAGGGAAAGTTGAACAACTCTTCAAAGGCAGGAATGCAGCCAACCTTTTGAGCAGTTGTTTCATGACAGTGAAGCTGAGAGCTCAGAGGTGTGCACTTCCCGTCTCATCACGGCTGATGTATTCTGGTAAGGAAAAAGTTGAGTTTCAAGGGAAGATATCTGATTGGCAGAAAAGAGTACAAAGACCATTCCAAGAAGCATCTAAAAGTCATTCATTGTTTATGTTGATCATTTTTTTTTCTCTTTTCTTTTTTTTTTTTTTTTTTTTTTTTTTTGGAGACAAGAGTCCTACTACAGTTCAGGATGGTCTTGAACTTATGGCAATCCTCCTGCCTCAGTCTCCTGACTGCTGGAATTATAGGTGTACACCACCATGCTCAACTCTTTTTTTAAATTTTAATATAATACAAGTAGATACTAATAAAGGAAATGTTAAAAAGCATTGTTACTTCTATGAAAAAATTTTTTTAATTTCATAACAAAAGAATTAGAAAATAAGAAGGTAATACACTGTGTGCCATAATCTTAAAAGAATGGCCAAAATGTTACCGAGAGCACAAGTCATACACAAAGGACCTTCTTCCAAAAAGGTAACAAATAGGTTAGAGCACAAAACTTTCACCTCAGTGAACTAAGAGAGGTCAATAATATAAATGAAACAAATTAACATACATATGGAAATATTTTTGAAACAACAGAATAGAGAATTGGGGGAATTATTTTAATTTTTCCTTATCTCCCATTTCTTTATCTTCTAGGTAGCTTCCCAAAAGAATTAAAGTCATCATGTTACAGGGATACACAAATACCCATGTTTAAAGCAAATCTACAATAGCTAGATCTTGGAATCAGCATATATCCATTAACAGATGCACGAATAAAGAAAACACAGTGTTTATACACAATGGAGTACTGCTCTGCCATAGTGAAAGATAAACGAGACACTCATAGGTAAATGGATGCATAATATTAAGTGAAATGTTAGGCACACAAGCTTAAACAGTTCATGGTTTCTCCTATAGTAGAAACTCAAAATATATACATAAATAAGAATTTTGCATTTCTTGCAATACTTGCCTATTTCAAACTTGTTCATGAAAACAATCGTCAATGATGAAATGTAAAGACCAGAAAGAACATCATCAAATAAAAAAGGGGGCTGGAGATTTAGCTCAGTGGCATGAGCGCCTGCCTGGTAAGCGTGAAGAGTTCAATTCCTTGTACCAAAAAAACAAAAAGGCATATGGAGGTCAATGTTCTATCAATGCTGGAGTGCCGATTTGAGGTGAGATCTGCTATGGAAAGCACTTTATTTTGTAAAGTGCAGTGTTATGAGTATGCAGTATTAAGAGACCCTGTAGCTAGCCTTATTGCTTCGTGACTTACTCATCTTTGACCTCTTAATCACTCCAGGTCTTTGGATAAAACAACCTGCTCCAACACAAGACTTAGCATCAAACAGGTCTTCAGTGAGCCTTACTGATATGTGTAATTAGTCATTATAAAGCTGAGCCACACAGACCTCAGCCCCATGCACATTGTTGCATTCAGCTAGCAGAACTGACAATAAAAACCTACTTCTCTGAAACCCTGTGCAGGCATGTGAGTCGTATCACAGCCCTGAGTTAAGCTGATTTTTTGTAACGTGAATGCTCTCGACAAAGCACAACTTACAGGAAACAGAGGCAGTTATTGGAATGAGCCCACCTAAGACGCTGCCATGGCAGTGGGGTAGGGCTGGAGAGTGACTGAAGAGCTGGGTTCAGTCACGCATATTTGTTCAACACTTAGAGGTTCTTTTTCCACTCGTAGTCACAGAATCTCCCTGGAATGCACACATTTAGAGATGGACAGTGCATGCACTTCATTTTAGAGGGTTTCTTTTTTCCCAAGCGCTATGGAACTACAGGAAGCATCTGATGACATCTGTAGCTTCTTTCCTACTCAGCTGCACGGAGCAGGTGTCTTTGTTTCCATCTCATCCCAGGACATGCCAACCTGGGTCTTCTTGTCTTTTTCATGCCTGTTGACCTACCAGTCATCTCCCTAAGGTTAATAGAAAGATTATAGTAAGATCTATCAGGAAAATGTGACAGCTTGATAAACACCCCCTCTTCCTCCTCCATACTAATTAATTTCAGTCCTAATCACTTGATTCTTTGTGTGAAACAAAACATCTAAATTTGTTCCTCATAGTCTTTGTCTACCTTCAGATTCCTAAAAATACCTCGATATATGCATAAACATAAGGTTCTGAGAAGCAAGTTTTATCTCTATCAACTCTTCACATTATGGCTACCAGTAAGACCTTTCTAGAAATGTTAAACAAGGCTTTGGTCGACCCTCCTATCTCTTCAATGAAACACCAGGGAAGTATCTAAGTAACAATGCACAGGACAGTGCATCTTAGTTGAAAGAGCACTGGACAGTGAGTTGGGAAACATGCAGTCCATTCCCTGAGTTCCTACCAACTTAGGAATTTCATCTTTGACTGATCTTATTATCTGTCTGCTTCTTCACTTGTGGAAAGAGAAGTTAAATGAAGAAAAATCTCTTTTCAAGTTTTAAAATACAGTGATACAATAATTCTAAGATGCTTGCCAGTGAAATGGAATGACAAAAATTTGAGACTGAGTTTCTTGCTCTTTGCATTATGCAGATCTAGAAACTTCAGCGTGTGGACAGAGGAGGAGCAGATCCTGACACCTGGCTAAGTGCCTGCCATGGGGGTGCATAACACAGAGATGATCTCAGATCTCCTACCTAGCCCAGCTCATGGTAGTCACAGAAGTCACGAACTTCCCACCACTCTCACTGCCACTCATCCCTGAGCCAGTCCCCTCATGGAGAAGGAATAAAATCCTGTTGGGCTCTGGGTCATGGCCTTTGTCCCAGGGAACTGCCATCTTGCCTGGAATTAGGGCTCCTTGGCTCCCCACAGCTGATTGCATGTCTTAGAGTCTTTATTCTCTCCTTGGGTTGCACTGGAAGTGGTAGATTGGAATTAACTCACCAGAATTCCATAACTTCTCCATGAGGTTACAAATATAAACTTCCTCGACCATGACGAGGACAGGAAAGGGTTCTCTATACCATGGACTTCATTAGAAAACCAAAATCCATTCAAATAAGCTTCATTAATGGCTGAATAAGTTTGTTGGTCCTTATCTAAATGAGACTAATTGTTTTAATGGTTGACAAATTTATAATGATCTCTATGAGTATTCCTTGTAGCTTTCTGTGAAAATGTTTACTCTGCACATTTGGCAATCCAGGCAGGCATTAGTACTTCTTACTAAATATGGAAAGAGTTTCTGATTTAAAATATGAATTATGTGAAATCTTGCCACAGTTGATTCCATAGCATGAAGAAGATGTCTGAATGATAGAGCACCCTCCTTCTCCTCCTGGTCTTCCTTCTTTTTAGTACTAGGGATTGAATCTAGGGTCTTCGCACTAAGCTATATCTTCAGCCCTTTTATTTTTTATTTTTGAGACAATGGCTCACTAAGTCACTCAATTTGGGCTCACGTTTACAATTTATGATGCTCCTGCTCAAGCCTCTAGGGATTATAGGCCTGTGCCACCACACCCAGCAGAGACCTTCATTTCACAGACACTCTGCCCATCTGTCTACCCCTTTTCCATTCTTCAGATTGATGTCTTTTCTTTCTGTGTTTCCCCAGTGGTATCTCTCTCAAAATGACAGAGCATGCTGGCCATGCAGGTATAGTGTTTGACTTCATATTTTGTTTTTCTTACCTCCCTACTTTTAAAGCTTCAAAGCAAAATGCTTTCATGGTAGAATGTCAGCCTCTAACTGGTGAGCACATGTCAGGTTCACATGGGAAATAAGATTCTTGCCTTGAATTCTTGGTGATCCTGTCTGAGGTAGAGATTTTGTGATGTGGTATAGCTAGCTGCAAGTCTATTATTCATTTGAAAATAGACAACAATTTTGAGATACCTGCCTTATCAGCCTGAGAGGTGGCTGGCATCCCTGGAGATAGGAAACCAGTATGTGATCTACCCAACCTAGATCTTTTAATTATGAACAGGATTTGTAACTAAGCTTTGAGCTGATAATCTTCGCATTGTAGAGTCTTACACTTTGAACAGTTTGGAAATAAATAGAGGAAGTTGAAAGGGAAAATTCTCATAGGGGATGAAGGCAGACTCTCTGGGAGATCTTATTCTTTATGTGAAAAAAGGAAATAATTTTCCATACATGGTTTCACACATAAAGAGAGCAATTTTCCCATTTTGGGCTGTGTTTCTATTTTCATTCTTCCCCAGACAAGGTGATATCTAATGCTATTTGTCTAGTTGGTGACATGTCAGTTTTAGAGTACTCTATACTATTCCTTTAAAATGCAGTAGCATTACAGTAATTAGGGGGGAAGTCTTTACTTTTCTAATGTTGATAAACAGATCTTACCTGGAATCTTTCCTATATCTTTAGTTGGCCCGAAATAGTGTTAGCACATTCCTATATAATTATAAAAACATGCTCTTTTCCTGTCCAGGTGTCCTGACTTGGACACTAAATGACATAGGTATCACAGCTTTGCCATGTGGATGCCCACAAGTCTTAATGACCTTGATTCATATGATGAGTTTTAGCTTCTGTTTTGCCTATGTGTATATATAACTGAAGAAATAAAAAAAAAAACTCTCCCTCATCATAAGTATCTATTAACCAGGTCCAACTCAAGTCAGAAATAGACTTTATTTCCCCTGTTTGTCACAACCCCCCCCCCCCGCTTGCTCTGCGGCATGGGCTGAGGTGTTCAAGCTAAAACTCACCCTGAGGATCTCTGCAGGCTATGGTGGTGTGGCCATGGCTGTCAGTCATCTACCCCCACAATGGCTGTGAACAGCAGCTGATCAAAACAGCAGTCACAGCCTCTGTGGAAAACTGGTTCTGACTACACTGATATCCTGAAACGTGACCCTGATGGTAGACTGGCCTTCCAGCTTCTCCTCTTAACTCATATTTCTGCCCTAGTCATCTCTTTATACTTTGTTCTCCATACCCACAAGACACATGAAGCAACCATTCCATTTTGACTAAACCTTGAATTAGGACTATATCCACTGTCTAGCATTTAATCGTTTGTAGAAGCCTTAAGTTGCTGTGGAACTACTCTATAATCTATGGAGTCTGATGGGTTCTTTGTTTCTCTATTTATTATTCTGCCACCAAACAATATGAAAAATTCACTTGATTGTTATTGATGGCTAAATTTCTCTGAGTCCTAGATCTGTTTGACCAGTGGCTCAAACTTGCCACTGACATTTTGGCAGCACCCGGGAATCAAGGCACCACTTGCCCTGTTCATAAGAGGAATAATCCATACAAATCCAATTTATTTTTCAAATGTTCCAATAGTGTGTGAGTGTGTGTGTGTGTCTTTATATGCCCATAATTTAAAACTGAAACCTTCAAAATGGACCCACTCTTTAAATAATGATATGCAAACCAGGATTCTTAGTGACTGACAGTGAAACATTTGAAGATGGCAGAATCAAGGGTACAATAATCAAATGCAGCTGGTGGAAAAACACCCAGACTTCCATGGAAAGCACCTTGCATGAAGTCATGCCAGAATATTTGTAAGCTTTTTCTTGTCACCTTATGAGGCAAAAAACACAAGTCATCAATTAGGAATACAGATTATGATGTCATAATATTAGAACTGTCTCATTATAGTAGTGATCATCAGTGATGGTCAATTTATATGAAAACTTTACATATGTAACTTTACAATTCTTTCAACACCATGAAGCAGTATTCTTATCTTCATTTGCTAATGAAGTTAGAGACTCATTTGAAGCTAGAACTGTAGGTATGCTAGTCTTAAGGTTCATCCATTTTTGGAGAACAATTAGTTATGAAACTTTCTGGAATCATATAAAGAAGTAATGGCAAACTGTCCTAGAAAGTAGTTGAAGGAAAGTAATTTAGCACATTTTTGAATATTTTAGCATTTAGCACAGTTAGATCTTTAGCACATTTTCTTGAAGAAAGATCACTTTTCCTTTGTAAAAAGGACAAGTAAACTGACCTCATGTATTCAGTTATCTGGGGTCCAACCTCCTGGGCACTAGCTTTTGGGGTCTTTTCTGATGGCAGTGATAAAGATGCAGTATGCATACATACCAGTTCTAGATGAAAAAGGTAATTTCTATAAACTGCAAATATGTGCTAGCAATTTTTAAAACAGTAAGTTATAGGAGAATTAGATAATATAGACACAGAAAAGAAAAAGAATCAACTGAAGTTTTTCTACCCAGAGATAATTACTATTAATATTAATACATGCCCTTGAAGGCATTTCCTTGTGCATGTTTCTGGGCATTCTGAGTTTATCTTTCTTAAAATAATATTAGCAGAAAGTCTTGTAAAACTTAATTCCTATAATTTGCATGTACTCGTAAAAGTACCAGGGGTTTATGCACATATGAAAATGTCCATCGGCAGTTGGTGTGTAGTACCAGCACCAGCACTACATCTTTAGTTATGATTAACAATGTTAATTGGCTCCATGACAACACGTTCACGTGTACAAATGCATCCATATGAAACTCTCTTCACAAATAAATCCACGTTTCTCAAAGGAAAAATTAACAAGTATAGCTGGAAGCATCCTTATGTAGAGTATTCAAGGAGTGAAAAAAAAGAATGAGGGAGAGATATTTTCCAAGAAAAATCCATGCAATTCAATCACTTGAAAAACTCAGTTCTGGAGCATGGGCAACTTTCCCCTGGGTCAGAACTTCCTCTCCTTTTCCAGTCCATTTTCCTCATTGCAAAGCACCTGGGAAAAATGTACACTCATCTTGGACCAGCAGACCCAATGTTCCATGCCAGGGTTGTGTTTTGTGGTTCAAGTTCTCTGGCTGGGGGCTTGTGAACTCCATTTGGATGGCTGGTTTGGTGACACTATGAGTTATCTAACCTTCTCTCCCATCTTCTCTTTTTGCAGAATTGCCATTACTCCCTGTTTAACATGGGATTAGACCTTCCACATTCACTTGGTTGATAACTGATTCCAACTGTTCTCAGAAGACAAATATTGCCAAGGGAGGCAGTGAACCTCAACTCATTGCAGGACATGTGTACCTGTCTTCTTTTTCGAGAGTTAACTGTTGGCAAGGAAATTATAATTCCAGAGCCAATCCTTTCACACAGAAAGGTGACTTAAGACCTAGACTCACCTGATTGGAGCAGTCTGCAGGCTTTTGGATGGTAGAGCCTCCCCAGCCACAAATCAGGAGAATGGGTTCTCAGATACACTGCAAATGGAGAAGGCAGTCCTACAAGTACAGTCCTTAAAAAAAAAGCACCCCAAAGACATAAAGGAGCCTTTTATCACTTTGAAAACCTTTATTACTGTTGAGAAGCAGACCTTTTGTACCTCCTAATGATTTTATTAAATAGTAAGCAATGTGAACAAGCCCCTTTTTAGTGCCCAAAATAAGTCATCTGACTTTTAAACCTCTCTAAAGAGGCTATATAGATGGGAAATTACATACAATGTTCATAAAAATCAGGATAATTAAATGCTCTTTTCATTTTCCAAAGGTGATACCACCCATTTGTAATTCTCACTTAGGATGCAAATTGGAAGCTGAATTTACAGAGAATCAGACCAAAGAAGTCATTCTAAAATTATGTTAGCATCCAGTCAATCAATAGGCTAAGCAAATAGCTACAACACTGGGCTGACCTTCTAATAGAAGCCACATGTTCTTTATGCAGCATCTCTGGGATTAGTCAAACACCTATTCTAGATAACTTATCAACAACTAAAGGGGACTTGAGTCCTTGGGACCTTGAGAGCTTTGGGACTGCTTGAGTATTTTTCTGTAAAGATTGGCACACTCTCAACTTACATGTAGAAGAGCATGTTTCCAGTTTTTTGGCCAGCTGTGAAAATCACTTCCACAGGCTACCTGGACTGGGCTGAATGTTTGCATCTCCTAAGAGCCACACACTGAATCCTAACCTCAATGTGATAGTATTGAGGGGTGGGGCCTCCCAATTAGGTCATGAGTCATAGACTTCATGAATGCCCTAATAAGAAAAGACCGGAGAGTTATCTTATACTCTTTCTACCGGGTGAAGATTCAACAAGAAGTCAGCCATTGTGATGATCAAGGTGTGTTGTGAACTTCATTGGCTTTGGGAACCCACCATGGGATTAAAAAAGCACACTTCAGAGTGTGTGTGGGTCAGTCATGGCAGCATGACCTTGGGGATCTGTGTCTGGTCCCTGGCCCCTTTACTTTAATACCATTCCCTTGTTCTGCTTCCTGGTCTCCACGAACTAAGCAGTTTTGCTCTACCATGTCTTTTCACCATAGTGTTTTTGTCCCAGGATAAGCTGACCATAACCCTGAAACCATGAATCAAATTAAACCTCTTCTGTTTTAAATTGTGGGTGTGAAATATTGCATCCCACAATAGGAAAGCTGATTAATACAGCTAACTGCACCATGGAAGAGGATTTCATCAAAATCCAAATATGTTCTTCTCCATCTCAGATTTTTGACATTCAATTGTGAAAGAAGTTTTCAGTTATTTATAATTCACCTAGGCTATATTACTTTGTTAGAGTGTCCTAAATTAAATTGTTACCCAGCTTTTTTTCCTTCATCCTGATTGTGACCAGCCATATGGATTTATGAGTGCTTTGAGCCTACAAGTGTAGATTCCATGACCTTGTTCTACCTCAACTGGAAGTATTTCTGCAGTAGACAGTTGGGCAGTTCCACCCATCCCTGTACCCATCACCAACTTCTCTAACTCCCACATTGCTCAGAAATCACTGCTGGCTTTGGCAAGCTGTATTTTCCACAAATTACTACAGTAGCATCTTGCATTGCACATTATTTTCCAGTGTGACTTTAACACTCCTCCTGTCGAGTGTTGGAGGGCCCATATTCTTGTCTTTAAATATGTAAGGGACTTTGTCATCACCATGACAACAAAGTATGATAGAAATAATGTTATTGTTTTCAAGGGTAGACAAAAGTACTATCCATGTTTTGGAGAACTTGGTCTTCAAATCCAGATCCATAAAGAGAAAACAAACTAGCCAATCCAGAGAAGACACATGGTGAACTCACATGTAAGTGGCCCAGCTGAGAGCCACCTCAGAGCTGAGCCAGCTGCCCTGCATATGAGTTAGGTGGCTCCAGATGACACCTTCCCAACCACTGGTTCAGTCACTGACCTTGAATCTCTCCAAATGGGCCCCAGACATGCAGAAACAAGTTACTTCTATCCAAATTCTTCTTTTATTTCGTGGGGTTTTTTTGTTTTGTTTTACTAGACCATGTTTGAAATACATGAAGTTTACATTCATCCTAGGAAGTAGGTACATGTGCACACATAGCTTAAATTTTTTTAATTCTCTTCCCCTATTCAACACCTCCCTACCTCTGTCTATAAATTCCTCTTCCCCATTTTCATTCTTATAGTTGTTGGTTTTACATTTAATTATATTGTTCATTATTGTTTATTGGTACAATTTAGATATATACCACGCTCACATTCATCATAAGGAATGATAGATCTTAGTCCCTCTTTCTTTCCCATTCCCCTCCCCCTTTAGTGCCTCTTTCCCTCCTTATTTACAAAGATTTGTTTCCATTTTATTTTTTTCTCATGTTTTTTCCCCTTTCTTCCTTCCCACCCCCCCTCAACCCAGTTCCCTTTTCCTTTTGAATAATTTGCTTCTATTTTACAATATCTGTTATACATGTTGGTTTTTATTTACTTTCCATTTCTCAAATCAGAGAGACAATGTGATATTTACATGTGTGTCCAATTTATTTCACTTAAGAATAGGGTCTCAAGGTCCACTCATTTAGCCATCAATGTCTCAAATTTACCTTTGTTTATGGCCAAGTATTAAAAAAATTGTATAAAAAATCTTTTTTTGATTCATTAGTGAATTCTATAAAAAATTTAAAGATTTTTTTAAAATCTGACTTTATTTCTAAAGTTGAAAAAACCATGAAACACTTCAGGAATTTGCTTGCCATCCTTGCACAGAAGCCATGCTAATCTTATCTGTATTTTTGCAATTTTAGTATATGTGCTACTAATGTGAGTACTAGAGAATATCTAATGCCACTACTTTTCAAATGCTTTAATGAAATTGAAAGAGAATCAATACTCCCAAACTCATATCTGCAAGCAAGCTTTATTCTGATATTAAAACCAGAGAACGATCCAACCCAACAGGCCAATCTCCCTAATGAACATAGGTGCAAAAATCTTCAATAAGATACTAACAAACAGAATGCACCAAAAAATCAAAAGAATCATGCAGCATGACCAAGTAGGATTCATCTCAAGAGTTCAGGGTTGGTTCAACATATGCAAATCAATAAATGTAATGTACCACATTAATATAGCCAAAGACAAAAAAATCACATGATCAGCTCAGTGAATGCAGTAAAAACATTTGACAAAGTCTAACACTCATTCATGATAAAAACCTCTGCAAAAAATCAGAAAAATGATCTTTATCTCAATCTGATAAAAGCCATCTATGACAAACCAACAGCTAACATCATACTAAATGCTCTAAAACTAAAAGCTTTCACTATAAAATCAAGAACAAGACAAGGATCTCCACTATCACCGCTCCTATTAGGTATAATTCTGGAAACATTAGCCAGAGCAGTTAGAAAAGAGAAAGAAATAAAAAGAATAAAGATAAAGAAGGAAGAAGTTAAATTATCATTATTTGCAGATGACATGATACTCTACATAGAGGACTCCAAAACTCCACCAAAAGATTTCTAGATTTAATAACCAAATTTAGTCACACAGCTGAATACAAAGTCAACACTCAAAAATCAATATCATTCTTATATAAAAATAACGAACTCATTGTGGAAAAGTTAAAGAAAACACCCCTTTCTTAATGGCCTCCAAAAAAATAAAATACTTAGGAATCAATCTAACAAAGAAAGTGAAAGATCTATACATTGAAAACTATAGTACTCTTTTAAAAAGGAGATCAAAGAGGATATCAGAAAATGGAAAAATATCTCTTGCTCTGGGAAGGAACAACCAACATAGTAAAAATGGCCATATTTCCAAAATTGCTAGACAGATTTAATACAATCCTAATTAAAATACCATTAGTATACCACACAGAACTAGAGAAAACATTCCTAAAATTCAGTTGGAACTGGAAGAGACCTAAAATAGCATAAACAATTCTGTGTAACAAATTCAAGGCAGGAGGCATTACTTGAAAATATACTACAAAGCTACTGTGATAAAAACAGCGTGATACTGGAAAGAAAAAGACCTGGGAATTAATGGAACAGATTAGAAGATGCAGAAACAACTCCAAAAACACTCAGCCTCCTGATCTTTGACATGAGAGGCCAAACATGTTCACTGCAAGAAAGACAAGTCTCTTTAATATATGGTGCTGGAAAAACTGGCTCTCCATATGCCAAAGATTAAAACTAGACCCCTATCTATCATCACACACCTAAGTAAATCCCAAATGGACCAGAGAGCTAAACATTAAAACAAAAGACTCTAAATCTTCTGGAAGAGAGAATAGGTAGAACTGACATGTGTAAGCAAAGACTTCATGAACAAAACCCAAATGCATGGGAAATACTACAAGGAATCAATAGCTAGGATCTCGTCTTATTAAAAAGCTTTCACAGCACAAACGAAATCACCAAGACAGTGAAAAGACAACCCATGGCATGGGGAAAAATCTTAGTCAGTTGCTCCTCTCACAAAGGACTGATATCTAGAACACATAAAGAATTGAAAAAAAAAATCTGACCTCCCCCAAATTTAAAGTATCTGTCCATAAATGGACATTTGAAATGATTAGATACTTCTAAATTATAGAAGAAAAAATGACAAATAAATATATGAAGAAATGTTCACCATCACTGGCCATTCAAGAGATGCAACTTAAAACAATGCTGAACATCTCACTCTAGAAAGAATGGTCAGGACCAAGAAAACAACCAATAACAAATGCTGACAGGGCTATGTGGGAAAAGGAACTTTTCTTCCCTGTTGGTAGGAATGCAAATTGATGCAACCACTGTGGAAATCAGTGTGGAGGTCCCTCAAAAAACTAGAACTGGAGGTCTCATTCAACTCAGCTATTCCCCTTTTTGGTATCTTCTCAAAAGAATTTAAAACATCATACCACAGCAATATAAGTGCACCCATGTTTATAGCAGCACAGTTTACAATAGCCAACTCTTGGAAAGAGCCCAAATGCCCATCCAAATTCTTGACCCAGAGAATCTTGAGCAAAATCAAATGATTGTTCTGTGCCATTAAGTTCTGCCGTGTTTTGTTACACAGCGATAGTAACTGGAACACTGACAGAGCCTCAATTTGATTTCCTTGTGAGTCCTGAAACAGAAAATTGTATTCCATCCTGAGATTACTTTCATGGTTCATAAAAACCCTGAAGTCCCCACAGTTTCAAGCTTCAGGGGGAGCCAAGCAGGAATTACATGAGCTCGGAGAGGCTCACAATAAAGACATGGCCCTCTTCTGCAGCATGTATTTTTAAAAGTAAAAGTACATTTCATACTTACCTAAAGCAATTTCTCAGTGCTGGTGCCTCAAAAGATTTTATTCTCTTCAGAGAAAACCTTAAAAACAACTGTGCCCTCCCTGCCTTATCCCCACTCATGACCCTTCTTACTTTCCAGGTCCCCCTGTCAAAGGAGCTAAGTGCTCCGCAGACCTACAGGACATGATTACTAAACCCCCAAGTGCTTCAAAAACCTAGGCTACTGGTAATAACACTCACAGTGGCATTGCTTAATTATCACAAGAGAAGCTTCCTCCTTCTCCAGACTCTACTGAGCTGAGAAGCCACAAATGTCCTCTTCCCAACATCCTCACATGACTAATACCCCAAACTATTCTTTGGATTTTTTTTCCTTCTTCTTTGTAGAGAGGTCCATGGCTCAAGAGAGGTTCATGGAACCCTGTGGTGTTCCATTCACATCCAAGGGTCCAGGCCAGCTTCTCCTCACACAGCTTGTCCCTCAGCCCTCCTCTGTAGAGTTGGATGATAAACAATGCCTACAAATACAGGTGCCCCCATCAAGCCCAGTGAGGCAAAGGTCTCTTCAATTTCCTTTACTCATCGATCTCCTCTGCGAGGACAGATGATAAATAATTTCCTCTTACATCAGCTACAGGGCAAATGCATCTTGTTCGGAAGGAGACACTTGCTCCTGAAGAGGACATCTGACTCTAATCCCCAGGAGTCAGGAAAGCAATCAAAGCAGGAAGCAGGTACAAGGTTGTCAAGCTTCCAAACCATCAAACAAGTCCCTCTTAGGATCAGCTTGTTTTGCAGGCCAAAGGGAAACATTTGATGAAAAACAGACCTTCAGTGAAAACAGAAAAGACACCTCGTGATAGATGGAAGTCCCTCTCAGGAAAACAGAAAAAGAGTTCAAGGGCCAAGGAATAATTTAAGACAAAACAAAATCTAGAAAAAGGAGTAAAATCTCAAGATACTGGTACAAAGTTGGTCATTGATCAGTATTATCCAGCTTGAGTTCAGCCAAGATTTCTGTAATCCAAAGGCATATAGATATTATTCAAGTCCCAGCCTAGGGCAAAAGCAAAGATGTGTCTGCTGAGGTTTCATGCTGATTATGGGTCACATGTTTGATATACAGAGAAAAGCACTAAACTAGACATCAGAATATTCTAGCACTGAAACTAATTCTACTGAAAAGAACCCTGGTGGACACTGGGGTTCCTGGCCACAGGCACCTCTACACAATTGACTCAACCTCTCTTTTCTACTCTCTTGAAAAGTCTACAGTATCTCAAGATTTCTCTGAATTCCTGAGAAGAAATAAATGTGCTCATGCTACTCTGTCTTGGATTTGTCTTTCAATATAGATTGGTTTTTCTAAACCATTCCAACCCAGGCTCTTCTCCAACTCATAAAATACCCACTTTCATCATGAAATTTGAGGGAGGAGGACCATGTGTCATACAAGGTGCTCTGCTGCACTCCTGACCACCTCTAAATTCTCCAAGTCCTCTGTGGTCACGTCAACTAGGCCTCTTGCATTTCCTACCTTCCCTCTTCCTTCTGTCTTTTCTAAAGAATATCAGCTGACTCTTTACCCCCATTCTCTGCTACAGAGCACTCTAATCTTTTCTTCTATTGTTCTGCTCCAGAAAATACAAGGTTCTAAGGAAAGTTCTGCAAATAACTGAGGGAATGATGGCAAAGGAAGATAGCACAGGACTTGTTGTCTCTGCATAGCAGCAGTGAGAAAGACATGACCATCTTGGTGTCTGTTCCTAATCTTCCAAGTCCCAGGGCTGGACTGCAATCCCTAACTTTGGCATTCCCCATGTACCCACTGAGGAGCCAACACTGCATGTGGAAAAGAAATGTCAGCATATTGGCATCTGGGCTAATGAACAGATCTGCTAATTGTGTTTTGCATGAAATGTAAAATTCAAGGAAAACACTAGAGGATATTAGCATTGCTAAGTAGTGTCCTGTGCCATTTTAAAAAATATGTTCCTTCCTTCTCTGCCACTAATCGCCTGTAAAACTTTGCGTAATTAGTTGACATAAGCTAGCTCCAGTCTTCTCAGTTCTGCACTTGTGCCATGCTACAATTAATCTTAGTGATCTGTGATGTACATGGCAACCATTTTGGATAACTGTTTAGTGAGCTATTCTAAAGATAAAGCAATGCCTTATAATCCATACTTCTACTTCTAGGTGTAAACTACAAAGAAATGCATACATGTGCCTACCAAAAATTACAAGAATGTTCATAGCAGCACTCTGCATAGCAATCCTGTATCAGGTTCAGTGGTGTCCCCCAAAGATAAGTCTATATCTTAACACTTAGAACCACTGAATATGGCTTGATTTGGGAAAAGGATCATTTCAGATATAATTAAATTAGAAATATGTGATGAGGTCATCTTAGATTACCTAGATGGGCTTTGAATCCAATGACAAGTGTTCTTGTGAGAAACAGAAGATAACAAGGACACTAATAAGGAGAAGGTGAGTCAGGTGGAGATTGAGGCAGGGATTGGAGTGATGGGACAACAAGCCAGAAACACTTACAAACCCCAGAAGCTAAAAGAGACAAGGCAGGGCTCTTCCCTGTACCTTCGAGATGGAGCACAGCCCCTTCATTGCATTAATATTAGACCTACAGATACCAGAACTGTAAGAAGATAATTCCTATTGTTATAGCAGCCTCAGGAAATTAATACAAGTCCCAAACTAGAAACTTTCCACATGTTTATGAATAGCAGCATGATGCATGTCTTTACTTATTTTGTGTTTCTCTCACAAAATTCCTGAAGCTGGGTGATTTATACATAAAAAGCATGGTGTTGACATTGGCTCCTGGTGGAGCACATGATGGCAAGTAGCATCTTATGGCATAGGCAAGCTAGAAAGAGACTAAATCATAGGAGAGGAGCCAAAAGAGCAATCCAGAAAAGCCAAAATCACTTCGTAACAACCTGCTGTCACAGTAACCAATCTGGTCACACAAGACTTGGACCACTTCCTGCCGATGGTCATTAATATATTTTGAAGCTGATGCCCCTCATAACCTAATTACTTACCACTAGGCCCCAGAATTTACAGTTCTCAATATCATTACACCAGGGACCAGGACTTCAGCACACAATCTTTGGGGAAAACCACAACCACATTGTGGCAATAAACAGCAGGATCACACAAGGGAACATAGCAACAGAAAAGAAAGAATGGTGCAGAAACAACTAATCAACATGATGTTAAACTGAAGAAATCAGAATCAAAGCACACAATGCATCATCCTAGTCATACAAAGTTCAAATCCACAGGAAGTCACCTGTGCTAGAAGATACTCACGGAGTAGACTTTAGCAAGAGAGGTTGTTGAAAAGGAGTCACAACAATGCCCTAGGGGCAGAAATGTTCTGCTTTGTGACTTGGGTGTGAACTGAAAACACATGCTTATTTTATAGAATACATTAAATTGCATTTTAAAGACATATACATTTTGAGGAGGCACTGGGAATCAAACTCAGGACCTCACACTTGCCAGGTAGGCACTGTGTCACTGAGTTAAATCCCCAGTCTGAGATTCATCATGTTATTTTTATGTGTTCACTTTCAAAAAGTTTTTTGAACTATGTTTTTAATCTTCAAATATTATTTATAGCATTAAAAATTTGAGTCACCAGGGTTTCTACTAGACTTGGCTATAGTATGGAAATGGGGTGACTGGTAATGGTAATTATAAGAGGAGCACTTAGGAAGTTTAAGGCAGAATTACTGCATATGTAGCTAAAGTCACAGGCTCAGTGACTGTCACAGGATAGTTATTTAGATTTGAAATATTCACACACAAAAATTACAAAAATCCTTGGAGTGTAAACTTTACTTTGAAGGCATTCAAATGTGACCACACAAACGCCAAGTTGGCAGGGACTGGTTTATGTCTCTCAATCTGTTCATGGCATTTACTTTATAAATTTATAAATTCACCTCCTTGAAGGAGTTCCCCTTGCTTGTAGATATAGATATGACACAATGGACTCTCTACCTAGTGTTGATGTTTAGTTCACCCTTTATTCATCACATTGTGATTGTATGTGCTCTTTGGTAGGAGTTTTTGCTTCTGTATGTGTATAAGAGCCTATTCAGATTTTTAGCATGGTTAAAGCTTTACCTTAGAGTAGGTTACCAAAACACTGACTGGCACAGGGATGAAGTTTCCCATACAAGTGATTTCTGAAGGAGATAAGCCTAAGACAGATGCTAAGGGAATGTGGGACATGGACAGGGTAAGGAAGGGAGCCAAGAGGAGTGGGCTCCAGGCATGTCCTGCAGAGGGTGTCCTCAGCCTGGTCCCAGAGGGAGCTCTGCTGGGTAGATTACACCTGCATTCCCAAAGGATCTGAGGTTTCACACTTATTCCCACCTTGTTACTGGCTATGAGTCAAAGCAGCTCTACTGGTGCAAGGGCAGCTTCTGAAGAAGCCATGTTAGACTCCGAATCACATCGAAGCTGTAGGAGGTGCACCCAAGCAGGAAGCAGCCCAGAGGGATGTAAATGGGGGCAGAAACAGTGACCACCACAGACCCTCACCTCTCTTCTCTGTGACATCCTTACATTCAGCATTGCAAGGTGCCCTCTTGAGCCCTTCCTTCTCTCCCCCGCTCTGTGATGGGTAGGAAATGATGAAGCTCTCTGCTCCCTGATGTCCACCCACAAGCTTTGGCTAGGTCCCTCCAAATCTGTCAAAGTCAGGGAGGAAGAGAAGATGGCAATGCAGGATGCATGGTCCTTTCTCTGATTCTGGTCCACACGCAGCTCTCCAGCTCTCTCCTGTCTGAGACACAGACTAAGTGGCAACTGAGAGCTCCCAATCTGTGGTCAGGGACCTGGATTATAGTACTGCCCCTTACTACACTTTATGTGGGCTTTTTGTGAATTACTGGGCCTCTCTGTACCTTTCTTTCCCATCTTTAAAGTGGGAGTCACAGTCATGTCTACCTTCTGGGACTGTTTTGAGGGTCAGATATATTCAGTGTAAATGCACACATCACAGAAAGCACTTAGAGGAGGAATTACTCACAGTGAGCTGTCACTACTCCTTTCCAGATTATCTTCTTAGTGTACTGTACTATCATCCATTGCATTGCTTTATGGCTCTGTATTAGAATTTATTCTTCTACATTCTGGAAAAAGTGATAAAAGGAACATGCTCTAAAGTCTTTCAGGTAAGACAAGGTAAGGAGATTCATTTTCATTATGGCTTTTTTTTATATTACACTGGCTTCAGCCTGATACAAGGAAGTTTCATGGGTCAAAAGAACTGTCTAATTTGGACTCTGTTGCTACGCTACACTACATAATCTAGACCATGTAGCTATACTAGACCATGTAAATCTAGGTTTTGTTGCTAACAGTAGAAGTAGTTTGGGGGGAATCTCTTTACCCATAGAAGGGGAGGAAAATAATACTTCCATCAAGCTGAAAAGTGGAGATTAAGAGCTAGTCCAGTGCTTGCAACAGAAAACACATTGACTAAATCTGCCAAATGTCAGCTCACTATCCCCACCTGACTCCTTTGGGACAGAACTGAACACACTTCATCTTAAAGGACATATATATCAGAAAGTAATAGAACTAATGATATGACTCATGAAAGGGAAGAAGAAGCAAGTATGTTAACCATGAGAGTTAATTTTGTTTAAAGAGTTAACATGTGGTTCTAGGGTGCCTTGAAGCCAAGTAAAAACATGAAATTTTCCAAAGAGAAAGTATATGATATGTCAGTGAAAGTAAGTTTACATTAACCTTAAATTCTAAAAGATATTTTTCTTGCGAAATCTTCTACGGAATTTCTTGAAAGCAGGTTTTAGAAAGTACAAATGAGACTCTCTGTAACTACTAGATTTTTACATAGACATTGGGAAAACTGGAAGGCCTACAGTCAAATACACAGACATGGTGATTCCACAAGAAATGAAGTAGAAGTTGTTCAAGAATGGGGCCTCACAGATTTAGCATAGAGGCAGATTTCAAACAGCATGGAGAGAGGTTAAGACCTTGTCTCTTAAATGCTCTTTCCCAAATGTGAGCTCTCAGCTGTCTTTTGGGTTAGAGATGACTCTTAGGAGTTCAAGGTTCTGTTCTTTAGCAGGAGCCTCCTGTGTTGATGTTCAGATTGAAGGGAGGCCATTGTGTCGTGATAATAAAGACTGATAACAGTAATGACAATAAAACAGTCTGTTACTTTGTCAGCTGTTGGAATTCGACTGATTAGATGTGGGAAAGTACCTACCCAAAACAAGGCATTGGCATAGTTAATATGGAGCCTTCTTTCTGGTAAACAAACAAACAAAAATGGCACTATTTTGGGTATACAATCTGCTAGCTTCAGTTATTGGTTAAATTCAAACCATATCAAGAAGTTAAAGCCGGTTTTATCAGAACTTGCTTCTATTTCCTGAAAGTCAAATGACTAAACAATTAAGGTAAATGAGAAGGTTGGGAAAATGTAGTTCTCTTTCAGTGCAGAAATTCCTAACTTGTCCTCATGTAGCTTTTTATCATTATCAAAATAACATCAAAAAGAACACTATAAGTTTCCCAAACTGCTGGTGTTTTTGTTATGGATCTCCTAGCCCCAATCCTTCCCATTAAAAATTGCATAATATTGGGCATCCACTCTCCTGGAAATGGAAGGCCGTGGCAAGAAGGCAGTTGTCAACGAGACTGATGATAGGACTACTGGATTGCTTGGTGTGGTTGAAATAAAGTGCATTTCTTAAAAAAGCTTGGGTAATTCCACATGGGTGACTATAGCACATTTGTCAGCAAAGTAGAAAGATTGTTCCATGGGCATCTGGGAGCACACAGACCCCCAAGCAATCTAATCACTTGAGTCTTGATTTTTATCATCAGTTCATGCTCTTCATTATTTTCTTTATAGCACTATGATGGTGCCTCTCCCAGGCATTGTTCTCTAGCTTTATCTAGGCTGTCTCATATAATTCTCACAGCTAATATGGTGCTACACATATATTCCTACCCCCTGTCCAAATACACACCATCAGCTTCCAATCACAACCCCTCATGTTTCTCCATTTGAATTTTTATTTATTTTTAATTTTTACCCCAGGAACATATAAGACAGGCCAGATATACTAGAGAGTCACCCTCCTGAGATTATTCCTCAGCCAGTGGGAGAGAGGACTTGGTGAACAAACGCTCCTGTGACTTCCCTTCCAGGTGGGCTTGTTCCACACTGTCTCCTAGAGGTCTCACCAGGATTTAGACCTCAGTGTCTCTCAGCATTTTCAGTTTTTTAATGCATTCTTCGTTGAATTCTTTCACTCCTCACAGTTTCCTGGTCATCAACTTGGAGATTAACTCCCAGAGGATGGAAAAAAAACTAATAATACAAATCTCAAACACATCTGGTAAGTTACTTTTATCTCTAACTTGCAAACAAAGAAGCAAAAACTCAAAGTACTGTAGAATGAATGCTTGCATCCCACTCCAATCCCTTTGTTGAAGTCCTAAGCCCCAGTGGCATGGCATGGCATGGCATGGCATAGAATGGAATGGAATCAAATCAAATTAGAAGGTGAGGATTTTAGTAGGCGATGAAGTTGTGAAGGCAGGGCCCTCATGAGTGGGATTATTGCCCTTCTAACAGAGGCTCCAGAGAGCTTCCTTTGCACCATTCTGCCATGTAGGGACAACATGAAAAGCTAGCTATGTGTCAACCAGGAAGCAAGACGCCAAATCTGGCAGAGCCTTGCTTTTGGACTTTTCAATCTCTAGAGCTATAAGTAATAAATTTCTGTTGTTTAAAGCCACTCAATCTATGCTGTGGTTATATCTTCTAAGACATGAAGTGATTAAACAGTTTGCTCATGGTCACGCCACCACGGAGTAGAAAAACTGAATTCAGTGCCGCATGTACCTAGTCAGCCCTACCACTTCACACTGTCTCGTAAAATTAGAACCAAGCTTTTGTATCTTCAAAGGACATCTTCTTGTTCCTGTTCCATTTGTAGCGCTTGAGTTGCTGCTTTATAAGTGACACATACCTAGTTGCCCAAGTAAGGTACTGCAGTTTCATGTTAAAATCACATTATGCACTTCTCGTGCTGGAGCATTCCCTCCATCCCACTGCAGATTCCACTGTCTACATCTCTCCACTTTGCTGTTTGTCACCTGGAAAAGCAACAAATCCCCAGTGGGAACAAGGAGGCCCAGAATCCAAAAGTCAATAGGTTTAATGTTTTCCAATCACGGTGTGGTAATAACAAAATAGATTACCCAGAGTGTCCAAATTAATCAGTAAGACATGACTGAGCAAACGGTTTTTAGATGCTTTTAATAAAAACAAAATTCCTTACTTTGTATCGTAATAAAAATGCATTTAAAGTGTAACAGGCAAATATGAGTGCAGAGAGGGAAGATTGTCTTTTATGGAGATCTCAGAAGTACGTGTTTAAAATGTCATATTTTTAAAGTTCTGGAGATAAAAAGTAAGGCTGAGTGCTTAAAAGTATAAACCGGGTATTTTTAGCTGTGGAAATGCGTAATGGAAAAAACAGGTAGGGGAGAATTGATTAGGGAGGCAGAAAAAGGCAAATATCCAAGTAAATACGGAACATTTGCATCAGCCGAACCAGGGAAAAGCAAGAGGAGTTAGAAGGCACAGCAAAAATAAAGTCACCACCTATGAGCTCTGTAGATGTCAGCAACAGAGAAAGGATAATGTATGTTTGGGGGGATGTGAGCCCTAGAATGGTCTTTGTTTAATAAAAATGTCCCCACTTGATGGCTCAGAGCTGCAGCTTTTTCTTCAGTTAGATGACATTAGATTAGTCAATAGCTTTCTCAGATTCATCTCTTGCTGTCTTTCAGAATAACACCCCAGTTCTTAGCTTTAGATTTGTCTTTCCCAGTAAGCATGCTGTCTGGCCTGCTCTCCAGGCCCACTTAATGACCCCATCCCCCCTACCACCCCGTTTGCTTCTTGTCAACCTAATACGTGCGTCATGTGATGCCCACTTCCAGGAGCACCCTCACTTCCCTGTCATCACTTCCACCTGGCTCACTCTCACTTGTTCCTTCAGACCAGCCAATGAAGCTACATGTGGTAACACACACCTGTAATCCCAGAACTCTGGGAGACCAAAGCAGAAGGATTGCAAGTTTGATCACAGCCTTGGCAGCTTAGAAATTTAACAAGCCCCTAGCTTAAAATGAAAATGTCATTGAGTGCAAAGGCGCTGGCCTCAATCTCCACTGTTACCAAAACAGAAACATTCTGACCAGTGGTGCTTTCTACACCAAGCCCCTGGCTTAGCTGTGCTCACTGACCCCTGTAGTCTCTAGGTATATTTTAGCATAGAGATTATCACATGGAAGCTGAATCTTCTTTACTTGCCTCTCTTCCAATGAACTGAAATTCCTTAAGGGCATTGGGCTATATTTCACTGATCTCTGTGTGTTCAGAGCTTGGAGCATGTCCGGTGGTTATGGGAAGACAATAGTTAAGCTGACTAGAATATGTTAAAAGTGAGCTCTCAGATTAACATATCTCTAAAGTCTTCCTTGGCTTCATAGTTTGCTAATCCTTTGTCTAATAGGGTTTTCGGACATCATTGTGGACATTTGTCCTTGCAGGAAGTAAAATAAGGAGATATTCAAATTGTACCCACAGTACAAGAGAGGCACTAAGAGGCTGAGAGATGTGTTATTTCCACAGCCCAAAGACTGGGCAATACTTAAACTAAAACTCTTTCTACTGAGTGTAAGCCAATACTTCATGGCAGGGGAGCATTGATTTTGTGGATGAGTACTTATTTTACAGTTCTGTGAGGCTGAATCACCTACCTTTCTCAGCTGTGGGCTTTACAGATGGTCCAGAGGGCAGAAGGTCCGGTGTTCGGCTCCCTGGAAACTAGACTGTCTTTGATATGATGTCACATCTTTAAGATTTCAGCAGCTCAGAAGGATTGGGCCAGGCACAGCAATCAGATGGAATTTTCTGCCGGTGGATGGCGATTCGTTACAGTTTGCATTCTCTGGTGCACAATGTCTCTGATTGCTTGCACTGCGTTTCAGGTTTGACATCTGTCTATGGGGAACATCTGTGAAGTACACACTTCTCTTTACACCGGCAAAAAAGCCAGACAAGATGTTGCTAATTTTTTTATTCAGATGATGTAGTGACATATACAGTAACAGTTGTACTGCACGTAGGCCTGAATCATCTTTAGACTTTGACGATTATCAGTTTCTCATCTTATTGCTTTCCTAGGTTTTCCTAACACACACCTTCACATTCACTTGGCCTTTCAAGACTCTGGGCTCAGCCAAAATGATGACTCTGTCTTAGGACATCAGCCCTGCTTTTCTGTAAATATCTCCCTTTGCACATTCCCTGTCATTGCATACATCTCCAAAACTACCACTGTCTCCAGACCATTCCAGGCTGTTCCACGTGGGAGGAAGACTTGAGAAAAAATAATTCTGCACCAAAGTCAGTCTTTTCATTTTAATTCCCTCCCACTCTGCACCTCTGCAGTGGTATTCATTCTATATCATGACTCTTCATGAGGAGTAATATCCAATAAGTCTTACTGAAAGCATTTTGAGTGTCAGTGTGTAATTTTTGAACAGTGGAAGACTAGAAGGTCTTTCTCACACCAGCAAGTAGAACTGGTCCTGCCTTGTGGAAACACAGCACTTCCAAAATATCCATCCTAATAACTAATAACCAATGTGCTAGTCTGTTGTGGGACTCTTGGCAAGGTGGCTATAGGTCTGGTTTACAGGTTTTACAAGTGTAAAATATGGGAAGGAATAGTACTAAATCACGTGCATGGTGCCTACAGCTCTAAAATGCTGCTTAAGAGAAAATAAAACGTTCTGGAACATTTAAGTTTCCCACATCTTGACAAAGACATGGTAACAAAACCAAAGAAGAGAGAACTCACTCTGGAAATCTATACCATGAAGCCACTTTATTTGCTGTCTGCGAAACAAAGTGTAAACATGACAAAATATGAACAACAAAAACAGAAGATGAATCTAATGTAACAACAAATTTTTTTCACCATTCTTTTGCTTCCAAATGATAGTTTTCAGTGTTACTCATTTTGGCCCATATTTTAATTACGTGGCAACCTGTTCTTAAGAAAAAATAGTATCACCCTAAAAACTTGGTTTCTGATGGCAATTATTTCTTTATAGGCTATGTGCCAGCTTACACCAAGCACCTCCCCTTTACAGCTGTGTAGGCTATCAGAAGGTGTGGGACACGTTAATGCTAGTAATTCATTCTCCTCCCCTGAGCACTTGGGGTCTATACTCCCTTCTGCCAGATTTGAGAAAGATCTGTGACTGCTTTGACTAATAGAAAGTGGAAAAAAGAAAATAAAGCACGCAAGAAGTCACAAGGATCACCTCCTAAGAGAAGGTGATCTCTACTTCCTGTCTTTCAGAACATTAACTCCATACTGCTTTTCCCACCGAAAGTCAGCTGCCATTTAAAAGTCAAGGAGTGTGACTACTGCAAGGCCACCATTCCCAGAGAAGCAAAAGGCTCTGGAGGATCAGACATTGTGTGGGAAGAGCAAGAGACCAAGGACAACAAGACACCCACCTGTCCCGTGGGAGAGATAGCCACCTTGAACATGGCTCCCCCAACCCCTGCTGATCCAGTTCATGTCGGAGAATGACAAATGAGAGAAAAACCACCCAACCAAGGCCTTCCTGAACCCCCGACTCTCAAAATCACAAACAAGATGAAATATTTGGCATAATCAGTAAGTATGGTGCAGTCTGTGGTACAGAAATAGGTACATGCAATGAGCTGCTAGGATCTCTGAAGAAGCAGACAGTTACCCTTCTAACACAAAAATAATGGGGTGGTGTTAAATGTCAGCTTCTGCCCTTCTACCATGGGCCTCAGCAGCTGGCCTGTGACTCAACAGATGTAGCCCTTTCATAAAGCCAAATATTTGCTTCTGCTAATGTTGCAGTGGAGGCTCACCATTATCAACCATTTGGAAAAAGTTAATGGACCTAAAATCACAGGTGGTATGTGTTTGGACAGAAACACTGGTCACTTCTTTCTCCTGATGTTGCAGAACACGAGTCAGCAGAATGCAGGTTCACTTGAGAACAGGATAGAGGGGCTCTGAGAGCTTATCCACACAGCCCCCCCCCCCAGGGCTGTGGGTCACCCATCCCGAGGGGCTCGCTCTGCACACCTTGGCTCCAGAGAGCCCATCGCTGGACTCTGTTCCAGGGTTCCAGAAGCTTCCTCAGGCCTGAGCTTTCTCAAAAACCATTTTTACAGTTCTTTCTAGGCTGCTGTTTCCTCCAAATTCCTTTGGCAAAACAGAAAATTTTAAGCGCTTTTCAGTTAATTAGCTTTTGCTGTATTTGTTTGGTTTAGGTGTTTTGTTTAGCTAATCAACATTTTGGTACACTCTTCAGTTTGCAGAAAAAAAAATTCAGTGAGAAGTACAGACTTCCCACGTACTCCTCAGTGCTCTCCAACTTCCACTGAACACCTTAAATTAGTGTGGAGTATGTGGAATACTTAAGGCAACACCAATAGATTTTTATTGCTTTTATACTTAGCGTTCTCTTTTTGTAACAGCCCAGAACAATGGACGATAAGTTTTTCTCTTCAAGTTCTTGTTCCTTGAATTTTTCTAGGTAATATATATGAATTTCATTCAAGAATTTTAAAAAATGCAACTTTAGGCATAAAAGAATCAATAACTACATTCTCATTCTTTGTGCTGTACCTTTCTGGTTTCTGACAAACATGTTGTGGCATGTAGCCACCATTATGGTGCTGTAAGTTTTAGACCTGTAGAACTGTTAGAGACTTCCTGTATGCCCAACACACTTGGTCTTCCTTGTTATGAGTATCTTACATTATTAAAGTTCATTTGTCATAATAAGCTAACCAATATTATTTATTATCTTAACTTCAAAATGCATTCAGATTTCTCACTTTCATCTAATGTCGTGTGTGTGTGTGTGTGTGTGTGTGTGTGTGTGTGTGTGTGTGTTTGTAGTACTAGGACTTGAACCCAGAACTTAGCACATGGCAGGCAGGGAGCTAAGAGTATGGCCATGTACCACCATGCCTGGCCCTAATGTCCACATTTTATCCCCTCAGGATGCTAATTTACATATTGTCTTCTTGTGTGTTTTAACACCTCTTATTTATGACAAAATTTCTCAGACTTATTTTTGATGAACTGGAAAGTTTTCTAATATTTCATAAAATGTCCTTTTCTTGGGATTTTTCTCATGTAATTCTCATCATTCAACGTGTAATAAAATCGTCGAGACAGAGGCAAGGTACCATTGTTATCACATCCTATCAAGGACAGACACTGTCAATGTGATTTATCTTCGTTGATTTTAACTTTGATCATCTGACCTAAGATAACCTGGTCAGATGTCTACACTCTAAATTTACTCTCCCCCATCCCTTTTCTGAACTGTACTCTTTGGAAGAAAATCACCAGGTGTAGCCTTCACTTAAGGAACAGGAAATTGTGCTCTGCTTTATTAAAGGCAGAAGAGCTACACAAATTGTATAGAATTCTCTGGCATAGAAAATGTGTTTATTCTGCTCCCTGTATTTGTTTACTCAATCATATGTTTACAGTCATATGCTGTAACTACAAGTCAGTGCTACTTTATTAATTCTGTTGCTCAGATTTTTCCAGCTGAGACCATCAAGAGTTCTTTCCATTTCTACTGCATAGCTTTGGTGATTTATTGCTGGCATACTGAAAAGTAATGGATTTCTGTATGTATTACACTATTGTTATGTTTTTATATTACTCTTGCATCCTGAAACCTTGCTAGGCTCACTTAGTAGCTACACAACTTTTCAACCACCAATTCTTCAGGCTTTTCAGTATAGACAGTCATGTCATCTATAAAAGGAGCCAGTTTTGCTGCCTGCTTTCCTTTCTGCATCTCTTTTATTTTCTAATTGCACTAGCTATATTTTCCAGTGAGGCGTTGAACAGGAATAGTGAGAAGGAGCATCCTTGCCATGGTCTTGATCTTACAGGCAATTTCTTTTTTATCATTGCTAACACAGTGTTGGCTGGGGGTTATCTTACAGAGTCTTTCTCAAATTCAGAGTTCTCTATTCCTAGTCTGGTGCATGCTTTTAACATGAAAAAAATACTAAATATGAGACTAGTGGAAATCTGGGGCTGCTTACTGCTTATTTTACCATTATTGATTGAATTTGTTTACCAGATATAGAACTATTTGAGGTATCTCTAGAAATCAATTTTCAAAGAATTGATCCATTTTATCCAAACTGCAAAATTTGTGATTGCACTGTCATTTGTAGTATCTTTTTTATTACCCTTCTGATGTCCATGTTTTATGATATGAGTTACTCTTTGTCTTCTTTTTTGTTAGTCAGTCTTGCCAGATAGAAGTTTATCAGCTTACTAATCCGTTTGAAAACTCGGCTTTGGGTTTGTACGTTTTCTCCATGTGTTGTTTCTGCTTTTGATTATATCAATATCTATTCCAATTTTTTCTTATGCTTGCTTTAGTTCTAAATGCCTTTTCTTATTCATTCCCTATGGTTGAACAGGTTATTTACTTTACAGATATTTCTTTATTTATTCATATGCTGATAATGTAAAATTTCCTCTAAGCACTGCTTTCAGTGTTTTTCACCATTTGATGCTTTATTTTCATTTGAAATTAATTGAAAATATTTTTACTTGATCTTAGCCAAAAGATTGAGAAGCAATTCAAACCACTTTTATACATATTTCTCTTGAGATATTTTGGATTTATTGTTTTATGTATATGTGTGTTTAATCTCAAAATATTTAGTGATTTTTCCAAATATATTTCTGTTGTGAATTTCAAGTTTCATTTCATTGTGGCCTGAGGCCATACTTTGTACAATTTCTATTATTTTGATTGTTAAAGTGTGATTATTTATTTATTTTGGTACCAGGATCAAACATACCTTCATACTTGGCAGGCAGGCACTGTGCCACAGAGTTATATCCCTGCCCTGTTTTATGTTTTAAAATGTTCAAGAATGTCTCGGGTGGGCTTGAGAAGAATCCATGTTTTATTTTGGGTGCAAGATTCTATAAATTTCCATGAAATCAAGTTGAATGATAGAGCTATTAAGGTAAGCTATATCTCTATTGATTTTCCGTCTGCCTACTACACAGAGGAGGGTTAAATTCTCTGAGTCTCATAACAGATTTTTCTGTTCCTCCTTTGGCCATATCAGGTTTTGTCTCTCATATTTTGGTACTCTGTTGTTAGGTACATATTTCTTCAGAATTGCTATGTCATCATGGAAAATTGACCCATCTGTCATTGTGTAGCACCACTCTGTACCCCAGACAAGTGTTCTCATTCTGAAGATTTCTTTTCCTTTTTTCTTTGAATTGGTGTTATCAGGCTATCTCTTCTTCTAGCCCTTCCATGTTAACTTTTCATAATCTTTATATTGAAAGTGACTTTTGTAAAAAACACATGCTTTAGTATTGTTTAACACTTGGATAATCTTTCAGTGGACACATTAAGGCTAACACTAGCTGTGTCCATCCATCCCTGTTCTCTGCTGCTCCCTCTAGTTCTCAGCAAGCATTTTTATACTTTCATTTGATCTCCTCTTTTAGTATATCAATTACTGCAGATTTTTAAAAACCAGTGGCTGCCTGGAAGCTTACATTTTTAGCTGATCTAAGTTCATCTCTCAATAACACTGTCTGCTTCACATATAGTGCTGGTACCTCTGTAAGAATATTTCCAAGTCTTCTCTCCCACTCCTTGAAGAATTCTTGTCATTCACTTCACTTATCCATATGTTGTGGTTACCCAATACATTCTCACTATTATTACATTATACAGATATCATCTAGATTCATTAGTAATATTAATAAATAAAAGATATTATTAGTCTTCATTGATTCTTGCTCTGAGACTCTTTTCATACCTACTTATTGTCATAAATCTACATCTCCCCAAGATTCAGATCTATGTTATTCCCTTCTTTTTAAAGAACTACTTTTAACATCCATTGAAACACAGGTCTAGAAATGAATTCCGTAAGTATTCACTTGTCTGGAAATGCTTTTATTTCTCCTTCACTCTTAGAGAATATTTTTGCTGAATATAGAATTCCAGATTGGTGGGGAATTGTTCCTATCAACAACCGTACTTAAAATATCATACCACTCTGTTCTTGCCTGCGTGTTTTTCATGGAAAAATCTGACGGAATTCTTATCTGATTCTTCTCTAGCTAAGGTAGTATTTTTCTCTGGTTTCTTTCAAGATTTGTCCTTTATTTGCCTCTGATTTTCTACATTTTGAACGTGATGTACCTAGGTATAGGATTTTTATTTTGGTTTTTGGTTTTATGTCTATATTCTGCTTGATGCTCTCTTCGTTTTTTATTTCTGTGTATTGATATCTGAGATTAAGTTTAGAAAATTGTCATCTAGTATTACTCCAAAACATCCTTCCCTCCATTGTCTCTTTTTCCTTCTGGCATTTTGAATACACATATACGTTCTTAATTTTCTCTGCAGTTCTTGAATTTTCTGTTCTGGTTTAGTTGTTCTTTTTTCTCTTTACATTTGATGTTTGGAAGTTTTATTGACCTATCTTCTACCTTCTTGACTCTTTCCTCAGCCTTACTGTTTACTTCCGAGCCCATCAAAGGCTCTCTGGACTTACATTACACTTTTATTTCTAATGTCTCCTTTGTATTTTTTTCAGAATTTTTGCTTCTCTCTCAATTTGTTTCTTGCTTCTGATATTGTCTAGTTCCCCCATTAGATCCCTTTCCATACTAATCATAGTGATTTTAAGTGTTTGATAATTTCAAAATCAGTATCATGTCTGAGTCTGGCTCCAGTGCCTGCTCTTTTCTTCAAGCAGTGTTTCCTTTCTTTTTGGCATGCCTAGGAATTTCGGTTGCACAATGGCCATGTGGGTACGAGGTAATAGCGTGCCGTGAGGTTCTGCAAAGCTGCAAAGGCCCCATTAAGGTTGTGACCCAACGAATTCTTTCTCATCACGTTGTACACTTATTCCTCCAACAGTTCATTAAAATTACCACTTGTCTTATTTAACATTTACCCAGTTTACTGTTCCTAACCTATGCTCCCGTTTAGCAGATCTCAGCCATTAGTCTCATTTTTCTGCCCAGATTTTTAAATGGCCATGTGGTTCTGAAAACTCACTTCTCTCAAGGAAAGTCACTGATTCTCAGTCTGTCTAGATTTCTTCTCAGGGGATGAGAACGACAGGCAAAGTTGGAGGTCTTAGGTTCTGCAGCAGAGAGACAGAACTTTTCAGGGAAACTCGGGGCTGTACTTCATGTAAAAATTTGCGTCAAAGTGTGTTGAAATATTTTAACAACAGTATTTTATTTTATTAACAGTATTATTACATAAATTTTATTAACAGTATTATTACATAAATTTGTGGGGCCAAATGAACTTAATGCAATGAACTTAACCACCAATTTGAACAATTTTTGTTCACTAAAGCAGCTATTGCCCCAGAGTCTGTATAAGACATTTAATAAGGAAATCATAATTTTTATGAAAACATACAAGAATATAACCACCTTCAATTCCTAAGAGACTGGGGAAGAACATTCTTTCAGAAAGAATTCTTATTACTCACTGAAGCCTGATTACAGTTTCTCTTGAGGAGAGTCATGAGAATCCTATAAATTAAATGACATCCAACAAAGGTCAACCTGCTTGTTTTTAAGGCTGAATTACAAAAAAAATGCACTCAGAGAAGTTGGTGCCTTCTGCTTTACTTACTATGTTTAATTGCCTGTGCCTGTAATTCTTATTGCACTGAATACCAAAAAATGAAATCTGAAGAAAGAAGAGACTTTTCCACTTCATAATGTTCTCTTTTTTCTGAACCCACTTCTGAATGGGCACTTTGAATTATTCTGCATGTGCAATGACAGGAGATCCTGAAAAATCTCCATGACCAAATGAGGAGCACCTTCATTCTCCAGGACTCTAAGAAAAAATTAAAGAATTAAAATTGCTTTTATTTTCTATTCTTCTTATTGATTTGGGGCAGCCATCAAATGAGAAATTTTCACAAGGAGAGAACTTTTTTAAAAGCTCTCTGTGTCTCAACAGAAATAGAAATTCAAGTAGGAAGTGTGCGCTAGGGAGAAAGACACAGTCTGTGCCACACAGGCTGCGTGCACAGCTCGGCCAGATCACCCAGATTTTTCATCCATGGGCAGCTTCCTTCGCTGCCACTTATTGCTTAGGCCTCTCTGCTTAGACTGTGGGCCATGAAACATTACTCAGAAGAAACAACTTCTGCTATGCAACAATTAATATAGAAAAGACTGTAGCAATAGAAGATTCCCTACTCATGTCTCAAAAGAGAAAGCTCGAGTTCTGGAGAAGCCATGTGAGCCCAAGCCCCCACAGGTGGGGTGGACACCTGTGGGGTGGGGTGTTCCTGCCACCTTCCTGCCACCTTTCTGTTACAACGGCCCATCACCAGCAGATCAGAACACTGAGTGACTCCTACACCCCGGCACTGTTTTATTGGCATAAGGTAAGGGCTGGAGGAAGTTTGAATCACCTTGATTTCAGCATGTTCCCTTTAGCTAAGCTGCCCTTTGAGTCATGTGTTGTTTTTCCTTTGGGCCTTTAATTGCTGTTGCATGGCACATAAAAATAACCCAGGTTCCTAACATGTATATTTGCAGCAAGAACACTTGATTATATTTCTCTTCATCAATCCTATCTGCAAAGGGCACAGCATGGTGATAGAAAAGAGTGTCCTCCCAGAGAGCTTTTCCGCTTTGGGTGGGGGCTGCCAGGTGGAAACCTACTGCTTATATAAGAAAGCCCCTTAGTTCTGCAGATAAAATGAGCTCTTGGGCTCAATAGCAAGGCTGTGAGGCACTGACTGCCCTTTAGCCTGGGTCTTAGCTGGTCTCCTGTGGCTCCAATTCAAGGCTTGGCTGGCCCTGTTATTGCATCTTTCTTCCTCTCAGTTTGGTTGTGCACAGCTTTTATCAGACAAGATTTTCTCTCTGTATCCAACCCTTTCTCCAATTCAGTCAATATTTGTTTTCCGCATCATCACCACTCTTTCCTTGCTAAGTGCTAACCTCATTTTTACATTTCTTGCTTTCACCCGCTTTTATTTCTCTATTAAATTTATTTTTAAACTTTGTAATCAAAATTAGTCTTTATTTCTCTGAGTTCCTGAGTCCTCCTGCTTCCTGTGAGCCAGCTGTTGCATATCCAGTTTTACTTTACACCATAAAACATGAACTCTTTGACATGCGTGGGAGGGGTTTTTGTTTCTGGTATAAGTCTTTCCAATGATTTTTTTTTTATTGGTAAAGCTAGCTAAAGTCTATCTGGAAAAGCAATAAGAAAAGAAGTTGAGGATATCACTTAGACTTAAATACCGTCTAAGTTCATCAGTTTCTAAGAAATTTTATTCTGTCTGACAATGGTGAAAGGACACATCTGGATGCAGTGACTTGCGAACATTCTTTCCTCTGATATCAGTGAGAAATGACTCCCACTTCACACCTGCTGTTCCTTTCTGCCTTGAAAGGTGCAGCTTCTATCCGTAGCCTCACTAATCTTGCTCAGACTTTAAGCCATGAATGAACATTACTTCTTTGCAGAAATGTGCCTTGGCCCTGTAGTCCAAATTATATACTTTTATTTGCTCTTCATTTGTAGCCCAAAAGTCTCCTTTGAATCACAGACTGATACCCAACTGTCTACCTGATGTTTACCCCAGATGTCCAATAGAAACTAAAACTTAGTAAGGGCAAGCTGAAATTTTTCACCTTCCCTTTCTTATACCTGTTTTATTCTCTGGTGTCATCATCTACTTACTTAAACCAAAAACCTTAGCACTTTTAGAAGCTATGTCTGCTACGGTGATTTCAGTCCAGGTGATGTGTTACGAGAGGGCGCGCAGGAGGACCTGCAGGGTTACAAGGAAATCTGAACAATTCAGCAGACTCATGAGAAATGCAGGAACCTAACCTCAGGCTGAACAATCCAGGGCTTCTCACATGGAGGCAGAGGGCAGGCTTTGGTACACCAGCATCCACGGGTCTTTGTGACAAGCTTCCACTTACCCCAACTCCAGCGTTTGTAGGTGACTTGGTTCCACTGACTGAAATGAATTCCCCAGAGGAAGAAGGGGCCACTGAGGGCCATGAGAAAGTGGCCCTCACAGCAGTTGAGGGAAAGTCTGCCATCTTGGTGAGGACATGTCCACCATCTTGGTAAGGGCATATATTCTTGGTGAGGGGCATTTATGAAGTGCCGCAAAATCTCCTATATCACCTAGAATTCCCTTAATCCTTTCATGCATCAACACCCCCCTCAACCCACTGGAAAATCTTCATAATTTGACTCTTTTTTTAAAATTTTATTTTAAAGAGGGTAAAATTCAACACAACAAAACAGAACATAAGAAAGCAATGTAAGAGACACAGATTTCAAAGCAAGACAACAGGAGATCTTCACTATCTATCATATTGCCTCTTGTTTTCTTCCAAATAGTTGTCCATATCTTCACATACTGTAAATTCATACAAAGCAACATAGTACAAAACTGACCCAAACAGAATGATGAAGGTATTTTAGGTCTTCAAGGCCAGAGAATAAGGACGTCAACAATGGCTGTCATAGTGTCTCTCATTTTCTTCAAAATAGTTGTTCATACCTTCACGTATGTTGAAATTAACAAAACAAAACAGACTAAAATCACTCTTAACAAAGAATAATAGTATTGCTGGATTTCACATCGTGACACTACAGAATCAGCACTGGGTACCATAATGTCTCTTTTTCTTCAAAGTAGTTGTTCATTTCATCGTGCATTATATAATCAGTTCTCATGAACTGTTTAGAAGTTCTATGCATGCATGAGTCTCTACGTGTATATCTATCCTTTCTGTATTAGAGGGAAAAACAAAACAAAGCCAGACAAAACAAAACAAATTCCTAGAAAACCATGAAATGAAAAAGTCATATAAAACCACAATACAAGGTGATCTACAATGGTTACTATGATGTCTCTTGTTATCTTCAATAGAACTGTCTATATCATCAGGCATAGTATAATTTAACATAGCACTACATAGCAATATTAATAAAAACAAAACATTGGAGACATTATAAGACTTCAAAAGCAGGTAATAGTCAAACCAGAGTAGATATCCTAATGAATCTTGTCATCTTCAGAGTAGTTGCCTATACTCTCAGGCTTGATACTGTCAATCATAACAGATTTGAATAAAATCAGTCAATACAAAACAGTGATCTAACAAACCAGATTCAAATAAGATCAGTCATAATAAGACAGTGTAAGTTATACAGGGCTTCAGATTAAGTTAATAGGAAATTAAGGATTATTACCATAATATAGCCTGTTATTTTTGCTGTGTGTGCCCTCAAATCTAGTACAAGTAGACAGACTGGAACAGAATATAATCAAACTAAACAGAGTGGTGATAATAATGTGGATTTTAAATTCTGATACACTATTAACAATATCCTCTGCTCTCCTTTTTTAGATAGTCCTCTCCTTTCACTTTCACAGGATGCACTGTACCTTTTGGGTCCCACTAACTCCTTTAGTTTTTAGATGGGGGGTGGGCAACCTGCTATTTACCTAAGTGGTTCTGAACCTTTTTACCCCTGGGCTTCATCTTGAGTTGAATTCCTTTACTTAGAAAAGCCTCAAGGTTTTCCTTTGTTATAACTGAGTAGTTCTCTACTGCACAAAAGTATGTCTTTCCAAACTATCTGCAGGTGCTGGACAAGTTGCCCCTGTTTCTCTCTGGTTCCCTGTCACATAGAGCATTTTTTTCTCGTATTTGACTTTCAGTCCATAAACCCTCTTTCAGACTAATATTTCCTGTACAGAGCATCTTGATGGATCCTATCTCCTCTACCTGTGTTTCTTTTTGTTAGTTTATCAAGGCCATCTATGTTAGAGATTATAGCCAACCTTCTCTGCATTATTTCTGCTACGCTATTTTTCTGCCATTGGTTGTCTATTTTTCTCCTTAACTCCACTGTATGCCCCATTCATTGAAGCCTCTCTCCCACTGTTCTGGGAATCCTGGTGTGTTTTTTTCCTCTCTCTCTAGAATGTCCTTCAATATTTATGTAGGGTTGGATTGGTGGTCACAAACTCCCCTAGTTCTTTGTCATGGAAACACCTTGTTTCTCCATTAATTATGAGAGACAGTTTTTAGGGTACATCAATCTGGGTTAGAGATTATTTTCTTTTTAGGGCTTGGAATACTTGGCTCCAAGCTTTTCTTGATTTGATGGTTTGTGTTGAGAAGTCTGTCCTGATTCTGATGAGTTTTCCTTTATAGGTGATCTGTTTCTTTTCTCTGACAGTTTTTAATATTCTGTACTTGTGATGAATCTCTAGGATCTTGATTATTATGTGTCTGGATGTAGCTCTGTTTTGGTTGTAGCTGGCTGGAGTTCTGTATGCCACAATACATCTGAATATCATTTCCTTTTCCTATGCTTGGGAGGATTTCCTTAATTATTTCTGTGAATAACCTTTGTATTTGATTTGTGTTTACCCCTGCTTCATCACTCACATTTTTTATTCTTAAGTTATAGATCCTCTAGTTGTCTTCTAGCATTTGTATTGTTACTGCCTCTTTCCTTCTTATTTTTAAGAGATCTTTCCTTTTACAATCACACATTGCAAACCTATCTTCAAGTTTTGTTAATCTATCTCTAGTTTCTTTCAGGCAATTTCGCCAGCTTTCAATGGGGTTTTTCATTTTCTGGTAATCTCTTTGAATCTGTTTCATGTATTCTAGGGATTTTTAATATTCTTCATTGAATGTTTTTCTCCTTTTTTGTGTTCCTCCATTCTTCCTTCTGTGTTTTAAGAGGTGGTTAGCATTTCTTTTATTAATCTTCTTATATCTTGCTTTACTTATATTAGAATTTCAGTTTTGAGTTCATCTACAGGGTTACAAAGATATTTCTTTATGTCAGCTGATGCAGTGTCTGATATTGCATGTTTGCTGCTGTCGACTTCTTCTGTATTTACCTCTCCTGATCCCATTTACCCTGAGTTGGAGGCTATGGACCTTTTCTTGTTTCTTTCTCTTGTCATGTTTCTGGTTTCTTCCATACAAGTGTATGCTGGAGGTCCCAGCCCCTTTCCGTATTGGTTACGGTTCTTCTGAAGCATGCTGGCTAGGGATTGCTGCCCTCTCCAGTTTGCTGTTTATCATTGAGGTGCAAGCAGGGGTGGTGTAGGCTAGCCCCTTCCCTCTGAGCCAGTCAACCAGCAGGGGTCTTCACTACATTAGTGTGTGCCACATAGACAAAACCAGTTCAGGAGAGCTTCGGGGACAATTTCTTCCCTGACTATTGGATCCTGGCCAGGGGCGTGACCCAGCCCAAGCAGATGTCACCAATCTTCTCTGGGCAGAGAGCAACCATCTGAAGTCACTGCCATTCCTTGTTCAGGCCCATCCTATGCAATACCTATATGTCATCTGATCAGTTATCCTTTTTTTTGCTGGAGGGTCAAATTCTGAGCACCCACCGCAAATGGGTTAGTGCAGGTCTCCACACCAGTTTTGTTCTCCATTGGGCTTGCCAACCCCTGACTTCAGCATGACTCCAGCTCCTGCAGCAGGAGTGCCATGATTGCGAGTCTGAGTGGCTCCAGCCAGAGTGCTGCAACCACAAGTGTGACTGGTTCCAATGGGAGCACTGCAACCATGAGACTGACTGGCTTCTTTCCCTTTAGTTTCTTCCTGGATCAAGAAGATCCATCTCCCTCTATCTGGTCTTCTCCAGGATGCTTTATTTTGGCATCTGAGTTGTCGCTCTCAGAGAGGCTCCCTATTTCACTGCTTACTGTTCCACCATCTTTAGCTTCAATGATAATTTGACTTTCAAATAATATCCCAACACAACCTCTGTCTCACTACCTTACCCATTATCATTGTAATGCAAACCTGCTTCCACCAGGATGACAGTGCATCCTTTTTTCTCAGGCACTGTACCTCCTCTCCCCATAAGTAGGAAATAAAAGACTTAAGAATGTTTTCTGAGAGACAACTATAAGACTGAGACATGACCAATTAGAAATATGCAAATCTGCAAGAACAGAATGGGTCCCCTCAGTAACCCTAGACAGATGAGATACAATAGACCAAAGAAAGAGTATAGTTAGATTTCTGCATCACTGAACTTCACATCCATGGACTCAAACAACCAGAGATTCAAAAAAAATTCAGAAAAAATATTGCATCTGACCTGAACATGTACAGACTTTTTCTTCAATATTATTCCCTAAAAATACGTTATAACAACTAATCAGGTAAAATCTCCGTTGTGGTAAGTATGACATGTAATCTAAAGACAAATTAAATGTACAGGAGGATGTGGATGCATTATATGCAGATGAAATCAATTTTATACAAGAGACTTGAGACTTGAGAATTCTTAGGTTTTGCTATGTTTGGGGGTCCTGGAATAAATGCTCTGTCTATACCAAGGTACAACTCTACCCTACAGGAGCTAAGGAGGCAGAAGAAAAACTGATAGAAAGCCCAGAAGTCTCAGTCAGTGGATATCAGTAATCCATATTCCTTTGATAAGACAAAAATGTAAACATCATTCTAACCTGATGCTATTAACGTCATCCACTGAAATGTCTCATTTTTTGGCCTGATTTTGTGCTCAGTGTGTAGATGGAAGGTATGAAGAATTCAAGTAGTCCTATGTCAATGACATTTCTTGCTCATTGTAAATAAAAAATAGGTATTTCTGTCTCATACATCAATATCTTGTTATAAAAATCCAGAGAATGATAAATTTCCCAGCCACTATCCCTGAGAATACAGGTCTTAGATTGTGGCAAATTCACCAGGATGTATGCAAGACTGTATTTTCAAAAAAGGTGAGAACAGAAAGATCTCTGGTTCTGTGTGATCTTCCAGAACTTTTCCCTACCCTCATCAAGAAGAGGAAGCCAATTTTCTAACTCCTTCCGACTCTGCGGGCTCTTGACACTGGGCTCTTGCCCAGGCACGCAGACTCCCTTTGCAGTCTATACTCCAGTCATTAAAGAATGCTTTGACCTGTATTGTTATGTTGTTATGTCCTCTTTTATCTCAATCTCTCCCTTATTCATTAAAAAATTATTTAGTTATTTTTTATGATTTTTTTTAATTAAGGGGAAAAATTTTAAAAATTAGCAGGATATATTATAGTAAATTTTTTGATTTCCTATTAACTTGATTTGAAGTCCTGTAATACTCCCACTATCTTGTTTTGACTGATTAGACTCTGTTCCGTTCTGTATGATAGTATCAAGTTTGAGGGTATAGGCAACTACTTTGAAGGCAATAAGATTCACTATGATGCCCATTCTGGTTTGACTATTATCTTCTTTGGAAGTCCTATAATGTTTACAAGGTTTAGGTTTTATTGGTCTTGTTCTCTACTGTTTTGTTCAACTTTATAATACCTAATGAGATAGACAATTCTTTTTAAGGAAGCAAGAGGCATTATGGTAACCATTATTAATAACCTTGTACTCTGTTCTTACATCATGTACTATGTCTATCCTTGGTTTTGACTGACAGCTTTGTTTTGCCATATTTGACTTTATTCTCTTCCAAAAAAAAAAAGTAATAAGAACTAAGGAGTAATAAAACCTAAAATGTGTAAATTTTGTTTTAAAAAGAGAGGGAAAAAAAAGTGCTCTAAAGGATACAACTGCAAGTGTGTTTAGGGGTGTTAAATAGATGACCATATTAATGTTTTTGGTTGGATCATTGAACACAACTGTTTGCAGTCTCACTGTTTGAATGTCCACTTTGTATGCTTTGATACTGTGACTTGAGCAACTATCTCTAAGATGATAATGTGTAATCTATTAACTGGTGATTTCTTAGTTTTTGGGTTTTTTTTGTTTTTGTTTTTGTTTTTGTTTTTTTGTAGTTCTGTATTATTGTACCCTTACACCTCTTTGTTTTGTTTAGTTTTTTCTCTTTTTCCTTTTAAATAAAATTTTTTAAAAAAAGAATGGATAATGAACATCTCAAATTTTGACACCTTGAAAGTCCAAATGAGGCCCCTGACTCTGCAACACAAAAGTGTTCTCCTCAATCCTTCTTCTCTCTGTAAGGAGCAATTTTGTATTTCTAGTCTCCTCAAATTAAAATATTTGACTCACCCTCTCCCTTTTCAAGTTGTCAATGACTCCTCCTATCTTTGCATTTAAATACACCCAGACTCTGATCACTTCTCTTCATCTCTGGGTCACCATCCTGGTCCAAGCTACCAGCATCTCCCATCAGTATCATTGCAACCACTTCTTACCTGGTTTCTTTGTCTTCCTTTGTGCTCCCTCCCCTGTGGTGTGATTTTCATCACAGTGGTCTGATCTTAACATCTCTCCAATCAAACCCCGCCTTACTGAATGTTAAAGCCCAGGACCTTCTAGGATACATCTCCCTGGCTTCACTTCTTACCATGTTGTTTCTAGATGTCCAGGCTGATTTCCTTGCCATCTTTCAAATACATGCTGAAGGTTTCCAGTCACTTGCTGCTCCCCCACCTGGAATGCTGCTATACAGAGCCTGTCTCTCGCCCTCTTGGGTCTTTGATCAGTAATACTTTCCAGCTATACCTTCCCCACACACCATTCTAAACTTATATTTATCTCTCAGCTTTCTCATCCCTAGCTCTGCCTTATTTTTCTCAAGGTTCTGAACCCCTTCTGACACTATCCACTATATTTGCTTGATTGCTGTCTGATTTCCGTACTAGTACTAAGCTCTAGAAGATCAGGGATTTTATCTGTTTTGTTCACTACCATAACCTAGGTGTAGGGGTATAGGGGTGTAGAGAACAGTGTCCAGCACACAGGACATGCTCAAACAACATTTGTTGAATGAATTAATTCTTGACCAACATCCAGATTTTAATCTACAGCCAAAAACATTCTGTTTAGACGTACATACCCAGCTACTGAATGAATGCCTCAAATTCAAAGTCCTTTTGACACTTATAATATTAAAAAAAATCAAAGCTTTATTATCTCTTTTCCTGTCTGCCTTCCAGCCAACCTCCTCCCCCATATCTTCTGGGGGTGAATGACCTCATCCACCAGTCAGCGTCTCCATCTTTAAGATCAGCACCGCCCACCTTCTCCCCTGCACTCTTGTCTCCCACATCTTGTGCACCACCTTCTCCCCAGCTCCACTGTTCTGCCATCTGCCATTAGCACTTCTTACCAAGCAGTCACAGAGGATTGCTCCATGCAGAGGATGCCCCTTCAGATGCTGTGCAGGCATCTCAAGAGCGCTGCAACTGAGAGAAAACAGTATCACCCCATCCTCTCTTCAGAAGGTGCAACTGCTTCCTCCACCTCCTAGGCACGGAAGCCTGGGATTCTCAGGCTAGGTCTCAGTGACTTTCTCATTCTAGCCTAAGCAGTTATCACTTTCTTTCCAGTACTTCTGCCTGGTCACCTTCCTCCAATTCCTCAACACCATCCTTTCTTCCTGAGCTGCTCTCAGTTCTCCATTGTCTCCAGCTGGCTATGAAAGCCCAGGTCAAAGCTCCTGTCTTTAGGGAAGTGAATGCTCCCACTCCAATTTCCCTTTGTATATCAGTGGCTCCTCCTCAGTATCTTCCTTTAGGCATTCATTGTGTGTGTCATAGGCATTTCCGTGTTGCCGGAGTGGTAGTGACATGTCCTTCACATTATCTTAAAGTCGCTCGACTCAAACTAGTCCTGTGACCTTACCAGATTGGGAGCACTGTGAAAACCTGTGAAAGGAATGAGCAACCTCCCAAATCCCAGGAACTAAAAGAACCCAAAATACAGCAGCCCTATTTATTGTCTTGTTCTTTTCATTTATTCATTTAGAAACAAGTCAGCAGCACAGGGCTGCTCAAATACTGTATTATAGATATCTAGATAGATACACATATGCATATAGCTATACCCTTACCTACCTACCCATATACAATTTAGATATCATGCCTATATGGTATCTACATATCACAATGTAATATGCATATATAATATCTATACATATAAGGAGAGAGATTTGATTGAACTAATGTTGAATGTCTAAATTTTTTTAAATTACTACAGTGAAGGACACACTGCTACTAATCCTCTTCAAAATACTTCCCCTTGCCTTGAGCTCACTTTTCCATCATATTTGGCATGTTCTGAAGCAATTCTGAAACTTCTCTTTTATGAGTATCTTGCCATTGATTCAAATTATTTGTGGCAATTTCTGGCAAATAAAAACATGACACTGTGTCCTCATCCACCTGATTCACTGGATCTGACACTGTGTGACTTCAGGCTCTCCCCCAAAGGTAAAATGACCATGAACGGTAAATACTTTTAATTCATTCAGACATCGAGGCAGCTGTGACAGAGCACCTAAAGGTAATTACGAAAAAGACTCCTGGAAAGTAAAGACATGCTACTGAAAGCAACAGGCCAATAGGATGAGTACATTTGAAGCAAGAGGGATTATTTTGAAGGTCATGTGTCTTTTACTGCAATTGATTTTAATTTAACATTCACTGTATTTTTTTATCACGTCCTTTAGTAATTCCCCAACTTGAGTACACATCAGAACACCCCCAGGCTCCCATTAAAGCCCAGACTGCAAAACTCCAGCTTCCTTCCCCCTGCTCACTGGGTCCTTCTCTTATGACACACATGAATTCTTATTTCAGGTTTTACTTCTCAGGGAGCCAAGTCCAAGACAGCACCCTTTCTCCCTAAGTCTTGTTGGTTTTGATAAATAGTGACATGTCCTTCCTGAAGCCCTCTTCACAGACTTTTAGTACATGATAGTGATCAATTAAAAGCACACTTTGCATTTAGTATAAAAGCAAGGTACAGAGTTAGGCAGGTATAACCTCTAGAGTCCACATGAGCTTCTAGTCCAGGTCTTCTGTGGGCACAGAGAAAGTCAGCCTTGCTATACTATGTGCTCAGAAAGCCCTGAGGACAAGAATCTGGGGCAGCCTGCCTTTTGCTGAACTGTGTGCTTTACTATGAAATCAGAGCACCAGAGAAGCCAGCTCTAATAATGAAAAACAGTTAACATTTAATTCACACACATGCTGATTTATTTTATAATTGTAGATGTTGGAGCAGTCTGTCTTTCCCAGAGTCCACAGTGACTGCAAAGGTAATTACTAAGAAGGCTCAGCTCTGCTTATGTTATGGAAATGCTATGTGTCTCAAAACGACTTAATTGTGGGGTCACTGAATTTTCCCTAAAGAGCACTAGGAGTAGGAAACCCACTTTAAAGAAGAGACTATGCCTTTTCCTCACTCATATAGGAATTCACTTTAACTGCCACTCTATGCTTTTCTGTGTAAGGAAGTGGATTCTGGGAAACACAGTCCTACAAAGAAGCTGACAATAAAAAACTGTGAAAGAAAGCTATTTAGAAAATGGTTGCATGCTATTCTTAAAGCCATGGTTGTCCATCCATGGAGCTTTGAGGATGTGAACCTCCACACACACATACACATAGATATTAGTTTTTAAGATTGGATGCCTAGAATGGCCTGGGATAAGTGCTGACATGCTGTGAGAAAGGAAAATGAGGGAGGACTCATGCATGACTAAATGAGCCTTTCTCTCCACAAGTCAGTTATCAAAGGACAACAAAGGCCTTGGCACATTCCTGCTCAGTATATTTTCACCTTTCTTCTCAAATTTGCATCCCATCCCAAATCCAGTCTCTTAACCTTCTCTGAACTTGAATTCTGCACAAAGGATTTACAAATGAGGCACCTTTCTATGAAGTTCAGTTGTTCACCAGGTAGATAGAGGGGCATGGATTTCCAGCCAAAACAACTGGGATACCATATCATGGCAGCTGGAAATACACTTTTATACTGGGGACCTGATTCATTCATTACAGCTCAACTTCAAAGGATGAGAATGGAGGAGCTCCTCCTCAGGAAGTTCATGCACTGAGCAGGAGTTTGTACTTAAATAGAGAGTTGTAATCAGGGTCCCATGAGGATTGTAGAAAGATCCTACAGCAACAGTGTGGATCATGACCTGATGGGACAGTAATAGAAGAGAAAAACTGGAAAGAGGCTGGCCTGGGGTGAGGGTTTGAATGTAGGGTAGAAGAGGCTGGTGAATGGACATATTTGTTAGGAAGAATGGCTAGGAAGTAATGCTTTTAGAAGTAATGCCACTGTAAGTAGAGATGTGATGGGAACCCTGAAGGCCAGTCTCCTGTCACCTTTCCTCAGCTCTGGAATGAGCACTGGGTACATCATGTGTTACCTGCTGCCTCTGCTGATCTGACATTTATCTCAACTATTCTCTGCTAGAGATCCTTGTGGCCAGCAAAATAATGAAACAGCAAACCATGCAGCTTCAGTGGGTCTCACACATTTTCCAAGTCCAGGGATGCCTAGAGACCACTTCCAGCTCAATATTCCGAGTCAACTAGTCCCTAGAAAACAAGATAGCCCTTACTTTCTCCAGGCCTGTTGGCAGAATTCTTAGAAGATGACCAAGCTAGAAGAACAGCTCCTTCCAGGCCCCCTCCAAGCCCAAGGCTCACCATGACATACTTACATTTATGAGCTACAATTCTCTTCAGAGTGGAAATAAAATGCACTCTTATTGTAGGAGCTGAGAATACTGTGTTTCTGGGGTAGACTCTCTAGTGGCGAAAATCACGTCTTTATTTGAGGTGAATTTCCATTTAGCTAAATTTATGCTGCCTTTGGGAGGTACCTCAAAGCTTTGAATACAAGCTTTGTTTTGCCCCTGTCCTGAAAGGAGGACCCCTCAATTGTTGGTTAAAAGCTATTCAGTAACAGCTTGCCAGTGTTTTGCTGATAACATTCTCTTTCCTGATTCATCAGGGCTTCCCTGTGAGGGTGGGAGCCTGTGGCTGAGTCTCTCCAGACAGGTGTGTCTAACTCTGACCGTGAGCCTTCAGTAACTCATGGATTCAGAACCCAAAAGGAAAGCAAGAAGTCCCAGACTTCACCCCTGCTCCCATGGCTTCCCAGAGCTGTCAACTCTGTGAAGTGAGTGGGAGGCTGCATGGTACCATGTGATCCTGGCTTGAAAGGGGAAGGAAGGCAGGTGCTGTGCAGCTCTGCAGGGCTCTCAGAGCTCACCAGCAATGACTGTGTGAAGAGGAGGCAGCACTTGCATGAAGGTGAGTCCTGGGGCTGGGCTATCCTTTGAAGGACTCGCGGGCTTGCAAAGATTCCTCCGCTGGGTAGCTCAGCTTCTAACTTTGAAGCTTCCTTGTTCTTGAAATTCTCAAAAGTTGTTATCTAATCTCTGCTGCCTTTTCAGGCCTGAGAATCCAAGAACTGTGCCCATTCTGGTGAGCATTTGCTTGATCAGTGGGGTTTGATTAACACAGAAAATTCCAAAAGAGAAGCCTCAGAGCCTTGAGCCTCTCCTCTACCCACCTGGAGAGCTGTCCAGGGTGCTAATGAGCCTGAGGAAACCAAATACTTGACCATGTAAGCTAGCAAAATAACTTCAGAAAACTAAAGAGCCTGCTCTTAGTATTTCCATGAGGGTGGCAGGACTAAATTGGGACAGTGGTCACTCTTGAAAGAGGCATCCCCTGGGTACGATGTCCCTGGAAAATGCTTCATTTTGCTCTTCTTCCTGCTCCCCACAATCACACACATTCTCCACTCTTGTCTGAAGTTACTGGCTTCACTCTATGGCCCCTGATTGTTCAGTCTTTATCAAGCACCTACCACCCAAGATTTTAAGTGGTTACATTCATGGTTACTTTCTACCTGCCCTTGTGTAGTTTCTTCCAGTGCCAACTTGGGATTTGACTATGTGACCTATTTGGGCCAAAGGGACAAATAGGCCAGCATAAGACAAAACAAAATACAGACACACTGAGGCACCATCTCTTGCCACTTTGGGGACTCCACACAATCATGTCTCAATAGACAAGGAGAGACCACAAGGAACAGAAATGACCTAGAAGTGGTCTGCTCTTGATGAGGCCACTACAGACCAGTTGGACCTCAGCCAGTCTGGCTGCTGGTTGCAGACATATGAGTGAAACCAACTGAGACCAGAACACACTCTGGCCTGAGCCCATGCCAAACTTCCAATCCACAGAGTCATGAGACAAGTGGAAGACTTAGGCTAACAAATTTGGAGGTGTTTTTTGTACCATGAAAGGGTGACAGTGTGGGTTATTGTAAGAACCAGAGAGGTGATCTACAGATTAGAACTCTGTCTGACACATAATACATTTCATTAGCTGGTACCTAGCACTAATCTCCATGGACAGAGCAGAAGTACTAAAGAGGTATCAATGATGCCTGTGCCCTGAAACATTAACCTACTCTCCAGCAATGGGGGTAACCTGCTATAAGAGAACAGTTCAAGGCAGCTTGTATTGAATATCCTCAATGAGATTTCTTCACAATTTGTACCTGAAGAACAGCGATGATGATTACATCAAGAACCTTGTTCTGACCCCTAAGATGAAGTGGGTAGGTTTGATTTCTTGTTACCAAGGTAACCTCTCTTAATAAGCCTTGAGAAGATAATTACTTTGTTCTGTGTGTTGCACACTAACACTGTACACAGACAATGTGTTTACATAAGAAACAGACACACATAGAATCACCTCGATCTGACCAAGTACAACTTGTCAAAGAATAAACACTTACCAGTGAGAGAACCTCCTCAGCACTAGTTCCCAGGAATATCATCTCAAAATGTAATAATGATTTTAGAGTTATAAGGAATTTTTAAAAGCTAAATGTGTCCAATTTTCCAATTTGATACATGCATACCTGTGTTTATGGCACCATAATTCATAATAGCTAAATCTTGGAAACATATGGCCATTGACAAACAAATGGGTAAAGAAAATGTGGTAAATACATTTAAAATATTTTGGAAGTGATGAAACAGGGAATCATCTGAGTCTGTCCCCACTTCCTACTTACCTATTTTCCATTTCACTCCTCATTTGCATATATACATATTTATATATATTTATACATATTGAGTTTCTTGTATAAGAGAAACCATGAAATATTCAGTCTTGTGTGTCTCACTTATTTCACTTAATAAAATATTATGTTCACAGGTTACATCCATTTATCTATGAATGCCTCCAGTTTATCTTTATGGCAGTGTAGTACTCTACTGTGTATAAATACCACATTCCCTTAGACATTCATCTATTGGTAGACATACACACTGTTTCTAAGATCTACTATAAACTGTGCTACTATAAACATAGGTACACATGTATCTTGTAATCTGATCATTTTAACTCTTGGGAAGATAATTACAAGGGGATAATATCTGTTTCTTTTTGTAAAAGAAAATCATTTTTGTCTATATCTTAATACTGAGTAGCTACTTTGAAGATAATGACACACAATGTATTAGCCATTGTTATTCTGTTATTATTTTGTTATGAAGTTTTATTTTTTCATAAAAGAAAAAGAAAAAGTGGTAGACACAGAATGGAGTACTACTATACCATAAGAAGAAAAACTTGAGTCATTTGTAGAAAAGTGGATATACCTTGACACCACGATGTTAAGGGAAATATACACAAGCTTAAATATTGCATGGTCTCTCTTATGTGAGAAACCCAGAGCATACATAAAGAGAAAAGGTAGATAATAGGAAGCAGGGAGATAGATCTTTCTCAAATGGGAAGAAGATCATGAGATGGAGAGGGGAAGGAGTGGACGGAAGGGGAATGATGAAGCATTAAGCTGGGTTATGCACAGCCACCAACTCCACATAAGGAAGGCAAAGCATTACGTACTGCAAACATTTTCCAGTAAAGAAAATGATCCAAAAAAAAAAGGAAAAGACAAAGCTAAGACTCCCCAGCTGAATTATGATCCCAGTGTTTCACAGCAAGTCAACAACACAACGGGGACTAAAAACTCTGTCTGTCTCCTTCAGTGGGTACCGAGTTACAGTCAGATCAGAGAGAGAAGCTCCGGGATGCTATGGCACAGTGTGATGACTAGAAGACAATTATGTGTTGTATGTTTTAAAAAGCTAAAAGAAAGGAGTTTGAAAGTCTTCATCCCAAAGAAATGATAAATGTTTGAGGTGGTAAACATATTTAACCTGATTTAACCATTGCTGCAATGTGCATATGTACAGAACATTACTGGGCAGCTCCCATTAATAGGTACAACCTTTATGATTTTGAATATTGGTTAAAATTTTAAAATTTAAGGCCTAAAATTGGTTTTAATTTGGTTTCTTGATTCCTAGACTAGCATTCTTCTTATCACTTTGTGGTTTGTTTATGGCAATATGCGGTAAAATGTGTTTATTAAAAACAGTAATATTGCCATGCTTTAAAGAAGCAATTAATGGCAACAATGCAAGTAAACATAAATGCACAAATTTTTAAAACTATATAGTCCTTCCATTCAGAAATAACCATGGTTAAATTTTCATGTACCATTCCTGTCAGCCTTCCATGAATGCATCCTAAATCTTTAAAAAAGTAAAAGAGACCACACTGTGTGCTATATGTTAGTCTGCTTTTTTTCTCTAATATTTTATTGCTAGTACATGTCCTGTTATTAAATGTTCATTTATGCCATTTCTTTATCAGCATAGTTTGTTTCCTTTCATAATAGCTTTTACACCTGCAGACTTGAGGAATTTCCCTTTCAGATTGGGCCTACCTTGAATTTCTTTTGCCCCAAACATTATCTTTGATTTGTTCCTGACATAATTCTAAGGAGTCCTGGAGTACAAATAGAGATAACTACCATAGTTGAAGCCTAAAGAGAAGTCAAAACCCATAGCTTTCACACATCAGGAAGGTTGTTCAATGTGTAATCAGAGAAAGGCATATTAAAATCACCGTCATTGCTGTTCTTTTAGTAAGCTGGAAGATATAACAAGTCTGACAATGCACTGTGCTGAGGAAGCCCGCACTCTTACATACTGCAGGTAGGAAAGAGGGAAGCTTGACAATGCAGATTAAAATGACATGATCGCGCATGTCAGTTCAGCAGCAGCTCTGATTCTCGGAAGCAGCATTTCTACTTATCTCCCCACATTCAAAATAATAGGTACTTGAAGCTAATGAGTTCTAGTGAAGTTAATGAGTTACTAATTAAGAAAGATTGGAAGCATCTTAAACATCTATAAATTGGAAATTGGTGACTTGTCCAAGGAACACATGGAACGTAAAATCACATAACTAAAGTGTGTGTGTGTGTGTGTGTGTGTCTGTCTGTCTGTCTGTCTGTCTGTCTGTCTGCTCTCTGTGTATGTGTGCACATATTCATATGGGGTAAGAATTAATACAAATAGGGGAAGCAAAAACCAAAATGCTGCCATTTATGGGAGATGAAACTTGCATTAAACAACTCAAGAATATGCAACAGATATCCTTGTCCTTTAGAATCCTGGGTGCCAGAGAAACCGCTATCTTTGAACAGGCAACAACTTGGGTCAAAGTCTTGGGAAATCTCCACTGCGCTTACCACATCACTTTTGATGCTTATGCATCTATCTGCCTTTCTCCAATTTTTTTCCTGTTTTCTCATCACTATAGATGGCTAATTTGCTCATCAAAAAAATTGGGTTGCTTCAGCAGTGTTTAAGGCTAAGAAATGGTAATAGCTGTGTTAGAGAAAGGTTTTCATCCTCCTGGTCAACACTTATGCTTGACTTTCTAAACAAACTTTTTGAGTCCTAAGTTAGCCACAGGTCTTCAATCAAATCATGACATTGAGAATAGAGCAGAGATTGCTGTCATGACCTCCTCGGTTACTGCCTGTCGATGGGCATCTGGGACTGGGCAGAGAGCTTCTCCCACAGGACTGCTGAGCCCCTGCCACAGAGCAGCCTGGACTCCTGTGGAGGAGCAAAGCATTTTCTCCTAGCGCCCTGCATAGCTGCACTCAGATGTTCTCCACACAGGACCCAGTCTTTAAGGGCAAAGCAATGTGTCTCCTGTGGAACAGAGTCCAACTGGTGCAGCCAGTTACTGTCAGCTTTGTGCTGCACAAGACAAGGTGAGGTAAACAGGCCCAATGTCACCTATCTCTTCCTCTATTCCAACCTTCTTGTAATACGGAATGTGATGCTTTCTACACATTGCTACATTCCACTAAAGATGTGGAAAAAGAGCTCATGTCATTAGATGGCTCAGGGGCAATATTGAAATCTATTCTGTTTGATTTACATTTTTTCTCTCTTTCTGTATGTCCACAAATTAATGAGAATAAGAGACTCAAAGCCCAAGTTCTCCTAGATAAAGGTTTGCATTAATCTTTGTGCCACCTCACATCCTCTGGTGTGTCCTGTTAGGATCCTTTCTGTGACTTCTCAGCATTTACCTCTGTATAGTGACAGCAAATACCCATGATTCTCTGCCTGAAAGGAACTTTTAGCTTGTGCATAGGACAGCTAAAAACACAATGCTAGGGTCAGTATTTCCTGAAACAATCTTCCACCAATCATGGGCACTGAATTGTTCCCTGAAAACCTGATTTTCTCATCCCGTATCTGTAACAAGTTGGGCACATTCTAACACAGTGTGTCAGAGGCCCTAGTGATGACACACCAGTTGCTCAAGGTGGAGCCCTGCTGGTCATATGCACAGCCAGAAATGCAGCAGAGATGAATGGGAAAAGAATTTCACTTTTCAGTAATATGACATAATAAGATATCAGGAGAAATCTTACTAAGTAATGCAGGCATCATGCAATACTTGATTCAAAAATGAAAAATATTTAAAATTCATGGCTAACATGATGGTGAAAAACAAGGAAGCTCTTTGAAGAGTAGAACTTTTTTTGAAAACCCAAGTCTAAAATGGCAAGCAATGCTGTAATTAGAATTTTCTCTGTGTATTTTTTATCCCAGTTACTCTAAACCCTGAATTTCAGCAAGACATGAGGTAGGAAACAGAAGACAAAACTGAGACCTTAACTGGTGGTCTTGAGGAAGATGCAGCATCAGTCCTGGGCCAGTAAAAGACAAAACTGTCTGGTACAAAATAAATGAAAAAAAATGAAGTCCTTCCAAGGCAGAAGACCCATTCATGCCTTGTGTCTCAGCTTTGGCAATGACAGAAATCTTAATAATAATGTAAAAATTTTAAAATAGTCTTCCTTAACAGCATGTGACAACAGCCACCAAGTCTTGGCTGTGAGTAACAGTGTCACGAGTTGCTGGCAGAAATGCTAACTAACACTTCTGTCTTGGAAGATCATCACCTTGAACTAAAACTCCAAGCATTCCTGGAGATAATGATCTGAAGAACACGAATTCACAATGGAACACACTCGTGTGTCACTTGTGATTGGACCACATTCCGAGAAATGTGCTAGTGGAGGTCAGCAATCTTACCCACCTCCTGAGGGTAAGAGTCACCTACCTGGCATGGACTCTTGATGCAGTCCAGAGATGGTCAGCACGCGGATTCGGAGGCTGTTTCCAGTGACACTTACTTTCTAGGAAGTAGGAGGAGTGAATTCTAAAATAAAGTGTATAGTTCAATAAACACATAAAACAGAAGCACAGTTATTTGCTATCATTATCAAGTACTGGTGCCATTCCTAACTATATATGTCATACTTTTCCACAACTGATATGCAATGAGTTTTTCACAACTGTATCATCACATGCGAGTAACATGTGCAACAACATTGTGGTGGCTGTGATGTCTCAAGGTCGTAGGAATTTCCCATATGTGGTCCATTGTTGGTCAAAATGTTGTTAAGTGGTACATGAACAAATCCTCAAACACATGGAAAACAAGGGACTATTAAAGCAGAACTCGGAGAGAAACTCAGCCTTTCCCTCTATGAAGTCTCCCTATGGAATATTAACCAGCCATAAAGAAGGATAAACTGGAGACTTTTATAGGTAAGTGGATGCAACTCAAGATCATACTCGTAAGTGAAAAAAATCAGATCCACATGTATATGTGTAAACATCATATTGTCTCACTAGTGTGAGAAACTGACCCAAAATGTACATTAGATATTACAAATTTGGAAGAAACTATTGAAAAGAAAAGAGAAACTGTGATGGGGAAAGGAGAAAGGAAGGAAGGGAAAAGGATATAGATATAGATATAGATATATGTACATATATGGTAAAAAATACATAATAGTAAAAATTTTACTATTATAGAATATAGAATATATATTTGATAGTTGAGATAGTTATATAGCTAATTTCTTTTAATTCATTGAAATGAAAGGCTTGTGCTAATGTTTGGGCAATATTTCATGCTTATATCTTGTACTATAAGTAAATACTATGACAATAATAACATGCAGTGTACTAATTATTGTTACTCTCCCATTAGTCTGTTTTGAAACTATGTTTTATTGTTAGTTTCCTTTTTTCTCTTTAAAGTAAAATTTTTAAAAAAAGTCTTCCCAGCTCAAGCAAGCAGCACCTGGGGCAGCCCCTCCCTCAGAATGCAGACCTGTGCTTTCTCACCATGGTCCTGTGCTCTCTCACTAATAGAGGAGACAGGTCCAGCAGTTCTATCATGGGAGTCTGCTCCCTTAGGGGGCAGCACTGTGGACCACCACCTAGAAAGCTGATGAGCGAGGTTGTGAACAAGCTTCACAGTATCCTGACATCCTGAGATGCACAGGGTGTGTTTTCTTTCAAGGCTAAGATAGGCTAGCTGCTATGGTGACTGTCTCTGTTTCACCTCTGTATCTCTACTTGCTAGATGTCACAATATGTATGAAAGGGGACCACTCCTTGGTTTGAGGCCCAGCCTGGATTTTAGCATTTCTAGTGGCTGGGACAGTGCACCCTTAGTCTTCCTGAAGATCCCTCCTGGTCTCTCCAGTTTCTTGAAAATTCCACAACACTATGAGTGACAGTCAAAAAAAAAATACATAAGATACCCAGGCTTCCATGACTAATGACATTAGAATTAAAATGCACACTATATGAAATAAATAGGTTTATAAATAGAGATAAGAGACTTGGGACTATGACAAAGGAATAAAAGACACTCAAAGTAGACCAGGTTTTATTTTTTTAAAAAGAACCACAAAGATCTTGTGAAGAACAGCCATAATTAAAGTTAGAAATTCAGTAGATGGCAAAAAAAAAAACCAGATTAGACACACCTGAGATGAGAGTTGATAGATGGAAAAACAGATCTGAAAAAAAGCACCAAGGACTGTGCTGAACAACACTGCCGGAAATCAGTATAACAGCAGAGAGTCAAAGGACCCAACAGTGGTGTGATCAAGATTCCAGAAAGAAAATTAAAAAGCAGGGGTCAGAAGCACTAGCTCAAGTGATGATGATGGAAAATTCCCAGGATTGCTGAAGGAAAGGCATTAATCCTCAGATGCAGAAAATTAGAACAAATCCAAAGAACTCCTACACAACCGGATCCTGACAAAACTACATCATTCTATATTTCTCTTTTAAAAATCTTAGAAATAGCCAGGAAAAAAAGACAAATGTATAACCATTAGCAAGAAAGCAGCTGTATCAATGATAACGGAAGGTACAGGACTGTGAAATACAATTCTAAAAGCACTGAGGAAAGGTAACTCACAGAATTGTACAGCCAGCAAAGACAAATCTGGGTTTAAAAAAAAAGACATTTTCAGACACACAGAATGGAGATTTACTTTTTTCAATAAACTGTGAATACAGAAACTTCAAAGGGAGAAAAAATTGAAGGCTGGAAAATCTAAGAAGCAAGAAAGAATGGTAAGTAATAAACACAGCATGTCACGGTAAATGTGTGGATGTAAAAAGCACAGTTGAACTAAAATCCTTGACAATCATACAGAAATCAGGAGGGGGTGACTGGAGGTAAAACATTCCAAAGTAAAATCTTATTGTGCTTGAGAGAGGCATAAAGATGATGTCAATGTTAGACCTCGATAAACATCTGTAGGACAAGCCAGTCATTTTCGAGGTTGCCCGGGAGACCCCTGGAAAGTGGGTATTGCATTTCATCTCAATGCTGTCCACGTGAAGGGCTCATTTTGCAAAAGTCACATAAACTATACACTCGTGATATGTGCATCTTTATATGTAAATTACACTTCAATAAAAACTTAAAATATACAGATGGAAATCACCAGGTCAATCCTTGAAATAACAGAAATACAGTGTATAAGAAGGACATATAATTTCCCAACCTGGCAAGGAACAGGATGAACTGGAGAAACACATACACGATCCAGAAAAAAAGTTTAAAGCATAAAATAAATTATGAAAAAGTCAAAATATGAGGTAAAAGTGGACCCAGATATATGTGTAATCACAATCAATGTACATTTTATAAAAATGCAAAACAAATATATCCTGGATCTTTTAAAATACAGAGCAAAGTAACTTTTTTATTTTAAAGAGAATAAAACCAAGCAAAATAAAACAAAACAAAGCTAATCAAAACAAACCAGGGTAAATGACACAAGACTTCAAAACAATATGAAATCAACAATGGTTATCATAATGCCTCTTCCTGTCTTCAAAACAGTTGTAGATACCTTCAGACATAGTAAAAATCAAACAAAGCAGAACAGAGTAGAACCAAAAGAAAAAAAAAAAAACAATGATTGCAAAAAGGACTTCAAAACAAGACAATAATAAATCCAAAATGGCTACCATCGGATATAACAAAATCAAACACAAGAAAACAGAGTACCACCCAACCCAACAAAAGAAGGAAATTGATACAGGACTTCAGAACAGGATAATGAGGAATTAACAATGGCTACCACCTTTAGAAGGAGATCTCCTAAGCATGCCACACTGTGCACCATTATCTTCTGTCTAGATGATCAGACCACCAGCCCTAAACCTGCAAAGTCAGTGAAACACCAAATTCAAATTGCATTTCACCTCAATAGCTATCACCACAGCCTGTGTCTCTCCAGATCAGCCAGTTGTTTCTGGTGGTAGGGGTGGGGGGTGCAGAGAGGGGTTGGCTCTTCTTGTTTCCAGCCCACAAGCTGGAAGGGGCTGGAGTCTGGTTGTCCCCCTAGTGGCAGCCGGCTCATGGCACTGGTTCACAGGGAGGGTTTGCTTTTTGGTAACCTCTTGTTCTCTTCCCCCACAGCCTGCCAATGGCACTGACTCAGCAAATGGCATTTACAAACACCTAAAAATAAGTGACACGAAGTATTATGGAAATGCTAAGCCAAAGAGAGTTGGTGTTAATGTATTAATATCAAGCAACATAAAATTGAGGGGGAGGACAAAGAATTCCGAGTGGTTAAATGAGTCATTAAAACTCCGTGAAAATTTTTAATTCACAAAAGCAATACCAGAATCTAAATTTATAAGATGCTAATAAAATGTTGTTATTAGATATCTTAACTTATTAATAACATGAGTTTAAATATCACATGGTTTCTCTTTTATGAGAAACCTAAATTATACATAAAGAGCCAAGTAAAAGATGGATAACGGGCAGCGGGGAGGTAGACCTTTCTCAAATGAAAAGGAGATCAAGAGATGGAGGGAAGAGAAAGAGAACAGAGGGAAAGGGAATGAAAAAGGAATTAAGATGTGTCAAGCGCATGCAGCAGCTCCATACAAAGAAGGCAAACATGTACTAGTAAAATATTTTAAACATGTTTTAAAAAACAGAAGATTTAAAATACATTGGTCAGAAGACTGGAAGAAACTGACATATTCACCTTTAGTATAGAAGAGGTGCAGCACTTCCCACTCTGTCTTTAATAAACAAGACAACCAAAAATACAGAATACAGCGAGAGAGAGAGGGAGAGAGAGAGGATATTTAAACAATAGCAAGAACTGAAAGCTTCCTATTAAAAAACCGCTGTCCTTGGGAAAAACAAAAAGCACTTTAAAACACAACCTCACCACCTGAAATAAGAAAGACTTACATATCTTGGGATGAATTTGTTCAGAACACTGTTTAAATTTTTTTTTAAATCTTATTTCCCTTCTTCTGATTCCAAAAATAGTACAGCATAGCAAATAAAATCACAAGCTCTCAGGTAAGATCTGACTCGTAACATGCTGCTCCTCAGACCTAAGTGATCACATAAGTAATCAGCCCTGGATCACCCCCGGTCTCCTTGCTCCATCCCTCTCTCTTTTTCTCTTTCCCTCTGTCTTCCCCATTCTTTGTCTCTCCTTCTGTCTCTCTCTCCCCTCTCTCTTCTCTTCCACCCTCTGTTTCTATCTCCTCTCTCTGTCTCTCCTGTCTGTCTCTGTCTCTCTGTCTTTCTCTATCTTTATCTCTCTCAGTCTCTCTCTCTGTCTGTGTCTCTTTGTCTCTGTCTCTTTCACTCTCTCCACATCCCTTCTTCTCCAACCTGCACCCCCTCTCTCCTCAGGCACTGTGGGTTGAGCCCAGAGCCCTCACACTAAGCTGCCACCCCACTCTTTGTGTTTTGAGACTTAATACACAGCTAAATTGCCCACCCTGCACTCTGACTTGGGCTCTTCATGTCTCAGTCTCTCAGAGTGTTAGGATTACAGTTGAGCATCACCACACCCTGTTCCTGCAAATGTCATTGACACAGAAGGTGCATCTCTGGTGACAGACACACTCTGGGTGAGAAGCAGGGAGGGCTGAAGCTATTACCATGTGGAAGTAGAGCTGGGGACCCAATAGTGTGGATCAGGCACTGGGGACAGAGAAAAATGAGAGCTGGGAACACACAAAGGCCAGGGCTTTCAGAGATTCTGGCAGGCTTCTCTAGGAGCAGGCCCTGAGAATTGGAAAGAATGCCTGGGGAGGGGGCAGCATACACTGCAGTCCGTGAGTTGGGGGCCCAAGGACACAGTAGGGCACTTGGAGGCCAGGGTACCCCAGAGCAGGGAGCTTAGGCACCAACCGCCCTCTCCCATCATTCATTCGTGGAGTGTCCTCCAGGGAACATTTAATGCCCAAACCCTCCCAGCCCAGATGCATGCTGGACTGCACTGCTCCAGCCAAATGAGTTGGGTGCCAGCGCCAGGCAGAAAAAAGGAAGCATAAGGGAAAGGTTGTGCAGCAAGCCTCTGAGGATAGACTGTGTCCCGAATCTGGAGGGAGATCCTTCTACAAGGAGAAGACAGCATTGAAACGTGGGTCTCAGAAGGGGAGGGGGGTCCTTGTGCCTGGAGCCCCACGCTAACACAGGGAAGCGGCAGAAGCAGCATGTCCTCAGAGCCCACTTCCACGGTGCAGAGGGCAGAGTGGTGGGCTGCTGAGGCAGAGGGGCACAGCCTCTGGGGACAGAGACCCCCCTGACCGGGTAGATGGACAGCAGCAGGGCCATGCATCGTTTGTCTGGGGAGCTTCTTTCGGCTGTGACGTTTAATTAAAGCCAGGAGAGAAAGTGAGAGAGAAAATGAATACGCCCCCGCATGAGGGGAAGGAGCGTCTCCCTGCCGCCCTCCCTGTGGCGTGACTGTGACCGTGACCGTGACGGTGGGGCTGTCCCCGGAGCGCGCGATGGACGCGGCGGGAGAGCTGGAGGTTGCTGTGTGCTGAGGTTGTCTGAGAAGGAGCGATCCCGCGGCGCTCTTTCAGGGCTAAAATGGCTTTCTCGGTTCCCTGTTCTTAATTTGCTAGAGACTAGTCCGGAGAAAATAATTAGACTCGTTTCCATAATGTGTTTGCCTTACCACTTTCAATTAAGGACGAGAATAGAAGGAGAGCACAAGACAGCACAGGACCGTGGAAGTGCTTGTTTTTATGTCACCATGCCTCCAGGCGGGCTTGCGTGACATTTCCTGGGTTATTTTAAACTAATGAGTTCCCATGTCATTTCATCTAAAGCAGCTTTTTTAAGGTACAGTCAATATACAATAAGTTGCCCATACACACACTGCGGCACACATTCCTGAGAAGTCCACAGTATGCAGGATGAAACCACTACTGCGATCAAGATGGTTAGCACACCCATCACCTCAAAGGGCTCTCTGTGCAGCTAGTTAACCTCCTCTTGGACCCCTTTTGCTCATCCTGGGACCCCTGCCCTGATAAGCACCCACTCTCTGTCACTATAGCTTAGCTTACATGATTAGCCTGGTGTATAAATAAATTCACACAGCCTGTACTCTTTTTAATTCAGCCTCTCTTCATTTGCTATAATTATTTTGACATTCATCTGAGAATGTCAGATGTATTGATAGTTCATTAATTTTCATTGCTAAGTGGTCTTCAAGTTTTCAGGACCATAAAGTCAATTTTTTAAAATTTTAAGACACAGTCAATGTATTGATTTCCTACAACTGGCTTAACAAATTATCAAGAGCCAGATCATTTTTAACAACAGATAGTGATTCTCTTGCAGTTTTGGAGGCTGGAGTCCAAGCCCAAGAAGCCAGCAGACCCTGCCCTGCTAAAAGCCCCAGGGAAAACTCTGCCCTATGACCTTCACTTAGCTCCGGCCTTGTTTGCAGTCCTTTATAGGTAAATATATCACTTCCCTTCTGCCTCATGTTTATGTGGCAATAGCCTCTAAGTATCTCTGTCATATACGTCTGTCTTCTTACAAGGACACACTATATTGAATTAGGGGCTCATCCAACTCCAGAATGGCCTCGTCTTAGCTAATTAGATCTACAAAAGTCCTAACTCCAAATAAGTTCACATCCTGAGAGAAAGACAAGAACCTGAAACAGGGGACACTGTTTGTATTAGGCAAAACACCCAACACCAGCAATTTGGCTCACATTTCCAACGGGTTCTATTCATGGTCTAAGGCAGAAACAGGATGGTGGAAGGACATGGCTACAGAGAGTAGCTCAACTTATGGCAGCCAGGGAGCAGAGAGGTACCAGAAGAGAGGAGCTGGGGACAAGAATAGTCTTCCAGGTTGTAACCCTGTGACCCAACCAAACCCCAGTGTGGAGAGACTGGGGCAGTCTGTATTTGAGTAAGCACCTGAACTCATCCATGGATTAATCTGCTAGTGGCACAGTGCTCTCAAGATCCAATCACCTTTCCAAAGCCCCACCTCTGAACACACGAGACTAAGGAGGGCATTTAGACATAAACCATAAAACAAACCAAGACAGTGATTCTTTCACGTTAAACTTTATGCAGCTCTGCTCAATTAAACCAGAAGAAAGAATTAGTATTATTTTTTGGAATTCTCAACCCATCTTAAAATAATGTAAGCCAGGAATCACATTTCCCACAATGTGTTTCAAATCATTACATACAAAATTGCATTCTCTAAAAATAGCATAGTGTGGTGCAACAAGCTTGGTGAACGCCTAGTTGGAAAGAGGAGTGTCTTTACTGAGGGTGTCTCTACAGCTGGAGCAAGCGTGACTCCATTCTTTCTCAGTGCACTGCCTCTTTCAGAAGGGCTATAAAAGGACTGAAAAGCAATGTGCAACTTCATTGCTGTGCTCTTGAAAGCCACTAAGGGGAAATACACCACATTGTGCACAGTGAAAATGCTTTCCAAATCCTCACCCGCATCCCCACAATTTCCCCCAAAGCCAGCTCTGTGCATCCCAGGAGCTGCCTTCTTCTAAAAAAGCTCCCAATCTTTTCCCTGAAATATCTGATCTGACCTTGTCTCTTTGCCTCTCTTCCTTAATTACTGTCCCAAATGTCCCCCCCTACAAACAGGAAAAGATCTCTTCCCTTTTGATGTAGACAAATCCATCTTCAGGTCAGATCTCTGGGTTTCTGCCCTGCTACAAGCCTACTAAAATCCTCTCAGACAGGACAAAAGAAGGCTGGGTAGGATTTCAAACAATGAGATCCTGAAGAATCAAGTGGTTCCATGTGGACCCAGCGAAAGGCAGTGAAAGCAGAGCAGAGACTGACACTCCAGGAGGAGGGTGCCCCACTCTGACAAGTGATGGAAAGTGTCATCACCTGAATCTGTACCTGATCTACCCAGATATAGACTGCCTCACTGTCTTTCCACCAGCTTCCAGATAATCTGTGTATGTGCCAAGATTCACTGTTCTCAGATGTCAACACCTTCTTTTTCTCCTCCCTGTCTACGACTTCTGCTTCATCATCATTTCTTGGCTCAGTCCACCAACTGACTCCTTCTTATACAAGTAAACAATCTGCCTACAAAGTAAGCTAATAAGCATGATGCAAAAATAACCACCAAATGTCTCTGAATTGTTCTTGGGCAGAAATCATTATTTCTTGCCATCCCTGTCACTTAAATGACACTTCAAAACAAATATTCAGGTGGGATATGCCATGTACTGTAGCTTTTAAGAAATACACTCTACACTTGCAGATAGAAGCCTTTCTGATGATACATGGAGATTCCAAATGTGTACACACACACACACACACACACACACACACACACACACACACAAACCAATTACCAGCATTGTTACCAGCCAGGTCTATAGCACAGCCATGTTTTCAGTTGGGAGCCATTGTTTCATTCAAAGTATAAACTCAGAACACAATTTAATTTTCCTACCATTTCCCTTTAAGGGTAAATTCACTATCTGTAGGTGAAATCTAGGATAGATCCAATGAATTATGAAATGATTACTTTAAATAGCACAGAAAGCCTCTATTTGGAGGTTGAATGACCAATCCTTGATAGCAATGATTTGGTGTCCCTGGATACCACCCAGCTAGGCTTGCGATGTCTGTCAGACCAGGGGGCAGAGGCTGTGAGGCGAGAGGCTGTGGGGAGATCCTGTCCCAGCACACAGATGTGCTTTCTCCCTTACAGCAGCACTCTGGTGCCAGGAGAACTCCTGCCCATGCTCCCCTTTTGGAAGTACCCACTGGGGTGTCTTTGTATGTAGTTCCAAAGGCAGTTCTCACAATGCAGGACTGCTTGCCTCTGGCTGCTCTCTACATACAGCTAGAGCTCAAATGCTCCCCGTTGGAGGTCTTAGCACACCTTTTAAGCAGTTCTCTTCCTGAGGACCTGAAATAGTTTAAGATCAGGTGACAGGGAGCACACTCCCTTCCCATGGGCAAGCACCACCTGCAAACCCCACCGAAGACACATCACTCTCCCCTAACCTCCCACCTTTCTCCTGCAGGAGGCAGGCTTCCATTTTCTGGGCAGCCAAAATCCAGGGGCTGCATCCCAACTTCTTTGAATTACCCTCATGGAGCCCCTACTCACCAAATTAGGCTTGAAATGAGGAAGCTCTAGCATCCCTGCACTGCCTAGCAGCATGTGATTCTCTAAAACTACTCACCACAAGGTCCTCTCTCAACTGTGCTCTGTTCAGCCTATGAAAGAGGAACCCAAAAGATTCAAAATCGAGTTTTTCTATAAATGCTGCCTATAGTAATCCAGCACCTCATTTTGGAAATTCATATCCTTGTATCCACGTCCTCATTAGAAAATTCAATTTTAAGATTCTGTTAGAATGAGACAAGTGCCAGAAGGCCAAAATGTTACATGCACTTCCCTTTAAAAAAAAAAAAAAAAGAAAGAAAGAAAAGAAAAGAAAGAAAGAAAAAAAATCGCACAGGTCTAGCATGTACAATGTTGGTCTTTGATACTATATTGACCTGATTCTCTATGTGTATATAATGTAGGGAGAGAAAAGGAAACATATGCAAATGTGAAAAAAACTCACGACCCAGAGCAAGAGAGAAAAGCAAAGTTGAATTTTAAGTACCTCTTTGAAGTTTTGAAAGGTACATTCTAAATTCCAAAATGAGCTTTGAAATGAAATATTCTCAAATAGTTTTTAAAATTACTTACTGAAACAATCCACATGAGTCAAAAATACATAATTTTTTAGGCAAGTAAATGCAGTTTATACTTTGGGTAGCCATACGGTAATATCAAATAATCTAGATTTAAATTTACTAAAATTTTTGTTCAAACTATATTGCTTTCTTAGTTACTTTTTGTTGCTGAAACTAAATACCCGACACCTACAAGTTAAGTGAAGAAAAGTTTGTTTAGCTTACAGTTTGTAGAGGTTTCAATCTATAACTGACTGGCTTCAAGACAGGGTGGCATGGCAGAAGAAATGGTCCATGTCGAACAGGACAGGCAGAAGGTAGCAAAGCAGAGAAGCAGCAGTTTCTTTCTGTCCCTTTATATTCCATCCAGGCAGGGTGGGGCCACCCACATTTAGGATGAGGCACTGTTAATCCCAGCATCACAAACCCTAGGCCAGCCACCTTTGAAAGTCTCCACCTGTGACCCCATGAGGTTTTGGGAGAATATCTAATAGAGGCCATAACAACGATTAAAATTTAAAATTAACCAAATGTTTTTTAATGGTGTTATCCATTTTAAGAAGTGCATGTAAGAGTGTGTGTGTGTGTGTGTGTGTGTGTGTGTGTGTGTGTGTGTGTGTTGTGTATGAGTGTATGCACCCAGCAACCAGGACACCCTAGGTCCAATTCTTAGTACTACAAAAAAATATATAATAATGTTAAGCGTCTGTATAATAAGAAGATTCCACTTCCAAGTGATAGGATTACAGGTAATTTTCAGTTTTGCTTTATATTTTTCTATATTCTCTGATTTTTTGCATTGACTCTTTTTAACTTTTATGGTAAATAGAAAACCAAGGAAGATGTCTTCCTTGAAATAAAATGTACTTCTCTTAAAATATGAAATATTTATTCAGTATAATCACGCATGAGCTCACTGTTAGGAAGCCCAATAAGAGTATTTTGAATATTAACTGTAGCTTAGTTTCATTTCTAAATTAAGCAGTTTCACATATAAGTATGTGAAAAAAATTTTAAACAGATTGATGAGTTAACTTACTTGCAAATTAGCCTATTTATGTTCTCACTAATATATATTTCTTTTCTTCAGTAGTTGTAAACAGGTTGTAAGTAAAAGTTAAAAATGCTTAAGCTTTCCCCCAATCACACAATAGGAAAATATGCTCGAATTGAGTAGCTTATAATCCTGATAAAATAGCTTGCTTCTCTATACTTGATATATACATTGTGTCTGCAGTTTCCAATCCATACAGACTTGTAGTCTGCATGTTTACTTAAATGTTCCACAGTCCCTATGATATGTTTTTCTTGTCTCGATTCTTCCTAGAACCCACAGGTGGAGCTGTAACTGCTCAAGGAACACCCTGGAGTGGAGGTGTCGATGACAGAAGTAGCCGCCCGGGGTGTGCAGTGCGTTCTCATCTAACCCTCCTTAGATAGCACAGCACTTACAGATGTAGCATAAACATGGGCAAGAATGATCTAGCTTAGCATCATTTTTTAATTGGGGCTTCTATTTCTGGCACTGTGTCATTTGCTTTCCATAATAGCTTAACCATAGCAATTGGCAAAGCATCGCTGTTGGTTTGGACAGTAGACAAAGGGACACTGGCAAGCTGTATTTCCAAAGAGGCGTGGAGAGAAATTTAGGATTTTGCTTGGGGTACAAATTAGATGTGAGCATGGCTAATTGAATTTAAACTAGAGTCCTGGAGCATCTTTACATCCAGGGAACACCTAAGGAATACTCCCCAACTCTTCTCCTTGCTCCTCTTTTAACCAGCTGAATGTTAATTTTTCTAGGTTGAAAGTGTATTTTCCTGAGAATAGCAAATGAAGATACTGGAAACTTGGATTCCCCTACATTGTTGGGAGCTAATGACCAAAATATCAACCCATTTGTACGTGAGACATAAGTAGGCAGCTTTGTTTTTCTATGATGGAGACATTTCTGGTAGTTCTTGTCATTAGAGACAAGACACAAACAGAAATGGGAAATACTGGGGCTGGGGAATTATGTTTACATCTTCATGAGATACAAAAGAGTGAACTCTCAGAAGCCTTTAGCTTCCAAGAGTTAAGTCTCTTCTTTATGCATTAGTCAATTTTTCTTACTATACCAAATACCTAAGATCATCAAATTACAAAGAGAGGAGTTATTTTGGCTCATAGTTCTAGAACTTTCTACCCATGGTTAGTCTCATCATTTCAGGAGAATGGTGGTACAGTACACCACGGCCGAAGTGCATGGTGGGTCAAAGTCACTCATTACATGACAGGGGCATAAAAAAAGAGAAAGACTCCCAGGTTCCTAATCCTCTGTAAGGACATGTCCCAGTGTCCTAAGGATTTCCCACTAAGCCCACCTTTTAAAATGTTCATTCCTCTCTTGAGCACCAGTTGGGGACAAAGCCTTTACTACATAGACCTATGGGGACATTACACATCAAAATATAGCACCTGTGAAAAGCCAACTGTGTTTGTTTCCCAGCTTGCTATGGCAGCTTCCCAGTTTCTGACATCACGTAAGCTCTTCAAATGTCATGTAAAGACTGTGAAATGCATGTGCAAAGAAATTTCTTTTGTATTCACTTTTCAAAATAAAACTCGGTTGAATGCATTGGAAAATCTCATCAAAACTGAATAACTTAAAAATTGCTCCAAATTAACAGTGGCTTGACTATAAAAATTAGGGCAAAAAATATTAAAAGTAGAAAATTCTATGTCAGATTATTTTCCTTCCATTTTTTTCATTGCTGCCACCGTGATTTGGGAATGCACAAAATTGGTTCTTTGTAAGTAGGGGATTTAATCTGTAGTTTTATTTTTAAAGAAAGACTTCTGATAGGAGAGTCAGAGCATTGTTTCTCAAAAGAAGTCTCAGCAGTACTAGGCATAACTACTTCTTTGCAGAATTTTTCTTGAGTCTTACACCAAGAAGTTCTGACTTAGATTGGCTAGACACAGTGAGAGGTGGGCTCATGGTATTTTAGAATTTCCATGAATAGCTCTACTCCATGGCCAGCTGTGAGAACTACGCACTAGAATAACACTTCTCAAACTTCTGTGCACACAGTCACATGAAAGTACTGTGAAATGGAGATTCTAGTTCAGGTCTACAGTGGCAGGGTTCTACCATTTTACACACAGATCTATGAGAGGGAATTTATTAGGAAATTGTCATGTGTGTCCCAGGACCACTGCCTGCTGGCTAGAGCTCCAGGGAAGCTGTTATGCAGCACAACTCAGAACTTGTCCATCAGCTGCAGGGACAGGGAAGTAGATGGTGCATCTATTGGATCAAGACTGGCAGCCTGAGAACATGGGGAGGAAGCCACATGCCTAAGTCCTAGAGTACAGAGGCTAAAGATCCCAGGCCACTCACGGCCTGTGCAAGAGACAAGTGTATCCCAGATATCAAAGATGAGATAGGTTCTTCTGTATTTGTGTTCTCTGGTGACCACTCACAGTGAATGTGGGTCTCTGTATTTCCATCCAGCCCCCAGGTGATGCCGCCAGCCCAACGAGCCCACTTTGTACAACCAGATATTAATACTTATGAAGAAAACGTCCTCTCCACCAAAGGTACTCTTGCAGTCACCGTTTGAAACATGCTAAAGCCTGGTTTAACCCGTAAGAGTTGTGACTGATCCATTGAAGGTGAGTTCCAGGTAGTTCCACTGTGTGACCAAAGCCAACAGCACTTCCCTAGAAGGTTGAATATGAATTATGCATGAACCTTGCCTGTGACTTTCTCCTAAAAGGTGGTGTTGGTTTTCTGCTTGCTGGATGATCTCCCAATCTTTCTTCATTCTCCTCCCTCTACTTTCAAGGTAGTCTGTTGTTTTAAGGTCCCCCGTGAGTAGCCCCAGCATGACACTGTATTCTCACAGCAAAGTTCTTCTACACAACCAATTATCTCTGGAGACTTTGGATGTACAGACAAGCTATTTGCTTAAGAACAGAGACCATGTGCCTTCCTCACTCTGATCCTCCAAACTCAGCTCCTGCAGCTTCAAAAGCAGCACAAAGGTTGGAAGTCAGACAGGGCACTCTGCAGAGAGGTGGCTTTCATGACAGGAGGCAGCCGTCTGAACTTCAGTCCTCCCATGAGTGTGTGGGAGGGCTGGAGGAAGGCTAACCTTTTCTAGAGAGGATCTGTGACAAAGCAGAAATCTACTTAAATATCAAATTCCATGTTGAAAGTTAGAGATGTTGAACTTTATGCTACTCTTCAAATGACTGAATCAGAGCTTATTACCAAGTTTCAAAGCTAGCAGAGATTTGCACAAACCTGGGATGCACTGAAGAGATCAAGAGCAGAAATCACACTAAACACTTGAGAAGAACTCAGTGGATCTTTATTCTATCTGCATTACTGCATCTAAAATGGTGAACTGCTCACACCACAAGGGTTCCTGCTCCCAGCACAAACCAATAGAAAGAATTACAACTCCCCTTTGCATAACACACAATATTCATCTTGTACTGAGTTTTCTACCTTTGTCCCATCACTTAAGCCTCCCCCAAACTGAAGAAACACTGTCATGAATCCCAGTTGTTCTGCATAATGGCTTGTAGGTTTCCAAACATGTTCCGACAGAGGAATTCATTTGATCCTCTTAAAGGCCTATACTCCCAGCTGAAATTATCCACATTTCACATATGTGGAAACTAGGCCTCAGAAAGGTTAAATAACTAACCCAAAGTCACACAGTACAAAGTAACAAAGTTAAGAAACCGGGTTTGACCAGGTGGCCTTTTCCCCTCACACTTTGATAGATAACTGACTCCCTTGGGCTTAGCACATCATTTGTCTCTGTTCAAAGAGATTTACAAAACTAGTCATTATTCTTTTTCTCTCACAAGATATCCAGCATCTTCTTCTGGCAATGTGCTCAGGACTTAGATACGCAAAGATTTAGAAATCACTAAGAAGAAATGTTGTCTTTTTTTAAATTCTTGATTACTTCTAATTTTCTGGATCCCAGCTACTTGCAGATTGTATTATCAGTGATTTCATAAATAACTAGATGGTTTACTCCACTGTCCTATAAGAAATACTATCTTTGAAACAAACTAAAGTCTAAAAACTTAACAAATTATTCTAGTTTCCAAGATTGGTAAAAAATATCATAGTTATACAGCAGATTGCTCTCCAAAAATGCCATCTGGTGTCTCCATGAACCCCTCCTCAAGGTGCCTGGCCTGCCTCCTCTGAAGAGACTGATCCTGCATTCCTGTCCTGAGTAGGTTTAGTATTTACGGCAGCAGGGCCACTGTGTGGTTTAGAAGTCTAGGTCTTAAAACATGACACAGCTATCAAGGGTTCTTCTGAGGTACTGCAATCCAGCCACTAAACTTGCCAGATCAGAGAAATTACCCAGACAGGCTCCAGGTGGGTGCACCAGACCCATGAGTGGAGACCTGTGCAGTGATTCCAGCTCAGTCACCCAGACCCTCTTCATCCTCCAGCCTTTCAGCTGGCATTCCAGACATCCAGGAACAGATGGAGAACTCTTGCTTCATTGTCCCCAAAATCCTGGCCCGTGGAACCCAGCATCATAACACAATAGCTGTGCCACATCAGTATATGTTGGGGTTGTTTCATGTCAATAAATAACTGATACAATGGATTGATTTTTCTAGAATTCGTTATGATTTTGGTATCAGGCTTTCATGATAATTGGACTATTAAATCTGAGCTTATTACATTTGATTTAAGGGTGTTAGAAACCACAATTTGTAGTTACTGTAGTAAAATTTAAATGATAGGTATGTTGTAAGTAAGAGAAAAATCTAAATGTAAACAATGTGCAATTGCTAACCACACATCATTAAACTGGCATGAAAATAATAAAGAACAGAAATTGAGAATATTACACTAAAATTGAAACTCAATGTATTAAAGAAAAATGCCTGGTTAGTTTTTTAATGTCCTACTTAGAGATAACGAAGGCACAATTATGACTATGCTTAATTTTCAAATGACAAAAATACCTAATTACATTGTATTTAAGCAAAATGTAAGTGGATATGTAAACTAATTAGAAATGAATTTCACTTTCATATTATATTGTCATGCATGTAATGTTATTTCTTTCTCATTACTATGGAAAATGGAAAAATACAAGAGTTGAAAAGGAATTGGGAAAAATGCTTTAGAAAAATAAATACATTAGCTTGGTGGATGGATTTTAGCTCCTTCAGAAATTTAATAAGCTCCTAACATTTCCAGTTTCAAAAAATCTTGTATGTTTGAAGGTAGCATATAGTAGGTATATAATAATGAAACAGGACAATAATTATACTACTATTATGTTGCAAGACTCTTACTTTATGACTTTCTCATTTAACTTTTTTTTTTTTTTTTTTTTTTTTTTTTTTTGTACTGGGGATTGAACTCACAACCTTGCGATTGTAAGGCAGGTGCTTATGCCACTGAACTAAATTCCCAGCTTAACTCTTTTTTTTAATGTGAACCTGGGAATAAATGTGTGAGAGGGGAAGATGAGGCCACACTGGACACTTCCTGGATTTATTGCTGCAGTTTTGATGAGCCCATTTCTCTCTGCACTCCCTACTTATGGTTTTCTAATATTTGATTAATGTTAAGCAAAAAAATCCTTTCAGCAAGTTAATTCTAAATTTGATCTCAAAACTTTGTTTTCGGGGGAGAAAAAAGAGGCATTTGCTCATTTTTTAAATCAGGTTTTTCATTTTCTTATTGCTAAATTTTAGGAGATTTTTTGTGTACTTTATCAATAGTCCTTTACTGGATATTTCCTTCACAAATAAGGAATGAGACAGCACAAAAATAAAAACAGAACAGCAAAATACAAGCAATCCTGAATTCCCCAAAATCACCACATGCCATTGAACATATCCTAACTCTGCATTTCTTTCACATGATACAGAAATAAATGTATGTTTGGTCTTTGTTTAAACATTCTAGGAAAACCAGCACCTGGGACATAGGAAGTAATAATTTACATTTATATATTGATCACATCACAAGAAGTAAAAGTTTATTATAGCCCTAGGTTCTTTGTAAAAGCATTACAATAATTACTATATGTCAGGAAATGATTTTGAGAGCAATTTTTTAACTTTTGTCTTCTTGTTCCCCTGTGTCTTTTGTACCTCTTAGAGTTACCATATTTCATCTCTATAATAGCACAGTTCATGTCCACAGACATACACTGGGGCTCTGCTTATCTCTTGGCATCATTTCCCAAAGAGAAGCACCCTCCAAAAGCCCCATCCCTCTGTCTAGAGCTGAACCAATCCAAGTCCTTCCCTGAGGTCTAACAAAATCTTACCCCCAAAGTCTTCGGCAAGCTACAATTGTGTCTCTTCATGGGCTATTTATGCAGTCCTATCCTCAGTGCAGAAGAGTTTTCTCTAATCATCTTCTCATTCCTTTCTTTTGACTTACTCTGGATGAATTCAACATGTTTACCACTTCTCAGTAACTCACTTCACATCTAACCACTTTCCTACCGATACATGTTATATCTTGAACAAGCCATGCCCCTGATCTGGGGCCTCTGTGCATGCCATATTCTTTACCTAGAAGACAGTGGCTCCCCTGCCCCTTAGGTTCCTACTCAAATGCCACCTTTCCAGAGAGACCTTCCCTCAATTTCCTGTACATTAAAATCTCTTGCTGGCATTCTTTCTTCACATATCCTGCTTTTAAATTCTCCTTACTATTATTGCCTGATTTTCAAGTAGCATCTTATATTTTGTCTGTCTCTACTCATTCAAATTTAACCTTTACCAGAGAAGAGACTTTGTTCTTGCTCAGTGCTACTCCTTCAGCTCTGAACTCAGTGTAGGTCCCCAATAACTATTGTGTTAGATGAATGCCTTACAAAACAACTCCCTTGCTGAGTATTTCTCTGCTGCTTTTTCAACTGAGTCCTAGGAGTTTCTGAACAGCCACATTTATACATTTCATAAGAAATGCATGAACAAGGAAGTGCATTCAAACTATCTTATAAAACCTCTTCTTTCCAAAGATGAGAATCTGAAGTCCAGGGTGCGCCAAGTGAAGGACCCAAAAACACACAGCTATTCATTGCACGCTTGCTTTTGGCAGAAAATAAAAACCCCGGCTGGAGTTGTTTACCAGCCTCACAAAGGAAGGCCCCCTTCTGTGTGTGAGCCTCTCCTGATTTCCATGGCATCTGGAGAGCTCAGGGCGGGAAGCAGGTGCAGCCAGCTGGCTTTGTTTTCTCACAGGCCAGAGCAATACATGGCCTCGACCTTAAGCGCGTTAGCAAAGAAGAGACTGGGAAAGCGGAGAACAGAAAGCCTCCACGTCCTTCCTCCTGTCATTATCTTTGGCTACACAGAGGCATGAAATAAATATCTGTCAAATAAAGGACTCTCCTACCCCTGGAGCCAGAAGTGGGACAGCACAGGGGAATGTTACCTGAGGTGCCCCAATCCTCCCTCCTGGCTTTTGTCCCCAAGAGCAAGTGCTTCTCTTCCTTCCCCACCTCCCCAAGCACATGTGCAGGGACTCCCTGAAGGATAGTGCTTTATAATGATGAATGCCTTCCAACTTGTTTGATAACAGAGCTCTATTCTCAAGGAATCCTGATTAGCATCTCATGGATTTTTTCCAGCATGCTGAGAAATGCTGCCATAATACAGAATTGCCAAGCAAGAGGCTGGATGGCCGTCTCCAGAGGAGCCTCCAGTTGAGAGGGAGGAACCTGAGGTCTAGCGAGAGTTCATGCCAGGATCCCCTTCCCAGTGACTGGTGACAGGGGAAGCTTCAGGTCCCAGGATTTTCCACTAACTCAGGGTCTATTGAATTACACCAATTTGAATTTCTGGAAAAGAATCAGATTCAATTACACCATTGCCATAGAATGCCATTCCTGAGGCACTCATGGAAGGGAATTAAATCTAGCAAAGAGTTGCTAGCTAATTTAATAAAACCCAACACATCTAGAATATATATGTGTGTATACAAGTATAATGTTACATCTACATAGGAGTGTATCTATGACACTTCAAACACACAAGGTATACAGAACAATATAATGAACAAGTTATATTATTATATTATGTTCAATAATGAACAGAATAATATAATGAACCAACCAACTTTAGATATAAAATATCAGAAATACCTCTTTTGTATGTATAGTAAGTTCTCTTATGAGAATTTGGATGCTAGAATTTGGATTTCCTGCTTATTTGTAAAGTGGAATGCATTTTCAAATGTTTGTTGACCATTCATATTTCCCCCTCTAATAATTTACTGCTTAAGTAGTTAATCAATTTTTCTAATGGATTGTTCATCTTTACAAGACTTCTTCAGGTATTCTGGAATTTGCTTCTTCATATACAGTGATTATATACACTTTGAATATTTTTCCTTAGACTACAGCTTCTCATCTTAATTTTTCAGCTAAGCATACAAGAAACATAATTTTTTGATGCATTTTCTTCAAGGGTTCTGATTTTTAATTTTAAAAAAATCCTTTCTTACCCCAAAATTCATAAATATATTATTTTTCAGTTTCTTCTAAAAGATTTAATTATCTACTTTCTACATTCAAGTCATTAGTCCAATCTGGAATTTATGTAGGTTATGGAGGACAGATCCAAGTTGATTTTCCCATAATTAACTAACACTATTGAGTATCCCATCTTTTCCCCACGGACCTGCAATGCCATCTCCACAGTTTGTCACATTCCCACATTTGTGTGGACCTGATCTTTTCTTCTATTCCTGTGTCATCTCTTGAAGTCATAAAGCTGACATATGGATTTTATTTTTTCTCCCTTTACAAAATAACTAAAGCTGATCAATAGATTTGCAAGACCTCATGACACCATTTTGTGCATCGATGTTACTTTTCATAGTATAAAAAGTAAACAGTTAGCTATTGGTGTAATGATACATTGCTGAGTTCTAATTGCTAGCAGGCTGTGCTATTTGGGCCTCCAAATCTTGTCTTTTCTGTCCTCTTGGAAGCAACCTTCTTCTCACCCACAGCCCATTTTCCTGGCTCACCCTCCTCACCCAGATGACTGATGGGAGCAAAGGCTGACAACCCTCAGGTTGAGCTGTTGGCACCCTTGCCAGACATCCTGTCTGAGGTTTCCATCCCACTGAGCAACCTGAGAATAAGAACAGCACCATGTTTAATACTATTTCTTATAACCTAGAAAATTGAAAATAGGAAGTTCCTTATCATTATTGGATTTAGAAGATAAGTAAATGCTCCAATATTCTCTTAGGCCTAAAACAAACAAGAGTAAAGAAATGGAAAGACCATCAGGTTACTGACTCACAAGTGTGGTCCAGAGAAAGTAATCAGTATTAGGATGATCCCAAACATTAAGATCTAGAGGCCCCAGGAGGGCTGGGAAAAAACCCATCCTGAGAAGCAGAGTCTGAGAGCACTATAGAATTGTGGGCTACGGTGTGTGGAAGCATTTTGTAAACATTAAAGCCCTCCACTCTTACACAAGGTAAAACCTGAGGATCAGCAGCTTTGGGGAACTCAGGATATTCCTGATATTCATTTATACTTCTGAAATACTAGCTTTTTAGAAATTCAAGCTAGATGCAAGAAATAATCAAGATCATTTTTTAAACACTATGAAAAACAGGGCACACAATCTATCAAAAAAGAAGATAGTACAGTGCTGCAAAGAGCTCAAAGATAATGTGACCTGCCCCATCTTGATGACAGTTTGAAATGACTTAGAAAAAAATAACAACCCTTTCACAGCAAAACTGATAAATAGTCAAAGCATAGAGATAGCTACTGTCTGTTTTGAGTAATTCAATATTTCTCTTTTGTTTCCCCAGTCGAGCACAAATATTTTCATGTTGCTGCTAGGAGTTGTTTTCATGAACAGAGGTAAAAGCTTTTATGAAATAAAAAAAATGATGATTCTCTTTTCTATCCTGCCATTGACTGTATTATGCTTTAACTACTGTAATTTTTTTTTCTTTTATTTTTTCAGTGGAATACTAAGGCGCCAATTCTAACAGAATAGCCAAACAACGTAAGACCTTAATAATTAAATACCAGGAAGTGATGACCGTTGACATCAGTTTTCAGAATTTGGAGCACAAAGAAGTGAAAAGACTAAGTACGCAGTCACATGGCAAGTTGCAAAGTTTTCTGGCTTTAAATTTCTCCTCTGTATGTTTAGTTTTGGTTACTCTGCATTATAACTTAATTAAAATGAATCAAGTACATAATACATGATGGCTTTTGGGGAAAAAGAAACAAACTTTGACAGTTTGGTGATTTGGACCATAATGAAATTGATGAGGAATTAGAGCAAGTTTCCAGACAGTCTTGCTGGTCATCAACCCTGCATCCAATTCTATCTCCTCTGAAGTTTAGTGCTGAATTTCCCATCCAGAATCTGAAAAATGCCTCCATCTACCTCCTTAGTGCAGGGAGGCGTGGCACGTGCTTTATAAAAACTAGTAACAATGGTGCCAGAGGAAAGGACAAAAACAGAAACAGCTGTGGCAGCGCACATAATCAAAAAGGTACTGTGTATGTAATCCTAGAAGCTTTCAGTCAATGGTTTCTTCCATCTCAGTAATCATGTTGGTAGATGAGCTAATTGCAAATTTGTTAAATATTCATAACTAGCAATTTCTGCTAAATGACAATGAACTGTCACAGTTGAAAGGAGTACAGACCCTGTGTGACATAATTTTATAGGCTGCTTCCTGTCAGTGCCCCGGATCACATTCACTTACTACCGATGGCACAGGCATTACTGAGGGGGGCCTGCAGGCAGGTACACAGAGGCAGAGAGAGGAAACATCACCCTACCAGGCCACCATGTGAGACACTAGGCAGATGGCTAGAGGTTCAAAGCTCCAAGTCTTTACGTATCTAAGATTTTGCACAAGTAAATTTGAGGGATACATTGGAACAGACCTTAAATCTATTCCATTTTAACATCTTGCTGTAAACACTGCCCTGCTGAAGTGGGAAAACTAGATGAATAGTTCTGTTTTTCTAGTGATTTCCCTTTCTGTAACATGGGATCTCAGTATACAAAGTTGGAGTCCAGGGACCAGCTGCACCTGGCATCAGGTGACAGGAAGAAGGATCTTGAGCCTCACCCCAGTCCTTACATTTCAGCAAGACTTGGATCTCCAAGTGAATCTATTACACAATGAAGCCCAAAGAAAAGCACCTGGCACAACACTATGCTTAATCATTCCAGCTTATATAGGATTCTGACTTTCAAGTCTGTAAATCCTGATGGTATTAGGAGGTGAACTTATCTGCTCCACTTATCTTCATCAAAGCAACTAGATCCTGTAGCATCCAGGGTTAGCATCCAACATGTGGAAATTTCTGTCTGTCAGTGCTCTTTGTCAGCTATCACAAGGTTACTCATAAATTTTCTATGTGGTACAAAGTATGTCTTGTAGGTTAATTCCTTGATAGCCTCACTCTTGGTGATAGTTTCCTCATTCATTCCTAACCTACTCATGTCTACACACACACAGCAATTGACAAATCAACATTTGTCAATTTCAGCTGAGTCCATTCATGCAAACATGTTTTTGCTTTCACTCTAACATTTGCTATGACAGTCACAATTGATCAATGAATTCACTGCTTAAACACTTAGAGTCACAGTGATAAGTCATTCTTTATAGAGCATCTAATAAGAACTAGCCTTATTATTAAGCACTGCACATATATTCCTTGTAACTCTCTCAGTAAAGCTGCATAGTTAGTGGTGTCTTCCCCATGCACCATTTTTTTTAAATTCTCATAAATCTTAATAACAAAACTCCACAGCAAATCAATGATGAACTTCAAAACACAAGGCAAACCTTCTCACTGCCTTACCTTTCCTTACTTAGCATGGGGCAGTTTGCAATACTGCAGTCATAATTTTGCATTTGCATAAACATGGTAGTTGTCCTTCCTCAATGTCCTAAGCATTGGCTTCAGATCACAGTATGTACATATTTTACATTTGCATAAAAAGCATCCCCAAAGGAATTTATGCTTTGCCAGTTTTCTTTGGGGTTGCAGGAAAGAAAAACTCAACTTACTCAGTGGAATTTGCACAAAATATCATCAATAATATCCAAGGACAAGACACCCACCTGAGTCCCATAGATGGAGGCAAGAAACAGGAAAAGTAGGAATGACTAAAACCACAAGCCACAAACATCTCCAGGGCCACCAAGTCTTCTCTGGTCTGCTTTCTCTTTGAGCCTTCCAGCCTCTTAGCCACCCTACCTCCCACTTCCTCCCATCAGAAGGCAACTTGGGTGTGCAAGTGCAAACAGCCCTGCAGTACAGCCTCCCTCTCAACTGCCTACCCATACCTACCACAGAGACCACAGCTCCTGACGATGGTAAAGAAAGCCATGGAAGTGTTCTGGCTTTCAACAAACCCACACCTTACTTCTTGATGATCCCATCAAAGCAAGAAAGAGAGGCCTGTCTAGGGATGTCAGGCCTTGAAGTTTTTGACCCTGGCTAAAACTCTACTATAAAACCAAGCAGAACTGCCACCCAGGTTTCCAAGTATTCTCATAAAATTAATCTGATTGCTTTCTCTTCCAGTACCAGGTGGTCCAAAATTGGTTACTTGGCTTGAAACAGTGGATCAGAAGTCTATGGGACAGAGGTCTTAGGCAGCTAGGATGCTCATGAAACCACACCTGCTACACTTTGAAATCCATGGGTTTTTGCACATCCTCCTGAGTGTTGTCCCCTTCTGACTGGTCATCCCAGAGCAACATCTGCTCCGCCATCCTGAACACAGTTCAATATGACTGCCATGGCCAGTTGTGCACAGCTTCAGCTTCAACTGGCACCATTTGAACTTCCTTTGGTTTCTTCCATCCATGAGCAATGGAGCTGATGCCTGGCTTCCCTGGGTCTTGGTTCCCGTAGGTCAATCATCTGTGCCTGAAGACACAGTTAGTAAAACACTAATGCTTAGTTAGGAGCCATGCAGACTTAAATATTTACTTCAGTCAACAATCATTCATGCATTCATACGATGAGCATTAGGTTACAGTGCATTAATCTCAGAGAAAACATGATGTAGACTCAGGACCTGCCATGAAAATTACTGAAACTTGTGAGAAGTATGGAACCAATGTTTGGTCATACAAAGAGGGTGAACTAGGTAGGTTCTGTGAAGTAAATACTGCTCTGCTAGAGCTAAGAATCTAGACATAGGAGCCTGAAGACACCCTTGAAGGAAGGTCCTTTCCAATTGTAGCAAGTGGTACAAGAAAACCAAGGTGCACATTTGCATAGTTTGGTGCCATTTTCAGGGGTCTGGTCAATATCTCAGAAAGCCAGTCACAGGGACTAGTATCAATACCCCAGATGGAACAGATTACTGAAGATAAAAGATATTTACCTCAACTTTTCATGAAAAGAAATATAAATACATGGGAATAGAGATACCTCCTCATGTGTCACACATCTCTTTGTCTTCTTAAGCATGACACATTTATATTTGAAAACTGAAAGTCAAAGTGGAGAAAAACTATCTCTTGCAAAATTAAAGCAATGGCCTCAGAAGAAAGGATGTATTTGTTTCTAGGTTGGGTTTTATTGTTATCATCGCTACTTGGGAAATATTCTTCTGTGCTTTCCTTTTTTAGGGAGTTGGAGTTGTAACTCTCACACTGCTTTCATAGGAACTGTTTGCATTTGCATTCACCTCTTCCCAATTCTAATTTGCTGCTTTGAGTCATGTCCCAGTGGAAACCAGGTTTCCTACTCCAAAGTAGGAGCTCCTTCTCTCTTCTAAACTAAAGAAAGCAGATTTAAAGAATAAACCTATTCATGTCTGCTTGGACTATGGAAGGTGCTTTTGCATGCTTCTCACACAGTTCCACCTGTGTTTCTGGTAGTCAAGGTGTGAGATACTAGACCTGTGTACCAGGAAGGATGTGCCACACAAAGCAGTTATCGAGAAAAGCGTATTCTATGTGAGCTGTTCCCCATGACAGCCTCCAGGCTGGTAGAGACAGTGTGGATCCATGGCCCTTGGACTCTCAGGGCCCCCTCCAGGCAGGGGTCCTGGTCCATACTTGTCCACTCACTCCTGATTGGGAGGTTGGCTTCTCTCCAGAGTGAGGGAGGGGATACCGCATTGCTGATAAAGAGCCTAGCCATGCAGTGGATCTGCTGATCAGAGCAGGGGGAGAAGAGAATTAGGGATGAGGGGACAGCAAGAGGACAGCCTTCCTCTCACTGGTTGCTGTGTCAACAGGAATCAAATAGACGATGGAGAAAGTAACTGGTCTACCAGAAGGCTGCTCCTGGAGCCTTCTGCACAGCTACCAGAGCAGGCCAGAGCAGGGCTGCAGAGGCTGAGCAGGCAGGAGCCCTGTGTGAAGGACCCTGCTGTGTGGTAGGGATCACTGCACACAGGACAGCAACAGGCAGTCAGGACTCCCAGCAGCAATGCCTCAGGGTGAATATGCACTGATTTTTTATTAAGGTTTTCAGATCCTTTGCTTTTAAGTAACAAATTCACATGGCTTAAAATGTAAACGTTTATTCTAAAGAAAGCAGAGTAAAAAATAAGAACTGCTTTCCACTCTTGCCCTCAACCATCCAGCTTTCCAGTTCCCTTTCCAACAGACAAACACTGTCACTAATGTCTCGAGTATCTTTCCAGCAATATCAATATACATATTCAATTGCAGTATAAGTGAATGTACATAAACAGGAGGTCTGTAATTTTACACCAGGGGTAGCATACATCACTGATGTCCAGTAACTTGTAATTTTTGCCTAACACATCATCTTGGCAAGCCTTCCTTATCAGAATATACATGATGTTCCATTTTATGAGTACAGCATAATTTATTTGTGTTTCCACTGATGGATATTTGGGTTGTTTCCAATCTTGAATTATGGCCAATAATACTGCGATGTATAACCTTGATGTGACAGGCTGAAAAACATCCCTCAAAGACACTAACCCTAATCTGTGGGAACTGCTAATGGCACCGGACATGGTAAAGATTTTGTAAGTTTAAATGAAGGCTCTTGAAAGGAGGAGATGATTCTATATTACCCAGGCTGACCTTCCATCCAATCACATGTATCCTCCAAGAAGCAGAGAGGATTACATTGAAAATACAGGAAATCAGTGCAGTGAGATATAGGAAGAGATTCTGGATGCAAAAACTGGAGGAAGGCAGCCACGAGACAGCAAGGAACTGGGGTGAAGCATGGCACTGCTGGAATCTTGGTTCAGCCTAGCAATCCTGACTTCAGACTTGTAGACTCCAGGAACAGGAGGAAATGAATTCCTGTTGTTTTAAGCCACCGAGTTTATAATTATTTGTTTTGGCAGCCACAGAAAATACACACATGTGAGAACAAATAATTGTACTTATATAAGCAACTGGGGGCATTAGTTGCACAAGCCTGTAATCCCAGTACTTGGCAGCCTGAGGCAGGAGGATCGTTGCAAGTTCGAGACCAGCCTGGGCTACAAAGTGTTGCAAGTTCGAGACCAGCCTGGGCTACAAGATTATATATATATATAATCTTGATATATATTGCCACATGGATATGAACGCTTCCATAGCCCAGCTCTCCTACTGTCACAGCTATTTCATGTCTTGGTTATGAAATTTAAAATACTCTTCCAGCTGTGGCTTCCCCTTGAATTTCAGTGGTTGTAAGGGCTCCTTTTGCAGTCATTTGTGTTTTCTTCTCTTTGGAAGATCCACTCACAGCCACTGCCATTTCTCTACTGTTGTTTACAGACTCTGTCTAATCAATTTGCAGGACTCTCTTATGTTTTTAGGTGACTGACTCTTTGCATCTGAGTTGTGAGTTATTTTTATTTATCATCTCCCTTTTGACTTTACTGGATGATAATCTTTTTCTTTCTTTATTTTTCTACTTTTTATAGCTAAATTAATCATTGCCTAGTTGTTGGATTCCACTCCCATTTGGACATCTTGCCTCACATCAAGCTTACTTTAAGTACTTTCTTCAAATTATTCATTGTTTCAGTTTTCATAGTTAAACCTCTGATTGTTTTAAAAGTTCATTTTGATATAAAGCATAAGAGATAAACTTTATTGTTTTTCCACATATCCGTGTTGGAATCCTAATGCTACTATCAATGATGCATCTTTCTGATCTTATTATATACTAAATTTCTACATATATGTGGGCCTGTTTCTATACTTTCTCTATTGCTGCTCATATTTTTTTCTGTCTCTATAATTTTTAAAAATTTAAAATGATGCAAAGCCAGCTATCAAAGCACACATCTGTAATCCCAGTATTCTGGGAGGCTGAGACAGAAGGATTATAAATTCAAGCCCAGCTTGGGCAATCAATTTAGCAACAGAAAAATACTCTTAAAATAAAATATTGTGGGGCTGGGGATTTAGCTCAATGGCATAAGTGCCTGCCTTGCAAGCAGGCAGTTGTGAGTTCGATCCCTGGTACCGATAAAAATGAAAAAGACAAAAAAAAAAAAAATAAAATATTGCAAAAAGGACTAGAAATGTAGCTTAGCGCAGCTGCTCTGAGTTCCATCCACAGTACCACCACACACACACACACACACACACACACACACACACACACACACAAAGAAACAACCTGAAAAACATCAAGTCTAGTTCTGGCATCTTTCAGCTTTTGGCCCTAGCTTCTGGCCTGATGTGACAGGAATTGTGAGAAGCATAGCATTGGGAAACCACACACACACACACACACACACACACACACACACACACACAAGTCTGATGGCTCTGGTGGCTCTTCTGCCTGGCCTCTCTTCCCAGTGAGGTCAGACAGCAATGGAGAGGCTCAGTAGTGGGAGAAACTACAGCTCAGTAATCAGGGATGGTGATTCCCGTTAAAAGGACCTGGGAGAAGGTGAACAGGGAAGGTTGTGGTTTATTGGGAACGAAGTGAATAAAAACCATCTCTGTGGTAAACAAAAGTGTGAAATCACATTTGGGGGCTGGTGATGTGGCCACACTGGGTCACAGGATGTCTCGGGAATCCTCTAAGCTTCCCCCCTACAGGAACCATGAAATCACAAAAGCCATCCAGAAAGTGAAAAATAAGCTGGTGTGGAAGGGTCACAATTTGCCAGCATCATAGACAGCAGCAGGACACAGGAACCTCTGACTTCCACAGAACCAGGTGCAGGAAGGAGCTATAAAGAGCTCCCCCTCACAGTCCCTTTCTCTGCTGTCTCCCCGCAACCCCAAATGGTTTACAACTCTTACAGTTTTCATGTGGCTTCCAGCTCCTTGAAAGTTTTCTCTGTTCTGGGTATTATTTTGTTTAAACCTTTTCTAATGCACAGGCATGAACAGGATGACTTGATGCATGCAGGGCTTGTCTAAAAAAAGTCAGTAGAGAAAATGTCAGTGGCATGAGACAGGCACAGGGGCCACTGGCTTCCAACACTTTCTCTCTGGAAGAGTATCTGTCAGTCATCTCCATGACAGTGTTGGCCTGGAACATTGCCTCAGAGGCTCAGCCTCCACACGGAGCTCCCCTGGCTGTGAACCTGTGCTAGCTGAAAGATAAACCCACAGAGCACGGAGCAGAAAGTGCCCACCCTTCTCCTGGTCATGCTGGACCGGCCTCATTCTGAGTGCAGCTACCACATAAAACACCCTCTTAAAACTAAAATTAGCTAAAAAGGAAAAGAAGGGTAATCTTCCTTTCCTTCTTCACCCTTAAAGCAAAACAGATTACCCACTGGGCTTGTATAGCCCCTGGGGAAGCTGGTAAGAAGATGGTCTGCCCTGGGGGTGCCAGGAGAGGAGGGAGACACCACAGACCACAGACCCCACGAGCTTGGGTACACTCAGGCAAACCTCAGACCTGACTTTCTCATCCCAAACGTCTTTAATGCCAAGCTATTCACTCTTCCTTGAAGTGGTCATGCACACTGATAAGGATGCGTAGGATGTAGAGGGTACCATAAGGTGGGCTTTGGTAGATAAGATTTGGACTCTGAAAATACACATTCCCAGTGGTCTTTTCCAATGTGTGCGAATACACACACACACAACTCACATATGCATTCACATTCATGCCTGCAATACCTTTTCTACACTCTGTACCTTACACAATCAAAAGCTAGTCAAATTGAGAGTATTTTTTCCATTACCAACTATTCCACTTAAAAATTCTGTTGTCACGTCTTCTTTTTTTCCATTGGTGCAAGAGAAGAAATATCCTTGTGTGGAAAAACAAAGAAAAAAATGGAAATAATTTCAAAACGTTATGAGATGTTCAAAACATTGATGTATCTACCAATACATTTGATCTTTCAGAGTTTTAGTATTAGGAAAATTGATCAAGGGTAACATAAACAAGGCTGCAAAGTATTTCCCACATATATAGACTCCCATCTTACCTGGCTGCATCCCTAGGCACAGCACACTTTGCTTGTGATTATTCTCTGATCTCACATTTAAGTAGCACATTTCCAAACTGCAAGAAATCCAGATGGAGAAACAGGGACTAGATTTTATCTTCCTATGTTAAATAACCAAAAAATAGGTAAAATTTATGGAACAATGACTTTTTTCAAGACAATAGACATCAGCAATGAAGAACAATGACTCTTGAGAGACAAGAAACAAAGGAAATCACTTTTATTTCTGTAAATTTTTTGCTGCTGATTTGAGAAAGTCTCTTATCAGGCTCAGTAAAGCAGGACCAAGGTGAAGACTTCATCTTTGAAAGATGGAGACGAGCACCGAGGGAGATCAAGGCAGCAAGAGTCCCCAGAGAGAGGGTCAGGTGGGGACACAGGCAGCCCAGTCGCCCCGCACCCACGCTCAGCAAAGCGCTGATCCACGCATGTGTGTGGCTTCTTGCACTCAGAGAAAGAAGCGTCCAAAGGATTACAGGGAATGCGAATCACCACCCAGACGGGAAAACTTCATGGTTCTCAGCAGTACTGTGTAGTAGTATACTTGGTAGTAGAGGAAAGTTTTAATTGTTTTGTCCTTGCAGAGCAGATTTTAAAATGTCTGAAAGGATTAAAAGTAAAAAGGTTTGCAAGTAACTGAACTACCTCCTAGGAAAGAAGTTCAAGAAAATTTACAGAAATAAAAAATACCCATCATGGAAAAAAGCAAACAATTGAATATCTGTCATCTCATCTACAATTGCATAAAAAGATTTAGGAAAATATGATCCATAATAAGAAGAAAAATCAATCAAGTAGAAGTGACACAGAACTGCTCCAGTGTCAAAATTATCATATGAGGACAACAGAATTACATTTATAATTGTATTTCATATGTGTGAAAGTGAAGTAGAAGCATGAAAAATAAAGAGATCATAATCCAGTTTCTACAGATTAAAACTAAATTGTACGAGCTGAAAACTACACTGCATGGAATTAATGAGACCTCAGCCTTTGCAGAAGAAAACTTAATAAAACTGAAGATGCAGTATCTATTCAAAATAAAACAAGAAAAAATGAGAATGCACTCCCATCCACATTTCCATATTTCATAAGTTAACACCAAGTAAGAAATCCCTCCACGCTCATGGAGATAGCGCTTCATAAAGTCCTGGTACACACCCTGCGTGTGTATGTCACATTATTAACAGTAAAAACTGAAGGGTCTCGCTAATAGGAAACAAAACAGCTTTTGGAGCAAAGAATATTATTAGAGAAAAAAGCAGATCATAATGATAAGGGATTCAGTTTATCAAAAGAACACCAGCCCTATATATTTATATATCCCATGAGTTTCAAAATACGTGAAGTAAAAAACGGAAAGAACTGCAAAGTGAAACAGAGAAGCTCACAATTACAATTAGAGACTCTGATGCCTACCTCAGTACTTGCTAGAGCAACTAAACAGAAGAAGCATTTGTGTTCCATAAAGACATTCTCTACCCACAAAGAAGTTAAATTAGAAGTCAACAAAAGAAAGCTTTTAAGAAAAATACTCAAATATTTGGAGCCAAAGAAAATTAAGGAAAACCAACATTGGTTCATCAATAAAAAAGTTAACATCAGGATAAGTGGTTATTATATTATATTATACTGTATTATATTGTTAAAACATTATGATGATAAGTTAGAAAACTTACTTACAATGGATAAATTCCTTAAATGACACAAACTACCTAATTTCACTCAAAGAGGAATGTGTAACTCAAAGTGTATGGCATCTGTTAAAGAAACTGAGTTCCTTTTAAAACCACTCCCTTGGGCTGTGGAAATAGCTCAGCGGCACAGCACCACCTGGCAAGTGTGAGGTTGTGAGTTCAAAGTCTGGTACCACTAATTAATGAATTAATTAAATTAAAGAAAACCACTGCCCTAATGAGACTCCAAGTCTAGATGCCCTTTTTATGAACTAGATCAAATATTTATTGAAAAAAATACAACAATAGAGGAGAGAAGAGAGCTACTGAGACATGTACCAGCCAGGATGAACCCCAGAACATCCACACTGTGTGAAAGAACTCAGAGCGAAACACGGCACACATCACATCATTCCATTCATAGAAGGCTTTGAGAAATGAAAACATCTACAGAGACAGCAAGCAGATTGGTGGTTTCCCAGGAAGGGATGCAGAGATTACCAAGGGCAGGGAAGGGTTACAGATATGTTCACTATCTTCATTGTAGTGAGTTTTACAGTGTACATTTGTGTCAAAATATATACACCTGCACATGTTAAGTATTCAATCCCCTGGCAACACTTTAATAGAACAGTTGAAAAAATTAATATGTGGTTTAAAATGCTGTTAGTATCTGTTAATTTCAAAATAAATGAATGAATAAAATACTAAAACTATAACCCGTGTTTGTCCTATGTTGCAAAACATTTCCCGGTTTCTTTATGCCATGTGACTTATTTTATACTTACAGTACCGAATATTTAAATTTTTAAAGTTTCACTGAGCCAAATTCATTAATCTTGGTTGTGTGTTTTCTGTCTCTAGTATCATGTCCATTGGCTCCTTCCTGAGCCTGAGACTATAACTATTAAATAACATTTCCTGGAACAGTATTATTATTCTAGAGACCCTAAGTAGTACATTAAATATGTATGCTGTGTTTGGAATTTGCTTTCACCTAGGATAAGGGTTTTGCTTTCTCTTAAATAAGTCAGTAGCTGCAGTGAGCCATTTACTGAAATTCGTCTTTGCTGTATGTGCAAGAGCCTATCTCAAATTGACTTTAAAAATAAAAATTATTGTGTTAAAAATGTAACATGATTTTGGCCTATTAGTCATCAAATCTGTGTATATGATAAATAACTTTATAAAGACTTGTAAGATAAATGAAAGACTCTGATGTTGGCAAAGTGGGGAAGGGGACAGGAAAGAAGGATAGGGATGTGCTGTGGGCACCTGCCAGGTCCCTACAGTGACTGTCATCGTGACGTACTGCAAACATGTAGTAATAAAACTTTTTGAAACAAAAAAGATTAACACGGATTAGCTACAACCAAGAATTTACCTCTCCTTCTTTCCCAAGTTTTCTCCTGTTCTCTTGGCTGAGGGTTGACACCAGGTCCATCTGTAACCTGTGTGATTTAAAGGGTGCTTTGGCAGAGTGGTGTTTACTATCCAGCTCCCCAGGCAGCACTGGGGTGTATGGCTTCTCTCTTCTACCTCCCTGAAATTCTCTGGCCATGCCCAGCCCAGACTTGGTCCTCCCTCACTTTCTCCCACAGAACAGTCCCTCACCCTCCGGACCAGGCTTCCGGAGGTGCCATTCATACAGTGAATGCATAGCTTGGGTAGACAGTTTTGAGGGCTTTGACAAATGCAGAACCTTGGGTAGCCATCACCATAACTGAGAATTTTAAGATTTTATCACACATCACAAATTCCCTTGTGCTCACCTTGTGGGGAACTCCTTTCTGCACCCATCTCTGCATTACTGATCTTTCTGTCTTTGTGATTTCTGTTTTCTCAAGTGTCACTTGAATGGAACTGTACATTATGGAACCTTTTTTTTAGCCTAGTTCTTCCCTCATATCACAAAGCATTCGATAATATCCACATCATTTCTTGTACCAGCAGGTCATCCCACTTTATTTGTCTTCTATTCTCTTTTTGTACTATTCCTCTCACTAAGCCCTCTGTTACACTGAAAAATCAGAACAGCAGTAGAGGATGGCCATGATTTGATCCTCATCTCATAGGGAAAGTTCTAATCTTTTCTAGACCACCTGATGTTTGCCACAGATTTTCAAACAGACAACTTTAATCTGAGTATTGAAATCTCTCTGGCTACTTTGCTGCTTATTTTTGATGGTTTGCTTCATTTTAACTTGAATGTTTGTTCTGAATACTTGTCATGCAAAAGACTTTAAGATGGGAGAAGACAGAAAAATTAATGGGGTCTTGAGTTTCTATCTGGTTATCACCACCTTACATTATCTTTGGGTTATTTCACAGCCCTGAAGTCAGAGGAGACTGACAGCAATGTAAATCCTTCTCATCTGTGAAGTGAAAAATGAGCCCAATGAAATGTGTTTGATCACTACCTTAGGAATATTGACAGTTTTACATTTAGTTATAAATTTATTTTACTATTGCTCATCTAACTACAAATGTGTAGTGCTTGGATTCTCCTTTGAGCTGGCTATATCATCTTACTAATTCTCTCAATAACCACAGAATTTAATAAATCTTTGGCAGATACTCTTTTTTACCTACATAGGAATCTTTCTGTCTCCTCTCCTTTCTCTTCTCTCTCTCTCTCTCTCTCTCTCTCTCTCTCTCTCTCTCTCTCTCTCTCTTTCTCTTTCTCTATCTCTCCCTCTCCACCTTCCCTCTGTCTCTCTCTTTTCTTCTCCTTCTCTTTCTCCCTCTCTTCCTTTCTTGTGGTAGTGGAGGTTGATTACAGTACCTTGAATATTCGAGGCAAAGCATTCCATTGCTGAGCTACATTCCCCCACAATATTTATTTATTTACATACTTACTTGAAACAGGTTTTCACTACACTGCTGGCTGTCAAGTTTGACCCACCTACCCCAGCCTTCAAAATGCCTGAAATTATAGCTGTGTGCCATCATACCTGGTTTATCTTTAAACATAAAGGCTAGCCTTTTCTTGGCCCATCATAAATAGTAATGTATGGCTCCTACACATTAATTTTATTAACATTTGCAGGGATGCCTGAGTCACACCTGAAATCCTTCTGGGTGAGGGATGTCCCTAGATAGCACTCCTGGGTCCATGTCAGGTGTCCATCTAGCCCTGGCCAAGCACTTGCTAGGCTTGAAACACAGTGATGGCTACTGGAGATGTAAGACAATAACTTCCTCTACCGCTTTGTCTCTCATCATGTTGAAAGCTGCTCTCTGAAAATGTCTCCAAAATTGCCCATTGAGAAGACAAAGCTGAGCTCATTCTCTGCGTGTGTTGAGAATCCCAGCATTTTAGAGGGGACAAGGCAAAGCAGGGATACCTACGAGACTGGGAAGTCTGATTTAAGGTGAGTCTTTCAGTGCTGGCTGTGGACCTGGATGCCAGCAGTGACTGGTTAAGGATGATTAAGGAAATTGTTTGGGGCTGGTGAGCACAGCAGCCTGAGGAACTCGTCGTGAGAGGTTCAAAGACTTGGGGTATAAACTGCTGTGTGATGCCCTTTATTGAAAAGCTTGTTGGCTTCTGCAGAAGTTTCTGGACTGACCCATGACAATACATGCAACTTCTTGGAAGAGTTTGCAGAAAGAATGCACTGTGTGTGGATGGAGACAGCGGGACAGGGAGGGCTTTGGCAGTGGGTGAGGATGCAGCAGGCTTCTCGTCTCATTCTCACTGGGCATTTATCATGCATATTTCTCATTTTCATCATATTTCTGCGCAACTGTCTAAACAGTGGCAAGGACAGCTATAGCAACAGAACACTTGTATCCATGCCACACATCAGATCAAACTCCGTGTGTCCTGGCCTTGTGAAAATAGGCTCCGTGGTCCTGCCAGCAGCCCTACACGGAGGACTCCTTACTTATGCTGTTAGATGAGGACTGTGGGACTCGGGATGGGTCATGGCCTCAGGTTTTCTGGCTTGGAAGTGGCAGAAACCAGGACGACAGATGGCCAAGTTTAAATTACATTCCACAGCTAGAAGGCAGGCTTCTCCACATCAAGGCAGGGGCCAGGATTCTTGCCCAGCACAACCCAAGCCTCTCTACTAACCAGTTCATAACAAGCACCTTCCAAGGATGCTAGAGAACCTTCCAAAGTGGAAGGTGTTTATTTCAGTCCCCTGGCCTCATTTCTTCCTGAGCCACAGCTGCTGCTTCCTCAGCTGGCTGGGATAAATTACTGCCACACATTCTTACTTCTGTTTACCTATCCAAGGCTTAAAACTCCCACAGTCATTCAGCTCTTGATTTGGCTTCGGAACAGAAGCAAAATCCACGCAGATACTAAGCCACAGCACCGGTTCAGTCTGGACACTGGAAAGGCCCAGTGCAGAAAAGGCTTTTTCTATTAGATGCTGAACTCGTGGATCCCCAGATGAGAGGGAAGAGCAACTTTAAAGCACACGACAAAGAAAGATTAGAAAATTCACACTCCATGTCCTTTTTACCTCATTGCTATGAAATTTTTTGGTTCCCAGCCACATCGTCTCTCATATTATTTTTTTAATCAGATTCATATTCATAGACAAATGAGCCCCACGTCTACCTGAGCATGATATTCACACTCCTGACCTGGTGTGGTCTTATGCTCCCCACCCGGCCACAGGGAGGTTATGTGCCCAGAACCTCTGCCTTCCATCTCTGGCTCTCTGCTTCCATTGGGAATTGAGTTTGTCTGGATTGTCCTATCATGAGTGTTTTTCTGTTTTTGTTTTTGTTTTCTTCTTTTTTATTCAAATCCTGAGAAGTCTTTTGGCCTTTTATTAAACTTCCTAAAGCTATTAAAATCACTAACAACTTATGCCTCAGATTCCCTTGATTTTTGTCTCCCCAAGGTCTCAGGGAAATAAATCAAACTATAATGTTCAGAGACCTCTGTATTTCTATCTATGGGATGGGTAGGTTAACAGAAACAATTCTTTCCTTGAATTCATAAACAGAGTCAGAGGAGAAATCCACAAATAGAATACAAGGATTTAGGATAATCTCTTTTGTATTTATGATAAAAATTAATTTAAAAAGTTCTACCAGGATTGATTTTGATTTAGTAGGTAAGAAAATAAAACTATTAATAGTTTAAAAATTTTCTAAAACACGCACTGGAAATTGAAATTTGTTGAGGACTACAGAACATTGTATTGAAGAGAGAGATTAATTCTATCCAAATGGTTTTTCAAGGGTCTTACAGTACTCTTTTTGTCTGTGAAAACTGATTGAAAATTTGGCCTACAAAATGAAAGTATAAATTAGTCTGATTTCAATTTCTAATAATGAATGACTAGATAACTCATTACCTAAACTAAAAATACAGAAAAATGCATGAAACCTTTTATAGCACCATCAAACTAACAAAACAGTAAGGAAACTACTGCAATAAGATCTAAGAGAGGGAAATCTAGAGAAGCGAGTCCAGGATTCCAGGTTCCTTCCCTCCAAGGAAATTGTCTATCTGGAAAATAGAGCTAACAGCTAACAGGGCTGACAACTCACACACCCCAGGAATAGAACCAAGGGAGCACTGAACTGCACGTTAGCCCTTTTAGTTTTTTTTAATTTTTTGAGACAGGGTCTCAGAATGACCTTGAACTGGGCAGTCATCCTTCTTTTACCTCCACACAGCTGGGATTGCAGCTGCACACCACCACGGTCTGCTGAAGGCATTGATGTTGTACTAACATCACCAGACCAAGACAGTATTTTCCAGTCTCGCTCCTACCAAGGCACCTACTCCCAGTTAGGTCTAAGATTCCAGAAGTCAGGGTAAAATGAGGACAAAGCAGCCCTTTCACAGGCTGCAGAATGGCTTCAAATCCTATCACAATCAAAGGTAAATTAATGCACAAAAAAGGTAAGACACTAAGTTAGACTCCACCAAAGTAGTAATAACAAGGAATAAGCAGGCTTCTAGGACTATGGAAGAGAGACATAATTACGTAACTATGGCTTATTCTAGGTGACAGCTGAGAATAACAGTATTATTTATAATAAGCAAAAAGTTGAGCTCAACAAAATGCTCTACACTAGTAGAATCAGGTGTTTATTCACATGGTGACACGCTGTAATCAAGAGGCAAACAAACAAGACCCAGGGGGCAAGGGTAGCCAATAACCTGCTTTTCTTAACAGCAAATGAGTTACGAGTGGTTTTCACAATTTTAAAGCTTATTTTATAGACGGGAGATGAAAATATGAGAATATGTGATAGATTTTCCATGGCCTGCAAAGACTAACATATTTCCTCTCTGGTCCTTTACAGAGAATGTTTGACCCTTTCTATACAGAAATGAAAAAGAGTGACCTGCCACACACAGTGCTATGAGAACTCAACATGTATCACTGAGAAGGGAAAATAAAAAGGCAAGACCACAAGGAAAAGCTCCAGAATGATTCCATGGGCACACAGATAAAAGGCAGGTAAAAGTCTAATTTGGGGATGCATTTCGAAGTGGTATAACTGGAAAGAAAAACACAAAAGCGACCATCATTACAGTAAGTGTCAAGAGAATAGCCAGTTACTTCTGGAGGTTGGGGAAGGGAGAGCTGGGGTAGCGAACTTAGGAAGTAATAAAAGCATCTCATTTCTCTGTCTATGTGGCTGATACTTGAGTGCTCACAGCAGTTTCCTAAAATGCTTTCTGTGTGTTTATTCTAGTTTATAATAAAAGGGTTTAAGGTATGCAAATTTCAAAAAGGAGGACAGAGAAAGAGGAGAGAAGGGGAGAGAAAGAAAGAAAGAAAGAAAGAAAGAAAGAAAGAAAGAAAGAAAGAAAGAAAGAAAGGCAAATAGGCCCACTGGCCAAATTTGGTCCTCCAGGCAATGTGTGTGTAATTTAAATTTAAAAAAAGCTCTTAAACAATATTTCCTACTCCCCCTAAATTTGATCAGTAATTTCCTAGGAAATGACTGCCCATTTGTATGTCCACACAGGACTTTGGCTGCAGTAAAGGCCAGTGTGCTTGTTGTGAATAAAGTACACGTGGAAAGAGCTGAGGCTGCTGTTTCCCGACCTGTGCTAGCCCCAGGCCCCGCAGTGTGTTCACAGCCAGCCTCACTCTGCGGGGATCTCAGGGCTTCAGGGATTTCGGTCACAGTCTCTCTAGAGAATTGAGGCTTTATTTCCATGGTTGTCAAGGACTTCATTTTTTTTTAATTTCACTGAAAATATTCCACTTACTTTTATTTTGCTGATGAGTGCTGACTACAGTGAATGACAGTTTTATTTGTTTATTCATATATTTATTTTGTCTTCTTTTGAGACAGGGTCTCACTATGCAGTTCAGGCTGGCCTTGAGCTCACTTTGTAGCCCAGGCTGGTCTCAAACTTGCAACGGCCCTCCTGTTTCAGTCTCCCAAGTGCTGGGATTACAGGCGTGAGCCACCACATTGGGCTCTGAAGGACAGTTTTAGAACATGTGCCACACAGAATTAGTGCTGCCATACTGCACAGCTCCTAGGAAAGGCATCTACCTCTCAGCAACACCTGCAGCAGGGCAGTGCTGGGTTACAACAGCCTGTCCAGCACTGTGTGAAACTGTTAGTACCAAGATATCTGTGGAGCTCAGGCAGAAGAGAATAGGTTAAAAGATTCAAGTTCTGTCATAAAAGATTTCTTGCTCTGAAACTTCCAAAACAGTAGCAAGTAAAAGGTCCTTGCAGTGCTGTCCATTATAAAAAACCATATCTAATTCACAGGATGTGATTTTAAAATGTGAATGTTTAAAACAAAAATTATTACAGCAAAACACATATAGTCATGAATCCCTCTCAAAATCCTCCTCCTCACTTCAAACATACCAGTCCCATCATTCCTGCTGCCTCCAGAAGTCCTCTCATTGCTCCTTAGGTGTCCTGAATCAATGCAAAACATGGATGGTAAAATTTCCGTCAAATAAAAGCACGGTAATGTGTCTTCATCTACCTTATTCAGCTGACCCGGTGCCATATAACTCTTGCTCTTCCCCAAGTTACAGTGACTGTGATGAAAGATAAACATTTTGACTGATTCTGGACAGCAGGCAGTCATGGAAAGAGCTATCACAATACAAGCCAAGCCCACTGTTTCTCAGAGTCAAAGAAGGAAATCACAGATAGAAAGGAAGTTAAAGGAGAATGGTTTTATTGAAAATGGAAGAAAAATAGCTCCTGGCCAGTTTCCAGGAGGAGACTCTGAAACTGGAATTCTGGGCTCCTTTCTTTATTTTGACCTCACTTAGATAAGCAGAGAGAGGAAACTTCAGTTATTCAGTGACCACCTACTACAGGTGGTTTGTGGGTTTAGAATAACTGATTATCTTTAGGCTTTTTAACACAGAGCCTAAAGAATTTAAAGGAAACCAGTTACTCTGCCTTTTCAAGGTCCTCCAAGGCGTAGGGTAGCTGTCAATTTTCATATTCTCTCTAAGAAGTTTCTCTCCTGGGAGGGAGTGTTTTTATCTGCCCACTATTATACTAAATTTTTATCCTTTTTCTTGTGATTGCTTTTCTATTTCTAAGCTTAGCCAGTTGCATGTCTGTAACTCAACATGCTGCTATTTTCTTTATACCCTGTGGACGCTATCATGATGCAACTAAAGACACTCACAAAAGAGGACTTCCAGAACTGCTTCAGAAAGCAGAAAAAACAATGGGATAAGTGTGTTTGAAGCAAGAAGGGGTGTCTTCAAGAAGGTGAATGGCAATGTGTGTTATGTAATGACTTCCATATGAATTGTTGAAGTTGGTTCTCACAATTAAATCTAATGACAGTAGCCAATGTAACTTAGATTGTTATGAACTATGTCAGAAGGAACTGTTCCTTCTTTTACTGGTTGTGAGGGATTGGGCTAGTTGCTCAATATCCCTGAGCCTCATATTCTTCAAGCTGAAAGACATGATGGTGGTAAGAGTGACCGTCCACCACAGAACTGTTTTAACATACAGGAAACAGTGCCTGGCACATGACGTCAGCTGCCTGACCATTATTATCTATCCTCTGACCATTTCTCCTTCTCTCAAAAAATAGGTTCCTCCTCCTGCATTCCTTCAGGTCCAGACTCAGATGTGACCCTTGGTCCTCTTCATCCTGAAGTGCTCCACATCATGCACTCACAAGTGCTACCCCCACCCTGAATTCCCACATACCTGTGTTTCCTCTCCTTAGACTTTCCCATACCTCCTGTGGAATATTAACCTCCATTGCTGTTTCCCTCACACCCTAGCTCCTCCATTCACTCACAGTCACACTGAATACTCAGAAGAGCCAGGGAAGCCCTTGAAGAAGTGACATCTAAGTACCTGGACCAAGTGAAAAAGTAGACATTCACATTTCCAGGGGAAAGCAGTTCAGGAAAAGAAACTTCTGTGCAAAACACTCCTGATATCAATGCATTTGAGAAGCAGTAAGGAGACAGAATCCTCACTGCATGCTAGGGGATGTGGCTTAAGCAGCCATCACAGGCCAAATCCAATAAGAAATCCTCTCAAGTTCCATCAGCAGACACTCACAGGATTACACAGAGGGTAGCATTTTTATTCCATCACAGCCCAGAGGCAAGAAAAGAAGCAGAGATCAAATAAGAAGCCATCACACAGGACCAGCTACTGATCAGTAGGCTGGGCACAGGGAGTCATTCTAAGAGTTCTGATCAGGTGGTGCTCCCTGCCTGGACCCTCATATACCACAATGTACACACAATTATACCAGCTGATGTTTTCCCCATCACCTGCAAAGTGAAGTCCATACTCCAGGCCTTCGCTCAACTCAGGTCCTACCCACCATGTCCAGATCCTCTTCCTCTGTACCTGCCGCGCCTTCTGCCTGATACTCTTCCCCCATTTCCTTTTCATTCATTCTTCAAAACTCTGCTCTCACGTAATCCCCCTTTGGAAACCACCCATGATTCCTCTCTCTCTGTTCTTTACAAAAGATTCAACAATCTTGTCTTCTCAGCTGTCCCTATACCCTCAGCCATATAACCATGAGCATAATTATACTGTGCCCTGTAGCAATCCACCTTCAAGCCTTTCATCCTGTACCTCGTGGGCCTGCAGTGTTCACTGTTTGCATATTTTCATTTTTAATTTAATTTTTTACTAGTACATGTTTGCAGTACATGATGATCACATTTACCCTAAGGAATTGACACATCTTGATTCTTTTCCCATTGCCTTCCCTCCCTCCCCCTGACAATATATTTTGGTCCCTTTCCCTTCTGCAAAAGTTCTATCTCCCAACTTCCTATTATTTATCTTGCATTTTGCTCTTCATTTCTATTTTGAGTTTCTCATAAAAGAGAAACCATGCAAGATTCTTGTCTGATTTACTTCACTTAACATTATGGCCTCAAGGTGCACCCATTTTCCTAAAATGACTTAAATTTAGCCTCCTTTAAAGCATAGTAGGTCTCCATTATACATAAATGCCACCTTTTCTTTATCCACTCTTCAGCTGTTGTACAAATAGACTGTGTCCAGTATTTAGCTATTATGAATTGTGCTGCCATAAACACAGGAATGCATGTAGCCCTGTAACTTTTTTTTTTAAAAATCTGATCTCTTGGCACAATCCTAGCATTGACAATCTTTTTAAATTGTGATTGATATAATGCAGTGGTAAATATAATCTCCATTCTGGGAAATTTTTTGAATAAACTAAACAACCCCTGAGATGTTTCAAATATGTCTGTTAAAATGTCAAGAATCAGCCTTGTTATTTCTTTTAGTATTTTTCCCAGTGTTTGCATGTGACACACCAATAGCCACACAAGCTGGGACTCAAAGGTCAGCAGGGGATACTTTCTCCCACCTTACTTTTCCCTCTACCTTCTGTCTTTCCTGGGCTTTGTGTTTAGTTGAAGAATGAACTTTGAGTTCTCTGGCATCAGACTTCCCAGACTTACTCGTCCCTTTCAAACAAAACTAGATAAAAGCCCTGTCTCTCATACAGCATACTGGACTTCCATGCTGAGAATTTCTCCCTTCGATATTCTGTCCTGAAATAATGTAGGTCATGCATTTCCCTCTGCTCCTTCCATGGAGTCTGCACCATTTCAGCAGGCTGGAAGATGCTTCTCCTGGGAAACCCCACAAGAAGGTGGTAGAGAGATGCTGTTTTCTATCCTCTGATTTGCCTTGTTTTGGCTTGGCTGCCATTCTTAAGTCCTGATGTGAATTTTATTTCCTGTTGCTTATCCTGCATGTTAACTTTCTGCTTGGTAAAATTGCAAATTCCCAATGAAAGCATTCCACGATTGATTAGGCCTGGGCCGCTTGGCAATTTCTTTCTAATCTCTTTTATTGTGCTTTCCATAAAAATGACATCCCCAGTATAAATCCTAGCTTGAATCAATACCAGTAAGTGCTAATCTTTTCACAGCACTGGAGATGAAAATGTCAAATGGTACCTGCTGGGTGTTAGAACTCCCACTGTAAATCATCAAAAATTAAAGTAACACCAAATTGATTTTATTTTCCACCTTTTAAAAAATCTCTTTCAGATTCATTATTTTTTTCCATTGAATTCTTCTTTTTTCTTGTTTACTTGCTGTCTACTTGGATAAGATTAATGAGCTGAATTTAGAGTAGTGAATGTGCTCTTGTCTCCTGGCAAAACACATAGAAACCAAAACCACACTAGGAAGAATCTTAAGGTAAAGTTGCTATTTTAGAGGATGATGCATCTAGTTAAACTACATTTTAATCCTTTCTTCATATAATACTTTGGTAATGTGAAATTTTGCCTCTGGAAACTATACCATGAGATATCTTCTCAAAAAATTACTCAGGAATGGTGCAGTCATAGATAAAGCTTTCCAGCCCTTCCTCTTCCATCCTGTGCTCAGTCACCACACGCTCCCCCAGAGGACATTCTCTGTAAATTCAGCTACCTGGAACCCAAGCTCCTCACTATGGAGCCACAGGAGCAGTCAGAAAGGTGTAGCCTGACTGTCAGTTCTTCCTAGAAAGAGTGAGGGAATTATGGAGGAACTAAATGAAGTATTTTGCTGGAGTTGCTACCCTACTGATTTTACCAAATAAGAAACTGAAGCCTTGGGAGAGTGAGCAACCAAATGCAATCACAGATTTAAAAGCAAAGCTGGAGACCTCTAGATATTTAATCACAGTCTCTTGTCATCATGTCACAAATACATGAAAATCAAGCCAGTTTTAAACACAGGACATGCAAAAATCTAATGTGTAGGCTGGAGTGTGGTTCAGTAGTAAAGCACTTGCCTAGCATGCACAAGGCCCTGAGTTCAAGCTTTAGTACCAAAAATATCTGGGACATGTGTGTATGTGTGTGTGTTTGTGTGTGTGTGTGTGTGTGTTCACAAAAATAATTAGTGCACAGAATAAACTCTTCGTATGTGCTAATAGAAGAGGCAGGATAATACAGATATTAAAGATAAGGGGAAGATTTAAATAGCTTATCTATTTAACATTTACATTTATCTGAATTTCAGAATTACTTTCAGTCAAAACTGGCTCAATGCTTCTTATATCTGTTGTCTTCCCTCTCTCAGAGAATGCTATTAGCAGTAAAATGCTTAGGAAATCTGTAGCCTGAAGGATTGGCAAGAAGAAACACATCCTGTAGGACCAACCATTCTAAAGCAAGAAGCCAGCATGGCATGGCAACACAAATTCTTCAAATCTCTGCTTGGTTCATAAAGTAATTCATCATTTTTAGTTTATTACTAGCAATAACTAAAGGGCCAGGCATTCAAAATTACATGTCTCTATTCCCACTAGCTACGTGCTATAAAAGTCACAAATGCAGATGACTATTTGAGCCAAGCAGGTGACAGAAATGAGACACCTGCCTGGGTAGCAACTGACAAAGTGAAAATAGTGACTAAAGGAAACAGCCCTACTTGTTTCTACAAATACTGCTGTAGGAAAATGCAGATGTAATGTAACTGGCTGGGTCTAACTTTGCAGAGATGCCTGAAATGCAGATACCAATGTGAATTCCCCCAATGTATGAATCTGACAGTCCTTCAAAATAATTGAAAAGTATCTGTGGGCCACTCATGTAAGCCCTCTAATCTAAGGCTGAGAATCAATCTAGCAAGGAAGGGTGAGCTATGAAATGTTATCACTCTGAGGGCACCTGCAGATCCTCCTGATGGGTTTACACATGCTGGTGAGCAAATGTTCACTGAGTTTGTGGGTGCACATCACATGGAAGAGTAAATGTATATCACAGCACAGAGGTTAACAATCGTCACCTGTGGAATGATGTCATGGGAAACAGAGTGGGGCGGCCGCTCATTAAATTGTGCAAACATATATGAACCACCCCAATTCTCCTAGAAAGTGTTTCTCTTTTCTGAATTTGGGATAGAAACACCTGAGTTACTCAAACCACAGCTTTATTATGATAAGAAGTAACAATTCAAGCAGAGGAGAGTAAAAAGCCAGGGACAGTGACATGGACATGTGTGATCTGCCCCCCCCCCCAGCCGTGAGATCTGTTTTCATCATTCTGTGTGTGGTCCCTGCCCTGCTTTTCCATGCTGTTACTTCTAAAGCTGCCCTGTGGCCCTCTCGCAGCCACTCCCCCCCCCGCCCCCCCATATGGAAGTGCGTGCTTATATAGGGAGTTTGTACCCTGAGTCTGTCCTTAACCAATGACCGCTCCTTGGCCTCCAGTGGAGAGGAACTCTGAGCAGAAGTCCACATCCTGCTGCTCTCTGCTGGATCAGCCAGCAGGAGTCCTAAAATCAGAGCGCTGCTCCTGTCTGCCCTTCCCCTCTGCACCTCCCCAACCCTGACCAGTCTCCCCCAGGGTAGGCTTTTAATCACTCACACAGGACCCCTGCTGCTTGGCTTGCTTCCAGGAAACTGTCCTAAAACATTTATAGATTTACTAGATCTGTTTTACTTAATCAAGAGCTATATTTTTCAATTACAAAAAAATTATCTCTTACAGCCAGTTAAAGATAGAAAAAAGAAGAAAGAGAAGGGAGAGAAAGAACTATCTCTTATCCAAATTTTAAGACAACTTACAAATGAAACAAATGTTCATTTCAACTCTGAGGTTTTTGGGGTGCATGTGCATGTATGCAGAGTTACATTTTGAAAATCATACAGGAAAAACAATCTTTTCTATCTGTGAACTACACATTTGAGGCTTTAAACTAATCAGAAATCAAAGATATTCAAAAGTATAGCTAACAGGGACCAGGAATATAGCTCAATGACACAGTACCTGCCTGGCAAGTGTCAAGGTCCTGAGTTCAATTCCTGGTACCAAAAACAACAACAAAAAAATATAGCTAAGATGCATTGGTTAAAAAAAGAAGAAAAGAAAATATTCCCAAAAAATCTGCATCTGTACTAACCATGTAAAAATCTTTTCTCTTGCCATTATTTCTTAAACAATACAGTATAACAACTATTTGCATAGCATGAACATTATTGTAGGTATTGGAAATAATATGGAGATGATTTAAAGTACAACAGATAATGTGTGTAATTGTATGAAAAATCTTGCATCATTTTATTGAGCAATTTGAGATCATCAGATTTTGGTACCCAAGAGGATTCCAAACATACCTAATGATGATGACTACAGGTATATCCTTCATGAACTCACATCCAAGTAGAAATGAATGGTATAAGCCTCACTGTACAATTAGGTACATATAGGAATTGGACTTGACATATCAGCCAAAACAAAGCAGAACAAGCTATTTAAACTGATAACACTTTTATTATATAAATCATGACTTGGGTTCAGGGATCCAATATGTTTCTTCTTACAAACAAAGGGATAAATAAGGTAGCACTTAAATTTGCATTACTTTCCTAGATCTCCAAATCAAGAAAATATTTCTTCAACAACACAAGCTACATCAATTAGTCAATTGCATAGAAATTTGCAGGTGCACTGATACATAATTGAACTAACAGGTATTTGTGAAGCTAATTGTAGCAGAATCTACTGAAATTATAAAGCATCTCCCAAAATAACGTAGTTGAGGACTACTTTGTCTAGTGGTATTTCAGAAGTACTTGATTATAATTACAAAAATCAGTAGGTAGGTTAAATTTCAGGAGTTTCTACTCCATGCTTCAGAGCCATGTATTACTTATTCTATTTTAATGATCTGTTCAGTTGTAAGCATATCAGCTCTCCAAATAGTATTCTCATAGGTAATGTAAGTTCAATCCTTTTTTAAGAGAACAGAAAGGAAAATAATATCAAAATGTGAAAATATCTTAGTCTGCTGAAGGCTGTTTGGGAAGTCATACTGCTGGTGTCTTCCCCAATTGTACAGCCAACTGATTTCCTGCAGCTATTTTGAAAATAACTCAGCAAATATGTGCACCAGTTTTTGTATCACAAAAATTCTTGCTTAAAGATCTAGTAAGAACATAAAATAACATCTTGAGATGTACAAACTAGAAATTTCTATCCAGCAAAGTTACAGTTTAATTGCGAAGACAAAATAACAGTATTCATAGACACACGAGGTCTCAGGGAGAGTATTGCATGTGCATTTGCACACGTGCACACATGCATGCATACACTCACGCGCATACCACTCTGCTAAAACCTCCTCCAAAAAAGAGACAACTTAGTCCAGATTAAAGCAGTGACCTCTGGAAAGTAAGAATGTGCCATGTTTACTCTCAAATAAATAATCAATGAATAAGTGTGTCTCTAAGAATATTCCACCAACATTCCACATTCTCCACCTGTGCATTCAGGCAGAGTCAGGAACAAAACAAGAATCAATTCTTCTTTTTCCACAGAGCAAACACCTGTATAAACAAACACCTGTCAACAAGACTGACTTTTGGTCCATGAACTGACTTGATGGGTGTAGTAAGTCTCATCCATTTCTTCTCCCACTTCAATATTGCTGGTCACACCCTACAGAAACTAAAGCATGAAGGTAAAACAGAACGTAAGAGTCTGTAGACTTGCCAGCTTCGTTGTAAGTCCCAGTCTAATGCTGGAAAGTTCCTTGAGCCTCGGTTTTCTCACCAATAAAGTGACTAATAAACACCAATACATATAGTTGTGAATGGAAAACAAAATACATAACTAGGTTTTCTGGACGGTTAATTGTCACCTCCAAAAAGCCTACTACAATCAACCTTTAACAGAAATTCAAAATAAGGATGGCTCATAAATTTCCCGTTTTCTAACATAAAAGAATAATTCTGACCACAAGGTGCCCAAAAGACTTAAACAGTTGCATACAAAGGGCTCCTCTGCTACCATGAAAAATAAACTCCAACTCCATTATTCCCCTATTGCATTTTTCTGGTGTTCCACTGGGAAAAGTAGGGGGTCTCCATTTAATTCTAGGGTCACTTGTTGACCAACTACAAATGTAAAAAGCAATAGATGGGTGTGGTGGTTTATACCTGCAATCCCACCTACTTGCGAGACTGAGGCTGGAGGACTGCAAGTTCAAGGCCAGCCTGGGAACTTAGCAAAACTTTGTCTCATTAAAAAAATAAAACAATGAAAAAATATGAGTATTGATTTCATTTTGCACTTACCCACATATCACTTTCTACTCTGCCCCAAATCCCAGCATGCTACTTAGGCTAAAATATTTTCCCACTTGTCAATCAACCCCAGATCTTGGGCGTGGCCCCCTCTGAAGGCATAGCTAAGATTTCCCTTTCGCTCCACGGCACCTAATAGGAGCGCTCTTGTGGCCCAGACTGAAAGGTTTTTGCCCCAGACACTGTAGCAGGTAAAGCCTTGGAGGTGGAACCAAGGGGCTCTATAGTCCCCACTGCTAGGAATTTACCTGTGGTGCAAAATAAATACCAATGGGCTACATATGCATCACTAATGCCCCTTAGGCACCACCCCAAACCTAAGCTACATGTATGCCCCCACACCACGTGTCTGTTGGAGAGAATGCCAGACCCCAGAGGGTCAGGGGGTCTCTCCCCACATTCTTAAAATAAAGGTCCATTTTAGTTTCATACTTATCGTTCCAGCCGCGCCAAAATCCTGTCAGCTGGTTCCCTTCCAAGTGTAAAAATCCTATCACAGACCACACACCCACAGGAAACAGCAGAGGCAGGGTGGGGTGGGAGTTGGGTGGGATGGGAATTGCCCAGGGGAAAGGAGGGTAAGAATGACTTTCCTAAGTCTTCAAACTTTACCATGAGAATTCTTCCCCACAACAGGAAGCAGTTTCCATAGTTGAAGAAATAAGTGGTTACAAAACATGGTATAGAAAAAAATCTGTTCTTAAAAAAAAAGCCAGGCTTGAAGCAGAAGGATTGCTGTGAGTTTGAAACCAGCCTGGGATACAAAGTGAATTGAGGACCAGCCTGAACTGCATAGCGAGACCCTGTCTCAAAAAGACCAAAAAATAAAAAATAAAATAAAATTTAAAAAGCACTTAACCTTGATTTAAACTGTAACTGAAGGATGCACACCTTCAAAGCAACCAGGTCTCCTTTCTGCCTCTCAGTGTCGGCCAACAAAGCAGGAAACCAGAAGCCTCAGATGGCAGACTCGTTTAAGCCCTTCTCTTTCGTTTACCCTCTTCTGCTATCTTGGTTACTTTTCTATTGTTGCTGGGACAAAATACCTGACACCTAAAATGAAGGAAGGAAAGGTTTATTTGGCTCACAGTTTGTGGAGGTTTCAGTCCATAATCAGCTGGCTCCAAGGCAGGGTGGCAGGAGACAGGGGCAACAGTTCAAGGCAGCAGAAGACAGAAAAAGCAACAAAACCAAACCCCTCCTCCTTTATACTGTACACAGGCCACCTCTCCCGTCAGGGTGGGTGTGTAGCACTCAGTCTCTGTGCCCTCTTCTTGCACAGGATGAGGCTGTTTACAAAGTAAGGACCCTGGCTCCCAGCTGAGTCCCTTGGTTAAACCTCTAAACTCAAGTTGATACAGTGTATCACCCATCACACCTCCTCTGCAATGCTTCCATGATTACAGATAGAGGTAGAATTCAGTTACCATGAGTGATTGCCTTCTTTGCTCAGTGACCCCTCTTCATTGGACATGTGTGCCTCCTTCATAAATCCTGGAGATTATTTAGCAACCTGAGACCATGATCAGGCTGGGTGATCCCATGTTATATGCTTTATTGCCATCAAACTCAAAAGAAGAGGGAAAAAAGAAGTCACAATCTGTCTCCTGGAACTACTGTCTCCCTCTTGCCCAGAGCCAGCACGCAACCTCTCCCTTCGAGGAACTGTCTTCCATGCTCATCCTTGTAACAAGAAGTCTCGGTCAGGATGCTGTTGTCCAGATGGTACCAATGGAAGGATGTGGAGTAGCATCCGTCTGCCGCTCTCCCACTGAATATTCTGATTCCAGGTCTCCAGGGAGGCTTGTGGGGGGCACATGGATGATTCGCAAAGGTAACTATGGAACAATGGATGGTTGATTTGCGAAAGCATTAACATTCCCTTTGAAAGAAGTGCAGTAAAGAAAACTCTGTGAGAAAGAGGTGCACTAGGGTGCAGGGGGAAAGTGAAGAGCAAAAAGAAGCATTTCTTCAATAACAGTTTTTCTTGTCTTTTTCAGAGAAGTTGGAATGCCTGAGGGCCAGCTGCAAGAAAATGTATTCCAATTAGCAAGCATTTTGCGCAGCTTTATGTTGTCTCCCTGAGCACAGCTCCTGAATGGTGGTATAATTTCCTGCCCCTAGGTGCTTAATTCAGAGTGCCTAGCTTACGGGTGCTCAACAAATAAATAAATGCTGGATTCAAGAGAATTCTGTCACTTGGCACTTAAAAGAACTCTAAGAGAAATTGAGGCTTAAAAAGACTAAGAAACTAGCTCTGGTCACATTGCTAAGAAGTTATGGCTTCCAGATATGAATCCGTATGTGCCTGTCTCAGACCTGTCCTGTGCTATAGCCAAGGAGAGAAAGAGTAAGGCATACCATCACAGCCAAGAGCCTGGGCTCAGACCTGGGGAGCACGCAATCAAACATACATTCAGCTAACCATTTCAGATATTTTATGATTATTGAAATCAGGAGATTGAGCCTATCCAGTAATAAAATCTGCACAGGAAGGTGTCAGTTCCCACGGGACGGGCCTTTTGAAACTGTAATGAGGGAAGAGAGAACAATGGTTCAATCTCATCTCCATCTTCCTTTACACTAAAATGATACATCAGTCATCACCCTTGTCACCACCAGCATCTCCATTATTTCCCCCGCCACCTTTCACTTCATCACACACCTCCTTCCGGTTCAGCGACATTCACGAACTCTTCTAGGTGAGAAAGGGATCTGTGTCAGGTTGTTAACTCCAAAGTCAGGTTGAGAGGGACAGAGATGTTCATCTCACCATCCCAGCATGTCTGTATCTGAATCTTCCAGCCAGAAAGACAGCTTCAGGTAACGGAGAATGGGTAGGAGGCAGGGCAAATTCATCAGGCTCAGTCTCTGAGCAGTTCACATTCCTTCATGTCACTGGGCCTCAGTTTGCTGCATGTGAAATGGGATAAGAGTGCTAGAGAAAAAAAGTAAGTCCAGGATCTACCCCAGGTGACAGACACTAGGTAGGGCACTGAAAAATGCATCTTGTCTGTCTCTTGTCCCATCCCAACCATTTCTAATTTGACACAGTTATACCAAAAGGTAAGTATGCTCCATTAATATTAAAATGGAATTGCTTAAATACATGGAAGAGAGAAATAAATGAACATATAGAGAGCTAAAAAATTATTGTATTTGGGCATTGTATATGACTCTGAGCCTCCTGGAAGCCAGGGCAAAAGTGAAAATCAAAGCTTTGCCCAAAAATGAAGAAATACACCAATGCTTCAGAAGAAATGCAGTCTAACCTGGCAATGGCTAAGAAGACAGCTCTCATGCAAAACCATCTAAAGCTAACACTGTGTGATGATAGGCAGATCTCCCAGCAAACATCTTACTTTAAAAATGCACATCGGGTTTTCACCTGAATGCTTTAATAAGGAACTTAGATAGGAACTGACAGCTTTCCATCAAAACTCACTTCAGTGCTAGCAGTCCCAGGGATTGAGCTGACATGGTCTAAGAACAATGCCTGACAGAAATGGGGCAGGATGCCAGGGCAGAATCGGGAAAGCACTGCAGGATAAAAACTTTATCACAGGAATTTGACTCTGCAGAGCCATTGGAGGTGCTGGGGAAGAAAGGGTCCAGAGCAGGGGACCAGGGCAGCATAGACCCCAGACACTGAGAAAAGAGCATAGGTGGGCATAGGGGAGCGTGGGGACACTCAGAAGCCAGACTCATTGAACACCTGGACAGGGACACCTGGCAGGGCTTGGGGACACCCCAGATCCCATCTGTGACCCTGTCTCTTCCTGCATCTGACCTCCATGACCTTGAGGATATAATGGCTACCATTCTATTCAAAAGTTCTCTTTTGGCCCACACATTGCAAGGTTATTCTGGTTAGTGTAGTGCCAATTTAGTTGGAGGTTCTCTGAACAAAAATTACACAGGGTTGCAACCCACCCCAGAAAACAGCCCAAACCAGGGAAAGAAACCAAGAGTACCTTCATTCTTGCTCGTATGGACAGTTTCAGGAAGCTGCCTATAGTGTTTCTGCCTCTGTTGTGGTGATCAACAGTTAGATCACTCTCTGACCAAATTACTTCACTCTAATTTTCAGGTAAAATTTCAGGTTGCAGCAGAGAAGCCCCAAACAATCACTTGCTTTAATATTTGACCTAATCAAAGCCTTAAGCTGCTTTGGAACAACATTCCAGAGCCTTAGTGGGTCTGGCTGAGTTCAAGATCAGCTGAGACCCCAAGAAGTCACAACTGTCCCATTTGAACCTCTACTCAGCAAGCAGTAGCACCCAGAGGGGCTGAAGCCCTGACTCTTCTACTTAGTAATTAATAATTATGCTCCTGATCATACAATAATTTTACTGTGGGTTTATATACAAAGCACTGTATATGCTCTATCTCATTTAATTCTCATTATACTTAAAGGTTTAACAGAGGAATGAGCAGAGGCTGCATGTTTAAAAGTTTTCTCTTAGTCAGAGTTAATGAGCACCAATTTAGGTCTTAAAGTTTGACCTCTGTGATTCCATTTCACCCTTGTACTTTCCTGGTCTCCTCCAACAGTATTTAATAAACCCCCAGCATTTCAAAGTGCCTCACACAAAGCAGATGCAGGAGGCAAGGTGTTAGAGCAGCATTAACATCTGGGTCAACTCTATCAGTCAAGACAGGCTCTTACCTTGTACCTCTAGAGTGCAAGCTGTAAAACAGCTCCATTCCCAAGAAATGTCATGCTCTAAGATTGCTGCTCTGGATCCAGCCATCACAGCACTTTCTGCTTTATGCAGCTAAACACACACACACACACACACACACACACACACACACACACACACCCTTGTTTACCCTGTATGTCAGCTGCTATCATCATGACAAAAATATAAGTGAATGACAACTGAGAGGAGGAGAGGTTTATTTTGGCTCACAGTTTAAGAAGTTTCAATCCGTGGTCAGCTGACTCCATTGCTCTTAGGCCTGTGGCAAGGCACAAACATCCTGTTGACAGGCAAATTGGTTGAGAAAAATTACCTACCTCGTAGCAGCCAGGCAAGAGAAAGAAAGAAGGGAGGGAAAAGAGTACGAGGAGTTAGAATACAAAATATTGTCCCCAAAGCCACTCCCCACAACTCACTCCCTTCAAAGTGGCTCTGGTCCCCAAGTTTCTACTACCTCAAGAGGCCATTAAATTGAATCAATCAATTGATTTAGCCACTAATGAAATTAAAGCCTTCATGACCCAGTCAGCTTCCAAAACCCCACTTCTGGACATATAGGTCTTCTTGGGGGTCATTTTAGATCTGAACCATAACCTCCTGCAAGGATCATGGAACAGTAAGATAAGCAGATACACGTGCTTTCTTGAAGCTACTATATACCATGTCCCTGCCATGCTTGTCATCAGGACTCGTACTTGTGTTCTGGGAGAGGGTTAAGTACTGAAAGGATTCCTCCTTCAAAGTCACATAAACTCAGTCCAACTGCCAGTCTTTGTTTCGAGACTCTGTACCTACCCACCCATCCACTGGAAGAAGTCTCTGTTTACACAGTGTTCTTAATGCTGACAAACAATCAGAGTCTCTATATTTATTTATTTTTAAATGACAAATAAAAATTTAGATTTGTTATGCACACGTTATTGTAAATATACATCCACTGTGGAATAGCTGAAGAAATTGACACGTACATTACTTATTATTTTTTGTGTTGAAAACGCTTAAAGTCCACTCTTCACAGTTTTTCAAGAACATAATACATTGCAATTAATCGCATTTCCCAAACCATAGAATACATTTCTTGCCTCAGTCCTCATGTCTAACTGAAAAAAAATTTTAAGACTTTTCCTTATCAGGCTCTGATGAGGAGAAAGGATGTTGTTCTAACTGTGAAAACATTGTCCCTTATGTTGCTAATGGGCTCAAAATGCCAATGATCTATTTTGTTGCAGAGTAAGGAAGAACTGTAGCACTTGTTTTTCATCCTCCATAACACTATTCTGTTCAAAAATTATGATCAAAATCATAAAATAGACTCTCAGCAAAGGTACCAAGAACTCTTCAGCATCATGGTTTCAGAAAAATTAATAAATTCATTTTGATTTATTTTGTTCATGAGTCAAAAAACATCTAATAAGTCAAACTTCTAAGAGAAAGCTGTAGGGGAAAAGCACCTTACAAATGAGTCTGAAGCCTAAGCCTGATGCCCTGAACCTATTTTTGGATAGAGTTATAGAAGAAATAGAAAAATGTCAGTCTCGTACTTACATATAGAAATTTAGAGTCTGCCCGTCTTGTGGACTTAGAAGAGTTATTTGTACCCTGGCCTTGTATTTAGAAATGGCTTCTCCAAGTTCTCACGTTTGTGCCTCCCTTCGTGTTAAATTGTTTTGCCTGACGATGCGTTCAGCTCAGTTGCCGTGGCAGCGATGCTGATATCAATCATGTAATAGCTAGAAGACAAATGATGTGCTTCCCTTCCTTTAGCCTGGAACGTTTCGCTCTTGTGGACAACGCCTTTAGTATAAAGTAATTTCCAGAGAAGTGTAAAAGAATTCTTTCCCGTCAGCTGATCTGCAAAGGGAAAGGGGTAGATCCGGTCAGCACCATGGACAGAGCCCACCCTGGCTGGTGGCTCAGACGGCAATCAGGCCCGACTGGAAACTGCTTCCAAAATCCCTCAAGCCTCTCCTTCCCCCACGCACTTTTTTCGTTGGCCCCCCTTCCCTTTCCCTTCCTTCTCTTTCACCTCTATTCCTCCCTCTTTGCTTTTGCTTTAAGTTTCTAACTCTCAGAAATTTGGGTATCTTGTTTTTTCACAATTTGAATTTTGATTTTTTTGGTCCTGGGGATTTTTCCTAAAATTTTTGATATTCTCATTTTTTCCCTTAAACCTCTTCACATGCTTTTGGGGGTTTTTTTCTCTTCATATTTCCCCCCTTGTGCCCATGCCCCATTGTGCTATATTATTTTGTTTATGGCGACTGCTGTGCTGAACAGGCCACTTCCCAAAAGGCTGAGGTTTGTTCTGGGTCTCTTCAACACAATTTCTGGATTTAAAAATGAAAGCAAAAGCTGATGCACTTGTATGCCACATCCTGGCAATGTATAGTGTGTATCACGTCTTACAGAGGTAAGTTGCCACCCAGTGTGTTGGCAAGAAAGAAGCGGTAGACACAGATGGAGTTATTGAGAAAAGCTTATTAAGGGACTGCTTTCAAACGCATCAGAGGATCAGGAAAGCCCAATGAAGCAGAGAGAAACCCCTGGGACTAGCAATGCCCTGAGCCCATTACACTGTTAGCCCTAAAGAAACAGGGAAGAGGGTGTTTAATGGGATCTGGAATGGCTCTCTGACAGAAGTGACAGCAAAGGAATGAAGACCGTATTGCTGAGCCACCAGGAAGGGATGGGAGAATCAAAACCAGAACTTACCCTCTTGCTCTGCTCTCCAGTTCTGTTTTAAATAGCGCCCTGATGCCTGAATTTAAGGGAAGCCATAAAACAAGCATCACCAATATAGTGAATAAAAGTCAATCTCCAGGCCCAACATAGAGCAGAGGAGGGAGAGGGATCTAAAGGGAAGGCAGAAATAACCAGATGTAGACAACATGCATTATTGGGATTTACATGATAATACTGAAAAATTACCAAGGCCTTGTGAACTTGGGTAGTATTGTAGAACCCAACTTATCCATATTCAATGCCTGGTTTCTTACTCTGGTTCTTTGTCTTCCCTAAAGTATTAAGACCAATTATTCATCATGAGACTCCTCATTCAATACCACTCACCACCTGATAAGTAAGTAGATGGTTTATCATTGTCTAATACTTTAACATAACAAATGAAATGCCACCAGACCAGAATGTTCAGTCATATGAGCACAATCAACTTCATGTTCTACTAAAGCCTTTTCCTCAACCCCATGCAATGATTTAGTTTTTAAAGTTTCCTCTGACTGAGGCTGAGCATGGCCCTTAAAGTCCACAAATAGCCACACTGCTGTGGTTTCTGACAAAGCACTTCGACTGCAAGACGCAAGCTCATGCTCCTTATTTATTCATCTGTTCTTGCCAAGAAAACCTGCCAGCTCCTCCCAGTGCACGTCTCCTGGGGACGATGAGAGGAGAAATAATAAGGGCACCTTGAAGAAACAATGTAATTATACAGAAAGTACTGTGGGCAGTGGTGACAGCTGAGATGATTTTGCCATCTCATGTGGAACTAAGAACAAGAGTCCTCCTTTCTCTGCCAGTGAGAGAAATGTGAAGACAAATTCCAGCAACCATCCATATATGTCTCCTTAAAGATTTATCTCCTCAATGGAATCCTGGCATTTACATACTGCTGCATAGCAAAACGACTAACAGGCTTCCCCTCCCAAAGACTGAACCTATGATTTGGTCTGGCCACCCCCATGCTCTAGCCAGCTGATTAAACTCTCCATCGTCAAGTCACTAGAGACACATTGATACCATGGGCTAAGAGTTCTTTGCTGCTGGGTCCATACCACGGGACGATCTTTCTTAATATCTGCAAATAACTGATGTATTGAATGGCAGCTACTACCCGGTGTTTGGAGATGTTTTAGTATAATACCACTCATAGGATTCAACCTTTCAGTCTGTGCCTTTTAGTGAAGTTCTACATCACAAGTTGTTTTGTACCCTAATGGATTCTCCCACTTGGATGAACAGTAATTTAACAGACATCTGTTATTTTATCTAAGAGCCTTGTTCTCCTCCAAGGAAGTGCCCCCTGGCCTCCTCTTGTACAATAAAACTTCTCCAGTCTCAGTCCACGTGGTTTAGGTCAAGTTAAAGCCTCCAGGAAAAGGCACAGCACACAGACCTGGCCAACTGGTGAATCTAATCCCTGTATCCTGTATTAAGGAAGGCTAAGTCATATTTAACAAGCCAATAGAATGGACTACTATTCCAAAATTTCATGAAAATTATTGAGAAGAAAACTCTTTCTTCTGAAGATTGCCAAAAGAGGACAATAGATCCTAAAAGCCAAGATGATAAAATCTCCAGATCTAGCCATACCTGATTCTGTATCTACCTCTGGATTCCTGAAGGATAAAAAAAACACTTTACCTTGTTGTTTAAGCCAATTGGTGTAACAATATTATCACTTATAGCTAGAAGAAAGAACCTTGGTAAATACAAGTGGGAAATTACAAATTGGAATATTCCCCAAAATGTAAGGTCATATAATTATACTTCTTTAACTACTCGTTTAAATTCCTTTTTTTGATGGGGGGAGGCAGGCTAGGGGTAGCAGAAATCAAATCATGACCTCATGCTTGCCGGGCAGGCACTATGCCTGCTAAGCCACATCCCCGGGCCCTTTATTCTAAACTCTAGGCTTCCTGCATTTTATCATCATTGCATCTAAGCTGATCTGTTCTGAAGCAAGCTAGTCTTATATCCAGTGTCTTGTATCCACATTTCACATTGTCATTCAAATCAGATCCAGCCCCCTGCAATGCTTCTCTGAGGAAAATGCCCAAGAGGACGCCCACACTAACCCCCCCGTCCTCTAAGAGGGGAGTGACTCATTCTCCCACAAGGATATGATATTATTAAAATCTTCACTCTCAACATTTTAGGATACTACTCTCCAAATGCATTACAGATACTATTTTTAAATTAACTCTTTGAGTTAATAATCTCTTTATTAACATGTCTTTGCATGCAGGACCTTGTTTGCTATTGAAGTTCAGGTTACTATTGAGAAAATATTCTCTTCCCTCCACCTCTCAATATGAATTGCATTAGTCTTGATCATATGTCTTGCTTCACCCAATAGAATATTAAACCTCAGAGTCCTTGAGGACTTTTACAAAGCCTGGTTTGAATTTTGAGCTCCAAGAAAAATCTGTATGAACATCTTGCCTTGGGTAGCCATTGTCACTTGGTCCAGGGCTTCAGAATCACTACATGTGGAGCAGACCTAAGCCAAACATGGGCTGGAACCAAATGGACCCAACCTGCAGCCTGAAATAAAGACACCATTCAGTAAGCCCAGCTAAGATCAGCCACACCATAGGAAACTGGATTGCAAGAATAATGCAGTTGTAGTAAGCCATAAGTATAGAGTGATGTTCTACACAACTTTACAGTGGCAATAGCTGAACACTACACTCTGCAAAACCACATTTCTGTGCTTGTGTACTAATGCACCACTTATTCAACAAGTACACTCAAAGAGATATAAGGTATATGAGAGAAATAAGGGCTTGATCTACGTACGATCACTGCATATTATCCCTAAATGTGATCTTAGACACAATCTCCATCTCCAATTCACATAGAGATTAAGAAAGTGAAGGGACTTGTGTCAGTTACATGAAAAAAAGACACAGCCAAAATCAAAACAAAGGAGCCTTCACTTGCAGCCCCACAGTGTCCCTACGCTACCACCCTCACCTCTCAGGTGTTTGTAGACTGATGCATACTCTGCCTGAACCTCTCATTCTGCTCAGATTGGTAACCCTGATTTTATCTCTTCCCGGAATTGTCTAATGATCACCTAACAGCAAAGGACAGAGTATAAAAATTAACCATGCTGGACATCTGAAATGGTTTTCACTACCCAAGGAGAGAGGTACTGCCAATGTGTCTACTCCGAGCTATCAGATATGGACAGAGCACCTTTCCCCAAAGTCTGTTTTCTGGATGCCTGAGTTTAACTTTTTTTTTGCAACTATGCTAATCATTTAGAGAACACACTTTTAATTTTGTTATGTGAATATGTTCTATTAAAGATGTTATAAAAAGCCTCTAGGCAAAATGAATTAAGACCTCCATAGACATTGAAACCAGAAGTCACAAATTCAGGTCACTTTAGGGGCCAGATCAGGCATGCAAAGCCTGTGAATCAGGAGGCTGTGAGGGAATTCTGCAAATGGGGCCACTCAGATGCAATTATACTGGGTGGGAGAATGACAGGCACCAATTCCAGCTAATCTCAACCCTGTTGCCAAATCTTCAGTTACTGCAAAAGTAGCCACATTCTTAAATTTTTATGGGAAAGGGTCAGTTTTAGAGGTCTGAGGCCATTTTATTATCATTTCCATCTGTATAAAACATGGCTTCCAGCTAGATGCCACTAGTATGTAACCTCTGACACAAACTAATGCAGAGTGGACTATATTGCTAGAAATTAAATATACTTTGATTAGCTTCTATACAAATAGAATTTTAAAAGAGAAAATAAATCTACAAATCCATTAAGACTGTGTCACATGGTCAATTCTAGACACACCTGTTTGTATGAATGGATTTTTTTTTATTTCCTCTCTCAATGATCACAAGAAGATAAAATAGATATTGCAGGACCATAAGACAAAATAGATACTGCATGATGATTTTCTTAAAAATAAACTATGCCATGTTTCTTCGAACCATGAAAGAACTGAAATCTTCAAAGAAAAAAAGTCATGTATCTGAGAATACAACCATAACTTTATAACTGGTCTTCTAGGACATTAAATAACATGACACATTGTCTTACTTTCTTTCATTGCTAGGACCAAATACCAGACACCAAAGTTAAAAGAGGAAAAGTTTGTTTCAGCTCCCATCTTGTACAGGTTTCAGTCCATAGTCAGCTGATTCCACAGAAGGGCAGCATGGCAGAAGGTCATCCAGAGGAGAGACAGCCCATGGCAGGGTAGGCAGGAGCCGGCAAAGCGGCAACTGCATAAGCAAGCCTGTCTCTCCCTTTTATCCAATCCAGTCTGCCACCAGGACTATGCAGTAGAGTAATTTAGTAGGCACACCCTTAGCTCAGTACCGCGGATCCAGTCAGCTCAGAAAATCCTCATGTATGAGTACATGGTGTTGTGGCAGTGAGAGAGGTCTAGAAACAAGCCATAGCACACATCATTTCTCTACTTTGGGTAGGTCATCTGAACAGATGTTAAATAGCGTGCATTCCATTGCATTCAGGTCACAGGATAATCTGTCCTAGAATCTTATGTTTTATTACAATTACAAAACTATTATCTATCTTCTAACATTTGAACCTCCATTTTATGCACAAAATTTTTGTCTTTGTAAATCTCAGTTTATATTTGCTAACAAGCCACACATTTGTTTTCTCTAAGGTGTTTCCACATTATAGGCAATTTTAGAAGTACAAAACAGTCTTCCTATTAAAGATAATTTCCATAATCCTTCAAAAAGTAAATTGAGGAAGATTTACTGTGTTTTTTAAAGATCATGAAAAATAAAAAGGAAATAACACAAGGTAGGGAATTCATGAATAGGTAATAACTTTCCTCAGACAATAAGCCTTGAGAAATAACTAATTAATTTTCCAAATGGGCAAACATTATTTTGTAGTCCTGTAGACCTCGGGAAGAGTCTAAAGATAGTGAATAGCAATGTGCTTCTAATTTTCAAAGTAACATTCAAAAGGGCCCTTGGTCCTCATGGTTTAGCTACTTCAAGTCCTATCAAAATAATAGAGCCTAAATAAGCCCAAGAAATAAATTTTTACTGTCCTAGAAAATAAGAAAGCAAGAAAGGAATAGCTTTTGTTTATGAAGAATTGATTAGTCTGAATAAATCTGATGGCTTAATGAACTTGTAAAATGCATATAACCCAAAGCATTCTAGTTTTGACAATGTAATAATAAGAAAACAATTGAAGAAGCCCCATGAATTCTCCCTACTACATGAATTTAAGATGGTTTAGAGGCAAGTTTGCTGAAAAAAAAATTTAACTGAAAGCAAAACAGAGACAGGTCACTTAAGAAAACCATATAAGCTGGCAAGGGAACTGGGGGTAGGACCAACAGAGTCCCAGTGATTGGGGAGGTATGGGTGCATATAAAGGAATGAATTAAACTGTTTCAAGTGCCTGAATCTTCAGTAACAACAATTGCAAGAGTGTATATAAATATCACAGAAAAAAATTTTGAGGAAAAAAAAACAATGTTGAGATTTTTTTAAAAAATGGCAGAAACCCACAGTGGTAGCAGTTTCATGAATCTTGAGGATGGACTTGAACAGAGGTCAGGGGCAGGGGGAGTCATGTAAAGAACCCTCTTTAAGACCTGGTGGTCCCATATGATAGCACAGGACTGCTGCCAGTAAAGGGAACCTCACTGCTCAGGGAGGGCTAAGAACAGGTGCCCCAGAAATTCCAAGCACAGTCTAGTTTCTAACCAGGCTGTCCTTTAAATCATGACCTTTAGCTGCACACATCCAGTGTAAGACAATGAACAGAAAAATCAGTTTTCTCTAGTAGGCTGAAGAATATTCAAAGGTCCACTAATCTCCCCCAGTGCTACTTTGTGCCCTACCTCATGTTAAGTTAGCTCTGACTGGAAGCTCTATGGATACAAAGTCTTCCCTCTAGAAGTAGATCTGAAAGAGAAAGTCCCATTCACTTCTCCTGTGATGTGGGCTGTATAATCACCCATAGAACTATTGATGGGAAGTAATGAATCCATGAAATTCTGAACTCTGTAAGACAAGGTCTTTAGAGATGGTGGGCATCTGATCTTCACCATAACCAAACACCCCATGTTATTGCTATGGATACGGCGGTAAATAAACTGAATGAGTCCCAAGATGTTGATGATTTCCATGTCTGCTACCAAGTCTCAATCTGTTTACATCAGGTTTTATTCCCCTTGAGTCTATAAAATTAGTAAATACAAGAAGGTTTGAAGGAAGTTTGCAAAAACAATCTGTTGGCTATTCAAATATTAAAAAGCATGAACTTTCTCTACATTTGCCAAGCTACTACTGAGGATGTTCTTTCCTTCATAGTTTGTGCTACAGTATCTTTTGAAATTGCACGTTTTGGATGGTGAAGGATAATCCAATCCAACTGTCCCTCTACAGATGAAAAGACACAGGCTTTGAAAGGAGCGAGGATTCAGCCAGGTGACACACATAGCCAGCGAGACCACGGGCTGCAGCAGAGTTCCTGGCAACTGGCTCCTGGGTCGTCAAAACATACTGCCATCATTCTCCTTCCTGCTCATCTCCTTTCTCCCAAATCCTGACTAGTATTTTAAAAAGGAGCTGAGAGCCAGGCATGGTGGCTCACGCCTGTAATCCCAGCACTCAGGAGGCTGAGGCAGGAGGATCGTTGTGAGCTCAAGACCAGCCTAGGATACAAAGTGAGCCCAAGACCAGCCTGAACTGCACAGCGAGACCCTGTCTCAAAAAGACAAAAAAAAAAAAAAAAAAAAAAGGAGCTGAGAAATAGCCATCTAAAAGAGCAATATGCATGCAGGCATGCATGGATGCGTATTTGCATTTCAAATATCAATCCAATGTATGAATACATTTCCTCCACTGGCATACTACTTTGTTGTGTGCTAAAAATTTAGCATTTATATCACAAAAACTCTTTTCATTTGCTCTGCTGTTATGACAATATTATGATAAGCTGTCTTCTGTGTAAACCACTAAGAATAACATTTTACTCAGTCATCCAGGTTTTCTTTAGTTTGTACCCAACCTGACATGACTTTATTTAAAATGTAGATATATGTCTTCATCTCTTGTCTGTTGCTATAACAAAATACCTGAGGCCAAGTAGCTTGTAAAGGACAAGTTTATTTAGTTCCCAGCTCTGAGTGTTGGGAAGTTTACAAGCATTACATTGGCATCTAGAGAGCTTCCTGCTGCATCACAAGGTGGTGGTAGGGCATCAGATGGTGAGACTCCCTAAGCTATCCAGAAAGAGCCCATTTTTAAACTGAAGGCACTCCTATGGTAACTCACCAAACCATGAATGGATTAAGCCTTTCCTGAAGAGCAGAACCCTCAGACTCCAGACCCCTCTCAAAGGGCCCGGCCCCCAACACCGCCATAGTGCTGCTGAAAAATTTCACCCTGGGTTTCATAGAAGACAAGTCGTATTCAAATCGTGACAAGATTCAGCATGCACTCAGATTTCATCACTGAAATTTATTTAGGAAATGAAGTATTGTGGTTTCAGAAAAAATTAATAAATATCTCTAAATAGATGGTAATTTCATGTTCATTTTCAGAGAGATTTAGCTGTATTAGCAGTGCTATTTCCTGACACACGTAATCTTCTAAATTGACTTGTTTGGTGTTCCTCAGGTCTATTTTTCTAAAGACTAAGTTTTTACCTCTGTTGCTGCTTTTGAAATGCACTCCACGACTGGGACTCTATCTAATGTAATTTTTACATTTGATCCTATTTTTCTCAAATGACAATACAGGCCGGAAGAACAATGTGGCTGGTGTAGCTGCATATCAACCTGGTGCCTTGATTCAAAATACAGATGAAATACAAGCAAAGGAGATAGTACAGGGGCTGAAGTTCCCTGATAGGAAAATCTTGTGCTACAGTCAAGCACAGGAAAGGAGGGTCAAGGTAGTGGGCGAAATTAGGGACAAAATAAAGAAAACCTTGGCAGGAATGAGCTGCCACACAGTAACAAGCTGAAGCACCCCAAGTTAGTCTGTTCACTTTTATTGGTACTTCTCCAAAAACCCAATTCCCTTTCATCTTTACCCCATTTCCTAACACCTTCTTAGTTTGGTTTTTGTTGTTGCTTTGTTTTGCTGAGGGTTTTTTTTTTCATTGTTTTTAGAAGTTTGAGTAATAATGGTAATCATAACATACAAGTTTCGTACATTTTAACCAAAACCTCCAGCAATGCCTACGTTTTTTATTTGGCAATGCTTGAAAAGGCACCAACAACCAGGTCTCTGAAGGCAGGTTGCCCACGGCATGAAGAGTGCTTGCTCTTTTCTACCTAGGGTGTTTTTCGTGTGACTTCGTTTTAAAATGAAATGTGAAACACCACCACACACAGGCACGCACACGCATGCGCGCGCGCACACACACACACACACACACACACACACACACACACACACACGTACGCATAAGTCTCTTACCTCTCATCCAACTAAGCCAGGATTTTGCTTTGGTACTACCTGAGGAGCCAGGCCAGTGTAAACACTCTGCAGCTCAACAATATTTAAGTTTCTCCAAAACAATCGCTCATTTCTCTGCAGCAGAGCTCGGCTGGCTCTTCCACTTGGGCAAAAGGAGCAGTGAGTGGTCAGCAGCACGCAGTCACGTAGGAGTACTCCTCTCGGAACCCGCTGACTTAGCTGACACCCTGCCCTTCGGCGGGGACGCGCCCCCCGTGAGGCCGTTCCCGAGTCGTGACCCCCACGCCGGCACCGGGAGCGACCCCTCCCCACACTTGCGCCCTGGCTGTCCCCACGCAGCCCCGTGTCCCCGCGTCTGGAACTGCGCCTCCTCCTCCGAACGCGTCGCGGTAGCTGATGGGGACGAGGCTGGACCCTAGCTGGCTTTCCAGCTGTTCAGTTCCTGACCTGCGTGGAGCCTTTTTTTAAAAGTGGTTCCTGCACCTAGCCCCCGGGAGTCGCCCTCAATGGGTGGCTTTCCCAAGCCTCCCGGGCCAGAAGGGGAGCAAAGCAATCTTCCCTGGGGCTCGGTAAAGTGGCAGGAGGAGGGTTAATACTGCTTTGTTATTGCCACGAATGAGGAAGAGAGAGCGAGAGGTTTGCAGCCAGGAGGAGGAATGGGAGAGGCCTGGCCCGGCTCCCCGGGGGCCTCCGAGAGCGGCTCCACCGTAATTCCCTTTCCCGAGCCCGCAGATTCCCACAAACAATGACATCACCGGCGCCGGCCGCGGGACTCTCCGGGACGCGCGCGGCAAGCGGGGGCGGGGGCGGGGCGCGGGTCCCGAGCGGCGCGGGCGGGCGGGGCGGGCGGGGCGGGGGCGGCCCGGGGCGGGGCGGCGGCGGCTCGGACCCCATTGGCCGCCGGCGAGCGCGCGTCACCCGGGCTGGCGCTCGCCTCCGGCCCCCTCGGAACTGGAGCCGAGGAGGAGCCGAAAATGCAGATTTAGCATCAACACCGACATCCAGCCACTCGCTCTCGCGGTCGCTCTCCAGTGCACACAGCGCCCCAATCGCGCCCCGCGAGTCGGGCCGCTGAGCTGCTCGGCTTCCCCGCCAGCCAGATGCCGGCGGCGGACGCGCTCTGATCGGCTGCTCTCCAAAGCCTGCTGAGTCCCGCTTCGCATACAAAGATATTTTATATAAATAATAATAATAATAACAAAGCCCCCAAACTCCATACCTATTTTTAATTGGCACCCTCCCTCCGGGTGCCCTGTCCAGCCAGCTGCGCGCCTCCAGTCCCACTTCCCACTCCGAGAAGGATGAAGGGGGGCTGTGGCTCGCAGTGGCCGGCGGCCGCCGGGCTCCTCTTATGTGTCATGGTTTCTGCATCGTCCGAGGGACCGGTCTTCACGAACCATTTCCTCGTGGAGTTGCATAAAGGGGGAGAGGACGAGGCTCGCCAAGTTGCCGCGGAGCACGGCTTCGGAGTCCGGAAGGTAAGCTCTCCTGTGCATTTCGCATGTCGCTTCCAGGCGAAGGGCAGCATCCCTGCGCAATCTCCCTGCAGATTTGCAAGTTTTCTTTTCCCTGCGATGCAGATATTCTGCCATCGGCGCTTACACACGACGCTGCCTCCGGTGATCTTTCACGGGTTATGTAATTAAAATGTCCTTCGTCTGCACTAGTAAGGTCATCAAAATCATTTAATGCTCTTTGACTTGGTGGCGGCAAAAAGAGTGTAACACTTTGCAAAGGGTGCTATGCGCCCGGGCTGCTGTCCGAGGTACCAAGTTCTCCGGGCTGCCTAAGGCAGGAGGGGTGAAGCCACCTTCCCCACCCCCATTCCCGAGAAAGAGTCGTTTCCCGCCGTCAGGACACTGGGAGTGGACACTGCTGTTCACCTCGGTGTTCCCCGAACTCGCGCCTTGCGGGGCTTCCCTACCTCCCGGTGACTTGATCCTCGCGCTTTTCTGGGGACAAGAGCTTCCAGACTCTAAGAGGCTTGTGACATGTATCGGTCTGGCTCCCAAGATCCAGGCAGAACTTCTACGCCCGGGTCCCCTGCCCGCGACCGCCCACGCCCTGAGCGCACTACTGGTTGGCTCTGAGTTCTCAACTCCCGGCTGTGAGGGGACTAGAGAGAGAGGTGGATTTGGAGAGGAATTCCCCAAGAAGTGAGGTGTCCTCTGCCGGTCTGTGGGCGGCCAGCCTGGCTTTCCCAGGAGAGCTCGGGGATCCCCACTCCTATAAGTTGTCAGAGGCCAGCTGTTAGGGTAGTCGGACGCCTCTGGACTCCTTTGGAGGCGCCAAGGGACCCAAGGGGAGAAATAGCGCGAGCGCTGCGCGGGGCCGTGGTTGTGTCCGAGAGATCTCTGGCGTCCTCAGGGGACCTGGCGCCGGATGGGTGGAGGGAGGATGAAGCTGGCTGGAGGGTGCAGGAAGGACGGAAGGATGCATCTGGCTGCCAGGAGGCTGGATGGACACCAGGGACTTTCCGGGCCCCATCCCTTCCTCCTGGGTCTAGCAGCAGAGATGCGCGGGATGCGGTGGCTGCTCCCAGATGCTGCTTTTGCCTTGAAGGGCGCGGGAGCCGGGATGCTGGCTCCCATCCCGACTCCCAGCCTCCTGCTTCCCTCCCAGCCACTGCGAGGGCTCCCGGACTCGCTGGCGGCGGGCTCTCCCGCCCGCAGAAGGCGTAGGCAACCGCCGCGATTTCCATCCCAGCTGGGTTTGAGGACGAATTTGGCGGAGGTCGGAGAGAAGACGCGGCGCGGGCTTGTGGAGCGCGGGCGGGTTCGGAGGAAGAGAACTTGTTGCTCCGGGGAAGGGAAGCGTGGGCGGAGCACGGAGGGGAGCCACCCTGGAGGTAGAGCGGCGGCCCGGCCGGGGCCTGAGGACTGTCCCGAGGGAGTGTGTCCCGTCGCTAAACAAGCAGACCCTTGTCCTTCTCCAAGAAAGGAGCTTCATTTACTTTTTATTTGGAGACAGGGGACTTCCTAATTCGTCAAGGTGGTCAGGCTTGGCTGGAATATATGATCCTCCTGCCTCAGCTTCCCAGAGTTGTGCCCTTACAGGCATGTGCCACCCCAAATTTGGCAAGACCCAGGATCCAGACACCAATATAACGTACAGTCGTGATGATGATTGACTGACAGGCATTGAGAACTGTTGGGAGCTGGGGTCCTAGCCCGCAGTCTGCCATTGTGGCTGAGCCTGTGGGGACTGAGGAGGAAATCCGTTCACAAAGAGACCCAAAATAAAAACATGCAAAGATTGGAAGACCGACCTTTCTGAGGAAACTAGGGGTCTTTACCCCTTAGGTTCTGGGGGTCCTTCGCTGCTGCAAATGCTGGGAAGTCCTGTGGCATCCAGCACTTTGGGAACCAAAGGGCAGCCAAGGAGGATGCTACCACCGCCCATGACTCCTTTTCCCCAAGAGCACCTTTTCTCCGGGAGGCAGACATTGTTACCTTGGTTTTCTCTCTCCTCCCGCTTTTGAAAACGTGCCCTTAGGACCTGATGGGAGAAACCTCAGTGTAGCTGATACTGAGCATGGATTAAATGGTTAATTCAAGATGTTTACTCTTTTCAGTAGGAATAAACACCCTGATGAGGGAGCCACATTTTGTCTGTTGTAATACAAGGGCTTGAACCCAGAGTCTTCATACTGAGCTACTTCTTGGTCCTTTTTTATTTTTTAATTTTGAGACAGTCTTGCTAAACTGCTAAATTGCTGAGGCAAAGCTCAAACTTGGTGATTCTACTGCCTCAGCCTCCCAGAGAGCTGGGATCGAAGCTGTGCACCACCATGCCCGGCTGGGATTCATGGTTTTGACAATGGAATTCCAGCATGAAGCTCTAAGGCAGTCTCATTGCCTGTGAACTATTCAGGTGGACTTCCCTTAAATACCTCAGGAGCTTGCACTTTGGTGAAGGCAGGTAACTAAACTTCTTTTTTCCCTTTCTCTCTTGGAAATGAGTGCCCTGATTTTGCACCACAGTTCTACAGGTCCCAACTGGGAGGAGTGGGCTTTCACCTAACTGCCTCTTCTTCCTTCTCCAGCACCTGTCATTAGTGCCTCTTAACAAACCCAGTGGTTTCACCCTGCTGTATAGGTAAGGAACAGTCAGCCCATGACAGGATGCTTCTGCCAGATGCACCTGCATGGGGCACCTGCCCGGCCTAAACCCTCAGTTCCTCCTGTGGATCCAAGGGGTGCCTGTCTCTCAGGCCCGGGATCTATCTTCCCTGAGCATGTGGACCCCCAAGGATCTTCCCCTCTCAAGGATCCAGCAGGGCCAAAGGAAGAGACAGGAGTGTCCTGGCCTGGTCCTAAACTGCGGAGAGTGTAGCTGTTCTTCTTCCCAGGGAAACCTGAAATCACAGAGCTTATGTGGTCTGCATTTCTGGCTCTCTTCCCATAACCAGCATATAGCCCCAGAAACTTTCTCAGCTTTGCTTGTGATTCCAGGTCTCCCAAGTGCTGCCTGCACTGCTTTCAGTATAAAGCTCTGTACCATTGCTGACTTTTGTTATTTGTTCTGCATTTCAAACCCTGAATATGCCATTCTGCTCCCACGCTCTGGGCCTCAGCAGCTCCCCATCTCCCACTGCCTCCTGCAGTGCCCAGCCTCAGGCACCAAAGAGTCTCCAGCCTCTCCACAGGAAGCAGCAGGAATGCAGACAAGAGGACCTGCTTGGTCCACTCACCAGGCCCTTCCAACTTCACAAACCAGAAGTTATAGGTAGCAGCTCCTGCTCACAGGGGAAAATCTGAAAGCTCTAAGAGGTTAAGTAAATGCTCATAGCTGGCAAGTGATAGACCTCAAATTTAGAACCAAATTTGCTTGACGGAAAATAATTATTTCTCTACCCTATTCTCACTCCAGAAAGCCTTTCCTGATTGCCAAGAACTCTGCAATATTTTTCTGTTTCTTTCCCAATATTTTTCCTTTCTTTCCTTTTAATTTTTCCTATGCTAAGCATTTATTTGATGCTAGCATATGAACATACGTCATCCACTAACATGGACACATCTGTACTTCCTCAGGGGACTCTAAATCCTCCAAAAGGAGAAAGATGCATCCTCCGTCTGACAGTCCCAGTAACAGCCTGATTTCATGTAAATGAGATAGTAGAAACGTATTATTTATAATTATTATTTGTTAATTATTTAATTATTGGATTCTTACAAAATCATTAGCATATACGTTTCTCCTTTTAAATGGAATAAAATACCTATAGCCATCTCAGACAGGTGTGTAGAGAATAAAGTTTTCTGTTTTACCATGACCTGGCCTGGCCCCCAAACCCTGTGCACATCAGGACAGACACAAACATTTAGAGCAGTATCTCTGAGACCTCAGCCCAAAGAGCGGCTCTGAATTCTCAGCACCCTGCTCATCCCAACTCCCCTGAAACAGAAAACAAAAACTACTTCCTGAAGCTGTGTGGAGGACGGCCCAAAAATGAAGAGTTGTGATTTAAAAACATCAAGAGTTATGATTTTAGAAAAAGGTGACTCACCTTTTTTTGATTGGTCTGTTGGTTTGCATAGGATCTGTTTTCTTTCTGACTCTCAGGGGACTGACATAAGGTGCTCACACAGTTAAAATGAAGTGACCAATTCTATATGCATGACAAATGTTTTAATTCCGAAAACAACCTAATAGTTCTGGTAGCACACAATAAAAAATAAATTTCTGCTGATTTTACTTTTCTGGATGTGTAATGTAATTTAATTTAGGAGCAAGCACAGTTTAATGTATTCAGAAAATGAGTGCCCTTGTGGAACCAGCTCCCAGATCATGAGACAGATTCATCAGCCTGCAGGTCTCCTCTCATTCTCCTGCAGAGTTTTCAGCTTTGCATTGTTGCTTTTGTACACATCAAAGTAGAGCTACCTCTTTTTTACAGATATTTCTTATCTATAGCTTCAATCAGCCACTATCTTAAACTCTATATGTATAGACTTCTCCCCCTCTCTGTTATTCCCTGAACAACACAGTATGGCAACCATTTACCTAGCACTTACATGATCTAGGTGTTTAGAGAAGGTTTCCAGCACACACAGAAGAACATGTGTGGGTTCTGTGTAAATCCCACACCATTCCACAGAGGGGACTGGAGAATGTGGGTATCCTCTGAGGTCCCAGGACCAATCCCTCAGATACCAAGGGGCAGCTGTGTGCATGCTTTGCTAAGCCCATAATGCCTTTCTGCTAGAAATTCCTAGGAGTGAGCTGAGTCAGCTCTAGGGGATGCACACATTTGGTTTTAGGAGCCAACATCAGTTTTTTTTTTTTTTTTATTGTTGTTGTTTTGTTTGTTTTTATTGCTGTGTAACAAATCACTACAAACCAGATGACTTAAAACCAACCAGGTATGAAATTTCACAATATTTCTAAGTTAAGGATCCTGGTGCTTTAGGTAGCTGAGTCCTCTGCTGACAACCCTCAAACTAAAATCCAGGAATCATCTAGAGGCATAACCAGGGAACTTTGATTTTATAAGAATGTGATTCCTCATGGATTTAGGCCTGGTCTTCATTTTTCTTGCCTACTCTGGGCCAGTACCATCCATCTCCAGAGGTCATTTTTAAGAGTGCACACCATGGGCCCCTCCATGGCCTTCCCACATTCCCCCTCTTCACATCTCGTCCTTTGGGAGGCCCCAATCCTTTCATAGTGTTAACCTGATTAGGTCAAACTCACCATGATAATTTCTAAATCTTTTGATTAAATTAAGTCAACTGATCCTGGACCCTAATTAATTTGATAAATCTCTTCTTCTTTGTGTAATCTAATCAAAGAAGTGAAATCCAGCCTACTCCAAGTTCTCTCCACCCTGTCCATACTCAAGGGAGGTTTTTATACAATTCACGGATACCAGGAAGCAGAAATTTGGGGGGCTATCTCAGAATTCTTCTACTACTTCAAACAGTCACACAGTTTCCAAAAATAATTATACCAAACTATATCTGCACCAGCAGGACATGAGAGTTCTAGTTGCTCTACATTCTCCCAATATTTGATATTTTCACCTATGTCCTGTAAGCCATTCTGGTAAGTATGGTGATTTTTAACTGAAATTTCCCAGCTGATCGATAATAGTTGGACACTTTTGGATATATACTGCCACCTATTTAATGATGCCTTAATGTCCCAATCATACTGGATCCAAATTGAATACTTTCACTTCTTTCTACAGTCATCAGTCAAATGAGTTGCTTCTAACAGTATGCTGCTATCCCTATCCTGTTCTCTCCATCAAGACCAGAATGGGATGAAGGAAAAAAAAAGAGATAAAAAAACAAGATATAGATTTCATACTTTCAAAAGGATTCCTACCTAAGAATCCCTTAAGGAACAGTTCTGAGCCTGCATGACCTACTACCATAATCTCACAGAGGAAAACCCCAGCCTTGCTTCCCCAGACAGACCTGCCTTTGATTATTTTGGATCCCAATTTAATACATTTTTCCTTAAGTCAAATCCATGCTCATCCCTCAATCCTCTCTGGTTGACCTGGGCCAGAGTGTTCTCTCTCTGCTGGGGACTTCAACTGTATATTATGTGTTCCTTTCTCCACCTCCAGTAGTATCACAGGACTCGCTATCACCAATGCTTATCTTGCGGCTGAAGTGAACCAGAAACAGTAATCTTCAAAGGTGAAAGTGATGGGATTTTGAGTCAGAGAGCACTGAACACTTGACTGCATCTCTCAGTCTCTGAGGCTCATTGTGTTCTGAAAGTTGATAATAAAATACAGAGGTTGCTGGCTGTCATGGTGCACACCTACTCACCCAGCTGTTAGGGAGACTAGGGCACGAAGATTTCTTGAACCCGGGAGTTCAAGACCAGCCTGTTAAAATGACAAGACTCTGTCTCAAAAAACTTGAATAATATGACTGTGAAAAATCAGTGCATGTAAGGATTTGAGAACAGTCCTGTATGCATACAGTCAAATAGCGATTGTTAGTAGTAGCAATAAAAACAAGATAGCTGTTCAAGGAAACAGTTACAGGTTGTACTCTTACAGAGTAACGTGAATTAGGGGAGGAATAGATGCCAAACCCACCACCACCAATCCAATTGCGTCCCCTCCATGAGCTACCCACTGTCTGTGAAATGATCTGGCCCAAATAATTCTATGAATTTCATTCATTATAGACCATGGTGATTATGCCAATCATATGGGCTGCTTTAGAAAATTGGACTGGCAAGCTGCTGCGGAGAAGAGATTAAAGCACAGTTGCTGGAGAGAGCACAATGAAGATGCAGATGTTTCTGGTAGCTTCCCAGACCCCTTTCCCAGCCAATGAGCCCTGCAGTGGCAGCCAAAGCCCTAAACACCATGCTCACTTTCTCACTACCTCTGCCATAGCAAGGTCATGTGACAATTCTAGCCTGTGCCGTATAAGCAAAAGAGATGTGTACCTTCTTCCATGTCCAATGCATTAGTAAGTCCCTACCAACTAATTCTCCATGTTCTTCTTTCTTCTGAGGGTTGATGTGACTGAGAACAGTAACTTTGGAAAACAAAGATTGCAGAGTCCTAAGACAAAAGAAGTGTAGCTCTGATTCCTGTCACGGGAGAATACATGAGGGAGAAATAATCTGCTGCTATAGTAAAGCACTGAGATTTGGAGCTTTTCCTTTTGAGCAGCCAGCATTACCCAAAGTAAGATGCTCCTAGATAAATATCTTTTTTCTTTGCAAATAAACCAAGTCGTTTCACAACAAAACTAATCTTTCAGAGCCCATGAGAGCTCTTACATTGTCATGTCATATTGTCAATCAACTTTCTAAGTATTTTTAATTTGTTTTCTTCAGAAAGAATTTAAACTGTTTCAGTGTTCTGCCCCTCTTGCTGGCAGCCAGTGGGCTCCATTGGTAGTAGGTGGTGATGCCTATGTGTCTCCCAGATGTTTAACGCCATCGAGTCACTACATGGTGATCTGGGCAGAAGTTCGGACAGAATAGAACTTTGCTTCAAGAGACTGCCCCTGTAGGGTCTATTTCTCTATCAGTGACAGGTCAGCTAGGAAGCAAAAGCAAGTGGCAGCCAGCAAGTGAGTGATGACAAACCTCTGTGTTAGAAATTACTGAGAGTAGAATGGACAAATTCTTGAGAGAAAATAAAGTCTGCAGTTAACACATGATCAAAATACAAAAAGGGAAGGGATTATATCTCTTTTTCTCAAATGATTATCTAGAAATCAGCTTCTGTATCAAAAGGCCTTATTAGCTGTAGATCATTATGTTGTAGCATGACAGGGAGTGACGCTACAGGTAAATTTTTGACAATTACATATGCAGCTCAAAGAAGTCAGACCTGAAGGGTAAAATGTGGAACTTGGTGCTGTAACTTTTTCTGCTGACTAGAATTGCAGTTTCATTTTATATTTGAGCTTAGGTCAAACCATTTGCAAAATAAATGCCATACTGAATTTGTTGATTATTATTTGAGATCCAAATAATCACAAGACAGTTCAAAATCAGGAGTTACAGTTTTATTTTCTTTCTTGAGATGTGTTTGTTGGCAAGTCTTGAAACACTATTTCTTGGCTGACGTCCACAAATGGTAGAGTCCAGAAATCACATCTGAGTGAACACTGCTGTCCAAATATAATAACTGTGCAACACAACTCCTTCATTTTCTGACAGTGAAATAGACTTGAGAATTTTACAGGATATTGATTAAAAAGTTGACAAGAACAGGAAGAAAACAATAAGATCCTTGGTTCCCTTTATTTATGACGTTAAATTTGACAATAAATTTCATAAATACTCATATCTTCTCAGTTTCATTACTTTAAAAAGTAGCAAGTTATACCAAACAGGGATTGAAATAAAGCATTTTAAAAATTATTTCAAATCTCATTTTTCAGAAATAACCGTTACTAGCTTTAGATAAATGGTATTGCAAATATTCTTTTATGAATGTGACTAGAAGGAGGAGAAATAGGAGGATTGTTTTCCAGAAATGAGACTCGCATTATAAATGCTAACTTAAGTTTTAAATTATTTAATTTATTAATTATAGAGCTTAACAGGAGAGAAAATAGAAAACTAAGAAACTTGTTAGACTTCAAATAAATTTAGCATACAAGAAAGATATTATTGGGGCTGGAGGTTTAGCTCAGCGGCATAAGCACCTGCCTTGCAAGCAGGCAGTCGTGAGTTCGATCCCCGGTACTAATAAAAAGGAAAAAGACAAAAAAAAAAATAAAAATAAAAATAAAAAAAGAAAGATATTATTTCCTAATAGATTTTCATAAAATTAAGAAAATACTGTGTATAATATTTAGGAGTTTGTGATCACACATTTTATATAAATGAAAGATAATTGTGTACTTATTTCACATTAATTATTTGATTATATTTTTCCAATTTAGTCCAAAATGAAGGAATCAGCATTGTAATGTTTCCTTCATCTTCCCTCTCAGATTACCACCCACAATGTTAGGCACATTATTTTACATGTAAATATAAATTTTCTACTTATAACTGTAATGTATAGTATTTCTTATGTTCATTCTATCTTACAATTTCTTCGGATTTCATTACAAATCCTTTTACTAGAATTTCCTCAGTTCCAAAGTCCTCACAATCAACCAATTTTAGTTATATTTGAAAGGAAAAGGAGGGACCTGTGCACAGGAATAGAGCCCTGCTCGGTGTGACGAAGGGGAGAAACGGCCTCAGGGAGCGCGGGGCCTCCACTGCACCGAAGGAGGAAGCAGCAGCCAGTGCTGAGCACGAGAAAAGAGGGGACCTGGCTCAAGGGAGACAAAGCCACGGGGGTGGGAAAGAGAGCCAACAAAGAACAAATAATAATTCCCGAGCAGTGCTGGGGGCCAGGCGGGAGAATGGACTTGAGCAAGTTCACCTGAGCTGTCTTCTTTTTTTTTCCAAGCAGCTTTCAAATTGAGTGTAGAAAGAAATGGAGTACCCAGAAACCTGATTATCATGAAATAAAAGACTGGGTTTCTTGAAAGTAATAAGAAAAGAGCAGAAGGGAGAAAAGCCAAGGTTAGCGGAGTGTTGAAACTCAGAGCACTTGCATGTGGTGACAATGTCCATGAAGCTGGGCCACCAAAGAGAAGAGATTAAGAAGTCGAGAAACAGAAAGTCAGATCCACTAGGATCCACGTGCATGGCTGCAGTGCTGAGGGTCCCAGCTCAGCCGGCGTGGAGAAGAGGTTCTGGGACAGACAGTCAGAGGAGTGGAGCAGCAGGAGAGGAGGCAGCGGTGCACCAGCACAGACACAGAAGGAGAATCAGGAGCATTCAGGGCCGTGAAAGGAGAGCAGACAAGGCTGAAAGAAAGATAGGATTGGCAGCCCTGGCTGCGGGTCTCAGAGAAGTCATTCATTGTTGAAATTAGGAAACAGGAGGAAGAAGAGCATGTTGCTTTAGGTCTGTAGGGGTGGCTCCTAGGAGAAGGACTTAAATGCACGTAGTTCATTCAGGGAGTGATTCTAAAAAATACTGACTGGAAAGAGAAGAACTGAGAAAATGAAAGGAAGCAGGAAGAGAGGATGCAACTCAGAGCAAGCTGTCACCGTGAATAACCAGAGCTCAGCCCCCCTGAGAAACTGGGTGCTGGTACACATGGGCTTCAGGGTTCAGAGTATTGATGTCAGTTCCATTCAGTCATTGATTAATGATTAGCTGTTACTTTGGGCCAGTGTTAACTCTTTAGCATTTTTCTCAGACAGAGCAGAATTTGACTATCTAGAAAAAAATCACAGAGATGCGGACGTTGGCATGTGTTGTGGATTATTTAAACGTCCTCCCAAAGCCTCATTCAGTCTTGGAGGCAAGTGAATCTAGTGTTTGTGATTGGTTCATTGTCTAGCACTCGGATTGGTGGTGTGCGTGCTACACCCGCCTAGGGGTGGAGCCAGCATAAGTACGTAATGGCGGGAAGAAGGTGTGTCTCTCTCTCTTGCTGGTTTGCGCCTTGTTGTTTGCAGCAGCCATGAATGGCTGCCCTGCCGAGCCACACTGCCTTGGAACCAGCTGAGTATGGTCTGAAACCTCCAACCTGTAAGAAATAAACCTTTTTTTCTTTCCTTTTGGGTTTCTGATATTTTTGTCCCAACAACGAGAAAACAGAAACTAAGGCAGCATGGGAAGGCTGGGGAGTCTGAGGAGGAAATAGTGTCAGCCTCCAAAGGAAGCCCAACTGGGAAATGTAGCATTAATCAGAAGAGTCAAGTGTCAACAACTCATTTAAGAAGTACAGTGGTACAGGGTGGGGTGGGGACGAGAAGCTAAGTAGCATTACGGTAACTTGAGGTAGTTGTGATGATTTCTGTGAATAATGATTTATAAACACTTGTCAGACTGCTTGGAGACCACCAAAATATTGTGACTACCTAGGTAATCAAGCCTGTATTATGCTAACTGGCTCTTCCAGAGTCATTTAGATTTTTTCAAATAATAATGGCAATTATGAAATTACAGCCTGTCAGAGCCGGAAGGGTTCTTAGAAAGACTTTAGTTTAACAGTTTTGCTTTGGTAACTACTTGCAAAGAGCATTTCAGTTCTGCTTGCCTATTGACTGTGCTTTAGAGAAAGGTGTTGTTGGAACCCTGAACCAGCTTTTCAGCCTGGATGAAACAGGAAACTGGACTGAGTGAAATTTTTATGACCAATTAGCTTTATAAATCATCTCTGCCACACCATATCAATTTATGTCAAGTCTTCCAGGTCATCTTTTTGCCATGTTGCCCCTAAAATCTTTATGAATTCCCGTTTTCCAAATATAGCTCCTCATAGAGGCAGGGATTCCATACCAGCTCCAATTCATTGGATCCATATGTGGTAAAAGATACCACAGGAGTTTACATTTCTTTGCGTACTTGCTTAGTGACTAACATGGCCCTACACAATGAGTAAGCACCAATGAATGATTAGAAATGATGATTAGAAATGATTAGAAAAAATGAGACTCAGCACAGCCATTCTTCGCTTGTCTAAGACCAGCAGATACATCATGAGGTACCACATAAGGAGCATCAAGCATGCTGGAAAAGATTCCACAAAGATGCCAATCTGTGCTGTGCCAAATGCTTCCATTAATTAATTCCCCTGAATTGGCTAACAGCTCATAACTTAATGAGTAAGAATCCAGAGACCCAGAGACAGAGAAGCATAAAGACCTCATGAATCCTATCTGTCTGTGGCCTTAGCTCACTCTTCACTTCTCTGAGGGGAAAACCCATTGAGTTTTATCAGGTGGGTACAGTTCTCTGCAAAGATGTTGGACACTCAAACACAAGAAGGTGGTTGGCATCCAAGAACCCATTCTAGTTCATTCCTGTTGATTGATTTCTAAACACCATCAAGCCAAGAGTGAGACAGCAAGAGAGAACATTCAGAGCCTCGTGTGTGGGTAGGAGGAAATGGGAAACAAGCCTTCTACTATCTCTTGAAGTCCAAGAGCAACTCTTGAGAATGATCATGGTGGTGCCCACCTGTGATCCCAGTACTCTATGAGGCTGAGGTGGAAGGATCACAAGTGCAAGCCCAGTCTAGGCATTTTAGCAACTCAGTAAGATCCTGTCTCAAAAATTAACATTTCAGAGAAAGGGAAGTGCTGAAGGGAACCTTAGACTGTTGTCTCTTCAATAAGGTTTGGCACGAAGTAAAATGTGGAGTCCTCAGTTGAAGCCAGAAATAAACCATCCTAGTCATTAACTGGAAAAGAAGGACCAAAGAAGAATTATGGGAGACCTATGGACAGCAAAGTTAACAATAGCCATAGATGCACCAGGGAAAGCATAATCATGGAATATTCAGTTCATTGGACAAATACATACTGAATATCCTCAATAAGCAAGTGTGATGTCGGCACTGAGACACAGATTTGGGAACAAGTTGGCTATGGGGTTTCAATCCCACTGGTTTAATTAAGTTTCAAAAAGATGGAAGAAAGCTCGGTCCCAAAAGTGAAAGAGTTTTCTAAGCCCTAAAAAAGCCACAGCCAGAGAGAAGCATGAGAAGCATTTATGTGTAATAGGTCCTGTCTGCAAGTGACCAGCGAGGCAGGCAGAACATCGACACCATCTGCTATGGAAAAGACACAAAGTTAGATAAACTACAGGTCCTTTTGTGAACAAGTAGAGCACTGGGAAGTTTCCTAAGGCTGTAGTGTGTGTGAGGCAGTGATGGTAGAGTACATGTGGCAGGGAAGGTTACAGTCAAGCAAATTTACATCTGGCTGATAATCTCAACAGGTTGCAGCCTGGGGATTTTAGGACTATGAGTAGTTCTGTCTACTAGTTTTACCCACATAGATTTCAGCTGTGACATAAGGTCATAGAATTGGATGTGAGCTAGGATATGAGAGGTCCCACAACCGGATGAGGAGTCTGGATTTCACAGGTAGCTAGAAACACACTGAAGGGTACTCGCAAGGTAGGAGAGTAAACATGTGCTGGAAGCCCTGGGAAAACAAGTTGAAATAATAGAGAATTAGAGGAGCAGAAATCCCAGACAGGTCCTTTTGTCCTCTGGGGTCACTCGTGTCCTTGCAGCAGACTGAATTGTCCTTTTCAATAGTTGCTGTGACTAGAAAGTCAGATTATGTGTCTCTGCTCCCATTCCCACTGGCTGATGATATTAAAGGTACTTAATGGCTTGATTAGCTATTGTCCTTACAGCCTCAGTGAATGGTTAGTAAAATCAGTCAGTTTTACCCATGTTTAACTCAAAGTAATTAAACACATCCTACTTCTCCCAACCTAGAAATATATGAATCTAGGAGATATCCACTAATAGAAGCTACAAAGCAAAGAAAGATCAATAATAAATCCCCAGGATCCCAGACCAGTTGATAGGTAGATCACACCTTGATACTCCAAAGAAATTATGCTTGTTCTTCAATGTTCCTTTTTTCTATTTAGAGAAAAAAGTGTAGAAATGGTACAGAATTTCAAAAAATAGCAGTAAGAAATCACTAGTTGCCAAATTACTAGTTGATAAATTACATATTGTTATCTTAGAAGTAGTTGTTCAACTTACAAAATGAACAGATAGACGATGACAGCACAAACTATTCTGCTTGATGAACTAACAAAAAATTAGTAGTATGGCTATCTACCTTACACACTTAAACATACATACAGTTATGTGTGTATGCCTACAAGTTGTTCTTTCCTTTTGAGCACTTTCTTTCCCTTTCATTATTATAATATCTATTAACATTTTGGATCTTATTACTTTCAATTTATTATCATTATTATTATTATTTATTTTTTACCCTAGAGAGACAATATGATATTTACAAATGTGACATGAGATTATCCTCATAAGTGAAATAAATCAGACTTAAATATTCCTTTATGCGATACTATATAGACATTTTTCCTGACAATGGAAAGAAGCCATGGTGAGTAGGGCTGAAAGTCAGGAATCCTCTACCTGTCTCGTTACCTGCCTGTCATTGAAGATTTGATGTAGATCGGTTGTTCAGTTCCTGCCGTTAGTTATAGCTTATATCCCATGCAGATGGTCAGCTCAGCACTAGAATAAAGAGCAACAACGGATAACCCAAACTTGCTCTACTGTTTTGCTCCTGCTTAGAAGGAACTCTGACTCCTAGAGTCACAGAAAGAGTTGAATATTGTTTATAGAGAGCAAATGCCTAGGGTTGGCTTAGAAGCTGACGAGGTGGGCCAGGAGCCAGGTGTCCTGAGTGCTAGACACCAGTGACTTCCCACTCTCTCTTTGAGTTTCCCTCCCATACAACCCCTTGCAAACCTGCTTTTTCTAGAGAAACATCCATCATGCAGTCTTATGCTTTTGCTGAGCACTGTGGAGATGAGGCACATTGAATGGGATGGGATCTACCATCAGAAAAATGGCAAGTTGAAGTTCATATCCAAACAAAGGCATTTTAATAAATATAGGCTGTTTTAGAGGACTTCACTTCATCTGATAACTCTAACCCACTCTTAAAATATCTAATTAATGAGCTGAGATATGGAAAACTCTTAGCAATTGGTGTCTAATTCTGCATGAAGAAGACCTTCTCAGGACATGCCAGTCTTAGAACACACCCCAATAATTTGAAGCTGAATAACACCTTCTGCCTACTTACTCAAAGGAATAGTACCCTCCCTCTACCAGCTGCCTCTACCCATAAACAATCAGTCTCTTCTATTCCACAAAAGGCATCTGTTTAAAGAAGCTGTCAAGACTTCTACTTCTCTAGTGAAATTATATTTACTTTATTCATCTAAATAATGTGGTTTGCCTTCTGTATGAAATTATCTTGCACTGTTTCTCATTGATTGAGGTTTATGAGACAGTGTATGACTTCTGTGCATCCACACACCATCCTGCTGAGAATGGAGCGGCATCTTGTCAAGTAGTATCTGTCCTTACATCCCTTTAGAGTTTGGAGTATTGGGCTTTCTTACAATGTCCTGTTCCTCAACCCCATTTTCTTCTCCACTGGCCAGCTATGCTCCTTTCCCAAATTAAAAGGGAAAGAGTAAAGATAAACACATAGAAGACACACGCTCTATATCCCATCTCTAATGAGTTGCTTCCTGTTTGGGTAATTACAGCAATCACAGTCCATGGGAACAGTACTTCTTGGTTACCCCAATGTCTTCATAGTTGAATACGCAGAACACGGGAGCCAGGAGCACTGGGGAGCCCACCCATGCATCTTTTGCTCAGTTTGTAGGTTCACTGTTAGGTGGGTGAGACCGCAACTGTCAGTCTGAAATGGAGGTGGCCACACCTAGGAGTCTGTGTATGTCAAGGAGCACACACCTCAAGGTGTGTAAGTTTCCCACCAAAACACATCCCTTCAGTCTACTGATGAGAGAGCCAGAGATGACCCCAGGTTAGGGACATTCTGCAAAATAAACACCAGGTATTCATCAGAAGTATTAAGTTCATGAAAGAAAAGACAGACACACTTACAAACTTTCAGATTAAAAAGGAAAGCGACATGACCATCACAACATGCATTTTGTTTCTTTGTCTTTTTATGTTTTTTTCTGAGGCAGAGTTTCACTATACAGTTTAGGCTGGCTTTGAACTCACTCTATGTGCCAGGCTGGCCTCAAACTCACAGAAACTCTCCTGCCTCAGCCTCCCTAGTGCTGGGATAACAGGTGTGCGCCACCCCACCCAGCAACCACCATGACATGCGCACATGGATTGAACCTTACGCAAGACTTTTTTCTTGCTACAAAAATTATTGTTAGATAATTGGCAGCGTACGGATCATGTCTCTAAATTAGAAAACAATATTATATCGCTATCAATTTTCTGGTTTTGATACTTGCACTGTTTTGTTCATCCACAATGTAACTCTTAAGTGATTCCCCAAAATTAATATGTATATTTAGAAAAAATGATAAAAGAACATGCAGTAAAATATTAACAACTGGGAACTCTGGGTAAGAGTTCCTTGCCCTACTGCTACAACTTTACTGTGAGTCTAAAGTTGTTGTTTTAAAAAATAAACAAATGATAACAACAACTGTATACATTGGATCATCATTCATTCAGGCCTCTCCCATGAGACTGAGCTGAGCAAAGCTTCCTCCACAGCCAAGAAGTTTCAGCCCACCTCTCCCATGGCAGTGCAATGGGACTATCATCACTGCATTTAACTCTCTGATCCTCACTCCTCTTATATCTGTGTGATCCAGTTGTCAATTCGAAATGGCTGTATCCTTGGTATCCAAACAAAATACACTCAGATCTCCATTACATACTTCCTAAAAGTACAATACTCTCATACATTCCAAGGATGGGGGTTAGGTTCTCTTTTCATTTCTGGATCCAGTTTCCAAACTGTCCAGGTAGCAAATCCTGCCTCCATCCCAACATGCCCTCTCCATTCTTCAGGATGGTAATTCATGCCTGAAACTTAGCCACTATCCTAATTTCCCCACCCCGCACAACCCTTAGCACTCACACAAGACATTTGTGAGCAGGATGTGTTTTGCTGATGACATCAGGGGTACAGATGGGAGTTATGTTGCAAAACAGACAACTTTAAAGTGTGCCCCAGTGTGTGGTGGATTAATGTGTGGATAGAGCCCTCAGGTACCTTACCTCTGGACCATGAGCATGGCCCGGTGTGCCTAGCCCCACACTTCTTGCTCGCTCCTCTCTTTTCTGTGTTCTGTCACTTGGTCTCCTTGGCATCCTCTCAATTCATGGATGAAGTTCAGTTCTTCCGAGGCAAAGAGCATCTTTTAGTTCTGTGGGTAACCATGGGCTGTGAGTCCCACCAACATCACAGAATGCTCACAAATAAAGACTGCCTTCCCTTCCAAGAGGAACTCAGGGACAAAATTTTACCCTAGTGATGGCTGAGAAATGAGATGTACTAGTAGATACTCTTGGAGGTCATTTCCTGCATGAAAACACAAAGATGTTAAGATTGCACCTGCTTTCATTTCACAGAATGAAAAAGCTGTTATTGTGCATGTCAGACATGTGCTATACAAAACCCATGGGAAAGGATAATGTTGAGAAATGGACAGAGACAATGAAATTATCTTAAATTTTACCACCTCTTTTTAACATGTAAGTAAGTATTAGCTTAACATCCTTTTACCTGGAAACCACATGCCGTTTTGTTTCCTTTAAAACCTTCTATGATGAAGGTCTCTCTGTGTCAATGAAGAAGAATGCAGCAGTATCTTTAGAAGCTACATGGCTTCCTAGTCCTGATGCTTTCAAAGTGCAGCCAACTTCCTGTACTGTCAACTTCCCCTCTCCCTTTACTACTGCTTCTGTGCTGTCTTTGGACCAGTGAGATTGAGGTTTATGTTACAATTATCTTTGATGCCATTGCTGTCAGATGTAGAAAGTTGGAAAGATAAATGATAGATAGATAGATAGATAGATAGATAGATAGATAGATAGATAATAGGTAAATGAATATAGATAATTTCTTTCATTATTATCTACGTAAATTTAACAGAATGCCAATAAAGCCTATAAACAATCCATGTTTAATGCTGACTTAACCAAGTGTAGTTTTCCTCTGGGTCATTCAGGCCCTGAAGCTTGCTTATAAAGATGCTAGCACGGATTTCATAGCTCAGACATCTGCCTTTCACGTCTTCCTCACCTTTCTCATTCAGGGACAACTTGAGCCCTATAGATGTTTGGGAGTGGTTAATCTCTCTTGTTTTCCATAGCTGACCCAGAAAGTTTGGGCCCTACTACAGACAAAAGTAAGAGTCTCAGTAGCATCTGCAATTGAAGAAAAAAGTTTTTCCCTGGGGATATTTCTACTATTGGCTCAATCTCAGGAGTTTCAACTCCACACCTCCTAACAGGCGCCTTCTACCAGGCACTCACTGGTGTCCTAGACTTCTTGGAGCTCATGAGAACAATTTGTATCTCTCACTGGATCACAAACTCAACCTTGTTATGCCACCCACAATATTTACAAGTCTTTATCATGAACAGGGCCAGTGCCTTCCAGTTTGCCATTTGTCTTATTTATGGTTCACATATTTGCACTGTCTGCTGAAACCCCAAAGCACCAAATGATTTCCCAACATCCAGACAATACCATACCCACGAAGACTTGGCACCCACATGACATCATATCACGACTGGGAAACACCTGAGGTTTTTAATTGACTCAACTAGTATCTATGATATGGGTAACTGTCCAACAGTAGTGAGCAAGCAGCACACATATTGTCTCCACGGAGTGTTCAGGTCAGTCCTCTACAGATCCGTCTTCAGAGAAAATGTCCTTTTCTGGATAAAAGGATAACTTTGAATAATAAAGATCTAGGCAACTTGTTAGTAGCTCAACTTCCCATTTCCAGTTTAGGATTCCCCCGATCCCTACTTCACATACAAAACCAGCCTTACACATGGTTTTCCCTCTAATTAAGAAGCATTTCCTTACTCTACAGTGTGAAGGCCACACTGCAGATAAAGGTATCCCTGTTAGAACTGACTAAGGATATTCTTCCAGGTGATAATGAAATCAGGCGAGGCAAATGATCAGAGCAATTGATTACTCACCACCAAATGAGACTGGGTCTCTAAGGTACAGTGTTTCCTCCAGATGGACACTCCACTCTGCCTCATGGGTCTGGTCACATGAGGAGGGATAGAGTCTGACCTCTGTGGCTCATCTAACAGATCCAAAAATGATGGCATCATGTCCTGCCATGAGGGTTTGGAAATCAATATCCCAGAGCATCACCTCTGCCCCTGTGCAGAAGTGGTCTGTGAGGCACCTCTAGTGTGGGCCTCCTGATCCACTTTAAGCCATGTTATTGATGTCCCCAGTTGGTAGCTTCTTCACATTTGCCTCAGAGCTTTGTAGTCCTCCCCTGCTCTGAGACTGGATTGGTTTCTGACTTCTTTGGGCACTTGCTTTGGCAAAAGTACAGGCATACACATTGCAAGACGGGGTCAAAGGAGGCCTGGACTTTCTGTCTAGTCTCCTACATTATGACCATACTTACAGATACCGTGCCTCATCCACGACAGCTCTTCTGGTTGAGGCCACAGGAAGATGGGAGTCCATGTGGGGAAAGACAAAGTGCCCCAGTCAACAGCCAATCCATGCTGCAAAGCAGAGCCAGCTCAGTGAGCCATTGCTGATAACCAAAGTAGAAGGTAGCTCAGTCAAGACCTGAAAAAAAAGTCACTGAACTAAATTGTTGACTCATGAAATTGAGAGCTAAGTATATAGTGGCGGGGTTTTGTTTGTTTGTTTGTTTGTTTAATTTTATTTAAGGAGGAAAAAGAGCAGAGAAAGGGTACAAGTTATACAGATTTACAGAAAAAAATAAACAGTAGGAAATCACTAGTTAATGGATTACATATTGTCATCTTAGAAATAATTGTTCAAGTTACAAAATTAAAGCATATAAAGTGGACATTCCAACAGTGAGACTGCAAACAGTTATGTTCAGTGATCCAACAAAACTCAGTAATATCATTATCTATCTTATACACTTAAATATACATGCAGTTATATCGTTTAGAACACTTTCTTTTCCTCTCTTTTGTACAATGACAATTGCACATTTTGGGTTTTGTTGCTCCCACAGTTCTTACTACTTTTTTGGAAGAGAGTAGAACCAAATGTGATATAACAGAACAGAGTCAGTCAAATCAAAAGGGTGGACATAGTAGATAATGTAAAACCATAATACAAGGTGATCAACAATGGTTACCATAGTGCCTCCCACTATCTCTAATAGAATTGCCTACATCATCAGTTGAGTTAAAATTGAACAAAAACAGTAAAGAACAAAACCAACAAAACTAAAACATTGGAGAAATTATAGGTCTTTAAAAGTAGATAATAGTCAACCAGAATGGGCATCATAATGAATCCCACTATCTTCACAGCTGTTACCTAAACTTTTGAACCTGATACTATCAAGCAAAACAGAATAGAGGAACATCAGTCAAAACAAGATGGTGAGAGCAATACAGGGCTTTAAATCAAGATAATGGAAAGTCAAAGTGGGTTACTATAATATATCCTGCTCTTTTTAAATTTATATTTTTCCCTTAATTAAAAGGATAAAAATTAAAAAGTACATAATAAAATGGAGATTCAGATAAAAGAGGGCATAACAGCAAAACAGCGCAGATGAAAACATAACCATTTAAGCAAAATAGTGTTTCACCACAAGATAATCCTGACATAAAAGTAGTTACCGGACTTCCGGGAGAACATGGCGGACAGATAACAGCAACTACCGGAGGCTCTCTGAAAGACTCGGCTCAGAAGCCAGGAATGGTGCGGACTAAGGAGACATAAGTCGGTGGAGATATGCTCTGCTGACTCAGGAACGAACTGGGCTGAGAGAAGCCAACTTGGAATGCAGTCCTGGTGCTAAAACAGGAACAAAAAAGACTTGGTGTGGAGGCTGGAACCGCGCCATTGTAAGCCGCGATTTGGGTTTCCCGCCGCACGGCGGCTGGCTGCCTCTACAGTGGCTCGGCAGGGAGAGACGCGTGGAAGCTCTGAGAACGGCAATCTGCGAACGGCAGGGAGGTGTGCACTGACTTGTGGTGAGGTGAGTGAGAGAAGCTGACACTCTACCACAGTTTGACTCCAGCGGAGGACTTTCTGGGCCCGAGCAGTCCTGCGGGAGCAGGGCGCGGTGGCGACTCCAGTCACACATCCCCCTCTCGGGCGGGATTGGTGAAAAGTGCCTGGCCTGCGTGACGCTGCCGGCGGACCTGGTAGACTGTCCCAACCCAGATCCCAGAGCCTGACGGTGGCCGGGAGGGGAGATGCGTAGGCTGCCTGGTCCATAACTCCCTGGTGCGCAGCGGTGAGCGGGAACACCTAACTGGCGCAATTCAATCAGGCTGTGGCTGACTGGGAGAGAAGCTGGGCCTCTTATATAAGCTTGCATATATAAGGAACAGAGAAGAAGAGGCAGCATGGGAAGAGGCAGCAACAAGAAAGGCTCCTCGGCCCCCAATTCTGAGAAACAGGCAATAGCAGACACCGCACCAATACACATAAGGCACCATATAGAGAGCCTCATAGACCAATTCAGGAATGAAGTTATCAATGACCTGAAGCTAGAAGTATGCAGAATAGTTAGAGAAATGCTAAGTACCACCCAAGAAAAAACAGGTGGTGGAATGGAAGAACAGAAAAAAAGGGGAGAATTGTTCGATGGAGAAAACAGAGAAAGCATAGAATACGTGAAGCAGGTTCAAAGGGACTACCAAGATACTAAGAAGTCTATAGAAGACTGGCATAACAGCTTGAAAGAAACTAAGGACAGACTATCTGAACTGGAGGGCAGACTTGTAATATGGGAGAATGAAATGAAAAACTTCTTAAAAATAACAAAGAAACAAACAGCAATAATACAAAGACAAGAAGATGATAAGAGGATCCATAACTTAAGGATTAAGAACATAAAAGAAGAAGTAGGGACACAAACAAGTGAACTACAAAAGCTACTCACAGAAATAATCCAGGAGAATTTTCCTAATTTAGCAAAAGGTAAAGATACTCAGATGTATGAGGCATACAGGACCCCAGCTACTTACAACCCAAACAGAGCAACACCCAGGCATATAATAATAAAAATTCCAGAAATTCAATACAAGAACAGAATATTAAAAGCTGTAAGAGACAAGAAACAGACCACTTACAAGGGAACACCCATCAGAATTACAGCAGATTTCTCTGCACAAACCATCAAATCACGAAGAGCGTGGGGGGAAATAATTCAAGCATTGAAAGATAATAATCTCCAGCCAAGATTGAGATATCCTGCACAACTGTCCCTGGAAATTGATGGAAAAACAAGGTGCTTCCAGGATAAAGAGGAACTGGGGGAATTTGCAACCACCAATTCAACTCTACAGAGAGTATTGCAGGATATTCTAAAAAAAGAAAAATACAAAGAATCCAGAAATAATGGCAGAGAGGCCACAAGGAATGGAGCAGAGAACAAAATGAAGAAGACAAACTGACAGCTACGGACAGAAAAAGAGCTTAACAGAAATGAGGCAGAGAAGATTGGATGATAGGAACAGCTATTTTGGAGAAAATGACATCTTAATAGGTAATACAGATTTAGTATCATCTTGTTTTGAAGTCTCATCTAGCTTTTGTCCTTCTGTCTCCAATGGTCTAAATAGGCTGTATCTTATTGGATTTTATTATGTATGATAGTATAAGCAAAAACCTGTTAAAGACAAGGAGATTATACAGAAACCATTGTTCATTTTGTTAGTCGATTCTAAATACTCTGTAATGCTGTCATTCTCTCGAATGGTTTTACATTGTTTTGATATACTTAATGCTACAGTATACGAAGTTGTACTCAAGGATTTCAAAGAAAGAAACAATATGGTAACTACTTTTAGGTTAGGATTATCTGGTGGTGAAACACTATTCTGCTTAAATGGTTATGTTTTGATCTGCGCTGTTTCGTTGTTATGCCCTCTTTTATCTCAATCTCCACTCCATTATTTACTTTTTTATCTTTATCCTTTTAATTAAAGGAAAAAAAATAGCAGGATATATTATAGTAACCCATTTTGACTTTTCATTACCTTGATTTAAAGCCCTGTATTTCTCTCACCATCTGGTTATTAACTGATGTTCCCCTATTCTGTTTTGCTGGATAGTATCAGGTTCGAAAGTTTAGGCATCAGCTGTGAAGATAATGAGATTCATTATGACGCCCATTCTTGTTGACTTTTATCTACTTTTGAAGACCTACAATGTCTCCAATGTTTTGGTTTTGTCGGTTTTATTCTTTACTGTTTTGTTCAATTGTATTTTAACTAATGATACAGGCAATTCTATTAGAGATAGCGGGAGGCATTATGGTAACCATTGTTGATCACCTTGTATTATGTTTTTACATTATCTATTATGTCCACCCTTTTGACTTGACCGATTCTGTTCTGTTATGTCACATTTGGTTTTACTCTCTTCCAAAAAAGTAATAAGAACCGTGGGAGCAATGAAACCCATTATGTGTAATAGTCATGGTACAAAAGAGAGGAAAAGAAAGTGCTCCAAACTATATAACTGCAGGTATATTTAAGTGTATAAGATAGAAAATGATATCACAGAGTTTTATTGGATCAATGAACAGAACTGTTTGCAGTATCATTGATGAAATGTCCACTTTACAAGCTTTAATTTTGTGACTTGAACAATTATTTCTAAGATGACAATATGTAATCCATTAACTAGTGATTTCCTACTGTTCATTTTTTTCTGTAAATCTGTATAACTTCTACCCTTTCCCTGCTTTTTTTTTCTTTTCTCCTTAAATAAAATTTAAAAAAAAAAAAAGTAGTTACCATATTGTCTCTTTCCTTGAAATCTTTGAGTATAACTTCATATACTGTAGCATCAAATATATCAAAACAATGTAAAACCATTTAAGAGAATGACAGTATTACAGGGTATTTAGAATCAACTAACAGAAAATGAACAATGGTTTCTGTATAATCTCCTTGTCTATAAAAGTTTTTGCTTATACTATCATATATAATAAAATCCAGTAACATTCAACCTGTTTAGACCAATGGAGACAGAAGAACAAAAGCTTGATGAGACTTCAAAACAAGATGATACTAAATCAGTATTACCTATTAAGATGTCATTTTCTCTAAAATAGCTGTTCCTATCATCCAATATTCTCTGCCTCATTTCTGTTGACCTCTTTTTCTGTCATTAGTTGTCAGTTTGTCTTCTTCATTTTGTTTTCTGCTCCATTCATTGTGGCCTCTCTGCCACTATTTCTGGATTCTTCGTATTTTTCTTTTTTAGAATATCCTGCAGTATTCTCTGTAGAGTTGAATTGGTGGTTGCATATTCCCCTAGTTCCTCTTTATCCTGGAAGCACCTTGTTTTTCCATCAATTTCCAGGGATAGTTGTGCAGGATATATCAATCTTGGCTGGAGATTATTATCTTTCAAAGCTTGAATTATTTCCCCCCACTGTCTTCGTGATTTGATGGTTTGTGCCGAGAAATCTGCTGTAATTCTGGTGGGTGTTCCCTTGTAAGTGATCTGTTTCTTGTCTCTGATGGCTTTTAATATTCTGTTCTTGTATTGGATTTCTGGAATTTTAATTATATGCCTGGGTGTTGCTCTGTTTGGGTTGTAAGTGGCTGGGGTGCTGTGTGCTTTATACAACTGAGTATCTTTACCTTTTGCTAAATTAGGAAAATTGTCCTGGATTATTTCTGTGAGTAGCTTTTGTAGTTCATTTGTTTGTGTCCCTACTTCTTCTTTTATGTTCTTAATTCTTAAGTTATAGATCCTCTTATCATCTTCTAGTCTTTGTATTATTGCTGTTTGTTTCTTTGTTATTTTTAAGAATTTTTTCATTTCATGCTCCCATATTACAAATCTGCCCTCCAGTTCAGAAAAATCTGTCCTTAGTTTCTTTCAAGCTGTTATGCCAGTTTTCGAAGAGTTTTTAGTTTCCTGGTAATCTCTTTGAACCTGCTTCACATATTCTATGCTTTCTCTATTTTCTCCATCAAACAATTCCCCCTCTTTTTCTGTTCTTCCATTCCACCATCTGTTTTTTCTTAGGTGGTGCTTAGCATTTCTCTAACTATTCTGCTTATGTCTAGCTTCAGGTCATTAATAACTTCATTCCTGAACTTGTCTATGAGGCTCTGGAGATAGCGCTTTACATCTATTGGTGCTGTGTCTGCTATTGCCTGTTTCTCTGGATTGGGGGCCGAGGAGCCTTTCTTGTTGCTGCCTCTTCCCATATTCTTTGTTCCTTATATATGCAAGCGTATATAGGAGGCCCAGCTTCCTTCCCTGTCAGCCACAGTCTGATTGAATTGTGCCAGCTAGGTGTTCCCACCCACCGCAGCACACCAGGAAGTTGCAGACCAGGCAGCCTATGCAGGGCCGGCCCCACCAGGTCACCTTCAGGCGCTGGGATCTGGGTTGTTGTCAAGCCTACTGGGTCTCAGCCAGCAGCGTCACATAGGCTAGGCACTGCTCACCAATTCCGCTTGAGAGGGGATATGTGACTGAAGTCACTGCAGCACCCTGTTCCCGCAAGTCTGCCCGGTCCCAGAATGTCCTCCGTTGGAGTCTCCTAGACCATGGAACAGTCCCAGTTTCTCTCACTCACCGCAGGTCAATGCACAGCTCCCCACCCGTCCTGCTTTCAACTCCGTTCACCAATTCCCGTTCTCAGAGCTTTCATGCATCTCTCTCCCTGTGGAGCCGACATAGATGCAGCGGCGGCGGGAAATCCAAATCGGGGCTTCCAATGGCGCAGGCTCCAGCTTCCACACTGAGGCTTTTCTGTTCCTGTTATAGCACCAGGATTGCATTCCCAGTTTGTTTCTCTCAGCCCAGTTCGTTCTTGGGTCAGCAGGGCATATCTCCTCTTGCTTATGATTCCTTACTCAGCACCATTCCTGAATTCTAAGCTGGGTCTTTCAGAGAGCCTCCGTAGCTGCTGCTATCTGTCCACCATGTTCTCCAAAGTCCTATGGTGGCGTTTTTAGGCTACTAAAAGCTTTGGTGGCATGGGTCACACCCAAGTGCGATGGTGTGACTGACCCTCCATGCAACTGACACTTGTCTGCAGCACTGGAGAGTCTCGTGATGAGCAGGAACTTGTCAACCACCAGAGACACAGCCTCAGTCCTGGGCTTGCCTGTTTCCTATGTTCACTTTGATCCTGTTCTCTGAGATGCCTGGTGACTCTCACAGGAGCCAGAGGACAGAGGCCTTGAAACTGGCTGACCCTGAGGTGGAGGCAGAAGATGGTGATGCTGCAAGCAAGTGAAGAAGTGGTCCTGCCTTCGGTGTTCCTGGCTCACTTTGCATCCATCTCCCTTTTCCAGAGCAAAACAGAAATAAATGGGACTCAACTAGCTGGGAAGTGTAATCTGAGGTCCAGACTTCAAAAAGAGGTGCTGTCGCTAGAGAAAGGTGTCAGTACAAACAAGTGAGCCACCAGCATCTATGGACAAGAAGTGACTTCACGAGCTGGGGCATGCCTGTGCAGGGGCTGGACTATCTGTGTGGTGGCCTCTTCCTGCCTCTTCTACTTCTTTCTCCTCACTTCTTGTCTAGCCCTGGAAACCTCCATCCTGTCAGAGATCTTAACTCAGACATCAGCTGTCCCTGGCCTAGGATGCTGCCCTTCCCAGAAGTAATTGCACTGTCATGAGACTAAGCACTCAGTACACACACACACACACACACACACACACACACACACACACAACATCATTGCCTGTTGAATCTGCTGCAGAATGCCTTGCTCACAAAATTGAGCAGAACTGAGGGAAATCAGGATGGTCTCCAGGAAGTGTCAAGTGCAGGCAGAGTCCAACCTTGTCTGTGAAACACAGACCCCTAAGCAATTACTATATCAGCAATTTTTGATCCTTGCTGTCTTGTCTTGTCTCCCAGTTTTTAGATCTTCAACTTCTTGACAGCATCTTTTCTTGAAAATAAAACTGTAAAAATATTTATATGTAGAGTGATTTCCAATATCCTACCAAAGAACACTTCCAGCTGAGGCTGACTCCAGCCATGAAAACCTGAAGCTCAGACAAAAGCACAGAAAGCAGTCAGAGGAAATCAATGGTTCTGGTCCAGGGAGCCCTCACCATGTGAGATGCTGGATTTATTTACCCATCTGTGATAAGGAGTGGACTATCCTGAAAACAAGCAAACACACAGAGGCCCAGAAGTTAAGATGGTAGCAGTGGGCACAGCCCCTCTCCTAAGGGAAGAGAATGCATTCTGCAAGCAGACACCCCAGACCTAGAGGATTCCCACACGGGCTCATCTGCCCACGGTCAGCTGCAGGCCCCTGGGCTTTCCTACTGCTGGGAGAAGGAAGAGTATAGGTTCAAGGAGGTGCTTCAGCCGAGAGCCAGCATTACCAGTGGGAAAAAGAAACAGGAAGCCCAGAAAAGATCAATGCAAAGAATCCTGGGATCTGTGCATTTTTGTGACATAATGAGAATTTCTAGAAACTCGGCAAGTCTGAGTTAGCAGCATTATTATACAGCCAGGCAGCTTGGACTTTGGAGCTGACAACTGGCTATAATTATTTTTTTGCACTTTTTCTCCTTCCTTATGGAACCTTGCCTGCATTATCTTAAGAAAGCAAGGGATTAGCGTTTGGTGTAAGAGAAATGTGGTGTGTGTGTGTGTGTGTGTGTGTGTGTGTGTGTGTGTGTGTGTGTTCAACAAAAAGAAAAAATTTGAAAACATATGAAATGCCTTCTATCTGGGAGCGTCTTACCTGGACACCAGATGAGTGTTGTGGGCTCTAATCTGCTTTTGCTATTTGTAATCCTAACACTGAGAAGTAGAGAGCTGCATCCCCAGCTGCCCCTCAATGGGGACTGCAAGCAGGCAAGGCCTCTTCCTACCATAAAGCCACTGGTGTGTGTCCCTCCACACTGTGGCAGGGCTCCTCCTTTCCCTGGGCTCCTAAGTAACTGCCTGTCAAATGCTCAGTGGACAGAGGACCTAGAGTTTCTCTCCAAAGGCAAGAAGTAAAAGGGCCATACAAACAATCAGGTCAGTATTTTATTAATTTTGCGGTGGGTCAATTTATAGATTTATTTCCCAAAAGAACCCCGATCATAGTTTATGGTTTTAGCTTGATAAGAGCATTTACCTCCCTCCTCTCACACTGCCAGGATGGCTTCTCTTATTGAGGAGTCCAGCATCGTCAGAGCAGAGCCATTGGCCACTCATCTTGGCCATAAATTCTAGCCACAACCTCGTGGAGTCATAGTAGTGATTACCAAAGGGGATGAGACACAGAGCCAGGAAGGCTGCTGGATGCCCGTATTCCCATCCAGAATCCCTTCACCCTGGCAAGACCTTCCTCCACCCCCAGACACAGCATCTGTCACTAGGGCATGGAGCAGTCAGACAGAGCCAGAAGGCACACTCCAGCCATCCCAGGTGACACAGCCATGGAGGGGGACCTCAGTACAAGGTGACCAGAAATGGCAGGCCTGTAACATGATGCTAAGTGAAATGGGATCATCCTGAGGATGTTCAAATTTGAAGATATTTTTACATGTTTAATTTGAAATTTGGAAATAAGTTTGGAATTTTAAAAATGTTGTACAGATAACCCAGATACACTGGCACTCAATGCAGCCTTATTCACAATGACCAAAATGTAGAAGTGACCCAAGCCCATCAACAGATAAATGGATAAACAAAGTGTGGAAATATGATGTGTGCTACAGCATACGTGCAACAAGAAAACTAGACATAAAAGGTCAAACTTCCCGTGACTCCACTTACCTGAACTATCTAGAGTGGCTGAATTCATAGAAACAGGAAGTGGGAAGGAACGTGGAAAGGATTATTAATAAGTAATGTCTTAACCTGGGATGATGAGCAAACCCAGAAATAGATTGGCAGTGGTGGTACAGTGTGCATGTACTTAGTAACACCAAACAGTACATTTAAAATACTTAAAATGGAAAATTAGTTGATATATAAAATATATGTCTTGCCGTAATTTTAAAAGATTATTTGAAAACCAGCAGCACACAGATTTCCCATTTATACTTAATCCAACCTCCCTAAAGTTAGTATCTGACATAACCCACACGCAATTCCCAAAGCCAGGAATAAACACTGGTAGTAAAATAGTAAAATACTACAAGCTAATCTACAGCCCTTATTCAACATTTTCCAAGTGTCCCACTATCATCCTTTTTTTTTCTGATCTAATATTCAAGTCATGATGTGCATTGTACGTTTTCAATTATCACATCTGTCTCCTCGAAGAGTTCCGTGGTCTTTGGTCTTTTATGAACATGATGGATTTAAAGAGGACCAGCCCATTAGCGGGTCTTTCTGATGTTTCTGCCTAATCAAACACATAGTTGTATTTTTGGCAAAAAAAAAAAAAAAAAACCCTCATGTAAGGGAAATTGTGACCTCAGTGCCTCATATCACAAGACACATAGTTCTGATGTCATCACAGTGAGTTCAACATCAATCACTTGATCAAGGTGGCCTGTGCTGGGTTTCCTCACTAAAAAGATAGTTTTCCTTTGTTTATCATTATATTTCATCCATGAATTCCAGCATTCATTGGTAATGCTTGTCAGCCACACTTACTATGCATAGTCTTTCCTAAATGATGATGTCCAGCTTCCATTGTTACTCCTACCTTTACTAATTGGAATTCCAGTATAAAGAAGTTTTCCCTTTGCCTCTATTCAAATTTAATTTCTAATAATCAGTAAATAAAAACTAGAATGGGAATCTTCAAGGCCAGTTAACTCCACATTCCTATCCAGTGTTAAAATTATCAGATTTACATAATAAAATAATAAGTAAAAGTCTTATGTTCTTACTACCTGACAATGGTCAGAGGTATACATCTTTGGAGTGCAAAAGATATGCACCCACATTTCCTTTCCCTCCCTTGACATTTTTATATTAAATCTTAACATTACACAAAGCATCAAAGTAGAGGGAGGAAAAGAAACTATTGAAGAACAATTGAGCTTGGAAATGCAGATCAAAGATTTTTGTTTAGGTTGCCCTCAAGAATGTGGTTTTTAATGAACAGGAACAAAATCATAAGTGCTCCAGTGTTCTAAAAGATCTTCATTTGCTCACCAGTCCCATAGCAAAGTTGTCTGTCCCCTTGAAGTTCTCTCTGTGTGTGCCAATCTGACCTCAGCCCTCCAACAAGGATGTCCCAGAAGGATCCCTGTCACACTGCTCCAAGCTTGGCTTAGTTAGCTTCCCTGTTGCTGGAGCATAAAACCTGACACATATAAATTAAAGGAGGAGAGTGTAATTTGACTCAAAGTTTCAGGAGAGTCAGTCCATGGTCGGTGGATTTCCAAGGCTAGAACATCACGATGGAAGGGTATGGTGGAACAGAAGTGCTTAATACATGACAACAAGGAGGAAGAACAGGGAACAGTGCCAGAGAGGGAGGGGCTAGGGACCAGATGCAGACCCCAAGGTCTTCCCACCATGACCCACCTGGACACACCCTGACACTTGCTTCACCAATCCCCTGGGCAGCTCCCAAACCAATCAAGTTGATGTGGTCAAGTTTAGCTGTCATAATGCTGTTGTCACAGACTAACACAGAGTTTCAAATTGTACAGTCCTGAACAATTAAGAGATAAAACTTACTTTTTTCAGTTAGCTTTTTGTTGCTTGTTACCCATTTATTGAATAATAAACCAACTTAAAACTTAGTGGTACAAAACAATGATCATTTTATTATACTCATAAATTTAAGATCAAAATTCAGGCAGGGCACAATGGGGATGGATGACTTGCTTATCAGTCCCAGGGTCTTAAGACATAGGAATGGAAACACCATCGCTAGAGGGTGAGTGTAATGGCCAGAGTCTGGAATCATCTAGAAGTTTCTTTACCTGTGTATTTTGAACCTGATCTGGGCTGATGTGAAGGTTGGGTGGTGTGGGATCATCAACTGGAACACTGAACATGCCTCTTGGGGTGCCTTGACTTTCTCTGATTTGGAAGCTTGAGGGCAGACAGTCATCCACATGGTAGGTCACAGCTTTAAGGACAAGCATTTAGAGCATGTCATATCTGAGGCAAAAGTCACATGGCCTCTTACAACCAAGATTCATAAGTCACATGGCATCACCTCCACCTGCTTTTATTTTTGTGTTTTTTTTTTTTTTTAGTTGTTTGAGCTAGAGTCTTATGTTGCCCGGATTGAGCTCAAACTTCTAGAAATCCTCCTGCCTCAGCCTCTCAAGTAGCAAAGATTACAGGTACATATCACCATACCCAAATTCATCACAGTCTTTTCATCAAAGCAGTTACATTCCACAGACTGTAACTAGGATCCTAGACCTCATCTCATGATACAAGAATTATGAGAGAATTGTAACTGTCTTGTCAAAATTAACACATTCTTTAAAATGGCAACACTATGAAATTATAAACTTCAGTAGAAGTGGAAAATATTCTCATACCCTTAATATCCATTCCTTCTAGAAAAGCTTCTACATAACACTCTCAGACCCCCTGCCTGAAGTCATTTGTCCTGTGGGTTTTCAGGACACATTGACCACACATCTGTTACAGCACATTGTACTCTAGCAATAAAAAGAGTGGCCAGCACTTCCTGAGTGTTTATTATGTACCGAACATATTCCAAGCACTTCTCCTGCGAGATCTCACTTAATTTTCCTAACTGTAGTGTTTCATCCATAAGGAAATCAAAGCCCAGAAGGGTCAGATCACTTGCCAAGGTTGGATGGCTATGACATGGAAGAGTCAGACTTAAAGCAAGGCACCCTGGATTCAGAACTCATGTTCTTAAAGTGCTTCCCCACTACATCACCATTAAAAAGTTGCTTTATGCTGCTCTGCCTTCCCCGGCAGATTCAGAACCATTTGCAGGCCAAAACCTTATCATGGCTATCTTTGTCTCCCCAGCACCAGACACAGGACCCAAGCTATGACAAGAAACACAGAAATATGCAACAGGAAAATGCACTAGAGACAAAAATAGGCAATTCAAAGAGGAGAAATTTAAATGGGAATAAATGTAAGAAAAATACTTAAATGTTCAAAATAGTTAAAGAAATGCAAATAAGTTGGCATGCTTTATCTATCAAATTGGCAAAAGTATGAGAATCACTTGGTGGCGATTCTTAGAATATTTAGAAAGATACAATTTACAGGGAATGTTTTAGAAGTACTTTTCAAGATTACGAATGTTTCTCATGTATGACTGAGTAATCAAATTCCGAGGTGGTATCTTATAGGAAAATTTCCATCCATGCATGAAGTACAATTACAGCAATGCTCTCTTTCTTATCACTGGATGTTTTAAAGAACAATTTAACAAGATGCAATTCATATATCATAAAATTCTCCAATCAAAAATGTGCAATTTGATGGTTTTTAATCTACTTACAAAGTTTCACAATCATTGTTACAATCTAATTTTAGGGCAATCTTTGTAATCATCAAAAGAAACCCAGCACTATTACCAGTTATGCCTCCTTCTTTCTCCTCCCAGACCCCAAAAAGGCAAAAATCTACTTGCCATCTTTATGAATTGGCCCATTCTTCACATTTCATATAAAGGGAATAACAGTATATGGCCCTTTTTGTCTGGATTCCTTCACATAGAATTAAGTTTTTGAAGTTCATCCATATTATTCATCCATACATTCATAACTGTTTAATTCCTTTTATCACCAAATAATATTCCATTGTATGTATCTGCCCCATTGTGCTTACCCATTCATCAGTTATTTTAGTCTTTTACTATTAGGAATAATTCTGCTATAACGTTTTTGTATACGTTTTTTGTGTAGATAGGTTTTTTCATTACCTGTGGAGATGTAAGTACAAACAGAATTGCTGGCTCGTGTGGGAAGGCTGTGTTTAACACATTAGGAAAGTGCCAGTGATGCCAGTCTACTGTCCCACCAAGAGTGTACATGAGTGTGAATCCTATCACAACCAGACAGAACTCTCTGCTTTACTGGAGGTGGGGTTATTTGACGGTTTTGGGGGGTTTCTTGGGAGTTTTTTGTTTTTGGTTGTTTGCTAATTTTGTGTATGTGTAAAATGGTATTGGGCGGCATTGATTTGCCTTTCTCTAATGTCTAAAATTATGGACCATCTTTCGTGTGTTTATTGATCATTTGTATATTCGCTTTGGATAAATGGTTGTTCAAATATCTGACCTATTTCTAAGTTGGGTTATTTTATAGTAAACTATAAGACTTTAAATATTCTGGTACAAATCCTTTACCAGAAACAGGATTTGAAAATATATTCTTCCATTCTGTAGGTTGGCTTTTCATTTATTTGATGATTTTTGAAACACAAACTCTTCATTTTAATAAAGTCTAATTCATGTACTTTTCAATTTGTTCCTTGTGCTTTTTGGGTCATAGCTAAGAAAGTCTTGTCTGAAGTGAACTCATGAAAATGTACATCTTTGTTTCATTTTAAAAGTTGTTTAGTTTTAACTTTTATGCTTTAGGGCTATGTGTCTCATTTTTTAAAAGTTAAATTTTGTATGTAATATGAAATAGGGACCCAAATTCACTGTTCTTATGAATGTCCACTATTATGTCGTCTTTCCTCAGCATCCATTTTGAAAATCAGTTAAACCACAAATCATTATAAATTACTTCTGTATTTTCAGTTTTACTTTATTGACCCAAATATTTGTCCTGTACCAGTACAGCACTATTTTAATTGCTGTAGATTTACATACAGTATGTTTAAAAATCAGAAAATATGAGTTCTCCAATTTTGTTCTTTTGAAAATTGTTTTAGTTTCTCTAAGTCCTTTATATTTCCACTTGAATTCTGAGGTCAGGAAAAATAACAGCTGAGTTTTTAAAAGGAGGTGTTCGGACTCTGTAGATAGGTGGGGAGACCTGCCATGTTAAAAACACATGACATTTTCATGTATCCAAATCTTCTTCCATTTCTTTTAATGATGTCTTGTATTTCTTGATACACAAGTCTCCCTCTTTTCTTTAAATTTATCCCTAAGTATTGTATTTACTTAAAATAATTGCAAATGTAGTTGTTTTCTTAATTTCATTCTTAAATTACTCATTTGTGAATAGGAATGTAACTGATTTTTTTATGTCAATCACAAATGCTGCAACCTTGCTGAATGATTTTTTGAATCATAGATTCTTTGAGAACTTCTATACACAAGATACAGTTTATGCAAGTACAGTTTTTTTCTCCCTTTCCAATTTCTATGATTTCATTTGTTTTTCTTGCCTGACTGACCTACCTGGGACCTCCAAAACACTGCTTAGTAGAAGGGCAAGAGCAGAGAGCTTTGTCTCTTTCTGATCTTATGGGGAAGTCTTTCAGCTTTTTTTTTTCAAACCATTAAATGTAATGTTAGTGTGGACTTTTCAAAAATGTTTCTGCCAGATTGAGGAAATTCACTTCCATTCCTAGTTCTTAAAAATATGTTTATCACAACATGGTGTTTGTTGTATTTTGGCAAATGCTTTTCTGCATGTACAATCATTTGACTTTTATTGTTTATTCTATTGATATGGTTATAAGTCACATTAATTCATTTCTGATGTTAAAACAACATTGAATTCTTGAGCCAAATCTCATTTGGTTCTGGTGGATAATCCTTCTTCAAGCCTTACTAGACTAAGCTAGCTGGTAGTCTTAAAAGGAACTTAGTTATACATTTGAAAGGAATAGTAGTCTGTAGTTGTGTTTTCATGTAATATCTATCTAATTGTCATGTAAGGGTATTATTAGCTTCTATTAATACATGGGGCAGTTTCTTTCTCTTCTGTTTTTTTTAAAGAATATCTGAATGATTATATCAATTCTTTAAATATTTGGTAGAATTTATCAGTGAAGTGATTTGGGCTGAGTTTTCAAACTACTAATTCAGTCTCTTTATTTATTGTGGATCTATTCCCATTTTCAATTACCTCATGACCTAGTGGAGATTTATGTCTTTCTAGGAATTTCTACTTCACCAAACAACTTGTCTTCCAATAGATTTAGTGTTTCTGTTTTAATATGCAGATCTTTGATCCATTTAGATTTTAATTTAGTACATGGTGATAGGCATGGATCTAGTCTTGTTTTCAGCATATGGAGAGCCAGTTTTTCCAACACCATTTATTAAAGAGAATGTCGTTTTTCCAGTGAACATGTTTGGCCCCTTTCTCAAGGATAAGGTGGTTGAGTGTGTTTGTAGTTGTGGTTGTATTTTCTAATCTATTCCATTGATCTTCAGCTCTGTTTTGATTCCAGTACCATGTTGATTTTACTACAGTTGCTTTGTAGTATAATTTCAAATCAGGGATTGTGATACCTCCTGCCTTGCCTTTGCTGCTTAGAACTATCTTTGCTATTCTAGGTCTCTTCTGGTTGCAGATGACTTTTAGAAATGATTTCTGTAGATCTATGAGGTATGTTGATGGTATTTTTATTAGGATTGCATTGAATCTGTATAACAGTTTTGGGAGAATGGCAATTTTCACAATAATTGTTCTTCCTATCCGTGAGCAAGGGATATCTTTCCATTTTCTGAGATCCTCTTCAATTTCTTTTTTCAATGTATTATAATTTTCCCTATATAGATTTTTCACTTCTTTCATGAGAATAATTCCTGAATACTTCATTTTTTTGGTTACTAGTATGAAGGGTATGGCTTCTCTTATTTCTCTGTCAGTGATTGCTGTTAGTGTGTAAGAGTGCTATGAATTTTTGAGCATTGATTTTGTATCCAGCTACATTGCTGAATTTATTTATTATATCTAGGAGTCTTTCAATGGAGTTTTGGGGGTCTTTTATGTAGAATATCATGTCATCCACAAATAATGATAATTTAACTTCTTTTCCTATCTTTACCCATTTTATTTCTCTCTCTTGTCTAATGCTCTGTTTAGTATTTCTAGTACTATATTAAATAGGAACAGTGATAAGGGACATCCTCGTCTTGTGCCTGATTTTAAGGTAAAGGCCTTCAGTTTTTGGCCACTTAGTATGATACTGGCTGTTGGTTTGTGGTAGATGGCCTTTATTAGATTGAGGTAAAGACCATCTATTCCAATTTTCTTATCATGAATGAGTGTTGGACCTTATCAGAAGGTCCAACACTTTTTCTGCATCTATAGAAATGATCATGTGTTTCTTACTTTTGGCTTTATTGATATGGTGGATTACATTTATTGATTTACATATGTTGAACCATCCTTGCATGCCTGGAATGAATCCCAGTTGGTCATGGTGTATAATCTTCATGATGATTTGCTGCATCCTGTTTGCCAATATTTTATTGATGATTCTTGCATCTGTGTTCATTAGGGAGATTGGCCTGTAGTTCTCTTTTTTAGTTGGGTCTTTCTCAGGTTTGGGTACTGGAGTAATATTTGCTTCCAGGAATGACTTAAGAAGGATTGCTTCCCTTTCGATTTCATTGAAGAGTTTGAGGAGTGTCGGCATTAAGTCTTCTTTGTATTTCTTGTAGAATTCTGCAGTGAATCCGTCTGGGCCTGGGCTCTTCTTTGTAGGTAAGGAATGAATTACATTGTCAGTTTCATTCATAGAAATTGGGTTATTCAGCAGTTTTACATCTTTTTGACCTAGCTTTGGTACTTCATACGTTTCTAGGAATCTGTCAATCTGTTCTGTATTGTCAATCCTATGAGGATAGAGGTTTTCGAAATAGGTGTTAACCTTCTATATTTCTACAGAGTCTGTAGTGATTTTGCCTTTTTAATTCCTTATTGCATAAATTTGAGCTTTTTATTCCCTTTTTAAAATGCAGTTGGCTAGGGGCTTATCAATTTTATTTATTCTTTCAAAGAACCAACTCTTTGATTCTTTGGATTGTATTCTTAGTCTCTATTACATTAATTTCTGCTGTGATTTTTATAATTTCCTCTCTTCTTTTGGCTTTGGGCTTGACTTGCTCTTCTTTTTCTAGATGCTTGAGGTGTAGCATCAGGTTATTTATTTATATTTATTCTGTTTTCCTGATGTGGGAACTCAGTGCAATAAATTTTCCTCTGAGGACAGCTTTCATTGCATCCCAGATTCTGTTAAGTTGTATTTGTATTTTTGTTTGGCTGTAGGTATTGTTTAATTTCTTCTTTAATTTCCCCTGTGACCTACTTATTACTCAAGAGTGTGTTACTCAGTTTCCAGGTGTTTGTGGGAATTTTTCAATATCTTTTATCATTAATTTCTAGTTTCATGGCACTATGATCCAATCCTATAACATGCATGGGATAATTTCAACTCTTTTGCATTTATTTAAATATGCTCTGTGAGCTAATAAATGGTCTGTTTTAGAGAATGACCCATGTACTGCTGAGAAGAATGCGTATTCTGATGTTTTTGGATGGAACTCTCTGTATATGTCTATCAAGTCCATTTTTTCGCAGGTGTGATTCAGTTCTGTTATTTCTTTGCTGATTTTCTGTTTGGTTGATCTGTCCCTTGGTGTCAGTGGTGTGTTGAGGTCTCCTGTTATAATTGTGTTACTGCTAATTTGGTTTTTCATTTCTGTTAATACTTGTTATATATAACTAGATGCTCTGGAATTTGGTGCATATATATTTAAGATAGCTCTTCCTCTTGAAGCTTTCCCCTACCCACTATGTAATGACCTTCTTCAACTCTTCTGATTATTATTGGTTTGAAGTTCACATTGCCTGCAAACAGAATAGCTACCCTCGCTTTTTTTTGGGGGGGGGGGTCCTGTTGCATGATATATTGTTTTCCATCCTTTGACTTTCAGTCTGTGAGTATCCTTTTGGGTTAGATGAGTTTCTTGTAGACAACATATGGTTGGATTTTTGTTTCTTGATCCATTCTGCCAGTCTGTTTCTTTTAATTGGTGCATTGAGTCCATTTACATTAATGTTATAACTGTTATATGTTGGGGCTGGAGATTTAGCTCAGTGGCATAAGCGCCTGCCTTACAAGCAGGCAGTTGTGAGTTCGATCCCCGGTACCGATAAAAAGGAAAAAGACAAAAAAAATTAAAAAAAAATAACTATTATATGTTGGCTTATTGTTGACATGTTATCTTTCTGCTGTTGCATCTTTATCTTTCTGTTCTGTTTGATTTTCTGCTTTGCTTAGTGGTTTTTTCCTAAGTGTATCTAAACTGTCTATCAGTATTCTTTGCAGGGTTAGCTTGGTGTTCATGAAGTTCTTCAGCTGTTCCTTGTCATGGAAGTATCTTATTTTTCCATCCATTTTGAAGGACAGTTTTGCAGGGTACAACAGTCTAGGTTGAAAATCATTTTCCTTTAAGATCTGAAATACTTCAATCCATGCGCTTCTTGACTTCATTGTTTGTGTTGAGAAGTCTGCTATGATTCTGATAGGCTTTCCTTTATAGGTGATCTGTCTTTTTCTCTCTGACAGCTTTTAGTATTCTATTCTTATGTTGGATTTTTGGGATGGTGATTATTATACGTATGCCTGAGTGTAGCTTTATTTTGGTTATGGCTATTTGGAGTTCTATATGCCTCCCTGATCCTGATGTTAGTTTCCGTTCTCATGTTTGGGAAATTTTCAGCTATTACTTCTCTAAATATCCTCTTGATATCCTTTATGTTGTCCCCTTCTTTTTCATTTATCCCTATTAATCTTATGTTGTTTTTCTTTGCATCATCTTGTAGCTGTTGAATTGTTACTTCCTGATTCCTTGTTTTTTTAAAAAAGATCTTTCCTTTCCTGTTCACTAGCTGCAATCTTGTCTTCAAGGTCTGAAACTCTGTCTTCACTTTCATTGAGTCTGTCTTAACAACTTTCAATGGATTTTTTGATTTCCTGTATATCTCTTTGAATCTGCCTCATGCATTCTGTTTGTTTCTTAAATTGTTCATCCAGGGATTCTATCTTTTTGTTTTGTTCATCTAATTTTTCAACTGTATCTTCTTTAGATGTGTTCAGCATCTCTTTCATTACTTTTATCATTTCTTCTTTTACCTATTTCTAATTTGAAATCCTTTAAAGCTTCCCAGAGTTGCTTCTTTATTTTGGTTGCTATTTTATCAGGTATTTCAGGTGTATGGCGTGTATTTTCTTCTATGTACGTGGCTCCTAGGGTTTCTTGGGATGGGCTGGAGGTTTGAGATTGCATTTTGGTCTTTTGTTTTGTCATTTTCCTGTATTTCTGTGTTTCAAGTATTTTTCTAAAGCTTCCCCTGGATGTGTTGGAAATCATCTCCTATGCTCTAGGCTCCTGGGACTGAATGGAGGTTGCTGAGCATGATTCAGTCAGGCTCTCAGGCCCTCCTGTGCTACCTTCAACGTTCCAGGTAGCTGGGAGGGCTCCTACCCACTGTAGATGATGGGCTAAAGTTCTCGCCAGGAAAAGACCAATGCCCTGAAACTCACTTCACCTCCACTCCCGTAATTGAAGAAGGTTGCAGGGGTAATCTACTCAGGCTGCAAAACCTCCCATGGCGAGTCTAGAGTGGCTAGGCTCCTGGCAGCTCCTTGAGCTCTGGGAGGCTCCTTGAGATCTGGGAGCAATGATCTTAACACAATGTCCCAGGCTTGGGATGGCTCGCAGACTCACCCCAGCCACCAGCTGAGTTTCCTGGTCCCTCGTTCCAGAAAAGGTCGCTGGGCGTGTCCTGGGCAGGACTAAAACCTGCTAGGTGAGCACAGCCTAGTGTGGCTGTTCTCTGGGGGAGGTCCTTGAGCTCTGGGAACAATGATCTTAATACAGGCTCCCAGGCTCTGAATGGGGAGCAGATTCACCCCAGCCACCAGCTGAGTTTCCCTGGTCCCAGGTTCCAGAGAGGGTCGCTGGGTGTGTCCTGGGCAGGCCTGAAACCTGCCAGGCAAGCACAGCCTAGTGTGGCTGGGCTTTGGCCGGGCCCTTGAGCTCTTGGAGCAATGACCTTAACACAGTCTTCCAGGTTCTGGATAGGGAGCTGACTCACCCCAAGCTGACAGCTCACCTCTTTGTTTATTTAAAACTGCCTCTCTTTTAATTTTCCATTATTTTAGTTTATTGGCATGTGTGTGTATTACAAAATATTTACATTCCTTGTGGGAAGTTGGTATGTGCACATAGCACAATTTAATCACTTTTTCATCCCCTTTCCCTTCCCCTCCCCTCCTCTCCACCCATCCCTTCATCCCCTACATTTTTTGTACATGTTTATAGTACATAATGTTTGTTTTCTTTGTGTGCTGTTGATACATGTATGCATTATATACATTACCAAGTCCTCTAGCTCTTTGAATATATTTTTAATAGCAGATTTAAAGTCTTTGTCTAGTAAGTCCACATCTGAGCTCCCTCAGTGTGTTTTTATTGATTGCTTTTTTATAATCTGTATATGGGCCACATATTCATGGGGTTTTTTTTGTGTGCCTTATAATTTCTTCCTGAAAACTGGTCTTTTAAATAATTATTATATGTGACTCTGGAAATCAGATTACCGCCTTTCCTCAGGTCTTTTTTTTTTTCTTGTTTATTGTAATTGTTTCTGGATTTTATTATGTTAATGTTCTGTTTTGTTGCTATTTGTTTGTTTAGTTCCTTACTGGACTAATTCTGTAATATCTGTAACTTTGATAGTGTTCCACTGAATCTCTATTGGTTAGCTTAGTGATACCTGAATGACTGAGAGATTTCATTAAAAACCTAAATTTAAAAGAATATTTTTTACCTTTCAGTGAGTGGCCCTATTGAGCCAAGCCTTCAGTAGTCAGGCAGGCATTCTGTAGCTCTGCCTTGGCCTTCCCTGTGTGCCTTCACAGAGCCTCAAGATTTGACCAGGCATGAAAACTTAGGATCTTCTTAGACTTTCCTGGTTATGTGCACAGCTCCCCACATCCTTGTAGCCTTTGAAGTCTCTCTAACTATCCTGAAACATTATAAAGTCCTTTAAGGGGCTGAATATATATCTCATTCTTTATATGTTTCCTTTAAGTTTGTTGACCAGTGTCTTTTTCCCAGTTGGTATAGCTGTCTCAGGAACCTATGTTTGTTTTTTTCTTTTTTAATTGCCACACATTCTTTTCCAAAAACACTAGAGATAGGGCTTTTCCTACTTGAGTAAACTCTAGGTCAGATCAAATAATGACCAATCTTATGAAAGGAGTTTTGCCAGGAATCTTCCACAGAATTATCTAAGAGTGAGAGTCTGTGAATAACTCCAAACCCACTAGTGTCTGTTAGCTTGCTGGTTTTCACTGATTTTCTGATAGAGAAGCAATTGGCTTTCAAAAATGTTGTACATCTGGAGAAAAGTGGATAGGAATAGGACAAGATCAAGTGCCCAGAAGTCCTGCTGTCAGTATTGACATTTTACTGCATTTTTAAAAATAAATGTTCCTCAGGATGCTGCAAACTTTCCATTAATTTTCAGAGTTCTGAATGAGTTGATTTGGTAATATTTTATTCAGTGTTTTGGTTTAAGAAAAGATTTTTGGAGGTTCTTACTTTATTGTGCATGAAGGGCTCCATCTTTACCTGTAAGAAGGAAGAAAGGAAGGAGGGAGGGAAAAGGATGGAAAGAGAAAGGAAGGAAGGAAGGAAGGAAGGAAGGAAGGAAGGAAGGAAGGAAGGAAGGAAGGAAGGGCTGAATATATATCAATAATAGAATGCTAAATGAATCATGGTACAGCTCATGTAGTGGAATTTTGTACAGTAAATAAAGAGATACAGAGTAGAATTTTATGTTAGAATATGAGTGATAAATGAAATTTTTTATATGATCATATGTATTCTGTGTAGTTGTGTGTACATGTGAATGACCAAACATGTTAACTAAAGAGGAAGACCTGAAACTAACTCATTTTATCATAAGAAAATAAAGGCTACCCTTGAGAGTACGTGAATTGGAATATCCAATGCTACTTTAAAAAATAAACCACTGTGAGGGATTTTTACTTTGTTGTTTGTGGTTTTCTTTTTTCACTAATTGGTTATAAATGTTTCTTAAGAAATATTTGTGCTGCACTGAAACCCTTTTTGAGGGAAAAATAAAAGCTCAGTTGGTCCCATTTAATGTGTGAATGCTTCTTTTCAAAGCAGTCACATCCCTTTCTCTTTTCTTTCAAACACTGGGCAGGAACACAGGCACTTAAATTCAATGACAAACACTTTGAATAGTGAGACCCTTTAGTTCAAGGACCCTTTTCACAATTTCATGAAAACTGTATGTCTTCTTTCCAGAAAAATGTACGTAGATACACTACTTTCCTATAATTTTCAAGCATTTGATTAAATTGATCGATCAGATTAAGAACCAAATAGTTTCATCACTATCAAGATATTTGAAGAAAAGGCAGAGATCTTGAAACTTGAAGTCCTTGACTTATACAGAGGAAAAAAGAGACCCACAGAAGTGACTTGTCCAAGGATGTCTTATTAGATGGTACCAGAATATGAGCCCCATTCAGAAATCCCAACTTTGATGTCAAAGTTCTTCTCCAAGACACCTATAGTCATACAACAAATGGTGGTCCTCTTAAGGGCACTCAGGTTCTTAGAGGACCTGTGATAAAAACAAGCTTTTATTATTGTGGCTTCTCCATCTGTCTTGGTTAATGTTTTCATTTCTAAGACATAATACCCAATACCCACAATTTAAAGAAGAAAAGGTTTATTTTAGCTCATATTTTGTAAAAGTTTCAGTCTGTAGTCAACTTCCTCCAAGGCAAGCCTGAGGAACATGGCAAAGGATAAATAGCCCATGCCAGGGAAGGCAGGAGATAGCAAAGCAATAGCAGTGAACCTCCTTTTCCTTTTTTATTCATTCAGACTACAAGCCTATTGGCTGGTACCATCTATATCTAGGGTGGGACTTCCCATTATCTATACCTGGAACTATGCTATATCTATACCTGGAACCAATCAGTGGGCTAATTTTAATTTATTACACACTCTAATTCACATTTCCATATCTACTCTTAACCCATAGATCCAAGAAAAGCCCCCATTATGAGTGCATGAGTCATAGCGTCTGACTCTAACACTCATTTCTGAGTCCAAAGCATTCTAGAGACAGAAAATCAGACGGCAACAGGTTACTTGTTATCCAACAGGTATCACTAGATTCAGATGGCTGCACTATACCTGGCCTCATAACTGTGCTAGGGATCACAGAGTAAGCACATGACACAAGAAAATCCAGCTCTAAAGTTAATTACCCAATCCTGAAGCAACCAGATGATCCATGGACTGTAAACATCAGCCCAAGAGAAGAGAATGGAGAATTTGGTGGTGGTATGAATACATAGACAGGAATCTAAGGAAGAGAAAAAGGAATTAAGGATGTAGAGAAACTAAAAATGAGTAAAAGAATAAAAAATATTTGGGAAAGGCAAAACAAAAAGAGCTGTAGATAAGATTATGCAAGGATTTGAAGGAGTATAGAGAAGGCAAAACAGCCACGTCTAACAGGAGGTTTGCCAATGGTTTCCTCACACACACACACCTCAGCCCTTGGAGTTCTTGCATGCAGCCCCAAGTAAGTCCCCATCCCTGGGCCAACCTAGACACTAACCACCCTTGTGTTTGCTTGGTCTCCACAGCTACCCTTCACAGAAGGCCTTTACCACTTTTATCACAATGGCCTCGCAAAAGCTAAGAGAAGACGCAGCCTGCAGCATAAGCAGCAGCTGGAGAGAGACCCCAGGGTGAGTTCTCCCCGGAAACCTGCCTCTACTGCCGGCCTCCACTGCTTGATGGAGCTTGATCAGAGCTATAGAGAGAGGCAGGCAGTGAGGATGGAAGTAACAGCATTTTGTGTACTGCGATGCCAAAAGATCCCTGGCAGAGTGGCACTAGGCACTCTCTGCTTCTCTGTGTTGTGCATAATAAGTAACCTTAGGCCCCTTTAGAGGGCAGGGATAGGAGAAAACCAGATAGCCACTCTTTCCTGACATCCTCTTCTGTGTGTGTCTTTGGGTTGCTGGAAGTGTGTATGGGCCTGTGATGGATGGAAAAACACAACAAAGTTTTAATAGGTCGCTTTACAGGCAGTTTCCCCTGGTAAGTGCGTGTGCTCTAAGGAAGTTTCCACACCCCGTATTATGAATGGGGAAGTGAATGTCCCAGGAAATGACCAACTCATAACCAGCCAAGGGCCATCTCAGTCTGTCTTCTCGCCTTGCATTGTCCTACATTGACCTAATTTAGCCCTTGGCCCAAGTGTCTGCTTGATGCTCATTATCCCCAAGGTTTTATGTCCGATCTCTGTCTATAGTTGAACTCCTAGATTCATTCTCTACTCCCTTGAACATCCGGAAGGGGAATCCCAGGGTTCTCACTCCCTGCCTTTCCCAGATGAATCCTCCTCTTCCAGTCTCCTGTCACCTCCATTAATCTGCACACTCCTCCCAGTGTGTAGACTCTGGTTTCCCTTGTGTGAAACACTAATGGGGAAAGAAACAGAAGCAAGTTGCTTTCTATGTGCAGAGGGTGGCATGGCGTCTTCCCCCAGACTTGTGGGGAAGAGCAATAAAATCAGAACAGACCTTTGAAGTAGGGACTTGCACATGAGACCCTTTCTGAGCTAGTGCAATCCAGGAATACCTTGGTGTGGGACTTCTCATGTGAACATTTTGAGTGGTTTAATTTGAGCTATAACTGGAAATTAAAGGCTTGCCAGCAGATGACCAGCAAATAGGTCACCAGCAATTTTTCTCTGATTCCTCAATGCAGATCTTCCCTCACAGCCCAGAGTAGAATTTCTGCTCTGAGAAGTCTTATTATCATTGCTTTCACAGTAAGTGCCAAGAGGCTGGGCTGCCAGCCCACACTAAACATTCTAATAGGTGAAGTTGGCAGCAGTCGCTGGGGAGAAGCCCACCTTTATGGGTGATAACATCTCTGGCTTTGGGGGTACCATTCAGTCCCTGGGGGTTCCTCAAGCAGCTGTAGGACAAGGAGCTTGACTGTTTCATCTGACATCCCAGGGAAGGGGACCTGGCAGGTAAAGATCACCCTGGTGCACCGTGATATTGCTTCTCCCTGCAGTGCAGCCTGGTCCCAGGATCTTGCCCTTACTGGCCAGTTATTTTCATTTTATTTCTCTATTTTTTTCAAATTCCCATTGGTTTCTCTTCTTTCATGATTAAAACTACTGCACCAAAACTGATGCTTTTGCCAGAGAAGAAAATAAAATGGGTTGGGTAATAAGGAAGGATGGTGGGCACTGTGATTCTGGTTGTGATTCTTCCCAAAATGTTACCTAGCATCACAGAGTAGCTTGTCTGTCCCTCCTTCATTATCCACTAGAGGAGTCCAAGTGGTTAACTTCCTATTCCTGATAGAAGCAACATCTGCCCTGCCCAGGAAGTCTTCTCCTCAAGGTGAAATATAACAGACCTTGACAATCATAAACTCGTTCTAGAAAAAAATAAAAATAAAAACCTCATAATTCTTTTCAAAAGATAAAAAACAGTGAAACACTGCAAGCTATGACTACTTCATTCCAAAGTGTTACTTTAGGCCTGCTTCTTTCCTGCCTGTTGTGCCTGAAGTCATACACTTTTGGCATCTGGTAGTAGGAAAATATAGTGGCAATTGTTTCTGAGCTGTGGTAAATGTAAGGATGCTTCCAGTGGCTTTCTAGACCTCAAATAAAAGGACTCATATGGCTCATGTTGGGATCACCAATTTTTTCCAAAGCACATTCAGGTACATTTCAAAAAACAAGGAAATAAAAATATAGACCAAAAAGGGGAAGGACTAAGTTAGCAAGAATTGTTCAGCTAGGCTTTGGGCTCTTGTGTAGCTGTTTCAAATTATGCCTTATGAACCAAGAGCTTAGGCATAAACTGTCTTATCTGTCTTCGAAATGCGGCATCTCCTTGACTTCCCAGCTCTAGCCATGGGTGCCTCCGCCTCCTTCACCTCCCTCCTCTACACCACTTCCTGGCCTCTCTTACTCGGGGTCTGGGGCTTGGCGGAAGAAACCACCAACATCTGCTACAGTACACAGAATAAAGAAGAAAAAGAGGATCAAGGTGGCTTTTTGGTTTGGTTTTGTGTTAGAACAGAAACTTCAATGATGTCTGTCACTTATTTAGCAACTAATGTTTGTGCTTAAGGAAAATAAGAAAAAAGACTAATAAAGGATCAGAAAGTGCTGCTTTCGATATGTTCACCTGTGCACATCAGTACACAGGGGAGTGGGCTGTTTTGAAGGCATTCTCTTATTTTTCCAGTTATTCACTCTTATTAGTATTTCTTTTTCTGCCAAAAGGTTAACACATGCTGAGTACCATCATGTAGATGCTAAAAAAGCAAAATTTGTGTCATTTATTTCTGAAATAGCCTTACACCATGTGTATCTGGGTACATGGCAGGTGCTTAATAAATCACTGCCAAATGGATGGATGATTGATTCCTTTTCCTAAAAGGTTCAATTCATGAAATAGTGCTGTTTTCTTTTTTGTATCTGTATCTTATTCTGAAAAACATATCCCAGAAACAAAGGTAATCTTCTTTAGATAGGTTCAGAATTGTGGTAAAGAAACCAAGCGCCTTTTCTTTGCCCCTAGGACTGTTCATTAAGAATCCCATGAAGAACTAGTTTTTGAATTTCTAATGTCCAATAACTGTGTTCCTCATCACATTCACAGCGATGGTGCCACCGTTTACACCAGGAAAGTTTACCCAGAGATTTGGGTAGCTAAAATAACTTGAAGATATAACAAATAAATCCAAATCTGGGATGAAATAACGAAACTAAAATGTCATTACCCCACCAGGGTCAAGCACAAATAATTCTCTGCCCAAAATATCTGTGGGATTTATTCAACTTTAGCCAGAGCAGCATCAACCAGTCTTGAAGACATATCTGATTGTGGGATGTGATCACCATATCAAAACCCCACAAACTCTATACCTTCTTGAAAATCTGCTGGCAAATATATTGATTTAAAATATTTGTTGTACCATCGTGTTGAACCCCTGATGCTGCACATCTGAAATACATTTAAAAACATGAAGAGGCCAGATCATCCTATCAGCAACACACGCAAATTGAACAGAAATAAAAATGTAATAAAAATGACCTGAATTTCATTTGGTGAGAAAAGTTATATTGGATTCAAGAATTGCAAACACTTATTTGCTTTTCTTAGCAATTTTACGAGACCATATGATTATCTATCAAATCATTTTTAAACCTGATCCAATTCTACAAGTCACAAACTTCTATCCATCCAATAGTAACTTTCCTTGTTTCATCTGTCTCAAAGGATGGATGACGTATGTGTGTCCTATATTTAGGAGCTATGTCTTTCTCAGGTCTTTATCTTCCAAATGTGTCCACCTGTCTAGATGGCAGCCACATGGTCCCATAGTGATCTATTTTGGTTCTATAAAGTGCTGTTCTTAAACGTATTTGTGGAGTTTCATGATGTTTCAATAACCCACAAACGTTACTTTCACTGAGTGATAGAATCACTTCAGACCTCTCACAGCCTTACCACCGGAGCAGAAGATCTTTCTGTTCTTTAAAATTCACTGGACATGAGTCATGTGATTTGCTTGTGAAAGTTTCCACTAATGAGTGAAGTAGACCTTTGTCCAGGCCTGTAAGAACTTAGTAAGACAATAACTGATATTTTTAAATGGATTTATTCTCATGGTTGGAACTCAGATGATTGACAGAACCTGAGGATGACTTATAATTGCAAGTTCTTTTCTCATATGACCCAAGAATGCATTTAAATCTAACTCAGTGGGGGTGATTTAACCGTAACTAGCACACACCTTTCATAGCTGTATGTAGAATCAGATCAGAAAATTTAAGTCTAGATGGTGGGAAGTGAAGGAACTCATGAAACTATTATAGAAAGCAATGATAAAGCAATTTTTGAAAAAAAAATACTAAAGCCTCAAAGCTCAAAACCAGCCAAGAAATTCATGTGCCTTCTTCCTCCACGTTATATAAAATTTTGCCCCAATCCCTAAGCTCTTAGCTTCCAAGTCATTTCAAATACCTACACAATTTTTATAAGGACTGATCACCTGTAAATATTGTGAACAAAACATTTTTTCCCTTGATTTATATTAGTTAACTATTTGATTACTTAGATTAAATTTGGAAAAGAGAAGAAATGGCACCATTACCTTATACTTTCAAATAAAAAACATCTAGAGAAAAATATCTCCCTCCACTTTTGTCCTGAGCAAACCCTCCTCCAATGTAAACAGGATTTGACGCACCCTTGACTACCATCACTGGAATGAGGCTGCCTGCTCAGCTTGGGGGCTAAGGAGAAAGAGAAAGCAAATAGCTTTAGACCGTTTGTCAGAGTATACTCAAAGAATATACTAAGTTTTATCCTCATAATTGCTACCTCTCAAATGATGAAAGGTTAAGGTTTTAAAATTCTGAGAAATATTTGTCTCCAAATATCTAAGCAGAAAGAGGAAACAGGTTTGATTTAGTAAGTAACAATGATAGGCTTATTCTTATTATAGTAACATGATAGCCTTAATAAATTTTGCATTTGTGCAGAACTCTTAATTCTGGAAAGCATTCATGGCTGGGGTCTCCTCACAGTCTCATTTCCCTCCAGCATCAGTTGGTCCAGGGGTGAGGCATGACTTAGCAGAAGTCCCATGGTTATGTAAGGAGCCTTAAGCACTACACATAGTATTGCTCTGGGACTGATTTGTATTTCATAAATTACTTTCTCTTGCTCTCCTACATGAAGAGAAGTACAGAGCAGGAAGAGTCCTGAGAAAATATATGTGAAGCCTTGTGTCTTTAAAATACAATTTTGCCACTGAAATAAAATGGACTCAAAGAGCCAGGAGTTTAGTTCAGTGGTATAAGCACTTGCCTGGCAAGTGCAAGGTCATGAGTTCAATCCCCAATACCACAGAAAAAAAAATTAAATTCAAAGAGAGGAAGTGACTTTCCAGGGGACATGTGACAATAACTGATGGAGAAAAAAATAAAACACAATAAACTCTTCTTAAGGTCAGGATTGCTTTAAATAGAAAGCTAAGTGATGACTGATATTGTTTACAAACCTGTGATTCCTTAAAAAAAAAGTTCTTGCTAATATATAGTACAGTAGACATAGTTTAAATTCAATTTTTTTTATTATAGTAAAAGATACATTGCCATGACTCTCTCTCAAAATACTCCCCTCGGCTTCAACCACACTTATCCCATCATTCTTGCCACTTTCTGAAGCACTCTGAAGTTCCTCTTTTGTGACTGTCTTCACCAAGTTTGAGGATCAAAAATGGGGTGAATGTAGCTGCCAAGTGCTATCCAATAGAAAGGTAGGCTCCTAAAACCATGACACTGTCCTCATCCACTTTATTCACCACATCTGGCACCATGTGACTTCTGGGTCTTCCTTGAAGTTAAAATGACCACAAAAGGCAAAGGGCAAACATTTTGAATCAGCCATGACAATGCAGCTGAAGACCTTTCCATAACTCCTTCAAAGAGCAGCAAGAACGATGGGATGAGTGTATTTGAAGCCAGGGCAAGTAGTTTGAGGGGGACTGGTGGTAATGTGTCCTTTACTGTAATAATATTTTTTTAAATTTTAAGCATTTACCATATTTTCATCACATTTTATATCGGACCTTCTAAATTAAAAATAATTTAGTTAAAATGTAGAGTCACATTCTAACTTTATATAATTTAGGTGAATTCAGAGCTCAGTGACCAATGGAAAGGAAAGAAAGATCAAGATTGAAACAAAAGGGCAGGCACTTAGCCCCCATTCTGCCCCATTCCCTTTGCCCCGAGTGGTCTTGAGAGTAACTGCGTGATGGTCAGCTGCCCAAGCAGAGGCTGCAGGCTCTGGAGTTGTCACAATGATAGCTCATTACCTTTCTTTTTTGTTTGTTTGCTTGTTTGTTTTTGTTGTTGTTTGGTTTTGGGTTTGGGGGGGGTTGTTTTGTTTTGTTTTGTTTTTTGGTACCAGGGATTGAACTCACGACCTCACGCTCGCCAGTCAGGCACTTATGCCACTGAGCTAAATCCCCAGCCTCCTTACCTTTCTTGAAGAGAGGTGATAGTATGTAAAGATAAGACTTCCAGTACACAATATCAAATGCAGATTTCTCTGACTATTGTGGAAACAGCGGTTCATAACCAGATTCTAAAAGTCCATGCTTGTGGTAGACTGAGACACAGTACTGGTGTCTAACTTCCCAAAGGAATCTTCAAAGATCACCTGAACCATGCATCATTCCCACTTTACACACTTTAAAATTCAATCCCTGGGGTATGATTTCTCTATGAACAAAGATAGTGTCTTCCCGTGGATGTCCCGGAAGCAGATGCTGAGATGGAAAGCTGGATGGAGAAAGTTTCCTGGGGTGTGAGGAAGACTGGATTCAGCAGGAGGAGGAGCTGATCTGGAATGTACTTGAAATGGGGGCTCCAGTCAGTTCCACATGAAGATCAGGAAAGGGTGGCCCTTTACAGTCACTCTCACTGAAGCCAAAGGCACCAGGCCTCTACACACCCTTGTTGGCCAGGGATCAACAAGGGTCATTCCCCAGAAAGGCACTTGATCTTAGGTGAGTCACCTTTTGTTACCAAAGGCAATTCTCAGGGCAAGACAAATCCTGAGCTGTCTCAAGCAGCGGAGGAAGATGCAGGAAGGACCTGGGAAGGAGATCCAGAGAGACCACAGCACACAATACAGCTGCTGCCCGCAACAATCCTGAAACTCTGATTCTACTCTGGAGATCCTGAAACTCTGATTCTACTCTGGCTATGATGTTGGAGAAGCATGTCCTGATCCACCTGACTCAACATGGAGCAGAGGGGCCCATGGAGGCCTGAGAAAGCTGAGGCTGACAGGAGTCCTGAAGATGCAGACAAAGTTCCAGTTGTCTTAAAATTGATATGCTCCAAGGTCAGGGCCCAGCCCTGTTCAGTCCACTTCCCAGCCCGCTCTGCTGAAAATGCTCTAACCCAAACTCAAGCCTGAACCCGAACCTGCGTGGGGTATGACCTTGGCCACATTCTGATCCCAAATGGTGAAGTCTCAGGACCTAAGCGGAGCGATCCTGGCTTTACCTCCCATCTGGCGGCCAAATTTGTTTCCCAAACACCTTGGAAAAAGGTGAGCAGACGTTCATAAGCGATACATTCAGAAAGATTTGGCAGCCTCAGGGGAAGGAGATGTGACAGAAGAGATGGAGCCCACTGCATAGTGCCCCAGTCCTGTGGGGAAAGCTACCTGCCCTGATCCCCTGGTTTTTAATGCAGTGGGAGCGACTGAGCCTCCCCTCTGGACTCTGCAGATGTGCCTGGCTCCCACCTCCAAGTGCTGCTGATACTATAACTAACTATTAGGGGGAGCTGGGGAGAATTATTTACTATGGCTTTGGGAAGGCAGAGGAAAAGCAGCTAATGAGTGAGCCTGGTTGTTTTCCTAGACGTGAGCACATTTTTAAATGATGGCTTCTGCTCCCAGTTGTGCTTCCTAAAGGAGAGGCAGGCGGCCAGGGACGCTGGCAGAATAAGCCCAGAGAACTCTAGGCAACATGAAAGAAATGACTGTCATCCTCGGAACTAACCCGCGGACCAAGGCTGCCATACGGTGGGCTGGCAAACTTTTAGGACTTCCTGGAAAATTCTTAAATGAACAAGTTTCTCCCAGCTGACTTCAACTGATTCCTCCTCCCATCTTCCCCAAATGCAAAAGGAAATGTACTATGTATCTGAAAGGCCTTATTGTTTCCTCTAAAAATTATCATCTTGTGTGGTCTTGTTTACCTAGTTACTTGCTCAAGAATCATTTATTCATTCAACGAGTATTCATGGGCCAAAACTCCATGCTGGGCACTGTTCTGGGCCCTGAGATGTAACCATGAACAACACAAAAAGTCCTCCTGCCAGGAAGCTTGTGTACAAGTGGGAATGAAGAAGACAAACATGAAATAGTTGCGCAGAGTATTTGTGTGACAAGTGATTTAAAAAAAAAAAATAAAACAGTATTATGAGGCTGAATTGAGCACAGTGTGGTGAGAGGGCGCTCCCAGGAGGGCATGTGTTCCATAAAAAGCACACAGGCCTAACTGTGCTGGTAGGAAGACGCTGTTATTAATATAGGCCCAGGGGGAAACGGCATCTACGTAGCTTTCTAGAGAAAGTGCGTGGCAGGCCTAGAACCAGCACAAGGAAAGTAGGGTACTCCGGATGTGTTCTAGAAGCCCAAGGACCACCCCCCACCACCACCACCACCACCACCCCCCCCCAGCCACCCCGAGGCTGAGAAGGAGTGAACAGGAGAGAGATGAGGTTGGAGACAAGAAAGGGAGACCCTGAACAGTGTCGCCCATCAAGCTAAGAGCTGCAGACTGCCTGTAAGATGGGATTTCTCTAGCTGGTAGGCAGATCATAGACCGCGGGCTGGGGCCAAAAGGAGAACAATACTGGAAGGTGTTTCACTATTTTAGATGAGAAAGGCTAGTGGCTTTGGCCAGGGTCAATGTGGTGATGGCAGTGAGAAACAGGTTACACTTGGGGGTACACAGGGAAGGAAGGGTCTTCAAATTCACTGATGTATGTATTGATGAGATGAGAAATGGGAAAGAAAGAGGGGCAGCAAATGTGACTCTAAAAATAGTGGCCTGAGTTACTGTAGAACAAAACTAGCATTCATATGCAGAAGACAGCGCAGGGAGGAGGTCAGTGTTCAGCAGGTAGAGAATTTAAGAGGTTGCCTTTAAGCAAATTAACATTTGAGGTACCTATTATCCAAGAGAAGAGACAAAATAAACAGACGTAAGCATCTGGGAGGGAGGGCAGAGCTGGAAATAATCCACTGGAGTCCTCCACATCTTGGAGGCATCTGGTGCCATGAGAGCAGTGGTTAGATGACCTGACTATAAAGAGATAATAGGCCCTATAGAGCTGAGCACCCCAAAATCTAAATGGGAAGCACCTGGGAACCTGGAGACAGTGAAGTAGAAAGTAATTACAATAAACTGATTCAAGTCAAGAGGAAACTAATCCAATCAATGTATCCTAACTCTCCCACATTTTGCCAAAGGAAATTAGCCATCCCTGTCATTACTTCTTATTACAGCTATAAATGTTTCACTACTTTTCAAACTCTTTCTCAAAGGGTACCAGAATTCACAGATGTGAATTCTCTTTCAGCTGGACACTACTGTGTCTGAGCCAGCCTGTGTTATAAGTTAGGGAGTCACATTTGACTCCAAGAAAAGAGTTAAGTTCTTAGGATTTCAAGCCCAAGGAAGCAAAGGATCAGACACAGACACCAGCTGCCTGATAAAGCTGCAGGAAACAGTCTCCATTTGGGGGGTGAGCAAACCTCATCTATGCAGTCCATTTCAATTGGTCTTTTGGTCTATGTTTGAGATACATAATAATCACATTCATCTTGGGGAATTGGTAAACATACAAATGTAAGGAAATATAAAAGCCAGGAGGAAGATCAACTTTTACCATAAACCAAAAGCAAAATAGAACGTTAGCCTCCAATTAAGCACAATAAAAACCCAGGTTGTATTGATTCAATGCTTATTCTCTTTTCATAGATTTCAGAAAAAGAATTCTTTAAAAAATTTTCTTGCTAAGATTCAAAAATCTATCTTTAAATTAATCTCTCACTCTGCAAACCTCTGTTTCAATGTAAAATTTTATTCAATATTTAGCTGAAGGAGATGGTAAATGTTTTTTAATAGTGATATGGACAAATAATTAAAATATTTGTGTAGTTACTGTATAGTCCTAAAATGTTTTATGAAGCAAAGGTAAGTTATAAGTTGCCCCAAAAATATTAAAAGATTTCAGCGCTCTCCTCATTTAAGTTCATTTAGCTGTTTTCCTTTTGACATGTTTGCGATCACATCTCCATCTATAAACAAGTTTAATGTTCTTACATCCACATCAAGGAAATTTTGAAAATGAATAGAATTGAATTCCTGCCATTTGTAGTCTTTTCAGAGACTTGTGGGTTCAGGAGAGGCTAAGAGGAATGAAGCCAGGTCTAGAAATGGGTAAACAGCAGTTCAAGAAGAGATTCATGTCTGAATAACAACCCAATTGCTGGAGTTTATCTAATTGGTTTGCTATTATCTGTACTGAAAATGTTGTTTTCCATCTTCTCGACGGCAAGTATATCCCATTTAGCAATAAAGAACATATTGCCTGAGAGAAAAACAGGTAAGACAAAAACAAGTTTCCATTTTCCATTGCCTTGGAAAAGAACGCTCTGCCCCAGAATTTTCTAATGAATGTTAGTTTGTAAGGACACCTAGGAGACTCCGCAGGGAAAAGCACCCCCCCCCCCCGACAACTGAAGAAAAGAAAAGCAATTAAACTTATTGTGTGGACAGAGATTCAAATAATTGTCTACCAGGGAGAGAAGGAGCATGAGCATGAGTCCAAACTGAGGTCACTCTCAAGTTCTTTTACTAGCATAGACACCATTTGCTTGTGTCTCTGAGTGAACCACTCTCACTTCATCTCCATCCCCACTGCTACACCTTGGGGATTGTGGAGCTGGGCTCTGCAATGTGCCCTACATCTTACTAGCTTTGATTCTAGGGGCCACCGTGAAACATTGTCAAAATCAGAACTAAAACCCTGATACCCTCGCTAGCGCATTATCCTTCCTTTGCATACCTTTAGCTTCATCTGAAGTGGAAAATTTTTTTCTTTAAACCAGGACTCAAAAGTGGCTGGAAGCTCTATCATTTATACATTAGGAGCCCCATCTTTTAAAAGAGAATTTCAAATCCTGTGTTGTTTAAACCAATTCAACACAGCCCTAAAATTCCATTCTTGTCTCAAGGGAATCATGAGATGATTATAGATAGAGGTTGTTCATCTACTTCATAGATTATGGACAGCCCTTCAGGACCTTGTCATAGTCCAGAGGAGTGCACATTTGTAATCCCAGGGGAAAGTTATTGACATTCCAGTAAGTTAATTCCAATCTACCACTTCCAGTACCACTCATGGCAAAAATAAAGACACTGAGGCATATTTGTAGCTGTGGGGTCCTAAGTCCAGTTAGAAGATGCAAGGCCTGAAACAAGGCCTCTACCCAGGGTTTTATTAATTTGTGAAGAGGAAAGAGGCTCAGGCATGGGTGACTGAGAGAAAAGAGGGAAGTTGGAGAGTGCTGTGAGCTGGGCTAGGTGGGAGGCCTGAAATCACCTTTTCAACAAGCAGAAAGAGAGAGATACAGAAAGAATGATCCACATGTCACAGATTAGGGCAGCATCTAGTATTTTGGAGTTGGTGCTTCAGTATAATAGTCATGCCCTGAGATGTCACAGCTTCTTTTCTCAAGGTTCAATCTCAGTGGACAGCGTGGTGTCTCTCGGCCTAGCTCACACATACTACCTGGGAGCTATAGGCGGGGCATCACTAACCACCATCACTGGTCAGCATTGCTTTGAAGACCACACACCAGTATGTTGATTAGAGCCACTTGCATTACTTAAAGCCAATTGAGAGGATAAGAAAACATCCTAACCAGTTCAGTACATAGCAATACACGGAGGTATGGCCATATGCTCTTCTTTCAAGGAGAGCCATCAATGTGGTACTCCACAATAGACAACAGTGCCTCTTTTTATTTTATAATTCAATGTGTGATTTTACTTAGGCATGGTGGGTTTGGAGGGCTAGGGAGCCTTCAGCTAAAAAATAAGGTTGGAAGATCACTCATTACTAAGTTCCAATCCTGTGTCTGACAGGGGTGACAAATTGAGCACCTAGAGAGGTCAGGCAGGTAGGGTCAGGTGTAGGCAAAGTAGTAACTCAAGCAAGATGGTAAGTGACAAAATTATCTTCTACGTCTTCAGAGGAACACAGTGTGAGGCAGTGAAGACTGGGGAGAACCTGAGCATGCTCTGCTATCAAAGGAGGTAGCAGTGTCTCTTCCTCAGTTGATTGCTAGTTCCAAAGTTGGAAGCTCATGGTCTGCCAGAGCTAACAGTTTTTTAATAAAAGCAGTGAAAAGAAACCCATGAGCAGAATGTTTGCCCTTTTAAAAAATTAGAGACTATGTCAGAATTTCTTAGCACACTGTCCAAGCTGAAGAAAATACATCAGCAGAACGAATTTGCCCATGGACCACTAGTTTACAAACCCAGTCCATCATTTCCTAGGTGGGAAGACAGTACCCAGAAAGGCATTCCTGTGAACAAGCCACAACTTCAGTCATTTGCCAAGGTAGTCCATGTAAAGGCTTTTCTTGAAGAAAACATGAAAAAGTAAAGCAAAAAGGAGGGCAAATAGCTCCTGATGACATCCCCTAAAAAAAGAAGTAAAAGAAAAAACAGGAGAAAAGAGCTCTTCCTTAAGGTAAACTTAAAGCTACATACTTAAGATTTGGTCCCCAATCCAGCTTCTGATTCTGGAACCGACTGATTGCATCTGTTACAGTTTATGTCTAGATGGCCCCCTAACCCTCATGCAATCATGGATGTCGCTGAATCTAGCGTTCATGATTCATTTATTGTCTAGTGTTGGTATTGGTGGTGTGAGTGCTGCACCCACCCAGAGGCAGAGCCGACATACAATAGAAGGGCAGGAAGGAGGCTTGCTTTCCCTCTTTTGCACTTTTGCTCTTGTTGTTTGTTGCCGCCATAAATGGCTGCCCCTCATCCATGCCACCCTGTCCTGGAGCCAGCTGAGTATGGACAGAAACCTCCAAAACTGTAAGATAAATAAAGCTTTCCTTTCCTAATTTTGAGCATCAAATATTTTGAGACAAAAGGAACTGAGGTAACTGAGACACCATCTTTCATGTAAAAACCCTTCAAACATTTGAAAATTATTATCATCTTCTACCCTGTACCTTCTTATAGCAAATATTTTTGGTTGTTCCAGATATTTTAACTGAATTTGGCATTCATTTCCTATGCTTTCTTGAATACACCTCTCTGAACATTGTCCAGCTCTGCTCTGATGATGTTAGAGTACTTGTAGTACTGGACCCTTGCTGCCCATGTTCTCCCATGCCTTGAAAGTTACTCATCATTAAACATATCCTAAGATCCTGTTAGCTTTTTCTTACTTGAAAGTCATAGACCCTAAAATTAGCTGAAACTTCTAGGTCCACCTCAAAGAAAGTGCTAATCTGTCCACTTTTGGATTGGGTAGAGGTTGAGCCTAAAACAAAGGACTTAGATTTATTTCTTAAATTTATTATCTTGTTAGAATTTGTTCTGAGCTGTCAAAATTTTGCTGAATCTGGTTTCATCTCATTCCCATCTTCCTATTATCAGTTATTTTGATTAGCATCAGTACATAGGAAAGAAAAATGACAAACCTCAGATGTGTCCAGGTTGTTATAAATTTATTATAACTTAGAAGTATCTTACACCCCCACATTAAAAGGAAATTATAAAGCACCTCAAAAAAACATTGTTTGAGTTAAATGAAAAACAGTGTCTCACCAAGGATGCTATTTGAGGATGTATTTACATGGCTTAACTGCATCCTCTGAGTCTGGTTGATTTGTTTGTGTATGTTGCTCTGAGAAATCAGTTTATTTGCCATGGTGCAATCTAATTCAGTCATTCACATGACCAAAATCACCAGACCAACCAGTTTCAATCTGGTCCTTTGAGGCAATTTGAATTTAGTTGATAACTCTTTCATACACCTGCAACTGGTTGATGTTGAATCATGAAAAAGTTTAATCAGAGAACCAAAATCTATGGGTAATTGCTAATCATAAGAGTAGCAGGTGGCTTTCAAGTTTGGACCAAGACAGATTTTTCTAAAATTTAATAAAGCAATTTCTTTTAAATAAGTCAAGACATCTCAGTAATAGACTCATTCAGCTAAGGATTATATTCTCCACCTGTAAAATATAACCTGTCATTTGACTTATATAAGTGCACTCAAAGAATATACTCTCACACTTCTTCGTGTGACATGGGCAGCAACTTCACTTTCACTAATTTAGCTCCATTTGCCATTTCTATCTTTTAATAACAATGAAAGTCAAAATGTCTGGAAGGAAATTGCCTTAATTTTTAATCTCTGTTATGGAATCACAATGAAAGTGCAAATGTCTGCAAATAAATGCCTAAGAATTCACAGCTAGAACAGTGACCTCATCTTTCAAAGTACACATCAGTCTCATAAATTCATTATAACTTTGTCAGTGGAGAAAAGGTGATGGGGTCATCTACTTACTTCTTCCTCATTTAATTCTTTACTTATTCTCCTTGTCTGAACCTACTTCGAAAATTTTTAGCGCACTTATTATGTTGGAGTTCTTGAATTTCCTACCAAAATGTTGCAAGTAATAAAAATATCAGCTAGAATAAGCTAGATTGCTTCAGAAACAAGTTAGTCCTTCAATACCATTGGCTTAATATACAAACATTTCCTTCTCCTGCTAACATAATCTTTCAGTAACTGATACTGATAAAGAACCCACCATCTTGGCAGGCCACCCTCCTGACACAGGGCTTCATGGAAGAGAAAGAAGAGGCTGTGTGAGTTCAACCCAATCAGAAATGCCTAGGGTTAGAAATGCCACATAGCACTCTCTTCCAGGTAGCCAGAAATTGGCACCGTTCAGGTCATCATATGACAAGGATGAGACCTGAAGATCTCTTTTGTGCTCAGGAATAAAAGGCAAACTGAAGATAAGAAGGAAAGGCCCCTGACATGATGGGCTTTTTAAAAATTTTCGTAATGCGAATAAAAGCAAGTTCTGTCCCTCTTGTGGCTTCCTGAGATCAAGACTTCCTTCTAAGCTCAACATCCTGTTCTAAATTATATTAGCAACAATTACTTCCATGCAGTCTCTGGCTAATGAGGAAGTCATAGAGCTAAATGAAGCACTTGCATTTTCGTTAACATGGCAAAAACAACACCTCCTCTACCAACAGCTGAGTTTATTTCTCCACCCTTGTGAAAGCTCTGTGACTTTGTTGAACAGGATGTGGTGGCGTGATGTGGAGCCCACTCTAGGGGTAGCCGCTACCTGACCTGGTAAATTCCAACCCTTTCTCTTAAAAGCAAACTGCCTTGTGGGAAATGTGGCTACCCTGAGACCCCTGCAGTAAGAAAGCGAAGCCAGGTGGAGAGGCTGGTGGGTGAGACAGAGAAATGGAGAGGCTGGTGGGAGAGACGGAGAGACAGAGAGAACAAGGAATACCAAGACACCAGACATATGAGTGAAGATGCCACCTTCGAGAAGGACTTTATAGTCCCAGCAGGCTTGACTGCTGCTACCTGTTGTGTCCTTCCCAAACTCCTGACCTATAAAAATCTTCCTCCCTCTGCTTCTTGGCTTAAGTTACAAATGATTTTGCTCTACCGTGGACTCCAGCCATGATGCTCTGCTTTATCACTGACCCAAAACTATGGGGCCAATTGATCATGGAGTGGAGTCCCTGAAGCTATCAGTCTAATAAAGTTTCTCCTCATAAGTGAATTACCTGGGATATAGTGATGGAAAATCAAAACAAGAGTTGTTACAAAGAGTTTATACATACCTTAAACAATGTATCGATATAGAAAAACCAAAGAAGAAGAAATCTCCTACAAAAGTACCATTCCTTGTTCAAGTTCGTCAAATTTAATGAGTCAATTCATTTTTTAAAAAAGATCTAAACAAAGTGGACTTTTCCACAGTGTGAACTTTCCAGTGAGACAAGATCAATGTGTCGCTTGCAGTGCGGTGACAGAGACAGGTGCTGGATGACCCATAGTGCAGAGGAACGAGAATTCGAGGAGGACTCAAGGATGTGGGTCCTCATCACATCTCTGTCCCACCCTGGCCACGAGGGCTGCAGAAAGCCACTTAGCCTTCATGGCCCCGCGTGTTCCCATGTGTGAAATGAGGAATGACATTAGCCGTGCTCGTTTCATGGGGTAACCATGGCCATCAGCTAGGACAGAAAGGAAGAGGCTGCAGCAGCTGTGAAGGGCAACCGCTGTCCACAGAGACTCGGGGCAGCATTTTAAATTGTGTACTGACAAATCTAAAAATAACCTGCCTAAAAGCTGTGTAGAAACTGTGTTTAACAGAATCTCAAATAAAATTGTTTTTAAAAATTAAATCCAGTGCCTGTTCAACTAGAAAATCACATGAGACTTAAATTTTCTTGAAGTATAGGAGAAACTTGAAGTGTGCTGGACACTAGTGCTGCTTGATCTTGAAGAAAAGAGAATGAATCCAGAGCCCTCTTCCCCTTTGAATTCCTGTGACTACCTATTCTCTCGGGCATATAGACTGGGGGCCCACATAATGAGCTTTGGGAAATTCTGGTTGAATTTCAGGTCTCTCATTCCGTTGTCCAACTATATAACTTCTCATAACCTCATCTATGACATGTGGCTGATTGGTGTAGCATCCACCTCCAGGGCTGATTTAACATTAAATGAAACACAAGGGTACATGTTCAACAGGTGATGAGTCATAGGTCATCTTATACCACTTAATTCCAAATTGGGTAAGAGTGACTCCTGAAACTTACTTGTGTGAACATCTGTATTCACTGCAGTCCTTCAACCATCTTACATTTGTCATTCAAAAAATTATATTTAGTTATGAGTAACTGATTCAGTTGTCACTGAGATTTTTAGAATATGGTTTATAGTTTTAAAAATCAAATGTAAGACTTATGATAATTTTTGGTTGCTTTTTGGTTTTATTTATTTGTTTGTTGGGGGGCTTGTGTTTGTGTTTGTTTGTTTTTGTTTTGACACAGGGTCTCAGTGTGAAGTTCAGGTTAGCCTTGCCTTTAACTCACTATGTAGCATAGGCCGACCTCAAACTCAAGGCGATCCTCTTACCTCACCCTCCTAAATGCTGAGATTACAGGCATGTACCACCATACCCAGCTGCAAGCTTATAATTAAAGACAGAAGTTTTTGCTACAACATTCTCAAATCTAACATCTCAGTCCTGCAGATGAGCTGTCTACCAATTCTTCAACCATTCCTTGTACCATTAGTCTTTACATTTTACAAATGCTAAATCGTGTTGGCTTTCTTCTCTTCAGATTTGTATACTGGTTTTCTTCTAAGAACATGAGAGTTTAACTTTCTGAAATGCAACACACAAAAACATACACATGTATGTTATACTTCTACTTCTTCTTGCTTTAAATTGCTTCTCACAATATGAGGCTAAATCAATAGTCGGTGTTTATATCATAATGAATATTTAAATGTCATTTACAGTTGAGCCACTTACACCATTGATTTCTCCTTTCTCAAACAGCTTTTTGTTCCCCTTAATATCAGTCTTATTTTTCATGTGCTTAATATCCTTTGTCTCCACAGCTAATCTTACCCCTTGATGTCCAATAGATAGTTTTCTAGGTTCCCCACTCAGTAAGGGCAGGCACACCCAATGGCCTCTCCATAGCATCCCGGGGTGAGTCTCCTGTCACCAAGGCCCTGTGGTTGGCTTCCTTCCCTGGCCCCGCTCACTCCTCTCAGCCTTCACTCTTCACTGTCATCTCAGAGTGGCCATTGGCTGCCCAGTATCAGATTACTCTTGCCCGGGTCCCTGTGTTCCTTTGTCTCAGCTCAGTCTCTCATCCTGATGGAGAGGGTTACTTGTGGGAGGGGATTTTTAGGACTTTTATTCTATATTCGGGTTAGTTGGTGCTGCTTTGGGAAGTGATAGATTCTCCGCTTAGAAAGGAGCAACTCTCAAAGCTGAGAAAGCTTTCACCTGTGGTAGTACTGTTGAGGGCTCAGAGATCTTTCTGCTTTCTTTTCCTCTAGAACTCCTTCAGGTCTTTTGTTTCTGCATTTTGTAGTGAAATATTCATTCATCTTTTATTTTTTGTATTGTTCAACTTTCATATTTTCCATGAAGCCAGTCTTGAATAATCACTTGCAAAACTTCAAAATGCTTAAAACTTAGCATCCCAGGGTATTTCTCTGTGGCCTGTCCATTTACTTGAAATTACTTTAAATTCCACAAATGTATGTGATATTAAAAATCCAGACAAATGCAGAAATGAAAGGAGAAAATGTCGCTGGCTCCCACCCATCTCATTTTCCTCCCCACAAGAAAGTTACTGGCATATTTACAATGTCTTTTAGACATTTTATTGGATGTGTGTGTGCATATGAAGAGAGAGAGTTTTATTTTTTGTATCAAGATCTTTTAAGCACAATGAGACCGTATTGAATGTACTCTTTCTCAAATTCTTTTCTTACATTTAGTAGTATATTGTAGAGAACCTGACTTACAAGTATACATGAATTGAATTTTTATGAACTGTTGCATAGTATACTAAAATCTATGCATACCATCTATTTAACTATGAGCCTACGATGGAAATTTAAGTGGCTTCCAACTTTTCATGCCATAGACACTTTATAACTATTTGCACACATGTGTAATTGGTTCTTTGGAAGAGATGGAACTAATGGGTCAAAATTACGTTTCAGTCCCTGGATTGATGGCTGTGTATCTTTCCAAAATTAAACCACATGGAAATCAGACAAAGGCCCTTTGTGCTTTAGAAAATGTGGCACATCCTTGGTGTCCTTACTGATTATGCTTTGTCCTTGTATTAGTTAAGGTCTTCTAAAGGAACAGAATCAGTATAAAATAAATGTTTAATTATACAAAGGGATTTATCAGGTAGACTTACAGGATCAGAACTGGGAAAAGTACAATGGCACCTAGATCAGAGGCAGAAAACCCAGACTGGTGGCCTGTGTGCTGGAGAGCTGGAGGAGTCAGTGGCAGGCGAAGAGGGAAGACCTGGAAGCTCACTGTCAGCCACCTCTTCAAGACTCTCACTGTCAGCCACGTGTGCAAGGCCCTCACTGTAGAGTCACCTTGCAAGGCTGTGTCAGAAGACTGAAGAATCAGCATTGGAAATCTGAAGTCTCTGCTGGAAGGCTGAAGAAACTGGTGACCAAGGTCCAAAGATAGTGGTGACAATTGTCCTCCAAAAAGAGAACACTTCCTTCTTCTTTCCTTTTCTAACTCCAAGCGACAAGTCTATTGGTTGGCACCACCCACATTCAGGACGGGTCTTACCCTCTTACTTCACTAGCCTCCATAACAATCATCCACAGTCCATGTCTAGAGCTTTACTAACCTGCTAGCTTGTTCTTTCTCAAGCCAAACTGATACCTCACAATTAATGATCACAATACCAATTTTTTACTGCTCTTGGAGATAAACTTCTGGTGTTTCCTAGGTCCACAGTCACCCACATGCCATGGACCAAGAGAATGGCTACTGTGTCCAGTGTGCCCTGCACTGCACTTGGGGAAACACAGTAGTGAGTTATGATGGTCACGGGGTTCGTCCCCTAAATACAGTGGGCTACATATCATGAAAACAGTGTGTTGTTCTAGAACTCTTTCATCAGAGAAGTTTTCCTGCATTTTTGAGGTTTTGAGATTCAGCCTGCTCAAGAGCCAAAAGTTGGTAGGAAAGAAATCAGGTTTACTTGATTGCTAGCACCCTGAGAAGATGAAGAGGAGCTATCGTTGACTGGAAAACTTATTTTGGGCTACTCAAGAGCAGTGGTGCAATGCACAGGAAGTAGGTAACACAGTAGAACAATGCACTAACTCTTTGCCTTGCAAGCTTGATGTCCTGGATGCTCAATACTGAAGAACAGTGGGAACAGAGTGGTTGACACACACTAAGGGGATCTGAAAGTCACCAGATGTCCTGGTTCTCTAAATCTAAAGGAAGATTATTTATCAAGTAGCATCTTAATTACTTAGGTGCCACTTTTCTTTGGAATTTAGACTGCCAGGCAACAGCAGAGGTAACTCCACAAAGGACATCTCATAAAGGAGCAGCCAGTGCCATTGCTATAGCAACCATGGTATTGGGTGGAACTAAGGCAAGTAGGCTATTTTTCATTAAGTCCTCTAGTCAGGAAGCGATAACAAAGTACACCTCATATTATGATCAAAATGATACCTGAATAATTAACTGGCATTCTCCATGCATCATTAAGCTTTCTAGCTGGCCAGATAGGCATGTCTGGAAGTGAAAGGTAGCATACAATAAACTCCCAAGTCAGTGTTTCAGAGACCCCATGTCTGCTCCAAAAGTCAATTGTTCTGATTTACTTTGCAGTAATCAGGCTGGATTTTTCCTTTCTACCCACTGCACTTGCATTTGTCTGGCAGGTCTTACAAGTGAGACAAGTCTTACAAGTGAGATCAAATTAAATATGATCTGCCATCTTTGCCTTCTTCCTCTTTTCCCTGGAGAAAGGAAATACTTTTAGTTCAGTGTATAGTGAGTGAGTCGGGTAAAGTTCACCATCAAACAAGATATATGACATTCTTGGTGGACTTGTGATGCTAAGTGTCCCTTTACCAGGCAGATTTGGGAGCCAGCCTCTTTGTCCTCCTAGCTGTGCAACAGAATTCAATTTCTCCCTTATATGTAATGGCTCCGCACCTAATCCCTGCCCTATTTACATAGCATTTCCATTGCACCATAATACAAATAATCTAGAGATGAATGAAAGCCTATGGGAGGACTGCAGAGATTAAATGCAAACACACATCATTTGCTACAGGGACTTGAGCATCCACAGACTGTGGTATCTATGCTGGGTCTTAGACCATACCCATGCAAATATCCTGTGCTCATGTCTACAGTGCTGCTCCCTTTTGGTTGCTGGGAGTCCCTGTGAGTGTTTTCTGTCTTAGCCAAGCAAGTGCAAGATGTGGTCAGTCAACACAGTAAGCAGAATGTGTGATCCCCTTTGCTCGTAGGGATGGGAGTCCTCTGACTGCTCCATGTGTCACCCAGCCACTGCCATCTGAGTCTCATTCTCACTGCTTCTACCTGTGGACAAAGCCCCTCCCTGAGGATGACAGGGAGGCTGTTGCCCACCTGGCTACTGCTAGCACCGTTTCCCAGGGAGCCACTTGGCTACTGTCTTTGGATCCTGTCTTCTCCCTCGATTATTCCCAAGCTTTGAGTGCCATGAACACAATGCATAACAGTCCTCTCCTATTCTGGAATAGTCTCTGTTAGTCTAACTCTATATTTCAGGAATTTTTGTGGTGTATGCCCCACTGAAGAGATCTTTTCCTGTTTTTCAGTGCAGACAAGGAAATCTAAGCATCTTTCCATCCATCATCCATCTGTCTAAGCATTCTGTAATACCTAAGGACCCAGAGGAGAGACAGTGGCTCCCACCCTGCATTTGTACCAGCTCCTGTGTAACTTTAAGAAGAAATACCCATTGATTTCAGTAGCTGTGCTTACTCTTAAACCAACTGTTATTATGAGGGCAGGAGAGAAAGAGGAACGAGACTCATTGTTTCATCAAACATAGATCAGTTCACGCCACTGTAATGTCTGCTTATCATCTTATTTATGCAGCTCAGGATAAAAAGGACATCTCCAAAGGAGGTCTGAAGATCAGCCACACTAATTAAAGGAAAGGGTTTGTTTTTTCCTAAGAACTGCCTAATAACTAATGGACAGGGGAAAGAGACTCATTAGTGAAAATATTTCCTTTGAAAGAGCATGCACGCTGTGAGGAAAAGTGTTATGGCAGGCTTTTTTTTTAATAAAGCAAGACCTTTTGTCTTCTTCCTATTAGACACATAGGCTGGAAAGAATGCATCTGAGAAAGTCTTGCAGTTAGTTACCATGACTTGAAGATTACTGAGATTTCAGGCTCCTTATTTCTCTTTCCTAATTACTGATTGCCTTGCCCCAAGAATGGTTGGGGCAAGTTAGACCCTTTTGAGGTAGTTAGACCTAAATGTGGTGACTTAGACCTCACTGGCCCAGTTAACTGATAAGACACTGTCTATAGGTGCTAAACCCACTGAGTAACTGGGACAGGAACCCGATTCCTTTGATCAAGATATGAATTCAAATGCCATAGACACTGTAGTGTCTCCATTCCAGAGGGTGGAAGGAGAGACAGATATGCAAATAAATGATTGATAGAGAGATGGATAGATGTGAATACATACATAGATATGGAAACTAAGAGCCTAGAGAATAATTGAGGATGGAACTCTTTTTTTTTTTTTTTTTTGTCGGTACTGGGGATCGAACTCACGACTTCCTGCTTGCAAGGCAGGCGCTTAGGCCGTTGAGCTAAATCCCCAGCCCCTGAAACTCTTAAGAGAGATATATCCCAAGAATGTCGATTGTCCCTCAGCATGCATGGGGAATTGCATTTACATTCCCCCAGGGTACCAAAATCTGCAGATGTTCAAAGCCCTTACACAAATGGGGCAGTATTTGCATATGTATGTACTATATATCCTTCCATGGACTTTCAATCATCTCTAGATTAATACAATGTAAATGTTGTATACTATATTGTGGAATAATGACAAAGGAGCAAGTCTGTACATGTTCAGGGCAGATATGATTTTTTGTGGTAATGGAGATTAAACCCAGGGCCTTTACACTGAGCTACATCTTTGGCCTTTTTTTAAATTTTATTTTGAGACAGGATCTTGCTAAGTCATTGAGTTTTCCAGGCTGGACTTGAATTTGTAATCCTCCTGCTTCAGCCTTCCAATGTAGATATAATTTCTTAAAGCTTATTTTCCTTCTGCAGTGGAATAAATTCCCTGGATATATATCCTGTAAACACAGAGAATCAACTGTTGTCACCGAGAGGGCTACCAAGGATGAGTCCACCCCTTAAGGAGATTTCGAGGAAGAATGAGTGACATGTGGGATTTGAATGCTAAATTGAGGTGTTGTTTGGAGCACGTTTTGAAGCATCCCCCCATGTGATTATACACAGACTCAGCCTCAGAATCTCCACAAGACCCTGGCCAGTTCAGTACAGCAGGAGGGGAGTAGGAGGGTGCTGAGGCTGGGCTCCGCACACAGAGGGTCAGTGTGCTGGAGACCAAAGCATACACACAAGTAAGAGATTCCTAAGACCTGTCCTAACCTCTAAGTGTTTTTCTCTCTAGCCTGAGTCTGACCACTGTAGGACTTCAAGTGTAAACATTTTTGGGAGACTGATTAAGGCTCCAGTTTCTCATGTTAAAGAACTGCCTGACCAGCAATCTTGCCACTCAAGGGAAAAGGCAAGAAACAATCAGATATCAGGTGGTGACTATCTACTGGGCTGTCTTTCTTAATCAGACAAGCAGCCTGCCTCAGCCTGGATCAACTGGGGTAGGTGTACACCTCAGATGTATGGCTACTTACACCTCACTCCCATCTACACCTCTCCTGATGGATGCAGATGGGCAAAATATGCTTTCCAGAAGCTTTTCAATATCCATTAGATGAAAAAAGTATCATGGCACCTGCTGTGGCTAGATATGTGACTCCAGCCATGTTCTCTGGGGACAGTTAGACCTTTGATAGATAGCCATCCAGCCCTAGCTCTCCAGATCACCCTACATATCAGTTCCTCCCCTGTCATTTCCATCGCCATCTCACAAAGCTATTTCATCTCCCCATGCATTGTGTGAGATGGGCCAAAAAGATATGGCCCTCTCCATGTGAGAGGTGAATCAAGAGCCAAAGAGAGAATTGCATCCAGGTCTCCCTCTGCCCATAGGCCCTGACTCCCTTCCCAGCAGTTCCCACGCAGCCTGGAACCAGGCTGTGCTGGGCTAACGCTGGACACGACATGCTACAGACAGTGCCTGTCACCCTCTCCATAGGAGTGATCCTCCCTGTCCCCTTGTCACCCTCCCAGCTCTCGAGGGAACTGTGTTTTGAGCTCTTCCTTCAGACACTAGCAGACATAGTAGCCCCTCGGAGAGCAGTAATCCTCAGGGCAAGGCTCAGAGGAAGTGCCCAAGCTTGTACGATTCTGGACTGGTCCTGTCCATGCTCCATCATCCAAAAATCAGGAGCAGAATTTCCCTTCTTCTAGCGCTAGACATTAGGCCATAGTCAACTTTATCTGTGACCCAACACATCACAGACTCACCTTACATGGCCTCAGAGCACACTTGAGAAATATTCACTGGACCAAACTCCTCAGGAACTGCTGAGAATATTACATATGACCAACTACAGACTGACCTTTAGTCTTCTCAGTTAACTTGTATTTTTATGTGAATTTTAATTGATAGAAAATATAATTTTCAATGCCTGCAAAAAAAAAAAAAAAAAAGGTATAAGTGTAAGGCTAACTGGCCAGGACATTCTTCCAAATATTCTGTACAGAAAATAAGATCTTGCTGTCATTACTCAATTGTTCTTGATTTCTCCACACAAGTTTTGAATGGAGAGGTAAAGGCACATGCTAGAGCACCCTTGCCAAAAAAATGGGGGGAAAAAAAGACTTTAAGCCTGACCCATGTGGCTACTTGAGAATTATCTGAAATAAAATCAAGCCGGAATCAGCATAATGGCATATAACAAAACCCAGATGTCTCTTGGATAAAAGGTTAATCAAATGCTAATGTTAAGTGAAAGTGTTTTAAAGGCAGGAGGAGAAATGTTGGAGATAAATGGGGAATGAGGTGCAGCCTCCCTAGGACTTGGAAGAGCCAGCACTGCACAGCATATTTTAAGAAAATTAACCTTTCTTTAATATCTCAAATGTGTCAGATGCTTTATAAGAAGGATACTAAATACCATTCCAGAGCTTGAGCTTTAAGTAAAAAGCAAAACTATGAAGAAGTACTTGGAGACAGAAAAATGTAGCAGTTGCTGCAAGGCTTTGGAAATCACCCTCCCTTCGGCCATTGCAGGAGACGTTGATGCATAAACCCTGGTTTCATCAGGAATTCAGTAAGAGTTCACCACATTTTTAAACTCACCTGCTTTACTTCATGAATTGCAGAACAGCCCAGCCGCTCCCTGGCACCTCAGTGCCTGTCTCCACCTTGGCAGACGGGGTCACGCTCACAGCTTGCATTAATCAGAGTTCCCCAGGGAACCAGCACCTATGAGATGGAGAGAGAGGGACAGAGATGGATTCTGAGGCACCTGACCTTTTGACCATATGGCTGACAAGTCTGAAGTCCCCAAAGTAGGCTGGATGGGTGCCAGCAAAGACAGATGCTGCAGCTCAAGCCTGTCCATGCCCTGGAAGCAGAACTCACCTTCCCCTGGGAACTTCAGTCTTTTCTCCTAAAGCTTTCACCTGAGCAGATGAGACCCATCCCTTCATGATTACCTGAGATTGATAACCTGCGTCAGTCTAGTACTTTAACTTTTAATCACATCTAAAAGCATAATATCTAAGCTGGTGCTTGACTTGGCCTGGAAGCACTGATACATCCTATAAAATGTTGCACCATCGAGGGGGCAAAGTGAGAAAATGGTACATCAATCGGTAGATTCAGTGTTAAGGGTGCTGCTGAGATGAAGGAAGGGTCTGCAAAGGTGAGGGAGAGGACAGCACAGTGAAAATCTATAAGTACTTCTACATGAGGAGCTCGAGGCATCTCAAAGGTCTTGTACAAGCACATATGTGTGTGCATGTGTGTTAACATCAGGACAGAACAAGACAGCCATGCAGATGAACCTCAAGAAATCAGTAGGTCCAGGAAAGGAAGGTTTATATTTTCTTGTCCAGTATGATTCTAAACTCAAGCCCAGAACAGATGCATCTTTATGATTTCATTTTTAACCAGTGTCCCGAGCCTCTCCTTCCTTGCTGGAAGGAAGGGCTCAGCTCTTCAGCACCACTGGTGCTGTGAGTCAGCCTTGCCACCAGCGGCACACAGTTGACAGAGTCCTCTCTCACCCCCTTCAGCAAAATCCCCCACCCTGGCCAACCAGCGTCCCCAGTGGAAGAAGAGAGAAGAGCAGGAAGACTTGTGACATGGCGAGGCTTAGAGCTTGCTGTCTTTACACGCAAGGTGCCTTTGCTTTGGGAGCCTCATCACCCTGCTTTACACATGACCTCTGTGCCCGCCTGATGGAGCCAGCTGCTTGGGAACCTGTGGGGTGCATGATTTCTCCTTCTCTCCTAGAATGCTTGCCTTCCTAGTGCTCCCACCGAAGGCCACCTCTGCAGTCTGAGGCTCTGTCCCTGTTCCTGTCCTTCCCTCTTCCCACTCCAAAGCATCTGACCAGGTGACAGCTCTTCATGGGGCCCTTCTGAGAAAAGACAGAGCCCTGCAGGAGGAAGATGACATCATGACATTGGCACTTGGCTATGAAATCAAAGAAATAGCAGTTCTCACAGACTGCTCAGAGCTGTCCTCCTAGGCTCCAGGAAAGAAATACTGGGTCTTTGTGCTATACTACTGGGTTGCAGAAGGAAGTAAGGGCGGCAGATGCTGCTGCCACCGACGGGACCCTGAGCCAAAGTGTTTCATTTCGCTCTACAAGGGCAGAGAGCTGATCCTGACAGCTGCAGAATAAATATGTGGTACAGGTAACTTACCATTTTGTACAGAAACATGAAAAGTGAGATTACCTCTCACCTTTGCACACTTAGGCTTATTGGGTTACCCAATGTCTTGGTTGAATTTGAGCCAAATGGGTGGTAAAGTTGAGCTTTACAAATGTCCAGATTTGTATGCCTAAGCTGTGCCTAATGAGTTTTGCACACAAAAGTAGCACAGTGAATCACAAATCCACCAGTGTGAAGCTCCTCTGTTAAAGACTAATACATGGATTGTGAGCACACACCGCTGTGACTCTGGATATCAATAATGGAAGACATCGCAGACATGGGGCAGTCGGGAAGGGAGGGACCCAGGGACCCTCTCCTGCTTTCTGCTCATGTTTTCGTTGAACCTACAGTTGCACTTTAAAATATACTTTATTAATTTTTAAACTGGGAATTGTAAGCCAAATATTTTCATTATTCACAAACACGTCATTTTTTATATCAATCCATTTATATTTTCAGAGTACAACTTTAAAAATAAAAATTACTCAAAGATATATATCACTTATTATTTTTTGCATTAGGGTTTTGTCTCTTTTTTATGAAATCATAATTATGTAAAATCATAATTCATTTTAGTTTTCTCTAATATGCTTTTTGAAACTCGCATCATTCTCCATTATATGGCTATAGCATCGTTTATTTAACGATTTCCCTATTTTTGAACAATGGCCATTTCTAATTTTTAAATGAGCTTCTGGGAATACTTTTGTAAATAAAATTTTATATATACTTTTAATGTGCTTTCAATTATTTGCAGAAGATAAGTTCCTGGCATTCATTTGAAACTTTTAGTATATTTATATCCACAGAGTATTATTATAATTTTCAGCTTCATCAATTTGGCAAACTAAAGGTAGCATCATAGCCAGTTTGCTTTGTTTCTATTTGGTTTTTAGTGAAAATGAATTTTCCCCATGTGACCCTTGTTTACACTTCCTGGTGAAAGGGTGATGATCGTGAGGATGCTGCCCACAGCTGCTCACAGCTGCACATACTCAGACCACAGCCTGGCACAGAGTAGGTCTGCAGTCAGGAGCAGGTGAAGGATTTGCACGTTTTTCACCATCTTCTGGAAGAATTTAATCTTTTTCTTAATGATACGAACAGTGCCATTTTAAAGCAACAACATTAGTGGACCACATTATCATCAGCAGCCTACAGATTCTGTGATGAAGGCAGCAGGATAAAGAGTGGGAATATTGAGCAGGTAAGCAGCAACCCCATTCCTGTCCTGAATTTTGGTCCTTTTTTCCTAAACTCACTATCTCAAAGTCAAGTAAATGTCTACCAGTGTTTTCTTTAATTCCTTTATGGACTGAAGTCTACTCTCATTTATTTTTAATTTATTTAGACATATAGTATTTTTCCTTTAACTATTTTTATTAAAAACGCAATAAAGACCTTAAGAAAGATCTTCACATTCGATTCTGGATTTTTTTTTAATTTTATTTTAAAGAGAGGAAAAAAATAAAAACAATGATACAGAATTTCAGAACAGGGTAATACGAAATTAACAGTGGTTAATATATTGCATGTTGTTATCTTCAAAGTGGTTACTCAGATTACAAGATATAGGTATAGATACAATTTTATTTTTTCAATTAACTTTATTGGTACATTTTAGATATACATAATGATCATTTTCATCATAGGGAATTCGTACCTGTATATAGTATATCTTGATTCTTCTTTTTTCCCCAATCCTCCCCCGCCTTTCGATCCTTCTTCCCTTCCTTATTTACAAAAGCTTTGTTTTCACTTTTTTCTTCTGTTCTCTTCTTCTTTTCTCTTCCTTCCTCCTTCCCCCTCCCTTGTTCCTCTTCCCATATGAACATTTCCTTACTGTTTCCCAATATCTATTATACATGTTGGTGCTTATTTACCTTTTCAGTCTCCCACACCAGGGAAACAATGTGATATTGCAACTTGTGTGTCCAATTCACTTCACATAAGAGGATCATCTCGAGGTGCAGCCATTTAGCTAAAAATGTCTCAAATTTGTCCTTCTTTATGGAAGAGTATAAAAACACATCTCTATCCATTCATCAGTTGGTGGGCAAGATTTAGCTATTACAAATGGCACAGCTATAAACATGGGTTTGCATATATTGCTGTGGTGTGATGCTTCTCACTCTTTTGGGTGGATTCAAGAAAGAGACCAGCTGAGTCAAAGGGAATCTCTAGCCCTAGTCTTTTGAGAAATCTCCACACTGATTTCCACAGTGGTTGCTGCAGTCTATCTTCCCATCGATGGTGGAGCAATATTCCATTTTCTCTGCAACCCTGCCAGCATCTGTTATTGGGTGATTTCTTGATAATAGCCATTCTTTCCAGAGTGAGATGAAATCTCAGTGTTGTTGGGGGTTTTTTTCGGGTTTTTTTTGTTTGTTTGTTTGTTTGTGTTTTTTTTGTTTGTTTGTTTGTTTTGCATCTCTCAAAGGTCCAGTGATGGTGAACATTCTTTCATATATTTATTTGCCATTTGTACTTCTTCATCTGAGAAGTGTATATTTATTTCAGATGCCCATTTTTGGGTTGGGTCTTTAAATTTAGGGAGGTCTGGGTTTTTTCAAGTTCTTTTCATACTCTAGATAGTAGCTCTTTGTCTGAGAAGCAGCTAGCAAAAGTGTTTTCCCACACTTGGGCTTGTTTTTTCGCTCTGTTGGTGATTTCTTTTGCAGTGCAAATACTTTTTAATAATGATGAGATCCCCAGCTGTTGATTCGTGTAATATGTTCTGTGCTGTCAGTCTTTTGTTCATATAGTGTTTGCCAACACTCATGTGTTCAAGAGTTCTACCTACTCTATCTTGTAGTAGATTTAGTGTTTCTGTTTTAATATTTAAGTCTTTGATCCATTTCAATTTTAGTTTAGTGCATGATGAGAGATATGAGTCTAAGTTTAATCTTCAGCATGTAGAAAGTCAGTTTTCCCAGTACCGTTTATCAAAGAGGCTATTTTTCTTCCAGTAAAAATGTTTGGCCTGTTTGTCAAAAGTAAGGTAGCTAAGGGTCTTTGTATTTGATTCTTCATCTTCTAATCTGTTACAATGATCCTTGGGTCTGCTTTATTTGCCAGTACCATTGCTGTTTTATCCTAATAGCTTTGTAATATAATTCCAAGTCAGATATTGTGATGTCCCCTGCCTTGCTTTGTTGTCCAAAAGTGCCTTTGCTATTCTAGGTATCTTCTGGTTTCAAATGAATTTTAGGATGGTTTTCTCTAATTCTGTTAGGTATGCTATCAGTATTATCATTGAGATTGAATCTGTATAGTAATTTTGGAGATATGGCCATTTTCACTAGACTATATCTTCCTACCCAAGAACAAGGAATATCTTTCTGCTTTCTGATATCCTCTTTAATCTCCTTTTTCAGAGTACTCTAGTTTTCAGTGTAAAGGTCTTTCACTCCCTTCATTAGATTAATTCCTAAATATTTCATTTTTTATGATCTTGTGAAAAGGTGTGATTTTCCTAATTTATCTGTCAGTGATTTTCTTATTTTTGTACAAGAGTCATACTGATTTTTGAGCATTGACTTTGTATCCAGGTATACTACTGAATTTTATTAAGTATTTTAGTGAAGTTTTTGGGTTCTTCTATGAGAATTATGAGAATTAATGAGAGAATTATGTCAACCACAAATAGTGATAATTTAACTTCTTTTCCTATTCTTATTCTTTTCATTTCTTTCTCTTATCTAATTGCTCTGGCTAATGTTTCCAAAAGTATATTGAACAGGAGTGGTGATAGTGAGAATGCTTGTCTTGTTTCTGATTTTAGCATGAAAACTTTCAGTTTTTGACCATTTAGTATGATGTGCGCTGTTGGTTTGTCATAGGTAACTTTTATTGAATTGAAATAAAGACTATCTATTCCAATTTTCTGTAGAGTTTTTGCCATGAATAGGTGTTAGACTTTTTCAAGTGCTTTTTCTGCATCTATTGAGATGATCATGTGACTTTTGTCCTTGGTTCTGTTAATATGATATATTACATTAATTGATTTGTATATACTGAACCATTTCTGCACCCCTGAGAAGAATCTTACTTGGTCATGTTGTATAATTTCCTTCATGATTTGCTGCATTCTGTTTGCCAGTATCACTATCTTATTGAATATTTTTACATCTATGTTCATAAGAGAGATTGGCCTGTAGTTCTCTTTTCTTGTTGACTCTTTCTTTGGTTTGGTATCAGGGTAATGCTTGCTTCCAGGAAGGAGTTTGGGAATATTGATTTCCTTTCAATTTCCTTAAAGAGTCTGAAGTGTAGTGGCACTAGATGTTTTCCAAATTTCTTGTAGAATTCAACAGTCCTGAGTCTGTCAGGACCTGGGATTTTCTTTGTTGGTTTTTAACTGCATCTTCAATTTCATTGACTGACACTGGTTTATTTATAATTTTTGTGTCTTCTTGACCCAGCTTTGGTAATTCTTATGTATCTAAGAATCCTTCCATTTCGTCTTATTAGAATAGGCTCTCAACGTACGTACTGATCACCTCCTGTAGGATCCGTTGTGATTTCACCCTTTTCATATCTAATTGCATGAATTTGAATCTTTTCTTTCCTTTTTGATAAGGTTGGTTAAGTGTCGATCACTTTTATGTAATCTTAAGCAACTGCTTGTTTCACTGATTCTTTGTATTATTTTCTTAGTCTCAATCCTATTAATTTCTGCGCTGATATTTTCCTCCTTCACATGAGCTTTGAACTTGATTTGCTTCTCTTTTTCTGGAAGCTTGAAGTTCACCATTAGGTTGTTTATTTGAGCTTCCTCTTTTTGTGATGTGGGGAGTCATTGCTATAAATTTCCCTCATAGGACTTCTTTTATCGCATCCCATAAGTTTCAATATGTTGTATTGGCATCATCATTTAATCATAGAGACTAATTTCTTCTTTAATTTTGTATGTGACCTATTTGGTGTTCAGTTATATCTAACTTCAATGTGTTTATGTAGTTTTTATACTGAACCATTCCTGCACCCCTTTTGTCATTGATATCCAGTTTCATTGAACTATGATCTAATAATATGCCCAGGATGATTTCAGTTTCTTTACATTTACTTAAGCATGTTCTATGAGCGAGTATGCAGTCTATTTTGGAGAAAGCCCCGTGTGCATCTGATAAAAATGTGTATTCTGATGTGGTGTTGAACACTCTAGATATATACTAAGTCCATTTGTTTAAAGGTTTAATTCAGCTCATATTTCTTTGTTGATTTTTTGTCTAGTTAATCTGTTAGTGATGGTGGATAATTGAGGTCCTCCATTACAATTTTATTAATGCATATGAATTTTTTTTTATAGCAGGAGTTGAACTCATAACCTCATACTTGCCAGGCAGGTGCTGTGTGGCTGAGCTAGATTCCCAGTCCTAGTGCTTATGCAATTTTTGTGTTCATTAATTTGTCTTATATTGTTGAGTACACTGGTATTGGTGTATAACTATTGTTATCTCTCCACCTTGGATCGTTCCCTTAACAAGTATGTGTTACTTGTTGAAATCCACTTTGTATACAAAGAAAATAAAAGAACTGCTTCTTTTTTTCAGGTTCTCATTATGTGGAGTATTATTTTCCATCCTTCAACTTTAAGTGTATGCAACTGTTTTTGAGTTAAATGCATATCTTGTACAAATGCCAACAACCAAGAAAATAGAAAGAAAAAGAGAGATTTCTCCATAACTTCAAGCCTCTGGTTATTGTCTGTGGTTGGCAGCTTTGTGATAGCATCCAATTCAGGGCATGTCTTTGGGGTTGCTGAGAGACAAAGGAGTCAGACACAGCCCAGATCTGTGCTGGATGCCCCCAGCAAGCCTGCAATAGGAATAGGGTGGGGTGCCAATTCCGGCACTTTGGGCTCCACAGAAGCTCAGACTGATCCTGGCCTTTGGTTGTGGGATTTGGGCCTGAGTCATTCAGGCGTCTCACACTGCCCTGACCTCAGCTCCCTGACCATGGGCTTCACCCAGTCACTGGGCATCTGACCTAGCACTCTCTGCAGGGGATGCTTGGATCAGATCACTCACCTGCTGCTGTCACTCACAGCATCCACTGCCAGTTTCACTGATGCGGTTCTCTACGGGGCCTCTGGTGTTCCTTGTCTTCACTGTGTCTGCACATTGAAGCTTTCCTCACCCCACAAGCTGGAGGTCAGGGAGAAATGGCACTGAGCTCTGTCCCTTCACTTTCCCTGTGGGCTCTGGTTCTACCTCCAGGTCCTTCCTGTGTCCAGAGGATCTGTCTCACTTCTCTTCTCCTCCAAGTTATTATATGCTAGAGTCTGGATTCTGAGTCTCTAAAAGGCTGACCTGCTGCTGCTTACTGCTCTGTCATCTGATCATTTGAATTTCTTAGGCACGAAGGATTTTAAACAAAATATTTAGGCTGAGTATACATTATTGGGAAGGGGTAAAATTAGCACCTTTACAGTTCTAAGTTGTCCCCTTTAAGAACATGGCATGTCTTTCAACTTATTCACATTATCTTGTGGGTCCTTCTGTAGAATTTCATAGTTTTCTTTATTAAGGCCTTGCATGTTTCCTGTATTCCAGGGCTTTTATAGTTGACATGTTATTATAGGCACTTTTTTTCATTATTTTTTCTAGGAGAGTATTGCTAGTGCGTAGGAGAGCCATTAAATGTTTAAATGTTGATTTTTCCCTGGTTACTAAACTCCTATGAATAATAATAGCCTTTAAATAATACTCTTGATTTCCCTAGAAAGAAACTCACATAAAGTAAAAATAATGATCATTTGACACATCTTTTACAATATTTATATCTTGCACAACATTTTTCTTGCCACTGTTTTGCCTACAACTTCCAGAGAAATAAATAATAGCTGTCAGTGCGGCTACCCTGGTCTCCCTCACGATTCCACTAACAATGCCTCTGTTTTGTTTTTTATGTCATTTTGTTTCTAACAAATACCCTTTATCATGTTTTGAAACATTTTTATGTTCCTAGTTTTTTCAGACTATCAGAAGAAACTTTATCAAATATATCAAAAATATTTAAAAATGTGTCCTGGGATCTTTTCTTTTAACCAATTAATTTAATAAAGTATATTATATTTTATAGATTCTCCACTCAAAAAAATCCCCAAATTACTGGATTAAATTTTACTTTGTCATGAGATTGTCTTTTGCTGTACCCTGGACTCAATTTGTTGATGTTTTATCTAGAAGTTTAAAAAAAAATCTATATTTCTAATAAAATCTGTCCCTAATATCTGTTCCTGGGGGCCTTTGTTCAGGAACTGTTTACCCTGTAAGCTCAGCTGGAAACTCTGTTTTTCCTTGGGCTGGGACAGCTTAGGCAGCAGAGAAACAATTGGCACTTTGAAGGTCACCATAATGCAATTTACAACTGAGATGGTCCTGTTTGTCTCTTAGGTTTCCATTTCTTTTATCCATGCTGTCTACTTAAGTTTCAACTGATCTGTTTTATTCATTCATATATTCCTTAAATTGGATTTATTCATCTCAGCTATCAAATTTGTTGCTATGAACTTGCATGGAGCTTTTTATTTAAAATCCTTTATGTATCTATAATTACCTATTTTTATTCCCAGTGCAATATGTTGTTATATTCTCTCTTCTTTATTCCAGTGTTAAAAGATTTATGTACTAGAGTGATCCTTTCAAAGATCCTTTCAAACCTGGTTTTTATCAATATCAGTCTCTGGAATGGGAGGGGGATATTTTATTTTTGTTTTTAATCTTGATAATACCTCCTTCTTGTTTCCTTGAAATTATTGGTTTTGTTTTTTGGGTTAATACTATGGCATTTCATTTGTAATGGAAGCTACATATGTTTTATTAATAAACAATATTTGGATAAAAATATCTCCACTGAATCAAGGTTTAGATTCCACTCACAGGCTTTGGAATGAGAATTCTATTTTTATTTCATTCTCAGTAGTTCATAATTATTTCTTAAATGCGTATTTGAAGATACACATAACATCTGCTTGCCAATTGCAAAGTTTTCTCTGGGACCATTAAATCCCCTCCCTGTGCTGCAGGACAGCTTTGCTCCTCCTGCTGTGACCAAGGCACAGGGACACACAGAACATCTCCCTCGTAGTGGTTGATGTTGGCCATGATGGCCGAGGCTCCTTTGACTGCTAAGAGATACAGCCTCAGGCATTCACTCCAAATCCACGCTGGGTGCTGGCAGCTCTGCAGCTGCTGCACCTCTTCTGGGATGTTCCTTCCAACCATGGACAAGAGTGCTCAGCTTCTGTGGCTCCTGATACTGACGTGGAGGTGGTAGCCCTCTTACATTTATTGAGCAGCTCTTTTGGCATCCTTCGTGCCTGCTTTCTCTTACAGAGTTTCTTCTGAGTGTCCACAGGAGTGAGCATATTTAGCTGGCATTTGCCTTGATTTACTCCAGTGGACGACATCTGTCCTTCCTGTGACATCCATATCATCGCCTTTATAATGTTCCATGGTCATGTGGGCCTGACATCCCTCTCTTCAGTCCTGTGCATTTTGTATTCTTTTGGTGTCTCTTTTCTCCTCTTTCTTGTTTGTGGCCACAATAACCAAACTGACTTCATTTTCTGCCCTCACATACAGAAGTTGCACTGCTTCAAATTGACTTCAGGACCCACAATCTGTTTCCCTGGACTCTGTAACCACTGGACTCTGCAGTGTTTCAAATGAAAAGCCAGCTGACCAAGAAACCCATGTGACTCCCTCCTTTAAAATGGTTTCTTCCTTCTTTAACAGTTTATAAGATTTTTCTCAACATGATTTATTTCCAATAATCTTCATTGTCTTCCGGTAAAGGTTACCAATCTAAGGACTAAAATCTTCCTGCAAATTAAAAATACATTTTGCTTATTTTTCTCTACCTTATCCCTTCCCTTTCAAACTTTTATTATAAGAATATGAGATATTCAAGTGTCTCATTCATGCCTCTTATCTCTACTTCCTTTATTTATTTCTCTCTTCCTCTGGGATAATTCCTTGAATTCATCTTCTTATTCATTAATTTTATTTTTAGCAATGCCTTTTTGCTAAATTAAATTTGGGATAAGTATTTGTGTTAGTCAGCTTTCTGATACTACAACAAAATACTCAGAACAATCAAAGAGAGGAAAGACTTATTTTTGACTCATATTTCAGAGGCTTCAGTCCATTCTCATGGCACCATTTGCTGCAGCAGCTCAGTAAACCATGACAGGAGCTCAAGGTTGAAGAGGCCTATTCACCTCATGGTACCCAAGCAAAGACAGAGATAGGATATGGCCTTCAAACAGCATGCCCCCGGGGGCATAATTTTCTTCCACTGAGCCAATCTCCTAAGGATCCCCCGACCTCCTGATAGCACCAAGGGCAAGCAACATATGGGCCTTTGAGGGCTATTTAAGATCCAAACATTAACACAACTGTTGGGACTCTTAGAGAGTTCTCTTTTCCTGTGCATTCCTCTCAGCCTGGCAAATAGTTCATATCATATTGCTAGAAGTTCCCCTTCAACTTCACTGAGCTCATCCACAACTCTAACAATCTCCCCTACTTTTTCAGTGGTTGCACTGAGGACCACACTTGCATAGGACAAATATTCTTTAGGAGTTTAATGCACAACAGACATTGCAGTCCTTGTGGTACACAGGCTAACTCATTTAATCCCAAGGGTTACACAGGTGCAACCTGCACACCTGCTATTGCTAATCAGTCACTTCACAGTCAACGAAACTTGTTGCAGGCATTGAAGCTGAATACACGTGCAGGGCTGTGGCATGGCCTGGGCACAGCTGAACTGAGAACGAGGAGATACCTCAGGGGGCAAGATAGGCCACACAGGCCACACCAATCCAGGTGAGGACACCTGGAGACTTTCTCCTCGGATAGTTCTCCTTAATTAGCATTGTCTATTGCTTGAAAGGGTCTTTGAACCCCTCCCAAGGTCCTGCTCAGGTTTCCTGTGTTTTCCACTCTAACCCCTTCCTTGTTTGAATACTAAATAAATATAGGCTTCCCAGAGATCCTGTCTGTCTCGGCCACCAGAGTTAAGAACTTTTGCAGAGGGTTTGGTCTGCCTAGAGCCCTAAAGATCATACCACATGTCTCACACATTTGGGCCTTCATGCACTGGTTTGGGAGATCAGGATCTAGATACAGACCCCAATAGAGACTAGGTAAAGCTGTGTCTGCACCATGAGCAGGATCTAGCCAGCATCTGTGTACACCTCAGTGTCTTCAAAACTCCCAGTAACCCACAATATGAGTGAGTTAATCAGCTACCTAAATTGTGAGGCACAAATTACAGGTTCCTGTAGACATGAAACTGTAAGCAAAATTTACCAATTCTTTAAGGGTAGACAATAAGCTCAAAGAGCCTAGAGATGACCTTTGGCAGACATCCCTACTTACAAGATAGATGAACTGCTCGCCAGCCCACCTCACCCCTGCCTTCATCACCCAGCCTGTGCTTACCTGGCCACCATCTGTTCCTACTGCTCCACAAATTCTTCCAATCTAGCCTGTCAAGTCTGGCCTTTCAAGTTTTCCAGCTCCGTTGCACATTTTATCTTCAATGTAAATCTCTTGGCCATTTCAGTAGAATTTTAGGAGAGGGGCAGAGAAAATGTCAGAGCACAAATCAGCACCTTGATAAGTCTTATTTCTGGCATATTTTATGTTGCCAATTTTTAATTGATACATAAAAATATATATTTATTATTTACAGCATGACATTTCAAAATAAGCATGCACTGCAAAATTCAGGGCTCACCAGGGGAAATAGAAAAGACTGGGAAGGCGCGGGACAGATCTTACAAAGTTCTGTTAGACAGCAGGAATCAGTTTGAGAAGGAGGTCTAGCATACAACAAGATAAGAACTGACAACAAGACAGTGCCATTGAAAAGCACTGAAAGAGTAGATTTTAGGTGCACATACTTTTATATTTACATAATTTTCAATCAGAAGGCAATGAAGGAAGGATTGTGCCCCTGTGTGTGTGTGTGTGTGTGTGTGTGTGTGTGTGTGTGTGTGTGTGTGACTTCACTTCCACTTTAAAGTGTAAACAAATTCACTTCAACTTCAAGGGTAAGCCCCAGGCCTCTTTGTGACAGCTCCTAAGAAGTTAATCCATGGTTTAAAATAGTCCATTTCTTGCTTCAAAGATGGCATTTACCTTTGGAAAATGCCATTTTCATAGCAGACAAGGAGCAGCGTATCTGGAGGGTCAGCTAAATTCAAGTGGGACTAAGAGGGGCCCCTTTGTGCTTACATATTTATTTCATGAGATTTTAATGGCATGTGAATTTACTTACAACTGCATCATCTACATTAATTAATGGAGTTGATATTGGAGCGGAGACTTTAGTGAACAAGGTATTGTGTGCAGTAGAAGTAATCAAGTTCAAAGTCAGAAAAGCAGCTGTTTACATTAGAGACTGGTTGTCAAGCAGAGCGGTGGAATGACCTTGGATTTACCTTGCCTAGAGAAGCCGGGAGTCTGGGGTTTGGGAGAAGCCATGGGTGATCCCACAGGGCCTCCGGAGGAGGGCAGGACCCAACAGGGTGATGGCACTGGTGAGCGTGGAGCACAGGGGGTCAGACACAGAGCTGTGCAGTGTCAGAGGGGCAGGGTGACCTGGAGGACTGACCTGCATTTCCCGCTCCTAAACCTCACCGCCCGAGCCTGCCTGTCAGCCACGGCAAGCCCTGCTCTGGGCTCAGAGGTGGTGTCACTGCTGCTGCAGCCACAGCACTGCCTCCTTGCTGTGAGCCGGTCACTCAGGGCATTCTGCCCGCCAGTCTGTGTTGTTCAGTATCGGCACCACCGCTTGCCCTTTTTCTCCTACTGTTAGACGGATACCATAGACCTTTGAGAGGTGTTGGCTAATCCTTTTTTGTTTTTTATTTTGTTTTGCTTTGTCCTATGCAGTTATTGTGAGGCATTTTCAAACAGAATACAGTTGGATTTGTCCTCATGGTTGCCTTAGAAATTTAAGCATATTCTAATGTTTTTTCTCTCCCTTTATGAAATAGCAACTATCAAGGATATGTCCTAAATTGTCCCTGAGCGAGTTGCTAAATCTCAGTTCCCATTCTTTCCTCTCCCCTCTCCCTGGATCCTTTCTGATTTCAGCGGGTTGGGAAGGACTGGCTCAGCCCATGGACTGTGCCGGTGGCCCCCCGAGTTCACTTCACAGCTCAGCTCCAGAGCACTGGGTCTCACAGTGGAGAAGCAAGGTGATTTGGGCCTTGGGGCACTCTTAGCAGTTCTGGCTGGCAGTTTTAATCGTCACCGCTGGGATAAGGGTGTTCTACTGGCATCCAGTGGACAGAGACCACAGACACTGTGCCATGCCTGTAATGGAGTCTCCCACAAAGAGTTTTCCAGCCCAAAAGGTGACAGGATCAAGACTGAGCCACTCTGCTTGACATATTTTGTGGCTTTTATAGCAATGTTAATATTATTAATTATGCATAAATTATTTTTATTGCCTATTTTTTCATACCATCTCTCTTAAACCTAAGAGAGATGCTGCATAACCCTAAACCGGCTAGCCAGTGCTCTCAGGTAACTGTTTTCCAAGTAGCATCTGCGGAGAGGAGGAATCACACTTCTCTAAGCCTAGGGCCAATCCTGTCACCTGCATTCCGCCTCAGAGCTGGTGCCCTGGGACAGACGGGCTGCTGGTCAGTTATTCCACCTACTCAGCAGGACTATTTTTCAAGTACGTGTTTTTCATCTACAATTGCACACTTTACACCTCTGTTGGTTAATTTCCTGTCCTTGCCTTGCTCACTCCTTTCTTATGTGTCTTGGGATATCTAATATGCATTAATATTTAAGAATGTGTTTAATACACATTCTTAAATATTTCACCTGTGATATTTAAGGTAGCATTGACATCTTACTCATATTTCCAATGTTTTAGGCACAAAAGGATTTTTTTTTCTTTTAAAATTTTTTTCATGATTTCTTCCTTCACTTCCTTCAATTCTTTCTTTACCATGAGATCAGATATTTTCCTGTCGGCAGTTGTGTTTTTACATATGATCATTTTAACCCATCAGGATTTATTTTGATGTTTATTATAAAATACTCTCAAGTTATTAAACAATCCATCCTTTACTCTTTCAGATGCCCCTTTTATCAGGTATTAAATTCATGGGCCACATTCTGGAATTTATATCTTGTTTCACCAACTCTAACCTCTCACTTTTAATTATTTGTGCTGTACATGTTTTCCTGTCTGCCGGCCTCCCTTCAAAGTATGATTACTTTGAACAACCATCTTTTTCACTTTTCTATCCATTTTTTTTTTCAAAAGAACATTGTAGTAATCTTACACAGTTTCAAAAATGTATCCCCTAGGATTCCTGACTGAAATTGAACCACATTTCCAAATACAGTAAGAATTACTGCAGTACTAGGTATCTGGCATATAGCTCTTATTTCTCTTGTCTTCCACAATTTTTATGCTGCCATCCTTTCCTCTGAATTGTAAATGAATTTCTCAAATTTACATTTTCCTTCTCTAATCTGATTTTCTACATAATCTACCAGTCCTGTGGTGCAGCAGTGTTGAATGAATTTAATAACTCTCTGCTGTTCTGCATGACACCTTTACTGATGCGAAGGCACTTCCTTGCAGGGACTTCAGGCTGTGCTTCACAGGTCCAACTGGGAATTAGGGAAGCCCATGTTCTTCTTCATGCTCCTAGCCACAAGTGTGTTTGGATGGAAAGCATCAGTTCTCACTTTGCAAGATACTGCCTGGCTTTCCTGGGGTCTGGGATCTGGAGTCGTCTTCCTGAAAGAACTCTGCTGCATATGTCAGACCCAGAGAAGGAAGACATGAAAATCTGACATTTGATTGCACGTGCTTGGAGACCCAGGGGAAATGCTAGAGTCTAAGAGATGCTTGCAGCATTCAACCGCCTCCTTTCCCTTTGCTTTGGTCTGAGATAACCCAGCAGGGCCTTCCTGGTTCACTGCTGCCCCCATGAAAGTCTACAGCCCTGTCCCATGGATAGAGCCATCTGGACTAGCATAGTTCAGAGTCTGCCCTGCAGTGGACACCTGCTTCAGGCCACTGATGGGATTAAAATGCCTCTCCGCAGGGCCTGGCTGGCAGAGCAATGGGCACTGAACCAGCTCTGCCTGGCCCCTGCCCATCTGCAAGGACAGGAAAGAAATGTAAGCTGCTAAACCAGCACCACCCTAGTGCCCAGGCTGGATGGAGGTTTGTCTCTTTATATCCTTAATCCTCCCCACAGAAGCTGGGGACGAGGAGTAGATGAGATTCTGATCATCTGTGTCCAGACCATTTCTGGACACTTAAGCAGTGGGAACTAAGGAGTCATCAGGGAAAGACAAGCTTTATTGTGTTACAAAGAGCATAATTTCATTTTTCTCATATCCCATTTTCATACTTCTTCATGCACTAATACATGGAAGAGTTCTATAGAATAACCATCAAAACAATTTGTAAGATACTGAATTTTCCCTCAGCTATGTTGAGCTTTAACTGATATTGCCATCAGAATGAAGTTCTCACAAAACCTCTTGTGGTACTAGGTACATGTACCATTTTACTTGAAATACAGATTTCTGTTTGGAAGATGTATAACTTTCCTTAAGCAACCTTAATCCATACTGCTATTTGATACTTATAGAAAGAATCCAGGGAAGTAATTGAAGAAAGGGTACAAAGAAATTTGACAAATATGCTGTCATTCTTGCTTGGAACATTGTCTCACAGTTCAATTAAATCTCTATAAATGAGCTTTTCAAAGACAATTTAAAGCCAGGTGTGGCAGCACATGCCTATCATCCCAGCACTCAAGAGGCTGAGACAGGAAGATCAAAAGTTTGGGGCTAGCCTGGACTACATAAGAGATTCTGACTCAAGAAAAAAAAAGTCAATTTAAAAAGCAAGACCCTAAGACTGCAGATATGACTTATACCATAGATGAAGATAGAAAAGCTATTTGACGTTAGGAATTTAGGACTAGAACTTTGGTATTTAGGATGCAATTCTCAACACTGGAGTCTATGTCTATTCAGGATGTAGTGAATCTCAGACCACCTCAAGGGAAGCCAAGATGTCAGGAGCTCTTCCCTCAGGGCCAACGTGACAGCTCAGAAAGCAGCTTGGAGCAAGAGGAGGGAACTTGGTGTCAAAGACCCTGGGCAGAGTTGTATAGAGGAGTAATGGCTTGAAATCAACATTCTGTCAATGTGAACTTAAGTGTGTGACAGTAAACAAAACAATTCCTTTTCTGGGCTGACAGATCTGTTTCCCAAAAAGCTTTTACATCTAAGTTGCCCATCAAACATTTTTTGGATATTCCTTCTCGAAAAGTGGGCCATCACCTTACATTTGAAGTCACTTTTCTTTGGGTAGGCTTGGTATAAAGTGTCATGTAATCTAAAATAGTATAATAGATTTTAAGAGAAAAGTGGCCATTTCATTTTATAACCAAGTCTCTTTCTGACCTTTTAAAATGCCAAACTTGTAAACAATAGATATTTGGCAGTATGTAGTCTTCTTGTTTATTAGTGAGTTGAAAATTATGGGCTGAAGGAAGGGCAGGGGATGAGGAAAAAAAGAAGCAATTTTTATGATGTACAAGTACAAATTCTCTATGATGACTGTGTCATTATGTGTATCTAAAATGTACCAATAAAATATGATTTGGAAAAAAGAAATTTAAAAAACTTTGCTATGCTGATTTTAATTAAGGAACTTGAAAGATGATAATTATTTATTGCCCTGTGTAATTTTTGGTGCTAGCATGTGTGTGTGTGCGTGCATGTATGTACATGTATGCATGTGTGTATTGCTTACACCAAAGTTGTTAGAAATCCCCAAAATGAACTATTCCCTGTATTTATCTATAACTGGGATCCAGATCAAATACACAGCATCAAATAAAAAATACGTAAGTAAGGAAATGAAACATCTGCCTGACTTCATTCTGTAACTTGCCTCTGCTTGGCCCAGACCTTCAGAGGACACCAGCCTTTGAAGCAAGGGTCATCTTACGGAATTCCAGTAGAGGGCTCCTTGCTCAAGTCAAAACTGTTACCTAATGCTAAACTTTCCTTCACTGTACAATTCCATGACCCAGTACCCTCTCCCCAACAACCTTCCAGTGTATATCAGGTTCTAGAAATTATTGTTCATTGTCCTCCCTGAGAATATTCAAATTTACTAACACTTTAAGCAAAGCTTTTACTTACTGTTATTCACTATTGCTTCTGGTGTCCCACTCCTCTCTCTAGATTTCATTTTCCTTCTTTCTGAGCATACCCCTTGGTAGTTCTTTCAGTGAAAGTCTGTAGCAAGCATACATTGGGGGCCCTTAACCTTAAGTGTCTGAACATGTTCTTCATTTTGTGTTCACTCTTAATAGCTTAGTAGAAAACAAAATTCTAGATTTCCTTCCTTTGCATCAAGAGATGGTAAAGCTATTTTCTATGTTCTTATAGATAGAGACTCCTTTCCTGGCTCCTGGATTTATAAGAGAACCAGGATCCAATCCATACTGTGCATGATGTTTGCATGACTACAATTCTCATGAAGGTTTGAGGACTTCATTTGAACAACTTCATCCAGTACTGGTGCCTTAGTTATGTTTCTCTCATTGCTGAGACAAAAAAAAATCTGATTCCCAAAGTTAAGAAAGGAAATATTTATTTAACTCACAGTTTGTAGAAGTTTCAGTCCATAATCAGCTGGCTCTAAGGCAGGATGGCATATCAGTGGGACAACAGTTCATGGTGGCAGAAGACAGAAAAAGCAACAAGAGCAAAAAGAGGAAGAGCAAGAAGGAAGGAGAGAGAGGCAAGATCCTTCCTGTCCTTTATATTGTATGTAGGCTACCCACCTTAGAGAGGGCATAACATACACATAATCCCAGCACTGGACCATGAATCAATCACAAACTCTAGAAGCCTACCCTCTTGACTACATGAGGCTTTGGGGGGACATCCAGACACAAACCATAACAACTGGGTACAACATCATTAAGAGCCCCAAGCCTCTCTGTTTCCCAATATGTTGTTGCTCTTGTTGTTGTTTTATGTTTGTGGTTGATGATGAGATCCCTTCCTTGATTTCTCACGTGGTAATATATTTAATACCTTTGCATTAGTCCATTTTCTGTTGCTATAACAAAATACCTGGGTTTAAATCATTTATTAAAAGTAGAAATATATCTGGCTATGGTTTTGGTAGCATGGCACTGGCATCTGCTCAGCATCTAGTGAGAACCATCTTTCTACATCATATTGCAATGCAAAACATTGTGTGGTGAGATAAAACAAGCTTACTAGCTTGGATCTCTTTGCCTTTCCCCATGAGGCTTAAATAGAATGAAACTGATTAATTTTTCTTTATTTATTCCCCATATTCATAGCATTAACATGGTATCTGTAATAACAGGCACTCATTAAGACTTTGTTAAATAAATAAACAAAAGCACTGTATTAATTCATTGGTTGGGCAATTAACAAAGCCTTGTAGATTTATTGCTGTACCATATACACAGACATTAAAATAATACTTCTGCAATTAAGGTAACCGTAATTTATTTCTTTATTGTCAGGCATTCTCACTGTGAATGGTGCAGTTTTTCTTAGCTTGACATTTGTCTGAAAAACCACTACTCCCACAATGAGGGCAGAATTTGTATGAATAGTGTTTTCATCCTAAACTCTGGATTTACTAGAATGAACTATTGGTATAGGGCTTTATGAAACACACTTGTATGGAAAATACAAATCTTATCTTCCTTTGGCCCACAAGTATTGGCAATGCAATTTGTATCTAGTTTATGGGAGTAACTTTAGCTCCTTTGTTGTCTCTACACTGGTAGATAAATTATTATGTTAAGGAGGTAGCTCGTTTTCAACTTAGTATTGGCACTGAACATGTGAAGCATGCAAAACACAGTAATAAACATAAAAATAAACCCTTTGGTGAGTGAGCCTGCATACTGGCTGAAAGAAAAAGCTGGATTTTCTGAAAGAGAATTATTTGACTCTTCTAACAAAGTCTGTCCTTGACAGGTGAGAATTTAGTGTATCTCTCAGGCATCAGACTTTGAAAATGAAACTGCTTTTTTTCCAAGTTTAAATGTATAAAGATCTAAACAGGCCTTGCACAGATGGAAAGCTAGTGAGATGTGAGACAGGGGACACTATTCTCCTGGGGCAGAGACTGGGTCTCCCAGACTCCTTGCATCTCTCATTATCCCTACATCTCTCCAAAGGCATGAACCAACCTTCTGGATTCTGTTAGGGTTAGATCTAGAATGCTCCGTCAAAACTCTCATGCACTGAGAGGTGTGGCTTTTGGAAGTGGTGAGGCTCACCAGATCACGGAGGAGCTGTACTCATCAGTGGCTGAGTGCACTGTAAAGAGATGGGGCCTGGGAATAGGCTGGCCAGTGGGGTGTGACCTGAAAGGGTGCACCTCCCAGCTCTTCTTGTCTCTCTCTGCTTCCTGCCCACCACCACATGAGCAGTTTTCTTCTACCATGCTGTTTCTACATTTGAGGCTTCCAGTCATGGATTGACACTTCTGAGACTGTGAGCCAAAATAAACCTCTCCTTTACACTGTGGGTGTCCAGTAATGTGTCTCGGCACTGAGAAGGTACTAAGACAGGTCCATTGACAGAAATGCTTTCAGGTGTGCCAAAAATTCTTTATGTTCTATGTGAAAAGTCCAGAATAAAACCAATGAGCTATACAAAACCATTTCTGCTGTGATATTTTTCCTGAAGAAATTGATGTCAGCCTTAATTATAATGCTTTATCCACAAGTATTAAAGTCTCTCTTGCAAGTGTATCAGTACTTGCAAAGTTTTAAAATCCAAATGTCATGTATCTCTCATTTAGCAAGCTAATTTGAGAGGGAAAAGAGTTGAGAAACATTTGACTCATTCCTTCCTTTCACTAAGGCTGCTAAGAGACAGTTAATTTTTTTTAATGACATACTTAGCTAGGTCAATCTAAAAACAAGAGTACCAAACATGAGAAGTTGTTAGATTATGCCACCTTTCCTAATTTCCTATTTCATGGAGAATTATTTCCCTGACTTTATTTAACCTGGAGAATCCTCTTTCAAAGCACTAAGAATAAAAAGTGGAGTAAAGAATTGTCTCTAACCTCAGTGAGTTTTCAGGCTAATGAATAAAACTATCCTAGAAACATTTTTATGAGCTTTAAAAACAGGAATATAGAATAATCAATTCTCCTTGGAAACCAGAGATGAATAGAGAAGGAGTTGAAGTTTGAGCTGAGAGTGGGGGAGGAGGGGAGAGGGTCAAAGGCCATTCTGAAGGACCATCACAGTAAGAAGTAATGAGCCATTAGGGAAAAGGACATGTAGGAGACCCTGGCTACATCTGGTGGCAGGAGCCTGCTATGGCCAGAAGAGGAGCTCTAAGAACTGTGACTACAAGGGGGAGACAATGATCCTCTTCACATGAGACTTTTGCCAAGTCATTGCAAGCTAAGGAAAGCCTCCTAAGCATTTCCCAAAGTTTTACTGAGTTCTCTATCATGCATCAACAGCATTACATGCAACAGACTCCCAGATACCGTAAGGCTTGCCTTCTAATTGTGTAAGATAAAAAAAAAAAAAAACAAAAAATGCTGTAAGTGAAAAGGAATATAGTAAGAAATGGCAAATATTATGGACAGTATTAAAGCTGGGTAGTGTGCTGGAAGATGATAGGTAATGAAGAGATGGTCAAGGAGCATCACACCAGAGAGCTTATTTTTAAGCTGAGAACTGCACAGATCCAGGGAAGACAGAGACAGAGAAAGAGACATAAAGAGACAGAGAGCTAAACATGCAATGATCTGCAAGGAAAGCAATCCAAGCCAAAGTACAAAGATTCCAAGAACAGAATAAATTAAATGCTTTAAGATTAGAAAGAAAGCTCTAGTGGCTGAAGTACACAGAGTTCTGTACATGTATTGGGTAGCTATGGTTGCATAAAAAAGTATCTCAAAATGTTAGAGCCTAAAGCAATTATTTCTTTAGCTACCTGTAACTTTTGAGCTTGGCTAGGTGGCCTCCCGCATGCACTTGTGGGTAGCTGGGGTCAGGCAGACAGCTCTGCTGATCTAAGTCAGGACCCCAAGCCTAACACATCTGGAGCTTTAGTTGAGTATCTGAATGGACTTTGCTCCTATGGTCCTTCATCTTCCAGGAGGCTAGCCCAGCTGGAGTCATCTAGGATTCAAGGAGAATTGGGGCTGCCAGGTTTAGGGAGTCCTTGTCTCACAGTGGCCACACCATCACTTCTTCCAGACTCTATTACAGACTCACATAACAGCCTCAACCAAGTGTGCCATCAAAAACTATTGACTACCAGAGATTTAGCTCAGTGCCATAAGCGCCTGCCTGGCAAACATGAATGAAGTCATGAGAAAAATCCCTGGTACAAAAAATTTTTAAAAAATGACTGAACCAGGCACAGCACCATATGCCTGTAATCTTAGCACTTTGAGAAGTCGAGGGAAGAGATTTACAAGTTTGGGATGCCTGGGCGACTTAGTGAGTCTCCAAATTTAAAAGTAAATAAATAAATAAATAAATAAATAAATAAATAAATAACATGTAAAAAGGGTTGGGAACACAGCTCAGCTCAAAGGTCCTGGGTTCAATCCCCAGTAACACAAGAAAAAAAAAAAAAAAAGAATGAACAAATGACTGAAATCACCCTTTGGGATAAAAGAAATAAAAATAAAAAACCATCCTAAATATTCCATAATCAGAGTAGGTTGCGGTCCATTAAGTATGCAACAAACCTCCTTGGAGACCCACCAATCTCAGCACTGTGTACTAATGAGTCCTATCATGAAAAATCCCTGCCTTTAAGAAAGATGGTTAATTTCTACTCTGTATTCTATTAGAGCTGAAAGAGTTCCATTGAAAATCTCTATTATTTAAATCTGGTTAGTAGTACACAGATGTTTCATTTCCTGGAAAAATTTCACTGGAGTATTTTATTTCCTAATAATTCCTGATAGGTAGGTGAATATCCTACGTATATGTTTCTGAGAGTTTAAATATTTACAACTTCATTGGTACCTCTTTGGGAGCAGGGAAGAGGAAAGCAGGGTAGCACCATCTACATGGAATTGTAAACTGCCAGCCTTCAAGGTGACCCAGCAAGTAGGTGACTGAATCTAAAAGTGGGTGACTTAACGCCTCTCTTTGGGGGAATGGGAAGTTCTTGGCTTTTAGGATGCACCCTCTGCCACTAAAGCGCAAGTTGACGGTGACAGATGTGCCTTGTTTGTGTGGTTTATAATGGGTAGATCGGGGCCAAGACAAGAACCTACATCATCTGATCCTGCCCCAGTCTGTTTTCAGAAGCTCGACCCCTGCAGATGACCCTGCCAGGAATCCACACCCGAGAGAAACAGATCAAGGGATTTACAGAACACCAAATGACGGCTCCAAACCTGATGGAATGGGCTTAGGGATGTCTCCAGAGAGCACTTCTTTCTCTCTCCTCTTTCTGTACCTGTCATATGCCCTAAATGCTGCTGGAACGAGCTCATTAGAAGATCTAGGAGACAGCAAGACTTGCTCTCCCCATGCAGTGTGTCCTGAAAGAAGGACCCAGATCAATAGGAGATGTCCCACTCCATTTTGAGAGCCTGACCGCTTTGCTCTGCACCATTTCTCATGAAGCATTCTCTATTTTAGCTGCAAACACAGTGTTGCATCAAAGGTTCTTTCCAAAACGGATGATACTGAAAGGTAGCCTCTCCTTTTTCAGGTTTACAGACTCAATTTTATGAACTTCAAAACCCAGAAGCCACCTCCGCACTCTGGCCCTGTCTTTCTTTGAGGCCCAGATTCTGCAATCACTGTGGGAGCAGTCATTGTGACATTAAGCTCCAGGGCTAGGGGATAGGACCACAGATCCCTGTCCTCCCTCCACTAGCCCTCTATTCTTGAGGGCCATTAATGAACCATTCATTAGGAACCAGTTAATACTTTCCAAATACAATCCTAAACCCATTAACTCATTTGATCCATATATCAACCCTGGAAGTCAGCAAATATTTTTAATAAATGAGAAAGTAAGAGACAGTGTGCAAACAGTGAACTCAAGAACAAACAGCAAGGTCAGGGACTTCCAGGACAACCAAGGCTCATTGGACTGACCCTGCCCAGAGGTCTCCAGTCCTCTCAGCAGGGGTGAACTCCAAGACCACAAGGGGACAGAGCAGTGACAGAGAAGCAGCAGGCCACCATGGAGAGTGCCCAAGAACATTTTAGCTGTGGCCACCATGTCAGCCCCAAAGACCCTCAATCAAGAGAAGGAACAGAACAGGGAAATACAAAGCTGTGAGATTTATATGTCCCAAACCCTAGTCTTTTCCTTTTCTTTTGAGGCTCTTCCCACATATGCTAACTTAATTTTCTAAAAGGAGAATTTGGGTCACTACCTTAGAGCACCTTCCTCTCTAAAATCACCACCAGGATGAATGCTGTCTACCAAAAATACAAAAGAAAGAAGGGAACCAAGACATAGAGAGAGGAGAGAGAGAGAGGAGACAGGGACATAAAAAAATTAAAGTGCATTATGTACACGCACCAGCTCCTCATGATGAGGGTAATCGTTATATATGGCAAATGTGTGCTAAAGAAATAAAACTTCAAAAAATACAAAGGAAGCCACATGGGTGATCTTATCTCTTCTAGGAGGCACATTTCAAAAGTACACAACAATTAAAATGTAATTTTAATAGTACAATTCATTTAACATACCCCAAATGTTAAAATGTGATTTTAATAATATATTTCACTTAACCCAACATATCCATAATGTTATCATTTCAACATGTAATCCATATCCTAAAAATAGGTGAGATATTTATGTTTTCATTTTCATCTTTAGTCTTCTAAGTCAAGTGTATATTTTGGACTCACAGGGATCACTTGGGATCATTATATCCCAGGGGCCCGAGAGCCACGTATGTCCTCAGAATTCCCAGAGAACACAAAAGCCAGTCCTTGGATGTTACAGGATTGGCCTTTCACTTTCCTCCAGTCCAAGCATTTGTGACCTCCAGACCAGAAGAACCCCAAAACAATTTCCATCTGGGTCCTCAAGAGAGGGCCACAGGGGGCCACAGGCCACAGCAGCTGGCCTGAGGACTCACTGTGGCTTTCTTTGCTGGGAAAAGCAGAGAGGCTGACAAATAGGGCAAGGGCCCACTGCCTCCTCCTTCCCAACTTCTCTCTTCTACCCATTTGCGTCGCAGAGAGGGGAGAGGCCTCGTGAGTTGCTTTATGGATCACTGCCGGCTGATTCACCCAACAATAGGCCATAATTTATAAGGTTTCTCTCGGCAAATCAACTATGGCTAATGGCAGGCCCACATTAATGTCAATGCCCACGGACTGGAAGATAAAAGGGTGGATGTTTGTTTGGTCAACCCATTGAAAAATCCAAGCCCAAGCCCATTTACAGAATATCTCCTGACAGATAAATGAGCCACAGGTCATGTGTACCTGACTATAATGAAAAGCTTGCATACACAAGGTAAACTCAGAAAACTCCATTTTTCAGCCAGGACAGCAGTGACTAATGACATGGTTTTGTTTCTGGTAAGGACTAAGTGTCTCTTTCCAGTGGGAAATAGAATTGAGCTCACCCCTCACCCATTTTCACCCCTGAGACTGAATTACTGAGAGTATTAACATGTGTTGTGAGACAAATGTGCAGGTAATCAAAACAGCAATTTTAGCCATTGAACTCTATCTTGAAAGAGCACCTCGTTAGACAAATGGATGCCTCCATTAACAGTTTGCAGGATTTCCAATCTGCTTTGACCTCCTTTTTATGAGGCTTATTATTTTAAGTTTTATTAGCAACAGCTTTGCAGTAGAAAAACCAGACCTGGGCTTCAAAGGGGTCCCAGGAAGCCGATATTCACATCCAAAACAGGAATGAGAGCAAATCAAACCAGGCAGATTTTTTCCAGATCTATAGAAAGTGAAATATTTCTGGGTGGAAACTTCTTCCATTTAGAAGTTGTACACTGAAAAGGTATGCCTGAGTTATGATGTGGAAAACTTAAATTACTCTAATGTGACCAGGGTGTGAGGGACCGGTCTTGTGTTCCCTAGGTGGCCTAAAGCGAGGGACAGGTTGGCTTCTGGTCTCATGCTGGGAAGGTAGGTTTGTTTGTTCTGCTTTCATTGCCTAGTAAGCCAGATGAACCCAAGGATACCAGTTACCTTCGAATGATTTTTGAAATTATACCTCTGGTAGGGGGTATCGATTTATTCCATTGATTTTTTTTAAGATCCTTTCCAATTTTCCTGTATGTGCAAGTCACTGGCCTCAAAAATTAGATTAGGCGTTGTCTTCACCACTTAGTATTGTCAGGTGCTTCTTAAATATTTACAAATCTAAGTGTGAGTCCTTCACCAATGTGGGGCCTAATGTTCCTTTTGTGTTGGCTAAGTGGCTCTTTGGGAATGTGTTGATTGGTAAATTGCAGAAAGAGAGTTTGAACAGAAGGACTTCCTTACAACCAGAGGAATAAACTGAAAACAACCTTTTAAAGTCCTTTCTGAAATAAGCCAGTGAAAAAAAAGCAATGAGACCCAGAAAATCTGTGTATCTCTCCAGCCAGATCCCAGGGCCCAAGAGGTAGACTCTAGGGTCCCTCCAAGGGCCAAATCTTGCACATTTGGGAGCCACCTTGCTCTCAAAATGCAACACAAAAGGCAGGTATCTGCGGGAGGGCAGTGTGAGCTCAGCTGATCCTTGATTCTTCCAGAATCCTGAGAATCCTGTATGGGGAGGGGTGCGGAAGACACTCCCCATCTCCCTCCTGCACAGGCCTGGTAGCTGCCACTGCCCCCATCATACCAGCAGGACCTGGGTATCTCACACCTGCAGGGCAGCCCTACAGAAGCAGGGTCTCAGCTCCCTGGACACAGCTCCAACCTGGTCCCATGCCTAAAGAATAACCACCAGGATCCCCTGGCATCTTTATTAATGACTCGGTCATTACTGCTGACAACTGATCATTACAGCTGGAGCAATTGTTTTTCCCAGGTTAACGATGCCTCTCCAGCCAGGCTGCTGGCTCCATTCCTGAACCTCACCTCTTTCTGGCTGGTCCCCCATGGGTCAGAAGGGGATCCCCGCAATCCTGACCCTGAGGCTGGCTCCTCAGCACCTGTGTGAACAAGCTGTGCCTGCTCTGTAATTGTCATCCTTCTTCCCCAGTCCCTGCCTACACACTGGGTAGCTGCCTGTCCATTTCAACCCCAAGTGAGGTGGATGCAACTGAAAAATCACACAGTGCAGTCGCTGATCCAACTCATTATCCGATGTAAAGCTGTGCATGTGCACAGGGTGCGGGACACGCCATGTCCCAACAGTACCCACAGAGTTCCGGACAGCATCTCAAGCACAGAAAGCTCACATCCATCAGTGATTTCAGATCATAAGCCAGCACCGAGTTGTGCTTAAGCAGTAAACTCACACGACTCCTTCCACACACATCTACACCGACGTGTGCAATGCTGCAGCTGTGGTTCACGTTGTCCTGATGTGGCAGTGAGACTGGCAGAGTGGAGGGTGCAGGGCGACTTTCTCCTGCCTAAGCAGCTCTCAGGCCCTTAACTGTCTGGTGTGCAGAGAAACCCAACCAGCAGCCCCAAGACATTAAAACTGAATTCCAGTATTTCCTAACCTTTCTGAGAATGCTAGCGGGGGTATTTCTTACCCCATGATCCTCTCTCCTTCCTTACCCAGCTAGGTGAGGCTGCCGCAGCTCTTCCCTCCTGACAGCTCCTTTCCCAGTACATGGTGCCCCAAAGGACCCTTTCCTCGCTATAAAACCTTTCCTGCAGCAGTCTCCTCATGAAGTAAATCAGCTTAGCCTCTCTGACCACATTAATTTCCTCTCAGCTTCAAAGTCTCCGTAATAAAGAATTAGGGGCCTGACTTAACTGTTCTCTAGAACAAAGTGGTGGGCCTGAGGGAGAGAGATGAGCACTGTGTATATAAATAATTCTTGTCCCTCTGAAACTTTCTTTCCTGGAACGCCCTTGTGATCTCTGCACACAGAAGTCCGACCCTCATTCAAATTCTTCCGAAAACCTTCCATCTCCTGTAGACGCATCTCTCTTTGCCTTGTCTGACTGAAATGGGGATCATTTCCCAGAATTTATACTGCGTTGCCTGGCTGGTTATACTGTGTCCACGAATGTCCCTTTGGCAAACTTGGATCTGTAAACAGGCAGCTAAGTCTTCACTTACAGAAGTGTTTCTTCTTCCACGAGTAGCTTCTCTCTGTTCCTCTCCACCACAGTATGACTGGCCTCGTCCCTCCAACATTCCCTGAGAAGTTTTCATTCCAGCTGTCCTTTTTTCATTTGAGCATCCAATTGTCAGGCAGTCTTTAAAAGAGGAGAAATAAGAAGTAACTCGAAATTGAAATAACAACAAACTGTTGCCCACAAATAAAATAGACATGGAAAGAGGTCTCCCCCAAGAACATAGAAACAACATATGAAAAATAACGAAGACAATTTTTTTAAAGATCTGGAGGCAAGAAGGGAATGTCTAAAAAGAATCACAATCAAACAGAGGATAGCTGGTAGCAGAGATGAAGGTATAAATCAAAAGACAAACTAAGAAAGAAAAAAATGTCTGCTGATTCTATTTTACAGCAAGCTTATTTTCTTTTTTCTTTTGTAACTGTATGTGTTATTTAAACTTGTTTTGATGTGCCAGCACCTCCTGTGTCCATTCTGGGCTCCAGATGCAATGTCATTGGACAGTCAAATGTGTTTTAAAATCTGTCATCCAGGTTCATGCTGATTTACTTGCTTACAATGGGCTCCCGGGTGGAACACAGTTCCAAATGCCAAAGAAAATGAGGCCAGAACACCATGTTCAGTTCCATTTCCACCCCTCATGTGGGCAAGGAGCCTGCAGCCTTTGAACTCAAGCCCTCTGTGTCATTCAGACTCCCCAGAGCCACATGCCTGCCCTCCACAAGTTCAGGGATGCCACTGTCTCCTGACAGATGAGTATTTGGGACCCAAAATGTATTGAGGTCAACTTGTTCGCCATACAAGTCCCATACAAGATGGGAAGCAATGTTACCGGGACCTGCTCCAAAGGCAGAATATGTTCTGGATCATATATGAGCTGTGGAATATCAAGCCACTGTGCCCACAGCATGGGAGTCACTTTGTTTTGTTTTGTTTTGATCTAAGTCAGGAAACAATGAGTATACTTGTCGTTTTCTAAACAGTGTGGCCCTGACCACTTGTGGCTGGTAGTTTTGCATCTCCACGGGGCATCCACCCAACCTCTGCCATCTGCCGGGGACACTCACAAATGTCAAAATTCTGCTATGCTTTCAGTAGCTTTGAATAAGCTACAGGGCCACAATTTACTTCTATTGTCATTTATTTGGGAAAATGGGGGGATAATCTGCTACTGTAGATGAGAAGCCCAAGGGAAGAGTACATACACAATCAAAATGGCCAAGGCAGGATCACTCCATTCAGCTGTAATAAGCAGGAAGAGGGGGAGAAAAAAAAAGAAAGAACAGCCTCGATTCACCATGCACAGTGTTCATTTCTGAGCTAACATTCAAGGAAGGAGCAGATTTATGGGAAAAACATATGGTTGTTTTCATCAAATAAAAGGTAGGCAAGCAAGCATTAATCATTAGTGATCCATTAAAAAAGTCAACTGCCAGAGGAGAAATTCATTTCAGATGATAAATATGACTATTTTCCTGCCTGGGTCCATATAATTCCCCACTGTAAATAGTTACAGAGCTCTGCTCCTACAGGAAGTTAGAGCACAGAACTAACGAAGAGAACTCTCAGCAAGTCAGTATTAGCTATATAACATCCACCAAGGTGGCACAGAGCTCAACAACAAGGATTTCTTCCCTTGCAGTCGTCTGCTCAGCAAGTTAGGATGTACACAGTCAGGCGGATCTTCTGCCAGACTTACCTTGCGTCGTCCAAATAGTTACAGTCAGCTGGTGGGATGGCTGCAGCTGATTGATCACAAATGGCCTCCTTTGAATTTATGGTTTCCACGTTGGCTGTTGTCTTGGGAAGTCAAAAGAGTGGATCTCATGTCTCAAACAGGTGGCTCCAGGTTTAGTCACATGTTGGTAGTCACAGGACTCCAGGATGCATCAAGAGGGAACACACCCCAATGCACAAGCATTTTTCAAGACTGATAATGGCATATTTGCTATGTATTGGACAAACCAAGTCGTATGGTGTCTTTGTCACTTTCCTGTTACTGCAACAAAATAACCCAACATCCACAACTTAAAGCAAAAGAGGTTTAGTTGGTTCATAGTGAGTTCAGTCCAAAGCCAGCTTGCTCCAAGGCAGAAATGCATGGCGAAAGGAAATGGTGGCCTGAGACTGCACTTGTAACGAGCTTTCCGAAAAGGCTAGCAATGCAAGTTTGCTGAAGAGCCGTGCTTTGAGTGACAAGTTCTGGGAGTTGGTCTTGTGTATCGAACTTCTCATCTCCCATCATTTTCAGCCTCTGAACACTGCTCAATATCACCACTCCTGCCAGCAATGAGTCCACATTTCACTGTGATGCCCTGGAAGGACCAAGGAGAGCTTCCCTAGTGCAAAAGCTGTACCCTGGGAGATGCTTTGCACTCAAAATACTACTGGATTCATAACACATATTCTGAAACCTGGGATTCCAGTCCACCAGGGGCCCCAGGGAAACTCTACCCTCCCGGCATCTGTCTTCATAACTGCAATTATCAACCCCTGAGGTAGGAGAGGCCTAAATCAGCCCCTGTCCCTAGCCAAACCACTTTATCCAAAGCTAGGCAAGTGAGGGGGAAAACAGGAATGAAGACAGTAAAAGTATGTTTGCAAGCAAATGAGCCCTGCAGGCATCTGGGCTCAGGCAGAATAGGCCATATGTCGAGGAGCAGGTGTTCACAGACCAGCACCCTACCGGTCTCCACCTAAGTTCATTTTTTCCCATCAGTTACCACCTATTTCTCCCCACTGCAGGTCTCCCACCCTCAGAGAACTAACCAGAAAATCGGGAATAGCTTCAGTGTAAAAAGGGTGTAACAAGAGCCAAAACAAATCACCAAGGCAAAAATGTTATTAGAAGAAGCAAAATGTTACAAAATGTAACTCTTAGGCTTACTGCTCCCTCTTCCTCACCTGTGTTGATGGTTTGGTTGGTTTATGTTGTTGGTGCTGTCATACAAATCAATAATGCCTCACCTGCCTTCCATACATGACTGGCTTCCAATGTTATCTACCAAGGAACGCAAGGGGAAGGCAGAGATTTTTTTTTTTCTCTCTTTGCTTTCCATGAAGGAGCAACACTGTTGGCCTTCTGTGACCCCACCAGCAGAGCTGGTCCATCACAGACTGGAAATATTCAGAAACAAATTGTGTTTGCTTGGAATGTGGACAGGCTTTCTTTTCTTACTCTGTTCCCTAACAATGCAGTAAACAACTATTTACATCACATCAGCATTGTATTAAGTATTGCAGGTAACAGAGAGATGAGTTAAAGTACATGCAGAACGTGCATAGGTTCTGTACAAATACTGTAACCACTTTATATGAGAGACTTGAGCATCCCAGGCTTTCGGTATACAGGGAGTCCTGGAGCCCATCTCTTCAGGATCCCACAGGCAGCTGTCTCAGGTCTGGGATTCATTTTTTCCCATCAGTTACGACCTTGGGGAAATTATCTTCTCCAAGCCTCAATGTTCTCATCTGTGAAAGGAACCGCAGCTCTGACTCCATGGATGTGCAGTCAGGTTAGAGTGAGAAGGACGGCAAGTATCTGGCCTGTGAGACACACACAGTCATGATGGGGTCCTCGCCCCAGCATCACACACTGCTGAAGACCGACATCAGCCTGCACCATCAATTTGCACTGAAGACTATGTAGAGATAGATCTGACCCTGTCTGCTCCCCACCAGTCCCCCAAGTGCCTCCTGAGCTCTGAGAACAATCATAACCCATTCCTACCTTCTGAAGCCCCCTTTCTGAACCTGGAAACAAAGCCTGCTCTGCTAGACACATCCACCTCACTTTTGCCACCAGCTAGGTCACAGCACCCATTGCTATGGCCACGTACTCAGCCATTCTTAGTCCCCCAATCTCATGCCCCCATGTAAGCTAATCCTTGTAGCCTATCCATAAAAGACCCAGCTCAATAAACTGGACTCATACTCTCCCGGAGGTCCTGCCCAGAACCCCCAAATTCAAACTGACTGAGTTCTCTACAGGGTCACTGCTTACCTAACATGTAGATCTTACATTAAGTATGAAGCATAATGCTAATAAAACAATGTTTCCTTCTAGAAACTTTCTACTTCTGAGAAAAACAGACATATAAAGTGACTCTAACAAAATCAGACAGTGATAAGTACCGCTTTCAATATAAAGAGCACTGTTCTCTGATCTCTCAGGGAGAAAGAAATTATCCTCTATTTTCCTGTAATTTACATAACAGTAGTTGATTCCATAATTCACACTCAACTGCTAGCGTCTGCAAAATTCCACCTCTGCCATGCTCCACAGAACTGTATTACACAAGAGAAAAACCTTTGCCTAAACTCCAATTGATTCTGACTTTCTGGGAACTATGAAAAATAGTTGAAAATAATTTAAAAAATGCTGACTGGCATTAGGTAGCGATTTATCCAGACAAAACACAGAGACAGAAAGTTTTTGAAGTAAGATTATTCTGTCAAATTCAGCCATGACAAAGGAATAAAACAAAAATTATTGTTCAAGCTTTGAAATTTTTTACTTGTGAGGAGATTGGCATAGGGAAAAAAACAAACAAGACCTGTCTAGATTGCTAAATTTCCCAGGCTAATCTCAAACTTACAACGGTCCTTCCTTGGCCTCCCAGACTGTTGGGATCACAGGCCAGCTTGACGGAGTCTGTATTCGCCACTTTATTTCATCCTCTCTACTGTCAAAAGCTGTCAGAGGAAGCTGTTTCTCAAGCGAGGTTACACATATCAGACTTAGATGGTGACGGAGAATAGCATGTTGACAGAAAGGTTTGAGGATTGAGCTGGGTGCTTTGGGAAGGGTTCTTGCAAGGTAGGCAATATGGTGGGGCCAAGTAAAGTTCATGACATTATTATTTACGTTGGGTCGGTGGGCATACTGAGGTAAGGGTCTTGACTGGAGTCTTGGTTAGTAAATTGTCTATCTTGATAAGTAAGCAGTTTTGTTAGTATTATGGTATGAATTGTATCCCTCTGAAATTCATATAATGAAGCCTTAATCCCTTACCTAGAGTAGGACTGTGTTTAAAGATAGACCTTCACAGAGGTAAGGTGAAAGGCTCATATGTGTGGGCCTCATCCAATGCAACCAATGGTTTAGTCCATTTGTGCTGCTATAATCAAATGCCCAGACTGAGAAATTTATAAAGAACAGAAAAGCCTAGGAAGTTCCAAGATCAGGACACTGGCAGGTGCAACCTGGTGTAAGGTCTAGTGTCTCCTTCAAAGATGGCACCTGGTTACATCACCACCAAAGAAGAGAACATCCCATGTCAGAGAGGTTAGAGGACAGTGAAGATAAACTCTCTCCAAAAAAGGGCTCCCAAAGGTGGGGCTTTCTGCCTTAATCATTTCCTAGTAATTTACCACCTGTTACCACTACTTGGTGAACTGTTTTGACGCCTGAATTTTAGAGAACATTCAGCCCAGAGCACCTGGCCCACAAGAAGGAAGGAAGAGATTAGAACCCTGGCCCACACAGAAGGAAGGAAGACCACGTGAAGACACAAGGAGAAGACGTTACCTGTAAGCAAAAAGAAAAGCCTCAGAAGCATCCAACCTGTTCATATCCTGATCTTGGACTCTCGATCTCCAGAACTGTAGGCAAACAAATGTCTGTGATTAAAGCCTCTCACCGTGTGGTGCTTTGCCTTGACAGCCCCAGTTAAGAACACAGATTGTTTCCAGCCACCTTTGCTGTAAGCAGCTCCTTTGGCAGCAGGAGGCTGTGCCATATGCTTAGGGGACACTGTAGGGAGGTGGAAAAGATTGTCATACCAGCCCACTGGGCTGCAGAACCAACTCCTCCATGTTTTGAACTTTCCTCCGAAGCAGGAACTCAATGGAAAGTAACTAGCACTTCATTGCACTTTTTAATCAATAGGTCAGTTTTCCAAGAAGCAGGGCACCATGGCTGTTTTTCCTCCAGCTGCATCTTCAATAGCATCTTGCAGTTTGTCAGGTACACAGGCCAGATGGTGTCTAGGCCTGACTGCTCTTAAGCACAGGTACTCTATATGACTTTCTGCTCACTGCCAGTACTTGTGATGCCCCAAGTGGCCTGCTCAGGGCACAGTGGGATTCTGATGGGTGACTGCTCTTCTCTGAACAGCCTCAGCTTATGATGCCTCCTCCCTCTAGGTGCCCACTTAGAAACTGGTTTGATCACACACCTTGCATAGGCTGGCCTGCCCTTCCACATGGGCACTTCCTGGGATTTTCACTCAAATTAAGCTTCCTCATCTCCAAGTCTTCTGGAAAAGCAAATGAAGACACTAGGCACCACCACCAGTGCCACTCGCCTCCCCGCCATACCTCTGTGGATCTCTCTGGGTCTCGTATATAAAAAGTCAACTGTCTTCTCTTCCTCCTGCCCATCTATCCTTGTCAAGGTTCATAGCTTGATGCTATAAATCAAATCTGAGTAACTAAAAAAGAAAAGGAATTTATCAGAAAAGACCATCTTGCAGAATCAGCTCAGAAGGCCAGGAGCCAGCAGAGTCAGAGGTAAACAGCCAATGCCCTGCCCTGAGAGCCATCAGTCAAAGACAACCCCTCACACCTCAGCAGGACATGGTTCTCACCACTCTTCCTGCCACCAAGTCTCATGGCCCAACTCTCACCCTGGCCCCAAACACTCAGCCCCCAGCCTGCCCCAGGGAAAGCACCCCCCTCCCAGCCACAGTTTTCTAGCCCTGCTGCAAGTGGAACAGCCTGAGCTGGAGCTACTGGCCTGGCCCACACCTGGCACACGAAGACAGGAGACTCCTTCCTTACTTCTGCGTTCACAAAGGGAAATGATGTCCTCTTGAACAATTAAGAGCTGCAATGCTGGGCAGCCAACAGTCACCATCCCTCCTGCTCCCCATAGGCCCACCCCTCAGACCCGAATCCGGAGGCTCAGCCCCCCCAGGCTCCATGCTGGCTGTGAAGTTGCCTCCCTGCCTCTGTTCCCTCTGTGCAGAGCACTCCCCTCCTCCACCACCAACACCCCCTGCTTCAGAATCCAGGCCCACCTTCCAGGAGGATTTTCCAACCCCACAGCCAGGTCAGAGCCCTATCAAGATGTGCACAGCAACCTTCCTCTGAGGAAAGCACTGTGCCATGATTATGCTTCTCTACTCCCAAAACCTGAGGACCGCATCCCTTGCCCAGCCCTGTGTGCCCAGCACCCAAGAGAAGGTACCGAGTGCACGGCTGTGGGAGAGGACATGAATGACAGCTCAATTTTGGCTTCTCAAATCACTACAGTTTGTCAAGAACTAAAGACATTGGTCTCTGGGCTCGGAGCTGAAGCAGCTCATATTTTCAATACTCGTCCTTTTGTGACAGGCATAAAAATAAATCAAAAAGCCATGATTCCCACAGTGACCTGTTCCCAAAGAAATGGTTTTTTAAAAGACTAAAAACTTTTAGTCTTAGGTACAATCAGTGCTCAGGTATATATCAGTTAACTACTGCCCCTTGGCAAATGTGCCCATCACTCAGAGACAGAAAACAATGGTCATGGATTACTGTCTGTCCTGCTGAGGTTGGCAGGGTGAGGTGGTCCAGGCAGAGGGGGTAGCCTGGGCCTGTCCCTGCTCCCCAGTGCACCAACCCAGGAGTGCATCTTGTCGGCAGCGACATAAACACATAAGGTCTAGTAGAATCACAGAAGTCATTTAAGGTCCAGCCATTGTCACTTCTGCCAACATGATATGGGCCAGCACTGCTCAATGTGACCACACCTCATCATCCAGAGGCAAAGAAACACGTCCACCTACCATGAGGCCACAGCAAGGGTACAAACACCAGCATAGGTGAAAAATCAGGGCCAACAACGCAGCCTGTCACAAGACCAGAAATCAAGCCGTGGATACTGAGCTCAGCAGCACAGCACCTGCCTGGCAAGTGTGAGGTCGTGAACTTGATTCCCAGTGTCAAAAAAAAGATCACAGGTCAAGGGAATGATAAAAAGCATTTAGAATGGCATTCACCTCCTTAGCTAGTACATAAGTTTAAATCCCTTCGCAAAACACGAGCGAGAACTTATCAAATCTGCATAGGTCACCAAATGCCAGAAAAATCAGAAAACTATCAAGCTAAGAAGAACCTAAGTGTCCTCCTAGCACTCAGGAAGCTGAGGCAGAAAGATTACTTCAAGGTCAACCTGGGGTTACACGGTGAGTTCAAGGTGAGCCTGAACTACATAGGGAGACCCTGACTCAAAAAAAAGGGACAACAGAAGAAAAGTCATGTAGCATCTTGAATGGGATCAGAGGACAAAAAAAGGACATTAGATTAAAACTAAAAACTAAATTAAAAAATGGCTCTAGTTAAGAAGAAGGAGAAGAAACTATGATCATGTTATCAGCTGTAAAAAATGTTCCATACTAGTTTAAGCTGTTAATAATAATGTTAGTAACAGGGAAGCTGGGGAAAGAAGATACAGGAACTTTCTATTCTTCCAACTTTTCTATAAGTCTAAAGCTATCCCAAAATAAGTTTACTTAAATACAAAAGCTGTCAGCGATGGGATATGGTTTGTGATAGCAAAAAAAAAAGTCATTTAATATTCAGATTCAGTCAATTCTTAACCTTATGGTCTTTTGAATGTCAGATCTACTGGCTGGGGGAAGAAGGAGCCTTGCCTGAAACTCTGTGGTCACAGGTTGATGCCCAGTGGAGCCTGGCACCTAGGGCAGGCAATCTCAGCGTCTGCAGAGGCTGGGAAGAGTGCTGCCCACAGTCCTGGGCTGGGAGCTCCAGACCCAGCACCCTCCCCTTGGGCTCCTTCCTGCCTGGTTGGCTGGCCGGACCTGGCTGGGGTTGGCACCTCCTCCAGCCTCCCCTCTTCTGCTTCCTCCTCCCTACCAAAAGTCAGGCCAGATTCCTCCTAGACCCAGACCGACTTCTACAACTGTGTAACCTCCCCCTCAATGTAAGTAGGCTCATCCACACTACCATGGGGACAAGGAAGCCCATTTCACTTCATTTCTTTTTCAAAATCTAGCATACTCCTTATCTGCTTCCAAAAACACATCCTGGACTGCTGCAGCCCTCTGCTACTGCACTTTCCCTGCACATGGCAGAGGTTGCTCTATGAGATAAGTGTGTCTTGTACCAGGTTGTTCAGCCTAACTGTAAGTTCCTTGAAGGCAGGACCCAACTTGGATGCATCCTGTATCCTCCAAAAACCTAACAAAATGTAGATCACATCAACACCCCCATCCTGCCACCAGCCCAAGGCACATGGGATACTCTCCACCCACTCCAGGGGCAGAGAGGCTGTCTGAGGTTGCAGGCAGCTCCCAGGCATAGCTTGCTGCCATGGCAACGTGGCATCCCTCAAGTAGACTGTGCTCCACGGAGTTGAGGAGCAGCTGCTACCGCTGTGTCTCCACCCGGGCCATTTCTGCTTCCCTGAATTTTATATTGGCTAGGATAATAACACAAATTAAGGTATTTGCTAGTTTCTATTACCATTTTTTGGTAAATCACTTTTTCCATATTAATGCATGAGAAACAGATTGTCAGCAAACACACCATTTATTTCACTGAGAAAAAGCTATAAATGCTCAGTCATGTTTTCCTAATATAATTCACTGCTTCCAAATTTATTTACTGCTGCCTCAGTGAATCCAGTAAATCGCGCTCTGTGGACACACATTACCCTCATGTCGAGACAAGATTGCTAATAGGCTGTGTGCAGAGTCCTGAGGCTGCCTGCCCCCCGCACACACAAGTGTGCGAGCACTCTAGCTGCTAACGGGATGAAGGCAAACAGAGCTCTTCCTTCACCCTTGAAAGAGTTCCAGCATAGGAGACAGGAAAATGAAAACCCAAAGAGAACAAAAGGAAACATAAGCTCATTGCCCATTTCCCAAAATTAAATTTCCAAGCAGCAGTTATAAAGCATTTTTAAATTTAGGTTTAACAACAGATTTGCATATACAATTACATTGGGTTTTATTTCTCCATTCTTTCCAGAGAAATGTTTGGGATCTGTGGGTTTATGAGTATGGTTTCCCCATGAAGTTTCCCCTGTGTATGTGTTTGTGTGTGTGTGTGTGTGTGTGTGTGTGTGTGTGTGTGTGGGCGTGTGAGTTTAAATATGTGCATATAGATAATTATATGTAACATATTTATATCACATATAATACATGTAAATTATATACAGTGTGTACCTATCACATAACTGTATATGATATAATATAAATAACTATAAAATTATGCATGGCTGTCTATATTTAAATTTATATAGTTATAAAATTATACAGGTTCTGTATATAGAAAATTTTAAAATACACACACCTCATTTCATAAGTAACGTGGGTAGTAGTTAGGACATCTGTAATGCAGCTAATTAACTGTGGTTTTAAATGCCAGCCAATCTATGCTTTTTACTGATATACGGAACATTTGGTAAGAGGCTGCTGCAGAAGGGAAAGGAAGAGAGGAGGAGGAGGTGGAGGTGAGGTCAAAGCTGAAAAGGAGTCTGCAGACTGTCTCCCAGCCCCAAGCCCTATCTTAGGCCTGAAGGTGAGACCTATGGGGGGCGGGGGGCTGGACTGACCTGCCCACAACACACCCCAAAGCTTGAGCACTGGGGCTTTGCTTGCAATGTGGACAGTCACTGCAGGACTCCAGTGTGTGCAGCTGAAGCTGAAGCTCTATTTTCACTCTGCTCATAACCAGCCAACGTGGCAATGAGATTCCGTGTCACACCCCTCCTACAGCCTGGCCTACGGCACTCTGTGCCTGGGCTCCCAGCACCCAAGCTGCCAGTCTCCTCTCCAGCCCCAGGAGCAGGTTGGGTATCTGCGTGCTGGCTTCTTAATTAAAAATAATAATAATTAACATACGAAACACAGTGTTGACTAACAACAAGCCATTATTCCTCCTTAATCACTTAGGCCCAGTAATTTGTCTTTGTATTTGGCAAGCCCTGCAAAGGAATAAATCAATGTTAAATCTGAAATTTAATGACTCAGGGGTTTTGAGCAGAAAAACAAACCTACCAGTGCATCACAGAAAAGACAAGAAGGATGAATTTGGCTGTTTCACAGGTTGCTATGCTCCAGCAGTGAAAAGAAAGTAATTATAAATACTGCTAGTTGTATACGAGCTAACCCAAATGCATTCTAATTCCTTTACAAATTTATTTTTGCTGCTGATCTCATAAATATGCCCCAATTATTCAAAAGGGAGCTTGTTTCATAGGTGGGATTTTGCTGTTAAAACACACGCTGTTAAAAAAAATAAATAAATTTTAAAAATTAAAAAAAAACACACGCTGTTTCATTATCACATGTTTTGAATGTTTGTCGTACACTTTACCTAACATTTAAGGTTATAGATACTGGAAATGATCGTTACATCAAAACACATATTCAAGGACATATAATGTTTCAAAAAAGATAGTTATCAAGTTTTTGGGTTTTTTAACTCCATTACTATAGCTATAATAGTTATCAAAATGTGTCTATGTATATATTACTTCATTTGTTATCTTGTCTTATATTCCTAAAACCCTCAGAAGTAACCTAGAAATATATGCTCAGTGTAGAAAATTCAACAAGTACATAGGAAGGGAAACACATCTCCCCCATTTGATCCTCTTTTTTACTTCCACACCTAGAAGTGACCATTGCCACCAGTTTTCTATCTTTTATAACAGTGTGGTCGAATAGAAATGTGGGAGCCATAGTGTGTATCTAGCATTAAGTAGCAACATTTAAAAAGTAAAAAAAGTGTGAAATTAATTTTAATAACATTTTACATAATATATCAAAATACGTGTATTACCATTTCAAATGAAATTATGAGATATTGTAATTTTTTTAAGTCTTCAAACTCCAGTGTGTATATTACACTTATGACACATCTCGGTTCAGAACTGTCCCTTTTCAAGTAGCCACACGAGGCAGTGATTGCCTCCTGGACCCTACATCTCTAGCTCTTGCTTTTTACATGACTGAAAGAATGACAGCAGAATGATACATCAGTTAAGTATCTGTTTGTTTCCTGGAACAAAACCATTGATGACCTCAGTGACAAAAGCCTTAACAGGATGTCTGGAAGTGGGCACACTGTAGGTCCAGAGAGCACATCTTCCTTCTCCAGCCTCTAAAGACAGAAAACAGAAGGATGGCCAAGAAAAATGACTCAGAGATCTTTCCTTATTTATGGGTGTTGGATCTTCCCCTAGTGTTCCTCTTATATCTCTTGGCCACAAAAGATCCCATGGCCTTCCTTAGCTGCCAGGGAAACAGGTAAGCAGGTGTCTGACTGCATAATCGCTGTAGTGGGATATGGGAATCGGTAAAGGAGGCTGAAATAGTAAGTAGGCACCCAAAGAACTTTCATCTATAGATCTGAAAGTTAAATGCCTGGCTCAAACTGCACATCCCCTGTTGTGCCGATTTACACTTTCTCCTGGAAATGCATAGGAAAGTGTGTTTCATCCCATCTGCAGCCAAACTGCTCATGATCAGGTTCTCAGACAGTCCTTTACCCTTTTATGATTGTCACCTTCACTTTACCCAGAACTTCGTACATCTCCTTTCACAGTTTCATAATAGTCTTATAAAATTGTGGCTTAACCAGTTATATCTGTATAACAAACAAAGCTTGCAAGAAATTCACAAGAGATCCTTTCTTTCTCACTCATATGGGTAAGATTCAGTTGTGACGCAGCCAACATAAGGTGAGCTGACCAGGCATGGCTCTAAGCCAAAGGCTGATTTCAGAGTTTCCAATTAACACAAATAATACTTTACCAAAAAATCACACTCAATAGATCTCAGCCATGAGCAGTCCTTTTTTCAGTACTCTTGAATGGGAATCAGAGTGTCTGGGTAGAAATGGGAGGACTCTGACAAAGGGAAATGCCCTTTGACTTCTGAGAAAGGTCAAGTGGAACTGAAAATAGGACAGAGGAGTTGATAAGTGGGAGATCACTTATGAAGCTTTCACATTAAATCCTGGGCAAGGAACATGATGTAACACAGGTCTCTAAAGCAGCAATTTTCAACTAGAGTGTCCTGGATCAGTATCACTTGAGAACTCGCTGGGATTTTCTCAGAGATTACCGTGGACCTACCAAATCATCAATTCTAGGAGGAGATTCCAGAAGCTTTCCAGAGGATACTGGGGCACCTTTTAAATTTGAGAACCACTGCTAGGAGATTCTCACCTGCCAAAATTCAGTGAATAGTTTCCCACTGTGATGTGTGTGAATCTTTATCTTACTATATATACAAGAGGTGGCTTTGCTTTTAATCTTCTTAGTTCCTACTTAAGAGAACCCTTTCCTTATCTTTGGCTTTGCTTTCTCTAGTGATAAAAAGGTTGTGTTCTAGGGAGGTTTTGTCTTTGTTTTTGTTTTTGTTTTTGTTTTTGTTTTTGTTTTTTGCCATAAATAACATTCATGGATAACTGATGAAGTATGAATAAAGTATAGAGACTGGGCAACAGTATAATTTTCACAGCTGAAAAATGGTTATGAGAGAGATGGTGGTTGCTCTAGGGAATACACACAGAACAATTTAAACCTAAGGGGGCTGCTGTTTACAACTTACCCTCAAAAGCAGAGAAAAAAGTAACTGAGGCTTAAAGAGGAAGAAAGCTAATGTAAATGCGATAAAGTGAATATTTACAAAACCCGAAATTTTGTAGAAATTCAATTTTGTGAGTTAACTATTTTTCTAATTTTTTCAAAGTAAAAAGTTTACAAAGGACAAGTAATCTACCATGGCACATACTCCAAATGTATGCAACTAATTTCCAAGAATCTCTTGGTTCATTTTCTACCATGATTTAGAGCATTGTTTTCTTTTCCCTCCAGAGGACACCAGAAACCTACGGAGATGTTTTAAGGAGGTAGAATGGTCACCAGGCCCTGGGAGTCAGGGACAAAAAGACAAGTTTCTTGGGTCCTCCAACTTAGTGATCATCACAACTGGAAATGTCCTTTTCCCCTCTCCAAATTCTTGTGATATTATTTTCTGTCCCACAACATCAATACTTATTTGCCAATATTAAGAAGTGGTTTTAGGTGACATAACTTCTAATTACCCTGACTTGATCATTACACAATGTATACACATACTGAAATATCACATTGTACCCTACAAATGTACACAATTGCCATGTGTCTGTTAATTTTAAAAAAGAAGTAGCGTTAAGAGTACAGGGTCTAAATCCTGACTCATCTACTTTTGACCTTGGTGACTTTGGATAAGCCCTCACATTTGTAAAATGAGACTAATAATAGTAATGAGAATTAAATCATTGTAAAGTGTTAATGGAACTAAGGACGTGTAAGTCATTCCATAAATGTTTGGTGCTGCTATTATTTCTGTTTCTTCATTATAGGTCACTTTGCATTTTTAGATAGTTTGAGGTCCACACTACTCTCACATTTTACACCTGAAGAAAAGGAAACCCAGAAAGAGTTTAAATATCCTGCCCAAGATAACAAAGCTTTTAGCATTACTTCACCAACTCAAATTCCTTGTCCCTAAAGTGGTTCTGCCAGCACAGTCATAGCACTGAGAAGTCAAGAACAGTAGCAAGGCACTTCTCGGTTTTCCAGAGAAGACCTCTAAATATGATACATTTGGCCTTGGGGATACCAGGCTCTCCGTTGCCTGGGCATAGTATCTCTCACCAGCTAGCAGAATCATCAGGAGAAATCGCCAGGGACCACAGGGGCACTGAACTGTAATTCAGGTTTTAAAGTTTTGGTATTTTCAAGTCAGTGGGAAGAAGCACAGTACAATGAGGCTCAGAAAGTTGTGGATTTTGAGTAGAAATTAACTAGGGTGGATGCCATGACTTCAGCACCCACAAAGTGCAGTCAGCAATAAGGTGCTCATCTCCCAGTGGGGTGCCAAGAGACAAGAAGCCTACTAGGACTTCCCTGGGGCCAGGTGAGGGTGGGCAGAGTGTGCTTTTGCTCTGCTCCTAAAAGGGACTCTTCCAAAGGCTGGCTGGGGAGAGAAATTGAGGGTATAGTTGAGGTTGGTGGAGACCACCAGGAAAGAATCCTGAGCAATACCTGGAAGACAAATTCCCAAGATTTCTACCCCAAGGGAAGCAATGACACCAGTACTATGTCATCATTATGTCTTCATTCGCACAGAGAGAGGCCTGGGATGGCCTCTTCACCCCAGCTGGATCTGCAAGGAAGCATGTGAGAGATAGTTCACTTTTTATTCACGTATCCCGGGCCTATGAGATTTCCTCTACAATTAACTGACTGATTAGAAAGGTATTATGGCATCAAAATGAAGACATTGGTTTTCTTTTTGTTTTTACAGACATGGTATTTATTTAGGATGCGTGCATTTCTAAGATTTCTAAGGAAATCATTTTTCTAAGTATCTAAAGAGGGCATTGGTTTCCTACTAGGACAACTCTGGTAAAAAATCAGCAACTTTGAAATTGTTGGCGACTTTGGTCCTGTGAGTCCTCACAAGGCCAGTAAAATAGTAGATCTTTGCTCCGCCTGACATAAGAAACTATACCCACCCTGGACATGGAAAGCAGAAGCAGTTGTACCTGATTGCTACTAAGTGGAACAGAATTTGGCACGAGTTTGGCAGTCTGCTTGGGGTCTCCCACGATGGCAGGCAGTAGGCGCTGGAGCCCCTGAGGGCTCAGTAAGGATGTATGTCAAGGGAGACATTCCCAGGGCTTAATTGAGGGGCCCCAGTGAGGATGCTCCAGAGCACAGCCTCTCCAGCATGGGTGGGGGCAGCTGGACTTCCTCACAGTGGCCTGCTCCCCTAGCAGGTATTCTAACCGAGAGCCCACGGCCACGCAAACCCCTGGGCAGCTAGCAACGTGGCCCCACACGATTGGAAACATCTAACAATGTTATGTGATTTTCAGCAGTATTTTTCATGACTCCAGAGCATGGGCCTTGAGCACAGACTACCTACGTGACCAGGGGTTCTAAGATGGGGAAGGCAGGGCAGTGCTAGCTATGCCTCTTGCGCCTGCGCAGTCCGTGGGAAACCTGTGCAAAATTGGAGTTGCTTGCTTGTGCTCTCAAGAGCGTTTCAGGGACTTCCTGAGGACATGGCGGACAGACAGCAGCAGCTACTGAAGGCTCTCTAAAGGCTTGGCTCAGAGGCCAGGAATGATGCGGACTAAGGAGATACGAACCAGTAGAGATATGCTCTGCTGACTCAGGAACGAACTGGGCTGAGAGAATCTAACTTAGAATACAGTCCTGGCGCTAAAATAAGAACAGAAAAATCTCGGTGTGGAGGCTCGACCCCGCGCCATTGGAAACCGCGGTTTGGATTTCCCGCCGCCCAGCGGCTGGCTGCCTCCACAGCGGCTCGGCAAGGAGAGACGCGCCCGCCGAGCTCTGGGAACGGGAGTCTGCGAACGGAGTCCCCGCGCCATTGGAAACCGCGGTTTGGATTTCCCACCGCCCAGCAGCTGGCTGCCTCCACAGCGCCGGCTCGGCAAGGAGAGACGCGCCGAGCTCTGGGAACGGGAGTCTGCGAACGGAGTCGGAAACAGGACGGACGGGGAGGAGGACTGACTGGTGGCGAGGTGAGCAAGAGGCTGATCCCCTACCACAGTTTGACTCCAGCGGAGGTTTTTCTGGGCTCGGGCAGTCCTGTAAGAGCAGGGCGCGGTGACAACTCCAGCCGCACATTCCCCTCTCGGACGGGATTGGTGGGGGGTGCCTGGCCTGAGTGACGCTGCTGGCGGACTCCCTAGGCTGGCCTAACCCAGATCCCAGAGCCTGACGGTGGCCCGGAGGAGCGACCGACTCCCGCGTAGGCTGCCTCCTCCGCGACACCCTGGTGCGCAGCGGTGGGCGGGAACAACTAGCCAGCGCAATTTGACCAGGCTGTGGCTGACAGGCAGGGAAGCCGGGCTTCCTTTGTAAGCTTGCATTTTATAAGGAAGAGAAAATATGGGGAAGGGAAGCAACAAAAAAGGCTACTCGGCCCCCAATCCTGAGAAACAGGCAATAGTGGACACCGCACGAATATACATTAAGCGCCATCTAGAGAGCCTCATAGACCAATTCAGGAATAAAGTTATCAACGACCTGAAGCTAGAAGTATGCAGAATAGTTAGAAAAATGCTAAGCACCACCCAGGAAAAAGCAGATGGTGGAATGGAAGAACAGAAAAAGAGGGGAGAATTGCTTGATGGAGAAAACAGAGAAAGCATTGAGTATGTGAAGCAGGTTCAAAGAGACTATCAAGAAATTAAGAAGTCTATCCAAGACTGGCATAACAGCTTGAAAGAAACTAAGGACAGACTATCTGAATTGGAGGGCAAACTTGAAACATGGGAGAATGAAATGAAAAACTTCTTAAAAATAACAAAGAAACACACAGCAATAATACAAAGACAAGAAGATGATAAGAGGAGCCAATCCTTATGTTCTTAAGGATTAAGAACATAAAAGAAGAAGTAGGGACACAAACAAGTGAACTACAAAAGCTACTCACAGAAATAATCCAGGAGAATTTTCCTAATTTAGCAAAAGGTAAAGATACTCAGATGTATGAGGCATACAGGACCCCAGCTACCTACAACCCTAACAGAGAAACACCCAGGCATATAATAATAAAAATTCCAGAAATTCAATACAAGAACAGAATATTAAAAGCTGTCAGAGACAAGAAACAGATCACTTACAAGGGAATACCCATCAGAATTACAGCAGATTTCTCTTCACAAACCATCAAATCACGAAGAGCATGGGGAGAAATAATTCAAGCTTTGAAAGATAATAATCTCCAGCCAAGATTGAGATATCCTGCACAACTGTCCCTGGAAATTGATGGAAAAACGAGGTGCTTCCAGGATAAAGAGGAACTGGGGGAATTTGCAACCACCAATTCAACCCTACAGAAAGTATTGCAGGATATTCTAAAAAAAGAAAAATACAAAGAACCCAGAAATAGTGGCGGGGAAGCCACAATGAATGGAGCAGAGAACAAAATGAAGAAGACAAACTGACAGCTACTGACAGAAAAAGAGCTCAACAGAAATGAGACAGAGAAGATTGGATGATAGGAACAGCTTTTTTTGGAGAAAATGACATCTTAATAGGTAATGCTGATTTAGTACCATCTTGTTTTGAAGTCTCATCTAGCTTTTGTTCTTCTGTCTCCAATGGTCTAAACAGGTTGTATCTTATTGGATTTTATTATGTACGATAGTATAAGCAAAAACCTTTTAAGGACAAGGAGATTATACAGAGACCATTGTTCACTTTCTGTTAGTCGATTCTAAATACTCTATAATGCTGTCATTCTCTTAAATGGTTTTACATTGTTTTGATATACTTAATGCTACAGTATATGAAGTTGTACTCAAGGACTTCAGGGAGGGAGTCAATATGGTAACTATTTTTGGGTCAGGATTATCTGGTGGTGAAACACTATTCTGCTTAAATGGTTATGTTTTGATCTGTCCTGTTTCGCTGTTATGCCCTCTTTTTTCTCAATCTCCACTCCATTATTTACTTTTTTATTTTTATCCATTTAATTAAAGGGAAAAATATAGCAGGATATAATATAGTAACCCACTTTGACTTTCTATTATCTCGATTTGAAGCCCTGTATTACTCTCACCATCTTGTTTTTGACTGAGGTTCCTCTATTCTGTTTTGCTGGATAGTATCAGGTTCGAAAGTTTAGGCATCAGCTGAGAAGATAATGAGATTCATTATAACGCCCATTCTCGTTGACTTTTATCTACTTTTGAACACCTACAATATCTCCAATGTTTTGGTTTTGTCAGTTTTGTTCTTTACTGTTTTGTTCAATTGTATAACAACTAATGATATAGGCAATTCTATTAGAAATAGCGGGAGGCATTATGGTAACCATTGTTGATCACCTTGTATTATGTTTTTATATTATCTATTATGTCCACCCTTTTGACTTGACCGATTCTGTTCTGTTATGTCACATTTGGTTTTACTCTCTTCCAAAAAAGCAATAAGAACCATGGGAGCAATGAAACCCAAAATGTGTAATAGTCATTGTGCAAAAGAGAGGAAAAGAAAGTGCTATAAACTATATAACTGCATGTATATTTAAATGTATAAGATAGAAAATGATATCACAGAGTTTTATTGGATCATTGAACAGAACTGTTTGCAGTATCATTGTTGGAATGTCCACTCTACAAGCTTTGATTTTGTGACTTGAACAATTATTTCTAAGATGGCAATATGTAATCCATTAACTAGTGATTGCCTACTGCACATTTTTTTCTCCTGTAAATCTGTATAACTTGTACCCCTTCACTGTTTTTTTTCTTTCTTTTCTTTTCTCCTTAAATAAAATAAAAAAATAAATAAATAAATAAAATTAAAAAAAAAAAAAAAAGAGCGTTTCAGCTCGTCCACGGGTGTGGGCTTGGGAAGACGGGCGTTTACGGTAACTAAGCAGACATGGAAGTTTTCTTACTTAATTATCAAATTTGGGCTTGTGCTGTTTTATAAAATAGTAAGCTTAAATGGTTTTTCGCAGCAGTGGTAGAGGAAGTACAAAAATATATCAACTTAAATATATGTGTGTGTATGTATGTATGTATCAACTAGTTAGGTTTTTTTCCTTGTTTTTTGTTGTTATTGGGGGGTTGTTTGTTTGTGTGTTTGTTGGTTTTTGGTACTGGGGATCAAACAACCTCACGCTTGCCAAGCAGGTGCCTGTGCCACTCAGCTAAATCCCTGGCCTCAACTAGTTTTTCATTCGTGTTATAATTACTATAAACATTGGTAATGCTACAAAAATAAATAGTTGCCTATTTATTAATATTTGGAGTGTAGATAGTTGCAACCATTTTAACTCAAATAAAAATTTGATCACAATAGACTTTTTTTTAAATTTTATTTAAGGAGAAAAGAAAAAAAACAGTGAAAGGGTACAAGTTATACAGATTTACAGAAGAAAAAAATGAACAGTAGGAAATCACTAGTTAATGGATTACATATTGCCATCTTAGAAATAATTGTTCAAGTCACAAAATCAAAGCTTGTAGAGTGGACATTCCAACAATGATACTGCAAACAGTTCTGTTCAATGATCCAATAAAACTCTGTGATATCATTTTCTATCTTATACACTTAAATATACATGCAGTTATACAGTTTAGAGCACTTTCTTTTCCTCTCTTTTGTATAATGACTATTACACATTTTGGGTTTCATTGCTCCCACGGTTCTTATTGCTTTTTTGGAAGAGAGTAAAACCAAGTGTGACATAACAGAACAGAATCGGTCAAGTCAAAAGGGTGGACATAATAGATAATGTAAAAACATAATACAAGGTGATCAACAATGGTTACCATAATGCCTCCCGCTATCTCTAATAGAATTGCCTATATCATTAGTTATAATACAATTGAACAAAACAGTAAAGAACAAAACTGACAAAACCAAACCATTGGAGACATTGTAGGTGTTCAAAAGTAGATAAAAGTCAACGAGAATGGGCGTTATAATGAATCTCATTATCTTCACAGCTGATGCCTAAACTTTCGAACCTGATACTATCCAGCAAAACAGAATAGAGGAACATCAGTCAAAAACAAGATGGTGAGAGTAATACAGGGCTTCAAATCGAGATAATAGAAAGTCAAAGTGGGTTACTATAATATATCCTGCTATTTTTCCCTTTAATTAAACGAATAAAAATAAAAAAGTAAATAATGGAGTGGAGATTGAGATAAAAGAAGGCATAACAGTGAAACAGCGCAGATCAAAATGTAACCATTTAAGCAGAATAGTGTTTCACCACCAGATAATTCCGACCCAAAAGTAGTTACCATATTGACTCTTTCCTTGAAGTCCTTGAGTACAACTTCGTATACTGTAGCATTAAGTACATCAAAACAATGTAAAATCTTTTAAGAGAATGACAGCATTACAGAGTATTTAGAATCGACTAACAGAAAATGAACAATGGTCTCTGTATAATCTCCTTGTCTTTAAAAGGTTTTTGCTTATACTATCATACATAATAAAATCCAATAAGATACAACCTATTTAGACCATTGGAGACAGAAGAACAAAAGCTAGATGAGACTTCAAAACAAGATGATACTAAATCAGTATTACCTATTAAGATGTCATTTTCTCCAAAATAGCTGTTCCTATCATCCAATCTTCTCTGTCTCATTTCTGTTGAGCTCTTTTTCTGTCAGTAGCTGTCAGTTTGTCTTCTTCATTTTGTTCTCTGCTCCATTCGTTGTGGCCTCCCCGCCACTATTTCTGGGTTCTTTGTATCTTTCTTTTTTTAGAATATCCTGCAATACTTTCTGTAGAGTTGAATTGGTAGTTGCAAATTCCCCCAGTTCCTCTTTATCCTGGAAGCACCTTGTTTTTCCATCAATTTCCAGGGACAGTTGTGCAGGATATCTCAATCTTGGCTGGAGATTATTATCTTTCAAAGCTTGAATTATTTCCCCCCACGCTCTTCGTGATTTGATGGTTTGTGCAGAGAAATCTGCTGTAATTCTGATGGGTGTTCCCTTGTAAGTGGTCTGTTTCTTGTCTCTGACAGCTTTTAATATTCTGTTCTTGTATTGAATTTCTGGAATTTTTATTATTATATGCCTGGGTGTCACTCTGTTTGGGTTGTAGGTAGCTGGGGTCCTGTATGCCTCATACATCTGAGTATCTTTACCTTTTGCTAAATTAGGAAAATTCTCCTGGATTATTTCTGTGAGTAGCTTTTGTAGTTCACTTGTTTGTGTCCCTACTTCTTCTTTTATGTTCTTAATCCTTAAGTTATGGCTCCTCTTATCATCTTCTTGTCTTTGTATTATTGCTGTGTGTTTCTTTGTTATTTTTAAGAAGTTTTTCATTTCATTCTCCCATATTACAAGTCTGCCCTCCAGTTCAGATAGTCTGTCCTTAGTTTCTTTCAAGCTGTTATGCCAGTCTTGGATAGACTTCTTAGTTTCTTGGTAGTCCCTTTGAACCTGCTTCACATACTCTATGCTTTCTCTGTTTTCTCCATCAAACAATTCTCCCCTCTTTTTCTGTTCTTCCATTCCACCATCTGTTTTTTCCTGGGTGGTGCTTAGCATTTCTCTAACTATTCTGCATACTTCTAGCTTCAGGTCGTTGATAACTTCATTCCTGAATTGGTCTATGAGGCTCTCTATATGGTGCTTTATGTCTATTGGTGCGGTGTCCACTATTGCCTGTTTCTCAGAATTGGGGGCCAAGGAGCCTTTCTTGTTGCTGCCTTTTCCCATATTCTCTGTTCCTTATATATGCAAGCTTACATAGGAGGCCCAGCTTCCCTCCCTGTCAGCCAGAGCCTGATCGAATTGCGCTGGCTAGGTGTTCCCGCCCACCGCAGCGCACCAGGGGGTTGTGGACTAGGCAGCCTACGCAGGAGTCACCCCTCCGGGCCACCGTCAGGCTCTGGGATCTGGGTTGGGCTAGTCTACCAAGTCCACCAGCAGCGTCACGCAGGCCAGGCACTTTTCACCAATCCCATCCAAGAGGGGAATGTGTGGCTGGAGTCGCCACCACGCCCTGCTCCTGCAGGACTGCCCGAGCCCAGAAAGTCCTCCACTGGAGTCAAACTGTGGTAGAGTGTCAGTTTCTCTCACTCACCTCACCACAAGTCAGTGTACGCCTCTCTGCCCGTCCTGTTTTCGACTCTGTTCGCAGACTCCTGTTCTCAGAGCTTCTGCGCGTCTCTCTCCTTGCCAAGCCGATGTAGAGGCAGCCAGCTGCCGCGCAGCGGGAAACCCAAATCGTGGCTTCCAATGGCGCGGGGTCCAGCCTCCACGCCGAGACTTTTCTGTTCCTGTTTTAGCACCAGGACTGCACTCCAAGTTGGTTTCTCTCAGCCCAGTTCGTTCCTGAGTCAGCAGAGCATATCTCTACCGGCTTATGTCTCCTTAGTCCGCACCATTCCTGACTTGTGAACCAAGCCTTTCAGAGAGCCTCTGTAGTATCTGCTATCTGTCCGCCATGTTCTCCTGGAAGTCACAATAGACTTTTATAAACACCTAACTTCCCTGAGAAAAATACCCCTTATTTCACAGGAGTGTCACCACTTTTTGGCAGTGGTTAGACTGGTCAACAGCTCCTTTTAAGGAAGAAGCCCATGAAGAGTAAAATTACAGCCCATAAAGAGTAAAATTTCTGACCAGCACCATGAACACTAAGAATTGTGAACACTTCCTTGAAAAGGTAGACCAAAAGCTCCTCAGTGTGGATGCATTTATTTCACAAAAACAAGGTCAGTTCTTCCACCATTTTTAAGTTTTGGGTGTTCTCCTTTTTTAATGTTACAATAAAAACATTTTAAAATAAGTTTGGTTATTATTTATATATACTTTAGCTATATTGTTTATATTTATATCTGATCCAAGACAATTGCTCTTCACTCAGTACAGGTTAGGCTAGCCAAAAAGTTGGGCACCCATGAAGAGTAAAACTAGTAATAAAAGAAAACTAAACAAGTGTCTTTCACCTTGACAGCCAGGTAGCCACACTTTGCTGGCAGAAGAGTCCCAACTTACCCAATTTCAGGAAAAACTCTACCTCTCAATAAGAGGAACAGGAAAGGGTCCTTCTAGCAGATATGTTTCAACACCTCCACAAGAATGCTACCATGGCACGAGATTGTTAAAGGGATCAGATATATAATAATTCTAAAGTATTCTGCATTTGATGTTATTGAGATTCTTATAATTATTTATTTATGGCAGAGTAATAAGGTCCTGCTTCTCAGCTGGAGAGACACATGCCACCAGAGTGACACACAGGTATATGGTGCTATTTCCTCAAGCCAAAGTTTTATAAAAACCCAGTCACCTGAACCCAGGCTAGTAACCAGTCCAGTGTCATCGATCGCTCAGACAAATTGACAGAATGCCTTCTTAGGTCCCTGAGATGCATTGATTGCCTGCTTTCCACTCCAGTGCTGGGCCAGTCTCACTGAATGGCTAGAGGCTGTCTAAATGGGCAGAGATATTGATTTTCTTTTTCTGCCTTTTTTAAAACCTCTTTGCTCACCATGAGCTGAGCAAACATCAAGCAAATGGCAGAACACATAGCGATGGATTGAGGAGGGACAAAGGCAGTCATGGCCTTCTGAATACCATGGTTAATCTTCAGGACACACACACACAGTTTTTAGGGTGGGAAGTGTACACCACTGTTCACACTTCATTATCTGCCAGTTGATAGTGCAGCTGGCCCAGGTGGCACTGAGTAGCATCATGGAAAACATTTCCAACCAGTCCATGAAAATCAAGCTCTAGCCCTGTCTATGGCTGAAATGAACTGAGTGGCAAGATCAGAGAATGGGGACCAAGGATGTAGCTCAGTGGCACAGTGCCTGCCTGACAAGCATGAAGTCCTGAGTTCTATTTCCAGTACCCCCCCCACCAAAAAACTGATCAGAGAATGTAGTAGGCATCCTGAGTGTCCACATACAAAATTAACTACCCTTGAAAATGATAAATAAGACCTGCTTCAGTCTGTCTCAGTGGTAACAGGTAAATATGGGTTAAGAAATTTCTGTGTTTCTTTGATATAAGGCACATTTAAGAAAACAGCCATCAATAAATTTTGCTGTGGATACCCAAGAAAATGGAAGTATAGTTATCTTTGTGCAGAAAAAAAATGTTGGGGGCTCCTGGACACAGTGGAAGGGAGGCCGATTGGAAGCCACTTGCAGCTTCCACCACTGGAGGAAACCAATGACCGTGGCTGGAGAAAGCCCCTGAGTCTGGCTCAACTGATTTCCAATGTGCAATTCCAGGAGGCCAGGACAGCCCTAGGAAACTTGCCTCAAAGAGCAATAAAGGAGAACTTCCATGGTATGACATGCTCTCCTGATTTTGTCAGATTTCCCACATTTAAATGGCTCATTGCTTTCAGCAGAAAATGATGAAAATTATCCCAGAGATCTTTGGATTTGGTTTAAGTTTCTGTGATGCTTTTAAGAGAAAGACAAGCAGGGCAGGTTTGCCCTGGAGCAATACATGCCCTGGAGCACATATTTTGCATTTATTTTAAGGAATATTCATTTTGCCCTCAACTCTGAGAACTGGATGCAATAATTTTATTGAAAACTGGTAGAGAAGGAATAGCTTTTCTATCCAGTTTCTGGAAGAAACAAAAAATGAAAGCTACTTCTTATTTACCCAGGTAATTCCCTTGGTTTCTCCTGAGATGAATGATGAAGTTGTTTAATAGCCCTGGAGAAGGAGGAAAGAGAGATTTTGACACCCACGTGCTGCACACAGTATGGTCAAGCAGGCACTGGGACCCTGGCCAGCGTTCTTACCTGTCCCTGCACCCTGACATGTCCACATCTGACATCTCTTGAATTCAGGATCTTCTGAAAAGAAGCTTGCTTTTTTATTATTGTTTCCATTTTTGTTTTAAATTGAATTTTTGTCTATTTCATCAGGCTCTTTTCGGGAGAAAAGCAATCTTAAAGCAATCGTCTCTTCAAAATAGCTTTCATTGTTTAAAAAATCCAATTAACACAGCCATGCATATTTAACAACTGAGACGTGTTCTGAGATGCTCATTAGGAGATCCTGTCATTGTGAGGACATCACAGGGTGACCTCACAAGCCAAAATAACTAAGATGTCATTAGAAGGCACAGTTTTATGGAACCACTGTCATAGCTGTGCACCATCGCTGACCAAAACATTGTTAAACTGTGCTCATCTGTACTTCTTTACTTCCTGCTTTGTCTATGACACTTCCAAGAACTCAAAACCAAAGAGAGAGAAGGCTGGTAGTAAGGGACAGGGCTGATGCTTTCATGGATTTTGGGGAGTCACGAAGAGGGTAAACTAATTTACTTCATTCATAGACTGATCAAGAGAGTCTGCTTGCTGCCATGCAAAGGGAAAATGACCTCAACTACTCATGACCTGTGGGCTCTCCTTGATAGCTGAACTTCAAGCACATCAAACCAGTTTAAAATTCAAAACAGCACTCCTGGAAAGGTTATAGCATTTTCTTGTAGCTTCTTGTTTTTGAAATCATTTTGCTGGACTCATTGAGTTGGGTTATGTATTTTTTCCCCATCAAGAACAGTGCACATTTTTAGGGACATAGCAGCAATTGATGTAGCAAGACCCTCCAGTCAAAGGCTTCTGGGGATGCACAGAGCTTTTTAGTTTCCATAAAATGATTGCATAAAAGTGAGCAAATTTTCCATCATGAAGTGAAATGTGCTGTAGCTTTATAAAATGCTGATTAGGCACAGGCAAATGGGTGATGTTCACTTACTTGCTTAATGGTAAGATAATCAAATTTGCATGTGGAAGTGGGGGTGGGTAGAAAAAGGTCATAATCTACCAGAGAACAACATTGGGCTATCACATGTGGCCAAGGTAGAGGGAGAAGTGGTACAAGCACTCTTGTAGAGCCCTGTTCCATACATACAAAACTGTAGGGCACACATGGCAGAATCTCTTTTTCTTCTTTCTCTGAGTGATTGGTTGTCCCGTGGGGAAAGTACAGTGTGATGGTAATATAACACTGAAGCACGGGAAACACCCAGCAGTCTGGTACTAAATAGCATGTGGATCGGTCTGTCTCTACAAGGAGAGTTACCAAAATAATGATGGCTGTCATCGAGAAATGTAGCAGAGATCAAAGGATGTGGAGTAGTTTGTGTTGATATTTTGACCCAAAACCATTAAGATGTGAGTGAATACATGCTGGGCACGAGACAAAAGGAAACGCATGAGGATTTAGTGGGGAGCCCGGCCTGTCCTGGTCACTGTGGGATGAGGATGCTGTGAGAATGAAGCGTGACACATGGAGTGTGCTGTATTCAGTGCCTTGAAATCAAAGCTAAAACTCTGCTGCACTCTAAAGAAGAATAATGCTTGCCACCATGCAAACAATGCAGAACTTAGAAGTCTAGGAAATGAAAACAATTCCCCTAGCTGATCTCCAGTCTCTATAAACCCCTGAATGTGGGGAAGCAATGAGCAGAGCAGCAAATGTGTAGAGCTAAGATGATCTTTTTCCTCTAGCCACACTCATCCTGAAATCCTAACTCAGTAATAATAATCCTTAAATTTTATGCATCCCCTAATCATTCAATCATACCCATCCTCTGAATCTTTCCAACTGAGACCCCAAAAATAGTATTATAGAGACAAGCCATCCTCTGGGGCATCTCCACATTCCTGACCCACAATATCTGTGAGCATAAGGACCCAGTTGCTTCAAGCCACCATGTCCTGTGTCTATTGGTTATGTGGTAGCAGAAGTATGAATACAAACACTGACCTCTTGAGTGGTCTGCTAATTGGCTTCTGCCACTTGATGTTGGAGAGAAGACCTCACCCAGTTTGATGTTTTATTCCTTTTTATTAATGTGATCTGTGTTGTCTCTGCTCAGGAAGCTTCTGAGATTGTTTTTTTTTTTTTTTTATATCTCTGCAACTCAAAAATCCCCTAGAACATAGATCTCCCATTACTGATCTTAACTAGAATGTGGTGAGCCTTTCAGCCTATATTATCAAGTGTTTTGTTTTCTGTTACAGTGTTTTGTTGGTTGGCTGATTGGTTGGTTGACTGGCTGGCTGGTTGACAGGCTAGTTTGCTGATTGGCTGGTTTGTTGGTCGGTTGGTTGGTTGGTTGGTTGGTTGGTTGGTTGGTTGGTTGGTTCTCTAGGAATATTGCTTATATTGCTGCATTCCCAAACTAAAGAGACAGTGTTCACTGAAAAATTTGTAATATTGAGTTCAAGTTGTTCTTTTTTATTGCCCAGCTTCTGTTATTACTGCGCCATGTCAAAGGATCAACAATAAGAGTCATGCAGCCTTCTCACTGGGGTAGACTGTGGGCCCAGTTTGTAAAGCTTATGGTGAACTCTAACAATAAATGTGTCTCAAATTATTATTTGGATCTCCAGGTCTGAAGAGGTAGGGCTCAACTTTTATTGGTTATAACATCCATGAGTTATGTGCCAACACCCCACAATAAATTTAATCATTATGTACTGTAAACATGTACAAATAAAAATTTTGAAAATTTATGAAGCACATCCTTACCCAGAGTTACCTACTGTGTGGCACAACCCTCCTCTCAGTTCCAGAAATGTATGGCTAACTGAAATTTCTAAGCATAGTGTGTACCCCAATGCTGGCATAAATGAAAACAAGTGGTTCAAGAGACTCCTCCTCTTTAGCTCCTCCTCCTGAGGCCTGTTAGCAAGGAGATTCTGAAGATTCTGTGATGTAAACAAATGGGGAGCTGGAGTAAGAGTCACCAAATCTCCATGAAAATGTCAAATGACTTTAGACCAATCCAGCTCTAGACCTAAAATATTTGCTCCTGAGAAAGCATTTAGGAACATTTCCATCTCAAAATTAACTATAACTTTCATAGTGAATCTCTGTTTCTTTTTTCTATGTTTTTCATGTCTATAATTTTCTCTGTCAACACTTTTATATTTTTCTGGAAAAAAGGTTCACATTTGCCTTTATAATGACCAGCCCATTTTTGCATTATCAATTCTTCTCTTTGCTGCTTTCAAAAATTTTAAACTTAATTTTAGGTTTGGCATCTTCTTCTGCTTCATCAGTTCACTTTTTATCTTGACGTGATGTGTTTATTCCCACCCATCCATTTTAAAGATTCAGATTTCTGTTTCATCAGACTCTTGACTTATGTCCTAATCAATGCACCAGGGACTTTCCTTCTGGCTCGTGAAGCCGGTCATTTTCAATGTAGTGATTCACTCTGCGTCTTCAGCCTGATGTTCTACTTTCCCTGTGCCTAGTATTTTGCTCTCCAAGTCCTGTTTTATTTACTTTTAAGCAAGAAACTCTATGCAAACTCTGCCTTTGCCACTAGACTCCCTGTCCAGTTGCCCTTGGTCTGTCCAGTAATGAAGTCACCATTTGAAGCATGTGCTAGAAGAACACAGTTCTATACCAAAGAGTATACCAGCTCAGGACTGAGCTGGCCCCGCCTGCCTGTATAGTGTGTCCCTCAGCCACTCTAAATGCAGAAGGTGATTGCAAGTGACAATACACCGTGTATACTTCACTAAGATTTTTTTCCCGTTTCTGGTTACATGAATGGCACTTAGTGTAAGTAATTTGTGCCCCTTAAAGTGAACCACACTAGCAGTGGCCTCCACCTCCTCCCCATCAGTCATTGATTCTAGAATTGTGATTCCTCAGTGGCTATGGAAAGAAACCTTATCTGGGGCAGCTGAGATGGAGGAGAGAGCAGGAGGGTGTCACTCCCAGTGTGTGATAGCCATGCTGCATTTCCCAACTAAGAGGAAGACAGAGGAACAGAAACTTGAGGTGACAAAGTCAGATTTTTTTAAAAATTTTCATATTTTGAGGATGCTGCAGAAGCAAGCCACCACATGTGTTTATCTAGCTGCAGTGACCTAAGGCATGGTAGCAATCCCTTTGAATTCCAGGACTAATGAACTGCAAGTCCTCCTTCTCATGGTGATAGGAAGTTTCATCTTTCAATGCATCTTTTATGGGTGTGTGCTGTGAATGAAAAACCAGGGCAAGCACTTAACCATGAGCTATGTGTCCAGACTTTTTGTTTTATTTTGAGACAAAATCTCTCTTAATTTCTCAGGCTAGCCTTAAACTCACAGTCCTCCTGCCTCAGCCCCCCAAGTAGCTGGGATTAGGTACACATGCACCACGACCCTGGTTTTTGGTGTGTGTTGAAAAGTTTTCACTTTGGCAGTGAACTCCCGGTCAGGGAATTATGATCCAGAAGCAGATTTCAGACAAATGATTTAACAACTGTTTTTAGGAAAGACAGACAAGTATAAAAATAAGCACGTGTGCCCTTGACAATCAGACTGTTTCCTGCTAAATCTCTCCATGGCTGGATCCTCAGCGCCTTCCATGAACTTGGCCTGGGCCACCTCGGTGTCCACCTGTGCAATGCGCTCATTCACATCTTACCATTCCTGAGCTGCCGCCTGGCTGCTATTCAGTGAGACACGTGCATGTCCCTGTGTCAGGTTATAGGAACAACTTGATTTTGCTGTGGGTCATATAGCAACATTGTGTCTCAGAGAGACAGATAGGGAGACAGAAGAGACAGAGGAATGAACACCATCAGAAGTTCTTCCTGGAGGCTTTCCAGGAGCCTCGTCATTGGTGTTATTATGCAAGTTCTTCACATGCTTTCCAGGAGCCTCGTCACTGGTGTTATTATGCCTTGCTGACTTATTTATAACATGGGATATACTGGGCAATGCATGAATCATTCCCATAAACAAAACACCAAAAGATGGTAGACCTAAGTACTGGGGTTGCATAGTCTGCCCTGCAGTGTATCCATCAACCTAAGACATGTAAGGGAGATAAATGCGTGTGCATGTGCAGCTAAACCCAATACAGCTCCCATCAATTGCACTTAGGTAAATTCCCCATGTTAAGAAGTTCACTTGAGATATTTGCAGAAATAAGTGGAGTTAGATAGCTTTAGTAGCTCCAAATTTGACACATATAAGACAATATTGTGTTCCACACAAGCATGACTGTCTTCCTGAAGGGGGTGAGAGAACCTTATCTTTTGCCCTCTGCCAGCCATGAAACAGGATTCCACTCTCTGTCATCGTCCCTCAAAATATAAATCCATTCCACAAAGTATTAAGATGCAATATGGGTTAGCAGAAGACTTCTTTGTAAAAGGAAGGAATGGGCTTATATTAATCACATCACTAGTAATTTAATTTTTTAAAATCCCTGTTAAACTTTTATAGTCTTCTCCCAAAATCCCTCTTCAGCCTCTCGCTCAGATCATTGTCATTTCTCTGTGGATCTTCTATGTTTGACGGTTAACCTTGATCATGTCGATTTGATTGGCTTGGGAGCCACCCAGCGGATTGGTGAAGCACACTTTTGGGTAGGTCTGCAAGGGTCCTTGAGCATGACCTGTGTGACACTATGCATGATCCCTGTCCCCTTCCACTCTGACTGTTCCCCTGTTCTGTTTCCTAACCACCATGAGCTAAGCAGCTTTGCTCCATCACATCTGCCTTGATGTTCCTGCTTTAGAGCCAGCCAATCATGGACTGACTCCCCAGAAACCATGAGCCAAATTAAACTTCTCCTCCTTTAAGTTGAGGGGGACAGGTGTTTGTTATGTCCAGCAAAGGGGAAGCTGACTAATACATCTTACCACACTGACATGTCCTCTTGAGTCATCGGCAGTTTGGCTGTGTCCCTAATTTAGATGAAACACCACATCTCTCCAAGTATCTGAGCAACCCCAACCACTGCAGAAGGCAAGTTAGCAACCATCCAGTGGCAATGGAGCACACTGCATGGGCATCCTACCTCCCTTTTCAAGAACAAAAGACAAGATTGGTTTCTTCCTCTGAGTGTGGGAGGAGTCACTTTTGCCAGGAAGATGAGTGTTCTTTTACCCTTACCCCAAGACAAAATCATTTATTTCAACAAAGATTCAGAGCTTCCCTGAACAAAAGCGATATAATCTTTTGTCTGTCTCTGTTTCATCCAGTCACACTAGTACACCCTTCTAACCAGTCATGAAGGCCACACCAACCAGATTTTTACAATGTGGATAAGGAAAAATTTAAATAGGTAAACAACCAATATTATAATCCAAAATTATCCACCATCTTTCTTTTGTTAGATTTGTGGATCAAAAAGAAAAATTTTTCCTTTCTCTTTTCCCCAATACCACTCTGTAAAGGGAGCCAATATTTGACATTATTCTCCGAGATTTTTTTAATCATACCCAGACACACACATATACACACACACACATTAATGTGCTAGTATTTTTGCAAAAATAAGATAATGCTATACATATTTCTCTGTATTTTGTATTTTTGTCTAAAACAAAACATGGACAAGTGTTTTAATCAGTACTGGTTCATTCATTTTCATAACTGTGCTGTATTTCTGGAGACAGTCCCTCTAATCATTCATTTTAATCACTGCTGTCTGTCTTGAAACTGTTCCTCTATTAAAAGATATGTAATTTCTCCCTCCTTATCTCTCCCTTCCTCTTCCCTCCCCCCATCATACTAGTTATACAAACTAAAAGCTTCAGTTCTAGCATATTTTTATTTGTTTGTTTTTAGTTTATTGGTACATGTTTGCGGTACACAATGTTTACATTCCTTGTGGGAAGTTGGGACAGGTGTATAACACAACTTAGGTCCTTTTTTCATCCTCTCTCCCTTCCCTCTCTACCCATATCTTATATGTGTGTGCCAACTCCACACAAAGAATGTATTTTGTATTGCAAATACATACAATTTGTCAAATTTTGGGTGAGAGACATGGGATTCAGAGATACCCAGTCATATCAGCCATCATCATGGATTAATCCATCTATGAGGGAGAGAGCCAATGATCTCCCACAGATTTCACCTGGTCCCATCTCTTCATGCCTGACCATGGGGATTGCATCTCAAGGTTCAAGGTGGACAAACTGCACTCAAATCACAGCACTCCTCCCTGAGGTATCATCACTTACAGTCCACCCCATGAGCTGGATTCACAGGTCTCTGGGTTCCTAAATGTGTGGCTTCTTGGATTTGTCATCATCTTAGCTTCCTTCCCTGAACATGAAATCTCTGGTGCTCTTCTGAAGATGCACTCCATAACCAGGCTTGCTTGTGTGCCAGGTGTAGTCTCCCCAGGTGACACACCATCTTTCCTTCCCTTCACTAACGACTCTGTGTCTTCTGAAGCTGCTAAAGTTTGAGTTTACTTTTCTACCCCTGTTGTCAACACTATCCTTTCACTGCAGGTATCTTCAATAGAACCAGCAGTCAGCCTCATTTCTCAGCTTAAATATCTACTTCCTTGCTGCAAGTGATAGACACAGTAATGACTCCCTTCACTACCACCACCCCAAAGATGTCCATGTCCTAATCCCTAGGACCTATGAATATACTGTCACATAGGAAAGGAGAACTAAAGTCATCAACAGATTTAGGATTGCTAATAAACTGACTTTCAGATAGAAACATTATTCTAAATTGCTTAGATGGGCCCAATGTAAGCCCAAGTGTCTTTTCTTGAAATAAGAAAGCAGAAAAAAAGAAAGGATGATGCTGTACAAGAAAAGTCTGACCCACTGTGGCTGCCTTGGACAACAAGGAAAGGAGACGAGGAGGCAAGGACTACAAAAATCCCCTAGGAACTGTAAACGACAAGAAAACAGACCCCTACACACACACCCTCCAGAAGGTGCATGGCCCTTCTGACTCCACAATTGGAGACTGTGACCTCCAGAACTCTGCATGAGTAAGTAAGTTCATGTTGCTTTAAGCCACCAAGCTTGTTGCAATTCATTACAATTGCCATAGGGAACTGAGACACTTCAGGGGGGCCATGTGCATCACCTTGTTCCCTCAGAGGGCAAGCTGAATGCAACTGGGTTCTGTGTCCCAGGGGGCTATGTGGCAGCATCCACAGAGCACTGTGTTTGTCTGTTCCGCATCACTGTGCAGGTTCAGGGACAGCCTGTGCTGAGCGCTCTGTGCCTACGTGGGAGTGTGTGAAGAATCAGTAGCTCTGACCTTTATTCCTGCTGGGATTCTGTCATCGTGGGCTGCTCAACTTGTGTAAGCTACTCATCAGTTGTGTGGTGCTGGGAACACAGTTATCAGCCCCTTAGTATCTCAGACGTGTGTCAATTACATTCTCCATACATGTTCTCTTCCACTGCATCACCCTGGAACTGTTCTGTTGGCAACTAAAGCAATGGCAAGAGGAGGAAAGAAATGACAAAGCTTTGCTCTCTGTGAAGGGACCGACTTGGAGGAAGATTAAAAAATAGATGCCCCTGTGGAAGAAAGAACTACAGAAATGGATTCCCTCCTCTCTAACTCTTGAGTCCGTTTTCCAATCAAGAAATTCAAACCTGCAACATCTATTAACTTAAGAGAAAATAATTGGGAATTTGCAAGAATCCATGTGTTGTCTGGGGCAGAGAGCATCTGTGCTTGTTCCTCACTGAAAATGTTTGAGGGACTAATACTGAGGTCTGTGCTATAGGAAATACATAGATGGTGCCATTTATCAACTATCTCAGGAGAAGCAACCTGCTCCGGGCCCCCACTACCCTGGTACCTCCTTACCCTGCTCTTTGCTTCCACTGAGTGCCCCAGCTAAACCTTAATACTCTGATGTTGGCACAGGTCACACCTCTCAGCCTTATGATGCCACCTCTGTGTGAACTCCCACACCCTACTGGCCCATCTCGACCATCACCATCAAGAAAAACTAAGCCATGGGTTCTCGTGCAAGGGTGGGTGTGCAAGAACACCTGGATGTGTTCCTCTCCACAAAAAACTTGGTTTCCAAATCTTTTCCACAGAGTCCTAATCATCTGGACAACTGTGTAAAATTCAAGCTTAACCTTTTGTGGCTGGAACTCCGTCAAGGTACAGGCACTCAGAGGAGGTGATTGGGGTCACAAAAAGTTTTCTGTGTGCTCTTGCATCACACCATTTACACCTAAGCCTAAATGCAGCCCTTGATTCTTCCTGATGGGTGAAACGGCTCTCATGGATATATTACTCATCATAGTGACACCAGGGACATGTAGGATATGTTTCTTAGTTCCCAACCAGAAAAGTTTATGGCACCTGATCCTTGCCAATAAGCCTATGATGTCAAGAAGCATATGATCCTCAAATTGCACATAAGGGTCAACAAACTTTCCATAAAGGGCCAGAGCACTGATATTCTAGGCTCTGTGGGCTACCTGGACTTTGTTGCCAGTACTCAGTTTTATCATGTAGCCTGAGAGCATCCATAGATGGTATGGAAACAAACAGAGCTGCCTGCGCTCTCACAAACTTTATTTACAAAACAAGTAGCAGGCTCTGAGAATTTGAGGGATACCTAAGAACATTCACAAATAAGAAATGAACCAAGCCAGGATCTCAACCCAGTTCTTTCTGATTCCAAAGCTAGAGCCTGTTTACTGTACCACACGGTGTTGAGGCATGGTTTCTAGTACGTGGGAGAACCATGACTGTAGATCGAATCAACCTTTCCAGGCCCTCTTAGCACCATGCATGTTCATGAGACTCCAGCTGGAGCTGAGAATCCTCACTAGCATGTGGCCGTGCAAGCAGAAGTAAAGTAACTGACCCAGAGGACCAAGACAGGGGATGTGGATGCCATCAGCTATCTCCAACAAACCTTGGCAGCCACAGACAGTGTATCTGAATGAAGGCATCTTGTGCCTTCGAGAACCACATTATTGAGCCCACTCTTGGACAGAAAGGGGACCAGGCCTACCTGGTTCCTTCAAGTTCACCTTACTCTAATATCATCACGAATGCTTTGCAAGTCAGAACTGCACTCCTGCAGGTGGTGAGCTGGTTGTTCCCAGTGGGTGCCTTGAGTGCCTTCTCTGAGGGCTCTGATGGCATGAGTCACCTCTCCTACCACCCCTTCAGTGCCATCCTGGGGAGATGGAGCACTCAGTGGGCTGCCCAGGTGTGAGGATGTTGGCTGCCCCCCCCTCCTGGAGTGGGGAATGGCAAAGCTGTCACCTCCTTCCTCCCCTTTTCCTAACTCCATCATCCTCTCTTCGCTCCCATTTGATCTTCCAAGAGTACAGAGGTCTTTCTGCCCTCATGTGATGAGACACAGAACCGCCCACATGGCCCAGGCTCTCTGGAGTGCTCTACTGTGTGTGTGGCCAAGACTATTAATATGACACCATAACCTAGCTTTGCTTTGATTTCTTTCTGCACTCCTCTCAGAAGACCCCACACGGAGGAGACACATCATTTTTACCAAAAGCAGCATTTTTAGGGCCTTCTGGTTTCTTTGAAATTTTGTCCTCTTTCATAGGCCCCAATCTAAGCAACCCTTCCTTAACATCTGGCACAGCAGCTGCCATTTTTAATTATGTTCTATCCCCTAAAACCAACTAACATTCCCCCACCACCCTGGCAAAAGTGAGTTCAAGTTCACACTAAAGCACATGACCACAACACACATGTTCTAGCAAGCCTGAAGCTGGGAGTTTTCCCTCTGATAGCATTCTCTCTGGTTCCCTTTCCCTTGACTCTCCTGGAAGAAAACCACTTCTGCTTTCTCCCTAATTGCATTGATTTATCTCATGACATACCTTGTATAGGATGCTTCAGATGATAGATAGCAATTTGTTAATATCTTGTCACCAAGATGCAGTGACTGAAACTATGTTCCAAGGCACACTGCCATGTCCTCTCTCGTCAATTGATTGGCTTCTTTCTTGCAAGATGGGCAAAGCTCTCCAGTGAGCCCAATCGATAACGTGTTTTCAGCCATAATTGTGGCTTAACCCGCTGCTCTCTGAAAAGTTAAGCCATGTGATTTGCACATAATTGGGCTCTGCAATAGTCATACCTGCCTGCTCAAGGAGGAAATTAAAACTGTTGGCCACCTGCTCTCTCCTTGCCTTTGTTTGACCTCCCTTGGGCCACGTCTGTTCTCTAACTCTGGATCTTGGCAACCAAGGCCGGTAGTTGGTGGCAAAGCAGATGAACTGGAACACCTGGACCTAAAAGCAGCCTCTTCTGTTGTCCCCCTGAATCACCCCAGTATGGCTTTTCAACATCCCTGTTTGGTAAGTCATGTCCTGGTCACCAGTTCAAATGCTGAGATTACATATTGCCTTGGGAAGACAAAATCAGAGAGCACGAGGACCAACAGTGACCTCAGTATGAGCTCTGGGCTTGGGGTGACAGCGACATCTCTGTGTACACTGTCCCTTGACTGAAACTCATTCATCATGCCAGAGCTGGATGCCAGCAATGGAGACAGCAGTAGGAACAGGGCATAGAATGGGGCACGTTCTTCTCTGTGATGATCAAAAAATGACAGACTCCAAAAAATTGAAAGGAAGCACTTTATTAGCTCAGCTCAGCAGCAACACTGTCCCAGAAAGCAGCCAGGGAAGTGCACGCCTTAAGCAAGGGGCTAAAGGGAATTATAAAAGAGCAGACCGCAAGGGGAGGGATCAGGGTCTTAGGATCAGTTTGTCTCCAAAAAAGTAATTTGGTTTGGTTTTACAAGAATCAGGAAGGCATAACAATCAGTTACAGGAACCAGGGAGGCTGGGAAGGGGTTACTTGTTGGGTATGCCACAAAATTGCAACTTAATTGGCAATTACACAAGCTTTACAGAAAGAGAACAAGTTATAAAGACACATTAAGTAGTCCATTTTGGGTTTCTGAGCTTATAAAAGTTCCCCACTGCTTTTGGTCATTGAGTTAAATTTTTGACTCTATTGTAAAATCATATGTGGGTAACGGGTTATATCCTTCTTGTCTAAGTGTAAGCATTTTAACAACTTGAAATTGGTCTTGGATGTGATTTAGAAGGCACTTTATAATACATGGCCCAATGGTTAAAACAAATAAGAAGAGAACAATTGGTCCTATTAGAGCTGAGAGTAGGGTGGTCGGCTAAGGGGAGAGTGAGAACAGGTTTTGAAACCAATTCTGGTCATGTTGTCGCTGTTGCTCTCATTCATGGAGTCTTTTTCTAAGCTTGTTCATACTGTCTCACATGACTCCAGAGTGACTGGTATAGAAACAGCAGGCTTTTCCTAATGTTACACATAGACCACCTTCTTTTATAAACCACAAATCTAGGCCTCTATGATTTTGGAGGACCATTTTAGCTAAACAGCCTAGTGACTCCTCTAGTTTAGATACTGAACATTCCAAAGCCACTAGATCTTTATCTATGAGAGCACTCAGCTCACTGTAACTTTTTTAACCAACTGTTAAACTTTCAGTCCCTAAATCTGTAGCTCCGGACAGACCCAACCCCCTAAGGATCTGGATTAAAACAGGCGCTGATCAAGGTGACTGAAAAAGGTCTGATTCAAGATTTAGGTGCTCTCATTCACTTGTACCTGAATACCAATAAACCTGAAGGAACACATGGACCAAAATGCATAGCTCAGTTTGTCTAGTACAGACATCTAACATGACACAAGAAGTTAATCCTGAGGTACAAGCAAACCATGGTTTTGGGAGCCTCTAATGTTTGCTTGGTGAATATGAAACATTTGTTACCACAATAGGGTTAAGGCAGAGATCGTGGTATGGGCTAAAGTTGAAGTCATAGGCATCAGATCAGATGCAAGTTCCATTTCCTTGAATATTCCTAGAGCTTGGACAGGTTTTTGTCCCCACCAACAAGGGGAGTTAGTGTCCAAGTTGGAGGAATGTTGGATCTGGAAAGTGGCTTTTGAACCTATGGATGCTTTTAGTGCCATCCCTATATAAAAGGGTGGTTGTGGGACTAAGCATAGCCAGCAGTCCTGAGTAAGACTGGGATTGCTGTGACTAAGGTATTGGAACATTGTGTCCACAGGACTATATAGGTCAGAAACAGACTGAGAGAGTTGCGGTGGTGAGGGACTATTTAAGTTGGAAATAGGGGCAGTAGTGGTGTGGGGGTTGAGGATCTACTCTAGCAAGGGGAGAAAGCAGGGCTGGCTGTCCAATAGCTGGCCCAGTGGGGCAATCAATGGCCCATCTTCTATTTATATGGAACATTGTTCCAGGGTCATATCCAGATACATAGAGTCAGATTCCCCATGTTTTTTCCCCTTGCCATGAGTAATGGTGGACTTGTTTAAAGTTAAACATAAGGGGGTTACAATTTTGGGAGCCACAGTTTGGTTCTGAGGATCTTTTGAAATCAATGAAAAGATTGTTACTTCCCCATAGAGATGGACTCGCATCCCTGGTAATTACAATAAAATTGATTATGTCCCTTGCAGAGTTCATTATGGAGAGAATTTCCAGATGACTGTTCTCAGGGTCACACATAAAACTGTATATTCTGTAAACACTGTCATTCCTTAGAGCTACAGCAGTTGTAGAAATCCTCAGATTTGCCCCTATTTTGGGATGAAACCCATTTATTGTTGATTCCCAAATTAGCAGAGCTCAGAGCTCATTGTAGAGAACTGGCCACCCATGATGTTACATAGGTCTGTAACCAGGACAGCATGGGGTGTGGTATTTTTGGCTATGAGATAGCCTGTTATGGCATTTGTTAATTCCCAAGTGTAAAAGGGTGGGTCATGTTCAAGACACAAGCAACCATTTCCCAATAAGGAAGAGAAACCATCATTATCAAGAACATTTTGACAGTTTGAGTCTCAGAGGGTGTTCAGTCCAAGTAATAGTCCACTTATCCATATCCTGGGTATCCTGGAGGACCCTTATGTGTGAGTGATGCATCCAGGTGGGTTTTCCAGTCACCTTGATAGCCGTGGGAGTGCTGAGAACAAAGGTGTATAGTCCAGTCCAACATGGTTCAAGGGAAGAGTCGCAAGAATGGAATTTGAGTAACACTTGATCTCCTGAGCTTGTGGCCAGAGGAGTCTCTGGAGCATGTGGCTTGGCTTGGTGGTCTCAGAAGAGTTGGTGGATGGAGTTCAGCACAGGTTGAAGAGCTTGGACTTAACTAAACTGTGGACTTAATTAAACTGTGATTAGCAGTCTCTGCCAAATGATTACTATCAAGGCAGGAGACAAGGGGTGGCAGTCTCCCATAGACTGCCTCAAAAGGGGTTATTCCATTTATATATGGAGTACAGTATGCACGCAGGAGGGCAAAAGAAAATAGACTCACCCAGTTTTTGCCAGACTCTAATATCAATTTGCTAAGCATTTCTTTCAGAGTTCAGGTCATCCTTTCAACTTGACCTGAACTTTGGGGATGGTAGGCACAGTGAAATTTCCTATCAATCTGTAATAAGTGAGCAACTTTGTTAGTCTTGGAAGATATGAAAACCAGACCACTGTCAGACCCCATAGATAAGGGAAAGCCAAATCTAGGAATTATTTCATATAAAAGATTTCTGACAACAATTGAGGCCAATTCAGTCTTTGTCGGGTATCCCTCAGCTCATCCAGTGAAAGTGCCCACCAAAACTAGCAAATACTTATGTCCATGTAATCCTGGTTTTCCCATGTCCATGAAATCAATTTCCCAGTGTTCTCTTGGAAAGGTTCCCCAGTATTGAATTCCCTCTGACATAATGGTAGCTTTGGTATTTACTTGTAGACATTGTCAGCATTTTTGACTGACTTCTTTTGCCAACTGAGTCAGCTTAGGAATGAAGTACCTGTTCTGAAGCAACTCAGCCAATTTTGAGACTCCTAGGTATAAGGCCTGATGGATTTGAAGAGTCAAATCTCTTCCCAGGGCAGTGGGTATTGAAATTCACCTGTCTGGTGACAGTTGGAACCAATTTTGGGGGGCTCTTGTTTTGCTCTCAGTTGTCTAACTAACTTGATTTGACTTGGAATACACCAATTGGGGCAAACAAGGGGGTAGCAGAACTGGCAGCAAATGGGCCATAGCCTGTACAGATGACTTTAGAGCTTCCTGTTGAGCACTCCTGTCAGCGAGTGCATTTCCCATTGAGATTGAATCTTTTTCCATTTGGTGGCCCCTGCAATGCACCACTGCTATAGATTTGGGGAGCCAGATAGCAGCTAACAAGTCCAGGATAAAAGGAGCATTCTTAATCTTTGAACCAGTAGAAGTTAGGAGTCCCCTCTCTTAGTAGATTGCCCCATGTACATGAATGGTAGCAAAAAGTATAATGGCTATCTGAGTATCCTCAACATGGCAGATAGATAACAGCAGCTATGGAGGCCTTCTGAGATAGCCAGTTTAGATTCCAGGAATGGTGCAGTGTGGGGAGTCCTAAGCAGGGGGAGATACACCCTGCTGACCCAGGAACGAACTAAGCTGAGAGAAACCAACTGGAAATGCAATCCCAGTGCTATGACTGGAACAGCTAAAGTCTCAGTGCTGAAGCTGGAACCCGAGCCTCTGGAAACCACAGCTTGAATTTCCTGCCGCTGCTGTTGCACCTGAATCGGCACAGTAGGGATAGAGATGTGAAAGCTCTGAGAGTGGGAATCCACGAACAAAATTGACAGCTGAGCTGGCAGGGAGCCCTGTATCCACCTGTGGTGAGTGAGAGGAATGGGGACCCTTCCATAGAATAGGAGGCTTCAACAGAGGACATTCTGGGACCTGGCAGACTAGCCAGAACAGGATGCTGCAGTGACTTCAATCACATATTCCCCTCTCAAGCAGGATTGGTGGGGAGTGCTTGACCTGGGTGACAGTAGTGTGTAGGGTGACAGTAGTAATAGGGTGACCTAATGCAGTAAAGCCTTCAGCAGGTTGACTGACCTGGAGGGGTGGGCCCAGCATAGGCTGCCCAGGTCTGTGTCTCCCTAGTACACTGCAGTGGGTGGGAACACTTAGCCGGTGCAATTCAAACAAACTGTAACAAACAAAGAAAGAAACTGGGCCTCCTATATATCCTTGTATGGAAGGAACAAAAAGTATGGGAAGAGGGAGCAACAAGAAAGGGTCTTCAGTCCCCAATCCTGAGAACACTGATCCAGGAAAGGTAAATGCAAAGGAGAATTAGGACAGAAAACATGCAATATCAGGCATGGCACCAATAGACTATATAGTGATGTCTCCGGGACCTCATAGACAAGTTCAAAAGTGAAGTATTTAACCAAGTAAAGCAAGATATAAGTAGAATAGTTAAAGAAGTGCTAAGCACCTCCCAAGAAAAAACAGATGGTGGAATAGAAGAACAGAAAAAAAGGGGAGAATTGTTTGATGGCTAAAATAGAGAAAATGTAGAATACATGAAGCAGGCTCAAAGAGATTACCAGGAAACTAAAAACTCTATTGAAAGCTGGCATAACAGCTTGAAAGAAACTAAGGATAAATTATCTGAACTGGAGGACAGATTTGTAATGTGGGAGCATGAAATGAAAAACTTCTTAAAAATAACAAGGAAACAAACATTAACAATACAAAGACTAGAAGATGATAAGAGGATCTATAACTTAAGAATTAAGAATGTAAAGGAAGAAGCAGGGATACAAACAAATGAACTTCAAAGTCTATTCACAGAAATAATCAAGGAGAACTTCCCTAATATGGGAAAAGATAAAGATATTCAGATCTATGAGGCATACAGGACCCCAGTCACCTACAACCCAAACAGAACTGCACCCAGGCATATAATAATCAAAATTCCAGAAATCCAATATAAGAACAGAATATTAAAAGCTGTCAGAGACAAGAAACAGATCACTTATAAGGGAACACCCATCAGAATTACAGAAGACTTCTCAGCACAAACCATCAAATCACAAACAGTGTGGGGTGAAATAATTCAATCTTTGAAAGACAATAACCTCCAGTCAAGATTGATATATCCTGCACAACTGTCCCTAGAAATTAATGGAGAAACAAAGTGCTTCCAGGATAAAGAGGAACTAGGGGAATTTGCAACCACCAATTCAACTCTACAGAGAATACTGCAGGATATTCTAAAAAACAAAAATACCAAGATTCCAGAAGCAGTGGCAGAGAGGCCACAATGAATGGAGCAGAAAGCAAAATGAAGAAGACAAACTGACAACTAATGACAGAAAAAGAAGTCAACAGAAATGAGGCAGAGAAGACTGGATGGTATGAACAGCTATTTTGGAGAAAACAAGACATCATAATAGCTAGTGCTGATTTAATATCATCTTGTTTTGAAGTCCCATCAAGCTTTTGTTCTTCTGTCTCCATTGGTCTTAACAGGTTGTATCTTACTGGATTTTATCATATGTGATAATAAAAACAAAAACTTTTATAGATAAGGAGATAATACAGAAACCATTGTTCATTTTCTGTTAGTTGGTTCTAAATACCCTGTAATACTGTCATTCTCTTGAATGGTTTTACATTGTCTTGATATGTTTGATGCTACAGAATACGAAATTATACTCAAAGATTTCAAGGAAAGAGACACTATGGTAACTACTTTTATGTCGAGATATCTTGTGGTGAAACACTATTTTGCTTAAATGGTTATGTTCTGACCTGTGCTGTTTTGTTGTTATGTCCTCTTGTATCTCAATCTCCTTTTTTTTGTTATTTATTCTTTTTTAATTTTATCTTTTTAATTAAGGGAAAAAAATAAATTAAAAAAGCAGGATATATTATAGTAAGCCACTTTGATTTCCTATTAACGTGATTTGAAACCCTGTATTGCTCTCACCATCTTGTTTTGACTGACTTTATTCTGTTTTGCTTGATAGTACCAAGTTTGAGAGTATAGGCAACAACTTTGAAGACAATAAGATTCACTATGATGCCCATTCTGGTTTGACTATTATCTTCTTTTGAAGTCCTGTAATGTCTCCAATGTTTTGGTTTTATTGGTTTTGTTCAATTTTATTATAACTGATGATATAGGCAATTCTTTTTAAGATAGCAAGAGGCATTATGGTAACCATTGTTGATCACCTTGTATTCTGTTTTTACATTATGTACTATGTCCATCCTTTTGATTTGGCTGACTCTGTTTTGTTATGTCACATTTGGTTTTATTCTCTTCCAAAAAAAGTAATAAGAACTGTGGGAGCAATAAAACCCAAAATGTGTAATTGTCATTGTAAAAAAGAGAGGAAAAGAAAGTGCTCTTAAGAATATAACTGCATGTATATTTAAGCGTATAAGATAGATAACCATATTACTGAGTTTTTGTTGGATCATTGAACAGAACTGTTTGCAGTCTTATTGTTTGAATGTCTACTTTATATGCTTTAATTTTGTATCTTGAACAACTATTTCTAAGATGACAATATGTAATCTATTAACTAGGGATTTCCTACTGTTTTTTTTTTAATTCTATATAACTTGTACCCTTTTTCTGTTTTTTTTTTTTTTCTTTTTCTCCTTATATAAAATTTTTTAAAAAGTATAGTGGCTATCTGTGTAGATAGTTGCTCTTAGATCCTTAGCCAACCTTAGGGTCTCCATGAGGGCAATGAGTTCAGCCCTTTGAGTAGAGGTGCCTTGATTCAGGAGTAGGACCCAAATTACTTATGTTTGAGTGGTTACGGCCACCCCTGCTACCCAGTGAAGTATTTCACCCATTGGTGAAATATTCAACATCTGGATTCTCTAATGAAAAATGAGTAAGGTCTTGACAAAGACTGGCAGTAGTAGAGAGCAAGTCCATGCAATCATGGACAGGTACCTGTGGGTCATCATCTGGCAGCAGAGTTGCTGGGTTTAAGACAGTAGTCTCCTTGAATTCAATAAGGTCAGAGTTAAGCAAGAGGGCCTGGTACTGTACAATCTTCACATTTGAGAGCCATCTGTCAGGTGGGGCTCTGCAGAGGGTTTCGATTGCATGAGGTGCCACAAGTGGGAGTTTCTGTCCAAAGGTTAATTTATTTGCCTCTTTACTATCCAGGCAATAGCTACAGTGGCTCAAAAATAATTAGGCCAGCCCAAGTCTTTTTGAGAGATAAGTGACTGGGCAGCACCACGGTCCCAACACTTGAGTCAGTACCCCCTTTGCTATCCCACACTGTTCTGCAATGAACAGCAGGAAGGGCTTGGCCAAATCTGGCAATGCCAATGTTGGGACTTGGAGAAGGAACAATTTTAGTTTTTGGAATACTTGGCTTTCCCTCTCAGTCCAAATGGGTGGATCAGAAGGTGTTCCTCCAGTTGCAGTGTGGAGGGGTTGTAACAACTCAGAGAAGTCCAGTATCCAGAGGCAGCAATAGCCTATGGATCCTAAAAACTCCCGAATCTGCCTTTTAGTCTGAGGTTCAGGAATTTGGAGGATGGCTTTTGTTTGAAAGTGAGTGATTTCCCTCAACAAATGTATAGCCTAGGTAAGTCACCTCTTGTGTGCATAGTTGGGCCTTTTTAGCTGAAACATGGTAGTCCAGGCATCTGAGCATGTGTAGCAAATCTCGAGTGGCCTGTAGGGCTGCCATCAGAATGTCATCAACATATTGCAACACTGTGACTCCAGGATGTTCACCATGATATTCTTGGAGGTCCTTGCATAAGGGCTCATCAAACAAGGTAGGAGCATTTTTGAACCCTTGTGGAAGCCTAGTCCAGGACAGTTGGTAAGAATGCCCAGTGTCTGGGTCTGTCCATTCAAAGGCAAAAATAGATTGACTTACCAGTATGATTGGAAGGGTGAAAAAGGCATCCTTGAGATCTAGAACCAAGTACCAAGTCTAATCTGGAGGCAAACTTAGGAACATATAAGGATTCAGGACAGTGGGGTGAAGAGAAACAACACATTCGTTTAGCTCTCTTAGACCTTAAACTGGATGATAGTCTGTAGTCTGTAGTCTGTAGTCCCAGGTTTTTGGACAGGGAGCACTGAGGTATTCCAGGCTGAAGTATAAGTTATTAGAATATTTGCTTCTTTTAACCTCTGTATGTATTTTGAGATTCCCAGTCAAGCTTGGAGACTGAGCAGGTATTGGCACATCCTGATGGGAGTTACATGAGGTAAAAGTTTTATAACCAAGGGTGCATAGTTAATAGCCAGTCCAGGAGGGTTAGTCCCAGCCCAAACATCAGGGATCTCATGTATGAAGAGGTCTGGCAATTTAGTCTGAAGCTCTGAGTGCACTTTTGGTAGCTTAGCCATCAATAGGTGTCCCTCAGTAATGGGACAGGTTATCAGGAGACTTACGGGTGAGTCTTCAGTATTGCTGTGCACTTGAGGTGAACAAGGGAATTTCCCCTAGAAAAGCTAATGTTCACCTGGAGCTTATGAAGTAGATCCAGACCAAGCAGGGAATTTGGGGCATTCAGACACCACAAAGAAAGAGTGAGTTAAAGTCTGATTTCCCAAGTAGGTGATCTTAGCTCATGTCAATGGGTAGTGCTGGATGGTACCCATGGTCCCTTGAATGGCTAAAGTATTCTTGGGTATCTCCCCAAGAGGGTGCAATGCTGAGTAACTGGCTCCAGTATTGACCAGGAAATCTATGGGTTGCCCCACATACACACAGTTAAGGTTATCTGGGGCTCAGGAGGAGTGGACAACCCCTGAAATTGTCAAGCTTTTTCCAATAGGACCCAACTGGTGGTTTCCCCTTTCTCTAATTTTGCCTTTAACTTTGGACAATCCTTTTTCCAATGGCCCAACTCTTTGCAATATGCACATTGATTCTTCTCTGGCAGGGTCTTTGTTTGTTGGTCTTTTTCCCTTTTTGCCTTGAGTATATCCTTCCACTAGTATGGCCAAGGTCTTACCTAATTGTTTCTCTTATGGGTCTTCCCTGTTGTCAAACACCTTTTGGGTTATCTCTATCAACTGACCTGTCATCATGCCTTCAAAACTCTCTAATTTTTGCAATTTTCACTTAATATCAGTGGCCAACTGAGAGACAAATGCTATATTAGTAGCTCATCTATTTTCTGGTGCCTCCAGGTCTATAGATGTATATATATGATAGGCCTCTAGGAGGTGCTCAAGGAAAGCTGACAGAGACTCAGAGGCCAACTGTCTTACCTGTTTACTTTTGATAGATTAGTCAGCTTCTGGATGGCAGCTCAGAGTTCCACAAGAAGAGTCTGATGATACCAATCAAGAGCCTCCTTACCTCCATCTGTGTTGGGGTCCAGTTGGGGCGGATCAAAAGGAAAACAGCATGCTGTTGGCAGTCATCCCAGGTCAACCAAAGGGTGAAACAAATGGTTTCAAGGAGAGATATTAGAGCCTCAGGATCCATAGAGAAAGGCAGATTCTGTAATTTCCAGTTGTACAAATCACTGGTAGAGAAGGGGACATAGGTGAAGAAAGATCCCTGAGAGGAGTCCAATGGAGGGCCTCTTGAAGGGGTAGAATAGAGGGTAGGTCAGTGGAGTCAGGGCTGGGTGTGGAGGAGGGGGTGGGGGACAACAGCTGCAAGTACGGGTGGACTGGGAGGGGTATGGGCCTTCGGGGAGGGTTCTAATTAGCTTGGCGAATCAGGGTGGTAAGGAGGGGGCCAGGAAAGAGGAGAGGAATCATCAGGAAAAGGTAAAACAGCAGGAGGAGGTGACACCTTAGTTTTCATCATTGCCAACCAGAGGAGGTTGCACCCTGGGGTCCTTCCTGTAGGAGTTTTCTTATCTATGAGAGTAGATCCTGGATCAAGTTAATTCACACTTTGATATAGACCACTTGATCGGGGTGCATGGCTGGTTTATGAGAGAGTCTAAAATTGACTTGATGATCCTGTTAAGAGACTTGTAAGTTAAAAGTTCCCTGGGAAGGCCACCTGACACCAAAGGAAGGCCATTCGAGTTCAGAGAATGTTCTTAGCTTCTTAGGATAGACAGGATCTACATATCCAGCAGCTCGATCCCTAAAATCCTTAAAATGATTAAGAACAAGTTGCAAGGGTGACAAAGGGGAAGAAGCTATCTGGCCCATAATAGTAGACACGCAAGACAAGGGTACAGATGAGTGAATACAGAATGGCAGAAGCCTGCCACAAAGACAAAGACAAGAATTACCCAAAGGGCTATGGAGACTGAAGTAGGTCCTCGATTTTGCAATCAGGAGCTGTTTAAAATTACCAGGTGGCCACTCTCCTGTTTGTCGATCACAGACCTGCCCCAGGGGTCTTTTTTAAAATAACCAATTTTTGTTAGCTGCAGTCTAGTCTAGGAAAGAGCACGCCTTTTCAATTTGAGTAACCCAAATAGCCTCACCAAAAATCATCTAATTTAGTTAACTCGAGTTAATCAGCTGATATAAAAAATCTCTAGGAGGCAGTTTACTTATTAGGTCTGGCTTAAATTGCAAGAATTCTCAGTATTGGATAAATCAGGAACAAGAAGATGAAAGTATATGAGAGCTAAGACAAGATTTTGGTGACATCTTGCCCAAATGGGAGCAAGCCTGAAAACTTGACTCTCTAAAGTATGGTGCACCCAGCAGAGGTCAATTTCTCTCTCAAATGGTGGTAGCCTAATTTTGGTGACATCTCACCCAAATGGGAACAAACCTGAAAACTTGACCCAGGACATAGAAAAGGAGAAAATCTCAGAGCAAAACAAAAGTAATAAGTACCTGCCAGTAGAAGGAAGCTGAGTTAAAAAATATCTCCAGGTCATCCCAAGAGTGGGGGCGGGGGGCAGGAGGTAAATCCCATAAAAGGTGGAATCCCGGAAGGGCTCCCAAAATGTGATGGCCAAAAAACGACGGACTCCAAAAAATTAAAAGGAAGCGCTTTATTAGCTAAACTCCGCAGGAACACTGTCCCAGAAAGCAGCCAGGGAAGTGCATGCCTTGAGCAAGGGGCTAAAGGGAATTATAAAGGAGCAGACCGCAAGGGGAGGGATCAGGGTCTTAGGATCAGTTTGCCCCCATAAAAGGTAATTTGGTTTAGTTTTACAGGAATCAGGGAGACAGAACAAGCTGTTACAGGAACCAGGGAGGCTGGGAGGGGGTTACTTGGTGGGTATGCCACAAAATTGCCACTTAACTGGCAATTACACAAGTTTTACAGAAAGAGAACAAGTTATAAAGGCACATTAAGTAATAAGTACAACACATTTTGGGTTTCTGAGCGTATAACACTCTCCACTTCTCTGTGAACTCCAAACTACTCCCCAAGTTAATACAGTCTTTACCAAAGAGAGCTAGAGCTGTGCCCTCCTGTAGCCAGCCTTCTGCACCCAGGATGCCCATGGGAACGGCTCCAAAGTGTCTCTCTGTCTCTGTGTGATTTGATTTGTCTTCAATCAGCTAAGAACCAGAAGAATGAAACCCAGGCACCCTGGGCTACTTTAGAATAAGACAAGCCTGGCTTGAGAGGGACAGAACAAGTGTGGCCACACCCGCTCTCTTCCCACAGGGCCTGAGATACTGCAACCATGCTGGCTCTAAGTGTGGTAGTAATTGTGAGCATTGCTGAGTGCGTGCTCTGGGCAGGCATCTGTGAGTCACCACAGCCCAGATGGGAGGTGGGAGCAGAGGAGAAATGCAGTGTGGGGTGAAGAATGCAGGCTCTGCAGCTAGAGTCTAGCGATCGTGTTACTCCACGGGCACTGCCAAACCACACAGCCAGGGACACTGCAATGACAGGAATGCGTGCCAGTGGAAGGCTGAGGTCCAAACGGCTGCAGGGCTGGTTTCCTTGGGGCTCTGAGGGAGGGATCTGTTCCAGGAGTTTCTCTGTGGCTTACAGATGACCTCTGTCTCCCTGTGTCCTCATATCATGCCCTCTACATGGTCAGTGTCTTTAAATCCTCTTGGAAAGACACTGGAAGTTTTGAATCAGGGCCCATGATAATGATTGCATTTTACTTTTACCTCTCTAAAAGATACTATCTCCATATACAACCACATCCCCAGCTACCGGGGGTCAAGGCTTCACCATTTGGATTTGGGAAGGGACGTAACCCAGAATCCAATCGTATGGACCCACAGCTGTCTCCTAGCCAGCTGCATGGCTCTTCACCCTTACTTTCTACCTTCGTGCCTGTCTTGCCAAGCTCCAGAGGTTGTTGACAAAAGCACAAAAAGTACCAGATCCCAGCAGAGCTCACACCCACCCTTGTTCCAAGCTAGTAGAGGCTTATCAGGCTTAGCTCAGCCTCAAAGGTGAGCTGCACCTGAGCCTCCAATGTGTGGATGTATCTTCTTTGTCTGTTCATCCTCTCACAGGCACAAATCTATACCACTGTGAATAGAGCTGTGATAATCACAGGTACACAAGCATCCCTTCTAAGTGTTCTTCAACACTAAAAAAAAACCTAAAATGTCAGGCAACTTTAGCTGATAGCTTAGGTTTACCTTGCTAGTAGTCTTTACCCCTTTGATTTGTTTTTTTGTTTGTTTGGTTTTGTACCGGGCATCAAACTCACAATTTTGCACTTGTGCTTGTGCTGCTGAGCTAAATACCCAGCTCTTGGCTTTGTTTTGCCCTCAGAACAAAAACTCCCATCCACTGCTAACTCTAACAAGTGTGTTTTGTGCATTCATCTTGCAGCTGCCTCCTACCCCCAGTGAAGAACAAGTGCTAAGACTGTCACTGTCTGGCCTGGTGCAATTAACTTGCAGAGTGGGGGTTGACAGCTTAGGGGGAATCCTAGAGACCATAGTAAAGCACCCTTCTGAGACCTGCTAGGCCACCCCTAGCATGGCAGGCTGTCGGAGGTGCAGAAACACAGGCAGGAACAGTACTGACTTGGACTCTGGCTGGGAAGAAGTTTCCAGATCATGGCAACTAATTTGCTTTGCTAACCTTCATTTCTCCCTTTGTTTGCAGAAGTTACCTACAATAAAAGAAATTTACATCCAAATAAAACTATAAGAGCAATTTATATGCAAAATAATATGTACCAGTCAGAAGGAAGCATTGGGACATAGCTTCGTTCTTGGTGATTGCATGGGTTTCCTAGGGCTGCCATACAAAGCACCACAAACTGGCTGGTTTAGCACAGCATAAACCATTCTCTCCCAGGTCTAGCGGCCAGAAGCCCAACATCCAGGTGTGGTAAGGGCCTCACCTTCTGCAGCTTCCAGGAGTGGATCTTGCGTTGCTTCTCCCGACTTCTGGTATAACCTGGTGCTCCTTGGCTCTAATCTTCCCCTCACAGCCTTCCCATGATTGCTCATAGCCACTATCCTCTTGGGCCGCTCTGACCTCACAGTTCAGTATCCACCATATTGGTTTGTGATTCCATCCTACTTAGTGGGAACTCATCTCAACTAATCACACCTGCAGTGCTATTTACAGATAGGGTCGCAGTTTTAAATGCGACCCAAGAAATTTTAAATGAAGTTAAAAATGAAAGCAAAGAGTGTTTTTAACTGGGTAGTATGTAGATTTGCAAAGCAGGGGACAGATTCATTTTACCCCCTAATGAATATTTCATTATGGAAAACAGATGGATTTTTTAGGACAAAAAGAAGGCAGAACAATGGGGTGATGTAAAATAACCCCCACTGAGCAACACTCATTGGCTGCTAGTTACATAAGTTACTTTGAACAACTTTAGATTAGTGCTGAGAGTCTGTTCATACATTAAGCTATACACGAATGGTTGCTAGAGGAGACAGGAGGGGATACCAGAAAGCAGTAAGTCTTTTGGAAGAGTCAATAAATCAGCAGAATTCCAAGGTTAGAAACTTGCCATTCATGGTCCTGTAAACTCATTTTTCTGAGACAGCATTTTTCACATGGATGTAAGAGACAAGGAAGGCACTTGTGCCTGAGGGACAGAGTACAGGCGGTCAAACATGATCTCTGTGGTTCCCAGAGAAAAGTTGCTCCATCTTGGCAGAAGTGCAGCCATCTTAGTTTTTAATTCCACTGGACCTCGATCTTTGAGGAGAACCCAATTCAACCCAGAACAATGGCAAATACAATAATCCTTAGTGGTAGAGAAAATAGTGCAGTGCAGCCAATTGCACTGTCAACAAATCAAAAACAAAACCAAAGTTCAGACAAGAGCAGAGGCATTTACCCGAGATTGCTAAATGCAGGAACCCAGAGCTCTGAGAGAGGGAGGAGTAGGGTGGAGTTGTTGATAGCAAAACTCGCCACTGTGCAAATTGTTTTGCACAGATTAAGACTGACAGAGCAAATAGATTAGGGGTCCAAAAGTCCACTACTTCTGCTCGTCAGCAGTTACAAAGCAGAAAGAGCAAGCAAGGGTACGGGAGAGCACAGGTCCTGTGGTTTGGTCCTGTGGTTTATGCTTCAGACATGTATGGGCATCACTCTCAAGGGCTCCCCTAATCTATTTGGGGGGCTCCATAGTAAAGTGCATCCATTTGATGATCTCACTTCCCAAACATCATCAATTAATAAACAAGTATTTTCAGAAACGTGGCATTTTGGGGTTCTGTTTCTTTTCTTGTTTGCAGTTCAAGAAAAGGTGTGCCCCAGCCCTTTGCAGGCAGGTCCCCTGCTTTGCTGCCTTTCTCCTGGCCCCGCCCTCCCGGTACCTTCAGTACTAACACCAGCTTCCTGCTCAGCACTGCAGGGAAGTGATCACAGCCTTACAAAGTGATATCCCTGGTTCACCTGTCCCAGACACTACAGGGTTGACTGTGTGACCTCCCTTTAGGGAGAAGTGGCTGAGTGGAAAGCTCACAGAATTTAGCATCCCTATGCCTGAATGACTCAGCCATGCCTTTTAACTGTCAGACAATGGTCTCTGGGCCTCCATTTCCCACACCGCAATGATGGTCATGCCACAGTTTTGTTGGAAATATTAAACGTGGGGAAGGGACCTTGTTAACTGTCAAGCATGTCTGTCACCAAAACACTGTAGACACACAAAAACACACGCTGTCTTGGAGATTCTCAGCTAAAGAGAAAGACTAGACAAGCTGAGGGGTACACAGGGTGAAAGTAAGATTTCAATGCTGAACCAAAGACATAGACAATTCACCCTTTCATTTTCAATAAATCACCCAGTAACAAGTACCCCTATTTCCCAACACTTCTTGTTTGTTTAGGTCAGTGGTCTATTTTGAAAAGGACTGTAAATTGTAACTACAAGTTAAATGCACATTGCTTTTTGAGGAGACCAAGCTATGCCTAACTTGTACGCATCTCATCGATGTTGTGTCTAAATGCCACCATCAGGTGTTGCATGTCAAAGGGAGGAGAAGAGAGGTTGGTTCATTCAAGTAGTCTTTTAGTTATGGAAAGATGAATGTAGATTATAGTCTAGGAATTATTTCTCTGGCATTAATGGTTTTATCATAATGAAATCTTCCTCAAAGATCTTTACAAGTAGTTTATAACCTCATCTCTCCAGTCATGGCAATGTCACTCATAAGAAAAAGCAATCTAAATAATCAATACAAGGGAAAGAGTTGTGAAGTATGGTACATGAGTCTATGGTTGTGTAGAAATTAAAATATGATGACTCTGTATAGTGTATTAAAATTCTTATGGTAAGATACTCAGTGAAGAAAGAATACACAATTTTATCTATAATGTAATAACTAATTATGTAAAAATTAAGTATGAATAAAAATTAGGATTGAATGAGAACCCAGAAAAATTAAAGCAATTGATAGAGTTGTGTAGTGACATTGCAGAAAACAAAGGCTTTTCAGTTATTTATGTGTAACAAGCGGAAATATATACTTTTAGAAGCATTCATCTCTCTTGAAGCATAACTGTGATCCTAATTGAAGGTAGGAAGATAAAATTGATGCAGAAAGGCTTCTCTAGTCTTGGGACCTCAGCTTCCTAAATTGCAAGGAGAGCGGTATCCAACGACCACAACATTCCAGAGCACCACTGGTTTCCATTAAAACCTCATTTATGGAATTAAAAATTAATTTTATGGAAATGAATTTAAGCAGTCTTTTCATCAGCGTGCACTTGATCTGATTAAGCTTGGAGTGATTGAGTCTCTTGGGTCTCTTCCAGTGTCTAGGCATTTTGTACCTGTTCTGAGCACAAAACTGGGAGCAGCGTACTTACTAGATCTCAGTTAGTGATTTTGATGTCCTATGGCCTGATTAGCAGAGAACCTAGGAGCCCCTCTATCCACAAAATGAGTGGGGTTCCTTTTCCTGTTTATTCTTGACTCAGAAGGAGGGCAGGAGAGCAGGAGTCACTCAGTGAGGAAGAGGCGGACTATATGAACTGTCCAATCAGGTGGTGGCAAAGGTCCTGAGAATTCAGAGATGTGTAGTGATGTTCCTCAGTGAAGGAAGGCTTCCCAAACATCTGGTGAACTCCTGTGCATTGTACAGAACAATGCAAAAGAATTTCTGAACAGATGTTTTTCAAAAATGGCGGCTTGCTAGGGGATTGGGCGGAGAGTCTCTCCGGAGAAATCATATTAGATGCTAGAATAGAACAACATGGAGAGGGCCAGGTGAATGGATAACGATTCTTATTAGCCAAGACAGCACGGCTGGAGAGTTTAAGGTCATGCTGAGACTGCGATGGCTGATAACGGTAGTCTGCAAATCTCGCATCTTTAATGTGGCACACTGACCAGTGGATCCAAGAAGAAAAGCTGTATTGGCTTTTGGTGACTGCTGGAAATTGAGACCCAGGACCCCATGAAGCAGCCAGGGCTTCCCGGCTGCACCGGAGGAGATTGTGAGAAGCTCCAGAGTTCCAAAGCTGGCACCATGCAGTTTTCTGACCATTCCGTGCTCTGTCGGGAACACAGTGAAGGCAAGCGGCATAGTGTGCAGTAGACTCAAGAGGAAGAGCTGCACTGAGTCCTGGTGAGTAGTGGGGACTGGGTCTTGCGGCTACTGTGGCTGGCTGGAAGACATCTTGGAATTGGGCAGAGCCCGCCACCATGGCGACATCAATAACACGGAGAGTCTGGTGGAAGACATCTTGGAGTTGGGCAGAGCCTGCGGCTCAGTGACATCAGACAGTCGCCCCTGGCATAGAGAGATCTGGTAGAGGACATCTTGGAATTGGGAAGACCTGCAGCCATGGTGACATTAGATAGTCACTCCTGGCACAGAGAGGTCTGGAAGAGGACAGCTGGGATCTGGGCAGAGCCCTGTGCCATGGTGACATTAGCCAGCTGCTTCTGGCACAGAGAGAACTGGCAGGATCTGCTGGGGCTGAACCAAGCCTCTGGTTGGGACCCAATAAGCAGATACAAAATAGTCACAATTCTGTGACATCCACAAAGTTCAGCCTAATTTGCAGATTGACTGGCACAGAGGCTGGAGGCTAGCCTGCACTATCCCTGCATCCCTGCCTACCCCAGATAACAGCAAATTGGGGAGGACAGCAAAAACTCAAGTGAACACACTTCTGAAAGGCCCTAGGCAATACAGAGAGGGCCAGACACCCCCAGAACACTCCAGTCTGAAAGAAACCAGAAACATGACAAGAGATAGAAATAAAAAAAAATTCCAGCTGCCCAACATGAGAAAATAAGCCCAGGAGAAGTAAACACTGAAGAGAACAAGCACAGTAACCATCCAACACTGGACACAGCATCATCCAAAATAAAAAAATACCTCCATGACCTCATAGATGAATTTAAAGCGGTACTCCTGATCCAAGTGAGGCAAGATATAAAGAGATTAATTAAAGAAATGACAAGCCCCACCCAAGAGAACACAGATGGAAGAACTGAGGAAACCAGAAAAGAAAGAGAAACTTCTGAAGAAGAATTTAAACATAACTTAGAATACATGAAACAGATCCAAAGAGAATACCAGGAAACTAAAAACTCCATTGAACACTGGCAAAATGCCTTGACAGAAACTAAAGTCAGCCTTTTGAAACCTGAAGAGAGATTTATCATATATGATCATGAAAGAAAAGAGCTCTTAAAAATAACAAGGAACCAGAAAGAAACAATTCAAAAGCTAGAAGATGACAAAAGGATACATAACTTAAGAATAAAGAATGTGATTGAGGAAGCAGGAGCAACCAAAAATGAAATACAAAGAATATTCACGGATATATTAAAGCAAAATTTCCCATGTATAGCAAAAAGAAATGATATCCAGATAATAGAGGCATACAAATCACCAGCTACCTACAACCAAAACAGATCTACACCCAGACATATAATAATCAAGATTCCAGAAATCCACCAAAAGAACAGAATATTAAAAGCAGCCAGAGGAAAAAAAGCAGATTACCTACAATGGGAAAATTATCAAAATAACAACGGTTGATATCAAAATATCAACACAAACTCTTAAATCAAGAAGGGAATGGGGAGAAATATTTCAAGTCCTGAAAGAAAATAATATGCAGCCAAGACTCATATACCCATCAAAACTCTCTCAAAATTAATGGAGAAATAAGATGCTTCCAAGACAAGGAGGAACTGTGGGAGTTTGTGGCCACCAACCCAACCCTACAGAGAGTGCTGAAGAACATTCCAGAGAAAGAGAGGAAGGGATACCAGCATTCCAGCGACAGTGGCAGAGAGGCCTCAATGAACAGGGCAGACAGTGGAAAGAGGGAGTAAGGTGGACAAATTATAGCAGTAAAGTGGAGTAGCAGACATGAGGCAGAGACGGTAAGCTATAGGCTTTAGTATAGATAGCTTTGATACACTATAAAAAAAGGCAGAGGTCATTATTAATAGTGTATCAGGATTTAAAAGTCACAGTAGTCTTATTGCCCTGTTTAGTTTGAATTTAATTTGTTCTGGTCTGTCCACTCATATTGGATTTGGGGGCACAGACATCTGACCCAAAAATAGCAGGTTATACCATGGTAACTATCCTTAATTTCCTATTAACTTAAGCTGAAATCCTGTACTACTTATATTGTCTTACTATGACTGATCTTATTTGAATCTAATTCATAAGACCGTGATTTGGCCTTGGCTGATTTTATTTGAATTTGATATGCTTGATAGTATCAACCCTAAAAGTAGAGGTAACTACTCTGAAGATGACAAGATGTAAAAGATATCCATACCAGTATTAATTATTAACATCTCTCAAGTCCTACAATGTCTTGAAAGTTGTGTTATTATAAAAATAGCTAGGTAATACTATCTTCAACTATATTAAGTCCAATGATGTGGACAAGACTATTGAAAATAACAAGAGAAAGCATAGTAACTATGGTAGATCACCTAATATTGTGGTCTTATGTGTCTTTTTTCACTACATGTTTTTCTAGGAATTTGTTTTGCTGTCTTGTTATGATTTGTTTTCCCCTATAATACAGAGAGGATAGATATACATGTAGAAATTCACGCATGAGAAGATTTTTTTTAAAAAGCTATTTATGGGAACAGATTATATAATGCAATATATAATGAACAGATACTCTGAAGAAGAGACACTAAGAAACCCAATGCTAATTTTGTAGCATTATGATATAAAATCTAGCAATACTATTATTCACTGATCAAAGTGATATTAGTCTAGTCTTTTAAGTTCAATTTCAGCATATGTAAAGATAAGGACAGCTACTGCTGAGAGAATGAGAGACACTATGGTAGTTATTATTGTCTTCCCCAATGTCAGATCTTGAAGACCTAAAAAGCCTTCATCATCCCGTAATGATTTGATTAGTTCTATAATATGCAGTATGTATTTAATGTGCGTGAAGATGGGGACAACTATTTGGAAGAAATTAGAGACAATTAGATAGACAGTGAGGATCTCCAGTGGACTTGCTTTGAAATCTGTATTTCTTTAAATTATTTTTTTAAACTGTTTTGTTCTGTTTTGGTGTGTTTAATCTTACCCGCTTTAAGATATAAAACAAGTGTATAGTACTGATAACCATATTACTGAGTTTTTGTTGGATCATTGAGCAAAACTGTTGGTAGTGTCACTATTTGAATGTCATTTTACGTACTTTAATTTTGTAACCTGAACAGCTGTTTCTAAGATGACAATATGTAACATCAACTGGCGATTTCCTACCATTTATTTTTCTGTAATTCTGTATATTTCTACCCTTTTTTATCTCCATGGGTTTTTTTGTTTGTTTGTTTGTTTCTCTTTAAATAAAAAAAAAGAAAAGAAAAAGCTTGGAGTGATTGTGATAGCCATTTCTGCACTGCTACTTAAGAAGATGAAATCTGTCATGAGATTTGTTCTTTTCTTATTCTGCTAAGAAACCACCCTGAGATGAGTTGTTAAACTTCTGCATGGTAGTTGTTCTTGCTTCCCAAAGCTCTTAGAAAAGCACAGTGCTGCCTCTGGGAAGTTATTCATGGCAATGAGTCCAGCATAATGAGAAGCCCTCAACAAAGCCAGCCCAGGCTCCCATTAGGAGCAGAAAAGACCCACTGTGGCTCCAAAGCTGGGAAGCTGCAGTCTCTGGATCCAGGCTCTGCCTTCCCCAAGCAGTAGCAACTCATGTTTAAATTCTGGCTTCTATAGCAAAAGATGATTTCAAGAGAAGTGTGCTATGCCTCCCTTTCCAGGTTAAGAGCTACTCATTTCCAATGGACACCTTAAATGTTCTACATTAAGGAACACACACGCATACCCACATATATTCTGTAGCAACTATGAGGATGAGTATATAGTACAGACTTCTGACTTCCACAGACACACCTGCCCAGGCACCCCAGCTCTGCACCCTGAAACCTATTACTATATGACCAAGCTATTCCTTCCCTTAGCACTCTTGGCCAGCGGCTAAGGCAAGCAGGGATACTGAGACAGCCCCAGCTGGGTCCTCAGCAGTCTTCCTGATGCTTCCTTAGACCTCAGGGCACTCTAGGATGGCTTTGCCCAGTTCTGATCACTTGCTCCTTGACTTGGAGTCAGACTCACAGCATGGTTTCTTGGCTTTTTTTTTTGTTTTATTTTTTTGTTGTTGTTGTTTTTTACCTAATAAAGTCCTTCCCCACTGCCTCTTGTTCTGAAAGAGAGAGAGAGAGAGAGAGAGAGAGAGAGAGAGAGAGAGAGAGAGAGAGAGAGAATGTGTATGCATATACATTTTGCAGATTTATATGGCCACACACATTTATACATATACTGATATGTATGTGCGTGTTTGAATAACAATTCATTTGCATTTGATGGGGCATTAGTTGGGTCCAGATTTTTGTCATTATAAAAGCATTCACTTATCTCATTTTTGCAATAATTTTGCTATTCCTTTGGGGGGGGGTATTTTTTAACTGTGTTGCAATGTCCCTGTTTAAAATATCTCCAAGAATTCATGCCTATCTGACCCTTCTTTCCTATATGATAGCATTCCTGATAATTATAATTTTTCTGGCAAGTGAGCCTGACCCTCCTGGAAGGGTGTGTAGAGCACAGAGCCAGGAGCTGGTTTCATCTCCCCAGGGTGATCCACGGTCAGGTCCCCACAGCATCCGGGTCTCTTCACTCTTCTGCCTCTACCACCACCCTCGCCTCGTCTCTGCCCTTGCCTCCCTCCTCCCACCCCACACCAGTCTAGGTTCCTGACTGAGTGCAACAGAAATGGATTCTCAGAAGAGAAGCTGGGACAGGGATGTCAGGGTGCTTCCATGCGGCCAAAGGGTCAGTCTCTCTCCCAGCTGGGGTGCAAGCACTATGGCCAGGATCCTTCACGGGGAGAACTGAGGAGTGAAGAGGCCCCAAGGTTTCTCACTCTTGCATCACTCTCTTGAGATTCAAATCTTGGTTGTGAGGTAACTGTGATGTCACCCTTGTCCCCAGCTGCTCAGGACCACATGCTAAACTGATACCAGCCACACAGGTCCCTAAGCTCATGGCTCCACAAAGAACACAAGGCCATTGTGAGTGTGTATGTGAAAGGAAAAATATTTTATTCAAAGCTCTGCCCAAGATGGAGATGCCTCATATTGCCACAAATCACCATCTCACCTAGTTCAGGTGTGCAAGGTCCTTTTATAGTAAAGAGGACAGAAGAGAGGGAATTCACCAAGACAACAGGCAGGCTTGCTTTGTCTCTGCCCACCATCTTCCACTTCCTCCCTGACTTGGGGAAATTAAGAAAACTGAACTTTAATGCCGCAGGTCCTATATCTGCATATTCTGTCCATTCACGTGGGCTAAGAAGAGGAGAGGCATGGGTGGCGAGTATCCACTGGCCCCATGAAGTTGGAACTGCAGCAGAAAAAAAATTCTAACTTTTAGCTCCATTTTACCCTGACTGTTAACACCTTGAGGTCCAGACAGTCCCCAGTGTTTACAGCAAACAGCACCCAGAATTCCACTCCCAAGTACACAGAACCCAGTGGAATCAAGAAAATCCCCCCCACACACACACACACACAAACACTACAGAGAACTGGGAAGAGGAAAAATGAATGTTGACCCACAAACACAGAAATAATCATAATAAATATCCAGCGCACACCCTGTGTCCACACAGCCAGTCACTGAATTTGTAGATGGTCAGATTGGCCACTGCTGCTGGTGGATAAAGTGGTAAATGTCCAAGCAAAATCAAATCTCCTGGTTGGACAAAGCCTGCCACAGCCAGGAGCCGGCTTGAACTAACTCAGCTTCCTAAGTTTACTTTCCATCCATAATCTTGGGCTTCAGTCTCAGTGTCCAGAAATGAAATGTTCTCAGTGCCAGCAGCACCATCCATCAATTTCCTTTTGAAGTTTTCCTGCACACCTAGAGCTTTGCTATGGGACTTGCAGCCTTTCCAGTGGGTGTGGCTTTGCGTTGGCAGTGTTTTGGGTTTTGGTTTTGTTTCTATTGTGAAGTTTTGTGGTTTGTTTCATTTTGTGTTGTTTCTTTTGTTTCTGATTCTCTAATGTAATAACACAGGACTGTCAACAAATGTGAGGGTTTGGAGAAGCCCTCTAGAAATGTTCACGCTTCCCCTTCCCAAACCCACATCAATCCCCTTCCCTTCACAGAAATATTCCATTGTTTTATTTTATTTCACTTAATAACCCCCACCACTGTATCTTCCTGGAGAACATTTTTCTCCATTTTATTCTTATTTTATGAAAACTTACTTTGAGCCATCAGCATGTCTGGATTGTTCAGTACAACTATAAGTAATTGTGGTTGGAAAATAATTATAAAGTGAATCTGCGTGTGATGAATTTGCTTGTACTAAGGGAAAAAATTGCATTATTTACAAGTGAAATCCGACTTTGTGAGAATCAACTCCAGAAGAGGAATGTTCAAGTTGTTACTTGATCATTTATCCCCCTTGTCATTCCAGGTAAAGATGGCCTTGCAACAGGAAGGGTTTGACCGAAAGAAGCGAGGGTACAGAGACATCAACGAGATTGACATCAACATGAATGATCCTCTTTTTACAAAGCAGTGGTACCTGGTAAGCAACTGATATTTCTAATGCCTCTCATGCCACAACCCTACATAAAAGATGCATTTCTGTTTCCTCCTCAGTCAGTGGGATGTTAGCCAGCATTTGGTTTCATGAACCTCTCTGTGCATGAACTTTCTATCACCTTCTCCCTTGAACTGCTTTATTCTGGAATTACCAAGTAGCTATGACCTCCTAGGATCAAAGCTACTACAAATGACAGGTCACATTCTACTAAATTCTAAAAAAGCTTACTCATATGTGAGTGAAGGCTTGCAAAAACACATAAACATCAAATCGAGGTCTAGGATTCTCAGGACCTAGAGTAATCAAAGGCCAACAATGTCGCAGGCTCAAGAAAAAGTGTCTTGGTTACTTTTCTCTTGTTGCTGATATAAAATACCTGATGCCCAAAGTGACAGAAGCAACAGTTCATTTAGCTTGTAGTTCTTGAAAGGTTCAGTCCATAATCAGCTGGTTCCAGGGCAGGGTGGCATGGCTGAGGGGCAAGAATGAAACAGCAAAAATCAGGGGAAGCAGACTTCTTTTGCTCCCTTCTATTGTATGCCAGCTACCTGCTCCTGGGCTGGTGCAGCACTCACACCATCAATCCCAGAACTAGACAAAGAATCAATCACAAATGCTAGATTCAGCCACTTTTGAGGCTTTGAGGGGGCATCCAATCACAAACCATAACAGAAAGAATCCTGCGGCCACACAAGGGCTAAGCAAGAGAGCTCAGAAACTACAGTAGCAAAAGTAACATCTCTTAGTGCTTCTTGCAATGGCAAGAAATCAATTCCCTGAGGCTGAATGGATATAAGATTCCAGGCTCTGACACCCAGTCTGTCTGGTGACAACAGTATTTTCTGACTTTATAGAAGTTTTCATGATCCTTGTAGACCACTTGGGTTTTGTTTAAAAGATCAGGGAGTCCCAGCAAACCTGAGCTGCAGGGCACACTGTCGGGGACAGGTACTAATTCATGCATGGGAATGAAACTTCATTTTGTTTAAGATTAAAAGCTAGTGACAAAGAGAAAATGCTAAATCACAGCCCTGTGAACTTCTGGGATGCGTTCAGTTTCCCTCCTGGAGCTTAGAACTCAACTCTGCCTCATGAGCCTATGTTTGTTAGTCAGGATAGCCTACATTTGCTTCAGTAACACACAATCTCCAAATCACAGTGATTTGCTGATTAATGCTTCATAATCCTTCAGGGACTTAGACTGACTAAGCTCCATCTCAGCTGCTTTTGTAAGCATCTTAGCAAGGAAAGGGGGAAGATTGGATCCTGGCTCTTAAAACTTCCACATGGATGTGACAAATGACTTATAACCTCCCCTGCCACTGGCCACCACCATTCACATGCCCATCCTTACATCAGAGGAGATGGAGAGGACTAGCCATCACCCGAGTGTGAAAAATGAAGACAGTAATTTTTTTGAAAAGCACAAATGACATTCACACAATAGCCACTTACCACTGTGTCATTTAAAGCTCTGACTTAACTATTTGACAAACCATCTTTGAGAAAGTCTGCACATAAAAAGATGCACATAAAAGTCTGCACGCAAAGAGAGAAGTAAACATAATAATGGGAATATATTTGTCTTCCTTTTTCTTTCTCAAGGGGGCTTAATTTTCTAGCTTTAGTACTTGTATGAAAGGTAGGATGGGCCACTTATCTTTTTAATTCAAATTGGACAAATTTTTTTAGCAACTCTATGTTGGTACTTCCCCTTGGATATAGTATCATTAATACTGAAGTTATGTTTAATAAGGATAACCCATGACAGCACATGCTAAATTCAAACTGTGAAGCATGAACAAAGAGTTTCAAGAGTAAACTTTTGATTCTGAATCAAGGAAGCTCTTTTGGCAATGACAGCTCCAGGATTTGATACAAAATGAGTTTAAACATAAACATCTAGTTACAGAAATGAGAGGATTGAAGCCACTTTTGCACACTTACATAAAATGTGAGGCATCAATCACTTATGTGAAAAAAATAGGGAAAAGTGTGAGGAAGTGAGAAGCACATCAAATTGGACAAATTTTTTTAGCAACTCTATGTTGGTACTTCCCCTTGGATATAGTATCATTAATACTGAAGTTATGTTTAATAAGGATAACCCATGACAGCACATGCTAAATTCAAACTGTGAAGCATGAACAAAGAGTTTCAAGAGTAAACTTTTGATTCTGAATCAAGGAAGCTCTTTTGGCAATGACAGCTCCAGGATTTGATACAAAATGAGTTTAAACATAAACATCTAGTTACAGAAATGAGAGGATTGAAGCCACTTTTGCACACTTACATAAAATGTGAGGCATCAATCACTTATGTGAAAAAAATAGGGAAAAGTGTGAGGAAGTGAGAAGCACATCCCAAAGTGCTATTTCATGGGGATTTGGCCTTTCACTGGCCCTGTGACCACAGGTAGCTGCTGAGCACATCCAACGAACCATCTACACACAGGCTTTACTTTGCCCAACCAACAGATTCTCTGCTTTGGCATTTCTGTACCAGATCAACACCGGGCAGGCTGATGGCACACCTGGCCTTGACTTGAATGTGGCAGAGGCCTGGGAGCTGGGATACACCGGGAAAGGGGTGACCATCGGGATTATGGACGATGGTGAGTATTCCAAAACCTTTGCATCACTTGGAAGTGAGTGTGTCCTTGCACACCTTCAGATTAGTAGTTATTGTTTCAGAGATGCTCATTGGTGACAGGATTGGCATCTCTGATTCTAGACCTGCTAACCACACAACACTGTGACTAAATCCTCCCCTTTCTCTGAATCAGTGGCCACTCGGTAATGACCTTAACAAATACTTTTGAATGAATAAACAAGAAATTCAACAAATGACAACTGCCTGTCAATCAACCTCAATTTCTTATTGGGCCACAAGTTATACTTTATCTTAAGAAGTGTTCTAAGCTGTGTATGCCTATAATCCCAGCACTTGGGGGGAGACAGGAGGATCATCAGAAAGTTCAAGGCCAACCTGGGCTACAAAGTGAGTCCAGGGCCAGCCTGAACTACATAGTGAGAGCCTATCCAAAAAAATTAAAATTAAAAAAGAAGAGTTCTAAATCTATTTATCCTTACCATATATTTCTCTAAGAACCACACTGTGATGCAGTAGCCACTACCTATAGATAGTGGCTTAAGTTTTAGTGAATTAAAGCTAAAGAAAATCAAAAATTCAATTCTTCAGTCACATCAGCTTCATTTCAAATTGTTTGGTTCTGTTTTTTTGTGGTGCTGGGGATCAAACCCAGGTCCCTCCTCATGCTAAGCAAGCACTCTACCATGGACCTACAACTCGGCCTGTCATTTCAACTTCTTAGTGGTCCATGGGCTGTTTCAGCCTCTGAAATTCAGACCAATTACATTTCAATCACCATACAAAGTTCTATAAAACTGTGTGGCTCTAGATCTATGAAATAGCTTTTGAGTAACAGGATCAGGGTTTGGGGACATTTGACTTTAATGCTACTTTTAGAATGACCCTGGTGAAGCAAATTTCAGTAACCTTTTGATACAGACACCACTTCTGTATTATTCTATCCTGTGTGCCTGCCAGAGATTTATCAGAGCTTTATTTGCTGTAGTTTTAAGACTTGAATTTCTATGGAATGACTTTGATGAATTGGTTTTTGCCATGTGCATATGTCCTTGCCCCTGGCTGGATCCTGTAGAGTCACCAGCATGTGGTCATTTCATGGGGCTGAGCCTCTGCCCCTCCTTAGTGCTCTGAGCCCCCAGGTAAAAGCTCCGCTGTGCATTATGGATCTAATTACATGCAAAGGCTGTGCAGAGATGAAACAATGGAGCCTGTCCTTTCTGAAGATCCTCAAAGCACACTGTGTTGTCGAAAGCAAGCCTTTGAAGCTTTCTGGATGGAGGGAACAGGGAGACAGCATGCTTAAAATCTGTGCTACCTTTGCTCGGGGTCACTGAGGAGCAACACGCCAACAAGGTCTCCATATGTCTCTGACCCGTGCGATGTTTTGAAGTGGATGCAAAAGCTTCCTCCTGCAGCTGAGGGCTTGCAGAAAATAAAGGAGCTCTGCACCAAACTGGTCATGGACAGATGTCTGCAGCTTGTGAGTGTCTTTCCTTCCTAACACTTCGGCTAGGAAACTTATCCAAAGCAGTTAAGGCCAGCTCACCCCAAAAAAAGATGCACCGAGATCTGGTGATCAATTCCAACAACCTCTTTACTGGGTGTCCTCCACCAGCCACCAGAGAGACCACCCTAAGTGACACTACAGTGACGATACGTGTATATTGCTCTTATGATGCCTCCAGAAGCATTGCAAGTGTTCATTTCCAAATTCTTAGCTTTATCCCTTGCCTGATGCTTCAGATCATTTGTGACTGTCCCATGCTAATAAACCAAACCCTTTAGAAAGTTCCAGTAGAATTTCTTGTTTGATATTTCTTCCACAAATTCATGGCCTTTGGGATCTCGAAAGGATGAACTTGCTGCCCATCCCCAATTAAAACTCCTGGGACCTCCATTGTTCTAGTCCTCTGCTGTCAAAAAATCAGCCATTCCAAAAATTTTTCAAAAGAGCAGCAATGTTATGATCTCATGGTTCTGTGGAATGATAGGTTCTGCTGCTGTCTCCCTGGGCTCTCTCAGGCGCTTGGCATCAAAAATAGCTGGGATTGGAGCCCACTAGAGATTCAGCCTCTCTTGCTTTCAATGTAGCCCTGGGACTTCTCCTTCCCAGAAAACTGGCTGGATTTCAGACAAGAGGGCTCAGGACTCCTAAGATTGGGTATCCAGAGAGTGAAGGAAGAGCTCCAGTCCTCACTGAGGCTGGACCTGCAGAGGAGGTCGTCCCTGCCATTTCTGCTGGGTGATGGTTCCAGCATCATCAGCCCAGGGGAGGGAAAACAGATCCTGCCTCATGTACAAAGAGAGGCTGGACACCAAGGTGGCTCACTGCATAGCTAGTGACTGCCAGGGGAGCTCCACAGAGAGAGTCACAACAAGCGAGTACATTGTAATTTCCTCTCATGTGGCCTTGAGGCTTCTCTTAAAAGAGTGGCTATAAATTCTAGCTTACACTGACAGGACTCCAGGGAAATAGCTTTCATGTTTACAATGTCCTTCTCTCAGTACATTCTTACCACTATAACAAAATACCTTCAACTGAGTAACTGGTAAATTGTAGCCATTTATTTCCCCCACATGGGAGCTAGCAAGTCCCAAACCAAGGTGCCAGCAGATTCAGTGCCTGGTGAGATCCACTCCTCTACTTCCACAATGGTGCCTCTTCTTCAGCTCCTCTGAGAGGACGAGCTCTGCCTGCTCATGTGACATGGGATGAGAGCAGGAATGAACCTGCTCCTTCTTGGCCTTTTAGAAGAGTGCTACTCCTGTTCATGAGGGGTTGGCCCTCAAGACTGAATCACCCCCTAAAGGCTTTATCTGCAAACATTTTTACCCTAGGGATTATGTTTAACCTGAATTTTGGGAGAATGCAAACGCTCAAACCATAGCCTTCCACCCTGGCTCCTCAAATTCCTGTCCTTCTTAAGCAGCTCCAGAACCTTAACTTGTTACAGCACCACCAGTTAAAAGTCTGCTGGGTGTCCTCCGCCAGCCATCAGAGAGGCCACCCTCTCACCTAAATACCGTCTAAATCAGACATGGGTGAAGTCTGGGATATAATTCATCCCAAGGCTAATTGCTCTCCAGCTGTGATCCAGCAAAATCAGACAAGTTCCAATCCAGTGGTAAAACTGGAATAGGACAGACATTCTCATTCCAAAAGGAAGATAGAAAATGAGAACAAAACAGTAGATAACCAGTCCCAAGTCCAAAATTCAAAAGAGCAAACAAAAGATCTTCAGGCTTGAGGATAGGCATTTACTCCTTGACCCATCTTCTGGACCACTGAAGCGGGGTCCGTCCGTATGACTCCCTAAGGATCCCTACAACCCTGCCCCATGGCTTCACTGCGCTCAGCCCATGCAGCTACTCCTGTGGTTTAAAGTCCTGTGCCTGTGATTCTCCCAAGCCAGAGTCACATATTGGCCTGTTTCTGGGGTCTGGAGAGCAGTCTGCTGAATATTGTCCTCGTGAGGTTCTCTACCATATCTGCATCCCTGTGGTTGTCTGCCTGGGCCTTGATCCTTTATAATCTAGAGGCAGCTCTGCTTTTGCATCCTGCAGAGTTAGCACTTCATGCCAAACTTTCTACAGAGAGCCTGAGACAAATGTCTGCATACTTGAGACACATCTTGGCAGCCAAGAAGCAGGGTGCCCAAATACCTGAGGCAGAAACTTGGAGGCTCCCCTGAGCAGCAAGCTTCGAGACTGCAGAGGTACCCCAGGCCCTTTTTCTGAAACCATTCTGATTTCACAGCCAGCACACTCAGAGCCTATGCTGAGCAGGGCAGCCAGGAAGACCCCAGGAACAGTCCCAACCTTGTGACGGAGGCCATCATGCTTCCTTCCATCCGCACGAGCCTCGCTGTCAAGCACCCACCCATGAACATATGTTCCCGCTTCTTACGGGTCAGATCAAAGCTTCTCCAGTTCTACAAGTTCTGTTTCCCTTTGAATCATAAATCCTGCATTTTATTATACACAGTCAGAAGAAGCTGGGCCATGCCCTCGATGCTTTGCTCAGAGAGTTCTTCTGCCAGATGTCCTAGCTCATCACACTCAAGTTGTGCCTTCCATTAAGCATTAGGACAAGGACTTCATCCACCCAGGCCTCTGCCCCTCTGCAGCAAGAACACCGTCCCTCCAGCTCCCAGCACCTTATTCTTTGTTTCTATCTGAGATTTCATCAGAATTGCCTCTCCAGATAAGTCTGTTTTCTCATTACCACACCTAGAGTCTAAGGAGAACTGCACCTTCCCTCTAGGTTTTTCCCTCTGGACCTCATCAGCCTCACTCTTCCCGCTCCCTTCAGGGCAACGTTGGCTTTTTGTAACCCTCACTTCCAAATGCTTCCAGGCCTTTCCTGGCCTAACCTTACAAGTCATGCAGTGATGTCCTTTGCTTCTACCACCTGATGAAGTTACAAGGCCATCAAGATGGAAGCGGAGGCTATCGACTCAGCTGTCTAGGAGAAGCATGACCATGTCACCTGTAGAAGACATGGGACCGGTCATTCGGGCTGGGCACCTTTGGACATACAATATGTACATCAGACCCATTCCTCATCAAGACACAATTCAGTAGGATGGATGGAGGCCATGAAAGGACCTAAGCTGGGGCCTGGCCCTGAACTGTCATACATCTCAACTGTGAACAACCCTGGTAGGAACACATCCAGGAGCTCTTTGTTCTTGCTCTGATGTTTTCCAAATTGTCAGAGCTTCCTGAGAATTTAGACTAGTGTGGGTTAGACTTGTGAAAAGATTCAAATGGATAGCAGATTATTAATGATTTATGAGCAAAACTACCAGCCAGAACTTGTCATCTGTGTGCCACATTCCTTACGCCTAATGCATCACAAGTCAGGGAACCAAGCCGCACTGTCACAGTATGACCACAAGCAACTGCGCCATGTGGGGTGGGACTAAACCAGCCGGCTTTCTAACATCTGCAGTGTGCCAGGCATTCATTGTTGAAAAACAAACAGAAGTATAGAAAATGAGAGTACGATAATAATGTAAGAATTAAAAAATAAGGAAGCTGATTAAGAAATTATTTCAGTAGATTGAAATACCCCAGAATAATAATGCTATCTGGTTATTATTTTCATTTATTACTTCATTATTACTTTCATGAATCAGGTCTATCATCTTTCACATTTCTAAATAAATTTTCCGAGGCCAACTTTCATTCTACCCCCACACTTAGTCTTCTCTTTAACCTATTAAAGGACCTTTATTTTAATGAAGCTAAATTTATCTTGTTTTAAGTCTAATTTTATTCTGGTTTCAAATTATCTTCCTGCTCCAATATTTTCTTTCTGCAGAGGAGAGATTAGTAATTCTCAGAATATTTTTCTCTTAAATTCCACCTTCAGAACATGAAGTCATGTTTTAATACCTGACTTCCGGTTAGAAAGTGTCTGTGTATGCTTATGAGTCTTTTTAAGTCTACTTGTGTGTTTAAAAAAATGCCCCAACAAAGTTAACCAATTTTTAACAAGGGCATAATTTAATTTCAACACTAGATTCTAAAACCAAGATTTTTAAAGCTGGTTTTGTCCCACGTTATCTCACTGCTCCATCAAGGTGGGGATGGTGGCACCAATGATGACAAGAGATAAAATACATGAAGGTTTTTACCTCCAGTTGAGCACTCAGTGAATTGTTTCTGAGCCTGAAAACCACTGTGCCTGGTGAACAATGGTCCCACTCCAAAGCTGGGGAAACAAAGGCTCGAGTGCCATTGTCACTTGGCCAAAGCCATTCCAGTGTTGAGTGTCCGATCCCTAAATGGAACTGGATCGGATCAGTCCAAAGCCTGCCGTCATTCCTGGTTCCTCCCACATCCTAAATTGGCCATCATTCAATTTGGGTCCAGAACAAGAATGGATAACTTTTAAAAACATGCGTTGTATGTTTAGTGGTGCTAGGGATTGAACCCAAAGCCTTTACACTGAGTCACATTATAGCCCTTTTGCTCTTTAAAAATTATTTAACCTTGAGACTGAGTCTCTAAAATGTTAAATTATCCAGGCTGGGCTCAAACTTGTAATCCGCCTGCCTCAGCTTCCTAAAGTGCTGGATGGCAGGCATGGACCACCCTGTCAGATTTTAAAGCATTAGTCATTAAAGCTGCTGAACCCTCCCCTTTGCAGAGCTGGGGAGGGGGATGGAAGGAGCAGGCGATCCAGCTGTGGGTGAAAAATGACTCTCAGGAACCATCTTTCTGGGGCTCACACTCCAGAACAAATTTGTAGAAAGAGACAGAAAGAAACAAAAGAAATTTTCTTCTTAATCATCCCTTCTAAGAGAGGTCCCTTTTTCCAGGGCAAAGCTATAATAGCGACACAGCCTCAGAGTATATAGCAAAGACATTAGCTCCGGGAGGCACTTAATGATACCTCCAGAGCATAAGGATTGTGTCGTAGTGTAGTTATGAAATGCAGCAGCTGCTGGGCTCAGCACATACATGCATCAGCTTCTTTCACCTCTGCCTTCTTCTCACCTCCAGTAGTTTTAAAAGAAGCAAGCACAGGAGGCCAAGCAACCTGCCTGAGGTCCTGCTGCTAGTTATCAGGGTGACTGGAAATTAAGCACTGGTCTCTGACTGCAAATACCTGCTCATGACCATTGCTCTGCAGAGCAGCATGAGGCAACTTGGCTGCCCCTCCATCTCTCTGAGGACTAGATGCCCAAATGTGACTGCTGTGAAGATTATATGGTTCTTCAGACCCAGATGAGAGATTTTCAGTGGCCCTTGCTGTTCTGTGGTGACATCTGATAAGACCCAGCAGTGCTCCTTGTTGTAATTCTACCCTGGGAATGACCCCTGGGCAGCAAGACAGACCCATTATTGAGAGACTCAAAGCCTCAGCGTCCTGGAAAGACATGCGTCATACACGGGACTCCTCAATGAAAACATTGGCCCTTTGCTAATGGCTCTCCCGGCCCCACCCTCTTCCTCTTCCCATGCCAGAGCGTGCTTGCCTAATGCATTGATGCCTGGCCCTGGTAAATAATCATCCCTTTTCCTCTTCAGGGCCAACTTCGTTTCCGAAGAAATGCCAGCTGGTGCTTTAGAAATGTCAGCATTTTTACAAATCTCTTTTAGATCGCTGCCTTGGTGCGCCCTCCATCTCATAGTCACTAAGCCCTCTCATGCTGACATTGATGCCTGATCATCCTGGGGCCCGAGCTCTAATTGGCTTGGTTCCTCTCAAGGGTGCTGTGGGCAGCTATCTCTCTACCCAGCTGCAGCCTGCCCGCCCATAGGAGGGTAATATTTGCTCCCCTGAGACAAGGCTCCAGGCACCAGTCCCAAACAGGGGCTTCCTGGGCCAGCCTTCCTGAGGATGCAGTGGTAGGTATTAACCCCCTGTTCTTGTGTTGTGGTCTTTTCACAGGGATTGACTACCTCCACCCCGACCTGGCCTCCAACTATGTAAGTAGGAGTGGGCATCAGGTGGGGGAAGGGAGTGAATGCTTGTCAGTGTTCTGGAGCCCAGGTTATTAGGAACACACTTGAGGACACACACTTGCAAGCTACAGGAACAAACCTGTTCACACCCACACAGATCACACATGCACTCACAGACACACCTGCAGGCACATTCAGACACATGTGCACGCACGCACAGAGCCTATTTTGTTACCATCTCAGTTCAGGTCAAAGGCAAAGATCAAGGGCCATGGTTTCATGAGAAGAAGCCAAAGACACTAGAAGTCTGAAAGAACAGAGTATAAAGAAAATCAGGGTGAAAGAAGGAAGAAAAGACATCTGGCAGGTCCAGGTCACCTCCAGCTGCACTGATGGGGGAAGCGAGCCGTGTGGGTTCTGGCTGGACAAAACCAAACACGGTAGCAACTCACTGTGCACCCATCGCTGTGTGAGAGTTAAGAACTTTATCTTTTTGCTGTTTTTGTTGGTTGTGGCCACTTCACATTGACTGCACAATACACAGAAACACTCACACAAGCACACACAGCACACTGAGCATGACCCTTACAGGCGTGAGCTCTTCAGAGTCATAGTGAACACTGCCCCTAAAAGTCCTTTCGTGGAATCAATCACTTTTAACCCCAAAGAGTATGCTCATCACACATTGGTGTGTTCCTTTCAGAGTATTCCAGCTGTCACTAACCTATTCTTCCCCAATAAAACTCCATGTTTACACATAAAACTGTCAGCTTAGTAGCTGAAGAGACTTGCGTTTAGGAAAGGGCTTCTCCTTAAAGAGGAGAAAGGGAGGTTTAAAGCAGAAGTGTCCACAGTCTCCGTTCTGGGTCCTCTGCCCCAAAGGCCTGTTATCAATGTTGCTGAAAGTGGGTTTCTGTGTGCTCTGTTCACTGGGTTTCAGGAAATATGGCAATGGTGGTTCTCTGCCTACTGTGTGGCTTATAAACCTGCATGCCTGAAAATTGAGCTGAAAATCATTTTAGTGTTAAAAAACATAAACTGAATCATTCGCAGTTCAGTCATGACAGCCCCCGAGAGAAATGACAGTGACCGAACCTCATCTGTGTTCCCAGGAATAATAATCCAATTTCAGAGAAAAGACAGTGACACCCTGCTTGGAAGTTGCAGAGCTGGCCTCACTGGGCCTCTTTCTCCTCCCTGGTCCTGGTGACTGCCTGCACCCCTGGTCGTCCGCCCTGTTGCCCGTGGCCCCTCTGGTGCTCTCCCTGGCTCTGTGGCCTCCGAATCCCAGGAGAGGGGTCTGAGGTGTCTCTGGAGGAGAGGTTGCGAAGCGCATGTGTGGCACTTTCTCCAAGGCCCTGCTGCCCTGCAGAGGCAGAGAAAGGACACAGTTGCAGAGCACATAGGCCAGCATGGTGGGCAGGAGTGCCCTCTGCGCACAGAGCCCCAGTGCTTCCCAAGGTTGCCACAGTCCCTGGACCCGGCGCCTCCTGCAGCAGCTATACAAGGTCGGCTAATTCCCAAGTAAATGTTGTTCCAAGGTGGGGTGACTTCCCTCCTGCACCCACAGTCAACTTTGGAAGGCCAAGGACACTGTGACCGGTCTCCAAGGCCTATGCTTCCCAGCACCCAGCCTGGGAGTTTCTGGACATCTGCTTCAGATGCCAGCTATCAGATTAAAAAGAGGTCTCAGCCAGACACGGTATGTGTGTCCCTGGCCCTGGCACTCTGGGAGGCTGAGGTGGGGATCACAAACTGGAGCCCAGACTAGGCAGTTTAGTAACTTAGTGAGACCCTGCCACAAAATAAAACATAGAAAGGACTGGAGATGTAGCTCAGCACAAAGGCCCTGGGTTTAATCCCCAGCCCTGCAAATTTGAGAGGGCAGAGGGTGGATCAGGCTACTTCACCTCAAGGGAAATCCCCCAAGGCTCTGCAGAGCTGCAGGGGTAGCACTAGTGTCCGTGAGATCCCTCTCCGGAGCCTGGGAATCGAGGTGGCCTCACAGAGGGCTGGCTGACCTTGAGCACTAGGCTGGGCTCCGAGCACTTGGAATCTTCTTCCTTTATTTTTTTTCCAAGATCATTTTCCTTAATTAAAAAACAAATACATGCTCTCAGTAGAAATTTTGGAAAAGCATAAAGCAAATTAAAAACTAGCCATAATATTACCATTTTAATATCCTGAACTTCCATTCCTAGTGTATGTTTAAATGAAATTTGACTCACAGTGTTCACTCATCTGCCTGATACACCAGGAATATTTTTATATTATTTAAATATTCTCCAGAGAAGTTTTTAGGCACTGTATAGCGTTACCTCATGCCATGATTTATCAGAACAGTTCAATCCCCGATTGTTGGATACTTGGGGTGTTTACAGTGGCCCTTGCTCTGCAGGAGGGATGAAGACTGGGACACTGAAACCAGGCCCCATAACCTGCTCAGAAGAGCTGAGAGAACTGGAAATGTACGTTTTTAAATGTTTTCAATTATCTGGTGGCATGGGGCATTCCACGGGTTCAGTAGCTTCTCCCAGAAAATTCCCTCCTCTGTCGTCTTTATTTTAGTTAGAAATTTGACCCCATCTGTAACAGCGTGAGAGTGGCAAGCGGAGTGGGCCAGAGCGATGCATCCCGGGGAGGACGCCAGCTGGGAAATGGTGGGAGCGAAGGACCGGTGGGCAGTGTCTCGCCTGCTTGGGTGACTTAATGGCTCGGCGGTGGGGAGCCACTGCGGGCCCCTGCAGAGGTACTCTGGAGGTCCCCAGCGGCAGATCCTGAGTCAAGGGCCTGGACACAAGGAGTGCATTCATTTGGCAAGCGGCCCCAGGAAACAGAGCTGGAGGGAGAGGAGAGACTGGAAGGGAGGTAGCCAGTAGGCCACCCGCAGGCAAGCCCCTGACCTCCGTGGACAGCTGGAACTGCGTTCCACTCGGGAGCCCTGGGCCGTGGTGTGAAAGGCCTGTGTGTGGCAGGAGGAGCCTGGAAGGATGGGGAATCTGTACTCCCACTCTGTTGGACACTAGAGGAGGAGCTCTGGTACCAGAGGATGTCCCTAGACAGCCCTTCCTCCTCCACCCAGCCGCGGGGACAGCCCTGGGCAAAGAGCCGTGGGCATGGGGAGCTGCCACTCACCTAGGGAGGGAGGCAGCAGGTATGCGGTGTGTGCACCGACCTCAGCCCTGGACCGGAGGCCTCTGGAATCTCTTGAAGGATGAAATCAACAGAAATGTTCTGTGTTGGTGCTGAAATCAAAGAAAAACTCCTCCATGAGAAGTTAAGATTTCACTCAAGCCAACTTTGTATGTTTTAAGAGAGGGATGAGAGTATGCCAGGAGTTCAGTGTTCTTTCCATTCAACTGAGAATTAAAATGCTCTGCAAGTGTAAATCAATAGGAATGTAAGTCATTAGTGTTCATGTAATTCGACAAATCCGCATTGAGCCTGTTAAGCATTAAGAGCAAAGGATAATAACAACCACTATGGTTCTGTGCTTGGCTTTACTCTGAAGGATCCAGTCCACTCGTAAATGTTCACCATTCCAAATAATTAAAATTTTCCCTCTTCCGCCTCCATAATAGCATGAAATGGGGGAAGAGGGCACAAGGGACCTATGGTAAGATTCTCGCACACACAGCATCACCCAGCTTGGGAAGGACACGGGAATGGGACACATGTGCAGGTGAGGCAGGAGAGTGGGGACAGTGCATGTCCTTGCTGCATGGCTCCCAGGCCAGCGATGACTGCAGGTTAACTCACAGTGCTGGCCAAGTGTGGGGTCCCTGGGCAGAGCCCTGGACGAGAGGACTCCTCTTCAAGAACCCATGGGTGTGACTATACCTTCCCATGCTCTCTCCAGGGGCCTCCTTTGCTAAGACCACAAAGGTGAGTGAATGGCTGTTGAGCCTGTAAAACCCAAAGAGACCTTCTGCCAGGTGTTGGGATGTTTTCCAAGGCAGACCACAAGACCAGACCTTGAAAACAGGTGCAGTCATCTTTTTCATGCCCGTGAGTTCCGACTGAACATGCAGAGACCTTTTTTCCTGTCATTCCTCCCTATCCAACACAGTGTAACAGCTGTTCACACGGCATTTGAATTATTAGGTGTCATAAGTCACCCAGACATGCCATAAAGTGTATAGCGGACATGCACAGGTCATAGGCAAGTGCCATTCTAGTTACATAAGGAACAGGAGCAACTGTGTATTTCAGCATAGGGAAGCCCTGGCACCGATCCTTCATGGATACCAAGGCACAGCTGCACTTCACTGGGATTTGCATAGAAATCCCAGGAAGCACCAGAAGGGGACACAGGAAGTGGTATCTAGAAAGAAGAGCAGCCGCAGGAGTTATGCAAATTGCCACTGAGGGCAATAGGAACTTAGTTTCCCTAGAGAGCTCCTGGAAGCAGTGTAGACAGAGCTTGGCTCAGAGTTACCCACCAGCTCCTGCCAAGCCTGGGTTTGAGGCTGCTCCCCAGGATGCTATACGTGTCCTACCTATGTATGTATAGGGAACAGCACAGTATCCAGTCATGTGAAAGTGACAGTGTCCCCATGTGCCCCCTGTTCTTCTGCCAGCCTTGTTAGAACCACATGCCCAGGCCCAGGAGAAGGAGGAGCAGTATATGGAAAAGAGCTGGTCTGACTGCCCCTGCAGGGAGCCTGAGTCACCCGGACCACAGTAAAAAGCAAGGCTGCCCAGCTGAGCCCACCAATACCAGCCAAACCCTAGGCACCACAGAGGCAGGCAGGCCCAGCCAGACCTGGTAGAAGTGCCCAGCCTAGGCCACCCCTGCAAGGTGTCTGTTGGTGGCCACTGCTGACACAGTCCAGATTTCGTGTAGCACCTGTTACCTTTGCCCAAGCACGGAGCTCCCTCAGTCCTCTGGTAGCACTTGGTGCCCGCCCCAGCCAAGGGAGAACCCACAGTCACTGCTCAACTTCTGGTGGGGCTCTGTCCCAGCAAACCCAACTTAGCTGAAAGCATCCTCAGTCAACGATGCATTTAATTCACCCAACCTCCAGGACACCTCGCTGCCTTATATGTGCTCAGAACATGACATTAGCCTGTCATTGGGCAAAATCATCCAACTCGGCAGTTATTTTATTTTAAAAAGAGAGGGAAAAGCAAAGGAAAAATAAAAAAGTGTTGAATATCTAATGTAATTTACTGAATTCCTGTACCAGAGATTGTGGCAACGTAGTGTACTACAGTGGCTCTAGGATGCCCCCTCGAGGTCATGTGGCTGAGGGGATCTGTCCTGTGGCTGCCATCACAAGGCTGGGGGGGGGGGGTGTACCACATATTGCTAGACTGGGGAGATGAAACTGAAACTTGAAGCAGGGCTTCTATCCACTGTGTATGACTGCCACCACGGGGTGTAATGCACAATTCAAACCATGTAAATCAGAGAACAGCTCTATAGATTTCCAGCTCTGCCCTGGACCTCCTGAGTCCAAAGCTTTGGGACTAGGCCTCCTCATGTGTGTTCCTTTAAAGCTTTTCAAGATTCTGGTGATTCACATGGACACCTCTTTGCGCCCTTCACTTATATACTCAATGAACCATTTATTCACTCAACATAATGCTTTTCACACAGTATGTGTGACTGCGTCACAGACTTAGGTCAAGACTCTTTGTAGATAGGATCACTTTGCACATATTTTGTATCCCCGTTAATACTTAAAAATGCTAAGAAGGCACTTAATAGTATTTATTAAATTGCACTGAATATTAATTCATCAGTACTATAACAAATAAAACCAGGTGCTTTCTCAGGTCATCTCTGGCCCTCTATCTACCATGCCTAGAAACTCTGGCATGTGGATCCTGCACTTCATGCTCCCAACCAACTCCTAGATGAGTGCCACCATTGGGTCCCCACAGTTCATGACACTGGGGAAATAAATACAGGACCCTAGCCCCTCCCTGAGCTTCCTTAGCCACAGGCCAGGAGAGAACAGGATTCTGGAGGTGGTCGTCCTATGTTACTTCCTTTGTAAAATCTACAGCCCCTCAGGATGACGAGAATAGGAGAAGACAAATTAGGCTCTTTGGTTCTGTTCAAAATTCAGAACATCACTGATACCACCAGGGTTGTATTTCACCAACAGAAGTCCTTGGGAGGACAAGCAGCTGCCCCAAGGGACCTGCACTTTTCCTTTCTTCTGATGGTCCTGGTGGTGACCATCTCTGGGGAGGGGCCCAGGCAGCCCAGAGGTGGCAGGTGGTAGGTGACCACAGTGATGAAAGGGTGACTGTTATAGACAGGCTCAGCTCTCAGGCTGAGATGACTCAGATGCCATCAAGAATTGATCACATACATTGCTCCGGGCTTTTAAAAGCATGAATATTTAAATAAGCACATTAATACTGCATAAGAAATTGAAGCTTAAATAACCTGTGTGTCTCACTGGAAAGAGAGCCTGGCTTTTGTTCAAAGCACTCATGAATCCTGACCGGATCATAAGGTGCTTTAGCCCCACAGGGGTCCAGACTGCATCCTGGGATGAGAATGTTTGTCACAATAATTTTGATTGATAGATGACTGGTCAAATGACTATCATCTGACCTAACCCACGCACTGGAGAAAACTGTTTTACAAGGACATCCTTTGGCATGAAAGTGGGGGAAAATAAAATTATTTAATGAAATGAAGCTCCTTATTTGAACCTAAAGTACAGCTATAAACAAAAGCAAAGAAAAAAATCTGTTCAGTCGTTTTTCCAAATTGCTGTTGACTCAGCTTTGTTCTGCTGAACACAATCAGCCCGTGGGAGGCCGTACTGACCTCCTACTACGTGCAAAATGCTATCCACAATTCACAAGTGAAAGCCCCAGCCCCTGGCCTCAGGGAATTAGGTTACAACTTCTCAGTACTATCTTGGAAATAAAATACCACCCGCTTGAGAACACAAGAGAATCAGCTCCAAAGTTAAGGGAAAAAACTTAAAACGCATTGGAAGACCAGAGATGAACTTGTTTTCTCTGATGGGAATAGCATAGAAATGCATTGCTCAATATGATATTAGATGAATGGGTGACTGGATTTTTACCTACAGAGCCGCTTCCACCAAGAAAGTAACCTGCAGAAATAATTTCCTTACCCCGAATTCCCTAATTAACAGTGACTTTAAAGCTAAGATAATGTCTTTCAGCTCTTTCACTCATGAAAGAATGACCGGGAGGTCTTATTCCCCAAGGAAATTATTAACAGACACTTTTTCTATGCTTGGATATTTGGGTGGGTGGATGGATGGATGGATGTTAATGAAATTACCAGGATTTTATTTAATTTATGGTCAAACATAATGTTCAGAAAATGTGTAGCAATACATACACTACATGGTAAGCCACAGAAAAACCATTTATGCTACTGTAAAAATATTTAAAGATTGTTTTTTTCTACTGTCATTATTTCCTTCTTATTCTGACCACCAAGGTATACGCACTGAATCCTCAAGCTATGAAACACTACTTCACTGGCTTTTTCTCTTGGGGTTTCTACCTCAGAGAACCCAGAATTGTTAGTTGACCTTGGCTTATTTGAGACAAACTTTTCACATCATTAATTGGACAACCACTCCTCACCATAGCTGCCATGAGAAATGTGCACCCATCATGGTGGCATCCACTTTTGTTTTTCCCTTTTCTTTTCATTATACGGCCTTGGAGCCACAGATCTGGGTGTGTGGCACAGACAGGCCCAGATTCCTGAGCAACTGTGCCCCATCTGAAGGGAGGGAGCACCGGGAAGCCACAGACAAGTGGTGCCATCCACCAGGCTTGCCCACATCTGTCACCAAACAGCAGGGCCCTAGCAGGCAAGTCCACAAGAGCCTGACCACATGTGCCTCGCCAGGGCAAATGTGGACAGGATTTGGGTGGAATCATCTGAGTTGTTTTATGAAATAACAAGAAAGGCCCAAACCTCAATTAAGAAAGCCCAAACCCTGAGCTGTAGAGTTGTCTAATACACATATTTGCAATTATGTTGAATCATAAATTCTACAACTTTCATTTCAAATAGATGCCATTATCTCCTTCAGAATCTCTCTATAATTTTTCCTTGAAGATAAAGCCCGGCAGAGTTCTGAGGTGGCCCCTAAGATTCCCTCCCCGTGTGAATACTCTACCATGTGTGTGAGCAGGACCTATAAATAAGACAGGAGGTTAGTGCCATGATTCGGGTGCCTTATATAGCAAAAGCAAAAGGAATTTTTCAAATTAAGGTTCCTAATCATTGAACTTAAACTAATCAAAGAGAAGATTCTCCTGGATGGACCCAAATTGATCAAATGAGTCCTTTGAAAAAGGATCTGCAGACCAGACAAAGAAGACGTCAAAAAATTCCAAGTAATAGCGACCCTCCCCCACCCCCTGGTGGTGTGGAGGAGGTATTGCCGATTGAGGAGCATCACTTGGAACATGACTTTTGTTCCAAGGTTGTTATCTTACTAATAAAGTATTCGTAAGAGAAGTGGTGGCCTTCTCTAAAGTATTCGTAAGAGAAGTGTAGGAGCTAAGGCTAACAGTCCTACTGCTCAAGCCACTGAATTCTGCCACAACCAGTGGACTCCAGGCCTTAGGTGAAATCTTCACCCCAGCTGAAAGCTTGGTTGCAGGCAGGGGGGCCCCTGGGTAAAGCACCTAGCCAACCATGTTCAGAAACTCTGAGGTGTTGGATTGGTGTTGTTTTAAGCCACTATGATTGTGGTAATTTGCTATGCAGCAATAAAAAATTTGATATCATCTTCTTAGTTATAGTGGACGTTTGAGTCTCAACCAAATGACTTGCTTTTGCTCTGAGTCCATAAAATAGATCATTCTTTAGTTTTTATGTTTTTCAATATATTTGCTTTTTCCTCAGAAATACTTGGACTTCCTACTTATTGCTAGTGGGATTTATAAGTAATAATTCTGCTTTAACTAGAGGGTCAGAGAAATTTAGTGTGGGAGTCAAGAGTGCCAGGGATAACACCCCTGAAATCAAACCTATTTATTTTTTTACTGTGTGACCCAGGGCAAGTTAATCTCTCCATGCTTAAATTTTCTCATCTGTAAAATAATAATACTGAATGTATTAATCAGCTTTACATTGCTACAGCAAAATACCTGAGGCAACTAACTATATGAGAAGAAAAGGTTATTTAACACATGGTTTTGGAGATTCAAGTTCCAGGATCTGATAGGCCCCATTGCTTCGGTCACTGGTGAGGTTGATGAGTAGCAATGATAGGAGCACATCTTGGAGCCAGAAGTCACATCTTGAGCCAGGAAGGAGAGAGATTAAAAGAGATGGGATGGGTGAGGTTCCACAATCCTTTTGAAGGGTGCAGCTTGATGATCCAAGGACCTCCTATGAGGCCTCATGTCCTAGAGGTTCCTCCTGCTCCCCTGGCACCATCCTGGAGACTAGGTCTGTCACAGATGAGCCTTTGGGGGCAGTCAACATCCAAGATATCACTCGGACCTTATCAGTGATTGTGCTCATTTTCTCAGTGATGTGCACACAGCCTTGGAATATCCTTGCACTGGGACACACTCCATGAGCCCTTGCTCACCCAAGACTGTGTGGCCAGGATCTAGCAAAGGAAGATCAGAAGACTGAGGCAATCAGAACCCAGGGTCCATGCTCGAGCTCCTCTTGCTGTAAGGACTCACCCGGAACTCACAGAGAATGAAACTGAATTGCCAGTTAGCGTGTTAAGTCTACGTGTTCACACTTTCCTTCCCTCTGCTGCTCCTGTAAAGCATGCAGAGACTTCATGAGAGCAGCCTTTCTTTGATTTACTCTCAGCCAGGGCCTGCATATTGCAGCGGGCAAAATACTTAGCACATTTCTTGTATGAAAAATTATACTTTAGTCCTCACTTTCACCTTATAAACATATCGTGGTTAGAGATAGGCACATAGACTGACAGAATGCATAGAGTTATATTTGCTCATTGTTACAAAAGTCCAGTATGTCTGTATATGTTGTGTGTCCATACACACATCAGAGAGAGGGTAATTTGGTAAAAGAGACTGGATTGCTTATCATTACTAACTAGCTGGGTTGGATACCCTGGAAGAGGATGACACAAGGACTCCTGGGTGAGGGCCCTCAGGCAAAGGCAAGGCAGGAGGCAGGACAATACGTAGCATGGTCTCTGCTGGAGCCCAGCCTGGACCTCATCCCACAGGGAGCACCAAAGCCTGAGTCACATCACACAGCAGGTTTCCTCTTGGGATGAGAATCAGCACTTTGTGCTCCTATGTCCATCTGTCACTGACTTGAACAGTCTTTGCAGAAGTGCCCACGTGTAGCCTCCCAGGCTTAGTGATTCATCTGTCCAAGGGCAATATGCAAGGAAAGGAGAGAGTTGTGAATTTCTAGCAGCCATGACTCCCAGAGCTGGGGTTCAGGAATTCTGGCCCAATGAAGGAGCTTTGGCCAGGTACCAACTTCACCCTGCATGGTACAGCACCTCCTTGGTGCTCTTAATGCAGAAAAGGCCTGTACCTTAGTACTCTCCATGTCCTCAGTGCATTGCACAAGACCTTAAACGTAACAGTTAACTGTCCCTACTGGTTTGTCAAATGAATGAATGAAGTCAAGAGAAAGTTAACATCAAGGAGAAGGATCCATCTAAACAAAGCAGGGAAGGAATACAAGATGACAGAAGGACCATGCTATCAGCAGAATAAAGTCCCCTCCCCGAGATGTCTGTGATCCAATTTTTGGAACTTGTGACTACGTTATTTGGAACTTGTGACATGGCATACATAAAGACACTTGGCCAGTGGACCCAAGGTTGGTTTAAGATTCTCCAGGTAGTCAAATGCAATCCTATGTTTTTTATAAATGTGAGGTGTAAGCTTGATTGTTCAACTTGATTGGCTTGGGAGCCACCTGGTGGATTAGAAAAGCACATTTCTGGATGTATCTGGATGGGCCATGGGAATGTGGCCTTAAATACTGTATCTGGTCCCTGGCCCCTTCCTCTCTGCCACTGTTCTACTGCCACTGCTTCCTAATCATCATGAACTAAGTAGCTTTGTTCCACTGGGTCCTTCCACCATGATGTCCCCACCTTGGAGCTGGCTTGACCATGAACTGAATCTCCTGAAACCATGAGCCAAATTAAATCCCTCCTCCTTTAAATTGGGAATATCAGGCATTGTGTCCCAACAATGGGAAAGCTGACTAACATAAATGAAAGGGAAAAGCAGACCAGGTCAGAAGCAGCATGAAGGAAGAAGAAGGGAAGAAGAGATTCAGAGTACGAAGATTCAACCCATTTACCATCTCTGAAGGAGAAAACTGGCCATGGCCCTAAGTGACAGCTTCCAAGGAGACAGAGACTCAGTCGCTCAAGGAACTGATTAGCAAGGGGACAGTTTTCCTCCGAAATCACTGTAAGGAAACACAGCCTTGCTGGCACCTGGGCTGTAGCCAGTGAGATTGTATCTTGTAGTTCTGACCTATAGAACTGCATGTAATAAACTTATGTTGTGTTGCTTCAAGCCAGTGTTAGCTGGTACTGACTTGGGCCAGCAGCAGGAGAAAATGAACACAGGCTGGTATTCCCTTCCCCAGGAGGAGAACTGAGCATTCACATCCCATGAGAGAAAAAGGTGACTCTGGATCACTCTGACACATTCCCAGCCCCACAGGCTCATTGGAGACACAGGGGGCCTCATTCTGAGGGCAGCAGTTACCTGGAAGATGGACCTATGTGGCCAAAATCCATCCCACAGGATGCTGTCCTCCTCTGATGATGCCCAGAGCCCTGCCCTCCCCATCTCAGGCTGCCTCGGGGCGGGCACCGTCTCCAATGTAGGTTGATGTGGGTGAGGGTGTGAGGGCATGGCCAGTGCTTTCATCTCCTTTCAAGTCCCCAATCATCTGGCTAAAACAAATATCCTGCATCCACAGAATGATAGACCTCGCCGTGCCAAGGTTAAGGCCATGGCAGCTCAAGTGCTATTAGAGAGGTACTAGCCCAGGACTCCACAGAGGCAGAAACTGAGCACCTGCATGGCAATGAATCATCAGAGGTCACACAGCAGGTCCTGCAGCTAGGTCTCAGCATCCCCTGAGGTTGCACATACCCTCCTCTCCACTGAAGTACTGGATGCTTCCAGTCTCCAGATGAACACTAGCCCTAGTGAAGACCCAACCACAGGTCCCTCTGAAAGAACCCCAGGCTTCCTGACACTGGGCTTTTCACCTTTCAAGCCTCCTCCTCCACCCCCACCCTGCCACCCACCACTACCCGGCAGTCAGCCCCTATCACACACCATCTTGTCTGCACCACCACCCCTGGTGCTCTCTGTGTCTCCACTTGCAGCCACCTGCTCTTGCCCTGGGCTATCGAAGCCTCTGAGTCCCTCACACACTGATACATCTGGAAGTTCACATCCCCTCTGGACATCATGAACCTCTAACCCACCGGGGAGCAGACAGAGGGTAGCAGCCTGCCAGCGCCCCCTGTAGGACCAGATGAGGGCTACTCCCGTGAGCTTCAAGTCCTGCCTTCGCTTGGCTTCTCCCTGCCCTGTTTGGCCTCGCAACTCTACTGGCTTTTGCTGGGGTCGCCTCCTTAATAAGGCCCTTGCCACAAGGCTGCATCTTGAGCTGGTTCCTGAGGATCCCAGCCTTACATGGGTGCAGGCTGCAGCAAAGCAAAATTTTCCACCCTCCTGGCCAAGCCAGGGAGAATCTCTGACGTGGAAATAAGATTACCCTCTCAGCCATAGTAACCCTGCTGGCTCACAACCTACGGGAAATTATTTTTCGCAAAGAAAGAACCCTTAGTTACTAACTGATAATTAAAACCTAAAGGCAAGAACAGGAAGCCAGGGCCCAGCTCTTGGCAGTATACCTTATCTGTTATGGGGAGGTCTGAGCTCTGGATATGGGGTGCACAGAACCCCCACAAAGAGCTGTCTGTGAGGTAGGAGAATAAGATGCATTGCAGCATGTGAGAGATGTTTTCGTTACACCAGGAAAGAGCAGGCTTGCGTGTTATGACTCCAATGTTGCCAATTGTTTTAAAATAGGTTTCACATAAATTTAAGCTTTTGGGGTGCATTGGTTCAAGGACTACCGTTGAGTCTCTGCAAAACAAAATGCAGTTGGAGCTTTCCAGCCCTCAGTCTGCCCTAATGTCTGCCCTAATGACTATCTTCAGAATCAAGGGCCCCGAAGGGGTTGTTCACATGATGTGAACACTGGGTCTTTATTGAGTTATCAGAAAGTATCATTTGAATGTGAGGCTCTGAAATTCTGATGTGGGACACTGGGCAGCCCTATCTTTCTCCGCCACCACACCCTACACACACCTGCGCATTGCTGCTCTCTAACTTGCAGAGATGATTCCAGAAGATTCCATGAGAAGGTACCAGCCCCTGAGTAGCTTCCTGTGTGATGACCTCACACACAGTATTTCAGCCTGTCACTCACGATCACATCATCCAGGCCACTCAGCCAAAGCTTTCCTGGGGAGTTTGATCTGTCACTTGCCTGGTCCACTCACAAATAATCTGTGGAGCTGACTGTTGGTTAACACCTCCCTCTCCTCCCTCGACCACTTCGCATGCCCCTGTCCTGTCCCAAGGCCTCTCTCAAGGTTTCTGGCCATGGCTTCCCCTCACCCAGCTGCTCTCTCTGCCTCCCCATACACTTCCACCTGTTCTGTGTATTATGATAGAAATTACTCATTTGTACCTTGGTGAACACCAGACATTCACCAGGAAAGAGAAGCTCTTAGTGGCAACCCAAGGTGCTCAGTTCAGGTAATGAATATTTGGGTGCTCGCTGGCTCCTGGGGAGAACTGATCTCCCTTCTCATGACCACAGCCAAGGAAAAGATGAACCTACTGCATAAGACTGCCGGTCTCTCCCAAGACAGAACCATAGACAGGGGCAGGAGTGATTGTCTTTTCACTTTCAACTCATTCATTTGTGCTATGTACAATTCACAAGAATCATTTGGTAACTCAGGGAACGCATTTCAAGCTAAAAAAATTAGCCAAGGGTTTTTGTATACAGGATCACTAATCAAAACATTTTGAAAACTAAAATGAAAAGACATGTGTGGTCACATTCTTAGCTGATAAGCTTTGCTTAATCTCTATTCCAGTAAAAGGGAATTCCCAAAATATAAGGACTCTATTCACAGGGTTCTCTGGAGGAATATGCCATTACAAGGTCGTCATTGTTAATATTGAACTCAGCGCTCTATATTTACAAATCCTGCCCAGGGATACCAAACGTGCCTGAGAAACATTGCTAATAATGATGATCATGGATGCTATCAACTCCTCACAGGGAATGCATCAAATACCAATTTAAATGCAAATGAATTTTATCATTCCAAATTAGACTTATTCCATTGTGTGGAAATTAATATAGAAAATAATATTGAACACTAAATTGCACATAATTAATATTGACAGGATGAAAAATAGACACTGTCATTTCAGTACTTGGGGAACAAGTCTTGCCCTGAGTGTACTGTGTGTATAATTAAGGGTGGCTGGAACACAATACCCCAGGGCTGCCAGGACTAACGTGCAAGATTAACAGGAAAGCAATATTAGCAGGACACATGGCAGTGATATATCCCAGGACCCCGCCAGCTGTTCTTCAGGTCTAAGGAATGCGTGCTTAAACTTGTACTTCAGTGATTGAGTATTATTTTAAAATAATTTCTCAAGTGCTCATGTGCTAAAGAGAGCTTTAAAATTAATCTATTTGTTGTAAACATGAAAGCAAAGAAGACCTTTGTCACTTCTCCAATCTAACCTAGGGGTGGGCAAACTATCTTTGCCAGGCTGGCCACCTGTTTTCATAAATGAGTTTTACTGGGATGCAGCCACAATCAGTTTGCCTCTTTCCTATGCCTGCTTTATGCTATAATAGCAAGTGGGGCCTGAAAAACTTAAAATATTTGTTATTTGACCCTTTATAAGAAAGTCTGAAGAAATATGTTGACCTAACCAATTGTGTATTAAGACATAGGAAAATGATTTTATTAAAATCACAGCTGGATCACTTTCTATTTGTGTGGCATTGGGTAAAATTCTGGCCATCTCTGGGATTTTTTCCATCCCTCAGGTGGGGAGTTGTTGTTGCCATTGTTTTTTGTTTTGTTTTGTTTTGTTTTTTTGTGTGTGTCTTTTTCATTTTTATCAGTACCAGCGATCGAACTCACAACCGCCTGCTTGCAAGGCAGGTGCTTATGCCGCTGAGCTAAATCCCCAGCCCCATTGCCATTGTTTTAAGCCAGAGTCTCGCTATATAGTCCAGGCTGGCTTGAACCCACTCTGAAGCCCAGGCTGGCCTCAACCTCACAAGGCTCCCACTTCCTCAGCCTCACAAGTGCAGGGGAAAAATTCTTCATGCCCAGATGCATCTTCATTTGTAAACAAACACAATTGAATCGTTGTCTGTTACATCTGTAAAATCTCAGGAAACCTTCCTCCCTTCCAATAAAATCTCTGATTAAGAAGGGAAAACTGAATTGGCTTTGGAAGAAAGGAAATAGTCAGGTACTTTGAATCCACTTAATTTGCTTCTGAGAATGAGAGACAGCGTCAGACTTGCGCTCCTTCTCCTCCTCCATGACCAGCACTCCATGCATGAGTCTCTTCAGCCGAGCAATTTCAAAGGGTTTCACAGCCATTTCCCTCGCTGACACTGAGATGTGGAGACCCAGACCAGGGCTGCCTTGGGGTTTGGTCCCAGGAAGCACTGGCAGAGGTTGGGTTGGAAACAGGGAAGACAGCAGACACAGGGTGGGCAACAAGCAAGACCCATCTGTGGGTGGGACCAGGATGTAGCTCAGCACCTGCAAGGCAGAGGCATGGGCACCGTGCACTAGCACCCTCCACACACGGGTGAGGCTGACAGTGCGATGGGGGGGGGGGGGCGACGAGCAATATGCCATCCCCCAGGTTGCCGCAGAGAAAGATGATGTAAGGGCACTGCAAGTTGGTCCAGTGTATGTCCAAATGCTAAAAGCAAGGCTCTGTGAATGGGGCATCCAACAGCTCTGCTGCACTCACAAAACCAGAGGTTTCTTAATGTTCTGGTCACATGTCCACATCTGCAAAAATGTCTGAGCATACTGTCCGAATATCTGCATAGCGACTTCCTCACACTGTATATTATGCATTAGGGTAATGGTGAGCAAGGCACTTTGTAAAAGACCACCAAGAAAGACAATTCTAGAGGAGAAAATAAAAATGAAGACATAAAAGATTCAATGCACACTCGTGTTCCTAGAAGCCTTATTCAAGGTAGCCGAGAGGTTGCATCCATCTGAAACTCATCCACACGTGAATAGAAAAGCAAGGGATGTGAACATGATACAGCCACACAAAAGGGAGGGAATCCTGGCCCATGCTCCAGGGTGAGCTGACTTGAGGACCACTGCTGGGAGAAATCACCCACCACAAAGAGGCAAATACTGCAGCACCCCACTTGTATGGGGGATCCAAGGCAATCAGATTCATAGAGACAGGAAGGAGAATGAATGGTGGGTGTCAGGGCCTGGAGTTAGGGGGGACATGGGAGGCCACTGTGTAGGGGATGCAGACTCTCAGTTTTACAAGAAGAAAAAGCTTTCGAGATCCGTTACACAACAATATACACAGCACTACCGTACTTTACACCTAGATGTGGTTAAGATAGTAAATTTTATGCTATGCATTTCTGCCATGATTAAAATAAATGTCTAAATGTTTTAAATCAAGCTCAAAAAAATAATTTGCAATATTGTCCTCATTTTTATGCCCATGGATCATCCCTTACATCCCCTGGATGGTCATAGCCACTTGAGGTAATCCACACCACATAGCCAGTGTGTAGCCTGCTCCTGATGTGACTGACAAGTGCATCTGTGTTTTCTAGAAGCCTCTGGGTTGGTAGGTGCTAAGACCTTCCTTCTGAGGGGAGATAAAGCAGTGAAGTAGGGATAACACCAAAGAGGATCTTGCAAACAGGAAGACCTGGGTTCAGTCCTGCCTCTCTTCAGTTACTGGCATTGGGACAAGTTAATCCACCTCTCTGGTTTACACCTTGCTCAAATGCCAAAGGAGCAGAGCATTGAGTTTTCACAAATTCATTCAGCAACCATTCACTGAGTCCTCACTGTGCCAGAGACACTAATATACTAATTATACATTGTTCCCTCATAAATTACCCTCAAGCCCTAGCGGCATAAAGCCACACCTAGAATCTTGGGGATTTTTCTGGGTCAAGAATTCAGGAGCAGCAGGACTGATGTCTGGGGTCCTTCCTGAGGCTGAAGTCATCTCAAGGACCTACTAGAGCAGGAACACCCTCTTCCATGGTGGCTCCATGATGGCACTGGCCAGCAGGAGGCCTCTGTCCTTCCTTTGTGTGGTACTTCATGAACCATTTGAAGGTCTTCCCAACATGGCAGCCATCTTCCCAGCTCAAAGATCTGAGAGGGAGCAAGACGGAAGCCAGGGTGTCTTTGATGACCTCACTTTAGCAATCTTACACCGCTATTACTTCGGTGGCTACCAGGGTCAGCCCTGCTGGGTGTGGGAAACTATATGCAATGTCATGGGCCAGGAGGAGAGAATCCTAGAGCCAGCTCTGAGCAGACTGACGCAGAACTAACCTCAACCTTCCAGGGCCCAGCCCTGCTCCGAGTGATCAGAGTGAGCTTCCGCACTCTTTAAACCTTTGGGCTGACAGGTGTTAACATTTTTCTCTTCTGAGGAAGCAAAAGAGCATCTAGTGGGTAAAACAAACTGCATATGACTATTTACTTACCACTGCCCTGCTTTGCTGGGATGGCACAGTTCTACAAGGTGAGGAACATGATCAGGGTTGCTGAGCAAGGAATAGCTTTTCTGGAAAAGATATCCCAGCGCTGATGCCTTGGGACCAGGAGGAAATGACCAGGTGCCAGGCAGAAAGAGGAGCCACACCAAGGCCCTGGGGCAGAATTCACTAAGCCTCTTCCAGGATCTGAAGAAGGCTGGCACATGGGTCTGTTGGTGGAAGGGAAAAGTATGTGGATCCAGGATGAAAGCGTCCTGAGATGTCCTGGAGAAACAGAGAGATGACTGCTGATTGTGTGATCAGGGTGAGCTATGAGGGTCTGCAAATGCCTTCTAGGAGCAAAGTGAGTAAAGAAGAGAACAGATTGGGTTTGGCATTTTGCAAAAATCTGCCTTCTATGGAGCTGGATTAGAAATGGGTAAGAGAGAGGTGGAAGGCTGGATGGGGGTGGGGCTTGGCTTAAAGAGAGAGGGAAGGGGGGAGAAAGAGAAAGTCAAGGAAAAGTGCCCTGAATTTAGGACTTGCTTACTAAGTATTACTTTCCTTTTCCTCTTTAAAAAAAAAGACTCAGAAACATTTAAAATACGATGACATTTGCACACAGTTGTCTCTCAGGTCCCACTGAGTGCCGGGGCCCTGATGGGTCTGTCGATGGACCAGAGATGGAGTCAGTAGTTAGCTTAGTGCTTCTCAGACCCGAAGCCCACCGTGTGTCTGCACAGGCTTTATGGTGCTTAATCAGGAAGCACACGGCACTGATCTGGAAATTAATTGGATGCTTGGATTTTCTGTGCATCGTGGAGAGTCAGACATCACGAAGATTTTGGCAGGATATATTTAGTAACAGAGTCACTGCTGTTCAGTCCCAAGCAGGGACCATATTCACCCTGGGCCTCATTATATCCTAAGTGACAACGGGTGCCTGGTAAATCTCTTTTGATTATGATGATCAACCAAGATGCTCAGAGTATCTTTAACAACTAATGAGGAATTATACCAGAGTGAAGGTTTCTCTAAATATGAAAGCAAGCCTGGACTCTCAGGACCCATGGAGCTTTTAGTTATTTAATCATTTTTACTTAATTGACTCACTATGTTATCTTAATAAAACATTTTTAAAGTTCACTGTGCATTGCCCACATAACTAAAAAACTTCACTTGCTTTATATATAAGGCAGCCATAAAAATAGACACGATTGGAGCCAAAACTCCTACACGCAGAGCCCACAGTAGGCAGAGCATGTGGTGAGAAAGGCCGGTCCTGTGTGTGCTGGCAGCAAAGGATCTTGGGAGGGCCAGCCAAAGTCAGCAGGACACAGATATGACATAGGGAATGGGGGAGGAGGGTCAATAGGGTATATATAAGGTATAATGAAAAATTATGATGTGTTTAAGTTGAAAACTTTATTACCATAAGAGGCCCATTACAATGAATCCCCCTTTTCAAATACCTTTATTTATAATACTCTTCTTCAAATATCTTTATGCTGTCATTCCTGCCAGTTTTTGAAGCAGTTCTGAAAGTCCTTTTTTGCATGTTTAGTTGTGCTGTCACAGCTGCCTTGATATCCTAAATTGATTCCAAGTGTTGACCTTTCCTGGTCATTTTGACTTTGGGAAAAAGCCAGAAGTCACACAGTGAATAAGGTAGATGAGGACACAGTGTCATGTTTTTATGAGCTGCCTTTCCATTGATGGCACTCGGCAGCAGCATTCCCTGTACTTCTTACCACATCTCATAAAGACACTGAGGAAAGAGGACTTCCAGAACTGCTGCAGAGAGCAGCAAAGGTGATGTGATAGGATAAGTATATGCAAAGTGAAGGGAGTATCAGGATGGGGATTAATGGCAATGTGTCCTTTGTTGTAATAAACTCTTTTTTCCCCCTTTGAAGTTATTCTTTTTTATTTTCTTATTTTTAAGAGAATAAAAGCAAACAAAATAAAACAGTGAAAGTGGTATAGGACTTCAAAACAAGATAATAGGAAATCAATCATGGCTGCCATAATGCCTCTTGTTATCTTCTAAATAGCTGCCCCCACCATCAGACATAATAAAATCAAATAAAACAGAACAAAATAAAACCAATCAAAACAAAACAGTTAAAACAATACAGGACTTCAACATAAGATAATGGGAAATCAACAATGGCTACTATATCTTGTTATCTTTGAAATAGCTGCCCATACCATCAAATATAATAACATCAAACCAAAGCAAAACAGAATAAAACCTATCAAAACAAAACAATGAAAATACAGGACTTTAAAACAAAATAATAGAGAATTAACAATGGCTACCACCTCTTCTTTTTAGATGTTCCCCCGCCCTTTCACTTTCACAATATCTATGGTACAGTTTGGGTCCCACAAACTCCTTCAGTTTTTCATACTTAGGAAAACAACACAATGTTCACCTATGTAAGTCCAAACCATTTCATGATCACAAGTTGCATCTATTTACCTACAAAAGCTTTGTGATTATCCTTCTTTACAGCTGAGTAGCTTTCCATTATATAAAAATGTCATATCTTTCTTATCCATTCTGTAGTTGACGGGCAAGCTACCCATATTTTTTTCTGGTCCCCTGTCACATAGAGCATTGTTCTCTCTCTTTTGACTCTCAGTCTATGAATTTGCTTTTGAGTTAATGTGTTTCTGGTATACTGCATATTGATGGATCTTGTTTCTTGATCCTTTCTGCCTGTGTTTCTTTTTATTGGTGAATTGAGGCCATCTACATTTATAGTTACAGCCAACATGCACTGGTTTGCCTCTGCCATGCTATTTCCCTGTCATTAGCTCCCTACTTTTCCCTTCCATTCAACCACCTGCCATGCTCAGTGATCCTCTTCTGCTGCTTTTCCTGGAACAATGGTAATTTTTAATCTATCCCTAGAATGTCCTTCAGTTTTTTAGGGTTGCTTTGGTGGTCATGAATTCCTTCCATTGTTCTTTATCATGGAAGTATCTTATTTCTCCATTCATTTTGAAAGATAGTTTTTCAGGGTACATCAATCTGGGTTGGAAGTTGTTTTCTTTCAGGACTTAAAATACTTTTCTCCAGCATCTTCTTGACTTGATGATTTGTGTTGAGAAGTCTGCTGTGATTCTGATGGGTTTTCCTTTATAGGTGAATCTGGTTTTTTTTTTTTTTTTTCTCTAACGGCCTTTAATATTCTGTTCTTGTGTTGAACTTCTGGGATCTTTATTATTATATGTCTGGTATAGATTTATTTTGGTTATGGCTAGTTGGAGTTCTATATGCCTCACTTATCAGTATGTCAGTTCCTTTTCCCATGCTTGGGAAGTCCTCTGCTATTACTTCTATGAATAATCTCTTTATGTCATTTGTGTTGATTCCTGTTTTTTCACTGATACCTATCATTTTTAAATTATTTTTCTTTGTGTCATCTTGCAATTGATGAATTGTTTTCTTGGTTCCTTGTTACTTTTAAAGATCTTTACTTTCATGATCACTAGCTGCCGTCTTGTTTTCAAGGTCTGAAAGTTTACGGTTTCTTTCAAGTGGCTTCACCAGCTTTCAACAGAGTTTTAAATTTCCCAGATATCTCTTTGAATCTGTTTCCTGCATTCCAGTTCTTCCCTACATTCAAGGTTTCCCTCATTCTCCTACACACCTCTTTTTTTAATCTATGTCTTCTTTAGGTATGTTCAGCAACCCTTTTTTTACGTTCATGATTTCTTCATTTACCTGAGATATTATTTCTGATATGATTTCTTTTACTTCAGTTGCCATCATCCCAGAAATTTCAGATATGCAACTTGCACTCTAAATCTCCTGGTCTCTAAATCTTCCTATCTAAATCTCTTGGACTTGTTATGTGTGGGCTGGAGGCTAGAAATTGCCTTTTGCTCCTTTGTCTTGACATTTTCCTGAGTTCCTCCTGACATGTGGGTTGTGGGGTACCAGGTGCTTCCCATGTTGGCTGCCCAACCACAGTGTAGGGAGATGGGTCAGGCACCTGGGTTTCTCCTAACCTAGATTCTGCAGGAGGTAGTGGGGTGCAGGGAGGGCTTCTTTAGATACTCTGGGATTCTGCAAGGTGTGGCTGACTGCTTCTCCCCGCCCCCTCTGGCTACATATGGGAGAGTACCAATGGCAACCTGCATGCACCTGGGGGCTGGGCTGACTGCTTCTCCCCACCATTGCTGATTACCGCATTAGAGTCCAGATGTAATAAATTCTTCTACTTAAACTTTCACTGTATTTTCCAATTGCCCTTCATATGATTCCATGCACATGTCCCACACACAGTGGCTGATAGAGGGAAAGGATGGTGGAGAAAGAAAATGAGACCTGTTGAGTGAACAGCAGCAAATGTCTCTAAACCTGGAAAAGCAAGAACCTTTCAGCACATGGAAGGGGCAGGGACAGGTGCTTAGGCATCACAGCTCCAGGACTGCCAGCTGAAGGAAGTGAATCTTCTGGAGCTTCATTGGTCAGGGACCTGGACTATCTCACCCATGTCTCCATACTCTGGTCCTGCTGGGACTTGGGATGCTAAGGGCTTAGCACAGTGTTGACTGCCCAGAAGGGTTCCCACTGCTCCTCAAAAGCAAATACCCTCAGACACCCTAATGGTGGGTGGGTATTCATGAGGCCAACTCCCACCCCTTACCTCATACATTGCCAGTGCAAATATCCAATGGTGCGACCCTTTGGGAAAAGGTTTGACAGTTTGTTTTGTAGGTAAATACACTCTTAGCATACAACCAGTAGTCCCACTCCCAAGGATGTACCCAAAAGAAACCAAAGCACATGTTCCTAAAAAGACACACACAGCAGCTTTATTATATTAGCAAAGTATGGAAATAAGCCCGATGTCCACCAATAAATAAATGGGTATCTAAAATTGTGGTTTGCTTATACAATAGAATGCTATTCCACAATTAAAGGAATCAACTACTAAAGCATACAACAAAATAAGTGAATCTCAAGAGTCTGTGTTAGCTAAGAAAGGCAAACCCAATAGAGTATCACATACTGTCTACCATTTACATGAAGTTCTAAAACAGGGAGAATTAAGATACAGTAACAGAGATCAGCATGGTGGTGGCCTGAGGCAGATGGCAATGAACCAGAAGGGAATCATCTTGAGTGAGTTTTCCAAGGTGGGGAAAATGTTTGCTGTCTTGATTGGCATGAGGATTGTACAGGTGTGTAGACTCCAAAATGCATTGTTGCACACTTACAATCACATAGTTCATTGCACATAAATTATACCTAAAGAAAAAAGTAAAATTTAAAAAAACTTAGTGAAAGAGCTAGTCTAGACATCAGCTACTACAGAAAGCAACCCAGGAAGAATGAAAAGTGTGAATCTGCTTCTGTCAAGGAAAGCTTCTGACACCTCAGCCTTCCACTTCCCCACAAGGAGGTATTTGCTGGAGAAATAATAAAGAAATTGGGGCTCCTGGAAACTCTCTCATAATTGAACACACTGCAAGGGATACTGTTTAATCATGGTTACTAGAAAAGCATCCCTCTTGCTTCTTCTATATTTGTGTTTTTAATATAGAAGTAACTTTTGTCCATCTCTACAGAAGTAGAGGAACATAAAAACTGCAATTTCCTCTCTCTCTCTCTCTCTCTCTCTCTCTCTCTCTCTCTCTCTCTCTCTCTCTCCTTTTTCCTCCTCCACAGTCCCACTCACTTTCCAGTTTGGATGAGGTGGCAGTTGTGTGTGGATTTTTCCAAATTTTTTTTTTTTGCAAAGCTAGAATTGTACAGTACATCATATTAATCGCACAAGCTGCTCCTTTATTTAATGACATATTCTCTCCCACGGTATGGATATACCATCATTTATTTAACCAAGCCCCTGATGACTGACAGGTGATCTTCCCCCAAAGTGTCACTGCTATACACTGCATGATAAGCGTATTTCCTCGGATAGTCATAGGTCTTCAAATCCTCATGTGAACACCCATTTAAAGTCCCTAGCAGTGTAACATCCAGGCCAAGGAGCATGTGTAATTTGAATTCTGAGAAACCTTCTGAAATTATTTCTTGCATAATTCTCTGGATTCTTCTCTGGTGCATTCTCCCTCATTTGGATCTCAACGAGAAGAAAAAGTCTTCAGAGTGTCACAACATTTCAAAGACTGTCCCGTGCCCTTGAGAATCAGAGTCACAGAGGAAGCCAACTTGTCCTTATTTTCACTGCTGACTTGCAGTCTCCATAATGAGAAAATAAAACACATGATTTTTAAAAAAAAAAACAGCTCTTAAACAATGAGATTAATGAGAGTTGAGAGGCTATGACGAAAACATTTGCTGGTTAGTAGATTTAGGGATAGAAACAGTGCTGTGTCAATTGCTATAATTAATAAGAAATGAAGACAAATTGAAAGGGCCCTTCCTTGCCAGCCAAGCCACAATTTAGACGCTGGATAATGAGGCCCTGGTGAGGAAGGGGTAGAGAAAGGCTCAACATTTCATATGTGTGTATAAAATGTGTGCAGGGTTCTCAAGAACACAGAAGCTCAACCCTTGGAGACATCTGGAAGCCCCATACGTCAGCTGTCCTTCAGGAAATAGGTCACTTTCCAGCTCTCACTGTCTGGCTGCTTCCCCGGAGGCATCTTTTTCCTTAAGCGCAGTTAAACTCTTTCTGAACCAGAGAAAATATTACCCTGAAAGAAGCTAAGGCTTTCTGCGCCTGTGATAAAACACCCAATCAGGAAAAGCCCCATGCAGCCCTTCCACATCTTGCTGGCCAGCCAGTTATCAATTTAATCGATTTTTATACAGCTCTTTGTAATAGACATGCCGAAAAAAGATGATTTGAGATAAAAGGGAGCACATTCCAAAGTTAGGGCTGGGAATCACCATAAATCTCTACCTTGGTAAATGCACTTCCACTTACTAGTGTGTAAAATCACTCGATCTTTTTTTCTTTTTTCTTTTTTCTTTTTGGTACTGGGGATCAAAGTCACAACCTCATGCAAATTACTTGATCTAATAACTACTACTACTGTTTAACTCGCTTTTTATTTATTTTTATTAGTAGTACGTGTTTGCAATATATAATGAATTCATCCATCTTGGGGAGTTTGTACATGAATGCAGGGTATCTTGGTCTTTTTTAGTCTCCCCTCTTTCCCCTCCTTCTCCCCTAGTCTCTGGATTGCCATTCTCATTTACAAAAGGCCTGTGTCCAACTGCCTTTCGTTATGCTTTTTGAATTCTTTGTATTTTGGGTTTCTTATATGAGAGAAACCATGTGATATTTAAACATTCTGGTTTTGGTTTATTTCACTTAATATTGTGGCTTCAAGTTGTATAAGTTTCCTACAATGACTCAACTTTAACCTCCTTGATGGGAGAATTGTACTCTTTATCCATTCACCTGTTGATGGACTTATAGACACTTCCAAGATTTAGTTATAATGATTGCATTACAATAAACACAAGTATGCACTTATCATTGTAATGGGATACCTTTAACTTTTAAGAGTTACCTAGAATGGGGCTAGCCAGATCAAATGGAATTTCTGATTTTAGTTTTTTGAATGATCTCCACGCTGGTGTCCATAGTGGTTGTACTAATTTACACTCTCACTAACAGTGTAAATGGGTTTCTTTTCCCCTACAGCTTCATCAGCATTTGTTGTTTTTTGAGTTCTTGATGGAGACCATTCTTTCTACAGCAGGATGGAATCTCAGTGTTGTTTTAATTTGCATTTCTCTAACATCAAAAGATGCTGAACACTTTTTCATATGTTTATTGGACACATTTTTTTCTTTTGAAAGTTGTCTATTCGGTTCCTTATTTTTTGATTGCCTGTTTTTGGAGGTCTGATTTTCTTTTAGTTCTTTATATATTCTAGATACTAGTCTTTAACAAATAGCTGGCAAAACTTCTTCCCATTCTTCAGGCTGTCTCTTCACTCTTTTGATTGTTTCCTTTGCAGTACAGAAACATTTTAATTTTATGTAATCCCATTGGTTGATTCTTTGGGCTGTTTCTTATACATATGCCTATATCTTCAAGATCTAACCATTTTATCTTCCAGTAGACTGTTTCTGTTTTAATATCCAGATCTTTGCTTTTTTATTTTATTTGAGTACATGATAAGAGATACGGGTCTAGGCTGGGGATTTAGCTCAGTGGCATAAGTGCCTGCCATGCAAGCAGGTGGTCGTGAGTTTGATCCCCGGTACTGGATAAAAAGGAAAAAGACAAAAAAAAAAAAAGGGATACGGGTCTGTATTCAGTCTTCTGCATGGCCAGCCAGTTTTCCCACCATCATTTATTAATTAGGATATCTGTTCTCCAGCATGTGTGATTGCTTCCATATTCAATGATCAAATATCTGAGTATGCCCAGGGTTGTTTCTGCATCCTCTATTATGTCCTGTTCATCTATGTGACTTTTTTGTGCCAATGCCATGCCATTTTATCATGGTGGCTTTGTAACATAACTTGAAATCCAAGATTGTGATGCCTCCTTCTTTTGAAAGGATGCTTTCACTAGTCTGGGTCCCTTCTTGTTCCACATAAATTTTAGGACTGACTTTTCAAGTTTTGTAAAGAATGGTGCTGGTATTTTGATTGGCATTGCATTAAATCTATAAGTCACTTTTGGTAATATCATTTTGACAATATTAGTTCTGCCTATCCAGGAACAAGGGAAGTCTTTCCATTTTCTGATTTTTTTTTCTGCAGTCTCCTTTTTCAGAGTATTTAAGTTTCATTGTAAAGGGCTCTCTTTCACTTGCTTAGTTAATACCTAACTAGTGATATTTTTTAAGCTATTATGAGTAGTGTGGTGCCTTAGTTCACAAATTTAATTCTTTCCATGATTCTGGTCACAAACTGAACTGGATGAGAACTGAATCAAATTCATTGATTAGGCTCAGGGTTGATCTTGTGTGGATATTTGATTCAGTTCTTATTCAATTCAGTTTGCAACCAGAAACATGGAAAAAATTAAGTTCATGAACCAAGGTACCGCTGTGCTATAGTTTCCCTGACTCTTTACTTGTGTGGTCACTTTCAGGAAGTAAATTTTACCCTTTTGGGTACACACTTCTGTGCATTTTGACAAACACATAAAATCATGTAAATAACACCCCAATCAAAGACAAAAATCCCTGTCACGCCAAAGGAAACGCCCTCCTACAGGCTCTTGTAATCAAGCCCTCCTCAGCTCCACCTTCTGTCCCTGGCCACCACACATCTGTTTTCTAAACTTATAGCTTTGTCTTTTCTAGCATGTCATACAAGAGGACTCATGCAATAGATACTCTTTTGAGTGTAACTCTTTCATGCACTTCTGATTCATCCATGTGGCTGTATATATTGGCAACATGTTCTCTTTGTTGTTGGAGAAGGTCCCATTGTGTGATGTACCACAGTTCATTTCCCTGTTCTCCAGTTGTGGGATCTTTGGAGGCCTCTGGTTTGGGAAATTGGAAATAAAATCTCCATCTGCATTCACATAAACATTTTCTGTTAAATTCAGATTTCCTCTCTCTGGGATTAGCAATCTAGTAAATCGATTGTTCCTCAGTCTCCAGCAAAAGTTCCCATTCCCTCAGAATGCAAAGGCCTAGACGAGCTCATTACCCCTGAGGTTGAGAAAGCATTCTGTGGCCACTACTGTTCTCACCAGCACTTGGCTCGAAGTGAGTGGCTTCGACCCAGCCCCATGGGGCCATCGGTTCCCGCTCTGTCTCCAGCATCCAGAGAGGAACCCAGAGTGAGCCCCCCAAATCCACACTATTCTATGGCCTCTGTCAGGACAAAACAAGATACTTCATTTCCTTTCCCATTCCCATCAACTTTTGTGTCTTAAAATGTCATAAAGATTTCTAAAGTAGATCTTGAGATTTTTAACAAAAGGAAATAAATGTCAGTGAAATTTTGATTATTTTCCCATTTGAATATTTTTGAATATATGTGCTCTTCACAAATTTGAGCATTGTGTATATATAATATAAAATCATGTTCCCAAAAAGCTAAAAAAAAGTTAAAATTCTCATAATTATGCAATCCCTATTACACCTCAACTCATATACACAATTTTTGATTATTTATCTTCAAAAAGAAGGACATTTTTTAAATCTTTCTTTTTTCCTATCATAATTGAATATGGCTAAATCCAATGAGTACTCAGTTGAGGCTAAAGATTTGTAGTTAACGGCATAGCTAATGAGTTTTACCTCGTTTTAATTGTATTAAATTTGAGGCCTTTGTTTTTATCCCTAGTGTCAGCTTATTTCATTTTCTACTTTTTTTAAAAGAAAAACAGCAAAAGACAATTAAAATATGCAAATAATGCTGCTTACAATACTGCCATTTAAATTCAATATAAATAAAACACATGATATAATTAAAAGTGAGACAATGTTGACACTTCTTTAATAAAGGAGATTTGAGGGTAAAATCCTGTGATATATGAAAGAACAGGTAATAAAAGCTTGGATCTGAAACCTCTCTGAAGCATGCTCAGGTTGTTCTGCCTAATCACAAAGACAAATGACCATATTTTAATAGTTTTGTTAATATGCAGAACACGATCGAGCTCAGCCTGACAGCTCTTATGATGTCTAATGGTACACCAACAAAATAACTTGGGGGGTTCCTGTCATTACTGCTTTGATCCAGATACTGAGCACCTACCATGCTGGACAAGCATGGTAGTGTCCAGTAGGATCCAGTACCTGTCTTTTAGCATGGGCAGGGTGGATGTGAGACCCAGAGCTGTGAAGGGAAATCACTCCCATAGCAGAGTGTCATGTAAGGTGAGCTCTTCCTAAACACATTCCAGTGCCTGAATCTGGACACAGGAAGGCACAGAGAATCCCTGGCCTAGCTAGAGATGTCTGCAGGAGGAAGAGAGGTAGAAACCTATTGGTTTCATAGGATGTGCACAGCACCATACCACACACTGAGTCCTCAGACAACAGAAAGGAGAATTTCAAGTTCCAGCCCAACCTGGACAAATTAGTAAGTCCCGATCTCAAAATAGAAGGCTGAGGACGTAGTGCAAAGGCCCTGGGCTTAACTCAATGCAGGAGGGATGGTGTCTGAGTTACTTTTCTCTCATTGCTGAGACAAAATACCTGATATTCAGGTATTTTGTTAAAGGAGGAAAGATTTATTTAGCTCACAGTTTGTGGACGTTTCAGTCCATTGTCAGTTGGCTCCAAGGCAAGGAGGCATGGCAGAGAGGCAACTGTTCATGGAGATGGAAGACAAAAGCACAAGAACAAAAGACAGGGAAAACAAGCCTGTTTTCCTCCCTTATATTGTATTCAGGCTACCCACCCTAGGGCAGGTGTAGTACTCACACCATGGCTGTGCCCTCCTCTTGCACAAGCTGAGGACCTTGACCCCTGCTGAGTCACTTAATTAAGCTTCTAAACTTCTTAAGTTGACACAGAGAATCACGCTTTACAGAAAAAAAGGGAAGGGAAGAGAAGTCTGATCCATACCCGCTCTTGGTTATGAAAATGTGACCCCATGTGGACAGAAAAAAAAAAATACCAAAGGAAATTGAGAAGTTACAATAACAAAGAAGGAGAAGAATAAGAGGAAGAGGGGGAGGAATAGAAGAAGAGGAAGGAGAGGAAAAGAGGAAGAGAATAAGGGAAATGGAATGAAGAGGGGAACAAGAAGGAAGAAGTAGAAGCCAGGTGTGATGGTGCATATCTGTAATGTCAACACTCAGAGACTGAGGAGGATATAAAAATTACATTAAAAATAACTAGAGATGTAGGCCAATGTGAAGGCGTTGAGTTTAGTCTCCAGCTCTATCAAAAAAAAAAAAAGAAGATGAAAGGTTAAGGGGAAAGAGGAGAGGGAGGAGAAGAAAGAAAAGGAAGAGAAGGGGGAGGAGAAAGAGAAGAAGGAGAAGGCTAGTGGGCAAAGGACCCTTGCAGGCCCAGTGAGATGCCCGGTGACTGGAGGAGAAGTGAAAGGAGGGAGGGAGGGAGCCACCATCCTTCATAGCTCAGCAGGACCAGGATCTCCACTCTGGATTGTGACAGGGCATGAAGATGCTGAGATGGACTAAAATGTGTATTGCTGGGTCAATGAGGATCAGAGACTCAGAAGGCAGAGGGTCAGAGGAGCTCTTCTGATTCTGGAACAGGGGATAATGATGGTGGCTGAGGTGCCCAGAAATGCTGAGACTCAGGGGGTGTCATCTGCAAATGTCCGGAGCAGAGAAACACCCTTCCAAGGAAGCAGTGCCCATAACTCACCCATGGACCCCACACACAAGGGGTCATGTGTTAACATGGATGCAGATGTCCTACCCCAGAGCAACTTAGCCAGCCATGCGCACAGCCTGGCAACAAGGACCATATTCATGGTTCTATAGTCTTTGAGTTATGAAGTTGGATTCCCATCACAAGTGCTGTCAAAGGCTTTTTTGCTTCAAAACCAATTAAAATGATGAAAAGCTGAGAAGGAACCGGCATGCATTTCCTCTTTCTCCAGAACAGCTGGAAATCATTCTTTCTTTTGGTCACACTTCACATTAGCAGATAACGTGAAATTGGTAGCACTCAAAGGCAAGCCTCAAATAGCTTCTTCATGTAAGGAAACTCATCCACTTAGCCTTCCATCAGCTGCGAACACTGAGATAGCCTCGTGCTTCCTTTCCCCTCATCCCCCAAGGTCATGACCTTCTATTCTTACCTCCTCCTCTTAGTAAGTTTATCCTAAAGAATCACCAAAGCAGAGATTAGATGTCTGAGACAAAGAAAGAAAGAAGAAAGGAAGGAAAAAAAGAAAGAAGAAAGAAAGAAAGAAAGAAAGAAAGAAAGAAAGAAAGAAAGAAAGAAAGAAAGAAAGAAAGAAAAGTGAGATTGCTGGGAAGAGTTCAAGCTTGGTTTATTAGGAAGTGAAAGTGGGAGGATACCTGAGTCCCGTCGTCCTGTTCTTAGTGCCAATCTTGCTGCCACTTAATAAGCTGTAGGACCTGATGTTCCCACTCAGTGCTGAGTGTGCCCAGCTAAACAAGGTACTGCAGTCACATAAATTTCTTCTTTACCCTTGTATTAGTCAGTCTTCCTACCACTGGGACAAAATATCTTTAACACTTGCAACTTAAAAAGGAAGAGGTTATTTGTCTCACAACTTGGGGGCTTCAGTCCATGGTCATCTGGCCAAGAGGTAGACCCTCTGAAGTCATGCCCTCGCTGATCACTTCCTCCAGGGAGGCCTCTCCTCCTAACAAAATGTTCAGCTATGAATTGATCAATAAATTCATCTTCTAACAAGTGTAGCACCCTCATGGTCCAGCCTCCTTTCCAAAGCCCAACCACTGAACACATGAGTCTTTTAGGGGACATTTGAGCTCTAAACCATAACAACTCTTTGTCATCACAATGTGTTATAAATGTCAGGCAGAGGAAAGAAAATGACGTTCTGAACCAGAAGATCTTATTTCTAGCATGAACTCAACCACTTCCAGCTGAAAAACCTTGAGCAAATCACATAAAATCACTGAGACTCTGTGCATACACTCATACACAGTGTATGCATAGGAAATATGCATACACTGGGATTACAATCCCCATTTCCCCAAACTTTTGGGAGGCTCAAATAAGATTAGTTTGTGCTAGATTAGTATATGCATAGCCAACTTCTATATAAAACATATGTGCATATATCATAGCAACAGAGCCCTGTGAAATCTATTTATCATCCATACAGCTGTGGTTTGGACAGGAAGAAGAAACACTGGGTGAGCTGTGTTTAAGCTAAAGTCTCCAATAAATAATATTGGGACAGAACTACCCCCAGGAGAAGGTGACTCAGCTATCAGTGAACGTATCTCTGCTATTTTTAGGGCTGGACAAGGAGAGGCAGGTGATACTGAGTTGTATAATCAGCCTGGGTAGGCGGGGTGTCAGCAGTGTGTCTGTCCCTCACAGGACATCCGGGCCCAGAGTTGGTGAACTTGACCTCAGCTGCAGTGCAAGGGCAGGCAGAACACCCACAGGGGGCCAGGCAGGGGAATCTTAATTGAGTCCACAGCATCAGAGATCACTGTCAAAAGGAGGGGAACACAAACTGACTTATAGCTCGTCACTGGGAGAACATGGCTGAGCCCCTGGCAGCTGTGCTAGTTCTGGTTCCTTTCCCAGAGCTGTGTCTCCAATGTCCCTGCCCTGATTTACAGGGCTCATAGCGAGGCTTAGGCTACGTGCAGTCTTTCAGAGCTGGAGGTGTCCTCAGCTCCGGCTCTACCCAGCCCCATCCACCCACCAGCCACTGAGCCAGTGCCGTCTGCCCTCCCTCCTGTCCCGTCCCCAAGAGCAATCCTGCAGCCACCGTGAGTGATCACCAGCCTTGCCCTCTTATTAAGGCACCAGGACTAAGTTCCACTGCTTTTCTAAAACCCACAGCTCTCCTTTGCTTCCACTGACTCATTAGCCAGGGCTTTTGACTCTCCCTCACCTCACTCCACAGGTAAGGGGTTGATGATGCCCACAGCAAGCTGCAAGCCTCTTTCTTTTCCCTCTTAATAAGGAATCAGTTAGGGCTGGACAAGGAGAGGCAGGTGACCCAAGGCAGTTAGAGAACATGAACCATGCACACCTTTGTCAAATTTGAAAGACTTCAGTTACAAAGGAAGCACCACGGACAAGCTGCTCTTTGCAGCTGCACAGTGTCACCTCTGTCCTCGTGGGCCGCATGGGCCAGCCTCAGCAGTGCAGGTAGCAGGGAAGGCAGAGGAGCCCAGCAGCGCTGGCAGCAGGCAGCAGGGCGGAGCAGCTCTAGGACCATGGTCGCAGTGGCTAGATCAGGAGCACCACCTGCTTTATCAACTCTACGGACCCTCAAGAGGTGAGGTTTGGATGCTAAGGCCAAGTGGAGACTGAGCAGTCCCAGCTCTGGGAGTCTATGCGAACCTTCACTGCTGCTAAAGCCTAAACCCAACCACATCTCTCAGTTCCCTTAGTTATTGCCTAGTTTGTCTACATCACATGCTGTTAGTTATTGTTTAGTTCATCTGTTAGCACTTGTTAATTATTCTCAGTTCATCTATGTCACTTGGTAGTTATTATCAGTTATGTCCTTCATCCATATCAGTTGTCAGAGTCCAGAAAACCCACATCCTTTCTTTTCAAGACAGTGGCAGTGGGCTGGGGATTTGGCTCAGGAGCACACGCGCCTGTCTGGCAAGTGCGAGGTCATGAGTTCGATCCCCGGTACCAAAAAAAAAAAAAAGGCAGTGGCAGTATCTTGCCAGGTGTGATGGCACAAGCGTATAATCCTAGCACTCAGAAAGCTGAGGCAGAAGGATCACTGTGGGTTTGAGGCTGCAAAGTGAGTTCAAGGCCAGCTTGAATTGCACAGGAAAACTGTCTCAAAAAGACCACCAACAACAACAACAACAAAAAAAAAGACAGTGGGAACCAGAGGAAAAGCACACACATAAACACATTTCTCAAGGAATGTTTTGATTCTCCTAGTCTCGCTAATGCCGCTTGGAATTTTGTTTGTCTATAACTGGATGATATTTAAAGTTTTGACAGAAATTTTAAGCAGCAGGAAGCAAAAAAATTCAGGTCTCGCTACTCACCACCGTGTATTGACTAGCAGGAAATCCTTCACTCTGAACTTCTATGCTTGTTTCTTGCGGAACTGATCCCACAGCCGCTGCCTGCCAGCAGCACAGGGAATGCAGTGTTACTCCCAGCTTCCTGTGGCTCCTTCAGAGCCAAAGAATCCACTGTGACTATGTCCTTACAACCGACCTTTCCACAGTCTTTGGGTTTTTGTTTGTTTGTTTGTTTGTTTGTTTGTTTTTTTACCAGTACCAGGGATCTAACTCATGACCACGCACTTGCAAGATAGGTGCTTATGCCGCTGAACTAAATCCCCAGCCCCAAACCTTTCCACAGTCTTCAACCCAATGCTCCTTGTCTGTGCTGCTAGAGATTGAGTTCTTTAACTCTTTCCAATGTCCTATCTCTTCTTCAAAGTAAATGATATTGAAAAGGTATACATGCTGATTTATTCATGCCAAATATGAGTGGTTTGTCAAATCTTTTCTTCCATGTCAAAGAGCATAGGTGGAAAAAGACTGTAACAGGGAGATAAAGGCATCATAAAAAGGAAATAGAGGGAGACAAAGGTAAACCTGGCATCTGTTTTACAAATCAGGATTGTGCACGTGAATGCCCCGGGGACCCTATTAAAATACAGATCACCAGCACTCTGGGAGGCTGGGGCAGGAGGATTGCAAGTTCAAGCCCAGCCTGGGCAACTTAATAATTTATTAAGACCCTCTTTCAAAATTTAAAAATAAAATGAAAATTTAAAAGGCTAGGGCCATAGCTTGGTGCAAAGTTCTTGAGGTCAAATTTCTAGTACCAAAAAAAGAAGGAAAAAGAAAAAGAGAAAAACAAATGCAGGTTCAGTCAGCTGGGATGAATCTGAGGTTCTGAGCCTCTAAAATATTTTCAGGGCTGTCGTCAACAAACCACACATTAAATCAAGATGGGGTTAGAATATGAGCTATTGCTAATCACAGGTGTTAGTTCAGTGGTTCTTAACCTATTATACACTAGAGTCATTTGAGGAGGGTTGGTCTGTTTGTCCATTTGTTTGTTTGTTCACTCATTTGCTTGTTTGTTCAACCAGTGCCCACACCCCACCTTACACCAATTAAATCAAGATCAAGTGCTTGTTCAAGCATTTACATTTTTTAAAAAACAATTTTATTGAACTAAAATTTGCATACCATCAAGCAGTTACATTTCTAAACGCTCTCTAAGCAATTCTCTTGTACAGTCTGAGTTAAAAACCACTATTAACTGATAACCAAGACTTCATCCAAAGTTCCATAACTTGATGTAGAGTGAAGAAAATACTTCAGGTAAGGGCAACTACTTTCCCAGTAGTGACTTGTAATTGCACAGTGCCTGGAAAATAGTACATACTCAAAAATACTTGTTCATCAAAATAGTAAACAATGCCTGAATGCAAGAATGAATGAAATCAAAACTGGTTAGAGATGCATCTGAAGAAGTTTAAGGTCACAGTGTCTAGACTTACCTACTTCCTAATCTCATTAGGGATGGGTCATTCTCTCCCATCCACTGAGACTAAAACAAAGACCACTAAGACTAGGACAAAAATTATTAAAACTAAGACCAAAAACTACATATTAATGATCAAAGTTAATAATGCAACCCACATTTCCTTGCTACTGATCAGTATCTGTATCACCGAAGCGACCATACTTGTAATCTTATTGGTTGGTCGTAATTTTGATCCACGTTATACTCACCTCATGATTTTGCTCTATAAAACTTCCTTGGTGAGGTGGGCTCATTAGCAAGCCATCTGAGACTCCTCCTATCTCTCAGAAGTGATTCCTATTCTTCATTCCTTTTCTTCCTCTTAAAAAAATGGAGAGCTTTGAAGGCTAACAACCTTCAAGATGACAAAAATTGAAGCAATAACATCAAAATGGCAAGTGGCAAGACTACGATTTGAGGACACAACATCTTTAGAGTTACTTTTTTGAATCCTCCAGGTAGACTGTTGGGGCCAATTTTAGTGCTGACTCTACTGATACCCAGAGAAGTCAAAGCTGTGGGTTTTACCATTACTTTCTTCCAGTGTTTCCCACAAACCCATCAGTCACAACACACCTTTGCAACTTTTGTGACTGGTGATATTATTTACCTGAGATGGTTCCCTAAATTGGTTCACTTTTTTAACACTAAAAAAGTTCCTTTTAAGGGGAAATTATAAATCACTATTTCAGATAGGAAAACAACCCATATCTCTTGACAGAAGCAGAAATGACTATGAACGTCCAATCCACAAAAGCAACAGAAGTGGATGTTTCTATCTTCCAGGGTCCACTTCTGTCAAAGGAAGATTAACTAGGATAAAGAGGCTGGGTTCAATCCCCAGTACTAGAAAAAATTTATCCCATCCAAGGGTATAGAGTTCAGTGTTCAAGTACAAGTCAGTATGTTCAAGGTCTTAGGTTCAATCCCCAGCAGTAAAATTAATTGAACAACTAGGATGGGGACTTGCTGAAGCCTCAGGAAAACAATTAACAGAGACTCAAAAGTAATAAGCACTAAGGAGTAATAAAATCCAAAATGTGTAAATTTTGTTGTAAAAAAGAGAGGGAAAAAAAAGAAAAGAAAAAGAGCTCTAACGGATATAACAGCAAGTGTGTTTAGGGGTGTTAAATAGCTGACTATATCAATGTTTTTGGATCATTGAACACAGCTGTTTGCAGTCTCCCTGTTTGAATGTCCACCTTGTATTCTTTGATATTGTGATTTGAGCAACTATTTTCAAGATGATAATATGTAATCTATTAACAGGTGATTTCTTACTGTTATGTTTTTTTTTTTGTAGTTCTGTATTACGTGTACCCTTACACCGCTTTGTTTTGTTTTGTGTTTTTCTCTTTTTCCTCTTAAATAAAAAAAAAAATTAACAGAGACTCATCAGCATCATAAGAATGAGTGAAAAGAGTCACAGCCCTGGAGTGCCAGGTTGTTCAAGTTAGGGAGAGCAGATAAGTTTTTAACAGTCAGCTCTCCATCACTGTGACAAAATGCCTGAGATAATCAACTTAAATAGGGAGCTTTATTTTGGCTCACAGTTTAAGAGGTTTCAGTCCATATTCAATTGGCCTCGTCACTCTTGAACCTGTGGGGACATTATGGTGGTGGGGAGTTCAAGGTACAGCAAGACTATTTGCCTGGTAGCTAGTGTATTAGTCACCTTTCCCATCACTGGGAACAAATACTGAACACTCATGACTGAAAGGAGGAAGTGGTTATTTGGCTCATCATCTCAAAAGATTCAGCCAGTGGTAAACTGGCTCCAAGATGAAACATCATAGCCAAAGAGTGTGATAGAGCAAAGCTGCTCATGTCATGGTGGCCAGGAGGCAGAGCAGGGAAACAGAACCAAAGAGGAAGGGGCCAGGGACCAGATACAGTACCCAAGGTCCTAGCTCCATGATCACACACACACACACAAACACAAACACACACACTCCCAGAAGTGTGTTTTACTAATCCCCTAAGCAGCTCTAAAGTCAATCAGGTTGGTCATTCAGCTTACCTGTGACAGCTGGGAAGTAAAAAAGACAAAAAAGAAAGGAACAGGGTGGCACAATTCCATTTGAGGGCATGTCCCTAGTGACCTAAAATCTCTCATTCTGCTCCCTTGAAAAAGCCACGACCTCTCTATGGCCATGAGCTGGAGACCAAGCCTGTAATATATGACCTCTGGGAACATTCAAGATCCTAACCACAGCAGCATCTTGTGAAATCCATTCTCAGCCAATGAGAAAGGAAGCATTTTCAAGATTTCAGGGCCTGAGGAAACCAGTCATCAATGTTATTTGTCTTATTGAGATTACATGTTTTTAAAAATTCTCCAAGTGGAACAGCATAATCAAGAGAGAACAAAGAAACAGGCTGAATCCTGTTGCTGAAAGCAGGAGAACTCACTTTTTTACTGGAAGCCTATTTGTTGTTTTGGTCTCAAAGGCATTATAGGACTCCACATGAGAGAAACTGCTAAATAAAACCACGCTGGTAAAAAAGAAAAAGATAAAGAGGGAACAAGCCATACAAAATAAGAGATGTGCTTTCCCCTCTCTTTAGGGAAGTGTGTCTCAGTACGAAGCATTGGATTATTAGCTCAATTTGTATTCTTAAATTTAAATAGAGTGATCCATTGACTCTAGGGAATAAGTGCACACCAACCTATGCCTTTTCATTTGTTAATTTTTTTCTCTTTTAAACAATGCAAGTGGTAGAACATGATGCTTATGATTCCAATGCAAAGAAGCAAGATTGTAGTTATAGATTACAAAGAGAATGCACTAGAGCCAGCCTACTAGGTCTAAATCCTTCTCTTTCCCTTTTATCTGTGTGATCTTGAGAAAACGTTCAATATCTCTGTGCCTCAGTTTCCTTTCTCATAGCACAGGTGTGATAACTAGTCATACCCACATGATGACATCATAAAGAGAAGATAATATTTCTGAAACTTCTGTAAGAAAACCTTACACAAGATAAATACTTAATATATATTATCTGTGGTTATAATATAAAAAATTAGGGGCTGAGGATTTAGTTCAGTGCCTTGTAAGCAGGCAGTCGTGAGTTCGATCCCTGGTACTGATAAAAAAAAAGAAAAAATAATAATATAAAAAATTAACACTAAACAAAAGGTTATTTATGAAACCTGTGTCACCCTCCTACTCCAAACCCCCTGCACTCCTTAGAGGCAAACGCCTATAAAAGTACCCTGCATTTCTTTGCAGAAATACTCTGTTCATTAATAATCAACTATGTTCCCTCTCCTATGTTGCTATGGTTTATGTTCAGATGCCCCTCCAAAGCCTCATGCAATCATGAATGCAGCCAAATCTAGCATTTGTGATTGGTTCATTGTCTAGCGCCCAGTTTGGTAGTATGAATGCTACACCTACCCAGAGGCAGAGCCAGCATACAGTGTAACAATGGGAAGATATGTCTTCTCTCTTGCTCAGTTCATGCTTTGCTGCAGGGGCAGCCATGAACCATTGCCCCTCAGCCATGTCATTTTGCCTTGGAGCCAACTGAGTATGGACTGAAACCTCTAACCTGTAAGAAATAAACCTTCCCTTCCCTAACTTTGGGCATCAGGTATTTTGTCTCAATAACAAGAGAGAAAAGTAATTAATACATATATAAATGGCAGTTCATTATGTACTCCTTCTGCTATTGCCTCTTTCACGTAGCAATATTTCTTGGGGGTGAGTTCCTTGCAGGTCTCATATCTTACTCTTTTCCAGAGCTACAGAGTTTTGCATCTAATGAGAGCCCTATAATTTATTTAACTCATCTCTAATTTGAATATTTGGTTTTTCTTGACTTTCACTATTATAATCATGGCTGTCATGAATACATTTGAGCATACATCCTTCATATCTATTTTAAGGTAAATTCTTAGAGGATTCCTAGTTCATTTTCTAGTTCATTATCTAGTTCACTAGATACCGGCAAATTTCTCTTTAAACATTGCACCAAGTTGCATACCAACTATGTATGCAAATACTGGTATTTCTCCATTCTTGAAATATTTTAAAATATTTAATTATTTTAAAATAAAATGCACAGAGTAACCAACCTGTATCTTAGAATGGGTAATTTATAAGCAACAGAAATTTATTTTTCATGATTCTTGATCTTGAAAATTGAAGGGCATGATGCCACAGATACAGAATCTGCTCCTTATAGGTGGCAACTTTCTACCATGCTAGAGAATATAGAGAAGCTCCCACAAGCCTCTTTTAAGAAGGCATTAACCCCTCACATATGGACCTCACTTTCATGGCCCTGCTCACCAAAGAGCTTCCCTTTTAATTGCTTTTGCATCAGACATTCAATTTCAACATATGAATAGTGAAGGAACACAAACCTTCAGACCACAATACCAAGAAAAGCAATTATTCTGTATCACAGTTTTAAAAAGATCAGCAATGCATGTTCATGAAATGGTAACCTATGTTCTTTTTTATTAACACACTCAATAACAAAATCAGTGGCCAGTTGGGGCGTGCTGAAAAGATACCTGCAGCAACTGTAATGTAGTGTGAAAATATGTATCGATGGCAAGCTCACAAGTACTTCTAATAATACTCTGGTTGATATGCCACATTTGTAATGGAAGGAAATGCTGAGTTTGAGGTAGTGTCTAATGAAAATAAAGATGTGAATTTTTTTCCACCCAAGTTGTGAAGCCTGTCTCAGAGCCAGCTCTTGAAGATTGATTCCAGTGAGTGACAGTTTCTCAGTGCATTGTTCAGCCCAGGAATGCACACTTCTAGGAAAGCACTAGAATGTCATGGGTGGGAACTGGCCTCAGTCTAATGCAGTCAGGCTTCAATGACCAACTGTAACACCAAGACAAGCCAAGAGGACATAGACAGGCAAAAATCACTGTACAAAAAAAAAGCTTCTCAGGGTAGGCTGTCTCTCAGAGCATCCATCAGCTCATTCCTTCTTTCCGTATGTACCCCCACAGGGTTTGGTGAAATACATAATAAAATAGTATAAATTTCCTTGGAAAAGCTAAACTTGCTCTATTAACATGGGCACTGTGTAAATCATTTGGAATGATTATGATTGCTGTCTCCTCTCAAGCTTAGTGCTTACAATTTTTTCCAGTTCTGCTGATACGGACAACAGTGACAGCCACAGGATGGAGCTGCTCCACTTTGGAAAAGATGAGTCCAGTTGCCCAGGACTTGGCCTGGGACATAGCAACAGGCATGTGTCCTGACTGTCAGGTCACATCTTATCTAGACAGCACTCCAGTGACGAGAGAAGTTCTAGAATTTCTAGGGACAAAACCAGGAATGGCAATAAGTGGTGGTGTGAAATCTGCAGTCAAGAAGCACTGTGTCACAAGTAAAACACAAACCACTCTGGGAACTTGGGAGCAGAAAAAGAGAGACTTCCAGAAAATTTTGGACTCCACATCTTTTCTCTTAATTTTTTGAGAGCTGGATAAATGTTAAATTTCATTAAGTTTTACAGCCAGATTTAATTCAGACATAAATCCCTTTTAATGCTGGTTTCAGTCAAAAGTGAGCTGAACATTATCGTTAAACCAGTGCATATGGGAGAATTATTTGAGGAAAATCAAAATAGACACAATTGGGAACATTCAGCCATGACCATATTGGATGCAAGTAGGAGCAATAGCAAAATTCTTTAGGCTCTAATGGACTGGGCTATTTTCTTGCTCTGTTTCCATATAGAAGAGCTTTGTTCTGGGGCAATATGGTTGCAATTGAGAGTCTATCTAGGGAGGCTCATTTCTCTTTCATTAGCCCGTGAGCACAGTGCAATTTCAGCTAATACAGTTACACAGCTCCTAGCTGGGTTATTTGGTTAAATGCCTTCAGGGAAAGCAGCAATCCAGAATACAGGGACGAATGCAATGTAGTTTCTTGTCCTAAATTCCTATGACTGTGGAATCGCATTACCAATTAATCATACGAATATGCCACACTGTCCTCATGACTGCAATCATCTATTGTTTGAGATATCACTTAAGTTTTGTGATATTTGATGTTTTCAGAAAACATCTAACTGCCCCAGTTAGGTTTCTTTCAAGGCCTGGGCTGATATATAACTCTAACTAGAGAGGCCTTTTTCTTGTCATTGCTTGTAGACCTGTTTGTACCTACAGAATGCACTCTGGGGGAATTGAAACCAGTTGCCTGCTACCAGTGGGTGAATGGCAAATCAGCACCTTCCCTCCAGGCAAATCAATTAGGAAAAGATGTCCTTTTGAGCAGACAAAGGATACAAGGGTAGCCTCTTTGGGCTGACTATTTTTAAAGCCCTGCCCCAAAGGACCATGGGGGATGACTTGGCATCCCCCATGCAGCCCCCAGATGCTTCCCTTGGGCAGGCACCCTTGGTCAAGGCACAACTGTATATGACAGCCCTGATTCTAGAAACCACTTTCCAAACTATCAGACAGACCACAGCTTGCTCCTTGGTGCTCTAAAAAGATCTGTTCAATCCCATCACTGAGTGCCCATATAAATACATGAACTTATTGCAATAGCCCAGAATCATCAGAGTTCAGAAAAAGCATGACTCTTAAAAATGAACAGTGGGACTGGGATATGGCTCAAAGGCAGAGCACTAGCCCAGCATGCACAAGGTCCTGGGTTCAAATCCTCAGCACCAAAATAAAAGGAAGATGAATGAGGTCATTGCAGCAGAGACCACATGTGCCCATCTTGTCGGAGCAATCATTTCTGCAAGCTGAAGAGCTGCAGACACCTGCCCCTCCCTGCAAGGACCATGACGACAGAGGGATATTTTCTGAAAGGCAAAAGAGCTATAGGGTTATGGGACTGCAGAACTGCCCTTAACCAATGATGGGAAGGAATGGTGGAAACCAGGGTGATCCTTACTCCCTGTCACAGTGGGGCACACTCTGTGGTCTCCCTCAGTGCCCTGTGGGCTGAGCTCCAGCTTCTTTGGCCCTGGAAACTCCCACGATAATCTGCCTTTGATTGGCCTGAGACAAGGGAGGAGTAAGCTTCAAACTCCTGATGGTGTTCTCACAGATTCCTTTTCAGCAGCCCCCACTCCTCTGGAAAGAACAGGACATGGAACAGATGTGTTCCAGAGCATAGGCAGCTGCCCAGGAAGACACAGACTGGGTGCAGTGCTAACTTCAAGCTATAGGATGGCAGTTAGGGAGTTTATGTGGCCTGGGACATGGCAGGTCAGGCACTAGCAAACTTCCCAGAACAGACAGGCAGTGATGGCCAGGCTTTGTAGCTTCTGTATGACTGCTTAACTCTACTGTCCTATTGCAAAAGCAGCCACAGACAGTTTGTAAACAAAGGGCTATACATTTTTTCTAATAAAACTTTATCTACAGAAACAAGTGGCGGGTCAGACTTGGCACTTGGGCCATACCTTGTGACTTGCCGGAAGTGATCAAAGAAACATAAGGGCACAAAAAGGAGCAGTAAGAGCTGAGAAAATGTCCACACTGCATCTTTCTGGACTTTCATTTTCTCCTCACAGCAACAGAGTGGTAACTGTTCTGTCACAGGCATCTTAAAGATGAGGGAGCTGCTGGTTCTGAAACATCAGCAAACTTCCAGGGCTACAGTCAGCTTTAAACCCATGTCTCTCTGACATCAACACTTCCCCTAGCAAGCTGTGACCATAGACACAGGCATCTGGTACAGCCCAGCAAGCTGAGGTCCCTACTCACCAGGACATTAAGCTCCAGTTTGGGGAGTAGGGATAGAACAAGTCAGAAGATTTTGTGAAAATCAGTATTTTCCCTGTCTTTTCTTAGTTTAGTGTGCATTCAGGTCACGTATCTAAAGCACATACCTACAAAAATGACCAAACCCATGATTATTCAATTTTCTGGCTCAAGGCAAACATATACTTGCTTTCCAACTATGCACTCAAACATTCTGAAATTAACCTTTAGATTATTGAATACCACAAGCAGGGTTTTTTTTTTTCCTGCACTGAACTTTCATGAAAGAAAATGAACCATTATCAGAAGTTTCTTCCAGAAATAACTTCCAGGGAAGTCATGAGGTCAGTTTGGATTCAATCCAATCTTCTCGCTGTCAGTGAGATGGTACAATGATAATTCAAGTTTTTAATAACAACTCTGAATCATCTCTACCCTGAATCATCAAAGATTAAATTATGCTCAATACATAGACAGTGTTATCTAAAGCAAGAAAATAGACTTACATATTTTAGAAAGAAGTTAGAGAAGACTAAACAACCACAAGCATTGAGCTCAACCTAGGACTATAGCACTGAATTTACCAGAACACCATTACTCTAAAATTTCCATTTTAATAGATACTATGGAAAAGTCTAATATAATCAAGGCCAGTTTAACTTATTCTTGTACTTAAGTAATTTTATGGGAGACAACATTGTAATTCAGGTGGATAAATGATTCAGTTTGGCTATAAAAAGCACAAACACAATCTTTGAAAACTTTGTTCATTGCTTTTTCTCACTGTAAAGTATTTGATTTTCAGCCAGAAAGCATACCGCCAAGCAAGACCCATTGTTTGCCTTCCTTAGTGGTCACTATAGACTGTTACTTGAGGAATTGAATAGTAGCCATAAATTCAGTGTAAAAATAACGAAATTTGGGGATTCTTAAGTCATCATCTATTTCAACATTGAGAGGCAAGTTTGACCTCTGACAACACTGACGTGGTCTTTCTCCTTGTTATAAAAATGGCTGCAGGGTTTCAAGGATCTCAGTTTTGAGTCCCACTGTCAGAATTTGCCAGCCCTTCCTTCTAACCCCCACCTGCTTGGGGGAAGCCATCTAGTTCAGAATAAGGAGCTAAGAGACCTCAACCCAGTCCTAAGCAGTGATTTGAAGTCATAAAAATAGCCTGAGTGGACAGCTTGTGAAACAGTTGCTCCAGAGCAAGCAAAAAATATAAGAATTCTCCGTTCCTCTCTGATTGGTCTTCCCTTCTGTCTGCAGCCTAAATTCACTGGTGATAGGAACTTGAACTCAGGCTTTGCATAACCTTCCCTATCTCTAGAACTTTCCTCAAGCTCCAAGGATTTGTGCAACAGAAGGAGAGCTGAAGGAGTAGAGGCCATGGTGCTCTCTGTCCATCTGCTGTCCACTCTGGCTTCCAAGATATCCCCATGCCCGTTGTCCTTAGTCTTCAGGCCACCAAGATCCTGCCTAAACCCCAGATCCTCATTGTCCTGACTACTAGAACTTCCTAGGTCATCTGTTCCCAATGTCACATCCTCACCAGTCAGCTCCCTCAGAATACTGTGCTACTACCTATCCTGTGCTGACGTTCAGGAGGCTGTAGAAAGGAGCCACCCCAAGAATATTAGCTGAGGTATCTCACAGAGCCACTTTAGTTATATGACTCACAGCCCCTGTCCTAGAATGACTTCTAGGCCTCTCTGACTTTGACTTTCCAAAAAGCAGGCCTCATCCTACTTCATGAACACAGCTCACAAAAAAGGGATGGGCTGCTCATGCCCAGCTCCACCTGCCACCTCAGAATTATAATCTCTTCTGTGGAGACACAGGCTTAGCAAGTGGTCTTCCAAATCTGTTGCTAAAGTATTAACCTCAGCTCTGCAACCCAAAAGAAAAGGTATTAACATGTGTTTCTTTACATATTTGTGCCCTGCTACCTATATCAGAGGCAGGAGCAGCAAAACATGTTATAAGGTACTATTTCCAAGTTGTATCTTTAGAAAGAACTGAAATCTAGATATCTCAAGGAAAATAAAGAAAAGAAGATTCAAATCTGAGAGGGTAGCAGAGACCAGATGCAGAATTAAACTTTACACATCAAGAAAGGAACCTGGGACCCATGTGAAGAGGAAGGAAATGGAGAAAGGAGATTCCTCCCCAAAGGCCTGGTATTGGGTGAAGACCTAGAGTCTTGAATAAAGATAGACTCAAGGGAAATGGCATGACCAAATTCCACTGCCAACCTTTGCATTTGTTCATTAAATAAGGACAGGTTGAAGTTGAGTAGCTTTCATGCAAAATACTCAGGACTGTAAGTGCTTTGGACTTGAGATTTCTTTCAGATTTGGGAATATCTGCATACACCTGAGAGTGTCTTGGGGGTGGGACCCAACTTTACACATGAAAGTGGTTTGTGTATCACATGTGTCTTGCACACTTAGGCAGAAAGTCATTTTATACAATATGTTAAGTGCACCTGCATTTGGACCATGACTTGTCTTACGGAGATAGGTATGGAATTTTCCCATTTAGTGTCACATCAACACTCAAAAAGTTTCTGATTTTAAAATTATAGGTTTCAGGTGGATGCTTGACCAGCACAACGGCTCTGATCATTGCAAATACTATTGACTAGCAGCCCTTTGTCATGCAACAAATCCACACAAAAATGAATGCAATTCATCAAGTTACTCTTAAATCATTATGCCAGTAATACACTATATTTGCAAACCAGAGCATGTCACGAACTGAAGTATCTTACCCCACAAGGGAGCACAGGACTGGTGAAACTGAGATATACCACAACTCATTGCGCCATGTATGCTGTGAACCAAGGAGCCATCTGGGTTCTTTACAGAAGAACCCAGAAAGAAAGAGGGCAGAAGAAGAGAGGAACTTCCAGAGAGCTGCCCAGCCCCCAGACCACAGGCAAGTGGAGGAATCAACGGAGAAGGAATGAACCCTTCAACAAGGGATGGAAGGTCACCTCCTGTCACTGGCACAAATAAAAGACCAACTAGAGACAAAACTGAAAAAAAAATAACAAGAAATCACTTAAGTGAGAACACAATTGATATACATGGGGAAAGACTCTCAATGGAAAAATTAGAAGTATAAAATTACAGTTTTACACTCCTGGCTGTCTACCACAGAGTGGAACGTACTGATTGTCAGGGTTTGCAACTGTGTATTTAGTGGTTTGATTCTATGTTTAGTGTCTGTTCCTCCAAGTAGGCTGTAAGTCACATGAGGAAAAGGACACCACTGTTGTCTTCTCCATCTTAGCAGTCTCTGACATACATAAGACTGTTCATATCTGTTGAGTGAATAAACCAAGTTAGTCACGGACGATGTTAGGGGCTCAGGGACGGTTTTGGCATCCTTAACAGAAAAGGAGACAGCCTTAGCCAGTCTCAAGTAGGAAGTGGGAGTGGGCCTTGCTCATAAGCACAAAGCCAAAGGCCACCTCAGCATAACATGAAAACTAGAAGCTCAGGGCTGCACGAAGAAAGCTCACCATAAACCCTGGGTTCTGGGTGAACTCAGTGCACCCACAAGGTAAACTGAGTCTAAAGACAAGATGAAGATGCAAGGGCCAGGGCAGGGCACTGACTCTGCCCTCTGTGGTCCTAAGGTCTCCAGCCCTCTAAGCACCAGACAGCATGTTCCCCAGCACTGTCCTTGGCTCTGCCTCTGGCTTTACTGACCTCATGCCTTTCCTGTGTTTTGCAGAATGCCGAAGCCAGTTACGACTTCAGCAGCAATGATCCCTACCCGTACCCTCGGTACACCGATGACTGGTTCAACAGGTGAGCCGGGCCGGGGCACGAGGCGTCAGGGTGCTGTGGTTCTCTTTTCTGCCATTTTTTTTAAAGCTTGACTATCACCCACAAAATCAGCCCAGTGCTTCACTGGTCATTATGATTTTCCTTCTTGGTGGCTACAATCTCTACACTCATGAGTTTTTTAAAAATATTACACTACTCAAGAATGGTCTTCTAACTGTTTTAGCTCTATTGAACTAGAAATTTATTTACTGCTTTGTTAAAGCTAAAAATAAAAATAAGAAATCCTTTCTCAAGGTACTATGGGGTGATTGATAATTTTTTAGATGCTGACTTTGCTTGATCCAGTGAAACTATTGCAGGGAAATTTTGTCCCGCAGGGACTCCGTTACGTTTTTGAAAAAGCATTTCTGCTATAAGGTTATAGCAGCTCAATTTCAACCAGAGCAAGTGTGGTCAGCAGGGGTTTGAAGGAATGCTTGCGATAAAGCTCCTACTATGTGAAAGGACTCAAATGTCCCACCTCTAGGCTCCACTTTTCTTTAACCTGCTTTGCTACTAAACATATAAATGTACTCTCTCATTTTTTCTTTTGGATACATAGTTAATTGCATATAAGAAATACAGAGAAATTAGGATGTGTGCTTAGCTCAGTGAAAGAACACTGTAATTTTTTAACTTGTCACATGGAGAGAGGTTGATCAATGGGTGGAAGTTAGAGTTAAGACAGGAAGGAAGGTGTCACTGCACGGTAGGGTGCCCACAGATAATGATGACTACTGAGTATCTCAAAATACTATGGGAAAGGATTTGTGAACATTTCCACTACAAACAAATGATTAAATGGTGGGAAGACAGGTACGTTTAACTTGACCTTACCCAGTGTATTCCTATGTTGAAGTATCACATGGTGGCCATTAATAAGTGATTGTGCTTTTATGCATCGATTTAAAATACATTTCACTTCATTTAAATAAGTAAATAAAATAAATGTAGTGTTTCCCTATGATCCATGCCCTTGGATGAAGTTCATGAACATCCAGAATTCAGTTTGCAGTATCCGTGGTTATTTTATCATAGCTGTTACTTCTCATGGCAGCCTAAGGGGTATATGAAACAAAAGCTACCCTTTCCAGTTTAGTGATAAGGAAATGTGCTTAGCAAGGTCAAATAGTTTCTTTGATCTAACAATTAGTACTCAAAACAAAGCCAACAGCTGACCCATGGTTAAATTGCTTCTAAATCTGAATTAGTACAAGACCTTGTGCTTGCCAGGCAGGCGCTGTGCCACTGAGCTAGATCCCTGGCCCTGCACTATTTTTTTGGTAAGTATCATTTTAATGTCTTATGCAAGCAGTGCAACCTCCCAGTGTACACAGGGAAGCTCCTTAGTAGATCCACAGCTTTAGACTTGGTTCTTACAGCATGGAGGTTGATCAAAGAACAACTATAGGAATGTGAATTCTAGGGTGTAGAAACGGTGCTTGCTTCAGCAGCACATGTTACTAGGGTGTGGAAACTGTAGAAAATGAGGAAAAGGATAAAGAAGTAAAATGCAAATCTGTAATACTCTTGAAGGATCATTGCTGATGCCCTGTAGCGTAATTACTCTGCCAACTTCATCTGCAGCCTGACAATCACCGTGCAGTGCCAGCAGCTGTGCGTCTAGAGGAGAAAACTGCATTAAAAAGGTCTGAGAACCGTGAGCAGGAGGTGCCACTTACTCACATGACTTCTGACACCAGAGCTTAGCACACTCTTAGCAAAGAAGCAGGGAAATGAAGCTGCAGAATAATGTCACTGAGCCATGTGCTGGACGTAATTGACAGTGGCAGTGAGGGACACCGTGTGCAGAGTGTCTGGTTTCACCTGAATTGATCACCATCCTTACCCATAGATATCGGAAAGGTCAGGTGCAATGCGTGAACCAACCAACTATCTCACTGTGGCTAATGGGCACTGAATTAATTTTTGATGGATTGATCCAAACTCAAAAATATAAGCCAAAGGAAATTTTCCTGAATCTCGTGTAGTAAATTCAAATAAGGCTCCTCCAACCAAATCTGCTTATATGCTTTGCTGCAAGAATGATCCTAAAAAACAAAAACACCAAGGAGCTGTCTTCTCCTGTCCATATTTTCTTTTGCAACTTGTTCTTGAAAGAACAATTTTAAACTGGCTGAAAACCTCTAATTAGAACCAATTAGTGTTTAGTGTAATAAAAATTCATTGCTGTCAGCAGTAAGCATTTCCCACTATCTGTTTATGGGAGACTCCCAGAGGGCATTATCTCCATGTCGTGGGAAGCCAACAACTCAAGACAGTGTGCACTTTGACCAGTAAATGAGTTTTCCCCAATTATCAACTCATTTTCAAAGATCCTTGCCCCACCATGGCTTGTTATTCAAAGATTGAGTATCATTCTTCCACCATCACCACCACCCCTATCCTGGGATTGAACCTGAGTCTCATGCATGCTAGGCAAGTACTCTACCCAGCATGCATTCCTTCTATTTTATTTTAAGACACGATGTCACTAAGATGTCCAGACAGGCCTTTAACTTGCAATCCTCCTACCTTCACCTCATAGGTAGCTGGATTATAGGTGTACACCACCATAACCAGCTACAATTATCACAGATTAGGTAGGCCTACCTAGCTCATGGCATGTCAAAATATAACTAATGTAACTGGTTATGGGAGGAGGATGGGTCAAAGTTCAAGCTTCTGCATGGGAAGAACGCTCAGTCCGAAGGTTGGCATCACCCTAGAGATTCTTGCTTGGTTTAATGAAAGCATCTTTCCCATGAGTCTAGAGTATGTTTGCCAAAAAGTTTCTCCAGGATTAAATGACACTATGTCTGGTATTTTCTTCAGTATTACTGATATCTTGAGGAAAGAAGTGAGAGAATGTGTTGGTGTGTGGAGAAAATAAAATTGGTCATGAGTTAATCATTGTTGAAGCTGGGAGATGAGTACATGGGAATTCACTCTATTTTCCTGTAAACTTAAAATGAATCGGGCAGAAAAAGAAGGCAATAAATAGACTTGGGACTTGAGTTTTGTCCATGTGACACTACTCAGTTTGGTGCCCAGGTGTCTACAGAGCTGGCCGAGTCCCAGGAGGAAGGCTGGGCCCAGGTGCCTCCAGGGTTAATGTGGCCAAACTCGTAGCAACACAAAAAGAACTAAGGTACTATGTGTGGCTCACTGTCTTCAAGCCACTGGGCTGAGTCGCTGTATGTGGAGATGAAATCAAAATACTTGGTGAATATTCACATTTTAAAAATTATTATGGTACAAGACACATTGCCATGAAGCCTCAAAATCCTCCCTCTCACTGCAAACACACCTGTCCATCTGGAAGTCCTTTTCACATGAGTGTCTTTATGACAGGTGATCAAAACACACTGAATGCTGCTGCCAGGTGCCATCCAATGCAAAGGTGGGCTCGAAAAAACATCACAGTGAGTCCTCATCTGCCTTCTTCATGGAACCTGGCACCATGTAACTTCCGGCTCCTCCTCTAAGTCAAAATGACCACAAAACATAAATGTTTTGAATCAGTTAAGACACTGAGGCAAGCCAGAACAGCACAACTAAAGACCCTCATGAAGGAGGACTTCCAGAGTTGCTGCAGAAAGTGGCATGGACAATGGGATGAGTGCATTCAAAGCAAGGGCCACTAATGGCAATGTATCCTTAACTGTAATGGTTTAATTTAAATATCTACCATATTTTCCTATCACATCTCACACTGATTCAATTAATTCTGAAAAAAAAACCTTCAAATTGTGTTCATTTTAGAAACCGAGGCACAGTTCTCAGGCAGCTGTGCAAGGTCACACCACTGCTGAGTGACAAAGGCAGCTTCCGGTGCCCAGTGTGAGAGTCACAGGTCCAAAATGTAAATGAGAGCAGTAGGTCAAGCTGGGCTGGCGGGCAAGTCTGTGCCAGGGTGAGTGTGCGCTTTAGGCAAAGATGGTGAAGAAGAAGATACAGGTATGCTCAGGAGGTGATCTGGGTAACTCCCCTGGCCATTAAAGGCTTGCACAGGGGGCTATGTCCTAAGAAAGGCCCACCTAAGAGAAAGGAGACTAAGACACTTCACAAGCAGGGGCATGATGAGAGCCTCCTGCACCGCGCTCCAGGAGCATCGCCTCCCCAAGTCCACGCTCAAGACCAGCACGGCCCTTGGCCCGCACAGAATCTACGACCAATGGCACAGGAGCCTCTGGAAACTACAAGGCCACAGAGCTTTGCCCGGGACCTACAGCATCCTCCTCTGGATATGGTACCATGTCTGGCCTCCAGACCCCGGGAAGGGCTGCCCACCACTGCCCAGGGAGGAGTCTGTTGCTACACACCACTCCAACGGTGCTGCCGGTGCTGCCGCACAGAAGTGTGCAGCCTGTGGGAGCAGCACCGCACCCCTCCTCCTGGGTGTCCCATGCTGAACCATCGTAACAGCGCCGCGGACTTCCTCCTCACCTGGTCTTCCTTCCGGTTGGCATTGTTTTAAGAACACATTTAAAACCCCAAGCCAAGGACTCTTCAGGAAAATAAGCTTGAGATGCCACAGACCCTCTCAGAGGGAGTGTGTACATCAGAACGGCCTGCCCTGGGTTTGATTCGATTTTGTGAGCTGGTTCCTTTTTCACAGAATCAATGTATTAATCCTGTGGTGAAGCATTTAATAATTACAGGCAGTATTTGAACTCTGGGGATATATTTGAAACACAGTCAAGAAATCTGCAAAGAGAGTATAATTTTCTCCTCATTTGAAATCAGAGAAATACATTTGACTAAACAAGATAATAACCCAAATTGCAAAAAAGTAAGAAATATTACACATTTAATGAGCATCAATAATGAGCAGAAGCAATATTATCGATTGGCTGTGAGGCATCGGGATCTGACATCACATCTTTTTGCTTGCTGGCATTCAGAAAATATTGATTGGCTGGTTGAAGGGGTGGCCCCACCTTTTCAGCTGTGCAGTGATGTTGAGTGGCCTTGACATCTGTCCATTTTAGAGCTGCCTGCTGCTCGCAGGGTTTGAGGCCCACATTTTGTCAATAGTTTTGCAGCCTTGCTGAGGTGCAAGTCAGTGCTGGGTGATACACTGCAACTCTGTATTCCACTGCTGTGTTGTTGTCCATAAAATCGCCAGTGCATAGCATTTCTTTGACAGGCATTCGCCACGGAAATGTTACCCCTGCCACAGGCGGTATTTATGGAGCGTTCAAGGGTGCGGCATACTCTATTAGGCCCTAAAGAGTAAGAGATTCCGGATTAGATGTTATTCCTGACTGTAAAAAGTTTACTATAGATTCAGGAAGAGGAAAGACACTTACTCTACCAACTGAAATGGGGCGGGGCGGGGGGGGGGAGAGAAGGACAAATGGATGCTAAAAAAATATTTAACTCCCCAGGAGCTAATGTGATTGATGGTATTATTAAACCTTCAGATAAGAAATATCTCTTGAAATTAACTTTTTGCTCCCTATTAAAAGTTGTATTTCATTTTGAAGAACCTACAAAGCAAGCCATGGAAGACAGTGTGAGACAGACGCCCTCACTGGCTCTCTTTCCATACTGATGTAAACTGGCACTTTACCCTGGTGACAGCCAATGGCTTAGGAAGAGAGAACATCTTTCCCTTATGTCTTTAAGAACTAATTTTGAAATCACCTCCTGAATAATAAAACTCAGATGGTTTTCAAAGATCTAATCTTAACATTTTTTCATGTGAGCTTCGAGACTCCCTTAAAGGTAGATTTTGCTTAGAGGTTGCTGCTTTTAACTACCTAAGCCTCTCTCCATCCACACCAGAGCTCAGCGAGCTCCCAACAGAATACGATTGTTTTAGCTCTGCAGAGCCATTAGAGGAGCCATAGTCTTTATTTTATTTCTAGTCCTTTATCTGGATTAGACAGGTGTTCATCATTAAAATTCTCCCTTTGGCTAAAAGACAAATTTAATGGGTTACAGAGATACAGATTTAAGGGGTTATGGAGAAAATTATAAAGATTGTAAAAGAATATAATAAAGATGTTGGCATGATCATTTCTTCTATAAAAATTAGTGCTGTGTGTGCCTGATAGGAGAATTTCACAGTCTTCAAGTGGCAAATGAATATTTTCTCAAGAGAGAAAAATAAGGTGAGTAGTGGTGGATAAATGTAGTACTGTGTGGATTGTTGAGTATGGAATGAGTGATCCCTGAGTCAATTTCCATATCCAGACAATGGGAGTGATTCTCCCACCTAGAAGGTTTTAGTTGGGGATCAGAGATATGAATACAGAAAACGAGGCATGGGGGAGACACTCGCTATGTAGCAGCAAATGTGACTCAGAATCTCAGTACAAGAATTTCTACAGGAACTAAGTCAGATTCCCCTACTAGTTAGAGAGTGAGAGAAATTATGACATTCTCTCATCTGAACTTTCAATAGAAACTATCTCTCACTTGGTGCACAGTTGGACTTTCTGGCAAGAATCTAGTGCCTTTGATTTTGCATTGCTGGCTGAAAAAGTGAGTTATAGCCAAAGATATCTTGCACATGTGCAGCCAGGTCAATTGAGTAGGGAAATTGAAAAGCCTAATGTCTCATCTTAGGAAGATGAGCAGGGGTGATCCTCATTTCTACAGAAGGCCCTGGGCTTTTATGAGAGGGCCCAGGTCTCCCCAGAGGCAGCTTTTGTAGTTTGGCCCATCACCTGTCCTAACACATCCTGCCTCACTATTCATTCTCAGCCCTTCTTATCAGTGGCTTCTGAAAGAGAGCTCATCAGGCATCAGCCAGAAAACACAGCCCATGCCAAACTAGCTGGACAATCACTAAATTTCAGCTCTTCTAGATATCACAATGGAACGTCTGTGTCTAAAGTTGTGGTGAAAAGGCTGCAGCAAGCCATGCCAGACCTTGACTTTCTTTTTCTTTCTTTTTAACTTTAAAAGAAATAAAGCAGAACAATAAAATGAAATAAAACAGTGATAGGGCAGTAGGAAATTCATAATAGTTACATTACATTATGTACAAACATTACATATTGTTGACCAAATTGTTGCTCAGACTACTGGGTTTGGGCTTACAAAGTCAATTAAATAAGACAAGTGTTAGGATGTTTCTTGACTTCAGTTGCTATCATCTCAGCCTGTGTTCCTCCAAATCAGCCAGTTGTTCACAGTGTGCAGGGAGCTCCTTCCTGGTTGTCCCCAGCTGCTGTTGGTGCATGGGAGTCTGCATAGCTTCCTTCCTGATTCTCCTCAGCCATCCTGGTCACCAGTGGCACATAGTGGGCTGCATAGCTTCCTTCTCAGCCCTCCTCAGCTAACAGGGCCAGTGCTGGCACTTAGGGGATGTGTAGCTTCCTTTCCGGTTCTCCCTAACCAGAAGAACCCCTGCTGACTCACCAGCTTCTAGGATTTGTAATTCTAGACCATGTCTTTTGAAAGTCTGTAGACCAACGGTGACTGGAAGGTGTAGACAGTCCTGTGTAAACCGGCCAAGTTGCAAGAGTCTGCCATGCCAGCTGATCTGGTCTCTCCCCAGTGTCTCTGTGAGTTCAGAGGTTTGAAATTCAATTGAAGATCCAGGATACAAAACTAAAGAGTCAGCTAAAGCAATCATAGGAAGAAAGAAAGAAAAAAAAGAAGAGGAAAAAATCCATATCCAAAATAGGCTGTATATTAAAATAGAAACACTAAATCTACTGGAAGACAAAATAGGTAGAAATCTTGAGGACATAGAAGTAGGCAAAGAGTTCATGAACAAAAACAAACTTCAAGGCAAATACTTCAAAGAATCATCAACTGGGATCTCATCTGATTAAAAAGTTTTTGCACTTCAAAAGAAATCATCAACAGAGTGAAAATAACACCCATGGAATGGGAAAACATTTTAGCCAACTGTCCCTCAGACAAAGGACTTCTATGGAGAACATACAAAGAATTGAAAAACATCAGGTGCTCAAATTCAAAGACTCAATCCAAAAATGGGCATTGGAGATGAATATGCACTTTTCAGATGAAGAAATACATGAAGAAATGTTCAACATCACTGGTTACTGGAGAAATGCAAATTAAAACAAGAGTGAAATTCCATCTCACTCAAGAAAGAACATCCATGAGGGCCAGGGATTTAGCTCAGTGGTATAAGCACCTGCCTGGTAAGCGCAAGGTTGTGAGTTCGAACCGGTGCCAAAAAAAAAAAAAGAATGTCTACCATCAAGAAATCAACTGATACCAAATGTTGGCAGGGCTGTAGGGAAAAAGTGACTCTTCTCTTCTGTCGGTGAGAGGGTAGACTGGTGCAACCACTGTGGAAATCAGTGTAGAGATTCCTCAAAAATCTAGAATTGGAGGTTCCCTTCAATCCAGCTATTCTCCTTCTGGGTATTTTCCCAAAAGAATTGAAAACATCATGCCACAGAGACATATAATGTTTATAGCAACACAATTTGTAATAGCTAAATGTTGGAAACAACCCAAAGTCCATCAACTGCATAATGGATAAAAAAGATGTCCTATTTTTATACAATAGAGTATTACTCAGCTACAAAGCAAAATAAACTTGAGGCTTTTATAGGTAAATGGAGGCAACTTGAAACCATCCTCTAAGGGAAACAAATCAAACTCATATGTATAAATATAATATTGTCTCCCTAGTGTTAAAAAAAACTGAGAGAGTAATAAGATCCAAAATGTGCAATAGATATTGTGAAAATGAAAGAGAAAGAAAGTGCTCAAAAGGAAAGAACAACTGGGATAGGGAAAAGAAAAAAAGAATAAGAGAAGAGAGAGAGAGTATACAAGCTAACTATACTAATAATCTCCGTAAGTTCATAATAAGAACAATTTGTGTTTTCACTGTTTGATTGTTTGACTATTTTTTATGCCTAAGTCTTATAATCTGAGCAATTACTTCTAAGATAACAATATGAAATACATTAACTAGTGTTAATTTCCTACTTTTTAAAATTCTGTATCATTTCTATCATTTTTGTTTTGTTTTGTTTCTAAAATTTTTAAAAAGATTTAACTAAAAAATAGGCTGCAGTTCAGGATTCAAAAATTCTTAAAAAAATACACCAAACAAAATTAAAAACCAGCCAGAGGAGGCAGCATATGTCTGTAATCCCAGCACTTTTAAGGCTGAGGCAAGAGGATCCCTGCAAGTTCAAGACCTCCCTGGGCTACACAGTGAGTTCAAGAAAAGTAAGTCACAGGAGACATCCAGGCAAAAAGAACCCACTGCAATTGAAAAATACAGCTTCCAATAAAATTTCAATAAATGGGATACAACCTAAAATGTGGAAGCAATTGGAGAAATAATTATTGAAAATAATAGAGACTGTTTATCAAAATCCTGCAGCAAACCTCATTCCTAATGGCGCAACCTCAGCAGCATTCTCTTTCAGTCTGGGACAAGACAGACTGCTGCCAAGTATTTCTTTTACTAGACACTGCGTTACAGCTCAGAGCTGACCAAATAATTATAAATCTAAGATAAGATGTGAGACAATTAGGAAACTTAGCAAAGACATACAAGCATCCCTGAATTACAGGGTGACAATTACAGGGTCCATGGATAGGAAGGTACAAGAATATAAAGATGCCAAGGTTTTTTTTTTTTAAGAGAAAAAAGACACAGAAAAGAAAAACAAAAAGCAAAAGAGACAAACAAACAACCCAAAACAATAACGGTATAGGTTTTCAAAACAAGATGATAGGAATTTAACAATGGTTGTAATATTACATATTGTTACCTTCAGAATGGTCACTTAGATTACCAGATATAGACATGTGAAATTGATCATGAGTATTAACTGTTCTTTTCTAAGAACTAGCACTTTTCGTAGTATACTCTTCTTAGCTATCTCATGTATATGTATACAAATTTATGTTTTTTTCTGTTCCCTTCTTCCTTTCCTCATCTCCCCTACCCTAGTTACTTTTCCTCTTTGAGCAGTTTCTTACCCTTACACAATATTTATTGAAGATTTTGAATCTTATTTACTCTTTCAGTTTCTTACACTAAGGAGACAATATGGTATTTACACATGTGAGTTTGATTTATTTCACTTATGAGTGTGGTCTCAAGTCACATTCACTTACTTATAAAAGCCTTGATGCAGTCTTTATTCATAGCTGAATAGTACTCCATTGTATAACAATACCACATCATTTCTGTCCATTCCTCAATGGAGGGGCACTTGGGTTGTTTCCAAGATTTGGCTGTTAAAGATTGTACTGCTGTAAACCTAACAATACCAAGTTCAGCTGTTGATTCAATGCAATTGCAGTTACAGTGTCCCCAGTGTGCTTGCTCAGGAGGCCGGCGTTCTCCCAGGTGGCTCTCCTACCTTGCACAGCAGGGTTTAGTGCTAGAGACAAGAGGAGCTACTGCAAGTGCCTAGGAAAGCAAAGTGAAACGAGTGAAAATGAGTTTGGACAAACATATTCCCGACATTCAGAGGAGCCTGAGACCATCAGGAAGGCACTGGGAACATGGGGACAGAGCTCGAGGAGGCCCAGGCTGTGAGTGACACAGGCCATGAGCAGCTGCAGGAGCCTTGCTGTTTATTCGAATTACTGTCCCAGATCAGATGTCCTCTTCTGTGCTCCTCAGGAGTGCGGAGCCCTACCTCTCCCCACGAAAGGGCAGAATTAGGGCTATGGACCTGCAGTTGCCGGAGTCTGAAGACAGAAGTGGCTGCTCTTTGTCAACTCTTGGGTGCCTCATCTGAGGAGGTTATTGTCCTTCCTTCTCTCCATGTGGCCTTGCACCTTGACAGCCTAGCCCAACAATATTCCCAGACTAGCCCAGAGTTCCCAGGTCAACCAGTGCCGTTACACGGCTCCAGTAAAGAAACCCAGTGCTGTCAGGCCTGTCAAGTCACATCTCATCCTTCAAGTCAGCAAGCCAGCAGTTCAGGAAGAGGGGAAGTACATGCAGGAGAACAGGAAGCAGCTGGAGCCCTTGGCATAAGGAGAATGAGCAAAAGGGAGAATTACACTGTCTGTTGCAGAGAACAGACATGAACATCATGTATCCATCAACTCCGTATTACTATAACAAAATGCCTGAGATAATAAGTTTATAAAAAGGAAAGAGTTGGTTTGGCTCTTTTTTCAGAAGGTTCAGTCCATGGTTGGTGGCTTGTGTTCCTTTTGGGTCTATTGTAAAGCAAAGAATCTGGTGCTTGAGAGCAGCTAAGAAATAGAGAGAGAAAAGGGGATGAGGCCTCACAATCCCTTTCGGGGACACTCCTCACCCCATGACGGAAAACCTCCCACCAGTCTCCACTTTTTAAAGCTTCCACCGCCTTCCCATAGCACCACCCTGGGACCAAGCTATTAGCACACAGCCCTTGGGGACATTCCAGGTCTATAGTCTAGCATGAGTCTGGAAAGGCCCTGTTTGGAACTCAGGTGAAGCAAGTCTTGGAAAGGTGGCAACCCCATTACAGAGAGCACTGCACCCCAGTGTGCTCAGCCATACTCAGAAAGAAGTGACAGCCCACAATTCCTCTGACAGAGCAAAGCCACCCATCCAGCACACACCTGCTTCATATTGGGCTTCATTTTAAAGAAACCTGTGCAGTTTCTGCAGGGAGATACTTCCAATCTTAAAGATCAAATGTCCAGGTTAAAAATGTTCTCAGAAACCTCTTCATGACACAAGCAACCAACAGGGAGATTCGGGGGCATTGGGCTATGCAGACAAAAGGTGGGGCAGCCCCGGGCTGGTGCATCCCCAGCCAAACCATTACAGAGCATCAGTTGCTTCCCACTCCTGATGCTGGTCTCACTCGCGTTTGTCTGCCCACAGCCATGGCACAAGATGTGCAGGAGAGGTGTCAGCAGCAGCCAACAACAACATCTGCGGGGTCGGCGTGGCGTACAACTCCAAGGTCGCAGGTAAGAGGCCCTGCCACGCCATTTAAGGGTGAGAAGAAATTTAAGTCGCACATTTAACTTTTTAATTTAATCATAAGTTAAATATAGTAACACAGAGATCAAAGCATATAGCCCAAGGATTCTCACTGATGCAGTCGCCCTGTAACCACTAAGAGCAAAACCCAGCCGTCCTGCAGCTGCTTCCCATTCACCCAACAGCAGCTGTCTTATTCTAATAGTAAAAGCTGGTCATTTCCAGTGTTCAAACTTCGTACAAATGAACTCACACAGTCACTATTTTTCTATGCCAAATCACTAACACTTGACTGTGACTCAGAGACCTTAGGGTACAATATGTGTGTGCCTCCTGTGTAAAACTGCTCAGAGCCATTGTGCACAATGGATCACATCTTTGGGAGACCTAAACTACCTAGAACTTCTTCCGAAGTTTCACTGGGTAAGATGTTAACAAGTTCTTTTCATGGGGGCTTTAGAAATGGGAGTGATGTGTCTCAGGAAATTTAGAAAGCAGCACTACCACCCTTCAAAGAAAATGTGAGAAGGAAGAGGAAAAGGGAGAGAGATAGACAGACAGACAGACAAAGATTCATAAACTTTGAGCTAGATGCCGAAGTATGGACTGGTGCAGGGCCTGTTCCAAGTTTTGCATCAAATTGGTTCTTAATTTATTCAGGCTGAGTCACCCAAACTTGTTTTTCTTTTCTTTTCTGGTTTTCTTTTTCTTTCTTTCTTTCACAACTGTCCTAATATTTTTTCTCCAGCAACTGAAGGGAAACGTAAACCTACTTTGTGCTGACATTCGCATTTTCCGGGCCTAAATAAAACCCACACACCCTGCACCAGCGAGGTGTGAACAGCTTTCACTACGCCCTGAGCTAGGTACAGAAGGTCACAAAAGATTCCATCCTGGGTCCCGGAGATGCACACACAGGGCACCTGGCCCCTTGCCCCTTGGCAGGCCTCCACACTGGCCCTATTAAAGCAGTGCATAGTGTATCACAGGCTGAGCTCCCCCAACCCACTCCCCGGTCCCTGGGGCCAGGCAGCTACTCACACACAGAGCTGGGCCAGGGGCCACAGGAAAACTCAGACCTGAATGTTTCATTCTCATGATTGTCTTCTTGATGACCCTGAAGGCCCTGGCTTTGGGGAACCACGAGGTCTGAGGAAGGGCAGCCGGCTAGAGGGAGCAAGTGGGGCTTGGCTCCCTGCTTTCTGGGCACGCGGCGCAGGGTGCCTTCCCGTTGGCTTCTTGTCACTTTTTCTCTCCTCCCTTATTGTTTGCACTCTGAATGCACCTGGGCTGCCCACCAGACAGGCTGGGTCTCCAACTGAGCTGCTCCCCTGTCCAGACCAGGGAAACCCTCCCTCGGGCTCGGTCCACACCCTGGGTAACCCTCCTCCCTTGGCTGCCAGTCTACACCCAGGCACAGTGTAGTTTGCCCGAAGCTCTGGAGAGGTGCCCAAGAACTGCAAACAAAACCAGAGTTCCAGGCCCCGCACCCTGACAGACTTAGGTGGGACGGGTTACTTACTCTGGCTGACAAGTCCAGGAGTTGGCTGGGTTTTAATTATTTGCTCAAAAAACTGGCCAAAGTTTTGGAAAGAATCCTCCTTTCAGGAGCTTTCTGAGCTGGGCGGGCTCGCTCGCCACCTGGTGGCCAACTGCGATCATCGCTTGTCCCCACGGGCCGCAGGCAGGCCTAGCTGAAGAGGTCGGTGAGTCCGTGTCCCCATGACTTCTGCACCCGCTTCGCTGTGGATGAATCCCCATGTACACACGTTTTCGTGTCTGGGGTTAAGACCTATTAGGATAAAACCGATAATCTTGCACCCGATGTGAATCCTTTAGAAACGCTTTCCCAAACTGCCTAAAACATAAGTTAGAAACCACAGCCATTGCTTTCCAGAGGGCCCTTCCTCTGCCCAGAACACCCACCATGTCTGCCCAGCACCTCCTCCTCCTCCCTCGGCATCCAGAACCCCACTGCGTCCCCCAACACCGCCCCTCCACCAGTCACCTCCTCTGTGCTTGATGAAAGCACCCTGAGTCTCCCTTTCCCAGCCCTCCCTGGTGCTGGTCCTTGTAGATTTTTGTGCCTTGTGTGAGTCAGGCTTCTCCCAGGAGACAAAAGCAAGAAGAGACAGTGCAGCCAGGCAGTGCCCGGGCCCCAGGAGGCTGAGTGGCAGGGGGGAAGCCGGCCCAGCCCAGACTGGGCAACTCGGTGACCCAGAGAGACCCCAACTCTAAATGCACATTCCTTAAAAGGCGGCTCAGTGCAGAGGCCTGGGGTTCAATCCCCAGTACTAATAAAAAGACAGGTGATGGATACATAGGTACATACATGATAGATAACGTGCATACATGATAGATAATTGATACATGCATATGTAGATGATAGATGACTGATAGTACAGAGACAGGAATTTGGGGCTGGCACTCCTCATAACAGTCTGTCTGCACCTGGAGACCCTGGGGTGCAGGCCAAAGACCCTGGGTCTGAAAGCTGAGGGACTGCAGTCCTGACAGGGAGTGCTGGGTCTGCTTTCACTCTGCTTTACTCCCCCAACTGATGACAGGATGAGGACAGGGCCCCCACTTCACCCTCACAGATCTCCCTAGCCAAGCAGTACTTTCCCACGGCTCAGGTAGAGCGGACCTCAGTGAACCAGCTCTGCCTCTCCCCAACCCCCCCACCCCATCCCCACTCAAGTGCAGCTCACTGCAGGTGCCCAGCCTGGCTGCTAAACCATGACTGCAAAGGCGGAGGAAGAGGGAGACCATGGATGAACATCGGTGGCCACAGGGAGGCCTGTGACGTCCAGGGATGAAGAACCGATGGCCCCAGCACCAGCAGAATTTCAATCCCTGGATTAAAAAACTGCCCCCTCCTGGCACCACTCACACTGGTTGCTTTTCCAGCCCCAACCTCAGGTGCCCCCTGGTGCTGACCTCACCTGCTTACCCATCAGCATCTTGAGATCTAACCTCCTTTAGTGCAGATGCCCCAACAGTGACACAGATTGGGGATGCTGACACCCCAGGGGGACCCTGCTCTCTCCACAGCCTGTACAATCCCAGCAGAGCTGCTACGTGTGTTAGATTCTGATCAGTATACAGTATTGTCGTGCTTTTACAGGGGACAAAATTGAAATATGGAGGCCAAATAACAGTGAATCATAGAATAATCTTGCACCCGATGTGAATCCTTTAGAAACACTTTCCCAAACCAGTGTAGAAAACCCTTAAAATCAAAAAATAAAAAAAAATGAAATGAAAACCAAAGACATTGCATTTGACCCAGCTAACCTCCTTCCAAGGATCTTCCCAAAAGAGTTAGCGTGACCACATTATGGGGTGCCATGCATACCCCTTTTTATAGCACAACTGTTCATAATAGCTAGCACCTGGAAACAGCCTGTATGTCCACCAACAGGTGCATGTATGAGGAGTATACACTGCCGTAAAGAAAGATAAACTTGAGACATTCATAGGTAAACGGATGCAGCTGGAGGACATGACACTGTATTAAGTGAAGTAAGTCAGACACACAGGCTCAAATACCGCATGGTTTCTCATTTATGAGAAACACAATATAGATACAAAATAAGAGCAAAATAGAAGAGAGATAAACAGGAGGTGAAAGGAAGTTGAAATCTCTCCCCAAATTACATATGCTGTTGTTTTAAAAACATTTCATTTCATATGTACACTAATTTGTGTCATTTATACTAAGTTTATTTTAGTTTGTAAGAAAATCTGTGCTATTGTCAGCTGTTTCTTGTTAGAATCTTTTTGGTTTGTCTTGTACTCAGTGACTACTTTGAAGAGAACAATTCACACTGCAGTAATTATTGTTATCCTCATATTATTTGGTTATGAAATTTGTCCTATATTTTCATAAAATATTTTTTAAAAAACTCTTGCCCAGTGGAGCACAGTGGAACAAACTTATAATTCCAGCACTCTGGGAGGCTGAGGCCAGAGAATCACAAGTTCAAACCCAGCCTGGGAAAATTAGTGAATTTGTCCCACCCTACCTTAAATTTTAAAAGCAATCTTTTTAAACCCTCACTCTCCCAGGTAGGTGGGCTGGTCCCAGCCTGCACCTCCAAGCCAAGCTACAACTTCCCTCCTTCTTGCAAGCCTGCTCCACCCTGGGGCTCTCCCAAAGCTTGGAAATCTGTTCTGGATGGGCCCCTGTAGTTTTCAACGCATTTCCATGGAGACAGCAGTCACCACCTCTTCTCCATGCCTCCCAGGCAGGAAAGGAACACACATTCTTACCCAAAGCAGTGTCTGCCCAGTTACCACCATCAGCCAGCAAGCATCTTGGTGCAGACTTGAAGTTTTAATAATTCCCCAAAACACAGCCAGGCATGGTGGCCCACATCTGTAAGCCCAGTATTCCAGAGGCTGAGGCAGGAGGATTACCTTGAGTTCAAGGCCAGTCTGAGCTACAGAGTAAGACCTTGTCTCAAAAAACAAAAGGAAATCCAAAGAAACAGAAAAGATTATTTGAAAGCTTCATTGTTGCCATTTCATTGCCTACTTCTTTAATTTCACAAATATTGAAGAAACTGCAGTTTGCTTTGGGTGCGCCTCTATATTATTTATTTTAAAATGCAACTAACAGCCAGGTGTGGTGGTACACATCTGCAATCCCAGCACTCGGGAGGCTGAGGCATGAGGGTCACCTAGAGTTCAAGGCCAGCCTAAGCTAGAGAGAAAGAGAGAAAGGGAAAGAAGAAAGGGAGGAGTGGATGCAAGGAGAAGGGAGCAGAACACCTCTGCCCTGTAATGTGACACAAGTCCTCCTGAGGGGGGAGTCAATGGGGGACTCCCAAGAATAGCATCAATCTCCCATGACAGTGCTTTTTGGGCCTCAGTCACCTTCTAAGGGCCCCACATCCTCACACCACAACCAAGCTCCCAGCCCGAACCTTCAGGGGACACACTGCAGGCACTGCAGGCCAGGATCTCATCCCAAAAGCCACCTTCCCTGTCAGGAAGCAGCCAAGGTTGTGAGGGAAGGGCTTCCCTCAAGTAGACTCACAAAGATAGGCAAGACTGGGGCCACAAGAGTGCGAGGGACCCTCTATGCACCTTTTTCTTTTCTAGTACTTAGGACTGTACCCAAGAAGTATAAAGCCACACTCCCAGCCCTTTTTATTCTCCTTGTAGACAGGGTCTCACTAAGTTGCTCAGGCTGACCTAGAGCTTGAAATCCTCCTGCCTCGGCCTCCCAGGCAGCTGGGATTATAGTCCTGTACCACTGCACCTGGCCTGGGCATCCTTTGGGTCCTTGCACTCCATTGTGCCCAGGGCATCCGAGGTGACCAACTCTCCAGCCAAATCTGGGAGCCACACTCTTCCCCAGGCCTGTGTCTCCTGAGAACTGTGTGCCAAAGCCCTGTGCCCTGTTGTACCCATCCACAGGCATCCGCATGCTGGACCAGCCCTTCATGACCGATGTCATTGAGGCCTCTTCCATCAGCCACATGCCCCAACTCATCGATATCTACAGTGCCAGCTGGGGCCCCACAGACAACGGCAAGACAGTGGATGGGCCCCGAGAGCTCACGCTACAGGCCATGGCCGATGGTGTGAACAAGGTAAAGATGTCCCTGCTGCCCCAGCCCTAGCTGCTGCCAAGGTGGGACAGGGTTGGGGGAGCCGGGGCGGCCACACTGTGGATAGAGAAGCAGAAATGGGCAGAGGGCTGGGAAAGACAATGCTGGGGCGCACGGGGCCTGACCTGTACAGAGGGGACAGCCAGGGGAAAGCAGCCCACGGGGAGTGGGGCCCTGGGGGAAACAGCCAAGAGTGCAACTCTGAGCTCCTGGGGGGAGTCTGGGAGGAGACAGCTCAAGGACAAGGGACACAAGGAGGGCCTCTGCTCTGAGGTCAGACAGACAGAAGCCCCTCTGGGGGAGCAGGACATGCCTGGGGTCAGTCCCCGCTTTACCACCAGTGCCTGTCACACGTTGATTCCAGTCCCTACTGACACCGAGCCACCCCTCAAACTCCCTAATGTAATGGATCCTGCAGATCAGGAGTTAGGAGCACCAGTTCCCAAGCTGCGCGTCGGCACAAGCCACTTCAATGCCCTGACCCCTAAGTGTGCCCCACCCCAAGTTTCAACAAGATGCCACTAAGGTTTTCCAGGTGTCACTGGAGACCTTGCAGATTGTGTCTTGTAATCTGAGATAACAAGAGCCTGGGGTAGGACTTTCTCACTTCCACAACAGAAAGAAAATGGCCCTTCTGGGTGTGGTGGCCCCATTAGGTGCCTATTGATGAACTCTGTGGTGACCCAGACACACACCTGTCTGGTTGTAAGAATGGGGACCAGGTAGCTTCAGAAAGTGGCCTCTCGTGAGAATGGGGGAATGGGGACATCCCAGTGGGTCCTCCAGGAGCAGGAAAGCTGAGGGTCCCCACCAGGCACTCTGGGTCTTGGGGCTGCCCTCCTGCCCACCTGGCTCCTTGCAGCTCTATCTCTGCTCTAAGCCCCATCCTCCTGTCCTAAGGCTTCTATTCCTATGACGTCCCCACCTGATCATACCCTGCATACCTGGATTTCAGGAAAACTTTGGTCCCAAGTTAGAGCACTTGTCCTCCCTAAAAAGACTCCCAAACTAAAGGTCTCTCAGAATAGCTTTCAGCCCACATGGAAAAGTACCTTTTGCACTGTAAAATTCCATCAAAGGCCTGAATGGAAACATCACGCCTTATGCTCCCCTTCTGCTGCTGTGTACTCAGATATTCACCATGGAAGTCTTAGCCCTTGTCCTCAGCTGCTCACCTCGCCTGGAAGAGGATCATTGTGGCTGTAATCAGCTAAGTGAGACGGTGACTGGAGTGTGAGCCAGGGTGACTGATCTTCTCATCCGCCGTCACTGTCCCAACCAGTATGCTCAGTACCCTCACTTCTAAAGACGAACAATGAACTGGGTCACAGAAGGCCAGCGTTTTGTGCCCCTGGGTTTGTGGCCCTGGGAAGCTTTCCCATCAATTCTAAGAAGGACAGGCAGCCCCTAGCACCATGGAAACAGGCTGTCACTACTCCAGGTCCACTGGACATCACCTGGCTTTCTCTTTTATAGCCCAGGTGGTTGAACAGTTGATCTGGTGACAGTTATTCCCTGTCCTTCATTTTTGACTAGTTCCCTCCAGGGAGCCGGGTGCAGAGATCCATGATGGGACCCTAGAGCGAGGGATGTTCCTGAATCAGGGACAGCGCCATGCTAGAAATGGCTCCTGGTGACCTCACACCAGCACCCTGTGATCAGACATGGACATTAGTAAACAGCACAAATAGAAAAGAGCTGGGCTCCATCAGAGAGCTCGAAGTGCAGCCTGGTCCCCTCACGAGGCGGCATTTGAATGTGTGCATCCTCCAGCTAGCGAGGCCATCAGGCTCTCCTGGGCTGGGAAATCCTTTTGGGAAGGGGGAGGGGAAGCACAGCAACCCCAAGGCTTAAATTTCCCCAAAATGACAAGCTTCCCATTCAGCTGTAAGTCACCCCAAGACAGCAGGGGAAGCTTTCTAAGTGTGTCAAGACCTTGCCCCTCAGGAGAGTCGCCTCTCATGCATTCCGTCAAGGGCTCCAGAAGCAGGGAAGCAGGGAAGGGCAGAGTCCTTGGCGTGAATGGAATCAGGTCCTTGGAGGAGCAATCACAGCAATCATGACCACACCTGGACAGAGCCTGCTTAGGAAATAGTGTCATGGGCTTCTATCCCACAGCCACGGCAGACTGTGGTGACACAGAGCACATGGAGGATGGCCACCAGTGAACAGGCAGGCAGCAGGCGGTGTTTCTGCTGCTCTTTCCAATGCCCAAACTCCTTACAGAGCATTTAGGTCAGAACCTGTGACAGGCAGGCAGCTCGTCCCCTTGACTCATCATTCCCTCTGTGGCTGGGAAGGAGAGATGACAGCTGAGAGGACTAGATGACAGTGGCAGATGCCGCCTCTCTCGGCAGCATGGCTTTTCGCTGCCAGGCATTTCCATGTCACCTGAAGCCTCAGGCCCTGAGTACCCAAGGCTCCGTCCATGCCTACAATGCAGATGACGTTTTCCACGGCCTCTGAATGTCCCCACCAGGTGGCAAAGCTGGTACCATGTTCCCCTCTACTCCATCCGCAGCTCCCAGGCTGCCGCGAATGTGTGGTTCCTCCACAGGGCATGCCAAGCACGCTGAAACTTAAGAAGAAAATTGTTACGGCTGATCTTCAGGCGACAGCCTGTAAATATTTTAGAAACAAAAGTGCTCAAGATGAAAAATACATGAATTCTCACGCGGCTTTCCCCAGGCTGCAGGAATGGGTCTTTCCTTGTTTCAGAGTGACACTCTCGGACAGTACTGTAGAATCTTGTCACTGACAGTGTGTCACCGTGAGCAGAGTTCCTCTTGGTTGTTCTGGCTGCTTCATCAGCACTGAAGAAAGAGCCACTTCTGAAATGTCATCTCTGCCTAAGCAAAGGCACGGATGGTGAGTGTCTCACAAAACAGCTCTGCCACCCGTCCCTCGCCTTTAGCATCCTGGTCCTGTGTTTTATTTGGGCTATATGGCAATGAGAAAAAGGAAGAGGAGAAAGGCGAGGAGGAGAAGAGCCCTTTACAGGGGCCATGGTGTTGGCCTAGACCCAGGGATCCCCAATTGCCTGGCCCTGCCTCACCCATGGACACTGCCTGCCTGGCCTCTTAGAGATCTGAGCTCCTGTACCCACTGGTGCTCAGAAATACTGGAGAAAGCAGCAAGGAGCAAGCAGAAGGGAAGGAGAGAAGGAAATCTTTTCCCCTGCACTTATGGCAGAATTCCCCTGTTTAACTTAGTGGTCTACTAAGTTGGGTCTAAAGCATCACTAAAGCATCTTTCACATTTGAGATAGCAAGTGGAGAGACAGACTCATGAATGGTCAGTCAGCCCAGTGGTTCACTTGCATCTCACTTGGGGGTCTCCTAAAAACAGCCTGTGGCAAGGGTGCCCCATATAAACTGCTGGTAGAGATTTGTTCCCCAAGGGTACGGGGCAGCCATGGGGAAGAAGCCCCAGGGCCCAGCAATGCTCATGCTGGGATTCGGAGATGCCTGTGCGAGACAGTCTAAGGCCCAAGGGACATGGCTGATAATCACCACCAGCCCCAGTGCAGTTTGTGCAAAACCCAATCAGAGACTGAGAGTCGCCGCTCTCGGGCATAAAGTACCGGCAAGATGTGCATCTGCCGTCAGCAAAAAAGAATGTGACCCTTGCAGAGATACTGATGGGACAGCAAAGACAAGTCACTGTGGCACCCGGCAGCAAATGTGGAACTTCTTCCTTTGCAGACAGCACTGAGAACCCTAGAGGTGACAGGTAACTTGAAGTCCTCCACATCCGCAGGAAACACCACCACCCTGATGGCTCTGATGATGACACCCCAACACCTGATTCCTCACTTGCCAGCATCTTTACTACTGGGGAAATCTTAGGAATGAGGACAGGTCTCCCAGAAACCCTCTGAGGGGCAGACAGCACATAACGTGAATCGTTACTTCTCCAGGAGGATACGGGGCACAAATCTCCAGGCCAGGACGTGTGAAGTGGCTGCTTGCCAGAGAGGGACTATGGAAGCCATCCAGGAAGGAGTGGGGCAGGGCTGCTGGGGAGAGAGTGATTAGTCAAGCCTGGGATAGGCGAGGACCCCTTGCCGCCTGCTAAAATTTAATCAGCATGGGGTCAGGCTCAGGCCGGTGGGTGCCAGGACCTCCTGCCGGGAGCACACTGGGATGCTCCTGAGTCCTGCTCTGCGCTCAGCAGCCAGACGAAGGTTCGAAGGTGCTGCTGCAGAGGTCTGCAGCTCAGCCGCTGAGACAGCTGCTGCCCGTTCAATTCCACTTTTCATTTCTGTTGTGAAGAGAGGTGGAAGAAAAGGCCTCGGTGGACTTCTGCAGTGCAAAGCCCCTTCTCATTGCTTCCTTCACTTGGTCATATGTGTTGGAAGCGCCTCCCGTCTTTTCATGGTTTCAGAGACCATTCCTCCTCAGCGCTGAATGCCTTTCAGCCACCTGCATGCACCTCTTGCCAGCGAGGGCGTGCTGGTCGCTTCCAGTTTTTGACAGTCAAGTGGAAGGCTGTGCAAATGCTGTGCAAACTTAAATCACCAGCATTTGTGCATACGAGGAGCCCAGCTTCTGAATCCTGCAGTGGAAATGTGTTTAGTTCCTTAACAAACCGCTAAGCTGCCTGCCAGAGAGGCTGGTCCATTTTGTACTTGCACCAGATATGAATGTGAGAGCTCCTTCTACTGGTCCCCCTCACCTACGGGCACTGCTTCCGGTCCTGGGACTGGGCTGGTTTATTGGTAGGGAGGTCACCTTGCATTTCCCTGTAAGCCGAAGATGTGAGGCAGGGTTTCATGTGCTCGTTTGCCATCTGCCCATCTTTCACAGTGAGTTGTTACGAAGCTCTTACATGCTGATGAGGAGAATCTCATAAAAGAAAAGCAGTCCTGGGAAATCCTCGAAGCTGCGCTAAACTGTTCTCTAGGCAGGAACACAAGTGCATGACTGAGACTAAAACAGACTCAACTCAACCTGCAGGGAGAAAATCATTTCATGCAAAACATTGAGGTCCCATTTTTGTCCAGCAAATTAGTAAAACTCTTAAAAAATTGTAATTCTTAAATCCTATTGAGATGGACTGGTAATGGAGTTTTGTGGATTTCTGATGAAAATCTAAATTCTAACAGTCATTATAAAGGGCGGTAATATGGCTATCTACATCCAGAAGCTTCAAACATTCATTCTTTTTCATCCAAAATTCCCTCTTTTGGAAATTCTGCCTAAGGAGATAAACAGAGATGAAAAGACACATATAAAATTATGTTCACTTTAAACATAAAGCAGATTTTAAAAACCAGAAATAACTTTCCATATATACCTAAGAAAATGAGGAAATAAATTATGAAAGATGTACTTGATAAAACTAAAAAACAACTATGACACAGAAGAGTATTAAATTCATGAGAAAATGTCCGTTACCTAACAGTGAGTGACAAGCACAGCAGGCCAAGTAAAATGTATATGCTTTATGATCCTAAACTCATTTTTAAGCCTGTTCTTATCCTTTGCATTTATATATAAAACTGGCACAAGTCCACAAAATAGTACTACAGATCATTTATTCATGGAAAGTTATAAAAGATTTTTATTCTCTTCTTCATAGTCTCTATATTCCAATTATTCTAAAGTGAATGTGATGTTCATAATAAAGAATAGAACAACTTTTGTTAAAGAATGTCAATGTTGCATTAAGATACTTAAGTAGCCAGAAAATAAAAATTAGTATAACTGAGTGTTTAGAAAAGGAAGCCATCACAGGCTTCCACCAGGCAGGTACCCACCGGATCCCTGGTCTGCTCTGGGGGTCTGCTCTGGTCATTAACTGGGCCACCACCCTGTGGTTAGCGGGTTAGGAACTAACTCCACTGAGGTAGAGGTAGTGTGCTATGGGTGCGGGAGGCCCTAAGACTGGACTCAAGCTAGAACTTCACCTTAGCCATGGTGAGCAATCTGTAATATGATTTTCCATAAAGAGCAAAATACAAAATCTGCATGAATTTTTAAGTTGTGAGTTTGTGAGCACTGCTTTAGGTTACACCCAGCAAGTACCCCATGACTGACGAAAGCCAGGTGCTGCTGGCATTGGGCAGTGGCGTCCTCAGTTGGGGAGGACACTTGGAGATGCTGTGAAGGTTTAGTAGCATCCCTGGCCTCTGCCCCCATGATTCTGGTCATACATGGAGTCATGATGATCAAAATTATCTCCCTGGGGGTAAAACTCACTGCAGTTGAGACTCTTGATGATCAGATACCATTAATGGCACCTCTGCATCCATGCACAAGGCCCTGTGGTTCATCCTCTAAACTCCAAAAGAAAAAGAGACAGGAAAAAGCAAAGGAGAAATACAATCTGGACATGACACACTCCAGCAGTCAGCCCACACAGCCCGCTCTGCAGCCACCACTCCAAGGTCTCCAAGAGTCCATGGGCTCTGGGCCACTTCCCTTGTCCTGCTTGGGGCACAGGATAATAACCACTTGACCCTGGATAAATTCCTGCTGTCCAAATGCCAGTGTGGTGACACTGGGGTGACTGAATCACAACTGATGCATGTATTGGGACAGCGTTGAACCATCAGTCAGTCCAGGGGAAATTGACGCATTCAGGGTGCTGTCTTTCCAGCACAGAAGCTGTCTTTCCATGTGGCCAGGTCTTCCTCTGTGCCTTCGAAGAGCTTCAAAATCTCATTAACTCTTAGTATGCAGGAGTCTTGTTTATCTGGTCCCATTTTCTGAAGTGTGGATTTTCTTCCCGTTTCCTCCTTCACGTGGCTACTATGCTACTGGTGCTATAGGACCTGGGGGGAGCATTGGATGCAGGAGGTGCCAGAAGTGTGCAATACCATCACCCTCAGTTTCTTCTGCTCTGTCCCCACCGCAGCCTCTTGCCTATGGGTCCCAAATGTTCCTACCAGGTCTCTGCCCCACTTCTGTTGGGGTGATGCTGGGACACAATGGATGTAAGGGCACTGTTTCAGGCAGGAACACGTGGCAGGAGAGGTAGGACCCTGCTCCAGGGAGCTCTCGGTCCTCCCAAAGCCCCTGCCCCGCTCATCTCTGCCCACTAGAGCCTTCTCCTTCCTGACGTTCCTGCTGAGAGGTTGAGAGCCCTTGGCTGCAGAAACCAAACCCAGCCATTGTGATTATTGCTTCATGTGCTCCATCTGAACGGTGAAGCCCAGTATCTCTGGAAACACAGTATTCACAGGGCAAGTCTTCCGGGCACCATGGAAGTCTCAGGACGGGGCTGACATTCGTGTTCTGTGTATCACTGAGCTAGGCCGCATGATGAACTGATCTCAAACTTCAGCAGCTTAAAGAGAATCATTTAATTTTGCCCACAGGTCCACCGGTCACCTGGGTTGTTCTGCTCAGTTGAGCCAGGCTTGCCTGGACACAGCTGGTCTCACTCGTGTGGTCAGCTGGGGGTGTGGCCAAGGGCAGCATGGCAGACAGGACTACACGTCCTGTATCAGCCAGCCGGGAGGGCTCCTCACGTCACTGTCATGGGCAGCAGCCTCTGAGAGAGCAGGATGCACAGGCTTCTGAGACCAGCTTGGGATCCCTCATGTCGCTTTCTAGGGTGACGTTTTCACTATGTCCTAGGCTTCCATGGTAGCTGCTGCTGCCAGAGTGTTTCAGGGGCATAGATTCACCATGAAGGGAGGAGGGTCCCGGCTGCTGCCTAGGTGACACTTGATTTATTGACTCTGTGGATCACAGGCTAATTGACTCCCAGTCCTGTTAGCAGTAGTTTCAGACACTGCTTCTTGTTGTTGGGAGACCTGGGGGTCGCCTATCATTTCCCTTCCTTTCAGCATCTCTACTGCAAACCACTCAGTCAGGATCACAACCCTGGCAGCCAAGCAGCACAGACTGTCCCTGCCATGTCCTCTCATGTCTTCTGCCTTAAGGGAGCTGCCACTGCTGCAGCTGCTCTCCCTCCACACACCCCACACACAGAGAGGAGGAGGCCAGAGGCAGATGGCCCCTTCCTGATTCTCACTGCAGGCAGGCAAAGGCTCCCCCAAAACAGCCGTGGGAGAGCAGAAGGGGAACAGTAAGAACGAGGTGGCACAGACTGCTAAACATGGTGTTCAGGACAAAGCTCTCAACCCAGGTCCGGGCAGCCCGTGGTGAGGACCACCGTGCGCATCACCAAGTGCTCAACCCCAGAGCTGCTGCCATGCACCCCGGTCCTGAGAGACTCCCTAGCTCAGGTGTCCTGCCCTGCACAGATGAAATGGCACAGAGCACTGTGTCTCACAGGAGGTCAGTGTGTCGCCTGGCTAGACAATAAAGAAAAAACTATGTGTCTATGCACACCTCGAAGTTATATACTTCTAGATGTTATATACTTTTACTCATATATATTTGTTCAGATATTTTGGAGCAAAAATATATGCTTCATACTTATAATATTTACACATTTATATAAACACATATATCTTATGTATAGCTAAGTACAAACATATATGCATACTTACATTTTTGCTAAGGTTGGTACATAAGAATGAGATCATAGCCGGGCAGGGTGGCTCATGCCTGTAATCCTGGCACTCAGGAAGCTGAGGCAGGAGGATTGTTGCAAGTTCGAAACCAGCCTGGGCTACAAAGTGAGCTCAAGGCCAGCCTGAACAGCACAGCGAGACCCTATCTTTAAAAAAAAAAAATAAAAATAAAAATAAAGAATGAGATCATAGTGTTTATTAAGTAATCTCTAGAAAGATTTAGCTTTCATTTTCCTTTCTATATACTTTGATTTTTTTTTTTTTGTTTACCATAAGCAGGTGCTACTCCACAGCCTTTTTAAAAAGTGGCTCACTTGTAAATATTAAGGACATTCTTTTGCTTTTTCTTACCTCATTCCCTGCCTAAATTGTAAACCCAGGTGAATTTTATGTTGGATCCATCCTGAAAAAGATTACCCCCATGAAAATGGTATAATTTCTCTCTCATGGGATAAAAAGCAAATCCAGTCACTTTTAGTTCAGCCGCTGAAGAAGCCCAGATCATGACCTGCCCTAGACAGGACCACACCCAGGACGAGGTTAATACCCGCCCAATACAGGACGCACCTGGGCCAGACTCCACCCTGCAGGACCTCACAAGGGCCAGGCCCCTCCCCCAAGACAGGATGCACCTGGGCCAGCCCCTCCCCCCAGGGCCTCACCTGGGCCAGACCCCGCCCCCCAGGGCCTCACCCCGCTCCCCAGGGCCTCACCTCGGCTGCACCCTCCCCTGAGTCATGCTAAGCAGCAGCATCTCCCTGCTATCCAGGGCCGCGGGGGCAAGGGCAGCATCTACGTGTGGGCCTCTGGGGACGGTGGAAGCTATGATGACTGCAACTGTGATGGCTACGCCTCGAGTATGTGGACCATCTCCATCAACTCAGCCATCAACGATGGCAGGACAGCACTGTACGACGAGAGCTGCTCATCCACCTTGGCATCCACCTTCAGCAATGGTCGCAAGAGGAACCCGGAGGCAGGCGTGGTGAGCGTGGGCTCCCTGTCCCCTTCCCCGGAGGCTGGGCTCGGGGAGGGGGTGATGCACAGCTCCCTTCCCCTCTCAAAGGACCCACTGTGAATGAGGGTGACACTTTGTGACCATGTGGAGACCGATGACACCTGCCAGAGGAAGCAAGAGCTGTGACCACCTCTTCGCAGCTCAGTTCCTGCCTGGATTCTCGAATTGCTTTGATTCAAAAGAATGAGGAACCCACTTTAGCAACCAGTTGCCCCAGCACACAACTTAAAAGAATAAATCATTGGCCAGGGATTTAGCTCAGTGGCGTAGTACTCGCCTAGCAAGCATGAGGTCGTGAATTCAATCCCTGGTAACAAAAAGAAAAAAAAGAATAAATCATTGCATGAGTTGAGGTGTCACACCAGCACCCCTCAACTAAGACCCACCCTCATAATGCAGTGACTAAAGCATAGTTTCCCGGATTGGCTTCTCTGGGCCCCCAGCACCCCTAAAGCTGGACACAGCTGTGTGTCTTCCCAGGGAGAGCTGTGATTCTCCTCCTGTTTTAAAATCCATTCTTGATTTTAACAATGAAAAAGCTGAGGATCATACACTTAGGTTATGATTCTTTTTGTTTGTTTTGGTACTGGGAATCACGACCTCACGTTTGCCAGGCAGGCACTTACACCACTGAGCTAAATCCCTGGCCTGATTCTATGATTTTTTTTTGTTTTGTTTTGTTTTGTAACAGGGATTGAGCTCGCAACCACACACTTGCAAGGCAGGCACTTATGCCACTGAGCTAAATCCCTGGCCCCAATTCTATAATTTTCTAAGCAAAACATCTTCCCTGGAAACCAGGTACCATTGACATTCCTGGGCCCAAGCTGCTTGTAAAGTTCACCATCCAGAGCTCTCACCAAGCCTGTGGCTCTGCCCACACCTCCACCCCAGGGAAGGCTGGCAGCATCAACTGCCTGGAAGTCATCAGTCTGGGGCAGGCAGGGAGAAGACCAGAAGGGTCCCCCAGCCCCTGACACCTTGCTCCTCCCACTAGAAGCTACTTCCCACAATCCACTGGTGTGGCCTCTCCATCTGTGGTTCTTTCACCTCGGGCTGGGGAGGAGCCTTGAACTTCTTCAGATTGTAGATTTGCCCAATAGATTCCTCTAAACTTTCTAACTCTGTTCCTCAGATGATTGCCTCCCTTGAGCATCTAGGACAGAGGCGAAAGCAAATTCCTGTGGTTTGTACTTGATCTTCATGAAGCCCCTTGGTCTTACACACACTGAGAATGGACTTTTCTCTTTGGAGTCCCAGTGAAATGAATCTAAGTACCACCTTAATGAGAAGGTAGTGATTTGCCACTTTCCACCTCTTGGTACTTACTGTTCAGATACAGGAAATAAGTCCATCTCATCTCTGTTCAAAGAATATATATGCTTCTTTCAACAACTGAGTTACCTTTGGATACTATAAAAATAATCGATTATGTGTCCATTTTCACATGGGCTGCTAGGAAGCTCACACACAGGACAAGTACACGGTTGTTAACCTTATCTTTAGCTACATCTTAATCTTCTCCAGAATGAGGTACAGTTTAAATACATAAGTAGAAGATCCTCTATTCCACGTCATTTGGGGATTCAAAATAGTATGATTATTCACGCACGACTCAATATTTTCCCTTCCAGGCCACCACAGATCTGTATGGGAACTGCACCCTGCGGCATTCTGGGACATCGGCAGCGGCTCCCGAGGCGGCCGGGGTGTTTGCACTAGCTTTGGAGGCCAAGTATGTTTACGGCTCAGGGCCCTGAAGGGTGGTGTGATAGCCTAGGAAAGCCATGGACTCTGTGGGACATTTCTAAATGGCCCACAAGACCTATGCCTCCCACACGTGCACACACACTCATACACATACACATGTGCACTTGCACATGCATGCACAAACCTAATAACGCGACTACCTTAGAAGACTGCATCTGTCAGCAGCTGCTCAGACACCAAAACAGGGCCCAGAAACCTCTGTTTCTCGTCCTCTAGCCTCCTCCGCACTCCTTGGCCCTTATCAGCTAGGAATATTCACAATCAGATAAGTGAAAAATACCCCTGCACCCAGCTGGGGGTCGAGCAATTCTTCCCAGAACATTTGGCAAACAGGATGCACCCTACTCCTGACCTGTGCATTTGTAAGGTGATTTTGCTTCTGCTTTTTACTTTTCCCCACATTCTTTATGAGTACAGACTGGCTGGACAGGAAACGGGTTGCTTTCTGGCAGATTTGTGTGTGTACATATGCGCTTTAATAGTTCCTATCCCCTCCCCCCGACTCACCTTCCACCTGGTTCCGCACAGGGTTTTTTTGAGGAGCTCTGTGTGTACAACACACTTTGATCATATTCATGCCCACAAGTACCTGGCCTCCGTTCACTTCTTAACACTGCGACAAGCAGGAGGAAGTCACATGATGTAGAAGGAGAAGCAGGCCATTCCCTGGGTCTTCCCTCCCCCTGAGAGGTCACCTCCGTCCTTGCCGGCCACACCTTACACCGAATGCTGATGCAGCCACCTGCGCACTGCGGCACAGGTCCCTCAGCGAAGCCAGCAAAGCCAGCCCAACATTCTAGAGATGAACATTTGGGCTTGAGACACTGCCCACATGGTGTGAATGTCACCACTGCTGTGCAGGAGCCTTCAAAGAAGCAGCACCAGCAGCTTGTGAGGGGTTTGCTTCAGGCTCCAGGAGGGGATCTGGGTTTCTCACCCTGTCACAGTTGCTAGGCAACTGTACATCTGGTGCCCATCTGCTGGATTTGTTCCACCCCAAGCACACAGTTCATATTCCGATTCACAAAAGAGACAAGAGTCACCTCCTAGGACAGGAAGGAACTTTAAGAGGCTACCCAGTCCAACACACTGGCCTCGAGCACACGGGCATACTTACTCTCCTCTCACAAATAAGACTTCTTGATTCCATTCAAAATTTGGATTATTCTAGCAAAAATCAGGTGGAAAATTGAGAACACCAAGAAAGGAACCCTAGCCACAATTTACCGATCAAGGACCAAAACCAAAGCCTACATGTGATGTGCACTTCCTGAAGATGGACCTGTTCATCTCAGGCCCACAAGCACACATGGACCTCCCCTTTCACCCTCAGCAGGCAGCACTTGATGCCAAGTCCTCTGGGATTCCGACAAGAAAAAGTCATTTGCCCAGGCTGCTGAATTCCTAAAGAGATTCATGGTTCTGTGCCAATTATTCACTGTGCCTTTAGCACACATGCACTAAAACATGCCTGCTTTCCAAGAAACCCTGCCCAGTAGTTACTTATTTCTCATTGGCCAGAACTGTCACATGACCACCTCACACTGGGTACTATGGGAAATATAGTTTTATAGCTGAGCATATTGCTATAAACTGAGGTTTGGCTTCTGAATAAGCTAAACTTCTGAGTAAACTGAGGTTTGGCTAAATGAGGAAGGAAAGAAGTATCTAACTAGACAATCACCCACCTTTTCTGAATCTCTATTGTCTTACCTGCAAAATATTGAAAGTTATATTGTCCATTAGGTTCAAACAACTTCTCAGAGTTTTGCTGCTCTGCTTCAAGAATATCACTTCTTTAGGATAGATCTGAAGTATGACTATATCTTTAAAATGAAAAATATTTATTTATAAACTTTTAAATATTATAACCCCACTGGGCGTGATGGCACATGCCCGAAATCCCAGCACTTGGCGGACTGATGCTGGAGGATAATCACGAGTGCAAGGCCAGCCTGGGCTCCAAAGCAAGTCCCTGCCTCAAAACAAAAGTGTACACACACACACATATATACACAATACTTCCTTTGGAACATGGTGGACATTCTCTTCTAACTTGCTTCAATTCCCAATACTTGAGACTGACTTTACTACTGATAATAATAAACTCTTTATTGCATACCTATCCTCTGTACTTTACACATGCAATCCACTCTTAGCCCTGCAGCAAACCTGTGACACCAGTAACCCTGTATGGGATGAAATCTTATCAAGTGAGTTACGCTGCTCCCAGCCCTTCAAACTGTTCAACTTCTGAAGAGAACAGTCACTCAAGGTTTTGCCAATTCTTTTTTCTCATCTTCCTCCCTGAGAAATAAACTGCACTAAGCCCAGCACACCCACGTGTGCACATACTCCGTGTTAAAGGCACGAAGGTCGCAGCAGGTCAGGATGCCAAAACAATGGTCCGAGTTCACTGGGCCAGATGTGAACCCTGCTGTGGCTGAGCTCCAGGGCTGGGATCTTTTCTCTACCCAACCACTGGACCTGGAAGAGACACTGCCACCGTGAAATCAAAAGTAATCCATAGCATGCAAATGTCCGGGCCCCGTCATGATTACTTTTTTAACCGTCTCCAGATGGTTCCAAAGTGCAGCCAAGGCTGAGAGCCACCATCCTAGACCAAAGCTCCCCAGGTCTGTGGGCAGCGGAAACAGCTGGGCAGGGTCTGACCTGTAAATTCCCAGGCCACCCCCTCCAGATGTTGGCTCTGGAGGACTGAGGATGCACACTGGTCACAGGGCCTTGAGGACCACGGTGAGGCGCCACCCCCGGCCTCCTGAGCACTCCTGCCCTCTTCCCACATTCTCAGTAGGAGCTGTCCCCTGCCTCTCTCTTAGATCGCAGGCTCTACACAGGCAGGGGCTCCTCGGGCCATTCTCAGAATGAGTGTGGCTCTGGGTGGGGGACACACAAGGGACGCCTCAGAATCCCTTCACATGCAGTGCCTGTCACAGGCTGTTGTGTAAAACACAAGAACAAGGAAAAGCAGCTAGCATGACCTGTCCTATCACTTCTCACACAGTGACCTCGATGTTGTAGATACTCTACATGGGATTTTTATTACTCAACAACTCCCTGCAAGTCTAGGTGATATGGTCATGTGAAGGCTTAACAGGTTGGTGAAATATCCACTTTTGCAGAGTAGTACATTTCACCCATTCTTACATTGCTCAGAAGGGGCAATTAGGAAGGACCCAGTTTTACTTTTCAGACACATGCAATGGCCAGCCAAACAGAGACCGTCACACAGAGGCTAAACTCTGATTTATCTCAGAGGTAAGAATCAATCTCTCTTTCTCTCTCTCTCTCTCTCTCTCTCTCTCTCTCTCTCTCTCTCTCTTTCTCATTCAGGAAGCACATCCCAGTTTCACAGCAAACCAGAAGTTTCACCCTTGAGTCATCAAGACCCCCATACATCCACACCTTTGGGATTATAAATTCATGGCCCCGTTTCAGCAAAGTGCAGTACCTTTAGCCATCATCAGCTTCCAGAAGGTGCCCATCATTCTCTCGGGTCCTAGGGGACCGCATGTCCCAGATAGGTTCTGAACAGCCTCAAATAAACATTGGCCTTTAACCTTTCTCCTTAAAAGAAAAAGGTCTGTATTTCCAGTGCCTGTGGATTATTAGGGCAATGTCTCTGATTCAGAGCTTCAAACCAATAAACTCCGTGTGTTGAAATTATATCAAGTGAATTATGTGGCCTCATATGCTTTAAATTGTTTGACTTCTGAAAAGAACAGCAATTCAGGGTTTGCCATTGATTCCCCACACCCCCGGTAGAGATAAACTCTGCACTGAAGCCCAGCACACATGTACACACACACACACACACACATACCTGCATCTTATGAGAAAATATCAGAGCAGAATATTACAAAAAAAGTCCCATTATTATCCCTTACTCATTTCTTTTTCTAAAATAATAGTTATAAAATCATAGTTTATAAATCATTTTTATAAAATAATAGTTATAAAATCTCAACCTTGCCTGCCTACCAGGATGATCTGGGAAATGTTAATGTCCAGTGGTGAGGCCTTATTCCCTGAGGTCCTGATTGAATGGGTCTGGAGGTGGTGAAAGCAGAGGGATTTTCTGTCCCCACCCTAAGAAGATTTTAAACAGCAGCCTAGACAGATGCCCTGTATAGCACATTCATTCCTCAGCCCACAAATGAGCCACGACTTGCAGTGTGGAAACCAGTGACGGAGGATTCCACGAACAGAGCTTTAGCTGGAGGCTGCTTTGTGCTGAGGACCACTTGGGATCCCAGGATGTAATGATGCTGAGGACGCTGCCTTTGCCCTTGAAAGTGATGGCATCATTTTCAAAACTCGAACAGACCCATGTGGGCCACACCCAAGCCAGGAAGCAAACCAGCATTACTCAAAAGCCCCAAGGTCTCCTTCTAATTTCAAGTCCTGCAGCAAACCACAAACACAGCTCCCAGTCACACGGACTCCTCATTCCTGTTTTTAAACTTTACACAAATGGAACCAGACATCATATTCTGTAGTTCTGCCCTCTTTCCCTTGCTGTAACAAAACACCTGATGCTGGATACTTAGTAAAGACAGATGGTTTATTTATCTCACAGTTGTTGGAGGCTGAAAGTTCAGGACAGGGCAGCGTCCCAAGTTTGGCCCCTTTGGCCAGGTTGCATCACAGCAGATGGCATCATGGGAGCTGTGCAGATGACAGAGAGCAGGAACTCAGCAGGGCCGCAGGCTGGAGTGGAGAGGGGCCCGTCTCGCACCTTTGTATCAGTCTTGTCTTGAGGACTAACTGCAGTCCCCCTGAGGACATGATCATTCCATAGGCAGACATTGTGTTGGTGGGATTTGTTGGTATTACTTGGGGTAATTATGGTTTATTCATTCTTGTCACCTCCTAGTACCTCACATTCTCTAAGTTACCCCTCAGATGCTTTATTCCTTCTACTATGGGTGACATTGGTAGCTTTGCAGTTCACAGCTGTGAGGTGTCTGGTAAAGACACTTATCTAGATCACACACACACATCTAGGGATGAATTTCTAGACTTTGGACTCAGCATATGGAAAACTTTAGATGATGCAGGTGGCAGGCAGCGTGGTCACAATTATTCACACACCAAGGTCCAGGGGCCCTGGCTGCTCTGCATCTTTGTCCACACTTGGTGTCACCAGTCTTCATTTGAGCCAGAGGTGTGTTTGTGTGTGTGTGTGTGTGTGTGTGCACATGCACACACATATGAGAATGTTCTTTTGAATAACAGTCTTTAGTAAGAAAGGCAAAAAGGGTTTTGCTTGTAAACAGACAGTGGTTCTAACTGGTGGGTGAACCTTTACACCTGATAGGGAGCGTTCAAATGCTCCACAGTCTCCCCAGGTCCCAAGGTGTCCTGGGGGTCGCTCCTCTTAGCTGTGTGTCTCTGTCCCTCTCTGCTTCCTGCACCCAGCCTGGAGCTGACCTGGCGTGACATGCAGCACCTGACGGTGCTCACCTCCAAGCGGAACCAGCTCCACGACGAAGTCCACCAGTGGCGGCGCAATGGAGTCGGCCTGGAGTTCAACCATCTCTTTGGCTACGGGGTCCTGGACGCCGGCGCCATGGTGAAAATGGCCAAAGATTGGAAGACCGTGCCGGAGAGATTCCACTGCGTGGGAGGCACCGTGCAGGACCCCGAGTAAGTGGGGGCAGTGTCTGTTTGTCTCAGGGGACACCTGCTCCTCTACTTTGTGTCTGGTGGTCATCTGAGCTTGACCCATCTACTCCCGGTCTGAGATCCATGGCCTCCTCCATCCTTGGTCTGGGATTCTCTGCAGCTCTGTCAGTTACACGGACCTGAATTCGAATCCTGCCTTCCCCAGGTAGACAAGGCTTTTGACCTCTCTGACTCCCTATTTCAGCAGTTTTCAAACTCTTTACCTTCCTCTCCTTTAGCAGTAGAAAAGTATGGGCCCATTGTAATACAATGCTTTTATACTCAATAGATCAAATGCATCGGATTATAAGGCTTCAGTAAAAAACTCTAGTGGCTGGTCCAGTGGCCACAGTGATTCCAGAGTGGTGAAACACTTGTAGTGACTGGGATGAAACATGAAAATCCAGGCTTTCTGACAGCAAGGCTGGGGAAGTGCTAATGTCACTCTGAGCTGAGGCCCGTATTCAAATCAAAAAAGGAGTTGATTGAAAAATCTGTGAATGTTTAAAATTTGATTACAGCAAAGGCTACATTACCATTAATCCCCCCTCAGAATACTCTCCTTCCCTTCAAGCACTCTGATTCCAGCATGCTTGCCCCGTTCTGAAGCAGTCCGGAAGTTCTGCGTGCTGAAGGGCTTTAGCTTCCCTGTCGAGGCTGCCTCAGGGTCCTGAACTGACTCAAAACATTTCCCTTTCATGGCCTTTTCCACTCTGAGGAGGGGCCAGAAGTCACACAGGGCCAGATCTGGTGAATGAGGTGGGCAAGCAGTGGCACGTTCTTGCAAGCCTGCCTGTCGCCTGGGTGGCACTCAGCAGGACCGTATCCCTTAAGACACTCATGAAACAGCACTTCCAGAACCGCTTCAGAAAGTAGCAAGAATGCTGGGATAAGTGTGCTCAAATCGAGGAGGAGGACTTTGAGGGGGATTAGTGACAGTGTCTCTTTTACTATAATAATTTTTTCGTGTGTGTCTTTTTGGGACAGGGTCTCACTATCCAGTTCAAGTTGGCCTTAAGCTCACTTTGTAGCCCAGGATGGCCTTGAACATGCAACAATCCTCCTACCTCAGCCTCCCAAGTGCTGGGATTATAGGCATGTGCCACCATACCCAGCTAGAAATTTTTAAAATTTAAACATTCATCATATATTTTGAACACACATCTTAGGTTATAAAAATTAAGATGCAGGATTTTTCCTTCTAAATGATTAGACCTTTTGAATGACCTAATTTACCCCAAGATAAGGCCTGGGGACTTTTCCTGAAAAGCGCTTCCTTAAGACTTCCAGAAAACCTGCCCAATTAGTGTTCTCCCCCAATCAAGTCCCTAACTGCCATGCCAGACGGTCTGTCACTGGGAGAACTAAGACAGCTGACCCAGGAACCACTGTGCAAGTGGACATGGGACTGAAGGTTCTGCCCTGTTCACCCACTTAACCCAAGTCCATGGGGGAGGGGAGCACCGCTTCCAACACAGAGGAAGCAGAGAGCTGTCCTGGCCCAGCTCCGGCTGGCTCCACAGAGACCAATCCTTGCTGGCTAGCGAGGGGTCCACCCCAGGGCCTCCTCCAGTGCCAGACACATAGACATAAGAACCTATGCTTTGAATGGAGGAGGAATGAAAGTACACAGCCAGCATCCCTGGGCACAAGGAGGAGATCAAAATGCTGCCCACAGGCACATTGGACCAGCCAGGAGCTCAGGAAGGAGCCCCCAGGCCAGGGCTGCCAGAGCACTGCCTCCCCTCCGTGCCCTGCACTCCTCACTAGCCCTGCTTCTGAACTTGTCCTCAGAGGCCCGGGACAGAGGTGCTGGGCAGATAACTCAGAGGAGACCCTAGCCTGGCTGCACCCTGATGCCCCGGATCTATCTTTGCAAGGGGCTGGACAGAGGAACCAGCCTGGCGACTATCACTTTCCACACCACACAGGGTGGAGTGCAGGGGGCAGCGACTGCCAGGTTTGCAGGTTTCCTTGGCATTTATCTGCTCAGAGAAGGAGTCAATTTAAAAAGCAATTTTCCAAAGAGGCTTTATCAAGTAAGTCGCAGGAAGATGCATGACTTTGCTCAAGGGGAGCTGCACCCTGCCGCACCTGCCACGCAGAAGGAGCAGAGCTTCCAGTCCTGTCCTGCTTCCCGGGTTCAGGGAGCATTGAGCTCAGGTGCACCCCGCTCACTCCTTCTGCAGCTCCTTAAAGCTATGGGCTCTAATTCTCAATTTTAAGTGAATTTTGAAATATGAAGCATGATCAAATATATGGTAGTGTTTATATTTTTAAAAATTATTCATTGTAAAAGCCACAGTGCCATTAATCCCCTTCAAAATACTCCCTCTCACTTGGAACACACTTATCCACCCAAGGGAAAGACAGTTCATAAACGCTATGTCCTCAGCCACCTTACTCATCAGATCTAGTGCTGTGCAACTTCTGGCTCCTCCTCCTCAAAGTCAAAATGACCGTGAAAGGTAAATGTTTTGAATGGATTCAGGACGTGGAGGCAGCCACAACAGCACAGCCAAAGACACTCAAAAAAGAGGACTCCAGAGCTGCTTCAGAAAGTGGCAAGAACCGTGGGATGAGTGTGCTTGAACTGAAGGGGAGTCATCCAAAGGAGATTCATGGCAGTGAGTCTCTCGTTATAAAAATTTTTTAAATAGAAGCTGGGGATTTAGCTCAGCGGCATAAGTGCCTGCCTTGCAAGCAGGCAGTCATGAGTTCGATCCCTGGTACCGATTAAAAAAAACGAAAAAGACCAAAAAAAATTTTTTTAAACATTCATCATATATTGTGATCACACCTTGTACTTTCCACTCTGTGCTCCCAGGTAGAAGCCTCGTGAGAGGAGAGTGGTTAGCACAGGCAGGAGTATGAAAACAGCACAGTGGAGGGGCCCCCTCCAGGCATTGTGCCTGGGGTTTTATACCTCACAAGATCACTCACAACGCTGGTGAGATCCCAGCTCCTAAATCATCTACCCAGACTTCATGCCCTAAGCATAGAAGCAGAGTTCTAACCCAGGGAGGTGAGTTCCCGGAGTCAGGGGTCTTCAAACTCCAAGCGGTCACTTATGTCCCTCAGACATGATGTCCCCAGTGCCAGGACCTCTAAGCTTCTCACTGTGGGAAGGAGCCCAGCTCTGGAGGAGGCTAGCATGGGGAGAGATGGTGTAGGGAACACTTAGACCGAACCCCCAGGGTCTCCATCACTGGGCCCAAGATACCCCCAAAGTCTCCTGACCCTCCAGAGGATTGTCTTCCACTGGATGTCATTAAAAGAACTTCAGCCACTTTTAATGGGAGAACAAGTTCAAGGTCCCTCATCTGAAAATCAAAATACTTCAAGTTCAGAATTCTGTGAACAACAAGAGGCAGCAGGTAAAGAATTCCATGCCTGACCTGTGCGATGGATCCCAGTCCAAGCAGGTACCCTGAACATACTGTTCTGAGTTACCCTTGGGCGATGGGGAGGAAGGATGCTTCATGTTTCCTCTTGGGTCTGATCCTAAGAGGTCTCATTCTGTGTATGCAGATATTCCAAAACCCAAAGCCCTTCTGGCCCCAGTGTCTCCCGTGAGAGATGCTCCCCGTAGTAACAATTATAACGGGTAACATCACCCAAGTACCAAGGTAGCTGGCACTACACGAGGAAGAATAAAGTCAGCTCCAAAAGCCAGCCCTGAGACGCTGCTGAGTTTTTTGAGAGATGATTACAGGAAACACCAGTATGGAAGGGGAAATATCAGAAAGGCACGAGAGAAAGGCCAACAAAACAGACACCAAGGAGCCAGGCACATGCTTGTCATTCCAGCACACTGGCAGGCTGAGACAGGAGGCTCACCACGTCGGAGTCCTGCCTAGGCAACAAGACCCTTCTGAAAATAAAAAATAAACAGGGCCTGGGGATGTAGCTCTGAGTGAAGGTCCTGGGTCAAATCCCCAGGACTGCAAAGAAAGAAGAAAGGAAGGGCGGGGTGGGAAGAAAAGAGCGAAGAAAAAAGAAAAGAAGGAAGAAAGGAGAAAAAAAGGAAGGGAAGGGGGTGAGTGCCATGGCAGACAAGTAGGCTCAGCCCTGCTAGGGATGGAGCCCCTCTGACCCGCAGGCGGGCAGGGGATTAACCCCACCCCATGTGGCAGCACCAGCCCTGCTCCTTCGCTCCTTCTTGGTGCTGCCTGCCAAGCCCTGGCTGGTGCCTGCCCAGCCTCACCTGTCTCCTCTTCCCTCCCCAGGAAGATCCCACCCTCCGGCAAGCTGGTGCTCACACTCACCACGGCTGCGTGCGAGGGCAAGGAGAACTTCGTGCGCTACCTGGAGCACGTGCAGGCGGTCATCACAGTCAATGCCACCAGGCGAGGAGACCTGAACATCAACATGACGTCACCCATGGGCACCAAGTCCATCCTGCTGAGCCGGCGGCCACGGGACGACGACTCCAAGGTGGGCTTCGACAAGTGGCCTTTCATGACCACCCACACGTGGGGGGAGGATGCCCGGGGGACCTGGACGCTGGAGCTGGGCTTCGTGGGCAGCTCGCCCCAGAAGGGGGTGCTCAAGGAGTGGACCCTCATGCTGCATGGCACGCAGAGTGCCCCATACATCGACCAGGTGGTACGAGATTACCAGTCCAAGCTGGCCATGTCCAAGAAGCAGGAGCTGGAGGAGGAGCTGGACGAGGCTGTGGAGAGGAGCTTGAAGAGCATCCTTGGCAAGAACTGAGGCGTGCCGCCGCCCCCTCCATCCCCACCCCTCCGTGTCCACCGCAGCCTCCTCTTCACCTTGTCCTTCCAGGCACCCAGCAGTCACTGTCATCCCACCCGGGCAACTCTGTCCTCTCCATCAGCAGTTTCGCCCGCCATCCACTGTTAATTTAATTATGACGGAACAATCTTTTTTATTCTTGCCCCAAAGCCAGCATTCCCACCATCTTCACCCCAGGTGTGACTCTGCCTTCTTCATTTCTGTCGTTCTAATGAGGAGTCCCCCAGCAAAGCTGGGACCCCCACACACATTTTTCACCTCTGAGAGAAGGATGCATGAAAAAAAGCCACATTCAGGGACCCCGAGAATGTTCCTCTGTATTCTCGTCCCAGGCAGGAGTCACAAGAAAATTAGAGCAGATGTATGCAGCACACTCTGCAGCCGTCACAGGGCCAAGAGGATCAGAAGCTCTTCCCACAAAGACGGCTGGAATTAAGAAAGATTTGCCCAGGACAGACATGACACTGACATCATGAGAAAGATGCCATCTGTAGACAGCCTTAATCACCGAACTGGGAAAGGAGACTCAAAGGCACGAGTGTTGGAAGTTTTTCCACCATCACCACCATGGTAATTCACCGACCCAACAGGCAGCTGGCAGCTGGTAGTCACCTGCTCTGAGCTGTGACAGTAAAATCTGCTGATGCAGCCCAGCCCTCCCCCTTGGATATAGCCAACCCCCCATCCCTGCCAATGTGAGGGGGGGTCCTCCCATAGCTGCCCAAGAGAAAAAATTAAGGCAGATCTAGTGACACATCTGGGGTGAGCACTTCACTAGCTTTTAAAATAGAAATGTTCCTTTTCCTAAGTCACTCTGGGATTCTTGATCGGATGTCAGTGACAGGTGAGATGAGTATTATTTGTTTTGACAGCTTTACACACACCTAGTCAGGTTTTAATCTCCCAAAAGTATCTCTGGAGAGAAACGCAGCCCCTCACAGGGTGGTTTGATTTCTGCGTGCAGTCACAGCCTCTGCCCTGCAAGAGGCAGAAAGGTGAGCAGCACCTTTGGAGGCCAGACCCTTCCTGTGCCAGCGGGTGCAGGCCCCATCACCCCAAGGAGCAGGAAGCCCCCTCTAGGAAAGCACACAGTTGCCTCACTGGCAGCTCAGAAGCCCGTGAGACATCCAACACTCAGCCCATCATTAGAGTCGCCAACCCGAAACGCACCATTACATTACCGAATGGTGGCCTGTGGTCACTTCGTTCCTCCCTGAGGTTGCCTCTTGCACTCAACCCCAGTGTCCAGCTGTCCCCACGAAATGATTCCTTCTCAGCCTCTCCTGCCCAGCCTACAGTCCCTTCACTAAAGCCAGCAGCGCAGGGCCCCACTCCGTCCCCTGACAGTGCAGCCCTGAGAAAGAAACCCTGAAACCTCACTGCTTTCTTTTTGGCACCATACTGGCATGAATTTCTGTCTTCAATACCTTGTGACTTCCTCTGCATCCTGCTTTGAAATGTGATACAACTTATGATTTTTTTAAAGAAATTTATTACTTGTTGCAAAGGTCTTTTTAAACCAGTTTAGATTTAAAGAAAAAAATAATAATGGAAATCATTGAAAATTCATTTCACATTAATGGTCTGAAAATAAACCAAAGGACACTATGTGTGCATGTATGTTCAAGTGCACACGGAAATATATATACATATGTAGACTATCCGCATGTGTGTATATATGTGTATATATACACTTGTACAAAAAATGTACATACACACATATACGTGAAATGTGTGTGTGTATTTATTGAAGAAACAGATACCATATTCATTGCTAAAAAGGATATTCAGAGGATACCAAGCTAATTCTGGCTAAAGAAAAAGGTTGCTGGAAAATCAGGTGAAAATGTTCAACTCTCATTATGTCACCTCTGTAATTTTGCATCTCTCTGTATAAACATTAAATGTCTTCTATAAGCAACAAAAATATAAAATAGTTGTCCATATTTTCACAGTTGTGGTATACTTTATGAAATTATAGAGTAACTTATCAGCTTCTTAATAGAAACAGCAAGTTTTGATATGAGTATACAGTATATAAAAATATGTATAGTCCTATATATAAACATTTGGTCTCTATTTCATTTTTTGCAGCACTATTAACACTAAACTATGTCCAGCTGGTGATGTTTTTATGATATCCCTGATCCTAATGCAAGAGACAGCTATTTATAGTCATTTATTTTAAAAAATGGAAATAAGTGAATAACGATTATTCAGGTTGATATTGTTACTCCCTGTGACAAAATTTTATAAGTAAATTTAAAAAGATGTGTTGTAAATTAGGAGGCACAACAATAAAATGTAACCTTCCAGAAATTCTGTGGGATGTAGCCTATGTTACTTGAAGCACCTCCATAAGTTAAGGGCAGATAATAAAAAATTGCCCAAGAGAGATCCAAAGGGCCTACTTTAGTAAAGATACATTAGACACGTAATTAGCACATAAATCACACACAAATAATGGTCAATGGCAGCATTTGTCACACTCAGGTTACTTCTATTAATGGATTGTAAAATCAGTTTTGGAAGTTGATACCAGCATATTCTTAATAGCATAGATGAAGGAGAGACAGCAGAATAGACCATTGGTGCATATTAAAGGTAAATGTTGCTTTCTGGAATATTTGTTTCCAAGGTACGTGTGAACACACATGCTTGTGCATATGTATGTGTCTGTGTGTGTGCTGAGTATTTCTTATTGTGGGTCATGGTCAAAACCTTTTAGAGCCAGGCATGGTGTCATATACCTACCACTCTAGAGGTTGAGACAACAAAAAGAAAAAAGGCCTGGAGAGGCAGACCTGCTGTAGACTTGCTTAGCATGCTGGAGGGCCTGGGCTTAACCCCCAGCACTGTGACACAAAACAAAACAAACCTATCAGAAACATCATTTTAGAATACATTAGCCAAGCTAGATTAAATTACATTAGTTACAAAAGACCTCAAAATTTCCATGGTTTATTTCAACGAAGGCTTATTTATCTTTCACATAAACTCTAAAGAAGCTGGAGGTGACTCCCCGAAGTCATAGAGTCCTCTGGGCAGATCCACGGTGCTTCCCTCCAGTGATTTGTAACTGCAACTGAGGCTGCTCCGGAGCCCATTGCAGACTCTCATCCACCCTTCCATAGTCACCCTGAAGGAGATGATGACCTTGCTTAAACACAGAGCAACTGGGAAATGTCAGGTGACCGATGATACTTGATGAGGATTTCTGTCACTGCCACAAAGTACTGGACAATGCTAAATTCTGACCAGCATGGTGTTGCTAGAACACAATACCAAATACTCACAACTTAAAGGAGAAGAGATTTTGGGTCAGGGAGATAGCTCAGCGGCACAGAACCTACCTGGCAAATGTGAGGTCGGAGTTCAATCCCTGGTACAGGAAAAAAAAGGAAAAGGGGTTTCACTTGGCTCATGGTTTCAGGAGATTCCGTCCATGGCCAGCTGGCTCCAAGGCAATAACTTCATGGCGGAAGGCCGGGGCAGACCAAAGCTGCTGAGCTCATGGTGTCCCAGAAGCAGCTCTGGGGAATAGTGCCAGAGAAAAAGGGCCAGTGACCAGATAGAGACTGAAGGCTACACTTCTATGCCCCCTCCTCCAGATACACCCAGGAATGTGCTTTTCTAATCCCCTAGGTGGCGCCCAAGCCAATCAAGTGTATGTGTAACCACCACACATGGTAACCACTTGTAATGGAAGGCCTGTGAGCACTGCTACAGACTAGCTACACCCTACACTGTGGACCACGTGCTAGTCCAGGAAAATCTTAATAGACATTGGGGTTTTGGTTTTGTTTTTTGCTTTTCGTTTTTTGGTTTTTTTGGTACCAGGGTTCAAACTCATGACCTCACACTTACCAGATAAGCGCTTGAGCCACTGAGCTAAATCCCCAGCCCAACAGTTTATTGTAAAACCACTCTATAATTTTATTCTCTGATACAGTATTCATCAATTTCAGTTATTAAAATCCTAAGAAAGTCTCTGACTGAAAACAGATAGAGAAGGTTATAGGTAAGCCCCAAAGTGGTACAGAGACACTTCTATTCAATACTTAATTTCAGAGATCAATTCCCAAAACATTAAACTTTTTAGAAAAATAAATTTATGAGGTTATTGTTCTGTGTCATCATTATATACATTAATGCTGGACCTTCATGGAATCAATACATTCATTGATTAGAAGGGTTACATGAAAAACACACAATATGAAAGATACATTATAGGAAACAGGGAGATAGATCATTTGCAAATGAGAGTGAACCAAGAGACAGAGGGAAGAAGAAGGAGGGGGAGGGATGGGGATCTAAAAAAAACTAAGTTGCAGCCCATGCAGGCACCAATGCCCCACAATGAATGTAATTATTATATACTGCAAATGTGTGCTAATAAAAGTTGGAGAGAAGGAAAAAAGGAAGGAAGAGAGATAAAAAAGAAGGAACAAACAAATGAAAAAAGCGAGAGAGAGAGGCAAACCTTCAGGATCTATAGCAAGCCCTTTATATTTAGGGAAAGAGAACAGCTGAATGGAAGAAATTGTTGACCTCACAACCAGAATAGGTCTCTAGAAGCAAAGAGTCCAATTTGCTAGAAATTTCTAAAGATCAGGATGCAAAGGCTAGGGACAGTGGTAGAGGATTAGATCGGGTAGAGGTTAAATAGTCCTAGAAGCTCTGGGAACTTGGAACCCTGTCAGCACAGAGCATCTCCTGGGCCACGCAGCTGGCGTGGCTGCAGCTGGCAGGTAGTTTTCTAGCTCCAGAGAAAGAATGGGAACCATAAAGGGCAAAGGAAGGAACTGCTCCACAGTCTGAGGAGTTTGGGGAGGCAGAGAGTCAGATGGCGAAAGCTGGCGGACAGAGGCAGTGCACGGAACTCAGTCCCTGAAGAAGAAAAGTCTGTCGAGGACAGAGACAGATGCATGGGGTGACCCAGCCCCAGTGGGCTGTGCCTTCCTCTGCAGGGGTCCAGACTGTGCCCACCCACGGCCTCCCGAGAACATCAGTGCCAGCCTAAGCGACACACATGGGGGTCCACAGAAGCGGACACCCCGTTTACACTGCGAGTTAATGGGCCAGTACTTGGGTTTTTGGTCTCTTGTGCAGTTCACCGCACTCTTTCCTGGTATTCAAAAAACTCTAATCAGATTTGGGTTCAGGTTAGATTTACAGAGAACCAAGAATCAGTCTGACCTGGGATTAAGGCTCTGAGCCAACAGGACAGCTCTGTATTTCTCTTAGAAAAGAGGCACTGCGAGCATGCGGGCAGAAGAAACTGGGTGGGAAATGCACTGGCCCCAGAGATGATGATGCGTGTGGCTCAGTCCCCAGTGCTCAGCGCTGTGTGACCTGCACTGCAGCCCTGAGGGAAGGTGGTTAGAAATCAGCACACAGAGTTTCCAGGGTCAGAAGAGCCTAACGTCAACAGTCACCAATCTCCACCAAGGAGCCTTCAATGCCATCTGAGTCCCAGACCCAGAGAGTCGCACCTCATACTGTCCCAAAGATGCCCCTTGAGCCCACGGGCACATCGCCCAGGCTTGTCCAAGCTGGAGGTGGAAATATACTTATTCGTCCATGGGCCCCGTGCCCTAAGATTGCCAAATGTCCACAGGTGACAGGAAAGCCACCTGGTAAACTCCTAGTTCAAGCACAAGGCTGCAGGGGTAGTGTAACTATCAAGGCCCTGCAGAGTGGAGTTATGGGCTCAGGAATAAATCACTTCTTTGAATAAAACAGAAGTCAGTAGGGCTTTTTTCGCACATTTATCCAAGCCTGAGAATCCAGAACCAAGAATTTGTACTCATCAAGGTACCTGAATGACAATGCCCTTTTTCATTAAGGTGCCAATGAGTTTGAGGTGACCTCATGCACCAGCCTGCCCTTACCATGACAAGGAACCTATGCCAGGGAATTGTAGGATGAACCTGACTGTAATGATTTCTTCAAGATGTTTCTCTGAAGGTTCCAGGTCAACGACAGAACTGAGCATCATTTCCCAATAGGAAAGCGGGAGGAAGTCAGCAGGGACACCAGCTGAGACGCAACTTGCAGTGGCAAAGCAGATTTCACAGCAGACCCTGCTGGTCCATCAGGAAGTCAGCAAATGGCAGCCCTGGGCCAGACCCAGCCAGCCTGGTTTTGTGAGTAGAGCTGAGTTGGAAGCAGCTGTACCAACACGCTGTCGCACTGGAGCGCTGTGTCCTGAAGAGTCAAGGACCTGGCGTGGGGTCTCTAGGGGGAAACTTCCTACCCTCTGCCTATGTCTTCAGTGGTCTCTGCCTGAGAATTTCACTGCTGCCTCTGTCTCTGCCAGAGGCCCTTGTACTGGTACCGAGCTGCACCAGGCCTCATGTGTGGCACGTGGGCAACAGAGCATCAAGGTACCTGAGTGATAGTGCCTTTTATCAGAAGGTACCAAGGACCAGATGAGCTCTGAGGTGCCATCTTCCATGGGGGACAGAGGGAAGCAAGAGAGATCTCAGCTCCTTCACCTTTGGTCGGGACAATGTGAAGGTGGTCTACCTTAGCCTCTTCAGAGATTGGGGGAGGAGCCCCAGTGCCACCTGGTGGCCTGCTCATTCATGCACCCTATGTTGACATGGGCCTTGTACACTGAATGTAAAGCTCTGTCACTATGGGGTCTTGGCCCAACCCCGATCTCCTAAACAAGTAGACAGCAAACAGCTTAAATAAGAGACCAGTCATGATTCTGGAGGGTCTAGAATCTGGAGGGTCTCTCTCTCTCTCTCTCTCTCTCTCTCTCTCTCTCTCTCTCTCTGTGTGTGTGTGTGCGCACGTGCGTGTGTGTGTGTGTGTGTGTGTGTGTGTGTGTGTGTGTCTCATAAAGACAAAGTGCTCTATCAGACAGCCTATATTTATTTGGTTTTCAAACAAAGGAAGGGGATACTATGGCAAGGTGGGAACTAAGCAGGACTTTGGGAAGTTAAAGATTTCTCCAGGCAGTACATTTTGCCAATTAAGAGGACCGTTTGTTCTCTAAGGCTGGCAGCTTTATTGCTGTGGAACAGAAAGTGTCAGTAGCCCATGTCCTCAACTGCCCCAACTGTGGTGCTATCTGGACTTCAAAGCCCTATGCATATGAGCTTTTCCAACACAAGCAGAGGTCCCTGTGTTCTGCAGTTTAACCCTGTATATTCTGCCCTCCAAAATATTATCTGTGTACTAGCTTTCTGTGGTGGTAACAAAAATCTGTTAATGAATTAAAAGAAGAAAGATTTAGCTCATGGTTTCAGGGGCTTAAGCCCATGTTCAGCGAGCCCCATTGCTTTTAGGCTATGGTAAAGCAGAACAACAGAGTGGAAGGGTATGGAGGAGGAAAGCTGCTCACCTCATGGCAACCCAAGAAGCAGAAGGAAAGAGAACCAGAGAGAAAAGGGCTGGGGACCAGACACAGTCTCCATGGTCACAGCCCCAGGATCCTTCCCTTCATCCCAGCCCTGCCTCCTTCTCCCATCACCTCCCAATAAAGCCATCAACTCTGATCCGCCGGGTGTGGTGATGCATGTCTGTAACCTCAGCACCCATCCCAAATAGACTTGGTCACTATTCATCACCCTCTTTGCTTTCCTTCACTGTCAGGTCTCTTATTTAATTTCCTCATGTCATTTCTGCTGACTTGTGCATTTTCTCCCTCTCCCCCAGAAGATCAGGTGCAGGGCCACACCCAATCATCCCTGCTGTCCCTCCAGTGCCCAGCACCGTGCCTGGCACACTATAGACCCCTCGTCCACTTGTCTTGATTGGCTGAATACAATAGAAAAATGACCTTTCATTCCAAAACAATACCCAGCCTCTTAAAATACAAATGACAACTGAGCACAGAGTCTCAAAACTAAAAAGGCTGGATGTTGAATAGGACAGATGTACCAGCCAGAATTCCTGCATCCCCCATTCTCACTTATGCTTTTAAATTATAAATATTTCAACCTGTGGATTACAGCAGGTTCTCCATTGATTTTTAGAAAGAACAACAGACATATATTTCTTTCCTGAAATCAGAATCTCAAAGGAATTCAGAACAAGATGCCTTAAGGCCTTAAGTAGAAAGGACAGGGGACTCCATTTAGCACCTGCTATTCATAAGGAAGAAGCACAGCGCCACCAGAGGCGCTGTCACTTCTCTCTCACGACCCAGTCACTTTGCCAGCTGCTTTCTCTTAGACCTGTGCAGTAACCTACTACTGCACGCACATTCGGGGTCCCTGGTGCCTTTGGCAGCAGCTCCTGAATCGGCAGCGGCTTTTAACTGGGGCCAGGTAAAAGCGGCTCCTGACTGTCAGTAGGAAAGTGGATACAAGAGGACAGCAAACACTTCCGTGGGCTGGGGATGGAGTCCAGGGCTCATATAGAGCAGGTTCAAGGGCCCAGTCTCTATCCTCAGCACACGAACAAGTCTTTGTGAAGATCCTGGCTTTGTGTCCCGTGTTTCTCAGGATGTTGCACAGTAAGTGCTTGGATGCTTCCGCGTGACGGGCTGCAGTTCCCAACGGCGCTCATTAGTACACCTGAGAAACGTCCCCGAACACTGTGCAGCACACAGTGGGGGCCCAAAGAATGCTCGTCGGACCAATCCACTGACATCCAACCCGGGGATGACACAGTGACACTCATGTTTGCTTTCGGAAACCAATGCTCTGATTAAGAAAACTTTAAGGGTCTCATCCTACAGCACCCCGGTGGCTACGCAGGGTCAGAGGGTACTGTGCCCTGCCTGCCTTTGTCCCCTAGACCTTGCTCCTCTCATGTACTGCCATGCTGACTTCCAAAGGCTGCCATCTGGACTTCTGCACCGGAGGACTTTGCTGGTACTCTTAGACCACACTTCCCATGCCCGAGACCCTTCACCGGCCCAGCCCAGAGGGATGTGCTCCCCAGTTCGAGCAGAGAAACCCAACCCCACACTTCTGCTGTCACACAGGAACCTGGGCACTAGACCCTGCACATCAGAACCAACTCCTGGGGCAGCACAAGATGTGCTGCATGGGCTCCTGTGGAAATGGAACCAAGGGGCCAAGGTTGCCACGATTATCTTTCCACGTGAAACCCAGACACCTGAGGAATGCGCACCTGAGGAAGAGTGCGGGACTGGATGGTGGCCGAGCACCCCTGCCCTGAGCATGGTGACCCCGCTTCCCACGGCCCCAAGGGATGACACGAGCCACAGGGTGCAAGCAAAGAACACAGTTTAATGTAGGTTCCCTGACAACGCCAGTGAGTCATCAAAGCCACGCGGGAACCTCACCACGCACCCCAACGTGTCAAAGCATCCCCTACAGAGCCCACAGATGCGCCCTGCGGAGCCCTCTGTCCTAGGACCCCTTCTCTCCCGGTTTCTTATTCGCCTTCGTCTTCCCCATCACGGTCTCCACGACCACAGAGGTCTCCTCGTACGTCTCGATGCTCTCTGTGGAAATCTGCTCAATGGACTCTACCACCTCCACCTTCTTAAACGCCATGGCCCTGGGAAGGCTCCTCTCGGGCCGGCCACGGCTCCTCCCCTCTGCTCCCTCCTGAGTGGGCCGGGGCACTGGAGGAAAGGGTGCAGACGGTTCCTCCGGACCCGGGACGATCACAGGATGGGGTCTCCTAGGGCTCTCCTCTTCCTTCTCACTATGACCCTTCAGCCCAGGGCCTTTCGGCTCCTGGGCTTTTGCCTCTTTCCCCTTGCCTGCAGACTGCTGGCTTCCTGTGTGCTCCCCCTCGCTCCCCTGGGAGCCCCCGGGTCCGTTCTCCAAAGCTGGCGTGGGCTTCTGAGGAGAGGGCTCCACGGGACCGTCACCACTCACAGAGCCGTCACCACGCACGGAGCCGTCACCGCGCAAGGGGCCGTCACCACGCACAGGGCCGTCACCACGCACGGAGCCGTCACCACGCAAGGGGCCATCACCACGCACAGGGCCGTCACTACGCACAGAGCCGTCACCACGCACAGGGCCGTCACCATGCACGGAGCCGTCACCACGCAAGGGGCCATCACCACGCACAGGGCCGTCACTACGCACGGAGCCGTCACCACGCACAGGGCCATCACCACGCACGGAGCTGTCTTCAATGGAAATCACCACCCCACCACGGGCAGGGATGGAAGAGGAGCAGAAGCTGGGGTCCACATAGCTGCCATCCCCCGTGACCAGCACATGGTGCCCTTTGGTGTAGAGGTCGGCTGGGGGCTCGGGCGCAGAGGGCTCAGGCGTGGGGGGCTCAGGAACGGAGGGCTCAAGCCCAGGGGGTTCGGGCGCAGGCTCTTTGTGGGCCTTCACTCGCTCCTCGACCATCTTGCACAGTTTCTTGAAGGCTTTGCTTATCTGCCCCCCATCTGGCACATCTTCCGGACCCCCTTCCTGGGCTGAGGAGCCTGCTTCTCCACCCCCTGCCTCATGCCTGGGTTCAGCCTTCTCTGTGGCCACCCCCTGCCCTGGCTTCGGGTCTTCCGGATCTTTCGCAGGGGCATCCTCCAGAGTCTCATCGGCTCTGTCCTGAGCCGTGATCTCCTTCCTCCGAGGAGCGTTCTTGGGGAGGCCTCTTTGCCTGGGTTTAGCTGCAGCTATGTCCTGCACGACCCTGGTGAGATCTGACAAAAAAACAAACACAGAAACACAGGCAGTAACTCCAGGGTCCTGGTCAAAAAAAGAGAATGGAAATGTATTTGCTGAAAACTACACCTTTAGCTCTTGAATCAAGTGTCCAGCACCAGGGCGGAGCAGACATGGGATGAAGGGACTGCAGCTCCTGCTGCAGGACCTCAGTGGGAGCGATGCTTTAGTCCACTTCTGAGATCACAGAGGGCGTCTGGAGCCACAGACCAAGCCAGGAACCCACTCTATCAAGCCTTTGTCCTCTGACTCCTCACAAGAGGGACGCAGAGCTGTCCCGGCCTCTGACATGTTCAGCTGGCTTTGGACTTTGGCGTGCCACCATAGTGCCTCCCTCACCCACCTCCACCCCGGCAACCTAACACGGCCCACCTCAGTCCACATCCCTTCCTCCCGAGCCAACTGAAGAAGCAAGGCCACTGCCTCCAGAATGACAGGAACCTCCATCCCATGCACCTTTACTTCCCCTCACATTCCTAGCTGAAAGAAAAAACTAGATGATGAAGAAAACTCGCAGAAATCTTATCCTGCCTCATCTCTGGGGCTTTCTAGCTCCTCTCACACAGTGATACTGGAAGCCTTTCATCCCAAAGATCTTTTTCAGCCCTCCCCCGCCCAGTCACCCCATGTTATGGTGTGGAGCTAAAGTGCTCCCCAAAAGTCTCATGCATTTGGAGACTGAATCATGGATGCACTGCACTCACCATTTACCCATGGATCAGTTCAGGAGGAATGTGCTGTTAGGGGGCTGGTTGGAGGTGGTTCCTGGGGTGTGGCCTGGACGACTGTCTTCCTGTCCTTGCTTCTCCTCACTCTCTCTCTCTCTCTCTCTAACCCTCCCCTCACCCCCACTTGCTGGTGGTTATGGGTTGAGCAGCATTTCCTCCACCAGACCCTGATACCATGCCATTTCTGCCATGGAGCCAGCCCACCATGGATGGAACTCTTTGACACTGTGATTCAAAATAAGCCTCTGTTCCTTTAAGCTCTGAGTGTCAGGTATTTTGTCCCAGTGATGAGAAAATCACTCATGCACCCAAGACTAATACACGCAGAACAACAGCCCTCTGCATGGGCTGACCCACCGTGGGGCCAACCAGAGGAGCCCAAAAGGGCAGCAACAGTCGGGAAGCCAGGAAGGGGACGCAGCTGCAGAGAGGCACAGGTCTGAGGACAGCTGGCCCCAGAGGGGAGTGTCCACAAGGCCAGCAGTGGAACCCAGGACTGCTGCAAAAGGAAAATGCGGGGCCCCCTGCTCCAGATTCATTTCAGGACAGAGATGGCACAGCACCAAGCCTTGCTTGGTCCCTCCCCAGTGCAGACCATATAGGGCCACACTGACCCCAAAGATTAGAAATCAGTGTAAACACAGTGTTCACAACAGCCAGGACAGAGCCATCCCAGAGCCCAGCAGCTCCTGAGCAGGTTAAGAGGCAGTGTACACATGCACGGCGGAAGCAGGCAGCCTCCGGGAGGAGGAAATGCTACTCCGTGACACACATGGATGGGATCGAAGAACGTCAGCAAAGTGCATGAGCCAGGCATGGACAGATAAAGGCCACAGGGTCCCTCGGAATCGCTAATGTTCTCCCCACAAGGGGTGTCATGCAAGATGAACAAGATAACCACTCAACTTAATGATTCCACCTTGCTCGTAGATTGTGACATCACTTTGTGCCCTGGAGATCTATGCAACCTTAAATTACCAACTTATAATAAAGTAAAATTAAAAATGTAAAATTAAATAAATAAAAGCCCTGTGAGCATCTATGTTACCGCCTTCTCTTTTCTCTTAAAACTCGGTGCCTGTCCAGATCCAAGAGACGTCTCATGGTGGGGTGAAGCATTCCAGAGACCCAGCACCAGAGGCAGAGTCACATTTTGCAAACAGGTTGTCTCCACTCACTTTTTGTTTGCTGATTTTTTTTTTTCTTGAAACAATCTCACTCCTGAGCTCAACTGACCCTCCCGCCTCAGCTTCCCAAGGAGCTAAACTATGCAGGCAAACCCAGCTTCCGCTCAGTTTTGAAAGGAAAGGAGAAGGAACAGTAACCCAGCACCTAATCTACCCCAGACACCAGATTTTTGAGCTGTGCAAAAGTGAGTTCATTTAATGAGGGGGAGAATACAACCCAGAGCCCACTCCTGCACACTGAAGAAGCAGGAGTTGAAAACAGAAGGGTCTACCCATGGAGCGCCCTGAGTTGGCTACGACATTCCCTGGGTGGGCTGTTCCCCAGCCACGCCCCTCCTTCCAAACTGCTCCACTTGCCCTGGAGTGACCGAGGGAGGAGATCAGAAAGAGGAGGAAGGGCCCCCATAGAGCTCTTGATGTCCAGACAGGTGAGAAGGCGTGTGTGTGTGTCAGAACCGGACTCTTGGCTCTTCCCGTTTTTTACCCAAGGAGAAGTGAGCATTGTGGGGGGGCTGGGTTAGTGATACCTTTCCCACTGGCACCCACACTGATTGGGGGCCTGTGGCTTGGCGTGAACAGGGTTGGAGTCTCCATGAATGCCGAGCTCAGCCTGGGGAAAGAAGCAAAAGATGGCGTCACCTTGAAGTCAGGAGCCCAGCATGGCTCCCGACCTTGAGCGAAGGGGAAGAGGCTCTGCCTGGATCCAAGCGCTCACAAAAGGCCTCCAGCTGCAAGCTGGGAGCGCATGCATGTTTACGCCCTGGACCAGGACGCAACTAACCTTTGCTCGGAGCTCGACGCCTGCACCACAGAACAGCTATGGGGACGCCGCAAGGGACACTTAAAATGTGCCCTGCGGGACGCTGGCTTCTTTTTTTTTTTTTTTTAATTAAAGAGTAGCTCCAATTTGTTTTTAAAAATATGGGACAGGAATTTAGCTCAGCAGCATAAGCATCTGTCTGGCAAGCATGAGGTTGTGAGTTTGATCGTAATACAAAAAAAATAATAATAATATAAGTCATATACATAGAGAGGGAGAAAGGAAAATGTTTAGGCAATTGAAATAAAATGCACCCAATCTCAGTAGAGTATTCAGGGCTTCCTCCTCCCCCTCTTGCAATATTTCTTCCCATTTGAAATCCTATCAGAGTCAGAAGTTACCAACAAACCCACCCAGGAGAACCCTGTTAACTTTTAGGGATACCATGCTCCCCAAACCAAAATTTCCACAAGGACATTTAAAAGCAGTTCAAGGCTTGATTTCATGTATATGCTCATAAAGCGCTTGCAGGACATAAATACACCAGGGAAGACACCCTGGCTATAGTTACAGAAGGGAGAGAAAATCTTGCTCTCCCGCTGCACTCAAGCCCTCACACCCCACACGGAGGACAGGGGCTGGGGGGAGGGGGGAGGCTTTGGGGTTTCTGCAGGGGGGGCTGCTCTTAAACCCCAAAACTCAGTGGGGGCTGAACTGGAGAAGCACAAGCCTCACCTCACTGTTCTCTGAGGATGCATGGATGTGGATCTAAACGTCAGCCCCAGGGAAGGAATTTCCCACAGTCTCAATAAGTGAGGACCAAGTCACAGCTCCATGGTGGAGGAGACAGACCTGGCTGTGACAGCCAGGGCACCCAGCCAGACAGGGATAGCACCAGTCCTGCAAACATGGCCACACCATGTCCCCAGGGCCCAGTGGGCACAAGGCAGCCCCCTGTGAGGCTGCCTTTGACCTCTGCATGTAGGGTTTCGAGCACCTGCCATCACCCCACCACCCTGGGCCCAAACCCAGTCTCTGTCAGGTCCCCTAGGGCTCCACGAGGTCAGGGATTTTGTGTCCCTTCCCTGCTACCTCCTCACTGCCCAGAACCATGCTTGGCCCACACCAGGGATCTGTGGGAAGAGACCTGGCCGACAGGGACATAGGGACACAGGCAAGGATCACACCTGTTGCCTTCAATCTCTAGGATGCGCTGATAGCGGTCCAGCTCATTCCTGAGGGTCTGCTGGGCCACAGCCAGCTGCCGGCAGTCATAGGAACTCCTCTCCAGCGTCCGCTCAGCCTCCTCGATCTCCCTCCGCAGGCTCTCGATCTGCTCGTTGTACAGCTGGATCTCATCATCGTAGCACTCATGGGCATTCTTAATCGCCTGGTCCAGGGCCGCAGTCTGTGGGCACAGACACTGGAAGGAACCCGCCCGCCCCTTCCCGACATGGACCAGCCCAGCCTGCCCACCGTGGAGTGTGAACTTCTCTTCCTCATTTGTTTCTCTGCTGGGGACAGAGGAGCAGCAAACAGCGATAGACTTTGGAATCTGCACCAAAGGGCCATGAAAACTGTGCACCTAGAACCAACATGGCCTGTCTCTGGGGTAAGCCTGAAAAATAAAAAGAAACCTTCTGTTCATGAGTTAGTGTCCAATAAAGCCCGCTTTTCACACTCCAGGACAGCATCCATCAGGCACCAAAGCAACATGTGAAAAGAACACATGCTAAAGGGCTGAGATGCACACTTTACTGATAATTAAGAGGAAAACACTTGCGGGTTCTCTTTCAGCCACCAGGATGCTTTAATTTTTCTCCTGACTTTGGATCAGCAGAATTACACTGATGCTTTGCTAGCTAAAATATGTGTGTGAGAACTTGTTACAAATGAAATAATGTTAAACACCCAGCAATCAGGAAGCCCTGTGTCCAACCTCAGCCCCAGTCAAATGGTGATAAGAATAATGCCACAGGAAACACCATCTGCGTAGTAATAAAAAGCCAGCAAAAACTAAGGTAGGAAAATAGAAGAAATCGGGTTTCTACTCCTTTAAGAGCTTCTAGGCCAGGCAGCTCACATCTCAGGAGGCTGAGGCAAGAGGATCACTGTGAGTTCCAGGCCAGCCTGAACTGCATAGTGAAACCCTGTCTCAAAAAGACCAAAAAAAAAAAAAAAAAAAAAGCTTCTAGGTCCATGCTAAGGACCCCAACATGCACCACTGACAAGCTTACTCTGTGGTCATCACGCTTTTACAACCTTACCCTCAAGTAGGAAAACAGTTGATGTGCACATCCTCAAACAAAATGAAACAAGCAAAAAGCACACTTCTACCTGGAGCAGCTGCAATCCGAAGGAGGCCCAGGCAGGACCTGGACTCTGACTGGGGCCTGCGTGGGGCTGGAGAATGCGAGTCTCCCACCAGACCACGCGGCAGCCCAACACCTAGCTGCCTCCGTGTGGGGCAGGATCTCTTGCATCACAACGCGATTCTTCCCCCCATGCGTCTGCACTAGGGATAGTGACACCCATGAGGTGACACTGTTTGGAAACTTCACTTGTAAACGTGCTCAGGAATATGTTAGAGGAGGCAGGGGAGTACAGGGACTAGACAGGTGGAAGGTCTGTCCCACCCAGCCACCCCAAACAGCTGGCCTCAGCAGTGTGACCTCACCCTCCTGTCCAGGACCTGGGCTGGGGGGGAAGACTGGGAAAGGGTCCTGCCAAGGAGCAAGCACAGAGACAAGTGCCGGGCTCACTGGGGCACACACAACCAAAGTTGCCATCCACCACCTGAAGACCTATTCCACTAAGGACGCCTCCAAGGTCAGCCACCAGAAGCACAGAGCCTCACACTAATCCTGAGGAAGCACTGGGGCCCCATGTGGAGGACATCAGTCCACAAACAGCTGGCCTGGACTCTTCAAGGGCAGCGGGCTTAGAAAGACAGAAAGCACTGGAATGGGCTCAGGCTGGAGGATGGAGGAAGAAGATGCCTGGGCCCGCCAGAAGAAAGCGTGATGGGGCCGCTGGTGCTGATTACTAGCGCAGTGTCACCTCGAATTCCGGTCTCTGTGGCTGTCCTATGGATCTGCAATGTTAACGTGCATGGAGTGAGGTTGGTGCATAGAAGGTGGGAAACCTCAGAACTGTTTTTGGAACTTCTCAGAAGTCTAAAATTATTTCAAAATAAAAAAGTACTCTTCCTGTTTAGGTGGTTTGATCAGGTTTCTGTTCCTCTACAGTCACCTGTATTGTCAAATCCCACAGCACAGCCACCTGCTCCTGGAACAGGGACACATTTCTAGCCACTCTGGTGTCCCCACACCCTAGGAGACACTTTGAAGCAGCAAGGGGACTGAAAAGACCCCTACCCTGGAGGCCAGAATCTCAGACCAACCTTAGAGTCACCTCAGGGGGGGAGGGATGACAAGGCAGCAGCTCTGTCTTGGGACAGGGACACAGGCTCAAGAGATGAGTCTCAACTTTCCCACGTATTTGAGCTATTCTGGATGAAAGTGCAAAACAAAAACATCTTGCACAGAATCTCTGCACCCTTGGGTTGTGGATCCACAACCCACAGCAGAGCCGGGGTTTGTGCTGGCCCCGTCAAAGCTGATGGCTCATCTCCCCGAGCTCACATGCCTACGTAAGAGATGAGAAAACTGAGGCATATGGGTGGAGGGACTTGCCTAGAAGTACCCAGCGAGTGAGACACCCGCTCCCTGCAAGTGTGGTCCTCCTCAGCCCAGCCCAGCAGCGTCTGCACATCTCCCCATGCACACACACAAATGCATACACACAGAGATGGGTGCACAGGCACATCAGGCCCTAGAGAGCTGGTCACAGCCACGGGTCAACAGGCAGACATGTGGCTGCCTGCAGGAAGACTCAGACAGCAAGAGCCACTTGCAGACCCTGCCTGTTCACCAGCAAACTTTTTGCTGTGAGGGAAATGAAGAGTGCGAAATCAGAGACCGGGAAGCTCAGGAGTAGTCTTCCTTGCCTTCGGGGACAAACCTTCTATATCTCTCATGACAGGAGGAGGACCCAGGGCCTAAGGAGCACTCCAGCCTCAACTCCACACGATGCCCAGGAAGAGCAAGGAGAGCTTGCAAAGATGGAGGAGATTGGAGAGGTCAGGAACAGCAGGGTCCTGAGGGCAGGGCTGGGCCAGCCAAGGCCCCATGCTCAGGCCCAGTCTCCACACAGCTTCCCGGTGGCCTCGGCCACCACAGTTACTGTGCACGCAGACACATTAATGAAAAGGAGGGAAGCTTTTTTCTACGAAAAGTCACCTTCCCAGCTGGCTCCGGAGGAGGCTACATGCAGCCACAGCCCAGCGGGGAGGTAGCACCGTCCAGGGACCTCGAGGCCTCAGGGGCCCACCATGCAGACATGTTCTTTGGGTGTTCTTCCCAGGACAGGCAAGAGAAAAGGTCTGTGCCTTTCAGGCCCAGCGCTGCTGTGCCGAGCTTCACCACCAGATGGCGCAGGGGCCCCCATGCAGACGGAGGCCTGGGCAGTGCGGCTGGCTTATTGATCCACAGCCCTACTTTGCTCACCTGGGGGTACCGAGGTGTCCTGACTTTCCTCCTCTGCCCACCCTGATGCCCGTCTATGGCTTCCGCATCCGTGCCAGGCAACAGAGGTTAGGACAGGGCAGCTGCACCCCGGGGATGCCAGGAAGTGGCACTTCTGATGGTGCCCAGGGGTGCTGCTGGGCAAAGGATGTCACGGGGGGCCCTTGTCGCGGACACTCTCACAGGACTAGGTGTCTATGGCCAGGCCTCTGCTAGATGCCTGCAACTGAGCCCGCTGAGACCTGGGAGCACTCTGAGTTCCCGGAGCACCCCCACCCCCAGACCCAGGAGCCCGCAGAGACCCAGCAGCCCAGCATCTCTAGGAGCAGAGCCCAGCGGTGGACACCAGTGCCCGGGACGCATCAGGTACAAACGTCCACCCTGAAGCACTGCCTGGGAAATGGAAAGGCACACCCCCAGCCCCTAGTACCAAGTCCCAAACCCCTGCATGGACCCAGGCTTGGCTGAGCTCCTGAGAGCTGATCAGGGGAACCTCGTCTAGGACCATGGTATTTCACACAGCACTGGGACTCAGATGTGACAACATGGTGCCTGACCCACTGGCGCCTGACCCACTGGCTAAACTCTCACTCCATGCGCAGAAGCAAAGAAACCCGAGAAGGGCAGGAGGGCCATACAGGGAAGCAGTGGAGGGTCTGGGCCACTGCCACCCTCCAGCCCACGGCCACAGAACTAGGTGCCACCCACCACCTGACCAAGGCTACAGACGGCTATGCAGGGCAGCCACGCCTCCCTGAAGCCCTGCCACACCCACAGAGCTGGGGTCGGCCCCACAGACTGAGTTGCAGGACACTCACAGTGGTCACTGAGGCAGCAAACCTGAGTCTCACGGGCCCTGTGGTGGACCCTGACAGTGAACATATCACCCCTCCGTGCCCTCATGGTTCTCCTCAGGGGTTCAGCCAACCAGAACCAAAAACAAAATGTTTTCCTTTAATTGCATTTGTGTTGACTATGTAGTCATTTGGTTTTTCGAGACAGAGCCTCTCACTATATATGTAACTCAGGCTGGCCTTAACTCATTATGCAGCCCAGGCTGGCCCCTGATTTTAGGAGATCCTCCTGCCTCAGCCTCCCAAGTGCTGGGACTACAGGCATGTGCCACTGTACCCTACTGTTTTTTCTTGTCACTATTTAGTCCCTAAACAATGCAGTAAAACTGTTTACATGGCAACAATTTGCCCTGTCTTGAGTATTCTAAATAACCCAGAGATGATTTCAAGGCCATAAATGGCTGGGCCTAGGTTATGCACAAATCCAATGCTGTGGCCTTTTGGGACCCAGAGGTCCTAGAACTGAGTCTCAGCTGCAGATACACGGACAGTGCCCAATGTCCCCTCTCCGAGGCCCCATCCCGCATCGGTGGTGTTCAAGAACGCCCTCTCTCAGGCTAAGCAGATATAGGATGGGAGTGGTTGCTCAGGGGTTCAGCCCTGTAATGCATGCAGCCTGGGCAACTGCACACCCACTGGTTCCAGAGGGGACTTGAGGCCACAGCAGCTGGTCCTCCGCGACACTTCTTAGAGGAGCACAGGCCTGTTCATCCTTGCCAGACCTCTCCGCATCAGTGACACACTTCACTCACACTGCAAGCCACATGCCTCAGAAGTACGAGGGTGCTGAACAAAGTACACCCGCGTGTGACAGCGGAAACAAAGCCTTCCCAGCCAGGCCTGCACTGTACCACACACTTGGCTCACTCTCTTCCTGCAGGGCAGTGACCTCTTCAGAGCCTCAATGGGGACCCAGTCCACACCCCCTGCCTCGGCCATGCATGGAGCAGGCATACTACACACATACCTCCCTCTACACACACAGGGTACACACATGCCTCACACTGTGCTCAAATCCACTGAGTCTCCAAGAAGCCTTTGCCTAGCGGGCAACTCAGGCCTGGAGCCCGACCTCAAGGTGCCTCCCGGAAGGCAAACTGCCTGCCTACCCTGCTGGGCTCAGGTCACATCCAGAAGAGAAACCAACTCCAAGGAGAGACACAGGAAGCAAGATCAGACCAAGTGGGGTGCACACCCAGCCAGCCCCTCTATTCCTGACATGCTTAACGTGGCACAACAGATCCACCATGAAGTCCTGCGGGCAGCACCTCAACATGGGCCTTGGGAATCAGGCTGTCTGCCTCAGCAGCAGGGATGCCTGCAAACTTCCATGCCTGGGGCTCAAGGGCTACTCTCTCCTGCTGCTACTGGAAAGGGCAGCTGGGGTCCCAGTGTCCTACACAGGGCAGAGAGGGTGGAAGGTGGCCGGGAGCCACGCAGCAGCCTGCCCCTAACACATCCACCCTGCACTCTGGGAGCTGTGAAGAAATCCTCCTCCTTCCACCAAAACCGACAGGGAGCCAGTGGACCTATGGGGTCACTGACACCAAGACAGCCTCACCTTTGGCAGGGAGGGGACAGCCGTTAGCTGCTGGAACCACTGTGGCCACCAACCTGCCTCCTCTTGCCTGAGATGCACGCAGGTTGGACCCAGAATATCCTGTGCGCATCCAGGAACCTTGGTCAGGGAAGCTGGGCACCCGTCATCTACTCCACATACTGCTTCTGCTGGACACAAGTGTGCTGGATGGGTGACAGGTCAGAGCCAGGCACCAGCACGCACCCATGACCTTCAATGAAGTATGTGAGCCTACAAGCCCTGTGCGGGTGTGTACCTGGGCCTGCAACTCCGACCGCTGCACCTGCAGGTGGGACAGTGCCTCCCGCCCCTCGTCCAGCTGACTCTGCAGCGAAGCCACCTCCCGTTCCGTCAAGATCTTCTCCTGCCAAAGAAGGCCATGCTCAGGTCACAAGGAGGAAATGCCAGGACCAGAGGGGCTGGTGACAGATGCGTGTCTAGGTCCCCCAGGTTGGGTGTGGGCAGCCCCAGGAGCAGGGGTTGGTATCAGAAGGGAGGACCTCTGGGGGTAATGACCTATCAGCTGAGGTCATGAAGGAGGACCCGAAAGGGGACTGCAGCACTGTGAGAAGAGGAAAGGACACCCAATGTGTTCATCACTAGGGACACAAATTCAAACCACGGTCAGGCTTGCAGCAGCACAACATGGCAGGGTGAAGGCTGACACAGCAAGGCAGACGAGGCCTCAGAGGGACAGGAAGTCCCAGTCAGCCAGGGACAGCAGTAGAGGCAGCCATGCCTGGGGCCACCCTGGGGCTCTGCCGATAGATGTGGGCCTGGACCTCAGATCTCCAGCAGCATCACAGTGCAGGCAAAGAGGAAGGAGGAAACTCCAGACTTGAAGCCTCGCAGGCATCCGACCCAGGGCAGCCTGAGCTCAGTGAGGTCCCGGGGTGTGAGTTAAGGGTCCCCCAGGCAACTCCAATGCTCACCTCCCGCATCCCACGCACAATGGCAGGCACCCGAGGTGCAGCCTGGATGATCTGCTGCAGGATGCCAATGTAGGTCTGGATTTCCAAAAGATTCTGTGGGGCAGGGAGAGCACTTGTGTGAGTCCAGGGATGGGTCTTTGGCACCTTCTTCCTCAACCCCTAGGCAAGGTGGGAATGGGCTGCCACTGATCGGCCTGGCACATGCCCCCCGTGGAGTGGACACTCCACAGGTCCTTAACCTTCATGGGAACAGCAGGACAGGTGGGTAAAATGAGGCACAGCTCATTTTGCCATTTCCCTTCAGCCACCTTGGCACTGGGCTGCTGTATTCACTGAGTCTGGCACTGGGCAACTTCTGGCTCCTCCCCAAAGTCAAAATGACAAAGAACAGTAAAAATTCTGAATCAGCTGAGGACATCAAGGCAGCCACACTAGAGCAACTAAAGACATTCACAAAAGAGGACATTCAGAGCTGCTTCAGAAAGTACCAAGAATGGGCCGGCCTTGATGAGGCACTGCTATAATCCCTGCATGTGGGGGCTGAAGCAGGAGGACTGCCACAAGTGTGAGGTCAACCTCTTCCATAGTAAGTTCAAGACCAGCCTGAACTACAGGAGACTGTCTCAAAAAAACAAAAAGTGGCCAGAATAATGGGCTAAGTGTGTTCACACTGAGGGTGAGCATTTAGAAACAGATTCATGGCAATGTGCCTTTTACTGTAATAAATATTTTTAATTTAAATATTCATCATATATTTCCATTACACCTCATATATCATCACTGTCTTTTACAAAATGATTTCAGTCTGTCTTAATTAAGCTATAGAGTCTACAGTCAGTCTGTGGTATGGACAGTCTACAGTGTAGGCCAGTGGTGATGAACCTATGGTACGCATGCCACAGTGGGCTCTTCAGATCACTGAAAGTTCTAAAAGGTTCACCATCACTGGTATGGTCATAATATGAAGAGTCGGCTTTTTTTCAGCCCACAGAATGTGAAAGTGCAGAATGTGCAAAAGTTACAGCTCTTCACATTTTCTCTGGAGCTTCTTCTCTGGTCATGTCCAGGTCCCCTCCTGCTCTCCAGCAGTCCAGGCCAGACTCTGGGGACCTCCGGATGCTGGCAAAAACAAATCCTGGGGCCCTAGAGCCATGGGTGTATGGTCCAACCTCTCCAGGCGGCTTCCTCATCCTCCAGTGCAACACCAGCCTCCCCTTCCGGGACAGCAGTGGGATCCACAGGGCACAGATTCAGGGTTCATCCCTCCTGTACCCACTTTCTGCACCTCTGAGGGCTCCTCCCAGCACCTGGAGCTGCTCTGTCCCATGGGAAGGCATTGGGGACCCTCTGTCCCCAGGAGAAGTTTCCACAGTAGTGACAGGAGGAAGTGGACCCACAGACATGAGTTCCCAATATCACCACCCCAATGCACCTCGCCTGCCTACGGCCCTGCGTTGTGCCTAGCTCAGCAGTGTTGCCAGTGACCAGCCTCCACCACCCATTTGGCTCAGAGGAAAACACATTGAAGGTAGGGAAGGGCGGCTGGGTGGCACAGTTACCTTTTTGTTCCTGTCCTTAGCCGCACTGATATCGTCCTGTAGAAACTGGGCCTCGAGCTGAAGGCGCAGGTTATGCAACAAGGCTTCGTCAGCTTCCTGCAAGGAGAAACAGTCATGCTCCTGGGCCACAGGCACCGCGGGGAGGACAGCAAAGTCAGCCGGGCACCTGGGCATGCAGACCACCAGCAATGCAGACTCCTGCTCAGTCTCAGGTCTGCAAGGGCATCTATGACTGCGCCTCAAAGAATGGGCTCAGTCACTGGACCAAGCATAGAACAGAGGTCCAATGAGGGTGACTGTGCACCCACAGTGACACGCGGCAATGTCTGCGACATTTCTCACTGTCACAGCTTGAGTGGTGGGGTTCTTCCCCTCATAGCTAATGAGAAGAGAACGGGGAGGTAGCTAAGCTTCCTGAAGTCCACAGGACACACACGCACACACAGGCCAGAGGGCCTCAAAGAATGCTCTAGTCTAAAATGTCTGCAGTTCCCATGTTGAAACCTTGATCTAATGACGGGGGGGGGGGGGGGGGGGGCCATAACCCCAGCACTGCAAAGGCTGAGGCGGGAGAACTGCTGTGAGTTCCTGGCTAACCTGGGCTACATAGTGAGTTCAAGGTTATCTTGAGCTGCACAGTTAAGAGACTGCTGCCAAAAAACAAAACAAACAAACACCTGATCCAGAAATATCTGAGAGTTAGGGTGACTCTATAAGCCAAGTGACCATAGCATTTAAGGAGCATCTAGATTTAGTCTGTATCTCACCATGAGTGACTTGAGTTCCTAAGACTACTCAGAAAACCATTTCCCTTAACACTAAAACCCTGGGGTGTTTTTGTTTTTATTTTTTGTTTTTTGTGGGGTTTTCTTTTTTTTTTTTTTTTTTAATTGGTACCGGGGATCGAACTCACGACCGCCTGTTTGCAAGGCAGGTGCTCATGCCACTGAGCTAAATCCCCAGCCCCTGTGGGGTTATTTTTCTTTTGGGTTTTCTTTTTTTTTTTTTTTTTTTTTTTTTTTTTTTTGGTATTGGGAATCAAATTCATGACATCAAGCTTGCCCGCCATAAAGTCCTGTATTTTAACAGTTTTCTCCCAAAAACTGACAACATTCAGCTAAAAACAGAAGTTTAAGACAAAATGCATTTTTCAGAGCCTCCATTCCTTTGACGTTGGAAATGACACTCACCACAGAAGGGTGAATTTTCTCACCAAACTTTCTGATGATTCAGACGTTTATCTCTTTGGCCTTGTTTGGATAGATCACATAGATATAAATATGTCCAAGCCAGATGTGGCAGCCCACACCTATAACCGCAGCACTCAAGACGCTGAGGCAGGAGGATCTCCAAGGGTACAAGGCCAGCCTGGATTACATATTGAGTGAAAAACTAGCCTGAACTGCATAGCAAGATTTTGTCTCAAACAAACAAACAAGAAAAAGTGTTCACACATTTCAGATCACACTGTGACACCCAGAACTGGCTGAATGCTGGAGCATCTGCAGCTTGGATCTAGAGGACCCCTCACCCCAACACCTGCGCCATGTATATCTGCCAACCTGAAGATTCGCTGACGTATCAAGGTTGTGTTAACAGCAGGATGAGTATTAGCAGTGGCCTCAATAGTGAGTGTGGGTGTGGGGCCCAGCTAAACACTTAAGGGCACTGTCCACCCTGGGAGGGACACGAGGTCTGACCACGTTATGGCCAGGCCTCCAATGTGCTCTCGTGAAAGGCACTTGATTCCCACATCGCCACTGTAGAGGCCCTGGCTCAAGAAGACCTCCAGTCACCGATGCTGACCATGAGGACATGGCAATGCTGACCACTGCGGAGGCTCTCAAGTAGGCTCTCCATGTAAGCCAGCATCGCTCCTGTGACAACTTCGCAGAGCTGAAGGAGCCAGCTGTTGAGCTCTGGGAACCTGTGCTGTCCGGGGTGGACGCCCACTCTGTGGAAGCAGGGCCCACTGAGCAGGGACTCCATGTTGGAGCAGGGGGTGCCCCTCAGAGAGGCGCAACTGGGCCTCAGGGAGATGGAGGGTCACTGGGCGAGGGTCTGCAGCCCACCTCCCCTGGTGTTTTCCTCTCACCTTCTGCCTCGTGTAAGCCTGAGGGTGGTGGGGAGGGCGGAGAATTCTCAAGCATCTCAAGACTCACTTGAACTCATCTGCAATGACTGGGGCTAAAGAACTGGAAATGGGATTTCAGGGGCTCTTTTTTGTTATTACTCAGAAATCAAACATTCAGAATTTTAGAAATAGAAGGGACCCTTGAGGTCATGGGTCCTCAAACTTTGCTTTTAAATCACAGGTGCCATCCTTCCAAGGATCCCAGGAAGCCAATGGATAGAATCAAAACAGGGGCCGAGTGTGGTGGTGTACACCTGTAATCCCAGCACTCAGGAGGCTGAGGCAGGAGGATCACTGCAAGTTCGAGGACAGTTTGGGCTTTGAAGTGAGTACAAGGCCAGCCCTGAACTACACAGCAAGACCCTGTCTCAAAATAAAACCAAAAAGAAAGAGAGAGAGAAAAAAGAAAGAAAGAGAAAGAAAACATGGACACTTGGGTTTTGCTTTAGTTTTTGTTGTGCACAGAGGACGGGGGCTGAAGAGAGAATTCCAGGCATCTCACACAGGAGCACTGTCCAAGTGAGCGCCCATGTCCTCCCTTCCCCAGCTCCTCCCCGGGTCCCCCCAGACCTCCCCCCGGACCGCACAAGTAGAATGAGAAGCTGCTTGTGCTGCTGACCGGGCCAGTCCACGCTGGTCCTCACCACTGGCCCAACTGGAGTCCCCTACAGTCTCGATGCTTCTGCCACACACTCTCGGGCTCCTATTCTGACAAAGGTCTCCTGATAACATCCCCCAAAGCAAGGTGAGCTGGGCCACGGGGGGCAGCAGCTGCTGACCTGCTGGGGAGAATGTTCTGGAAGTATTTTCTTTTGTTTGTCCCCAAATTCAGAAATGTGTAGACGCCAGTGTTTCTATTGTGTCAGGAACATCGTCAGCTGAATTTTCCAAAGCATCACCAGCTGGAGCTTCGAGATTTTTCTGAATTGAGACTCTGTGTTAATTTTAGAAAACAATCCGGCCCTGGCATTGTGGCTGCCCTGGATCTCGAACAGGGCTGCTGAGTGTGGTCTCTGCATCACACCACCTGCAAGCTGGCGAGTACCGGGAACACGCACATGGACCCCAGAACTGCTGGCTCAGAACTCTGGGACCTGCAGTCTGGGCTTGGCACCCTCCCCGGGTGATGCAGAGGCACAGTGGCATCTCAGAGCTATTGCTCTTACACAGGGACACTCACTTGTGAGAAAAGGACCAGAGAAAGGAGGAGAATGCAAGGCGCCCTTGAGATTGAGCCTTGCACTTGCTCACAGGGACCTAGAAATGCCATTAAAAATCCCGCTGCTGCAAAATAAGCACTGGAGTGCACCAAAGTGACTGATTAGCTAAGGTTTAACTCTAAAACACTTTACCTGCAACTCTGGGTATCAAAATCCTCCCCTCAGCCCTTCTTTCCTTTCCAGCCCCCCTCCTCTTCCTGGATTCTTTGCCTGGTCTCTGGAATTCATTTCCAGCCTCAGGACCTCCACAACAGGAAGCCCCCACATGTGGTGCCTCGCATCCCACAGGCCACACTCTGCCCTCCCTACCCTTGCTCCTTCCCACAGATGCCCGGATGGTGGGAGAAGCGCTTGTGCCCACCTTCCAATGTGGGTAAGTCATTTTTAAGTGGAAGCAATTTTCCAAAATATAAAGTGGGGAGAACTGTGAAGTCTGCTTCTAGCAATTTCCTTAAAATAAGCAAATTTAGAAGCCAGGCCTGATGGTGCACACTTGAAATCCCAACACTGGAGAGGCTGAGGAAGGAGAGTTGCCATGAGTTTAAGGCTGGTTTGGGCTCCACAGTGACTTCAAGGCCAGCCTAAGCTGCACAGCTTAGCAAACTTGGGCCTCACTGGCAACCAATAAGTTCCTATGTCTGCGCTCAGTGACAAAGAGCTCTAGAGGTGGGCCAGGCCAGATCACTGGCATCATCTGGAAAGTCTTGCTCCACCGAGAGGCTGGGAATGTAGAGAGAGGCAGGGATAGGAATGGAGCCCGTGAGGGTACGAGCCTGAGCAGACTGCCTCATGGCCGTGGGGCTTCAGAGTTGGCGACTTGGCGGGCCTCTGCATCAAGAGTGAGGGGCACCTGTAACCTACAGCACCCAGCCTGCATCCAGCTTGAGGGCTGCAGTTGCCCCTGGACTCCCTGGGAGGGAGAGGAATCCAAATAAAAAAGACTCCTGTCTACACTCGCCTCATGGTGTGGCCTTTGACCCCAAGGCTGTCACTCCACTAGTGAATGGAAGACGTTCCACTGCGTGGTGTCTGGCGGGGGAGGGAGGGTGTTCCTGCCCTGCCAACAGCCAGGCACCCTTCCAGGGCTCCCCCAAGAGAACAGGGACCTCCCAAGGCTGGCATCTGTGTATTCAACCACAATTTCTGCTACATCTAAGTGCCAGCTATTCTGTTAGCCACTCTGCATTTTTCTGTAGCTTGAATCCCTTTCACTTAGATTGATTTGAAAAGGAATATTTTTATGAAAGTCACCGTAAATAAAAGGTAATCATAAATATCTGCAACTATCAAAAACCCTGTTCTCTTGTGCACCCTCTAAACTCACCACCAGGGTCGGACATAGCACCCTCTGGAGAAACTAAGAGTACCTGTCACATCGAGAGCTGCATCCCAACTAGGAGGACCTCAGGCTGCCCCCCTGAGGACTGTGGGACAGGCCAGTCACCTGCTCATCCAGAGCAGTGTCACTTCATGAGAACTGGGCTCATAGATATCCTTCCACGCCGGTGGTGGTGGGCACCATTCAGGTTCAGAGGCTCAAAGAGACGAGAGGACAGAGCTGTGCAAGGTGGTGTCAGCAGGCCACACCCCGCTTCCAGACAGCACAGCCCCCTGTGAGCAGGGGGAACTGTCACACAGATCCCTGTGCCAGTCCTCACTGGCGCTCTAGGGGTTTTATCTTTCATGAAACCCTCCTGACGCCTTGTGAGGCAGACACTTCAAACCCGCACACAGTCTCAGCATGCTCCTCCACCAGGCACTGGAGCCGCTGAATGGAGGGAGGCCTTTTCCTTAGGCCACCCTGTCTGTGTTGTTTTTTCTACTGAGAGTACATACTGCTCTTGTAATACGAAAAAATGAAGAGGTTTTAAAACCACTGTCACTTTGCACCAAGGGTAAAAAGGTCTCCAAAACTCAGCCTGGTGGAGCGTGCCTGTGATTTCACACTTGGGAGACTGAGGCAGGAGGATAGTGGGTCAAGGCCAGCCTGGGTCACACCAAGACCTGGGAAAAAAAAGAGTGACAAAAAAAAAAAAAGGACACAGCGAACACCCTGAGCTGAGTGGGACCATCTGTGGTGATATCCCTTGTGGAGAAGAACTCAAAGGCCCGAGTGTGCACAGGGAGAAGAGACCAGAGTTTCATCAGCACCATACCAAGGTCACGGCCCGAAGCAGGTAGGCAGCAGCGGCCTGTGAGCTCTAAGTGAGCAGCACTCCACCCCAGCCCCCTGGCTCCTCCACTCTGATGAGACCACAAAGGACACCTAAAGCTCTTTGCTATAGCTGCTTTTGTGCAACCCTTTTGTCCAGGATTATTCTGCTATCAATAGCAGAGCTCTCCTAGGAATCTCAAAAAATCCAGAGTCAAGCTAATGATGGGAGACAGGAAGAGGGAAATCAGCCCCGCACAGCAATGCCCCCCACAACACTGCAGGAATGGCTTCAAGAAGAAGCTGAGCTTCCCAGCCAATCCCTCACTCACGGACCATTCCTTTCCACACTCCGACACGAGGGGGCTTCATGGGAAAGGGAAAGTTCTTCCTCTGTTATCTTGAGTCTTTCCCCTTGGAATGGCAATCTCAAGATCCCTAGCCAGCAGCAGGACCACTAACCAAATAACCACTGCCCCAAAGTGTGTCCCTTCCTTGATTTGCTGTGTGGATCAATGTTTCAGTAGGAAGACGGCAGCTGGCCACTGTGACAATGGCACTGTGACAATGGGATTCCCAAGGGTTCGTGATCTGGGATCTGGGTCCTGAGGGTGGCGACAGCAAGAGGTGGAGGAACCTTCCAGACATGGGGACTGGTGGGAGGTCACTTCTGGCTCCCTGGGCCCTGGATTCCCATCTTGCCAAATGATCTCGCCTCTTCATGGCCTCCCTCAAAGATGTTGCCCACCAAGAAGTACAGAGCTACAGGTCCTCACAAGATGCAGCACCATGCTATTTGGACTTCCAGCCTCTAAATGTGAAGGTATGAAAGCCTCTTTCTTTACAAAATTAGCCAGCCTCAGATATTCCAGTACAGTAATAGAAAACAGACCAGTCCACCTAGCATAACATAGAAGCTCCATGGTTGATATTTCTCTCAGGAAACCTGAGCATCCTAGGGTGGAACGGTGCAGAAATGAGCATGACTGTCATGCACTAAGGCTGCTGACACTAGGAAACTCAAGAAGAGGACAGCAAAAGAAACAGGTGGCTCCTGCAAAACACAAACAGGAAGTGCGCGAAACAACTGTTTCTGGCATTTAGTTCACAGCGATACCAAGCTACCAGAGCCCAAAGGTAGGCACAACTCACCTTGTTGAGCCGCTGCAGCATTTCCTTCAGCACCAGCTGACACTCACACTCATTTTCATACCTGCACGTAGACATAAAAGCAAGAGTTGGTGATTCCATGTGGTCAGTGCAAAGGTCCATCTGAGACAATTCTCCTGTAAGAAGCTGGCTTTCATTTCTGGACTTCCTTGACCACTGCTTCCAGACCTTCACATGCCATGGCGCATGGGAAAGGGGTGACATCTGCACATTGCAAAGAACCATGGGATAAGGCAAACGGGACAGGAGTTGCCATCATGGTCCGCCAACCACCTCCCACCCAGCCAGCCCAAGGTGGAAGGATTCCAGCTTGGCAGAAGCGCAACCCAAACACAGCCTAGCACCACCTGCAAGGCCACCGAGCAGTGGCTGCAGCATCACCACTGCCCTGGCCTGTCACTGTCCATTCCGAATGCAGAGGCAGGTGCGGATTCTGTCACTTACTCCTCATAGCAGCTGAAACACAGCGGTTACTGCTATGCCCATGATGATGACACTGACACCACCAGCATTTGGCCCTGGACCCTCCCAGCAAAGGCCTCCTCCAGGCCGTGCACTCTCCATGACCTCAACTCGGATGGAGTTGGTTAGCGCAAAAATACCCCAGCTCCCTCAGAGTTAGTAGAGACAAGAGAGGCACTTTCTACAACCGTGGGCAGAGCGACAGGCACCTGGACATTGCTTGATAAGGCGCCTGCCACTGGCTGCCTCCCCCACCGTTCTCACCACTCCTCCCTGGGGTCACCCCTAAAACAACAGAATCCTTGTGTCGCACTTGGCTTCTAGAGGTCTCTGAGAAAGAGAGGACTAGACAACCAAACCTAAGGCCTAAGGGTGCCCTGCACTCCTGGGTGCAGTGAGGAGTTCCCTGCTGGCCGGCACCACCAGGCCAGAAAGCCAGAAATCATTCTGGTCAGAGAAGGCTTCTCTCGGGGGTAATTTTACCCCTAAAAAGAGAAGAACCATTCCCAAAAGACCCGTCTTCTGTTCCCTCTAGTCTGTCCTGATATAGTTACAGCTCTCTAGGTCTGGCAGGAACGCCACTGTTTAAAAGAAAAACTACATTTCCCAGCAACCTTGCAGCCAGATATGGACATGTGACTAAGTCCTGGCCAACTGAAGGGAGGCAGAATTATGGGCGGCAGCTTACAAGTACTGGTTGGCAACACTGTAGTGCTCTTTGCCTCTTCCTCATTACCCCTGCTGCTCCTCTACCCTGCAGCCTGGGACATGGGTGCTGCCCGGCACCAAGCTCCCTGGTGGCTGCCACCCCACTAGGGCCACACTTTGAGTAGCACCAGCCTCTCCCATATGGCCTCTGCTGCCACTTGGCTGGCCAAACTCGGAGTCCCAGTTCCTATGCAATAGCTCCCCAGCTGGGGGTCCCGGCCCCAAGTCCCTGAGCGTCTAAGGTTCAGTCTCAAGCAGGCATTGGGGCACATGCCTGTCATCCCAGCACTTTGCGAGGCTGAGACAAGAGAATCACAAGTTCAAGCCCAGCCTGGGCACCTCAGTGACTTAACAAGACCCTGCTCACGATTTAAAAAAAAAAAAAATTAAAGGAGCTGAGCATGCAAGACCAAAGTGGTGAGTTCAACCCCCGTACCTTCCTGCCCCCTACTCCCCATGAAGACCTCTGATCTGCTGCATAGACGTGGTAAGGATAAGGCTGTGAGAGTTAAATACATCGCAAAATCACTGTGCGGAAAGAGGCCTGGCATAAAAGAGTAGCTGTCGCTACAAATTCTAGAACAGGCAAAATTAACCTGCAGTGACAGAAATGAAAAAACAGCGCCTCGGGCGTGTGGAGTAGGGAACCTGAGTAGTGGAAATGCCCCCGCTGTGTGGGCGCCAGCACGGGACAGATGCGTTTGCCCAGACTCGCCGAGCTGCGAGCTTACGGTCTGTGCACCTTGAATTACACCTGAATTTAGCATGCATGGAGAGCCAGTGCTTCTGTTTCAGGGACACTGTGGGAGGCATCAAAACGAAAGCGTGGCTTATTTCCAACCTCATCCCAGCACTGGAGCCTGAATCCTGGGCTTTCCTTCCCAAGGCCCTACATTCCCCACCCTCCTCACTTTATTGGAAACAGGGCTGGGCTTGAACTCATGCCTCAGCCTCTCAGCGTGCTGGGATCACTTCGGCTGTCCCTCCCCTGGAGCCTCGGTTTCCTCCGCGCCGGACTTACTTGGTCCGGAACTCGTCGAGCGCGCGCTGCGCTTCCACGCCCTGGTGCTGCAGCCGTGTGCGCTCAGCCGCCAGGTCCCCCGCACGCCTCCGGTTGGCCTCGGCGTGGCGCGCCAGGGCATCTTCCGGCCCGGCCAGCTCGCCCAGGCGCCGGAAGGCATCGAGCTGCCCGCGCAGCCCCGCATGGCGCTGCTCAAGCGCCCGGGCGCGCTGCACCTGGGCGGCCACGCGCTCGCCCAGGCCCTGCAGCGGCGCGGGGTTCGGGGGCGCGGCGATCGCATCCCGGACCGCGCGTTCGGGCTCCGCGGCGCGCTCGTAGCGCTCTCGGCGGGCCTGGAAAACGTAGCTGCGGCGGTACATGGCTCTGTGCGAGCCTCGGCGCGGCCTTGGGCTCCTATATAAACCCCGCAGCCCTCCACGCCTGGCATGTTCCAGAGCCCGCCCGCCGCTGGCCCCTCGTGCCCGGGCGCGCACAATGGGACGGCAATTGCCGCTTTGTGAACGGATTAGCGGCCCTTCCAGCGCCTGGGTGGGAAGGTCGCCGCGGGCGCCTGGGTTCTGTTCCTGATTGGGAGGCCTGGGGCTGCAGGAATGGGGGGGGGGGGCGGTGAAGAGCACAGGAACCGAGGGGCCGGGCGGTTCCTGGCAGCCACGAAGGCCACCCAGGCCAGCCCGCGGCACCGGGGCTTCACTCTTCTCCTTGTGAGAGCCCCTGACGTGGCCTGTTCCCCTTTTCCTCCGAGTGGTATAAGCTGCCCCTGTCCGCGGTGATGACCTGGTGTGGGCGCCCTCCAGGCCGGGGACTCGAGTTAGGGGTGAAAGCCTTGGGGCTGCCTGCCCACCCATCCACCCCCTGGCTTGGCAGGTTAACTCAGCGGAGCATGCGCGGTAAGCCGTTACTCAGGCCTCCTCTTAGCTCTCCTGGGTTTTAATGTTTTTCTCCAGTGGAAAAAACAAGTACAACTGAAAAAGAACCAAGAGATGGAAGGAGGGAGCGGTAAGAGGAAATAAAGGAATTAAGATGTCTAATGTGCATGTACCACGGCCCCACGATGCATGTGCAAACACAGACTAATAAAAATAAGATTAAACAAGTACACACCACCCACGACAAGGCGAATAGAGTCTTTTAACTAAAGAAAAGTCTGTGCCCTTTGAATTTAATGAATTGCGTCAGGTGTGGTGGCACACTCCTGTAATCCCACCACTAAGGCAGGAAGATTGCTGCAAGTTCAAGGCCAGCCTGGGCTGCAAAGCAGGTTCAAAACTAGCCTGAACTACATAGGTAGATCCTGTCTCAAATGAACCAAAAAAGAAATAGAATTAAATAAAATAAATGTAATAAATTGACAAACTCTCAATTGGATTTTGGCCACTAGGTTATACTTTAATCTTTATTATGGAAATAATGGATTTTGATGACAAGCTCATGTACACAAAATATTTAAAAGCCAGGCTGTGACAAATTTCAAAGTAAATTGCAGTGAGTATGAAGAGAAATTAATACCATCTGATGAGAATGTTCCTGACTATAAATATTTTGTCGTATCTCCAGCTTTGAAAATCATTATCAAAAGAAGTGTTTTCTTAAAAGTAAGGATTAGCAGGACCATGTAATTACTAGCTGCATGAATTGCACATAATTACACTACAAATTGAAGTCATAGCTGTCAAAGATAGAGAAAGTTACAGGGATCTGCACTGAGTGTATTATGCCTGTGAAACCTTGGATTCAGAGAGGGATAAAGCTACTCAAGGTCCTAACCCATGCTGCTGGGAGCTATTGTTCCGTTTCCTTCCCAGCGGTTTAAAAATAGGTTTTCTGGTCAAATCCAGCAGGGCCTCCTGGGCCTTCTTTCAAGGACCACACTGGCCACACGTACGGCGCGTGCGGGGGGGGGGGGGGCGGCGCAGCCCGATTCAGACTCGCTGGAGAGAGCACGGCTTGCAGACAGGACTGTGAGTCACGGCCCCTCTGACATCGCGAGATACTGCTGCGGAGCAAACCACCCAAGTCAAGCTCAGTGTCACATGGTGAGAGCAGTACTCGAGGTCTCCCCCAGGCCAGGGCGGGGCTTCCTGTCTGTTCCAGCCCGGTCCTCACCCCCTGGTGCTCGCGTCTGCTCACAGTCTGTGGAGCAGAGCAGATGACAGGTCACAGCCAGAGTCCAGAGCCAGACCAGGGCAGAGGCCAGCTCACCCTGAAGCCATGACTTCTGGCAAGACTTGTACCCCTCAAAGCCATCCCCCTAGAGACTAACATACCCCAGAAACATAACAAAGGGAAGAGAGTTGCTCCCTTTAATCCATGGGGACAAAGCCTTAGAAAATACCTACTTACAAAGCATACTTTCAGGGGGGTTATTTTTTTGTTTTGCTTTTTATTTCCTGAAACAGGATCTCTGCATGTGATACAGGCCAGCCTTAAGCTTGCTACGCACCCTGTGAGTCCTCAAACTTGCAACCCTCCTGTCTCAGCCTCCCAGAGTGCTGGGATGACAGATCTGTACCTCCACACCAGGTGAGAATTATTGAACAAGTCAAGTTCCTACCCTTGGGGTGCAAGAGATAAATTCTTATCTAAGTGATTAAAACACACACCCCAAAATTCAGGAAAAGCCGATAAAGAGATTTTAACAAAATGCTATGCTTGAAGAAAAGGGGAATGTGGTTAGCATGTGAGTGAGGAGCATCAGGTCCTAGAAGACAGAGAATGGTAGAGAGGCTGGTGGGGTCAGCGACACAATGAATCTGAACCCGGTGAGGGTGACCCCAGGCTCTTAAAGGATACAGATCATGAGGGCAGCAGGCCTCACACCAGCTGGCCACACTGAACCCTCACACGATGGCCGCTTCTCCAAACCTCAATCAAAACTGGTAGCAAAGAATTCCCACCAATTGGGAGGCTGAGACAGGAGGATCTTCATGAGTTCGAGGCTTGCCTGAACTACCTAGTAAGACCCTATCTCAAAAAAACCAAAAATAAGAATTTTTTAGAGTAAAATTCCACAAAAGAATAGAAGAAAGGGTTGCAGTGGACAAAAAATATCAAGAACCTTCATAAGAATGAGAAGGGAATCCTGCAGAAGATGCAGAAGAAACTTCAAGGGAAACCCATGGGCTTCAAGAGAAAGGTCTGCAGCTCCCAGACTAGGAAGGGTCGCTGTTCATCCCCATCCAGCCTGGACCTGATTGTGTGTGCTAAGGATACACAGACCCAAGCCTTCGACGCCCTGGCCACGGCTCACTTTGCAGCAAAACTTCATTGCTGCAGCAAAGGAACTGTTAATGAGTTCTCTTCTTAGACTTTTTTTTTTTTTTAATTTAATGCCTTTCCCAAAAAGCATAGTGAAAGGGTTTTGGCCCAGACAGGACACTGTAGCCAGGAAAGCCTCAACCAGAAGCAGGAAGCCCCTATCTCCCCTGCCCCTAAGAATTTACCTGTGCCGCCATCTTCCCCCTGGAAATTTACATATGGCGCTTAACCTAGGACCAATGGGCTACCTGTACATCCCTAATACCCGCCTTAGGTTCCACCCCAAACCAAGGCTACTTACATACCCCCATGCCATGTGTCCGCGGGAGAGATCTCCGGATGCCAGCAGTGGGGGGGGTGTCGGTCATCTCTCTCCGTGTTCTCAGAATAAAGGCTGCTTTTTGTTTTATACTTCTCTTCTTTTGGAAATATTTTTCATCTTTTGGAAATAGTCCTATCACATAGGTTCACCATGATTTGTATAATTTCCATTGTTTGATGGTACTCCCCCCATTTATTGATGGTACTCAAAATGTCAGTATTTTGCCATGATTAATATTTTTAATGTCCCATAAGGAAAGACATTAAATTGATGGAGCTCTAAAAGCATGAGATCCAGGTACATCCATGCCTGGATTGCACTTTTTTTTTTTTTTAAGACAGGGTCTCTTTCTGTAGTGCAGGCTGGCCTTGAGCTCTCCGCAATCTTCCTGCCTCGGCTTCCCGAGTGTTGGAATTACAGGCATGCATCACCACACCCAGCCTCAGATTTCATTTCTATTTATCTCATTTCAAACTCCCTAGAAACAACTCGAGAACAATTAACATGCAGACATAGCTGGTCTTCCCTAACAGTGAGTTCCACATCCCCATCCAGCCTGGACCTGATTGTGTGTGCCTTAAGCTTGCTACGCACCCTATGAGTCCTCAAACTTGCAACCCTCCTGTCTCAGCCTCCCAGAGTGCTGAGATGACAGATCTGCACCTCCACACCAGGTGAGAATTATTGAACAAGTCAAGTTCCTACCCTTGGGGTGCAAGAGATAAATTCTTATCTAAGTGATTAAAACACACACCCCAAAATTCAGGAAAAGCCGATAAAGAGATTTTAACAAAATGCTATGCTTGAAGAACCAACCAAACACAGATTAAAAGCACTCAGAAGGAAAAAAATAAAACACCACACACAGAGTGGTGACTCACACCTGTAATCCCAATACTCAGGAAGCTGAGGCAGGAGCATTCCAGTCATGACTTCCAGGCAGCCCGAACTACGTAACAAGACCTCCTAGTCATTTAAATAAATTTAAAAAGAAAGAAAAAAACATTAGTCAAAACACCCAGACTCCTTTCTTGGCATTATTCCATAAGCAAAAGAGGACAATATCAATTTGTATACGATTTATATAGCAGTGACATAGAGATTTGTACCCTTATAAAAGAGGCCTTAAAAATAGAGAGTTGACAAAGCTTATCTTGTTTTTCTTTTTGTTTAGAGGGGAATGAGACAGAATCTCTATGTAGTTCTGGTCTTGTACTCACAGTGAGCCTCCTGAATGCGGGAATTACAAGAGTGCGTCACCACATCAGGCTCAGTCCTGCTGCTATGAACTTAGTTGCATCACCCCAAAACTCAGAGCCTCCTCAGAATGTAACTGCGTTGGGGGGCAGAACCTTAGGGTAAGATGACATCATGGAGGGGAGAGGACATAGGGATGCAGGGAGAAGACAGCCAAGGACAGGTGCCGGGTGCTCGGCCACCACCACGAATCCAGCCTCCTGGCCTACCGACCATGAGAAACATCTCCAGAGTGGGCCCTGCCTGCCATAGCACTGTTTCCGAAGTCCTCGCCTCCCATCGGCACCGGGCACCAGGGCCTCCTCCTGAGCATGCAGCTGGCTGCCACGAGGGGGCCCCACTGCACTGAAATGATCGCTCTGCACCAGGGTCCCGGAGGTGACCGCAAGACAGCAGAGAGGTGGACAGATAGATGTGTGGGCACCACTTGTCCCACAAGCTGGATCGATAAAAGGCTGCACTGTGAGTACAGTGGGTGATGAGTATGGTGGGCGATGACCAGGGAGGAAGCGGCGGACTCCTGGCTCCCAGGTGCCTCCCCATCAGGCAGGGTCTGTAAAGTCACCAGACGGCTGGGAAAGCAGCTCAGCAACGCTGCACCTTCCTGATTGCCAGTACCATAAAGCAAGAGAGAGAGACAGAGAGAGAGACAGAGAGAGAGAGAGAGAATCACCAGGACACTTGCTCAGTGTGAGCAAAAGGGAACAGGGTGCGGACATACAGTCCTAAGTGAGACTTGCACACTGGAGGATTCTGGAAATCAGTTTCCAGAAAGCGAAGCCTGAATCTAATACTAGCAGAGGCAGATAACACCAGCATCTGGTCTGCTCCTCTCGGGGTCTGGTACAGAAATATTAAATATTAAAATATTAAAAGACAAAGGTCCACTAAGACCAGTCGGCCGATTGTTCCTCAATGACAGGCACGAGCAGGACAGTGAGAACGGAAGCTGGACACTGACCTGGATTCCAGACCCAGACGCAGAGCAGCTGGACATGTGTTACTACGACAGCCAATGAAACCGCAAGACAGAGTACAGTTAAGCCATGGCTGCGACTGGGTTCAAGTGCCTGATTTTGATGCTTAATCTATGACGTGTGAGCAAGTGACCTTGTTCTTCAGAAATACACAGTGGTTTAGGGACCAAGAGGCACAGTGTTCAACTCACTCGCAATGGTTCATAAAATAAGTTACCAGTATGCACGGTAGAGTTGATGTACCTATAAATAAATGCAATGGCCCTGGAAAGCAAATAGAACCAAATATAAAGAACTGGCGGGTTTGGGTCAAGGGTACAGAGGAGCTCTCGGGATCCTTCCTGCAACTGTTGTGTCAGCCTGAAACTGTAACAAAAGAAAATGAGACCTGCTCTGTCCCAACACTCCCAGGAAAGCTGCTCTGATAACGGATGTTTCCTAACGACAGCAAGAAAATGCAGAACTGAGACTCACCAGATGTCCACGGCCTCAGCAACCAGCACTTCACCACCGACTGCAGCAGGAGCGTCATGCCCGCCGCGGGGATGTTCAGGGTGGCAGGATTTGGAGCCACGTCTGGACTCAATCTCCCCACACACCGCGCAGTGGGCTGCAGCCTCAGCCTATCCCTGACACACGGGCAGGTCAACTCACCGTCACCTCGCTGATGCACGGGCATGACCACGCGTGTCACACCCACTGCATGCGCATGAAAAGTGACCCTACAGTGACCTCCAGAAAGCAGAGACGAGTCACTGTCCCAGGGGACACAGCCTCAGGCTCAAGGGGAGAAGTCTCTTTCATGGCTGTCATTTCTGTGGACATAAATCCAGCCATGTGTTCAAGTTTCTGCTCTGTAATTCTCTTTAGGATAATTATAATAATAATTATATCATTGGCAGGTGGTAGCACATGTTTAGAATCCCAGCACTTAGAAGGCTGGGGCAGAAGGGCACCTCAAGTTCGAGCCAGCCTCAACTACTTAATGGGACCTTTCTCCAAAAACCAAAAACTCAAGTAGGTTCAGCCATCTTCTGAACCATAGCCTCTTTTCAGCTGGCCATGCTTCCCTAAAAAGACATGGTCCTCGTGCTGCTCTGTAGCAACTAGCAGGACCCAAGGCACCGGGCACAAATATGGCAAAGGCACTTCAGGTAGAAATGTATGTTCTTAGATTTAAACAGACAATTGGTAAACACATTGCTTTACAATTGGGATCTACTTTCCTGTGACACTAGTGGGGACTTGACTGAATGACAAGCTAGGGCTAAAAACATGATAAATGTCTAAATTCTTTAAAATGTATCACAGTAAGCCCAAGATTTAGCTCAGCAACATAAGCATATGCCTGGCAAGCGAAAGAGGTCGTGAGTTCACAGTAAAAGACACATTGTCCCCCTTCCTGTCATCACACTTACCATCCTCGCCACTTTCTGCAACAGCTCTGGAGTCCTCTTTCCTAAGGATCGTTTCTTGCACTGCTGTAGCTGCCTCAATGTCCTGCATCAATTCAAAATGCTAACTTTTCGTGGTCATTTTGATTTGGGGGAGGAGCCTAAAGCCACACAGCATTGGTCTAGTGACACAGGTGGATAAGGACACCTCGCAGCGTTTCAACTGCTACATCGGAAGCAGTGACAGAGCCTTGCTGTTTCTAGGCACATCGTTTCCTAAATAATAAACACTCACCCCAATCAGAGTCCCCGAGCATTCCTGGGTACAAACTCAGTGGCACGGTGGCCAGGCTGTTCATTCCAGGGTCACACAGCATGAGCCACAGTACCTCAGTGCTGGGCCCTGGCTCCCTGCTTTTCTGACCCCAGGAGACCTGGGTGATTTCCATGGAGACCCAGAGCCCCACTCCCAGAATCTCACCACAAACGCAGTCCCATCACCCAGGACGACCTTGCCTAAAACCCCAGAATCTGAAGCAGCACCATTGTGCAGCAGACTGTGGTCCATGATTCATTGCAGGCTCAGCAGCACACCACCTCTCTGCCGAGGCTCACAGCTGACTGACCGCCAAGCAAGTATAGGCTTGTCGTCACTCAGCCACCAGCATCCAACACTGAAGACACCTGCCTTTCTGGGACACTGGGCAGCAGCATTCCCCTCACCTTATGATCACACCTTGTTGTTCACAGAGAATGTGATTCCAAAGTTTGCTAGCTTCCTGCTTTGATCTGGAATTGGGAGGGATGCAAGCCCAAGCCATGTTACCATGCATTTTCAAATTCTGCACACAGTATACAAATATAGTGGAGATAAGAAGTTGCACACCTGAACCCCCACCTGAGCTCTCAGACCTCAACTCCACAGGAGGCTCCCTAATGAAATAGCTAGCAATAGCCGGTTTACAGAAAGTTACCATGATGGCTGGGTGTGGTGGTACAGCTGTAATCCCAGCACTTGGAAAGCTGAGGCAGGAGGATTTCCTAAAGTTTGAAGCCAGCCTGGGCTACATAGTGAGTTCAAGGACAGCCTGAACTACATAACAAGAACCTGTCTCAAAAAGCAAAGCAAAACAAAACAAAACAAACCAAGAAAATTGCCATGGTTTGGCAGGGCTTCCCTAAAATGAAAGGACTATCTACTCCAGCAACAAACTACCTATTCCAACTATCTTGTTAGCTCACTCGGGAATGGGCTATAGTAGACTCTATTACCCTTCTCATGGGCTCTGCTACTGACAGCTGCCCCTTCCCTTTCATTAAAATTCACGTCATCAGGCTTTTCTTGTCTTTTTTTTTTTTTTTGTCTTTTTCGTTTTTATTTGTACCAGGGATTGAACTCATGACTGCCTGCTTGCAAGGCAGGCGCTTATGCCGCTGAGCTAAATCCTCAGCCCCAAGCTTTTCTTCTTACCCAGCAAACATCTTCCTTACTTCTCTGCCCCATCCCCCGACCCCTCATGCATATTAATGTATGCAAATCAATATTTAGGGAGGTCTGCTGTTCTGTGCCCTTGAGTCCTCATAGACAGGGACACCCTTCTGGCCAAGGGGTCCCCGCTCCCCAGCCTGCACACATACCTAGGACGGGCCTTAATGCGGCTATTCCACCAGGGCCATCATCCCCTGATCTGTCCCCCACCCTCTTCCACACAGCAGAAACCCTCAGGCGAATCACCTGCCTCCTTCCCAGGGCCTCTGGCTTTCTGAGTTTGGTAAGAGGGGGTCCCAGGAAGGAGGGCTGAGAGGCTCCTCTCTCCTCCAAGGGCTCCTCCAAGTCTCTCCTGTACCTGCAGGACAGGGAGAGTGATGGCACTGTCTGCCCTTGCTGTTTTCCCTGCTCTGACCCTACTAGCATCTGTCCTGCCCCCACTCTCCCCTGTCAAGTCCTTCTTGGTTTGCCATTTACTTCCAATTAGACACAAGATAAAAGCCTAAGTGTGGGCAGGTTCCTCTTGCAACTTTTTCCCTCAGTACTGGAGAATGAACCCAGGGCCTTTACACTGAACTATACCCTCAGCCCTTTTTATTTTTTATTTTGAGACAGGGTCTCACTAAATTCCCCAGGTGAATCTAGAACTTGTGATCCTCCTGCCCTCAGCCTCCTAGAGTGTTGGGGCTACAGATATGTGCCACCACACCTCTCTCTCATCTTGCCACTTTTGAATGAGAAGTTAGATGCTGAGTGACCAAAATTGAAACTGAAAAGATTCTTCGTGGCTTTATGGAGGCCTGGCCTACTCATTCCACATGTATTGAGTGGGCTGTTTCAAAGGGCAGAGGCAAATTTAGTAGCAGCCCCAAACTGAAATTTTCTTTGCTGTGCGCTGTGATGGTGAGTTTAGGCCGTCTTTTGTCACTAGAGGAAATACGTAGGGACAGAACAAAACACACTCATTAAGAAACAAAACAGCCTGCTAGGCGGCAGAACAACTGTAGTTACGAGACATGTGAAAAGGAAAATTAATTCCTTGGGAAAGAGCTTTCTATTTTAAGAAGATGGGAGACAATGAGATGTCCTTAAGTGATAGGGAAAGAAGAGGCTTTCCAGACAGCCTCCTGTAAACCTAGAGCAACGCCATCCTGAGGGGCAGTGCCCAGGCCTACTCTGGCTGCTTATTTTCTTCTGCGGTTGGCCAGTCTTTACTGAACACAGCAGTCTGAAGCCCAGCCACAGAGCTAGGAGGCCCCTGTCTCTCAGATGCCTGGGCACCGTCCCCAGGAACCCTGACTGCATGGCTCGCCACGGGCGACTAGAGGGGGCATTTAGAACAGAAGTCTCCCAGGGTACGTTACTTTCTCAGGGTAACCTGGGGTTCTGGGTGCAAGATCCTGTCTCAAGGTAGTAACACAGAACAATAAAAGAACTGTGAGTCAAGGCCAGGCCATAGCTCAGTGGCCAAGCACATGCTTAGCAGGCCCCAAGCCCTGGTGCCATCCCCAGAACCAAAAGAGTAAACAACAACAGAAACTGAATCAAAAAATGTCACTGTAAGTCAAAGTAAAGCTCTTTTCTTTGCAAATTCCACAGTCTCAGGTATTCTGTTACAGCTACAGAAAACAGACTAAGACAATCACTAACGAACTCTGGATCTAAAAGTGCCACTCGGCCAGGGTTTGCAACATGCAGTCCTCACCACCTCTAAGGCAGTTTCAGGCATCTGCCTTCTGTGATGTTGCAGGCATCACAGAACAACAACCCAGTGGTTCCCAGCCTGCACTAGGGCACTGTTCAGTGAAGTCTCCTGCAGTATTGTCCTTGAGCTACCTCTTAGGAGCTCATGGGAGCCCATTTTTAAGTTTTCAGGGATTTTGCCAGCCAGTTGGTGCCTCATCAGTCACTTGAAATCAGCCACAGTGAGGCAGTCTCACTATGTAGCCCAGGCTATATAGGCAATCCTCCTGCCTCAGCATCCCAATGCTGGGATTACAGGCATGCACCACCACGCTGGGCCATGGTGAGGGTCTTTCACCTTTGGAAGTGACCATCACTATAGGTCAATTGCGCAGCTGTTAAACACATACTGACATTGTGTTACTCACGAGCCTGCATCAGCTCCCTGCAGGCTGAGACGGCCGGAAGAAACTTTCAGGGTCTCTTGCCTGGTGTCTGCAAGCTCTGAGAAGAGGATCGATCCTCCCAGGTATATTATTTTAAATACTGCCCTAAATTTCAATGCCCAGTTTTTTATAATAAGACTAAAATTAGTCAATCGCCTGAGAATGTGGTTTGTTTTTATTGCAAGTTGGCTCAAGAAGTTTCTGAAAATTAATTTATGATATCTTGCCTTATAAAGCTAAAATGCTTCCAAAACTGTGGGGAAATTTCAAAACCTGGGGAAGTCAGCCAACAAACTAAGTATATCTCTATGAGAGAGAGAGGGTGAGAGAGATTGAGGAGAGAGAATCTCAAAAATAGTTCAGGCCCAGCTGGAGGAATTTGTGTCTACTTTAGTGGAAAGGGAGACAGCAATCCCTGGTTAATCTCAAGATTTTTTTCCCCTCAAATAATGGCCATCTGCTCTGTTGTTTTTGGCCACGTCTTCTATCAAAACAAAAATGTTGCAACCGCAGTGACCTAACTTGGGAAACAATTTTATAACATTTTCTAAGAACCACAAAACATTTGTTTTACTCCTTCTGAAGGCACACAGTGAAAATAAGAGGAGAACATAATATTTTTCTCCATGTAACAAAGGAGAAACTGGGACAAGCTAGCAGTTAGGAAAAGGCTAGCAGTTCAGTTCACATGCGGGTCATCTGGAACTCGTGACAGCTTGTCTTCCAGCTCAGAGGCAAGCATGCCCCCGGCCACATCAAAACCCTCCATGATCCATTTGACCAATGACTGGGGCATAAACAGTCATCTTTGTTTATCATGCGATAAATTGTAGGCTGGGAGGCTAAGGTTTCAGGAAAACAGCAGGGACAGTGGTTACTGCAAAAACAGACGTGCGCTTTAGAAGAGCCAGGAGGAAAGAAATTTGAACTTCTTGATGTGGCTGGAAAAAGGAAAGCTTCTTATGTGACTTGGATTTCAGTGGGGTAAACGCAGACAACCCAAATTATGCAACATTGTCACTGTTCATAGGTTATGAAGAGATCGATTAGCTGATCTATCAGCAAGATTCTCTCCCAAGCCTATTAAACATGCATCAGGCAAGATATTTGAGGTAACCTGATATGCTATCTCATAGGACATAAGGTGACAAAAACTGTGGACACTTGAGTTAGAGTCCCAGTTGGAATCCTTTGTGACCCCTAGCTGCGTGACCTCGGATGAGATGCCTACCCTCTCTGAGGCTCGCTTACCTACACCACACACCCGAGGTGACAGCAGTGTTCAGCATGATGCGCTTGAAACGCACACAGTACACACTCTTGATAAATACTGGCCATCATTTGTGCATGTGGCCTGGCATATGTGAAGCACTTGTCTTAGTTTGGAGACCTGCTTAGAAGCAACCCTTGAGGCAAGGGTTTCAGCAGTGTCGTTGGGATGTGACCCAAGACCAGGAGAGGAATGGCGGAGACAGCCAGCTGTGGCACTGTCACCACAATGCCCATGCTCCATATGCCAGGGCATAGAGCAGAATGTATGACAGAGGTAGCCCATCCCAGGGCTGCAGAAGCCAGGCACGAAGATGCCAGCCCTTGCCCAGACCAGTGGAGGGGCATGCTCCTGCAGACAGTCATGGTACCCAAGGGACAGAAAGTGGCAGGTAGCTCAGAGGAGCCGCTCTCAGCATGCAGAGCTGTAAGTGAGGGCTTGGGAGGGACATGAGCAGCATGGACACAGCCCGGCCTCACAGCTGTCACAGATCAAAATCAACTGGACTCCTCTAGATAATGCTATGCACTGCACACATGGCCACGGTCCCTGAGATCCTAACAGAACTGTGTCCCTGTCAGAGAGCTACATGTCTGTCCCGATGCTAGTGATCATACACCAACTGCCTTGCCGGCGACACAAAGCACAGTTCGGTTCTTGGACAATGACTCACAGTGTCTAATGCTTGATAGTGATCAGATGTGGCTGCTGGTGGAAAGAAGGGAAAAGCAAAAAAAAAAAAAAAAAAGAATAAATGAGAAAAAAGGAAAAAATGGAAACAAAATTTTTGTAAATGGGAAGGGGAGGAGAGATTAAAGAGTGGGTAAGGCAATGGGGGGAAAAAGAATCAAGTTATGTCATGAACAAATTCCCTATGACAAATGTGATCACAGCTCTGCTGCCCAGGCCTCTACCAGTCTAGGTGAGGCCCTGCATGTTGGCAGATGCCCTGCTGTGCCTCTTGGGGTCCTCTCTGAAGGACCCCCAGAGCAACATCTGCCTGGCCAAGCCGACATCACAGGAGACTCCTCTCGGCTGGCCGAGGCAGCTGAGTCAGGAGGATTCCTGTGAGTTCAGTCAGCCTGAGTTCCAAACTGAGTTCAAGGCCACCTGAACTGCATGGTAAGACCCTGTCTCAAAAAAAAATAAAATAAAATAAACATAAAAGAAGAATATGACCTCAAGCCCCAGCCTTGCATGGTGAGTTCAGCCCCCCAAGCCCTCCTAGTTCTGTGCCCCACTCGCCACTGAGTTTTCTCCAGTCTCCTAGTCTTGCTCTGCCATGCGAAGGACCCTCTTTGTCTCCTCCCTTTGAGCCCCTGGGTCCTAGGTTTGCACCAAGGTCTCTTCTTCCCCAAGCGCAGGGCAGAATGATCTTCTGGGCCACTCCCTGGCATTGCCGTGAGTGCCCAAGGCCCCATTGCAGTGGGGCACAGTGGCTGGCTCTGTTGGTGCTGTGGGGGGAGGAGGGTGGTCAGGGCTGGCAGAAGGGGCAGGGGGCCAAGTTCCCCGGACTCATCACTGCCAACTGCAATGCAAGGGAACTGCTGCCCTGGGGACCATGTCTACACCGGCAATGTCTTCTGACCAATTTTATGGGATCTATTTAGTTAATTATTCAGCAAATATTTAATTGACAATGTATCTACCATGTTTCTATATTCTGGTCCTTAGAATATACAGAAAATCAAGAAATACAGGAAGTGCTCTAATCGTCGTGATTTTCATCATCACACCTAGCGCAGATGTCCTGAATCCCCCTGCCATGCCCTACTGATACGTACAGTATACACTGATAAAATGTAAAAGTCCATAAGATAAATAAGTGAAAGTTGGACTAGGTTAGAGTATGGTCAGCGCTGCAGAGAGGGTCCAGCAGGGCAGGATGTGGTGATTTTAGATGGGGCTGCCAGGGGAGGGCCCAGCAAGGAGAGGACAGCTCAGCAGAGGCTCGAAGGAGGCCACAGGGAGCCAGCTAAAGGACCATGGTGTCGGCTGGGTCAAGGGCCGCAGAGACAGAGAGACAAGGTCACATGGACAGGTGATAGCGAATTGGCCATGGGGGGGGGGGTAGGAGGGAGTGATGGAGGCTCCAGGGCTCTGGGGATGTTTTGAAAGGGAAACTGATAGAATTTGCTGATGTGGGCATGAGAGGAAGAGGGGATCAAAGCCAAACCTGTAGGATCTGGCCCAGCGGGAAAGGGGAAGTTGCCATTCACAAGGTGGGATGGTTAGAGGTGACCTGGTTTGGGGTAAAATCTTGGGAGTTCTATGGACCCATGGTAAAAGGAGATCTCTGTCAAGCCTCCAAGAGCAGATGTGTAATGGACAGTTGGATCTGCATGTCTGAAGCTCTGGACAGAGGTCAAGGATAAAGGCAAAAATCGAGGGAGGACCTAGAGGACCTAGGAGCTGTGCAGAACCACCTGACTCTCCTTGAACAAAGAGCAATTATAGGGGCTGAGGGTTTAACTCAGCGTCACAGGCACCTGCCTGACAAGCACAAGATTGTGAATCAGATCCCTAGAACCAAAAAAAGAGCAGTCATCCCCATTTTAGTGAAACCTGGCCCTATCTCCATGTACTAATGTGTACAGAGCTCGCTAAACCAAATCCTATCCTCTTCAACTGGCTCTAAGCAATGTAAATAGGGCTGGTTGAGGTGCTGATGTATAATCTTTGAAACTAGGTGACAGTCACTGTTTCCCCACCTCATGACTCCTATCAAATCATAGATGAGTTGAGCAGGATGAAGAGCCACTGCTCCAGGGCTGTCACCTGGGTTCCAGCCAGTATGAGTACTATATCCCCCAAATTAAAATCTGCATAGGTGTGTGATTTTCTAGGAAAAAAAAAAGACATGTTGACTTCAAAAATAGATAGTCTGAGTAAAGTAACACCCATAGATAACGATAGTAAAGTTAATTTAAGGCTAATTGAAGTTGGGTTTATGTTTAAATCAGATCTAAAGATCTGATTGACTTTTAGGCCACTGTTATCAAAGCTTTATGGCAAAACTAAGCTTCACCTTTATGATACATTCAGAGAAAAGCAAAAAAAGGAAATAGACCCAACTTATTCTTTATCTTGGGATCAAGAGCACCCCAGGATATCACAAATATAAAACCGTAACAGAACATAGGCCAATGTCATTGTGGAAATAAATGTAAAGATTCTAAGTAAATGACAGATAAGCCTTAAGCAGAGTCAGGAGCTCAAGCTGCTGGCTGAATAGAATGTGCCACAGGTAAGGCTGGGTCAGCATCAGAAAACTCACTCATCGCCTTTACTGTGTTAGCAAATTAAAGAAGGAAAACTCTGGTGGCATCTCCAAAATATTTTATGAAGCCAAACCCCCTGGTGATGAAAGCTCTTAGAAAAACAGGGTAAGAAAGCTCTTTGTCTTCCTGAAGGATTATCTGACACAAGCCTGATTTGTGGAGGAGAGCAGGGATGATGGGATACTGGCAGTTTTTTCTCTCGAGCAGGGAACAAGGCAAAGATGCCTACTCTCATCTCCCCAGTCAGCACCACAAGTCAAACCCAATCCACGCAAGCACAAGAATTAGAATTCAGCTGTAAGAATTTGAAGTAGAAAAAAAAAATTTGAAGCAGAGAAAGGGAATTGTCACAGCTTGTGGCTTATATGACACCACTTTCAAAATATCTCAGGATATTTAGTGAAACAGCATTCGAGACAGGTGTGGCAGCGCATGTCTGTAATCTCAGCAGTCAGCGGGTGGAGGCAGAAGGATCATTGGGAGTTTGAGACCAGCCTGGACTACAAAGTGAGCTCAGGGCCAGCCCGAACTGCATAGTGAGACCCTATTAAAAAAAAAAAAAAAAAAAAAGAACCAAAGAAAAAAACAGTATTAGAATTAATGAGAATTCACCAAGGTAGCTAGCTATAAGATTAATGTACAAAAATCAGGTGTTTACTCTGACCCAAGCAATAACTGATTATAAAATATAATCAATAAAATACCTTAAAATCATTCATAGGCTCTACATAGACAAAAGTATAAAACTGTAGTGAGGCCCCCAAAAGAAAACCTAAACAATAACAAACTTGCTGTGTTCATAGGAAAACCCAACATCATAAATATGCAGATTCCTCACAAATGGATTATCAAAAACAATGCAGTAGCAACCAAATGCAGCTGGGATTTTTTTTAAACACAGAACTTCACAAGTGATTCTGAGATTTCTGGTAGAGAAAAATGTACAGTTACTAAGGATAATGTTTTTTAACTAAGGCTAATTTTTTTAAAGAGGGCCTATCAGCTTTTTAAAATCTGCTACTAAGCTTGAGTAATTAAAAATGTGACATCCATATAAGAGTGAAAAAAACCGATGGAAAAATTGAATAAGCAATAGACCCACATGGGCCCGTGTCTAGAAAGGGATGAACAGTAATAATATGAATGGTTTTATTTTGTTTTTGTCTTTTTGACACAAGGCCTCACTATGCAGTTCAGGCTGGCCTTGACTCACTTTATAGCCCAGACTGATCTGGAACTCACAGTGATCCTCTGCCCTCAGCCCCAGAGTGCTAGGATTACAGCCCTTAAAAATGATATTTTGTAACAGAGGGAAAAAGACTAATTAGACATGTAATTCTGGGAAAACTGGATATACATGTAAGAAAAAATACAATTAGAGCTGGGTGTGCTGCTGCATGCCTGTAATCCCACCACTCGGGAGGCTGAGGCAGGAGGATCATGGTGAGTTCAAGGCCACTCTGGTTATCTAGTGAACTCAAGGCTAGCCTAGTTACAGTGAGATTCTGTCTGAAAAAAATAAATAAATAAAAATAAAGTTAAATATACCTCACAGTATATAAAATTTATTCCAAATAAAAGCTTGGTGGTGGGGACAACTCGCTCGGGACCCCCTTCTGTCTCTCTTCAGACAGAAACTTTCTTTCCCTCAATAAATATATTCTGTTTTCACCTATAAAAAAAATCTTAGTGGTTGAGAAAGGCTTTCAAAGTAATTTAAAATGCAAAAGTCACCAAAAAACAGTTAACAAATTTATCTTTCAAGTACATTACCATGCTGGAGGTACCCTTGAGCTGTGGAGTCTGTGGTTAGTACAAGGAAGGCCCTGGGTTCAGTCTCCAGCACCAAACCTCCATGCAGGCAGCCAGGCCTACATTTCAACAAAATTGATCCCTTCACACGTTTAACTTCATTAACCCATGATAACAGGTAAGCTGTACCTTACCAAAATTCAAAGGTAAGAAACAACTAGGAAATACCTCTTTTCACAAATGCAGAACAAGGATTAATGATCAGAAGGTGTAAAACCGGACACGGCCATGAGGACGAAGCCCCCAGGAGAGGAAGCAGGAAGAACGCTCAGAAGGATACCGCACACTAGTCATCAGGAAACTGCACACTCAGCAGTGAGATATGTTTTTCACGCATGGGGTCAACGCACAGGGTCAACACAATAGATGTAGACAGCTATCCAGTGTGGGCGAGGGTGCACCAAGGCTGGAGCAGGGAGGGCGACCACAGTTCTAGTCACTGGAAGTCATCAAACCTCCCCTGGTAAGGGAAGGCCCAAATCCACTCTGGTGCCTCCTGCTGCAGAACCCTAGACAGCTGAGCAAGAATAGGGGTGAATCCATAAGGAAGGCCGAAGAAAGATGCCCAAGATATACAGTGGTGAAATAGGCTAATGGAACATAGGACCATATTTGCAAGAAATGACCCCAGAACTCAATGTCTGTTTGTCTGTCTCATCTACCTCTCTATCTCTATCCATCCATCTATCCATCCATCCACCCAGCCATCCAGGGTGTGTGTGTGTACCTATGTGTGTAAATGTACAGGACAAAGTCAGGAAGGAAACAGTCTAGGCTTTGTTCTGTACATGTCAAACAATGATAAGGTTTTAATTTGAATGAGGGAAAATTTGAAGGGCATGAAAATGAAATTTTTCTATATAGAAGTTTTGCTTTTTTTTTTTAAATGAGAGGTGTTCCCCAATAATGTATATAACTATTTTTTTAATATATAGAGACCACTTTCAGTAAGGCATTGTGGGGCATACCTATAATCCCAGCACTCAGGAGGCTGAGGCAGGAGGATTGCTGCAAGTCTGAGGTCAATTTGGGGTCTCAAAGTGAGTTCACAGCCTGAACTACACAATGAGACTGTCTCAAAAAAGCAAAAACAACAAACAAAAACACTCCACTTTTAAAATCATTAGATAAAAAGGTAGTATTTTCAGATTTCTCCTATAAGCCTGTATGGTTTTCCTGTTAGTAATGTTGAGCTGAAGCAAGGGCCTCATACATGCTAGAGAAGGGCTCTACCCTTGAGCTACACCCCCAGCCCTTTTTAAATTTTTTAAAATTATTTTTATTTTAAAGGGGGCAGAATTAAACACAACAAAACAGAACAAAATAGGACATAAGAAAGCAATGTAAGAGATAAATTTCAAAGCTAGACGATCTGAGATCTTCACTATCATATTGTCTCTTGTTTTCTTCCAAATAGTTGTTGATGTCTTCATATACAGAGAATTCATACAAAGCAACATAGTATAAAACTGATCTGAACAGAATGAGGAAGGTGTTTTAGGTCTTCAAAACCAGTGGTCACTAATAGCTGTTGTAGAGTCTCTCGAATAGCTGTCCATATTTTCATGTATACTGAAGATCAACAAAATAAACCAGGCTGGGGGGTGGGGGAGGGCTTGGTTTACCAGCGCTGCAGGTCCCAGCCTGGTGTGGGTCCAAGTAAACGTCCATGGCTCGGGTCCGGGGCCATTGGGGCCTACCATACTCACAGCCCCTTATGGGGTGGGGCTGTGTGGGGGTGTTGCTTTAAGCTGTCTCTTTCTAATGAATTTACCATTTTACTGTTCAAGTTCTGAAATGGCCAACAGACTATAGAAAGACATCTCTTTAGGCTCCTGCTTGAAACCAACAGCGTTTTGGCCTTGATTCAGGGCCAGGAAAAAATTTTTTTCAGACAAAATGTCATCCTGTGGCTCAGGCCAGCCTTTGCCGGTACCGGGAATCAAAATCACAACCTCGCACCTGTCAGGCAGATGCTTACACCACTGAGCTAAATCCCCAGCCCCTTGTACGCTTTAACAACCGGGGAAAGAAGCACCGAGATGTCTCTGAAATGATTCTTCCCGCGGCCCCGGGCCCTGCCTGGGACCCAAAGCTCTGCCTTGGCAGCAGTGCGGGCTTCCGGCCGGAGCCACCCAGAAGGCTGCTTGCGGCTGCCAGGGTTACCCTGGCTATCTGCAGGGTCACGCCTGCCACCCCTCGCCACTCCCGTCGGGTTGCACCGCAGGTGAGCCTGCAGGCCAGGGAAGGAGCTGCAGGGCCGGCGCTCAGGCAGTCCTCCTGCTTGCCAGCGAGTGCCCAGCCTGACGCGTCTCCTTATTAACCTGGCGCTGGCGGACTCGGCGCCTGCAGAACCCGAGCCCGGCTCGGAGCGCTGAGGGTGTGGGGTAGGGGGCGCCGCAGCTGCGGTTGCTCTGCCAGTCCCTCCAGCGCGCTACCTCGCCTGCGCGCTTCTGCGCAAGAGCCTGGGAGGGGCGCGCCGGGTCGCTGGGTGCCCCCCGCCTCCTCCAGGTCACCAGGTTTCCCAGGCCTCAACCCATCCCCAGGAACCTCGGGACCTCCAGTGACTGTGGGCCTGGCACAGGCGCAATTCGGCACGCGGAGAAAACCCGCACAGGGCCTGGCCTCTTCAGCTGGGTGGCTCAGAGCGCAGCGTCGAAACCGGGCACAGAAGGGCAAACGCCCCGGGGTCGCACTGCTCTGCGGATCTGAAGGGCAGATTTTGGGGAACTAGAGCTGCACATTGATGAGTGAGGGCCTTGGTCAGGGGCGCAAAGTGGCCTGGAGGAAAATGAAGGGAGCACCAATGGCCACAGCACAGGGTGTCACAGTTAACAACACAGAACTCAAGTGCCAGAACAGGACTGAATGTACCCCCTTAGGAGGATATGAGAGACCGGCCACAATGGAGCACTCGGGAAGCTGAGGCAGGGAGCCTTCTGTGAGTTCAAGGCTGGCCTGGGCTACATAGAGAGTGCAAGGTCGACGTGCACTGAGTGAGACTCTGTCTCAGAAAGGAATGATAGGAGTCTGAGATGATGGGTAAGTGAAATATGCCGCTTTGATCATTACATAACACACATGTATGTTAAAATATCACATTATACCCCCACAAGTATATACAACCATGTCAAAAATAAAAAATTAGATTGGGGATATGGTTCTGTGCTGCACTGCTCCCCTAGCACGCAGGAGGCCTTGATTTCCATCCCCAGTAGCCCATAAATTAATACTAAAAATTAAAGAATTAAAGAATAATTGTGGCCTAAGACTGTTCCCATTCTGGCTTTTTTTTTGTACCAGAATCGAATTCAGAACCTTGCACTTTCTGTGCTGCTAAGCTACATCCCTGGCCCATCTCATTCTGAATTGTTATTAGTCCTCCTTACCATCGGCTTATCACAACTCCAAACTATATATATATATATATTGTGTGTGTGTGTGTGTGTGTGAGCGCTTACATGCGCGCCCACACACATACACAGTCCTAGTAATGCCACTCTCTTGACCACAGTCAGACAGGATAAGCCAGCTGCAGGCAGAGCAGGCTGAAGCCACTTGTGATTAGGTTTCCTTTAGGATTATTGACACCAAAAGAGAAGATGGCCAGGCTTTTTTCACTGGGTGTGATGATCAGTATATCAGATTTTTTGTAGAAAATAAAACCAGCTAATGCGAAATTTAAAGCAATGCGGACTGTGTCCCGTGACAAGGAAAACCTGATTCAGGAGACCCGCGATGGTGTTTATGGGCCACTTGCTCACTTTTCTCTGAAATAAGATTCCAGATCTGGACACCTCCCCCGACTCCCAGCTTCTGCTCCACAAAGGGGAGGGATATTTTCACTCCACAAGGAAAATATCCATTCCTCCTTTCCTGAGGGGAAAATACTTTCATTTTCGCCCTCACTAGTTTTAGGGCCAGTGAAGAATTCTGCTATATTTGCCCCAAAGAGCATGAGCTAAATTCCCTCTGGCATTGTTTGCAACGTCTGGGGCCTGGAAGACCCTGTAAGCAGCTCAGAAAGGCTCTGGCCTCTGGAAAATCACAGGGCGCCTGGGACCCAGCCAGGAACGGCAGCTCAGCCTCCCAACCTCACTTTCTGCTCTTTTTCCTCAGAGAGCCTGGAAGCCGATTTGCAGCTGCTTTGTTGAATGTGCCTTCCTTGTCCTTTGTAACCATGGCTCTGGTCTGGCAGAGTGTTTCTTAGGTCAGGCTCTTGCCGAGCCAATGTTTATCATTTGAGAAATTTCCATGAGTCATAGACAAAGCCCACAGCAGCTGCACCTTCTATGGGAGTTTCTGTCCTGGAAAGGTTGCAGAGGAAAAGAGCAAGGGGCTGAGCCCAGAATGCAGTGCTTGGCCGGGTCAGGGCACAGGACTCGCTCTCCTCTTCTGTCACTGGGACCCCCTTCCTACCCAGGGACCCCGAGTCCCCCAGGGAGGGCCCAGCCCAGAAAGGAAGCCCAGAAGGTAGCGGGAGGAAGTGACTCACTGGCTCCTGGGGTGGGAGGGGAGGTTTTCCACAGGATGGGCATGGAATGGGTGAGTGATTCCTCACACCGCCAGCATGGAAAGTCCAGCGAGAGCCCCACCTCAAGATGACTGTACCCGAATTCACTGACCACTATCCCAGGCAGTGCAGGCGACTGCAAGATACAACCTGGGTCTCTTCTGTATGTGCGGCTCCTAGATGCAGGGCTGAAACTACTTGGCTCCCATGTTGGGGAGCTAGAGAAATCCCAGTCCTCTGCAGCTGGACTCCTGTGGCAATTTACTGATTTTTTTTTTAAACACAGGTCCCATGTCTAGAACCCAAATCCTACTGATTATCCACCAGCACTCAAGGGCCTGCCATAGCATGCCAGGAACAGACCACTCCACAAATTGCTTAGTGTACAATAAACCCTTTTTTAATTAAGGCTTTTTTTTTTTTTTTTTTTGGTGTTGGGAGTGTGTTCTCTCATGGAGCCAAACGCTCAGCCCCTCCTGTATTTCAGGGCCTCAGGGGCTCATGCAGGACCAGGGGTGCAAAGGTCCCAGGGCCACATACAGTAGGGTTGGTCAAAACACTAGGCAGTGGCCTCCAGGCCACTCCAAGACCTCCCTGTGGGGGTGGTGACGACCCTGGTGTCTTAGTGGTAACAGCAGAAGGGTTACCCTAAAAGGCACTGGAGTCTCACACCCCAGCCGCCACCCTTGACTGTTTCTGGTGGAGTCACCCTCGGCTGTCACCCTGAATTTCCTCCTAGGAAGAGCTGAGTTTCTTTAGTTGAATCATCGTTCATCGTTCAGCAACCTCCTCCCAAGCCCAGATGGCAAAACCAGGCGGTGAAGGCGACAAGGAAGGTAAACTGGCTGTCCCCGCTGTCCTGTGCGTCTCAGCCCACAGGAGCTGGGTGTTTACTGAGACCCTTGGGTGTTCTCCTCCACCCAGCAGAGTGAGGTCAGCCAGCTCCTGTAGCACCCTTGGCCAACACAAGTGAGAAGCCCCACTGGCATCAGACCCACTTTCCTGCCGGGCCAAAGACCCAGCATCAACCCTCTGGCTCAGTTGGCTCCATCAGTTGGGCTCCTGAAGAGTCCAGAGAGAGCCCAGCCACATGGATCTTCATAGAGGGGAAAGAAACTCCTGACATTGCTAAATGTCCAGTACAAGTTCGTGTTCTCTAAAGTCAAAGAATGAATTTTTGGAACAATGGCAGTTAAGAGCAGAATATATTTATTGAGAGAAAGAAAGCTTCTGTCTGAGGAACTCAGTAATTACTCTCTAAAAAGCTGTCATGTATGGTGGTGCATGCCTAGCACTTGGAAGGCAGAGTCAGGAAGACTGCTATGATTTCAGGGCCAGCCTAAAGTACAAAGTGAGCCCTTGTCTCCAAAACCAAAAACTTATAAGCGGCAGCATGTCCAGAGCCAGTGTTTTCTCAAGCACTTTCTTCCCTCACTTTGCTAACTGCACTGTCCCAAATTCCTTTTCTTTTTTTTTTTATATTTCCTATTACACTTCCTCATTTTTTTTTAATTTTAAAGAGGGCAAAATTAAACAGAACAAAACAGATCATAAGGAAACAATTTTAAGAAACACAGATTTCAAAGCAAGACTACTGGAGATCTCCACTGTCTATCGTATTGTCTCTTGTTTTCTTCCAAATAGTTGTCCACATCTTCACACACAGTGAATACATACTGAACATTATAGTACTAAACTAATCAGAACAGGATGATGAAGGCTTTTTAGGTCTTCAAGACTAGGCAATAGGAAAGTCAACATTAGCTGCCATAAAATCTCTCATTCTCTTTGAAATAGCTGTCCATATCCTTACATATGTTGAAATTAAACATAAGAGACTAATATCACTCTGAACAGTGAATAATAGTATTGCTAGATTTTATATCATAATGCTACAGAATTAGCACTGGGTATCTTAGTGTTTTCTTCTTCAGAGTATCTGTTCATTACATCATGTATTATATAATCTGTTCCTGTAAACTGTTTAGAAATTCTACACGTGTATACCTATCCTTTCTGTATTACAGGGAACAACAGATCAAAACAAGACAACAAAATAAATTCCTAGAAAAACATGAAACGAAAACGACATATAAAACCACAATACTAGGTAATCTACAGTAGTTACTATGCTATCTCTTGTTATTCTCAATAGAATTGTCTACATCATCAGGTACAATATAATTGAACGTAGCATTACATATACATGTTGTGTTTTAATAAAAACACAACATTGGAGGCATTGTAGGACTTCAAAAACAGTTAATAATCAAAGCGGAATGGGTATCTTATTGCATCTTGTCATCTTCAGAGTAGTTGCCTCTACTCTTAGACTTGATACTATCAAGCATACCAAATTCGAATAAAATCAGTCAAGACAAAACAGCGGTCTAACAAACCAGTTCAAATAAGATCAGTCATAGTAAGACAATGTAAGTAATACAGGGCTTCAGTTTAAGTTAATAGGAAATTAAACATAATTACCGTAGTATATCCTGCTATTTTTGGGATAGTTGTCCGTGCCCTCAAATCTAGTATGAGTAGACAGAGCGGAACAAAATATAATCAAACTAAACAGAGCAATAAGACTAATGTGGCTTTTAAATCCTCCGGCTGGCTCTACCCACCACTGGATCAATTTCCAGCACTCACCACAAATTAATGCAGCCTCCACCTTGGCTCCATTCTACACTGCGCCATGTCCTCCCGCCAAGAGCCCCAGACTTACCAACTTCCATTTTCAGCGTTCACGGTGTCAGTGCGACCGTGAATGTTTGGACTCCCTGGCACACCCAGCACAGCGCAGACCTGTCCCAGTGAGCGCATCTGATCCCAGCCTTTCATCCACGTTTTTCTTTTTTTTTTCCCCCAGTTTCTTCGTGGGTCATGAGAATCACTCTCCTTCTGTCTGGTCTTTTCCATGTTGTTAAATTCTAGCGTCTGAGTTATTTTTCTCAGAGAGGCTCTCTACCCTGCTACCTATCAAGCCACCATCTTCAGAACTCCCCCGAATTCCTTTTCACAGACTGGCCTCTTCCCTTCCTCCTCCAAGCCTGAGCCAGTGTCAAACTCTCTGCATCTCTGACTTGTTGCTGCCTTTAGCTTCCTAACATTTTTCCTGATGATTTCTTGTCCTCTTCCTCCTTCTGCTTCTGTCCCTATCTTTCCTTCTCAGTGTGCAGATTCCCCCAGTGTCTCGTTGTTCTTATCTCCAGACTCACACCTCTAACATCTTCACCTGCCAGGCTTTAGAATCCCATGAGGATGGGTGTGCTGCTCTTGGAAAGCTTGGGGAGACATGTGGGGTGCATAGGACTGGAGCACCTCAAACCTGGAATCCAGCTCACCTCAGCCAGGAGATGACCTCCTGTCTCTCAGGTCTGCCCATTTCTGGGATCTAATTGCTGAGTCCAAGGATCAGCAATGTGACAGCAACTCTGATCTGGGTGGTGCACATGTGTCTGTGCATGAGGAACCCTGGGAGTGTTCATTTACCCCTACTCTGGGTTTCCTTTTTAAAAGTTCTCCCCAGGCTCCCTTAAACATCTACTTTAGTGGCTGGCTTCAGGAGCCTTTGGAGGGGAAGGTGCAAACTGGGTCCTCCCACCTTAGACTTCTCATAAGCATCTCTAAGGGAACTTACAGTCCAGGAGGGTTAAGAACTATGGCCCAAAATTGCTGTCCCATTTCTTGTTCCATTTCTTCGTGGTTTTCTTCAAAGAACCACTGGCTGTGCAAAGCACACGGAGCTGTCGAATTGTTAACATTCTGGAAGCGAAGTGGAAGACAACCACGCTCTGGGAAAAGCTGAGCAAAACCCCGGCCATGCTCTGGGAAAAGCTGAGCGAAACCCCTTGTGGTGCCCAGGAAGACAAACATGCTCAACCTTTAATTAAAGTAACTGCGGGATGCCAGGCCTTGGGGCTGCCTGGTCCACGAAACCCAGACAGAGCAGTGAGGAGAGGAGTGTCCAGGTGTGACCTCTGCAGACCCTGCCTGTCTTCCAGCAAACCTCTCTGCCATGTGTGTGTGTGTTGAGGCCACATCTGGCTCACTGGCCATCTCTCAGAGGTTTGGTGTGCACTGCCTACTCCTCTGGGCCCCAACGAGCATCTCTGCTCCTTCCCATCTGCTCAGAACCAGACAGCAGAGGTACCTATCTATGGGGGGTCACCACTAGTCATCTCCCAACATCTACTCTCCCTTCTGCTTAGTACCTTCCCCCTCCAACTTCTTAGCTGAGCATAATGCTAGTCAGGAAACAGATCGTATCTCACATGTGACTATGTTTCAGTCAATGAGATAAAAGGGAAAACTCTCTGGTACTTCTGGGAAGTTTCCTGGAAAATGGAGAGTGCCATTTTTACCCTGCCTTCCTTCTCACTGCTGATAGTGGGAAAAGGATAGCTGGAGCTCCAGCAGCCATTTTAGAGTAGGGAGTAACCTTGGGAAAGGAGCCTATGCAGAGCAAAGCAGAAAGAGATAGATCTCAAATGCTACCAAGTTGACATGCCAGGGTTGAACGCTGTGCCTCTGTGCTTCTGTTATAACTGAAACGAACTTTACATACCAAAACCTGACAGTGGTTTAAATTACTATTTTGAAGTCTGTATGATACCGACAGTGTTTTAAAAAATGCAGTCTCAGCATGTGGGCCAGGAGCTTGCTTATATTCATTCATTCCAGAATGCGCCTTGGGGATGCACTCATGTTGTCTTATTTTTCATATTTTTATGGTACATTCTTCCTACAGACACTTTCAAGAGCTTGAACTCTCAGCCTTGAGCCAAGTATCTGATGCCCTTATTTGTCCCTTTCTGAGAAGTGCACTTGCTCATGTGTGTGTGGAGGGGTCCATCATCCTGAACCACGATGACAACTACACTTTGGAAATCACCAACATGGCTATCAGGAGGGCTAAGATTAAATAAGCAGACAGTCGTGCCTTATAGCAATTATGAAGAATGATTCAATGATAATGCAGGTCACTGAGGCAATTATTAACAGCTATAGTTCACTCTGTGTCTAGCATAAAGCCATTATACAAAACACCAAAAAAGGAAAATACATGCACCGGGCCTATTTCTCAGCCAGACTGGATGTGGAATCACTACCAGTCATTACCTTAAGGAGGGCTTTGAGATTATGGAACGTATAGGGAGCCACTGAAGCTTGAGATTGATTACATATGTGGGGCTAAAGCAAGGCCAGCCCAGAAAAAACAGAAAGTCCAAAACAAGCTATGTAACAAGTTGTTCCAGCACCAAGAAGGCAAGGGGCTCAGGCCTGCCAAGCAATGGGCTGCTAGGCAGAGGGGCTGAAATTGACATCATCTTTCCCAGTATATAAATAAAGGTGTTACAGTGGTTGAGTTCCTTTCCTCCCATCAGGAGGATAAAGGCTCCACCTGACTCCAGTTTTGTCTTTTATTTTTCTCATCTTCTCACTGGTCCTTAACCCCAAGAACCTCAGGAGCTGCATGGATCACGGCAGGAGAGTCAGGGTTCTAGGGGCCTCCCTTATTGTACCATATTGTCATATCACTAAACTTACTTAACAAAAGACACAAGGGCAGGAGATACGAAGGAAGTAAATTTGTGGGAAGGCAGGGGAAAGATTCAAAACGTTTTTTCTGTACTCTACCTTCTGATAGGGTTTACCCCTGGGCAAAGGAACTTTTTTGAGACTAGTAACACCTATGTGTCTGCCACCTTCTCAAAATGAATTTATTCTTCCCTGCCACTCATATCAATGGCTTCAAATGAAAGTACTTGTGTGTTCACAAATCAAGTATTATATTTGCATAATGCCTTCTAAATCAGAAATGGAGCGCACGCATGCTGTATTCAAAGAGGGACTTCATATGCTGTAAGTCTACTTTGACTGCTGTAACATTGCCGCACACAGACTGGGAGGCTGGAGACACAACTGAGACTTATTTTTATTGTTCTGGAGGCTGGGAAGCCCAAAATCAAGTTACCACAGACAGCTAAGCTAGACAGAAATTCATAGGCAGTCAAACAAGGATGAGCCCTCGAGGGAGTCAGCACGGAAGATGAAAATTCATCAAAACTGCAGCTGTAGGAACATCCAAAGGAGCCCAGTCCTCAAGACTGAGGCAGGATGGCCTGGCCTTCATGTCTCCCTAAGGGGTAAACAGCAATTTGAGATTATTCTGTAATTAGCAGTACCCAGTCCAGTAAGTCCAGATGGGCCTCAGGTGTCTAGATGAGTGACCAGAACTTCCAGATCCATCCTCCCATCCCTTCCTGTCCCTTCCTTAAAAAATACCTTTGTTCTTCCTGTGTTAAAAGATAAACCAAAGTGAATGATGCTTACCGTACACTCCTGCCAGTGCTGTGCTTTCCTACTGGACCAGTATTAGCTTTGTGCCATCCTTGTGATCCTGCCGGTTGACTGCAGTTTGACCCACGGTGTACCCATCTTGTGATTTTGCTTGACAGAACATTCGCAGAGCAAGCATGTCTGGGGCCACCCCTTTCCAGGGCTACCTGCTTTCCGGGATCCCTCTTGTCTCTCAAGAACTTTCTCTCCATAAGCCTTTCCTACTCTTCACTTCTGTCCTCATTCTTTGATATTCTAGAGACACGAACTCAGCACCACTGACCTCTAGCAGGCTGAGAGTTATTTTTTCCTGCAGATTCAGTATCTACAAGAAGTAGGACCTGGTTACAAATCTTGGTCCTCTGTGTGTGTTCATAGGGGGAGGGGCAGAGGAGTCTCTGGGTTTAGGGCACTGATGCCATTCATGGGGGCTCTGCCCTTAGAACCTGATCACTCTGGAAGGGCGACCTCCCAATAGCAACAAGTTAGAGATCAGGCTTCCTCCTTTGGGGGAGCACATACACATTCAGCCTACAGCATTATGTTAAAACTGTTTTCCTCTGTGAAGAGGGATGAGACTATTTAGAAAGACTGGATGTTAAAAGAGCAGCTGAAGTTCAACGGGACCCTAAGAAAATAGAGGCTCATTTCCAGCCATGGTGAACCAGCACACAAGTTTACCTGTTAAACCCATGAACATCTCCAGATAACGATGCACTCACTGGATACCTGCAAATATTTATGACATATGAAGGGCTGGCCCTGTTCATATAAGTACATCTAAAGTATCTTTAGACCTCAATGAACCACCAGTCTAATTTACTAGTACAGTAGTGGCAAATACTGTATTCCATACAGAGCTACATTAACAGTGGGGAAAATTCACAAATGCTGGATATTCCAAGTGTGATCTGAGGACCAGCAGCATCTGCATTGCACAGGGGAAGCTGAGACCCAAGCTTTGCACAATCTCATTTTAGCGAGATCCTCGGGTGATGTTAATTGTTACTAAGATTTGGAAGTGAACTGCAGGATTACAGGAAGGTCCACTATCCATCCATCCCTTGGGAAGTGGTGGCATAAGTGACTATGGCAGTCAGAAAGAGCACAAAGGATACTAGAATGAGAAGTTTAGCTTGGAAGAGTGCACACTCTGGAAGGTGTGGAAGATGAGACAATGTGGCAGGAAAGGCAGGCCAGCACCAGTGGCACAAGGGCCACTCTGACTTACTGAGGATGCTGGAACAGAACATCTTAAGGGCAGTAACACCATTCAGTTCTTATGTTTGGATATAACTGGAGGCAGAAGTGAGAGGCCATGGCAGACAGACACATGTCCTTAACTGAATAAGCTTGAGTTTTAAGACTGGAAAGAAAGCCTCCTGGTTCCAGGCAGCCACCACGTCCTCTGCAGACCAGACCCTCTGCAGACCAGACGGATAAAGTTAGACACACAATTTCTCAGCCTGTGATCTGAATCCAATAGTAATAGCTCACCTGCGGAGTGTTAGAAATGCAAACTTTGAGGTCTCACCCAGTCTGTACTGAGTAGGAAACTTACAAACGTGACTTGGAGCAGCCCTGTTGGAGTCTACCACAGACCTGCAGCCAGTGGTAAAGACTTAAAATTGCCCCAACTTCCTTATTGCCTTAAAAATAAAAAATAATGCGAAACGGTCTATACTGAGAGGGCAGAACAAAAACCACATAGAGCAGCTTTAAAATAGTACCCAGAATTAAAATAACAAGCCTGAAAAACCCCATACTGACTGCCTTGTCCAGAAGCCTCATATTTGGGGAATTAAAATAGTTTCGGTATAGACCATTATGTTCTTGGCAGCCTAAATTACGTACAATTTAATGTGAAGTAACCTTCCCACTTGTAAATCCTCCCTGATACCCTCTGGAAAAGCGCTGGGGTTCCTTCTGGCCCCCTGCAAGCGGTATGTCTGGTGCAATCGCCCGTTAGGAAAACACCATTCTCGAGCTGAAAACCCAGATCCAGAGGGGTTCGGCTGCGGCTGCCTCCACCCCCCGGTCACACCCCGGGCCTCGGCCCCTCCAGGACCCGGTCGAAGATAAACAAATCGCTCCCGCGCTCCCGACGGGAGGTGAGCGCTGACTCATAGGGAGCCCAGAGCGGGTCCGGTCGCCTCGGGAAGGAGGAAAAATGTGCAGATTTTTCCTCTCACGCCAGGGCCCGGTGCCCAGCTGGCCAATCATCGCCGGGCTGCGAGAATCGCACCAAAGTAGGTAAAAAATGTAGGGTGCCGCCGCCGGCGTCGTCGCCGCGCTCCCCACCCGCTCAGACCCTCGGCGCGCCCCGCCCAGCTGCACGCAGGCCCCGCCCCCGGAGGCACGCACACCTGGCCAGGTGGCTGTTTCTATATATGGGCAATGGCGGTGCAGTAGGCGGAGCATAGAGCGGTCACGCCCCTTACGGGGGAGAAGCCGGGTTTCTCCTCATTAGATGTCCTTTGCCCACTCCTGGTCGGCAAGTGTCAGCCCACTCTCCACCTCTTTGCCTAGCAGAGGAGGAAGGACCCGTCCACAGCCCTAAAGACTGCAGCTGGCTAAGGGGACTCGCCCTTCTGCCCCTAGCAGGTGAGCGACGCCCACGCAGTCCAGACTCCCGGCGGCCCCCGGGCTGGGGCGTAGCAGGGCTGGCCCGTTGCGTAGCAACGGCAGGCGGTGCGTGACGTGCGCAGGCGCGTTTTGACCCGAGGCGCGCGACCGCCCCTTGGTAGGCTCGCGGCGCCGCGTCGGCTCTGCGCTCGCTCGCTCTCTGGGTCCTGCTTCCGTGAGGGGATTGCTCCGCACTCTCGGCGACTGCAGGCTCTCTCCCTTGCGTCCCTGCGACAGCCGCGGCGAAGATGGTGAGTAGAAAGGAGCCCCGGGCGCGAACCGAGGCGATTGGGAGCTGCGGGGCTCCTAGGCGCCGCGGGATCGATACTGTGGGGGTGGAAGCCGCGCAACCCGGTCACAGGGGGACCTGGGCCCTGCTGTGGTCTCGGCGGGGGAGGAGCCCTTGTGCTCCCGAGGAGCCCGCGTCTCCCGCTGATGCCAGACCGCCGTACCGGCCCCAAACCTCGCGCCAGGCCTCAGTGCGGCAGCTGCGGCCGAGCGTCCCACCCGCCCCGGGCGCCGGTCGGGGTCTGCAGAGCGGGCGAGGGGCGCTCAGAATCCGGTCGCGGCCCCCTTCGGCGCAGGTTTCTGTAAAGCCGGCGCTAGGTGACCCGTGCGCGTTTCCGTCTTGAGGTCTTTGTATCAATAAGGAAAATAAGGCCTTTATTGAACAAGCCCGGAAGGCGTACCCTGGCTGGGTTAGGAACCGGGTGGCCTTGCCACCGCTTTGTTTGTCGTATCTGGCAATCAGCTTCCAGCAGCACTCTCGGGCTTGTCAGCCTTGGCAGTGTGTCTTTTAACCCTTCCCTGCCCGATGCCTCCTTGTGGGCTTGGAAATTTTTATTTATCTGAGAACAGTTAAGACTGTGCCAGGATTTGGATGCGGGCATGATGTTGGGCTAATACAACAAATTCAAAAATGTTTCAGAAGTCCTTTGATTTTGCTTAATTACACATATTTTTTTTCCTCTGCACTGTTACTCTGCTGTAAGAGAATTCTCAGCCGGGCTACCAGGTAGAACATTTTGTCACTTTCTGAAGCTGCACACACTGTTACCATTTTTGGTCAATGATTTGCAGGCAAAGCCTTACCGGACTTTGCTAGAAGTACTGCCCTAGAAATACTGCCCTGTTAATTGCATCTGTTCGCCTGGAAGCAGTTGGTACCAGTTTATCTGTAGACAGTGTGTTCACAGAGTAACAGTGTAGGTTTTCTTACCATAGAGCAACTTTCATGAAGATGGAGCATTGTTCCTTCGTGGAAGATTAGCTGGTAGTTTTTGATATCTGGAATGTGTAATAGGGAGTTGATAGTCTTTGGTTCTTTGTAGTAAACTGCAAAGAGGATCAGCATCTTAATTCTTTTTAACCTCTTTAAGATTTTAAATGTGTATGCTGTTTTATACTAAGCGACTTTTTAAGGACTTTGAGGTCTCATAAACTTAGAACTGTCCAGTTGGTGGAAAGTGCTTTTTGAAGTGAGCTGGCACTTGCTCCAGGGTCTTGTTTTTTGGTTTGGTTTTGGTTTGATTTCTGATACAATATAGACTTTCGGTTGAAAATAGAACCAAACATTTAACTTTAGTTATAACACTTCTGAACTGCTGTACAGTCAAGTAAAATGAAGGAAGAATCGTTATTTTCTGGTGCTTGGAGAGAGAGGAAGAAATAAAAATTTAAAATGATAGATTCTAAATCCATTTCAAACTTCGTTGCTTTGTGGTAGTCCAGAAAGCCCTTACAAGCTACTTTTGTTTAGATGCTTGCAGAGAACAAAGTTCAGAACACAGACTGGTTATTTTTAAAAGTTACTTTTACATTTGATTTTACAAGCTGAGCTGTTCGTTCCAGTTATTAGAAAATATTGTGAAGAGGGAAGAGTTCCGTTATTATTCTAGGTTCTAGCACTTTCTGTATTTGGAACTGTTTAGATTTGTTTGGTTAGATGCTGGGGCCAAGTTGTTTGTTCTTCTATTTTAGGTTAAATTTTAACTATTAATTGGGTGTATTTTGGGTTCATTTGGTTGTTTTCTTTTGACACAGGGTCTCACTATGTAGTTCAGGCTGGCTTTGAACTCACTGTGTAGTCTGAGCTGGCCTCAATTTGCAGTAATCCTCTTGCCTCAGCCTCTGGGGTGCTGGGATACACCCCAGGTGGCTCCACACCTGGCCAAAGGCGAATTCTAAATTAGCAGAATTACTTCTTGGTATTCATCAGCTCTTTTAGAAGTATTTGGAATAAAACAGATTGAAACTAACTTTTAAAAACCCCATCCCAGGGGCTGGGGATTTAGCTCAGCGGCATAATCGCCTGCCTTGTAAAGCAGGCAGTTGTGAATTCGATCCCTGGTACCGATAAAAAGGAAAAAGACAAAAAAAAAAAAAAAAAAAAAAAAAAAACCCATCCCAGGCACATTACAGTGAGAGTTCATATTTTCAAATCCCTTATTCTTCAGTGTCTGCCTGCTGCCTCTAGACATTCCAGGTGAACCCCTGTGTGTGTGTGATAGGTGTGCCGTGTTCCTTTGTGTATGCAGAGTCAGAGCCGTGTGCCAGCCTACTGTGAAGTTCTTAAAGGTGTTTGTATGGTGGTTTTCTTGGCTGTGGGCTGTGACTCACAAGTAGACCTGCCTACCTTTTCTTGTAATCAAGGTGTGCATTTGCAGTATAATTGGCTTAGGCTGAACTACAAATGTGTTTTACCACACTTTTACTTATGGCAGCCCAGTGAAGTAGGCCAAGCACTTCTCCTGTGCCTGTGTAACATCTGAGAAAGCAGACTGAAAAGTGACCAATCACTTTTTCTGAGTCCACATCAAGTTTCAGAATAATTTTTAAAACTTTTTGAAATGTTTTAAGGACTAACAAGTACAAGTTCATGAATTCAATTCCTGATACTCAGAAAAAAAAAAAAAGAAACATTTTAAGGAGTAAAGTACACAGAATAAAAATCCCTTTGTATAAAAAAGGTTGTTTTTTTTTGCAATATTTCAGATTTCATGTTGCCTTTGCAGCAACATGAAATGGTTACGCTCTAACCATTCCCACCCCTCCTTAGAGACAGCCACTCTGGGGCCCAATATGTTAATGTACTGGCTTATGAAGGTGATGATTTTATTCAGGTCACTGCAGATTAGGAGACTATTCATTAGGAAGAAGCTTCTCAAACAGAAAGAAGACCTGGGCTGGGCAAAGCTAGGAGCCTCCAGAAGGATGGAAGTGGCTCCCATCCAAGTGAGCACTTTGCTCTTTGTAGTTGCTGTTAGTCAGGACGCCTGCCGACTGCTGGTCTGCTCGGCAAGACGGGCCCATGATTTCCACAGCCGGCTAAAATCGGTCCGATCCATGCTAACGCATCACCATGTACATGTGGTTTTTAAAATTTATATAAATTATTCTCATGTCACCTTTTGTAGATTTTTTTAAAAAGCCAAAAAAAATTTTTGGTCTTTTTTTAGGCTGACCTTGAGTTCACTAACTTTTTTTTCTTTTTCTTTTTTTCTTGTCTGTTTCTTTTTTATTAGTACTGGGGATCAAACTTAGGACTGCCTGCTTGCAAGGCAGGTGCTTATACCGCTGAGCTAAATCTCCAGCCCCTAGTTCACTAGCTTTTTTGTGGGGAGAGTTAGCTTTTGCTTTTAGCTATAGGTCTAGTTGTGTGGGGTTTTTGTTTTGTTTTGCTTTTTGTCTTTTGAAACTTTTTGCAACAGACATTTCCAGATCTTCCTGTACATTACTTCCTTTCTTGGTGTTTGTGTAGGAGTGAGCCCTGGGCTGTCCTATGGTACATTTCCTACTCTGCTGGTTTGTTTACTTTGTGTCCCATTGCTTATAGCCTACTTTTCCATTTCTTTTCACCTGGTATTAGACACTTAAAACCTGTGTCCATGTGACCAGCGTGAAATGATTTCTCCTTATTTTGATCTGCATTTATTTTTCTTTCAAGGATTATTGAATCCTTTTGTTCTTGGGGTACTGATGACTGAACCTGGGGCTTCATACATATTAGGCGAGTATAGAGCTACACTTCCAGTCCACGTGATGTTTTTGCACACGTTGCATCCTATGAGCCTTATGTCATATGATTTTGTGTCTATTAGAAAGAAACCTTTAGTGGGAATGCGATTGTTGGTACTAGCGCCTCATAAGGACAGAGTCCCTCCGTCCCAGAACACAAGTGTCTTTGCAGCCTCACTAGGAGAGTCACAGAAACTTGCCACTCTTAGTGCTGTGACCTGCCACTTCCTGGCTCCTGGTAGTGGACACATAGCGTGATCTAGGGTAGGGCTACTGCTTAGCCTGAGCTCTGTGATGAGCCCTTCAGTCGTAGGCTCCTGTTCCCTGGATAGTTTCTGAGTCCAAACCTTAAACACACACAACTCCTGTGGGAGCGCTTGCTTTCTGCTCAGGTCTGCCACAAACTAAAACTCCAAAAAAATAGAACCTACTGGAAAACATTCAGAACAAAACAAATAATTGTTTCATAAATACAATTGGTTTAAATAAAATAGTATTTAGTGTTTAACTTAGTATTAAAGGGGATCCAAACTTTTTTTATGCTAATGCAAGTGTATTTTCTTTCAATACTAAAAACTTTGGGATGAATGTACCATACTCAAACTTTGAAAAAGTGTTGAAGCTTTCAAAAACTGAACTTCACACAAATGCATTGTTTTCAGCTAGTGAGCAAAACCCCAGTCCCCTGGATAACCAGCATGCTGTCCTTATTGCACAGTCTGCCGTTTGTGTGTATAAACTAGAGTGAATGAAGAGAGAGTGTTTTCCCTTTGAGTATAGCATTCTTGTCCATATTGGCCATGAAAGTTGTATCCAAGGTTTGCATATAACACTGGAGAAATATCCCCAAGCACAGTTATTCTTGTCCTTGCTTCCTTCATGTTGATGTTAGAAACTAGAAGTTTTTGCCTGGAATTGTCCTTTTGAACTGTGCCCTGTTAATTTTTCTTGAAAATGTTTTAAGAAAGGTGTAGGTTAGGAAAATAAACAGGTTCATTCCACTTGGTAGTGCTTTGGACAAACTTCCTGCACCTGTCAGAACCCGCTGTTCCAGGGCCTCTGTTGAACTTGGTGGATGTTAGTCTGGAGTGGTTCTTAACCCTAGCGCCAGACTCCAGCAGCTTATGTGCTGTGCTGCCTGCTGTATCCCACTGTGTGCTTTATTTATTTATTTTTGGAATTAGAATTGGACTCAGGACCTCGAGCTTGCCATACTGGCATTGACCTGCATCTCTGACCCTCACAGTTTGCCTTGTTGCGTTTCCTTTTCTTTCTTTTTTCTTGATACTGGGAATCAAACCTAGAACCTTGCTCTTGCTAGGTGGGCACTATTCCACTATATCCCCAGCCTGCTTTGTTACATTAAAAATGACTCAATTTTTAAAAGAGTACCTGCCTGGCAAGCCTGGGGTTGTAAATTCAGTCCCTGGTATTAAAAATTAATTGATTTAAGTAAACAACAAAAAAATTTAAACAGTGAAATTAAAAATTAACATCTTGACCTTTTGTTGAAGATGCCAAAAGACTGGAACTAGTTCTGTTGCAGTGAGGCATAAATGAGCTTGACAGTGCTTCAGGGAGGTTGTCTGTCCTGTTGCATTTTTGGATCATGTCTAGGGAAGACTGTCCCTTTCGACATTTTTCCCATACCTTACAAGTTGTTACTTGTTTGTTTGCCTTCACAGAAAAGGACAGATGAGTTTTCTACCTGGTTTGGGTTTGAGACTTGCTGTGCAGTTCAGGCTATCCTTGTATGTTGTAGCCCAGGATGGCCTTGCGTTTGCGATGATCCTCCTGCCTCAGCCTCTTGTGTGCTGGATTTGCAGCAATTGTGCCACCACACCTGCATTCCTGCCTTTATTCAGATCTTGATTTATAAATGTAGTTAGTATTTATTTTAAAATGTTTTTACTTTTTTTGTTGTTCGTTGATATTCTCTGTTCTCTTGTAGTAGAGCATAAGATAAAGCCTGGGTAGATACAGGTCAGACTTGTCCTGCTTCTTGGTAGCAGTTGTTTAAACCAGTTGTTGAACCTCAAGAGTTTTGAAAGAATTCCCTAAGAGTTGAAGTGTTGTTATAAGAATGTTAGTAATCTTTAATTCCAGCAGCATTAAATAGAAATGAGGCAGGCATGGTGGTGCAAGTCTATAATTCCAGCACTTGGGAGACTGAGGCAAGACAACCCCTGTGAGTTCAAGGCCAGCCTGAGCTACTATGACCCAGTCTCAAAAGGCAAAAAAAAAAAAAAAAAATTCCTAGTAGTCCCATTACAAAATAAAAAAGTAAAGTTTATTTAAACCATATATCTATTACATTATATTAATATAAAACCAGATGAACAGCTTTATAGTCTTTTGTTCTCTGAAGTTGTTTGAAATCCCATGTATCTTTTATACGTATAGCACATTTCCATTCAGACATTTTAATTGGACATACTTGGTTTATATTTAGAAACCGTAACATTTGCAGTCAAAGGAGGAGTCACATATCCATGTTGCTTCAGATATACTTAAATTTTCTAGTTAACATCATTGGGAATTTTAAGTTAATTGAAATTAAAATTTAAAATACAAATTCTCAGCACATGAGCTACACTTAAAGGGTTCACTAAACTGTGTGCATCCATAGCCACCTTGTTGGCCCAACCCGTCTCTGGAATGGGAAGGTGGTGTGGAATCAGCACTGCGATGCTCCGAGTTTCAGCGCGTCTAGCAAGCAGTACCACAGGCTCTGCTGGGGGTTCTGTGGGGCTGGGTTTGAGCTGTTTGGGGTACCAGTGTGATGTGGCACACAGTAGGCCCACACAGCGCCAGTGAGCTGAAAGAGCAGCGACTGGGAGACTGTGACTGGTTGTTCTGGCCTGTGATGGAGGGCAGCCTCCCAGGGAGTTTGACAGCTTGTGTCCCACATGCCTTTAAACGTGCAGTGGGAGACTGAGCTGTAAGGCCCAGACTTCACTGTGTATACTGCGTTACATTTGGTTTGAGTCTTATGGTGAAGGTCCTTCAAGGTAGGTGAGGCGAGTACTGTTAGACTAAAATGAACCTGGAAGACATTTGATGCTCATTTAGGCATCCTGAGCTACAGAAAGGCAGCACTTGAAAGCCTACCCAAAAAGAGAGCAGGAAGTAATGCTGTCTTGGGTAACTTACAAGTGTGTACTGTGTGTTGGTATCATGTTACCTCCTCTCATGGAATCCTGCTGGCAGTCAGTGAAGCAGGCGTCACCCCCACTCCCGTGAACCTGTACTGACAGGTGACGGAGAGCGTGGCGCACAGCCTAGTGCCAGAACACTTTGAAACTTTGCACTTGTGCCAGGCTGCTTTATGCCCAGGGTCCGTGGCTCCTCAGTGTTAGCATGGAAATCCTGGCCACCATCACATTATGGGTGATACACTTCACACAGTGTTGGCACACAGTGACAGCTTGTCACTGTTGGCGAAAATAGTACTAAACCATGGCCACCTTCAATCTTTTTCACTATTTGGTACATGAACGGGAAAAGCCCAAATCAGTGGCTCTTGGAAAAGTGACTTCAGCCTGATGTCAGCATCTCTGTGACCTGAGGCCATCTCCTGGTCACTCCCCTCAGACTTGGTCACTTGTTCCCTGGGCTCTCCTTGCTGCAAGGGTGACATGGATCCCATAGTGTCCTGCCTGTGCCCAGCAGCTCTGCCTGAGGATGGCTTCAGAGTATTTTAGGGTTCTGCTTGATCTTTAGATTGTCTTTGTGCTAGTGTGTGCTTTGATAATTGTAGATCAAATCAAAAGAGTGCGAAGAGTGCATTAGAACATGTTTTAATTGTTTTATTATTTTTTAAAAAATTAATGCTGTTTTACTTGGAACAAACTTCGTGACTTTTCAGATGACGAGTTTTTTTTTTTTTTTTCTTTTTCGTTTTTATCAGTACCAGGGATCGAACTCACAACTGCCTGCTTGCAAGGCAGGTGCTTATGCCGCTGAGCTAAATCCCCAGCCCCGATGACTTGAGTTTTGATATGAAGTATTTTGGCTTCTACTTGTAGGTATATTTTCCTGAAGTAATTAATGGAGGTTCAGACAGTTCTGCAGCACCTTCAGTGTTCAGAACTTAAGTCATATGCCAAGAACTAACCTATATGTTGGGGAAACAAAGGAAGGGGGGTTTGTGCCCAAGAGCAGGAGGTGGTATGAGGGACGGAAGCGGGTCAAGAGGGAGTGAGGAGAAGGCCCCTGACTCATTGGCCCCTGAGGTGGACCTGCTGGCAAGCCATGGGAAGAGTGCTTCTGGGGGAGTTGTAGAGCCCTGAGGAGCAGTGTGCAGGGTACTCAGGGACCCAGCAGGTGCACGTAGCAGGAATTCATTGAACAAGGGGAAAACAGGAAGTGTGCTGTAGGCAGCCATGAGACTGAGAAGGGCAGTTAGGCCAAAGGCAAGAATTTTGTTGTTTGTTTGTTTACTAGGTTTTGTTTTTTTTAAATCACAGACTCTGTGTAGTTGAAGCTAACTTTGAACTCACTGTGCAGCCTAGGCTGGCCTTAACCACGTGGTGATCTTCCTGCCTCAGCCTCATGAGTGCTGGAGTAATTGGTGACGGAAGGTGAGGAATTTGAGTTTTGTCAGTAGCTGAGCTCGTGAGAGGCCATTAGAGTGAATGTATCTGACTGATGTGATTGTAGTTCTTGGGATGTGTGGCACGGGGGGGGGGGTCCTCAGGGTGGCTCCCAAAGCCTGCACCAGAGCTGCCCAGTGAATGATTGGAGCAGTAGAGGTTCTTTGAAAGTGTGTGTTATGTTCCTAGAGATTTCACAGTGTATCCTGGGTCTGTGTACACTTTGTCTGACTTATCTTAAATTTAAAACATATTCGCCCTGTAACCCTTAACTGTTCTTAAACAGTGTTTTCTTTGGGTGTATGGCTATTGCAGTCCTGGTAGGATAAGACCCCTATGTTGCCTGGTAGGATAAGACCCTTCCACCGTACACAGAAGGATTGCCAGATACTGCCGGTGCCTTGCATTAGATGGAATCGATTGTAGATGCCCTAATGAATAATCACATGCAATAAATAAAATAAAATTTTTATGAAATGGAGAAAAAAAATAAAAATTCTTAGACCTTTGAAAAATATTGATGCAAAATGTTATAGATCATTAAAATTACCTTAAGTTTGTGTCTGGTTGTAAGAGTGACTTAGATCCACTGCAGAGCATTAAGATGGGTGCTGCAGTGGTGCAGTTGGTTAGCATGAGCTGCTTGCAGAGCATGAAGGAAAGTTGAGTTGTAGTAGCCCCGCTGAAGTCTGAACACTTGCCACGTTTTGTTCTGCACCATCATATGTGTAATTTTTTGGTACCTTCCAGAAGTCACAAGGGTTCAGCCATCCACAAAGCAAAGTCCCTGTCATTGTAAAGTATGCACTGGAATGGGGGCAACAGTTGAGAAGCAAGTTACCAGAGGAACAAGGTGGTAATAAGATTGTACACTAGTGGCAGTGAAAGTGGAGGACAAGAGTGTGTGTGTGAACTGCTAATACAGGGTTCTTCACACACTGAGGCTGTCTGTAAGGATGTGAGTGACTGTATTTCCCATGCCTCAGCGTGACAAGAGGGGTTCATGTTTTCAGCAGATGGTGCTGGGACAGCTGGACGTCCAAGTGCAAAACAAGTACAGTGAAACATTGCTACATACTGCAGCACGGGTGAACTTTAGAAACGTGAGCAAAGCCAGTCACAAGGAGTGTGTATCACTTGATTCCATTTATAAGAAATGTCCAGAATGGGTGGATATGTAGAGACAGAAAAGAAACTGTTTTGTATTTTTGAGACAGCAGCTTGCTAGGCAGCTCAGTCCTTCTGTCTCAGTGTCTGGGATCTGGGGTTGCAGGTGTGGGTGCATGGGAGTGGGAAAGTGGAATGACTGCTAATGGGTATGATTGGGGGTGTTGTAAAATGAGGTTGTGGTGATGGTGACAGCTCCGAAATACTGTACTAAAGCCGACTGATAAATGGGTAAATTAGAGGGTACGGAAACTACATCTATAAAAATGATTTCAGTCATTTAATGGTATCATGCATGTACAGTGGTATTAATAATAATCATCCTTGTGGTAAATTCTTTTATAAGTTTTTTATAAGAAGGGTCCTGGCTATGTGTGGTGATACATTCCTGGAGTCCCAGCACTGGGAGGCTGAGGCAGGAGGATTAAGAGGCTGAGACCAGCCTGGGTTAAGTGGGAAGACCCTGTCTCAAAAAAAAAAAAAAAAAAAAAAAACCAGGAGGAAAAGAAGTGTTCTGCCTTTCTTCTTACAATTCTTTGTACGTGTTTTCATTATTTTTTTCAAAGTGGAGTCCACGCATCCTGGGTATGAAGTCACTGAGTCAGAAAGTGTTGTAGTGCACAGAAAAAGAAACAGTGAAGAAGGAACTCAGAGACCCAGAGGAGAAGGTTTTTCCCAAACTAGTCACCCAGCAAGGGGTTAATACCTAGACTAGGTCAGGAACTCAGATCAGCGGTAATAAACCAGGTAATCTGAAAAATGAGCAAGTGATCTGAAGAGGTGTTTCTCAGCTAGATAGAGGGCCAACAAGTAGGGCTCTGGGACTTTGAAGGGTCAGAAGATGTGAATGATTTCAAGGCTCCTGATGTAAACGGCCAAGTCCCTTTCTAAAAGTGATCAGTGAGTTGATAGGCAGTGGGTGTGAATCTGAAAAAAAGCATTGCTTTTTTTTTTTTTTTCAGAAAATGATTTTTTTTTTTAAAGCCGCTAATATGTATGTCGACATAGTAGATATTATGTTGTAGGTGCTTGGGGTTAAGTTAAAAAACTTTTCATATCGGTGCAGGAGATCATGATAGTGGGTAAAAGGAATTAAATTCAAAGTACACATTTGAGGAGGAATTGATAGGGCTCAGGAACAGGACTGGACCAGGAGATGGGCATCAGTTCCCCACACTGTCAGGTCTTTTTCCTGCCTTAGAATGCTTGATGTGCTGGCTCCTTTGAACTGCAAGACAAGTTGTTAAACCAAGGAGAAACCTTTGGCTTATTGTTTGTTTATTGTTTTTCTCAAAGAGGAGAATATTTTTTATATTGTGTTTGAAATAAAGATTAGAAAAAAAAGTTTAGATGTATAATTTTCCATTCTGGATAATTTACATAAAATATGTACCCTTTTTAGTGTAAGTCCTGTAAATTTTTGCGTAAGTATGCAGCTGTGCAGTTATTACTATAACTAAAATACCGGATAGTTTCTTCACTCCAGAAGACTCCCCCACTGATCTGTCCACCCACCCCAGGAACCTTTGGTCTGTTACTTCTCCAGGGCATTCTTCACAGCTGCAGGAATGTCTTACAGATGGATTGCACAGGCGTTGCCTCAGTAGTTTGTTCTTTTTTTTGCTAAGTTGTAGTGGATGAGTGCATGCCACTGATTTAATTTTTCAGTTTGTTTAAAAACTTACAGTATTTTCCTTTTCTATTAGTCGATACAGCAGTAGTACATATCAGTGGGGTACAGTGATAGTTCATGTGTGATTACCATGTGTTAGATCCAGTCAGTGCAGTTAGCATTTTGTCTCCTTGAACACAGTGTTTCTCTTGTAGGAGTGTGAATTCCTTCCTTCAGTGAGCTGTGTGATACGTTCTGATGGCTGTTGTCACCTTTGGTGCCATCGAACACTAGCACTCACACTTTGTGTAACTCTGCTTCGCTCCGTTATCCATCCTCCCTTTAGAGCCACCTCCCTCCTTTGCCTTTAGTGATCGTGTTCTCTGTCTGTAGGAAATCCACCCTTACAGCTTCCACGTCTAAGCAAAAGGCTGTGATACTTGCCATGACTATTGCTAATGACAGGTTTTGTTTTCTCGTGGGCTGTAGTCCACCGTGTGTGCATACCATGTCTTTAGCTGTCTATGATGAAGACGTCACTTGGTTTCGTAGCTCAGGTGTCATGAACAATGTGGCAGTAAACATTGGATGAATACAGGTAGTACTTGATAAACTGAGTTCATGTTTTCTGAGTATGTAGCCCACAGTGGGATGGCTAAATTGCAGTAATTTTAGTTTTCGTTTTTGCAAGAACTATCACTCATAACTAGATTGTATATGTGTTACCCTGTCTCTGCCTCCTTGGCAGCTTCTATTTTTTGTCATTTTCGTAATAGCCATTCTAACTAAGTGCTGTCATTGAGGCTTTGATTTGCATCTACCTGGTGATTAGTCATGTTGAGCATTTTTTCATATACTTGTTGGCCATGTGTGTATCTTTTTTGGGAAGTATCTCTTCAGATTTTTTGCCTCTTATTAAATTTTGGGTTTTTCTCTTACGTCTTTCTTTTTTTGCTCTTGAATTCCTTGATTTTTGTACACTAGCCCTTTATTGGATGAATAGTTTGCATGTATTTTCTTACTTTCTACAGGTTGTCCATTTATTCTTTTTTCTTTGCTGTGCAGAAGCTTCTTAATTTAACACATGTTTGTGTATTTTGGCTTTTGTCGCCTATGTTTTGGGGGTCATATTTTTTTTTAAAAAAATCGTTACATATTAAATATCTGAAATTGTTTTCTTCTAGTAATTTCATAGTTTTGGGTTTCCTATTTAGGTCTTTGATCCATCTTGAGTTGATTTCTGTGTTTGCTAAGAGGTAGGCGTCTACAGGTAGTACTGTTCTCTGTGGGAACCATTTAGTCTCCAATGCATGTTTTTGATTCCTTTGTCAAATTGGCGCGAGTGATTTACTTCCATGCTCTCTATTCAAAGTTCCACTGATCTGGCTGTGTTTTTTCTGTCAGGACCATACTGTTTAGTTTATACTTACAGCTGTGGTATTACATTTTGAGGTCAGGTATCATGGTGACTCCAGCTTTGTTCTTTTAACTTAGGATGCTTTAGCTATCTCTAGGGTCTTTTTGACTTCCATGTAAAGTTTTAAGATTGCTTTTTGTATTTGTGAAGACTGCCATCTATATTTTGATGGAAATTGAATTGAATCTGTAATTCCTTTGGGTAGTATGGATATTTTAACAATACTTTTCCAACCTATGAACCTAAGATGTGTTTGATTTTGTGTGTTTATGTCTTCTTCCTGTTTATCAATGGTTATAGTTTTCACTGTAGAAATATTTGCTTCCAGGCTAAATTTATTCCTGGGTTTTTATTTTAGCTATTATAAAATTGCTTTTTTCACCTGCAAATTCCTTATTAGAGTATAAAACTAGAGTTGGTTTTTGTATGTTGATTTTGTATCTTCCATTGTACTGAATTCATTTGTCAGTCCTAGCTATTGTTTGGTGTAGGGTCTTTAAGTTTTTCTCTAGGTAGTTGTATATACTTTGTTTCTTTCCCGTGCCTTTCTGGCTTAGCTGAGACTTTCAGTATACCCTTTCCCCATTCAGCATGATGTTGGCTGGATTTGTTGATACAGCTTTTATTGCATTGCAGTAAATTCCATCTCTACTTGATTATTGAGGGATTTTGTTATGAAGAGGTGTTTAATTTAATAAGTACTTTTTGTGCATTTATTAAATTTAGTAGTGAAGACAGGCAGCAGGTGAGCGTGTGTGTGACTCAGTGCTCAGAAGATCCTCACCATTGTCCCTTGAGGGCCTAGCTCAAACAGGATTACCCAGGGCTGCTAACCACTTGAAAATGCACCTGTCAAATTAAGGGACTGAATTTTAATTTTATTTTAAATAATTTAACTTAGAGTAAAACACCTGTTAATTGTAACACATTATGCTCAGGGTGAACAAGTGTGTAACTTTTTTTTTTTTTTTTTTTTTGTCTTTTTTCGTTTTTATCGGTACCAGGGATCGAACTCACGACTGCCTGCTTGGAAGGCAGGCACTTATGCCACTGAGCTAAATCCCCAACCCCAAGTGTGTAACATTTATTACTTACTTTTCTGCCTTGGGAAGCATGTTATTTAGCTTTATTGACACAGGCCCTGAGGAACTCAGTTTGCATTCTAATGACAGAATAATGTCCCCAAGGGTAAAGATTTCAAATCAAGTAAATTGGGTTTTCCAGCGTAATTATGCAGCCAGCTTTCTGGGGCAAGGGAGGAAATTCAGGGAAACTTTCCTTGTTAACAACACATGCTAAGTAGTAACTTGAAAAGTCAAACAAGTGAAATTAAGAATGCCTACAGTGTTTCAGGAAGACCTTAATTTGCATGGGGGGGAAGGCTTTGTAACACAAATGGCATATAGCTAGAGGCTTTTTCCCCCCTTGAGGAAAAACAACACTGGCTATTGGAGAAGTGCAGTGAAAACATAAATTTAAAAATACTATAACAATGAATGCAGCTTTATTTATGTAATATCATATGTGAGATTATTTCAGGTGAATTTTACAGTTACCTTGGAATGTAATTTTTAAAGGTGTTGAGAGAATCAGATACTAAATTTTTAAAAGACGGCTGCGTTCTTTTCATACACAGAATTGGTTGGGAACATTTAACCTTAGGAGACCTTTTTATCCAGAGTGAATGTGTACAGGGTTGCATCAGATGTGCTTTTAGCTCACTTCTCTTGCCTGAGCTTGCTTGGCTTGAAATGTGAGTTGTGATGATCTTAAAAGCCGATGAAGCAGCACATGAGGGCAGTAGCTATGGGCAGTGTGTGAAGACTGGTTGTCATTAATCAGGAAGTCTGGCTGGCGCGTCTCCACTCTCTTTAGTGACCAGCATGACCGAGTTTTACTGAAGTTTTACTAAAGTGGAATGCTGTGGATCAAGAAACCCACCAACTGTTGAAACGAAGTTAAATTCTGTATGACCCAGAGTGGTGAACCAGAAATCAAATTGGCAGTGGTGTGTGGTTCTTCCTTCCGAGAAGATGTACACAAAGAGGACAAGGACGCTGTGAGGTAGAGTGCTGCCATCCCCACCACCCACCTGGGCCCTGGGACTGGGCCTGTGAGAGTCAGCGGGCTTTGTCCTGCATCCATCCCTTTCAGAACATGTGTATCCTTGCTGCCAGCCTCTCAGCAAAGTCATGCTGTTCATGGGTGCTGCTCAGGGTTTTGTTCTTGGGTGGTGCTGAGGTGTGGGACAGAGCAGCTCCAATTCCTGCTCTGCAGTCCAGCCCAGGGCTTCAGGGCAGCTGCAGGAGGGGCGTTGCTCCTGTCCTGAGGTCCAGTCACCTGGAGGCTGCCCCAGTCCCCTCCTGCTGTAGTCATTCATGGCACCCAGGACACTAGTGTCAGATCTCCACCAGCTCCGGGTTTGAAGACCCTTGTTCTCTCCTTCATGAAGCCACAGCATGTGCAGCCCACACAGAAGTGCTCCTGCCCTCCATGACTGCTGAGGGGGTCCCCAAAGCATGCAGATTTTGGCTTTAGTTTGTGGGGAGGAGTTCACTGAGTCATCAAAACCAAATCCCTCCTAAACAGAAACAAAACAAAGCTAAAACCCACCATGCACCTCAGAAAACGTGCAGCAGCCCAAGTAGATCAGCTGCAGTAAAGCTTAGCTGCTGAAGCTAATGGGGCTCAGGATGTGTGCTGTCCCCATTAGATGCGCCTCACATAGCGTGTTGGCATGGTACCTGGCAGGAAGTGAGACAGCCCAATATAGGCGTTCTTCAGTGCCCCCCTCAGGAGAAGGGGAGGGGAGGAAGACGGAAGCTGCTTGGCCAGGTCCTGCATTCACATTGATTCCCAGCTTCCTGTAGCATGACCTCTGGAGCCTAGGCTTCCTGTACTCGGCTCTGAGTGTTGTATCTCCAGCCCCTTCTGGTCTCTCCCTGACATAGGCTCTTTACTCACACCCGATGACTCTTGGGAGATGATTTGCCTTCCTATTCCTCTCTGTCAGATGCCACCTCCCCTGGATGGCATGCCATTCCTGCCCTCCAGTCACCTTGACCAGTCTTACTTAGTTTTCCCACTAGGCATGGTGTAATCCCAGCACTAGGAGCTGAGCCAGGGAGGTCTCCTGGAATACATAGTGACTTTAAAGCAAGCCTGAACTACGCAATAAGACTTTGTTTCAGAAACAAGTAAATAAATAAATATTAGAAACAATTTTCCTAAGCTAACAGAATCTGAAATTAGTTGAAAGTAGGATACTATATTACAGATACCTAGTATGATTTCAAACCTGAAAAAACCTGGCAGAAAACAATCATTGGTTCTTCCTTCAGCTTACTAACTTCTCCACAGCATCAGGGAATTGAAAGTGGGGTTCACAATTCTATTTACTTACACCATGCCCTGTGTGAGGACCACTAGAAGAAAAACGAGCAACAGAACATCTGGGATTGGGGCTCGACAGTGGCCCCCTCTGGGCAGCAAGCGCAACAACACAGGGCAGGAGCAAGCAGCACTGTGGGCACTCCTGTGCACACTCGGGGCTGAAGCTCCACTGAGTCCCTACCAGAGTCAGCCAGGAGTGTAAGAAGGACATTTAAAACATGCAAGCAAGCAAAGAGAGCATAGATCTCTGAGGCCAGGAACAGAAGAAATACACAAGTTCAACAGGAAATGGTGAAGCCAGGATGAACAGTGCAGGGCCTCAGGTCCCTTTCCCTGGAGGGTGTAAGCTGCTGGCTTCCCAAGTTTGTACCTCGTTGCCCCTCGCTGTGCTGCTGCACTGCACTGGGAACCCCCTCCCTCCTGGGAGACAGCCATGCTGCATCCCTTCCTTGAGGTGCTTCTGGCTCTGCATGAATTGGCCATTCGCTAGGGCTCTGCTGAGCTCCTGTACGAATGTCAATCGCATACTCTGGTCTGTAGTTGTCTTCATCCGAATATGGTGTTAGGGTGATGCTGGCCTCACAGAGTGAGTTTAGAAAGGCTATCAGGGTATTATTTTAATAATTGGCTGCTTTGTGAAACAGAAAGCTGTGAAGGTTTTTCCTTTTTCGATGTTAACGAATCCTCCATAAGTCAATGCTTTGTATAAAGCTAAGAGACCCATATTATTACTTAGTACTTTTGTAAATCAATTGCAGAATAAGTGGCTATTTAACAAGTCTGTGGACTCCAGAACGTTTTTAAACATGTCACTGTGTTTCGTGGGACATTGATTTCTAAAAGACTACACTCTTGCCTATTTGTTATAGCAGACAGCAAATCACATTACCAGCTGACACTGTTACATTGTGCAATGACTGGTGGAAGCGTGGTGTAATTAGTTCGGCCAGGGTGCCAAGCATGGTGGCACACACCTGTGATCTCAGCACTTGTAAGGCCAAGGCAGGAGGATCGCCATGAGGTAAGAGGCCAGCGGGCTACATAGTGAGAACCTGTAGCTTTTATTTCCATTTTCTCTAACTAGATTAGATAAAATATAGTTGGCTTGAACTGTGGAGCCAAGACCTGGTGTTTTTTTAAATGCTTTTTGTACTAGGAACCAAACTCAGGACCTCACACTTGCCAGGCAGACTCTGCATTGCCGAATTACATCTCTCGTGTTCTCATTGAGGTTAGCCAGTATAAAAGTGGACCACTGTACTTAAAAGTTTGCTTTAGGCTAGACCGCCTTAGTCTTTGGGTTAACTTTCTAGGTTGCCAAAATTACTTACAGATATCCAGTCCATCTCCCAGAGGTCACTTCCATGGTGGAGTAGTGAGAACCCATCTGGTCTGGGTTCTTGGTGCGCACAGTTGGCGTGCTGCACCCCCAGTCCATCTCCAGCAGCATTAGTAGGTGTGCATCGTAGACACCAGGATATAGGCAGCATAGGACTCGCAGGAGCTGGTAGGTGGTGGCGGGAGGATGCACAGGGTTGGCAGAGCTCCCAGCCGCTATCACTAGCCTGTGCTCTGGTACTGCTGGTACTTGCTGGAACTCCCATCTTTCCCATGACAGCAATCTGGTTTTGATCTTCATTTTTCAAATCCTGCTGTGCAGCTGCTAGACCTCAGTGCTAGGTTTAGAGTGTCCTTTAACGGTCTTCACTGTTAAAACTGCATTTGAGTATTGATAATTTTTACCTGTGGCCAGAGAAATAGATACAGCAGTGAGTTGAAGCTGTATTTCATGAATTCAGTGCTCAGTTTCAGTGGTCATTTCCTGGATCCAACTGAAAACGTGGATCTCTGCTCTGCCCTAGATGCTGAGAGTCACATAGGCGACAGTGCAGATGTTTCTGGTGCGTGGTGACGGGGTGACCTGGCCTCTACATGCCCCAGATTCCAGTTGAAGGGTTCTGTGGAATTCAGAGAAGCACAGCAGACAGCCAGAGAGAGAGTACCTTTGGGATAGCTCCCGTGATTGCAAGGTGTGTGTTCCATGGAGCCGCTGCCTGACCCGCTGGAGGTTGGCAGGCAGAGTACCCTGTGCCTGCCTTCCTCTCCTGAGTCCTTGGTCCACTCCCTGGGCAGGCTCCTCTCCCCAACTTTGCTGCTGAATTAGCTCCAAGCTGCCGTCCTCTGTGCCTGTGCCTGGCTTCGTGTACTTTCCAGAAGCACGGCTCTGGATGTTTTGTTTTTAAAACTAGGTCATCTCCATGCTCGAGGCCCACCCCTGTGGAGGCCTTTTCTGTCTGACCACATTTCTTGGTCAGGCAAGCTTTTCATCATCCTTGCAGTCCCTGCATTCCGAGTACCCTAAGTCAGCTTCTGCTAGATGCCCCAGGTGTCCCCACTGTGAGGCTCAGCCTGGTGCGCCTCTGCATTTTGGCCCATTCACAAGTTACACTCAGCCTCCACTGCTTGTCCTCCTCGACCTTCCTGTGTGTCTCTGCCTTTTTAGTGCCTGGGTCTCCAGTTGTTGTCTGGACCCTGTTCCTCATCTGCTCAGGGGCGTGGCCCAGGTGCCAGGTCAGAGGTCTCCTGTCATTCATTCTTCCACATTCTGCAGGGCTCAGTGACTTCCCTCTTGTGATCCTTCCCCTTGCTACTAGGATACTGTTACTCCCCTTTCCCTTCCTAGCCTTCTCATGATTTCTTCTCAGTCTCCTCAGCATGTCTTTGGCTGACTGCAGTTGGTCCATGGAGATGGATGCCTTGCTGTAGGGTCCTGGGTGTGGCTCCTCCCCCACACTCCTCACCTCCAGAGATCACTTGGCCTCAGAGGACACTGGTCCAGCTCACCTCCAGCATCACTGTTGGGCCATCGTTGGCTGTATTAGTTTCACTCCAAGGGGCCTCTGGATTTGTGTTTTGTTTTCAGTCTCACTGCTGTGGTTAAGTGCTCCCACTTTTTCCTTCCCAGTCGTTGGGGTGTGGATTTCCTCAAGCACACATGTTTGGGTGGGGCCTCCCCAGCAGCAGTCCCAGAGGCTGGCAGTGGGCCTGTGTGAGGGCTGCATTTGCACGTGTGGGATTAGTGCACATGAGTGCAGGTGCGCATGCACTTACTTTCTGCTTTCTGCCACTACCACACGTTCAGTGTAATCTAAGTCAGAACTTGGGGTGTTGAGGTACTTACACAGTGACAGGTAATACTCAGATATTGGTTGATTAATTACAAGACTTTAGCTGCTGCTTTCTAAAAATTGGTTGTTGGGTCAAATGTGACAATATGTAAACATGATGGACTAGGGAGCTGGAGGAATTGGGGTCTGATTTCTTTTGTTACTGGAGTGTTTCACTCATTTTTATTACATTATAAAGATATATTATAAATTATAAAGAAAACTTACTCCCAAGGCAGTGAAAGGCTTAAGAAAAACACCATAATAGAAATATATTGCATATTTTTTGGTATTTTCTAGTCTTAATTTTCTGAATCTACCACTTCATTATGGTCATTTACCAACAGAAAAATGTGGATCCAATTAGATAGAAATAGATATGATTATATCTGGATTGAATTAGATGGGATTGAAATCTACTTAGAGCTCTTGTAATGAATGAGATGATTCATTGGCCTGCTGACCTGTTACATAAATGCTAAGGTCTCAGCATATCCTGTCCACTCCTCCAGCTTGAATTCTACCTGCTGTGTTTGGTTTTGTGTCTGTGGCACTGGCCTCTGACCAGGACCCCTACCCCATGTAAAATGGGCAGCTTCCTTTGGCTGTAAAAAACACGCAGGGGATTCCATGGTTTTTTAGTGTATTACAGAGCTGTGTGCTTATCATCCTGCACATGCCAGGACCTCTCAGTCACTCCAAAAAGACCCAAGTCCATCGTAGTTCCTCCCCACCTCCCTCCCATCGGTCCATGGGAAGCGCTGCTCTGTCCTGTGCCTGTGGGTTTGCCCTTGGGGACATTCTGTAGATGCAGACTTGGGCGTGCTTGACCTCTGTCTGGCTTCTCCCATTTAGTGCCGTGTGTTGTGGGGGGTCCATGGCCCAGTAATAGCCCGCTGTGGATGTACTGCAAGGTTGAGTTCTCTTCATGTGTGAACGGGGGCTGCTTCCATTCCAGATATATTATGGAGAATGCTGCTGTGGACACATGTCCACCTTTGGTTACGGACCCAGGGGTGGGGTTCTGAGGCTCTGTTGCCAGAGTGGCTGCCGCTTTCCAGCTCCGTGGCGTGAGGGCCATAGTCCCTGGCCCACTGGTGCCACTGTCCAGAGGCCTGGTGGCTGTCAGGTGGGCACTGGCTGTGGCTTAGATTTACATTTTCTGAGTAACGGTTGATATTGAGCACTTCTCCCATATCTTTGGAGAAATGTCTACACACAGCTGTGGATTTGTTTTTATTTAGATGATTTGCCTTTTATGTTGTTGAGTTGCACGGGTTCCATGTATATTCTGACTATAAATTCCTATGTGATTCCGACGTATATTCTATGAGTTGTCTTCATTTTACATATATATTTATTTATTAAATTATTTTGACATTAATCTTGGTGTCAGCATGTTTACATTGTTTAATTAAATTTTTTGTACATTTTTTTTTTTGATACAGGGGATCCAACTCACAACCTCACACTTGCCAGATAGGCACTTGTGCCACTGAGTTAATCTCCAGCCCTTCTTTTTGTAATTCTTAGAAAAACTAATATGTGAACCAAAGTAGTTCATAAAGTATAAGATAATATGAATGGCATAGTATGTAAAGAAGGTGGAAAGATTAAAAACTGGTTTTAAGATCTTTTGTCATCAAGATCTTAATTGTTCTTCATTCCAAAATAGCAAGTGTAATACGTTAAGAGGTTATTTTTCTGGTCAGTATAGGCCCAAATTAAGCTGTCCTTTTCCTTATCAGCAGTGAACATTTTCATATTTATTCTAAGATTAATTTAAAACTTGGAGGTCATTTGGGCAGGGGTGTGGTGCTGGGTTTCTCAGGTAGTACCCAGCTACTACTCCCTCAGCCCTCAGTGGAGTTTCCGCAGCAGGGACTGTTACATTGGTGAATATTTATTGTTGTTTTAAAATGCAAGTAGATCAGGAAGCTCTTTTCTTCTTAGAGGAGATGCTGTAGGAATGGGGTCATTTTTAACTTAGCAGCTCCAACCATCATGGAAGGAATTTCAGGCCTTTCTGTCCCTGGTGCACGAAGCAGGCAGACGGGCCCAGCCCTGAGAACCCTGTGTAAGATGTGAGGCGGGTGTCAGAGCACCCCATTCATGTGTCAGCCACAGAGCTGGTGGGGAATCTCCCGTCACCATAGGAAGGGGCAAAGGCCTGGATGGCATAAGTTTCAGAACAAGTTCTACATCTGAAATCACAGTGCTTGCACTTGAGTGTGTTTAGCTTTCTTATGGGATAGTTATACCTGGGGAGACTTATTTGCTGGCCGTTACTCAAAGTCAGTTGGCCTATGGATTTGGCATAAAACGCTTGCAAACCTCTCCCTCATTGTTTCCCTCATTGCAGGCCTCAGGAGTGCAAGTTGCTGATGAAGTATGTCGCATTTTTTATGACATGAAAGTTCGGAAATGCTCCACACCAGAGGAAATCAAGAAAAGAAAGAAGGCTGTCATTTTTTGTCTCAGTGCAGACAAAAAGTGCATCATTGTTGAAGAAGGCAAAGAGATCTTGGTTGGAGATGTGGGCGTGACCATCACTGATCCCTTCAAGCATTTTGTTGGGATGCTTCCCGAGAAGGATTGTCGCTATGCCTTGTACGATGCAAGCTTCGAGACCAAGGAATCCAGGAAAGAAGAGCTGATGTTTTTCTTATGGTAAGCATATGAGCAACAGTGAGTGTCTCAATTACTTCTTTGTTGCTGGGACAGAAGCACTCAGCACCCAGAGTTAAAGTAGGAGAGGTTTATTTAGCTCATTGTGTGGAGGTTTCAGTGCATAGCTGGCTTCAGGGCAGTGTGGCATGGCAGAGCAGGGGAGGGAGGAGGCAGCAGAGGAGCAATACAGCCTCTTTGTGCCCCTTCTGTTCCCTCTGGACCACATAACCTTGAGTGGATAGCTCTCGCACCCAGGGCAGGGCACCCTTAATCTCAGTATCACATACTCTAGATCCATCACCCTCCAGAAAGTCCCACCTGTGCCCACATGAGGCTTTGGGAGGGGACATCTGGATGCAAACCACAGTGCTGACCCTGACCCTCTGTTAATCTCATAGTCAGCAGCTGGAGAACTGGTTCCAAGAGCAGAGTGACTTTAAGTCAAGCTGTTTGCAGTCCCTGTCACTTAGTTCTTAATTATAAGGCTTCATGAGGTCTTAGCTGGGCCAGAATGCAATTTGAACTGCACTTGATCTGCTTCAGAGAACACAGCTTTCAGTAACTGATTTTGGTGGTGGACAGGCAAGGGACAGGTTGTATGCATCTTGTGGCTCATGGCGCCCAAGTGTTATTACCTCTTTCCTCCTTCACCTGCCAACCAAGACCCCGCAGCCCCACAGTCCCTCTACTCAGCGCCCTCTGTGGGCCTCAGGGCTGCACTCCTGACAGTGCTAGTGCCAGTCCTTACCCTGTCCTTGCTGGATACACACTGTGGGGAGACCTAAGACAGTTATGCTTCGGTTAGTGAAAAATAAACATTGTTTCTTTTGAGTCACCACATTGCAGGTTCTGGGTTGTGCGAAGGACAGAGTGCCTTCCCATCAGTGCTGAGAGCTCTGCGCCTCCCTTGCTCTCGAACCTGGCTTGCTAGGGCCGAGAGCACAGAGCACCTGAAGTGTGGTATGTGTATTGTGAGTGCTACCGAAACACACCCACGTCCTGCACTGTGGTGCAGTGTGGGTACCAGGAGAGGGTGGGAAGTCTGGGCTGCAGGGCCCACAGAGAGCAGAACACTTCAAAGGCTGACACATAGGCCTGGGGTCTGTTCCAGCAAAGACCTGTTTATAGTCATCATCTGGCCTTTTTGAGTTTGAGAGTATTGGAGGTTAAGCTTTAGAGAACAGTCATGTGGCCAGTCCAGTAACGTGGTTGATCATTTATTTTTGAAAACCCTCCTTTTACTACATTGTTTTGTGTGTCTCGATGTGGCCAGGGTGGGAATGTTCTCCAGCTTCCAAGGGGAAGGGGAGGGGCTACAAGCTTTCCTTGGTACTGTGACCCAGGCCAGGTGCTTTTAGCTAGGTGCCACTGGCAGTGTGGGGCAGTGGTGGCAACCCTATAACAGTGCCGCGAGCTCTGAAAGGCATGCCCTTGCTGGCCTGGGGCAAAAGGGGATGAGCCTGTGAGGTCAGGGGCATGGGGCTTACCAACCATCAGGCCAGGAGCTGTGGCTTCCGCTCTGTGTAGCACCCTCAGCCTGCCTAACCCCAGCATCGGCCTTCTGCCACAAGGTGTGCCCCAAAGTTGGAGCAGCTGTGCCAAAGGCTAGCCTTGGAGGCGGGACTTCCTCCCACTCTGCTGTCTTGATTGGGTAGGGAAGGTGCACCAGGGGTCCATGAGGCTCTCAGAGTCCCTGCTTCTGGGGTTTTGCAGATGAGGCCAGCTGGGTGTAGGCTTTGGAACGGAATGCCTTCGCTTGCAGAGTGTTTTTCTGGTTTTTATGTATTTTTAAACTATGAAACCTTATACATTTTTGATAACACTTTGAAAATAAAAGGAAATGTAGTATAAGTGCAGTAGTTTATTTTGCACTGCTATATATTTTAGGAAAATCTGCAGTTGTGTTGCAGATGCTTTCCCAGTGTCTTACTCTCCCCTTGTTGCTGAAATGAAACACTGGATACCCCAAGTTAAAGGAGGAAATAGTTTGTGGAGGTTTCAGTCCATAAGTGGCCAGTTCCAGGGCAGACTGGCTGGCAGGGGGATGTCTGCTCCCTGCTCATGTTAGCAGGAGGCAGCAAAAGCTGCCAGAGACGAGACTGAGCCTCTTTCCACCCCTTCTATCGATGTAGGCCACCTGCCTTTGTGTAGTGCTCACACCTTTCATCCCAGCACTGGACTGCGAGTCAGTCACGCACTCTAGGTTCAGCCACTTCCGCCCCCCATGACTGCACAAGGCTTTGGGGGACATCCAAACACAAACCACAACCCCCCGGCAGTGCAGTCCAGGGCCAGAGCGCAGTGTATCACGTGTGCACAGTGTGTGTGTGAGGGGGTGGCAGCGAGCTTGGCTGTGTGTGACTGAAGTGCTTTTCCCCTGCAGGAGCAGTCAGTACGGGACACAGGCCTACTGTCTCCCAGCCCCAGGGCAGCACCTGTACTTATAAGGCAGCAGTGTGCACAGTAATGGAATTAGCAAGTGCTCAGGAGTTGTCATTGAACTTCACTTCTCTTTTGGCAGTGCTGGGGATCAAACCCAAGGCCCTTCACAGTGAGCTCCATCCCCAGTCCCTTTTTTATTTTGAGACAGGGTCTTAGTTTTCAGGCCAGACTTGAACTCAGAGTTCTCTCCTACCTCAGCCTCAGTCCCATACTGCCAGGCTTAAAGGGGCCTGTGCCATGTACCAGCCACATTCCTCTGTTGCTGAGTCAGTGCTGCTGTCCCCTCTCTCCTGGTGCTGGTGGTGCCCCTTTCTCCTCGACCCTCTACCAGCCGCTCCACTCACTCTCGGCATCCTCCTGGACAGGGCTCCAGAACTGGCCCCCCTGAAGAGCAAGATGATCTACGCTAGCTCCAAGGATGCCATCAAAAAGAAATTCCAAGGTACACGCAGGGCTTGGGCCTGAAGGGTGTAGGGGCTCCTGGGGGCACCTCACTGTCACGGAGAGAGGTGCTGTGTTCGCCTGCTCCGACTCTTGGGCCGCCCCTGGTGTGTTCCCGATGTTTCAGATCACCCATGTCAGCACGTGGACAGTGACACCAAGAGTCACAGTGGCTTCCTGGAGTCCTCGCTGCAGTGCCCTCACGAGGGCACTGTGGAGTAGTGTTGATACTGCCGAGTTGCCTGGTCTGGTGAAAGCAGCTTGGTTCCCGTTGGTCCAGAGCCTGGAGCCAGCCCACCACACTCCCCATGGGCCGGACAGGGAGCCACTAGTGAGGGACCACACCTCACGCTGGTGGCGCTCAAACCCGTTTCCAGTCCCACCTGACTTGCTGGCACTGAGGTGCAGGTGCCTTGCGGAGGGCATGGGCTCTGTTGAGTGCTGCAGCCCAGCATGGCAGGGGACCCTGCCCTCCTCTGGGTGCACACGCATGGGGGTGTATGTGTGCACATGTATGCACGCGTGTGAGGCGCAGGTGGACCCGTGTGAAGCAGGTGCTGCTCCTGCTGCAGACAGCGCCACAGTCTGTGTTCCTGAGGCACCCAGGTTGATGCATGGAGTTGCCGACTAACACTTGTTACTCCTGCACAGTGGCTCAGGGTGGTAAATAACCTGGCTTACTTGCAGTCTCTGTCAGTAACGTGATTTCTCTGTGCTGTGAGCTTTAAACCAGACGGAGGTGGTGGAGACGCTGGCCTAGGGCTGCCCTTGTCCTAAATGCAGCTGTTGTCTACCCCCAGGCATAAAGCATGAATGTCAAGCGAATGGGCCGGAAGACCTCAACCGGGCCTGCATCGCCGAAAAGCTGGGCGGCTCTTTGATCGTTGCCTTTGAGGGCTGCCCTGTGTAGCGTCGCTGACCCAGTGCCACAGCCCAAGCTTCCGTGTCTAATGTTGCCCTCTTGCTCGATAAGGAAAGCAGATGCATTTACTCCAGGGTCTCACCAAGGGGAGCTGTCTCGTCATCCTTAGAGTAAATATTCTACAAAGCTGTGCATCGCGGCCCCAAATAAACCCTAGCATCCCCAGTCTGATTGGTGTGAAATGAAATTCTTACTGGCCAGGTGCCTGTTCTGATGAGTTCACTTAGGAAAGATGTGTAACAGCAATTCATGGAGCGGTGCAGAGCCCATAAGGAGAGTCATCTTTTCTTAACCTTCATAGTCACTGTTTCTTTTGCTTAGAAAATGGATCATAATCTGGTTATAATTTAGGCCCAGAATTCTTCCCAGACCCCCAAGAATGGAGCGTCCCCTAATGTGTGCACACTAACCGCCAGCAGCCCAAGCCCCTGCCGTGTCCTGGAGCTGCCTCCAGGTAGAAGTCGCAGCCGCTGTGACCATGGCCTTGCAAGGGCATCTCCAGGGCACGGCCACCCCGCCCGGCTGCAGGGAGATGGGGTATGGTCAGCTTCCTAGCAGGTGCCCCTCGTCTGGGTAGGCCTTGCTTGCGAGTCTGGGGGCTGCGCTCCACAGAGCACTTGTCACTTGTGTGAGGTGGGGAGCTGGTGTCTAGCGACACCTGGATGTGACCATCCACACCACAGGCTTGACATTTGAACAAGTGAGAAATGCACAGTTGACCTTAAAAGTAGCAGTTACTGGCTTTATGTAATAAAGGAAGCATTTTTACCTTCTCTCTGTGGTGTCATTATTCACGTGCGGGTAGGGGACAGAGGGTCTTGGCTTCCACAAGGGGCCCTGGGGTTTCTCGGGCTTGGTTTCCCTTTCCTGGTTGGCAGGAAAGTTGGGAACCTGCTGCTCCTAATGTCCACTCAAGGCGAGGCTTGGGGGCCAGACAGGCTCCTGTTTTCCTCAGAGCTGCAGGACCAGCAGGGGAAGTGTGGCCAGTGTGGGTATGACTTCTGGATGAGACCCACCAGCCCAAGTAGCACCAAGGAGATGAGACACTGCCCCCGGCCCAAGCCTTCTGCTCCCTTTGCCTACAAGCTCAGCAGTGGCCTTCTCTCCTGGGGTGGGAGGTCACTCTGGGGCCATGACCTGGGAGACCATAAGCCTCATGGAGGCTACCATCACCTTAGGGAAGGTTTCTGGGTGTCCTGGCACCTGTAGCTGTGTGACCAAAAGCCAGGGCTTTTGAGCTGCCCTGCTGAGTTCTGAGGGGGTGCTCTGGTACCCTAGCTGCTGAGCCCAGCCTCTGCTGGCAGGTGTGGGGGGTGCTGAGCAGCTGGGGGTACCGCTGCAGGCCAGGGAGGACTTGTCCTGGGGACCCCATATCAAACCCCCCCCACCACCACCACCTATTGGGCCATTGCTTCTACCAAAGCCAGAAGCTTGATGACCACAACTTCTGTGCCTCTGGGCAGGGTCTCGCAGCTCAGCTGTACCTTGTGCTGTAGTACAGACCCTGGCCCAGGGTGATGATTCACAAGGCCCTGGTGTCGCTACTCCCCAGGATGTAGCCACTGTTGCAGGTATCCTCTGCCCCATCTTTCCTGGACCCATCCTCAGGTCCTGCACCCACAGGAAACCAGACCCACTGCCATGCCTCTTTGTGGAGCCCTGTGCCCCAGGGCCAGGCCCAGCTGGCACCAAAGGCCTCAGCCTTCTTTTAAAGACTACCACAGAAATGTCTCCTGCCCTGTGGTCCCGAGTTAATGGAACAGGTGACTCTCACCACACTTGGTGGGCATCCCATTCCTTTCCAGTCACCCCTGAGATGCCACATCTTCCTGTGAGCCCATCTTGTCCAGGACAGCTCACAGGCCCAGCCACACACAGGCTGCAGTGGTAGCAGGGGACCCATGTGCCATGGGGCTTCCAAGAGTCCGAGTGAGCTGTTCCTCAGGTGCCTGCCTTCACCACCCTGCCCCTTATGCTGCTACCTTCCAGGAACTGTCCTGACCCCATGTGGCCCAGGGCTCTGCCCACACCTTGAGGCTGGGTGGGGATGAGCCAGCACCTGCTCAAGCAGCCCCTGGGCCATGCCTCAGAGCTGTGCCAATCCCTTCCAAGTTGTCACCTCTGGACCAGGCTGTCCTGGGTCTCTGTGTTGTTGAAGTCACAGAATCAGAGCTGGTTTCTACCAGTGAGGTGGCTAGCAGAGGTGGAGTGTATATGGGGATGTCCCTGGGTCTCCCCAACCTTGGGCGCGGGAGTGACTCTGTTCTCTCCTGCAGTTCCCTGCCCTCCACTGCCCAGGTCACCCCAGGCCTGCTCACACAGCACCTCGGTTGGGCTCAGCGCCCCAGGTCCCTAGCTCTGGGAAACAAATGCACCATGCTGTCCCCGGGTGGCCCTGACAGGAGACACAAAACCAGTGCCGGGCAACACGTTGGTTTAATGGCATCAACATCCAGGAGGTCACGCACAGTTCCGCTGAGTGACTTGGGGGAGGGCGGTGGCCTCCGAGGACCCTTCCCCTCTGCGCCCTGCCCCTCCAAGGAGACTGGATAATTGCACTGGCTGGCGTCCCCATGCCCCAGCCCCTCATGCCATGTGTCAGCTTAAGTGCGCTGGCGTCTGTGCAGGCATCTACATGGGCGGCCAGGCCCTGGCATAGTGTTTCACACACGAGGCGGGGTCTTGTGCGGCAGGGTCTGCAGGAAGAGCGGCTCCACGGCTCCCCTGGAGATTCTGGAAGTTGGGCCTGGGAACGCTGTGTGGTCGATTCACTTGTGAGGAATGTGTAAGGCATTTTGGTAACAGGAACGGTGACTTCCCTCAGAGGCTCAGACGGAGGTGCCCTCCTTCGGGCCGCTGCCATCCTCCTGCAAACACAGGCACGTGAGGGACACTGGGCACAGTGCTACCCCTGCTCTGCCCAGGTCTCGAGCCCCACTGCACCTGCCCCTATGTGTGGCCCTGTGCAGGTAGCTACTCACCACTCTTCCCGGCTGTTCCTGCAGCTGCTCCACCTTGGTCTGCTCCCCCACCAGCTGCCCCTGTGTGGTCCCCAGGAGCCCCTGCAGCGTGCTGGTGGTACAGCCCAGGTCACCTGTTAGCTGCTGCTCCTCCAGTCTCTCCTGCAGGCCAGGGCAGGAGAGCTCAGCCAACACAGCCTGCGGGCCCCACCTGTGCCCGTTGCTGTGATCACTGCATCCTGTTTTCCATCTGTCCCATGACCAATGCCTGTAGCTGCCCCATGCCCACAGAGCCACAATGCCCAGCCAGTGCTGTAGAGTGACACCCTCTTCTCACAACCCAGCCTGCACTACCTTCAGCTGTGCCACCTCGGCACCTGTGGACTGGGGGCCAGTAGCGCGCAGCATCTCCAGCTCCTTCCGCAGCTGGCACACCGTGCTCTGGGCCTGCAGGGCGGTAGGCAGGCAGTCAGACCCCTCGAACTGGTGCCTGACCTAGGCTGGGAGCCCCTCCAGGAGACATGAGACCCGGTGCTGGGCAACACATTGGTTTAATGGCCCTGTGTGGGCTCCCCTGGAAGCCCCTGGGACCGGAGGCCAAAGTCGAGGGTTCCAAGGGCTCCCTGGGCTGTGGGGAAGGACCTGACCTCCTCGAACTCAGCCTTGAGCTTCCGCCGCTGCGCCTGCTCCTCCTCCAGGGCAAGCTCTGTCCGCTCCAGCTGTGCTCGCAGCTGTCAGGAGACACCGTATACATGACTTGGGCACTGTCGAGGGGCCTTGGGACTGTAGGCACTTTCAGGCCACTTCCCTGGCCCAGCTTCCCCACCCTCCTGGGAGCAGGTGGGCTCATGGGGAGGTGCCAAAGTGAACCCTGGGGCCCAGGCTAGTCCAGCCCCGGCCCCTGGCAAGCCACAGGGACACAAGTGCTTCCAGTGCCCCCAGCCTGAATGACAGTGACAGGTGTGAGGCCCAGCTGCACGAACCTTCAGAGAGTCCGGCTCGGCTGAGGGGACTCCTGGGGACCCAGCCACATCAGTGTCCAACATGCGGCTCTTCATCTCACTCATCTGTTGCCTAAGCTGAGGCAGGGAGGGGCAAGTTTGTGCGCACCCAAAGCCAACCACATGGCCAGACACCCCAGCCCGGGCCCCCCAGGTCCCCTACTCCAAGCACACAGCTGTACTGGGTAGCACTAGGACCCGGGCTGCTGAGACCCACACTCTGCTGCACGCTGCAAGACCAGCCCATGCTGGTGTCCTGGATGACCATGTATTTGTGTGGTGTGCATCCACTGCTGGGCTCTTCTTGGCGTCCAGGGTTGATCAGGGGACCACCCTGCCTTGCAGGCTGTGGTTCCACTCGAAGCCCTGCTCCCAGATGACCCGATGGCCTTTCCCTGCCACTGTACTATTTAAGTTGAGATGCCTGGGAGTGTCTGCATCCAGCCCCTCTGTTGCTGGGCTCAGCCAATGCCCCTGGCTTGGGACAGCCTGGGTGACATCTGCCCTCCAATGAAGTGGCAGCACTGTGGCACTGCCAACCTGGCACACTAGGACGTTGCTTCCCAGAGCCTAGTGCTGCAGGTTTTAGCTAACCCTGCACTGCTAGGATTCTCAGCCTGGGCCTGGCAGGTGTTGTTGGCCAGCTCTGTCACACAGGTCCAGCACTGTCCCCAGCACCTAAAGCAGACAACGGCTTGGCCAGAGCTAAATGGTGGGCCCTGGAGGGACCTCAGTGCCCAGTGTCCCGTGCTACTGATGGTGACCTCACAAGCGTGCCCTCCAGTGCCCAGACTCAGGGGCTGCCAAGGATGGGGACAAGGACAGGGACAGAATGTGGGCACTGTAATCCCAGCAGCCACGGGTCCAGTGGGCTCTTCTGAGTACAGGGTCCTCTGAGTAGATGTCAGGACTCAACTGGCAAACATACTGTGCAGGTGCACGCGTGTACCCTCATGCACGCACGCACGTGTGTGCACACACACACACTCACAGCATCCCACCGGCTATGCCCCTGCCCAGCAGCAGCCACCTACCAGGTCGAGCTCCTGGCTCTGCTTCTGGGCTTCTCTCTTCGTGGCATCCAGCTGAGACTGAGAATCTAACAGCAGCTGCCTCAGCTGGGGACAAGAGAAGAGAAAAAACAGGTGTGAGCTGGCGCTGGTGAAGCCACACGCGCACATATGTGCACATCAGGCATACTGGGCTCAGGCCTCCCCACATGCCTGCCCACTGTGCCCTGTGGAAAGCCCAGAGCCAGAAACTAAGTGGGCAGGGCAGATCCCCCACTCAGTCCTGCTCCAAGTACTTCTCCAGCTCCGCCTCCAGGTGCAAGGTGTGCTTCCACACCTGTGGAACGGGATCGATGGCTCCAGAGCCTACACTGGCCTAGCAGAGGGCAGCCCCAGTATACATGCCCAGGGAGGCCCCGTGAGCCCCCCGTAAACCACAGGACCCTGAGCATGCCCCTGTTCTGGGGTCAGGGCCAGGTGAGCATCACGAATTACAGCAAGGTACACATGCGTCTCAGATGGGCACAGAAAGCCCTCAAGAGGGCCTGGGCATGCAGAGGTAACTTGGGGGGCTCCGTGATTGCCTCACTTCTGTGAGCTCATGTCCTGCACACCTGGTCTGAGCTCTCGAGCTCTCCTTTGAGCTTTGCGATCGTGTCTTCGAGATGCTTCACTGTGACCTGTGACTGCAAAGCAAGGAAAAGACCCTGTCACACAGAACAGCTGGGTGACCCTCCTGGGGCCCTCACCCAGGGGGACAGCCCCTTCCTGGGGTGGCTACAGGGGGACACAAGGCCAGGAGACAGGACTCAGCTGCTGCTCTATGATCTAGGGGATGGGGTCCCCAGAAACAGCTGCAACACATGTCTCTCCAGTGACATGGATACGGTGCGTGGGCCACCTACCTTCTGCAGCTCCTCCTCTTTGGCGCCCACCTTGGCCTTCCACACCTGATCCTCCTTCTCTACACTCTTCTGCAGGTCCTTGAGCATGCCCTCCTGTGGGACAGAGAAAATGAGGTGGGGCCCTGCCAGTAGCTCAGGCTCTGAGACACCAGGCAGGACACACTGCAGACAAGGCTCACGACCTCAACAAGGCTGGCAGGACTTGGGCACTGGGAGCTCTGGCACCAGTGCTGAGCATAACAATGACCCAGGACACGCTGGACAGACCCCGCACCATCCACCAGGAGGTTTCCCTTCTACCAAGGCTCCTCCGACAGGGACCAGCCCTGACACCCTGGCCTCCCCTCCTCCCCTCATTTAGCCCCTGGGAATCCTTGGAGCCCTCTCGGTTCACTGGGCCTTCCTCTCTCAAGTCACCACGCCCCCTACTGCTCACCGTCTCAGCCAGGATGGTGCGGTACTGGTCACACTCGGCCTGGAGGCTGCTCTGGGCCTCCTCGGCCTCCCGCAGCTTGGAGGCCACGTCCTGTGGGCAGATGGCAGGGACAGCATCTCGTCAGCCCTACACCGCACCTCCCCCCCTTACTACCCAGATCCCCAGGGCTCTTCCTGGGCCCACTCACAGGAGGAGGCTCCGTGGAGGCCAGCATGGTCTTCAGCAGCTCAGGGCCCCGCTCTCTGAGCTCCTGCAGCCACTCAGTGTAGCTCTGCAAGGAAACAGGCAGCAGGCTGGGACCGAGCGGTTGGGGCAGGGGCCTCGAGGGTCTGGTACTGCCTGCCTACCTACCTGGTGTGCTGAGGCTGAGAGCTCGGGGAGCAGCACCTGCAGGGCCTCCCTGGTCTGTGCCTGTACCTGCTGAAGCTGCTTCTCGGAATCCTCCTAGGGGGTGAGGACAGTGCTCAGCCCCAGCCAGATAGGGACAGGACCCCAGGAAGGTGGGCTCGCAGGCAGGGCCAATGGGAACAGTGAGGGGACCGGCATCCCTTGGTGGAGGAGAAGACAGGGCCCAGACCCCTCTGCCCTCCCCAGGAAGAACCCATAGCCCACTCCAAGCACCAGAAGCCTGGCTGTACTGTCCTGGGGACAAAGGAAGGAGCAGGGGTGCTAGTCACCTGCCCCTGGAGACCGGTGTCACTGTTGACTCGGCCAGTGTGGGACTTGCTGATGATAGACACCAACCCACCACACAGCCTGGCCCAGCCCTCTGAGCTGCCTGTCACCCAGTAAGGCCTCAGCGAGGTGACTGCCACTCTGCTGAACCAAACTTCCATTCTCATCTCCCCAGGTCGCCATAGGCAGGCAAGTGATGGCTCCAGTCACAGCCTCTGCCTCTGCCTCTGCCACAGGGTGGCCAGATGGCCTCCAAAGTCACCACTGCAAGGGCAGCTCTGCCAGCCTGGCCCACAGCCCACCCACCCTGTCTGTCTCGGGGTCCTCATGCCATTCCCCGGACAACCAGGGACAGGCACTGCTGCATGAGCGCTCACCTTGGCCCGTGTCAGCACATGTAGCTTCTCCGCACAGGTCCTCTCGGCCAAGGCCAGCGCTTCCATGGCCTTCCAGTTCTTCTCCCGGAGGTCCTAGGGGGAGAAGAGTAGCTCAGTGGCCCCCAGGGCCTGCAAGGGCACGCTTGCACCCCTTCCCTTGGCCCGGCTTGTGTGATTTGTCACTTTCTTGGGCACCAGCACAGGAAGGCACTGCACACACGATGGCAGCCAATGCAGGCCACCCGGGACATGAACAGGGAGGGGAGGGTGGCAACCACACAGGGACCCAGAGAATGATGGAGGGGCACAGGGAGAGGACCTCGCCTGCCAGCCCTGAGCCCACTCACGTTATTCTTTCCTTTCTGCTGCTCCATAGCCTCCCTGAGCTCGGTGGCCTCCTTCTCAAGACGCAATACCTGCGACTCCAGCTCCACAAGCCTGAAAGAGAAAGAGAGGTCAACGCCAGGCCCTGCATCCGCGCTGCATCTGCAGGGGGAGCCTCAAGCTCTTGGGGAGACACCACTCCCCACCTCTGGGGCTGTCCGTGGCCCTCCCCCACCCTAGCAAGGCATCAGGCATGCCTCCCCACTGCTGTCCTGGGGCGCAGACCCAGGGGCTTCATTCGCCTGCACCACTGGAAGCAGGGCTGATACTACAGAATGGACCTGGCGCAAGCTGGGAAGGACGATGCTGAAAAGCGGTCCCCTCCACATTAAGGCTCAGGACAGGCAGGAGATGAAGAAGGACATGTAAGCTCCCAAGCCCCAAAGCAGCCAGTGCTGGCCTAAATCAGCTGGCAGCAGCCACCAACCTAGGCTGACTGGGACAGATGCCCAGATGTCCCTGAAGGCCGTCCCGCCCACCCTGATGAGCACGGCCCTGGCCTACACTACCTCTCATCAGATCTTGAGAACAGCTCACAGTTAGCCTTGCAGACCATCACCATGGAACCCAACCCACCCTCAAAGCCTGACAGAACCCCAGAAAAGGGCCTGCAAGGTGGGTACAGGGACCCTGACAGTCACATCCTGGGCAGCTGCTGCCGGGCCCAGGAGGCCCAGGAAGGAAGCACTAGCCTCAACCCCAGAACAGGACGGCACGCAACTTGCTGCAGGGGAAATAAACCAGCTTCTGCTGGAGAGCTGTGTGAGGCACAGGTTAGCACTGAACTATCTGCTGCGGACTTAATTACTCCGGTGACCCACTTGCTGGGCAGGATGGGGTGTGAGCCCACAGACGTGGCTCAGGGACACAGCCACATGGGAAGCAAGGAGAGGCTGAGTCCGGCCCCCAAACCGCAGTGCCAACTGGGGCAGCAGGCACTGGCAGTAACACGTGAGCAGAGGGCACTGTCCACAGCTGGGCCACATTCCCACCATGCCCCTGTCCACGGTGACAGTCCAGCGGTGACAGTGAGTCCCTGCCTGAGGTTAGGCTTTCTACCCCAACACTGTGAGCTGAACTGTCCTCTTGTCTTTATAAATCTGGGTGTATCATGGGGTCCTGCACAAGGAGGGGACCTGACCCAGTCATCGGGTCATACTGGCCTATGGCAGCTATGTTGCCACAGCCACAGAAACAGGCCCACACACAGCCCAAGGGGCTGACCCCTGCCCCATCCTGCCTGGCCCCGTTTGTGGGTTCCCACACAGGGAGGCTTACTGTGTCTGTTGCCGTTCAGCCTCCACTTGGCTGACCTGGAAGAGACAGAGAGCGCGTGAGTCCCCAGGAGCCCCTGCGGGCAGCGGCTGGCACAAGTAGAGCCCCTTGCAGGCCATATTCTGCCCGCCACCCACTGCTGGAGAGGGTGCTGACCTGGGTACTGTGGGCCTGGCCCGCCTCCAGCAGGGCCTCGATGGAGTGCATGCGCTCAGCCAGCTGGGTGTTCTCGGCTTGGGCCTCCTGCAGCCGGCTGTGCAGCCCACGCAGCTCCTCGCACTTGCTCTTCACCTCTGCCTCGGAGGCCTGCAGCTTGCTGTGCAGCTCTGTGGTGGGAGGGCAATGGGGACCGAGCTGGAGCTTCCATCTCCCAATGCAGACAGGGCAGGAACCCAGCACCACACCTGCCACCCTGGGCTCAGACAAGGGCAGGGGTCCTGCCCTGCTTGCCTGGCCACTCCCGCCCCAATCACCCTGCATCTGGAGCCCCAGTGTCCTGCAGTGCAAATGCAACCGTGCCTTCCTCTGGCCACCTTGGCCACCAGGCAACTGTTCTTGGGGCATGGGCTGGCCTATTTGGGGTATTCCTGCCCCCCTCCTGACCTGGTCACAGACACCCCTCGGGCCCCAGGGGCCCTGGTGGGTGCCATGCCTGGCCCTGTGTGGCAGCCTCACCCATTTGCCTTGTCTGTGGCCGGTTCTGCTGAGCAGCGGAGCTGGGAGCTGTGGCACAGACCACCACTGTGTCCCCATCCCTACAGGTAGCACTGTTGCCATTCCAGGCTGGGCAGTGGCCAGGAAGTACAGCGAGGAGAGTCCAGCCCGTGTGGCCCCCAGAACCCCCACAACCCCCAGCCGCACCCACACCTGCTGCACGCTGTTGCTGCTCCTGGGCCTTCTCGGCATCGGCGCGCAGGCTGGCATGGCTGCTCTGTGTGCGGCACAGCTCCCGGCTGAGCTCGTCTAGGCGCTTCTGCAGGGCCTCCTCACTCTCCTTGTGGGACACCTGGCAGAGGCAGAGGGCGCGGTGAGGGCACAGCCCTGCTTGGGTGCCCACTCCAAGGCTCTGACCCCACAGACCCCACATTCCCTGCCTCCTCCTCTGCAGGATTCAAGATTAGGTGCATTTATGTCCTTCAGGGACACTGCTCCTCAAGGAACACCAGACACCCTAGCACATCCCAGGCCCAGGGTTCTCAGCCCTCTCCCTTCACATCAGCCCGAACTCCAGGGGACAGCTGCCTCAGATCCCTAGAATGGGCTGCTTCTGGGGCATGGCATGCTGCCTCAGATCCCCGTCCTATGGATGGAGCCAGGCTGCCCTTGGAGCTCTGGGTAGAGGTGCCAGGCGAGACCCCTGGACCCTCAAAGAAAAGGACTGGCCTTGGAGAGCAGCTGGCTCATGTGCAGGGCCACATGCCTGTTCCACGCCAGCTCTGGCACTCAAGCAAGGCTCTGGTGACTCCTCAAGGCCTCTCCCCACAGAATCTCAGCGGGGCTACTGCCCCACTGCGGGCACTGACAGTGCACTAACAGTGTCATTGGGGCTGAGGAAACAGCTGGTGTGGCCCGGGAAGCATGGGGACAGCTTCCTCCCTGGATAAGTCAGATGCCCTCCCTGAACCAGCCAACCTGCAGGCCTTGGCCTTGACCCAGAGGCTGCATAAGGACACTAACCCTCCCCCTCCCCCACCACAGGACTCAAGGCTGGAGCACAGAGAGCCCTGCGGCCAGACTCAGGGTCCACACGCCCACTGTAGGTCCCGGGGCAGCACACTGTGCCACCAACGTCCCATATGGTGAATGGCAGACATGAGCAATACCAAACAGCGCTGCCTTACAGGGTCAAGAGGACCACGAGCTCAGTCAAGGCCTGTGAGATGCTAGGGCTGCCAGGCTAGGAGGTACACCTTGTGCAGCTGAGGCAGGAGGACTGCTGGGTGTTAAATGCCAGCCTGGGCTTCAGGGGACCAGCCTGAACTACATAGTGAGACCCAGTCTCAAAACACAGAAACAAACTAACGGGTCCTGCAGCACTGCCCATCTCCAGCCGCCAGCCAGCTGCAGAGGGGTGACCAGCCCATCCCGCGTGTGCAGCCCTTACCTGCAGCTGCAGCATCTGCTTCTCAGAGGCAGCCACCTTGGCTTCCAGTGCCTTGCGCTGCTGCTCCTCCTGCCGGGATATCTCTGCCTTCTCCACCAGCTCCTTGCTAGCCTTGCCCAACTCCTGACGCAGCTTTGCCAGCTCTGCATTCTGCCTGTAGGAGTCACCAGCCACAGGGTTGGGGAGTTGGAGCTGTGCCCCGGCACCCATGGGCACCCCCAGACCCGTGCAGACTCAGTGTTCAAGGGGCACAGCCGGGAGCCTTCCAGTAAAGTCCAGGCTGCTACGGGAGGGCAGGGGTGAGGAGCTCAGAGATGCCACACCCAGGTGTCCTCCAGGCCTCCTCCATCAGAGAGGCCACACCAACTACCAGGTGCCATGAAGAGGATGGAAAGCCAGACTAGCTCTGGTGGGGAGGGGGACCCACAGATGGCCATGTGCTCACACCGCTCCTGTGTACGCACTTGCTCTCCACCTGGCTGGTGGCCTGGTTTAGGGCGTCACGCAGGATGGAGTTCTCTTGCTGCAGGCGGGCCAGCTGGGTGTTGGGGCCGTTCTCCAGCTGCTCCTGCAGCGTCCGGATCTGAGAAGCCGCCAGAAGAGGTCAGAGTGTGGCTTGGCCACAGGCAGAGCGGGGTTCTAGGCTGGGTTAGCAGGGGCACAGCACGCAGAGGGCACCCAGCCCCAGGAGGCCCCACACCTGAGCCAGGAAGTGGGAAGCTGGCAGACTTCAAGGCTCTAGCCCGGAGCCCCAGCCAGGCAGGACACTGGAGGCTCACACTTGCTCAGTGCATGACTTCCCAGGGCACGCACGCGGCTGCCACAAGCCCCAGCCAGGCTACCCTGCAGGAGCCCCGCATGTCTTGCCCTGTGAGCCCTGCAGTCCCTGGGGACCAGCAGCCACATGGACAACAGCATCAGCCGCTGACAGCGACAGTCTGCACAGGCTGCTGGCCTGCACCTTTGGGCAGCCCTGGTGTTCTCAAACCTCTTGTTTTAAGGGATTCCCCAGCTGAACCCAGCCTCACAGAGGCCAAGAGCTTGGGCCACAGGGCTGATTGCTGTGCACTGTGCACTTAGCTGCAAAATGCAGTGCTCACCTTCCTGCCTGGTTTGCTCTCACACTGAGCTACACTCCCCAGCCCTCTTCCATTCTGTACCCTAAGATGGGGTATTACAAAGCTCCCTGGCCAAGGTGCCCACCTTGCCCTGCAGCTGCTGCACCTCCTGCACATGCTCTCGGTAGCTGGCCTGCATGCGTGCCTGCACCGCAGCGATCTCCTGCTCCCGTGCCACCAACTGCCTCTTCACCTTGGCCTCACCAGCGGCGGCCTTGGCCTTCTCTGCAGCCATCTCCTGCAGGGGCAGCAGACAGGCGGTCAACAGCAGGCCCCTTCACTTCCGGCGGGTTGAGGTGGGCTCTCTGGTCCAGGCTGAGAGGTGGGGCTCCACATGGCCACCGTGCCTGGTACACAAACAGCTCTCTGGGAATATTCTTTTGGGTACTGGTCACACTTTGTTTTCCTGTGATTCAGGGGTGGAACCCAGGACCTTGCAGATGGTAGAGACAAGTGCTCTCCCGCTGAGCTGGACCCTCAGCCTTTGAATTTTACCAGAGACAAGTCTTATTAAGTTGCCCAGACTGGCCTTGAACTTGTGATCCTCCTGCCTCAGCCTCCAAGATAGCTAAGATTACACAGTGTGGCACTGTACCAGCTTTCTGGCCATACTTTCTTCCCAGCACCATTCCCCAGGCTTATTGGGTATAGTCTTGGCCATGATACAGGAGATCTGGCATTTTTTCTGAGGCCCCAGGGGCACAGCTCTGTCCCTACCCCGCCTCACCAAGGCAGATCAGTCTGATTCAGAACCTAAGTTCCTTCAGGCCCTGCCACTTACGCGGTGAGGATTCAGTGCACAGCCTAGCTTCAGGATGGAGGCCAGGTGAATCTTGTGGATTCACACTCACACTGGCCCTGAGGACCTGGAGGCCAGGCCAGCTGGGCTCTCCTGGTCTGGGAGCCTATGAGTTCCTGGAGCAGGAGCTGGACCTCCCCACAAGTGGGTTCCTGGGGACAAGGAACAGACTTCTCTGCCAGGAAAGAGGCCGTGGGCAGGGCTAGAGTGCAGCACAGAACCATCAATCTCAGTAGCTCCTGTGTGGTCCCCATTTCCCAAAGGGCCAGCATCTCAAGCAGTGCTGGGCTGGAGGCAGACAAAGTGGGCCAGACCCCGACCATCAGGACCCTAGAGCCAGGAGTGCCATGCAGGAGGAAGGGAGGAAACAAGGCCGGGCCGTAGCCCATCACCAAGCAGCTGTCTTGGGGGAGGCTGAGCTGCCTGTGCAGAGGGCAGCTCCCGGAGGTTCAGCCTCACAGGGACCAGGGCAGGCAGGTGACCCCTTGCTACAACAGTGACCTCTGTGTGGGACAGAGACAGAGCTCCCAGAGGCACATGAAGGAGGAAGCCATACTGAGTTTCCAGGGTAAGCAGGAAGCATCCACACAGCCCCAGGGAGGGAGCAAGCAGGCAGGAAGGGCAGGACAGGCCTGGATGGCGGGGTGGGGAGGCAGATGTGACCCATATTGCTCTGGGGCTATGGCCCAGGGGCAGAGCTTGAGCTCCTCTTGGAAAGCACCAGGAAACCTATGGGGGCCTCCTCAGGCTATGGAGAAGCCATGCCCATGGTTGGACAAACACTCAATGTCAACTCAGAGCCAAGGCCCACGCCAGAGCAAGACAAGAGAAGAAAATCGCTAGGGGCAAATTCTATGGCCCTAACTGCGCTGTGCAGACCTGGTGAGGGTGCCCAGGGGTTGCTTGGAGTTCTGGACTCTTCCCTGGGAGGTGCAAGTCTATAGAGCCCCAGGAGATGGGGTGTACAGCTCAGATGGGAGCCAGGTACAGACCCATAGACAGCTCCAGGGACGGGAAGAAATCAAGACTGTCTTTCTCTGTCCTGCTCCTGGGCACATTGCCCACCTCAAAGGGGCGTCTTCCCTATTCAGGACAGGAGGACGAACTGTCATGCTTCCAGTTCCCACTAGGCAGGAGAGGCCTCCAGGGAGGGCCACAGGCGGGCTAGCATGGATGTCCTGTGCAGGACACTGGAGCACCAGAGCTGCTTGGGAGAGCCCCCACAAACACAGCATGGTCCTGACACACCTGCCCCAGCCGGTGACTGTACCCAGGAGCCAGGACGTCCCTGCACATCACTCCAATGGCCCTCAGCATAAGGACAGAGGCACCCTGGCCCCATCTCTCAAGCAAACCACTGGGGATCCCTCCCCACTCTACCCGCAGAACAGCCTGTCACTGTGGGATGGCTGGTGACAGCCTGCTCAGGTCATCCCGCCATCACAAACTGAGGTCCTGGATCCCACGTGTTCTTAAAGTCACCATAAAGGCCTCCCCCAGGGGGGTCTCCCTGACACAGACACTTTCAGCTATATCACTCAGGACTTGAAAACAGCCCACTGGTCCTGGTTCAGGGACTAACAGCTCAACCTCAGAGCTGTCCTAAGCCCACAGCAGGACTTGGGCAGCCGTGGCCTCAGTGTGCAGGGTTGGGGGAGCCTGCGGAGGGGCGGCGTCCTGGCTCAGGCTATACCTTGTTGAGCTCCCTCAGTTTGCTCTTGGCCACGGCTGCATCCTCTTGCTCCGTGGCCAGCAGCTTCTCCTTCTCCTCCAGCTGGCGTTTCAGGATGGCCACAGGGTCACCTTTCTGAGTGGCCTGAAACACCAGAGCCATGTGAACATCCAGCAGACACATAGGGAGATAGCCCTGCCAGGGCATCCCAGGATCAGAGTGTCTCCACATCCACTGAACTGGGCCTGCAGGCTGGGAGTAGGGACAGTGGCCTACATTCCCCGAGCAAGGAACATTCACATCACTGAGCCCCAGGGACACGAGAGGGCGGCTATTCCCATGGCCTCGGGAGGGAGCCCCAGGCCTGCTAGTACCCAACTGATCACCCCTCTCTAGGGGGGTCACCCCAAATCCCCTGCCAGGTGAGGGCAAGAATGCTCATGCAGTGCTTCAGGGGCAGCAACCCACCTCTGCCCCTGCTGGCAGTGCGAGGAGAGTCAGAGTGGGGTTGGGCTCGTCCTCTCCCTGGACCTCCCTTTGCTGAGCCTCATCTCCAACCTGCTGGGCCCCCTACTACCACCCGACAGCGTCCAGTTTGGGCAGCAGGTGACCGCAGCACAGGACTCCACTGGGAAGTGCCAGCCATGCTCTGGGAGGCTGGGCAGGAAAAGGCCAAGGGGCAGCTGTGGGGCAGCCTGAGCCAGAGAGACCCACCTTGTGCCAGGTGTCCTGGAGGACTCCCGCTTTCTCTGACAGGATCTCGATGAGCCGCTGGGCCTCACCCTCATTTAACGCCATGCTTCCCACCATTGAGACCAGTGACTTGTAGGGCAGGCAGAGAGGGCTGTCTGCATCGGAGGGCCCTGAGGTGGGAAGAAGCAGGGGCTCACACTCGCTCCCCACAACAGGCCCCTGAGAAAGCATTTGGTCCATGCCCACACCAGGTCAGCAGACTGGAGCAGCTGCCAGCTTGGGCCTCCCACTCATCACGGTCCAGTGCTGGGCTCACACCATCTTTCTGAGCTGTCCAGAGACGGTGGCAGTCAGGGCTACAAGCAAGGGCCACTTCTTATCATCAAGATGTCCCGGAGCAGAGTTAAGCAAGGTACTTTCCCAGAGGGTTATTTTTCTTTCTTTTCCTAGCAAACGTCTTGGCCCTCAAGGCTACTCGGGACATTTCCACACGGCAGTGACCTAACCCTGTGGCCCTGGGGACCTGGACTGACCTGCAGATCACATACTACAGAGTGGGAAGGACAGTGGGGGCTGTGCCCACACACCCAGGTTGGAGCCCTCTTCAGCTCTCTCTGGGCAAAGCCAAGGCAGCCACAGGTCTGCATGAGGCAAAACTGGGCTGGGTCCTTGGGGGGAGGGGAAATCTTGTGCCTGCGCCTGCCCCTGAGTGAGGCCTAGGACTGAGGCACTGGCAGAAAAGCCCCGACTACCTTCACCATGCCGCATGCAAGAGCACACACTAGCATTCCCGGCTCAGCTCGGCCCTCCAGAACGGCATCACAGAGGTTGATGGTGGCCTCAGAGCAATTCTTCCTGTAGAGGCCTGAGGGCCATGTCCTCCCCACCGGACAAAGGCCTGCAACCATGACGGAGGGGAGACGGGGAGTGGCCCAGGAAGATGGGGTAGGGGAGGTTTCCACAGCAACCCTGGGTTCTCTGACTTGTCACAATATTTTCACTACCACTTACAATATTTTCATTACAAGTTGAAGCACTGAGCATGATACCTGAATCACGGGAATGTGGGATGTAGGCGAGCTGGTTGCTATGAGCACCTTTAGTTTATAACTTCTTATCCTGGCAAAGCCGGGAGACTAAAAACAGCCACCCCGACATTAAACGCTCAGGTGCCAAGAAGTGGGCACATGAAAGGGTGCCCCTTCTTTCTTCTCACTGGCCCACGTACGCAGATAACATGTGGTCACCATAGTGCTCAGCCAGTGCACCCTGGAGAAGACGAGGGCCGCCAGGCAGAATAAAATAAGACTCTGCGAGCTCAGAGAACCCCACTGGTCCAACCCTGGTTCCAGGCTCCCTGTCCCACCCCACCCAGATTTGTGTCCACCCCCCAACCCCGCCCTGCCCCAGATGTATGCCCATTGCCTGCCCACATCATCTGCTGTCTGCAGAGAAAGTCACAGCCAAGAGCAACATGTCCTCACCTGGTAGGAAGGGTCCAGGCACTGAGCACCACAGAGTGGCTCATGCGACTAGAGACAAGCAGAACATTTATACCAGATCTCAAACACTTGGCTTAGGAAAAAGGGACAACTAAACACCTGGCATTGGGCTGCATGCTGACTGCACGCAGCAGCAGTACCTCGGGCACCCTGGGTTAACCAGGGTGAAACCCACTCCCCTTGTGTCCAGATGATCTGCACTAGTCATCTCCAGGACTTGGTGTGTGGGCTCATATGGTTTCTATTGCCTGATTCTTCTACTGTCTTCAGCCCTGGGGACTCCAAAGCAACCACAGCCAAATCCTGGCCATCCCAGCAGAAACCCCAGTGTGCCCTGAGACCCCCTGGGCTCCTCTGAACTCTACTGGACACAGCATCAGGCCCAGGCCCACTGCACTGCTGGGAGGGAAGCTTCTGGCTGGTGCAGCCATGGTGGCCTTCCACACACGCACACACATATGTCACTTCCCCCCCGGAAGTGCCCACACTGTGCACCTCTCCCACATTTTTTGTCCAGTGCTCGACGGGGTGATCTGCAAGAGTGGCGTTCTAGGGCCCACTGTGAACACTACAGAACATAATCAGACTGAGTCTGTTAGATGTCTTAACCCAAAATACACACAGCAGGAGGCAGAAGTGGGGGTGCGTGCTAGCAATCCCCGCATGCCAGGAGGCTAAGGCTAAGGCCTGCAAGTCCAAACCCAGCATGGACAACTTTTAAATTTTGCTTTTGTCTCAACATTTAAAATAAAGGGAATAAGCCGGGCGTGGCGGCTCATGCCTGTAATCCCAGCATTCCGGGAGGCTGAGGTAGGAGGACTGTTGCGCAAGTTCGAGACAGGGCCTGGGCTACAAAGTGAGCTCAAGGCCAGCCTGAACTGCATAGCGAGACCCTATCTCAAAAATATAAAAATAAATAAATAAAATAAAGGAAATGTGAAGGTTCTGGGTTCAATCCCCATGACTGATATAAAACACTTATGATGAGGGACACACTCTAAAGCTACACAAGGCAAACTTGTAACTTTCTTCTCTGTTCCCCGCCCTCACCATGCTCACACAAACTCTTCTGCAGTCTTCAGAGGGCCGCAACTTCAAGAAACATTTTTTACTAAATCTTTCAGGTAAGAAGCGTACCATCTCTTTTCTCCACAAGTCAAGGGGGTAAAACGGGAAGACAGCAGCGCAGTATTTAGAAGCAGGGAACCTGGACCCCTGGGAGCTGCCCCACACTCAGCACCTGTACCTTCCCGAGTCTAGACCCAGAGACTCCCCAGTCCCTGGTCTGGTGAACTTCAAAGCACCGAGCTCAGTCTACTGAAGACTCGACCTGCAATGTGCTAACCACAGACTTCACAGAGACTCTGGTGGGGGCTTCACAGGGGGCTGCTGGCTCCCTGGCTGTGCTTCAGCCCAGAGTGGGAGCCAGAGAGCAGTCTCCCTGCAAAGGCACCACCGAGACTCCCACTTGGGGGCAGGGAACAGAGCAACACTGCCATAGGCCCAGCCCTTCTTCTGCCTCTGGTGAGGACCCAAAGAAGCATGGGGTTGCACCCTTGAGCTACAGAGGCTCCTGAGAGGCCTCGAGGCCACCTCCTAACCTCCATTCAGGGAAAACACAGGAAAACCTGCTGTGCAGGTCACCTCTGTGCATGGCCAGGTGGCCGGGTCTGAGACTCTACCCCATCTGCCTCGTCTGTGCCTGCAGACACGGGACCCAGCTGCTTGCTGCACTGTGGCCAGGTGTGGGATGCCAGAGTGAGCTCTCTGCCGCTGCCTCACAGGGGAAGTTGCAGCGAGCCCCACCCAGAGGCACACAGGGGTTCCCATGCAGTGCACATCGCTCCAGGGTTCAAAGCTACACCACCTCCCATGACTACTTAGCACCTAATTCACCTCTCTGAATTAAACCTGTCAAGAGTCTTTCTCCCCTGCTGTCTGCTATGGGTGCCCTAGGCTTTGCCTGCACAACCCCAAGGCATCCAAAAACCAGGCCTCTGCCACAGAAGATGTCAGCACAATGGGCCTCTGGAGCCTCAGCAGCCCTGCATCAGCCTGTAATCGCCAGCCTGGACAGCTCCCATACCAATAGGAAGGGGACCAGCGGTTCATGCCACCTCCTGAGCCTGCTGGCATCTGACGGCTACTGAGAGGCCAGTCCAAAGATTCCAGCTTGAATCCAGCCCTCACTGCAGGTGCCCAGAGAATGCCCAGAACACAGGCGTCTAGCTGGTCTCCACACACCAGGTACACACCACACACCACACCTACTGCGGACCCGGGAATTTAAATGCTAGGCCTGAAGAGCAAAGATGGTGCGGTGGCTAAGAAGCAGGGCAGCACCTTGCAGAGAGCCCGGGGAAGTAACCTGGGCACAGGGCCAGCCAATGCCTCCAGGCAGGGGTGTGGAAGCCAAGCAGAAGAGGAGACAGCAGGGGGCTGCAGGAAGGGCAGCAGCCCAGGAAAGGCAGGGAGCTCTGGGCCAGCGCACGTGTTCCCCAGAAGGCAGGGCAGGCAGGCAGCAGCGAGAGGGGTGTGCTACAGAGGCCCAGAGACAAGGGAGCGAGACTGGCAGTGCAGGAAAGTGACTTCAGGATGCCCAAAGGAACAAAGGTGAAGGCTAGCAGCCAGGGAAGAGCCATGCCCAGTGCGCAGGGTATTCAGAAAGCCACACAGGTGGCAGGGAGAGGCCTAGGATCAGTCCAGGGACACTAGTGTGCGACCTGACAAAGGGCTTGGTTCTGGGGCCTGGGGAGAACCTGATGGCCAAAGCACTCGTCTCCTCAGGCACTGGCCAGATCCCTTCCAAAAGCTTCTCCTGGAAGCATTGGAGCAGTCTTAATGGGCTGCCCTTCCCACTGAAGGACATCAGACCCCAAACTCAAGGGGATCCCAAGCCCAACCAGGTCTGCTGTAGAAGGTACAGGCCAAGCACAGCAAGGGACTCCAGAGCCTCCTCAGAGCCCAGAGCTGCAGCCAGGACCAGAGATCCAGGTTTCCTCCCCACAAACCAAAGTCCCTCGATCCCAGGAATGAGGCTCCTGGGATGGACGCTCCCCCTCTGCAGATCCATGCACTGTGACCCTGAAGCTTGTCAGGGATGTGCGGCTTACAAGACCCACACGGGAACACAGCACCACCACACACATAAGGGGCCGAGCCCAGTCCCACTCGCCTTACCCAGGGCATGAGCTGAGGCTGAGGCAGCCTGGCAGGCACACTGCCCCCTGACAGGACAGGCTGAGGAGCAGTGGCTACACCTGACCCCTGGCTGCTGGGAGTTTCCAGGGCCCCAAGCTGAGAACCATGTCCATAATGGGGCCTTGCCCTTTGGGTGAGGGGAACACTAACCCGTCACCAAAGTAGGAGCGTGTGCGTTCCCTGGCGTCTAATGCAGGTAAGAAATATCCCGCAAACTGAATGACTTTGTTTCCCTCTTTATACTTCTGCTATTTCCTCCAGAATTAGAAACAAATTTATGTCCAGCAGGCGTGGTGGTACATGCCTGTACTCCTAGCTCCCAAGGGCCTGAGGTGGGAGGATCGCTGCGAATTCTAGACCAGCCTGGACTACATACGAGTTCAAGGCCAGCCTGGGCTACACAGTGAGACCCTGTCTCCAAAAAAAAAAAAAAAAAAAAAAAAATTAACACTTGGGGAATGAAATCTTCTCCCAGCACAGTATTTTTAAAGAGCAGCAATCCCTCCCTTGGCTGCCTGGGCAGCAGCCATCAGGATTCCAGCTCACACCTGCAGGGACAAAGGTTTAGGAGTTTAGCACCCTGGCTCTGCCACTGCAACTGCCCCAGCACTGCCAGCCCTTAAGGTGACCCCATGGAGACTTCCGGAAGGATGTCATCCAGCAGCTTTTCACGCTGATACTTGGCTCACTTCCTGGGGGCTGTTTTTATTCTCCTTTAAAAAAGGAAGAAGAAGCAGGGCTTGAGGAACATACCCAGGTAGTGAATAAAAGACTCCACAATCCTTAAGCGTTCTTCAGAGCTTCAGACCCAAAGAAGCTGAGTTAAGGCCAAAAGAAAAGCCTTGATGCCTTCATCTCCACACAGGCCAAGGTACCCAAGAAGCACTAGGGGCAGGGGCAGAGCTGAGGCCAGCCTCAAGAGCCTGAGCTCAGAATATAAACCCACCTCGCGGGGCTGGCGGGCACCCGTGCAGACAGGAGTGGCCCAGGACCCTTGGAGGGGACAGGAGGTTGGCTGTGGGAGAGGCTCCCTGGCTGGCTTCCTCCCCACATGCTGACCTCTGCTGTCTGCACAGACAAGGCGACTACATGCCAGGAATACTTCCTGTCATACGCGCCCACACATCCAGAAAAGGTGGGGTGCTGGCCCAGAACACTGCACGTGACAAGGAGCTCACAGACACCCCCTCTGCCCCACGGGTTGCCTCCAGGTACTCACACACCAGAGCCACCTTTAACTGTGCTAGACACAGGGGCACTGGACTAGCGAGGGTCTGATCCCAGGGAAGCATCCCTGGCTCTGTTTCCATTTGGAGTCCCCAGGAGGAAGCAAAGGAAAGACACAAAGACTCACCCGGACTCCCCACACTGTGGTGGCTTTGTCTGACAACACAGTGATGCTGGGCCCTGTCACTGCCTGTTCCCAAAACGCTCTTGACCTTGGGAGCTCAGCATGATTCCCCAGGCCTCAACACAGTGGCCTTCTGGTCCCAGAATAAAGCAGGCTCCATGACAGCCTGAAAAAAAGGTTTCCCAGAGCACTCCACAGCCACAGGGAAAGTCCCAGGCCTGTGCACCCCTTTTCTCATAAGGTAGGGAGGCCAGGGTCCTGGATGGGTGCCATGACTGGGACTCGGCCTTGGCACCCACACAATGCTCCAGCTTCTGTCCAGGGCACCGGCTGCGCTAGGACCCAGGCTGGACGCACACAGCCGGCAAGGCAACACATGGCTCAGGCGGCAGGGGAACTGGGGTCATTGTGGAGCCACAGACAACCAGAGATAAACCCACTACCCACGAGCTTCCTTATAGACCCTGCATGGGGGGCATGGTGTTAGGTGCAGCCATGAACAAGAGGCAGAGTCAGCACCCAGCCTTGAGCTTGGGGGGATTTCTGCTGATTCTGATTCAAAAAATCGTCTCAGGGCTGTCTGCAGAGAGTGGACATTTTCCTGAAGTAAAGAACAACCCCACTGACTCAGCAATGCCCTCTCCAGGAATCTGCCTTCCAGATGCGCTTGCATGGCAGGACTGTGCATCTCTGCATGCTGACTCAGCAGCCAAAGGCCTGCATACAACTGAAATGCCAACTCGGTAAACCCGGGGGCATGCGTGCTGTGGGACACTAGGCAGCCAAGTGCAGCTCAGGATGGCAATGTGGGTTTGCTGTCACTGAACCCTGCAGGTGGGGAGCACTGACACACAGGCCATCTGCCAAGTCCCTGGAAGCAGATGACAACTGGGACAGAGTGGGGAGAAAGACTTCATTTCACCTTCCAAGCTCCTAGATTACTGAACTGTGTTTATGATAATAAATCTTAAAAGCAAGGATTAAGAAGCAGGTGTTCACTGTCAGGTGTAGCCAGGAACAAGTGGCAGAGCCGGCGACGGGCAGAGGTCCAGGATGGGCCCAAAGGAGCTGCCCTGTGCCCACCTTCTGCCTGCAGCTCCCCCAGGACACCAGCCAGGTGCCAGGCAAGACTGACAGAGCCGCCTCCAGTCCTAGTGCCGGCTGCACATGGGGACCGCCTCTCAGCACCCACCTGTGACCGGGAGGACAGTGGGCAGTCAGGATAGGGAGGGGAGAGGACTGCGCATGACGCCACCCTCACCGACTACCTCACTCCAAATGGCTGCTGTCAACTCCCTGGCAGACTCTCCCTGGACCCTGTCCACTAGGGCCATCACTGGCCCAGGCAACAACTCAGCACCCAAGTCGGTGTGCCTGTGGTGACTGAGGAATTCGGTCTTCAGTTCGGTCAGGTTCTCTGGGGGTGGGGCAGGTTCTTGGAACACAGTTTGGGCAGCTCCTGCACTTGCTACTTGTCAGGCTGGCCTCAAACTCCTATGCACCTCCTGAGAGCCAGGCTCACCAGTAAGCACCGCCATGGATGATTTAAACAGCACCTTCAATGGCTTGCTTACTACTTCCCGGCCACGTTATCACATGTAATGAATAAAGAAGGATTGAAGGCTAACACATCAGGCCCCAACTTCTGCAGCTAAAGTGACCTCAGAACAGCATTAAACAAGAAGCATGTGAAGAAGAAAGGACCTTCTGCCTAGCTCCTGCGACTTCCCTCTCCAGGGCGCTGTCACAGCCTCAAGAGCCAGCACCTTCTTCAAGGCTGACTTTTGAAAGATGAAAGATTACCACAATGCAGAAAAGAGATAAACTAGAAAACGAGATTTCTCACTGTGCGACAGCCTACTTCTGCCCATGGGTGCCCACCCACGGGGCCATGTCACTGCAGGTCGGAAACACAGTACCTTTAAAAGCTGCATCTCTGAACACCACCACCACCGTCACTTCCTAAACCACAGGGCACTCACATTTTGTGCTTGGTGATGGAAATAACCCCAGGAGGATAAGAAGCATGCAGGAGGACTGCACAGGTCATGTGTAAACACAGAAGGAAGCGTTTTACTCTAGGGACTGAACATCCAGATTTTACAACCCACAAGGTCTTGGAATCAGTCCTGAGAGATCTGAAGAGAAGACCTTATTTCCTGAAGTTAGTTTTCACGTCCTTGTCACTTACCTAATGTATTTGACTGCCATGTTGGTACACTGCCTGAAGAATCTGGCATTCTACTTTTTTCAATCAACATTCACACTGCAAGGTCTCTGTGGTCCTTGCTCCCAGCATGGGTGAGCAGAAGGCACGGAGGTCTGTGGCCTAAGGGACATCAGTCATCAAGCACAGACCTGCTCAGCACAGTCTGCAGCTTGTGCAGAAAAGAACAAACCTATCATCCCTCGGGGCTCCTGACATGTTCTACTAAGGGCCACACATTCAGAATACCACTACTTTTCTCACTACAGCCATGGTTTTTGCTTAGAGAAAATAAGCTTCAGTAAAGCTTATTTTAATGGAGTAATGTAAAATTCCCAACTCTTTGGGTAGTCCTAGGCACAGGTTGGCCCCTGCCCCAAGAGAACCACTACTTTACAAGAACCCCCAGGCATGCACCACACCGAAGCCTGGGGGACCTGCAGAGCAGGAGGGGACCTCCAGTCTTCAGGACTCAGGTGGGGTCTGTATCCACCAACTGCAAGAAAACAGATTTGCAAATACAGTGCAAATTCAGAAAAATAGAAAATAAAGTATGGGAAAATACTTTCCTCATGTTTCTAGACCCACTCAGGAGCAGAGAAATCTGCTCACCTGGCATTGCAGGGCCTCCTCACAGCCTCCGCAGCTTCTCTGGGCTGCGGTCCTAACACCCCCACCAGGATGATCCCCAGATGTGGTCTGATGACTTCCTCTCCCCCTGGACCCCTGAGCACTCTGCACTATCTCGGCTCACCCAGACCAACTTCTTTCCCAGCCACCTCCTTTCATCCAAATGTTCAACCTGTGCAGTGATGAGTATTTGGGAGGGGCCCAGGTAGGGTTTCTCCAACCACCAATGTCCCACCTCACGTCATTCTCTCAACACCTGTCTCTGCCTCTGCAGTGGAGAACACCCCTTGTTTCCACTCCCAGGGGGCACAACTGCGTCAGTTCTCCAAGGAGGATCACAACAGCTGGGGCTAAGTCTGCACTGTAGACAAGATCAGCCAGCCTTCCAAAAGCCACTTTGAAAAAGCTACTCAATAGTCTTACCTATCTTCAATACTTTTTTATTGTTTTGTTTTTTAAGATAGGGACTCACTATGTAGTGAGGCTGGTCTTGAACTCACAGAGATCCTCCTGATTCAGCCTCCCAAGTGCTGGGATTACAGGTTTGTGCCACCATGCCCAGCCCTCTATTTTTGAGGCTTTCAACCTATTTCAGTACCCTTAGCTCTTTTTCCCTAAGACAGGACTAATTTTAGGATAGTTTTGTCATATGACGGAAAATCCTACTGCCACCTTGGCTGGAATAACTTGAGACCAGTAAGTTAACTTGGGAACAGCTACCACTTATCTATAACATTCACCTTCCTCATCCGACATCAGAGTTACTTTTTTGTATTCTTCTCTCACCTCTATCAAGCATGGGCTTACATAGGCTGAGGAGGGTCAGCGTGTGGGTCTCAGTCCTCACAAGGTTCCCCATTACTTACAAGTTAGGGCAACTTTCCTTCCCTTCCAAAAAGAGCATTGTATGAGTTTTGCATCTTATTTCAAATGTCTAAAGTCACCCAAGGTAACAGGAACCATTGGATGCTGTAGGCCATGGAGCTCATCTGGGAAAACCAGGCCCACTGGTGCCCTGCTCTACCCCTGTGTATGGGGCGAGGCCACAAGGGGGCATAGGCTCAAAGGGAGGCGTGCCTACCCTCACCCTGCCCTGGAAGAAGGCCGTAAGGCCTAGGGCCCAGACAGGACCTGAGTGTCCAATGCACAGGTAGGTCTGTCCCAGTCTCAAGGAATAGGGCTCCTCCAAACCTGGGCCAGAAGACTGAGAAAATTCAGAGTGGAACAGGAGCACTCAGCCAGAAACACAGGGCTCCATGCTTTCCAGGCCAGACCTAAAACGATGCCTGGAGACCGCTTTGGTCAGGACAAATAAATTCATTTCCCAATCAGCTAATGGCTACCCAAAGGATTTCAGAAAATAAGGCAGAATAAAAGAGAACAGCTGCAATTGAGGGATGAGCCTGAAACAGAAAGTCCCTATCCAATTCCAGGTTCTATCAGGATAGGCAAACTGATGCTCCCCATAACCTGGATCTGTCCTAAGATCTGACACCTGTGTTAATGCCCTCCTGTCCACTGTTCATGCAAATACACAAGGTGCAAACTGAGGGACAGCGCCAACACTGAGGGACACACTGCTCCAGAAGAGGCCAGAGGCCTCGAGGAGGCAAGGATGCAGCCCCATTGGGAAGGCTCAACCTCTCCCCGTCTCTTGACACCACCCTGCAAGCCCGTGCACAGAGACAAGGCCCACCAGACTCAGTGACAGCACTTGAGTAAACAGCAGGTACGCTTTGTGGCTCTGCTCTCACCCTGAGAGAACTTTACCTGGACCCCAGAACCAGTACCAGGGCCAGACCAGACATCAACCCAGTTAAGCCACAGCCCGCAGCACGGCCTTCTAGCCCAGACAGGCCCAATCAGCCAACTTCTGACCAGCCTGCAAGGGTAGGGATGGAGGTAAAAATGTCTGTTGCTGCAAGCCACGGGATTTGGGGACATCTGTCACACAGTCTTGCTGTGGCCACAGCTGACTGATACAGGCAGCACCCTTGGAGAACACCCACAAAGCACACAAAGCCTGCTTTCCCCCTGAGTTCAGAAAAACAGTGAAGTACTCACCAGACTCACCCTTTTTCTTGGAACCAGATTTCTTCTTTGCAGGAGCTTCCTGCTTGAGAGTCTCCTGGCTCTGAACTGGAACTGTACTCTTGCCCTGGACAGGAGCTGGCTCAGGCTTCTTAGCCTGACTGGCAGCTGCATCTGCCTTTTTGCCCTGGTTTGGCATTCCGTCCATCTTTTTACCCTGGTTCTGGGCACCCTCTCCTTTCTTGTTCAGGCTTGGGACTCCCTCTGTCTTCTTGCCCTGGTTCGGGGCAGCCTCCACTTTTTTGCCCTGGTTCTGGTCCCCCTCCCCCTTCTTCCCCTGATTCTGGTTCCCCTCCCCTTTCTTTCCCTGGTCTTGGTTTCCCTCCCCCTTCTTCCCCTCCCCTTTCTTGGCTTGGTTCTGGTTCCCCTCCCCCTTCTTGGCCTGGTTCTGTTTCCCCTCCCCCTTTTTTCCCTGGTTCTGAGCCCCTTCCCCCTTCTTGGCCTGGTTCTGGTTCCCCTCTCCTTTCTTTCCCTGGTTCTGGTTCCCCTCCACCTTCTGCCCCTGGTTCTGGTTCCCCTCTCCCTTCTTCGCCTGGTTTTGGTTCCCTTCTCCCTTCCTGGCCTGCTCCTGATTCACCTCTCCTTTCTTAGTCTGGTTCTGGTTTCCCTCTCCCTTTTTTCCCTGGTTCTGGTTCCCCTCCCCCTTCTTAGCCTGGTTCTGGTTCCCATCTCCCTTCTTAGCCTGGTTCTGGTTCCCCTCCCCCTTCTTGGCCTGGTTCTGGTTCCCCTCCCCCTTCTTAGTCTGGTTCTGGGACCCATCCCCCTTCTTGCCCTGATTTGGGGTGCCCTCTGCCTTCTTAGCCTGGTTCTGGTTCCCCTCCCCCTTCTTCACCTGGTTCTGATTCCCCTCCCCCTTCTTCCCCTGGTTCTGGTTCCCCTCCCCCTTCTTAGCCTGGTTCTGATTCCCCTCCCCCTTCTTAGCCTGGTTCTGGTTCCCCTCCCCCTTCTTTCCCTGGTTCTGGTTCCCTTCTTCCTTCTTAGCCTGGTTCTGGTTCTGGTTCCCCTCCCCCTTCTTAGCCTGGTTCTGGTTCCCTTCTCCCTTCTTAGCCTGGTTCTGGTTCCCCTCCCCCTTCTTAGCCTGGTTCTGGTTCCCCTCCCCCTTCTTAGCCTGGTTCTGGTTCCCCTCCCCCTTCTTAGCCTGGTTCTGGTTCCCTTCTCCCTTCTTAGCCTGGTTCTGGTTCCCCTCCCCCTTCTTAGCCTGGTTCTGGTTTCCCTCCCCCTTCTTAGCTTGGTTCTGGTTCACCTCCCCTTTGTTCCCCTGGTTCTGGTTCCCTTCTCCCTTCTTCCCCTGGTTCTGGTTCCCTTCCCCCTTCTTGGCCTGATTCTGGTTCCCCTCCCCCTTCTTGGTCTGGTTCTGGTTCCCCTCCCCCTTCTTCCCCTGGTTCTGGTTCCCCTCCCCCTTCTTCCCCTGGTTCTGGTTTCCCTCTCCCTTCTTGGTCTGGTTCTGGTTACCCTCCCCCTTCTTCCCCTGGTTCTGGTTCCCCTCCCCCTTCTTCCCCTGGTTCTGGTTCCCCTCCCCCTTCTTGGTCTGGTTCTGGTTTCCCTCTCCCTTCTTCCCCTGGTTCTGATTCCCCTCCCCCTTCTTCCCCTGGTTCTGGTTCCCCTCCCCCTTCTTTCCCTGGTTCTGGTTCACTTCCCCCTTCTTGGCCTGGTTCTGGTTCCCCTCCACCTTCTTAGCCTGGTTCTGGTTCCCCTCCCCCTTCTTGGCCTGATTCTGGTTTCCTTCCCCCTTTTTTCCCTGGTTCTGGGACCCATCTCCTTTCTTGCCCTGATTCGGGGTGCCCTGAGCCATGCTGATGGCTGGGGTGCTGGTCTTGGCACCCACTGGAGGTACGGCCACCATGGGCACCTCCTTAGGAGTGGCTTCCAAGATGGCTGACTTTGAGGCAAGAACCTGGATGGAATTCACCACAGAGCTGACAGCTGGTTCCACCTTGGCCACTTTTTTCTCCTTCTTCTTTTTGTCCTTAGGGGAGGAGGCTGGCTTCTCTTGGGGCATGGCTGGTACTGCAGCCACAGGGGTGAAGACCAGCGGGGCCTGGATCGGGGTTGGAGCCACCACCATGGCTGGAGTATGTTTCGGTTCTCTGAGGAGTACAGTGACGCTGGGGCCTAGCTCATGGTCAGGAATCTTCCCATTTGGTTTCTCATCCTTTTTCTTGGTCTTTCCTTTCTTTTCCACGTTTTTCTCCTTCTTTTTCTTCTCCACTTTCTGGTAGTAGGTTTTTGCCATCTCCTTGCGCTGGTTGGCGAGGGCCTCTTCATAAGATGTCTCCTTCATGGAGAAGGTGGACACCAGGAAGATGCCGATGGCAGACACCACCATGAAGCCGCCGAAGACCACAACACCCAAGGTCTGTGTGTCGTAGATATCCATCCTGGCTGGCTTGCGTTTCACCTGCCAAACACACAGGCACACAGATTATGAGAAACGGAGCCATCTGACAACTTCCATTCCACCTTCTCACCACCATTTCATTAATTGCTCCACATTAAACCCAGGCTTGGGGCACAGCCTTACCTACTCCCCCAAAAGGGAGCTGTTTTTACCCAAGATCTATACAGTTCCATGGGTGTTGGGTGCAGGCCTGTCACCAGTCTCTCCCGCACAAGTGGGAGGAATTATGGGGAAATGGGGCAGAAAGGCCCCACAGGTCCGGGAGCCCACTGAGAGCTTCTGATTCTTCCTACATCATCTCTCAGTGTGAAACCTGCTGTCATATAAGTCATTCCAAAGGTACATGCAGGTCTCCAGCTACAGGCGTGCCGGGGCCGCCCCATACACCCTCCTCTTCTGCCCCCTCCTGGCACACAGAGAAGCAGCTACCTGGGCTCAGAGGCCAGCACCTCCGAACCATGGCCCAGTGGGAGCTGGTGAATGAGAGCTGCCACAGCCAGCGCCCTGCGCACAGGGAACAGACAAGACCACCAGCCTGGGTGCACAGGAGGGAACTGTAAGCCCATCCCTCTGGGACCACAGTCCCCACAAAGGGGTAAACTCCATTGTCCTCCAGCCTGAGGACCAAAGCCCAAAGGCTTAGAGGCTGGCAGGCCCATACTGTCCTGGCTGGTGGCCAAGGCTAGGGTCACTTCACTGAGAATCTCAAAGAGGTGTCTCCTGAGGCAGGGCGCAGGTCCCCGGGGTGCAGGGCTCCAGACTGAAAATGGGCAACTCCATCTTCTAAACAGTGAGTAACCAAGAAACCCACACTGGGGCACCCGGGCACTTCAGTCTGCAGAAGCAGCAGGAGAAAACCTGATACCCTACTCCCACAGCAGGGCCAACACCAGACCTTGCTGTTTCTCTCCGATGAGGACCACAAGACAGTCCCACAGTAACACTCCAGGCAAGCAACTACTGCGACTCTCGCTCCCCTGATAAGCTGTTGCCCTGAGCAGCACAGAAGCCTACACGATGTGCCCTCCCTCTGCCAGTGAGGGCTGAGCTGGCTCCATGGGAGGAGCCCAGGGCTGGGCCAGGTCCTATGTCTCCAGGGGACTCTGACCACAGCCACAGGGAGTGATTGTGTCCTACAGTCAGGACTTGCATGAGACAGTCAGCGCAAATGGCCTGGCAGCCTCTTCTGGACACACTGCCATGCTGGGCTCGGGTGAGTCCCTTGGGGGCCCTGTGGTGCCAGCTCCTTGGTGGGCATCCACAACTGAAACTCCTTCAGATCTTCCCGAGGGTCTCAGAGTGCTGCCAGTGCAGACAGAAACATATCACAACCAAAACATACAGCTGATCTGGGTGGTGAAAGTCCTTCAAAACACAGCCTTCTATGGAGCAGACCAATGCTACCATAGGGGCCTTGGGTCACCCTGGCACAGCTCGGTGAGCCCCACATGGCTGCCCACTAACCACAGGTCCAAGCGTGCTGTCTCACAGAGTTGCAGCTGGCACCGGCCACCAGACCGGGAGTGGCCGTGGACAGAGCAGGTCTGTGTGCAGCCTGGGCTCTGCAGCTTCTCAACTCCAGCAGGAGAGCCGGGGCTGGGAGATGAGCCTTTCATCTCACGCCTCACAGGCAAACATCAGGCACCAAAACAGTCTCTGCAGGGAGCTCAGCATCCAGAAAAGCAAACTTGGGAGGGTATTTTTCCTCTGCAGCACACACAAATGGATGTTTTACAGCAGCACAAATGTGTCTTCCCAACTTTTGCAGAACAAACTACTTTAAAAAGAAATTACATCTCCACCACTAATTCCTGAGCTAGAATTTTTTAAAAGAATGCTTTCACAGAAAAATGAAAAGCCCGTCTCTGGGAACATACCGCAGCACTTGGGGCAAAGGCAGCATCACTGAGACAGAGAAGCCAAGGGAATGAAAGCACCTTTCTGCTCTTTGCCAGTGGGAAATCAATGCATCCTGGGGCCACCGAAAGCTGGGGCCACCGAAAGCTGGGGGCCTGGAACATTCTCTGAAGGTCAGCACCCTACACTTCACCCCCAAAGCCTGCACAGGGCCATGCTAGCAGAGAACCACTGCGCTAGACATATGCCTACGCGCTCTGCATGGCCTGCCCATGTCACCTCCACAGACGCCCAAGAAACGCGTGCCCTCATGGCTCCCTGGTGCGCATGCTCGATGCGAGGCCCATGAGGAAGGTGGCAGGGCCTCCCCAGGCTCAGCGACCACTCTGGGGCTCCAAGAAAACGGCTCTGCAGCTCTTAGGGCTGGGGACTGAAGGAAGCAGAGGCCCCAACTCCTCAGACACAGCCTGAGCAAGCTGGGCCCTCAACAGCACCTCTGAGGCTCGTTCCAGCAAGTCCTCGATGTTTCTTGGGGTCATATCTGATGCCCAGTCACAGTGAGGGGTGGCCTGAAAAGACCCTTCCAGATTCCTCTCCTCCAGAAGAGTACAGAACTGAAACAAGAGGACACAGACACACAGCCTCTCCTAGATCCGCTGTGTCACACTCTGTTTCAGGCAGAACCCAGGCATGTGTTGTCCTACACTGTGCCAAGCTACAGTATACCACAGATGGGAAACAGCAATCAGGTCAGTGCTTGCATTCAGGCCCTAGCAGCAAGATTTCTCATTACAAAGATGGAAACATTCCAAAATCCAAAAACACCCAAAATCTAAAACTCTCTTGGTCCAATCGTTCCAGGAAAGGGACACTCAGTCACTCTTATGACACAGATGTGCAAGTAAGAAAACTCTGAGTAACCATCTCCTCACCTTGCCACTGACTTCAGATGGCACACACGTGAGTCATGGACACACACAACCAAATGCTGTCTCCTTCAGCCTCCTGTCTCTTCTACACATTCACACTGTGATACAAACATCATTTCTACAAACAATACACAGCACCACTCTGCATGCTGGTGACTGCTATGCAAGAGACAAGATGGGTGTTACTCAGCCGTGATTTTTTTTTTTTACTACAGTTTCATTTGTTCTTGAGACAGACTTTCATCATGCTGCCCAGGCTGGTCTCAGCCTGGCTCCAGCAGTCCTCCCGCTCAGCCTCCTGAGTAATGGGGACCATGGGCCCACCTACATTTTTTGCGATTATGCAGATCCACATAACTTGGGCTCCTTTGTTTTAATTCCTGTATTATGTAACTAGACCACAAATTACTAGCCACGCTCCTGCATGTTTAGGTTTCTAAAATTTATGTCCTTCCCCCAAAACTGCAGTGTGATGCTTCTATCACAGCAACAAGTCATCCTCAGTCCTAGGGTCCTGGTCTAGGGCAACCACTGGTGAGAAGTCGAGCCTGTTGTGTGGGAGTCACTTCTGCCAAGAGCATCAGTCAGGCAAACGCTTGGGTACTGCACATCTATTTTGGTGAGTAACTTGGTGACAGGAAGCAGCGAGGGCACCCTCAGCTTAATCACCAGCCCACTCCCAGACTCCTCTTCTTCCCTGCACCAACAGGGCCTGGTGAGGATTACCTGAAAAATCAGCACCATGCCTCAGTTTCCCCCAGGTCTTCAGCTGGGAATTTTATCTCAATCGCACTGAATGGACAATGCAAGAACTCCTCCCTTGCACGGATTTAATGTGGCTTTTTTCACACTTTTGGAAACTTGTTATGATTTTCTCTAGAAAAGTCTTCCATCCTTTTTGTTAAGTAACTACTGCTTTTAAACATTTTAGAGAAAAGAGGTCTTTGCAAATTAGTTTTTCAATTTCCCAGATATAGACAACCAGCAAAGTCACACCTCCCTGTATGCAGGTCACTTGCTCTGCATTATGCTGAGCTCCTGTCAAAGCTGGGAGTTTGGAGATGTAGATTCTCCTTGATTTTCTTTATTAAAAACACACCTGGAGGGGGCAGTCTTGTTTCTTGGCTTCTACACCATACCTCCCAAGGCACCCCTGAGAACTGGGGCCACATCAGAATCACCAGGAAAGGGGACGGTGTCCTCACTGCTTTCCTAGGTTCCCCTTCCAGCCTTTCACCACACACTGCGCTGCTGATGGCGAGTTTCTCATGGAAACCTTTTCTTGGGTTAAGTAGTGATCTTATCTTCCTTCTCAGCCACTTTCTATATAAACACTAGGGCTCTGGATTTTAGGAAATGCTTCTGGTTTGACATTTCCCCTTTTTATCTGTGATGTGCTGAATTAGACTGAGGCAGCCCATCCCACACAATACCGACCACACACTGCTTTTTCTAACTGTGATAGTGTAATTTATAAAGCACAATAAAAAGACATTAGAAACAACAGTAAAATAGACCAATTACAATAACATACTTTTAGACCACACTGAATTATGGGTATCATGAAATCATGGATGAGGGAACTATTTAATACATCTTCTATTAACTCACAGGAGTATAAACAATCACAGTGGAACAATTTTCTTTTAAGCTATTATCTTTAGATCTGTGCTGTTCCCATTTTTATGTGGGATTTGTGTGTGTTCTGAAGTAGAAAAACGAGGTCATTTGGGCTGTCCCTGATCTTGGTACAAGAGTCATTTGCTTCTCACAGGACAAGCTCAGGACTCTCCCTGTGCCGCTTAGAAATGTGGTCTCGCCGAGTGTGGTGGCTCATGCCAGCACTTGGGAGTCTAGGGTAGATGGATTCTTGCAAGTTCAAGATCAGCCTGGGCTAAAAAGTGAACTCAAGGCCAGCCTGAACTGCATAGCAAGACCTTATCTCAAAAAGACAAAAAAAAAAAAAGAGAAGAAAAGAGAAAAGAGAAGACAAGGAAAGGAAAGGAAAGGAAAACGAAAGAAAAGAAAAGAGGTCTCTCTGCTTTGCAGTTTAGATGACTACAAGAGGCAGCAAAACTGTCAGGGTGGATGTCTGGAGATCTTTTCTTGGAGTAGGAAGAGTGAGGAGTACGGACTTTTAACTGCTGCTTCCATTTCAAGGATTCTAGAGGGCCAGGGATTTAGATTTAGCACAGTGGCATAAGCACCAACCACCCTGACAAGTACGAGATCATAAGTTCAATATCTGGTACCAAAAAAAAAAAGATCTAGGCTCAAGGGTTCTAAAAGCAGTATTGGGTTTGTGGGCCAACTAATTTTCACTACTTCACCCCCAACTGGTTTATTCTGTCCTTTTCAACTTCTTTTTTTGTGTGTCTTTTTTTCTGTTTTGGTACTGGGGATTGAACTCACAACTGCGTGCTGGCAAGGCAGACGCTTATGCCACTGAGCTAAATCCCCAGCCCCTTTTCAACTTCTTGATATACATATTTATTAATTTTTGATCCTCTATTATAACGTATCTCATATAGTTCTTCTGTCATGTGACTTGGTAGCATGTTTAACTTTTAACACACACAGGGTCTGAATGATCATTGGAAATCCTAATGCAACTATTTTAAGGTTTTAGATTCATACTCATGATCCAAAAAAAAACCGAAATGAAACTTGTCACGCGTCCCAGGAAATGGATTCAGATACATACACACACAGAGACATACACAAATGTTTGCAGACACACAAATACACAATTCTCATGAAACAGTAACTCAGTCTTAACATGTACGATTAACATACTGATTTTCTATGCCAAGAAAGCATTAAGTTTTTTACGACGAAGTAAATTGGCTTTGAGAGCGAGTCTACAGTTTGAAAAACACTGATTTAGATCACAAACTATTTGGTGATTTTTGCTAGGTTGTTAATTTTTACAAACCTACGCATACTCTCATGCAGTCCTGTGTGTATAGTTCAACTGAATAATCTACTAACATCATCGCTAGGTCTCTGCTTGGCCAAACTAGCGGCAACTGAGAATGGGTAACTTCCCTACCACCAACCATGAACCGGTCAATTTCTTTTTGGAATCTCTCAATTTCTGCTTCATTTGGAGTTTATCTTCTTAGGTGAACATAAACTCAGAATTACCAGAATTACCTTCCCGGGCAAGTGCCTTCTACCCCACCTTCATCCTATTAATAATCATGTTTCACTAAAATCTAGTTTGATTATTTTAAAAGGTTTTCCAGGTTTGTGGGATTAATAATGGCTTGGAATCTATTTTTCACATTCAAGTCATGTTTGTAAGTTTTAAGCAAGGTTCTTTAACATATATAGCTATATATATGAATGTATATATTATAATATGAATATATATGAATTTAAAAAGTTTATATATATATGTGCATGTATAACATCTATTGTGATTCCCTATGTAACTGGGCTTGTTTATACTCACTTCATGCTTCCTATTTACAACACTATTTCTTTATATACTTTCCCCTTCTATTCTGCATGCTATTAGATTACTTAAATGATATTCCTTTTTCCTTTAGTTTGGCAGTGAAACATTCTGCTTCTACTTCTTCATTGAATACCCTTTAAAAAACAAGTAAAATGGGCTGGGGATTTAGCTCAGCGGCATAAGCGCCTGCCTTGCAAGCAGGCACTCGTGAGTTCGGTCCCCAGTACTGATAAAAAGGAAAAAGACAAAAAAAAAAAAAAAAAAAAAAAAAATTTTTGCCAGACATGGTGGCATATGCCAGGAATCCCACCACTCAGGAGGCTGAGGCAGAAGGATTTCTACAAGTTGGAGGTCAGCCTGGGCTACATAGTAGTTCAAGATCCTATCTTACAAAACACAAAAAGGTATCAAAATCAAAACGTTCTTTACCCTTACACTTTCCTAACAAATAGACCTAACTCCATTTCACTAACACCTCCAGCCACCTCCCCAAGGGCCACAAGTGGATGCCCTTGCATTTGCCAGGAGCCCCTCCTGTCCCTCTCCCTCTGCAGGACAACCACAGCCCCCGGCATCACCAGCATACTGCAAGTTCCAGGATTTGGCCCTCTGCCTCCTGCAGCTTCCAGGGGACTCTTCTCTCATAGGCTCTCGCCAGCCACCCAGAACCCTCCCAGGCCTGCAATGCCTCAGCCTTTAGTTCTCAGCACTTCTGGGGCCTGGTCACTGGGGCTCCACATAGGGAGCATCTCCCTTGCCCGGAGGCTGGAGGGTCTTCCAGCTCCTCCTGCTACTTCGGGCCACACCAGGTTCCCATGTTCTCCTCAGGAGCCCAGCCACCCCTCTCTGCCTTATTCATTCTGCTGGGGTTTCAGGCTTGCCTGACTTTTCCCCACTTTTCTTCCTTATCTTGTTCTCTGCCTTTAACAGTGATGGTGCTTTACTTCAGGTGGCCCTTTATCACCAGCTTCCCTGCAAAGGGGTCTCACCTTGGCCCACAGGCAAGTCGCAGGCAGGGGCTAGTCTCTACCACAAGGGGGCCTCCTGCTACAGAGTCCCAGGAATCTTTGTCCCTGCCCAGGACCAACAGGTCCTCACCTGTCCTCAATCCTCATCACCCAGAACCATGAACACCCTAACACAGTGGCGCGGCCTCCAAGGGTGTAGGTCTCGTGTGGGGACCCAGGGCCACTGTGTCCACTCCTCACTCACCAATCCCTGCTCCCGAGATGACACTGGCCCTGAGATGATGGTGACCCAGCCCACAGCATCCAGAGGTCACTCCTGGGCCCTCCCTGCGCCACCCCAAGTCTGTGAACTTGAACGTTTCCAAGTCTGTGTTAGAGCACCAAACTTGACAATCAAAAGGGAGGCTCTGATTCTTCTTAATCCAGAGAAACTAAGAAAACACAACTAAAAGATGGGTCCTGAGCCATTTTACTTCCTGTGATCCAAGGACAGAAATCACCTACTTTATTCCTACTTTAGAGAAACACTGCTACCCCTCTTGAAGAATTAAAACACTAAGAATAGAAATGCATCCCATTCTAAGTCTTTGCTTATTCATCAGCCACTTCAATTTCTATGCCTGAGGAAAAAATAAGGAATTGACATGTTTTTGTGTTTCTCCAAAAAAGAAAAAATCGCCTTTAGAAAAACAGGCATTTAAAAAAAATTGTACCTTCGGCGAGCCCTGGCTGTACCTCACTAGGGAAGACAGTAAGCCACGCGGCAGGTAGAAGCCAGGCCATCAGAGTCCCCAGCACTGTCCCCGCATTGGACCCGGGGACGCCAGTCCAGGCAGAATGACCTCCTAGATGACTGCGCTTACTGCAATTTAATCAGGAAAACCCACCATCTGGACGGAGGCCAGGAACACAGGCCGCGCAGTCCTGGCCTGGGGAAGGCATCTCTTCCTCTGCACCATATGAAATCCCAGGTTCACAGGGCGCTTTCCTACACACATCCCCTCCCCACTGCCACTTTCTACATCCTGTCTCCCCCTTCCCCTTAGTCCCTTCTTTGCAAGTGAGTTCTTCATAGTTTTTACACTATTTTTTCACTCAGTACAAGGTCCTCATACTGAGCTCCATCCCCAGCCCTTTTGCTGAATCTTTTATTTTGAGGTAAGATCTCCCCAATTTGCCCAGGCTGGGCTCAAACTTGGGATCCTGCTGCCTCAATCTCTCAAAGTGCTGGAATTACAAGCATGCACCACCTCACCTGGCTAGTTTCTACTTTCTTACACGCAATTAAGCTTCATTTTTCTATTTGTTGCTGGGATAGACAAATTAATTCAGGGAGGATTTTCCCCCCAGCACCTTGTCTCATTCTCCTAACTCATCTGCAGATTTTTAAAGTTAATTACATACAAAGAGTGTAAAGCACCTGCCTGGCAAGCATGAGGTCATGAGCTCAATCCCCAGTACAAAAAAAAAGTATAAGAATCAATTTTGTTCCTTCCCAATACTGACATGTTTTGCTTTATTTTTGTTGAATATTTACACACAGCAGAACCTCCAAAACAGTGCTAAAGATAAAGAATGACAGCAGGCAGCCTGTTTTTCCTGATATCAAAGGGCAAGATGTAGGGGGTCATTGTTTAGCATGGTGTCTGCTATGGGCTTTTGGAGACATCCTTTATAGCACTGAAAGCGGCTCGTCAGGGTCCTGGTTGCATGAACCCACGCTGAACTTGATGAAAGACAGTCCCTGTATCTGTTAGGATAATGGCACTATTCTGCTGTGAGCCATGTGTGTGGGAGGTGAACATAAACTTATTCCTGACTGCGAAACAGAGCTCGCACTCCTAAGGTAAAGCAGGGGCCCATCACTGGCCACACCGCTGGACACTGTCTGGACTGAGATTTGACTGCCAGCTTCCTTCCCTTCTACTATTCTTTTCAGAATTTATAACAAGGTTCCTTCCTTTCTCTTATGAAAAGTCCAAGAACAATTGCAATGCTTAGTCTAGATACTTAGGAACAAAAGGTGAAACCAAAGTGCCTGGGTGTTTCCTTTGTGAGCACACAGGATTATGAGTCCAATTTCTTTAATAACTTACAGGACTACACAGGTTTTTTATCTCTTGTTTCCATGTTAAATTATACTTTCTAGAAATATACAAATGCAAATTTCCAGGCATATAAGGATATGTTTTCCATGTCCAATGTGTAATGTAACCCACCCCCTCATGATCTCCCTTTCTACAGACAGTCTAACTCGTAGTCAAACTTTTTAATTTATTTTTACTTTAGACAAGTTCTTCATACTAACCACTTACCTTTTTAATGTCTCCAACATCTGTAGTGAAGCCATTGTACAAGCAAGCTTAGTATCAGTTACCTGTGCCTTTCTCTTGATCAATTTTGCTTGAAATTTATCAAGCAAATCTAACATCTCTTCCTCTACAGATGATAGTAAAAACTTTGCTGAGATTTTCTACACCAGTTTTCTGCTTCATTCATTCTTTCCTCCTGTTACTCTCTACTGACTTACATTTAAGACAGATCCTTAGCGCATTAATGTTCATCATTTTCCCTTTGTCTCCTGGTGAGTACCAGTTTAGCTACATATGTCTCAGTAATTCGCATTTTCATTATTCCTTTCAAAATATTTTCTACTTCTCACTGTAAAATTTTAATCTACAAATATGTACTAGAAGCATTTTAAAATTTCCAAATACATAAAATCTTTTTATTCACTTTTTTCTTACTTTAGCTTTATTGCAGTCTGACAACCTACTCTGTACAATTTTAACCCTTTAATATTTGTTGAGATTGCCTTTATGGCCACAAATATAGTAATCTGAAAACTTTTAAGTATGCACTGGTTGGCCACAGTTATTTTTTTAATATACAGTTATATAGACCATGCTACGTACTTTGTTCAAAAGTTCTAGCCTAGATTTTTTTCTATTTAGCCATCATTTACTGACAAGACTATTGAAACTCTCTATTGTGATTATCAATTGACCATCTTACAAATTCCTTCAGTTCTGACTTTATAGATTAATTCCAAAATTAAAACTGTTTGATCTTCAAACTGAGTATTTACTATTATGAAGTGACTTTGTGTCTTGTTTACATAAAAATTCTGCCCTAAAGTCTCTTACATGACACTAATCTAGCAGCAGTTTTTTTAAAAATAGTATTTCTACAGTATTTCCTTCCATTCTTTTACTTTTACCCTTTCTAGATCTTGCAAGCAGTGTAAGTTGGACTTTTAAAAAACCAACATAAACAATATTTTTATTTTTTTACTGGAGTATTTAGAAAATTTATAACTTACAATTTTTAGTCACTGCATAGGAATGCTGATGTATTTTGGATTTAAATCCATGTTTTCTTTTGTACCACTTTGCTGTCTCGAGTCCTTTTCTTATCTGTTTCTGAAGAACTTTTTCCCCTCTACCATTTTGGTAACTTACCTTTAAAAATCAACATGTAGGGTACACAAAATTCAAAGCTAAAACCTTTACCCTCTACTGCTAATCCTGCTTCCCCCTCCACCAAGGCGCTAAGGTATCTAGGACGAGGCCCCGGATTGAAACCATTCTCTCACATTTGTCTGGGATAGGGCAAGTGACCCTCACCTTCCCGACCTCCTCCTCCTGCTCCCTGAGGGTTCCTGCTCTCTCTTTTCCAGCAGGTTGCACCCTCCACAGCTACCCGAGAATTTCTTTCAGTGAAGATCTGTCAGAGACTCTGATCTGTCTCCCCTCCCCACTTCGAGACAGGCTCTATGTAGTCCAGGGTAGCCTCGAACTCACAGCAGTCCTCCTGCCTCAGCCCCGAGTCCTGGGGTTACAGGCATGTGCCACCATGCCTGGTACTCCTGACCTGTCTTAATGTGATCCTTTTCCTTTACTGTTGAATTTTTCTCTCTAGTTACTGTATCACTAAACTATCTACATATCATTTATCTTTATTCTGCTTGGTTAGTTTGGGGTCTTCTATCTCCCCCATTCCGTTATATTCTCAGCTGTTTCCTTCACAGGCTGGCTCTGGCTCTGGCTCTGTCTCTGTCGCTCCTGGCCGCATACCCTTCATTCGCAGTCATTCCTCCTGACTCTGGCTGATCTCCTGAGTTACTCATCTAAGATGACTTCTGCATCTCTTCTCCTGCTCTATCTTCCAATCCAGTTCTTCTCTTCAGGTCTGTCTAGGGTGCTGACACATGCTGGATGTTTACGACAATGACTCAACTTTTCTACTTGGTTCCTTTTTCAAATGCTAGGCCAGCCTGATCTGCATAACAAAACCCTGTCTAAAAAAGATAAAAAATAAAACAAAAAAACAACAACAAAGGCCAGGTCATCTTACAATTTCCTGTTCCTGGGCTATTTTTGATCTTGCCATGCTTTCAGTAGAGTTGCAGCTGCTTAAAATCGGTGTCAGTACAGACCTGGTTCTGCTTCCCTAGGATCACAACTGTTCACTGTGCCGCTGTAGTCATTCCTGACTCCCTGAACCCGGGATACAGGAGCATTTGCTCCTTCACAGCCCTGCCTGCTCATGGCCTGGCCTGCAGTGCAATCTGTCCAGCTCACTCACTCACTCAAAGATGCAGGCACTCGAAGGCACTGGAAGGCATCCTGGGACCAGGTCGTATGATCTGCATGTGGGGCAGCTCCTGACACCCACTTCTCAAGCTCCAGCCCTGGCTCTGGCAGAGAAAGTGATTCTTTCTCCTTCTTTTGAGTGGTGCTAGAGGTGGAACCTAGGGTCCCCTAAATGCTCAGCAGGCTATACCCTGGCCCCAGAATTGCCTTCTCCCTGCTGACACCACAGCCATAAGCAGCACCCCCTACCCTGCCAACCTGCCAAAGCTCATCTCCGCTCTCTCGGCCCTGGAGATGCTGCCAAAGCATTCGTGCCTGGCACACAGAAGGCTGTGGGTCACAGTCACCGCCCTCAAGTATCGAGGGCTGGCAGGACCACGACCTTTGGGAGATGCCTGTCTCTTCTTCAGCACTCACCCAGCCCAAGTCCCAACCCTGGGCCAGACAACCGGTTCCCATCTCCATCATCTGCCAGCCGATACCTGTTGTCACACATGCACTCGCTGACCAAGCTCCAGAAAGCAAAGGGAAGCCACATGACTTCCCCTTGCAGCCAAGCTGAGCTATGTCTGACCAAAAGGGCACTAGCAGCCTGACCCTGCATCACCAGGCCTGTGTCACTCACCTTGCCCCATCATGCAGGCCTGCTGTCACCTCATATCACCCCCAGAGGAGAGGACACTGCAGTAGGACATGTCAAGGGAGACCACGGCCACCTACATGTTTTGTTACACGACACTGTTATTGTGTTCTATTTAGTTTTTTAGTTACTGTTGTTCATCTCTTGCTGGTCCTAATTTGTAAATTTAGCTTCATCAGAGGTCTGTGATCCATGATCCGAGGTACCACCGGATGCAGGAATGTGTCCCCACAGCCGGGGGGGGGGGGGGGACGGACATACACACGCACACTCACACCACTCACCCCCAGGCAGGTCTGCTTTCTTTCTAGAAATGCAAGGGCCAGGAGGAGCAGGCCTGGCACCAGCTACTCATGCTGACAAACTTGGGGGGGGAGGCACTTGCAGAAGGCAGTGCAGCTCACCCCTTCCCAGCTTCCCCAGCTCTCCCAGGAGCTGCGGCTGCACTTGGGAGCGGTGGTAAGGAAACCGAGCCCGTCCGTGGCCCTGACTCAGCCTTCCCCCCACCCCCGACAAGGGCTCCCCTTGGTACTAACAAACTGCTGGCCAGAAGTCCTGGCTGCTGCAGTGACAGAGCACACCCTGGGTAGCCGGGCAGAATGGAACTGAGCTTATGCTGCCAAGACACACACAGGTACATGCAGGCACACATGTATACATGTGTACACACAGGTACATATATACATGTGCACATACATATACACACAGGCACACACATGCATACATATATATATACACAGAGATGCACACATACACAAGTATACTCATGCAGATATATATACATGTACACACGTATGCACACACATATATACCCAGGAAACACACATACACACATAAAGGCAGGCACAGATGCACATGTACACACACATGTACACACACACACACACACACACACACACACACACGTCCTTTCCTCCAGCACGATGTGTGCTAACTGGGAAGTGCCCCCACAGGCCCTGAAGCAGATGCAGGTCCAGGGCTCAAAGCCCTGTTACTGCTGCTGCCTCCCTGCTCCAGGCACACAAATACCTTTCTCTTAAAGAAAGGAATTGGGGGACAGGGTCAAGGCAGGTGCCACCTTCTGGGGCGCCCAGGACAGTGACTTATCATGCTCATCGCACTGCCTTCCTCAGTCTTTTAAAAACCCAAACTGGCCAGATGTGTGGTACACACCATTAATCCCTGCAACTCTGATCTAACACAGCAAAGTGGCGGGCATTACAGTCCTGGCCAACACCACTCTCTCCAAAGCCCCAACACGTCACTAAGAAGACTTCACTGAGAGTCTTGACCATTCCTCCTTCCCGCACTAGGACTGCTGTGAGGCTCTGAAAATTCAGGTTTTGCTTTCTAACTACTACAGCACAAATCTGCAGAATGGAGAGGAAATGAGAAGGAATCCAAGAGAGGGAGGGCGACACGTCACACCTAGCAGGACCTCAACACAGGTGAGGGATCTGGCCTAATCCCTGACCCAGAAGTTCCAACAGGCTCCCCCACCCCACATGGACAAGGCAAGAAGAGACAGTGGGCAGGGAGGCTCTCCCCACCCCGTTCTACACACAGACCCTTCCGCCCCAGCTTAACAAAGGTTACCTGCAGGTCACCTTTTGGAGACTCACTGGGTGCTCATGGATCACACAAGGATACAGGATGCTCAGGGTCCTGTCAGGTGCCACCACACAGTGCAGGGACCCTGCCTACCAGCAGGACTCTGAAACCTCTGGGCTCTGCCACAGGGCAAGAGTCATCTGTGCCTGGCCATGCTACCCCATGCCACTCAATCACCTTCATTAGCTCAGCAGGTGTAGGCATCCACTGTGTGCCACCCTCACCCTCACGCAGGGGCACCTTAGGAGCAAAGCAGACAGGGTCCTGTGAGGACAAAGCTTGACTCTGGTTGGGGTGGCCACAAAATGAAGCACACACCAGATGTCAAGAGCAAAAAGAAAGCCATGAAGACAGCAGAGGGGCGCATAGATGACAGAGGGGCGCAGGCAGGCAGGACAGCTCCGATCTAAATGGTGGTGCAGGCCTGAAGGGGGTGGAGCCATGCAAGGCGATGTGGAGAAAAGAGGGGAAGCCAGGCAGGGCTATGGCAGGAGAGGCTGATGAATGAAGCAGGGAGGCCTCGGAGCAGGGGCAAGTAGGACAGGGCCAGGCAGGGCTGCTCAAAGGTGATGCTGGGGGATCTACTGATGGAGAAGCAGGTTGGGAAGAGCACGAGTGAGGATACGCTGAGGTCTGGGACTGGAAGATGGAGACGCCCGGTCTGTGTTCATTTTACGGGAGGAACTGAGGCCCAGGGATGAGAAAAGGTAATTTATGGTCACTGGACGTTTCCCTACTGCCCTATACTATACAAAGGCCAGCGCTGGGCCAGGCCACCACAAGGCTGCAGGACTGCCATCACATATATCACATAAACCAGGCCAGGACTTTGCATGGTGGCCCATACCTGTGACGCAGGAGGCTGAGGCAGGAGGATCACTATGCTGTCTAAACCAGCCTCAGCTACATAGTGAGTTCAAGGCCAGGTTGAACTATGTACATAGCAAGACCTTGTCTCAAAAAATAAACAAACAGAAAAAGCCCAAACCAGGACAGGATGCTGGTGGTAAAGGAGGGAACAGGCCCTGCCCAAAGAGTTCAGAGTAGCCCTGCAAGAAAACCAAACTAGCCACAAATTCTCATTTTTCCTACCCAAGGGCCCTGAAACTACATTTTAATAAACAAACAAACAAAAAAGAAACTCCTCCATTTTAAAAGGCAGCCCAATTGTTTTTTTTTTTTTTTAAGTGTATGGAGCCATCGCACAGAAAATCTGATAACTCTATAGACTCTGTCAGCAGGAACCATGTTTTGATGTGTGTGACTGTCTGTGGTTACACTGTACAACTGACAAATGCAATCATTACCAGGAACAGTCACAGCAGCCCAACTGTTTTAAAACAAGAAGCGAGCCACAAAGGCTACAGGCAGGCCAAGCGCACCCTGCACACCTGCTTGAAACTATCTCGACTCACTTGCCCAGATCTGCTCTGTGGACAACCTGCCTGGGGTGAATCCCAGAATTAAAGGTCCAGGTCCAAGATGGTCTTGAAGCCAACGCTTGAGTCAGCAGATGATACTCATTATCACTATAAATAGCTGATAACTTCCGGAACAATCTCAGAGGGCTACCTCTGACCAGGAAGGGATTAACTCCCTGCCTATCACTGCAGGAGCTTCATTCAAACTTCAGTTAGGTCCTTGGTTGAATTCAAACTCAAAAGTTCTTCCTGAAGACAGAGCCTTGCAAATCCCAATGGTTCTTGCAGTCTCTGGAGTCCAGCAGAGCCTGCGGAAGTCGATTGCTCAGGAAAGGATTTACATCAGCCAGACAGGAAAAGGCCAGCACACCAGAAGGTGTCAGGTTTGGAGACAAGGCAGGTATTCCAGTCTTGCCAAAATAATCTCATTTAGAAATTATAAGGCAGTCTATATAAAGGCACTATCTGGTATTCAGGTGGGAGATACACAGTACTTACATCTAAAGGAAAAGCTTCTGATGTGTATGGCTTTAAGCCTGGGCACTGAGTTCAGGGCCAGCTTAGACTACAGTGAGACACTGTCTAAAAAAAAAAAGTAAAAAATTAATTTCCCCCACCAGCCATATGCTTTCTACCTAATACCTACTTATTTTCTGTGTGGTCCATTTGGCCATGTCAATGCCACAACTGTTAGGTAAAACTTGCCATCCCCAGCCCCTACAGTTCACAGCGAAGTCAGGACTAGTGCTTCTTATAGGCAAGGTCTATCCAGCTGAGGCACATGAACTGCTACCAGCCAGCTGCTGGGACCTACAGAACTAGCAGTGTCTCATGGCTCCAGAGTACAGTGTTGGCATATGATGAAGAGAAACAGAGACTTTTATTTTAGACTCTGTGGTTTGGACTGGCCTCGAAGTTTCGCTGGTCCTCCTGCCTCAGCTTCCTGAATGCTGGGTGGGATCAGAAATAAATGTACAGAACAGCTGCTATCCTGGCCCAATGCTGTCTGATTAAACTTTCGGAGCACAGAAACGATCCTAATCGACACTGACCAGTATGTGAGTACTAAACACTAGAAATAGGGCTCAGAAACAATCTTTTATTTCATTAAAACGTCTTTGGTCTAACCCTAAAAGTTGTCTGTGGTAATGATGCTGGATGACACCACTCCTGACAGCAGCCTCTTTGGACAAGAACTAGGTCTCACACATTTGCAGACACCACATCTGACAGCTCGGCGGGACACTTCATAAGGAAATGAAATTCCAAGTGCCCTCCTGTACTGCCATGCTTCCAACCCACTTGCAAGGGAAACTCTTAATTTCAATATTCTAGATCTGTGTTCTCCCTTGGATAATTACTGTCCCGGAAAGTAGAATTACATATCCCCACAGCATGTTCCAGAGGCAGAGGCCTGTGACTAGCAACTGGCAATAGGACTGACTAGGCCCAACAACCTTGTAGCCTGCAACCTCCTCATTCTCATCCATGGAATGGGTGAGAATCAGACCAGCCCCATAAAATGAGATTGTTGGGAGGCCTCAATCTACATCAGAGCCATGCAATCTGATTTTTTTTTTCTGGACACAGTGTCTCACTATGTAGTCCAAGCCAGCCTGCAAACTCTCAGTGATCCTCTGAGACCTGAGATTATAGGAATGCACCACCAGACCCGACTGCAATCTGATTTTAACAGTAAGTCTTATAAAATCATCAGATAACTACTGAGAATGCTCTAACAGGGTACTCACCTAGCTCACTTAATCAGTGTTAATTATGGAAACCTCTGCTCTCCAACCCCAACAGCCCTTTCTAACCCTCGTCCCTCTATGGGCTTCTCCAGGCCATGCCACCGGGTGGGCACTGCTCAGCCTAGGATGTGCAGGGGGGAGGGGTGGCCCCTCCCGTCACAATGCTGGATGACAACCCCCCCCCATACTGGAAGCAGGATTTTGGCAAAGAAAAATCTGTCTCAAAAGAACTACTGCCTCTATCTCTGTCATTCATCTGTTAATTAAAGCTCCCCGCCAGAAAAGAACAAGTAAGAAGAATCTAGAGTCCTACACTTTTAGAAGGTATCCCAGCTACATAAAAAACCAATATTCCAATTAAATCATTTGCATTCAACCATTTAAACGGAGTTTGGTGCTAGGTAATTACTGCAGCCTGTAGAGTTAGGGCTCATTCCAGCAAGGAACGTAATTGCTCAACAAAATGTGACTCGATTCAGGATGTATTTAAAATTCTCCCACCAACAAAAAATATTCCTACACCACAGCACCCCTCTAATGCTCTTTGTAGAAAGAGAGAAAGCAATGCCTAAGTAAGTACAAGAAGAGTTATGCCTAACAGACCTAAACCCAAAGATCCTGTTGGCCTCCTCCAGCCCAAAAGGCCCAGGAGCCTTACTTCCTAGCTCCTGTTAAGGGAAACTTAACTACCAGGCTGCTCTGACCTCTCTTCCTTTGCTTAGAGAGGGTGGCACATCCAGGACCTCAGAACCGGAAGCTGCTTCTGGAAGGGAAACCAGTTGGCAGACCACAGCCGGCCGACCTTTGGAAAGTTCACAAACGAACTGCAAGGAGCACTTGGGCAGGGCGCTGCAGTCTCAGAGATGTCTCGCTTAAAGGAGAGCGCAGACCAAGGGTGTGGAGGAGGTAGGCGGTGGGCGAAAGCTTCTGAACTGCACAGGGCCAGCGTAACATGTGAGGCTCTCCTGGACCCGTGTTCAAACTCCAAAGATTCCACGTAGGCAGCCGAACCCGGAAGGTACCAGCTCATGGAGGGAATGGCCCAGAAAAGCATGCCATGGCAGGCTTCATTTTCTTGGTGTTTCCCAGTCCCTCCTGACCTCTGACCTCTGGGTTATTGCCACACTGGCTTGTTTGCATGAGGTCCCAGCACTTTCCTGCCCGGCCTGGCCCGCTGACCCTGTCCTGAGTGGGTGGATCCATCTCCAGGCTACAGATAAGAGCAAGGGTAGAGAGGCTGGGGGCAGAGCCAGTGGGACTGGAGGGTGGGATCCAGACTTGTCGCTCCTGCAGCCCACTCTGCAGCAGGCAAGGGGAGCCAGACCCCTCTCGCCGCTGCACCCGCACAGCCCTCAAAGCCCACCCCGCAGCGCAGGCCAACACTTGTTGACTCCTCCCTCCGTGTGCTAGGTCTCACAGCTGTTTTCTCAAGTGGAGGCCGTCGGGGGCCCCAAGTTTCAGACGGGGCTGCACACCGGGCTGACGCCGTCCTCTGTCGTGCTGGGACTGGGATGGACCCAGGCCAGGGTCCCGCAGCTCCCTAGGAGCCCGGCCCAGTGCCCCCCCCTACCCCGGGCTCAGCCGGGGAGCCAGGCGGGCCGGGCGGGCCAAGTGCCAGCGCGCGGAGATGGGCGGGCAGGACGGAGGCGCCCGCTTTCCCTCCCGGGCCTGGCACTGCCGGCCCCTCCGTCGCGGCTGCGGCCGGGCGGGCAGGGACCGGGAGCCACGACCCCGGGGCGTTCTCACGCCGGCTCCGGCCCGGCCGCCAGGGGGAGCCGCAGTGGGCCGCGCTCCGGGAAGTGACCCGCGCCGCCCCGGACAGCCTTGAGCCGGGCCGCCCCGTCGGGGACCCCCGCGCCCCCGCCCCGCACCCGGCGACGTCACCGCGCGGCTGCTGCGCCCCGCCCGCCGCCGCCAACTTTCTTCGCCCAACTTCGGAGCGCGCTGCGCCGGCCGGCGGGGAGGCGCCCAGGGGCGCTGAGAGGCACTGAGGGGCGCCACGTCGCGCCGGCCCGCACCCTCGACGCCACGGCCCGCGGCCCGGCCCACGCCCCCTACCCCCGCCCGGGCCGCGCAAGGGCCGCGGCCACCGCGACGAGGACAGCGACGTGGGCCGGGGGAGGGGCGCAGAGACGTGTCACTGCCGCCGCCGCCGCCGCAGGCCCGGCCAAGTTTCTCACCTGCAGCCGGAGACGCAGCGAAAGCTAGAGGGCAGGAGCCGCCGCCGCCCCGGAACCGCGAGAGACCAGCCGACCGCTGCTGCAGGCGCCGCGACCCCGACGCCGCCCGCTCCGTCCGCCGTCCGCTCCGGCCGCCCGCTGGCTGCGTGCGCGCGTGTGGAGTCGTGGCACTTTCTGCCTCGGAGCTGGCGAACGGCCCCCTCCGCCGGGATCACCGCCTCCTGCCTTCCCCACCCGGGCCAGCCATTCATCGAGCCGCCGCTCCCCATTGGCTTGCGCCCTGCCACTCTCGGGGCCGCCGGCCAGTCAGGGCACGGACGGCCGAGCCGCGGCGGCGGCCATTGGTCAAAGAGGAGGGTCTCCGCCTCGGCCAATGGACGAGGGGAGGAGCTGCGGGGAACCGCGGGGGGCGGGGCCGCGTAGCGCTGCGCTGGCCTCTGCGCGGGGGCGGGGGCCTATTTCCCCGCCCACCAGGGGGAGGTCGCCGGTAGGCCCCGCCCCCCGGGCCGCGGCGCTCCTGTGTGTGATTGCCACGGCTGCGGACTCCCATCCGGCAGCTGCGTGGGGGCGGGCGGCGGAAGGTTCGAATCCCAGCAGCCCTGGCCTGAGCCTTAGGGCGCCGCTGGGCTGAGATGACGGTAGACGTCATCCTAAGTAGATAGCACTACCGACCAAAAAAAATGCTTTATTTAAACCCAGTAACTTTACCCAAGGCACCGCTGCCTCGGGACCCTGGGTCTAAGGACCAATTCTGCTTAGGATCAGCGGAGGGTAGGTAAATCCTCATTTTCAAAGAGAGTGTAATCGACGCAGAAGGAATTTGCTTGAATAAATGAAGGAATCGAAGTGGAAGAGCCGGAAGATGCTTGGGAATTGGGGTGGCTGCCTGCACCCTTCGTTAGAGTCTGTCCCAGATACTGTGCTCCCCCAAACCCCTGCAGTCAGAGCCATGATCACCGTCCACCTTAGGGCTTTTGTTCCAGGTAACAGGGCCAGTGTGTTAAAAGAAACCCTCTGAAGGGCTGGGGATTTAACTCAGCTGCCTAAGCACCTGCCTGGCAAGCGCAAGGTCGTGAGTTCGATCCCTGGTACCAAAAGAAAAGAAAAGAAACCCTTTGAACCAGAACAGACTCTTTGAATTTAGGTTCCTTAAGGGGACTCACTCCGTCCCAGATGGCCTATGGGTTGCAGAGTCCTGAACAGGCTGTATCCGGACATTTTCTCCAGCTCCACCTGCGTTTGGTACTTCACGAAGTATTGTTAGAAAAATCTTCCCGAGAGAATAAAGAAGGGTCAGAGTGAAATTGAATTTATCCCTCCTTTCAACTCGGCGTTCCCAGCACATTAGTGATTAATTGACAGAAATTAACCTGGATTAGCTCTCTGCCCTCATCTTCCAGGAGTGAGCCCCACCTTGGAATATAATTCAAGAATCCCAGCTTTGGGGCTGGGGATTTAGCTCAGCGGCATAAGCACCTGCCTTGGAAGCAGGCAGTCGTGAGTTCGATCCCTGGTACCGATAAAAACGAAAAAGACAAAAAAAAAAAAAAAAAAAAAGAATCCCAGCTTCTGGGGCAACCCACTTTACAGGCCACCTTCTGTCCCTTTTAAACAGAAGCTTTCTTTCTCTCAAGTTCTTCCTATTCTTAACTTCCAGTGTTCCTAGAATTTATGCCTCAATTTCAGAGAACACAAATTTGGCATTTCAGACACCTAGCAGTTTGGGGTTTCTTTTCCTATTTTCTTTATAGAGTTTTTAGCATGAATGAATGTTAGATTTTACCAAAGGCTTTTTTTGCATCTAATGAGATGATCATATGATTCGTGTCCTTGCCTCTATTTATGTATTACATTTACTGATTTGTGTCGAGTTCTGCCTGCATTCCTAGGATGAATCCTACTCGTTCATGATGTATTTTTTTTTTATTTTTGGATGATTTGTTGCATTATTTTTGCCAATATCTTGTTAAGGATTTTTGCATTTATGTTTATTAAAGAGAGTGACCACTGGTAAGCTGTTTAACTTTTCTGGAGTAACCGCTCTCTCCTCTGGGCTTGAGGGACAAAGCCATTCCCTCTTTCTCCAAAGTTAGTTGAGTGCTGGAGGTACACGTCTAGCCTAAGCAGCCTAGAATAATCCATACAGGAGCTGATCACACATTGTCATTAACTCCCCTCAGAATGCACCTTCTTGCTTAGAACACACTTATCCCATCCTTCTTGCTATTTTCTGAAGCAGCTCTGGAAGTCCTCTTTCATGAATGCTTTAGGAGGTATAATCAAAAATATGGTGAATGCTGCTGTTGTACATCATTCAACAGAAAGGCAGGTTCTGTTTTCTAGATCCAATTAAAAAAAAACATCTACCCGAGAGCCCACCTCTGCACAGGGACTTCTTTATCTTGTTTACTTTTCCTTTACATTTTTTCAGAAAGAGATCCGGGCAGAAGGATTTAGTTGAAAGGTAGTCTCCTCTCAGAGTTGGAGGAGGGTTGGTTTTGTTACCGGGGTCTGGGGTCTCCTTCCAGAAGTGGTTTGTTGGTTCTTCATGTCTTAAACATCGAATTAGACAAAATAAATGCAAAATGTTTTACCTTTATTAAAGATAGGAAAAGCAACATGCCCTGTAGAGCTAGTTTGGGCCCAGCGGAGTAGAAAACAAGTGCCCTCTGCAGCTTGAAAGCAGACCATCGTGAGACAGCACAGAAGCCCAGAGCTCTGGGCCCCGTCTTTTGTGTCTCCTATGCCTCAGGCCTGCCTAGGCCTAGGCCAGCCTATGGAAAACTCACTTAGTCCTTGAGAGAGGAACTGGAGCCACCGCACTCTCATTGGGTCCACATGCAGGACCCTGACACGTGTTCTGCGCATGTGTCCTGGGGCTTTGTAATTAACAGCTCTGCCCCAGCCAGCCTGCCATGCCCTAGTCTCCTGCTCCAGTTCCCGACCCCTGCCCCCATATTTGAATGGAAGGCCATCCATGGCATGGTATTTAGAGGGCACCTATACTCCTCCCAAGCACTTTGAATCATCTCTAGACTGCTTGTGGTACCTAGGATGGCATCGATCCTGTGTGCGGAGTTGACCTACGTGGCTCAGGTAACATCGACAGTGGCAAAGTCTATACATGTTCAGCACAAGTGTACATTTTTTCCCAAATATTTTGTGAACAGTGGATGAGGGATCCGTGGAGCCTGTGGGTGTGGAGGAGCCATGGTTGGCGGTGGTCCTGGGAAACACTGGGAGGAGTAGGGTGGGTGGAGCCCAGTAGGAGCCAAGTACCAAGTAGGAACAGCCATGGTGCGGGTGGGGGGTGGCAAGGACCCCAGAGGCAGCTGCAGGGTTCCTGATCAAATGCCCAGGCTGCTCTATTTCAGAGCTGCTTCTAAGAAACTCAGCTCATCCCACCCCTCATCTGCCAGAGAAAGCCCTGCAGCAGGCAGCCCCTGGCAGAACTGCCACCATGATGCCTGCTGCGGAGAGCCAGCGGGCACTGTGCCCTCGGGGACAGGTCAGGAAATGCCCCACCTGTCAGCACCCTCTGGTGATGGTGGTCGCCTTGTCGGGGCATTTGCAGAGGATTTCCTGGCTGTTCTTTCCCCTGATTCATATTTAATTTGGCCTCAGTGAGGTGTCTGATTCGGCACAGACCAGCAGCTGCTCTGAGCTGGCCTTCCTTGATCCCTTTCACTCATCCCCAGTGGCCCTGTCATGGCCCAGTCTTCAAGGCCACACTCCCTACCCCTGCTCAGCCTCAGTGACCGAAGCTGTGACTGCAGGCTGGGTCTCCCCAGTGCTGGAGGGATGGAGATACAGGAGGTGTCACCCAGTGGCTCCGCCTGCTCCACAGCCTGGCATCTGCAAACTCATCTCCCACCAGCCAGGCAGAAAGACCCAGGGGTGGGGAGTCCAAACCCAGGTCCCTGTTGTCCCTGATGACAGTCTACCACAGGTGGGCACAGTGTGATCAGAAGAGATGGACTGGGAGCTCTGGGCAGGGGTTGCCCAGCCAAGGTGGGGAGGGGAGCAAAGGACACAGACCATACAGCATGGGCACCTGGTGACTGAGAAGGCACAACAGAGGGACAGCGACTTGGGAAGCTCTGGAAGGGAGGGAGAGGCCAGAGATGCGTCCCCAAGGTGACCCTAAGGGGCTTCCCTGGAATGATGTCAGTGCTCTGTGTATTGATTACAGTGGTGGTTTTGTGGCTATGGTAAAACATCAAATTATACACACGCATTCTTATTAGGCACAATTAACCATACAAGAATAACTAGCGTGTCTATTAATTCATGACAATGCCTTGCTTTATTTCTAAGTTGCAGGCAGTATTTTAACAGACTAGCCAGAGAGAGAGAGAGAGAGAGAGAGAGAGAGAGAGAGAGAGAGAGAGAGACTGGCCAGGTGTAGTGATGCACACTTGTAATCCAAGCACTTGGGAGGTTGAGATAGGAGGATCAAAAATTCAAGCCCAACCCGGGCAATTTAGTGACCTAGTGAGACCACATCTCAAAATTTAAAAAATATAAAAAGGACTCCCCAGTTGCTCAGTATGATAGCCAGAGTTCAATCCCAAATACTGTGTGATAAAGTAGACAGAAAGATGAGACCAGCTGGGTGTGTGGTGGCACAGTACTCAGGAGGCTGAGGCAGGAAAATGGCTGTAATTTGGAGGCCAGCCTGAACTACATAACAAGCAAGACCCTGCCTCAAAAAATAAAAAAAGAAAGAAAGAAAAATGAGACTACATCTTGCAGTTTCAAAAGAGGTTTTTCTTTATCAACAACTGTGAAAGGATAATAAATGACAAACTATGACATGTGTAAGGGGATACATGGTAACAAACACAACATGCTCAGGTCTTTCCACTTGGCCTGCTTCTCCTGAGAAGCCCTACAAATATGTGACCCTCGGAAACCCTCATCAGGGCCCGGGAGGGCGTGGCAGTTGTTATCTCATCCCCAGGTGCGGGGCGCAGGCACAGAGAGTCTGGGTAACCCAGCCTCCACCCCAGGGCTGTGGGTGACCCTGCATCTGTTGGGGTGCACTAGACCTGTGGCAAAGGGGCTCAGCTCACCCCACCACTCCTCCCTCATCCACCAGACAAAGCCCTGCAACAGGAAGCTAAGAAGGGTGATTTTCCAACTTTGCTTTGCAAATGGTCCTTTCGGTCACTATACAGGGAAATCACACTTTCCCAAATTAAAAGAGCCTAATCTGGGTGCAGTGGTGCATCCTATAATCCCAGCATTCAGGAGGCTGAGGCAGGAGATTGCCGTGAGTTCCAGACCAACCTGGACTACACAATGAGTTTAAGGCCAGTGTGAGCTACACATCAAAACCCTGTTAGAAACCCCAAGACAAGCCTACAGACTTCCAAAACCTCAGACTTCCCAGGATGCAGCTCTCCACCTCACCCCACAGAACCTGTGCAGAACTGAGTGGGCACAGCAGCCCCCCAGCCCCCCCTCCCATTTGTCCTGGGGCCTCTCCGGGTATCTCCCCACAGCATGTTCCTCAGGAAAGGATGAAAAGTTTTAACCAGCCAGGCACAGGGTTACACCCATAATCCCAGTTCCCCCTCCCAAGGCAGGAAGATAACAAGTTCGAGTCAACCTGAGTCACTTATCAAGCTTATATCCTAAAATAAAACATTTGTACAAAGGGGTAAGCATGTAGCTCCGTGGTAGAGCACCCCCGTTCAGTCCTGGTACTTAAAAAAAAAATGTTTTCATGGAACCAAAGACCCTGGGCAGTCACATCTTGCTGAGTTTCGTGAGGCCCCACCCTCCACCTCTGTAGGAGATGCAGAAGTTCTGTGACCCCAAGGCCAGCAGCATGGGCAACTGCATATCCAGATGTCTTGAGTAAAACGCAAACCTGGGCTCTTCTGGAAGACAGGTGAGTGGAGGCTCAGCCTGTAGGACACTGACTCTTTGTCCAGGCCACGTCTGTTGCTAGCCCACTGACCACCAAGGTCCAGTTCTCAAGGCGCCGGGGGCTGCAGACTGGTCCCATGGGCAGCCCTTGGTAGCTTGCAGCTGGCTGGAGGAGAGTGCACACCATCCAGGCCTGGTGTCACAGGACTGGACCAAACGTCCTATTTCTCTCCGGCTTGCCCTGGAGCAAAGGGGGCTTCCTGCCAGCCATGCTCAGGTTTCTGATGTTGCCCTGTCAAGTCTGTGTCTCTGCCTGACTTCTGAGGACCCCAGAGATGAGTGTTGCCTCGGTTCCTCAATGTCCATCTCTTCCCACCTGTGCCACCCTGACCACCTCTTGTCCTTGACGGCCACCTCTGACTGTTTACTCTGCAGTTGGGGCCTCGTCTGCCGGGCACTCTCTGATTCATAAGGGTGCCCAGTGCAGCTAGAGTTCATTATCCCCAGCCCAGCAAGGCAGTGCAGGACGGTTGCCCAAACTACCTGCTTCAAAAGAAAAAAAAGAAGAGAAACCCACAGATTTGCTTACTGTCTGCCCTTGGATCCTGCAGAGCCCCTTCCCCAGCTCCGGCACCTGGGCACCACTATGAAGGTGGGCTCTGTGCCCAGAGATGCTGCCTTCACATAGCAGTGAGCTGCACTCTTTTCCCTCTGAATTCCGAGGCCTTTTGCTTTTGTGGCGAACTGCTCTTCCCATCATGACATCCTGTCCTCCCCGTCCATCTGAAATAGCTCTTCTTCGTGGCACACTTACTTCCCAGGGCCGATCTCCTAGTGCTGGGCAGCGGCACCTCTGCCACACGCTCACTGCCAGGGTGATCAGTGCGCACCCTGCTCAGCTGGCTGGGACTCACAGCGCTGGGAGCCTAAACCCAGGACCTCTCCCTCCCGGCCCCTCCACCTACAACACCGCCGCCCTCTTCTGGCTCCAAGCAGCCACAGGGCCACTCCTTTACTTTCTAATCCTTCATGAGAGTTTTGAAGAAGGCCCTTAAGCCAGAATCAAAAAGAGTGTCATGAGATTGAGATGGGGCCTGCTCTGGGCCCTCCCACCATCCAAGGCTGAGTGGCGGCCCACCCAGCCAGCCGCCAGCTTCCCATCTGAATGGGCACTGTGGGGGACTGCATGGAGGAGGAGACTCAGCTTTTACAGCTTGCGGCCCCAGCACCTCTCCTCTTTTGGAGGAAAACTCAGCTGCTGGACCTGCATGGGGTGGAGTTAAGCTGTCTTTAGGGCCTGCAGGTGTACTTTCCTGATGAGTCCCTGACACTCATGGAGCCCTAGCTGCCATCAATGAGTGTGCACATTTGTGGATGAAACAGAGCTAATTCACACTAACATGTTACTGACTTACTGCACAAAGCCTCTCACCTCTCAAACATCTGTGCCTGGCTGCCTCCAGTGGCAGGGGAGGGTGGAGGAGGACGCTGAACCATCTTTCCCAGGAGAGCATTAAAATTGGTATTAAACATTTGTGCAGTTTCTGTATTCTTCTCCGGAGTATAGTCACATAGCCAGGCTTTCTTGGAATGGAACTAATTTTCTCCTAACTTTCCTGGTGTGAGAGTAATGTATTCGAATACATAATGCATTCAGTACCAGAGAAGGCATCAAGAAAAGTATAAGGAGATCACATGACATTCCAGCCTTCCGGTGTGACATTTTACATCTACAATATTTTCTACTGATAAAGACACATTATTTAAATAGAAAATTAAATTATTTAAAAACCACATGTAAGCAGGGTCTGTGCACTCTCCTGGTGACCTCAGAAGTTGGGGGAAGAAGCAGGCACTGGGAGCAGCCACCGGGAATGGGGACATTTGGAAAAGGGGGGAGGGGACACGGCAGGAGGATATTTCTGGAAAAGATTCCTCGGTCACTTCAGGGGGAGGAAATGCTGCCTTGGAGGGGCCTGAGACAGCAGGCGGCCACCAGCATGGTGACATCTGCAGGATGTGGGGTCACTCAAATGCCCAGTCTGAGTTTCCTCTCTCTTGCAGAAACCTTGTACTTTGGCAAGGGTCAGAGAATTCCATGGTGGCATTGGCAGTGCCCAGCAGGGACTGAGGCAAGGTAAGGCGAGCTGGGGCCCTGTCCCCACTGGCTCCCTGTGGGGGGCGGGAGGGAGGGAGGGAACAAAGCACCTGGCTCAGGAGGTGGGCGTGTCCCACAGGAGGTGCGTTGTCGGGAGCTGTTCCCAGAGCTGCCACGTCTGGGGCTCACAATGCCCTCTTTATTCCTGGGCTCGCAACGCTGTGGCAGCTGACGTGGCATCTCCCTGGCACAGCAGAGCTCGGAGCCCTGACCTGCAGGCTCATCTTGGGCAGACACCCTCAGCCACCGCTGGGAGCTGGCCACATCTCTGCTCGGGCCTCTCTTTTGCAAAAGAGTTGGAGTGCAAAACCGAATGCACTTGAGGTCCGACTGGCGGTAAATCCCCGCCCTTGAGTTGGTTCAGCGCACACACTGTGTGAGCTTCCTGTGCTCTGGCTGGAGCCATGGTGGCCAACAGGACAGAGAGGGCCCGGAGCAGGGACCTGAGGCAGGAGGCAAGTGACCAGCATGTACCCCGACAAGGACTGTTCCAGGGTTTCATGGCAGCGCTGCAGCTGTGGTCAGCAGTAGTCCTGAGACCATCATGGAAATTCCAGAAATAATTCACACAGGAGCCTGGCATGGTGGCGTACACGGTAACCCCAGCTCAGAGGAGGCTGAGGCAGTAGGATCGCTGTGAGTTCGAGACCACTGTGTAGCCCGTGCTACATGTGAGTTCAAAGCCAGTCTGGGGTACATAGTGAGACCCTGTCTCAAAACAAAAACACAAACGGACAAATAACTATACATGGAAATTCTAGAAATAAGCAATTCACACGCAGCTCTGAGGGGCCCACTGCTGAGAACCCGTTTGCACAGTTCTTCTCTTGATTCCTCACCTCTGCCTGTGTCTGCTCTAGCTGCCTGGGCCGTCAGATGGCCTCCAAGGCCTGCAGTTCTATGCGACCCTGACTGACTTAATGATGGCCCCAAAGCTCAGAAGCCCCAGCACCAAGGGGCCTTGGGCAGCACGAGGAGAGGGCAGATCTGCTCTGGCACTAGGTGGCAAAAAGACCAGGCACACAGGGAAAAGCAGAGTAAATATCAGGCTGATTGAGGACTATCCACTGGGGGTGTCAGGAGTGTCCCCCAGAAAGGACGGACTACTGCACTAATAAAACAGAACAACGTGATAGACAGTGAGTGATGCCTAGATAAAGCCTCAGGTGACTGCAGGCCCAGCTGCATGGTGAGAAAGAAGCAGAAGTCTTGTAGGTAGGGGTGCATGCAAAGACCCTGAGGTAGGGAAATAATTGACAACTTCAGGGAATTGGGTGAGGCTGTGAGGAGGCAGAGATAAAGAGCAAGGAGCAAAAGATGTCAGAGAGGAAGCGGTTGGAGGGGAAGATTCCTTATCTGAGTGACCGTTTGCCATCTCAGGGGGCTTTGAACACACGATATCTCAACTCGTCCCCTAACTGTCCTATTATTCAGATAAGAAACCAGTCTCAGGGAAACTTCCTGAGGGTCACAAAACTGGAAATTAGTGGGACAGGAATTCTGACCGAGGACTGTGCTTGCACAGCTCCAAAGGGAACACGCACACAGCTAGGGAAACTGTTGGGGTTTGGACAGTGAACAGCCTGGTGCACTGTTCATGGCAACCCCTGTGCCTGCTCAGATTTATTTTCTCAACATGGAGCTGCTAGGAATATGAAGATTTATCCTGTATCCTCAGAGGCCCACTGACAAGCTACATCCTGAGACGAGGATGTGGAGGAGGTCATAGGCTTCACCCCCAGCATTACAGAAAGGGAGGGAGGGGAAAAGAAAGAAAAAAAAATTAAAGATACTATCCTGGCCCTTGACAAACACCTGCTGTGCTTCGTAGCTCACAGAGATGAGGCGGCATGGGGTTGTGTCAGGGACGGCACGAGTGGCATCGTGAGGGATGTGAGGGATGCCATCTGGCCTACAGGCTGAGCCCGGTGTGTAGGGTCCTCCCAGACTGGCACCAGAAATCTCAAATGCTACCCACCGTGGGTGCATGTTTCCAGCAGTCTGCAATGTTTACCACCCGAACATTTGTTATTCTATATTTTATTGAAACAGGATCATCTAGGTCAAATTTGGTAAATCTAAAAAGTAAAATACCTGTAATCTCACCAGTGGAACACAAAGCCTTCCCACATTTTCAGGTATTTCCTTCTCATTTTCTCCCTTGGAGAGCAACACTGAGTGTATTACATACCACACATACACACCCCACAGACACGCACACACACCTATACACCCACACGTTTGCCTTTATTGAGATCTGAGTTACATTGTTTATTTTTTGTTTTTTGAGCCAAGGTCTCACTATGTAGTTCAAGCTATCTCTTTGAATTCACCAGATAACCCAGCCTGGCCTTGAACTCATAGCAATCCTCCTGCCTCAGCCTCCTGAGTACTGGAATCACTGTGCTGCCGTGCCTGGCTAAGTCATAGTGTATAGAATTAAGTTATAATGTATAAAATTCCTACATTTCCAATGTACCAGTCTATGCCTTTCAACGGATGTACATACCTGAGCAACTGGAAGAAGATCCAGAATATTCCTTTAACCCACAGAGTTACTGTGTGCTCTCAAGCACTCCCACCCTCTACCCCGGCAGTCACTGAAATTACTCTTCAGGTTTGGGGCTACACTGAGTAAAGCAGCTGGGAAGGTTCTTGTACCAATCTCTCTTATGGAGATGTTTTCCCTTCTCTGGGTGAATGCCCAGGAGGAGACTTACTGGTCACAGGATAGCTCTGAGTGTTTGACTTTGTAAGAAACCTCCAGACTGTTGTCCAGAATGGCTATGCCATTTCCCACTGTGTGAGGGCTACAGTTGCCAGCGTCCTCACCGACACTTAGTATTTTTCACATTAACTGCTGTGGTAAGCATGAATTGCCACTTCCCTGATCAACAATGATGTTGGACATTGTCTTTCGGTGGGGACAGTGGGTACTGGGACTCGAACTCAGGACCTCACACTTTGGCACGTTTTTTTTTTTGTTTTGTTTTGTTTTTTTGGCATTTTAAATAGGAAACTATTTCCAGAGTTGTAATTGTTTGTATTCTCTGCTTTTTAAATTTATGCCTCACATTCTTCTCTTACCCCATTGTCTTTATAACCATTATGTTTCTGACTCCCCATATCCCAGCCAAGGAGTTTTCCTTATTTATTACTTCACCCTTTTCATAGATGTTTAAATTATTTCCAGTCTCCCATGATTCTAAACAATGCTGGCAGTAACAGCTTAGTACGTATATTTCCCTTCATATTTGAAGTTTGCACACTTATATAGATTTGTGTTTCTGTTCCCCCTGTTTTTTATTCATTCTTTCCATATTTCAGATTGCTTCCTCCAGATAAATTCCAGAGATGGGATTAGAAGTCCCCCACATGCGTGTGACCCTCAGTCTTCACAAAGCTCATGGCAGTTCCTAGCCAGTGTCTCTGGGGCCCTGTGCCAGGTGATGAGGTCCCCACCATCCCTCACGCAGCGCTTGGGGACAGTGGGCTTCCTCAGCCCTGGAGTCAGACTGAAAGGAGGGGAGAGAACTCTGGAGTGACTAGTCCTTTGGAATGGTGCCTGCGGGAGAGCCAGACCCACACAATGGCGGCCCCAGGGCTCCTGCACCAGCAATGCCCAGCATGAGGGACCTGGCCAGAGGAGGTGTTTGGATCTGGTGTCTGTCAGGGGACTCCAGGGGGCCCGTGGCAATAATTACTAGCGCTCAGAGGAGGGGTCGGGGAGGACCAAAGTCATCTGCAGGACACTGCAACAAAGGCACAAGCAAAAGTTACCAGGCCTCCTCTGGCCACAGCTGCTGGTACTTTCCTCGGGTGACCTTGGTGACTTGTGAAGGGCATATTGTCACCATCTGCCCTGAGACCATATACCCAGCAATTCAGAAGGTCCACGCCTGCTAAACCAGGTCACATCTTTCTCCTTCTAACCATGATCATCGTTTTGTTTGTTTGTTTTGCTATGCTGTTTAGGCTGGCCTCAAACTCTCAGCAATCCTCCTGCCTCAGCCTCCTGAGTGCTGAGATCACAGTGTGGGCCACCACACCCAGATATCCATGATTTTATCAGGACAAATACCAGGAAAGCAGGACACAGGGGAACTGAAGCATCTCAGGAAGGTGTGTTTTCAAACTAGTTACTACGTGGACACCCAGGCTGGGTCCTTGGGGACCTCCAGGCCTGGCTGCTACCACATGGAAAAAACGCCCATACCAGGACAGACACCTACAGCAGGGAATCAGGCCTCCATCACACTTGCAATGGCTGGGCCTGAGACTTTCGGTGACATCAGTTGCGCCCCGGCTCCGGCTGGCCCTGGTGATGAATGGATCCTCAGTAAAGCCTGTGGTGGAAGCCAGAGGCTCAGCCTGCTTTGGCCTCAAAGCCGAGCTCCTGTTTGCTCTCAGACAACCTCAAAATACTGCCGCCAATGGCCTCGCTATTCCAGGATCAAACCCAGGAGACCAGCACCCCTCTGGGACTCTCAAAGAGATGCTCCTGGTACGTTAGCACTGTGGGTGTGTGGGTCCCCCCAGGCCCGCCGAATAGAGGTCTCCAGGGGTGGGCTGTGTGGTTTCACAACCCTCCCTAATATGTGACATCCACTGCTGAAACTAAAATTTAGGATCAGCTAGCGGTTTCCAGAGCGGAGCCTTGGATAGTCCCCACCCCGGCCCCAAGCGCCAGAGGAATGAGGCTGGGAGCTGCAGGGTGAGTTTCTCTTTTCTTCACAGCCTTATTAAATATAAACTGCACCTAATTATCAAATCCCAACAATGGAAAGTAGCCCAGGCACACGTAAGGCAGGAAGATAACCTGAGAGACAGCTGTGTGGGATTTAACCAGAGGGGGATGGACTTGCTGCCTGTTTGTTTTCCTGAGCTAATATTTAAATTCTTTTGCTTGCCCTGAGGCCACCAGGCAGACTGTAGGGGAAGAGGTAGGGATAACCCAGCAGAGAAAACGTGAAAAAACTGCCTGAAATTTTAAATGAATGACAAGAAAGCATTGGGGGTTGGACCTATCAGTTCGAGGACTGTGCAAAACATAGGCTTGATTTGAGCCAGGTGTGATGGCCCACTTCTATAATCTCAGCACTCAAGAGGCTGAGGCAGGAGGGTCTTTGAGAGTTCCAGGGAAGTTTGGGCTACATAATGAGTTCAAGGCCAGCTTGAACCAACCATGCAGTGAGACCTTATCTCAAACCAGCCAACAAAAACAAAACAAAAAGGAAGGGGATGGTTTCATTGAGTGACCTGAAGCCGGCAGGGACAGGGATTGTCCTGGCAAATGGCAGTGGGGTATTTTGCCTGCTGCTGTTCCCTGGCCTATGTGTCCCTGTCACAGATGCCTCTCAGTGCTTCTCTAGTGTTGCCCACCTGGTCCCTGACCCTACTGTGGGGCCACCTGTGGTGTGACATCACAATGTCGTCTGTGCAGGCCTTGGAGTGCAGGACCTTGTTGACCTTCCCAGGGCGGGCCCTGGTCCTCAGCCACCCAGGTGAGCTGCCTGCTGCGGCCTTTGCCTTATTGGATGCACCTGGTGAGTTCTCAGACCCGTCCCCACCCCACTCCCCGGGGGGTGGAGGGTGGAGCCCAGCTGACAGCAGGGCAGGACCAGTGGTAGGGACAGTGAGGTGGCCTGAGCTCTCCCCAGTCGGTGCACCTGGCCTCTCCCTCTGCGGAGCCGTCTGCAGGCACCTCAGCTGACCACCTGCTCTGGCTCCCTGGACAAAGGTCACTGTGTCCTTGTTGGGCGCTGCTGGGTGGATAGGCCAGCTCTGGGATGACAGGTCCATTAGAACATTATTCCTAGCCTAGCCCTGGGTGAGGTCCTGGCAGCCACTGGCCAGGGTCACACAGCACAATGGTGGGAGCAGAGCCACCTTCCTACTGTTGTGATTGACACAAAATCCGCTACCCCAAAATTCCTGCAGACTGCCTTCTGCAGGATGCCATGATATTTCTCAGGCTCATCTCAAATTCCTGGGCTCAAGTGATCCACCTGTCTCAGCCTCCTGAGTACTGGGACTAGGGTTGCACAACACGGGGCCAGCTCTCAATTGTTTTTGATCCAGCACCATGCCCCTCTGAGGCATCAAATCTCTTCCCTTGCTTCTGGACAGTAAGGCTGCTGTGGAGCAGTGACAGGAAGTGCCTGGGTAGAGAACACTGGAAAAGGAGGTGGGGGTAGGGACAGGCTCTCACCCAAGGATGCTGGGCAGTGGCAAGTGGACCCTGGGGTCAGGCTGAGGCCCATGGGCACCAAGCTGGGAATGGCACAGGGAGGGGTGGAGCAGCCTTTCCAGGCCTGAGTCTTCAGGAGGCTCAGGACTGAGCTGTGTGATGCAGCGGACACGGGATCCCCATCAACATCCCCAGCCCCTGCTGCATGGGGGAGCATCCTGGATGCAATGGTGTACACAGGGAGCTGAGGACACTGAAAGAAAAGACTGCGTCTGCCACTTCCCATCCCGGACCTGACCCACAGCCCCCGGGGAGCAGGGCTCCACTGTGGGTCAGGGCTTCAGAGGTTCTGAGGGTGGCTGCACGGGGGCACGAATGGCACTGGGGAAAGGCAAGGTGGAGGACAGCTGCTCACACCTCTGTGGCAGTCAGGAAGCAGCGGGAGGGAGAAGCAGGGCCTGGAACCCACTCTTCCACTGAGTCCTGGGGACTCCCTCCTACCAGCTACCTTCTGCAGCTCTCCCAGGGATGCATCCCCTTCCCCCACAGGACACTTTGGGGGCCCACTGTGGAGCTGAATCACGACAAGCAGCAAGCAGACCAAAGCAAGAGGGGTCTGTTACCAAACAGAGCCCCTGGCCCCACGTCCTGCCACACTCTGGAATGACGCCCCAGGACGGCCTGGGCTCTGGGTCACCCGTCCTCAGTGCAGAGCTCTCCAGAACAGGACAGTCATGTCACAGCACCCAGGCCTCCACTGGCACAACCAGGACAGAGGACACACCGTCAGCGGAGCTGGATCCACAGACCCCATAGGCCGCTTCCAAGGCGAGGCCGGAGGATACCGGGACTTACATATTTGAGCCCAGGTGGTGAAGCCTCCAAGGACAGTTGAGAATGCACGTTGGTGACAGCGTGGGAGGAAATGTGGGGGCAGCCGCCCTGGTCCCTGCCCTGGCTGTGTGCCAAGATAAACAAGGGGGCTACATTTCCTAGGACAGGGTTCTATCCACTCGCTGAGCTCCCCAGACTGCGCCAGGCTGCCCTGGTGTCATCCTGTGCCCTGGGTCCAGAAGCCTGGGCCTCTGGATTGGATGGCACCAGACAGGGAGCTCGAGACCACGCCAGCAGGTGTTCAGTGCTCAGGGAGAAAATGTGTTCACGGAGCTCAGCTTGGACAAATCGGGGCACCGGCAGTGCCCTGTACCTTTCCACGCCCTTGGACCCCAGAACCAGAGCTCCGTTGAGGTTGTAGAGGCTCCAGGAAGCAGGCAGAAATTTCCTACGGGCTTGGGCTAGAAGACCCTCCAGAAAAAAGCTGGAGCCCCAGGAAGGTAGAGCGTCCCGAAGCCAAGAGGCACGTGGTCTGACCTTGACTTCTGCCCTGACCTAATTCCTCTCTTCTGCCTGTGATGGTGATGGTGACAGTGATGCGGAGCTCCGGGCCTGCAGCCAGTGGGGTGGAGGCTGCGTCTCAGGTTAAACTCAGGGACCATCGACACATGGGCCAGGGCTGCCCAGCAGGATGGCGGCACAGCACTAGGCCCTGCAGGGTTGTGTGACCTCGTTCTTCCCTGTCTTTTGCCCTGGCTTTCCACGCTGTGACTTCCCACCCGCCGTCCCCACTGTGGGCTCTGCTTTCCCTAAGGATGTTTTACAGTCCCCCTTCGAGGGCTTGGGGGCAAGTGTGTCTCCACAGAGGCTGTGTCCCCCCACCCCCCACCCCGCCAGTGGTTCTTTATCTTTCAAAGTCACCGTGTTTGTGTGTCACCTCCTCTCCCTGGGCAAGAATCGCCCTCTCTCAGAGTGCCAGGGGGCCAAGGGACTCAACACCTTGTCCCTGTTGCTCAGCCTCCCCCTTCAATGGGGAGGACAGACTGACACTGTCTTTGTGACCAAAGAACCCAACGCAGGGCTGCAAATAGTAGCACTTGGTCGTTCCCTGTCCTCTGGCTCAGCAGCAGGGCAGGGCAGCTGCAGGTGAGGCCAGTGGGTCCCTCGCTCAGCCCACTGCACCTGTAGCAGGGCCTGGGTGTCCGCTCCCTGCACTCCTTGGATTTCCCTATAGCAGCACAAAGGTCTTGTGCCACCCGGCCATGCATCTCCTGGGAGGGACACAGAAGTCACTGAGCCCAGATGGGTAGCACATGGCCACGTCATGGGGGGCCCAGGATGGGGGGCTGTCCACCCCTAGGGTGGCTCTGTGGATGGCTCCCAGTGGGCTTCTGAAAGCTGGCATGTGCACAGCCCCAGGGAGCAGGGCTGGTTGAGTGCTGACTCACTAGGTGGGAGAACCCCAAAATTTGGCCTACCAACCGGCTCCAGCAGAGCTGGGCCACCTCTGCAGGGAGCCCCGCTGGACTGGGGTTCCATCCCACAGCCAGCAGCTGGCTTCCTCACTGCCTTGTAACATGCCCACGTGAAGCTGTGGCACAGCCAGCCAGGTCCCCCGACCCAACACACCCCTCATTCAACTGCTTCCTCCTGAGCATTTCCTCTGCATGCCCTGGTGGCTCCTGCAGTTACAGGATTAGAAAGCAGAAGCAGACTGCGAATGCCCCGCCTCGATGGCTAGCTGGTGATTTTTCAGCCTTATAGATGGCACGAAAGTGATACGCACGAGATGGCGATGGGACCTGAGATTTTGTGTTTTGTGTTTATTAGCACACACTTGAAGTGTGTGACAATCACGTTCACTGGGCACTGGCAGTGGCACAGGCCCAGGCATGGGCAGCACCTCTGTTCTTTTCCCATCTCCTTCCCCTCCTTCTCCTCCCTCCATCTCTTTGTCCTTTTCCCATTTACAAAAGACTGCTCCCCATTTCTTCCTATCTCTTATTTTACCCTTTAAAATTACCTATACTCTGGGTTTCTCAAGTGAGAGAAGCCATGCGCAATTTCAGCTCGTGTGTCTGATTCATTTCATTTAACATTACGACCTCAAGGGGCACCCACTTTCCTGGGATGACTCGCTCACCCTTCTGGATAGCAGAGCAGGGCTCCACCATGTGTAAACCTTACCTCTCCGTTATCCGGGCCTCTGTCAAGGGCTGTGCATGCTGCTCTGGGCTTGGCTGTTGTGAGCGGCGCTGCGTGTGGATCTCTGTGATATGACGTCTTCTGTCTCTCAGGACAGTTCCTCAGAGGGGAATAGCTGGGTCCAGGGGAGTTTCGTGTTGCTATCTTTTCCCTCACCAGTGATATTCATTCTGATCCTCCCTAGGTTCCAGGCAGCAGCAGCAAGCTGTTCTTAATAAATCATGTGAGATATTCAGCACTGTGCTATACAACAGGCTTTGTCTTTTTATGATTTTGCCCAAGTGCTAGGCTCCTGTGTTCTGAACATGTATAAGGTACACTGTGATGTTCTGTAGATTGGGTCAATGGAGTGAACTTCTGATTTATGATATTTCCAGTTTGCAAAGGTTTTATCAGGATATAATCCCACCACAGGTCATAGGACAGTTGTAGTTAAGGAAGAGAATGGCTTGGAGCAGGCTATGGCTTCAGGATTGGCTCTATCTAGGTCCTCAAGAAATATTCTTGGAAACTTGGCCAGAACCGGGTGGGGGTGATGCTGATGCGCACTTGTGATCCTAGCACTCCAGAGGCTGAGGCAGGAGGATCACTGAGAATTTAAGACCAGCTTTGACCAGCCTAAACTGCATAGTGAGACCCTGTGTCAAAAAAACCAAAAAGGAAAAGGGAGCTTGGGCAGCGGGGGAATTTGGGGACTCTTGTCTGGCAATCATCAACCCAAGTCACCCTGCAGTCCGAGCAGGCAGCTCCTGTAGCCCGAAAGGACACGCGCACTATGGGTGCTCTCCGGGCAGTCGAATGTTCTAGACCCCCATCTGCCCAGGGGAGAACAGAGCCTGAGGCTGCTTCCCACAACCCACCTTAGATGCCACTCTCAGCCTGGGCCCTCTTGCCGGTGCTTCTGCTCAAGCAGCTGTAACATGGGTCAGTCAGAAGCTTCCCGACTCTGGAACATCTAGGGTCACTGTTTAGGGCGCAGCCCCACCTGGGCCCTCGGCAGTTCTCTGTGCTCAGGTTGTGGCAACTTTTTGCCCCAGCACAGTGGCACTGTGGATGACCGAGTGGAAATGTGGTTAGCATGGTGTGACCCAGGACAGGTAAGCAGGCCGGGAGCCCACAGTGGGCGTCTGTCCAGCTTCTCCTTGGCCACTGTGGAGGCTCCCTTCCCCCAGGGGAGGGAGGACCCCCTCTGGAAGCAGGAAGCTCTCCTGTTTTCTATCAGATCAGACACAGAATTTCCTTCTGACAGCCAAGGATGGGAGAAGATTAGAGTTTCTGTAACCCATCTTGGGGTGAGAATTTGAACTCCAGAATTTCTAGGGTGTGATGGTGCACACTTATAATCTCAGCTGCTTAGGAGGCTGAGGCAGGAGGACACCAAGTGCCAAAAAACAGAGACTCAAAGAGACCCTGAGAGTTGGCTCAGGACACACGGCCCCCTGGCCAGCATGGTGCCGGCCTGGAGACCTGGAGTAGCCCAGAGTGGCCTGAGCTGACATTTGGCCAAACCTGCAGGCCCCTTACCATGGAGGGGGGAAGCTGGAAGGGACAGTCCCCAAGTCAGGTGCACACTTGAAGTCCAGACAGCCTGTGGAGGTGGCAGTGAACTGGCATCAAAGTTGTCCCTGTGACAACACAGGCTTGAAGAACCTCCTCCACCCGGCCTCAGAAATCTACAGAGAGTCACTGTGCCCACACAAGAGGGACAGCAGCCACTGTTTGGCCAGCTGAAAGTGCAGGCATCTTCTAAACATGAGAAAGCCCACACCAGTCTCCCCTGCCGAAGCATGACCTGAGGCACCATATCAAATACTCTGGATTAAATAAGCAAGATCTGGGATGGCACAATGGCTGGGGCATCCAGGACAAGCACTCCTTAAATGATGATGGTGGCAGGCATAATGGGAGGGGACCAGGAGATCCAGAACAGTCAGGGACAAAGGCAAGGGCCACCTGTGTCCTGCTGTGACCTGGTGTAGTCCTCCCACCACTCAACCATGGTCAGTGAGCTGCAGGCTGTGAGCAGTGCCAAGGTCCTAAGTGCCCCCAGAGGAGGCTAGGCGGAGACACTCACTGCCTTTGGTCCCTTCTGGCGACACACTCCAAAGTGCATGCAGAGAAGTGGCCGAGCTGGGGTAGCAGGGTGCCCTACTCTTTGGGCGGAACCTGACCTCTTGCTGGACTCCAAGTGCTACCAGCACTCAAAAGCCCTGGAGGAGGCAGTCCAGAAGACACAGCTGCCAGCTGCAGCCAGTTCACCTGCCCTGGAGCCCTGGCCCTCACCAGGATACGCTTGGGGACTAAGCCCCATAGAGGTTTAGGGGAGGCCCAGGGAACCTGTCTAGCCTCTGGATGGGAGATGGGACTTACTGAGGAGGTCACAACATGTTCCCAGAAAGCCACACTCCAGGTAGAAGCTGAAAGCCACCCAGCCAAGGCTAAGGTTTCCCAAGAGCTGGTGCTTGGCCTCGGAGGCTCCCACCCCAGGGTCCCTGGCCCACAGCCTAAGCCTGTGACGCCAGATTGCAGGTGGGCAGCAGGCAGGTGCTGACTGTGAAGGGACCCACAGCACAAGAGAGGCTGACCCGAAATGTGGCCATGGTGTGTTGGGTCTACACAGTGCTCAGTGAAGTACTACCCCACACTGAGAGGATGAGAACTTGGACACAAAGCTCTAAGTTTTAGGCTTCTCAGCAAAAATGAAAACAAAAACTCCCAAGATGTGGGAGAGATTCTTGCCTGTGTCTCAGTGCAGAGTGGGCCACCTCCTTCCCTTAAAAGGCACAGGACCCTGCTCAGCCAGAGCTGCCCCATTCCTGTGACGGCACACGAGTCCTGCACCACGGCCTGGTGCAGCTTCGCACGGGTGATTCTCCACTTGCTGCTGCTCCTGGCTTTTGAATCTGCAAACCCTGACCTGAGATTGGACAGGTGCTGAGGGAAGTCCAGCTTCAGAAAGGTCATGAAAATCGAGACCTCTGCCAGCTCCAGTTTCCTGCACCGCAGGTGCGAAGGCAAACTTCACGCAGGCAGAATGCAGATGTCCAGACATCCAGGCCACATAGGGAGCGGCAGGGAAATCCCTTCCTTGTGATCTGGAGGACCAGGCTGGCTGGGGACGCATCAGAAGGAGAGGCAGCCCTTGCAGATGTCCCCTCTAGCGACAAGCACCTGCCAGCTGGCACTTGGCTTAGAAAGGGTCTCTCATAGGCCTCTACCTCAGGGGCAAGCAGGCGTCACTGGAGCTGCAATGCTGAGTCCTACAGAGCCAGAGCCAGAGGAACTGAGCCCCCTGGATCCTCAGAGGGTGCAAGAACTGGAGTGCCTGAGGCTGGCGGCAAGGGCATGGCAGGCGCAGGGACAGTGACCTGTGGATGTGGCCTTTGCCTGCACAGAATCAAGTGAAGGCTCCTGCATGCAGGTCTTCACTGTCTCACAAGTGTGACGATGTCATGTCCAAACCCACAATTGGGCACAGTTCCATGGGGCCATGTGATGTCCCTTCGTTGGCCGGCAGCCGCTTGCTGCAGCCCAGAAGCTGTGTGGTCTGAGTCCTGGCAGCCTCCAACCAGGGAGTGCTCTTGTTTTCTTCATAATGGAGATTGAACCCAGGGCTTTTGCATTTTCTTTAAGTTGTGAGACCAGGTCTCCATTAGTCACTGAACCACTCAGGCTGGCTTGAACTTTGGATCCTCCTGCTTCTGCCTCCCGCAGCGCTAGGATTATAGATGTGCACCACCAGCTTATCTGAAGGACGAGGGTGAGAGAAACCACTGATCAAGTGGCTGGATGGATTTGATAGAGCGGCGCCCAAGAGGGCTTCCTAACCCCAATCCAAGCACTGCCCAGACCATCCCAGATTCCACGCATGATTTAACAACCACCCAACCTCCTCATGTGGGCGAGGTGAGGAGCACTTGATAGAAAGGCAGATGTGAGCTCAGGACGTGGGGGCTTGGGGGCTTGGGCTCGTGCAGGTTTCTCCTGACACAGCCAGCACCATCTCCTCCTCGAGTCCCAGCTTCCGGGATGGTATTCTGCCTGGCCCCACCCTTCCACCCCCAGGAAGCACCCCCAGAGCCCGGGGCACAAGCACAGAGCAGTGGGATCTGTGACCCCTGGGGGGAACACAGCAGGGGCAGGACTGAGTACATCAAGCCTGTCCTGATTCCTGGGCTCAGAGGAAGGGCTGACCCCAGGCCATGCCACAGCCACCACGACCTCGGACTCAGCAGCCCAAGACTCAGCAGCCCCAGGTGTTTGCCTCTCGGGCCTTGGTTTCCCCACCTCTCAAAGTAGAAACAAACCCCAGTGTTGCCGCAGGAACTATGATGAAGGCCATGGCAGGGTGGGGGGGAGGGACTTGAGGCAGGAGGTCACTCCGTGTGGCCTGGGCACTTGGGGCTTGGTTTTCTCTCCCTGCCAGGCCTCCTTGCTGCTGCTGGCTCAGAGGGAACCAGGCTGGTGCCTGATGCTGGGGTGGCACTGGTCTGGGGCAGCTTCCTGGGACCCCTCACAGCATGCAACCCCATCTGTCCTCAGCCTAGGGCTACACAGTCAGGGAAGAGTGGGGTCAGAGGCCAAGGCGGAAGGAGGCCACCTGGGAGGATCTGTGACCTGACACCCAGGGCCATGCAGCAGGGGACAGGGCTCCTGTGGAAGCCCACGGACCTGCAGAGGGGTCACGGGCCAAGAAGGTAGAACGCACATCATCTTAGTTTCAGACGATGAGGATGTCTGATGTTTGTTTTAGACAGTTTCACTATGTAGTTCAGGCTGGCCTCAAACTTGTAATGATCCTCCTGCCTCAGCCTCCCAAGTACTAGGATTACAAGCGTGCCCTGCCACACCAGGCTTTGATTGTCTTCTTTTTATTCCCATTGCCCTCCCCTCAACCCATTTCCCCTCCTTATTTACAAAGGCTTCGTTTCTATTTAATCCTTTTTTCTTTTCCCTTCCTCCTGCCCCCCCCCCCAGTTCCTCATTCCTTCTGGGCATTTTCTTTCTATTTCCCAGTAGCTATTGTACATTTCATCCTTATTTACAGTTTAAGTTTCTCATACCACAGAGACACTGTGATATTTGCACGTGTGTGCCTGGTGTATTTCACTTAGGACTATGGTCTTGGGCTGCACCCATTTTCCTAGAAATGTCTCAAGTTTATCCTTCTTTTTGCAGAGCAGCGCCTCATTGTATAAGACCCACATCCATTTGTCCAGCCCCCTTTTTACTTTTTATTTTAAGACAAGTTCGTGCCAAGTTGCTTAGTCAGGATTCCAACTTGCCATCCTCCTGTCAGCCTCCCAGAGTGCTGGGATTATAGGTCTGCCGGGCTCTGTCTTGCTGCCTGTGCAGCCTGTGGCCTGGCTCTTGTCCTGTGCCTGCCTGACTCCGATGTCCCTGCCCCATCCTCTTAGGAGCACCTTTGTCCCCACTTGTCCCAGACTTACGAACTTTGTGGCACTGTGAGACATCTCCCCGGGCTCCTCCCCAGCTGCCCCGCCCTGTGCATGCTGCCCAAGTCGCACTGTAAATGCTGCCTGCACTTCCGGCTCTGGGAGGCCCAGGGGAGCAGGTCACTGTGCCCCAGCCTCATCCAGGCCCTCTGGAATGTCCCACGCCTGCCACCTGCAGAGCCACATCCTGGCCCGGAAGGTCACACCTCTGTCTCAGCTGAGCACAACCCTGTCTCCCCCTCCCTGGGAAGGTGATATGACTGGGGGGGGGGTGCAGCCAGGGTGGACTCTCCCTCCTTGCTCCCGAGGACCCCTTTCCTCCTGCCTGGGAAAAGCGAGTGAGAGACTGTGAGCTGCTCCCTTCGGGTACCGAGGCACAGAGCTGAGAAGTTGGAACCCTCAGAAGCAGATGGATGCTGCGAGCCACACATCGGCCCTGGACTCACCGGAGACAGAGGGGACACCCACCCCCCTGCAGGAGGGAGCCAAGCCCACCGAGCCCGGCTGCTCCAGCAGAAATAGCAGCGCCCACCCGGCTGGTCCTGTGGTCACAGGTGTCACACACCATGCCCAGCGAGGTTCTGGCAATCCCTCAGGTTGCTTCAATATTTATCACTTGGAGACCCAGCAAGAGACAGGTGTATGGGGAAAGGATCGTGTATCAGCCAGTAAAAAGCAGGGAAGAAAGAGCTCCTGTCTGCAAGGCAGGACAACAGCTGGAGGCAAAAAAGGCAAGAGGACATCTATTTTGAACAACAAGGATTAATAGTCCTTGAAAAAGGCTTTTTTTTTTTTTTTTTTTTTTTTTGTACCAGGAATCAAACTCAGGACCTCATGGTTGCCAGAACCTCACAGTGCCACTGTGCCACTGAGCTGTATCCTCAGCCCAAAAAATACTTTCTAAGGCTGGATTGGCTGAACAAAACAGGAGGAACAAACAGAAAGAGGGTCGCTGGCTGCTCATGTTTGCTGGCGTCAGCCGGGCATGAACTGCTTCCCATCTGCAGGGCCACTGGCCTCAGAGCTGGCCTACTGTGGCCTGAAGCCTCCATGAACTGTGAGCTAAATAAACCTTTCCTGTTTAACTCTGGATGTCGGGTACTTTGTCTTAGCAACAAGAAAAGTAACAAAGATTTCAGGTTTGAGGCCAGCCTGGGCTACATAGTGACTTAGGAAGATGGTGTCTCAAATTTTTTTAAAAAAAATAATTGATTTTAAGTGTTGTAAATAAGCTCAGTGAAAAGGCCTTGGGTTCAACCCCCAGTACTGCCAATAATAATAATAATAATAATACCTATAGGAAGAGCTTCTCCAGTGCTCTTCTACCTGCCTTGGCCTCAGGGCCCCCCACTCCTGGAGCTGGCCCCTATCCCTGAGGGTCTGGGGGACACAGGTGAGCTTGGTGTGGGAATGGCAAACACAGTCACTGCTGGGCTGTGTGGATGCCGCCTCTGATGCCTGGTGTGGCCAGGGCAGTGACAAGGTTGTGGCTTCCGCTGTTCCCGGGCTTGGACCAGGTGGAGCTTCCTTCTGCAGAAGTGGTGCAGCCTGAGGACTGCCAGGCCCTTCCAGGTTCAGGTACCAGGGCCCTGAGACCACCTGGGAGTCAGTCTGCTGCACCCCCAGCGTGGAGCAGCCACAGCTCACACATCAAGGTGTCCAGGACCTGAACAACCTCTCTGTCCCATGGGCCAGGCTCCAATCTGCTGTACCAAACGATGGCACTCCCTGAACTCAGGGTCCCTGACCCAGCTCTCCGTGCAGCTCTGTCCCTCCCAAGACTCTACCCCCAGAAGGCTTTCAGGAGGACCTCCTTCCAGCAGCCCTCAGGGGCTCCAGAGGAGCACAGCAGGGGCGGGTCTGTGAACCTGAGGCTCTGCATGCATCGGATCATTGATTGTTTGTGGCCTCTGAGCACGTGGACCAGAGCTGAATGGGGGAGCCAGGGCAACAAGGAGCCTTCCACAGGAAATCTCCTCCTCCACAAACCCTATGACAGAGGGATGACCACCCCTAGGGACATAACTACCGCTTGAAGCCTTCTGACCTTGAAGCATGACATACAAACCAGGCCAGAATCTGTGTGGCAGAACCTAGGTCCAGACTGTTTCAGTTGGAGAAGGCATGTGTGTTGATGGCTTCTGTGAAGAGAGGGCACTGTGTGTTCCTTTGAAGAAGGGCAGTGTGGCTTACAAAGACAATGGCAGGCACCGGTGCAGCCTGCTTATTTCCATGAGGCAGGTCAGCTGAGCATTGGGCCAACATACAAAGAAAGGCTGAGGTAAGAGAAAAGCAGGGAAATCAGGCTGAATGTTGATGAAACCATAACTGATCTTGACTGTTCGGTAGTGCATGCTAATGAACTCCTTCATGTGTGTGCCACTGGAAACTGGATTTCTTGGTTCACAAGCCAGAAACTGTCCAAACTGAAGCAGAACAAAACTCTAATGGTGTGACGAGAAGATGGTGACACTCGCTCGGCTCCGAGGCCCGGGACGCTGGACACAGACCCCATGCTGAAGAGTCATGACATGTGGCGTTCTGGCAGGAGACACGCAGGATGTCTACTATGCTGCAGTCTTCCCTGTGGTCCTAGGACACTCACACCCTGGGGCAGGCTGGCTCACGGCAGGTGGAGGGCATTGTGCACAGAGGGCTGATCACCAGGGCCACCTGCGTAAAGCAATGGCGATTGGTCTCCAGTCCTGCAACCTCAGGGAGGTGACGCAGCTGGCTGAAGCAGGGTCAGGTAGGCCACCGTGGGTCACCCAGCCAAGCTGGTCTGCAGCTTTGCTGAGGGCCACGGACCAACAGGACCACGTGCTGATCTGCCTAGGACGTGGCCCCATGTGGCCCAACAGGAGTGGACACTGACAGAGTGGCCACTGGGAAGGATCAGCCCCGAGGGCACCTCAGCTGCAAACACGGCCCCCACTGCCCAGCTGGAAACGGGCCTCCTAGCAAGGCCAAGTCTCCACCCATCGGGATGCTGGGTCTGATGAGCGCTGACCGAAGAACGCATGCCCATCATCCCGTCCCTGGAGACAGATTCTACTGTGACGCCCTTGTTGTCCCTGCCGTTGTTGCCTGCTGTGCCGTGGTAGAGCTCTCCAGGATCTCATTGTCACTGCTAGAGGAGGTGGACGACAGTGCCATGCTCCCTCATTTCTGACCTTGAATCCAACTTATACACAGGAAGAAGTGCAAGCGCAGGGACCTTGGCAGCCTCGGTTGGACCAAAACCCCAGGCTGAGGTCCGGGGGAACCGTTTGTGCACCAATGAGCAGAGTGTTTCAGCTGCTCAAGTGGAAGTGTGACAAGTGTCGGGCTGAGGGGAGGCAGGTTCCTCAGCTGTCGAAGCACTGCGTGGGCCCCTGGAGAAGACCAGACCCTGCCCAGTCCTTACCCTCACATCTGAGCTGTCTCAGGGTTTTATTTGACTTCTCTGCAGCCATGAGGGCAGCACTGTTGGGTCACCGAGGTGGCAGCGAAAGGCTCAGAGCTTCATCCAGGGCCACACTTGCATTCACAAGTCCTCCATTCCCGAGAGCCACTGAGGGACCCTGGGACCACACACGCCTAGCATGAGGGGTTCCTAACCCTCTACCCGACCTCTGCCGTTGCAGGACATGGAGCCCGTGTCTCCTCGGCTGCGAGCCTTCCTCTCAGAGCCCATGGGAGAGAAGGACGTCTGCTGGGTGGACGGGATCGGCCGGGAGCTGGCCATCAACTTGGTCACCAAAGGGTTCAGCAAGGTAATTCTGCTTTTCCTCCCCAGCCCCTCCTTGCCAGATGGCAGCCCAGCCATGTGTCCCTGTGAGGGGACACAGAGAGCAAAGCTGTCACTTGGCAGGGTGTCCTGTGCTTCAGGGCTGCTGACCCAGGTGCTGGGGCTCAAGCACACCTGGGCATGCAGGTGCTGAGTCAAGGGCGGCGTCTGCTCGGGCAGCTGGCAGGGTGCACAGATCTTGGGGTGGGTGGACATGTACCTGGCACCGGGTAATGTGGGCACAGTCCCCACCCCGGAACAGGGCCCTCAGTGTCCTGCTTCCTTATCAGAGCACCCATGCGGTATGGAGCAGGGTCAGCCAGGAGCCGCACCTGGGCCAGGAACAGGTGGCCCCAACTGCCCCTGCTGCCCTTGTCACAGTGTGGTGGGTGACATCATGGTGGCACACACGTGAGAAAGAGAGGGGACAGACAGGACAGGAAGCCAGAGGATGAGGGGGACTGGCAATGTCTCTTTGTTTATTGACTTGGTGCTGGAGAGCGGACACACAGTGACTTTAGTCCTCATCCATCAGCATCCCAGGGCTGGGCCTGGGTCTGCAGCTGCTCTGCCCCTTGCCCTGCAGCACTGTCCTGACATGCAGCCTCCTGGCCCCCAGGAGCTGAGCAGCTCTGCCTCGCCTGCTGCTCCAGACCATCAGCTGGGCCCCAACTGCAAGCAAAATGCCACCTCTCCTCCTCCTCAAGGTTGTGGATGCTGTCTGATTCTCACACCGGTGCGGCTCCACCGCTGACACCTCCAGACTCCATCTTCACTCTTTTTATAACAACTGTCCCTGCAAAACTGACCAGGCGCTGTGAGAAAGAGCACTGTCTAGCCCTTCACAGGGTGCTGGCCCTGGCCAGACTGTCTTCCCTGGGCCTGGCCTCTTGGAGGTTCCATCCCCTGAAGTCTCCAGCAGGTGAACCTCAAACCACACCTGGACCGCAGTACAGAAGTTCTTCCACTGCGTGGGCATCCATGCTGTGAAAATCTGCCTGGAAGGCCAGGGAAGTGAGCACACCAGCAGCCTGGACTCATGCAGCGCTGCTTGCCCAGGCTGTTCATCCCCTCCAGTCGGTCTACACCATGGAGGACGCTGTACCCCTCTGTGCCACCGGAAGAATTCAGAGTGGCTGAGATCTGCCACACACTCGGCCAACAACCTCATCAAGCTGGGGGAAGGGCGCTGTTAGGTTTGGCTCAGCCAGATGTGCCCATGTCACTGCCCCGCACCCAGCATCTGAGTCCCTAGAATTGCACACATCTCTTTGGGCCTCTGCCCCAGCTAGTTCCAGACCCCTGCTGGGTTGGTAGCACTGTTTTGACTTCAACCTCAGATTTGACACCTCTGTCACTGCAGAGCAGAATGTTGTTGCTATGGCTCGGCTACGCCCATCAGTTTAAACATATTTTGTTAAGGTGCAATTTGAATGTGGTAAATTTCACTTTTTTATTACTCGGTTCTATGAAATATTTGCTTGCTTGGTTGGTTGAGTGTTTTTGTTTTTTCTTTTTGAGACAGAGCCTGGTTATGTAGTTCAGGCTGGCCTTAAACTCTCTGTATAGCTTAGGGCCTCAAGCTCAAGGTGATCCTCCTGCCTCAGCCTCCCTAATGCTGGGATAATATGTGTGTGCCACTAGGCCCTGCTTTTGCTTGGTTTTTGAGACAGGCTCTTGCTGTGGAATCTGAACTGGCCCCAGTCTCGGGATCCTCCTGCTCCAGGTTCCCAGTGCTGATGTTACAGTCTCTATCACACTGGAAGCTTTGACAAACACATGGTCACATAGCCATTACCACAGCTGGCACCTAGGGCAGGACCCGCACTCCCAGAGTCACCCCCTCAGCCTTCCATCGGCTTGTTTCTTGCCTCTGTAGTTTTGCTTTACCAGCTTAACTTTGTTTAACGTAAGGATTATGAGTGGGATGATAAGTAAATAAATAAACAGAAAACATTCAGGACCCCAAGAACTCACCACATGGATCCTGGTCCGTAGACACATGGTCCTCTTGTGTCAGTGTACCTCTGGGCCAGTGTAGTGCCCTGTCCCCCCCTCCCCAAGGCACTTTGAATCCCCAAAGCCAGTAACTCCTGGCTGTGGTACCAAGAATGCCACCACCCTCCTCCCCCCAGGTGCTGAGGTGAAGGTCACTACTCCCACTTAGAAGCGAGGACAGAGTGGGGGACCTCCCACCTTCATGAGGTCCTGCAGGGATGAGGGTGCAGCAGACTGGATTTTCACCCTTGACACAAGGTGATGCAGGTGGCCGTGCCCGGCAGGGAGAGTTTAGGTCAGGAGTTGGAGAGAGACTCCCTGTCTGGGCTATTGGGGGAGACCCAGATGTGGTTCCACAAGGTGAGTTAGAGGTCACGGAGGGCCTGTGCAGGGCTGGCAAGGAATAGGAAGACGGGGACAGGCAGATCCTAGCAGGTGAGGACCTCAGACTTTGCCAAGAAGAACTAGGATCCTACATTGCTATTCTCTGCCTGGGGGACCTCAGGCTGGCTGGAGGGACATCTTTTTGGGTGTCCTGGGGTCCTGTCTTCCCTGGCCTCTGCTGCATTGTGGCTGTGCCATCCCCTCTCAGATCTAGGCCAGCCTTGGAGTCTGCCGAGAGCAACACTGCCTGGGCCGCCCTGGCCCACAGCTGCTCTCCAGGACTTGTCCCTGGCCCAGCTCTCTTGCCCTCTCTGTTTGCCTGGTCCTGTGGACCCCTTAGACCTGCTTGCCTGGCTCCTTCCTTCGCCTCCAGCCCTCTCCAGAGACGCCAGGATGCAGGAGGCTGGAGAATGAGGTCCTAGGGGAATGAGACCTGTCCAGGTCACCCTGTTTTACTGAAGCATCGCACCCCCTCACCAGTAGGGTGGATCCTGGTCCCTTCTCCCCTGCTCCTTCCCCTGCAGTCTTTCACAGCCAGAAGGGGTGTGTACACCTCCCGCCCCTACCCCAGGATCTGGCTATAGCACAACCGAGCCCCTGGCTTGCAGTTTAAATTGTGATTTTAACAGTGATTGATTTCAAGGCAGGATGGTGCACACCTGTCATTCCAGCTGCAGGCAGCTGGGCAGCACAGTGAGATCCTGTCTCAAACAAAACAAAAGTCATTGATTCAGCCAAGGCTCTCTGGGAGCTCAAAAGGCGAAGGCATGATCGCATGTTCTCTGGTTTACTCCACGCCTGTTCCTCCCGGATTTGGCCTGAGGCCTAGCTCTGGACAGCAGCCACCATCCACGTGTGCTAGAAATAGCTGGGCCCCCGCCCGGCTCTTCCTCTGGGAAGCCTTTCTTCTGCCACTGTTCCCAGTGGGCTCTTTGTCCTGAAAACTTTGGGTTTTGGTGGGAGCAGCTTCCTATTACTAGAGCAAAATACATGATACCTACAATTTAGAGGAAGAGGGGTTTAAAGTGGCTCATGGCTCTAGGGGATTCCATGCATGGGCAGCTGGCTCCAAGGCAGGAGCATCATGGCAGAGCAAAGAAGCTTAGCTCATGGTGGCCAGGAACCAGATGTGGTACCCAAAGTCACACCTCCACGTGCTCCACGTGCTCCCCGCAGACACACCCAGAAGTGTCTCCATCAGTGCCGAAGCCAGTCACGTTGACCTGCTCCTCACAGAGCCCCTCACTGAGACGGATCACAGAGCTCCTCACTCAGATGTCTGCGCCATGCCCGGTTTTCCTGACGGTGGTCCGAGAGCCCCTACTTAGGTCAGAGCCTCCACTGCGGTGGGTCCCCTGCTCCCTCACCCGTGAGGGAGGGAATCTTCCTCCCCAGATTCTCCCAGCAGCCTGATGGACATCCTGGCATTCAGTGAATAGGAGTCCTAGGCAGGGTCCATGGCACGACTCTAAGGTCTCCACATCCCAGGACCACCATGAAGCCAAAAGATACTGGGAGATGCTGGAGGAGTGATGTGGAGATCCTGGGCACCCCCTGCTCCCCAAGGCTCTTCTCAGAGGGGTGAGTGGTGTTCACTGTTGCAGGCCCTTCTGATGGAGTCAGTGAGGTGCAGAGAGATCACATGTGACTCCCTCTAGGCCACAGGTGACAGAAATGAATATGAACCATGATGGAAGGGCTGCAGGTTGGGACATAGTGCCGTGGTGTGGTCTCCCCAAAAGGGAAGCAGGAAGAAAGGAGAAGGCACTGGACACGTGGCTGCCCTCCCTCCCTTGGTCCTGAGGATTTGCCCTGCCTGCCCGCCTGTCTGCTGTCTCCACACCTGCATCTCTGGACTCCCCAGTTTCCCACAGCTTCCTTGGTCCTGCCAAAGTCACTTTGCTGACACTGGTGGAGAGAAGCCAAGGCTGAGCCCAGGACCAGGAGGTCCTGCGTGCATCTACCCCTGCCCACTGAGTCCCCAGGTCCTACCTGTTGTCAGCCTGGCATTGAGCCTGCAGGAGTCAGCCACTTAGGTTCAGGGTCTGAGGTCAAGAGTCTCCTTGTGAAAAATGCAAGGGGTCCTGTTAAATGCGAATTTTGGATAAACTAATGATTTCACAGTAAGTGCGTCTCAGGGCCAGGCATTCACCACTCACATCAATGGCAGAGGTTAAACCGGAAATGACTGACAGACACTGGCCCAGTGAGGCTGCCTCTGGGGAGGCGTCTGTGGACGTGAAGACCAGCCTGAGAAATCCAAAGAAGTTTTGTCATTGTACCGGAGACTTACAGCACGATCTGGGGACTTGGGCAAAAGGAACTGTAGGAAGCTTAGGAATGAAGGACGCTGAACCACTTCTCTCTGTTTGAGCACCTGGGTGCCCAATTAAAAGCTCAGAGTTTCAGTGAATGCTGACCAGGGCCCAGGCAAAGGACTATGGGAAGCCCTTAGCCAAAGGATTCAAGACTTTCAAGATGGCAGCAGCACAGCATCCAACCAAGTCAGTGACTCTTCCATCCGGTTGACCATACAGGTCACATACACACAAGAACACCTACCATGGTGGAAAGCAAATGGACATGGTGACTGAGTCACTCCCACTCTGCTTGGGGAAAGCCCCTGGGGAGCCTCCTGCCCATGCTTGATGCTTGACGGTCAGGGGATGTGTAGGGAGCCTCGAGACACCATCTTCTTGCCGCAGGAACAAGTTCGGCTTCCCAGCTCTGCCAGGGCAGTGGGACAGGGAGGCGGAGGCACCAACTCAGGGTTTCTCTGTTTCTACAGCAGCCTCCTGCAGCCGGGTTTCCAGGAGCCAGAGTGTCTTCCCAATGGTTATGGATTTGCACTCTGTAACTGGCAGGGAACCCAAGCGGATATGGGGCAGGGTGGAGCAAAAGGCGGAGGAGATGCCAGCCTGAGATGAGCAAAGCTGAGGACAGAGTGTCAGGTTGCAGCTTGGCTGGGAGCCCTGCTGCCTCCAGCATTCCTGGAAAGTCCGCCTGTGTCCTGCTGCCTCGCGGTCCTGGCTCAGGGCCTCTCAGCCTGACAGGACGGAGGCTGTGGTCACCAGACCACTGACACGGCGCTGGCCTTGGGGACCGGAAGGAGAGAAGGTGGGTGCTATGCACACGGCACAGAAGTCTGTTCTTTTAAAGTGCTGATTTAAAAACATCTCAGTAAAATCCACTGCCAAAGATGGGAGACACTAGTCAGAATGACATCATGCTAAGCAACTGAACAAACTAGTGGTTTAAAATCACCATGAAATCCTGGATTTTTTTCTCTTTTCCACAACGGGGCAATGACTAAAAATAAAACCCCCAACGGGGAGTGTAGCTCAGCGACAGGGCGGTTGGCTGGCGTGGCCAGAGCAAAGAAATAATAAACACAGTAACCCGCACTCCAGAGTGTGGGTCCGTTTTTTATGATTAGGACTCAGCCGTTATTTGATTTCACTTGTGTACCAAAAAGTTTGCCTTGGTGGAGATGAAGTTTGCTTTGTTTTACGTAACTGAGTCAACAGAGGCCAGCGAGCCAGTGTTCTTGGAAAGACCCAGAACTGGCTCTGCTCCCGGCACGCTGGGGTCCTGGAGAGGCTGAGAGGGGCAGGCACTGTGACCAGACACCTCTAGCAGCGTGAGGTTCCTTTCTTCTGAACATTGTAATGTTCATACTACATACAATTCGTCATAGAGGGACCGATTCATTAAATGGTCTAGCCACAGGAATGGGGCTCAGTTGTTAAATGTAGCGCAGGCTGGCCTTGAACTCACAGTGGTCCTCCTGCCTCAGCCTCTTGAGCACTGGGATTGAAGGTGTGTGCCACTATGCCTGGCTCAGGAGGAAACTACAGTTTTCCAAAGCTTTCTCATTATTACCATCTGTGGTTTGAGTCACACCATGAGCTTTGAGAAGGCGTGGACGCTGAGAACTGGTTGCTGTTGGCCCCGTCCATTGGTGGAGCAGCTGAGGTCACATAGGTGGTGCACAAAGCCACTGTGCCAGGGTGCCCTTTGCCTGCCAGTTGCACACCCACGGGTTCCCAGCAGAGGCAGGCCCAGGAGCAAGGGGCCCTCTGGCTGTGTGCAGCATGGTTATCTGTGAGACTAGCTACTTGGGAGGGCAGGGAGAACACTGTAGCTCCCAGTAGGTAAGGACTAAGTGCTTTGAAAGCCCCTGCAGGGCTCGGGACCCCTGCACTATGGACTGTCTAGCAGTCAGTGGAGATGCAGCCAGGAAACCCTGCAGCCAAGAAACGACAGCATGGGAGGAGCAGGCGGAGCGTGCCTGTCCCGTGTGTGCATGGGTGTGAGTATCCTTGTGTGTATGTGTGTGTGTGTGTGCATGTACACATGTGTTTTAGAGGGACAAAAAGTAGAGGAGAGACTCGAGGGGCCCTCAGAGGGCACCAGGCCCCTGCCTAAGCTACCCTCGAACTCCCTGCAATCCCACTCCCACAGCCTCTCAGGCCCTGGATGACATATATGGGCTGCCATGCCCAGTGCCAGACCCCGGCTCTGTCGCCTGCCGCCTCTGTCCTGTCCAGGGTGGAGTCCAGAGCCTGGCACTTGCTGGGCATGGGCTTTGCCCCTGAGTCACACCTGCTTCCCTTGCCAGATTACAACAGGCATGGCCTCCCCCGCCCTGTCCCCTGCAGGCCTACATCCTGTTGGGACAGTTCCTTCTGATGCACAAGGACGAGGACGAGTTCCAGAAGTGGCTCATCTGTTGCTTCGGGGCCACCCAGTGTGAGGCGCAGAGAAGTGCTACCTGTCTGAAGGAGTGGTGCACCTGCTTCCTGTAGACACCGCCCCGCCCCCTCTCCACCCTGTGAATGACACCTTGGCCTCCTGCACCTGGCTACGGGTCTTCATTTGTGCTTCTGCCTTTACTGACACAAACACATCCTAAAAGCAGGAGAAGAATAGGAAAGGGCTGAGCAAGGTGGTACATATTTGGAATCCCAGGACTTTGGAGGCTGAGGCAGGAGGATCACTGGGAGTTCGAGGCCAGCGTGGACTACAAAGTGAGTTCAAGACCAGCTTAAACCCTGTAGTGAGAGTCTGCCTCCAAGAAACAAACAGAAAAAGACTATGAGAAAATCACCCCCAAAATTCCACTACCCAGACATGGCCATTACTGTCTTCAGATAACTATCACATCAACAAGCTCCCTTCAGACATTTCTATAACACAAGGGGTAATTTTCCTTTTAAATGGAAAGTCAGTTTTAAATTCACGAATCAGCAAGCTTCTTCTGTGTAAAAAATCACCACAAAACACAGCAGCAGCTTGAAATGATGTGCCATCACCAAAAGGGGTTTCCTGATCTGAAAATCAAGAATCTCAAGTGTTCCAAACTGGAACTTTAAATTCTGGAGAATTTCAGATTTTGATTTTTGGGTTAGGGACGCCAGTAAATTCTATGCAAATATTGTAAAATTTGAAGCATTTCTGGGTACCTAAATCCAAGCGTTTGGGGTAAGGAATCTTCAACTTGTGTCTCAGTTTCTTTCTTTCTTTGGGGATGTTTTTTGAGATAGGCTTTCACCAAGTCATTTAGGTTGGCCTTGAACTCACTGTATAACCCAGACTGGCCTAGAATTTCCAGCAATCCTCCTGCCTCAGCCTTCTGAATGCTGGGGTGACAGGTATTTACCACCATGCTTGCTTTCTGTGCTTCAGATTCGGAGGGGCAGGAGTCTGAATTGTTTGGCTGGATGCTTTGTCTCAGGGTCTCTCAAGAGGCTGCAAATTGGGGCTAAAAGGAGACTGGGGTCTGTGTCCAACATGGCTCCCTCATGTGGCTGCTGGCTGGGGGCCTGGGATCCTTAGCACAGGGCTGTTCATCTCGGTGCCTCTCATTTCCCCTGAGATTGGGGAGAGACAGACAGAGAGACAGACAGACAAAGACAGAGAGCAGGAAGCCACAGGTCTCTATCAGAGAGTCTACTCTCTGACCTCTGCCGTATTCTGTGATAGAAGCAGGTCACTAAGTCCTTCAGGAGGAGAATCCACCTGCTCGAAAAGCACACGACAGAAATGTTTCTAAGATCTCGCTGTTGGGTTTCTGAGCTACAATTTTTACATGGTAAAACTGAGCTTCTCCGGGGGTGTGACTCAAGGAGCCTCAGTAAATGCACCCCAGTGAAGATCTGGAAGGCTTTCATCTCCCAGGGGTCCTGGTCCCACCCAGCCCTGGCAAGCACAAGCCTGTTTTCTGTCCTTGTAGTTCCCACTTCTCCAGATCTGTATAAACGGGTAACACAGTATGCAGCCTTTGAAGTCTGATGGTCTGCATGATTCATTTGATATTAATCCACAGTACAGGCTTTAAACTCAAGAGTCTTATTACATTATCAGGGCCTTACCTGAGGCCGCCACCCCATTCCTGGCCCCTTGGCAGGGACACACGCTCCCCAGTGGGGCTGGGTCCCCAATGACCCCCATGCGTCCCTTTGTCTTCACCACCCCTGGATCCCTTCCTTCTCATTCTGCCTTGCTTTCCTGCCCCCTCTGCATTTCCTGGGGTCACTCTGTCCCCTGATGTCACCATGAAACAGTCAGATTTTAGTCTCTGAATCCGCTTCTGAAGGAAGATGGCCTGAGACGAAAGTGTCAGAATTCAGCCAATCTTAGAGAACTGCTAAGCCTTACTGAATTTTTCCTTCATCATTAGATACAGTGATAAATTTCTAGTTCAGTTTCCACTGAGTTTCAGAGCCCCATGGGGGGGGGGACAGTAAGAGGTCAGTACTGCTAAGTTTCTTTTCTTTTTTTTTTGGTCGTGGGGGGTTTGGTCTTTTTGAGACAGGGTCTCACTATGCAGCTCATGCTGGCCTTGAGCTCACTTTGTAGCCCAGGCTGGCTCCGAACTTGCAGTGATCTTTCTACCTCACCTCCAGAGTGCTGGCATCACAGGTGTGTGTCACTGTACCCAGCTACTATTATTTTATTTTATTTTTTTTTTTTTTGTCTTTTTCATTTTTATCGGTACCAGGGATCGAACTCACGACCGCCTGCTTGCAAGGCAGGTGCTTATGCCGCTGAGCTAAACCCCCAGCCCCAGCTACTATTATTTTAGAAACCATTTGTCACTCCTGAGCTCTTGATTTTGATGCATCTCTGTGTTGGTTGAGTTGCACTGTGATATCAATCAGGATGGGCAAGGTTATGCCGCTGTGACAAACAGCCTCAAACTCTCAGTGACTCAGCCAGCACATGCAATCACACCGTTTGTCCAGGACAGATCTTCAGGAGAGCTCTGTCTAAGGTCACTGAGACATGGGCCGATGGAGGCTCTTTCTCCATGTGACTTCTGCAATGACTGTAGCAGAGGAAAGAGCCAGGAGGAGTTACACTGTCTAAGAGTTTAGGCCCAAAGGGCCGCAGGCTGCCTGCACTCACATCTCACTGGCCAAGCAAGTCACGTAGCCACGCCTCCTCCACAGAACTCAGAAGTGGGAACGTTTGAGGACATCACTGAAGAAGACGGTGTCCTCAGCTAAGCTGCCTCTGCAGTGTCCCATTTCCTTGCTTGCCATCTGGTTGGCATATTTTGATAGAGCCCCTTACCCTGCCCTGCTTTGCTTCTTCCACTTTCCCCAAGGAGATGCCAATGTTAGAGATCTCAGGGGGGCCCACTGGTGACCCAAATCAATGTCTGGCTCTACTTCTTTGGAGCTGAGGTTCCAGCCACCTGGAGCCTGTCCCTGGGTCCCCTGTGCATAGTACACCCATGGTCTGTGTTCCCCTGCTTAGGCAGCAGAATGGTGAGTTCAAGTCCAACCTGGGAAATTTAGTGATTTAGTGAGACCACCTCAAAAGTAAAGATAAAAACAGAGCCAGGCATAGTGGCACACACCTGTAACCCCAGCACTCAAGAGACAGAGGCAGGAGCATTGTCACAAGTTTCAGACCAGTCTAAACTACCAAGTAAGCTTAAGCTCAGCCCGCACTGCACAGTTGTGAGTCTGTCTCAAAAAGACAAAAAATAAATAAAAATAAATCAGGGCTAGAAATGTTGTTCAACGCGTTACCAAAAAGAACAAGAAAAGGAGAGGAAGAAAAGAAAAGGAGTGGGGAGGAGGAGGAGAAGGTAGAGAAGAAGAAAAGAGCCCTGGCCTCAGCTGTCACCCAGTGTCTAAGACACAGGCTCTGCGCTGCCAGGATGGGGCCGACACTGACACATCCACTAACTCATCCTTTTAGCTGGGGACATCAAGAACCACACAGGTTATCTGGGGCTCTGCGGGGGACCCAGGCTCAGATGCCGAAAGCCAGAGCAGCTGCTCCTGTGCTGTGGACATGACAGTGCCCTGGGGACAGCCTGTTTCCTGAATGTCTGCAGAAGTAGGGGTTCCCGCCATTTGATCCCGTATGTCCATCTCATCTTCCTTGAACATAAACAACTGGCTTCGATTCTTCACTGCCATCTCGTTCCCTGGACTCCTGGTGTCATCCTCTGTGCAGCTCCCTCGGTAGCGGTGGCTGCTTCAGCCTCGTGACCTGGGTATATCTGGGCCAAGGTGACCCAAGCACAGCCTGCAGTGGTGGGGTTGGGAAAGTAAGGGGGTCCTCAGAAACAGAGAGGGTCAGGATGGGGCAGGAAGGGAGCTCAGGCCAGGGCCGGTCCTAGGAGCTATGGAAGCACAGGTGTCTCTACCCTGGTCCTGCAGGTCCCTGGGACCTGTGGCTGGCTGCCAGCTGAGGAGCTTCGCCTTCAGCTCCCAGGACTGTAGTCCTGGGGCCAGAGCTGCCCGAGCAGGAAGATGAGGAGATGGTGGTGTCCACAGCACCTGCCTCAAGTGAGACCCTCCCTGTCACCTGAAGTTGAGGCTGAATGGCAGCCCATGGAGCCCCTGGGTGCTGGAGACATGTTTGGGGGCCACCAGATGTCTCAGGGACTCATAGATAGCACTGGCCAGGGAGAGACCTAGATAGGAAGGGACATGGGGGACCCAGTGGGAGGTCACGGACAGATGCCCATGACACAGTAAGGACCAGGCAGTGTTGGGAAAGGTGTCACTCGGCACCCACCGCGGGCCAGTGCACTGGACACAGGACAACAGGACACAGGATGGCAGGACTGCGTTCCCCAGGTGTAGTGGGCAACTGCTGGGCAGGGGTGGACAAAGGTCAGTAAGGAGAGCGTGTGGGTTTGGATCATGCGAAGCTGCCATGTTTTAGGTGAAAAATGGTAGCATGAGGTCAGTTTACAAGTTCAGTCTAACAGTGTTGGAAAGTGGAGCCCCTACTACAGAGGTTCAGTGAAAGCCTAACAGGGGTGATGAGAGCAGGGTGGGGGTACCATGAGAAGACTGGGCCAGCAGAAGGGCCAGCAGCCAGTGCAAAGGCCCCAGGACACAGGTGGGTCCGGATCGTGTCAGGCGGCTGCTGGGTCAGTGGCAAGATCCCCCTACCCCACCCCTGCTCACCTGGCTGGGGGGAAGCCCCCCATGGCTCTGCCTGCAAGGGTCTCTCTGCACTGCTAAGGAGGTCAGCAGAGCAAGGGGGCTGCGACAGTCGGGAGACCAAAGCAGTGGCTCAGGCAAGGAGGAGAGAGTGGGACCAGGGTGACTGGGAATTGCAGGAGAGAGGATGGAGCCCCGGGCACCCCAGAGTTTAGAAGACTGAGACGGGTGCCTCAAGCTGGAGGCGCCCAGGGTGGGGACTCCTGATTACCCCTAAAGGTGGCGTGTCCAGGAAGAGGAGGTGAACCCTGTGTCAGGAGCCTCTGAAACAGGGACTCAGCTGGGAATAGCTACACCGGGATGGCAGGAGTGAGGAGAACATTCTACCCTTGAATGGGTCCCAGGCCGAAATCCAGGGTACACTCAGGACCACGCCAGGGAAGGTAGAGCAGTCAGCCCCATGCAGGTTGTCAGGGCAGCAGATCACAGAATTTCTCTTCGGATGATTTGAGTTCTCAGCTCAGTGGGAAAGAAGACAGCCAACTCGGTGGTGCACATCTGTAATCCCAGAGCTTTGGAAAACAAGGCAGAAAGATGGCGAGGTCACATCCTGCCTAGGCACAATTTCACAAGGCCTGATCTCAAAATAAAACACTAAAAAGGGCTGGGGATATAGCTCAGTGAAAAGGCCCTGGATTCAATCCCCAATGTCACAGCCAACCGATTGATCTCAGGATGGGAGAGGAGACAGCGCGCTGACCCTCAGATAGCTCAGGTACCCTGTGATACCTGCCCAGGAAAAACTGTGGAGTCAGACCCTGAACTGAAAACAGAGGTGGGACTCACAGGCTCTTCCACCTTTTATCCAACATTGGAGATTTTTAGTAGTTTTTTTTTTTTTTTTTTAACCAGGAACCAAACTCAGAACTTTGGGCTTTCCAGCAGTCACTGTGCCACTGACGGATACATCCCTGGCCACCTTTTTTTTTTTTTTTAAAGAGCTTGTTTTGTTTTGGTGTGTGTGTTTTGTTTTGTTGATACAGGATCTGGCTGTGTAGTTCAGGCTGGGTTTGAACTCACAGCAATCTTCCTTCCTCAGCCTCCTGAGTGCTGGGTTTATAGGTGTGCACCACCACACCTGATGCAGTAGTGGTAGCTTTGTAAACCAGAAGAAAACCCAGCAGACACTTTCCCATTTGGGGACACTTAGCACTGCAGAGATGTCCAAGCTATGTGGCCAGCACCCACTCTCTCCAGAGCTTCCAGCCGCCAGCCTCCCCGGGGAGCTCTGCATTTCTGTTTGGAGGCAAAGTCCAGATTAGAATTGGGCATGGGGACTTGTGCATTGCTTCTCTAGTTCTCGATCTTACTATCCAAGGCCAGGGTTACTTTGGAGAACTGGAAGAGCATGGCTTTTTCTTGATCCATTTCCTCCTCTGCCACATTGGCCAGGTCTGCAGGTACGTGCCTTGGTTTCCCCGGCTTGCTCCCAGGGTGACCCTCTTTGTACACACTGCTGTTTCATGCTTGGCCTTGGCCTGCACTGAGACTGGATTTTCTCAGACCATTTGGAGGAGCCACTGTGGCCAGGGCAGTGGGCAAAATCCACATGACCCAGATGGTAACACGAAGCCCGTCTGGTGCTGAAGACAGTCACTGGACCTGTCTGCACTTCCGCTTCCTGGAATTTGAGGTGAGGAAATATCTGGTTTTTCTGTCTCCTTGCTTTGGAAGAGCACCCCCAAAACAGACAAAGGCACTTTACATTAAAAAGGAGGTGGGGGAAAAAAGGAGGGGGTTGCTGCCCGATGTCACAGGTGATGGTTGCTTGGTTTTACTTTGGACAGCAGCTCAGGTGGCTCGGGGCAGTAGCAGCCCCTTGAGCTCCTTGCATACATGCATTAGTCAGCACAGGCTGGGTTCTGCATAACAACAGACCCCCAAGAACTCAGTGGCTCATCACATAAAGCTTCACATCTCAATCCTGTTTCATGCCCATCTCTGTCCTGCTGGGACCACTGGCCCTGTCTGAACATTCATAGATTGATTCAACAGAGAGACCAGGGAACAGGGGTCACATTGGCAGTCCAATGCTGGAGAAGACATCACACCATCCGTGGTTGACAAATCTCTGGCAGAACCAGCCACACAGCCCCACCCAAATGAGGAGACCAGATGGTCCTGCTTGCTGGGAAAAGAGAGAATGGAGAATTGGGATAAATGGCCGCTGTGGTTTGGGCATCCATGTCCTCCAGGGTTGTGTGCTTGTCCTATTGGGAAGAGTGAGCCTTTAAGAGGTGGAGCCTAGGGGGAGGAGCTTAGGTCTTTGAGGTTTGACCTCAAGGAGAATTGAGGGGCTGCAGCCTCTCCCCCTTCTTCTATACTTCCTGCTCTGCCACCATGGGCATTCATCAGTCACATGATCACAGACTGAAACCTGACAGCTGGCAGCCAAGATAAACCTTTTCCCTTTGTAAGTTGATCGTGGCAGGGATTCTGTTGTATTTACAGGAAGCCAACTAACACATCTCAAATCACTACAGTCACAGGAGATCCCTGAGGAGGCTCTGTCCACGCAACATCTGTCCCTTTGCTTTATGGTGGCATATGCTTATCATCCCCACATTCCATAGGCTGAGGTGGGAGGATTGTACAGAGTTCAAGGCCAGCCTGGGCCGCAGTGAATTCAAGGAGTGCCTGAACTACAAAGCAGGAGCCTGTCTCAAAAAACAGTGAAAATGTCTTTAACAATTATATACAGGGGTCCCTCATAGAGACCCAAACCCGAGAGTGCCCAGGGCCTGATGTCACTGTTGATGGCAGTGGCATCTCTGGGTGGCCCAGCCTGGCTGACGGAACAGGAACGCTGCGTGTAACTAGGTGTTAGACTGTATTGTTTAGGGAGAGAGACAAGAAACAGAAGTCCATGTGTATTCAGTAGAAATGCAATTTTTCAAAAACTGTTTTTGAGCTGGTTGAATCCACACACAGAACCCACAGCCTGGGCAGATCCGCTGTGCCCCAGTGTCTAGGTCTGTGTGCCACATGGATGCCAGGCCCTCCGTGTTGCCCGGTAGCTTTTCTGTTTTTCCTCCCCATAAACAAAGCTCCGAGGAGCCACCAGATGTGTTTATGAAGCAGGCGGATAAACCCTGTGGTATAAATCTTTGCAGCGTTTCCTATTCTTCCTTTAAGAAAACTGCCTCATCATGGACTGAACTGGATGGAGAAACAGGCTTTTTTTAGGACTTTTGATTCTTACTGCAACCGTTTTTCTAGAAAGTTTGACCCAAGCTGCTGACTGTGGCTCTCAGTGGGGCCTGTGATGTTACTCTTCTCACTCCAAGGTCACCTCCCTCCCCACGGCCTCCTGGCTCTGCTCAGCCAGCCTGGGTCCTCACCCTTGAGCGCCCCAGACCTGCCAGCCAGCAGGGAGGCCTCAGCACAGGCTGCGCCCTGCCCTCCCTGCTGCCCTCCTGGAGGAAACCTCCCCTCTGCCTTCCGGATCAGCACCCTCCCTTTGGTTTTGTTTTTCCTTCATAGCACTTACAGCCTTCTAATTGACTACATCGTTTCCTTGCTTATTTATTGTCCTACCACTCTAGATTAATCATCGGTGCCGCTCAGATGGGCACTATCTAGCCAGGTGCTGTGCAGGGCACTGCAGGCTGCTGGAGGGAAAGTGGAGCCTCTACCACCCCCAGCCCTGAAGGGCTCAGATGATTCCTCCTGACCCTGCTGTGCGGCAAACCAAAAGGTACGGCCTCGAGAGCTGTACTGACAGACAAACAAACAGCTGCATTGACCTGCAAGCAAAAGTCTCTCTCCAGGTGAGTGTGGAGACCAGCAGGAGGCCCCCAGCTTCTGGCCCCTGGGTGCACTTGGGCAGAGCCAGTGCTGCAGCCTCCCCAGACCTCGCAAGCTTCTGGCTCCCCAAGCCACCTGGGGCAGCACCTACCGTCCTGGGAAATAGGCCAGTTCCAGGAAGCAGGGAAACCCCTCAGGAGCAACAGAGTGCATTTGCAGCCCTGCCCTTGGGATCCCCAGTGGGGACCAAGGTCCACTGCTCCCAAGCCCAGTGCAGGAGATAAAGTCTCTGAGGTGCTCATGACTCAGCGTCAAGGTGGATGGTCCTGGAGCTTTCTGCAAAGCTTTCTTGGCCTGTACTCTGAGCCAAGGGAAAACGTCTGCATCCACCTTTGTGGAGGAGCAGTGTCTGCCCCAAACGTGCACAGCCCACCTGGGAGCAGTGCGATGGGGTTTCAGAGTGAACACTTGAACATGGCCACCATACCATACCGTCAAGGGAACCCCACTGGCTGCCCAGTAGGCAGGGCTGCCTTGCCACGGAGATCAGCTCTGTGACATCAAAAATCAGATTCTCCAGCTGTGTCTGAATTTAAGATTGTGTAATGTCTATGCTTCTGTCTTTCAGAGTGGTGTTTGTGAGATTCACCATGCCATCTTGCACAGCAAGAAACCATTCTTTCTTATGGCTATGTAACATCTCACTGTACAACTTAATTAGTTCATTTACAGGCTACTACAAACGGCACTACCTGCTCATATTTGTATCCTTCAGTGAAGGTACAGGCTCGTATTTCTTGGGTATGAAGTGAGATGGAAAACTACAGTGAATGCTTAAATTTTTTAAAAATTTACTAGAGTAAAAACACATTGAATCCTCCCCCGTTGTCCTCCAGCACCCTTGTCCCATGGTTCTTGCCGCTTTCTGCAGCAGATGTCTTTTTTTTTTTTTTTTCTGTACCAAGGATCAAACTCACGACCTCATGCTTTCCAGACAGGTGCTTATGCCACTGAGCTAAATCCCCAGCCCGTTTCCTGATGTCTTTAGTTGCCCTGTTGTGACTGCTTTGATGCTCAGTCAACCCAAAACCTTTCCCCTTCATGGCCATTTTGACTTTGGGGCAACTCCAGAAGTTGCACTGGGCCACTTCTGGTGAGTAAGGCTGATGAGGACAGCATCATATGCCTTTCTGTTTGGTGGCACTCAGTACCGGCATTGACTATATTTCAGCTGGGCGTGGTGGTATGTGCCTGTAATCCCAGCCTTCAGGAGGCTGAGGCAGGAGGATTCCTGGGAGTTCAAGGCCAGCCGAGGCTACAGAGTAAAACCCTGTCCCCCCCACAAAAAAAGAAAACCACTATATTTTTTATCACACCTCATACAGACACTCACAAAAGGGGACTTGCAGAGAGGCTGCAGAAAGTAACAGAAATGGTGAGATAAGTATGCTGGAACTCAGAGGGAGTGTGGAGGGGGGTTAAGGTAATGTGCATTTTACAGTGATTATTTTAAATACACATTGTATTGGTCATTGCTGATCTGTCTCTGGGTGAAACTGCAGGGTGTGCATGTGTGTGTGTCCATGTGAGTGTGCATGCATGTGTATGTGGATGCTCAGTTTCTCGAGATGCTACCAAGCGGGTGCCCGGTGTGGCTGTACCAGCTGTGATCCCAGGAGACACGCAGGAGACTTCCATTTGCTCCATGTCCTCACAGCATTCGTCAGCAGGGCCGTTGTTTTTAGTTTGATCTGAGGAGGGATGGATGTTGTGTTTTTCAGTTTTAATTCACATAAAAGAACACGATCTTCCCCTGTAGAAGTGTGGTGTGCAGTCGTGTGTATTGCACTAATCCCGTGGCAGAGGGGGGTGTCCCTGGCCGGGGCCAGGCAGTAGCCTGGCAGTAAGTGGTAGGGGCCTCACCTGTGAGCACAGAATCTGATGTCACTGCCAATACACAGCTTCCATCACTGCTCCAGCACTCCAGGGTCACATCTGCTCCTTGAGACCCCACTCAAGCTCCCTCTACCCTTCCCCTCCCCCTCCCCCCAGGTTCTCCTCCCACCTTCCCTAGCTCATCAAGGTGATGACCCTGTGGCTTGTCAGGTAGCTATAGCCTCCGACATGCCCTGTGTGCCTGCCCTGGCGCTGGCTGCAGTGGCTGAGCCTCGGGTCCCCTTACCGGGGCCACCTTAGCACACACTGATTCCTTCAGCAGCAGCCGCATGGTGAGAGCCCCGCCAGCCACTTCAGCGCCCATGCTCTGCCCAGAAGGAGTAGGATGGGCTCCCCAGAACTATCCCAGCCACAGAGGTGGCAGCAGCTTTGCTTTGCGGTGAGAAGGTAAGGCTACCACATCAGGAATCTGGGGACGCTGAGGCTGCCAGCTGAAAGGCCCTGTGACCACCTGCTCCAGCCAGGCCCCAACTACCCCCCTGCCATTCTGGCCTCCCGGACCTGCAGAAGCCCCGGAAGTCGTTAAACAAAGGCATCCTGCTCCTCCTAGCTGCATCCAATCCATGCACATTGCAGACCGCTGCTGCTTTGTGTCCCTGTGTGCCGAAGGGCGTCTGTGCCCTGGGGAACCAGGCCAGCACCTACTGTGAACCAGGCAGGTGCTGCTCAAGGCACTGCAGAGAGTCCAGGTCAACTTAGACAGGGTCCCCACCCCTGCCACCACTCCAGCTAGAAGGCCAATAGCAAAACAAACACTCCAACTGTGACTCAGCACTTTAGAGAAAGAACAGAGGATACACTGCTGACCATTGGACTAACTCAGAGGTGGCTGCATCTGGAAAGAGCTATCCAAGGAGGTGACCTTTGGGCTGATTCCTGAATGGTATGAGGAGAAGCAGGCAGAACAGAATGGAAGGACAGAGTGGAAGACCTGGAGGAGGCCAGCTCAGTCCTGCAGGACCTCGAGGGCAAGGAAGAGGTGACACAGTCCCACCGGCAGCTGTGCCAGGAGTGGACAAGCGTAGATGGGGGAAGCTGCTAGGAACCTGCCGGTGGCCCAGGTCAAAATACAGGACAGGCATGGAGAAGATGTGACCAGGAGGGAGCCTCACTGGAGGAGAGCTGCTCACTCATGTGGGTGCTGGGCACAGAAGAATCAAGAAGTCATTGCAGGCTGTGTCCTGGGACCATAAATGCTGCCCTGGGAGACTCTGGCCTTCTATTATATTTCTCTAAAAACATGGATGTTTGTTTGTTGATGATTTGAGACAGAGTCTTGCTGTGTAGCCCAGGCTGGCCTCAAACTGGTGGCAATCCTCCTGTATCAGCCTCCCTAGTGCTGGGATGATAGGCTGAGACAGGAGGATTTCTGGGAGTTCAAGGCCAGCCTGGTCTACAAAGTGAGTTCAAGGCCAGCCTGAACTACATAGTGACCCTGTCTCAAACAAACAAATACAAACAAAAGGTAAAGCTTGTAGGCTGTCACTATGCTTGCCCCAGTGGCAACATCTTACCAAGCCAGAGAGGACTATCACAGCCAGGATATCAACAGGGCCCTTCTTCACCCCAGGGTCTCCAGAGGCCCTGGGACAGCCTACCCCTCTTCCTGCCCATCCCCTCCCTGCCTTGACCCCTGATGGAGAACCACTGGTCTCTTTGCCACTTGCACATTTTTGTCATTTCGAGAGTGTCACCTACACAGAATCCTAGAGGGTGTGACTTCTGGGAGCGGGTGGTGGTTTCCTGGTGCTGCCTGCAGCTGCACATCGCAGTCGCCTGTTTCTTCATACCCTGGCCTGATGTGCCATCTCTTTAACCACACATCCCCGCAGGCCACTGCCACCTTGCCAGCACGCATGACGCTGCTGCGCCCATGTGTGCGAGGGTTTTCATTTCCCCAGGGTAAATGCGCAAGGTTGCAGTTGCTGGCTTGTGGGGAGCTGTGGTTGCATGTTTACTGTAGAAAGGAAACCCGCTTTGCTGTTTCCCCGAGTGGCCTCACCACGTCACAGCACAGCCACGAGCAAGCGCTCCCCGTTTCTTCCCCCGTCACCAGCTCCCATCATTGTGTCATCAGAGAGGTGTGTGAAAGACAGAGCCCTTCCTCCCAGGGGCTTTCACCTGCATTTCCTGAATGACTGGAGATGGCGTCCTTTCCTGTCCTCCTCTGCCGTCCCTATCTCCTCCCTGGGTAAAAGTCTGCTCAGTTCTGAGCTCCGTCTTTGGAACAGGAAAACCACATGTGTAATCCTAACATCTATGCCCGCTGCGCATCTTCCCCTCTTCTGCCAGCCCGGGCTGCTGCCACACTGTTTCTGTAGGCTTTAGGGTTCACTGTAGGACCTCAGAGTGCTGTGTCCAAGGGCCTAAGCCACCCAGGGATCAGCGGGGATGGCCGGGGGAAAGGAGGGAGCAGGACTTGGTGCTGGCCCTGGACAGGGCTGTGGATGGGCCACACCCTCCCTCTCCAGTGAGTGAGCAGGGCACACACCTCCTCTGTCTCCCAAGGATCCCTTCCCCATGCCAGACCTCTCAAAGGCGCATCCAGCACCCCCCCCCAAGCCAACCCCACCAGGGTGCACATAGTAGGTGCTCCGTAATATTCAGGATCAACTGGAGTTTTTGATGTGCCCATGAGGAAAATCCAGTTAGGGCCAGAGAGGATCCACTGGAGAGGGTTGTATGTGTGATCTTGTAGGTCAACATGTGGAGGCGGCAGTGAACCCATAGCTCAGCCCATCTCATCGGCATCTCTGCCCATCCACTGCCAGCCTCTGGGGTCACAAAGTACAGCATCCACGCTGTGGGGAGCATAGCTGCCACCAGGCCTGGCACCACCCTAGAAGAGTGGCTCGCCCTCAGCCCCAGGGCCTGTATCTCAGGTGGTGCAACAGTGGCTGCACCTGGGACTTGAGGACAAGTCCCGGGCTCCATGGTTGGTACTGACCAGCAGAGGCAGTGGGCCCAGGTGGGCAGCTGGTAGGCCCAGCTGCAGACACCCCTCCAAGATGACAGCCATGCAGAAGTCTCCAGTGAGACCATCACAGGGCACATGTCCTTCCCTCGGTGGGGGTCCCTCCCTAGCTGGCCCCCAACACCCCAAACTTCAAAGGGCCACTCAAGTCCTTCCTAGGGGCTCACGCTGCCTCCTTCTAGGTGCCTGGGTATCTCTGACTTCAATCATGAGTTCCCATGTCACAATCTAGATTTCTTCCTGGCTCTCTTATTGTGTGTGTGTGTGAGTTGTATGTGCATGTGTGAGTGTGTGCATGTGAGTTGTGTGTGTGTGACAGAGTGTGTGTGTGTGCATCTGACAGGCTTCCTTCCACATGTTAATTCAGAGATTAACTCCCCGGTCCTGGGCCCCCCATCTCTCTCCATTAAGTCAGGAAGATGCAGGAAGAACAATGGAGAAAAATCATCCCGGTTTCTACAGCTTCCCTTCCAGTCTTGTGCCCTTAGTGGGGGGTGGTCACAAGGGATGATGGGAAATGTAGTTTCTGGTAGACATCTGCTTGATAGTGTCCACTAGGAAGCTTTCTTTTTAAAATTTTTTGTCTTTTTGAGACAGAGTTTCACTATACAGCTCAGGCTGGCCTTGAACTCACTTTGTAGCCCAGGCTGGTCTCGAACTTACAGCAATCCTCCTGCCTCAGCTTCCCAAATGCTGGGATCACAAGTGTTTGGCACATTGACTTTATACTCTGTATTGTAATTTGTTGGTGCTATACCAACAAAAGATGCCTGAAACTAGGAATTTTGTGAAGAATAGAAGATTATTTGGTTACTGTTCTGGCTGGGAAATGAGTGGTGGATTCCCAGTGCCCCCTCTCAGGTCAATATCCCAAGGACTTTACTCCCACTAGGCCCCACCTTGTAAACACGCCCCCTCCCCAATAGTGCTGAAGACCAAGCCTTGGACACACAGCCTTAAGGAACTCTACACACCCAAACCACAGCAGTCACCAACACCACCCGAAGGGCCCCCCATGACCACATGAAACACGGATCACCCCACCCTCACCTCCAGATCCCCTCAGCACACAACCTGTGGGACACAAGATCTGGGGGGGTGTATTCAACTGTGCTGCCACACAGGAGCACATTGTGCTGGACTTCTGGCCATGTGTCACCTCCTGCCTGCAAAGCCATTCGATGGGCTCCTCATTGTCCTCCGCTCCCACCTTGTGACCCATCTGTCTCTTGGTTTCATGTTACCTCCCCCACACAACCCCACCCTGGGCCTGGAGGACCTCAGCAGTGCCGTGAGGGGCCAGGGCCTGTGTCCTCCCGAGGCCTCTCCTCTGCCCACGTGGTCAACTGGGCCTCCCCATATCTTCCCCTTCCAGTTGGTTTGAGTCAAGCCCCACAAGTTCTTCAGACTGAAGCGGCACCTCTCAGTTCGGTGCAGACAGCACTGCCCTTGTGCGGAGGTGTAGATCCATCCCCAGAGCTGTGCAGTTCCAGTTCACCATGCCTGGGTTCGGTGCCTCTGTCCTTTCGAGTTCCTCCTTGGTCCCCATGTCTGTTCTTCTCCTCTGAGTTCCTGTCAAACCATTTCTCTCCATTTTCATCTTTGTCTCTGTCCCCATCTCTGTCTCTCTGACTCTGTCTCTGTCTCTGTCTCTGTCTCTGGCTCTGTCTCTGTCTCTGTCTCTGGCTCTGGCTCTGCCTCTGTCTCTGGCTCTGATTCTGACTCTGTCTTCCCCATCTCTGCCTCATCTACTGTCTCACACATGTAGGACAGGTTGGGGAGCAGCTCTGACATTCTGGGAGCCCCTCATATCCACATCCAGTTGAGCACAGCACCCAGGAAGGCGCAGGGCCCCCATCCCCATGCCATGACCCCCTCCTCCTTGCCTCCTTGCTGGGGCAGGGGTAGTGGCTGGGGACAGCACTGGGGAGTTAGGGAGGGAAGGATGTGGTCCCCTGGAACCAGGCTCCTCTCTGAAGCTCTGGGGTGAAAGGCAGCTTCCTTAAACATGAAAGCAAGACTGTTTCCTGAACCAGCCATGTGCCTTCTACCCCAAAAGACCCCAAAGCCTTAGTAAAACCCAGACTGCCCCTTCCCCAGAGACACAACCCAAGTTCCGTGAGTTCATGGAAGCTGACAGCCTCCTGCTTTCACTTCACTTCCCATAGGCACCTGGGCCCACCCTACCGAACTGGGCCACCGAGGAAAGGCAGTGGCAGAAGGGTATGTGGTCAGCACCACCGGCCACGCCAGAGGTCATGCGGACCCCATCGGCAGAATCAGGACGGACGAGTGGAGCCACTCAGCCAGGCAGGAGCTGGAGAAGAAGATTGTCCAATCCACCATGTGGATTCCCCAGCCTCAGACTAAACACCTGCCATTGCCCGAGGCATCGAGTGTGGAAGGTGGCCACGTGGAGCACGTGCTAGACTGTCCTGTGTGTAAAGGGCACAAGGCACAGAAGCCTCTGCTGCCTAACACCATCTCGCAGCTGCTCGATGGGCTCAGGCAGGAGAGGGTGTGAGAGGCCCCTCGTGGCCAGGACCCAGGTGTCCGTCACCTGCCTGTGCCCAGCCTGTGAGCATGCGCCAGGCCACATAACCTGGGCAGCGCCCATGTCCGTGTGGTATCACACTCGAACCACCCAAGGACAAAGGCACAGACGAGGCTCTGTGGTGGTTCTAGGTGGGAAGGGGTGGCATCTCCACTTCGCTCCCTACCTCCTCGGGGACCCTCAGGGTTGAGGCAGCTGTCAGAGTTGCCCCCCAACCGCAGCTGCCCCAGGGGAACCATCCAGCATATCTGACAGACAGCACTGGCATCAGCTTTCTGTTTCCGTAACAAAACCTGAGATAAAACAGTGAGGTCCAGACCGGGGAGGCTTCAGTCCACAGCCCAGCAACCCTGGTGCTCCGGATGCTGGCATTTGATCCACTCATGGAGGAAAATGATAACTTACAACATCCTTGACCCCCACAAATTTCACTACAGAAACCACACACAAAATCAGTGCATGCCGATCCTCGCCCAGTTCAGCTGCTGTCAGCAAGCTGGTTCACCTCCCCCTGACCCTCTTTGGCTCCTGCGTTGCTTGGAAGGAGTCCCAAACCTCGGCCATGTCCTCTGCAAAGATATCCTTGGAAGCAGGAGCATTTCCTGCAATGGATGCTTAAACTGATTGCACTTTTAACAAAGCCATGAACCAAGAATGGTCGGCCACTCCAGTGTCACCGGGGTGGAAGAGGTGTCCTGGCAGGCAGTAAGGTCTGTCAGTGCCACGGGTGTCACAGTGTATTACTGCTTTCCCCACTGACTGTGAGGTCCCCTCATCATTATTCTCAACCAGAGAACTGCACTGGGGGACATTGGAGTCTCAGTCTCACAAGCTCAGATACAGGTGCTCTCCGATATGCACCAAGGTGACAGTCAGAAAAACCCATCAAGTGTCAAAAATATGAGAAACAGGCAATTGGTGTCATCCTGGGGACCGGCCCACGTTTATGCTGAGCCCCACTGCCCTGCAGAGGTCAGTGGTTTCCCCTTGTGACCGTGTAGCCACCAGGAGGAACACATGGAGTACCCATGTCACTAGGTCAGGAAAAGGTCACAACTCCCAGCCCAGCTCCAGCCTGTGGGTTGGGGCCACCTGCACTTGGGTGTGGGTCCGGTCCACGCTCAGGACTTCTCCTGGGTGGGTGAGGACGGGGGTAACTGTAGTCCCATGGCCAGCATGCCTGGAGGTAGTAGGACCCTGGAGCACTCTGGTCACCACCTGGACTTTGCAGTTACATCCAGGAGCTCTGCTGTTGTTTTTGGCTCTCTCATCATTGAGAAAATATGGGTTCCACCTGTCTTCACCTCCACTGGGAGGTTTTCCATCAAATCCCACAGAAGCCTCCTGCAGGTTCTCTGCCCAGCTTCTCCTGGGGTGGCCAGGCTTTCAGCCAGTGCAGGGCGGTGATGGGTCAGGTCCCAGGCTTCCTTGCTCTGGAGTGGGCAGCATGTGGAACATCTGCCCTGCGTCCCCCAGCTCCTTGTGGTGCTCCTAGGAATCGCCTCCGATGACCTCCTTGACCTCTATTCCCATGAGCCCCCCAGAAGAGGCAGCCCCCAGGCCCATCCCGGAGCTCACAACTGGGTCTTTCTGGGCAGGGCTCTGCCGCTAGCAGGCGCTCTGAGAGGCTGCCATTGCCCGGGTGGCTCAGAGATCAAAGCAGCCTGGCCTCTGGAAGCGCGGTCACAAAGCTGTCATTTGGGGAGCAGACAGCTGTCATTTCAGGGAGCTTTCAGAGCTGTGTGCCGCTCTGCCAGGGTCATGGTGCTGTCCACACCCATAGTAAATGACTGCTGTTTGCCCTCCTGCTCGCTCCGGGCCACACTACAGGGCTCACTCTGAATATGGCATGCAAGCTCAGACCCTGGGGCCATCCTGGGGAGGAGGAGGAGGAGGAGGAGGAGGAGGAAGAGGAGGAGGAGGAGGAGGAGGAGGAGGAGGAAGAGGAGGAGAAGTGCAACAATGCCCTTCATGGAGAATCTGTGGAGAAAACCCAGCCAAGACTTCGGCCAGAGCTACTGAGAGCCACCAGAGCCACTGGAACCTCCGCTCCTGTCCCCACCCTAGGAGGAGCCACAAAGAGTCCCTCGGGCTTTGAGGTTCGGCTTTCCTGGCTCCTGGGGCAGGAGCAACAGAATTCAGTCACAGCCCAGCCCGGAGTCTGTGCCAGGGAACATTCGCCCAGGAAACTGCATTCCCCCCGGGTGGGCACTACACCTCCTTCCACCCCACTCCCTTCCTCACTCCCTCTTTCCCTCTCCTCCTGTTCCCTCTTCCTCCCCTCCTTCCCTGCTTCCTTCCTTCCTTCCAGCTGGGTGTGCAGCACTGAATTGCTGATTTCCATCTGTATGGCCCTGGTGACGTTACAGTGACCATCTCTCTGTGCCTCTGCCAAGCACGTATGTATCTTCATTGGAAAATACTGATGGCTGTCTCGCTTTAGATCCAACCTTTTAAAATTCAGGCCTCCGTCTTTTGCCACTGAGCTGCGGGGTCCTTTCTGCCCCTGGCCCTGACCCTCCTCAGACCCATGGTTCACAAGCTGGTCACACATTTCTGGTGTCCTTCCACTTCCAAGCTAGTGTCCAGCATTGTACAGAAGTACACAGCCGTGCTTGCATCCAGTTAATCTAGCTTTTTCCCTTTTGCATGGGTTCTGGTATCACAGCTGAGGTTTGTGGTCATGGCTGAGGTCCTGAAAGCTCCCCCGTCCCACCCCACCCCCGTGTTTCTCCGGATGCCTGACTGCATGTTCGCATGGGTGAAGGCTTCGTGCGTGGGAGGAGACAGAGATGGGACTTCAGGCCAGAGCCCGTGGGATGAACATCCTGTTTGACTGCACTGACCTCTGGAGAGAAGCCGCATAAGTGTATTTTACAGATAGGGAAACTGAGGCTTAAAAGGTGAGACACTGCCCAAGCCGCACCAGAACCAGGGTTTGACCTCAGACTTCCTGGGCCGAAGCTGCTTCTGTTGAGCTGCTTGGGCAGTGCTCCTGTTGCCAGCCGCCTCCCCTGACCTTGGGGTGCCCTTGCTGTGGCAGAAGGTCCCCCTGTGTCATCAGCTTTCCTTCCCAGCTAGAACCCAGTGCCAGGAGAGAAGTCCATGCATAAGTGCAACCCAAGGGTGACTCCTCCAGGGATGATGTCGTCCCACCACCCTGAGGTGACTCCTGGGCATCCGCAGTGTCACAGATCTCCTCCTCCCTGCTCCCTCGCCCACCATACCCAGCCTCTGTGCCTATGTCCTCCCTCCCGGAACCCAGGTCACCTGTCCTGGTGCCCTACTCCCAGGCCAGTCCACACCCAGCCCCTACACTTGCCGTCCCCATGTCCCAACCCAGGGCCAGGACAAGTGACTAAGACCACAGCTCTGAGTGTTTCCACAAGACAGGAGAGAAAACCACTTCCTTTCGCACTGCAGCTGCTCAAACTAAAACAAGAATCCTGCTTCGAGGCCCCGGAGGAGCACGAGCTGGGGCTCAGCCTGATCAGCTGGGTGATTGGTGAGCCCCGGCTCCAAACAGCAACAGAAAGGGAAAGAAGAGGACTGGATGGGGGACTCAGAGCACAGAGTACAGGCCCTGAGTTCCATGTCCAGGGCCACAAAAGAGAAGTAAAGAAGTAAAGGAACCAGGCTGGAGGGGTTCTTCCTCCAAGACCCCAAGTCTCAGCTCTGGGCACCCAGGCGCCCTGACCACCCATCCCGGTTCTCCCAGCTCAGAGGCGCTGAGAAGGACAGAGGCCGCAGGTGCCCAGTCTCCACTCCAGAGCATCTTCAATTCGATTTCCCACAGAGGGAAGAGCTTCCTGCCCATGGGCTCAGCCTTGTCTGAGTCCGGCTGAAACTGTCCCACAGCTCCCTCTGCTAGCCCGGGATGCGCTGAGCCCAGCCTGAAGCTCCTCTCTCTGGGTCCCCGCAGAGTAGACCCTGCTGGTTCTCCAGGCTGCCCAACCTGCACAGTTGGGGTACAGTGCTGGGTAGGCTAGGTGAAAAGCTGTGCCCAGTGTGCGACATGGGGTGACCCACTGGAGCCCTTGGCCAGGCTGACAGAGTGGGAGGTGGGGTGGAGCACTCAGAATCCTCACATCTAGCAACTGCGACTTTGTAAACATTTTGCAGAGGATGGAACCCAAGGCCTTCACAGGGGCCTCTCCCAGCCCCTTTTTATTTTATTTTTTATTTTGAGCCAGGGTCTTGCTAAATTGGCCAGGATGAGCTCAAGCTTGTGATCCTCCTGTCTCAGCTTCCCAGGGTATTAAGATCACAGGCAGGCACCCCCCTGCCCAGCTGCAACTTTGACTTTTCATGCCTTCTCTTAAAACACAGTCCAGGCCTTGACCTCTTCCCATGTCCCAACCCCTCTCCCTCACCCAGGGAAGGTGCAGAGCAGCAACCTTTCACCACTGTCACCCTGCCTCCCAGAAGCACCGTATTCCCTGGTTCCCGTCCCCAGCACTACATGGGCCCCTTGTGGAGTTCAAGAGATGTTTGTTAATGCTCTAAAAGATTCAGAAACAGGTGTCCTAAGTCAGTGATCCCAACTGGATTGGTCTGGTGGGGACTCAAGGCATGGAATGTTGAATCCCGTGTGCTGGCTGCAGGGATCTTGGGGACAAAGATAGGGGCCCCTGCCCTAAACAGAGATTCTGGCCCAATGGGCCTGCATGGGCTGAGTCAGGAGACAGGATCCCCGTCTTCCTCAAGGGGGGACACAGAGATGAGAGGGCGGGGTGGCCAGTGAAATTGTAGAGGGGCAGCAGTGAAGGGAGACCCAGGGGTCCCCTCTGCCATTTGTCACCACCTTTTGTGAGTCTCAAAAATAGCCCCCAGGGGCCAGGTGTGGTGGTCACGCCTATAATCCTAGCACTCAGGAGGCTGAGGCAAGAGAATCACCATAAATTCAAGGCCAGTTTGAGCTACATAGTGAGTTCAAGGCCAGCCTGAACTACATAGCAAGACGCTGTCTCAAAAAAACAAAAACCAAAAAACCCAACAGTCCCCAGCCACGTCCTCGCCCTTGCTTCAGTCTTCCCATGAATTTCTCGACGGCAGAAATGAAGTTCGGGCTCTGCACTGGTGTGATGGATGCCCCGCAGGGGTCATGGGACCATGTCTGGAGGGAGGCGGTGCCTACCACAAGCTTTTGCCGCCAGCACTCAAGTATGAGGTGGATGCTGCAGCCAAGTATGGTGCACATCTGTAATCAGCACCAAGGAAGGCTGAGAATGGAGGGTCTCACATGGAAGCTTAGCCTGGGCAACTTAATGAGTTAATGGTACTGTGTCTCAGAATTGAACAGAAAGATGTAGCCAGTGCAAAGGCCCTGGGTTTGCTCCCCAGTACTCTCAGAAAAAAGGAGCCACTACAGCAGGTGCATTGCCCATAGATTCTGCCTTAGGGTGACTTCTTAAGGAGTGGCCTCAAGGGAAGGGAAGGTGCAGAAGGCACAGTTTCCACTGTACGGGCTGGGTGGCTGAAGTGGCCACACCTGCCACATCAGCCCAGCCTGAGCCCCAGCCCCACCCAGCTGTAACGGTGTCACCTTGTATGGAAAAGGGCCTTGGCAGATGTGTGGGGATTAAGGATGGGTGACAGGGCTGATCCTGGATTACTGGGGATCCCTGGGCCCATGGAGGGGGGCAGGGGCTGGAGGCAGGGTCCCTGGGAAGACCAGATGAACAGTTCTCCCCCAGGCTGCAGGAGCAGCACTGCCCTGCAAGCCTTGTGTCAGCCCTGTCCAGATGCCTGGGCTTGGGGACAGGGACAGTGAGCCCATGTTAGGTCACCGAGTACAGGGTGGGTCCTGGGGCAATAACAGAGTGGGGCTCTGGAGCAGAGCTGGGAGCAGGCAGTGCAGGGAGAGGGCGCCTTGCCTGTCTCTGGATACCCCTGGACACCCCATCCCCAGGGCGCACTAAGGCCAACACTTCCTGCCCCACCTGTTCGGCCTCTGTCTCACACAGAGCTGGCTTTTCCAAAGCCATTGTCCTCACCGTTTTCTGCCTGTGCTGGACCAGAATGGGGCAGCATGCACACTGGCCTCACTCTGCATCTCAATGGCGAGATGCCAGCGTGCCACCCAGGCTGCAGCACAGATAGATGCAGCCAGCTGGGGAGGTACAGATGGCAACGGTCATGGTCGTGCAGCTTGGGATCCTGGGGCTGAGAAGGCCGAGGGTGTGGCTTTGCATCTATGCCACTTTGACGTGGTGGAAGGGGACAGAAAAACAAAACCAAATGTCATCTTCTACTGAGAACTCACTTCCGTGATGATGTCACGCCTATTGAGGCTGCTGGGTGGCAAAGTTCAATATCAACCAGTGTTCGGGTGGGGACACTGGAGCCAGAGCTCTGTCCAAACCCTAAAGTGACCTGTATGTTTGTCAGCTGGGCCCATCCTGCTCCAAGGTGCAAGGTCTGGATGAGGGCCCAGTAGACCCTGTGGCAGGACGACCTCCTGAAACCCTTGCCGGCTTCTGTCCTCCTGCCCAGCATCCAGGGCCCAAGGCAGCCCCAGACTTTGCCAGGGACCCCATCGGGCCCACAAGGGAGAGAAGTAGGTGTGGTGCTCAGGACAGCCAGGATCACGGCAGCAACAGGGTGGAGCCATGGACAGGAACTGGATCCAGAAGCATAGCAATAGCAGCTTCCAGGCAGTGGTTATGGCAATGACTGTGTAATGTCACACTGCTCCAATGTCCAGGTGGCAGTGCCTTGAGATGGGGAGAAACAGGTATCCTTGTCAAGAAAATAGTATAAGGCCCAAGCCTGCCCTGCTCATGCTGCAATGCCAGCAGGCCTCCCCACACCATGGCGCTCTTGGAGAACAGAGCCACAGGGCGGCTTGGTCCCCACGGCAGACATAGAACCTCTAAATTTGAGAATTGCCACTCTGGGAGGCACCCAAGACTTTTCAGAGCCCGCAGTCAAACCCCTGCACCTGTGCCCCTCCCCAACACCTTCAATGCTCCTTTCCAACTGGTTCTCCCCTCACCAGCCTGACTCAGAAGCCCAAAGCCCTGGGGACAGTGTGCTCAGCACACAGGACCTCAGGGACAAAGAAGACTCACATGGGACCTAAAAGACAAGAGGGATTTATATCAGGAAGCGAAAAGCTTTTCTATGAAGGACCTGAATGTAAATATCACCTCCCCTCCCCGGTAAGCAGTGGCGGTGGGGCAGACTGCAGGCCCTGCAGGGGGAGAACCACCAGTGTCTTCCAAGATCCACGCCATGATGGAATTTAGGAAGCTGGGAAACCAAGCAACCAGCCTGCCTCCCTGCTAAGCAATAGTGAACCTACTGGTGCACGGCCTAGAGTCAAACATCCCACTTCTCCTACCCTGCTTCTTCTGTCCCCCTCCCCTACCGTTAGCAAATGGGAACCAGAAATCTGAGCATCTCCTGGGAGGTTGACCATAGCAAATAAGGGGGATTTCCTTCTACCATCTCTTTGAAGGCAAATATTTTTATTTCTGTTTTGCTCTATTCTGATTAATGGTACTGCTCTATTCAATATTCTGTTTTGATAAGTTCTATAATGTTCTGTATTTTATTTTATTTTGTTTTTATTTTTTATTGGTACCGGGGATCGAACTCACGACCGCCTGCTTGCAAGGCAGGTTCTTATGCTGCTGAGCTAAATCTCCAGCCCCTTATTTCATTTTATTTTGATATACGTTATTGAAAGAACAACTATTGTAAAGATAACGAAATATACTGTGATACCTATTATTGTTATCCCGGTAACCTGCTGTGAAGTTCTGTACCAGTTTCACTGTACAATCTTAGTTGGCTTTATTCTGTCTTGTTCTGTTGTATTTTACTACTTTCAAAATAAAATTTAAAAAAAATAAAATAAATATCTTGAATTTGCAAGCCAAACAATCTCAATCACCCAACTCCACCACAGCATCACAGAAGCAACCACCAAGGATACTGTGTTCCAAAGCAACTATTGACCCCGACAAGTAGAGGGCCGGATTTCCCCACAGGTGCAATTTGTGGGCTCTGGATTTACATATTCACAAATCCAGACTTCTTGGAAGATGGCAGAGTGGTGAGTAGCAGAGAAAGAGCCTCTCTAAGAGGTGGTGTGCAGATGCTGGAATACAGCAATGTGAGGAGGAAAGTGGGTCTCCAGGACTCAGCAAGGACTGAAACCCACAGGGAGCGCGAAGAGAGACTTCAACAAAGAAGCAGGAGATGCAAGTGGTGCCGTCTCCCTTATCCCCGACTCACTGCATGGAAGGGGCAGCTCGACTCACAGTGACCACTGGCAATCCCAGAGGCCTCCACAGAGAAACACAGCAGTGGAACAGAGCAGAGAACACAGCAGACTGCGGTGCTGGTGAGTCATGCAGGTTCAGACGTCCTGCAGGAGAGGGCGACTGGCTGGGAGCCATCTCAGAGAGGGACCATCTGAGCTTGGGACTCAACGCAGTTGCAGGCTGGCCTTAAACTCAAGAGACCCTCCTGCCTCGGCCTCCTGAGTACCGAGATCACAGGCATGCACCACCACATCTGGCTGTTTCTAGTTTTTTCATCATACTTGTTCATTCTGTTCTTGCTTTTATTTCTTCCTCCTCTTTTTCTCTCCTGTCTTCTCTACAGTTTCCCACTATAATCTTCCTTCATTCTCTGCCTTGTTTCTAATCTCTTCCTCTTCTATTTCTCTATCGTTCTGCCTAACCACTTTAAAATGTTCTCCCCTAGGGGTAAAATCGCTATACTGAGGGCAGAAAACCACTTATAATTTTTTGGTTTGTTTTAGATTTTGTTATACAACCACAAATCTAGTTCATACGGCTAAAGGTGGCCAATTAAGTTACCACAGTTTGTCATTTCCTAGGCTGTGCTTTATGCTACCATTACTGCTGATCATACTATTTTAGCCAAGGTGACATAACGGTTCTAATCAGTTGTTCCTCTGGTATGCCAAGACTGAGATTGCCCAAGGTTAACAAAAAATACTACAGGCCAGTGCCAAACACCAGAGACTGGGCTGAGAGGGCAGCAGCTTCTTGCCCCAATAAATTGAAGAGGCGTGATCTTGAAACAGACTCAAAACCCAAAAGCCAGCTACACTGGAAGACATCCCCAGGGAAGCAGTCATTTCCTCAGAGTTGTAAATACTAGCCATAAAGTTACTTGCCATAAGAAATTTACAAGCATCAACCTGGGAATTAAACTGAAAAAGAAAACAAGAAATTGAGAAGACACTTAAGTGAGTTGCAGCCATAAACTTCCAGCTGATCAAAGCCAAACTCCTCCCCAGGGGCAATGAGGTGAAGCAACCCACAGGCAGCCCCTGGCGCTCTGAAGTGGTAACAAAGCAGATGAATGAGGCTCTAGAAAAAAATCAAGTCAGAAATAATTTCTCAGGTAACTACAGAGATGGTGACCATAATGAAAGGCATGCTTAGTAATGCTAGAGCAGATACAAATTAAAAAATAAAGGACCTTAGGAAAATGATGGAAACCATGAGTGCCCAAGATAGGAAAGAAATGGCACCCATGAAATAGATTCAAACAGATATCCTGGAGGTTTAAAAAATCCATTGAAAGTATATGCAGCTGGGGCTGGGGATTTAGCTCAGCGGCATAAGCACCTGCCTTACAGGCAAGCAGTCAGAAAGTATATGCAGCAGAATGAGTGAATATAAGGATAGAATATCTAGAAGGCAGGATTGTGGTTAGCAATAATAAAAAGAAAATTTTTTAAAAAATAGTAAAGGGCCACAAAAACAGCTTAACACCTCCTAATGATGCAAAGAAGAATAATATAAGATTGATCAGAATTAATGAAAAAGGCAAGAGATACCACAAATGCCTTTTTAAAAAAAACCTATTCACAGAAGTAATGGCAGAAAATATCCAAAGCAAGGGAAAAGCATTTGATGTACAGAAAAGAGTGGCATACAGAAATCCAATTAGCTATGATCAAAAAAAAAAAAAAACCACACCAATGCAGTTAATAGTCAATACTCCAGAAATTCAATGGAAGAACAGAATATTAATAGCTGTTAGAGCTGGACATGGTGGCTCACGCCTGTAATCCCAGCACTCGGGAGGCTGAGGCAGGAGGATCGTTGCGAGTTTGAGACCAGCCTGGGCTACAAAGTGAGGTCAAGGCCAGCCTGAACTGTACAGCGGGACCCTGTCTCAAAAAGACAAAAAACAAAAACAAATAGCTGTTAGAGGAAAGAAACAAATCACCTGTAAAGGAAAGCCTATCAGAATCACAGCAGACTCCTCAACACAAACCACTAAGTCAAAGAGAGCTTGGAGTGCAGTATTTCAAGTCATACAACCTCCAATTCAAATAGATGTACCCTAAAGAACTATCTTTCAAATTTGATAGAGAGATAAGATATTTCCATGACAAAGAACACCTAAAGAAAGTCATAAACACCAAACTGGCACTCCAGAATTTTCTGAAGGACATTCTATTAAAAAAAGTAACAAGGACTATAATTCCATGAACCCCAACAGAATGAATCCACCAGCCAAGGCAAAAAATTAAATGGGGGTGGGAAGGAAACCAACAGCAAGAAAACAATATAACAAGAGTGATCCAAAAAAAAAAAAACCTCGGGGCTGGGGATTTAGCCCAGCGGCATAAGCACCTGCCTTGCCAGCAGGCAGTCGCGAGTTCGATCCCCAGTACCGATAAAAAGGAAAAAGACCAAAAAAAAAAAAAAAATGAGTAAGTAAATACATATCAGTTATAACTATCAATGTTAATTGTCTCAATTCATCAATTAAAAAAAAAGAATGGCAGAATGGATCAAGACAATCAAACAATATGCTGTATACCAGAAACACATTTAATTCAAAAAGAAATCCAGCCAGGATAGCGCTGGGGATTTAGCTCAGCTGCATAAGTGCCTGCCTTGCAAGCATGCGGTCATGAGTTTGATCCCCAGTACCTATAAAAAAAGAAAAGAAAAAAAAACCCTTAAAAAAAAAAAAAAAAAAAGAAATCCAGCTGGGGACTTAGCTCAGCGGTGTAAGCACCTGTGTCGCAAGCACAAGATCATGAGTTTGATCCCCGATACCAAAAGAAAAGAAGTAAATAAATTCATAGACTGCAAGTCAAAGGGTGGAAAACAATATTCCATTTAACAGAAACTATAAAAGAGCAGAGGTGAACCAGGAGTGGTACATGCCTGTAATCCCAGGACTTGAAGGCTGAGGCAGGAGGATTGCTGCAAGTTTGAGGCCAGCCTGAGCTACAAAGTGAGTTCAAGTCTGGCCTGAACTGCGTAGTGAAGTCCTGTCTCAAAAAGACCAAAAAAAAAAAAAAAAAAAAAGCATTCTATTTGCAAAGTAGATTTCAACACAATACTGATTAAGAGAGACAAAGAAGGTCCCTGTCAAGGGAACAATCCAAGAGGAAGAGACAATAATCATAAACATATATGCACCAAATACCAGTGCACTCAACTGTATAAAAACTAATATTAACAGATATGAAAAATCAAATGAACATTAATACAATTGTAAAGGAGGACTTCAATATCCTACTGTCAAAAACAGATCAGCTAGACAAAAAACCAATAAAGAAATATCAGAACTGAAGAAAACTTTTTTTGAGACAGGGTCTTGCTATGTAGTTCAGGATGGCCTTAAACTCACTATGTAGGTTAGACTAGACTTGAACAGATGGCAATTCTCCTACCTCAGCCTCCCAAGTGCTGGGATTACAGGTGTGCACCATCACACCTGACTGAAACTAAATTTCAAACAAACAGATTTAGTAGATGTCCAAAGAGTTTTCCACCCCACAACATCAGAATACACATTTTTCTCAGATGGACTTGGGGCATTCTCCTAAACAGATCACATATTAGCTCATAGAACATGCACAAGTAAATGCTTAGAAAATGGAATTATTCCACACATATTATCTGACCATAATGCAATGAAAATGGAAATTAACCACAAAACAAACCACAAAAACTACATAAACACCTGGAAATTAAATAACAACGTCCTGAACAACTAATGGGTCACAGATGAAATTAAAGGAGAAATTAGACAGTTTCTGCAATTAAATGATAATGACAATATAATATGCTGGAACCTACAGGATGCAATGAAAGCAACCCTACAAGGAAAACTGACAGCAGTGAATTCCCACATCTGAAAAACAGTGAGCACCAATAAAGAACCTAATGTTGAACTCTGAGCTTTAGGAAAAAAAGAGCAAGTCAAGCCCAGAGCTCCTGCCAGGGATGAAATCATAAAGGACAGGGCAGAAATTAGTGCAGTGGAGACTAAGAAAACAGTACAAAGAATCATTGAATGGAAGAATTGGTTCTTCAAAAGATTAAATAAAATTGATAAAACTTTAGTCACCCTTATCAAAAAAAGGAAAGACTCAAATTCATGCAATTAGGATAAAAAGGATGAAAGCATAACAGATCAAACAGATTTTCAGATAATCATCTGTACCTACTTCAACAATTTGTATTCTAATAAGATGGAAAATGGACAGATTCCTGGATAAATATGAATCACCAAAGCTGAATCATGAGGATATAAAAATTCTACATAAACTAACATCAGACTGAAATTTAAGATGTAATTAAAAACCTACCAACAAAGAAAAGCCCAGGTCCTGACAGATTCACTAAATTCTACCAGAAATTTAGAGAACTAATGCTGCTACTTATCAAATTCTTTAATGAAATTGAAAGGAAAGTAATACTCCCAAATTAATTCCTAGAAGCAAGAATTTCCAGAAAAGAGAACTACAGGCCAATATTCCTAATGAACATAGATGCAAAAACCCTCAGTAAGATACTGGTAAACAGAATGTAGCAAATCATCAAGAAGATTATACACCATGACCAAGTAGGATTCATTCCAGGGATGCAGGGATGGTTCCACATAGGCAAATCCATAAGTGTAATACACCATATTAACAGAATCAAGACAAAAACCATATGGTCACATCAATAAATGTAGAAAAAGTGTTTGACAAAATTCACCACTCATTCATGATAAAAACCTACAGAAAATTGACATAGACGGCCTTTATCTCAATCAGAAAAAAGCCATCCATGAGAAACCAACAGCCAACATCATACTAAATATTCAAAAACTGAGAGGAACAAGATAAGGATGTCCACTGTCACCACTGTTATTCAGTAGGATTTTGGAAACATTAGAACAATTAGATAAGAGAGAAATAAAAGGAATAAAGATAGGAAAGGAAGAAATTAAATTGTCATTATTTATAGATGATGTGATACTCCACATAGAAGATCCCACAAACTCCACCAAAAGGCTTCTAGATTTAATAACTAAATTCAGCAATGTAGCTGGATACAAAGTCAGTGCTCAAAAATAAATAGCATTCCTGTACACAAATAACAAACTCCTTGTGAAAGAAATTGGGAAAACAGTATTTTTCACAATAGTGTTTTTCAAAAAGATAGGAATCAATATGAAGAAGAAGGTAAAAGATCTTTATGTTGAAAACTACAGTATTCTGAAAGAGAACATTGAAGAGGATATCAGAAAATGAAAAGATATACCTTGTTTATGGGTAGGAAGAACCAGTGAAAATGGCCATACTTCCAAAATTGATATAATGCACCCTGATCCAAATATCAATATGACAGAATTAGAGAAAACTCCTAAAATTCACTTGGGGCCAGAAAAAACAAAAATAACAAAAACATTGCTGGGCAGCACAGGTAAAGCAGAGACTTCATAATCTCTGAGTTGAAATTATACTACAAAACTACTATGATAAAAACAGTTTGGTAGTGACCAAAAAAGACCCAAAGATCAATAGTACAGATTAAAAGATGTAGAAATAACTCCAAAAAACAAAAATAACTCACTCACCTTATCTTTGGAATACATAAAAAAGAATCAGATCCCCCAACCAAATTTAAAGACTCAATCTAAAACTGAGCATCTGAGATGAACACACGCTTTTCAGACGAAGAAGCACAAAAGGCAAATAAATACATGAAAAGATGTTCAGCATCACTTGCCATTTCAGAGCTACAAACTGAAACAACACTGAGATTCCATCTCATTCCAGAAAGAACGGCTATCATCAGGAAATCAACCAATACCAAACGCTGGCAGGGGCTGGGGAGAGAAAGGAACCCTTCACCGCTGTTGGTGGAAGTGTAGACTGGTGCAACTACTGTGGAAATCAGTGTGGAGGTTCCTCAAACTAAAATTAGAGGTTCCATTACACCCAGATATTCCCCTTCTTGGTATCTTTCAAGAAGAACCAAAAGCATCAAACCTCAGCAATATATCCATATTTATAGCAGCACAGTTTGTAGTAGCTAAATCCTGGAAGCAACCTAAATGCTCATCAAGTGATGAATGAAAAACTTGTGGTATTCTTTATACAAAGATGGAGTACTACTCTACCATAAAGAAAGATAAGCTTCAGACTTTTCTAGCTAAGTGGATGCACCTTGAGAACATACTCTTTTTTTGTTTTTGTTTTGTTTTTGTTTTTTGGTGCTGGGGATTGAACTCATGACCTCACACTTGCCAGGCAGGTTCTTATGCCACTGGGCCTAAATCCCCAGCCCCATATTCTTAAATGAAATAAATTCAGCACACGTGTGGGAATCAAATGTTCCAATGGGAAGGGGAACAAGGGAGGTTGGAGGGGGAAAAGGCAAGAATGAGCCCCCCCCCCAAAAAAATAGAAGGAAAAATGAAAACAAAGCTTTTGTAAATAAGGAGGGGAGGGGCTGGGGATTTAGCTCAGCAGCATAAGCGCCTGCCTTGCAAACAGGTAGTCGTGAGTTCGATCCCTGTTACCTATAAAAAAAGAAAAAGACAAAAATAAATAAATAAATAAATAAATAAATAGGAGGGAAAGAGAATCTAAACGGAGGAGAGGAGACTAGGGGGAAAAAAGAAGCAAGATACATCCTGTACAGGTACAAATTTGCTATGATGGATGTGATTATTATGCATATCTAAAATGTACCGGACCAGGGCCACAGCTCAGTGGCAAAGTGCTTACCTAGCAAGCTCAAGGTCCTGAGTTCATTCCCAGTACCAAAAATAAATAAATTGTACCAATAAAAATTTAAAAATAAAACAAAAAAATGTTCATAGAATATAGCACATAGGCGCATTTGAGCCCTCCCAACCTGGGGACAGGAAATCCCCCCAACCCCAGCCAGCTGGATTCCCAGGGTGCAGGGTTCTCACCCAGAGGGAACCTCCCCAGGTCTCAGGTGGGGAGTGGCCGCTGGACTGACCCTTGGTTTATGTGCCACTCCAGACCCCAGAGTGGAGTGGCCGGCTGGGAATCTTTCCCGGGACCCTGCCATGTAAGCCATGTAAGCCTGAGAAGCCACGGCCCCGGGCCCCACTGCCCTGGTTGGGCCCGGAGAGCACAGGACAACACCCAGGGACGCCACTACCTCTGGCTGGGTGGGAATTGGCATTTGGGAGCATTTGTGCCAGTAAAGAATTCAGAGGGAGTCAGTGACCTCTGAGAGGGTCCAAGCACTCCAGGGAGTGCAGCCCGCAGGTGCAGGCTTGTCTCTGCTGTGACTGCCACGGCCTCCATCCCATAGGTGTCTCCAGGTGCTGGATCCCTTTCCTCAATCACACCCATGGGGAAACTGCCATTAGTGAGATCCAGTGGATAAGCAGCTGTGCCCAAACCCCGAAAGCCTGAGGCGGGTGGCAATTTTGTTTTTTGTTTTTGTTTTGTTTTTTCGTCTTTTTCCTTTTTATCGGTACCAGGGATCGAACTCATGACTGCCTGCTTGCAAGGCAGGCGCTTATGCCACTGAGCTAAACCCCCAGCCCCCCCCCCCGGGTGGCAATTTTGGAAGAAACTTTTGAGACCTTCGATTCTATAAACTGAGCCAGTTTATTGAAAAAATCAAATCGTCCACTTTGGAGTGTGTCTGGGGTCAGAAGTTTGAAACCGTGTGGGCCTCCATGCACTTGAAGGGTAAATGGAGCTACCAAGGCGTTGTGAGGCTGTTGCCCGGGTGGGTAAGCAGATGGCAACAGGAGCCCGAGTGCTCTGGTCCACTCTGGAGATCACATACAGCTTTGGGGGACAGTCCAGGCCATGCTAAGGGCTGCTCTCCTGAGCACGTGCCTCTCTAGGTCAGGGTGTGCTGTGTTCCCCATCCTACTACTCCAGAGAGTGCAGCACAGAGAGGGAAGACAGGCTGATCCCTGAAACCTGGAAACAAGGACTGTCAGCAGGGCCTGAACAGGACCCGGATGCCCACCCCTCTGTGTGCAGCTCTGAGACATGGCCTGGTGTGACCGGCTTTCTATGGCCTTTCGCAAGCTTCCTAGTAGCACCTGAATTGGGTTCCTTTCTCTCATTAAATCCCCTTTTTTTATATTCTTTTCTTCCCTGTCTCATTTACCTACTTACCATCTCAATACAGCTGTCAAATACAAAGCATGATCAAAATATCTGAATGTCTAAATTTTTTAAAATTTATCTCTTTAAAAAAAAAAACACATTGCCATTAATCCCCCTCAAAGTACTTCCCTTCCCTTGAAGAACACTGATCTCATTGCTCTTGCAGCAGCTCCGAAGTCCTCTTTCATGAATGCTTTTATCTGGTGTAATCAAAAATACAGTGATGCTGCTACCGAGTGCAAACTGACAAACAGGCATGCAAAAACGTAATGCTGAATTCACCAAATCTGGCACTGTGAGGCTTCTAGCTCCTCCCCTAGGCAAAATGACCTTAAGAAGTAAATGTTTAGAATCAGCTCAGAACATTGAGGCAGACACAGAAGCGACACTAAAGACACTCCAGAGAGAGGACTCCAGAGCTGCTTCAGAAAAGAACAAGAACGTGGGATGAGTGCATTCAAAGGGAAGGGGAGAGTCTGGGAGTTGGGGGGATTCATGGCAAGGTTTCCTTTACTATAATAAATCTTTAAAATTCAAACATGCTCTGTATTTTTTTTATGCTCTGTATTTTTAATCACACTGTGTATTTGGACTCAGGAAAAGGAATGGGCCTCTGCAGGAAAGGATAGGAGACCACGGGCAGCTGGCAGCCCTGGGGGAAGAACAGTCAATTCCGCCCTTTAAGGTGACACCTAAGCAAGAAGCCGAGGTAGCCAGCGCCAGGGGCTGTACCATCGCTTCTTGCATCGCTCCCGCTCAGATGCTCCCACCCTCACAGTCCTGGTTGGTCTGAACATCTGGCCGCCCAGTGCCACCCTTCTTACATGGCTGCCACAGGGCATTAGCAGGAGATAGCCAATCAGAATGGTCTATTTCTTCAGACACTGTGATTGGCTCAGGCAAGTCCAATCAGAGTCCTCCCCAAGGTTGCTGTGGAATCCTGGGAGCAGCTCTACAGGAAGCTTGGAAAGCAGGATTATAAAGAAGGAGGGTAGGCTTGTGGATAGGTGTCTGGGGGAGCAGCTGCATGCAGAGTGAAGGTACATAGAGATGACATGTGATGAGACGTGACATGAGAGAGAAAAACATAGAGTGCCTGGATCGAGCTATACCTGAAGCCAGATGCCTCTGGACTCATGTGGTTTGTAAAGCTTGCTTGAGTTGGATTCCTGTCACTTGCAAGCAAAGGGGTCCTGACAAGACGGTGACATCTTCAGTCACACCGACCTGGAAAGATTCATTTTCCTGACATAGCCTTTTCCCTGCACCAGCTCGAGATTGCTGGGCTTTAGGTGGAAACAATGTCACTTCATCTCCAGCATGACACAGAGCTACACAGCAGCGAGTAGAAGCAAAAATAGCTGCAACTATTAATAAATCAGCCATGACTTTATTAGAGACCTTTGAACAATTGTAGAACAGCAGGCAGAGGAGCCGAGAAGTCAACAATTAGTGCCAAGCGGTGCTTTACTGTGGGATCAGAGAACAGAAGACAATCTGAGAAAACTCAAAATAGATGCTGGGTAGCTGTGGGGTGAGAAGCTAGCCCACAACTGGACACAGGCAGCCACGTCGACCAAGGGTCACCCTCTCGCCAGCCTGCTGATGAGCAGGACCTGAAGGTCTCCATCGAGTAGGCGCCCTCCAGCAGGACCTCGGCGGGCTTCACCTGCCAGAGGGCAGCGTGCGTGCACGGCTGTGCTCACTGTCACTGACTCCTTGCCCTGTCCCTGCCCTACTGCTGTTTCCAGTGGAATTTACTTAACTACCAGCAACAGGACTCCTGAGTAACCGTGGCTCACAAGAGTAAAGACAGCGATTTCATGAAACAGGAAGCTGTAGAAGTAGCAGTTTCCATTGAGCCGCTTAATAACCTCAGGAGCCACCGCGGGTTTTCCCATTGCTCCTGTACTACCGGCCTCGCCTTGTGGGTTTGGCGTCCTCTGGTTTATGGCTCCACAGTCACAAGATGGCTGCTGCAGCTCCAGATGTCCCTGCCACATACAAAGTCAGGAAGCCCAGTGTGGGAGGGACGTTACAGATGTTATTGGAGCTCCCCCCCCTTACCCATGCATTTTACTACCCTACCAAACTCCAGCCTTGCCCTAAGGCTTTTCCCTAAAACCACAGAAGACTGCTTTGTCCAGAAGCCTCGAGTCAGAAGTGCCAAGATCTTCATTCCAAGAGTCTTCCTGGTGAGGCTCCAGTCCCCTGAAGTGGTTGTCCAGAGGCTCCCTGGTGCCCTGCCTTCCCTCTGATGACTCTATTCCCCACTCCCTTCCCATGTATCAGAAGTGACATTCCCAAAGAATGGCTTCCTGTTTCATCCAGTTAATGGTGGGGCCCCAAACCAGGAAGAAGGCTCGCAGTATCGCTCACTGCATTACTGCCGCGGGCTACCCTGCCAGAGTTGAAACCTGAACGTCTGGTAGGGGCAGCTGCAGCTACACCTCTGCAAGTTGGGCCCCAGGAACGCAGGTGTCATTAGTGAAAGGAGGGGGCAGGTAGCAATTGTGGAGTGGGCTCTCATGAGGTGCAGGTTCTGCTCAGTCACTTAGGGTGGCAGAGACCACAGGCCAGAAGCTACGCAGGGCAAATGTGCTGGAGAGGAACCCAGAGGATGTCAAAGAGGAGGGGAAGAGGCTTTTCCAGAACATTCTGTTGGTTAAGCCTGCCTGGGACCCGGAAGGAGGCCAGGTCTGCTGTCCTGGGCCTGGCTGGGCCTAGGAATTGCGACTCCACTGTGGGTGACCCCGAAAGAGGCTGCAGCCACATGAAATCAGGAGAGCAGCCAAAAGGGAGACAGAGCTAAGTGCCACTGAATAGGTGAAGAGGCACTTGTGGGGGCGGAGGAAATGAGCCCCACTGAAGAAAGATCAGGAGAGCCATGATCACATGCTGCTCGCTGCCCAGAAGAGGCATAAATTTATGCAACTCCTTGATTCTCTAATACTGTCTCAGCCAGGGTCCAATCTAGGAAAGAAACAGGAGCCTCCTCAGGTATTTCAAGTAGGAGGAATTGAACATTGGGAATTATTACCAGGTATCTCCTTCCCCATGATTCCAGTCACCCATGGCAACCCGCAGTCTGAAATTTTTACATGGAAAATCCCAGAAATGAATAATTTACAAGTTTTAAGTAACTTTTATTTCAGCATATTACTATAATTGTTCTATTCTGTTAGCTATTACTGTTGGTCCCTTCCTGCACCTAATTTATAAGTTCAGCTTTATGCCAGGGCACATATGTGCAGGGTTTGGACACTCACTGGAGTGCCTTGGTCACATTCTCTGTGGATAAGAGCCCATGGTACTGAAGGGCTGGTGGTGCCCACAGGGAAAGGTGACAACACTGAAAGACAAATAGCCCAGAAAGCCACAAGTTCCCATAGGGCTGGGGGGATGGGACAGGGCAGGATACCTGTCATTGGACCACCAGCTTGGCAGAGCTCTGGGAGCTGGCTCAGTGATGCTACAGGAGGGATCCACATGCCACCTGCAGCCTTCAGCCTCCTGGGGGCTGCATCTCAGCACAAGCTTCCAGGGGACCCAGGGTTCCAGCCCCTTGGGCAAAGAGCAGAGCCTGGCGTCCTCAGGGCAGGGGCAGGTGGCTCAGACCTCATACATGTACATAAGGAAGGGCCATGGAGCTGGGGGGGCGCAGATCTGAGACAGAGAGGGAGGAAGCCCCTCCTCTGAGCTCCTTTAGCAGAACCTGATGGCTTGCAACATCTCAAGGCTCACTGGATGAGGTGTCTCAGAAGGTCCCATTCATGCCCAGGGCTCAGATTCCAATCACAGACCTGACTTTGTTCCATGGGGCTGGGTTGTGTGGTCCCACTGGACTCCAGCTGCCTGGTCACCCCAGCACCAGCACCACTGTCACCCTGCGGCAGAGGGCAGCTCTTACAAGGCACTGTTTACACCAGCACTGGGTCCTAAAGGAAAGATCCCTCCCAGAACGTTGACAGGCACCAAACATAAATTATCCAGAAAAATAAAACCGCTTGTCCCAGCGCCAAGGAAACTGAAGAGCTCATTAGCCTGAGGAGGAGACGGTATTTTCTGATGGGGGGAGGCAGAGTCATGCATATTCATGAGCTTGCTGAGTACTGTGTCCGACACCTTAGGAACCTCGCTGGTTCTGGGTACCGCGCTTGGTGCTGGGTGCTGGGCCAGGACACTGGGTGCTGGGAGCAGAGCACCAGCCACACCCCAGTCCTGGAGCTGCCTGGTGGAGAAGGTCTGTTAGCCATTTTGGCTAAGGAACCCCAGGTCCTCTGTCAGTGGAGTGGGGGCATTTTTGCCAGAACCTGCACCATGGTTATCACTACATCTGAATTTGCAATAAAGGAAAAGTTGCAGGGAAAGGTGGCCAAAAGCTGAGCTGCCTGTCTGTCATGGAAAGCCAGCACCAAGGGAACAGGGAAATGTCCCGTGGGGCTATCAGTCCCAGTATGAGATGCCTGTGGTCCCCAGGAGGTGTGGAGCTTCAGAGGGGTGCTGAGGAGGACACTGTAGAGGGCCAAATTCACAGGAGGCAGCTCAGCTGCCCAGTAGAAAACAGGAGGAGGAAAAGGAGGAGGGGAAAGGGAGGAGGGAGGAAGGGGAAGGAGGGGAGGGGAGGGACGGGCTGGAGGAGGGATTTCAGGACAGGAAGGAAGGGATTTCTTTCTGTCACCACCCCTACTCACTCTGAGTGGGAGGCACAGGGGTCCAGACAGACACCACTCACACAGGCCCACGGCAAACCCCCCCACCAGGCTAGCCAGGGACTCAGGACCCCCGAGACCTGAAGAGAGGAAAAGGCCTGGGTGGTGGAGACAGCAGAGAAGGCTCAGGGCTGCCACAGGCAGAGGCAGAGGGCCCGACAGCCAGGACTGCAGCTACAGAGCCCACATCCTACCGGCTTCACACACAGCAGACCTGTCCTGGGGACTGGGCCCTCAGCACCCCACCCCGGGGCACTCCTCTGCTCGGGGCACTGTGCAATCCCTGCTGGCTGTAAACTCTGTCTTCCTTTTAAGTTCTCTGGTGAGTCTGAGAAGCAGCAGTGCTGGCAGTGCTGGCAGCCATCGACCCAATGCGGGGGGGTTTAGCAAATTTTTTCTATCCAAAGCCAGATGGTAAATACTGCGGGCATCATGCAGGTCAGGGTCATGATGGTCTCTGTCGCAATAACTCTGCTCTGTCCTTGGACCCAAAAGCAGCTGTAGAGGACACAGGTAAAGAATGAGTGTGGCTAGGTTATAAAGAAAGCTTCTTAAATTGAATCTCGTGGATTCAGAAATTTTAATTTTTAAAATATGAATTTTGTAGAATGTTTACATGTCACGATATGTTTTTCTCTTTTTAATATTGCCCCACAACCATTAAAAAATGTAAAACATGCCATGCAGGACCTGGTGGTGCACACTTGTAATCCCAGCACTTGGGAGGCTGAGGCAGGAAGATTGCTCAAAGGTAGAGACCAGCCAGGGCTAGGAAGTGAGTGAGAGGCCAGTCTGAACTGCACAAGAGAGAACCTATCACAAACAAAACAGTGAACCTTGTCCCTAGCTCGAGCAGCCTGGGGCTTTGCTAACCTGACTGGGCTCTGCACCTCGATGCAGAAAGCCAGTAGCAGCAGTGTTTAGAGGCAATGAGAGCAGTCTGCGAAGCGTCCAGGGAATCCACATGGCCCAGGGGACCCCATGACAGGCCCCTGTATGTGGGGTACAGCTCAGGCACAGGCATCAGAAGTTTTCAGAAACTAGCCCTTTACCCATAAGGTTGGAAAAGCAGTGACACAAATTATTCCTTTGAGTCCTCTTCCTGTCACCTATAATCCCCTAAAATCTATCGCCATAGCTACAACAAACAAAACAAAAAAACAAAAGAACTGAAAAGGAATCCAGTGGCCAGGATTCTCCAAGTACAATGATAGTGACTCTGTGTGCTGTTTTTGGATTTTTGAGGCAGTCTCATTACACAGCTCAGACTTGGTGATCGCCCTGCCTCAGCCTCCCCGATGCTGGGATCACAGGTGTGGGCCACTGTGTCTGGCAAGTTTGTTTTCTTTGCATTAATCTGTTTCCCATGTTTCTTTTACGGAGTGTATGCGAATTTATAATTGGGTTTTTAAAAAAATAAGTGGCAGTTCATAAATGTTCTAGAGGGGCTGCAGTTGTCAGTGCATGCACAGGGTTCTGGGTTCAAATCCCCACAGCCCAAAACAGTAACACTTCTCCGGAGAAAGGTCACCTTTCCCAGCGTCTCCCCAGCCTTGGAAGCACTTTCCGCACTTAGTTCGCTTGCGGACCCCAGGGGACCAGAGGGAACCGAGAAGCCCAGAAGCCGGTGACAGCAGAATGACACGCACACAAGACCGGCCAGAGCCTCACGGGCGGGGCCCCTGGGAGTCCTGGCCCGGGAACTAGGCGCCCTGGTTCCCTGCTGGCGGCTGTTTCGAGATGACAGAGGCTTTTCTCCAAGGCTGGAACCGGAAAGCATGCTCTTCCCTGCCTCCAAGACACCGGGGTCCCCCACTCCGTCGGGTCGGCCGCGGTACTGGCCTCCCCGAGCCGGGTGGAGCTGGGGCCCCTCCCGGCCGGCGCCTCCAGCTCCGCTGCTGGCAGCTCCGCTGCGCATTCCTGCGGCCCGCGGCCCCGCGCCTGCGCCTGCGCGGAGGAGACCCAGGCGCTCGGGCCGGCTGGGGACGCGGGGTCCCTGCCAGAGGGAGGCCGCGGCTCGGGGCCGGCCTGCCACGCGGTGGCCCGGAGCCCGGAGGAAGCTCGGCTCGAAGCTCACGGTCCCCTCCCTGCTAAAAACGAATTAATTAAACCTTAAAAAACCGAATTGGAAAGAATTTCCAGCTCCGGAGCGGCTGCCTGATGGGAGTTTGACGCTGTAAGCCGAGCTCCTCTGCAGCTCCTTCGACCAGGAAGCCTCTCCTCGGGTCGCGCCTGCGCCCAGGTCGGCCTGGCCTGAGCCCCCTCCATCCCCCACCCCCCCGGGCCGCCTGCAGCTGGGCGGACGCCCCCACCCCCGGAGCGGACAGGAGCTGCAGCCAGCAGTGTGGGGTGTAGCCAACCCCGCGCCTGGCTGCCTTCTCTGGCCTAGCCTTGCCTTTGCTTCTCCCAGTCCTTGCTCTGGCTGGAGCCCTGCTCTGTGAGGTGGCCACGAACTGGAAGTGGGCCGCGGCTTTGCTTCTCTCAACTCATGCCCCTTTTCCAGGGGAGATGAGCTCAGAGGGCTCCCACGGGCGCCCCGCAGCCCTGGCAGAGTCCCTGGCCAGTCATACGGGCAGCTGGGCCAAGGACCCAAATGGCGGCCACAGGTCACGTGTCTGCTGCAGTCATGAATCAAGCAAGCCCACAGCTGGGTAAGACCTACTCCCAGCCTCTGCCTCACCAAAGAGTTTCCCGGAGACCCTGGAGGTCGGGTCTTGTGTGCAAGCGGAGTTCCTGCAGGCCATGGACATGTCCCCTGCCTGTCCCCAGACCTCTGTCTCACATCACAGGCTCCTGGGGTGCATGCACAGACTGCCAGCCTCAAACTCTGGTCCACTCACACTTCCACAAAAGCTACTATTTGGCCACCCCTGTACCCACTGCTCCAGGCTCAGGTGGCCTTGAGGATGACACACTCAGAGGCGACCCCTCGGGGTCCAGGGAAGAGGCTCCCCAGCATTTGGGCAGGAAGTAGAGGGACCCAACTACTTGGTCTCCCAGGCTCAGGGTGCTCATGCCCCTCTGCTCCCAGCCTCCTCTCCGCGCAGGAGGGGTGCTGCCAGAGGAGGGCCAGGGGGGCACACCTTTTCAGTTTGCTCAACCTGCCCTCCAATGCCATCATGCCAAGTGGCTTCATCCACACCAGTTGCAGTAGCAAAGCCTGTGCATGCTGCTTGCAACAGCCAATCCTTCCAGAAGTTGGAGGGAGGGCACAGGGACAAAACACCTTGAACACTGAACTGCAAAGTCTGGAGCCTGGGTGACACACAAGGTCATGCTCCTCACAAACATCCTGGCCCCGTGTGACCCAGGACAGATGGGAAGCAAAGAACTGAGCTCAGACAGCAGGGATGTGGCTCTCCAAAGGTCAGGGCCTCCAGGGGCAAAGGAAGAGGGTGGGAGACCAGGCCCCTGGGGGCTCAGTGTGGTTCTGTAGGGAACACTAAAAGGCCTGGTAGGATCACAGAAGATGCTCTTGTTAAGGGACAGACACTGGAGGACCAGGGAAAAGGGATAGGGGGTGCCCAAGTCTCTCAAGGGTTTCAGAATTAATACCAAGAATACTTTGAGCATGTGTGAAAGACAAAAGTTTCGTTTTGTTTTTTGCTTTGTTTTGTTTTGGAGACAGAGTCTCACTATGTAATTCAAACTGGCCTTGAACTCATGATGATCCTCCTGCTTCAGCCTTCTTTCTGCTGGGCTCACTTGTTCATGCTATCACAACTGGCGACAGACAGAAGTAAATGTTAACAATTAGGAAGTCTTGATTTTTGGTCCTATTTTTTATTTGTTTGTTGGTTTGATTTGGTTTGTTCTTTGAGACAGGATATCGTTGTGCAGTGCGGGCTGGTGCCCCTGCCTCAGCCTCCCAAGCTGGGATTACTGGTGTATGCCACCATGGCCAGCTGGTCCTATTTTCATAAATTTTCTCTAAATGTGAAATTATTTCAAAACAAAAAGTTAAAACATAAGGCAGGGATTTAGCTCAGTGACACAAATGTCTGCCTGGCAAGTATGAGGTTGTGAGTTCGATCCCTGGTTCAAAAAAAAAAGTTAAAATATAAAAAGTAACAGTGATCACAAGCATGGCCACAAGAGTTGTCCCACTGCTCCCCACTGGCCTCTGCCAGCTCCTGGCCTAGACTCTGGACCCCACCTGTCCTTGCTGGACCAATGTCCACCTCTACTGTGGTGGGGAAGGTGCACAGTGAGGTCCACTCTGGCCACCAGCATGTCCTGCTGGCTGAGAGGCTGGGGCTTGGGATCCAGGACAGGTCAGGGGTCCCCAGAAGACCTCACCCAAGGAAGGGACCCAGCTAGGAATAGGAGCCCAGGATCCAGACAGGAAGTGGGGGCTGGGGAAGAAAACCAGATGGTCCCAGAGACAGGGACAGCAGTACAGGAGGAGAGGACACTGGGCCCTCCATCCTGTGGGCAGGGATGACCGAAAGCCTCAGGCAACACAGCTAGGTATGCCACCTCCAGCTATCTAGGTCACCCTTAAATCACTTCCCCGTGTGACCCTCAAGAGGGGACAGAAACAGGAGGGAGACGCTTGGATGCACATCCTGTCACTCCTTCCGGGTCTCCTTCTAGGGCATGTGATGTCTATTCCAAAATCAAAGAGAATGCACCCACCGAGCCTGAGGCCTGGATTTAATCCCCAGCACAAAAATTAAATAATTTAAAAAATAAAATCCTTGCTGCCAAAACAAAGTTTAACCTGAATCCCTTCATAAGGAGCCATCAGTCAAACCCAATCAAGGTGTAACTGGCCAACCAATGGCCTGAACATTAAGTGTCAAAGCCACAAGGTCAGGCGTGAGCAGTGCGCTCAGGGGAGGAGCCATGCAAGGCACGGGGGCACCTGGTAAGATGTCACTGTGTGCACACAGTGTGGCCTCAGATCATTAAGCAAAGAAAGGAAGAAGGAAGGGAATGAGGAGAAAGGAGAGAAGAAACAAAAAAGAAGAGAGTGGAAGTAGTATGAATTTTTTTCCCCGATGTATTTGTTCTTTTTCTGGTACCAGGGATCAAGCTCTTGGCCAGACAGGAGATTGAGCCACTCAGCTATGTCCCCCACCCCAATGCATTTGTTGATACAGAAGAGATACAGCATTGCAAGCAGGCAGTCGTGAGTTCGATCCCTGGTACCGATAAAAAAGAAAAAGACAAAAAAAAAAAAAAAAATAAGAGATACAACAATGAGTACTTATTATTCTTGCAACCTTTCCACAGTTTATTTTCAAAATGAAAGTGGGGGGATTAAGAATAACACAAAATAAAAATCCTTTTTTTTTTTTTTTAGTGTACAGAATGGGAGAGACTGGATCTTCCTGTAGCTTTTCGATTTCTCTAGTTTCTGTCCATGCAGGTCACAGCCCCGTGAGCTTCTGGTGCAGGGACATGGCACACCCTAAATCTCTTTACGTCTCACGGGTTCCCGCCTCCCTCTCTGGGTCCCCTTCCCATCTGAGGAAGATTGGTGTCGCCATTTCCCATGGTCCAGCGTTTACTGTGCCCCTCGAGTAAACTCTCAGTCCCCATGGAAGTGAGGCCAGGCATCCACCTATGTGTGCAGAGAGGATCTGCGTGCAGGCAGCCCCAGGACACCCTGGTCTCTGTGTTTAATGAGGAGCCGACCCTCGCCCCAGCCTGGTGCCAGCTACCCTGTCCCCTGCACCCCACTACATGGCTGACACTGGATGAACTCCAGAAGGACGGGGACACCTGGCGAGGACCACCTGCTGAAGCAGCAGCCTCACTTCTTCACCTCCACACAGCTGCTGACCTTCACACCTGCCAGCCGAAATCATGGTTCTCTGAATCAGACCTGATTCACAAGAACAGTGGTCACCCAGTGGCCTGTCCTGAGAGTGTGCAGGAGTGGGATGAGCTGCACAGGTGACTTTGCCAAGAATGTGGGGCCTGGCCTGGCCATGGGGCCTCTATGGTGACAACTGGAGGTAACAAGAAGCGGCTTTGAAACTCCTCACCTTCTGTGGGTGCTGGCGCCTAGAGTAAACCGGAGTGGGTGTCATACAGGGTAGAGACTGAGGCCTGCAGAGGTCGGTGCCCTTGAGCTTGATCCTGTCCCTGAAGGCCACCTGGACCTTGCAAGTTCCCCCAGCTGCTGTTCACACATTAACATCTGAGTACTTAAGAGTTCAGGCTGCAGAGTGAGAGCTGGGTTCATATCCTACACTTGCTCTTCTGAGTGGGACCTCAGGCAAGTGGCCAAACTCCACACTTGGCTTTCTTCCTAATAAGGAGCTAAGCATGGTACATTCATCCTCTCTGCACTCTGAGAGGCTGAGGCAGGAGGATCTCAACTTCAAACCCAGCCTGAGCAAATTACCAACTTAGCATAGACCTTGTCTCAAAATAAAAACCTAAAAAGGACTGGAGAAGTTCTGCAAGTGGGAGGTACCAGGAGCATCCATTCAAAAGTGTCCTCTGCTGATTCAACAAGATGACATAGTCAGTCTTTTCTCCTGGGGATGGGCATGACCCTGAGTTGGGGAAGCTGACAAGAGGACCACTGGAAAGATGCAGCACAAAGAAAACACCTTCCCCATCATACAAGGGAGACAGGAGAAGCAGGGCTGACCCAGGAAGAAGAGGCTTCAGGTGGGGTCTCATCGCCCCAGAGCCTTGGCTTCCTTGGCCAAGTTTGGGTCCTGACCCAAAGAAACAGTACTGAGGCTCAGGCAGCACCAGGCTCCTGCTCACCCCTGGCCTCAGTGGGGAGCTGGGTTAATCAAATAATCTCAACTCACTGCGACAACAAAGCTGTCATCCCGGAGGAATTAGGATTGGACCCTACCTTACTCCTCACATACAACCATTTCCAGATGGGTCAGAAACTTAAAACTGAAACCGTAAAAGCATTAGGAGAAACGGAACACACTGCGCTCAGGTCCACATGTTTTGCATCTGTAAATCTGACAAACGGTGGATTGAAAACGTTTGGGAAGGACAGCCGTGTCTACACTGACTACGGACACTTTCTTGTTGTCCTCAAACATGCACTGCAGCAGCTGGTTACAGAGCATTGGAATTGCACCAGGTGTCAGGAATTGCTGGAAACCCAGCGGGCCACTTGCCCTTTCCTCTAAAGGTTAGAACAACAAATATGAAAAATAAGGGAACTTTTGTGACTTAGGTACATTAGCTGTGTTTTATATGCGGCCCAAGAAAATTCCTTCTCATTTGACTCACCCCAGGCAAGCCAGGAAGGTGGACATCTCTTACAAGTGTGTTGCTTATGTGCCAATGCCCTGCCATTCGATGTACCAGACTTGGGCATTCGAGGACTTGGCACCCTCAGGGGTCACCGAGAGATGACGCTCGTGATGTGGGTACACTTTCCTCAGTGTCTGCACACTTACTAGCCAAAGCCACAGAAGACAGCAGTTTTCCCCAGAGAGAGAGAAAGGGAGACAGGGTTAGAAGCTCCTTGTGTTTATGTTTGATTACATTAGCATGCACATATCTTTTCTACTTTTTAAAATAATATTTTTATAGCCTTTCCAGTTGGGTAGGTTAGTCCCTATAATCAAAAGTCAAATGCCAAGAGGACCCCAAAGTGACTCAGATCCAGAACCAGAGTAACCTAGGGGTCTGTGCCAAGCCTGGAGAGGGCTCCAAGGAGCGTGGGGCTCCTGGGAAGAGCCAGGCTGGATCTTGGGAAGGGGCTTTGGGAGCTGGCAGTGGTGGAGGGGGAGGGGTGTGGGGCGGGGGCCCAGGCCATCTTGGGCCAGGAGCCAGTGACTTCCAGGACATGGGTGTCTTAGTCACTTTCTCCAAGACACAGTGCCAACACTTGCAACCGAAAAAGAGTTCGCAGTTTCAGTACAGAGGCAGCTGGCTTCAGGACACAGCACAGCACAGGCACATCAGAGGAGCCTGGGGGAGCAGAGCTGCTCAGGGCATGGGGGATAGAAAGCAGAGTCAAAGGAGGAACCAGGGAGGAAGATGTGCTCTTCTAGACCATGCCCTTAGTGAACACCTCTGGCGTCTTCCAGCCCCAGCCCAGGTCCCAGCAGCACCTCCTTGATCCAGCCACTCTACAAAGTCTCTGCCTCTAGGACCCTCAAAATACAGGGGGACATATGAGATTGGACCTCTAATAAAGTTCGGGGTCCAGGGATATAGCTCAGCAACACAAGTGCCTTCCTGGCAAGCACAAGGTCCTGAGTTCAATTGTAGGTACCAAAAAAACAGGCTCAGAAGGATACTTAAGGCCTTCCTCACTGCAGGAGGCCGGGCTGCTGGAGCCTCAGGCGGGGGCAGGGGTGCAGAGGCTCAGCCTGACCACTCCAGGACAGACACTTTCTCCTCCTGGCCGCACCCCAAGCCCACCTCCCCCAGACATGCGGTCACCCCGGGCCCAGACATCTGGGCTCTGCCCGCGGCGGCTTTCCCGTGCTTGGTTCCCTCGCCTCGCAGTGTCGTGTTCCTTTTGGAAACGCTCAACCCTTTTTTGGCAAAGGGAAGGAGAAAGGAATTTTTCCAGAACCCAGTTGAAGACGTTGGCTCAGCTGGACTGGGAGGGGAGGGGAGGGGGGAGGAGGAGAGGGAGGGTGTGGATGAGGAGAAGAGGGAGGCCACCGAGGCTGGCGGCGGCGGCGAGCAAGGGGGACCCCAGCAAGGTAGAACGTTGCCCGGGCTCATGGCCGTGTGTCTTGTAGCGGGAACATTCACTGTATTTTTTGATCGCACCCCTACAACCTGGGCGCTCGAATCTGCTGTGGGCGGAGCTGGACCAGGCAGAAACCCGCGGCCCTGGGCGCCCTGCACCCTGAGCCAGCGCTGCGCCCCCAGCCTGACGCGGCCGCGAGGAGCCGAGGAGCCCAGGAGCGGACCCCACCTAGGGCTCTCGCCTCTCGGGGTCTTCGGCACGGCCCGGCCCGGCCCGGCCCAGCCTCCGGGCTCCGCCCTCCCCGAGTCCCCGGGCCCCCGCCGCTCGCTGACTTCCTGCCAAGCCATTTTTTCCCCTGGCTCCAAACTTTCGTCGGGAAAGAGATGAAATCAGCACTTGCTGAGCTGGAAGCGGGAAAACAGCTGCCTTAAAGGACAGACATCCGAGGGGCGGAGGGGCGCGGAACAGTTGGGCCGCGGAGGCGCCTCGGACTCTAGGTGCAGTGCGTGTCCCGATGAGCCGTGCTCAGATATGGGCTCACTAGACTCGGGCTGAAAATACTTCTTGCTACTCTGCTCCCGACGCGTGTTTAGGACACTGCAGAGCACGGTGGGACCTGTGGTGACAGCCCCAGGACCCGGCTGGGGTCAGCAGACTCTGTGACCAACTGCGGCCTTGTGGACAGCTAGGTCTCTGATGGCAGATGTGACTTCTTTTCAAGAGGAGCTAGAGATCTGGATTTTTATACAAAAACACCCGTGATTTCAGTGCTGGCAGTGAACTCAAGCTTTGACACATTTAGCAGTCAGCACAGCGTGGCCCAAGCAAAATATGACTGTGGGTGAACTCGGAGCTGGGGGCGGAATTCAAAGCCTCTGAACGGTGGGTCAGCGTGGACAGTTGTGCTCCATCCTGGTTACCCAGCCAGTGTCGGCTCTCCACGCTGCACCTGAGGCCCTTCTTCCTTCTGCACATACCAACCCCTTCTACTTTGAGGTCCTTTGTTTCTGCAAAGGGCACCTGGGTTGTTGGGGGGCCAGAGTTCCCCAGGGAGGGACGAGGCCCAGGCGCCTGGGACATGCATTTTCCCCAAGACCTGCAGTCCCTGACCTCGCATGAGGCAACTCTGAGGTGTCTAGGTACCCCAGATCTCCTGCCTTGAGGTAAAGCAGAAGCCACCCTGAGGGATTTGTGCCTGGGGTTCGCTTCCTACGTCTCCCTCACTGTCTGGCCTGCTTCATTCACATCCTGGCCTTCCCGGGAGCACTTCCGTCATAAATCATAGGCTCACGAGTCCAGCGTCCGGGATCTGTTCTGGAAAAACGCCCTTGGACTCAGCCAAGGCCAGAAGGACAGCTCCTGGCCTAGCAGAGCAAGCAGGAGCAGACACTGTCCCGGACGGTTTAGGGTCCCAGGTCCCTCCCACAGTCCCTGCTCCTCCCACTCCTGGGGTGGAGGGAGGCGGCCTTGAGGCGTGCCTAAGGTCCTCCCGGGGGTAAGTCAGACTCAGAAGGCCCAGCCCCACTGCCACTCAGCTGCTGGGAGGAACCCAGGTGGAAGTCACCTGTGGGATTTAGGAATCCTGAAACTGGAAACACAGATGCAATCTGGATTCCACGGAGGCTTGGAGCCTGGGAGAAGCCAGCTGAAAATGACGTGGATTTTGGAAGAAGGCAGGCCAGAGAATCGAAGGCAGAGCCCACATTGCATTTCTGTTGCTTGCAACCAAAGATGCCTTGAAGTGCGCCAGGATTCTTGGAGACAGGGTGTGGTTTTCTGGAGCTCACAGAACTCCCAAGACTGCACAAAAGTACAGAGGGACATGCTGGCCCCAGGTGGATTATGATGTGGGTTCTGAGAGCAGTTGGGAGCAGGGTGCTTCAATGAGAGGACACCTGCCACCAACATGGATGGCCTGGGACACTGTGCAATGCCCCCAAGTGCATGCATTATGTCCTCTGTGCTTGAGGAGCTCACAGTCGCACTGGACACCAAGCTGGCTGCACAAAATGGGTGCAAAGGCTGAGCATTAGGGTCCGATGAACCCAGGTCTGGAGATGCCCTCTACCATTGGTGCTGGTTTTCTTATAAATAAAATGGGGATAACTCCACCACTGACATCCTAAAAATGTGCTGACTTTTTAAAAAAATAACAATACATTTTTATAACTAATCAGACTTTTGAAACACTGATTCACAGACATAAAACTCAAAATCATTAGATGTGTTATAAATCCTTAGGCGTGTTGACTTTTAATCAACTATTGAGGTCCACCGATGGTGTCTGATATGCAAATGAATTTAAAACTATTACATTAGAATTACCATTGCTGAAGACCAGGGAAAGTGAATGGGAGGAGACAGACAATAGGTGATGCTGAGAGCTTTGAGAGGAAAGGAGAGTGGATGAGAGACAGGCGTGGGGAGGGCTTTTGGGTCAGGCCTCTGGGAGAGCTCAGGAAGAGATGGGCTTGTGCTTGCTTTGAGAGGGCTCCAATCAAAACACTGTCACAGGGGCTGGGGATTTAGCTCAGTGGCATAAGTATCTGCCTTGCAAGCAGGTGGTCATGAGTTCGATCCCTGGTACCGATAAAAAAAAAGTAAAATATATATATATATATATATATATATATATATATAAACACTGTCACTGTGACAGAGGCCGCCATTACCAACCCTGTCTCACCGCCAGGTCCTGCTGGAAAGTCAGGGTGGGACAAGGACCAAGGAGATGGCTCCCATCTTCAATATGTGATGGGGAGAGGCAGGAAGGGGTGTATGGACCTTTACAGGGTGCCAGGCCCTGGCCTACGTGTTTGCCATTTCCCCCACATAATATGGTTGATACCTGGATGTCGCCCAAAGCCTCGCATGCCTGGGCTCTTGGGAAAGTGACTGGGTGATGGATTTTGTAGCTGGTTTGCTACTGCAAGGGGAGTCCCGTAGGAAGAGCCCAGTCACTGGGGTGAGCCTGAAAGGGTTTGTCTACCTGCTTGGCTCCTCCCTTCTCTCTGTTGCTTGGCCACCATGAGGTGAGCACCTGTTCTCCCTGGTCCTCTTGTGCCCTGCCATCCTGCCTTTTAACCAGCTGACCACAAACTGAAATCCCAAGTGAACCTCTGTCCCTCAAAGCTGTCAGAGGCTGCACCTCCAGCCCTAGGTCACCGAGTCTCCTTATCTCTGCTGCTGCTACTGCAGGGCAATGACAGTGTCCTAACAGGAAAGCACAGAGGGACTTAGGTGGCACTAAAGAGACTGTGCTCAGTGCACAGCAAAGGCACACACAAGCTTGAGAAACTAGGGAGGGATATCTTCATGGTGCCGGGAATGTCACCAAAGGCCCCCAGAGGTGTTCAGAGCAAGAAAGCACCCAGGACACTGTGCAGCATGGTTTGGCAACACAGGACAACATCAGGGGTTACATGAAGGTTGGCAGACACAAGCCGTGCTCAGCTCACTTGGCTGCAGCCCCCAGTGGGTTGGGATCTGCTCAGCGTGTGTCCTGCATACATCTTTGACCAGCAGCTATCTCAGGATGATCCATACCATGAAAAGATGCAAGAGGAAGCCTCAAAGATAACCTCTGTCACATCCGATGGACCACAGCAAGCCACACAGCTAAGGCACAAGCAGGTATGGGTGTGTGACCCTGGTCCCACCACCAGGAAGTGGGCATAGGGCCCAGCAGTTCCACATTTCACAGCCGCTGGTTTACTCCACCCTTTTCCAAACACGCCGGCAGCCACAGTGGGCCCCAAGGCCGAGGTGGTGAACCTCAGCCTGGATAGCAGCAAGCCAGGTCTTACCATGAAGGTGTGATGCTGCCTCCTCACAGTAAGTCACAGGACCTGAGCTGCAGAACTGTGCACACGAGGGCTCCTGCCATTCCCAACAGCAGGATTCGAGTGCAAGAGAGTGGCTTGGGAGGTGACACTGGGGACCCCACCGAGGGGCTGAAGGAGGAGGAGTGGGGAAGAGAGGAGGCCACTGCTGCAGGAAGATTGGCAACCAGAGACAGACCCAACAAGAGAAGAAGGTCACATGCACCTCACAGTTGTCCCAAGCAACTAACAGGAAGAGAGCAGGTGTGGTGACATTGCTCCCAGCAGCCACTGGGAATACCACTCTGGTTCGCTAGGCTGCAAACTAGAATCTTCTAAAGAGTTGTCGTCTATTTTGTTGAAAGTATAACACCTTTTAGGGTGGGCGTGATAACACATGCCTGTAATCCCAGGCCCCAGGAGGCTGAGGCAGGAGGATGGCTATGAGTTTAAGGCAAGCCTGGGCTACATAGTGAGTTCAAGCCCAGCCTGAACTATACAGAAAGATTCTGTATCCAAAAAATGAATAAGAAATAAGTCACAGCCAGGTGTGGTGGCACATGCCTGTAATCCCAGTACTTGAGAGGCTGAGGCAGAAGGATCGCTGAGTTTGAAACCATCCTGGGCTACAAAGTGAGTTCAAGGCCAGCCTGAGCTGCATAGTGAAAGCCTATCTCAAAAAGACCAAATCAACACCACCTGAGTCCTACCACCTGCCTGAGCAGGGTGCTGGTAAAGACTTCCAAACTGATCTGTTGCCCAGGCACCCAGGAAGGCCTGTGCTGGCCGATTTCTCAGTTCCTGGGAGCCAGGAGTTCAAGGCCCTTTGGGCCCAAGAATCGGCTGGCACAGCTGGAGTACTGTCACCCCTGGCTGCAGCTGGCAATGCTGGAGAAAGGAGCTCTTTGGCCTTCTCGGTCAGTGCTCCAAGCCAACTGACAGACTTTCTTTTTAGAAAGAAAGAAAAGCATGAAGTATATTTCCCAAGGCTGCATTTCTCTCCTATGTCCTGAAGAAACCTCTTTCTAACCTCCAGACCTTTGCTGCGCCAACCCCAGTCTGCAGTAAAAACATCAAAGCTTTTGAAATGGAGGCCCCAGGTGACTTAGCTCAAGTAAATAAAGCCCAAGGTGGGGTAAATTAAAAAGAAAACAGGTATTGGAGAAACCAGTCTCTTCTAAAGGTAAAAGGAGGAGACTGGCAGCTGTGAAGGGGCTCTGGGGAAGGAGAGGATTCTGGGGTTAGAATGAATGGAGGAGGAAAGGGCAATGCAAGCGCTTAGCAGCTAGAAATAAGGGGTAGCCATGGCCATGTGAGTTTCAGACAAACTGAGTAACCGTCTAGTTCTTAGGTGTCTCCCATGTAATATTTTGGACACTTTCTATCAAATGCAGCATGGGATAGGCGTGCACCAAATGCTATCATTGCAGGTCTGAAATTAAGATTTTGCCAGCGCCCTGGATTTTGTCTGACATACAGATAAAACTGCTCTCCAGTAGGCAGGTGACACTGGGTAACACTGCCTGGCAGGGGTCCCAGGCCTATGCAGGTGTCTACAGGAGTTAGTTTGTGGTTGTGGGGCAATGCCCAGGGAAGATGAGGGAAGGGGCAGAGGCGGGAGGACTTCGTTCTGCGGGAGTAGGGGTAGGGGTGTGTGTGCCAGAAGTCTTCCCTGCGGTCCGGATCGCTGCAAAGGGGACCAGACCTCTGCAACAGCCAGGGTCGCCTGTCCCTGCCTCTCCCTGCCCACATCTCCGCCCTCCCCTCCCTACGCCTCCCAAAGAGGAAGCCAGGCACGGACTCAGTTGGGCCCCGCGCGGGCGACTTGGGGTCCCGCGACATCGGGGGTGGCACCCCAGCTATGCGTCCCACCCCCACCCCCGCCACACGCCAAGGTCAAGGCTAAGGTGAGTGAGCGCCTGCCGCGGGAGCTGCCAGCCGCTTCCTTTTCTCCGGGCTGGGGCGGAAGATGACGTGGCCGGGCGAGGAGGCGCCACGCCGCCACCCAGCGCCCGCCGGGAAGGACCCTGACGACACCCAGCGGCCGCCCTCGCTCGCGGGCAGGGCAAGCAGGCCGGGGGCGCCGTGCCAGGCCGAGGCCCCAGATCCCCACCCCTGCCGCCGCTGCTGCGGGGATGACAGCGCCCCGAGAGGGGCACACTGCTGTGCCAGGGCCGCTGCAGAAGCAGGCGCAAGCTGAGGGCCCGGGAGGTCGGTGGTCACTGAAGGATGGGTTTTCTGGCTGAATAAGACAAGAAAAGATATGATGTGAGGACCCATGTGTGGCCCCGGGAGAGGAAGATCCCTGCTGTCCCGGCAACCCTGCTGTCCAAGTCTCTCTCGGAGGAGAAGCAGACTGGTGCCCCCCCCCCGCCCGCCCCCCGGGCGCGGCTGGCTTCACCTGCTTGGCCCTGCTCCAGTGCCCCGCCCCTGGCTGTGCTCATCAAGACCCAGCTAGGGTGGGGTGTCATCGTGACTGGGTCCCCTCCCTGGGGTAATGATCTCCTCCCACCATGCTTCAAAGCCAGTGTGGAAAGAAAAGAAACTAGGAATTTAGCTCAGCGGCATAAGCGCCTGCCTTGCAAGCACGAAGTCCTGAGTTCGATCCTGGTACAAAAAAAAAAAAAAAAGAAGAAGAAGAAGAAGAAAAAGAAAAGAAAGGAAAGGTTTTAGGCTGTCAGTTGGCTCTTTTGGGGACTCCTAATCTTTGTGGAAGTGTGACCACTCTTCCTGGCAAACTCTGGGCTCACAGCCCAAGCCCCAGCTGAGTTCTGCTAGGAAGGTGGCAGGTTAAGCTCCATGCCAACAGCCAACATGCCTGCCACCCACCGTGCACCACCCCGTGGTAGCCTTCTTGTCACCTGGTTGTGTGCATATGCAGGCACACGTGTGTGTGTGTGTGTGTGTGTGTGTGAGAGAGAGAGAGAGAGAGAGAGAGAGACTCACTGTGCAGTTCAGACTGGCCTTGAACTCACTATGTAACCCAGGCTGGACTCAAATTTGCATTAATCCTCCTGCCTCTGCCTCCTGAGAGCTGGGATTACAAGCATGCACCACCACAGCTATCTTTGCTTGGCTCTGGAGAGGGCCCCTGAGTTACTGTGGTTTTGTTCCCATGCACAGCCTTGTGCACACTAACCTCAAGCTTCACTACTAAGCTACAGCCCCCCCCCCCAAGCTGCTGAGTTGGCTTAACTGGCTCAAGGGTCACCCAGCTCTAATGGCAATCTGAGATTCAAAACCAGAGAACATTTCCTACCCAGGTTTAAAGACCCAGAACTCTGGGAGGCTGAGGCAGGAGGACTGAAAGTTTGAGCTTACCCTGGGCAATTTAGTGACTTAGCAAAATTAAAAGATTCAGGGATGTAACTCAGTGCTGTGATAAGAAAAAGAGAGGGAGGGAGAGGCAGATGAGCCAGGACTCCTGATCTCTCCCCTGGAAGGAGGGACAGCTGGTAAAGTTGCCCCAGCTCGTTAAGGACCACAACTACAGACCACTCAGAACCTCTGCAGGTGAGACGCTGCCAGCTGTGTGTTTTTTGCATTTATGGAAGCCCAGCACAGAACCAGAACCACATGAGGTCTCTCCACCAGAGGTGAAGACAGGAGCTTGTTTTGCAGATCTGAACTGTGGGGTGTGGAGCTGGAAGGGCTGAGGGCCGCTTGGCCCCCCATGGGCTACCCAGGGTCCCTCTGAACTGCACCAGGTGGAGTCCTCCAGGGCTCCTAGTGATACTGTAAACGGTTCCTCCTGACACCCAGGCAGCTAGAGGGGCATTGCACCCGAACACCTGAGCCAACGTAACCAATGGCCTGATCCTCACAGTCAGGACACGTATTGAGGATGCGGGGGGTGCCCCACATGTGCAGCCATCAGCATCCGTCCCACTCAGCCACACCCCAATGGGTCCTCAAAAACACCTGCTCAGGCAGCCGGCCTGAGAGGGGAGGGGAGGGACAGCTGGAGCCACCAGGTTCTGGAACAGGAAGTCATGACAGACACAGTGCAGGTGCAGGGACAGGGTCACACGAACAGGTCAGGCTGGTCACAGAACTCTAGCCTTTTTTTTTTTTTTTCCCTTGAATGTAGTGCCTTTGCACTCAGCACATCCCCAGCCCCCCCCCCACTTTTTTTTTGTCTTTTTGAGACAGGGTCTCTCTACGCAGTTTAGGCTGACCCTGAGCCCACTTTGTAGCATAGGCTGGTCTTGAACTCACCACAGTCCTCCTGTCTCAGCCTCCTGAGCCTTTTTTGTTTTTTATTTTGAGATGTTTCCCAAGTTTCTAAATTGCCCAGGCTGGGCTTAAACTTGCCATCTTCCTCCCTCAGCATCCCAGAGTGCTGGGATTACAAGCAGGAGCCACCATGTCTGGCTGGGGCTTTTCTTCTTTAAAGCAAATCCTTGTCACAGGATGCAAGGGAACAAGAAATTGACCTGGGGTGACCAGAACTTGGCATTCTTTAGACAAGCAGACAAACTTCCAGGGGCTCAAGGAGAAAAGGAAGCCCCACTGAGTACTAAAGCACCACTGAGATCCACAGTAGACAGCTCTGCAGAGACCCTGGGCACTCAGCAAGGTGCTGCCCCTTGGCCCTGGTAGCAGAAGTCTTGTTACCCTTCCAGAAGGCTCTGGGCAGCACTCCTGAGCCTGAGGGCAGAAGAGCAGGATGGGTCCCTGGAGGAGGGAGGGAAGGGCAGGCACCAAGGAACCTCTCCTACCTGGGCCCAGATGCCATCATGTGCCTTCTGTTCTCAGCTTGCCTGCCTGGTCATGCAGGGAAGCCAGGAGGATCAAATAGATGACATCTAGTAACACAGGGCCCTGGGACTGGCAAAATGGGAACGGATTGGTGCAGCCACCTGACAGTCTTTGTTTGCATTGTTGCTCTGTGAGGGGAAGGTATCAAGTGGAGAGGGTGGCCCCACCCTGAGCCCTGCCCTTATGTGCCACTCCACTCACAGCACCCAGGTTGGGACTGGGACATAGAGCGTGTTAGGAACCAGGAGCTCACAGGAGTGGCAGTGGAGCTCTCTCCTGTCCTCTTGCCCCTACTTTTGGGATGAACCAGCTATTGCTGCCACAAGCCACCGAAAAGTGAGCACTTCCAGAGATAGCTCAGCTCGCCTCCTCTGGGGCTTCCCCTGCTGGGTCTGAGGAAGCCACTGGCTTGCCTGGGGATCACTTGGTCCCAGATGCTGTCGCTAGAATGGCTCCTTCCTTCACCCACATTCCTGAATCCTCCGGAAGGCTGGCCTAGGCTTGTCCCCACTGTGGCTGGGTGGATCCCATTCCCCATATGGCACAGGCCTGATTCTGCTACCTTTTACTGTCCACATCACAAGGCCAGTGTGGAGTCACTGGGGAGGAGAGAGACCCCATCTCTTCCTGGGAGGGATAGCAAAGTCACCTTGAGGTGTGACACACAGAGGGAACTGAGTGTGGCCAACATTAATAGCAACCTAGCACAGGGAGCGTAGGTATTCACTCTATGGGACAGGCCTGGCTGCCCAGAAGGTCCCACTAAAACCCGAAAAGTCATTGCCACCGGAAGTTACACGGTAAGAGTGTTCAGGAATATTTGTACCTCGGTGTCTATGGGGGTCTTCAGGACTCCCCACACGGATACCAACTCTGTGAACGCCCTGGTCCTTGTGCATGGGCACTGATGTGTGTAACCTCCACACACCCTCCCACACGTGTCCAATCTGCAGATGACTAACAGCAAAGCAGTGTCAGCGCCGCACAAGTAGCTGTTATGCTGTGTTTAAGGAGTAACGAGAAGAAAACAGTAAACGTGTTGTCTGCGGGCGCATATTTATTTTCTGTCTGCGGCTGGTGGAGTCTGGGAATGCGACACCCCCGGGGCTCCGGGCCCACTGGACACCTAGGTGTCTTCCTATGGCCAAGAAACTAGGTGCAGAGGGGGCAAAGACCTGGGAGCCTAAACAGGGCTGGATTTAGCAGCCCAGAGCTTAGAAGCCTCCAGCAACCGCAGCTTCTCTAGGGGGTTGGGACGAGGAAGGGAAAGCACTGCGAGGGGCAGATGAACGGAGATGACGCCAGCCTGCATCAACAGGGACAAGGACACGGGACGGCTCCCTTCCTCCCCGCCGGCTCGGGTCAGGGCTTCCCATTGGCCGGCCCCGCCGGAAGTTGGCGCGGGGCAGCCTGGGAAATGCAGTCCCGAGCTCGGCTGCAGCGTGGCAGCCGGGAAATGCCAGGCTCGCTTCCGTGGGTGCTGCGCGGCTCGGACTCCCGGTTCTACCCGAAGGCTTCGGCTTGATCTGCACAGCAGTAGAGGGGGAGTGGTGAGGGAGGTTCTGCCGCCCTGTTCCCAGCTGGAGGGGACCGGGCGATGAGGACCTGCGCCCTGGGTCCTCACTCTTGACCTTGCGTTCTCGGGGCCCTGCCGCCCGAGTGGAACTCAGGCTCCTGGTGAGCCAGAGTGGAGGTCCTGCCCCGTAGGGAGGCGACAGCCACCCCGCCCGTGTGGCCCGCGTCCCTGCTCCTGCCACCAGGCTTTTGCCTCAGGCCTCTCTTGCTCCTTGCTCAGCTCCGCCCAGCCCCCCCCCCCAATACAAGCCAGTGCCCAGGGGTTCCCAGAAAACCCAAAAAAGTTATGGCCCAAAACAGGGTACCCCAGGTGTCTACCCATAATGGAACCAAGTCAAAGCCCTGAAACTGAGAACTGAGAACCTCCAGAAAGTCTGGTTTTCGGGGAACCTGCTTCGAGCTAAATTAGACCTTCAGGCCCCCATCATTTCCAGGTGGGGTTCCGGAGTTGGGTATGGTGGTGCTTGCCTGTAAACTCAGCACTCGGGAGGCTGAAGCAGAAGGATAATTGCAAATTCAAGACTGGCCTGGGCTACAAAGTGAGCTTGAGACCAGCCTGAACTGCATAGCAAGACCCAGTCTCAAAAAGAGAAAAACAAACAATACTTCAGTACATCTGCTGTGTACAAAATCATACATCACCACTGTACCTGCTTTCATTTAATAATTCCCAGGATTCAGGATTATAAGAATTTCACATGGCATTGTATTGCAGGGGAAGAAATGGCAGTTCAGAGAGGTAGAGTGACCTACCCTGGGTCACACAGCTTGTTGATGAGCTATTTCCTAAGATGGAACAACCAGTGTGGATTGTGCCTGCTCCTGGTGTCTGAACAACCCTGAGTATCATCCAAGTGGCACCAGTGTCTTGTCATCACAAGCTGAGTTAGCACACCGCAAGAGGAAAGCCCAGGGCAGATGTCTGTCTGCCTTTCCTAATGAAAATGTCACATCACGAAGAATCTGTAGAGCTCCAGTCCTGCCACGTCATGCATAGTCCCTGAGGAGCCGGCAGTTTGCCCAAGGTGGAAGCCATGCCTGCCAGTGTGCAGCTAGAGCCTGTTTCTCAGCCTGTTACCTCTCCTACTGTGGCTGCCCTCAAGTTTCAGAGTTTCAATGGTTCAAACCCAGAGGGCCAGGTGGAGTGGGTTTGGTTTTCACATCTTCACAGGCTGTTGGTTTTACTCTTGAGTTAAAAGTGGAAAATCACTTTTTTTTTTTTTTTTCAGACACAGCCATTTCTCTCCCCACCTCGGTGGGTCTGCAGTCTGAGTGTGAACCGCAGGCAGACTCAGTGGTCAGAGCTCAATCCGACAGGTCCCCCAGGAGCACAGCCGCAGATGCTCAAGGATTCCGTGAGCACAATGTAAACTCTCATGCTTGAAAGGCACGAAGAGATCCTTACACTGCAGGAACAGGGAGCCCCTCAGAGCAGTGCTTCCACCTCCGGAGAGCTGGCTGACAGTGGCTGACCAAACACACCCCACCTCTTCCAATCTAGGAGGAGATGCAAGATTGCAAAGCAGTCAGTGTGACAATTTCAGCACAAGAAGTTACTCTGGAGACTTAAAGGGAGAAGAAAACACAGCATTCCCAGGCGGTGGAGGCTGGGGAGGCATAGAGGAGAAGGTGGTCTTTTACCTGGGCCTTGAAGGAGACTGTGGACTGCCACAGCCAGAGGGACTGCTCCATCGGACAGCCCAGCCCTCAAATGAGCCAGCTGTCACTCCTGTTCCTGGAAACCTGCAGCAGCCTCTTTTCCCAGCAGCCTCCCGTCCCCGGGACTGGTCCTGCTCAGCTTCCAGGCTCAGCCTGTTCAGTGTGGCACTGCAGCAATGGCAGGAAGGCTCAGGCAACTTGACCTTTCTGCCCCTTGGGTGGCTGTGCTGTGACCGCTTCACTGCTGTAGCCACTTCAACAAATTGTCCAGAGTTGGCTGGCTCTGCCCCAGTGCCCGCCTGGCCCACTGCCCACTCCTGCAGCCACATCCAGGGCAGGGGGCCCGAAGACCACTGCTGGGGGAGGCAGGTGGAGTGTCCCTGGATTGGTGGCCCCTGCAGGTGTTTTGCAGATGGACTCTCAGGGTTGACTTCAGTGTCCCCAGGGGCCATCAGGAAATGGTTGGTACTACTCTCCCCTCCTGCCTTCCCTTGATCTTTGGGGATTATGGGTATTTCCTGGCTGGAGTCAGTGGCCCCCTGGTTCTCCCAGAGCTTCCTGGGACAGTCACTTCTTCCCCAGGGGGGTCCTGGCGCCATGCACAAGGCCAGCTCACTGTCTTGTCTCCCACCCACCCTGGCACAGGTCCCCAGTCCCTGGGCAGCTGATGGGGACAGTCCTCCCTGTCCAGGCCTCAGGGAAGAGAACCCTGCAGGAAGCGGGGAGCTGAACCCCAGAGCCACTGCAGTTTGAGGGCCACCTTCTCAGAAAGCTCCCCAGCAAGTTCCCACAGCCAGCAAGCTGTGCCTCCCCTGGCCTTGTTCCACTTGCCATGGCTAAAAATACCCCAGATCCCGGGGTAGCCCTGGGGACAGGGGCCCAGAGTACCTGGCGTTATTAAAGGAGCAGCCAGGGTCAGCTGGCCTCCTGGGCCCTCCATGTCCTGTCTTCTCGGTGAGGTGTCCTGGGCTCCCTGCCCCTGTATCCCCACAAGGACCACTCTGTGTCCTGGCTGGAGCTGGGGCTTCTACAGATGTCAGAACAGCCTCTCACCTACAAAACAGAAGCTCCAATTCCTCTTACAAAACTACAGTTAGCAGCAAGACTAAAACAGAGTGTCCCCTTCCTGGCCATGGCCCAGTGGTTTTAATTCAAGTGGCTTCTTGTGTGACTCCCTGCTCAGCCTGGACCTGCAGCCTCTTTGAGGGTCTGAAGAAGGGATGGGTCCAGGAAAAGTAGTGAACCGCGTGCACCATGTACAGAAAGCTCTTGTAGTGGTGCACACCTGTCAGCCCAGCACTCGTGAAGCTGAGGCAGAATGATTGCTGTGAGTTTCCAGGCCAGCCTAGACTACATAATTCAAGGCCAGCCCAGGCTACATAGTAAAACCCTGTCTCAAAAGAAAAATAAATATAGAGATGTATAGACAGAGCAGGGAGTAGAGAGGGGAGGTATGGAAGGGGTGGGTCTTTGTAGGATGAATTTGATTTCCTCACAGAGGAAATGCAAAGTCAGAGATGTGCATTCACAGCAGAACGCGCAGGGGCACCTGAGGACTTTCAGGGGACTCGAAGGGCTGGCATCCTCTCGCCATGTAACAACCTAGCCCACAGGCAGGGCCCTGAGTCCTCCTGTGCAGGATCACAGTGTCGAAGGGTCAGGATCAGGGTCCGGGCCGGGCTGGTTCTCCATGCTGAGCAAGGGCAAGTGGTGCTGTGACCCACCTAAGCATGGTGGGGAGCAGCCTGCTTTGAGATCACCAGGGGCTCCTTTCTGTGCCCCAGCTTCTCCCTGGCCGAGACAGAGGCTACCCCACCCCCAGCTCCTGGGGACCACGGCCCTTTGCACCCTCTCTGTGGCAGTGAAAATTGAGTCTCCTAGGACTTCCTCGGGTGTTGCTTCTTACGGGAAACAGGTTTGACCCATGCTTTAGCACAGAGGGTGACGCAGGTGACCTCAGTGCCACCCTGGCATCCGGCTCCCCTTGCAATAGCAGGAAAGGAGTGGCCTGAGAAAGCCCTGGGGCACTACAGCCAGGAGCTTGAACTTTGTCCTCTGGGGGCAGGAAGTCACCAAACGGGGACAAGTGGGAAGGGCCAGGTGGGGCAGAGGAGGACCCAGCCTCACCTTTGGTCTCCATTCAAAGGTCACCTGGGCTCTTGCTCTACACCCGGCACAAAATGGCCACCCATCCTCACACTGCATGGTGCAAGGTGCAGCCAACTGTGTTACAGCGCGGGCTGCCCTGTGCTTTGTGTGTTCTTGGGTTGTCAACAACCGACTTTCCTCCTCTGCAGCACTCAAGGACCGTCCAGTACTCCTGCACCTCCGGAACAGTGCCCAGGTACAGGGTGTGCTCATAAAATCCCCGCTGAATGAATGAGTGAGTGAGTGAGTACATTTAAAAGATGCTTCAGCAAGCCGGGCATGGTGGCACGCACCTGTAATCCCCGCACTCAGGAGGCTGAGGCAGGAGGATCATTGCAAGTTCAAGACCAGTTTGAGCTACAAAGTGAGCTCAAGGCCAGCCTGAACTACATAGTGAGAGCCTCTCTCGAAATGATTTTAAAAAGTGCTTCGGCAATAGACTTGCTAGAACACATGCAATCAAAATGCCGGTGGTGGAGGGTGGGAGGCTTTCTCCCTGAGGGAACAGACAAGTGTCTCTGGCCCCGGCCTGTGAAGAAACTGCTGGCTGCCACTTTCTGGCTGTGTGACCCCAGACAGATCACTCAGCCCAGAGTTGCAACAGTAGGAGCGAGAATAACAGCGGCTTCCTCCTAGCGTCATGAAAGATAAGTGAAAAGTCTGGTCCTCTGTATAAGAGCATTGCACTGTGGACACAGACACACACAGAAGGCGTGCGCGCTGTGTTGGAAAATGAAAGCTCTTAAAATCTCACTCAAATGATACTCTAGCGCATGTGAGCAGCGCAGACCTGCTGGCTGCAATCCTGGCTTTCGATGTTTCCCACCTGCAGTGTTTTCTGATTGATCAGAGAGAAATCCCCAGGGTCTGCAAGGAAGCTTTTAATTGCTGCGGATGAGCCAATTTTGGGCTTCACTGCTCAAGCATATAACTGAGAAGGGAGAGAGAGAGGAAGGGAAGGAGAGAGGACCTCACTTCTGTTTTTATTTGTTTTCTGAGAGCATCTCCCTGTGTGGCCCAGGCTGGCCTCCAACTCCTCGTGACCCTCCTGCCTCAGCCTCTTGAGTGCACCCCCACACCCAGTGAGAGAGATCATTTTGAGGTCTCTGTGACATGTGGACAGTGGAGTCTCCTGAGCTGAAGTGACCTCGGATTGCCAGGCCTGACTCCCATAGCCTCTTCTTCTTGGCCCCTGTGGAAATCATAAGGTGACCATGATCTGGTGCTGTCCCAGAGGACCCCGGGCACACAGTGAGGCAGGGCAGCCCTCTGTGTTCAAGGTGATCTGGAATCACCAGGAGGAGCAGCGAAGGGGGGCAGTAGGGACCTCAAATACGACTGGGGGGTGTCACCCAGAGAGAACTCGTGGGGACATGCAGAGCAGGGCCACCAGGGAGCCCACCAGTGGCACTAAAGCTGTCCCAGGGGTGTCACAGCAGCTGCAGGGAGCTGAGGGGCAAAGTCACGATGGGAGCTGGGACTCAGACTCCCAGAAGGATGCCGCCAGCAGCTAAATCCAGTGCAGCACAAATACAACTAGTCCCTGCTTCCCAGCACCCGAAGGATTTGTGTGTGGCCTAACAGGAAATGCAACCTTGGTTTCTTGAGACAGAGTCTCACTGTGCAGCTTAGACCGGTCTCAAACTCACCTCGGTCCAGCCAGATGTGGTGGTGCACACCCAGCACTCTGGAAGCTGAGGCAATAGGATCACCATAAGTTTAAGGCCAGCCTGGGCAGCATAAGCGAGTTCAAAGTCAACCTGAACTACACAGTGAGGCCCCCAAAAAACAAGTTTTTGGAAAATATGCAAAATTATAAAGTTTATAAAAACTAAAATTTCTCCTTATCATATTATGAAGGAGCACATTCTCTCAGGTCAAAGAACTCCACAGGTCTCTCTACATCACTAAGTTTCCTGGGTGAAACTCAAACTTGCAATCCTCCTGCCTCAGCCTCCCAGCATGCTGGGATCGCAGGGCCACCAGAAGGCCCAGAGAGCTGTGAAGTAAGGAGGGGAGGAGGAGAGGGCAAGTGGGAACAGAATCCTGGCACTGCCTGCTGGCAGGGCCCCAGAAAATCGGGTTTGTGATGGAGGCAGCAGGCTCAGAGCACCCAGGACATCCTCAGGGAGACAGGGCCAGCTGAGTGGCCCCATCCTGGCAGCCTGCTCTGCAGCCAGGTGGGCAGCAGCAGCACCTTCTCCCTAGAGCGCCCTCCAGTGGCCTCTGCTGAGCGCCTGAGAAGCGGGGCAAGGTCTCTGTATCCTTGAGAGCCCTCATCGCCCACCTCGGAGCACCAAGGTGGGAGCTCCAGGAGGCAAAGCTGCCCAGGCCCCGAGGTCCAATGCTGAAGTCACGCAGTGGCTGCATGCAGGGCCCAAGTTCCCCCGCTTCTGCCTGGGCTGCAAGACAAGGTCACTGGCCACCACAGGGTGGCCTCACACACCTGCATCAATCACCCCATCTCCCTGTCACAGCTAGGGGAGCAGGGAGAGGGACCCCTACTATGTGGCCAACTTCTCTGTGGGTCCCGTGGGATCATCCAGCAACATTGCTGGCGTTTAGGTGTTTATTATTTATTTACTTTGTGTTTTTGAGACAAGGTCTTGGCTGTATGGCTCAGGCTGGTTTTGAGATCAAACAGATCTTCCTGCCTCAGCCTCCCAAAGGCTGAGACCACAAGCAAACACCACTGTGCCTGGCCACACCAGTGTTTGAAGCCCTATGACGAAGGCACTGAGGCTCAGGAGCTATGTCCAGCTGCAGGCTGGCCAAGGACGCCACTGGCAAAGGCAGCCCAGGCCCCACTGCCCACTCTGATGTCTGCTTCACACTGGCCTCAAGACCGAGGCCAGGATGTAGCATGACCTTGGGGCCATAGCCCACCCCTAGCCACCGCCTGGCTCCCAGCTGCTATCCCACAGCCATTACTCCTGCACACCACAGGCGTGTGCACTGACACACTCACACAGCCCCTCCCCTCCCCTCCCTCTGCACCCCACTCCCTGCCTCTCTCCTTACCCCTTAGAGAGCAGTCAGAAGGGTCTGGGTTCAAATCCCTGCTCTGTGGCTTGCCAGTGGTGTGGCTTTGGGCTACTTTATCCCTCTGGTCCTCAGTTTCTCCATTTGGAAAACAGTTGGTGGGAGCAGGGCTCCCTCACAGGATTATTGTGAGGATGAAACTTAGTGCAGCTGGGCATGGTGACACACACCTGAGATCCTAGCCCTTGGGTGGCTGAGGCAGGAAGTTCTTGGTGAGTTTCAGGCCAGCCTGAGCTCCACAGAGAGATCCTGTCTTTTTTTTTTTTTTTTTTTTTTTTTTTTTTATTTTTTTTTGTCTTTTTCTTTTTTTATCGGTACCGGGGATCGAACTCGCAACTGCCTGCTTGGAAGGCAGGCACTTATGCCGCTGAGCTAAATCCCCAGCCCCGAGAGATCCTGTCTTAAAACAACAGAAAGGAGGGGCTGGGGATTTAGCTCAGCGGCATAAGCGCCTGCGTTGCAAGCAGGCAGTCGTGAGATTGATCCCTGGTACCGATAAAAAGGAAAAAGACAAAAAAAACAGGAAAGAAGGAAGAGAGGAATTTTAGGATGACACCTTGAGCCTGAGCCAGGCCTGGGCCTTTGAGGTGGCCCCATGAGACAGCCCTGGTCCTGAGCCTGTGCTGGCCCTGCCTGGGGGACCCCAACAGCCAGGAGCAGAGGCAGTGGGCAGGGAGCACAGCCCCCTCAAGGCTGCGCCTCCTCCAACTGACCAACACCTTTGAGCCCTGGACCAGAGGCTGCTGTTAGCTAGGCCACCCTGACACCTACCCCAGGGGCCTCCCAGCCCGCCAGATGCCTTCTGCCCACCAAGCACCCAGCTCCTAGGTGCCACAAAGAGCCCTATGTCCCTGCCAGCCGGACAAAGAAGCTGTGTGCTCCGGGCTGATGCTGGTGGGCTGACGCTGGTTGAGCCCAGGGCTCCCTGTGGCGTGTGCAGTGCCCAGGCTCAGAAGTCACTGCTGGAGCCCAGCCTCTGTCCCCTCAGGGTCCCCCCAATAAACCTTGCCACACCCTGGGCCACCTGGGGCCACCGGGCTGCCCAGGGAGTGAGTCCCACTGCCTGGGTGTGCACGACAAGCCCCACCTTGGAAAAGCTGCATCCCAGTGCTGGGAAACACAAACAGTCCCCACCCCTCCCTCTCTGCACCTCCTCTCTCATGGCCACAAAGAAACCCCTTGCACGAGGGTCCTATACCCAGCCTGGCTCTGTTAGAGCAGCGTCCCTGTCTCCAGTCAGGCTGGGGCAGGTAGGTGTGGCAGCACGTATCTGTCCCAAGACTCTGGGAGGCTGACACAGGAGGATTCCAAGTTTGAGCACCGTCTGGACAACTTCTTGGGACCCCATCTCAAAATAAAAATACAAACACAGCCAGGAGTTGGGCTCAGCTGCAAAGTGCCTTCCTGGCAAGTGCAAGGTCCTGAGTTTGATCCCTGGAACCAAAAAAAAAAAAGGATTTGAAAAGGACGGGGTTGTAGCTAGTGTGAAGGCACTGGATTCCATCTCCAGTGCCCTAATCCTCCTCCTCCTGATCTGCACAGAGGAGACAGCAGGAGGCAAGGACAAAGGAGGGCGGAGCTTCAGCTGACACTGCAGGGCCAGCTCACCTCCTGCCACCTGTCCCTGACCAGAGTGGGGTGGGATCAAAGGCCTGCACTTCCCCCAGATGCAACTGGTCATACGCCCTACAGGAGAGTGGGAACAGCAAGTGAGGGACCTTTACCACCCCTGGGCCCTCTGCTCCCCAGAGGCTGGGGCAGGAGGATAGTCACAGGCTCAAGGCTGACCTCAGATATATAGTGGGTTTAAGGTCACACAGCAAGACTGTCTCCAAAAACAAAAACAAAACAAAATACAAGATGTTCTGACCAAGCTGCACCCTCAAGATGATAATTTCACAGAGGCTCCAAGGAGGCTGAACCCCCGGGTTCAGCCTTGCAGCCCATCCCCCACCCTGAGGGGCCCACCCAAGAGTTTCCCACTGGCAGACCACCTGCACCAGCCCTGAGGGACCCGGGAACCACAGGACAGAGATGGGGACAGACAGTCTGTGTGTTGAGCAGGCCTGGAAGTCATCTCCTCCACACCTGGCCTGGCCCCTTCCCCTCGGCCAGGGGCGAGGCCTCAATGAACATCACAGCTTTGTCCCTGGCCACCTCCAGGAGGCCCAGCAGATCCTTTCATGCTATCACATCTGGTGCCTGTGGTTTCCAGGTGGCAGTCAGACACTGGCACCACTTGGGTGGTCTCAGTGGAGACATAGTCCAGGCCAAGGGCCCAGTTCCTTCTCCATGAAGCATCACAGGTTCAGGTCTGCTCCACAAGGTCACAGTCCTGGGGCTGCAATAGGGTGGGAGGGGATCTCGAAGCCCAGAACTGCAGCCACATCCAGCTACCCTGTGTAAGCGAGGACCTCTCACACTGCCACCCCCCACCATCTCCATCACCTCATGGCCACTTGGGCCCCATTGCTGACCTCACTTGCCCCCTGCATGGCTCCTTCCCTGCATGATCAGGGGACCCAGTCCCTCGAGGCAGAAATGGCAGGGTGTGACCAGGTCCCCGAGGACCTGTGGCTTGCATGTCCCTCTCTGGGCTCCTGTACTCTGGGCTGAGTTGGTGGCCACACTGGGTAAACATCCAACAGCACCATAGAAAGGGTGGTGGCCATGTAGCAGGGGCCCCGCCCTGCAATACACTTCATTTGCCCAGGTGATAGTTCCTGTTTCAGTTCTGGTTGCTTCTGTCTCCTAGAAACGGCTGTCACTGTGTTGCACGTTTTATAAACCAATCCCCACTGGACAAGTCATTCCGCCTCTGTACTTCCTGCTCACTTATCCCATGTAAGCCCTGGACCACCAGAGATCTGGGCCTGGTACTCTGGGAACGATCCCAATCAGTGCTATTACATAAATAAATCTGCCTCCATATCCTGGGTGCCATTTTGGTGTTCAGTGTTCCTGTTTGCCGTTGCAGGCAGAGGCCTGGGACCTCCTCCCAGGTGACCTGCAGACCTGGGTCCCCACCTTGGCCAGTTGAGGGGCCAAGGACATCTAGCTGGGAAGCTCTGGAGCCAGACTGCCTTGCTGAGCCAGACTGGATCCTGACCCGCAGAGCCCTGGTGGATACAGATGACCATCATCATCTTGGTCCTGCATTGGTTCTGCAGGATGCACTGTCATGGTGCTGCAATGCTGACACTCTGGTGGTGAAGTCCCAGGGGCAGTAACCAGTCCAGAACACTGCTTTCTGGATCCCCTACTGTTCTGGATCCCCTACTGTTCTGGATCCCCTACTGGATCCCCTACTGACTGCCTCTCTCACTGGAGGTGGGAGAAACCCCTAATTCCAGCACTCTGGGAGGCTGACGCAGGAGGATGGCAAGTTCAAGTTCAGCTTGAGCTACTTAACAATGCAGCAAGACATTGTCTCAAATTAGAACTGAGAGATTTAGTTATGTGGCATAAGCGCCTGCCTGGCAAGTGCTAGGTCATGAGTTCGATCCCCGGTACCGAAAAAAAAAAAAAAGAAAAAGAAAATGGAAATTAGAACTGAAAAGGACTGCAGTATAGCTCATTGCAGAGGCCCTCGTTCAATCCCTGGTACTGAAGAAAAAAAAACCTGCATCCAGGCATGGTGATTCCAGCTGTCAACCCAGTGCTCAAGAAGCTGAATCAGGAGGATTACCTCAAGTTCAAGGCAACCCTGGACTACACAGTGAGTTAAAGGACAACTTGAACTGCATAGTGAGACCCTGTCTCAAAACAAAACCAAACCACAGAAGGGTGTTTAAAATGAGACAAAGTTCTCCAAATTATGTTCTTCTTACAAACTCCTGTACCACACTGAAGCCTTGAGCTCCTTTTCACACGTGCTGCTGCCCAGCCTCCCCTGCCCCGGGTTCTAGCCCTGGCTTTGTCCCCCGGGCACTGAATGGCCCCGATGCCACCCCCTGAGGCCCACTCAGCTCCCTCTCCAGACCAGAGGCTGTGCTGAGCAGCCAATGAACCCAAAAGGGCGCACACCTCATCCTGTGCTCTCTGTCCTGGGTGGGCTCAGCCCCAGATTCAGCCCCTGCCCAGCCCCAGGCCACTACAGTGGAGCCAGAGTGTGGAGGGCCAGTCCATAGCTCGTGCTCCTGTAACCCAACACCTTAGGCACCTTCCTTTTATAGTTTAAAAAATCAATAACCTACGCCCTGCAGCTGAGAAAGCTGAGGCAGGAGGACCTCAAATGCAAGGTCAGCCCAGGCAATTTAGGAAGACTTTGTCTCAAAATAAAAATAAAGACCCTGGATTCAACTCCCAGTACCACAAATATGTTAATTAATTTAATTAAATAAAATCAGTAAGCTATCAGCCCGGCCCTGGGCTTGTGAAAGCAGCCTCAGTTTCACGAAGACCTCAACAGGTGTTGGGGTGCTCCAGGGTGAGCCTAGTCCTGGTCCTGGTCCTGGTCCCCTTCTCCAGCTCACAGAGGTTGCCCCAGAATTGCCATGGACATCGCTGTACCCCAGTCAGGACCTTGATTCTCCCCAGCCCATGAGGAGTCTGTGCAAACATTCCTGGGTCTCCTCGGGATGGGGATGTCGACTCAGGCTCTGCCAGAAAGGAGGTGCGGGGCTGAGACCTCGCAGAGGGACGTCCCGCAAACAACTGCTGTGTTCCCACAGACACCTCAGGGGAGACGAGCTCGATGCTACCTCTTGGAGGGAGGGAAAGGCGGTCAGTGCCTTCTGGATCCTGTCTGGCCATCAAGGATGTGACCGGCAGTTGGTGACATCGAAGCTGACCAGGTTGGAGATCAGGCAGCTGTGTGGTCCACCAGCTTCCGCCTGCAGCCCCAGCACAGGGCAGGGCGTAGCAGGTCCTCTGCTGTTTGGGGATCAGACACCGACGCTTTGGGGACAAAGGGCTCAGCTGCAACTCGCTTCCAGGTCATTTAGAAAATCTAAGTATTTATGCACAATGAGAAACGCAGCCATGAGGCAAACGGAGTACGTGAACCTTCGGGGACTCGGGGCGAAAGGTGAAAGCAGTGCTTTGTTCCCGCCCTGACCTTCTGCTGAGAGGCCCTGTGACCGTGGTCCTGTTTTGTGACGCTGACACAGCCACGTCCTCGCTGGCTCTGGCCAGGGCCCCACCCTGGTGTCCCTGACCTCAGGCCGTGTCCTCCCCCAGGGGCCCCTGAGCAGGGAGCTGTGCCCAGAACGTGGCTCTGCCTGGGCATCTCCAGGAGCCTGGGGCCATGGGCAGGGCTTCTCGCAGGTGGCTGGGTAGAGGTTGTGATGCTAGGATTAAGGGGCGAGTGCTACACCACCACCCCAAGAGTGGGAGCCTGGATAAGATACCAGGGCCAGAAGGAGGGCTCTTTGTTGCTTACTGCTGCTGCTGATCTTCTGGCTGCCACGCCCCCCTGCCTGCCACCCTTGTTTGGAGCCGGACAACCACCGACTGACCCCTCGGCAAAGGTGAGCCAGAATGGACCTCTCCGCCTTTAGCTTTGAGGGTCAGGTATTTTGTCTCAGCAATGAGGAAAATAACAAGATGGTGGCTGGCCCTAAGGAATGTGCCACCTCACATCTCCCCCAGCAGGGATAGCAGGATAATGTGTATCCCTGGCTCAGAAAACAGAATGAGGGTAGAAGATATAGCTCAGGGGCACAGCGCCCACAGGCAAGCATGAGATGAGGTCATGAGTTCGATCCCAGGTGCCAAGGGGAAAAGAAAAAGAAAGGAAAAGTGTTCCCAAGCCAGCGTGCCCGACACAGGGACCATGGCTGGGCCACAGAGCGTTCCCACCACGGCAGAGTTCAGGAGCGCAGCGCTGCACAGAAATTGCACTTTCAAACTCAATGTTAGAAAATGAAAGGAAGAGGGGCTGGGGATTTAGCTCAGCGGCATAAGCACCTGCCTTGCAAGCAGGTGGTCGTGAGTTCGATCCCTGGTACTGATAAAAAGTGAAAAAAAAAAAAAGACACAAAAAAAAAAAAAAGAAAATGAAAGGAAGAAAAATGGAAGGAAGGAAGGAAAAGAGGGAGAAAGAGAGAGAGACAGAAAATAAAACTTCACACTCAGGAATTCATTTTTTATGCTGGCGGCCTTATCACCCCAACACCAGGTGTTCAAGGGCGGCACCCACTGGCCACAACGGGAATTGCAACCTAGCTCGATTGGCCACTAGCGCCACCTAGTCTGGGCGTCCTGAAGCCACTCAGGCCCCTGAGGCCCACAAGTTGGAGGAGCTGCGCGGCCAGGAGGGCTCAGGGACGAAGCACCGGGAATCAGCCAGATGCTTAATTCTGAGAGTTCCAAATGTACCACTATTTCTTTATCCTTTCTAACAATTTTTTTTTCAAATGGATACATCTCTACCATTACGAAATCTACACAGCCGTGGGATTCACTGTGTCACACAATTTTGCAGACACCACAGTGTTCAATAATCAAAGCCAGGACTGAGGAAGCTGAGGCAGGAGAATCACTGCAAGTTCGAGGCCAGCCTGAACTATGTATTCAGGTCCTGTCTCCAAAAACCAAAACAAATAAATAAAAATGAATCAATCATCAAGAATGAGAAGACATTGAAACTTTCGACTTTCTTGTAAAACACTAAAGATATCCCTGGTTTCTTCCTGTGACCTGCATGGAGGGAATGAAAGATGCTCCACCTGGTCGGGAGGCGGGGCTGACCCTGAGTGACCCGTGGATGACCTCACTTCTCAGACAATTCCAGGGCTCCTGATAGGGCTGTGGGATGAGTGGAAGGGGCCGCTCTCTGAGACCTGCACAGAAGGGCACACCAAGGTTGTCCCCAACCCAGAGACCACCCTGGGGGGGCTGGGCTGGGGCTCTGAGGACCTGGGGCCATCAGGGCTGGGAAACCAATGCTACTGGATGCAAACCCCAGCTAGGGTGTAGACAGCAATACAACCCCAGGGCTTAGGAGGACCGGATCTTGGGGAGCCCTCCATGACTCAGGCAGCACCCCCATCACCCCACTCTGAAGTCCCCTTCCCTCATGGCAGAAAGAAGGCTACTATCAAATCAACTAATAACAAATGCTGGCAGGGTTGTGGGGAAAAAGGAACCCTTCTCCACTGTTGGTGGGAGAGTATATTGGTACAACCACTGTGGAAATCAGTGTGGAGAGTCCTCAAAAAACTAAGACTAGAGGTCCCATTCAACCCAGCTATCCCCCTTATGTGTATCTTCCCAAAAGAATTAAAGGCATCATACCACAGTAATATATGTGCACCCATGTTTATAGCAGCATAGTTTGTAATAGCCAGATCTTGGGAAACAACCCCAGTGCCCATCAATCAAGGAATGGATAAAAAAGATGTGCTTTTTAATATACTGGAGTACTACTCTGCCATAAAGAAGGATACGCCTGAGACAGACCTAGGAAAGTGGATGCACCTTGAGTCTGTATTCTTAAGTGAAATAAATCAGACATGCGTGTAAATACCAAATTGTTTCTCTAGTGTGAGAAACCAAAAGTGTAAATAAGGACCAAAATGTGTAGTAGATGCTGTGAAATAGGAAGAAAATATTCAAATGGGGAGGGGAAAAGGAAGAGGGAAGGAGAGAAAAGAAAGAAGGGGAAAGTAAAAATAAGAGGGAGAAAAAAAAACACAGAAACAAAGATTTGTAAATGGGGGAGGGTTTGAAGGAAGATGACGGGGATGGGGGAAAAAAACAAGATATACCATGTATAGTACAAACTCTCTATGATGAATATGATCATTATTTATATCTAAAATATAATCAATAAAATCTAATTTAAAAATAGAATAAAAAAATAAAGTAATACCTTATCAGGCCAGGCATGGTGACACAGGCCTGTCACTCCAGCACCCTGGGAGGCTGAGGCAAGAAGATCCCCAGTTAGAGCCCAGCTTGGGCAACTTTGAAAGAATTTGTCTCAAAAGGAAAATTTGTGAAAAGGGCCAGGGACGTAGCTCAGTGTGAAGGCCCTGAGTTCAATTCTTAGTACTATAAAAATAGTCTTAAAAAAATAAATCACACACACAAAAGGGCATAGTGCCTTTAATCATATTTGCTGAAAGAGGAAAATGTTTCACATCTCTTGAGAAACGTGAGCACTCATTGTCTCATCCCTAGGCAGGGACAGTGACCAGAAGGCTGAGATGATGGAGAGATATGTATAACATGGGTGAGTCTCAAGAAACGAAACACACACACACACACACACACACACAAAAAAAAAAAAAAAAAGATACGAAACACAGAAGAAAAGAAACAGGCCATCAACACTGTGGAGGCTGAGGCAGGAGGATCACTGTGGATTGAGGCCAGCCTGAACTACACAGTGAGATCAAGGCCAGCCTTCAGTACGTGGTGATACCTGTCTCAAAAAAATGAAAGGGAGCTGAGGGCTTAGCTCAGCGGCATAAGTGCCTGCTTGCCAAACATGAGGTGGTGAGTTTCGGTTCCCGAAAGAGAAAAAGAAAGAAAGATGAGCTGTAATCCCAGCACTGCGGAGGCTGAGGCATGAGGATTCCTGTGAGTTTGGAGTTCACTATGAACTACATAGTGAGAAGCTATCTCAAAAAAAAGCAACAGACTGGTGTTACAGGCAGCTGAGTTCATTAGAAATATTCTAGGCAGTCAGACAGGGCTGGGCCCTCAAAGGAGCCAGTGCAGAAGACTAGGTACCTTGTAACCTTGGAGGAGACAAACACTTCTCACTGTGGGCCAGGCCTCAAGACAAAAGGCAAAGCAAATACACCTACATCCTAAAGATCCACAGTCCAGATAGTTCTCTGTCACCCTGAGGAAGCCAGGACTCAGCCTCCCACCCACTACGGTACGGAAGAGTCACTGCTGTTCAGCCTGCCGGCTCACTGTGTGCCTTGCTCCCCCATTTGCTCCTAATGTAATCAATTTTACCTGAGCAATTAATCTGATTGTTGACCACAGTTCTGTTCCCGCCTTATACCTACCTTGCCAGTTCGCATTTTCCCCACCTTGGATTCATCTAACCTCATGATTTTTTTACTCTATAAAAGTTCCTAGAAAAGACAGAGTCTTTGGCAACCCACTTGGGACCCCTTCTGTCTCGGACAGAGGCTTTCTTTCACCCAATAAATATATTTTGCTCTTAACCACTGTTGTTTGTAAAATTCACTCTTCAATAAGAACATGAACTTGCAGGTCATGAGTTCAATCCTTGGTACTAAAAAAGAAAAAAAAAAACACCACAAACTCATACTGGACAGGTCAGGAGCTTCATTCCTCTGTCACCAGCAGCAAAGGCTCACTTCTTCAGCGACGTGCTTTTTTTTGTTTTTTGTTTTGACATTAAATAAATTTTTATTTAAGAAATTTCAGGTGATTTCTATAATATTCCTTAAGGTCACTCAATGAGATTGTCATCTTTGAGATAGCCCTTTTTAAAGGAATTTGCTGATTAGTCCACTCATTCCATCTGTCCACAATTCTTTTATCTCCAGTTGAATTATGGACAATGACAACTTCAGAACTCCTGGGATCTTATCATCCAAATTTCTGCTGGTAATCTGTATTTTAGGAGTATTGATGGTAGATGGATCTGCCACTTTGCTGACACCCTAAATTAAAAAAATAATTATTATATTGACTATGAATAAAATGAGTATTTAAAAAATGTGCTTTTAAGAGAAAGAACAATGCCCACACACTTGTATCAAACAATGCTCAAAACCTGGCCAGCCCACCTAACTTTTGGAAATGCAGGGTAGAGAGGGAGGCCCGAGACGTCCTCTCCTTGACCCTGGCCCCTCAGGCCCTAGGGAGGCCTCATTGGGTAGGTCCCAGCCCAGGGGTCTGGCAGAGGAGCCTGGGCCCCTGAAGCCTGCACCCCTCGAGTCAGTGCTGCCTGTGTTGCCATCTTCCAGGTCCCACCTGTGCAGTTGTGGTGGCTGCTCCCAGGGACCCAGGACTGGGGCCAGAGTCTTGGGGGGATACGGGGATGGCCTGGACCCCCGCTCTCAGCTGGGACCCAAGGAGGTGTCGCTCAGAGCCACAGCTCTGGCACGGGGTTTGGGAGGAGAGGGGGGCTTAGCTAAGGGCCCCCAGAAAGCCAGGCAGGAAGTGGGGTGCGAGGGGGACGGGGCAGCCAGGCCCCTTTAAGCAAATCCCCGGCCTTGGGAAGCAGGGAGGAAATGAAAGCTGAGCCCGGCTGTAGCTGCTGGTGGCCGCATCTTGAGAGGTTCAGTGGAAACCTGTGCTGCCCTTCCAGTGCCCCCAAGCACCACCCTGGGCACCCCACTGGGATTTCCCATCAGGCCCTGGTGCAGCTGCTCCTGGGAGGCAAAAGTGAAGTGCAGGACACCTGCCCACTCTGCTGCCCACTGCCTCAGCTGCCTGAGTACCTGGGACCTGGGGTTTGTGTCATGGCCCCAGCTTCATTTTCTTAGCATGACCTTTTTCATTTCCCCCAAGTTGTATGTTAAAGTGGAAAACCTTGGGGAGCAAATAAAGTCACTGTTGTGTCAGGGCCAGCGAGCTGCTACTCTTCCAGCCTCTTAATCCACATGCATGGGACCCCAGCCTAGACACACACACACACACACTCTCTCTCTCTCACACATGCACACTCACACACACACTCAAATACTCTCAGTGGTCAAGCAAGAGGCAGACTGCTCTGGGAAAGCCACCTGTGCTGCTCAGTGGCCATGGCCTCGATGGTGACAAACTACAGGCCGTCATCTTCACAGCACCTCCCGTGGAAATGTGAGCTTGGTGTCTGCCTCTTTCCCAAGGGCTGAGAAGGACGAGCCCAGTGGAGCCCACCTGGCCTGTACCACCCCCTCGCTCCAGAGGACCCCAAGCATCCCCTATCCTGTGCTCTCAAGCCTTGCCCTGGGTGGAACCCCATCCCTGCTCCCTGCAGAGGACCTGTAGCCGTGGGGGCAGCTGGTGTGTCCTCCGGCTTGTTCCATGATAAACCTGTGCCCTTGAACACCAATCTCTGCTTCTTTATTCCTTTCTCCTAACAGATGGAGCTCAAAAACCCAAACCACACAAAAACTGGAGGAGCCTTGCTGAACAGGGCGTGCTGGGATCTGCGCTGTTCATGATGTCATTCTGGTGACCCCAAGGCAGGGACACAAACAAACAAAATGCCACAAGGTCACAGGATGATATCATCTCCCGGCCCCCCACACCGTGCACCTGCATCCATCCCGAATGAAAAGCTGCTCTGTGGCTCCCACTCCTGGACTTGATTTGTTGATTGTCTCCTCGGCAAGGCACACAGAGGCGACCCCCCCAAGGGCAACGCTGCCGACCTTCCTTCCGCCACCACCTCAGGTCCCCAGTGCCTAGCACAGTCCGGAGCTCAGCGGGGCGAGTGAATTCACCTCTTCCCTACAGTGACCCCTGCCCAGCGCTACAGCCACTCGTTGGCCTGCTTGGACCCTTGCTGCTGTAGTCACAGTGGTTTTTGTGTTTTTCTTATTTTAGTTTGGTCCTTTTTGTTTCTTTGCTTTTTTGAGACAGGGTCTGCGGTGTAGCCCAACAATCCTGCCTCAGCCTCCCAAATGCTGGGAGTGCGCCACCAATCCCAGCTGCACTTGCTTTCGGGTTCTTGCTGCTGTCACTGACTGGCAGAGTCACCCGGCCCTGCCCCTGCGGCCCTGCGTTGCACACTTCCTGTGAATGGTGCTCAATGGGTGGTCACCGCTCTGCGCAGTCACCACTCCCACCCTGCTAGCTCTCCAATACATGGAGTTTGTGTGCCCTAATATGCAAGAGTTCTAGAAACAACAAAGGTTAAGAGCATGAACTATTTTTCGGGCTAAAAAAAGTTTCTAAGAGAGACAGAAGGGAACCCACAAAATGGGTTGCTCAGGACCCCACTTCTCGGGGGAAGTTTTATAGAACAAAATTACAAGGTAGGTATAAGGTAGAGCAAAACCATGATCAGCCAAAAAGATTACAGGGATAGCTGCTTAGGTAATATTGATCCAATGGGAAATCACAAGGTGAATATAAAACGGGACAAAACTATGGCCAACAAGATTACAAGCACAGTTGCTTAGGGAACACTGATCCAATGGGGAAGCAGTTTGTGTAGCAAGTGTACAGGGAAAGAATGACTTCTTGGAGGCATGGTCAGGGACTCTTCCTGTCACACACACACACACCCCCGTGATTGATTGGCTACTTAAAATATCAAGAGGTCTGGCCTCTGGAGATGGGTGCAGTGCATCTCATCTCCTGCTCCAGCTCCTGGAGGGCCCTGCCCTGCCTATCCTGTGATATTTCTGCCTAACTTATCTGTCTACAATACCAGTGCCTGGGGACCCAGAAGAGGCAGTAAAATTAGAGGCTAGGAGCAAATTACAGAGGGTGAGCAGAAGGGCTGGCTGAAGGAGCCTCTCATTAGCGGGTCTCACAGGAAAGTCAAAGGCTCAGCAAGGCTGGACTTCTCTGCATGGGTGCTCCCATGTGGCCTCTCTGCACATGGCACCCCTCAGCTGTGAACCGGGGCTCAGAAGACTCCCAGTTCACAAGGTGCAAGATGGGTGATCAACCCAGTGTGACCAGGAGCACTAGGCATGAGTCTCCCACACTCATGCCAAATGCACAGGTGGTGCTGCTAGGCTTTGGCTAAGAGATAAGACCACCAGGGCTCTGCTCTGAGTAGTGAATCCATGGATGAGATCATCTGTGGCCTCACTGGGAGGTGACAGGGACAAGCAGGGGGGCTCTTTCCCTTCCAGACCACCTCCTGAGCCTCAAGTTATCTTCATCATCTCAGGCCCACCTGAGACAATGAACCTGTCCTCCCTTCTGGAGAGTGCCTGATGGGGAGCAAACACACACAGCCAAACACTTTATTACACACAGCTGAGTTAGAAATATTCCAGGCAGGCAAGGCCAGGCCTGTGGAAAAGGTATGGCTGGGTGTCAGAAAAGAGGAAATGACTCTAGCCCTGTACGTTCCCTTAGGAAGAACAGGCATGGTTGACATTCTAAATAGGCATCTGCACTACAAGGCTTGGCAAATATGGATTACTTTATAGTTGAAGCTAAGGACCAGGCCACAGTGTTTGGGAGGCTGAAGCAGAAAGATCACCGAGTTTGAGACCAGCCTGGGCTATAAAGTGAATTTAAGACCAGCCTGAACTGCACAGTGAAGCCCTATCTCAAAGACAAAAAAAAAAAAAAAAAAAAAAAAAGATTAAAACCAAAAAAATGGCAACCAAACTCCCAACATGTAATCACTTTGGGGAGCCCAGCTTGGCCAGCAGCGTATATGGACTGTATGTGGAAGGCTGGGTGGACAGGATAGCTCTGGCACTGGACCTCAGCAAGCCCCACCCCTTCCAGCTGTCACAGGGGTGCTAAGGCCTGCACTCAGTGCCTCCTCCATGAACACACAGAACAGCCCCAGCGAAAGCAGTGTGCAAGCTGGCTCAGACCAGGCACTTGCCCTTCCAAGGCAGTTTCTGCTAGGGAAAGCATCGAATCCCTCCAGTGGCTTTGCAGGCTGTATTGCAAGGCGCTAACTTACCCGCCCACTTTCACTCCCTGCTCACACTGGGCAGTGAGGTTCCACCTCTTGAGGAAATGCACTGACACTGTGATGCCTTCACATTGCATGTGCCATTGTCCTGCCAGAGGTGAGCACAGAGGCACAGACTTAGTGGTTCTGTGCCACTGCCCAGTTGTACCAGAGCAGGTCTGAGGTGGAGCCTGCAGGCGCGAGGCCAGTTAGGCCCAGGTGAACAGCTGTCAAGCAGCAGTCCGATCTCTGAAGTATGAATTGAACCTGAACCACTGAGACCCCCAGGACAGTGGCCTGTAGCTTAAGAAAGCAGCTTCTGTCACTGGAACACTCAGGGGTGTCCCCCAGCCAAATACCAGATGGGCTGGATCACTGCAAATTGCAGCGACTACAGGAGGCCCCATAGGCAGGGCTGACACTTCTGCCACCGAGTGGCCAGATGCCTATTCCAGCTACTGGCAATGCTCCCTCAGTGGCTACACTGCAGTCTGGGCAGTGCCCAGCTGGGTATCAGTTAGGAGAAAAGCCAAAAAGGTACAGTAATCTCACCCCAAAAACAGAGGTGAAAGGAGTGGAAGCCAGAGCAGACCTGGCTAGGGCTTTAGGTGGATACCACTCACTCAGAGCTGCCAGACCCCAAGTGACCTTATGTGGTCCCCGTCATCTGCTCTGCCCCACAACCTCTAATAAAGGATTGGTCAACAGCTTTTAAAGATAGCACCATTAGAAGGGGCTGGAGGTTTAGCTATAGCATCTGCCTTGCAAGCAGGCAGTTGTGAGTTCGATCCCCGGTACCGAGGAAAAAGAAAAAAAAAAAAAAAAAAAAAAAAAAAAGATAGCACCATTAGAATGACGATGAAGGCCACCTGAAACCATGTTTCTGGACACATTCAACCTTGCTGTCACAAAACCACTCAGCAGCAGCAGGATTTCTTGTTTTATTTTACACTGTATAAAAAAACAGCAGCCCAGACACACAGTTCCCGCCACCAGGGAGGGCTCTCCCTCCGGCCATCTCCACCATGAAGCCGACTGGTGGGTGTGGGAAGCACCTCCTGCAGCATGGACTCGACTGGGGCATGCGGGCTGGGGACTGCACCTGTGCGCCCACAGCTCCCCACCTCCTGGGGGACAGGAGAGTCCAGTGTTTGGGGGCTGCCACACCGAGGTATTAATGTAGGAGGAAACATTAGTCATATCCAAGTAGCATGCAATAAAAATGTTTGAACCAACATGGTTAAGTGTTAAAAGATTTTTAGAAATCAGAGTATTTATTCACATAATTGGAGGCTAAAGTCAAAGCTAATGCTCTACAGCAGTGACAGAAGTGCAACTCTCCTCCCCCGAGGCAGGCAAGGGCCAAGTGGTCAGTTGCTCTTGAACAAGTCGATGCAGCTCTGCAGGAGAGAGACGTTGTTCTGGAAAGGAAACCACACCACAGTCAAGGCAGCTCCTGCGGGTACCTAAGAACCACCAGGGTTCATCCCACAGTAAGACACGCAAGCACTCAACAGGTATGGGAGAAGGGAGCCTCTGCCTCAGAGGTGCACACTGTGTAGCTGCCCTGGCCCCAGTTCCATGCCCAGGACTGGCAGGCCCAAGCCACGGGTGCCACGATCAATAAAAATCCTAATGACTGTAAAAGTCATCACCCAGCTCTTTCTATAGACATCTCTTTGGCAAATGAGAAAGGGACATGTTAGGAACACATGCGAATTCCAATTAATGCCCCATCCCTTCCATAAGGTGATGCCCTGCAACTCCACAGGGCTGACCTAAGAAATCTAAGGAAGAGCTAGCTTCCCATGCCCTGCCCAAGACCACGTCTCACCAAGCCACAGGCAGGCACTGCCTGCTCCATGGCAGGGGACACTGGGAGCTTGGCTGAGTTAGAGGCCACCCTGGACAGTGCCCCGAGGGCTGTAGACTGTAGCACCTCAAGACCCCAGTGGATCTGCCAGGCCCAGCAGAGGCCACTCCCTCATTCCTATGCTGGACCAAGCTGCATAGGCAAAACACAGGCTTGGCTTCCTCTAAAACCAGAGAGTGGTGCTGGAAGACAACCGCAAGAGAGGGTTCTCCTAAAGCAGCAGCGTTCCAGGACAGCCAGGGCGCAGAGGAGCCTGCAGATACAACCTCTGGCAGGCTCATTTGCTCTGTGGCCTGCAAGGACCCTCACTGCAGGGGCCAGGGCCTCCCAAGAACACTCCTCCAGAGGCACTTTAGGATCAGGGGTTCAGCTTGCAGTAGCTGAGTCACCACTGAACACACTGCAGGGTACCAAGCACGAGGCTGGCGCCCCCACCACCTGCAGCAACGCTTACTCTTGCATGCTTGATTTCCAGCTCTGACATCTCGATCAGATTCTTCCTAAATGCAGCCACTCTCTTCCGTTTGAAGTTCACCAGTTCTACAGAAAGAAGTGCAGTGTTTACCAAGCCAAGCTCACAGAGCCAGACCATCCTGGCAGCACTGGGGATGGAGCCCAGAGCCTCACATGGCAGACAAACACCCTTCCTGGAGCAACCCCTCAGCCCATTTTATCTGAGACAGGGCGTCATGAAGTTGCCAGGCTGGCATTGAGCTTGCTGGGGTCCTCCTGCCTCACAGCTCCTGAGCAGCTGTGACTCCAGCCATCATCATTCCCACAACAGACCCGCAAAGTCCTCTTGCTCAGTTTTTAATGAACTGGGGCAGGCACAGATGTGTTAGGGTCACCGTGATCTGAAGCAGCACAGACCACTCAGCAAGTACCCAGGAGGATCTGTGCCCACAACCTCACTGGCACTCATAAAGGAGCAGACATGAGACCTCACGCTGTGCTCTGTAGGTAGTCAGCACCTGCAGATGCTAAGGACTCACTTTTTTAAATGTAAGGAAGGAAATTGTGAGAACTGCTGGCTTTCCTGGGTGGCTGGGTTTGCTTCAGATCCAACCCGTACAGGCCAGCGTGGGGGGTGCCTAGCAGTAACCTCGGCACTCTGGGAGGCTGAGGCAGTGGGATCAGAAATCTGAGCCCAGCTTACACAACTTAATGACTCAGTGAGACCTTTACTGCAGGGAGCAGCTGTTTCCAGCAGGGAGTGGGTCAAGGAGCAGGAAGGGCAGCTTGTAGGTGGCCTGGGGGGCGGGGGGTACCTTCTACACGCAGGGAAGCTGGACACCCCACTTCACAAGGAGGGCCACATGCCACACCACCTAGTCATGTCTAAGCATAAGGAAACAGACTGCCAAGTCCAGGGACCGCCTATTTGTGAGAGATGATCTTTGGGACAGTCACCATGGCCAAGGTACACAGCAAACACTGTTCCAGGGCAAAGAAGGCCCTCATATGGAGGCTCAGGCAGGATGTGGGATGGAAGGTCACGCATACAGCCAAATCCTGTGCAGCCCCAAAAAGCCAGGCATGTGCTCATCAATAGGCCTGTGAAGGCAAGGGTGTGCAAGTGACAAAGACTGGGGCAGATGTTGATGACTAGTGCCCGGCAGCAGCCACATGTATGTCCGCACTTGTGTACAACTGGTCCCTCTCTGAAAGCCTGGAACGATGCCCACATTGAACACAAAAGGCCCCAAGAGTGGCTGTGCTCAACCTTCCTTCGCGGACTCTGAGAGCTGCTCAAACTTCTGACAGCACTGCTGCTGGTGCGCCTCAGCGGTCTTCACATCACGGCTCTTTAGTCGGGCCTTGTCCAGGGCTTTGTTCGAGTTCTCGTAGTCAATGAGGGCTTTGGTTCGCCTGTATAGGAGGTCCTGGGAGGAAAGGTCAGGGACAGCATAAAACCTCTGGACAACACAGGAGCCCCTCACCTCCTTCCAAGTCAGTCTAGAGGTTCATAGAAGCAGAAGCAGTGCACAGCCAGTATCTCAGAGCTGTCCAGAGATTTCATACAGCTCAGATGAAAAAGTCCAGAATGAAGGCAAAACACTAAACTACTGCTGGGGGAGTCGGGGGGACAAAGCTGCCATATCAACCCTGCTTCAGGGACCCCACACTGTGGTCCCCTTGCCTCTGACAGGGAAGCAGGAGTTCCCACAGCACTAACAGCAGGCAGTTACGACGTGACACGGACTGTGCAATCTCCAGTATGTTCAATACTGAGAACTGCTGAAGCTCACCGACATTATGATCTCAACTTTTACATACATGCAAAAAATATTAAACTCTTATCCTGTCAAACTAGAGAAAGTACCATAAATCCTTGGTCTAAATCCTAAATCTCCTGGATGACAGCAAGTAGCATGCACAAAGCCTGCTCCAACTGTGGGAAGAAGCGCAGCCGGAGGACACGAGGCGAGGATGCCTGCCCAGCCCGCTCACCTTGGCCGCCTCAATGTTGAGCATGTAGTACCGGAGCAGCTCCGTCAGCTTCAGGTCTTCGTCTGACGACACGCGACCCTCCACTTTCTGGTTAAGTAATGGAGCAGTCACTATCAAGGCAGATGTCTACAAACTATTAAATCTGTATCATCAAGGACACAAAAATCTTACCCGAAGTTTTTCAAATAGCTCAGCAACCTTCAATAGGTACCTGAAAATGTACACAAGACAAAGCTGCCATTTAAAGTCCTGCAAAGTGATGTGATATGACCTTATCAATACACTTACATGTGACTGTCTCCTACTGGAAATACTCATGACAAAGCCCTTCAAGAAACTAGGGCACCACCAAGCCAAACAGCAAGAGCCAACTGCCTGAGGATGTGAGCTGGAATCCTCCCCAAGGTGCTCCAGATTGCTCAACTGCCGACAGGACACCCACTGTTTCTACACTGTCCCTTACCCACTGGTAACGAGCTTGTCGAACACTCACTTCTTGATGACGGTGGGCTCCTCCAGGGCCAGGCTCTGCAGGCAGGCTGCTGTGTGGATGTAGTCATCGGCGACACCTGCAGAGACAGGCACGGCCCTCTGCAGAGAGGGGCACGAGTGTGGCAGGGCCCAGGGCCGTGCAGGGTAGGCACTTACTTTTGTGTGCCCTGGTCATCTTGTCGGCTTTGCCACAGGAGTCCTTGATCCTGTTGTAATAGTTCACCAGGAAGTTCTTCTCCTGCTCGAAGAAGTCATCCACTTCCTGAGGGGAGGAAAGAAGAAATAAGCAGAACCTCAACACGTAAGCATGTGTCTGGAGACTTCTACATCTGAAGGTACTGCCTGACACCCGGGCCCAGCACTGCCCACAAGGACATGAGAACTGTGACATTTCCCTGACCCATCAGATACACATGTGCAAGCACCATACTGTTTCTCTAGTGTGAGGAGCTGGAAGATGCTATGCATATAAAATATAGGTAAGACAGGCTATGATCCGAGTTCACTGAAGAGAAAGATCTGCTGTTCTAGTACAGTTCAGACAACTCAACACAGATGTCTTATGCTCTGGGTGACTGAGCTGGGGGAGGCAACCCCAATGCATGCACCATTACTGTCCTGATTGTTGCCCAGTTCAGCCAGCCTTGAAGAGGACAAGGCTGTTCTGGGGAGGTGACAGCCATTGGCGGGGACAGCCTGTGCTGCTACAGCTGGGCAGCCCCTGAAGCCTTGGATGTAGGGCAGGCCAGGCAGGGGTGCTGTGTGGAGGCAGGTGAGCACCTTGAAGCTGAACAAGGGTACTGTAACCACTCCTCTAAGCCTGGGTCATGGTTGTGCCCCATAACCAAGAGAACCTAGTCTGAAAGGTTGCCAACCACATCACAAGGACCCTTAAGACCACATTCCCCAAGATGGAGAACTTCCCCACCGAAAGCCCCCTCCCTGTACCTTAACTCCAGAAAAGAGAACCTCGTCGGCACTCTTCACCACGCTCTTGAAAAACCCACCAAACACCTCTTTGGTGTTCTTCCGCCTGACGCTGAGCTACAAAAGAAGGAAATCCCAAAAGATGAGTTATCCTTCATGGTCTCCTGGGGCTCCCATGCTGGCCCCCCAGCATCCCCAACATTGTTCTGATAACACAGGGGCACCAGCCTCACCAGGCCAGGATGGGTAGGGCCTCCCAGAGCCCAAGTGCAGCCGCGCGGGTACCAGGTGTTTGGCTTCTTGGTCCATGGAGCCACCACCGTGCTGCTTTAGCACACATTGCCTACCAGGCTCCCAGTGGCAGGAGACACTGAAGAAACGCCCATGTCAGGGCTCACCTCACACAACTCAACCAACTCTGACAACAAAGTTTTCAGTTGCCCTGGGTAGGCTCAAACTTGCAGTCCTCCTGTGTCAGCTGCACTGACAGGCATATGTCACCTCACCGGCCTACCTACATACTTTAACTCAAAGGACCAGATAAGAAATCCAGTGCCTTACATCCTGGTCGTACTCCAGGAACACGTGGAAGTTGCGGTCTTTACTGAGGACAGGGTGAGAGGACAGCCGCTGCAGGAAGACCTCATGGGAGGACACGGTCTTCTTAAAGACAGCAAGGTACTCCCTGCAAAGACACACGGCACCCGCTGGCATGCTCCCTCATCCCCCACCATGGGGCTGCTCTGCTGTCACGGTGGAAACAGGACCACAGTGACAGTGGCGCAGCACCCTGATCCCGCTTGGGAATCCAGTCGGGTACTGAAGACAGAGGGACCCAGTGTGGAGGAGTGATGTGGTTCGGGCCTGGCTGGACAGGCAGGAGCTACAGGGAGCTTCTGAGCTAAGAGCAGGGGGCAGGAAAACCCAGGCCTGAAGCTCACCTCACACCTGCTGAGTAAAAGACTCAGAATACAGGATTTTCCTACCTTTCATACATTTAAAAGTTTTGTCTATGGTTTCAGAGTTCACATTTGATTTGTCAGACTTTTGCTTTAAAGCCAAATACTAGTTTTAAAGAACATCTTGAGAATGCAAGCCTACAACTATGACAAAGAATCCATTTTTGCTCAAAAATGACCACCCATTCAGATGATCTGTCTAGGACCCCTCCTAGGCACCATCAGAGCTGCTATGTGGAAGGGCCCAGCAGCACTCTCTGCACGCAGTTTCACTCATAGGTCTAATAACCAGACTTCAAGGGTAAATAATCTTGGTATCAGCAGCCTGAAAATGTATAAAGAACCCGGTGTGATGCTACATACTTGCAACCCCAGAACCGAGGAGGCTGCCATGAGTTTGAGGCCAGACTGGGATACATACTGGCAGAAAGCCACTGCCTCAAAACAAAACAACAAAAACTGCATTGTTTCTTTCTGCATTGTTCAGGCCCCACCCTAACAGGTACCACCTTTCAGGAGGCAAAAGCAGCCTGTACCAGGTTAGTGATCGCCGAGGAGCAGGCAACTAAGTTACCTGGACACACTAAAAAATCCAACAGCTGGGGCTATGGCTCAGCTGCACAAGTGCCTGTCCGGCAACTGGGAGGTCATGAGTTTGATCCCCAACACAGCCTTGCTGCTGCTCCTCCCGCACCGCGCCCAATGCTACCCGGTGAGTGCACTCACGCCTCCAACTCCTGCTTCATCTTGGCGAATTCCTCTTTGGTCATGGACCCTTCCCCCTCTCCCAGCTTCTGCATCTTCTCACGAGGGCTGTCAAAGTCTGGCTTCGTAGGAGCGGGAGGGATCTGCAGCAGGAATGGGGACCATGAGCATATCGCTGTCCACCCTGCTGGACAAAGGCCGTGCTCAGCTACACCTGGGGGCAAAACATCTTTTCCCAACACCTCGACAGAGTTAGATGCCAGCATCTGAAGGAATCTCTTTCTAATCCCAGAGGGTCATCAAGAGTGTCATTTAGAACAAAAGCTACTTTTCTACACAGGCGTCAAGCACTGATTTTGTTTCACAACTTGTGTTATTAAGAAACCAGCATCTGGCAGGTTTCTGCTCTCCCCGAAGCTTGGGACGTACCTGCTCCTCATCCAAGCCCCATTCCTGCAAGCAAGGGCTGACTGATAGCCCTGTGGCACCAGGGAAATCTCAATGCACACCCTCAACAACACTAAGGCTTCCTAGAAACCAATCCTATTGAAGTCAGAGAAAAGAGAAAAACCAAACCAAAAGGTAGCCAAGATCTGAACCCCAAGGCTGCCAGCCCTCTCACAGCACGCAGCATGACCTGAGCCCCACGCACTGCTCTCTGCACTTTCACTTTACCCATGGGCTTTGTTTCCCTTACTCACAATAAGCCCAGCGTAGTCTGGCGTTTCAATGAGGGTGTCGTGCAGCCACACAAAGTCTTCATGTTGCCTCGTGACAGAAAACTCTGGACTCTGAAACGTGGGCAGTGTGGTCTGCAGAGACAAGGAAGCTGCTGACTGATATGTAGCACCTTATGGGGTGCCCTAGACAGCACTGTGGCAAAATTCTGCTGAAAACATCTCAGTCAGAGCCCTTCGAGGACAAAGCACCCAGTACTTGGGAGGCTGAGGCAGGAGGATCACTGTGAGTTTGAGGACAGCCTGAGCTACAAAGAGAATTCAAGAATAGCTTGAACTGCATAGCAAGGCTGTGTCTCAAAAAAGAGCACTACTACTGCATCTCTCCACCAAGAATGTTAGCAGCCAATACTCAGAACTGACTGTTAAGGATGCAGTCTTTTTAACATGAAGTCTCTCTTCTAAAACTTGCCATGAACATCCAACTGAAGGGACAATATACCAATAAAAGAAAAAAATTCCAGCAAGTTAGAATCTATGGGTTGGGTGAGAACTACACCACTGCCCCAGCGCAGCAGCAGCCTGTGCTCACAAGGGACTGAACCCCCACCCTCGCTTACCTTGGTGTGCACTGTGAACTTGACCTTGTCTCGCTCACTTAGTGCATCAGGTATGTCGATCTGCAGCGAAGGGTCGACATTTAGGTCCACAGATACAGATCGCAGCTGAAACAGAATTTCAGTTATTAGCCTGATTCACTTTAGTCCCCAAAGCACCTTTCAAATAAACAAGGTGGCCCCTGAGAAGCAGTGCATAGCTAGATCACTTAGGGTGAAGTCCCACAGAGATGTATCTACATTGGAGGGAAGCGTGTTCTTCAGCCTGAGTGTCTGAAACAATCCTGTCACCTGAACAAAGCCACTGTGTAATCCTAGCGGGAGGCCCAGCTCAGGAGAAATGCATTTACTCACAGGCCTGCCAAGCACTAAGGTTTACCTACGTGGGAATAAATGCTTGACTTCTCCCACAAACCCTCAAGTATGCAAATATTCAGAAGTGTTCATCACACTACGCAAAGATGTTTTTTCTAGTACTGAGGATTGAACCACACTACCAGCCCTTCTTTAAATTTTTAGTTTTAAGACAAGGTCTCACTGAATTGTTGTCAAACTTGTGTGGTCCTCATGTCTCAGCCTCCTACACTGGAGTTATGGGGACACTCGAGGATCTGAAAGACTCCAGAGCCCAGGAAAACCTCCCCAGGAACATGCAGAACTGCCTGGTAGGCTGGACAGATAAATGAACCTGTCAGTATTCAGACTGCTCCCAATTGCTGAGACGTCAAGACAGAAAGGGCTAAACACAATGCCCTCTGCAGAGGGAAGCACTGGTGGGAGCCCCACCCCTCTGTGAGCTAGAAGTTCAGAGGGAAAACCATGGGACTCTACTTTTCTCAATTTAAACACTTTTCTTCAGAGTAACACAAGCAGCACAGGAAAACATGACTGAATGGTTCTCCGGCTCAGTTTAAAACCAGGTGAGGGCCTGAAGCCAGCTGGCCAGGGTGCGGCTTCCCCATTCCTCTTTCTGTTCCCATTGCTGAGGTGAAGTTGCACAGACCACTAACAGAGACTTAGACATATTCTTCTCTTTCTCTCTGGGCACCCTTCAAAGCACTTCCCTTTTCTTTGAACACTGTGATGTCAACATATTTTTCTCCAAATTATAAAAAATACACTAGCCATAGCCCTTGGATAGCTTTCAACAGAACACTGATTGTAGTACCCATTACTAATGAGATCATGATAAATCAATTCCAATCCCCAAACCTCAGCCCAGGTGCCTTTTCCTCCCAGTGCCTTTGTAACAACAGGTACAAGCCACTGCGCTTTGGTTTATGGCTCACATAGTCCTGACACCTCTGCACAAAAATAAAGCTTGATGGCTGGGGGTGGTGGTACATGCTTGCAGTCCCAGCACTGGGGAGGCTAAGGCAGATCACCAGAGTTCAAGGCCAGTCTGGACTACATCTGAGACCCTCAAAAAAAAAAAAAAAGGGACACTTCATTGTATCACATGTGACCCTGGCTCTCATGGAGTCCTGATAAAAACTTCTTTCTTCCTGAGAAATAAAAACCAACACAGATGCAACGTGACCATGCCAGGCACCGGAAGCCTGGTGACACCACCTATCCTGTGCTCTCAGGGGCGGGAGGCCAACTGCAGAGCCAGCCAGATGGAGTGGGGAGGAGATGTGCTTCCTGGAGGGCAGCCAGACGAAGAGCTTGAACTCTCTGGATTCACTTCCTCAGGAAGTCACAGCCCTGACCTCCACCTCAGTATGCAAGCAGTTCCACTCTGCTGACTATGAGAGTGAACACAAAATTCGGGGTCCAGAACCTAAAGAGGATACAATCAAGTAAATAAATGGAGTTCATTCTGGTACCACAGTTAAGGCTGCGGTGCTGCTTGTCTAGGGTGCATGAGGCCTGGGGCTTGATCCCTAACACCAAATATACAAAAAAGTTTTTTTTTTTTAAAAAAACAGAAGTTAACTAAAAGGGTCAGGGATTTAGCTCAGTGGCTCAAGCACTTGTCTGGTAAGTGCAAAGTCATCAGTTCAATCCCAGGTACCAAAAACCAAAGGTTTTTTTTTTTTTTTTTTTTGAAAACTGCCCCTCTGGCAGCATCTGTGGCCCAGCACTGGATGTGACAGCCTCTAGTGTCACACAATCAATCAGCATGGCAGCCACAGGACTGGGACCACAAACGAGATCTACACCATGTTTACAGGGAAGAGACTCAGCAGCAGCCTAGGTGTCATGAATGGACGAAGGCATGAAGACAATGGGGCCCGCACAATGCAACAAAGGGTGGAATCACATCATCTGCAGGAAGCAAAAGCCAGCAGGTTAGGTGAAACAGACCAGACTGGGAAAGATGAGTAGGGCATGTTTCTCTGCTGCGTGGAATCTAAGAAGATAACATGGGGGTGGGGGTGGGGAGATTCACCAAGGGTTGTCTGGGATGGGTGGGGGAGCTGAGCAGAATGCACACACACAGCAAACACCATGCAGAACTCCAACAGTACTTGTAAAATAATTAAGCACTAACAGAACATTAAAAATAAACCAAGAGTATGTTCTCACAGGTTACTGGCAAAGTTCCCCAGGTGACCACGGGCACCCTCCAGCACCAAGTTGAAAGACCCAGATAGGACAGCAAGCCCCCATGAAGAGCCCAAGTTTAAGGCCAGCTTAGACTACTTAAGATCTCGTGGGGGGGGGGGACACTATGAAATGCTTAGTTGCTGGATCAGTATGTGAACCCTCCCTTGGCAGAACCGAGGGTGAGCCCCTGGTTCAGCGTTCCTCCTTATGCTCAGTCAAGGAAACCACGATCCTCTCACCCTGTTCTGCAGTACAGTCCTTGACAAAGAAGTCACCAGGCTCCAGAGGCACTGTCTTGCTCCTCTTGCTCAGAGTGGGCCACTACTCAGCTCTGCTGCCAACCCAGACCCCTGACTGTCCTGCCTGAGTGGCCACTATTAATCTAAGCCAGCAGGGAAGGATCACCTCAGTTCCGGTCCTCCTGTCTCTCTCATCCTGCCCAAGTCTGCAGAGAATCATGGAATTTGGTTGATATCTGACTCCTGCAGACTTCCTTAAGAGATCCCCACAGCCCACACCCCGTGTCTCAGACTGCTTTCTCACTGCAGGAAAAATAGAGGAGTGTAGTGCTGCTGCGCTTAGAAAGCCTGGATCCAGCTGGTTTGGGGAAGAGGCAGTGCACTTCCAGTCCAGCATCAGGCAACAGCTGAAGATACCTGTTGGCCTCAGCTGCTGCTGCTACTGACCCGGGCCAGCACCTACTCTGTGCCCAAATCTCACTTGATTCTGTTCATTGGCTAACCAGACAACACAGAAGCCAAGATTGCAATTCGGAACCCAGACACTGGCCTAGCCTGGTGCCACACACCTGCAAGGACAAAAGCAAGCTCCAAATAACCTGTTCCTAGACTATGGCTGGACTGTCAGCTCTTTGCACACAGTTCTGTAAATCCCAACACTGGGGAGGCTATGGCAGGAGGATCTCCAGGAGCTCGAGGCCAGCTTCAAGTACACATACACACACACAAAAAGCTAAAATGTTTTAGTACCGTCTATGAATATTGCTGTTTTTCCCACCACTTAGTCTCCTGACACCTTGCTGTGGCAATGGTACATGAGAAGTGCACCCAGCTCCAGCAGGTCACTGGGTCTCATCCCTGCCCTCACTGGCTATATCTTCCTATAACCAAGGCTACCTGTGTCCTCAGAGTTACCAGTGCAAGGCTCTGACCTCAGACCACTAACAGGCAACAACCATGGAAGAGGCACAAGCTCAACAGAAAGCACAAGGGCCACAGCAAGTGATCAGATTCCACCACTCATCTTCGTGCTGCCTCCGTCCACCCTCCCACAGCCCCCTGCACCACGCACCTGCAGCAGAACGCTGCAGGCCGCAAGGCACTGGGGGCCGCAGAGCCCTGAGTCCCTAGAACAGGAACGGGGCTTGAAGAAGGTAGTGGGGTGCACTCAGCGAATGGATAAACTGAATCATCACTTCACAAAGCTGTGAGCCCTGCAAAAGACCTTGTGTTACTGCATTAAATAACTCACTCATGTCAAGAGAATCACTTGATTATCAGGTGTCAACAATTTCCACATCAGTTTGCAAAGCTGCACCATCTCTAAGGTTCTCCTAACTCAGAAATCCTAATGGAAAACCAGCAGAAGGCTACAGAAAACACCAACCACTAAAAGGGAAAAACCTTGTCACCAGCCAGTAGGGCCCCAGGGGCAGCCTGACCCAGTCCTGGGGTTACCTGGCTGCACCTGCAGGTATTCTGCAATGTCAGGCCTGGAGGGCAGGAGGCTGCTGTCACAGGGAGAGGCTGGGAATGTTGCCGAACACCTACTGGCCTAGGGCCACTTCCCCAAGACTGTGGGAGCAACAGCAGTGCCCAAGTTGCAAACGCCTAGCTTAAACTAAGGGTGATCAGTCACGAGGTGTTGAGCAAGCAGGCAGATCCAGAAAATTCTCTAGGAGCCTGTTGCCCACTGCTTCCTGTAATCAGAAAGACTGAGCACATCTTGACCTGATAAGCAGTCGCAAACATGGACCAAGGACAGTGTGTGCAATCACTCATCCAGAACTAAGTGTGGGTAGATGCGATAAGCTGAACTTCCTGAATATAAAGAAAAGAGAAGTCACATGAATGTGCTGAAAAAATCTGCAAACTTCACAACTGGTTAAGTATGGAGCAGCACTGGGCAAAGTGCAGGACGACCCTGAACAAACTGCAGGCCCCTCCTGTTCCAGCACCTGGAAGACTACGCCCAAGAACCATGGAGGCAAGCAGTGGAGACTACACCTGCCCAAACCCACAGAACCCACTGAAGAGAGTTCAGACCAAGAGATTCGGTCAAGGCTCCCAAGAGGAAAGGCACATTCACAATCTGAGAAGCCTGGGGCTTTTCAGAATCACAACTCGGGGGTCAGATCTCACACCCACCAGTGCCCCTGGTGCCACCCTCCAGACCTCCAAGGTACTCAGGGACCATGTGTGAAAGGGAGGCATCTAAACTCAGTCAGTACACAGCTCTTTTTTTGGCCTGGAGAATCTAGAAGGTGAACACAACTGGAGTAGGGCAATTTACTTTTATGAAAGGTTTGTTCTTTCTGCATAATCCCCAATTTCCTCCTACCTGCTAAAATTTCCAAACATCTGAGAACTCCCCTCCAGGCAGTGTGAGGGGTGGGCAGCACCGTTTCCTCAGCTCCCACACTGGTTGGGCCAAAACCCTGGTCTTTTCAAGGGGTGCAGTGAATTAAGAGCACAATTAACCATGTAATTTTCCCGCTGAACCCTGCTATTCAAAGAAGGCCACAAACCAACACTTTCAGCTAGAACACATGTGAAAACCGGTATTGTGGCAAGCTGTGTGATGCATGAGGCTGAGGCAGGAGTGAGGCTTTGTCTCAAAACACAGACAAAAACAACAAAAATGTGTTATCTAAGCACCAGACACAGCTCAAAACTCCCTTCTGGTTCTTGCTTAAGTCTGCCAAATGAGTACCCTATTAGTGTTCAAAATTTTCAAGGATTACATTCCCTATTATTTTAACCCCAGGAAAAATTCCAGACCAAATGATCAGAATATATGATAATCAAGGAAAAACAAACAAAAATTGTAAACACCTCAGTTCGCCACTAAAATGTATTATGCTGAAAGTCTGCTCTAGATGGCTTCCGGGTCACTATCTCACAGGGCCACAAACCACAAACTCCGCTTAACTCGTGCCCATCACTGCCCAGCACCAATCTGCACAGGCCAGGCAGCAAAACGAAGGCATGCTAGGTTCTTCCCTCACCTCCTTCCTATAGCTAAAAAAAGGAGAAAACAGGACTGTGTAATTTTTTTCTTAATAGGAAAGCCAGGAGGCAGTGATACAGTTATCACTCCTCCAGCCCTGCAAGACTAAGATAGTAGGTAACTGTATTTATTTATTTATTTTTTAAGGTAACTGTTTTTAAAACACCACTCTCACCTATCTAATAAGGTGGGATGCTGGGCACTCAGTCCTGACACTGACCAAGAAAACAAAAAGGAAAGACACTGTACCAGGAGGAAAAAACAAAACACAAATGACTTCCAAACTTTCTATCCAGTACAGTTTAGGGAGAATAAGTTTTCATGTTCTCATTTTGTTCAACCAAAAATACAATCTCCCAATTTTTTTTAATGGTAGCAAAGTTTATTAAAGGTACAAAAATTCTATTAAATGTAAGAATCAGGCTCTGTGAAATAAGTTGGGCCAAGCACAATTAGGAAAAGAAGCATGCCTCACAGCGTAGGTGGCTGCCCTGCAAGAGGGAACACAGTGGCCTCTCGATGTTTTTTTTTTGTTTTTTGAGACAGTCTTGCTCTGTGATTCAGGCTGGCCTCAAACTCATTCATGGCAATCCCATCTCAGTCTTCTGAGCGCTGGGGTTGCAGGCATACACCACCACATACAGCCAGATCAACTTTCAAAGGAATAAACATCTGATCAAAACCCTCCCAGTGCACAGCTTTTACTCCTTTCCTGGTGGCACAATCCATTGGCCTAGCGCACAGCTTTGGAATTTGCTTTCTAAATGATTGCTTCATACAAAGATACCTCTAAAGTCAGTTTTCAACATGATTCTGGATTCTTAAACTTGACAGCACCGTGTTTTCAGATTTCCTTTAAGGATGATTCTGTGTATAAGACTCTGGCTTCACAACCTGTGTGCAACGCTAAGCTAGTGGCTCAAATTCCAAGAAGCTGTAAAAATGAAGACACCCCCGTAACTTGACAACAGTAACCTTAGCTTATTGTACCAGTAATAAGCTCAAAATACAGGCTGCTTCTCTGGATATTACACAGAACTTAAAAATAAAGGCGAGAGCCCAGCATGGTGGCACACGCATTCGGGAGGCTGAGGCAGGATTGCCACGTGCTGGAGGGCAGCCTGGACTACACAAGGAAAGCCTACCTATCTCAAAATGCCAAATCGGCTAAAAAAAAAAATCACACAATTCCCACAAGGATACACTTAGTATTTTACTGAGTCGTAAGCAACACGCTACAGATGTGTAACTTGATGGAATTTCCCCAGCCCATGCTTGGGTCCAAAGCAGCCTTTTCCAAAGGATACCGAGAGAGCATTTAGAGACAACAAAATCATCGCCTATCTTGCATATTAAAATAGGGTTCAGGCTCATCTTCCAATTACCAGAGACCGAAAGAGGCTTCACTATGTAGTTTAGACTGGTTCTGAACTCATGACGATCCTCTGGTCTCACCCTACTGAGTGGCAGGACCAAGGCTATACACTACCACGCTCGACCCGAGCCTGGCCAGAGGTCTGCTGGGCATCAGGCTCGGGCGGGGACCACCGGAAGGTCCCGCGAGCCCGGCCCCTCCCCAGTGGGAAGATCGGGAGTCCCTGTCTGTCGCCGGAGTGGCACCCCGGGAGCAGGACGCGGAGTGGGCGCCCGGAGTCGCGGGGCCTGCCTTCCCTCACCTTGCCGCGGTCTTCCTCCGGCGGCTGCAGGGACTCGGGAACCGCGGCCATGGCGACACAGGCCTCGAGCAGAGGCCGCCTGGCTGTGCGAGGAAATGAGAGGCTGGGCCGCCGCCGCCCGAGAGCCTCCCGGGGGCGGCCGCGGCCCCGCCTCCGCCGGCCTCCCTGCCCGACGGCGGCTGGCTGCTTAGCGGTCAGCCACCGTCCCAGAAGCCCCGTGAACAGGCGAGCGACACGCCACGTGCTCCTCTAGAGCGGCCTCGCTCGTTCCCGCTGCCATCCATCTTGGAGCCGGGCAAAAAAGCAACGCAGGGCCTACCCTCGCTCCGCACCACGCGAGAAGCACCGACCGAAGGACCACGACGGGGAACTGCTACGACACTCACTGTAACGGCATGGGTGCCTCAAGGAAGAGAACGCGCTAGGGCGCGGTGGGAATTTATGGCTCAACCCGACTCCAATATGGCGATCAGGTGTGACGTACACAATCTCGCGAGAACTAAGGCGCGCGATTTGGAGGACCCGCGCCTCCGCTTCAGGGGCGGGATACCCACGGATCTCAAATACATGCAGACCTGGCGTAAGGGGGCGGGCGTAGCGCCTCAGTGCATGCTGGGGCCGTTTCCCTGCGGCGGGACCTGACGCCGGCGAGCTAAAGCGCGGGAATGATAAAAGTGCGGATTGCGGGGGCTCTTGGCAGTCCGCTGAGTTAAACCCAACGTAGTGACCTCCCAGGTAGTTCTGCCCCTGTGGTAACCATACAGTCTTGGTTCTTCCCAATTCCCAGCTCCCGCCAGAGGGAAACCGTTGGCGCGCTGACCCGGGCATGTCCGCACCTGCAAGGAATTGGGGACGCGGTTGTGGCCGCACCGAGACACCTTGATCCACGTCTGCAATGAGCTCACTAGCAGACCTGCCTCGAGGGCGTGAGGAGGGAATGAGGGTGCCCTTGCAGATGTGTCCCCGAGGACTCGGCGTCGGGGGCGTCGCTGTGCCGGGCCCGGCCTCCCTTTCCTTCGGATTGAAGATCGGAGCGCCTTGCCTGGCTCCCTCCCACCTGTTGTCATTGAATAAGTGGCGACCCTTCTGGAGTCACTTGGGAAGCAGCTTTCTCCCAGTGTACCCAGAAATTATCTTGGGTACAGTTCCGGTAGCAAGATTGTTCCAGTGCAGCTTCGGTGGCTCAAATACAGTGTGTCTGTACCTTACGCTGTTTTTCTCTTCATATTTTAATAGAAATCCAAACTAAAAGGCACGCGACGTTGCAAACAGACTAGAGAGGTGGAAGAGAGCTGAAGATGAAGGCATTTCAGACCATTTTCAGACAGCTCAGGAGTGTCGAGGGGTTTTCTATAGAACCAGCCCACCTTGCCGGTTTCTCCACTTCCTCCTATTCATGCGGCCCGAAGAAGAAAAAGCCTTACGAAGAAGTGGACCAGGCCAGATACTCTCGGTTAGTAAAATCCGTCTTGACCTCCCGAGGCCCGGTCCGGACTCCAGAATCGCTGCTGGAAGAAGATGCTTTACTCTACGGACCTGTGAGTAAGGCCAAACTCCCAGCGCAGGAGGAGACCCAAGCTCCCGGGAAATGGTTTCCCATCTTCAATCCAGAGCGAAACCAGAGTCCAAACACGAGGGAGCCTTCAGTGCCTTTGAAACTCCCTCTGCAGAGGAATGCCTTGCCCAGCGTGACCCGGATCCTGCAGCGGACGATGACTGCAGCCCAGATTTTCCACCTGGAGAGGTGGAGACAGCGAATGATTCTGCAGCTGGGAGAAGACGGCTTTACAGAATACACTTCAAGTAATTCTCTTAACTCTGGTTCTCTGGCCTCTGTACTTTGTAGAATATAGAGCATTAGTGACAAATGAGGCTCCTTAGAAAAGCTTTACTAGAAAGGAACTACACTACTTTCAAATAATTAGCATTAGCTAGTGCTTCTTGTGTATGAGCTCAGTTTGTAGGACAATCCCAGGAAGCATAGGTGTATTATCTTTATTTTACTGATGCAAATGAAGCAGGTCAAGGGATCCGACTAAATATGTAGAATGCATTTGTTTTGTAAACTACAAGCAATATCAGAGTTGCTTGTTTTTCTTGATGGAAGTCAGTTGCTTGCTGGCAGGGTTCTGGTTGTTTGGTAAGCATTCTGTTCAAAATAGAGGAAATGCCCACTTGCTAGTTCTACTTATCAATGTGAACTAATGGTGAGTTTAAAAATCTGGACACCAAGCAAGAACACCAGTGATGTGTTGCATCTTGGTCAGCTGGCCTAGTCAGGTGCTCTTGTTTAAGAACTGAGAGGTAGGGGCTGGGGATTTAGCTCAGCAGTATAAGCACCTGCCTTGCAAGCAGGCAGTCCTGAGTTCAATTCCCAGTACCGATAAAAAGGAAAAACACCAAAAAAAAAAAAAAAAAAAAAAGATATAAGAACTGAGAGGTAATAAACTTTAACCATTAAGTTCTACCCCAGACAAACAAGAAGAATAGCTTCCTTAAAGCATACTCCAGTCAGAACCAGGCTGTTGACCCAGGTCAATTAGCTGGTCCGTGGGGATAACGTAAGTGTCTCTGACACTTGCTTTCTCAAGAGCATTGCCCTGCTAGAACACAACCACTTTTGTTTTAAGAGGCATGTACGTGTACTTGTCTTCAGGCATGTTAGAAAAAACAGAGCACGATGGCACACCTGTGCAATTCTCCCAGCATTCTGGGAGGCTGAAGCAGGAGGATCACAAGTTTGATCCTAACCAAGAGATACAGCTGTTGCTCCATATAAAGCCCCAGATTCAACCCCCAATCCTGAAAAAAGAAAAGAAACAGTGTAAGTGTGTTAACCCATTGATTTGCTAACACACTATGTAGTCACTTACATTTCAAAGGAAATTAACTCTGGGTGGCACTAGGTTGTGGTCAAGGCCCTTGCCCCTTGAAACATTTCTGCGGTGAGGGTTGAGGACAGTTTTTGGGGGCTGCTGCTTAGTATGGTTAGTTGGTGATGACTGCCAAACTGTTTTGCTCTCTGAGCACGTAGCATACAAATCTGTTAGTGGCATCATCAGTTCAGTTCTTTATTTGTGCCACTAAAATTTAGAATTGATGCTTTCCTCACAAGGAGTTCGTTTTCCTTAGGCCAGGACTATAGCGGCTTTCCAGAACCCTGAAATGACTGATAAGGAGCTAGAGGTAAAAACCTCCTAGTCATAGGAAGTCCAGAGTCTGTAGCTCTGGGCAGAGTAAGGCAGGTGGCTGAGCCCTTGACACTGGAGGGGATGCTGAGTGTGGTGGCACACACCCGTTATCTCCGCACTCAGGAGGCTGAGGTAGGAGGATCACTGTAGGTTTGAGGTCAGCCTGGCTATGTAGTTCAGAGCCAACGTGCACTACATAACAAGACCCAAAACCAAAAAAGTAAAAGGCACAGGAGGGGAGTTTCAGTTTGGAATGTGGATGGGACCCTGTAGGGACTTTCCTGTGGTTAGCTTTGTTAGCACCCTGCTGTGAGTCTCTTGAGCTCCCTGTAAACCTGAAGCAGGAGCAAGTTACCTGTTTCACAGGGGGAACCATGCATAGATCAGGCGCAGGACAGAGGGTGGGAGGAAGGAGAAAGGGGTGGCACCAGGTGCCACGGGGGAGGGGGCGGGAGCAGTGACGGCTCCGAGTGGCATAAGTATTGATCATGGTGGAAAGGGCTGAAATTTGTTTTTTAATTTTTATTTTTCAGTGTTTATTTTTTAAAATCAGTCACCATGCCAGGCATAATAGTGCACACCTGTCACCCCTCCAGGCAGGCTGGCCTTGGCTCCATGGTGAGCTCCGGTCTCTAACCCCCACCGCACACACAGTGCCAGCCAGGCCTCTTGCCAATTCAGCATCAAGATGTGGAGGGAGCATGATTTTTTTTAAACGCAGTCGCATTGAGAATTGAAAACATCTCATTTCTTTTAATTTTTTGGCTGAGTACTCTAACCTGATCCTATTTGTAATAAGTCTTCTTGGGTCATGTTTTATTTTCATAAATGAAAGCATATTTAATATCCTGAGCCTAAAACCTAGATTCCTGTGTTTGCAGCCACTATGTGAAGCATGTGGCCAGGGTCAGATGGGCTTGGGAATGAATCATCTCTGCCAGGCTGGTTGTTTTTTGGGGGTGTGGTACCAAGTGCTGGCACTGAGAAGCCCCAGCTGTTCCCATTTCCAGCAGGTTTGGTTCATCTTTGGGGTCACTGAGCCGATAGATGCATGCTCCAGTTTTCTTTAGATGTTAATTCTGTGAGTCGTAAGCTTCCTCGGGCCTTTCATGTAGCATCCTTTCACGGAGCCAAGTGTGGAGCAGAATTTAGCTCCAATAGAGCTTGGTTTCCCCAGAGCGGTTCCGTGTTTTTGCAGGCTGTGGAACTGACTTCTCAGAGCCCATGGACTGCTCCTTGCAGGTGGGATGTGGCCCTTGGGTTTCCCCCCTGGGCGAGACTGCTGCCCTCTTCTCCACTGCCATCCCCCGTCACCCACGTGTGTCCTGATCTGCTTCCCTGGGGAGCTTGAGTTGAACACTCGCTGCGGAGGCTGGGGTGCCAGTACAGCTTTTGCTTCGAGCATATTGACAGCAGCAGCAGGGCCACCAGGGCTTTGTTCCTAGGGGTTTGATCCTTGCTTGAAAGTGAACACTCCAGAAGCATTGCGGCCCTGCATAGGTCCCCTTCCCTTCTTTCTGTGGCTCTTCTCCTTACCACCAGGCCAGTGACTACACAGTACTTCTTGCACTTAGTAAGCCTGTTTGTGTCTCTTAGCCTGGAAACCTGAGGAGAATTAACCAGGGTGCAGCAGCTGCCTCAGATTTTACCAGGACACTGCGTCCCCTCTCCTTCCAGATCCCCCACAGCTCCTCATTTTTATGTATGTGTGACTTGATTTTTTTTTTTTTTTTGGTACCAGGAACTGAACTCATGACTTCCTGCTTGCCAGGCAGGCATTTGTGCCCCCCTCCCCATGACTTGATTTTTACATCTCACGGTCACTAATCCTATTAACTGAAGGATTCCATCGATTAATTACATTCATATGTAAAAAGAACTAGAGAGAGGCAAACCTAAATCTCTAATGATTATTTCAGAAAGCTATTTAACCTATGAAATTAGATGTTCACAGATAATGGATGCACTCCTCTCATTCCTCGATCTGCAGTTTAGGTTGGGCCTAATTCCATGAGAAATAACTTTCTTTTAATGTGTTTCATTTGTAAACTACTCTGATTCCTTTGGTTTTTGAAAATGCATTCTTAGTTTTCATAAGCTAAAATTTGATGTTTCAAGGCTTGCCGTTTAAAAGGTAAGTTTCTGTGACTTTTTTTTTTGTCTTTTGTCTTTTTATCGGTACCGGGGATCGAACTCACAACTGCCTGCTTGCAAGGCAGGCGCTTATGCCACTGAGCTAAATCCCCAGCCCCCCTATGTCTTTTTTTAAACTTAGTATCAGAGATTTTTCTGAGCATTAGGATTTTAGCACAAATTTTTGTTTTCCTTTTCTGGTTTTCTTTCTAGACCTCTTTCAACAAGGGAGACGCTTCCATGAGGCCGTGGAAAGCCTACTCTCCGGCCGGGGGAGCGGAAACAAGGGGGATGAAAGTCTGCTGGGCTGCGGCTACGTCAGGAGTGTGCAGCACCTCCTCAAAGATGTGTGCGGCGTGCGAGCTCTGGAGAGCGCCGTGCAGCACCATGCCCTGAACTACGCGGGGCTGCTGGACTGCGTTGCTGAGTACCGGTGAGTGGCAGGGAGCCATTCTCTGGCAAGAGAGATTCTTTTCCTCTCGATCCAGGTACTATACATAGCCTCTGCCTCTTGAAAGTCAGACAAGGCTGGATATAGAGGTGGCACACACCAGAATTCCAGCATTCTGTGAGGCTGAGGCAGGAAGGTGGCAAGTTTGAGCCCAGACTGGACAAGTAAATAACACAGCACGACTCTGGCTCAAAATGTAAAAAATAAGTTTAACCTATACCTACATGAGAAGTGGAAGACTGAGTGTTGGGCAGGAGGGCAGATGCAGTATTTAGAGCCATATTGTCCTGGTCAGTCAGCGTTCCACATCTGCATGGGTTCCACTGTCCCTGGATTGGCCTGGTTTCCAGCTGATCTCCTTCCCCCAAAGTTAGATATCAGCTCTAAGCGCCAGTTAGAGTCCAGCATTGTTTCCTGCTTCTCAGAATTCTATTTTTGTTTATCTTTTTCCCTAATTTTTCTTTTTCTTTTTTTTTTTTCCTTATTTTTTGGTACCCGTAATTGAACTCAGGACCTTTTGTTTGCCAGGCATGCACTGTGCCACCGAGGTCTATTTTTGGCCCTCTTTCTGTGTCTTGTTTTCCTGAGACTATACCATGATCCTTTGGCCCTGAAAGTTGCCTCGTCCTGGCTTCCAGGCAGCTGCTGTGGGATAGGAGTTCAGCCTCTCTGCTGCCGGCTGCATTTTGTTTTGTTTTGTTTTTTTCGAGGCACGGTCTCTCTGTGTAGTTCAGACTGGCCCTGGACTCAATGTGTGGCTTAGGCTGGCCTGGAACTCCTGGCAATCCTCCTGCCCCAGCCTCCTGAGTGTTGGGATTACAGGCTCGAGCCACCGTGGCCAACCTTGCTGCTCCTTTTAGACTGTTGCCATATTATCACCAGATTCCCAGGGAGACCAACCAGCAGGGACCTCTTCCCACACAGCACAGAGAGCCCTGACAGGCTAGGGCAACACACCCGTGTCCACCTGGTGCTTTGTTAAACTCAGTGGCAGGGATGCACCCAGCCATGCGTAGGCCCTCAGGTTCCATCTCTAGCACCATAGAAACCAAGGGCAGCAGACTGGGGTCTAGAACTGTGGTGCACGTGACAGTTGTGTGGCGTTGCAACCTGGTCTCTGAGAAGAGTCCCACATGTCCAGAAATATGACAGCTATTTCTGGCTCCCTGTAGACTCCCGAGAGAGGCCCAGTCAGTCCCTTCCACCTGCAGCCTATAGGGTGTCCCCAACATCAGATGCTTTGCACACAGGTTATAAAACTTGCCCACAGCACTGCTGTCTGGTTTCTGTTCTTTGAGCCAGAGCAGCACGTATACCTGTAGTTCTAGCACTCTGGAAGGCTAACGCAGGAGGATCACCAGTTCAAGCCCATCCTGGACAACTTGGTGATTTAGTGAGACCCTGTCTCATAAAGTGAAAAATGGGCTGTGGATGTCACGCTGTGAAGGCCCTAGGTTCAATCCCCAGTACCAGAAGTTTTTTTGAAAAAGAGGGTGGGGACAGAAAGCAGAGACTGGAAGCCACATTGTGGGGTGTGGGCGGGGACCGCATGAGACTGGAAGATTCTGGCCTGAGCCCACCTCAAGGTCCCTCTCTCTTCTCTCGTCTCCCACAGGGGCGAGCTGTGCGTCATTGACTGGAAGACATCCGAGAAGCCAAAACCCTCCCTACGGGACACCTACGACAACCCGCTGCAGGTGGCGGCCTACGTGGGTGCCCTGAACTATGACGCCAACTACAGCTTTCAGGTGAGGCTGCGCTCGGCCACGTGGCCCTCAATGCCAGGCTGTAGCCTCTGGCCCAGGAAGCGCCATTTCTTTCTCCCAGGCTCCTCTCCTGCTCCTCTTGCTCGTGGCCCACACTTCAGTGTCCCGCCTATCATCTGGGTGTCCCGAGTCTTGGGTGTGGTCTTTATTTCGTTATGGCTTTTTGCGTAGGATCTCTGTATGGAGCTCAGACTGGTCTGGGGCTCCCCCTAGTAGCCCAGGCTGGCCTTGAACTCGGTGATCCCCCTACGTCAGCCACCTGAGTGGGATCATAGACACACACTATGATGCTCAGAACCGTGTGCAGTCTTTAGCCAGCACCTCGGGGGTAGCTGTTCCTGTCGTTAGGAGACACTCGTGGAGGTGGCGTGGTCCTGAAGTCACAGACCTCAGCTCTCAGCTAATGGGATCCTTGCTACTGCCCGTCTCTGCACAGGTGCAGTGTGGCCTGATTGCCGTGGCCTACAAGGATGGTTCCCCTGCGCACGCCCACTTCCTGGACCCGGAGCTCTGCTCCCACTACTGGGCCAAGTGGCTGCTGCGCCTGGAGGAATACTCGAAGAAAGACAAGAGCCCAGCTGGCCAGGAGCTGGGTGCAGGTGCAGATCTCCCTGCAGGGACCAACGGGTCACCACCTCCCGCCTGCTGAAAGCTGAGCGGCCACATCAGCAGAAGCAGGAGGTTCCTTTGTTGAACTGTGCTACTGCCGACAAGACTAGGAGAGGCCAGATGCGTCCAGATTTCAGGAGCTGGACATCAGCCTGGATACCAGTGCTGCCACCCTCACGACTCTTGACCCGATGGAGGGTAGGCAGCAGGCGCAGGTGCCTCCCAGGACCCCTCAGGACTTCTCTGCCTTTATCACAGTGCCCAAAGTTCAAGAGAAGATGGGAGGGCTGAGGGCCACACTAGCCAGCCACCACCCCATGCCTCCCTACAGCGTGTCATATAGACCCCTGTGTTTCTGTTAGGGAAATAAGCTCTTCTTTGTTTTGCTTTGCTTTGTTTTTTGAGGCAGAGTCTGGCTGTGTAATTCAAGCTGGACCTGAACGAACTCTACAGCCCAGGCTGGCCTCAAACCCCCTCGGTGATACTCCTGCCTCAGCCTTCCGAGTGCTGAGCTGTGTTCCTGTGTCTGCCCTGGGAGAAGCGCTGCTATCCAGTTCGGGCACTGGCAGTGTCCCATGGCACAGCCGTGCCCCTGGCATGGAGATGCTCACCATGTGGGTTCAGTGGCTGTTTCTGAACAGAGCAGGAAACTTACTGTTTGGGGGAGTCTTCAGCTGTGGGAACACTAATAAAGCCAGTCTTGTTTCCGAGTCTGCTAGGCATTAATTACAAGCTGCCCCGTGCTTGAGAAGGTTCTAAGTGCTGCAGCGGCCCACGTCCACCATGTGAGAGCTGTCAGTCACTGCCTCCCAGCCATTTATAAAAAGGCCAGGCGTGGTGGCATACCTGTCATACTAGCACTTGGGAGGCTTGGGCAGGAGGATCACTGGGTTCAAAGCAAGCCTGGGCTACACAGTTCAGGACCAGCCTAAACTTTATAGCAAGACCCTAACTGAGAAAAAAAAGAAATTTTAGTTATGGGGAGCTGTGTGGAGGCTCCCCCATGCCCTTGTAGATGTGGCTTGGAGTCTGGTTGATTTTGGTACTGGGAACCAAACTCGGGGGCCTTACACTTGCCAGGCAGAGTCTGCTCCACTGAGCTACATCCCCAGCCTACGAGTCTGGTTTTAAGGCAGACTACTGGCTCCCAAATCTGTGACTCCCAATGTCCACACACTTCACTTTTGGTGGTGGTGGTGGTGGCTACACAGTAAGACTTGGTCTCACTGTGTAGCCCTGGCTGGCTTTGAAGTGGGTAATCCTCCTGCCTCTCAGCCTCCCAAGTGCTAGATGACAGGCATGTGCCACCACGCCCTGTTACTTCTGTTCATTTTTACTGATTCCTAACAAAGACTGATGCCTTTTCCCCCCTTAAGATCTGGTCTCTCCTCCAAGCCCTTGGCTGTGAGGACCTGAAAACCTGAGCCCTGGAAAGGTGGCTGGGCTCAGGGGGGCTGGCGCTGTGTTGACAGGGAAACCTGCACCTGTGGCCCTGAGAAACATGGGTTCCTGTTTAACTTGTGAGCATTCAGCCAAGGAAGGAGACATCTGGTCATAACCTACACTGGTCAGGTGGGCAAAGCGGGGCAGAGGGAACTGGGAGTGTTACAGACACCAGTTTCAAGCTGACCCCAGAGAAGAACACTTATTGGCTGATCAGTTGCTAAGTAAAACAGAACCAACTCTTCTTCAACCCCAGAGGCCTGACGTCAAGCAGAAATGTGTTGCTGCTGCTGGACTCCAATCTGCTAAGCCTAGAGAGTTAGACCATTGAGCTGAGTGTGGTGGTGCACGCCTGTCATCCTAGCACTCGGGAAGCTGAGGGAGGAGGCTCACTAAGTTTAAGGCTACATTGTGAGACCCTTTCTCAAAAAACTAAAAGTTTAATGGAAAACATATAAAGAACTCAAGGGGAAAAAAAAAAATCAATCCTCCCAGATTTTAAAATCCAATCCAAAGATGAGCATCTATGATGAATACACACTTCTCAGATAAATACCAGCAGCAAATAAATGCGAAAAAACGTTCAACATCACCGGCCATTCAAGAGAACACTGAGATTTTCTCTCACCCCAGAAAGAATGGCAACTATCAAGAAATCAGTAACAAGTGCTGAAGGCGCTGTGGGGAAAAAGGAACCCTTTTTCACTGCTGGTGGAAATACAGACTGTACAATCACTGTGGAAATCAGTGTGGAGGTTCCTCAACAAACTAGGTTTGGAGGTCCCATTTAACCCAGCTATTCCCCTTCTGGGTATCTTCCTAGAAAAAAAACATCATACCACAGTAATATATGTGCACATATGTTTATAGCAGCAGAATTTGTAATAGCTGGATCTTGAAAATGCCCACTGACTGAGGAATGGATAAAAAGTTGTAATACTTTTTTTTCTTTTGTCTTTTTCCTTTTCATTCGTACCTGGGATCGAACTCACGACTGCCTGCTTGCAAGGCAGACACTTATGCCGCTGAGCTAAATCCTCAGCCCCAAGTTGTAATATTTTATGTAATGGAATGTTACATAGCCATAAAGAATGATAAATGGGATTTACAGGTAAATGGATGCACCTTGAGATCATACTCATTAGCAAACTATGTAAACATTGTCTCAGTATGAGAAGCTGAAAGTAACAACATGTCTATGTATATAAAAAAGTTAAGATACATTACCGATTTTTCTGAGTTCACTGAAGAAAAGCATGTGTGCCACTGTTGTTCAGACAATTGGATGCAGATGTCTTTTGCCCTGGATGAATGATTTGGGGATGACAGTGTACAGTGTATGTACCACTGTTGCACCCTGACTGATATGCTTTGAAATTTTATTGTTTTTTTCTTTTATCTTTGAATAAAATATATTTGAAAAAAATAAGATAGTCATACCACTGATTTCCGAGTTCACTGAAGAGGAGTTGTGCTGATATTGGTCGGACAATTGTAAGCAAATGTCTGTGCTGTGAGTGAATTTTTTGGGGATGACAATGTGCAATATATGCACTGTTGTTGCCTTTGATTGATGTGGTTTGAAATTTTTAGTTGTTTTGTTTTTTCTGATACCAAGGATCGAACTCAACCTTGTACTTACCAGGCAAGTGCTTTTTGCCAATGAGCTATATCCCCGGTCTGTTGTATTTTTTCTTCTTTTCCTTGAAATAAAATGGATTTGAAAAATTAAATAGTAAGTTTATTTTGAGACAATCTGTCATTGAGTTCCCAAGGGTGAGGGCCAAGATCCTCCTGCCTCAGCCTCTGGAATGGCTGGGTGTCAGGCTTGCTCCCTGCCTTTCCCTATCCCCTGGTGGAACATCAGGTCCAGCATGCTTTGATGCTGTGGGTCATGCTGTGGTGGATGCCTGTCCTGCGTCTCTACTGGTGCCAGGGGGCAGAACCGAATAGGACACAGGTGTGGGTGGGGACCCTGGCGGCTCACCTGGCCTGGCCTCTGTCCTGCATTCTCACACTGCGCGAGACAGAGGCACTTAGGGCTGAAGGACCAAATACAGTAAGAGCTGGGGTCAGCACCTGCCACTCTGTCATACACTGACCTCAGTCATGGCCAGAACTGAAGCCGGGCTGGGGGCGCACACGTCACCCCAGCACGGAGGCTGAGGCAGGAGTGTCACCACATTTGAGGCCAGCCTGGCTACCTGGGGAGAGCTAGGTATTTATTTATTGAGACTTCTTAGAAAAAAAATGACCAGACACGGCACTGGGTCCCAGCATGAACGTGATAGCCAGATTCCCCTCTCCTGGCCGATGATGACTTGTAACTCACCTTCCCACCGCATGCCCACCACACCGCTGCCTCGTGGTGACCGTGGTGACCGCAGAGAGCCCAGCCTGGGAGCCACTGGGAGCCCCTGGAGCTGCGTTCTGCTCCGGGATGGGCTGCCGCCTGGTGGCGGTAAAAGCGCACTGCAGCGCGGGCTGAGCCGGAACGCCCGGTGCACGCCCTCCTACCGGCCCGGGCGGGCCCTGTCCACAGCGACAGAGGACGCGCTGTGGGCTGTGCAGAGCCCTGGAGCCTGCACACGCGTCTGCATCTGCGTTGCTGATCTCGAGAGAGGCTGGACGCGAGACGCACGCCTGTCATCCCAGCGCCAGGTCACCTCCCACTGTAGTCCTGCACGTCCGAACAGCGCCTCCTGCCCCCCACACTGGGGGCTCGCCCCACATCCTTCCTGCATCCAGCAGCCCTGTTCCTGCAGCCAGCTGGCATCTCCAAGATTTGCAAGCTTCACTGGCAATTGGGAAGCCAGACTGACTCCCTCACCCTCCACAGAAAAGCGGTGGAGCATCCCACCAGCCTGCACCCCTCTGCACCCCAAAATCTTGCCTTGACTACTGTGCAGTGGAGAGGGAACACTGGGACAGAGCCCCACTGAGGCATGTGAAGGTCTTGTGTGCCGGGGTCTCAGCCCTTTGCACAGGTGCGTTTAGTTTTCTTTTTCGTGTGTGTGGGGTGGAGGGATTGGGAGGTTTTTTGAGACAAAGTCTAGCTATGAAGTTCAGACTGACCTCTGAACTCAGTGTAGTCCAGGCTGGCCTCAAATTTGAGATCGTTCTGTCTCAGCTTCTCTCAGGTTAGGCTCACAGGTGTGTACCACCATGCCAGGCTTGGACAACTTTTAACCAGCCGAGATTGGGGAAACAGCCCTTCAGGCGCAGGCCGGGCAGTGCTCCATGGTCACCCTGTGGTGCCCACTCACCCAACTGCACCTTGTGGCCTCTTTCCCAGCCCCTCAGCCTCACGGCCTCAGCCCCATTCCTGGGCCTCTCACAGAGCCCAGGCCAGCATGTCACTCTGTCGGTCAGCTGGACACCGGGATGTGCCCCGGAGGCAGAAGCCATGGGCCGCTGTCCCCACGCGCACACCCAGACCATGCCGGAGACACAAGCAGCCGACGGTTCCAGCCCGGGAGGAAGCGGGCTCAGCTGTGCCCATCCTATTTGTCATTCCAGCCATCTGCTGTCCTCGAGCAGCTCACCCACGACAGCTAAAACAGTGCACTGGGCCCGGAACCTGCTGGGAAATGTCAGCCCCACGGGAGGGAGGGTCCCGAAATAGCAACTAGGGGCCAGGCGGCAGCGGCACAGATCAGCCCGGGGGACAGGGCCCGGGGGACGGGCACCTCTGGGGCTCCCTGCACTCCTCCTTGGTGCCTGGCCATCCGAGCCCTGTGGGAACCAGCCTTTGCACCAACAAGAATGGAGAAACTGGGTGTGGTGTGCACTCAGCACTCAGGAGGCTGAAGCAGGGGGATCTCTGAGTTCAAGGCCAGCCTGGACTATGCAGCAAGATGCAGTCTCAGCAAAGGAGAGCCCATGCTGAGCTGTGCCAGGTGAGACCATGAAGCACACAGCAAGGAAAGCTGCCTTCAGCCAGGCAGAAGCAACACAAGAGCGCTGCGCTCTCAGCTGCACTGCCGTCACCCTGCCTAGCTCTCTGTCCTAGGCTTGGGGTAGTGCCCTAACCCTAACCCTATCCCTAACCCAGCAGACTGAACCCAGACCCTTTGTGCTGAGCTGCACCCACTATATCCTATATTTTATTTTTATTTGGAGACAGGGCCTCACCAAGTTGCTAAGGTGCCCAGGCTGGCTCAACCTTGTGATCCTCCTTGCCACAGCCTCCAAGGGCTGGAATGATAGGTGTGCACCACCACACAGGGTCAGATCCTCTGTGGCAGTGATGCAGGCTGGATGCCATATTCAACCTGCCCTTCCCTCTCTCCATGTCTACCCTCTAGCACACCTTGGGTCCCCATGACCGTGACTGGGTGATGAGACTGGTGGCTGCCACCCCACCTCCTGCTGCCAGTGGCTCCAGCAAAGCCTCAGGTGGTGCCAAGCTCCTCTGTGTCCCCTGCAGCCAGGATGACCCCGTTCCTCATTGCAGAAGCCAGGACCATCACAGATGGACAAGCAGACGTGGGTCTGCACCAGCCCACACCAAACCTGCAGCCAGCCTGGCTCTATTTTAAACCCACCCAGCACAGCCACTGCTCTCTGCCTCCTCCGCACTGACATGGCCAGGAATCCTCACGCCCTGCTTTTTTATTGGTCTCCCTGCTCCTGCCACCGCCTCACTCACCCAGTTCTGCACTCTCAGCCCCGAGTACACATCACCCAGAGCAGGTTGGTCCTCTGCTCAGTGCTCGGCCTGGAATCCCAGCTAGAAGAGGCTAAGGCAGAGGGTTATAAGTTCCAGGCCAGAGCAACTTGAAATATTTTTAAAGGGCTAGAGATAGACCTTAGTGATACAGCCTTTCCCTAGCATACCTGAGGCCCAGGTTCAGTCCACAGTGCTGAAAAAACAAAACAAAACCCTGTCTGTGGGGCTGGGGATTTAGCTCAGCGGCATAAGCACCTGCCTTGCAAGCAGGCAGTCATGAGTTTGATCCCCGGTACCGATAAAAATGAAAAAAAAAAAAAAACAACCCTCTCTGTAGCATCTGCTGTAGACAGTTTCTGCTAGGTTTGTTTGTTTGTTGAAACAAGGTCCCACTATGCAGTTCAGGCTGGCCTTACACTCACTATGTAGCCCAGGCTGGCCTTGAACTCCCGGCCATCCTCCTGCCTCAGCCTCCTGAGTGCTGGGATTACAGACATTCACCACCCCAACCAGCTTCAGTGAGTTGTACATTTATCTACTTGTTTATTGTCTGCCCCTCCCTAAGAGGCTGTGGTCGTTACAGCAGGGCCTGGGGACTCTTTTTGTTCCCTTAATGTCTAGAAGGGCCCCTGGTCAGCCACAGGCACTAGAGAAGTGTGTTGTGGTACAGGAAAAACCCTCCTAACTCCAGCTCGCAGCACCCTCCCCAAGGCCTGTGGCTCTTCCCTGACAGTAGCTGGTGTCCTCGGTGTCTTAGACCCTCACCCTGGGAAGTGGCCTGCAGATCATGTCTGGAGTGGATCAAGATCAGAAGTCCTCGTGGAGTCCTGGAAAGTGGGCAGGAGGCAGCCAGGGAAAAGACCACGGAACAACCAAGCTTCCCCTGGGCCAAGAAAGAAGCCAAAGCTAAGCGACATCCGGGAGGACAGCCAGCAACGTAAATGGCATCTGATGCTGTGTTCATGCAGATGAGCTCGCACTCCAGGAAATCAGGGCGTGCAGAGGTCAGGCAGGGCCGGGGTAAAGCAGACACAGTGCTGTTCCCAGCCACCATGGCCACCAGCCCCATCCACCCCGGAAGACGAAGGCAGCCGAACTGCTGGAGGCCGCTTCCCTATCAGATTGGCTGGGGACCAAACAACACGGCGTGGGCCCAGACACGGGCCCTGCAGCCACCCGCCACAAGTTGGCAGGGTCCCCGTGGAAGACAACTATGCCAGGGCTCGATCACCAGGCTGACTCTACTCCAGAAGGCGGCAGAGGGGCTGGCAGGCAGCTCTGCGTGGCACTCACAGCCGTGGCTGGGCTCCAGAACCACAGACCAAAGGTTTTTTAACTGAAAAAAGAAGTTGGAAAAAAAGACCAATGCTGGGCGTACCTAGTGACGGAAGCCTGTGATCCTGGCACTCTGAAGGCTGAGGCAGGAAACTCACCAGGAGTGTGAAGCTGGCTTGGGCTGTGTAATGAGTTCCAGGCCAGCCTGAAATACACATCGATATCCTGTCTCAAGCTGCCACCCCTCAAAAGAAACACAAAGAGATATAGAACTGCTCTGGAATGAACTACTTGATGTATTATTAAAAGAAAAGTGCCAAGTACCACATAGTGTGCATAATATACCCTCTGCTAATTCATACTGGAAGGCAACAGTGACAGGAGAGAATATACAGCTCACAGCTTGCTGCTGTATGGGTAAGGTTAGAGAGCTGGTGACAGTGGCTGAGGACCACAGAGACTGCAGGTGAGGGACCAGTTCAGAGTGACTTTTCTTTACAGAAGTTATTACATAAGTACTTACACAATTTTCTCCCCATTAGGAGGCTGAGGCAGGAGGATCCTCATGAACTCAAGGCCAGCCTGGGCTGCACACCAAGTTCAAGGCCAGCCTGAATGTCACTGGGAAATGCTGCCTTAGAAAACCAAAGAAGGCACCAGGATATAGCTCAGTGACAGAAGCGCCTGTCTTGCAAGCACAATGTCCTGAGTTTGATTCCTGGTACCGAAAAAAAGGAAAAAAAACCCCGAAATTTCCTTCCCAAACACTACAAAATCTGTGAGACTGATTGACTCAGCTGCAAAGCTGACCTGGGAGAGGCTGCAGGGCCAAGACCTCAGTGTTTCCATCCTCGGAAGCCCAGGTGACTTCTCTCCCACCTGGTGGCCTGCAGGCTTGGAACCTGGCTCCTGCAGAGCTCAATGCTGTGCGCTAGGCATCAGTCACTTCTTTCCAGGCCTCTTGCTCAAGCTGGAGGTCATGCTCCAGGATGAGGCTGCAGCTAGATTTCAGTGGATCTCAAATCTCTTTTTTTCTTATTTTTGAGACAAGGATTTGCCATGCAGCCCAGATGGCCCTCAAATCCAGATTCTCATGCCTCGGCCTCCCAAAAAGTAATTTTGAACTGGGTTTCTATCATTTACTACCCAGAGTGCTTCGTCAGCACTCTGAAATGGGCCACAGGCCACCTGGTTAACTACAAGGATGCCCTGCCTGGCTCATGCTGGGATCTGCAGTCCCCAGACCCCGCCCCTTTTGGCCTTGCTCTGTGGCCACAGCTGGGAGACACAGGTGTTGGCTGCATGTCCTCTGGGGTCACAGCTATTCCTGTCACTGGCTCTGTCCCTGGAGGCTGCCCCCAGGGCCACCCAGAACCCATATCCAGCCCTGCCCCACCAACAGCACCTGAATGTGGCCGTGCAGACCACAACACATGCCCAGGACTCCAGGTGAGGTGGCTCAGACAGAGTCACCAGGAGCTGGGGGGGCGGGGGAGTCCCCAAAGCCATCTGGGTCCTGTAGTTGAACCTGAAGACTTCTTCTGTTCTGTTTTGTTTCTTTGAGTCGGGGTCTTGTTTCTTTGAGTCGGGGTCTTGTTTCTTTGAGTCGGGGTCTTGCTATGTAATCCAGGCAAACCCAAAATTCAGTAAGATCCTCCTAACTCGGCCTTCCGAGTGCTGGGCTCCTTTCTGTGTAAGGGAGGCCAGGGAAAGGGCAGCAGAGGGCTCTTACCTGACAGCCCTGCAGTGACTCAACCACCTACACATCAAAGAGGCCTCACCAAAGGCTGCTTCCTTCCTCCCGCTCAGGAGGGAAATGGGGGCTCAAGCTGACAACACCCAGATATCAGCAGAGAGCCAGGCCCAGAGCAGCAGAGGGGGACACAGGGACAGCGATAGGAGAGGAGGGGACAGAATGCCCAGGAGGGGATGGAGCGCCCGGGCTGGCTGGGCAGGCATCTCCCACTGCACACTCCAGGCACAAGGACCCAGTGAGGCCTCGGGAATTGCCAGTGGTCTGTCTGCCCCCAGCGTGACATCACAGCCGGCTCCAAGTGCTGGCTGCCCCAGTCCAGTGTGGCGGTACACACCTGGGTTCCTAGCACTTGGGAGGCTGAGGCAGGATTGCCACAAGACCCAGGGGCTGCATAGTGAGTTCAAGGCCAGCTTGAACTGCAAAGCTAGACCCTGTCTTAACACCACCCCAGTGAAAATGACACCTGCCAGCCAGACGGCCAGAGGCTCACCCTATAATCCAACCCCAGAGGCTTAGGCAAGATGGCCAGGAGTTCAAGGCCAGCCTGAGCCACACAGAGAAACCCAGTCTCAGAAAAATAAAAAGATTTGCTCTCCAGCCCCTCCCACCGATGTAAAACCACCAACTCCTCCAAATCACCAGCCTCCTGCAGCAGAGCTAGAACTCAACTGCCAATTTTGTTTTTGAAAGTTTCACACGAACATTTCATTTATTAAAATAATTTCTGTAAACTCTCAAAATAATAAAATTCACTTTCCAGTCTTGAGAAGTATTTCAAGGCACCATAAAACTATGGTCTCTCTAAGTGCAGCCCTTCCTCCACATTCGAAAATCCTATTAAGATCTTGTGGGGGACCCAGCATTGGCAGCACAGAAAAAGGACCTGGCCAAGGGGGACAGAGCTCGATGTCACACAGGAGATGGTCACCTAGGAAGGGATATGCTGCCATCCTGAGTAGACAAAGACAAACCTGACCCTTGTGACAAAGAAGGGCAAGTGAGCGCCAGCAATGGTGAATACACCTGTGACTTCAGCATTCAGAGAGGCTGAGGCAGGAGGGTTCCAAGTTGGAGCTCAGCCCAAGCCATTTACTGAGAGCCTGTCTCAAAATAAAAAACCAAAGGCTGAGAACGTAGCTCCGTGCAAAGGCCCCGGGTTCAACACCCAGGACAGGGAAAGGATACAGGCAGCGGCTGAGGGCGGGGCCCTCACTCATGGGCCTCCTCCTCACTTGGGCTGGTACCCCCGGGGTGCCCAGCTGCCAGCTTGCTCTGCAGCAGTGCCGCCAGCTTCTTGGAAGTCTTTTGCAGTAGGGCACTGCCTGGGTGTGCATGGTGTACGTGCAGGTATAGGTCCTCCTGCGAGGGCCCCGTGTGGCCGCAGTCCTCACACACGTACAGCTTGTCTCGCCGCTGCTTGTAGGCATACTGCTGGTGCACACCATGGATCTTCTTCAGGTGGGACTCTAGTGAGCAGCGCTGTGTGAAGGCCTTGTGGCACACGTCACACTTGTAGGGCCGGATGCCTGCAGGAATCAGTGACAGGTGTGTCACTGCCGGGTCACCAGCTCCCGGCTGGCCACCTCGCCAGCAAAGATCACCGTGAATGGGGACGGGCAGGACGTGGGGACTGTCTAGAGGGCAACGTCCCTGAGGCCCCACCCACAAGAGGGAGACCTTGTCTACCCTACTTCATGGGCCTTTGTGTTCTCAGCCAAGCATGGCAAAGGAAACTGGAGCCCACACCTGCCACCCGGTGTCCAGGAGGCTAAGGCAGGAGAGTCCAAAGTTGGGCCCGGCCTGGCAACTTATTGTGTCTCAGACAGATTCTGTCTCAAAATAAATAACAAATAAAAAGTGGGTGAGGATGGGGCTCAGTGCAAAGGCCCTGGATTCAGCACCCAGCACTGAGGAGCAGAGAGGCAGGCAGAGACAGAGACAGAGACTCACAGCCCCAAAGCAACCCCAACTGCAGCATAAGGACAAGGACAAGATGCAATCCAGGGCAGCAGAGGAGGTCGCCGTGAGTTGGAGGCCAGCCTGGGCTGCAGAGCTCGGCCTTGACCCCTCCTGTACAGAACCCCGAGGACAGTGCCACAGATCCCGAAGCACCAGGCCCGGCACCCTCCACGGGGCCAAGTGTCTTTGTCCCCACGCAGGTTGGGGAGGGTTCCCAGCTGCTCTGCTTGACAATTTCCTGCTCAAAATCGGGAAATCCCCCAACGAGCCAAATCATATCCATTTCTCTTCCAGTCACTTCAAAAACATGTCATCTCTTATGGTGCCCTGCCAGCGAGGCTGCCTGGAACAGTGTCCTCACACAACATCACCCGGCCAGTGAAGCACAGTGAATGTGTTATGTCCCTACTGGGAAAACGCCCCAGGCACAGAAGCTGCCACAAGGCACCAAACAGGGACACAGCAGAGTGGATCTTTAGCTGGGTGCAGTGGTGTCCACCTGCAACCCCAGCATTTGGGAGGCTGTGAGTTTAAGGCCAACCTGGATTACAGAGCAAGACCCTGCCTCAAAAATCAAAAAGAAAAAGGAAAAAGAAAAGAAAGAAAAAGATCCTTAGTCTTACTTTGTTGAGAGAGGGTTTTACTGAGAGACAGGCTGTGCTTAAACCCAAAACCCTCCTGCCTCAGCCTCCTAAGTGTTGAGATTATAGAAATAAACCACAATGCCTGGCTTCTTTTCGAATTTGGTTTTTGTTTTCTTGAGATAGGGTCTCACTCTGGAGCCCAGGCTGGCCTGGAACACAATGCCATCCTCCTGCCTCAGCCTCCTGAGTGCTGGAATGGCAGGCATGTGTCACTGAGCCTGGCTGATTTTATGCCTGGCCACATTCAGTTTGCTCAGCCCTAATTCTGGGGTTCAGCAGCCAACACAGCCAGTTGGTGAGTCAGCATGAGATCCCCCAAGCAGCAGCCTCGAGTGCCACTCCAGCTGGTCCCAATCTTGTGAGGGTCACCAGCGGGTCACCTCTGAGGAACAGGAGAGGAGAAGATGTGAGCACCAGCCTGGGGCTCGGGCCTGGGCTGCCCTCTTTCTCACTTGTAGTGACTTCAGGAGGCTGGAAATCTTCCAATTCTTCTTCTTCTTCTTCTTCTTCTTCTTCTGTTTTTTTTTTTTTTTTATTTAAAGACAATAATCCTACTTCAGCCTCCTGGGTGCTAGAAAGACAGGCATGTGCCACTGCACCCAGCAATATTCTGGTTCTTGTCCCAGCATTAGTTGCATGGTGTGTTCACTTTGGGAACTCCCTCCATCTATGGATTTAGGTCCTTGTGACTTGTGTGCTTTTTTTGGATATATGTTATCCTCCATGAAAAGTTCACTTAGGGAAATATTTTGAAAGAGAAAACAAGGTTTCTGTTAGCGGCCCACTCTGCAAGGCCAGGCTGGCACCCGAAGGACAATAAAGCATGATCAGAACTAGAAAAGAAAATAGAATACAGCGGCCCTAAACCAGGCACCATGGGGGTGAGGAGCTCCCCAGACGTGGGGACTCTAAATGCTGAAGAGGCTGAGGATCCAGGGTTTGCACAGGGTCCTCAGGAGGCTGTGGAGGGTGGGTGGCAGCCTGGGTGTGGAGAGAGGCATTAGGAAGGGATAGTTTGATGAAATAGGGCAGGACTGGATAGTGAGCCACTGGAAAGGCTCAGGACGGGGGGGATTTTCCTAGGGGGCTGTTGGGATGATGCTGTGGGGCAGAGTGGGGATCAGATGACAAGACTGCATTAGTAGATTTTAAATGATTTTTTTTTTTTTGGTGGGTACCAAGAATCAAACTCAGGATCTTGCACTTGCCAAGTAGGCAGTGCACCGCTGAGCTACATTCCAGACCCAGGTTTTAAGCAACTTTTTGACACTGGGGATTGAACCCCAGGGCCTTCTCTCTGAGATTATCTCTCTGGTCCTTTTTTTTTTTTTTTAATTTTTGGTACTGGGGATCAAATTACAACCTTGCATCTTGCCAGGTAGGCACTTATGCCACTGAGCTAAATCCCTGGCTCTCTCTGGCCCTTTTTAAAAAGAAAAGGTTTTTTTTTTGTTTTGTTTTGTTTTTTGAGACAGGGTCTCTCTAGGCCACAGCCTCAGCATAGACTGCCCTACCACACTCAGATTTCATTTCTGAATTTTTTTTGAGACAGGTTCTTGTCCCCGCTGGCCTTGAACTTACTGCAATCCTCCTGCTTCAGCCTCCCAAGTTCTAGGATCACAGGTATGGGCTACCATGCCCAGCAGCTGCCCAGCTTTCAAATGCACTCATCCCACTATTCTTGGTAGCTTTGGCAGCAGCTCTGAAGCTCTCTTTCCTGAGGCCTGGTCCTGCTTTCACAGCTGCCTCAATGCCCAGAATCAACTAGAAAGTCAGTCATGGTCATTCTGACCGGGGAAGAACCAGAAGTCACAGACCAGTGGATGGGGACAGAGCATCCTGTTTTCAACAGTCTGTCTTCCCCTAGATGCCCTCAGCACCTGCACCCATCGCATGCAGGACTGTGCCTCACAGAGCCCCACAAAACAGAGGCTCCGAAGCTGCTGCAGGACATGGCCAGGATGGTGGTAGGAGTGGGTTCCCAGGAAGGGTGCGCGGCCACATGCTCTACTGTGAAAACATGAGTCACAAGTGGTCACTGCGCCTTCTGTCCCGGCGTTTAAGGGGGCCTCCTTCCCAGAAACAAAACACAGTGCTGGAAAGCGTCTCAGAGCCGCACCCTGCCGGCTGTGACTGGGGCACTGACTTAAGGTCCCACCCCACGTGTGTCAAGCACCCCAATTCTTCAGACCCTGCTCCCCAAGTCTGGACTGAGAACCCTCTTCCACGGGTTGGAATGGGCCAGAAGTACTGTCCAGGACGCCCACCGCCCGTGGCCTCACCTGTGTGGGTGCGCACGTGCCGCTTCAGGTCGAAGGTGTCATTGAAGCCCTTGCCGCAGAAGGTGCACAGGTGCCGCTTCACCTGGCTGTGGCACTTGAGGTGGCGGTTGAGCATGCGCTGTAAGCGGAAGCCCTTGCCGCAGAGCTCGCAGCTGTGCATCGCCGAGTCACTGCATGTGCCTGTGGTGAACTGGAACAGAGAGGGGCCATGAGAGCCTGGGACTCATGCAGGGACCCACGGGGGCTTGGCTGCAGGGAAGGTGATCTTCTTCCTCCTGCAGATCAGACTGCTAGTTCCTGGACCAAAGGGCCTCTGGCTGATGGAAAGGAACCTTCCTTGCAGGGCGGAGTGGCTCCTGATGTTGAGAGCCAGCAGCCACCTTGCAACATGAGGCACAGACCAGCACTGAAGATGATAGGGCAGAAGGAGGAGTCTGGTCCTGTCCTAGACAGTCCCCACAGAGGGCCACTAGTGCTCCTTCCTGCGGTGCATGATGCCCGTCATCAGGAGCTGAGCATTGCTTCTTTCCCCAGGTATAGGCTGGACTACGACCCCTTGACTAGCAGATGAGATAGAGTTCAACAGTGCCCTGCTCCTGACTCACAAAATCTCCAACAATGACGATACCAGGGCCAGGCACGGTGATGCAGGCTGGTCATCCCAGTACTAGAGAGGCCGAGGCAGGAGGATCACAAGGTCTAGCCCAGTCTCAAAATAAAAAAATATAAAAAATAGAAGGGCTGGAGACAGCTCAGCATGAAGGCCCTGGGTTCAATCCTCAGTGTGGACACACATTGACACGCATGCCGCACGCACACGCAAACACACACACACACAGTTGCTAAGCCACAGGGAACGATGACAGGAAGAGAGCCCAGGTCCCATACAGACACAGCTTTGGGGACGGGTTCACTCCACAGGGGATCAAATCCTCAGACAGGAGTCAAGTGCGTGGAGGGCCAATGACACCCCTCTCTTTCCAAAAACTTCTGAGGGGTTTTGGCTCCCCCAGCCCAAAGCCCTGGTGTCACCAAGTGTGGCCCAGAAGCGGTGTCCCAGCCTTAAGAAAGCCCAGTTACCCGGACAACTGTCCCCACGAGACCACCACAGTCCAGGGACAGAGACAGGTGCCAGACTGGGGCCCCAACCAGTGGGGGCACAGCACCCCAAGGGTCACCTGCCCTGAGGTGGCCAGGGAGGAGGGGGCAATGGAGACCTCAGGCAAGGCCAGGGATATGGGGACCAGCATGGGGTTCCATACGGGGCAAGGGAAGGACACCACAGCGGAGGTCCTCTCAGAGAGACCTTTGGGATCCTAATGGAGCTGAGATAATCAGACGTGAGACGGACCCTGGAGAGCAGGGGACAGCCAGAGCAGCCAGGCCAGTGGCCCAATCCAGGTGGGCACCCTCATCCCCACTGGCCCAAGGTCCCCAGGTCCCTTGCTGTCCAGCCACCCTCCTGGTCCCTACCTCCCCTGAGGGGACAGGGAAAAACTATATGTGGCCACTAAGTGCCCTGCACGCCTCAAGGTCAGCTCTACACAAGGTAAAGATCATGGGCAAATTATCGAGGGAGAAGGATGAAGGAGAAACACAGCCTGTGACTCCTGGTAAAGATTTCCAGGCTGGCGGCCTTTGAAAGCATTGCCAACTGCAATTAAAACCTGAACTCTTTCTGATTGATTGATTGATTGATTGATTGATTGATTGAGACAGGGTCTCAATGAAAAGTCCAGATTGGCCTTGAACTCACTATGCAGCCCACGTTGACCTCAAACTCACAGTGATACTCCTGCCTCAGCCTTCCAAGTGCTGGGATAACAGGTGTGCGCCACCATTTCTGGCCATAAAACCTGAGCTCTGGTGCAGAGTTTAGTCTTTTTAGTAAATGCTTATTTTTTAAAGTGCTCCACGTGGACTGTGGCAGAGAGCTTCTACTGCTATCCTGAAGGAAAAGCTCAAATCACCGGCACTATTTGTTGGAAAAGAGTAAACTCCAGAAGGGCACAGACAAGGGCTCTTAGCAACAACTCAAGAGGCACCAAGGAGAAGCGAGGGAGAGCACCAGAGCAGCGGGCAGGGCAGGAGGGTACAGAGGAGGCGCTGGAGCCCAAGGGCCTCTCCATCCCAGGCAACCTTCTCTCGGGTCTTCTTGGTCCAGAAGCAGAAATTCTCCAAGCTGGCCCTTCACAGAGCCGTTTTCATTACTCTGTCGCCTCTCCATCCCATTTCACAGTGCTGTAACCGAGTCACCACCGACTCATTTAGGGACCTCACCCCAAACTGCACCAAGCTTGGCGTGGGATCATATCCATGATCCCAGCACCCAGAAGGCTGAGGCAGGAAAACCACTATGAGTTTGCTGTGAGCCTGGGCTCCACAGCCAGACCCTGTCTCAAAAAAAAAAAAAAAAAGCAAAGCAAACTGAATGACAGTGGAAGAACAGGGACAACAGAGCAGCTGGGAACCAGCCAGTGGCACTGCAGCCAGGAGCTGCCCAGTGCCCAGCCCAGGGCAGACTCCTGGAGGTTCAGCATCACCACCCTTTCCAATGCAACAGCAGGGACAGTGGCCCAGTCGCTCACAAAGGAGAGAAGATGGGGTCAACGCTTTCCACCTATTCAGTGTCGGGTGACAGTACTCCAGGCACAGACCCAACTGGAACAGCAAGAAACTTGTCCCGTTCTCCACGTAACCCTGGATCTGCCTCCTCCCTTCCCGTCTATGTATAGGGCTGGAAACTGAACCAGGGGCCTTCATACTGAACTACATCCCGGGCCTTTTTATTTTTATTTTCCAGACAGGGTCATGGTAGGTTCCTGTTTCCCAGGCTGGGCTCAAACTTAAAATCCTCCTGCCTCAGCCTCCTGAGTGTTGGGATCACGGCGTCCACCACCACCCCCGGGGTCTTCAGTCCGACTTCCCATGTGCCACTGCATGGTGCCCTGCCTGGTCTCCCCAGTTCAGTGTCCTGTCCCAGAGTGGGTGACAACATGGGAGACACATCTGGCTCCTGGAAGGACATTGCATGGGCCCAGGTGCGAGTCCATGGCTGAGCCACCTTTATCCACAGGTTTGTCCCTAACTTAGCCACCTAAACGTTCAAAAAGAGTGGCAGCCACCCTTCACTCCATATCGCTGGAGGCAGGCAGAGCTACCCCACAGCCACAATGTAGCCCCTGGTGGCTCACGCCTGTAATCCCAGCATTCGGGAGGCTAAGGCAGGAGGATGGTTGCAAGTTTGAGACCAGCCTAGGCTTCAAAATGAGCTTGAGGCCAGATTGAACTTCATAGTGAGACCCTGTCTCAAAAAGACAAAAATGGGCTAGGGATTTAGCTCAGTGGCATAAGCACCTGCCTTGCAAGCAGGCAGTCGTGAGTTCGATCTCCGGTACCGATAAAAAAAAAAAAAAAGACAAAAAGAAAAGGAATGCTGAAGAAGCCTGGTATGGTAGTCAGACCCATGATCTCAGCACTCAGGAGGCTGAGGCAGGAAGATCGCTGTGAATTCAAGGCCCAACTTGTGCAATACAGCAAGGTTCTGCCTCAAAATGAAACAAAAGGATCATAAAGCAAACCAAAGAAATACAAAAGGAAACCCTGAAGAATGGAACAGAAACCCAGCCTGGCTGTGTGGTGCTGGATGTCATCTAACACCCCTGCGTCACAATGCCCCTACCTACAACAGCACTGTCTACCACACGAGCAGCCCAGAGTTGGAGTACAGTTCCTGCTCCACCAAGACTCATCTGAGGGGTCAGAAGCAAGTCACTGAGCTTTACAAGTCTCCATCTCACACCTGTAAAATATGGATAATGATACCTGCCTCTTGGGAATAAGTCAAACACTCAGGAAGAAAAGCTATTTAATCTGGGCATGATGGCGCACACCTATCCCTGCCAGCACCCTGGGAGGCTGAAGCAGGAGGATCATCATGAGTTCAAGGTCAAAGCTAGCTCAAGGCCAGTCTATACTACATAGTGAGACCTTATGTCAAAAAAGAAAAAAAAAGAAAAGCTACTTTGGGGGGATTTCCTTTTGGGAGTTGTAGCCATTGTTGATCCCTGTGGTTTGGTTTTGGAAGACCTATATCATTTTCATTGTTTTGTTGCGTTGGGTTTTATTGTTTTTTGTTTTGTTTGATTATGTCAAATCTGATGGTAAGAGCAGCTATTTCAAAGATAGCAAGATTTATGGTAGCAATTTTGGATTTACTATTGGCTTGTTTTGAAATCCTTTATTGCATTCATTGTCTTGTTTTTATTGTCTCTATTCTATTCTGTTCTGTTTGATTTTTACTATATCTGAAGTTATCTTGCAGCTATTTTGAAGACATCAAAAGGCATCATGATAAGTAGTGTTGATTTCATTAATGTTTTTAGGCCTGTGTCTTACACTGGTTTGTTTTGATTGTTTTATTCTGTTTTATCTTCAAAATAAATAAAAAGAAAAGAAAAGCCCTACTTTAAAGGACCCAGCACCAGTAATCTTACCATGATTAGACCACCTTCAAAATTCTGGGATCCTAGGTAAAGCCAAATGGACCAGAATCCCGTTTGTCGGTTTGCTTTTGAGTTGCTCTGTGATGCAAGGCAAAGAGCAGGAACTTCTGGTGTGAGTCCAAGCCTAGCCTTTTGCCAGTGCCTCTGTACCCCAAATATCTGCCAGTGAGACGCCCTGGAGTCAGTGCAGGAAGATGCAGACTTCATCCCTGGTGGCGGTGGCGGTGGCGGTGGCGGTGGCATGTGTGTGTTTCTGTACAGAAATCTCTGCATTGCCCTGCAGGGAGCCTTCCAAAAAGGTCTGGTCTTCCCCTTCATCCAAAAGTAACACTTTTCGAAAGCTTATAAATGAAGTGGGGAGACCACCACAGAGGATGGGAAACAACATCAGTGCTGAAATAACAACGGCAGGAGACAAAGACTGGAGGAAGCGATTCCTGCAGCCAGCCTGGCGCTTCTCTGCAGGATCTTGGCTTGCCCTTTAGAAGACACTAAGAGTCCTCCTCCAGCGCTGCTAAAACCCAGATCCCTGCCGCAGAACAAACCCAGCATTGTACCTGGGCTGCCACAAGGGTCAGGAGCATCCGAGGAACAGGGACCTCGGTGGCCTCTGTGACCAACTTCAAAGCTGTCTGGGATCACTTACCTGTCAGAGCGCCGAAAGAAAGAAGCCCCCAGAAAACGGGGTCAAGCCCCGAGCTCCTATAACTGCTGCCAGCACCAGGGCAGCAAGTGCAGGTCCATGTCCTGTGGGTGGGCACGCTAGGTCCAAAGCACCCGTGGACAAGCTCTCCCCTGGCACCTAGGACATCTCCTACTTCCTCTGGGATTCAGACCCCCCATGGACCACTTCCCAAGGCTTCGCAGCTCCCCTTTTTAATGTAGAGATGAGGAAGGGAATGTATCTGGTGAGTCCAAAGATGGAGGCTCAAAGATGGGGCTCACAAGTTATCACACCCACAGTATGGCCAAAGCATCATAGCTGTACAATGACAGGACCACCGTATCAGATGCACCGATGTCGCACAGTATGCTACGCCAACACCAAAGATCCTTGGGCTGGGCTTTGCCACTAAACAACTGAGAGCCTCAGTGAAAATCACCTCTAAATTTCCATTCCCGTGCTGGATCCTTGGTTTGGTCTCTGGTACGAAGGATGCACCTTGAACACAGAAGACCTGGCCAACTTCAAAGGCCCAGGAAGGGCTGCTGCCAGATGGCTAAGAACAATGAACAGTAGCATCCAGACTCCCCTGTAGCAGGGGTTAAACCGAGGCCCAGGCCTGTGCTTCCAACCACACACGTTGTCAGGAGACTCCAGGGAGGCCCTCAGTTAACTGTGCAGAAGCCAGCGGGAGGCGGCAGCCTTACACCCCACATTAGCAGAAGCCCTGAGAGGCATGCAGGGGCCCCAGGGAGGCAGTGGCTTCCTGGCTACCCACCCAGGTGGCTCTGAGTCAGCCTGGAGCTGGGCTTGGTGGTTCCTTAGTTCATCTGGTCCCACATAATCAGCCATTCTTTGCTTAAAATAGCTGCCATCGATTCTGTTGTCTGCAACCAAACCCATGTGGTCCCTTCCAACAGTAAAAACCCTTCTCCCCAGGATTCAAATTTCAAATTGGTACAGGGCGGTACATGTCTGTTATTCTAGGGCTGGAGAGGCAAAGGCAAGGGACTGCAGCAGGTTCAAGCCAGCCCGGGCTACAGAAGGGCAAGAACTTGTCTCAAAGCACAAACAACAACAACCACCAAGCTGGTACAAGGAGTTGGGCAGGTGACTCAGTGGTCCCCTACTGAGTATTCCACGCTCAGCCTTGTGGAGCATTGCCCTAGTTTGGTTAAGGCCCTTGGTTCAGTCTCCAGAACTGTAATCAATCAATCAATCAGTCAATCTGCCATTATTAATACAGTGTTCTCCTACTCCTCCTTTTCTTCCTATTAGGTTAACTTATTTTTTCTTTGTCTTTTTGAGACAGGGTCTCACTATGCAGTTCAGGCTGGCTTTGAGCTTACTTTGTAGCCCAGGCTGGTCTAGAACTTGCAACAATCCTCCTGCCTCAGCCTCCTGAGTGCTGGGATTATAGGCATGAGCCACCATGTCCAGCTGCGCCACCACGTCCAGCTGCCCAGGCTGATCTTGAACTCACAATGATCTTCCTGCCTCAGCCTCCCAACTGCCAGGATTACAGACGTGCACCATGACACTCAGCTAGTTAGGTTAACTTTTATCCAGCACACACATTTAAGCAACTCTCCAGATCTTGCTTTTCCCATTTCCTGGGCATTCCTTCACGCGTGTCTAGCACCTGTGCCTTCTCTTCTGCCTGCATTCTTACTCTGTGTGGACTTGTGTCCCCTGTGAGACACAGTTCTACCGAGTACGGGTCTTGCAGCCCTACAGGGAGTGCTCTCTGGCTGTGGCAGGAGCACTTCACGTGGAGTTTGGTTGGCCAAACACACAGCGGGGTGGGCAGCAAGTTTCACTGCGGAGGAGAGGAGGGAATTTAATTTTGCCTCAGGAGACAGGAAACAAGAGGTAAGGACTTCTGTTCCCTTCTAAACGTCACATGAACACTTTTTAAAAAAAAAATCTACTTAAAATCATAATTCACAAAGCCAGGTACTATGGTGCACACCTGTCATCCCAGCCACTCAGAGGCTAAAGTGGGAAAGTCAGAAGTTCAAAGCCAGCCTCAGGAGCTTAGTGAGACCCTGTCTCAAATGAAAACTTTAAAAAGTGGAGGGAAGGCTAGAGAAGTAGCTTAGAGGTACAACACATATGAAGCCTGCTGAGACTGTGGGTTCAATCCTCAGTATCAGGGGAAAAGTCACAATTCACAACAATGCCTAGAAATAACTATTTAGGGGGCTGGGGATACAGCTAGTGGTGTAGCACCTGCCTGGCAAGTTTGTGGTCCTGAGTTTAATTCCTGGTACCACCCCCCAAAAAAACCCTAATTAACAACAAATGAAAAAACTCTTTGGCCATCAATGGAGAATCCTGATCAATCCATTGATTATCTTCATTCATAAATAAAGGTAAACCCAGGGAATTAACAATTCTTCTGACTTTCCCAAATAAACTTTCCCACTGGGAATCAAACGGTAGGTGAAAAAAGCACCTCTCTATAGAACTATATGTCACCCAGGCTGTGGTATGTGGCTCAGTGGCAGAAAATGTGCTTAGCGCAAGCAAGGTCCTGCATTCTCGCCCCAGAAATGAAAACAGAAAGGAAATATACATCAGCAAAAAAAGAGAAATGCAGCACTAATACTGTCTGTCCCTCCCTTCTCAATACACATGCAAAGTACTCCAGGTTGGCCTTCTACTCTATATAGCCGGGCCAGCTTGCAGCAATCTCCCTGCCTCATCCTCCCAAGTGCTGGGATTACAGGTGAGAGCCACTATGTCTGGCTTAATAGCACTATTTTACAATACTGAATAATCCAAAGCATTTAGACTCTCAACATCACAGATGCTGGCATCACACAAAAAGAGATAACATCCAGTCCCTCTTGATGGAAACACATCTCCGCTGTGAAATATTCCAGCCAAAATGATACCATTTCACCAAGCACATAGAGCAGTGCTGTCCTGTGTGTCCAGGACAAGAGCCACTGAGCACACAGTCACTCTTCACTGGAAATTGTTTTTCTGGTTTTGAGACTTGAACCCTAGACCTGTGTACAACAGGCAAGTGCTCTACCGCTGAGCCACACCCAAGCCCAAGGAGCTCACTTTCCCATCCTAATAAAAAGTCACTGTGCCTGTGGGAAACACAATGGACAATGCAGCATAACCCTGACCACTCACAGGAGTAGATGCAGTGCCCAAGGAACGCTCAGCGCAGTGGCAGGGTGTCCAGCCAAACCCAGACTGGTTCTAACTGCAAAACAAATCAACTTGCTCTGCCACAGAACAGAAAGGGAAGGCAGAGGCCCAGAAACTGAAAAACCAGTAAATCAATTAGAACACCAGATGGGACAACTGAGCAAACTGCAGGTGGTAGGGATTGGTGAGGTGGTCAGCAAAGAGGACGCCACTGTTCACACGGGTGCAATCACACCCTTCAATCTTAGCCCCCGAGACATGCACTGAAATAGTCGTGCACACTGGGTGTTGACAGCACACAGTGTCTCCTCGGTCCATGGTGAGGACATCATGGAGCTGCTTACACAAGTGCTGTGCGGGCAGAGGGAGCATCTTCGGGGACCACCACCACGTGTATGGCCCATGCTTCTGAGATGCATGATGCAGTCAGGAAAGCAGAGCAGGTGCGGATGGACAGGACTGGCTGCAAGCAAAAGTGACTGGGCAGGTGACAGATGCCTACTGTGCCACCTCTGGACTCTACTGCAGGGAGGCCACCCAAGTTCACTCATCTTGACCAGAGAAGAGGTAAGAGGCAGAGAGTGCTTCAGGGGATCCAAATGTGCTTTCTTCTGAGGAACCCACGGGAGGAGAGCGAGAGTGGTGTGGGGGTCAGAGAAGGCAGGCACAGGCACCGCCAGGCTGTCCGGCCAGGCTGTCCTGCCCTGGGTGCTGCCAGCCTCAAGTCAGCTCTGGACCTCATTTCTGGGCAGGCTCTGAGGGACAGAAGTCAGCACTCCTAGGGCCCCTCCACCCTGCAGCTAGAGATCTGCAAATGCAGCTCTTGCTATTGCAGAAGGGCCACACAGGGGACGTGGCACAGAACCTTTCTGGAACATAGCATCGTCTTTCTCCTATCTGTTCTGTAAATCATGGGCCCCTTTTACAACCTGCTGGGAGGCCCACTGTCCAAGGTGGTGGCAGGGCTGGGGTGGGCAGGGCTGGCTGCCTCCAAGCTGCCCCAGAGCTTCTCCTCAGACCCACTCACCACCCTGAAGCCAGGTGGCTGCTGGAGGACATGGGATGGGGCATCCATACCTGTCATGGTCACTGCCTGGTCGACTTCCTGCTGGGCCACACTTGGTATCCACGAAAGTGCTAACCACCATCCATTACTTATTTAGCCTACCTGACACTCCTGAGGCCCACTCTATCCTCTTCCCATTTTACAGCTGCAGGACTGAGGCCCCAAGGAGACTACAGATGCACAAGTGCATCTGGCATGCAGCCCCTCTGCACCCGCAGCAGCACCCTCGCCCCCGTACTTCCCGGCATGGCCCTGTGATGCTCTGAGCGCAGTCCCAGCTCTCTGAGTTGTTTCCTCACCCAAGCTGCCCCCAGAACCTAGAGCTCACCCTCTCCAGTCTCCACAGCCTCTGTGGGACAGGGTTGCATCCTTGCTTGGGCTCCTGGTTGGAAGAGTTAACAATAGTTGTGTCTCTCTACCAGCCCAGGTAACAGCTACATGAATGCATATCTTGGTCCACCCTGATATCCTCCATCCTCTCGGCTCTATCAGGAAATGATTGTCATTATCTCCATTCTACAGCTATGGCAACCGAGGCCCCGAGGATCGAACAGTCAGCTTAAAGTCACAAGGCTAAGCAGCTGACAGAGCTTAACTGCCACTGCTAGAGGCTCATCTCCCTGGCCTGCCCTCAGCAGGGAGCCCCAAGGAGGATGACTTGCTGCCATCCCATGGGCACCTGCTCAAGCCTGCTCTGGTGCCAAGAGCCTGCTACCCAGTGAGGATCTTAACAACCAAGTCATTAAAGCAACGCCCTGAGAAGAGGTAGCTCAGTGGTTGGCCCCACCTAGCATGCATGAGGTCAGGTCCCACATTCAGGACCAGCACTGCAAAAAAAGAAAAAGAAGAAAACGGCAATGTCACTCATCATGACTAGGCCTCATGCTTGGGGACTTTGTCCCTCCTCCAGTAAGGACACTAACTCTTAGGGAAACTGTAAGAGTTCCACTGCCTTGATTGGGCTCATGAAAACTGCCAACACCCCAACCTCAGTCCAGAGACTCAGCGCTGAGCTACACCTCTAGCTCTTTTTATTTTATTTTATTATTTTCAGGAGTGTCTTTTCAAGTCACTAAGTTGCCCAGACTGAGGTAGAACTTGTGATCCTCCTGCCTCAGCCTCCCAGAGCGCTGGGATCACAGTCATGCGTAGGCAGCCCAGCTGGCTGGTTGGAACACATTCACACCAAGATGCCTCCATTTTTGGAGTAGAAGCAGAGAGCCAGGCAAGCGGCGGCGAGAACGCGCTTCAATAACGGTCCTTCGCCGAGAGCGCAGCGCCCCTCCCCCGCTCGCCGGAGGTTGGAGCCGATCAGCGAGTTTCTCCCCTCAGGGCGGGGTTCCAATAGCGCTATCCGCCCGCTGCAGGAAAAACGTCCCCCTGGGTTGGTTAGGGGCTGGCTCTCGCCCCAGGCCACTTGCTCTCCAAGGAAATCTAGGCTGGAGGTAGGGGACTGAGGGGCAAACTGGCTACGGCGGCTCCCAAAACAACGTTCCAATTGTCCTTCCCGCCTGGTGATAAACATGCAAGTAGGGCACTTTGTAGAATTTCCCCAAGGGCAGAGCGCGCCACCAGCCCCAGCAAACCGTCTCCTCCTACTTAACCCTACCTGGCCCAGAACCGCCTGGGGCCAGGTGACTCCAGCCCTCAGTCACACTCCTAACTGGTAAATCGCAGGGGCAATTGACAACATCCTTTAAAGTGCCAGCTCGGGCTTCCAACCACAATTCATAACCAAATGTGCCCAGCCCACCCAGAGGCCAGCCGAGAAGCCAGGAATGTGCAGAAAGTAACGGCCGCCTTCCCCAGTCGCAGTGAAGTTTCTTCTCCGCCCCACCTCACCCCAACCTCCGCCTTGTGGCCCGGGAATCCTGGCCTGGCTCTCCAGGTCGCACTCTCGCCCACCAAGCAAGACACTGGGGTCGCGCGACTCAAATCCCCACCACAAACTCTAGCTGCCAGGGGAAAGGGTGGGGCGGCGGAACGGGGTTCCTTCACCCGCGAGTGGCTGATCCCTCCGACCCCCCAGATAATGCTGGAACTTCTACCCCGGAAGCGCAGGTGGAGAACGCATGCAGCGGCCGCCGACAATTTTAGAATTCTCAACCGGGCGCCGACCGCGACCGCAGAGCCGACCGATACTTCATTCATTGGCTAACCTTGGTGAATATCTCTACCTACCAAGCTGACTCACTAAGGTGTGATGAAAACACCTCCAAAGCGCCCACGCTGACTCCGTGTCGCCCGCGCTCCGGAGCCGGCCCGGGCCACGGTCAGGATCACGAGGGGCGCAGGCTGTGCCAAGATGTCGCCACCGTCTCCTTCACGACGCCGGGTCTCTGGCACGCGTCCCGCTAAGCACGCCGCGACTCGGAAGGCAGGCGGCTATGCTGGTCCTCCGCGAGGCTCGGCGTCGCAGAGCGGGCGTGGGGACCCGGGCGCAGGCCGGGCGCGCGGAGGAGGCTGGCGGGCGCCCAGGGACAGGTACAGGAGGGCGGGGAGGGCGCCGGCCTGGGAGCCCGACGCCAGGGCGTGGCGCAGGTGGCGGCGAGGGCAGAGTCGACATCCTACCTTGATTTTCGACCTGGCAACCACGCGCTGTTTCGGCGCCAGGTGCCCATCTGCGCCCTCGTTGTCTCGGGACTCGGGGGTGTCGCGGTCCGGGGCGCGCGGGGACGAGCTGCTCTCGGCGCCTCCGGGCTCGCCGGCGCTGCTGCTGCTACCGCCGTCGCTGCGACTGTCTTCAGGACTGTGGAGCAGGCGGCCCAGGGCCACTGCAGGGGGAGGGGCGGGTAGAGGCGGTGCCCCGAGACACAAGCGGCGTCAGGCCCGGGCGCCCGCGGCAAGAACCCGCCGCCCCGGACCCGGGCATCTCGCCAAGCGGGCGGCGGCGCGGAGGTGGGCGAGGGAGCAGGGACTCGCGGCCTCGCACTAGCCGGTGTGCCAAGGTCCCACCCTCAGACCCGACCGTGGCGCCCACGAGGGACTGAGAGCCACGCGCTGCGCAAGACGCGCACGCTAAGTTCCTTCTCGCCGAGGAAGGCTGGTCTGGTCTCCCTCCTCCTCCTCTATCTCCTGGGGGGGGGGTAGGGGGTTTTTATACCCTCCCTTGGGGGCAGGGTACCGCTGCGGGCCTTCAGCCCCGTCCCCGGGCCACCACGATAGCACGCAGCCAACGGTCCAGCCGGCCGGGCAAGGAGAGGTTCGCAACGGGGAGGAGCAAGGGGCACCTCGGCTTCCCGGCCTCTATTCCCGCTCTCCCACTCTGAAAGACTCCCGGCGACCGGGAGGAGACATGGGGAGGGACCCTAGCCCCTTCCTTGAGAGGACCCTCCGCCCTTTCCCTATCCCGGGTGCCCACCTGGGATGTAGGCGTCTGCGCGGTTCTCGTCCGGGAGCGCAGCCCAGCTGCGCGCCGCGGCCCCTGTGCTCTTGCGCTTCACCAGGAAGGCTTTGGGCATGGCGAGGCCCCCGCGCCGCCTTGCTCCGCTAGGCGCTGGGTCCCCGGCCGCGTCCCCGCTCCTCCCCGCGACCCCGCCCTCCCTGCGCCCCACGCGCCCACTACTCCCGGCTCGCCGACTCTGGTGCCTTAAATCGAGGCTGAGACCACGCCGGGAGAAAAAAGTTTCCTAAGGTGGAATAGAAAAGGCACCAGGAAACTTGGGAGCGAGCATGCGCCCTGCAACATAACGGTGTCAACAAGCTCGCTACCTGTTCGACCGGTTCCGGCAGCCGCGCGGCCTGTCCCAGCCCTTCCCGCGGCATGAATGTTTGCAAAATAATTTAACGTCTCAGCTCCCCCTCCTCTTTTTTTTTAAAAAAAGTGAACATTTTTTAATCGACCCTCGCCCCCTCCCCCCATTCCAGGCGCCTCGGGACCAACTCTCTAAGGTAAACCCCATGTCCATTTCCTGGGATCCCTCTCCGGCAAGTGGGAGCTCCCGAATTACCCCCCCCCCCCAACACACACACACAAGTGTATCTGTTCATGACGAGCAAGCCAGAAAAGGGCTCTTCCTCTGGACCTCGCGGGTCGTTCCCTGAGAGTGCTACAATCTCAGTGGCCCGAAGAAGGAGACTGCTAGAAGCCGCCTGAGGACTCTTCGCTGGTCATTTGGTGGCGTAAGCTCCCCAAATAACTATAGGGATAATACATTTGTTTGGTACGTTTAGAACATGTTTTACTGATTCGTGTCAACCTAAGAAAAACAAAACTTGTCACTCCAAAGCAGCTTCCACACAGGAGCCCCTCACCCTCAAACAGTCACACAATGGGAACAAAAGCCAAGTGCGCGTTTTGCAAACATAGCTTCTCCGAAGCGAAGCCTCCACGCCTCGCCCACTCCCATTATTCGGGCCCTGCATCGCAAGGCCGGGACATACTCTCCCAAAGCCTGCCCGCCCTGGAGGGTCGGAGGCACCCCTCGCTCGTTCGCTCGGCCGGCCAAGTGGCGGGGAAGCCTGGTGTTTGGTTTTATTTTTTATTCTCTATCTTCCCGTGTTCCCCCGTGCACCCCAGGCCCCAGGCACAGCCTGGTGCGGCGCGCGCCCCCTCGAGGGCCACTCGGACTCCCGCCAGGGGCGAGTGCGGGGCGCGTGTGGCCTGAGGCGCCCGGGTGTCCGCGGCTAACCCCGCAGCCGCCTCACCTGTCTGTAACCCGACCCGCCGCGCGCCCAGCCCACGGGCTGGGAACCCACACGGCCACGGGGAGCTCTTGGGCTCGTTTGCCCGGCGTCTGCCTTCAGGGCCGCAGCCTGGTAACGGGTTTCGGATGGGCGGGCGGATGCACTGGGGGCGCAGCCTGGCTGGCTGCCTGGGAAGAGCGCCAGGGCCCGAGCTCTGCCCGGAGGGTTCACCCCCTCCGGACTGAACTCAACCTCGGGTTTAGTCGGAGAAAAGCCCCCTAAGAAAGACAAAGACTTTGATCCCGGTTCGCCAGGAGGAGGACATCTCCTTCGCGGTGCGCAGAGAGGAGGTTGCTTTCTTGGCTCGCAGGCTCGTGGTGCAGCTTCTGGGAGAATCCTCGGATGTATTTTTATCTGCCAAGGAAATGGAGTCTCTAGAAGGAAAGGGCTCGGTTGAATGAAAGAGTAAAAATATAGTACAGCTATGAAATCGCTCCATTATCCTTAATGTTTCAAAGTCTTCAAGACTTCATTAAAAATACTTTGTTTTATAAGACAGGCGATCCCATTTCTAACCCTCTCCCCAGGATTTTTGGATTCTAAATCCATGGGTACCTGGATCCCTCATAGGTTTCTGTTATTTGAAGAGATTATAGCACACTGGCTCAAGTAGTGAGAAACCTCAGCAATGCAAAATTTAAAGGCTTGACGATGAAGAATAACACAATCACTATGCTTTTATTTTAAACCATTGAAAAGCACCAACTGTGATTTTTTTTTTTTTTTCTTTTTTAAAAGACGATCTTGCTATGCAGGTCAGGCTGATTCTGAACTCACTGTGTAGCCCAGGCTGGCCTCGAACTCATGGCAGTCCTCCTGCCTGAGCCTCCCGAGGACTGGATTACAGGCCCATGCCACCATGCTTGACTGTGGTATTTGCTGGCTGTTTCTTTGAGAGAAGTAAATTCTAATGCACTTCATTTTTTTTTATCAGACTCAATAAGGGTTTTCAAGACTTTTAAATTATTATTTAAGACGTTTACTAACATGTGCTCGCAGATTGTTGACTTTTTTTCTGTACTGAGAATCAAACTCACCTTGCCAGGCAGGTGCTGTGCTGCTGAACTACATCCCCGGCCCTTGTTGACTTTTTTGAAAAAACCAAATTGTAAAACTTTTCATACAAATTAAAAATGAAGCTCTTAAAAATGTCAGCTTGAATCAATTTAAAAACCTTTAAAAGTGTATTGAGAAAAGCCAGGCTTTAAAAAAAAACCTTGTCATTTTCTAAAGAGATATCTTTAGGCAAAAATAATAAAAACTCTCTGCTGCCTAGATAATGCAGATAGTTCTAGTTGTCTGGTCAGTAGGAAATAAAGCAAGCACTTAAAGTCTTCTATCAAGATTATTAACATATAAAAAGAACCGGCTTCGTCTTCCTTGACGCCTCCAACACTGAGTGTGAAATGAACCCAAAACCTCCAACGTGAAGTTGGGCAGGACTAGAGACAGGACACATCCAGGTTCCGCCCCATAGTGGGGCTAAGGGTCCTGTGTAGCCTCGGTGGAATGCGTAGCCAGCATGCTTGAATACTTTCAGTGCCGCTGCTGGGGAGCTCACTATTTCAAACAGCAGCTTATTCTCTGATTGGTCAGGCTGACCTTGCACTTTTCTCCTTTGTGGAGCTCTGCTGTCCTGTGCTTGGGCCTCACTTCTCCGGGAGCTGCCCAGACCATGCCCGCACTCCTCCCCCACAGATCTCCACCTCTTAGGAGGAGTCATCTGTCTCAGAAGCACAATGTTTTTTGGATTGGTTTGGTTATTTTTTATTTATGTATTTTACTTTTTGAGGCAGGGTCCCACTATGTAATGCAGGCTGGCCTTGATCTCATAGCTATCTTTTTGCCTCAGCCTCTTGAATGCTGGGGTTATAGGCATGAGCCACCACACCTGGTTAGCAGCACAATTTTTTTTTTTTTTTTTTTTTACCAAGGATTGAACTCACAGCCTCAAGCTTGCCAGGCAGGTGCTTGTGCCACTGACCTAAATCCCCAGTCCTAGTTCACAATTCTTTTTTTTTTTTTTTTTTTTTTTTTTTTGTACCAGGGATCGAACTCAGGACCTTGCACTTGTCAGGAGGCGCTTATGGCATTTGAGCTAAATCTCCAGCCCCTAGTTCACAATTCTTAATAGCTAAATACTGGAAGCAGGCTGTATGTCCATCACCAGATGAGTGGATACAGAAAATGAGGTGTCTGCACACAAAGGAGCACTACTCTGCCACCAAGAGTCATCTGCAGGAAAATGGGTGCACCTTGTGACCATAACACTAAGTGAAATAAATCAGTCACACAAGCTGAAGTAGCACAGGGTTTTTCTTACATGAGAAATCAAAGTATCAAGAGCAAAATAAGATAGATAATAGAAAGTAGCAAAACAGATATTTCTGAAATGGGAAGAGGATGAAGAGATGAACCAAGGGGAGAGAAGAGAGAGATAGAGAGAGAGAGGTAAAAAAAAAAAAACGAAATTAAGATGTGTTAGGAACACATGCTCATTCTACACAGGGAACGTAAGTGTTATGTGCTACACATGTGTACTAATAAGAATTTTAAAAAACAGGAAGAAACACTCTTGCAGCATACTATGAGGAAAAAACAGGTGCAAACAGTCACAAGAGGTTAGGATGTTGAGGAAATATTCCTAAAATTATTTTGCAAGGTTGTTATTGAAGCACAGAACTAGGAAAGTGGACAGGTCAAAGTCACAGAGCCTGATATACATTTTGCAGCCGAATTCCCCATAGAGCTTCGTGCACAGCTCCATCCAAGATTAAGTCGATATCCTGCAGGTGCCAAAGGACAAAACAGAAGAAACGGAGGTAGAGGATTATAAAGGAAGAACAGAGACTACCATAATCCTTAGTCCGTACAATTGAGGAAACTCAAAATTATTAGAATTAGGGGCTGGGGATTTAGCTCAACGGCATAAGCTCCTGCCTTACAAGCAGGCAGTCGTGAGTTTGATCCCTGGTACCAATAAAAAGGAAAAAGACAAAAAAAAAAAAAAAAACTTTCAAAATTATTAGAATTAATAAGAGAATTCAGCAAGGTTATGGCATACACCATTGGGTGGGAATGAGCACATGTAGCAATCACATTTCCAAATGCCAGGAAAATAAACAGTACAATAAAATTCATTTTCGACACCAACAAAAATACAAAGCTTCTAGAAATAAATGTTTACAAACATTGGCTTTGGTGTAGCTCAGCAGCAGCCAGCTCACCAGAAGGCTTGAAGCCCTTCATTCCAGCATTGCAAAAGAAAGGAAAGAGGGGAGGGATGGAGGGAGGAAAGTTGTCACTCTCATTGCAGATGAACTTAAAAAAAATTTTTATTGGACATTAGAGAAGACACTAATCAGTGGAAAGTTTGTCCATATCAGAGGACTAAGTCTCAACAACAACAAAAAGCCCAAAATTCCCAAATTCTTCTGTGGATTCTTATATTATTATTGTTGTTGTTGTTGAGACAAGGTCTCTCTATGCAGCCCAGACTGGCCTCAAACTCACAGGGATTCTCATTTTAGCTTCCTGAGTCTAGGATTATAGGTGTGTTCCACAATACCTAGCTTTGTAGATTTAATTTTTTAAAATACTTGGAAAGGCCAAGCCTGGTGGTGCAGGCCTATAATTCCAGCACCCGGGAGGCTGAGGTAGAATGCACTACAAAGAGAGACTCTGTCTCAACAAACAAACAAAACAAAACAAAATTTGAGCCAGGCATGGTGGCATGCAACTGTAATCCCAGGCTTTTCGGAAGCTGAGGCTGGAAGATCACATGTATCCAAAGCCAGCCTGGGCAACATAGTGAGTTAAAGACCAGCCTGACCTATCAAGCAAGACCCTGTCTCAAAACAAACCTGGAAAAATGACTTTCTGCAGGATCCCATAAACTTGTACTTGTTCAAAAATGTTCATGAAAGAAGAGTTCAAACATCCTGAGCTCCACTGACACTGCCCCCAGCCTGTGCTGGGTTTTGTGGTGGGGTTGTCCCCTTTAGCCTGGAGGGAATTGTCCAGGTCTTCCTAGTCCGGAAGGGCAGCAGAGAAGCTTTGCTGCCTGGAATCGTCCAGCTAAGATGCCCACTACTTGCCCTGCAGTCTGGTGTCCGTGGTATCTCTTCGCGTCTGCAGTGTCCCCACAGTGTACCCTGCTCCTTGCATCCTCAGCTTCTGTTTCTAGACCAGTGACTCCTTTCAGCCTGACGCTAAGAGCCCTGTCCACACCCTCATTGATGGCTTCAAGGGCAGGTGGCTATTCCTTTCCCTATGTCCAGGAGAAGCTGTGACACGGCCTGGGACAGCTGGCCGCTTCTGCTGCCAGCAGCCCTTGAGAAGGAGCTGAGAGAGGACCACGAGGCCAAGAGATCGGAGAAGGCAAAAATGACTCCTTGGGATGCTGAAGATGTCAAACAACTCCTATCCTCTTCCCTCACCCTGCCCCTGTCCCTGTCCCTCTATTCCCCTGTCTACCCCTATCTACCCAGCTGGAAAAGTACTTTCTCCCTTTTTGCCACATGACAGCTAATCTCGCTGGATCAATCTCAAAAAGACTAAAACCCACTCAGCAGATGAGCCAAGCACAGAGCTAGAAGAATGATTGACATGAAAACAGCCAACTGGGAGGAAAGCCCCACCCCAGATGTGGTTGGTACTGACCAATAGCCTTGTACTCCTGAAGAAATTTTTTAAAAAAAGAGAGAGAAGGAAGTGTGGCCATTTTGGAAGTGCTCCAGTCTTTATTTTTCGGACCTGGTTTCCAGTTTCTTCAGCCTCCCAGGGGTCTTGCACTGGGGGATTTTACGCGAGCTTCCAGACATTCACCTGGAACTGGCCCTGCATCTTTGATCGCTCCTATTCTGTGGCTTCCATCTGCCTGGGATGAGCAACTCCAGGATTCCCCTAGCTCTCCAGTATGGGCGTTCATTGACTGTCCACCTCAATCTTGTCTGCTACATGACAAAACCTTGTGAAATTATACACTTGCCCTCTGTTGCTTCTGTTCCTCTGTAGCCCCCTCACTAATGACACATGCTCTCTTCTGTTTCCGCAGTGACTTAGAGAAGGCCATGTCCCTTGCTAATGAGCCACAGCTGCTTCTCCTAGGACGCAGGCCACAGAGACAGTTCGGCCGACCCTTCCGAGACTGAGCTTTGAGCTCACTAGATGGTGGATATGCATGGAGCACAGATCTGTGATATCTGGGCACTGAAAGTGTGACAGTCACTGTGTGGACTGTCCCTGTGGGATTTGCCCATTCGATAGGCTTGGTGTTTGTGAACTCAGGTTTGTGAGTAAGACCAGCGCATTTTATTTTCTTCAGTCTGACACTCCAGGCACATCCTATGTTGTGTGGCTTTGTCACCAAAGCCCTTTCTCAACTCCTTCCCATCTAGGTCAGGTTCCCTAGTAGGACCCTGATTGCTCTTTGGATGAGCCTCTGTTTCCATTCTCGGCCTCTCTGCACAGAGAAGCTGAGGCAAGGAGGATCATTGAGTTTAAGACCAGTCTGGGCTCTATAGTAAGTCCAAGGGCTATGAAGCCCAGGCTGGCCTCGAAGTCAGCAAGGCTCCTACATCATCCTTCTGGGTGCCGGGAAGCCAGCCATGTGCTACCATGTCTGGCTTCAGCCAGGGACTGAAACCATGAACTAAAACCATCTTCTCCTTAAAGTAACTTTGGTCTCACAGAGTGACAGTGATATAGCTGGCCAATGCCTGACTGAGCTCAGGCACTGTCTGGAGTGACCCTGGAAACCAGTTCTTTCCTCAGTGGCTGAGACCCTAGCCTGTCACCATACTTGTGAGTGGCACATTCACAAGGCTGCCATGTTGCAGCTGGGGAGGCATCCACAGAGCTAAACTTTGGAGACAACATCAAAGAGATAAATTGGGTTAACACAGGTCCAGACAATTGCTCTGCCCTTGAGCTACACCCCCAGCCTGGCAACCCTCAAGCAGGGAAGGTAACAGTGTCTGCACTTTGCCTCCTGACCCTCTCCCTGGGGTAGGAGGAAAACTTCACTCCTTCCTCGCCCCTCAGAAAGATGTCCACAGTCTGATTCCCAGACACTGTGTGACCGTATTTGGAAGAAGACTCTTTGCATATGAAATTGAGTTAAGTACTCTGAGATGAGATGATTTTGTATCAGCATTGGGTTTTGCATACTCTGTCACAATGCACCTTTTTTTCTTTCTTTGTTTTTTTCTTTCTTTCTTACTTTCTGGTACCAGGGATCGAACTCATGACCCTGTATTTGCCAGGCAGGCACTTACTGCCACTGAGCTAAATCCCTGGGCTTCCTGATGAGATGATTTTGGATTCTCTGAGAATCCTAGGTGCAGTTGTCAGTGTCATGAGACAAAAAAAGCTGGGCATGGTGGCATACACTTGTGATCCCAGAGCTCAGGAGATTGCTGTGATTTTGAGGTCAGCCTGGGCTACATAGTGAGTTCAAGGCCAGTGTTAACTACACAGTGAGACCCTGTCTCAGAAAAGAGACAGAGAGACAGATACACCAAGACAGGAGATCACACAGACAAAGGGAGGAGGCCATGTGACCACCAGAAGGCCAAGCAATTGCCCAGATACTTGAGAGAGTGTGTAACCCCACCCCGTCTGGGTCTACCCTAGCAAGCTCATGTTGATGCTTCCTCTCCAGAACCCCGAGAGACTGGGCTCAGGCAACTTGAGCCACCAGGTCTGTATAATTTGTTGTAGTAGCCTCTGGAAGGCAGCCTAGACAGATCTCTTCCCCCTTTCCCCTCCCTTTTTCTCTTCTTTTGTGTCTTTTCCTTTGTTTCTACTTTGTGTGTGTGTGTGGGGGGGTTGCATTTGTCCATTTTGATTTCTTAAGACAGGGTCTCACTATGTAGCCCAGGCTGTCCTTGAACTCATGGCAATCCTCCTGCCTCAGCCTCCTGAGTGCTGGGATTACAGGAATGCACCACTGAGTCCAGCTAGCAGAGGTGATTTTGAGATCTGACTTCCCAGCCCTCAAAGGTGGCCACCCCCAAACGTGTATCCTTCTCCTACCCAGGACCGACCAATGTGCTACTCATAGACATGTGCCTGACATGAGTGGCAAATAGTTTTCTGCCCATGGAACATGCACTCCCCACTGCCCTTAACCAAGAACTCCAATTTTACTTGGCAAACTGATTTACCCATCCCCATCCCCTCCAGCAAGTTGTGCTGTGTGATATTGCTTCATCCAATGAGTCATGTGCTATGCGGAACCCTGCTCAGCTAGGGTCTGCAGGTGTGGCAGCCACCTTGTGACCGTGAGGACCTCAGCAGGATGCTAAAGCCCAGAGGCTAATGGTGGTAGAGCTGAAAGAAGGGTGGGCCCTCGGGACTGACCAAAAACTGCTGAGACATGGCCTGCCAAGGCCTGGTCTCAAACTCTGTAGAGTGAGAGAAAAACAGCATCTATGGTTTAGGCCAGTGGTGCTTTTTGCCCCTGAGTGCCCCATGTGCTGATAGTTGTGAGGCTCTGAGCTACCTGACTTTGGGGGACAATGTGGGAGAGGGAGAGATGGAGAGCTTTTAGCTCCAAGCAGTTTCAACATTTATTAGTTATGTACATGTATGTACTTAACTTCTACACATGCATGTAAATACCAGGAATGCCTAAATACTTTATTTCCTAATTTTTTTCCTTAAAAATGCAGGGGGCCAGAAATATAGCTCAGCAGCACAGACAAGCGTCAGGTCATGAGTTGGATTCCCAGTACTGGAAAAAAAAAGTCAGGATTTCAACCAGGCATGGTGGCACACACCTATAATTCCAGGATTTGGGAGGCTGAGGCAGGAGGAATTCTTTGAGTTCAAGACCAGCCCCAGTTGTATGATGAGTTCAAAACCAGCCTGGACTGTATAGCAAGACCCTGACAGTAAATAAATAATGAAAAAGCAGATATTGCTGGACTTCCCACCAGGTTCTCTCCTTTGTGACCTCTGCAGGGTCTGTGACAGTGTCGCCACATGTCAGGGACAGGATGACGGGACAGGCTCTGGCTGTCTCACTGAGTAGCCCATGCTGGCCTGGAATTCCAGGCAATGCTACTGCCTCAGCCACCAGAGTGCTGGGATTGGAGGCATACACCACAGCAGACAGCTCACTTCCTGTCTCAGAGTAAGCCTGAGAAGCCTGCAAAGAAGCCCAAGCTAAAAGGAGATAGACAGACAGGCAGGCCGACAGGTGCCTGACCAGCTGCAGCTGGCGCCATCTGCCTGTGACCAGGTGAGTCCAAGATAAGCCCAAAATCACACAGGGAAGGATCGTGGTGTGCACAGCCCCTGGGAAGCCCTGGGCCGGTTGCCACATGCACAGATGTCCTGCACAGGTGCACAGACACTGTCACTCTCCAAGAGGGGACATGGAGACTAGGAGGAGGTTTCATCAGAACATCAACAGGACCTGGCCAGCTGCTCAGGAGTCCCTGTGGTCTGGCTGCAGAGGTCCTGCTAGAGGCATTTGCTTTTTCTGAGACAGGGTCTCACCGTGTAGCCCAGGCTGGCCTCAAACTTGTATCGATTCTCCTGCCTCAGCCTCCTGGATGCTAGAATTACAGGCATGCACCACCACACCCACCTGGGAGAGGATCTGTAAAGAAGGATGTGGCCAGGTGCATGAAGGCAGTACGTCCCAGCCAGAGGGTTCCTCCATCCTCAGCCAAACAGAGAGGGGGCAGCAACAGGCAGATTCTAGTGTTGAGACCGAAGAGCAGCCCCCAGGAAGGGGGCTGTGGTGGGACAGTCTCTCCTGTCTGGAAGACTAGCCACTGTGTGCATGTGTTTTGGGAAACCCCAGAGGTCATGAGGAAGGTCAAAGGGCACACTCCCTTGATCCCTATCCTGCCTGGAGCCTGGAACTGCTGTACAGCTCAGCAAGCTGGGTGTGGAAGGGCTGGAGAGGGAGCTGTGCATCCACTTGGCAAAGCTCACAAGCATTCTGGCTCTGCAGATCTCGTGGGTCAGGACCCTGGGGTGGCACAGGCATTGGGGCAGGGATGAGGGTGGTGGCCAGAGAGCCTCGCGGTGGGGGCGCAGGAGGACCAGGGGGCAGAGCCACCCCTCGGGTGGCCCTGTCTCAGCCAGCCCAACTGAGGGGAGCTCTGAGCAACAAACTGCAACCCTGGGTCTGTCAGCTTGGGGACAAGCTTTTACACCCTGTGACAGCCAGCTGGGCCTGCTGCAGCCCTCCTAGTAAGCTACACACATGCACACACACACACACAGTTTCTGTTACTTGAGGCCAAGTACAGGTGGAAGTGCAGGTGTGAGGAGCAGGTGTGAGTCTTGGTGCCAGCTGTGGGAGTGAAAGGTTCCCTGGGGACCAGGCATAACCCTAACCCCACAGATGATGACTAATTCCTCCCCTGAGCTAGGACAAACCTGGCAACCTCATTTACATTGGCACCTACAAGAGAGGCTGGAATGTCACACACACACTCACCGAAATACCTCTGACACCAGAGGATGACCCACCACATGGACCCCCAGTGTCACCAGCTCCACCACCCTGGAACTTGACCAGAGTGTCCTGCTAGAGGCCAGTCTCTGCAGTCCCCATGCAGAGGCAGCTCCCTGCCAGCCAGCACACCCAATGGAAGTGGACATCTGTGTCCCACACGAGCAGCAGTAAGAAAGGAATGTGGCCAGGTGTAGTATAATGGCAGAGCCCTGGGAAGCTGAGGCAGGAGGATCACCTCAAGTTCAGGACCCACCTTGGCCACATAGTAAGTTCAATACTAGTCTCTGAATTACAGAGTAAGACCCTCAGAAAACAATAAAACCGAACCAAAAAAAAAGGAAAAGAAATTAGCCAGTGGTGACAAATGCTTGTAATCCCAGCACTTGGGAGGCTGAGACTGGAGGATCTCTGAATTTAAGGCCATCTTGGGCTACACAGTGAGTTTATGGCCACTCTGAACTACATAGTGAGACCCTGTCTCAAAAATTTTTTTTTCAAAAAGATATGGATTTGAATATTTTAGCAGCTTTATTTATGACTTCCTAAACTGAGAACTTTCCAAACATTCATTACCACAGAATAGACACGCAGATTGTAGTTTGTTCAGCCAGATGTGGCACTACATGCCTATAATTTGGGAGGCTGAGACAGGAGTATCGCCTTGAGTTTGAGGCCAGCCTGGGCTACATAGTGAGACCCCATCTCAAAAGAAACAAAACAAAGCAAAAAAGTTTACTAAGCTATGCACTTAAGATTTGTACTTTTACTTGTATAAATAATATCTCAGTGCTTTAAAATGCTTACAAATATAAATTATTTTCCTCTGATTCGTGCATGTTTAGGAAATGTTGCATAAAGGGCCCCAAATCCCAGTGGGTGACTCGTTTCTTTTCAGCATACTGCTGACCTATACCCACCCGATAGACAGGGCACAGTGCTGAGCCCAGGACCACGAGAACAAAGACGCAGTCCCTCCCTGCGCTGGTGACAACAGGGTGACGGCCCTTGGAATCTAGTGGCTTCGGGGTGAGACTTCACAACGCCGAGAACAACGTGGGTTTCCCGAGGCCCCTAGACCCTGCCGCAGCATGGGGAGAGGTGCAGACCCCACCCCTCCCGGCCACGCGGCACATCCACCGGAAAGCGGAAAAGCAGGGCACGACCACGACAGCGACCTCAGAGCGGCTGGCTGCTGTGCCTGGCTCTGCCTTCTGAAACAGGCTGCCCTTGCCCTGCCTCACAAGCCTTCTTATTCCTGTTTGGTGCCCTCATGTTTCTCCATCTCCAGATAACACTGGAAGCCCATTTCTGTGAACAGCACTGTCCTCCCTCCCTTCTCTCCTCTTTCTGTGTCAGGCCTCTTTCCATTTCAATTAGTGTTACTTCTCATAAGTAAAGTTTTGATAAAAGATAAAAAAGCAACAACACAAAACAAGAGCTTCATTCATGTATTCAAGGAAGTGATTTACATATTAGGTCCGAATAAACTTCTGCTTTGAATTTTTACTCTTTTTCCAAGCTTTCAAGATACTCTAAGCCATACTTAAAATGCCAAGAAGCACTCCAAACAGAACCTGAGTCAAGTGTATGTTGATTTAAATATGGTGTGAAGCCAGGCAAGGTGGCATACATTTGTAATCCCAGCGCTTGGAAGGCTGAGGCAGGAGAGTCACCATGAGTTCCAGGCCAGCCAGGCAAGAGGTCACTGTGAAGGCAGCTTCAACTACATGGTGAGACCTTGTCTTAAAAAAATAAAAAAGACCTTGAGAATAGGAACAATGACACCAGTAGAAGCCACAGGATTGAAAGCATTGCAGTTGGTATATTGTGCTGCCCTTTCCGTGTAGAGAGAGAAAATATTTCTGTTTGCTTAAAGGTAAAGAAACCCTAGAAAGATCCATGGGAAACCAAGCAGGGGTTATCCTGGACAGGGTGCAGGAAAGGAGTTGTCCCTGAGAACCGTCTGGTACCTGGTACCCTTGGGATGGATACAATCTTTATCTTAAAGCATGCCTAGCATTTGTTTAACTGGGTGTGGTGAAATGAGCCAGAAGTGAAAAATCATGAAGGAAGAAGCTTATTATACACATGGGTCCCAGAAACCAGTGAAACCAGGGACACCTGGGAAGCCCAGGTAGAGGGATTCTTCATGCTCTGGACCAGGGCCTGGAACAGGTCTGGGGCCCTCGAGGGTCCAGGCCACACGGCAGGAGGCCAGCAATGCGAGCTGTGTGCACTTGCAGTTGTTCCTGGACTCCCATCACCACCTGAGCCCTATCTGTGTCGTTGGATCAGCATTGGAGTTTGATTCTCATAGGAGCTCAAAATGTGCTGGTAGCTGCCAGGCCAGGAATGTAGGTTGTGGGATTCTCGTGCGAATCTAAGCTCAAAATTATCCTCCCAACCCCCAATCCCACCCCCGGCAAACTGTCTTCCATGGAACTGGTCCCTGGCCAAATGGTTGGACTGCAGGTCTAGGGGACACAGCAGGCCATACAGGGACCCCCATAAGCTCCAGGGCTGGTCAAAAGCCCAGCAGGGTGAGAGCACAGACAGTCTTACTGACATTTCCCTGGGACGGATGGGTGAGGCAGGCCGAGCAGGCGTAGGACTGACTCAGTAGAGTGATTGCAGTGGGCTCCAGGACCTGGGGGCCATGCTTGGTGAATAGGGCGGGGACAGCCTGATAGAGGAGGGGCCTGGGGCGGCTGGCACACAAGGGGACCTTTGCAGGCCAGTCCTTCACTGGCTTTCTGTACTGGCCAGGCCTGGGCGGGGCCATCTCCCCACACTAGCCAGGCCTTCAAGAGATCTAAGAACCAGGAAATGCAGAATTAACATGATACTACACACAGAATGATTAACCATTAGCTAGGGGTGGCTGCTTGGTGAGCAGCTTCTCAGCTCAGAATGGGAGGTCACAGCTGTAGCCTGGTCTTCAGTGTTGGATGGTGGCTTTTGGCTGTGGCCCAGGTGAGGCTCAAGATGGACCAATGGGATTTCTCTCTCCTGCAGGCCTGAATGCTTGCAACATAAGACAGAGGCAAAACAGAATAACAATGGAAATTTGGTGAGGGGACTGAGTTTCTTCGGGGCAGTGGCGATTGTTTTCTACATCTGACTGTCCAATGTGGTGCCATGAAGCACACGTGGCCACTGAGCCTTTGAAACACGGCTAGTCTGACCTGAGGTGTGCTGTGAGTATGAACAACACACTATTCTGAAAAGTGAGAACAAGATGTGAAATATTAATAAATGGCTGGGGATGTGGCTCAGCAGCACAGCCCTTGTTCAGTGTGCACAAGGCCCCAGGTTCAGTCCCCAGTACTAAAAACAAAAAAAAAATCTCATCAGGGATAGTAGCACACACCTATAACGTAACCCCTGCACCTGGGAGGCTGAGGCAGGAGGATCACCATGAGTTAGAGGCCAGCCTCGGTTACAGCGTGAGTTCAAGAGCAATCTGAGCTAAGTAGTGAAACCCAATCTCAAAAATCAAGACAAATCTCATTCATAAGTTTTTTGCGGTTTTTTTGGTCTTTTTCTTTTTTTTTTTTATCGGTACCTGGGATCGAACTCACGACCACATACTTGCAAGGCAAGCACTTATGCCACTGAGCTAAATCCCCAGCCCCAAACCTCATTAATAAGTTAAAAAAAAAATTTGGTACTGGGAATGAAACTCAGACCTTGCACTATATTCCCAGCCCCCAAATTAAATTGATTATACATTGAAAGGTTATTCTGAGTATATTGGGTAAGATAAAATATATGAAAATGCATTTAACCTTTCCTCCCCATCCCTTCCCCTTTTTTTCTTCCTTTCCTTTTTCTTCCCTTCCCCTTCCCTGTTTCTCTTCCTCTCACTTCTTTTCTTCTTTCTTTCTTTGTTTCTCTTTTTCTTTTTCTTTCTTTCATCTTCAGACAGGGTCTTGCTATGTAACCCAGGCTGGCTTCCAACTCATGGCAATCCTCCTGCCTCAGCTTCCAAGTGCTAGATAGTAGGCATGCACTATCATGCCCAGACTCTCCTCCCTTTTCTTTCATTTCCTTTTCTTTCTTTTTGAATATCTTCTAGAAGATGTAAAATGATGTCTGTAGCTCACCTCTGTCTCTTGGAGAGCTCCAGAATAGGAGTAGCTATTTGGTTAATGTTGTCTATCTTCTTCCCCTTCTCATGACTTGGTCATTCCAGAGCTCCTTCAATTATTTGAGAACCACAGAGTGCTTCATGTATGTGTGTGTCTATAAATAAGCTAAAGGTCATTTCTATTTTTTGCCACAAAATTATTTCATAGGACTAAGTCATCTTGACTATATAGGAAAAATGACAATTATTAGTTTTTGTTTGTTTTAAGGTAGGATCTCACTATATTGCCTTGAACTCACTTATGTAGCCCAGGCTGTCCTCAAACTCAGCAAACCACCTGTCTCAGCCTCCTGAGTGCTGGGTTTATAGATGTGTGCACCATGCCTGGGAAAAATAACAAATTAAGCACATGCATTCATTCTTATGAGTCCCTGAGTCTACAAAAATAACAACACAGCATTGAAAACAATATAAGCAAAGCATATTGGAACACAGAGAACAAAAGTGATGATGTGTGGATGAAAGGCGCCCACGCAGTTCAGAAGACAGTGCATGGTGACAGCAGCAGCAGACGTCATAGATTGGGGAAGGGGGAGTCCAAAGGTTGCGGTGGACAGGGAGCAAATGAAGGAAATGGATTTTTGCAGCAAAATAGTGAAAAAGCTTGAAGAACAGAGACCCCAGAGCCTACTGGAGATCAGGATGTATTAGTTACCTATTGCTGCATAACAAATTACTCCAAAGCGTAGTGACTTAAAACAAATGTGACATTGTCCTGATTGTGTGGGATAAGAACTTGTACAGGGCTCTTGAAAATGCTTAGTTTCTGCCCTGTCATGTCTCAACTCAGAGGTGAGGGTGGGTTCAGGTGAAGGCTCATTTGCACAGGTCTGGTGTTGACACTGGCTGTTGCCTAGAACCCAAGCTGGGGTGACCAGGACACTCACTGTGACTTCTCCACATGTCCTGGGATCCTCAGGCCAGGCTCCCTGTGAGCTCTTCAGAACCAAGATGGGACCATGATGAAGCCAGTCTGCTGCCCGCAGTCCAGCCAGGAGGCCACAGGGCATCATTCTGCGGTGTTCTCTTGCTCACCTGGGTTGGCAGAAGGGAACAGAGACCCCATCTGTCAATATCAGTTTGCAGGAAGCAGCAGTGAGATGGGATATGCAGTGGAGTGGCCTTGGTGGAAACATTTGCAGCAGGGAATAAAAGAAGGGCAAGTTTCCCACATCTGGGTAAGGGAAGAGTCAGAGCCTTGGCCCCTGGCCATTCTCCCCCAGCTGTGTAGGGCCAGGGATCCTGCCTTGGGGGCATCGGACTCAGGAGGAGCCTTAATGCAATGCTGGGATCCAAACTCCCTTCTTGCCTCAAAGCAGGATGCTCCTGTGGCTCCGTCCTCAAGGCACTCAGTGGACCGGGGATGTGTACTTGGGCCACCATAGCATGTGTGTATTGGAAAATTATTTTTGTAGTAGTTTGTACTTCCCTGAAGGAAAAAGAGCATCATTTCATATTCTTACTGGCTAAGTGTATGTTTTCTTTGGTAAAAGGCCTGTTGAGTTCCCTTTCCATGAGTTCAAACCCAGTGTGAACCATGCATCGAGAACCTGTCTCAGAAAAACTACAAACAAAAAATTAAACTCTCTTGTGGATTGAGAATGAAACAGCTCAAGGGATAGGTGTGGTATCACATGACTATTATCCCAGCATTAAGGAGGTTGAGGCAGGAGGATCATTGCGAGTTCAGTGCCTGCTTGGACTACATAGTGAGAGTTGTCTCAAAAATCAGCCAAAACAAACAAACAAACAAACACTCAATCAACCAAACAAAAAAAGAAAAATAAAAAAAAGCCCATAGAATGAAAGAAAATGTTTGCAAACCATGTATCTGATAAGATTAATATACAGAATATATAAATATGAATTCCTACAACAGTTAGAAAGGAACTCAGGGCATGGTGGCATATGGTCACCTCAGGAGGATTGCTACCTGAGGCCAGCCTGAGCTACAATAGTCAGTTCAAGGCCAGCCTGAACTACCCTATCAAGACCCTGTCTCAAAATACCAAACAAACAAAAAATGACCCAGCACTTGGGAGGCTGAAGCAGGAGGATCACTGTGAGTTTGAGGTCAGTCTGGGCTACAAAGTGAGTTCAAGGTAGCCTTAACTGCATAGTGAGATCTTGTCTCAAAAAAGACAAAACAAACAAACAAACCCTCAAATGTTCCCCAAATAAAATATATGAATAGTTAATAAGCATAAAAAAGTTGTTTAGCCTACCACTTTGGAGGCTGAGGCAGGAGGACAAGTTAGAGCCCAACCTAGAGATTTAGTGAGAGCCTATATTAAAGTGAAAAAACTGGGTTGGATGTAGCTTAGTTCTGGGACTCTGGGTTCATTACCCAGCACTAAATACACACACACACACACACACACACACACACACACACACACACACACTGACATAGGGGATTAGGGCATTGAAAATCTGGCTGAGGAAATAGGTGTGACCTGTTAATTACAAAATCCTGGACACAAACCCTGCATGTGCACTTCTCTCAAGAAGTCCAGCAGGTTTTATTTTATTTTACTTTATTTTAATTTATTTTGAGGAAAGGTTTACTTAGTTCACAGTTTGTAGAGGTTTCAGTCCGTAATCTACTGGTTCCAAGGAAGGGTGGCACTTGACAGGGGCAACAGCTCATGGTATTGGAAGACAGCAAAAGCAATGAGAGAGAGAAAGGGAAGGAGGAAGGAAGGGAGGGAGACAGAATCAGAGACAGAGACAGAGACAGAGATCAGCCCTTTCTGTCCCTTGTACTGCGTGCAAGTTTCCCACTCCACCGTAGGCATAACACTGACACCCTTAATCCCAGCACTGGACCATGAAGCAATCTCTAGAAGCCTGCCTCCAGATGGCATGAGGCTTTGTGGAGACATCTAGATACAAACCATATACATTCCACCGCTGGCCCCGCAAAGACTCATATAAATTCCTTTCTGCATGTAGTCTATTTCTAAGAGTTGGTGAAGTCCTAATAGTTTCAGCATTGCAGAAGGGCCCAAGTCCCAAGTCTCTGAGATTTAAGGTAAGCTCTTAGCTGTGAGACCCTGTGCAAATGAAATGAAAAGAAAGTTAAACACTTCTGGCATTCAATAGCACAAGATAGACATTACAAACAGTGGCGTACAAATGAATGGGACCAAAGCAAGTCCAAATTCCAGCAGGGCAAATGCGATGTCCTGTGGTTCCATATGCAGCATCAAAGACAATCCATAGCAAATTGTGAGCTCCAAAGGGCTCAGATGGCTCCACCACTAAGGCTGCTGTGACTGTAACTCCCATGGCTTCTGTGTTGGGCCCACTCAGCTCCTTCCTTTCACTTTTCCTCAGAAAATCCATGTTCCTGGCTTCTCTAAACTTTTAGGGTCTCCAGTGCACATTTGGCTTCACACTCACAGCTTCACACACTGCCCTCTTAGGGGCACACTCCCTGTCTCCCAGGCCTTCTGAAATCTGGGTGGAAACCTTCAGCTTGTGCCATGTGGATAATGCCAAGGTCTGCTACCAACTGGAGTAGTAGCCAAGCTTCTTTTTATATTAGCTGTAGGGGTCAAGCACCTGGATCACTGAGCACTCTGAATCTAATTCTGGGGAACAAATTCTCTGTGCTGCAACCATTCTGGAATATGGTGCTCTAGGGCTTTTTTCTCAAAGCAGTCTCACTTTTGCAGTTTTAAGGCTACAAAGGATAGAGTCCTGTAGATTTTTGTGATGCCTTCAGGCCATCTGTCCTATTCTCCTGTTCCTTTTCAGCAATCATGATCTCCTCTGCTCTAATTTTGCAGTCCACATCTTTGCTAGAGCTTCTTTTCTGGCCAAATTTACAATGTTCTTTTTTTGTTTTTTCCTTTTTATAGGTACCAGGGATCGAACTCATGACTGCCTGCTTGCAAGGCAGGTCTTATGCCGCTGAGCTAAATCCCCAGCCCCAACACAATGTTCTGAATCATCTGCTGGGCTTTTTGCTCTTGATTCTCAACACAAAATCTGGCTAAAAACCCCCAACAGCAATCATGCCACAGCCTCAATATTAGACAGCCTTGAAATTTCTTCTACCAGTTTAATTATACCACTCACCTTAATCTCTGGACACATGCAAAATGCAGAACCTTTCTGCTAAGCCATAACACACATTGTCTGGACTCCAACAGCCAATGCAGTCCTTCTCAGCAGAAACCTTCTGAGCCTGGTGTTTACTGGTTTTCTGAGCTCTGACCAGAATCTCTCATACAGAACAATCTAAGGGTTTTACTTTATACTTTCAGGTGACATCTTTGAACCTTTCCCAACTCCTCCCATAAGACATTTTCAAAGGCTCTTGGACCACATGGTCAGATACAGTCACAGAAATGACCCCATTTCTCTGGTACCAAATTCTGTGTTTGTTACTATTGTAGTCAGGGGTTGTAAGGAGAACCATTATATACAGGACACAGAATTTATAATGCTATTTTATGATGGTCAACCAGAGTTAAGCACAACAAAGTTCCGGAAATCTGTCCACAATGCTAAAGACCTAGAAAATCTAGCCAAGGGCCTGAATCCCACAGCAATATCCTTTATGAGTCCCACTGAAGACCTAGAGCCCATGACAGTGCCTCCCATGAGTCCAGCTGGAAGCCTAGAGCCCACGACAAGGACTCATACAAGTGTGTTTTACAGATCTGTGCTGGTAAGGCCCAAAGGTCAGTGGCAGACGCTAAAAAACTCTACCCTAGTCGGGTGAAGGATCTGTGCCAGTACATTGAGGGTTCTACACTGGAGCCAAGAAACAATGCTCAAAATAAGGACCAGGGCTCCCCCAAAAAGTACCACAGCCATCCTCAGCAACAGGTCCTGAGCTCCTGAGATGATAACAGCTGAGTTCCTATCAGGGAGGCCAGCATGACAAGCTCCTCCAGGAGAACCAACAGCTCCGAACAACAACACTTAGGAAAACTCACAACATCTCTCTCTTTCTTGCCACATCTTTTTATGCTGGCAACTGTCCTCAGGTGAGCCATCCATGCTCAGCACCATACTGATGCAATTTAGCTGGATTTAAATTCACCAACAGTTACTTCTCTTCATGAAAGTTACTTCTCTCTCATTGTTGAGACAAAGTATCCCACACCCAATGTTAAAAGGGGAAAGGTTTATTTAGCTCAGTTTATAGAGCTTTCAGTCCATGATCAGCCGGCTCCAAGGCAGGGTGGTACATGGTAGAGGAGAAGCAGCTCATGGAGCGGTAGTGGGAAGCAGAGAGAAGGGTCAAGGGAGAAGAGAGAAAACCCTTCCTGTTATGCCTCCAGAAACCCCCTCTTCCACCAGGCTTTGCCTCCCAGCACCACAGCCTGCTATATGCCCATCAGTGGACTGATGCATGGGTGAATATCAGGCCCCCAGGATCTAGTCATCTCCCAGAGCCCCTGCCTATGAGCACATCCCTGCATGAGACTGGAAATCTCGACAGAAACCCTAACAGCAGTCATTTTTGGAATGCCATTCTACAGAGCATTCAAAACACATGAATTCTAGAAGACACAAAGCATTTGATACTTGTCAACAGTTGCTCTTGCCTTTTTCATAGCGGTGGATGGACATAACAGTCTGTCTCCCTTCTTGGGGCTGGTTTGAGGGGCGGAGAGTTACTCTGAATCCTCAAGGTTTACTGGAATGATCAGCCTGATCCACACCAGAAAAAAACTGACTGGCAAGTCTTGAATTTCCTTTTTGAAAATGTGTTCATTAGTAGAAACTCTTCAAGCTGTCCCAGAAAATTGCTGTTATTCTAAGACACTGTACATGCCTAAAAATGTTCTGACAGCTGGGTGTGGTGGCATATTCCTGTAATCCCAGCACACTGGAGGCTGAGGCAAGAAGATCACCACGAATTCAAGGGCATTTTGGGCTACACAGGTAGTCAGGGTAGGGGCTGGGAGCATAGCTCAGTGGTTGTAGATTGCATGGCCCATGCAAAGTTCCATCCCCAATTCTGAAAAGGGTGAAGTGCACAAGCAAGTGGAGCAGGTTGGTGTGCGCCTGTAATCCTGGCAGTGGGAAATTCAGAAGGCTGAGACAGGAGGATCCCTTGAGACTAGGAGTTAGAACCCAGCCTAGGCAACATAGTGAGGTCTTCAAAAAACAAAACAAAAAACAAATAAATTAACATAGAGGCTACAAACATGTCAAACAAAGGAAAGTAATAAAATAAAAAAGAAGAAATTTTTCCAAGTGTCATTCCAATTTACAGCATTTGTTTGTGTCCTGAAGAGGACGGGTCATTGAATTGGAAAAGAGTGCCAGCCCTAAATAGAACTTTGAAATAAGAAGCAATCAGGGCTTATTTGCATATTTCTTTACAGAAACAACAATTATATTAGACTGCTTTTTACTTGTGGCAGGCACCAGGTATTTTTATCACTGTACAGGGGTGACTTTCCAGACTCGAGTCTTTAGAATGCACATCAGGGAGTTAGAGGGCCGTTTTCCTACTATGACTAATTTTTCAGCTCATCTTCTTGAAGTGTATTCTACTTTTAAAAAATCTTCCATGTGTTAACTGTGTCAGATTTTTTAAAAGGTGGAATATCTGTTTAAACATTCATAAGCTTAAGTGGGATATTTTTATGATTTTATATGATTATGGTTGCAGAGGTTACTGAGTTGTGAAAGTATCAGCATACCATCAAGTGGTGAAAAGCACCACGCAGCCCCAGATGGCCTGAAACTTGCATCGATCCTCTTGTCTCAGGCTACCCAAGCGCTGGGTTTACAGGTGTGCACCACCACGCCTGGCTTATTTTATTGCATTTCTTAAGAGTAATATTTGCCTCATAGCACTTATGCTCACGGTGACACCCTGCACAGTGTGACACCTCACACAATGCACTGATCCCGCCTATCATTTCTTTTTTTAGGTAATAGGGTAAGGAATCCTGCATTACTGGTGCAGAAACTGAGGCTCTAAGGCTACAAAGGCACCTCTTGAAGTTTGCCTGGGTAGGGGCTGGGAGCATAGCTCAGTGGTGGCAGATTGCATGGCCTGTAGAAGGTGCAAAGTTCCATTCCCAGGACCAAAGGAGGTGAAGTACACAGGCGAGGGGGGCGCGGTGGTGTGCACCTGTAATCTCGGCAGTGGGAAATTCAGGAGGCTGTGACAGGAGAATCCCTCGAAACCAGGAGTTAGAGGCCAGCCTGGGTAACACAATGAGACCCACTTTCAGCAGTCTGCTTTTTAACTGGAAGGATTTCGATCTCCTTCTCCTGCAATAATGGTGATTGAACCTACGGTCTCTGCACTGTGCAACTTCACCTGCCCTTAAAATTTCACCCATAAAATTTATCTTATGGCAGGATCTCGTTGAGTCAGTAAAATGCCCAGGTTGGGCTTGAATTTGCCAATTTTCACCCTGGAGGTATCGAGGTGCGGACGGGACGGCGGGCACACTCGGCTCAGCTGTGGAGCACTTTAGAACTGGAGGGGTCTACCTGCCTGTGGAATAGGCAGGGCGTTCGGTGTTCGGCTCTCGATTGCTCGCACTTGGCGCGTCTGTGGCTCGAGGGCTCTGCGCTCGAAGGGTCCCGCCTGGCGGCATTTGCGCATGCTCCATGACCTCGGCAGGTGGGGACGTGGTGGCGCGGGATGTCGCGGGCCTCCAAGGTGGCGCTGGGCCTGTCCGTGCTGCTCACCGCGGCCACAGTGGCTGGCGTGCACCTCAGGCAGCGGCAGGACCGGCAGGTCTGTGGCGCATGGCTGCCCCCGCCGGGCCCGCCCTCGTCGGGCCTGGGCCTGAGGTCCCGTGGGTCTTTCCCGGCCCTGAGCGCGTTCTCGGGGTTCGGTCTCCTGTGAAGTAGAGCGGGGTTCCGGGATGCGTTGTGTCAGGGCCCCCGCCCCGAATTCCGGGTCCGCTGCTCGCAGCCCTCGCTGCAGCCGGGGTCCTTGGCAGAGGTCGCTGTCGGCTCCTGCACCGTACAGGTCGCAGGTTCTGGAGGGTCAGGGTTCCGTTCAAGGTTTGCCCCAGGGCACTCGTGTTTGCGGAAATATGCTTTTCTTGGCGATCGGCGTCCAACCGTGCGCCCCGAGCCCGCGTTCTCCGTCGAGCCCGGCGGCGTGTGGGGCCGGGCGTGAGCGGCTGGCGCGGGGCAGCCTGGGAGTCGGTACGGGAATGGGACCGGGGCCGCCCTGCGCCTGTAGCCCGCGGCAGTGGTAGTGTAGAGAGCGTGTCGTCCTCGAGCCGCGACGGGACACCTCCTCAGGTGTAGGGGTTGAACCTGGTTTGCGGAAGAGGGAAAATAATGAATGGGAGGAGTCGAGAGCAAGCTGAGACCAGAGATTTGAAGTTAGGATCAAGAGCAAGAATGAGAGATTTTGGGCTGGGGATTTAGCTCAGCGACATAATCGCCTGCCTTGCAAGCAGGCAGTCGTGAGTTTGATCCCCGGTACCGATAAAAAGGAAAAAGACTTAAAAAAAAAAAAAAAAAGAATGAGAGATTTGAGGGGGTTCAGTTTTAGGAATGGAGGAAGATTCCCTGCCTAAAGGAGGAGGAGGAGGAGGTCCTAGTCCCGCGGAAGCTTGAAGTAGAGAGCGGATTTGGGCGCAGTTCTAAAGTCAGTGATTTTGGTAGGGGTGGACTGGAGTTGTGTGAAGAGCCCTGGCTCCAAATCCTGTGTCCTGCGAAGTTTGCAACAGTGTGACTAAGACGCCTCCCATTAAACTAAGATGTGTTGAGTATGGGGGCTCCATGTGGTGTGGATCTGTATCCAAATCCTAGAGGATGCGCACATAGTCAGGGTTGGGAATCACTGTTAGAGACTGGGAAAATAGAAAACAGAAAGGTTTAGTAGTTTGGTGATTGGAAATGAAGAAAAGGTTGACTAGTGTAACCAGCGTTTATGTCACCTGTAGACCTTCCTTAGGGACTTCCTTTCCCAAAAGCAAAAGGTGGGATGAGATTGGCACCACGAGTGTCCAGAGGTTTGAAAGATGGCACAAAATCTTTTAATGACCATTATTTCCTGACTGGCTGCCACCCACCAGGCACAGTGGTAAGCTCTTTGTTTACCTCCCTTTTAGCCCATCCAACCCTAAAGAAACCAAGTACAGATGGATCTCAACTTAGGATGGTTCCACACACACACACACAAAAAAAATATTAAAAAGTTTTAAAGCAAACATACCCAGACCTCAGGGCCCACCCCCATTAATTCTGCCTGCTGAGGCTGTTGTTAAAAGCTTAATTCTGTGAAAGATAACATGTCAGTTACCCCTAAAGACTGAGTTGGTATTTCTCATTATCAGGCCACTGTTCTGAACTTCCGTCTTATAGTGCCTGTCAAGATAATTTGATGGGTCATATTTTCCCTCTGCTACTAGTAGTCTCATGTTCTGTTTGTGACTGATCAGTGAGTTTTGTTTGTAAATTTTTTTTTTTTTTTTTAGATAGGGTATCTCTGTGCAGTTCAGGCTGTCCTTGACCTCACTTTGTAGCCCAGGCTGGTTTCGAACTCGCAATGATCCTTCTGCTTCAGCCTCCTGAGTGCTGGGATTATAGGCATGAGCCACCATGCCTGGCTTGTTTGTAATTTTTGTTGTTGTTAAGGCAGGGTCTTGCTATGTAGTTCAGCCAGGCTTTGAACTTATTTTGTAGCCTAGGTGGCCTCGAACTCAGGAGTGATCCTCCTGCCTTAGCTTCCTGAGTGCTGGGATTACAGGTGTGTGCCACCATTCCTGACTTATTTTCTGGCTTATTTTCTTGTATTCTTAATAGTTTTTAAGATTTCGGTAATTTTTTCCTGCCATGCACTCTATCTTTATTATTTAATAGTTGTTATTTTGCACACTAGGGATTGAACTGAAGGCTATCATACTGAGCTACATCCCCAGCCCTTTTTACTTTATTTTTTCTAATTAAGTTTATTGGTACAATTTAGGTATACACTGATCACATTCATCATAAGGAATTTGCACCTATAGATGATATGTCCTGGGGCTGGGGATTTAGCTCAGTGGCATAAGCACCTGCCTTGCAAGAGCACGGTGGGGAGTTCAATCCCTGATACTGATTTAAAAAAAAAAAAAAAAAAAAGGATATATCTTGGTTCCTCCAGCCTGTTTTGTTATATCTTCAAACAGAGTTCTGCTAAATCACTAAATTGTTCAAGCTGGGCTCAAACTTGTGATTTTCCTGCCTCAGCCTCCCAGGTTGCTGGGATTACAGGTGTGCACCATCGTGCCTACAGTTGATGTTTATTCATCTCCGGTAACTGCTAACAGGAAAATAGTTCACAGTTTTACTATAGTATTTTTACACACACATACCTGTGCTGCTGCCACATGCAGCAATGTGGATCAAAGCCAAATCCTTCACTGTGTCCCTGTTTCTTAGGGATAGAGTTTCATCAGGTTGCCATGGCAGGACTGGAACTTTTGATCCTCCTCCCTCAACCTCCCAAAGTATTGGGCCTGCAGCTGTGCACCAGCAGTTAAAGGTTTTGAAATTCAATGTAGGGCCAGTTTTTTTTTTTTTTTTTCCTTTTTGTTATTTCCTGTGATGTTTTCTATATTCCATGTTCAGGAATTTCTTAAGCTGTGCTAAGAAGTCATCTCGGTGATAACATAGCACACAACCACATTTGCCTTCTGGTTTCTTTATTACATTTCACATTTGGACAGAGAGTTGAAATAGTAATCGGGTATTTGGAATCCGGGCATCTGAAGTGTATTTTGGTAGTGCTGGTATTTGGAGTTGAATGGCACAGGATGGGAACCACCTGCTCAGGGCGTTACTGAAATCTGTTTCTTACGCTTTTAGAGACTTCGTGACGGAGTGATCCGAGACATTGAGAGGCAAAACCGGAAAAAGGAAAACATTCGTCTTTTAGGCGAGCAGATTATTTTGACTGAGCAACTTGAAGCAGAAAGAAAGAAGATCTTGTTAGAAAAAGGATCTCAGAAAACGTGATTTTTAGTGAGCGTGACCTGTTTCTGGGACAGACTGCTCTGTGAATCGAGTGTGTGTATCAGGGCAGAGGAGCTCTGTGGGACCCCTGCCCTCCTTTCCTCACTGTCCTTTTAGGCTTGATGGAGTGAAGCAGGGGACCCTGTGTCTTCGGGCCCTCCTTTAAGAACCCGTGCGTCTGAGCGGGGAGACTGCGAGGTGGATGCTCCGTGCAGGCTGCTGTCCAAGGGAGGAGGCCCCCAGCTGCTCCCTGTACTTCTGCCCAGTGTGATGGAGAGCAGCGTCCACCTGAGCGGCCTGCTGAGCCGCCATGATGACGAGGCCACCAGGACATCCACCTCCGAAGGGCTAGAGGAGGGCGAGGTGGAAGGTGAGACCCTCCTCATCGTCGAGTCAGAGGATCAGGCCTCTGTGGACTTGTCACACGACCAGAGCGGGGACTCTCTCAACAGCGACGAGGGCGACGTGTCGTGGCTGGAGGAGCAGCTGTCCTACTTCTGTGACAAGTGCCAAAAGTGGATCCCAGCCAGTAAGGAGCTTCTCAGTCCTTTGTTCTGTCAGTCCCTGGGTGAAGGTTTGCTCTTCCAGCCATAAAGGAAACGTGGGTGTCCACTAGACCCAAATGAAACAGTCGGCTTTATATTCATTGTTAGTTTAGTTGATCAAATTCAAGTTTCTATAAGATACATTTGTACTGATAAAAATTATTGTCAATCTCTATCCCATTGTTAAATTAACATTCCTGATGGTAACCCAATAAAAATTAGAAAATTCGAAATCCTGTGTTACTTAAGGAATTAACCGCATTTTTCTTTTATTTTTTTTTTGGAACCGGGGATCGAACTCACGACTGTACACTTGCAAGGCAGGCACTTATGCCGCTGAGCTAAATCCCCAGCCCCGACCACATTTTTCTTAGCAAGAGTATTTTATAGATTGGGGGCCGAATTCTAGCCCCAGTTTAGAATTAAAGCTCTTAAAGATTCCTGCATTTTGAGCTGGGCATGGTGGCCCATGCCTGTAATCCCAGCACTTGGGAGGCTGAGGCAGGAGAATTGTAGTAAGTTCAAGACCAGCCTGGGCTACAAAGTGAGCTCAAGACCAGCCTGAACTGCAGAGTGAGACCCTGACAAAAGGAAAAAAAAAAAAAATTCCCCTGCTCCACTCAGCTCATGTGGGAAATCCCACAGTCTGTTGAGCCAGGGTTGGAATTTGCTTAAAGATGTTGAAGCCCTGCCTGGGGGGCCCCTCTTGTTTCCCACTCAGGGTTGGGGGGTGTGGTGTGGTGTGTGTGTCCTCCCTTACCTGGTGACAAGAATCACCCTCTGGAGTTTCCAGCTACCCCTGCTTAGCCCTCGAGCTTGCTTTGCCAGCCGCCATGTGATCGCCAGCAGCTCAGGCTCTCTCCAGGCAAGAATAGCAAGGGCTATGGGAAGTGCTTTGTGCCAGAGGATTCCTCAGAGAGAACAGAGCTGTATGAAATGGGATGTTTTCTGTAGACGTTTTTGGTGAAGTGCGTTCAACTAATCAGATTAATACTAATTTAGTAAGACTAATGTAAGAGGGGCTGGGGATTTAGCTCAGCGGCATAAGTGCCTGCCTTGCAAGCAGGCAGTCGTGAGTTCGATCCCTGGTACCGATAAAAACGAAAAAGACAAAAAAAAAAAAAAAAAAAAAAGACTAATGTAAGACTAAGGCTGGGCATAGTGGTGCATGCCTATAATTCCAGCGGAGGCAGGAGGATCTCCATGAGTTCAAGGCCAGCCTGAACCACAGAATGAGACCCTGTCTCAAAAAAAAAAAAAAATCCAAAGAAAGAAAGAGTAATGTTTTCCCAGAAAGCATGGGATGGACTGCTTCCTGTTTCTGGGTAGCCTGTGCCTGAGTCTGTGAGAGGTTCTGCCCAGTCTCAGCGGTTGTCCCTCCATCCTCCCAGGGTCAATGTTCACCTGCCCTGTGTGGCCTGGTACCTGCTGACCTCTGTCCCTACACAGATGCAAAGCCACTCTCAGCCCGGGTCTCCGCACCCTGTGTATTCCCTGCAGCTACATCTCTCTGGCCCCCAAGGCTACCCCGCCCTCCTTGGACCCTGCTCCCCATTGATTGCCACTCACCCATGTCCCCTGCTTCTCCTGTCTCCCTCCTTTGGGGTGGGTATCCAGCTCCTAGGCCTTCATTCTGCCCCTTTCGCTTCTGGCCACTGCCAAGCTCCCCTTAGACCCTGTGGTTCTGTGCGGGCACTCCAGGCTCCACTGGAGCAGAGTCCCTGTCCCAGTGGTTCCAGGTGTCCGAAAACCGCAGGGTGTAATGTGGCTTGTTTTCCCCTGTGTCGGCCCAGGACAGAGCAGTGGGGACACCCCATTCTCCTATAGGTCTGGCCTTAGTGGAGCCACAGCCTCTGAACAAAGGAGTCCCTGGGCATGTGCACTGGATGGCCCTATAAGGGCTGAGCAGCAGCGTTTGGGTAGCAGCCACTCTGGAGCCGCCTGTGATGTGACTTCTGTTTTTCTCCTAGGTCAGCTGAGGGAACAGCTCAGTTACCTTAAGGGTGATAACTTTTTCAGGTTCACTTGTGCTGACTGCTCTGCAGATGGCAAGGAGCAGTACGAGCGGCTGAAGCTGACATGGCAGCAGGTAAGCAGAGGGGTTCAGGTTGGAGGGGCCTGTGGGAGCTTTTGGATTGACTGTCGTTTGTTAGAGCGGAGGTCTCACTATGTACTTCAGGGTGGTTGTTAACTCCCTGCATAGGCAAGGCTGGCCTCAAATTCAAGGCTATTCTCTTGCCTCAGCCTCCCGAGTGCTGGGATTACAAGTCTGTGCCACCACACCTGACTGGGGACTTTATTTCACAGTGAAAAGACAATATGGAATATTTGGAGATATGTTTTTGGAAAAAGTACTCAACTGCTAACCCAGTGAACTGGGTTTGAGATTCTTGGAAATCTCATATGCTTTGTTAATATGTAATGCCAAATTCTGATTTTAATTAGTGAATTAATTTTTGCCATGTTGGAGTTTGAACTCAGGGCTGTCACTCTGAGCTACATCTCCAGTTCTAATTTTTCTTTTTAATTGCCCAGGCCAAAATTGAACATGTGACCTTTTTGCCTCAGCCTCCCAGAAGCTGGGATTACAGGTGTTCACCCGCCATGGACAGCAAATAGGAAATGAAGTTCACATGTTTTGGCAGCCACTTTAGAATAAACCACACAACATCACACTGAAACTAGATGTGAGCCAAATATGTGTTGAGAGTGAGAGTATGTGGAGCTCAGCCTGCTTTGTTTCAACTTAGATGTTTGAGTATTTTTTCCTTGGAGAATACTTAAATCCACTTCTGCCTCTGGTGCCCACACAAGTCTGAGCCAACTGTGCTCTCAGCAGCAGCTTCCCACTGACTTCTTGGTTGTATTAATATTTTTGGCTTTGTTTTTATATCAGTATTTATTTATTTAGTACCGGGAATTGAACTCACGACCTTAAGCTTGCCAGGCAGGCGCTTATACAGCTAAGCTAAATCCCCGACTATATCAGTATTTATATGTGAGCTGGGCCTAGTGGCCCACACCTATAATCCCTGCACTATGGAAGCTGAGGCTGGTAGATCACTGCCAGTGGCAGACTAGCCTGGGATACACAGTGAGACCATGTCAAGAAATCCATAAAAAAAAGAAAAAAAAGAAAAACAATCCTATAGTCTTAAAGTCCTGAAAAAGCTGAGTTATGCAGACTCCCTTGGTTTTTGTGGGTTTTGTGCTGGGGCTCACACTCAGCTCTTGCTGATGTTGGCAGGGGCCTGGGAGACCCCGACCTGGGTGCTGTTCTGCAGCCACACTGAGTGCCTGTAGCCAGCACCTGTGTACATGGTGAGTACTCATAGTGCACCATGCTTTGAAGAACATAAACAGTTGAGAGATTTATTTCAAGTTAGTGACTTAAAAAAAAAAAAAAAAAACAGTTAAGAGAAAAATTTTAGATTTGCTGTTCTGGCCACTCTGATGTTTTTTGTAAATTGTAGTGGCTATAGCAACCCCTATTGTTATCTTAATTATCAGTACTTTATCAGGCCACTCATGAGTTCTGTCAGTGGTAGACACAGGAAGTCTTTTTTTGATTTGTAAATAAATATAGGTAGAGTCAGGTGTGGAAGCACATGCCTGTAACCCTGGCAGTCTTGGAGGCTGAGGCAGGAGTTCAAAGCCAGCCTGAACTATGAAACAAGACTCTGTCTCAAAAAAAAAAAAGAGCGATGACTTGTTCTTTAAATTGAGTATGATACACATGAACTGCACCATTACTCGGGGGGCAGTTGGGCAGCCGTGTTCTGTATACTTAACCATGTGTGTAACTGTGTGCCGCAGTCCAGCTTTGGGCTTCTCCTCCTGTCCTTAGCTTCACCCACACTGGGTCATGTCTGTTGGCCTCTGTGGACCTGATACAAACAGAGCAGTGCTTTTGAGAACTCTGATCATGGAGCCGATCGTGTTCCCTGGTTAAGGGGGCAAATGGACCCATGCGGCATAGACACAGCCCTTCCCAAGGGTCGCTGGGATTGAATGCTGGTGACACAGGTGCCAGGGACATTCCTTGCAGCCTAGCAGACTTTTAAAGCTTCGGGGTACTCCTTGGAAGAAGAAGAGCTTTTTAAGAATTATCCTCTGAAGTTGGGCATGGTGGTGCACACCTGTGATCCCAGCATCTGGAAGTGGAGGCAGGAGGGTCAGAAGTTCAGATCCAGCTTGGACAACTTGGTGAGACCCTATCTCAGGATAAAAGTTCAAAACGTTTAGGGTCATAGTTAGTGCAAAGGTTCAGCTTCAGTGCCCAAAACAAAGCCCAAAAAACTATGTAAATGCAGATGGAAAGAAATGTATGCAAAGACAATTATCAAAATGCTAAAAGTTATTTTATTCCTTTTTTTTTTTGTACAGGGGATTGAACTCATGACTTTGCATTTGCCAAGCAGGCACTTATGCCACTGAGCTAAACCCCAGCTTTTCCTTCTGTTTTTGTTTCTTTCTCCTGTCTCTGCTTTCTTCTTCTGCTTGTCCTTCTGGAACTAGGGATTGAACCTAAGGCCTCTGCATGGAGCTACATCCCCAACTGTGTGTTTATTCATTTTGAAACAGAGTTTGCTAAGTCACCGAATTACACAGGCTGGCCTCAAATTTGCAATCCTGCCTCCGCCTCCCAGAGTGCTGGGATTGTAGGCGTGCACCATCACACCCAGAAAATGTTTTTTCTCCATGGTGGATGTTGAGTGATCTTTACATCTCCTTTGTTGTTTTTCTGTTTTTAAGAGTCTTTTGCAGCAAGACTGTGTGTTATTTCAGGAGGTCATCTCTCCACATAGGGCTCTGAACCCTTACCTGTAAGGAGTAGAGGTGCTGGCTCAGGTGGGGAGCTGGAGCCCCAGCCTCACATCCTGTGTGCATGGGTGAAGCTCAGACCCTGAGCAGACTGAAAGGGTGGGCGCCATCCTATAGGCCGCATAAGCCGTGAGTGTGTGTGTTGTGATGGTGGCCTGGTCCACCTTCAGTCCTAATGTCCTCAGACGCCAGCAGGCCTCTGTAGGTGACAGGGAAACTGTACAGAACTGAGCGTAGAATGCTAGAATGCGGCTCACAGGCACTGCGGGGAAGGACCCACACCCCACACCCCCACGCCCTGGCCCCTTCCCACCCTGGCCCCTCCCCGCTGTACTCAGATGGGACTGAGCTCCGCCCCCAAGACTGCCCCATTCTATATGTGTTTCAGGTCGTCATGTTGGCTATGTACAATTTGTCCCTGGAAGGCAGCGGGCGGCAGGGCTACTTCCGTTGGAAAGAGGACATCTGCGCCTTCATCGAGAAGCACTGGGCCTTCCTGCTGGGCAGCAGGTAGCACAGTCTGCAGCCTCCTTGCATGGCGGGAGACTGGCTTCACTTGGGGCAGTCACTGAAAGTTTTGAATTCCAGCTTTCTTACTTTCTGTTGTTGTTTTGCTTTATATTTTGAGACAGGATTTCATTATGTGGCTTTCTAAACCTAGAAAGAATTCAAGTTTTTTAAAACTAAGAGTTAAAAAAGAGCATGCATTGTAATTCCAGCACTTGGGAGGCTGAGGCAGGAGCATCTTTGCAAGTTCAAGTCCAGCCTGGGCTACAGAGTGAACTCAAGGCCAGTCTGAACTGTACAGTGAGACCCTGTCTCAAAAAGGAAAAAAAAAAAATGAAAAATTAGAATGCAAGTTTATATTACAAAATTGTGAGTTTTTGTAATTTTGTTTTTTTGGAGACAAAGTCTTACTATAATTCGGGCTGTCTTTGAACTCACTATGTAGCCCAGGTTTGGTTTGGATTCCCTGCAATCTGCCTGGCTCAGCCTTCTAACTGCTGGGATTTCAGGTGTATGCCACCACACCCAGCTTCTATAATTTTCTCCTTCCAGAGGAAGGCGTGGCATGGTGTTTTTGAAGAGAGTGTTAAAAATTGAGCAAGAGTGTGATTAAGTAGGGTGGCCCTAGGGGCGGGTGGGTGAGCAATTCATTGAAGACACAGAACTGTGTCCTTGAAAGTAGATTACAGGAGGTCAGAGGAGAAAAGGTAATGGCTGCTGCTGGCGGCACCCATTTAGATTGCTCTCTTGGAGTCTGTCCGTTCTCGTTACCTCTGGAAGGCCATCTGTCTGTGTGTCTGTCTGTCTGTCTTTTGTTTTCCCCTGGTCTGGGGGAGCCAAACTAGAGGCCTGGGCCTGCCAGGCCCATTCTCCCCTGAGCCTTGTTCCTAGCCCCATTCTCCTTCTTTTTTTGGAGACAGGGTCTCCTTGTTCAGACCAGTTTTTAATTTGCAATCCTGCTGGGTATGGTGGTACACGCCTATAATTCCACCATTCTCGAGGCTGAGGCAGGAGGATTGCTGTGAGTCTGAGGCCAGCCTGGGCTACATAGAGGGACAAACAAACAACAAACCAAAACTCAAATGTGCGGTCTTGGAGTTGGGTTTCTGGTTCTTTGTGTTTCTTGAGAGCTGTGCTTCCTGGGCAGGGAGAGGGAGGGCCCCGGGAGGGAGGCAGGGAGGCAGAGTGCTGGGATGCCGTGTGTGCTTTGCCTGAATTACTTCCTCTTCCAGCCTCTGAGAGGAAGAAACTGAGGTGGAGCCAAGATTTGAAGCCAGGCAGACCCAGGCTTGCCCCAGGATCCCTCCACTGTGTCCTTTCCATCCACAGCCTGCTGTCAGAGAGGGTGTTGGGCCCTTCATGTGTCCACACAGAGTGGATTGAGTGCCACTTGCTTTTCTCGGGCTCCAGGAAGAAGACCTCCACCTGGTGGAGCACTGTGGCCGGCTGCCTAAGTGTGGGGAGCCCCATGTACTTCCGCTCGGGGGCACAGGAGTTCGGGGAGCCGGGCTGGTGGAGACTGGTGCACAACAAGCCACCCACTCTGAAGCCCGAAGGGGAGAAGCTGTCCAGCTCCTCGCTGAAGGCCAGAGGTAGTGTGGGGCACCCTGAAGTGCTGGGCGGGGGTGCAGAGCTGGGGTCTGCCCTCCCAAGCCGGTCCCAGACGGCAATGTCTTGGGGACATATTTGCCTTGTGAGCTGTCCTAAGTAGTAAGTGAAACATATTTGTTATTTCCTAATCAAGTTACCAGTTTATAAATTTCCTCTGGCATTTGAAAGAGCCAAGATTTTCAATCTGATTTTTAAAAAATTACTATGGAATTTTTTTTTTTTTTTTTTTTTTTGGTCTTTTTGAGACAGGGTCTCGCTATGCAGTTCAGGCTGGCCTTGGGCTCACTTTTGTAACCCAGGCTGGTCTTGAACTTGCAACAATCCACCTGCCTCAGCCTCCTGAGTGCTGGGATTATAGGAGTGCATCACCACACTGGCTGATTTAGTTTAATTTTTTGAGACAAGGTCTCATTGTGCAGTTCAGGCTGGCCTTGACTTCATTATGTAGCCCAGGTTGGCCTCAAACTCCAAGCAATCCTCCTCCTTCAGTCTCTCAAGTGCTGGGATTACAGGGTGAGCCACCATGCCTAGCTCTGTTAGGGAAATTTAAAACATGCAGTGCAGAGGCAGGGAGAATGATGTGTTGAGTTCCCGGGTATAGCCGTCTCACTTGTCTCCATTCCTGGATCTTCCCCCAGCCTGGCACCGCTCCTCACCCTCAGATTATTCCAAGTCTCCATAAACTGTTCCGACAGGCCTTGAATTTGTAGTATCCTGCTTCAACCTCCTCAGTGGCTACTTTTTTCTTAAATATTTTTCAGTAGTTACCTTTTTTTGTTTGTTTGTTGTGGGGAATCAAACTCACAACCTTGCACATGCCAAGTAGGTGCAGACACTTAAGCCACTGAGCTAAATCCCCAGCCCAATTAGTAGTTATCTTCTAAGAGATAGAAATACTTTCATTCTTACAGCCTAACCATCATGCTGTTTTACATTCTTTTTTTTTTTTAACTTTCAGTACCAGGGATCAAACTCACGACTCCCTGCTTACAAGGCAGGTACTTATGCCACTGAGCTAAATCCCCAGCCCCTGTTTTACATTCTTAAAAAATCAGCAGTAAGCATGTTTTCTCACACTGACCTGATGCTTTTCCTAAGAAGTTTTCAGTAGGTCGAGGTGGTGCATGCCTGTAATCCTACCTAGCTGGGATGCTGAGACAGGAGGAGCAAAAGTCCTCGTCTAGGCTGGGCAACTTGTCTAGAATCTGTGTCATCCCCAAAGTGCTGGGAATACAGACATACACCACCGGCCCTGGCAAGCTTGTGCATTTTAAAAATACTTAACTGGAAAACTCAGAAACAGGAAATTTGAAAGTCCCTGCTCCTGTTCCCTCCTGGAGTTTACTCCACAGAGGGGCCGCTGTTGCCACTTATGCATGCTTTAGAGATGGTTGCATTTTAAGTGGTTTTTTGTTGTTGTTATTTTTGTTTTTTAGAAAAAACATTTTAAAAATCTCTTAATATTCCCCATTTTTCCTCATGTATCTGTTCATCTTCCCATTCTAATCCATCTGGATATGCCCTACCCATTACATAGATTTTTGGTAGCATATTAAATGATTCTATGTTCATGGGCACTTTGATTCTTATGCCCTTTTCTGTTATTTTATGCAGTGCTAGAATTATTCAAATTTGTATGCATGTGCAAATTGTAAATTTCTGGAAGCAGTTGTGCCATATCCAACAGCATATTCAGTCAAAATTTTTATTATTTTTGCCAAGTTACCCTTTTGAAAGCTGTAATAAAATGTCTACCACAGTAACAAGTCATGAGAACACTCCTTTCCCCATACTCTTGCTCATCATTCTCAAACGCTGGGTTTTTGTTTTTTATATTTTGAGACAGTACCTCGAGGTGTAGCCCAGGGTGGTCTGGAACTCACAGACCTGCCCTGTGCTGGGATTATAGGTCTGTGCTACCACAATGGCCACTGCGAAACCTCTCGTTTTACCAATTCCAATAGGTGAAAAACAACAGTAGTTAGAAGTTTAAATTTGCTTTGTAACTGTTTTGTTCTTTTTTTGGTGCAGGGAATCAGGCTCAGGACCTTGCACATGTCAGGCAGACACTGTGCCCCCCAGCTATTCCCCTAGCCCTATAACTGTTCTCTTAAGCGATGTCTAAGCCTGTAGTTTAGGGTGTTTGGGGGATATTTCTTCATGCAGAGCCCGGTGTGACACATGGTGGCACTCCTGGGAAGAGAGTTGGGGGGAATGGCGTTCTAAGACATTGCCCCTGTGCTTTTGCGGCAGCCTCAAAGCCTGTGCTGGACCCCATCATCACAGTGGAGGGGCTCAGGAAGCGAGCTGGCCGGAACCCTGTGGAGTCAGCCATGGAGCTGAAGGAGAAGCGCTCTCGCACGCAGGAGGCCAAGGACATCCGGCGGGCCCAGAAGGAAGCGGCCAGCTTTCTGGACCGCAGCCCAGCATCCACCCCAGTCAAGTTTGCAAGCCGGGCCCGCCGGCCGGATGTGGTCCTGGAGCGGGGCGAGGTGATTGACTTCGCATCGCTGAGCTCCTCAGACCGCACGCCGCTGACCAGCCCCTCGCCATCTCCCTCGCTGGACTTCTCTGCGCCTGGGACACCGGCATCGCACTCAGCCACACCAAGCCTGCTGTCGGAGGCCGACCTGATTCCTGATGCTATGCCCCCGCAGGCATTGTTCCATGGTAAGGGGGCACGGCCAGCCTTTCCAGGGCAGGGGTATCTGTGGGCCTTGGTGACACTGCTTGTGCCATGTGCAGATGATGACGAGCTGGATGGCGATGGTGACATTGACCCTGGAGTAGAGGACCCGCCGCCATCCCTGGGGCCCGTGGCTTTGGGCCAGGGGTCCGCAGGCAGGAAGAAGGTGCGAGCCCCCGAGCACATCAAGCAGGAGGTGGACAGTGAGGAGGAGAAGCCAGACAGGGCCGATCTGGACAGTGAGGACACGGACTCCAGCGCATCCCTGCAGCCCCGGGTGCGGGACAAGCGGAGGCCACCCCTTCAGAAGGACACGCGGCCCCAGGGACCCCGGTGCATGCCCGCCAGCATCTATGAGGAGAAGCTGCTGCTGCGCCGGCTGGAGGCCTGTCCCGGCGCTGTGGCCATGACACCCGAGGCACGCAGGCTGAAGCGCAAGCTCCTCGTCCGGCAGGCCAAGCGGGACCGGGGGCTGCCACTCTTCGACCTGGACCAGATGGTCAGCGCTGCCCTGCTGCTTGTGGATGGAATCTATGGAGCTAAGGATGGGGGCCTGTCCCGGCTCCCGGCTGGACAGGCCACCTACCGGACCACCTGCCAGGATTTTAGAATCCTTGACCGCTACCAGGTGAGCTGTTGGGGGCTGTGTGGAGAGATGGGCATCGCACAGTGGATGCTGTGATGCTGAGAGTATTGAAGTCATCAGCAGTTTTAACCGGGCATGATGGCCCACACCTGTAGTCCCAGCTTTTGGGAGGCTGAGGCGGGAGGATCCTTTCAAGTTTGAGGCCAGGGTAAATTGCATAGCAAAACCATGTCTCAAAAAAATCAAAATTTTGGGGCTGAGGATTTAGCTCAGCGGCATAAGCCCCTGCCTGGCAAGCAGGCAGTCGTGAGTTCGATCACCAGCACCGATAAAAAGGAAAAAGACAAAAAAAAAAGAAAAAAAATCAAAATTTTGGGAGGAATATGTTTTCAAACTGTTGAGTATAAATACCTCTTAATATAGCTAAATGTTTTCTTTATATTAGACATTCCAGGTATAACCTAGAAAACCACAAATCAAATGTACTGAGGGAAGCTGTGAACGTGTGCGGGCTTTTTCTTATTCTCTAAGCCACAGCTGACCAGCCTTTGGCTTACTGGGCCATGTTGCAGAGGAATTGCCTTGGGCTGCATGTAAAGTATGTAAGATGATTCACGTGTAGCAGTAACAAAGTTCCCTTTTAAAATTCTTTATTCCAACATTGAAAGAGGGCATGGCACACTGCACAATGGGGGCCCCCGCACTGCCCCTACACTGATGCCTCGGCTCTGTGCCCTGGAGACCACGTGGCAAGTCCTGAGAAGCCCAGCCTGCCGAGCAGGCCTTAGCAGTGCCTTAGTCATGATCTGGGGTGCGTGGCAGGCAGGGCTTAGGTCCTGGGCAGGTGCACCGCCATCTACTCCTGGGGACTTCAGTATCCTGGGGAGGGAAGCGCCCTCTGCTCTGTCATTTTCCTCCTTGTTTCCTTAACTCAAGGCTTAGTGCTTCTTTTTTTTTTTTTTGCTTTTGGATATGTGTGAGTTTTAAGCTATCCTTTGGTGATTTGTTTAATTGATTCCTTTTCTTTCTTTTTTGAGACAGGATTTTGCTTTGTAGTGCAGGCTGGCCTTGGACTCAGTATGAACTAAGACTGTCTCAAAAAACCAAAAGAAAAGAAAAAAAAATGCCTATTGTTTTGTGTGTGTGTGTGTGTTTTGTCTTTTTGCCCATCGTCTCCTTTGCCCATTGCATGCTTAACATATGAGTCACAGTTATTTTAAATTCCCGCCTAGTGGTCTCAACATCTCTGAGTCAAGGCATCCTTCTGAGACTTGTTCTGTTTCCTCAAACTGATTTTTAAAAAAGAGGCGTGAAATGGTTCCTTAGGAGGAGCTGAAAGCGCTGCGTACCCCAAAGAAGGTATCGCGTGGGCAGGGAGAGGCCACACCGTCTGCCTCAGCCCAGCTCCCTTGCCCTCTGTTGCCCTCTGTTGCTGTGGTGCGATGGGCTGGGTCATGTGGGGCTGGGTGCTTAGTCCTGGGACCTGGGAGCCTATCACTCTGTCTCCCTTCAGCCCAGGTGGGAGAGTGACTTGGAGAGTGACAGTGGGCTGGGGTGGGGCTCCTGTCCCTGAAGACAACAGCACTAGGGAAGCTTTTCTGGAGGACTGGAAAGTGCTCCGTCCTACCTGAGCCTTTTGTCTCCTGCCCTGCTGGGAAGACTGGGGGGTTGGGGGTGTGGGGTGGAGGAGGGGAAGGAGCCCTGGCTGGGAAGGGAGCCCAGGGAAGGGTATGAGGCTGCCTGCCAGGGCTCTGGCACCCTGCTTCCCCCGACCAAAGATGGAAGTGCTCTGGGACTAGGTGGGAACTGGTTCCACTGGTCCTCCAGTGGGTCACCTTTCTCTCTATCCTCTCTGTCCCTCCACTCTGGTCCAGGTCTGGAAGATAGCCTTTTGCAGTTTGTTCAGCTTTTTTATTGTTTTGGTTTTTTGAGGCAGGGTCTTGCTATATAATGCAGGCTGGCCTTGAAACTCACTATGCATCCCAGGCTGGCCTTGAACTCATGGTGATCCCCCTACCTCAGCCTCCCGAGTTCTAGGATTACAGGCATGTGCCATCACGCCCAGCTGTTCCGGTTGTGCTAGCTAGGACAGAGTGACTCCTTGCATCCAGACTGGAAACCAGGCATCCTCAGATGTGCTGCTTGAATCCCAGATACCCTCGTTGCATTCTCTTAAACATACTAACCCCTCTGTACCTTCTACCTCTCCTTCGGGGTTCATACTGTGCTCACTGCCGTCCTTTGTTCTAGCCAGTGTTGCCTTTGGCTTTCCCAGGAAGCCCTTAGCCTCCCTCACAGCTGCTGCACACTTAGTTTCCGTCCCCAACACTGAGTATGTAGCGTTCAGTCATGAGGAAGAGACGCCCCCAACTCCTTCCTGCCCAGCTTTCTCCTGACCCTGGGGCCTGTTTGTCAGGTGTTTTCTCACTGGGATGCAATTCATTTACCAAATAATTCACCCCTGAAAGCTTACAGCTTAGCGGCCCCTCAAGTATCAGAGCAGCATCCACACTACTCAGGGCTTCCTAACTTGGAAGCCTGAGCCCATCGGACCACCCGCTCACCTCCCTCTCAGGCCTGTCTCCCCTGGCCTTGTGCATCAATGACTCAAGGTCTTTTCTGGTCCACATATTCCCCAAGGCATGAAGATAGCAGCATCCGCCCATGTTGCAGCTCACTTCATGGTGCTGCCCTGCTGTTTGTGCTTGTGACTCCACAAGCACACCAAGTGTGACCCAGTAACCCTCCTCAGCACACACAGTCCCTGTTAGGTGAATGCGCATTGTCTCTTGTCTGTGACCATTGGGAGTGATGCTGCTTTAGCTGGGGAAGGGGCTTCCTGAGTCAGGGTCCTGCTGGTAAACACCCAGAAAGCCAGCCAGGCTGTGCCCACCGCAGCACATTGTGGGGCTCTGGTGCCTGTGCCCCCTGTATCACTCTCTCTGGTGATAGCACCATTGGTGTGTAGTGCAGTCATCCAGCAGTTGGGGTCAGAGCTTCCCTGAGGGCTGTGTGTCCTGCCTTTGAGCATTCTTGTCTGTTCGGTGGATCATCCTGCCTTCCTGGACCAGAGTTTATGTGGGCACCATTTTTTCCCTTGCGCTCATTTATGTGTCTTGATTTTTCCTGGGAGTGCACCCTGCTCTGCCCCTTGGTCTTCCTTCGCCTGTCGGAGCCCCTCCTGGTAAGACGCAGGGGTGTGGGCCACTGCCTCCTGTGTCACTGTGACTGCTGGCTCTGGCATGGCCTTTTCTCCCAGAGGCTCTGTCACTGCCAGTGATGGCTCAGCTGTCGCAGTGGTGTCCCCTCACCTGCGCTCATGTTGCCTCTGGCATCCACTCAGCAGCTACATCAACTCTTGCTTCCCCAGAGAAGTGCCGCTTCTCCATATTGCATCCCAGCTTCCCAGCAGGTCCAGGAAGGAGCCTGGCTGCCCTCTCCTCCACCATGTCAGGACCCAGGCTCCTGCCTTTAGTTTGTCCCCATCAACTTGTTATTCAGCGAGTGTAGATTGGCTCCTTAGTCCGTATCAAGCACTCTGCTTGGTAGGATCCTTGTGCCCCTGGCGCTGACACCTAGGGAGGGAGGTAGCAGTGATAGCTCACTGTGCCCCAGGTCTCCCGGCCTAATGGGGCTAGGCTGGGCAGCTGGATGCTCTGAGGGCTGCTTTTAACTGAGACAGCCAGGAGTCAGCCAGGAACAATGAGGCTGGTGTGGTGAGGACACGGGGATGGCAGAGAAAGGGGGTGGCAGCACCTGGTCCTGCAGGACCCAGCAAGCTCCAGAGGAGCTGCAGAGGTGTCAGGGCCTGTGGAACAGATGTGTGTAAGTTTGTATTTTGTTATTAATTTTGGAATTTTGATATAGGGTCTTATTACGTATGTGTAACCCAGGCTGGCCTCCAACTTACAGTGATCCTCCTGCCTCAGCCTTCCAAATGTTGAGGTTCCAGGTACACCCCCCACGCCCAGCACGAATGCATGCCTCTGTGGTCATGTGAGGTGATGGTGCAGAGATGGACAGCAGGCAGCCACAGTGGTGGCCAGGCAGAGGGAAGGATAGCTTAGTGCAGGGGACAAGCATGGGCCCAGAGGTCTCATGGAGAGACTAAGCAGGTGCTGAGCATATTCTGTGGCCCTGTGGTTTGTGGCTGGGCTTCCAGTGTCCTGTGCTATGTCAGGAACCACCTGGAGCTTGGTGAGTTTACAGTTTCCTCAGCAGCTGTGGCAGACTGGCCACAGCTGGGTCTCTTGGGTCTTGGATGCCAGTGGCTCCTGTCCCAGGCCATTGCTCCTGCTGGTTTCTCTGATGGGTCACAGCCGTTCACAAAGCCATCCAGACTCCTGAGGTGGAGAGATCCTCTCTGCCCTGGACCTGGGGAGCCGCTCCCTCCTCTAGGGCTGGGAGGCATCCTTTGTGGGTGTGTTTGGAAACCTTCACCACTGTTTTAACTATTACTTTGAAGCTCTAAGCCCTGGAAGGATTTCAGGGTTGGCCTTTGAAAATGTTGGTGTCCAGGTTGAGAAAGTATGAGAACAAAGGAAGAAATCTTGCTCTTCTTTCAACAAAGTTATTTTCTAAGCTAAGAGCAAACTGATTCTACAAAAAGAACTCGGGTTTGTAAACATCATTTACCTCTTGGCACTGAATGACTGCATGAATGCGCCTCTTCATCTCCTGTCTGCACCCTCTGCTATAAAACGCTGATATTATGTACACATTCTGTTAGTGCACAGCTACAGCCCCAGGTATAGTCCCTACCAACAGCCACCTCTGTGTGACTCTTATTGATGAAAAGTATTTTTAAAAATCCAGACACACGGACAGCTGTAGTTGCTCCTGCTCTCAGGATAACAAGGTGGTCCTGTAGTGGGACCTGGGCTGTGAGCTCCTTAGGCCTGGTGTCGGTGGCTATTAGCAAGCGGTGGAAGGTGCCTGACATGGCCAACAGGAGCCAGGAGAGGCCACGAGTCCTGTGTTTCACTCATTGAAATGACAGGATTTATAAATAACTTTAGAGTTTTAAAAAATATTTTGCCTTTAAACTTTTAAAACCAGGGATAGGTTTCTATATCTCACTTTAGGTCAAGGTGCCTGCAAGGTTTGCATTAAAATTTGAATTGTCCCGGTAAGGCCAAAAGGCCTACTTCCTGCTACATAGAATGGTGATAAGCGTCACTTCCATATGGAGCTGATCTTTCTGTAACCGCTGTTTCCTTGAGTAGACGGCCTTGCCATCCAGAAAGGGCTTTCGGCACCAGACCAGCAAATTCTTGTATCGCTTGGTGGGCTCGGAGGACTTGGCTTTGGACCAGAGCATTGTCAGCCCCTATACTTCCCGGATCCTGAAGCCCTACATCAGGTACGAAGAGAGAATGCGAGGCCATTCTTGGTCAGGGTGTGCCTGCAGGAGGACAAGAGAGCCAGGGTATGTGCTGGTGGGGGCATTAGTGCTCAAACCCAGTTACAGACAAGATGATCCTTTGAAAGACATACAAAAACATGTTAACTTGATGTTTCTTTGTGATTATCATAATTTATCATTTGTTTTAAATATTAAAGTTGTATATATTTATTACTCTGTGGAATGGAGTAAAGCAGGAACAGTGTCTCAGTATCTGGCCTGGACGTTGGGACCTCTCTAAGCATGGGTCCAGGCAATAAACTGGAAGCAGAACTCCCTGGAGAGGCCCACAGTGCATGGTGCTGGCACTGTGGCGTAGGCCCAGTGTCTGTGGGCCCTGGTCCTCCCTACTTAGCCCTGCTTCCTGACAGACCTGTGGTGAGCTCGCCAACATGGGGAGCGAACCTTGAGCTGTTGCATTTCTTTGCCTCATGCCGCCCCCAGAGGGCAATGAGGGGTTTGGCCCATGAATTTCAGGTTTCGTGCCAAAGAAGTGTTCTAACTGTAATCACACTAGTTACCACAGAAAGTGGTGCAAATTAGTTTAAGATTTCGGATATATCAAAGTGTATTTCAGTCATCTAACTGGAAATAACCCTGGGGGTTTTCTTGACTTTGTTTATTTTCTATGTTCTGTAGGCGTGACTATGAGACAAAGCCACCCAAGCTACAGCTTCTATCCCAGATTCGTTCCTACCTGCACAGAAGTGACCCTCACTGGACACCTGAGCCTGATGCACCCCTTGATTACTGCTATGTCCGGCCAAATCACATCCCAACAATCAACTCCATGTGCCAGGAATTTTTCTGGCCTGGTATGTTCTCCCTCAAACCCAGGCAGATGGATTTTAGTAGACTTCACCCTGGAAGTTTTTAAATCAGTGTATGCCATGTGACCGATCCTTACAACCTTTCCTCATGGGATTTTTTTTGGAGGGGGAGGGTACCAGGAATCGAGCTCAGGATCTTGCACTTACCAGGCAGGTGCTGTGCCACTGACCTCTATCCTCGACCCCTTTTTCCTTTTTGAGACAGTCTTGCTCTGTAGCGCAGGCTGGCCTTGCACTCACAGCAGTCTTCCTGCTTCAGTCTCCCAAGTGCTAGGATTACAGGTGTGCCCCACCACACCCAGCTTCCTCCTGTGATTTCATGCAGTTTGTCTCTGCTGACGTAGAAATAGTGAAATTAAATGATTCTCACTATCCTGAGATGGAGAGGAAGCCCAGAGTTACAGTAATAAACAGCGTCCTTGTTGTTCCTCTTCCCGGTTGTTCCTGCTTCCAGCATAAAAGGTTCTCCTGCCCTGCTTCTGCCCTTGTGTAAGAATGAGGTGATGTGTGTCTACCACAGAGCACAGACTGGCAGCTTGGGCATGTACGGACACTGGGGTGTATCTTAACAACTCCATATGCTCTGTGTGTTTTCCTGATCCCTATCGGCAGCACAGCCCAAGGGCATTTTTAAAAAGGCAAATCCGCTGATCCCAGATTGCAGATAGGATAAGACCGTGGGCTTTGCTATTTTAGCTGTCTCCCAGGCCATCAGCTAAAGGCACAGGTTTTGTGCTGAGCAGAACAGGTTTCTGCTGGGTGCTTAGGAACCTGAGGAGGAATAGCTCTCTTCCTCAGACGTCCAGGGTGAGCCCCGCAGAGGCGCATCATGCCATCTATCTGTAGTTGTGTGATGGCAGAGTGGTAGCAGCTGGACATTCTCCTCTGGACTGACTGGTTCTGGGGCCCAGAGTGGGATTCTGGGAACACCTGTGACCTCTGCCTTTTTGCCCAGCATATTTCTTGCTTTTCACCAGGATGTGTTTTTGTCGCTGCTCTGTTGTGAGCTAGGGGCTTCCTGCTGAGGGCCTTCTGCACTGTCTGTGGCGGGGTGTGCAGGCACGACGCCCCAAGACATTCTCAGTGGCCCTGTCACATGCAGTGGAGAGGCCAGAGGCCCCAAGTGCACTGCTGCCTTGCAGCCCTGCCTCTCTTGCCAAGGCATGTGCTTGGAAGAGGCTGCTGACTATGATATTTCCTGAAGTTCTTGTGATGAGTTGAGTGTGTGGTGTCTGTGGCAATATCTTTGTGGAATTTATGGCAGCATCGGTTTGGGGATTTTTTTGCTCTAAGTGCAGACTTGGCCTTGCTGAGTCCTGGAGAGAGCAAGCCTCCATCTCTGTCCTCCCTTCTCTCAGGCATTGACCTGTCCGAGTGCCTACAGTACCCTGACTTCAGCGTGGTGGTCCTCTATAAGAAAGTCATCATCGCCTTTGGCTTCATGGTTCCCGACGTGAAGTACAATGAAGCTTACATTTCGTTCCTGCTCGTCCACCCCGAATGGAGAAGAGCAGGCATTGCAACCTTCATGATCTATCACCTGATCCAGGCGAGTTGGCTTCGCACGTGCCTTCGCATGGGCTGTGCACTTACCTCTTGGGGCGCCTGGGGGCTTAAAGGAGGCCAAGAGGCCTAGCTAGTCCTTCCAAGCATTGGCAGGGTAGAGCCTGGGGGCAAAAAGGGGGGCAGTGGTCAACACTGTGGGGCTCCAACCCCATGGTGAGGTTGCTGTTCGGCCCAGGGTGCAGGGAGAGCAGTTCCAGAACACCTGTGTTCCACGATGCTGACAGGGGTGCGCTGGGCCTGCTGCCCACTGTGGCCCCAGTCTGCCACTCAGAGCTGAGCTGAGCTGGGTTCCTGTTTTCACCTTCATGAGTGTAGGTGTGACCTTGCTGAGGCTGAGTTCTAAGACCGAGCTTGTCCTTCAACCTCTGCCTTTCACCTGTGGAGAAAACATGCTGTGTGTTTGTTACTAATGTAAAACAGTGTGGGGAAATTTGCTCCCTAGAACTTTTCTGGAAACTTTGACTTAGGAGCTGATAGCTATGGAGGATTCTGTAGAGTCCTGAGGTGGGCAAGATTCACTTTATTTTGTTTATTTATTTTGTTTTTTTGAGACAGTGTCTGTCTTAGTTACTTTTCTCATTAGTGAGACCAAATACTTGACGCCCAAAATGAAGGAAGGCAAGGTCTATGTAGCTTACAGTTTTTTTGAAGGTTTCACTCCATAATCAGCTGGCTCCAAGGCAGAGTGTTACAGCAGAGGGACAGCAGGTCATGGCAGAGGAAGACAGCGAAAGCAACCAGAGGAGAGGGAAGGGAGAGCCTCTTTCCATCCCTTATATTGTACACAGGCCACCTGCCCTAAAGCAGCCCTCACACCGTTACTCCCAGCATTGGGCTGTGAATCAGTCACAAACTCTAAGCTTAGCCACCTCCGCAAAGCCTGCCTCCTGTGACTACGTGAGGTTTTAGGGGGACATCCAGACACAAACCGTAACAGGGTGCTGCTGTCTAGTTCAGGTTGGCCTTGAGCTTGCTATGGAGCCCAGGCTGGTGGGTGGTGATCCTGGTATAGGCTGGTATTCTGTCTTTCATCCTAGAGCACAAATGCCTTTGGGTGGGAGGGGGTGGAGAAAGGACCCTGTCAGTGACCTGCGCCAGAACCCTGATGACTTAGAGGCCTCAGGTAGAGTGCGATTGAATTACAGTCAAACAGTGAAATTGACTAAACGTGCCTCTTGGTCCTTTGCCTTAGACGGGGGAGCGATGCCCAGGTCTCAGGACGCATAGATCACAGCAAAGCGTCCTGTGGCTTGAGAGGCGCTAGGTCTCCCTGTGTGTACACCAAGTTCCTGCTGGGGAAGGGCTGCTCTGGCTCACTCATGTGCTCGCCCTCCCCTGCAGACCTGCATGGGCAAGGACGTGACCCTGCATGTCTCTGCAAGCAACCCTGCCATGCTGCTGTACCAGAAGTTCGGGTTCAAGACCGAGGAGTATGTGCTGGACTTCTACGATAAGTACTACCCACTAGAGAGCACCGAGTGCAAGCACGCCTTCTTCCTGCGGCTGCGGCGCTGATGCAGCGCTCCCTGTATACGTGTGTGGGGACAGCTCTGCATAAGAACCCACAAGTGACCAGTGTACCCCATGGGTGCAGCCCCTGAGGCAGCAGTGGGGCGGCCTCACCACCATCACTCCATCCTCTCTGGGGTGGCTTCGCCAGCCAAATGTCACCTCCATCAGCGGTGCTGCTGCAAGTGGCTGCCATCCCCAGGCGCTCAGACAGAGCCCACCTTTTCCCATCCAGGGTGAAAGTGGTGGCCAAGAGGTACCCAGTTGCCCCAGTAACAGGTGGGTCCAGAAGTGGCTGCTGACCTGTCCTTAATAGATGCTATGTTGTCACTGAGTCCTGGAGGCTTCCAGGACCCTGGAGTCCTGTATCTCTTTTGCTGACCTTGGTCACAGCCTGAAAGAATAAATGTCCATGTTGCTTTCCCTGTCTGCATTCTTAACTTGGCCTTGGTGAGGACCCAAGGGTTCCTTCTCCCTGTGTTGGAAGCCATCTTGGGAGCCGAGCGGCCAAGTGGGCTTCTGCTTTCCCAGGAGAGCAGGTGGAGGCCAGGGTGGCCCTATCTGAGGACCTGCATCGCAGTGCCAGGGCAGGGGAGGTGTGTACCCTAGGAGCATTTCTAGAAGTCTGTTACTTCTAGAAGTACAGTCCACACTGGTGTGAGTGCAGGGTCAGTGGAGGCCTGCACCCTGAGTAGAAGCACAGCCATATGGCTGGCAGGTGAGGGTCACCCTGGCACTGGCAACAGCCTGGGCCCCGTGTCCCTCGTGTGCCATCCCCTGGCTCTTTGTTTCTCCCTCTCCCTTCTTCCAGGTTTTCGGCTTTTTAGTTTTTGTTCGAGCCAAAAAATAAAATCCAGAGCCCAGCAGCGAGCCAGCAACCGTGCCCATGGAGGTTGACTTGGTTGCTACAAGTGTCTTGAGAGTCTTCACCCCCTGGATGTGAGGCTGTGCCTGTGCTCCCCAACTCCTAGGTTCATGTTTGTAAGGTCTGAACACTTTCATTCATGTGTAGACTGAGGATGGTGCAACCGCGGCCCCCATCATGCCTGGCGCTGACCCAGGGCTGCACCACCCATGCTCAGCTCTGATCCAGAATGTAGTGACGTTTCTTCTGGGACAGGGTCTTTCTTTGTAGCCAGGCTGGCCTCAAACTCATGGCGATTCTCCTGCCTCAGCCTTCTGAGTGCTGAGACTATAGGTGTGTACCACCAAACCCACTGTTATAAAATTTTCACTGTGGACAGCATTCTGTTTTATTTTCTGGATAGATCCCCAAAAGTGGAACTCTTAGGTCAGAAGATGGGATCATTTTCATCCTCTTCTGTTGTTGCCAGTATCATCACAAATGTATTGGGGGGGCCTCACCTCAAAACTGCCAGAGTTAGGCATTATCATTTGTTTTTTTCAGACAGAGTCTTGCTATGTATTGACCTTGAATTCACTACGTCACTCAGGCTGGCCTCAAACTCTGGGTGGTCCTGCCTCAGCTGATTGCTGGGATTACAAGCATGCACCACCACACTGCATCTGGCTATTTAATTGCTTAACATTGTAGAATTCACAATACTGTCAAAGGTGCCGGGGATTTAGCTCAGCGTATAAGTGCTTGCCTGGCAAACTCGAGGTCATGAGTTCCATCCCCGGTACCAAAAAAAAAAAAGACTTGGTAGGCACAATACTGTCAAAATATTCTCTTGTGACTTCCATTTTGATCTAGTAAGTTAATTTATTTATTCTGGAACCAGGAATCAAGCTCAGGACTTCGCACCTGCCAGGTAGGTGACATTCTACTGAGCTATACCCCAGCCCCCTCCACAGTTTATTTAGATATGAGTCTCTGGGGAATTTCCTTGTGTCTCTACCATCTACTTGAATCCTCTAGGGACCATAAACAGACTTGGTGCTGTTCTAATGGGCTCCAGGTGCAGGCTGTGCCCTGCTGATGTAATAAAGGCCTCCATGCTTTAGAAGTGCCCAGAAGCATTGGGAGTGAGTTGCCATGGTGCATATGACTCTCTCAGATGGGTTAGAAGGAAAACTGTGTGTGTGTGTGTGTGTGTGTGTGTGTGTGTTGGGTGTAAAATGGTAGCAGGTGAATCCAAGTTAAAAAAAATATACAGGTGACCTTTGTTTTTTTGCTTTTATTTTTGTAACTTCCTGTAAATTTACAGTGACTTCCTCCCTTGGAAGGAATAAAATATCTGACACCCGAAATGAAGGAAGGAGGGGTTTATTTAGCTCACAGTTTGTTGAGGTTTTAGTCCATAGTACACTAGCTCCAAGGTATGGTAGTGTGGCACTGGGGCAACAGTTCATGACAGCAAAAGCAACAAGAACAAAGAAGGGAGGAGCATATGCTAAACTTCTTTGTGTCCCTTCTGTTGTATGTGGACCACATACCCTTGGGTGTAACACTCACACCATAATCCCAGCATTGGACCACGAATCAGTCACCAACTAGAAGCCTTTCCCCTGCAACCCAGTCAGGCTTTGGAGGGACATCCAGACTCAAACCATAACACTGAAATTGAAAAATAAAGCATACATGGTGGTACACACCTGTAATCCATGCACTTCAGAGGCTGAGGCGGGAGGATCCTGCAGAGTTTGCACTACAGCCTGCACTACAGTGAATTCAAGGCCAGCCCAAATTCTATAGTGAAACCTTGTCTCAAAAAGACAAGTAAATAAATAGATAAATAATAAATAAAAAGCAGAACTGAAAAGCCAATAACCTCTGTCACCATATCCTGCCCATCTTTGTATATTCTTATGGCTTGGATCCAAAATGTTCCCAAAAGCTTGTGTGTTCAGTGTGGGGCTTTGGAAGGTGATTGGACATGGTGCTAACCCAGGATGGGTCCATCACAATGGGACGTGTGGAGGTGCTGGGCTCCAGCATGGGCTGAGGCTTGGAAGAGGTCATTCTGTGCTCCCCACTCCTCCAGTTCCGTCTTTCCCTGTGTCCTGGCTGTCACCTTCAGTGAAATGGGACAGCTCTGTAAGTAGACCGGAAACCCCTGAGCCGTGCTCTTAGGGATGGATTATATGGCAGGTAAATGACGTTTCAAAAAGCTGCTGGGAGAAAGAATCACCACTGCTAACCTGTGGGAGCTAGCTGCTGGTTTGTGTAGCAAAGCTGATCACCAGAGACACACTGAGTACTGACTTCAGGCTATTCAAGCCCAGTTAGAGTTTAGTAAGAAGCCTAATAACAAGGCATCTAGGCTGGGGATTTAGCTCCGCGGCATAAGCGCCTGCCTTGCAAGCAGGCAGTTGTGAGTTCGATCCCCAGTACCAATAAAAAGGAAAAAGATAAAAAGGAAAAAAAAAAGGCATCTAATTCCCAAATTTGAGGAAAACAAATCACTGTTGCTTTACCTCTGTTTAGAGCTTTTATAAATGAGCATTTTGTTAATGTGGGCCTTCATAGTATCGCAGATCTACATGCTCTGGGGTGTTAAACAGTGTTTTTACCGTTACCCGAACTGTTGAGATTGGTGCTACAAGCCGAACATGGTGGCACACCCCTGTAGTCCCAGCATTTGGGAGGTTGAGGTTCCAGAAGGATTGTTGTAAATTCTAGACTAATCTGGGCTACAAAGTCAGTTCAAGGGCAGCCTGAACTGCACAATGAGACCCTACCTCAAAAACATCCCCCCCCCAAAAAAAATTAGTGCTACAGATGTGGTGGCACACACCTATAATCCCAGTACTTGGGAGGCTGAGGCAGGAGGATTGCTGTGTGTTCAAGACCAGTTTGGGCTACAAAGTGAATTTAAGGCCATCCTGAACTGCATAGTAAAACCCTGTCTCAACAAAACATGCTATAGGAGCCGGGTGCGGCGGTTCTTACCTGCGATTACCCTGACTCAGGAGGCTAAAGCAAAAGGATTGCTGTGAGTTCAAGGCCAACCTCGGTTACATATTGAGAACCTGCCTCAAAACAAAAACAAAAGGCGGGGGGTTTAGCTCAACAGTGTAACTGCCTGCTTGGCAAACACGAGGTCGTGAGTTTGATCCCTGGCACCAAAAAGAAAAACAAAACAACACAACCGGACGAAGACCTGGGTTTTCCCATGCACACGCCTCACCCCAAGGTTAACACACCACATGCTATCTCGGGACACTGACACCCTGGGGAGGGTCAGTCATGCCTGTGCACCCCATGTGATCTGGCCCCATGGTTTCCTGTCCATGAACAGGACAGAGTCTGAGTCACATAGCTCCTCCTCGGGAGCATCTCCCCAGGCCCCGGAGTACTGCTGTCTGTTGTCATCTCTTACAGTTCTGTAATTCAAATACCACCATCCCTTTCCCATTCACCTTGCTGTCCAGAAAGTTGTACTTTTAATTCCATTGATACATTATTGTAATCCTGGTGAATTAATTCCAATCTACCACCTCCAGGGCAACCCATGGTGAGAATAAAGACACTGAGATATATTTCTAGTTAGAGCAGTCAAGGGGTCCTGAGTCCAGTCCAGGAGAGGATACATGGAACAAAAGCCTTGATCCAAAGTCTCATCTAGAATTTATTATCTCGAGAAGAAGGGAGTGGCCCAAGGATGGGTGACACTCAGTGAGGTAGGAACTATATGAGCAACGTGAGCTGAGCTGGCCAAGTGAAGAGGAATGTACCTCTACAATATGCAGGGAAAGGTTTGTGCAGAAAGACCAGGCTGCATAACTCAGCTGGGATTGCATAGAAGAATTTAGGAGGCTGTTGCTTCAGTTGCTGATACATAAACGTTTGTGCCCTGAGAAGTCATAGTCTCTTATTTTGAGGCTTATACCCAGTGGACATTCCTGGAGCTGTTTGGCTCTGTCTTTCCATTGTGCTCAACCACTTACAGGGAACATGATGCATTGGCTAGTATTGAGGATTGCATATCAGTACCTCAGCGAGCCTTACTTGCATTGCTTAGAGCCAATTGACGATAGAAGGAAATGGCATAGCTAGCTCTGTGTGTCTCAGGACATGGAGACAGGACTCACTCTAACTAAAGCCGAAGCCGTCGTTCTGCATTCCAGAAGCAGTGCCCAGATCATCTTCTACAGCCTGTAGGATGGATGGGTCACATGTGGTCACTGCTCACCTCCTCCTGGCCACAGCACTGTCCAGAGCCTCCTCATCTTCACTGGGCGAGCACGCATTCAAGGCCAGCCTGAACTGCAGAGTGAGAGGCCATCTCAAAGCTAAACGAAGCATGAGACAAAGAGCATCACACATGATGTACTGAAATGTGGGGCTGTGCTCCCAGGAGTAACTTAGCTGGGGAGGAACAGACCCCCAGATCTGTATCTCTGTTTCCTGAGCAGGAAGGGGAGCTGTCTGTGTGTGACACAGGCTGGTAGCGCTCGGGGAGGGGCTTGGAGTCTCCATCTGTAAGCCCACCCTTCACAGTACTGCACCGTTTCACACAGAACACTGCAGCTATGGAACTGTGCTCCCGTGGGGGACACCACACCATCCTCCCAGACGGGAGTTTGACTGTGCCTGCTCCCATGCAATGTGGGCTATCTGGAGGCCACTCCCTGAATTGGCTTTTGGTGTGAACAGTGAGTCTGGCCAAGGCTGTGTACGAGTCTCCATCACAGCAAGCCGGTGGCATTGGGTGGGGGTGGCACCTTGCCAGTGGCTACAGTTGAGCCCGTGAGACTGTGGGGCTAAGATAGGAGATAAGGTCTCCACTGAGGCCTACGAGACCCCAGAGAAAATTCCTTCTCAGAACTGGCTAAAAAGCAGGTTACTCGTTAACCACAGCCTCCATCTGGCCATTGCTTCACTTTTGCAAGAACACTCTCTTCCAGCAGTTACGAGCCTTGCCTGCCTAACCACTTGTCCACAACATCCAGCCGTAATCCCCTCACCGGTCTCCTGTGATCATTAAATACCAGGGTTCTGGCTGCTTCGTGGCCTTTTATTCCCTGTGAGCACTGGGCCATCCCACATCCCCTTTGCATTGCTGTTTGTCTCTTACTCTTTCTTCCTCAGCCATGATACCTTGCAGAAAACTGGAGATTTAGCCGGGCATGGTGGCTCACGCCTGCAATCCCAGCACTCAGGAGGCTGAGGCAGGAGGATCATTGTGAGTTCGAGACCATCCTGGGCTACAAAGTGAGCACAAGGCCAGCCTGAACTGTACAGTGAGACCCTGTCTCAAAAAGACAAAAAAAAAAAAAAAAATTGGAGACTCACTGCAGGGCTCCCCCAAAACTGTCTGTTGGATGAGATTGTCACCCTGCCTGTGATGTCCATGTTTATTAAACCCGTGATACTTTCATTTTGCTTTAAGCACTTTGATTTTCTTTTAAGACTATTAAATTTTACAGTATTTTTTATACCCAATTATTAGCAATTTATAGTGTTTTATGTTTTTATATAGATCCAGTTTTTCATCTGGTATCCTATTTTCTGTATCACAGACTTCATTTACCATTTTAAGTACAGCAAGTTTTGCTGGTGATTTCTCTCAGCTTTTATGTGCTGAGAAATCTGCCTTGTTTTGGGGACAGTATTTTTGCTGGGTATATAATTGCTAGGTTGCCAAAGTTTTTCTTTCCACACACTTTTTTTTCCCAATACAAGGTCTTGCCATATAGTTCAGGCTAGTCCTTGACTCGCTTTGTAGCCCAGGCTGGCCTCGAACTTACAGCAATCCTCTTGCCTCAGCCTCCTGAGTACTGGGATTACAGGTGTGCACCACCACACCTGGCTGTCTGGCTGTCTGGCTTTCTTTCTTTCATTATTTATTTATTTATTGGTACCATGTGTTTTTGGTCGTGTCATGGCCTTTTGCTCCTCTATTTCTCCCTTACCATCTTACTTTGTGTTGAACAAATTTATTCTGCTGTATCATTCTAACTATCCTAATGGTTTTCTGGCTTTTTAAAAAAGATTCCTTCCAGTGGTTGCTGTAGGCATTCAGTGTGTTTTTAAGCCAGGTGTGGTGGCACGTGCCTGCAATCTCAGCACTTGGGAGGCTAAGGCACGAGGATTTCTGTGAGTTCAAGGCCAGCCTGGGCTACAAAGTAAATTTAAGGCCAGCCTGAACTGCGTAGTGAAACTCTGTTTCAAAAACGTAAAAATAAATAAATAAAGTGTTTTTTAACTTACCACAACCCACTTAAAGTTAATGCTGATTTAATTCTGGTAAACCATACAACTTTACCCCAATATGCATCCACTTCCTGCCTCCTTCTCCCATAATGTTATTGTCTTATATACTGCATACATTACCTTCTTGACACTATAATGAAATACCTGACACAGGCTCACTAATAAAGAAAAGAGGTGTGTTTAGCTCACAGTTTTGAAGATTGAAGTCCAAGATCGGGCAGGCTCACGAGTGGCTGTGGGTGGTGGTGGGTGCCATTCCATCATGGCGTACATTGCACGTAGAGCAGGAGGAGGGACGTTCATGCTGAGATCCTGGAAGGACCAGGGTGCTCCTTCTGTGGTAACCCTCTCCAGAGAACTACCAGGGGCAAGGAGGCGCTGTTGGTCCCTTTCCAGAGCACAATGCCAGCAGGGCCCAAGGCCATCTTCCACCATCTTCCAGCACCACTGGTGGGGATCCCAGCCTCTGACACAGGGGTCCTGGGTGGCACGCAGACCACATCCAGGCGTCCTTGTTGTATAACTGCACACACTAGTCTTCACACACATACACATTTGCCGTTCCTGGTACTTTCATTCTCACTCATGAATCCAAGTTAACATTTGGCAAAATTAATGTTGAGCAAGAAATAGTTCTCATTAGACAGTTTCAGAATTATTTTCAATTTTTATGTAGGGTTATTTTTATTTTGGCTTCACTTTTTGAAGAAAATTTTCTTTAAAGCACTTCATTAGTGGAAACCTAAAAATTCAACAGTTTATTATTTTTTTTATTTTAAAGGAGGTAAAATTAAACACAACAAAACAGAACAAAATAGGACATAAGAAAGCAATGTAAGGGATATAAATTTCAAAGCTAGACAACCTAAGATCTTCACTATCTATCATATTGTCTCTTGTTTTCTTCCAAATAGTTGTCCATGTCTTCGCATACAAAGAATTCATGCAAAACAACATAGTATAAAACTGATCCGAACAGAATGAGGAAGGCATTTTAGGTCTTTAAAACCAGACAATAGGAAGTCACTAATGGCTGTGGTAGAGTCTCTCATTCTCTTCAAATAGCTGTCCATACTTTCATGTATATTGACTTTCAGCAAAACAAAACCGGCAGAGGGGGAGTGTTGCTTGTTTTCCCGGTGCTCCAGGTCCTGGCATGGCACGAGTCTCAGTAAATGCTAGTGGCTCCTGTCCTGGGCCACCGGAGCCTCAACAGTAGTTTAATAAAAGGTGGCATGTATGACACAGTGGGATAGTTGTACTGTTGAGTGAGAAAGTCATAATACAGCATGCACAATTTGATCCCATCACAAACACGGATAATGGGCCCAGGATTTAGCTCAGTGGTATAAGTGCTTGCTTAGTGAGCATGATCATGAGTTCATTCCCAATATGAAAAAAAAAATGGATAATTGCATAGAAGAATCTGGAAGACCACATAGCCAAGTAACAGTGATTTTCCCTGGATGGTGAAATTGTAGGTGATTTTAAAAATAGTTTTTAAAACAATGTAGCAAAAAAAAAAAGTGGCTGTGACTTATACTACAAGAGAAACATTAGCAATTCTTAAAAAGATCCTTTTAGAGTAAGCAGAGCTCAGCAACCTCAGGCACAGGGATATTCGCTTTAATCAACACTGCTGGCGGTTGCCATGGGGTTTGGTGTCAGTCACCAATGAAAAGGCGCTCCATGGAGTGGAAATTGCAGCGTGAATCTTTCTTAGGACCGAGGGATCCATCTTGCTGGACTCCTTCCGCTGCAGCCAGGGTCCTTAGCAACAGCCACCACTGACACTAAACTCACCCTGATACTTTCGTGCTCACTTGTAGGAGGACAGCAGAAGGTTCCTCTAACACATGACTTACAGAAGGCAGGACCCCAGGGCTGGCAGACGGTAGGCTTGAAGGTGAAAAGCAAGTTGCGTTGCTCTGCGGTGCTTCTCAAACTTTAGATTGCGGCAGAGTCACACAGACGGCTTTTTACAGCAGACTGCTTGGTGTACCCACAGAGCCGAGGTCAGGAGGTGCAGGCGGAGGCTAGGAAATTGCGTTCTTTTCTTTCATTCAACAAGTATTTACTGAGAACATATCATGAGCTAGGTCTTGTGCTAAGATTTGGAAACCTGCAATCCAAAGAACGATAGCCTGTATCTCAGGAAGCCTGCATTCTAGGGTGACAGGTATTACTAGACACATAAATTATAAAAATAATTATAGTTATTTGTGCTAGAGCATAGTAAAGAAGATTTTTGTCTTAAGCATTTAAAAAGTTACCCACATGGAGAACAAAAAGTAGAGGCCCTCGAGGAAAAAAGGTAAATGCAAATAAAGGAAGAATGCTGGAAAATGATAGTTGGTGCTTTTTCTTTTAAAGAGAATAAAACAAAAACAGAATAAAGCAAATCAGAACAGAACAATGCAAGCAATACAGGACTTCAATGTCTCTAGTTTTCTTCAAAACAGCTGCCGATATCTTCACATACAATAAAATAAAATAGGATGAACCCAATTCTTTTATTGTCTTCTTAATATTCATGGGGTGTGCAGTGGTGTCATCTCTTTCATTTTTGATATTAGTAACTTTTATCTTCTCTCTTTTCCTTTTTCTTTTCTTTCTTTCTTTTTTGAAACAGGCTCTCACTGTGTGGTTCAGGCTGGTCTTGGTTCTGGCCTGGAAGTTGTGGTGATCCTCCTGCCTCAGCTTCCCTGAGATGACAGGTGTGTGCCACTATGCCCAGCTCTCTTTTTCTCTTGATTTGCCTGTTTAGAGTTTATAGAACTTTTCATAGAATCAGATTTTGATTTTGTTGATTTTCTCTATTAATTTCTGATTTTCAATTTCATTGATTTCTGCTTTAATTTTTATTACTTCTTTTCTTCTGTTAACTTTGGATTTCATTTGTTCCTCTTTTTCCATTTTCCTAAGGTGTGTTGTTGATTTTAGGTTTTTCTTTTTTCTAATATGTGCATCCAGTGTTATAAACTTCCCTTCAGCATTGTTCTTACTATGTACCACCAATTTTGATAAATTGTACTTTCTTTTCACTTATTTAAAATATTGAAAAATTTCTCTTCAGAGACTTTTTAACCCAGGTGTTGTTTACAGAAATGTGTTTTTAAACATCAAAATATTTTGGCTTGCTTTTCTAGCTCTTTTTCATTTGTTGATTTCTAATTATCCAACCTAGTCTGAGAGCTGCACTGTATGACTTCCATTCATTTCAATTTTTTAGGTGTGCTTTATGACCTGGGATGTGAATGAACTGGATTGGTTAACGCTCCATGTGAACTTGACAAAAATTTGTATTCTGCAGTTGTTGAATGCAGTCATTTTCAGCTGTATCAGTTGATGGATGGTGCTATTTAGCTCTCTCTGACTGATACCTACATCCTGGGTCTATAAATTACCGGCAAGTGGTATTGAACTCTCCAACTCGAAGAGTGGATTTTTCTTTGTAGTTCTACAATGTTTCCTTACATATTTCAGCATTGTTGTTAGGCAACAAGATAGCACTGTGGGTTTTTGTTTGTTTGTTTGTTTTTCTTATTTAGAGTTAACCCCCTTACCACACAATACCTCTCTTTGTGCCTGGTAATTTTCCTTGCTTTAAAATATGTTTTGTCGATTTGTAATCCTAGCACTTGGGCGGTTGAGGTAGGAGGATTCTTGCAAGTTTGAGGCAAGCTGGGGTTATCTAGTGAGTTCAAAGCCAGCCTGAACTCCATATTGAGATCTGTCTCAAAACAAATAAACAAACAACCCCCCCAAATCTATTTTGTTTAAAATTAATGTAGGTGCTGGGCATGTGGAACACACCTGTAATCCTATCACTTGGAGGCTAAAGCAGGAGGTTCACTGCAAGTTCGAGGCCAACCTGGGCCACATACTGAGTCCAAGGCCAGCCTGAACTACATAGTGAGATCCTGTGTCAAAAAATAATAAAAAAATTAAATAGTCAGTGCAGCTCTTCTGCTTTCCTTATAGTGTTAATGTGGTATACTTCACTCTGCCCCTTTACTTTTAAGGTTTGTGTCTTTGTAAAGTGTATAGTTTACAAAGATGTATAGTTGTGTCATTTCTTTTTATTCACCTTGTCATCCTCTTTCAATTTTTGTACTTATCTTTACATACTTAAAGTAATAACTGATATACTTGAATATCTACCACATTTGTTTCCTGCTCATTCCCCTTGACTTTTGTCTTCTCTTTTTCTACCTTCTGTGGTTTTAACTGAGCATTTTGTATGATTCCATTTTCTTTTTTTCCCCCCATGTTAATAAACTAATTTTTCAAAACTTGTTTAGTGGCTTCCTTGAGTTTACATTTAAACTACTCTTTGTCCACTTTCAAATACTAGTATACCACTTCTAGTGTAAGTATCTAATAGCATCTTTGTAATATTTTCATCTTTATTTTTTAATGTTATTTCTTAGGTTTTTCCTATGCATACATTTCTTTCCTATGCACACAGTGTACTTTAAAAAATACATAGCTACTGATTTTTTTCACTTAATATGTTGACAATACAATGTAGTTACAAATACAATTATTTATTTTACAAATATTTATGTATTTCTTGTTTCTACCGTAGAAAAAGTAGAATAGAGGAAGTGGGACCAATGTGTAGGCACCGAAAAGCCTCACTCCTCACCCATCCAGGGCAACTTTGGCCCTTAGCCTTCTGTTTAATGTTAAGTGACCTCACTGTGCAATGCTAGTATTTTTGAGTGCCTATAAAAAGGCTTAATTAAAAACATTAAAGTAATTACAGTTACTTATCCCTTGGTTTCTCTTTCTATATAATGACTCCTGGGGCACAGCCTCTTCCTCGGGGCATGACAGAAGATGAAAGGGAGGTAACAGTGGAAAATAGAAAACACCCAAATAAAGCCCATTAAGCTGAGCGCCCTAAGTCACAGGGAAAGACAGGCCTGGCTGACCTCACCTGGGAGGACCTCGAGAAAGTGAGACTTAGAGAGCACAGGGCTGTGGGTGGAGGCCGGGAAAGCGGCGGGGGCTGGGGATGGGCAACGAGGAGATGCTAGTCGGAGGTACAAGGGTTCGTTCCCACAGACACTGGGGTGAGTCTGACTGGGCCATTCGAGCAAAGATGCCCACCGGCGCTAGAAGACGGCTGAAAATCACTGTGGGTGGACCTCGTGCCCGCACACAGTCGCATAGACTTTGGAGCCTGCAGAGCCTTGGTGCTTCCCACACAGTGGAACACAGGGCCACGGAGGGGACAGGAGCAGGAGAGCTGGGCGGGCAGCAGGGAGGATGGCGGTGCCAGGTCAGTGGTGAAGAAGTCGCAGCGCCTCACTTGTTTTTGGAGCGCTATTTTTGAAATGCTCCTCTGATAGAAATTTTGGTGGGGACAAGGGCTGTGCTTTGCTAATGCTGCAAAATAAACAGCATGAGGTCAGGTATATAGCTAAGCAACACAAGCACCTGCCTGGCAACCACAAGGTCCTGAGTTCCATTCCTGGTACAAAAAAAAAAAAAAAAAAAAAAAAAAAAAATTAGGGACTATAGCTCAGTGGCACAGTGCCTGCCCAGCAAGCATGAGGTCTTGATTTTGATTCCTGGTATCTCCCAAAGTAAATAAATAAAAATTTAAAATAAATAAATAGTTGGGCATGGTGGTACATGTCTGTAATCCCAACACTCGGGAGGCTGAGGCAGAGGTTTGTTGCAAGTTCGAGACCAGCCTGGGCTACAGAGTGAGTTCAAGGCCAGCCATGAACTGCACAGCAAGACACTGTCTTTAAAAGACAAAAAACAAACAAACAAACAGCAGCTGACATATAGTACACCTCCCCAAAAACACTGAGTAATTCCGAGGCTCTGGCTGAGGCAGGAGGATCACAAGTTCGAGTCCAGTCTGGGCAAATTAGTGACTTAGCAAGGCCCTATCTCAGAGTACAAAACAGAAAAGAGAGTATGTCGCTCAGTGCAAAGGCCAGCAACAAGACCAAACCAAGCCCCTGCTGAGTGAATGAAAGTATCCTTGCTCTTAGCACTCCGAGACAATATGTGATACCTACCCCCCTCCAAGACAGAAAATGCCTTTCTTAATTCATATGTGTTTTATTTTGGAGGAGCATGCTATTATTATCATAATTCTTTTTAGCACTGGGAATCAAACTCACAACCTCCTGCTTGCCTTCCTGGAGCTGTGTCACTGAGGCCTGTCCCCAGTCAGAGCAGCACCTTCTTATGGAACATTAACAGTGTCTCTCTCCCGCCTTCTTCAAGGATATCTCAGGTTACAACAGATCAAAAGTTTCAGTCTAGCAGGGCCTTGAAGGACAGCCAGGCTGAACCGGCAGCTGGGGCTGCAGTGGGGAATACTGTGCCTAGGGTGGCCCCTGCTGGCACGGGCAGGAAGCACGTGCAGGAAATGCCAAGGCTTTCCCTGTAGGACTTCAGGTCAAAGGTCAGAGGACTTTAGATTAAAGGTCAGATGACCTCAGGTCAAAGGTCAGAGAACCAGCCTTTCACCCCAGGAAGGCCCCTGGAGACACACACTATAAATGGAGAGACTGAGGCCCAGAAAGGTCACCTGGCTTTCCTGAGGTCATGCAGCCAGTTAAGTCTAGAGGGCAAGAAGCTGGATTCCTGACCTGTGCTTCCCATTAATTAACATTAGGGGGCTGAACCCTAATTCCAATCTCTTCCGCCTTTGTGCAAATTAATGGTTACCCATAATCTATTGTGCCTGTTTCTTTAGATTGATGCCCTTGGCATCACAGCTATATTGGTACTTTACAAATCACTGCTTTTGGATGGCAGAAGCCCCACTGGCACGGATTTCCTTAAGAATTGGAGGGATCACCTCTGCCTGCATTCTCCTTTCAAAAGCCTCATATTTTGAAGCCAACCCCTCCCCGCAGTATTGGGGATCAAAGCCAGGCCTTGCAAATGCTGGACAAGCTGCCCACCACGGGTTGGCATCTTCAGCCCTTTGTATTTTTAATTTTGAGGCAGGTTGGCTTTGAGCTTGCAGTCCTCCTGCTGCAGCCTCCCTGGTAGCCTAGACTACAGGTGTGTGCCAACACCATGGCCTGCCTGAAGGTTCTGAATCTACCAAACAAAGCCCACATTAGAGTAAAGAATGCATTTTCTCATTTAAAAAGTATCAACACATTTATCATTATGCCACAGATATTGTCAAATGAAATTAAAAACTTAAACCACTTATGACAGTAACTGTCACGTGGTAAACATGCTAGAAATGCTGGCCATTATAATTACCTAATAACAGCCACAGTGCGGTGGCAGGGGGCTCAGTCTGCACAGCTTTATAGAAAATTAATGTAATACTCCAGTTAAGTATCTTGAAAAACTAAAAAGTAACAAAGGTTCATGGTAGGATGCCTGGGCCCCCCTAACCCTAGGCCAGGTGTTGACATCTGTAAGCCCTCGATGCCCCCGTGAGGTGGGGGATACACTGCTCCCACATAGAATGGCAATTTTTTTTTTTTTTGAGACATGTCTCACTATGTAGCTCAGGCTGACCTTGAACTTGCAGTGACTTCCTGCCTCAGCCTCTGATGTGCTGGGAAAACAGGTGGGTGCCACCCTCTCAGGTTCTTTCCTCCAGGTTCTCAGGGTTCTTTGCATCTCTGAACAGCTCCGTGACACTGTGACCACTGTCATCTCTCATTGGCACCCTTTCTCCTTAAAGCAGCACCCACTTGAATACCTGGTAGCAACAGAAGGAGCACTGGCACTGGCAGTCATAACTGGGAACCAGCAGGAATGCATGGTCTGAGAGCAGCTCCCAGTAGGGGCCGTGGAGCCAGGGAAAACCCTGTAGCTCACGGTGCTAGGCAAACATCGGGCACAGCCGAGTGTGATGTACCCGAGGAAAGACCCAGCGCCATTTCCATAAGGAGGGACCAGGGCACAGAACTTGAATGGAACCATGTGGAGCCCTTACCCTGAAGCCCTTACCCACTCCCTCCAAAGAAATGTCCAACTAGTGAAAAGCACCTTGGCCTCATGGACCAGGAGGAGAACAGAGCTCCCGAGATCCGGCCATGGAGGGACTCAGGCAGCTTATTCACCAGCCTTCTTGGTAAGCGCCTGCAGCATGGGCCTGGAGGAGAACCATTAGCTGTGAGCCTACTGCCACGTGGGCTGAAAATCAAGCACCTTTCCTCAACCTGCACCCTCCCCCCCCCATAGCTACTGGGGATAGATGTCTCAGCATCTCTTGGGAGGATGACCATGTGCAGTATAGCAAATATGGGGGATTTCCTTCTATCTTCTGTTCGAAGGCATAGGTTGCTTTCACTGTTTTATTATATTTCTTTTGCTCTATTCAGTATTCTCAATTGGTTTTATAATGTTCTATTTTTGGTTTGATTTTACTATACCTAATAGACTGGACAGCTATTGTGAAGTTAAAGAGATATACCATAGTACATATTACTACTATCCCAGTATCCTACTGTGAAATCCTGTACCAATCTCACTGCATTGTCTTGATTGGCTTTGTTCTGTCTTATGCTGTTGCATTTTTACTACTTTCAAAATAAAAAATAAAAATAAGAAAAGCACCTTGTACTCCAGACTGTCACAAAAGGCAGAACCAATAAAACACATACACATTTCAGATTCTGAGGGCAAGGTAACTAACCCTAATCCTGCTCAAGACAGAATCTGTTCTCATAGAGTGTAGTTGTTGATTGATTGTGTCAACTTGAAAAGTTTAGAAATGTAACTAAATCAGTTTAGCAATTCTACACCTTACAGTATAGAAGACCCACCCTAGGGTGCCTCATTTCCTGGGCGGTATAAAAGAGAAAGAGGAAGGATGGCCAGGTTGTGTTCTTTGAAGGAGCTCCCATCTTCGCCTTCAGCTTGGACATCATCTCCTGGTTCCTAGCACAGACTCTTTGGCTTCTGCCTTGGATCCTTGAGTGTTCCACTGTAGACCCTTCAGCCTTCTGTCATAGACCCATGGCTCCCTAATATGGACTTGCACGGGACACTCTTAGATCAAATTCTTCATCCTCCTGTGTGCAGACACTCTGTAGGCTCCTTCATCCAACTCTGCAGCTGACCATTGAGCCATCCTTGTGATTTCTTATGTATTTGTACATCTTGTATTACGTCTGTTTCTCTAGTAAACCCTTATTGATATGGGGTGTCATGGTTTATGTCAGTGGCCCCCAAGCCTCATGCAATTATGGATGCGAACAAATCTAGCATTTGTGATTGGCTCATTGTCTAGTGCTCAGATTGGTGGTGTGAGTGCTTTTCTAACTTGGGTTCAAAACTTTATTTATTTTTTATTTTATTTTAAAGAGAATAAAACCCAACAAAACAAAACACAATAAAGCCAATCAAAAGAAAGCAGTGAAAGTGATACCGAACTTTGAAACAGGATAATGGGAAATCAACAATGGCTACTATAATGTATCTTGCTATCTTCACAATAGCTGTCTATACCATAAGACATAGTAGAACCAAACAAAACAAAACAGACTAAGACCAATCAAAACAACACTAAATAAAATAAACACATTGGAACAAAACAGAAGTGAGAACAATATGGCACACTGTTATCTTCAAAATACTTGCTCAAGTTACCAGACTCAGGGATAAAACAAAACAGTAAAATGGAACAAAACACTGGATTTCAAAACTAGGAGAAAAGGAAATCCCTCCCACTGACACAATGCACAGTGCCGTCCTCCACATAGATGCCCAGACCACCAGCCCCAGACTGGCAAAATCAACCAAACAATACAAGCTGCAGCCTTTACTTTACCTTTATATTTCTTCCTACAATAACAGTCATTTAATATAATGAATTTGCTATTGTTAGAAGTGTGGTTTTCAGAAGTAGTGTTCTTGTTTCTTTTTTTTTGAGAAATGCAATTTTTTTTTTACTTTGAAAGTAGTAAAATACAACAGAATAAGACAGAATAAAGCCAACTGAGACCATGTAGTGAAATTGGTACAGAACTTCACAGCAGGCTACCAGGATAACAGTAATAGGTATCACAGTATATTTTGTTATCTTTACAATAGTTGTTCTTTCAATCACGTATATCAAAATAAAATGAACTACAGAACATTATAGAACTTATCAAAATAGAATATTGAATAGAGCAGTACCATTAATCAGAATAAAGCAAAACAGTAATAAAAATATTTGCCTTCAAAGAGATGGTAGAAGGAAATCCCCCTTATTTGCTATGATCAACCTCCCAAGAGATGCTCAGATTTCTGGTCCCCATTTGCTAACGGGGCGGGGGGCAGGGGAAGGTGGGTAGGGGAAGTGCGATGTATGACTGTAGGTTGTGCACCAGTAGGTTCACAATTGCTTAGCAGGGAGGCAGGCTGGTTGCTTGGTTTCCCAGCGTCCTAAGTTCCAACATAGCTCGGATCTCAGGAAACACTGGTGGTTCTCCCCCTGGAAAGGCTGCAGTCTGCCACACCACAGCTGCTCACCAGGGAGGCGAGCTGCTTGCTTGGTTTCCCAGGGTCCTAAGTTCCAACATGGCGTGGATCTCAGGAGACACTGGTGGTTCTTTCCCTGGAGGGGCCACAGTTGTTTTTGTTTCTAATGTAAAACAAAAATAACCAAAGCTTAAAGAAAGGTGGAGTTTATTACATGCACCACTGAAATAGTTTCCTGGATTATGAGAAGTTTTAAGATGCTGGAGAGCAGAATGTCTCACTGTGTGTGCTTGCGAAGGATGGGTCAGAATGAATGCATAGAACTGTTAGCAGAATGGCTGAGAGAGGCTCTACTTTTCAGAAGTCAGAAAAAATCCTCATGTTAGAGCCCGGAAGGTTTGGCCGTAGAGGGTCACTCAAGAGTTCATGGCTCCCAAGGGACACAGCTGAAGGAAGGCAACGCTGTTTTACTATCTTCCAAGCAACTGTGCTGTGAGCAGAATATTTTCTGTTTCCTGCCCCTTCTTTTGGTCTTTCCTTTTCCTAAAATGAGGACGTGACCACACAGATAAAAACCCAAATTATCAATTCTCAGTTCCACACATCTAGATGGCTTTCAGCGTTGTGTCTATCAGTCACCTCATTTCCTTTTGACACAGGATCATCTGTGGTTTGAACAAATGTGCTGGCAGCTTTACCAAAGCATTAACACCCTGTGAACAGTATATCTGGCAGCAGTATGAGTTAGCAACAAGCACAAAGAATAACATAACCAACACTTGTAAAGAATCCTCAGCCAGCTCCCTATTAGGCCAGACCAAGCCTTGTAAAAGAGAATCAAACAGTTGAGTTTCTCTACCTGGATAATCCATTGGCTCGTTCTTGATCTCTACCATTCAGAAGCCTGAGCCTGAATAGCACCAGAGGGGAGAGCCAGCTTGCAGGTGACCCCTCATTTGGTCTATGACTCCCCTAAATAAGTTCCTCATCAGCATATTTGCAGCATATGAGTTAAAGTTTATACAGTGGATCCAGGTCATGGGCACCTTGGTGGTCACTGTAGGGACAGGATTTAGATATATCTTGCAGAGTCCTGGGGAGCAGCTCTGTGGCTGGGCAAGTGCTTGGCACACACCAGGCCCAGGATTCAATCCTAAGCACCAAAAGCAAAACAGAGAGTATCGTACTAAAGCCACATGCTCAAAACTCAAGAGGGAAACCTGGGTGCCAGACAATGGAAACCAGCATCTCTGAGTCTTCTGTGGAGCCTGTGCTCGATGAGAGAGGGTCAGTGCGTCCTGCCAGCAAGGAGCACAGGTGGCTCAGCGCTGCCAGCCAGCAAGGCAGACAGTGTCCCATCCTGTGGTGAATGAGTGAAATCTCCTGAGAGTTCTGCAAGCACTGTGGACCCAGTAGCCTAAATAATGACATAACCACTGTTCAGGGGCAGGATCATGTTCTCTGAAAGGATTCTCCAAATACTCTTGTCATATATATTTAACATTTTTAACATATTAATTTTGCTTTACTTCAAAGGTAGTTACTGAATGTTATTAGCTCTTGAGGAATATTTTTGATGAGTCAAGCAGAAACATAAATTAACATTTTTATTTTTTAATTTTTAGTTTTAAAAATATTTATTTATTTATTTAGGTACCAGCAATAGAACTCAGGGCCTCGCACTTGCAAGGCAGGCACTGTGCCCCTGATCTATATCCCTAGTCCTTAAATTAACATTTTTAGTGTATGAATCTTACCACAGTTTTTGAAGAAGACCCTAATAAAAAATGGTATTCCAGAAGAAGGACAACAAATCCAACACTCCAAAACAGTTTTTTATACATTTCAGGTTGAATGTGAAAAATGAGTTGCCTGTGTAAGGATTAGAAAGATTTCTTTAGCTCACAGTTTCTAGTCCACAGTTGGCTGGCTCCAAGGCTGTGTGGCACATGGCAGATGGACGACCATTCATAGCAGCAGAAGACAGCAAAAGAAGCAAGGAACAGGGAAAGAGGGAATGAGGGACAGGAAGAAAGAGAAGGAAAGGAAGAGGGAGAGGGGGAGAGAAGGAGAGAGACAAGACCTTCTGTCTCTTATATGTAGGTTACCTGCCCTAGGGTGAGCATGGGACTCACACCCTTAATCCCAGCACTAGACAAAGAATCAATCACAAACTGTAGTCACCTCCAAAAAGCACCCCCACCATGACTTCACAGACTTGGGGGATATCCAGTCATAAACCATAGCATAAGCCATGTGGTAATGAAGGTTATTTGGTTGTTCAATAACCATGATGAAGTAAAGGACAAATGAGAACTGGATAAGAAAAGAGACAAGGAAACTGAACATTTATTTATTTATTTATTTACGTTTTCTTTTGAGACAGGATCTCACTTGGCAGTTCAGGCTGGTTTGAACTCACTGTGTAGCCCAGGCTGGTCTCAAATCTGTGGTAATCCTTCTGTCTCAGTCCGCCAAGTGCTAGTGCTTGGATTCTAGGCATGTGCCACCATGCCTGGCATGAAGACTGAATTTTGTTTTTTTTTTTTAGACAATGTCTCACTATGTAATTTAAGCTGGCCTTAAGTTCACTATGTAGCCTAGGCTGGCCTCAAACTCATGGTGATCCTCCTTCCTTAGCCTCCTGAGTGCTAATGCTTGGATTCTAGACATGTGCCACTGTAGGGAGCAGCATGACAGCCCCATTGCTGCCTCCCCACCTCCCTCTACTATGGGCACATAATGTGCCTGCCTACACTAACCATAATCCTCTCCTGCTTACGTCACATACCCGGACGTGATGATGACACATCAGAAACCACCCTGTAGCCTCTTCCTGTCCCACCAGCCCACCCTTGGCCTATAAAGGATGCAATCACTTCCTGAATAAATGAGACTTGGACTCCTCATCTTGTCTCCATCTCTCTTTGTCTCCCACCTTGTTTTATTTCACCCCTGATCCCCCTCCAGGTATATACCCCACGGATTGATTCGCGGGCTGGATCATGCCACCATGCCTGGCAAAAAACTGTATGAAGTTCATGGCACTTCTTTGTCTTCTGGAGCCTCAGGTGGTTCAGGTTTTACCCTGGAGAAGAGAATTTATTTCCTGTATCTTAGTGACAAAAGAAGTGGCTAATAGGGTTGCAAGTTCTTGTATTAGGCAATATTTTCCTGAAGGCTTTACTGTGGCCTGGGTCTAAGGGTCCCCAAGGAACTTAACTAATCCTGATGCCCATCAAGGAGAAAGAATTTTCAGGACATATCAGTAAAAAATATTTAATAGAGGGAGATAGAGGATGAACTCAAGGGAAGCTGAAAGAAACAACAGATGTGTAGGTATACGTATAGGTATATGGGTATATAAAAATAGTTAAGATAGGTTAAAAAAAGGATGAACTCAAGAGTGCATGTAGGTGCTCAAAGAAGTAAGCACACTACAGTTGGGCACTGGGGATCCTCTATGGGAGGTGGAAATCTGTGGAATCAGATAATCTCTAGTTTTTGTGGGTAGGAAGGGATAGCCTGCCTCTAGTGATAATGGTCTATTCCTATGGAAAATCTCAAAAGGGTAGTTCACTCATGGGTGGAAGAGGGCCATTTGCCCAAAAGAGGGATAGGCAGACCAGATTGCAGCTGAAAGGGAGCTGCCCATATTTGGTGTTTTGGGAGAAGGAAAAAAGTAAATAGGACTTGTGTTTTGAGGCTACAGTTTTTCTTTAAAGTATAATTAAAAAAAAATTTTTTTTTGGTCAGGCATGGTGGCACATGTCTAGAATACAAGCATCAGCACAGTACATACATTGTGCATTGTCATCCCCAAATCATTCACCCAGAGCACAAAACATCTACATGCAATTATCTGAACAATATTAGCACAAATCTTTCTCTTCCATGAACTCAGACAAATTAGTAGTGTAACCATCTTAACTACCTTTTTTGTACACACATATGCATATACATATTTTAGCTTCTTATACTAGTAAGACGATACGATATTTACATGTGGGTCTTATTTATTTCAATTATGACTGTAGTCCCTACTTGCATTCATTTACCTATAAAAGTCTCCATTTATCACTTTTTATGCCTGAGTAGCATTCCACTGTATAAAAATATTACATCTTTTTGTCCATTCCTCAGTTGATGGGCATTTAGGTTGTTTCCAAGATCCAATTACAAACTGAATCACATGAAATTTTAAAGAAATAAATATATATTGTCCTTTCAAAAAAAAAAAAACAAGACTAGTTTTACAAATGCAATGCCTGTTGTTGTTTGTGAATAATAATTTGGGAGTCTTTCACTGGTTTAAAATAATGTGCTAATTGCTATGATGTAGTTCTCATGGGTCATCTAAAAACAAAAATACTGTTATAACTTAGACTTGAGAAAACTGATGGATAAGACTCCTGTTTGTGACTAAAGAAGCAGCCGCTTGAAACATTTATTCCAGCCATTATTTACTACTAGGAGACCAAAATTTCTATACCCTTATGGGAGATACATCCCAATAAACATTGCTAAATATATTATTCACTATCATCAAAACATAAGTTTTTGTGGGTAAACAGTAAGGTTTTCTTATTAAATGATGCTTTGAGTACAAAACTAAATTAAGAGATTAAGATCTCTACATAGCTGTGATACTTATCATTGCTATAGTTCATGGTGTACTAAATGTATGTATGATTCCTGGGTATACAGGTCTTCTAGGATATAAAACTGGGATTGTTTATGGTGACAATCTTTTCTTTTAGCCTGAGATACCTGCCTTGCTCTTGTGTTCCAGCTACTTGTGATAATAAGTGCATGTCAAGCAAGCATGAGACTACCAGTAAAGTGATAATGTTTAAAGAAGTTTATGTGACATGTATGTTATGTATGTGTCACCACACTTAGGGTCAGGTACTGAGCAGTCCAACGTTATATACTGGAAATTAAAGACGACATTAAAAACTTACAGACAGGTACATTGTCCTTTGGTGATATTCTATTGAAGCTAGATGAGCGCTTCTTTGTGCCCCATAATGTCTTGTGAATAAATGAAGATGACTGATTAAAAGACTATTCTGCACTAAGATGGACATTTAAGTGTGTTTCAAAGATAATTTCAGGCCAGGGATCTAGCTCAGTGGCATAAGTATCTGCCTGGCAAGTGTGAGGTCGTGAGTTCAATCCCCGGTACCAAAAGCAAAACAAAAAACAAAAATAATTTCAGGAATAGTATTGTATGCCTATAATTCAAGTACTCAGAATGCCAAAATGGGAAGATGAAATGAGTTCAAGGCCAGCCTAGTCTACATAGTGAGGACAAGTGCAGCCTGAAGTACACAACAAGCTCTCAAAACAAAGATAATATTATCATCATGATTGTCATGCTAAAATGGCATATGTGATCCCCAACTCAAAATTATACTACAAAGCTACTGTGATAAAAGCAGCGTGGTACTGGGAAAAAAAAGACCTGAAAATTAATGGAACAGATTAGACAATATACATACTTAGCCACCTTATCTTTGGTAAAGGTGCCAAACACATTCACTGGAAGAAAGATAATCTCTGTAATAAATGGTGCAGAAAAACTGGCTTTCACATGCCAAAGATTAAAATTAGACCCATATCTTTCACCAGGCACTAAACTAAAATCAACATGGATAAAAGATCTAAGTATTAAAACAGAAACACTAATCTGCTGGAAGATAGCAGAGGCAGAACTCTTGAAGACATTGGTGTAAGCAAAGACTTTATGAACAAAACCCTAATTGTATAGAAACTGTCACAAAGAATCAACAACTGAGATCTCATCTTATTAAAAAGCTTTTGAACAGCAAGCAAGAGAAACCACCATCACAGTGAAGAGACAATCCACAGTGTTGGAAAAAATGTTTGCCAAGTGTTTCTCAAAGGGCTACTATTGAGAAAACATAAGGAACCCCCAAAAATCAGAGCCCCCAAATTTAAAGACCCAATATAAAAATGGGCATCTGATATGTATACATAATTCTCAGATTAAGAAGTACAAACAGCAAATAAATACATGAAATAATGTTCAACATCCCTGGTCTTTCAAGAGATATAAAGTAAAATAATGCTGAGATTCCATCTCACTTAAGAAAGAATAGTTATTTTCAAGAAATCAACCAGTAACAAATGCTGGCAGGGCTGCAGGGAAAAAGGAAACTTCTCCACTGTTTGTGGGAATGCAGACCGTGGAAATCAGTGTGGAGATTCCTCAAAAAAGAAAAAAAAAAAACTAGGTTTGGAGGTCCCATTTGACCCAGCAATTCCCCTTGTTGGTATCTTCCCAAAAGAATTAAAAGCATCATATCACAGCATTATATGGTAGCAATATAATTTGTAACAAGCAAACCTTGAAAACAGCCCAAATGCCCATCAACTGGTGAATGGATAAGGCTATATATATATATAATAATGAAGTACTACTCTACATAAAGAAGGAGAAGTTCAAGACATTTCTAGGTAAGTGGATACACCTTGAGACCACACTCTTTAAGTTAAATAAATTGGACACGTGTAAATACCACATTGTTTCTCTGGTGTGAGAAACCGAAAGTATAAATAAGGACCAAAATACATAACAGTATTGTGAAATAGTAAGAAAATGTTCAAATGGGGAGGAAACAAAGCAGAGAGGGAGGGGCAAGGAAAGAAAAGTAAAAAAAGAGAAAATAAGGAAAAATTGGAAACAAAGCTTTTGCACATGGGGAGGGGAAGCATTACTGGGAGGATTTGGGAATGAGAAAAAAAGAAACAAGTTATATACAGAATGTACACATTCTCTATGATGAATGGATCATTATGTGTATCTAAAATGTACTGATAAAATCTGATTGGAGAAATAAAATGTGCATGGTTCTTGATCAAGTTTTAGAACTGGAAAACTTTGTTAACAAGCTACTTAGAAGTCTTTTGACTTCTAAGACAACACGATTTGTAAGAAAATAACAATACTCTGGCTATACTTTATATTTCAAAGTGCTTGATAACCAGGTGATGATATAATAGTTAAACTCACTAATCCCACTTAAATACTGGTGCAACTGACTTTCTGGATATTCAACAACTAAGGCTTGGAAACCAAAGTTAAAAGTGAACTGGAGCCAGGTGTGGTGGCACATGCCTGTAATCCCAGAACTCAGGAGGCTGAAGCAGGACTATTGCAAGTTTGCTGCCAGCATGGCTTACTTAGTGAGTTCAAATCCAGCCTACACTACAAAGTAAGTCCCTGGTCTTTTAAAAAAGCAAAATGAAACAAAACAAAATAAAACACAAGTTAGTGAGGCTTACAAGGCAGCCTGTATTTTGGCCCTGGCTTTCCAAGGTCAACAAAGACCCAGGACCTGAAAGCTCTCTGCAGGATCATAAGACTTTGGTGAGTCACTCAACCCCTAAACAAGGGACTGTTGGACTCCAAAGAACAGGAGTCAACCAATACACAGTGCGCCAAAAAGGAACATCACCAAAGAGGAAAAGTCTTCCATGCTGTCACAGGAAGCCACAAGGTCAGCAAGATTGACCCATCCTGGTGGCTCACACTGACAGAGGCACCAACTGGCTCTGTACATGGCTCCAGAAGCAATGCCTGAAGAGACTTAACTCACCTTCCCAGACGGCAAGCGGTAAGCTTTGGTCGACCAGGTCTCTCTTTAACCTGGTTTTGGAGAACACTCAGTAGAAGAGTATAACCAAAGATACATAAAAGTAACAAATACAGGCTAAACATAAAAAGAGCTCTAATCACTGCCCTGCTAACAGTTTCTAGCTATACCTGTAGACAGGTCCAAGAGCCAGCTAGATATGAGTGCTATTTCAATCCCTTAAGGACAGCATCTGACAGGGCTTCCTCCCCATCTACCTTTCCATCCTAGCTCATGCTTTGGTCACACGTGTCTTCATCTCAAGGAAAAGTCTGTTTATTCTTGCCTACAGACTGCCAAACCTCAAGTGATCACACAGATGAAATCTATGATAATCTATGGTAAAGGTGTCAGACAAACCAAACTACTGGTGATGACTATAAGTTTCCATGTCTATGGTTCTTCAACAAAAAAAATTTTTGGTACCAGGAATGAAACTCAGGACCCCATGCTTGCCCAGCAGGCATTGTGCCACTGAACTACATCCCCATCCTCATCAAGAAATCTTCAGAGGAAGGGCTCCCTTCCTGGAGCTCCTAGATCAATCAGGGAGAAAGTTCCTTGGTCTCTGCATAGGTAGAGCCAATGCCCCTACTCAGTCAGAAGTAGCAATAGCAGATCGAACTTCTTCAACTCCCCTCAAAGATTTTTGGGTATCAGGACGCTCAAGAGAGAAGAGTATAGTTAGAAACAAAGGAGCTTGTCACTCTCCTCCCTTTGTTCAACTGTAAACACCATTCTACCCTAATGATTATCCAGGCTTCCATTCTCTTAAAACAGACAGGCTGTGCGAGATACTCCCCTTCTTTCCATTCAACCATAAGCCAAACGCCCCTCATGATTATCGAGGTTTAAACTTAGATGGCTGACATCAGGGAGAAAGACAGTGGGAGGCAGCTTGGCTCAGTGGTGTCCGACCCTGTAAATACCAGAAGCCTGAGCCATTGCATCCCTTCTCCTTTTGCCCTCAAATGCCTTACCTCCTTCAACCTCTTTTTTCCCTTCCCGTTTCTATTACCATCCTGTGATCTTCAACAATTGTGGCTACTTACTATATATGATGAGGTGTATGCTCCACAGTTTTTTCCTAGTCATACCCTAAAACCTGGATTGTTTTTGGCCCATTCAACTATAACACAAGCAGGCCAACACTGCCCCCCCCCCAAACCCTGAGATGTTCTAAAGGCTCTTAGCAACAATTTTATATCACCTATTATAAAGACATTAAATGAACAAATGGGGTGGAACTCCTTGCTGAAAAGCAGAAACTGAAAAAAAAAAAAAAAGGATTCTTTTTTTTAAAGATAGGGTCCCATTATGTAGTTCAGGTTGGCCTTAAACTCAGAGCAATGTTCCTCTCTCAGTCTTCCAAACGCTGGGATTACAGGTGTGCACCGCCATGTCCAACTCAAGTGGCAATTCTAGAGCTAAAAAATCTAATAAGTGAGATTTAAAAATTCACCAAGTTTGGCTATATTACCCGAGAAAAAAAATTCACCAAATACATTTAAAAGACTGAATTTACCAAATAAACTTGAATCAACAGAGATTAACAAATCTGACAAAAATATTGAAGAAAATGGGATAGAACCTCAAATGGGGCAATAGCAAATGGTCTAGTATGTACATACTCGGAGATCCAAAAGGAGTTGAGTGACTTGGTGAGCGAGTCATGGGTGGAGCATAGAAGGTTGTCAAGGAATGGGCTCCACGATACTGGGCAATCAGGGGCCAGAACTGAACTGAATCATGATGCAGGTTAAGTGAAGGGGAAAACATTTATCCTTCAAGAGCAAGTAATCTGACAACAGTCTCATCTCCCCCAGGATCTCCTAGCCACGCAGCCATATCCTTGGTCTTCCTGAAGAGGGATGAAGTGAATCCATGGAAGGTGGGTTCCCCAGGAGAAAAAGCCCCCTCAGGAATCAAGAACTGCTTTTCTTGAGCTCCCAAATCGTACTAGGATCCTGCACAAAAATCCTCGGAACCAGGCCAACAGGCGCGGCTAGAAGGTGTGGTTCAAATTTGAGGATTCTATCTCCAGAAAATGAAGCTAACCTATGACTTCTTAGCCAACATTTAGGGAACCCCAGAGGGCACTAGGTTTCAGAACGTAGTCTCAGTAATCTGGTGTACGCGGTGGAGACCCAGCGACCACCCCAATACAAAATTAAGCTAGAGGCCACAGAGGCAGGCTGCCCTTGGAAGCCAAAAGAGGCGCCCCTGACACGTTATTTCCGCTCCCGCGGGGTGCACCAGACACCGGAAGTATAAGTCACTGCAGGGGTCACCAGGGAATATGGTCTTGGAAGAAAAGGCGTTGAGAGCGAGGGTCACGGCAGAATGAGAAGCTTCACTTGGATGACGAACGCGATTTTAAGAGAAATCCGGGGATACGCAGCGGCGACTTTCCTGCAGACGTAGCCACGTTACCCAGCGCCTGGTCACTGCTGTTGGCCTGGGTCCGTTACCCAGAGACGGCGCCGAGCATCCTGGGAGATGCGGCACAAGGGTGGAGCATCCTGGGAGGTGTGGCCCTGTGCTGAGCATCCTGGGAGGTGTAGTCCCGGTGCCTTGTTGTACGCGATCTCCAACTGGTGGCTGGAGCGACCCCTTGCTTGTTCTTTGGTGGCGCTGGTGAGTGGAGCTTCAAGTCGGGAACCTTGCTACAGTCATGCTGTTTTCTGCTGGGAAAGGAAGGATCTGTGGCAAGAGCCCAGGTCGGTACGAGTGGGCGGGAGTGGAGTGCGGTGGAGACGCACCGGGGCGTCACTGGGCATGAGGTGATTAATTCTCAAATTACTTGCTCTTGAAGCATAAATGTTTTCAGGGTGTCGGCACACGTCTGGGGTGATCCTCAGCCGTGAAGGCGGGGGGTAGGTGGGTGCTAGGCTTAGGCTTCTGTCCCAGAGCTTTTGAGGGTGGGGACAGAGTTGGACTAAATTGAAATCGCGGTTTAGGGAGAGGGGCCGTTCCTGCTAAGTTTCCGGGCTTTTAGAGTACGATGTCCGTAGACGGTGGGTGGGACCATCCCTAGGGCCTGGCGTCCCAGGTCTTGTCGGCTGGGTGCTGGTCGTCTCACCCAGGCAGGGAGGGCAGGCGGAGCTTAGCGGAGCAAGCCTGGGCCCCATGGGTGCTCGGTGGCCGCCGTGGCGCGACCTTAGGGTCTCACTTTCTCTGGCTGCCTCTGGGTTCCCGCCCTTGGAGGAGGAAGTCTAGCTGTGGGGCCTACTCCCAAGATTTTTCAAGGCCCTGACGACAATCATTGACCACAAAAATCACAGGATTTTAAATGCCACTTTATTTAAATGCTTTATTATGGAGAAATTTCAAACAGCTAGAAGTAGCTAGAACTCCGCAGTTTTGTTACCTAGACTGAATGCTTAACCACCTCATGACAGAGACGGGTTTATCTCCCAAGTGGATACGTGGAGAATCCTTACAGCCTTCCAGTTTGGTCGCCACAGCCAGATTTCTACTGTCTGTCAGTTGATAGCTTTGTCATCCTGACCAGGAGACTGTTATCGTGCCTTAAGGTTCTCATGTATAAAACGATAGCTGCTTCTGCTTCATTGGGATGCGCTAAGGATGGAACGAGGTCAGTCTTGTCTGATGCCCGGCTCAGTCTCTGGTATCTACTCAGTGCCTGGTGGATCTTCCCTCTCATTTTTGGTAACAGGATGCAGAGCACCTCATGCCCAGTGATAGCAGCCTGTTGGGGCAGCCTGACCACATCCTAGCCTTAGGAAGCAGCCCACAATTTCTTCCTTCTGTTCTATGCCAGATTCATTCCCGATGCCTTTAAGAAAGAAGAGGCGCTGCCCTATTGGAGCTTGAGGACTTCTGGTTCCTTTCCTGAGCTTTTTCTTGTTCTTCTGCTTCCTGTGGGCCCTGAATGCCCAGGGTGGACTGCCTGCTGGGGAAGGGAGGCTTCCTGGGTTGTCAGCTGCCCAGCTGCAGGTGAGTGCAATTTACCTTTTGCATCTAAACTATGAGTTTTCCCAGTGTTGACATCATGTTTCCTGCAGTGTCCTGTCAGGGACCAGAGCCACAGCTGGTTCCTGTAGGAAAAGTGGCCCCTTTGGAGGGTGATATTTTCACAGGGAGTGTTCTTCAGGCATGCTGCCCCCGTGCATTATCCCTCTGTCCTGGGCCGGGCATTCCTGTCCTCGGCATTGCCTCAGACTGCTCATTCCCAGGGCACCTCAGGCGCTGTGATTATACCAGTTCACTTCCTGTGCTTTCTGTCACCCTCACAACTCTTCCTGCTTGAGCGGCTTGCTGCACATCCCAGCTATAGCATCTCACCTGCAGATTCTTTAGTGGGCATCTCTAACACATAAGGATGTAACAGCCAGGCTTGGGTGTTGTACATCTGTGACGCCAGCACTTGGGAGGTCGAGGCAGGAAGATTACCGTGAGTTTGAGGCCAGCCTGGGCTACATAGTGAGTTCAAGGCAGCCTGAACTACATGGTAAGAGCCTGTTTCAAAACTGAAACACAAACAAAAAACAAAACCAGAAAGGATATATGTACATATCTACAATTTTACTACAGCAAATACATAGTTTAAACAGAGGCACAATTTCAGTGTTACACCTAACAAAATTATTTGCTCATTAATATTATTTAATATGCTTGAAATTTTAGTTTTTATCAATTAAAAAAAATATCTTTTTAACCCCAGTTAGAAAGAACAACCCTGGTCAGAAGCAGGGGAGAGGGAAGTATCTGGAACTCTGTGATGGTCTCCCATCCCTGCCTCTCTGCTGTCTTGCTCACAGCTGTAGCTCCTGCCTTGAGTTTTCCTTGTTCTTTCCTGACTCTCTTTCTGTTTGATTGGCTCTTGGCCCTTCCACCTGTGTATACTCTGCGACTCCTTCTTCCCTTTGTCTCTTCCCCTTCTGCCTTATCCTGACCTCCTTGCCCTTCCTTCCACTAAAGCTAAACTTGACAGAATCATGTATATTTGCTGTTAACGAGGTCTCAGTTCTACCTGCCAGGGAAATAGTCCTCGTGATGATCACCTGTATTCTCCCTGTGACTAACTGCCACAGTTCTCAGCAGTGTTTTATGGAGTTGCTTACTTTCTCTTTAATATCCCTCACGTAGTTGCTCTGGGCTTCCGGGTTTTTAGTTGTCTCCCTACCTCTTATGTCCTTTTTTGCTGGCTTTTCCTCTCTCCTGTGCCTCGTATGGCCTTCTCAAGTTTTTAGACTTCTGCTCTCTGGCTATATTCATGATCCAAGTGCTGACTCATATATGAATGGTAGGGTTGACTCTCAAGGCTGCAGGCACCAGCTCTCTGCCTTCAGCTGCACATGCAGGTCACTTGCTGTGCACCCCACATTTCTGCCTAGACATCTCACAGGCATCCCAGACTTTCTGCACCTAGTGGGGCACAGATAATTCTTTCAAGGGAAGCAGAGACCTGGTGACTTCCTCCTTCAGATTGTGTACCCTCGGAGTCAACCTTTCTTGTACACCTTGGCTGTCTCCGACCCTGCTGCCTCCATAGTGCTCCAGGCCACCGTCCCTCCTGGGTTGTAGCCCTCAATGGGAGTCACTTGGGGACTCACTTTGGTTGCATCATGTGAGGTGGCTCCTCTCATGCATCCGAGTAGGCTGGCTGGAAGGCAGGGGGAGAGCGATGCTGACTTGCTGTCTCTTATGCACGCTGTGAACTTTGTACATCGTAGTCTTAATATGTGGTACATGTTACCTGTCCCAGCCACTGGGGACAGCATACTCAAGGCCAATCTGAAGAAGCTCCTAAGCCAGAATAATTTTTTTGCTTGGTGTTTTGACACACACTTGTGTTAGGCTGGCCTTGAACTCACTGTGTTTCTGTGTTCCTGAGTATTTTATTTATAATTTTGCTTTAATATTTGTAAAGGATAATTGATGTATAATTGTCTTGTTTTGAACAGTCATCAAGGGTAAGCCCTGGTCTTTTCCTACACTGTTTTGTGGCTCTACCCTTCTATAGACCCACTGTAACAGACAGTAGTTTAGCTACGATTGTGAACAATCTGATGGAGGTCAGCGTGTTTCAGTCTAATGATCATCTTGTAGAGGATGGTGTGGACGAGGGAGTCAGCATTTGTAATCTCATACACCTTTCATATAGTGGTTCTGGTTATCTGTTTTTAAAATGTTTTCTTAGATTACACCGTTTGTTTGTTTGAGACAGGGTCTCACTATGAAGTTCAAACTGGCCTTGAACTCACAGCAATCCTGCCTCAGCCTCCAAGTGCTGGGATTGCAAGCGTGTACCACTACACCCAGTTCAGATTATACTTTTAAATATTTGTTTTGTTTCATTGTTTATGTTTTCAGAGATAGTAATTATGAGAATGTACACCTGCTATTCCAACCTCTTTCTGGACCTTTTTACTTCTTTTTTTCTTCTTTATTCACTTTTTTATTGTTATTCTCTGGCTCTCCAGTTCCCATAATGGTTTCATTTCATTTCCTTGGATGTCTTAGAATTTAGTTTTAGAAGCAGACTTGAGCAGGAATCAGTGAGCCTGGAGACAGAGTAGCTCAAATGAGGTGTGAGAAACAGAGACAAAGGCTAAGGGAACAGCATGGAGCATTAGGGATCTGCAGCAGACTACCAAGTGGACTGGCTGTGGCAAACAGAGGAGGAGGAGGCAGGGTCATCTAAAGAAATAATGGCCAGAGTGCCCCAGATTTGATGAAAGACACGAATACAAACATTCAAGAAGTACAAGTAGGAAAAAGCTACCCAAGATACATTAGAATCAAAATATCAAGCACCAGAGACATTCAAGAGAATTTTGAAAGCAGCAAGAAAAAGCAGCCCCATGTCCAGGGCCTCCTCCTGGGGCTGTTAGCAGGTGTCTCATTAGAATTTGAGAGGGGAAAGCACTGAGTTGATACATTCAGAGTGCTAACAGAAAAAACAATGCCGTCAAAACAGAACCTTATATCTGGCAAAACTGAAGGAAAAATACAGCCATTCTCAAACAATCAAACACTGATGGAACTTCCTCCTGTAGACCTGGCCCTGCTTGAAATTCTGACAAGTCTTTCAGGCTGAGATGAAAGGACACCAGTTAGTCGAAGCCATATAAAGAAAATTGTCTGTTAAAGATCAATATATAGATGGCAGTATGAGCCAGGATTATTGTAACTTTGTTTACTGCGTGCCTCAGGGGACTACTGTATTAAAAAACACATACACACAACAGTAATCAGTTTTTGGTTTTGACCCCACAGTTCAGAAAGATGTGACATCGGTAAGTGACTGGAGATGAAGAAAGAGTTGTAGAGAAACAGTTTTTGAATGCTGTATAGAGTGCAGCTGATAAATTCAGCAGGCTTTGAACTTTAGGATGTTAAATGTAGTCCTTGTGATAACCAGAAAGGCAGCCATAAAATAATAGAAAAGGAAATAAGAAAGGAATTTAAAAGTTGTGCTAAAAAAAGAAAATCAAGTAAAGAGTAGCAGACCCAGAAATACAGAAAATGAAAGAAAAAATGCTGCAAGATCTGGTTGCAGTGGCACACACCTATAATCCCAGCACTCAGGAAGCTGAGGCAGGAGGATTGTTGTGAGTTCAAGGCCAGCCTGTGCTACACAGTGAAACTCTGTCTCAAAAAGAGCAAGATAAAAATAAAAAGCTACAAGACACATAAAAAACAAGCAAAATGCAGGAACAAATTCCTGCTCATCAGTGATTTATATGTGAATTGATTAAACTTCAATTAAAAGACAGAGTTTGGTATAGTAGATTAAAAAAACAGAAACATGATGCAGTAATATACTGTCTACGAAAGATTTAACACTAGACACAAAGTTTGAAAGAATAAAATGCTTAATATAAGTAATGACCAAAGAGAGTGACATGGCTATATAATGCAAGAAAAAAACAAACTTTACTACTTCAAAAAAGCGTGTGAGACTGCCTGGCAAGCACAAGGTCATGAGTTCGATCCCCAGTATAAAAAAAAAGTGTAAGAGAAATGATGTACTAAAAAAGACTGAATACAGCAAGAAGACATAAAAGGTATACACACCATGATAACAGACCTGCCACGTGTATGAGGCAACACTGACAGAACCGAAGAGGTAAACAGTGCTACAGTAATAGTTGCAGGTTTCAGTATCCTACTCCATAATGGACAGAACAAGACAACGTAAAGAGTTAAGAACCTGGACAACACAGTAAGCCACCTAGATCCAATAGAACATTCTACCAGCAGAACCAAGACACACATTCAAGTACACATGGGACATCTGCCAGGGTAAAGTATGTGTTAGGTGACAAATTAAGCACCAGGGGTATTAGAGTGTTAAACGTAGATCTTGTGGTAAAGAAAATAGCCATAGAAATAGACAAGGAAATAAGAAGGAAATTTAAAAGTTGTATAAAAAGTCAATGAAGGGGCTGGGGATTTAGCTCAGCTGCATAAGTGCCTGCCTTGCAAGCAGGCAGTCGTTAGTTCGATCCCCGGTACCAATAAAAAAGAAAAAAAAAGACAAAAAAAAAAAAAAAAAAGTCAATGAAGACAAGAGGAAAAAATCATGCAGGAAATTAAAGACAATAAATCCAGACAGATAGCATAGAAAGTATCAACTACAAAATGAAGTCAGAAACCAGGATCAAAGGAAAACTGAAAATTTCACAAGTATGTGTAAGTTAAATAGTGTACTTTTAGCTAATAGGTAAAAAAAGAAACTACAAAGAAAATTAGGAACAAGGAAAACAAAACCAGAAAATACTAAAGTTTATGGTATGTGGTAAAAGTGTTTAGGGGGACATGTTTAGCTGAAGTACTTACATTAAAAAAGAAAAATCTGCTGGGCGTGGTACCACACATCTATAATGCCAGCACTTGGGAAGCTGAAGCAGGGAGATCACCACAAGTTTGAGGCTGCTCTCAGCTATATAGTAGGTTCAAGGCCTGCCTGGACTACATAGTGAGACCCTGTCTTGGAAAAACAGGACAAAACAAAAATCTCCAGAAAGCAACCTTCTTCTAAGGTTTCCCAAAATTCATAAACCTTCAGCTTGATTGACTAAGGAAACTCAGATTACTAAAATCAGAAACAAAAGTGAGGAAATAACTACTGCATCTACTGAAACAAACAAACTTATAAGAGTAGTGTGAATTAAACACCAACAAAATGGGTGACCGAGAAGAATTAGATGAATTCCTAGACACAACTCATCAAGACTGAATCATGAAGAAGTAGAAATTCTGGGTAATTCTAGGACATGTTTGAATTGGTAACTAGGACTCTCTAGACAAAGAAAAGCGCTTTACTGGTGGCTTTACTGTGAATCCTATCAGATATTTAACAAAGAATTAACACCAGTCTTCAAACTTTTCTAAGAACATTGAAGAGGGAGCCCTGCTTAGCACATTCTAGGAGGCCAGCATTACTCTGTCAACACAGACAGGGACACCACAAACATGAACAGTTGATGAAAGAAAAAAAAGCCAAAATACTAACCAAGTTCAACAGCACAGGAAAAAAATTGTATACCATGACAAAGTAGGATTTATTTCTGGAATGCAAGGATATTAATTCACCATAAGAATGTCAAAGGTAATACATTAACAGATGATATAAAAACACTGATGATCATCTTACTTGATATAGAAAAGCATTTGAAAGAATTCAACTTCCAATGAAAAATACTCACCAGACTAGGAATAGAAGGAAACTAAACAGAGTAGAGATCACGTATGAAAATCTCACAGCTAAAATACTCTAACATAAAAGACGGAAAACTCTAAAATCAGGAACAGAGTAATGATGTCCATTTTTGCAACTTACAATCAATAGAGAATTGGAAGTTCTAATCAGAGAAAGTAGGTGAGGAAAGTGGGGAAAAGACACTGAATTGAAAAAAATAGGGCTGGGGATTTAGCTCAGTGGCATAAGTGCCTGCCTGGCAAGCACAAGGTCATGAGTTCAATCCCCAGTACCGGGGGGGGGGATCTGTTTGCAGATATGACCTTGTACATCAAAAACCATAAAGATCACATGTGTACACACAAACAGGTATGAAATGTAGACCTACCAGAATATGTAATAGCAAAACTTAAAAATCACTTCTGTCTCTGAACACTAACAAATAATCCTCAAAAGAAATAAGAAAAATATTCCATTTTAGGATCAAAAGAAGAAAATAGGAGTTGACCAAGGAGATGAAAGGCTTATAAAGTACACAACACTGCTGACAGAAACTAAACAAATGAAAAGACATAACATGTTTTTAGATTGCTTGTGAAGGTCAAAATGGCATTACTACCAAGGCTAAATACAGATTCAGTGTACTCTACACCACAGTCCACTCCTGTTTTGTAGAAACAGAAAAATTCATCCCAAAGTTCATATGGAATGTCAAGGAACTTTAAATATTTTAATTATGAAAAAGAACAAAGTTGAAGGACTCACAGTTCCTGATTTCAAAATTGCTGTAAAGCAAGAATAATTCAAGATTTGGTGCTGGTGTAAAGAGAAACTTACTAGACCAGTAGCACAGGACAAGCCCTTGCTTATATAGGCAAAAAAGAATTAGCAGGAGGACCAAGCGTGGGAAAGAATGTATTCAACAAACTGAGGGAATGACGGTAGAAATCTGCCTAAAACCATCAGTAAAAATTAACTGACTGTACTTGGTGATTTCCTGAAAATGACATCAAAACAACGAGCAACAAAAGAAAATATAAATTGGACTTCATCAACATTTAAGACTTTGGCCAGGCATGGTGGCACATGGCTATAATTCCAGCACTCAGGAGACCGAGGTAGGAGGAGCACCACAAGTTTGAGGCCAACCTGAACTACATAGTGACACCCTGTCTTAAAAAAAATTTAAGCCTTTTGTTTGTCAAAGGAAAAGAATATATTTGCAGGTCATATGTGATGAAGGATTACTATCCCGAGTATATAAAATGCCTATAAACAACAAAAAAAGAACACCCCAGATTTAAAAATGGACAATAGTGTGAATAGCCTTTTTTGAAGATAAGGTACACAGATGGCCAGTAGGTCAGTCTGTTTTCCATCACTGTACTGAAATACCTGAGATAAGTTACAAAGAAAAAAGGTTCACTGCTAGTTTTAGAGTTTTCTGTCTGACTAGTTGGTCCCATTGGTTTGCATGTGTCTAAGACACTACCACATAGCAGAGCAAAACTGCTTATATTATGAGCCAGGGACAAAGAGAAAGTCTGGAGTCCTGCAGTCCTCTCTGGGGGACATACCCCAGTGACCTACAGACTTCCCATTAGCCCGACTGCTGTATGTTCCACTGCCTCCCGATACTACCTGGAGACCTCAGTCAACATCCAGCCAGTGGCATACTGTAGGCACATGAAAAGATCCAAAGATCCTCGGTGTCATTATCATTAGAGAAATGGAAATGGTGAAGCATAGAGAAATGGAAAGCAGTCCGTGTTGGGGAGGATGTAGAGAGGGAAGAACCCTTGTACCCTGCCAGTGGAAATGATATGGAAAACAGGATCACAGGATGAGAAAAACCAAACCTCGAATGGCCATTCCTGGATATACAGTGTACTCCTAAGAACTGAAAGTAAAAACTCAATGTTTATACACCAGTGTATGTGGCAGAACTATTCACAGTGGCCACAAAACATGCCCATTGATAAAGAATAGATAAGCAAAATAAATACACACACAGTGAACTACTGCTCAGTGTATGCTTCTGCATGGAGGAATCCTAGAGTGACAACTGTAAGGGAAATAAGCCAAACAAAGGGACATGCCTTCTGTGGCTCCAGTTATTTTAATCACTTAGAGCCAACCATACAGAGATGAAAGCAAGGTGACTGCCACCAGAGCTGGGGGAAGGGGAGGATGGGAGTTGGGGTTATTGTCTGAGGTCCCAGGCCTTCAATGGGGAAATGCAGAAGATGCATTGGTGATGGTCACTGCAACCCCATGAGTGCACTTATCTTCTGGAACTGTAGGCTTTGAAAGGGTAATAGAGGGGGCTGGGGACTTAGCTCAGTGGCATAAGCACCTGCCTTGTAAGCAGGCAGTCGTGAGTTCGATCCCCGGTACCGATAAAAATGAAAAAGACAAAAAAAAAAAGAAAGGGTAACAGAGTAAACTTGCGTTCTGTGTATTTTGGCCACAGTAAAAAATAATACCCTTGTAGAGGCTGCTCCTCCTGTCACAATTCAGCCAGTACCTGGGCTCTGTCCCTCGAGGTTCCTCCCACAGTGGCCACATGCTTTGCTTGCTGGACCCTCGTCTCTGCTCCCCACTATCTCACCCAGGGTCTCCCCGCTTTCCTCTTCCCTCTGTTCCCCCTTTCTCTTAGGCCATGCTCCCAGGCCTAAGGGTTAGGTAGCCCCGTCCCAGGGTGCCCTCCACTCTGAAATGGTGCGAAGGTGATGAAAGGGTTAACACCAGGCAGGGGGAAGAGAATGGGTACAGATGTGTTTCCAGGTTAAATGGCCCAGCTCCCTGTGAGCATCCAGCACATGACAGGAAGTTCAGTGTGCCACCCACCTCGCGTGAGTGGGAAACCTGAGGCACTTGTTGGTGGCAGGGGTGGTCTTGAGATACTCAAGAGCTTCCCTGTACCCCACCTGTCCCTGCCCAAACCAAGAAGGCTGTGGCTATTGGATTTGGAGAGGGATTGGCAGCGTTTACCTTGTATGTGTGGCATAGTGAGAACTTCATGGCCCAAATGCTTTGCTCCTGTTGATTAGGTCAGGCCATTGGTGGGGACCCAGGACATGGGAGCCGCAGCTGGCTCTTTATTAGTGTTGAAAGCTCTAGAAGGTTTGCCATCGCTGGGTTAGGCTATTTGATCTAAATTCATAAATTCAGAACATCCGTTAGGCTTAATTGTTTTCTTTTTTCTGTGTGTTTAGCTCTTCTGCCTGGATGTAAAGTTCCTGAAACTTCAGGGCTCTTTTTGTGTGAATACCCGAGCAGCCCAGCCAGACTTTGAATGCCACTGGCCAGGTGTAGATGGGGAATCTATGGTATCACACTCCAGAGCAGATGCAGAGAGGTTCCCGGGGCCTGGCAACCAGGCTGGCTCCCTGGTGAATGCACAGTGTCTTGTGTTCCAGGCACACATGGCGTTCAGGGATGTGGCTGTGGACTTCTCCCAGGAGGAGTGGAGCCTGCTGAGTCCTGCCCAGCGGAGGCTGTACAGGGAGGTGATGCTGGAGACCTACAGCCACCTGGTGTCTCTGGGTAATGGAGCCCACGCTGCTGGGAAGTTTGGGCTGTGTGGACTGTCGTCTTGCTTTCTGACTTGGGCCCTGGGTTGGACCAAAAAGCAAAGGTGTTTTGTTGTTTCCCTAGAAAGGTCTGAATATGGAGAGTTGAAAATGGGTAGGTGTGTGCATGGGTGTGCATGTGTGAGTATGTGTGTGTTTGTGTGAGAGAGACACCTTCAATTTCTAGTTTTTCTAGGCTTTCTTCCTAGCTGGGGGTTCTCTTCCTGGATTAACTTTTTTAGCTGGCAGAGGTGGTTCCCCCAGCACAGACATGCCGGGTTCACTTGGTAGAGCTTACCTGCCCCCAGCACAGGTCCCTGTTGTACCTTTGGCATGTCCTTATTCAGTGGGCCCATGACCCCAGAGCCTAATTTTTGCTTTGTTTTCTTTGTTTTATTGAGACAGAGTCTTGCTAGGTGGTTGAGGCTGGCCTTGAACTCACTGTGTGGCCCAGGCTGGCCTCACAATCCTCCTGCCTCAGCCTCTCAGTAGCTGGGATTACAGGTGTTCATCACCGCACCTGGCCTCCAGGGCCTGTATTTACCTTGTTTATTTCTCACATGAGCAGGAATTCCATTTTCTAAACCAAAACTCATCACACAGCTGGAGCAGGGTCAAGAGATGTGGCAAGAGAAGAGAAAATGTCCACCAGCCATCTGTCCAGGTGAGTGGGGTGCAGGAAGGGAGGCCACTCCAGACTCCTGGGTTGGTGTAGCCCCTTCTTGGCTGGCATCTTCAGTCACAGGAGGGCTCCCTGGTGTCTCCTGACTTCTTCCTCCAGCCTTTTGTCCTCCCTCATTTATGGGTTTCTTTCTCTTGTCTTTATTAAAAAGATAAACAAGAATATAACAAGCTATAGCTAGGGAGGGAAGGTAAAACCCGTCGAGGAAGAAACACTGAAAGGCCATCTGAGAGCCTGCAGTGGAGTTCAGAGTGCAGACCCGCTGTTAGGGTTCCTGATGCAGGTGGGAGCTTGAGGGCCTCTCGGTCCATCTCCTGTGTAACCTGCTGGTCGGACTTCTCATTTCGAGTTCTAGCTGAAGTGAAACAGAGTTCCTTCAGAAACCAGCCCATTGAAGTCACCACGAGTTTGACTTTTATTTTCTGTCACTTACTTTTGTTGCAGGGGTTGAACCCAGAGCCTTGTGTGTGCTAAGCAGGTGCTATAACACTGACCTGCACCTTCTGTCCTCAGTTTTTAATTTGAATTTGGACTCCTGAGTTTCTAAATTCTATTTTATTTTTAATTTTTTGGTACTGAGGATCAAACTCAGGACTTTGCGCTTGTTAGGCAGGTGCTTTGCCACTGAGATAAATCCATGGCCCTGAATTTTAAATTCAATTATTAGCCTTTAAGCCTGTCAGTATGGGATTACCTGTAGATTTAAAATAGTTTATGAACTGCTGGGCATGGTGGCACATACCTGTAACCCCAGCACTCAGGAGGCTGAGGCAGGACAGTTGTGAATTCAAAGCCAGTCTGAACTGCATACCGAGACCTTGTCTGAGAGAATAAATAATAGTTTATAAATGAATTAATTAAATTTGGTAATATTTTGTGTTCAGTTTTTCAGACTAGTCCTAGAGTATACACATACAGTGTTTTACAACTGTCTGAAAAGACTGACCTATGGAAAATTGAAATTTTGCTTTCCTGTTCCTCCATATCAATGTTGACATTTCTCCTAAGGGCCCACAGTGATTCTGAGTTCTGCTTCCTGCAGATAAAAGCCGGCCGCTCACTATATGGGCATAGAAGTTAGTATCCGTACTGGAGGCCTTGGTTCCCACATGGTGGGTGCGGGTTATTTCCCTTTTCAAAGTCACTGTCCCCAGAACAGAGATACAGGAGTGCCTTTGAGATGCATGAGCAGACCCAGGGTGTTAGCAGCACTCCCTTCTGTTGGGTCCAGAGGGAAACAGCCTGAAGATGGCCTCAGAAAACACTCAGGGAAGAGGATGGAATCCCAGGTCAGCTCTCAGTGCTGGAACCTCAGGCAGTTTGGATTAGGGAATAAACTTATGAAGAATAAGACAGCAGCCAGGGTTGAGTCTCTGCTGAGAGAGGGAGTCGCTGGGCCAGAGCCCTGAACAGCCATGGGCACCGCTCCCAGGGCAGGGAGGGACGGTGGCAGGTGGCAGACTGGACCTGAGGTTCCACAGATGACTGGCGGTCCTCAGGTGGAGTGTTTAGAAGGGAATAATTTTGGAACACAGATGGCTACCCAGCTCTAATAAGTTCATCATTCATTGGTCTAGAAAAGAATAGGGAGATACAATAAGAGTGATCCTAGTTTCTCAGTCTCTTCTTCTTTACCCCCTTTTCTTTCTCTCTCCTCTCTATCTCACTGTCTGTCTATCTTTGTCTCTCTCCTTACAGTGCTGGTTACTGAATCTGAGGCCTTGCACGTGCAGGCCAACTGTCCTACTTCTGAGCTACAATAATTGTGGATGTTAACAGCTTAGTAAGTGCAGGGGGCACCAGGAGGAAGCCTCTCTCTCTCTGAGACATGAGGGGCCGAGGCTATGTCGCCTTGTGCACTGTCACCCTCGCACACACATGTCACCTGAGAGCTGTGCCAGTGCATGTGTCTCACACCCTTTACCTGAGTGCTCATTATGCAGCTTCCTCAGGAAGGCCCTCCTATCGGCATGATTACTGTGAGCCTTCCTGACATGGGGAAATGGGTCGCGTGTCTGGATAGGTCTCAGTCTAAACAACAGCTGTGGATGTGGCTTCCGTTGGGGTGTGGTTGTGAGTTAGGATGGAACCAGAGTGGCGATTGTGCAGACCTTTGCATATTTGCACTCTGGAAGCTGCCTGTGATGTGCTGTAGCCTGTGGTGTGAAGTGCACAGCAGACAAGAGCTGGAGACATGTGCCAGAAGAGACGTCTTGGGCAGATCTCACCTAATGCTCAGGCTTTTGAAGCACAGGATGAGGCTCAGTCCTGTGTAGGCAGCATCACTGGGCTGCCCTCAGAGGCCTTCGTTCTGACTTGGGCTTTTCTCTCTGCAGCAGAAGCAAAGCCGGAACTTCAGCTGGGTCCTTTTGGTGGTCCGGATTTCTCGGCTCAGAGATTCCCAGTGCAGCATGTGCTGTGCGGCCAGCCTCCCTGGCTGCTGACCTGCTTGTGCGCAGGAAGTGCTGTCCTGCCAGGGGCTCTGGGCCCGGAGGATCCGGAGGAGCAGAAGAAGCAGCTGCCAGCCTTGGAGGGGCGCACCTGGAGTGCAGAGGCCAAGGGTAGCAACAACGAGGGCCCCAGGCCTGCCTTTGGGAAGATGCAGAGGATGACTCTGGGCATGTTCTCCAGGCCTCTGCAGGGCCAGCTGGGCAGAGACCTCTGCGGGGCGGAGGTAGAGGTGGAGGCTGGCACCGCTTTGCCAGGGCCACCTGAGCACGCAGACAAGTTGCTGACTGGCATCGAGGTCTTAGGGTTTGGGACAGTCAGCTGCAGTGAGTGCGGGCTGGGCTTCAGCAAGATGAGCAACTTGCTGAGCCATCAGCGTGTGCACGCAGGCGCCAAACCATACGTGTGCGGGACGTGTGGGAAGGGCTTCAGCCTGCGAAAGAGCCTGGCACGGCACCAGAAGGCGCACTCAGGAGAGAAGCCCATCGTGTGCAGCGAGTGTGGCCGGGGCTTCAACCGCAAGTCCACGCTGGTCATCCACGCACGCACGCACTCTGGGGAGAAGCCATATGCGTGCGGGGAGTGCGGGCGCGGCTTCAGCCAGAAGTCCAACCTCATCATCCACCAACGCACGCACTCGGGCGAGAAGCCCTACGTGTGCCGCGAGTGCGGCAAGGGCTTCAGCCAGAAGTCGGCTGTGGTGCGGCACCAGCGCACGCACCTTGAGGAGAAGACCATCGTGTGTGGCGACTGTGGCCTGGGCTTCAGCGACCGGTCCAACCTCGTCTCGCACCAGCGGACGCACTCGGGCGAGAAGCCGTACGCGTGCGCAGAGTGTGGCCGCTGTTTCCGGCAGAGGACCACGCTGGTCAACCACCAGCGCACGCACTCCAAGGAGAAGCCGTACGTGTGCGGGGTGTGTGGGCACGGCTTCAGCCAGAATTCCACGCTCATCTCGCACCGCAGGACGCACACGGGCGAAAAGCCCTACGTGTGCTCTGTGTGCGGTCGCGGCTTTAGCCTCAAGTCACACCTCAGCAGGCACCGCAGCACGCACTCCGGGGAGAAGCCCGTCGTGTGCGGGGAGTGCGGGCGTGGCTTCAGCCAGCAGTCCAACCTCGTGCGGCACCAGCGCACGCACTCTGGGGAGAAGCCCCTGGCCTGCGAGGAGTGCGGCCGTGGCTTCCGCCAGAAGTCCAACCTGGCGGCACACCGCAGGACGCACTCGGGGGAGAAGCCCTACGTGTGCCGCGAGTGCGGCCGCGGCTTCAGCCATCAGGCCGGGCTTGTCCGGCACCGGCGGAAGCACCTGAAGGAGCAGCCGTACTCGTGCCGGCTGTGCGGGCTGGGCTTCGGCAGTAAGGCTGCCCTCATCGTGCACAGGAGGGCGCACACGGAAGGGGAGGCGCGCATGCGCAGTGAGCGCAGCCAGGGTCCCCTCCGAAAGCCACGCCTGGCTCCACACCCGCGGGCGCACAAGGGGTCGCAGCCCTGTGTGTGCCCAGCCTGCGGGCGCGGCTTCAGGCGACGATCTCAGCTCAGTCGGCACCGGATGACGGGGTGTGGCCTCCGCAGGCCCCTGGCGCAGGCCGGCACTGAGGCCACTGGGCTTCGCTTTGAAAAGGAAGGTGGCGCGGGGCACCGCTAGTCAGTGTCTTTCCTGCCATGGCAGGGAGTGGGAACGACTGTTCTGTAAGTGGTTGGACACTGACTTGATTTCTTTCTTCCAGTTTTTCCCATGTTCTGTGGCCTTCTGTGCTAATAAAGCACTTCTTTCCAGATCTAAGCCTCGGCTGTGTACCTCACTCACGCGTCCCGGGACAGAAGGACGGGCACAGACACCGCAGGCTCCTGGTCCTTGGTTCGGCACAGGAATGGACAGCCTGGGCCTTTGTGTGCGGAAAATTGGGAGACAGTGGACAGAGACTGCAGTCAGAGGGAACACCCCTCCCCCCCAAGAAATGGTTCCCCCCTGCCCGGTTCCATGTTGGGCACCCCTTGCGTGTGGCCTGAGGCAGCCCCTGGCTTGCTTTTCCTTAGCCCTTCTGTTTCTCTGTGGTGGCCTTTTCTGGTCCATCCCAAACTCCCTTTACTGCTTTCCTTAGGTTTGCCCCTGGTTATCCCATCCCGGGGTCTCACTGTCCCCAGCCCTCTGGGGCCTGGTCATGTAGCTCTGCCTGCTCAAGAGTGCAGTAACTGTGGCAGCATAACCATGTGGTCTTCCTGAGCCTCAAATGACAGAGATATGGTGCTTAAAGCCACACCCGGATCAGTCCTGTGACACCAGAGTATGACTCGGCCATGCCCCTCAGCATCCCCTCTCAGGACTCGGGGCCCCTGCCAGCCTCCCGTTAACTGGTCTGAGGTCCCCGACTCCCACCCTTGATCGTTCCCGGGTTGCAGAACTGAAGATATTTTGCCACACTGAAAGATTATTAAGCCGCACATCTAATGTGTTCCAGTCCAAAGTAGGTGACCTTTTAAAGATTGTCTTGGGTGTGGCTGTGAGACTGTTTTAAGGCTCCAGGAAGATATGTTACTCCACACTGACAAAATGGTCCCTGAATTTCAGAATGTGGAGCCCTTACCTATTGCCTGTTGTCCCTTTTTTTTTTTTTTTTTGTCTTTTTCGTTTTTATCGGTACCAGGGATCGAACTCACAACTGCCTGCTTGCAAGGCAGGCACTTAGGCCGCTGAGCTAAATCCCCAGCCCCCTGTTGTCCCATTTTGAAAAACAGAAACATTTATTGATCTTACCCTGCCTTTCAGTCAAAACAGGACATTAGAGTCACCTCTTTAGTTAATGGGTCTTAAGGTAAAATACATCTACGTTTTTACTTGATTTGCAGGGCAAGACCCTTAATTCAGAGCCAATGCCATGGTGAGGGAAGACTTTCGACAGCTTTGGGCAGCTCAGGGGGAGGGATGAGTATGTATTTCCCAAGGGACAGACAGGAAGTTTGGTGTTCAGAGGCAGATGTGGGGACAGCTTCTGGGACAAACGCTGAATCCCTCCTTCCCCACTCTGTGTCACCGGAGGCAGCTGCTCACCTAGCCTGGGTCTGGGCCAGCCTCAGTGACTTTGCCTGATCTGGATTCTGATAAAAGTGACACTGTTCGATTCCTATCGTGACACAATACCTAAGAATAGCAAAAGAGGAAAGGTTTATCTTGGCTCAGTTTTAGCAGTCTCAGCCCACAGTCACCTGGCTCTGCAGTTTTTGAGGGCCAGCTGAGGTAGAAAGTTATGGCAGAAGGGTGGGCTGGAAGAACACTGCTCACCTAATAGCAGCTGAAACCAGAGAGGGGAGGAGTCAGAGGGGAAGGGACTGGAGATGAGGTGATGTCCCCAAGGATGTATTTTTGTAACTCCCTTCTGCTAGGCCCCACCTCCGGTTTCCATTACTCACCAATGATGCCATCAGACTACAAATCCTTCAGTAGACCTACTGGTAAAGCAAAGCCATTGGTATACAGTCACCTTCCAGAAGCCCGCTGGCTGGCAACCAAGCCCCCAGCATGTGGCCTTGGGGGGACACCTTGGGTCTGAACCTTAACATACAGGACCCTGGAAGCTGGTCCATGTGGAGCCTGATATCTGTTCTTTGAATCCTGCTGCAATGCTATGGAAACTGAGGCACACAGAGAGGCCTCCTGGTCAATGCCACCTCGTCACTGAATAAGTCATTGGATCTCCTGTCCTGCCAGGCCTGTAGATGACTGAGGCTCTGGCTGACAGCTGCAGCCACGTGAGGGAACTCAGTGAGAACCATTCAGATGTGCTGTCAGCTTTCGGCATAGCAGGGTCAACGATCTCGAAGTTAACGTCCGCGCCCTAAACTGTAGGATTGCCTGCTACACAGCAGTGGATGATTGGATGCCTTCATAACCCAGGGTTGACTCTTTAACTATGACTCAGAATCACAAAATCACAACAAAAAAGATCACATTTTTTTGTCTTTTAAAAAAAATTTATTTAAGGAGAAAAATACCAAAAAGGGTACAAGTTATACAGAATTTCAGAAAAAATAAACAGTAGGAAATCACTGGTTAATAGATTACATATTGTCATCTTAGAAATAGTTGTTCAAGTTAAAGCATATAAAGTGGACATTCAAACAGTGAGACTGCAAACAGTTCTGTTCAATGATCCAACAAAACTCAGTAATATCATTGTCTATCTTATACACTTAAATATACATGCAGTTATATCCTTTAGAGCACTTCCTTTTCCTCTCTTTTGTAAAATGACAATTACACATTTTGGGTTTTATTACTCCCACAGTTCTTACTACTTTTTTTGAAGAGAATAAAACCAAAGTGACATAACAAAACAGAGTCAGTCAAATCAAAAGAATGGATATAATACATAATGTAAAAACAAAATACAAGGTGATCAACAATGGTTATCATAATGCCTCTTGCTATCTTAAAAAGAATTGCCTATATCATCAGTTATAATAAAATTGAACAAAACAGTAGAACAAAACCAATAAAACAAAAACATTGGAGACAATACAGGACTTCAAAAGAAGATAACAGTCAAACCAGAATGGGTATCATAATGAATCTTATTGTCTCCACAGTTGTTGCCTATACTCTTGAACTTGGTACTATCAAGCAAAACAGAATAGAGGAGCATCAGTCAAAACAAGATAGGGGTTCAAATCAAGTTAATCGGAAATCAAAGTGGGTTACTATAATATATCTTACTATTTTTTATTTTTTCCCTTAAGTAAAAAAGATAAAAATAAAGTAAATAACAAAAAAAGAAGATTGAGATAAAAGAGGACATAACAACAAAACAGCACAGGTCAAAACATAACCATTGAAGCAAAATAGTGTTTCACCACAAGATATCCTGACATAAAAGTAGTTACCATAGTGTCTCTTTCTTTGAAATCTTTGAGTATAACTTTGTATACTGTAGCATCAAACATATCAAAACAATGTAAAACCATTCAAGAGAATGACAGTATTACAGGGTATTTAGAATCAACTAACAGAAAATGAACAATGGTTTCTGTATAATCTCCTTGTCTATAAACATTTTTGCTTATATTATCACATATAATAAAATCCAATAAGATACAACATGTTAAGACCTATGGAGACAGAAGAATAAAAGCTTGATGGGACTTTAAAGCAAGATGATACTAAATCAGCACTAGCTATTATGATGTCTTGTTTTCTCCAAAATAGCTGTTCCTACCAGCCAATCTTCTTTGCCTCATTTCTGTTGAGCTCTTTTTTTGTCGTTAGTGATCCATTTGTCTTCTTCATTTCTGTTTCTGCTCCATTCATTGTGGCCTCTCTGCCACTGTTTCTGGAATCTTGGTATTTTTCTTTTTCAGAATATCCTGCAGTATTCTTTGTGGAGTTGAATTGATGGTTGCAAATTCCCCTGGTTCCTCTTTATCCTGGAAGCACTTTATTTTTCCATGAATTTCTAGGGACAGTTGTTCAGGATAATCAATCTTGGCTGGAGGTTATTATCTTTCAAAGCTTGAATTATTTTCCCCCATGCTTTTTGTGATTTGATGTTTGTGCCGAGAAGTCTGCTGTAATTCTGATGGGTGTTCCCTTGTAAGTGATCTGTTTCTTGTCTCTGACAGCTTTTAATATTCTGTTCTTATATTGGATTTCTGGAATTTTGATTATTATATGCCTGGGTGTAGGTCTGTTTGGGTTGTAGGTGGCTGGGGTCCTGTATGCCTCATACATCTGAGTATCTTTACCTTTTGCTAAATTAGGGAAATTCTCCTGGATTATTTCTGTGAATAGCTTTTGTAGTTCATTTGTTTGTGTCCCTACTTCTTTTACATTCTTAATTCTTAACTTACAGGTCCTCTAATCATCTTCTAGCCTTTGTATTATTGCTGTTTGTTTCCTTGTTATTTTTAAGAAGTTTTTCATTTCATGCTGCCACATTACAAATCTGTCCTCCAGTTCAGATAATCTATCCTTAGTTTATTTCAAGCTGTTATGCCAGCTTTCAATAGAGTTTTTAGTTTCCTGGTAATCTCTTTGAACCTGCTTCACATATTCTATGTTTTCTCTATTTTCCCCATCAAACAATTCTCCCCTATTTTTCTGTTCTTCCATTCCACCATTTGTTTTTGCTTGGGTGTGCTTAGCATTTCTCTAACTATTCTACTTATATCTTGCTTTACTTCATTAAATACTTCACTTTGAACTCATCTATGAGGCTCCGGAGATATTGTTTTATGTCTATTGGTGCCGTGTCTGATACTGCATGTTTTCTGTCCTCATTCTCCTTTGCATTTACCTTTCCTGGATCAGTGTTCTCAGGATTGTGGGCCGAGGACCCTTTTTTGTTGCCTCCTCCTTGTTCCTTCCATACAGGCATATATAGGAGGCCCAGTATCTTTGTGTGTTACAGTTTGTTTGAATCCGCCGGCTAGGTGTTTCCGCCCACTGCAGTGTACTAGGGAGACACAGACCTGGGCAGCCTCTGCTGGGCCTGCCCCTCCAGGTCAATCTACTGAAGGCTTTACTGCTAGGGTGCCGCGCCAGGTGCTGGGACCTGGTTTTGGCTAGCCTACTGGTTCTTAGTCCGCGGCATCACCCAGGCCAAGGGCTCTCCACCAATCCCACTTGAGAGGGGAGTATGTGACTAAAGTCACTGCAGCGTTCTGTTCTGGCTAGTCTGCCTGGTCCCAGAATGTCCTCTGTTGGAGCCTCCTAGTCTATGAAAGGGTCCCCGTTCCTCTCACTCACCACAGTTCAATGCAGGGCTCCCTGCCAGTCCCGCTCTCAACTCTGTTTGCCGATTCCCGCTCTCAGAGCTTTCACATCTCTGTCCCTACTGTGCCGATTCAGATGCAGCAGTGGCGGCAGGAAATTCAAATCACGGTTTTCAGAGGCGCGGGTTCCAGCTTCGGTGCTGAGATTTTATCTGTTCTGGTTATAGCACCGAGATTGCATTTCCAGCTGTTTTTTCTCAGCTTAGTTCGTTCCTGGGTCGGCAGGGAGTATCACCCACTGCTTAGGACTCCCCACAATGCACCATTCCTGGATTCTAGACTGGCTATCTCAGAGAGCCTCCATAGCTGCTATTATCTATCCTCCATGTTCTCCTGGAAGATCACATTTTTTACAGGAAGATAAATAGCAAGGCAACTACACCTTCACCCAAAACAAGACATGAGGGGAAATAGAAGTGAAGTCTGAAAAAAATCAACAGAGCAACAGGAGATACTCAAAATATAGGATCATTATAGGAAGTGTTTTTGTATTTGGAAATATCCTGAACATTCATAAAGTTAAAAATGAAAACCAAAACAAGATATCATTTTCACCTGTCAGATTTATTTTGTTTTTTGGGTATACAGTTCAAGTTGGGCTTGAACTCACTTTGTAGCCCAGGATGGCCTCAAACTCATGGCAATCTTCCTGCCTCAACCTCCTGAGTGCTGGAATTACAGGTGTGCACCACCACACCTAGCTGATAATCCAATATTTTCTAGTTTACTGCATTGATATTTTTATTTTTTATGTACAACCTTTTATCAGAACTGTTGGGTTAAAAAAATGTTCCTTGGACAACAGTGAAAACATCCTTACTTTTGGCTCAAAAAATCTTTCACCCATGCCCCAAACCACACAGTGTATTTTTTCAATAACTATTTTCTGAGAGCCCACTGTACATCAGGAATTATGCATGAGACTGAGCATGTACTGCTCTTCAGTCTCCCCAGGGGACATAAGATGAACAGGTGAGTACAGAGCTCTCTGCCACTACAGACAGCCCTGTGTTATTCAGCATCTAAAGAGAAACACTTTAGTTTGGCTGCCAGGTTTGGAGGCTCCAGTCCATCATGTGCATTCTGGAGGTGAGATCCTTGAAGACAGCTGAAATGCAGGACTTGGGACACCTTCATCCTGCAGCGAGCAGTGGCCGTGGTGCCTGGACACAGGAAATTTGCTGGCCATGCCGAGATGGCTCTGGATAGGTGGGGTGGGACTCGAAGAACACAGCGATCTCCAGGGAGGTCATTACCCAGGCAGCAGCTTCCAGAACTGTGCTGCTGACACACGCATGTACACACACACACACACACACACACACACACACACACAGCAGCTACGAGCACTTAGACTGCAGCAAGTCTGAACATAGATGTGCTATGAATGTAAAAGTCAGACTTAACACAGAAAAGGAATGTAAGGTGTGTAAAATATTGCATTAATCATTATAGAGAGTAATTCCACATTGAAATAGTTTCAATATATTGGAAGACATAAAATATGAAAATTTCACCTCTTTTTGCACTTCTAAAAACATGACCACTAGAAAGTCTGTGATTGGGGGCTGGGGATTTAACTCAGTGGCATAAGCATTTGCCTTGCAAGCATGTGGTCATGAGTTTGATTCCCGGTACCGGTAAAAAAATTAAAAAAAGAAAGTCTGTGATTGCTTCTGTGGCTCATTTTTATTTCTAGCCTTTTGCTTTCCATTGTGGATCAAAGCTGACCCCATGACAGTATTTCTCCCAGGGAAGTGGAGATCCTAGAGAGATTTTTTCCCTGGTGAAACAGGTCAGTGAGTAAACCCAAGATCACCACAGTCACAGCAGCATGTGGGCTGGTCCCCTCACATTGTTAACTAAGGATTTGCCCAGGCTGGAAATGCAGCTCTCCCCAAAGCAGCCCTGCCCGGCCTGGCTGGAAAGGCAGGGTGAGCCACTCTGCGGGGGGTTTCTGGGACCCCCCGGCTCCTGAACAGCTGTCCCTGTGAGTGTCCGGTCACTGGGGCTTTTAAGAGTACTCCAAAAGTGGGCCACACTTTGAACTACAATAGTGCTGGCCAAGGGACTGGAAGGTATTCTGATTTTAGAGCAGGGGAAAAGTTTTCCAAACTAGTAAGAAAAAATAAGGAACCCAACTTGCCAATAAACATGGGGTTTCTCACCTTGGGGAAGATCAGAGTGGAGCCTTGTGGGGACATGGACAAGGCACAACACAGGGGCCACCCCTCTGAAAGCAGCTGGGCCTTGGGTAGAGACAGCAGGGGGTTCAGCTGCAGGGACAACACAGTGGCCCACATCATCCGCACTGGATGGTCAGCTGCTGCACCCTGCTCACAAACGTGAGGCTTAGCCCCCCCAGGCACCACTTGCAGAGTGGGCTGAGCCTGAGCAGTGAGGTTTCAGCTCCCCCTTGTCTGCGAGGGACACCTGTGCGGCCCCCTTGGGCAGGGCCAGCTGTAGGGAGGAGGGTAACAAGGCCACCAGTGGCCGAGATGGCACAGAGCAGCTACAGAAGCACCACTGGACAGGGACACTGAGAAGGGCAGTCCTCACGAGCACCTCCTGCAGGTCACTTGTGGCCTCCAGGACAGGCATCCCCATGTATCTGCACTGATTCCTGCCTCACGCCCACCTTTCCTGCCTGACCTTGGACCTTGCCTTTTAACAAATCCTTTTCTATCTTATTTACTGTGGCTCTGACCCCACCACAGATGTGCTGTCATTAGGAAGAAGAAAGCTTCTTGAAGGACAAGAAACATGACTTTTGAACTTGAAAAGGCCTGACCTTAAAATGTGCTTGATTTTCCTGAAACGTGCAGCTCAGTATTTATAAAGGCTGTCACGTGGCCCTGAGGGGTTTCATCAGCAAGTGTGTTCCTGCATCTCACACACTTAGCACCCCATTAATGAGGCTTGACTATGTCCCAGGGAACTTTGAGGGTGGCAGGGGTGGTCATGAGCTTTAGAGAACAGAGGCGGCTCTGGTGTGAGGTGCCTCAGTCCAGCTGGTGGGCACCGGGAGCCTCTTGGGCTCAAGGTGGGAACAGAAAACCCAGAGCCCCTGAGCCCATCATTCTCAGGGGAAGCCCCAGCTTCCATTGCCTCCCCTATACCCCCAAACCGTGGCTCCCAAGCCCACAGGGGGTGAGGGACAGCAGTATCAGGGTCACACTGAGCTGCAGGACACTGAGCTGCTTCCTCCTTCGGAAGAGAATGCACAGATGCTTCAGACCGCACACCTCTTCCCCTGGTCCAGCCCTGAAGGGAGCCGTAACTGTGGGCAGGGTGGGCCCAGCTGTGCAGCCAGGCCACATGGCCAGGCTCCCTGGTCCTTCTTGATGCTGGATGCCCGGGCAGCAGTCCCTCTCTCGGGTGACCAGAGCTCTGGGGACAACACAGCACCACTGCAGTACAGGTCAAGGCAACAGCAACCACCACCACTGGGTCTACTGTTTATTGTCCTGAATGAACCATTCCACACTAATACGTGTCCCTTTTACGCACATTAGCAGAACAGTTCGGAGGCTCTGCTACTCCAGCACTTTGACCCAGACTCAAGTCATGACCTCTAGTTCTAGAGAGGCCAGCATCCCGAGTTCCTGCTTGACATTGGCTTTCACTGAAGCTGGCCTCCTGGTCAGCAGCAGCAAATGGCAAGCGTTGAGTCTGGCGCACAAGTGTGAAGTTTAGTCTTTACCCACACGATCAGGAACAGTGTGCACTTCGTTGGTATTGTGTCAAGGGAAAGAACATACATGTGTTACACACACACTGTGCGTGGCCCATGTGGGCCCAGACGTGTGTCCTGTGTGTTGTCATTCAACCATGGAACGACACATTTGGGCCTGGGCTCCCTGGCAGGCACCCCTGAGGACAGAGAGATCATGTGCAATTATTGAATAGTGTGCAATTATTATCTACTGAAAAATAAAGATTAAAAGTCAAATGTAAATTCTCTCCAAAAAAGCCAGGCATTAACTTCATCACCCACAAAGGCATTCTGGGAACAGCCCATGTGGTATGAGTGTTGACCCCAGGGGCTTCCTACCGAGCTATATTTCCTGCCTTTTACAATTATCTTTATTTTGAGACAAGGTCTTTTAATGTCACCAAGTTGCCCATGCTGGGCTTGAACTCATCACCCTCCTGCCTCAAGCTTCTCACAAACTGGGATTACAGGTGTGCAGCATCATGCCCATCTCTAAAGAAACAGAGGAATGTGAAGAGTTTCTCTCAATCTCAGCTCTCAGTCTCAGACGCACACCTCAGAAACAGAACAACCACTGCCAAGTGGCCCCTTCAGGAAGGGCCCTCGGCTGCTCTGGGCACACTGGTCATCTGGGTTGCAGCTCTCAGGCTGGCTGAGATGGTCCCCCAGGTCTGGGTCGAACTCAGTGTAAAACAGTGAGGTGATGAGGTTGTCCCCCACTTCTAGAGCCAGGCTGTGGGCTGTCTGGTCTTGAGTGGTCACCTGCTGCCTCACGCCGCATCTGTGAAGGAAATGGGCAAAGAGAAGGCCCTGGAGGGCTCGCTTGGGATCCAAGTGCCTGACTCCTCTCCTGGTTCTGGCTCCCCAGCCCAGCCCCAGCCAAGTGTACTGAATGTGGCCATGCTTTCAGGGTGCTCTGAAAAGCCCCAGTGACCTGGACATTCACAGGCACAACCCATCAGGAGCCAGCTCCCTGGAACAACCTCAGGGGCCGTGGGAGGGCTCAGGGCCCAGGAACGCCCTGCAGAGCAGAGTCACCCTCCTAGCCCACAAGCATCGCCTCCCACAGAGCTCCCCAAGGGTACAGAGCTCCTAATCCTTAGCCCATTCCCTTCCTGACACAGTAGAAACAGAGCAAACAGAGGGTCCCAGATGTCTCAGGAAAGTCTGCAACATCAAAGAGAAAAGCAAGCTAAACAAACACAGGACATCTTTTTAAAAACACAAAACCCCAATTGGTCTCAGAATGATTTAAGCCAATGTCAAAATATGAGCACATAAAAAGGAGACAATCAGAATGCAAGGGGAAACAGGCTGCTGAAATGACAACTGCTCAGCAGCAAAGTTAGGAGAATCTCTTAAAACAGAAGAAAAGATAAAAAATCTGGGCAAAGAAAAACAAAGACGACATCAGGAATCGGTCCAAAGCCCCCCCTCCCCCACCAACTAATAGCTCCAGGAGGAGAAAACAGAAAGAGTGGACTAGAGAAAAAATACAAAAGGGATAACAGGAAAAAACTGTCCTGAGCTGAAGACAGACATGACTTTTCAGATGGAAGGACCTACTGGGTGAAGGAAAAAACACAGTGTCTATAACACACTCAGGAAATTTAACTGCCAAGGGGAAATGCTTCCAGGAAAAAAACAACAGCCTACACAGGAGCAAGAATTTGCAACAAGATTTTCATGACATAAGATGGATGCTGGAAATCCATACAGCAAGACTTTCCAGGCCTCAAAGAAAACTTATTTTGAACACAAATGTCAATTTCACATTATTCATCAAGAGTGAAGGCCGGGGCCAGAGATGCAGCTCTAGGTAGAGCTGAGCGGGCATGCAGTGCTGGGTGCAAAGCTCAGTGCTGCAAACAGAAACCTCAGAAATTTATATTCTCCCTCTGGATCAAGCTCAAGGCTCCACCATGCTAGGCGAGCACTCTGCCTTCCAGCGCCCTACACATCCTTTCTGAAAAAGTGACTGAAGTCACTTCGCCTGACAGGAGTCAAAACCAAGAAAGAGATGAATGCCAATGGAAAGAAATCCCATGTCAGTGTAAAAAGCTGCCAGACCATGTCTGTGTCGAATGTGTACTCCAAATAGAAAGTTTTCAAAAAGAAAGACATTTAAAGAGAAAGAAACAGATGCAATAGTGGATGCACTGTAGTTGAAGGGAAGGACTCAGAAACTCCAGGAAAATTAAAGACCTAAATAACCGCACAAATAGCCTGGTGTTGTGCAGGTTTGTAATCCTATCACTCCAGAGGCCGAGGCAGAATTGCCACAGGAGGCCAGCCTGGCCTATATAGGAAGATCAAGGCTGGTCTGAACTGTATGTTTCAAAGAAAACCTGCACAAGTTGTTTATGGTTTGAGAAAGAAAATGAAACATGACATGAGTTTGAATGATTTGTAGAGTGTAAGGCGAATCTGTTTGACATGTCTGCTAGGAAAATTCTACTTTGGCCTAAGGATCAGGAGCAATCTTACACCAAGAAAATAAAAATCCCAGCACACTACTTGGTTTTGCAGTGAACAGTATTTTTGGAGCTATTACAATGCAGTTATCCTTTGTTGCTTTTGAACTGTTGCAATCAGCCTGTGGACAAAGGACAGAAGTTTATTACATTAACAGGAGTGGAGACAACTGGGTCAGCTTTGTAGAAGTTAAATGTGTGCTGGTGGAAGCTGTGAGGTGGGGCTGGATGTCATGGCACACACCTGTCATCCCAGCACTCGGGAGGCAGAGGCAGGAGGATCGCTGTGAGTTCACGGCCAGCCTGCACCACACAGTCAGACCTTGTCTCAGCCAAATCAAACCAAACCAAACCAAACCAGAAGTTGTGAGGTGGGATGGGGCAGAGGTAATGGTCAGCAAAGCTAACAGTAAAGTGCTCCTATCCTTCCTTTGCACACAAGGCACCTGAGAGCTCCTATTGAAAGGCGATGGTCAAAATGCAGAAGCAGGACAAGGTAGAAAAGACCAGGGAAACCAGCAAGCAAATTGAGGATGCCTGAGCAATCTAGCCTGGCGTGGGGTCAGGTGTGTGAGCAGTGATAGAAACATGCCGGTTGTCACTGGCTCCCCAGGAAGGGTACATGTGCCACGCAGCAGTCTCCAAGGCGGGAAGGTTGTCTCCCTCTGGATTTGAGTTTTTTTTTTTTTAAATCATGTGCACACTTTACTTTGATAAAATTAAAGTTATTTGACAGGTATGAATTGTTTTCGGGAAACACATACAATTTTATGATAATTTTTTTTTTTTTTTTGTCTTTTTCCTTTTTATTGGTACCGGGGATCGAACTCATGACCACTGCTTGCAAGGCAGGCGCTTATGCCGCTGAGCTAAATCCTCAGCCCCAACACATACAATTTTAAAAGCCTTCCTGCCAGATGCATCATAAATAACCTCACTGTGGATCAAAATGAAAAGAGGTTGCTGGTGGAGAGCGCCATGGTCCCGACTGCTTCCCGCCCTAGCTGGGTCAGGCTGGTGGTGGTGCTTTCCAACCTTGGTCCCTGCCCTCCTGCCACCCTTTATTTTCTCTGCAGCAGTTAGCATTCTCTGGATTGCATTCTAAGCACTACAAACAAACAAAAACCTCAGAAGGTTTATTTTCTGTCTCTCTAGTGAACTAACAAAATGTGTTACCATTTATAAAAGTGACTGAACTAGGCCACTCAGTAGGCCAATTTAAGTATTTTGTTTTACCCAACTAGAATAATAGAACCGCGAAGCCCAGAATGAAGGAGGAAGCTGATCAGGATGGCCCCAAAGTTCAGATGGACAGGGCAGGGGGGCACCGGAGTCCACTGCAGCACAGGCCTGGCGCCCAGAGCTCTGCCACCTGGCACCCAGCGGCCCCCTCCCACTCAGAGCCCCTGCTGATCTGGGCCAGCTTCCTGCCCTCTCCCCATGAGAACACGAATGGCTTCCTGGTGCTTGTTCACAGCTGCCATGACCACAGTGGACGGGTCCTTGCTGTCACTCTGGTTGGGGTCTGTGCCCTGTGACACACAGGGAAGGCGGAGCTTGGCACAGAACCCTGACCACAGCATCTCCTAGCACCGCCCTAGGAAGCGTGACACAAATTCTGAAGTGACAGAGCCAGGTGTGATGGTGCACACCTATAATATTAGCGCTCTGGGAGGCTGAGGCAGGAGCACAGCAAATTCCAGCCTAGCCCTGGGCAATTTAGAAAAGGTTGGGGAAGTAATTCAGTGCAAAGACCTCTGGGTCAACCCCTAGTACTGGGGTGGGGGGAGGAGAGAGGGGAGGAAGAGAGGGAAGGGAAAAAAATAGAGGAAATTAGGTTGACTTTAGACCAAAGAGAGAAGAACCAGGAACCTCAAGACCCAACCTTATTATTATGATACCCCTAGCTGCCAGTGCCCCAGAGCAGGGAGACCCCTGCTCCCCAAGTCAGCAGGGGCACCGTCCTGATCATTTTGGTTTTTGGGAAACAGGCGGAAGGTCACATGGGCTCAGGAACCAGGGACTCCCCCTCCCTGTCCAGCCTCACGTCTGTACTTGGGCTCATGTGTGCTTGTGCCACTATTTTCTTTGCTAAAAGAACCACCAAAGGTAACAATCAGCTTTGGGTGAGCCATTCGTGGGGTGGCCCGAGGTGCAGGGGTCCACCCTGGGGACAGGGCTTCTGCTGTGCCGCTCACCTGGTCCAGCAGGTGTTTCAGCACAGAGGCTCCTCTGCTCCCCGACACATCCATGTCCCGCAGCAGGAGTCTGCTTCTGGGCTGCAGGAGCACAAATCCCGCACCCCCTGTCACTCCCAAGGCCCTGCACCATAGAGCCCCAGGCTGAGGACGCTTCCTCTCCAAGCTGAGTGCAGTGCTGACCGCAGTGTGTGTGTGTGTGTGTGTGTGTGTGTGTGTGTGTGTGTCAACACCTGCATGTGCTGTGTGTGAACATCTGTGTGTGCTGTGTATGAGTGTGTGTGTGAACACTTGCATGTCCTATGTGTGTGTGTGCATGTACATAGTCTTCAAGGACCAGCAGCACAAACATCTATATTGAACATCAACCTTGGTCTCCAAAACCCTGCCTTGGGCACAGACCTGCACTGACCCTGTCCTGTGTCCAAGAACAAGCAGGCTGTGAGGAACCTCTCAGACACCTAGGAGCCCTATGCCGGCTCCATCAGGCTCACTGCTAGGAAAGAGCTGGGTGACATCAGAATTACAGCAGACTTCTCAGCACAAACCATCAAATCACAAAGAGCGTGGGGGGAAATAATTCAAGCTTTGAAAGATAATAACCTCCAGCCAAGATTGATATATCCTGCACAACTATCCCTGGAAATTGATGGAAAAAACAAGGTGCTTCCAGGATAAAGAGGAACTAGGGGAATATGCAACCACCAATTCAACTCTACAGAGAATACTACAGGATATTCTAAAAAAGAAAAATACCACGATTCCAGAAATAGTGGCAGAGAGGCCACAATGAATGGAGCAGAAAACAAAATGAAGAAGACAAACTGACAACTAATGACAGAAAAAGAGCTCAACAGAAATGAGGCAGAGAAGATTGGATGGTAGGAACAGCTATTTTGGAGAAAACGACATCATAATAGGTAATGCTGATTTAATATCATTTTGTTTTGAAGTCCCATCAAGCTTTTGTTCTTCTGTCTCCATAGGTCTTAACATGTTGTATCTGACTGGATTTTATTATATGTGATAGTATAAACAAAAACTTTTATAGACAAGGAAATTATACAGAAACCATTGTTCATTTTCTGTTAGTTGATTCTAAATGCCCTGTAATACTGTCATTCTCTTGAATGGTTTTACATTGTCTTGATATGTTTGATGCTACAGTATATGAAGTTATACTCAAAGATTTCAAGGAAAGAGACAATATGGTAACTATTTTTATGTCGGGATTATCTTGTGGTGAAACACTATTTTGCTTAAATGGTTATGTTTTGACCTGCGCTGTTTTGTTGTTATGCCCTCTTTTATCTCAATCTCCATTTTATTATTTTTTAAATTTTTATCCTTTTAATTAAGGGAAAAATAAAAAATAGCAGGATATATTATAGTAACCCACTTTCATTTTCTATTAACTTGATTTGAAGCCCTGTATTGCTCTCACCATCTTGTTTTGACTAATGTTCCTCTATTCTGTTTTGCTTGATAGTACCAGGTTTGAAAGTTTAGGCAACAGCTATAAAGATAGTGGGATTCATTATGACGCCCATTCTGGTTGACTATTATCTTCTTTTGAAGACCTGTAATGTCTCCAATGTTTTGGTTTTGTTGGTTTCATTCTTTACTGTTTTGTTCAATTTTATTATAACTGATGATATAGGCAATTCTTTTTAAGATAGCAAGAGGCATTATGGTAACCATTGTTGATCACCTTGTATTATGTTTTTACATTATCTATTATGTCCACCCTTTTGATTTGACTGACTCTGTTCTGTTATGTCACATTTGGTTTTACTCTCTTCCAAAAAAAGTAATAAGAACTGTGGGAGTAATAAAACCCAAAATGTGTAATAGTCATTGTACAAAAGAGAGGAAAAGAAAGTGCTCTAAAGGATATAACTGCATGTATATTTAAGTGTATAAGATAGACAATATTACTGAGTTTTGTTGGCTCAGTTGAACAGAACTGTTTGCAGTCTCACTGTCTGAATGTCCACTTTATATGCTTTAATTTTGTAACTTCAAATATTTCTAAGATGACAATATGTAATCCATTAACTAGTGATTTCCTACTGTTTATTTTTTTCTGAAATTCTGTAAACTTGTACCCTTCTTCTGCTTTTTTTTCTTTTTCTCCTTAAATAAAATTTAAAAAAAAAGAAAGAGCTGGGTGAACCCTAAGGTGCTCATGGCCCGTCTGTGCGTGACCCTTGGAACATGCACTCCTTGAGGAGTGGGGAGCGCCATAGCACCAGCCTCTCACCCAGCAAGGAGCGCGCTTGTTTATGACCAGTAGTCTGGAGAATTTGCCTTTCTTAATTTTAAGAGGCTACAAATTCATCTTTAAACATAGTTTTTCTATGCGATTTCAAATGCTGGCAGACTGAAGGAAGCAGTCCACAAAGCAGGACATGTCACCTTCCTGAAGATTCTGCTCCTGGGTCCCCAGGACGACTGTTTGGTCACAGAACCAGCACCACCTGGGGAAGAGTACACAGAAAACCCACTCCTGCTGCCTGTGGGATCTGCCCCACGTCCCCCATTCTCTACCTCCATTCTCAGAGCCCAAGCTCCCCCGTTTCTGATCCCTAGCCCCAGGAAGGGCAGGGGGCCTCTTTTTTTTTTGTCTTTTTGAGACAGGGTCTCGCTATGCTTTTCAGGGTGGCCTTGGGCTCACTTTGTAGCCCAGGCTGGTTTCAAACTCGCAATGATCCGCCTGCCTCAGTCTCCCGAGTGTTGGGATTATAGGCGTGAGCCACCACACCTCGCTGGCAGGGGGCCTCTTTGCACCAAATTCTGTCCCTTATGGGAAAAATGCATAGAAGGTCAATGTCAGGAGGCTGAGACACCTCTATCTTCGGCTCATGTTTTCTTTCCTACAAGTAAAACCATGTCTGGAGCGAGAGTGCTCAAAAGCAACCTCTGAACTAGTGAATGAACCCAGCACCTAATGCAAATGAGAAAGCCAAGAAGCCAATAGGGCTCAGTTCCTCTCCTTGGAGGTCCGTGTCTTGAAGCTGGAAAATTAAATTCAGGGAGCTTTAAACTGCTCTGCACTCAGCATGACATTCTGAACTGAGTGAAAGCAGAGAAGCATGTGGAACCACACACCACTGAGTCTAGAGCCACTGTGAAGTCCTCCTCCCACGGGGGTTGGTGCTGATCACCCTGGACACAGGTGTGTTCCTACTGGGCCAACTATGAGCAGCCCAAGTCGCTGGTGTCCATCTCCTCTGGGCCTGCGCCAAGAGAAGGGAGGCGGTTCCTGTGCTGTGCCTGAGTCCTGCAGGGACGGGGTCTGCCCAGCGAAGAATTCTACTCGGGACCAAGGAGAGACGAAGGCTGAGCTCAGAGCCTGAAATCACCCGGGGACACAAACGTGTCACAGTACCACCACCCTGGCTGTCAGTGTCAGGACCTGGGGCACTGCAACACAGGGGACTCAGTGCTTCTCTGCCACCGGAGGCCTGTCCACAGAGGGACTGTCCACCTCCACACAGGACCTGGGACCTCACACCTGTGTCGGGCGCCCATGCTCATCTAACCAACCTCAGGACAAGCAGTGACTCAGGAAGCTGATGGACGCTGACTCACGATCTGGGGCCATATTAAAGGATTCAGCTTCCATGAAATAAAAACAGACCATTATAAAGACTAGACAGATGGAGAAGCGTCCCATTTAGAAAACCTCAAAGGAAGCACGAAAGGACCAGCAGGAGGGGCGGGCCGCCCAGGCAGGGGCACATGCACTGTGCGTACCTCTTTCCTTCTCTGGAAGTTTCTGGTCCGGCGGTTCCTCCTTATTTTGGGCTGCTCCATGGCATCCGAGGGACTCTGGCTGCAGTCACTCACTGAAACGGCAGAGATGAGAGTGACAATGGCCACTTCCCTCTCCCCCACAGAAGGAGCCACAGAGCTGCGCCTGAAGGTCAGAGGGACAAGTGCCAGTCCAGGCGCCAGTGTGCAGGGGAAGGAGGGACACAGAGCAGACGCCAGTTTTCAGACTTTGGAGGGCACACAGCTGTCGCCCAGCTGTGGCTGCCCACAGCCCTGTGAGGGTGTCAAGGTTTCCTTTGACTTCAGAGGAGCCGGACAAAGAGAAGTGAGATTCATGACAGGGCTGGAGAGCTGTGTGCGAGTCTCTGCTGTCCTTGGACATCTGCGTCTCTGGCTGGAAGATCCTGGGAGGGCAGAACTCACCCAAGCTGGACGTGCTGCCGTAGAGGCCATCACCACACTCGGTGACACTGCTGAGAACGTGGTGGCTGAGGTCGGCTGCTTTGCTGCGGTGCAGGTTCTGGTCGGGAAAAATCCAAATCAGGCTGATGTCCTGTTAAAAGCTCCTGCCAACCTGGTCCTCACTGGTGGCCCTGGCCTGGCCGCCTCCTCCCTCCCTGGCCATGTGGCCTCTGGCTCCTCTCAGGCAGCAGACAGCCATGGTCCCTCTCTGCTATGGGAGCCCAACAGGCCTCTGTTGGCCATCAGCCCATGACCAAGGAGCTGTGTTTCCTGCTGGGGTTCCATCAATGTCCTGGACTCAGCCTGGCAGTTGGTGGGAAGCTCTGTGGCTGCAGTGAGATTCCTGGCTCTGTCACCCACTAGCTGAGGGACCTTGACTGCTCTATACCTCAGTTTTCTCACGTAGGAGAAGCCTCGCCTACTGCCACATTCCTAATGTTGCAGACACTTTTCCTTCCTCCTGGCGACAAGAAAGCGATTCCACAACTCACTGGTTCGGTCTGTTTCAGGTTTGGAACTTCTGAGGGTCTCTGTACCTTGTTGGAGACTTGAATATAATTCAGCCTGATGCTGACTTCACAGCCATCTTCATGGACGGTGGCAGAGATAAGCTTTTAAAAGAATTTTAAAGAGAATTCACCACGTGGGTACTTAGACTTACTACCTTGCACAATAGCCCAGTTCGGAGATGTTAAATTCTAGTTTTAATCAACTTTTTTTTCTTCAAATCAGTTGTAAAACAGACTTTCTTTTTTTTTTTTTAGTGGTACTAGAAATTGCCTAGGTAGTTCTGAGCTACATCTCCAGCCCTTTTGATTTGTCATCACATATTTTTAACACAGAAGGTAAGAGAAGAAAAATGGGATCAGATATCTGGCAGTATAAACAGAAAACATTCAAGGCCAGCCTGAACTACATGGTGAGACGCTGTCTCAAAACAGATGAATAGAAAAAATAGCAAGCCAAGAATCTCAGTTGCTTGGGAGACTGAAGCAGGAGGATCTCAGGTTTGAGGCCAGCCTGGGCAACTTAGTGAGATCCTACTTCAAGTAAAATAAACATTTTAGAGAAGGGCCAGAGATGTAGCTCAGTGGCAGAGCACTCGCCTAGCATGCACAAGGTCCTGAGCTCAATCTTCAATATCATGGGTACATGCTACCTCCTCCCACACACACACACAGCTGAGCACATGTCTATAATCCCAGCACGCAGGAGGGTGAGGCAGAGAGTTGTGAGTTCAAGGTCAGGCTGGGTTATATAGCGTGCCCCATATGACAGATAGAAAGAAAGAAAGATGGAAGACCCAAATCTAGCCATATCTATATTTGATTATAACTGAGCAAAATCCTTCAATCAAAGAACAGAGATTTTCAGCCTGCATAAGAAAACAAGATCCAGGACTGGGGATTTAGCTCAGCGGTATAAGTGCCTGCCTGGCAAGTGCAAGGTCCTGAGTTCGATCCCTGGTACTGCAAAAAAAAAAAAAAAAAAAAAGAAAGAAAAGACGACAAAATCCATATTTATACATTCTTCCAGAGATCAGCTTTAATCAAACCAGGTGACCAGATGTCATCACCTTGGAAAAGGTGACCAGGTGGTTGAGGGGGAGACTTTGGCACTAAAGGACAAGAGTCACAGCTGAGCGGCCTTCTCTGAAAGGGCCGCTCAGATTCAAACAGAGGCTGAAAATGATTTTGAGAAGAGTCAAATAATGCCCGGTGAGGTCCTGAGGGCTGTAATTCTCTACCAGGAAGCTTAATATCATGTTGTAGCTCAAGGCAGCCACCAGAACACCAAAATGAGTGGATGCAGCTCAGACCCGTAACACTGTATCTTTAAACTGAGCAGCAGGCCAGGTTCATCCCAGAGGGCAGAGCTCCAGAGGAGGCCAGAGAATTTACAATGTGCCAGAACCATTTCCCAAAGGAAGCTGAGCAATGCTTGAAAATAAGGCGGTCTGGGTGTTGGTCCATTTGGTGGCAGAGGAGCAGACAGCCTGATTTGAAAATGTTCTTTCAGGTCTTGGGAGGCAAATCCACGTGTCATGCTGTGCTCCTGTGACAGGAATGTGGTGCTAACACAGGGGCCTGGGGCTGGGGATCTGATGGCCTCACCTCAAATCTGAAACTCAGCAGGGCAAAGTGGCCGTGTGTCACACAAGGCTTGTTCTGCACACCCACTGCCGTGTGAACCAGCAGGTGGAAGGCTGTGCCATGCAACACCCTCCACTGATCAGGTGCAAGGGGCTCAAGCGGCCTCAGCTGGGAAAACTGACGCAGGCGGAGGTGGTGGGAAGCTGGGGACTGGAACCATCTAAAGTCTGGCAGTCAGCTGCCTGGCCTGAGCTGGGGTGACTTAGGACTGGGTACAGCTCAGGCCACACACCCGCCACCCACACCTGTCTGTCACCTGTGGCATGTACTTCTTGCAGCAGGGAGCTTGGGCTCAAGCAGAGGTGGGGGAGTCACATGGCCTTGTGTGATGGAATCCGGAAGCCAGGAGCACCTCTCCCACCATGCGGTTATCTGAATGGTCACAAACCCACTCAGCTCACAGAGATATCTGCCTGAGGGCAGGCTATTTTTAATTTAAAAAGCCACCAAGATAATCCTCCTTTTTCTCAGGGTCGTTGGGAGAACTGGGCTGATGCCCTTACAAATACAGGGCTACATGGAAAGCCTGAGGCCGGACACGAGAGCTGCTGGCTGTTAACAGCCCTGATTTAACGCACCATGTGTCTGTACTAAACGTTCTGCGGGTTTTGCTTTCAGCTCCAGCCACTAGAATTTCTGCCATATTGTGTGGGGTTGAAAGCATGAGATGTTCAGGGTCTTCCGGGCCCCGGAAGCAGAGCCTGAGACAGTCTGCAGAGGGCACAGCAGAAAGCACAGGAAGCCGCGCAAGCCCTGCAGGAAGCTGGACCCGGCGTGCGCTAGAGCATGGGGCCTTGCACCCACCTTGCCCATCCTGGGCTCCGAGATCAGGGCCCGGAACTCAGGGTTGTTCTGAGCGTAGGACCGGAGGTGAGCGGATATGTGGTCCAGCTGTTTCCTCCAGTAGCCTGAAAAAAAAGAGAAGCCTGACGCACGGGTGATTGTTCTCAGCCTGAGAAAAAGATGCAGTACTGCGGGACACACGTGCTCAGGGAGGCTATTTTCCTTTGCCAAACCTTGTGATGCTTTTTCCTCACTGAACCTCAGCTGTGCCCTGAAATTCACGCCATCCTCCCCCTCCAGCTTTTTATTACACACGAAGAGTCACAGAATATTAGAAGATCGCAAAGCAACACTGATTGCCACGTGTGAAACCCTTATCTATTATTTTCTCTCATATGTAACTTACACAGTTTTTAAATATATACTTTGGAGCTGGGCATGGTGGGGCACACCTGTAATCCCAGCACCGGGGAGGCTGAGCCAGGAGGACTGTCATGAGTTCAAGGCCAGCCTGGATTGCATAGTGAGTTCAAAGCCAGCCTGAGCTACATAACAAGACTTTGGTTTGAAATGAATAAATAAGTAAATAAATACACACTTAGGGTTTGGCAAATGTATATATCCTGATGAACACAGAGAACATTTTCATCACTCCAAACAGTAACTTGGGTCCCTTCTGGTCTGCGTGGGGCTTGGAACATGCTAAGCTTAATTTCTGCTTAAGTGTGGGAGGCACCATGCAAGGCTGCATGTTGGCTTCTCCTGTGGCTGCAGACAATTCAGCTGGGCCCATTTTTCTACACACAATGGTGACATGGGTCAAGTGCCCCCAAAGGGATGGGCCATCAGCTGGCCACAGACCACACACCATAGTGAATCCATGCTGAACTTCACAGTGCTGGCTCTCCAGGGAAGATGTGCAAGCCCTTGTCCTTGAGATCTAAGCCCAAAATGATCATGTCTCCTTTGCTACTTCTGATAGCCAAAGCAGTCACAAGGCCAGCTCAGACCCCAGAAGAGGGGAACTGGCCCTTCCTGCTAAGCCCAGGACGAACGTGATCCATTGCAGGACTGATGAAATCACAGGCACAAACCACCATGCCCGCTAGGGAAAACAAGAGGCTGCTTTCTACCCATGCGGGAACCCACAATGAAAAAGTTAGATCCTAACAAGTGTTGGCAAAGATGGAGAGAAGTCAGCACCTTTGTGCACTGTTGGTCAGGATGGAGAACCGTGCAGCTGTTGAGAAACACCCAGAAGTTCCTCAAGAAGTCAAATGCAAGGATACCACGCAACCCAGCAACTGCACATCTGTGTGTAACCCCAAGAGAGGTAGATGCAACTGCAGAAAAGCAGACATTCACAGGGGCATGATTCCTAAGAGTCAAGACACGGAAACAAGTCTGATGCTCATTAGCTGGTGAGTGGAGAGGTGGGACCACATGGACTCCTGTGAGGGAGCCATGAAAGGGAACTGAAGCAAGAATGAACCACAACATTGCACCGGACAGGAGAAGCCAGCTGGGAGGGCCACCTCATGGCCACTTTCATCTGTAGGCAACGTCCAGCAGAGGTGAAGCCCTGAGCCCTGAAGACAGAGTAGGGTAGAGGTTCCAGGCCCTTGGGAGATGGGACATGGGCAGTGACCCCTTCAAGAGCACAGGTGACTTCTGGGGGGACGCAGGAGTTCTGGGGCTGGTGGTGGATGCAGGACACTGTGGCTGGAACTCATCTCCCAGCGGGTGATGTGCTGGCTTGTGTAGGGAGTGAATTCAACCCTGACTGAAAGGAGAGGGCTGGAGTGGCCACAGCTGAGGTGTAGACTCAGCTCACCTCTGTCATGTGGACAGGGTGGGAGGGCTGCACGTGTGCCACTGTCTGATGACAGACTCTGGGTTATGAGTTAAAGTGTCAGAGGGCTGAAGGTTGGAGGAAATGATCTGACGAGAGGAGGGCCAGGCACTCGCTTCTTCTGCCCGCCCACAGACACCACTCACCAGGGAGAAGCTATGTCCCTGGGTGCGAGGAGCCCTTGCCGAGCTCACCTCTGCCTGGGCTGATGGCTGTGAGCGGGGGCCCCCGGCCACGTCCCTCCGGTTCCGGCCCCCTCACAGCCAGCTGCCTGCCGAATGGGTAGAAGAGGCCCACGGTCTGGGTGCTCGTGTGCTTCTTTGCTCCGGTGTCAGTGCTGGACAGAGGTATGGTTAGGGGCTGCCACGCAGATCGGGGCTAGAGAGAGCAGAAAAGGTTTTTAAAATTAGAGCATGATTTACTTAACTTCCGCTTCCATTTTATTCATGGAAAGCGAGTCTCATCAGAAAGAAAGGCAGCTCTAAAACCCTGTTCTTTGAAGGACAGCCCTACCCATCTCCTTTGCTTCCGTTTTTCCTGGATATCCTTAGCCTGATCCATGAAGCTGATCCCATTTATTTATTTATTTATTTATTTATTTTTGTCTTTTTCCTTTTTATCGGTACCGGGGATTGAACTCACGACTACCTGCTTGCGAGGCAGGCGCTTATGCTGCTGAGCTAAACCTCCAGCCCCTAAGCTGATCCCATTTCTTAGCCCATTTATTATTTTAAATTCAGCAAAATAATGAGTGTTTCCTGTTCTGTCCAGATCCTAGGAGATATCTACCCTTTTGGTTTCACAGTCCAACAGAACTTAAGACTTCCCTTTGCGACTATTCAACAATCCATACTCAATTCCCGGGCACCATAGTTTTCTCTGCTATTGTCTCCTGCATCTGGACCTGGGGGCCTGAGAGGGCGCCATTGCACACTGTGCAATGTTACTTCATCTCAAGGGGCGCCATTCATGCTGAACAGAGTATATCTGCATATTAGGACGAATTCTCCGGGAGAGGGGAGAAAATGCCTAACAAACTTCATACATTACAATCAATTTCCAATAGATGGAATTCAAGTGTCTTGAGAAAAGACCATCTTTATGGGGGTGGTGAGAGTCCCAGGAGTCTTCTAAGCTGGATTGCCATGAACTCCTGAAACCATGTGCCAGGCACCGAGTGAGCGCCTGAGTGTTCCCTCCCATCACTGTCAGCCTGCAGATCCTTTTACTGGAGAGAGGAAAAGCCTGGAAAATCTTCACAGAGATCAGAAAAGGTCATTAAGCCTGACGGGAAACTGTATGTTAACACTCAAGCACTTGTGTCAGCAACCGTGCAAGGTCTTCCTCGAGCTTCTCCCAGTGGCATAAACACAAGAGCCACACGGGACTTGAAGTCAGCTTTCTGTGTTATAAAAGGTGTGTGGGGGGACCAGTCCTAGGACACCGCAGAGCAGCTTGAGGGAGGCTCGTCCCACCCCAGGAGGTTGGGGTCTACTTTACAGCATAACTGCCATCCTGCTGCTGGCTGGCACACTGGCCTAACACATGCTTACTTGGATCTTTGATTCCTGAAGAAACCACTTGAGTGTGTAAAGCCTGCAAGGACTGAGCCTAGTCACGAACACCTAGCTCAAAGTCCATGAGGAAGGCCTAAGGGCTCCAGCCGCCCCACCCTGGGCCGAGTCACAGTGCAGCTTGCAAATGTTCAGAACCATGTTTGATGACAGTGGAGGCCTCACCTGAGAAGGGGGGTGCAGCTCCTCAGCGAGGACCCCCAGGCTGCCATCCCGACTCCATCTTGCCATGGAATCCACACAAATGCCACAACAAGTGCAGAACCGAGCAGATGGGTGATTGTTGGCCCCACATTTAGGGCATACAGCGCAGCTGGCAGAAAGGCCAACCTAGAGGATAGAGGATATTTTTATATGAGAGCTAAAATTTTCCCACAAAATTCTTTTCACACCATACATCTTCTAGCCATAGAAAAATAACGTATGCCCAAGACCTTTGACCCAGCGGTGCCACCTTCCAGAATTCATCCCACGCGTGGACAAGTCCTCAGAGAAACATATTCTGGGGCATCTCTTGCAGCAGAGGAATTTTAGAGCCAATAACTAGAAAGAACCTGTGTGTCCAGCAATAGGGGATCAGTGGCCTAAATGTATCATGGTGTGTACACACAGGCGCAGGATATTAGGACGCTACTGGGAAGGATGAAAAGGCCACTGACAAAGACATGGGAAAGGATGGGACCCCAGTTCACGGTCAACACTAGCTCCTTCATAAATGCACTAACAGCTATAGAGCAGCTTGGAAGCTAAGAGGGAACGAACGGGCAGGGCTGGAGGACAAGGAGGGTAACTCTCTCCCTCTGAACCTTTGTAAGGGACTCAGACAGATAAACAGATAAAAAACTTTCCATGTCTTGTGTAAAAGGTAGGCAAACATGATTCACAAAGAAGAAATACCAGTGGTCAATAAAAAGGTACAGAAATTTAACCTCGAAGAGACACAGGTGGAAGTGGCAGTGGGAGGGGGCCAGTGCTCCGGGAAAGAGGCTCTGTTGTGCCTGCTTTCAGCCACAGGAAAGCCTGGCCCCCTGCAGGCTGGTGGTGCTGTGCCACTCACCAGGCTTCCACACCAGTCACAGAAGGTCGCCTCCTGGAGGTTGTGGTGGCCACAGCTGCAGCAGCAAGCTGCCTCCCCTTTCTGGGTCAGCAGAGGGGGTGCTTTCTCTCCTCCATGCAGGGGCTGGTGACCAAAGCAGCATGGATAGGCAGGATCAGTCAGGTATCGCCCGGCTTCCCGACCCAACCCCACAAAGGAATAAACAGTGCAAGCCCCCAAACAATCCAGCCTTGGAACAGAGTTCTTTTTGGCCTAAGAATATATCTACAGTGCTCTTCACTGTTTCAGGAATTAATTCACATACTCAGTCACGGAGATCACAGGAAGTTGTGGAACTGTTCACTCCCATAGGAATGGTCTCAGCCCCTTGCCTGTCAAAGGCAGCGAGCCCCACCCCCCGTCAATGCCTTGAGGGGACGGTAGTGCAGGAGAGCTCAGTTTCTTAGAGGGGCCCCAGTGCAGGATGGGCCTCTGTCCTCAGGTTCTCGTTTCTGTGGGAAACATGGGTTATTTTCCACTCCTGATGCAGGAAAAGAATTCTCTTATTTCAGAAAGGGAGATCCAACTGTTTCACAGGGATCTCTGAGGCTCTGCAGAGCAGGCTGAGCTTGGATCTTCACTCCTGCCACATAATCCAGGGCCTGGTAAGACAGTCCCGTTTCCCAAGCGTGGATGTCATTTTAAAGTGACAGCTGCCCACTCACCTACCATGTGCCAGAACCATTCTAAGCATGGTCCCTGTGCTCTCTTGCCAACCTGACAACAATCTGGGTGTCACTGTTGTCCCACTTTACAAAGTGGGAGCACAGAGGGGTGAGATCCAAGATCTGAGCCCAGGTCCCCGACACGAAAGTCTATCATCCAGCATTGTACGCAGCCCCATAAGAACAACAGCTCCTTGCAGATCTGTGGGCCACAGATGCCAAGTAAGCGCCCAGGGACGCTGACAGACTCAGGTTCCAGGCGTCAGCGCCTGTCCTCCCCATCCTGGTGTCCAGTGGACCCTGATTTCTTCAAAAGCAAAAAGAGAATTTCGTGTCTTCCCGCACAAGGAAGTTGCTTACAGAATCATCATATAACTGACTGGGTGGCTGGAGGGCACTGCCATGTGTCCAGTGTACCATGTCAAGAAAGCAATCTCGGGAAACATCTTCTCAGGCCCAGGTCTCCTGGCACATTAACAGCTGGATTTGACCAGCTGTTTGGCTTCAGTTACCCTGAAACAGAAACTATTCTGGAAAGAAGCCACCTAAGCCCCTAACGGGACCCCTCATTTCTGTGTGATTAGAGATAACTAATCAATGTGATGACCTGGGTTTCTAAAACAAAGCTGCCAAAGCTTTCACTGAAAGACATCTACTGTTCAAGTGGGTTCCTAATATGACACTGCTTTAAAGAAAGGAAAGTTATCTTACCCAGTCATATTAATGCTGCACCACGAAGAGAAGACATAAACCTATCAGACTGAACATGGGTTGCTGCTTCTATGGCACTATAATAAATACCTTCTTACATCTAAATTCTCATAAATCATTCAGATACAATTTTTTAAAAACCTCAATTTTGAGACTGCTCCTAAAACATGCTGTTGATAGGAGAGACCTAGAAACAAATATATCACTAAATTTTAACAATTTGTATAAATCCAGAAGCCTGAGAAAGGGAATCTGAGAAAATAAATCTTTTTCTTGTGGAGCATTCCAAGAATGATTCCCAAGTGCCACTGTTATCTGTATCAATGCCTTCCCAAACTCACTATTACCCTTTCTGGTGCTTTAGAAAACATTACTAGCTAATTTCATGATGAAAGAGTGATATCAAGTCTGAAATCATAGTTTAGGTAACTATCAATAAAAAGTATATCCATACTAAAGATTGGCCTTCAACAATCAAAATTATTTAAAAATATATTAACAAATGCCACAGTGTAAACAAACCTCAAACTTCTGCTAAATTAAGGAAACACACACACAACTACAGATTTCTATAAAAGACAAAACTATCTCTTTCTGTCAAAAGAAATGGGCATTTTCTGGGATTAACGATCACAGAGGGGCTCAATTGCAAAGGGGCATGAGAAAGCTTTTTAGCATAAATTAACTGTTTGACATCTTTACTGATTGCTGTACTTAAAATGACTATGTATAATTGTGTGTTAGGCAGCTTTGCCACACTGTGACAAAACACCTGAGCCAGTCAATTCATAAGGAGGAAAGGTTTGTGTGGGCTCATAATTTCTGAAGTTTCACCCCATGGCCTTGCTGCTTTGGGAGGCAAAGTACATCACGGCAGGGAGCACACAGGGGAGAAGGCCTGCGCATCCAATGTGGCCAGGAAACCAAGGCTCACTATCCCTGCAGGGCCACGCCCCCAGTGATATAACTCCCTGCTAGTAGGTCCTGTCCCTTGTAGGTCCCACCACCTCCCAGTAGCATTGCAGGTTGGGTGCTAGGTCCTTGGCACTTGGACCCTTCCAAGCCATAACAGTTACCAGCATTCATCAAACCTGACAATTAAGACTGGTGAGCTGAACAGCATATAATTACACCTCATGGAAGCTGGGAACAAAAATAGTTCTTTCAAATCAACTGGTCTCAGCCTGTCAGTGATCAGATACAACTTGAAAAGGTTTTGTGTCCAGCCCCTGAGTTACGGGTTGAACTGTGTCTCCCCAGGAAGCTGTCTGTTAATCTGCTGATGTCCTCACCCTCAGAGCCTCCCAGCGTGACTATGGCCGGACACAGTGTCTTCACATGGTGGGAGACCCAACAAGGCTGTGCTCACTGGGGTTGGCAGCCCTGACTCAGTGTGACCAGAGCCTTGCGGAGAAGGAATCAGAGCACGCGGGCAGACACATGGCGTCCTACTTGCGTCAGCAAAGGTAGACATGGGAGTGAGGCATCCGGGATCCATGAGAAGCACTAAGCCAGCAGATGTGTGAACGGCCCCGGACAGCTCCTTCAGAGGGAGGAGCCCTGTGACACCTCTATTTCAGCCTTCAGCACTGTGGGACAGCAGCCCTGCCATCTGGAGCCACCTGGCTGGTGGTGGCTTGTTTTGGGAGTCTGGAGAAACTTGTATTCTCCTGTTGGACACTGACCAGGCTGATCACTGCAGTGAGAAGTTTCCAGAAGAATCTTTGAGATGGGGACGAACTCACAGCCAAAAATACAAAAAACACACATAGTGGTCCCCCAAAAGCAAGGCTATTTCTTTCAAACTAAGCAGTAAGTGTAACTTCTTAATACTTTTAGGATGGGGAGAAATTACAGTACCTGGAGGTAATTTTCAATCTCATGAGAAGCATTTTATAAACATGAAATAAATCACTGGAACCAAACCCACTCCCAGTATGTATGGTGCATATTCTGTTCTTTCATCTCAACAAAGTGGGTTGGCAGGAGACTTAAAAACCAGGTGACTGTGCTGCTCTTAACCTCACAAAGCAGCAAAGGGTGGACACACAGCAGTGGCAGGTGTGGGGTCCAGTCCCACAGGCCTCCCAATCACTGGTCTGCCCTGATGGACACAAAAAGCCCTCTCTGCACACAGAACGCCGCTGTCTTATGGTTATTGTGAGAAGGATCTTCTCCCTTTAGTCCTTCACCCTGCACCGAACATCATATTTCTCCATTGACAACGAACATCAGCACCATGAAATCACTCGTGGCACAGCGGCCCACCTACCTCTTGCGGTGAAGGCAGGGCCCCCTCGCAGGTGACACAGTATCGCAGGTGAGCAGGGTTCCCTGTGCCACAGGAGCGGCAGATCACCTTCGCCTGACCGCAGAGAATGAGAAAGCCCAGCTGAGCAAATAGGTGCAGAGAAACCCTCCTGACCTCTCTCGGCCCCACGACGCCACCTGCGCCCTGCGCAGTGGGCCGGTTTCTGGAATTACTGCGACACTCACAGTGCAGGGAAATGAACTCAGATTGAAAGGAAGCAAAAATCACAGACAGACTTTGAACAATGCTCTCAGGGGCTGGAGAGAGCAATCTGAGCACTCTGCACAGATCATGTGGAGGTGCCCGCCCTGGCAACGTGGGCTCTTGCAAGGCAGCAGGCTTAGCACCCCACGCTCCATGTGAACCGGGAACTGCAGACCTTTGAGAGCTTACCCAGGAGTGTGCGTGACCTGGCCTCAGACTGGGGTTGTGTGAAACGTATGTTTAGGTGGTGCTGCAGTTTCTCACGTAAAAACAGAAGAAGTGAAAAGATGATCTTAGAAAGGGACTTTAATAAGTGTCACTTTCCAAGTCAGGGAAACCCTGGTGCTAAGTTGCAACAGAGAAGATTGAGGGGTAAGAAGGGAGATGAGAATAGCCTCACCTGACTGCTCCTAGCCTAACTTCACAGCTCTGTGTCCTAACACCACTGTCACTGCACTGTTCTGTGCTGGGGACACTGCCTTTCAGTTTCCTATGACCATCAATGCTCGAATTGTCTACCAGGGTCCTTATGGGTCCTGAAGCTGCCAGAGTCCCACAGCCAGCACAGGTAAAGAGGACGAACAAGAAAAACCAAGGCCGGTGACTGGGATTTTGTCCCCAACCCCAGTAAGTAGTTCCCAGAGGTCGCAGGGGCTCCAGGTCTGCTTTACCCCGTCCTTAGGGACCCACAGGACAAGACACTGCAGCCACTCAGGAAAGCAGTTCTGAGCATGGAGGAACCCTAAGGGCAGAGGGCCTCTCTCTGCAGTCCAGCTCCCCCTGATCCCCAGCCCTGCCTGGGTCCCCACCTTTTCAGTTGCTTAATGTGGGAACAACACAAGCTGCAGGTGCTGGGGCTCTGCTGTGGGATTACAGGAGCATGCTGCCTGGAGATGATGTCTTAGACAAGATCTGGTGAAATACAATGAGAAATGAGCTAACTTTCCTGCCCGTGTTAAAAACAAAAGGAATCTGTCACTGCAGGAAGTCCTTCCACTAGGGACATGAGGTGAAAAAGTTGTTTGCCTGTCAAACCCAGCATCTTCCTTCAAGGCGGCAGCTCAAAGTACCAACCTTGCACATCAAAGCTCTGCCCAGTTCAAGTGCTCCCTGGCCCCAGTCCTGCCTTGCAAAACCCTCTGATTTCCATTTTAAGTAGTGAATTTTATTTTTTAGAAAGTTCTAGGCTCACAATAGAGTTGAGCAAAAATTATAGACAATTCCTATAAACCTTTGCCTCCCTCCTGTAGACATGATCGCCCCAGGTGCAGCTTTGTGCCCATGGACAGGGACACTGCACTGTCACTTGGGGACCCTGGTTCACACCAGAAGCTGCTCATGAAAAGCCCTCCTCTAACTCTACAATAAATCCTGAGCCCCTTCCCCTTCATCTCGCATCTCTGCTAACCTGTTAAAAAGAAGACTCTCTCAAAGTAGTGGTCGATGTCACTGCATCAGGGGTGCTCAACTTAGTTTTCTTGGTCAAGAGATTTTTCTGTGGTTTTTGTGGTGGCTTTTGACCTGCAGACACGCACAGGGACACGGGGTCTGGGCCCCCTCTGATGGCCCAGTGAAGGTGTAGAAAAGCGATGATGAGGACTTTCAGGGGTCAGCGCCCTCATCGGCCATCTCCTCTGCAGCCATTGTCACAGACAGAATTACTGAGTTCAAGCAATCTGTGGCAGCAGACCCGACTTAGTGAGGTAAAACTTGTCTTCATGAAAGATTTGGAGGGGAAATAGATCCCTACTACAATTGTCAAAATCCCAAATAACAAGCTCTAAGTTACACAATAAAATGAGGAAGGGTGCTGGGCATAGTGGTGCACTCCTATAATCCCAGCACTTGGGAGGCAGAGGCAGGAGGATCCCTGCGAGTTTGAGACCAGCCTGGGCTACAAAGTGAGGGCAAGGCCAGCCTGGACTGCATAGGGAGACCCTGACTGAAAAAGAAGAAAGAAAAAAGAAGGAAGAGGAGGCAGAGGAGAAAGGAGGAGGATGGAGGAGAAAGGAGGAGGATGGAGGAGGAAGACGTGGAGGAGGAGGACGCGGAGGCAGCGGAGGTGGAGGAGCAGCTGTAGTGTTAGAACCAACTATTAGGCCACTCAGACTTAACCTGCCTAGAACGTCCCTTCTCCCCAGTGGCCCCCCCCAAATTCATAGGCAGGAGCCACTCCTCCCTGCCCAGGAGACCAGGGCTCCACCTGGGCTTAATAGCATTAATCAACACAGAAATCTGGAGTTTATCCTCCATGTAGGATTCACAACAAATTAAAGGGGAAAGCTACTTACACCTTGGTATTTCTCTGCTAGCCACAATAGGGGAGGAAATGTGGGTTTCAAACACTGAAGACAGCAGGACATCTGTTGACTTTATGTCACAGTTCACACCGCTATTCTTCCTGTTTTGAATATCACAAGGTGTTTGGAAAAATATTGTCTCTGAACACCCTGAGTAAATGTATTAGTAAGAGTTGGTTCTGTTGAGATTGTCAGCTGTAGGGTAATTTGTCCTCCGATTTCATGTCCAGGGAACACATTTCTCAGTACCTCTCTTAACATTACAGCTCCCATTAGCAAATTAAATGCCTGAGCAGTACATCTTTCCTATAGCAGATGGATCGTGTTCCCGGTGCGGCAGGACTTCCCACCTGCTTCATTCCTGTGGGGCAGAGTCACTTCCTTACCTTCCCGTGCAGGCTGGCCTGCGGCCGCAGCTGGGGAGCCAGCGGAGCTTCGCACACCACACAGATGGGGGTGTTTGTGGGCACCACGTTGCCACATTCTGTGCACGAGCCCATCTGTGCGAGGAAAAAGGGAGAAGGGTGCTCAGACATGGCCATGAGGAGGTCTCAGAAAGTCAGGCTTTACCTTCTTGTCTGAAACAAGTTTAAAATAATTATCTTTATTATCACTTTATTCCCATTAAGAGTAAAAATATGTTTCTTGAAACAAAGTATTAAAAAAGAAAAACATCGATCAGCATGTAACTCACATCACGATGGGGGGGGGGATTAAAATCCTCCCCCGAAAGATAATCATGAAGCTGTAGAAAGCTACCCAGAGCTGAGCACGGTGGCGGGGGAGTCAGCAGAGGCGAATGATAAACTACAAAGTTCCCGGGAGCGGCCGCACCTATGCTGACAGCGCAGAGCTGTGTGGTGCCTGCATGGGCTAGGGGCAGGACAGACCCTAAAAAGCACAGGTCTGTGGCTGCTTTGGGCTGGGCGCACGTGCTCGGGAGCCCCTTGAGGGTCACAGTCGGGGTGGCAGCCAGCAGCGAGAGCCAGGGCTCCGCTACATGAGACTACAGTCTGGGCACATGATCAGCAGATCCACAAGTGCCTGGGGATCTAACGGGACGTCCAAGGAGGGGTCAACCAGGAGATGCCCTCAAGGGACTCTGGAGGCATAAATCGGCGTTACCTTAGCCACCTAAAGGGCCCTGGTGAAAGGGTCGGAAATGTGACATCCCACCAGCTCACACAGGCCCAGCGGTAGCAGCAGGAACCCGAGATGTGTGAGTACTATGATAGGTGGACACTAAGATAGACAGACCCTGGGCACTTCCAGGATTGATATAAAACAGCCGAACATTGCAGTGGAGACAGCAAATATTTACTACAAGTCAACAACCAAACCAAACAACAATCCCAGGGAACAGAGTCAGAATTCAGAGTTGGGACAATGTATTTATTATCTCAGATACCCAGCAGTGTGCAAAAAATACTTAAGAGGCATGAAAGAACTCCAAGAAAGTATGGGCCACATCGAGAGAAAAACAGTCACAAGAAATGGTCTGAGCCGGGCCTGGAGCAAACACCTATAATCCCAGCACTCAGGAGGCTGAGACAGGAGGATCGTTGTGAGTTTGAGACCAGCCGGGCTATAAAGTGAGCTCAAGGCCAGCCTGAACTGCATAGTGAGACTGTCTCAAAAAATAACAATGACAAAAACCATAAAAAACAAAACCAACAACAAAACAAAAGAAATGGTCTCACTAACCTCAGACACCAATGCATAAAGATTCCAAAGCAGCTATTAAAAAAAAAGTTAAACAGCTAAAGGAAATTATGTTTTTAAAATTAAACAAAGCTTGATGGGGGCTGGGGATTTAGCTCAGTGGCATAAGCGCCTACCTGCCAAGCGTGAGGTCATGAGTTGGATCCCCAGCACCAAAAATAAAATAAAATAAACAAGGTATGATGGCAAGATTTGATAAATGTGGAATCTCGATAAAAATATAGAAATGATTTTAAAAAGAACTATGGCTGGGGCTGTATCTCAGCGGTAAAACTCTTGCCTGCTTTGCATGTGGCCTGGGTTCAGTCTCCAGTGCAGGGGTGATAGCTCATGCCTATAATCACAGCACCCTAGGAGGCTGAGTCAGGAGGATTACAAGTTCAAACCCAACCTGGATAATTCAGCAATTTGGTAAAACGCACCTCAAAAACAAAAACAAATCCCCCCCCCAAAGAAAAGAAAAGAAAAACCAGACAACACTAAATTGAAACATCAAAACCTGGTATTGAAAAAATAAATGACTGGCAAGTAAAAAGTCCTTAGAGGGTCTCAACAGCAGATCAGCGATGACAGAGGAAAGAACCAGTGAACCTGAATAGAAATTATTCAGTATGACAACAGAAAGAAAAGAAGATTGAAGAAAATGAGCAGACCACAAGCATGATGTGGAGCAACATCAAACATAAGATACTTTTTTTTTAAAATTTGAGACAGGGGCTCACTATGTAGCCCAGGCTGGCCTTGAACCAATGGGGATTCTCCTGCCTCAGCCTCCCTAGTGGTGGGATTACAGGTGTGGGCCATTATGCCCAGCTGTTGAATGTTAAAGATAATGAGAAAATCTTGAAAGCTGCAAAAGAAAAAAAATACTAATCATGTACATTAAGAACAATAGGCACAATGGAGTACACTCTGCCACAAACTTTAGTCATCTAGGAAAGTGGATGCACCACGAGATCATAACATTAAGTGAAATAAATCAGACACGTGAGCCTAAATATCACCTGGTTTCTCTTATTTGAGAAACCCAAAGTCTACATAAAGAACAAAATAAAAGACAGACAGTAAGGAGGTAGGGAGGTAGAGCTTTCTCAGCGGGGAAGGGGATCAAGAGGAGGAGGAAGGAGTTGGGATGGAGAGGGCAAGGAGACAGAAAAGGGAATTAAAATGTCATTATGCACTGCAAATGTGTACTAAAAAAAAAAAAAACAGTGGAGGTCAGCAGGCAGTAAAATGGCTTACTCCAAAATCTGGAAGAAAAGTAACTTCCAAACAAGAATTCCACATGCAGCCCACACCTGTAATCCCAGCACTCAGGAGGCTGAGGCAGGAGGATTGCTGTGAGTTTGAGGCCAGCCTGGGCTACACAATGAGACCCTGTCTCAAAAAGACACAAACAAAAATGCCCAAAAAATAAAATAGAAAGACCTTTATGCCCAGCAAACTATCTTTCAATGATGAAGAATAATCTCAGATAAACAAAGACAGAGAAATGGCAGCATGTATGTCTCATGAGAAATAAAATGATAAGAAATAAGATGAAATAAAATGAAAATCTGAATTCATAGGAGGAAGTCAATGGACCAGGTATAATAAATATGAGCATAAACACAAATGAATCCACAGACATTTTTTCTTTTTCACACATGAGATTGTATAAGTGCATTTTTCAGTTTTATAACATATATTCTATGTGTTACATTATATTACATACACTTATTTACATTTATATTACATCTATATTGTGTAAAAGATAAAAGGAAGAGAATGGGGAGATATATTGGAGCAAAAATTTTTTATTCTATTGGAGTTAAACTATTCTACTGTGAAAAACTGTTGTACTGTGTATTCATACTGTAATCCCCAAAATACCAGATAACTAAAAATGGCTTTAAAGAAATCAACAGAGTAATTAAAACATTACCCTAAAAATTACTTACCACAAAAGAAAGCAGTGAAAGGGAAAACAGAAAAACCAAAAATTAAAAAAAGACATGAAACAAACAGAAGACAAACAGCCAACTGGCATCAGTGAATCCTAGCACGCACAGACTGACACACTGTTGGCACGGACTGAAAAGCAGGACCCAACCACTACCCCGGCTTCAAAGACACAGCTGGAAAGAAAAATACAGCGAAAGGCGTACGAGCCTGGCAATCACCATGAGCACGCTGGACAGTATGGAAATCCCAGGAAGTAACAGCTTTAGGACAAGAAGTATTTCTAAAGACAGAGTTACGCTACGATGCTAGAAGGGGCCACTCAGTCAGTCTCTGCAGGTAGAGCAGCTACACGACCAGCTCGAGAACTGCTACAGGTGATACAGGCTGCTAAAACAAAACGCCAGAGACCCAGTGCCACTGGGTGGCTTATGATAAGAGAGATTTATTTCTTGGGGTTTTGCGGGCTGGTAACTTGGAGATCGGGAGGCCAGGGAGTTTGATGTTAGGTGAGCGCTGCTCTGTGCCTCACGGAGGGTCCCTCTGACACGCCACATCGCTGGGGATGCAACCCAGAGGCTTCACATGGAGCTGTGTCCCCAGGCTTTTTATTCCCCTGGGGATTTCTGAGAATTACTACATAGTTCAGGTTGGCCTTGAACTCAGTCAGGTTGGCTTCAAACTTGCAGAGATCCTCCTGCCTCAGTCTCCCAAGTACTGGGTTTACAGGCATGTACCATCATGCCCAGTCCTTTTTTTCATTTTTGTTTTTGACACAAAGTCTCACAAAATTGTTACATTGCTGGCTGGGCTTGAACTTGCGATCTACTTGTCTCAGGCTCCCAGTGTGGTGGGATGACAGGTGTGTGGCACTATGCTGGGCTTCTCTGGGACTAACTACAAAATTATTGGTAAGGTGACATCAGTCATTACCATACTTAATCAGCCAAAAGCTTTAAATTTAAATATACTGATCAACCTATAACTTGTTTGAACAGCATTATGTATCTTAAGAATATACAGCTATAAAGTAATTCATATTTTCCCCCATTTATTTCCAGAATCTATTTCCTTACTGTGCCCAGGTTACGAGTGTAAATATCAAACTGGGGGTAACATTTACTTATCCATGAATGTCTTACTGAAACAATAACATTTCGATGTCTTTTTGAGTCTGAGTCTCTTTAATTTCACACAAAAGAAATGGCATTGTAAATAGTTCCCTCCTCCCCTCCCCTCCCCCACCCTCATATTGGTGATTGAACCTAGGGCCTTTGCACTAACCTACTATCCCTAGACCTTGTTTAAATGTTTTTTTGAAACAAAGTCTTCCTAAATTTCCCAGGCTGGACTCAAACTTGCAATCCTCTTTCCTGCCTCAGCCTCCAAAATGCTGCCATTACAGGTGTGTACACTGTGCCCAGCTAGATTTTGCATTCTACCAGAGGAATCTGGATAGTAAGAGATTAACCTGCTTGTAATTCTTTCAACAAGTACCTCTGTCTGTGGTTCACGCGCACCGGGCACTGTGCCCCACCCCAGGTAATAATATAAGACCCTCCCCATCCCGTGAGGCCTCTCTGGCTCACCTGCCCTCCTTCCGGGGGCGGAAGACGACAGCCAAACACCGGCGGGACAGGAGCACCACACGCGGGACAGAAGCGTGCGAAGGGGTCCGAGGGGCGGGGGCCCAGGCAGTGAGGGCACCTGCAACAGAACGCGGTAAACCGGGGACGACCCTGCGGAACGCACACGGCTTAAAACACATGGAACCAACCCGCTGCTCTGGAGGACGGGAGTGGGCAAGGAGCTGGCTCATGGCCACGCGCCCCTTCCTGCAGTGAATTTTATTTAAACACGCACTGCATTTTAAATCCCATTTTATATACCCTCTGACCAAGATAGAATTGAATTTGAAAGGTCCAAAGTATGTAAAAAAAACTCTCAATATCTGGAAATTTAACAACAGCCTTCCAACTAACCCACACTCAGAAATAAACAATGAGGGGATTAGGAATGCTTTGAACGAATGAACATGAAAACACAAAACATCAAAATCTGGCCACTGCAGGTGAAGCAGTACTCAAAGGCAAGTGGGTAGCTCTAAGTACCTATGCGGTACTGGAAAATAAGACAGACTCCAACTAATGACTTCATCTCCAAATTAAAAAGCTAAAAAAAATTTTTTTAAAAGCCCCAGCAGATATTCGTAAAAGTTGAAAGGCTGATTTTAGAATTAATTTGAAAATGAGAAGAACCTAGAATAACCAAAAATTTTTTTCATAAGAACAGAGCTAGGAGATTTACAATAGTTGATTTTGAAGCTTCTTATGAAGCTACAGTAATGAAAGTCATGCAGGGGTGAACAAATCCAGGAAACACCAGTGGAATAGAAGTCAGGATCTGGAATCAGACTCATACACATTTCATCAGTGATTCTCAAATATTCCAAAATGAATCAACAAAGAAATACAATCTTTTAAAGAAAATGTACTAGAACAATTTGCTATTCATATACATAAATACAACTCCTATCCAAATGTGAAAATAAACTCAAAGTAGACCACAGACTAAACACAAGAGACAAAGCTACAAAACTCAGCCAGGTGTGGTGGTGCACACCTGAAATCTTAGCACTTAGGAGGCTGAGGCAGGAGGATCCCTGTGAGTTTGAGCCTGGGCTACATAGTGAGTTCAAGACCAGGCTGGAATACATAGTGAGAATTTGTCTCAAAAACAAAAACTTCTAGGAAAGGACATAGGAGAAAAATAAACCTTAGCTCATTTGAAAACATCTTGGGTTTGGGAAAGAGTTCCTATATACAAGAAACTAAGAATGAAGCATTAAAAAAGCCCACAAATAAACCCTAAATAAATGTCATCAAAATGAATAGCCAAAGACCAGAGAGAACTATTCATGGAACATATCTGACAGAGAAGATGTACAACTCTAATAAAAGGCCTTGGTTAATGAGCGCGATCATGGTGTTCATGCCGAATGTGCCACCCTCACAGTGACTCCCACCTTGCTATGATGCTGGCAAGTTACCCATCTGACGTGAGGAAAAAACACAAAACACCCAGGACTCATGTTTTTAAAGAGCAAGATTTTGCTAAAGCAGATGCATGGGTGGAAAATGAGCACATAGAAAGATACTTACTATCCCTGGATCATGGGAAAATATAAATACAAAATCACAGCGAGAGACCACCATGATTTCACAAGAATGATCAAAAAACTTCAAAAGCATTGGTGAGGACATCAGGAATCAGGAATCCTCAAACCCTGCTCACAGGAATGTAAAAATGGCACTGCTGCTTCAGAAAACGAACAGCTTCTTAACGAGTTAAATGTGTACCTGTCGTGTGGCCTCGCCATCTTCCAAGGGGATCAGTGTCCCAGGGAAGTTAAGGCGTGAGTGCCACAGTGACACAGCATGTGAGCTGCAAGAAGTGAACGGCTACACAAGAGCAGTGAGCACAGTGGAAGCCCAAGGAGACCACGCACAACCAGGCAGGGAGGGCAGAGACACCGGGCACCGGCAGCGACACAAACGGCTCACGAGGTAAAGAAGCGGGGCAGAGGGAGAGCACAGACTGAACCAAGCGCTTCCCTCCACCGCACCTACACTAAAAAGCAGAATCAAATGCGGGTGACAACAAGGTGATGACAGCAGCCGAGCAGCTCCCTGGGCCTAGGGGAGGGTGAGAGGTACAGGATAGAAACTTCTAGAGAACATGCACTTGTTCATCGGTGCTGATGGTTTTACACAGACATCTATCAAACGGTTTCACTTTTTTTTGAGACAGGGTCTCACTGGGTAGCCCAGGCTGGCTTCCAGCTTCCTGCCTCAGCCTCCTGAGCGCTGGGATGACAGGCGTGTGCCCCCATGCCTGGTGGTATGTACCATTTTTAAGTCCTCTTTGACCACAGTGTCTCTCTGTTGGGTTTAGGCAGAGTCAGGAGTGTGGTACGTACTTGAGAAAGTCTGTCTGCCTCTGGATTCTCATGAGCTCTGTGCTTGTCAAACTCGTTTGGGCCGGTATGTGTGCAAATCCAGGAGACTGAAATGAAGAATGCAGATTGATGTAGGTACACATACAACCTCGGCGTAAGTCAGTAAAGCCCCACTAAAAATTCATCTTAATGTTCTCTGCATAATTCCAGGCACTCATCCTTTTAAAACCACCACCGGGAAGGACCTGAATAGGACACCCATATACAACATAAATTCTATACATAATCGGGTAGGTATATTTTGTCAAAAAGGAAGCTTTACTGAAAAAAGCTATCTGAAATTACCATCATACAGATCAGATTTTAGAAGTGAAGAACCTAAGTTAGCATTCACTTTTCGGGATTATGTTTCTGGGACAATATCGGTCTGCTGCCATCCTGGAGACTGGGGAGGTAACCTTCCGTGGCGCAGATGGTTTGGTGGAGTTTGCGAGCAGGCATTATCAGGTCTGTGGTCCTCTGGCCTAGGCTTTGTGATTCTTTGAAAAAATATGAGCGAGCAGAGGGAAGAATCCAGTAGTTAGGTATTCAAGACAGGAAATGAAGGTCATTTCTTACTTTCAGGATAGGGATCACTGTTCTTGTCAGTGATCCTCAGTCTGCTCCAATTGCTGTAGACTTCACCCACATTTATGGACTCAGAATATGGTTTCCAAAGAGGGCCAGCTGTAAATATGAACATAGTGTACCCTCAAGGTGGGTCTGATAGGCAACCAGGTTTGGGAACTACGTCTCTGGCCGTCTTCATACTTGACCGTAAGCGTGAACAGCCTTGGAATCACCAGTATCCAGGCAGCAGATGTGATAAATGGAAACAGGGACTCCTGCTACCTTCTGCTTCCAACCCGGACAGGAGGAAGACAGCAGGGGTTCCCAGGTTTCCCTTAGAGGCTAAAAGTCTAAAGTGCATTTTACAAACAATGAAACATCAATGCACTACTAAGAGAATTTTTTTTAATCTAAGTAATAACAATGCATGGAGAATGGTTTTTCTTAGGATCACAAATCATGTCCATATTGTCTGTGCCCATGAGTGATTCTTCATTCTGGTCTAGTTTGAGTCTTCAGTGACAAATGACACGATCGGCCCTGCCTTCTCCTGGGAACCTGAGCTTCTCTTGGCTTCTGAGGCACCACATTCTTCTGATTTCTCCCTGCTTCTCCGGCTCTTCTTCCTGTGAACAACCTCTAAGCGGAGGATTTGTCTCTGGTGCCACCTTCTCTTCCTTTTCTGTTTCCTAGATCATTGTCTGTCTACCCGCAGCCCCGGCAAACGTCAGCCCCGTGACAGTGGACACTGCAGTGTATAGCACAGGGCCAGAGGCTGCCTCACAGCCATTCTGGGGAAGCCCTGCAAACACAGGAGCGGAGCTGGTACCCAAAGAGCTTCTTCCCACGTTACCTGGGACAGGCAGGTGGGCAGCCCAGTGCCTGATTCTTTACCGTGAGCTGGGATTTCCCGTGGGCTCTCTAGGAAGCGAAGATCTTTCAGAGCTCTGGGGTCGGTTCTTTCACCTACCTTGAGGTCTGCAATTATATTAAAAACACTGCTCTGTGACCATCTGCGATTACATAAAATCATGTGAATTTATCTTCAGCTTGGGAAAGCTTTCACTAGAGGTCCAGGGTCATCACATTCTTTCCCTAGAAGCAACACTTCTACAAAGGGCCCCTTCCACCTCAGTGAAGTAGAAAGAAAGACTTAATGAGCCCAGACTGAGAAGTTAATCTTTCTGCTAAATTCTTGAGCATTCCATGCCAGCCAGGGAAAACAGAGTGATTCAATGTAAAGGTAAGCAGGAATATCATTCCCCGCAAGGACACACTCAGCTGAAAATGTCATAGCAACTTCTTCTCTGGTAAGTAACCACAGAGAAATCTTGTTCTCTAAAATCAGAGGGCATCAGAAACTTTGCTGTTTGGAATCATATCAGTAAGAGCAAAATATAAGAGTCTTAGCTAGGTGTGGGGGAGTGAGCCTGTAATCCCAGCACCCTGAGAGGGTGAGGCAGGAGGATCGCAAATCTAAGCCCAACCCAGGCAATTTAGTAATTTAGCAAAATCCTTCCTAAAAGATAGAGAGATAGAAAGGGAACGAGGCAGGGAGGAACAGAGGAAGGGAGAAGAAAAGAAAGAAAGAAAGACACCTGACCCTCAAGATCTAAGTCCCTCTGACATGGAGAAGTAGCCTCTGTTTCTCCCTAGGGCTGCGATCCACTCCCAATGTCTGACACAACACTGCACACCCACTTCAGCAATTTCCAAGGTAACAGAATCTCAGTCCACACCTGATGTTGACACTTTACACGGAGCCCAGCCTTGCTTTGAGAATATAATAACTCTGCTTTAATTCATATTTCATCCAAACTCCACCCTTCCTTCCAATGCTACCACTCGTTTTTTCCTTTGGTGAGACAAGTCATGGTTGCCTGCATGTGACCTCCCTCAATGCCATGCATGCATCAGGATGTCTAACTTGCCAACCATAATGGTGCATGCCTGTAATCACAATACTGGGGAAGCCGAGGCAGGAGGATCACCATGAGTTTGAGGCCGGCCGAGGCTACATAATGAGTTCAAGGCCAACCTGAACTACACAGAGAGACCCTGTCTCAAAAAACAACAACAAAAAAACCAACCTAACTTTGTAGGGTTGCTTGTTTATCCCTTGTACCCTTAATCTGTTAGCTAGGCCAGTACCAAACTTCACATTCTACCCACTTTCTGGCTCCAGGGTTTCTTATTCCAACTCTCTGAGGATAAGCACACACACACAGTGCACACACACAGAATCAGTTTCGAATAGGAGGCCTTATCTTCATCCTACCACATCATACCTGGAAACTTTCGCAGGATGACATTCCAGCCACACTTATTGTCAGCACTCTTACATTTCTTCCTCACATTTGGTCCAACAAATCCATGTTTTAATTCCTAGGAATAAAGAGCTGTGTGTCGCCTGACACCTATTTTGAACTGGAGGACTGAAAGCCACATGACTGTGCAGTACGCGCTGACGACATGCAGGGGCTGGCAGCAGGCTCCACAAAGCGCCCTTCTCCACCCACACCGGAAACACAGCTTTGGCTCTGGGCTCCCACTTAATACATAGCTGCAATGGGGGGCAGGGACTTGCACAAGCAGCAGGGAGATAGCAACATCCGGGGACCACCAGACCCAGGGCGAAGGTGGCATGAAGAGACACCAAGACAGGACCTGCACACATGATCTGTCCACACAGCCCTTGGATACCCTGCTCCTGGGCCTTCTTCCCTGGATTCTGACCCCAGGCTGATTCAAACCCCAGTGCCTGCTGGTGTGTGGATGTGGTCTTGTGGTTTGCTCTGCTTTGACCATAGTTAGGCTCGCCAGCCGCCTGTGCCCACTGCCTGAGCTTACAGGACATCCCAAGGCTTCCTGTGTTGCTCCCAACTGAGCCTCTGTGGCTGGTGCCTGCTCACAAGCCAGCCCTCCTGGGGCCCTGCCAACTGCCTTTATCTCACTGACGCTGATGACTCAGGGGCTGACATCCCTCTGTCCCTCTTAGGTCACATGGACTCTCCAAAGACACCCCTTTTGCAAAGATTTGTGCATAAAGATTTCAATATAATATAAGTCTAAGGCACTGGGGGCTTTTGCTAGCCTGATGAATGTATTCCCTAAGTACAAACCCACCGACCTCTCCCACCTGGTGCCTGGAAGGGACTGGCAGGGAGCTGGTCACCACATGTGCAGAGCAGTTTACAGGGGAAGCCTGGGTGCAGCAGGCTGGGTGCAGTGCAGTTTAATTTAGCTGTGGCGTATGTCGGGGTGCAGGGTCACAGACACCGTGAAAGGCTGACCGAGGATTCGGGCAGGTCCCTCGGGAGGCAAACTATAGCTTTCCACTTTCTTTGGTAGTAAGGAAAGGGGTAAGGAAGGGTCCCGGAAGCCACAGGGCATGGAGATGGCATTCCAGGCTCTGGGGTTTCCTAGGAGGCATCAGGGGTGACTAAAGGCTGGGGAATCCCTGGGGACAGTGCGATGGTCCACCCCGACATCGGCTCTGAGGACCTGACTGAGCAGAGGTGACGAGGGGACAGGAAAGACATTCCCACTGAGAGGGAAGGGACAAAAACCAGAGAGGATGCGAAGGTGCTGTGGCCTCGCAACTTGCCTGCTTCGAAGAGCCTCTGGGGACACTTTCAGCTCTGTCTTCAGAAGAGGTTGTGCTTGGTGACTCACAGTCCACTTGGAACACCTTTGTGACAATGCCACTCTGCCTGCTGTCTCTAACAGTTATTTAGAAGAAAGAGGGGGAGGAAGAGAAGGAGGAGAAGAAAGTGGGGAGAAGGAAGGAAGGAAATAATATGTGTTACATAATGTGCAAAGAAGCTTCATTAGGTCGTTTGCTGCTGAAACTAAACATGTATATATATGTATGTATATATATATGTTTTGTTTTGTTTTTTGTTGGTTTTTAGTCTTTTTGAGACAGGGTCTCACGATGTAGTTCAGGCCAGCCTTGAGCTCACTTTATAGCCCAGGCTGGTCTCGAACTTGCAATGATCCTTCTGCCTCAGCCTCCTGAGTACTGTGAAACTAAACATATTTAAACAAAAGAAAAAGAAAAAGGTGGCTAGCAATTAAAATGACTTTACTTAAAGTTCCTTAGCCTATCTGCTAAATTTACTGTATTTTAAAATAAATCAGTGTTATTAAAACATGATTTATGCCAGGCAAGGTAGTGCATGCCTGTAATCCTGGTGCTTGAGAGGCTGAGGCAGGAGGATTGCTGTGAGTTTAAGGCCAGCCTGATCTGAATATCAAAACCTGTGTAAAAAAAAAAAAAAAAAGACATGATTTCTGCCCAGCCTTTCCTCACCCAGCTCTCGCTTAGGGTTCCTGCTGCTGTGTAACAAACAGCCCCCAAACACAGAGCCTTCAAACCCAAGAGCCTGGCTGAGTAATCTCAGTCAACCCCTCTCTTCCTCTGGTAGCCCCAACTGTCTTGCTGGTCATTTCCAGCCAGTGACTCTGCTGGATTTGCCTGGACACCTAACATTTTTTAATTTCAGTTACCTTCTTACTTCAGTGTCCTTGTTTTGCTCTTCACATTTTATCTGTTTCACTAGCAACTTCTCAGGTTTCTAAGGAGCCCCTTATTTATGCCTTAAGATGTCTGAAGCTTTAAATAAGTAAGTGTCCCAGAAGGCTTAAAATTCTTTATTTAAATTCTTAGGAAGTCACATCCATTGTTATGGATTAAAAACTGGAATTAAATCACCATGCTACTGAGCATATTGCGTTGAGGTATTGAGGCATTGTGAGTTCACCTATGAGTTGCTGTTTGAGCTGTCAGTACTCCTGGAAAAGCTCTGGTCCTCACATCAAGCATTGCTTCCTAGTTCCAGAGAGGAAGACGTGTGCTGCTTGGTCCCAGGATGAACTCATGCTGGCTTCCTGGCATGTATGTGACTGTGTTAATTGGAGGAGGAGCTTGGGGCCTATGTGTCACTAAGAATGGCTGTGGTGCTTTGCAGGACAGCCCTGGTCTTTGTTGTGAGTGTGGCTTCTCGGCCCTAGCATAGAACCCTCAACCTATCAGCACAGCTCCTTCACCCCACTGGCATAGCTTCCACCACTGACCTTTGGGCCTTCCATAAAAGAGGCTGGTGAGTCCTTTTTGTTGGCTCTAGACCTCCTGTTGGACTATTGGGAGGCAGTATCATGATCTCTGGGTCTTCATCTGGACTCATGTGGGACATTGCTGTGGGATTCAGGCCCTTGTCCAAATATTCTATGTCTTTGGTGTTGTGGATAGATTTCCCACATTTTGTTGTGTTAACTCCCAGTGACCATCATAAAATAATATTATAAACTCCATGTCCTAATTCTAGTTGTTCTCACAATCCCTGACTACAATACCCATCAATTCCAAAACACCTGTGAAATGTTTAACATCAAATGACATAGAAGTTTTAGGCTATATTTTAGAATATGGAGGAAAAACTTCTCAGAAATAAGCAATGCATCTATGTGACAATACCGAATGAGTGGTTTTCCTTGCTCAGAGGACAATCACACGTTCAGTGGCTGGAGTGACCCCCAGGTGGCCGGAGCCTGGGGAGCACTTTGCAAAGAAAAGACAACTACACTCACAGATCTGTCAGCCTGGATACACACAGACAATATTTTCCACCAACCCCTGGCTTAGCTCAGTCACTGTAGGATCTGCCTAGTATCCTGCTCATCTTTGGTCCCAAGAGCCCCTGTCCTTGTCAGCATACTTCCTCGACACCCCTGACTCTGCCCAGGGATGGTTCAGGCCCTGGGTAGAAGCTGCCCCTGCCTACTACCTCTGTCCTTGCAAGCCAGGTTCTCTTCACAGCAGCTGCCCTTCCCTTGGGGACACAGCCAAGGCCTCACTCATGGCTCAGTGCCAGACAGAAGCGGCCCAGGGACGGCAAGTGCCGAGCAGGGATTTCACCTGCTTATAATCCGTGAAAGCATTCAGCTTGGAATTACAATTAAAAATCCCATTTGGAGCCCAAATTTCATTTGAAATACACACAAACTTCTGCTAGGATTGGAATTAGAGGCCTCACATGTATATCTTAGAGAGGACCCACATAAAGTACATTTAAAACAGGTTTAGGGAGCTCTAGCCTCTGAAGCACCAGAATTACAGGAAGATGAGGTGGGAGTTATAAAGTTGGATCCACGGGAATCCCACAACTTGGTCTAGATCAGGTTTTTTCAAACCATTGAAAAGCACCAGACAAGGAATTTTGCAGGTTCCGGAACATCTGAGAATTCACACTGGATACTTCAAGGACTCTGCCCACTGAGATGCAAGAATGCATCAAAGTTACTCTCAGAGGACTATACTACTGTGAGCTCCTGCTCTGTTTACCCAACTCTGCCGCCTCCTCTCTCTCCCCTTGCCCATCATACTCGATCCCATTTTGCTTCCCAAGCAGCACCAAACATTCACAGTAAATTCAGAATGTCAGATCTTGGTCTTCAATCCCCCCAGGGAGACCTTTTACATATGGTTTTCCATGTCTTCAATGATAGACAAAAACAACAACAATAGGATGACCTTTAAATGGTTACATTCCAGGACAGCCATAAAAAAGGGTGCATTCCAGGATAAAACTCTAACGCCAATTTATGCCTCACAGCAGCTATAGCTGCTGTGAGCGGCACCTGGGCTTGAGATAAAACACAGGTTAGAGAAAAAATAATCTAAAACCCCGAGGCACCCCACCACCAACATCATGCTTCAAGTATAGCAGAAAAACCGACCTTGGACACCCAAGCCTGCCCTGCCCTGCAGCCACGACTGGGAACTGGTCCCACCTGCAACCAAGTCACTGGAAGTGCGAATGCCCTGCCCACCAGAGATCCTGTAAGTCATCACCTTCTCCGCCCTGAATGGATAAGACACCGCCGCCTCAGACCGGCTGATCTGCTCAGCATCCCTGCTGAAGAGGACTGATGGGGCCCACGGCCTCACCAAGGTATCTCCCTCAGAGCCCTGAGTTTCACTGGACATCTCAGGAAAACCTTCTTTTTACTTGTTGACAAGTAAGCCACCCATAATGCTCTTCCTGAGTTTTAAGGACGATGTTCCCAGTCTGCAGTGTCTGTTTTGGGAGTTGACAGCCAACCTCCATGTCCTTCTCAGACAAAACCTACCCCCTGCAGATTCCAAACCCTTTACACACAGCTGTGTTATTATCCCAACCTGTCTTGTACCTGTTTTTGATAAAAATTCTACTCCAAAAACTCAGTTTCTCTTATACTCTCTCCCTCTCCCCATGGCTCTCATACTCTGATCCCAACCATCATACACCACTGACTCAGGCTCTCCCCTTCCCTTCTCCTTCATTGACCCTACGGTCTCAGACACCTCTAGTCCCACTCATGCCCACCACATTACTCTGCTGCTAATTCACCTCAAACACCCCTCGGTCTTCTCTTCTGTTCCCCAATACTCAGTAGCCCCTAAACATCAACAAGGACTCAAACCTGTTATCCACTGCTTGTTAATTAATGGGTTTCTAAAAGTCACTCACTCGCCTTATGACACCCCTATTCTCCCTTTTCTTAAATCCAATAGCTCCTATCACCTAATCCATGATCCCAGAGCTACTATCAGTACAATAATGCCAGTTTACCCAGTGATGCCAAAGTCTTACACTACACTGTCTCATATTCCTCCACTTTCCTGTATTAGACTTAAAAATACATTTTTCACTTCCTTTACATCCACAATGCCAAGACCTTTTCACCTTTATATGGATGGATCAACATACTTTTCAGTCTACTCAACTAACATAGACAGTGCTACCCCAGGAATTCAGAGACAGTCCTCACTTCTTTAGTCAAGCCTTAGCCAATGATCATACAACTATAAATCTACAACCTAGTACAGTCATTTAACACATAGATGACCTTCTACTCTGCTCCCCCTCCTATGCCACAACAACACAACACACAGCTGCCTTACTCAACTTTCTCTGTGGTAGAAGATACAAGGTCTCTTGCTCCAAAGCTCAAATCGCCTCACCAAAGGTCAAATACTTAGGCCTCATGCTTACACTCACCACACGGTCCATAACCTCTGATCACAGGACTCCTTTGTGACTTACAGACACCAATCACAAAACAATGAATATTATTCTTCTTAGACCGATCAAACTTCTTTCACCTTGTATCCCCAACTTTGCTTCCTTAGCTCAGCCACTATATCAAGCCTCTAAGGGGCCTCTTTCAGAACCCCTGAACCCCACTATGCCAATTGACACTCCCTTCACAAAGGTTGAGGAGGCCCTCCTTAGAGCCCGTGCACTTACACTTCCTAATCCTACTATACCCTTTATTCTATACACTACAACAGATAAAGATAATGTGATGGGAGTATTGGGACACAGTAAAAGATCTTCATTCCAGGCCATAGCCTACCTCCCAAAACAGCTAGACACTACAGTTAGAGGATGGCCTTCCTGCCTTCAGATGATAGCAGTGACGGTCATCCTGACACAAGAAGCCAAAAAGTTCACTTTAGGACAATCAGTCTACTCACCACACCATCTAGTCAATCGAGTTTCTCACAAGACACTCCCAGCTCTAATGACCCCATCACGGCTACAAGTATATCTAACTCTAATACAACTCCATTGTCACAGTCTCAACCAGCAACACCCTCAATCCAGCTACCCTATTGTCCACTCCCACAACAGATACAGAGATAAGTCCTCTACATGACTGCACAGATGTTCTCCAATTAACTTATACTTTCTTCCCACATATACATGATTCTCCTCTCTCTGCTGCTAACCTCTGTCCCCTACAAAACTTTGAGTTTTTCCCAGGTCACCTACTCAGTTAAGTCCATTTCAGCTTATGTACAGTAGACCATCTGTCTTACAAAATTTGCCTTCACCTTCTCATCTTCCTCCTTTAGCTGACTGCCTCCTGGTTCTCTCATTCCTTTGACACCTTCTTTAACAATACGCAGATCTTTGCCTCCCTCAACCCTCCAAGGGACATGCACCAAATCCTCTTTCATCTTCAAGAGACTTTATCTATATTAAAATTATTTTTTATTATTTTATTTTTGTCTTTTTCATTTTTATTGGTACCAGGGATCAAACTCATGACCACACACCTGCAAGGCAGGCGCTTATGCCGCTGAGCTAAATCCCCAGCCCCTATATTAAAATTCTTAAACCTACAGGTTTAACTTGAATTCTTCAAGCTAAGTAAAATGGACCTCATCTGGTGTATCTTGGGACTCCAACTGTGGTAAAGGTAGAGAGATTCCCATGCTGGTCTCATGACACCCAGATAAAGAGGTATCATCTGCTGCCCGGTAATCTCAATCCTGAACACATTAAAGGTACTTTATGGACCTCATGTCCAGTAGCTCCCACCCATCTACCTAGCTTTGGCCTATATACAGCTCTATACTTCTCTTCCTCACAGGCGCTCTAACAATCTACTCCAAAAATAACCAAACTCTTACACTAATTATTATTATTATTATTACACAATAATAATAATAATACACCATTCTACAAACGTTTACACAGGTTTACAAAAAATACACCATTCTACAAAAGTTATCACACTTTTCATATTAATAATCTTACTGTTTACATTCCTCAATTGCCTTAGTCAACTTGATAGGCTTCCTCCTCTACCTCAAACTATTCTTTCACCTTACCCTACAACACTCAGACACCCCAAATACCAACTCTACCTGACTAAACAGCAGGTCCTTCCCACACAACTGTTGCTCAGGTCAATTAGGCTTCAAGACCCCTAATATTTGATTTCCGTTGGCATGTGCTCACTTTAAAGTTTACCATAACAGACAACCTATGCTCCTCAATTTTACTCCTGCCATGGAGACTACATCTACATAGACATAACTATCATATGTATGTTCTACACAGAGGTCTTACATATTCACATAAAAAATCCGAAAACATTTCCACTACTTCCTCGAAGTCAATGTCATGTCTGCCTCTGAACTTAACTCTTCACAAACAACTGCTCCCCAATACACGGGTCCTCACATCTCAACTCTTAACACCTTCCTCACCTTAAGAGACACATATCTTACAACCCCTCTCATATTTCAACTTTTAAACACTTTTCAACTATTATATGCTTTAAATATCTCAGACCCTAGCTGCTGGCTGTGTCTACCGTAAAATCAGTCTCCCAGAATGTTAATTCACTCCAAGATCAAATAAACTCCCTGACCACATTAGTTCTCCAACAAGGAAGGGCACTCGGTATTCTCACGCAGTAAAAGAGGGATATTATGCCATGTTGGGAGATGAATGCTACTATTTTGTTAACCAATGGGGCATAGTAAAAGACCAGTACAAAACTCACAAAAATTGACAACTGATATATGCAGCAGATACCACTTTTCAAAATCTACCTCCTGGTCTTCATGGTGGAGCTCCCTAGATACATGGGCCCCCATCTTAATGCCCACTATGAGTCCCTTAATTACTGTAGATACCAGAGAAATCCTGTTACTGAGCGACACTGCGACCTCACAGACTCTGACGGAATGGATCCCTCGATCCCATTCCCCTCTACCCTAGGCCCCAACATTGCCCCCTCACAGCAGGAATCAGCCAGAGACCCCCCACAGTGCAACTCCAGAGAGAGACTCCCAAAGAGGTGGGAATGTTAGGTCCCCCATCTGAGAGACAGCACAATCATCATGGCAATGCTTCAAAGCTATGCCATGATAATGCACACCTCCTTCTTCCCAGAAGCCCCTATGGTTTGCCAAAGCTCTGACATGTTAAGGTTTACCCAATCCCCTGCACTCTCACAAAATAAATCAGCTCACATCAGTCTCCAGAGCCCTATCCCTACCACAGCCTGTATCAGGCAGAACCTGCCCTTTGTTTGCAGGGAGAGCTGCCACAGCCTTCCTTGAGGTGATTCCCTCTATGCCCACTTCCCATTAAACTCTTTTCTTAATTACTTGCCTCCTCTCCTTAACATTTTGTGCTGCTCTAAATTGAGTATAAATCAATCAACTTGGTGTTTTGTTTTACAGTACTGGGGATCCAACCTAAAACCTTCACAGTGATGCACTGAGCTACAGCCCCCGCCATTTCTTTTTACCTTTTTTTTTGGTCTTTTTCTCGGTACTAGGGATGGAACTCACAATCACACACTTGCAAGGCAGGCGCTTATGCCGCTGAGCTAAATCCCCAGCCCCTAAAATTTGGCTTTTTTTTTTTTTTTGGCCCCTGCCATTTCTTATTCTTATTTTTTGATTTAGAGACAGTGTTTTACTAAGTCACTAAGCTGCCCATGTGGTGGCTAAACTTGCAGCCCTCCTGTTTCAGCTGACCAGAGCATGATGCCTTGTTTTGACAGAAGTGACCTAGCACACAAGGTAAGGCCAGACATTCCAATCCTCAGTAAAAACAATCGTAGTATGTGTATAAAGGTTTTTTAAATTATTATTTTTAGAGGCCAAATCTAAAAATCATCTTTAGTGTACAAGTTGTGGATCTTCCCCAAAAAGCCACACAGCAGCTCAGCCAACAGAGGAAACCTGGAGATTTTTATAATCCAGCCGAGACAGCCATGTAGCTATTTGGTTTAAAGTTTAATTAAGCATGTTTCTCCAAAGTGGCCAAACCTGTTTTGCTGCACAAAGTGACTCTCGTATCCCAGCCACCCAGATTTGCTTAACATTTGAGGTCTGGATTTTTTCCTCCCTCACAACACATGGGGAAGGCTCAGGGGACAGGGGTTGCTGCTATATTTGAAAACACGAGGTCCTGGGCAGAGGAGAGAGGACACAGGTTCTTTTTCAGTTTGCTAAGGTCCAGTGAGCTGAGACAACTGCAGAAAATGATTTAGAGATGAAGACGGACCTCAGGGGACACAACGATCACTCACTCAACAAGGCCTTCACCCTCACCCACCTAGAAGGTCTCTCTGCTTCCCCAAACCCCAGTGTGGAATTTGAAATAAAAACATTATTATCGTAAGACTTCAGTCAGCTGTGCGCTTAGGACTGGTGCACTTCACAGTCAGTCTATCCCAATAAAAGGCAAATAAAGCAGAAAAGTTACATACAGATGATGAGATTATAACAACCTTTAACCCAGCACTCATTCTCTCAGAAATAACATTAGAACTCGATGTCACTACATCCCATGAGTCAGTTTAATCACTGAGTTCTTAACTCACTTAGACACGGCAATGGCTTTAACTTGTATTTTCCCATTGGGCAGGGTAATAGGTTTTGTATACTTCAATGTGTTATTCTCGCCATAACCAATTTTCTTCAGAAATTCAGGTTTGCTGCCATCCAAGGTGTAATATATGTTGACATCTGGGGTGTCTGAAAAATCCAAAAGAGAAAAGATTAAAGTAGCAAGTTGCCGAATAAAGTCTATAGGTCATTTATTCCAGGAGAATTTATAATGTAGAAGCAACAGTAATAACTAACAGAAACCCTGTTCCTTCTCTATATGAGCATGGTGTTATTTGGCTGCACAACATGAAGGGTTTGTGTTTCATACCCGGTTTTACAGAGGAGGCAGGTGAACACCTGAGAGATCAACAAGCTAGCTAATAATAGAGATGTCGTGGTCTGACTTCTGCTAGGTTGGCTCCATGGTCCAAGCTCCTAAACCACTGAGCTCTTTGTCTCTCATCAATAGGACATTAGCATAAATCAGATAGGAGTTGGTTTTGAATAACAGGACGCAGAAGCTAATTTTAATTTTTTTTTCTTTGTCTTTTTGAGACAGGGTCTCATTATGCAGTTCAGGCTGGTCTTGAACTCACTTTGTAGCTGAGGTGGCCTCAAACTCACAGCAATCCAATTGCCTCAGCCTCCTGAATGCTGGGATTACAAGTGTGTACCACAATACCTGGCTAATTTTTAATTTTTTAAAAAGTACTTTTCTGTTTTATTTTGGAGTGTCGAGGATTGAACCCAGGGCCTCTCATATGCTAGGCAAGCACTTTTTATTTTGGTTCTTTTGAGAGAGGGTTTCACTATGCAGTGCAGGCTGGCCTTGAATTCACTATGTAGTCCAGGCTGTCCTCAAACTTGCAGCAACCCTTCTGCCTCAGCCTCCTAGCTTTTAGGCAGGCACTCTTATTACTGTGCTACAACCCAAACCTTACGTATTTCAAGCCACTAGGTCGCCAGGGATCTGACTCCTGGGCATTTCTTCAGGAACGGTTTGTTATATTTTATCTGGACTTGATACATAATTCTTGTACTAGAAAAGTTGTAAAATGCAATACATTCATACGATTCAAAATTCAAAAGGTTCAAAAGGGCCCCAGGACACCAGCTCTCCCTGCCAGTCCTCTACAGTAGCTATCAGGAGGCAGCCAGCCGTCTCTCTGGCAGCCATCGACGGTTCATACACACATGAACACGGAGGCACATGTTCCTCCTTTCCCTTTTGCAATTATAAGCACTGTAATGAGTAATCTTGTAAGTATGGTGTAAGACAAATATGCAGTGATGGTACTGCTGAGTGAAAATATATGTGTATTTGTTTTTGGACAAGATCTTGCTATGTTGCTGAGACTGGCCTCAAACTCAACTTCAGCCTCCCAATTCGCTGGGACTACAAGCACATATCACAAGCCTTCATTTCCACTTACAGTTTTAATTAATATTGTCCAACTGCTCTCCGTGGGTGGCTAAGCAATTTACACTGTTATCAGCAATGCACAGAAGTGTCTATTTGATTACAACCTCCAGCTATGTGAATCAATTTGTCTTTTCATTTTGCTAATTTTCAAAGTTAAAAAAAATACTATTTGTAGTTTCAACCCATCTTTCTTTTTTTTTTAATGTGATGCTGGGGGTCAAATTCAGAGGCCTGTTCACATTAGGCACATGCTCTACCACTGAGCTACATCCTCAGTCCCTTTCCTTGTATCTGGATGAGTTAAATTCATTCAACAAATATTTCCTGAGTACCTGTCATGTAGTAGACACTGTTCTAGGCACTGGGGGCACACAAGTGACCCAACTCTCTGCTTATATCTCAGGAAGGATGGAAAAATAGTAAACAAACAAACAAGCAAATACAGTTTGCCAGATGGTGAAATGCCCAGGAATAAATTAAGCAGGAGATAAGGTATGGCCAATGTTGGCCTGCTGGGGGGACCCAAGGGAGCTTGTCAAGGGTGAGGCTCTAAGGCTAAAGAATGCACATGTGCTATAAACACAGAACAGAGCAGAGAGCCAGGGCCAGAGCCACCTGTGTCTTTATTGTATAATCCCTTTACAGGTTGTTATCACATATTTACATTCTTACATAGTGCTGTGACTAGCACATGTATGTTTACCTGTGCTAAGTCACAGTTACAAAACTGTATCCCACTGTGCACCTGTGCTAGACCAGCAGGGTCACATCCTCAGGTGTCATTAGATACCCCTGAGCTTTGAAGCAGTCTGAGTGATTCCCCACAGCCAGCAAGCAGGGGAAGAAACCAGGTCTAGAAACTATCTCTTCATTTAGGTAAGAGACATTTCTATTTCCTTTCTTAGACAATGTCCTTTTACAGCCTTTGTCCATTTTTCTATAGGGTTATTTTTGGTTTTGGTATTGAATTGTAGAACCTCTTTATTTATTTGACATTTAAATGTTAAACAATTTGGATACCCTATCATTCATATCATCATTTGTTAATAATTACATAACTTCTCTTTGGAGCTATGAGTATCTATATTAAAATTTTATTTTGGTGTATGATTTTTAAAAACCATATTAGATTTTAAAATGAAGGACATAGCATAGGGCAGTAGTGGGGAACCTGTGGCATGTGTGCCACAGTGGATATACACACCCTCTCTGTCAGCATAAGAGCCAAGGTATCCTAGCATCACCCCAGCAGCGGAGCATCAGACAACAGTGCAAAAAAAAAATGCATGCCAAATGCCAACTTTTACCGTAAGTAAAAAGCTTTTTTTTTGTCATTGAAAGCTCTGTTATTGTGTTTTTCTTTTAAGACAAAGGACGTCAATGTATGATTGTTTTTTGCTAAACAAAAACCTCAGATATTCACGTTACTTCTAGTGCTAGTGCTTGGTGATGAGTGAGTTTGGGGTTGCAATTTGGGCACTTGGTCTATAAAAGGTTTGCCATCACTGGTGTAGTGTAAGAGACTCCTTGCTGGAAGTCTTTCTTAGTCTAGGAAGCATAAGAGCCATGCCACAAGTGCAGGTAAGTCATCTTATATACATTCCAGTTATTAACATATAATACTCGAATCTAGGTCTCTTAATACAAATATTTGTTTTATTTAGGAAGGCTTACTGTGCTAATTACATATATATGTACACACACACACACACACATACATATATACATTTAAGAATTTGAAGAATAAACATTACCAGGAAATACATTCTGTGCTTTATTTTTTGCCATAGTTAAGATTTCTTTCACTAAATGCTATACCCGAACACCTCATATTTGTACCAACTCGTTTAACCTTTGCAGTGGCTCTAAGTGGTAAATACAATTGCCCTCATCTCACTGTGGGAAAACTGAGACTCAGAAAGACTGTCATGTGCCCAAGGCCACTAGAAGTTGTCAAAGCCTGAACTTAATTGCTAGCCTATTACATAACATACTAGCCTGCATTAATAGGAAGAATTTGTTATCCCAGAAAAATGCACCCTGAGAAAGTGGGAGAAGCAATTGAACATCTCCCTTGGCTGAGTGAAGATAGTACTGAACTCTCTACCTGTACAGATGACAGTTTAGCTGAAAGTTAACTGTTTTCATCCAAATCTATGCCACTCCATAAGCCACCAAAGAGCAATGCTGCTTCAAATTGTGGAGGTTTTACAAATTCCCAAGTCCTGATTAAAGGAAGCACACAAAGAGATCAAGCAGCACCCATGTGAACACAGTGTCACAACGTTATTTTTAAACTATTCTCAAACCCATGAGATTCCTACCTGATTTCATTTCCAAAAGAGTGTTATTATCAATTTCATGGTTTGCTCTCCCAGGCTGAGGCACTCGCAGTGGGATGATCTGAGGAACACACACGGAACCAGCTGTCATGTTCACTCCTTAAATCAAAAGACCAGGTGAAAATAAATGCCATCATGCAAAAACTGAAGACCAGCTGCTCATTTAAACGCAACAGAACTAGTAAGATCTAAAGGCAACATTGTTACTTTGCAACCTGCAAATATCAGACTTTTTAATTGAAGTAACTATTACATTTCAGTTGAATTTTTGCTGATGCTGGCTTTTTAAAAAAAATTAAACATTTTTTATTTTCATTTATTATTGTTATTTTTGCTTTTCCATTTTTTCTTTTGAGCAGGGTTTGCCTTGAATTCACTAAATAGCCAGGCTGGCTTCAAAGTTGTGGTGATCCTTTGCCTTAGCTTTCCAAGTGCTGGAATTACAGATATGTCACTGTGCCCTGACCTTCTGACGAGGTCTTGTGTGGGAATTTATCTAAGTATCTCAGTTTTAAGCGGGAAGCAGGAATGATGGAGGGAAGGAGTTACTTTAAATCACTAAAGCAGCCAGGTATGGTGATGCATGCCTGTGATCTCAGCATTTGGGAGGCTGAGGCAGAAGGATCCTTGGGAACTCAAGTCCAGGCTGGGCTATATAGTGAGTTTAAAGCCAGTTTGGACTGCATAATGAAGCCTTGCCTCAAAAAACCAAAGAATAAAAATAAGTAAGTTACTAATACAGAACAGAGACATCATTAATTTCCTGACCCCTTTCTTTCTTCTGGTAAATTGAAGCCTTTTCTTGGTTAATGTTCATCTCTCTTGACCTCAGGTGAAGTCATTACACAAGGCAAACAGAAGCAACTCTCTATGTAGCATGAAATGTTATTTTAAAAAATTTATTATTATTATTTTAGTTTTTAAGACAGGGTCTTGCTTTGTAGTACAAGCTGGTCATCCTGCCTCAGCCTTCTGAGTGCTGGGATTACAAGTGTGTGCCACCACACCTGGCTCTCAGCCCTTTTATAAACTTTTTTCATTTTTTAATGAAAAAAAGAGAAAAAAAGAGACAGAGTCTCACCAAGTTGCCAAGGTTGGGAAAAGTTTATTTGAAATAGGGTCTTGCTATGTAGTCCAGGTTGTAGTCCTGAAACTTGTGGAGATCTTCCCACTTCAGCTTCCAGAGTGCATTACAGATGTGCACCACTACACCCATCTAGGCTGGCACTTTAGAGCTTCCTGCCCTAGCTTCCCAGAGTATTGGGATTACAGGTGTGCACCACCACACCTGGCTATAGTCTACTCTCTGCACATTCATTTTATTATCTACAATTTCCATTTACTTGTATAAATTTATTTATGGATTTGTGACTGGGCGTTTAGGCTGTTTCTAGCATCTTTATGGCATTGGTTATGGCCATGATATGAGTGAACTGTATTCTCGAGAGTAGGACAACTCGGGTAAAGCGAGACTTAACCTTTGGTCGGATGGCTCCGGATGGAAGGAAGAATACAAACTGTGGGCACTGACAGTGCAGCACCAGGACACACGGAATTGTGGTTGGATGGAGGGACTTGCTTATACCCACATTCCCATTTAAATGGGAGGAGTCACAATAAAAACGCTTGAAAATTAAAAGGGTACAAGTAATACAAAAAAATTGCTTGAAATTTAGTTAGAAATAAACAGCGAGAGAATAATTCGCGCACGGAAACTCGTAGCTGACCTTGAGAGGTTGGGGTGACCACTGGCCCTCACGCAAAGGAAAGAAAAAAGTCTAATTCTAGACGCAAACTGCTGATGCGGTGCACAGCACCCACCTCCACCTCCAGCTCCCTCCGCCCAGACCCTCTCCAGATGCAGGACCCGGTCCGGTCCTCCGCCCATCAGGGACAATGAAGGGCGCCTGCATCCTTTTGTTGGTGTGAAGGTGACCCTTCCTCTCCCCCTCCTCTTTCTCCAGCAGCGGAGACCGAGATCTGGAGTCCCGACGCACCCCCGCCCCCGCCCCCGAACCGGTAGCCTGCTCCTCACCTCTTCCAGCTTTCTCTTTCTTTACTGCTCGCGTTACCACAGACGCTGCGAGGTGCGGCGCGCCCACTGGGAGCCAGGAAGATGATTGGCGGAAAAATCCGCTTCCTAGCAACTAGCCCCGCCCTCTCTGCCAGGCGGCTTGTCTGGTACCCTGCGGGTACTCCTTCTCTTAGACTTTTCTGTAGGTATCCAAGAATATGCCTTCACATAGATTTGAAACGCTGAAACGTGCCGTCTCCATTACTCACAACCGAACAGGGGTCTCTTTCCGACAGATGTTGCCATTCCGATCACGAGTAAGAAGCTGTAGCGGCGCCGGCAAGTGGCGCGGAGCAGGCACATCTTGGCCACCTAAGATCCACAGACATGGAAGGACCGGCTGCGACGCGAAGAGAAAGGTCCCTCGTCTCCAATCCGGCGCTGTCTCCCTGGGTTCCTGTGGTTTCCTTGTTGGCTTCCAGACACGTCTCTTCTTCCAGGACCAAGGACTGCTCCCTCATGGCTGAGGTGAAAGTGAAGGTGCAGGCACCCGACGCGGTTCCGGTCGAAATAGAAAATAGGTAAAGTATTGAGGCTTAGGTCCCCATTCAGGACACTCACAGGCGGTCTGTCACTTTGGCATCGGACCATTTCTTTAGGAGTTCTCAGAAGGGGCCGGTCGAGGCGGGATAGCACCCGGGACAGTGATTCTGGACACACCGCCCCACGCCCTGGAGAGCGGAACTCTTAAATTCAAAACGGATTTGACAGTGCGGTTTATCCTGAAACCTGGAAGTTGTGTTATTGCATTCCCTCTGCATTAAGGCAGTGAATTGCATGAAAGAAGACACATATTTCCTGTAATACTTGTGATATGTGTTGTAGTCTTGGATTTTCTGTAGCTTCCGCAACAGAACATTTGGGAGAAGTTAGAGTGCGGTTGTGATCACAAATGCCAGGTGATTTCTCTGGACTGTTGAATTCAGGATTTTAGGGCACCTAAAGTCTCTCCCAATTTTATAGCACACCACTGTTTCTTTTAAATAGTCTTAAAAGAGCCCAAATTTCTCATGCTATCACGAATAACATAAGTATTGACTCTAAGACAAGATTTGGACTTGTTTGATAGGCACAGTCTCTCAGACAAGCCCCAGCTAGTTATAATGTTATGATAACAAATTTGGCTTCCCACCAGAAATGTCCACATTTACCTCCTGCTTACAGACTCAGGACTTTATTTTGCATATCCCAGCAGATAAGATTGAAATCTTTGTTTTTATTAGACTTTGCTCTAATTTCAAGTTCATATTTGTGAAGAATAGAAAAATCCTTTCAAACCCTTTCAAACAACACTAAGTATCTTTCTCACTAAGTATCTTTTTAACTTGCTTTGGTGTAGAACTGTCATAAAAAACCAGATTGCCAAATGTGAAAAAGGCACAATTCAAACTGTTTTGCTTGTATTTTTCCTCCTCTATCCCTTGAAACAAGTAAACATGATATTACTAAAACTTTTGTTTCTAGGATTATAGAATTATGTCATCAGTTTCCTCATGGAATCACAGACCAAGTAATTCAGAATGAAATGCCTCATATAGAAGCCCAACAGCGGGCAGTGGCCATCAATAGACTCTTGTCCATGGTAAGGAGAATCCAATTGGTTTCTTGTACGGTAGTTATTATGATTGCCATTGCCTCACATTATGTAGTTGTGATGGTTAATTTTGTTTACTTGACTAGAGCTGGTATTCCCAGATATCTGGCTAAACATTCTTTCTAGGAATGTTCTGGCAGAGATTAGCATTTCAGTTGGTCCTCCTTGGTGTAAGTGGACATAATATTCAGGGCCTGAATAGAACAAAAATGCAGAGGAAGTTTCAACCTACTCTACATGTCTGAGCTGGGGCATCAATCTCCTGCCATCATCACTTGGTACTTAGGGCCTTCAAGTTCTGACTGGAATCTACAGCACTGGCTCTGCTTCTCAGAGTTTTGAACTATAGTTTTGAAAGTCAGTCACTGACTTTCTCAAGTCTCCAGCTTGCAGAAAGCAGATCACAGAACCTCTCAACGTTCATCATTTCATGACCTGAACATGTAAAATGTTCTCTTTTTAATGAGACATGTGTGTATTTTTTCTCTGAAGAACTCTAATACATGAACCATAAACCTAGAAAATATGTTACACTGTAGTTGTGTCAAGTAAGACCCCAAACCAAGAATCAGTCCAGACTTCCTGAATTAAAAAAAGAAAGAATTATTACAGTTGTATTTATTAACCTAATTGGTAGGCAAGATCACATAAGTGTCTGTTTTTCTGTTTGCTTCCTGATGCCAGTATTGGAGCTCTCCTCTAAATCAGCTCCCTTCTGTGTGTAATATAGCTCCCCTCTGATTTTTCAAAGAAACTGTACAGTTCCAGAAGGGCAGAGGTTGTGGCAGAAGATAGTACTCCTCTGGTATCTGACTTTCATCACAGCTTTCTCTTCCTGCCTGGAGAACAGTCTCAGTGCCTTCCTCCCTTTCACCACCTTTGTTCCTGCCACCTACTTGTCCTATTGATTATAGGGTATAAGCAGGAGCAGTTGAAAGATTTTGAGCAAAAGTGATTGTTAATAGATCACTAAGTGTTTCTGATCTTAGCTCTTAAACAATGTTCACAGCTGTCCCCTCTCTCCATTCCTGCCCCTGCCTGTGTTCAGGTGATGGAACTTTACCTGGGCTATTGCAGCAGCATGCCAACTGGCTTCCCGGGCTTAGTTTGCCTTCAAGAGCCCAGCCTGATCTGTCTTAAGTGTGTTTGGACCAAGTTACTCCCTGACCTCTGATCTGCCACACAAATCCAAACTCCTGATCTGCCACACTACATCCCTGCCTTCCTCCGCAATCTCATGTCCTTTACCAATCTGCCTCATGCCAGAGGAAGCGGATTATGTTTCTTTTCCTGCTTCCTTATGCTGCTTTACACATCTGGGCCTTAGCTTATGCTGTCCTCCCTTGCAAGGTTCTTCTGTTTTTCCTTAGACTCACTAATTCCTTTGTCTTCAGGAAGCCACCCAGAGACCCCCAGGGGAACTCCTAAGGTGAAAGCCAATGAACCTCAGAAGTGTGGCAGAACATATACTTTGTCTTGCTTTTGGTGTAAAGATACTACTACCGTGGACCTTTTTTCCATAAGTTGACCTTTACACATGATTTTCATGTAATAAAATACAAAATATACACATCAGTAAAAGTCACTATTTATAATTTTATCATTGTGCTATTGAATATTTTTGCATGTTTAACTGTATAGCCCTCTCTGAACTTTTTACTTAAGTGGATTATATATTATTACACATATGTTTTTATTTTACTTTTTATCTTTTGATCATTCGAGACAAAGTCTTGTTAAGTAGTCCAGGCTGGCCTCAAATACATGATTCTCCTGTTGCTGGGATTATAGATGTGCAACTCTACACCCAGCTTAAATAAATTATGTTTTAATTTTTATTACATTTATTTATTTTCTCTTATTGCTGACATATTATACTTGACACCCAAAGTTAAGGAGAGAAAGGTCTGTTTTTACTCACAGTTTGTAGAGGTTTCAGTCCATAGTCAGCTGGCTCTAAGGCAGAGTAGCATTGCAGAGGGGCATGGCAGAGGAGAAACAGTTTATGGCAGATAGAAGGCAGCAAGCAGCAAGTGACAAGCAAAGAGCAGAAGCCCTCTTTCTGTCCCTTATATTTTATATAGGCTACCCACCCTTAGCGCAGGTAGCACTCACACCCAGGGTGGGGCAGCCTTAATCCAGCATTGTACCATTAACCAGCATCACATCTTTGATCCCAACATTACACATGCTGGGTCCAGCCACTTCTGAAAAGTTCCACCTCTGATCACATGAAGCTTTAGGGGGACATCTAGATACAAGCTGTAACATATTATTTGGATCCGAATATGGAGTTTTGTTGTTTTAAAGCGCCTTTAAACTTTTTTGTGTGTGTATTGATCGTATGGCCAAACCAGGATCTAGCATGCTTACATTATTACATTATTACATTATTAATATTGATACTTTGATATGTTTTGAGGTATGTTAGTTAACATTATGAAAGTACACTGTATGTGATATACAGGCAAAAACTTCAGTTTCAGGTAAATAACAAGTGTTGGTGGTAGAATATTTTAGTCTGGGTAATAAGAATATTAATGCATTAACATTTGATGTTGGAATTAATATGTCTCCAAAATAATTGGCTTCGTTTCTATTAAAATATCGCTTAGGGTCAGTTGGATCTCTTAAGGAGTAACGCAGGCCTTTTATACAGAATAAAGGACTCTCAGAATGCAGGGTAAGTACCTATCTTTTCAATTTTAAGAAAACTTTAATTACCACAAAAGTAATGTATGTGTTAGAAAAATAGTTGATACAAAACTGTGTAAACTTGTCCTCTGTATCATCCCTGTGTCCTGTCATATGTTCCATTTCCCAGTGTAACCTCTCAGTGATGTGGTGTGTGTCCTTTTAATAGATATATAGACATATAAATACTCACAGATGATTATATATCTATATATAATATCTTTTTCTTTCTTTCTTTTTTTTTTTTTAAACAAAAATGGGATCATGCTATCCATACTGTTTGTAACTTGCTTTTTCACTTACTGTATCTTGGACATCTTTTCATGTCGGTACATACAGCTCTGTCTCATTCTTTTTAAGGTAAGCCCATTTAGTAAATAAGTCACTATGGTGACTTTGTCTGCTGATTGATTTACATAGTCATGTAGATTATTACATTAATTGTCCTTTTCCCTTCTTAAGTCTATTTTATTCCCCTGCAGTAAAATGAAAGGATCAGATAACCAGGAAAAGCTGGTCTATCAGATCATAGAGGATGCAGGGAATAAAGGTAAGCCCATGGAGGACAAGTGGATGAAGTTTAGCAGGTAGTGTGTCCTGGTGCCATTCATATGAAAGGGAGGGAGAGGACAGAGCGAATACCCCTAATGTGTAGTAGGCTTGAAGGACACTCAAGGGTGGCCTTGATGGGAAGAAACATCTGAATTCTGTACCACATAAATAAACTATCTTTTCAAAACTTAAGATTTTTTGGGTCATTTTTTAGCTCTATGACTGCCTCAGTTTATTTTCTGTTGCTACCTAGTTAAATAGCACAGATGAGGTACTTTTCTTAAGGAAAGAAATTTGCTTGGTACTGTTCTGGAGGCTGGGAAGTCCAAAGGCCTGGGCCACATCTCGTGAGCGCCTTCTTGCTGGTGGGACTGCAGTGTAGAGTCCCATGGTGAGCAGCAAGTTCATCAGCAAAGGCTCACTTGGTGAACACAGCTGCTGACTGGGTGACATGGTACTTAAATTTTGTGAACCTCTGTTTCTTTGTCTTGGTGTAAATTGTGGATAATGACATCTTGGCAAGAACCAGATGGACATAGAATGCAGTGTCTCGACCTGTGTTCTTCATTGCTCTACTTCACTAACCCTCTTGATGAACTGTGCCAAGATTGCAGATGTCCCTAGGTGTGGTGGCACACATCTGTGATCTCAGCACTCTGGGAGGCTGAGGCCTGAGGATCACAAGTTTGAGCCAAGTCTGGTCAGTGCAGTGATTTAGAGGGATCATCTCAAAATAGTAAAAGGGGTGGGGTTATAGCTCAAGGTAACAGCCCAGTGCTCAATTCCCAATACTGGGAGAAGAAAAAGCTTTTTGTCAAAGTACTTGCTGTTAGCTTTTGTTTTCAGTAGTTTTTGAATGAGAAATAGCTATAGGAATAAAAACAAAAATCTGGGCTTGGTATTTAGCTCAGTAGCATAAGTGCCTGCCTAGCATATATCAGGTTATGAGTTTGATCCCCGGTACTACAAAAAAAAAGAAAACAAAAGTCCATAAACAATAGAATTCAACATACTTTACTTTGTTATAGGAATATGGAGCAGAGATATCCGATATAAAAGTAACTTGCCATTAACAGAAATCAACAAAATTCTAAAGAATTTGGAAAGTAAAAAACTTATCAAAGCTGTTAAGTCTGTAGCGGTGAGTATTTTTGTTTTTTCCCCCAAAATACCCACTTACATTTATTGTTGCAAGTATGTTTCAAATTTTATTGTTTGACTTAGGTTATGATTTAAACATAATTCCAGCACTTGGAAGACTGAGGCTGGAGAATCTCGAGTTTTAAAACCAGCCTAGGGCCAGGGATGTAGCTCAGCAGCCTGGCAAGTGTGAAGTCCTGAGTTCAACTTCCAGTACTGAAAATAAATAAATGAATAAAACCAGCCTAAATGGCTATATCCAGAGTTCAAAGCCAGCATGGACTACATAGTGAGATCTTGTCTCAACAGAACAAGGAAGTAGGCAGGCATGGTAATGCACAGCAAGAGGATCGCCATGAGTTCAAGGCCAGCCAGGACTACATATCAAGATCCTGTCTCAAAAGAAAAAAAAAGGGGGGTGGGGAGAGAAGAAAAGAAGAAGTGATTTCTATAAAACTAAAGGCAAAAGGAAATGTGCTCAGCACTGAAGTTGAGCTGATGGTCTTTCTGTGAGGGGCTGGTTAATCACTGTGTTGCTACTGTGCTGCACAGGAAACATGGAAACAGTGGGAGCTGCAGCTGCAGTGCTTAGCCCAGGCCTCTTCCAGAGCATCCTCCCTTTCTCCCCCAGTCCCAAGTGCAGGACACCTGCACTGGCCGCCGGGCTGTGAATGTGGGCACTCCATGGCCCCTTTGGATTTGCTAATTTGCTAAAACAGCTCATGGAATTCAAGAAAGAGCCATACTTCCTGTGATGGTTCTGTTATAGAGGACAGGAAGAACCAGCTGATGGAGAAAACAGTGGGGCAAGGACAGAGGTGTTCTGACATCTTGAGGCGTCTACATCTTGAGGATGCATCACCTTCCTGATGGGTCGATGTGTGACCACCACCAATGGCAGCAGTCTTAGTCACTGTCTCATTTCTGAGATAAAATACACAACACCCACAACCTAAAGGAGGAGAGGTTCATTTTGGCTCTTGTTTTCAGTCCATGGTCACTTGGTTCCGAGGAAAGAAGGGCATGGTGGAAGGGCTACTCCTTTCATGTGAGAAGGTAGATGCACCCTTCTAGCTCGCACCCCTGGTGACAACCTTCTAATCAGCCCCCACCTCCTAACAGTCAGCTGTCAACCCCCATTAGTCAGTCACCTTCCAAAAGCCCTGCCTATGAGTGCATGTGGCCTTGGGAATATCCTCAGTCTAAACTGTAATAAGCTCCCCAAGCTGTGATAGTTTTTGTTGGGTCTTCATTACGTAGACATGGCTGATTGTATTCTTGGCCACATAACTGAATTCAAGCTTTAAATAATCCCCTCATCCCTGCAAGAAGTTAGGCTAGTATCACATGTCTCAAAGCTGCAACCCTCTAATTAATTGCACGGACAAGTCCCATCCTGGAGCCACTTACAGGTCCCTTAGCATAGACCCAGGTGCGGTCCAAGGGTCCTGCCATGAACAAGGGTCCTCTTATGGGGAAGATCCAAAAATGAAGAGGTAACTTCCCATAGAGGGAAGAAAGACTAGCTGTTTCCTTAAGAAACAACTGAGATTCAGCTTTCTCACAGTTGAAGTAGGAAGTTATGGATAAACAAGGGGAGGAGGCCAGAGTGGGCATGTAGATTGGATTAGAGGTAAGGGAATCAGCTCTGTCCTTGGTTTAGTGCAGCGGTCCCTGTAGACATTCTCGTGATACGTGTTTGTGTACTGGAGTTGGTGCTGCACAGATCTCTTCACCCTGTCAGCTGGGAAGACCTAGGAGCAGCAGTGCCCAGGAGCTGGGAACACACCTAATGCTCATGTCCAGTTTCTAATATTGTTCTCCAATAAAGTTAGCCAGGGCTCCTCTGAGTAAGGGCTAATTCTAGGACTTGGGTAGAAAGTATATAAGCTGCTCCTGATATCTGGTCACATAAAAGAGTGGTAATATGCACACATGAACACACATGCACGCACACACAGTGCCAGGGGCATGTCAGGGATGCAGCACTAACTGAAAAGCTTTCAGTGCCCAAAACTGAAACAGTTGGAATAACTAAGTAGTGTTGGGTTGGAGCTCAGTAAATATTATAAGTCCACACAGATACTAAGTAAGAAATTGTCCACCTGAAAGGAGCTTAAGGAGATGACAGCCACATGTAATGTGGTCCCCTGGGTGGGATTCTGGAGAACAAGTCATGAGGAAGAAACTCATGGAGTTTGGAGCGAGTTGCTGTCAGGTGGGTGCAGGGGGAGAGCCTGGAGTCCCTGCACCTGCAATGTCTTGAGTCCAGGGGTTCCAGAGCAGTCTGGATACTATAGTGAGACCCCACTTTCTTCAAAAGAGGATGTGTCACTAATTGTAACATGTGTGCCATACTAATTCAAAATGTTAATAATAGAGGAAATAAAGTACATAGGAATAATTTGTTCATCTAAAATTGTTCTAAAATATAGGTTTTTTAAAAAATAGCTTTTAGAGGGCCAGGGATTTAGCTCAGCAGCTCAAGTGCTTGCCTGGTAAGCACGAGGTTGTGTGTCCCCAGTACCAAAAAAATAAAATTTATATATATAATGTTTTAGAAACTGTCATAAACACACTAACTATGCGTATTCTTCCCTAGGCTTCCAAAAAGAAAGTGTACATGCTGTACAACCTGCAGCCAGACCGGTCTGTGACTGGTGGGGCCTGGTATAGTGACCAGGATTTCGAATCTGAATTTGTAGAGGTGCTTAACCAGCAGTGTTTTAAATTCCTACAATCCAAGGTGAGACAGAATTGAGGGGATATCACAAGTACTTTTTTAAAAAGTATCTTCATAAAAGATACTTAATCTTACATATATTTTGTAAGATTGAATCTAAAATGCTGAAATGGGTCAGTTTTACTGAACACAGGACGTTCTGCTGGTTTGACTCCATATAAATTGCATTCAGAAGGCATGTGTCAGTATTGTTGCTTACATCTCTTATATTTCAACCATACAGGCAGAAACAGCTCGAGAAAGCAAACAGAATCCAATGATCCAAAGAAATAGTTCATTTGCGTCTTCACATGAAGTATGGAAATACATCTGTGAACTGGGAATCAGTAAGGTCAGAACTTAAACTTTCTTAGCTTTTCATGTAGAACTTACTGCCATCATAAGGATGCAGCTCATGTGCTTCTGTTGTGTTTGATCCACGCCATTTTCTGGTGATGGCCCTGAGTGTTCCCCAGAACCTGGTTGGGGTCCATCAGGCACTGTCTGCTCTGTCCTTGAGATAGGGACATGGGCAGCAGACTGCAGGCCTGCCATGCAGTTCATCACCCAGAGTCAAAACACTTTCTTGGGGACAGTTTAGGAAGTGCACATAATAGCAGATACCTTATCACTTGTCATCACCAGCATTTTCCTCCTTAGATGTCAGTGGTATTGTTAGCATGTCCCTGTGAGGGACATGTCATGATCATTAGCGCTTAGGTGGCACATGGACAGGGCATCTTCACTTTTGGGCCCCAGATTTCTCTCTTCTAATGAATTGTGAACTTTAGTTTTGCTGTTTTTGTTTATTGTTTTGGCTTTGGTTTTTATGCAGGTGTGGTGCTAGTTTGTGTGTGTAGGATACTAGGGGCCAGCAATGATAGATCCAAGATCTTTATACTGAGGCACATCCTCAGCCTTTTTTGACACAGGGTCTCACTGTGCAGTTCAGGCTCCCTTGAACTTGCTTATGTAGCCCAAGCTGGCCTCAAACTCACAGCTATCCTCTTGCCTTACCTTCCCAGAGTGCTGGGATTGCAGACATACACCTTTGTGCAGAACTTATTTGTTATCTAGGCTATCTTTCTGCTCAGATGTTTTAAGATTTCCCATCAAATTCTTGTCAAAAACATATTACTTCAGGGCTGGGAGTGGTGGCACATGCCTGTAATCCCAGCCGTTCAGGATTCCATGTTTGCAGAACTGTGAGTCCAGGGCCAGCTGGGCAGCTTTGCAAGAGCCTGACTCAAAATAAGCTGGTGACGTAGCTCAGCTGCAGGACCCTTGTGTAGCATGTGAGGACCTGGAGTCTATACCCACCTTCATAAAAACAGGTGACTTTTGGCTCATGAAGACTCCGCCCCTGGCTTTTTAGTGGTTGTGTGCTGACTGGGACCTTTGTCATTGTCTGTGTGCTTCCTGAGACTCCTTCAGCACCATTTCCTCATGTCACGTGGACTTATTACCCTCTGGTGTCCCTCATCTTGTGTCCTTTCTAATGTGTCCCTTTTTAGGTAGAGCTGTCCATGGAGGACATCGAAACCATCCTGAACACCCTCATTTACGATGGGAAAGTGGAAATGACTATCATTGCTGCCAAAGAAGGCACAGTGGGTAGTGTGGACGGACACATGAAGCTGTACAGGGCCGTCAGCCCGATCCTCCCACCCACGGGCTTGGTGCGGGCGCCCTGTGGCCTCTGCCCGGTAAGCTGAGCAACTCTTTACCCTCAGCCACCACACACACAGGTGCCACCTCAATAAGCAGAGCAAGTGTGCACTAGTTTTCCAGACTTGTAGGGCTGACCAAGGCCTGCCAAAACCTCCATATAACTTTGATGAACAGACCTTTTGAAAAACGAGTCCTTGCCTTACCTCTTTCATGGGATGGTCAGGCTAGGGACAGTTGCACTTTCTGTTCCTTGTCCTGAGTGCACCCTTTGATGAGCACTAGTCATTTCACTGAGGTAGAGAAGGCAGCGAGAGCTTTACAGAATCTTTTGTGGCCAGGCTGGCCTTTCTTACTGATTTTTATATGTGACTGCATTGAATCCTCCTAATGTCTTTGAAGTGAGTGGTGGTATTTCCTATAAGCAGGGGCTTGGGATGAGGGATATGGCTTGGTAGCATAGCACATGCTGACATTCAAACTCAGTTAACTCATTCTGGCATGCCCTGGCATGCACTTTCACTCACGTCCAGGTAGCTGGTTAGCACCACCTGTGTGCTGCAGGCACAGAGGCCACTAGAGAACATGAAATGTCTGGTCTTGAGGGCATTAAGCTGGTAGGCTGCTCATCTGTGCTGAATGTCTCTGTCCTGGCCCCCATCTGTATGCAAAGTGCACATTGTCCTGATTTCAGCTTCCAGGTAATAGGCCTCACATACTGAGATTTGTGTCCAGAATTGCTCATGGGAAGGAAGACAGCTAACCATGAGCATCTGGCGAGTTAATACTAAGTCACTTGAATGTGTAGGTCTCTCATATTGTTCTGCTGTGTGCTGTGGTAAACAATCTTCCTGCTCAAGAGCAAGCTGGTACAGAATCCTGAGGACTACAGTCCTAATTCCTTTCAGTTTGCAAACACATGACCAGGTCAGGTTGGGCATAAACTTTTTTTTTTTTTTAAAGGTCTTTGATGACTGCCATGAAGGCGGTGAGATTTCACCCTCTAATTGTATTTACATGACCGAGTGGCTCGAATTTTAATAAAGAGCTATGAACTTTACTGACATTTTGCAAATGAGGTTACTTCAAGAGCAACTAATTGAGTTTATAACGGAACTTTGAATTTCCTTGAAAACATACTTCACCATCGTGGCTACAGACTTGCTGCTTTGACAGCCTTTGCTTCTTTATGTTATGAAGACTGAATCTGTGCTGGTAGAGTACCACCAAAAACGGGCTGGGCTCTGGAGAACCCACTCTGCAGCACTGGAGAGCCTTGGCCTTTGCTGCTCTGGAGGTTTGGATGACTCAGAAGCCAGAAGTCTACCATGCACTTGGTAATGGCTGGAGCACAGAAGTGTTTAAGGTTAATTTGTTAACGTGTTCACTGGGAACATTTAGCTGCTTCACTTCTGCCTGTGGGACTGAAATACAAGCAATGTAAGCAAGAATACTGACGGGTGCTTTCTGAATGCAATTTGGATGGAGTCAAACCAGCAGCAGAACCTCCTGTGTTCAGTAAAACTGAATAATTTCAGTATTTTAGATTTAATTTTGCAAAATTACATATATATATGTATATGTATATATATATGTATGTATATATATATATATATATATATATATATATATATATAACTAAGTATCTTTTATGAAGACACTTTTAAAAAAGGACTTGTATGAGTGTCCCATCCCTGCTGTTCAGGGAGGCAAACATGAGCCAGCTGGCCAATCTGAGCTCAAGACCCGCCTTGGGAGACTGAACTGAATCTTGCTCTTTTTGGCTACCTCTGCCTGGGATTCCTGTGCTGGGCAGCACTGCTCAGTTCTGTGGGCTTGAGTTAATTATGGTAGGAATGAAGACTGTCAGAACAATGTCTTTCTTTCTTAACTGTATATATTAGGATTTTTTTTTCTTTTGAAAGAAGACAAAGTATTACAAATGGTTGTTGTTTATATACATTTATAGGAAACAAAGCAAGGCAGAGTAATGCAATTACTAATTACAAATGATTAAAGTAAAATTAAATTCTGATTGTAAGTTTGGTCAAATCAGTGATAACCAGTCTCTAAGAACATTATTCTACTAATGTATCTAATTTGCTTTTTACTAACTTGTCAAATAAGTTTTGTTCAATGTAATAAATTCAGATAATCCCCAGGTGGAAAAAGTAAAATGAAGACTTGTCACATGTACCTGCCAAATTTTCATTCCCCAAGATAGCTGCTATTAAAAGTTCAAATGTCTTTTCCAGACTTTGATCATGTCTAGAAACCAAGACTCTTTGCCTTACGGTGCCTCTCAATCCTCTGTAAGCATAAACAGTCTAGGAAATCCCATTTCTGCCTCAGACCCAAATTCTTGAACATTAAATGTGAATTCAGTGGAAATTGAGGCAATATTTAGCAAATAGCCAAAAAAAAAAAAAAAAAAAAAAAAAGGTTGGGAATTTAAAAAATTGTTTTGTTTGAGGTATATATGATCAGAAGAAAAAAATCTTGGAATGGTTCAAAGAACTCTTTTGGAAGTTAAAAGGTTGAACTCTGCAGAACAAAATGTGAAGGATAGAAAGGCATTCTGTGTTGCTTTTGGGTTTTCTGGTACTAGGGACTAAAATCAAGGCCTTCATATCCCTACCTCTTGGTTAACATACTTTATCTTGAGATAGGGTCTGGCTAAATCACTAAATCGCCCATGCTAGGACACACCATGTTTGAGCTTCTGATCCTCCTGCCTCAGCCTCCCAGAGTATAGATAACAGGTATGCACTTAATGCCTAGCTGGAAAGGTTATCTTTTGTTTGCTTGTTTGGGGAGAAATGTTACTTATATTTTTTGGTACTGGGAATTGAGCTCACGACCTTGCCAGGCAGATGATATGCCACTGAGCCATGTCCCCAGCCAAGAGAAAAGTTATCTTAAAAAATACTTGTATCAAATTCCAATTATTGCCATGTGTTTTATCTTGCAACACGCTCATTTTGGTTTTTTTCCATCCTTAATCAGAATTACCCCAAAGCAGTTGGGTCAGTTAATGCCTGTGGCTACAGTCCTCAAACACATGACTTGGATCTGGCCACAGTGGCAAAACTTCTAATTCACAGTGTGCCTCCCAACTACTCTAATCCATACGGATATAACTTACTATAATTCCTGGACACAGGGTTATAGACACATGTATGTGCTCCCCAAATTTAAACACTACAGGATGAAGTTAATTTTTCCTAGAAAAATCCAAAAACTGGCTAGACTTTATCATGCTTACCCATGGCAACAACTCAGACAGAGCTGAACTTTCTGTACAACAGTCAGTCACCTGGTGGATATTATATGAGGCTGTGCTTCTGTTCCTGGACTGACCCAGGCACTGCCTGACTCAGCCTCCCTGTGTGTCAGTCTCCCTCACCCTGTCTGAAGGAGCAGAGAGCAAGGTCACCTGTGGAGGGTTTCATATCCTGAGCCAGCTGAAACCCTAGTCATGTTTCGAGCTCTAAGCTGATTCTCTGGACCTTTACTCACATTTCCTTTCCCTAAAAGAGAAAAGTTTTATTTCTACAAGGAAAAGATTGTAGATATCCAACATACATGAAAATGTTTAGCTTTCATCTGGACTGAGATGAGAAAAGCTGGGGCCCATTTCTAACTTACTCTCTAGATACCTAAGGACTACCTTGAAGGTGAGTAGCAGCTCAGCTGTGTGTCCTTGGGTCCCTTGGCCATGGGAGGAGCCCTGCTGTAGTCCCCAGCAGTTCAGGAAGACTTAGATTCTGTGGAAAATGAAATGCTGTGTGTGACCTGGAGCAAGGCAGGAAATGAGTGTTCTCAGGTGCTTCTGGAGTCTGACCCCCTGTGATGCCTGGTGCCAGGGATGGCATCCCTGCCCTCTCTGCCCAGGGCTGTGGGCAGTGGGCACTGTCCTGATTACGAGGGCGCCTGCAGCATGGACTTCACCACGCTGATCAGCTCGTGGAACTCTGTGTTCTGGAAGTGGCCGCGGTCAGTGAATTTGTACAGCTTGGCCCCCAGCTTGTCTGCCACTTCTTGCTGTTCCTTCCAGGGCAGGAAAGGGTCATCTGTGGAGCCAAACTGTACAATGTGAGTGCAGTTGGCCTTGATCTTCTCCCACTGCCAGGGGCGGCTGAAGTATCCTAAGGAGTAGAAATAACCTCTCAGTGCTCGGGTAGTCACTACCACCTCGGGAACCCCGGAATACCCAGCGGGGACCCTGCAGACATAGGCCCAGACCCTCCTGAGAGTCGGAAGCACTTTTTGTTTCTGGATACTGACACGGTGCTCCTGTGAAGAGTAAGTGGCCAAATAAAAGGAGACCCCTAGGGCTTGGGGCTGAGCTATAGTTGGAGAGAGGCCCACCTGCCATACCTAGATACAGCCAGAGCTGGGCGGAAGTGCTTCTGGGCTGTTTGATGTCCCTACTGCCTGAAAGCTAGGCCCATTTCACAACCTGAACAGCTGTTTGTCAGAAGGCTTTCCTGAGATTTCTGGCTTTAGACTTACCACTTGCACGCTCATTTTCATCGCCCAAGTCTGATGTGTATGCCGACACTAACACAATAGCATAGACACAATGTGTCTCTGCATACCTGGGGAGGGAAAAAGGGTGTCAGCCAAAATATGCCATGTCTGGTTACCCACGAGTCAACAGACCATGTAAGTCACTTGATAGCTCTTCCTGGAAACCAGTGCTATAGGCCACTGAAGTTGATGGGAAAGTGGCAAAGAGACTGCAGAGCTATAGCCGTGTGTGTGTGTGTGTGTGTGTGAAATAGGGACTGAACCCAGGGCCTTTGCACTGAGCTGTATTCCCAGACCCTTTTTTAGTTTTTTTTAAGATGAGGTCTCACTAAATTGCTAAGACGCCCAGACTGGGTTTGATCTTGTGAACCTCCTGCCTCAGCTTCCCACAGTGTTGAGATTACAGGTATGGGCCACCACATTCAACTAAACTCCTATTCATTTTTCAGGTAGCCCAGACCTCTTGTACATTCCTTTCTCAAAAGAGCAAAAGATATGTAATCCTTCTTTCCGATGTACATCCCTCCACCTTTAATGTGCTACTTAGTTCACAAGCAGGTACTTAGGCTAAGCTCCAGAGCATCAGATGCAGAGGGGCTGGGGCTGGGGCCCAGAAATCTGCATTTTAAGGCATGCCCTCTTCCCTAACCCAGCTGACAAATGCAAGTGGTCTGGGAACCCCATCTGAAGAAATGGTGTGGTGCCAGAAACAAACCTGCATTACTGCATTATGGCCCAGCCTTACTCATCTGTGAGGGCAGGTGCAAGCCTTGTTGGTCTTAGTCCCTGGTTCCCCTTATGCTGCTCAGCAAGTGGCACTAGCTAACTGAAGACACTGCCTCGCTCAGAGACCAGGCCAAGGCGGGACGTGGGATAGGGATAGTCTCAAGAAGCCTCCTGTGCCAGGAAACGCTTTGGGTCAGCATTTTGTTCTTGGGCCTAAACTATTATCCCCTACTCTTTAATGCTGAAAAATGGCAAACTTACAGCAAAGTTGAAAGACTAAAGTATCTAAATTTGTTAAATTTGCCATAGTTCACTCTCGCTTTGGTAGCTATCTTCTAAGGACAAGGAGACTGTTTTAACCACAATTCCATTATTATAGCCAACGTTTAACATTGACATTGTAGTATTACCTGTATCTCTTTTTCCCAAATTATACTAAAAACAACCTTTAGAACTAGTTTTCCCATCCTAGGTCCAGTCGAGGACCATGCACATGTTTGGTTTTCATAACTTTTTTGTCACTTTTCCATTTTTTACAAATGACACTGACATGGTTCAGTAAGAGCTCAGGGCAGCTGTTTGTACACTGCCCACTAACCTGGATTGGTTTTTCTCATAATTAGACTGAGCTCAAACATTCCTGGCAAGATCGCTTGATAGGTAGCTACATGTCTGTCCCACTCCATCCCGTCAGGGCTGAAGCCAGTCTGTCCTGTTACTGGGAAGAGCAAGTTTGCTCACCAGGTCACCTCCATAGTGCTCTCTATTGTAAAGGCATAGTTTCTACTTTGTGATTCACAAGAAGTCTTTGGGGGTCCCCTGTGATTGTGTCCTTTCCTGCCCCCCCCCAAATTTACACTGAGGGTTTTACACTTGCTTTTCTCCTTCCCTCTCTTAGTTTTAGAAGTTGGTTCTTAGAATGCTGCTGCCAACTCCACAGTAAATTCAAGGGTCCTACAGACAAGGCCAATCCCCCCAGGGAGTGACTTGAGAACACCTTGAGTTGGGACAGATGGAAGCAATACAGGGATCTCTTCTTCCAAATAATCCTGGCAGCTTATTAACATCCAGTATGCCAGGACTGTACCACAATGGAGTAGCTCTGGGCTCTAAGGCATAACTATTAGCACAGCTGTGATCACTATGGCTGAAAGCTTCCGGAATTGGGCAAGATTCCGTGACCTACAGGTCCAGCAGCCTCGTGGCTCAGGACCAGCAGCCATATAAATGAAACTATTATCCTTTGTCATCCAGCTTAGGGAACATGGGAGAAGCCAACCCTGTCAGGCCAGCTCAGCCAGGAAATCCCCGGACCTAAGCTACAGAGGGAGACACAATGCTCCAATGGGGAACACCTCTGAACTCTAAGGATGGAGTGCTGCAGTAGCTAGGGGTAACAGACCCTACCACCAACAAATCTTAGGGAGCACTTGCTGTATTCCAGGCTCTCTTAGGCCCTAGGGTTTCAGCCTCACAGTAAACAAAGTCCACCTTCATGGAGTTTGTGTTCTACTGGCAGGAGACAGGAAATAAAAAGGTATCGTATGATGGAAAGTTCTAGAGATAATAGAGGAGCAGGTGCCACCAAGATGCACCTACTGTTTCCTGCAGTGGCGAGGAGCCCCGGTGGCAGGAAAGAAGGGAGAGGGTGACAGGCAGAGCCCAGAGCTCCTGGGGTTTGAAAAGTATCGTTGTACCCTAGTTCAAGCAATTCCTACTTTTCTCACTTCACCAGCCAAACCAGGAAGGAATTAAGACAATCGGGTTACCACAGAAACTAGGTGAGCCAGGCTCATGAAGGCACGGTGCCAGCAGCACGCACCTCATGGCTGCGATGGCGCCAGAGCTGTGGCCTATGATGATGGTCTTCTCGTCACACTGCAGCTCCGTCTCCATGAAGGGCAGCCAGATGCTCTCCCGGGCTGTAACTGAGGTTCAGGATGAGAAAGTGTCATTTGACAGGGACAGGATTGGCCCAAGGTCACCCCACCTTCTAACAGACCACTGACTACTCGGTAGACACTGGAAGCTTTTAAACTGCACTGCAGACCAGGAAGTGGAGTTGTTCTGATAGTGGCTCAGACTTATGTGTTGCCGGCTGAAAGACCTGTCTATACTATGTGTAAATAGTTTTGCTTTTCCGTGTTCTTGTTTTAAAAATACTGAGGGAATAAAAACATAATTCATATTCCAGTACTCGGGAGGCTGAGGCAGGAGGATCATTGCAAATTCGAGACCAGCCTGGGCTACAATGAGAGCTTAAGACCAGCTTAAACTGCATAGCAAGACCCTGGTCCCAAAAAGACAAAATAAACATATATATATATATATATATATATATATATATATATATATGTATATATATATAATTCAGAAGTTTTAATGTAAACTTTCAAACTTAAAAACTCTTGACAATATTGTAAAATATATGTATCTGTATGTTCTTTCCAGAGACAAGCCACAAGTATACCCAGAACAATAAACACTAGCACATTTTTAAACATTAGGCTCTCAGACTGTAAAGTATCAATATCTCTGCCTAAACTAGGACACCCATAGATTCTGCCTGAAAAGTACACTTCTAGAAAATTAAGTTGCTTACAAAGTTTAAAATTAAATTTAACAAGTCCAAGTGTTCTTCTTGATACTTACTAGCATCTTCCAAGCGTTTTAGTTTATACTGTCCTCCCAAAGCTACTTGCCTCATTCATTTGTAGTTACATGTTTATCTTTGACTTCTTTACTATGATATTCCTGTTCCCTACCCTGCCAAATGGTGAGATCAAACCACCACAAACTGAGGCCATGTATATATATATTTTTTTTGCGGTACAAAACTGAGGCCATTTAAAAACAAATTTAAGGCCCATCATGGTGGCAACATGTTTGTAATCCCAGCACTTAGGAGGCTGAGGCAAAAGGATGGCTCCAAGTTTTAAGTTATCCTGGGCTACCTAGTGAGATCTTGTCTCAAAAAATATAATAAACAAAATAAAAGAAACAAGTTTAAAACTTACTTGGGTCAGGCATGTTTTTAGCCAAACACTGGAAACCAGGTATCTATAGTACAAGAGGGAAAAAAGCTATAATACAGAGCTTAACTGCAACTAATACTTTACTAATATGAAAAATGACACGATACAATCTTTATTAACTGAATAGGTACTTGCTTGTATTGAAATGAAGTGGGTTAAGTAATTGCTCCAGGAGTCCACATGAATATACCATCCCTCCTTATGAATCCCCACCTGTACCTATTCCTTATCAGCTCTGTAGAGCTCTACATAGAACACTACCTGCATTTGCCTATTTGTGTCTCTCTGTCTAATGCATACACCTACAGAGAGGCTGCAATGGAAGCGTTCTGTATGGACTAAGCTGACAGGAACCAAGTGCGCTATGTCCCCAGGGAGTTAACGAACCTTGGGACAGAAATCTGGGTATCTCCCCCCCCCCCCCGGTCCCAGAATGGACCTTTTGGGCTGAAGGCTGCCTGAGGTTTTCTGCCACTCCGCTAAATTCTATTTCACAGGCCCGCAATAGAATTTATTTACTCAACTGGGAGTTATTGCTGTGCTGAAATTCTCTTCTAGGGGTTAACTCAGGAAGTGCTCTAACTGCTGGAATATGGGACAGGGTTTTAAGACCACATCTACGTGAACAAGACAACCTGTAACAGGTTGATACCATGTTGATACCATGTTGATAAAGCTTATGGCCAAATTAAACAATTACCCTGTATTGTTTACAGGGTATATACACAGGTTGTAAAACATTAGTTTTAAGAAAATCAAATGAAAAAACCAGGATGTTTTCGTGACTCATTGCATTATTCTTACTAGAATTTCCTACGGTTTTTGGTTTATACGCATGTGTTGCATTCATGCTTTGTCTGTAGTAAGTATTACACACAGTATCTTTTATAAACATTAGGAGCAGTGAGCATTGAAGATATGAAGTCGGGACACCCTAAGTGGGAACGGGCAGCGGAAGGGCTGTGTAATCCCCACAGTTCTTTTCGCTCTAAAAACCGTCGCCTACCTGCTCCAGCGCCCTTTTGGCCCAGCCGTACCAGCCGTGGGTGGCCACGTCCCCGCCTCCATTCCCGGGCACGATCACTGCCTTGGCCGGCACGACCATGAGTGCCTAGCTGGGCTGCGGAGCTTCGGGGAAGCGGTGGGGACGCCTAGAGGGAGGGCGGCGACGTCTTTCCTTGTGAGGTGTCTTAGGCCGCGGCGATCGCCCCCAGGATCGTCCCGCTCCTTAGTTTCTGCGCTGTGCAGGTCTCTCCCGCCGAGTGAGAGCAGCTAGCTGGCTTCTTTCCGGTTTCGCTTTTGTCCCTGCTCGCAATACAGATACTCCCGGCCTTCGCGGCGTGCAGAAAGCCCTTATTCGTGTCCTAGTTGAAGGATGACAGGGACAGTCACATAGAGAGGGACTGTACTAGTAGTGCTGGGCTCCGTAGGAAGCCATTATAGCAACTGACAAGAGGAAACCCGTGAAGTTCAGCTAGACAAGGTACTTAACGAAGACAGCGCCCACAAGCAACTGCGCATGCGTCCCGTTCCCGGACACACCCTCCCCTCTCCCGCCCCTTCTGCAAGCTTGTGTTCTCTTCCCAGCAGTCTTCTGTTCCTTCGGCGCCGCCGCTCCCACGTCCGGCGTTACACGTCGTCCGTCTCGCTTCCCAGTATCCAAGGCAATGAGGGTGGGTTTCCTCACGTCACAATAAGGGCCACATTTTCAGGAGTGCTCACTATATCTATAGAATGACCCGGAAGGCTTTTGAAGTTTTCCGACGCTAGAACCTCCAGAGGTAAAATAGAGACGCGTGTGTTCCTAGGAAATGTGGTTTTGAAGTGCAAGGCGGTATTGGCTTGCCGGCTGTATCATGGCGGCATGACTTCTCAGTGTCACTTCCGTTCTTCTGCCCGGACGCGCTTTCTGATTCGCCAATATACTTCTCTGTAGCGTAAGGTAATGGGGCGCTGACCAATTGGCCGAGAGCTGAGTTGGACTTGTGGAGACCCGGAGCTGGAGCCGGACTTTTGCAGCTGTGGGCGCGTACGCTGAGGACAGGTGAGAGATTCTCGGCAAGTGAGCGGCGAGCGCGCGCTTCAGAGGACTCAATCAAATGCCCGGGGAGATGGGCTGCTTCTGGGATGATCCCTTTTCCTGAATGGCAGGGGAGCTGGAGGGAGTTGTTGACCCAGGAATCTGCGAAAGTGAAGCATCCTGCACCCGGCCCGGCGGCCGAGGACCGGATTCTGATTTCTCGGCCTCCGGCCCGAAGGCCCACCCCCATTTGATAATTCAAACGCTTTAGAGGTTTGTTTTGTGACAGGTAGCAGCACACTCCCGAGGAGGAGTAAATTTTTCTTAATCTGGTCAAGCGGGATCTCTGTATCCTAAAAGTTAAGTGTTAGTGAGATAAGAATAGTTTACATTTCTTGGTAGATGTCCTTGCAGTATCTGTCCAGATATTTCATTCACTCACCAATTCATTCATTCAACTATCGACCTCTCAGATCCCTTATTGTTTGAAAATTTGGTAAAAGCCATAGACTCATCTCCCGAGAAAAATGAACATTCTCCTCTGCACAGTTTTGCGTACAGCTTCAGAAGATGCGTGAACTAGTGTTCATTGTGTGCCCATGGTTAAGAATCAGTGATCTGGATAAGTGAGAGAAGGTGACAATGAGAAGGAAACAGATTTTACTATGTAGATAATTAAGAACTGGTACTTTTAAGGACCTGTGTTGAGAAGGAAGTGTTCATGTAATATTTGCTGATAATTGGGGCATTAGAACTTTCTCTCGCGTCCATCCTGTGTTCCTGAACTCTCCAGGAAGCTGCGGAAGCCTGTTTGTATGCAAGCTTCAGGTAGTGCATGCTTGTGCCACATCATGAACACATTCATTGTGAAAAGTTGGTACATGTATGGGACACACCTTATTGCTGTTACATCCCTTCCGTTCTCTCCCTTTAGCTTAGATTTCCAAAAACTCCATCTCCCTATTTCCAAAAGATCTGTTTCCCTATTTCTGTTACCTTTTATTTTGCTCTTTGATTTATGTATACTTTGGGTTTCTCATAGAAGCGAAACCAAGAAGTTTGTGTGTCAGATTTATGTCACTGAATATCATGGTCTTAAAGTGCATCCATTTTCTTACAAATGACTCCAGTTTAACCTTTTTATAGTGCTACATTGTGTATAAATACATTTTCTTTATCCATTCTTGGTTAATGGACATATAGGCTGCTTTCACAATTGGCATGGATTATTTTTCCTTTTTGTTTTGTTTCTTTTTTTTCTTTCTTTCTTTTTTTTCTGGTATCAGGGATTGAACTCATGACCTTGTGCTTACATCACTGAGCTAAATCCCCAGCTTGTCATACATTTTTAAATTTGCTTTTTTTTTTCCCCCTGCTTTTCCTGAGAGACTTGTCCCCTTGAATCCCAAGTTTGGATGTTGGAACCTTAGATTTTAGGGCATATATAAGAAGTATAAGAACACAGTGAAACTGGGAATCATTTGGATTTGAAAGCGTAGTCTGAGGATTATTTATTGACCAGAGCCTTTCAAGACTTGAGCACAAGCAACCCTAGTGAGGAAAGAGGTCCAGGTGAGACTTGGCATAATAACAAACTTCCCTCTGTCATTTTGGTGACAAAAGTAGAAAGACTTCGGGTCAGGAATGGTTCCCATAATGAATTGGACTCTGATAACTATGTCATTCTTTTCTCCACAGTTAACAAAATGGGGAGGGGAAAGGACACCAAAACAACATGATTACTTGGATCATAATGTTTAATGCAGTATTTGCCTTCACTGAGTAAGGAAGGAAGGGTGTCAGAAAGACAGGTGCTAAAGCAGGGTTCAAAACTTGCCCTGCGGCAGAGGGTTGAAGTTGCCTTGTGTCAGCTGATGTGGGATCTGTGAGGAGGCTTAAAGTAGTTAGTAAACTACATGGCATTAGAGATGATCAGATCATTGTAAACTTCCCACTTTATTGTTTGTAAGTGCTAGAGAGAAAGATTGAGAGAAGAGCAGTAGTAAAAGACAAGTGTGAACTAGCTGACTCATGGGGTCAAGGGAAAGGCAGATACTGCAGTGACTGAGGGGTCTTTCCCAACTAGGCATTCAAAAAGCACTATGTTAGAAGACCATCTTCTTTTTGGGGGGTTTAAGTGAGATCTTCAGATATAACTAAAGCTTTTTCTTTAGTTTCTTTTTAGACGATGACAACGTATCTGGAGTTCATTCAGCAGAATGAAGAACGTGATGGTGTGCGCTTCAGTTGGAACCTGTGGCCATCCAGCCGTCTGGAGGCCACGCGAATGGTGGTCCCTCTGGCGTGTCTCCTCACTCCGCTGAAGGAACGCCCGGACCTGCCTCCCGTGCAGTATGAGCCTGTGGTTTGCAGCAGGCCCACCTGCAAAGCTGTCCTCAATCCACTTTGGTATGAATTCTTTTAAAAACATTATAATGGCAAATATAGCAAGCTACTATTGTTACCCACTTGTACATATCATTCAGTGTGGGCAGGTTATCCAGTTTGAGATAAATAGTTGATGGGATTCTCAGGGAATGTGTGCTTATAGAAATCTCTCTGGCCTTACACCCCTGATAAAATTGGAATCGTACAGGAATGAGGGGCAGAGGTAGAAGGGGAAGACTTGGAAGTCACTATTTTGCTGATTATGATTCACTTTTGGCTTAACTGTAGACTTCATGGAGTGGCTTGTAAAGTATTTTCTAAGAGCATTCAAAAACTTTAGGCCATATTTTCACACTTACCTGGTGTAGTGATCCTGTTTGGACAGAAATAGTAGGCAGAAAAAATTTTAACTCTTAATGATGTTACTGTTAGTGTAAATTTTTACTACTTGACATAGTAACCTATAATATTTTTCATATAGGCATTATTTGAAAGACTTATTAAAAAAATTTTTTTTTAAGAGATGAGTCTCACTGTGTTGCTGAGCATCATTTTGAGCTTATAGGCTTGCATAGTCCTCTTGTTAGCCTCTTGGGTAGCTGGGATTACAAGAGTGCACCCCACTCAGCTGAAATAATTTTGAAACAGCTGGAGAGTATCAAAGTAAGGGAACATTTTTTGCTTTATTCATATACTGGTAGTGAAGCCATTTAAAAATTATTGAGGGGTTTAGAATAGAGAAGAAAAGCTGGGCCTGGTAGTGCACAGCTGTAATCCCCAGCATTTGGGAGGCTGAGGCAAGAGGATTGCTGTGAATTTGAGCCCAAGTTACATACGTAAGTTCAAGGCCAGCCTGAACTGCGTAGCAAGAGACTGTCTCAAAAAAAAAAAAAAAAAAAAAAAAAGAAAAGATTTACTTATTCTTCATTGCAACCTTTGATGAAAACTATTGATATACTTAATCAGCTGGAATTCTGTTTGCAGTGAAACTTTTCAGGCTTTTATCTTTATACGCACATATCAAGCACGTCTGTGATTTATTGAGTTTCAAATTTATATTTCACAGCTTTAAGAATGGTACTTTCTGATGGAATTTTTTTTTCTCACAGTCAGGTTGATTATCAAGCAAAACTTTGGGCTTGTAATTTCTGTTTCCAAAGAAACCAGGTATGTGAATTATTTTAAAAGAGGCTGTATGTTTTGTTTTAGCTGCACTGTGACAAAGTACTGTGAATGTGAATTTCTGCCCTTGCTGGTGGGCAGCAGTTCATGCTACTCCAAGTGATGGCTTCGTTAAGCACAGTATTGCATGCGGAACTCTTGGGCCTTTTCTGTCATGTGGTCTCATTGTCTGGGGCCTGGTCATTTGTCGTGGAGAGCCATACAGTTCTCTTCTTGAACATTTTCTGTAGGAGGTGGAGAAAATACGTCAGTTGTTTATATTTTACTTGACTGCAGTGTAGAGTAATTAGCTAAAAGCCAGGATACTGTGTCTAGAGTGCTTGGTATGACTCTCAGATATCCTTTATTTCCAGTGTAAGTTTGGGTGAATTTATCTGGAAAATTAAAATAACACTGTGGTGCGTACTGTCAGGGCTGCCCTGAGGGTTACACTGAGTCAAGAGTGTAAGTGATTCAGTGGAGTGGTGCACACGGTCTGTGTGCGAGCTCCGTGCTATGGTGTTTACTGGGCCCTTCACTTGCACATTAACAGGTGTGACCTGGGGGGGTCCGTGCCACAGGCAAACGGGAGCTTTTGAGGCCCTCTCAGCTGAGCCTGAAGCGGTTAACCCCTCAGTGAGTGAGGAGAGAGCAGAAGAGAGGTGGGCCCTCCGCAATCCAGGGGATCTTGCCCAAAGTCCTCCCTGCAGTTGACACCCTAGATGGGTGAGCAGGGCCTCCAAGGTGGCTGGGAGGGGCTGCAGGCCTGAGTTATGCACAGATGCAGCCCTCCCTCTGAGAGCAGCCATTGGGCAGTCCCGCCTGACCAGGGGTTCAGCTGTCCCCTCCCTCCTTGTCCTGCCCCTACAGCTGCTGTCATCTACTGGGCAGGACTTGCATTTGGTCACTCTGGGCTCACTGGCCTACAGGGAGCCCCTGTAAACTTGGGGAGAGACACCTAAGCTTTTGTATAAAGCTAAGGAGTAGTAGGATTAAAATCAGCTCAGAAACTATAAATTGGAAATGCTTCCACAGTTTTTTTTTTTAAATGTCTATGCTACTAAATACCAAAAGCATTTCCAAAATTGTGAATAGCAAGCGATTGCAATATGAGGAGAAAAAGTCTAGAGGGAAATATGCCAAGATGTTCATGTTAGCTGCCTGTGAGAGGATTTTTTTTTTTTCCGCTCCTGTTTTCTTTTCCTGAACTTGCCAATTTTTCTGCACTGAACATATTAATTCATTGATAATGACCAAAATAATAAACCTAACTAAAGGCTTTTGTCTTCTATACAGAGTGCTGATAAGGCAGATAGATCTCAGCCTTTTAATCTGCAAGACAGTGCTTAGCTGGTTTCTGCTAGTGAGTTAAGAGTGAACAGGTAGTCGTGGCCCTTGTAGCAGTGGAAGTAACAGATGTGACATGTGCCTTCTGTGTTCTCTTTGCAGTTCCCCCCTGCATACGCAGGCATCTCCGAAGTGAACCAGCCGGCCGAGCTCATGGCGCAGTTCTCTACAATTGAGTATGTGGTACAGGTAACTGCTCCATCCTGTGTTTACAAAACAGTGTTAAAAATCGATTTTTCTCTTGAAACTGTTTAAGTCTGTGGCCCTTCCCTATCCAGGGGCTGAAAGCTGTGGGGACAGCAGGTCTTACGCTAGGATGGAAATATTGGGCAGTGTTTTAAGGTCTTGACAGAGGCTGTAAAAAGGTGAAACTGATTAAACTCTAAACCTGGCATTTGTTTTAGTTGATCCAACTCCATCTTCTAGTTTAGTTCAGTTTGAGACACTTAGAGTCGTCCTGGACCTCTCCCTTCCCCACTCAAATCTAACCTAGTGGAGTCTCCCATGGTTTCAATCGTTAAAATTTCCTAGGAATCCACCCTTTCTCTCTCTACTTCTGCCTATCCTGGGCCAGCCACAGCTCTTACTTTACCAGTCTGCTAACTGCTGTCTTTGGTTTTAACATTACTGTTTGTATTTTATTACTTTACTTTGTTTTCTCACCTTGCTGGGGATTGAGCCCTGGGCCTTGGCCTACCAGATAAGCACTATCACTGAGCCACCATGCCCAGCTCTGTGATTCCTGTTTTATTCTTCATTGGTTTGTTTGGTTTTCAAAGGCAGTCTGGCCTCATCCTCCCCAGTGCAGGGCTAGCAGGTGTGCGCCACCTTGCCTAGCTTTGTGTTTTATTCTTGGTGCTTTTTTTTTTTTTTTTTTTTTTTTGGTACTGGGAATCAAATTCAGGACCTCATGCTTTCCAGGCAGGTGCTGCGCCACTGAGCTAAATCCCCTGCTCTGTGTTTTATTCTTAAACTTAACTTCTTAAAAATGTATGTGGCCTGCTGTGGTGGTTTATGCCTGTAATTCCAGTGATACTTGGAATTCAAGGACAGCCTGATCTACACAATGAGCCCCTGCTTCAAAAATTCCAAACAAGGGGCTCAATTAAGCTCAATGGTATAAGCGCCTGCCTGGCAAGTGTGAGGTCGAGTTTGATCCCCGGTACCAAAAAAAAAAAAAAAAAATTGCAAACAAACAATTAATATGTGTCTTTAGTTTTTTAAAAATGGCATACCTGTTAAAACTTAACTTTTTTTCTGTTCCTATTTTTTTGCTTATCTGCATTTTCTCTATTTTCTTTATAAAATGAAATGTGATATGGTAAAAAATGTTATATGGATTTGTTATATGGTAAAAATTTAAATCTTGAAAACATCCATTACTTCTCTGTTCAGAAACCTCCGTTAGTGGTTATGGCACCCTTTTCCCACCAGAGCAAAAGCCTGTCTCTAGGAGCTGGGGACTAGGGAACCGAGATCGCTCTACCTGTTCTCACCGACACCTGGCTCAGAGCCTTGGGCACCTCCACACCAAGTGCCTCTTTCTCTGCGTCTGTGCTACTCCCTCCCTCATCAGTGCCGCTGGGGTTTTGCTCCTTGTGACCCCAACTGAGGCTGTGGTGACCTCTGTGATACCCTCCACATTCACAGCAGGCCCTGTCCTTTTTACTCTCCCCTTGGAAACTCACTTCTCCAGTCAGGCAGGCTTTTGTGTTCACTCAGGCGTCCCCAGGACCCGGAACAGGGAAGTGTTGGATGAACCGTTGGTGGTTTGTAGCCACATCTGACTGTAATGACTGTGGGAAGGTTTAGATTAGGTCCATATGTGCTTTTCCCCTGACAGTAAGTGCAGATGAAGATTGCTGTTGGGTATCTGATTTGCTTTAAGATTAGCTGTTTCTGTGTAATACTCACGTACTGATCATCCTGCTTTCTCCATTGCCCGAAGCGAGGTCCTCAGCTCCCTCTGATCTTCCTCTACGTGGTGGACACGTGCCTAGAGGACGATGACCTCCAGGCCCTCCAAGAGTCCCTACAGATGTCCCTGAGCCTCCTTCCCCCAGAGACCCTGGTGGGCCTCATCACTTTCGGCAGGATGGTGCAGGTTCACGAGCTGAGCTGTGAGGGAATCTCCAAAAGTTACGTCTTCCGCGGGACCAAGGATTTAACTGCAAAGCAAATACAGGTCTGCGCCTCGTTTCTACAGAAGCAGGAATATTCCTAATAATGGAACCAATTGTCAGCATTCTCTGTTCAGGAATTGAAGTCCTTTTGTGTTTCAGGACATGCTCGGCCTATCCAAGCCAGCCATGCCCACGCAGCAGACAAGACCTGTGCAGCCGCAGGAGCAGGCTTTTGTTTCCAGCAGGTAAGAGGGGAACACTGGCAGAACAAACTGCAGTGGACATGGGGGCGGCTGAGGATGGGAAGAACCGGCTTGGGCCTGGTCAGTGTGGTGTATGGGAAAGCATTTTGATAAGATTGCAGTTTATACTCAAACATTTTCCTCCTCATGGACACATGGTTGGGTTTTGTTTTTTAAAGTATTGGGCCTTGAACTCAGGGCTTTTACAGAGACCTTTGTCCCCAGCTCTTTTTTTAAGTTTTATTTTGACTCAGCCTTGCTGAGTGGCCCTGTTGCCCAGGCTGGACTCAGATTTGCAATTCTCCTGCCTTAGTCTACTGGAGTATGGGATTATAGGCAAATGCTGGGCCTGTCCAAGCCAGCCATGCTTGTCATTGCTTTTATTTTTGTTTCTTGAGACAGTGTCTCACTATATAGTTCAGGCTGGCTTTGAACTCACTATTTAGCCCTGGCTGGCCTTGACCTTGTAGCAGTCTTCCTGCCTGGCCTCCCAAGTTCTGGAATTATAGGCATATACTACCATGACAAGCTTCGTTGTCTTTTTTGAATCTTCCATAAAACTAGCACTGGAAATGCCTCTTTGGGTGACCTCAAACAGACTCACAAGCAGGTCCTCACTTCATTCAGCTCACTGAGTGCCTGAGTCTCCTCTGGGCTGAGCTAACACGCAAACTTGATAGCTTGTGTCACCCAGCGTGTTGGAGATCTCTGGCTCTGCTCAGGCCAGTGTCACTACCAGTGTTTTTCCTGAGTCAAGGGGAAAAACAGATGGAACCTTCAGCACAATGTTGGTCGTCTACAGAGACAGACCTTCGGTGGGCATGTGCTTAGGATTCCTCTGCTACTCAAAATTTAATTACACTGATTTCTTTATTTTCTAATTGATGTTTTTCCTGCACTACATGTGAAAATTACTATATATTAGGTTAAGTTATGTCCATGGCTAGGTGATGACGCACGCCTGCAGGGTATTCGCTCTAGCTGCCTAGATAGGGAAATCGAGTTCAAGGCCAGCCAGGTGCCAAAGCACAGTCAGAGCCAGGCTGGATGAGACCCTTTCCGTCGCTCAGCCAGATGAGAGATAAATACATACATTTTCGCAGGATTACTCTGAATTGTTTTGTTCCTATAGTCAGAGATAACTTGAGCAGTTGTAAGTTTTTTCTCCTCTGAATGATTATCTCATAGAGAAGTTAGGATGTGTCAGCAAGAATTGCCTATCAGGGTACTTTATTAGGTCACCATTGGTGTGTCTGCCCCAAACCGTCCAGGTTTCTACAGCCCATTCACAAGATCGACATGACCTTCACGGATCTCCTTGGGGAGCTGCAGAGGGACCCATGGCCAGTCACACAGGGAAAGAGGCCTCTGCGATCCACAGGGGTCGCATTGTCCATTGCAGTTGGCTTGCTGGAGGTAATCTGGGATTGGCGGGCGGCCATGCCACTTTGCACCTAGACTTTGATGTATTGGCTCTTTCTGAAATTCTTTCATGACCTAGGCCATCCTGTGCCATAAATCAAGGAGTGCTTTACTTGTTATCCACAGGGAGGAGGCCCCATAATGTTTTTGAAATGCTAAAAAATAAATTAGAGCAATAATAGGTGCTCACAGTAAATTAATAGTGTATGAAGCCAGATTGGGAGAAAATAAATGCTGGTTTTCTGCACCTTCACCTGCATGGTTCCAAGGTATCACTGGTATTAACAGCTGAAGAGGGTGTGGGTGCGATGCCCAGCACACCCTGAAGGACACTTTCAAACAGGTTGTCTTTGGAGTACTTCTCCAGGGAGGGTGAACCTGCCCTTGTCAGTGGGGCCGTTCACAGCTGATGCACTGCTATTTACTGTTGTAGGTTACTTTTCCAAACACGGGAGCCAGGATCATGCTGTTCACCGGGGGACCCCCCACGCAGGGCCCCGGCATGGTGGTTGGAGATGAGTTAAAGGTTCCCATTCGTTCCTGGCATGATATTGAGAAAGATAATGCGCGCTTCATGAAAAAGGCCATGAAGGTGGGTGTGACCTCACGCTGCGCTTGTGGCAGTGTAGGGAGAGGTGTGCGCGGTGCTCTTGCTGAGACCAGCCACCCTCCTCCTCTTCACAGCACTATGAGATGCTTGCTAATCGAACTGCTGCAAATGGTCACTGCATTGACATTTACGCCTGTGCCCTTGATCAGACTGGGCTTTTGGAGATGAAGTGTTGTACAAATCTTACTGGGTAAGTTGAGTGGGGACCTGGAGAAAGAGCCTTTTATCTGCAGTGCTGGGGCTTGAACCCAGTGCTTCATGCACCTGGGTGGGTGCGGTACTGCTGAGCTGCACCCAGACGGAGCTCCAGAAGAGTGTTATCTAAGGAAAGAGAATGAGTGCTGAGCCAGAGGAACAGGGGAGCTCTCAGATGCTGTGACAAAGTCCTTAACGTGAATCTCTTCCAGGATGAAAGGTTTATTCAGCTCCCTGTCAGGTTTTGGATGTAGCTAGCTGGCTCCATTGCTTTGAGGCCCACACAAGGCAAAACTTGTGGCAGAAAGGGCCAGTAGAGTAATGCTACTCGCCTCCGAGCCACCAGGAAGTAGGGATGCAAAGGAGAGGAAGGGTCCCTTCAAAGACTCACGCCTACGGACCTGCATCTCCTGGCAGCTGGGCCAGCGGGGCTCAGGAACCAGTCAGGCCCCTCCTGCTGTCCAGGCCTCACCTCTGAATGTTGCTGACCTGGGGGTCCGGCTCTCGAGGTGGGGTCTTAGGGAGCACCTCACATTTAAAATGTGATAATGCTGCCTTTTCCTGGTTCTTTATATTGCTGATGGCTTCCAGTCCTGCTGCTCATGTTCCTTGTTTGTCTTCTACCTAGAGGCCACATGGTGATGGGAGATTCATTCAACACCTCCCTGTTCAAGCAGACCTTCCAAAGGATTTTTAGCAAAGATTTTAACGGAGATTTCCGAATGGCATTTGGTGCTACTTTGGAAGTAAAGGTATGGTAGACTTAAAGTGTTGTGGAGTCAAAGAATTATCGTGAGTCCCACGCTTAACCTGATGGTGACCGTAGCCTGCTGGACACAGGCTCGGAAAGGCTGTTCTGACCAAAGGCCTGGGGCTGCTACTTCCTGTGGCTCTACCAGTTCATTTGGGTCAGAGGGGTGGGCTGGTGTCAGGAGCAGTGCTGCGGCCTGGGGGCAGGCAGCCACCACCCTGGTCAGTATCCCTTTGGCTATCTCTAACCTTTATACTCTGCTGTGATCTGTTTCAGACCTCTCGGGAGCTGAAGGTTGCAGGAGCCATTGGCCCATGTGTGTCTCTGAACGCGAAGGGGTCGTGTGTGTCAGAAAACGTAAGCAAAACCCCATTGCCTGGGCCTGGCCTGCAGTGACACCCTTAGAGTATTGAGCATGACAGTCTAGTGAGGAAGGAATGCAGCACTGTCCGTCCCTCTGTCCGAAAGATTGGGGGAGAGACTGACAGCCAGAGAGCTTGGTGTATTTCTGAGGGGCAGAGCCGAGCAGAGGGACTCTGTCCCAGGTCTCCACACTGCCACCTACCAAAGGATGCTGTGCCTGGGAGCCTCGAGGGTCCTACGAGTCTGGGTGCAAGAGGGGGCCAGCCAGCGGAGCACTTCAGGAAGGAAGATTAGTTCTGTGCTTTTGGAGATGCCAGACAGCAGAGGCTGCCACAGGTTGTTGGACAGCAGATGGGACACGCACCAACATCTGTGTTCTCTAGTAACAGATGGTGAGCATGGAAGTCTACCATCATGTGGATAAGTATTTCCTCTCTTTGGCCATTGGGCCAGTGCAATCTCCCCAGGGTATCCTTGCTGGGTGACACGGGCATGACCATCATCAGTGTCATCTTCAGTGGATGGAGGCTGGACTATAGAGCTGGACAAGAATTCGGAAAACAGGTCTCCCGTGTGGTAGCTGTATGGCCTGGGCAGGGCGTGTTCATCTGGGAAATGGGGATCATATCAGCATCCACCTTGTGGCCTGTTCAGAAGAGATGGGGTCGGGTGGGGTTCAGAAGGAGTAGTTGGCAAGGCCCAGCGCACTGAGGCCTGAGTGTCCTGTCTATGGAGATTGAGGGATGATGATTCTCATTCTGTCTTTACAGCGTCTTCATCGAGGCATTTAGAGGGTAAAGAACTTATGTACTGCAGAAAGAATGTTTCAGGGCACAGGAGAGCTTGGGTCATGCCGTGCCCTGTGTCTAGTGAATGGTTAGTGAGGCACAGTGGGGAGGAATGCAGGCTCCTTGACCTGCTGGTGTTTCTTGGGTATGGACCTCGAGCATCCAGTGATGAGAAGCTCTGCTCCCTGCAAGAGAGGCCTGGAGAGGGCAAGGCGAAGCGAGCCTCAGCCCCTCTGCCTCCTGGGCCTGCTTAGGACGCATGGGCAAGCAGAGTACACCCCGATGTGCGGCTTCAGGGAACCTCTTCCCCCCTGTGACTCGGGGCTGGCTGCTCCTAGGCTGGGTGCACTCAGCCCTGGCAGGGCTCTGTGGAGGCCCAGACAGTGCCCACTGTGCCCGGCTGTCTGTGCCAGAGTGGGTTCAGGGCAGCACAGGCAGCTCCTAATGCCGAAATACTTTTTTTTTTTTTTTTTTTTTTTTTTGCCAGTATTGGTGCTTGAATCCAGGCCTTCACATTGAATTACACCCTAAGCCTTTCATATTTTTATTTTGAGACATATATTTTATTTAGCTCATATTTTTATTTTGTCTGTCTATTTTGCTGTGATGACAGAATGAACTTTTCAGAGTCTAGTGACCTCAGCTGGAGATTATAGGTATTTTCCTCTTGCTGACACTTGCATTCCCATTTCACTGGACCTCTTGTTTATCAGTGAAAAGCAGCCTTCATGCTGCTGCAGTCCCACTGAGGATTCTGTATAAAAGCATCTAGTTAGAAACTAATACTTTACAGCTATTATGCTGCAACTCACTTTTCTTGTATTGATGATGATAAAAGAAGTACATGGGTACATGGAACTTTCAGTCTAAGATGATTCTTTCTCTTACCATTACTTCTTGCCCCATCTTGACTTGGCCAATCTTGATTTTGTTGACTTCAGTGTGTGTAATCTGTCTGATATTATGACTTGTTCTGAGTGTATAAAAAGCTTAATTCTAACATACTGTAAATGTACTTTTCACTTAAGTTTACATTTTCACCTCGTAGATGTTTTGAATAATCTGGCTCATCATCAGTACCTGTCATCAACAGTCAAGTACAGAGTTGATATTTTTTTGTACCAGGATTTGAACCCTGTGCCTCACGCTTGCCAGACAGGCACTACACCACTGAGCTCTATCCCTGGCGCAAGGGTTGGTTTTTGATGTTGAATTCCTCTCCTAGGAAATTGGTGTGGGTGGCACGAGTCAGTGGAAGATCTGCAGCCTGGACCCCACGTCAACCCTTGGCATCTACTTTGAAGTCATCAATCAAGTGGGTTGGATTTCTCCACTTTTTTAATGGCATAGAGTCCTATTTTCTGATTTTTTATAAACTGGGGTTCTCACAGGGCTTTTTTGGTAAGTGCATTTTGCTTTGGTATTGTACAATTCTTCATGCTGGTCTGGCTTGATCTTCTTTTACCCTTCCAGGGTTTGGTCAGACCACAAATTTGCTTTGGTGCTGAACTCATAAGTCATAAGGAGTGCCAGGGCTTTTACCAGCCAACCCTCACAGTGTTAGTGAGTTTCTGAGTGTGTCAGTCTTCACTGGCTATGAATTGGAAGCATATGAATAATTGGAAGAATTCTGCAGTGAGTTTCCCTACAGTCACTAACTCAATTCTGTAACCAGATTTTTAGGGTAGTGCTTTGTTATGTATCTGTTGGTCAGTCCTACTTTTTATGCACTTTAAAGCAGTTTGTGATCATACATTTAGTTCATGCATCTTCAACATGCATGTTCTTCACTGGAGTGTGGTCTGGTTTGGTTTTTCCCCTCAGTGCTGGCGATGAACCCAGGGCCTTGTGTATGTTAAACACAGAAACACATGCCGTACCCCTGAGCTACACTCCCAGCCTCGAGAGTTCAGTAATGAATGTGTTTTTTTTTTTTTTTTTTTTCCCCCTGAGTCAGAGGTTATATACATAAACAGTGCAGGCGTTCAGTGTACCATTCAGAACACAGCAAGAACCTCCCCAGCCTCGTAGTTTATTGTTCTAGGCAAGCCCAGCAGGCTCTGTGACTGTTTGGGTTGTGTCTATGACTGTAACTAGTGTGCGGCCTCTCGCCCTGCAGCCCAGCGCCCCGATCCCGCAGGGAAGCAGAGGTGCCATCCAGTTTGTCACACAGTATCAGCACTCCAGCACCCAGAAGCGCATCCGTGTAACCACCATTGCTCGGAAGTGAGTCACCTGCTTCCTTTCTGTTGAGCCCCTTACTGGTGATTTTCTGGTGAAGAAATATTTTAACATCCATCTGTGGGTCTTTCTGATTTCTTCTAATGTGCTCCCCAGGCCTCCCTGGCTCAGTCGATTAGAAAAGGAGGCAGCACTCCTTGGTAAAACCCAGTTGGGCCTACAGGTGCTTGCCTGGAAGAATCAGCTTTCATTTGAAACATAGTTCATTCAAAGTTCCCACCACTGTGTGGGCACAAGGCAGGAGGATTACAAATTCAAGCCCAGCCTGGGCAGCTTAACAAGATGCTATATTAAAAGATAAAAAGGTTTGAGGATATAGCTCAGTGAGAACTTTGGACTCAATTCTAGGTACCCCTTCCAAAGGGTTATTTTTCATTGTTTTAATTTACTAAACAAGCAACTCAAATACATTGTCCTTGTTAAAGATTCAGGTAGGATATAAGTGCTGTTGATCTATATTTGTGAGTTCCACGTCCAAGGATTCAGCCCACCTTCAATACTACGGAAATACTAGGAAAAAACAATATTGTGCCTATGTGAACATGCTCAGAGCTTCCCATGTTTTTACCCAATCAGCAGCATAACAAGTGTCCACGTAGTGTTCACATCATATTAGGTAATACTAGTGATCTAGAGGTGATTTGGTGCATACAGGAGCGTTTGTGTAGATCCTGGCAAATGCCATCCCAGTTACGTCCATACGTTGTGTCTCCATACACATTGTACAGAGTCAGCTGTTTCTGAGGCTCCTCATGCACCCTCCCCAGAGTAAAGGCTCCTTGTTCAGCCTCACAATCCTGTTTCTGTGAAGTTGTACATACACTAGGTGTTTATTGTACACATGTACAGCAACTTCTCCCAGTGTTCATGTTCGTTTGCTGTGTGTGTATCTGTGTACACCTACAGTGTGCAAGCCTGGATCTTGTTTACTTTGGTGCTCACGCAGTGGTGTGCAGTTTGGCTGGCACACAGCTTTCCTCTGTGAGAGTACATTTCAAGCCTTGCCCTCAAAGTGCTCTGTTCATGTGTCTAGGGCCTTGCACACACAGGCATTCTCTTGCCAACCTCTTTGCACAGTGGTATTTGCATACTGCAAAGCTGCTCTCCTGAGAAGCTGGTTTGCACTCTGTGCAGTAGGGTGATGTGAGTGCCCTGCGACTTCTTTAATGATGGATGGTATAGGCTTCAGTGCTCTGCAGTGGCGAGAGCCTCACTTGGAGCTGTGTTTTTCCTTCCGTCCTTGAGTTGTCTCTTCCTGTGTCCTGGTCGTGTGAATTTAGCCTTTGTACACCTTTGTAAAACCTGTTTCTTTTCCTTGTCCCCTGAGGTGCAGATTCTTTCTCTAGTCTGGAACCTGTTCCTGGTCTGGCTGCTGTCTTCTGGACTTGTTCATAGTATCTTTGTTCATCTGGAAGACATGGAATGCGCACTAATCACTTTTTTCCACAGAGCTGATGCCAGAAGGTCATTTTGAGTCTGTAAACATTAGGGGTTTCGTAGGATGATGTCGAGAAAGGAACTTTAGACAGAGCCTCTGTGTCTTTCGGTGTCTCCAGCACATGGTGGGGCTTGAGCATCTGAGACAGTATAAGGGTGACTGAGCACAAGCTAGGTGCCTCACCCTTTCCCTATTGCACGAGCATTTCTTGCATCCATGCTGTTCTCAGCGGAGGAGCAGGATCTGTGCCTGTGTGGCAGTGGTGGCCCTTGCATGTGGTGCTGCACTAACTGTGGAATTGTCAGTTGGGCAGATGTGCAGAGCCAGCTCCAGCTCATAGAGGCTGCGTTTGATCAAGAGGCCGCAGCAGTCCTGATGGCACGGCTTGGCGTGTTCCGGGCGGAGTCGGAGGAGGGCCCTGACGTGCTCCGGTGGCTGGACCGGCAGCTCATCCGATTGGTAAACTGGGGATGTTGGCCCTGGGGTCAGCCTTGGTCTGTGCCTTAAGTTGTTACTTAAACCTGTTGTTTTATACATCCAGCCAGCAAAGACGAATGCCAGAGTGGGTACTCTGAGAGCAATGTGGAAGGAGCATAAATTGTGCGTTTCCCCTGAGGGCTGACATTAGAATAGCCAGGCATAGCGCATACACAGGAGGGTGCAGATCTGCTTGTGCAATGGCTGCCTTGGATGAGGGCTCCTGGTGCGTATTTGTAACCAGAAGCAGACGAGGGAAGCCTGGTGGCCCTGTGAGCCTTTTGTTTGCCCCTTGATGTCTCTAAGAGTGGCTTCTCAGAAAGTGCTAGTATTTCTGTTCCTCTAGGATTTTAGAAGGAGGACGGGCAAGCAAAGAGCAAGGGGTTGGCAATGGCTTCACGTGGGCCATGAGCCTCACAGGGGACCCCTGTGTGCAGAGTAGGCTGACAACAGGGAGGGAGCCGTATCCTTCAGCTTGTGCTGAGGACAGTGGAGGGACCAGTGTCATGGGGCTGTGCTGGCCATGGGGGACAGACGCCCTAACCTCAGGAGGAGGACATAGACTTGGGTGAGGCTCCTTAGGCGGGGATGTGGTATATGCACAATGCTCGCACTCACACCTAACGACGGCACAGCAGGTGGATCACAGGGAAAGGGCGTGCTGCGACCAAGCATTCTGTAGACTCGGGAAGCTGAGACCAAGGCAGTGGCAATGGATGTGGAGGAACAGGAGACATGGAGCCAGAAAATGTGCTGAAAGGGGAGCTGCTGGGACTCAGTGAAGTGACTGTAGGAATTAGAACCCGGGCTGGGGATGTAGCTCAGTGATGGAACCCTTGCCTGTTGTATACAGGGCAAGTTCAGACCCCAGCACTGAGGTCAGAAGGGTTACTGCTGTCTTACCTTTCCAGGGGGGTAACCGCAAGTCTCATGGTAGAAAATGGGGAAGAAGAAAACTTTAATGTGGACAGAGGTTGGTTTTTTTTTTTTTTTCCAACATAGTGGCTTCTTTTCGATAGGTTGAATGTAATCTTATAAAAATATATCAGAGTTAGCCTGGTGCCTGTAATCACAGCACTCTAGGCAGTAGATTTCTATTTATATAGAAAGCAGCCCGGCGAATAGGTGAAAGTCCTTACTGGTGCTCAGAACTGGACACAGGGAAACTGGAGTGACTGGTGTGGTTCTAATGTTCATGTGTTACCAAGGCAGCAAGGATGAGCGTGGGGCCACCTGCGATTGGCCGCAATGAGGAGGAGTGAGGAGAGCAGGGAGCCACTGAGGAAGGCAGAGAAGGCTTGCTCAGGCGGTGAGGGTTAGCTGCAAAGGAAGATGAGATCCAATAGGAAGGTGATCATCACTAGTGGCGAGCTTCTTAGCAGTGGACAGCTTAGGTCTGTTGGCTGGAGGAGAGGTGTGATCAAAATAGAGGCAGGAAAGGAAAAGCAAACATTTTGGTTCACGGAGGTGCCGTGGAGAGGAGGAAAAGCACTGCGTCACAGCACAGGGTGAACGCATGTGGCTGTGCCCCCCACTGGTCAGCATGTCCTCGCAGGCTGCCCCAGGAAACAGTGCCTCTCAGAGCCAAGCAGCCAGCAGGTTGGGGCAGCCTGGCCAGTGCTGCCTAGGAACTGCAGGGATCGGAGCCACGGGCTCCTCCCTGTCTGCCCTTGCAGCTCTGTGGAGCTCATGGGAGGGTGCAGAGTTCAGGTGGGAACAGCGCTCCTAGTCCAGTTTTCCAGTGACACTAATCGAAGTTTTTTTCTTCTTTTTTTTTTTTTTTTTTTCCTTTAATATATTTTCTCTCAACAGTGCCAGAAGTTTGGACAGTATAACAAAGAAGATCCCACCTCTTTCAGGCTCTCAGATGCCTTTTCTTTGTATCCTCAGGTGAGGGGGCTGGGGATGTGGCTTTGTGACCAGTGTATGCCAAACGCACACATGGCCCTGGGTCCTGCCCGCCCTCAGCACCACAGAAGGGGATAGGAAAGGAAGAAGCCACCAAAAAAGAAATACACATTTACCATAGAACAGTGAGCATCAGAGAAATAAACTTGCGGGTGAGATGAAGACTCCTGGGCTTTGAGTCTCATACTGTAGGTGATGAAGGTCAGTACACCGTTGCTGACTCTCTGTAGTCGTCTGTAAATGAGGACACTAGTCAATGGCATCCCAAGCCCTGGTGCAGTTTGCTCATCTGTGGAAGGTGGAAGGGAGGTGTTGGTCTGCAGAAGGGGTCTGCAGTCTCTAAAGCCAGGAAACCCATTCTTCCTGAGGGGCCCCCCTCACAGCCAGCCTGTGGCTCAGGCATGACACCCGGGTGCTGCTGGGCCCCAAGCTGAGACTCTGGAGAGCCTGGTGGAGCTCCCAGCCGGGGTGGCTGCTGCGGTGCACTGTAGTGAGGCATTTGAGGGTGGCGGTGAGAGCTTGGTGCCCGGGGCCCTGGCCCAGGCTAGAGGGTGGCTTTGCCATGTGGAGCGCATGAGGCTTTGGCCTTGTTGCTGTGCTTCAGTTTCTTCTCTGGAGGACGTGAATGGCCTGAAACCTTGCTGTCCTGGCTCCTGGGTGGCCTCACAGTTCTGTCAGGCATTCACTGTGCCTGGTGCATGGGTTGGTTGCCTGCCAGCCATGATGGCATATAACTAACATGGGGAGAGAGGCCCAGGGAACTTGACGCATCTAGCAGAAGCATGTTTTCTTTTCTGACAGCTCCTCAGAGACAGCTAAGCCTGTCCTGCCCCTGTCATCTGGGGTAAAGAAGTGACCTCTCCAGTGTCTTCTCTGGCCCCTTTTGGTTCATGCTTTTCTCCCTCCCTCACCAGCCCACGTCCTGAGCACCATCTGCCATTCCTGTCCCTGTGGCCCCCGTCTCTGCCTCCTCTACCTCTGCCTTGGGTCTGCATGTGAGGTTACTCCAGACCCCTAGCTTTGGGGAGTCCCCTGCTACCCTTGCTGTGGGAGTTTCTTGCCTTGGATCCTTAAAGTCCCAACGGTCCCTTTTCCTCATGTTATTTCATGTATTAGAGAGCAGGTGGTCTCTCTTCACAGCTTAGGTCAGGGACTCTGAAAATGAATTTTTGTTTGATTTTTTTGCTTATAAGGAGGCTTTGACATAACCAGAAGCCCACTTTAAAAAAAAAAAACTTTGAAAACCTTTTGCTGTGGTAGAGTTTGCCATCTTAATATTTTTAGGGTGTGACTGAGTGATGTTAAATAGATTCACATCATTGTGCAGCAGTGTCCAAAGTTACTCATCTTACAAAGCTAAATGCCATTGACCATTGTCCTCATTTACAGCCCCTTAAACAGTGACTCCCCACTGCCACATCTACAGCTCCTGTGTCTGTAACCCCAGTGGCCTTGCAGTGCCTGGGTGGCCGTGCCTGCCAGGCTCAGGCTCACAGCTGTGTGTCTGTGTTCTCTCTGTCCTGAATGCAGTTCATGTTCCACCTCCGAAGGTCGCCATTCCTGCAGGTGTTTAACAACAGTCCTGACGAGTCCTCCTACTACAGGCACCACTTTGCACGGCAGGACCTGACCCAGTCACTCATCATGATCCAACCCATCCTCTACTCCTACTCCTTCCATGGCCCCCCAGAGGTGAGCATGCAGATGCCCCCTCACTGGAGGGCAGAGGGTTCATTCCCTAGCAGCTTGCTCTCAGAGCTGGAAAAAAAAAAGCAAGGAAATTTTGAATTTTTGTAGCCGTTAATATTTCTTTTTTTGGTACCAGGGATTGAACTCAGGACTGCGATCTTGCAAGGCAGGCGATTTTGCTGCTGAGCTAAATTCCCAGCAGCATTTAACATTTCTGAGCATTTAAGAAGAATCCATAGGAAAATCTCAAAAGATATATTAAAACCGTGTTTTTGCAGGAGACAGTAATAGCTACAAAAAACTTAATAACAAGGGTGTTTTTTTTCTGAGTTCATATACTTCTCTTTGTAATTCAAGTCTTACAAAGTGTCTAAAAAAATATTGCTAGAAAAAGAAAAAGCTTTGTGCAGAGAAACAGTAAGTGAACTCCTATAACAACATTACATAATAATCCAAATACTCGGTAATGGAGAAATAAGTAATCTAAGATATACTAGTTTATGTAACATAAGATACACCAAGTCCTTATGTGAAAATGTTACATAAAAAGAAAGTAGAAACCTTTTTTAATTTATCTATATGGAATACAGCAGTGCTCAGTTTGTCCATAAAGTCCATTTGATCTTTAAAAAAATTTTTTAGTTTTTTTTTGTTTTGTCCTGGGGCTCGAACTCATGACCTCGAACTTGCCAGATAGGGACTTACACCACTATGTTAAATCCCCATCCCCTAGTTGTGTTTTTTAGAAAGCTTCAAAAGTGACTCTGTAGAAATAAACTAAAATGTTGATATTTGTTATACTTGGGTACATATTTTAAAGTTTAGTATCAGTTAATTTTACTATTACAAAAATCCTGATAAAATATATTTTATAGGGGCTGGGGATTTAGCTCAGCAGCATAAGCGTCTGCCTTGCAAGCAGGCAGTCGTGAGTTCGATCCCTGGTACCGATAAAAAGGAAAAAAAGACCAAAAAAATATATATATGTATATATTTTATAGTGAACTTCAAGAACTTACTAAGTGCCGCTTGTCTCAAGTACAGCTAAAGTAGATTTGAGAGGGAGATCAGACTGATAAGATGAATTTCTGACAGAAAACCAAGGATGTTTAGAATCAGTCCTGGTTTGCACTGGGGTCACAAGAAGCCACTTATTTCTCTTCTTACTTGGTTGTTGGGGGTCCATTTCTACTTGAGGTGAAGACTTGGAGCTCCTGGGCTGGGGAGGTGGAGAGGTAGGAAGCACTGGTCTGGCCTGGGGTGCAGGTGCCTGTGCTGTGGGGTTGGGATCACGATGGCCACCTCTGTGCAAGGGTGAGACCTGACGCCCTCCTCTCTCCAGCCGGTGCTCTTGGACAGCAGCAGCATTCTGGCTGACAGAATCTTACTGATGGACACCTTCTTCCAGATTGTCATTTATCTTGGCGAGGTAAGATGACAGCATTGCTTTGTTTCCTAACTATTTATTGTTTCTGTTTTCTGGTTACTTATGAATTGGGTTTTTCATGACATTTGAAGCAAGAATTCAGTAGTATTTGTATAATTTACAAGAGTAGTATTTACTGTGAGAAAATCTCAAGTGGTCCTTTTAAATCGATTTTTTTTTGAAATTTTTTTTAGGAATTGAACTTATGACCTCATGCTTGCCAGGCAGGCACTGTGCCGCTGAGCTATATCCCTAATCCTAACTATAATTTAGTATTTCATTTTTTTTTTTTTTTTTTGTCTTTTTTGTTTTTATCGGTACCAGGGATCGAACTCACGACTGCCTGCTTGCAAGGCAGGCGCTTATGCCGCTGAGCTAAATCCCCAGCCCCAATTTAGTATTTCTGAAATTGTTAGATAAGTGAGTTTACTCTTCCTCATTAAACATGTGGTATATAACTGATGTTCTCCCAAGGTTCTGTGAGAGTAGAGTTTGAGTCTACAGCTTTTCTGATGGAAGAACCTTGCATAGGGACATCAGTCTGGCTCCATGGGTCCCTAAGGTGGCCATGGACCACTTCAGGGATGAGAGTTTCTCTCTCTCTTTTTTTTTTTTGGTGCTGAGAATCAAACGCATGACCTCGCGCTTGCCAGGTAGGCGCTGTGCCACTGAGCAATATCCCCAGCCCTCTTTTCCAAAACTTCTCTTCTCTGGTCTTCTCTTTCTTAGGGATTTGTGCCTGGGGAGGGAATAGCTTCTCAGAATTTCTGCATCTTTATGAGAGGAGAAAGTATTCTGGTTTTGTTGTTGTTATCCTTTTTGTTTTGTCTTTTGTTTTAATCACACTAGGAATTGAATCCAGAGAGTGCTGAGCTACACCCCCAGGCACTTTTTAAGTTATTTTATTTTGAGATGCAGTCTTGCTAAATTTCCTATGGTCTTGAATCTGTGATCCTCCTGCCTCAGCCTTACAAGTAGCTGGGATTACAGGCATGTGCCATGCTGCCCACATTACATCCACATTATAAGACACTTTGTCTTATACCATGTGTTGTTGCCATTCAGTAAGTTGCTTTGGTGATTGATTTGGCTTCCCAACGTCCAAACAATGCAAGTGACTGCAGATGTTCTGAAGGGATACAGATTACGTTTCTGACTTTCCTGAGTAACTTGGAAAGTCTTGCTTTGCAGATCTAGCAGGTGTCTTAGAACTTGAAACTCACCTCTGCCCACCCATTGCCCAGGACCCTGGCCGCCCAATGAGCACTGCAGCTGTGCCTTTGGTCCTGTCATTTACTTATCTTGCACCTTTTCTGGTCAGGTTCCAAAGGGGAAGATGTGACACCTTCCATTTGTTTGTTTCTTGGTCAAAAGCTCTCACTCTGCTGGCTGTGGGTGTTCTCGAGCTCTTGGAGCAGTGGGAGCTGTGGGCACCTCCTCTGGCCCCAGTGAGTCAGAAGATTGAGATGCAAACAGTGGTGGCTGGCACCTCCCAGAGGGGAGAGAAGAGTGCAGCAGGAGGCTTCTGAGGAGAGGCCTCTGATGTCAGTCACTGTGATGTTTTGTGTTTTGGCTTGCTTTGGTTTATTATGTTATGTTGTGTGGTATTGGCAAGTGAAGCCAGGCCCTTTGTACTGAGCTACATACCCAGCATTTTTTTTTTTTTTTTGAGACAAGATTTTATTAAATTGCTGAGTTGCTTAGGCTGGGCGCAAACTTGAGATCCTCTTGCCTCAGTGTCCCAGAGTGCCAGGATCACAGGCAAGCACCACTGCACCCAGCTCTTGCAGTGTTTCTCTCCCCTGCCTGGGGAGGAGCAGGGCTGGGCTGGGCTGTGCTGTGCTGGTCCCCCTGGCCAACTACTCTGTCTGCCTGCCTGAGGAGAGCATGGTGTGGGTGCTGTTGGGCAAAGAGAGGGGGCTGGCAATGAGGTAGATCCTTCCCTTCGGATGTGAGGGGTTGGGGGCTCTACGAGGTAGCTGGGGTTCAGGGGTAGCTGGGGAAGTTGACTGGAGACTCCTTGCTTAACCAGTCACCATGCAGGTGGGAAAGGGATAGGACAAGGCTTGTGGCCAGCATCTCTGGGAGGAGCTCCCAGGTGGTGTCCTGGACGCCCCTCCTCCGGCCCCACTGCCTCCTCCTCCTCCCAACCCGGACCCCTACTCTGATGTGTGACTTCACTGCAGCTGGCCCTGCCGGGCCAGGGAGGCACTGCTGAAAGGCCTGGAGTGGGACTGGCGGCAGCCACCGCAGCCTCCCTGGCAGTCCCCTCACAAAGGCCTTGTGGCTTGTTTCTGTGCAGACCATAGCTCAGTGGCAGAAGGCCGGCTACCAGGACATGCCTGAGTATGAGAACTTCAAGCACCTGCTGCAGGCTCCGCTGGACGACGCGCAGGAGATCTTGCAGGCGCGCTTCCCCATGCCACGCTATGTGCACACGGAGCACGGTGGCAGCCAGGTAGCTGCAGGCACTGCGCCCAGGGCTGCGGGATGTGGTGAAATAACCGGCAGATGGGAACAGACCTCCATTCCATTTGCCTCCTTCTGCCCCTAGAGTGCTGCTGTAGAATGGTGGGGGCGATAGGGAACGTACCAGCGCTTTCCAATTGGACGCCAGTGCACGTGCACCAGTGAGGCTGCTGTGCAGTTAGGCTTCTAATTTCACCGAAGGAACTTAAAAGCTTATTTTGCTATATTATACCGATATGAATGCCACTTTTAACCATTAAACTTCTTTTTTTAAAGGCTCGGTTCCTTTTGTCCAAAGTGAACCCGTCTCAGACGCACAATAACCTGTATCCCTGGGGACAGGTGAGGAACCGTCAGGGATGTGGGAAGGAGAGTAGTCTGCTTGTTAAAAACTTGTAAAATCCTATGAGTTGGTCCCGAGACAGAAAGGGTAACAGGGGCATTTTTGCTGGGGGAAAGACACCCACCTGGCAGTGACATGGCTGAAGCAGGTTGCGCAGGGTACACAGTGAGGGCACAGGGTGAGGCTCTGCCTGGAGGCACAGCGCCTTTCCCTCTCTTCGCAGTGCCCCTCCCTCCCCCTCTCCGTTCCCTTTTCCCCTCCCTCTCCCTGAGCAGTGCTTTCCCTCCCTGCAGCGAATGCTTCCTCTAGGTGATTGCTCCCAGCACCTCTTGTGTGTCTGGGACTTTTCTGATTTCTTCTAATATTTTTTAAAAATTAAACTTGTTTTTGAGATAATTACCAATATGTGCAGTTGTAGGAAGCAATAAAAACAATGAGCTCTGTACTCTTTCCTCATTTTCTCTGCATAAGCGACCTTGGGAGGGGAGGTACATGCTGGAGCCTGTGTCTGCAGTAGTAGGGGGGCGCTGGCTGGCTTCAGCTGAGAGCAGTGCCTGTGGGCACTCTGAGGCGGGCAGGTGCTAACAGCTCCAGAATTCTCTGCCACTGAGCCCCTTCTTGCATTGCAGGAAACCGGAGCTCCCATCCTCACTGATGACGTTAGCCTGCAAGTGTTCATGGACCACCTGAAGAAGCTGGCTGTTTCCAGTGCCTGTTAGGTGGGACCCTGTCTAGGTGCCCCCCATTGTTTATAAAGGCTTTGTGATCCTTTTCACTTTCCTGGCCGCTTTTACTAAGTAATCAAAGCAAACTTTGTCTGTGTGTCTGCAGGTTATAATTTATTTGTATACCTGTGTATGTCCCTTTTCTGTACCATAAAATCAAAAGATCATAAATGTTTTAGTAGATGTTTATGTACTTTTTTGTTGTAACTTTGAGCCTTTGTGAAATCAGAGATGATAGTTCTTGGCAGCTTATTTAGATGCAGGTCTGAAGGCTCTTCAAGGAAATAAAACTGGACGAGGAAAGTGCTGGCTGATCCTGCTGAGGCACATTTGGGGGTCTGAGATCCCTGTGTGTGTTCAGGCCACGTGACCTCCTGAACTTAATCGTCATGCTCTGTCTGAACACTGGGTGACCGAGGAGGAATAAGACATGTGTACAGTTCTGTTGGGGCAGAGGAGGTTGGGGCCGGACTCCCAATTGACTGGCCTGTCTACAATCCAGCCCGTGACATCCACAGCAGCCGACAGCCCGAGTAACTCCAACACTGACAATGCATGCGCCTTGGGCATCAGGAAAATAACTTGTTCAGGTGCTTTTTTAAAAATCCAAGTGATAAGTACATATGGTCAGAGCAAACACCTTATCCTGGGACGCTTATAAACCGTGCCTTTCTCTTCCTGATCCTAGAACTGCACTCAGCAGCTCCTTCCACGTTTTTGTTATTTTGTAGTTTTGTTGTTGAAGTTTTAGCCAGTATCTTTGAATTTCTATTTATAGAATGAGGATATTGCAACCTTCTTTCCACCCCTCAGTTTTTATATTATTTTTATATTATCAAGATTGGTACAATTTATATTTTAGCCTATAACCTATAATTATATTTTTGTCTGTTGATTGTGAAAGCTTAATAAAGTACATTTACACAACTGTGCTGATGTAAATATTGTTCCTCTCCAAACCAGATGGTGATCATATTTTATTATTATATTTTCCCAAGACTTTGTGTGACAGTTGGTCTCCATGTCACTTAGAGGAGAACATTCCACATAACAAAATCAAAATCTTCTTTTTCTTATATATTGTCATGCTGCATATTGGCTGGCTTCCTGTTTGGTTTACAGTTTCTTAGATTTGCTGTTATTTTTTCCAGTTTCTTGTTTTTAGTTGTTTTTTTTGTTGTTGTTGTTTTTTGTTTTTTTCTGTTTTTGTTTTTTTCTCCCAGGGTAGGGAGCCTAGGTTGCTATACTACTGAGCTACACCCCCACCCCTTTGGAGACAGGGTCTCGCTAAGTTGCCCTTGAACTTGGAGTTCTGCCTCAGCCTTCTAAGTAGCTGGAGTTACAGGTATACATTGCTTACCCAGTTCTTTTGTTACATTTTAAAGAATTATTTTGCCTTTCCCTTATTAAGAGATGCCACCTTCCTATCCTATTGAAGTTGCTTTTTCTCTAAAGGCTTCTGGTGCCCCCTTTTAATGAGCCAACTGTTTTTCTAGGCCTGCTGCACAGCTGTTGCCTAGGGATTTCTTTTGTGTGAAATCTTGCAGTAGGGTCACCCTTTTTTTTATTGTGTAAGACATTTTGCTGTCTCTAATGACTTTTCCTTTGAAGAGCACATGCAAAGCACTTTGAATCTAAGCATATATGCAAGTCCATTATGTTTTCATAATTGGCAACTTTTCTGTGTCTAAAATTCTGTGTCCAAAATAATTCTGTCAGCACTCTGGGGCCATGATTTCATTCATTCAACAGTTAACTATTGAGTATTTGCTGCACATAGAGTAGGCCTTTAGGCACTGGAAATATGGCCCATGACACATTCCTGCCCCTGTGGAGCTGAGGTTCAAGTTGGGGAAGACTAGCAGTTAAAAGAAGTAAATGATCTATTAGAAGATGAGTACTCTGTAGAAAATGAAAGTTCTCTAGATTCTTTCCCCCCTTCAAGGAAAAACAAGATTTATTGCAAGAAGCAGAACAGACAGGGGCCCCAGAGATGGGAAATCCCATCCTCTAGAATTTTATTCCTGCTTTCTGTTTGGCTGGTTTCATTTAGCACAATCCATCTGTTACCACCCATGTTATTATGTGTCAGTTCCTTTTTATTGCAAAGAGACATTTCATTTACCCATTCACTAGCTGGTGGACATTTGAGTGTTTTCCATTTTTTGCTACTATGAACAAAACCGAACAGCCCTGCACCTGTACTTGAGCAGACATAGGGTTTCCACTTCCAGGGAAGTAGGAATGGAGTGGCTGATTCATATGATGAGTGTGTAACTATGTAACTGCCAGCTTTGCTAAGAGGCTGTAGTGTCCATGTTTCCGTGAGTTAAGAGCTACAGGTAGATCAAATCCTTAGCTTTTTGGTATTCTCCAGTCTAATTTTAGCTATGTAAAGGCCTTAGCTATGTAAAGGCTATGTAAAGGGACTAGCAGTGTACCTCCGTCTTTTTGGTTTTTTTTTTTTTTTTTTTTTTTTGGTTGAAGGATTGCAGATAAGAACATGAAGCCATTGGGTAGAATATAGATAGGGCTTATTGCAAAAAGAAAATGCACATAGTGTATCTCAAACAAGAAGGTAGCCAGGCACCAAGAGGGCAGCAGCACTGACCGAGGTCTCAGGATCCCTATGTGATTAATTGGGCTCACTGTTCTCTAAAGAAGACAGGGCTGTGTTGACCTGTCTCTGTTTACTCCCTTGGTAGATGTTTGCTGTTTAGTTTAGTGTGTTTTGAAACTTTGAGGTCTTTCCAACCTCTCACCCATGGTCTTGACTTCAAAGCACCTTTGACCTTATCAGCATAGCAGAGGATGTTACCTTGTTGGGCTGCAAGATTGGGGGGTGTGCATTCACGCATGAAAAAGTACTCCCAGATCCTTATCTCCAGGTCTGCCCATGTCTAACATTTTTATTTGCATTCCTTTAGTTAAAAGGTTCCTGTGTTTATTGGCCAGTTGTATGTTTTCCTTCATTGTAATCAAATGTGTGTTGGGTTTTTAGTTGGATTGTCTGTTGATAAGCCTAAGAGTCCCTCACATATCTAGATACAAGTCCTTTGTCAGATACACGCATTTTGAAATTTTCAGCCTGTTTGGCCTTTCATTTTGTCACCTGTGACTTTCAAAAAGCAAAAGCCTTAATTTTGAAAAGTTTAAAGTTAAGTTTGAAATTTTACTGGTATTTGCTTTGTCGTTCATGCTTTTTTGTATTTTAAAAGATCTTTGCTTGTCCCAAGATGACATTTTCTCGTATGCTTTCTTCTAGGTTTATAGTTTTAGCTTCACATGTAAGCCAGTGATCCCTTTAATTTTTGGAGGTGTAATTTATGTAGGGAGATCACGTTTTTAAAGGATAGTCAGTGGAAAGGAGCCCTGAAAGTTACTAAAGAAAATGCTTTGGAAGTGGCAGGAGGAGAGTGGGTGTCAACGTCAAACGCTCTTTAGAAATGAAGTGTGAATATGGGGGAAAGTGAGGGCTGCTACGTCTCAAGGAGCGCGGGAGGGATTGTGCTTTAAGAAACACATGAATAAGAGAAAAGCCGAGGGTACGCAGAGAGCAAGATTGTTTTCGTTTTTGCGATGTGGACACAGTTGCCATGATTAACATAAAGTGAACAGAAGAAAATGAACGGGGTACGGGGGGGGGGGGACGACTGCGTGGTAAGGCAGGGGAGGCTCCAGCGGAGGCTGTTGAATGAGACCCAGAGGTCAGAGGAGCCATTAGCTTTGACTTTAAGAACCCGAAGCTCACCAGAGTTCCAAACACGGAAACCGGAAAGATGAGTCGCAGGGAGCCGCGAGTAGCATCCTCATAAACCTGTAGGTTGTTAGAGGTAAAGGAATTACCTTTTCAAATGCCTTCTGGCCTACGTAAGGCAGGCACTGCAATTTTGCAAGTGAGAAGTTCCTGCTCAGAAAAACTGTCAACTACTCCCCATCAATGGCGTGCAGCGTCTCCCGCTCTGCTCCGCCTCCAGCATTCACTGCACTGATCCCAGGCTCCACGCCTCAGAACTGGAGCCAGGAGCCGCTACCGGACCACATGACCTAGCATGCATCGCGGCCGCGACGCCAGCTTCCCATTGGTGGTAGTGGCGGATATCGCCGCACGGTGGCCTGAAGTCCCGCCTCCGCCCTGCGGCGAACAGTTTGGACCTTCGCGGCGGGGAGCCATGCAGCCCTGGCAGGCCCTGGCCTGGTACCGGCGGATGTCTTTGGTCTACGGACTTGGTGCCTGGACTGTGTTTGGCACCATGTTTTACTTTTACGGGAAGAATAAGGAAGAGCCTTTAGGTAGGGCTGTCTGGCGAGACTCCGGAACCTTTGCCCTCCGCCGCGTACACAGGGGTCGTACAGGCGACCTCTTGGCTCTGTTTGACCCTGGGTCTCTTCTGCAGATTTGGCTGGCAGTGGCGTGCCGCATCTTGTGATGCAGTCTGTAAAAAGATGCCAGCAGATGCCCTTTAAATACGGTCAATTAAACCTTTTTTAATTGAATATGGCCGTGCACATTCTCAGAACTGGAGCTGGCGTGAGGAAGCGGCCGATGAGTGTGGAGTCTCCCAGCTCGTAGGCGGAAGGGGCTTCGCAGCCTGCACGTTGGCGCTGGAAGTCCCGAGCGAGCCGGGTTGAGGGGTGGGAGATCGGCGGGGACTGTTGAACTTACAGCTGCCTTAAGTGGATGGAAATGTTCGAAAGGCAGTTGTGGTGCCGGTTGTACGTTATAAACACACAGAGCTACTGAATTCCATCTTTTAAAGTGAGTTAATTGTAAAATATATTTCAGTAAAACTGTTATGTAAAACCTGTGTTGAAGAAATCACGAGTATTATCAGTGGCCTGAATATTAGTGTGCATTGTTAAATATTTGGAAACATGTCTGTAGTGTTTCCATGTTTTTCTTTTTCTTTTTCTTTTTTTAAATAAAAATGGGGGCGGGGGATTTAGTTCAGCGGTATAAGCGCCTGCCTTGCAAGCAGGCAGTCGTGAGTTTGATCCCTGATACCGATAAAAACGAAAAAGACCAAAAAAAAAAAAAAAAAAAAAAATGGTAACAGGCATCTGATGCTAAAATTTTTACTTTATTTCTGAGACTTGAATGACCGATCTCTTAATTCAGTCGTTCCTTTTCTTTTAGTAAGTCGTGAAGTGGAGCAAAAGGATCTCCCAAGAGATGAAAGTGGCATCGTACTTGAGCCCCTGAAAGGATTTTACGTGGAGAGGTCTGTCGTGTATATAGAAGATTATGTACCACTTACAGAACGGATCCACAATACTGTGAAAAAATGGACTGGTGATTCTGGTTCTAAACCATGATCGGCTGCTCAATTCTGCAAATAAGGACTTCGGTTCAGCATTTATATATGATAGATGCCTTGATCCCCCCCCCCCCATGGGATCGCACTATGCAGTTCAGGCTGGCCTTGAGCTCACTTTGTAGCCCAGGCTGGACTCTAACTCACAATGATCCTCCCATTTCAGCCTCCTTAGTGCTGGGATTACAGGCGTGAGCCACCATGCCCAGCCTTGCTTTCCATTTTTGTTTGTGAAAGTATATATTTAATTTTACTGTTAAATGTGCAATAAATCTTACTTTGATAGAAACTACGTGATTCAAGGGATTCCTCTCAGTATGGGGAAAGGTTGGTGTGAAATTTCACAGTGAGGTTCCATAAGCTCAGTTGTTTTTGTTTTTTGTTGGTACCAGAAATCAAACTCATGATCTTGTGCTTGCCAGGTAGGCACAGTGTTACTGAGCTAAATCCCTAGCTCAAAGCTCAGTTTTTTGAAACCAGTTGTAAGTAACTTTCTTTGATGCTTATGTTAAATCCGCTGTGGTCCCTTTGGAGTTAGCAGCCAGGTGAGGTGGCTCACTCCTGTAATCCCTATGCTCTGGAGGCTTGAGGTGGGAGGATCTTTGTGAGTTTGAGGCCAGCCAGACCTACATAGTGAGTTCAAGAACATCCAAAACTGTATAGAAAAAGCTTGTCTCCAAAAAAAAAAAAGTGTAAGTCACAGAGCCCCAAATGCTAGCAGCAGTAGAGACCTCAGCTGCCTGAAGGACTGAGAGGCAAGCCGACCAGGGTCAGTGGCATTGCTTTGGTTGGCGTCACAACAGATGAGCAGGAAACAGCACAGCAGTGACGGGAGATGAGAGGAGCCAGGCAGTGGGAAAATGGGGTGGTGTCAGATAGGGATTTTTCAGTCAAGAAAAGGCCAGGGCTGAGAGGATGGCAGGTAGTGAGAGCCATTCGGAGATCACACCTAAGATGCACTGTGGGACTGCTTGCCCCTGACATTGCCCAGCACCATGAACTACCCTGCAGGTTCATGATGCCTATAGTGACCCTCGGCTTTGCCTTCCCTGGGACTTGGCGGGGTGCATCCAACCTACCTGGCTTCCCTTGCCCCCTACTGAAGTGCAAGGCCCTGCAGGGCTCAGAAGCTGCCTTTCCAGTGTTCTCATAGAGAACATCCATCACTCCAGACTTCTTCCTCTTCCTCTCGCTTCACTAATCTGCATGCCCTGTCACTTCAGTATCACACACCATCACAAGTCACTTAATGAGGGGCACATCCCTCAAAGCATGCTGCCAGGTAACTTCATGGTATGAATGTCACAGCACACACTCGGGAACCCCAGGGGCACCTCCAATGCCCAGTGGGGACCTGCACTGCTGCTACGTTGGAAGGCAGTGGTCCCTATGTGTGGACCCATACAAAGCACAGCAAAACAGCACGCAGTTGCCCCAGGGCGGGCGTGTGATGTAGATGGGGCTTCCTGCTCGGGAAGGTTTTCTGGCTGTCACTAAGCGAAGGGAGGCTGCAGAATGCTCCTGAGGCTGTGCTGAACTCACCAGACTACTTTGCTTCAGTAGCAAATTAGCTTACTGCAACTTTTCTGCCTTACAAACTTAAAAAATTGTTGGCTCCTGTGTAATAATAGGTTTTAACACAAATATGTTGCTTAGTTGTATAAAATCAGTAGTAGCAGTACTGGGGATTGAACTCAGGGCTTTCATACTGAGCTATCCTCACAGCATTTTTTTTTTTTTTTTAAAATTTTTGGACAGAGTCTTGCTAAATTGCCCAGGCAGGATTTGAACTTACAGTCGTCCTTGCTCAGCCTCTTGAGTGCTGGTTTACAGGCAATGTGCCACCATGCCCTGTACTCCAGTGACGAAGGCAGAATTGCCATGAGTTCAAGGCCAGCCTGCACCATATAGCAAGACCCTGTCTCACAAAGCAAAAACCACAAAAAAGCAGTGTCAAAACCTAAGTGTTGATACAGCATACTGGATTTAAGAAAGAAAGACAGGTATAGAAAAGTAACTAAACAATATAAGAAGATATGGAAGTTAAAAGTTATTTAAATAAATATGGATTTTTTTTTCTTCTTTTTGAGGCAGAGTCTCACTATGTAGCTCAGGGTGGCCTCAGACTCACGATCTTCCTGCCTCAGCCTCTGAGTGCTAAAGCTATAGTACCAGTGCACTTCCCTACTTGGCCAGAACTTTCATAGCCTCCACTCTCCACCTTGGGTGTGCAGTGCTTTCTTCTTGGTGTGGGGGTGGCATCTTATACCTGAGAGCTTTACTTTCTGCTTGCAAAAGAGAGATCAGCGCCCCGCCTGTGCCTGCTATTCAAGTGTCTTCCTTCCATTTATTCATTCATTAATTTCTTCATTTATTTGTAGACACCCAAATAATTTTTACATTTAAAGTGGTGTCTTTTGAGCAGGCGAACCTGTACTGAGCCCTTACTGTTGCCAGTTACTGCTTTGAGTGTGGGCTGTGCCTTGAAGTGTTACGTTCTAGTGGGGGATGGGCATTAAAGATATACATTATATCTTCTGTAACCCACTTTTTAATTGTGTATGTGTGTGTGTGTGGCGGTTGGAATTAAACCCACAAGCCTTGTGCATCCTAAGCAAGGGCCCTGCCAGTAACCCTCACCCTGGCCCTTACATTCTTAACACTGCTATCATTTGTAAGTTTCAAGGGCTCTTCCTTGTTGTCAGTCATTCTGTATGTTGGCGCACCTATTTCTGCATGGCTGGAAGAATTCTACTTACTTTTGCTGCTTCTTGCACTGTTGCAAGTTCCTCTCTGTTGTTTGCCCTGTCCTGTGTGGAGGTGGAGGTGTCTGTGCTGTGTCCCCCCTCGCTTTCAGCATCAATCTGAAACCTGCAGTGCACAGCTGGGTGGGTTAGGACCACCAGTGTTCTCTGTCGCAGGAAGATGTAGCATCTGGCTTCCAGTGTGGCCCTAAGAGCTTGAGCAGCTTTGTGCTGAAAGGAATCTGGGTAGGGACACTGGAGAGTACCTGGGACATAGAGGGCCTGGCAGAGGACAACACAGCAGCAGTGGCTCTCCCAATGTACAGTGCAGGGCTGCCAGATGTGGCAGGGATGTGCAAACACTGCCCACCCTCTTTCTTGGTGTCTTGCCAGCAGGGAGTCCCGGAAGACCCAAGCGGCTTGCTGTCATCAGTCACCTCTGCATCTCTGTGCTTCTGCAGATACTGGGCCAACTCAGGCCTGGCTCTTTCCTCAAAGGAGCCCAGAATAAGAAACTTTCTGACACTCAAGGTAGAGATGTGAAAATTTGAGGTCAAATATAGGAAGATGTCAAGGATAGGAAGGAGGTTGACAGGATGGTAGGGAGGTGACTACCATGACAAACATCGGCGTTGGCAGGTCAGCCCCCAGCGAAGGCGCCTCCCTCCAGCTTCCTGCCTCAGCTGGGGTCCCTGCATCCGGGCTGCTGGAGGCTGGATGTGGGAGGAACTTGGGCACTTGTTTCAAATCAGGATTTTCCATTTTCAGTCCCATTTCTGCTCTGGCCAGCGCACCCAGGGGCGCCAGAGCAGAGAGCTCAGTCTCCCGAAGGAAGTGAGGGTGGACATGGGCTACTGCTTCGGCAGAGTCAAGTGTCCTCCGTGTCCATGGCCACTGCAGCTCACCCTACCTGTGGCTTCCAGCCCCTGTGCACTGTCCATTTCCGGGGGAACAACTCAGCTCCTCATGAGCTGCCCCCTTTGGCTCCTCACACCCCAGCCTGTGCACATTGTGATGCCCACTCCATCTCCTGACCTCTACTAGTAAGTAGCTCAGTAGTGCTCTGGGGAGCACCTTGGTCTGCCTTCTGCCACTGTCACAGTTGAAGTTTGCATTTATGCGTAAAACGTATTTTTAAAAAACGTTTTATAGGGGCCAGGGATTTAGCTCAGCAGCACAAGCATCTGCCTGGCAAGTACTAGGTGATGAGTTCAATCCCCAGTACCAAAACAAAAACAAAAATAAAAAAGGTTTTGTGTTTTTGATATGGGGCTCTTGCTACCTTGCCTAAGCTGACCTTTAACGCCTAGACTCTAGTAACCCTCCTGCCTCTGCCACCAGAGTGACTGGGGCTCCTAGGGAGCCACTGTGCACAGCTGGCTATCTATTCTGAAGCATCTCAGAGTGTTTCCTTGCTGGAAGCACCTCAGCTCTGGGAGAAGGGAGAATGCAGTCAGCAGAGGACACAGGAAGATCTGGTCAGAATACAGATGGGGGCAGGTACTGGGTTCGGTTGCACAGTGCGTGGACCAGTTAATAATACTTTATTATATTCCAAGAGCTTAAAGAGGAGTTTTAAATAATAATAACAACAATAATAATACTTGCAGTGCTGGGAATCCAACACAGAACCTCATGCAGGCTAGGCAAGTACTCTACCACCAAAATCTCAGCTCTGAAACAGGATTTTAAATGTTCTCACCACAAAGAAATATGTCAGGCGATAGGCATGTCAGTTAGCTTGGTTTGAACCTTCCCCCAATAGATACTTGTTGTGAAGCATCATGTAACTCATATATAAATTATATAACTCATATATAAATATATACAATTATTACTGGTCAATTAAAAATAAGACAACACTCATTCAGTTTTTCATGCCTGTACTGCCAGCTACCGTACTTGGGAGGATAAGGCAGGAGGATTGAAAGTTCAAGGCCAGTCTGGGGAATTTAACAAGACCCCATCTCAAAATAAAAATAGAAAGAGTCCTCGTCCTTGGAGTACCAGGACTGCCAGTTATTAGTTATGCCGCATAACTGTTGCCTACCAGCAACCTTTTTTTTCTTTTTTGAGACAGGGTCTCACTATGTGGCCTAGACCAGTCTCAAACCATCAGAGAAAGGGTTAAAGTGATGAGGGTCAACTGGAATGAGTTCACCCAAGTGCCCTTGGCCAAGTGCCTTCCTGCATGGGTGCTGGCTACCTGGAAAGGGCGTGTCCGGAGATAACTGTTAACATGGGAAAGATTGATTATTCTGCGTCTGCCAAGCCTAGGCACGGTCCTTCCAGCCATGCAGCCTGATGGCACCAAGTCACTTTTGTCTGAATGCAGCATTTAAGAGACTGAGAAACTGGGTGTGGCACATTGTTGTCTCTCTCACCTGCCAAAGGCCCGGTCTGATACAAGATCCTTTGCTAGCTGGATGTGGAGGCGCATTCCTGTAATCCCAGCACTTGAAAGGCAGAGGCAGGAGGATCTGCGGAGTTTGAGGCCAGCCCGAGCTACAAAGTGAATTCAAGGCCAGCCTAAAGCCATAGCAAAACTGTGTCTAAAAAAAAAAAAAAACCAAAAACCACAAACAAAAAACTTCCCCAGAGGATTCTCCTTCATCTTTGGTGTTGTCCCCTCCTTTGTTGTAATACATTATTGACTATGTTCGTCTGCTGTATTTTTATAATAAACTTACTTTCATCTTTTAAATCATTGTGTGGCTCTTCTCTGTAAGGACTGAATTTCAAATTTCTGTGGCCACGTATATGTGACTCTTTGCTGTCACACAAACTCATAGTGATCCTCCTGCTTCTGCCTCCTGAGTGCCGGGATTACAGATGTGCAACATCATACCTGGCCCCAAGTACCATTTCTAATAACAACCACAATAAATTCCTAGCATATTAACAGTAGAGCAATAAGGTTCATGCTGTAAAGTCCCTGAAAAACTCCATGATGTACTCCTGAAAACATAAGAATGAATACCTAGGGGGCTGGGGATTTAGCTCAGCGGCATAAGTGCCTGCCTTGCAAACAGGCAGTCGTGAGTTCGATCCCCGGTACCGATAAAAAGGAAAAAGACAAAAAAAAAAAAAAAAAAGAATGAATACCTGGGTGTAGCGGTGTACTTCTATAATTCCAACATTTCAGAGGCTAAGGCAGGAGAACTGCCACAAATTTAAGGCCCACCTGGGCAACATAGTGAGTTCAAGGCCATCCTGAACTATACATAGTAAGAAGCAAGACAATGTCTCAAAACTAAAAAAAACAAAACGGAAAATAGTTGAATACTGCCAAGCCTCTAAAGCAGTCCCTAAAAAAGGACACTTTGAGAGCTGCTGGATTCTGTAATGATATTGAATCAAAGTTAATTTCCTGAGCCTCCAAAGGAGGATGGAATGCTGGCAAGGTTGGGGAGGACAGCAGCTCACTTCTTCAGGGGACCGCTGGATTCCTACCCCTGCTGCGTAGGTGTGACTGGCTGCTGTTCCGGTTTCCTGCACGGGCAGCTCTTGGAACTGCACAGTGAACACTGTGACAGTAGTGAGCTGCCTGTCACATCTGAGTTCACGAGTAGGGCAGTCCAGATGGGAGGTGATCATGGGAAAGACTGATCATGTGGTCAGGGTGTTGGAGTTCGCAGCTGCCCTGACCTGCCGGAAGTGAGAGGGACAGCACTGAACACTGAGGTCAACCAAGTGGCCAGCAGTTCAGTCAAGCTAACACTACTGAGGCAGGGAAGCAAGGGCCAGTAAACAGCGGCAAGCTGCAAGAATAGAGAAGCCAGACAGAGAGGACAGCCACAACAACCCATTAGAAGGCCAATGGGAAAGGTCACCCTGACTCCAAAGGTCCAAGGCATACATAAAAGCCAGTTACAACCTTGGCCTGTGTCTCCTTGGCATTGCAGTTTTGACCGCCCAGTGGGCTGTGATCATCCTGATGCTTCCTCTAGAAACCTCATATGGTCAAAACCTCCTTTGCCCCACAGCGGGATGAGTCAGGTGCTCCACTGGTCACAACTCCTGCCATCCCCAAGGTACAGGACCTTCAAGACTCAGGGCTGCCTCTTCCCCTACCTGCCCTCACTCTGTGGAGTGCACTTTTGCCCTTGGTACATCTTACTTTTGCTGTGCTTTCTGAGTGCACTGCTTAATTCTTTGTTCAAGATGCCAAACACCGGAACAACTTCCCTGGGACAATTTGCACCAGCAGCACCAAGAGTTCCAGCCATACGCTGCCCACGGAGGCCCTGCTTTCCTGCTTGGTGATGCTCAGTGTGCCAAGAAGGAGCTGAGACCTGATTCCCCAGGGAGTGGGCGCAGCTGCTCTGTTAGGGAGTCACCCCTCTTACATCCTTTGTACCGAAACTCAATTTTAGCAATAGTGCTGAGTTTGTTAGTCATTCCAGTGAACTGTCAGTATTGAAGGGGTTATTTATAATTATTGTCCTGATAATGGACTTCTTCTCTTTTCTATTTTGGTACTGTGCTATATATGGTGGAGACGCAGAGCTGGAGCTCTCTGCTTCCTCTCAAAATCTTCCCTTTGAAATCTTCGCCTCCAATATGGTAACTACTTTTATGTCAGGATTATCTTGTGGTGAAACACTATTCTGCTTAAATGGTTATGTCTTGATCTGTGCTGTTTTGCTGTTATGCCCTCTTTTATCTCAATCTCCACTTCATTAATTACTTTTTTATTTTTATCCTTTTAATTAAGGGAAAAATAAATAAAAAGTAGCAGGATATATTATAGTAACCCACTTTGACTTTCCATTATCTTGATTTAAAGCCCTGTATGGCTCTCACCATCTTGTTTTTGACTGATGTCCCCCTATTCTGTTTTGTTTGATAGTACCAGGTTCGAAAGTTTAGGCAACAGCTGTGAAGATAGTGAGATTCATTATGACGCCCATTCTCGTTGACTATTATCTACTTTTGAAGACCTATAATGTCTCCAATGTTTTGGTTTTGTCGGTTTTGTTCTTTACTGTTTTGTTCAATTTTCTTTTCTTTTCTTTTTTTCTTTTTTCTTTTTTTTTTGCTGGCCATGACTTTGTAATTGTTCAATTTTATTATAACTGATGATATAGGCAATTCTATTAGAGATAGCGGGAGGCATTATGGTAACCATTGTTGATCACCTTGTATTATGCTTTTACATTATCTATTATGTCCACCCTTTTGATTTGATTGACTCTGTTCTATTATGTCACATTTGGTTCTACTCCCTTCCAAAAAAGTAATAAGAACTGTGGGAGCAACAAAACCCAAAATGTGTAATTGTTGTTGTACAAAAGAGAGGAAAAGAAAGTGCTCTAAACGATATAACTGCATGTATATTTAAGTGTATAAGATAGATAATGATATCACTGAGTTTTGTTGGATCATTGAACAGAACTGTTTGCAGTCTCACTGTTGGAATGTCCACTTTACAAGCTTTAATTTTGTGACTTGAACAATTATTTCTAAGATGACAATATGTAATCCATTAACTAGTGATTTCCTACTGTTTATTTTTTTCTGTAAATCTGTATAACTTGTACCCTTTCTCTGCTTTTTTTTCCTCCTTAAATAAAATTTAAAAAAAAAAAAAAAAGAAAGAAATCTTTGCCTCCAGCACACTCTGGACCTCTGCTGAAACTGTTTTCATCAACGGTAGCAATTTGTTAAGGTGAAGATCGTGCAGCCCTCTGCAGCCTTCTATGTGGTTTTTTGTGGTCTGTTTTCATTCAGATTTCCTAACCACCCTAGTCATATAAAGAGGGAATTAGAATTCGAGAATCATGCAACTGTTTACTATCACGTCATGACATGGCCAAGTCAAATGAAGAGTTATATATTTAAGTGGCTATTTTAGAAGCACATATTTATTTATCCACTTATTCATGCACTACTAGGGACTAAACCCTGGGCCTTTGCACTGAGCTCCATCCCCAGTCTCTTTTCTTTCTTTCTTTTTTCTTTTTTTGCTTTGATTTTTGAGACAGGGTCTCAGTATGTCACTAAATTGCCCCGGCTGGGCTCAGACTTGCGGTCCTTCTGCCTCAGCCTCGTAGGGTGCTATAATAGATGAGGTTCCACCTCATCAGATCTGCCCTGATCTTTCGCCTCTGCCTAGCCGCTGAGAAAGGTAAGGAGAACAATTTGGCAGGACCTGGGGGGAGAGTAAGTAGCAGGAGGTGGAAACACAGGAATAGTTCAGTGGGGGTTTAGCGATGACGGCTGTTAGGCCTGGGGACACAGAGGGAGACACCAGCGTTCAGATAACTGTAAGTCGAGGCAGAGTGAGGCATCTAGGCTGCCCTGAGGTTAGGCGGGGGCGGCCCCTTGTGGAGTGTAGGCGGGGCCGAGGCTCAGGGGCGTGACAACTCCAGGCTGTTGGAGGGCGTGGCCAAAGCGAGGCCAATCGGACCGCGGGCGTGGCGGGCGGGGGCGGGGCTTCGGCGTCCGGGCGGCCCAGGCCTCGCGCGCGCTTCCTAGTGTCCCCCGCAGAGGGCGCCGGCCTTGAGCCCCGCGTCGCCAGTCGCCGTCCCGCCGCCGCCATGAAGGCCGTGGTGCAGCGCGTCACCCGGGCCAGCGTCACAGGTCAGTCGGGGCCCCGCGCCTCCTCGGTGCACTGACCGCAGCCCGGCTAGGCCTGCACACGTGCTGGCCGCCTCCTCCTCGGCACCGATTCGTGCCGCGCCGCCGCCCGTCGCGCTCGGTGACACTTACGCGCGGAGATTGTTTCCGGGGCGGCCTCCTCCCGCCCCTCTGCGTCTCCCCGGCGGTCTGGGCTTCGCGGAGCCCCGTTTCCCATGCGTAAAACGCGCAGATGCGAGCCCAGCCGAACCTGGCCATCTGTGTCTACGCAGGGACCCTCGCCAGGGAGCCTGCAGCCAGTGGTCCTCCAGAGCCAGCAGAGGGGACATCTCTGGCCCATCCAGCCCTAGTCACCCCGTGAGCCCCTTGGTCTGGTTGCTACCTGCATCAAGGGCCAGAGCCTGTTGTAGCTGATGTAGTTATCGTAGGACACCGGAGCTGATAGGCCCTATAGGTGCTGAACAGAGCGTTTAAATGACAAAGCCAGCCTGAACCACATTAGCTTTTAGTCTTTTTCATTTTTATTGTCAGAATTACATTGTTTCCGGATCAGTGTCCCAGCTATTCTGGTGCCTGAGGCAAAAGGATCAGTTTTGAATCCTTGAGTTCAAGGCCAACCTAAGCAATAGAGGGGGACCCTTCCTCAAAACAAAGTGTACATGTGTATGTATGTATACATAAGTATTAAAAAACCCAAACTCCCTAATGAACCAACAAAAACCATACAGTTAGACCTACTTTTCAGCCCTGCCTAATGATTTGAAGCTGTTCGGGTAACTTTGCTTTTGGAAATAGTTTTGAAACAATATATTTTAAAGGTTGTGTTTTGTTTTATTTTTTGGAGACAAGGTCTCACTATGTAGTTGAGGCTGGCCTTGAATTCACAATGTGGCCTAGGTTGGGTTTGAAGCCTCCCGTGTGCTGGGATTACAGGCATGTGCTACCATGCCTGGCCAGATTGTATGCTTTTAATTAAAACTAAACAATCTGTGTATTAAAAAGGATAATGTGGGTTAGGGAACTCTGAAATTTCAGTATGGGAGGGACACTGGAGTTATCCAGGTTTTTTAGTTGCATTGCAGTGGAAGAGATTTTCTGGTTCTTAAAATACATGCCTGGATACACTGAAAGGTGGCATCATTTGGTTGACATTTTATTTTAGGCAATTTAAACTAGCACTTATTTTATGGTAAAGACAGTGTATCTGTAATCATATATTTTTATCTGGCAGATTTACTTTGTGAATTTGGTCTGACACATTTAATCCCTTAGCATAGCTACTGTGTTAATATAATTTTTATTTTATTTTTTGTGGTGCTTGAGATTAAAACCAGGGCCTTGAGTGAGGTGCTAGGCAAGTGCTCTACTAGGGAGCTACAGCCCCAGCCTGATGCTAATCTTACTTTATTTTGGTGATGGGGATAGAACTCATGACCTCAAGCTTGTCAGGCAGGCGCTTATGCCACTGGTCTAAATCCCTGGTCCCCTAATCTAATTTTAAAGCTATGTTAGAGAAGTTTTTCAGACATGCTCATTTGTTTACATGGACCAAATAACACAGCAACTCCTACGTCCCATCTCTAAGTTTTAACACTGGCCCACGCCTATAATCCCTCCATTTGGGAGGCTGAGGCAGGAGAATCACTGTGAGTTTGAGGCCAGCCTGGGCTACGTAATAAGACCTCGTCTCCAAACAAATGGCCAAATTTCCGAGCTCATGAAATCTTGATGTAATTGTAGACCTCATGCTACCCATTATGGAGGAAATGACCAGACAGCTCTTTTCCAGCCTGTGATCTCTTTGTCTAAAACTGTTGATTTTTAGTTATTTTCACTGGAAAACCATTTGTGCTAATAGGAGCCCCTTTGGTCCTGGGAGTTCTTCCCTTTGCCCTTGGAGGCGGCTCACTGCAAGCTCCAAAACAAGTCTTCAATCTGGGTTGCAGGTGGGCTTGGGGGAAGATAATAAATTACAGAAATGTTGATGCTCTTTGATGGTGACTCTGTTTTAGAGACTCCAGGAAGATAATTCATAATTGTAGAAAAAGCCTTATGTTACAGAGATCTTTTTCACCATACTTGGATTTGTTGAAGGGAAAATTTCAAAGCAAGCTATATGTCCAGAGAATCGGGCAGTGAACTGGTCTTATGCAACGATAAAAGATGAGGTAGTTTTTATCTAATTGTAAGAAATTTATTATCACAGTAGTTGAAAACAAATATGAAGCCAAATCTCTGAACACAAAATATCAAAAAGAAATAATTAAAATATTAAGGTGCTTGCTTTTCAGGGTTTTTTTTTTTTTCTGTTTTTTGTAATTTTTAGGTTTTCTGTAATGTATATGCATTATGGGTCTATGTGGATATGGATATGGATAGGTACCTCTGTAACTTTTTTTTGTTGTTGTTGTTGTTTTTTGTTTTTTTGCTTTTTGTCGGTACCGGGGATCGAACTCACAACTGCCTGCTTGCAAGGCAGGCGCTTATGTTGCTGAGCTAAATCCCCAGCCTCCCCTCTGTAACTTTTAGTTTTTAAAAATTTGGGGAAAACTTAGTGTGTTGACATTGTAAGAAAATAATGTTGATTTAACAAACCAAGCCAGGAAACTTTTTTTTTTTTTTTCTTTTTTCCCTTTTTGGCTATGAACTTGTGTTGATCCGCCTGCCTCAGCCTCCTAGGCACTGGGATTACAGTGTACACCACAGTTGGCTGGCTTTTTTCTAAAGCAGAGCAGACCAGCAAACTAAGGCCTGTTGTTCAGTGCCTATTTCAAGAAACATTATTTCTCTCCTAGCTTTTGAGTCAGTGGCTTATAGGACAGTAAGTCACATAGTCCATTATAGGAAGAGCGGTACTGAAGAAAATAGGCAAAGAAATAGCAATGAGGAATTAAGCTTTTCTGACATTTCAGGAACAGATTGATGTTGGTATCCTCCGGGGTAGAGAGCTGAAGGGGCCTATATGGCCCTGCGGACCTGAGAGGTGTGTTTGTGACTATATTATCCAGCAGAACAAGCGTCAGGAAGATGGTAGAGTTGATCTTTCTAGCCCTGCTTGGAAGATTAGGTCTGAACATGATGAAATAATAAAGGACAGTAATCTAACGACATTGGCAGAAGCTTGGCCTACAAAACGACATTCTCAGGACCACCATTAGAAATATGGATTCAGATCCAGTCTCAGAATGGTGAATGTTGTTGGCTAAGTGCTCTACCTGCATCTAAGAGATGTTCTGATGGTAGAGGGCAGACGTATGCACTCACACATATGCGCACACACACATGCACACGCTCCAGTGTGCACAGAGATGTTTGTGGACAAGATGCATGATTTCAGAAATCTTGGTGCTCAGCAGTTTGGTATCACTGGAGTCCAGGTGGAAAGGCAGGTGAAACTTACAGAATTTTAGGTAGGTAGACTGTGCTTATGTTAGTGGTAATTAGGAGGAACAGAATTGCTCATAGGACATAATCCTTCTCTGCGTTGTCACCAGATTTGCTGGTTTCCAGGGAGGGCAAGAGCTCCCCTCTGCCAGCTAATCTAGTTCTCTCAGGGAGAACAACGCCATGGCCCTTTTTACAAACCGGATCCCAGGAAATTTCAGGTGTCTCGTGCCAGGTGACAGATGGAAGTGTGGCCCTAAAGTTTTGCTCCCATTCTCTCCAAATACCAAATCAGAATGGATCTGCCCATGGTGGTGCACACCTGTGACCCTAGCACTCTGGGAGGCTGAGGCAGGAGGACTGAAAGTTCGAGCATAACCTGGGCAATTTGGCAACTTGGCAAGACCTTGTTTCAAAATGAAAAATAAGAAAAGGCCTGGGAAGTACAAAGGGCCTGTGTTCAATCCCCAGTTCCACCGCAGGAGAGCATCAGAAGGGATGGGAGTGTTTAGCACCTGCCGCTGCTGCTGCTGTGCACTGCCATTGTTTCTGCCTCCCAGAGAAGTGTGCCAAGTGCAGTGCACTGTGGGAATCAGGAACTTGGGGCACTTCTGAGCCAGTCTCCTTTGGTTCCTTCCAGTTGGAGGCGAGCAGGTGAGCGCCATCGGCCGGGGCCTCTGTGTGCTGCTGGGCATCTCCCTGGAGGACTCACAGAAGGAGGTGGAACACATGTGAGCACCTGGGCTGGGGCTGGGGTAGGCTGGGGGGAAGCATGATGTGCAACCCCGTTGCTTTGATTGTTATTGCACCTTCTGTAGGGAGGTGAGCTCTGTGGGGGCTCAGGTGACACCAAGAAAGGCAGCTTTGAAGTCAGCACCTGACAAGGTACAGCCTGGCCTCCATTTCTTGCTTCTGAACCCGCAGGCTGACTCCCCCAACCTCCCCAGTATCAGGGACTGAACCCAAGGCCTTTACCCTGAGCTACTTCCCTGACTTTAAAATTTACATTCCTGTGCCAGGGATATAGCTCAGTGGTACAGCACCTGTCTGACAAGCATGAGGTCCTGAGTCCAATTCCCAGTACAAAAAAAAATTTTTACATTCACTATGCTGGGCTTGAACTTTGCATCCTCCTGCCTCAGCTTCCCAGAGCTAAGATTACCGGTTCTCAAGCCTGGCCTCCTTTTCTCTTAATGCAAAAACTGAAGCTTCTATCAATGGGCTCCTTTTGACACTTGGGCAGTATGACCTGGGTACTGGGCACACCCTTTGCTCACTGTCCACAGAAGGTCTAGAGCCTGGAGGAGCAGCTCCCTGTCCCAGGCTCTGTGTGCACAGTGGAGGTCTTAGCCCCAGATCAGAGCTTGTTGCTGTGGTCAGGCTCACTGGCCTGGGGGTAGGGGAGTCAGCCCTGCCGGAGCTGGCGACTCCCATAGCAAGCTGGCTTTAGATGCTTACCCCTTGCTGCCCAGAACCTGTGACAACCCCACCCATCTGTCCCTGTGCTGGTGGTGAGGGTGGGGTCCAGAACGTCACCCACCCAGGAGGGTACATGCGTAGTCTGAGGGTTAGGATCTGCTTCTGGGAAGGTGGTTCATGGTCCCAAGTCTGACCTGTGACTGACCTGCCCACTTACTTGCCAGGGTGGCTGTCTCATGTCCGCCACAGTGGGGACATGGCCCTGTGCCTGGGCAGCCCTCCGCCTGGAATAGGCCATGCAGCCTGTTGCTGCAGCTGGGCAGGAGCTTCTGGGGACAGTGGGACACCAAGCCCAGAGCAGCAGCCCAGGATGAGGTTGTGCCCTAGTGGTGGTGCCTGAAAGCCTGGCCAGGTCCCACCTTCTGGGAGCCAGGGCTCCATCTTTCCTTGGCAGCAGGCTGGAGACAGCTGGGGTGCACCGAGTGCAGGGCCCTGCAGTTGTGCTCACCACACCTGTTTGCCCATAGGGTCCGGAAGATCCTGAACCTGCGAGTGTTTGAGGATGACAGTGGCAAGCACTGGTCCAAGAGCGTGATGGACAAGCAGTTCGAGGTGCTGTGTGTCAGCCAGTTCACCCTGCAGTGTGTCCTCAAGGGCAGCAAGCCTGATTTCCACCTGGCCATGCCCGCTGAGCAGGCTGAGGGCTTCTACAACAGCTTCCTGGAGCAGCTGCGCAAGACCTACCGGCCCGAGCTCATCAAAGGTGGGTGCTGGCGGGGTGAGGCAGGCACCGTGAGTGGTCCCTGCCTACCTGGTCCCCCAGCATGGTCACCACTGTCCCTGTTGGGCTCAACTCCAGGCCTGGAGGATGTCTCTTCCCACTGTCCTCGTGTAGAAATGAGGGACTCACAGGGGTGTGAAATTGCTGATTTCCTTGGTTCCTCGCCAGCACTGTACTAGTGTGACCTGGTATGTCCTTAATTCCAAGTGGATGTGTCCCAAAGAAGAATATAAAAATGTATTTTATGTGATTCAGTAGATACAGAATGTTATGGTTTTTACCATGTGATCAATATAGAGTTATGATATAGCTTACCTTACCATTATTCATTTTTCTGGTGTGAGAGTCACAGAAGAAGTGAGAAAAAGTATGGAGACATCGCATGTGTCACAGCTGATGGGCCTGAATGACTCTGCTAGGCACTGTTGTCTATGGAGTCCATGAAATATAGTGTGGTATTGTGTATCCTGTGGGCTTGGATATAGTGACAGTGATGTGTCACACACAGTCTCCTCTCTGTGTTCCCTGGCTCCAGGCCCCTGGCAAACACTGATCATTTGTCTTTCTCCAGGAGTTTCTCAGGGCCTCTGCACTAAGCTACATTTCCAGCTCTTTTAATTTCTTCTTTTTTTTTTTTTTTGTACTGGGGATCAAACTCATGACCTTGTGCTTGCCAGGCAGACACTTGTGCCACTGAGCTAAATCCCCAGCCCCCTTTTAATTTCTGAGTCAGTGTCTCACCTGCCAAGTTGCCCAGATTGGACTCCAGCTTGTTATCCTCCAGCCTCAGCCTTCCAGAGTGCTGGGATTACAGGCATGCACCAGTTCTTTCACTTACTAACTGGCTTGAAAGCTTCTGTACCACTTGATGGCCCCTTTCTTTGTAGCATTGATTAATATTCCATTGTCTAATTGTCCCACAATGTGTCTACTCATTTATTGCAGGATATCTTGATTGCTTTAAAGTTCAGGCAGTTATGAAGGAAGCTTCCATAAGTATCTACGTATGGTTTTTGTATACACATAACTTTTCACCTCCTTGTGATTGCTAGATCAGGTATTGAGAAGGTGGTTATTAAGTGAGAAAGCGCCCTCCTATATCATTTGGTGTCCTCTTGGTGGTGAAGTTGAGATCCCGCTGTGCTTCCCACCCTCACCAGCCTGTGGTCTTGGCATCACGTGGAGTCTGGTCTTCCCAGAGATGTTGAGACAGGCTGGGCCTGGTGGTGCATGCCTGTAATTCCTGTACTTGGGAGACTGAGACAGGAAGATCACTGCAAGTTCAAGGCCAGTCTGAACTACATGGTGAGACCTTGTTTGGGTTGGAAGTCTGGGTTGGAAGTTGTTTTCTTTCAGGACTTGAAATACTTCACTCCAATCTTTTCTTGACTTGAAGATTTGTGTTGAGATGTCTGCTATGATTCTGATAGGCTTACCTTTATAGGTGACCTGTTTCGTTTTTCTAGTAGCTCTTAATATTCTGTTCTTGTGCTGAATTTCTGGGATCTTGGTTATTATATATCTGGGTGTAGTTTTATTTTGGTTATGCTAAGTGGAGTTCTATATGCCTCACTTACCTTATGTCAGATTCTGTTCCTATACTTGGGAAATTTTCTGCTGTTACTTCTGCAAATAGTTCTTTTAATGTCATTTGTGTTGACTCTTGCTTTTTCATTGACACCTGTTATGCTTGTATTATTTTTCTTTTCATCGTCTTGAAGCTGTTGAATTGTTGTTTGCCGTGACTCATGTGGCTCTTGAGGTTGTTGGGGTGAAGGATCACGAGATGATGAGAAAATAAGAGACAAAACTGGAGTCAGGTGGAGCCCTTACTCTTCGGATGGGAGAGAAGAAACTGCTCAGCCACTATAGTACATTTATTTGTATACTTCCAAAGAAGAATGTCAGTTTCAACCCCACTTCCTAGCAACTTGCTTGCCTGGCAGGCCTGGGTCCCTTGCCTTCTTGGTGCTGGAACAATTTGTTTAAGTAGCTTTCTGTATTTTCTCGGCTAGCCTTGCTTTAGCCCCACACATGTGATCAATCTACAGCTTCCACTGCTCCTTACAGTTATTTCCTGATATTTTGTTCAAGATGTTTCCTTTCATGATCATTAGCCATGATCCCGTCTTCAAGGTTTGAACGTTGGTCTTCAGTTTTGCCATCTTACAACAGAATTTTTAACTTTCTGGATATTGTTTGAATCTGTTTCATGCATTTTATTTTGTTCTGCTTTTGATCTTTCACAGTTTCCATCTTCTTTCTATCTTCATCTAGTTCTTTACCTATCTCTAGTCCAGCTTTGCTGAGCATTTCTTGTATACATGTTGACATTTTTTTTTTTTTACCTGAGAGGTTATTTCTGATCTGATTTCCTCCATAGCCTCATGGATTTGTTGCTATCATTTCAGAAATTTCATGTTCATGTCTTCCAAATTCTTCTATGTTGATGTCTCCTGGGCTTGTTCTGGGTGGTTGGAGGTCTGAGGTTGCATTTTGCTTTTTCATCTTATCATTTTATATTTGAAAATATTTTTAATTTTATTTCCTGTGACGACCTTTGTGAGTTTTTCTAGTAGGTAGGTGTATTACTAGTATGCAGGCTTCTCTAGGAAAAGTCTGTTCTTCAGGGATGTCTTCTGTGTGTGGGAGAGTCTTGGTTTGTGTCTGTCCCAAGATCCTGTCTTCCTAGTTTATTATGAGTGGGATGTTGATATCTGTTTTGGCTTAGTCTCTAGTTCTTTTTTGTAAGGCTGTGTTGAGGTTATTACTCCAGAGTTTCCCAGTAATGTTACAGAAGGGAGAACTACTGACTACAATGGATATGACATCCTAGCTGAAGTAGTAAAATTAGTAGTAACTGTAGCATCAGATACACTTTAGAAACTGACAAACTGTGGTAACTATTGATTTTGTGCTTTAGATCATAGGCACAAAGTCTATAGCTACAGAACAGCCATTAATCAGGAGTTTGTGCAAAGGGTTTCTCCTTGGTAGGCTGTTTTTACCCTGTGATGGGGAGATTTAAGGTGGACAGTGTACAGAACAAAGCTGATTGGAAAAGATGTAGAAGCAAGGCCGGAGGACAAAGGATGTTTGTGCAAGGTTTAGGAAACTAAGGAAGGGAGTGAAAAGAAAGAGTGGGGGGGGGGGAATTCAAGGACTACCCAAACTTGCTCTCTGGGTTTGGGGGATGGGATTAGTTTTCTGTCTGGAGTTTTCCCCAGCCATTTGGAAAAGAGAATGAAAAAGGAAAAGAGAGAAAAAGGAAAAAAGAAAGGAAAAGAGGAAGAAGAAAAACAATGAAAGTAAAGAGTTGGTTACTGAGTCCTAGGCTTTTCCCCTGCCCTGGCACCTGCCCTGTGGCATGGCAGGAGGAGCCAGATGCCTGGCTTCCTCCATGCATTTTATCTTGGGACTTTAAAACAAATTAAACTTTCTGTTTTTGGAGACAGGGTTTCCTTGGTAGCCCAGACTTTTGTGTGCTTGTGGTGATCCTCCTCCCTCATCCACTAGGATGACAGGCATGCACCACTGTGCCTCGCATGATCACTAATGTAGGACATCTTTTTCAACCTCTGACAGCCGTGTTTCTTGTTCCTGTCCTATGCTTTTGCAGGTTTCTAGTTTGTGTTGTTCACTTTGTAGTGTTCCAGGTTCTTTAATTTTCTCTCTTTGCACTATACACACCCAGCCCTTTTCCTACAGGTGCTGATGCCGACAAGAGGCTTTGGAGCGCCATGGCAGAGCCCTCCTCAAGAACCTTCTGCAGCCAGGCTCGCTGCTCTTTGTCCCTTTGGCATTTTATTTGAGTTGCTGCTCCTGTGAAATGTGCCCACTTGTCACATGGGTGTGGGGCCCAGGGTAGAGGACTCTCCTTTGCCAGCGGGTGGTGGCCACAGTGTGCTCGCCTTTCCTGGGAATCCAGGGCACCCCGTCAGGTGTCTGTACTCTGCCCTAGCAGTTTTTTCTCAGATGTGGAACTAAGTCAGGTCCTGTGAAGAATTCGCTTTCTTTTTCCTTTTTTGGGGCAAGGTCTCACTATGTAGCCCAGGCTGCCCTTGAACTCACAGCGATCCTTCTGCCTCAGCCTCCTGAGGGCTGGAGTACATGCATACACCACCATGCCTGGAAGGAATTTGTTTTCTTTGCTGAGCTCCAGAATAGCTGCTGTCTCTGTTCCTGTTTATGAGAACATCTGGTTCTGAGAAATCTTGGATGTGTGTAGGAAGGCACTTGGCTGTGAGCACTTTGACAGTTATGATGAAACACTTGAGAGAAAACAATACACCCTTCATTCGAGCCCTTCAAGAGCAATGTTTTATATGTTTTTAGGTGCTTTGTGTTCCTAAAAATACCTTTCCCTTTTTGAAATGATGCATATTTTATTTAGGAAATTATAGGAAGTACCTGGAGTAATGTACTATAAATAACATAATTTTATAATGGATCAGAATCCATGCTCAGGGGATGTGATACATCTGATCGTTTGTATGAAAAGTCAACCTGAGTTATGCAGAGTTATAATTGAAATCTATTTCCAAGTCTTTTGGGCTTGCAGAAAGATTTCAGTTACATCCACAGTGCACAGCTTTTTCTTTTGGCCTGAACACTTGTGCAGGTTTCGACAGTGAAATGCATAGCACCAGTTCTGCACATTTGCTGTTTCTCTGTTAATTTGGGGAGTTCGTCCTGAGCGTCCCTGTGCAGAGCCCTGCTTTACAAGAATGCGTGTGGGAACTGCTAAGTGCTTCATTTTACTTGGGGATTTTCGAAGCCCTTCAGCAGCTTTAAAACTTCAAGTAATTTCGTTAACATTTAATATTTCTTTTCACTTCCTTGTCCTGGAAAGACTGAATATTGATTTTCCATTTCTATTTAACTTGTTTCACCTATGTGTTGTTGAAGAGTGAATAGAAGCTCGGTGCCCCTTTCATCCCTCTGTTTTTTCGAGCCCTGACCAGTGGCCGGCTGATTGTAGATGTTGATATCGCGCTGCCAGCCCAACACTCCCAGCCCAGCCAGATGCCCCTTGCCAGCCACGCTGCAGTGCCAGCCCTGTAGGGACTGGAGCCCAGGCTGCCCCTGGAGCCAGAGGTAATGGGAAGCCCAGGGCAGCTGCTCCTGGGCTCCTGCTGCATGCTGGGGGGGGGGGGTCATTTATGGGGCCTTCTCAACTCATTGGGCCAAGAGCGTGGGTAGCCCCAATACTCATCTGCACCCTCACCCTGGTTAAACAGAAATTGGGGCTGCCAGAGTGTATATTGGAAGCAATCCCAAGCTCTGTGACCTCTCCTTCTGTCACATTGGCCTTGGAGGAGGGATCAGGCTGTGCAGAGCCCCCCAAATTGGGCCCTGGCCCCCTTCCCCATTCCTGGAAACCAACCCCAGGCAGGCAAGCTGGAAGATGACCCTGAGAAGCAGGGTAATGTGGTGGTCGGTGTACCCAGGCCAGGTGACAGATCGGCCCCTTGGTGGATGACTTCCCGAGGGAGGAGATGAGCAGGGGCCCGAGGAGGATGGCTCATACCCACCAGCCTCCAGGGAAGTTGGGGACTCAGCTCCAGTTCAAGGGGGCCTGCCTCAAGCTGAAGGGGGCGGGGACAGATGTGAGTGGAAGAGTGGGAGGAAGAGTAACCCTGGGACACTGCTGGCCAGGACAGCCTGGTCACTGAGGGCACTACTGGTTACTGTGTTTATTGGCAGCGAGGACAACCAGAAACACTGTCTGCGTGGAGAGCAGAGGCAAGAGGAGACTGATCGTGGTGTCAGAGTGCTCTGTGTGTGACCCATGCATTCCCTCTTCCCTTTGCTGGCCTCTGAGATGGCTTTGGTGCCTTTAGTGCATTCTCCTCTGCTCCACCTCTTCCCTTTTTGGGGTTCCCCCTCAGCCAGGCATCTCAGGAAAGCTGAGTTTCCTGCTCTGTGCAGGCTTTTAGGCTTTTAGCTGACATCCTGGCAATCATGCTCTGAGACAGGACCTGTGAAGGTCGGTCCCTTAAGGGAGCAGCACAGCACGGGCCTGCGGTATACATCCATCCCAGCAGCTTTGTGGTCTGTCAGGCTGGGATGCGAAGGGAAGTGAGGCCCACACCAGGGAAGGGCCTCTGACCCCTGCAGCTCAGGACCCTGTGACTCTCTGAGTGTCCCTTACCCTCTCTGCCTCTTCTGACTGATTTAGGATAATGCCTGTGCATGAGCCCCCGGATTGAAGGGACCAGGGATCCCCAGCCTCAGGTGGACCTCCAAAACAAAACATTCTCCAAGTTGGGTGCTGAATATACATTGCATTTATAGTTTAGAAATACACCATGTGCAGAGATCCACAGCAGGCCCTGCTATCCACAGCTTGTGGCCTGCTCCAAGTCATGCAGACCAGGTCCAGGAAAGCATTTGTTCAGCCTATCAGAAGCTGCTATGGAGTGAATGAAAGCTACCTGTGTTCTCTGCAGGATCTGATGTGTTGTAGGCATCAAAGAACTAGAGGAGCATGGGCAGATGCATAGCGCCACAGCTTCTGGTGCCCTCTGTGTGTGACATCTAGGCCTCCCACAGCTGCCTGACTCAGGGAGGGTACCCAAAGCCCAAGGCCACATCTAGCTCGTGCTCTGTGGTTAGCATGAGATTTCCACGGCTTAAGTTTCTACTCTTTTTACCACAAGATCATTTTAGCAGCATGAGTGAATTTTCAGCAGAGTCTATTTTATAGGCGTTGGCAGAGACTGGGATGCCAGAGCCATTATTTTTTATATCAGTTTAGCAAACTGTGATGTGGGTCAGCGTCTTCAGTATTCTTGAGAGATGGGTGGGCTGCGTGGCACCAGTGCCCTCCTGAGGGACTTTGCTGCTGAGGGAGGTATGACTGCTCTTGGCCACTGGTCAACATTTCCTGTCCTTCTTTGTTGTTCTTTCAGTCTCTTCAGTAGTTTGCTCTTGTTTATTCCTGCATCTGCCTGCTCTGGCCTTGCCCTTATGTTACCCCTCTAACTTAGCTTCCCTCTTCCACGTTCATATTTAATGTCTCCCTGTCATGATTTCCATGGTTTGCTTACCTATTCTCCATCGTGGACAGCAACCTCACCTTCCCAGTTCATTCTACTCCCTGAAATCTGTGTCTGTGCTGCCTTGGGAGCAGTGTTGGTGTCTGGTGGCGATCTGGTGGGCTCATAGTGATGGCAGAGTGTCCTGCACATAAGAAGTGCTTACTGCTTTTTTTTTTTTCTTTTTTGTATTGCTGGGTGGAGCCTGGTGTCTTGTATACATACCAGCTACTCCCAACCCTGTTTTGTGTGATGTGTGCCTGTGGGTCCAGGAACACAAGGACAGGCACCTCGCAGTGGCTCAGCTGTCCCATCCATCTTCCTTCCCTGTGACAGTTTGCATCTTGATCATTCCCTAAGGCTTGACTGTCAAAAGCTGGTTCCCCAGCCTGTGCTCCTACAGGAAGCAGAACCTTTAGGAGGTGGAGCTTAGTGGGAGGAAGTGAGGTCACGAGGGGGTGTGGCCTTGAAGTGGCTATTAGGACCTGCTCCTTCCTGTCTCTGCCTCCCAGCCACCACCATGAGGTGAGCAGTTTCTGTCACTGCACACCCTGTGCCTGTTTTGCCTTGCTCTAGGCCCAAAATCAATAGGGCCAAGCAATCATGGACTGAAACTGTAGACCATACTAAAGTCTTTCCTCTTTTTAAGTTGGTTATCTCAGGTATTTTGTTATAGTAATGAAGATCTGGGTCATACACTTTCTTTCTTGGCTCCTCCTTATGTTCTTATTTCCTTCATCTCTTTTGTCTCATTTCCTAAGCACACTCTGTACCTGTGTTCATGAATGTAGATTCAGCTCTTTCTTCTTGCCCTGTGACTTCTGTTACGGAGTTCACTTTGAGAGAAATGGGACATTATTTTAAAAGACAGTACAAGCGTAGGTGGAAAGAAGCTTCCGTTTGCCACTGTCACAGTTGAAGTACACGAGGTGGCCGCAGATGAGAGGAAAAGTCTGAATCACTTGGCAGGAAGAATGGGAACACTCAGGGTATTACTGATCCAGGGCCTAGGAAGTCAGGAATTTTGATGTTAGTTGACTCTCATTTTATGTTCTTCATTCCTAACTGAATCCTCCTCTCTTCCTTCCTCCTCTTCTCCCTTCTTTTTTTCTTTCTTCTGGGGTGGAAACCAGGGCCTTGCACGTGCCAGGCAAATGCTCTACCACCTTGCTACACTATCAGGCCCTGATGCTTTGATCATGTCCAGTGTAGAATTTTGCTGTCACTTGAGTTGTGAGTCAGTCACCTCCTGTGGCACAGCGTGCCAGTCGTGGGCTTGCCCCTTCTCAGGTGGTGACAATACCAGCCTTCCAGTGGCTTAAGCTAAAAGCCTTTCAAGCCAAACCAACTAAGATGATGCATGGGATATGAAAGAATTACTTATATTTTTAATTTTTTATTTTGGAGTAAGTTAGAGTTCTGGAAAAGTTTACACAGGCAAATACTTTCTCCAATGTCTGCTGGTAATGTGCAGTGCAGTTATCCAAACCAGGATGTAAATGTTGATGGCTTACCATGGATTTGGCTGCAGACTTGATTCAGGTTTTGTGCTGGTCCCACCATGCCCTCGCCTGGACCAGGATCCAGGCCAGCATTTGAGCTGCTTTTGGTGTGGCTGCTCCTCAGACTTCTCCAACAGGCAGAGACACCCCAGGCCCTTCTTGTCTTTCTCCCCAGGCCCCTTGGCAGAGTTGCATGCTCTGTTGCTTGTAAGGACACCTTGCTGTGCTGCTGTGAGGGCTCCTGAGAGAGGCCTGTGCCCTGCATTGGGCAGGTGCCCCCAAATGACCAGGCACCCTTCTTACTGCAGTGTGTCGGGTACAGGGTGTGTGCGCGCCTCATTCTCTATGACTCTTCTGCTGTCTATTTGTCATTGGACAAATGCTGTGAGGTGATGCTCTCACACTATGCAAATATTCTGGTTCTCAGCACACATCTCCCCCTCCTGGGCACCATCCCAGTCTTGGTCTGCAGCCAGGAGTCTGGAGGTCTTGGCTCATTGTTTCAGTGTCTTGCTTTGCACTTTGAAGGGAGGAGGAGGATTGTTTAGGTATTTTAGTCACCTGGCTTTAGGGCAAGATGGTTCCATAAGGCATGGGCTTCCCTTGCTTACTAAGTCAGAGCTTCTTTTTTTGACATGGTGTCTCACTATGTAGCCCAAACTGGACCCAACCTGTGGTGGTCTTCCTGCCCCAGCCTGCTGAGTGCAGAGATTATGGTTGTGTGTCACCATACTAGGCTTAGAGTTTCATTTTATTTTTCTTTTTTTCTTCAGTCTTTTTGAGATAGGATCTTGCTATGAAGTTCAGGCTGGTCTTGAACTCACGTTGTGAGGCCCACGCTGGCCTTGAGCTTGCAGCAATCCTCCTGTCTGGGCCTCCTCAGTGCTGGGATTACAGGAGTGCACTGCCATGCCCGGCTTATAGTTTCGTCTTAAAATAAGCAAGAAGATGATTTTTTCCTCAGTATTTTTTCCTGTAAGTGTTAACTCAGTGAACTCGTTTTCTAATTGGGAGCCATGCTGATGGATCCTCTAGTCACTGTTGGCTATGAGAGTTTCTGAGTGTCCATGGAGAGTTTTGCATTTGTATTCAAAGAAGAATTTGGCCTATGCTCATTTTTAAAAAATTACTCATGTCCAGTTTAGTTAGCATTAGTGTAATATTGGCCTTGCAGAACAGATCAGAAAACATTTACTGTTTTTCTGTGATCTGAACCAATTCCAATAATATAGAATTATTTGCTTTAATAGAATTCATTAGTGAAACCCCGTGGGCCCACCCTTCTTGGTTGTGGTCAGTTTCCCAGCAGCCCTCGGGCCAGCTGGGCAGCTAACACTGCCTGTGGTCTTCTCATCTGGATTTTCAAGTTTACTGGCAGATAATCCTGTCAGTAAGTTTTAGAGACACCTTCTGTCTTCATTGCTGAGGTTGTGATGTAGACCTCCCTTTTTCCTGAATGCAAACTGGCTCAAAGTTACTTCATCAAAGCTCATCATTTCTGCATTTGTTATCTCATTGTTTCATTTTAGTCCTCTGTTTCATCACCTTCACTTTTTATCACACAGCTCTTTTCCTGGTAGGTTTCATTGGCAGTGTAGTCAGTGAACAAGTAACACGGGAGCCCACGACCTAGAGCTTTGGAATTTTTTGATCTTCCTTCCTGATGTCTGGTTCATCAGCAAATCCACTCATGGAACAGGGCATGGGATGGAGCCACTTCTGCCATGACTGTCCAGCCCGAGGTGTCATCGTCCCTCCTCTGAGTGGTTGTAATGCCCCTTTCCACCTCCAGCAGGGTCTTCCTTAGGCCACAGCCCAGTACTGGAGGCCGAGGGGACTTTGCCCTGATGTGGATACTGCAGGGATGATGTGAAGTTGGCAGAGCTTGAAGGATCAGGGGTCTCACTGCTCTGCAGTGAGTAAAAGAACAGCTGTGCGAGTGTGTGCATATGTGTGTCTGCCTGTGCACATGCATGCAGTCCGGAGGAGTGTGTGTGTGTGTCTCTGAGAACTGTGGCTCTCCCCCTGCAGAGGATAGGAGTGGACGGAGAGTGGTTCTGAGCACCACTCCGGCAGTGGCTGTCCCCACACTGTGGCCTTTGTTCCCTGAAGCTGTGAGCAGGTCAGAGCCTTGGTGAGGCCCCAGGCTCATTCTGCTCTGAAGGTGGAGGCTGGTTCTCTGGAATGTTTCTCACGTGTATCAGTACCCAGCCCAGCCCGGACAGCAGGGGCTGTGGGCAAGGACAAGTCTTTTTTGTTTGTTTGCTTTGTTTTTGGTAAGAGAAATTGAACTCAGGACCTTGCACTTGCTAGGCAGGTGCTTCCACTGCTGAGCTACATTCCCAGCCCACTGGTGACATGTTAACGAGGCCCTGTAATACAGAACCTAAGAACCCCCATTGGATGCCAGTGGCTAGAACATGCTGAGTCTCCCATTATTGTAGCCCCATGGAGAATCATAGGCCATGGTTCAGTTCAATGTCATATTCAGGTCCATAGGAATTGAAGTCTGAAGTCACATTCTGTGGAGCGATGAACAGAGGCCGTCTCCTGGTGCTTACATGCTCTTTACAGGTGTAGGTGTTGATACCCAGTTGAGTCTGGATGCATTCAGCAGCCGTGTCTGAGCTGTGTCCCATGCATGTCCTTGTAGGTTCCTCTGTGTGACTCCCTATGAGTGCCGTGGATACTGCAGTGCCCCCACATGGCTCCTTACTCCTCCTCAGAAGCCCGGGCAGCCCTGGGTGCCTGCAGTGTCCCCGCAAGTGGACTGAGGCCAGATGTCCAGACACACCCACTGCCAGAAGTGGTTTGCAGCTCCGGCTGAGTGCTCTGCGAGGCAAGGATGCCCAGGTGCCCTCTGTTGCCAGGAAAGTGGCGTCACGACCGAGGAAGGCCTTGCTCTAGATGTTACTCCCACATTCTTGGCATGACGCCCCCAACAACTGGCCAGGGTTTGGGCTCAGTCTTTGTATACCCAACCCATGTACCTAGTCTCGGGGCTCCTGGCACTGACCTCTCTACCCTGCTTGGATCTGGACAGATGTGCAGTGGAATTGAGGAGGAGAGGGGTGGGGGGAACTGCCCATACTGGGGTGGCCTGAAGCTCCGTGTCTAGAACCGCTGTCCCCTTTGCGCTCTCGGAATAAAGGAGCCCCAGTGGGTCATGTGCACTCCTGAGAGCAGAGCGCCCTGGCTGGCCACCCAGGCCCAACAGCAGTGCTGGTGCCTTTCTTCCCGTTTCCCTAGCAGCTTGCTCTGGGTGGTGTTATTTCCTGGGCTGCGTCTGGCTTGGCCGTGTGCTGCTGCTGTGGACAATGGTGGGCATGATTGTGGTCACCCATCTGCAGTCAAAGGACCACAGAGAGGCGAGCAATTGGCCTTGTCCAGAGGGCTGTGGATGCCAGCCTTGTCAGGTAGACAGTGAGTCCCGTGGTGCCAGGCTGGGGTCCTAGTGGCACTGGTGGTGCCCAGCTCCCTTCGTGGGTGCCAGCAGAGGGTCCTGCCTGCCATGGGGCCATGACCCTGCTCCCTGCTGCTCTGGGCACAAGGACCCTGACACTTGATTAAGAACAACTTGATTATATCATTGTAGGAGCCCAGATGAAGATCTGTAGAAAGGTTTCTGTCTTTCCTTTTAAAAAAACTGTTTATTTTCCGTGGCCAGTATGATTTTTCTCAGAGACTTCACCCTTTGATCTGCACTGGAAAAAAATGTTACCATTTTAAGACCTCTTAAAACATGTCTTTGGATTTATTGCGGGAACAAATGGAAATTCAGATAATGGTTCTGTTCCTAACTGAAGGAAAACAGGAAAAGAAAATAAATTCTTGCTACTTGGAATGATAAACAGGGTGAAGCATGTGGCATATATCTTGGCAACAGAAACTCAAGGTCGGAAATAATTCCTTTTCTCCTGAGCCTATGACAGCCTCCGGAGGAGCGCACCACTGAAATTTGCTAATTGTCACTGTAATTTTAGCACACAATTAAACACATGATTTCCTTCCCAGCTGATGTCTTTTTAGCCAGGCTGACATGGATCATACAGAAGCTTTGGATGTGAATGACCTCTTCTGTTTGACACAAGGTCACTGAAAGTCACCATTATCTGGCATGTTTGCTCCCTGGTGGGAAAATTAGTTATCATCTTGCTGTAAAAATGGTGGGTAGTGTGGGTGCTGCTGGTACAGTTTCCAGGGCCAGCCCCTTCCATGGGCTGCAGGGATCCAGCAGCCAGTGCCTACCTTTGGCTGAGTCCTGAGGTTAAAGCAGTGGAAAATCAGAGGTGGCAGCTGAAGGGTTGTCTTGGCAGAGACAGAGGCTCATGGAGGTCACTTGGGTTGGAGGAGTTGCATGTAGGACCAGCCTGAGCCCCTCAGGAGAACAGCCTCATTCTCCTTGATAGGGCAGGGAGATCTAGGACTGGCGCTGACACGGTGGACCTGTCTTTTTTCTTCCTACCACCCCACTTTCTGTCACCTGTCCCCTATGGGGTTAGAGGACACCTTGGGAATCGGCAGCATTGTGCTGTACCTCCAGGTTTATCCAGGTTTTGAATCCCTTGATGCTTTTTGGATGGAGTGCCCGGGCCTCCAGCTCAGTAACGGCATGTGTTGTTCTTTCAGATGGCAAGTTCGGCGCCTACATGCAGGTGCACATTCAAAACGATGGACCTGTGACCATAGAACTGGAGTCCCCGGCTCCCAGTGCTGCCATCTCTGACCCAAAGCAGGTAAGTCGAGGGCTCGTTCCGTCTCCTGAGTGTGGATAGTGTGTCTTGGCTTCAGGGTAGGCCTCAGTTGGTGATGCATGAAATTCTTCATCGATGTTACCTGGTATTTATCATAATACCTCTCCTGTAGCTCCTGGAACTGTGATCAGAGAAAATGTCCTTGTAGAGCCTGGTCCTGGGCTCCTGGTCCCGTGTTGAGTGCCACGCACCCATCTGCCACTGGGTGGCAGCAGAGCAGCAGCTTTGGCACCTCTGCCTGCGGGAAAATGGGTATCTGGAGGGCTTTGGTCCCAGGTGTGGTGGCTGCTGTGCCCCTGAATCTTTGCGGAGCCTCCTGTTTCTAAAGTCATCGCTGGCCCAGATTTACTGCCAGCTCTGTAAGCTGTCAGCAGAAAACGGAATTAAAGGGGCTGGGGATTTAGCTCAGTGGCATAAGCGTCTGCCTTGCAAGCAGGTAGTCGTGAGTTCGATCCCTGGTACCGATAAAAAGGAAACAGACCAAAAAAAAAAAAAAAAAAAAAAAAAAAAGAAAAGAAAATGGAATTAAAGCAGGAAGGAGCTATGCTCCGCGTGCTTGTAGCCTGCGTGGCCTCAGTGTGCTCGACAAGCTGTTGGGATTCTCTGTGCAGCAGTGGTGGAGGGGCTGGTGCTGTGCTCTGGACCCCATGGCTGGTGCCGATAGAGCCATGCTTCTAAGTGGGGCAGGAGCTTTCTCCTCTGGCTTGGAGGCTGCACTAACACAGACGGACGGACTATCTGAGGAGTACTAGACTTCACAGGTGGCCACTGCAGTCTTAGAATTATATATATATATATATATATTTTGAAGCAGGGTTTCCCTTTGTGATTCAGGCTGTCCTTGAACTCAAGATGTAGTCCAGGCCAGCCTCAAACTCATGGCAATCCTTCTGTTTCAGCCTCCTGAGTGCTAGGATTACAGGCATGTGCAACCATACCTGATGATGGTGGTGGATTAATATTAATATTAAAAACATCAAAATGAACCTGTGTGGCAGCGTAGATCTGTACTCCCAGCACTTGGGAGGCTGAGACAGGAGATTACGAATTGTTAGAGGGCAGCCAGGATCTCCATACAGTGGCCTCAGCCTCAATCCCTGCTCCAGGGTTTCTAGAGCTACCCCACCCTGGCAGCCCTGTCCGTGGATGCTTTCTGTCCAGATTTTCCTTGTACTTCTGGCTTTATTTGATCGTTATTCTGGTTTTTTGATGTATTATTCTGCTTTAACTCTATTTCAAGAAAAATTCTGATCAGGCCCTTTCATTCTTACTGTTGAGACCTGCAGTGCAATGATTCAATAATTACCCTGCTTTTTCTTGTTTAGGTTAAAAGGTACAAAGGTGCAGTTTTCCCAAATAAATAAATTTAGAGATGTGGGCTGCAACCTGAGAATAGTAGTTTATGCCAGGCTGTGCTGGGCTTTGCTAGAGAGATTTTGGATACTGACACTGTATGGAAGAGATAACTAATGGCTGGAAGTGGTGGTGCAGTCCTGTGATCCCAGCACTTGGGAAGCCGAGGCAGGAGGAGCACCATGAGTCTGAGGCCAGCGTGGGGTACATAATGAGTTCAAGGCCAGCCCAAACTACACAGTAAGAGCCTGTCTCAGCAAACAAAACAAAACAAAACTTAAATAAGAGACAGAAAATTAAAAAAGAGGTTGAGTTGTAGTTTACTTGCAACTCATGTAGTTTGGTTGGCCAGTTCTCTGTGCTTAGTGTATAAAGATGTCCTGATATCTGAAATACATTAATTAAAAAAAACCAAAACAAAGGACAAACTCAACTTCTGACAAATGGTGTTCACTTATTAGAGTAAAACATTTGTGCTCTTTCTGAATCTGAAGGAGGAGTCCCATATCACTGCCTGGGCTACTCAGTTCCAACCTCTGACCCCTGAGACGTGTGCAAGTGTGTGTCCCTTGGCTGTCCAGCAGGTGACAGCGAGAGGCTTGGGGGAGCCTCGGTGACCTGTGGTGCTGGCCTCTGCCTGCTGGTCCCCTCCTGTCCCTTCAGGCAGAGCTACATGGCCGGCTGCCACGTGGAAGGGGAGTGCACAGCCAGGCGTGCTTGGCCAGTGGATAAACGGGTGCTGCCATCAACCACACTTTCAACTTTGAGTGTTTTATTTTCCCACTATGTCCCATGGCTGCAATTACAGTGCAGGGAAGTGGTTCTTTTGGCATGTTTCTGCATTGTGGAGAAAAGATTCTATTGGCCTGTTGTCTTTAGGTTCAGGCTCTTTAACAGGGCACATGGAGAAGGGTTTCTCGGCTGGCCTTGTCAGGTTTCTGCATTGGCTAGCAGGATTTCACTACCCAGTCTCTCCTGCTGAGTGGTGGCTGCTGCCCCGTATAGACCGTGCTGGGGAGTGGCCCACCATTTGTCATCCCTTGCCAGCCCCTGCGACTTCCTGTGGCCACATCAGCAGCTTGCATATTTATGCAGCAGATTGCTGCTGGCAGGTGCCACACTGGCTCTGACAGGGACACGAACCTGTTACCCTGGCTGGGTAATGTGTGTGGAGCAGTGGTGTTGTGTGACTGCTGAGGGGGCTTCGGCCAAGCAGGGTATCCGTGTTTGAGGCCTGCCTGCCTGCTTGCCAGTGTCGCTGTTAATTATATCTAATCTCGTTTTAAAACTTTATTTTATTTATTCATTTTATTCATTTTGGCATTGAAGTCTCTGCATTGAGTTCCATCCCCAGCCATTTTCATTTTCACAGTGTCCCTGGCCTTTCTTAGGCATGCAGCTTGATTAGGGTGTGCTGGGGGTGGGGGGTGGGGTGGGAAGCGGTGGGGTGAACTGCTGATATAGGTAGGATTCGAAGAGCAAAGCAGTTTTGGAAAAGCACACAGGAGCAGGTCCTGGTAAACTAGGAACCCGACTGTCTGCTGACTGAGACTACCGAGCTTGAAGGAACTGGGGTGAGCCAGAGTCCTCAGCTGTAGTGTTTCTCTTACTTTGAGGCCCCAGGACTTCACAGACTATTTGCCGGTCTTTGGCCTGGGGGTTAATTCTGTCCCCAGCCTGCCTTGCCTTGCCACAAGTCACTTAAGCCTAGGACAGTTTATTTTATGCCAGTTCAGTAATATCAATTGTGGCCTGCTCTGCACCGTGTCAGGCTGGTCCTCAGCACATCAGGGGCCTGGGTGTTACTGCCTCCATCTGCTCCCAAGTGGGTTCCTTCTGCCCCCTCCCTCCCCTCCTGCTGCCTCAGGTCTAAAAACACTTGGCACCCTGGTGCCCTGTAGTGCCTGTGGCCCTGCAATGCCCATGGGTGGGACAGCTCTGCCTGGTCATTGAGGTTGCATGTGAGACCACCCTCGGTCCTCAGCACCCTGAGTGATGGTGAAAATGTGCCCCAGGCCCGGCGCCTGCTCTGCATAGGTACAGCGGTGTTGGGGAAAAGCCCATGGAGCGGCAGCACTCATGACCCCGACACGTGGACTGGAGGTGCCTGGTTTCTGCAGTGAGCCACGCCTGACAGACGGGGATGTATGGAACACTGTGCAGGGTGCTCCGCGCAGCCTCTCGCAACTGCAACGTCACTTCCAGCTCTTGGTCACGTGGGTCCTGGCTGTGGAGCACCGCCCCCACTGCTGATGGAGGAGTGGTGCCCCAGCGCTAACCTCTGGGCACGATCGATGTTTAATGAAACGTGGGTGTCGGCCCCGGGTAGCTGGCTGATGGGGTTTAATTTCACACTTAAGCCCACATGGACATCATCTCACAGGGCTCGTGTTTGACAGTGCATCAACTGCCGAGGTGGTTCATGGGAAGCTTTCTGTGGTGAGGCCATCTGGGACTAGTTTACTGTTGATCATTTGCTCTTCCTTGAATTAGCCTCGTTATTGTTCCTCCTTCATGTCTCATGTCATCCACCTGGAATGAAGGCCTTCCCTGTCTGCCATTGTATCTTCCCGACTACAGAGGTCTGGTTTGGGCAGCATCTCCTTCAGGATGAACCTGGGTGCCAGCCGGGCCTGCCTTCTCATCCTGAGTCCCGGAAGCATTGGCTGTCCGGTCCCTGCTGGTGGTGCCCTTGGGCAGAAGCTAGTGTCTGTTGTTTCTTACCTTGTCTGCATGTTGAGCCTCTGCTCAGCCCTCTGTCTGCACACCCAGTACTGTCCACCTATCCATCCTTCTGTCTACTCACTTCCCTGCACTCCAGCCAGTGTGCTGGTCCTCATGGAACTGGTAGTCCTGTGGGGAAGGTGCTGAGTTGAGGGCGCTGCCACAGTGTAGGGCAGGGCCGAGGCACAGGCAAGGCCAGCTGCTGCATGAGGCTCCTCGGCTGCAGGCTCTAGGGGGACCATGAGGCAGTGGAAGGTGGCCACATGGGCCTGGAGCCTGAGGGGACAGGGCGTTGGGGAGGACACAGCCCTGCCATGAGGCACTGCTCTGTTGATGGTGTGTCAGGTTTCTGTCACCTGCAGCTTGAGCACAAAGACTCCGTCTCAGCGGTGGTGGTGCAGTGCGCAGTCTGTGGTGAAACTGTCTGTGATGGGTCTGGTGTTTGGACAGTGTGGGTGTCATGCTCATCTGGAGCTGAGAGACCCAGGTGCAAAGCAGGGACCTGTTTGATGGGGGTCAAACAGAAGGGCAACGAGCTCCAGGCAGCTGCCTGCCTCAGGTCAGCAGAGAGCCAGATGTTTGGCTACTGCCCAGTCCCCCTAAAATGCAGGAAAACTTTAATTATAGAAGCATAATGCAAAAAGCCCAAGAATCAGCATTTATATTGACTTTAGTTTGTGTGTATTATTTTACCTAAATTTCTAAATTTCATCTTAAATTTTTTAAAATTTTTAAAATATCTTTTTGAACAAGGTCTTACTATGCAGTTCAGGCTGACCTTGAGCTTACTTTGTAGCCCAGGTTGGTCTTGAACTCACAGTGATCCTCCTGCCTCAGCCTCCTGAGTGCTGGGATGGTAGGTATGTGCCTCCATGCCCAGCTTCATTTTAAATTTAAGTTTTAAGACTTGTCAGACAAAATATTTATTTAGGATATGTGTACTGCCTGATGCTGCTTGGCCTTGGACATTATGCGTAGTCATTCTCAGGGGTGGGAGGCTGCCTGGGGGTGCAGGTGCCAACCTCCGGACACCTGATTCCAACATCTCAACTAGTTTTTCTGTCGCTAGGAAGCACAAAAGCCTCCCCTCAAGTGAAGATTCACCTGTGACTGCTTTCCATAAAATGTGGAGTCAGTTACTTTTTCCATTTCTGATTGTGAAAGTGAAGCCCGGAAGCCGACCTTTCTGTGTAACAGAAAGATCTGAGCTCAAGGCCTGTTTCCATTTCCACGCCTTCTCAGCTGGAGCACAATGCAGCATGGTGTCCCCGGGCAGGGATTGTGTGGGGCAAAGGCTGCTGCCACCTGTCGGTGCCCTGGCTGGGGCTCGAGGCCTTCGGGGTGAGCATGGCTCCCTCCAGGGTCCCGGCCAATGCCGACCCTGTGCTTTTGGGCTTCTGGTGCCCATTCATGCTGCTCCTCTGCCTTTTCATCTCCGGGGAGAGCAAGTCTCTTATTGTGATTATTACTTTGAAAACATTTCAAGCAAGCAAGCATGTATTCACTGGAAAGCACCAATTGAGAAATGCTGTTTTTTAATAATATGTTTTCATAGTATTCCTGGGTAGAAAAGGTATTTTTATAGAAACTGTTCTTTTCTTGTCTTTTATTTTTCTCAGGAGCCCATAAAAGAACATTTTATATCAACTTTTGTTACATATGATATGTAAGATCGTTGTTCTTTAAAAATTTTAGCAGCTTAAGATACACTAAAAATTCTTCTGGCTATAATCTCTCAGAGAGGCTGAGCCCTGCCAGCTTCATGAACAAGTGCTGATCCAGTTTTGCACACATTGTGGGAAACCTGAAGTGTCTTGGGTGTGTAGACATACAGTGTCTTTTTAAAATTAATATTAGGGGAAAATAAGCAAAATATAAAACTTATAGTTTGGCCCTGGGGTCAGTGTCATTAGCCCACCTGTTCTTTTGTGTGATCGTTGTTAGCATCATCCATTTTAAGACTCTTGAAACTGTACCCATTATTAAAAAGGAGCCCTTCTCCCTCCCTCCAACCCTGGCACTCCCCATCTCTCTGGTAACTCAGCTGTTGGTACATGTCATAGGAATGAAGCCATATGCTGGTTGTACTTTGGCGACTGGCCTTTTTCACTTAGCATAGTGTTTTCAAGGGTCATTTACATCACGCCTTATGTTCATAGCATGCGTCAGAAGCATCTATTCCATTGTATGTATGTGCCATGTTTTATTTATCCATCCGTGGAGGTCAGGTTGGTACAAAATTTAGCCAATGTTAATAGTGCTCCGATGAACAGTAGGACACAATTGCCTCTTCAAGGCCTTTTAATCCTTGTGGGAGTATACCTGGAAGTGGCATCTCGGGGGATCCTGTGGCAGTGTGCTTTGTTTAATTGTTTCAGGAACTGCTGGTGCTGTGTTGATTCCTGCAGTACCTGTACTGTTTTGTGTTCTCACTGCCACTGCCCAAGGTCCCTATCTCTCCATCCTCACCAACATGCATTTTTTTTTTTTAGTGGTCACTCTGATAGATATGATATAGTGATTCTGATTTCAGTTTCCTACTAAGTAGTGTTCTTAAGTATCTTTTTAATGCATTTGTTGCCCACTTGTGTGTTTGTGTGTGTGCATGTGCACACACGTGTGTATGTGTGTATTTGTGAAATGTTTATTCAGTCTTTTGCCTTTTATTTTTTTGGTACTGGGGATTGAACTCATGGATATTATACTTGCCAGGCAGGTACTTGTGCTACTGAGCTAAATCCCCAACGTTTTGCCCATTTTCACATATGGTTGTAATTTATTTAATTAAGTTGTTAGAGTTCTTTATATCTTCTGTGTATCATTCCCTTATCAGATATGTGATTTGGAAATAATTTCTCTCATGTTATGGTTTTCTTTTTCTTTCTTTTTTTCGTTCTTTCTTTTTTTTTGAGACAGGATCTTGCTTTGTAATTTAGGCTGGTTTTGAACTCACTTTGTAGCACAGGCTGCCCTTGAACTTGTGGTGACCCTCTTGTTTCAGACTCCTGAGTGCTAAAATTATCATGCCCAGCTATCTTTCATTCTCTTGATAGTATCCTTTGATCCATTTTTAAAAAATTATTAAAGAGGTAAGTTTTCACTATGCTACCCAGGCTAGCCTTGGACTCCTGGGCTTAAGCAATTCTCCTGCCTCAGCCTCTCAAGTAGCTGAGACCTCAGATACACATCAATGCTCAGCTCACAAAACATTTTTAACTTTGGTGAAATCGTTCGTCTTTTTTCTTTGGTTGCCTTGTACCACATCCAAACAATCATTGCCAAACCCAAGGCCATGGAGCTTTTCCCTGTGTCGTTTTCTGTGAATTTTGTAGCTGTAGCTCCTGCATTTAGATCTTCGGTCCACCCTGAGTAAATTTTCATATGTGATGTCAGGTGTGTGACCCATCTCTACCTGCAGACAGGTGGGGATTTCCGAGAACTTCTGAGAACCACTGACAAATCTCCATCTGGTTCCCGTCGCCTGTGGACGAAGGAGTAGTGTGGTGTTGACGGGGCGTTGTCACTCAGAACCTAGCACCAGCAGAGCCAGAACCTAGTGGTAATGCTGGTGAGTCCTGGCCCCTGCGCTGTCCACATCTCAAGCTGCTTCCTCTCTTTGGCGCTAGGACCCTTTGTAGAGCCCTGCCTGATCTCCTTGCCCTTCCCCCTGAGGTGGCTCCTCCTCCTGCGCTGGGCTTCATGGCCTTGGCTCTGCGAGGGAGCAGGCTGGTGTCAAGGACCATCTGTGCTTCTCTGGCGTTCCCTTGGGGTTGGGCTCATGGTAACAGGGATGCACCAGCATGGTCAGCACCACACTGCACCTTGGCCCCAAAGCGCTCTTTCCCACCAGCCCTGCCAGGTTCTGTTAGTTAAGTGCACAGCCAGCGCACTGATCTTCCCTGCAAGGTGAAGTTCTGCCCTCTGAGTGTCCTGCATTGTCTCTGGCTCTTTGCACAGATTTACAAAGCTGCACAAATCCTGTATATCTTCCTCTTGGGGATGTGGACATTGTAGATAACAGGACAGTGCGCCGCTGTAACGTTCATTTTAATTACAGTACTGGAGACTGAATCCAGGACCTTTGCTCTGAGCTACATCCCTGTCCTTTTTAATGTATTGTTTTGTATTATTTTGAGACAGGGTCTCAGTCACTAAGTTAGTTTCCTGGGTTGGACTGGAACCTGTGATCCTCCTGCCTCAGCCTCCCAGAGTGCTGGGACTATAGTATCAGCACACTGGCTATAATATTTATTTTTAAAATTGAACTGTTCTAAGTATACTAAATATTGGATCAGCGCAGGCCCCTGCAAGGAGTGACAGCCCCTGGCAGCATCTGGACTTTCAGCCAGTCTCTTGGCTTTCAGCTGAGGAGATGGAAATGGAGAGGACCTGCCACCTCATTCCTGTAGCTTCAGTGGGGTGCGCTGCAGGCAACTCGGGGCTGCACAGTCCTCAGCCACTCGCTGCCCCCTGCCGGAAGTGCAGCTCAGGTCTGAGGTGTCCACCCTGGGCGTGAAAGTGGTGCTCGCAGACACCAGCTCTGTCATGATGGGATCCGGGGAGTCCCCAGAGGAGGAGTGGGGACCGTACTGTGGCCTGTTGAGTAGGTTCCTGACTCTTGGTACAGGAAAAGAATTGCAGGGTGTATTGGTGGGAGGCCCAGAGAGATTTTATTGGGCAGCATTAATGAGGTGCACAGATTAAGCAGACTGAGGGCTTTATTGATGCCATATCTGCATCTGAATCTGTATCTGTGTTTGAATCTGTATCTGTGTCTAAATCCATGTACCCATCTGAAGCCGTATCCGTATCTGTATCCATGTCCGTGTCTGTGTTGTCAGAGGTATCCTTTGGGGTGGGTGATCTGAGATGTTTTGCCTGCAAGTGTTCCTTCACTGCTATGAATCCGCTGCCCCGTCCTGTGATTGGCTCACCACCCCCTGTCTTCTGCACTGGCTGGGTTGAGAGAATTGAGGTGTCTTTCAGGGCTTTGTGAGGGGCCTGAAAGAAGAATACAGACAACAGCTGCGGAGTACAGAGATGGTAACCCTGGACGGTCGGTTAAAAGTTGGGGTTGCCATCCCGTCTGCCTGTTTTGCTTTCTTCTGCCCTCCGTTGTGCCTTCCGTCTTGGTGCCAGCAAGGCCTCTGTGTGTCTGGTCCTGGCAGAAGGTCTGTCTGGCACAGGGCACCACACATGTTGATGGGGAGCAGTGTGTCTCTTAGTGTCCGTGCTCAGTGTTACAGTGTCCACGTCCTTGCCTCCGCTGACGTTCATGAGTTGTCTGTGCCGGGAGCATTGCAGTTCTGGGGCTCTTTTGAAATGAGCACGCGTGGTCAGTGGGTGCCCCTGGCTGTGCTGCAGAGTGCTGGAAGCTCCTCTTCCTCTCCAGCCGTGGGAGCGGTCCCGTGAGCTCCGTGCTGTTCCTGTGAGGTCAGCTCCGCCCTCCTGTGTGGGTGAGGCTGTGCCGCTCTGTCTGTGTGTGCCTTCACCGTGTGTCCTTCAGGGAGGACTCGCTGTGTTTCACAGCCGAGTGCTGCCCTACTATGTGTTGTTTGCTTCCCGGTGCCTGTTTTGCGGGGCTCCTGGGTTGATTCTGATCTTGGGCACTGTGAATGGGGCCACGGTGAATGCTGGCTTGCAGGTGTCTTTGCAGACTGTGGGGTGAGGTGGGCTTGGGTTACAGCACTGCTGGTGTCCTTGGAAGGTCCTCGCGCTGCCCTCAGCGAGGGTCCCAGGGGAAGGGTGCAGATTTCCTCCCGGAATGTGGTTCTTGTTTTCATGTGGTGACGCCTGGGTCAGGATAAGGCTTCCAGTCTGAAAGCAACCGTAGCAGCAGAGACCACGACTGGGCATGGGGTGGACCTTTGGACACTCACTCCCCATGCAGAGCACAGCACTGGACTCTCATGGCTCCCGGGTGATGGCCGTGTCTCTGGGCATGGAGCGGGCCGGTTCTGGGTGGAGAACACAGCAGCAGTTCCTCTTCCGGGGAGGCTCAGGGTGGTCAGTGCTGGGCTCATCCTGTGCAGCCCTGGCCCTCGATGTCCCAGACCAGGCACATGCATGCCATCCTGGGGGGGGGGGGAGGGCAGAAGGTGCCTCGAGTTCGAACCCAGCTGGGACTGCAAAGCAAGACCGAGTCTCAAAGAAAACAAAAAACAAAAAAAGAGAGGGAGCAAGAGAGAGACAAAGTGCTGTTCTTAGGAATATCTAACTCTGAAAGGGATCCTTGGTTTTGAAAATGTGAATTTACTGAATATTAGTAGGACTCTATTAAACAGGAATGTAGTATTAACAATAATAATAGAGATGTGTTAATAAATCACATTCGAGGATTGGCAGTCTTGGTTCCGTATCCACACCCCTGACCCGCACAGGCCTGTGAGAGGAGAGAAGCCGGGTCCTCTTGAACAACCAGCTGCAGGGCCTCTTTCTGGCTCTGGAGCCACTGGGCTCTGAAAGAGGTGTCTCGAAGGCTGCTGCCTGGGCTTTTGGGTTGCCAGTGAGGTCCATCCACACCCTGGGGCCGCCACTCTGGGAGGGCCTGTGCCCTTGTCAAGCATACACTGGAGCTCACTGTGTGATGGCCAAGGGGCAGTGGACATGTGGCCCCAGACCCTGTGCCGAGGAAGCCCCCACGCCAGGGGAGCCCCTGGGAGTTACATGGGCAGGACCCGGGACCTTGATCTCACTGTGGGCATGCTGTGTTTGACCAGGGTTTTATGTGTGTGTGTAAGAGGTTAAATTAATAGGAGAGGTTTTGGTTTTATACATACACAAGTAGAAATTTAATACAGTGTTAATGAACAGAAATTCCTGTTCTGAGCATTAGTTAAAATTAACAGTGTTCTTTTGATGAATTTGCATTATGATTTTATTGTATTTTTATATTTATTTTATTTATTATGACTTTTTGAGACAGGGCCTTGGTATGTAGTTCAAGTTGGCCTTGAACTTGTGGTGATCCTCCTGCCTCAGCCTCCGAGTGTTGGGAATACAGGTGGCCACACCTGGCCTATATTATGATTTTAAAAAGAAATCATGATTTAGGAAATGGCTGTTCATGGGTGATGTTTCTATGTTTTATTTTAATAGTTTAAGATAGCAAGTTGTGTTTGAAGAGTGCTTTTGGTTATTAGAATGTGTACCTGTGTTATGATACTCGTGTGATTTTAATTTCAACAGGATACAAACACAGAATTTTAAGACCTGTAGTGAGGTGTAGGAAATGAGGGTCCCGTGGGCATCTCTTTTCTAAACAAGGTCATGGACACCCTAAATTACCCTAGGTGCAGACAGCTCTGCTTGCCGTGCAGTTTCTGTGAGTGATTCCTGCCAACTGACACCCGACCCATCAGTGGCCTTCTCTCTCCTTCTGTGTACTGGTTGCTTTGTCTGCCCAAATTTGTTTTCTTCTTCTGCCGAGTGTAATAATTTCTGTTTATTACCACGACTAGTATGCTTTCACTCTGGCAGTTTTCCTGAACTACTCATTTTTATAACTGTGTTGTTGCAGACTCCAAACCCATGTAAGAGAGGCTGCTCTAATGGAGGAACACATGCCTGCCACCCTGGGGCAGAGACGGCACTGCAGGACTGGTGGTGCAAAGCGTGTCCCTGTGTGGGTGTCCCCTGTGGGTTGGTGACTGAGGCCCTGCTGGAGGGCGGAACACACAGTCAGGGTAGTGTTTGGGGCCGAGAGAGATTTCTTTCCCCAGTGCATGGGCTTTTACTCTGTTCTCGCTCTGTCTCTAGCACCAGTGGGCAGTGTGGCGGTCATCCTCTTCATGCAGAAGGGTTTGCTTACTTGTGCAGGATGGAAGCAGGACCATCTCAGGACGAGAAGGCATGGATGATATTGTTTTCCCCCATAAAGGTTTTGTTATGACCTGATGACCTTCAGCAATTTGGCTTTCTTACGAGTTCCGGGGTGGAGTGCAAGAGTCTTCATTGGCACTGCCATAGGAAGTGTCAGCTGCAGGGTGTCTGCAGGGTCTCACCTGGCACCAGGGTGTCCAGGTGCTGCCTGGCTGGGCAGGAGGCTCTTCCCTTCATGGCCAGGAGTCCAGCCCCCTCTAGCTCCTATCACCAGCCTGCCTGTCCTGGGCCAGGAGGATGGAGGGGCCTCATGGACTCATGTGTCATCTCTGCTCCTGCTCCTGTCCGAGCCATCCTGCCAGGAGAGACTGTGAACACTGGGCCACATGGAGGCGGGTGGGTGCCGGTGGTCACATCTCATGCCACACACCAGCCCTGACCCTACCTGTCTCAACCCCGTCCTCAGTCGAGGCTGGGTCATCAGTATGTTCTGGTACCAACTGGTACTGGAGCCCTTTGGAATGGGTCGAGTATCATTTCACTTTTAATGGCAATATTATTTTGTTATTGCTTTCCATAAATTCTGTTTTAAAAACATTTTTATTTTGACATAAGCTTTGCCATAAAAAAAGGTATGAGGTCATGCCCCAGCTCTCAGGAGGCTGAGGCAGGAGGATCACTGCGAAGTCAAGGCCAGCTTGGGCTACAAAATGAGCTCAAGGCTATCCTGGACTGCATAGTGAGACCTTGTTTCAAAAAGACAAAACAAAACAGAACAAGACAGCCAGTTGTGAAAACAGTGTGCATGGTGTGGTGTCCGCTCATGCAGTGTTGCTCTGTGTCACTTGTTTCCTGGCTGTGGCCTGAGATGTAAGCCCGGCTGTGGGCACTGGGCCGCTGCTTACCGGCAGATCCTATCCAGTCTTGTCCAGGGCCATCCTCTCGTGACCTCAGCTGGAGCTGTGCTTGGGTTCCCGCCGGCCCATCTGCATCATGTTCGCATGGGTTGCTTGGGGACCTTCTGTGTGAGGGACACGCACCCAGCCTGGGCCTCACGCCTTCTCAGACTGCTCCTCCACTGACACCCGAATCAGACACACATACAAAGAATGTAACAAGTGTGGGGGGGTGCTTTTCTGATTTTAGAAAATCAACACAGGGGCTGCCATTGCCTGGGAGATTTTGAGGATAAACTGGACCTAAAACTCTGCTTTGACCATCACTTTTCCCTGGTCTCCTCAGTACTCGGTGGCCACAGAAGACACCAGATCTTTTTTTTTTCCCCAAATCTATTTTATTTTAAAGAGAAAAAAAGATAAAGCAAAATTTCAAAACATGATGCATACACTGTGCATTGCCATCCCCAAATCAGTCACCCAGAGCACAAGACATCTGCATTCAGTTGTCCAAATAGTACCAGTGCAGACCTTTCTCTTCACTGAACTCAGAGAAATCAGTAGTATAACTATCTTAACTATGTTTTATATATTATGTATATATATGTATATGTATATTGTTTCTTTCAGCTTCTCACACTAGTGAGACAATACAATGTTTAAACATGCATGTCTGATACTCACCTATGAGTATGGGCTCAAGTTGCATCTATTTACCTATAAAAAGCTCTTTTGTCCTTCTTTATGGCTGAGTAGTACTCCATTGTATAAAAATACCACGTCTTTTTTAATCCATTCCTCATTCAATGCAAATTTAGGTTGTTTCCAAGATCTGCCTATTACAAGTTATGCTGCTGTTAACATGGGTGCACATATATCACTGTGGTATGATGTTTTTAATTCTTCTGGGAAGATACCCAGCAGGAGAATAGCTGAGTTGAATGGGACCTCCAATTCTAGTTTTTTTGAGGAATCTTCACATTGATTTCCACAGTGGTTGCACCAGTCTGCATTCCCACCAACAGTGAAGGGCTCCTTTTTCCCCAAGGCCCCTCCAGCATTTGTTATTGCTTGATTTCTTGATAGTAGCTGTTCTTTCTAGGGTGAAGTAGAATTTCAGTGTTGTAATTTGCATCTCTCTTTTTTTTTTGTCTTTTTCCTTTTTATCAGTACCGGGGATCGAACTCACGACTGCCTGCTTCCAAGGCAGGTGCTTATGCCGCTGAGCTAAACCTCCAGCCCCGTAATTTGCATCTCTTGAATGACTAGTGATATTGAACATTTTTTCACATATTTATTTGTTGTTTGTATCTCTTCTGAGAAGTCTTAGGTGCCCATTTTTAGATTGGATTTTAATCTGGGAGGACTGATTTCTTTGAGTTCTTTATATGTTGTTGATAGTAACCCCTTGAAGAAGAGCTGGCAAACATTTTCTCCCACATTGTGTGTTGTCTTTCCACTGTGTTGGTGGTTTCTCTTGCTGTGCAAAAGCTTTTTAATAAGATGAGATCCCAGTTGTTGATTCCTTGTGACAGTTCCTGTGCAGTTGAGGTTTTGTTCAGTCTTTGCCTACACCAATGTCTTCAAGAATTTTACCTACTCTATCTTCCAAAGATTTAATGTTGTTTTAATATTTAGATCTTTGATCCATTTTGAATTTAGTTTAGTGTGTGGTGAAAGATACGGGTCCACTTTAATCTTGGCATGTGCAGAGCCAGTTTTCCCAGCACCATTTATTAAGAGGCTGTCTTTCTTCCAGTGAATGTGTTTGGCACCTTTGTCTAAGATAAGGAAGACTCTAATCTTGACTGACTGGGCCACCCGCTTAGGACCCCTGCACGGGTAGATTTTAGTCAGTAAGTGCTGGTTGCCTGCCGAGGTCTGGAATCCTGGAAAGAAATGCAGAAGTGTTGGCCCCCTGTCACTGTGACAGCTGAAACTTGGTGGGCTGGAGTGTGAGGTGCCTCAAGAGCTTTGGGGGTGCTTAGCTAGGGGCTCCCTCTAAGGGGCCTGGTAAAGATGGGAGGTCCTACCCCCAGGACAGGTCCCTACAGCACTGCAGCTCAGGGCTGGGGTTGGTCAGGAGGCCTCGGTTCTTTTGGATGTGGCTTCTGCAGGAGAAAACAGCTCAGAGAGGACACGGTAGAGGTGACAGTGTTCTTGAGGGCCCAGCCTTGCTGGTCATGGCGTCATCCCACATTGCCCCCTGGTTACCGATTGGTGTAACTGTGCTGTGGGAAGTCAGGGGTGTGGGTGATTGTTTGGTGAGTTCTGGAAATGGTAAATACGATCATGGTGGGTGGGGTAAAAATGCATGGAGATTTGCTCAGTGTCTAGACCTGGAAGTGACTGAAGATATTTTTGAAACTATTTTAGAACTGAACTTTGATTTTGCGTTGGGTTAACATAGTGTCTGTTGTTGTATAGAGTTATGCAGTCCACTGCTGTTGCCCAGCCAGCCCGTTTCTAGAGGCCTCTATCTACCTGCATGGCTCAGTGTTTCAGATCTAGGACCCCTCCCTGCCCCAGGCTTTTCACTGTGGGGAGGCAAGAACTCACCTGGGACCCCTCCCTCATGGAGTTACTGGGGTGTCCTGATGTTTATTTTTGGAATTTTCCATTCCGTATTTTCACATTGCAGTTTTAACAATGGTTAACTGAAATCAAAGAAAGTGGAGCCACAGTGTATGTATGAATGTGTGTGCACACGCCTGTGTCTACACATGGAGATACACACATGTGGTTGGGGGTTACAGGTATGGTCCCTGGGGCCTGCTCAGGAGTCTTGGCAGCAGTGCCAGGGCCTGGTCCTGTGACCACGACCTCTCTAGCTGGCCCTCCAGCAGCAGCCTTAGGGCCGTCGCCAGTGGGTGCCCACCTCAGGCTGTGGTGACCCGGTCTGCTGACTGGGTCCCAGCTGGCAGTGTCTGTGGCCTGGGCAGCCAGAGAGTCCTTCCCTGCCACCACCCCCATGGGCAGTACTGGAATGGACTCCAGGGGCCAGGAGGGGGCTGCCATGAGACCCCTGTGGCAAATTAGGTTCCAGGGAGTGCCTGGCTCACCCAGTGTGGTTCCACATGTTTCCATCTAACTGTGCTGTGAGCTGCAAAGACCTCAAGAACACGGACCGCAGAGTGAACTGTCGAGGCCACATGCCGCTCTGAGTCAGCCATGGTCTGCGTGTCTGCTGAAGTTACCCGGCTCTGCAGCCTTCTTTGGGAGTGTTATTGTGTAGTCTGCAATTTGGAAAAATGAAATACACAAGCCAGCTTTAATAATCCTCTCAGTAATTGAGTAAAATGTCTTTACTAAAGGATTCTTGTGTTTGCCAGGGTTTATTCTTAATAATCTTTTCTATGTTACTTGTAAAATGTATCTTTTTATCATCTTATTTTGAAATAATTTGATTTACAGAAGAGGCATAAAGACACTAATGGGACATTTGTACATTCTCTATCTCATTTTCTCTAATGTCAACATCTGTCGTGAGCATAGAGTTATTAAAAGTAAGTCATTAACTTGTAATTTCAGAACTCTGGGAGGCTGAGGCAGGAGGATTTCAGGGTCCAGCCCAGTCTGGGCAATTTATTAAGGCTCTGTCTCAAAAAATAAAAATGGGCTGGGGCAGGAGCTCACTGTGAGGTTCAGTCCCCTGTAGTGCACACATGCATGCGTACACACATGCACACAAAGTAAGGTGTTACTGTTTGTGTGGTACCGCCTGTGGTTCCAGATCAAAACCAGGCCCCCCATTGCACCTGCCACAGCTCTCTGGTCTCCGCCTCAGTCTGTTTTTGCTAATGCATGAATCTAAGTTTGCAGAAGTCCACTGGATGTGGTTCTGTTCTACTACCAGAGTCCCGGTGCCCAGAGTTGTGATTTGGCACCTTTGCTGGGGGCCTGGTACCTGATGCCCCTGTGGCCTCTGGCAAGTACTGTTCTACCAGTGCCTGAGGTGTGGCCCTGCTGTGTACTGTGCTCTTCCTTCCTGGAGAAGGAGCTTGTCCCTGGGTCCCTGCTGTTTGCTGGGCTCTGGGTTCCATGTGCAGGTGCGCTGACTCCTAGGGCCCCCTACTCCGTGCCCCTAGATGCCTGGCATGGGTCTTTCTTCTTGTATATGGTTTTGGCTGTGCCCAGGAGACCCTAGACCCCACTGTTCAGTCTGCACACAAGCTTCAGTGCATCTGGCGGCCCTGCTGCCATGGGGTGGCCTCCCAGAACTCTGGGGTGTGCTAGCTGGGGTTGTGTGTGTGCTTGAGTTTTCACAGCAACTGCGAAGAATGTCTGTCTGTGTGGGGTTGATGCTGAGCATAAACAGACAGCAGTGGGAGGCGTGCAGCAGAGCAGAGAGCGCTGCGCTAGGCCAGAGCTTTCTGGGGAGCTGTACTGGTTACCTGGATATTGGAGCTGCGCCTGGCTTTTTATGTATTAAGCTCTGCCATCTCAGTGTACATTCATGTGCACACCAGTGCATATGGGGCACACACAGACACATGCAAGAGTGCAAGGTTCTACTGGCTGAGGTTGTGTCTGGGAGTTGGACTTCCAGCACTGACCTCTGCATCCAGACAAATGGGGCGGTGGCTGATCTGGAGCCTGGTGGGGCCAAAAGATGAAGGGGACTTGGGAGGCCTGGAAAGTTCCTCGGGTGACGTTCCTGGCCTTGGTCTTCTGTCATTTGCTCATGTGCCTTTAAAAAATACTTGCATTAAAAGTTATGGTTATCAGCACTTGTCTTACCAGCTCTCTCCCTGCATTTTGCAGGAGAATTTTGAAGCAGTTGTTTGATATTCTCATAACCTCTAATTTGCTTACATTTAATTAGGAAAACCTTATTCTGAGGTAATTTTAAATGCACAGAAATGTTGTCCACAGTATAGAGTTCCCATATACCCCCAACTTGCTTTCCCCTTCATTACTGTTTTGTATTTTCATAGCACATTGTAAAAACTCCATAATGGATCTTGGGTGTCCCCTTGTTAATTAGACCTGGTTTGAATTTCACCATGGTCTGCGTCCATGCCTGCCTTTGTCCCAGGACCCACTGAGGGTGCCACACTGCACCCCATCGCCTGTGGGTTTCTTGGTCTTCCCTTGCTTTTCATGACGCTTGCAGCCTCAAGCTGGCCAGATGCCCTGAACGGTGTCTTGGCTTCTCTTGCTGTCAGATGGGGGTCTGGGTTTTGGAAGAGAGTACCCCAAAGGTGGAGCCCTCCCCACTTCTTCATGACTCCACTGATGATGTTAACCTCAATCACTGGCTAATCTGGTGCTGGCTATGTCCCTCCACTGTGAAGCTGCAGGGTTCCCTTTCCCACCTCTGTGCTTCCAGGTGAGTCACTGAGCACAGCGCAGCCTCCGAGAGACTCTGAGGATAAAGCCCTGTTTCCTGGAGAGAGAAGTACAAGGGGTGATCTGAAAAAAAAAAATACAGTGAATGTTTGGAATCATTATAGTGAAAAACATGCTGCCATGCGTCCCCTCAAAATATGCCCCCTTACTTCAAGCACTTAACCAGTTCCAGGAGTCCATTTTTATGTCTTTATGAGATGTGGTTGAAAATAGGTGAAAACTGCTCTGAGCTACCCGTATCCTGCAGGAAGGCAGCTCATAAAAACATGATACCACATCCTCACCCACCTTAGTCACGGGATCTGGCACTGTGTGACTCCTGGCTCCTCCCCAAAAATGACCATAAAAGGGAAGCATTTCCACCTAGGTCAGAACATCAAGGCAGCCACACAGTGCAACTAAAGACACTCAAGAAAAAGGACTCCAGAGCTGCTTCAGAAAGTGGCAAGAACCACGGGATGAGTATGTTTGAAGCGAGGGGGAAGATTTTGAGGAGTTTCATGACAATATGTCTTCTATAATACTTTTAAAAAATATAAACATACACCAGAGTTTTCAGTGATACCACATACCTACATATCTTATTTGTATGGTGGTAGAGTATGCAAAATTGATTTTCAGATAAACAAAGACTCTTTTCCTTGCAATGCTGGAGATAAATCCAGGGCCTCCTACATGCTAGGCAAGTGTCCCGCATGAGCTGCGACCTGCTATAGCCCAACAAGGGATACTTTCTGAGTGTAGGTCTCTTATAATATCTGAATCTCAACTCTCCCTGGGCATCTGTATTTTGTCCACTCCTGCTACCCTAATTGTTTGGAGTTCTCCTGTGAGAAAGATTAGGCTCTTCCCCTCCTCATTTGATTTTCAGTGTGGTTTCACCATGATCTTGGTACAATTTTCTTCCCAATTTCTGTCATCTCTAGTAGAGTTTGATATACTTTAGTGATGATATTTTGTCTACTTAATTTTCTTTCAGAGCAACATGGAAAATAATTTTGTTTTGTTTGATTCAAGAGAAAAGGAATTTGTTTGTGTGTGTTTTAGCCAGAGGATTTTCTCATTACATGAGCCAAAAGGCACATTAGTTTCCAACCCCAATAAATGAAACCTCGAGTTGAAGGAAACAAGAGATTCGTGCCCAATTTCCAGGCACAGATTGCAGGAGGGGCAGGGGAGAGGGATGCAGAGGGTCCTGGAGGTGGTCCCGGTGGCCGTGGGCACAGCAGCAGCAGCTAGCAAACGGCTCCCCTGGACTTGGCAGGGCGAGAGCTGGGGATGGCTTAAGGCCCTGCCTTGCAGCAGGTGCGAGTGTGGCTAAGTGAACGTGAAAGTGAAGGAGGGCTGGGGAAGGAGCTTGCTGGGGGAGCCCTGAAGCTTGCTCTGAAAGGAAAACCAGACATCTCATGTCCTGGAAGCCCGTCCGATAGCATTTCCTTTCATTAGTGTAGCAGCTTAGCAGCCACAGTTATGCTGGCTGCTTGTTCTTGGCCGGCAGCTGGTACCTGTCAGAAGCTGAGGTCCTCCTGGGGGGCGGGGAGGAGCAGGCAGAAGGGCCCCATGGGCCTGTCCAGGGCAGAGGCCTGATGATGGGCAGCAGAGGGGAGGCCTCTGCCTCTTGCCTTCTTCCCTGCTCACTTGAGAGAGCTCGTGTCCTGGGTCTGAGAGCCTGCCTGGCACACAGTGGGCACTTTATTGCTTGTCACTGGAATGAGGACATTCATTTTCTACCCTGCCACATGTTCAGCAACCTCAGTGACTGTGACTCAGATCTGCTGACCCTCCCTGGACCAACCCCTGCCCTGTGCGCTCACAGCCAGGATTCTTGTCATTTCTTACCTGAGCTGGGCTCCACAGGAAACCTCCATTGTGCCCCAGGGCATCCGATGCCCTCTCCTCCCTGCTCTGCCTAGGGTGCTCTCACTGCTGTGTCTCCAGTGTGTGACTTGCCACCTGATCTGTCCTGTCCCATCCATGGGGAACAAATGCATCCCTGCCTCAGCTCGGAATAACCTGTGAATGCTGCGTGAGGAGTGCTCAGAGGTACCAGGACGCCCAGGGCCGAGGCTGGAAAGCTGCACAGCAGCGTCGTCAGTCATTCAGGCTGGGGCCTCCTGTTCTTTCTTCTAGAAAAATGAAGCGTTACTCTGAGCACAACTCAAGGAAGGTGTCCTCATGGCTGTGTTTGGCTCTTGGAATGCTGTGGAACAGAATAACATATGTGTTTGTCCATGTGTTTCTGTTTCTAAGGCCCCCGTTGTCTGCAGTACCAGTTTTTATTATCTATTTTTGAATTGTGTTTTGAAACTTAGCACATATGGGCTATTGCTGCAGAAATGAGTGTGGGAGGCTACCTGATCCTAGTGGAGTCTGTGGGGTGGTGTTGTGTGTCTGGGAGAGGGTAAGGTGGGATGGGGGTGGTGGTGTCTGTTGTCTGGGTTTTCTGCTTCAGGAAGTTAGAGTCTGATTCGTGGACTAAACAAGGTGGCCTGTGAAAGCAACATCAGGAAGAACAACAGCTTGGCCCTTGTGCAGGGGGAGGAAGCTGAGCTGTGGGGCAGGGCACTGTTTGCTGTCCTACATGGTCACTGTGTTCCCTGAGCACACCTGTTCATCTTGAGCATGGCCTATAGTGGCTGTGCCTGCTGCTGCGCCTGGTGGGGACAGGACCGGAGCCCCCAGGAGTGCTGGTGCAGGGTCCCCTCTGGACACAGAGTCTCTGAATGAAGCGGGTGGCAAGGGTCCTTGTCACCTGGGCACCATCTGCTTGCTCTTCTCTTTCAAGGAAACTCAGGCAGCCTCCCTGACCCTCTGGTGGATCGTCCTGCTTTGGTTTCCTACAATGAGCAAGAGGTTGTTGAGTTGAGCACTTTGCAGCTGTGCCCTCCTGTTTCCGATGTCTGTGGCCATGTTCTGGAAGGTGTACTTCAGAGGAATTTCCTTCTGTTGTCCGCAGGGGTCACCACTTTGGGTCTCCACAGAGCTCCTGTCCCACACTTTGCTACAGGTGTAATTCTGTCCAGACACCGGGGCTAGCATGGGTTTGGTGTGGCATCTGGAGTAACAGGCAGAGAGGGTGCCAAGCTGTGTCTGTGTGAGTGTGTTGCAGGGGGTCTCCCGGCCCCCAGGAGCCCTGGATGCAGTGCGGGGCTGCAGCACAGGAGTTGGATGTCTGGGCTGCCCTGGGTGCTGCTCCCCTCTCAGAGGTCTCTTTTGACCTGCAGTAAAGTCATAGCACTGCTTGACCTTAGTCTTTGTGGTTCTTTTGCCGAGTAAGTTCCCCTTCTCCCCAGCAGGAGTAGGGCTCTACCATGGCTTGGACTCCTGGAATCCCTGCTCCCTGGGCCCTACCTTCTCTGTGACCGAGCCTGGTTGTCAACATGTCAGAGACGACAAAACATGCAGGCTCATGTAGTTGCTCATGTGCCTAGTGGAACAGCTTTTCTGTGCTTTGCCCGGCCTGGCCCTTCTTTCTGTGTCTGTATTTCTGACCATCGTGTTACTGCCACACTTGAGTCCTTGCACCTTCAGTTCTGTGCTGCTCTGGTGGCTCCAGGTCTGCGCGCCAGGGCAACTGTACCTGGCTGCTTCATGTGTCACCTGCTTCGTGTGTGCCCAATGAGCACAGCTGTCTCTCTGCACATCTGCAGCAGCTCCTGATCCTTGGGGTTTCGATCAGATATCACTGCAGATGCAGATTCCCTGCCGCTTCACCTGGGAGTCCTCCCCTGAGCCTGCGCTCACCCTCCTTGCCCGTCGGGGTACAGGGAGCATGCCTGCCCTGCCCCTGGCGGAGTCGGCTTTGGGGTGCGAGGGGCAGCCTGGGCCAGCTGGGTCCTGCTCATAGGTGCAGCTATTTGTGAGCGCTCTAGTGTCGCTCAGTGTCATTTCCATCTGACATCTTGAGCTCATCCCATGCTCTGCAGTTATATTACCAGCTGCTGCCCGGAGAAGCAGAACTCAAACACAGTGCAGCACTTACTGCGGTGCACACAGTGGGCAGCTGACAGATAGGTGCATCCCATCAGTCCTGCAGAAAGCCTCAGGATGAAGAAGTCGTGTGGCTGGAGTAACACCCAGCCCATCGGCTTCCTTTTTAGAAGCTCTCAAGAGTTCACCAAGCAGAGGGGCGGAAGAGCCCTAAGCCAGCAGAGCGCCAGTCCCCGGAAACGACTGTCCCCACACTCCCTGCTGGTTAACGGATAAATTAGCCAAGTTGGAGCTGGCCATTGTGATTGTGTAGCAAATGCTTGTTCTGGTGAACTGGAGAGAGCCTGCGGTGTCAGGGATGAGCCTCCCTCCCTCCCACAGTCTCTCACCCATAGCGCTGCTGCTGCTTCCGTGTGTTGACCCACTGCTGGGCTGCTGCCTGCTTTTGTTGTGGGTCCCAGCACCTTGAGCTCTGGGCTGTGGTCAGGGCCTGCACAGGGATGGTTCCTCCTCAAGGGAGGGGTCTGGCTCCCTCTCAGTGTCCCCAGTGCTGACGGAGAGCCGCTCTGTCTGTCCAGTGTGTTTGCCTGAGCTGAAGCACTTGGGTTTTCTCCGATCTTCCTGTGACTTGTTCACCTTTGATACCTTAAACTGTCTGAGAGCAACTGATCAATCTTTTCCTGCTTTCTTGTGTTCTGTTCCCACCTAAAACCTTACAGTGAATAAAATGCTGAACTTTTCTGGCAGGAAGAGTGCTACAAATGCAAGCACATGGCAGGATGTATCCATGAATCACATTTTCTTTCCTGACTCTGTTACTTACTTACATTTCAGGGAGGGAGCTGCTGGGAGGGGCTTAATTCTTACCAGGTTCTTTGTAAAATGAAGGAGCAGTCTAGGGGGATGAATGCTTCCCTTGTCAGGTTTGTGATTCTTGACCTATTTAGAATAGTGCTGAGTTAGCTTTTTTAGAATAGTATTGTTGGAAAAACAGTAGTTTCTTTGAAATACTGTCACTCCTCACCTTTGAAAGAACTTTAACTCTTTAAAGCCCATTCATCTCTAAAGCAACACTGAAACCCCCAGTGTGGAGGAGAGGTGCTTCTGGTTTCCGATAAGGTGCAGGGACAGACATCTCTTTCTGTGAGAGGCTGATGGCTGTCAACCACGCATCTTGCTAAGCCACCCCAGCAACATTTATCTCATTAGTTTTATTCTGTGAGAAAAAAAAAAAAAACAAAACACCTTTGTACTTAAAATGAAATAAAACCCTCCATTAAGATATTTTATATTTGAAATTCAGTTTTAAAATTCTAATATGATCATTCTGTTGTGAAACAAACCATTTTAGAGTGACTTTTCAAAAATATTGGCCTTGGGCCAGGAATGCTGGTATGTACCTGTAGTCCCAGTATTCAGGAGGCTGAGGCAGGAGGATCACTAGAAGTTTGAGGCCAGCCCGGGCTAATTAGTGAGACTGGCTCAAAAACAAAACAGCATAAAATAAAACAGTAACATCAGTGGCAGCAACAAATTGGCCTTGAATAGGAAGTGATGCTTGATTTTCCTTCTTTTTAAATTATCAAATTAAACTAGTTTCTGTTTTTTTCATAATTGTATTGCCAGAGTTGTGTATTTTTATGTAGACTTGTATGAGGTACTTTGGTGATTCCCCCCCTCAATTTACTGACTTACTCAAGGATATAAATACACACAGGAACTGTCTTGGTTGAGATCTGGCAGAGGTGACTTTATTGCCTTGCAAGCACGGCTGCTTGACTCCCAATGGTTGCTCCCAGCATTTAAAGTAAGCAGCAACCCTGAGATGATTACCAAGAGTTTATGATTTAAAGAAGGAAAGGAAGAGGGAGAGTGTGGAATGGAAACAATGCAGTTTAAATTACAAGCTGCCTGTGGCAGCCCTATAGAGGGCGGTTAACCGAGGTCACTTAATATATGGTCATAATACTGAGAGTTAAAAATAGTGTTACTTGGAGAGGACTTCAGGAACAACTATCCGAAAGTCTGAGTAAACTGAAAAGTACATTAGAAGATCGTGGGCTGCATGCTTAGTTGCAGATGCTCCTTTGCAGGAGGTCGTTGGTTTTGCAGTTTTGTCTCCACCCTGGGCCCTGTGTGATCTGTGACCCCAGGTTGTTTGCCAGTGCCCCTGCGGGTAGGGTCTGATGCTGGGCCCCCGGGGCACAGGGCGCCCTCCTTCACCACTTATGGGCTCCGAGGAACCCCAGACAGTAGGGGCACTGTCCTCTCTGCTCCCGAGCTCCCAGGCTCCCAGGCCTGAAGCTCTGGGAAGTGTGTCCAGCATGGGCCCTCTGGTCAGACCATGCACATCACTGCAGAGCAGTGACTCCCCAGACCACAGTTGGGCTCCTGCACCCCTTTCCACACAGCTCTCAGTGGCATTGCCTGTCCTGCCGTTGTCTCTGTAAGATGAGAGACCGACACAGTGCTGGCTGGGCACAGATTTTTTGAGTTCCAATCAGTGGCTGCTCAGGCTGGAGACAGATTTTTAATTCAGACTTGCTATCTTTAAATTGATGACAGCAGTATGGTTTTTACAAAGGACAAAACAGGATCATCTTTAATTCTACTTTCCACAGTACCAAAATGTGTGTAATCTCTCCTTGGTGTACTTCTTTATTTCTAGGCCTTACATATCATTTATGCCCTTTTGTATCTGTGGATATATTCATAAGAGGGGCTCACACCACACTGTTTTATAACCTACTTCCTCTGTATGACATCATGGACACTTTTGCTTATCATCAACTGATCTTTTCGAGCCTTGGTTGTAATGGCAGCCTGCAGTTGCAGATTTCATTGTGGCCGGGATTTTGGGTTGGGTGCTGGCTCTTCCTCTTAAGAGCAGGGCTACAGCGAAGCAGAGGTGTTCTGTCTTGTGGTATGGCCCAGAAAGCTTAAACCCCAGACCTGCCACTGCTGGGCAGTGAACACAGACAGCTCAAGTGCCACTTGTACTATTTTCTTTTTTGAGAAGAGATCTTGTTCTGTAGTGTGGCTTTGAATTTACCATGTAGTTCAGGTTGGCCTTGAACTCGTGTCGATCCTCCTGTATCAGCTTCCAGCACTCTGGGCTTGCCAGGCATGTGCTGCCATACCTGACAGGATGTTAGTGCCATTGCCACTGCACCATTGGCAAAAATTACCATGTTCCCGTCTCCAGCTCAAATGTATTGCATCATTTTGAGTCTCTACCAGTTTGATAATGAAAAACTTGGAGTCATAAAGCAGACTTTGCCCTTCTAGAGTATGCTTCATTTTTTAAAAAGAAAGCCAGCTATTTTCTATTTGCCCAGGAAATGGGAGGGGCAAGGAAGGAGAGGGTGCAGACCGTGTGGTAGCTGCCAGGTGATTCAAACAGAAATGCAAGCGGCTCTTTGGCATGAAGCTGTGTTCTCCACCCCGGGCTACAGCCAGCAGATTGGAAAATTGTGTTGTGCCTTAGCCCTCATTCCCCTCAGCCTACCTGGAATCTGCAGGTTCTGCCAAGCAGCAGAATTGGCCAGCACAGAGGCAAGGGGTCTTATGTCTGGACAGGGTCGGTCTGGTTTCAGCTTGAGGGAAGCAGGTGTTCTGGCCGCCTGCACTGCTGCTGCTGCTGCTGTTGCTGCTGCTGCTGCCTGTGACGGTGGCATCACGGTCCTGTTTGTCCCCACAGCTGGCTGTGGGGTCCGAGGCTGGCCAGCCTGGGGTCTCAGGCTGTGGATCCCAGGTCTATGGATCCCAGCCTGGGATCTCAGCCCACGTGCATAGGCCAAGTCCTTGGAGCCCTCGAGGAGACCCCATCTATGGCCTAAAGGGGAGGACTGGAGTCTCCTCAGGGACTGACATTCACCCACACCCAGGCCCTCCTCGCTGGTGCTCTCTGTTTATTATTTCCTCCACCCCGAAAAAAAGAAAAGAAAGAGGCATTTTATACGTACTATTTTCTTAAAACTTTCTCTTCCATGTGAAATTTGGGAGCCCGGGGATATTTTTTCCTTGGCGTGTTTGTTTTCTCTGCTGTGACCTTTACAGCTCTTCACAGCCCATGTGCATCATAAATGGTTTGAGGTTTCAGGGTGTTGTTTCTGTAAACCCTAAGAAAACACACGGACTTTTCCACTGTGGCAAGATAGCGTGGCATGTGGCTTCTTTTTTTTTGTGGCCTGGAGCCCTGCCTGCTGACCCTGGGGCTGAACACTGTAGGCTGTCTCTGTGCGGCGCTGTGTGTGGCGCTCTTATTTAGGGAGCCTTTCAGTGAAAAGGCGCCTCTGAGTTATCTTGCTGGCTGTTTCTCTTCCCAGAGCAGTTCCTCTTGTTCGTGAATACAGTTGCAACATGGAATTGGGGTGGATGTGGAACCGGGGAGGGCAGTGGAACTGGCCATCATGCCACAGTACCTGCCCTGGGCCCAGTAGAGCTGGGCCGGGTTGGTGCCCGGGTGGACACCTGCCCACAGGAAATGCTTCTCCAGAGGCCTCGCTCTAGAGGTCCAGCAAAGGCTGATGAATAAAGATGCCTTACTTTCCAGGGTGTCCGGAACTTCCCACAGACCTATCCCAAAGGTCACCTGCTTCTGCCTCACTACAGGGAGGGCAGGGGTCACTGAGTCTGAGCCCGATAGATAACCAGAGCCTGAATTTTCTCTCTTTTCTCAGACCTGATTGAGATCTTATCCAAATATGTCTAAAAATTAAAAGTCAGGAGCATCTCTCTACCCAAGTTTTATGCCATGATGTGAGAAACAGGATTGCTGTTAAATTGAAACTCAGCTTTTCTCTGGGGACACACGGGTGTGATTTTGAAGGAGCCACTGCAGCACTGATGCGTGGTTCTCCGGTTTTAGGGGAATGAATTGTAAATACAGCCCTCAGACCTATGCACGTGGGGACCTTCTAAGTAGCAGTGTAGAAGGAAGGCCTGAAAAGTAATTGGAAGCCAAGAGCTGCTGGCCCCAAAGACAACAGAGCAGGAAGGACAGCAGTCAAGACAAAAAGCTAGCACCATGTGGTGTGGAAGGGGCCTGACAAGGACAGATTGTGGGTTGGTGGCCTGGAATCACTCAGCTGTTTGTCCACTCATGCACTAACCCCATGTACCCAGACAGGAAGACAGAGCTGGTTTCAGAAGGCTTCTCTGTGAAGGATGGACAGTTATCATCCCCACTGGTAAATCAGATCCCTGTTGGCTATTTCTTGCATCTTGGGGTGAACCACTGCCTGCTTTCCTGTGTGCCATCAGTGACATGGTAGCCTCTGAGTCTGGCCATTTGCCATTTCTGGGATCTCACTGTACTGTCTTTTTTTGAGACGAGGTCTCGTTACGCAGTTGAGGCTGGCCTTGAGCTCACTTTGTAGTCCAGGCTGGTCTTGAACTTGCAAGATCCTCCCACCTCAGCCTCCCGAGTGCTGGGATTACAGGCGTGAGCCACCACGCCCAGCTGTACTGTCTTTTGAGGAGTTCCCATTTTGAAACTCGATTATACTGGAGACCATATTATAACTGCCCTGTGCTGAAAGAGGCCTGTAAAGCGTATCAGCAGTAAGTTTTAGTGTTTAAAAGAGGGTCATCAAACTCTGGAAGCAGAGAAGCAGGTGCCCAGTGTGTACCCTCTGGGAAGGCAGAGTTTCCTGTTTCGCTCCCCTGATTTCCTGTCCTGCCCCTCGTCTCACCTGTCGCCTTTTCCTATACTGCCTCGTGTCCTTTTTTCCTCTCTTCCTGCTCACCCCAGATTCCATGAGAGAGAAGTGATTTTCTTTCCAGTCTGTTTTGGGCTGGGTTAGTAAGTGATTATTCCAGAGTGGTATCTTTTCCTCGCTGGCTGGCACCTTAGCCGTTTGGGCCTCCTTTCATCCACCATGTTTATCTGGTCATCCATGGCTTGTGAGGAATGGAAGAAAAAATGGTGAGGTTCTGGGCTACCTGTCAGGGCTTTTGGTGGAGAATTTGCCATTTCTTAGCATTCAGAGTTAAACCCACAGTGAGCCACAGCCTTACCTAAAAGGCATCCAGGGAGCCAGCAACTTATTCCTGGTTTTCCTAAGACCACCCTTTAGGGGTATAAACCCTTGCTTGGTTTACATTTTCTTTGATTGCGCGGAAAGGCCACTTGCCTGCTGACCATTGCTATGGCAGTGACACCTGTGGTTAGTGTTGTTGGGTGCCATGTAATGGGATGACTTCTCTTCTGCAGGTGGTGGGCACCAGTCTGTTCTCCTCTCCATCATTGTCATCAGGGTCTGCAAGACGCACCCAGATGGTGCTAGTGATTTTAATTTGCCTTTCATTTTCTAGGCAGTCTTGGAACATGAGATACTGGTTTTTTTTTTTTTTTTTGAGGAGTAGATAATAAAGATGAGATTTCAAATAATGACCCCTTTTGATATGGTTTCTGTATGACCTGACCTGGCTGGTGGGTAGGGGAAGAGTAAAAACGTGCTGCTTTGGGACCTGGCCTGACTAGATTGGCTGTGCTGTGCTTTGTGCTTCACTCCGGTTGGTCTGGTTGGTAAGGATTAGGATCTCTACCAGAAAGTTTGGGGTCCTGGGCTCCAGTGCGGGTTGGTTAGAGAGAGACATTAATAAAGCAGGTACAAGCCAAAGGGTGCAAAGCGGGTCCGCTCTGTCTTGTAGACCGAGGCCGTTAGGGTGTATATCCAGATGTCCCCCTAGAGCCCTCTGCAGTCACAAGCAGGGCCGTTTGGAAAGTGCTTGAATCCTGGCAGGATGCAGCTCTAGGAGGAGGGGCTGGTTGGCCGGGGTGGAGGGCATGGCCAGAAAAGTGTGACTGCTCCCCTCTCCTCTGGCTCTCTGCTTCCTGATCTCTACCAGGCTTTTCCACAGTGCTGCCCCAGAACCAGCCAGCTCTGGGCCAATACCTCTAAAAACCTTGAACCAAAATAAATTTCTTCTTTAGTTTGTTTGTATCAGGGGCTGAGTCCTAGCAATGAGAAGTTGAACAGACAGATGGGTAGGAGTGGTTACTCCGGAATGAATGTCTGGCCCTCGAAATACTACTCTAGGATTGGTATGTTTAGCATCCTTTGGAGTTAAACCATTGATACCTTCCCTGGAGAGTGGGGTCTCGGATGTAGGCAGGAACTGGCAGCTGCTTCAGGGAGGGGAGCCAGGTTGCATTTTCTCAGTGCTGCTAATTTCACCGCTGGGAACCCATTTCTTACAGTGCTCCATGATTTTGCAAAGCATTAATTTTACTCCTGAGTGCCCACTTCGAGCTCTCATTTTGTTGTAGTGTGGCTTCTTGCCACACTGTGGGTAACTGCAGGTGCTGGCATCACTGCCTGGAGCATAGCCTCCTGATTAAAGCCCAGGCTGCCCCTCCTTCAGAGCGATGATCAAGGCCTCAGGGTCTCTGCTGCAGGGGAGACAGCAAAACAACCCCAGAGCTGCCTTCTTGCTGAGGCTGAGACCCTCCAAGGTCAGAAGTGAACCTGGGTGGTGCTGGGGGATGGATTGGACTTCTGTGGTGTCATCTCTTGGGGGCAAAGAGTAGTGACAGACCTGGGACTGAACTCAGGGCCGAGCTGTGCTGCTGAGTGGCACTGCAGCCCTTGCCAGTATCTGTTAAATGCTTCCCTGGATTGTCAATTTGATCTATCTCACAGGCACAGTTTCCTGCACTGTGGACATTTGCAGTTGGCTCCTGAGCCTCAGACACTGGTACAGACAGGCACCTGCTGGGATTGTAACGGGGCTATTGGTGATTTTTGCTTGAGATGCTGGGCGTGGAACCTGGGGCCTTGAACTTGTTAGGCAAGTGTTCTACTACTGAGTTGCACTCCCAAACCTTTTTATTTTTGAAATTTATTTATTTGGCTTTTTGCTGCTGAGTCTCTCTGTAGTTCAGGCTGTCCTTGAATTTGTGAGGATCTTCTTGCCTCAGCCTCCTGAGTGCTGGGATTACAGAAGTGTACCACTATGCCTGGCTTCCTTTTATTTTGAGACAGTGTCTCACTAGATCATCCAGGCTGACCTCCACCTTGTGATCCTCTTGACTCAGCCTCCCGCATAGCTGGGATTGCAGGTATATATCACTGCACCCAACTCACGATAAGTTTTGACAGCCTTTTTCTATAAAATCAATAAATAACCAGTTGTATTGAGTGTTCTTCCTCTGTATCACAAGGATTCTCTTTAGTTACTTCTTTGCATTATTCAAGAGTTGTCCAGCCCAAGGACTGAGCCACATGCTCTTACTCAGATTCTTGATGGGGCAGGAGGCAGGTGGAAGCAGTGGAGGCGGTGTGTGTGAGGGTGTCTGTCAGTTCTGGGGTCCAGTGCCAGCTGGGCATGCTGAGCTGCTGAGAGATTTGGGACATTTTATAAGCAGTCAGATTCATTTACAGTCTGGCTTGCTGACAAGGTGTGCAATTATTTTGAGTATTTTAATATGAAAATCAGAGGTGGCCTTTCACGTGCATATTTATAAGAAGATGCTGTCTGTCTGGGCCGTCATTAATTGGCCTGGATTCAGGTTTGCCTCACTGGGGGCTTTAGGAATCCATAAAGAGTGTTTTTTGGAAGCAGGATATTTTGCTGCAAAGTTTTAAAATATGGAAATGAAGCATTATTACCTAGAGAGGAATCAGGGAAAGATGAGAACAGGCTTCTTGTCAGAAAACCGTATAAGCAAGCGGAAAGTTGAGGAGAATAGTTTAAGCACTGAAAGAAAAACAAAACAAAATAAAACAAAACTCCAGACCCCACCATTTTAGAACTGTGACTCCAAAGACGTTACGTTTGAAAAGTGAAAGATGGCATGGTGGTGCATGCCTGTAATACCCACAAGGCAGGAGGATCACAAGTTCCAGTCCATCCTAGAGAATTTAGTGACTTAGTGAGAATTTGTTTCAAAATAAAAAAATGCAAAAAGAGCTGGGGGTTTAATCCAGCATGAAGGCCCTCGATTTACTCTTCAGTACTGGGGAAAAAGAAAAGGAACTAACTGTCAGGAAAACAAAAACTGAGGGAAATCATGGCAGCAGACCTGTTCTGTAGAAAATGTTGAGAGGTAGCAGGTGGTGAGGTTGGAGAGTTGGGTCTACACAGCGAAAGGCAGAGGCTCAGAGAAGGAGTAGACGAAGGTAAAGCAACAGGGTCCATTTATTTTTTTTCCGGTACTGGGGATCGAACTCATGACCTCATGCTTGCCAAGCAGACACTTATGCCACTGAGCTAAATCCCCAGCCCTAACAGGGTCTATTTTTCTTATGCTTAGTTGGCCCAGAAGTTAACTGTTTAACCCAGTTCCAGGGAAGCTGTCGTGGCGACCACTGTGTGTCGGTGAGCGAGATGCCCGACAGCAGTGTCACGGCTGGGAGGAGGAGGGGGCAGCGCAGAATGTCCCCAGTTGACAGCCTGGTTACTACTGACAGAGTAGAAGCGCCATGGGTCCAGTGGAGACCACACTTCAGTGATCTGAGTGTTGAGCTTTGGCGTTTTCCTGGCCAGTAGTTAGTGATGTGCTGTGATTTGCTTTCTCTCTCCATGCAGGGCAGCAGCCCCAAGCTCCAGCTCCCAACCAGCCAGGGGATCACATGGGGAACCCACCGAGACCCCTGCAGTGCACTGTGTTGCCAAGCCTCTGTGCTCTGTAGCTTTTGTGCATTGCATGCCTTTTCCATGTATGGTGTTGCTGCTAGAATGGATTTACCAGGTGTAACACAATACTGTACTGGTATAGGCATGTGATATGTATATATATTTACATACACACATATTGCAATCACTGAAACTTTTTTTTTGTCTGAGACAGGGTCTTGTTATGCAGTTCAGGCTGACCTTGGGCTCACTTTGTAGCCCAGGCTGGCCTCGAACTTGCAACAATCCTCCTGCCTCAGCCTCCTGAGTGCTGGGATTAGAGGCATGCACCATCATGCCTGTCTACTAAAACTTAGGAAGAAGCACCACCCACTGATAGAGCAAGCAAGCGTCTATGCAACTGTGCAGGCCAGCCCTTTGTGTGCTGATTTCCTGCCATTTTAGGTAATAAATGCTTCCATTGCCTCTTTTAATTCTAGATCACACCCCTGCTCCAGGGGCAATGAGTGACATGATGTGTGTCCCTTCAGTGGTATTTCTGTGGTCCCTGTCAGACTCAGTGTGTGTCAGGTGTATCCCTGGTTTGAAGAAACATCAACTGCTGGCACACTGCTCAGCCCTAGAGCCGAATTTTGAGCTAGCTGTCTACCAGCCAGTGCAGACCTAGGGTCTTTCTGGGCCCAGCATGTGGCCTCCTGGGTCTGCCTGCCAGTCTGCACTGGAGCCACCTGTGACAGTTTCTAGCTGGCAGGCAGGGCAGTGCTGTTGACATTTTGTGCCTCAGAGATTGCAGGATGGACATCCCAGGAGTCTGCACATCTCTGCTGTCTGCAGCTCCCCTGTACCCTTTGGTTCATTGACACAGGTGGCTGCCTGGTGAGCATCCCAGGATATGCACTTGTTCTGTCCTAAAGGAGGGTTTTTGTGGGCATCTGTATGTTTCTTAAACCCTTCGAGTTCCTGTAGTATCTTGCACAGGTCGGTGCCTATGTGACCAGCCCTTCCAAAGCCTGGCTTTCCATCTGCCTGGCCTCATGACAAGCTGTGAGTGCTGCCTGCCAGTGTGTCTACAGCCAAACTTCAGGAGTCTAGTGCTAGCATCCTCACAGATGTTACTCAGCTTGTGATGGGATTACATCTCAGCCATAAGTTGGAAATAGTGTAAGTGGGAGATGTTCTCGGTGCACGTGACCTGCTGAACATTGCAGTCGGGTATCTGTCAGACGTTTCCCTTCCTGACCATGTGGCTGATTGGAGTGGCTGCCATCTAGCATCACAGAGAGTATTGCACTGCATATCAGTAGCCTAGGGAAAATATCAAAGTTTAAAATTTGAAGTATGGTTTTTGTTGAATATCACTTTTGCATCATAATGAAGTTAAAAAGAAAAAAAAAAGATGACCATTGTAGGGTGGTGCTGGTCTGTGAGGAAGAGCAGTGGTCCAGGCCCCTGAGCCAAGGGTCTGGCCCTTCCTTCTGAGGAGAGCTTCTCCATCAGGCAGTGGAGGGAGTGGCCTTCTGGCGGATGGCTGTTGGTCCATCATGAATGCTTGCACATTGTGGGCAGCTTTTTACTGGGCAGTAGAGAGCTGTTTCTGGGGTGCTGCTTGTGTGGAAATTGGGCCTGGAAGCTCTTCAGCTGGTGACAGCATTGGCCCTAGAGGAAAACCTAGGTCCTGAGCAGGTGGAATAACTGCTTCATCCCCATTAGCATATTCATGTGTAAACCATGTCCATTCCACTAGGGGCCTCTTCTGGGACCTGCCATCCTTACTTGAGTGTTTCTTTGACATTATCTAAGAAATTCTTGATATTTCAACTTGCAAGGTTATTTTTTGTCCTGTAGTCACGGGGCAATTTTCATGAATGCCCAATAGCAAGGCAGTAATTGTCTCTCAAAGGAAACATGCCATTCCTCCACAACTCCACTGGATGTTGCTGGATGGCCATGGGCATCTGCCATAGGCGTCAGCCTGTGTGAGTGAGGGGCGAGGGCATCTCTAAGTCATCTTCATGTGGAGCACAGGGCTTCAAGGCTTTGATTGAGCTGCTTCTGCTTGTCATTTGGACATAGTCCGATGGGGCTCAGATTCCCATTCAAATGTCACCTTCTTTTTAGTTTTACTGTTATGAGCTAGTGGTGTTCCAGGGAGTGGGGCTCTGCATTCTCCAGAATTTGAGCAACTTGATGAGGTGCTGGGCTTCTTACTTGGGTCCCAAGATAGGCACTTTATTTTTGTTGCCTGTGGAATGTCACAGGTGGCTCCTGCTAAAGTCATTCCTGAGAACTTTACCACTTGTTTGGCCTTTTGCATGTGTTTTCTGGGTTATTCAGCTGGCCTCTGTGAGTTCTGTGTGACCACTGCACTTCATTCAGCCCCAGCATGCTTCTCAGTTTCTGATGGTACAGGCAGGGCTTATTTGCAGAGTATTCCCATACTTGGATCCTGCCTTTAGCACACATCTTTCCTAACCAAATCGGAATAGTGAGCTGATCAATTCACAGAACTCTGCAGCAACACAGCAAATGTAAATTAGGATCTTATCTTGGAGAAGGCAAGCTGAGTTGACTCTTTTTTGAGATAGGGAAAAATCATTTGCAAAAACATCACTGGGTACTAGTCTCCTTTAGCTCATATTTCGCAGACATACCCAGGAGCATACTTTCCTAATCTGCTAGACAATCCAGTGCAGGTGGCATATTGGGACTGAAGGATGCAGTCCACCCCTTGCCACCTTCACACCCCAACACATCTGCATGAACCATACTTAATTTCCAAATAAGGACATTAGGAAATTTATAGTTCATCCTATCATAATACAACTGTCTTGCACAAAGCTGCAAATGCAACAGTGCCTTCCCCAGAGTTCCAGCATTTTTTAGAAGTCTGAGTCTTTTCTGAGACTCAAGACAAATGCTTAGCAATGAATCTCTGTAAAAATAAAAAAAAAAAAGCTACATAATCTCAAGAACAATGAATGAGGGTAGACATTGTCTTTGCAATAGGGAAGACTAGAGAAAGAGAAAGGAACTGGACAAAAATAAGATAGAAAAGCAGCAGGGCAAACATTAGTTTCTTCACCTCCACGCCCTGTATCCATGGCACTGGTGGTGAGACATGAGTTCCAGAGGTTTGAGCAGCCCTGTGGCATGGCCTTGCTTACTGCAGCCTACATGGCCTTCTCTTGGCTGCCCCACTCCTAGGCTGCAGCTTTCCTCTGCAGACATTCCATGTTCCTGACATTTTTTGTCTCTGCACTTTTATTCCCACATTTGTGGGTTTATTCCCACAGCTTTCAGCACTGCGCTCATATAGGTTCCTTGCCTGGCTCCCCAGACCTTCCTTGGAAACCTGGATGAAAGTCTTCTGACTCTATAGTTCTTTCATGCCAGTAAAAACAGTGTCATGTGGATGATGCCAAGTTTGGCTGCCAGCTTGGGCAGTGGCAGGGCCCACTTGGACCACAGCTACAGCAGCCTCTGTGTGCCAGGATGACTGAGCATAGTGAAATTAATCTCAGGGAACTAATTCTTTAGGAGACCCTTCTTGAGCAGGCCTATGGGGATTCTCTTCTCAAATGAAAGGTTTACACTTTCCACGCTTGAGCCTGCAGTGCATGGGCATTGCTGATTCCTGAGATGCCCTGAAGTAGTCCCACTATAAAAGTACTTGCTTTTTTTTTTTTTTTTTTAATGTTGCCAGTCTCTTTAGCAGCTACCCCTCCTTTGACCCCAACATGGTTCCTTCTTGGCCAACATTTAAAGTTTTGAAACAGATTATTGCTGTCAGTAAGTTTCCTCAGCCTTCCAGAATGCTAGAATTACAGTTATGTGCCACCATGCTCAGCTTGTTTCCTGGAATTTGAGGAAGCTCATCATAGAAGGCTGATTAGATTTCTGCCTCCTCAATCTTTAAACAAGGTGTTATCTTGTTAGATTCTTAGATTGTTCTGTTAGTTATTTCTGCTTACCAAGAAATGTGATACTGGGAGCTGGTAACAAAAAGAGTAAAACAGAGCATCTTTTAAAATTAGAAAACTTGCTAGGTTTGGTGGCACACATCTATAATCCCAAAACTCAGAAAACTGAAGCAGGAGGACTGTCATGAGCTCAAGGTTGGGCTTGGATACATAGTGAGTTCAAGGCCAGTCTAGAATACATAGTGAGAACATGTCTCAAAACAAAACCCAAAATAAAATCTAAAAATAAAAAAACTTGGGAAAGCCTGCAATGTATCAGGTATCTATAGTGAACCTAAAGTTATATTAGCTTGAGAAAATATTTCCCTGTCCTCCAAAGGTATTCCTTGCCGAGTATTGTTGGTGGCTGTTGCACTATTCAGAGTGCTTCTCATGGAGTGCTTGGGCTTGAGGTGGGCAAACCTGCACGACATCTTGCCACACATCCTTACAATCTGAGTTGTGCCAGCCCTGTGAGTGTCACAAGGGGACGAGTGTTGCCTTGGCTGGGGTGTTGGGAATGCGTCCTTGGAAGGGAGATTGAGCTAAAGTGTGAGGGGCATCTAAGAGGGGAAGTGGAATGGGATGGACATTCCAGGGAGAAGAAGCAGCCATACAAGGGTCCTGAGACAGAAGGACAGGATGGTACTGGGTTGCCTCACATCAAGTCAGGGAATCGGTACTGGTCTTCAGGCATAGCCGCATCCTCTCTGGGGTGTGAGCCGTTACCTCTGGAGTGTGTCCAGAGGGCCCCTGCCCAGGAAAGTCTACCCTATGAGGCCAGAGTGCTGTGTGCTGTTTGTGGGGCTGCTCCTGTTTCATTTTCTTGCACTTGGTCTTTCAGTAGGAAGCCTTTTATGGAAGGGATCTCAACACAGGATAGGTTTCCTTCCTGAGAAAGTGGTGCCTGCTGGGAAGCTCATGCAGTGGGAGGAGATACAATGGGTGAGAGGGTGTGGGGGACCAGAAGATGGGGCTGGGTCAGGATGGGTGGCCTGTGGAGCTAGCAGGGCTGGGAGGGGCTGACTGACTGAGAAATCAGAAACTCTGAAAGCACTGCAGACTATTATGGGAATTGAAATTAGAACATTGTATGCATTTTTAATATTTCTGCTAGGAACAAGATCGTAGCCTTTAATGTTTAATGCATGCATTGTAATAGAGAGCTGAACTGCTCTCCGTGGCCTGGTTTTTCCTGTGCTTTTCTTCCAGAAGTGGGGTTCTATTTTAGGCCAATGTGGGGGAAGTGGACCCTATCAGGACTGAGACCCCCAAGGTCAGAAATGTCTTTGACCTCTGTGCACAAGGGCATCAAGTGAAGAGCCATGTGCTCTACCCTGGCTGTGCAGCTCAGAGGTACAGTACTTGCCTGGTGGACACAAGGCCCTGGGTTGAGTCCCCAGTGTTGCCCCCAAAACAACCCAGCAGAACAAAAAAGTGCTTGCTCTTGATGACCTGGCTCTAACCCCCTTTTGTGTATTTGTTATGTGTAATTCTCAGGGGTTATATGCAACTTGGTATTTATAGATTCTTATACCAGATATTCATAGAATCAACTGGATCTCTGCTAGGGACAGAAAGAGAGTGAACTATGTGTTTGTCTTTTTGTCCTTATTAACTTTCCTTTTTAGCATTCATTTCAGCGGTGATGCATCTGCCATGTTAGCGTACTACTTGAGGAAAGTCTTTCTCCACCACTGCACAGGTTTACTTGGACAGGGCCATGGGGTGTGCAGGAGTCTTGGTCATTGATAGTATTTTCAATTTCCAGTAAAAACCAGAATGACTTTGAGTCAGTTTTCTTTTTGTTTCAAAACTTATCTGGACCGCAGTGGCCAACAGAATTTTCTGTGGAGTTGGAAATACAGAGGTATCTTGGTTCATGAACTTAATTTGTTCTACAACTTTGGAAAAGATTGTGTTTGTGCAGGAAAGATGGCTTAGACATGTTTGAAGTCTGCAAACAAATATAAAATTTTGCCAAATGCTTCTATTTGCAAACTAAATTATTTGTAAACAGAAGCATTTGTGAACTGAGGCACCACTGTGTCCTGTACCCACCCTGTCCAGTGAGTGACTCCCAACCTCGTGTGACTGCAGAGCACTCTTAAGTGCAGTTGGGACTGTGGAACTTGAAACTCAGTTTTACTAAGTTTGAATTTAAATGGGGGTGTGGCAACACCCATCCCCGTCCATGGCCCCGGTGTTGGGGTCTCGAGTCTTTAACCTAGACCTAGGGTTAGGCTACCATGTTCCTTTCGGCACCAATGTCATGCATGGGTGGCGAGGAAGGTAGATGACGGTGTGTCTGCATCAGAATCAGTATCCTCATAAAGCCCAGTGATAGAGAGGGAGAAGTGTGGCTGCATACGTGTGTACACCATGAAGTGTGAGCCTGACTCCAGACTGTGCTGCCCCCCTCGCTTAGCCTTCAAGGTGCACCTGGGCCAGTGCGAGGACTTAGTTGACGCTTCCCCTCTTCATGTGTAGTTAAGGGTAGCACAATGCCTAGGACAGGAGTTGGATGTTTTCAGATTCCATGCTGCTTTTTTGTAAGTGGCAGAGGTAATGAATTGGCTTCTGATGTCCAGTAATTCTACTGGAGTGCAGCTGTTGACCATTTCTATTCCTGTGGCCATTTGTTGGGGCAGCTACCTCCCATCTGCAGCTGGTGAGGAGGAAGAGATCATCTCTCACTTTATCCAAGGTTAACTTATTTCACTGTGCTCCTGTGGCTCGGTGTGTCCTTAGCCTGTGTTTGTGGGGCATGGAGTTTGCACACTTCATTCAGTTGGCTCCCCGGCTGTGCTCAGGGTGGACATGGATGATGCAGCCTGTAGAGGAGATGCTACTGGGAGGGGGTGGCTGGCTTATGCAGTGTCTCTTTCCTTAGTTGTGAATGGAGGGTCAGCGATGTGGGGATGGCTGTCACTAGGTGTGGTTTGTGCAGAAGACCTAGGAGTGGGTGGCACGGAATGGGCAGGCCTAGGGTTGTGACTAGCGCATGAGACTGCAGCCCTTCCCCTATGACATGGGGAAGACAGACAGCTTCTCGTGTGGAGGATGGCATTGCTGGCCATGCTGCGCCCCTGGTGCCGCCTTTGCCTTCTCTGGCGGAAGTTTACTCAGGGCATTGTTGAGCGTCGGTCTCTGGAAAATCCTTATGGGAGCGTCATTGTAGCTGGAGGGCCGCACAAACATTAAAACTCAGAAATCTCTGCTGCTGCTAAGATTTTCTTCTTGATTTTCTTCATTTGGAATAGAAGTACCTTCTTTTGGGCTGGGGCTGTAACTCAGCAGAGAGCGCTTGCCTTGCAAGCATGAGGCTCTAGGTTCGAATCCCAGCAAGGTAAAAGTAAACATTTTAAAAAAATTACTGTGATTTGCATACAACCCATGACGTTTGCATTTAGCTACATCTCCATCCCTTTTCTTATTTTTTTTTGTTTTGAGATGGAGTCTCGCTAAGTAGCTAAATTACCCAGGCAGGACTTAAATTTGTGGTCCTGCTGCCTCAGTCTCCCAGAGAGCTGGGATTACAGGTATGACTGCTGTGCTGGACTGAGAGGTACCGCACTGTCCACAACGAAGGAGTTACCTCCACAGAGGCCAGTTAGTAACTAATCTCTTGAGAAAGTAACACAGATTAAAATAAAATCGACTTTTCTGCCTGTTCTCTGAGGCAGATTAAGTGGGGTACGTTTCTGGCAGAACAGCACTGTGTGCGAACAGCACTGTGTGCCGGTGACACCCAGGATGTGGCGTGACTCATGTCTGTAATTGGTGCAGCCCCCCATGGAGGTGCTGCCCTGGTAATTGAGTTCTTTTTAGTCCTCTTAGCCTTGCATTTCTGCATTTTAATTGAGTGTTCAGAACCTGGCAGGGGATGCATTTTTGAGTGGTGGCTCCCTCAGGTGCTTTGGGGAGACCCAGGTGTGAGGCGCTGACTGCAGTGTGAGCTAGCACTGGACTGGAGCCCAGCTTGTTGCTTTCACCCGGGTGTTGCTGGCCTCTGGGCAGCTCTGCCTGATCGTTCAGAGGAAGGGGAGGCAGCATTGCACTGGTCCTGTCTGTGCTCCCTGCCCTGGTACAGCACTGCAGCTGCCTATAGAGGGACAGCGAGTTGTTGGCCAGTCAGGTGGTTGGGGAAACCAAGACCTGCTTGGTCTCTGTCAGGTTCTTTAGTTTAAACAACCTCTTTCCCTTCAAGCAAACTGTAAACCTATAAATACTGTTTAAACTCACAGGGGGTCACAGAGGTGGCTCTGATGCCTTTATTCTCTGCCCCAGAGGCATCTGCCTGCCTCTCCCAGCCGCACAGCTCTGGGAAACAGAGGCCCTGCAGCCTGGGCCACTGGGGCAGCAGGCAGCACTGGGGCTTTGAGGGCAGCGAGCCCTGGTTGTCTGGTGGCTGGCAGCGCTTCTCCAGGTGGGACAGTGACCAGGTTCCCAGAAGGACCCCAGGCATCACGAGCCAGAGCCACCTTATCCTCTGTGGGGGGCGAATCTCGGAGCCGGCTTCTTTTTCTGCAAATGGATTTTGGCACAGAAAAGTTTACAGTATGTGAGGTCACACACACACACACACACACACACTCTCTCAGGGCTGCCTTAGCTGAGGCACAGGGCCCGGAAAGGCAGCTTCTCAGAGCTGTGAACTGCTGGCCCCCAGGAAGCTGCTGTTCCCCAGGAAACTGCTGTCCAGCAGGGCCCAGGTCAAGACTTGCAGCCCTGTGCCAGTCCCAGTGGCCTGCAGGCCTCCTGGGGCAGGGCTTTCCTGTGAGCATCCCTCAGCTCTGGCATGCAGGTGTGGGCACAGTCCCAGCCGTGTCACAGGCTCTGGGCAGGATTGGGGCTGTGGCCTGCATATCCCAGGGTGGTCAGGAGCCTGTGGAGGAGGCTGTGTCCCTGCCTGGCTCCCACTTTGATGTACTGGTGATATAAAGCATGCACTGGATTTCAGTGACTTGGTATACAAGAAGCTGAAATGGCAGGTTATTCATTTTTGTCTAATGTGGCATATTAAAATGTGACCCTTTGTCTAACATGCCCACTAGGACACTTTCAGTCCCACACATTGCCCTAACCTGTGGCTCGTGTTACGTCAGACAGTGTTGGTCTGAGGCCCAAGGGCTTTAGCTGTGCACCGGGAGAGCCTGTGAGCAGGGTGCGTGGACACAGCCACACATGCTGGCCTCTCAGCCTCATAACAGGACTCTTAGCAGAAAGACTACTGAGGGAAAGGGTGAGAATGTGGGGAGGTGTGTGGGGGTGAGGACACGCGGTGGGCTGGCAGGATTGAGCGTACAGTGAGTCCCATCTGAATTGCCAACTGTATGCTCTCCTCTTCCCCCTCTTTCTCTTTGTCTTCATAGAGCATGTTATAGAAAAACTATGGAAATTCATTGCGATCATAAAATGTTTTGATTGCAAGAGAGCAAGAAACTTATGTTTACTTAAAATTTTGTATAAATATGTTTTTAAATGCAGGAAGGTGATTTTAATGATGACTGGCTTATTACTTCATTCATTCATTCACTTTTGTGCTACTAGGAATGAATGAATTGTACATGTGTGATGCCCATGTGCCACCAGCTTCCCCGAGTCATGTCATGAAAATGGACTCACTTCAAAAACAAAGACCTCTTGGGCCGGGGATTTAGCTCAGTGGCATAAGTGTCTGCCTGGCAAGCATGAAGTCGTGAGTTTGATCCCTGGTACCGCCCCCCCCCAAAAAAAAAGATGGTGCCAAAAACAAAGACCCCTGCCCCATCCTATAAGTTTGAAAACGCATTTTCCAAAACCTAGTCAATTTCCATGTGCTGTAGCCTGTGTACTATGATGCAATTTGTAGTGCTGGTATAAATGGGTATAAATTTTCTTCAAGGTTTCCTGGGGGGAACCTGAGAGTTGACAAAATGGGGTCAGAGCAGTGGAGAGGATTTGACAATTTGTCTTACACCCAAGAGTTAGGGGTTGGGATGGTGAGATGATTTAATTTGTGTGTGTGTGTGTGTGTGTGTGTGTGTGTGTGTGTGTGTGTGTGTAATGCCTGAAAATACATATAGGAAATGGACAATCTAGAAACTTTAGGCTTTAGTTTTGTTTTTTTATTCTAGACATTATTAGGGGCAAATACTCCTCTTCTATTTGAGGATTTGATTGCTTTTGAAGGTACAGTGTGCTCACTTCCATCACAAATGGGGCAGCCCTGTATGCCCAAATTTGAGGCACTTTTGAGCGTGGAGGAGACAATAGATGTGAACTGCAGTTGTCCTGGGAAAACAGAACACGTGATAACCTTGGTCACGAGGATTGGTTTAGATCGTTCATCCTAAAGTCAGCAGCCTTGCCGGAACTGAGAGATTAGGTACAATGTCTTTCTATTTAAACTAGGTAGATTCAGTCTCATGGAATAAAGCTATACCTAAGCTTTCCGATCATGGAGACATAGTACCCAATACTCACAGCTTAAAGAAGGAGAAATTTATTTTGGCTTACAGTTACAGAGGACTCAGTCTGTGGTTGGCTGGCTCCAAGGCACAGAAAGCATGATGGAAAAGCCTGTTGGAGGAAGGAAGCTCACCTCATGGCAACCAGGAAGCAGAGAGGGAAGAGAGGACCCAGAGACAAGGACACACCCTTCCAGGTTACACCCCAGGGACCACCTCCAACTAGGCCCCGCCTCCCAACAGCACATTCAACCATGAACTCAACAATGGATTGGGGCACTGGAGCCCCCTTGACCCAGTCATCTTCCTAAAGCTCTAAGGGGGATATTTTTAGATCTAAACTAGAACATCAGTCATTCTTAAAAATTAACAACTTTTGAGAAAGTAAAAATGGCACTGTGTTTTCAGAATCTTTTAAACATATTTGATAAGTTTCTTTTTATGGATGGTGTTTGAAGATAAGTATTGTCTATATTTTGTTAAAGACTCACATATAAAATAAGCCACACATTGAAAACTATCTCTGAGGTTAATTAATTTCACTACAATCTTTAATAGTCAACTTATTATGTAAGACTGGTATTTCTAATAAAATTTTACCACATGAAACAATTGTATCCAATAATACAATAAGCTTTGTAAGATGTAAAAGGAAAAGTCAGTACCTTAATCTAACAGAATTAGCCTTAGCAAAGACTGCATAATTTAGATTTGCCAATGGCTTATTCCAATGAGTAGGAAAAACGCTCCTTGTGCTGCTTTTGCAGTGATGCTCTTTCATGAGGGTAGAGCATGAGCTGGATTGTGATGTGAAAGCAATGCCACTGAAGCCATGCATCTCCTGTGCAGAATCAGGAAGGTGCCCTGGAAGTTGAGGGTCATGGTCCTGTTTTCTCTGTACTCCTGCCTGGCCCATTTCAGGGTTAAATATATCAGACTAACAGGTTTCCCTCTGTGAAGAACTGGATATTTTATATTACTGTCAACATATTGGAGCTTTTAGTGATGCAACATGGAGTCAGTTAGATTCTTGGGGCTGACTTGTGAGCTTGGTCCAGAGCGATGCTCAGAGGGGCTGGTTATTTTCCACCAGTGACATGGGTCCTGCCTGGGCTCCCTGACCATTGTCAGGGAGGCTTGTGAGGATCTGTAACTGGCTGGTGGGGACAGGCCCTGTTCCTGGCCCTGTCTGAACCCCAGGCACTGGAAGCCCTGACCCTTCTGAGTGCTTTGTTCTCTACCTTGGGCAGATTGCTCACCCCTCTCCGCTCCAGAATGCAAGAACTCCTGCTCCATTTCCCCAGCTCATGAATCCTCCAGCCACTGTCTCATTTTCTTTTCCGTGCTGCCACTGTAAACTCTTTCCAGACCACAGGCCTCACCTGCTCACTCCCTGGGCTTTGCTGCCTGATGTCCAGTGCTTGGATAGGTTATGTTTGCTTTATTTGGCTTTTAGTTTGGCGCGAGGTAAATCTTCCTATTGTTGCATTTGAGCGGAAGCAGAAGTCTCAGGACATCATCTAAAAAGACCACGATTCAGTGTCACTTCCTTCCTCAGAGTCTTTGGGGTCAACCTCCTCTCCAGCTGAGGGTGCACTTGGTTGCCTGGGCATCCTCCCTCCTGCAGTGCACACCTCCCTTCTGCAATGCGCGCCTCCCTCTGGTCTAGACCTTCGTGAGGATGAGGAAACGGCCCAGATCCAGCACCCATTGCAAGTCTTTCTCCACCAACTTGAGTTCACCTGGGTTTTCCTTTTTTAGAGCACTTAGAGATTAGCAGTGAGTGGGAGAAATGTCTGGCAGTGATTCATCTGTGTTTTACAGCAAGAAGTCTTCAGTTCCCAAACTTCTTGAGCTTTTGTTTATACTTTCAGTGATCATCGTGATTAGTACTATAAGAAGCCCATAAAGTACTAGCAGATGCTTGAGGGAGTACTTGACTTTGTGGCCAAAGGATACATGGGACATCCCTCTGATAAGTCTCTATCTTAGTCTGTTGTATATTACTACGACAAAATACCTGGGGCTGGATGCTTTATAAGGAAAAAGGTTTACTTAGCTCACAGTTTGGGAAGCTGAAAGTCTAGTGTTGAGTGGCCACCTGGCCTCTGGGGAGGGCCCCTGGCTGTGTTGCAACGTGGTGGTGGCATCACACAGTGGGAGCGTTTGCAAGTATGGCAGTATCGGGAGTGGAAGAGAGAGGAGGTGGGAGAGGGAACAGAGGCTGGACTCACTGAGCTTTGGTCCTAGTAAGATGCCAGGCCTGTAATTCTTGAGGGGTGGTGGCCCCTGGGACCCACCTCCCAGGCCTTTAGCATGGGGCTCCCTGTGGCTTCAGGGCTGGAGCCTCTTAAGAAGCACATACCTGGGTCCCTTGCCTGCTTGGCTCATGGCAGGGCCCATGCTCCCCCCCAGGAGAATTAGTGCCGCTGCTGTCTGATGGCAAATGGAGTCTGGGCAGTGATGGAGTGGTGGGAGCAATTTGCATGGCTGCTATTACTTACCTCCTGCCCTGAGGCTGGTCTCTGACAGCTGCTAGGCTTAGGCTCTAGGGACCCCTGCCTCACCCCAGCCAAAGCCACGTGAGACTGCTTTTGCTGTCCACTGGGTCTCTTGATGACAGGGACCTGTTCTCTCTCCTCTCCAGACTCGGATCCCTTTTTTCCCAGTGCTCCCCCTGCTCCTTGGCCTCCCCTAGCTCCTTCCCAAGGAGCCACCTGGGCTCCTGCAGCCAGCCCAGCCAGTTGCAGGGTCACTCTCTGATCAATGCCAGCTTGGGTTCCTCTGCCAATTGCTCTTCCATTTGAGCGGCTGACCTTGGCATTTCCGGAACTGTGTCATGTGGTGTCTGCCTTTGTAGGTGTGTACTGAACGATGATGAAAAGCTTTATTTTTAGACAGCCGTCTTCTTTCCCAACCCTTTTTACTCCCCCAGAAATGTCCTCTTGCTCAACCTTCCTGGGGTTCCGATGCAGTGGGGCCTTGATTTTGCAGTGGTACGGATGAGGGGCCCTGGCAGTCACCACACTTCCCCTGGAAATGTGTCCCTCTGGACAGGCCTGGTGGGTCACAGGGCCTCAGGGTGGAGGGTCAGTCGAGTCACCCAGTTCTCGGGTCCAGAGGGACTGGCTGGTCCCTGGGGCAGGACTCAGGCCTGAGAGTCTCTGCCTGGGGTCCATCTCCATCCCTATCTCATCATTGACCACATTCCTCCTCCTCCATGCAAGCCTCAATGGTTCTGCACGGGCTGCCCTGGACCCTCCCACTCTCATCCTGGTCTTTCATTCCTTCTCTTTGGGACTGAACTTTCTCTCAAGGATGGTCTGACTCTTTCTCAAAGGCTGCTGCCAACGCCATGGAGTGTCTGGCTTTAGATGTGGGGATCCCCTCTGCACCTCTGCTTCTTGCAGGCCCAGCTGTTGCAATAGTCATCCCTGGTCATGCACCGGGATACAGTGTGACAGGTAGAGAAACTTCAGAGGAGGCTACATCTTACTGGGGCACAGAATAAAGTAGGCATTTTAGTGGGGGAAGACGTGGAAACCATTAAATTGAAACGGGTTTTCTGCAGCTACAATCTATAAAACTATGACTAATCAAAAGTTGGCAAAGATTTTTTTGATCCCTCCTTGGTCACAAATTCTTTGAACTCTGAAATTGAAAAAGTCCCCCATCCACTCAAGGCTTGTGTTGGTTGTGATTTGAGGCCTTCTGTTCCATGCAAACAGCAGGGCTCAGCCAACCTCACTGCTTTCCTTGGGGGATTCTGGTGCAGGTCTCGGAGTGCAATGATCCTGGGTGTCTCTGGAGCCTATTGTCAGTGCCAATTCTTAGCTGTTGTGTTTGAAACAAGCTGGGAGATTCAGGGTTGGAGCTCCTAGAGTAGAGTCTGTGCTGAGGAAAGGCTGGTGTCGCTGTGCCCTCGGCTCTCAGGGTGTTCAGACTGCTTTGCAGGCGTTTGGCATTCACTGAAACCAGCATGGACCATGGCACCTTCTCCATCCAAGTTCAGAACCAGATGTGTTTTCAAGCACACACAACCCAAGTCCACCCAGATGTTGATGCAGGGTCTGAACCTTCCACACCCCAGAAGCATTTGGATTCTCTCCTCAAGAAGAGGTCAGCTAACATTTCCCTATTTCCCAGGCGAGGAGGTGGGGAAGGAGTTTGAGCTCTGAAATGCACCCAGATTTTGGAGACCTGTGGAATCGTGGGTTCACCGGGGCAGGGTGCCATCCTCCACGCCCTTCTCCCTGTGACCCACACCACCTCCCATGGGTCTCTGACCAACCTGGGCTTGCTGGTAGACCTGTGGCCTCTTTCCAACCCTGGGAGGTGTAGCTCTAACCTGCTGGAGATATTTGGGCCTTTCTTTCTTTTAAAAGGTTTTTAGAAAAGAGATTTTACAGTATTTTTTAAAATAATCTGAAAAGCCAATCTGTATATTTGTAAATTTCAATTTAGGTAAAAGAATAGTTCATTTGCTATAATGAAACCAGCTTATTTCCTTTTGGGCTTGCAATTTTCGGAGTTCTTGTTATTTTAATCATTCAGACACTCCCCTCTGAAAACTTAGGGCTTAGGCTAAATGTAATCTAAAAATTTTAAATAAGTTGTCACTGCATGTTGTTAAAAACCTCCTTTAAACTGGGAAGAAAATGCAATATTTGATGATCCAGGATCTGATGTAGAAAGTCAAAAGGGCTAAAAGGATGTAGACAAAAGTCAGAATTTATCTAGGATGAGCAAGGACTCATGTTTGGAAGCCTCTCGGGAAGCAGTCAAAGAAAACCATATGGCAAGAAGCATTGGGGACTTAGTTTAGGACTAGAGTTAGATTTTTCTTTATCAGTTGTTAACAGTTTATGCCACACAGTCTTGGATTGATTTCTTTAAAAATATTCAGAAAGAACAGTGAGCTCTGGAGGGTCCCGTAATGTTAATGTGCAGTAATGCTGAATACAGTTATTTTGGATGAGAAGCTGGAATTGGCCAAAACTTGGCAGAGTTAACTGGAGACCCTGTTCCTATTTCTGAACTCTGTGGGCCATGAAATTATCAGGTGTGGTGGCACATGATGGCAGCATGCCCTGAAGGGCCAGTGTGACAGCCCTGAGGTTGTAGTTGCCAAATGTGCTGACACGTGGCAGAGTCCATGGTTCCAGAGTGAGAAGAAAGGATTTAGGGGGAAGTGTTTACAGTTTGAAAAATTGGAATACAGAGCTGCCTTCAAGACTACAGAGTGTCGCTTATGTCCAGTCCGGTCTGTAATCTCGCTTTGGTTGCTGTTGCTGTGGAAAACCCTGCTGCACAAGATAGGATGCTGGAAATAGAACCGGGTCTTTCAGTGCTTGATGAAAATTGCAGGATATTCTTCCCTGTCTAATCCAGAAGGCGTGGAGGTTTCAAGTTGGTTCAGATGTACTTTTAAGGCCACCATCTCTTGTGATTTCAAACAGCCGATCTCCCAGCATGCACCAGCTTGATTCACCTGGCTTATTCACAAAACGCTCATAGAATCATCCCTTCCTGGTTCCGGCATCTTCCGTAGTTAGGAAGCAATGCTCAGACCCTCTGGAAAGCTGAGATAGATGGTTTTGCACCAGCTGGGAGAAAGAAATGTCTTGGCTCTGTCTCTCAAAATCTCTGTGAGTGTTTGAAGCATGTCACAAATTACAAGTCACCTCCCGCCCCCATAATTCCAGTTTGGCTTTGAATGCATGCATTTTATCTGCCAGCTTGAACACAGTTCTTATATTCTCCTGAAGTGACAGATTGAGTTCATTGAGCAGGTTGAATATGTCACATGAGTAAGCAAGTTTTGCAACCCATTCTGTGTCACTGAAATTGCTGTCAGGGATGACTATTTTTCTAAAAGAAATCTCTGCAGTGGATCTTGTTACTCAACAACTCTGGCCAGCAGTCTACCTCTAAAGAGCCATTTAACTGACTTCTGTGTATAGAAAAGATGTGTATGCTTGCCTCTGTCTTCTCCCAGGGCTGCATGAACAGAAGAGAGTTAAGGGTGAACAGATTGATGTTGTTGATACTTTCATCCCATCCTGCATTTCTCTGTGGATGGCATGCTGTGTGGACTCACATTGAGTAGCATCTTTTTGACTGATTAATGAAACCAGAAAGCTGTGCACGCCACCCATCATGTACTGACACAAAATGACCAATTCAGTTTTCTTGATATGTAATCATTCAAAGACCTGAATAGCTCTTCAGCAGTGGTGTTGGTTGGCTGCAAAAGAGTGTGCATACCCATGTGTACATCCTCCTGAAAAATTTAGTATGTGAAAACAATCTTTATTCCCAGTATTGGTAGACTCACCACCCTCAATTATATACTGCAGCAAGTCATTAATTCCCTTGAACAATTGTGCCTCAGTGTCCTTTGCTAGTTTCGTAATTTCTCTAGTTATGGTGCTAGCCAAAAGAAGAATGTATGCCCCTTTTGAGCTGCAGCCTCTCCTGAAAGTTCAGGACAGATTTCCTGGCAGCAGGCAGGTTGCTTCTTCTTTAACAAGAGCTGCTTTAGCAGTGCAGTTGGCCACTGAGAATGGTGCTCTCAGTGCAGACACATTTGAGGAAGTGGTGGCCTTGATTACTTCCTTCTATTGCTCATGTTTACTTTTTTGTCTTTAAAAAAATCCCAACAGCTTGCCTTTCAAGGGAGGTGCTTGGTTTCCATGTGGTGGAGCAGTGTTGAAAGTTTCATTGCTGGGGAGCTGATTATCGTATATTATATGAAGTAATACCATATATTATATGAAGTAATACCATACATTATGTGAAGGGCTGCATCTGAGAGTCTTCTGCTGTCTCATCACTGGGCCTTTACCCTTCTCTGAAGAAGCTTTCCAGTAACATTTATGTTTTACTCATTCTGGTGAGCGTTAACTGTGTGTTTACAAGTCAGGTGCACAGTGTGAGAAAAAAACATGGATGATGATAGGCAGATTAAAATAAGTGTTGGATATTGACTTAAAGCTGCCATTAGATGCAACTGTGTAATTGAAGTACAACAACTCACTCATCACTATACAGCCTGCCACCAGTTGCAGCTTAGTTGTCACTAGCTGCTCATTAATGATTTTTTAAAATTTAATTTTTTAATTTTTAATTTTAAAGGGGATAAAATTAAACACAACAAAACAACAAAATAGGACATAAGAAAGCAATGTAAGACATATAAGCTAGATGACCTGAGATCTTCACTGTCTTATCATATTGCCTGCTATTTTCTTCCAAATATTGTCCATGTCTTCGCATATAGAGAATTCATACAAAACAACATAGCATAAAACTGATCCGAACAGAATGAGGAAGGTAATTTAGGCCTTCAAAACCAGACAACATGGAAGTCACTAATGGCTGTTGTAGAGTCTCTCCTTCTCTTCAAAATAGCTGTCCATATTTTCATGTATATTGAAGTTCAACAAAACAAAACAGGCAGTGGGGATGGGTTGCTTGGTTTCCCGGCTCTCCAGGTCCCAGCATGGCACAGGTCCCAGTAAACACTGGTGGCTCCTGTCCTAGGCCACTGGAGCCTGCCACACTCACAGCCGCTCACAGCTGCTCACGGGAGTGGCGGGGGAGGGGGGGCTTGCTTCAAGCTGTTTCTTTCTAATGAATTGACCATTTCACTACCCAAGTTCTGAAATAGCCAACAGATCATAGAAAGACATCTCTTTAGGCTCCTGCGTGAAACCAATGGCATCAGGAAGTGCTGGCCTTGATTCAGGGCCAGATTAATGGGGTTTTGATTCAAGTGTGCAAGCAGCGATATGTTATAGTCTCTGCACAGCCAGACCCCTCTGCTAATGTTCATCTGGATTTGCAGCTACTCCCCAGGGCTATCAGCACTGCCTCAGTTCCACCTCAGCTTGTCAGAATTAGGTTCTCACAAGGAGAGTGTTCCTAGATTTCTACATGCACAGCTGTAGGGTTCTCTCTCCTAGGAGAATATACCACCACTGCTGATCTGTCAGGAAGTGAAGCAAGCAAGTAATGCAAGTGGCTGTAAATACAAACCTTTGCTCACTGCCCACTGTTCATCTCACCTCTGGAACACAGTACCTACACTCACAATGTAAAGGAGAAAAGGTTTAATTTTGGCTCACAGTGGATTGGGGTTTCAGTCCATAGTCAGCCGGCTCCATGGCAGAAGAGAAAGAGCTCATGGCAGGCAGCAAGAAACAGAGAGATGAAGAGTGGAGCAGGAAAGGGATAAACCCTAGCCATGTCTCCAGTGACCTCCCCTTCAGACCAGGCCCTACTCTTAACAGCAAGCCAGCCACAACACCCATGATCCAATCAGCTTCCAGAAGCCCACCTGGGAGCACAGGAGGCTTTGGGGAGATCGCCAGATATGAACCATAGTGATGGTTTCATGTGTCTGAGCCTGAAACACACAGTAATGACATCTAAATAAACACAGAAGATGTAGTTACTCAGTGAGGAACCCACATTGGCACCTCTCCAAACTGTGTGGAGGATGAAAGAAGGAAGAGGGGTCAGAGAGACCCATGCCAGTGAGTGTCTTTCCTGTACTCAGTGAGCCTTTCTATTAGAAACTGGGTCCAAGGAAGAGGTTGGACTTTGGACTGACTGCATTCCTTTTGCCTGGGGAGAAGCACAGGAGGGAGAATGCAAGGCAAGCCGATGGACGCCAGCCCTGCACTTCTGTGCGCACCACCAGCTCTGGTGACATCTGGGTGATTCTGGTTGAGAGGTGGAGCAGCAGGGTGAGTGGGAGGCAGACACTCCGTGTCCAGGCAGCCTTCACATGGGAATGCTGGGCTAAGGTGATGTGAGTTTGAAAGTGGACCGTGTTTGGGGTGACGTGCTTCTGTGCATCACCTTGGGCACTGCTCCTGTCTGCCCTAGGCCTCACCTGCCAGAGAGAAGCAGGGGCTGCATTAGGAGGCAGATCATGGAGATACCTGGTGGCAAAGCCGCCTCAGCCCTGCTGCTCAGGCGGCTGCTCAGTGGTCAGGAGTCCTATGTGTGCTCGGAAAACACACTGGGTAGAGACTGGGCAGAGGGTGCATAGCCTGTGTTCGCCACATTTTTGTATTTTGTGTATGATTCAAAGGTGAGGAGTGGTAATGTTTACTGTCTTCAGTCTTTGAAAATTCTACAGTCAAGACCTTAGTTCTCCCACCATGATGCAAGCTGGTGTTTTATGAATTGATCTGAATGGCATGATCTAAGATCGCTTGAGTTTAACATCTTTAATAACAAAAAAGGCAGATCCCACTGGTAAATTATTCATTATAAAAATCATATAATATGTGACCATCACCTTGCAAGTCAGCCACCATTTACATGACATGTAAACCCAGAATGACTTGGGATATCAGACATGAAATATGACATATACTTTCATTTGTCTTCATATTGGCCCAAAGAGTTGGGGTCCTCCCTCTCCTGGCCTGATTTCAAATGTCAGGAAGTTTTGTGTTGGTCCAGATGATGGGGGTCAGTTTCATTTCTGGGTGAGATTTCCAAGGAGGGCAGCCTTGAGCTGCCAGCAGCCTGGTACAGGTCTTCCCAGCCGGCTGGGCCCTCTCTCACCTCCAAGCTGGCTGGGCCCAGCAGGCCCAGTGCTTGTTCTTCTCATCCTGGACTGGACCACATATGGGCTTATATTTTAATTTATTGTTTATGGGAAAATACATGGCCCCTCAATTCACGAACTTAATTCTTTCCATGATTCTGGTTGCAAACCAAATTGGATGAGAACCAAGTCATCTTCAGTGGTTAGGTTCAGTGTTGACCTTATGGGAAAATTTATGCCATCTGTGACTTGATTTTTTTTTTTGATACCAGGGCTCGAGCTCATGACTTTGCACTTACCAGGCAAGTGCTTCAACCACTGAGCTAAATCCCCGGCCTTATAGAGAAATTTAATTTGGTTCTCATCCCATTTGGTTTGTGACCAGAATCATGGAAAGAATTAAATTTGTTAACAGAGGCACCAGTATAGTTATGAAGCCGTGAGATGTGATTGAGAAATATGGTATGTGTCCACATTTTAAAAATGTATTACAACATGAGACATTGCTGCGAATCCCCTTGCTTCAAACACCCAGCCCATGGCTCTTGCTGCTTTCTGAAGCAGCTCTGGAAGTCTTCATTTGTTCCTATTAGTTGTGCTGTTGCAGCCGGCTTGATGTCTCAAATGGATTCAAAACATTCCCCTCTCATGGTGCTTAGCTTTGGAGGGGAGCCAGGAGTTGCATGGTGCTAGACCCAGTGACTAAGGTGCACACTGTTGTGGGTTTTTTTGTATTTTGTTCTTTGGTTTTTTTTTTTTTTTTTTTTTTTTTTTGAGACAAAATCTCAATATGTAGCTCAGACTATCCCTGAACTCCCTATGGACTAAACTCACTGATCCCAGGCTGACCTTTAATTTACAATGGTCCTCCTGCCTCAGCCTCCTGAACTGTTGTGTTTTTGCTAGCCTGCCTTTCTGTTGGATGGCACGCAGCAGCAGCATTCATCATATTTTTACTACAACTTTTAAAGACATTCAGGAAAGAGGATTTCCAGAACTGCTTCAGAAAGTGGCAAAGTATGATGGTATGATGGGATAAATGTGTCCTAAGTGGGGGGTAGCATGTTTTGAGGGGGGAGTCAATGGTAATGTGTCTATTACTGCAATAAATTTAAAAAAATAAAGATTCACTTTATATTTTGATCACCCAACACAGTCCCTAGCCTCTGTTCTGACATCAGAGGTTTCTTAGCTCGTTTTTGTTGGGCAGCTCTGGCTTGCTTCCCTAATCTGACAGTGGCATTCATTCTGTAAGATGCCTTGGTGTTTTGGGGTTCAGTGCTACCGTAGCTTCACTTTAAACCCTCTGAGTTGCTTCTGGTTTAGGTTACTCTTAAAGCCCAGTGCAGGTGACACTCTTCAAAAAACTCCTCTGAGTGACATTGGTGCCCTCATCTTAGCTTGCTGGTATTTCCACAGACTCAGCCTCCCAGTTTTCATTGCATTTTACCAGCTGCCTCACAAAAACCTTTAAGAGATTGGCAGCATTTTCTCTGTGCTGCATCTTGGTCTGTGTCTGGCATGGTTCTTCATCCTTGGAATTCAAATGGACCTTTGTGCTGATTGAGCTTGGTTGTCAACTCCCTGGATTAAGGGCCCCCTAGAGGGGTGATTGCATCATGGGGGTGCTGTTCACCTCAGTGGACTAACCCACTGATTTCCATAGTGATGCATTGTGAGAAAGTGGGGCCGTGGAAACTCACCTTTGGAGGAGGTATCTCTTGCCAGCCCTCTTTCCCTGTGCTTTTCTTCTTGGATGCCTTGAACTAAGCAGCCTCACTCAACCATTACCTTCTGCCATGGTGGAGCCAGCTGACCATGGACTGAAACTGTGAAACCATGAGCCAAATTAAACTTTTCCTGCTGCAAGTGGTGGGTATCAGGTATTGTCCAGCAATGGGCAAAGTGCCCAGTCACCTTCTGGGTGGTTAGAATAGACATTGAGCAGTACTGGGAGCCACCCTTCTTTTCCACTCTCATTTTTGGTCTTCCCAGGCCATTTGTACACTGTAGGCTATTCTAGACAGCTGGCATCTTTGCATGTGTTTGCGTGTGCCAGGGTAATTGGATTGTCCCCATGTCACTTGTTTGAGATTCTCTCGCAGGTTCAGGGATGTATCTGAACGTTCAGGTATGTAGTGGGGAGGCCACTGGTGTAGCTGTTCTGTGCATAGTTGATTGAACCTGAAATTTAAACATTCATCTTGACAATCTGACCTTCCTAGTGACAGCAAAGGCATTTTCTTTTCATGCTTTGTCAAGCTCATTCTTCATCTATTTGTCCAGAAATGTTTCTGATTATGATTTAATAATTGAAAATCATGCAATTTATTTGTTGGCCTCTGAGCTCAGTATTGACATTAATTCTTATCACAGTATTGGACTGGACAAAGTAATCTAACACCATAAATTTCGCAGAGAAGGAGGGATTCTTCTTATCAGGTTGTAACATAATTCAGCCAGTTGGTTACACATCTGTGTAAATGTCAGCTGTTGTCACGATATTCAAGTGCCTTGCAGTGGACATGAAGAGACTAAAAAATCCTGGGGTGTTTGAGGGCACCCTGCTGGAGTGGCCAGGAATTGTCCTTGTCAGAATTTGGGCTCCAAAGGGACCCCCAATCCTTTGGCCACTGAGAGGATGTCTTGGAGAAGTGGGTCCTGTTCCTGCTCTCGCCTTGTCCTCACTCCTGTGCCTTTTTTCGAGGTCAGAAATCTGCCATGTTGCTCCCTCCTTCTTGTGCTCATCTGTGTCAGTACTGTGTCCTCTCTGCCAGACCGGCCCGTTTGGCAGCCAGTGCTGACTTCACCTGCTTCCCCAAACACCACTCTTTTCTCTTTTCTTTCTCTTTTTTTAGGCAGAGTCTCACTATGTAGTGCAGGCTGACCTTGAACTCACAGAGATCCTCCTTCAGTCTCATGAGTGCTCGTGAGTCCTCATGATTACAGGCATGTGCCACCATGCCTGGCACTGCTGTTTCTTTTCATGATGAAGAGACATGAATTCCAGTTTTAATTACCGGTATCATGTATTTCCCATAGTGGGACCTCACACAGCACATCGGTCTGTTTGAAATGTCTCATAATTTATTTAAAGTCTTCTTTTTATGGTCATTTAGATTGCCACACATTTTTTTCCCTTTTATAAAAGCTAATGCAGTGAACATTCATTTGCTTGTGTCTTTGTGCTTGGTACCCAGTCAGCTCTGCTGAGATAAGCCTTCGGTGTGAGCTGACTGGGTCCTAACGTGTATAGTCATGGTGCCCTGAAGTATATATGACCCGATTGTGTTTCTGAAGATCTAAAGTTACACTTCTCGTCATTTAATGTGAGGTTTGCATCCTCAACCCCATAGAGGCTCCAAGTTATCACTGTTTGTGTCCTTTTCAGTTTGATGAGTCATAAATCATATCTCATTGTTTCTGTTTGTATTAGTTTATTGGCTAGTGAAGCTAAACTCTCTTTCGTAAGCTCCCTAGGTATTTGCATTTCTTCACATTTGTAGCATTTCTTATGCATTTGGATTTGAGACACATGTTTGATTACTTTTTATTGGAATTTGTTACTTTCTCATTTAAGAGTTCGTTTTAGGCTTTAACTCATTTTACCAGTTCTATTTCTTAACATAATTTTCCTTATACTCTCTCAAGAGGCTGGTGTTCTTTTGTGAATACATAATTTATTAATTTGCTTTTCTTTATTTTGGGGTGTGATGCTGAGAATCAGTGCCTCGTGCATGCTAAGCAAGGGCTCTTCCCATAAGCTCCACTGCTGCCCTACTCATGTACTTTTCAAGGGAGGGAACTGGTGTATTCTCTCCAGTACCTGCATGCTTGAGAGGGTCTTGGTTGACCCAGAGTGCTGGGGTCACTACCAGAACTCAGGCTGTGTCTGGATGATTGCTTGGCCTCATTACATTCTTCTGCCTGTTCACTCATCTGTCATTGTGCAATTGTTCTTCTGTCCATGCAGTGGTGTAGTTGATCAGTGTTTCACTGTCACCTGGTTGTGTATTGGTGCTGGAAGAGAAGTGATGTGGAAGAGAAAGGTGAGACCTCAGTGCAGATCTTTTCTGAAATCCCTTGCAGTTGGGTTCAGTGTATACCTGAGGCTTTTTTTTGGTGGGGGAGGGGCATGGAATGTCCTGCAATAATATATTTGTTTATTGCTTTTCCTGCATAGGCTGTGACCCGTCCATTTGCAGTTCCTGTCCTATGGATTTCCTGCATTGAATTTCCAAGTGTCTGTTCTTCATTTAGCACATTTTGCTCTGAATATTAGAAGAATCACATGAACTGCTATTTGTCAGTCATTTACTTTTTCCATAGCATTGATTCCATTAGCTATATCCACTGCATGCATTGTCTCTTTAATGCACATAATTAAAGGTCTGCAGTACTTGAAGGTTTATAATGAAAATTAACCTCTGCCAGTTCCTCTGCCCTTTTCCTCTTTCCCATAAGCAGCCATCTTTAACATATTCCAAACTATTGCTTTGGATCCTTGCTTCTCACTCCCCTAAATAACAAACTTACTATTTCTTTATTAAACTTTGACACTCATTTTCATGCCATTCTAGATGAGAATTTAGCAGTTTATTCCCATCGCCCTCTATCTTCCCAATGTTACTTTGTTATTATTTGTCACTGAAGCAATTCTCAGTATGTATATTGTCCTGACTCCGATGGTCACCAGCAAGCCAAGTTATAGCCTATGATTTTAATTGCTGGCCAGTCTTTTACTTCCCGGGAATGTGTGGTTGCCTCTATTCTTGCAGTCCTGCTGCAAACTCTGCATTGGCTCCGCCTTGCTCAGACCTCGTTCCCGTTCCCAGCCTTCCGTCTTGCACCTCCTTCTGGACCCTCATTATGGCCCACTGACCCCCCTGCCATCCGAGATACCCTGGTGTGGGCTGTGCCCTCTAGGTGACCACATCCCATTATATTTTATTTTATTATTTTATTTATTTATTTATTTTACTTCATTGTATTTTAAGAACAAATTGCAGAGGAGGTGTTTGATCTTCATGACTTGTGCCAGGAGACTTGCTTGGGATCTCTGCAAGGGATTGGTTGAAACAGAGTTTCCCCAGCTGCACTTCGGTCTGTAAAAATCAGTCACTGGCTTCATGGGCTTGAGTTTTTCTTTTGTTCTTTGCTTTGTTAGAGAGTTTGATCAGATGCAGGGTGGAAAAACCTGGCAGGGAGTGATTAGCGCTAAAGCAACTCAGTCAGGTGTCTCCAAGAGCAAGAACAGGGGCCTGGATGGCCCCGGAATCTCCCATGCAGGCTGCCTGGAGGTGTGGCCAGGAGTCTCAGCCCTGTCTTGTGCCCAGACTGACACGGCCTGAATGTGGCCTTGGTGGGTCTCTCTACTGACTTCATCTCACTCAGAAGCTAAATGGGAATAATCTGTCTGCTCTAAATTTCCCAGAATCCCAAGGAGAAAAAGTTTTTTTTTTTATCAGAATCCAAGGATCATTTATTTCCTAGGTGTGAAGATGGACTCCAGAAAGCTGAAATTAAAATTTCAAGTGATACACGTGGGCTGTTTGAGGACAGTGGTGCTCTTTTTCTATATTGGAGACTCAAATTAGAGAAAAGATAGGGCCTGAGTTGGGTTTTATGAGACTGATCACAGTGGTGTACCATGAGTTGTCGTGGGCAGCTGTAATCTTCACCATCCTTCCAGTCACTTGGAAGCAAGTTTTAAGGCACAGCCCCATTGCACTCTAAGAGTAGGCCCCAAAGGATTTGGTTCTGTGGGTCTCTTCAGAGCTCAGTCTGTGTCTGATGATGTGCTAGGTCGGGCACCCTCAGAGAGGTTGGTGGGAGACGGGACAGCAGGGCAAGGTGCTCAGAGCCTGTCCGATCTTCTCCAAGCCTGGAGCTCAACTGCACTTGCAGGGCTGAGCTCCCCTTTCATTCGCTGTGCTGTTCCCTGTGTTCGTCGCTGTCTAAGCAAGCCTGGAGCTATTCATCTCACTTTACCTGTCATTGCCACACTGGATCGTCCCGCAGTGTGAAGGGGTCAGTGTGTAAGATGCCAGGAGTGACGTTGTGTGTGTGGAGACTGGGACAGATGACGGTGATTCGCACTTATCCCAGCCTCACAGGTCTCTCAGTTGCTCCCCACCATCCCTCCACACAGCATTTACTGGAATCCAAGTGGAGCTGAGGCATCAGAGTCCTGCCCTGGAGCCACCCTTTCTCTTTCTAGTGAACTGCTGCCCCCTAAAAGCGAGACCTTCCCAAAGCAGGGCCCTCATCTGTCAGTAGTGCTGTGTATATCCCATGCTCTGTAGGTCCCCAAAGCCAGCACCCCACCCTCCTAGCTGACGGCCCTGCCTGCTGTTCACACAGCGCCAGCCTTTTCGGGTCTTCACTTAGCCGTCCTGTGCTCTGTAGTTGCCACAGTGTGTGGCCATGCACCCCTGGGTGTGTGAAGGCACAGGGCTCTGGCCCTGGTCTGGGCCTGCAGTTCCTTGGCCTCTCCCTGTGGCCCCAACTGTCTTGTCGCCTGCCTCTTCTGCTTGTCATTTTACTCTCTCCCTTGTGGGCCTGGTAGCGAGGCATATGTCCTGGGAGAGCAGGGAGAGTTCCTCTGTGTGAAGATGGCACTGTGACAGGATTCGTAAGACTCCTTGGGTGCGCAAAACAGGCCTGGCTTGTGGTGAGCAGGCTGCAATTTACTTTCTTGGTGGACTGGCAGCCCAGAAGGCAGGGCACTGTCTGGCTCCATACTGTGTCCTTAGTGCAGCTGCACTGGAGAGGTGCTCGGTGTAGCTGTGAAATGCAGTTAATGGGGTGGGGAGGTCACGTGGCTCACTGGAAAGAGTGCGGGTTCTTCATCCAGGGCCCTGGTGACTCTACCCACTCATGCTATGCAGAGCCCTAAGCAAGCCACCCCACCTTGCCGCCTGTTGTGTTCTCTTTCAGTGCAGTGGGGGTTCAGCTGTGAGTGCCATAGCCTTAAACACTTAGGGACTCGATCGCCTCCCCCAGCAGGAAGCTGATTCCCCTGCCCTGCAGGGCACTCTGGAAGTGTCTGGGGCACCAGAGAGGCCCCTTCTCACCATTCTGAAGCTCCTGTCCTTGACCTTACCCAGGTCTGGAAGGGGTAGTGTCTCCTTGCACCTGTGTGTGTTAGGAGGGGTGCCTTTCTTTGGAGCTCCTACAGCCCCCTAATATCCTGTTGGCTGTGATGTATGACAGGAGGACCACGCTGCTTGAGCCTGCAGCAGGGAGGAAGGAGCAGGGAGGAGACTGGGCTGTGGCACAGGATGCTGACAGTGGCTTCCTTGTGGGGTGTGGATGACACAGCTCTTAGCGGGATTTTAAGAACCATTGGGATCTCATAGTGGAAATGGGAAGTGTCACCATGCAAGTGACTCATCCACCCATTAACATTGTGTCTGCCCAGACGCAGGTCTGGCAGTAAATGTGGGTGCCTCTAGTGTGCTGCAGTCTCCCCCATACCCTGTTGCCTGCTGTGTAGGTATCAGGTTCATTTCCCTACCTGCCTGGTATGCCTCAATGCATGGAGCCCTGCAGCTGAGCACTGTGGCACACCCTGCTCCACTGGCTGAAGCTTTTGCCATGTAGTTAGAACCTGGGCATCTTCAGTAGAGAGAGCCCTTTGTTTTCTCGGTGAGTCTAACAGTGAGTTGGGGTTGGCTATGGGTCTGCCAGTCTTCCTGGGATCAGCCACTGCCTTCCAGGGCTGCAGCGGGAGAGGCATGGGCTGGCTGGAGGTCAGTCCCCAGGCCACCAGACACCCACGTCTGCAGCATGGGCGTCTCTGTGCATGTGGAATCAGGGCAGTAGACTGAAAAGAGCAAACAGACCCTAAAAGACCTTGTTACTGTGTCCACCCATCATGCGTTCACAGGTGTAGAGTTTCCTACTCTTTATTGTCTTTAATGGGCATTTCCTATTACTTTGAAAGCTGTGGGCATTTTGTGTGAGTCCAGACCTTGTGCCAGTTTTTTTGTCTTGTGTGTTTGTTTTGTTTGCCTTTTCTTTCTTCCTTTTTCATTTGTTTTCTCAAAGGAAAAAAAAAAAAAAGTCCAGCTTCTTTCTTGCCTCATGGTGTAAATCCTACCATCTTGCTCCTCTGGCTTCCCAGTGTTCTGAGAAAGGCCTCACTTTCCCAGTTTGATTTGCAGCATCCTCACAGGGAGCCTGATGTGATAGCCTGGAGCCCTGGGGGTGAGGTTGTTTTAAGGCAAAGATGCAGAAGGGTTGGCTTTGCAGAGCTGGTGGAAGTGGGGCAAACCTGTCGTTACGAGTTAGGATTTGAAAGCTGGGTTTGGGGAGGAGAAGGGTGTTCAGAGCCACGTCTGAGTGCGGTGGTGACCAAGTCAGTGTTGTGCTATGCGGGCGTGGTATGGGGCTGAGAAGCCCCAGGAAGGCCGTGTCCTCCAGTGTCCGAGTGTGAGAGGAAGGTGAACCACCTAGTGAGGAGAAGCAGAATGAAGAGGGCATCTTTCTCAGCATCTGCCTTGGAACACATTCACGATTATTTACACACGTGTGTTTACAGCTACACACATTTAATAAATATTCATGGGCAAAAACACATGCAGTTCACTGCAGAACACTGACTCCTGAAGTTTTAGGTTTAAAATAAAAAGAAAGTACAGAGTTCAGAATGAATCACCAACTCGTTTTCCAAAATCGTTTAAAAATTTTAGTAAACTACACATAAATTCACCATGTAAGCCATTTTATTGGTGTATAGGCTCTATAGTGTTAGGTATTTTCACACTATACAATCTGAGGTCATTTTACAAGAAAAGACAGAGGGACCCCACCGATACTCTCCATTTCCTGAGAGACAGAGGGTTCAACACCAACAGGAAGAGCCAGGCATGGTGGTGCACACCTATAACCCCAGCACTCAGAAAGCTGAGGCAAGAGGATTTCTGGAGTACAAGGCCAGCCTGGGCTACATAGTGAACTCAAGGCAAGCTTGGGCTGCATAGTGAGACCTTGCCTCAAAAATCAAAACACCAAGACAAGTGGAAGGAAGGGGAACTTGTCCAGGGAAGAAATGGGCCCTGGCTCTGTGGGTGCATCTCTGGATGGCTGGCGGGAGTCTGAGCAGGTCCCTGTGGCACCCTGGGTGTGGGTGCCACTTGCCTGCTGGGAACGGGGACCCAGGTGAGCCAGGCTTTGGCCTCAAATAACAAACAACTAAGACATGAAGTGAGTTTACTGTGTCTCATTTCGTGGCCTTCTGTGTTTTCTTCAGCACATAGTGGGATGTTTGGAACATTCTTTAGAAAGCAGTAAGTAGGAAGGCAACTTGATGAGGATAAGCTACAGAGCTGTCAAGGAGACAGTGATGGGCTCAGTGCTTTGCTGTGGACAGAGCTCTTCTGTGCCAGCTGATCACCATGTTGTCCCTCTACTGAATGGACCAGGGCGGGGACTAGACAGTGACAGACCAAGCACGGGCAGTGTTGTCCAGTCTGCTAAACCTGGCGCAGTCAGAGGGAACATGTGTGTGTGGCAGTTTGCTCGTGGCTCAGGTGTCCATGCAGTCAGCGTCCTCTGTGTCCTTGGTGTGGCTGACCAGCTGCTGTGCTAGGTATCCAGCAAGGCCACATCAGTGGGTCCCTCCTGGGTGGTAACTGATATGCTGGACGTACAGGTGTGTGTTCACACACGTAAATGCTTTTCTTTCTCTGTTTTTAAATCAGCTGTCGAAATTGGAGAAGCAGCAGCAGAGGAAAGAGAAGATCAGAGCCAAGGGGCCCTCGGAATCCAGCAAGGAGCGCACTGCCCCCCGGAAGGAAGACTGCAGCGCCAGCAGTGGGGCGGAGGGTGATGTATCCTCCGAGCGGGAGCCATAGCCACGGTGCTCAGGCCGAAGGTGGGGGTCCGGGGAGGGGAACGGGCTGGCTGCCCTTGGAGGCAAGAGGCCATTGGCTGGGCCCTGGTATCCATCCGTCAAGGATGGAGCGGTCACAGGCCGGCTGCCTGTGTGAGGGATATGGTGAAAGGGTGAACGAAGAACTAGAGACAGATTTAGTGATGCGTCAAGGGGGCCAAGAGGGCAGAGCCTTTGGATGGGCAAAGCCTAAGACTCTCCCCTGACCCCTATTATATCAGCCAGTGCGCAGGAGGGGTGGCCAGTGATTCTGGAAACAGCAGTGGTGAGTACTGTGGGCTGTTGTGAAACACCAAGCATTCTTGCAAGGATGAGACAGGGCCAACAGGGGAACTGTAGTTTCTCCAGGTGACACTTTTTACCACTGCTTTAAAGACCTTCGTCGTTCTCAGCAGGTCTTATTTCACCCTGTGAGCACTGCAGTGTCACTCACATTGGGCTTCAGCCATGAGCAGGAGAAAGTGGCGGATTTCCTCATTGCACTCTGATTCCCAGGGCAGGACAAGGACAGTGTTGGACACCCTTGGAATCAGTTTATAATCCATGGCCCCTGACACTATTGTCACTGCCTTCCTCCTGCATGGCATGGCCACTGTACTCCTGAAATGATGCCTTGTTCTTCCTCCCTTCCATGCCCAGGCCGTTCTGGGGTTTGCTGTAACAGTGAGCCCCACTCCCTGCACCCAGTTGGACCCAGCAGTCCCTGGGCAGGGCTGAAGGGTGGCTGGCCACTGAGGGAGTCCCCAGGGGAAGTCACGGTGGGAGTAGAGGGGAAAGGCAGATAAAAGATGTACAGGAGATGGCATTGTTTCAGCTCAGTGACTACTTAGGTGCAGGGGTGGGGGTGGGAGGAGGATAGCATGGTTGGGGACAGAGAGGACACATGCCAAGTGGGGGATGCTGGTGGTACCCGTCTGAGTCATGGTATGTTGAGGTGGCCACTGGCAGCCAAGGCAGCGTTACTGGTGAGTGGAGTCCAGGTTGAGAGCTGAGGAGTGAGGTCTTAGGCACTCTGAAGCCTTTAGCTCATAGACATCAGGTTCAAACCAGGGCAGAAAGCTGGTGTGATGACACAGGCCTATAATCTCAACACTTGGGAGACTGGGATGGGAGGATCATTGTAAGTTTGAGACCAGCCTAGGCTACAAAGTGAGCCCAATGTCAGCCTGAACCGCATAACAAAATCCTATAAAAGACACCAAAACCAAAATAACAGCAACAAAAAACCAGGGCAGAGCCAGGCTCATCCTGGAGGTACTGGCCTGAGAGAGGAGGGTGCCAGCAAGGAGCCTCCCCACTTTGTGCCTTCTTTGAGGGAGTGGGGCTGCGTGTGTGTGGTGGGACTTCCGAGGTGCACATGGCAGATACTGCGGCCAGTGAGTCACAGTCATGATGGTGCCCACTCAGGACATGGGAGCTCAACCCTAACAGTTTTGGTGCTGCCTAATGAGTAGGCCCTCCCATCTCTGAGAACTGTGCTTCTCACAATATGACCTCAGGGAGGTGACAGCTCTGTGTGACCATGCTCTCTTATCACACACTGAGGAGGCTGATGCGCAGGTCTGGGAAGTCGTGTGCTGACCTCATGGTGGGGTCACAGCCACGAGTCTAGCTTTTCCTCAGCCTTGATGCTCAGTCCTGAGGTTGTTCATTTGTGTTCATGGGCTGAAATCGCAGGTGTGGGTTAGGGTTAGGGAGACCCATCAGGAGGTGGCATTTGGTGTCCAAACAGTGTTGCATATTCACAAAGGCATGGTAACTTACAGAGTAGTGTTTAGTCCCAGCCCTTCCAAAACCTCACAGAGACTGTGCCTGTCAGCAGTTGGTTTTGTCACCATCTACTGGGGAATCCTTAATGCAGAGAGGGATGTGGCACCCAGGGACCAAGCATGAGGAGCTGGAGTGGCTCTCGGGCTTGCTAAGGGAGCTGAGCAGCCACACAGGTTCAAGGAGGCCTGATCCCCACCCTGTGGTCTCTGTGTGAGGTTGGCCAGGTGACAGGGTTTCTGTGTCCTTGGTGTTTCTTCCCTTTATGCCACCAAAGCTCCCAGTCCTCAGCAGTGCTGCTGTGACAGGTGCGATGCCAGGGTGCAGCACCGAGAGGCAGTACCTTCTCCAGCAGTCACTGATGCAGAGCCAGGGCAGGATGGTGGCAGGGTGTGAAGGGGCCTGTGAGCCCCCTGGTGACCTCTGAAACACCTTTGTCAGCTCCGGTGCCCCCTCCTCCCAGATCCAGCCGAGGACCCTAACAGGGTGGATGCAGGATGCCTGGTGCTCCAGCCGCAGGTCTACATTGTTTGTCTCCCCTTCTGATGAAGTGTGTCACCCAGATGCTCAGCTAGCCATGAGAGCTGAGCAAGGTGGTGACAGCCAGGAGGTGACGTTGGTATTGGCTGTGCTTGGTGGGAACATAGCTGCCCATTCCAGAGAGGACACAGCGCTTTTCTTGAAAGACAGAAAGAGCTCCTGGGGCCTGGCAGGCCTAGGGCAACAACTTTGCATTTGCAGGGTATGAGAGGCCTGAAGAGGCAGAAGAACACAGAATGAGAAACCACCCTATCTGGGACCTGTTTGTCTTTGAAAATGAGTCAGAAACCACCACGGCTCAGAGGCCATCCGGATAATCATCATCTTCTGATCATGTTGTAAGCGCCCCTTCTTTATCCAGTGGACACAAGCTAGAGTTAGCTGTGGTTTCAGCCTCTGCCTCAGTGCCTCTGGCTCCTCCCTTTGTGGGGGCTCAGGATTCCCTAAGAGCTGCAGCCCGATGCTTGCTGCCCTCGCCTTGTGCCAAGCGCGAGGTCCTGCTTTGGCTGCAGGTCCAGGGCTGCCACCTCTGAGTGTTTACTTAGCTGCTGGAACTGAGGACCAGCACCTGCCCTCTCTGTTCTCAAACATCAGCACATTCAGAACCAAGCAAGGGGCATGTTTGGGGAGCTGCCACCTGCCTGCTTTTTCAACTTGACCTTAAATAGCAAGACACGTTGTGTAATATCCCAGACAGCTGAGTGGGTAGGAGTATTGTAGGCTGTCAGGTAGGGCTGGGCCCTTGAGAGTCAATGCAAAGACAAAAACTCATGACAAATGTGGCAGCTACTGGAGGCTGAGCTGCAAGATAAACATGAAGGGGTCAGGCCTAAGATAAGTGGTAGCGCTTGGTCTAATAAAGCCTCGATAGACATCAGTCACCTGGTGGGGGGCGGTGACTGAGACCCCTGGCCTTCTGTCTTCCTGAAACATTCTTTGTTCTTTCCATGTTCACTTCCTCAGGAACTGCTTCCCGCTGGACAGTTTACTTAAGTGACTATCCTTGTAGTCTTACTGGTTGATCATAGTTTTGTCCCCCTTATATCTGCCTCGTGATTTTGCTCTGTAAAATTTCCCCTGGGAAATGGGGTCCTGGGTGACCCACTTTTCAGGTCCCCTTCTGACTGTCCTGGAGAGAAGCTGTCTTTCCCTCAACAGTTTCTCCTGTTCTTAGAATTCATTCTTGATGTGGGGAATGTGAACTTAGTGCATCAGAGAGCTGGCGGGTTGGAAGCTGTATTTCCCTTATGTCATGTGGAGGTCCCAGATCATTCCTGTATCAGATCACTCCCCTAGAGCAGACCAGCTGCGTGTGCATGCATGTGCATGTGTACATGTGTGTGCATGTTCTGTTGAAAGGGCCCAGTCACTGCCCCCAGCCCGTGTGGGTCGGGCTGGTCCCGTGTGGCCATTCAGACAACTTTCCCACACCTGCCTGCTGGTCCTGAGTGTTGTAACCCTAGCCAGGCCTCTAAGGTGGTGGTGAAATACAAATATTTTTGTATTTCAGCTGAGAACAGTTGTTTCTCAGGCCTTGTCTGGAGTTTGTTAAACACACCTTGAACTTGTCCGAGTCCACCCTGGAGTCATGGTGCACCCCCGACACCATGCTGGCAGCCCCTTCCCCTCCCATTCTGGGGAAGCGGGGTCTCTAGAGTCACTTCCCAGTCATTGAGACTTACTGTCACCACCATCTTACATGGTTATTTTCAAGATGAATTAAGGTTAAGAAAAAGTAAAGACATGGTTTGGCCTTCATTTGTCCCCTGTCCTGGTTCCCTACTGTGCCATGCTGCCCAGAGACCTTCTTTCTGTGTTTCTTGCAGTACATAGTTGAGGAAATTTTTATATTTTGTCTTTGTTTTTGAAGAATAATTTCATTGGTATTGAATTCTAAGCTGTTTTTTCCCTTCAATACTTAAATATGCTATTCTTCATTTATTCTATTTTATTTTAAATACGTTTTGGTTTCTAACTGTGCCTAACTTTACAAATTTATAGGGCACAATGTGACCTGCAGGCAGTGTGGAGTGATCACATCTAGGTCATTGTGTATCTATCACCTCAGGCAGGTGTTATTTTATTTTTTTGTGTGTGCTGGAAACATTCAAAATCCTCTTTACTAGTGAAATATTCAGTCAGGTGTTTTGTTTTGTTCAGGATCTTGCGAGGTCATTCAGGCTGCCCTTAAACTTACCAGATAGCCGAGGCTGACTCTGAACTCACAGCAGTCCTCCTGCCTCAGCCTCCGAGTGGTGGGATTTCAGGCATGCGCCTACGCCCAGCAGTGCAGTCAGTGAGTAGCGTCCTCCTGTGCTGTACAACCTGGGTAGCCATCCCTCCTGCCCAGCTGTACCTGTGCAGCTCTCACTACTCTATATCCTTCTTAGGCTCTGGGAATGCCATTCAGTTCTCTGCTTCTTTGAGATCATTCTGAGCTTCCCCGTACAGTATTAAGTGAGAATATTTGGTATTTGTCTTTCCCTGCCTGGCTCATTTCTCTTAACAGAATGCCCTTTAGTTCCATCCACGTCACTGCAGATGAAAGGATTTCATTCTTTTTGTGGCAGAATAATATTCTGATGTGTTGATATGCCACATTTTTTATTCATCTGCTGCTTGCACAGCTTAGCTATTGGGAATAACTAGAGATAATCCTGGCTATCAGGGAGGCGAGCTTGAGAATTTCAGGGCAACATAGTGAGATCCTGTAACAACAGCAACAGAAACTAGAACTACAAACTTCCTACAACAAAAAGCAAAGAGAGAAGTATGAGGAAAAAAAAAGAAATGTGAGAGAGAGAGCGGCAGGCAGGCATGGAGGCAGAGGCAGAGAGGGAAAAGAATGGAAGAAGGAAAGGAGGAAGGAAGGAAGGCTGTCCAGTAATTGCAAGGCAGCTGGAAAAGGTGCCATAAGATGAGTAGTGATGGCCAAGAAGAACTCTCCAAACTTGACAGATACCAAACAAAACACAAACCCAGGAAGCTCGGTGCATACCCAGGCGTATCCCATCCAGACTGCAGGAAATTTTAAATAAAGCCAGGCCGTGTGTACACGGCTTGGGTTCTGCCACCTTCCTAGGCAGGTGATCTTGGTCCTCAGTTTCCTCCTCTGTGAAGCAGAGTGCTTGCCTCTGGTCCCCTCAGCTTGCCTTGGGTTTGTGGACTGCTCGAGTATCCACAGCTTGAGAGGTGGCAGTGGTGGTGGTGGCACTGTGGTGGTGCCGTGGTGGCACCATGAATGCCTTGTCTCCAAGGTCTGGCCTGGCCTCTAGGCCTGGATCTGATCAGGATTCCCTGGGGCTCCTGGAACCTTTCTTCTCTGAACTGCAGAGGTTGGAATACACCTGAAAATTGAAGGGGCCAGGCCCACCAATGAGATTGTACACAAGGGCCCTAGAAAGCTTTGGAGATGTTTCTCATTCCCCAGTGGATTCAGTGTGCTTGACTTGGTTTGTTCCATATGGTTGTAGTTTACAGATTCAAAACAGAACAGAACAGAGCCGAACCTACTACTGAGTAAAATCCAAAACCCAAAAGGCACAATTCGTCCCATTCAAAGACATACTGTATTAAGCTGGGTATGATGGCACACACCTGTAATCCTGGCAGTTGGGAGGCTGAGGCAGGAGAGTCATTGTGAGTGCAAGATCAGCCTGGGCAGCCAGTCATGGTAGCTCATGCCTGTAATCCTAGCATTTGGGAGGCTGAGGCAGGAGGGTCATTGTGAGTTCAAGATCAGCCTGGGCAGCCAGTCATGGTGGCTCATGCCTGTAATCCTGGCAGTTGGGAGGCGGAGGCAGGAGGGTCATTGTGAGTTCAAGATCAGCCTGGGCAGCCAGTCATGGTGGCTCATGCCTGTAATCCTGGCAGTTGGGAGGCTGAGGCAGAAGGGTGTTGCAAGTTTGAGACCAGCCTGGGCTACAAAGTGAGCTCAAGGCCAGCCTGAGCCAGGTAGTGAGATACTGTATCAAAAAGACAAAAACAAAAACAAAGACATCCTGCAGGAGTGTCTTCAGGGGCAGCTGGTGTGTGTGGAGAGTGTGACTTTTTCGTATTCTTTTACTTAGACTCTGGAAGCAAACACAAAGAAAATCGGTACATTGCAAGTAATTTCTTCCCAATAGTAGAGACAGCTCCAGAGATGACAGTTTTGTTGCCTGTCGGATGTTCCCTGGTATTGATCTAACATTGCGATTTTATTCCAGCAATGTCTCTGTCACTGAATATATATGTATAATATCCGTGTGTGCATGGTCTCAGCCTGTTGTGTCTTCCTTCGAAGTGGCTTTATCATCTTCTTTTCTCATTGATGAGTTACATCAATCTGATTCACTGTGTATTTGTATGAAATTCATACTTGACATTTTGAAAATAGTACTTTTGACATGAAAAAGAAGCCAGGGTCAAGGGGCAGGGAAGAGAGAGCCCACGTTTCCCACGGAGGACCAAGGCGAGCGTCACGGGGCTTCCCCATGGCTGTGCAAAGCAGAGGAGGGCGGTTCGCTTTAGGAAAACGGTCCCATTACCGGCGTCCAGCCAGTGAGTGAGCAATGCTGTGGCAGGTGTCTCTGCTGCAGCCTGGTTTTGGGCATCAGTTTTCTCTTGGCCCTCTGGTTTGGGAAGTTCGTATTGAGCTGTCTCCAGGCCTACCCATTTTCCCTCCAGCTTTGTGCAGTGCATTGATACTGATTAGCCCGTCAAAGACACTGCACGTTTCTTTCACAATGTTTTTTATTTTTGTTATTTTCTTTTGACTTTTTTCCTGGAGGTTTCTATTTCTCTACTTACATTACCCTCCTGTTCTTGCATATTGTTTACTTTTTTCACTAAAACTCTTAACATATTAACCATAATTATTGTAAATTCCTGTCTGGTAGTTTCAACATCTGTGTCGGAGATCTGAGTTTTTTTCTGATGACAGATTTCAGATTACTGAGATCTTTAAATCTATAAATTATCTAGCTATCTGTCCATTCACCCATCCATCCATCCGTGTCTGTCCATCCATCCACCCATCCCCATCTGTCTGTCCATCTGTGCATCCATCCACTCATCTACCCATCTGTGCATGCATCTTCTGTCTGTTTGCCTGTCTACCTACCTTCCTGCCCATTCTCTTTCCCTTACCTGGAGAGGGCTCCTCTTCCCGAGCCTTGAGTGTGTATCACGCTGTCCTTTTGTTAAGCATGAGGTCAAGCTGCTTCCTCAGTGGTCCGGAGAAGGCATATTGTGTCTGTACCAGCAGTGGCACTGGCTTTTCTCTACAGGCGTACTTGGCTTCACCTCTTGTGCCTTATTTATCAGAAAATACATTGGCGGGTCGCTGGCCACCAGTGGCGATCCTTTTACTGCGGTATAGAGCTAAGCTCACAAGGTGACTCACAGTGTGCCTCTGACAGTGGCCACCAGCTTTATGTGGGCATTTAAATGTCAGTTAACTAAAGTTAAATAAAACATAAAGTGAATAGTATCACATTTCTGCCTTTGGCTAGTGGCTGCCTTACTGGGCCGCCCTGGTGCAGAAGAATTCTGTTGCCGCAGGAAGTCCTGTTGGACAGAGGGAGCATGTTACGATTGAGACAGTACCTGAACCACTCTCAATTGTGTAAGACTGACATAGCCAAGTACATACAAATATTCAAGATGGAGAGATAAGCAGCAAAGTCCAACCATAAATAAAACCCAGTTGCCATCTGGCTTTTTCCTTCTGCTCTCGGTAACATCTGTTTCCTCTCTGCTTCTTTTCTGGCTACATCATGTCAATCTTTGCATTCTTACCTAGGGGCTCAAATCACTCTTCCTGTTCCTTGCAGTCACATGAGGGCCACGGGCATGTGTGCTGGAGGGTGGCATCTGCCCAGGGCCCAGCGTGGGGCTCAGGTCAGAGTGGGTCCCTCCTGACGGCATGGGCACCCCAGCTTTCCACAGGGTAGTCTCATTCTCCCAGCCCCTGACAAGATTCCTGCCTGGGACTTGGAATGGCCCGAGCTGGGCTCTTGGGCCTGGTGTGCTGTGTGTCTGGAGTTGTGTGCCTGCAGCACGAAGCAGGGTTGCTGAAGTTGATGTGTTTGAGTCTCAGTGTTGACGTGGGCTGTGAGGGCTCCCTTGTTTCTGGTCCCAGGCTGCCCTACCGCAGCAGTCTCTGAAGCTTGCAGGCAGGGAAAGAGCATCCCTGAGGCAGCTGGAGGAAGCCAGTGGGCCCTGGTGTCTTTCCTGGGCCGCAAGGCTGTGGTGTGGGCAGTGTGTCAGGCCTGGGCCCTAAGCATCTGAGGTGAAGTCATCTTCCCTGCAGCTCCCAGGCTGGCACAGTACCCCCACTCAGAGTTCCAGATTTCAAGCCTCAGCAGTCCACCCTTTGCAGAGAATCCTGTGTTCAGCAGCTTGAGCCAGACCTCTGCTTGGGGCCTCTCCTCTGGCCAGCACCCCAACATCCAAGAGCAGGGTGAGATGGAGGCAGAGAACAGCAGCACCAGCCTGGGTTGTGAAGGCTGCGCTTGCGGCTGGCACAGCGCCCAGTGCCCGAGATGCCCCGTGCAGCGGGAACATCATCGTTCATGACACCGGCATTGGCCCAGTTTGCGGCCTGGCCCTTGGGCACCCACAGCAGCGTGGCAGATTCTCACTCAGGAGGGGGCCTCATCCCTGTACCGAGTCTGTCTTCCCCGTGGGCTGCCTTAAACTTTGGGAATCCCTGGGCCACAACCTCTCAAGATCCTATTCTGTGTTTATTTAGCAAGGAGTTGGGGGTCCTAAACCATCCTTTTCATATGGAATTACTTTTGAAAGCCATTTCTAAATTATAGAATCTATAGAAAATTTCAGAAATGCAAAAATACTAAGAGAAGAAAATAAACACGATTGGCTGTCCATTGTTCTACGTAATCATTGTTAACACAATGCTTTTGTAACATTTTGTCTAAGCAGATAGCTTTGTGTCTTTTCATCGAATTTTCCATAGTTTAGAACATACTGTACACGTGTCACCTTGTTTTTTCATTTAACAGAATATCATGAATATTTTTACAAGTAATTCATTCTTCTAAACTTTATAATTTCCATCTGTACATCAGACATTTGAAACATAAATTCATTATCCCAAAGCATAAAGAATATAGAATGTTGTAGAATATATAATGGAAGTAAATGTAAAAGATACATTCAACAAGGATTGCAAAGCTCATCTTACATTCAGAAACAAAGATTTTTTAAAATTTATTTTTCATTTACTTATTAACTGTGTGTATCTTTTTGAGACAGAGTCTCACTTTGTAGCCCAGGCTGGTTTTGAATTTGCAGTGATTTTCCTGCCTCAGCCTCTTGAGTGCTGGGATTATAGGCATGTGCCACCCACCCAGCCAAAATTTTGATTTTAATCTGTGCCACCAAGATAAGTTCCCCAAGCCCAATGTGGGACAAAAATTCAGAGTTTGGTTTGTTGGTATTGTGGGTGGGCAGAGGTATTAATAGGTCCCAGGCTCTTAGGTTTGAGCCAGTATCTCCTGTACACCACCAGGGCCCAGCAGGATGTTTCCAGAGAACTGGAAGTCATTTGTCCCAGCCATGGCATTGCCTGCTGTCCACCCACAAGTGTGTCAGGTGTCTCTTGGGAAGTTGATCAAGGCAGCGGAGGGATGCTCTGGAGGGTGAGATGGGGGAGAGGTCAGTCCCTAAATGGTTGCAGGGACCAGGCGTGGCTCCACCTGGCCTTACCTGCGTGGGCGTGGGACCTTGATACCACTCTGGAAGCCACAGCCAGCATTGTGTATCAGGAGTGGTGTCCCCGAGGGAGCCCCACTGTCCTCAGAATCTTTGGCTCTGACTAAACAAAGTCTGTCCGGGCGGGGGGCAGATACAAGGGACAGAACTGCTGGGTTGAACCTTGGGGTTTAGTGTGACTCCTTGAGTGACAGTCACCAACATCACACATGTGGTACTATCAGCTGGTTTTTGTTGTAACCTCCAAATTACAAAGAGAAACAAGAGACCCTTGCACATTTTAACCAGGAAGCAGCCATTCTCGGAGCAGATTAAAAATTACCCCAGGAACTAGCTTCTAGTTTAGTGTCTGTGCCTGTACTTTCCTTAGTGCCCCTGTAACAGGCTTTGGAAATGAAGCTGAAAGGTTTTATCCCGTACATCTTTGTCATCTAACTTTTAGCATCAAGTTGATACAGCATTTATTGTTTTAATGTCTATAAGATCTGTACTGTTGTTACTTCTTTGATTTTTCGTATTAACAATTTGCATTTTCTCTTTTTCTTGGTAAGTCTGGCAAGAGAGTTATTAATTTTATTGATCTTTTCCTTTCTCTTCCCCCTTTCTGTTTGAAATTTTATTGTTTTCTGCTTCTATATTTATTCTCTGCCTCCTGCTTAATTGGAGATTTGGCTTTTATTCTTTCAGCCTTTAAAGCTTTTTTCTAATATAAATACAAAATACTATGAATTGCCGCAAATACTGCCTTAAATAAATACTAAAAATTGTAAAAGGTTGTGTTTTCATTTACTTCAAAATGTTTTCTGATTTGCCTCTGATGCAGTTCTCTGCGATGCAAAGGTCATATAGAAATATGTTCAAATACTTTGCTTTTTGTCTTTTTGAACCCTAAGTAACGGTGGAGTGAATTGGAGACTCTGTAGCACGCAGGTATTGGGGTTACACATGGCAGCGAGCAGATTTTGCATAATAAAGTGAAATGTGGTCAGCTGGCATTGTCGTCTGAGCACAATTTTAAAATCTTCAACTGACTTTAAAAGCTGATACCCTACATGACAAGGATCTGATAATCTGGGATAGGAAGATTTTGGAAAGCTTCTTAGAAATGTCTCCTTGTTGCTTCTAGAGCATTGCCACTGGGCAGAACTGGATTCCGAAAAACTCAAGAAGTCGAGCGCCTACACTGCTTTAAGGACTGGGAACTGGAACACAGAGCTTAGAACCTGAGAGCCCGAGGAGCCCTGTGGAAGCACCAAAGGACCCCGCACTTCCCACAGCTGCCGTGGCTGGAGGTTAATCCAGGGTGGGATGTGTGGAGGGGGCTCCCCTGGCTCCCACTGATGGCCTCCCTGGCTTGCAGTGTGTCTTGGTGTGACTTCAGAACAAGCCAGCCCACCATTGCCTGTCATCGCGTCCCCTGTGGTGTGCTCTGCGTGTCCAAGGTGGCCTCCAACACACCCTCGCTGCCCACATCCCTCCCATATGGTGCAGCCAGGGCCCTGGCAGGCACGAGGAGAGCAGTCCTCAGCATTCCTGTGTCACGCGAGACCTTTGTTTGCATCTTGTAAATTTTCTCTTTTTTCTAAAAATAAATAATAAAACCCTAAATCTCATAAACCACTCTATCACCCAACAAATCCCGCTGAGCATTATCAGCAGTTTTGAGGTGCCCCCTTTGCTCCACACATAGCTGTTCAGAGGACTGTCATGCAGGAGGCTGGCTACGCGTGGCCTGCAGGCCTTTGGGTGCGAACCTGTCTGTAGCAATTCATGTCTCCCCCCCCTTACTTGGAAATGGGGCCACAGAAAGTGGGGGTGCTGCTGGGCGGAGAATCCAACTTCAGAATGGCTCAACCATGTTTCCTGAGACCAAGTGCAGCCGCCACACCTCCTCCTGAAGACAAAGAACAGCACCTGTTGCGCTGCACATGCGCCCTTCTCCCCGTACCTGTGCCACTGTGCATGGTGTGGAGGAGGACAGGGTACTGCTGTGGTTCTCAGGTTACTGTTCACCTGCTGGCAGCACATCAAGAGCGGGCATTTTTGATATATTAAGATATCTGCAGAGTTGTCCTCTCTCGAAATGTTTGCCTAACTACACAGGAGGCGTCTCTGGCATGTCAGTAATGCTGGCGCTGTCTACCCATGGCCTTTATAATAACTCAAGTCCCTCTAGGCTGACCCAGTAATGTGCTTCCCATGAAACATATTAGAAAGCGTGAGAAAAATCTCAAATGACATCCCCAAGGTACACTCAAATACTTGACATAGCTGAGTGTGGTGGCACATGTCTCTAATCCTAGTCCTTTGGGAGGCTGGGGCAACTCAGCAACTTAGACGCTGTCCCTAAATGAATGAATGAATAGATAAATACACAGGACTGGGGTGTAACTCAGTGTAAAGGTCTTGGATTCAAATTCCAACTGCCCTTCTAGAGAAAACAAGTACTTGGAACATGATGTTGGAAGATTTTCCAGATTGCCTTGTTCGAAGCCAGTGCCGTAGTTCAGTGTAACTGATCGTAGTTTGAATCTCCTGGTTAGAAAGCGTTGCATCGCAGTGCAGATCTGGTCAGCTCCCCAGCCCCGGGGTGCCTGGGCCTCAGGAAGTTCTCCTGTGTAAGTTACCTAAATAACTTACATTCCATAGAGTGAATTCAAACTTGCTTTCAAGTTACCTAAACCTTTTTGGAAGCCACAGCGTTGGGACTTGCTGAGCAGATCTGCCCTACATTTTCCTGCCGCCACTTTTTAGCACCACCAGTTACGCTTGCTGGGCAGCTGCAGCCTATTCCTGCCGTCTGGAGTGATGGGGTTGCATAGCAATGAGTACTGTGCTGGACGCTTGCCTGGTGCAGGGAGACCTGCATCTCATTGCCCACAGCCCTGTGCCTAGATCCCATTTTAAAGAGATGCAAACCAAACTCAGTGTGGATAGCAGTCCGGGGCCAAGTGGAAAGCTAAGAGAGCTGGAGCTCTTTATCTCAGGGAGAATATTTCTGACTATTTGAAAATGTAGAAGAGACAAAGGGTCAGAAACAGCAGTAGGAGCAGTGGGTGTGATTAGCACTGACACACACTGGCTTCAATGCTGGGAGCTTGTGGTATTAGCCGGAACTTCAGTGACATCTGTTGTAAAAGGAGATCTTTTGTAATTAATTGGTTTAAGAATCCATCCTGGGAGTATCCAGAGAACATGGCAAGTGTCAGAGAATGCTCACTACTTGGGTGGCACTGGATTGAACGAAGCATAATCAGAGAAGCAGCAGGAAGAACCTCTAGCCTGACTCGAGTGGGTCAGAGGAGAGCATACAGCATTTAAGTGGCATCAAAAACATGGGGAATTTCCACCCTGCTGTGGCCTCCTTTCATGGGTCATTCCCAATTGTTACTGTGGGAATATGGCTAAAATTAGAGCTGGGTTCTGTGTGCAGAGCATAAAATGTGCTGTCTGTACATCCCTCCCAACATCCCTGACTCCTGATTCTGCTTGTTTATAAAGCTTGCTGTTTATTGTCCAGTAAAACATCATTTGAACGAGGACGGGAGAAGAGAACCCTACCATGTATGGCTTTTCTGAGAAGCCTTGGCTGTGTTTAGGCCCAGCACTTAAAACAGAGCGTGGAGCCCATGACTTTGGAGAGCAGGCTCCGTTTAATCTTGCCTTTCCTGGTTTACTTTATAGGAGACCAGGCTCTGTGGCCACACACAACATAGACCAAATAAAGGCATCACCTGGGGCTAGGCTTCAGGCTGGTGGTCCAGGGAGGGAGTCTGCCCTGCCAGGCTAGCCCAGCCATAGATGGGCACTGGCTGGCACACAGAGAGGGTGGGGTTTTGCCAATTCCAATGTAAAGAACAAATACTTCCACCCACACTCTGATTCCTCTGTCTTAATAGTAATTTAAAGCCAGAGAGATAATCTTTTCTAACACTAATGGGTCATTTTCTGCCTTTTTCAGTCAGGTACTTTCATAATTCATTTGCAACTCATTGCTAACTGGAGCCTTTTAAAATAGAGTTAAAGGACCTCAACTCATGGAACCTCCACTTGGTTATATTACAGGCGTGGTGGTGCACACCTGTAATCCCACCACTTAGAAGACTGAGGCAGGAAGATTGCCATGAGTTCAAAGCCAGCTCAGGCTACAAAGTGAGTTCAAGGCTGGCCTGAACTACATAGCAAGACTCTGCCTAAAGACAAAAAAAAAAAAAAAAAAAAAAAAAAGTAAGGTTCTGTTTTTACCCTGACCTGGAGTCCAGGGTTAAGGTGTTCAGTTTTTGGAGGTCTTGAAAGCCATCCTTAAATTTAAGCATTGTGAAATTATCTATTAGTGATAGTATTTTAGATTTTAAATCTAAATTAATACCTTAACTTGTGCAGTTTGTTGCTATTTTTAGGGGCCTTACAACAATTTGCTTTTGAGTTTCCCCTCAAGGGTGTGTGACCTAAAGGCTTGGTGACACAGGCAGTAAGCAATTGGAGAAGCCTGACAAGGGGCCACCTGCAGTGGAGACACAGGTGCCCTCCACAGGGCAGAGGTGGCCAGGAGGCCAAGGAGGAAGTGGCAGGTACAGCTGCTTCAGAGTATGTGAGAAGCGACATTCAGATGACTGCTGGGAGACTAGCTGACCTGGGTCTAGGGAGAGAGGAGGCCCAGGGGAGGGGGCAGGGACCAGTGGGACTTTGGAGGGAGGTGGCACTGGACTGCAGAGGTGTGGCCAGTCCTGCTAACACCCTTCGGTTTTGTCCTGTCCCCTCCCGTCTGCTCCAGGCTGCCCTGTCCAGCAGGTTGTCCTTCTCACTGTGATGCTCAAGGGTTGATGCAGCTGTCCCATTGTGCTGTGACCATGGCCCCTGGACAAGGACAGCGGTGTCATGTCTCTGCAGGTCACCAGGCTGTCTGGACTTGGACTGAATCCTGGCCATGCTGCTGACCTGCTGTAAGAATTCAGGACTGTTTACTTCCTCATCCTCTGAGCTTCTACTCCCTGCCCCCTCTCATCCAGTGGGGACATCCCCAGCTATGTGGGTCACTTGAGAGCATGCCAGGCTTGGCACTGGATGGGTGTGTGCTGAGTGTCCACCATACCCTTCCCATAGCCGGCAGGAATGGATTCCCCCAGTTCACTTCCTGAACCCCTGTTCCTCATGGTCTTCCTGATGGGCTTGGCATGGTCCGTCCCACTGAACTGTTTTGATGAGACATCGCCGCCTGGCACGCATCCCTGGACTGCTTTTCTCTGTCTTTTTGTCTTGCTGAACACAGTGCGCATTGGGCTGGTCCTGCATTACCAGTCGCCCTCGGATCAGTAGCTGCATTACCTCTCATCCAACCCACATTCTTCTTTCCCACGGTGCCCATCCTGCTGAAACTAAACCACACCATTTCACAGCATGTTGGTGATAATTCAGTAATCTTGTCATAAAATATTAGTATGGCACGAGGCGTTGTGAACTCATCTGGCTTCCCACAATCACTGTGTTCTTTTCCACAGGCTTTCATGCCATCTTTCCACCCATCTATTCCAGAATGTTTTCGGGGACCCACATCTCACTAGGCTGTTGGCTGAATCTGCAGCCCATTTTATCGAAACTGGGATTTTGAGACATGTTTAGTTTCCTAACCCCCTCTGGCAAATATTTTTCAAAGTCTCAGTGGTAACTGTGTTCTAAGATCACATCGTGAGAGACTCTTGTAGATCTTGTCACTTACCTCGGGCTTTAAGTACCCTTCTGTGATACTTAATTTTGCCTGTTTCACCAAAGTAGGTCCAGCAAGCAGCTTGCTCCAGCACATAACCCTGCCCCAGAGCCAGTCTGAGCCCTGCACTTGCGTCAGCTCTCCCAGCTGGCTCAAGCTTCAGAAAGGGAGGACAGTAGCCGCGGAGGATGGGACATCTTCCCTGGTGACCAAGTGACCAGGCCGGCTGCAGGTGCCTGCTGCTGGCAGAAAGCAGGAGGCACTGAGTCAGGGCCAGGATGGGCCTTGTCACTCCCAGCACAGCAGTACGAGTGCGAATACCCTTCCCCACACTGGCGACACCAAGGACCAAGTCGTGCTGCAGGAAGGTCCTGAGCAGCGGCAGCCACCTTTCCTGGTTGGCTGCAGCTCCACCCCTTGCAATGTCACCCGTTTTCCTGCTGTATGACCAGCATCCAGTTGCTGCCCTCTGTGGCCAGGAGGTCCTCTGAGCCTGCAGGGCGATGCATCTTGCCACATTCTGGGCTGTTAGTGTGGTATTCAAGTGTGCCAGTCAGCTTTGTGGCCTCTACCTAAACGCCTGATATCCAGGCTCCTCCCCACCAGCCCTGCCCACTACCCAGGTCACCACCTATCCAACCTTGCCCCTGCCCCCAGAAGCCCATTTAGCTTGGAGTAGGTGAATCCATAAGTGAGACTGGCACCCTTGTGACCCTGTGACCTGCTGGAAACCTGGACTCTGAACACAGGTGCCTTTGCGAAGGATGTTTTTGATGGAAACCAGAACACCCAGAAAAAAATAGGCTTTGCTCTGTGCATCGTCTCCTGCTTTCAAGCCAAGTGCAGACCCAGGGTCATTGGTGGTCCCACAGGACCCTTGTGCTTGTGCTTCTCCCCTCCCTCTTCACCTAGGTGGCACCTTTCCTGACCCCTCTCCACTGTCACATTCCACGGTGGGTTATAGAGCTCATAACCCTCTGCCTTGAAATACCCCTGTGTCTTCCCTAAGAGGGAACATCTCCTTGTGTATAACCACCTCTCCGTTGTCGACCTCAGAAACTTTACTTACTTTTCTTTGATTGTCTGTATTCTAATTTTGTCAGTTATCACCATGGTGTTTTTGTAAAGCATTTTTATCCTTGAGTCCAGGATCCAGTGACAAATCCAGCTGCCTCGCTGCTTTGGATCGGCCTAGGAGGAGTTTCCTCCCTGCCCTGAGCCACGGTTTTCTCCTCTGCTGCAGTGGAGGTTACAGTGGCCTGCACCAAGTCTGCCTTTCAAACAGGATCCTGATTTTGGGGACAAAGCTAAAGGCCTTTCCCTGGTCTCTAAAGACACTCACGGGTAACTGCAGCTGTCACAATGGCGATGGTGGCGTGTCCTCGTGTTCTTCCCATCCCTGACGTGCTGTCACCTGGAGCAGCCAGCACGCTCTGTGGCACAGTGTTACTCAAAGGTTACTTCGCTGAGTATAAAATGTATGTTTTCACTCTAGGGCAGCAGCTGCATCTCCTGTAAGAAACTCACTGTGCTTCTGGGTCTTGCATGGGCTGGGAAGAAGACTCACCATGGAGCGAGGCTCAGGCCCAAGAAACCCAGTTGGAATGGGAAGACTTGGATGGCTTGAAAGTAAAGAGGTGGAGAAACACATCTCACACACACACTGACTGGGAGAAAGTTGAAGGATCTGTGTTCATAGCAGACACAAGAACAGACACAATTATAGTGGGTAAAGTGGGTGCCACAAGGTGATAAATCCATTGGTTCTTCAAGGAGACATGGCCACACAGCTGTCCAATAGCACAGTGTCAAAACCCGATAGAAATGAAAAGAGAAATAGATGTGTCCACTGAGACTTCAGCCTCCTGCGAACAGCTGGGAGAGGAGGCAGGAAGACAACCAGGATGCGCACAGCTGACCTGAGCATCTCGGGCCAGCAGGGGGCTCTGACCACACCCACAGGTGCTCTTCAAACGTGTATTCACTAAGACGACCATGTTCTGAGTTGCTGAGTGTATCTTAACAAATTAAAAATGATAGTATTCACACAAAGTCTGCTCTCAGATCGCAAAGGAAATTAATCTAGGATCAATAATAGAAGAACATTTGGCAAATTCCCAAATATTTGAAGATCCAAAGACACCTTGCTAAATAATCCATGGGTCAAAGAAGAGTTCTTGGCAGGAATTTTTATATATATTGAGCTCTGTGAAAATGGAAATATAACAATAAATTTTGTGGGGTAGAGTGAAAGTCGTACTTAGTGGGAAATGCATAGCAATCCATGAGCAGATTAGAAGAGGTAAAATGGATAAGTGTACATTTTAGCAAACTGAAAAGGGAAGGGCAACTTAAACCTAAAGCAGAAGAAAAAATTAAAAATATATGCAGTTTGTCCCACAAAAGTAGCTCTCCTGTGATGATGGGTCACCTGTCCAGGTGCTCTCTGTCCTGTTCAGTGTCCTCATGCTCTGTGGTTATGATGGCCTATAAGCAAAGCCCTATCGGGGTCCCCGTTTCACAGATGAGACACTGAGGTGTGGTTCTACTTAGGACCTAGCCTCAGGGCACACAGGGAGGAAGGGAGAAGCCAGGATTGCAATGCAGCATTCTGGTTCCAATGGGACAGAGACACTCTGTCCTCTCTCTTCCCGGGAGGACCCTGCTTGGCCTTCTGGAAGAATTTATGAGGCTGGCAATGCACAACAGGCAGGGAGAGGCCTAAGGTTTCACCCTGGCTTGAGCAAGAAGTACGGATGCTCTCTGAACCTGGAGGAGCAGTCATTACAATATGGGAAATCAGATAGGGATACTGCCAGGATATTTGTGGCAGGTGAATTTTCTGCAGGAAGTCCTTGTGGGATGCTGCTGAGGTGTCTCCCCAGTTTATCTGCAGCTGGGACGAAGGCGAGCTCCTCTGGCACACTGCAAAGAGTCTCAAGGACAGCAGCAGAGAGCCTGTGTTGAAATGAGTGATTTGGATTCATCAGAGCTTGCCGACCACAGGCCGAGAGGCCCTGGGTAGGAAGGAGGCTGTGACCAGGAGTGGCAGAAGAGGCAGCTGTCATAATGTCTCATTCTGTCTCTACCATGCTGGTGGGTGGTGCTGTCTGAGGGCTGTGCCAGGTGCCCTCATCCTTTACAGATTTCAGATTCCTCGGAGGAGCTGACTGGTGGGCTGGGAATGTGCTCTTGAAGGTAGGTAGCAGCTGGCACAGAAGTGAAGCCCAGGTGGTTCCACATATCAGACTGGAAGCAAGGAGGGACCTGGCCACTCAGGGTCAGCCTGGCTCACGGCAGAGTATTAGCCTTCTCTGTCCCAGGATGTGTCACAGTACTGTCACCCTGCTTGTAGCCTTAAGAGAGCGCTTAACTGTCTGCCCTACAGGCTGCAGGAACCTTCCCCATGGAAGTGTTCCTGGCCACCCCCAGAGGAGTCTGGGACTGGGGCTGGGGGGTTACAGGGGTGGTTAGGAAAGTATTTGGAGGTGATCCATCACATACCCTTTACTGATGTTGGGTCTCCTCCTACCTATCTTTTCACTTGCTGTCCAGAGTGAGGCATGACCTGTAACCCACATCCAACAGACATTGCGGGTGGCTCCTCCTGGTGACTGTCATTTCCTGGTATTCAGGTCTTGAGTTTCCCCTGTCCCTGGACCAGTGCTGACCTTTGTGGTCACAAGGACACAGGAGCATAAATGGCATGGAAGTTGCAGAGCAGGGCAGAGAAGGCATTGCAACTTTGACTTTTTGCTCCTGAATGGCTTCTTGGGGGAGGGCACTCAGGCAGCCCCTGGGGAGAGGAACTGGGGACAGTACGAACTAATGGCACATCCTGTCCGCTGTGCCTGCAGGTGACATAGCACCAGCCAGCAGGCTGCCACACCACCATGACCACGCACTGCAGCTTTCCTGGTGTGTGAGGAAAAACAGCCCAGGACTGGCATGGCCTGGTGGCCTGTTTTTATAAAGTTTTATTGAAACAGTCACAGTCGCTGTTTTGAATGTTTGTGGGCTTAGTTCATGTGGCCCTTAGAGAAAGTGTATGAGCCTAATCCAAAGAACATTGATTCTTGAAGAACCAAGTCACCTAGTGACATGGAAGCTTGTAGAGGACTTTGTCAGAAAAACCATCAGGCTTTCTAAAATCTGCTCTGACCAAAGATATGGTTTACCCACAGCAGTAGCCAAGAAGCCGAATCTATCTTACTAAATCAGGGGACTTCCACAAAAGAACCTCTTATGGAAATGATAAAGACTCAAGACCACAGACATGGGGTGAGGACCAGAAACCTGCCTGCAGCAGGGGAAGCTGTCCCCGCCAGTAAGCAGGAAGAGGGAAGAAAGGACCGTCAGAGCCCAGTGGGTACCTGGATGTAAATCAGTCTCGTTCCTGACTTATAGATCAGGACCTATTCATAGTTATGAGTCAGGCTGAGGCAGGAGGCTCGAAAGTTCAAGGCTAGCCTGGGGCAACTTAGAGAGACCCTATGTTAAAGGAAAACAAAAATAATTAACAAGGCCTGGCAATGCAGTTCAGGGTGAAGACCATGGGCTCAATCCCTAGGACCTCGAATGCATGTGGATGTGCACACACACACACACACATGCACATACACACGTAGCAGATTCTAGGTGCTCTAACGAAGGATTCAGAATTTATTTGAGCCAGGGATATCACAGCAAAATTGGACACTAGAACCATTACCCAAATGAGACAGCCTTTGGAATCACTCTCACTACATGTCAACCATCTAATTTTGCATGGCAACTCATGGTCCTATGCATTAGTTTTGCATGTATGAACTGGTTTTTTTGGCATCTTGTTGCAAATCCCCAAACTATGTATTAGTTGTCATTTTAAAAAATCATATTATTTTTTAGCCACATCATCTCCAGTTGAAAGAGAGCTGCCTGAATTTTTGCTGCATGTTTTCACCCTAAGAGAAGCCTTAAGTGTTCATATTGTCTTCTGAAGTACAAAGTAGTTCCCCTCTGGAGGCCCCAGACTTTGTATCTGATGGGTCAGAGCACAGAGGCCCCAGACAACGAAAGGAACAGGGCTCCTTCCCTTGCACTCCCCACAGTCCTTGGGGCTGAGCATGTCCTCAGCGATTTGTAGCTCTGTCTGGGAAACGCTGACCATTTATTTCGCTTGGCAGTGCACTCAGAGACGGCTTCCTTTTTTGGGTACCAATTCCCAGGCCCAGCCCCAGCCCAGGCCAAATACTTCCATGACAGTGTTTCCAGGGACTGGCGCCACCCCTTGAGACCTCCAAGGTTCCCGGCTGCCGAACCAGCTCTCCACGCATGCTCACTTACGCAGCTCTCACGCTGTCCGCATCTGCAGTCACAGGTGTGGCTGCTTAAATCGGCTTATTATGCTTGCTGGATTCAGTCCCACAGTCACACCATCGTGACATCTCTGCTTCCGGTGCTCAGCCGGACGGTGGCACTGCTGGGGCCGTTCCACAGCTGGGAGCTGGAGCTATCAAAATGCCCCTCCTGTGCCTGTCCAGTGCTTGGGCGGGAAGACCTAAAGACCAGGACTGAACCCACCCATGGCTTCCTGTGTACCTGGGCTTCCTCCCAACTGCGTGGCCTTTCTAAAATTCTTGTTAGTATGATCCCATTCATTGTGGGGTGTTGGTACACATACAAACGCGAGTTCGTTCTTTTTCATCCCCTTCCCCTCTCCTTCCCCTTGCTCTCTCGTGTCTTGATTACCTTCCCTTTTCCTGAAGAATGATCTTCCTGTTTCCTGTTATCTGTCTGTTATTTAGCTAGTTTTGATACGTGTATTATCGTGAGTTCCAAGGGAGTTTAAACATTTCAAATTACATTACAAAGTTATCAGTTAAACAAGCACGGGTTTGTTCAAAGGAAGGAATGTTCTGTTACCAGGCTTATCCAGACATGGACATGTCTGCCTGACTATGGTGAGCATCCTTCGCAGATTTTTATTTAAAATTTTAATTTCCTTTTCACTATTGCATGTAAATGCCATGCTTTCTTTGCCTGTTGATCTGTTGTTGGACAGATAGGCTGCTTCTAAGATTTGGCTATTGTGATCACTATAAACATGAGTGCTTGGACCACTGCAGTAGGGTGTCTTTGACTCTCTCAGGAAGATACCTAGCAGGCCACTAGCTGGGTCTGCACAGTTGGACGGATTTCCTTCAAGCTCGTTCAGGCTCCTGGAGGTGGTGTGTTGGTGAATCAGGTAGAAGACGCACAGCCCTGTTGAACCCAGCCATAGAAGGCACACTCTCTTGCTTCTGCTCTTCAAAGCAGCTGCAAAGTCTACACCATAGAGGGAAAACAGAGCCCACTCTTGACAAAGGGCGTACAGAAGGATTTTAGTGCTGCATTTTAAAACCACCACACTCGCACGTGAGAGAATAGTTTCATTTGCCTGGCAGAAAGTGACATAAACTTCAATGCAGTATGGGTCAGACACTTCCATCCCCCACCCATGTGCACAAGCCAGGCCAACTAGAATTTCTAATCAGATGACAGAGGCCAGAGCTTTACATTACAAATAACTGCCGCACAGCAGTGCTGGTGGTGGCGTGACAGAGTGTTGCTGAGGAACTTCGGGTTGGCTCTTCCCACACCATCTTTCTACTGACATTGAAGATCCATTGTAATCCCCAGAGAAGTTGAGAAAATCATATAATTGCATCCAAACTGGACAGAAGAGAAAGAAGAAGAGATGAGGATTAGGTTTGCCCAAGGTTATGAGTAAAGGGTGGTCATTCAGCAGTTCCTAAAGGCAGGGCCTCCCCAGGCTAAGCCAAACACGAGGCCAGCAGTAAGAAGACAGTTGTCAAAGAGAATGAAGCGAACTTTGAGGGACTGCAAGAGAAAGTCACTTCTGGCAATAGCTAACCAAAGGTCAGAGTCAATTAGCTCAACTTGATCATCCATATAGGTCTATCTATCCCATATATAATATATATTTGTACCTCATTAATGTGTGTAACTATAACGATGATGATATTAATAAAATTAAATTTTGAAAAGATCATAGGGCTTAAAACAAAGCCCTTTATTTCTCCTTGTATTTCTGGAGATCACCAGTTGGGTGGTTTTTCTGCCAGTCTCGCTTGGGCTGTGGTCATCTGATGACCAGGCTGGGGCTGAAGAATACAAGATGTCCTCTCACATGCCTGGCTACTGAGGGCACCTCTGTGCTCCTAAGTGGCCTTTCAGTCCTCCAGCATGGCTTCCTCTATCTTGGCAGTCTCCAGAGCTCCTGGGACCTAGCCTCATGTCGCCACATGATATCACTTCAACCAGACTCTACTGACTAAAATAACTCCAAAGTCACCCCAGATTCACGAGGGTGAAGAAACAGCTCCCAGGATGGAGTCTTGATGTGAGGAACAGCAATGTTACTTTGCAGAAGGGAATGGAATTCTTGTGGACCATTATTATGAGGACCTGTCCCTATAACCTATAATCTGGTGAACAAGAATCAGCCAGGTTGTGTCCCCAGTGGGAAAACTGAGCCTCCTTCTACAGCGCATCCACTAGTGTGCTTTGGTGGCAGACAGCAGAAACAGATTCTGGACAATGTAGACAGCATCCTGTAAAAGGCATTAGAAAGCCCACAGGCTGGATGGGGTGGCTTTGTAATAAGCGTTCAAGAGTGACAGAAACGGGTAACTCTGGGGCTCTCAGAAGCAAGGATTGATGTCAGCCTTTTAATGGAACTAATATGGGAATGATTTAGTTCTAGCTGATTCTTTTTCTTTCTTTCCTTCTCTCTTTCCTCTTCTTTCTTTGATCTTGTATCATTTGCCTTAAGATTTAGGTTCTGGGTAGGGGGAGCTCTGCCCTGCCTCAGGGCATGTTCCCACTGCCTGGCCCAGCTGTGGGGCAGGATCTTGATTACTAGGAGTACACGGGGAGGACAAAGCAGTACCTCAGAGGAAAAGCAAGGTACTGTCATAAGAACTGGGGGAGGTGCTAGGCAGGCAAAGATGTCACTTATCTGAATCTTTTGGGTCTGAAACCAATTTACAAATAAATAACACTATTCTTTCTCAATGCCTCTACATTTCCCCGAACAAAAACAATCATTACAGGTTTCTTCCTTCCTTTATCCAAAATGTAATCTTAGATAATCTTTGTCATGCTGGGCCTTACTTTTTTTCAATTATTTTTTTCATAAATTTTGTTTTAATAGACCTTAAAATTCTGTGACAGGTTTTTGGTCATATAGTTCTCACTAAAAAACACTGAGCATAAAAATTGATGACTTAAAACTCACACACATATATATACACACTCACACACATACAAAAACCCCGAATGGTCCAAAAAATGGTCTCTTTTTCTTCTGAATGCTTTCCATGCACTGTTGTCATTAATGAGCTTTTTATTACTAAACTTAAATGGCCAATGGAAACAAAATCTTCAGACTATTCTTCCTCCAGCCTGGGTGGCAGGTAATGTTCACAGCCCCTGACACATCTGGGCAGATTTGGTGACCTTGCCAGCTCCAACAGCCTGCTCGTCTACATTTTGTTGACAGCCAGGACAACTGGATCATGTCAGGAACAGCACAATGACCTAGAGGAAGATAGTCAGAGAAGTTCCCAACACCCATGATCTTGCCAGGAGTCATATCAATGACAATGTCACCAGCTTTTAGGAATTTCAGGTGACCTTCCAGCTTCTTAGTAGAGTGGTGGTCAGTTGTCTCCTTTACTCAGTAAATCTGCAAGCAAAGTGAGCCACACAAAATCCCAGTAAAGGGAAGGATGTAGTTGGCACTGATTTGGCCTGGATGGTTCTGGATAGTCACCTGAGCAGTGAACTACCTGCCTTCACTGGTGGTGGTGGGTCATTTTCCTGTCACCAACCATGTTGCCGTGATGAATATTTTTGACAGGAAAATTCTTGATGTTGAAGCTCACCGTGTCCCCATGAAGAGCTTCACCCAGCTCTTCATGCATCAGTTCAACAGACAGACATTGCTTCAGCTGAGACCCTGGGGAGCAGGAGAAAAGAGCCACCGTGCTGGGTTGGGAACAGCTCCACATGACTCACAGGGCCAATGCCAGCACCTGCAGTGCTGTCATCCTCTTGGGGACATACAGAGGGCTCGTCAACCAGAGGACACAATCTGAGCTGCAGCAGTGTGGCTCCACAGCACTGCTATCTTCTCGGTGACTTTCCATCCCTCGAGCCAAGGTGTGTTAGCACTCAGTGCCAGTGGGGCAGCACTGTTCCAAAGAGGAACTGGCAAGAGTGTTCCAGCCTTGGGGTGGGAGCCAGTTGCTTAACGCAGATACTGACTTCCTTAACAGTTTCCTCACCTCTTGTCTAGCTGCAGGGTGGCCCATCTTGTTTCTCACTGTCTTAGCTATTTTTCTCATTGCTGAGTCAAAATACCTGACACCCAAAGTTGAAGGAGGAAAGGTTTGTTTAGCTCACAGTTCGTAGAGGTTTCAGTCCACACTCAGCAAGGCAGGATGGCATCACTGAGGGGCAACAGTTCATGGCAGTGGAAGACAGAAAAATGAATCAGAGAGAAGGGGAGAGCAAGCCTCTTTCCGTGCCTTACAGTGTATGCAGGCCACCTTCCCTAGAGCATGTGCAGCACTCACAGTCTTAACTCCAGCATTGGACCATGAATTAATCATAGTCTCTAGATTCAGCCACCTCTGAAACCTCCCCCTCCCCATGACTGCGTGAGGTTTTTGGAGACATCCAAACACAAACCATCACATACCCATTGTATAAATTGGAAGGTTACCTCACAGGTCTACCTGTGCTTAGAGATATCAGCTTCAAATTCACAAATGACAGCTATAGTCAGGACAGCAGTCACCCAGAGCTGTGCCTATCATCATGTGTCCTGGGGCATCAGTGATGGTCACTTAATATTTGATGGCCTCAAATTTCCACAGAGAGATATCAATGGCAACACCACCCTTGTGGTCGGATTTTAGGGATCCCCAAAGACAGAGCAATCTGGAGGAGCCTGTCTCATCTCACCAGTCTCCTCAGATTTCTCAATGGTTGTTCTGATCATCTGTTCAAACTTGAGTGGAGTCTATTGTCTGCAACTGAGCACCTGCCTGGTGCAAGCACTCCCTAGTTTCCTGACTGCTATGCCATAAGTTTGGGGCAACAGGCTGTCTGAGGGAAAGGTCTGTACCATTTGGTTCTTCCATCAGCAGGTGAGGAGTGTGCAGACTGCCTTAGATTCTTGCCAGCTTTTATCTGGTTTGCAAATCCTTTATGGATATACATATAACACTTAAAAAGATGTTTCAGTATCAAAATGTGTCTTCATGTAAGGGACAAATTACATACACATACACACACACATAGAGGCTTATAGGGGCCTTGCATTGCAATAAAAAGCATTTTTGTCAACACACATAGTTACAGATAAAGAGCAGAGGGAAGTCCCTCTCTTGAGGTGTTGTGGATTTGAACTAGAAACACCACCTGTACCTGTGACCTTCGCTCCATGAATCACTCCTGTTCTCTCCTCTGGCAGTGGGTGTTGTGTGGATGGAGCTGTGTTGTGGTTGGTCCTGGATAAGTTTCTTCCCATTGTTAGGCTGTAATCTGAATGGGGAAGGAGACAGGAGTAAAGAAGCCCTGGGATAGATGTTCAGTCTCTGCACCCACCCATAATTGTGTCATCATTTCGTCTGGAATTAAGAAGCACATTCAAAGACAAGAGGCATATGGTTCACAGTTAATTAACAGTCTTGGTGGAATTCTTATCAGTTCAGGAGACTGCGCTCCTTGGAAACCATTGACAGCTCTCTGTGAATAAACTATGTTCTGTCCCCTTCCTTTCCAACTCCCAAAACCTGTTTCAGAGCTAAAAGGAGATTTCAGCTTGCATGCCAGCCAAAAATTACAACCGCAGGGTTGGAATAGACTGCAGGACCCAGACTTCACTTTTTCATCTACTGGGAATGTTCTTATTTTACCTTCTGAGCCTCTGTATTATTTCCAACATCTAGAAACATCCTTGGTGTTCAGTATCAGGACATTTTTTGTTTGTTTGTTTTTGGTGCCAGGTATCAAACTCAGGCCCTCATGCTTGTCAGGCAGGTGCTAATATCAGGATCTTTTAACAAGAAATTGGGCCTAGTGCTGTGTCCACAGGGATGTGTGGGCGAGGGAGATGGAGGGCGTGGTTGGTCATTCAGTGCAAGGAGCCCAGCACTGCTCCACCTTTCCTTGGTGCTAAGCGGGACAGTAACTGGACCGGGCCTGGAGTAGGATGCATTCATGCTGAATTGCCCAGTTCACATACCCTCTGCCTCTTTAAAAATGAACACGGGAATTTCATTTGTTAACTTGTGCTCCACTTTTCAGGATTCCAGAAATTATATATAAAATATATCGATATATTTTTACAAATTTAAAACACCATGTAACTATTACCCAAGAATCAGAGTCACCACTCCCCCTAGGGGCTGGATGGGCTCTTTGTCTGACTTTCCTTGCTCTATATTTAGAGAACTGAGAACGTTCTAATATCTTCTTTTATGAAAATGCGTAGGTGCTTCTCTTGGACATACTTCTAGAAATAGTCTTCATAGCCCAGTGTTGCCGCTTCAGGAAATAAATCCAGCAAAAGTGTCCAGCGACTTTTATCCCTAAGCCTGTTTTCCAGAGTGGAACCCTTTGGTCCTCTCACTGGAGCGCTGTGAGAACATCACCCCCTCTTTGCCTCCTAGTATTTTGGAAAGGGCAGAAGCCCCCACTATGTAGATGGGAAGCATTCCTGCATGCACACAGCGTGCACTCCGGCAATTAGGGTAATCAGCATTCCATCTCCTTTTCTTTCCTCTGCGTTTGGAGCTTTGAGCTCCTCTCTGCTAGTTCTTCATAAAATGTATCCTAAATTGTTGTGAACTATAGTGACCCCACGGTGCTGCAGGGCCCCTGGCTGTTTCTGCCATCTCCCTGGGTTTCAGCCTCTGTTACCCCAAGATCTCCCCTCCTGCCCAGCTCCCAAACTGTAGTAATCACAGATTCTGCTTTCAGCTCAACTTTTGAATCACATGTTAATAAAGAAGGAAGTACAGAGCATTCCTTCCTTTCCTCTTAGAATTCCTCATACAGGGAGCCAGCTACTTGACCCCCAGCCCCGAGGCACTTCCCCTGTTCTCTCTCCGAGTGGTTGGTCCAACAAGACTGTCAAGAGGTGCTCCGGCAGGAGAGGAAAGCAGGTGTCCTAGCAGAAGCTGCAGATCAGGAAATTCCCATTTTAGCAGAAATAAGTTCCTGAGATTCCAAAGAGGAAAACAACTTCCAGTCAAGTGTCTCACATGAGATGCTTGAAAAGAAAGCAAAAGATATTTCTTCCTGACATGCTGGGAGATGGGGTCAGCCATCAGGAGATGTAAGTTGAACGTGTCTGTATCACAGGCAGAGTCATTTTGAACACTACAGTGGTGAATGGCAAATTGTAGCGAAGAATCCGGACATTTTCCAGAGAATTCTATCAGCAACTGGTGTCATCCTGATATGGTTCCTTCCTACCTATAAATTAGGAATGAAACTGAGCTTACTTAAAGTGCTTCTCTGTGGAAAGAGACAGGATAAGTTTTAAATTGTCCTAACATAACATTATGGTGAAGCAAGTTATTTCTTTCCCATTGTCTCTGTCTTTCTTTCATAGCTTGATAGAAATTATGTGTAAGCTGTGTAATGAGTTCGCAAGCCTCACTACAAGTGTGCAGTCCCATTTCAGTCACTGACACCTAGAAGAAGGAAGACACACATGTTTTAGAACACTGCGGTCGATGGTGCGATCTGACTCAAAACCAACATTTTGAAGAAAAGAGCAAAAAGAAAAAAGAAAACATGTAAACTCAACGGTTTACTTTGGCTAAAGCAAAATTGTTAGAAGAAGATACATTTCTAGATTTTCTATTTTCTAGAAGTTGACTTTTATTCTTTTATGGAAATTATAGTGCAAGAAATTTTGTCATTCTCTTCCCATTTTCAGTACCAAATAAACATGTACCTAAAACCTATCAGAATTTGGGTGTGCTTGTCAATAAAAAAACAAACACTCATATATTTAAAAACGCAAAGTCTTTTTTAGGCATTTTCCCATGGTGGTAGAGTTACAGACATCCAAGATCAACGGTGCCTTTGTCTTGTCTTGAGAAGACATTTTTTTCTCCTGAAACATTAGGAAATGATTAGAAGAATTCTGAGTCAGATAGAAGACTTTCCCCAAGAAGTCACGGACAGCATCTTTCCATTTTCCACCTGGGACCTCATGTGGCCAATTTTCACAACCCATTCCCCTCCCATACTTGACCACTTTCAAAACTCAGTGCACAATGATAACTTGGCAGTAAGAGCACAGAGAACATATTACACAGTAACTACTTTGAATTATTTCTTTAATAAAATTGATTGCATTGTGTCCAAAAAATAAAACAAGTAGAGGGAGAAAAGACTCCCATAAAATTAAAAAGGGAATTTTTAAATAACATATTAACATCATTTCATTTTGATGAAGTTCAAGATCAGCTGGAGTCTTTTTGGGTGTAATGCCTCCCTACAAGCAGGAGGATGATTTATGATCTAACTTTAGAATCTCAAGATGCTCTCGAAATCTCATCCTGCTCTGTGGGGGGAAAAGTCTGCAGACAAAACGTTCCCTGCACCAAAATGGTGATAAAGCACCGATTAGTGGCTGTGGCATGAAGTGGGAGTGTTTAACCTTTCAGGCATGCCAACAATGTGCTCCTTAATTTGAAAATAGGATACAAAGTGTTAGGGAGTACAGAACAGTAATCCTTCATCACTCAACTTGACATATCACTTTTACAGCAGATGCAAGAGAAGGGATCCTCTCTGCTCCATTTATTCTGGCTTTTGTCTAAGTTCTCTGAAAAAGGGCCTGATGCTCTAACGAGGGGTACCAGATACTGAAAATATCTGGAGATCAGGGAAAAAAAATATGCTGACAGCTTTCCCCAGGAGAAGCCTACCTTTCTCTGAGCTGCTCGGAGCAATTTATATGCATTACCCAGCAGCAAGCCTTATTATCCCTCTTTGCAAATGGTAGAAAGTGTTGCAGGGAGACTCAAAAGGCTCACTTGAGGGTACAAGGGAAGCCAGTGCTCTACTCAAAATAGAAACCGAGAGCTCTGGGAAACTCAGCCAGTCTGAGAACATCCTTTAATCTCTGGACCTTTCTGTGTCTTTTTAGACAATAAACCCTTCTCTGAAAGACTTCTTTTCCTAATGACAGGACTGCTGACTCTCCCTCTAGGATGTTGTAAAAAGGTGACATTTAACTGAGGAAATTGAAACTCTAATTGACTTCTTCTAAAGCAGAAAAATAAGTGCCTTGTATTCCTTTTCTTGGTGAGATGTTTGCAACAGTCCCCTCCAGATTCTACCTTGGGGGAAACTGAAGAGGTGAACAACCCACTCTAGTTGGTTTGCTTGCACTCTGAAGATTTGTTTTTGCAGTATGGCGGGAGCCAAGAAGAGCAGCTCATCAAGCAGACAGAGGTTTCAGAAAGGAGATTTAGGCTCACATCAATAAACTCTGGGACCACAGCTGCCCCTGCATCTCTTGCCATGATAAAAAAGCAGCTTGAGGTGAACCCTCCATTTCTGAATCTGGGCATGTAGGGGCCAGGAGTTAATTTATGTTAATTGTGTTATTTTCAAAACCTTGCAGTGCTGGTTAGTGTAGGTTGTCTCGTGCTCTTGGTTTTAACCATCACCATGAAAAGACCATGGCCTAGGAGCCTGCTGGTTCAAGGAGGTGACGAGACACATGGAGCCTGTACCATAGACTGAGCCCAGCCTCGATGGGGAAACCCCTGGCCACTCTAAATGCATAAGTAAGACATAATAATTTGCTGTTGTGAGCCATTGAGTTCTGTGGTGGTTTGTTAGGCAGCATACAACATGATAACTGACTGATCCAGTGTCACTGAATGAGAATAAGTAGAGGAGGATTCTTAGTGTGCTTGCAAGAGTATCCACACTGGGATAACACATGGCAACCAGCTAGCAATGGTGAGAAATTAAACTCAACAAAGTGATCATATTTCCTGTCTTAAAGAAGAGGGTGAACTATGTTAAATGTTTTGAATGTCTAGACTGCCTGCTGATATCTTACTTTTAATTGATGGTAAGTTTTACATCATTTTTGTATGCTTTTCCGATGACTTCTTCACCATTGTTTCCCCAGTAAGCATGTTAACATCTATCTATGATATTATCCTAGCTGAACCACTTAGTTTCTACAGTTAACACTTTACTGTGTTTCCTTACATGTCTGCTTACCCACCCTTTCAATCATTCAGCAATCCACCCTATTTTTTTTATGCATTTCAAGATAAGCTCCAGATGTTGGTACATTTCACCATGATAATCAATTTTGATACATGTATATATTCATCCTTACTGTGGAAATTTTTTTTAGACCTCTTCCTGGTCCATTCATACCCCAAAAGAGAAACACTTTCATACCCCAAAGAGAAACACTTCTGAGTTTTTCCACTTCACATTAGTTTTCTGTTCTTCAAATTCATATAAACAGAACATATGTGTCATCTTTTGTGTCTATGTTTTTCCATTTAACACAGTATTTTTGAGATTCACTTAAGATTTTGTGTTAAGGGTTCTCATTTTTAAATGGATAATTTGGACAAGAATTATTGCAGACTTCTCTTTATCTTAAAATGTGAGGCTTCTATGATGCATATGTAGATACAGCAATCAGCTTTAATAATACACTTGAAATAAACAGTCTCTGAAACAGCCTTCTCTCCGTCTTGTCTGACAGATACCTTGACCTTTGGTGCTCGTGTCCCCACCTGGCCTTGTTTAAGGTTGATGCATGTTTCAAAACTGCGGATATTTGTCTCATGGGTACAGTGCTTTTGATTTAGAGTTCAGTTAGATGTAACCAAGCTCTTAGGATTAATTGCAACTGGCTTGTCCCCCAGCGGTCGTCAGTGGTGTGTCCTTCACAGCTGGGTCACAGCTGAGGGTCCGCAGGAGCAATTGAGGACTTGGCAAGTCAGCCTCACTTTGTTCTGGTCGGGTAATCAGAGTCCATAGCAGTGCATGGAAAAAATTTAAAAAGGGAAGTCACATATCCCTCTAGAAGAGAGACGTGCAAGTGTTCACACTATTCCACCACTTATTTCCTAGGTATAGCTTTGACGTTTTAACCACTGAAAGCGGTGAGGCAGCATTGCGTTGTAACGCAGCAGAGATGGAACTACATTTCCCAGAACCTCCAGGCTTCAGACTTCCGGGGATGTCGCAGATCACGTGACCTCGCGAGCCTCGAAAACCGGAAGCGACGCAATGCCACCGTGTCTGTGTCCTGGAAGGTCTCTGAGGAGACTGTGAGAGCTGCCCATCACAGGGTTGACCTTAATCAATGGTCGTGGCCGGTCTTGCGGCTGTGCGTTTTCTCCTTCTGTTTTCCGGGCCTCTGCTCACAGGCTCCACCGTCAGGGCCCCGACTCCGGGCCAGGCCACCTGCCCTGCTGACCTATGCCTCGCCACAGACGAACCACGAACCGGAGTGGGCTCTGCAGCGCGTGTAGAAGCTCAAACCCTAAAACAAACCCACATCCTGTATCATTCCTAACGCTTAGTCTCCCAGCAATCTCCGAGGCTACACCGGGAGGCCATGGCCCAGCACAGAGGATGCCCAGTGTTCACTACTTACTCTTCTCCAGAAGTGTCAGTTTGGTCCACAGTTCACTTTTCTCTTTTGCAGCCAGGTTAAAGGGAAAATAGACCAACCTTGAGTTTCTCTGATGAACCTAAGCCAACCCTGACAAGGGGTATGGGGTCCAGTACCAGTGAAATGAGATGGGGGAGCAGGCATGAAGAACTTCCGGAAAATAGGCCATCCTGATAGAGACAAACGTGGGAACGAATGGTTCTTTTCTGCTCTGACTATTGCTCAAAGAGTCACCGCCATCCTGCAGCCTGGGGAGATGCAGGTTGGCCTTGTGGTAACATGCTGCAGATAGCACTGCAGGAAGATGGAAAGGAGGACCTGAGATCTTTGAAGACTCATTGAGCCACTTGAGACACTGACCTTCGAACAACTCACTGGTCTCTCAGTATATCCCATGGGTGGTCACTCCAGCAGTGCCTGGAGAACTCCTGTGTGAGATAAAAATCCCCTTTTTTGGGTAAGCAGTTGTGACTGTCTTAGGTGTGGGTAGTTGAAAGTTTCCTGGAGGTTATGGGACAGTAAAAGAATGTGCCTTTGTTTCTGACAGCAGTTGAAAGTATGCTAAAGCACGTTTTGATTAATGTCAGTGTCACTGGCAAAGTGCATTGCTTGCATTAGGAAATTTATTTGTCAATTTTGTTTGTTCAAAATCCATTTCATTAGTTTATGGGCAGGCATAACTTACATGTTTTACCTAAGAAAAGATTACTGGTTGGGTTTGTGTATATATGGTATTCAGTGACAAACGTAACTCTTCTATTTTTTGTAGTCTTTTTGGGCCTTTATTTGGCTTTGATCTAAAATACAAAGCGCCTTTCCATGGGCCAGGTCCCCCGACCCCCCGCCCTAATACAGCAAGGAAGGAGAATGTGATCTGTTCTGTGTTTAAAAGTCTAAGTAAGTTACTGAGGTTTTAAGAATATATTTATACATGAGTTGGTGTAGTTCAATGACTTTTCCATAATAAATACTCAGTGCTTGACAGTGGGAGTGTAGTAGATTAACTGCATCATGGTCCGAACTTTTCACTTCTTTCTCTGTCTGCCTCTGCTGTGTCACCCCCTGTGACACCTGGATTGTCATTTTGATGTTTTTTGGCCAGTAGTTGTGAGCAGTGGCATAAAAAGCACTGGATAATCTGGATTGCTTGCTGGTGTCTCTGGCTTTAGTAGCCTAGTGTGCTGAGGGTAGCCAGTGGGAGAACAAGTTTCACAGGGCCCTGTCTCTCATGATACTACAGCTGACAGGCGATTACCGGATGTGAGTTAGCCTGGAGGGGACCAGGAGAATCACTCAGCTGAACCCAGCCTAAATTGCTGATCCATTCATGCATGAGCTATATAAATGCACATTGTTTTAAAATCTGAGTTTGGGGATGGTTTTTTGTGCATTGTTACTGTGGCAATTGATATCTAAGATGTCCTTTACCTACCATCAGGAAAATTTGGGGATAGGCTGTAAGAAGGATTAAGTGTGTTGTTTCTATGGTTAGTGACACTGAGAATTTAACTCAGAAGTTACTGAGAAGTCACAGACTTGGGCATGCTATCTCAGTGACAAATGCATAATTGCCTATGTCTTTTAGCCCTTTGATTATGGCCAAAACTGGGAGATCCCACCATGGAAACCGCTGTGAACATTCTCAACATGGAAGCAGATCTTCATTCTGTGTGTCATAGTCTCAAGTGAGTTATTGGGAGTTTTAGGAATGCACTTTTATATGAGTCGTGTGTGATTCCGTCAATTAGACTGGGTAAGCAGGCACCAGATGTCAGTGTGAGGTACCTGCTGTGGCTGGATTTTGTTGGTGTCATTTCCCATGATGCTGATGGGAAATCATATGTGACTAAATTTAAATTAAGTGCAGCTAAATAAAACTAAAAATCCAGCTCCTCAGTCATGCTATCCATGTAGCAAATGCTTGGTGATTGACCCCATGACTCGTGGCCTTTGCTTTGGAGAACACATGCAGAATGTTTGCATTATCCCAGAAAATCCTTTGGACAGTGCTGGGCTGAGTGTGTTTGTTAGGACTTCTTATTCACAGATATTTTTTCTGTCTAACCTTCTGGTTTCCACTGACCAGTTTATTTTAACAACTTCTCACCCTGGGAGAAATGAGTTATGCTCATTTCAAGTTTCAAAGTTCAAGCTAGCCGGTTTTGGCACCTGTCCTATTGAGCATTCTGTCAGCTGATTGATCATGAAGATGCCATTAAAGTGAAGTCTTTATTTCTCCACGTGTATCTAAAGGGGAAGCATCCATACTATCAGGAGAGCAGAAGGCCAGTGCATGGACTGAGGGCAGCAAGAGAACCTCCATGCTGAGCTATAAAACCTCAGCTGAACCTGAAGGGCAGTGTGAAAAGAAAATGAAGTCCAAAAAGGAAATACTGGGCCGATTGGGAATGTCTGTGTTCCACTGGGCAGGGTTCCCGTGTGTTTACCCTCCAGCCCACCTCAGCTGGAGCTGGGATTTGTGAGGGGGTTGGGGTGCCTGTCTTATTCTGGTTTCCTCAAGGAAGGATTTCCCCTAAATGAATTTCTTCCTAATCACCTTGGCCTCTTCACTGGCTGGGTGACTTTTGTGAGAGGTGAATCTGGGAGTGTAAATCAAGCTTCTCCATATCCTAAGCTTTTCCTTTAGAAGGCTCAATAGCACTGGATGATAGACCACATTTGTTAATTGTTTATCTGTAGGTGGACATTGGGGTGGTCTCCACCTTTTGGCTATTATGAAAAATGCTGCTATAGACACGGGTTAATGCCAGCCTGTTTGAGATCCCAGCTTAGCCCCTTGGTGTGTACGCCCAGAAGCAGCACTTCAGTGCCAAGGCGTGTGCGCTGTGTGACATTTAGGGGGGCTACCTCTCCTGACTCCACAGTGGCCTCACGTTCTGCATGCCCACCAGCAATGCCGGCTGTGGTTCCTCCTTCACATGCACTGTCTGCACCCTCCTGGTGCTTGGCAAATAGGCCAGGGGAAGAAAAGATCTCAGGGATTCTGGAGGAGAAATTCCTCAGGAAAGGGGTCTCTGGGGCTCTGGCTGTGATGATGGAGCTGGGGGGTGGGGACCCCCTACCTACAGTGAGCAACATATTTTCAGAGGAAGCTAACTGATGCTAGCTGGAGAAGCAGGGAGGTGGCCATGGGCCTTAACCAGAAACCTGGATCCTCACAAGTGATCTCTCTGCCTTCGTAGATGTTGGCAGTGGTGGCAGATTGTCCCATGGGGCCTACCCCCCTCCCACCTCTTGCCTGTCCTGGCCTCATGCTGGGGTATGGGGGTGTTTTCCCAGCCTTGGACTGTGGGCTTGGCTCTGGGGGCCGCTTTGCCACTGGTCTACCAGCAAGAGTGGCAGTGAGCCATTGTGCTGCTGCTGCCACCACGGGACAATGTGCCTAGCTGGGTCCTATCCCTAGGGACACATTTGACCCAGGGAAGCTGCCCAATCCATGTTGCCCAGGCCAGGTGACCCAGCCACTGTGTATTCCTGTGGGAAGCAAAGCATTTCACATTCAAGGAATCTGGCCACTGCCTTCCTACGCTGGCTTGAGATGGCCTTAAATCCCTCCCCCCTGCTCCCCTTTTATACCTGCTGCAGTTGAACACTCAGGGGATAGAAAGGCCCCACAAGCACAGCTCTGCCTGTGATTCCCAGTCATATTCAGCCCTGCTGTCAGCAAGCAACCATGCTCCCCTTGCATCCTCAAGCCTCACCCCCCTCACCAGTGGCCCCTTGGCCTTTTTCTCTCACAGCCCCTCTTTGTGCTCATGACCCTTTAAAAGACCCCATTATCCCTAAGAAAGCAGCAGTCTGGTCTCTAGCACCAGAGCACTGCCTCTCAGGTTTGTTTTCAAATGCACGTGTCCCATTGGGCTCCTACTTTTGTTTCTTTTTCTCCTTTTCCCCTAACATTTCATGTGCCACTGAACCTTTATGGTCTTTGTGTCACTGCACAGTGTAGCAAGAGTTAACTGGTAAAAGAAGTCATTAATATGTTAAAAGTGTACATCTCAGTGCAAGGGTGGCCCTTCTGATGAGGGTGCAGAGGTAGTATGTTGCATAGCTGACCCTGGGATGGGAAGGGATCGGATCCCAGGTGCCTCATGCTCAAGCCCCGCATGGAAAGTGGCTCGGTATGAATGATAAGCCATGCATGTCCTCCCACATGCCCCATGCATTACCTGCTGTACCTAGTACAATCTGAATAGTGGTCATATGTATTACCTAAGGAATAGTGGAAATTAAAATGTCTGCATGTGGTCAATTAGATTAGAAAAATATTTGCAATACTGGCTGAATTGTGGGGTGTGGGGCCTGCGGATCTGGAGGACCCACTGTGGTTCTGACCTACATTTCCCTAACAGCAAAAGATGTTGAGCAGCTTTCTTTGTGCTCATTGAGCATTCCTATTGGGGTTCCCTTGGAGGCAGAAACATCCATCTATTAAAGACAGGAATTCATGAAGGGAACAGACATCCTGTGTCTTTAAAGAAGGATAAATTTCATGTCTTAATCCATAATGACAACTTACCAACAAACATTCCAAAAGCACCAGAGGAAACAAAATCCATGACCATGTTGTTCAAAACCATAAACTCTCAGGGAGCAGTTATTAGCTCTGCGACTGTAGGCAAGTTACCTGCCCTCGGATTTCATTTGTCAAGTGGAAACCGTGTTAGTAGCGACATCAGAATATCATGAACATTTTACTGTAGTGCTCGAAGAGTGTTGCTGCTCAGTAAGTATTATTCATAGCACTACTAGAATTAATAGTTGGTGCAGCTGTTACATCAGTACTTAAAAAAAAACTGTAAAAGAGCATTATCTTATATCCACACAAAATTTTGCACAAGCAGCTTTAGTCCTAATTGCTTAAACTTAGAAGCAGTTAGAATGTACTCCAGGAGGTGAACAAGATGTCATATATACATTTGATGGACTACTCTTTAGTAATTAAAAAGAGCCAGCAAGATGGGAAAACACGTGGAGGAAACTTAAGTGCGTGCTGCCAAGTGACAGAAGCTGCTGTGCAAAGCTTGCAGACTGCATGATGCCAGCCCTGTGACATTTTGGAAAGGGCAAAACTATTGACAGTAAAAAGAGCAGTGGTTGCCAGAGGTTAGTAAGGAGCGAGGGATGAATAATTAGAGCACCAGAGATTTTTAGGGCTCTGAAACTATTCTGTGCGACGTTGCATCAGTGGCTGTGTGACATTCTGCATTTGGTGAAGCTGTGGAATCAGCCCTCATATAGAAGGGTGGGCTGTGATTAATAAGGGGTCAATGCCAGCTAATTGCACCCCATTAATGCAAACTGTTAATAGTAAGGTGGGTCTAAATAGAAGAAAAGGGAATATTTGGAAACCTTCTGCTCCATTTTTTTTTGCAAACCTGAAACTATTCTAAAGAATAAAGTCTGTTAATGTTAAAAAATGGACAAAGAGCATAAGAGAAAAATTTTGCCTGAAACTCTGTAAATTTAATGCCCTCTTAGCTTGTACTATATTATTTCTAAAATGCATGTGTGTGTGTGTGTGTGTGTGTGTGTGTGTGTGTGTGTGTGTTTGTAGATGTATGTAAATTGTAAACTTTGGCCTGAGGACTCATGATGTGTTGTATCCATCTTCCTCCTCATGACAGCCTGGCAGGAGAGGGGTCCTGAGTGCTAATGAGCTGTGGAACCACTGCACTGTTGTTGAGGTGCAGACAGTAGCTTAGCGATCCGGTCAGAGGTGGCATCACCTCAGCCAGGTCCTCCTACTGGCTGTGCCCATCCATCTCTCATATGAAGAGCACAGCTGGCAACTGCAGGATGCTTTCATCTGGCTCACCTGGCCTGATCTGGAAGCCCAGTCACCGTGTCTGTAGAACTTGATGTGGACAGCAAGGACTACTCCATGCTGAGTGCCAACCCTCGCCACAGCTCAGGTGCTCTGAAGCCCTGAATTGATTTCCGTCTGTCTGCAGGGCAGTTGCCGCTGGATGATACAGGTTGGGCATGGCAGAACTTGGTCCCAGGCTGGTGGCGCATGAGTCTGCTCCTAAGTGCTCCAGCAGTTACTCAGGGCACAATCGTCCTGGACCTGTGGCAGAAACAGCAGCAGCAGCCGCCAATTCCTAACACGTGCCAAACCTGTGCTTGCATGAGGACAGCAGATGCCCTGTGGCCAGAGCAGGATAGGTGGCCGCACTCAACCTCAGCAGGGTGGGAAATTGCTTGGCTCCTGGGAAGCCTCGAAAGGCCATGGATGAACCATCCTAGTTCAGCGTGTGAGGGGCTGAGACCCATAATCTGCTCTATCCTATGCTTTCAACAGAGTGACAGATGGAATTCTACTCAGATAATGAACTCACCTCCTGTAATACAGGCCACTCGCTGAAACCACATTGGGTATTGCAGAAAATGTGTTCACCCCTGGCTCTCACTAGGTTTCCTATCACTGTTGTCACAATCTCAGAACACAAAGACATGTGGTTTACATACAGCTGAGAATGCTCAGTAGAACAAAAACCAAAAATACCTGGCAGTGCTGAGTGTTGGTGAGGGTTCACAGTGTCTTAGTCTGTTTGGGCTGCTGTAGCAAAAACCACAGCTTAAACAACAAACACTTTCCTCCTACTGGAGATCTGAGATCAAAGTGCCAGCAGATTGGAGGTCTAGTGGAGGCCCTTCCCTGCCCTATAGGTGGCCATGGTCCTGCTGTGTGCTCATGTAGCTTGTCCTTGGGACATGGATAGAGACTCCCATGTCTCTTCTTACAGGCACTAATCCCATCATGGGCTCCAACTCTATGACCCAATCTGATCCCGGTTATCCTCCAAAGGCCTCACATACTAATTCTATGATGATGGACAGTACAAGTACAGCACACACATTTTGGGAGGACATGGACATCCACTTCCTAAAAGAGGGCACCCGGAAACCACATACATCTTCTTCCCCAAGGTGGGTCTTGCATCTGCCCTTCACTGTGTCCCCAGGCAGATACCAGCAAGTGGTAATCACCGACCCACTCTACCCTGCAAACACTCTACCCTGTGAGTATTTTGGGGGGGCACTAGTTGTGGGCTCAGTACTATTAAAGATCAATAGGGATCAGTGGAGCCAGGGAAGTCAGTGATGATCCTGCTGGAAACCAGGTAGCTCAGAGAACAGTTTGCCCCCAGAGGTGGCCACAATGAATGCCCTAATTTGACCCTTTATAGAATGCATGCATGAGCCCACACACTTCACTCTACCCACACAGATGTACAATTATTAGAGATCAATAAAAAGTAAGTTAACCAATTAATAAGAAAAAGAAAACTTGTTTTCTGTCTGTGTGCAGGCTTGGAAGGTGTGGTGTCTTTTCAGCACGCAAGTCCTGTTCGTGGCCTCCAGTGCTTGGGTCTGTAGTCGGGGAAATTGAAGATCTTTTCCCCAGGCCTTGTGGTGGCAGCCTTACCAACCAGGGAAGCAGCCTTCGCCCAACAAAGGAGGGAGGACTCTGTGTCCTGTTCCCTTCTCAAGGACAATTTGGGCTGTAGGGTCACCTGGTGCCATGACGTTATATTGAAGCTTGTTTGTTGTTCAGAACCCAGAAACTGGACACTTAAAATTTGTGCATTTTTTTGTGTAAATTTTGCATTTAAACCATAAACATGTCTGGAACTCCAGCAAATGCTTTGTGTGTTTAAGTGTTTAGAGGCCACTGATGCCTGAAATGTACCTTGAAATGAGTTCAAAATAAGATCCAAGGATTCAAACAACTGTAATAAAATGTTAACGATAGGCCCTTGGTGGGCATATGGGTATTCACTGTGAAAATATTTTAGTTTTCATATATTTTATTAGCCCTGTTTTTCTGGGATATCCAGAAAAACTGGCTGAGTAAGACAGCCAGTTCTTGCCCCAGAGTTCTGATCAGATGGCTCTGGACAGAAGCCTGAGCTCATGAATTTCTTATAAGCTCCCTGGTGACATTGATGCCATTGGTCTGAGGCCACATTTTGGAACCATCAGCTTAAATTGGTTTTAGTTTTTATGGTGATTGTTGCTAAAAGCATCCTATTTAATAAAATGACTTTGCAATATTTTTAAAAATGAGAACAGATTTCTAAGCCTTTCAACTTCTTTAATCCCTTACAGAACACAGAAGCCCAAGACCACAAGTCTGCTGTGACTTGGTTATAGGTCTCAGCAGAAATCAAAGAGAAGGACTCTCAAGGGTGCCGTGGAAGCTCCACCCAGGGCAAGGGTGTGTTACTATAGTACAATTCTGCTTGCTATCACTGCTCAAATATTTTGAGCATGGCATGCTTTGGGTTTCCTGTCTATGGGTTGGGTTCTGTGTCCCTCAGACACACTGTGGGCATGGGAGGTGACAGCTCAGCACAGGGTCCTCTGAATACTTTGGAGGGGACAACTCTGTCCTCCAGGAAAAGCCAGTCAGGTTTGGGAGGGCTCAGGTGTCCCTGCTGCTTGCTCCTCCCTAACTCATGGGAACTGCATGCTGTCTTCACCTTAAATTCTCTGTCCAGGTATTGTCCTCACCTGGTGGACTCAAGGTCCATCCAAACTTGGGTTTGGATGCTGTTGGGTTTTGTTTATGTTGGATGCTGATAATCTCAGCTCATCCACCACTGTGATTGTGCCAAAGCCTTCTGTATTCACCCCACAGATGACAACACCAGCAGCAGCTCTGCTTAGCCTCCTTTAGTGCAGCTTCTCTCACAGATGAGGGAAGGGCACGGTGGCCAACCTGACCGAGCGCCCAGTGGCTGAGTCTGCGACTGTGTGAGTAAACACAAATGATAATAATCATGGCTGTAGCCCACAGAATAAAATAAACATCTACAGGCCATATCCAGATAAGTAGTTGGACAAATAAAGATAGGAGAGAGAAGGGGCAGCTCTTTCTTTTTTTTTTTTAATTTAATTTTTTTAATTTAAAGAGAAAGAAACAAAAAAAAAATACATGGAGATAAAAAAGAGTAGAAATAATACAGAATTACAGAAAAATAAATGGTAAGAAATCGCCAGTTGATAAGTTACATATTGTCATCTTAGAAATAGCTGTTCAGGTTACAAAAATAAGTATGTAAAATGACATTCAAATAGTGACACTGCCAACAGTTCTGCTCAATGATCTAACAAAAAGTAATATGGTTATCAGTCCTACACACTTGTTTTTTATCTTAAAGAGGGTAAGATTAAACATATCAAAACAGAACAAAACGTTTCAAAAAAAAAACAATTTAAAGAAATACAGATTTCAAAGCAAGTCCACTGGAGATCTTCACTGTTTATCTAATTGTCTCTAGTTTCTTCCAAATAGTTGTCCCCATCTTCATGCACATTAAATACATACTGCATATTATAGAACTAATCAAATCATTACGGGATGATGAAGGCTTTTTAGGTCTTCAAGATCTGACATTGGGGAAGACAATAATAACTACCATAGTGTCTCTCATTCTCTCCGTAGTAGCTGTCCTTATCTTTACATATGCTGAAATTGAGCTTAAGAGACTAGACTAATATTACTCTGATCAGTGAATAATAGTATTGCTAGATTTTATATCATAATGCTACAAAATTAGCTTTGGGTTTCTTAGTGTCTCTTCTTCAGAGTATCTGTTCATTACATCTTACATTATATAATCTGTTCTCGTAAATAAAAAAAATCTTAAAAAATCTTCTCATATGTGAATTTCTACATGTATATCTATCCTGTCTGTATTATAGGGAAAAACAAATCATAACAAGACAGCAAAACAAATTCCTAGAAAAACATGCAATGAAAAAGACACATAAGACCACAATATTAGGTGATGTACCATAGTTACTATGCTTTCTCTTGTTATTTTCAATAGATTTGTCCACATCATCGGGCTTAATATAGTTAAACATAGTATTACCTAGCTATTTTTTTTTGTCTTTTTCATTTTTATCAGTACCGGGGATCGAACTCACGACAGCCTGCCTGCTTGCAAGGCAGGTGCTTATGCCACTGAGCTAAATCCCCAGCCCCTACCTAGCTATTTTTATAAAAACACAACTTTGAAAACATTATAGGACTTGAGAGCTGTTAATAATAAATACCAGTATGGATATCTTTTACATCTTGTCATCTTTGGAGTAGTTGCCTCTACTTTTAGGGTTGGTACTATCAAGCATACCAAATTCAAATAAAATCAGCCAAAAAGGCAAAACCACGATCTTATGAGTCGGATTCAAATAAGATCAGTCATAGTAAGACAATGTAAGTAATACAGGATTTCAGTTTAAGTTAATAGGAAATTAAGGATAGTTACCATGGTATAACCTGCTATTTTGGGGTCAGATGTCTGTGCCCTCAAATCTGATATAAGTGGACAGACCAGATCAAATTAAATTCAAACTAAACAGGGTGATAAGACTACTGTGTCTTTTAAATCCTGATACACTTTTAACAATGACCTCTGCCTTTTTTATAGTGTATCAAAGATATCTATACTAAAAATTATAGCTTACCATCTCTGCCTCACGTCTGCTACTCTACTTTACTGCTATAATTTGTCCACCTTACTCCCTCATTCCACTGTCTGCCCTGTTCATTGAGGCTTCTCTGTCTCTGTTGCTGGAATCCTGGTATTCCTTCCTCTCTTTTTCTGGAATATCCTTCAGCACTCTCTGTAGGGTTGAGTTGGTGGCCATGAACTCCCACAGTTCCTCCTTGTCTTGGAAGCATCTTATTTCTCCATTAATTTTGAGAGAGAGTTTTGACGGGTATATGAATCTTGGTTGCATATTATTTTCTTTCAGGACTTGGAATATTTCTGCCCATTCCCTTCTTGATTTAAGAGTTTGTGTTGATAAGTCTGTTGTTATTTTGATAATTTTCCCGTTGTAGGTAATCTGCTTCTTTTCCCTGGCTGCTTTTAATATTCTGTTCTTTTGGTGGATTTCTGGAATCTTGATTATTATATGTTTGGGTGTAGGTCTGTTTTGGTTGTAGTTAGCTGGTGTTCTGTATGCCTCTTTTATCTGGATATCATTTCTTTTTGCTATACATGGGAAATTTTGCTTTAATATATCTGTGAATATTCTTTGTATTTCATTTTTGGTTGCTCCTGCTTCCTCACTCACATGCTTTATTCTTAAGTTATGTATCCTTTTGTCATCTTCTAGCCTTTGAATTGTTTCTTTCTGGTTCCTTGTTATTTTTAAGAGGTCTTTTCTTTCATGATCATATATCATAAATCTCTCTTCAAGTTTCAAAAGGCTAACTTTAGTTTCTGTCAAGGCATTTTGCCAGTGTTCAATGGAGTTTTTAGTTTCCTGGTAATCTCTTTGGATCTGTTTCATGTATTCTAAGTTATGTTTAAATTCTTCAGAAGTTTCTCTTTCTTTTCTGATTTCCTCTGTTCTTCCATCTGTGTTCTCTTGGGCGGGGCTTGTCATTTCTTTAATTAATCTCTTTATATCTTGCCTCACTTGGATCAGGAGTACAGCTTTAAATTCATCTATGAGGTCATGGAGGTATTTTTTTTTTTTTTTTATTTCGGCTGATGCTGTGTCCAGTATTGGTTGGTTACTGTGCTTGTTCTCTTCAGTGTTTACTTCTCCTGGGCTCATTTTCTCATGTTGGGAGATTTTTTTATGTTTATCTCTTGTCATGTTTCTTGTTTCTTTCAGACTGGAGTGTCCTGGGCGTCTCTGGCCCTCTCCGTATTGCTTAGGGCATTTCAGAAGCGTGCTGACTTACTTTTTTGCTGTCCTCCCCAATTTGCTGTTATCTGGGGTAGGCAGGGATGCAGGGTCAGTGCAGGCTAGCCTCCAACCTCTGTGCCAGTCAATCTGCAAACTAGGCTGTACTTTGTGGATGTCACAGAGTCGCGACTATTTTGTATCTGCTTATTGGGTCCCAACCAGAGGCTCGGTTCAGCTCCAGCAGATCCTGTCAGCTCTTTCTGTGCCAGAAGCAGCTGACTAATGTCACCATGGCACAGGGCTCTGCCCAAATCCCATCTGTCCTCTACCAGACCTCTCTGTGCCAGGAGTGACTATCTAATTGGGCAGCTCTTTCTTACAGTAGAATTCCAGCTATTCAATTGCCAGGGAGTGACTGGAATATAAATTGTATGACGTGACCACTTGATGGACATCACAGTGCTTGCTGTAGGTATGGACCAGGGATAGAAGCAAAAATGAGTCCAGGGACAGTGCATGTTTTAGGGGCTCAGAGAATGTCCCCTCTGGCTTGCAGTGGTAGCAGCAGTATCTGCACTGGAGAAATTGGGTGGGTACCTATGTGACAGTCCTGCCCTACATGCATCACCTCAGCTAAGCATGAGAGAGTGACACCCAGACCCCAAACAAGGCCAGTTGCTGAATATCTGCCAGGGATTCTCCCAGAGGGCCAAGGTCACGATCCCTAGACTGACAAGGTCTCCTAGACCACAGGGCCCCAAAAACCATGCTGCTGAAAGGATGTGTAATCTGGATTCTTGAGTGACCACTGGCAAATCCGAACGTTGCCTCTAAGTCAGGTAATAGCACTGCACTCGTATTAACCTCTCAGATGAGATCACATCCCATGGTTTTGTATAGTGTTCACATTTAGGAAGCTAGGTGCAGGTGTACTGGTACTAGTTTTGCAAACTTTTTGCAGAGCTAAAACATGTGTTACAAAGTCAGAAGAATAATACTGTATGCTAGAGTCATCTGCTTCTGCTCAGATCACACGCCTTCTCAGCTGTGTGAATTGGGGGAAATAAGCTTATTTCTTCTTCTCTTAGTTTCCTCATCTGTAAAATGAGAATAAAATAGTGCTCACCTACAAAGGTCATAAAGGAGATTAAATGTGTTGCGGTGCTTAGGACTCAGTACCTGGCTCCCAGCAAAGGCTAACACTGCTACTTGTAATTATGTAATTATTGCCTTCTATGAGCCTAGTGCTAGCTCTCTCTCTCCCTCCTTTCCCACTCTTCCCTCCTCTTTCCTTCTCTTCTCTTCTCTTTTCTCCTCCCCCGAGAGGGAGAAAGTTTCTCATGTGGGCTGTGGGGCTGATTTTGTTCCCCCACCACCATTCTGAGAAGACCAAGTCAAGCATGAGATTTATGTCTCAAGGATTATCCACTTTTACAACTGGAATAGGTTTTCCCTGTTAGAGCTGTGGCCTGGGAAATACTTGCATTAGAAAGGCAATGTTCAGCCCACCCCAATGCTCTTGGGGCCTACTGGCCTCCTCCACATGGGGCTGCAGACCTCTGGGGTCTGTGGGCAGCAGCTCTGATTGGTTTTGGGCATGTGTGTGTGCACATGTGTATCTGTCTCATGATGGCTTGGCAGAGCTCTCATGTCAGGTCATATTTTTAGGATTCACTGGCCAATCAGACTGCAGGACAGCTTCAGTCTCTGCTTGGGCCTTGCCTTTGATGTCACAATCTGTCTGTGTATGTTAATCTGGCTGCAGCGGCTCACAGACCAGAACAGCAGGATCAAGGGGACCAGCACAGTAAGATGTGGAAGAGGATGGACCACCTGTCCAAGATCAAAGCTGGGGATGGACTCAAGGCGGGCCAGTTCAAGGCTCTGGGGTCTGCTAGGGACCCAGCCACACCACCCCCAGAGAATGTATCGGGACTTCAGAGCTTCCCCGTGCTGGAGGACATCAGCCACTACATCAAAGACGCGGGGGCCCAGCTGGTGAAGAAAGTCAACGCCATCTTTCAGCTGGATATCACCAGAGATGGGCAGATCATCCTGCAGTGGACCATTGACCTGAAGAACAGAGCTGGGGACATGTATCCAGGACCTGCGGGGCTCCCAGCAGACACGGTCTTCACTATCCCGGAGTCTGTCTTTATGGAGTTAGTGTTGGGGAAAATGAACCCACAGAAGGCTTTTTTGGCTGGCAAGTTCAAAGTGAGTGGCAAAGTTCTCCTCAGCCAAAAGCTGGAGAGGGTTTTCAAAGATTGGGCTAAATTTTAAGCATGCAAAAAATGTCAACGTAAAAAACAAAAACTTCTCTCTGATGATAATGTTGAATGGGAGTCATGCTTAAAATGAAGATTAAAGTAAAAAGAACCCAATTTTTTTACTCCAATTCTTCCTATTCAGACGTGATTAATTTTCCCGCTGCTATACACTTTTGCAGTGAGAGCCATGGAGCAGTAAAGAGCACTGGACTACATCACCTCAAATCTTGGTCTTTTTCTTTTCCTAGCTCCATTTATTCTTTAATGAAAGGGGGTGAAGCCACATGTAGTAGGGTGGGTGATGCTGGGAGCTGCATTTAAATGCTCCGATGATTGAGTTCCTAAGACTTTTCTAGTTTTGAAGTTTGATGATTTGGGGAAAGAGTGATTCACTGTGCAAGTCTGTGTACCACCTGGGAGGCTGAGGTGCTGCAGGGCTTTTTAAGGGTGGAATCTGGCATGGTGAGGTTCTGAAGGAGTCAACTCTAGGACAGCTGAAAGGTGATCTAGGCCACTGATTCTTAGCCTGGGGCATGCACCAGAGTCACGTGGAAGGTCCGTTTGAGTGTAGGCTGAACAGGGCCACCTCACAGACTCTCCTCCTTAGGTGGGGGCTGGGGAGAGTGTGTGCTGCGACTGTGTTCCTGGGAGATGCTGAAGGACTGCCCTGCCACCCACCTTCACGCAGAGCCCTCAGGGCTGGCTGCAGCTCTTGCCCTCAAGGCCAGTGAGTCTGTGCTCCTGTTTGCAGGATCTCCTGGAGATGGATCACAGGGCCCTCTCTGAGTCGTTTCTAATATGCTGATGCTGTTGGGACCTTGTGCATGGAGAATTTTACAAAAACTGCAGAGATTTTCCCTCCCGGGGCACCTCTTCAGGAGACAGCCTGGGAGGAAGCTATGTGATCTAAGCAGTGAGTGTGTGTCCCTGGTTTCCATGTGGTCGGAGGATAATTTTTTATCTTGTAGATTACATATGCAGCACGGACACTGAAACCCCACAGGAGAGGTGCATCTGGACTCTGGGCTCAGACCTCTGCCTACTGTCTTAGTCTGTTGTCAGTGCAGTAACAGAGTACCCAAGACTGAGTAATTTACGAGAGTTTATATGATTCAGGGTTTTGGAGGTTGGGAAGTCCTGGGGGTCTGAGGAGGTGTTCTTGCTATACTCTAATGTGGCAGAGTGTCACACAGGGAGACTCATGCTAGTGCAAGTCTCTCTTCTTCTAAAGCTACTAATGCTCTGGCAGGGGCCTCACCCTTATGACCTCACCTAACCCTGATTATTTCCTGAAAACCTACCTCCAAATACTGTTAGCATTTTGTGGAGCTCCTACCAAATAATCCAGCCATTCCACATATAGATATGAGAGCTATATGCACAAATATAAGACCTGGTACGATGTCCATAGGGAAATGGACCAACAGAGAGGGGTGCTTCATACCATGGAATATTTTAGCAATAAAAAGAAAGCATTAATATATGTGTAACAAAATGGACAAAAGTCAAAATATACCGAGTGAAAGGAGCCAGAAAAACCCAAATAGATAATATATGATTCTACTTATAAATGCTAGAAAATGCAAATAATAGGGATGGAGAAAAGATCAGTGGTTTTCAGGAAATAGGGGAAGGAGGTGGGAAGGATGGGAGGTGTGGTTAGTGTGAAGGGCCATAAGGGAATTGGGGTGATGGATAGATTCATTATCCTGATGGGGGTGAAGTTCACAAGTGTATACCTAGGTCAGAACATCAAACAAGGCATTTTCTGTATACCCAGGTCCTTTATTTTGTGTCAGTGTAGGAGAGTGACACTGTCTTGGAAACCTCAAGACTGCTCAAAGTGAGGGCTTGGTGTGATTATGTCCCAGGGGGCATCTGAGCTCCAGAGCACCTAAACTCATTGTGACTCAGTTCCTAAGCCTGATTTGTGCGGCCCTACAGGGCCTTCCTGGCGTCTCCATATTAGAAACAGGCAGGGTGAGGGCTTGTTGCTCACACAATAGCATCTTCTCCTGTGGTCGCTCTACTCAGTGGCGAGACATCCCCAAGGCTGGTGGTGGAGGCTGGCTGCTTCCTGTGTCTCCTCCCAGGCATCTGGAATTTGATGACCTGTGGATGTGCCTGCACTGGCAGCTGTGGATGTTCCAGGCCCCTGACCCTATGAGTACTATTGGGTGTTTAGCTCTGCAGGCCCTGGTTGCTTGGCGCGAGGTGCATTTATGAAGCTTCCAGCAGGGGGCAGGGCAGCTATTTGGGGCACTATGCCCTCATTCCTTTTATTTATTTTTAATTTTTTTATTTAAAGAAAAAAAAAAACAAAACAAAACAGTAAAAGGGTACAAGTAATACAAAATTTCAAAACAAAACCCAGTAAGAAATCAATAGTTAATAGATTACATATTGTCATCTTAGAAATAGTTGATCAAGTTACAAAATTAAGCATACAAAGTGGACATTCAAACAGTGAGACTGCAAGCAGTTGTGATCCAACAAAAACTTAGTAATATGGTCATCTATCTTACACACCTAAACACATTTGCAATTGTGTCCTTTAGAGCACTTTCTTTTCCTCTCTTTTTTTACAATAACATTTACACATTTTGGATTTTATTACTCCCACAGTTCTTATTCCTTTTTTTTTTGAAGAGAATAAAACCAAATGTGACAAAACAAAGTAGTCAGTCAAAACAAAGGATAGACATAGTACATGATGTAAAAACAAAATACAACGTAATCAACAGTGGTTACCATAATGCCTCTTGCTATCTTAAAAAGAATTGCCTGTATCATCAGGTATAATAAAATTGAACAAAACAGTACAGAACAAAACCAATAAAACCTAAATATTGGAGACATTACAGGACTTCAAAAGAAGATAATAGTCAACCAGAATGAGCATCATAGTGAATCTTATTGCCTTCAAAGTATTTGCCTATACCCTCAAAATCGATACTATCAAACAGAACAATAGAGTAAAATGAGTCATAACAAGTTGGTGAGAGCAATACAGGGCTTCAAATTGAGTTAATAGGAAATCAAAGTGGGTTACTATAATATATCCTGCTAATTTTTAAAAAATTTTCTGCTTAAAAAATAATAATAAAAAATAAATTTTAAAAAAGAGGGGAGATTGAGATAAAAGAGGACATAACATGACAGTACAGGTCAGAACAGAACAATTTAAGCAACAGTGTTTTACCACAAGATAACTCAACTTAATAGTAGTTACCAGTGTCTCTTTCCTTGAAATATTTGAGTATAACTTCGTATACTATAGCATCAAACATATCAAGACAGTGTGAAACCATTCAAGAGGATGAAAGTATTACAAGGTGTTTAGAACCAGCTAACAGAAAACAATGGTTTCTATATTATCTCTTTGCCAATAAAAATTTTTGTTTATACTATCACATATAATAAAATCCAATAAGATACAACATGATAAAAGCAATGGAGACAGAAAAGTAACAGTTTGATGGGACTTCAAAACAAGATGATATTAAATCAGCACTAGCTATTATGATGTCTTGTTTTCTTCAAAATAGTTGTTCATATCGTCATTCCTTTTAGACGCCCAAGCACCTGCTCCCAATCCCCCTGCTCAGACCTTGAGCTGCCATGGCCCCTGTTGATTGGCCCTGAGACAGGGTTGCTTGGAGGTGGGATATAAGACAGAGCATAAGGTGTCACCCTGGGTCATGGCTGGGGTGGCACCTGATCCATTCTGATTTGAGACAAAATAGTGGTCCCAGCACTCAGATTCCTTTCTTTGAAAGTTGGAATTGGAAAAGGAGAGACTGAGGTACAAGCAAGCCAGGGGATGGAAGCTAAGGCTGTGAGGAGCCAAGGGAAGCTGTGGGGTGGGGTCTCACAGCACAGCTGTGGGGAGGAGAGCAGGAGGTTGAGCTAACTGGTTGACCTAGGGAAATGTGACCCACAGCAGGCCCTGCTCAATGAGAGGAGGCAAAGCCTGCAAGCGAGGGGATCTGGGAGGGCTCAGGTTTTGGAGCTGCAGCTGTGGTTTGGAGCACAGGGTCACCACTCAGATCTGCATTGTCACAATAGTGACTGAGCTGCTTCCTTCTCTGGAAACAGCTGCAGAGGCCTGGCAGGGGGCAGGCTGAGCCCTCTGTCCCAGGAGGGCTCCATAACTGGGAGCTCCAGGGTGTTAGGCTTGCTGGCTTCCATTACCTCCCAGCAGTCCACACTCAGGAATTGCATGCCTCCTTGCAGGGGCCTCTCTGCTGTCATCCACACCTGGTTCAGGGCACTCATCGGCCCTGCATTTGGTCTGCACAAGGCTGGACAGCACAGGGTCTGTAGCGTCTGAATGAGGATATAAAAATTGGATTTCTAGATTCTCTCCAAAAATAGGATTTTTGGTCATGTGCATCTGTAATCTTGACAGGAACCAGCTTATTGTGGGAGTGAGGTGGGCTTTCTGCGCAGATCTAGACCACGCTCAACATCCTGGACCCTGATGCTGTGTTTTGGAATGGTGCTTTCTTAGTTGGCCTGCCTCAAGGGGCCCCCTGGGGATTTGTGTCCATGACCACTGATCCTTATGACTAAGTAGTCTTTCTCTGCTTGCTCACTGGAAACCCCTCTTGGTTTTCTCTGGGCGTACAAGTCACCACCAACTTGGTCACTTAAACAACACCTGTGCACCCTCTCAGTGATTGCAGGGCAGAAGTCTGGTGGGCTCGGCTGGACTCTTTAATGCTGGTGTCAAGGACTTGACCTGGCTGGGCTTCTCCTGGGACTTGAAGAATCAGCCCCCAGCTCGCATTTGGCTTCAGTTTTTCATGGTTGTGGGGCTGAGATCTCTGCTTCCTTGCTGGGTATCAGTGAGGGATGTGGCCTCAGCCCCTGTGGCTGCCTCCTCCTCCTTGATCATGTGGCTTCTCCGGCTGCAGCCAAGTCTCTTCGGCCATAGAAGGTAGTGCTATGGCCCCGATCCCATTTCACACATGGACCGCTCACTCCCAAGATGATGCTCTTTGGAGGTGGAGACATTGGGAGGAGATTAGCGCTGGAGAAGATACTCAGGCCCAGCCCTCTCTGTGCCATAATCCTTGGGAGCACAGGAAGACACCTAGCAGGCTGGAGCTCCACCCTGCCCCACCATTGTGAGGCTGCAGCAAGAAGGCGAGGTGTCTCCTAGTATGCAACGCCTGGTCCCAAGCTTAGTCTCCAGTGCTGTAGAGGAGCGATGTCTGAGATGCCACAGTGGAGCCCAGGCCTGGGGCTTGGGATGCAGACTCCTGGAGGCCCTTATTCTCCCTGCTCCTGGACTCTGCTGCCTAAATCCCACCACGCCTTCATGAAGCCACCCGTGGTTCCAAGGTCATCTTCTTCCACACTGCGTGCCCTCTTCTTTTTCCAGCCTTGGGTTCCAACTACGTGGGCATCATCTGGCTTGCAGGAGACCGCCCTGGCAGATGCCATCATCTTGATATTTAATCGGCAGAGCCTCCTTCGAAGCAGAGCTGCAGGGTCTTGGTGAGGACAGAAGTGTCCTGGTGTGGGTGGCCAGCTGGCTACTCCCGCTGCACCTTTGAGGCTGCTAAATCCTGAAGGCAACAGCAGGCAGCTAGGGCTCTTCCTGGTGTACCTTAGCTCATTCTCCCCATAGCTGAGAGCCACTGCAGACTCCACAGATGTTTGTTGACTGAATGAATGAAATTTTTAGCACATGAGGAAAAATATCCAAATAGTACAAAAGAGGTGTGCAGGGAATATCCAATTCTTCATTCACCCTCCCTTTCTCCCCAGTTTTCTACTCAAGCCTCAGCTTCTGCCAGCTGCTTGGGTCCCTTTCAGATCAGCCCTCACAGCAGGTGTCCATGTGGGTATGGCCAGCCCCCTCTGTTCCACTCACCTTCCCCAGGGATGTAAGCTGACCACCTTACATGAGGAGTCCCTGCCGAATGTGGCATATGGCTCTGCCCTTCAAAGCGTGCCCCTGAAGGTCAGGGGGGCCTGACTTGCCCAGTAGAAACCCTTCCCCTTCAGGGAAATCTACTGTGTGAGTGAAGGTGTAGAACAACCTGTGTCCGGTGATGGTGGGGTCCGCTTCCCTCCCTGGGTCCGCTGGTCCTCAGAGGCTCAGGACGGATGTTGTCTCCTGGCTTCTGGCACAGACTGTTGGGCTTCTGCCTCAGTCTCTTCAGCTTTCGGGAAGTTTCTTCAGTGCTCTGTCGTAGACCCATCAACCTCCTGATACAGACTTGCATGGGACACTGCAGTGAGCTGCCGCATGCAGACCGTTCTGCACACTCCCTCCTCCAACTCTGCGGCTGGCCATTGTAAGCTGATCTTGTAATTTCGTATACATTTGTAGATCTTGTAAACCCTGACTGATACAGCTGGGATGGCAGCCCAGGGGCAGGGCACGGTGGGAGTCAGTGTGCTTAGGCCCAAGCTTTATGTGGGCTTCCTGGTGGGCTCCCACCTGCCCATGGCCCGACAATGCTGTGGGGTGTTGGTCTGATGGGGTGTGCTGGGCCCATCCACCTGACTTCTGCCCTCACTCTAAAGCAGGAGCCAACAGACGGTGGCGCAGGGCCTGCCTTGGGCTGGCACTGGGCAGGAAGATATGTCCTGCAGTGGATGCCAAGTCTGGGAACAAGAACCTCGTTTCTTGTAGCCAGGAAGATTCCATTTATTTGCACGAAACTGGGAAGGATAGGAAACTTACTGTGATGAAGGAGTTGATTGCTTTTCTGTTAGAGGCTCAGGAGGCTTCTAGGATGCCATCTCCTTCCCTCCCCTGCTCCTTGGTTTCATGTGAGTGCTAATGAGGCTCACCCTTGCCAGGGGAGGAGGAGGGAAATCAGGCCCAAGTGGAGTCTGTGGATGTCTGGCGGGACATAAAGCGTGTGGCCAGTCCATCTGTGGGTGTCCTCCCTCCGAGGAGAGCGCCTCCCTGCCTGGTTGCAGCTGGCTCTGCACCTCCAGGGTGCCTGACATCTTGCTCTCGGTGGAGAGAATCTGGGCAGCAGTGAGGGCGTGGTCTGGGGACTGCAGGAGCCCAGGGCAAACTGAAGTCCAAGTGATATCACCGTGCCAGTTGAGTATATGACTCACCTGCTACATCCTTCATGGGCCAGGCTCCGAGCTCTAGTGGGTGCCATGGAGAACGAACTGTGTGCTTCTCTTGCCCAGGACACAGCTCAGCACTGGAAGGCAAGTCCTGCAGCAGGGGCCTAATCTGGCCCAGGATGCCGTGCCGTTCCCTGATCAGGGTGAGATGTGCTCCCAGAGGACAAGGATGGAGTGAGGTGCTGGTGGCCCTGGGGGGGTCACCCAAGGGTATCCTGGCCTCCTGGAGGCTACACTGAGATTCTAAGCCGGGGCCACTCTTACCAATGCAGTGGGAGCAGGGCCATCTCTGCCCCCACAGGTACCCAGTCACGTGAGACCCAGGGGTGCACCAGCCCTGAGCACAAAGTTCCTTCTGTACTTTCTGCGCTTAGCAGAGTTTGGATTCTCTCTTGTGAACTGCCTGATTTCATCTGTCCATTGGCTGTCTGCCACATGTATCTTCTCATCTAACGGATGCTTACCAGGCATGACATCCCTCACCCTCAGCAGGGCCGGTGTGATGCTGGGCACACCTGCCAGCTATGAGGCTGGGTTGGTGCCGCAGAGCTGAGCCCCACTCTGACTTCTCAGCATCTTGATGTCTGCTCACCAGCCTCGCTATTAACCTTCTCAAAGCCACTCCTGTGCCTGCTGGCTGAGGGCAAACTGAGATTCCTCTGCCCCTGGGTGCCGAAGTTCCAGATGGGGGTGGCTGAGGACATGAACAACGAACACTAAATTACCAGCTGAGGTGGCTTCAGAAAGGGATGAATGTGGACAGAAGGACCTGGAGGGTCAGGAAGGGGTCCCCCCAGAACTCCAGCTGGAGTTCTGAGGTTTCAAGTTCTGAGGTTTCAAGAGCTGGGATCAGGCAGGGTCTTAAGAGGCCCCTGGGTCCTAAAGGAGCTGCTACTGTGACTAGGCAAACCTGCTCATGATGTAGGGGACTCATGAGCATCAAAGCTTAGAGCCTATTAAAGAGAAGAAAAAATGCCATAGCCAGCTCTCTACATATCAGTATAAAAAATAAGTCTCCAAATAATCAAAGTTGCAGTAATTGTTTTGCATACAAAGGGAATCACTGGCGTTGTCTCCCACATCGAATTCTCATGGGAGCAGCTATGCTATAGGGCACAGCCCAGCAGCCTGCCCACCTGACTCCTAGCCCAAAAGGAGTACCTCACAGTGGGTCCCCGATCTCCAAATTCCCAGCCTTTAGATCCACGAGTCCAGTGAACCTTTCTTCTTTATATAAATTTCTCAGCCTGTGCTTCTCAGTTACAGCAACAGAAAATGGACTAGAATGGCAGCTGCCCGCATCTGATGCTCCGGAGACCTAGGCAGACCCATGGCAAAGGTGCCAGTGCCTTGATCAGGGAGTAGGGAGTGACACAGGACACAGGTGGGTGACACAGTTTATTGTCAAGTTAGGCAGTGTGGGGGATGACCTGGCTCAGCCTCCCAGGCAATCAGAGAGCCAGTGGAGAATGTGTCTCATGGGAAAGGGCCATTGCAGAATTTTGAAACCAATTCCTGGCTTCTGTCAGTTGCAGACTGTGCGGGGCATGGAGGCTTTGATTTCTGATGTCACTGGGTCCTGGGGCAGCAACCGGAAGTCAGGCAGAGAGGGTGAGGGCCACAGCAGGGTCATGGCCAGTACTGTAGCTGCTCACCAGAGGCAGGACAAGCAGTAAGGGCTGCACCTCCAGACCACGCTGCCTGGGGCCAAGTCTTTTCCCTGGGCATTTCCTACCATGGGCCTTGGGGTGAGTTGTTTTATTTATTTATTTATTCCTTAAACTTTTTATTGAAAGTTAACACAGGGAGGGAGAAGTGTGGAAATCCCAAGCATGCCTCTCAATACACTTCACACACGGAACACACCTGTGCATCCAGCCCCTGGCACCCCAGGACGCCCTCCTCACCCTCACTGAGGTAGGGGCTCCTCAGAGGTAATCACTGTGATGACGCTGGATGCAGCCCAGTAGGGTTTTTGTTTCACGGGATGGAGCCAGGCGACACTCATGCTCTGTCCAGTGTCCAGCCCGTCCACCCTGCCCACATGGTGACACTGGGCCACATGGCCGTGCAGGTTATGCTGCATTTGTTTTGTTGCTGATTGCTGTTTCCTAGTGATGCTTTGAGCTCAGGGCGATTTGAAATACTGTGGCAGGGAACCTTGTACACCTGGGTGGCCAAAGTCTCTCTCGATTACTTGTGTCTCCCCCAGCTTTGTGAGGACAGCAGCAGTGCAGCCCCTGTAAATGCCTGTGTGGTGGGAAGCAGGCATGAGGTAGGTGCAGCCAGGGCTTTGGCTTCTGACCTGCATGGGGGTCTGGGACCTCGGACCCCACTTGCTGGGTGTCAGGAGGAAACTCCTGAGGGCGAGGAGCTGAGAAGGGAAATTCCAGGGAGTAATTTCTGCAGCCGGCTGTGAACACACAGGGACAAAATGCCTGAGCTCAACCGTATCAGGAGACCCCTCGAGTCACTGCCAAGAGTCCTCATTTGCTTTTCTTTGGGAGCAAAACAAAATCTTTCAGACCTGTGACTTGGCTAATCACAGGGAACATCTGTGGCCTCCTAAAAATATCTGCTTTGTGCCATTTTGTGGAGCACAATATTTAGATAGCCGATGGCGTAATTAAATCGATGTTTAGTTAACTCCTGGAGACAGCTGGAGGCTCCCATGGCCCAGGACGAGATTTATGGGCAGCCTGGGCCAGGAAGGGCTGGGAGCTGCGCTGCAGGCTCTCGGTTGGGCTGGGTGAGCTGGAGGCGCCAGAGAGGGGGATGTGTGGGATTGAGGAAGCCCAGTGACAGAGGCGGCATGGCTTGCTGGGGCAGATGGATGAGGGTTTCCCTAGGTTTGCCTGGCAGCCCCAAGTGTTAGTTCCCCCCAGGCAAAGATTTTTAGCAGTCCTAAATAACTGCTTCTAAAGTGTTGGTTTTGCTGTCTTGTAGCCCAAGAGGTGACACGGGGTGAGGGCACAGTGTCCTAGAGATTTCTACTGTTTCTGGAGCATTCCAGATGCTGGTGGGGTTTTTTGCCAGCACTGGGCTTCCTGTTGGTCAACAACAAAGACAAGAACAGAGCAAAAGCCGTGTTCAGGTGCGCGGCCTCAGGCCTCGTCAGTTGGGTGCTTTCTCATTGGAGCCCTCAGATGCCTGTGAAGCCAGGCCTAGCCAGAGGCACAGGGCCGGGGGGGGGGTGGGCACTGAGACTGTGGGGCCTCACCAGGGTGCAGGTGCCAGCTTGGTGGGGTAGCATACAAGGGGCCTCTGGGTCAGGGAGGAGGACTGGGCTGGCACCTTCCCCTGGCCTCCTGTGAAATCTTGATGTTTGTGTGAGGAAAAAGGACAGTCCATCGACACTGCCAGCCCCTAAACACTCATTCCTTCCTTCCTTCATTCATTCTGTCATAATTAGTAAGTACCTGCTGCCTAGAGTGTCTCCATGTCTGAAGGCCATATTCTGTGTCTAAGGGAAGGCAGTGGCGAGCACGATGCCTTCCCTCGCCAGGCCACGCTGTGTGCCTCAGAAGGGACAGCTCAGGGGATCTTCAGAGGCTGAGTTGGAGTTGACACCGATTTCCTGAGGAATGAGGTCAGAGCAATAAGTGGGAGGAGACCTAACATGGGGCAGATGTGACACCATTCCAGGCAAGGGAAACAGTGTGTGCAAATGCCCTGTGGCTGGCAGAGCAGGATGAGTATCAGGACAAAGATGAAGCTGGGGGCTGGGGAGGGAAACCCTGTAGAGGACAATGACAGAAGGGTGGAAGGTACAGGAGGAATCAGGCATCGATGGGGCAAGCATTGGTGGTTATCCTCATGCCAGGAAAATACCTGTGAAGGTCTGACGCCCAGGTTGCCTTGTTTTATTCCAGAAGAGAAGGTTGGGTGGGAAATGGCACTTTCTACCTGGAGTCAAAGACTCTCAAAGCTGGACTTGCCAGGATATTTAGAGTTTTCTCCTTATGTTGAAATCTGTGACCCTAGTCATCTTCAAACCCTGATGGTGACCATCATGATGGAGGTGGTTTTGTGACATCACTGAAGGGACAGTGATGAAAGCCTTAACCCCATGACTCTGCTCCAGGGGCAGGGGCTCATGTCAGTGTCTTCCCAGGCAATAACCAAATGGGTCTGTAAGGAGACACAATCTGAGAAACCACTGAGGGAAAAGGAAGGCCGCTATCTTGTATCTTTTTTTTTTTTTTTTTTTGGTCTTTTTCGTTTTTATCGGTACCAGGGATTGAACTCACGACTGCCTGCTTGCAAGGCAGGCGCTTATGCTGCTGAGCTAAATCCCCAGCCCCTGCCATCTTGTATCTTGTTAGCTACCATCTTGTTTCCATGTCTGAAGGCCCCAAGACTGTACACGTGTGGCCAGGCAGTGATGCCATGGGCAGGATCGGGATGTAGAGCTCTGAGAAGTGTGCTGGAGGATCAAAGGATGTGGTGGCATCCTAGTTCTGTGACCGACCAGATCTGTGACACTGTCTTTGCCTCTCACATGGGCTCTTCTCCTTCACAATGGTGAACACCACTTCCTCTGGATGGCTATATTATAAAACATTGGTTGATGTTTAGGAATTAATGGAAAAAGGGCGGTCAGAGTAAGAGGTAATGGTTGGGGTTCAATTAACTGGCACTGTGGTCATGTTTTACCACTTCTCACCTGAATAAGTACTTGCTACTTATTCAGGAGAATAAATAATGTTTTGTTATTTCCCTGAAGTTATTCCCACTTGGAGGGCAAGGACCTACGGACATCTTGACCTCAGAAAGATGGTGGCACTTCCTCTCCCAACCCAGAAAACTAGAAACCTAAAAACTGTACTAAGTCACAAGTCAAGTATCAAGTATAAGACAGACTAGCTGAATTTGGGTGTGTTCTCTAATATTTTGAAACATTATTATACCAAGTTGTTACCATTTTTAATGTGAATTTAAATGCTACAACTCAAACAGTTTAATATAAAATTACAACCAGGTTTCATTTTGTAGCCCAAAGGCAAAATATGATTCTAAGAAATTAAAGATTTGCTGAGAATAGTGAAGTTTAGAAGTTATTAAGATGGACATGAGCTGCATAGATGCTCCTACCCAGGGTTGGGAAAGGGAGGGAAAACCCACAGTGTTTGTGTGAGATGTGAGCTGGGATTTACCCTGGGTCTTCAGGAGAGCATCTCTCTCATAAATGCATCTGCCATGTAGCACATAGGGTACAAAAACTCCTGGGTGCCTTGAACTTTGTGTGGCCATGGTGGGCATTTGCTCTGCAGCCTGTCATTTAAGAGTGTCCTCTTCCAGGCACAAGGCTAAGGTGGGTCAGGATCTGAAACCAGGTCTGTTGGACCTCAGACATCTTGTGGTGAGAGATTTATTAACCCTGATCTCCTATCACAAATTTTTTTTTTTAAGTCAAAGAACCAGACAGGGTTTCAATATTGTCTAGAGCAGGGCTTGCTCTTTAGAGTTGGATAAAGTGAGACACAGGAAGGTAGGGCCTGACGACAGAGCCAAGGCCTGTTCCACGCTGGCCACCAGGGCCCTTCCTGCATCTGTCCATTTTCTGGTGCACATAACAAAGGGCCACAGACCTGGTGAGTTATAAAGAAAGGTTTCTTTTGGATCACAGTGCTGGTCTAACAGAAAGCATTTCGTCTGCTGGAAGCTCCTTCTGCTTGAGGTCTATGATATTGCGAGCTCACCTGTCTGATTGCCCCTTCTGATAAAGGGTCCACTCTGTCCCTGTCCTGAGCACCTCCCCATGGCATCTTGTATCTTTTTCCTTGTGAAGACTGAAGTGGGGTGAAGGTTCCCCTTTTCCTGCCATGGGGCTTAGATTCCAATGGGAGGTATGCAAGGATGACTGCATACCAGCCCCGGTTCCTACTGCCCAGGGCTCAGCACCTCGCTGGGAGTGGGGAGGCGATGGATGAGAGGAACGCTCCCCGCCTCAGCTCACCTCTTCTTCTCCAGCTCCTTCCCATCACTTCTTGGGCGGGAAATTAGAGCAATGGTGAAGGCCAGGCCTCCATAAGAGACAGGAGAGTGGATCTGAGTCAGGAACCTAGAAACAATGATATTTTAAAGGAAACTAGCAAAGAACAAGTCAAGATTTCTTTCCTTTTCTGATTCGTAAGCGATACACAGAGCTCATGACAAAGTTGGCTAGTGAGTGATGAATTTTAATTTTTCTGCATCTCAGAGATGCTGCCGAGTGTTCATCCTCAGAGTCCGGAAGGCACAGTGTGGCCTGGCCTATGCCTTCATCACGTGCCTCTGATGTGAAATGATGTCACAGGGGAGCTGATGTCACAGGACTTGGCCATGGCTTTGGTTTTGCCTCCTTGGAGAAATGCAGTGGATGCAGACTCCGCACACAAGACCTGGCAAACTGAGATGCAGCTAGCTGACCAGCTTGTCTGGCAGCTGGATTTGCGCTGTCTACATTTCCTCATCTTGAGTGGCTCCCTCCTGTACACAATCGCCCAGCATTCTTACATCTCCCAAATGTCATTTCTGAAGCTGGGTTCCATGTCTTGAGTGCAGCAAATCAATTACTCAGAGCCTGAAGACACTGTCACAAGCTCCCTCAGGATGCTGTGACTTAACACAGTGCTGGTCCACCCTTGTGGATTGGCAGCTTGGTGGTAGGTTGGCTGATCAAGGCAGGCTGTGCTGATTCAGTCCTGCTTATTCCTTACATCTCAAATATCCGTGCTCTGCATTTGCCAGTTTCCCATTGCTATAACAACATACCTGAGGCCGAGTCATTTGTTAGGGTCAGAGGTGTTTGCAGCTCCCAGTTCTGGAGGGATGAGAGCACGGCCCCTACCTTTGCTCAGCTGTGGTATGAGTTTCATGGCAAATGGCCTCACGTTGGTGAGACCACATGGAGACAGGAAGCCAGAGGCTGGGAGGCCTGAGCTCTGCAGGACCAGCTCACTGCCCTGGGCTAATGTTACACAGGCTGTGTGGCTGACCCAGAAATGGGAGGCAAGGGTGTTTACTTCCGTGAGAAGTGGAGAGGAGGGTGGTAGACAGTCGTTACTGTCCACATCTGCTGCTTCACTTTGCTGTGGTGTCTAAAACATGACTGCAAGTTCTTAGCTTTTTTTTTTTTTTTTGGTACCAAGGATTGAACTCATGACCTCTGGTTTGCCAAGCACACATTTACACCACTAGATAAACTCCTGGCCTGACAGTAAATTCTTTGGTTTTCCTCCTATCACAAGGTGGGGTCTGGGTCTCCACCCCTCGGCCCTTGTGACTTCCTTGGTGAATGTAATATAGAATGACTTCCTGTGCTTCTGCTGGGCTTACAAAGATGTAAGAAGTCCTGCCACCTCCAGCTGCGAGTGGACAGACCATGCAGGAACACCAGCAATGTCCTGATTCTCAGTTAGGAGTCCCCGAACATGGCCACAGATACGGATGGTGCCCTTCTGCAAATCCAGGGAGATGCCAAGCCAGGATTGCCCAGTGGGTCCCAGGTGTCTCCCAGATCCATGAGCAAAAGCAGGACTGTTTCAGGTTGAAGCTACTGTTGTGGGCTGTTCCTTATGCACTCACTGTTACCTGGAAGGTCAAGCTGCCATTTCCATCATGGGAGGACACGTGCCACGGGGGTGAGTGGCAGTGCCCCCACTTGCCACGGGCACTGGCCTCGGATCAGTTCTGCCAGCCCTGAGGTCAGCTTCTCCACCTGTAAGATTGGGGATTGTGCTTTCTGCCTCAAGAGGTTGCTGCCAAATGCAGCAGCTAGCACCAGGCAGGGTGGTTAAGAGGCAGGCAATCAATATTGGTTGAATAAGCAACCACTATTCTGAACTGTGCTGACAGTGTGTGAGAGGGATGAGGGTGAGCACAGGCTGGGGAGACAGTGGGGGCCCAAAATGGGCAATGGAATGGCATGTGGTACTGCAGTCCAGCCCAGAGTACAGTGGTTGCTGAGTGTGCAGGTGTATGTAATGGTGTGTAGGTATGGGCACGTATGTGTGAAGTGTATATGTGTGTGTAGGTATGTATGTGGGTACATCTGTACATTCAACTCTTTAACAAGGAAGCGGACGCCCTCGAAGCTGCCGTGTGTGGAGCCTGTGTCCTTGGGTTCTCAGGAGAGCTCGACTTTATATCATGAAGCATGATACTTACAGCTTGTTGGGGAGGGGATGTTTTAGGAGTTTTACAAGTGGAGGTCAATGAATTGGTGTAGTCTGCTTCTGGAGGGCTTCTACACTATCTCAGCAACTTGAAGGAGCCTTCCTTTCCGGCAGGCTTTTTATTAATAATATCCACAGTGCGGGCGGTGCACATAGCCAAGTACATGGCGTGACAAGTTCACCTAACAGAATACAACACAAACACCCTCACAAAACAGCACTCAGAGCGAGAAAGAGGATGTCCTCAGTGTCTCAGAGACTCCTCAGGGTCTTGGGAATTCTCTGCAGGCCCCCACCTGTCCCCCACCCTGGGGAGCCACAGTCTCAAAATAAGATGGCTCACTTTCCCCAGTTTAGCTTGTTACATAATTAGAGTCCTGCACTCTGCATGCTTCTGTGTCTAGATTCTTCAGCATGCCATTTTGTCTGGGAACTTCTTTGTTCTTTTCTTGAGGCAGGGTTTTGAACTCATGCACTCTTGCACACTGACTTATGCATTCCCCAGGCTGCACCATAGTTTGTTTGACGAACTTACTGCTCTTTGGAAAAGAGGAACTGCCTCTGCTTTTACACACTATCAGCACATGATTTCTATGACCTCAAAATATGGGGGGAGGAGGGGATTTCTCCTCACCATCAAGCAAGCAGCAAGCAGCAAACAGTTCTGCAATAACAGATCCCAGCTGAGTGTTCTCTAATTGAACCCTGAAACCACCTTCCAGAGCCTAGCACCAGTCCCTTGCTGGGACTGCCATTCCCCATGACTGCCTGAGCCTTCTTAAATCCCAGTGTCTTATTCCCTGTCCTCACTGCTAACTATACAACATCCGACACACACAGCTTAAGGAATGAGAAGTTTATTTCAGCTCCTGTTTCACTCCATGCTTGGCCAGCTCCAAAGAAGACATAGCATGGTCAAGGTACAAGGTGGAGGCAAAGCTGCTCTCCTCATAGCACCCAGTAAGCAGAGGGCAAAGAGGGGAGCCAGGAAGTGGGGTGCAGCCTTCCAGGTCACACCCTGGTGACTGGTGTCTACCAGGTCCTGCCTTCCAACAGCAAGCCAGCTATGTAGCATTCTACCATCCAGTCACCTTTCAAAACTCTACCTTTGAGTCCATGAGGCTGTTGTGTGATATATAATATAAACCATAACACTGATGTAGTTTTCTTAAGATTCTGATGGGCCTGGCTATAAATTAGGATTTATGCAACACCACCCTCAGGGTCTGATATGCTGGAGTGGCCCACAGAGTCAGGAGCACTACCAAGGGCATCACAAGGGATATGAGGGGAGAGGCAGGTAGGGCGAGGTAGTCCCTGTCCTCTCTATGGGTGCCTCCTTCCAGGCACCTTAAGTTCCAGCTATTCCAATCTCCCCAAATGCCGTCTTTCTGGGTTTTTGTGGAGATGCCTCTGCATGGGTGTGACTGGCAATAGCTTGAGACAGTAAGGTGGTCTCTTCAGTTTTTTGGCCTCCTGCTGGATTTTCCCCATTTGCCCAGGTTGAGTTCCAGGAATGGCAGGCAGACGGCTTGTTCTTCATAGTCCCTCCTTGACGGGCTACCCCAAGACCCTGGGGAAAGATTTGGTTCTACAGAGGTTTGTTCAGGAAAAGGCTCACACAGCCCCCCAGAACCTCACTCTTCACTGTTAGTGGCTTGGGATAATGGAGACTCAGTATTAGTCTTTCCCATAAGAAAACTACATGAATAGCCACATTTGTTCACTTCCTGCTGTGTCCATCTTTCCTGCAGTGTGACTTTGTGGCTTTTCCAGTCAAGGAGAGAGTCTGTGTCTATTCCTTTGAGCATGAGCTTTGATTTGCTTTAGCCAGCAGGTGTAGAGAGCCCCGGGGAGCCATCCTGGGTTTGTGACCTGCTCCACTGTGTAGGATGCCAGGGCTTGCTTGGTGGAAAAACATGCCAGAGCTGAGCTATCCCTGTTGAGTTCCAAACTTAGGATGGTTCCCAGACAGGACAAGCAAAGCCCACTTGCCCTGATGGAAGATGTAAGGGAGTATACAGCTGAAACCAGAAAACCCCAAACTCAAAGTTGGCAGCTAGATAAGTTGTTTTAGAGAAATTTGTACAGTGTATGTCAGCTTTCTGCTCCTGTGACAAAATATCCAAGTAATCATAAAGTTTTGTTTTGGCTAATGGTTTCAGAGATTTCAGCCCAGGGCCATGGACCACATTGCCTTTCATAAGCAGAACACTGTGGTAGGGATCATGAGATGGAGCAAACTGATCACCCTAGAAGCACAGAGAGACAGGAAAGGACCATGTTCCCTGTCCCCTTCAAGGGCACACCCCCATGACCTAAATTTCTTGTACTAAGCTCCAGGTTCTAAAAGAGTTTCCTCCTCCTAGCAGTGCCATGATGGCAACCAGCCCTTTGACACATGGGCCTTTGGGGACACTTAGCCAAACCATAGCACAAAGTGGTAGATAGCCTATCGAATCATTTGGGTGATCCAGCCATTTACTCTGGGCATTGTAGACGGGTGATACCCATAGCCACACCAGGCAGCTCATACGCCTGCATCACTGACCTTAATTCTCATAGATGGTGACAAAGAAAAACTCATCTGTCAATGAACTCAGGAGCAGAGGACAGCCAAAAGTTACTTCTGCCTCCAGCGTTTATTTCTGAGCTAAGGACCAAAATTAATGTCCTATCTGATTACTCTCCTTCCTCTATTGTAGCTTCCTTGTTTTTCCAACGGAAGAATCCAGAAGACTCTGCTTTGTCAGAACCAATGCTGCTTCATCAAAGGCAGACTCCAGAAACAAAAATTCCTCAGTCCCAACTGTTCAGCTGGCTTCTGGGCCACTCAGGAAGAAGTGGGAACTTGCCTTTGTGTTGCTCTAAGTGGGAAATTATGAGCACAACATAGCAAAATTGAAAGAATTAGTAGCAAATTGGAAAAATTAATGTGAGGGAATAAGATGGACAGGAGCGAAAACGCTAACCAGGCACAATGGCAGGCAATGAATGGAGGGAAATGGGAACTCCCTTGGTGACACCAGGGCAGTGTCCGTCTTGCCGTTGCCTCCCCACCACGTCCCCTCCCAGACTAGTTTTGTTTCTCAGATATTTGCCTGGCTGCTTAGCATCCTGGTCCCACCCATGGGTGGGTTGAACTCACTCTTGGCTGTGCAGGTCCTCAGTTCCCAGTACCAAGATGGTGTGAGTCCAGACTGACTCCGACTGGCCTGTTTCTCCTCTGCCAGGGTCTTGACTGCCCTTGGAAGATGTGTCCTGTGTCCACAGACTGTTCTTAGCATGCAGGTGAGGGTGGAGGATGATTTAGGTTGGTGGTTACCAATCTGCAGTTGATTAGACAATTAGACTAGGGACCGTGCAAATTTATTTCTAGCGTCAATCTTAGATGGAGAGAGAGAGAGGGGAGATCTGCAGCCATGGTTACCACCAAGAGCAGGGGATCAAGAGAGAAGGAGCAAGGAGTTCTCTTTTCAGTGAGTGTCTATGTTTTGGAAATTTTGAATTCAATGACTTTTTAAAGAATTAGACTGTAGGGGGCTTGGCTCAGCACCTAATGCCTAGTACCAAAAAAAAAAAAAAATTAGACTCTTAAGGAGATAATTATTCATAGGCTATTGGTGATTTTGAGGTGAGGCCTGGCGATCAGAAGAGCTGTCTGACCTGTAGTGGGAAGGGTGAGGAATCAAGGCTTATGCAGGACAAAGCCTTGGAGGTCACTTCCGCTGCTCTCGGAAGTGAACAGGTCAGCCCTTGCCTCTGTGGGATGGAGCAGGGGTAAGTACACCAGGGCTTGTCATGGAGTAGGTGGTTGGGAAGCAGCTTGTCACACTGATGTACAGAGAGAATGCATGTGCTAAAATTGACATTTGTATTTCTTTTTTCCTCTTTGGTGTAGTAAAATTGATTTTAAAGGCTTACTATATGTCAGCTATTATTTTTAGGTGTAGGCTATACCTGTCAGTGCCAATTAATAGAAAACAGCTTAGTTGACTCATCCTTTAGTATTACAACTACCTACCAGTGGTATCTTTTTCCCTTGATTGAATTGGGCTTTTAGCCTTTAATCTATGGGGATGTTTGCCATCTGGAATACTTAAATTTTATGTAATGAGCATTTTCTTCCATAATTTCCTCTTTGTGTACAGAAGAAAACTTCCATGTAAGATTTTATGGATCTCTATTAATTCTATTTTAGTTATCTTCTTTCTACATCTTGTTCTTTAAGGCAGCTGAAATGTGTTTTGGGGTCTACTGTAGCGTGGGTCCCAAACTTTGTTTTCAGGGAGTGGCATTTAGATGCTCTGACAGGGCCACAGCTCCAAGTCTGGGTAGGCTCCGGGAAGGACTCAGGCCCAAGCTCAGCTGGCATCTTGAGTCAAATTAAACTCTGCTCAGCTCTGAGCCAGCGCCCCTCTGGGCTGGAGGTTGGGGTATTTGGCTGTCAACTGGCCATCTGCTGCCCCCTCCAGACATCCCCCTAGCCCAAGTCCTCAGAGCAAAGTTCTAGGCAGCGTGACCATAAGTTTCCCACCATCCAGGATACACTTGAAGGTAGAAGGGGGGCCACTAATGGCCACACAGAACTGCTGGTATAAACCAGAATTTTCCCAGGCAAAGCGGCGTTTTCTGCTTGCCTGCAGAGGACGAACTCTCCCTTCTCTGAAGACGGGGTTGATGCCTATCTATTCTGTTCAGAGAGAGTTACGCCTTGGTTGCTCAAAATACTGGAGCTCATTTCTGGATGAGCAAAAGACCACTGGCCAGGACGGGGCCGATGACATCCCTTTCTAGGGGGGAGACAGTGAAACGTGGGGGTTGAAGAAGAATTGGCCTGTATCTATTAGGGTGTGTGTAACTCTGTACCGCACGGAGATTTGAAAGGATTGGGGGTTATTTTCAGAGGAGTTCACGGCATTTCAATGAAACAATTTGCACATTTGTGGATCTCTGTTAACCTGCGTGTGGCAATTTCATTTCCTAGGACCAGAATGGCCACATTTTTTAGAGAAAGAGTGGTCTGATTGGCTCTTTTAAAAAGACAAGTGATAACTGTGAGGATTTCCCTGTCTCTCCGTTTCAGCACCAGAGCACAGCAGCAGCAAGCTTAGGAAATTCTAACAGTGTCATGGTTGGCTGTTGGCTCGCAGAGTTGGACCAATATGTGTCCTTGAGTTTTTCTGCAGTGGTGGCTGCCAATTGCTCTGTGTGTGTTGCTGTCCCTGAAGCTTCGCTCAGTACGGAGAAGGTGGGGTGGGCAATAGCTTGGCACCTTGAGTGCAGTGTAAATGGAAACGGCTGATGCTCTGGGAGCTGTTCTTGCTTTGAGAGTCAACCCTGCATCGGGAAACAGTTTAGAAACACCGTTTTGAATAAATCCGAGTCAGTAGGATGATGTTTTTCCTTTCTGTTGACTGAGTGGGAAAGAGGGATATAGAGGTTCATTTTGCTACCCCAATATATACTGGTCGGGGTTTACCTTTTGCTTTAGAGGGTACAATTGGAAAGTGAGCACCCTATAAAGAGGTCAGTGCTCCAAACCAGTCTTACTGGTTTGCTTTGGTTGCTGTGAAAAATCATCTCGACCTTAGTGACTTTAAGTGACAGACACTTATTCTCTTGTACATGAGTTCAGGGATGACCCTCCTGAGAATGCCTGGGGCTGAGAAGGAGGGGAGGGGGGCAGAGATCCCTGTTGCCTTCAGAGCACTGCAGGGTGGGGCCTAGGTACCAGTTAATAAAAAATTAATTCTCTCAATCACATCTCTGGAAACTTGAGAGACCCTTACTTGTCTGGTGAATGACATCATTTTCCTCTCCAGATCTGTTCAGCCAGACACGCCCACCTCGGAGTCGGTCTTGAACCAGAGTGTGTGTGTTCTTGGGGTTTCTCTGCCAGCTGTCAGGGCCTCTCTTCCTGGGGGTCTGGCTGACTCTTTGGGGGGACCTTGCTCCCCCTGCTCCTGCTCCCTCCCTTCCCTTCCCTTCCATGAGCATGGACCCCAAGAAGACCCCTTGAAAGGTCTCCTGTGAACTCACCCTCCTCCTGGTCTGCTTTGCAGGGACCCGATCTGTCCAGCAACGTTGCCACTGAGTCAAGTGCTAATCATGATCCTCGGCAGGGTCAGGCTCAGTTTTTTGCTTGACAGCCCTTCCTCAGTGACAGTTCCAGGAAGCATCTGATGTTCTCCTTAAGCGTTCAGGGAAAGTGCCAGCTCACACGTACCAGTGACATCTCCACTCAGTAGGCGAGAGTTTTTGTTTCTTTTTAAATTGAGGTATAATTTATATAGCGGAATGCAGATTTTAAATGCACAGTTCCATGAGTTTTGACGAATGTGTACGCCTGTGTAACCAACACCCTCACTATGACAGAAAACATCTCCCTCATTCCAGGGAACTTTCCTGTGCTATTTCCCAGCCTGTCCCTCTATACCCTCCATGGGACAAACCTAGTTTCTGTGCCTGCTGCGGCCACTTCTAGAACTATACACATGTAGCATCATAGGACATGAGCTGGCTTGTGTCACTTAGCAGAATGACTTTGGGAGCCCTCTATGGGACTGCATGCATTATCATTTCTGTCTGTGTGTTGCTCCATGTGCCACCATTTATCCATTTTCCTGTTGATGGTGACTTGGGCCAATTTTATCTTTGGCCTCCCACAAACACCCAGGTACAAGTGTTTGTGAAAGACCTTATGAAGAGATATGCTTGTGTGGACATGAAAAACAATGCCATTTCTTCCACATGGCAAAGAGTAGACTTGGAGGCACAGAGGTAAGTGTGTGTTTAACTCTAGAAGATGCTGTCTAAAAAAGCTTTGCCTATTTATCTTTCCCAGGGTGAGAGTTTGTCTCTTAACTCATAGACTCAGCAAATGTTATACTCCATGAGAATCTGGGAATTTTCTCATACTTTTTAATCAGGTACTTCTGGTGTTAGCTGAGAAGAAAACTGTACTTCAGGAATGGTGAGTGTAGCTCCAGGCAGCCAACCAAGCCCCCTGAGGGTCATGCTTAACCTAAAGTTCATAGAATCCTGCATTCTCTATGGTGCCCTTGAAGTAAAAAAAAAAAAAGTCAAAGAACCAACCACAGAGCTTGGTAGAAGTACAGTGACTCATATGGTGTTCTCTCTCGTGGTGGCTTTGCAGTGTTCCCCTGACCCGCTCCTCCTCCCCACCGCTCTGAGCCAGGTTTCAGGAGGTTTAAGGCCGGGAGACCCAGCCCCTCCCTGTGCTTTACAGATTGCAATTTAGGTGCAGAGCAGTGAAGCAGAGTAGCACAATCGTGTAACAACAAGGACAATTACTAGGATCTGTTTCCTTAACCAGCTGCCAAGAAAAATGAAATTGCACAGAGCTCTGCTTTGTCCATTAAGTGGGGGCAGCGGGAGATTGGCTGAATGCCCCAGCCTTTGCCAAGGGGCACTGGCGATGCTTGAGACCTGCACTTTGCCCCGCTGACAGGGAAACTGCTATCAGCTCCTCAGAAGGCAAAGGGACCTTTGTCTTCCAGGAGAAACTTTCAACTTTCGCTTCAGCAGCCTCAGGGTGCAGCAGGCACACAGGAAATCCACACGGACGGCACTATTATTGTACCAGAAGGGACGCCAGCAAGTGGCAACAGCGATTAGAAACACAGGCGTCAGACTGCAGAGAACGGTCCAGAAATAGCAGCCTCCTCCAAGCCCCAGACAGGGAGATCAGTGCGGCAGGGAGAGGATGACAGCGATGCAGGGGACACTTGGCTCTGTGTTCTGTCTGTTGGCAAAGTGAGCATCTCCTCCTCCTGTTTGATGTGGGAAGTCAACAAGGGGTCAGCCGGACCCCACTGTGGGCTTGCAGTGCACAGCTGCGAGCTGGCCTGGGGGTGCTGGTTCTGGACACGGTCCTGGGCAGACGGAGACCCAGGGCACAGAGGCCAGTGCTGCAGTGGGACGGCTTCCTCCTGAGCACCTCAATCTCAGCACGGTGAGAGGAGCCAGAGATCAGAATCTCGTTCCTGCACCCACTGTGAATCAGCTGTTGGCACATCTCTGCCTCATCGGAGGTCTTCCTTCATCTGTAAAGACCTCTCGCTCTCCCTCTCTGTCTCTGTCTCCGTCTCTTTTTTGAAACAGGGTCTTGGTATGCAGTCCAGTCTGGTATCGAATTTACAGTGATCCTCCTGCCTCAGCCTCCTGAATCCTGGGATTATAGACGTTATAGACACCTGGCTTGTTCTTTCTTTCTATCTTGACTTCAAAAGCCACTATTAAGCACTTACTATGTACTTGGCATGAGGAGAAGCTTCCAGGTTGGGTTCCTATTCATAGGACATGGGCAATCTGGTCACTTTCCTGGTTGTTCTCTGTCGTGACCACGTTTTACCGTTCTCCTTGCGTGTAATTTCGCAGCACCTCCCAGCAAAGAGGGAGAGTCTGAGCCCCCAGCTCCCGCCTGTGGGGTAGCTCATGTGACTTGCCTGGAACTGTAAAGCGAGGTGGAAGGGAAGTATGCCAGTTCTGTGCCCAGGCTTTAGGCGGCCTTTCTTTCGTGTTTCCTCCTCGTGTCTCCGATGCTGCCACGAGAAGACAAGTTCAGGTGAGTCCCCGGATCTGGGCACAGGGCCAGGGACACATGAACAAGCCACGCGGCGGAGGCTGTCCTCCTCCATTGGAGACCTCGGACACAGACGCGAGCCCAGCCCGGGTCAGCAGCACCGGCTCCTGGCCTAGCGGGGGGCCTTGGCTGCTGCAGAGCACTCAGGCGATCGGCCACATGGACAGCAGGGAAGGGACAGAAGGCCGCTCCGCGGTGGGCACAGGGGCCCGCGCAGCCCTGGACAGAGAGGAGCCAGGCCCCGAGGGAGGCAGGGCGCAGGGCTCCCCACGGTTCACAGCCAGCAGGATCCGCGCCCAAACATTAGCGGAAAACTGTAAAATCACAAACAACAAAACAGCATCAAACAGTATAACGATGGTTTACGCAGCATCGACACGGCCTTGGATGTTACAGGGAATCCAGAGACGACGGGCGGAGCAGGCGCGTGTCCGGTTCCGTGCTGTGTCAAGTGCGGAGGCCTCTTCGGCTTTTGGGGTCCACAGGGACCCTGAACAACCCCTGGTGGGACAGAGGGACAGACGACTGTGCTTTTTGGTTTGCACGGTGTTATAGAAACTTTTAGTTGCCAACATTTTTAAGTGGGAAGATTTCTTTTTTTAAATCAGATTTTATTACATTTTAGACATACATAATGATCACGTTCATCATAAAGAATTTATACTTGCACATGATTTTTAAATCAAAGAGATTAAAAGAAAATAAAACAATAAAAACCAAAACTGAAGAACCGGTATAGGATTTCAAAACAAGCTGATAGGAAATTAATAATAATCATTATATTGCACATTGTTTGCTTCAAAATAGCTGATCAGACTGCAAGGTACAGGCATGCAAAATAGATCAAGTAATACAAGCAATCACAGTTTCTTTCCCTGAATTAAGAGGATCAATAGTACAATTATCTTAACTATCTCGTGTATATGTGTGTGTGTGCGTGTGTGTGTGTGTGTGTGTGTGTGTGTGTGTGTGTGTGTATTTTTTCCCTTTTTTCTTTTCCTCCACCCCACTTGCTCTTTTCTTTTGGGTAGTCTCATTCCCTGTCACAGTGTCTGTGGTACCTTTTGGACCTTATTTAATCTTTCAGCTTCTTACATGAGGAAGACAATACTATGTTTATGTATGTACACGATGCATCTTGCTTTTACTCTCCATTCCCTTCCCTTCCCTTCAACCCCTCCTCCCCTCCCCATTTACTGAAGCTTTGTTTCCATGTTTTCTTTTTCTCATTTTCTTTTTTTAATTTTTCCTTCTTTTCTTTCCTCCTCCCCATTTGAACATTCTCTCCCTATTTCCCAATATCTATTATATATTTTGGTCCTAATTTGCACTTTTGGTTTCTTAAAGAGAAATAATGTGGCATTCACATGTGTATGCAATTTATTTCACTTAAAGAGTATAACAAGGTGCATCTATTTTCCTAGAAATGTTTCAAGGTTATCCTTCTTTTTTTGTCTTTTTGAGACAGGGTCTTGCTATGCAGTTCAGGCTGGCCTTGAGCTTACTTTGTAGCTCAAGCTGGTCTGGAACTCATAGTGATCCTCCTGCCTCAGTCTCCCGAGTACTGGGATTACAGGCATGAGCCCCCATGCCTGGCAAGGTTATCCTTCTTATGGCAGAGTAGTTCTCCATTGTCTGAAAAAACTACATCTTCTTTATCTGTTCACCAGGTGATGGGCAGCTGGGTTGTTTCTAAGATTTGGCTATTATGAACTGTGCTGCTATAAACATGGGTGTGCATATATTGCTGTGGTATGATGCTTCAACAAATACCAGTGCATCCAACTATATAAAACAAATACTTATGGACATGGAAGATCAAATAAACACTAACAATTATACTTGGGGATCTTAATACTTCATTGTTACAAATAGATTGACTAGATAAAAAAATCAACAATGAAATATTAGAACTGAACCAAACTTTTGAACAAATGGACTTCATAGATATCTACAGATTATTCCATCCCTTCACATCAGAATACACATTCTTCTCAGCTGCACACTGAACAATCTCCAAAACAGACTGCATATTAGCTCATAGACAATACTTACCTAAGTATAAAGGAATTGAAATTATCCCATGTGTATTCTCAGACGATAGTGCAATGAAATTGGAAATCAATGAAGAAAGAAACCACAATAAGTTCATAAACACATAGAAATTAAAGAACACCCTACTAAGCAACTAATGGGTCACAGATTAAATCAAAGAAGAAATTAGACAGTTTCGACAATTAAGCGCTGACAATACAACATACCAGAACTTATGGGGCACCATGAAAGCAGTCTAATGAGGGCAGGTCATAGCAGAGGACTCAGGAAAATAGAGCAAACTCAAATAAACAACTTAATGTTGAACTTCAAACTTGTAGGAAAAGAAGAGCAGGTGAACCTAAAGCTTGTATGAGGGAGGGAATTATACAGATCAGAGCAAAAATTAGTGCATTGGAGACGAAGAAAACAATGCAAAGAATCAATGAATAGGAGAGTCGGTTCTTTGAAAAATTAAATAAAACTGACAAATCCTTAACCAACTACTCAAAAAAGGAAAGAAAAGATTCAAATCCAAGTAGAAATGAAAAAGGTGAAATCACAGCAGACCCTGTAGAAATCCAGATCATCTATACCTACTTTGAGAAGAAATGGACAGATTACTAGATACATGTGAATTACCAAAGCTGAATCAAGAAGATATAAAAATCCTAAATAAACCAGTATCAATGAAATCAAACGTAATTAAAAACCTGCCGACAAAGCCTAGGTTCTGATAGATACACTGCTAAATTCTACAAGAAATTTAGAGAAAACCTAACACCACAACTTCTCAAATTCTTCAATGAAATTGAAAGGGAAGCAATACTTTCAAATTTCATTCCTGGAAATAAACATTACCCTGATAACAAAACCAAAGGAAGACTCAAGAAAGAGAACTACAAACCACTGATGCAAAAATTCTCAATAAAATGCTGGCAAACATAATGCAGTAAATGGGAAGATTTCTAATTAGAATCCATTTGTTTGTCTGGAAAGATTGGACACTCTGGTGACGCCAGCCTGAGGGTGGTCACAGGTGCCCTCTAGAGGGGCGTGTCCTCCTGGCTGTGGCCTATGGTCACTCCACTTTTCTCATTCATGAGAAGGTGTCCTTCTGCAGACACTGAGATTCCAGCCTGGAGGCCCCCTTTGAAACTCCTGCTGTTCTAGGTCAGTCACCCTCACCCCCATCCAGTGAGGCCGCCAGGGCCACCACATTTCTCCTGACAGCTGTATTTTTTTAATTTTTCAAGATTTCTATCAGTATTTTGTTAGGCATTTGTTCTCATCATTTTTAATTAAAAATTTAAATTTGTGGTAACTAGATTCACATATAATTGTGAGAAACAATACAGTGAGAACTCGAGTACCCTTTCTCTAGCTTTCCTTAATGACATTTTGCAAAAAGCCACAGTACAATAAAACCAGAAGAATATGGCCATCGGTACAACCAACCCACTCATTTGTTTAGGTTGCCCTGGTTTTACTTCTACTCGTGTGCGTGTGTGTGTGCATGTGCGTGTGTGTCTGTATGTGTATTTAATTCTATGTCATCTCATCACGTGAAGGACTGTGGATTCACAAATGACAGAGGACATTCCTTCCTGTTACCACAAGGATCACTGTGACAGTCACAACCACCTCCCTGGAGTCCTGCCCCTCCCACGCCTGTCCCCCTGCTCTCTGCTCCATAGAGGAACTGTAGAACGTGTAATTTCAGGGTTGACTATTTTTTCACTTGCTGTCTTTTGGTTGCTTATTATTTGTACAGAACTCTTTTTTTCATCTTTTTCCTTTTCCTTTCAATCATTGGAAGTAAACGAATTCTTAAATACAGTGTGCAGTATATATTGCTAATCACGTTGTTTAAAATCTGTCCTGCCAACTTCTGTCCTTTTACAGTAGAGTTTAATCAATTTGTACTTAAAGTAGTTACTGATGAGAAGGGATTTATTTCTGTCAGTTTAGCATACATTTTCTGTATGTTTTATAGCTTTGTGCCCCTTAGTTCCTAAATTGCTGTTTTGTATTTAGTTTTTTTTTTCTTTTTGAGACAGGGTTTTTCCATGTAGTTTAGGCTGACCTCCTGCTCACTATTGTTGCTCAGGCTGGCCTTGAACTTGCAATCTTCTTGCCTCAGCCTCCTGAGTACTGAGATTATAGGTATGTTCCACCACATCGGGCTGCATTTAATTATTATTATATGGTAATACATTTTTATAGTATTTTATTCCCCCAGATGCACATTCCTTGTTGGAATATAATCCTGAAGAGCTGAAGTAGAGCTGAGGGTGTGACGCCAGTCCTGGGGAGCAGCTGCAAATCCAGACGAACATTAGCAGAGGAGTCTGGCTGTGCAGAGACCATAACACATTGCTGCTTGCACACTTGGATCAAAACCCCATTAGTGAGCAGCAAATGACAATTAAGATGTGTCTTGTGGCAGTTTTAAGTCAGAATGCAACACTTACTTTAGTCTGCCTGTGATCACTCGTTACTTTATCTACTATTTCGTCCATGCTTTTTATCCACACTGTGCACTTATCTCAGTCACAGCCTAGGTAAACCCACAGCTGATCCTCACCAGCATGAGTAACAATCAAATGGCACTGGAGAGATTCTCTGAAGAGGGGAAAGTCCCAATCATGAGACAGCAGAAGACTCTAAGATGCCAACAAAAACAAAGCTGCATTTCAGAGAAAATACCGACAGTCCTACTTACATCACAGGTTCATGGTAAAAGGTGACTCACAGTCTCCATGCCTGCCCTGTATGAAACATGGTGACCAGTTCTACAGTGAAGCCACAAAATCTTCACCACTGCTCTGTGACATGGAGACCAGTCACCCGCCCTGAAGGACAAGCTGTTGGGGTTTTTTCAAAAGAACAAAAAAGTAAACATGAACAGCAGAAGCAATTATTAAAGGTACCACTTCTTCAAATGTGTATATATTAAGAGCATCATCCTCAAGTGGCCAACTGTATTACTAAAGCTAAGAGCCCTTTCTGATGGATCTGTGACCCATTTGTGAATAAGGCAGTTGAATCAACTCTAGTCCTTGCTAGAAAATGATGAACTCTTGAGATTACAAATAAGGGTATCCAGTAAAGAGCCCATCCTGCCTCCTGTTGGGCAAATCTGTCATGAACTTTTAGGAGAGGCTGCAGTTCAAATGGTAATGTGTGTTCTCTTTCAGCTGGCACCATAACTGGATACCTTGATGAAACAGCAGAGGATACTGAGGCACGACTGAGAGAAAGGAGGATTAATGACTCACTGAGGTACACATCCCAGGGTGGTGAGTCTACTAATGTGGATAACGGGCGACAGTGACATATTTTTCAGGGATGTGTTATGTGCACTTTTGTTGTCAACCAGCACTACAGTGTCAGAACTATCCAAGTCTTTGAATGACTACATATGAGGAAAACTGAATCGGTCATTTTATGTCAGTCTATGAATAGGCAGAACAACTGCCATGACTGGATGGCTTTCTGATTTTACTACTTGGGTCAAAGAGATTGCTTCTGAATGTGAGTCTATGTACTGTGTGATGCATAAAGAGATGCTGGCTAGCCAGATATGTGACCTGAGCTTAACAATGTTTTGCAGGATGTGATTAAAATTATTAACCACACAAATGTACCAACCCTTAACTCATGTCTGTTCATGCAGCTCTGTGAGGAGATGGAGGCCGAGTACACAGAAATGAGATGGCTTTTTAAGGGTATATCACTGGCAAGAGTTTTTGAATTGTGAAAGCCACTCCAGAGGAAAAGCACACACCACTGGGAGCACATTTCAGGGGCACAAAATGGGTCAAAAAACTGGAGTGACATATTCAACCCTTCAGTGATCTCAATCTGTCACATCAGGGGAGAATGACAACTGTGTTTAAAGTTGGCAGATGAAGTGGCTGCATTCATAGCAAAACTGAAATTAGGAGGGGAATGAGTGAACATTGGTATTTTTGACCTGTCTGAAACAGTAGTAGAAATTTTGAAAGAGACTGAGCCTGAGCCTTCTTTCTTCCAGCTGGTGGAATGTCATCTATTTTAGTTTTCAAGAGGGCTTGAGAATTACTTCCTGACCACAAAATACCCCCAGTCTGGGAAGAAGATGGATCTGTGATCCATTTGTGAATAAGGCAGTTGAATCAACTTTGTCCTTGCTAGAAAATGATGAACTCTTGAGATTACAAATAAGGGTATCCTTAAAAGTATACCTGAGACTTCAGGCCTTCATATGTTTTGAATTAAGCCAAGGTAGAATATCCCCCAAATGCCACAAAAGTAATGAATATTTTGCTTCCATTCCAACATCCTATCTTTGTGAGGCAGGGATTTTCTGAAGTAACAGCAAACAAATTGAGATTATAGAGTAGACTGGACCTAAGCAACACACTTTGGGTGTCACTGTCTCCCATGGCCCTCGGGTGGGACTACCTAGTTAAAGGAAAACAAGCTTAAGGCGCCTGCTGATTATGCATTGTTACAAGTTGTACAATTATTTCATTATATATTACAAAGTAATAATAGAAATAAAGTGCTCCTGTGTGTGGAAAAATTGTCTTCCATAAAACTGGTCCCTGGTGCCCAAAAGGTTGTAGACTGCTGGCTTAACTCCTTGTAATAGATCCTCGTATTTTCCCACAGGCTGAGCATTTTGTCATGCTTAATCACACAAGCCCAACGTCTCTAAAGAAGTTATTTTTATTTTGGCATAGTTTCAGACTTAGGGAGAAGTTCCAGAAATAGCACAAAAAGATTTCTTTTACTCTTCACCCAGATATTCTAGACATTAACATTTATTGTTTGCTTGGTCACTCATCATCCTCTGACTTCGACTTGCTCTCAGTTTTCCCTGCCCATGCTCAAATGCACATTTTCTAAAAAGAAAACTGCATATGGCCAGGACTGTCTTCAAAATCAGGAAACTAATACTGAAACAATACTGTTGGCTAATCTGCAGATCTCTGAATTTCATCAGCTGTAGTATTTTGTTTTAAACATCAAATTAAACAACATTTCATGGCTCAGGATTCCATCCAGAGCCATAAGTTGCATTTGCTTGTCATGTCTTTTCTCTCCTTCAGTCTGGAACCTGTCTTCAGTCTTTTTGGCTTTCATGATGTTGACACCACGGGAGACTGTATACTAGTTATTTTGGAGAATATCTGTCAGCACAGTCTCTGTTGGATGTTCCTCGTGATTAGTTGTAGCTGATGGACCTCTGGCAGGAATGCCTGAAAATGGCGAGCTTCCTTCTCAGCGTATCATACTGGGAGCAAGTTGTCCATTTGTTCCAAAATTGGTGAGGATAAGACAGATTATTTTTTTGAAGTAAGGAATTTAAGAGGAAGTCAAGTGGGACCTCTGCGTTTGTCCACGTGTGGACTCATGTGCCATACCTGGTAGAACTGATTTTCTGCCAACATCCTTGTAATGGTTGATACATTGTGTCAGCTTGAGAAGTTTAGAAGTTTAACTAAGTGTCTCAGAAGGAGCCAGGTCCTCACTTTGTAAATATCCTGAGCCTGGGTAAGAGGAGGGCACGGAGATGGTGTGAGTGCTACACTCGCCCCAGGGCAGGTAGCCTGTGTACAATATAAGGCAGGAAAAGAGGCTTGTTCTTCTGTGTTTTGCTCTTGTTGCTTTTGCTGTCTTCCACCACCATGAACTCTTGCCCTCTGCTGCTGCACCCTGCTTCAGAGCTAGCTAATTATAGATTGAAACCTCTACAAACTGTGAGCTGAATAAACCTTTTCCTTCCTTAATTCTGAGCATCAGGTATTTTGTCTCAGCAATGAGAGACAAACTAATACAATCTTTCATGCCCATCACACACGTTCTTGTCTAGAGTATTTATACATTCAGGGCAGGACTGTGGGTATTCTCACACATACAGTAATACATTCATGAACAGAAGTGTTCATGAATAATTCAGTTTGCAAACAGAAGTGTTTTGCAAAATTTTGCTTCTGTTTGTGAACTCCACATAGGGTGATAAACATGACTTTCATTGTTTTCCTGCCTTGAATGTGAATGTGGGCATGTTTCACAGAACTGTAGAATGAACTAAGTTTGCGAACCAAGGTATCGCTGTGTCTCAGTTCTGGCTTCCAAAACTATATTAGATGAGAATTCTGTTCGCATGCCAACTGCTTGGAGTCAGAGGAAGCTGGGAGGTGAAGATATGGTATAGAGATAGAATATCTCTCAGAAATGTTCATTCCACCAAGCTGTGGTCTAGACCTAGGCTAATAAATCTAGTGAGATCAATGTCTCTTTATGGAGATTTTAGGGTTTTTTTGACCATAGGTAAGTTGCCTGCCTGCTGTGTCATTGTGTGTGTTGTTTTTTAACAGTGTTGCTCACAGCTATATTTAGAAGACTGGTGGGAGTCTGGACAAGTCACTTAAACCCTTAAATCTTAGTTTCTTCATTTTTGATGCTAATGTATATCTTTTAGGGTAATTATGAGGATTAAACAATGTAATTATTACAAACTGCACCAAGTGCCTGAAACACATGAATGCTTAGAAATATAATCTATTATTATTATAATTATTATTATTATTGCATGCAATGCTGAGGATGGAACCCAGGGCTTTGCACATGCTAAGTGAGTGCTCTACAACTGAGCTACACCTCCACCCTACGATGCAGTACTGTTAGTAGTAATAAGAAGAAAGCTGCACTGTGAGCTAGAGAATCCATGTCTGAATTCCAATTTAACCTCTCCAAGGCTTTGTGACTCTGCCCAGTCAATGCTTGAGTCTTGATTTGCTGGTCTGTAAACTGAGAATGGTACTATTGACCTTGGCTACCTCATTGGATTGCTGAAGGACTGAAGTAAGCTAAGGCATCTGAAAGCCATTGGCCCAGCTGAAGGATTCCGCAAACATGAGAGGCCTTGGGAAATTTGTCTTCTCTGCCAGCTTGGCTGTGCATTCAGGAAGCTGGCCTATGGCTCAGCCATGGTAGTGGGGCTGGGAATGTACATTGTTTGTGAGACCCACCAAGAAAGTGACTGGAAATCCTGCCCTTCCCCACCCCTGAACTCTGACTTGGTCCCTGTTTGGTCCCCCCAGTGACTCTTTTAATGCCCGTTGGCGGGTTTTGGGCCCTTACTGGCTGGAGTGCTATCGGCTGTGGTCTTGCCCCTCCTCAGGTATATATTCTGGGTATCTGCTGGGTCATTAAGACCCAGGAGCCTACAGATCTGCACCTCTTAGACAGTTCTGTCTACTCTGCTGTGCCTGGGGAGAAGAGTCCTCTCTATCTATGTAACTGATATTGTTAGGTTTCCTAACAATTCCTTGAAGCCCCATCATGCTAGGTGTCAGTCTTGCCTATATAATGACTACTACCTAGTGGAGGGAGGACAGGAGTGGGGGGGAGGGAGAGGAGAAGAGAAGACGGGAGAGGTGAGGACAGGAGAGAAGAGGAAAGATCAGGAGAGAAAAGAGAAGGGAAGGGAAGGGAAAGGAAGGGAAAGGAAGAGGAGAAGAGAGGAGACATTTTAAGGAATGGCTTCATGTAACCATGGGCATTGCAAAGCCCAGATTCTATAGAGCACATACCAATAAGCTGGAAATTCAGGTAAGCGCTGCTGTTGTGCTCTTGAATCCTAAATGTACTCAGGAGGCCACCAGATGGGATGTTGTAATCTGTGTGTGCGTGGTGTGTGTGTGTATAAGACTGAACCCAAAGTCTTATACATGCTCGGTGAGTGTTCTACTGCTAAAAGACACCACAGTCCTTTAAAAATTTTTACTTTGGGACGGGTCTTGCTAAATTGCAAGTGATCTCATATGTGATCCTCCTGCCTCACCCTCCTGAGTAGCTAGAATTACAGGTGAGACCCATCACGTCTGACTATGTTGCAATCTTGAGAACAAATTAGTTCTTTGGGAATCTTCAGTCTGTATTCCTAGACCTTGAACCGATCAGAAGAATGTCACTCACACAATGGAAGGCAATTCCTTTTACTCAGAGTCCACTCCCAAAGGTTAACTATATCTAAAAAGCACTTTCGTAGTAGCAACAACTAGACTAAAATATTTGACCACACATATCGGTACCACAGTCCTGTCAAAGTGACCACAACCCTGCCAAAGTGACATTGAAAGTCTAACGTTACACAGACCTGGGGATGTTTAAAAATATACTGAGTTGGCATTCAGATATGAGTCATTTTGGAATCTTCCTGCTATCTTTTTGTTATTGATTTTCAGTTTAATTCTGTTGTGGTCTGAGTGTAGCTATTGTGTGATTTATAGTCTCTTCGATTTATCAAAGGGTGTTTTATGGTTCAGAATGTAGTCTATATTGGTGAATGTCCCACGTGAGCTTGAGAAGAATATGTATTCTGCACTTGTTGGATGATGCAGTCTATAGATGTCGATTCTATCCAGTTGATTGATGGAGTTGTGAGTTCACTATATCCTCACTGATTTTCTGCCTGCAGGATCTGACCGCTTCTGACAGAAGAATATTGAAGTCTCCAACAACAGCCAGAGGTTCATCTATTTCTTCACTGCAGCTCTGTAAGCTTTTGTCTTGTATGTTTTGACTCTCAATTGTTAGGCAGACACACATTAAAAATTATATCTTCTTAGCTAATTGACCTCTTTATCATTACACGGTGTTCTGTTGTATCCCTGATAATTTTTTCCTGAATACTGTTCAATCTGAAATTAATACAGCTGTTCTGGCTTTCTTTTTGTTAGTGTTAGCATGATATTTCTTTTTCATCCTTTTAATATACAAAGTCCACCAAGAATGTATACACACTTTAGGAAAAGAAAAACAGTATGATGTTTTTCAAACAGATGGTGTTACTGTCATATTTGGTACCCCAGAGGATGATGACTATTTCAGAAAACCCACTATACTATGGACCTTAGAGAAGAAATTCAAATGTATGTGCAGTGATCTCAATGGCTAATGGCCAAGCAGCAATTCTATGCACTGATAAATATTTGGAAGGTGATGGCTATCACTTTGAGCACCTGTTGTAACTGTAGAGGCCAAAGATAATTTGCATGAATCTCCTGATATCTCAATAGATTTAGTATTAAAATATTTATACATGTTTTTCTTTTCCTGAGGCATACATTTTTTGAGGGGGGAGGCTCTTTGCATATATCTTTGTTCTTAAAGTGCTTTCTCATAGATGGTATATGTTGGATCATTTTTTTAAAAAGCTTTTGTAGCAATCTTTGTCTTTTAATTTGTATATTCAGCCCATTATCATTCTGGATTATTAATACAATTGTATCAATATCTACCATATTTTTATTATGTTTTCTATCACCACAGATAAATTTTTCCTGATCTTCAATGTTACATATATATAAATATGTAATCTTTAAAAATATTTTAAAACTTTGACATAATATTTATAGTATTTCAGTTTGTTTTTGTAATGGGTAACGATCAGGTCAGGGTAAATCTATCATCTCAAACATTTATCATTTCTCTGTTTTGGAAACATTCAAGATCCTTTCTGACAAACTATTTTGAAACACAGAGTTAAACACCATCAACCACAGTCAACCAACTGTGCTGTAGAACATGTCAAGTTATTTCTCCTACACAGCTGTGCCCTGTGCCCTTTAACTATTTTCTCTGCAACTTCCCTGGCCGCTTCCCAGCCTCTGGCAGCAACTGCTCCACCCTCTGCACAGTGCTTTGTGTTTGGCACTGTGCACTTGAGCTAATGTTTTTATCCTCTTCTCTGTTGTCACGAGTACTGTTCTGTAGCTCTTTTTCACTGCTGATTAGCATTCCGTTGTATGCACGTACCACAGTCTATGCCCCTGCCAGTAGATGCTGGACTTATTTCCAGGCTTGGGCTATCAGGAGTAAGGCTGCTCTGAACATTGCTGTGCTTACCCTTTGGAGGACCTGCACACTCACTTCCCCAGGAGCGGGACTGCAGGCTGTCATGGATCATTGGTCTTCACGATTCATGGGTGGTGTATTTGCAAGTCAGCCAATTTGATAAAGTAGATCTTTAGCCTCAAAAAGTCAATGCTTTTGGCACTTTTGCCATCATTTGTGGACAGGTGCAGAATGGTGGAAAATTGAGCTGCTGAGGTGATGTGAACTTTCCCAGCTGAGGTCAAACAAGGTAGCACTTAGCCTTCCCCTTTCAAACTGTAGACAAACGTCCTTCCACAGTGCATTCGGCGTCACTCTCGGGCCCCCCTTGATGGCCTCAGTGTTTAAAATGCCCCCCAAGTGCAGTCCTCGAGTGCTATGTGGTGTCTCTGAGTGCAAGACGATTGAATGCACCTTATGGGGAGAACGTGTTAGGTGAGCTTTGTGTGATCATGATTGCTAGCACATTTGGCTGTGGTTTGTGTTAATAGGTTTTAACAGTATATATTAAACGAAGTGTCTTTAACACACACACACAGCAAGACTCTATGTGACTGGTGACCAAAGTCTTGTAACTAAAGCTGGCAGGAGCCTGGCCCTGTGTTTCTCCTAGGTTCTGTATTCCCTAGGTCACTGTTCACAGGAACTTGATTGAACATAGCCACGGTGAGCCTTGAAATCCAGTGTAAGTGCAAGTCTAAAATCACTGCCCGACAGATTCCTTGGGGAATCTGCTTTTGTCCAGGTCCCACACAGAGCAGTTAAATGAGCATTTCCAGTGGGGGAACCCAGAGGCAGGGGCCCTAGAGTTCTTCAGGTGGTTCCACTGCAAAGCCCCACTGCCATTACTGATCAAAATGCAGGCAGAAAGGCCAGAGCCACCACCACATGGACCTAGCCAGCTTGGACAGCCACCTCTTGATTTTACTTTCATCTGCACTTTCATTATTCTGTGTTTACTCTCTTTCTGTGTGGTTCATGTTCATAACAGCACAGGCAATCATACGCACAGGAGACAAAGGACAAGAACCACCTCTAACCTGGACTGGGATTCTCATCCTGGCCTTGGACTTCATAACAAAGCACAAAAGGCAGAAAGGAGAGGGGCAGGATCACCCACCAGGTACACATGCATTTCTCATACCCTCTGATCATGGGCAAAGGAGGGAGGAGAAGCCTCGTGACAATCAGGAGGTCCTTGCAACAAGGAGGCCGAGGTAAGGCTTGATCGCCAGTGCAAAAGAACAGCTTTCCGTCTCAGGAAATCAGCATCTCCTCCTCACAGCCCAGCAGGGCCAATTTCCATGGTTGTCCAAATTTAGCCAAGAAAATAAAATTTCCACTCTCTCAAGAAGATGCGTTCTGTTGAAATTAGAATCCCTCAGGTCATGGGGTGGGTTTCTAAGACCCACCTCTCCTTGGTCTACTTTACCAAGACAAGTTGATGGTACCCACCTTACGTGGGCTCCAGGTGTCACAAGAAGATACCTACAGGCAGCATTTGCCCTGGGCTGGGGAACTCGAAGCTTTAGTACCCAGGGTCAAAACAGGAAATTGCTGCAGGGTGTCAGAGCTGTCCAGTTGTATCAGCCCTGTGTGGGAACCTCTCTGCTCCCTCTGCAAGAAAAGGGTCAGATAAAACAGCAAACTTCAGTTAAACAAGGATCATTCCTTTTAAAGTGTAAGCATGTTCTACACAGTATTCGAGATTAAATACAAAATACTTAAGGAAAAAGTTTTGTTGTTTAGCTGTAATTATGCTTATCTATATTTTTCTGTGCTATATTTTTCTTCATAGATTTGGTAACCCTGCAACTCAGATTCATGGAATCAGAACCTCCTGGGATGGAGCCTTCCAGGTGACTCTGTGTGGGCTAAGCTTGAGACCCGTTGCTCTGGTGTTCTGTCTGTCTCATCTGATTGACATAGGAAAGAATTCATTCTGCTTAAGCCTTTTCCCAGAGATTGGGTTTTTAGAGCACAAAGTGTCTGAAGTCTAAGTTCATTTTTTTTTTTTTAAAACACTTGAGTCAACTGAAGAACTCATTCTGTAGGCCCTTTGTAATTTATGTTTGGGAGGGCCTCAAATTCAGTCTCAAAAAGTAAACTTCTCTCCAGACATAGGGAGGGGTGACTGTGCCTTCTGCAGGTCACAGTGCTGCCTGGGACCTCTGGCCACACAGATAGTAAGGCTGACTCCATGATCCATGTGAGGGGAGGGAAGGGGCCAGGAAAGTAAACAGAATTAAGATGTGTTCCATACATGCATCAACTTTCCATAACGAGTATGCTCGTCATGTATTCTAAACTTGAACTAATAAAAATAAAAATTAAAAGAGAAAAACCCACAGGAGCAAAGAAAACAATGGGAAAATATTACCCACAACAAACAAATGATGCTGGAAAAGCTGGAATCCACATGCAAAAAACAGCTCTAAGAACCTGTCCTCGCAGCTTGCATGCGTGGCCACGGCTGGGCTCTGTTCTCACTCGTAGCTAGGAGTAGAGGATCCCCTTAGAGTTGAAAGACCTCTCACAGAACTGCACCCATGGCTTGAGATACGGGAAGCTGAGGCTGGCTAGCATAGGCCAAATGCCTTGTGAGAGTCGACATCTTCATGGTAGACTCCGGCTTGTTCTGGCCTCAGCAGGGGGCAAAGCCATAACTTATTTGGACCCTGCTTCTTTAGCTGTACAGAGGCAGGGGTGGCTGCACCGGAGAAGAGTTCTGTGGATTCTCCTCAGAGACTGAGGATGATGCAGGCCTTTCCTTAGGTTCATGGTGTTTACCACCATCTGTGGAGCCCACGGGCACTGGACACGGCCTCCATCACAGGTCGCTTCATCAGCACACAGAGCGCATGGGACTTTGCTGGTTGGCTAAATATTTATAAGCAGGTCTATCTTTAGACTGCTGAGTGGCTGCGCTGGGGTGTACAATGATGACTTTGAGCTGGGAGGTAATCGGGGGTGGGATTGTGGAGTGCCAGGTGAGAGAGTCTGATGATCAGACAAGACACCTGCAGGATGTGGGGGAAGGCAGGGGCTCATTTATGGGTGACACTGCAGGATGTTCCTGAGAAATCCCTTCACCCCACCGCTGGTTCTCACTCACCTAGAAGAAATCTATGTGATGTGGGTGGGGGTAGGGATGGAGCCACATAGCCATCGGGGTCATCTTTCTCCTCCACCATCTGCCTGCAGCCAGGGCCTCAGGGATCCTTAGGCCAGCTACAGACTCTTTCTGGGTACCTACTGTGACTGTTGAGCCAAAGGGCACAGTGCAGGGAGTGTGGTGCCCACCGTTCCCCGTCCCTTGGGACATCCCCTCTGACTTCAGTCGCCTTACTGTGAGGAAGCCCAATGGCCCGGGGACAGGCCTAGAGAACAGAGAACAAGGTCGCAGGTGCAGCTGCCTGTGCTGCCAGCTGGGGGCTGAGGGAGTGAGTTGTGGCACATTGACTCCTCTTGTCCCTGTGGACCTGGCCACACAACCCCATGGGGCTTGAGCTATATCCTCACACCCTGCCCAACCTACAGATGTGTGAACATTAATAAAGATGAAAGTTCAATCCTGTCTTTCTCTGCTGGCTCATATGCCCAAGGCTATCCTTTACTGTCCTAGGGCTGGGACAGGCCAGGAGCCAGGGGCAAGGGGCCAGGAAATTTCGAGTGACAGAGAGAGAGCACAAGCTGTCCTGCAACAGCTGGACAGGAGGACACTTTGAAGTTCTCCATGCATACTTTGTAATTTCTCACTAGATTTTGGCGGCCTTACACCATGGCTGGAGCATTCAAAGATAGATGGAAAACACACTTGTCACAAAATAAGGCAAAATAATCAGCCAAAAAGATGTGACTGAAGATAGAAATCCCAGGGGAGACTGCATTCATTGGACCGTCCTGAACCCGGCAGCAAACATGTTAGTGTGGATTCATAAATGCATGTGCGTAATGGGGTTTTTCTTCTGGCACTTTGGGACCTGGAATATGCTTTCTCATATCCTTGCTTGCTTTGCCCTGAAGCTGCCTGGCAGGTACTCCTTGGCAAGATGTCTGTTGTGGATCATTTTTGGGGGTGTGCTTCCAGTTCATGGCGAGGGCCTCACACCTCCTGCCTCAGCTGTATCTGCCCACCATGACCTCACCTCTCAGGGAAAGTTTGATCAGCTGGGGGGCTGTGTGGATGTGGGGTGGTGGATGGGTGTTAGTCAAACTGCAGTCTGGGTCTTGGGGGCGGAGAGAAGTAGGGGAAGCCAGCACAAGGTACAGCCTGTGCAGAGGGAGCTGGGGCCGAGGTGAGGAGGGTCCTGTGGGTGCAGGATTGCCCAGGTTTCCTTTAGTCCTCCCTACTGCTCTTGCTCAGGGATCCTTGGATCCTAATAACAAGTTTCCTATGCTTTATAAGCTGGATCTGTCTTTTCTGTTTTCACTGCACTGTAATGTGCAGAATTGCTGTTCCAAGGATGGAACTCAGGGCCTTTGCATGAGCTAATCTCTAGCCCTTTTAAAAACTGAGACAGGGTCTCACTACATTGCCCAGGTTGGACTTGGACTTGTGATCCTGACTCAGCCTCTAGGAGCGCTGGGGTTAGAGGCATAGAGCGCCACATCCAGCTGTAATTCTTAATGCATGGACATAAATTGATAGGAACTGAACCCACGGTTTCCTGTCTTCGCTAAGCCCTCTTTGGGATACGGGGGACAAAGGTGGGCAGCAGAAGGTGTTATGAACATGCCTGCATCCTCTCAGGCCCTAGGAGTAGGCAGAGAACTGCACCATGGGAAAATCTCAGGTCCCTTACAGGACAAGGTGCCATGGAAACCATGGATGCTGGGTCCCTGGAGGACTGAACTTCAATGCTTTTAGTTCTAAACAAGAAAGAAAATAAAAGAGTCATCCACATTTGTTTTTTACCTTCAAATGTCATCTTCGTATTGAAGGAAAAATAATAACAGTGTCATAGAATTCTTCTTTTATATAACAGATCCTGGGGCATAGTGACCTTTTAAGAAGATGGAGAGGCCCAAAGGGAAACACGAAGATGTAAGGAAACTTTGAGGCGATCATGCTGGAACCTGGTAATGCATTTGCTTATGGCAGCATCCACGTCAAGGACAGCAGTTGAATAACAACTGAATTAATTCACCAAGCACGTGATTACCCAGTGCTGACCACAGGCCTCATGCTCAGAGGTCACGGGAGCACGTGTGACCGAGGAGTCTCTGCACCTGTATCCTCTTCTGCTAGCTGTTCCCACACAGATGTGCCCATCTGCCCTCCTCCTGCCAAGAACTAGAGCGGTAGAGGCACATGAGATGCTCCCCACGCCTCTGATGGGCTAAAAGTACACATATCTCAATGGTGGTCATTCCTTCTTGGGTTAGATAGGATCTCAGTGTTTTCTTAATTTGCAATGTTCTAATGACCAGGACTATTGAACATTTCTTTGTGTATTTATTGGCCTTTTGCACCAGCAAGGCTGTAAGGCTGTAAAGAGGAACCCTTTCATACGGTTGATGAGAATGCGCATTAGTACAACCATATGGAAGTTTGTGTGATGACTCCTCAAAAAACTGAGAATAGAAATTCCATTTGGCCCAGCTATCCCCCTGCTAGGCATCTTCCTGGAGGAGTTAAATGTTACAGTGATCCATGCATGCCTATGTTTATAGCAGCACAACTCACAATAGCTATGTCTTAGAGGAAAGCTTACATGTCCATCAATAGATGAATGGAGAAAGAAAATGTGGTAGTATGCACAATGGAGTACTATGCTGCCACAAAGAAGGATAAACTTGTGTCATCCGTAGGAGGGAAAACATACCAACAACCAGGTATGGCACACAGTGGGGCACTTGGTCCTCAGATAAAAGTTGTCTCTGTGACCCAAGAGAGGGAAGCCTGGTGTGGGGGTGAGGGAGTGGGCTCCACAGAGGAAAGGAGGCTTGACTGGTTCCCTAAGGAGAAAGGAGAGATCCAGGGAGGGAGCAAAGCAGCTGAAGGCATTGGAGACAGACACAGCTGTTGCTGTTTGGTGACCCGCCTGGCTGGTCCTGCCTCCAGGAGCTGGCAGACTGGGTGGCGGGCTGGAGACTGGAGTTTACGGCAGTCTCAGTGATGGAGGGTGTGTGTGTGTGTGTGTGTGTGTGTGTGTGTGTGTGCTGCAGAGCACAGGGAAAAGGCAGCTGGAGAAGTCACTGCTCAGACACCAGCCAGGCTGCCGGAGGTGGGACTGAGCTGTGTGCACCCAGGGGAGGAGATGAGGGCAGATGTGTCCTAAGAGGGCTCGGAAGAGCTGTCGAGGCTCCAGAAGGAGCTAGGGCTCCAAAGAGGTGAGGTTCCTGGTTTCTGCCTTCACACTGGTGGCTCCGGGCAGGTTTCCTGCTACAAGTACTCCAGCTCTCCACTGGAGGGCGCTCTCCACGGGCTGCTCAAAGTTGGCCAGTTTGTTGTTGTTGTTGTTGTTGTTTTTTTTTTTTTTTATTTAAGAGGAAAAAGAGAAAAACACAAAACAAAGCAAAGCAGTGTAAGGTTACACATAATACAGAACTACAAAAAAAAACCATAACAGTAAGAAATCACCTGTTAATAGATTACATATTATCATCTTGGAAATAGTTGCTCAAATCACAGTATCAAAGAATACAAAGTAGACATTCAAACAGAGAGACTGCAAACAGCTGTGTTCAATGATCCAAAAACATTAATATAGCCAGCTATTTAACACCCCTAAACACACTTGCTGTTATATCCGTTAGAGCTCTTTTTTTTTTTCCTTCCTCTCTTTTTTACAACAAAATTTACACATTTTGGATTTTATTACTCCTTAGTTCTTATTACTTTTTTGGGGAGGGGGGAAATAAAGTCAAATATGGCAAAACAAAGCTGTCAGTCAAAACCAAGGATAGACACAGCACATGATGTAGAACAGAGTACAAGGTTATTAACAATGGTTATCAACGTTGTCTCTTGTTTCCTTAAAAAGATTTGTCTATCTCATTAGATATTATAAAGTTGGACAAAACAGTAGAGAACAAGACCAATAAAACTTAGGCATTGTAAACATTACAGGACTTCCAAAGGAGACAATAGTCAAACCAGAATGGGCATCTTAGTGAATCTTATTGCCTTCAAAGTAGTTGCCTATACCCTAAGACTTGATACTATCGCACAGAATGGAACAGAGTCTAATCAGTCAAAACAAGATCGTGGGAGTATTACAGGACTTTAAAACAAGTTAATAGGAAATCGAAAAGAGTTACTATTATATATCCTAATTTTTAAAATTTTTCCCTTAATTAAAATAAACATAAGAAATAACTAAATAATTTTTTTAAAGAATAGTAGTTACCATAGTGTCTGTCTTTTTCCTTGAAATATTTGGATAAAACTTCATATACTATAGCTTCAAATATTTCCATATCAAGAAGCCCAGAATAAAGCCTTTCTAATTAATAAGTGAAAATTTTATAAGGCTTCAAGGCCACATAATGGGGAATCATGATTACCACATATTTTTATATATTTGAATCATTACTTACATTAGGGAAACTATTCAGTATTCATACATGCGAGATTGATTTATTTCACTTATGAGTATGGTCTCAAGCTGCGCCCATTTATTGATAAATATCTCAATGTGATCCTTCTTTATAGCTGAATAATACTCCATTGTATAGAAATACCACAACTTTTTTATCCATTCCTCAGTTGATGGACACTTGGGTTGTTTCCAAGATCTGGCGATTACAAATTGTGCTGCTATAAACATAGGTGCACATAAATCACTGTGGTATGATGCTTTCAGTTCTTCTGGGAATATGCCTAGAAGTGGAATAGCTGGAATAAATGGGATTTCCAATCCCAAATTTTTGAGAAACCTCCAGACAGACCTCCACAAAGGCTGTACCAGTCTACACTCCCACCAACAGTGCAGGAGAGTTCCTTTTTCCCCACAGCCTCTCCAGCATTTGTTGTTGTTGGTTTTCTTGATCCTGGCCATTCTTTCAGGAGTGGTTTTAATTTGCATTTCTCTAATGACCAATGATGATGAGCATTTTTTCATGTATTTATTTGCCATTTGCATTTCTTCATCTGAGAATTGCGTATTCATCTCAGATGCCCATTTTTGGATTGGATCTTTGAATTTTGGAGGTCTGAGTTTTTTTAATTCTTTATATGTTTTAGACAAGAGTCCCTTGTCTGAGAGAGAGTTCACTAAAATCTTTTCCCAGTTTGTGGGTTTTCTTTTCACTATGCTGGAGATTTCTTTTGACATGCAGAAACTTTTTAATAAGAAGTGGTCCCAGTTATTGATTCTGGGAAGTATTTCCCGTGCGGTTTGAGTCCTGTTCATGAATTCTCTACCTACTCCTATGTCTCCAAGGTTTCTACCCAATTTGTCTTCCAATAGATTTAGTGTTTCTGTTTTAATATTCAGATCTTTGACCCATTTAGATTTTAATTTAGTACATGGTGATAGACATGGGTCTAGCTTTAGTTTTCGGCAAATGGAGAGCCAGTTTTTCCAGCACCATTTATTAAAGAGACTGTCGTTCTTCCAGTGAACCTTCTTGGCTCCTTTATCAAAGATAAGGTGGTTGAGTGTGTTTGTAGTTGTGGTTGTATCTTCTAATCTATTCCATTGATCTTCGGCTCTGTTTTGATTCCAATACCATGTTGATTTTACTACTGTTGCTTTGTAGTATAATTTCAAGTCAGGGATTGTGATGCCTCCTGCTTTGTCTTTGCTGCTTAGAATTGCCTTTGCGATTCTAGGTCTCTTCTGGTTCCAGATGAAATTTAGGAGTGATTTCTCTAGATCTATAAGGTATGTTGATGGTATTTCTATTGGGATTGCATTGAATCTGTATAAGAGTTTTGGGAGAATGGCCATCTTCACAATGTTTGTTCTTCCTATCCATGAGCAAGGGATGTCTTTCCATTTTCTGAGATCATCTTCAATTTCCTTTTTCAGTGTATTATAATTTTCACTGTATAAGTCTTTCACTTCTTTCATAAGAGTAATTCCTAAATATTTCATTTTTTTGCTTGCTAATGTGAATAGTCCAGTTTCTCTTATTTCCCTCTCTGTGATTTTTTGTTTGAGTATAGGAATGCTATTGATTTCTGAGTATTGATTTTGTATCCAGCCACATTACTGAATTTATTTATTGTATCTAAGAGTCTGTCAATGGAGCTTAGGGGGTCTTCTATGTAGAGTATCATGTCATCTGCAAACAATGATAACTTAACTTGTTCTTTTCCTATCTTTACCCCTTTTATTTCTCTTTCTTGCCTAATTGCTCTGGCTAGTACTTCCAGTACTATATTAAATAGGAGTGGTGATAAAGGACATCCTTGTCTTGTGCCTGATTTTAAAGTAAAGGCTTTCAATTTTTGGCCATTTAGTATGATGCTGGCTGTTGGTTTGTCATAAATGGCCTTTATTATATTGAGGTAAAGACCATCTATTCCAATTTTCTGTAGAGTTTTTATCATGAATAAATGTTGGACCTTATCGAAGGCTTTTTCTGCATCTATAGAAATGATCATGTGATTCTTATTTTTGGCTTTATTGATATGGTGGATTACATTTATTGATTTGCATATGTTGAACCATCCTTGCATTCCTGGGATGAATCCCACTTGGTCATGGTGTATAATCTTCTTGATGATTTGCTGGATCCTATTTGCCAATAATTTATTGAGGATTTTTGCATCTGTGTTCATTAGGGAGATCGGTCTATAGTTCTCTTTTTTAGTTGGGTCTTTCTCAGGTTTTGGTACTAGAGTAATATTTGCTTCAGGAATGACTTAGGAAGGATTGCTTCCCTTTCAATTTCATTGAATAGTTTGAGGAGTGTCGGCATTAGGTCTTCTTTGTATTTCTTGTAGAATTCTGCAGTGAATCCATCTGGGCCTGGGCTCTTCTTGGTGGGTAAGGACTTAATTACATTTTCAATTTCAGTAACAGAGATTGGGTTATTCAACAGTTTTACATCCTCTTGATCTAGCTTTGGCACTTCATATGTTTCTAAGAATCTGTCTATTTCTTCTGTGTTATCAAACTTTTGAGAGTAGAGGTTTTCGAAATAGGTGTTGATGATCTTCTGTATTTCTATTGGTTCTGTAGTGATTTCTCCTTTTTCATTTCTTATTGCATGAATTTGAGCTTTTTCTTCCCTTTTTTAAATAAGGTTGGCTAGGGGCTTATTGATTTTATTTATTCTTTCAAAGAACCAACTCTTTGATTTGTTGATTCTTTGGATTGTTTTCTTAGTCTCTATTGCATTGATTTCTGCTCTGATTTTTATAATTTCCTCTCTTCTTTTGGCTTTGGGCTTGACTTGCTCTTCTTTTTCTAGCTGTTTGAGGTGTAGCATCAAGTTATTTATTTGTATTCTTTCTGTTTTCCTGATGTGGGAACTCAGTGCAATAAATTTTCCTCTCAGGACGGCTTTCATTGCATCCCACAGATTCCGGTAAGTTGTATCTGCATTTTCATTTTCTTTTAGGTATTGTTTGATTTCTTCTTTAATTTCTTCTGTGACCCACTGATTACTCAAGAGTGTGTTATTCAGTTTCCATGTGTTTGTGGGATTTTTGCAGTATCTTTTATCATTAATTTCTAATTTCAGAGCGCTATGATCCAATAACATGCAAGGGATGATTTCAGCTCTTTTGCACTTGTTTAAATATGTTCTGTGAGCTAATATATGGTCTATTTTAGAAAATGATCCATGTACTGCTGAGAAGAATGTGTATTCTGATGTTGTTGGGTGGAACATTCTGTATATGTCTGTCAAACCCATTTGTTCACAAGTGTGATTCAGTTCTGTTATTTCTTTGCTCATTTTCTGTCTGGTTGATCTGTCCCTTGGTGTCAGTGGCGTATTAAGGTCTCCTGTTACAATTGTGTTACTGATAATTTGAGTTTTCATTTCTGTTAATAATTGTTTTATATAACTGGGTGCTCTGGAGTTTGGTGTGTATATATTTAAGATAGTTATCTCTTCCTCTTGGAGTTTTCCCCTTAGGAGTATGTAGTGACCTTCTTTGTCCTTTATGGTCATTGTTGGTTTAAGGTTCACATTGTCTGCAAACAGAATGGCTACTCCTGCCTTTTTTTGGATTCCTGCTGCATGAAGAATTGTTTTCCATCCTTTGACTTTCAGTCTGTGAGTATCCTTCTGGGTTAGATGGGTTTCCTGTAAACAGCATATGGTTGCATTTTGTTTCTTGATCCATTCTGCTAGTCTGTTTCTTTTGATTGGTGCATTGAGACCATTTACATTAATGGTTATTACTGTTAAATGCTGGTTAATTGTAGGAATGTTATCTCTCTGCTGTTGCATCTTTATCTTTCTGTTCTGTTTAATTATTTGCTTTGCTTAGTGGTTTTTTCCTTTGTGTATCTAAACTGTCTTTCAATATTTTTTGCAGGGTCAGTTTGGTGTTCATGAAGTTCTTCAGCTGTTCTTTGTCATGGAAGTATCGTATTGCACCATCTATTTTGAATGATAGTTTTGCAGGATACATCAGTCTTGGTTGGAAATAATTTTGCTTTAGGATCTGGAATACTTCACTCCATGCTCTTCTTGACTTTATCGTTTGTGCTGAGAAGTCTGCTGTGATTCTGATAGGTTTTCCTTTATAAGTGATCTGTCTTTTCTCTCTGACAGCTTTTAATAATCTATTCTTGTGTTGGATTTCTGGGATGGTGATTATTATATGTCTGGGTGTAGTTTTGTTTTGGTTATGACTGTTTGGAGTTCTATATGCTTCACTGATCCTGATGTCAGTTTCTGATCTCATGCTTGGGAAATTTTCAGCTATTACTTCTCTAAATATCCTCCTGACATCCTTTATGTTGTCTCCCTCTCTTTCATTAATCCCTATCATTCTTATGTTATTCTTCTTTGCATCGTCTTGCAGTTGTTGAATTGTTGTTTCCTGATTCCTTGTTATTTTCAAAAGATCTTTCCTTTCCTGTTCACTAGCTGCAATCCTGTCTTCAAGGTCTGAAATTCTATCTTCACTTTCATTAAGGCGGTTTTTACAACTTTCAGTGGAGTTTTTTATTTCCTGTATATCTCTGTGCATCTGCATTATGTATTCTGTTTGTTTCTTATATTGCTCGTCTAGGGATTCTATCTTTTTGTTTAGTTCCTCCAATTTTTTTATCTGTGTTTTCTTTAGATATATTTAGAATCTCTTTCATTTCTTTTATCATTTCTTCTTTTATCTGGGAGATTATTTCGAGTTTGAATTTCTTTAAAGCTTCCTGGAATTGCTTGTCAACTTCAGTGGCTATTGTGTCCGATATATGAGGTGGATGGGATATATTTTCTTCTATATACATCGCTCCTAGGGTTTCCTGAGATGGGCTGGAGGTTTGAGGTCGTAATTTGGTCTTTTGTTTTGTCATTTTCCTACATTTCTGTGTTTCAAGTGTTATTTGAAAGCTTCCTCCGGATCTGTTGAAAATCCCCTTCTATGTTTGGAGCTACTGAGACTCTGGCACTGTGCTACCCCAAGCCACTGGGCCTACAGAACCAGTGGCCCTCCTCTGCCTGCTCAGAACTCCGCAGTTCCAGACAAGCTGGGCCTCAGGGACACTGTGCGCCCACCTGCCCCTTGGAAGATCCACAGCTCTTCAATCGCAGCCGGGTTAGGGTGCTCACCACAGGCCGCAGTGCCTCAGGAGCCTGTGATCCCTCCCTGCTTGCAGAGATATCCACAGTCCTCCAGACAAAGGAAGGGGCTTCTGCAGGCACTCCAGATCCGCCCAGCTCCTCCTCTGCAAGCAGATGGCTAAGCGCGGCTGGGCTCGGGGGATAGTGTAGGCCCGCCCACCTGTTGGGAGCTCAGCAGACCTCCAAGTGTAGCGGGGGGGGGGGGGGATGGGGAGGCGGCTGTAGTGGCCTCTAACCCACTGCTCCACTTCACTGCATCCAGAAGCCTGGGGGGTCCGGAACAGTCTGAGATTTGGGCAGACTGTGCTGGGCACTCACCACAGGCTGAGGTGCCTCAGGAACCTGTGATCCCTCGCTGCTTGCAGAAATATTCAGTCCTTCAGACAAAGGAAGGGGCTTCTGCAGGCACTCCGGATCCCTGTTGGCCAGTTTGGAAGTGAATGCCCCTAACAATGAAGACAGTGGATGGGTAAATACACCCACTCCTTCATGCCTGACCCGAGGGGACAACTCTGAACTGTGTCCTACTCTGAACCGAGCACTGTGTCCCAGAGTCCCAACATGATTGTCCTCAGTGGCCTGCAGGATAATACAGTAGACCACACATCCCTTCTTGACTGCCTTTCCTTCCCTGCCTGGATTCCCCACTGCTCTTGTGGGGCTTCCCAGGATCGCCTGCCAAATAAGCTACTGACCTTCAAATCCTCATTCAGGGCCTGCTTCTGCAGTATCCCAGCCTAAGACAAAAGGTGAAGACCTTTGGTATCCTACACTAGACAGTCTCCATTACTAGAAACAAATCAGAATTACCTCTCTTTGGACCAAGAGCATCAATTCTTTGCCCCCTAGAGGAGGTGAACTCCAGATGTGGACCAGTTAGTGGCCGGCTTGCTGCGTGACATGGCAGTCCTGTGCTGATGTGGAGGTGCCACCTTCCTTTGAGAGTCTTCAGATGTCATCAGATATCTGCCAATCAGGAGACTCAGGGGTACACTGTAAGAATGAGCTCCACCTCTTGGTAGCTCTGTGGGTGGAATAGGGCATGTGGTGGCCACGTGGCATTTGGAGGCAAGGCAAGATCCAGGGATGGGGGATAGGTGGCAGCAAAGTCCTGGTCATGTCTGTTGGAGCCGAAAGGCCTCCTTTCCTCACCACTGGAGCTGAATTTCAGGCTTCCTACTCCAGGAATTTGAAAGCTTCTTTGGAGCGATGACTCTGTTTTTGAGCTCGCTGATTTCTGCACCCTTGAGCCCAGGGCTGTGCCCTGTTGTATTGTTTCTGATGCTCCACATAATCAAGTCTGAACATTTACAGCTAGCAAAGGGATGATTCCAATAAAAGCAAGCCACAGAGGATGTCTAGGTTTTAGGAATCCACCTGTCTGTACACCCAAGGCCAATAACTTTTAGTGTATGTGAGTAAAAATAATTTATTAACTCTATTTGTCCTTTTTGATTCCTCTATCCTAGTCTGGCCCACCTATGGCTCCTTCAAGGGGAAGTCAATGGGACTGACGTAGTTTCTAATAGTGGATCCCAAAGAAGGCAACTTAGTGCACAGTAGAGGGTCGATCAAACACCAAATGAGCATTGAAAATGTCAGGGGAGTTGTAATTATGGATTTGAGGATCACAGAGTAATTCTAAATAACCTGGAATATTATTATTACCATTCTTTGGGTAATACAGTTGACTGCTGCAAGACTTGTGGGGGTGTTTTTCTTGGGTAATTTTAGTTCTAATGATATTTTGAAACCTCTTTGTAAGGTCATTGTCAAGCTCAAATCTCAGTTTATCCAAGGATCTAAAATAAACCTCTGTGGCTACAGCCATCAGTGTGAAATCATCTCTATTTCTTTTCATGTTCTCTCTGGTCCAGTGCTTATTGAGAAGGTGACTTTGAGGACCAAGTTACAGCAGCAACATAAAAAAGGACCATCCAGAATTAGCTTTTGTGGTGGATTAAGAGGATCTTGACAGCCTTTTCCTTCCCAAAGACCCCAGAGGATTCAGAGGTGTCCAGCAACAACAGTTCCTGTTAACAGACTGAGCAGAGCTGGAGTCTCTCCATTGTGTGGTGGGAGCCTTTGATGGGGAAGGGGTTGGGTAAAGGTACCAAGCACAGCTGCAAATCATACCTCCCTTTGTACTACAGCTCTAAAATTTATGGGCAATCTATAAAGCACATTCCTTACAGCTCAGGAAAATTGGATCTATTGACTTCTTTGGATCTAAAATTATGAGGGAGTCATGGAAACCAGAAGAGAGATGGACTCAGGTCGAAAGTGGAATCCACCAATTAAAACACATGCCAATGAGTTTTTGACAAGAAGGGAGCAGTGCAGTGGTCCTGGCAGAGCTGCGGAAGGCTCCAGGGCTTACGATGTGGGTACAGAGAGCGAGAGGGGCAACCTGGGGTCTCCTGTGCTGATTAGTGAGCCCCTGCTGCAACAGCCATGTGGGCTGCTGCTTACCTGTGCCAGGCAGAAGCATTTGCCCCCAGATGGGAGCAGTAAATGTGGGTAATTGGGAAAGACAGTGTCAGGGTAGCCATTGACATTAGAGACTGACAAGCTCTTGACACATTCAGGATGACATCTTGACATTAGGTATCTAGCAAAGACTAAGCATTTTCATCAGATTTGGAGACAAGAGAAAGATAGTACAATAATCACTACTATTCAATATTATACTCATGGCCAGTGCAATAAGAAGTAGACATGAGAAATGTGGGATGATAGGATTACCTAGAAAGAGCTGAGAAAATCAAATTACAGGTTATTGGAACTGAGGTTTCTATAAGGGTCTGATAGAAAATAGAGATGAGGTATTTGGAGATGATAGGATTACCTGGGCAGATCTAAGAAAATCAGGTGATGAGTTATTAAAACCTAGATTTCTACAAAGGAGTCTGATAGAAGATCAACATTAAAAAGTCAAAAGTTTCTTAAACACCCAACAATAATAAATTAGAAATGTAATACATAATAGGATTCCTTAGCCAAGAAACTGTAAAATACCTAAGAAGTGTAATGCTCAATGTGTAAGACCTACATGAAAAGAATTATGAGGGCTTATGTTTCTATATTTGTACTTCTCAATTCTCACTAAATTAGTCCAAAAATACCAATAGGATTTTGTAAAAACCTAAGATGAGGTGAATGAGTTGGCTAGTTTCTTTTAAAAATGAGCTCTGTGGGCTTCTTGGCTTATCAGATATAAAGGTCAATCACAAAGCTACAGCAAATTAACAGCCAAATGTACAAATTGTAACTACAAAAGTGTCAAAAGAAAATGCAGGAACATGTGTTAATAATCTTGGGCTAGGAAAACTTTTTAAAGTGTGACAAATTGCAAAAGGCATACTTGATAGATTTTGAGTGACTACACCAAAAAGAAAATGTCTCTATACCAATTGAGCATATTAAAGCAACATTCCAATGTAAGTAACCAGAAAATATTTACAATAAATGAGAGTTCAGTAATTATAGAAATGTATGTGGCTAAATTATAAAATTATCACACACTATAAAGTCCAGATAAAGTATCTCATATTTTGTTCCTGTACTGATCTTATCTCCCCCCCCAGGGCTCCATAATTATGTCCAGTCCAGTGAGCTTAATATAAACCACTATACCAAGCAAGCTTTTTTAGGTGCCAGCTCATCTGGATAAAATGCCTAGGTTTTCTGATTTCTGTCCCTTTCTTCTTCCCTAAGACAGAGCTAGATGTGGGGAGAGGAAGTGGCACGCGAGGCTTTGTGACTGTAAGGACACGTAGAGGATTCTTTTGTTCTCTTTGAGATGTTCCATCAGGTCATGGGCTGGTAGCTGCTCAGGTCTACAGCTTGTCCTAGGCCTCTGATCCACTTTGATTAGCACCTGTGCTGGAACCCACACTGATGTCTTTGAGTTTTGGCTGCTTTTACACCTTGGTCAGTGTTGGTGACCCTTTCTGCTACTCTGCCCCACTGCTGCACTCCCTGGGGCCCATGTGAGTCTACCTGAGTCTCCCAAGCCCTGGGCCCATCATGGGTCCTATTGTTACTGGCTCGTTGATTCATACACCTAGGTTTGTTTGCTTCCCACTGACCAAATCAAAGGAAAGCCATTTATTTTGGTGAAAAGGAAAAAGGGTTTATTCAAAGATAGCTAAGGAGTGTGGCCCTTCCCACTGCCGCCCCTGAGATGTGGGTGACCAGAGTGAGAAGGCCTGGACACTGGCTCCTCTCATTGCCACCGCTGACTTCCAGGTGAATCCTGTGGGAAGGCCCAGATAAGGACCCCTCCCCTCCCCACTGCCACGACTGAAGTGAACTGCACAGGAAGGCCCCGAGACTGGAGGGAACCCCAGCAACACAGTAGAGTCCGGAATAGGACACACAGGAGGGACAGGCAGGACTAGTGTCTTGGAAAAGACTGCAGCAAGAGTAAGAATAGGAACCAGGAGGTGGTGAGTCAGGCCAATGAGCACTGTGCCTGGGAACAAAGACACAGAGTAGAAGAGGGTGGGTGGGGCTTCCTTTTCTTCCTTTTCTTTATTCTTTCTCTTTTCTTAACTTTTTTTTCTCTTCTTTAAATGACAGGGGAGAACTCCAGCCACAGAAAGCTAAGCCATCTCCCAAACCCAGAGATCACGTTCCTATAATCACTTGCTTCCTCCTTCGTGCTTTCTCCTTCGCCCTCTTCTCTAGTTTCCTAAAGCCTGTGGGGTCATCCTTTGTCCTCCAGATGAGCTTCTACTTTCTTTTCAGTTATCTTTGTTTTATTATCCTTCTTAAATTTTCCCACCACAGGGTAAAACCACTCACCAAGGGGAAACGCTGCATACACACTCCCAATTTACGATGGATTCTGTTATAGAATTGTAAAATTTGCTCCTGTGGCTTAAGGTACAAAATTAATAGCTAACACAATTTGCTAGCTTCTCAACTGTGCTTGATGCTATTGTTATTACTAATTATACTATGTTAGCTAGGAACTCATATCTGTTATAATCAGTTGTTCTCCTTTCTGAAAAATACTGGGAAATTCTAGGGTGATAACTTCACCATAACCTAGCACCTAAGAACTGGGGACTGAGCCAAACGTATGCAAACATTTCACTCTTAATTAACTGGGAAGGTAGGATTTTGGGTAAGACATGAATCAAGAGCCTTTTACACACAGAAAGCATCCCTGAAGGACAGATTTTTCCTAGTGAGGATGCAACTCTAGTGATATAGTTACCTTCTATAAAAACTCACAAGGATCAACACAGAAAATAAAATAAAAATTTTTTTGAAACATAAAATGCCAAGAGGCAAAGTGTAATCTCAGACATTCAGTCCACACAGAACAAGTCCGGGAGACAATGAGATAGAGGAAAATGGAAGACACACATTTGAAATTTCAGAAAGGACAGCAAGCAAAATAAATAAATCCATGAGGCTATAGAGAAAGTCAGATCAGAAATAATCTCTCAGGTAAAGAAACAAATGACTGTAATCATAAAGGAAATGCTCAATAAATCTATAATAGAAAGAGATAAAAATATAGGGGAGGGTAGGAAAATGAAGGAGATTATGAAGATCAATTTAAGAAGGAAATACAATGCATGAAATGGATTCAAATAGGCATGCAGGAAATTAAAAGTTGCATTGCAAGCTGGCAAAACCACTCAAGTGAAATTGAAGTTAGACTTTCAGATCTTGAACACAGGATCACAGCTAGTGATCATGAGAAGAAAGCTCTCTTAAAAATAATAAGATTAGGAAATAATTCAAAAATTGCAAGATGATGCAAAGAAAAATAAGTTAAGATTGATAGATGTTAGTGAAGAAACAGGAATCAACACAAATGACATAAAAAGACTATTTTCCGAAGTATTAGCAGAAAATTTATCAAGCATGTGAACAGAATCTGACACACAGATAAGTGAGGTAGACAGAGATCCAATTAACCATGACCAAAATAAAGCTATACTCAAACATATAATAATCAGGATCTCAGAAGTTCAGCACAATACCAGAATATTAAAAGCTATTAGAGAAAAGAAACAGATGACCTGTAGAGGGAAACAAATAAGAATCACAACAGACTTCTCAACACAAATCCTGAAGTCAAGAAGGGTTTGGAATGAAGTATCTGAAGTCCTGAAAGAAAACAACTTTCAATCCAGACTGATATACTCTGCAAAAATATCTTTCAAAATTAATAAAAAAATAAGATACTTCCATGACAAAGAACGATGGAAGAAATTTATGACCACCAAATTAACCCTACAAAGCATATTTAAAGATTGTAGACAGAGGTAAAAATGACCACAATTCCTAGAACAGTGACAAAGGAAACCACCGAACAGGGCAAGCAGTTAAACATAGAGGAAGAGTAAGGAGCCAACCAGCAGGATTACAATATGGCAAACATAAACTAATACATATCAGTCACAACCATCAGTATAAATGACCTCAATTCACCAATCAAAAGAAATAGACTGGAAGAATGGGTCAAGAAACAAGATCCAACAATATGCTATATACAAGAAACACATTTAACTCAAAAAGAAATTTATAGGCTGAAAGTCAAAGGACAGAAAACAATACTCCATGCAACAGGAACTCAGAAAAAAGCAGAGGTAGGTACTCTGTTTGCAGAGAATGTAACTTTAAACCAAGAATAATCAAAAGAGATAAAGAAGGTCACTATATACTTGCTAGATGAATACTTCAAGAACAAGAAATAATAATCATAAATATGTATGTACCAACTATATAAGACAACTATTAGTAGACATAAAAAATCAAATAAGCACTAACACAATTGTAGTGGGGGAACTTAATACCCCACTGTCACAAGGAGACAGGTCAACTAGACAAAAAAATCAGCAAAGAAGTGACAGAACTGAAACCTGTGAACAAATAGACTCAGTAGATGTTTACAGAGTGTTCCACCTAACAACATCAGAATACGCATTTCTTCTCAACTGTGCATGGGATGTTCTCGAAAATAGACCATATGTCAGCCCATGGAACATGCTGAAGTGAATGCAAAGGAGTTGAAATTATCCCATGTTTAGTATCTGACAATCATGCAATGAAATTGGAAATTAACAGCAAAAGAAATCATAAAAACTCCAAAAACACGTAGAAATTAAATAACAACCCCCTGAACAACTAATATGTCACAGATGAAATCACAGAAGAAACTAAAAAATATTTACAATCAAATGAAAATGTAAATACAACATACTGGAACCTGTGAGATACAATAAAAGCAGTCCTAAGAGAGAAATTTATAGTGGTGAATTCTTACATCAGGAAAGTAGAACTAGCAACAGAGAAACAACCTAATGTAAAACCTCAAGCTTCTAGAAAAAGAAGAGAAAGACAAGCTCAAAGCCCATACAAGGGAAGAAATTATAAAGATCAGAGCAGAAATTAACACAGCTGAGACTAAGAAAACCATACAAAGAATTAATGCATTGAAGAGTTGGTTCTTTGAAAGAATAAATAAAATTGATAAACTCTTAGCCAACCTTATTGAGTAAAGACTGAAATTCACGTATTGAGGAGTGGAAAGGGTGAAATCACTACAGATGCTGTGGAAATACAGAAGATCATCAATACCTACTTTGAAAATGTTTAGAGTCATAGAATGGAAAACACAGAACAAACAGATACTCCTAGATTGGCATGAATTTACCCAAGTGGAATCCAGAAGATATAACAATTATGAATAATCTAGTATCAGTTCATGAAACTGAAAATGTAATTAAAAACTTACCAACAAAGAAAAGTCCAGGGCCTGATGGATTCACTGCTAAATCCTATCAGAAACTTAGAGAAATTTAATACCAATTCTCCTCAAACTCTGTAATGAAGCTGAAAGGAAAGCAGTACTACCTAATTCATTACTGGAGGCAGATATTACCATGATACTCAAACCAGAGAAAGACCCAACCAAAAAGGAGAATTACGGGCAAGTCTCCCTAATAAACACAGATGCAAAAATTCTCAATGAGATACAGCAAACAGAATGCACCAAATCATCAAGAAGATTATATACTATGACCCAGTAGGATCCATCAAGCCATCACTTTGTATGCTGGAAGCTGAATATTAATTCTTGGTTTCATTGCTGTGGGTAATCCTGAACTTTCTCACTCTTCTCCAGCTCCGAAGGCAGCTGAATTCCTCAGGCTGATTAGGGAAAAGGCTGTTAATACTTCATTTTCAAGATGTTAAGAACATAATTTTTATACAAAAATAAGGGGAACAGGTGTCAAAGATTTTATTTAGCTCATTAATTATTCAAGAAGCCAGTCAGTTAAAAGGGATTCAAATCAAAATTTGTGTTACAAAGAATTGTATTCTCTTTGAGACAAAAATTCATTTGCATTGCTAAGGGCAGGAATCATTTACATTCCTACCAGTTGTCTTCAATTTCAGTGTTACCCCTACAGGCATGTAAAATTGCCTAATCAACGGAAAGTCATTCAAAGACACACATCTCGGTAGAATCAGATAAGCCCTAGAAGGTCCCTAGGCAGTGCTATGCTCAACACTGTACTTCAGTGACACCCAGAGATCTCTTCTGTCTATATCTAAGTTTTGCACATTTTTTCCTAACAAAGTACAGCCTCAAATTTTTATCTTGTTATCATACTAAAAGATAAAGACAAAGAAATATAAATGGCCATAAAGTATAAGACTAACTGCTCAATGTCACAAGCACATGCATGGAACATACATTAAAATATTAGCATTCTTACTAGTTAATATCTAAGGTGGAAGAAAAATTGATAGTTGAACTATAAAATGTTATATTGTTTTGGAGTATGACTTGCTAGTGCCCATGAAGAAGTTAAATCTGCATTTTTACTTAGACATTTCTTTTATATAAATATATATATATATAAAAAATATATATTCTAGAGACTATATATATATATATATATATGTAAATATTCTGGAGACTTATGCACAAACATGCAAATAAACAATTGTGAAATTGTTGTTAATTCCTTGAGGACCTACTTTGTGCCCAAGCTTGGGGGTAAATCCCTGAACAAATCAGGTAAAGATTTCTTCTCTCCTGGAACAATTATTCTCAGGGAAGCAGACAGAAAGCAATGGATAGGATGAATGTAAATTCTCCAGCATTTTGGGGAACTGTTAGCAGGATAAGGGAGAATTTGCAGTTCTGTGAGTGAGGCTGGAGGTGGGAAATGTTTGGGTATTAAATGAGTTGGTCCACACAGGCCTCGTGGAGGAAGTTAGACTTGAGCCAACATTTCCAGGTGGAGGGAGTGGTGAATCACTCAGACTTTGGGAGAAAACAAGGGCGGAGTTCTGAAGTGGGATTGTGCTTGGCATATTTGAGGAATAGGTGGAGAATGGTCAACTTGGAGCCAGGATGGAGCAGTAGAAAAGGAAGTCAGATCCTTTGTCTGTATAAGTTATTTGCTTCAGGCATTTCATTATAGCAACAGGACTGACACAGGGGATTCTTGCTGAACTGACTTAGGGTTCGCTGGTTGCAAGTCACAGTGACTAGCTTTGGGGATTCTTTCTAAACCAATTCTTGTTAAAACTGCACAACACAGTCCTACTGGAAAACAGACCAGAGGCTGAGGCTTGGTGGAGAAGAAGACATAATAATCTGCCTATAGTTTGGTTGAGGAACAAGCCTGCGTCAACACATCATGGATGGATATATATATATAGCCATCACGCGAGCCTCCTTTCATAATACCTCAATGCAAAGAACAGAAAAAACAATGATGAAATAGTAAAGTTAATAGGGTCTGGGCAAGCCATTGTCACGAGAAAGGTAAACTGAGCAGAAGACAAACCCTGCTTGCCCAAAGGAAAGAGGAGGAATTGGTGTTAAAGAAAAGAATAAGAATTGCAGGAGAAATACTATATCTCTTTCCTCATCCACCATGAAGTTCATGGCTCAAGCCTCTATAACAAAAGACATCTTAACAAGAGAAAGGCCTACACATTTACTTACTGTGTTAGATGTTGTGGAAACCTCAGAAATGAAGACTCAGAGAAATAGGAAAATCTCTAAATTTTTTCCCTTAGGTTTCATAGTGAACAGCCATGCAGAATGATTGGACAAAAGGAACATGATTTAATTTTAATAAGCTGTGGTGAAGCAGAGCCTGTCTGTTTTGATTATTCTTGGTGTCTGTGCCTCTTTGGTTTCTTTCTTGGAAGGGTATCTCTCGCATGAGGGTTTTATGACCTGATTTAGAGGAAGATCGGTGAATTCTTTTATATTCTACTTTGGGGAGAATGTGGGAAAAGGGCAGAGATCCTCTGATTTGACTGCCTTGTGAAGTGTCAAGGTATCTATGTTAGTCTCCCACCACCATGATGAAATCCCAGAGAAAATGACAGCTCAGAGGAGGAAAGGATTATTTTGACTCATGATTTCAGAAGTTCCGGTCCATGGTCAGCTGGTTCCATTGCTTTCAGGTCTGTGGCAAAGCAGAAACAGCATAGTGGACAGTACATGGCAAAGGCAAATTGCTCACTTCCTGATAGCCAAGAAACATATTTAGAGGTAGTCAGGAAGGATGGGCCTGGGACGAGAGATAAAGTTGTAAGGGCTTGCTTCCATGACCCACTCCCCTTCACATGGTCCCACCTCCTAAGTTCTATCACCTGACCCTAATGCCACCAGTGGACCAATCCACTTAGGAAGTTAGAGCCCTTACCTTCCAAAAGCCTTTTTTTACCATTACTGTATTGGGGGCCAAGCTTCCAATACATGAGACTGCTGGGGAATATTTTAGATTAAAACCATAGCAGTGCCACATTGTAGGGTGTGGGATAATGTGTGTTCTGATTTTCATCAGGGTATATAACATTAGGTATTAGGATTATTACTTAGGGTTCCCAATGAAGCACTTATTTTTACAGATGGTGGAGTAGGTAGCCTGTACCTATCCCGTAAAGAAGCTAGTTTTGAACTGTTGTAACTTGAGTGATCAACTCGATGTTAGAGACAAGGTGCTTTATGTTTGAGTTATTGGTGTGGCATCAATCAGTTATACATCCTTGAACGAGTCACTCAGATTTCCAGCCTTTAATGTCCTTTTCAGTGGGATAAATAAGTGAGTGGCATTGGTTCAGTAGTACGCAACTATGTGTTATTGGTTGTCATGGTTTATGTTGGTGGCCCCCAGGCCTCATGTGTTTGCATGGTGCATTTGTGATTGGTTCATTGTCTAGAGCTTAGATTGATGGTGTCAGTGCTGCACCCACCTAGGGGTGGAGCCAGCATACAATGTAATGGCAGGAAGAAGGCGTGTCTCTCTCCCTTGCCCGTTTCTGCCTTGCTGTTTGCAGCCACCATGAACTGCACCCTCGCCATGCCACCCTACCTTGGAGCCGACTGAGTATGGACTGAAACCTCCAAAACATTGTAAGAAACAAACATTTAATTTCTTAACTTTGGGCACCAGGTATTTTGTCTCAGCCATGAGTAAAAAGTAACTAAGACAGAATTTGGTATTAAGGAGTCGGGTTGTTGCTGAGACTATATCTGACCATGTTTTTCAAGAGGCTTTGGAAATGGCTTGTGGGCAGAGTTTGGAAAAGTTCAGACATGTCACCTGAATGCATACAGATGGGAGCATCTTAGGCTGTTCTGTCAGAAAGGAGATTCTAGTCAGAGCTTAGGAGACCAGAAGGCTGATAGAAAGCCTGATGGTAAAGATCAGGCTTTGGAGGCTTCTGCTGGGAAGGACTGCATTGGTTGTTGGGATTCCCTATGATGTGTATTATGGGTTGGCAGAAAGTTTGTCTGCATTTTGCTCATGCCCAGAGACTTTGCCTGAGACTGAGATTAATCTGGCAAAGGAAATTTCCAGGCAATTGAATGTTGCTGTTGTGGCATGGCTATTGTTGGAGGCTTTTAGCCAGATATATGTTGCAAATCAAGAGAAAAGAGCCCAGCAGGATAATTTAAAATGCTGTGAGTTTGGCCAGAAAGAAAACTCCAGTAAAGCTGTGGATTGTAAAGATAGAGCTGAGACTTCAGTTGGAACAGAGAAATAAGAAAGATGGCCATGGGACATCTCAGGAAGCAGTGGGTCTCCACCCTTTGCAGCTTCAAAACTGCAAAAGTGAAAGAATTTGCTCAGAAGAGAAAGCTTCAGTGGACCATGCTCCAGAATGGTGGCAGAGGCCACATGAGGTTCCAGAATGACAACAGCTGCATGCGGTTCCAGAATGGTGGCAGCCACATGAGGTTCCAGAATGGTGGCAGCCACACTAGGTTCCAGAATGGCAGCAACATAAAGAAGCTTTTCCTCACAATCAGGTAAACAGAGCCCAGCAATCCAGGAACTAGACCCCTACTGCCAAGAGAGAGAAAAGCCTGGCTACTGCTCCAGCTGGCAGCAAACCTTGGTAGCATTCACATGGTGCTGATTTTAGGTGCAAGGAAAATGCACAAATTCTGAAGGTAAGAAGGCTTCCACCTCAATTGCAAAGGGCCTGGGAGGCCAAGCAGTATACCCCTGAGAGGGAAATTTGTAAAGATATAAGGGTGAAGCCAAAGGTGCAATAAAGACCCCAAAAGTTTGGAAAAGCCAGGAACGTGGATCATCCAAGGAAAGCTGCAAAAAGTGAGCAAAGAGGGTTTAAGAAAGAAGCTGTGGGAGCTGATATCTCTGGAAGTGCCCTGGGGGTGGAATCACCCAAGCCTTTTAGAGCTTGCAACCAGATTGCTTCAAATGCTGAGCATGGACCTCTAGGACTTAATATTTGCCCTGCTGGATGTTGGACTTATTTTGTTTCCAATGCTTTATATTCCTGTTTGTAGCTTTTGAAATGGTAATGTTTATCTTGTGCCTTTGCATTTCAGAAATGTTTAACCTTGTTTCCTTTGTACAGAGGGTTACAGTTAAGAGTTTGCCATAGATCTTGGAGGAGACTTGGGACTTGGACTTCTTAGCAATGCTGAAACTGTTAAGACTTTGGCAACTCTTGGACTAAATGTCTTTTGTATAAAGGATGTACATGAGTCTTTGGGGTCCAGGGGTGGAATGTTATGGTTTATGTCAGTGGCCCCTAGGCCTCATGTGTTTGCATTGTGCACTTGTGATTGATTCATTGTCTAGCATTTGGATTGATGGCATCAGTGCTACATCCACCTAGGAGTGGAGCCAGGATGCAATATAATGGCAGGAAGAAGATGTGTCTCTCTCTTGCCAATTTCTGTCTTGCTGTTTGCAACCGCCATGAACTGTGGCCCCGCCATGCCACCCTGCCTGGGAGCCAACTGAGCATGGACTGAAACTTCCAAAAACTGTAAGAAATAAACCTTTCCTTTCCCAGCTTTGGGCATCAGGTATTTTGTCTCAGCCACGAGTAAAAAGTAACTAAGACAGTGGTTATAAAATGAGCCTGTACTTTCTTTTGCTCCTGGGTGGTCTTATCCACACCCTTGGTTACACATCTGTGCTTTCTTCCATCAAGATGGCGGCTGGCTCTTTGGCATCACTCTGCACCTATGGTCTTTCTTGTAGAGGTTTTCTTGTCATTCCTCTTCAGTGCTCGAGCCTCAAACTCCTGTAGGATTAGTTAGTACCAGGATAGATCATGGTGCTTAGAAATTTTGAGTTTGGACAATGATGAACCTGAGGGAAAGAACATTTTAGTGAGGTCGTGTGGGCAGTGCAATGATCCACATTATGGCAAGTGGCACTTGATGGCGATGTTTCTCCTCCCTCCTTTCTTCCCCTCTTCCCCTCCCAGCCAGCTCCCCATCAGACCTGTGCTGCTTAATTATCTTTGCTGATAAAGATGAATGACAATCGCTCAGCTACAGAATGATTGAAAAGAGAAATCGTGTGAGTCACTCAGGGACTTCTTCCAAACCTTGCTGGAAACTGAGCTGCATTTTTTATGACTTCTGTGCTCTGTAGAGACTCTAATTTCCCCAGTTGGCGACCATTACCATGCTTTATATAGAACAATAAGACAACATGGCACATTAACCTTTGGGAATGAAACAGTCAGGCAGTGCTTTCGTAAGCAGTGGACTCTGATGCAAATACAAGAAAATGAGACTCAGTTTTTAGCACAGATTGCTTTCTATAGCTCACCCCCTGGGGACCAAGTGTCACTCTAGTGGGGTCACAGACAATGCTAGCTTTGTCTCTGCCTCCTCAGGGTGGAAGGAGAGGCCATTTCATATGGCCAGAAGGAACAGCTGGTGGTGGCATCTCTCAGTCCTCAAAGCCTCCTCTGCTACCTACCACCTTTCTCTAACCTACTCGTGTCCCTCCCTAGATTGTTGTGATAGCTTCACAGTGGGCTTCTTGTTTCCACTTCTGTTCTTCAGTCTGTTTCCAGGATCCAATAGGATCCTTCGAAAACAAAGTTAGGTCACATTTCTGCCCCCATAGTTTACTCTGAATAGGAGACCAAGTCTTTCCAGGGCCAGGCAGGCATAAGTAGGCTGCCCCATATCTACCTCTCTCTTCCTGGCCCCTACTGCAGGGAAGGCCTTGGTGCTGGCTGTTTCTCTGCAGAGAATATTCTTCCAGATTTCTGTAGGAGCCCCTTCTTTTCCTCCTTCAGCTTTTATTCAGATCACCATCTTTTCATTGGGGTCTTCCCAAATCACTGTATCTGTATTACTCACTTTTTTCTTTTCTGGAGAAAATATCCAACACCTGCAAGTTAAAGGAGAGATTTAATCTGGCTCCTGGTTTACAGGATTCAGTCCATGGTCAGCTGGTTCCAAGGCAGAAACATCACGGCAGAAGGGAGTGGTGCATTAATGCTGCTTAGTTCATTGCAGCCAGAAAGCAGAGAAAGACAACAGTGCAAGAGAGGAAGGAATGAGAGACAAAATATATAATCTCAGGTCACGCCTCCCTTATAGCAGAAAGGAGCTTTCCTAACCCTGTGGGTGGTTCCCAAGTCAATCAAATTGACAGTCCACTTTAACCACCCCACTAGAAATGCAAACATATTCCCCAATGCTCATTTCTCCTTCCCAACACTTATCCACACCTGACATACTATTTTAAAGTTTAAAATAAACCACCCACTGGTTACTGTTGAAAATAACCAGTTCTACATATGGTACATAAATAAATAAATAATAATTCTTACTTAACATTTGTTGCCTCCAAGTAGAAGCAAATATCACAAAAATGAAGATTTTTGTCTTTTTTTCACCCCCTACCAGCTCTGTGGATTTTGTCCTAATCTAAAGATCAGTGCTTCTCAGTCTTTCCTTGGTCTGGGAATCACATGAGGGTGTTATTTAAGCTTCCTCAGTTTTAAGGTAGGATCCAGGGGGTGCAGGAGGGCTGGTCTGCGATGCAAAGCTGGAACACATGTGGATGTGTCTGGAAGCAGGGTGACAGCTGTTTTCCTTACAAAGCCAAGTTTGAAGGCCCAGGGCCAAGCTGGTCATGTCACAGCCATCAAGGAGCTTTAAGTGACAGATTCCTGGGTGCCCGTCTCCAAGGTCTCGAGTTGGTAGGTTGCAAGTGGGACCTGGGAGCCTTGTTTTTAATAGAGCTCACCAGGTGATTCACACGTGCAGCCAGGGTGGGTAAACATGGATGGAGAGAAAGGAAGACTGCCTTGCATGTGCAAATGTGATTCTGATTTTGCCAAATTGTCATCTACTGAGTACAAAATGAAAATTGGTGTCTCAATTGAAAATCAAAAAATTCCCTTTCTCCCCTTCATTTGCATCATTTGGTTGGCCTCCAAAAATGTAATGATTTCAACAGAGAGAAAAGGAAAATGTGTATAATCATCTTAGACTATCCCCATTCATCACTTAAAATTTCTATTTAGTATTATGGAAATAACGCAAGCACATGGTAAACATTTCAAGCAGTAAACTTTGAAATGAGGAGAACTTTTCTTGTATCCTGAGAATCCAGTCTCATTCTATGGAAGAAGTTATTGTCAACTGTGTCTTGTGGATATTTCTGGAAAATTTTTATGTTCACACATCACACACACACACACACACACACACACACACACACACACACTCTCACACACTTTCCCCCTCATTGAATTAAAGGAAAACATGACCAAATTTTTTGTTACTAGGCTTTTTCTTGGTCAGCCATGAGTGATGGATCAACACCCTCATTCCACTTGCCCCCAACTCCTCTCCCAGTAATGCGATTTATGGTCTTTTCCCTTGAATTTGGGTGGGCTTGGGCCCATGTTAGAAGTGACTGTCTCTTGAGGCTACATCAGAAACAGCTGGGGAGCTTCCAGCTGGACCTCCTAGGATATTCCTCATGGAACCCACCATGCTGCGAGAAAGAGGTAAGCCACATGAAGACCTCATGCCTAGGTTTTCTGGCCAACAGCCCTAGCTGGAGTCGCAGTCAACAGCCAGGATCAACTTGCAAAAAACGAGAGGGGGTGAGCTTCTAAAGATTTAGCCTCCAGCTTTAGGCTGCCCTGGTGGGAAGCAAAGATGAGCTTTTGGAGCTGAGAAGACAGAATCCTGAAGATTGGTGCCTCCCATGCTGAGCTCTGCTGAATTGAAAGGACCAGGAAAGGCTTCAGGGGCTGCCTCACAGGCCAGGGTTTCTAGCCCTCTCTGATATCTCCCCCAACTTCTCTTCAAAGTTCCCTTTTCTGACTGAGAAGACTTCTTCTAAACGAAATGCTGCTGTCTTAAACTCCCTCCCCAGGCATCACATTAAATAACCAGCATGATTCCACAGCAAAAGGCACAAAAGGTTTCTAAGCCACACAGACTTTTCATCTTTGGCAATACTTGGGAGGCGCTGTCTGCAGAACCCCACAGTCACCTTGTTTCAACTCCTCCACAACCCACAGCAACTTGGTTCTGAGCTATTGTCTCTGAGCTCAGACATCATCCCTCAAATGTTTATTATGTCTCCATATTCCCTGCACTCCCCATCCCCCTTTCCCCCATGAGGAAGGAGATACGTGTTTCTGAATCTCACGGGACTGTGAGATGCTCATTGTGATGCCACTGATAAACCCATACACCTTTCTTCCCTGTAAATGTGTCTATTGTCAGCTACTGTCAGTGAGCCTCCAAGGTCTGTGTTCCCCATGGTACCTGCACAGAAGGTGGGCACAGACTTTCCTGCTCCTGCTGAAGGCTGTGCACCAGGAGTTGTGGGAAGATGGCATAACCCAAGTGTCCCCTGTGGGTGACCTTGAGCTGGTCGTGTTGTGTGAGTCAGTCTGGGCCATGCAGTGCCGCTGTACTAAATGAACCCTCACATCATCAGTACTTAGCCCTTGTATTAGGGGCCAGTGAAGGTCAGGTGGTTCTCTTCCATATCAGGACCCAGGCATCCAGGTCCCTTCTGTGTGGCAGGGCTTCTGTCTTCAAAGGCATCCCTTTCTCTATTCTCATCATTTATCAGTCCTAGGAAAAGAAGAAGCTCTGAGAATCACACCGGAAGTGGTGTGACTTAGCTTTAAGTCAGTTACATCATTTTTGTCCACCCATTCTTTGGCCAAGACCCAAACAGTCAGAATGGTCCCATTCTATCTGTGAGAAGTCTGTAGGCTTTTTAGGTATCTAGGGAGAAGAAACAAGACTGGAGGGCTGCTGGCCAGTGTTTGCCATACTTTTCACTGTGGAAGAGGGTGACATCCCTATCACCACATGGACACGAGGATCAATAAGTCCTCTCATCACCGAAGTCATTGAAAGGATTGTACATGTTTCAGGGACAGCTATGTACTGGGTAGCCATAACCTACCGCATATACGATGGTGGTCCCAGAAGGCTGTAATGGAGCTGAAAAATCCCAGTCATCAATATTTACTGGTAACTTTTCTATGTTCAGATACATTTAGATGCACAAATATTTACCACAGTGCAACTGCCTGCGTGCTCAGCACGGTGACTTGTGCAGGCCTGCAGCCCGCAGTGACAGGCCACACCATTCTCCAGGTATGTGATAGGCAGGACCATCTAGGTCCATGTAGGCACACGCAGCAGTGCTGGCACAATGACAAAACCACCTAATGACTCCTTTTCAGAGCACATGGCCGTAGCTGAGCACTGCATGACTGTAGTAAGGTGTTTCAGAGGAAGTCCCTGTGATGACGGTCACTTTCCATCTTCAGTCCGGGGTCCTGTGGATAATGGGCAGTGAGAAGCCTTCTCCCCTCTCCTGGACAAAGCTATCTACCACTTCCAGATACCAGCAATCCCTTCCCCCTCAGTGGGCAGAGCAGTACACTACCCAAAGCAGCCCAACTCATGCCCCGGGCTATTCAGGCTCCTAGAAAAGACTCTCAGGGGCACAGCTGGCCCTTCACCAGGCAGTGCTCAAGAGGGACATTAGGCACAGAAGCACTCACGCTTCCTCTCCACTGCTGGGCTGCACTGGTGGCTCTGTTTCCATAGCAGCGCACACATTTCATATAAAGGAGCCAGAGGAGAGTTTAGGGTAAAGGAACTGAAAAGGAGGATGGCAACCCTTTCGGGACCCGGCAGCCCACCAGGCTTTTGTGTTCATTTCTTCCGTACTTAAACTCTGGGAACCTCAGTCTCTTTGTGGGTAAATCAGACATGGTGATGATTCGTGAATAACCCAGCCAGGCAGAGGCGAGGATCAGATAAGGAATCCTTCAGAGGGTTTCATGTGCCATACTCGGGAAGAGGGGTGCGTGACCCTTTCTCCTTCAGTTCCTAGGACAGCGGGAAGGTCGGGCCCTCCCGAGTGGGCTGCAGACAGCCAGGCAGGAGTGTCAGACTCCAGCTCAGTTCTGCTGCCCTTGCCCTCCTGGCTAAGCAAGAAGATCAGGGCCGGCAGGACGTGTGCCAGGGCCCTAAAAATGCCCGTTTCCTTTGACCATATAAATTTTCTCCCAGGGCCTTCCTAAAGATGCCATCCTAAACACAGCCCAGATTTATGGCTAATAGCCAACGAGGATTTTAGAGTTATTTATAAAAGCAAGAAGCTGAAAATGTGAATGTCTGTCATTACGGGTCAGTAAATCACGGAGCACTCAGGCAGCAGAATATTATGTGACATCTAAGAATAATGTTTATGTTATCTTTTTAATGACATAGTGCACTGCCCATTCCATCAAGGTTCGTGGGATCCTGAATGCCACGTGTAGTTTTATCTCAGCTGTGTTCAGAATTCATAGAATCATGACAGGAAAGAAGCCCAAATGAGCTGTCCTGGTTTTGGGCAGTAGACACATGAGAAACTTTCTTTTCCCTGTGTTCCCTCTCACTTTTTCTGTAGCCTTCAAATTTTCTAAATGGAGCAAATTAAAAAAAATAAAGTAAAATACCTAATGGAAAGTTCCAAACCCTACCAGTTCTTTCCTCCTATATATAATCCATTTTATTTTATTTTAATTTTTGTGACACTGAGGATTGAAACTAGAACCTTCACACTGAACTGTATTTCTAGTGATTTTCCGTTTGTTTTTGAAGCAGGGTTTTGCTAAATCTTTCAGGCTGGACTTGAACTTGAGATCGTCCTGCCTCAGCATCCCAGACTGCTGGGATTATAGGCATGGCCCACCATGACTAGAAAAGATGGGTGTGTGTGTGTGTGTGTGTGTGTGTGTGTGTGTGTAGGGTTACAGATGGAGATTAGAGCCCCACAGATGCTAAGGCAAGTGCTCCCCCACTGAGCTTCACCCCAGTCTGAGATTCCCTAACTTAACTCCTTTTGTCTCAAATATTTACCCTTTAATTTGCTTTTCTGTATAAAATTTATCATTAATGGAATTTAATCCAAAGGGTATGAAAATGGGAGCCTCCCACCTCACCACAGTTTCCTGTGCCAAGGAATTCCCAGAGGAACTACAGGAAAAGTGGCTCTTAAATTCTCACCGTTGTTCACAGGTCAGGAAGCGCAGCTAAACATTTTTCACAATCTAAGTGCATTTCTGGCAAGCAGTATGGAAAGAAAAAGAACCACCGTAATGGGTCTAATTACGGTAGTAGCCTGGGTGATAGCTTGCATCCTAAGTGTCCTCCGAAGTCCATGTGGCTTGTGTTCTGGTTTACAGCTGGACATTCTCTAAGCTTCATGCACCAAAAAGGGTCTTTCAGAAGGTGATTGGATTTTGAGGCTCACAGCTGACTTGCCCTTAGAAGGAGGGGTATGGTTGGAAGGGGGGGGTCACAGTGGGTGTGGCCTGGAAGGATGCATTTCCCTCTAAGACTCTTTTTTCTCTTGGTTTCCTGTCTGCCAAGAAGTGAGCTGCTTTCCTCTGCCAGGCCTGTCTGTCATGCCACCTTGCCTTGGAGCCAGCTGACCACAGGCTGAAACCTCTACAAACTGTGAGCCAAATAAACCTTTCTTCTTTTAGGTCGTAGGTGTCAGGTGTTTGTGCCGGCAACAAGGAAGTGGCCAAGACAGCTTGGTACCCTGCATAGCCCTACTGGGAAGTAGAAAAACCTTTAAGAGGAGAGACCTAGTGAGCGCTCTTAAGGCCATTGGGGGAGTATCCTCAATGGGAACTAGGGGACCCTGGCTCCTTCCTTTGAAGTTCACTTCCTGGGCATGTGGCAAACATGTTCCATTCCATGCTCTTGCTGTGATGTACAGCCTCATCAAGGGCCTGAGAGCAGCAGTGCCTACTGGTGATGGAGCACAGTCTCTAAAACTACCAGCTAGGCACACTGTGTTTTCAGGCATTTTGTTACAGCGACAGAAAGCTGACTAACATATCCTTTTAGAGATGACCCACCCCAGACCGTCACACCAGTATAGAGAGTACCAGGCTGCTAAAGATGCAGATTGGGTTTTATTTAGAACTTGACAGCAATCCCCATGCGGGCTCACAGTGCTTTGTGTGAGTGGCTGGATGTGCCTTGGAGGAGTCAGCATGGAGAAAGGTCAGTGAAACCCATGGATAGCCTCACTTTCCATCATCTGGTCTCCTTATGTCTCCTTGCTAGCTACCTCAAAAGCCCTGGAACTTAAATCACATGTGGAAAGACTTCCAAGACATCAGACAATAAAGTCTGATGTATAATAAACATCATTCCATTCATGCCAGAAGTAATGGCAATCATTTGTTTTAACATTAGTATTTCACGTGATCTTACTGAGCTCTTCACACCTGAGACCATACAGATATTTATCCTACATTCTCCCTGGTCAGAAAGATGAGTTGAGCATTGACTTCTTTTATTAGAAATGGGCTCTCAACTCAAAATAAAATTTGAATTTTGCCCAGGATTTGGGCTCAGTAAATACATACAGTATGTGCTGATCCTCAGAGACAGCCATGCTTGTTTTACCCTGTTTTGTGTTGTCATAAAAAATACCCGGTGCTGGGTACTTTATAAAGAGAAGAGGTAGATTTGACTCATTGCTTTGGCAGCTGAAAGCCCACAATTGGGTTGCCCCATCTGGACAGGCCCTGGGGAGGACCTTCTGGCTATGTCACAGCATGGCAGATGGCAGATGTCCTTGCAAGAGAGGGACACCACATGGCAAGACAGGAATCAGAGAGCAGGAGGGGGCACGCTCCTCTTGTATAACACTCATTCTGACAGGTGCTAAGCCAGTTTTGCAGGATGTAACCCATTCATAGAGCCTTGTTGGAGTCCCCTTACAAGCACAGACAAGCTTCAGTCACTTCCCGCTGTCCTTTCACCTCCCTTCAAAGGTCTCCTACTTTTCAATGACATTAAACTGGGCACTAAATTTCCAGCAATGAGCCTTTGGGGACAAACCATATCTGAACTGTGACAACACTCAAAAGACATCTCCACATCAAGTATATTTTGCTGCTCTCTGATCTTTTCTGACTAACGTTTGACTTCATGTATCAAGGAAGGCTGTGTTTAGTCTACGATGGGACTTTGGACTCTCTGGACCAAAGGCAGTTGCTAAATAGATGACTTTATGTGGAACAATCTCGCTTTGAGACATAACCACTTTTTGCTTGCATCAACAAGGTTGTCATTTCCTGGCGTACCTCAGTATGTGGCTCTGGGTTTCTAGTACTTACGTCTGGCCTCTTCTGCCTCCGTGAGTTCTCCAGCTCCTCTTACCTGCCTAGGATCATTCCCAAATTTTTCTTGTTGTCTGTTGCACCAGTTCTGGTAAAGACCTTACCTTTATCATTTGGAGCCCAAGTATTGGAACCTTAACCTTGGACCCAAGTGTAGGCTTTCCGGGCACCAACCACTTCTCAGCCTGACCACTGTGCTTTCTGCTGGGAGAGTTCACAGAACAGTGGTAAACCTGCTGTTAAACTCTGGAGCCCTGGATCTCTGCTGCTGTTTAAAGTCTAGCACCGATGACCAACTGCAGGCAGCAAAGATGTACTTCTTCCTTGAGAAGCAGCTTTTTAGGGGACTCAGACCCACTCCTTGGGTCCAGGACATGAGGGTACCTAACTCAGGTGGTGCTACTTGAGTTGGCAAGGGTACCCAGGGCTTTCTGGGAGGGTTCACAATGACAGCAGCTTGTAGTCACTTTCTGGGAGTGAGACTGAAGCAATGAGATTCAGAAAAAAAGATCTGCATGCACGAAGGGCAGGTTATCCAGGAAGGTAAAATCAAATCACTTCAGTCCTGTGGCATCCTTTGATGAGGATGGTATTGGCAGAGAATCCTCACCAATAGCTGTGAACTGTCATTGTCACTGGGGAAATGTGCATCTTCCCACCTAGACACACAGGACCTAGGTCACTTAAGATGAATGTCTACTATGTGTGAGGCTGCCGATGGTATGATCCAGACTGTGTCCTCCCAAAGTAACCTTCTTTTGGTTCTGACCTGAGTAGGCATATAGTAGGCCTTCCTCTTAGTAGTACAATTGGGAAAAGATTGGCATTCAACACATCTTTCTAAAGGCTCTGGATTATAAAATGGAAATACACACCAAAAGGAACCACATACAATGTAACCACATTACATACATACACATCACATTACTGTAAGAGAACGTACTCTTTTTAGACTCTGGATTGATGCTGTATTAGTCCTAGGGTAGTTCACTGGTGACTTTTAGCAAGGCCCAAGGATTTCCTGAGATTGTAATACAGTGTTTGGGTGTGTATGAGCATTTTGCTGGAACTAGAATCCCTAGTTTTTTATGAGATTCTCAAAGATGCCTTTTGTGTTCTCAAAGGCATCTTAGTTCCATGCACTGGGTGTCTCAGCTCTTTAAAACAAAGAGACTGTAGCCCTGAAACATGGACTGGATCCCCGCCCCAGCTTCCTTCCCTGGGTGATGGACCCCAGGGATGATCGTCTACTTCAGATCAGCCAAACCACGCTGATAACAAAACACAGCTCCAGTGGAAATAGTTTCACAATATTTGGAACTGTGTTTTATTGCAAGCCTGCCTCTGCCTGGTTTTGAAAAAACTTCTGTATAAATCTAAGTTCTTCACTTTATGCTCTAAAACAAGAAACAATTTTGTTAAAAGCCCTCATAATTTTTCTTCCTGGACTTCAAATGAATTGGGTCTTTGGAGTGTTGAACAAATTTGGTCTTTATAGACACTCAGTGGGGAGAACTTTAACTTTAATTGTTTTCATGCTCTCAGAAGGGTAGGACAATTAATATCATGGAAACAACACCATGTACAGTCCCAAGGATGGCTGCAAATGTAAAACGATGTGTTAGCTTAACTGTCCCCAATGGATGGCCTCTTCTGCTTGCCAGCAAATATGGCTTGTGGATAACTGGCAAAGTCGCACAGATTCTCCTCCAGAGAAACCATAGTGGGCTACTAAGAGACCAGTGACAAAAGGGAACTCATTATGGCTTGATGAATCAAACACTGATGGTGACTCAGTGACTTACAGACTGGAATAATAGTTGACGTCCCAGGACACTGGTTTGAATGTATCCCCAAAAAGTTCATGTGTGGGACACTTCACCTCCAAATTCATATGTTAATGTAGCACTAGGAGGTGGGGCCTGGGGAAGGGGATCAGGCTGGGATAAGGTTGTCAGGGCGAGGCCACCACGATGGCTTTAGGAGAGGAAAACAGACTTGAATTAGCACACTGTGTCTGTGTCTTGTCATGTGATGCCCTCACTGTGTTATGCAGTAAGAAGGTCCTCACCAGAGGCCAAACAGATGCCAGTGTCATGGTATTGGATGTCCAGAACTGAAAGTCAAATGAACTTTGATTTTTTACAACTCACCTGGCTTCAACTGTTTTGTTATAGCCTCAGAAAACGGGCTAAAATTCCCATGGAAAGAATGCTATTAGGATGGAGAGGACAGAGCTCTGGCACTGCATGCCCATCAGCAAGATGCACAAACACAGTCTCTCTGGGTGACCGCTGAGGCTCTCACTTGTGGAGTGGAACTCTTTGAGTTCAGCTTGGATACCTATGACTCTGTTGACTGTGCAAGTCTGAATGACTCTGATAAAGCTTTGGAGAGAACACGCGACCTTACCTATTGGTAAAAAGCCAAAATGCAGGCCTGTTTTACTCTGGGTTCAGGGTGTACCAATAAGGGTTTCAGGAAATGCTGGATTTTAAAAATGTTGGGACAGTGAAGATAAGGCCCTGTCTGAGATGTTCACGGGGCAGTTCCTGTTTATCTGATGGTCCTGCAGTTTCCCGTGTATCTTTGGCTCCATCAAAACAAGCACACATGGACTCCTGATCTTCAGAAACAAGAAAATAGGGTGACTGCATTTATTTAGGGTCACAGATTTCACTTCTATTCTCACGTCTGCTCAGATGCCCTCTCTCCTTCCCTCACAGCAGTGATCTGAAAGAACAATCATACCTTTGATGATCACAAATGAAATTTTGGGCTGATTTTTCCACGCAGATTCAGATTACCTCAGTGTCTCCTCTCAGAGACAGACGTAAGGTGGGAGAGTAGGAAAGTTATTTGTGTAAACAGCTCTACACTGAGGCTTGAGGAATGGACTGGCAAAGCATGCTCACCTGCACACGTGGGTTGGTAACTGAAGCAGTCTCCACCCAGGTGCCAATCACATTTTGTTCCTCTTATTTTTTCCTTGACAACATATTGCTTGCAAAACTGGCAGAAGTCTTGGCCCAGCGGCAATTTGGCAATAGCGGAGTATCTCTGCCTGCCGTGTCTATCAGCAGACTTGGCCTGAGCTCCAGAAATGTTTTTGACATTTAAAGCCACGCCATCACAACTGTGATCCAAATCCTGTTAGTATTTCCCGATGGGGCTAGGGAGACCAGAGTAGAGAATGATGAGGAGACTTCCTGGTGAAAAATAAAACCCGTCATTTAATCACTCGATCATCACAGGTTTGTTTAGGCTCAGCCTATGGACTTAGACATGCTTGACTAAAAAGTTGGTACTACAAAATGTTTTTTGAATAAAATAATTTCCAGCAAATATTGTCAAACACAAGTGTGATAGTTATGACACAAATGCAACTTGGGTTCTGATATCCTATGCTAAATGAGCTTAGAGGGAAGCTGAGTTCATAAATAACCAGGATGTGTGGTGCTTTGGGTTGGGGGAGTTTGAGAAGAAGGGGCTAAGCCATGGCCCGGAGGTGGGGATGGCCGCAGCTGCCCAGGTCACTGGAAGCATAGCTTGATTTGAAACCAGGCTGAGTGGATAAACTGGAGTGAAAACTCTTCAAAATGGTTTTATCATCCTGGGCTGGACCAACAATGACCTATTTATTTATTTGGTACCGGGGATCAAACTCATGATCTCATGCTTACCAGGCAGGTGCTTATGCTGCTGAGCTAAATCCATGGCCCAAAATGACCTTTTTAAAAAAAATTTTATTTAAAGAAAAACAAAACAAAGCAAAACAGTAAAAGCGTACAAGTAATACAGAATTTCAAAAGAAATAAACAGTAAGAAATCACTAGTTAATAGATTACATATTGTCATGTTAGAAATAGTTGTTCAAGTTACAAAGTTAAGCCTACAAAGTGGACATTCAAACAGTGAGACTGCAAACAGTTGTGTTCAGTGATCCGACAAAAACTTAGTAATATGGTCATCTATGTTACACACCTAAACACACTTGCAGTTGTGTCCTTTAGAGCACTTTATTTTCCTCTCTTTTATTGCAATAACATTTACACATTTTGAGTTTTATTACTCCCATAGTTCTTTTTTTAAAATTTTATTTAAGGAGAAAAAAGAAAAAAAAAACACAGAAAAAGGGTACAAGTTATACAGAATTTCAGAAAAAATAAATAGTAGGAAATCATTAGTTAATTACATATTGTCATCTTAGAAATAGTTGTTGAAGTTACAAAATTAAAGCATAAAGAGGGGACTTTCAAATAGTGAGACTGCAAACAGTTTTGTTCAATGATCCACAGTAATATGGTTATCTATCTTATACACTTAAATATATATGCAGTTATATCTTTTAGAGAACTTTCTTTTCCTTTCTTTTGTACAATGACAATTACACATTTTGGGTTTTATTGCTCCCACAGTTCTTGTTACTTTTTTTTTTGAAGAAAGTAAAACCAAATGTGACATACCAGGTCAGAGTCAGTCAAATCAAAAGGATGGACATAATACATAATGTAAAAATAAAATACAAGGTGATCAACAATGGTTACCATAATGCCTCTTGTTATCTTAAAAAGAATTGCCTATATCACCAGTTATAATAAAATTGAACAAAACAGTAAAGAATAAGACCAATAAAACCAAAACATTGGAGACATTAGAGGACTTCAAAAGAAGATAATAGTCAACCAGAATGGGCGTCATAATGAATCTTATTGTCTTCATAGTTGTTGCCTATACTTTCAAACTTGGTACTATGAAGCATAACAGAATAGAGGAAAATCAGTCAAAACAAGATGGTGAGAGCAATACAGAGTTTCAAATCAAGTTAATAGGAAATCAAAGTGGGTTACTATAATATATCCTGCTATTTTTTATTTTTCCCTTAATTAAAAGGATAAAAATGAAAAAGTAGATAATAAAAAGGAGATAAAAAAGAGGGCATAACAACAAAACAGCGCAGGTCAAAATATAGCCATTTAAGCAAAATAGTGTTTCACCACAAGATAATCTCGACCTAATAGTAGTTACCATAGTGTCTCTTCCCTTAAAATCTTTGGGTATAACTTCATATACTGTAGCATCAAACATATCAAGACAATGTAAAATGGTTCAAGAGAATGACAGTATTACAGGGTATTTAGAGTCAACTAACAGAAAATGAACAATGGTTTCTGTATAATCTCCTTGTCTATAAAAGTTTTTGTTTATATTATCACATATAATAAAATCCAATAAGATACAACACGTTAAGACCTATGGAGACAGAAGAACAAAAGCTTGATGGGACTTCAAAACAAGAGGATATTAAATCAGCACTACCTATTATGATGTCTTGTTTTCTCCAAAATGGGTGTTCCTACCATCCAACCTTCTCTGCCTCATTTCTGTTGAGCTCTTTTTCTGCCATTAGTTGTCAATTTGTCCTCTTCATTTCACTTTCTGCTCCATTCATTGTGGGCTCTCTGCCACTGTTTCTGGAATCTTGGTACTTTTTATTTTTAGAATATCCTGCAGTAATCTCTGTAGAGTTGAATTGGTGGTTGCAAATTCCCCTAGTTCCTCTTTATCCTGGAAGCACCTTGTTTTTCCATCAATTTCTAGGGACAGTTGTGCAGGATATATCAATCTTGGCTTGAGGTTATTATGTTTCAAAGCTTGAATTCTTTCCCCCCATGCTCTTCGTGATTTGATGGTTTGTGCCGAGAAGTCTGCTGTAATTCTGATGGGTGTTCCCTTGCAAGTCATCTGTTTCTTGTCTTTGATGGCTTTTAATATTCTGTTCTTATATTGGATTTCTGGAATTTTGATTATTATATGCCTTGGTGTAGCTGTGTTTGGGTTGTAGGTGGCTGGGGTCCTGTATGCCTCATACATCTGAGTGTCTTTACCTTTTGCTAAATTAGGGAAATTCTGGATTATTTCTGTGAATAGCTTTTGTAGTTCATTTGTTTGAGTCCCTACTTCTTCTTTTATGTTCTTAATTCTTAAGTTATAGATCCTCTTATCATCTTCTAGTTTTAGTATTGTTGCTATTTGTTTTCTTGTTATTTTTAAGAAGTTTTTCATTTCGTGCTCCCACCTTACAAATCTGTCCTCTAGTTTTGATAATCTATCCTTAGTTTCTTTCAAGCTGTTATGTCAGCTTTCAATAGAGTTTTTAATTTCCTGGTAATCTCTTTGAACCTGCTTCACATATTCTATGTTTTCTCTATTTTCTCCATCAAACAATTCCTCCCTTTTTTTCTGTTCTTCCATTCCACCATCTGTTTTTTCTTGGGTGGTGCTTAGCATTTCTCTAACTATTCTACTTATTTCTTGCTTTATTTCATTAAATACTTCATTTTTGAACTCGTCTATGAGGCTCCAGAGATACCGCTTTATGTCTATAGGTGCCGTGTCTGATATTGCATGTTTTCTGTCTTCATTCTCTTTCGCATTTACCTTTCCTGGATGAGTGTTCTCAGGATTGGGGACTGAGGACCCTTTCTTGTTGCTCCCTTTTCCCATACTTTTTGTTCCTTCCATACGAGTGTCTGTAGGAGGCCCAGTTTTTTTTTCCTCTTTGTCTGTTACAGTTTGTTTGAATCCGCCGGCTAGGTGTTCCCGCCCACTGCAGTGTATTAGGGAGACACAGACCTGGGCAGCCTCTGCTGGGCCCACCCTCCAGGTCAACCTACTGAATGCTTCACTGCTAGGGTGCACCGCCAGGCGCAGGGACCTGATTTGGGCTAGCCTACTGGATCTTAGTCCGCGGTGTCACCAGGCCAAGCACTCCCCACCACTCCCGCTTGAGAGGGGAATTTGCGACTAAAGTCACTGCAAGGCCCTGTTCTGGCTAGTCTGCTGGTGCCCAGAATGTCCTCTGTTGGAGCCTCCTAGTCTATGAAAGGGTCCCCATTTCTCTCACTCACCGCAGGTTGATGCAGGGCTCCCTGCCAGTCCTGCTCTCAGTACCGTTTGGTTCACCGATTGCAGTTCTCAGAGCTTTCACATGTCTCTCTCCCTGCCATGCGTAGTATCGGCAGCAGGAAATTCAAAGTGCGGCTACCAATGGCGTGGGATCCAGCTTCCGCACTGAGATTTTATCTGTTCCTGTTATAGCATCAGGATTGCATTTCCAGTTGGTTTCTCTCAGCTTAGTTCGTTCCTGGGTCAGCAGGGCACATCTCCCCTCACATAGGACTCCTCACATAGCACCACTCCTGGATTCTAAACTGGTAATCTCAGAGAGCCTCTGTGGCTGCTGTTATTTGTCCGCCATGTTCTCCCGGAAGTCACTCCCATAGTTCTTATTACTTTTTTTTTTAAGAGAATCAAACCAAATGTGACAAAACAAAGCAGTCAGTCAAAACAAAGGATGGACATAGTACATGATGTAAAAACAGAATACAAGGTAATCAACAATGGTTACCATAATGCCTCTTGCTATCTTAAAAAGAATTGCCTATATCATCAGGTATAATAAAATGGAACAAAACAGTACAGAACAAAACCAATAAAACCTAAACATTGGAGACATTACTGAACTTCAAAAGAAGATAATAGTCAAACCAGAATGGGCATCGTAGTGAATCTTATTGCCTTCAAGGTAGTTGCCTACACCCTCAAAATTGATACTATCAAACAGAACAGAATAGAGTAAAATCAGTCAAAACAAGATGGTGAGAGCAATACAGAGCTTCAAATGGAGTTAAAAGGAAATAAAAAAGTTACCGTAATATATCCTGCTAATTTTAAAAATTTTTTCCCTTAATTAACCAAAACAACCTTTTAAAAGCATTTAATAAGTTGGTTGCTGACTCGTGTACATCTTTTGGGCTGCTGGAGGCCCAGTGCTCAGAGGGCTCCACAGAGACCATGTCCCAGTTGGACTGTCTTGCCTTGTCTTTTCTTTTCTTTTTTTTTTTTTCTTTTTTTGTTTTTTAGACAGGGTCTCACTATGTAGTGCAGGGTGGCCTTGAACTCACTTTGTGGTCTAGGCTGGCCTCGAAGTTTCAGGAGTCCTCCTGCCTCAGACTCCCAAGTGCTGGGATTATAGGCACGCACAACCACTATGCCTGGCTTGGACTGTCTTTTGAAATGTCCAGGCTATTTATTAAACGCCTACTCTACAATAAAGTTCAACAAGTAATTACAAGAGCTGCCAAGAATTGCTTTTGAGGCTCCTAAATGTAGAAATAATGGTAGATATCTTAAGGGAGAGCCAAGGAAAAGAAAACAGATGATGTTGGATGAATGTCAATACTCATTTCTGATAAAGTTCTTTGACATAGGAAGAGAAGCTGGATCCTTTATTTGGTAAAGATGATTACTTCCTGTTTTGGGTCACTCTGTATTCAGATCAGCTTAAGCCTTCACCACACAGGTCCCCCAGAGTACTGTGACTTGTCCAGGAGTGTGCAGGTGACTGCTTTGGGGCCAGGAGATGCAGGTTCTTTCCTCTGATTCCTGGGAAAGCAGCAACTTGGAGGGCTGTTCTTCTGTTTCTGTGAATAAGAAAACCAGAGGCATCTGGTGGCCACCTTTGGACAGGGAGAGGAAGAGATCTCAGGTGCGGGCTGAAGAGGGAGACACTTGATGGTGTCAGGCCCTGCTGAACCTGCTCTGGGACTTCTAATACACTTTATAAGCCAGTTTGAGTTTTGTGCTACTGAAAACAACTTGCTAACTAATTCAAAGGCCACCCTTAAACTAAGAGGAAACATCACTTCTAATGGAGAAATATTGGAGACATTAAAGTCAGAAATGAGAAAAGATTCCCACTGTCCTATAATTCAATGTAGTTTTACACATTATAGTCAATTCAGCATGACAGATAATGAGGAATAATTTCCGGAAAGGAAGTTACAGATAGATATTATTTATAAATCACATAATCTTCTGTTTGGGTGGAAAGCTTAAAACAGTCAGCTGAGATATACGAGAGTGCAGAAATACGGCTGGAAATCAACTATAGGAAAGTATCTATAATTTTCCTATATATCAGCAAGAGTCAGTTTTAAAATATGATAGAAAATGAGTTTATTCTCAATTGAAGTAAATAATATATAGGACCTATATTTTAAAATAATACCACTTAACAGAAGACAAACATTTTAGAGCTATATTCAAATAATCCATAATGGTAATGTTAGTCTGCTCATACGCTATTGTCAATTCTAACAAAAACTCTATAATCATTTTTGGAACTCAGGGCAGCAATGAATACCAAAAGCTTTAATAGCTGAAAAACTCTTTATTTCCTAGCTTTTATTTATACAGAAATTTATCCTAAGAAAATTACTAAAATTACTAAAAATCTATTCAAAGACGGTTCCAAAAATATGCACTGAGATATCATCTATAAATACAGGAAATAATTGAAATGTAGCACAAAAAGGATTAGGTAAATAAATTCCTTTATATTCACAGTTTGGAGTTTTTGAAAAGATGCCACAGAAAGGTATTTGTTGCTTTGGAAAGATGTACAGTTATGCTGACAATGAAAATACAGCCTACTGATAGATACATGTTCAGTGACCTCATTTGAAAGCAGAAATGACATGACAATGGGTGGAGACAGGAGGCAGAAGTTGGGCTAATGTCTTTCAGGAAGCCACATGCTTGGAATGTGGTGGTTTTGAGTGGAAGAAGTCAGGAAAAGCCCCCCCCCCCCCGCTTCTGTGTGTAATCCTGCCCTGCATCTCTGTGGATCTTTGTGGTTGAATTTCTTGTGGGAAGTGCATGGGATGGAGTTTGCACCAAGTCACCATGGATGAGAGAGTGTATTAATTATCTACTGCTGTGTAATAAATTACTCCCAATCTAAGTGACTTTTATCTCATGCCATTTATTATCTCTCAGTCTCTGAGAGATAAGAATTTGGAGGCTTCTCGGTTGGCTGTGCTGGCTTGGGAACTTTTGTGTTGCCCATGTCTGATGGGGTGGAAGGGGTCTGCTTTCAAGCTCATTTCTGGGGTAGAGGGATACTTGAGTTCCTTAATGCATGGGCCCTTCCCTTAGGCTGCTTGTTATAACCTTTGCCCTCTTGAGCGAGAGCTCAAGTCCAAAGCCAGAGTCCTTTCTAAGCTAATTTCAGAACCATACCATGATTTCTGCCATATACTGCTGGACCCACAGACTATCCCCACTACAGTGTGGGTGGGAACTACAAAAGGTGGTCATCAGGAATCACTGGGCTATGTTGGAGCCTGTGGGAAGAGAAGAGAGAGCTGGAGAAGGAAGGGGAGAGAGCTGTGGTTACATGATGACAAAGGTTTGGGGCTATCACAGGTACTGTGTTGGGTTAGAAACTTAAGTTTGGAGCTGGTCCTTCAAGGAGCATCATTGATGCTTCCCTTTCTCCTGGTTGTCTACAACCAGGTGAATCCTTTCCCTTCCTTGATTCTGGGAGATTTGGAATAGGAATGAAAGTGGAAAGACACCGTCCTGGAGAGATGGGAGGAAAGAGAAAGAGGAAGAAAAGATCAGTGTAGAGGGTTAAGGAAAAAGAAGCTAGGGCCTGGAGAACATTGTGGAAGGTGACACAATGAGCTAGGAACAGAGAGAATTATTTTTGAAATTTTATAGAAATTGGATCCCTTTAATGTTCTTTTAGAGACACAGACTGTTCTAGACTTACAATAGTGTTTTGGTGAATGTTGATACCAGGACAAGAAACAGAGATCTGACTCTGTGTGTGTGTGTGTGTGTGTGTGTGTGTGTGTGTGTGTGTGTGTACGGTCACACACATGAACACACCAATAGGCAATGAATTTGGCTTTGAGCACAAGGTCACAGCAAACACTGTTTTAGTTACTTTATCATTGTTGTGACAAAATATCTGATTCTCATAAGTTAAAGCAGGAAAGATTTATTTTGGTTCTCACTTTGTAGAGTTTTCAGTCCATAGTTGGCTGGCTGCAAGGCAGAGCAGCATGGCAAAGGGGAACTGCAGAGGAGAAACAGTCCTCGGCATGTCAGGCAGGAAGCAGGGAACAGTGAGCCTTCCTTTCCCTTTTTATTCCTCAGGTTACAGGCCTATTGGCTGGTGCCATCCACACCAGCCAATTATGCTAAATGTATCAGTGAATTGATCCAGTATCACAAACCCATAATCCAGTATCATACACCCACGATCCAGCCACCACTCAAAAGCTCCACCTATGAGCACATGAGGCTTTGGGGGGACATTAGATACAAACTATCACAAGCACCAACAGGGATACTGTGAGGCATCAAGTCCAACCTGACTATTTTGCTGATATGAAAAGGGACATTAGTGCCTCACTGAACTATTTAAGATTGCAAGGTCACTGGCCAGTCTCCCAGTCCCTCCCTTTTAGCAGGTACTGAATTTGGGTACAATCCAGGGCAGATCAGCAAAGAGATGAGGGTGTGCCCCACCTCTAGGTTTCTCTTGTCCTTCTGCATAAATCCAGTTCAGCAATCCTCTTCCTCTGTGTGTCCCTATTTTCATGTCCCATTTGACATTTGGAGACTGTCGTGAGTACTAGTGATGCAAATTTATCTTCTGGGGAGCCTTTCTCTAATGCAAGCTCTGAGAACAGGCAAAGATATTAACAGATCGATGCTTTAAAAGCCCAATTTAATACATGAAACAGCAGGTGCTTGTTGTATCCTTCAGCCAGAAAACAAGTGAGTCATTGTACTCCCTGGTGACCAATTTCCTGAGAGATTACCTTGTGAGGACAGATCAATCAGCTTCTGAGCTGCCATGATGTTTTCTCAGACTATGAGAGTCTCAGGGATGGTTTTATTCCCTTATTGTAGACCAAAACATCTTCATGAATTTCCCACATCATCCATCTTTAAAGAAAATGTAGCAACTCTAGGCAGTTGGTGACTGGGAGTGTGATAAAAGGTGTAGCTCCAGGTGCAGTAAGGGATGTTGGCTTTTTTCTCTTCAGAACCTCTGCAAGGCAAGGCTGCGGTGGAGGCTGAGTCTGTCTTCACCCCATCTCAGCCCTCAACCCTGTGCCATGACCCCTACTTCTTGGATACCCAGGGCTTGCCTGCTGCCTGGGCATGACCTAAATGTCCTTTGGGTTCACTACCTTCCCGGTCCCATGGAGCACGACGGAGGCTCGACTTTGGCCTTCTAAGGACGAGCAGCGTGGGCTGCATGGCCAAGGTCTGGGCTGGTTTTTCCCGGTAGCTGTGGTGTGGGGATGCCCCTGAGTAGGCATCATTTACAGATCTGAAAAGAAAAGTAAGGCATGAAGGACAATGAAGTGAGGGTGTAATGAGTATGTCTCATTCAGATGAGGGGATTCCTAGCTGAAGCTCAAAGCTCTGTTGTACAAAGGGATGAAGCAGGAGGACCAACATTCTGGCTATGTTTTCCAGCCAGGGGAATTCCCAAAGCTGGGTCTTCCCAGTGCAGGGTCTTCCCAGTGCAGGGTCTTACTAATGTGGGTCTTTCTATAGCTGGTCTTCCCTATGCTGGGCATTCCCGATACCGGGTCTTACCTAGGCAAGGTCATCCCAGTGTTGGGCCTTCCTAATGCTGGATCTTCTCCAAGTTGGATCTTCCCAGTGTGAACATTTTTTAACATTGAGGAATCTGTTAACACTGGTAGAAGTGATGGAGCCCATTTTGTAGTTCGACATATGGTTTATATCAAAGCTTTAAGCAGTTAATTAAAACTACAGTTATACATAACAGTCTAACATGGAGTTGTAGAAGGTCCTAGAAAATGATATAGCTTTTATAGCACTATGACATTTGAAAAGTTAAAAGCAACCAGCTGGGCACAGTGGTGCACACATATAATCCCTGTACTCTTGGAAGCTGAGGCAAGAGGATTCCAAGTTTGAGACCCAAGAGCCACTTAGTGACTTAGGGATATTCTGTTTCAAAAATAAAGAGGGGCTGGGGATGTATGTAGCTCAGTGTGAAGACCTTGGGTTTAACCCTCATTACTGTGAAAGCAAAACAAGAATATAAGGCAACTAAAACAAAATAGCACAATTTTAGAAATACATGTTTTAAGATTATACTCAAAATAAGAAAGTAAATGTTAAAGTCATCATACAACAGGGATACAAGCATACCCATGTTTATAGCAGCACAATTTATAATTAATGAATCTTGGAAACTGTGTATATGTTCATCAACAGATGAGTGGATACACCATGGAGTACTACACTGCCACAAAGATGGATAAGCTTGAGGCCTTCATAGGCAAATGTGTACCACTGGAAAATATAATGTCAAGTGAAATCATTCAGAAACACAGGCTTAACTATCATATGGTTTGTCTTATATGAGAAACTATGACTCTCACTCTCTTGAGGGAGCAAAATAGAAGATAAATAAATAGGAAGTAGAGAGATCTTTTTCAGATGGATGGGGAACAGAGATGGAGAGGGGACAGGAAGATAGGGAAAGGGCTAGAAAACAAAGAGTTGAGGGGAGAAATTATGAAAATGGAGCTTTTGCAACCGGGAAGGGGACAAGTTGGAGGGAGAGGAGGGTAGGGGATAAAAAGGCAAAGACGGGTAAAGATGCGTTGTGTGTGTGGCAGTTCCCTGTGATACGTGCCGTTGCTGTGCTGAGAGTATGTATCAACAAGCAAAAACTGATAATTAAAAAAGAAAGCAAACGTTAATTGTGTAGTTCCATCGATTGCAGAAAGATGGGGAGAGGGTGGAGGGAGCCACACGGTGGACATAAATAGGTAGGATCTGGGGTCCTGTGTCCATGGTATACTCACAGGTGTTCATGGTGTTACATTCCTTATATAAATTATGATGCTGTAGTTGAAAAGGTACAAGGCAATTATGAAAATGGGTTGTTGATCTAGTTAACACTCATTCGCATGCCAGGTATTTTTCAAAGCATCAACTCAGTGAATTCTTAAAAGCAGGTGGGGTTCTTATCATTCCGTTTCCATGAGGAAGCGGAGGTACAGCGAGGTGAAGTGAACACCCAGCATCACACAGCTGGGCCAGGATTCTAGCCGAGGCCCGCCAGAGCCCTCTGTCTTAACCACAGAGTTACGAAGTGTCATACTTTTCCATGAGCCTGAGGTTGAGGAAGAGAGGAGGATGCTTACCGATGGAGCTGGTGTTACAAGAAGCAAGTTCCCGGGCAGAGAGGAAGAGAGAGGCCCGGCCGCAGCCTGGAGCAGGTGTACGGGATGAGGTTCCAATGAGTGCCCGTGTTATCTTCAGCAAAGTCTTTCTGGACTGCTTCTGTGGGACTTGGAGAGACATCGCAGCCTAATGGACAGAATATGTCTCTGAGTTCCCTCCAGTCACGTGGAAAGCTGGCTGCTGGCTGGTTAACGTGAATGGCTCTGTTCTGCCTGAAGTCTGCTCATCTATTGAACAAACACTGCCTTTTTGAATTAAGTTGCAGCGTCTCCGGCAACAGGAGTCAGTGTTTGATGCGGTACCTGGTGACAGAGCGCATGGAGGTAGGCAGCTTCTCCATCAGTAGGAAGGTCCAACGTAGAATCACCTTTTCCTTTAAGTCAGAGGTTGACACAGTGGCCTCTATGATGGTAGGACCAGCATCCTTTGGGAAATATTTAAAAAATGCAAATTCTGGGTCTCACCTGCATTCTGTGGAACCTGGAGTTCTGGGGGCACAGGCTGAGGTTTAGCAGCTGGCTCTCGGAAACAGATGCACGTCTATATGTTTATTCCACGTTTGCTGATATATAGGGTATATATATGTAAACGGCACATGGTTTACAGACAGCAATAAAACACTCAGTTCTCTGTGCTATCAACTTCACATAACCAGTTCGTTTCCACAGCGGGCTTTCACTGCTTTGTGCTAAGCTTGTGTATGAGAGACAAGCTCCGGCATGATGGATGAGTGTAGTCCCCACTCAAACGCTGCTTGATGGTTTTATTTATAATGAGAAGAGGAAAGTGACACACAGGGAGACATGGTGCCATCCTGTCACTATGTCAGAATGTCACTTCTGAAGTGAAGATGGCACTTCAGAAGTAAGTGACTTCTGTGTTGAATCAGATCATAATTTTCAGTGCTGAAAAACTATTTGTCTCTAGATTCTTTAAATATTTTTTTTCTATGCACGATGTATCAGCTACAGGGTAATCAATCTGTACTATCAAAATTTTCATATGTCAAATTTTCTTATGTCATATGTCTTATGTCTAGACAATTACCAAAAGAATACAGCAAGTCCAGATTCACAGCAATGGCCAATTTCTGTGGTGTAAATACTTCTGTCATGGCCGATTTAAGCCATAACCTGACACCTTGGAGTGCACGGCGGCAGAGGGTGGGTAAAGCACCCTCAGACACAGCAGGTGTGAGCAGGAGCACGGAGATGCTCAGTGAAACAGGGAAGAGGTGCTTTTCATGTCTCTCTCTTGCTTTTAGCATAATTTACTTAATCATTATTTTTTATAATTTGTGCTTTATTGCGGAAGTGTCTCATAACTGGCTTGAAAAATTTCTGAAAATGTTAATAGTCAGTGCTCGTGAGTTGCTCTGAGTCACCCCATGACACATTTGGGCCATCTGTTTGGGTTTTAGCAAGGGTTTTGAGTCACTTCTGGGGGATTCTGAACCTGCCCCACTTGTGAGAACCTTGACTTCAGCATATGCTGAGGACACCAGCACTCTGGGGTGACATACTTTGGGTCTGGCCAACTGCGTGCTACAGTCAAATGTTCAAGCTGATTACTTTTTTTTTTTAAGGTAATGAGAGGGGTACATCTAAAGGACAATAGAGGAATGAGGTAAGTTTTAACTTTAGATCTTTTATATCTGTTTCTTGCAGATCTGGCTCAGTTTGAGAAACTATTAATAGATGTCCAAATAACCCTCTGACTGAATTATGGCTCAGTTTATTCTCTTGAAGCAAAATGGTACAGCTGTTTAGATGACTTGTCCTCTGGACTCTAAGAAACCTGGCTGCCTGATTCTCTCAGCAAATACCTATTACACACCTAGGATGTGCCAGGCGTGATTCTGGGTGTTGGTGATACATTGTGTGAACAAGACAGGAAGTCACCTGATCGTAAGGTCCTCGGAGGAAGAAAGGGTACGACACCAAGTATATGCTCAGGTAAGCAAGCTAACTAGTACTGCAACAGCTATGGGCTAAAACAAAACAACAATGAAACAAATAAAAAAGAAGGAAATGATGTAGTAGAGGATGGGTGGGAAGGGGCAATGTTTTCAGTAATTCCTTCAAGGTGATAATTAAGCAAATGGTGACTCCGTCCCTGGACAAAGAACATACAGACGGCAGAGTCAACACTATACAGATGGAAACAGGCTTGATGTGCCCAGGGCTGCCTGGCAAGGAGGTCCGTGTGCAGAGGTAGGAGTGATGGGGGAGGTGAGGAAAGGAAGGAAGGCAGGGCCAGAAACAATGGGGCTTCCGGAGCACAGCACTCACACTACATCCTAAGTGATGGGAAGCTGATGGGAGGCTTCTAGCAGGAAGTGACTGGTCCAATCTGAGCTTTACAAAGATCCCTAGCTGCTGGGGTGAGGGGAATGGGCTGCAACAAGCCAGACAGGAAGCAAGGACATCACTGGGAGAATGTTCAAGGGTCTCCAAGACCAGACAACACAGCTCAGACGGAAATAGCTAGGCTGGGAAGCTATAATGGAGGAAGAATAGGTACAGTGGCTTGGAGAATGTGAGAAAGTCCTGGAAAGGACAGCAGGGCCCCTTAATCCTACCATCTTTAGGGAAAGTAGGCTAGGGTCCTTCATTTATACCTGCTAATGTCTTACCCCTGTTGGCTGACCTATCACTTTCTACCTTCCTTATAGAATCATGCATACAGGAGGTAGCAGGCAGGTGTGAGCCAGGAGTGTGGTGAGCTCTTAAGTGGGGGTGTGTGGCTGAGGAGGGTCACCCAGATGACACGACAGAGAGACTGAGCTCCTCGGGATACGGGGGCTCAGGGACCAGTGTGAACTGAGAATAGAGTTCTTCATTACCACACTGTACCTGTGTCCTGGAGAATGCAGAGACTACTGCTGTGTTTTAGGATCATTTTACCATGCGTGTGTTGGGGGGCTGCATCCTGTGCAGGGGCCTGGCAACCCTTACCTACCCCAGGCAGCCTCGGTAGCATTAACGATACATTTTGCTAGGAGTGCCAGGATAAGTTTCCTAGGGTTTTGACCAGTAGGTTGTTTAACTCTGTGGTTGACAGATACAGAGTAAAATTCATCACAGATTCACAGGGATTTTCAGTCTGCTGCTGAGACTGGCTCTCTGTTCTGTATTTTAAAAATTGTTTAGCAGTTGATTTTTGTACACTGATTTTTTAAAAAAGCCAGGAACGCAGCACTGTCTCACTTAGCATGCTCCAAGAATATAGCACTCCAGGCGTTTTTCATATGTGCCTTTAAATGTCAAGGCAACTTTAATGTCGTGAAACACTGAGTGCCCGAGGGAGAAGGTGTTCCGCACGTTTGTGGCACAGACTTTCGTTGACGGCTCATGTTCATCATTATGACCACCAATGGCGACTTCATACCCGTCTGAAGGAGATGCCACGCTCAGTGACTCAGAGTATTGCACCCGTTTCTTCATTCCTCGTCTGCTTTTTGCAGAACTAGGTCTTCTGAAGAGTGTTTTACATCATTAACACCTACTAATGGCACCCAGGGGTCACTCTCCACAGCTCTGTTTCTTGTAGAAAATGAGCACATTTAAGCAGATGGTTCTTAGATGAGAGATGTTGTTCAGTAATTTAGCTCCCCAGCCAGCCATTACCAGAAGCAGAAGTCTCTGTTTTTCTACCTGTCTGAACAGTGTGTAGTGGCCCGCCTGCATCTGCATATGATTTACCAGTACAAATACATGCTTTATGAACTATTGGCCCTGGTTCACAGCAACCATCTGAGAAGTCAGAGAATGCAGGGGAGCCGTCTGACAGAATGAGAAAATTTGTAGACATCCTGGGTCATCCAAGCAGACATCAAAGGGGAAAACTGCCTTGGGCAGACAAGGACCCCTCCACCCCACCCCCAATAAATAAAACTATGTCCCTACTGGGGCCATTCCACTCTCCCCAAGTCATAAATTGCTGTGGATGTGTCGTGGTTTAATTTCAATTGTGTCAACTTGAATGGCTTAGGAGCCATCCACAGGATTAGTAAAGCACACTTCTGGGTGTGTCTGAGTGAGTCACAGAAATGTGACACGGTCCCTGGCCCCTTCCTCTTTGGCTCTGTTTCCCTGCTCTGATTCCCAGTTGCTATCTCCTAAGCAACTTTGCTCAACCACATCCTTCTGCCATGTTGCTTCTGCCTTGGAGCCAAATGGCCATGGACTGCATCTCCTGAAACCCAAGTCAAGCCATGCATCTCCTTCTTGACATCATAGGTGCCAAGTATTGTGTCCTAGTGGTGGGAAAGCTGCTGATACAGGATGGGGGACAAACAGGCACAGATGCGTCACCCTCAGTTTCTCCAAGAACTGTTCTGTGTACCAACAAGAACTGGATCCAAGGGGAGGTGACTTAGAATCTTCTAGCGGTCCCATTACCCCACTGTGATAGGTAATAGCTGCCTTTCTTCAGGGTCTGACAAGAAGCACTGGATGCAATCATTTAAATTAAGAAATAAATGATGTCTCTCTTCCAGTCCCTGGGTTTCTGCACTCCGAGGGCTATTTCCAGTGCACAGTGATGGATGTCCCCATCTTCAGTAGCAGAGAGTCTGCAGCAATAAAATCACAGCCAGCTCAGAGCCAAGTGCTCCTGACAGGCTGGATACCAGAAGTATAGGTGAGATAGTCAAGGCTGCCCTTTGAACCAATAGAAGAGAGATGAACCTGGAAAGTTGTCCATGTTTTGTTTGCTGTGTGTTTCCATCCTTTGTGAGAATACGCAATTAATCTGTGCCTATTTATACACAGATGATGTAATTTTTCCTTTTTTTCCCCTGTAAAGGTCAAAATTGTCATTGTCTGTGTTGCATCAAACTGATACTGTTTTTCTGTGGCAATTGGCTCCTCAGCAAATGTGGACACAATAGGGTGAGACCAGGAGGGCCAGGTCCAAATGTTCTTCCAAGTGGTGAAGAAGCAGGGCTGTCTTGGGCTGCTGGCTCTGATTTGCAGAGAAGTCCTTAGTCTAAAGACTTTCTAATCCTTGCTTCTATGTAGGTGCAAAGGACAAGGATGGCCCTGTCCTGCAGGAGAGATGATCAACAAAGCCTTTAGGCTGTGAAAACCACGGACCTGGGTCTTCTCTGCAGTGCTGACCTGAGCCATGGAGTCCATTGGTGAATAAGGCCCAGGTGAGTAAGAGCCAGGTGGGCTGGGTTCAGGGTGCAGGAGAACCATGAGGTAGCCTCCCAGGGTTTACAGTGTGGTTTAAAGAAACAAGACAGCAGCCTAAAAAGTCAACAAGACAAAACCAAAACCAAACAACAAAACAGCCAATCAACTGACTAACCACCAACAGAAAACCAAGTACAAAAGCCAAAGCAACCACTGTTCCACTGTAACTCCCCCTCACTGCTGCCATGCAAGCAGTTTATTTCATTGCTTGTCTGTCTTACACGAAGCGTTTTGGGAAGGGAATGAGGACTTGTTGGGGAGACTGTTAGCCCCAGATTCCGTAGTCATATGTCTGGAAGATCTCTCTGTTTCTAGAGACATTTTCGTAAAGCACAGCATCCAGGGAATACTTTGCAAAGAGCTTTCTGAACACCACATTTCATTTGTGGAGGAGAAAATGCTTGCATTTAATGTCTGCCTCCTAATCTTGGGTTGACAGAAACCAGGAAACTGTTCAATTTCATGTGTTTACATCCAAATACCCTATCTCAGCCAAGTGTCTGGCTGCTCCGTTCTCTAAATGCTGGGCTCCACCATCCTGCCTGGTATTTCTTTTCCTTCTCCCTGCGTTGGCTGATGCTTGCATTTAAAATGCAGGCTTTCAACAAATTGCATTCTGATTGACTGACCTGGATTTCTGCTTTAGAACACTAAAGCCAAATGAATTTGACCAAAGCTTGTTATGCTGGGTTCCTTTCGTCTCTTTTAGAAGCGGTCTCCAGCATGCTTTATGAGGGGGATGAAGAATGTCGTTTAGGAAGAACGGTACAAGCTAGAATCACAGTAAAGAGGGCCTCAGACCTGGATGAAATCTCAGGCTATCTTGGCCATTCTTTAGAGAGAATGAGTTCTCTCTAAAGAGAGAACTCTTGGTCTTATGTTGAGACCATGGTTCTAAGCTCGTAAAATCATAGGCTTTTAAATGCCCGGAGCTTGTGCTTTGACTTCTTGTTCACCCTGCTCTTGGATGTTAGCTTGAATCTCACACTATGAAGTTTTCTGTCCTGGCTTGAATGTCCCCTCTGAAGTTCACACTGGAGACTCTTTGCCATTGTGACTGTGTGAAGAGGTGACACCTTTAAGTGGTGACGGGATGTCGAGGGCTCTGCCTTGCTGATGGTTTCACACCATTCATGAGACTGGGCTGCTGAAAGTCTAATCCCTCCTCTTCCTCTCCCTCAAGAACTTGCTTGCTCTTCTGCTGGGTTCGAACAAAACAGGAAGATACTGGCCAGATGCTAAATCTGTGATCCTGGACTTCCAGCCTTCAGAATCAGCAGAAAATTAACCTTGTGTTGTTAAAAACTTACCCAGGCTGTGATGTCCTGTAATAGCTGTGGACAGTAGGCTAAGACACCATCTGCTGGGGTCCAGATTGAAGTGTGGTTCCACGGGCTTCACAGGGAGCCTTGGGTGTGCTGGAGGTGATGTGGTTTTACCAAAGGAGCAGGTTGGTGAAACCCCAGGATTCATAGCTCTTCTCACGGACCCTGGCCTAGGCTGTCAGCAGTCCCTCACTGACCCGAGTGGCTTCTGGATGGTTTCTTGGATCCAAGCCATTTCCTCTTCCAGTCCAACAGCACTGCCTTCCCAGTGATTGTCACAAACTTCCCCTCCATATGAACACTTTAACGCCCTCTCTATTTTTGAAATAAACTTTTGATTTTTAATATAGTTTTCAGTTTACCAAGAAAGTACAAAAGCAGAATGCAATACCTATATTCTCCAGTTGTCCTATCACTAATATTTAATATTAGTGTGGGACTTTGGTCACATAGTGAGCAGTGCTGATGTGCTATCATTAACTAGAGCCTCTGCCAGTGATGAAGAACCTTTTAGAGCTTTCAGCGACAACAGCTGGCTCAGCACATGCGCTGGGGCTTCGTTACCACTGGTCTATACTGTGTTTAGTTTTGCTTAGTTTTAACCTAAAATCTATTTCTTTTGCAAAATCCCACCCAGGATACCATGCTGCACTTAGTCCTATCTTCTTAGACGTCTCTGGGTGGTGACAGTTTTCAGATATTCCCCCCCCCCCTTTTAAAAACAAAACAAAATGAACAGAAAAACAAACAAACAAAAAGAGACTAATAACAATGGTACAGAATTTCAAATCCACATAACAGGACATTAACAATGGTTACTATATTGCATATTGTTATCTTCATAGTAGTTGCTCAGATTATAAGATGAAGAAATGATCAAACAATGAAAGCACCAACCGTTCCTTTGATGAGCTAACAGAGATCGGTAGTATGATTATCTATCCACCTCTCCCCTTTTTCTTTTTTCCTTTCCCCCATCTCAGTTGTTCTTTCTTTTTGAACAACTTCTTCCCCTTTCAAAAACTCTATTTGTCCCTTGGTTTTGATCAGCTTGGCAGCTTGGAGTACTGCTGAGGTGGTATGGAGGGTGGGCCTCTGCTCTGATCTGCCCGAGTTTTGTTATCCTACTGCAGGATCGTGTCCCTGAGAGGAAGGAAACAGAGGGAAAGCCACATTTTCCTCCCATCCTGTCAAGGTTTATGCTATGGAGGTAACTAGGCACTGTGGATGTGAGCCTTCCTCACCTGGCTGAGGTCTTGCCTCTGTGAAGTAACACCCAGTTGCTGTGCCCTTTTGGAAGGAGGCCACTCTGTATCACCCACCAGTGAGTGGGGAGCTCTGCACTCTCTTCTTGAGGTTGGAGTGTCTTACAAAGCACTTAGAATTCTGCCTAGAGATTGTTCTCTTCTCCCCTTACTGTAACTTATTCAGACCCTTGGTGTTTAGCATGGACTCATGGATGTTTATTTGATACTTTTAGCTATAATTCAATATTGGTTTTTTTTTGTTGCCATTATTACTAAAATTCTTTTTGGCTTTGGTTATTGGGAACTCCTTCAGCTGGCTCCTATATTCCCGTCAGTGTGGTTTGGGTTTTGGTTTTTGAACACATCCGTATTTTCTGGTGGCATAAGATGTTCCCAATTCATCTTGTATAGTTCCTGCCCCAATTCTAAAATCAGTCATTTTTGTAAGGAGCCCTGGTCGCCTTTTTATTTGCATAGATGCTTAGTTGGCCACTGCTTCCTTCTAATCCCTTTATAATGCTGTTTCATATATTTATAATACAGTAAGATTGTGTTGGAGGCTAAGGTCTCTTTACATCCTGTATTTTAAAAAATTGAGTATGTCCAGTTTTCATTCTTTGTGCTGCAAATATCTATGGATTTTAGCAAACGCACAGAGCCAAGTATTCACCACTGTGGTGCTGTGGTCCTCTGGGTGTTGACCTCCCTTCTCAAAGATGTCCATGTCCTCTGGAACCTAAGTGTGTGTTACCTTACATGGTAGAAGGAACTTTGTAGATGTGATTAAGTTAAGGACATGGACAAGGGCAGATTACTGAGGATCACATGAATAGTTATTCAGTTCTCCCAGGAAAAAGACAGTATCTAGAGATTCAATGGAAGCTTGAGGTCGGAGGTATGTGAAGAGGAGGCTGCGATTGTAGGATGTGGTCCTTAGACAATGAAAAAGGCGAGAAATTAGATTCTGCCCTGCAGCTTTCAGAAGGAGTGCAGTGCTCTAACGTGTCGATTTCACTTATAACTGCCAGGATTAGGAGACTAGGAGAGGGTAATTTTGTATGTTTCAAAGCCACTAAGTTCATAGCCATCTATTGCAGAAATCTGTGTTCGTGTAGAATGGATATGGATTTTTTGGTTCCTGAAAATGTGGTCCTGCTCTTGCCAATACCTAAAAATGTGGAAGAAGCTTTGGAATCATGGAATGGTTAAAGGCTGGGAAAATTGTGAGGACTATGGAAGCAGAAGAACAGGTTTCCTTGGATAGATTAATGGTAGAAATAAAGATGAAAGAGCTGCAAAGGATTCTGCCTGTGACAGTTCCGGAGCATGGGGAAGTGTGGTTGAGAAAGCGTTTACCGTCTTGGAGAATTCTTGTATCACTAGAAAGAAGAGCGCTCATCCTGATCCTGGTGAATGCTTAGGAGAGAATGAGGCTTGGAAACTAGAAGAGAGGAGATCTTTGCTACATCAACGCAGAAAACATAGCTGGGTCTCATTCTGTAATTGTGTGGATAGCAGAATTTGCCAGTGATGCCCTCATAGTTTTAGCTGAAGATATTCCCACCAAAGTGTTGAAGATGCACGATAGATTCTTCTTGTTGCCTATGTAAAATGTGGGAATAAAGAGATGAAGTGAGGGTAAGAGTGTAAGCAAAAGTGAACATATATTTGATAATTTAGGAAATTCTTAGCCTTTTGAATTCCAAAAGACACTCGAAGAAAAAGACTCAGTGTCAGAGGAGAGTAGCCCAGCATTTCGCTGGTGTTTCAGAAGGAAGTAGAGATCACAATAAGTCCCACATAGTACTCGCTGAAGAGATTCAGTTATGACAAACAGGTCCCCAAATCATCTTAACATAAACCAAAAAAATAAAGATGGGATCAACCAGGAGGAAATCTTCAGGAGTCGCCGGCCAAGTCACCATGACACATGGGAAGACTCACAGGGTTTTTAATGTTTTACTATGACAAACACCATCAGCCACTAAAGCTGTGCTAATGTTTTACAGAAACAGAAAATCAACATACCTGCCTAATATACAGGGTTCTTGTTTTTGTTAGAGTGTCTTTTATTGTTGATTCATTTTTAAAACCAGCAATTATATCTAGCTATTTTTCTAGTCTCCTTCTAGCCACTTGGATCATGTTAAAGTTCCAGCTGGTGAGAAATAAACAAGTTGTGAAGACTTTTAAATAATGTTTCCTTAAAGTGAGGAAAGATGGCCAGGATATGTCTCTTTGGTCTTTCCCTTTGTTTTTTTTTTTAATCTGTGTCTAAAATTATCTAGAATGACTGGACCTTCAGCACTTATCATGAGCCATGGGGATAAGTAATATGAAGAAATTAAGGCATGTAATAAAGAGATAAGAGACAGCAAGAGAAAGAGCTAAAGAGCCTATGTTTTTTTTTTTTTTATCACAGTTTATATCTAAAATGTGCCCCAAAGGCTTATATGTTCCAACATGGGGTTTTTGGAAGGTGACTGGATCATGAGTTTGCTAAACTCATCAGTGGATCAAGCCATGGGTGAGTTCACAGCTTAAAGGGCTGTTGGTAGGCTCACTTGAAGGGCTCAGCTGGAGCAGGTGAGTCCCTGGGAGAGGCCTTTGGAGGGTATATTTTTCTCTCTGGCTCTGTTTACTTCCCTACTGTACGAGGCAGCAGCTTTTCTCTGCTGTATCCCTCTGCTATGAGGTTTTTGCCTTGAAACTAGTGGGCCATGGTCTGAAACGTCTGAAACCATGAACCAAAATATCTCTTTTCTATCTTAAATTGCAGGCGTCAGGTATTTTGTCCTAGCAACTTTCCAGACTAGTTAAGGAAGTTCTCAATTATTTTAGAACACAATGGTTATACATGGTGTAGATCACCAACCTTCAACTCAGGGTTTTAATCATTTTCTATTGCTGTGTGACAAACTGCTACAAACGCATCAGCTTAGAACAATAAAGATTTATTATGTCACAGTTTCAGTAGTCAGTTGTCTGGGTCTAGGTTATCTGGGTCTTCTGTTGAGTGTCTCTTGGGCTGAAACTGAGGTGCTCACTGGGGCTGCCCACTTACCTGAGGCTCTTGCTATTCTTCCAAGATCACTGGTGGTTAGCATAACTCATCTCCCTGTGTTTGTAGGATTATTGTCACTATCACCTAGAGAGCCACTCTTAGCCTGATGCTATGGAGTTGCATAGGCAGCTTGTGGTGTTTGCTTTCTTCCAAGTAGCATTTCTGACTTCTACTCCCTCGTGAATCTACTCTAATGGCTTCTTATATAATCCAACCTAGTCAAAGGGTTAGATCTCCCATCTCCCGAAATTCATGCTGAAGGAGAGGGGGTTCTACAAGGAGTGTGTGACACGGGTGGGAATCTTGAGCTCCATCTTCTGCTCTTCACATGTAACCATCACCAGTGTCTGAAACGGTGCATAGCACACACTTGGTTGGTTGGGAAGTTGGCCTAGTCACCCCAGAAATGCTCTTTCTGGCCAGTTCTGTTGCTTCCTTGCTTCTGGAAGGGAAACTAAGCCAGAGTTATGGACATATCAGGAATCAATTTCTTCTCATATTTCTGTGGAAGTTTAGGCAAGGCAACAAGAATAATGATGAAAACCACAGTCACTAAAATTTACCAAGCACTAAAGCCGTTTTCATAAATGAACTAAAGGAACCTTCACACCACGTCTATGTGACAACCACTATCATTATTTCTATTTTGGAGGTGGAAAACCTGGGCCCTAAAGGAGCCGATACCTTCTTTGGGTTCTTCTGATTCAAATAACTAACAAGTAGCAAAGCCAGGTTTTGAACCTAGGCAGTCTGCAGTTCATGCATGCACTTAAATGAACTCCACTGTGCACACCAGTCATCAGAGAATCTTGTCAAGATTCAGATTCTAGTTCACAACTTCCCAACTGAGGTCCACAATGTTTCATTTTTAACCTCTCCAGGTGATGCAGGTCCATGGATCACACTTGGAATAGAAGAGGTGTAAACTGCTAGGGTGTGTTGCTTCTGCAGCATTTGCTGAGTACTTCAGTCCCTAACATGTATGTGCACGAGCATGTACGGATGTCTTCAACTTTCTCTGATGGGAAGACATAGGGTGAAGGTTGGGGGGCTGAGATTTAATTACTTAAGGGGTCATGAGATGAGTGATCAGGTCTTTGGTTTTCAGTTCTTCCTGCCTGGAATCCCATGCCTTCTTTCTGCATTGCCAATTCCTGGTCATTTTTCAAAACCAGCTCAAACTCTGTAAAGCCTTGCTTTGTTCCCCTAAAAGTGGATCATTTATCTCTCAGTGGTATTTCATGGATAATGTGTTAGAGTACTCATTTCATGGCACTGTAGCAGATGGTTTCTATGACCTGGTCTAGACTGATACCTTCAAGAAGTGACTCTTTCATTCACACTTACATCCCTTATATCTGTATCTGGCTCATTTCCTGGCATGCAACAGATACTCCACACGGGTATAATGAATGATTTGAAGGGGTTTCATTTGGAAGTTTTCCCTTCTTGGCAATGCAATGAGTTCATGGAGAGTAGATTAATTCAAAGGTTGCATTGCAAGTGGTATTGCTGTCATTTTCAGAGTAACTTGGCCAGGAAAGGAGTTATGTTTGGCAGAATCTGTGTTGAGGACTCTGCCTACCCTGCTCTGAAATAGTTGAGAGGCAGTGCAGAGCTAAAGATGGCGCACAAGACTGAGAGTCAAGAGAAGCACCTGGTAGCCCCAGCCATGATACCAGCCTATTTCGTATCTCTTTGGGCTTCAGGATGTTTCCTATAGTAGAGCTCTTGGATTTGAGAGTTTTCTCATCCCTGTCTGACTCTGATTCCAATTGTTGCATCCTGTATGAGCTTAGAAGTGAAAGATTTGTTTGAAATTCTCCAGGTCCTTAGGAGAAGGGAAGAACCATGGTGGAAGTGGTGGTAGGTTAGAGGAGCCAGTCCTTTACTCTGACTTCATTGATTTCTCATGTGCATGTGCTGCTGTTATCTATTTGCTAGGTAAAAACCACCTCTAAACTTGGTGGTTTAAAATGGGAATTTGTTATTTCTTGTGCTTTTGTGGGTTTGCTCGGCTTATCTGGGGAGATTTCCTGTGGGGTCTCTTAGGCAGTTATAGTCAGATGGTGGTTGGGGTTACACTTGTCTAGGGGCTGACTGGGCTGGAAAAATGAGATGCCTCATTTATATGACTCTTGATTGATGTAGGCTGTAGGGTGGGGTGTGTGGCTTATAATTGGGCTGTAATTGTCCTGGCCATAGTGGGAGGTTCCCCCAAGTCCGCTAGCATCAGATGGCTGCCCAAAATACTTGGCGTGTACATCTCTTCACAACATGATTTAATGTTTGTCCTTCTGGGTTTGGCTTTGTTTTGGTTTGGTTTGCTTTTCCCTACTCCCCACTTATGGAGAGGGAATGTTTCCTGCATGCCACAGTATGTCAGCAGTGTTTAATTTCTTTTTGATTTTTACAGGGGCTCACAACTAGGAGTTTGCCTTGAGTCTCAGAGGAGACTTTGGACTTGGACCTTTCAGCAATCATGGAACTCTTAAGAGTTTGGTGACTATTGGAGATGTACTAAATGTATTTTGCATAATGAGATGGACATGAATCTTTTGGGGACCAGGGGCAAAATGTTACAGTTAATTTCTAAAATGTCTCAGACTTGGAATATGATTGGATCACAGGGATAAAATGACTGAACATGCTGTCAGGAATGGGAGTCCTGGTTGGAGGTAGATCACTGGAGGCCTAACCTGGAAGGGTGTATTCTTGCTCCTTGCTTCTCCTTTCTCTGCCTTCTGGTCACCATGACACGAGCCTGCCTTTCCACATGCCATTTTTTTCTTGGAGCCAGCCAACTATGGACTAAATCTCACTACAAACAATGAGTTATATTAAATTTCTCCTCCTTTAAGTTATGGTGTCTGGTATCTTATTCTAGCAATGGCAAACTCACTCTTTTGGGAAAGGTGTCAGTCTATTTATCCATCCTATGACAAAAACCTCTTTCTTTACAACTCAAGTGTGGCAATGCTGCCACACTTTGGAATTAGCTTCAATATTCTAACCAGAGCAGCAGAGTTGCAGGGGAGCTCCCTCTCTTCTAGAAAAGAATGCTTGAGAACTTTGTTAATTTTTAAAAACATTAAAACAATATCTCCTTTCCTATTCCAGTCTGGACTCAAACTCATGATCTTCCTGCTTCAGCTTCCTGAGTGCTGGGATTACAGACATGCACCCCTGTGCCACTCTTCTTTTGATAGATTTCTAACAAGTCTGTACATTCCCCAGTGTCTGTTAACTGTTTCCTTCTTGGACACTGGGTCTGCAGGCACACCCCAGAGCACTTATCACATCCTGCTAGGTGGTGTGTCATGAACTGCAAAGGGAGAAGTTCACAGAAAGCCCTTTCTGCAAAATCTGAGAATCACCCTGTTGTGTGTAGTTGTCAGTCACCACTGATGGAAGTCTGGCTGAGGGTGGGACCTGGGTCTTCCAGGTCTCTGCAGCTTGCTCGGGATGGACCTGTGCACAGGCAGCTCTCAGTGAGCTCGAGGCTGACACCAAAGAGCTCCATATTGTCCTGCCAACTGTTTCCTTGGAAATCCGTCCAGGAGGCTCAGATGGGTACTCAATTCAGTGCTCTGAAGATGTTTTGCTCCTAAAAGGGAGCGGGCTGTCTTATTGCCTTTGATGGATTGTGGCCACGCTGAGGGAAGGAGAGGTGACTCACTGCAGAGGTCAGGGCCTCTGTTGGTCGTGTGGTGGGGGGCCGCCCCAAATTTGGGCTTCTCATGCTCCGTGCTTGTTTTAATGGGAGTCATTAGATCCTGTGGCCCTGCTGCTGTCCTTTTAGAAGCATAGGAAGATTTGTTGGGGACAATCCAGGTCCAAACTATGTCTTTAATTTGTCATGATTTAATTTCCCTTTTTAGGTACTGCTCTGTGTATGTATATTTTATGTGTCGGATGGAGACCTGGGAATTAGATAACTCAGGGACCGCTGGCTGCCTGACCACATGTTCTTGGCTTCTTCAGCATTAATGTCAGTGGGAAAAATGCAAAAGCAAGAAATGGTCCCTGTGATGGCCTTTGCCATCCTGTTTCTCCCTTTCCCCGGAATTGCGGGTTCACCTATTAAGAATGACCACGGTGAATGGTTCTTTTTAGTGCAATGCCTTCTGCCTGGCAGAGACTGGCTTTTTCTGGATTAACTAAGCCAGGAAGTTGTGAGGTCCAGAGACTCTAGTTATGGCATCTGTCTTGTGCCTGAGACAAGGTTCTTGGGTGCAAGCCGTTTCCTGGGAGGTGATTCCAGGATGCAGGATGAGACAGTGAGAAAAAAGAACCAGATGGAGAGTGTGATGCTTGGAGCAGCTGGCTTGACTTGGCTCAGGCTCCAGAGAAGCACACAGAATGTCGTTGCGCCCCCTAGGTGTGGCAGCCTCCAGGTGTTGACTTCCCTGCCACCAGCTAGCCTCAGTGGGCTGAGCAGATTCTGAGGGGATGTCTCCAGCCACAAGGAGCAGGATTCACTGTGTGTCGTCCCTACGATTCACTCTTTGAGATGCAATCGTAGCCAAGAGGTGTGGTTGAGCTGGACTCATTCTACAGTGTCTGGGGTGGGTTTGTGATTGCACGGACCCCTATTGTCTCCTCCTGCCTACAATTTGACCAAATTAAGCTATTTCCTCATCTGAGACTGAAAATACCACCCACAGCCTACTCTTTGCAGGGACAAAAATGTGTCTCTCTTTTCCTCCTCCATCTCTGTTTCTTCCTTCTCTCTACACTCTCTCTCTCTTTTAGACTCCTCCCTTTCTTTCTCTTTTGTTTTCCTCCTCCTGCTTTCTTTTTCTCATTCATTTTCCTTTTTCTTTGTCCCCTCTCTTTATTTCCACTGCTACTATTTGTTCAATTTCCAAATATTTACAGATTTTCAAGACTTCTTTCAGCTACTGATTTCTAGTCTAATTCCAAAGGTTAGAGTACATTTCCTGTAGAGTGCATACTCTATATGAATTGAATTATTTTACATTTTTCCATGATTGATTTATGGTCCAGAATGTGGTCCCTTGGTGAATGTTTCTTGTGCATTTGCAAATAATGTGTATCCTGCTTTTGTTGGGTAGCAGCTCTGTGAAGTTCAGTGAGGTTCAGCTGTAGTGTACAGGTCTCTTGTATCCTTTGTTGACCCTCTGTGTACCTGTTACATGGGTTACTGAGACTACAGTGATGAGTCTCCACCTATGACTTTGGGTTTGCCTCTTCTCCTTTCTCTCTGTTTGATATGTTTTGAAGGCATTTTGTCAGGTGCATACATGTTTGAAACTACGATGCCTTCTTGGTGAACTGCACCCTTTGTCATTATGCAGTGATCCTCTTTATCCCCAGTAACAGCTCCTGTACTGAGGTCTAGACAGTCTCCTTCCCTAACATTAATGTAACAGTTAGGTTTCCTTTGGGTTAGCGTTTTATGGTGCTTCTTTCACCACCCTTTGACTGTTTGTCTAGGTATTTATTTATTTATTTTTGAGACAGGGTCTCACCATGTAGTTCAGACTGGCCTTGGGCTCACTATGTAGCCCAGGCTGGCCTCACGCTCATGATGATCCTCCTGCCTCAGCTGCTTGAGTGCTGGGATTGTAGGCATGTGCTACTATGCCTGACCTACACTTTTATATTTAAGGTAAACACTTTGTTGAAAGCAGGCCAATATGACAATCTATATATTTTAGTTGGATGTTTTAGATCATTTGATTAAATGTCATTGTTGATGTGATTGATTTAAATGTATCATCTTACTAATTATTTTCTATTTGTTCCTTGTTCTTGTTTTCTTTGGATTTATAGAATGCTTTTAAAAGATTCCATTGTATGACCACTCTTGGCTTTTTGTATCTATTTTTACCCAGTGACTAGTGTAGTTTTTATTTTATCACAGTTTGCCTTCAAATAATTTTAAGTACAACAACAATGATACACTTCTGCATTTTCTCTCATCTTTTGTAACTATTGGCAGATATTCTACTGATGTATATTTTATAAAACTCAAAATACAGTTACTGTTTTTTTTACTAGCCAGTGATATTTAAAGTAAAATTTTCTATATTTACCCTTTATTTTACCTTTTTAAATTAGATACAATTTTTATACTGCCGATGAATTTCTTTTAACATTTCTAGTAATGACAGTCTACTAATAACAAATTCTGTCACACTCATGTATCTGAAAAGCCTTCATTTTGTATTCAGTCTGATTTGATACTTATTGCCTTTAGATATTTTAAAATTTTTATTCCACTGTCTTTCGGCTTACATAACTTGGGATAAAAAGTCTGTTGTAATTATTATGTTGATTCCTCTTTATGTATTTTTTTGTCTGCCTTCAAGTTTTTATCTTTGTGTTTCAGCAGATCAAATGTGTGTTTATGTGGCTATGTTTGCAAGTGTCTTTATGTACCTTTGTGTGTGTGTGTTTCCCTGTAGCTTTATTTTTGCTGATCAGGGTAAATTGGGCCTCCTTCTTCTGTACATTATCACCTTTTCCTAATTTTAGAATATTACTGGCCAGTATTTTTCAAAAATTTCTTGTGCCTCATTCTCTCTCTTTTCTTCTTTTGCATGTATGCTAGAGTGCTGGACGTCCTTCCACAGATTTTGTATGCTTTGCTCTATTTTTTCATTCATTTTTGTGTTTCATCATGTATAATTTTTACTGACCTACCTTCAAATTCTTTGGTAAGTTGCTTGGATGGGTCCAGACCACTCTAGGATCACAGAATAAATTTATCTCTGCTCTTGTATCTTGTTTTCCTAAATCTACATTTGACCCTTTTCTAACTCTTTGCTGAAATTCCCCGTTTGCCTCTGTTGTTCATGTTTCCAACCAGATTTTTAGAAAAACATCTGTATCATAAATACTGCGAAGTCTATAGCTGATTGTTCTACAAGTTAAGCCTTGTCTGTGTCAGGTTCTGTTGTTTTAGTTTTGCACAATGGGTAGCTCTTTCTTGCTTTTTTGTGTATCTCAGGAGCTTGTATTGCTTGAGATATGGGTTGTAGGGGAAAAATGGGTTGAAATAAATACTGTTTACTGAAGAAATGGACAGTCCTCTCTGTCAAGCTGTTAACATGAGTGACTGAATTAATCTGTACAGTCATTGATCTGGGCTATGATTTGTTGCTGCCGCCATTGCTTTAAATACATCACACATTCGTGTGGGGATTGGAGTGCTTGGGAGCTTGTTTCAGTGTCTGTTTCCACACTAAGTTTTCAGTGATTTCTCCAATGTATTGACCCTGCCCCCATAGCGTTCTCTGCTGTTTTTCAGTTGGTATTTGGGATGGACCAGAGGAGAGTGGATCTCATATTTTCTATTCAATCCTCAGACTTAGGCAGAGTCTGTGCACCAGAGACTCAGAGATGGGTTTTATAATCATATCTCTACTTGGAAACCAAGTTTTTGTTTTGAATCTGTGTTCGGTCTCAGTTGGGAATGAGGATTTATCAGTAGCAATCCTCTGCTTTGTACTAATGCAAGATTCCAGGCTGAAGGGCATTTCCTTCTCCAGTCAGTTGCTTGACATTTGCTCCATCTGAAAGAAGAGTCTGGGAAGTGGGCAGGTGTCATCCTCCGTGGTGGGCAGATCACCTCCTCCATGCCTGTGTCCCTCCCCATCCCCAGAACCTGATTCCATTCCTCTCTTGCTGCTGGTGAAGGCCCATGTGAGTGGGTGTATCTGGGGATCCCAGTACCTCTAAACTGATACACTGGCCTATTCTTGACCTTTTAGCATTCACTAACATTTTAACTGACTTCCTACTTTTTTTTTGTCTTTTTCATTTTTATTGGTACCAGGGATTGAACTCACGACCACCTGCTTGCAAGGCAGGTGCTTATGCCGCTGAGCCAAATCCCCAGCCCCGAATTCCTACTTTTGTAGTAGCCCTTCCTCTTCCTGTGTTTTGACAAAGACTAAAACAGCTGGAGTGTTCTATCTCTCCTCATAGGGTTTTTTACCCTTTGGAAATTAGGGTGAAGAATTCCTTGCTTGCCTTGTCAATTCATAGGGAATGGGCTAAAAATAGTTACAATTTTATAGATTTTCTGGGCTTTCCTCATTGTTATAATAGGAAGAAGTGTCCTCTTGTGACTTTCTCCCTGCTGAGTAGAAGAAGAAATATTATTTGAAGGCAAGTTACTTGCAGAAAAGTGTGCTAGGTCCTACTGGATGACTGCACTGTGACTTGTCCTTTCTGATGGGTTCTCTCTTGATTGCCAACTCTTTGCTCACTTCTTTTGATATTTGGAAAATCCACTTCCTGGGTTTGTCTCTTAGCTTTAAGTGTTTTCTCAAATCTTTAGGAAAACAGGGTGCAACCCTAGTTCTGCACCCAGTCATCTGAGACACCACCACCTAGTCCCAGCCTGGCACCACTAGCCTGGGAGGATATATCTATTTTGCCTAAGGTCACTGTGACAGAGTGACCAGGCCATCAGAGCTTCCAACTCAGTGAAGGAATTGACTGGGTCGTGTATACTCTTTATCCTGGGACCAATTTGTACTCTCCAGTTGTGTGCTTTAAGCAAATCTCCTCAACTGCAGATCTCACCTTTTTTTGGCTGCAAATTAAAGATTGAAATAAATTCTCTTAAACTGGATGGTCTCCTGACTGTAGTGGGCCAGTAACTCTTGGAGTTTTGGGGTGTCTATGGCCACATTCCTGTTTTCATTCCAGAGGTAGTGGAATGGAAGCTACCAGCATGTGAGGTGGAAGGAATGTTCTGCGTTAAGAGTGGTGCTCAGACTTGGGAAGAAGGAAACTGCTGCTGAGCTTCTCTGGTTTCCAAGGTCACTGGCTTGGTGCTTGCCCAGGGAGGCTCATTCGGGACAACGCAGACTGAGGGGGTTTAAGAATGGGTTTTAAATGGTTTTAATGCAAATAAGACTCATGATTTCCTAGTGTCCAGGGGCAGAGCAGTTGGGGAGGGAAGGAAAGTGCATCCCCGCTGTGCGTCACTCAGCAAGCAAGGGACCCAGTGACAGCACAGGCATGGCTCTCCTTGCTTGTTCAAGTCACAGGTAAAGGGAGGTAAAGGCTGGCTTCCCTTCCCTGTCTCATCCCCACTTGTCTACCTTCACTTCCTTCCTTCACTGCTTGCCTTGGAATCTTGTCTTGGGGTACGTCTGCTCTGGTGGAGCCCAATCTCATGAAGCCTTTTGGTTTCCTTCGCTCTAGCTCCCCTCAGGCCCTACCACCCTCCCGTGTGTGTCTCCTCCCATTGCTCTGCACCCACACTCTACATCCACACTCTAGCCCTGGAGGAATCTGGATGTGAACTCAACCCACCTGGTGTCCAGCATTTTGCAAGCCCAAGTGGCTGGGGCCTCTGGGTTAAACCACGTCCAGGTGTGTCCCAGTCCCTGGGCCAGTGCCCCGGAGCACAGATGCCCTGAAGAATGAGCTTCTAGAGCCACCAAAGAACCTTCATGCCTGGACTTGAGCCTTTGGCCCAGCCTAGCACCTTGACATTCTGCCTGTCCCTCCACTTCCTTGGGCATCTCCAAGGTGTGCACTGGGGAGCCCTGACCTGGTTTGCAGCCAGCATCCAGAATGCCAGCTAAGAAGGATTTCATTCCATGCCTGGTTCTGTGTCCTGGGCTCCTGAGTGCTGCCCTCTCCTACCCCTCCATCACCGTGCCACTGGGTTTGGGGAGAGTTCTTGCTTTTCCTATCTGGACACCCTCCTGGGCTCTGCCCGCTGAGTCTATGCACTATCAGAGCCTTTTCAGCACCATCCAACCTGGTCCCAGCATGGCGCCCAGCTGTGAGGACAGCTATTTCTGACTCAGTGGAGGACTTAGATAAGAGCATCAGAAATTACAACCCATTGGGGCCAGCCCTGGAATGGGGGAGCACAGAGGGCTGCAGAAATGTGACAGGGCCACTATGAGAGCAACATCAAGAACCAGCCAAGGAAAAACAGGAGAAGCACGTTTATGGCTCAGGGAGCAGCATCTATAAAACCCAGAGGACAAAGGCACTGTCCAGTGGGTCCATGTGGCAAAGATGGGAGTAAATACAGGAGTCTGTCAACACTTAAGGGCACGTTCTTCCCCAGCCCTAGCTGGAATTTAAGCATTTAACTATGAGGATGGTTGGTTCACTGGTGAGCTTTGAGTTTTATTTTCTCCCAGGATCTTCCCTCGCCAGTCTGTCTCTTGGCCGGTCCATTTCTGCAGGGGATAAACGCCATTATCCACAGAACCATTGAGAAGATATTGGCCAAGGTACAAACAGTTTAACTGAGCCTTCTATGTGTGGGCGGTAGAGAAGCTGAACTCCGGGGGATCGCGAGATTTCATTATTGAGTCATTTGCTCTGAGAAAAAAGCAGAGTGCTTGAGTCAATAGATTAGAAAAACAGCCCCTGGTTACCAGCTCTGCCAGCAAAGCACCTCATCCTCAGAATGCATCACTGCCAGGACAGATGTCATGTGGAGAAAGCTCTAGAAGAAAAGCCCAGGGGCTCACCTGCTCTGCCATCCCCGATAAGTTGGGCTCTTCTCTGTGCGGTTGCCTCCCCTAGCTCTGGCACGAGCTGAGTCTGCAAATGTGGGAGAGACCTCAGGTACCGCGTTTTCAGGAACTTGGATAGACCACACCGCCTCTTTACAGTCCTGTCTTCTCTGATTTTTGACAGATGAGTGGCATGGGGACAAGGTTAAGGGGTGTGTTTTGTGGAGGGAAATGCAAAAGGAGCACTCATAATCCAGAGCAGCGGCAGCAATGCCTGGAGGGGAGGACAGTAGCACTGGGCTCCTGCAAAGAGCCTTTTGGAGCTGCTCAAAGTACAGCTGGACCCCCGGGCAGGCTTCAGCTGTGTGGGTTCAAAGCATAGGAGGCCAGCAGCACAGCATTGCAGGTTGCAGGCTCCTGGGTCAGGAAGGGAATAGATGCCGGTGGAGACGCCTGAGCTCATGTTAGTGTGTGTGTGTGTGTGTGTGTGTGTGTGTGTGTGTGTGCGCGTGCGCATGCATGTGCTACATGATGGTATAAGCATCCTACATTGCTTTAGATCTCCAGGTTGGAGAAAGGGAGCCTATGGGCCAAACATTCAAGCAAATGCACGGTATTCTGCTGGAAACTGGGCTTCTTGGTGGAGACCATTTCACCTAAGCTGGAAGCTTCAACAGTTCCAAGTTTCAGAGAAACTGCAGACCCAGGTTCTCTCCTGATGTGCCCCAGAGTGTGTCCAGACAGCTGGCTAGACAGGCGTGTGACTGGCCAGTGCCTGCAGTGTGCCCACAGATGTCTCCCATGTCTAGTCCAGATGGGGCTGGTGGTGTCACCCTGGAGGCTCCTTCTCCAAAGGACTGGGCTGCAGATGGTTCTTCTTCTGTGGAGGATTTGTCCTGGACTTCATTTGTGAGATGGTGACACAGCCTGCTTCCGAAGGGCCTGGCAGGAGTGAGGCCATTCCCTGGCCAGAGCATCCGGGAACGAGTCCCGGTTCAGGCCTGGGCTCTGTGTTGTGTAAGGGCAGCATCTGCTCAGCCTGATTCCTGCATATCCTTGGCTTTAAGTTGAGAGGCCAGGGCCCCAGCCTGTGGATTCTCCAGCAGAGAGGGCTGGAAGGAAAGGGCCTTTTGTGGGTCTCTCTTGGAGGTTCCAACCATAGAGGGGAACAGAGAGACCATAGGACTCAGCAAAGGAGGAGGCAGTGGCGTGAGACCTGAGATTGGTGGCTGGGCTGAAGTTGGTTGTGTTCCCTTCTGTAAGACATCAGCAGGATCACCCAAAGACCAAGAAGGGGCATTGCAAAGATGTGACTGGGGTTTATTGTCAACCTCAGTGACCCTGTCCATGGCCCATGGTGATCCCTGGGAAGGCAGAGATACCCACCTGTCTAGTGGGAATGGCTTCTGTTTTTGCCCTTGAGGTTATGCACCCACCCCAGACCTAACCCCTGAATCCAGCGTCTGAGCATCCATGTGGTATCTCAGAGCCTAGGGGCATCTCACCTGTCACAGTCCAGAAACCAGCCTTGATGCCCCTACCCTGACCTCCTTCACCCTGCCTTTCCTGTCTCAGTGCAAATCAATCCTTCCCAGACCTCTGATGAAACATTTCCCAGTGGCCCTGAGCCTTTTCCTGGTGCTCTCACTGCCCGTGCAACATCTCGACAGGTCCGGTGGCCTGACCTTGAGGGTACACCAGAATCTCCCCAGTTCTTACTGTCTCCATAGCCATCACACTGGCCCGAGCTGCTGCCACCTCTTGCAGCAGTGTCGAGCAGTCCCAAATACAGGTTGTATGCACCTACTGTCATGCTGCAAGCCATGCGGTGGCTTCTCACTGTGTCAGAGTAAAATCTCAGTCCTGACTGTCACCTAGCAGTATGCTCCTGTTTCTGCCCACTCTCTGACTTTGTTTACTGACCTGCTTTGCAAAGGCTCTGCCTCAGGGCCTTTGTGCTTACAACACTTGCTCAGCTAATTTCCTGGGAGATGTTAGATGGTGGCTCCTACCAGCTCCACAATGGCCAAGGTCTTGTCACTCTGTCCCCTTCATGGTGACTCAGCCAGATGCTGTTGACATTGAGCTGTGACACCCCTCTCCTCACCTTTCCAGCAGCACCAATGGCTTCCTCCCATGAGCACCTGCCCCTGCTGACTTGGGATGCACAACACCTCTATGGAACAGGCCAGGAGAATTTGGAATTTGCCCCCAGCTTCCGTGTCCTTTGGGTGGGACAATTTGTAGGCATATTTGACAGGGTTTCCCTGAGTCTTCCAGCAGGACAAACCTCTGCTGTCTCTGACTGTCAGCTGACTTCATTACCCCCACGTGACTCTCTTTCTTCCCTTCTCTGTGTCATTTTCCTGAATTCTTGAGTTTATGGGGGTCACCTTTCAAATGAGTCATTTGCTCCCAGGTCATCATTTCAGAGGCCTCTTCTGGGGGACTAACGGGCAGTCACCTGTGACCACAGGCTCATTATACAAAGCCCCCTTTTGCCAGAGAGGCTATGCTTATGTCTTCCATAAGTCTGGAAATGTGAAGCCAGAGATTTCATGGAGGCCAAGAAGTGCTATGATTCCATGTAATTTCTCCCTCCCTCCCTCCCCCTCTTCCTCCTCTTCCTCTCTTTCTCTCTGTTTCTCTTTGTCTCTCTGTCTCTCTGTCTCTGTTGCTCTGTCTCTCTTTCTGTTCCCTGGCCACCTTGAGGTGTGTAGCTTCCTGGTCACATGTTTCTGCCATGATATTCTGCCTTGCCACTGGCCTAAAAGTGATGGACCAACTGACCATGGATTGAAACCTCCAAACTGTGACCCAGAACATTCTTTTCTTCTTTTTGTGTTGAATGACTCTGGTACTTTATCACAGTAACAGTAAGAAAACAAACACAGGAAGATTTTTGGTAGTGGAAAAGAAGGTGAGAGGGGATAAAGACAGCAATGATGGGGATTGGCCCCTGTCCAACCTCTTGGATTGTTTGGATCCCATAGTGGAGATCCAGGGACCAAAGCCTAAAGATCTTGCCTTCCAAGGCATACGTGTGAGGTGCTAAGTACAAGTAGCCACATTTTGGTGCCAGGAAATGGTATGCAGCATGGAGTGGGAGTGTGGAGTCCTGTTCCATGCTGGGAATTTGGGAGCTAGGATTTGGGCAGTGTTGGGCAACTCTGTTTGCAGAAGGCAGACACTGACAAGGGTGGCCAGGGATTGAGGGTTGTGGCAGAGGAACCGGGGATGCCGTATTGGGGAGTGGTCCCTACAGGGTGGGATGAGATTTGGCAGATCTGCTCACTCATGCCCAGTGCAGGCTTGGGGCAGAGAAGGACCTACCTTAGTGTTCTCAGGATGTTCGGTCAGGTCCTCTTAGCACCACCGTATCTCGTAAAAGGTGATGGCAGATGTGTGTGGATAAAAAGAGAAAGACAGAAGCTGAGGGAGCAAGGTGGACATTTTTACCAAGTACCCAAGTGGTTCTGAAGCAGCCCATCTCCCTGCTGCCCACCGGGGAGAAGGAGACCCTGTCCATGACGTGTCTCTAGGTGACTCTTGACTCCTCTGGGGCTGGTATTTGAGTAACTCCAGAGGAGAACAGGCACAGGCATGATTGGTAAAATAGACATCTGGCTTTGGCATTGCAGCAAGGGGCATGCAATTTCCTGGGGATGACAAGGGACATCACCCCAGGCCTGCGTCTCTCTGGGAGGTGCTCACTGCTTCACAGTAGGAATCTCTAACAACCTTCCCAAGAGACTTTGTGGTTCCCTTCAGGAAAGTTTTCAGACTTCTAAATGCTCCAGTGTCCAATAAATATTCATTTAAAAGTGGTTTTTATTCCCTACTTAACAAATTACATGTCTACTTTGGAAAATCAAAGAAAAAATTGAATAAGCAAATAGAAGCAAGTCACCCTACATTTTAATACTCAGATCTATCCAATATTAATGTTGTATATGAGAAATAAATTAAAATATTAAATCATCAGTGCTTGCATTTCTCGTCTTTTTCTAAGAAGAGAGGCTTCTGTTCTTCTGCATGGGGAGACTGGTGGAAATTTGCGCAACACGAGAGAGAACAAGATGATCTCAGAAGAAATGGCTTGGAGAAAGGATGTCTGGACAAGAAAGAGATGAGGGAGAGGAATACAGGAAAGGAGAGGAAGGAGGAGGAGGAGAAGAAAGAGAGAGAGAAGGAAGGACAGAAGAGAGGTTTGGAGAGTAAAAGTTTGGGGGATTAAAAAAGAATAAAAGAATAGTCAAATATCTGTAATATGGAACAGAATTTTGAAGAATGAAAATGATGACAAAAGACAATTTAATAATTATCTTAATATTTTTTACCACAGACCATTAATAGTTCTGTAAAATTTATTACTTCCCATTTCTGGATTGATGTTGAGAACAGTTTTACAGCATGAAGAGGACTGGGTTTTGATTGGGATATCTATATTTATCTATATGATCCAATATCATTGAAAAGTTATAGCATGATCTTACCCTATACATCATTTTCTGATTTGATTTTTAACTTAACAATATGCACAGAACACAACGTTGAGTGACCATTTCAGTATGTGAAAGTGCCATAATCAGCCTCCCCTCTCACTGGCCATTTGGCTATTTCCTTTTTTTCTTGATTATTCCAAGAAATATAGAAATAAATCACTTGTAAGTAAATCTTCATGCACCTATAGGATTATTGAAATATAAAATGATTTCCTTGAGATACATTTCTTGAAGTAGATTTACTGGGCAAAGGGAATAAAAAAATATAACTCCTAATATTTATTGCTGAAATTCTGAAAGAAGGCTTGACTAGCTACTCTCCAACTGTTAGTATCACTTCTACTCTATCAGTTCTATACTATCTTTCTTTATTCTGGTAATAGATAAAGCAACAAAGGGTAAGCTCCGAGAAGGCAGCAGCCCCTCTGACTTCACATAGCATAATCCTGATGTATAACAGAAGCTCGGTAAATCTGTTAGAAAGAATAAAGAATTGATTGGTTGGATGAGTGGTTGGGTGAGTGGATGATTGGATTCAGATTCCTCAAGGGCAAGGCTTCTACTTACCCAAAACTTGCTGATGTCAGGTACACTGTCAAGCACAGAGGAAATGCTGGTGCTAAACACCCTGAAGAAGCTGGGTTCAGCTCAACTCTATCGCCATCTGGGCCTCAGCAGTTCCTTCCAATCTGAGAATGTGGTTGTTCACTTGAAAGTATTTGATTCCAGAGGAAATCTGGAATTCTGAGATGAGGTTATATTTTCTGGGGGATTTGTTTTGATTATTTCCACAGTCCATCCATCGATCCATCCATCCATCCACTCATCCATGTATCCATCCATGCACCCATCCATCTATCCCAATGACCTCTGTTGGTAAGTGTCCCTTGGGTGGAGACAACTTGAGTTAAATATATCTTCTTTAGATAATGAAAATCAGCATCCTGTTGGATCTTCTTTTAAGATTCTATATTCTGTATATCAGGGGATAGGATGATGGGAGGTATTCAGCATAATCCTGGCCCAGAGTTGGCCCTCAGAAAATGGAGGTGTCACAGTGAGTAAGCCCAGAACTTTTGGTCACCTCCACTCAAGAAAATACAGCAAATGACTAAAATTTTGCTAGGCTTGGGCTTAACTGATTTCTCTCCAAGCTGCATTAAGTTAGGTGCATGTTCCCCAGTTTATGGTTTCAGTAATGTGTTTTAGAGGTAAGGTGACAGTCCTGTTACTTCGCTATTACAAGCCGTCTGCTTGAGTGGGGGAGAGAATTCATGCAGCCTCAGTTTGAGCCACTGAGAATTCTACCTTGAGCATAGCTGAGTTCTTATCCAATCAGCAGAGATGAAGCTCATAGCTACTCTGTCTCAGGGCTCCTGTTGGTCACCCAGATGCTGGTGTCATCCCTGGAAAAGGTTTGAACCATTTCATCAGAGCCTTTCTGACCTTTAGACAGGCAGAGGCCAACTGTGTTTAAGGAACTCCTCTGAGTTCAGCCGGAGAAGATGTGATGGTTCAGGGCCCACACTGTCCATGAACAGGACACCAGTGCTAGGAACCCTCTTGCCAACCTACAGAAGCGCTTGGTGAAGAAAGGTGGTTTGGTGCGTGAGGCCGAAAGGAAAATGCTCCTGTTGAAAATGAGGACAACTGAGACAGGCCCAGTTTTAATTATGGTGGATTCTAGGTGTGGCCCTGACACTTTCTCTAGGTAGGATTTCTGTACAATTGTTCCTCTGTACTCAAGGGATTGGTTCTAGGATCCTCTCCGAGTACCAAACTCTGCAGGTGTCCAACTCCCTTAGAGAAAATGATGTGGGTTTTGCATAGAACCTACACACTTCTTTGGGTTCACTTTCAGTCCTTGCTGGGTTACTCACTATACCTACTCCAGTGTAGATTCTATGTAAATAGCTGATACACTTTATTGCTTAGAGAATGATGACAAGGAGATATATACATACTTTTTATTTGAGGTTTGTTGACTCCTTGGGTGTAGAACACACAGCTATGGAAGGCCAGCTGTAATTTTTAGCCCATTCTTGAGCTGGAAGGGTGTAGTGAGTTCCTCTCCTGAGTACAAACATTTGTTCTTTCCTTTCAACCCTCCACTTTGATCCTCTTTCCATTTTCCCAGCAATGCTGGCAGCAAAGGAAAAGTGAATTAGCTCAAGTTGATTGGTTTTTCCACTGAATGTGGGAGACTCTGCTCTTGGAGCATTCCCCTGATCCAGGCATCTGAGCGTAAGCAGCAATTGTGTGGAGCCTGGCGTGGGGATGAAGGGCGGTGCTGGGCTTTCCTCTTCTGGCACTCAGCTTTATGCTGCCCTGGGACACATCTGCCAGGGTCACTGGGTACCTTGCCACCAGCTGGGTGACAGGGCAGGGTGGCCAGGCGGGATGGCATACATGTGTGATGGGCATAGCGGAGAGTAGTAGCTTTTTCACAACTCTTCAGACTTGAATTTTGTCTGTGACTAAATAGATGCTTGAAAGGTGACATCTGTGTGGCTGACACCATAGTTGCAGTCTTCCCAAAAGCCTGAAAAGACACAAGATGCTTGATCAGCCCTGTGACTTGGAGTGAGTCATTTCACCGCATAGCATTTCGTTTTTCCTTCAGTATAAAAAAGATCCCAGTGGCACCTCATGTTGTGTTACTGTACCTAAAAGTGCCCACCTTGAGTGGGCTCACAGCAAATTCCCAGTTATTTTCACATCACTCATCTGTTTTCCAGTGCTCAGAACTGTGTAATGCGGGTGCCTCTCAGGCAGCTGATTGCAAGGGCAACCATTGCAAATCAGGCTGGTTTGAATCGCTGCCTTCCCGAAGGCATCCTAGGTCATCTTCTTAGGAAGTCTGAGAGACAAACCTCAGACTGTGTTCATTCTTTCCCAGATGGAAAATGGAAAAATGTAACCAAGCATCCAAATGTTTGGTCTATAAAACACTCAAAACAGTCAAATGTTTGGTGCTGGGAGAAAAAGGTGCCATCCAAGCTTGTGAGTGTCATAAAGTCAAAGGACTCAAGACCTTGAATTTCACCCAGGAGCTTAGGAGAAATAACCCAGGCTTTGTGGTTGAACCCATTTTCTCTCTCTCTCTCTCTCTCTCTCTCTCTCTCTCTCTCTCTTTCAAAATCTGAGTTTTATCCTCACTTCAGAAGATTAAAAAGAAAGTTGTTTTGAAATTAATTGATTTACAGTGGCTAGATGGAGTTCTTAGAAATCATCTAAATTAGCAACTTTGTAAGTATTCAAGTTGGATATTTGCTCCTTATTTTTATCAAACTCGTGACAAAGGAAATTCTGAATTTATAGGGAAAAGAAAATAAATTATTTGTTTTCAGTATTAGTTTTTTTTAAAAGCTACAATCTATTTAGTTCTTTCAGCTACATGTTATCAACAACAAAATAGTTTGTCATCACCCCTAGCATATAGGTTTGTTTTTTGATGCCATCCAGAGAAATTTCTAGACTAAGTTAATTGCTTTAATCTATAATTTTGGGGTAATTTGGCAGGTGTGGTTGATACTTTTTCAGGAGAAACACTTGAGTTGAGAAGGAAAATTGTATTAATTCAGAAAGATAAATCCTGCCACAGTAGGACTGTGGGAGTAGAAACAAGAATTGGTCATCCAATCAAGGGCTTAGTGCTTGATTGATGGAGTTGCGGGATGGTCCTTTGGGTTTAGGTCTGTGTTTGTACATCTGGCCTTAGCCAGATAAAAGAGCCAACCATGAAAATCAAGGCCATGTTTCCACTATGTTTCACTATGCTTCCTCTTCACTCTGAAAATCCTGTCCAGTAGAAGTCTCAGTGCCTCAACTTTTTGCAGAATTCTCTGTTAGTTTGGTTGGACACAGATGCATATGAGATGGATGAATAAATGAATCAGTGAGTGAATCCATCCACCCTTCCTGCCAGATGGCAGTCTTCCTTAGAACAGACTCGTCAACAGAGTTAGCATCTGAGAATGCATCTGAGTTAGAGTCGGAGGTGCTGTTCAGTCCTCTCATTGATAATGAAACAGTCTTGGAGAGATAAAATAGTTTGATCAGTAATGCATAGACTTGGGCAGTAATGCATAGACTTGGGGATGCACGCTGGGCAGGATTAGCTCTCTCATCTGCCACGCCAGCATCCCTTACATTCTGGCCTGTGGGTCCCACATCTGACATTGCTTTCCTGTTTGGAGAGTTACAATGTGTGGCCCAGGTGGTATGCAGGGCAGGTCCCACAATGCTAGACTTTTAGTTTCCATGTGTGTACTATTTTCCTTGGAAGGTTCTTTAAGTCATCAGAATTTCCTTAGACTCCCAAGTTTCATAACCATATATATATATATATATATGTATAATATCCAACCGCTGCACAAACTAACTTTCTGTAACAGTCAATTAAATTCTGCCCATCCCACAGAGGCCTCACTGTTTCCATGGTAACTAATGCATTGCAAAATGGGAAGTGAAGAGAGGAAGTTGGTGGAGGATTAAAAACCCACATACTTTTTATGTGAATAAGCAAAATGTGGTATCACACAGTGTGGGAGGGTGGGCGCAGCATTTTCAGTTGATGCCGGCTTAGGAAAACCTGTACCTGTGACCCGGGAGTGGCTGTCCACAGCAGTGGAAACTGCAGCCTCCTGGGGCAGCACAACCTCTCCACTGAAGGTACCCACGACTGGCTGCTACCTGCTATGGCAGAGGCATCCAACTGAGATGTTTAGGTTTCCAATTTTCCATTTGAGGGAGACTTTGAAACCTGCAGGAAGTTTGGGCTTTCTACGCTTACTGCTTGCCCGCTAAGTCAGCCTGCAAAGGAGAGCCTGTCCCCTTGCCTGGGGCTTGTTAGCAAGCCTGCCAGACTGCAGAGAGACAGCTGGGGAGGCCCCACGTAAGGCCCTTCCAGAGCTGGGTTTCTGGCCCAGCCAGAACTTCTTTCTTCCTTCTTTTTCCTCTTTTGGTTTTTCTTTGCTTTCTTTTTGTCTTTTGTTTCTCCTTTTTACTTTTCTTTGCAGTAGATGTTCCTAGCACCCACCTTCCTGTGACTTCTTGCTCTAGTGCAGACTGCATAGCTACCCTCCCTGGAATTTTGTTGCTGTGGGCATTTCCTTATCCTCACTCCCCCTTCTCTGGAGGGCAGCAGCCCTGGCTCCTCCCAGCACCCAGCACCCAGCACCGTGAGCAGTGAGCCCCATCAGCCCGCCTAAGCCAGCAGTCCTCCAGTGTCAGCCATGGCCGGACCTCCTGGACTGCTGGGGTGACTCACAGAACCACGCTAAGTCTAGGGTCAAATAGAGACAGAGAATGTGCATTTCCAGTAAGTTCTCAGTGATGTAATGTTTTAGGTTCAGAAACCCTGGCCCTTTCAGAGCCACTGGCCAAAGTCAAGCCTGGACCCTTGAATGGTACCTTGTGATTTATTTCTCTCGCCTCCCTCCCGCCCTTCTCCATTTTAGCACACCTGGTACCACTCTGCGCATATAGTTTTGAACTCCATTCATTGCCTTTAAAAAAATATTCAGCAGCTTTATTGTCTTCCTATACTGCAGTCCCTCATTTTAAGTGTACAATTCAATGGTTTTTATAATACACTCACAGATTTGTGCAACCTTCACCACAGGCAATTTTAAAAATATTATTATCACCTCCAAGAAAATTCCATACCCTTTAGCCATCATTCCTATCCCCCTTCCCCGACTCCCTATCTCTAAGTTGCTTTAAGCTGCCATCGCCACCAGCAACCTTTCCCTGTGGCGAGCTTTCTCATGTCCCTGTGCAGGTCTGCACTGAGAAGGCAGCTCTCACTAGAGGCCAGGGCTAATGGGGGAAGGGTTGGCCTTTCTCTGAACAGACTGGAGATGTTGAATGAGAGTTCTGGCTGGAAAGGCTGTCTTGGCTCAGCCTAGTCAGACTAACCCAAGGTTGGGATGACCAGGGCACAACCTGGCTGCTGGTTGCTGGGGTCTGCTCCCTGCTGCGGAGCCAGGCTATACCCCTGAGATAGGAGGCAGCAAAGGCCCAAGTTCCCACCTGCACACACCCCATCAGAGAAGCACTCAGAGGAACAGACAAGGAGGCTACCAACGCTGCAGTGCAGGGTGGTCACAGAGGGGTCACTGTAGATATGGGGACTGTACCCTGGGATTTCAAACGTACATGGAGGGGGTGCCCTGGATGAAGAAAGTGCTGGATGATTCTCACATGCATTTTCCATGTAATATTTTGATAACACAATAGGGGACATCTTATCCTTGAAAGAGAGCCCCTTGGTATCCCAAGGACACCAGTACATACCTAAGACCATGATTGATTTCACTTGCCTCTGTGGGACATGGCTCATCCAAATGCCCAGGCTCTAAGGGAAACACAGCTGCATGCGTGTGTGTGTGTGTGTGTGTGTGTGTGTGTGTGTGTGTGCATGTGTTGTGGATAGCTAACATGCCTAGGGCAATTCCCTCCTATATCAGTGAGTGTTTTACACCAATGTATGACATCACAAGGTTGGCTTACAATTGTCACCCACAGAGTTGGATAAGAAAGCGTGCACAGGGGGTCAGCCCAATGGGGACCGAAGGTTTCAGTCCAAGGTCTGGAACCCACTGCAGTGTCCTGTGCGAGTCCTATCAGGAGACCATGGGTCTGCGAGGGAAGGCTGAAGAATCTACACCGCAAGGTTGGCAGATCTTCGGCAGAAGTCAAAGTCTGCTTTGGAAGCCAGGAGACGATGTCCAAGCTGAAGGCGAAGACTGAAGCTCCTCTGAGAACAGAGCAGATCTGTCCTTTCTCATTTCTCCTTTTTAACATCCAGCTAACACACCACTGTAGGATGGTATTCCATACCCTGAAGTGTAGAATTGCTGAGCCAATTTAGTTAAATTCTTAATTGAATTTCTCAAGTTGACATAATCAATTGACCAACTGTTAAACCTCCTAAGGGAGTTGGTTGATGGCCCATGACATTTTTTCACACCGGAGCTTCTGGAGCACTGAGTGTGCTTCCCAGTCTGCCAGGCCCCTGCTGTCCAGCAGCGACTTTAGGACAGCACCCTTTCATCAACCTCTCCTCTCCCCATCTCCCTTCCTTGTTTCGCTCCCCACTTCTTTAGGATGACTCTCCTGAAGAACTCGCCTGTGCCTAGGTTCTTAATCAAGTCTTTATTTTGGAGGGGTCCCGGGCTAAGAGAGGCGCCATGGTTGTGTGGTCTCAGGATGGCAAACAGCCCTGAGTCTTCATCTCCTATGGGGCTGTGGTAGCCTGCCAATCTCTGAACCCCACCGAAAGTTTGGAACCTAGTTTACCATGGTGTCACAGAACCCACGGTTCCATGTAGGGGAGGAGAAGGGGGAAGGGAGGTCTCTGACATCAACCAGAGTGGCTCTTCACTCTCTTGTTGATATATGGGATTCCCAAGGAAGAAACTCGACAGGGTCACTCTCCAGCTGAAAAATGCTTTAACCTTCTGGATTGGAACTCAATACCCTTCGCCAAAGTTGATGCAAGCAGAGGTTCTTCTCCTGTGTGCCCACTCTGCTTGTGTCTATTCCTGCCTGGGCCAGGGGAGTGGGCTGGGCCAGCCCTGAAGGGCAGGTGGGTGTCTTATTTTTTAGTCATCTCTGAGTCAAAATACCTGATGCCCAAAGTTGGGAAAGGAAAGTTTTATTTCTTACAGTTTTTGGAGGTTTCAGTCTATATTCACTTGGCTCCAAGGCAGGATGGCATGGAAGGGCCGCAGTTCATGGCAGTTCATGGTGGCTTCAAACACCAAGGCAGAAACCAGCAAGAGAGAGACACACACCTTCCTGCCATAACATTGTATGCTGGCTCCACCCCTATGTGGGTATAGCACTGACACCATCTACCCAACCACTAGACAATGAACCAATCATAAATACATAATGCAAACGCATGAGGCCTGGGGGCCACCGACATAAACCATGACAGTGGGAATCCAAGGACCCGGCTTGAGGCTGTTGTTTCCTTCTCTCTGATGGAAGTGGAGAGTGAACTCAGGCCTATTGTAGTCTTGCACCAAGCCAGTGCTCCCTATAGCACTCATGCTTCTCTGGAACTAGGTTGGAACAACCAGACGGGCAAACAAGCACCAAGCTCACTAACTTGGGATAAGGACAGGTCTGTATCCACAAGTCAGAGAGGGCTTTGTCTTTTGCCATAGTGTTTTGTTTATTTAGAAATGTGCAGGGTTGGTCTGAAATTGTAGACAATGCAAGTATAGTTGAAAAGCATTGGCCAGAGATCTCTCTGAGAGTTAAGAGTAAGTCTTAGGCCTTGTCTACACACAAAATTCCTTTAGGGCAGTAGCTCTGAGAGATCACTGGGATGAAATGGGTTCAGGCCTGGACTCGACCTTAAGACAGTCTGTTCCATATGAGTAGGGTCTTGGAATCTGGATGCTTTATACACACTGCTTAGGCTTGGGAATTGTCTTAGTTACTTCCCTTGTTTATAGGACAAAATACCCAACATGGGAAACTTGGAGGTGAGGTTTATTTTGGCTCATAGTTCAGCCCATAGTTGGGTGGTTCCAGGTCAGGACAGTATGGCAGAGGAGAGCTGTTCATGGCATGGCAGTAAGTGGGGGCAGAGAGAGAGAGAGAAAGAGAGAGAGAGAGAGAGAGAGAGAGAGAGAGAGAGAGAGAGAGAGACAGAGAGAGACAGAGAGAGAGAGAGAGAGAGAGAGAGAGAGAGAGAGAGAGACAGAGAGAACTTCAGGTCACATAGTGACCCACCTTTTCCTCCCTGATCAGCAAATCAGCTATAATGTCCCTCTGACCCCACTCACCATCTTCTATGGCTTGTGTCTAGATGTCTCTTCAACCCCTCATGCAGTCAGGGTGGGGATTTTCAGAGGGGGCTGGATCCAGAGTGTGATGCTGCCATCAGGGTGTGTGGTTACTAACTTGGCCCACTGGTTGATCTGGCACAGTTCTGAGTGTGGATAATGGAAAGGCCCTCCCCGGGTGTGAGTGCTACCTGCCCTAAGGACGTGTAACCTAGAGAGAATAGAAGGGGCAGGAAAAGCCTGTTGTCATGGCTCACTTCCGCTACTGCTCTGTTGGTTTCCTGCCTGCTGCCCACCATGAACTGTTTCCCCTCTGTGGTGCCATCCTGCCTTGGATCCAGTCAGCTGTGGGCTGAAACCTCCACAAACTGTGAGCCAAATAAACCCTTCCTCCTTTAACTTTGGGTGTTCGGTATTTTGTCTCAGCAATGAGAAAAGTAACAAAGACAGCATTAATGGATTCTATGAGGTTTTAGGAGAATATCTAGATATGAACCAAAACTAGAATTATGCCATGTAAAGGGCACAATGACCTCCTTGCAGGTACCCACAGTAGCCAATTCTGCATCTTGAGGCTGTGAGGCAGCCAGTGAAATGTGTCCTGCATCTCGCTGGGCTTGGGCAACACAGAAGCCTTTGTGCTGCCAAAGTAGACAAGTGGCCCAAATTCTCTAATGGGAGCTTCCTGTGAGAGTACCCAGAGCTGGTTAGAGCCAGATTGGACTGGAATAGCTTTGACGACCTTGCTGCAGCTCTTTCATGTCAATTCGAAGCATCCGAAGTTCTGAGGTTTCTCAGGGGAGTAACCACTCTCCTTTCTTCTATAAAGCTGTGTATCATCCCTCCTCCCTGATGAGATGTTCAAGGATGTGTCAGCACCGAGTCCTGTTTCATCCTGGAGAAAATAGAAATGTGGATAGAGGAAGACTTTGCTTAAAGTGGAGGTGAGGCCTCAGGGCATGAAGAACCTGGAAGGAAGAGGAAAGAGGGATGTGGATAAATGAGAGGAGAGTGAAGCGAAGAGGACATAAAGGGAGGGGCAACAAGGAGTGGAAAAATGGGGGTCAAGTGGCTCTGGCTACTCAGGGTTGCACAGCTCCTAGCAGAGCTCCTAGCAGAGCAGGGGCTGGCCCCAGTGTCTGGCGGGAGGCAGTTACCTGCTGTCTCCTCCAAGCAGACGCACCTCTAATGTTGCTGCTGATGAACTGGCTGTGGTGGAAAGGGCTTTGAACCTTGCCTGCCGCACATGGCATCTATGAGCTGGGGAGCAGAGTAGAAGGGGAATCCTGGTTTGATGGATGAATACCAGGGTGCAGCCAGGGTCAGAGCTATGGCTGGTGCCTTCCCGAGTCTGGCATGTGGCAGCTCCTCCTGGAGGAGCAGATCTGCTGCTAACCTCTCTTTCTCTGCGTTTGGTTCTTCGTATCTATTTCTGGGAATCTGACCCTCTCTTGGTGTTTGATTCATTCCAGGTGAAAACATGATTTCCTTGGGATTAGCCTGGATCTCCACATTCATCTCTTTAGCACTGACAGGGTATGCTCACACATCTCCCTGCCCTGCCCCAGCAGCCATCTGGTCTGCTTGGCTCACCAAGGCCTCAGTGTGAGCACTTGTTATACACACACATATGCACACATACTTGGGCAGAGAGCATAGCATTGCTGAGGGGCCCATGGTAGACACAGCTCTACTTCTTCAGAGCTCAGGGTCTAGTGTCAGTTCTCAACCCTGGCTTTGTTTCATTGTTACTTTGGAACACCTGTGCCTCTCTGACTTACTACATCAGAATCTTTGAATTTAAGCAGGGGCGGAGGGGGATCAGGCTGATTCTAAGCTCCATCAAGACTCAAGAGACACGGAATAAGTGGACTTTCTCAGCCCCGGTACAACTTGGCTCCTCATAATTCCACCCTGGCCCTGCCATGGGGCATGAAAGTTCATCTTTGACTTCTGTCTCTGCCCTGGGTAGCATTTCCTCCCAGCTTGACAGCATCTTCTCCCAGCCCCCAAACCTGCTGCTCCTGCTGGCCCTGGCCTGAACTTCTACAGTTTGAGTAACACTATGTCCTCCTTTTGTCCTTTGAGTCCTGCAGATAGAGCAGCCTTGAGCTGTCACTAGCCCTTGGTGGCTTCTGAGCTGCTCTTCCCCCTTGTGACCAATCTTCTATACAAATCCTTTCTGCTTGAGATTGCTAGGATGGCTTCCATTCCCCTAAAGGGTCAAAATGAAGGCCTGACCCCTATCGCTTGATGTATGCGGAAGCAGCAAACGAGGGGTCTGGGAAAGGTTGTTGACATTATTTGAAGCATTCAGAGCAGGGTGTAATCGCTGGCCCCCGGCCTGCCTACAGCTAAATGACCTGGGAAGTGATTTCTGGCTATTTTAACATGCTGTATTGAGTTTTCTGGCTGGAGTCAGAAAGTGTCAACTTAAGGAGATTCCTCTCCAAATCCACGTGTATCCTGTTGTATACAATCATGTGGCCCCAGAGAGCTGCCAATGGCATGAACCATCAGAGGCCCTTGGCTCTGCTCTAATTTATGTTGTCTCTGTGCAGGGCACGGCCTCTCCCCATGTGGAACAGCTTGATGAATTACAACAGGGCTGTGTTGGTATAGCAAATGCAACTTTCCAGATATGTCTCAGTAGCTTTGGAGCCTGGGGAGAGGTTCAGTGCCTTAAAGCTGTGTGACTTGACAGAGAGCAAAGGATGCATTAGGATGCAAACCCAGGAAACTCTGACTGAACACCTCTAAAGATGTTCAGTTCCTTGATGGCAGCACTTGCTGTGTGGTAGCTGTGAAGGGTAATCATGTAACAGTACCACATACCCGCACATAGGAGGCATCCTAAACAGATGCTGTTTAGGAAGAGGAAGAGGGATGTGGATAAATGAGAGGAGAGCGAAGCGAAGAGGACATAAAGGGAGGGGTGACAAGGAGTGGAAAAATGGAGGTCAAGTGGCTCTGGCTACTCAGGGTTGCACAGCTCCTAGCAGAGCTCCTAGCAGAGCAGGGGCTGGCCTGCTCTGTGCTGTTGTCATCCCTCTTTCCCTTTCTGCTCAAATTTAAGACAAAGAACTAGCAAGAGAGAGAGAAAACCAAGACCTATTGGGGTGTCTGCTAGTTTCATCATTCCTTCCTCTCTTAACATGGTAAGCCAGGGACCCTGCTGCTTGCTATGGATACTTTCTCTTTGTAAGCTTCAGGGACAGGTAAATATTAATTATTTTTTCCCGTTATGTACTTCCTGTGTTTGTAGCTAAGCTCTTTTTTGGTTAGAGATGGTATGCTTCAAAGCATCTTTCAGGGAATATAACAGGTATTCCATAAACACAGCTTTATTTCAATTACTCTTCCAGCAGTGACCATGATGTTATAGGGCTGAATATGCCAGGTGTGAGTCCCAGAAGCAGTTCCTGTAGGTACTTTGCCTGCAATAAGAGTAGATACCACTAGGTGATGGTGCGGTGTCATAGAACATTGTGGACGTTATTTGGACCCTCATTGGCAAAGAAAATTGAAATGATACTATTATCACCTTGACCTGGTTCAGAAGCAAAAGACACTATCAAAATTGCTTTGCAAAACATCTAGCTAATCAGCTAACCACCTATCCTATGATTTCTCTGCCAAGTATTTTGTCCCCAGCACTTTGCTATTATAGTGTATTATATATATTATTTTGTATATTTTTTTGAGATAGGACTCTTTCTATGTTCCTCAGGCTGAAACTCCTGAAAAGCTTGGAATCTCTTCTCCCAGCTGAAAATAAACTCTTGTGCCAATGACCCTCCTCTTCTGTTTTTGGTGATGGGGATGAAATCCAGGGCCTCACACAGCAAGGCAAGCACTTTGCCACTTTAAATGGCATCTTTTATTCACCCTTGTCTTCATTAACATCTCATGCAGTCTACAAATAAATTCTGTGACCCTTGACTTTTTCTTAGGATGTCTACCTGATATCATTTACCTTTTAGGGTAAGGAGTTTTTACTCTGTAGTTTTATCTCTGTGGATTATTTGTTAATATTTTGCTTCCTGTGGCACAAATAACTAACCAATACAATAACTGTTATAGTTTGCATCTAGATGTCCCCCCAAAAGCTCATGAGCTCATGGGTAGGGATTTTTGGAGGTGGCTGGATCTATGGTGTGTGAATATGGATTAAGGGCCTGTGATATCTGGATTACTTCCCTGATTGGAATAGCATAGCTCGAGGTGTGGCTGAATGGATTTACTGAAGAGGGAAGCCATACCCTGAGCATGGGTGGCACCAATCAAAAGGCTGGCAGCCTGGATGGAACATAAAGGGACAGAAACAAGGCAGGCTCACTGCTTCCTCCCTCCTGTGCCATGAACTCTCTCTTCTGCCATGCTATTCTGGCTTGGAACCACTCAACCGCAGACTGAAACCTCTACAGCTGTGAGCTAAAGTAAACCTCTCCTCCTCTAACTTTGGGTGTCAGGTATTTCGTCTCAGCAACAAGAAAAGTAACTAAGTCAATAACATGCTGTTTTGTCTAAGGAAACTCTAGAATTTTCCAGTCTCACACTACAGCCACTCTCTTCTGGGAGATTCTTTTCCTTTCATGCTACTGGAATTGAGGAAAATGGAGCAGAGATAGAGACAGAATTTAAAAATATGTGCAGCCATGGGTCCTTCTCAGGGTTGTCAGGAGAACGTTTTGTGGGTTGGGAGATTACTGTAATTGTCTCCCTAAGAACAATGTGAGCTTATGATTGCTGGAAAACCTCTCTGTCCCTCAAAGTGCAGTCTACAAAGTTTGGGGGTGTGAGAAGGTAAGCAGATGTATGTTTGGGAGTAAAATTCAAGTGCAGAGGTCAGTGTCTACTCATGGGCATTCCTGGATCCTTTCCCTCATCCTACCATTCTTGAGCCCAGGAGCCTGAACCTCTCTGTACCTCTTGGAAACTCACTTCCAAGAAGAAAACCAGAATATGATCCCATGCCCAGAAGCACAAATGGCAATGTACAGTGGTCACTGGAAAGTCCTGGCTTTGCAATAATCCCTGCAGACAGGGATGAGGCTAGTGAAAAATACTTAAGGGAATAAGCCTAGCTGATGACATGATGTGGAAGCTGGTCTGGGAGTTTTAATGCATTATACCCAAGTGCCCCATGCCAGCCATCCATTCTGGTTATCTATTGCTATGTAACAAACCATCCCAATGCTTAGTGGCTGAAAACACTGAGATTTTATGTCTCTCAGGTCTTGAGAGTCCAGGCTCACCTGGGATAGTCTTTTGCACTGCACTCTTCAGTTCAGATTGCTTGGACCTATTTAGCTGGTGGAAGGGCTGGTCAGAGGATCCAGGATGGCTTTGACCTGTGTCTGGTGCCTTGGCAGAAGTGTCTAGGAGTGGGGCTCAGCTGGAGGTAAAACAGAGAACTTCTTGTGTGGCCTCTCTAACAGGGTGACCTCAGGAAGGTTGGGTTTGTTCCATGGGCCCCAGAACATCCAGAGAAAATGTTCCAGAAGAAAGAAACCCAGACAGAAGATGCAAGTCTTCTCACCTTGTCTTGGAATTCCCAGAACATTACTCTGTGACATTCTCTTGGTCAAGCAAGTCACTCAGAGGAGCTGGATACAAGCAGATGGGACTTAGATCCTGCTATGCATGAGGAGAGGGGAAGAATCTGGGGCCATTTTTCCTCTGCCTCTCCTGCTTTACGTTCACTTTTTTGTGTCATGTGTTACTGTTATGGTTTGATAACTAGTGATCAACTTAACGCCAGCTGGATTACATCAGCATGCATTGAGAGAAGATGCTCCGCCTGAGGAAGGTTGCCAGGATAAATAGGTGGAGAAGAAGAGAGGTGTTGGGAGGGATTGAGGCGTTAAGGAGACATTATGGGTTCTCCTACGAGTTGCTGTCTGAGCTGTTGGTTCTCCTGGAGAAGCTTTGGTCTTCACATCGAGCATTGCTTCCTGGCTCCGGAGGGGAAGACATGTGCTGCTTGGTCTCCAGGATGAACTTGTCACGCTGCTTCCTGGCACGTACCTGACTGTGCTTGTCCTCGTCAGAGCTTGGGGCCTCCGTGTCGCTGAGGACAGCTGTGATGCCTTTCAGGATAGTCCTGGTCTTTGTTGTGAGTGTGATTTCTCGGCTCCAGTGTAGAACCCTCATCCCACTAGCACAGCTCCTTCATCCTGCTGGCATAGACTTTCTAGCTTCCACCGCTGACCCTTGGGTCTTCCCCAAGGGTCTGAATCTGTAAAAGAGACTGGCGTGAGTCCTTCTTGTGGGCTCTGGACTTCCAGTTGGACTCGTGGAGGCGTTGTTCTGAGCTCTGGGTTTTCATCTGGATTCATGTGGGACATTGCCATGGGGTTTAGACTCTTGACTAAATAATCTATGTCATTGGTGTTGCGGATAGATTTCTTGCATTCTCCTGTGTTGACTTCCGGTGACCATTATAAAAGTATTATAAACTCCATGCTCTGATCTGAATTGTTCTCTGTGTACAACCCCGACTACAACAGTTACCTTCTAACACACTGGCAGTTTGCTTCTTTCATAGGGTTTCTCCTTACTGTTAATCTAGTAATACCTGAGCAGAAGCTCCACAGGGGCAAGGATCACTGTCTATATCCTTCATTAAAACACCCTGAGAACACAGAAATCATGTCTGGACCACCATAGGTGCTGGAATAATTGTTGAATGCAGAATGAATTATTTTGCTTACTCCTCTCGTGACTTTTGGAATAGCTAATAATATTCTTTGTTTTAGAGATGCGCACAGAGAGGTTAATACACAAGTTCAGTCACACAGCCAGTGAAGGGTAGAGCCAAGGTTTGAACCTGGGTCTTTCTGATGTATGTTTAAAGGCATATACTATGAAATTATATACCTTGAAAAAACACCCCACCACACAAGACAGCAGGCTAACGATGGTAAATATGATTTCTGTTAGCTTCTCAACCCATGTCAGTGACTGACCCTGGGTTCACAGTCCTTGAAATGACATGGGTCACATACTTGTGGTGCCTTCTTTTTACAGGGAGAAAGCAGATGTCAGAGTGCTGTGGGAAGCCAAGTGTGAGATGAGCTTGCTGCTTCTTTCCTGGGCTGTCAGCACTGAGATAGCACAGGACCTTGGAGGTGGAAGGGGTCTTCAGCCAATTGTGAAATCGAGCCAGCCTGGTGTGTGAAGAGCTAGCAAGCAGCTTTCTGCGCTCCTGTTGAATAATTCTCTGTAATTTCTACCTGGCTATATTTAGACATGATGCACCGTTTCTGTGTTTGCCAAGGAGATGACATAACCGAGGGGACAATGGTTCTGAAGCCACACGGGTGGGGCCCAATGTCCTCAATCATACATTTCCCGTCCCTTCCCTCCCTCCTGCAGTCTAAGTGTCAAGCTTCCCAGCATGTCCAGCAAGAAGACAGCATCCTTGGATACTGACTTCAGTGAAGAGACGTCGCAGGACCTTGTCAAACCCAATGAAATTTCCCCCCTGTAACTGTAGGTGTTTTGTGGTTTTCTCCAGGGGGCTGGCCAGGCTTGGGGCAGGTATAGACACTCTCCGGAGCTCATCACCCTCTTTGCCGTTTCCCAACTCTGAAGCCCCTCCCTCCCGTGTCCTTTCCTGCCATGCAGCCCTGGCAGGACCTGGTCTGAAAGTGACCTTGCTGTCTGCTGAGTCTGGTGGGAGGAAGTGTGGCAGGCAGAGCTGGATGGTGTCAAGTGGCTGATGGGAACTGTGGACCAGTGGGCTTGTGGGAGGTGGCAGCACGCTATTCTAAGGTGCACAAGGCAGGATCCAGAGAATGAAGGATACATTTAAATGGAGGGAGCAAGATTAGAAGAAGAACAAGGAGAAGCTAGCCATGGGACAGCGATGACAGCAGGTCTGTAGCGCATGGATGGGGCCACTCTCTCGTTCAGGCACTCTGTCTTGGCAAGAGCTTACCAGGTGCCTGCCATGTGCCTAGCACTGTGCTGGGCAGAGAATTCAAGGCTGAGCCAGTCATGTTCTCAGTACATGGTGAAACCTCATAGCAGGAGCCATAGCTGGAAAATGAATATGCAATCGGTGTGATGTGTGAGCGAAATGGGAGGGGCTGTCACTTCCAGCCCTGGGTGAGTCTGTAGGAGCATGAGGGGCCATGCTGAGGAGTCTGAGGAACTGGGTGCAAACGTAGTGGAAACAGCAGCTCGGACCCAGCAGCTTCTTAAATGTGCCACGCAGTGCCCGACGACCGGTGGAGACGTCACTGCCAGGTCCACCTCCTGCACGGCGGGTAGCCCCTTTCCAGGAAGCCCCTTTAGAGTCTCTTGCCACTCCAGAGTGTCACCTGCAGGGCTCCATACCTCCCGCGGTGTGCCATGGTACTGCTCCCTCGGGCCTTGGCTCCCCTTCCTCTTTGCATCCTCAGTGCCCAGAGTACAGTGAAGCCCATGGTCCATGCTCAATAGGCAGATATGCATGAAGGGTGTCCCAGGGCCGCTGCTGCCTTAGGGACTCGAAAGCCTGAGACCACCGCTTCACTGTGCTCAGGCTCTAGTGCTTAGGCGTCCACATGGGCACAGGATTATCAGGGAAGGAGAATTCTTCCTGGGGCTGTGCTCCCGGTGGGTGTCCCCCTCCCACGTGACCTCTGGCACTGGCTTCTTGCTGTGACCTTGGCTACACTGCCAGTTGAATCTCTCCACATGTGTGGCTTGGGCTTCCTTACACGGTGGTGGCTACAGGATGTTCAGGTTCTTTGTGTGACAGGTCAGAGCTCCAAAGTCCAGGCCCTTGTGCTATGTGTGTAATACAGCATTCACATTGGCTTTTCTCAGTCTATCTGAGACATCACCTGGTGTCATCTAGCAATGTACTTTGGGCTGTGAGCCACCAGCCCTCTCCGATGGAGCCCCAGGTCTCATGGGAGAAGCTGTCAGTTGGAGGGCTCAGTGCTGCCTGCCGCTGGGACTCCTCCTGGAGGAGTGTCTGATGCACTGGCTGGTGGGAGGAAAGGAGGCGGGTGTCCTCACAAAGACAGGCATTGGGGGACAGGGTGCCCTTCGGGATGCTGGTGCCCTAGAGCAAGGGAAGAAGCTGGGGCCCAAGGGCAGAGAGAAACATAGAGTCTTCTCGAGTGACAGAACTGCACAGAGGGAAAGGCAGTGCTGAGACATCAGGCACCACCTGTGACCTCAGGGGACCAGGACCCTGGAACCCCAGGCCCAAGGGTGGAGCACATGTGCTTCCTGCAGGGCTGAGTGTGCATGGGGAGGGGGTCTGTGCTCCTGTCCAGGCCTTGGACAAAAGCCTCGGCCCCACTGTGTGGAGTTGATCAGGGAGAGATGGTGTAGATGTGGAGAGGAGAGGCTGGTGAGCCTGCGATGGTTCTGTGTCCATGGGGTGCAGTTCCTGGTGACTGGACCCCGAGGGCAAGGCCTTTCCTGGTGCCTTGGGTTGCACAGAGCCCAGACCAGATTGCAGTCTCCTGCCCTTGTGGGTCCGCTCAGCCCATGTCCTCTTAGTGAAGGTGAAATCACATCAGCCCTCACCTCTGTCTACTGCAGAGCTGTTTCCTTTCCCACTCAGGAGCTGGTGCTGAAGACTCGGAGGGCCTGTGCTTGGTGTTTCCTACCTGAGCTGTATGTCAGCTGTTTCTATGTTTCTGTGAGGGTTGAAGGGACCTGCACAACTCCTCTGCTGATGGACAGCCTGAGCCAGCCCTGGGAGAGTGGAAAGGGTGTCCCTTCTTCATACCACAGGTACCCAGTGTGCACCGCAGGAAGGAGCCAGCTTCGTGAGCTGGCTTCTTCCTTCATCCCTGCCAGTCCTGCTGTGTGACATAAGTACCCTCTTCTCCAACAGCAGTCAGCAGATTAGCAGAAACACCTGCCTGCCAGGGAAATGCTTGTGCAAAGGGCCAGGGGCCCAGGGTGGGTTTGGGAGGAGGAGTCAAAAGCTCTGGGGTCCACATCTTCCTTCAACCTCTCTGTGACCTTCTCCAGCATGCAGCCTGCTGTGTCTCAGTCTGAGGATGACAGTCTACCCACAAGAACTCCAGGAGGATGAAATGAGAGAGTTGCAGCCAGAGAGAGGCCGGATCAGGAGCAGCAAGTATCATTAGATTGGCTAGGTCCCTTGAGCTCAAAGTTCCACCAAGCAGAATGGTCTCCAGCCTCACCCTCCTTCAGCCCTTGCCATTTTCAGTCCCCAGATCTGTGTCACCTAGCTGGCAGCCACTAGCCACAATGACCTTCAAAGGTCACTCAATTAGCCTATAATCCCAGCATTCTGGGAGGCTGAGGCAGGAGGATTTTGAGTTCAATCCCAACCTAGGCAACTTAGTGACTTAGTGAAAACTTGTCTCAAAAATTAAAAATACTTTTTTAAAGGAAGGCTAGGACTGCAGCTCAGGGCAAAGGCCCTGGGTCCCTCCTCAGCATCATATGCACAAAAAAAAATCAGTTGCTTAGAGTTAAAAATCTTCCTCAGTGGTGCTGACTGCATTTCCAGTGCTCCATGACCCTTCGTGATGTGGCTATGGTCATGGAGGGTCCCAGAGGATCCCCCAGACCTCTCTGCTCTGCAGCTGTGAGGCACTCCTTGCTCTGTAAATGTTCGGTCCCCTTCCCCACGCCCTGTGGAGTCCGTGCCCTAGGGACTTCCACCCTCCAACTCTTCCTCCTCTTGAGAGGGAGGAGCCACCCAAGCTGTGGCCCCCTACCATCTTGCCCAGCCCCACCCTACCAGGCTGCAGCTCTGCTCCAGGAGTGGGCTCGTTGCCTGTGGTTCCTCACTCATCAGGTCCCTGGGTGCGTCCTGAGCACTGGGCTGAGAAAGGCAGCTGCCCAGGTGGCTCTGCCCATAGTGGCAGCAGAAGCCGAGAGGCTGGGGACAGACAGGTGTGTGTGGCTTCGACCACAGCCCACTGACCAAGGTGAAACCTGGCACTGAGCCCAGGTCTGGGGGTGGGGGTGAGGGTTCCTCTCTGCCTACAGTGGGAGGAGCTGCAGGGCCGTAAGGTTGAGGGTGTGGACACAGGGCAACCAGAACTGGAACCAGCAACTGCGTCCAGAGCTGGTCAGGAAGTTTAGAACCTCGCTCTCACTATCTCACCCCTGGCTGCTGGGTAACCAAGGCCTGGTGACCAGGGCCTGGCCTCCCAGGGTCTCCCATTGCTGGATTCTGTGCCCCTTGAGGGATTCTTCTTGCCCTTCCCTCTACCCATACTTCCCGTGGTCACCCCCATCCCAGCTCAGCTCTAAAGAAGGCACTGCCTAACGAACTCTTGTGTGTTCCCCTGAAGAATTCGTGGGTTAACACGGGACCTGTGCACTCAGACCTGTCATGCTTTATGGATGGTACCTCTGCAGGTGAGAGCTGCCTTAGAGCTGGGGCTAAGCACGCTTCCCATGTGAGCAGTGACAAATGCCCGCTGGCTAAGGCTCTGTTCCTGGACTCAGAAGGTGTGGACGGAGCCCCATCGTGGCTCACCCATAGACTGTGTCTCCAGCCCTCAGCCCCACTTTTCTCTTGTGTAGAATAGGTGGCCAGGCTAAGTATTCCGATAGCCTCGATGGCCCTGGGACATTGTGCTCCTGAGCCACCACTCTGCCCTTGCTTCCTGATCACTTTCTGCAAACCTTTCCAACCTCTGACCCACATTCTCTGCCAAGGGAGTGGACTTCCAGATTCTCTGAAAGAAGTTTTGAGGTCTCTTTTTCCCAGAAGGTATACTGTGGGGCTCTGCTTGTGGCCCAAGCCACTCCTGGACCTTTCCAAGTTGGAATCCCACTGCTGTCTGCAGCAGTGGGAGAAGGTGCTGCCAGGACATCAGTGTCATGCTGCAAGTTCAGGTCACTCAACTGCACGCAGATGGCATTCTCAGGGTAACACAGCACCCAGAGGTGCTGGCTGGCAACACAGAAGCATGATATTGGCTCCCAGGGCTTCTGCCCACCTCTCCTACACCCACATAAGTGCCAGAACAATGTGGGCTTTAATTTTCTGTGCTTTTCTTCCCCAGGAATCAAATTGACTAGCATTTATCTAGAATGATTTGCTGCTAGTTTAGAAGCGCATGTTTGAAGACAAGGATGTTTCAGAAAAAAGGCCCAGAAATAGCCGGAGAAAATAATCGGTTTGGTTGCTTGCTGGCAACAACAATAGAAGCAGGTGGAGTGATTCATGGCTCCTGGGGAGATGGTGCCCTGTGGGATCCGGCTGGGCAGTTCTCAGAAGTGCTCACCAGGGTCAGGGCATCTACAAAAGGGCAGCAGCAGATGGAGGAAGAGTTGGAGTGGGAGATGGCTGCAGGGGCTGGGGTGCTGAAGGCTGCAGCTGTGCTGGCCGGGCAGGTGGACAACAGGGAGGTGGTCAATTACAGATACAGATCGAGGGTGGAAGAAGGCACCAGCCAGGGCTTGGGCTCTCAGAAACCAGCCAATGCCCAAATCCTGGGTGTGCTACTTAGGCTCCCCTTTTGTAGATTCTCTGCCTGGTGCTCCTACTATGAGTCACACATGAGGCATTCTCAGTGAACATGACCCAGAGGCACCAAGGTCATCGTGACCACAAATTCAGTGTGATGCAATTCATGACTGTGCTGATAGAGAGCTTGTCACACGCTGTCATTCTCACCGGAAACTCAAGATAGATAATTTTATTCTCATTCTTTTTAAGTGACTGCAAGTTTTCTAGTAGCTACATTAAAAACAGAAAAGAAACAGGTGGTATTCACTTCAATAAGATAGCTGATTGAATCCCAAATACCTGAACTATTATCGCATCAGGATGGAGTTGTTTAGGAATCAATAACAAGCTACTCTGCATCCTTTTTTGAGTATGCAGTCATTAGAATTTGGTGGGTTTTATATTTAACAGCACCTATCAGCTGGGACCAGGCACATTTCGGTGGTCGAGATCACGTGTACACTGCAGCATCTGTACTGGTTGGTGCTGGACTAGAGGCAGGCACAGGGTTTCCATGCAAGTGGCGCAGGAGCATGTGACAGGGCCCCACCATCTGCGTCAGGGTCAACTTCAAGGCCAAGGAAGCACTGAGCTGGAGCTGGGACAAGAAACTGGACAAGAACTACCAGGTTCAAATGTCAGAGGCCTCTTGTTCTCCCGGTGGCTCTGGGTGCAAGAGGCAGGGCATTCTAGGGCTCAGCCAGGCAGAAGCTGGAGCAGCAGGGTGAGGCAGACTCCTCTAGCACTGTCACCTGTTGAGGACACCGCCAGCACCTGCTAAAGCAGGGAGGGTTATGTGGTGCAAAGGAGGAGACAGTTGGTGGTGGCTGAGTAGGGTTCTTCTGGGGCTTTGTGTTTCCTCAGGCAACTCAGCAAGTCTCCTAGAAGCTGGATTTGTGGGCCAAAGTGGGCACACCTGTGGGAGCTGGAGAGGGCATTCAGGGCAGGGCATGGCATTGCGGAAGGGCAGCATGTATTGGATTTGGGAGTGAGGATAAGGCAGCATCTTCCGAGGTTGCAAAGTTGTGTGATTTTTCTGCTCAAATCCTCAGGCACCTGGGGGAAAGGAGATGGAGCACACTGTCTCTGTTTTACAAATAGAGATGCTGCTCAAATGTAAGAGGAAGCTACACTGGCCCTCGAGCCACCTCCCCAGCCCCGGCCCAGGCCATCTGCCTCCCTCTGCCCTCTGATCTCCTGGTAGTTCCACCACATGTGGGCCTTTCTTCCTGTGTTGCTTCTCCTGGTGGCTCTCTTCTGCACTATACTCCTATGTGTGTGGGTGACAACCTGGAGGCCTCTGTCCTGCACTCCTGTGGTGACAAGAAGTTGGCTCCTGGTGCAGCTACTGGGCTTAATGACAGCTGTGCTTCTGCCCACACCTGAGCATCGCACTGTGCCCCTGAGAGGCCTGCGTTTCTGCTCTGTGAACCTCACTTTCAGTACTGAGGGGCTCTGGAGAGTGGAGGGACTGTGAAGGCCCAGAGGCCTATGCTCTCTCCTCTGCCTCTGGGCCTGGGAAGTGGGTGTATGCTGACATTAGTGCTGTCCTCTGCCCTTGCCCAGCAGGACAGAAGCCTTTGTGTGGAAAGTTTACAGTAAATGGAGGCCCAGACTCGAGCCTCACCTGCTTAGGGGTTGGACATAGGAGTGAGGCCATCTTGGTCCTCAGCCCCCATCCAGCTGCCGTAGCCAACACCCCTGGAACATACACGAGCCACTCCTAGTCAGCACTGCCTGATTCCTGACCTACTGCATCATGTGTGGTTGTGTGGAGGCCAACTGGTTTATAAGCCACAAATAAGGGTTGGCTCCCTACACAGCAGTAGCTAACTAATACAGCACTCAAGTGCCTCAGAGCAGGACCTGGCTGGGTTTGCTTTGTAATTTCTCCACTCACTGGGTTTTCTGAGGCTGTAGGAGAAATGCTAGATGCCAGGGAAAGGTCAAAGCAAAGAGCATAGTGCTGTTCAGGCCAAGTAAAGGCGGAAAATCCGGATTCAGTTTTGGAAATGTGCTCAACAGAAACCAAAGCAAAATGTGCAAGGTCCCCCTTTTCACAGATGAGCATCTGTGGGTCTCAGCTGACTCTGCCTGCTGTTCTTCCCTCTCCCAGCTACCCCCTGCTTCCAGCTTCCAGCCCAGCCCAGCCCCTGTGAGCAGGGGTCACAAGGTATAAATGGCTTCAGGGATCTCTTTGCAAGGGGCCCAGGGCCAAGCCTGGCTTCCAGTGACCATCGCCATGGCAACTCTGGTTTCCATGGTTCCATCACTCACCTTTCATTGCCAAACGCCTGGATGGGGCTCGGCTTCTGGGGAGTCAGCAAGAGCTGGTAGGAGAAATTAGGGAAGGGTGGTACCTGGGGTCCACAGCAGGTTTTGCAGTCACAGGGTCTCTGGGAGCAGCATCTCCTCACTAGTCACACCTGACCCTCTCTTGCGCACAGCTCAGGGACATGGGCTCAGAGCTGGGGAGACGAGTGGCCTTGGTTCCTCTTGGGAACCTCTTGCCAGTCCTGGCAGCAGCCACCACCTCAGGAACCATCCTTAGCCATGGCAGAACAATGCCCAGGGGCTGGGTTGAGAGTGTGGGGATGGCATCTGCCTTGCCTTCCATTCCCTGCTTTCATGCAAATGGAAAATTGTCCTTTGTCCTTTCCCAGTGGGTCCATGTCCTTCCAGAGAGCAGAGAGACATCAGCACCCCTGGTAGTTGGCCACTTTCAGGTGCATGTAAGGACCTCTCAGGGTCCTGAAAGACATCCAGTGATACCCCTCAAGGTGGCCCATGGTGCCCGCCCACACTTCTAAGGCACTTTAACAAGGTGACACCACGCTCACCCATGATTTTGCATTTTCAAAAGTGTCAGCCTGATTGAAAACAGACAGCAATGTGTCCTTCCCTGCAGAGTTGCTGGAGACCCTCCAAGGGTCCCCAGCACCATTCGAGCTGATCTTGCACCTCTAGGGCAGGGAGGATGGAGCCAAAAATCCTCCCCCTGCGGCTCTCTCATCTGAGCTTTTGCTACTCCAGTCCTTCTCCAGGTACAGTCTTTGGAGCAGCAGCATTGCGAGGGGCAGAGAGTTAGGAATGCACATTCTGGGTCTCTTTCCAGAGCCAGTGACACAGCCATCAGCAGTGCCCCAAGAAGCCACGGGGACCATGGTGCTCTCTTCAGTCTGAGAATAACTGCACTCTTGTCTCTAAAACATAAGCAGAGAAACTTGTAGTTTCTACGCTTCTTTACATTGTTTTTAGTTGAGTTATAATTGTGCATTTTTTAGGGCACCTGTACTCTTTTGATACCTGCATGCATGGCATAGTGATGCAAACAGGGTAGTTAGCATATCCATCACTGCAAACCCTTACACTGTTTGTATTGGGAGCAATCAGGGCCTTTCTTCCAGCTGAAATCACCCTCCTGTGCTACAGACACCAGCACAGAATCCTACCCTCTAACTGCATTTCTGTGCCGAGTAACCGGTCTGTCTATGGCTTTCTGTCCTTCCCAGGATGTAACTACTATTTTTTTATTAGCACATATTTACAATGTATATATTACAACTGAATATATATGTGTATATATATGTACATGTGTATATATATATATATCACAATTGACGAGAAGTTGGTGCACATGCACATGACATCTTGAACATCTTTAACCCCTCCTACTTCCCTTCCCTCCTTCCCCTCTCCTCCAGCCCTTCATCTTCTTCCCGTCTGCTCAAAGTCTCTTGCCTTGTTTCCCATCCTCTATCTTTTTTTCCTTTCCATTGTTTATACTTTGGGTTTCTCATGTAAGGGAAGCAATGTGATCCTTCAACCTGCACATCTGATTTATTTCACTTAGCATTATGGCTTCAAGGTGCATTCATTTCCTACAAATTACTTAAGGCAATCTTTTCTTATGGCTGAGAAATGCTCCATGCATGTATATACACCACATTTTCTTTCTCCACTCATCTGTTGATGGGCCAGCTAACCTCTCCCCTACACTCTCCTTCATGGCATCAACTCTTGTAGCCTCCATGTAGGGGTAAGAACACATGGCATTGTGTGTCAGTGCCTGGCTTACTCTGTCCTGTCCTCCGTGGTCTTCCACCAATGGACGAATAAAGAAAATGTGAGATATATATATATATATATATATATATATATATATGCCATGGAGTATTATTTAATCAGAAGGAAGGAGTAAATTCTGTTGCTTTCAAGTGGCCTCTCCTTTTCTCCACAGTGATATCCTGATTCCTGGGGTTCAGGGAGCCAGAGTTTTGCATCTTTTGTGTCCCCCACAGTTCTTGGTGACAGCTGAATTAACCAGTTACTGATCCATCTTGTGCCCTGAGCATCACTGTCATCACCATAACCTTATGCAGAAGGAGACCAGGAGTGTGGGATGTCTGCTTCCCTTTCTAGAGCTGATGAAGGGAGAATCGGGATGAACTGCTCTCATCCCCCTAGGGACTGGCGGAAGGGCACATTCTCTTCCCAGTCATTCATTGTGCCACCCTTCACCCCTTCCTGAGCTCTGGGCTTGCTAGATGTGAGCCTTGTGGGAACTGCCAGGTGTTGTAACTTTAAAAACCATATTTAAGAGTTTACCCAAAGGAAGCGATTAGCTCCATCTGGCCACATGAGCAGTCAGGGACCTGATACCTGCAGAGTCACTGTCCATGGCAGACACGGCAGAGCAGCCTAGAACACTTCTCACAGGAAAGTCATGGCCATCTGGCTAAGCAGGACCTCTGGAGGTTAGTCAGCAGTGCTGGACACTGTGCCCCAGAAGATTTAGGGTGAAGCCCTAGAGCTTGCGGCAGTGCCCGCCACAACTCCAGCTGGAGGCCTAGAGCCCATGACAAATCTCATGCAAATCTCTACCAAGGATCTGCACCGGGAAGGCCCAAAGGTCAGTGGTGGGAAATAGAACGTTTGCACCAGCAGGGTGAAGGATCTGTGCCAGCAGGCTGAGGGGTCTGCAGTGGAGCCAGGAAGTCACGCTTAAGGAAAGGACCAGAGCTCCCCTGAAAAGAGCGAGGACCCAAGCTCCTCCAGTGATGAGAATGGCTGAGTCCATATCAGGAAAACCAGTGTGATAAGCTTCTTCTTTTATCCTGTTGGCAACCATCCTTAGGTGGCCTTCCACACCAGCGCTGTGCTAATTCAGTTCAGCTGGGTGTTACAAGCTGACTACCAGTTATCCACTATATTCCTCTTGCAGTGAACACTCATCGCACTTTCTACAGCAGTTCTGGAAGACTGCTTTCCTAAGGGTCTTTAGTTGTGCTGCCCTGGCTGATCATTTTGACTTTGAGTAAGAGTTAGAAGTCACACAATGCCAGGTCCAGTGAGTCTGGTGGTGGGGGACACAGCTTCATGTTTTTGTGAGCCTGTCTTTCTGTTGGATGACACTCAGCAGTAGCATTCACTGAATTTTTTTTTAACCACACTTTATAGAGACCCTTAGGAAAGAGGACTTCGGTTGGGGTAAGTGTTCTTAGGAAAGCAGAGGGTTTGGAGGGGGATGCATAGCAACGTATCTTTTACTGTAATCATTTTTTTAAACATTTAAACATTCATCATATATTTTGATAGCATCTGTCAAAGGCAATTCTTGACCCAGGCCCTGGCCCCCTCCTTCCCTCATCTCTTCATTGTCCACTTTTGCTGGTCCTCACAACATCCCAAGCTCCTCTCTGCCTCTGGCTCTTCACTGCTGTCGCCTGGGCCTCAGGTGTTCATGCCTCTCCTCCACAGCCGAGTCCTTAGCGCACTGCAAGCTGAGCTCAGATGCTTTCTCCCCAGAGTGGCTTCCAACCATGACACTAGCCCAGGGCATTCTCTCTTACTCTATGCTTAGTTCCCTTCCTGACACTTGTCACCCTCTGCAACCCTTTTCACCTTCCAAGCATGCTTATTTCCTGTCCTCTTTTAGGGGACCACGTCTACACAGAAGGAGGGAATCAAGCTAATTCTCTTCCAGGTCCCTGAAATCTCACCCTTGGCTGGCACCCCATGAACGCTGGCAGAAAGAATGACAGATTTGGAGGCGGAGGCGCAGGGATTCAGGGCGCCCCATGCAGCACCACATCCCCATCACAGCCCTGGCCTTGCTGGGATTAGTGGGGAGACTTAGCTGCTTTGTGGCCCGGGGAGGTCTGGAAGCCAGAGTGACTTTCTCCTGTCTCCTCTTTCAGACTGGTTCCATGCCATCAACAGAACCTTCTGACTGTTGACTTCCTTAGTAAATCAGGAAATTCAATCAAGGAAGGGAAGGCGATGCCCAATGTGCCTAAGTTACATGATATTGGAGGAGTACTCAATGGCTGTGCAGTGGCTCCCTACTTACGTGCCCTCAACTGTGTTTTGGTACAAAAGGTGACAGGAAGTCATATCTTCTCTGGTGACGCTGGGCAGTGGTACAGAGCCGTAGGTTCCTCTCAGCCCAAGATAACAAGGAGAAACCACTGATGCTCTCAGCAAGGCATGTGACTAAGCTGTGTCATTCCATAGTTTGGATGTGTTAAATACATTTCGGATGTGCAGTCTACCTTGGGCTCATTGGGTGAGTTCAGGAGCACCTGTTTCATTTTGTCACATTTGGATGCTGGCATGTTAGGCTGCTGTAACATCTCAGCCCTGGCTTGGTGGTTGTAAGCATGTGTACTTCCTCACGTTCTGGAGTCCGGAATCTGAAGTCAGCTTCCAAGCAGGTGGGTCTGGGCAGAACCCCACCTGCCTCCGAGTGTCTGCCTCAGAGCTGTTTCTGTCTCTTCATCCAAGGCTGAATGTGATTGCATTTAGGATCTGCCATAAACAGCAGTGTTCTTAGCTTCCTCTCCCTGTTTACCATATAAGGTGATACCCACCAGTTCTAGGACTCAGGAGTCCATTGTATCTTTGAGGCCACCTTTAGCTCACTGCAGATGGGAATCTCAATTATCTACCGAGCTCACCATGAAAACTGTTGCAGGACCCAAGGAGAGCAAGGGCAGGGCACTGCATTGAAACAGTGATTCCATTTATGTCTTTGCTCTTCTGGGAGGACAAAGAGCAGCACAAAAGTGGGTCCCTGCACTGATGCCCAGGCTGCTTGCATGTGTGCCCACTGCAAGATAAGCAGTGACACAGGGAGGATCGCTCTGGCTTCTGTCCCTGGGCACTGCTGGCCTGACAGCCTCTGTTGGTGTCACAGCTACACTCTGACAGCAGCTGCTTGAACTTGTGGGTGTTTGGCTGTGAAATTGAACAGACAAGGCTAAGCCAACCCGAGGGCTGTGGCTTTCTAGCAGTTTTGCAAGCTCAGCAGAGATAAGCAATTTGCTCCATGTGCAGAACACAGCTCTCTCTCTGTGCAGTATCTGTCTGTCAGGAGAAGTCAGGCTCCAGGTTTACAGGGCAGGATCCTGCAGAGAAGGGGAGGGAGGTGAGCAAGGGTACTTCAGAGGCTTGTGGCATGTCCTGGCTCTACCTGGAATCACCTAGGGAATTTAAAAGCCCAAGGCTTGAGCAACGACCCCAGGTATCAGACTCAGTGGTCTAGAGTGTGGCCTGGTTGTGCAGCCACTGGCTCGGAGCAGCTCAGTCTTCAAGCATGGTTCCAGGGCACAAGCAGCCTCAGAAAGAGGTGGTCTGGGGTATAAAGGAGGGCAGGGAGGGGAAGAGGAAATACAAAGCATCAAGATTCTGTCTGTGTATGCACCGGCTCCCCAGCATGATGTGTTTATTGCAAACATAGAATAGAAAAAGCACATTTTCGGACCCTTCCCAGGTTTGCTGAGTCAGGAGTTCTGGGGGGATTTTGAGGGCGGGTATTTGAGAGCTACTATTGAAGGCTCACTGTTACTTCTGGACCACTGCTGAGCATGGGGAGAGGTGGGGTCCTGCAAAGGTCCCTCAGGAAGCCCAGAGTAAAAGTAGGGGCCTCAAGGAGGCCCCCAGCACCTCTCAAAGTTGGAACCAATGACTCAGAGTCCACACTTGGGGACAACTGCACCAGCGGCTTCTCAGGCTCCCTTCCCCCAACCCCAGTGCTCCAGCTATTTAAAGCCTCACTGAATAATATTTTCCGCCATGTGGCACAGACTTTCCTCTGCTTATCTACAGCTGTCTGGGACCCGAATCTCTGGGGCAGATCTTTTATCTCTGCTTTTTCCCCTCCTAATTAAGCCCTAATTGGGAGGGAGTTGGAAGGCTGGGAGGGGAGGAGCCTCAAATGTTCCCTGCCATTGCACACACAGCCCTCCCAGCCCTCCTACGTGCAGAAGGGGTCACAGGAAAGCCAGGCTGGAGGGCCAAGGGCACACAGCTCTAGCAAGCCTTCCAAGAACAGTTGGGAAGTCACCTCGGCTCCCACTGGTGGCTGGCAAATAGGCAAACCCTTGAGTGGACAGTCCACTTGCCTGCAGGTTCTCAGACTCAGGCTGTGCCTGGAGTCCTGCTTGTAGGAGGAAGGGGTGCTCTGTGCACCCCCAGGAACAGCTGTGGGGTTGGTTCTGTGGTGTCATCATACTCATCGAAGGCTTGGGTCTGTTCCTGGGGGCTCTGGGCTGTCCTGGTGGACAGAGTTAAGAGCTGGGCTTTCTTTCATGTCCTGCCTCGGGTGGGTGGGAGCTTCTCATGGATGGAGTGGACCTGGGAGATAGTGCAGAGGAAGCAGCCAGCTGCTCTGCACCTACAGGAGACAAGTGCCTCAGTCTGGGCAGGCACCCAGCACACAGAATCCACCTCAGGCATGCATGGGCACACCCCTGTGAGCGGGACAGGACTGGGAACTGCACTGCATTGGGCAGAAGAGTTGCACCGTAGTTGAGAACCAGTCAGGAAGACATCCAGCATGAGATTCCCTCACTCCTCGGGGACTGGAAACGTGACCCTTCTGTGACTCAGTGTCCTCCACTGCAGCCTGGAAACACTGAAAGTGTATGTTTTGTTGTGAGAGCCTCTAACTTAGTGCTCTGCAAAGTGCTTAATATACAGCATTTTGTCTCTGGGGAGGGCTTGGTGATTTGCAGGAGGTCCAGTCTGAAAGGCAGGAGCTGGACTGTGGCAGCTGCTCATGTGAGGTTCCCTGGAGTGATCCTTCCTGGCACACAGTGCCCTGAGGAGGATTTCGGTGCATAAATGTGGAGAAAAAAAGGAAAGAAATGTGATGAGAACAATGGGATTAAGGTTGGAGTGAAAGACTCCAGGAGCCCAAGGACTGGGGAGCCCCGCAGGTTGCAAGGCTCTGTTCAAAGCCCCAGGCAGGTCCAGATGAGTGCTGCCATTGATATGGGGGAAAGAAACCCCTACCTGTTATGTGACTGAAAGGCCAAGTTTGAGTTCCCTAAAGTCAAGGAATAAGTTCTAGGAACACTGGAGGCTAAGAGTAGGAAGAATTTATTGAAAGGAGGAAAAGCTTTTGTCTAAAAGACAGAAAGGGGTGCAGAGAGTGGGTTGCTGGCCATCCCCGCTTCTCAAGGGTGTTTATTGAGTAAAAATCGTGAGATAAGGTGAATTTAAGGTGGGTTGAAATTATGGTCAACTAATTAAGATTACAAGTATAGTCACTTAGGTAACACTGATCCAATGGGAAGTCACAAGGTGAATATGAGGTGGGACAAAACTATGACGAACCAATAAGATTACAAGAAGTGTAGTCACTTGGGTAACATTGATTAAATGGGATTCAAATTGGGGAGCAAGTCTTGTAGGAAACGCTCACAGGACCAGACAGGACAAGGATTTCCCTAGAAGTGGTGGCTTAAGGAAGTTCGGTCCTCCGCCCCCAGGTGGTTGATGCTATTAGATTATCAATCACTGCTGTTCATTCCTAGAGGAGGTATCTGTAGGAGTCGTTCCTGTTTTTCTTGAAGCTTGGCCTTCAGTGAATGCACCTCCAGTCACAGCTGGCCTCTGTACTGACCTCTCCAGGGCCCAGCATTGTCTGGCTGCTACAGTATTTCTAAATAACTCAGCTGCGTCTACTAGGGTGACCTCCTCCATCTTCCCAGAGCCTTTTAGGGCCCCAAGAGGGGAGGTAGATTCAGTAATGAATCCACCAGGAGGACATGGAACCTGAGGGTCACCAGTGTGTGCTTGAGGGGCAGTGAGAGCCAGGCTGGGGACACACATCCTAGCAGACACCAGCAGCAACAAGTCCTGGGATGGGCTCAAGGTCCTGCTGGTGTCTGGATGCTCTGCCTGCCCACTTAAGAGTTCCTGGAGCCACTGTTTAAAAAGCTTCTGGTGGGGTGAGATGGTGAATGTCTGCAATTCCAGCACTCTAGAGCCTGAGGCAGGAGGGTTGCCAAGAGTTCAAGGCCAGCCTGGACTATACAGTAACACCTTGTCTCAAAAAACTAAGAAAAAAATAAGCTTCTGCACAGCCAAGAAAACAGCTGAAAGAGTGAAGAGACAACCTAGAGAACAGGAAAAAATCTTTGCCAACTACACCTCCAACAGAGGACTAATACCTAGAATATATAAAGAGCTAAAAAACAATTAGATCCCTTGAAATAAAAGACCTAATCAAAAAATAGCAGCTCAAATGAAGAAGTACAAATAGCTAATAAATACATGAAGAAAAGTTCAACATTTCTGGTGACTAGAGAAACTCAAAGTAAAATAACAATGAGATTCCATCAAACTCTAGTAAGAATGGCCATCATCAAACAATCAAATAATAATACACGCTGATAAGGCTGTAGGGGAAAAGGAACCCATCTAATTTGTTGGTAGGAGTGTAAACTAGTAGACCTGTTATCAGAATGGAGATCCGAATGGAGATTCCTCAAAAATCTAAAATTAGAAATTTCATTTGAACCAGCTATTCCCTTTCTAGGTTACCTTCTTTTTTTTTTTTTTTTGTGGTATCAGGGATCGAACTCATGACCTCATGCTTGCCAGGCAGGCACTTATGCCACTGAGCTAAATCCCCAGCCCTAGGTTACCTTCTTGAAAGACTTAAATACATCATACCATAGTGATGGATACATACCCATATTTATAGCACCCCCCAGTTCATAATAGCTAAATCTTGGGAGTGGCCCATATGTCTATCGGCAGATGAATGAATAAAGAAAATTTAGTATTTATACACTGTGGATATTGTAGTCAAGGTTTGCAAGGAAATAGATTTATTGCAGGATAATTTCCAAGTCAAACCAAAAGGAAGACTTCACATTGAGGACATAAGAAGTCAGTGTTTAATCTTAATGCCACTGGACTGTTGCAGGATAGTTTATATAGCACTTAGAAGTGGGAAGCACAAGGAAAGTGACAAGATGTTAACTGGCTACTTATTGAGTCATACATCGACAGTCAGGCTAGTCTTGAACAGATTTGTTGAAAAGAAGGAATTGTTTATCATACTGTGGAAACATTCCAGGAACAAGGGAAGGGGGCCCTTACAGAGTGAGCGTAATTAAATGTACCCTTGACTAGCCCAGGGTGCCTTAAGCATAGACAATTACTGTGACTCAGTGCTTAGCAGAGGTGCACAGCTGGGCTTTAGACATGGTCAGGGTCAATGGAATTCAAAAGAAAGTTGGTCAGAAACCTTTAATTGCTCTCTAGTTTGTATCATGAAATACCTATGTTTTCTATTTTATAAATGTTTTTATTTTATAATTGGGCCCCAACAGATTTAATACAGGACACATAACTTAATGGGATTATTTTATCATATTTACCCCCCTTCCTCCCTGAAAAAAACAAAGGCAAAAGTGTGCAAGAGATCTGTTCACATGCTAGAGACCCAAAAAATCCAACTGAGGGCCTGGATCCCACGGCAATATCCTGCATGAGTCTAGCTGGAGGCCTAGAGCCCATACAGTGTCTAATGCAAGTCTGTATCAAGGATGTGCACTGGGAAGGCCCAAAGGTCAGTCTTGGAAGCTAGGAAATGTATGCCATTGGGTGAAGGATCTGTGCCATCAGCTGAAGAATCTGCACTGGAGCCAGGAAGCAATGCTCAAGACAAGGACCAGTGCTCCCCCCTCAAATTGCAGCCATCCTCAGTGACAGGGAGGACCTGAGCTCTTCTGATGATGAGAACAATTGAGTTCATATCAGGAAAATCAACATGACAAGCTTCTCCAGGGAATCAACAGCACACCATCTTCCCCACTAATTCTCCTTTTATGCTGTTGGCAACAATCCTCAGGTGGCCCTCCTCACCCAGCACCACGCTATCTAATTTAGTTGAATGTTACACATTGCCCTTTTGTTAAACCACCACAGTAGAATACTACTCTGCCATAAAGAAGAATAAATTCAAATCTTTTGTAGGAAAATGAATGCGTCTTGAGACAATAATACTGACACAAATCACATACATAAGCTTAAATATCGCATGGTTTCTCTTATATGACAAACTCAAAATATAAAAGAGCAAAATAAAAGATATTAGGAAATAGGTACATAGATCTTTTGCAAATGGGAGGGGAATGGAGACATGGAGGGAGGGAGGAGGGAGAGGAGGGGAAGGCATGAAGGAAGAATGACAGTGCATCCTGTCCCCATCCAACTCTAGCTCCACACGGGGAATGTGGTCATCAAGCACTAAGCAAGTACTGACAAAACAGAACAGAGGAAAACATAATGATAGCAATGCAATCATATCATTGTACAAATGAATAGGGTTGCACAGGGACACATCTGTGGTGGGTTGATAACTGGTGGGCAACTTGTAACGCCAGATGACCTGAATCAGGATGATGCTGAGCGTGGATGGCCTCCCTGAGGCTTGTTGCCAAGATAAAAGGAACTGGGTAGGAAGAGTTTAGCGTGGTGGATTATCAGGTGTTTTTGGTTCTCTGTGGTGTGTTTGGTTTTTCATGGTGGTATTGGTTCACCTGTTGCCATTGGTTCTCCTGGAGGAGCCTGCCATGCTTCTTTCCTGATATGAACTTGGCTGTTTTTATCTGCAGAGCAGCTTAGGACCCTGTTGCTGAGAATGGCTGTGGTTCACTTTAGGGGAGCTCTGGTCCTTACATTGAGCATCACTTCCTGGCTCAAGAGGGGAAGGTGTATGCTGTTCAATCTCTAGGAGAAATTTGTCATGCTGGCATCCTGATATGGGCTTGGCTGTTCTCCTCATTGAAGGAGCTCAGGACCTCATCATCACTTGAGGAAGGCTGTGGTACCTTTCAGGGGAGTCCTGGCCCTTAACTTGAGCATTGTTTCTTGTATCCAGTGCAGAACCCTTAATCTCCTGGCACAGGTGCTTCATCCCTCTGCCACAGACTTTCTGGTTTCCACTGCTGATCTTTGGGACAGCACAGATCTGTGAAAGAGACTTACATGAGACATTGCCATGGCCACCAGTTGGACTCATGGGGGACACTGTTATGAGCTCTAGGTCTTTAACTGGACTTGTGCAGGACATTGCTGTGGGATCCAGGTCCTCAGCTGAATTCCTTGGGTCTTAGTGTGTGGACAGATTTCCTGTAGTTCTTGTATTTAACTCTTGGGTGACTATTATAAAATAATACTATAAATTATATAATTGTTTCCCTTGCAACCCGTGACTACAGCAGCATCCATTCATGTGCTGCCACCTTCGCTTGTACCCACTCCCCTTACCCCGGGGTGCTGTCTCCCCAACTGTCCCTTCCCTAGCAGCCCATCTTCCATTTTCAAGTGAGCTGCTTTCTGAAGTGTCCACATATAAGAGAGAATGTGATATTCTCTTCCAGCGAATATTCTCTTCTCTTCCTGGCTAATTTTGCGTCATTTGATAACCTCTAGTTCCATTTCTTTTTCTGCAAACCGTACGACTGCATTCTTCTTTATCAGTTACCACTTATAAGCTCCCTAGAGAGACAGAGGGAGAAGGGAAATCCAGGCCAGATCTGAAATGAGTGAGTTCGCCCTGTCATCAAGATAGGCGAGCTCTTCTCACCCCCAGAGGGAGGAATGAGCCAGTTATGTGATTCAGTTACATTGCTGGGGAGAAAAGTGTGATACTGCCACTCCTCCTTCTTGGATCAGACTGTCCCTGCTTCCTATCGATCCTCTTCAAGTCTCTCAAAACTCCTTATCCACCTGGCGCTTCTCCTTCCAAAGGCCACTGCAGATTCCGGCTAGAGGATAGAATGCTTCAGAGGCCAGAAGCCTTGCACAGACTGTTTTGTGATGTTAACCCCCGCATAAATCCAAGAGATGGGTTAGTAACACCACACACTCAGCATGGAAGAGGCAAACACTAAATGCAAAGGGTGTGGAGGGTGGAGGTGGGATTAGTCTAACAGGGACCCTCTGTGCTACTCTAGTTGTGTTCAGTTTCTCTGTCTCATGAAAGCCTGCACACAATGTCCTGTCATGCTGATGTACTGCATAAAACAGGTGATTAGGCAGCTCTTGAGCAGGTCGTACTGGCTGATTCCTCTAATCACTGGGCTTTTTAAAAAGTCCATGCACATTGTCCTGGGAAGCTTCCAATGGGTGCTGGGCTTGACAGCAAACACCAGCCTTTCAAAACCAGGACTCACAGTGCTAGGATTTGTGTTTCCTAGTGCAGCTTCACATTCACAAGGGAGGAGACTGGCTTCTCTTCTGCATCACACATCCCACTTCCTGGTTGCCCTAGTCCATTTGACACAGAGCTGGCTTCAGGCTTGCCTCCTCCCTGGAGCACTGCCTCATCCCTTCTGTGCTCTGAGGTCCTCTCTGGAACCTCATCTGGTGGGGGAGAGGTGTAGAAAGTGCAGGACAGATGAAGATCTCTGGCTTCCAAGTCAGATGAAGGCATCTGGTTCAGTCCCTACACACCTGGAGTATGTGGCCTGCCGTACATTAGCTGGGTTTCCTAATCAACCAGTCAGATGGTTCCTAATGCACAATCCTGTTCCGAGCAGGGTTGCCTTCACCTTATCTTCTATGTCATCAGTTCCTCCTGGAGCACCCTGGGAATGGTGGCCCTGGAGCCATGCAGTGTGGCTATACTGATCACGCGGTGAGAGCAAGGACAGAAAGCTCATGACCCAGTGTCCACCAGCTCTGAACTCTACAGTGTCTATGGGCAGCCTCTGAGGCTGGTTTTGCAGCACAGGGACCCTCAGCTCTTTGTCACAATGCTCCTGGCTGCAGGGTGGGGTGGGACACAGGTCTGAATCATCCCAAAGGTTCAGCCTTCATGGTATCTTCCAAGGAGGGTAGTGATCTCTGGGGCTGTTGGGAGGAAGGAAGTTCTTGGCCACAGAGTTGGAGATCAGGTGTGGAAGACATTCAGGGGTTTCAGATGGGAGAGATGCCATCTTAATTGCCAGCAGATGGGGAAAGAAATGCCTGGCCAGCCCGACCACATCTATGGCAAGAGGTGCCACACAAGGGGAGCTAGCACTGTCTTTCTTTTGCCTGCTCACCTTCAGTCTGAGGTAGTTCAGGGTCCTTAGCTGACTTCTTCATTAATCAGGCTCAATGTGGCTCTCTGGGCCAAAGATGTGCTATGCTAGTCATGGCATGAAAAGGCCCTGTTCCCACTCTGGCCCTGCTCTGTTGGGGAGTGTGACTCAGATGCTGAGACCTCAGCTATTTTGTGTTAGCGCAGAGGTCTGGACTGGAGCCCTGTGGCCCCTGGTCTCATGCAGGCTGCTAACACCACTAGAGCCCTCTTGACTCTCAGTATCCACATCTGCTCATCCTTCTGGGCCTAACCAGGCCTCTCTCACTATGTGAGTCCTTCTCTGAACTCAGATCTCTTAATGGCTCTACCTTTTGCTCAGTACTAAAATATTTACACTGCCATACATTTTTAATTTCCTCTTCGTGAATATCTTTTCTCTTCTCAGAACCCTGTACTAGTGCCTCCACTTAGCTACAACCTCGTTTTGTCTTTATTAAAGGTGTTTGGCTGTGTCTTTCCCCTTGAGATTATGAGCCACTTGGGAATGAGGAAATGGTCTTTAGAAGCTTACAGTCTCCACAGATGTTGGTTGGCTAGCTATGACAGTGGTCTTTAGATCCTTGGCTTTAAAATACTATTTAAGGGCCCAGCATGGTTATTGAACTTTCATTTGTATCTGTGACAGATCCAGTGATGTCTGGTCAGGCTTCCTTGGGTAGACTTGTCCTCAGCTGTGGCGTGTATGGTCAGCAGGAGATCTTCAGCCCCTGGATCCATCAGAGGCAGCGCCAGGGGAGAGAGCCTCCTCACCTTGGGTTGACCTTTCCAGGGGTGGTCTGTGTGAAGTGGTATGTGGCAAAGACACAAAGGCCTGGAACATGGGCCAACTCTAAAGGTCATATTCATTCCCCACCTCCTTGCTAGGCCGTCCAAGGTTTTGTTGGACCTTCATGGTTTCTTCTTCTGGATCCAATCTTGGTTCTTTATCCTTCTTTTTATAGTTCTGAACCCTGATAAGAATATGATTCGTCATATTATATCTCAGCTACTGTTTCCTCTGTAAAATCAAGCCTACATAAATATTCACCAGGGGACAGAGGCTGATGAAAATTGGCCCCATAATTTATCCTTTTGTGCTTAAATATTGTCAGGAAAACACATGGGGTGACAAGGTAAGTGACAGCAGAGTTAGGAATTGGAAACTTTTTGGTGACTTCTCCCTGCTCCCCAGAAGAGAAAGGACTTGAGAAGGCTAGAGTCTCCTGGGCCCTCTTTTTAATTTGAGGATTTTCCCCTCCTGATACTTCCCACCACTCTCAGTCACTAGGTGATGATCTTTAGGTGTTCTGGATGTTTCTTCTTTGCTTAGCTAAACCCTCTCATGCATGCTCACATCTTTTGGGTAATGAATATCTGGACTAGGTAATGGTGTGGCTGATCTTGGCTGGGTACTCTTATTTGCTGGGTACTGAAATGTCTACCTGGTTACTGAAATGTCTACCACAGCTATGGTAGTCTCTGAATTGTCTGTCCCACTATGGAAGTCTATTCTGGTTTTATTGTTATGGTGGAGGAAGATACAAGAAAGAGTGGAAAATGCAAGGCCTCTTGAGTGATTAATAATCATTTCTTTCACATGCTGTTGGCCAAAGGAAGCTACAAGGCCAGCACATAGTGAAGAGGTAAGGAAGACATTCCATTGCTTGATGGAAGAAGTAGAAAAGTCACACTGAAAGCAGAATACAGAGGATTTTTAGGGTGGTGAAAAGACTGTGTAGGACACTGCAATGGTGGATGATATTTACCATTATACATTTGTCAAAACTCATAGAATTCACAATACCAAGAATGAACCCAAATATGAACTGTAGACTTTTAGTGGTAATGATTTCTCCATGTAGCTTCATTGATTTTAAGAAATCGTATCAGTCAGTTTTCTCATCACTGAGAAACAATACCTGGCACTCATAATGTAAAGGAAGAGAGCTGTGATTTGGCTCATGGCTTCAGAGATTCAATACAAGGTCAGTTGACTCCAGTGCAGAAACTTCACTGTAGACAGGTATGGCAGAATGAAATTGCTCAGTCTGGTGCCAGAGAGAAAAACGTGAGGAACCAGACAGAGACCCCAAGGCCACATCTCTGAGCCCTACCAAGACACAGCAAGAAGTGGCTCCACCAGTCCCCTGGCAGATCCCAAAGCCAATCACTTTTCACTCCATCATAACTGGCAATCCTACCCACTGTTAAGTTAATGCTCAAATATATCTTAAGGCATATGTAATTTCTAAATGAAGACAATAGTAAGTTCATAATTCTATCTAACGCAACACAACTGTCCTGTGTGAAGTGGGAAATGTAACAAACCCTTCTCCCAAATCTCAACAATTCCAGCACTTTTCAGAAGTTCAATTCAAAGGTTCTTCTGAGATTCTACGCAAACTCTTAGCTGTGAGCCTTTGTAAAAATCAAAACGAGTGACACAATTCCAAGGTACCATGGCACAGGGTCAGTATATCAGACATAGAGGAGCAGATAGAAACAGGAGCAAACCAAAACCAAAACCTATCAGGAAGAACATAATCTCTTGTAGTTTTGTATCCAGAAACCAGGGCACATAGAATAAGACTTGACCCAGCTAGTCCTATTCTAGGTGTCTTACCAAAAGAAGTAAAAACATCATATTACATTGATATATGTGCACCCATATTGATAGCAGCACAATTTGTAACTGCTAAGTCTTGGAAACAACCCAAATGCCCAGCAACTGAGGAATGGATAAAAAAGATGTGTATTTTTGTACAATGGAGTATTAGTCAGCTATAAAGAAGGATAAGCTTGAGACTTTTATACGTAAATGGATGCAATTTGAGACCATGCTCATAAATGAAATAAATCATACTCATGTGTAAACATCAAATTGTCTCTTTGAGGTGAGAAATTAAGAGCAAATAAAGTCTAACATGTACAATAGATATTGTAAAATAGGAAAAAATTGTTTAAAAGGAAAAAGGAAGTAGGATGGCAGAAAGGAGAAGGGAAGAAAGGGAGATGGGAGGAAATGTAAGTTAGCTATAGTATTAATGTCTCTTAGGTCATTGAAAAGGAAGGTTTGTGCTCATATCGACTGTATAACATTTTATGCTGATGACTTGTACTCTGAGTAATTACTTTGAAGATGATAATACACATTGTAATAACTATTATTATTCTCCTATTATTTTGCTATAAAATTCTGTCTGATCTTTTTTCAATAAAAAAGAAAAAAGCTTTGTTGAGATATAATTTATTGAGATATTATTCTCATGCTTAAAGTGTAAAATTCCCTGGCTTCTAGTATATTCACAGATATTTGCAATAATCACGAATTTTAGAACATTTCTCTGCCCCAAAAGAACTGTGTAGTTTAGCTACCGGCTCCTCCTCATCTCCATCCTCATCCCTACCTACCACGCGCAAGCAATGACTAATTTACTTCATCTCTATAGATTTTTCTATTTGGGGCATTTTATGAAAAAGTAACCACATAATTGTTGCACTATTCTACATTCCTAACAGCAGAATATGAATGTTCTCTCTATATCCTCAAAAGTTGTCATTGTCTGACTTCTTTATTGGGACCATCATAGTTTTGAGAAATAATATCTCTGTGGTTTTAATTTGTTTTTTCCTAATGATTGATAATGTTGAACCTATGTTTTTTCCAGTTTTTTTGTCCGTCTCTAGTTTCTGTGGGTATTTTTAATTAGTTGTTTATGTTTTTGATGCCAAATTGTAAGAGTTCTTCATAGATTCTGGATACAGATCTCTCATCAGATATTTGATTTGTAAATATTCTTCCCATTTTGTTTGTTGTCTTTTCACTTTATTGAAATGTCCTTTGAAGTACAAAAGTTTTTAATTTTGGCAAATTCTAACATATCTATTTTTAAATTTTGTTCCCTATGCTGCTAAGAAGAGTTAAAGAAAGATTAGTTTTAATTTTCCTTAAGTGTTTGGTAGACTATCAGGGAATCCATCTGGACCTGGACACGTATCTTTGTTGGGGGTGGGTCTTCCATTAATTAGTCAATGGCTTCACTTGTCATGGGTCTCTGCAGATTTTCTATTTCTTCTTGAGTCAATTTCTGTAGATTTTGTTTTTCTGTGATTTTTTCCATTTCATCTAGACTATCTCAATTGTTATACAATTATTAATTTAACCTTTATAACATTGATTTTGTTTATCTATATGATTTGAATTATTTGAGTCTTATCCCTCTTCCTTCTCAGTCTATGTAAAGTTTTAAGTTCTCTTGGTCCTTCCAAAGAAACAAGTTTTGGTTTCATTGATTTTATATGTTGTGATTCTATTTTTATTTCATTTATCTCTACGTTAGCCATTTTCCTTTCTTTTCCCCATAGAATGACTAACTTACCTCATTTTTCAGTCGCTTACTATGTGAACTTAGCATGAGTAGAAATCTTTCTTCTTTTTAAATGTGGCATCATAGCTCTGACTTTCCCTGTAAACACTACTTTCCCTGTATTCCATAAGTTATGTACAATGTACTTACATTTGCAGTTGTTTTATTTTTTTCTGATTTATCTTGAGGTTTCTTCTTTGACTCATTGGCTAAGACTGTACTGTTAAATTTACATTATTTTTGAGTACAACAGTTTCCCATTCTGTTACCAATTGCTAGTCATTCTCTTGTAGTAAGACATGATACACTGAATAATTCCAAGACTCCAGGCTTACTGAGAGTTGTTTTGAGGCATAATGTATGGTCTTCCCTCTCCAAATTCTCTTGAGCAGACCACACTGTTTTGGGGTAGAATGTTCTGGACATGTGCTGTCCAAGGCCTAGGTCCAGACCAACCATCTGTCTAGCTGTTCACTCTATCATCAGTTATGAGCTATTGAAGTCTCCAAGGATCACTGAAAAAAGGATTATTTCTTTTGTCAATTCTGTTAAATACTGCTTCATGCCTTTTGGGACCCTGATGTTAGTATATATATGTTTAAGATTGTGATAATCTTCTTGGCTTATTAACTATAATTTACTTCTTTGTTGCTTTAACTTTACTTTTAATTGTTGAAATATGTTTGCAATACATAATTACATTCATCAGCTGGGCATGGTGGCACACGACTGTAATCCCAGCACTCCAGAGGCTGAGGCCACAAGATCAAGCCCAACCTGGGCTATATAATGAGTCTAGGCCCACCTGAACTACATTGTGAGACCTTGTCTCCAAAGAAAAAATAAATAAAATAAATAAAAATTACATTCATCTTGGGGAGTTGGGATATTATCTACAGTACATATAATTTTGCAAGGAGGTTTATTAGGTAGGCTGGAGAGCCCACAATGGCTGTCCGTGCAGTGGAGAGCCAGAAGGCCCAGCAGTGGCTTAGGTCAAGAGGCTGGGAGCTGCAGGACAGCAGGGGTTGAGGGTGCAGCACAGCTTGCAGACCCAGGCCCAGACATACCCTGGAGACCACTGGTGAGTGTGTGCTGCCAGACCCGGGAAATGAGTTGATGTCCTCAGGGGATGGCAGTAGAAGATGAGCTTTCTATGCATACCGACCTCCCCCATCTTTCTGTGCCACCCACAAACAGGGCAGGTAGTGCCTGCTCAGTGTGCTTCCCTGCTTCCCATTTATCTGGGGAAACAACCCACAGAGCCACTCAGCAGTGAGCATTCCTGTTGCAGGACCTTTCTTAGTACCGTCAAGCTGATGCATTACAACAGTTGTTCCTTGGTTTTAGCCACATCTCAGGCAAGGGCTCAAACCAAATCTTTACTGAGGAAGATTTATAAATCTAGCAAGCTAGAGTCAGAGTTGGTCACTGGGCGTTGTGTAGGTCTACATATAGATAATAGAAGAAAATGAATATGGTGTCCAAGTGGTCACAATGCCCAATCAATGTGTTAGGAGATAGACATTCAAAAAATAATGCTTTTGAGTTAATCTTTTGTTTAAGGGGTATTATTCAGATTGAGATAAACTTGTTTTGCATATGGATATCAAATTGACATTTAAAGAAAAAGGCCATCTTTCTTCCATTGGACTTCTTTTCCCCTTTCTTAAAAATCAGCTGGTCATATTTATGTTGGTCTATTTCTGTACTGTTATTCTGCTCTACTTAATTACTTACCTCTCCTTAATTACTTAGCTCTATTTAATTACTGTAGCTTTATCAAAAGTAAATCTTAGTGTGATTTTTCTAACTTAATGCATCTTTTAAAAAATCACTTCAGCTATTCTAGTTCCTTCATCTTTACATTTATAAATATTAGAATCAGCTTGACAATATTTACTTATGAAACATTATTTTGGGATCATGACTTATAGTGCTTACATTGCCTAAGACATAAATTATTTAAAAAATGCATTCCTCTGGGAATCCTCCATCTACATTCCTGGAATAAACTCTTGCTACTCATAGCCTGTTATACTTTTAATATAATTATGGATTCAATTTGCCAACATTTCCTTTATAGTTTTTACATCTACATAGTATATAAAGTTAATCTAGAGATGGGTTTTTATTTTGATTTTTTGTACGTTTTATTTTCCTAGTATGATTCGACTAGACTCATTGAATGGACATGAACTGATTCCCATCAATTTTATAGTCTGGAATAATTCAACAAAGAAATTATCCATGTTTTTACATAGACTTTCTGAATCTCCACTTGTCCAAAATATCTTTGTTTTGCCTTGACAGATGATTGATACTGTGGCTGGGTGTAGAATTTTTGGAATACTGTTCTCGTTCCATCATCTTTAAACATTTTTCCACAGTCTTACTTCCAGTGTTGTATACAAGGTATCTGATACTAATCTACTTTTTTTTTTCCATTGTAAGCGATCTGTCATTTCTTTCTATAAGCATGTAGTACTTACTTTTTTATGATCAGAATTCAGAAATCTCATCAGGACATACTATTAGGGATCTAGTTCTTTTTAAAATTATGATTAACTTTACTTGAACTCTGCTTTCTTTTAACCTGAAAACACAAAACTTTTTCCTCCTGACAAATTTTCTTTTATGATTTCCTTGTTTATTACTTCTCCATCTGTTCCCTTTTTCTCTCTTAAAAAACTTTTACTGTTAACATTCAGATATCCACGTCTCCACTCTCTCTGGCCTCCCTATCTCTTTTCTTAATGCCTCATGAATTCCACATCATTTATTAGATACTTCTTCCACTTGACCTTCCAAAGTAGTAATTTGGTTGTTAGCAAAGAAGATTCTCTTCTCGGTTAATCTACTGAACTTTTAATTTCAGAATATAACTGTCTTAGCTCTAGAAAATCTTTGTTCTGTGTTAAATTGAATACCCTCTGGGAATTCTCATTTGTTTTTTGTTTAAGTTCATATGACTCCTCCATTAGCGCTATTTTAATAAGTCATCTGCTCTGCTTGTTAAACTCAGTTTTCTCCCTTGGGTTGCTGAATTTCCTTAATTTGGAGGTTCTCAACCCTGGCCACACATGAGAAATACTCTCGGGAGGTTTTAAAAATCCCAATGCCCATGACACGGTGAAACCAATTAGTGAAGAATTTCTGATAGTGAAACTCAGACATCAATAGCTTTTAAAACTCCCCAGACAATTCCAATGAATCAGCCAGAAGTCAGCACTGCTCTCTCCGGGGGTTTCGTTTCACTTGTCTGCTCGTAGGCTTGTTTTCTCTTAGAATTTGTACCTGTTGTGATTTGGCGTGTCAACTGGCAGATGGTGGAAGGAAGGGAAGTGTTTGCTTGTATGAGGTAGTGGTGAACAACCGTGTTCTCTGGAGTACAGGAGGGGCTTCTCTGTCCTTAGGCTTCTGTGGGGCTAGTGACAATACTGCCCCATAATTCCAGAATCCCCTGGGTAATTAAATATGTAATCATGGCTTGAATTTTTAGGGTTAGATTAAAAATATAAAACATTCATATAGTCTTAAATTTAGAACTTTAAAAATATCATGTATATCCACAAACAGCATATATGAATCTCAGATGTGCTAGGTATGATCACAAGACACAATAAAAGCTTAACATTTTTTATTGTAGTAAAAGACTCATTACCATTAATCCCCCTTGAAATCTTTCCCTTCCCTTGGATAAGTGTGCTCACTTATCTCAGTGTTCTTGCCACTTTCTGTTTTTTTTTTTTTTTTGTACTGAGGATCAAACTCACAACCTCGCACTTGCCAGGCAGGTACTTATGCCACTGAACTAAATCCCTGGCCTTTCTTGCCACGTTCTGAAGCAGTTCTGCAAGCTCTCTTTTGTGAGTATCTCCAGTTGCACTATTGTGGGTGCCTTGATGTCCTGAATTGATTCAAAATATTTGCCTTTCATAATCATTTTTCCAGAAGTTAAGTGGTGCACGATCCCGTGGATAAAGTGAGTGAGGGTTAACCATAATGTTTCATTTAATAGAAATTGCTGTCTATTGCTTCAAAGTAGGAAGCGCGACGGTATGTGTGCTCAAAGTGGAGGGGCGTATTTTGAGGAAGATTAATGGAACATGTCTTTCACTGGAATACACATGTAATATTTAGCTTTTGCTGTGCATTGTGATCGCATCTCCTAAAATGTCTAGAACCCAAGCTCATAGGCTACCAACACATGGTTCCATTTACATTTTAGTCTTCAGAGGACACACAATAGGGACAGGAAACAAATCTGTGGTTTCGAGGGGCTCAGAGTCAAAGGAAAGGATTAACCCCCCAAAGAATAATTGAGGAAACTGGGTGTGATAGACTCCTTTTATACCCTGGTCATGATAATGTAACTGTGGTTCTGGGTGTTACAAACTCTTTCCAGGGCCCCTTTCCAGGTTGTTGTCATCCCAAGCAAAGAAGTGGACAAGAAATAAAGATGCAGAGTTTTACATGTATTAAAGGTGGGGAAAGAAGGACATTGTGGGTCAATTAAAGTAGTAGAAGAAATAGAAAGAGGTACAGTCTGTGGAGGGCAGAGTGGGCCAGGGAAGGGGCTCATGGTGCCATAAGCTAAATGACTGCTATATTTGATACCCCTATTCTGATGTCATGTCTAAGCACATCCTATCAAAAACCTGATTGATCTTGTGCCAGAAAAAATGAAGGTAGCATTTTCTGATTAGTGTCAGGTGCAGGGCTTAGAAGGTGTTTTGTGACTGTGTCCTGGCCTTGATAGATGTGACATTCCCATTTGCACGGCCAGCTTGCCATCCCTTACTCTCCTGCCTCTGTTGCGGTGACATCATTATAGGCGTCTGCCAAAACTTGTGCAACTGTGTAATTTAAGTGGTACATGTTACCAAATATAAATTGAGCTGGAACAGACTCTTAGAAAAGCAAAATCTCATTGTGCTTCTTGCATGGCACAGAACCTTGAAGCTCACTTGGAACCTTTTGACCTCTCAGCCTTTGTCCACTGCATTTGCTGTGCCATGAGATTCCCTTCTACATGCGTGGCTAGGATTATCTGCCACCTTCTCCGGGAAACCTTCCATTTCCCTGAAAGACTCTCCTTGCTGCTTCTCTTCATATAGTAGTTCATTCTATCATAATCCTTGTGTGGTGTCGAGCTGCTTGTCTACATGTACGTGCTCCAAGTTAAACCATTAGATCAATTAAATCAGGCCTGCATCTTATCATATCATGGGCCCCTACCACCTACTTCTGTTCTAAGTATTGAGTAATCCATAACTTGGCAAAGATGAGATGAGGCCATCCAGCACATCAAGAATGTGTGTGCTCAGAAACCTTCTGCAAAACCCCTAAAAACTCAGTCAGTGACCTGGGAATTACTTCCACAATCCTCACACTAGAGCACATATGCTTGGTTGTAGGGCTCACAAGATAGATAGACGGACCTTAGTATTGTCAAACCCAAAAGGCACACACCTAGAAGAAGATATTTTGAGATGACAGAAGTGAGTTCCCTGGAAATCCATGCTCCATAACACCTCATCTATTTTTATAGGCACAATCAACAGGAACATTTGCTCTACTTGCTTTCTGGGCTTAACAATATAATTTCAGAGACTGATGAAAAATGTTTTCAGTGTGAGAATCAATACTTTTGATTTTGGTTGCTTTTGTGCTAGTGTTTCCCTAGTGGAAACACTCCAGGGAAGATGGAAAGATGTATCGAAACCCCATACCTCGTGGTATTTTAGCTCTTGGAAATCTGTCCATTTTAATCCAATGCTGCATTTATTTTGAAGAGTTGGAAGGTGAAAGTATGGGGTGAGAATGGAGAAATGGTAACTTGGAGGCATTTGCTTTAAAACTGTTGCATCTGAACAAATAAGAAGCCATCTGCCCACTTCTACTTCCCAATTGTATCGTTTTTCCTCCAGTTCCAACCCAAGGGTACTTTGCAAAAGCTCTTGATGTAGTTGGGAAATGACCCATTTTCCTCTTAATCTATATGCTCTCAGGGAATTCTCTTTCTAGGTTAAAGATGGACCTCCTTCACGAGGAGGGAGGGCTGTACCACCCTTGGTGGCCAAGACCCCTTGAAATGCCATCTTGGGCTATTTCTGGAGATGGGCAGGATAATAGCACTTTCTCTATTTGTCTCTAACCTGAATTCATTTCCCTTTCCAGTTTGACTGAGTAGTGGAAATTTTCTATTATTTTAAGGTTTCTCCACTCCTTACTGTTGGGGTGCATCTAAATTCTTAGAAGCTGCAGGCAAAGGGTCATGGCATCTGGGATGGGTACGGGGACATAGCTCATTGCTCACTTTTCTCGTTGCTCTGCCATGCAGCTTACTCCATTCAACTCTCTGTCCTTGACTCATGCAGACTTTTGTCTCCCAAAGCTCCAGGTCCCTTATCTATTCTTCTTCTACCCAAATGCAGGGTACCTCCCTCCCTCCTGTTGTCATGCGAAGACAGTTTTGTCCTCCCTGTCACTGTTCAAGGGATCCCCCAAGTTGTATTGGCTCATCTTCTGAGGAGCCCCTACAGCATCTCTTCTGTCCACTGGAGGCATGCATCGAGCCTGTGGAGTTCTGGGGTACCTCAAACCCATTCATTGTGTGGACACAGGTGGGTTTTTTCCAAGTCCCTTAGTGAAGTCATGAGATTCCAGGACTCTAGATGTCATACAAGCACTTTATTAGGTTGAGCGATACACAATGTAATTTTGTTGGTTATAAATTTTTTTTATACCAAATATAATTAAATACAATAAATACAGAGTGGGACATCCTACCAATCATGATATACATTTCTCAGCCTATCTACCAACTTTGCAGAAGGTTTTGTTGGAATTTTTCTTGAAAATACTTCCCTCTCTTTGTGATCTTTAGTTTTTTTTGCAAACTAATCAGAAGGATTTATGTATGTATATTTAAAAGAAATTGTTTCTAGACTATTGAAACTCTTCCTTGGAAAATTATTTAACAGGTTAGAAAATGTTACCAAATTCTTAAAATGTGGAAATAGGATTTTAATATCTAGCACATATGATTTGGGGGAAAATCCACAAATGTTGAGAATATCTCTTTTACAAATCCTCCCTTCTCAGCACACATTTCTTTGAAAAAAATGTCTTTTCACTTTGTACTTAAATGTCTTTACCTTGAAGGGGTGGGTAAGACACTTCTTTATAGATGTAAATGTTTGTTACATAGCAAAGTTGTAACAGTCACTTGCTTTCACAGAAAAGGACAGCAAATTTGAAATACCAGTGTTTTTGTAAAAGAAAAGTGTGTAATTTGTTCTTCAATCTGACACTATTTTCAGTTTTCTGTTGTGACACAGACTACAAATCTTCACATGCCACAAAAATGTTTCAGAGTTAGTCTTTATTTACTGGAAAATATTGTAAGAATCCTACTTGATTTTAAAGATCTTCCTTTGGTTAATTTCCCAACATCATTACTATCCTGTAGTCTTTGATTTGCTTCTGGATGCAAGGGATTTGTGAATGATACTCAGTGTAAGTACATTTCTCAGCTAATACTCTCTTAGTAACCTTACCTCATAATTCCTTTTTAATCTTATAAAACTGTGCTTCTAATAAAAAATCAATTGTTCAGATTATCTTTCCGTGTGCATCTTTATTGAAGTGACTCGCCAAAAGTACTTCTTCATGAATTTCATTAGTGGAACCAATCTGGCAAATCTCATAAGCTAAAACTGGTTAGAAACATCTGGACTTGATCTGCTTATGATCAAGCAGATTCCCACGCTGAATGCTTGTTCAAGTCCTTGTCTCTTCAGCGATTTTTCTGTAAGAATCACAGTGGTGTTTGCTGACCGAGGGATGCATTTCAATTTGTTGCACATTGTCTCTGTTGAAAGGGGACAAGTCTAATTCCTGAGCTAACTTTCTATCCAGTAGTATTTATGGGGAGGGAATTTTGTGATGTACTGGACAGCAACTTCAATGGAAAAATATTTCAATGCTTCTTGCTTTTTATGTTTTTCCAAAAGTGCCTTGTTAAACATAATGATCTTATCCAAACATCCCCAACTGAATTAAGCCCTACACAACATGATTGAATGATTTCCTTGGATTCTTCCTGTAGCACACAGCTAGCTGATACTATGCCAGACACACATGGAGATGTCAGTTCATTACACTCACTGGATGCTTAAAATCAAGACTTAATTTCCTGGAATTCCAATTGAAGAGAATTTAAGAAAAAAAATTCCTGTCAAACTCTTTGCATTATGAAATTTCCACCTTTTGTTCATTATCACAGGGGGTATGGTCTCATTGGAGACTCCATGTCATCCCATATATTAACTACCAGAAGGTTAAGATTCTTTTCCATGTTTTTTGATAAAAATAAATACAGGTTTAAGCATTCAGTTAAATGTTTTATTTTTGTACCCCGAAGAAGTGCCTGTGCTTTCTCTTGGGGTGTGGTCATTTCACATTGGAGATCATTATAAAATATCACTATACTTTACCCTCTACAATCATCATGCCAGTAAAACTTCTGCATCAAGTAATGAGAAATCATGGTGGTGGGATGATCATGAAGTGTAATTTATATAATAGTAAAAGGGTGGAGGCACATGGAATCCCAGAGATCTGAGCTGGATTGTTCTGTTCATTACACAACAGTACCATAGCAGTATCTGACTGATTCTGAAATGCACAACTGTGGGAGCTATGGCTCCTTCATTCTGGGTTACAGAAAAAAGGCACACAGGACAGAACCCAACCAAGCCCAGCTGGATCCAACAGAGCCAGGGCTTCCCTGAAGAGCCATGAGGACCATGACAATGAAGTGATAAACTTTTGCACATGAATAAATGAGTGTGCCCATCCTTAAATCTAGCCTTAAGGATCCCTGAAATCTCTTATTCTAATTCCATGAAGCGTTACAAACACAGAGGGACTCAGATGTCCAGAGACACTCTCCCGGCAACGTGGCCCACAGTTACCTGGCTATGCCTTGCTTGTCAGATATGTTGGTGTGGGGCAACATGTAATTCTGCAAGCCAGTCCCCAAATATATCTTATCTCTTGTCATTTATGACTTTGGGATGAAAAAATATGGTGACAGGCACAGGTTGGGCAGGAGAACAGAGTCACTATTAGGTTACAGAAATAAAAGGTTCCCATAGGAGTTGGGACTGCAGTGAATGTGGAAGGATGGGGAAAGCCATAACCTGAAGGATGCCACTGAAGGGTGGGAGAAACAGCCATTCATAGCTCAGAGATGGTAAGATTGGGACCCACAGGGATGCCTGAGAAGCTGCCATGTCTGGCTGACAATTTGTGAGGTATGCTCATTCTCCACGCTCAGCTCAGTAGAGCTGCTGGGATTGACAGCCTGACTTCCCACGAGCTGTGGCCTCTGCTTTGCTTCTATCGTCCCATTCATTGTGTGCTAGGAAATATGGCTTCAGGCCCTGGCTGGACTCCTGGTGATACCAAAGTGGTACCAAGAGTGCCTTATTTTTTGGGTTAGTTTTCCTGTGATAATACTGTGTAACAAAGAGACAAACCTACCTTAAACCTCTGGGATTCCATGTGCCTCCAAACTTCTGCTACTATAAAAGTAGACTTTATAATTCCAGCTACTGGCCCAGGCTGTGTCTGATTTTTGTAGTAAGGGGAAGAGTGGGGGATCCTGTGGGTTCTCAGATTCGAGGAGGGCAAAACTGGGGGTGGTGAGGGGCCATAAGTACATACTCCTGGTCTCAAGTCTCGCAGGTTCCACAGAGTTTTCATGTCAACCCCCCCCCCCCCCCGTATCTTCCAGGCCCCTACCTACATCTGTCTCCTCATTTGGCTTCTGGGTTCTTGGAGAGGGGCTGTCTCTTACTCATTTTTGCTGCTTTAATTAACTAGAATTTTTTGCATGCTTTCGCATCGCATCTGCACACAGAAGGAATTCAATGAGCTCCGAAAGAATTAAATTGTTTTGATCTGGAAACAAGAAACTGAAAAAGTATTTAATGAATTATATTAAGCCCGTAAATGCATCCTTTTTTCCTGTCTTTCAGGTTATGTGCGTTTTGCAACAGGAATTCTTGCCTTGCTCATCAAAGCGCTTTCCTTGAGCTGTGTGTATCTGGTTTGTCTCCTTGATTTTGGGCAGGGCTCTACTCCAACCAGATGGAAAATCATCTTCCATTCCTTACTTATTTATTTTGAAGATTCTTTTCACTCTTTCTCTCGAGTTTGCTCTGGGAAATGGAAAGAAGTGATCCATCCGGGCTCTGCGTTCTTGCGGCAGGCAGTCCGCTCCGAGGCGGCGGCGCCTGCCCTGTCATCCAACGCACATTTGCATTTAGGAGAAGCCTCTGCGAGCTCAGCTGCTGGAATATGCTTTTCCTCTCAACCCCATCCAGTCTGTCTCTCCCAGCTTCTAAATATATAATCTTATTTTTGCTTTCCTTTCAACTTGAAATGGACACAGAATGCAGATATCTCATGCCATTTACACCCCGAATGCTGTCAACAGGGCTGCTGTGAGCATGTTTAATCTGGAGAAAGAAATAGAGTGTCTATACACTGGCAAACTGAAATGTTTTACATCAGCTCTGGTTCCAACTGCTTCAATGTGTGGCAGCCACTACGCAGAAACAGCCATGAATTCCCATTGTCGTTAGAGTCCCATCCATGGGAACAATTGCTAATATTGTCCTGTTCCATAGACTCTGGGCCCAGCCAAGTCACCAAATCATCACTGGCCTGGATGGCTGGGTCAGCTCTGTTTGCTGGGCCCCCAGCTTGGGACAACTGTCTCAGCAAGTTTACAGGAGGAATGAGACAAAAGCACACAGGACCTTGTTGTGTGCTGGCCTCTTCTCTCCCCCATGGTGGCTTCCAGGTCCTGTTGGTACCTGGGGCACTTTGGGAGTGGTTATCCAGGCTCAGGAATGCCTACAAAACTTATGTGCATTTGGGCTTCTGCTTCCAGTGGGTTAGAAGGAATCCCTGCCAACCTTGAGGGGTGGGGGACCTTCTGCTTTGGGTCCAGAGTTAGGTCTATTGTGGGAATGGGCTGCCTCAGTGGCGTCATATTATATTCTCTGCTGGGATCCCAACAATTCTACTCTTAGGAAAAAAGCCAAGAGCAATGAATATATTGTGTATCAAATATCAGAATAGCTTAATAGCATTATTCATAGTCACCCTGCTGTAGTTTAGATCTTGAAGGTCCTGCAAGGCCAATGCATTAATTAAAGGCTTACCCTTGTGTCTGTGGCCCTATTGGGAGGGAGGTGGTGGCACCCTGAGGAGGTGGTATTGGCTGGGATAAAGTGAGATCATCAGGGCCATGCCATCAAAGAAGATATAAGGCTTGAGTCTCTCCTCCTCTTCTCTCTTTGCTTCTAGGGTGTTGAGAGGCAAGTGGCTCCCCAAGAGTGTGCTCCCACCATGAAGAACTGCCTCATCATAGGATCAAATGTCATGGGGTCAACCAACCATGGACTGAATCCTACAAAATTATGAGCCAAAACAAACCTTTCTCTTTTTTAATGTTGGTTATATCAGAATTTTGTTACAGTAGTAGAAAGCTGAGTAACGCCTGCCCCAACCTGCCCATGAGCAGTAGAACTGATGAATGAACAGGCTGAGCTTAGAATCACTGTCTACAGCCATGAGATTACATTAACTGCAGCCTCACACCCAAAGGAGTGAATCTTACCAATGTGACCTTGAACGTAAGAAGTCAAGCATGTGAGAATGCATGTTTTGTGCCTGATGCATTTCAGAGTTGGAAAACCAGAAACGTTAGTTTATGGTGTTGGGAGGCAGGATGGGGGTGCTGGGGCAGTGCAGCTTCAGGATGGCACAGGTCATGGTCCCCTTCTTGTTTCTTTTGTGTGAGTCTGTACTCATGTGTGCACATTCCCATGGGAATGTTCTAGCTCAACATATGAAAAGTTAAAAGATAGAAGGGCCACCACAGCTGTGCTTATTTTTCTGCTTCTCTTTTATACATTGGCTGTACTGGGTTACTCCTGAGGGCACCTAAACTAGAGCATCTTCCCTCTATATCTCTACCATGTCTGAAATCTCCATGTCAGTTGATCATTTTAGATTATGGCATTAAACACTCCCACTTAAATGCCTTAGTTGCAGGGATGCACCCATGTTTTATAACCCATTCACCCATCGCCTTTTCTGCGAAGCTGTCTTGTGGGTGAGAAGACCCTAAACCTATGCCCCCTGGGGTGTGGTCAGCAAACTTTTGACATTAAAGTTTTGAGGAATGAACTGAAAATTTTGTTTCCCTTTTATGTTTAATAATTGTGTCTTGTTCTTTCTTGGCCTATGATGGTGGAAGAGATTTATGTAGTTCAGTTAGGTCTCCTTCCTCACTGCTGTGGGAGGAATCCTGGTTTCTATCTCACCCTGATATTTACAACCCACATCTCCTTCTTTGCTTCCCTGTGAGGCTCCTCCATGCGTCATGCATGTCTCGCTCAAGGCATTTGCTTGCATTTTGAGGCCTCACGGTACAACTTCTCAGGCATTTATCATCCTAGCGTTAGTTCCAGAGCTTTATGCCAGAGTAAGGTGCTAGAAAATTAGTGTGGGTCCTTGAGCTTCTCCCAAGGAAAATGAGTCTTACATTCTGCACAGATAAAGGACATAGGGTCAGTGAAGCCTGGAATTGGGGAAAGAGTCTAGCTGCCTATTTTCTAAATTAGTTGCGTGAATCTGGGAAATTTGGTGGATATATGAAGTTCATCACTGGATTGATGATTTAATGCTTTAAAAAGGTGTGTGTGTGTGTGTGTGTGTGTGTGTGCTGAAACCCCACTGACCAGACTCCAGGAACATAGCCACATTCAAATTAGGTTAGGTTCATTTACCTTCCTGCTGTGGAAGACAGTGCATACCATGGGGTGGGGTATCTCAGAAAGGAGACCTGAGGTACTTCTTGGGAGAGTCTCAGGAGACTGTTGACAGTGCAGACTGGCTCTGGATCGGTGTCATTAGTGAAGTGTTTGATGTTGAGAGTATCTGGTAATTGTTATCTAGGCAGCAGGAGGATTAAAATGGAGCTAAAAGTTGCCACTGGGAAAGAAACGGAGGAACATCAGTAGTTAATTTTGTGGTTGCAGAGTGTCCTTGTCCCTAATTAGGCTTAGAAATAATTATAGAGGGGTCTTATTTCTGTCTTGTTTCACCCTGGTCACCAAGTGTCCTTGTCTCAATGTTATTTAGATTGTATGAAAGTTGTTTATGCTTACTCAGTTGGGAGCATGACAACTTGCTTACTGTTTGGTGTCAGCTGCATGGATATTTTTAACTACACACACACACACACACACACACACGTGTGCACACACTATCTGTATTGCACTCACATTCACATGTACGATGCAGGCATACTATAAAATGATAGTGTGTTTGTAGGAACCTGGCGAGGTCTGTCTGGCACACACAATTTGCAGAGAAAGCAAACCTCACGTAAAGACTGTTAGTACTGTGGGCTTTGGAACCTGAGCTTCTAATCCCTTTGCTAATTGTCTTTACCTAAGTCTCAGTGTTCTCTTCCACACAGTGGGGAGAAGAGGCCCTCTCTGAGGAGTCCGATGTGAGTGTATACCAAGCGACAGTGGGTCACGTGGGGTGAACACACACTCGAGTAACCCCAAGGATCCTCCAGTTGTGATGAAGCAGGGACAGGCAGCTTGTCCAGAACTGGTGGCTGAGCAGCCAGCACCTGAGCCTGACTCTATCATTCTCTGCTTCCTGGTGCCAGGTTCATGCTCTGTAGATGACCAGTGAGCATCGGTAGACTCAGAAGAAATCACATATGAATTCTTAATCAATATCTGGCCAACAGGAGGAAATTTAGTCAGGCAGTACTGTGATCTGAAGGACAGGCAGGCCTGATGCTGACAGGCAGTGGAGGACCCTGAGGTCTGTCATTGAGGAGGAATGTGGTTCATTCTTCTGTCCCTCCCCATCTCTTTCAGAAGGAGTGCTCACATGATCCAAGCTGACCAATCAGTTTCTTTTGACCAGTAAGAGAACTTGGCTTTCATTGGTCTCTGTCGCATGTTAAACATGGATGCCGTGAAGCAAGAGGTTGGATTCCTGTCCCTACAGGCTGAGAGGAGATGACAGAGAATGCAAATGCACAGAGAGAAAGAGTTGAGAAGCCACGTAGCCTCCAGAAGAGTTTTAACCAAAGAATTAAGTAGAGACTTTTAATTCTGATTCCCAAATAAGGGGAGGAAAGGCTGTGATTGTCTGTTCCTATGGGCAAGGAAGCATGATTTCTACACTAGGAGCAGGAGGAGGTCTGGAGACTGTGGTTCTCTAAATGTGGTCCACAGAGCAGTGAGTACAACAGCATCTGGGGACTGGTCAGACATGCAAATTGTCAGTTGTACCCGAGACCCAGAAGATCAGCAACTGCAGGGTGGGGCCTGGAAATTGGAGATATACCAGATGTTCCAGGTGATTCTGATGCCCCTGAGGAGTTGGCAAGGGCTCCCTTGATATAGGTATGGAGGGAGTCCCCTGAGAAAGTGCACATACTTGTGTACCCTTTACTTTACAGCATAGTTTATTAGTCAGTCTCTTTGCTCCATCTGCTTGTCCTGAAGAGGAAAAGCCATGATAAGCATCAATTAAGAAACTACATTGGGGGATTTCCTTGTGGGTTTCCCATTACACTTAGGTTCTTTTGTGGTATCAATGCTAAATCAGTTATAGGTTTCATTTAGGAGTAATAAAAAAATTGAGATTGCGATCCCAGACCTGTGGAGATGGGATACCCTCCACTATATCTGAAGGACAAAAGAAAGTTGGGGTTTTGAGTGGAGGAAGGGGGAAAAATTACACAAGCTTATTTAAAAGCAAGTTCATCGACATTATTAGTACATTTCAGCAGCTGGCAAGCTCTGAGCAGTGACTGGGGCAGCTAGTCTCAGTGTCACATTGGGCAGTTTCATCATTAGTAAGTGGCGAAGTTAGTTTTCTAAAAATCAAGGCAGATCATCAATTTGGGTGGGCCTAGGGGACAGTTCCTAGATTTGGTTACAGGAGCATTGACCCCCATGACCTTTTGGCTATGTGTTAATAGGGATGACAAGAATGCTGTCATTTCTGTGTTCAACTTGTGTTTCTATGTTCAACATGCGTTTTTTCCAGTCTTCTTCTAGACCCTCAGAGACTTGTGAGGATATCACCTATCTTCAACCTTCTGTCAGAACCTAGTGCTTCTCCATTCTGGTTATGTTAACCCAGCTGTGCTCTGATTCTTGTGAGCCAACACTTCCAAGATGGTGGCCAAGTCTGCTGAAAACGTCAGGGTGCCAGTGGGAAGTGGCCTTACTAGCTCTGAGTTACTAAGAGGCAATTTGCAAAGTACTTCAGGGTCCTCCCAGGCTGTGTCACTGGGATTTCCACTCTTAGGAAGGAAATACCCAGAAATGGAGTTGATCAGTTGGTGGGCGAAGAAAATTCCTGATGGCCTTAGGAAATTATGGGTTATTCAAAATAGAAACTTGATTTTGCTTTTCTTCTTGCCAGTGTTTTGGATTTATTTGAATTCCTCAAGGGTTCTCAAGATTGCCTCAGACTTGCCACCTACTATCTGCCCAACCCAACAGTCAGTCTTTCTTCTCTTTCTAGAAACTTCTAGCTATGTAGCCATTTATTTGACATCACTTTTTTTCAGTCAGAAAAGCACAAGGCAGCCTTATTTCATAGTAAACAAATACATAAAAACCCCTACTATTTTAACTATTTTAATGTTTAGAAAGACATTTCTTCAATATTTTTTATGAAAAAAGAGGCATAATCATTTATACGAGCACCAATAAAAATGAAAACAAAAAATTTAAGTATAAAACTCACAAGATATGTACAGGATCCTTACATAGAACACTATAAAATGATATTAAAAGAAATTTTAAAATATTTAACATGGATAATGGGGAGATATTTTGTATTTATCTATTATAAAATTCAACATTGCTAAAATATATATTTTTCTCAACTTTGGGATTGCACTGAATCTGTATTGGAGCCACAGGTTCAATGCAATACCAGTGAAAAACCCCAGAAAGTTATCTGTGGGTTCTAAAGCTTATAAACTGATTTTAAAGCTTATAGGGTAAGGCAAAATACCCAGGGTTTATATGTAAACTCTAGAATGATGAAGGAAGAGAGTTGGAAGTTGACACTACCTGACTTTCAAGGCTTGCTGTAAAGCTACAGTAATCATGAAGATGTGGCATTAGTGAAAGAGTGTAAGTACTAATGGGGTAAAATAGAAGGCCAAGAGCTAGTCCTACATGGATATACTCAAGTGATAGTTGGCAAAGGCAATGCAATGGCATAAAGACAGTCTTTTTGAAAATTTGTGCTGGAACAATTGGATATCTGTATAACAAAAGAAAAATCTAGACATGACTCTACACTTTTTATAAAAAATTGATTCAAAACAAATCACAGACCTAAATGTAAAACATGAAACTATAAAATTTCTAGAAGAAAACTAGAAAAAAGTTCATTTGTTCTTAGATAAAATTCCAAAAGCATGAATCTATGAAATAAAACATCAGTGAGTTGGACTTTGTTAACACTTAAAAGTTTTTTTCTGCAAAAGACATTTTTAAGAGACTGGAAAGACAAACTACAAACTGTGAGAAAATCTTTGCAAAACAAATATCTGCTAAAAGACTTGCATCCAAAATGTAAAAAGAACTCATAAAAACTTAACAATAAGAAAATAAACATTTTCATGTAAAAATGAGTAAAAGATTTGAAGAGGTTTCATCAAAGAAAATACACAGATGGGCAAATAAGCTTCTGAAAATATGTTCAACATCATATGGCATTAGGAATTGCAAATTAAAATAACAATTAAAACCACTGTACACCTGTTAGAATGGCTAAACTCCAAAAAACCTGACAATACTAAATGCTAGCAGAGATGTGGAGCAATAGAAATTGTCATTCATTGTTGGTGGGAATGCAAAACAGCTCATCCACTTTAAAGGCAATTTGGTAGTTTCTTACAAAGCTAAACATAGTCTTTCCATATGATTCCACAATTATGATCCTTAGTATTTACTCAAATGAGTTGAAAACTCGTGTCCACACAAAACCTGCACATGAATATTTATAGTAGATTTATGCATAATTGCCCCAAATTGGAAGCAACCCAGATATCCTGCTGTAGGTGTGTGGATAAACAAATCATGGTTCATCTCTGCAATGACTTCCCATTCAAGTGAAAGGAGAGAGAGGGCTCTCAAATGCACATTACTGAATGTAAGAAGACAGTCTGAAAAGCCCCATACAATGTGATCCCAATCTTAGCTCACCTGGGAAAAGGAAAACAACAGAGAGACAGTATTTGCTGCTGGTTCAGGGAGAGAGGACTGTGTTATGGCTTGTGTCTAGATGTCCCCCAGAGCTTCATGCTGCCACAGAATGGGCTTTTTCAAAGGTGGCTAGATCTAGAGTGTGTGATGCTGGGATTGATTTATGGTGCAATGTTAAGATCAAGGACTCTGGAATTAAGAGTATGGGTGCTGCCTGCCCTGAGTAGGCTGGATAAGATATAAGGGACAGAAAGAGTTTTGGTCATCCCTTCTTGCTTTGCTACCTTCTAATCTCCATCAACTGTTTTCCCTCTGTGATGCCACCCTGCCTTGGAGCCAGCCAATTATGACTAAAACATTTTGTACTGTGAGCTAAATAGGCTTTTCTTCCTTTCACTTTGGGTGTCAGGTATTTTGTCTCAGCAGTGAGAAAAGTAACTAAGGGTGGATAAACAGGTAAAACACAGGGAAACTTTGGGCAGTGGAACTGTCCTGTGTGGCACTGCAGCAGCAGAAACTTTCCACTGATACCACGCATGGACTCTAACACATCCAACTTACAACACGAAGAATGAATCTGTGCAAGTAAACAAAAAACATGTTGGGTATCAGAATCTCTCTGCATTTATTTAGTGGGATGTTTGGCACGTTGTCTAGGTTGTTCTTAGGGCCTTTGCCCTCCCTTCAAAGAGTAGCAGGTCTGTCTGCTGCACCCTCACTGGGTCTGCCTGAGTCCTCACCTGCTCTGCTGAAGCTGGGCCTCTCTGGAGCTCAGCAGGTAGATTTAGCCATCTCTGAAAAAGCCAGTTCTAAGGCTGCAGGAAGCTTTGGGGGAACTTCTAGACACACTGAGTGGGAGGGAGGGGGAAAGGAGTGTCACTGAATCTCATGAAGGCAGGGGATGGGGCTGGAGGACCACTGGGACTACGACCATGACCCTCATTGTGTCACTGGCCCAGGATCCCAGCACTTGGAGTTTGGTAGTTTTGAAGGGTAAACCTCTCCCCGGGGACAGCCAGGGAAAAGTATGCTGAGAAGGCTCAGCAGATGGAAATGGATCACTTCTAGTTTCTCAAGGGGAGAATCAAGGAATTGATAGAAAAAATATTTGAGGAAAAAAAATATTTACAGCTAGAGTTTGCTGAATATTTGTGAAGCAGTCTTTGTGGGGAGATTAGGAAGAGAGTCCGGCTAGCTCAAGGACTGGGGAGCATGCCTCTTGTAAATGCCAGGTACTCATCTGCTGACTCACCTCTCTTACCAGGTGAAGGTCTCCATGGGGGTGTCACCCTCAACGCTTCCTGCCTACTTGCCATAGTCTGAATGTGGTCCCAAGAATGCATGTGCTTGAACTCACTCCCCAGCACAAAAGGGTTGAGAGGTGGGTTTTGCCCTGGTGCATGGATTAATGCCTCCTTAGGAAGGATGTGCAGGAGTGGGGTCACACTTTTCCTCTCTTCTGCTGTGTGAGGACTCCACCCTTGTCCCTTTGTGTCCTTCTGTCTCTTGCCACATGAGAACTCAGCAAGGCGGGTCTCATCTGATACTATCACCTTGACCTTGGACTTGCCAGCCTCTAGAATTGTGAGAAATCAAATTTTTGTTCTTATAAACTTCCCAGACTCTAGTATTTTGTTATGCAGCACAGAATAGGTGAAACCACTGCTATAGTCTGTTTCTGCAATTAGAAACAGCTCAGCCTGGGAGCCCAGGTGGCTTTCACGGAGCACAGGCTGCCTGAGGGCAGCTGGGCTGAGCCACTCCACTGGCACATCTGCAAGCTGACTGCCCAGAGCTGCTTCCTGTGGCTCCCTTGGCTGAACCATCCTGCAGTTTAGTGAGCTCTCCATGTGTCTTCCAAAGTTTTGCTTCTCTTCTACTTATGTTACTTATAATTAGTTTCTGCTCAATCCTATAGTGCATGTGTCTGCTCTCCTGGCCCTTTCCTGCCTCTCACTCCGTTGGTTCAGTGTGGCTGGCCCTTGCCCCTTGCCGAGGGAGTCACACGCTGGTGCCAGGGCAGAGACCTCCTGGGGGATGTGTCATGCGACCAATTCTCAAGAGTCAGATGGCCTTGCTCACTCCTGACACACAGCCCCAGATGTGATGAGGCTGAGACTGCACTCTGAGCTCTGTGGTTCCCCACAGGAAACTTCCTATTTAACAGAATACCCCCTTGAGTGTTGTTTTCTGGAGTTTTCAATAGCCAAGAGAATTTGTGTAGAAATGAACACAGTTCTGGGATTAGTAAGAGTAGGTCAGTCTTAACTGAATTAAGACATAGTTAAGATGTGAGTATGAAGGGAGGGAAGTTTATGCCCACAGAATCCTTTTTGCTGTTTTTAGGTGAGTAGCTAGACAAGATGACATCCACGGCATTAGTTTTCAGGAGCTGTGTGACACGGAGGTGGCTTCAATCATGACATCATTATTAGCTGTACTACCACAAGATGCTGTAACTAAAGTACCAGACTTGGTGGAGACTGGGGGTCAGCATGGCTGTATACTGGCCAGGCTCTTTTCCAAGTTGTGCATGGCTGTGTTCCTGTTCCATCCTCCCTCGGTGGATGGAAAGGAAGCGAGCACTCTCCTGCTCTTCTCTGGGTGCTAATCCAATTGTGGGGGCTCCTTTTGCCACTTACTTATCTCTACAAAGTCTCAGCTCAGTCACATGAAGGATGAGAGTTCAACATATGAGGTATTGGAGTCCAGAGCACTGGTTATAGTAAGGAGAGCCCAAAGGCACATGGAGTGAGTCTTACCTAATGCAGAATATATTCTATCATTTTTAATCCCATCATGACAGCCCTAAAATAATTTGAAATAATTGAAAGTTACAACATTTGAAGCTAATACTACAATTCATTTTCTACTTACTGATAGTGTCACCCACTCAAACTAGGATTTGTTGCTAAGGAGTGGTTTGCTGGTGGGGCCATTTACCAAGGTGTGCGGGGTGGGAAAAGCTGCAAGAGGTAGTGTGGTACTTGGGGTTAGAAAGCCTGGGTGGTGTGACCCACTCTTGGCCAAGGGAGCAGCAGTTTCCAGAAACTGGAAGGAGAGAGCTCTGTGGGTGAGACCTTTCACTGAAATGACCTTTCATGGGAAGACAGTGCTGGCCTAGGGAGCTGGTGCCCAGGGGTAAATACCACACCATGCTCCTCTCCTGCCCTAAGCTCTTATTGAATTACCTGTAGCCTCAAGAATTTAGAGGGTAGGGCACCACTGGGTGTGACCCAGACAGGGCAGAGACCCTGGTAGAGCTGTGGCTGGCTTGACTCCCCTCCCTCCGATTCATAGGCAGAGATCTTTACTCCAAATGTCAGAATGTTAGGAGATTGGGCACTTAGGGTGAGGAAGCAGTCAAGGCCTGAGAGTGAAGCCTTGAGCAACGGGACCCACCAGTGCCCTTATCATGGGACCCGGAAGAATTCTCTCATCCTCTTTCTGCCTAATGAGAACACAATGAAAAGATGCCAGCTGTGAACCAAAAAGAGCGCCCTTCCGATACTTAATCTGCCAGCATTGATCTTAGACTTCCAACCTCCAAAGCCTTGAACAGTAAGAGTTGTTTAAGCCACCCACATTATGGCTTTTTGTGGTAAGAGACACAAGGAGATTATCATGACCCTGAAAGTGGTGTTACCTAGCGGTGTCCTAGCCATCAGGACCTCACAGTGCAATGCATTACTCATGTTTGTGGTGGCCCTGGGGTGACCACACCAACTGCACTGCAAGTCGTATAAAAGCTGAGGGATTATGTATGGTACATGCATGTAACGATAATGATGCTATGGAACCACTACATACATTCTTGGCTTGTGTATTTACTATAATGCGTGTGCATATGAGTGTGTGTGTGTGTGTGTGTGTGTGTGTGTGTGTTTGTGGTTCTGGGGATTGAACCTAAGGTTGTCACGCTAAATTACACCTCCAGCCCTTAAGCTATTTTTTATTTTGATACAGGTCTCACTATGTCACTAAGTTGCCCAGGCTGGGCTTGTACTTGTGATCCTCCTGCTTCAGCCTTGGATCACAGGCCTGCACTAGCGCGCCTGGCAACAACCCCAAACACCTGATGCTCCCAACCTCTCGTCTCATTGCACAAGTGAGCACATGGTGTGACCGACCGGCACCACCGGGGTGTGAATAAGTACACTCTGTGACACGTTCACCATGACCAGACTGCTCAGTGGAGCACTTCTCACATGTCTCTAGCTCTATGGAAAATAGGACTGTTGTTTAGCTGCCCAGTTAACCAGCCCTGGAGCTGCCTCCTCTGAGGCAGCTGTTGTGTGAAATCAGGAGCGCCCTTTGTGGTGGGCCCTTATTTTATTGTTGCAGACACTTGATTACCTAAGCAAAGCTATTCCTCCACATTCCTGGCTCAAAGAATAAATTCTATTCATCTGGGAAGAGACCCTCTGCTCTTGGGAGAAGTGGGCTCAGTCTCCAAACTAAGGATATAAATGGATGAAAAAAGAGGCCTTCGAGAGGCCTCTGAGAAGTGCTTTTCTTCCTAACAAGAGAGGACCAGGTGGGCACGAAGGTTCTGCCCTCAGCAACCCCTTGGAAACAGCCACAGTAGGGTGTGTTGCTAGGGAAGTAGCTGTTGACAAAACAGAAAGAACCCAGGGGGAGCAGCCTGAGCTGCTCGCTGGCCTCTGAACCACCTGCACTTGGGGTTTTCAGTGAGAGCAATTTAGGGCTGTGATTTGCGACCACAGGTTGGGGGTTACCCTAAAGGAATTGTGAGGTACTCAGGCTTAGTCTAGGGCTATGGGAGGGGGTGACAGAGGGCTGGTGGATTTAAAGAGTGAGGCAGATTGGTTTTCCAGTCCAAAGGAAAGGGGTGCGCAGAGAGATGGGGAACTGAAATGAACCAGACTATCCAGTGAAAGTGGGGAGAAGCTGTATCCTATCCATGCCTCGTAAGGCTCTGAAGCCCCAGGCTGTGTGGGACTGGGCCTGGCCATGGGGTGTGGTGTTGTGTAGGAGAGATGTCCCAGATGACCACTGGAGTGAACAAAGATGGGGACAGGGATTTCAGCTAGTGGGGGAGGGACAGGTACTACATCAGAAACTGTGGGAAAGAGGTCACAGCTATCCCAGAGGACATGTGGGGTGTCGTCACTGGAAAACCAGAGAATGTAGCGAAGGAGGTCAGGGGCTGTGGTGTCACCTAGGTGAGTAGCCCGGTTGGTGCCCCAGACTGGGGTGGCTTGGGGAAAACGGGCCAATGTGTTACCTCATCTCCCAGAGGGTTTGTACCCACCTGGAAGTTGGCCACTACCCTTTATGTTTATCTGATTTCTATGCCTGGGAATCAAATACTTGTTTTTAAATTTGATTCAGCAGATGTTTGCTGAGCCCATACTCTGCCCCAGGCAGCTTGCCAGGCACTAGGGAGAGAGAATGAACATTTGTTGAAAGGAGGCGTGTAGGAGTCCGTGTGAGCCACCTGAAACTGTTGGCAAGTAGGGCACAGCGCACTTGAGGAGGGGCTCCCATGCCAACCACCAGAGGGCAGAAAAAAGTACCCTTTTGCAGAAGCTGTACCCCAGTTTGCTGGAGCCCAAGACCAGCCTCTAGGGACCCAGGGCCCATGAGGGAAGCAGAGATCCAAAGCCACTGCTTGTAATGATTTTTGATCCTGTGCTTGCAGTTGGCTCAGTTTTGTTTCTGGTTTTGTTTTCCTTCCTAAGATAGCTCACAAATCAGAGCATCACTCAGTCATGCTAACTGTGACAGCATGAGGCTTCTGTCAGATTACTGCGGGGCCTGTGACCTGAGGATGGAGCTCTTTGAGCTATAAAAGTGTGTTCTTTTCCATGAACGAACATCATTCAAGAGCCTTAAAATGTACCAGGGGTTCCCAAGAAAATGGAAGGGGTGGTTTCTGGCAGGTGGTCTCTCCTCGCCACCTTCGATTTGGTTGGGGTAATTGTGAAATGACTAGGTCTCCCTAACTGAGGGAGATAGCGGGGGGACATCTACTCCACACATGGGTCAGAGCTCAGAACTGCACCTGTTTCTCAGTCCTTGGGTAACTGGGGTGGGATAATTAAATGGCTTTGGGTATGGAGAAGTAGCCATTCTCCTTTATCTCATTTTCCTGTTCCCATTCTTTTATATTTTTTACCCTTGGGTATGGTTGCTCCGTAATGACCAGAAAACCTTGAGTCTTTGCTTTGCTTTGGTGTGGCTTGATGTGGGTCCCATCTGCAGTGGAATGAGCTCAGGTTTGCCACAAAGGAGCAGCTGGCAGAGATACCTAGAGCACAGGGCAGGGGACAGAGCCAGAGCAAGTTAAAAATCCCCATCTTCTTTATGTGAGGATTTGCAACTAACGTGCTATCTAAACTTTCTGTGGAATGCTCACATGGGTGACTTGCTGTGTTATTTTGGGATCACATCCTAAGTATTTTTAAAAAAATTCCAAAGCCATACTTACAGTTGAAAATTTTTTATCTCCAAGCATTAGTTCTGTCCCCAGGTCTTGGCCTTTGGGAGAGGTGGGTAAGAGTCTCGGGCCATGGACTCAGAGGAGTAGGAGTAGGAGTCCAGTAGGGCACACGGAAATGTGACTATTTGAGCTAAACCTTCAGTTTATTTCTGCAGTCAGAAATGTTTTTCAGTTGGAAATCACTTCATATTTTTAGAGGAAGTGACAGACATGCGCAAAGTGTAGATAGAAAAAATTTTGTATGATTGCTAAAGAATTTCTCCTGGAAAACCATTTCCAGTAGAAAGTGGTGTTCTGTAGTGAGGTTTTGAACAAGAAAAATGAAATATGCTATTGGCTGAGATAAAATCAACCTCACAGAGAACAAAGCAAAACTACATTTATTTGGGGCTTATCAGGACTGCAATCCAGGAGACATAAAATTCGAGTCATCTTGAAAATGTGTTTTGGGTTTTAGAAGACAGTGGCTGTTTCTCTACCTTCAACTGCAAGGCTGACCATTAATTACATCTCTCATTTGTCAAGGATGGGGATTGGTGCCACAAAGGTCAAACTGTCTTGTAAGAAAGGATTGGGTGCAGTCTTAAGCAAAGGGATGGATGGCTCTGCTCACAGCTGGAAAGGCAGGTGTTCAGCCCGGGTCACAAGGTCTCTGTACTTCTAGCTGCATGCGCAGCCTCTGGACTGCACTGTAAATACCTGCCCCAAAGGAGGTGCAGTTTATCTTCTGGAGGGGACAGAGGAGTAAAGCAAGCTCAGTCACAATCCTTGGATGCCCAGGTGTGATCATCTTGTGGGCTGGCTTCGGGGATTTGAATGGTGCTGGTGACACCATGCAGCCCTGGCCTGAGCTGAGGTGGCCCGTCCTGCCAGCTGTTGATGAATGCACTCCTTACGTGGGGGGAGCAAGGCAACATCCCTGACCACTTGACCATGGCAGCTGTTGTGATTGGGAGCACAGAGATGCATTCTGCCCTCTCTGTCCTTCAGGCCTGGCTTCTTCCTGTGCTTTCCGGCAGGGGAGGGCAAAGGAAGGACCAGCTGATCGGCAGGAAACAGGCCAGGACAACCCTGGCACTGTCTCACCAGGAGCTGTTTATCTGGCACACGAGGTATGGGAGAGACACCGGAATGGTCAGCTGCTGGCTTGGTCCAGGTATTTTTCCTTTGCAACGCTTGGTGCTTCTCTTTTGTAACGGTTGGAGGGATTCTTTTGTTCGAGTCTTTCCTTTTCCCACAGGAATATAACATAGACTCAGTTCCTGAAATACACTTAAGACATCGGTTCAATGACATTTTACATGTGCATCCACCTCTGCAACCAGCACCCAGGTCAGGATTTCAACTCTTCAAGCCTCCCCGAAGACTTCCCTGCACCCCACCCTCTCAGTCCACCTTAGGGTTAGGGTTAGGATTAGGGATAGGGTTAAGGTTAGGGTTAGGGTTAGGGTAGGGTTAGGGTTAGGGTTAGGGTTGGGGTTAGGATTGGGGGAATACTCTGTGGGTGTCTGCATGGATCCTGGAGGCATAAACTTGGGGTGTATGTCCGGCTCTGGCTCTTTTCTTTCTGGCACTGTTCTCTTGCTCTGTTTCCCAGCCCCCATGAGCAAAGTCGCTTTGCTCTGCCACACCCTTCCACTACAAAGTTCATGCCTTGAAGCTGGCTGGCCAGGGACTGAATCCCCTTATAACCTGAGCCACAGTAAGCTTCTCTTCAAACTGTGTATTTTCCTGCAATGGGAAAGCTGCCCGGTTCAGGATGGCCAAAGCAGAAACAAAAGAGCAGCTCAGGAACCCAAGTGAGAGATGATGGCCTTAGTAATGGAGGGAGAAGTGATAAAATTCAGGTATGGCAGGCTGGATTTGTGCTGGAATGGGTGCTCTGTGTGTGTGTGTGACAGAAAGAGATAGAGATAGAGAGAGAGAGAGAGAGACAGAGAGAGAGAGAGAGAGAAAGAGAGAGAGAGAGAGAGAGAGAGAGAGAAAAAGAGAGAGAGAGAGAGAGAGAGAAAGTGTTCCAAATGCTGTGTCCTCTCCAAACCTGGTGTCGAGATCCTGCCCCACAGTATGATGGCGCTGGGAACTGGCGCTGTGGGAGGTGATGAGGTTGTGAGAGTCAGGCTCCCAGAGATGGCATCAGCATCCTCTGCATGTGAGTCGGAAATCTGCATCCCAACAGAGGGTCCTCACCAGAACTGGCCCTTCCAGCACCCAGAATTTTGGGCTTCTACCTCCAGAACCATAAGAAATAAATGTCTGCTGTTTAAGCTCCATCTCTGGGACTTTGCTACAGCAGCCCTGACAGACTAAGATGAGGAGACTCTGACACTTAACAGGTTAGGACAGCGGGGAAGAACCAGTTGTGGAAATTTAGAAGGAACAGAGGAAAGAGGGGCTGTTCTGGAAGTTGGAGGAGGCAAGAGCTTCTGGCAGGAGTGGGGGACGTCCCTCCCTGCTGCGTGTGCTGTGAATTCCAGGAGAATGGAGGTGGGGAGGGGCCCTGGGGATGGCTGAGGATTAAACAAATCGATGTGCTTGCAACAGGGCCTGGGCCCTGCAAGCTCTCAATGCCAGTAATGACCACTATTGCCAATATTAATTGCTATGTTTGATTGCCTTAGCATTAATGTTTTAACATCTATCCATACAAAGATGTTACTCAACATGTGCAACCCTGGGATATCAGAGGGATTCTGGTTCTCCTAGAACCAAAGAAAACCTTTCTGTGCTTTGAGCAGGAGAGAAGCATCCTGATTTCTTCATTACTCCATTATTCTGGAGAGTGTCCTGTTGCATACTCTCCCCTCCAGACTTAGCAGTTGCTCTGACCAAAGCTTGTTTCCCACCTTCTGCCTTGCTGTGTAACTCTTCTGTGTTCTCTTCCCTAAGTGCACTGCACAGGGCCATTCCTGTGTCCTCTTATGGTTCTACGATGTAGGGAGTGATGATGTATCTACCTCATGATTACAAAGGCCTTCTGTCTCTTCTTTTTTTCTTCCACCACTTCTCTTCAGCTCTGATTTTTTCCTGCCAGATGAGTAAGTTCATCTACTAGAGGACTACATGTGTGACCTTTGCAAAAATACCCAGGTGTCTATGACCTGAGACCCTGCGCGTCTTATGTTGCTAAGGAGTTGCTCTTGATGCCTCACACCTGGGCTCCCCATCCTACAGGCATGGAGAGTGGACAGTCAGGTGGTCACTTATTTCTGCCAGTCGGGAGCATCTGGCAGAATCTTGTGAGGGAGTGACGGGCGATGCTGCTCTTTTCTCTTAAGTTCTACATGCTACCTTGCTTGACTTTGCCTGTTCCCACCTGGCCTCTGGCCACTGCCATGACAGAAGTTTCATGTGGTGCATTTGCAGGACAAAGAAGATAGATAAAAGTCCAATCCACCTGGAGTCTTTGGGTCAACCTGGAGGAAGACATGGTGGCCTGGACTCCTGACTCTGTCCAAGATGAACCAGGGCTTCCAGGGTGATGGTGAGCTGGCTGTGATAGATCTTTGTTATTCAAGTCAGAAGCACAGGACTTTTGATTACTTTGAACCCTATATTTCCATAAAGAAGGGCTTTGAGGTTTTCCTCATAAGGGTTTCCTGTGCACTGAATGCAGCTCTAAGACACCAGGACCTCTTGCATGAGTACCTGGCACTTGCAGGCTGGCTCATGTCCTGCTCAGATGTTGAGTAATAATCACTGAACAAATAGGCCTGTCCTCCTCTGCTGCTGTGACAATGGGCCAGGTGGCTTGTAGACACAGAAAGTTATTTCTGGAGACTGGGATGTCCGATGTCAAGGGCCAGCAGGTTTGATGTCCAGTGAGAGTGCCCATCCTGGCTCATACATGGCTACTTTCTTGCTGGGTCTGCATGTGGTAGGAAGGGTGAGGGACTCCTCTGGGGTGTCATCTGCACATGCTCCAACCTCATGACCTAAAGCCCCTTCAGAGCCTCACCTCTGAACACCATCACATTGGGAACTGGGTTCCACCTAGGGATCAATGGGTAAAAGGTACTCTGTCAATCGCAGTGTCCAAAAACAAACTTCCTATCATTCCCAGCCCCGTTCTCTCCTGCAACTTTCCCTGTCTCAACAAAGACAATGTCATCCTTCTATTAGTTCAAAATTTGACTTTGTCTCTTGCCTCACATACTAAAATATAAGTCCGGGATCTGATCCTTTCTGAGATCCTGTGCTTACAGAATGGGCCTGAACTACCTTTGCTACTCACTCAGAATCTTCAGAAGTTTCGTAAGTGATCTCACAGCTTCCCTGCTCGCCTGCCTCCACTTTCTACTCACCTCTGTCAATTCTCCGCCTGGTAGCCAGGGTGATCTGTGTTCCTGTAACAGGTCCACTCCCTGCTCAAGCTCTCTGAGGGCACCCACTGCACACAGACAGCAACCAAGGCCTTCATCCTGCCCTCAAGTCCCTGCACAACCTGGCCTGCTTATTCCTCAGCCCTGCCCTGTATCCTCTGGCCCTATACCCTCTGCCTAGCTGGCCTCCCTGCGGTCCCTGGAGTGGGTCTGGCACAGCCCAGCCTCAGGGCCTTTGTATCCACCGATTCTCCTTGCTGAGGAACACTTCTGGGGTGGCTTCTCATTCTGTCCCCACTATGCCATCTTCTCTGGAAGGGTTTCCCTTGGAGCTAATAGGACACAGTGGGGGATTAGGAGAGAGACTGAAGAGTGAAATTTCACTTATTCCGGAATAAGCGAGGAGTGTTTCATTATGGATTGAGTGAAGCTATCAAAGGTAAAATGAGGAGGATTAAATATGTTGTTTTGAAATAACCATTCTTGGCCATAGGATCAAAGGCAGGTCCAAGGTGGAACTTGTATGGACACACGGCCTTGTGGGAGTGTCCCTGGGCCTGGCCATGGCTCTGCAGGAGTCTTCTGTAACAGTTCTATCAGCCACATGTGTTTGAGGTTCCCTACTTCAACGCCTCCTCATTTTACTTATTGCTCCTTATTTTTAGGGTGCTTTGATACCAGGGACTCCATTTTGATTCTGACAATCAAACCACCCTGTGTACAAGTCAGTTTCCTGTCCCTCTGTTCCTCACCCTTCAGGCCCTTTCTCCTCCCATTTTGTTTTTCTCTATGTGTTCCTCCCCTGGAGAGCAGGAGAATGGTTATCCCGTGGATCTGAGGTCGGCCAGGAACATCCACAGCTTGACCTCGTCATGTTTTAGCTGGGTGATGGAAGACACAGATCTGCCTGCCAGTGTCCTCAGCCTTTCCAGCTGATTGGACAGCGTAGTATACACGACTGAGACCCAAAATGGACTGAGGATCCATTTCTCATCTCTTGGTGAGGACTCTGTGCAAAGAGAAACTTACTTTTCTCTTAGGTTTTTGGTACTTTGGGAGCTACTGGTGACTACATGGCCATGTGACAGGAGGTGTGATGAGATGGTACAAGCATGGCCTTGAGCTCATCAAGGGCCCACAAGACAGGACAAAATGGCAACGGGATGGACCAGATTCTCCCAGGCGCAGGTGGTAGCTGGAAGTTCATGGTCCAGAAAACCTGGCTTCTGCTAAAGCAGTGTTGTCAAAATAACAACACTGCTTTAATTAGATATTTTATAACTTCTTACCCATGCTGAGCCATTTTTACAGAAAGCAGTTCAGTGTGAGATTTAAGGGAAAAACTATGCAACTGTTGATACTGCCTCATTGCTTTAAACAGCGAAAGCTGGCAAAATATAAATATTCTCCAACAGTAAAATGAGAGGGTGAGTTACAGCATGTCCATGCATGAGCAAGTCATGTAGCCTTTAAAAATCATTTTTAAAACAACTTTTAGTACAGTGGAAAATGCTCATGATATAATGGGGATACAAATTTATATAAACAGTGTAATTCTGACACTGTGTTTTAAAAGCCTTTACAGATAAAGAGATTGGAATGAAATACACTGACACACAATAAAGTGTTTTTCTGGATGGTCAGATCATGATTCATTTTAATTTTCTTTTTTACCTCATTGAATTTTTCCAAAGAATTTTTATTTTTGTGATTAGAAGAAAAAGCAATTTTTAAAGACAAGAAAAAATAGCAGAATGCCTTGGGCTCATTTGTTAAATACTTGGCCCCCTACATAGTGTTATTGGGAGGTGCTGGAACCTTTAACATGGGGTGGGGGGGCCCGAGCCTGAGGCCTTTAGATCATTGTGGGTGTAGCTCCAGGGGAGAGGAGAGCAGCTCAGGCCACTCCCTGTTCTCTTTTGTTTCTTGGCCAGAAAATTGAGTGCTTTTTCTCTGCTGTGTTTTCCTGCCACTATGCACTGCCCTGCTACAGCCCCAAAGCAATGGGGCCAACCAGACTTGGTCTGGAGTTTCTGAGACCATGACTCCAAATAAACTTTTCTCTTTATAAGTTGATCTTCTTAATCATCTTGTTATAGTCACAGGAAACTGATGAGCACATCGCTAATCACCAGTTTGAAACTTTCCTTAAAATTCAGCTATCCTTCCTGCATTACGGCCCAGATGGCATTGGTTTCATCATGAATTAGAGCTGCTTCCTTATCCAGCTTCACTGTTGGGCTTGGGCTCCTGGATGGCAGAGCCCAAATGGTGGACCTTGCTGATTCCTATGGTGCCCTGAGTAGGGCACATCTGCCACTCAGTTCAACCTCAAGTAGGTTGAACTACAAGTATGTGACACAAGTCTGGCACTAAGGGCTGCAGGCAGAGAAGAGAAGAGATGAAAGAGAGTTCAAGAAGTCGCCCTAAGGAAGGCATTGTCCAGGGGGGTGGTACAGATGATCCACTTTACCTCCCTGGACTTCACTCCACTTGTCGGTAAAGCAGGAATGGAAATGGTCCCCTTCTCATGGTGCTGAGTGGAAGTCACACGGCTTAGCAGAGGTAAAGTGCTCTCAGCAGCACAGGGAGTGTGGAAGGTACCAGAGCAGCCACTGTCCCTCTCTGGATGCTTTCGCCCAAGGGCACCCTTCGGAAGAGCCCATGGCCAGCAGGGACCGGGCTCCGTAATTGTGTGACAGAGGCTGCCTTTGGCTTCTCCATTTTGCTGCCACATCCTACTTTTTATCTGCTTGTTTGCAAACTTCTTTCCTCTTTGGGGTCATAAACCCCCTGAAATGGAGAATTTATTAAACTTTATATTCCCTCTGATACATGTGTCTGGCAGATACTAAATAAAACATATTTAATTAATCAAAAGTAATGTGTTTGTTTTTCTTCCCAGGTGCCCTGCTTTTTCTTTTTAAATCACAGAGTCCTTAAGTTCCAGTGGAAATAGCATCTGCTGTAAAGCCAGTTCTGAGGGGGAGATGTCCTTGGCTTCATCCTCAGGGCAGGATTTAGGAGATGGAGCCAGAGGTCCTCTGTCCACAGCTCACAGTGGGGCACCAGTGACCACACTCTGGAGCCCAGGGCCCCTCACAGCTCTCCCTCCAGAGACTGACCATCAGTGCTTCCTCTTTCCAGGCACCTGTGCTGCCCACCCTCAGTAAAGTTTCCAGTGAATGCCAATTTACCAGTCACAAACTTCAGCTGGCCCCGGGCTGGACACTTCCGCTCAGCTGGTGTCTTGCCAGGTAGTTAGGAAACTGGAGAAGCACAGGGCACATATCAGAGCAGGAGAGAATTGGTGGCCTTTCTTCTGTTCTTGTGGCAGGACACAGTTCATATAAAGAAACCATGCTGGAGGTCCCCAGGAAGTGAGGCCAGCCTCAAATTCTAAGTGTCTTTCTGAGTCACTGGCCTTGTTAGGTTAGGCAACTCCATTAACACACTCCATCTGAACGCTAGCCTCCGACTGAGGGAGAAGCCAATGGGTTGTGGCCTTTCACCCTTGTGCAGCAAGGTGGGAAACCCTGTGGAAATGATCCCCTGCACTTTTGCCAGCATAAATGTTCATTGACAATGACCCCGTTGCTTGGCTGATTTAGGAACCTCTGGAGAAAGCTTCCTGTTTAATCTGCAAATAAGGCGTTCAGTGTGATCGTGGGGTGGCTGTCATTCACCCTGGCGTGGGAGCTTGTGTCTGGCTGCTGCCTGACTCATGGGCTGAGCTCGCCTGCCACCGGATGTCACAAATAACTCTGCTATTCAAAAGAGGAGGAATGTTAGCAGCAGGGCTTGGAGGTGATTTTTTTTTTTAATTAAAGACCTTATTTATATGTCTTCCTGAGTATTCTAAACTGTTCCAGGGGGAGACACAATGATCTCTGTTTAACTGGTGAGGTGGAGGAAACAAAAACCACATTATGTGTAATACCCCTGAAGCCAAATTACAATATTTACCTCCGCATGTTGACTTGACGTGCGTAATTATCTGTGCTTAGAACAGAAAATGGAAGAAAAGGTTCAATGAGCAGCCACCTGTGTGGTGAATAATGTTGTTCCAACAGACACAAAAGTTGCGGGGGAGGCTTTAGGAAGTGGGGGAAAGCGTAGTTAGTGAGGATCCTTTGGTACAGAGCGAAGGCACGAGCAGGAGAGGGTGCTGGCCATACTGTGGAGGCAGGGCTGGGAACAGAGGGTCCCCCTGCCTGCCCCACCAGTGATGGTGAGTCATCCTTCAGGAATCAGGTTGCCCTCCCGCTCTGAACCACCACTGATGTCCAGAGGGTTCCTTTGTCAAAGATCAGGATCAAGAAGCAGCAGCACAGCAAGGCAAGCTCAGGGTGCATCTAGAGTCCTAAGGCAAAGAATTACGGACCGTTCTCTGAAGGTCCCCCTCGGTCTTGGTGGCTTCCTCCAGGTTGCACAGACACACAGAGACCCAGAGTAAGGTGCACACAGTCCAGCTCTTGCTTTGCTATCCCCTCCTCATTCCCACAGTTTGGACAGCTCTCTTCCAACTCTCCCTATGGAACTGAGCTCAACTCCTTTGGGCACACTGGCCACTCACTTCCCACTTTCCATTCCGTACCAGGTTTTTCAGGAATACTTCCCAGCACATCACTTTCACATGCACCTGTGCACCCTCAAGGAAGAGCTGAGAAACATTCCCATGTGCCAAATACAGAACTCTGGTTCCAGCCACAGCAGATTGGCCCAAGAAGGAGGTTCCAGTCCAAAGCAAACAAATAGTTCAGGGGTTGCCTGAAGCAGTCTGTCTAACAATACTGGGCCTAAGTGCCAATGAATTGCACCAAACACATACTCTCCTGCTCAGTTCAAATCTGGATGCACAGAAAAGCAGAAGCAACAATGGTGAGCAGCCATCGCATCAACATGGCAAAGCCTTCAGCCAATGGAGCAAAGCTAGTCGCCACACTGGTATTGTGTCTTCTCAGGTAGTCTGCCTTGTGCCTGTCCAGTCTGCTGAGGCCTGGCCCCCTTGCTTTGTACATTACACAACCTGCCCTTCTCTCACCCAACAGACCCAATGTGATGCATGTGTCGGCTTTGTGTTGCTGCAGCAGAATCCCTGAGGCAGCAGACTTAAAAGGAGAAGAGGATTACTTAGTTCATGGTTCTGGAGGTTCCAGTCCTATACCCAGCAGCTTCATTGCTCTGAATTCCAGTGAGGCACCAGGCTGGTAATGGGGGAAAACATGATTCAGAAGGAGCCACTCACAAAAGCAAACCAGGAAGCAGGGAGAAGGAGAGGAGGCAGGGCTGGACCTGCAGCCCCCTTGGAGGACACATCCCCAGTGATCTAAAGACCTCCCATAGGGCCACATCCCTTAGGAGTCCACGCTCCTCCCAGTGGTGTCACATAGGGGACTGAGCCTTGCACATAGGGTTTTAGGGGATGTCACCCCCCTCCAAACCACAGCAACCTAAAAGAAGGTCAAGAATATGGAAAAGAACACAGAAATGCTGTCATCTCATGGGTGGAGGTCAAGGGTGCTGACAAACACCCCACAGTGTGCATAGTTGGCCCCGATAAGGAATTATCCAGCCCCAGGGGTTACTAATGTGTCTCCTGAGGGACCCAGACCACAGCAGGTCTGCCCGCTTTGCCCTTAGCCCCGAAGAAGCAGGGACAGAAGGGCCAGTAATGAGCGTGAGATATGGCAGGGCAGGACAAAGCTCAGCTTCATCATTGTTCCCTGGGCAGAGCAAAGATGATTCTCCTCTAGGGGAAATCCCAGGGGCGCAAAAGTCGCTCATTTCTCAGTTCTAGCTCCACACCTACTCCGGTTTCCCCAAAAGTGTGCTCAAGCATTGAGGGTGGGGCCAATCCTTTCACCGGGAGCAGAAACAAGATCTGAATATGTTTCAGACTTCCTGAGCAAAGCCCTGCTCAGTTTGGTGCAAGAGAGACCATCGTTGGAGGCTGGTCAGGTAAACTTGCTGGGCAGCTCCGTAGACATGGGAGCACCGCTGACACCATACTTGGTGACATAGCCAGTCGAGGGCTGTTGCTTGAGTGTTGAAGTGTTCACGCTCCTGAGGGCCATCTGCAGAACTGACTCCTGAGCCTCGGAGATCTTGTCACTCAAATGTTCTAACTACAGACACAAATTTTTAAATCACAGTGCCAACTATGGGGCCTATGTGACACACAGCAGGGGCTCAAGAAATACCTGAATGAATGAATGCATGAATAAATGAGTGAGTGAGTGAAAGAGGTCCAGAGATACCAAGTGACTTTTCAGGGATCATACAGTGAAACAGCATGGCAATTTCCCTTCTTTCCTGATTAGTGTCTTTTGGGGTCAATGTTGTTCTTGGGCTCTACTGAGTCTGTTCGGGGACCTCCCTTTCCAGACTGTGTGTGACCTCCCCGAGGGCAGATGTGTGCTGGCACCAGGCAGGAGCTCAGCCTAGGCCTTGAATGCAGTGAGAAGCCAACAACATAGGGTGTTGAGCCCGTGTGTCCCCTCTGGTGCTGTGTGTCCAGGGCTTTGTGTGGCTCCGCTCACCAAGTTGTTTGTTGCAAGTCAGCTGTCAGGTTTCTGTTCTTGTTGGTGCCTTCTAATTTGTGGCTTCTAATTAGTTTTCTCAAATATTCCATGGGCAAGAAATTAAGAAATCAAATCCAAAATGAATGAATCAATGCAGAGTGACTCTCTTACTCAGAAGTTGTATTCTTTAAAGAGAACACTGGATGGGGCAATGCTGAGGAAATACCCAGGAAACGCCTAAGCTCCTGTGAGCCTCTGCTCAGTCCTCCAGACTCTGGAATGGATGGCGAGAGCAGGGTCTGTGTTCCAGCAGTGTGATCTAACCCGAGTCCACCCTGGAACATTTTAAATTTGAGAGTCTGCAAATCAAGCCAGTATAGGGCACCTTTTTCTTTTCTACTTCCATATGAACTGGTCCTGGTTAAATTATCCACTTAGTAAAAAAAGGTCTCTTATAATGTTCTAAAAATGAAGTACAATGCATGCTGGTTTATTTCCAGGGTCAGGATGGTCTGCAGCTAATGAAGCACTTTGCACAAGAAAGCTTTTATGCAAATACCTTCCCCAACGTACAAACATACATGGGCATAAACTGTATACCAGGCACTGAAGCAGGCTATGGTGGGTAAAAGTTGAACACAGTGATCTAACTCTTCAAAGACCTCATGGGTTAATCTTGTTTTCAACTTTTAATAAATTTTTCTTCATGGCAAAGAAAAAATATTTTTCTCTTTACTGTTTGTTTCATTTAGATGTTATTATGATAATGCTGCTTTGAAAAACGAGCAAAAGTCCTGGTGGTATAAAACAGCATTGAGCTCATGGGCTGGGGGCTCTGGGGACTTCACCTGGGCTCATGTTCAGGGCTGGGCTAGGCTGGGCTGGGGTCTAGCTGATCTAGACTGGCTTGGTGTGGAGGCTGGGGTTCATGCTCTGTGTGTGCAGAATGATGGACATGGCTCCATAACAGACTACAGCAGCTAGGGAGTCTCCCAACACGTCTCTCCCAACCTCTTAGATGAGTGGGTTCCTGTATGACAGCAGAGCTGCATCATGGGAAAATATATGAGGCCTTCAAGGATGCAGACTTCTTTCCAATTTGTTCTGTTGGCTAAAGCAAGTCTTCTAGACAAGCCTAAAGTGGAGGGAGAGGAAGGGCAAGGTAATAATGCCTTCTTCAGTGGAAGGGATTGTAAAGTTGTATGGTGACAGATAGGAACACAAGGAGGGCCAAAGAACAGGAGCCAGCAATGCAATCCACTACATTATTCTTTGCTCTTAAGCCTCCTTCTAGAAATCCACTCCAGCTGAACAGGAGATGGAAGCACTCCCTTCAAGAGGGCATTTGCTTTCTTGGGTTGCACTCGTGACCTTGCCCTGGCTTTTCCTTCTCTTGGCCTTGCTTTTCCTCAAACGAGATACATGGTTGGGGATATCTGTCTGTCCACAGCTGAGCCTAGAAAGCTGGAATTGATATCTTTATAACATGCTCTTACTGTGAGCTCTCTAGAGGCGAGGCTCGGCTTCCTCCAAGTTGCACTCTGCAAATTGCGAAGTCCCAGAGAAGCAAATATTAATGGAAATGCATTAGGTAGAAGGCAATCTTGAATTTGTGTACTTGTTCCCAAAGCCATCTTGGGAAACTGTTTGCATCAGGCTAATTTTGATCATTCTCTTGGTAGAAGTGTGTTCTGGTAATAGGATTGGACAAGCTATGTTATTTCCTTTAATGCTTTGCTAGAAAGGGATTGATTTTTTTTTTCTTCATGTAAAGTATGATACATTCCTTCCATTAAACAAATTAAACTGCTTAGGTCAGGAGGGCTACAAGCAGGAGCAGGACATGCTGATAAATGTTTAACAACCAGCTCCCTGAAAGAAAAGTCCTGATCTGTAACATTTTCCAGGTTCTGTAGTATAAATCCTCCCCCCATGGCGACTTCAGGCTTCCAGCATGATGTCTCCCAGTAGAGAACTGGTAGAGATGCACTGTATGAGCCCATCCATGCTCCTGAGCTGGAATATGTGGCTTTGCTTGCTGGATGTCCCCAGGGGAGAGGAGGCAGCCTGTGTGTCCCATTTAGACCTTCTCAGAAGGTAAAGCTAAAGCAGAGTGAATCCAGAGGGCTAAGGGGAGAGATCTGCCTGAAATCAGACAGCTTAAAAGTGATGATGACATTATCCCTGCTTCCCTATATAGTGACTACTCATCTGCTAAGGTCCTTAGCTCAGTACCCCACATCCCCGTGACACAATGACTCCCCACACAACCCTGTGAGGTGTGTACTGTTGGAGAATCCAAGGCATCATACATAGTTAAATGGCAGGACCCTCAACCCGTGATCATGGGTTGAATCCAGGCATTTCAGCCTAGAGGTCTGGTTTCAAGTCATAATCATATCTTGGCATTCCCCAGTACCAGAAAAATAAAATTTGGGACCATTCCTCCCATCCCTTGTTGTACCCATCCTTGTTGTTCTATTAGGCTCTTATCTATGTTCTCCATGGGTAAATGAGTACATCCCTGGCAAGCTGAAGGACCAAACATCACCTTCCCAGAGGCAGAGTGTGTCCCACTCCAGCTGGGACAGCAGCGAGCCTCGCTTGAACTCACAAGAGATGTTTGGCAAACCTTCCAGAATCCAGCGAGCCATTATGAAAAATTAGGTTGCATAAACTTATAACTATAATAGTAACAGTAAAGGGAATAAATATCTCACAGCCATCCTTCCCTAAGGATTTTACTACATTTGGTGTCCTTGGGAGATCTGTGTCCATAGCATCTATAAAGTGGAGACACCTATGTGACAGAGGCCACTGAGGAGCTCTTTCTATGTGCTCAGTGACAGCAGAGTGGTGGTTTGAATCTACCCATGGCAGAAATATTTGGATGTGAAAATCAGCAACAGCTGTAAAGTAGGACTTGATTTATTATTTTGTAGATTTTCTAGACTTAAAGTATGAAGAAAATGTTACTAATGCAGATTAGTTTACAAGTGTGCCATGTCTATAGTTGTTACATCCTGAATAGCACAAAATTATACATTTCCTCAGTATTTGAAAACTATTATTCACTTTAGTAAAGTTTCCAATTCATCAATGAACAAGTGATGTTTCAATATGCAGCTTTGGGGTACTTTTTGTATCACTTTCACCCGATTTGTCAACAAAAAACATCAACCAACATTCCACATGGAACTGTATGCCTGTCAGTGGTCCACATATACAAGAATTAGACAAGAAGCAGTGAAAGAAATTGTTATTTTCAGCCAAGATTTATTCTCAACTAAGAAAAAAATGGATAGAAAGTACAAAAATCAGTTCTCAAGACACTGGCCACTGGGAAAAACAAGAAACAAATGAAGTTAGATCACAGTGGCCCCAGATGACTGCTAAGTGAAAGTTCCCAGGTAGCCAAACAAGCAGGTGCTGAGAGAGGGCTGAGCCAGGAGCCAGGTACAAGTCCTGACCCAGAATGCAGAGCTGTAAGTGTGGTGATGCCAAGGTGACTGTGGTCTCACAGCTGGATGTCAGAGGACACGCTGTTCTAATGGTATACTCTGTGTTTCTCGGAGCACTCACCAGTGTGCTAGTCAGGTGTTCCCTGGTCTCCAGCCGTCTCCGTCAGGTTAAAGCCCACAGAGTAAGCAACTGTCACAGACCTGCACGTTGGAATGATGGGCAAACACAGAAATGTGTGTATTTCGAAAGGCCTCCTTACGCATTGTAAACTACAGTGAGAGATCAGATTTGTGGATCAGCAGACGTTTTTTTTTTCGACTAACTCACCTGGACAATGAAAGAGCCAGACTTGATAGTCACATCACATCTGTGATGCAGCACTGTAAAAGGCAAGGAGACAGCGGCATGCGCTCCTTTGAGGTGCATCAGCAGCTAATGGACACCTTTGTCTTCCACAGGTGCAAGATGCAAGTGTCTGTGTACAGATGTCAGAGGCCGTTGGCGAGAGTCATGCAGCAGAAAATGAAGTCGTTACAATCCTCTGGAGTCAGAGCTGTGGACAAGTGGACAGAATTATAATACTTGGTTGTGTAATTATTGAAAAGTACACGTTGGGAATTGTGATGAGGAGGTCAGTATGTGGACCAACAGGTGGGGAGGGCTGTGTAAGGAAGGGTTCAAGCCCTTAGACTGGGAGCAGAGAATCCTGGTGCTGTCACGTCTGAGCACAGAGAGAAAGCTGGCCTTGGTCACTTCCCTGGAGTCACCCTACATCGCCACTGCTAGAAATCATTCTATACCATGTGCTGGCATTAGAGCCACAGAGATGCACCCACCATGGAGTCAACCCTGCTGCTATGGCTACTGAGCTACCTTTCTCCTGGGACTAAGTTTGTGTCACCTGTGCCCCAGGGACTTCGCATCCAACATCTCCATAGGAGTTGGAGGTTTTTTTCAGGTATGAAACACAGGCTCAGCAAGTAATGTCTTCTGACCTCTTTGCAGTCCATCTGACTCCAAAACTTACACTTTTGACATTCATATTACAGAGTGGTGCTCAGGAGATGGAACCATTAACCAAAGTGCTCACCCTGCGCCTGTCTGGGTAACACATCCATGGGTGACAGAGTGCACATGTGCAAAGTCGCCCAGCTGTGTAGGCCAGTGTCAGAGCCCAGTTTTTCTATGCACCCAGTGGGAATCTAATAGCACCTGCCCCGCAGTTCTGCTGTTGGGTTTGGATGAGGCACCCAGCGGACCAAGCACAGCTGCACTGGCTTTTCTCAGCCCTACTGTTGCTGCAGAACAAGGCTAAGGAGCCCTCATACAGCCCTGTGGAGATCCGGGCACACGTGCTGGAGCTGGCAGCAATTTCCACAGCCGTATTTTCACATTAAATTAGGTGGTGCTGATGGCAGGCGGCTCTACCGAGAGGCGTGTAAACACCTCCAAGGACGTGCCACAGTGCTGGAGAAGGAAACCCGGGGAAGATGCCATTTCTCACAGAGCTGCAGATTTGGTGGGCACCTTTGCAGCGTGGGGCATCAGTGCCAGGGCTTCCTCACCAGCTCAGCAGTGGGCCCATCCTGCCGCACCAGAACCAGAGCATGGCGACGTCTCTGGCTCCTCCACTCAAGTGTGTGCTTGACATCATGGTGGGGTGGGGGGCTCGTTATGTTAGAGAATGACATGATTTAGGTAAAATTTATGTGGAGAAATTTGCAGCTCTCAGGTGTTAAAAAATCTGAATAGGAAACCCCAGCTATTTTAACTCAAAAGTAATAATGCTTTAGAGATTTGAAAATTCTCTTCAGTGGATTATACTTGGGCTTCCCCGCTACACAAGCACATCACTCCGTCACAGGGTTTAGGTTCTGCGGTGGAGTACTGTGCATGGTCACACAGCCCCTGGGGTGCTGGGATTCATTTGGTCCGGGCAGTGATTCATTCCCTGGGTACCTTGAAAGGCCTCTGCACTGAAGAAGGGCTGTGGAGCACCTACTGTCCACATCCATTTCTTCCTTAATTTTTAAAATTTAAAGTTAAGAGCACAGAATAACTTTACGATGAGCAGGATGACAAATACCTGAGAACCTGGGACGCTCCTCTTTCTGGGGCCTCTGCTGACACTGTAGTGCCCAGACGTAGCCTCTCCTTCCTTTGTTTGCAGCCATCTTGCTTTTATTTATAGTTCTATTTCATATATAATATGTCCATCTCTGTGTGCTTTTCAATTTTGAAATTTGAGTCACAATCTATATTTTTTCTGAGATTTGCTTTTCCCTTGACATTGATTTTGAGCGGCTCTCATTTTGTTCCAAAGTTTGCTAGCTATACAGCTCATAATCTAATTTGATAGTTTCTGTTGGTTCATTGTTTATTATTTTTTCTTGCATTTTAAATCTTGCATCTTTAAGGCTGGTTTTTAGAAAAATTTTGGATGGTTTGGAAGTTTTGTGCTATATTTTTATCATTTCATGTGTACCTTATGTATTAGTCTGTTTCCCACTACTATAACAAAACAACTGGGACTGGATAATGTTTAAAGAAGAGGATTTCATTTAATTCACTGTTGAGGAGGCTGAAAGTGCAAAAAGCATGACATCATGATAAGAGATCACATGGGGAGAGAGGAACCCAGGAGGCTGGAGAGGGACCATTCTTGCTCTTTGATTACACTGCTTTTATGGGAACTAGCAAGGTCCCAGGAGAAGCATCTTAACCCCTTCCAAGGGTAATGCTCCCAATGGCCTCACTTCCTGCTGCTAAGATCCACCTCTTAAAGGATCCACTACCGCTGACCACACTGAGAGCCAAGCTTCCAACATATGAAGCCTCGGAGACAAACTTGCACCAGTTCCAAACCATGGCATGGTGCCAATGTTAACATGCTTTCTGAACTTAAACACTTGAAATTAATCAATATTTTAAATTTCTTCCAAAACAAATAGACTTTAACCAAGTGACTCTGCTCACCCCACTGTCTGTTAAATGCATTTAAGTTTACATTTTAATTTCATATGGTTTTTTACCCCTCTAGAACAATAGATTTTTAAATATGCATTGTTTTGTGGAAAGTTTGGTTTGATTTATCCATGTTTGTCCACTAGTCTTTTTTGTATTCCATGCCTTCCTTCTGGAGTCTTCTGCCTAAGGCACATCCTTTGGAATTTCTTTTAGCAAATGTTTATTAGTGTGTGCGTCCATGGGTCTGAAAATGTCTTTATTTTGACCTTATTCTTGAAATGCAGTTTTACTACCTGTACAATCCTACGCTGACTTCTCTCCAGCATATTGAAAATATGTTTTGTTATATTTTGACTTCCTAGTTGGTGTTGTAGAGCGAAACCTGATTGCAATCATCTTTGTAGGTGACCTGTCTTTTCTCGCTATGCGATTTAATTTTCTATTCTATGTCTTTGACAGTGCTGTGGCTTCACCATTGTGCATGTCTTTGTTACTTTTAATTTTGCTTGGAATTTATTCCTCTTCCTTAGTTTTCATTGTGACTTCTTGGAATATTCAGCTATAATGTCTTTGAAAACAGCCTTTCTTTTCCCTCTTGTCCTGCACGAGGGCTGAATCTATTTTAAAGTAAGTGGGGAACTTGCATTGGGCACAGAATTAAGGAAAAGCCAAACTAAAGATAAATTCTATTTTAATACAATATGTCTAGAAATGAAACTTAGGCACATAAAACTTATGGCAAATGAAATATCAAAATTTTGATTAAGGATGGAATCTGCCAGTGCCATGTTGAGACATTTGGAACCTAAAATAAAAGGGAAATTGTGTGCTCTGATCTTTTTTCTAGATCGTTAATTCTTTCTAGAATTAAAATCTTTGAAAAATAAAAAAAATGAAAGTCATTATATTAAAACTTGGTGTTAAGTTTGAATATTTTATTTATATTGAAGTCAGAATTTATTTCAAGGTTATGTTTCTGGCTTTAATGGAAATGAACTCATCAAAATATTTTCATAAAACCATTAACCATTAAACATACATAGAATCTTGTATACTTGGTGCACCGTTTCCCTTTTCAGATGGTAAAATCTCTTTTTAGTGTTAGTTTCCATTGCATAAGTTTATTGTTTAGATAACAATGATGATGATGCATGCATAGTTAGATGACTTGTCTGTAGCCATTCAGCTGCTTACAGGCAGAGCCGGCCCTGGAATCACCTGTTCATTCTCACTGGCGCTTTTCCATTTCCTAGGAACTGCATTCTCACCTTAAAGCCCACCGCTCCACAGGAGGTAAACATGCATCAGGCTGGACAACTGCTGGAGAAGACCCACCAGCTAAACTGGACCATTGCTGGGGATGTGACAGCTGGGCTGTGCTCGTGCTGGGTCTCTGCTTCTCAGACTTGTCCAGGGCACAGCACAGGATGCCAGGTGAGTCTCTGTGGCTCCCTGTCACATGCTGAAACATTGGAGAGTGGGAACAGCACAGAAATGGCAAGGTCGTTATAGCTGGCTGCTGAACCCCATCTCATACTAGATTCTAGCTCAAGTAAATGTGTAACACAGGTCACACATGTGTGAAGCATTTCCCATAGACAATTCTAAAACTGAAACTATCCTGCCTGCTGTCTTCTCTTCATCTGCAAGCCCTGCTGTTTCATGTTGGTAGCTGAATGCCTGGTTTAGTTGGTGTTTCCTGGCAGCTTAACTGGAGGCTGTGTGCCAGCTATGGGTCTACTACTGTTGATGAGAAGCAGCAACAGGTTTGCTGGCTGTCTGCATGGAAATGAGATCCCTGAGGCTCGTGTGTCCCCGAATCTGTGAGACCTGAGAGCAACACTTGGTTATTCCTTGGCTGCCAAACTTATCCATGTGCATGTTTGTGGGGTGGGGTGGGGTGTTGCAACTGTGTGGTATGTGTGTGTGCAGTATGTGAGACATGGCGTATGCGTGGTGGGTGATGTGTTGTTATGATGTGTGGCGATGTGTGGCAGGTGATGTAGTGTTTGTATGATGTGGCGTGTGTACCCATGGTGTGTGGTCTGTGTGTGCACACATGTGTGAATGGTAAGGGGAAGACACCTCTGAACTGATGTTCTCCAGGCCCTCCAGGACAGGACTCCAGAGACACCAATGTGAAATTTAACTATTATGGGACTTTGCAGAGGTTGGTTCTGTGAGAATAGAATATTCTTCTCACACCACAGTCACGTGAACTGGGGCTTTCACACATTCCTCAGCGATGTCTCCTGTGGTCACTGACATATGCACCACAAATAACCTGAATTTGCTTGAGCTAGGAAGTGGTTCACCATTGTATCACTGGAAAGAGAGCTCCCTTAACCTCAAGACCCAGGATGATAATGCTTCATCATTTATTTTTGCCATGAAAGGTTAATACTTATGAGATGCTTTGGGTGTGTTAAGAATTCATGAAGTAGTAGAGGTAGACAAAAGAAGCTGTCACTGCAAAGAGGGAAAGTCAGAGACAGCTGTCCCTGGACATGGCCAAAATTTAGATCAACCACTGTGACTCTGATCAAGTTCAACTCTCCTATTGCCTCTGTGGTTGAAGTCAACAGGTCCCCCAAACAAGCTCCCATTGTTCTAGGTTTTATACTGTTGGTAAAAGATAGGCAAATACATTTCTCATCTACTCTCCTACTCTCTTGCCTTACAAAGAAAAGAAACACCAGCCTGTGGCAGCAGTTGCCTTAGAGAATTTCTGGACTGTTACCCCTTGCAAACCGAACCTGTGGCCCCAGTGGAAATGTGACTGGGAGGACTGGTGAGTGATGTGTGCCCACCTAGCTGCTGTGTCTATACCAGCTCCCATTGGCCCTTCCACATGATGAGGGAATGCGCAGGGCTCTAACCAACACTGGGAATGGGTCCATTGTCTACCCTCCTTGCTGCTTACCAAGCCTAGAGCTGGATTTCCTAAGTCAAATACTCAATTGAAAAAAGATCTAGCTACATGTTCTCCATTGTGATGGTCACTGGCCATTCGTGTCTATCAGATTTCTGTGAAATCAAACATTCAGCTCCTATGCAGAACCAGCTACCTTGCAGGTGCTCAGTCATTACACAGAGTCTCATGGCATAGTGGACAGTACAGCTGTAGGATGACTCATCACCAATTAAAATCCATTGGATGACACTGGTCCCCATAGCACATAGCATACTTACCTGTGTCAGGCAGTGGAAACGAAGTTCCTAAAATTCTAATTTTCTGGCTATAAGCTCCTATTACATTGTTATTGTATCTTCCATGTGTTTTGTTATGTTTATAAGTTGCATTGTTTTTGCTAAGTTATTATCATGTCTCCTATTCTTTCTGGTCCATCACTCAAAGGTTCCCTGAAGCTGTGATGGCCTTGGCCCTTCAATTGCTTTGACATGAATCATAATTTTAGCATCCCTGATTGCTCTTTGTATAGAACACATCCTGCAGCCAGTTTGGATGGAGACTCCATGTGCTTGCATTTGTTTTTGTATAAATACCCTTGGTGAGTCCTGCCAGTGGGTGGTGGGCATTCAGAGATGACAGCAAACAGGTGCAGTCTTCAGCTGGGCTGCCCTCATCATGGTGGGGGAGGAGGGCAGCCCCCCAGCTTGCTAATGCTGATAGCTGAGATCCAACTGCCTTTGTTGTACAAGTGGATTAAAAGATGGGTCAGGGCTGAAAATGGCCTGGTGGTGATTAGTATATGATCAAATTCATTGCTAGTTTTCCCACTGAGAATTGAGGGTCTTAGTATCCCCCCCCAACCTTGAACTGAACTGAGCTCCTTGATGGTTTTCTATTGCTATGTAACGAATCACCACCAACTTAATCACTTAGATCAGCGCCTGTGTTCTGCAGATCAGAAGCCCTGGACAGTCTCTCTGTTCTCTGTTTCCTAAAAATTCTTTGTCAGTCAGGTTTTGCATTTGATGAGACACAGTATGTGACATGCATGACCTCAAGGAGGAGAGGTTTAACTTGGCTGATGGTTTCAGGGGGTTCAGTCTTTGGCTACATCCTCTAAGGTAGAAACTTCATGGCAGAAAGGAGTGGCAGAGCAAAGCTGGTCAGCTTAAGGTGGTCATGAAGCAGAGCAGGGGAATGGTGTCAGAGAGGAAGGGGCCAGGGACCAGATATAAACCCCAAGGCCACATTTCCATAACCCATCCACACACACCCAGGAATGTGCTTTATTAATCTGCTAGGAGCTTCTTAACCTGAAGACGTTTACATATCAGGATTAAGGGTTACAAGTTCCAAAGTGTGAGGAGTCAAGTTCATTCAAAATTATTTATTATTTGTACTTCCCTTGTGCCAGACACTTAGGAGTGCTAGAGATGTGGGTACTGGGTGGGAGGCAATGGTTTTCCATGTGGAGATTAGTGGCTAGTGATGGGAAACTCACACATGTAAGTATTTGTGACAGTTTTGGGTAACAGCAACTCTTACAAGGAAAGAGAACAGGATAGTGGGTTGGGAGCCAGGGTGGTGGAGGAGAGGCACTTCTGAAGGTGAAGGCCCACAAGAGGTGGCAGCTAAAACTGAATTACAGTCACTTCTGCACTCAAGCTTTGTTTAAAGGGTGGATTTGTTCCAATGTAATTGTTAGATTAGAAAACAAGTGTTCTATTTGCTTATGCATGATTTCATCTGCAGAAACACAGGGTGAATGCAGCCATCGGCATCCAGGGAACCAAGCTGTTTAGTAACACAGGAAAGCACACAAGGACCTCAGGCATCTTCCAGCTTGCTCAGCACACACACATCCTGAGAGATCCACGCACAGCCTGGGACATGATTTCCATCTGATTTCAAATGACCTCCTCTACCCCACATGCAATGGGTAACCAGGTGCAGCTTCTCTGAGGTCTGCTATCCTACAGGCAAATGCACTGAGGCCAAGTCTTGCTTATTGTCAGGTTGATGTATTTCTTATTCATGCCTGAGTAAAAGTTCTGTTATCAATTTCATTAGCCTTTCCTCCCCCTCCTCCTCCTCCTCCTCCTCCTCCTCCTCCTCCTCCTTCCTCCATCTCTCTCCCTGCCCCTGTCTTCTGAGATGAGGTCTTACTATGCTGCCAGTCTGGGCCCTAACTCACAACTCTCCTGCCTTAGTCTTTCCACTTTCTGGGATTACCAGCACATTATCAGCTCTCTTAGCTGGCTGGTAACTTTTCAAAATATGTCTCGGACAACATTTTCCTCTCCTCATTTTCCCAGTGATTTCTGTGGTCTTGGTTGCATGATTTTGCCTACCAGACTGTTTTTAGGGACACAAAACTCATGTTGTAGGAGATCTGACAGTAGAAAATGCTGTGGTATCTAAGACCACTGACTCTGAGGCAGAAATGAGCTATCTACGGTGAGGAACAGTGTGACTCCTGGACATGGGAGAGATGACATGGGAGGGATTTGGGAGAAACAGCCAGGGGGCTTACACCACTGGGTCCTCAGAGTCAGGAGTGTGGGTGGAACACAGTGAATGTGGTTTAAGGTCACCTGGTGAGGTTAGTCTGGATTGAAGAGAAGCCAGACCTGGAGGCGGGTCTGTCAGCAGCTTGCCCTCAAGGCTGCTCCCTTGGGCAGGCAGCAGAAGACCCCGCTGGAAGCAGAAAGAGGAGAGGTAGGTTTCCTCCATTCTGTTAAACTCCCTTCCGCATGGCACCAGGGCCTCAGAGGCTGACTGGGAGAAATCTGGTGGGTCTTGACAGGACAGTCACAACCCACTTGCCCTCTCACTGGGAGAGGGGTACTGTGTGCTAGGTGATATTGTGGTATTATTTGGGAGTCTATTCATCACAGCAGAGCTGGAATGGAAACCATGGGTAAGCTTTGATTGAGTGCTTGGCAGTGGATGAAGGCATAAGTTTTCAGTGACCAGGAGAGCAAAAGTTTACATTTCTAGATCTTCAGTATTAGCCACACTGAAGGGATTCAAAGAAGTGATGGCTCCCGCACGTTTGGCCAATGTCTGTTCACAAGCATTATAAACTTCCGACCTGCACACTGGGCATTTCCTGCTGTCATATTATACCCACACAGAAATGTGTGAGTTCTTGATTTTCTAATGCTCCTGATACAAAATGATATTGCCCTTTTTTGATTCCCTAAAACTCCTGGAAGCCCCTTCGTGGCACTAGGATGAGGTTCAATGGGGCTGATATGAAAGCTATGAAGGAACTTTGATTGACTGGTGGATGGTTGGAGGGTCATACTGATGGCTCTGTCCTCTAGGTGGGGACACTGAGGCAAAGTGGGAGAGGTATGAAGAGCTCCAGGTGTCCTGGCAGGGCTCAAAATAATGCACCAGTCTTCTTTCCTTCCCTACTTCACTCCTTAACCACCCCTATCCCGGCTGTAGCTCGAAACCCAAGAAAGGCCCTAGTATGTGGATGGGCTCTTCCTTGTGGGTCTCATTCTTCTGGTCCTATGGCTGCTTTTAGAGGGGGCTGCAGAGTGGGGCCTCCCCAGGGTCTCCCTGCTCACCTACCCTGCTCAGGCCACCATCCCTACTCATCATCCTGCTCCCCACATCACCCACACTGGACATGGCTCGAAGATCTGTGTCCTCCTGCTTCTTCCACAAAGGTTCCCCTGCCCATCCCTGAACACACTACATACCCCACTGGTGCCTTTCAGATTGGGTGACAGGGCCTGGGGCCCACCTACTGAGGGTGTTGGGATGGCAGTCTCTTTATTGGTGTGTATGCAGGATGGGAATAAATTGGGTTCTTTGGGATAACTTCTGTTCAGTTCGTAGAATATAGTATTTAATCTGCCGAAGCAGGCTTGAGAATCTCATCTCCTTTATGATCTGGGTCACTGTTGGCCCAACTTTCAAACAGTCCCTATTTGACCTGCTTTCTCCCACGACTTCTGGATGAGAAGATCAAAGGAAGCAATGTCTGCGATGGTGCTTTAAATATGAAATGTCAACTTCAGTGTCCAGTGACAGGAAATTGATTAAATAAGTCATGGCAGAACTGTGCAGTGGAACACTAGCCCACCAATAAAATGCAGTTGTAGCAGATTATTTATGTGGCAAGATGTTTGAGCACTTACTAAATGGAATAAGTGAATTCCAAATGGTACACACATTATGGTTTATTTGTGAGCATGAAGAAACACACATCTTTTCTCTTCTTTGTAAAAATATTCACTAAAATAGCAATGGTATAACCTGGATGGTAATTGATAATTTGAAATTTTATACTGTTTCAAGTATTTTTCCTATATTTTAAGCTATAATTTCTAAATTTTCTTCAAGAAGCATCTATCATTTTTGTAATAAGGAAAAGAAGTAAAGGTTATTTAGAAATATAATGTAGTGAGGCTGTAATTGTTGTAAAATAAACTATTTGTTTTTTACACCCACAGTGCTAAGTGTGTGTAAGGAGCTCACTAAATGACCTTGGACCCCAGGTGTAGCTGCATGTAAATACCCAGGTATTTCTGCTTGTGTCTGGGATGGCAGAGAGGGGATCACCTGTCGCCTGCCAAAGCTTTCTTGGCCTGTGCTTGCCGGGAGGTGGTGACCCCAAGGTGCACCAGCAGAGGGCTGGGAATGAGGCAGACAGCAGAAGGAGACAACAGTGTCGAGAATACTGCCGGAGCTCTTGGGCCTTTGGGTGTAGGGGCTTCACCTGCAGGGACCTCTGAAAGAGAGGCAGAGTGTCAAAGCAATTCTCCCTGAGAGAGGAAGAAGTGGGGTGCACCTCCCTCCACTTCCATCCTCTGCGTTGCATTCAGGCTCCTTCCAGAAATCCCTGACTTGTGGTACTTCCAGCCAGCTCCTTTACCCCGGCAGAACAGGCTCTGGAGTGAGAGAAGGCATTTGGTTTGGCAGAGACCCACAACCTCTTGCAACTGGAAGACATTGCTTGGTGTGACACCTACAAGAGTGATGAATGTCCAGGGACCAGCAGGTCATTACCATGCCATTCTGCCTTTCATCTTACCCATGCTTCTGCCCACACGCCGTGGGCCCAGGACCATGGCATGGGGATGCTTCATCTGTGGTGGGTCCAGCTGGAAACCCTGTAGATGTTTGGGCTTGGTGCTACCCTGTCACCCACTGGAGTGACTGTCCCTGATAGCTCTGAGCATGTCTGAGATAAAAGTTGTGAAATCTAGGGCCAGGGATATAGCTCAGTGCACAAGGCCTGCCTGGCAAGCATAAGGTCCTGAGTTCAATTTCCGGTACCAAAACAAAAAATAATTTTTGTGAAGTCTAGACTTCAACATTAACCTACTATGGAGAGGAAAACTGAAGAATGTATCATTAACATGTGATATCAGATCTCAGAGGTGATAATTTTGGCAAACTTCTTTTATTTTTATGATGTGCTTGAGCTCTTCTGCATGCAAGGCAGAATCCCATTAATCTGACAAGTCTATAAAATCCCTCACAGCTCATTTTATAGTGTGTTTGCAATTCCTCAGGCTCAGTTATTTATCGACGATTTGTTCTTTCCTTCCAGTGTCTTTCTTTCTGAGCTGAGGCTTATTTTCCCCAAAAATAGTATTGCTAGTTTCTCAGGGGAGACTTGTGACCACTGTCTGTTAGGAGGACAAACAAATATTTATTTATTGGTGCCAAACAGGTATCGACAAGATTCTGAACCTTACAGGCTTTAGGAGAAATACAGACTTTTAGAACTAGAATCCCAACCCTTTCATTTTATGGTTGAGGAAACTGAGACCCAAGGTTATCCATCCAGTTCAAGGAGAACTGGATGGATCGAGCCCCCAGCACCCCTTCCTGTGAAGTGCCTTCCTGAAGGGTTGATTGCTGAAGGGTTAGTGGAGAAACAATGTGGGTTCTATACTCAGCGACTCACACCGATTTTCCGATTGGGCTTCCAGTGGTGGAATCTCTTTTCCCTGTCCTCTGAGTGCTTAGGGGTGATGCCACCTCCTGGGGGTTTCTGGGTCTTTTAATGCCCTAGATTCCAGATTGGCCAGGAATTTCTCCTTCAGAAAAGACTGACAATTACCTCAGGATATTGTCAATCTGCTACAACAGATTGTTCCAGGTGCCTGAGCTATTTTTGGAGTGTCAGGAGCAGAGAGAAGAGATGGTTGGAAGCTGGCATACTTAAATCCTCTGGCTTGGTCCCCTTCCCACACCCCTGGGAGCAATTCTGAGGGTGCATTAAATCACGTGCATGAGGAGCCTGCTCCACTGTGAAGTTTAGTTTTTTAGGGATTAGATGTTCTGGGGAGAAGCAGGGAACTGGCCTCTGGGAGGAGTTAAGCAGGACATCAGCTGAAGGTGCAGTACAAGCTCTAAGAGACCGAGCTGGTAGAGAGGGAAGGGTGCTAGCCTGGCTGTGACAGGCAGGGGTGTGATCTGAAGCTACTGATTCTGAAGTAGGAGGTAGAACAGGACCGGTGAAAAAACCAAACGGGGTGCGACAAGAATTGAGAAGCCAGACAGAGCCGGGCAGGGTGTGTTAAAACACGATAACCGATAAAGGTGGCTCTGTTTTCCCAAAGCCCCTCGGTGTGCACAAATCCCAAAGTACATGACTTTGGACTGCATAAAATCTCATTTGCATTGCAGTTTTCAGTCCTAAGTGGGCTTTGGGTACCGTGATACTTCCTCTATTAACCTTATATGGTCAAAAATCCTTCCTCCAGGAAGGTGGCCCAGTCAAGTTCCCCATGGCTACTCTTCTTGTCCACCCCCAACTATGTACCTTCCCACAATCCGTGGACCTTGGACCTGGAGAGGCTGTAACCGGTTCTCACTGGCCAGCTCCAGCCTTGTGGAGTGGATCTTTTCTTCTTTTGCTTACTTTTGTTACTCTTTTTTAATACATGCCTACATACCTGTGTTGGGAATTAGACATTTTTTGAGAGGTAAAGAACCAAGAGGTACAGATACAAAATCCAACATTAACTTAGGAGCATGTAGATCTCTATTTTTCCATCATGCTCTGGAATAATTTTAACCATGCAGAAGTAGGTGGAGATAAGTTCCCATGTGTTCTTTACTGTCCAGTGAATCTGGTAGTTAGCATCTTACCTTGCCTTGGTTGCTTTTACTTTTCGAATAAGACCTTACATGTTTAGTTGTTTTTACTAAACATGTCAGACTCAATAGACAATAATCATGAATACCTAGTGTATGACCCTGCTTCAGATTGAAGAGCAGAAAATAAGAGATATGCTTAATTATCACTCCTTAATACATATAAATTAAAATTGTATTGTTAATGATTCTAAAAGGAATACAGGTAAAAATATAAGAAGTACATAACTAAAGCATTTATACCTCATACATTATACACATGCAAGTAGACAGTACTGCAAATATAGAAATTTAACCATGCCTCTTATTTTTCATTGAATTTTAAGTTTCATCCTTTGCACTATTGAAAAACGTAAACTAATTTTTCCCCCTCTTTTTACTTTTCTGTCTCCTTCTTCCTTTCCTCATTCTCCTCTTCCTTTTCCTCTTCATCATCTTTCTTCTCCTTTTCTTTCTTCTCTTCATTTTCCTCCTCCTCTTCCTCCTCCCTTTCTTCTCCCTTCTCCTTTTCCTCTTCCCCTACCTTTTCTGTTGCTGAGTTGCAGTCTCTCCCTGCCATGAGTGTACCTGGGCTGTTTCCAGCATGGCCTATTATGAATGAATTGCTGTGCCCCTTTGTGCTCAGGTCTTTCTCTGGGCCAACTCTTTCCTTCCAGATAGTTTTCTCCCTCATGCTTTACCTGACTTAAGCATCTACTCCATGATGTGCCGGATGTGTTATCTGACAGTCCTTCTCCAGAAAAAGGGAGTTTCATGCCAGGTTTCCAAAGTCAAAACCCCTGAAAAGTGGCACAGTGAAATACCCGAAGCTTAGAAGGACAGGACGTCACCCTTCCCCATTCCTGCACCAGCATCTGAGCTTCAGATGAGGGCAGCTCACCCTTGTCGCCTGTGTCACACCAAGGCCTTGTGTCCCATGTCTTTCTCTGGGAAGAGTCCAGCTCCTCTCTGTGGCCAACACTCCACACCCAGGGCTCAGTTTTGCTTGACTCCTTTTGAGCTTGGCATCTGCCACACCGAATCTACCCCAGGCACATGTCATCCTGTCTCATCCACATGAGATCTCTGGGCTTGGCCTTGGTGACACCTGTGCTTCTTGTGCTTCTGCCTGTCTCCCTGGACTGCTGTTCACCGTTGAAACCAAAGACCAAGAGCAAGCATGTAAGTGTCTGGTCCAAGGTCATGCATCTGCTGACGGGAGAAGCCAGGATGTAAACTCAGGTCTGCTCTGTCTGCCCGTCCTCATCTTCCACCCCATCTTAGGTAATAAACTGTAGCACTTGTGGTTACACGAAGGGAACCGCATCTCAAACATCTTTGACTTTCGTGCTTTTAAAATTTGTGATTACAATCAAAGGTGGGCTGACTCAGGGCACATGCGGCCTGCACAGGAGAAAACAGAAATGACTGAACCTGGTACATGGTCCCCAGATGACAACAGCACAAAGACACCATCACCAAATGACGGTCTTTCCCAAAGACAAGCATTTTCATGTTCCTGGGTTCCATCTTAGAGACAAGAACGAGAGGAACCAACTTTAAAATTCCATCATCTCTCTGGAAGAGACCGTAGTACACTAACTAAAAGGAGACTGATAACCCCCAGAGAAATAGAGCTATTGTTTGTTGACAGGGATGTTTCCCTTTCTGCCCTATGAAGGGACATGGTGGATCCTTAGGGAGACTACATTTTTGTTGTTTTTGAGAAAGCTACACTTCCTTTGCTTGTCTGAATGTGGTGTGTTAATCCATGGCTTCAAATATGTTATTTGGGTGAGCTGAGAATCCACACCAAGAAATGGGTCTCATATTTTTTCTTGACTGGCCTAAGCTATGTAGCCATAGACTTGTTCTCCTTAGCTCTCTCCCTGGGGTTCAATGCAGTGGCTTCAGGGACAGGACCCCTCTATACCTGGGTTTGTCAAGGAACACAGAGTGTGCTGTTTGAAAGCAGGAGGATAGTTTTAGTCTCACAAGTCTATGACTGGTTGGTAACTCAGCTTAACAGAAAAAAATCTTAATTTGGCTCTTGAAAGTTAAAAGTCTACATGTAAGTAACATACAAGTAGTGTGTGTTGGCCAAGTGAGGCATTAGGGCCTCGTGGGGAATGTGAAAAACTGATCACATCTCAGTAGTATTCATATGTATTTTCAGAAGGAATGGAAGATACTTTCCTTACCAAATGACAATGAAAAGGATTTTTCAGGCACCTTTGTGTAGCTTCACTTTCACGGATAGTATGCCAAAATTTTCAGGTTTTTCATATGGTATTCCCATATGAAAAATTTTAAAAATTACCCCTTGTTAGAGAACAACTTCTTCTCTTTTCATATTGTTTTTCTTTGATGAGCCATTTTGGAGCTCCAAGCAGGAGTGATTAGAACCCCAGATCACCTTAGGAAAAATTGTTTAATATGAACAATGAGGTGAGTTCACAGGCTGAAACTTCAGGCTAGCATTTTCATTCACCTGGAGACACTGAAACTTCTGTAGAGGTGTTAAGTTAGATCGCTCCCTGTTGATCTCTGAGTGCAATAAAAAGCAGAAAGAGAAAGCCTAGAAAAACTTTAGAATTGTGTATAAGAGTCTTTCAAGATCAGAGAGACCACTTACAAATACCAACACTTGCAAATTCCCTTACACACATTGCCTCAAGTTATTTGGGCCATCAGGGCCCTGTTTTCAAACCACTCAAAAATGGACACAATGAGTTCTCCTCATCTTAGGGAGAAAGCTAGACATCCAGGTGGTGAGGAGGGAAATTGCATCTTTTTAGGTGCAGTCATGGGTCATTTAGTTCCTACACTCATGGCATGAGTATAGGAAGATATATGTGGATGTCCACCCCTTCTAGCCTGTGGTCTTCCACTCATGCCCACTGATGCAGAGCAGCTGGCAGGACAGCAATGAGTCCCCATGCACAGCGACCAGTATGGCAGGGTGAGATGGGAGCCAAGACCATAACTTTGTAACCGGCACAGTCTACCTCTTTGGTTGTGCAGCATCCACATACATCCCACTGCCTCCAGTCTGCCCAGCATGAGGGCATACAGGATGGACCCAAGAAGGCAGGACATTCTTCTACCTGTCCCTGTGTAATACCTGTGCTTTCAGGCAATGTGCTCCATCCAGGGTAGAACTCTTCCTCATGGGTCAGAGTGTGAAATCTTTCAGGAAAAAATACCACCTCTGCTGGCAGGAGTGTGAGTTTGATGTCTGCCTCTCACACGGCTATTACACTGGAACAAAATAGGCCAGAGTCTGCACACACTGGGCTGGCTTTTGTAACACCAAGGGGTGCACAAGTCACACAGAAAGCATTGGTATTCCCAGGTCAATTAAGTTTCAATTGCATCCTCAGTATGAGACACAGACAGACCTCTCCCCCATACCAATTCTTTCAGGCCTGCTCAGAGAAAAGTGCACATAACTTCTTAAATGAAGTAGCAATGCAGGGCTATTTAAATCCATCATAGGAACACGCACATTGCTGCCAAGCAGGGCTTTGTTGAACACATGTTGACTTTGTATTCCCAGAAAGAACACTTACCTCTGTCTTCCTGTAACAGTGCTGAATTAACAGTGACTTTCTCTGAGAACCCAAGAGGCCTTGATTAATATGTTCCCAGTTTTTTCTGACCTTCTCCTAAGGGAAAAATCAAATGGTACTTCAGAATCAGAGGATGCCAGAGATTGTTAAACCACTTTTTAGAGTTACAGGGAGAAGAAAAGCGTTGTTCTCAAGCCTGGCTGCACTTTGAACAACTTAGCTTAGGGTATAGGGAGAATCCTTTCAGGAATAGTCAGAATGGGTGTTTGTCTGGGTTAAGTGGTGCCCGCCCCCAGTAACCTCAGAATGTGACCTTCTTTGAAAAGCGATGCAGTTAATTAATGTGCGGCTGCCTTGGGTAGGATGGGTCCTAATTCAATGGTGATGTCCAGAGAAGACAAGCACCCTGTGATGGTAGAAGCAGTGAGTCTGATGCCCCTACTGGTCAAGGAATGCTAAGGACTGCTGGTGACCACCAGAGCAGGAAGAGGTGAGGAGGGATCCACTTGTAGGATGAAGAGGACGTCTGACCTGGCGACTCCTTGCTGTTGGGATTTTTGCCTCTGAAGGTGTCAGGGCATACATTCCTGTGTGTAAGCCACTCAGTTTATGACGACTTGTTAGAGCAGCCCTGCGAGCCAATGCAGGGAGTCCTCTTCTCCTCCCACCCGTGTGTCTCATTATTATGCTCTCGTCCTGACTCCCAACACAGGTGTATGCCTCGGTGTTGGGCACCTGAGCAGAAGTTAAATTTTGGACCAAGAGAATTTTAGTTTCTCTCCAGATGACTAGAGGTAGTCTGTCTACTCGTTCTCAGTAAGTGACCCTTGGGAAAACCCTAAGACACAGCACAGGAGCCAAAGAAAAGGTGTGATACATATGTACATTAAAAGAAAATTGCTTACCTCATAAAAGCAAAAGCCTGCCTTCCAACCTCTGGAGTCCCGTTTTCCCTTTCCCGATGCGTCTCTCTACTTTCTACCCAAATGTCAGTCATTTTCATGCTTTATTTTTTATTTAGCTTCACCACATATGTGTGCTTTTTAAAACAATATATGACTTGTTTTTGAACTTTATTAAATATATAGTATCATACCTTAGTCATCTTTCTCTCCTGCTTTTTTTTTTTAAGTATGAGGGATTAAACACAGGACCATCACTATGTTCGTAGACATTTTTAAATGTTTTATTTTGAGACGAAGCCTTGCTAAGTTACTAATTTTCCCAGCCTAGGCTGGAACTTGGAATCTTCCCAGAAAACTGGGATTACAGGTGTTCAGCATCACCATCTCTGGCTCTTTTGGATATCCTTTTGAAAGTTGCTCTTTTTTCCCACTCAGCATTATCTATCTTTTTAAAAAATTCATCCATACTGTTGTTTAATTGCAATCATTTTCACTTTTTCCTGTTGCATTATGGAGTTTACAAACTCATTGACTACTGCCAATAGACAATATTATTATTCTTGGATTTTTATTGCTAGTACAAACAATGACACAAAAAAATCTTACTTTTACGTTGATTACATACTTTTATTTGTAGAGAAAATATAGCAAACATGTTAGAGAGGAAATGCTGATATACCTATATGTATATATGTATATATATGGATATTGGTTTGTAAGAGCTGTTTTAAAATCTTTTTTATTTTTAATTAACTTTATAAAACATTTTAGTCAAACATAATGATCACTTTCATCATAGGACACTTGTGCCTGTCATGGTATATCTTAATTCTTTTTTTTGCCCATTCCCCTCCCCTCTCTGTAATCCATTTCCTCTCCTTATTTACAAAAATTTTGTTTCTATTTTCTTCCTTTCATTCATAAATCTTTTAAACAAATTCTTTATGTTGTGGATGGGAAGCAGGTGTCTCCCAATTTGTGGTCTGCTTTTTCATTTATTGGAATCTTTTATTGAATTACAAGTTTTGAATTCATCAATTTTTTTCTATCATATTTTCCCTAGTTGGATTTATTCAAATAATTTTTGCTCTCTAGAAAAGTTTTTGAGGCCCAGGTCACATCCCAGCACCCCGCAGGCTGATTTCAGCATTATTTGTGCTGGAAAGTTCAATATAAACTTGGCCTCGGCAATATCATTAATAGATCTCTAATGTTGACCTAAGCTTGCGTTACAGACATGTGTCATCTTTGTTACAGAAGCACCATGTTTCTGTGTCTGGGCTCCATGTGTGTCTCGTGTTGTGTTGAGTTGGACTTTCTTCCTCCCTGTCCTGATCTGGTTCTGCCATCCACAGAGTGCTTCTTTTTGGCTTTGGGTTTGTGCAGAAGGAATTGTCTATTTCTTGAATGTGCAGGTAAACTGTACTGTAAAACTGAGCCTGTTGTGTTATTTATGGAAACCTTTACATTAACTGTTAAGTTTTACTAGTCAGTATTATGTCATTCAGGTTTTTCTATTTATTCGCTGAGCAGCAAGCTTTGTTTGGTAAGTTATATATTTCAAAGAATATGTCCAGTTCCTCCAAATGTATTGGCATAGTCACAATTTTATTTAACTTAAATCCTTTTCCTGTTTATAGCAATCAGCGAGGGACCTTTTTTTGTTACTAAGTTGTTAATAGCTACCCACCTTCCTTTGCCTCCTCTCTCTCTCTTTCCCTTTCTCTATTTCTCTTTCTTTTGATGAAGCTTGCCACAAATTTTTGAATTTTTCTAATCTGTTTTTAAAATACCTACTCCTGACATAGTCAATCATCTTAGTCATATCTTTGCTTTGTATTTCATTTATTTGAATCCTTTAGGGTTTATTTCCATCTTACTTAATTTTGTTGGTCTTTTACTTATTTCTTAAAATTAATCCTTTGCTCTTTTCTTCTTTGCACTGGCCCTTATGAAAAGTATTTTCAAGATCGTGAATTTATAAGTGCCATTCTATCACTTTTGCAGTAGCCTGAGTTTTAATGTGCAGAATATAGTGGGTGCAGGACATTCTGACTGGTGAAGTTCCAGAGCTATGACATCAACCTTTTAAAATGTGACCACTCAGCTGGATGTGGTGGTACATGCCTGTAATCTCAGCACTCTGGGAGGCAGAAGCAGGAGGATCATAAGTTCCAGCTCTGTCTGGGCAAATTAGCAATTTTTCAAGAGATTTTTGTCTCAAAATGAAAAGTGGAAGCTGGGAATGGTGACACATGCTTGCAATTTCATTGCTGAGGCAGGAGGGTTGCCATGAGTTCAAGGGCAGCCTACACTACATAGTGAGTGGAAGGCTAATTTGGACTACATGGCAAGACCCCATCTCAAAAAACCAAAAATAAATAAATACATAAGTAAAATTAAAATATGAATAAATAAATAATAAAATAAATAAAACATAGAAGAAGGACTGGGGATTAAGTTCAGTGTGAAGGTCCTGATTTTAATCTCAAGTACAAAAAAAGTGACTACTCAAAATTCTAATGAACAAAATTCTAATAGTAACTGAATTTATTTTTATAGCATTTCAGGTTTACTTTAGTAACCAAAATCTCATTCTAAATATGATGACTTTTGCATCTTGTCTTGTCTTCAATCAAATGATGATTTAGCATCCAGTGGTACAGATGTTGGCCAGCTGTACATGCCCTGGGGCTCTTTAGCATACCTGCAGAGGATAAGTAGGCAGGAAAGTGAGCCTGGGTAATTGACTTGTTCCTTTCCAGCATCCTGCAGGTTATGAGTTTGTTTAGAGCAGCAGCATCTATTGTCCACCCTGGTAACTTGGCACACTGGCTCATTTTTGTAAATTCATGATGATTGTTGGAATTCTCTGCACTTTCAATGCTTGGTGAGGTGGTTCACTACCAAAGATGCATCGAGGTCATGAAGTGACTCTGGGGAACTTCTGGAGAACTTACCAGACCTTGACAAATGCAGCCTGGCTTTGTGCATAAGCCTAACAGCTGAGGCATGAGAAGCTGGCCAGATGGACAGCATAAGGCACCTGTCAGTGAAGATGGATTTTGATAGCAAGAGAAAACGAGGGGCATCAGTAAGCTGCTGATGCTGCAAAATGCTTATTTAGAAAAATCTTACCTCTTTATGAAAATAAAGCTAATTGAAAATAATAGATATTTATTGAGTGCTTATGTGGAAGACATTATTTTAAATATTTTTCATGCATTAATCTAATTTTCTTCACAGTGATCCTACCAAGGAGATGCATTGTTATTCTGTTTTTTTTATCATTCAGGTTTTATATGTAAGTGAACTGATTGAAGACAGATCAATCAAGTTGCCCAAGAAAACATAAATAATAAATGATTAAATGGGCAAATGGATGACATTATAACAATTCTACTGACAAATTTAGATCTTAGAGATGGAATGGGGCTGTTTTGTTTTGTTTCTGTCCTTATGTGGCAAGAAGATGGCAAGGAACCACAAAACCAGCTCTCACTGGGGAGCAGGAAGTGTCTCACACCATGAACTTGCCCATTGCCTCTCTGCTACCCTGGGAACCTCAGTGAACCATGCAGGAGGGGAGAGACCTCACCCATTGCATCTCTACCACCCCAGAAACCTTGGGCCAGAGGAACCCAGGTGCCTGTCCCATTCCACTACAACATGGAGCATACAGCCAGCTCAAGAAGCACTGGAATTCAGCAAACAGTTTGTCCAGGCTAGTACAGGGTAAGTCCACTCCAACAAAGGGAAATACTTTGCATACAAACCCTTAATTTATGATTTGTTCTGTTATATAACAATAGATTTTGCTCCTATGGTCTAACATACAAAATCAATAGTTGCCAATTTCTAAATTGTGCTTGATGCTGTTATTGATAATTGTACTTCTGTATCTAGGATGTCATATATGTTGTAATCAGTTGTTCTCCTTTGTATAACAAGATTGGGAAGCTCTAGGGTAACAATCTTACATAGGCCTACACCAAAAGAATGGGTACTGAGCCAAACAGAAACCAACTTTCCACTCTTAATTAATTGGGAAGGTAGGATCTTGGAATACACACAAACCAAGAATCTCCTACACACAGAAGATATCCCTGAAGGACAGACTTTTCCTAGAGAGGTCTTGATACTAGTGATATTGCTACCTACCACCAAAACTCACAATGATCATCACAGAAAACAAAAAAAATTTTTTTGAAATAGAAAATGTCAAGACAAAGGAACAAAATGCAATCTCAGCACACCAGGCCACCCAGAACAAGACCGGGAGACATTAATATAGAAGAAATTGGAACTTACACACCTGAGATTTCTGAAATGATAGCAACTGAAGTAAAGAAACAACTCCATGAAGCTGTAGAGGAAATCAAAAGAGAAATGATCTTTCAGATAAAAAAAGAAATGACAATCATAATGAAAGAATTGTGAGCATATATAAAGAAGACAAAATTGGAAAAATAGAGCACAAGAAAATGATGGAAATCTTGGATGAGAAATATAGAAAAGATATAGAATGCATGAAACGATTTGAAAATTCCATTGAAAGTTGACAAAAACACTTGAACAAAATTGAAGATAGACTTTCAGACCTTGAAGAATGGATTGTAGCTGGGAAGATAGCTCAGTGGCACAAGGCCCTGCCTGGAAAGTATGAAGTCATGAGTTTGATCCCTTGTGCCCTGTACAAAACAAAACAAACAAAAAATCTGTTGCAGCTAGTGATCATGAAAAGAAATATCTCTTAAAAATAACAAGGAACTAGGAAATAATAATTAAATAACTGCAAGGTGATGCAAAGAAAACAATGTAAGAGTGATTAGTGTCAACAAAAAAACAGCAGTGAATACAAATGACATAAAAGGAACATTTTCAGAAGTAATAGCAGAAAATTTCCCAAGTATGGGGAAAGAATTTGACATGCAGATAAGTGAGGTATATAGAACTTCAAACAGCCATAACCAAAATAAATCTACACCCAGACATATAATAATCAAGATCCCAGGAATTCAGCATAAGGACAGAATATGAAAAGCTGTTAGAAAAAAGAAGCAGATCACCTAGAAATGAAAAACCCATTAAAATCACAGTTGACTTCTCAACACAAACTCTCAAGTCAAGAAAAGCTCAGAATGAAGTATTTCAAGCCCTGAAAGAGAACAACTTTCAATTCCAGTTGATGTACCCTGCAAAATCTGTCAAAATTAATGAAAAAGTAAGATACTTCTAAGACAAAGAACAACTGAAGAAATTCATGTTCACCAAACCAACCCTAGAAAGAGTACTGAAGGACATTCTAGACAGGGAAAAAAATGACCACGATTCCCAGAACAACAACAAAAACGAACAATTGGGGAGGGCAAGCAGTTAAACAAGGGGGTAAAGCAGGAAACCAACAACAGGAAAATAACATGGCAAAGTTAAGCCAATATATCACAGCTATAACCATCAATGTAAATGGCCTCAATTCATCAATTAAAAGAAATAGATTGGCAGAATGGATCTAACAATATACTGTATACAAGAAACACATCTAGCTGAAAAAGAAACTTTTAGACATAAAGTCAAAGGATGGAAAACAATATTTCATGTTAGGGGAACCCAGAAAAAAGCAGGGGTAGCTATTCTGTTTGCAGACAATGTGAACTTCAAACCAAACATGATCAAAAGAGATAAAAAAGGTCACTACATACTTGTTAGGGGAAAAATGCAAGAGCAAGAGATAAAAATTATAAATACATATGCACCAAATACAGAAGCATCCAACTATATAAAACAAATACTAACAGACATGAAAAATCAAATAAGTGATAACACAACTGTATTGGGGGGACTTAATACTGCATTGTCACAAAGTGATAGACCAATTAGGCAAAAAGTCAGCAAAGAAATAACAGAACTGAATTAAACCTGTAAACAAATGAACTTAGCAGATGTTTACAGAGTGCTCCACCTAACACCATCAGAATACACATTTTTTCAGCTGCACATGGGTCTCTAAAATAGACCATATAATATCGCATAGAAATGCTGAAGTAAATGCAAAAGAATTGAAATTATCCCATTATATTATCAGACCATAGTGCAATCAACTTGGAAATTAATGGCCAAAGAAACTGCAAAAACTACATAAACACATGAAAATTAAATTATACTTTCCTGAAGAACCAATGGGTTATACATACAATTAAAAGAAGAAATTAAACAATATCTACAAAAAATGCAAATGTAACTTATAGAAACTTGTGGGATACAATGAAAGCAATCTTCAGAGGAAAATTTATAATGGTGAATTCTCACATCCAGGATAATGGAACAAGCATGAATAAACAACCTAATGATGTACCTCAAGCTTGTAGAGAAATGAGATCAAGTCATGCCCAAAGCCATAAAAGGGAAGAAACTATAAAGATTAGAGCAGAAATTAATACATTTGATACTAAGAAAACAATACAAAGAATTAATGAATCGAAGAATTGGTTCTTTGAAAGAACAAATAAAGTTGATAAACACCTAGTCAACCTTATAAAAAAAGAAAAAGCTCAAATTCATGTATTGAGGAGTGAAGGGTAAAATCACTACAGATTCTGTCAAAATTCAGAAGATCATCAACACCTAATTTGAAAATCTTTGCAGTCATAGAATGAAAATCACAAAAGAAATGGACAGATTCCTAGATGTGTATGAATTACCAAAGCTAGATAAAGAAAATATTAAAGTTCTGAATAACCCAGTATCAGTTAATGAAATTGAAAAACTTATCAACAAATAAAAGCCCATGTCCTTATAGATTCATAGCTGAATTCTACAAGAAATTTAGAGAAGACTTAATATAAATACTCCTCATACTCTCTAATAAAATTGAAAAAGAAGAAATTTTCCTTAATTCTTTCCTGGAAGGATGTGTTACCATGACACCAAAACCAGAGAAAGACCCAACCAAAAAGGTGAACTACAGACCAATCTCCCTAATGACATAGATGTAAAAATCCTCAATAAAACACCTGCAAATAGAATGCAGCAAATCATCAAGAACATTGTACACCATGACCAAGTGGGACTTATCCTAGGACTGCAGGGATGGCTCAACATATGCAAATCAATAAATGTGATATATCACATCAACAGAGCCAAAGAAAAAAGTCACATGATCATCTTGATATATACAGAAAAATTTTTGATATAGTCCAACACTCATTCATTCTAAAAACCCTACCAAAAATCAGAGTACATAGTTTTTACCTCAGTTTGATAAAAGCCAGCTATGAAAAACCAACAACCAACATTATACCAGATGGACAAAATCTGAAAGCTTTCAACCTAAAATCAAGAACAAGACAAGGATGTCCACTGTACCACTCCTATTCAATATAGCTCTGGAAATAGAGCAATTAGACAGGAGAGAGAAATTAAAAAAAATAAGAATAGGAAAGAAAGATGTTAAATTATCATTATTCACAGATGATATGATACAGTCCATGGAAGACCCCAAAACCTCCAACAAAAGACTTTTAGATTTAGTAACCAAATTCAGTAGCATACCTGGATACAAAGCCATCATTCAGTCAATAGCACAGTTGTATACAAAGTACCAACTCACTGAATGAGAAATTATGAAATAACACTTTTCACAATAGCCTCTCGAAAATGAAATACTTAGTGATCAATCTAACAAAGAAAGTAAAAGATGTATACATTGAAAATTACAGTACTCTGAGAAAACAAACTGAAGAGGTTCTCAGAGACTGGAAAGATATTCCTTGCTCATGGATAGGAAGAAATAACATTGTGAAAATAGCTTGCAATTTGAATCAAAATATCATTAGCATACCTGAAAGATTTAGAAAAAACATTCCTAAAATTCATCTGGAACCAGAAGAGATTTAGAATAGCAAAGGCAATTCTGGGCAACAAAGGCAAGGCAAGAGGCATCACAATCCCTGACTTGAAATTATACTATAAATCAACTATAGTAAAATCTGCATGGTACTGGCAAAACACAGACCTGAGGATGAGTGGAACAGAACAGAAGATGCAGACACAGCCAGAAACACACTCAGCCACTTTATCTTTGACAAAGGGGCCTAACATGTTCACTGGACGAAAGATAGTTTCTTTAATAAATGGTATTGAAAAAATTGGTTTCTTACATGCCAAAGACTAAAATTAAACCCATGCACTAAAGTAAAAATGGATCAAAGATCTAAATATTAAAACAAAGAAACACTAAATCTCCTGGAGGAGAAAGTATGTAGAAATCTTGAATATATAGAGGCAGACAGAATTCATAAACAAAAGCAAACTGCACAGGAAATGCTTCAAAAAATCGACAACTGTAATCTCATCTTACTAAAAAGTTTTTACCCCTCAAGAGAAATCACCAACAGAATGAAAAGAAAACCCCTGAATTGGGAAAAGCTTTTAACCAACTGTCCCTCAGACATAGGACTTTCATCTAGAACATCTACAGAATTAAAAAAAAAATCACAACCCTCCCCAAATTCAAAGACCCAACCTCCAAGTGGGCGAGTGAGATGAATACACACTTCTCAGAGGAAAAGTACAAATGACAAGTAAATATATGAAAAAATACTCAATATCATGGATCATGTGAAAAATGCAAACTAAAATGGTTGTTTTCATCTCACCCCAGAAAGAATGGCTATCATAAAAAGAATCATCCAATAAAAATGCTGGAGAGGCTATGAGTAAAAAGGAACACTTCTCCACTGTTGGTAGGAGTGTCGACTGGCACAGCCCCTGTAAAAATCAATGTTTATCATTAATAGTCTCATTTGACCCAACTATTCCCCTTCTGGGTATTTTTCCAGAAAAATTGAAAACATCATACCACAGCGATATATGTACACCCATCTTTGTAGCAGCACAATTTGTAATAGCTAAATCTTGGAAAGAACCCAAATACCCATCAACTGAGTAATGTATAAAAAATGTGGTATTTTTATACAATGGAGTACTACAAGGCTATAAATAAAGATAAACTCAAGGCTTTTATAGGTAAACGAATGCTACTAGAAGCCATATTTATAAGTGAAATAAATGATATTTGCATGTGTAAACAGCATATTGTCTTCCTAGGGTAAGAAACTGAAAGGGTAAATAAGATCCAAAAGGTACAATAGATATTGTGAAACAGAAAGAAACTGCTCAAAAGGAAAGAACAACAGGGATGCAGAAAAGGAGAAAAAAATAAACACACACATACATGTATCTGAGAGCTAAGATAGTGGTACTATTCAATTAGTTTACTGAAAGGAAGAGTTAGTACTTATATTGGCTGATCAATTCTGCATATCTCTATCTGGCAATATGAGCAACTATTTTGAGGACAACAATATGCAGTATAATAACCATTGTCAATTTCCTATCATTTTGTTTTGAAATTCTGTATCACTTTTATTGTTTTTTATTATTCTTTTTAAAATAAAAGAAAAAAGAAATTGCATGGATGACCATTTTAAAAATTGATACATTGTTATAATTATAAAGAAATGTTTAAAGGAAATAGTAAGTTCTGACGCTTTTATACTCCTTTTGAATGTGCCAGGCTCTGTTCCAAAGGTTTTGTGTATCTCATTTAACCTTCAGAACTCTACGAGGAAGAACTATTATTATCCCATTTTAAGGACAAGGAAACAGACTGCAAGGGGTTGAAGATTTGCTCCCATAAACACAGCTGGCAGGTGGTGAAGTTAGGATTTAATATAAGGCAGCTTGCTCCAGATTGCTCTGAAATCACATCCTGGTATATTTCTCAGAGGGAAATACATTTACTCATAGTACACATATGAATACACGTGTATGTAGGTATAGATGTAAGTTACATACAGATTTAGATATAGGCTGTGAAGTCATTAAACTGTATTATCGACCAGACTGGGATGGGAATTACTTACCAAAGTATATTTCTAGTTGGGTCTGGGTGGACCATAGAGGCATGTCCTTCCTCTCTGGTGCTATTCCCCACTCTGCTTCCAGCCACCATGAAATGAACACATGCTTCAGCCAAACTCCTCACCAGTGATGCTATGACTTGGAGCCAACCATGGACCGAACTGTCTGAAATTGTGAAATTAAACTTTTCCTTTAAATTATAGGTGTTGGGTATTTTGTACCAACAATAAGAAACTGACTAATACAGGTAGATAAACATATTTTCACGCTGTATCCTTAAGACAAAACCAGTTAGATATTTCTTTTCATTCTGTACTAGAAAATGTTTATCCCTTTTAGGAAGAATGATTTCATTCTCGGAGGGTAAGAACCTGTCAGATTGGCTTATCCAAGGGCAGCCTGCTCATAGCAACTGTGTGCTAGCTCTTACAATACTGTTCACCCTTGGGGAAATTACCTACAGATGGCCACTTGGGACCCTCATACTCTGAGATGTAGTTACACAAGTCTTAGAAGGTTGTCATTAGACGGTTCCCTCTGTGAGGGGGCCTTGTGGGAGTCGGGAGCTGTTAGGGAGTCATCAGTGGATTCTGATCCAATGGAATTCTTTCCTCTTTTACAATATACAGTAAAACCTCAGTTCACAAACTAATTCTTCCCATAATTCTGGTCACAAACTGAGTTAGATGAGAACTGAGGCAAAATTTCCCATATGGTCAGGTCAATATTGAACCTAATCATTGAGTGTGAGTTCGTTCTCTTTCAATTCAGTTTGTGATCAGAATTGTAGAAAGTATTAAGTTTGTGAACTGAGGTACTACTGTATATTTTTTCCACCCAATTTTAAATTTAGATTGAATTTATACATTTTAAATTCACATTAGCAAGTGTACAACTCAATGATTTTGGGTGTCTTCACAGATATGGCAACATAACCACCACCCAATTCTAGAACGTGTCCTCACCCCCAAAATAAACCTCACACTCAGCAGCATGCACTTCTATTCTCCCCTTCTCTACATCTCTGGCAACTATGAATCTCTCTGTTTGTACAGAGCTGACTTTTCTGGACATTTCAAGTAAGTTGAAACATGCCATATATGGTCTTTTGTGTTTGGCTTCTTTCACTTAGCTTCTTTCCAAAGTTTATCTATGCTGCAGCACGCATAAATACTTGAGTGCATTTTATTTCTGGCTAATATGGCGTCATATGGATACACTATCCTTTGCTTATCTATTTACCAACTCTTATGCAACTTGAGTTACTGCTACTGTTTGGTGATTATGAATAGTGCATCTGTGAGCATTCATGTGCAAGATTTTATATAAACCCAGGAATTATATTTCTGAGCTGTGTGATTTTCTATATGTTTAATATTTTGAGGATAGGCAAATAGTTTTCCAGAGCAGTTTCACCTTTTAATATCATCACCAGCAAGATAAAGGATTTCCAGTTTCTCTACATCCTCACCCACACTGTTTGTCTGTATTTTTATTATTTCAATCCTGTGGGCATAAAGTAGTACCATATGGTGAGTTTGATTCTTTTTCATAATAACTCAGAATATTAAAGATCTCTGCTTGTGCTTATTCACCAGTAGAATGTTTTTCTTCAAGGAATGTCTACTCAAAATTGATCTGTTTTGGGAGAGTTGTAAGGGTTCTTCATATTATGAACACTAGTCTATTATTCATTATGTGTCTTGCAAATATTTTCCCCCACACTGCAGGTCGTCTGTTTTTTGTTTGTTTTCTTTTTTATTCTTTGCTAGGAAATGTTCCTGATAATGTCCCTTTGACACACATCATTTTTTGTTTTGATGAAGTCCAATTAATCAGTTTTTGTATTGCTGTGCTTTGGGTGTTATAGCTAAGAAACCATTGACTAATGCAATTTCAGAAAGACTTAGAGTTATGATTTTTTCTAATAATGTTATCATTTTAGTGCTTACACTTAGGTCTTTGATTCCTTTTGAATTAATTTCTGTGCATGCTGTGAAGTTTGCTTCCAGATTCATTCCCTTTCAGTAGGCGATAGCTACCCCAGTTCCATTGGTTGCAAAAGTAATCCACTGAAGTTTCCCATTGAGTTTTCTTGGCATCATTATCAAAAACTGATACACCAAAAATGCATGAGTTTATTTCAGGACCCTTAATTATATTGCATTGATTTATATTATCTATCAGTGTGTCAATAGCACACCGTGTGATTATTGCACCTTTTTAAGTAAATTTTGAAACAAGGAAATGTGGTTCTCCCTTTGTTTTTTTTCAAGTTGGTTTTGGCTATTTTGATCCATATTATTGCCATGTGATTCTTAAAATGTACATCTACAGTCGTAGATTCATAACAAAATTGATTAGAAGATATGTAGAATTCCTGTAGACAGCCTGTAATGATAGGGTTTGAGTCAATTTTTGTGAAAAGCTTGTGTCCAGGTTCACTTATCTGCAAGTGGTTGTCCAATTATTGCATTTACTGAAAAGACTGCATTCTCTGTCTACTGACTTAGCTTTTTTCTTTTGGTGAAGATCTGTTACATTTATGTGGCTCTATTTACATTCTCTCTATTCCTTTCCACTGACCTGATTCTCTGGTCTTTTGTGAAAACTATGCTCTGGCAATTATTCTAGGATTATATTAAATCTTATAGTCAGGTATTTTTAATCTTCCCACTTTCGTGTGTGTCAGTATTTTGTTGGTTATTCTTTTTTTCTTTTCAAAAGCATTTCAGTGTCAGTTCCTTTATATTCACAGAAGAATTTACACTGAGATTGATTTGAAATTGTATATTAGCTTGGGGAGAACAGGTATCCCGAAACTACTGAGCCTTCCTGTCTGTATTAGGCGCATACACACTAACGGTTGTGCTATCTTCAGTTGTCAGACATTGTAATTATGCAGCTCCCTTTCTGTCCCTGATAACTTTCCTTACACTCTTGTCTAATATAACTGAAGTTAGCAGATTTTCTCCAGCTTTATTTTGATTTGTTTAGTATTGTACATATTTCTCTATGACTTTTATTATCAAGAAATCTTTATACTTAAAGTGAGTTTCTTAGATGTAATGCATCGGTGGGTTTTGCTTTTGGATCCACTCAGAAGATCTCTGGCTTGCTGTTGGTATATTTAGTAGACTGCTGATATTTGAAATGATTATTGATATAATTAGATTCATATCTATCATTTATTATTGTTTTCTATTGTTTGCTTCTATCCTTTATTCATAAGTTCTTGTCTTTCACTATTTGTCTGCTTTTTGACAATATACTTCAGCATTTTATGTTATTTTGTTTTCTTTTATTTCTTAGAATGCCAGTTTTACTTCTTTTTTACTGGTTGTAACACTCATTGGTTGTAAGTAGAGTCTGCAGTATTCATTTACAAGTAACTCTGCGTTAGTCAGCTTTCCATTGCTGGAACAAAATGTGTGATATACACGTGAAAGAGTACAGATTTATTCTGACTCATGGTTTAAGAGGCTTCAGTACATGGTCAGCTGGTTCCCAAGCAGGAGCATCGTGGCAGAGGGGCATAGTGGAGAAGAGAGAGAAAAGTTTGCTCTCTGAAGACACTCCCGAGGACCCCTTGAGCTGAGTAGACCCCAGCTTCTAATCCTGTTCTGCAGTTTATTCTCTCAATGCAGAAACAGTTTAGAGGGCATTTTTGAAGCCAACAACAACGTCTAAGTCTCCTTTTGAATAACGCTATTGTTATATTCTTATGCAAATATCTTGCAATTGCAAAATATTCCTGTTTCCTTCCTTCTGTCCTTGTATCATTAATGTCACTCATTTCAGTTGTACACAAACACACACACTTTTGCTACTTATAAACATAGTAAAACATTCCCTATGTTATTATTCCATTATCATCCTTGTTTCTATGATGTCAACAGAAATATCACTCTTACATTCTTGATTTTAATAATTTGAGATTTTTTTCCTCTGAAGTTTGCTCAATTTGGTTGATGTTTTCAGCAAATTAACTTTTGGTCTCAATAATTTTTCTCTACTTTCATTTCATTTATTTCTACTCCAATCTCTATTCTCTCCTTTCTCCTAACTTGGGTATAATTTGCTCTTTTTTGCATCCATTATTGAAAGAAGGGTGTAAAGGTCCCTAGATAGGTTTCTTTTTTTTGTACCAGGGATCGAATTCACGACCTCACACTTGCCAGGTGAGTACTTACATTGCTGAGCTAAACCCCTGGCTCCATCTAAATAGTATTTTTGAGCTGTCTGTATCTCTATTCAGTTGTGTCATTTCTTGCTTCATGTATTTTGGGGCTCAATTGTTAGGTACATAAATGTTTATAATCCTATTCTCTTGATAGACTGGTGTTTTTATCATTGTAAAGTATCCTTTGTCCTTAGAAACATTTTTTTATCATAAATTCTATTTTATTTGATGTTAGCCTAGCCACTCAGCTCTCTTTTGGTTGCTGTTTGCTGGGATCTTCTTCCTGGCCTGTTCACTCTCAGCCTATGTCTTGGGATCTTAAGTGTGCACCTTGGGGCTAGCACATGACTCAGTCATGCTTTTTATAATCCTTTCTGCAAATTTCTTTATGAACTAGCATGTGATCTATTTCACTTTAATGTTATTAAGCAATAAACTAGGATTATACTCATCATTTTGCTATTTTTAATTCTACTTTTTATTAGTATGTTTATAAAACACAATGATTACATTTGTTTGCTGTGTGGCTTACTTCTTCTGTTTTTCCATCATTGGTTTATTTTGTGTGAAGTAGGAATTTTCATAGGGTATTATTTTAATTATCATGACCTTGTTTTACAAATTTTCAAAGTTATATTTTACAAATTATTTTCTGGAGATTACTGTTGGCTTTATAACAGTGCATTTCAGCCTAACACTACCTTAATTTCACTGGTGTACAAACCTTTCACTTTCATACTGTCACTGTTATACAAATACACCTTTTTACGTTCCATATCCATTTCTTTTTATTATTTTTAATTATAGTTTTCTGCAGCTGTTTTTAAAATCAGATAGTATCAAAAAGCTCCAGAGAAGAAATATATTTACATTATTTTTACATCCACTTTCCTAGTGACCTTCACCAGTGTCTCCCATGTCTTCATGCTGGCCTGAGTTATGGGCAAGTATCTTTTCTCTTTCAACCTGATGGACTCCCTTTAATATTTCTTTTGTCAAAATTTTTATTGTGATTATTTGAGACATACAATAATATTGTGGGGTATACTGATACCAGAAGAATTCCCATATTGAAGCAAATTAACATTTATTCTCTCGCACGCTTGCTTCATTGTGAGAAGAGCAGCCAAAATGAATTTATTTAACAAAAATCCTAAACACAATCTGGTTTTAGTAACTGCAGTCCTCACATTGTGCACTGGTTCTCTGAGTGCATTCACCAAGTGTCTCTGCTATTTTATACCCTTTAACCCGTGTCCTCCCCCCAATAATAGCACATAGTTTGAAAATTACAAGTTGTTTTTTCTGGAAATTTCCATTTAATATTTTCAAGACATGGTTGACCATGGGTAACTGAAACTGTGGAAAGTAAAACCATGGCTAAAGGAGGAATGCTGCCCAGCATTCTCTATGTCCATTCATCCGTTTATGGATGCTTAAGCTGTTTACATATCTTGGCAATTGTAAATACTGCTACAACAACCCATGGGCACACAGGCCCCTCTATGAAGTGGTGATTGCAGTCTGAACAGGCACTGCGGGGTCATATGGTGGTTGTGTTATTGATTTCTTTATGAACACCCCAAACTGTATTCTAGAACAGCCATACCAATCGACATTCCCACCCGCAGGGTGCTAGGCTTCCTCTTCCTCCACACGGTTCTTATTTGTCATCTTTTATCTAACAGCCCTGCTACGGGCATGAGGGGACACCTCAATCGTTTTGTTTGTGTTTCTCTGATGGTTGGTTATGTGGAACATCTTGTTATATACTGTTGGCCATTTTATAATCTATTTTGATAAATTATCTGTGCAGGATCTTTGCCCAGTTTTTAAAATTTAAAAAAAATCAGTTCATTTGTCTTTCTGCTGAATTGTAAGAGTTTTTTTTTTTTTAAATACATTTGGAGATTAACTTCTTGTATATTGGGTTTGGAAATTTTTTCCAGTTTGAACATTGTTTTTTCATATTATTGATTGCTTCCTTTGATGTGTAGAAGAGTTCTATTTTGTTGTCATTCCATTTATCTATTTTTGCTTTTGTTTCCCAAGATTTTAGTGCAATATCCTAAAGGTCAGTGTCAAGGAATGTTCCCTCTATGTTTTCTTCCAGGACATCTTTGATTTTTGGCTTTTACCCCGAGATTGCTTTTCAATTTTGAGTTGATTTTTATGTATAATGAAAGTTAATAATATAATTTTTTTCTTTTTCATGTGGAATCCAGTTTTCATAGTGCCATTCATTAAAAAGACTGTCCTTTACCTATTGCATTCTATCAATGCCCTTATCACAATTTAATTGTCTATGTTCGAATTTATTTCTGGGCTTTTTATTCTGTTTCATTGGTCTTTGTTTTTGTTTTTATGCCAGCACCATACTGTTTTGGCTATTATTGTTTTGTAATATACAGCTGTATCTTGGTTCAGAAACAGGTTGCAAACACAAACATTTGGCATAATTTTGCTTCCATTCACGAACTCCATATTGGGTGATAAATGATGATAACGATTCCCCAGAACCATTTAATGAATACAGAGGTGCTACCTTAATTTTGAATGGGGAAACATGAAGCTTCCAACTTTGTTCTTTTTCATGGTGTTGCTCTGTTTATTTGGGGTTTTGCTTCTGGTTCCAAACAAAGTGCAGGATTGTTTTTCTTCTTTTTTGAAGAACGTCTTTGGAATTCTAAAAGACAAGGCCTAAAATGTATTTGGAAGTATTTCCTCTGGGTCTATTTTTTGTAATATTGCTGCATATTGCTTCGGGTAGCACAGACATTTTAATAATATTAATTCATTTCCATAAGCATGGGATAGCATTCATTTTTATCTTTTTTTTTGATTACCTTCATCAATATTTTATAGCAGTGTACAAATCTTTTTATCTCCTTGGTTGATTCCTGTTTTATATTTTTGATGCCCTCATAAATAGGATTGTTTTCTTAACTTCTTTTTCAGATATATTATTTGCATTTGTAAAACTATTGACTTTTGTATGTTGATTTTGAACCTTGAAACTCTACTTCATTCACTTATCAGTTCTAATAGGTTTTTTTGTGGAAAATCTTTCTACATATAGAATCATGTCATCTTCAGAAAGATAATTTTACTTTTTTTTATCCAACTTGAATGTCTCATCTCTCCTTTTTGCCTGATTGGCTCTTGCTGAAACATTTACTGTTCGCAGAATGGAATTGTTGAGGGTGGTACCACTCCAGCCTTCACTGGGCATGCGCGGGAAAGGGTCCAGTGCTTCCCATTGACTGTGATATAGCTACAAGACTCTTCCAAATCACCTTTATTGTGTACAATATCTTACTTCTATTCTTAAACTGGTGAGCATTTTTATCAAGTGGAGAAGTAAAATTTAGCGAAATGTTTTTTCTGTATCAATAGAGAAAATCACGTGGCTTTAATTTCCCAAACTGTGAAGTGTCATATACTTTGATTGATTAATTGATTTGCATGTTTTAAACCAGACTCATGCAGCAAGAATAAATTCGCCTTGGTCATGAGATATAACATTTTTAATGGAATGTGGAATTAAGCTCACTAATATTTTATTGAGGACGCTTGCATCAATGTTCATCAGAAATACAGGCCTGTAGTATTCTTTTCTTATGGTATTTTTGTTTGGTTTGGGAATCAGGGTGATGCTGACCTCATGAAATGTATTTGGAAGTTTTTCCTCTGGGTCTGTTTCTTGGAAGAGGTTAAGAAATATTGATAATAATTATTAAATACTTGGTAGCATTCTTCAATAAATCCATCTGCTCTTGGTTTCCTTTGTTATATGATTTATAGTTGCTTCTTCAATTTCTTTAATATCTTTATATGTTTGTATAAATTTTTAATTTTTACCTAACTCAGTCTTGATAGGTCATATTTTTTCCATTTTCTTTAAGTTATTCAATTTATTTTGCTCATAATTATCCACAATAGTGCCTTAGAATCTTTTTATTTCTGAAGTATTTATTGAAATATTTCCACTTTCATTTCTCATTTCTTGTTTGAATTATCTTTCTTTTCCTCTTATTCGAGGTAAAGGTTTGTTGGTTATGTTTTAAAAGTACCAATTCAACTTTACAATTTTTTATGACCTTCCCGTTCTTTGATTCATTTTTTTTCTGATTTTTCCCCCCTTTTGCTTCCTTTGGTTAGATTGTTCTTTCTCTAGCCTTTTGAGATATAACATTAGGTTATTATTTGGGTTTTTTTCCTTTGTTAAAGTAGGCACTAATTCCTATAAAATTCCCTCTTTGATCTGTCTTTCCTGAATCCCATGGGTTTTGATATGTTGGTTTTCCATTGTGATTTTGTCTTAAGTAACTTAAAAAAATTTTCCCTTTTGACTTTTTCTTTTACTTATTCAGTGTTCAGGACCATGATATTTAATTTCCTCATTTGTAAATCTTCCAAGATGTCTCCTGGTATTGATTCCTAGTTTCATGCTGTTGTGGTTGAGAAAAATACTAGACATTATTTCAGTCTTCTTGAATTTGTCTAGACTTATTTTGTGGTCTAACATATGGTCTGTCCTGGAAAACATTCCATGATTAGTGGAAAAGAATACATTTTCTGCTGCTATTGGATAGAATGTTCTATATATGACCATGAGGTTCATTCAGGGTAAAGTGTATTTTGTTTCTAATATTTTCTTAATACTTTCTTGCCTTGATTCTATTGTTGAAAGTAGGGCATAGAGGTTTCCTAATATTATTATTGTTGTGCTATTTGTTTTTTTTTTTTACAAGTCCATGAATATTTGCCTTACATATTTCGGTATTCATCATCATTTAGGTGACGTAGGATGTGTCTAGATTTACAATTATTCTGGCCTCTTGATGGACTGACCCCTTTATCATCATCTTCTTTGCCTATCATAAGAATTTTGGCTTGAGTTTCATTTTATGTAAGTATAGTCACCCCTAATCTCTATCTATCACTATTTTCCCAGAATATCTCCTTCTACTCCTTCACTTTCAGCCTGTGTTCCTAATGCTAAAGTGTTTCTTCTTTAGGTGGCATGTAGTTACATCTTATTATTCTTTCAGCCATATTCTATGCCTTTTGATTGGAGAGTTTGATCCATTTACATTTAATTGTATTTATACCTAAGAGCTTATCCTGCCACTTTGTTAGTTTCCAGATATTTTAGTTCTTTTTCGGTTTACTTTCATGATTTGGTGACTTTCTGTGATGCCAAGCTTTGATACCCCCTCTCCCCACTTATATACCTATTGCAGTCTTTTGCTTTGTGGTTGTCATGGAGCTGACTTTATATATTTTATAGTTATAATAGGTTATTTTAAGCTGGTAATGGCCAGACTTTAGTGACATGTTGGAGAGCATTGAAGCTGAATACATGTGCAGGGCTGTGGTGTGGCCTGGGCATGGTTGAACTGAGAACAAGGAGACACCTCAGGGGGCAAGACAAGCCACAGCTGAGGCCACCTAGAGATTTTTTTCTGGATAGTTTTCCTTAATTAGCATCATCTGTTGCTCTGAGGCATCCTTGAACCCCTCCTAAGATCCTGTTCAGGTTTCCTCTGCTGTCTACTCAACTCCTTGTTTGTTCTGATTAAATACAGGCTGCCTAGTGTCAATTGGTCCACCGGCTAGCAGAGTTACGAGCTCTGCTGAGCATCTCATTCCTCCTGCAGCCCTAAAGGCCATGCTGCTTGTCTCATTCCTCTGAGCCTGCATCGTGCACCCTTTTAGGGGATTGGGGATCTAGGCACAGACCCCAACAGTCACAGATGTATACTCTACACCAGTGATGGCAAACCCTCTAGAGCTTTCAGTGAGAAAGAGCCCACTGTGGCACACATGCCAGAGGTTCACCACCCTTGCTCTAGAATTTTACCCTCCCCACTGCAATTTACATTTTCATTGTTACAAATTACATTTTTAAAATATCACTTATTCCTTAACTTTTTGGCTACAGTTGTTTTCAACTATTTTGGCTTTTAAACTCCATGCTAGAAATGTGAAAGATTTGCATAGCACCATTTTCATCATGAATTAGTCTGAATCTGACTATGAATTTACCTCCACTAGTGAGTTTTACGCTTTTATGATTGTGATCACCCTCCTTTCCTTCTCAGAGCTGAGGTAGTCCCTCCCAGGACATGGGTGATGTGACCATCTCAGAAGCCGTGCCCCAGTTTTTTTTTCCCCATTTGCACAAAGCCTTAAGTGATAAAAAGCAAGCATTGAGGACCTTGCAGGTCCTTCCTGAGCATGTACACTGGGCATTCGCACTGCCTTACATGAGTATATGGCATTCTGCAATCTCATGAATGTATTTTCAAAGCTCCTCGTGGACTTCTCTTTCTCTAGCCTTTGCTTTGAAATTCTTAGTTAGCCTACTGTTTGTTCTATCTGTGATTCCTTGCCTCAGGCATGATGTTAAACAATTGTTTCTGATTATTTCCAACAAATCCCAACAGGCAAAAAGTCTATTTTTATTGGCTGACCTCTGAGTCGGATTGAGTAAAAAAGAGCCTTCCGAGAACCGGAAGCATCCTGTAATGACAGGCTGCCTCTTCCCTGGCTGCTTGGCTGCTAGTTTTGTGAAAGAGGGCTTCTGTTGTCAAGACTACCATGCAGCTGGGAGGCAGGAGAGGGACCAGGGCAAGCTGAAAGGGCACATGATCACTGCTCCTACTCAGCCTCAGCTGCTGTTTGCTTGAATAAATTCTCCCCAGATTGATGGAGATCTTTAGTTGATTTTTTGAGTCCTGAAAACATTGATTCTGACTGTTTCTCCCCACTGTTTTCCTTGTAGGTATGGAAGGAGAGGTTTTCAAACAGGCTTCCCCTACCATCTGCAGAAAGTCCTGGAACTCTGCATAGCAGGTAAAAACATTATCCGTGTAAGATTTTGCAGCAGGACAGAACATTTCAGCAATCATGCTGCAGATGATAGCTACTATGTGAGGAATTCACAAAGATCAGAAGCACTTACGCCTGTGGTCCATATGGGGATCAGTCATTTATCCTTCTCAGAAAACTGAGATTCCTGAATAACTGTGTGTCACTGTGAGTGATGATGTGGTTGTTCTTTACATTAGGAGAGGAGAAAAATCCTGATTTTTTTTTAATATAAATGAAGGAAATGAAGATACCTGGATGTTGTGATGTTCTTCTATTCCTACATATCTGTGGAAAAGCCAGACTCAGCTTATGGTTCCTTGAGCTTTGGTGGAATATTTGCCAATGGTGCTGGGACCAGAGTTTGCTGCTTAGGTGGGAATTAAAGGGCCTTCTGGGTGAGCAAAGAACCCTGGTTATATCTTCAGTGGCTTTGAGGTTTCTCTTAAACACACAGAGGGTATGATGCTCACATTAAGAACAAAACACGTTTGAACTAGGACACTTTGAAATTGTAACTGACTCAGCATGACACTTAACTGGTCTGAACAAATATTTCTTCATGAAAAATACTGCTAGTAATCAAAGATAAATACTGCATGTAGTAAAAGAACCTGTTAATGCTAATAAAATGTGGGTGATTTAAAAATTAGTACTTCAAGTGTTTTAGTAAAATAACTGTCTCTGCATGATTTTTTGCACTTTACTAATAGTGAGCTTGGTGTGTAACAGTTGTGTGATGATTTCATTCTCAATGGAATCCTAGTTCTTTTAAAGACACAACTTAAAGATTTAGAATCTTTGAATCTTTGACTGGTAGTTTTTAGATCTACAGATAGGAAATCCCATGTGAACCTGGCTAGGAAACGGTCTTCTGCTTTCTGCTTCCCGTGACTTCTTACTATTGTTTAAGCATGGCCTCCTTCCCTCTCAAATTTCCAGCTATAGTTCACAGAATCATAGGAGACTTATACACATTGGGTCTCCTCCCATAGTCAGCTACTACTTTAGGAAAATGCAAGGAACTTTTTATGAACTGTTGACTCCTCTGCCCTGATAAGTGCTACAGAAAAAGCCATTCACAGTTGTTAAAATTACGGGGTGAAATTTTGAGGAGAAACAACAAGTTGGGTATAGTTACAAAGTATTCACCCCAACTGTTAACTCCAAATGACAAGATTAACATCACTAGTAATAAGATATAGTGCTGACATCATGGGTCCCTTTGTAGGAAACACTGAGAAGGACATTTTCTTGCCAAAAAGGCATAACCTTAGGCAAATCATGGGAAAATGTCTGACAGAACTAATCAAGAATAAATGCTGTATGCTTCAACAGTGTCAAAAAAATGATGAAAGAGAAGGAAAAACTGAAAAATTATTGCAGATTGGTCAAAATACAGAGAAATAATAACTAGATGTGGGATCCTTGACAGAATACCAGAAGAAGGATACGAGGAAATAAAATAGTGGCTTGTTTTTCCAGTGCTGGAGATTGAGCCCAGGACATTGCATGAGCTGTAACACCAAGCCATATCCTTTAAATAAGCTCTAAAGTTTGGCCAGTGATATTATATGATGTTAATCCCTTAGCTCTTTGTACAACAGATACCAAAATATCAATAGGAGAAGATTGGCAAGCAGTTAGATGCAAACTTTTGAATAATTTTTGCAACCATAGTACCATCAGCGAATAGTCCACTAATGCTCAACTAACTAGGAGCTAAAATTAGCTCAAAACAAAAAGTTCAACAAAAATGGTCACATCCACTTTTTAGCATCTTATTTTTTATTCCTTTAATAATTTTTGTCATCTTAATAAAAAAAACTTGCTGTTTTTGGATATAGTATTATAATGAAAACATGACTAATGTGGACCAAGGGCAGGAGCACTGATAAGAAAAGGATTATGCCAAAGCGAGATTGGCATATTCTCATGACACTTTCTCAAAGTTTGGGTTATGCCTTGTTTTGTGCTTTAGGTGCATTATAACCTGATACTATTATTAAACTAATGCAACTTTCAACAGAGGCAGGATTTAGCTTAAAGGTTTTCTTTTGAGTAGTATGTGGCACAGAATGATTGAATAGGACTCACAGCTAACTGATGCAATATCTGGACTTCTTTCTCTCAGAGCCACAAGAATGCATAGCTTATTGGTAACTTTGAATACTTAAACTCTAAGGATTTGGTTTTGTTAGTTTTCCATATTTAAGAGATATTTAAAAGCAGAAAGACCTAAGCAGCCAATGGGAGCCTTGGCTGCCATACCCCCCTACCTGAAAGACCTCCGCAGCTGAGGGTAGCCTCAGCCACCCCTGCCCCCCGCTCCTCAGAAGTCCAGAGGATCATCATCAACTCCTTTCATCACCCACAGTACCTTGGTGGGCTGGTGGGGGTCTCAGCAAGCCCTCCCTCAATCCCGAGGATCTCAGCAAGCTGGTGAGAGCACAGGTGAGTTCTTCTTCCATACAGAGAACCCTGGATGGGCTGGCAAGGCCTCTGCCCACCTGGAAGAATCCAACTGGACCTGCAGGACCTCCACTGACACAGTAGGGTCTCAGCTGGTGTGCACACCATGTACAGGTGTGTCTGGCAGGCTGGAACAGTCTGAAGCTACAGTAACAATATGAGCTAAGGGTTGGTTCATGTCAATACTCCTAGGCCAGCCAGCCTAGGAAGAATATAGGTCTCACCCAACAGGTCTTGCAGGAGGAATTCAGGTGAGTGGCCCCTCCCCTAAGTTGTAGGACACAACCATGGATTGAATGTCAGCCATATAGTAGGACTCTAACACACATACAATGGGCAGTCAAGACTAGCGTGACTGAAAACATCAAAATATTAACCCAAGAGGTGAAAATGACAAATCAAAAAAGCAAAATGCAATCTCAAATGTCCAGCCCATCTGGAACAAGTACAGGAGACACTGAAATAGAGGACATTGGAAATTACACAATTTAATTTTCTGAAAAGATGGCAACTGAAAAAAAGAAACAAATCCATGAGGTTATAGAGGAAGTCGGGTTAGAAATAATCTCTCAGATAAACAAACTGTAATGAAGGAATTGCTCAGCATAGCTAGAGAAGGGATAGACAAAAGGTACAGGAGCATAGGAAAATGATGGAAACCTTGATGAACAATATAGGAAAGAAATAGAATGCATGACACGAATTCAAGGAGATATCAAAGAAATTAAAAATTCCACTGAAAGCTGGCAAAACCACTTGAATGAAACCAAAAATAGACTTTCAGACTTTGAAGAGAGGATCACAGAAAAAAGATGGTGGATAGATAACAATTGGCTACAGAAGCTCCCTGAGATAGCCAACTTAGAATTCAACATAATACAGAGTGGGGAGCCCCAAACAGAGGGAGATGAATTCTCTTGTCCCAAGAAGAAATTAAGGTGACTTGCCGACCATCCAAGGTCCTGCCGCAACTGGTTGCCATGACTTGCTGAGGTCCTGCTGTGACTTGCCAGGGTCCCACTGCAACTGGCCAGGGTCCTGCCATGACTTTCCGAGCCGTCCGGGGTCCTGCCATTTTGACTCACTGGAGACGCAGTTACATTGAGTTTGGGGGTCAGCGAGCAGAGCGGAGGGCTGAGTTGGCAGGGTGTCTACATCAACTTGTGGTAAGTGACAGGAGTGAAGCCATTTCATAAATAAGGGGGATCCAGCAGATGACATTGTGGGGCTGGGCAGGACTGGTAAGTACAAGGGGCAGCAGTGACTTCAGTCAATTGTTCCCTTACCAAATGGGATTGGTGGAGTGAGCTAGACCTGGGTTACATGACCTGGCTGAGACCCAGTAGGTTATCCAAGGTTAAGTCCCTGCAGGGGTGGTGCACACTAGCCTACACTGCTCAGAGGGTTTGGCTGGGCTGGAGGGGAAGAAGCACAAAGTAATACCAAAGTGCCGGCCACAGCAGCTTGACTGATCCAGAGAGGAGGGGCCGGTTATACGCTGTCCCTGTTTGCAACTCACTAGCACACTGCTGTGTGGAGGGTCACCTAGCCAGCATGCTTCAGAAGAATTGTAATCAACAAAGAAAGAAACTGGGGCCTTCTGGAAGAAGCAAAAAAGATGGGAAGAGGAAGCAACAACAAAAAAGTCCCAAGGTCCCAACCCTGAGAACATGGACCCAGAACAGATAAATACAAAGAAGAATGAGAACAGCAAACATGCAATATCAGATACAGTGCCAGTGGACATAAACAGATATATTCAGGACCTCATAGACAAGCTCAAAAGTGAAATATTTAGCCAAATAAAGCAAGATATAAGAAGATTAATAAAAGGGATACTAAGCACCCTTCGAGCAGACACAGATGGAAGAAGGGAGGAACTCAAACACGGGAGAGAACCATTTGGTGAAGAATATAAAGAAATATAGAATACATGAAGCAGATTCAAAGGGATCACCAGGAAATTAAAAACCCTATGGAAAGATGGCAAATCAGCTTGAAAGAAACTAAGGATAGATTATCCAAATTGGAGGACAATTTTGCAATGTGGGAGAATGAAAGGGAAAACTTTTTAAAAATAACAAGGAGACAAGCAGTAACAATACAAAGGCTAGAAGATGACAAAAGGATCTATAACTTGAGAATAAAGAATGTAAATAAAGAAGTTGGGATACAAACAAAGGAACTACAAAAGTTATTCACAGAAATAATTAAGGAAAACTTCCCAAACATAGGAAAAGGAAATGATATTCTGATATATGAGGCATACAGAACTCCAGCCACCTACAACGAAAACAGAGCTACACCCAAGCATATAATAATCAAGATCCTAGAAATTCAATATAAGAACAGAATATTAAAAGCTGTTAGAGACAAGAAACAGATAACTTACAGAGGAAGGGCCATCAGACTAATGGCAGACTTCTCGACACAAACCATCAAGTCAAGAAGAGCCTGGAGTGAAATATTCCAAGCCCTCATAGAAAATAACCTCCATCCCAGATTGATATACCCTGATAAACTGTCTCTAGAAATTAATGGAGAAATAAGATTCTTCCAAGACAAAGAGGAACTTGGGAAATTTGCAACTACCAATTCAACTCTACAGAGAATACTCCAGGGCGTTCTAGAGAGAGAGAAAAATACTAGGATTCCAGGAACAGTGGCAGAGAGGCTCAGAGAATGGAGCAGAAAGCAGAATGAAGAAGATAAGCAGACAACTGATGGCAAAAAAGAGCACAACAGAAATGAGGCAGAGAAGATTTTATTCAAAACTGATATGATTGATAGTATCAAGTCTGAGAGGATAGGCAACTACATGGAAAATGACAAGACTCTATGATATGCATTCTGGTTTAATAACTGCCGGTTTTTGAAGTTCTATACTATATACAAAGTTGTGTTTTTATTAATACTGTTATGCATTGATATGTTCAATTATACTATGTCTGATGATATTGGAGATAACAAGAGAGAACACAGGAACCATGGTAGAATGATTTGTACAATGGTCTTATATGTTTATTTCATTTCATGTGTTTATAGGAATGTTTTGTTTTGCTTTGCTTTGTTTTGTTTCTCCCTCTAATATAGAAAGGATAGAAATACATGTTAAGACTCATGCATGTGTAGAATCTATAAACAGTTTATGAGAACTGATCTTATGACAGATGATGAAATGAACAGATACTTTGAAGAAAAAGAGACACTAAAATACCCAGTGTTGATCCTGGAGTGTCATAATGTGAAATCCAGCAATAGTATTATCCTTTGTTTGGAGTGATATTAGTCTGCTTGGGTTTATTCAATCTCAACATAATTGAAGATATGGATAACTGCATGTATGTTTAAGTGTATAGGATTGATAACCATATTTCTAAATTTTTGTTGGATAGCTGAACAGAACTGGTTGCAATCTCACTGTTTGAATCCCCACTTTATAAGCTCCACTTTAATATCTTGAATAACTATTTGTAAGATTACAATCTGTAATCATCAACTAGTGATTTCTTACCATTTGTCTTTTTCTTTGAGATTATGTATTATTTTTACCCATTTTCTGTTTTTTTGGTCTTTCTTTAAATTAAATTAAAAAAAAAGACACTACAGTACCCAGTGCTGATCACAGAGTATGATGATGTGAAATCCAGCAATACTATTATTCTTTGATCAGAATGATTTTAACCTGATTTAGTCTGTTTAATCTAAACACAAATGAGATATGGAAAACTGCATGTATGTTTAAGTATATAGGATTGACAACCATGTTACTAAGTTTTTGTTGGACAGTTGAACAGAACTGTTTGCAGTCTCGCTGTTTGAATTCCCACTTTACATGTTCCATTTTTGTATCTTGAACAACTATTTGTAAAATGACAATATGTAAATATCAACTAGTGATTTCTTACTGTTTGTTTTTTTCTCTGAATGTATGTATTATTTCTACCTATTTTGTTTTGTTTAGTCTTTCTTTAAATAAAATTTTAAAAAAGAGAGGGTCACAGTAAGCAATCATGAAAGGAAAGAACTCTTAACAATAATAAGGGACTATCAAATAAAAACTCAACAGCTCCAAGACAAGGCAAAGAAAATAAATATAAGACAGGTAGGTGTAATGAAAATTTAAGAGTCAATGCGAACATTAAATATCTATTTTCAGAAGTAATAGCAGAAAATTTCCCAATTATGGGAAAAGAATCTGACATACAGATAAGTGAGGCATATACAACTCCAAACAGCCATATCCAAAATAAATTTATACTCAGACCTATAATAATCAAGGTTCTAGAAATTCAGCATGAGAACAGAACACAAAAAAGCTGTTAGAGAAAAGAAGCAGATCACCTAGAAAGGAAAGCCCATTAGAATCACAGCTGACTTCTTAACACAAACTCTCAAGTCAAGAAAAGCTCAGAATTTCAAGCCCTGAAAGAAAACAGCTTTCAATTCCAATTGATGTACCCTGCAAATTATCTATCAAAATTAATGAAAAAGTAAGATATTTCCAAGACAAAGAGTAACTGAAGAAATTTATGTTCACCAAACCAACCCTAGAAAGAGTACTGACGAACATTCTAATAGGGAAAAAATGACCACAATTCTCAGAACAACAGAAACAAACCATTGTGAAGGGCAAGCAATTAAACAAGGGGGTAAAGCAGGAAACCAACAACAGGAAAGTAACATGGCAAAGTTAAGCCAATATATCACAGCTATAACTATCAATGTAAATGGCCTCAATTCATCAATTAAAAGAAATAGATTGGCAGAATGGATCAAGAAACAGGATCCAACAATATACTGTGTACAAGAAACACATCTAATCAAAAAGAAACTCATGGACAGAAAGTCAAAGGATGGAAAACAATATTCCATGTGACAGGAACCCAGAAAAAAGCAGGGGGTAGCTATTCTGTTTGCAGACAATGTGAACTTCAAACCAAACATGATCAAAAGAGATAAAGAAGGTCACTACATACATGTTAGGGGAAAAATTCAAGAGCAAGAGATAAAAATTATAAATATATATGCACCAAATACAGAAGCACCCAACTATATAAAACAAATACTAACAGACATGAAAAAACCAAATAAGTGATAACACAATTTTATCGGGGGAACTTAAGGCTGCATTGTCACAAAGTAATGGACCAATTAGACAAAAAGTCAGAAAAGAAATAACAGAACTGAATTAAATCTATGAACAAATGTACCTGGTAGATGTTTACCAAGTGCTCCACCTAAACCATCAGAATACATATTCTTCTCAGGTGCACACGGGACAGTCTCTAAAATAGACCATATGTTATCCCTTAGAAAGTGTTACATAAATGCAAAGGAATTGAGATTGTTTCATGAATATGATCTGACCATAGTGCACTGAAACTGGAAATTAAAAGAAACTGCAAAAACTATACAAACACATGGAAATTAAAGAACACTCTCCTGAACCAATCAGTTACAGATGATATTAAGGCCGAAGTTAAACAATATCTACAATTAAATGAAAATGCAGAGACAACATACTGGAACCTGTGGCACACAAGGAAAGGTGTCCTAAGAGGGAAATACACAGGAATGAATTCTCACATCAGGAAAACAAACAGCACAAATAAACTGTCTAAGGCTTCACCTCAGGCTTCTAGAAAAAGAAGAGCAAGTCAAGAAGCAAGCTCATAGAAGGGAAGGAATTATAAAGATCAGAGCCGAAATTAATGCAGTTGAGCCTAAGAAAACAAAACAAAGAATGAAGAGTTGGTGTTTGAAAGAATAAACAAAATCAATAAGCCCCTGACCAACCTTACCAAGAAAAGGAAAGAAAAAAACCCAGACAAACCTCAAATTCATGCAATGAGGAATGAAAAGAGTATGCATATATATATATATATATATATATATATATATATATGTTATGTATATATATTTACAAGATAAATAATTATACTACTAATCTCTGTAAGTTCACTGAAGTTTGCGTTTTCATTGTTTGATAGATTTTTTTCATGCTTTAAATGTTGTAATATGAACAAATACTTTTAAGACAACAATATGTAATGTATTAACTTGTGTTATTTTCTACTTTTTTAAAATTCAGTATTGTTTTTACTTTTTTGTTTTGTTTTTAAAATAAAAAATTCTAAAAAAAGAGATGTTTAAATACAAATGAGATACAGAAAATTGAACAGATACATATAAAAGTGCCTGTAAAATGTAGCTGGACCTAAATGCGGCTGATGGATGCTCTGGTTTAGGTATCACTGGAGTGTGTCCAGAGGTTCATATGCTGGGGGCCTGGTCCCGTGTGATGGTTCTGAGGTGGAGGAACTTTTAAGATGGAGGTAATTAGTTCACAGTGGATTATTCCCAGAGTTCTCACTCTTGAACAGCTAGATTAGTACCGCAAGGCAGACTGTTAAAAAGGACGCCCCACTCCCAGTTTTTGTTTTGTACCCAGGCATGTTGTGATGCATTCAGTAGACCCTCACTAGGATGGCACTGTGCTGTTAAGACCCTCCAGCCAACAAAATTGTGAGCCAAATAAACTTCTTTACTTTGTAAGTTGCTTAGCCTCAGGTATTTTGTTCTAAGACAAAATGAGCTAAGAGCTATGAAGCCTGAGTCATCTCATCTGTGAGGAAGTACCAACCAACCCCATGCTTCTCCATCTCCAGCACGGCTAGGAATATGGAGGTTTTTGAAAAAATGAAGATGCTGATTTAGTAGGTCTATGTTGTACCTGGGATTCTGCATTTCTCACAGGTCCTCTCATAAGGCTGCTATCTGTTGATCCCTATTGGTTCTGGAAGAACATTTTGAGTAGTAAGGATGGAAACTGTCAGAGAGGAAGCGCTGTAGATGAGTCCTGTCTACCTCAAGTATAATTTGAAACAAATTATTTAGATTCCTAAAGGCAATATGGCTAGGTAACACAAAGATGAGAAAATTTCACCAGTGAAAAAAATTCTGGGGACAGGAAGTGCTTTATGTGACACACTTGTCCTTTAAATAACATCTTAAAGTTGACTGAGCGGCGACATGGAGAGAAAAGAGATTGTGCATTCAGTCTAGGATTAGGAGGAACAAGTCAAGATCAAGGGCAGGTGGATAGACATCTGGAAATCCCCCAGAACGTTGTTTGCCACTGCCGCCAGGGGGCGCGCCTCCACAGTCTTTCCCCGCCTGCAACTGAGTTGTTCCATCCTGGGCCGCTGGCACCTGTTAGGGTACCTGAGGTCAGGAAATGAGCCAGCGCTGCAGGAGTGGCGCATGCAGTCCTCTCTGGTCCCCCCTGTGATGAGGACCTACCTTGGATCCTTCCACCAGACAGCTGAGCTGGGCTGAATTAGCTCCAATGTGATGTATTTGCTGGAAGGCTCTTCCTCGGGATGACGCAGGGGACCAGGGGATGGACCTTTCCTGTGAAAGTTCTGTACTTTCAAAATCCATCCTTGTCGCAAACGTCCTACTAGAGAAGGGTGATCAATTGTTGTTCCCATCATCTGCTAGGAGACTGAGGCATAGGGATAAGGGAGCACGACTGAGATCTGTGACCAGATGAGAACTCTAAATCCAAGCTCCTGCTGCAGGCAGCTCAGCTGAACCCTGGGAAAGGAACCTGTGCACACAAGCCGCAGGCCCAGGACCAGGAACCAGCACCCTGGATGGCAGGCCTGGAGGCCGACCAGCTCAGCGGCCGAGGTTGCCCCACTGCATCTTCCCTGGCAAAGAAGCTGGTCTGCAGCACCGCACACAGTCAGGCTCCTCTTCAAAGTCTTTATGTTTTAAGCTGCAAAGTGTCAACAAGGACAAAAATGATTTCAAATACTAGAGAATTAGATAAAAAGTGAAAACCCCTCCTTATCCCTCACTGTCTCCTTAAGTCCTACAATCCCACCTCCAGGAGAACCATTGCTAACCATTTTTAAAGCCTAAGAGGAAAAAAAAATTAAGTGTTTTTGTAATTTGAGGAATTTGTTTATTCTATCAGGATCACGTATATGGGCAAGAGAGAGTGTGAGGGTGAGAGGTGATTTTCTTGAACTTCACAAAATAGGATTACACAATTCATAATATAGCATCCTTGTTTTTAAAAAAAACATAGGTACAGTAGAGCAGTCTCTAATTCTAGCACTGGGGAGGTTGAGGCAAGAGGATTGCCATGAGTTCAAGGCCAGCCTGGGCTACATAGTAAGTTGAAGGCCAGCATGAACTAGAGAGACCTTGTCTCAAACAAAAACTCATGCAAAACAAGAGATGGAGAAATATCTAGAGAGTGTACTGTATACTCTACATTTCTTTAAAACACTCAAAACAAGTCCATTGAAAATACTGACAAATGTTACACTTCTCCTTTTAAATGGCTTCCCCCACCCCCGGGATTCACCCGAAACTCACACCAACCTGCTCCTTCCTCAAGCACCATAGCTCTCAAGCCTTCACATGGAAGACTCCCTGGGAGTGGCCAATAGCGCGGCGTGGCACCTCCTGGTTCAGCTGCTCGGTGGGGCTGGCATTGCTGCAGGTGCCTTTCACACCTGCCAGCACCATCAGGGCTGGTGTGCAGCTTTCTGGATGGGGCCTGCTCCATTTTCTGCTCTGTCACAAGACAAAGGTGGAAAGGATGCCCAGAACAGGGGTTGAACTGCCTCTTTCTGTTACAGGCTGTGCAGACATTTCGGGACATTGTGGGGAGTCTAGCTTGTCTGAAGTTTGTCAGCGGCTGTGTTCCTACAGTCTCACCTTGGCCTCTTCTTAAGTGGGGAACCTGGTTTGCAGAGCAGCCCAGGACTATTTCAATTTCAGCTGGAGTTCCTTCTAAAACAGGCCAATCTGCAAGGTCATCCATGTGTCTCTGATCCAGATGCAATGGTTTGATTATTCTTGGCTTACATTCTTGTCTTGGAAAAGAACTGAAACATCAGGTAGAAAGCAACATCCATGTACACAAAATGTGCAAGAATAATCCCAGCCTCATGTACTAGTGCGCATGTGCTGAGCCAAAGCAGTCTCTGTTTACCCACAGACCGAGGGCAGGCAACCACCATCTAGCACCAGAAGCCAGGGAGGAGTCAGATGGGCAAGATTACTGCCTGGGAGGGGCTGTGTGAGGAGATGTGTGTGGGGTGAGCAGCAAATGTTCTGTGCCCTGATGTGGAACTTACTTGGAAGGAACTTACAGATCCACAAAGTCACTGAGCTCAGTGCTTACACTGTGTGTGTTGTGCCCTCTGCATATTATACTTCAGCAAATTTATTAAAATGTAGTTGGGAATATGACAATAATCACTTGAAAAAAATCTATCATGTCTGTGCAGGGAGTCAAAAAACAATAAATAAATGTACATAGCTGGGCAGAAGAAAATTAAAGCTTGGGAATGACTATCAGATGAGTGGTTCCTTTGGACTGCAGTTGTATCCCACACGCCTAAACTAACTTGGGTCCCTCCTGTCCTCATGGTGCTTTCAAAGGTTCGAGGTGGGGAGTGTGGACTCACTGCAGAGCAGGGACTGGCTTTTTGTCCTGTGAAATGCTGCCCTGGCAGGAGAGTTGGCAGCAATAATCTCATGGGGTCCTAGGGAAAGTGCAGTTTGTGCAAATCTCTGTGAGGATGCATGTGTCAGGGCCTCGAGTGGAGGTGACACAGCACCCATCGATACCATCAATGTGACGACTTCCTAAGACCAGGTTGGGGTTCCATGATGACAGCAGGCCTGGCCGTGCAAGAGCCGTAGCGTGCAAGGTCTGTTTCAGGAATGGGTAATGGAAGGATGACTTCATGTCCTCCTCCCACCTGCCAGTGTCACTCTTCCCATGCCTAGTGGCTTCTGTGGACATCTGTGGCCCATATTTGATTTGTCTCATCTCCTTATTATAGGGAGCAGCCATGGCAGGCAAGCAGCTTCTGGAATTTTCTGGTCCTCTCTTCCGTCCCTTTCTAAATCAGTGGCTCATCTGTGTGACACGCTGGCAGCATTTGGTGTTCCAGTGGCGCAATCTGGCCTTGTCATGAAAACTACCCTCAGGTCTGGGCACCGTAGGTGAGGCAGGTGGTGAGCCATGAAGGCCGAGGGGCAGCGTAGGGAAGGCCTGCTGGCTGGCGTGGGAGGCTTGGCCAGTGCTGAGTCAAGTGAGGTGGTCACTGGACCCCTTCCATTTTTGTTTCAAAGGCAGGGCTGGGTAAAAGAGCAACCAGGCTTATGCCCCACATTAAGCCCCACACTATCTGTACAGGAGATGGAAACTGATGAGCTGGTGCCCTGTGAACAGCCCTGTGTCATTCCTGGAAGGCCGAAGGAACCTCATGTCAGGGGAGATGTCATTCTCAGACTTTCTCTGATCCTTGCAGGAGCCTGAAATCGTCTCCTTAACAGCAGCCACACAAATGGGGACCAAATGCACACAGATGGAGGAATAAAATGCATCGGGTTCCTCAGGACTCATGCAGATCTGAGAGGGGATGCTCATGTACGCGTTCTCCACCCTGGCTCCTGCTCCTTGCTTCTGAAACTCAGGCTCTGGCTGAACTTCCGGGGCAGGGAGTGACAGAGGCATGGCTTCCATTGGTAGAGGAGCCCCTTTGGGCTGACCCTGCTCCTCCAGGGTCCATGGTCCTCCACCTGGCCCTGAGCTGATGGGGGTGCTGCAGATTCCTGCAGAGGCGCCATGATGGAGGGTGAGGAGGGTTGCGTGCTCTCAGGCTGCGGACTTCTCTTCTCTGGGTGCCGGATGGATCCTTCTGCTTTACTCGCAGTACCTCCCACTGCTATAAAAAATCTACCAAAATGAGTAGAAACTCTGAGGTGCCTCTCTCCCATCCAACAGGGAACTGTGGGTGCTCCTGGGTGCTCCCCATCGCCCCCACCCACCAACTCCTGTGCGTGTGGCACTTTCCCCTCTGAGCCAGGGGTGTTCATCCCCTAACTCAATTAGTTCCAGGTTCTCCGCCTCGCCTTTTACTTTTCCTAGTTTCCACCAGGAAACGCCCCTGCCACTGCAGTGTTTTTCCTGGTCACTTGATTTGTTCTGAGCATCTCTGCCTGCTTTTCTGTGTCTCTGACTGCATGGTGGAGGTGACACCACAAGACAATCCCCACAGTGCTGAAGCCTGGATGCCATGTATGTTGAGCCCTCCTTGGTTCTGGGTGACCCTAAGCCAAGGGATAACACTCAGGCACGGGCGGAAGGGATTCTGAGCGTCGGGAAAGATAGGAAGTAAGTGTGACACACACAGGAAGCAAGTCCTTCACTCTTGCCAGGTAAAATGGGAAGGGGCCCACCGGCCTGGCCCCACTGTCCCCAGTTGCTGTCCAGGACACCTGGGAGGTTGCAGGTCAAAAGGTCACCCACCCATGGGCACTCATTTGGACGTTAGGCGTGGGAAACCTGTACAGAGGTTGCCTCCTCCCTTCGTTCCTTAGAGCCAGATTTCCAGGTCTGATTAGACTCCCTCGGATCACCTGGAATCTGGGTCCCTTGGGTTCCTTTTGGAACAAGCCCTTAGTTTTCAGCCCCACCATAAAAGCTCCTCAGGGCTGTACTTGTCATCCAGCCAACAGCGGAAGGGGGACACCCGGGAGGCCAGGGAAGCTCAGGCAGGACAGTGCCAGGATGAAAAAGCACCTTAGGAGCTGGGAGAGGACTGCAAGTCTTCTGGGCATCCACTCTGGGGATGCGGACCTCTCTTCTCTGGGTGCCTGATGGATCCTTCCGTGAAAGCAGAAGAACTGGGAACAGGTAAGTGGGGGCCAGTGCTCTAATCTCCGGGGGCACAGGCGGTATTCTCCCCAGGTTGGCGATGGACCCTCAGGCCATCTCTCCTAGGGACTGTGCCAGTGGCCACTGCCCTCAGCCACAGCCCTGGATTGGGTCCAGCACATCAGGTTGCCAAGTGTGAGCCTGGGCCAGAGGGGAGAGCCAGGACACCCCTGGAGAGCCAACACGCTGGCGCGCACGGGGATCCCCACAAGGGGGCAGAGGGGAACCCCGGAGGCCTGCCTGAGGAGGCCTGTCGAGGCAGCCAGGCGCACCCAGTCAGGGAGGGGCGCAACCTGGTGGGGGGCAGGGGCGCACTCAGGGCTGCGGGTGGGAGGGGGCTAACCAGTCCCTCGGTTTCTCCTAAAGTTTCGGGCGAATACTTCTCGGTGGACCTTTGGCTCCGGCGCCGGCTCGCGCGCGTCCCGAGTGGGCCCCCCGCGCCGCCCCCACCTCCAGCACCAGAAGCCTTCGGGATTCCGCGCAGGGCCGCGTGCCGGGCACTGCCCCCGCCCTCCCGCCCGTGCGCCCCTCACCGCCCACCCGGCGCGAGCAGCCGCGCTGGCCCGCGCTCTTCTCGCTCGGCGTTCTGCACCCGGTGTTCCTGGCCCTGCGCGCTGACTGAAGAAGACCGGAGGCCCCGCGCCTCGCTCCCGCACCCCGCGAGGCCGGAGCCTCCTGTCGTCCGCCTGCTCCTCCCGCGCCTCTGCTTCCTCCCGCCGCCGCCCCAGGCCGAGCGCGGGCACTAAGCGTGGGAGCCATGGCGCGCGCGGAGGCGGCGCGGGACCCCAGGCGCAGGGAGGCGGCGACGCGGGCGCGCGGCGAGCGGGAGGCGGAGGCGAAGGCGGAGAAGGCGGAGGAGGGCGGGGAGGAGGCACCGGGCGGCGGCGACGGCGAGGGCGACGGCCGCGAGCAGGGCGCGCCGGGGGAGGCGGCGGCGGCCGGGAGGGCGCGCGGCGAGGACGAGGACGCGCGGGTGCCGCGCGCAGGGCTGCCTTGCGCCGCCGTCCCCGCCGCGGCCGCTCGCGACAGCAGGCGCCGCCGCCGCCCGAGCAGGAGGAGGAGGAGGAGGAGGATGCCGCCCGGCGACGAGGACCGCGCGCGCCCGGGTCGCCGCCGCCGCCGCGGGGACCTTCTGCTGAGCCAGCTGTGCTTCCTGGCCTCGGTTGCGCTGCTGCTCTGGTCGCTGTCGAGCCTGAGGGAGCGAAAGGGTGAGTGCGCGCCGCGCGGGGCTGGAGGTTGTGGGGCTGCGGGGCCACATCGAGGTCAGGCTGGTGCGAGAATCCAGTGCCCCGGTGCCTCGCGGGGTCGGAGGAGGAGCCCTGGGCGCCGCGCGTGGAGAAGTGGGCGGGCTTGGGCGCCCGGCTGCCCTGGGAACCCCTACCTGCCTGCGCCTCTGCCCAGGTGCCTTGTCCCTTAGGCTGAAGGGACCTGAGGTGATGGTCTTGGGGACTTTTAGCCAACAGCTCCCCGGCCCCCCAACTACTGAGAGTGAAGTTGTGCTGCTTAGATGCAGCACCCGTGCAGGTAACCACCTGTGCGCTCCGGTGTGCGAGGCTTGCAGGGCTGGCAGCTGGGTGACACCTTGTTCCTAAGTGTTGTCCCTGTGGATCCAGCCAGGTGGGAGGCTTAGCTCCTTGGCCCTGCCTTTCCCGAGCAGGTGTCGGATCTTGGGGTGGGAAAAAAGTGTGACCGGGGCATCCCGGGTTTAGTATGGGTTTGTTCTGAAACTGCTGGAGCGAGCTCTGAGAAGACCTGGACCGCGTGCCTGGCACCCCGGGTGGACTTGCCGCTGTGCGCTGTGCACGGAATGAGCAGCACGGGGCCACCGTCCCTCGGTCTCTGTGTCCGCTGCTTGCCGGGTCTTCTCCCTGCTCTTTCACACACACTCCAGTCTTATCTTTGCCCTTGGCCTTTCCGGAGCTGAAATAGACCTTGTGCAGAAATGTGTTCAGAACAGTTGTCTGCTAAAATCAATTCGGACTGTGGGCGCAGCTGTCTGAAAGGGCCAAGGGAAGACTTGTAAAATGGTTTTCTACCCTGGCCCTCCAAAGGGCCAGCGTTTGTGGGGGAATAGCTGCGTCCACGGTGGTGTGCTGGGGTGTTAGGACGGACATCGCAGCGGCACAAGGCGTTGTGATGTGGAGAACAGAGGTGTTCAGATTGTGATGGTGACACATTTCAAGGTGCCATCAGTCAGAAAAGGGATCCCCTCACATTGGCTGTTGCTGAGCCTCACACTGGAATAGACGGTCACTCAGGTCTTCCCAGACCTCTTGACAGACTTCATCATATATGGTAATAAGACAGAGGCAGCGTTGGACCTCAGTGAAACCCTGGGCTCCCCTCTCTCTCCAGGGCTCTGAGTCCCACATGCTGTGGCCCAGGGATGCAGGAGGTGGTCCTGCCTGGATGGCGAAGGAGGACCTTACTCCGAAGGCGGTCTTGGACCTGCCAGGCAGCGGGCTGCTGGTGGAGGCTCCCGAGGAGGGCTCTCAGTTTCCCAAGCAGAGAGCCCAACAGTGGACAGAGCCTGCCACCTCTGGTGGGGGCCATTTTTCCAGCACGCTGGGCTCCGAGTCACAGGGTTCCCACCACTTTCTGGGATATGAATGACGTTTTTCTGGATAGAGATGGTCAGTGTGTGGTGGAGGGCTGCCTGCCCCTTTCTGGGAAGATGGGCCACCTCGGAGTGGGTAGGGGTCAGATATGCTGCAGACTTGCAGCCTGGTGACCGGACTGTCATTCTGAAATGGTTTCCCTGGCAGTGGCATTTCTGTCCAGGTGCTACTGACTCAGAGTGCAATCCATAGCAGATCCCTTTTCTTTCATCCTGCAGCTCCCATGCCGTCTCTTCCTGGCTGCCTTCCTCTTTCCATCTGTGTCCCGTGTGGGAAAACCCCTGGCCAGTGCCTGAGGGTCTAATCAGGAAAAGCCACGGGTGCCATGGAGGATGCCCAGCAGCCTCAGTTTCCCCCAAATGACATGCTCCTCGTAATCAAACATCTAATCATGTCCTCTGTTAGAGATGTATGATTCCCATATATTATGCACATCAGCATTTTGCAGCCAGCTCAGTTTTCAAGACAATTTTTAACAGATTAATGCATGTAACTCCGCAAATGATGACATCTCTGCTCGGGAAATAGTTATTCAGCGTACAGTGTACAGAAACACTCCCACAGTGACTCTTACTGTGGGAACTTGGGGGCCGCTGAACTTAATGATCCTTTCAGTATGGTAAAAGTTTGGAATTTAGCCTTGTTTAAAAGACATTGTGACTGAGAGAGGCCAGGCAATTGGCTTAAAGTCACACAGCAGTTGCGGAGTAGAGGAAAAAAGAAATCTGAAGTTAGGCTGTTCGTTTCCATTTCTGTCTCCTGATGTTTGTGCCACCTTTTGGGTTCAGCTTTGTAATATTTATATAATCCCAGGTAGCACCTGCACAGTAATCAAAGGTACATTTTTATTTATTTATCTCAAAAGCCATGTAGTGATTATTAAAGACAACATCTCAGGAGCTTGTTTTCTAACACATATTGATCTTTTTCCCCCATAAAAAGGATAGTTCTTTTACCATATCAAATAGAAATGTGTGTCAGTTATGTTATATAATGTTGTCTAACATTTCTAATCATATGAAATTGGAAATCCCTTTCTTGGCTTCTGACCAAGTGCAGATTTAGTTATATACGGAAAAGATTTTCAGTATTTGTTTGCCTGCCATATAGGAAAGAATCTGTACTGACTTTTTCAGCCGAGATGGAACACGAGGGTTGTTTAATTTAGGTCAGAGAGGGTTAGTGCTGAAATCAAGAAAAATCTTACTTCTGGCAATGACAGAAGCAACAGTAAGAACTAGAGCTTGGTGGGCTCTGCTGAGCCTGGCACTGTGCTAATTACCCCTCATTTGCATTGCTTTATTTTCTCTACAAATGCTGATTCTGAAGTGTGAGCCTTCAGCACTGGGGAGCAGTGAGCCCCTGGAGTCCTGTTCAGTTGTTGCGGTTGGTTGAAGATCTCATTTTTGATCTCTGTTTTCAGAGCCAGTTGAAATAAAGTGTTAGATTTGCTAATGAGGGTATTCTCTTATTTTTGCAACGAGAATGGATTATTTTTGTATGTTTCAAGTGGTCTAAAGTGTTTAATTTTTCTGTGGTATAAATTTCTGGCTGTCTTTTTCCAGAAGTGGTTGGGATAGAGCCTAGGGGTTCTACCTCTGGAGGAACTCCAGACCTTGTCTATAGAAGGCCTCGGGAGGTCGAACAGTGGCTAAGAAAGAAAACACATGCACATGTGCACACATACTTATTTGTGGTGGTTTTTTTGTGTGTGTGTTGTGCCAGTTACTATTGCTGTGTAACAAGTTACCCCAAAACTTAATGGTATAAAACGACCATTAACTTTTGCTCCCCGGTACCTCCAGCCACCCACAGAGGGGTGGCTTTGCTTGACTGCATTATGTCAGGGGCCTCAGCTGGAAAGACTGCGGGGCTGGGCTTCTTGACAGCTGGATCCAGAGTCAGCGGAGGCAATATTACTCCCACATCTGGGGTTGAGATGGCTGTTGGCCCAGACCCACACATGGCCTCTCCACATGGTCTGTCCACGTGGTCTGCCCACATGGATCAGTTTGAGCTTCCTCAGAGCATGGCAGCTGGGTTCCCAGAGCAAGAGTCCCAAGGGAACAAGGTAGGGGGCCATGGTGCTTTTATGTCCTAGCCTCAGGAGCCCCATGGTAACACTTCCTCTCTCTTTCCTGGTCAAGGCAATGATAAATGCCAATTTGGGGTCTGGATACTCAGTGTCGTGGAGCAGCACAGGGTCACACAGTCGGAAGGGCATGTGCGATGGGGAGCAGGGTTGTAACTGCCTGTCGAAATCCTGGGCTCTAAAAGGCTTATGGCTTAAGATCGATCAGAGATGTGTCCCAAGGTGGTGCGTGATGAACAAGACGTGTGTATGCATACATTCATACATGTATGTTTTTGAACACGTACCCCCCCTACACACATAGGTAAGCATGTGCCTGCTGTTTTTGAAATGTTTTCCAATCCTGAAAATATCGCTGCTCGTCTTGCATGGGGTGGGACCCTGAGGTACTCCTTGAAGAAGGGGTACAGTGGAGGTGAGAACTGCAGATTTACATTGCAGACCTAGGAGCTCCCTTTTTTTCTGGTAGTGCCCAATCTTCAGAGGCCTTAGGGCAAGATCTGCCGGCCCTTAGCCTCATACCCTTCTCCTCACTGTCCCTTCTCCTAACCTCACTTTCTGCCCTGCTTTTGCTTTGCTGAAGGAGATACACTTCAGGCAGTGTGCTGGTCCCGTGGCTGGACGCTGGTCTTCACCAGAGCTAGTTAGGCCTTCACATTTGCAGCCCATGTGCTCCCCGCCTCCCCAAGTTCCCATCCCGGCCCATGAGCTTCTTGACTAGACCAGGTCCCCGAAGAGCTCTCTGAATACACTGTGTTTTCCCTTTGTGACATTTATCACAATTGGCAATTCTGTATGTACTCAGTCACGGTGTAAGTAACAGTCACAGTCCTCTTCCCTGGAGTCTGATCTCCAAGAGGCCAAGGACCCTATAAACCGTCCTCCCGTTTGTCATGCCACCACCTCACATTGCTTATCTGCTTTACCGAATAAGCTCAGATCGCATTTGTTAAATGTACAGGCACATTTTTTTAAGCCCGTGAAAAAAGAAGCTGTCTTGATTTTCTTCCTGTCTTTTATTCTACTGAGGATTGAACTCAGTATCTTCACACTGAGCTACATTCTCAGCCCTATTTTTATTCATTTTGAGATGAGGTCTCACTAAATTGCCCAAGCTGGACTGGAATTTGTGGTCCTCCTGCTTCAGCCTCCCAGAGGGCTGGAATTACAGGCACAGGCTGCCATGCTTGGTTAAGCTTTCCTGGTCACTGCTTTGCCTGTGATAAGAACCAACTGCTGCATGTCAGGAACCCACTAGCTGGCATACACTTTATTTTCAAAACTTATAGTTCTACTCCCAATTCCTCGAGTAAGATATTGCCACCCACACTCCCTGGGGCAGCAGTGAGCTGAAGTGAGGTGGTGCTGGGCCTGGTGTCAGCTGATCAAGTGGCAGGATTTGAACCCAGGCCTGCTTGTTGGAGTTGCACACTGCTGCGTTTTGCAGCCGGGGCTGAGGAGGCTGTGAACAGGAGTTGGGGAATCACCCTGCCTTTTCCAGTTACCCGAGGAGTACAGAAGCGACAGAAGGTTGGTTTCCCAGAAGCAGTATTTTAGAAACACATTGCTTTTCAACCTTTTCTATTTTCTGCACAAACATATATAGATGTGTCTCTTCCCTCCTGGCTTTTCTTAGCTGCTCATCAACCCAGATTTTCTCAAAGATTTCCTCTACTTTCGAGCTTTGGATCCTTGCGGGGAGATTTTTTTATTTTTTACCCTGGAGGGTTGGCAAAGCCAAAAGAATTGCAAAACTAGCTATTTGCTGAGAATTCTGAGGCCTGGTGGAAGTTGGCTGATAGGACAAGATTTTGGCAACTCTTGTTCTGTAAGGAGATTTCTTTTCCTTGGGAAAAATAATATTTTTTTTTGGTGGGGGGATAATAGTCTAAAATCTTCTCTAAAGGGGGAAACTGAGGAATGGAGAGTTTAGAAAATGTCCCCAGAGTTGCAAAGCAAATGGCTTGTGCTGTCAGGAAGGTGATTTGAGATTTTCTGGCCTGTTCCTGCCTTCTATTTCTACAGAGCCTTTTTTTTTTTTTTTTTTTTTTTTGTGGTGGTGGTACTGGGGATTGAACTCACGGCCTTGTGTGTACTACACAAGTGCTCCACCACTGAGCTACATCCCCAGCCCTCTACAGACCATTATGGCAATTATTTTTGCTTGCTGTTTGTAATAATTTCAAACAGGGTGTTAGCTCACAGGATCTGAGGATTTGGATTTTAAGGGCACAGGTGGAGAAAGGTTTTTTGTGAGCCAGGCGGTGATAGACTACACATCTTCTAGGGCTCCTTATGCTCTGCCCATCTCTTTCCTCTTTTGGCCTGGAAAACGAGGAGGATGTTGGTCTCAGGAGCATTATTGTCCCTTGCTGGGTCCCCGGCCCTGTCCCCAGCACTGTAAAGTGTCCCTTTGTGGACCCCAAAAGGCAGTTCTTTCCTGAATCTCCAGGCCAGACTCTGCCATTGAAACAGTCATTGAACCTGTGTCCCACTTTGTGCTCATTGCTGGGCTGACTGTGGTGCCTGGAAGGACACCAGCGGGTCCTCCTCACAGCTCAGGCAGAGCAGAAGCACTGGGCAGCTGCTTTTCTAGCAAGTGACAAATTCAGTGTGGCCCAGGGAGGACGTAACAGCCAGGAGAAGCTGGAACCTGAAAAATGAAAGGCACGAGACTGCTAACCCGTGGAAAATCAGAAGGCAAGCACAGAAATATGGGCAAAAGATATGGGCAGGCAGTTTACAAAAATGCAACTACAAATGTTCAGTAGGCCCGGGCTGGGATGGGGTGTTTCAGCCTTAATTATCAACAGGGAAATCCAAGTTTGAAAATAGTGAAATGCCATTTGTCAATATTAGGTTGGAAGAAAATTAAAATGTGTTAGAATCAGGTGTGGATAAAAGTGGTGGACAAACAGCATCTCTTTCACTTCAAAAATGGAAATAAATTGTTCGGTACTCAGATGTGATGGTGGGGGATCGTGATAGGGCATCAGCTTCGCCTTTTTAGTGTAATTACCATGTAGCTGGGGATGGAAGGGATTGTTACCACACTTGTCTCTGTGTACTTGCTACTTGAAAATGGTGCTGAGAATCCAGGGAAAGCCATGGCAAAAAGATTTCCTTGGTGAGCCAGTGAGTCCGAGGAGACCCTGGGTGGGTGGTCTGGAGGACCCTCTTTTTCAGCTCAGGGTTTAAACCATCCTTGTGCCTTAAATGTTAAATGGGACCTGATGCCAGGAGGATGGAGGCTGTTTTGGGTGAAGTATCAAGATATGGTTGAATACAACATGGCTGTTTGCTTTGAGCCCTAAGTGAGATGCATGGTAACAGGATTAGAATGGCCAGATGTTGATTTCTGAGTCTTTGACAGAGACTCTCCATTCCTCGACCTACCTGTGGCACATGCAATGGGTCGGTCATGCCCTGGAACTCTGCAGTTTGGGGCTTGCGAGGGAACAGACCTGTTATTTCTGGAGCTGACCTACCGCTGCAAATTGCTTGTTAAATCACAGCACCTGAGGAGTATTCCCTGCTGCCTATAGCCATTTCCTCTTAGGAGACAGTGAGTGAAAAAACCCACTCACCCATGACCCAGTTTGGGAATTTCTCCTTTGCAACTTTTGCAACATTTGCAACATTCTCACTCTCCCTTCTGTAGTTTTGCATTGTTTGATCTTAGCGGAAGCCTTTTTCACTTCAGTGAGCTGATCTGCTGCTAGAATTTGAAGCTATGGAGAATAAAGAGGGTGAGCAGGAACATGAGAGACCAGAGCACGGAGGTGTCACAGAGTGACCTTAGGAAGTCAGTAGTGCTACTTTTCAGATGGGACACAAAACAATCATTTTTGGATATTTTGAGTTTTGCGAGCTAGTGGAACATCTGGTTGAGGGCTGAAAATCAAGATTATCAGCAGTGGTAGCTACCGATGAGGATTTGTGAGTACCTTCCCCAAGGGTGAAGATCAATCACTGGTGAGCTCGGTTGTGGTTATCTTCTCTGCATGTTGTCATCACTGGGAAACTCTGAACCTCACACATGTCTGAGTCCTACCCCAAAGATTCTGATGTACTGCTCTAGGGTGTGGCTGGGCATTGGGATTTTTTAGAAGTGATGTAGTTGATGCCGATGGACAGCAGGGTTGAGTGCCAGTGGGTTAGGTTCATGTTTAGTGTTTACCTTGTCACAGCCACATAAATGCTCTGTTGCTGAGCCATGAAATGCACCGTGGCTCATTTTCCTGTCCCAAACATAAATTAATATTTGTCTGCTTAGTTTTCTATGCCTTCTCCACAATTTAAGCCCAAGCTTTCTTCCACTGGACTTAATCTCCTGTTAATACGTACAGTGTCATTAAGTATCCTTTCTAGTCCTTACTCTGGAAGAAATTTTCATCAGATTCTCCTGGGCCATCCTAGTCTGGTCAGACTGATGCCCACCTGCCATCTGGTGACCTGCCTTCAACTTGGTCCTGTGTATTTCTTTCTGTCCTCCCTTACCTTGAAATCTCCGCTTCCTGGAAGCTGTGTGTGTCTCTTGGCTTACTCCTGGATTTGCAATGCACGTTTTCGGGGCTCACACATTCCAGCACATTCTCGTGCTGTGACAGGGAGCACGAGAGCTGGTGTGTTTGAAAATATTCCTTCCACTGCAGCCCTTACTGTGACCAGCTAGGCTGGGTCAGGGATTTAGGTCAGAACACACTTTCCTGGGATTTTAAAGGCATTGCTTGGATGTCTTCCACCTCCGAGGATACCTGGGCGAGTCTGGTGCTGTCATAGCATTTAATTGTGTTTGGAATCTGTTTTCTCCCTTGAAGAAGAGCTGGTGTGTTATTTGCTTTGCTCCTAATGTGCTATTTGCTTCTGATGTCAGTTATATGACTGGTATGGGATTATGTTCATCTATTTTCCTGATTCTCTCACTAAATTCTTTGAATCTGGAAGTGAATGTCTTTGAGGTCTGGCAACTTGCCTTTTGTGGATTTCCACTTCCTCTGTTCTCACCTCTGCCTTTTTGGGTGGTCTGTTATTTACATGTTTGACTTCCTGAATTGATCTCCCCATTTTCTTATTTCTTCCCATTTCTATTGTCCTTTTGCTCTGATTCCTATAGGTTTCCTTAACCAGGTCTTCCAACTCTCACACTGAGCTTTTATGTTTTGCTATCATATGTTCAATTTCTAAGAGCTCTTTTTCCTTCTGCAAGTTATTTTTGATAGCATTCTGTTCTGCTCCATTGATACAGTATCATCTCTTTTATCTCTGAAGATACACACAGTGAACCTTGAAGGTTTTTTTTTTTTTTTTCTTATCGCTTTGTGGACTGTTTTTCTGGGTTGCTTCTGTCCATTCATTTTGTTCCGTTTTTCATACTATAGGCATCTCTAATGTCTGCCACCAGCTCATACTTAGATGGGGCCATTGTACGATGGTCATTGCACAGAGGAGGGTCTTCTTGATTGTGTCTCTGGAAGGGGCTCTGGTAGGGCAGTTTCATTTGGCAATGACGTCCAGTGTCTCTTGTTTCTGTCTTTATGGGGATTGGTCACATTAGCTTGGGAAAGGTCACTCAGTGTCCTGCCTAAAGAGGCAAGATATGTTACTTCTGAGAATCTAGGGAGAGAGGAAGCCAGTATTGGGTCAGATGTGTTCAGCAAAAATTCTTTCCTTGATTCAAGGGACAGTGAGTCCTCTCAGCTGTGAGTCTGAAATTTATTTGTGAGCTCCAATTTCTTTGGAAACAGCAAAATATCCCAAATTATTTAAATCAGCCTGTCTGCTTGCCTTTATTCTTCCTTCCTTTCCTTTTTCTTTTGCTGTTGTACATAAGAAACTGATAAGCGTGGTTTCCTCTTGGGGGGACTAATGTCAGGAATAGGTGGAATGCTAAATATTCTCCACATCCTACTTGGGGGAGCATTTCATCGGGAGAATTACAGATTTACATGCATATACAAGAAGTAGCACAGAGATACCATGTGCATTTTTCCTGGCTTCTTTCAGTGGTGACATTTTGCAAAGCTGTGGTGTAATATCATCACCATGATCATGACATTGATGTAAACCTCTTATCTTATTCAGATTCCCCAAGTTTTATTCATGTTCTGTATGTGCATGGGCTGAGTTCTGTGAGTTATGCTACTTGTATAAGTTTGTGTATCCTCCATCACAGTCAAGATACTGAAGAAAGTATCCCTCCCTCCTGTTTGCTGTCTGTGTTAGTCATTTTCTCATTACTGGGACAAAATACTTGACACTCACAAGTTAAAGGAGGAAAAGTTTATTTGGCTTATGGTTTCCATGGGTTCAATCCATGGTTAACTGTCTCTAAGGCAGAAATGGCATAGTGTAAGGACCTGGTGGAGAGAAGGTGCTCAACCCATGGTGACCAGGCAGCAGAGAAAGGAGGAAAATCCAGAGTCATGCCTCCAGTGATCCTAACATGGCATTCAGCTGTGAATTCATCAGTGTATGATTCCACTTATGAGAACTGCACTTCCATGTTCCCATCTCTGAACAGATGCAGCTTTTGGGGGACATTTTAGATCTAACCCATAATAGTCTCTCAGGCTACTCTCCATTAACCATTAGTGCAAAAGGAACAGTCAAGTGAAGTCACTTGTATTACCAAGTCCAACAAGTAAAGTCGAGTGAAAAATTATAGCTAAAGAATTCAAGGGCGTTCCATCCTCAAGAATATTCTACTATGTATAAAGATTCCTCATGAGGTGGGTGCAGGGAATGAGCCTCAGGTCAGTCTGTGTTTGTGAAATCAAGACATGGTAAGTTTTCTTAGACAGTTCAGGTTTGGTACTACAAGATACATATCAGGTAAAGGCTTTGTGTAGCCTGTTACCAGTTTTTTGATAGGTAGTTATTTTCTGTCCTTTGCAGAGTCTTTCTGAACGCATGCTCCATGGAAATGATTCTTGCAGGTACTGTGTTCACTCAGGCAGCTTCACCATGTGCTGCTTGGTGTGACTGTCACCATTACTTCTTTCCTGGACTCACAGAGGTGGATCCACTCCTGGAGTCTTAACATCTGATTTTACGTTGGTGAGAACTGATCTCAAGGGAGTTTGAATTCCTTCCTTGACGCCTTGCTTGGTAAATATAAAAAAAAAAAAACCAGTAGAACATTAAAAAGGGAAAATACATGTAATGTATACATACCTACTCTTAGTTAAAATTATTTCAAATTCTGAAATATTTCTAATGTTCTGGAATTTTCTGGGGCTTTTTTTTTAAGGTTTGGTATAGTTAGTATATATGCAAAAATCCAGGATTTTGAAGGACAGTTGCTTCTTTTAGCAAATAAGAACTTTGTTGGAGCAAAATCCCTGGCTTCTGGGACACTCCTCGTGGCTGCAGGAGTGTGTTCACATTGTTGGTCTACCTTCTTCTGCCTGGGCTGTCATCTTGTGTAATCATTGGCGTGACTGGCTGTTGTCAAATTTGTGGCTGTTGCTTTTTCTTGTCAGGGGTCTTGAAACTTACAAGTTCTCAACTCTTAAACATCTCTGCCCTTGATGTGTTGGGCTATGATCTGAACATTAACTCCAGAGAAAGAAAATGTTGCCAGGGCTTTAACAGCCCAGGGCTTGCAAACCCGATGGGACCTCTTAATTGGGATTCCTGTCTGGTCTTTGAAGTTGTGTTTCAGCTGTCTGTAGTAAGTAAACTCCATGTGCCTGCTTTTAATAAATCTAGGTGAGTCAACTCTAGTGGTACGTTTCCTCCCTTACATGTCCAAATTGATATCAGACCAAATATAATGCCTTAGATCTTGCTTTTGTTTTTATTATGCAGTCCTAGAAGCATTCCAGGGTCTCACATTTGCTAGAGAAGCTCTCTACCACTGAGTCACACCCCCATGCCTAAATTATTTTGATCATAAAGTCAATTTAGAATTTAAAAAGTACATACAGTAAAATTGATGGGCAGAATACAGAATAGCATCGCACTTCCTGAAGCTCCCTCCAGACTGTCGCTTTGTGGTCACACCCTCCCCTCAGCCCTGTCCTGCACCTGCTCTCTGCTGCTGTAGTCTTGTCTCTTTTAGAATGTTTGGAGCCTGTCATCTTTAAAGGCTTGTTTATTTGACTCAGTACTATGCCTGTAAGATTTGTTTCCTGAGCCAGAGTCAGTGGTTCATTTCCCTCCTTCTTTTCTTTGAAGCTGAGTACTGGATAGTCACATGGATGTTGAGTAGTTTATTCACTTACCAGTTGAGGAACACCTGGCTTGTTTTTAGCTTGTGTGGTTACGGTAGACGTGCTCTGCACGTTCTCATCTGGGTTTGGTTTGCACTTTCTTTCCCTGACCTGACTTCCCTGATTGGGACCTTTGGTCCAAAATGGTCCTCATGCCTTGGCCAGGTCCTCAGGAGGCGCTTGGCCCTCACTGTTAGGTGCGGTGTTTTCTGTAGGCGCTTAATCAAGTTGAGCAGGTGCACAGCTAGTCTTAGTTTAGTAAAAGGTTTTCCTCTTTCCCTCCCTCTTTCTTTTGTTGCTTTGTTTGGTCTTTTCTTTCTTGATCAGGGATCGCCACTGAAAGTTGTCAGACGCTTTTCCTGCATCAACTGAAGTGCACGTGTGACGCTTTCTTAGACATTACTAATAGGGATCACACAGAATGAGCTTTGAACCTAGACTCAACCTTACATGGCCTGGAAAAGCATTTGGTCATAGTGTCCTTCACTTCATGTTCTTGGATTTGACCGTGTTCGGTTGCAGACTCTTTTGTCTATGATCCCAGGAAGTATTGTCTGAAGTTTTCTTTTCTTGTGCTGCCTTTTCCAGTTTTGCTATCAGGGTAATAATGCTGGCCCCATAAAGTGAGTTAGGAAGTGTGTGTTCCCTTTTGTTTCCTGGAAGAGACTGTTGAATTGAATCTGGCTTTTTAAGGTTGTCATAGGCATTTTGCTATGACATTAAATTTAAAAAATAATTAGTGATGTCTGCCTGCTGGTAATGAAAGTTGCAGTATTTCTGTTGGCATCGCAGGAAGTGATGTTCGCTGGGCCCTTAACATGCCTCAGAACACTGTTCCAAGTGCTTTGCCTGCCTTGACTTCATTACCCACCCCAGCAGCCCTCCTCTACAGGAGGTGCCTTTGTTTTCTCCATGTTGCCTGCAGAGAGAACAGTAAGACACAAAGAACAGAAGTAGATTGCTTGAGCCACCAGGTTCCTATGTGACCAAATAGGATTTGAATCCAAGCTCTCTGGTTGCATGTGCGGCGGACCTAATGATTACGTGGTACCTCTGATTCTACTGGAGCTTACTTATTCAGGCCTCCATTTGGGGTACTGAGTTTCTTGTGCAGACATCGTCGCCAACTGATGACAGATTCTTTCAGCTGGATTCTTAGAAGTGCTGTCTGTGTCCGTGGCCAGGGCAGGTCCGTTGGATAAGCAAATACACACTGCTCACCAGATCGTCTTCCAGGGATTTGAGCCAACGCGAAATCCCAGCGGCCATGTCTGAGGGGGCCCTCTTCAGGGTTTTCTTGTCAGAAGTGAATATTATAATTATTTTATGTCTCTTTCTTTTGTATTTTCCACTGCTGGGGATGGAACCCTGGGCCTCGCGCATGCCAAGCAAGTACTCTACCACTGAGCTGCGCCCCAGTGGCTACGTGTTTGTAATTCAGTTTGATTTCAGCAAGATGCCATCTCGTTGCTTCCTCTTCTATCAGTCAAGATGAATATTTTGCAAGTAGGGCCACATGTATTTTTTGCTTGGGAGAAAGAGTTGTTTCTATTCAGTCTCTGCTTTTTTCTAAAGGGATAATAATGTTGATAATAGTAGTTTTTAATGATTGATAAGAGCTTCAAATATATTCCACATGGAATATATTGTCCTTTTTTAAAAGAAGTGTTTTGGCACACAGGTTTTCATTTTTAATCTTGTGAAAGCTGTGTGACTTTTCCTTTTTTTTTTTCTGTTGTAGGTTTAGCATTAAAGTCGTGTGTATTCCACATGACTGTATTTTCCTCCTCTTGGTGCGGTTTAATGTTTCTAAGAACGGAACTCTCTTTTTTGTTTGGAATTTATTTTAACGTGAGGTGAAGACGGAGATGGGGTGGGCAGGTCTCACGGTTAATTGGAGCGGTGTTGATGAGTAATCTGTGCCTACACATTCCTCCCGTCACCTTTGCTCCACGCTTATTCTCTGTTGTGCCGGTGGCAGGTTTTGTGACATCTATTTTGTTTTGTTTACTCATTAATTAATCGTTGCAGTTTATTAGCATGTTAATTATCTGTTAGGGCACGACTTTCCCTTTTGTTATGAAAAGAATTCATTTGTTATATCACATGTTTATCTTTCCAGGTGAACTTTAGGGTTTCTTAATTTTCTCTGAAATCCCTCTAGGTTTGGATAAATCTATAGTTTGTGGGCAAAAGACATTTCACAGACTAGGTTCTTCTCACTTCTAGTTTGCTTCTTCTTTGATCAAGGCTTTAAAGAACTCTTAAGATTCACGGTTATTTCCTTATCTCTTTCTTGGACTTATTTGTGAATATTATTCTGGTATTTATTGGTGCTATTGCTTTATTCCTTATATGCTCTTTTAATGTATTTTTTCTTTATATTTTATCCTTAAAAGTTTAAAATTGCATAAGTAATATTAAAAGTAAGTTTAAGATACAAACCAATACCATTAAATATTTCCGTAAAGTTTCATTATAGACAGTTTTTAAATTCATACTGTAAAAATTTTTAAAGCAGATGATCGTTCTTTAAATTAGTTTTCATTATGTTGTGGAGGTTTTCTTTTATTTGTGATTTTCTTTGTTTTTAATTTTAAAATAAAAACTATATGGAATTTCAAAACAAAATAATAGGATAACATTAGTTAATATATTGTATATTATTATCTTCAAAGTAATTGTTCAGATTACAAGATATAGGTATGAAAAAATGATCAAACAATTGAACAATGAAAGCACAAATTGTTCTTTTTTGATGAACTAACAGATGAGTTATATAGTTATCTATACAATTTTTTTTATTTTTAAAAAATTTTCTATTTTTTAAAATTCAATCTTGGTTGAATGTGGCCAAATGATTTATTAACACTTATTGAAGTGTTTAAGGTAACATGATGTAAATAGACATGCACAGAAATCTGTTCCTGAAGGAAAGCCTACATAAGTAACAGACTGTTTTTTCTTTAATAGGCTATTGGATTAAATTTATTGGTAAGTTCTATGGATTTTTTCCTTTTATGTTCTTGAGATAAGTTTGCATAGAACTATTTTGTTGGATTTTGGTGTCATGATTATACTGTCTGCAAAATGAATTGATTTCCATATTTCTCTATATTCCAGAATACTTTGTAAATCATAGAAATTATCTGCAACTTGAAAGAGTGTATATAATAACACTGCATGCCCTGTAGTCTTCTTTGAAAGTAATTTTGAACAAACTTTACTTTCTTCCACTGATACTTTTCTATGTGGCTAGTTCATATTTTCCCCCCAAAAATGTCAATTTCATTAAGATTGTAAAAGCTAACAAAATTAAGCATACTTTTTTATTTAAAGTGTTCTGTAATTGTGGTTATGTAACCATTTCTCAGTACTAGCTTACATATTTCTTTTTCTTTTTTCCTTGGTCAAATCTGACTGTATTTAGTTTTGTTAATTTTTGAAGGTCTATCTATTGTATTTATTAATTTTGTTTTTTCTTTTTTTATGAGTTACTGTGGGTTTGTTATTTCTTTAATGTCTTCTCTTCCTTTATTTTCTGATGTATTGAATGAAGCGATTTATTTTATTTTATTTGTTTGTACAGGGCATGAAACACAGTCTCACACTTACCAGACAAGTACTTTAGCCACTAAACTAAATCCCCAGCTCTATTATTGTTTTTTGATCGATGATACATCTGACTTGGAGTCATGAAGTCATTCTTGGTACTTCACAAATAGTTTATAATTACAGGTTCATATTTTTATGCAATTAGGAGACATTATTTTACTTGTAAGTTTTCAAGGTGTTTTTATGTATATATTTTTAAATACTCTATTTTAATACTATTTCAGGTTATGGCAGACAGGAAGTAGAGAGCAAAAGAGCAGAGCCTTTAAGGGAGATAAACACTTCTGGGTCACACCTGTGGGGACCACTTCTTCTGATCCAGTCCCAGCTCCCAGCAACAAACTAGTTGAACTGACCCTATAATTCTGTCACCTTCCAAACACAGGAGGTTTTGGGGCTATTTTGGACCTAAATCATAACAAAACGTGTGGCCGTTGGCTAGCTTCCCTCTGCACGTGTTGACATTAGTGGGGTTACTCTGCTTGCCTGAAGAGGAATCTTCTGCTCTTGTTGCCTGGTAGTTTAAAAGTCAAGATGGAGCTTTAGTCATCCTATCTTCCATCAGTGGATGGTCCTTCTATTTCTTAAAACTAGAGACAATGCAAGAAAGTCCACAACCTGCTTTGCATTCTGTTCCTGATTCTTTTTTTCCTCCTCTTTTTTTTCCTTTAGTTTCCAGAAGCCAGTGGTTCCTGGCCTGGTTGAGTTGCTTTTCCAGGAACTGGGGTCTCTAATGGATGGGCATAGACAGACATAGTGTAGGGTGGGGGTATCCTTGGCAACAGTTTCTATCAGCAGCAGAAGCCATGTGTCTCTGAAATAGGGGTTCACATGAGGGATCAGTCCAGTATACCCTTCACGGCCCAGCCAGCCCATCGCCCTTTGATTTTAGGGGCTCATTCACACTCCGCATCTTTTAAGTATACTTTTTTCAGTGGGACTATGGGAAAGAGTGAATCATGTGTCTTTGCCTAATTACCATAATGTCCTAGAATGCCTGTTCAAATTTTTATTTTATTATTATTATTATTAGTTTTGGAACTGGGAATCAAACTTAGGACCTTGTGCTTGCCAGGCAGGCACTGCACCACTGAGCTACACCCCCAGCTTATTTTATTTTATTTTATTTATGGCCATTTCAAATTTTACCTGGAAAATTTTCATTTGTTTACAAAGAGAGTTTTAGCTCATGGATAGGTAGCGGCAGGAACAACAGAGTTCATTTAATCTGCACCAGCTCACCTTTGTGTTCTGCAGGTCTGCAAGTCTTATGTGTGGCTTACTTCACATAGTTACCTCCACAGGACCATGGAGTAGAGAGTACACCCTCAGTGGAGTTAAAGTGACTTGTTGCCCAAAGTCGCTTAGGTAGATGGCGGCAGTTTTGAATTTCCACCTTTGGAGTAAAAACTCTTACAGTTTCCTCTGTGCTGAGCCTCTCTGATGGGGGAGGTGACTGAGTGTTTGTGCCAGGGATTCTGGGCTGAAGGTGGAGGGGGCAGCCTCTAGGGCCTGGACCACAGCAGGACACAGATCCTTCTCTGCAGCTTCCCAAGGGTCATGGCCCTGGGGACCTGTGGAATTCAGTGGATTGTCAGTTACAGACCTATAAGGATTCTCAGTTACAGACCTATAAGATCTGGGGTTGATCAAAGCCGCAAAAACTTACAGTAGTTTATTATAGCAGTGATAGGAAACTCATACACTCAGCGTATCAAGTGTGAGCCACAGCCGGGAAGTCTGGAGTGATGGACCACATGTGTCCTCCACATGGGGCATTTCTGCCAGCAGTCATGCATCAGTACTTGATGGTTATATGCCAGTTTGCTCGTTTGTTTCTCACTGTCTCCCAGTTAGTTTGTCAGGTCCCTCAAGCCGATCAGAACCTTGGCGCAGCGCCTCTCTGGCTATGTGCCAGAGTCCAGCCTGGGAGAGAAGCCCAGGTATTTGTTAGATATTTTTGCCAGGTAATATTGTAACTACCAACTTACATCCTTGCAAACCATATACATAATAACAGAAATTGGAAGAAACAGAAACTGTGTTAAAAGTAGGTCACCCATTGCAATCAGAATATTGATCTTCGTTGTCCCCTTCTACGTTTGGTCATATGCAGAATGATTTTTTAGGTGTGTAACTATCCCTTGCACACTGAACAGTAAACGAGGTGGCCTTCATAAAATGAACGTAAAGACAGCCATGTTTTTGTTGTTGCCATTTCATAGACTGGTTGGCGTTCCATCGGATAGTTAGGTCTTAAGTATTTATTGTTGGTTATTTAAAACATCATGGGTCATTTGAGATGTTTTATGACTGTTAATCAGATGCCTGGCACTCGAGTCAGCCACAGATCCCTCTTCAGCTGTGCAGGGCTTAGACTGTTTGCCATCGTCCCCTGTCCTGCACTAACCAGCCAGGCTGCTGAGGTTGCCAGTGGAACCAAAGTGCGTCTGTATGGAGATCTGTGGCCAGGCCACCTGCTGTAGAGTTTTTGAACGGTTTTTGATTTCTGTTTAAATTTATTCAGAGGATCCACTCCACCTGGCACCAACTGTTCTCACTTTGTCTCTTCTCTTCAATTTGTGCTTCTTCCTCAAACCCCAGGCCTTCTGCCACAGGCCTAGACTGAAACAGGCCCTAGGGACAGTGACGGAACACCGAAGATGGGGCCGAGAGGGCTGAGAAGAGTCTTGTGCTGCGAGCTGTGGCAGAGGGGGGGCTGGTATCAGTGGACGGCATCACCCTCATCGACTCATATGGTGTCCTTCCCTTTTTAACTAGGCGATTTGTTTTCCTTATCTTCTCTTCTTGACAGTCACTTGGTTTTCCTACCCACTGACTGCTCCTCTGATAACAAAATAAGGAGGAAAAACAAAATTTTAACCCTTGGCTCAATTTCACAAATGCAGGGAAAAGTCTGGGGTGGGGAAAGGGATCTCCCTGGGCCCCTGTGGTTGCCCAAGCCAGCAGTGTACACTGTGTTGAACTCAGCAGAAGCTAACTGCGAGAAGGGATCCATTCCGAGGCAGATGTGGACAGTTGTTTTGCTGAAGATGGCACAAACGTCATATTTCCATCTGGAGCCAAGCACACCATACGTGGATGCACCTTATCTGGGTGCATAGAGATGAATCTCTAGGTTTCTGGGGTGCTGTGAATGTCTCTTGTGGCTTTTTCCTCTTAGGGTTTGCTTTCCAGTGTCCAAATGCATGGCAAGTAGGGTATGATGGAGAGAAGCAAGAAGGGGTGACAGGAAATACACTTGTTTGTGCGTTTCTCCTGGCTGAGGGGTATAGCGTCAGCATGGAACGAGGGTCTATTTTAGAAGCCACCAGGAATGAAGTCTTTTATATTGATGTTGTGCAGGACTGGTCTGTATTGTTTTGCTACCAGTGGGCAGAGAAACTTCACGTTGCTCCCGTAGCTTTGTAGTTTCTGCTTGAAAACATTTGTGGAGAAGAAACTTGGCTCACAAGGAAAGGGACATTGTCCAGAGCAGAAGTGCAGGACAGCGAGCTGCATCTGCAGCTCACCTTCTGCACTCTCTTTCACTCTCAGTTTGCTCATCTGTGAAATGTAAGTGTTTGTGCTGAACTGTCTTTGCGTTAGTAACACTAAATCTCTCTAATTTGATCATTAATTTTAAATCACTAGCCTCTCTGAAGATGTTGGAAATATGCTTTCTTCTTAGGCTAATTTACAGCCAGAGCAATATGGTTTTGCTCCCAAGCATGCCCTGAATCATTATTCATTTTTATTTCATGAGAATTACTCTTGTAAATGTGATTTTCTGTTGGTTTCCTAGAGTCATCGAAATTGCACAGCTCGATGGATTTCTTTCGCATGTCATAAATTTCTAGACATAGTGGAAGTCACTGTTTTCCAAAGAGAGATCCTTGGGGGTGTCAGCATCAGCAGCTCCTGGGAGTCCCCTGTGGTTGTTAATAGTATGCAATCTTGGGCCCCACCCCAGCCTTCTGGATCTCTGAAGAAACTCTGCTTAACAAGATCTCTTATCACATAGGAGAGAAAAGTTTGAGAAACACCGCTGTGAGTCAGGACACAGATGCTGGGGTTGTCTCTCGTACATGTGAACAAACACTCCACTTAAGCACGTGAAGTGATTGTTAAGGTTTGGAGACCGACTGTTGCCCAAAGGCCGTATGTGGGAGGCTTGGTCACCAGGCTCTAGCACTGCCAGGAGAGGGTGGGACCTTTGGGAGGTGGGGCCTAGTGGAAATGAGGTCTTCAGGAGATGCCCTTGAAGTGACTTGCTGGCCTGATGTGAGAGCCTCCACCCCCATCCCCCCCCCCCCATGTTTTTCCTCACCACAGGCCCCAAACAACTGAGGACAGAAACCGTTGACACCAAGTGCTAAGAAAGCCTTTTTCCTCTTAAATTGTTTATCTCAGATATTTTATCACAGTACTGTAAAGCTGACGAACACAGTGACTGTACTTCAGGCAGACCTAAGGGCCATGTTGGAAATTCGGAGATCAAGACCTTTCTGTATTAGTGGTGCAGCTGTAGCTTTCTCAAGGGCCCAGAGGTACAGAGAGAAAAGCTGTGGGGTTTCTTCAGCCAGAAAGAAGAGTGAGCCTTCTTTCCCCTTGAAATGGAAAGCTGAGCTCCCTGAGTCCGCAGGAGTGGTGTCTTTGTTGACATCAGAGAGAGCTGCAGATGAGTGGCACATGCTGGGGCATTGGTGCACTGGGAGGACCTCAGGTAGGGCACCGAAGACATTTCTGAGGGCTGGAAGCAGGCACTGTATTCACAGTTCCACAGTCCTCTCTGTTCTGCAGAGCTGTTTTGATGGCTGGCCCTGGATTTGACTCCCTGGCCTGTGGAGAGGATGGGCACCAGCACCTACATCCTTGAACCTCCTCCTTTAAGTGGCAGGATGAGCTGCTGTTTCTCAGCATTGGTCCAAGGGTTTGCGTTATTGGTCAGATCTTCAAGAGTGACCTGCGGCACTGAGGATGTTTATGGATTATTATTAACATACTCATATCCACACAGTGCACACACACACACACACACACACACACACACACACACACCCTTGTAGGCATGGGTCCTCAGTAGGGGGTGTTGTGAAGCTTCTGTGTTTACCCAGCCTTTCTGGCGCTCACCAGGAGGAGGTGATGGTGTGGGAGCCGCTAGTCGTTTCCTCACTGGAACCTCACTCGCACTGGCCAGCAGTTCCGCTTCCCACTCGGACTGCTGTATCCTCATGGAGCATTCAGCTCACTTCTTATGTCCCCTGTTGTCTTAAACATCCGCAGGGTGCTACTGGGGCCATTTGATGTGGTGGCACCACTGGACCTGTGCTGCACAGATGCCCAGCGTGGTGTGAAAGGGGTGGGACTTTGGCTGGGACCTGTGTCCTTGATAAAGGAGCGGCCCTTGCTCATGTCAGTGCAGGTGCTATCCACGCTGCTTCCTCTCTGTACCTGCCTGGCCTCCACTTTGTACAGAGCCCAGCCCTTTGGCCATTCCTGGAGAAAAAAGCGTCTAGGATTTCCTGCAAACCAGGTCTCCTGAGTACTCTGGTCTGTGCCCGTGTCTCAGAAGCAGGGTCTCCCTTTCTCCTTTGCACTGTCACCTCCAGGTGTCCCTTGGCTGTACTGTCCCTGCTTCTTCCTACAGGTCCACTTCTTGTCACCTGGCACCTGCCTGTTCTGGACCTATTCTCACCTGTTTGGCTTCTCAGACCTGAGCTACTGACAGTTCCAAGGCACCACCCTGAATGGGTTTCCTGACACAGCACTGTGCTGGTGGAAATCACGTTCCCCCTCTTCTCCATGCTGTGCACAGTGAGCTTGGCCCGGAAAGCCTGCCCTTGAGGCTCCCACATCCAGCTCCAGCCACTCTCAGAGGGGCTGAGCCTGTGCTGCAGACTGGACGGCCACAGTGTGTGTGGTGGATGAACGGATGTGACAGAGCACTCTGGGGAACGGATCATATGAAGAACACGTGTGACTCCTCCTTTCAAACAGTGCCAGCTCCCAGAGTTTAAGCTGGATCCTCTCTAGGCCTCACTCAGCTCCTGTGTCCTTGGCCCTTTTCTGTAGCTTCTTGTTGACTTTTCTTTTTCGGAACATTCTCATAATTTAAGTGGATAGAGTTAAGCTGACTTTTCTTGGGGAGCCACTGTGGCTCCTGGGGAGCTGCTAAGAACAGTTCCTGCCCTGCAGACACGCAGAGTCCCATGAGAAGCTGGATGGTTGTAAATGAAAGGAGGAGCATGAATCTCTCTAAATGTGACATGGGGACACTGGCTCCCTCTGGCCGGGCTGACTTGTGCATTTCACATTCTACTTCTTTTAACCTTAAAATTTCAAAGCAACAAGTACTAGTTGTATCCTTTAGAGACATGCAAAGTAATGATTTGATGTATGGATTGTGTACTGATGACCACAGACATATTACTGAATACATCCATCATCACCTTTGGTTACTGTGTGTGTGTGTGTGTGTGTGTGTGTGTGTGTGTGTGTGTGTGTTGCAAAGATCTTCTTTAAATCTACTCCCTTATCAAATGTCACGTAAGCTATACAGCATTAACTGTTATTACCATGCCATACTTTGGAACCCCAGAGCTTACTCATCTTGTGAATCCACGTTTGTGCTCATTGACCAACCTCTCATTTTCTCCCATCCCTCAGTCCTTAAAATAAATTATTGTTGCCAAAGTAATGAAAATGGAAGCCATCACAGATAATGACAGTATCCTCTTGGAGCACCCTTGACCCTAGCCCTTTCTAGAAGCCACCCCGTAATGAGGTGGACATGACCTGGTTTGTGTCTAGTTTTACTTCTTCACAGGAAACAGGACCTTTCACTTACTTGGATGGTAATGATGTGTGCATTTCAGTCTGCCTCTTGTATGAGAAATTGAGCTACTTCTTCCTTTTTAATATCAGAATTGTCTCCCAGAATACCCCATGCCCCTCCTGCCCTCCCAGCTTCCAGGTAGGTTTGATCAGTGGGGAGGACAGGAGAGGGCATGCAAGAAGATTCTTTATGATCCCTGCACTTCCCTCCCACTCTGCTTCAGGCCATGTTCCTGGCAGTGAGTGGGGCGGCCCTGCCCTTCATAGCCTGTTCCAGGGCACCTCTCCCACCTAGAGGTCCTAGCAGCTCCCTCCTGTGGCTAATCTCTGGTGTGCCTTGACATCCTCTCTAGCCATGCTGTCACCAAGCCAACTCCCTGTATTTAATCCCCTTCATCTGAAATAACTAGTCAGGATTGTGTTTTCCTCACTGGCCTTAAATGCCTCGTTCATGTGGATATAACAGAGATGATTTTACTTTTCAGCCCATCCCATCTTTTTGGACATTTGAGTTGTTTTTGTTGTTTTCCAATCACAAACAGCTCTGGCATTGAACATCCTTGCGCACTGACCTTAGCACATATGTGTAAAGCAGTTCGGCAGGTGACACCAAGTGGTGGCAGCAGCTCAGTTATTCACCTTTCACACTGAAACCTCTTCAGGTGGTATCTGGGGCTCAGATGGTTCAATACTCCTACAGTCTGTGGCAAGTGGCTGTTCAGGGAGAAGGTGTCTGGTAAGCAGCTGTTGACCGAATGGAATGAATGGCATCCATCTGAAGATGAGAAAGGATTGTCCTGTTGCCCTTTTTCCCTGTTGCCGTTGGAGGAAACACTCTCAGAATTTTTGGCCTTATTTCATAGCTGCTGACCCTGAACAGAGTACATGTTATTTTGGGTGCCCCTAATCTTGGAGAAGTTGATCTTGAACCCAAGTCTGTTGCTTTGTTCAGTATTCAGACCAGCACAGAAGTTTACGATCTTGTGGCCAGTGTACATGGAAAAGTGCTTTTTCCTGATGCCAGGAGTCAGGTGTATTCTGTGATAGACAATGTGTTGTGAGTTTGGGGCTGCATTCAGGTGTGGGTAGTGGTTACTAGGGGTTAATACAACAGAATACCTCAGGAGAAACAAGCAGCTGCTTCCTAGAGAAGCAAAGTGCCTTTCCCTCCCTAGTAGTTGATAGACCTGCCCATTTTATGCTGGTATCCTCACAAGGTTTTTAGACAAGGAAATGACACTTAAAATGAACCTCCAGGACAGCTTGTCCACAGTATGACAGAGGATACACAAATAGGAATAGAGAAGGGTGTCTTTGAAGATTACCTTAGTTTGTTTTCTGTTGCTATAAGGAAATTCCTGAGACTGGATATTTTGTAAAGAAAAAGAGTTTTATTTAGCTCACAGCTTTTAAGGCTGAAAGTCTAAACATCACAGTTCCAGCTCTGGTGAGGACCTCATGACACCATGACAGAAATGAATGCAAGGTGGAGAGACTGCTGAGTGGGGTAGGATGCTGGGGAGTGGAGAGGGGCTTTCCACTCCTTATAGAAACCCATTCTCACAAGCCCTTTAGGAACGATGCCCATCCCTTCAGCTCTTTGGAGGACAGTATCTTCCATAACCCAGGGTCCTCTCACTAGCATCCCATCTCTTAAAGGTCATCTCCCAAGGTCACCACACTAGACCATGGATCACTGGGGAAAAGGCTGCAACTGGACCAGAGATGGCTGATAACTCAGTGTCTGCAGGTTTAGCAAGCTTGCTTTTTTAAAAAAAATCTGAGCCAGGAGAGTCTTCCTTTTCTTCCGGAAATGTCAGAGAAGCAGTGTAGCCCCCAGACAGCTCAAAATTCTGCAAATTAAAGTTAAACAGCAGTGTTAATGCATAACACTTGGCCTGGAATGCTGATGAGAAGAAGTGACTGTCATGCAACATGTATGTGATGAGCTGAGTCCTCAAATAGGGCAGTTGGTCCGGGATGCCTCAGTCCCTCTTTCTGAAGAGTCTTTGGATTTTGAGTGTGAGGGCCTTCACATTTCAGGAGCTGAGGGTAGTCATTCATCTTCCTTTCTAACATAAAGCAAAATTCTTTCTGTGGTGGGAAGACAGCAGGAGACCTGCTATGGCTGGGTGGGCAGGAGGAGCAGGTTGGGGTGGCAGCTGCAGTAGTGGTCTGATCAGGATGGGGTTGGTGGACAGTGCCATCTGCTGCTTGCCTTCATCCACTTTGCCAGCTGCAAGGCACCTGCAAGGGGATTTGTGAGTGTTACCTTCTGAGGAGGCAAGGGGTCCTTGTCATGACATAGGAGATTGCTTTCAAGGTCAGCATCTGGCAGTGGCCACTCCAGGACTTCTGCAAGCCAGCAAGGTCAGTTTGGAATTTGGGGTGCAGAGGTGACCTCTCACATTTTCTCCTTGCACAGTACAGCCAGCCATCCAAACCCATGGATTCCGCATCTGTGGACTTGACCAACCATGATCAAAAACATTTGAGAAGAAACAGTGTCTATTTTTTCCTGTCATCGTTCCCTGAACAATAGAGAATAACAACTATTTTATGTGTTAGTGTTGCATTTGATGATCACAAGTAATCTAAAAATGACTTAAGGTACATGGGAGGAAATGCATGGGTTATATGCAAAGATTGTGTTTTTAATGGACTTGTGCATCCATGGATTCTGGGGTTTGCAAAGGGTCCTGGATGTGGGTGTCAAGCAATGATAGGTGCACTTGGTCTTGTGCAAACACATGCATCATAATCGAATGATGAAGGTTAATGCCTGGCTGAATTCATCTGGGTTGCAGTTTGCCCCAGAGAGAGAGAGAGAGAGAGAGAGAGAGAGAGAGAGAGAGAGAGAGAGACACTTGGCAGGAAAGAAGCGCCACTCTCATTGGGCCCCTTAGTTCTGTCTCCTCCTTACCCCTCCCCTGCCTCCCCCTTGCCTCTGACGGAAGCCTGCGCCTGCATCTTGCTTCCGTTGATTTTATTTTCTGTGGGTTTTACAAGCGCCCGAGTCACTGTAACATTTTCCTGCTGCCTTTTCTATTTTCAACCCAAATAGGAAGTGACAAGGATGGCTTCATCACAGCAAGAACATGATTCATTTTGTTACTTTCTTTAAAACTCTTCTTGCAAAAATTGTATCTGTAAGTGTACCTAGCATAAGTACTGTACATAGCTTGATGAAAATTCACAAATTTCTCCCCTGAGGAGACCATGGCTCCTCCATGTATGCCTATAGGTTTGTCTCACCTGTTATTGTAAGTTACTTCGGGGTAATCTGTGAGTGTTTTCCTCTGCAGAATGTTTTGTTTGTGAGATTTGTCCAGTTTGGTGACAGATTGCTCATGATCATTGTCATTCACTGTGCTATTGAGTTGGTGGAGGCTGGGTGATTTCTGTGCTCATCTGCTGTGAGTCATGCTGTTCCTGCACGTGTCTTTCTGTGGTCACGTGGGTGATTCTGACACAGCCCAGGTGATACCAGTGGACCCTACCAGACGAGCTTCCAAAGTAGGTGTCCCTACTTCACGTGCTACTTAGATTTTAAAGCAAAGTAGATCCTTGGGTTTGAAAGGCAGTCCAAATTTTTTGGGTAGAAAGTGCTTACAGGCAAACCACAGCCAGGAGAGAACTGACCCCTTGGGGAGGAGGGGCAAGCACCGATGCCAAGGGGTCCCACTCCCATCCTTTTTTGGAGTTGGGTCCTGCAGCATGCAAGCAGGTGACCTGATGGGAGACAGCCAGTCACCCAAGCCTTGCCCTCTGGAGGCTGAAGAGCAGCAATCATAGCAGTTGTTACTATTGTTGATCCTCCTACTCATCCTCTTCTCGTCCTTCCTCTACTTCCCTTCACCTTCACACACACACACACACACACACACACACACTCTCTCTCTCTCTCTCTCTCTCTCTCTCTCACACACCTTGTGTGTAGGAGGACCAGCTCTTAAGGTAGTGAGGCAGGCAGGAGAAATTACAGCTTGGAGAGAAGTGTTAATTATACCCAGAAAAGTGTGATCTCAGTCTCTGGAGCTCTTCAGAGAGAAGCTTATTTAAAAAAATTTAAAAAAAAACTAAGAATGAGTCTTTCCAAAATTACTGTGTCTGGGCCACTGGTAAATGCTGACTCCTCTCTGTGCTCTTAGGAAAAGTGCTAAGCCTGTGTTAAGCAGTGTGGGCAGTGGCAGACAGAAAGAGCAAGTCAGGGTGTCTCCTGGGTATCTTGTTACCTTTCTCGCTGCTGCCCCCGGGATCCTGCTGTGAACCTCTGTTGGGCCCAAGAGCTCCTGTCACCATGGGGGCTTTGAGATGGGACTTTGGGATGGGGCATAAGGCTCACTCCAAACTGGCTGCATACAGGAGGGAGTGCTGCTGGAGAGGAAGACTTTTCTTGGGCCATTGGTTAACCCATTGGAGGATGGTGCTCCTTGGGCAGTTGACTCTCCACCTCTGTTTTCTGTCAAGGGTGGCAGAGGAGCCTGAGCATCTGCAGCAGGTTCGATGTGCCAGGTGTTGACTCAGTCAGTGCACCAGCCCTGCTGCATTGCTTTGCCCTATCCGGTGGGTCACGGGTCTGAGAATCAGAGATCACATGACATGGAGCGAAGGGGAAAGATCTGGAAGCCCATCTTATCTTGTCCACCTGACTGCTCCCTGAACCCTTCACAGAACATGTAGTGGTGGCCACAGCCTGTTAGGGGGATAATCTATGCACGTGGAGGGGTACGCCTGGAGTCTGTGTCCATACGTGAGTTCTGTGTCCAGACCTCTGCAGAGCCCTGGCTCCCAGCCACACCCAGTGACACCCAGCTGCTGGCCCGAGGAGCTCTGTGGCTCTCTTGATGACCATGAAGATGCTGGTGGGGAGTCCACCTGGACACAAAGGGGTGTCCTGGGAGCACGCCTACCTGGTTGGGCAGAGGCAAGTGAGCAAAATGGCTTGGATGGGTATTGGTCCCCAGCAGTGGCTCTTTCTACTTTTGGCCAGGGCATGCCCCTGTCCTTGACCACTGCACAGCACTGGGCCTGGCTTTTCAGTTGCTGCTTGGACTGAGCGAGGCCATGATTGCTGGTGTGGAGGTTGTGATTTGGGGCTGACTTGCATCTCCTCCATCTTCTCTCTGGATGCCCCCAACCCTAAGGGCCTAACAGAGATGGTGACTTAACACAGTGTGAGAAGGGTGGCTTCTCACTTCCCCTACTGTTAGAGTCTTCCAAGCATCCAGTGTCTCAGAAGATTTTCTAAACCAATAAAGCCACATTAATGAAGCACTCATCTTTTCCTTTCCCCTGGAAACTCAACATGGACCAACATAACTACTGGTTGGGGTTCTGTTCACCTGGCAAAAACTGCTGTGGTCACTGAGCATCTGTGATCCCAGCCCAGAGCAGAGGCTCAGCATGTCTGAGAGCCCTCACTGCCTGAGCTGGAGCAGGTCTGAGGCTCTCATTACACAGCAGTTGTCTGCAGCCCCTCTGTACCATGTTGTCCATTCACTAGCAGACATGACTTTGAAACAAGCATTTATATTGAAAAACCAGGTTTCTCTTTCAGCAGATTCTCAGTCCTAGGTTACTGGGACAGTATCAGGGACAGTAAAACAGGGTGGACAAGCTATGTGTATTTAGGGATCCAGGATGGGTCCCCTGTAAGCCCAGGTCCTGTGTGAAGGTATTCACAAGTGGGAGAGGAATCGTGCACCCCACGAAGAGGAACCCTCTGCATGTGGCTGACAACCTGATTCTTGGGCAGCTGAGCCATTGAGAGACGAAGCCAGAACGGACCCAAAGCTGGAGGTGTCTTCTTTCATACTGGTCTAGCTTATCCCACTGGGAGCTCCAGAGCACAGTGACATTAGACATGGTCCTGTGTTGCGTACAGAGGTGTAGCTTTTGTAAATCTGGGTCTGCCACTCCTCAGCCCCTGGCTGCCCCTAGCATGGGCAGAGGGCCTCTCAGGTGGGCTGCTTCTCTAGATATGGGGGCGGCTTCTGGGGGCTGGTGTCTGGACAGCCCTGAGCTTCATGCTCTCTGTGGGCCAGAATGCTGCAGGCTTCTGCCTTCCCAGCCTTGTCCTTGTGAGTAGGGCCGCTGTGGACAGCTCTTTGAATCCGAGGCCATTAGGATGGGTTGCTGGCCCTATTCGGCCCTTGATTGGCTTGGGGAGAGCAGCCCACCTGTGTCCAAGGGCTCTGCGCTCTGAGGGTGGTGCGGGGCCAGGAGCCCATCTGTCTGAGGACTCCTTTTGTGAATGCTGTGGCAGACTAGTGTTTGATGGCATCTCTGCCCAGCTGCATATTCCCACTCAGCCCACGTGCTCTGAGACACCAGGGTTTGTGGCTTTCTCACGATGTCCTAAGCCCTCTTCTGGGCACTCTGTCTCTCCATTGCTCTGGTGTTGAGCTGGGCTGTCTGTGGGAAGCTCATGCAGGCTGGGGTTGGCGTGGATTAGGACAGAGGCTGTGCATCTTCAGGTGCAGGTGAAGAGTCAGACTTTCAGCAAAGGCAACCCTGAGTCCCATTTGCAGGATTTCAGACCTGAGTCCTGGAAGATGGAGAAGTGCTTTATTACTGAGCAGGCCGTGGGTGCTTTCTAACTGGCAATACAGCAAGTCTGTGTCAGCAGTGCTTGTGGACGATGGTGGGGTTTTTAGGGTTTCTGTGCCTCCGTGGGTGAATGGGAGATCTTCTTCCATGCCAGAAGGTCTGAATCCATGTCGGAGCTTTGGCGCATGTGGGGCCCCCACCTCAAGGGCAGTCATGAATAGTGAATCAACCTCCTGAGACAGTGGATCATTTTACCACCAAATAAATGACTGCCCTTTGTATTTCTGGAAAAAGGTGCTGAGAAATGGATGTGAAGGGCTGTAGAAATGCTGAATAATAAGTGAACCTGATCCTGCGACAGCAGCGAGTCTGGGGACTGAATGGCTCCCTTTGACCCAGTTACACCTGCCGGGTCCCCAGGCCTGTCTTTGGAGGAAGTGATCGACCTTAGCGTACCTCGGGCCCCTGAAGCTCTCAGATTCCAGCTGCAGAGCCTCTCTCTGCCTTCCCATCCCACGAGCAAGTTCTGGGTTTTGAGAATAATAACCCAAAAGTTTTTCCTCAGAAGGCAGAGGAGGTGAGGTGTAGGGTTGTGTGTGATGTCCTGGAGTCCAGATCCAGGAGGAAGATTGCTTTCCAACCCGAAGGGATGTTGGCATCTCTGGGCTGGTCTGTGTGGGCCCCAGGGGAAGAAATGAAAACCCCAGTTTTTGTCCACGTTTCTGCTTTATTCACCCATTTACTCACTCGCTCCTGAAGCCAGCAGACAGGTGCGGTGGGAAAGCAGGCCTGCCCTTGGTTGGAGATGCCCCACATAGATTGGAGTTTGATGGTGTGGCTTGGGTTCTGAGATGACTTTAGTCCTTTCCCAGAATGGAACCAGAAGTAGCTGGAGTTGCAGCCAGCATTTTCTACACATGGTGGTATCCTGAACAGTGCCAGTGCATGTCAGTTATCTTTTCTGAATTCACAGGACAGGTTCCCTCACATCTTGATAAATAATAATTCTCAGAAATGGTAAACCCTGACCCTGCTACAGTTACAAAATATACTTGTGCTGGTGATTTTGTTTAGGTCATTATGAATGAGGAAGCTGGTAAAGTATTACACATATGACGAAGGACAACCAAAAACCAGACGCATTTGTAGATAAGGAATATTCAGGTGACTGTACAAATAGAGACAGAATTCTCTTCTCCCATAGTTGAAGGGAGAAGTTAGTGGAAACTGCTTCACAAAATTTGCACATATAGGTAATTATTTTGTATCACTATCAATTTATAGAGTTGTAAAAGAGCTGAAGGGCAATGAAAAGTTAGACAATCTAGAAATGTGTGCTCTAGAAAATGTGTGATTTTCTTTTGAAGTACAACATAATGTCTGTTCTTAGTAAAATTCAGTATTTTAAGCATTGAACTTGCTCGGAAAGGGCCTTTCTGTCTCCTTTTTATTATGTAAGTGACAATCACAAATTTTTCATTTTGAATTGTTTTTATCTATTTTTGTGGTATTTCGATGGAGCTTTTAGTATTCAAATAAAATGAATAATGGTTTTGGAAAAGCATTGGTCAACTTTCTTTGTCTTTTCCCAAGATCTATATGAAGGAATAGGAAATATGATTCCTATTCCTAAGTACAGGTATTTAATTTATAAGTTAAATAGAAGAATGATATAAATGACATTGGAATAGTGAATCTGTGAACCAGAAATGAAGTGGCACACCCAATACAGAAGTTCTAGAACATAGCCATTGTGGGGTGGGTAATGGGATGTATGGAAAATGGACATGTTCAGAAACATCTGGATAGTGCTAGAACACAATTGCTGGAAAATAATTGGTAATTTCTCCATGTGCTACATTTTAATCTCTTAGAAATTTTAGGGTAATTTAAGTCAAGCTGACATTTTTTAGAATTCAAGAAGACCTCAAGTCCTGGATGTGCCTGTCTTGTCTTTCTTTCTGGAGTTTATTCTGAAAGGATGTAGAGTTACCATGAGCACCGAAAGGACTTGGGAATTGATGCAGGACTTCCTGGGCCCACTCCTCTAGTTCATCGTGAAATGATTTTTCTTTGTCCTTGTGCAGCCTGTGACTCTAGACCCCCCAACCCCTCCTTTCTTTCCCATCCTCAACCCTCCCTGCTCCCTGGTTCTTATTACCAGTGCTGTCCTTTCTTTCTCTGGCTCTCTCCCACTGACCCCTGGGATGTGGCCCCTTGCTCTGTGCCCCTGTATCCCACAGCCTCCCCACCCCAGCTCCTCCTCCAGGACTCTGTCCCACCTTGGTCCACAGGACAGTGATCTTCCCTCAAGCCCAGGGCACATGGCCAGCATTTCCAAACACTGCTGGACTTTCGTACCTGGCTGTTCTTACACTTCACGTTCAGTATGGCTAGAACGTGAGCAATCACCTTTCCATGGTGAAATGTTCCTCCTTTTGAGACATATAACACTGTACCCAGCAAGCACTGTCAGTCCGTTCTTCTCAGTATCCTCTCAAAAGCTCCTGGAGGAGGACCATGAAGATCTGAAGGCAAGAGTGAGTGAAAATACAGAAAGCGGTCAGGTGGAGCCCTCTATTTTGGTGGAGAAAAGAAGCCACCCAACAACTGCAGCGCGTTTATTTATACACTTGGCAGGTTCACGTCAGGTGAAACCCTTCTGCCTAACAACTTGCTCGCCTGCCTCACCTCAGGCGCCTCCTGTTCTTGGGGCCAGCTTTGCTGTAGTTCTGCACGTGTGTTCCATCTCCAGCATCAGCTGCTCCCCACAGTCCTGTCTGACCTTTCCTTTCATTCCATGGACACACTTGACCTTTGTCCCTTTGTCAGTGTGTCATTGTGGTATCTAAATTCAGTCAGGATTTATTTAGTACCTTGTGGGTGGAGAACTTGACCCAGATGCTGACCCAGCTGCTAGAGACCCAGAGCAGAGACAGTTCTGAGAAGACACTCGAACCCTGTGTGTACAAATCCCACTCAAAAATGTGCGCTGACAGGGGCGTGGCCTGAGAGCTTGCAGCCAGGAACCCTAAATCACCCTGGAGGGCCAAGTAGGACTTCTCTGGAGAAGGGATTACTGCATGGGCCTGGGAAATGAGTAGGACAAACATTTGGTTGTGAAGTTGGGGGTGTAGGGATACTGTTCACAGTGAGGACCTAGGTCTTGGCCAAGGCTGTAGGGTGGCTGAAGGCTTGATGTCCACAAGGGTGGATAGCTGTGTGCTAGGGGAGCAAGGAGGGACAGAGGGACAAGCTGCTGAGTTGCAGTATGTCAGGCGTCTGTCCTCAGGGCGAACAGGGGTCTTTGAGAGGTTTTAAGCCAGGGAGCAGAAGACATGAGCAGATAAGCCTTTCCTGAAGGTCACTGTGCTACGAGAAATGCCAGATAATATCATAGCAGAGATGAATTTACAAGGGATTAGGAACTAATAGGCTGTAAAGAAGTAGAAAGGAATACCTGAGGAACATACCGCCGCTGACTACTACATTTTCCTGGTTGGCATTTGCTGTCTGAATAAATAAGAGATGTGTCTTTCAGGGAGCACTCGAGGACAGAGGTCAAGGCCCAGAGTGTAAATTGGTTGGGCAAGAAAGTAATTGATTAGTTTGACTGGTACATGCAGGAGCATACAACAGATCTACTTCTCACAAAAGAAAATGCTAGGAAGTTTGTCCCTGAGATCCGGGGAATCCTCTCCAAAACATCATGGACTTGGCCTGAGTTGTTTTCTTCCTCACACTACTTTCAGTGTCCTAAAAGTCAACACAAAATATGTCCATAAGGGTCATCACCTGGGCTTCCTACAAGAAACACTGACATTCTCTCTGAAATTCTTAAGAAAGTCTAAAGAACCTGATATATTTATCTATGTACACATATAGAAATACATGTTTTTAACCACTTTAAATTTGATTGTAAAGCAGTAACAACTGTAAGTGTGATCACTTCAGGTGATCAGAACAAAACATTTTTTTTTTTTTTATCGGCACCAGGGATCCAACTCATGACTGTGCGCTTACAAGGCAGGTGCTTATGCCACTGAGCTAAATCCCCAGCCCCAAAACAAAACATTTTAAGCCTTCGTATTTTCAGGGGAAAGAGTTGATGGCCAACTCTTATGTAAAATGTAATTTTATTAAGTAACAGTGTATGTTAACACTGAAAACAGAATTACTAAAGTAATGAGAATGGAGAATTCACTTTCCAAACAAAAAGAGGAAAGAATTGGTATCTAGAGCCCACACAATCCAAAGAAGAGAGAAAGGAGCAAGAAGAACCAGAGGAAGAGAACAAGCAGGGTAAAGAAAAGATAAAAAATGAGATGATATGAATACAGTTCAAATAGATGAATGTAATAAATGTAAATGGACTAAATTTCTTACAACCAAGTTGGATTATAAAAGACAAATGTAATCTTCTCTGCTATTTGAAGGGATAGATTTATGTACAACATGAAAGTACAAATAGAATAAAGGTTAAAAGAAAAGAGATGTTTTAGGCAAGCATCAACAAAAATGTACTGATGGGTTAGATTGGATATTACTGCTCAATAAAATAGTTTTAAGTGTAACAAAAATTGGTGGAACAGAGAATGAGTACTTAATGGTGATGGTTGCAGTTTCCTGTGGCAATTTGAAACTCTAGATCAGTCTCAACACAATGCAAAAACAGAGAAAGTATAGTATAAAGAAACTGAAAAAAACACAAGTTTATATAATGATATTGAGAGATTTCAATTTCAAGAACTTCAACAACTATGAAGAAACTGAAGAAAACAAGTTTATAATAATATTGAGATATTTTAAGTTGTAACACTTTTTGTAAATTAAATAATGAAAATTCCATTAAGGACCTTGAAGATCTGAACAAAGTTTTGATTTGATGGATGTCTATAGCACCTTACTCTCAATAACTCACAATACATGTATTTTTCAAAATATGTAAAATTGGAACATGTATAAGAAGTCACTTGCTGGGGTGCTATGGTGTGTGCCTGTAATCCCAACTTCTTAGGAGGTAATAGGATTGCTGGTTTGGGGCCAGCTTGGGTAACAAAGTGAGACCTCATTTTAAAATAAAAAGGATCAGGGACAGGTTTATTAGTAGAGTACTTCCCCAGCACAAGGACTTTGGCTCAGTCTCGGTTCTTGCAAAACTGAATGAATGACCAAATGAGCAAATGAATGAAATGAGTGAATGAATATATGTAAAGAATTCATCTTTTGCCTGGCCATAAAGTTTCAAAAATTCATTGAATGAATCCGTGTCACACCAATTGAGTTGACTGACCACAGAGGCATTTATAGCCTTACGTTGCATGCAGATGTTCTGTCGTGTGACCCTTTACCAGACAGTCATGCATCACTCAATGATGGGCACTCATTCTGTGAAGTGAGTTTTCAGGTGACTTCACCATGGTGGGGCATCATTGGGTTGTCACTCCCACTTAGATGTTGTGGCTTACTGTGCACCTACACGGTGTCTGCAGCATGGAGCTGTGCTGAGTGCTCTAGGTAGGGGTAACACCGTGGTACTTGTGTATCTGAGCAAAGAAAAGGCACAGTGAAAATCAGAGCTAACAGCCCTGTGCCTATCTGGACAGCATGAACCCTGGGTGGCCTTGCAGGACCAGAAGTCACCCTAAGCCACGAGCCAGTGGGTTGTGGACATAGAGCATGGTGCATTTGGCAGACTTTATCAACTGCATGGCGAGGTGAAGCTGCATTTCCAAAAAGCTTTTCTTCTTTTAGTAATTAATTAACCTGAGCTTAGTGTAACTTTTATTTTATAAATTTTCTAATTTAAAAAACAGACTCGGAATCACACTTGGCTTGAAATGCAAATCCTGTACAAAGTACGAAAATACTTTTAGATTTTTATTTCATGAATTTTTAAAATTAATTTTTGTTTTTGACTTTTGAAGTGTTTCTGTTGCAGACAAAGATGCGAGCACTGACACTGGTCTTGGCTTACACAGTGTTGGGACGGTCTGTGTCACTACTGCCCCCTCTTCACCTTGTGACCCTGAAAGGTCCCGGGTGCAAGGTCATAGTGGAGCCAGCGCGCCGGCAACACCAGTGCCTTTGACATCTTCCCGAGGGCGCTGCCTAAGGCTGTCTTACAGTTAACCATTTTTATTTTTAAAGTAACTAGAAAGCCCACCCTCTGAAACAGTAATGAGAGTATAGCACAACATGCGTGCACCAGCCGTGGTGATGCACGGTCATGAAGTGTGTGATTGGCAATGCTTGCCTGGCTGCCAGCATGTAGATTTGTTTGTGTCCTCATTGTGACAGCAGGTGAGTGACGCTTTGTGCTGTGTTTTCCTAGAGAGGACATCACTGAACAATAAGAGATCTGGCTGTATTGCAACCTCCCAGGACTGTCCCTGTGTGGCAAGTCCCTTGTAGCCTGAAATGTTATGTGGCACATGACTGCATCATATCAACAATAAGGGAAGAGGAAAGGAGGGAATCATTTGTTGTAAGAAGTTAGAGGAAAGAATGAAATGCAGAGCAATGAGAAGAAAGGGAATAAGAGATATTAGTATAATCACTGAAATAGAAAGCACATGTAACCAATAGAATTGTCAACACTAAATTTAGTTATTCCTAAAGAACAATAAAATCCATTACCATGTTCAGCAAAAATGCATAATACTAGACAAGAAAAGAAGATCAACAGACAAAAGTATAGCAGAGATTAGAGAGTAGTGTTTGCTAATACATTAGGAAATCCAGCTAAAACTGACAGTTTTCTAGAAAGGTACAAGTTAACAGCGGTGGCCAAAGAGGACACTGAACATGTAAGGGTGTGTAATACTAAAAATCTCATTCTGTAGTTTAAAATGTTTATTTAGATTTGCTGAGATAGGGCCACCCATTTGGGACCTCTCCTGTCTCTCACGAGTTATTCTTATTCATCATGCCTTTTCTCCAACACATTTTCCAGCTCTTGACCTCTGTTATTCCTTAGAGTTCATTCTTTGACTTTAGGGCACATGTGCGTGTCTGGCATCTAGCCTTTACCCTGTATCAGGGATACAACAAAAAGACATACAATTCAAACTCAGGGAGTAACATTTTTTTTTTTTTTTTTTTTTTTGTCGGTACCAGGGATAGAACTCACAACTGCCTGCTTGCAATGCAGGTGCTTATGCCACTGAGCTAAATCCCCAGCCCTCAGAGAATAACATTTTAAAATAATTTACTGATGTAATTTATCTCATGAACAAGTTTAAAGAGGAAACAAATTTTAATAGACAGAAAAGCATTTTAAGAGTTCAAATCTATTTCTTTCCCTCCCTCTCCATCTGTATGTTTGTCTGTGTTTTTACTTTTATTTTTCTGTCTGCCAAGCAAGGCTCATAAGGAATATTCATCCAAACCTGAAGATAAATGTGATTATTAATTAAACATAAAAAGAATTTCCTTTAAATCAGAAATAGGTAAGAATGACCATTAGTATGCTTTCTAGTCTGTATTTTATCTGAGGTCATAGTCACTGTAATAATCAAGAAAAACTGAAAATAAAAACATCTTGACATTAATACATTTTTATTTACACATACGATTTTCTCAATAAAAAAGAGAATATGCAATGGATGTTGAAAATTGATAAGATAGTTCTTCCAGATAAGGATCCATTAAGCAGTACTTGCCAGGCGCCTGTAAGCGGAGGACTCCAAGCTGTTTAGAAAGCAGGACCCACGTTGGGGTGACTGTGTCCCTCGGGGGGCCGTTGGCATTGTCACAGCCCTGGAGTGAGCGAGGCTCCAGGTGCTTCTCTGCCTGTCCTCCCTCACCACAGTGCTGGCTTCCTCCTTTGGTCAATATTGTTCTGACTGGAAGAAAATGAAAGGGCAAAGGAAAATCTAAATCCAATTTCCGAAATGTCTGCAGCACTTTCTAGTGATCTGTGACTTTCTCAGAACACTCTTGAGGAGGGAAGGGTATAATCCTAAGGTAATAATTTTGTGGCTAAAAATACGGGGCTCAGAGCCACTGAATGTTCCGTTCCTGGCAGCAGCGGGAGCTGCTTCCCAGTGCTTCGCGGTCACCACGCCTGGCCCAGCGTCCGCGGGGGAGTGAGCTGTGCACTGGGGCTGAGTGTGAACTGTCCATCTGATTTTGAAGACAATATATTTTATATTGCTTACATATGATAATGATAATTTTTATATATTGAGCGACTTAAAATTACTACAGCTACTTTTGAGAGAAAGTTTTTAGATATAAATAAAAGCTCTATACTTGCAGCCTGTTCCTCCCCACATTTAAATTTTCTAATGTCTTATTTTATATCCGTCTGTACTGCCTGTCTCTTAACATATTAATGTAGTTACTATTTTTTGCTTGCTTTAAAAATTTAATCTTTATACTAAAGATGTGGGTGGTTTATGCACTATGTTCACGATGTTGGAAGGTTCTGAATTTTCACGCTTACTGTAACCAGTGAGGTTGATACATTCCCACGGTTTCTTTTCACTCATTAATGCTTCATTTCAGGTCAAAGAAGATAGCATAGTGTCTTTTAGAAAAGATTTAAAATGTGACAGGCAGGCGATTTAAAGCTCCAGGTGGTGGCTCTGCAGACGTTTTACTGCTATAGGACAGCAGGGTCGAGGTCTGCTGTGCGGAATTGTGGGGTTCGAGGCTTTACATCCTCCTAGTCGGTGTCCTTTTGTCCTTCATCAGTAGAGCTGGTGTGCCCTGCTCTATGGTTGGTGGAGATCAGGCGAGAAGTTCCTGTCCCTCAAAGGTGGAGTTTTATAAAACTGACCTCAGATGCTTCTGCTCCTTATTTGCCAGTGCATTTTTGTTCAGAGCATGGCACAATCCCAGAAACTGAGACGGGGAAAACAGCTTGGAAAAAGTTGACCGCACTGTTGCACTGCTGGCATTTGGCTGGTTTATTGGAGCCAGAAATCAGAACCAACCTCCAGGCAGAGTTTTGCTGTTTGTTGTCGTATGCGCTTCAACTCTTACAAAACATCAATTCTGGTGCTCAGCGCCCCTCTTCCCAGTGACCCCATATTGTACATAGCCCGAAAAATGGACCATACATGCTGAAACTGGCCACAGTGGTCTTCGCAATGATTTTTGTGAACTTGAACATTTTTTGGTCAAATCACTAAATACTTGTCTTACTAATGGTTATAGGTCTGTAGTAAAATGGAACTAATGACTAGTATTTAGTTCATACACTAACTTTAGAACATTGGGAATATTGAGAATCAAAGTCTTTTTTATGTCTTTGTTTAAAAAAAAAAAAAAACCCTCTTCATCCACAGTAGTTCACACCTGCAGCATGTGTTCTTTTCAAAGCTTTAGCTGTTGTCACACTTTGTTCATTTATGTTTTCTGCTTTGAAATATTCCCAACAGTCTCTCTGGGACATCATTCTGTTTTCCTTATGACTGCTTTCTTCATTCGTGTCAGTGAGTTTCCCTCCACAGTTCCTGCGGCTGCAGATCTGGGGCCGTAGGATCCTGCCCACCTTCCCACCACCTGCTGTGTCTTCCACTTCAGTTGTGGTTGCATCTCACTTCCGGTTGTATGACTTTTCCTGTCTTTGCTTTGCTTTCTCCTCTTGTTGGTCCCTTCTGCTGCTTATCCATATTACATAGTGAGGCTGGAATACAGCGGGAGACACACCTTCGCCACTCACTGTATCATTGATGGGCTGAATAACTGTGGTGGTGGCTCACTGGGGCTCCCTGATCCCGGTGCAGTATTATTTGCATGGTTTAGAAACTGCAGTTAACGTGCAGTGTGTTTGGGGGGGGCGCTCATCATTAAGTCATTGGACAGATGTGCACCCAGTCTCTGCTCTGCCCTGGGCTCAGTGCTAGGCTCTGGCAAGTTTCCTGGCAACTGACAGTGCCTGAAATTGCTCTCATTTTTGGTTTTCGGCAACTGAATTCCCAGCATATTTTCCAAACCACTGCTTATACCATTTGCACAAAGTCTTACAGCTTCTTCCCACTCGTGAGAATCCCCGCTGTCTTGGTTGCTGGGTTGCTCCATCTATCAGCAGCATCGGGTCCCTGGAGGGGCATGCAGCCCCCGGCTGGGCCTGCCCAGTGGGGCTTTTCGCATCTAAAGAAAGAGCAATCAACTAATGGACAGCGCTGAAGCTTGCCTGGTTTCTGGTTAATTATTTAAAGTGTGTTCCCTCAAAGCCAGTCCCATTCTCAGCATCTTATGTCTTCAGGGCTCTGAATTGGCCTGGGAACATGGCTACCACGCTCAGCGGGGTGTGTTATCGTTGATTTAGACTCAAATGTCTTTTTGCCTGCAGGGTTAAATTCCACTGAAAAACTACTTTAACGCGAAGAGAGGTGTGGCCAGAAGAAGAGAGGTTTGTGATCCTAGAGCTTTAAAGACAGTTTTAAGAAATCCTTTTGAGATTCTTTGCCATTAAATAGATTGAATAGTTTTGGCAAAGAGTGTGTTTGCTTAAGAAATCTAAAACACTTCTGAGAGGGCTCTCTGGCTCTCAGTGTGAAGGCAACCAAACATCTATGGAGCCAGGAGTCCCAGACGTCATCCTGCACCAGCCCTGGAACAGCCATGCAGGTTGGGAACCATTATCTGCACTTAGGCTGCTAAGGAAATGAAGCCCAAACAGAAAGTTAAGGTGCCAATGATCTCAAGTCCAGCACGTGTCATCAGAATAGAATTTTTAGTTTTGTGGTTTGTCTGGCCCCCAGATCCTTCCGAGCGCCCCTGCAGAGGTGATTGTAGCTGCCTTCTGTGCTGGCCATTGTTCTCCTGGCTACACACATCACTAACTGAGAGCCTTCGAGGTGCCCCCGCCTTGTGACTCCCTGCGGCCTGTGAAGACACTGAGTTCTCGCACTAGAAAACCTACTTCACACCCTGAATGAAAGCCAAGGTGGCTGGGCAGTAAGACCGTGGGGAGGACCAGCACAGGGAGCCGCTGCCAGCTGTCATTGGCCACTCCTTTTCATACCATTGGCGATGTCCCCTCACCTCCTGGCACCTTCCTGTGCCTGCTATTTCTGTATTGGGGATGCTTAGGGAAACTAAAGGCGCGCCCCATGTAAAGGGTCCTACACAGGGAAGAAGAAATAAGAACTTGCATATTGAAATGGTTCTGGTTAGTGAGTATCTTGTTTGGGTTTCTCTAAATCAGACACTTAGACAAGGACTTGGGTGCAGGGAAGTGACCCAGGAAGCAAACAGAGGAAGTGAGGGAAATGGCCTGAGTGGGGATGGGCGCTGATGAACCCTGACAGCCGACGTTAACCATTGCTGTTGAGTCAGAGGTGGGTGCACTTCTGAGCCGTGGGGCTCAGCTGTGCTCAGTCCTGGGGGGCTGACACTGGAGCAGGTGCAGCACCACCCTACACAGGGGCCTAGAAGCGGGATCTTCATCCAAGAGATCTGGTCCCCTGCAGCTAGGCTTTCGTCCTTCCCACCCCTACCGCAGATGAAACCATCCATGTCTGTGCTTGTCCATTGCACAGATGCCAGGGATGGCCCTTGGGAGAAGCTGGGAGATGCAGGCCTGGAGTGGGGAAGCTGGGGACAGGACTCTAAGCTAATAGAGGGTGTCCTCTGGAGCCAGTGTCTGACCTCTGCACCTGGCTCTGGGGAGTGACCTTCCCAAATGGTGGGGAGAATTCACAGAGCCTGCTTTCATTGCTTTAGAAGATCACCCAGATCGGCCTGGCCCAGATCCTGTACACCCCTGTGGCCTTTCCCTGTAGCTGAGCTCCATTCCGGGTAGTAATGGGTTGGAAATGTATAGTAGAGGTTGATTCTAGCAAAGACAATGGAGTGTGCTGTGGGCAGCTCCTAATAAATTCCTTGTTCTCTTTTCCGACCATCTCAGATGAGCCTTGTTCCTCTGGACCCAGTGGGCCATGTCAGCCAGGACAGATGTTGCTCCAGACAGCCATGGAGGGAAGACAAAGGAGGTGTTGCGGCCAGAATTAACTGCTTTTGAAGTGGAGCCAAATAGTTTTTCCACTGCAGAAGGGCAGTTAGGCAGCGGGGCGCACTCAGATGACCTTTGTGCTGGAGAGGTTCTCATGGGGGGAGGGTCCCCAGCAAAGTCTGAATAAAGAAGGAAATGCTCTGGTGATGACAGGGTTATGATACACTTGTGGTAATGGGTGCTAATTAACCCAGATCTCTGATTTTAATCATTGCTGTCATCTGTTGAAATCAGCTAGCTAACAGGGTGGCTCAGTTTCATCTTTTGCAAGAAGCAGATACTCAAAGCTATTGTCTTTCCCTTTCTTACCTCTCTTCGTTTGCTTAAAAAATGCCCACACTGGGAACCGGGGTACATTTTCTAGAAGTCTCTTACAGTTGGTGCCTTCTTTTGTATGTGACTCCATCTCATTGAACTCTCTAAAGTAGGCAGATGACAGCTCTGGGATTTATCCAGCCACTATTTTATGATAGACTTTGGATGATCCCGTGGAGCTTCCCAGGTAGGGAAGGTCACTCACACTTTGTGCCATATCTTAAAGGCAAAAGCAGTAGCGTTTGACTTCCCTGGCCCGAGCAGGCACTGTGGGTACAGTGAGATTTCTACAGTTATGCAATGCCACTGCCTAGTGGAGTGCCGCAAGGTCGTGGGGTAACATGAGGGGCACTTCCTGGACGCTTGGACTTCCCACAGGGTTGGGCAATGGCACTGCCTGTCCTGTCCCCACAGGCTGCAGATGGCATAGTATCATGTGTAACTGGTCTCAGGCATCAGCTCTGTGGCCGGGGGCTTATCTGTTCCTGTTTTTAGGGGTAAGTGGAGGAGCAGCCAGGTCTAAAGCTGCACTCCCTGGAGACTTGGGGCCCAGGGCACAGGGCACATTCCTGAAATATCAACCCATGATCCAGCATGTTGAGTGTCAGTGACCTGCCACACTTGGCTTCAGGGGGCAGCTGTTTCCGGAGCTTTTTTATGTCAGGAGAGGCTCACAATTGTGCTGGACCCCAAGGGGGCCCTGCGTGGCACAAGCTGGTGAATACCTTGTCAGTCACTGTTGTGCAGCTTGCTGCCTCCTTGAGTGGTCAGAAAAGGCGTCCTGGGTTTCCTGGCTGTCAGGTCTCTGTTTCACAGCTGCTAATTTAGAGTCACCTGCATTTGCATTTGTGGAATCATGATGACACCCCTTATGGGACCTTCTGAGATCAGGGCAGTCCTTCTGTCCTCTTGCTGAGTCCTCTCACTGTTGACCTAAAGGGGACCCATGCCACTTTGACAGGAAAGGGGTCAGGAGGTACGAATGAAGGGGGTGGGTTTCCAGGAGGATGTATTCATGTGGGAGAGAAGGGCACAGAATCTGCCATTCATGATCTGAACGGGAATGGGGCTGGAATACACAGGGTGACATGAAAGAGGAGATGACTGCAGCTCCTAATGTGGTCCGCTCAGGTTAGCTATACTGAGCTTCTGCTTTGCCAGCAAGGGGGCACTGTGCCCTGTGCCTGTCCAGTGTGCCTGGCTGTGTCTGGATCAGATGCTGGCGAGAGGCATGGGGGATGGTGGGAACCGAGGTGGAGCGAGAAAGCTTCCTGGTTCAACACAAGACTTGCACGTACTGCATGACCTGAACATGCCGGTACCATCTCCAGCTGGACGTCCCAGTGTCCTCCTGTGAGGCAGCAGTTACCAAGCTGCCTAGCGTTCAAGCACTCCTGGTGCAGCACCAGCCTGGCTGCCGATGTGCTGTTGTCACCTGGGTGCTCCAGGGACTCTTGCACAGGTCCTGGAAACCTGTTGTCCTTAGGCAGCTGATGCAGAGGCAGAGAGGAGCTGTGGGGTGCCATTTGCCCATGCTTGCCAGGCTGCCTGCTGCCTTGGGCTGAGGTTCGGGCCAGAAAGGACTTTAGGCAGCAGGTTGGGGGCATGGCTTTGGGGACAGAAGTGATGAACATCAGCATCATGGAGTCTGTCACACCTCATGGCAAACTCAGCAACTCTCCTTCTAGTTTAATAAGTCCAGACCCTTGTGGCTTGTGTAACAAGTGTGATGACAAATAATAATAACTTAGGAGTCAACGGAGGGAGTGGGGTTTCCTTGAGTTTCTGGCTCATGACTCTAGTCGGGGTGGCCACGAACAGTCCCTGGAGCAGGAAGATGAGATTCTAATGGACTCTTGTGTGCTCTGGTAGGTGCTTGGGTTCCACCAGCGAGGAGTGACTTCATAGTGAAGGACTGGGGTTCTGTGGCTCTCCACCCCTCAAGGGTAACTTGGTGGTCAGGGACCTGAACTCCAGAGCTGGCTTCCCTGGGGCCAGTGCTAGCTGTGCTCCTGCTGGGCTCTGTGGCCTGGAGAAGTTTCCATGGCCCCTCAGTTTACAGAGTTCTTTCCACAATTCTGGTCACAAACCGAACTGAACGAGAACCAAATTCCATTTCCCCATAAGGACAGTATTGAACCTAAGCACTGAATTTGACTCAGTTCTTGTCCAGTTTGGTTTGCGATTAGAATCATGGATAGCATTAAGTTCTGAACCGAAGTAGCACTGAGTTTGACCTCTCTGTGACATGCTTTGTTTCTCTGTAAATGTGTAGATGACAATAATACTTTCCATGCGGGGTTTAGAGAACTGCAGCTACTGTGGGCAGACCGAGAAGAAGACTGTCTACCTTACACACTTAACCAGTTATTCTCATGCTGTGCAGAAGAAAGTGCGAGGCTGTCCTTTCCTGGAGGTAGCGGCACCTCTGACTCACTAGATGACACTTCTTAGGGATGGAGTTTCATGACTGTCACCACCCTGCCACTGCCTTGCAGGTGTGCCTGCTCTTACCTCCATGACTACCTTCTAATGCAAGGAACCTGTGTGTAGACACTCTACTGGGGCCTGCAGGGGTCTTTTGACTTAGCCAGGGTGACCATCAATTTAACCTCTGCTACTTGTCCGCGTGGTGGCTGCCGGGAGCAAGCTGTCCGTCAGATGGACAGGTGCTTTCTTTAGGATGATGGTGGCTGTGCCCTGGTGGAAGACAGGATGATGCCCAATAAAACTGAGAGTGCTATTGGTGGAGAAGAGTGGTCTCCCATGGGGGGGTTGATTAATTGGATGGGTTTTCATCTTTTTTTTTTTTTTTGGCTTTTTTGAGATAGGGTTTCACTGTGCAATTCAGGCTGGCCTCGAACTTGCGTCGATCTTCCTGCTTCAGCCTCCTGAGTGCTACAAGCATGCTTCACCCTATCCAGCTGGATTTTCATTTTTACCCTCTCTGTGTGGCCCACAGTGTGGGGGAGGAGGAAGCTATAGGATGGGCCCAAGAATTCAAGTTGAAGCACAGATGTGGCCATCGACTGGCCTGCAGTGACCTCGGGAAAGGAAATACCCTTTTGAGGCTGTTATTCAGTGCCTCAAGAGAGAAAGACTAGACCCATGCTGCCCAGTGCCGGAGCCAGGAGCTGCACTTGCTGTAGAGCCCTCGGGAAGCAGCTGCCAGGTCAGATGTGCTGTGAATGTGAAATGCACCAGAGCTTTGAAGGCTTATATGAAAGAGAAGGTAAAATAGTTCACTACTGGTTTTTTTTGACCATGTAATGGAATGGCATACAGTAACTAGAGGGAATGATATGCCAGTGCATGCTATGGAATGGGCGAACCTCGAAAACTTTACATTAACTTAAATAAGCCATTCACCAAAGACCATGTGTCATATGATTCTGTTCATACAACACACCCAGGGAGAGGAGTCTACAAATGTAGAAAGCAGATCAGGGGCGGCCAGGCGCTGGGCTGGGGATAACAGAGAGTGACTGTTAATGGGCACAAGGTGGCTTTTACTGTGACAGAAGTCTTCAAAAAGTAAATGATGGTGAAGACTATACAACTCTATAAATGTATTGAGAACCATTGAATTGTATACTTTCGTGTGGGTGAATTTTATGGCAAATTATGTATCCATGGGGCTGATAAAATATTTTAATAACATTGCATATTGCAGTGATAACATTTTGGGTGTATTGGGTTAAGTGGAATGTATCATTAAAATGAATTTCACCTTTTTCGACACTGCTATTCTAATACATTTGCTGGAGAATAGGGCCTTGCTGGTCCCACTCACATTACATTTCTGTTGGACACCACCCCACATCCTCTCCAAGGGCCTTCCAGGCTCTAAAATTAGATTCTTCCACCACACAATCCTCAGTTTTGGACTTCTGATGACTCATCTGGTATCATGGCTAAAACCCAACTTGGAAAAAAAAAGGGTCATGTTTTTTTAAACACCATTTGCAAAAATACCTTTTTAAAGAGAAATCCTAGAAGGAGTTACAGAGTCATATAAGGTGAGCCTGTGAGCTGCACTGTCACTTCCTCCTGATCCCAGGGTGACCATGTCCAGGGCTACGTAAACAGATGCGCAGTCTGCGGCTGAATACCATCTTCCTTCAGGACCTTCCCCCTGGGAAGGGCAGTGCGGGGGCCACTGTGCCATGCACCAGGCCAAGGAGAGGGGTGCCCGGTGCCCATGGGCTGAGGTGATCTGGGTCTGTGTTTCATGAGGTCAAAGAATGAAGTTGAAGACAAAGGAGACAGACGAGAGCAATGTTTATTAAGAAGAGAGAACCAGTCCTGATCATTGGTGCCTGAAGGTGGGTTTCCAAGGGACTCTTTGTCTAGGAGGTTTTATACTAAGAAATGGCCAGGGTTTAGACTACTCTGAGTCAAACTAAGGTCAACCTCCAAGACTAAAACAAGCTTCCCTAAGCTAGAAGCAGGCCTGTAAAGAGTCGAGGAATGAAGCAGGTTTTCTAGCAGGGGCCTTTTCGACTCTCTGTTATTCAGGTGGTTTATTAAAAGAACAAAGTGAGAAGGAAAAAATGTTTTCCAGGTAGGCAGGAGCAGAAGTTGTCATAGTGAGAATCCACCTCCTTGCTTATTTCCTTCCTCGTTACATCCCTGGACTTAATTATCCACTAGTTCTTAGTAATACTTGACCTCAGGCTCCTGTTGATCTGACCAAGGCCTGACCATCCTGACTGTATCTTGGGCCTGGTCCCTGCATGGCAGCCTGCTCTCATTTGTCCAAACTGACTCTCTGTAATACCTGGATTTCTTCTGTCCCATGTGGCCCAGCTGGAGACTAGGGGTACCTCGTTTACAGGTATTCTCCCAGATGTAGACTGTCCCCCCAAATTCTCATGGCTCATAGCAGGTATAGCTGACTTACTGTTAGGAGGCGGGGCCTAGCTGGAAATGGGTCACTGGGAGCCTGGCCTGGAAGTGTGCATCTCCCTCCCAGGATCCTTGCTTCTCTCTCCGCTTCCTGGTCACCATGATGTGAGCAGCTGTCCTCTGCCCAGTCCCTTCTGCTATGCCACATCTGGCTTGGAGCCAGCTGACTGTGACCAAATCCTTCAAAAACATCAAGCCAAATGAGCCTCCCCTTCTTTAAACTGTGCATATTGGATATTTGGTCCCAACAATAAGAAAGTGGGTGAGACAGGAACTCAGTGTCCAATATAATGCTTGGCCCTCACTCTACCTGCAGGAAGGGCTGGAGACCATCTTGGGAAGCACCTGTTTAGTTGAGACATCTTGTACAAATTACAAGACAACTCAGATCCCTTTCTATTCATTGCCCTCTCTGGGTGCTGTGGGGAAATTCAGAAGTCTAAGTTCTGTCCCCTTGCAGACACAGTGGACCCCTGCAAGAGCTGGAGAAAGTTGCTGCCAATAAAAATCATGCCAAGCATAACCCTCCCACTAAACTCCTAGATGTGACTCTCTGCCTGAGAGAGGGAATATTCCCTCTGCACCTCCCACCTGTGCCTAAGGCTGGAGAATTTGGGTCTGAGGCGAGGAGCCTTGTGCACCTGTGCTATCTGCAGCACCTGCACATAGGCAGGTCCCTGCATGCACTGATGTTTCTGGAACATTTTGCCTCCCTTCGTGCTGTTTCATTGAAACACCAGGTGCCAGCACGCATGTCTCCGGGTGCCCTGTGCAAGCTTCTGGAAACGAACCTGACTCTTGACCTGCTGGTTACTTCGTGCTCCGTGAATTCTCTTACAAAGCTTTCAGTAAAAGCTGCTTTAACATTTTTCCATCAAGCAAGGCAAAAGCAGACTTGTCCAGGTCCTGCCAGTCTTTTTCAGTGGTAATTAGATACACAGAGGATTTGTACATACTATACACAGTAATGACAAGGCCAGTAGGAATGAACGCCTGCTTCTCTGCTCCTTTCTCAGTAAGTATGAGCTTTGCAGAGGTCTCTGGAACAGACCAGCCTGCACCAAATGTGCTCAGGATGGTCACGCTCAAGATAAGGTTGATGTCCTTCAGACCAGACAAGCAGGTTGGGATACTGCATCAGAGACCTGTCTTGTTCTGTTGGCAATTCACTAGATGAACAAGCCAGTTCAGCTGGACCATTTCCATCACGCTATCTGTCCAGGGGTGGGCCCTGCTTCACAGAGTCAGCATTCTGGTAATTGGGACATCTGAGGAGAGAGCTGGTCGGATCATGCGCCTCTGAGCTGGGTTGTTTCATGGCTGCCCTAGGACAGGACAGGTGTCTGAGATGGCCCCACTGATGAGAAAAAGCTATGCACCTTGTGGTTCTGAAGGAGGAGCTGAAGCTCAAGGGCAGCTTGTGAGAAAGTGTGGGCCTGGATGTGTGGCCTCTACCTTGCAGAAGTCTCAGAAGGGACAGCTGCTCTCCTGCTGATGCCACCAGGAGGTCCACTCAGTGGCAGATGCTAGCTGTGTGTGTGGCTGTGGTATCACAACTGGTTCATTCAGACGTCATTCAGACACAGTACACAGTTGTACTGGCCCAGGCTGAGGACACATGATGGCCACATGTGTGACCCCATCCAAAGGGGACCACTGTACACACAAAGTCAGCCTTGACCCTGGCTGTTGTGCTAATTTCTCTTGATGTTACTCTCAGATAATACAGGGAGATATTATTAACATAAAATGTAATCAAAATGTACATGGAATATTTAAGTACAAAAATTTATCATGGGCTGGGGATTTAGCTCAGTGGTATAAGTGCCTGCCTGGCAAGCGTGAGGTCGTGAGTTCGATCCCTGGTATTGAAAAAAAAAATTATCACAGGAAACTCACATCACCATGGATCTCGCTCCCAATCTTTTTCATTGCTTTACACATGCATACCCCATTGTTCTTGACACTTGCTGCCTCAGTTTTGGGGGTCTTCTTTCCTGACTGTCTTTAGTTGGTTACTCCCAGTTGCCTGGATGTTCTGAATGGATTCGAAGCATTGAGTTTTCATACTCACTTTTTCTTTGGAGGAGGAGCCAGAATTCAAGATGCAGTGAAGCCAGATCCAGTGAATAAGGTGGATGAGAACACAGTGTCTTTTTTTTAATGAGCCCACGTTTCTGTTGGATGGCACTCAGCATCAACATCCACTGTGGTTTGATCCCACCTCATAAAGATACTCAGGCAAGAGGACTTTCAGAACTGCTGCGTAATGTTCAAAGTGATGTGGGCAATTTTGAGGGGGATTCATGGTGACGGTCCTTTTCTTATAATTTAAAAATTTAAACACTGTGTGTTTGATCACGCCTCATATAACTGTGCTACTGTCTTTGTGATACTATTTTCACAATCATTTTATATGAAAATGTTCAATTGCACAAAAACATTGAAAGAACTGTACAGTGAACACTCTAACACTTACCAACTCAGTTCCACCCTTAATGATTTATTATATTTATATCATTTTCTCACCATGGTAAAATGTCTTTTTGATGTCTCTGTCATGTTTTGGAAACACCTCCCATATCTTTGATGGGAGCATTCATGATCCCAGGGGTGGGATTTGGAAGGTGGGAGCCGGGCTGAGCTCTGCTGCCCCTGAGCTTGGTTGTGCCTAGACAATCATCAGGGTGGCACTGATATCCTTCCCAATTTCACCCAATGTAGAAATCCAACCTGTAGCTTGTGAACTTTGGCAATTTGCTGGCTTAGGTTCTCAGCTATTTCTTATTTATTTTGGAAGTAGGGAAAACAGCGCCAAGCTCATGAAGCAGTTGTTATATTAAGTGAGATATCAAACTGTAATGAAGTTTCCCCAAACTGGCATGAGGTAGGCAGACCCAAGATAGGTGCATATACTGGGAACATACACCTTTCATAGTGCCCAGCATATAATCTCCCCCAGGGCAGTGGTTGCTGAAGTCATACTGGCGCTGTAGTTTGGACTAATACTAGGATGGAGAACAAGAGATAATGTGAAGTTAAACCTAAACAGAACACAAAGAATCTGGGAATTTAAAAAGCATTCTCAGTTTGCAACCTGCACATTCTTTGCACGAATTTATGAAAAGAGCCATTCCCTATGCCTCTGTGGAAGAGAATTTCATTGGTGTCCATGAAGGATAGAAGTTACTAGGCCCCCACCCTCCTCTGTGACCTTTTAGAGAAGGCTCGTGGGACGTTGCTGCTGAGGCGCCATTTGCATTGTAGGACAAAGCTACTAGAGCTCTGGCCTCCGAGTCAGGAAACCCCTCTAGTTAGGACAGACACACTGCTGCTCTGACTCAGTGACTTCCTGTTTGTCATCGGAGGAGACGACAGGCTGTCGTCAGAGGATGGATCAACTTGGGACACAGATTGAATGTGTTTCTAGCTGGAAACCATGCCAGGCACTCTGGGACGCAGGAGGCATCAAGGAGAGCCTGGCTACAGCACTTTCGATGACCCAGCCCCTCTGGAGGTGCCACACATGCTTCCAGCTGCCCTGAGTCAGGTGACACCATTCACAGTGCTGGACTTCCCTGAGGCAAGCAGTCCCCTCCAGGAAATGACAATTATTCTGGGGCATCTGAGTCCTTTCTGGCCCTGTCTCCCTTTCTCCTCTGTGGGGTGTGGCTGCCTTTCAGGGTCCTTGGCTGGGGGCAGGGTGGTCATGTGAGTGCCTCACCTATTTCACAGACAGTCATGATGTGGCTGCTGCAGGTGATGGACCCTGAGGAGAGGGTGGGGGACTTTCTGATGAGTCTTTCTGTCCAAGGAGGCTGATGGACACAGTGGCCTGTGTGGTTCGGGACCAGCTGCTCAGAAGGAGTTCTTGCCGACAAGGTACCTTGTATGCCAGAAAGTGTGAGCCAAAGAATGATGTTTGTCATGGTAGTGCTTATTGTCTTCTCAACACAAAGTCTTGATATACCCTGCCACTCATGATGCTTCCTGCCATCAGAAGCAGAAAGCAGTTCCAAATGCCTGACTTGTCAAGAGAGTGACCTACAGATGTTTCTGCAGCTAGTGTGCATGTCAAGGCTGGTATGCTCAGTGGATCAGTGGTCACATCAGGAGCCCAGGTACATTTCCCTTTCTGTCTCCCTTCCTATGTTAGCTCACCCCAGAGCTGTGATGCAGGAGTGACTGTGGTGATTCTGGGCATTGCCCCTTTCACATAGGAAGGCCATAACATAGGACATTAGACGTTCTCTCTGAAGAGTGAAGGTCCTTCCTTTCTAGAAGCCACTCATGGACCTCCCTTTTCATCTCATTAGCAGGACTATGGTTGCTTTCTACTTCTGACCTAGTCCTACTGGCCAGGAAGATCCGTTTGCGGTTTCTTCCAGTTTGTTAATGCCCTAGTGTTGAGCTGGGGTCATGCCACTGCTTCCCAGAGCTTCCTGCTGCTATAGCCAGGCTGGGCAGGAGGCCAGCATGAGGAAAGAACAGTGTCTATGGTCTTTGCCATGGGGATACTTACTAGCCCCCGCCCCATGACTATGACCCAGCTGCCCTCTTACCCACCATCCATCTATCTTTTTTCCCACCCCTTCATCACATTGAGAGGCAGCAGAAGAGATCCAACCTGACTCTTTATCTCCCCTGGCCCCTGAATGAGGAGTTGCTGGCTGTGCCTGGCACTGTCTGTGATTGACACGGTGGTCCAGGCAGTTTGGAGGGAGAAGCTGCTCCACGGATGCACTAGGAGACATGACCTGGCTAGGCTTCAGTGGCACATGGGGGTGGGGAGAAGCCTTCCTGCACTAGCTATCCCCATCTGCTCCGTGGTGCCTCTGCTCAGGCCGAAAGCAAAAGGGCATCAGTCTTGTCTTTCCACTCATCCTAGTTCTTCTCTGATTGCTGGTTTCAGTTTTCACCTTGGAGAGGGACAAGCAAAGGGCTGAAGAGCAGGAGAAGGTGGACAGGATGGAGTGGCTTTGTGTTGAGTGGAAATGGCACTATCCACCCCCACCCAGTCCTGTCCTCCTCTCTGCGGAGTTGTAGGGAGATATTTTAGTTCTGGATCAAGTCCCATGGTGGGAAGGAGGTGGTGGAAGAGAAAAAATATGCATCTTTTCACTCAGGACCAATCAGATTTCCTGCTTGTTTGAGACTTGTTTCCAGGAGAAGGCCAAGATGACCTTCAGTAGCTGGTATCTTTTGGTGTCCCTTGAGAGATCACCTCCACCTTCCTTGGGTTCCAGCCACAGCAGGCACTTCTTTGTGTGTTCAGTATCTTGTGATGCCAGTGTCACTGCAGGTGTGGGCCACACACCTCTCTGCCACCTGGCCCAGGGACTTCCCCACAGATGAGTGTTGGCTTGGCCCATCCACTGCAGCCTGGGATTTGTGCTCCTGGGAGGCTCTCAGTGGGTGGGAGGACTGGAGCTCTGGCCCAGCTTTAGAGGCCAAGTTTGGGAGCCAAACCAGATGTATCTCTGGGCTCCCTGTGGGGTGTCATCCTGATTGCCAGCAGCAACCCCTGCAAAGCATGGTTCTATGTGCCTTTCATTCTTCTTCCCCTCAAAATAAACTACTTCTGCCCAATTTTTTCTCAGACCTGATTTTTCGGAAAAACAAAACTAGGATACCCAGCACTGTCACAAGCACTGCATCTCAATAGACAGCATCACCACAGCCACCTGAGGCTTTCAATGTCTGCTAACTCAGCCCTTGGGGGTCTGTGTGCACACTGCATCACCCCACTGTCAGTGGCCTGGCTCTGCCCTGCAGCCTGCACTTGGACCCCTTGTGCCGCTCAGCCTTCTGAATGCCCAGTGCTCTTGAACCTGGGTTGTTTTGATTTTGAGAAGCCGCTTGGGAGGCTGTGCGCTCACAGCAGGATGAAGGACACCTTTGCTGAGGAAACAGAGGGTTGTGGTTGGCATCCCAGCTCGGTGGGCCCAGGATGGAGGTGGGGAGGTTTCTTGCTTGGAGTTTAGTGGGTTTTTCACAGCTGGGATGGAACAGTGGAGGCACAATCAGCTTCACATCTCAGTTTATTTGTGTGTTGAATTTTTTTGTTGTTGTTCTTTGTGTTCTTTGTGTGTTGTTGACTCTAAGCCTCTGGGTCTCCTCCCTCCAGGTTCCGGTCTAGAACAGAGTAGCTGAGTCTCTTTCCTGGAAGCTGTAATGCAGGTGTCTTGGGTCAGGTATGGGCACTTCTCAAGACTGCATGAGGGCCTTCAGTTGTGTGTCAGTCGGCTTTCCATGACTGTCTCAAAACACCGGTGATCACGTACAGAAAGGAAAGGTTTGTGGGGGCTCCCTATTGCGAGGCAGTGCAGTATGGTGAGGAATCACTGGAGAACAAAGCTGCTCAGGCCATAGTGGCAGGAAGTGACAGAGTAAGGGGGGAAGAAATGCCACGGTCCCAGCATCTGCTTTTGAAGGCACATCCCTGGTGTCCTAAAATGCCCCACTAGGCTGTTCTTGTCTCCTCTTCCCCCTCCTCTTTTCCCCTCTGCCCCTGGGGAATCCTGACACTTGAACCTCGGAGGAAGCCTGTCCACTGAGGACTGCGAGAAGATACCATCTTGATGCCTCTCCCATGTCTGACCCTCTGTGATATTTTTATGCACTGGCATGAGTTAGGAAAAGCCCAGGGTAGAAGAATTTCAGCTCTTCCTCTCATCTGTGATGGCGGAGACATGGCAGCCCAAGAGGAAACAGCAATTTTGTACTTGTACTTGAGAATAAATTGGACTGTTTATCCAAGCACAAATGATGGAAATGGCAGTGATTTTGGGAAGCCGAGTAATGCATTCTGGTCAAATTCTACTCAATTGGAAGCATAAATGGGACTTTTAAAGAGAACGAAAGTTTCCCCCAAGTTTGGCAGTGTGCGCAGGTCTGACAGATGAGATGTGTAAAAAATAGAAGACCCAAGGACCGTGTCTGAAGAACCCAAAGTGTGGCAGATGGTGCTGCTGGGGGAAGGGGTCTCCTGAAGCTGTGGTCTCCAGACTGCCCTGAGGAATGTGTATATAGAAATTCTTTGTCATGAATTCTGTAATATGTTGTGTATGCGCAGGTATAATGATACACTCTGTGTAAGCCTTGTACCTCATTTTGTGTTTATCAGATGTATATATATGTTTAGAAGGAGGACTGATGCAGCCTCCACCAAGCCTTAGTGCACCCCAGATTTTTATATATGATGTAATATAAATTTAAGAAGAAAAACTAATAAGCCATTTATAATAATACTGTTTTTCACAAAATAGAATATTTTGATTTTATTAAATTATTAATATGACTGCTGTTTAAGAGTACTATTTTCTTGAGCACATGATTGAAAATGTGAGCACACGTTTTTGAAAATGTTAGTACCATGCTTAGTTAGTACCAAAACAACTATTTGAAGGTTTAATTTAAGGTTCAGTTTATTTTAATGTTGAAATTTAATGGCTATCTTGTATCAATAGATAATACACCAAAATGTACAAATCCAAATGGTTGAAAAGCATCATAAGTATATCTATTAATTCAAGATATTAATTTTTCCATTTAATTTACTAATTATGAAAAGATCACATCTTTTCTGGTTTCTGTTAATTGATCTTGGAACTTTTCAGATTTACATTTACATATTTGTAATAAAATGGGCTCAAAATTCATTTAGATTCTTTGTGTTGCAGTGTTTTTAATCATATTACATAATTCTACTTCCATATTTTAAGATGAAACTAAACATGTTTTCAGAGTCTCTGGATTTTTATCGTTGCAAGGGACGGGGCAACAGCATTTCTTGATACTTGTTTTCGTAATGTTCTTTCCATAGAACAAATTTCTCTGGTAAGCCAGCTACTTTGTCAGTTGTTAAAATGTCCCCTGGAAGGATGCGTGTGTGGAGGAGGTGGCTAGAGGAGGGGTGTGTCCTCTGTGTGAGTTCCCTGAGAATATCTGCTAGGCACAGACTTAGCTGATGGCTGAATGTCTTCCCAGAAAGGTTAGCGTATTTATAGCAGTTGTCTTTTTGTAAGAGAGAAATGCATAATTCATCTTTAAGGTCAACAATGTCTTAAATTCCTTGCTAAAAGATAATCAGTGCTCATTTCAGAATCTTACCAAGAGTTCACTTTTCAAAAAACACTGGTGAATCCATTGAAGTAAACACATGCAAAGTGCTCTGTGCTGCGGTATGCCGTGCCAGTGAGAGAGCCAGAAGGTACCTAAGTCCGTCCTATGTGCCTCCTTCAGGTCTTGTCCCTGCCCCCGAGAATCCCGGGGCGTGTCAAGAGTGGCCTTTTAACTGGCAGCTTCTGGAAAGTGATTTCCTTTTCAGAGCCTGGGGTCCATGCTGCCCGCACCCAGCATGCTACAGTATACCTTTTGCCATCCGCCCTCTCTTTCCTCCTCACTTCTCCTTCCTTTCCAGGTTTTCCTGGAAGTCTGTCTCTGTGGAGAGATCAACTTTATAGAGAGGAGTGGGCCTGCTGCCCTCCACTCACTCAGGTTCTCAGGAGTGGGTGGGGTACTGGCTACACGTTGCCCTGGTCATCTAGTTAATATTGGTTCATTTCCCTCTCCCTTGTCAGACGCAGTGGGCACATGGTTTAATTGCAGTATTTGTTTGTGACTCCTGTGTAATGGTCATCCAGGCCCAACAGGCTGCTGCTTATTCTGGGGCTTCTTGTGGCCTGTACAGTTACTGCACAAAGGGAAAAGGGCCCCTCATACCCTTCTCCTCTCCCTCCTGCTTGATGGGTCAGGGTATCACCTGTGTCATTTCTGCTCCTTCCCTTTCACTCCCACAGGTTGCATTCCACTGGGGCCCCTGTATCCTGCCCCACTCTTGGAGCGCTTGGAGCTACTGCGGAATGCATTGCCTGGAAACTTGCAATTTCCTTTCTGAAATGCAGCCTGGTTGAGGCACAAGTTTGTGCATAGTGATTCAGATCCTTCCATGCCTTTGTTTAAAGGTGAGCAATAGTCTTAGTATTCGGAGTGCCTCTGGGACCGGCAGCACTGATGTCCATGGAGAACATAGAGCTAGTACTTACTGAAATCTGCATTTTCACAAGGTCCCTAGCTTATAAGCTTTTAGTAGAGCGTAACGGAGTATTGCAGAGCTGGCAGTTTAAGCCACAGGGTTCTGGAAGCTGGCAGTCTGTTGGTGTGACCCGGTTCTGTTGTGGGCTATCTTCAGGGTTGCAAGCTGTTGTCTTTTTACTGTGTCCACATGTGGTGGAAAAGACCTAGAGACCTTGGTGCCCCTTTCTAAAGGCACTTGTCCTCTTCAGTGACTGCACGACAATCTCATCGCCTCATCACCTCCCTAAGACCTTTCAGTTCTTCATTCTGTTTTCTTGGGAGCTAGGGTTTCAACAGATGAATTCTGAAGGGACATGGACACCAATCTGTGGAGAGAAGTCCGGCATTGCGCTATTGTGGGGGGAGTGTGAGTCTCTGCATCTCCCCTTCTCTGTCTCTTCAAGCTCTGAGGGTCTGGTCCCCGTTACTTCCTACTTCCTCATGGGTGGATTTGAGAGCTCACAAGGGCGTGAACTAACTTGGAGAGAGGAAGTGCTTTTTTAGGAAATCCATGTGCAAAGGCCACATGAACGAGCCCAGACCACAAGCCCCCTCTTCACCCTTGGAGGGTGAGAATTGCAGGGCACCCTCCTGAGACTTGCGGGTGAGATGAGGAAGGGTTCATTTGGAGAGTGATGCTGCTTGCTGGAGCCTGCAGAACAGAACCCAGTCGCTGGCTTCGGGCTTATGCAAACTTGACCTTTGACCTCAGGGTGAAGGCCCAGGGTGCAGAGTGGCGGCAGCTGTGTAAACTCCAGGATGGGTATTTTTAGCCTTGGTGCAGAGCACTGAGCAGGCCCAGAGAGCCGGAGGCAGTGGCTGCCACCAAGGGCTCTTTTGTGCACTTAACTGAGTTTTCTGGGTCTAATTTTGTGGCTGACATCTTAGACATTCAGTTTCCATATCTACACGTAGGAGCTATAACCACAGGTCTGTGCATATCTGGGAACAGGCCTTCTCTATCCCAGCCTTGGGCGCTGGGCAAGGAAAGCTGCTCCTGCAGAGAAGCTTGGGTCCTGGGAAACTAATTCCTGGCTTCCAGAGCTTTGGGACAAGGTGGGGAGCTCAGCCTCAGCTTAGGAAGGAGTCAGTAGCGTCCCTGCTGGGCTGCAGAAACATGGGCATTGCTGCCTGGGCCAGGATGTGGGGAGATGGCCCAGAAAGGTGCTGGGCACATCAGCCAGGGGTGTGGCTGATGGTGTTACTCATGCCCTGTTGGCTGCCAGGTCTGTCCACATGTCCCAAAGAGTTCATCCCTCAGCAGAGCCTGCGCAGCCCTGCCTCAGTGCTGGGCCTGCGATGGACCAGCAACCCATGGGATGAAGTCACACAGCAGATGGGGAACTGATTTTGGGGTGAAGATGGTGAGCAGGGGCTGTTTGTCTGGGACCATCCCAGGAGGGCCACTCCTCATATCAGAAATCCTTGGTTCCCTACTCTGCAGTCATGGGAGAGAGGAGAGAGCACACGCAGAGGAGGGTGAGAGCACACAGCTCTGTAATGGAAACTTGGCACCAGCCCCTCTGCTCTTGCTTCGTACATACAGCCTGGGTCTGGCTTGAGAACCGGGCTTCCTCGTCTCTGAGTAGTGCCCCATGGCATCTCTGTGACCCACTCCCAACCCCCTTTTTGGAGCCACAGTCATACAGACCCCCATTTTTTTCTCCTTTACTGACCCCCTCCCTACCCTCTGGCTAATTAGGGCAACATGCGACTTCCAGGGCCTGGCAGAGGAGGAGCCAAGAATGCGGTGCACTGGGGCCAAGTGTTTTTGTTGACATTGCTCAAGTGCAGCTCTGCGGAGCAGCCTCCTTGCTGTAGCAGAGGTCTGAAGAAGCAGGGTGGTGGGAGTGAGGTGAGAGTGAATTGTGAGGACCCTTCTGGGTCCAATTTCCCTTCCCCACTCTCCCAGCTTCTCTGGTGCCCACTCTCTGCCCCTTATCCCTAAGTGCAAGACTACAGCCCTCCGTGCCACGAGTGGGACCATCAGACTCCAGGAAACCTACCCTGAGCGGAGTGCTGTGCACAGATCTCCGTCTCATTCTTTTGTGGGGAGTGATATTCTTTTAAGGGGTGATGCTCATGCCTTACTGCTGTTCCTAACAGCTTTGGGGGCAGGCCCAGTGAGACAGCCTTCACTCCTAACCTAGTATAAGGTGCAGGCTGCATCAGTGGTTCTACCAACTATTATCCAGGCAACACAACAAAGATGCATTTCATTCCATCCAGGCTTCTACCAGACATTTGGCCTTTGAACTCTAGAGTAGGTTTGACTCTTTATCCTGCCACTCGGTGACTTTGGGTAAGTTATTTGATCTCTGTGTGCTTCACTTTCTATATTTGTGAAAGTGGAGCTAATCTGTCCATGGAGGACAATTATGATGATGACGTACATTGAAGAATAGAAAGCTCTTGCACATAACAGACACTAAATAAGTGGGAGCCATGACGACCGTGAAAGGTAGCCATGGGTTGGCTTAGCTCTTAGGCAGATCACTTCTACTTTAACCCAAAGGTAAGTTGTTCCTAGAACCAACTATCCTTTCCCATCTCACTGGGATTTGTGTGAGGACAGTATATTACTGTCCCAGTATATTATTGTCAGACTTATACTCATTGGGAAGGAGATAAATGCAGGGCTTTATTTTTTGTCATTCTTATTTTCCTAGATTCTTGTCTCTGTACTTCTATATCATTGGTCCATGATCAAGTATATATTTGTTGAGATAAAAGTCTTTAGTTTTGGGAATCCAGAGGTGCTGTCTTAATAATTCCCGAAGATATCAAATCATTATGTAAAAAATATCCTCTAATTTTCTGCTGCAATAGCTGGCTTTACTTTTACATGTCTTAATTGGTATCAGCTTTTCTCTTAGAATTACAGAACTATGGAAACTTGGCATAAAGAGGAACTTTGAAAGTCACTGGAATGGATACTCTTGCTTTGCAAATCTTTGGAGTCTTCCAGAACCTTGGGATCCATGGAGAACATTTCTCTGGCCCTGATTATGAGAGCAGCAGAATGCCCAGTCTGCCAACCAGAGCCTCCTTCTCTCTGTAGATGCCATGTGGGCTGACAGATGCCATGGTGCCCTGCCCATCATCCCCTGTACTGACCTCCTCAGTCTGTACTGGCACCAGCCAACTTCCAGAAACTGCATCTCATTTTCCAATGCTTCTTCTGGGCACCAGGGCTCATTTACATGCCCCTGTGGTGGGGTGGAAATGCTATAGAACTGACATTCTCCATGTATGGCTTTCAACCCAGGTGTAGGTGGATAAATGTTCCTTCACCCCCTGAATGTCAGACATGCATGTCTACACTGCTCCTGGAGCTTTCTTTCCAGAGAGGTCCAGAGCTCATCATTCCTTTTGGCAGCTGGCCTGAATGAGCAAAAGTGCTCGTTCTCTCTTCTGCTACCCTGTTCCCATTCAGGTTCTTCTAGAATCACCTCCCATATATCCCAGCAGTGCCCATGTCTTTTTCTAGGGGTGCTTCTGTGGGGAAACCCACCGGAGACAGAGGAAATGCCTTTCCCCACACTTTGAGATAACTCGTGGTAATGTGGTATTATGTTCACATTTGGGACTGCTCTTTGGAGTTTAAGGCCACTGGCATTGTTTCTCCATGAGTTCTTGACATTTATATTTACTTTTCATCATTCTTAATCATGAGAACTATTCAGGTTAACCAGACTATACCCATGTCTTGTTTTAACTTTGCTATTGCTGTGACAATTTTGGCTAAGCTGATACATGTGGCTATGGTGTGGGTTTTTGTGTTTCAAGAGACTAAAATTATTGCTGACTGTAGTCTGTAGTATTCTTAAAAAAAAACAAAACAGCAGGCGGTCTCTCCTGGTTAGTATGTCTAAACTATAATTAAATATCTTGATAATTTTACACCAGGGAACAGGGCTACACTTGGTTATGAAAGACCACAGTGCATGAACTACTGCTATTATGTGTGCCCTTTTGGCTTAAGTGAGAAGCTCACAAGCTTCCAGAAACTTCTACAAGTCTCACTTTATCCATCTGTGAAATGGAAATGGTGATTTCAGCTTGTGAATGGGATGTTCCGCTTTGAGCCACTAGTGATTAGTGTTGGAGAGACAGTATTTGCGCATCTCTTTCTTTCCCAAGTAGGGCCATGAGGATCAGATTCAGTAATGAGGAAGCAACTGTCATCCTCCTAGGAATGGAGCGAGGGTACGGTGCTCTCTGGCTCCAGAACAGCATGTCGGTATGGCAGGGGTATGTGCTGGCCTTGGGTGATGTTCACTTGTGCTGCAGATTGGCCTTGTTGGGTATTTAGATCGATTTTGTGACAACATGCTAGACATTCAGAAGGTCATGTGGTCTCGTGTCACTTCTTTATTTGGTGCCAAATTCAACAAGGAGCCCCGTTTGCTGCTGCTGACTTCGTCTCCTAGCGACCCCTGCTGTCCAGCTCCAGGCGTCATTTCCCTGCCTTTGTATTTCTGGATTTGTCCATGGAGGTCAAGACTCTTGGCTACAGTTTCTTCCTTTTTTTTGCTTCTCTTGCCTCATTCTGCATAGCGTTGTTGATTCCCTTCCTTCATGATCCTTTTACTCTGGTCACTCTCTAGCGAAACACTAAATTCTCCATGATTTCATCTTCACTTCTCACTGGTCACCCTCTCAATACTTGTTTGCTTATTCCATCCTGGTGCTCCCTGTAGTGCTCTATTCTGAGGCATCTTTACCAGTAGGCAGAGCACTTCACTCTGGGTGTTTTGCCAATACTTCCAACTCAGTGGGTCCTGTGCAGAGTAGACTGGATGTACCTCTGGATCTCTGGTGCCTCCGTCCCCACACCCTTCTCAGCACTCATCCTCTAACATGCATTCCGTGGTCAATTTTTTCTTTCCCTTGGGTTTTGGAAACTTAGACAATGGCTCTCCTGGCCTCCGTTCTGGGGATGGTGAAAGGTGTCTTAGCTTAATGACGCCCAGGAAGCAGACCATGGATTCAGTGGCAGAGGCTGATTTGGGAGGTGATTGAAGGATGTGCTGGTGGGGGTAGGTGTGTGGGGTAGGTCGACTGTACCTAGCTCATGGGATAGAGACAATTGTGCCTGTCTCTTTCCAACTCTATTCTCAGTGATGTCATGTTGGTACCTTAAACTTGCACCCCATGGGATAGTTGATTTCATGAAAATGGCAATAGCTAAAAATCTGGAGTGTTTCCTTACACAAAGAATTGATGGGTAAGCATTTGTCAGCATGTCATTGTGTTCAGGAAGTTGAGACCAAGATGAGACATATACCAATCAAGTGTGCTTTATCCAGATAGTGGCACTATAGACAGTGTGAGTGTCAGCTCACTGGAGAGGACTCTGAAATACGCAGCTTACTATCATCCTACTGAGGTCCTCACTGAATCCCAAGAGGGGCCAGCAGTAGAGGAAGCCCTTAGTGGTTAGAGGCAAGAAGGCTTGGAGGGCTCTGAGTGAACAGCGGTGTGGGTGAAGACCAGACTCTGCTGTGAGTGATGTGTCATTTTTGTCTTTTTCTCCCCAGAGCTTGACCTCATGGACCTCATAGGAGAAGACAGAAAGTGGATGGTGGGGAGGAAGCTAATGCAGATCAATGACACACTGGCCTCTGAAGATGTGGGCCTCCGGATCAGCAAGAACTGCACAGAGCCAGGTAAGACCGGTGCCTGCATGCTGGGCCATGGCTGCTGTTTTCTTTTCTGGTTATGGTCAAGGAAAGGGTGGATGCTCTGTCTTCTCTTTGGGTTCAAGTCCAAAGAAACCCTAAGGACATTTAGTGTAAGAGTGTAAGAAACTCCAGGGTGATAGCCCACTCATCCAGCTGTTTTTCCACTTCTGTGTTTTTTCCCCCAGTGGAGTGGAGGAGAAGGTGAGTTGCAGCTGGAATTAGTCTGATTCAGCATTAATACCAAATGTGGAGCTGGTGCCAACCAGAACAAAAGTGCCTCCGGGGCGGGACGGGTGAGGATTCCTGTGGCCTTCTTTGCTTTTCTTCCTGGGCTTCTCTCTGGCTGGTTTTTAATAAGGGGCCTCATTTCTGTCACAGTGAAGACAGAGTTTGGTGCACATCTTCAACTATGATGTTGATCTTGGAAGAGTGAATAGCATTTCTGAGTATTTGTTTTTATAGCTGATGTGTATTGTGCCTGTCTTTTGAAAGATATATGGAGCATTTTACCTCTAATGATATTGAACTGAAAATAAAAATAAATTCAAAGGGGATCAAAGGGAACTAGGAATCACTCGGACCCAGCCCCTTGGTGCTTAGAGAAATGACACTTCTGAGATGAAGTCGCTTATGGTTTAGACCAAGCTTGTTGTAGAAAGGACCAGCCAGTAAATATATTAGGCTTTGCAGGTTATATAATAGTAGTTTTCCAAAGAGTTTCTTTTACAATTAAAAAAAATTGCAACCATTCTTAACTTACAAGCTGCACTGAAAGCAGCCATGGGACAGATTGGGTTTAACTGTACTTTACCACCCTGACTTGGACCCAGAGCTCTCTGGGGCCTTCCTTATCACCCCCATGTGTACTTGGACCCCATATATGCCCCATCGAAGAGCTCCCCCAAGAGCTTGAGAACATATTGACCTCATATCCAAAGACCTGTCTCATTTTTGGTGTCATCACGAATGGATCTAAACAGACTTCCTTGTGTCCCCAAAGGCCATAGAACTTTGAGTACAGAAGGTGTGCAGGACATTGGATGTCTACTCTCTTTTTGGAAGGTGGGGTAGAATTGCTCTTTCCCCCCATACTGAGATTCTTAACAGTTACCTTGAGCAAAGATGGAAGGAGTCCAAAGTTGTTCCCACCTTCAAACCCTGTGTAATCCGTATTTCTCAAGTTGGAAAATTCAGATGTTATTGTGGCTGTTATTAAATGCACAAGAGATATTCCTGAAAGTGAAGCACAGGGCAGCTACATCAGCTAATAATGAAAATGGCACGAAGGTCCAAGAGATCCAGCTGAGGGGGTAGAGCCACGTACATTCTAGGAAACAGATTTTCCAAGAACTGGTCTGAAAGGTCAGACAGGATCAGTGCAGAATCAGCTGGTTGATCTGGTCTTGTAGTCAGACATTTTCAACATCTCTGTTCACCTAAAAGATGTGATATCAAAAGTCAAGAAACAGCCCTAGTGAGCCCAGAGGCCACCCTTGGTAGGGAAAAAGTGGAGTCAGACATGATACAGTGACCCACTTCCTGTGCTGGATCTGGCTGCAGGCCGGGCTTCTGGGTATTTAACATGCTGGGATTGTTTGGAAGAAGGTGAGTGATCTCTCTGTGAGTGACGTTGCTCACTGTTTTAGAAGGTACTGTTCTTAGAATGACAGGTGTAGAATCTTCAAGTGCATTGACAGCTTCATAACACAGTCCAAGAGTGGAAATGACTGAGCTTTATAAGTTGCAAAAAAATGTCCAGGTTGACAAAAAGCCTGTATCTTCTAGGGTTGGCAGATAGGACACAGGGGAGAGAGGAGGATGAAGGCTTCAGGAAGGAAGCAGGAAGCAGTAAATGAAAGCTTACTCCCTCAGAAGAAAGCAGGTCCGAAAAGGAGCCATGCTCCTTATGGTTCCACGGTAGATGTTCTTAGTTTCCTCATCTGTAGACTGAAGGGGCTGGACTTTGTTGCTGGGGTCCTTGATTCTGAAGCAAATTTGGGAGGGAAGATGAACATGCTTGAAATGGGAAAAGTCCTGTTCAGTCCTGACATACCAGAGCCACATCATTTGAGAAGCCTGCTCAGACTACCTGTACCGTGGTAATAATTTCCTTTTCTGAATGCTTGTTATAAAGATCTTATAACTGCATTGTGCAATGTGGACATTCAGTGGTGACTGGAACTCAGGTGAATTCAAATAAAATAAAATAAAATTTCCTGTTCTCAGTTGTACTAGCCACATGTCCAGTACCCTGTAGCTACATGTTGCTACTATGCTGGATCTCACAGGTCATAGAACATTTCTGTCAGCACAGACTGCTGTATCAGACAGCCTGGTCTGGAACATCCAGCTCATTGAAAACATCTCGAGAGTGTAGAGTGGACAGTCTCCTGGGTTCGAATTCCACCTCAGAAGCCTGAGGGCTCTGAACAACATAATAAGGTGCTCTGAGCCTGTCTGCTTCTCTGAGAACTTGTGATAATCATTCTGACCTTTTATAACCACTGTGTGAAGTGGTAATAAAGTTGTAAAGTATGTCCAACACAGTGCCCCACGCTTGATAGCTCTACAGTAGGAGATGACTCATGAACTTCCCACTGTCTGCTGAATATGGGGGGCATTCATGTACCTACTATGGGAGAGCCACACTGCAAGATTCCAAACGCCACATTTTCCAGCTGCTCTCTACTAGAACAGGCAGAATCAGCCAGTCTGCTTCTGTCCAGAGTACCTGCAGATGGCCCAGGTGCAGCATCAGGTGGACGGTGAGCTTGAATCCCATCTTCCCATAGAGAAGAATTTGGACAGCCTCATGCAGGACCAGCCCCTGTTAGTCATCAGTATCTAACAGTGATGTAGTCCAAAAGTATCACAAATAACATGACCCTGTAATTGGCTGCCCTTCCTAGAATGCTGCCACAGATGTGCTTCTCAGTTTTGACTGAACTGATGTTCTACCAAAAATTGTTGAAAGCCAAGGCACTTGTAAAGTTCTGACATACTATTACAAGTCTATATTTACATAGACCCCTATCCCTGGGGGATGTGGGGATGTGTCAAGACCCCATGGGTGTCTGACCCCACAGATAATGCTAAATCCTGTAGATACTGCTCAGTCTCCCCATCCCTGAAGTCCAAGAGCCAGATGGACATGTTTTTACTGCAGCTGCTGCTTTGAGAATATGTTGCTTTATACATTTTGGATTTAAAAAGATACAGATATATGTGTGATAAAGTTTAATTTATTAATTTCTATACCCAAATTGGGTATAGGAAGAGATTAACAACTATAACCAATAGAGTAGTTAATATAGAGTAGTTAAAACAACATACTGTAACGAAAGCTTGGTACAACTTAGGAATTGTTCATTTCCAGAAATTTCCATGTAGCATTTGTAGACCATGGTTGGCCACAGGTGACAGGTTGGCCACAGGTAACCAGGGGTAACTGAAACCAAGGTTGACAAAACAGTGAATGAGGGTACCTCTAACTGTCGGGTGAGAGAACTGAGCCTCAGTGAGCCAGCAGCACCTCCTTTCACATCAGCCAGCTCCCATCAGACGCTCCAGTGGATTTGCACTGGTTGAATACGATGGCGTTTCCTCTCAGGAGTCTCCATCAGGGCAGGGAGGGAGTCCTGTGGGTGTTGGATCCTCTCGCTTCTTGTTTGCAGTGATGTCGGCAGCTGGTGGGTCTGGGTCCCTTTGTGCTGGGAGAGGGGTTGTTAGCACAGGAACCTGAGCACTTAGTGTGCAGAGTGTGCCATGGCTGTGTGGGCTGGAGTGTCAAGGCCACAAGCAAGGGTTCATGCTACTTGGTGTGTCACAGGCTTCTCCGACTGCATTCTTAGCATCCCTGGCTTTAGATGCCATGAGAGGAAGGTTGTAGATTTGGTCACTGGAGATGGAATTGCCTGTTCTTGTTGTACTTCCTGTTGGGGTTTGGAGCTGGTTTGCTTGTCAGATGTTCATTTTCTTTGGCTGCTTTATTCCTTCTCTTGCACAAGTATAGTACTTCTAAGAACTTCCAAGATGAGTTTGACACATACTTCCACACCAACGTGCCTGTCACTTCCTTCTGTAACTGCTTGCATTTTGAGATTCCATGCCATACCTCAAGCCTTCTTCTTCTCAGTCTCCCCATTCCTGATGTCCAAGAGCCCAGAGCACCCAGTGTACGAGCCAGTGTTGCCTGGGTTGGAGGACGTAAAATGGCAGCACTGGCTGTGACTGCTGTCACTATACTGGGATGGACACGTTTTTATTACAGCTGCTGCTTTGAGAATATATTGCTGTATACATTTAGATTTAAAAAAAAAAGCTGGCATTCTTCCTGTGCCCCTCAAAGACCTTGTTAGTGGGACTTTGTGATTTTTTTTTTATCTCCAGAACTGCGTGAAAAAGACTGACCTCCAGGCTCCAATTTTTTCTGCAGTCATTCCAGCTCTCTGTGAATTTTTAAGTTTGTTTTCTTAGCCTGACACTGCCGATTTCATCTGAAGCCTGGAAACATATTGTCTTTTTGGCAAATAACACTTGAAGTTGTTTACTCAGATGACCTATTAAGAGAAATTTAGCTTTGAATACATTTGATCCACAGAAAATTAAGTTAGCTAAATGTAATATTGAGGGTGGTGGGCAACTGCCGCAGAAATGAATGCTTTGAGATGTTTCTATGTAATGCTCTGCACGATTTTATTTAAACACTGCACAGTATGTCTCCAGGAAGATCTATCACTTTTTGGTTTTCAGTTCTTTGAGATTTTAAGGAGATGAGCTTTTCCAGAGTGCCTCTTTTGAATAAACTTTGGAAAAAGGAAGCTATTTAAAATTATGGCCTTTGATTTTGCTACGAGGTTACTGTGAGACCCTGCAGATAAAGGCTCACTCTCTCTGGCTGCCTGGCTGAGCTGGGTCAAAGTCTCTGAAGGAAGGAAGACTCCAGAGGCTGTGTTGCAGGACCAGGGTGCGACCAGCAGGGTGGTGGGCCTCGAGGAACATGGCAAGAGTGTCCATAGCTCAGGGGATCACAAGAGTGGCCAGACAGACTCAGGGGTGAAATGTGACTCACACAGACAAAGGAAGCAAACATCCCTAAGAGAAAAATAGCATGAAGGTAGACTGAAGTGGCAAGGATGACCTTAAACAAGAAGCTAGGTGTATAGGTGAGCAAGTGGAGAAATCCTTTTAAGATGCTGGCATGAACAAGGTGACATTAGGCTTAGCTGGTTTGAACAAGGCTGGGTATGACCAAAGTACAAAGTATGAAAAGCACAGTTTTCTCATCTTTTATATGAAAAACTCAAGGCCCAGAGGAGACCTGCCCCACCTGTCCAAGAACCTGGGATTTACCAGAAGCAAAATAGAGCCACCCGACTTCTACATGGTAGACAGATATATATATATATATGCGAATAATTGGAGAGGGGCCAGGCGTTTAGCTCAGTGGTACAAGTGCCTGCTTGGCAAGTGCAAGGTTGTGAGTTTGATCCCCAGTACAAAAACAAAACAAAACAAAACAACCCCAAATAATTGGAGGGAAAACCTGATGTTCATACCATCTAGAGTAGCACTATCCAAGATAAATAATGTGGACTACAAATGTAATTTTAGATTTTCTAGCTATTACATTGCAAGGGCAAAAAGGAACAAGTGACATTAACATTAATAATCTTTTTTACCAAATATATCTAAAATATTAGGAATAACAAATTTCAGTCATCTTGGTGCAGCTCTTTCTGGGTTAGAATCTAGGTTTAAAGTCTTAAAATCCACACTTTATTTTACTAGCTCACCAAACTTTCACTAACTTCTCTCTGCAGTTGTAATTTTCTTAATGACTCAAATAATCGCTGTTGACATTCTTAAGTGGAACAAATTAGAAACTAATGTGATCTACTTTTTAATTTGTATCAAAGTTTTTACTGAATGAGTTAGATAGGGTAATAGGAGCTGCTGCCGCCAATTTGGTGGTTTCACTTGAGACAAGTTGCTTTCCTTCTCATGGAGGATTCTGGTCTGCGGTTGGCCCTGTTGCAGGAAGTGGTCCATAGATTCCAGATCTGTTCATCTCTGGGTTTTCCCATCCTCAAATGTGGCTTCCAAGGCACTGTGTTTCTTTGCATTGAGAAGAAAGACTGTGCATAACTGGGTTTTATAGGCTACAAGCCCGCTTCTGCTTTTGTCTCACTGGTCAGAGTCCAGTCACATGACTTCTAATTGCAAGGGATGCTGGGAAACATGCATCAGCACAGTGTTATAAAGGAAAAAAAATTTTAAATATAGGTTTGGTGAATAGCTGGGTACTTTCTGCTAGATTAGCCTCCCCAAACTTGCTTTTTAAAAAAACAATTACTTGTTTTATGCTTAGCTTATTACAAAGGCAATGTATTCTCATTATATAAAAATCATAATCAAAACTTATGTCTTCTAATCCTGGCTTTAACATTTGACTTGAACATCACAGTTCTTACCTGGTCAAGGTGACATAATTTGAGTTGGAATGGCCATCAGGGTGGTAGAAATTGTCCCAATGTATCCATTGACAAAGGGCATCTTTTCTTTGGAAACCCAAGAACCTTAGAGCAGATACTGAATGTTTCTGTATAAATGGAGTCACTGGCAATTGTGTTGAAAGACTTTTGAGTTCTGGAATAAATCCTAAATCTCAGTTCTATCACATTCAATATATATAATATCAGGAGAATTTCCTGAATTCCTTGACCCCCCCCCCACTTCCACCTTCTGGAAAATGCAGATTCAGATGCCTCCTCATAGGGTTATCTTCAAATGAAGCAGGCTTTGTAAAGTAGCCGGTTCTTCAGTCATTGTGTGTGCTTAATTGTAGCTGGTTTCTTGCCACTACCAGAAATGCAATAGATAGCTGGCAGGTGGGTGCATTTCAGGAGCATTACCTCTCTCCAGGAGCGCTGGTATGGGTAGTATTATCAAGATGATTTTAGGGAGAACTAAGTTATTTTTAGTAGTTCAGCAACAATGCAATGTTCTTACTCTGAGATGAGCAAAGAAGACAGAGATATTAAGGAGGAGGACTCTGACTAATGACGTTTTCTGGCTGAAGAGGTCACCAGGTAGGCAGACAGGATGAAATAGCGGGTAGAGGATTTTCTTCATCCTACTAATGAAGAATGGAAAAGTCTGAGGCACAAGGAGGAAAGGGCCAACACTGTTCGTTTCTAGCTTTGACATGCCTTCAGGACTTTTTAGTTGAGGCATTTAATTTTTTTTTTTAAAAAACCTGTATTCTTTAAACAGAGCAGCTAGCCTAATCTGATATGTGATGCCTGGAATTTTCTTGAAACACAGGTAAAGGGTAATAAATTCTGCTTTGCTAAGCAGAGCTTATGTGGGTCTAGGGATTTAGCTCAGCGGCATAAGCACGTGCCTTGCAAGTGTGTGGTCATGAGTTCAATCCCTGGTACTGATAAAAAAGAAAAAGACAAAAAAAAATATGGAAAAAGTACTTTAAACTTTTTTCAAGATGTTCCAGTTTCATGTTCATTAGCTTATTGGAACAGGTTGGCTGTTAGAACTAATACTTCCAGGCTAGACCTCACTGTATTTCAGTGCCCAATTGATAGGTAATTTAGACTGAGATCAACATGAGTTAAAGAGTTGAAAATCCACAATCACAAATGTGAAAAGAAGCCTAGGGCTTAATGCATTTAGTGACTTCCAAATCCTTTCCTTCCAGCCAGGCTCAGCAAGCAAGAGCTCTTGAACTGGGTTATTTTTGTAAGGTCTTACTAGAACACCACCATGCACATCCACTGTGGGGTGGTCAATGGCTTCTCTTGTCCAGAGGCAGAGGTGAGTAGTTCCAGCACAGACCACAGGGTTTGCCAAGCTTGCAATACCCTGTGTGGCATTTCCTGGAAGTATTTCATGTGGTCCCTTGTTCTGGACTCTGTGCCCAGGACCTCACAGGACTGGATGGGACACCAGGGCAGGAATTATAACCCCAGGTTCCTCTGTGCTGTCCTAGATCCCCTTTTCAGGGAGTGCTGGTGCTGTGCTGAGTATTTCTGGTTTCACCCTGGGCTCAAGGCTGTGATGCAGCCTCCTTGCTGCCTGAACTCCACACACAGCTGAAAACATTTCTCTGCCTGCATTTTGGGAACTGTTTCAGATTTCTAACCCCCTAAATGTTTGGCACCAAGGTTGTGGGTCACCTCTGTTGCAGATTATTGGGGTGTCCAGTACTCAAGGCTCCTAGATTTGCCTCTTGCATGGGTCAGGGAGTAGAGCTGCACTGTAGGGCTGGCTGCTGTTGTACCAGCCCATGCCACAGGGAGATGGTCTCCTTACTGCTTCCCACCTCACCTCCAGGCCATAGTCTCTGTGGGTATGGAATGGGGTGGTAGGGGTCCCCCAGCATGGAGCCATCCCAGGGCAGCCACTTCCTGGCCTCAGGGCTCTTAGTTGGACCCACAGTGCCTGTGACCATGGCCATGGAGCAAATGGTCTCCATGGCTAGCACTAGAGCAAGGACAAGGATACTGTGTCCTTTTTTACTCCAGGGTTAAGCTGCCTTCCCTCACCTTTCTAGGGGTGTGTAGCCAGTCTTTAAGTCATGTCTGCAAGTCTGGGCCTCCAAGACCTAAGTGATCTCAAGGACCTCAGGGCCAGCAGCTACAGTCCCTGGTTTTATCAGCAGTGCCCATTCCTTCACCATGGAGAGACCCTGACATCTAGGAATTTGCATGTTCTCCAGGGACTTGTCAGGTGTGAGGCCCCCCAGGCTTACCTCGGGGGACTGTACTTGAGCAGGGTCTAAACCTAGGCTCTGCCCCAGGTCAGGAGAACTTATCTCTGGGAGTAGGAGCCAGCCCTCCAAGCTTTCCAAGCCTCCTGGTGCTCTGGCCTGAGTATCCCTACAGATACTGTGTTGAAATCCTCATCCTCAAGGTGAAAGTATCAGGAAACAGGAGGTGAGTAGGTCCTGAGTGTGGTGAATGGCAGGGACTATTTTCCTTATAAAAGAGGCCTGAGAACGCATTTCCACCCCTTCCTCCACGTGAAGACTCAGGAACAAGGCGCCACCTGTGAACTCTGGTCCTGGCCCTTAGGGACATGAGCTCTCCCAGTGCCTTGATCTCGGACATCCACCTGCAGTGTGTGAGAGGCGCATGTGTGCTGCTGAGAAGCCACCCAGTCTAGGGTGCTGAGTTACCACAGTCCCCATGGTCTAAGCTGCCAGAAGAAATGGAATATCCAGGGCTGGGAGCCACAGGCTGTGACTCATCTGTGCCCCACGTCGTCCCATGTGCTGCCGTGAGCCCTTCTCCCAGCCCTCTGCATGCAAGTACACACACACACACACACACACACACACACACACACACACACACACGCACCCGTAAGACACAAAGCCTATCTTGCCACAGGCCTGACATAGGTCCAGGTTACCCATGAGTAGAGTGAGTAGTTACTCATTATTTTGCTCCATCCTGGGTGCCATGGGTTGTGTTTCTAAGCTGTCTTAGGACATCAGGGTGGAGGTCACCTGGCTGTGTTTCTAAATCTCTGTGTGTTATAATTGGGAAGTAATGTTCCTGCCTCTTTGGGTCTCAAGATTTTGCCTCTGACTCAGTTTGCTCAGTGTCCTCCTCCCCAACCTACTCAGAAGCTTGACTGGTTGCATTTGGGGCTGAGGTATCCCCTGAGACTCATGGAAGGGCCTCAGGGTGCCACTCTGTCCTGGAGCATGATGCTTTCCAGCCCGGGTGGACTCTGGTGCTATCAGGGAGGATGGGGCCCAACAGGGTCCAGCTCTTTCCTTTCACCAAAGGATCCTTCAGCTTCTCCAGGTCTGGCAGAACAGTGGGGGCTGTAGGGAGGGTGGGGCTTCAGGGAGGGTGGGGCTGAGACACTACCAAGTGACCCTGTGGTTGGTTGTGGGCTTCCTCAGGGTCAATGGGATGTTGGCCACCCCTCCAGTTTGTGTACTTGGGGCCAGCCCTGGCGAGGCCCAAGACAGGGCCCATCCCTCAGAGGGCACATTTCTGTAAGAACACATCAGGTTATCTTGTAGGTGCTTTTGAATAATCCTGAATGATCTGTCTGTTGGCCTGAAATGTCTGTAATAGAAAAATAAAATCTCTAAATTAAAGATTAGACACCTTTTTAGGAAGCCAATTCAGAACAAAACAAATTTGGACTGAGCCAGTGTCTTATCCATCCCTGTCAAGGCTTTTGTTCTGGAAGTTCAGTCTGGGCTCCCTGGCCCACACCACTCAGGTCAGTGACACTGGGATGAGAAAGCAAGTGACAGGTAAGTGACCCGGGGTGGACTGGACCACTCTGGGGAGCCCAGGCCTGGGGTGCAGAGAGCACGCTGGCTTCATTAGAGCTTCCAGAGCTCAATGTTGCTCAAAGTGCCCACGGCCTGGAGATTGGGAGGGAAGTGACAGTGTGGGTGCCTGGTGTATAATGGTAACCTCGTGTATAGGCTCTGGCACCAGACATTCAACCCAGAGAGCCTTGCCTTCCCCCTCAGTACAGAGGGGAGATGGGGTCAGGGCTGCATGTGTGAGGAGCTGGGCCCTTGGCAAAGGCCCCACCTTGAGTGGGCTTGGGAGGTTGTATCGTTATTTACACTGTTGATTCCACTGTCTGATTTCTGGGCCTAGGATTTCTATGATGGAAGGATGGTAAGATGCATCTGACAGGTGCTAATATCATTGTCAGAGCTTCTGTGCTTGTCATAAGAACAGCCTTTCAGTACCAAAATAACTCACTCAGTGCATCTTTTATTGGAGGATGGAAATTCCTCTTATGCTGAAATCTCATTGATTTGTCCTGAGCAAATTCATAGAAAATCACTGAAGAAGAGCAGTTGGAGTTTTAGACCAGGTGTTCAGAGTTGCGTGTGCAGAATGAATGCCATGGATGAAGAAGAGGAATTGAAGGACCATGAACGAGCAGGTGGAAAAGAAGCAGGGCTTGTCCCCTGTTGACTGTCCTGCCTCGTCTTGATCTGTTCTGGTGACTGTCATACAGTACCACAGCCTGGGTGGCTTCTGTCCAGCAGAAATGTGTCTGTCACTCGTATTCTGGAGTGTGGAAGCCCAAGCACAAGGCAAGAGCAGATTGTGTCTGCTTAGGACTCTCTTCTTTGTTGACAGAAGGCACCTTCGCTCCTCCGGCTCTGCAGGGGGACACTGCAGACAGTGAGGCAGCTGACCGGGTTCCTTTCAGCCCAGCTCTACCTGCTGCTGCCGTGGGGGTCAGGATAACGACATGTGAGTTTAGGGGAACCTTCTACCATGGTGGCTGTTGAGGCATGAGTCCACCCTTTGGGTGTCAATTTAGTCAAATCATTCAAAGAGAGATGATCTGTGTTCCATGGGCATGGAAGCCCTTGTCTTTTCATGGGTCTCCACTTCCTCCTGTGTCTCAGCCACACATCCTGGGTTAACATATTGATTAATTTGTTTCATACTGAGTTTAAAGGAAGAGAGATAGTAATACGGATGTATGCCTTCACTCTCTTGGCCCTCTCTTGGTTCTTACCTCTCTTTACTATTGACCCTGCTTCCACATGGGATATCAGCTTCTCTGGGGAATCCTTTTGTGATCCAGGCTCAGAAAAGCATTTTCCTGTAAGGTGCCCAGACCAACCAAACAGCCCAGTGCTTCCTGGCTTCATGCAGTGGTTTCTAGGGGAGTCAGAATCCCTCAGTCCCACCATTATAAATCTGGAGTCATTATTCTATCTGTGCTACAATTTCATGTACTGTTTATTGCAAGTTTGCATCTTTTCTCTCCCAATTCAAGAAGATCCTTTTTCCTCTCACTAGCATTTTATCATGAATATTTTAAAACAAAGAAGAAAATAGAATTGTACTATGAATACCTGTAAACCAGCACCAAGGATGTATAATTTTCATTTCGTTATGTCTGCTTTATCATGTGTTTGTCTGTGTATCCAACCACTAGTTCATCCTATTTTAGTGCACTTCAAACCAATTTTTAGAAAGAAGTATGCACTGTTTCATGTATGTTAGTATGCATATCTGTGTTTATTTTTCCTTCTTTTGGGTTACATTTATGTACAATGAAGGTGAGCATGACTTGAGAGTACCGTCAGTGAGCTCTGACATAAGATTAGTCCTGTGAATCCCAGCTTCTTTCATCCTAAGAAATTCTCTCATTTGCTTCCTCAGAAAACTTCCATCTGACTAACCCAAGACAATCACCTGATTTCTGTATCACAGATTATATTTGTTCTAGAACATTCTGTGCACGAGTCATACGCTCTGTCCTGTTTGACGTATGGCTTCCTCCAGCTCCATTTTCAAGATACATCCATGTTTTTATGCATAGATGTATTCTTGACTACTTGTGTGTCATGTAAATGCACATCCATACATGTAGATAACACATACACATTTACCTTCTAGGTAAATTTATCTTCCAGGTAAATGTTAGTGTGTTCATTGTGATTCTTAAGGAAATATCTGACAGATTTTGCAGGTTTCTTAGGTACTTATTGTAGAGTTTCTTTCAGAGACTTTTGTGAAGTGTATAAACTTAAAGCTTTCTTCATTCCCCTAAACCTGCTCATCACTCCCCAACCTCTCTCCAAAACAGAAGCATGATGTGGACTCAGAAACCTCAGAAATCCTGTGGTGGTGGAAGGGAAGGGCTGGTGGCAGGAAGACTTTTCCCTCCTGAGCTTGTAGGCCTGTGGCCACCCCGCCCTCTGCAGGTGTGATCAGCTCTGGCTCATTCAGCCCGTGTGGTGGGAGGCAGGAGTAGAGGAGTAAAGGAGGTGGCCAGCCATCCTCTTCTGCTGTGGCAGCTGCTTCCAGGGTCTGCAGGCCTCTGTGGCCTCGTCTGTGGCTGAGCAGACTCCTCATTACAGTCAGCACCAGAAAGAAAACCAGGCTTTCATCAAGCTCCTCTGCTGGGGAATGGATGCCTGGTTAGGCGAGCAAACCAGGCCACCTGCGCCGAAGTGGGATTTGTATATGTTAGGGTCTTTGGAAAAAGTAAGAACCTCGTTTCCCAGCAAATTCTGTCCCAGAAGAACCCTTTGATGGCATAGGTCCTTTTCACTCTTCACTTCCCACAGATGATGACAAGTAGGTCACTGGAGATGCATAAATGACCTGTGCAGCAATGACGCATGCTTGCTGATAGTAAATACACTGTGGTACCCATCTGCTACTTCGACTTAGTTTTGGTTTCCCTAGGAGCAGGTGCTCAGACAAGGATTTAGATGAGTTTGGTGTGCTTAGCTGAGTTTAGGTGAGTTTTGTGTGATCGCAGGAAACACCAGAAGGGAAGAGTGAGGCAGTGAAACCAGGAAGGAAAGACAGGGTATCCAACACAGATGCATCCTTAGCTGGGTACAACTGTGGGTGGCTGCCAGGGACTCCCTGGATATAGTGGAGGACACACACTTCAAAAGTCTTCCCACCACAGTGCCTGGGATCTGGGATATTTATAAGGTATAATTGAAATACAAAGTGCATGTTAATTTTTTTAAAAGACATTGCTATTACCCTCCTGCAAAATCCTCCCCCTGCTTTGAACACATTTCGTGCCACTTTCTGGAGCAGTTCTGGCGTCGTCTTTCATGAGCGTCTTCACTTGTGCTATTGTGTTTGCCTCATCATCTCAAATCTATACAAAACACTGGGCTTTGGGGGCTATTTTAACTGTAGGGAGGACCCAGATGCCACATAGTGCCAGATCTACTGAATGTGAGTGAGGACACACAGTCATGTTCTTAGGAGCCTGACTTCCTGTTGAATGTCACTGAACTGCAGCATTCACTGTATGTCACTGGTACGTTATCATCACTGGAAAGACACTCAGGAAAATTGCCTTCTGGAACTGCTTCAGAAAGTGACAAGAGGGATGGGATGAGTGTGTCTGAAGAAGGGGAATTCTGAGGGGGCTCATGACAATGTGTCTTTTCTAGTAATATATTTTGAAAGTTTAAACCTCTACTCTATGTTTCGATCACACTTTATATACCACAGCTTCCCACTGTCATTAGTCTGGGGCTGCACTGGGACGTGACATGTGGCACACCCAGCCTGCCCAGTGTACAGGTGACCAGAGCAGTATCAGTACCAGGCCCGCGGGACCCAAAGATGAGAGAGGAGTCAGACACCTGCGGCCACGGCTCACCCCTCTCCTCCTTCCTGATGCTAATGGAAGTTTGGGACACTTGTCCTAACCTGGAAGACTACGTAATTGCACTGACACTCCCTGTGTGTACTCCTGTCTGCCTTGCCAAGTGTGGGTACTCACATTCACCCCATTAGTTTTCATTGCCCCATGGCAGGTGTTTGGACAGCACCCAAAGCTTGCCCAACCACCATGCCCCAAGCAGTCAGCTCGGATCTCTGAGAGAGAGTGGTGCTTGTAAAACCAGGGAACATTTCTTCCCTCCTCATTCATCTTTTGCTACCTTTGTCTGCCATGGATTTGACTTTTGGAGACCCCAGGGAAGCTCAAAATATGTCAAAATTGCAAGAAGTGAAACAATAAGAAAATCATAGCTCAGCTCCTTCTGTGAGAAAATACAGACTTTGGTCCCAAGGGTGCCTTCCACCAGGCCAGATCTTTTTATTTTGCAATCCACAGAAATAAAGTAGTTATTTCTAGAGGTATTGCCAGGGCCTGGTCTAGAGCTTGGGTGAACTCGGTGCCCTGACTGGCAGCTGGGAAATGTGGTGTTGCCCAAGAAGGTAGCGGCCTTGTGCTCTAGCATGGGTGCAATTCGGGGGGCCAGGAGCTGGCTCTTTTGGCTCTGGAGTTAAAAACAAATGGAACCACAGCCTCAGGCAACTGCTTAATCCTTTCCAGGGCTCGACCTTGTGTGAAATGGAGCTCGTATTTTATCCTAAATCATCTTTTGGAGTGAGCAGATATGTTTAAAGCAGGAAGCCCCATAACCGTGGCATTCAGCTCCTCCATGATTTTGTCTCCCTGGAGCTCTCCAAATGTGGGCCACGGGTAGCTTGGTGATATTCCTCAGCTCAAAGCTGGGCAGGATGGAGGAAATTCCTGGGCTAGGATATGATGTGTGGCCATGGAGTGGGCTTCTGGGAGGAATAGTTGGACCCTGTGGTGTTTGTCATGAAGACCCTGGACATTTGTCCTGATGGGAAGTGCTCTTCATTCTCTTTGCTCAGTATGACTGACTTCTAGCACAACGTGGCAGAAAGTGTGTGCTGTCCCAAGCTTAGCTCTGACAAGGTGTAGAGCTTCATCTGGGTTTCTGTCCCTCCTTCTCTCTCAGACCCCCACTGCCTTGCTGGAGGAAGTGCAGGCAATGGGAAATCCTTGAGCAGGTGCTCCAGAGAGCAGCCCTAGTGGGGGGCCTCACTGATACCAGCTCACCCAGGCCTCCTCCTGTGTGCAAGCACCTCTTCTGGATGACCCCAGCCCTAGCCGCCATCTCACTGCGACCACATGAAGACCCTGAGTGGGAGCTGCCTGAATGAGCCTGGCCACCTCCAGAACCATGCTAGAAAATGACAGTAATGACCCCTGCTGTTTGTTATTTAGCTCTGGTGACTGATACACACATACACTTACTGTCACACTGCTGAAGAACCTCTGAGCCCAAAGGTACATCTGCTGTCGCACTGCCCATCACTTGCTTCCTTCCTTGAGCACAGGAGCTCACTCATCCTTGCTTCTATGAAGGGAAAAGAAGTGGGATGTCTTTCTGATCCCGTCTCCAGTGAGCTATCATGATTTGTGGCGTATAGGTGGACACAGACTTCCAGCTGTTTTGACCCCCTGGGTTGAGGCTCAAGGCCAGCTCTGTACTGCCTTTCTTCCTACTGGCCGGATGACAGTGAAGGTGATAGTTACAGAAAACAGCCCTCCACACTATCCTGGGCTCTGGGCCTGTGGCCTGTGCTGCATACCTCACTGGCTCTTTAGTTATGGCCTCCACAGTGGACCCTTGGGCTCCAGAAATAGCCAGCAATAGGTCTTTTCTTTCTTCCTTCTCTGTACCCTTCCCTGTACATCCCCGGAATGGATCTGCCATTTTTCCCCTGGCTCTTGAGGAGAAACATGAAAATGCATTTGAAAGAACTTTGAGAATCTGCAAAGATTTTGCCAAAAATGGAAACTACTGTGGAAGGATTAATGAGCCATTACCCGGCTGGATTGGGCAGGAACAGCACACCTTCAGAGCTGCTTTATTTCTGCTTAGCCCAAGTCAGAGTCACAGGCTCTCAGCACCTGGAAACTTTGAACTTTGATGTGGCCCTGCAGCCTGCATAATGTCTGAATTTCCTTTGTAGCTTTACCATGCAATGCTCCTCTGTGATGTCCTTGAATATCCTCAGTGGTGGAGAGCTTGTGGCCCACCTTGTTTATTCCCTGGGCAACTGGGATTTTTAAAAAAATTTTATTTAAGGAGAAAAAGAAAAAAAAATAGAAAAAGGATACAAGTAATACAAAATTTAAAAAATAAACAGTAAGAAATCACTAGTTAATAGATTACGTATTCTCATCTTAGAAATAGTTGTTCAAGTTACAAAATTAAAGCATATAAAGTGGACTTTCAAGCAATGAGACTGCAAACAGTTTTGTTCAATGATCCAACAAAACTCAGTAATATGGTTATCTATCTTATACACTTGAACATATATGCAATTATAACCTTTAGAGCACTTTCTTTTATTTTATTTTGAACAATGACAATTACACATTTTGGGTTTTATTACTCCCACAGTTCTTATTACTTTTTTTGAAGAGAGTAAAACCAAATGTGACATATCAGAACAGAGTCAGTCAAATCAAAAGGATGGACATAATAGATAATGTAAAAACAAAATACAAGGTGATCAACAATGGTTACCATACTGCCTCTTGCTGTCGTAAGAATTGCCTATATCATCAGTTATAATAAAATTGAACAAAACAGTAAAGAATAAAACCAAAACACGGGAGACATTACAGGACTTTAAAAGAAGATAATAGTCAACCAGAATGGGCATCATAATGAATCTTACTGTCTTCACAGTTGTTGCCTATACTTTCGAACTTGGTACTATCAAGCAAAGCAGAATAGGGGAAAATCAGTCAAACAAGATGGTAAGGGCAATACAGGGTTTCAAATCAAGTTAATAGGAAATCAAAGTAGGTTACTATAATGTATCCTGCTATTTTTTATTTATTTTTCCCTTAATAAAAAGATAAAAATAAAAAAATAAATAATTTAAAAAAGGAGATTGAGATAAAAGAGGGCATAACAACAGAACAGCGCAGGTCAAAACATAACCATTTAAGCAAAATAGTGTTTCACCACAAGATATCCTGACATAAAAGTAGTTACCATAGTGTCTCTTTCTTTGGAATCTTTGAGTATAACTTCGTATACTGTAGCACCAAACATATCCAGACAATGTAAAACCATTCAAGAGAATGACATTATTACAGGGTATTTAGATCCAACAAACAGAAAATGAACAATGGTTTCTGTATAATCTCCTTGTCTATAAAAGTTTTTGCTTATATTATCACATATAATAAAATCCAACAAGATACAACCTGTAAAGACCAATGGAGACAGAAGAGTAAAAGCTTGATGAGACTTCAAGTAACAAGATGATACTAAATCAGCACTAGCTATTGTGATGTCTTGTTTTCTCCAAAATAGCTGTTCCTACCATCCAATCTTCTCTGCCTCATTTCTGTTGAGCTCTTTTTCTGTTGTTTGTTGTCAGTTTGTCTTCTTCATTTTGCTTTCTGCTCCATTCATTGTGGCCTCTCTGCCACTATTTCTGGAATCTTTCCTTTTTTAGAATATCCTGCAGTATTCTCTGTAAAGTTGAATTGCTGGTTGCAAATTCCCCTAGTTCCTCTTTATCCTGGAAGCACTTTGCTTTTCCATCAATTTCCAGGGACAGTTGTGCAGGATATCTCAATCTTGGCTAGAGATTATTTTCTTTCAAAGCTTGAATTATTTCCCCCCACATTCTTCGTGATTTGATGGTTTGTGCCGAGAAGTCTGCTGTAATTCTGATGGGTGTTCCCTTGTAAGTGATCTGTTTCTTGTCTCTGACAGCTTTTAATATTCTGTTCTTATATTGGATTTCTGGAATTTTGATTATTATATGCCTGGGTGTAGTTCTGTTTGGGTTGTAGGTGGCTGGGGTCCTGTATGCCTCATACATCTGAGTATCTTTACCTTTTGCTAAATTAGGGAAATTCTCTTGGATTGTTTCTGTGAATAGCTTTTGTAGTCCATTTGTTTGTATCCCTACTTCTTCTTTTATGCTCTTAATTCTTAAATTATAGATCCTCTTATCATCTTCTAGCCTTTGTATTACTGCTGTTTGTTTTCTTGTTATTTTTAAGAAGTTTTTCATTTCATGCTCCCACATTATAAATCTGCCCTCCAGTTCAGATAATCTATTCTTAGTTTCTTTCAAGCTGTTATACCAGCTTTTGATAGAGTTTTTAGTTTCCTGGTAATCTCTTTGAACCTGCTTCACGTATTCTATGTTTTCTGTTTTCTCCATCAAACAGTTCTCCCCTGTTTTTCTGTTCTTCCATTCCACATCTGTTTTTTCTTGGGCGGTGCTTAGCATTTCTTTAACTATTCAATTTGTATCTTGCTTTAGGTCATTAATAACTTCATTTTTGAACTGGTCTATGAGGCTCTGGAGATATCGCTTTATGTCTATTGGTGCTGTGTCTGATATTGCATGTTTCTCAGGATTGGGGGCCGAGGACCCTTTCTTGTTGCTCCCTCTTCCCATATTTTTTGTTCCTTCCATACAACCATATATAGGAGGCCCAGTTTCTTTCTTTGTCGGTTACAGTTTGTTTGAATTGTGCTGGCTAGGTGTTCCCGCCCACTGCAGTGTACTAGGGAGACACAGACCTGGGCAGCCTATGATTGGCCCACCCCTCCTGGTCAACCTACCGAAGGCTTCACTGCTAGGGTGCACCTCCAGGTGCTGGGACCTGGTTTGGGCTAGCCAACTGGGTCTTAAGTCAGCGACAACACCCAGGCCAGGCACTCCCCACCAATCCCCCTTGAGAGGGGAATATGCTACTAAAGTCATTGCAGCATCCTGTTCTGGCTAGTCTGCCCGATCCCAGTATGTCCTTTGCAGAAGCCTCCTACTCTATGGAAGGGTCCCCGATCCGCTCACTCATTGCAGGTCAATGCAGGTCTCCCTGCCAGTCCCACTCTCAACTCCATTCACCGCTTCCCACTCTCAGAGCTTTCACACCTCTCTCCTTGCCGTGCCGATTGGGATGCAGCAGCAGCTGCAGGAAATTCAAATCACGGCTTCCAGTGGTGCAGGCTCCAGCTTCCGTGTTGAGACTTTATCTGTTCCTGTTATAGCACCGGGATTGCATTTCCAGTTGGTTTCTCTTAGTTTAGTTCGTTCCTGGGTCGGCAGGGTATATTTCCCCTTGCTTAGGACTTCTCACCCCACACCATTCCTGGATTTTAAGTGGGGTATCTCAGAGAGCCTCCGTAGCTGCTCTATCTGCCATGTTCGGAAGTCTGCAACTGGGATTATTAAAATTATCTTCTTTCTAAAGAACCAAAGCAATTTTCCTTTTAGTCATTTTGAGCTCCCTAAAGTGCATGTTGCTGCCTCCCACATGGATACCTGGGAGGCCAGCTGTTAAGTTCTTCCTCTCTCAGACTTCCCTCTCTGCAGTCTTTCAGTGGCCCCTGCTGTAATATGGATCAGAGACTCTTGTCATTATCACCATTACTTCCTGGGCCAAATGTTTATCTCCTTTTCAGCTCTCAAGTTCCTGTTCTGTTTGAACAGCATGCAAAGCAGTTGGAGAAGATTTGGTCAATGCTCAGCTGTTAGGTAGGATGCTTCCAGATGCAAACTTGACTTCCCTGGAGTAAGGATTTTAACCCATAGGTTCTTTCCAAGCACAGGTAAAAGAGCAGGCATTTGCTGAGTGCTTTCATGGAGCCAAGTGGGGCCAAGTGCTCATGTGGCTGTGAGTCAGGCATTCCAGGAGCACCACAGCAGGGGTGGGGGAGAGCTGCAGTTAAAACGTGCAAATGCCGAGTGCTCCTTCCCATATCCCACTCACCTTCCCAGCAACCCCTCTCCTTTCCCAGGATCCCCTCTCCTTTCCCAGCATCCCCACTTCTTCCCAGACCTTCTTCCCCCTGAGCTGCACTTCAGGAGTCAATCTGGAATGAGTGCCTTATTTCTGCAAGTACTGGGCTTTGCCCTGCAGGCAAAAAGCCTGTGTGGGCTGGACCAGGGCGTTTTTTCTCACCAGTACATCCAGAGTGTCTGTACTACAATGATAATGTCTCAAATACCTGTTGATATTAAATCTTCGTTGAGTGAATAATGACTGGATGACTGAATCTTTGATGGCTCATGTTTTTTATATTTTATTTTGAAACAAATCCATAAAAGTATAGAAGGGAATATAATAAACTTTACTGTACTTATTCTGAAGAATTAATAAATATGAACATCTTTACATAAGTTGAGTATGCCCTGATCCAAAAGGCTTGGCACTAGAAGTAGTTCAAAGATCTTTTAAAAAAATTGAAAATTTTGCAATGTAGTGTGACATATCTTAGGGATGGGCTATAAGTCTAAATATTAAATTTAGACTGTGTTTCATATCCATTCTTCTACTTATAACCTGGAGGTGATTTTATAGAATATTCTAAATAGTTTTGTACATAGGACAAAGGTCAGGTGTAGAAATTTCCTCTCTGGTGGCTTGTCAGCCTCAAGAAGTTTCACATTTCAGATATTCAGATTGGGTATTTAACTTATATTTGCTTCTAATATTTTTCCATTTATAAAAAATAAAACAAGAGCCAGGGATTTAGCTCAACAGCATAAGCTGATTGTGAGTTCAATCCCCAGTACAATAAATAAATAAATAAAATAAATACAACACTGCAGATCAATTTTGTGTCCTTTTGACTTTCCTTTTCAGACCTCTTCCTCCAAAAGCAACCATTCTTCCTTGAGGATGTCTGGGCCATGTTTAATATTTTTACCATGTGTATAGAAACTGCATAAGTGGTGGAGATTTATATAAAATTTATTTATATAAAATATTAAATTTATATAAATTTTATTTTGCTGTATTGATATTCTTGCAATGGCTTTCCACTTACATATTTTTGAGATGTGTGTGCATGCTCTAATTCATTCTAATGATGGTCCACTATTCCATTGTGTCACCTGATTGCCACTTATTTATCTGTCCCCCCATTATTAAACACATAGGCGGTTTTTAGTGACCTGCAGAGGCTGACTGATATGCATCATCCCCTGACTTTTCAAGCAGGGACAGTTAGAGCTGGACATTAAATGACCTAGTTAAGGCGCCACAGCTTTGATTGGCTGTGCAGCCAGAGAACGAGCCCATATCTTCCTTCTTGGCCAGGGGTCTTTCTCCCTTTTCAGCATGTGTCTCTCTTCCAGGGTGACACCGGAAGGAAATGGGAGGTGTCTTTGTCTTCTGAGAGCTGCAAGGAGGGGAATGAATACTGTTGGAATCCAGTGTAGATGTCTTATGCAAAGGAGGTCACCCTCACTTACTTCTAGGAAGAGAAAAATTCACACATGAATGGGGAGAGTTCCATGAGCCTGGGCCTGGCCCTCTCTGTTGTCAATGTGAGGCGTCCACAACACTGGCGCCAAGTCTCCTACCTGGTAGCTGCTGACCACTCAATTCCTGGATTCCAGGATGACAGACAAGATATGTGTGACCAGCACCGCTGCAAAACCACATTTCGCCAAAGCGGCGGGAAGCTGAAGGAGACAGAATCTCTGACCCAGAGGATCCGAGGCCACCGAACCCCTGGGAGGTGGGACTGTTTCTGTTTTAAATGAGCATCTTTTTCTTTTTGCATTTTGGCTGAATATAATGTCCCCATACAGCAAGTGTTCAAGACAGTTAACATCAAAAGAGATGGATCATTTCTCTCCTCCATTCCCTTTAAAAGTTAGTGCTGTGAAAAACGTTAACCAAATTTTACAAAAATAACCTACCTTCTATGACCATAAAGACCTGCTTCCCTGTGAGAGGCCTGAGGCAGTCGGTACAGCTGTCCAGTTCCAGTTTCCTCATCTTTCAGAGCAGGTCACGTTAAGCCAAGCTTGGCTGTGCAGGCCTGTGATCTCAGCTACTTGGGAGGCTGATGCAGGAGGAGTCTGAGTTTAAGGCTTACCTGGGTGACATAATGAGATCCTATCTGGTGAAGGCAGAAGTCACAAAGCAGATGACGTTGACCTGTTAACCAGAAGAATGGGTCTTGGGCTCCTTCTTTGTAGGAACACTCTTAAGACTAATTTCCTACCCATCATTTGCTTAGATGTCTTTTTGTTGATGTTCTTTTCAATTTTTTTGAATGGTGGCATTATTTATTAGATTTATTTCACTCTAAGATTCCTTTTGCCCTTAGGGGTATATATGTTAGTACCAGCTAAATATTGGTTTATATATTGAGTTGAAATACTTAATTGTTGGATTATATATATTTTTAAATTTAACTTTTAAAAATTTATATTATTTGCATTACATAGTGATTATATTCCTCGTGGGGTGTTGGTACTTTTATATAGTACATCTTAGTTCTTTTCACCTCCCCTTTTTATTCCATCTCTCCAGCCTGGTCCCCTGTCCCCTGCATTGTCTGAGCTCCACCCTTATCAGCCCTGACCCTCCTTGCTCCTCGGTGTGCCCTTCGGTGGTGTCTTTCATGCACCTGTTACATTGCCAGTGTGTGCCCTCATTAGCCTTTCTGAAGGGAATGATTAGTAATAGCCTGCGCAAGAGTGAGTGTCATTCAGTGTCTGAGTGGAGTGGGGCTCAGTCCAGGTGTAATTTTAATCTGCCTTTCGGTGGGGTTCAGTCTTCTTAGGAGTTTCATCTTTAAGGATAGTGTGGGAGAATCAAAGGTACCTGCTGCTGCAGATTCTTTGAGACAGACAGACACGCAGACAGACAGACAGACAGACATTTGTCCCTTAAAGCTGTTGCTTTTCTTCCAGTGCTCTCCCCAGCCAGCTTCTCTGAATGTTCCTTGGGGAGGACACTGTGGTACTGAGCCTGAGCCACCTACTTTTGTACTTGCTCTTTTTAAAAGAAAATGAATACAAAATTTCCTCATCCTGTAGCCAATGGCACAATGTTTTATGAGCGGAAGAAAGTATATGAGAAAATGCTGATTACTAACAAAGGCGGAGAAAAGTGTTTTGGATTGGGAAAGAGGGTAATGATGAGTTTATCTTATTCCCGGGCATCCTCTATGCCTGACTGCTTCAGTAATCCTGCAGACTTGGAAGGAGAGTTTGGCCCCAACTGAGTTTCAAGACCTGATGATTTTTTTTCCTTTCCTCATTAAATGCAAAGTGACAGTTATATTTCTAAATTTAACACCTCCTGTGGACTGCTTGGAATATTTGTAGAGGTAAGACCTGTGTGGGTTATTAGCAAGTCTCAGCAGAGGATCAAACCTGCCCTGGGGAAGGGTGCTCCCTTGGGGCCCATAGGGTTATGGCTCCTGGGTATCACCCTTCTTTCTGTGCAGTGATGTATTCCCACTCGTCCAGTTGGTTTCCTTGGCATTCAGTCAATCACTTTCAGGGAACAGGGCCACAATATCCCTTTCAATCAGTGGAGGCCACGCCTCCACTAACCTCACTTTCTCCCACTAGGCTCTGCCTCCTCAACATCCCACCACTTCCCAGTAGTGCTTTAGGGCAGTGCTCAAGCCTTCAACATAGAGACCTATGGGGTTGCCCAAGCCCTTGGATCCAAACCATTGCAGCATTGTTGGCGTCTTCCATGTTCTTACACCTGTGCATACCTGTGCAGCACTCACCTGCCCCGAGGAGCTAGGCTGTTTGTACTGGAAACACCTATGTCCAGGAGGGTAAAGTACTTGTTGGAAGTGATTCACATGCTAAGAGTGGACGCCAAGTGCTGCTGCCCTGCGCTTCCATTCTGGCCTTGCCAGGTTGTTCATGCCAGACGCTGATGCTAGCATGGCTTATTGGGATGAACACAGAGTCATGCAGCACTGCATAGCATCTGTACAGGTGGAGATGCTTCTGATGACCCTTCACTGTCCCTTCTTCTGAGTGTTTCAAGGAGTTGAGCCGTCTTTAGGTTCTGTCTGTTCCTCACCCTGTGAGGTTTGGTTGGATGGGGAGAGGGTTCTGGGTAAAACTGTGGAGAGACTGTCAGCTGCATTGATCCTGAATTCTACAGACTAGATTTAGGCCATAACCTTTCCATTAATCAGATGGTAACATTCATCCTCTCATCTTAAAGTGAAGACATGAGGCACATTAGGGGTTATTATGAAGAGTGAATCAGATAATACTTGTGATTGTGCCTAGTATTTAATAGCGCCAGGTGTACAAGAAATGCTGAATTACAGCCTCCTTTAAATCAGGGTTTTTTTTTTCCTATGGAAGCATGGAAAAATTAGATGATCATTAAGCACCCTGCTTGTACTGAAAGGAAATGATTTTATTTGTTAAGGGGAGACATAAAATCTGTTTTCATATAGATGGAGAGATTGCATAGGTAAGAAAAGACAGAACTTAAGAAAAGTAGACATCTTGTTTGAAAAGTCCTTTGCACAGGAGCATGTGAGTGGGAAGCCCCAAGGGAGGCTTTGGTGAGCATGTGTGCATGAATGTGCCCAAGTTAACCCCTTCGCAGACCAGGACCTCTTGGGCTATTTACTGAATGAGTGAGGCTGGAGGACACAGAGCCAAGCATCTTTGGGTTCTCAGAGGTGCATGAGAGTTGGGAGCAGCAGGCCACAGCTCTGTGGATGAGGACCTGGCTCTCAGTGGCTCTGCTGGGAGATTCATTGATCCCACTTGAACGGACAAGGAATAACATAGGCCTGAGTGTGGAAGTAGTGTGGTGGACGCTATGGGGACAGCAGAAGCCACTTGGGAAATGAAGCTGGGGCGGAGCTTCCTTGTCTACTGTGCGTGGGAAACTGGGCCCCAGACCCCTGGGGACACCTGACACACACTCACTTTCAGACCTCAGCGCTGCAAGGAGAAACCTGTTTAAACCTGTTTCCCAAGCCTATTTGGTATAGAACCCTCTTCTGATAATTTCTTTTCTTAAGTTGCATGTGTATTAGCATGCGTTTATTGTACACATGGAAAACATTCATTGCGAGGAGCTTGTATCTGTATGTAACACATCTTTGTTCTTTTTAATTCCTTTTCTCCATCCTCTCTCCAGTCTCCATCCTCCTTCTATTTCTTGGTCTGAATTTCCATTTGCAAAAGCTCTATTTTCCTGTTTCTTATTATCTATTTTTATTTTGCTTTTTATTTATACTTTCAATTTCTCGTGTACAGCGTAACTCATCGTAGCTGAATCTTGGAAGTGGCGTATATGTCCATCAACAGGTGAATGAGTAAAGAAAATGTGAAGCTTATACACAATAGAGTACTACTCTACTATAAAGAAGCAAGTCTGAATCATTTGTAGGAAGCACCTTGAGACCATAATGTTAAGTGGAATGAATCAGACACACAAGCCTAAATATCCCATGGCTTCTTTTATTCTGGTAGTTTTATTAACTTCTTAGAAATCTGGGATTCTGAACAACATACTTCCAGGATGTGATTTGTTGGAAGTTATGTTTTTTATTGAAGACATGCATATACTTTCAAATCCATGTTATGATCCTTAAAGTGCTCTCCCTCGGTTAGGCGATTAGAGCACTGGAGGTGCACAGTAAGAACCCTGGGAAACTGGGAACCAATCTGTGGCAGCCCAGCAGACTCTGGCTTTCTCAAGCTAATGCAGCACAGAATAATAGCTCTCCCTCTTCAATAATTTCCCTTTCTGTGGTATCAGTTACTTGTGATCATCTGTAGTCAAAGCTGTCAAAAGGAAAATTCTAGAAATAACCAATGCACAAGCTTTATCACGGTGAAATCTCAAGCTGTCTGTATCCATCCTGCCCTGGACATGAATCGTCCCTTTGAACCACGTATCCATAATGTATATGCTACCTGCCTATTAGTCACTTGGCCATCTCATTTATAAGACCACTGTAATGGCTTGAAAGTACTTATATATTCAGATCACTCTTACTTAATAAGACTTCCAAAGCACAGGACTAGTGATGCAGGCAATTCAGATAGTCCAAAGAGAGATTGTAAAGTGTTGCCTTTAAATGAAAATTTGGAAGTTCTCATCATTCTTTTTTTTTTTTTTTATTTTTTTGTCTTTTTCATTTTTATCGGTACCGGGGATCAAACTCATGACCGCCTACTTGCAAGGCAGGTGCTTATGCCGCTGAGCTAAATCCCCAGCCCTGGAAGTTCTTAACTTAAAGAAAAGAATCAGATGCTAAGATTGCTAAGATTAACAGCAGAGTAAGAGATTTCAGGGAGGGTGGGACTGGGACTACATTCTCATAAATTTTATTACAATATATTCTTTTTTATTATTAGTTATTATTAATCTGCTGCACCTAGTTTATAAATTAAGCTATACCATAGGCATGTATGTATATGAAGAAACTATATATAAGATTTGGGACTACATGGGGTTTTAGACATCTAATGGGGGACTTGGAAGGTGCCCCCTCAGATGGGGGGATACTGTTCTTACATTATTCTGTTTCCCAATCTTAGTGGAAAGGAGGAAGTTTTGAAAATGAAATGCCATCATTATTTGTATACCTGACCTAGCAATCTGTGCAACACTGAGGACTGACGGAATAGAGAGGAACCTTAGGAAGCAGACAGGAGAGGGTGGGTTAACATTAGGTGAGTCCCTTCCCTCAGCCAGACCTCAATTTTTATAGGTATATTCTGCTTTACTGCTGTGAGATATTCCAGTTGATGTATTAAAAAGTACTTTGAAAGGAAAGAGTGTCTTTAGAGGTTGGCCAACTTCAATGTTACCAACTCCTTGGTTTTTAATCCCTTCCACTCTACATGTGTCAGTATTGCTCAAATCACCCTTGCAAAATAATGCCCCAACTTGACCTGAAGAGGCTTTATTAGGAAATTTTTAAAAACTAAAGAGACTTTTAGTTTGTTGCAGTTGTGTGACTTCAGAAATCGAACTTGCAAGTCTCTATGTGTAGTCCACAGGCCACTAGCTGGGGGAGGTGACAGCTATGTGTCTTCCAAGAGCAGGCACTGGAGATCAGTGTCATGCCGAGTGGCCCTTCCACTTGCCCTGCATCTGGCTGAGGACTGAGAAGGCAGACTTTGCACTTGATGTGCCCTGCAAGCCTTTGTTGGGTATTTCTTACCACAGTGCCTAAAATCAGCCGTGTTGCTTGCAACTCAGGATGGAGGGAGACTAAACAGGGTTGCAGCAGGGGCTTTATTTCACTGTTAAGGAGGCTGCATCATGACTTAAGTATCTCATTTATCTGGCATCCTGGAGAAATCGTTTCTGCCTAAGTGGCTGCTGCTGATAGTGCAATTCCACGCACATCTAGGAACTCAACAAATGTTTGTTGAAGGTGGTTAAATGAATGAAATGAAACATCTCTTCAATGCCGGACCGTTTAAAAAGAGTGCTAAGTCCTCAATTGATATCTTTTGTAAGTGACTTCTGTACATTCTTCCCTTCTGACTCACAGCTTTTGACTCTTGAGAGAAATTAAACCCTGGTTTGGTTGAGGAGGTGTGTTATTGTACCATCTTATCATCCTGACTGGGGCCTCCTTTCTCATTGCCACCGAGCCAAGTGTCCCTTCTGCTGCTACAGGTCAGCTTTTACAGTGCTCAGGCCTTCTGGTTCCCTGAAGATCCATCCTGTTAGCAGGTTTTGTGGAAGGCTGGGGAGCTCAGGCAGACCGAGCTTAAAACCTAAGTCCTCCTGTGTTGCAGCTGCACAACTTGGTCAGATTTCCTAAACATGGCACTTTCACCGGGTCCTGCCCTGTGTGGTGGTTAATTTGAGAGAGTACTTTGGTGTTCTCATCTTAGCCAGGCACATGCAGACTCAAGGACACTCCTGTCCCCTGGGAGAGCTAGGCTTTCTGCCTGTATCCCATGTACAGTGTGGCCCTGGGAACGATTCTGGAGCATCAGGTGAGACCAGGGTGGCCGAACATCACACTCTCTGTTACCAGTGTCCTCCAGTGGGGTCTGTGCAGAGCAGGGAGGGTCCGGCAGAGACTGCAGGGACTTTCATTTGGCTCCACACTTCATTGTGGGGCAGAGTCGGGCTGGACACTGTGGCACCATGGGGGAAGCACTGGCCTGAGTGCTCTGGGAAGAACTGATTCTGCCTCTTAGTGACTTCACCCAGGTATTTTGACCCGAATCTCCTATTTCAGTTCCTCATTTTCCCACCATCCATCCTCCTCCTGCTGTGTTCTGGCCCCTCAGAGTGGCCCAAGGGCTGGAGGCACCCTCTGGCCTGTGTTTGTTATCCCTGCAGAGGCCCTGGCTGCACCTGGACCTGCCGTAGCTGACTGTGAACCTCACCAATCCCAGGTGACTGTGTGCACGGCTGACTTGGACAAGTGCTGGGCTACTGTCTGCTCAGTAGATATTAGCTCTCTCTCTCTTTGTTAAATGTGGTGTAGGAAATAAAAATCAGTCAGGCTCCATGCAAGAGCTTGAGAGTGAGGAACAAGGTTTAGGGGGCAGGAATTTCCTGAACGCTCTCCTCTCTGCCCAGGCCAGCTCTCTGGATGCTAGATCTTGCTCTGGGCTGACCTGTGGCTACCTAGGGAGGATGCTGGCCACTGGGTCCTGTGTGTCCTCAGAGGCATCGTAGCTGGAGCAGCCCCTGCCTGTGTTGCAATTCCTCAGGCGGCAGGAGGATAAACACAGCCTGGTGGTGCTTTCTGCTTCCAGTTACATAACCACGCTGAAGTCATGCTTTCCAGATGCGGTACAGCAAAGCGCTCCCCCTCCTTGTACTACCTGTTTCTTTAGCCGTGTTCCACTGTTCTGGGGAAAGGTCAGAGATGAGCTTGTGGGGCCACCAGGATGCTTTTGATCTGAGAAAATGCCTCTTTTGGGCTCATTTTAAATTGTGTTTATTTGCTTTCCTGGAGGCTCTCTGAAAGTTTCATTTTTCTTTCTCTCTATGGAACCAGTCTTCCCTCCCTTTCTTCTCTCCTCTTTTCCTTCCTCCCTCCCCCCTACCCCCCTTTCTTCTTTTAATGGAGAAGCACAATTTTGGGCCTTTGGTGCCTCCGTCTTTGTTGCTCACTTGTGTGCCGGCTTGAGTTCAGACAAGTGTGAGAGTGAGCAGGAAGCTGAACCAGGGGCCCGGGGCTGCAGCAGAGCCCTAGGCTTACAGAAAGCAGTTGTGCCCACAGAGCCACACACAAGAACTGAGGCCTGGAATGGAGCAGGTATGCTCCCTAGGGCCCCAGGGCATTGCCTAGAGGGGAAGACACAGGGAGATAGGAAAAATAGAGTTCCAGCCTTGGGAGTCACAGGTGGAGAGAGGAGGAATTCAGGCTCCACTCAGCAAGGAGCTGGGCTGTAAAGATGTGCATACTAGGAGTGGCTGAGCCCTTAGGGGTATGCGTGCAAGGTATAGGATGAAGTAAAGCCCCAAGAGACTCCACAGGAAGAGATTACCCTGCATCTCACCTGGACCTACCTTCCTGGGCAGAGGGGAAGGCTGGGAAATCAGTTCAGCCTGTTGGGCATCAACCAGTTAGCTCTCCTCTCAGCGGAGAACTCACTTTGCAGCACTGGCTTCCTCTGCTCATTAAAAGCCATGTTGCATAGCTACACAAAAGAAGTAGAGTCACTGTTGATGTCACCATCAGCCTCCCTGAGACCAAGGGAGCCTTCTACCTGTGCATCAGGACCGTCTTCCTGGGTATTCCCTGGCTCATCTGTCATGAGAAGTGAGTACGGCTGCACCCATTTCCTGTTCTTCTCATTCACGCCTCCAGCACTGGAGCACTGGGTGGAAGCGAGTGTCTCCTCTGAGAACAGGAGCTCTGGAAAACCAATACAAGAACCACTGGATCTACTCACTAATGGGTATCGCTCTGCTAGACCAGTCTGGGAAGGATTCTTTAGGAGTGCCAGGCTCAGGACTCCATCTTCTGCTTAGATAAGGGCTTTGATCTTGTGTATAAGGGCTGCTGAGTGTGCCAGGTGCCACCAGTGGGTCACCTGAGGTGTGGGCAGGGGTAGAGGAGTACGTTCCAGGAGTCAATCCAAAGGGTGTTATAAGAAGGCAGCTCAGAAGAACTTAGAGGTACATAGCTTTTGTATTTATTTCTTTGACTTTCAAATTTAGAAATCATTTTAGAATACTCAGTTGTCCTAGGAAATCCAAACACGACTGAACTAGGTAACATAACAATTGAAATCCTCCTTCACTCATGCCTTATCTCCTCTGACTGCAGCGTATGAAACAAAGTGTGTTGAGAGGGGCCAGAGTCCGATTCTTAGTGACCTCTTCTGTTCCTTCACAGGCACAAGTGTCGATTATATCAGTACCCACAAGATACATTTTACACTTATACTTGCTAAGTGGTTGTCCCAGATTTTTTTCTACTTTGTTGTTTTCTGTTTTGTTTTGCTGCTAAACAAGTGTAATAGAGAAGGCCTTGGAGTTGTGAGTTTTATTTTCACCTTTGAATGAAACTGAGGAGTTACCGTGAGCTTTGGTGGCTGCTCAGAGCTCTCCTGGCCCCTGCACTGTCACCTGGCCTGGCCACTTAAATTCCTCCGCCTCACCGCTCATGCACACATATGGCATTCTCATGCCGTGTCCCTGTTTTTTACTGCACTTTGTACAACCACAGTGTCTGGGCCAGCAGGGTGAGAGCGATTAGAAATGTTCCTCTAGTATTTTCTTCTATTCCTTCCTTTCTCTGGACCCTTTTTCTTATCCTTCTTTCTGCAAAGAGAGACAGAGTGAAACAGTATCACAGCTGATGCTGACCTTCCACCCAGAGCTGGGATGGAATCCAGTCTCCCAGAGAAGAGCAGAGGGTGCATGGCTGGTCTGTCTCCTCTTCTTCTGGGCCCCACTCCTGGGTGACACTGAGTAGAATCAAGGAGACTCGTGAATCGGGGGGCCAGCCCCAAACTGGGTGGAACTGGGCCAGTGGCCCCTTCAACCCAAAACTTGAACGTGCCTCTCCTAGGTCTGCCTTTTCTATCTTTCATGGTGGGTTTAGTGAGTTGGATCTTGTGATTTAGCCAATAATCTGAAGTATCTCGTGGACAGGTGGTTACAGTGCTCTGGCTGCCAGGTCCAGGTGGACACTGACAGCCACCACTTTTGGAGGAGTCCTGTGGGTTATGGTGATGAGCTTGAAACTGCTGTATCAAGTCAGGATCCAGGAAGAGCCATGCTGAGGAATTTAGCCTCCTGGAGCTTTAGAAACTTGTCCTGCTGGCCCACTCCACTGGACCAGGAGGTGCTGGGTTTCAAAGCAGGGACAGCAGGGCAGAGCTGAACTGTGAAACTTCAGGTGTTGGGTGCAGGAAGTGACCCTCAAGCACATTCCCAGATATAACTCACAGGTTGTCACTCTGGTCACTTATTCCACTGCACCTACAGAAACTGGGCACCACTGAGGGTCATGAAAGCTTTTGTCCTTGGAAAGTCTGTGTCCCCAAGTTTACCTGTGTCTCACTGTCAGGTCCCAAGGCTGCAGAAGCGCCCTTCCATGGGCCACTCCTTTGTGAAGAAGGTTGGATCAGAGGGATGGTAGTTGCCTACCCTAACCTAAGCCTCTTCCCTAGAGTCCTGGACAATAGAGTGTTCTTGCTTAGGTGGAAGGCGTGCTTCGACTGCAGGAGGCAGGGAATAGCTGTGGAAAGTTCTAGAAGCATACCTTGCCTGCCATCCTCAGTGCCAGCTGGAAGGAGTCAGCAAAATCATGTCTTAGACACTTTGGCATCCAGGCCTTGCCCTGCTGTTGTGTCTAGAAACGGGTCACTGGCTGGGGAGAGGCTTATACACATCAGATGTGAGATTGACATGCAGTGTCTGCAGTGCACAGAATTGCTGGTTCCACCATGTCATCTAAAAGCATGACCTGCATATTCCAGCACCCTCCTCAAGGCCCCAACACTTCAAAGTGCTGAAGAAAAAATGATTTAAGCTTGTGGGTCACTGGGCTGGTGCCCTGGTGATCAAGTCTGTCTGAGGTGCAGTCATTTTGGCCCAGCTCTGGAAGGTCATCTGCTGTGTCTTTGCAAAGAAAGGGTCCTTTCTGTCGCCGACCTGAGACCTGCTTATTCTCCAGCCCAGACCTGTCTCCAAGTTGGTTACCTCTGTGCCTGGCAGCCCTGTTTGCTGCTCTTTTGCAGCAGAGTGGGGACATGTGTGTGGAAGTAGGGTGGAGGGTGTGTGCAGTGAATGCCATAGGCCCCAGGAAGGTTGCACAGGAGAGATTCTCCCTTCAACACCAAGTAGGATTGTCCGGGAATGCCCTGCAAGACCAGATTTGTGCTGCAGCCCTGGGGATCATGGGATAGATGGCTGGGGCAGATCCCCAGATTTCCAGTTTTTCCTGCAAAATACCAATGCTTGCCCTGGTGGTTGTGTTTTCGGGGGTGACGTGCTGCTCTGGCATGTTGGGGATGAGAGAAAGAGGCAAAGAAGGTGATCAGGCCCCCAGATCTGTGAAAGAAGTCAAAGCAGGGAGCTGTTTGCAGCCATGTTTGGGATGTGGGCTACAAAATGTCCATGTAAGCATCTGCTTCTTACATGAGCAGAGGCTGTCTGAACAGGACAGGCATTCCATGGTTAATATGAGCTGCGGCTCAAAAATCAGTCAAGTAAAACACTCCAATTTTGCAAATATCTAGCAGTGCAGAAACTCTGGGGTTAAATTCTGACAAGAGGAGCTGTAAATCAATCAGAAGCTAAGTCATTTTGTACTCTGTGAACAAGAGTGGAGGCAGGTAGAGGCCAGGTTGGCCACTGGGTCACAGCGGTCAAAAGAGCTGAGTTAGATGCCTCGGAGGAGGAAATGAGAATGATGTCCCAGTCTCTGTAGGAGGCCGACTTTGAGTGCAAAATTTTAAAAACACAAATCTCCTTGATTCCCAAGTCAGCAGTTGCCCGTATTCATCAGGCTGCTGTCACCATGCAGGGCCTTCATTTCTGTGTGCTTCCCCATGACTCCCTGGGCCTGGCTGCAGCCACCAAGAAGGCAAAAGGAAGAGGAGTGCTCAGGGCAAAGTTCCACCTCCCCAGGACACCCCTCATTCTGCAGCCATGAATATTCAAGGGATCCCAGAACCCCGCCACAAGGCAGAGAGCAGGTGCAAAGGATCCCAGAGTGCACGGCCTTTCTCCTGTGAGTCGCTGTAGACAGTTGCATGTACCTTCCAGTCTGGGCTGGAGAAGCTCCCGTGTGAGTCAGCTGCCTCTCTCTTGGGAAGCTGAAGCCCTTTGCTTAAAGCAGACCTCTGGCTTCCTTGCCCTGGGGCTGTCACAGCTGCATCTTTGGACTTTGGAAAGCAGCCCCCATCCTGCCCTGCCCCAGCTCCCTTTCTCCCCTTTGGGTTTCTTGGCCAGATGCCAGCCGTTCCTTACCGTGCTGCTTTGCCGGAAGCTTTCTCTGGGAGGCTGAGTCAAACTGCTTCCCTGCGTGGCAGGCTGGAAGTGCACAACCTGAGAACCCAAGACAGCCAGCAGCCACTGCTCACCCTCCCCTCTGTGCCTCCAGTGACTGTCTACGCAGGAGTTAGCCTACAGGATGCCATTTCGGTGGCCTGCAGGATAACCTAACTGACTGATGGTGCACGCCAGCTTTTCCTTCTCAATTCCTTTTTTCTCTGTCTTCACCAAATGAATTACTTGCATCCAGCATTGGTCTCAGTGTCTCTGCTGGGATCTGAAATCATCATTTACAGCTCACTAGGCAAGGGTAGATTTGGGGAGAGTAATTAGGTGCAGGAGAAGAGGAAACCATTAGAATGAGACCAGCGCCTGGGAACTCTAGGGCTTCTGCCTCAGGAGCATGATGCACCCTTGTCCCTGGTACTGATGTCTGTGACCTTCTCAGGAACACCAAGTTTACTCTTCTCTCCTCCCTAGCTCAACAAGGTCTCTTGCAGGTTGCACAGGTAGAAGGGAGTTGGGTGGGGGTGCTTCCCGGCCATGCAGCTGAGATGGTTGGCATTGGCGGGAAGAGACAGCACAAGGATGCAGAGATGTTCTCCAGGCCTGGGAGAGTGGCTGACAGGAGGTTGGCGAGCTCCAGAGCCTCTGTCTTGCCCACTCCCAGGGGTGGCCTGCAAGGGAAGGCCCTCCTCTAGGCACTAGTATTCCCCAGGGCACTAGTAGTCCAGGGCCCTGCAGAGCAGCTGCCACAGTCCTTCCACATGGTACTTTTCCCTTTTCCAGGGATCCCAGACTCAGGGATATAAGAGCTCCCTCATGCCTAGTGCCAGAAACCCACTTCCTTCTCCCCGTCCACATGTCTGTCAGAGATCTGTGCCTCTTCTTGCCCTAGGTGGTGCGGTCAGTTTTCAAGAGCAAGGCTCAGCTTCCTTCAGGGAAGTAGAAACAGAAGACCAAAGCAAGTCTCAGAGACCCCATGAGCACATCATGGGAAGGATCAGGCAGTCCTAATCCTTAGCTACACACACTCTTGTTTGTGCTTATTATTTTAAAAGTATATCTGGAGTAAGCACTTTCCAGCAGAACTGCTTTATAAATAAACCAGCACTTCAGGCCTCTTGCTGTTCATGAGCCCTGCCCTTGGAACTCGGGTGTGGCCCTGAGGTTTGAGTCCCTACACCCTGGGCTTCTGCCTGACTCCAGCTCGTGCATAGATAGTCTTGCCTCGGTGGCACAGTTTCCTCTCCTTCCTTAGTAGCTACTGTCAGAGGCACCAGGCTGGTGCCTTCTACATGTGCAGCTCTGTGAGATCCATGGGGGAGGGGCGGGAATGGGTGCAGTGGCTGCCTTGCCCGGGGAGGACAGGAGGCTGGAGGTACAGTGGTGTTCACAGCAATCATAGTGTCACAGAAGACTGGCCAGACAAGTTGGGTCTGCCTGTGTTGGAGACAGTGAGATACTGGTTTCTGTGCTTGGGGTTATGGGGGGGGGCAGTGACGGTGGCCCAGGAACAAGGGAACACAGGAGGAGGTACAGGCTCTTTACCAGATGACCCAGAATTGTGGGGTGTTTGGGCAGCCAGCAAGTCCATACTGGCGTGTAGCAGCCTACCTACTGTGCCCATGGATTGTGGGGTCAGTGGTCACACACACCTAAGGGGAAGATTAGATCTTCCTCTTGCAGACCCCTAGGAGAGTCTCCTGGGCCTGCAGCGCAGATGAGAAAAGCTGGGTCCATGTGGCTGCTCACCTGTTATGATGTTTGCTTAAATCTGCTGGCATCTCAGGGCTGTACCTGGAGCCACATATGCGTCACTACAATCTGGGCCGAAGGAGCTGATGCCCTGTGTCCTGCACGGCAGCTGTACCTTGGCTTTGTTTCTGGTGGGTGCAGATGGGCCAAGCTCTGTCATTTGGAGACATGTGTTTTTGTTTCAATCAAAATATGGTAATTTTCTAACATCATAAAGGTCGAGTTATGAAAATAACATGAGGGATGCCTGAGTGGAACTTAAAAGATTATTTCCACCTCATTTAAGAGATTATTCCTAAATGGCTTTTTGGAGCTCTTGGGTTTGGACGTCTGCTCATTTTTCTGGGACAGGTGTTGTCCTTCAGTTGGTTCATGCTGTGGTCATTCTATTTTGGGTGGACTGACCTTTCTGATACTATATGATTCTGGTTCTGTGCAGAAGTTAGTCACATTTACTTAATATTATATACTGCACATCTATTATAGATATACACACATGCCAGACGTGTGTGTTTTATATATGTGTATATCATATAGATGTGTATTTGTGTATAGATGTATGAACATCTATACACATACACACATATAATGCATAGTTTTTTTATTTTAGGGAAAGAATCATTTGGAAGTAGACAGACATCATAATTCTTTGGACCTAAAGACTTCATCATGGTCTCCATAAAAAAGTGTCACCTTCTCATCCATAAACACAGTACTATTATCACATTCAGGAAAGGAAAAAATGACCTCCAAGACTTTTAAAGCCATACGACCAGTTCTCTATTGAGTTCATAGCTGTGTGTAGGAAGCATGCAATGTGATTCTTAGTTTCCTGCGTGAATGTTACCAAGTTGCCAGGTCCCTGGTGCCCACCAGGCAGGCACTGAGCTGGGCATTCAGGGGGCGAAGAGCAGAGGAGAGAATTAGCATCCAGGATGTTAAAAATACATAAAATGAAGAAAAATAAATCAGAAGAAGCTCAAGCTGCATGACTTCAGTCTTAGAAAATCTTGGAAAATGAAAAGCTCCTTTTCTAGGCTGTTAGATTACCTGGAAACCAGTATAGATCATTTTAAGGTCACCTGGTTCCTTAGGTCTGCGAGGCATTTGTTATGTTTCACTGTGCTTATGATAATTAAATGTGTATATTAAGGGACAGCTTCCATTATGTTAAATAAATACAGTTCTGTTTCTCATCAAAACTAATGTTGGTAATCGCTGATATATACCTGGGTTCCTGTGGCTCTCTGTTGTTCCCAAAAGTCTCCGATGGTTTTGCTTTTTAAATCTAGACTCCAGTCAAGGTTTCCGCATTGCACATGGTTGCATTCTAAGAACCTGTCTTTTTTCCTCCTTTCCTCTGGTACTTGGGGGAGTCCGTGTCAGCGGTGTGGCAGGACGCTGCACTGCCTCTGTCCCTGTCCCTCTCTGAGTAGGTGCAGGTTGAGTGTCACTGGCAAGAATTCCACATGTGTAGTGTGTGTGTCTTTCCCAGCACATTTCCTTAGGAGCTGCATCTTCTTTTGCTCCATCAGCTTTGGTCACCTGCTTCTGGGGTGTTGTCTGGATTGCTGCCCAGGACTGTGTGACTGTCTCAGTCCCTTCATCCCATGAGACCTTTAGCACCCACAGATCACCCTCACCATACCCCTTATTACATCAGTGTTCGTAGAACAGTGATTTTCCTGTTCAGTCACTTTCACATTGGCTGGCATTTCTCTCTAAATATGACCCCTTCTGTTTAGCGACTCTATGGAGTCATGGAGTCCTCTTTCCCCCCTTCCCCTTCCTTTTGTACTCCTTCTCCTTCTCTCTCTCTCTTTTTTTTTAAACAATTCATTATTGTCGTTACTCTTTTGGAGCTCAGGTTGTCCCAGTTTGGCCCATGAGGAGCCTGTTCAAGCTGACATGTTCCTAGCAGACATTTTAATCTCACCCCATTGTGATCTCTCCTGCTGGGGTATTTTTGATGCTCAAAGGCCTGGGATTTCTCTCTGTACCCAGCTGCCACCTGGTCTGTGAAATCCAGTTAGTGGATAGCAATTTTTTGTGTGTGATGATTTAGCATTCTTCTTGAAACCCCACTGTTCCCTTGCATCCATATGCAGGGGATGCCAGCTACATGCCAGACTGGCCCATCCCAGAGGCTGTGAGCTCCTGGCATCAGCAAAGCAGAGGCTGGGATGAACGTGAACTCCCCTTTCCCTGGGCTGGCTAGGGTGGACTGTCCTGTCAGTTGGAGCTGACAAAAAGGCACGAGGATAGAAAAAAAGCCCACGCTAGTGAACAAATTCTTTGAGGATGAATGCAATCCTCTTGATTCTTTAAGCTTTCAGAGTGTTGTGAAGAAAGCTTTATGATAAGCAGAGTGACCTAGAGCAAGTTTAACTATAAATGTGCCAGCCGGAGTTAAAGCACAAGCAGCTCTATGATAGTTGTGGTTATGGATGCCCCAACCTGAAAATGTTCTAGACTTTTCCTAGGGCCTAAAGCTGTCGCCCCAAGTTATTGTTTTTGTTAGCGATTGTCGCGTCATTTATATTTACTATATATTCTCAGATGTCCGCAGTGGAGGCAGGCCCTGTGCTGTTGAGTCAGACAGCAGTGCCCCCAAAAGCCCGGTGCTCTCTGATTCTTTTGCTGCCAGCTCTTCCACCACAAACTCCACATCCAGCAGGTTCACTTGGAGGTTCAGAGGGGAGGCTGAGAGCTGAGGGGGGCCTTTGCTACCATAAACACATCTGATCGACTTTTGGAAACCACACTTCTCTACAAGGGCATGAAATATGCCAAGATGACAGAAGGGTTAGCCTTGGCTGGAAAACTGCTTCTTTCCCATGCTTGGTTTTAAGAAAGAACATTTTTTTTTTTGCAGCTGTACAAACCACTTAATTTAAGTTATCATCATTGGCACCATCAGCAGCATTTCAGAAAAGTCTATTATATTATATTAAGAGTTTGCTTCCTGGCCCCTTGCAGACTGCAAGGGCCCATGCCTGGCAAAGCCATTTAGGATAAGTCAGGCCACACGTACAGAGCTCCCAGCACAGGGCCTGGTGCACCTACCAGCTCAGGAGACTGGCTATGAGTTTAGTGGCCCAGTGGCCTGGCTTTGGAACACTTCTAAATAAAAACTCATTGTCTTACGCTGTTAAATAATTGTGCTTATTTCAATCATTTGAGACCTCTGGTCTGTCTGCTGTGGTGGATGATAAATTATAAGTGAATGTCAGAGGGCAAATACAACTGTCCTTTCCCCTCATTTGGAGAGGAGAAATTAGCCAATAGGCTGCTACTCTTGGTACTCAAAGACCACTCACCTCAATTTGAAACCTTATTCTTTTTTTTTTTTTTTTTTTTTTTTTTCAAGACAGAGTCTTGGCAGTTTAGGTTGGCCTTTGGCTCACTTCATAGTCCAAGCTGGTCTTGAACTTGAAAGCAGTTTTCTTGCCTCAGCCTCCTAAGTGCTGGGATTATAGGAGTGTGCCACCATGCCCAGTATGAAATCATTTTTAATGTTAGTGTTTTTCTCATGTGCAGGGGGATTGGGCCACAAACATATACTATCTAAAGAATAAACCCTATGGCACATACTGTGACATGTGTTTTTGCTGCACTCATTGATGAATGGGGTATGTAGCTTTTAAGAAAATGACTAAATGACAAGACAATGACTCTTGTTAATGAGTAAGTGAGACAAAGTGAGAGGTGTCACAGTGATGCCCGGGGTCTTTCCAGCTCTCTGTGCCCTGTGACCCTGGCTGTGCCATTGCCTCGCCGATCTTATACAGTGATGATCTGACATCTTTAGCCACCCTTACAATCAGAGAAAGTCTTGTTGCTGATTCAGCAGTGAGATTTGCTTCAGCTCTTTTATGCAATGCCAACAGTTATGCAACTGGACATGGAAAAAGCCAATTATCTTACCTTTTCCCCCAAAGAGTTTAACTCAATCTGGTGCTTGGATTACACTTGTGACACATGGCATCCCGGGAAATGACTCTGATTTTTGTTTAGTGAATTCTCCTCCTCTGGTATTTCGTTTTCAGTGTTCACCCTGAAGTGGACATGAGAGCCAGGACAGCTTTGCTGATAATACAGCTCATGGAGGTGGGGCAAGGTAGAGCTTTTCTGCTGCTATGACATCGTCCCATTCTTGCTTGTGCTGCTCATTCTTGTGCATTTCTGAAATACTTTAGGTGACCTCAGGGCAGAGCAGAGCACCACATAAAGAGAAGGAATCCAGACAGCAGCCTTGAGTGTTGCAGTGGCAGTGGCCCAGTCTATTCTCAGAGCTGACCAGAGTGGTCCCTTCCAGCGCTTGTCCACCTGTCCTGACCCTCCAGGGAAAGGAGGCAGAGGCCAGGATTGCAGGAGTATGGTTTTTTTCTGAGCATGTTCAAAGAACATGGATTCTCCACCCTAAGAGGGTCTGGGGAGCAGCAGATGGGAGGCTCAGGAGGGGTACAGGAGTGCCTGTGTGCTATGATGGGCAGGGTGAAGGCACATGAGGAGATGCTGAAGCCCCAGGAAGAGCCACAGTGAGCACTCACAGTGCCTGCAGAACAAAGGAAGGAAGATGCGGTCCAGCACTGTGAGCTGTGGGTGCCATTGGGACAGAACCAGGGGAGGAGAGACCCTGGCCACCCTCTCCTCCAGCCCTTTCCTCTCCTGTCATTCATTTAGACCAAGGACCAGGGGACCAGGCAGGGCCTGCAGGGCTACAGAGCACAGGGAGAATTTCCAGCACAGCTTTCCTTTCTTTCTTTTTTCCACACAGAACAAAGCTTGTTCCTTTGTTTCATAGAAATGCATTTTTGGAGAGCCAGGAAAAATAAATCCTGCCAATAATTAGATACTGTTTAGAGATTCCATTGAACAAGTCTGCACCAGGAAAGAGACATGGCCGGCCCCTTTCCGGAGGTTTCCCATCTCCTACATTTATTTTGATGATTTCCTTTTATTTCCTTGATTTTATTTAGAATACCTCATGAATATTTAGCTGCCCAGCCTGTGATAATTTTGCTCTGCTGTGTTTTGTGTAAGAGAGAAAAAATTTCTAACCTCTCTCCTCTTGTGATTGCTGGGATTAAGGGAACCACCTCGAGCCTCTCCAGCTGCTGAAGAGCTTGGTGTTGACTTCCTGTCTCTTCTCACTCCATCACTGGGCAGAGAGCCACCAAGACCAGGGTCAGCTCATCTCCTTGCTCTCAAACAGGCTGCTCAGGGAAGGACCTTTGGTCTCCCCATGCATGTGTTCCCTTAGATACAGAAGCCCAGCATGGAAAACCCACGATGCCATTAATGTGCACCATGGTTTGTCATCTTCACAGCATCCGTCAGGAAAGGTAAGAGCAGCAGCTAAGCGTACGCCATGCACACTTGCTCTGCACTGAGTCCCAGCCAGGCAAGTCAACATATCACACCTTTTGGACTTGAGAGGAGTCCTCAGTACCAGTGCTGCAGGACGTGCTTTCCTACTTTGATGAGTATTTATTCCATTGTCTCATGGTTTTCATCATCTGAACATCATCAGGTTGTCACTGACGTGGCCTCAGGACTCTCTTCTGCAGCGCATACCTTGAGGCTCTGCATGTGCATTCTCCTTATTTTGTCCCCTTTCCTACAGCTTGTGTAGCAACATGTTCATTCAATGCACGTCCACGTCCACCTTGTTTCACTCAGAGTTCTGGAACGTGAGGGCGGTGAACTGGAGCCTCTCTCCATATGGGGTTTCCATCCAGGCAAGCGGGTAGCAATGAAGACAAGTAATAGACAGTGAACTTACCTAAGGGGATATGAAGGATGGCAGAAGGGATTTGATGATACAGGGGGACATGAACAAAGGAGTAAGGAGGATGGGGGGGTTGGAGTGGATTGTGATTTGAAACCAGGGTAGGAGGCTTTGAGAAGATGACAGCTGAACAGCCTGAGAGGAAGAGAGGAAAGGAGCATGGAGACAATGGAGGAAGAGCCTCCTCCTGCTCCAACAAGTGACACGAACAGGCTTAGGTTTTACAGGATCAGCCAGAATGCTGAGCTGGTAATAAAATGTGGGGGACAAGTGGGCAATTGAGGAGAATATTATGGTGTGGCTCCAAGGAGAGTGTGAGAAGGTGTCAGATTGTGGATATAAGTCAAGACAGTGGCAGCCTGCTGGAAGGACAGATGTGGGTGAGAGATCCACAGGGCACCAGGACGCTTGGCCTGAGCAGATGCGGAGGTGGGTGACAGGGCGGTTATGCCAGCATTGCAGAGCGGAGAGCAGTTGCTCCATTTTGGAAATGTCAGGATCTACACATCCGAGTCAACAGTTAGATGATGAAGTCACACAATGACTCAAGGCTGCAGACGGGGACTGGAGAGCGAGGCAGAGAGGTGCTCAGATTTATAGCCAGGAGTTGAAGGAATCTCCACGGGAGTGAATGTGAACAGGGGGACCAAGGACTGAACCCAGGCCCTGCAGGGAGCTAGCAGAGGGCATGAGAAAGCGGGAGACATAGTCCCAGAAGTGGGGTGCGTGGGAAGGTGGGAGTGACACTCAAGAGAATGCTGTTGACACATTGGTGACCAGGGCCATGGGGACCTGGGGACACAGGAAAGAGCCAGCTTGGTGCTGGTAGGAGTGAAGTCCCATTTGAAATGGGCCTAGGGGAAAAGAAGAACGGGAAGACAGACAGACCTGATAGGTCACTCTTCTCAAAGTTGTGCTACAAAAGGGTGAGGAGAAACAGAATAGCTCATAGGGGAAGTGGGAATAAGATGTTTTACTTGTTACAGAAAAAAAAAAAAAAAACCCAGTATATCTGTATGTTAATGGGATGGTCATTGTTCCCCTGAATTTATTGACCTTACAGAGTGTTTCTTGTTGCTTTTAAATGAGCTGATCTTAATCTTTGTTCTTCCTTCATGTCAGTAAAGTAGAGCCAAATAGCTACCATTCAGTAAGGAACACACAATAACGTGCCGTTGGATTCTGGTTCCAGCTCATCTGCTCACAGGACTTGTATAAACCACTGGACAAGGGGCATCGTTATATCACCTTGCTCCTTATTGTGCTCTGTTGGATAGCTATGAAGGCTGTTTTCTGTGTACTGTTTTCTTTGTACTACTGTCATTAGTGGTTTGGCTTACAGGACAGTGGGATGAGTTGTGAAATCACTCTTTGAGGAACATATTGGATCTTGTCTTCTGGATTTTATAGCCTAGAAATAATTCTTTACCCTTCCTAGCTAGAGACCCAGGTGAGTTAGATTGTGGCTAAAAGCATGTTTTTTGGTCCTGAGTTTGCTAGGTGTTTCATCAGTTCTAAATAATGCATGGCCAGTGCTATCCTCTTAGCTGAGCTATTTCAAGGTCAAGGTTTTGACCTTGGCAGTGTGCAGGGACCTTCTGTGATTTGACATACATGAAATCTTGCTTGTTTCGGCTTCAAGACCTGCCATGTTACTGGGTACTGATGAGCAGTTGAAATCAGTGTTTTAATCATCTAGATGCTCTCAACATGAGTTTAACTGAAAGGGCTTCTTAACCCATACCGTAGACCATTTTACACAGCATCCACTGTAGTAGGAATCCTGGGCTGATGTACTGTCTTCTGAAACATGGTTAGACCTTAGCAAAGGACTGTGTGGTTGTTTGCAGGGAGAGAGTGCTGGCTGGGTGTCTTTGGTGGAAGACTTCCCAGGGCAGGGCTGGGCTCAGAGTGCGGTTCTGGGTCTGGATCTGAGTATGCTCAGACTCTGGACAACTGGTTCCCCTCACCCCAGTAGAGGCTAGGATCACTGTAGTGTTGTTCCTTAGGGAATCAGATGGCCTCCAACTCCAGAGAGTCTTAAGGACACCTTACAGCACTTAGGATCTTAGGAATGTACTTTAAAATGATTGCCTTTACACAGAAGCCAGCTGCAAGGGGTTCCCTGCTGGCCAAATCTGGGGAAGTTTGAAGCACCACAGCATTCCAGGATAGGAATGAAAAACCAAGGCCCCACATGCTTAGAATAAACATATAAATGCATTGAGAGCAAGCGGGAGCGGAGGAAAAGTTTGCTAAATACTGGCTGCTTCACATGGAGGGGATGCTGGCCTGGGAAATTCAGTCATGAAGCTAGCACAGTAAAGGTTAGGTTAGATAAAAGACATAGGTACTTGCCAATCCAGGGGAAGGTATGGATGAAGAGGAGGCTACCTGCATGGTCCTGAAGTGTCTCCCAACGTTCTTAGAAGCAGCTAGAGGTAGCAGCTATATGGTAGACAAATTCCTGAGTACTGCGACTAAAATTACCTTGATCAGTGTTAATGTCAACAAGAGCATCCCATGGGAACAAGAGATCATGTCCTTCAAATATGTCATTGCCATGCAAGACAGAAAGGCTGAGGAGCTGCTCCAGATCAGAGGACGCTGAGAGAGAAGGGGCAGTTAAATGCCAGATATGGATGGATCCTGAGCTGGAGAGAAAATGCCCAGATGGACATAACTGGGTCAGTTGACAAATTTTGGATGTGCATGGTAGGTTAAAGAATAGTGTCATTGATGGACTTGCCAGAATTGATGAGCATGCTGTTTCTTCTTTTTTTTTTTTTTTAATAAGAGAATATCCTTATTCTTAGGCGATACATATGGAAGAATTTAGGGGTAAAGTGTCATGATGCCTGCACTCTTAGAACATCTCAGGAAAAATGATACAGATAATTTGAATTTATATAGATAGATAAACAATGATAAAATAATAGAAAAGAATATTGACAGTGAATCTGGGTGAAGGGTTTGTGAGAATTCCCTGTAATGTTGTTTCAGTTTTTCTATAAATTTGGAGAATTTGCAGAGATCTTCTTGCCTCAGCATCCAGATTGCTGGGCCTTCAGATGTGTGCCACCATGCCTGGCTCAAAAAGAATGTTTCTGAAAAGTCTTTGTTCACTGGCAAGTGGATTGCCCCACTGCTGCATGGTACATTGCATGTCAGGCCGGGTCAGACCTCCTCCCCCATGCCACAGCAAGTGCTTCTCCTGAGGCTTCCATTCAGGGTGCAGGTATCAGAATTAGGGGTCAGTGAGAACAGCAGCGTCCTGTGGTGGTCAGTGTGAGAGGTGGCAGTGGTGTCAGCAGGACAGGTCTTTTGGATCGGGGCCATGTTACAGAAACCTGCTGGAGGCAAGAACTACCCTGTGTCACCCAGGGAAGACGAACCAGTGCCCACAGAGGCCCCGCTCAGGACAGATGCAGATTGCCTGAGTGATGGAGGATGCGTGATGGTGACAAGGTGAGGAGGGAGACAAACAGTAAACTTGGGTAGGGCTGGACCATCCAGTCTTAACCGGATGGAAGTTGTGTTTTATTATGAGTAGGAGAGGGAGCCAGTGGAGGGTTGAAAGACAGGGGCTGCAGTGGAGTTTGTTCCCAAAACTCACCCTTGTCAAGTGGAGAAGAGTCCTGTGGAACTCCCAGTAGCAAAGAAGCTGCTGCTGTGGCCCTGGGTCCAGGTCATCATCTTGGTCCTGTTTGCTCTCATTGTGTCTCCTCTTCTTGGAGCTAGCGTCGGCAGAGGCAGGGTGATTGAGACAGACTGGCTCTCCACTGCTTCTTTTATACCAAAACGTATCTCGAGTGCAGTCAGTCAGTGCCTCTCAGCAGCTCTAAAAATCGACCAGATTTCTTTTTCCAACATTACTTTGACACATGCCAAGAATGACAAAAATGTATCTCTCTCCAGTGATTTTTTTAATTTTTTCATTATCAAGCTCTTTTCGGGTCTGAGTGCTGGAGAAGAATAAATAGGAACCCAGACTATGACTGAATATGCTCAGTTCCACGAGGAGAAAACAAGTCTGGGTTCCAGGGAGGTGTCTACCAGGACCCCTAAAGTAAAACAAGGGACCTTGGTCCTGTGCTGCTCCAGTGCTGCACAGAATGTTTCACAGGAAGCAGAGGCTGGATTTCCTCACCTACTACTGGGTCCCCATCTGTCTCCACCCGGGCTCATCAGCTGCCCTTCCAGAGCTTGGAGTCTGGGCAGTTTGGGAAGTGCATGCTCCATGGCTTTTTGATTTCTCCTCGACCCGGGGTGTGTGAGATGTGTTCTGAGGGGTTGCTTCTGTGAGCACCAGGGCTAGTGGTAGAGGTTTTGCTGATGCTCTAATCCTGCCAGCAGACCTAGGATCGGGGACTCATGCTTCCAAGCCATTATCCTTCAAAGAGTGGACGGCAAGTGCCACACCTTTTCACCTGCAGTGTGTGTGTGTGTATGGGGGGGCTTGGGGTGTGGACAGTGGGTGTCCTTGGAAGGCTGGCATCAGTGACCATGCAGTATGTGATGGGTTACAAAGGGTGGTGTCCTGATGTCTTCCTCCTGGTCTAGGGGCTTCCTGCTCTAACACATCCCTCTTCCAGCACCAGGGTGGAACTCCCTGGGCTTGTGGAACAGATTTGCACAGAGGCTCACAGGGCCTCAGCACACGTAGGTGTTTTGGGTACTGGTGGGGAATTAGTCTGCTATGAAGTGCAGTGTGGGAAGAAGGGAGTTGCTTGTGGCATCAGTAAGAATCAGAGAACCAGGGAAGAAAGAAATTTTTTAAAAGCACATTTTAAGTGGTAATTTGCATTTTGCTGACAAAGAGAAATTGACTGATATGTCCAGTCTTGCTCATATTTTTTTCAGCATAAGTAGGTGAACATGATTGAACATGGTAATTTTACAAAATGGAAAGGAAGGAAGCCACATTAATATAACTGTTGCTTATTGTTTTGTCTGTCCTCAGTTCTACTGATTTACTGCTCAGCACATGTGACTTGATTTGTGAATGTGGCCACAGGTTCTTGGGCAGGAATGAAGTGTGAGATCACACTGCCTTTTATTGTAAAAGGAGACCACAAATGAGACGCTTGCACAATCCTAGGTACATGAAAACATTCAGTTGCACACCTTTCACTGTTGAATTACGGGATATGACTTGTATCTGAGTAAGTCTGGTAGGAAGAAGGAAGCAGCAAAAGAATAATAGGCAGACAAGTTTGACCATGAAAGAATTAAAATTTAAAAGTCACAGGAAATGAAACATACAAAGGACTGATCATTGTCCCCTTGCCTGTGGTCCATTTATTCTTTTGTTTTGCTTTGTTTTCTTTCTTGGAGATGAGGTCTCACTGTGTAGTCCAGGCTGGCCTCAGATTTCAAGGTCTCCTCCCCTTCAGCCTCCCAAGTGCTGGCATTACAGGTGTGTGCCACCATGTCTGGCCGATCCACTTATTCTAATGACTTTGTTAATAGCCAGAAGGCTCTGAGTGCCAGACTGTGGAAGCAGCTTCCAGAGCCAGTGATGTCTTCTTTTCAGTTTTGTCCAACGGGATCAGATGTGCCTGGAGAACTCTCTGTCTTCTTCTTTTTTTTTTGAGACAGTCTCACTGCAATTCAGGCTGACCTTGAACTCACAATAATTTTCCTGCCTCAGCGTCCTGAGTGCCAGAATTATAGGTGTGTGTGCCACCACAATTTGTTTGGGTTTTGGAAACAGTTAAAATGCTTTAAAAGTGGGTTTGGTGACTCAATGAGTGATGAAGTTGAGAAATAGCAACATAATAAAAGTGCTAGTAAAAGAGTGCCAAGAAGTATATAGAAGTACAAAATTTATATATACACAGTAAAAAATAAGACTTTTTTCTGAGATCTGATTTATTGATTCCATAAGTGACCATCTTCAACACCTGTGAAATTACCTAGCTTTCAAACACCAAGATTTGGTGCCAAGGTAAGCACAGCTGTCTTAGGATTTGGAAACTACTGATGCAGTTAACTGTCTTGTTGGGTTCCTCCAGAAGGCGACCCAGGTCAACCCAGCAAAGGCTCCATGCCCACGAGTCCCATCTGTCATTGTTGGAACTGCCTCTCGGGTGTTTGTTGGCACTGCTAGCCCAGTCTTGTCAGTATTTGGGCCGCCTGTGCCCTCCCAGCCAGAAACCAAGCACTCAGACAGAAAGTTAGAGCGTTAGTGGCAGAGAGCCTCTGCTGAGGTGACTGTGCAGTTCCCAGAAACACACACAGAGCAAGACAGCATTGCTACCTTAGTCTAAATTAATACTGCCAAGGAGGTCCTTTTGTGATGCTGGCCATGTTCTCTGCACTGTATAGTCACACAGCCTGAAAAGGGACTAATATGAAGAGGGCTTGAGATTTTAATTTGAATTGATTTTCATTTAAATGGCTGCATGTGATTAATGGCCAATGTCATGAATAGTGCAAGTTGAATGGAATGTTAGAAAATGAACTCACTGGTGTCTCATCTCAAACTTGGGTACTAAGAGGACTAGAACAGAGTGAGTACTGTCTAAGGGCTTATTTTCACTGCACTCTGAATTGTCTATCTTTATGTGTCATCTGGATAGGTTTCTAGCTTCTCTATCTGATAGATAGGTCTATATGTACTCAGCAGAAGATACTGGAGATTTAATAATCACTCAAGAAAGCTCTGTGTTCATTTGTCTTCCTCTTGCACTCAGGAAACCTAATTGCAGGAGTCTTATTCAGTAGGAATACATGCCCATAGGTTGCACAGGCACTTGACTGCTTAGGTAAATATAGCTGCAAGGGAGTCACTGCAGCTGTTTCTTGGGTTGATGCTGACTACTGAATGTATCAGTGGGGATGATATGACTGAAGATATTAGTCAGGTCACTGGTTTAAGGACATTCAGAAGCTTATTCACACCTATTTCTGAGAAGTATCCTCACTCGTCATTATTGAAAATGAACAATAGCAATGTAGAACATGTGACAAACATGTAACATGTTTGATTTATCTCATGGCCTATTTCTTCCCTTCCTCTATCAAGGCAGGGGTTGCTAATCAATCTCCATGTTCTTTCTTGTCAGTCCAAGATATAGTGTCTAGATCCTTTATGACACTGCATTCCTGGCATCTACTGCCAGTTAACCAAGATGGGTTAGTTCAGTGGGAAGCAATTTGCCATCACTGTCACTTTATAAAAAAGACTGATTCAGATATGTTATATGTAAGATATTTAACAGACTACTTACTGTTTCCTAGATCCAGGGATTAAGGACACTTATATTACAGTATATTTCTCCTCCTCTGGTTCTATCCATTAGGCCATGACTGAGAAAACTTTTGTAAATGAAATTTTATAGAGCACAGCCACATCAACTCATTTATGTGTGTCCATAACTGATTTTGTCATAGAATAGTACATTCAAGACTGTGTGACCTGCAAAGCCTAAGTTATTTATAGAATGAGTTTTCTGGCCCTGAACCCAGACTCTTCTTTTTGGTGCAAGGAGAAATTCTCTCCTTTCTGTTGGCACAGGGAACAAGAGTAGATTAGTCTGTGCTGTCCTCCCTTGGCCTGGGGGAACTGGCAAGGCTTATCACTTATGAAACTTCTGATTAGTAAAGTGTGTACAGACTTGCTCTGTGACCATGGTGTGAACTTTTTAATCCAGAACAGTATGATTAATTAATCATAGAGATCAGATTTCTTCAGTGTGTGAGCTTGGGTAAATTGACCTGAGATTTGCATTTTTGGATCTATCAATTATGAGGTCCAGTAAGCCCCTCTGTGTCTGTTTCCTCATTGTCAATATGAGAACATTACATTTCAATCTTATGTGTGTCTATTGAGATAAAATGGCTGTCAGGATCAAATATGAACATGGACCAAAAATGATCCAAGTGCCTCACACATACTGAAAGTATGTAAATCATTGTTCTCAAAGTAACATGTTTTGCTAAATAAAGTCTGTACTGAGACTGTACAAAGTCTCAGTAATAAAGTCTGTACTGAGAATGAACTGTTTTTCATAACAAGCTCATATCTTCTATAGGAGTGCCTTAGGGACCCTGTTATATCAGTTAGCTATAGCTATGTAACAAACCATCCTTAAATTCACTTGCTTCAAACAGTAAACATTTACTTTGGCTTGTATGTCCGTGGGTCAGCTGGGGGGTTATGCTGATCTAGGACAGGCTGAGGTGATGTCATCTGAGATTGTCCATGTGTCCATAATCATCCTGGGACTGACTAAAGTAGGGTGATCTCATGCATTTGAGGTTGACTGGCTCTTGGCTAGGACTTGTCTCGCATTCCCAAGTGGCTTGCTGAGTGAAGACAAAGACTGGATGTGTACGATGCCTCTCAAAGCTGAGGCGGGCAAAGGCCACACAGCATTACTCCTACTGACCCTCATGATGAAATCAAGTCACATGGACAGCCTGGGTTTAAGGGATAACACCAACAATGGCAAGAGGAGCACAGAGATGTGGCTGCAAAGGAATGAAAGAAGAACTAGGGAGAATTTTGTAATTACCTATCATTTTGGCTTTCAGTAAGATAATAAAAAATAATAAAAAGCCCAAAGATACCATAGACCTTATTATTATGAAATATTAAAGCCTAATCTCTAAATATTTTCAACCACAGGATTTTAGCTTTGTAAAAACAATGAATACGACATCTTTACCTTTAGTGGAAAGAAAATATGAAATAGGACTTTTTTTGCTTTTGCTTTTTTTTTTTGTTTTGTGGCACTGGAGATTGAAACCAGGGCCTTTGCATTGAGGTATATACTTACCCAGTCTTAAGTTTTATTTAGAGACAAAGTCTCACTAAATTGTTATGTTGCTTGATCCTCCTGCCTCAGCTTCCCAGAGTGTTGGGATTACAGGTGTACAGCCCTGATGAAACAAAGCTTTTCTTAAATTAGGGAATTCACATGGATAGCCCCAGGCCTCCTCTGCTCTGTCATCCTCACTGTGACTTTGGCCAGCAGAGCTTCTGATGTAATAATAGGTTGTTCCTTAGGGTCCTGCATCCCACAGCCTGCTTCTCATGTGACAGGTTGGCCAACCTCAGGGCCTGTGGCGATCGCACATCTGCTTTCTCTCTGAGTGCCTCACCAGCTGCACTGCCTTGAGCTCTTTTCTCAAGGAGCCCGTGAGTCCCTTCTCTCTCAGACTTGAGACCTGAAGGCTGGCCCGGTGTGTTATTGCTAGGGCCATTTGCCATGAGGAAATCGAGGCTGGTCTGCACATTGTCTTGGCTCTGGGACCAGGAGCTCCTGGCTGACTTGCCAGTTGGGTCTCATGAACTGTCCGCTTTCAGCCTGGGGTTGAGACTAACTATTGGAAAGCATGAGGAGGTGAAGAGTTTGGGTTCTGGAGTAAAGCTGGCTCCTATGCATGCAGGTGACCTTGGGCAGGTGACCTGGGGAGGCTTCAGGTTTATATCAGTACAGTAGGAGTGATGATAGTCCCTTCTGGGATGGGGCGGCCTTGATGTCTGAGGTTGAGATGGCCACCCTTGTCCTTTTGTGCAGGACCAGCACTTGCGTGATGACAGCTCGTATTATCACCATTGTTTGCGGGCCCACCGCACTGTAGCGCAACCCCGCCAGCGATTAAGGCTGAGCGACAGGGTTGGCTCCGTCTCTTCAAAGGATTCTCCACTGCCTTTTTAAGGCCAGGTCTGGAAGGCGCAATCTTAGTGGAAACATTGCTGGGTTTCCACGGAGATGTCATTTTTGATTCACATAGGGACTTTCCATTGTTGAAGAGGGTAGCATCTCCTCAGCAGAGGGACACTTGCCAAGCTCCAGAAGAGCTATAAACTTGCTGAATTGTGGAAAGGCATTCTTGGACACGTCGCTCCCAACAAGCTTGACTCTGCTTGTAATTAATTTAAATGCTTCCAGAGCTGCGTGTTGTAGCCTCACCATCGTAATTCCCAGGCAGAATTCACCGGGTGGTAGCTACAGTTCGGGTAATTGAGTTCAGTTCTCGTTCTCCTCGTGGAAGCCACACTGTGGCCGGGGGGCTGTGCACTTTGGTCTCCAGGTATCTCTTGGTTTTATTTTTTTCCTCCACTCAGTGTCTGTGTGGGTGTTTATTCTGCAGAAGTGAGTACATAGATAAAAACCCTCGGTGAAGAATCCATGAAGATGTTTTTCATAAGCCGTCACCGAATCTACATAACATTTCATAAGAGAAAATAATGTCACCTCATTTAGTTAGCTGTTCAAAAACTCTGATATTTTCTATTCTGTTTGGAAAAGTAAAAGGAACAGGTTAGGAAAGCTAACCCTAAAGTGTGTGAATGTTAGAGGAAACTGAAAGTGTTAGAGAATTCATGGAGTTGCATTTTATTTGCTTCCCACATGTTGTTTAGAGAGATCCCTCCCGGCTCTGCCTGCTGGGCAGCTCTGTGTTCTTAACCCAGGGCTGCTGGGTCTAGGGCCCCGCCCATGAGGCTAGGGCAGAGCTGAGATGCACATAACCTTGGTCCCTCAATGCAACTCGGACTTATTAAGGATTTGACAAACTCCACTTAATTGGCAGTGTGTTGGGCAGAGGAAAAAAAGGGAGAGAGTGCAGAGAAACTAAAACCTGTTCTGCATAATCTCCCAAGGGCTTTCTTCTGATGAACTATGATGCAAGAGATACTGGAGGAAGTGATGTTCCCCCTGGAGTCCTGTGCCTCTACCCAGGTCCTGCAGCCTGTCTTCTGTCACCAGGAGGACTCAGTGGCAGACTCAGATGATTTAGTTTGGGATGACGCTAGGGCTTGAATTGCATCCTCCAAAGATGCATTGGCACCCTAGCTCTACCTTACGATCTGACTTCACCTGGAGAAAAATATGATTAAATTAAGACAAGGCCATCAGGGTTATCATAAACCAGTATAACAGGTGTCTTTAAAAAAGGGGACATTTGGGCGTGGAAGAATATACATAGGAAGATTGCCATTTGAAGATGAAGGCACTTGTCTGGGTGATGTACCTACAAACCAAGAGATGGTCAAAAGCTCACAAGAACCTTAAAGAGGCATGAAACAAACCCTGTCCTGTCCTGTGGGGAGGAACCAGTGTTGCTGACACCATTATCTTGGATGTCTGCTTCGAGAACTAGACCACATGTTTCTGTTGTCACTCATTCCATGTGCTGTGTGACAGTAGCGCCTATTCCTTCAGGGGGCACCCTGACAGAGGGTTGGGATGTTCTCTCTGCACCATTCTGCTGTCCTGTTTAGATCTCCCACATCTTATGCAGGGGCAAGAGTGGGTGGGAAAGAAAAGGGACCGGTGTGGGGGCCAGCAATGTGCAGGTCCCCCTGGGGAAGCTGGAGACCTATAAAAACTGAGATGCCTGTGTTGCTAATGTATACCCAGAAAGAGTGTGGCCAACTCCAGATTGCTGTCATCTTGCCATCTGGATTGTTTGTTTATAATAAAAATGGTAATAATATCAAAACAAAGGACAGTGGATGGGGTGTCTCCTGGAGAGTGTAGTGGCCCACAGGGTCATCTTGAAATATTTCTACAAAACTGTTAAGTTCCAAATGAGGTTCCCCAGCTGGGAGGGAACCAGACTGCTGAGTGAAGGCACAGTGTTGACCACAGTGGCTGTTGGCCATGAGGAGCAAGTTCAGTCTTACTGGACTCATCTTCAAAGGAACTGGACTCTGAGGGTAAAGTGACGTGTGCAAAGAGAGCAGCAGAACCAGAAATGAAGTTTGGGGCTCTAGGCTGGCTCTGTGTGGTCTACATTAAGCTGCAGGGTGAGTGCACCAAAGCCAGCTGGTGCTGCGTGGCCACTTGGGAAAATACCCATCTGTGTCCCACCCAAGGGACAGAATTAAATGGGAATGGATATTTTTTCAGGTCTCCAGGTAGAGCCCCACCACCACCACCAACAGGACAAACCAACAAGCTATTTTAGGTTGATGGCAGCCTTAAGAAGTCACCTTCTTCAGAGGAAACCAAGGGGGCTCATGATGATTGCCTGGGAGATTCTTCTTGAACACAGGTTCCTGGGACCTTCCTGGGAATTCCAGATCAGAATTTCTGTGAGTGGATTCAGGAATCTGTATCTGTGTGACAAAGGAACCTTGACGAGATAGCATGACATGAAGACAAGGAGCATAGTTGTTGGGCTTGGAAACCCCAAGTCTGAGTCTCAGTTCCACCCCTGTAGATGCTTATCTATGATGTGATCTGCATTCAGAGTGTCTGTGAGGAATAGGTAAGGGGAAGCCCACTTTCAAGTTTTATAAAATATTGGTTATTGGAATGTTACTCTGCATGAGGTCAATATGGAAACTTGAGGTAGGTGCCAGCTTTGATTTGTACCTGGAAGAACAGTTAAGTACCAATTTCTGTTTGTGGGTCTGATTTTTTTCTGCCAGCCTTTAAATAATTTCATAATGCAATGCTCTATACAGTGAGTTAAGCTGATTAGCTTTCTGTTCTCCTAGAGCTGAAAATCCAAGTCAGAAAATATTGGCAGTGACAAAGAAGACTGGGCCATGCGCCAGAGCAGGTCCATTAATAAATCACTCTACATCTTGCCCAGGCACTGTGGGAAACTGGACAGAGCCATGGGGCCCACATTCTGCCAGCGTTCCAAAAATATGACCCGGGTACTTGTCATGGCAAATTTCAGCTGAGTTGGCCATGTTAATCTTTGGACAGATCAGTTGTTCAAGATCATATTCAATTATAACAATCATACACTGGAATATTGGGCAATCATTATGAAATTAGGCTGTTAAATATTAAATGACATGGGAACATGTTTATGATGACTGTGTCAGTGCAGTATGGAAATAGCTGAACCAAATGTGAATGTTTTTCTGATGTCAGAGGAAGTTGTTTCTGTTTTCATCTTGATATCTGTTGGAGTTTGTAAAGGAAATGCTTATTCTGCCTAAGGAATGTGGCTTTTCAGAAGAAGTAACAGTTGGGATGGGTCTTGGGATGGTGTAGGAGTTTAAAAACACATAAGAGCCTCAGGAATGAGACTAGCATTTGTAGATAAGAGGAATGAAAATCATGGTCTGCTCTGGGTCCAGTGGCAGTTTATGATGGACCAGTTCCATTGGCTGAAAGTTACCAAGGCCGTGTAACACAGTGACTGAGAGCAGGATGCTTGACCCACACTATTTGAGTTTGCTCTTTGGCTCTTCCATTCTAGTGCTGTGACCTAGGGCAGGTCAGTCATCCACTCTCAGCTAGCAGCTAGATATGAGGGAAGGTCAAATAATCTCCTCCTGTGAAGCAGTTAGACTACTGTGCAGTGTGTAGAGTGAATGTTTAGCAAGTGCCAGCGATGGTACTGGTTAGCCTGCTGTATCTCATCCTTACAGCAGACAGCATGTTGGATCGCATGGTTTTACTTTTTGAGAGGTAGGGGAGAAAGAGAAATGATGAGTGGAAAGTAAGAGTTTATTGAGGACAGTGACTTTATGAGGATTTTTGAAACTTTGCAGAAAAGGAAGAACAGAGACCATTGCCTTGGTAAGGCTGGCACCACATGAGAACAGTTTTGTTGGACTCAGGGTGTGAATTAGGTTCTGGCTGTAGCAGAGGGAAGGATCAGGGAGTGTTGGGAAGCTCTGCTGGGTGCAATCAATCAGGCCAGATAATGGAGGGAGGCTAGGTAGTGGGTTTCTCATCCATAAAGGAAGGAGGATGAGGAAGGGTGTGGTAGGCATGGTGGAAATTTGGAGCATGGGGAGTCATATCCCGGACATGTTTTCAGAAGTTGTTGGGTTGTATTTCCTTTGGACTGCTACCAGGGGGATTTTGAACTTCCATTTTTCTATACCATTGGTAATAAGCTCTGTTCTCGGAACTTGGAAAAAATTATGGAAGATTTCCCTTCCGGGCAGTGGTTTCTGGATTGGAGAAACAAATGAGTGTGTGTGGACACCTCATCCTTTAGTGATAGGAAGGACAGTGGGCAGCAAGGAGAAGAGCACTGAGGATGGAAGGTTGTAGCCAAGAGTGTTGTGACCTCATTTTAAAAGGTTTGCTTGCCTTTTACCTTTTCTGAAGTTAATTTTTGACTATTATGTTATTTTTGAAGCTTCATGATGTTGAAATATCTATGTGGCTGGGTTTCTGGTGGAACCACAATTGTACCTTGAACAATACTTGCAGTTATTCTGAGTCAGAGGAAACTAAATATAGCGTTGTATATGTACATGTATTAGGAATGGGTTGGGTTTGGGTTTCCCAAAAAGTTAACTCTGAGACTAGAACTCAGGGTCAACTGGTTTGTGGAGGAGATGAACCCAGAAGCACCAGTAGGGCCCTAGGAAGTAACAGGTAAAGGTGGTGCCAGCAAAGGATACGAGAGTAAGTAGGTCACTTCTGTGGGCAGTGAGCTCAGCCCATTAGAGATCATGGGGAACTTGCAGAGAGCACTGGTGTTTCTCTCAGCAGGGTGAGAATACTGGGCATCTCTTGTTTATGAACTCCTGTCCTCCATGGTTGAAGGTGACTTCTGGGAGAATCAGCTTCCAGCAATCTTTCTTCCTCCAGGCAATGGACTGAGCCTGCCATGTGGCCACAGAAGCCCTCAAAGAAGGAGAATCTGGAACCAGGGGAAGGCGGGTGGAATATGCACCGCTTAGCATCCAGTGAGGGCTGAGGAGTAAAGGTAATGGTGAGAAACTAAATGTTTTCTCTCCAAAAACAGGAACAAGGCAGGAAAGATCACTGTCATCACTTCCATTTAATATCTTCATACAAACCCTAGCTAATGCAATAAGAAAAGAAAGGGAAATAAGGCTACACAGACTTGGAAAGAAGAAATAAAACTGTTTTCAGATGATATTATTACCTATAGAGAAATCTCAAAGCATTGACAGAAATACTCGTGGAACTAATAGAATACAAGAGATTGTTTTCCTGGAGAACAACAACTATTGGAATTTGAAATTGAAAGCACAATACCATTTACATTAACATACACAAAAGGAAACAACAAAATAGCTACAAGATCTATATGAGGAATACCACAAAACTTAGGAAAGAAATCAGAGCAGAACTAAACGGAGAAAGATTTTGCATGTTTATGAATAGGAAGACTTAATATTGTTATGATGTCAGTTCTTACTGACTTGAGATATTGATTAAATGAAATCTCAACCAAAATCCTGGCATGAAGTAATGGGCTAGGATAGAGAATGCCAACATTGAAAACAACTCAGATGTCCTTCGTGTGGGTAGGTAAACCGTGGAAAACCCATATAGGCAGATGTAATCCAGCTGTCAGGAGAGATGCATTTTGAAAAGATATGGAGGAACCTTTAATGGATATTACTAGAGAACTAAGCCAATCTGGAAGGGCCACACACTGTATGACTCCAACCATGTGACATATTGGGAAAGACAAAACTACAGAAACAGTGACATGATCACTTGCTACCTGCAGTTCCAAGAGGAAGGGAGAAAGGAGGGATAAACAGGGTGCAAAGGAATTTAGGGCAGAGCCAATATTTTGTATGGTACTGTAAGGACGGGTATATGACCTTGTGACTTGGTCAGAACCCATGGGGATCCAGCATGAAACAGGAACCCAATATAAGCTATGAACCTTATTTAATAATAATCGATCATTATCAGTTAATCATTTGTTATGAATGTATCCGTGCAAGAGACAAATATTATGTAATTTTTAAAATTAATATTTATGAGGGATGAACTTACAGAATCAATTATAGCAGAGTCTGTTGTTTTCCCATAAGAAGTGAAGAGTCCAGTGTGAAGAGTTCAAGGATGCTGTCGCAGCAATCAGGAACACTGTGCTAGGGGCCACATGCAGTGTGATGCAGGTCCTTGGGCCTGGGGGTCATCCCGGTGTCCGCCGAATACCAGGTCAGCCAGCCTCTGACATGCAGTGGGCTTGAGATGCCAGATGTGAGCCCACCTTGGCCCCTGATGGGCCAGCCAACATGAGGGCACTGCGCATCTGCAGCACGTGCAGAGCTGTGTTCCCGCTGCGGGTGCCTGGGCTTCCTCCAGACCCCTCCTGCTGAGCAGAGCACTTAACTTGGACTCAGTCAAGCCTCACGCCATCACTGGCTTGTGTTCTGCCGCTGGCCCGGCTGCCGCTGCGGATCGATGACAGACAGCTCCTCTGGCAGGTCAGGACAAGGTGGTAATTGACCTGGTATCCCCCAGGACATCTGTTGGGGCTCTGCTGGAAGCCAAGCACTCCCCAACGTGGGGATGGAGTTTCACTTTGTGGCACTCCGAGCATTCTTTATGGGCTGGCAAAAGGAACTTCACACTTCAGCTGGGCCTCGGGAGGAGGGCCCGCTCTCTCTTCGAGGCAGACTGCTGGGAATTCCCGGATGATGGAAGCTCCTGAGGGCCCTCATTTTAGCACCACAGATGGCTTCTCCCACAGGTGCAGCGGTGCTTGGCAGAGTGACGCCTCCTTCTCTGGAGGTGAGCAGGCATCGTGCTGGACACTGCGGACACAAAACACTTGCATAATTGCAGCAACCTCTGCTGTTGGACACAACGCACAGAACATGCTGTCTCTCCTGCCATCCACCCTTTCTGTCTCTCGGAGCACCTTCTCCTTCCTAGTCACCCCCAGTTCTGGCCATCGGTGCCTGGAAACCATAGGTTGCTAGGCATCAGTCAGGAGTCTGTACAGAGTCAGATGTCTGCCTCCTCAGTGGAGACCAGCTCCTCTGTTCAGTACCCTAGTCCCCAGCCTGCCTGGGTCAGCTTAGCACCTCCACTGCCTAGGACGTGCAAACTCCTGGGTCCCACGGAAATGCTAGGTCTTCTCTCACTTCTGCACTTGTAGAATTATCGCGTGTCCTCTCTGGCCTGATCAAATTCTCCACCATTGTGTGGCATACTTCCCCATGATAACTTCCTCAAGGAAGTCCTCCAGGATCACCCCACCAGGGAAATGTCCTCATGTTGTAGGTTCTGCTCCCAGGCCATGCCTAGTTTGGAAGAAGTCTGTGTATGTTTGCTAGCCTCTCTTCTTCCTTTAGGGACAAGTGCCCTGGTGCTGTCTTCTATGCAGAGCCTTGGTGAGCAGTGTACATATGGCGAATGGTAGAAACTCTCTTTCCAAGAAACAATTTCTAAAGTCACTTTTTGAGTTCTTTCCCAAATGACCCTCACATAGAGCTGGTGCTCCTTCGTTGACACTACAGAGAGAAGCCTTGGTGATGTCTCTCTCCCAGCAGCAAGTGCAGGTCTGTGCCTTCAACCTGCATTTGGCCACACTGGTTGTGTGTCCCCATCTAATGGACTTGGGCTGTGTGCTAGACACTGTTCCTGCCCGGCTTCCATCCTGCAAGCCTTATTACTTGTCAGCCATTCTTACCAGTGCCTAGGCCTGGATGCCTTTGCCTAAGAGCTGAGGAGCTCTGCAAATTCAGGGAAGACCTCAATGCTGTCCCACAAAGCAGTCCAGAAGCTTCCAGGAGATGGGCACCTCTTTGGATTGCCCACGAACAAGGCTGGTTCACCGCATTGGGCAGAATGGCTCTGGGATTTCTGCAGTTTCCTGGCAACCCTTGTTGTTCATAGCAGCCACTGGCCTCTTAGCATGGTAACTCAGCCTCGGCTGTGTCCCCTTCATTCCCCAGTGATGACTTGCCTTAAACCTAACTCCTGCCTTGGAGAACCCACTTAGAGATGGTTAGACTTCCTATTCATCTTCATTGCTTGCATTCTGGCTTCTTTGGTTTCTTCATCCTCTGATTAGCTCTGGCTGGTGTTTTGGCCACACGGTTTACCACCTGCGGCAACATCCTTAAGTGCTCAGCTGGAAGGATGGTCTCATTCTTGTAAAAGGTGTATTCAGCTTGAGACCTGGCAGGATAAGGAACAGGCCTGGAGTACTTGGGCCTGACTGGCAGGCTATAGGAGCTCTGGAAGAATGGTGCCCAGAGCTCTTGGCTGTAGCTGCACTGCTTTAAGCCAGGGATTACTGAGAGTAAACTGCTCTGCTATTTATTAGGAATGAATTCATAGCTGGGGAGTTTATAAATGAAAAATGTGAAATACTTTTTTAATGTGAAATTTCATTTTGTCCTGCAGTTGTAAAAAAAAAAAGAAAGAAAGAAAAAGGAGTATGTGATTAAAATAGAATTTGGTGGAGGAGATCAGTTACCATGAAAAATTACTTTTTCAGATTTATTTCTGTCTGAATTGGCTCGTATTTTTCATTCCTTAATTCCCTGGCGTTCTTGTCCTTCTTTTTCATTCTTTTCTTTCTGTCTTTCTATTCAGCACTATGATGTTTGCTACTGTATTTAGAAAATGTTGAGTTTTTAAAAAAATGCATATACTCATAATTTCATTGTTTAGTTTTGAAATCATTAGAAGTTTCTAAACAAACAAGAAAGGTGACAAATAGGTGGCACCTGTGCTGTTATTTCCTCTCCTGTACACCTACCAGACATCAGTAATCAATCACAGCATCCTCCTCATCTATGAGCTCCAGGGAAACATTGTCAACTGCTGGATACTAATGTAGAGGATGAAACTGTTGATTAAATTGGGAAGTCCAACTGAGGCAGATACTTGATACGCTGTTCTCATTTGTCCTTTGTTGTAAGATGAGGATGAATGATTACTCCAGAAGACAGGAAGTTTCTTGGACTTCTTGAGTTCTGTGGTTCAGTTGGAAGTGTAGATGGTTCTGTTTCCCATCCACTTAAGAGAATTCCAAGAAAGAGGAGGACCACAGGCTGGGTTTTCCACTCACCCTGCCCAGGTCCCTATTAGAATTTTAGACATTTACCAACAGATACAGGTGAATTTCTTGTCCTCTATCTCTTCCTATGGTTTTTGTGGATTAGTGTATGTTTGTGGTACCTCATGCTTACATTTGTTTTGGTAAAGTTGTACAAGTATGTGTCGTATCTTTCTCATTTTCTAACCCTTTATGCCCACCTTCTCCTCTCCTCTTCTCCTGATTTCTTCCCCATCTCAACAATTCTGCCTCCTTGTTTCCTACTGTCTATGTATTTGAGTTTCTCATGTAAAAACTATGCAATATTTAACTTTCTTTGTCTTATTTAACTTTACTTCATGGTCTCAGGATTGACGCCACCCACTTTCTGCATGATCCAGCACCCTGAGACCTTGCCCATTGGCTGTGAATGTTCTAGTGTATGGCAGTCTTGTGCTCAGGTCAGCCTTGGCCTCCAGGGAGTCTCTTGGGGTGGGAAGAGATGTCTCCACACGCTGACACCTCAGCCTGGGCCTCTCCAGGAACCTGGATGTGGTAGCCATCAGGAGCCACCCACTGCTGCCATCTTCACCCCCACGAGCCTTTATCCTTTATCCTTTCAGACACCCAAATGGGGGATCATTTCTCCTGGAGTGGAAGCTCAGAGTTCCCCTCTGTCTCACCTCCGCTCTACTGGTGGGACAGAGTCATGGCCAGCTGTGTTTTCTGAAGACAGGATGTGTGATGGAACAGAACCTCCTTCCTGTGACTTCCTGGCTCTTTATCCCTGGCTCACTTCTCCTTCCCCTTTCCCCTTATGTCCAGGCATGAGCATCAACTTAGAGAACTTCTTCCATGTTTGTTGTGTCACTATAGAAGTGATTAAGCATCTCATTATCCCTCATGTGTATGACAGCAGCAAATGACATTGTCATTTGTGAATCCCAGCCTCCTCTAAAATTTCTTTCTTAGGGTGACTGCGTTATACCATCTATACCGTACCATCTTTATACCATTGATCCACAGGCTGGAGATTGCACTTTGTGTGACTCTTATCTGTACATCCTTTCCAAGATCTTGGGAAGTGTTTGGTTACCTCGGATTCCCCTAGGTGTTTGATTTGAGGTAGACTAAACACAGTACTACCTGGAGACGCCATGAGTTCAAGAAAGTATTAGATGTATGAAAAACTTCATCTGTGTCTCTTGCACATGTCTAATGGTCAGAGGTCATGGCTTTCAAAACTAGTTTCCTTGATGTCATTAGTACACCAAGAAGAAAATGGTGTCCTAAGTAGAATTCCTAAATGCAGAGCCCGAGACAGGCCTTCCAGAGCATTTATGAGGAAGAGCTGTCAGGAGAGACCTGTGACATAATAAGAGAATCAGAATAGGATAGGAAAGGGGCCAAAAGAGGAAGGTGCTATGTCAGGCAGGACAGGCCTGACCTTGGCACGATCTATTGCAGGCAGGGTGAGCTCTGTAGCTTAAATCATACCCTGAGTCAACCTTCTTGAGTCAAGGGCCCTAGTTTCTATGTTTATACTTATCAGTCACTGGGCACCCTGGAGCATAGTCTGCTGGTGGGGAGGAGGCTGCAGAAATGAAGGCACAGAGAAGGTGTGAATTTTGCCGTAGCTCTAATAGCAGTTACAGGACAGTACCAGCCACTGAAAGAGTCCCAGGCTAGCACCAGTGGCACCAGCTGCCCCTTGCTCAGGGCAGAAGAAACTGGTACTGATTAAAGATTGCAGTGAGTGGCATTGTGTGGAGAGCTTCTACCTCCATCTTCTCATTTAATTCTTAGAAGAGCCCATGTAGATGGCATTATTTTTTCTGATTTTTAAAATTATTTTGTGGTTCAAGGGATCAAACCTAGGGTCTTGTGCCTTCCAGACAAATGCTCTACTATTGAGCTGGAGCCCTAGTGTGTTTCTCAAGTTTTCAAGTGGGGATTCTGAACCTCAGCAGACTCACGAGCTTTCGAAGATCTGAGAAGTCATAAGTCAAGTCCAAACTCGGACCCAGATTCTTTCTTTCTTTCTTTCTTTCTTTCTTTCTTTTATGCTGGGCATAGAATAAAGTTTCTTTTGAGATGGTGTGTCTAAATTCGCTGAGCTGGCCCAGGCTGGAACTGAACTTGTGTTCCTCCTGCTTCACCTTCGCAGAGTGCTGACATTACAGATCTCACTGTCTTTGTTTCTCTGTACAAAGCCTTGAGTCTGCATTGAACCTCATTGTTAAGTTACTTCCTAGTTTGAGACCACCGTTTCCACATGGTGTCCTCAGCTCTTGGTGGTGAAGAGTCATCATATAGAAATCTCCTTTACACTCATATAGAGCCCTAAGGCCCTCACTCAGGCCCATTTGCTGCTATGTTGAGAGTTTAGAAGTCAGACAACTTCTGTTCCAGCTTCTTGCAAGTTCACAGTAGATTCAGATGCCCAGTTTGGAAGGTAGGTCATCTGCAGGCAGGGGCGCCTGGAGATCTGATGTGAAGGGAGAGACAGCTTAATCACAGCAATTGAAAAAATTAGTGGTCTTGGGCCCTTCAGCCTTGAGAAACCGACAGCTTAGCCTTCTAATTTAGTAGGTCCCAAGAATGTTATTAGATTACGTCCTAGAATTAACTTGAATTGGTCTGCTCATTTTTTCCAGCAGAGTTTAATTGAATACCTACCATGTGTTGCATACTGTGTCAACGATCCAGATTGTTAAGATATAATCCTTGTCCATAAAGGGTTTGCATCTTACAAACTGCTTAAACACAGAAAGGTTGAAGAAGAAAGAGAAAAAAACAAGTTTCTTCCCTCTGCAGGAAGGTTTTATCACCTTAACCAGAGTAATAAAAATACACGAGCTGGTAATCTTACAAAAGGATGATCAGTGTCATCAATTCACAGGGAATTAGACTTAAAACTATCATGAACTACTACTGCACACTCACTAGTGTGGCTCAAATTTAAAACAGGTAATACCAAATGTTGATAAGAACAAAGAACAACTAGGACTGGCATATCTAGCAGATGGGACTTTGAATTGGTGCAGCCACTTTCAACACTAATTAAGATTTTCTTAAAAGACAAAATGTGCACTTATTATCTGATTCAACCAGTATGCTGATAAGAGTTAGCCAAAAAAAAAAAAAACATATGGTTACAAAAACATATGGACATGAGCCAGGTGTAGTAGCAGGGACCCTTACTCAAGAGGCTAAAACAGGAAAATGGCATGAGCTCAAGAGTTCAAGGCCAATCTGGGCAGTAGAGCAAGACCTTGCTTTTTAAAAAAGAAACTAAATTTAAAAGAAAATACACACATGAATCTACATTACAGTTTTGCTCAGAGTATTTTCAAACTGGAAAAACCCCAGATATCTATCACCTGGTCAATGCATAAATAAAAAGAATACATCCATGCAGTGGAATGCTACCCAGCCACTAAAGCAGTGAACCCCTGAAACATGTGAAGATCTCAAAAATGGGATGTGAGGTGAAAGAAGACAGACACAAATTACCTCTGCATGACTTTTTCTGTGTGCAAGTCTAGAAAATGCAAACCAAGCCTAAGAGCAGAGAGTAGATTCATGACTACAAGGCCTCCCGTGAGGAAAAGGGTCTCAAAAGTGCATCAGGAGACTTCTGGGGTGATAGAGTTATACACTTTAATGGCTGCAGTTTACATAAATTAAGGCTCAGTAAAGTTGATTTTTCAAAAACACAAGTATAGTTAGCACACAGTGTGTGTCCAGTGGATGGTGGACATACAAAATAACTAATAGGGGTTTGGGATGTGACTCAGTGGTAGAGTGCTTGGCTAGCATTTGTGAGGCCCTAGGTTCCACCCCCAGCACCATACATAAATAAACAAGTAGGGAGAGAGAAAGAGAAAAGGAGGGTAGGAGGAAGGGAGGGAGGGAGAGGCAGACAGAGAGAGAGAGAGAAAAAGGGAGAAAGAGAAAAGGAAAGAAAAGAAAGAAAGCATTTTTTTTAGTATTTCAGTTATTTTTCTCATAGAAGAAATATTTGCATTAAGTACGTTGTTTATGATGATATTGAAAATAATGCCAATGGATTCTTTAAGGAAGGTTAACTAAGTTTCAGTTTTTCTGAAATAATCTGAATGATAGGTGTGAACGCATGCCTAGGGGCTCCTATGTGCCAGGCTCTTGCCAGCACACCCTCAAGGTTGTCATGGGCTGCAGCAAGGGATAAACACCCCCCCCCCCCGCCCCAGCAGCTCTGAGCAGGGCAGAAGGGCCAACTCCAGCTCCCTTTTTGGTGGGGCTGCACTGCATTTGCAGATAAGGCTGCTTCTGTAGGATGCAACCGTGTCCTCTTTTAGTCTTGGCATCCTGTGACCCTGGTCAGACTTCCAAGGCTGGCCTGCCACACCCAGGCTGGGCAGAAGCAGGACATCTTTCAGACCTCGAGGCAGGAAGCTGCATGTGGTTCTAATCACTGACTTTCAAGCTCAGCCTTCCTTCACCACAGTTCCTGTGCTGCTCAGAGGCGGCTGGGGGACTTCACCCCGCAGTGCGGTTCTTGTGTTAAATTCAGAGTTCAGAACACTTTGCAAGCTATCCCCTGATTAAAATCCGGGAAAGCAAGGCAGAGCAAAGATGATGGGATAAAGAAGACAACACCTTCCAAACTAGCTCATCTTAATTCCTGGGCTCCACACCCTATGTCTGCTGGGATGAACAAGAGCAATATCCTCTCCTCCTGGAGCTGAGATTTGGTTTTTATTCCTAAGGCTGTGGCATCCCCAGACTTTCAGTAGCTACTGCCCCAACTTCTGGGAAATACTAGACCCCTGTCTTTTTTCCATGACAGCACAGTGAAAAAATGATTTAAATACACAGAACAACACTAGGTATTTCTGAAATTCAGTTATCAGTATAGTGCATAAACAACCTTGTGGTAGAATAATCTATGCACTTCTTTATTAACATATTTGCTAGTGAGTTCTGGATAGCCTTACTGTCATATTGAATTGTTGGTGAGCATATTTGCTCTTTTGAGATGCCTGCCACACTGCAATATTCTTGTAAAATACCCAAACGCTATTGATGATAAGTCATGACTGTTGTTAGTACTATGTGCTGTATTGCTTACATTCACACTAGAAAGAAATGCTACATTTCAGGTAGAAGATATTTTTTAAAAATATATTGAATCATCCAACCTCATAGAACCCCTTAAATTTTATTCATAGATACTTTAAGGGCCTGTAGATCTCAGGTTAGGAACCCCTGGGTTAAGAACAAACTCATACCCACTTGGCATTTCCAGTAAGAAGAATCATCTGTCATTTCCTCACCAAAAGCATATAACACCTCCTACATTACAAAAATTGTGACAAAATATTTCAGATATAGAAGCATATGAGGAACAGTGTCAAGCATATCCATGCACCCAACAACCACCCAACACAGAAATCCCCATGGCCTGTTCACTGCTTACAATTGCATCCTTTTCCTGACCTCTAAGGGCTGACCTCTATCTATAATTGGGTGTTTGTGATTTCTATACATAGCTTATGCTTTTGCTACTCATATATATACCCCAAAACACCACCAATTGTCTGCTGCATGTGTCAGTCTACACGTTTCTCCCTGGACGTTGTGTGTGAGGTCCCGCTGTGGCCATGCATGGGGCTCTAGCTCATTTATCTCCAGTGCCGCCCAGTATCCTGACACATGACTATTGGGCATTTTGGTTAGATGTTTCCTTATTCATGGACATTTGGTTGTTTTTGGTTTTTCTTTTTTTTTTAATTTTATTTAAAAGGAAAAAGAGAAAAACACAAAACAAAACAAAGCAGTGTAAGGGTACACGTAATACAGAACTACAAAAAAAAAAAAAAAACAGTAAGAAATCACCAGTTAATAGATTATATATTATCATCTTAGAAATAGTTGCTCAAATCACAGTATCAAAGAATACAAAGTGGACATTCAAACAGTGAGACTGCAAACAGTTGTGTTCAATGATCCAACCAAAAACATTAATATGGTCAGTTATTTAACACCCCTAAACACATTTGCTGTTGTATCCTTTAGAGTTCTTTTTTTTCCCTCTCTTTTTTACAACAAAATTTACACATTTTGGGTTTTATTACTCCTTAGTTCTTATTACTTTTTTGGGGGGGAGAGAATAAACTCAAATATGGCAAAACAAAGCTGTCAGTCAAAACCAAGGATAGACATAGCACATGATGTAAAACAGAGTACAAGGTTATCAACAATGGTTATCAACGATGTCTCTTGTTTCCTTAAAAAGAATTGTCTATCTCATTAGATATTATAAAGTTGAACAAAACAGTAGAGAACAAGACCAATAAAACTTAGGCATTGTAAACATTACAGGACTTCCATAGGAGACAATAGTCAAACCAGAATGGGCATCTTAGTGAATCTTATTGCCTTCAAAGTAGTTGCCTATACCCTCAAACTTGATACTGTCATACAGAATGGAACAGAGTCTAATCAGTCAAAACAAGATGGTGGGAGCATTACAGGACTTCAAAACAAGTTAATAGGAAATCAAAAAAAGTTACTATTATATATCCTGCTAATGATTCAAATATATAAAAATATGTGGTAATCATGATTCCCCATTATGTGGCCTTGAAGCCTTATAAAGTTTTCACTTATTAATTGGAAAGGCTTTATTCTGGGCTTCTTGATATGGAAATGTTTGAAGCTATAGTATATGAAGTTTTATTCAAATATTTCAAGGAAAAAGACAGACACTATGGTAATTACTATTAAGTCGGGTTATTTGGTGGTGAAGCACTAGGTTGCTGAAACAGTCATGCTTTGACCTGTATTGTTATATTGTTATGTCCTGTTTTATCTCAATCTCTCCCTTATTCTTTAAAAAAATTATTTAGTTATTTCTTATGTTTGTTTTAATTAAGGGGAAAAATTAAAAGAATTAGCAGGATATATAATTGGTTTTGGTTTTTCAACATGACAGTGCTGCAGTGGTTATTTTTTTGGTGATTCCTGATTAGGGGCAATTCTCTAGCAGTGGAATGGCTGCATTTTAAGTTATGTCATTCTTAGTTTTCACAGATTTTACCAAACAGCTTGGTTACATTGGATGATTTACAGCGTAATCAGCAGGAGGTGTGAGTCCCTGTGGCTCCACCTTGTACTCGCCACTTGGCGTAGTCAAACTTCTGACTACCCGCAGGCTGATCATGTGCAATGGTATTTTGATGTGGGTTTCACGTGCATTCCCTTGCTGATTGGTTGTAGTGAAACAAATAGTACCTCCTCCCCAAGATATCAGTCTGTAATCCCTGGACCCTGTCAGTAGTGCTTCACATGGCAGTTTTATTATGCTAAGTCATTTTGCAGATGTGCTCAAGAATTTTGAGATGATTGTCTGCTGGGCCCTCTAGTTCCTCCCAAAGCCCTAGGAGAGAAGCAGAGAGAGATTAGGGAGGAAAAGAGGCAGAAACTGGAGCGAGGCAACCACAGGCTGAGGGATGCACCCCAACTGCAAGAGTGCAAAAGGCCTAGAACCGGTCCTCCTCCTCATCCCTGGAGGGCGTTGGCCCAATAGGCACCTGAGTTTGGACTTCAGGCCCCCAAATGTGAGAAGGGAGATTTCTGTTATTTTCAAGCATGCAGCTTGTAGTCATTTGTTCTAGAAATAACAGTTGATTTTGCCAAATGGTCTCGCTAATTATTTTGATGTTAAGTTTTGGTAGCTGTCTGCTCCATATCACTTTTTAGTTCAGTTACCGCCACTACAGGTCCATCTCAGGCACAGGTGCCCTCTAGCACAGCCAACTCAGCTGCTCTCCTTCCTGCTGCAAGTGCATCATCAGTTTTTCACTTGCATTGCTTCAAAAGTTCTAGTTGCATCGAGTTACTTTTTCTTGTTGCTGAGACAACATATCAGACACTCAAAGTTGAAAAAGGAAAGGTTTACTTAGCTCACAGTTAGTAGAGGTTTCAGGCTGTAATTGACTAGCTCCAAGGCATTGCAGAGCAGCATCACAGAGGAGAAACAGTTTATGGTGGGCAGAAGGTAGCAAAGTAAGCAAGTGATGAGCAGCAAGCCTCTTTCTGTACCTTATGTTGTACCCAGGCTACCTGCCCTTGGGGCAGATAGTGCTCACATCCTTAATCCTAGCATGCTTAGCCCTAACATTATACCATGAATAAACCCTAAGCTCTAGATCCAGCCACCTCTGAAAAACCCCATCTATGACTGCATGAGGCTTTAGGGGACATCTAGACAAAAGTCATAACAAGATGTGACTGTTTTATTTAGCATTTCCCATAATAATCCAGACCAAGGACTGTGAGCACTAATGCCTTAGGGTAAGGCAGGTGATGGATTAGAGGTAAGATGTGACTTCAAGGTGGCAGCATAGGTCAGGTCCTGCTGGATGTCTGAGATTAGCCACACATTTCTGATCTGGGTACCATGCCTGGGCTCTGGAAGGCAGCATGCAACCCTCATCATTGAGCCCCCAAAAGGAGAGAGGGTGGGGTTGATGGTGACTCTGAAGGTGGGGCCTCCCTAGCATTTTAGAAGTCAAGTACTCATGTGTGACCATAGCGCATCGTCAGGCAGAAAGATGAAGGAAGCTAAGCCAGGGATGGAAACTGTCCATGGAGCACCCCAAGGTGGTGTTAACACATTCCCTTCAGGAAAAGGGCATGGAAGAATTGGACAGATAGTGCTGAGATGGATGGAGCTAGTGTCCCTATCTGGGATCTGGCTACAATCATCTGATATTTGAAACCAAATGTATGAGTGAGAAGATCTTAACATCATAACATGTGAGTGTCTTGACAGTCAACATGGAAAATTCTCAACATTTGAACTGAATGGCTCTGCATCTGAGCCTGTATCACAGAATTTTAATTTGCAAATGTCCCAGTATCGTAACTTGTGAATATCTTATCACATTAATATGTAAATGTCATACCTTCGACATCTGAACCTATGAGTATCTCAGAATCTGACAATGCAGCTGTCTCAACAGGCAAATTGCACATCTGAACCACCTATGCAAATGCTTCAGTATCTTAACAAGTAGATGGTTAACCTCAGAACGTGGGACTGTCCCAGCACTTCGACATGCAGTGTCTTGACATGGCAGCCTGTGAGCATTTATCCTCCTCCCAAATCCAGTTCCTCAGACCCCTTCTGAATTTTTGTCTCCCTTATAGAAATTCTGTTCTTTTGCAGATTAGCCCTGGATTTCGCTTGCAGAGAGATAACTGGTCAAGCTTTGTAACAATCCAGCAGCATTCCATTTATATGGAAATCAGGCTGCTGGCTATTTTAGAAGCTCCCAAATCCTTGTTGTAGTGAAGGCCACCCTGAGACCCACACACTTCCTTGAAATGGCTTCAGAATCGCTCCCATGATCCCACCCAGATAATTATAGATAAAATGAGGTTACAGAATAGAAACACTGTTACTCTTGGAAAATGACAGTTGACTACAGTGAGGCAACAGGGAGTTCCCCAGGGTTAGGGAGGAAGAATAGGATTGACTAGAAGAGGCAGACTGGACTTTCTAGGTATGATAATGGTCTGCATCTTGATAGGGGTTTTGTTACTAAGGTCTCCATTTGTAAAACTCAGGGAATGTCACTTTAAGTGCCTAAATGTCATTGTATGTTTTAAAATCATATCTCAACAGAAAAATATGATAAACAGATTGATGTGTGATGCATGTTAAGATATTTAAGGACATTGCTGATATCTGCAATGTACTGTTAAATGCATTTTAAAAGATAGATTGATGGGTGCATAGATGGATAGGTATATGATAAAACAAGTGTTTTACAATGTCATGGTAGAAATAGGAAGTGAGTAACATTCTTTCATTTTCTCTGCATACTTGAACATTTTCCCAATAAAATATTGTAGAAAAAAAAGGTAGGCTGGGAAAGCTAATGAGTTCAGCCATTTGGGGCTGTGTTACTCACATCACAGACTGAGGCCAGCACCCACTTGTATGCCATTCTCATACATGCTACTCATGAATGTCCTGGGTTATTTTGAGAGATTTTACATTCTGGTCTATGTGTACTGCAAACAGCAAGAGAAGAGCATAATTACTTTTGGAAATTTTCCATTAAAAACCTCTGCATTAAAAAAAGTTCATTGTTAATTAGGGCTAAGTTTTAGATACCAGAAAAATCCCATTTAAGGAAAATCTTGCATACCCTGGTAATGCAGAGATGTCATTTCAATTAGCATTTCTAGGCGATGGATCCTCACATCACCTTACCTGTCACATGGCTTCACATTTTCTGGGCATTTGAAATGTGTCATTCTATGGTTTAAACAAAGGGCTCCCTAGTTAGAATCACCTGAATTTGAATTTGAGATTGACTACTTGCTGGGTGTGTGATCATATAGCACTTCATTTGTTTGTGCTTGGTGCTTTTCTGTGACAAATGAGAATGCTGATCCCTAAAATACAGGCTTCCTAGGTTCTCAGCCAGGTGGCAGTCTATGCCTCCGCTCTTTTCTCGTGGTCCTCATGACAGTTCTGTGAAGGGGAGAATGTTTCCTGCTACATCATCTTCTGGAGGAGATGTTTGGAGTCTGTCCTGGACCCAGTCGTGTTGGGCAGCTTTATGCCAGGGGTTTAGGCTTTAGCTAGGCTTTGTAAATCTTCTTAGGTTCATCTTTTAGAACTGGCAGCCATGCTTGTTTTCACACCTCCACACATCAGGGCATCTCCAAGTGCCCAGAGGACCCAATTTTGTGTCTGCATGCCCACCATTTCAACTTTAGCAAGTCCCCCTAAGTCTGATAGTAGTTGGAAAAGCCAAAAGAGAGGGCACAAAGATAAATCCAACTGGAATCCCCTTGGGCCTCAGGGCAAACAGCTTGTCATCTCATGCTGTTGAGTGTCGCAAGTTTCCTTGAAAATTATTAACATCTGCCTCAGAATAAAAATATAGGTTGAAATTACTCAACAGACTAGCTGTGACCTTGGCAAAAACAGTGCAACTTCTGGGATTCCCTTGTGTCACTAGGGACACTTGGACTTGAGCAACCACCGCTAACAGTGTCACACCTTGAACACCAGCACACGTCATCCCAGTCCCAAGCTTTCCAAGTGTGACCACTTGCACATCCTGCTGCTCTCAGTCTCTGTACCCTCCACCACCCCTTCCTTCCACCTGGGACCACGGGCTGGTGAGGGGGCCTGAGCCACAGGCCCGCAGGGCCACAGGGCAGCGCTGGCCTCCAGTGGGCCCCAGGTCCTTCCAACCACACTGCCCTTCTCTTTCTTTGGCAAAGCTATACCATTTCCACCCAAGGCACGAAAGCATAGTTGTGTTACAGGGCAGAGTCCCTGCCTGGGGAAGCTGGTGAGCTTTATGTAAGATGTCTGAGGCTTAATGCATTTACTTAGTCCATCATCCAGACCTGGCAACCTGTTGTATTTGCAGGAAAAAGAAGGACAAAAAAGTGTCCACTTGAGAATAAAGGCAGCTCCTTCTGCTCTAGGTCCATGATGAAAGGATACCCAGAGCCCCGGATGTCCTGCAGGGGATGCCCATCTGTGGCGCCCTGTGGCGTGGTGTGACGGGTGTGGAAGGAAGGGACAGAGTACACTGGGCCCAGCCCAGGAGACAAGCCGAGGCCAAGGAACACACACCCTCATGGGGCTCATTGTTTTTAGAGCATGCGAGAGAATTACGCAGACTGTGTGGAGCCTTAACAATCGCTTATTTTGTATTGGATGTTAGGAAAAAAAAAACCCAAGGATTTTTTTTTCTTTGTGTGTTACACATATGCCAGGAAAAATAGTTCCTGGAGAATGAAAACAACTCCAGGGTCAGTTTGCAACTTGAGTGGGGCCTTTGGATCTAGTTGCAAAGATGCTGTTTTCTTGGGAGTAACGAGGCTGTGCATTCGGGGAGGAGCTGGAGGCAGGAGATGTGCTTGACGCTGAGTGGCTTCCTGTTTGTAGGGAGGTCAGGCCCTGCCTTTGGGGATGGGGAGCTGGAGGTACCGCAAAGACCCCATCTTTGGCCAGGAGGGAAATGGGCTTCTGAACGAGTGGGGCCCAACTTCTAATGGGAAACAGAGCTTGGTCTTCTGCTGCCAGGCCTGATGTCCACACATGGTTCTAGGCTTCCCCGTTTGCACCCCAGCAGCTTCAGGGCTGCCTGGGAAACTTACCCAGGCCCAGGCTGCTTTGAGTGGTGCTGTCATCTGCAGGGCAAGAACCTTGCAAGCCGCCTGCTACAGGGATGTGTACTTGAGAAGCCCCAGAAGCAGTGGAAAGGAGAAAGTCCAGCCATAGAGCAGAGAGAGACCGTCAGGGCCTGTCTCTGTGCAGAGTCCACTCAGATAGACTCCTCTGTGGGGCCCACAGCTCCCAGAATGCCCTAGGCTTGGCACCAGAGGCAAGCAAGGAGAAGGTTGTAGGAGAAAAGAAATAATGATAGGTGGAAAGATATTTTGAAAGTTGTATTTTAAGAAAAACTGCAGCTGCAGGGTGCAAAGTTACTCAGCTTTTACCCTGCCAGGGAACTCATTCTGAAGAGTTCCTAGGGCCTGGGCCTGTGCCTTTCCCTCCTTCCTGGCTTTAAGAAAGCTCCCTCTGGAGAGGGCACAGGATCTCGGCTTCCACTGCAAGTGAATGACCTACATTTGAACACAGTCCGCCCGCTAGGAACCCACATCCTACAGTGCAGATCCTGAGAACCAAGTGCACATACAAAGCCCCAGCCCCTGGCCACAAGACCCCTGTATTTCCCTCCCTCTCTGCCTCTCCCTCTCCCTCTGTCATTCCCTGTTTGTCTCCCTCTGCCTCCCCCTTGGGCCCACATTCCATTCTCTGAAGTGTGTACCTTTAACATTATGCCCAGTAAACCTCGTTATGTCTCTTACTGATGCATCTTGGACTCTCTTCTTCCATGACAGCAAACCTACCCCCTGCCCTGTGGATGAAGTGAACTCAGGCTCCCCATTTCCATTTTGGGGAACCTCCTTGATCCCTGCCCCATGATATTCCTGCCCACCCCTTCAACTTGACTCCTTTTAGGCTGACATCTGGGGATACCAGGGATCAAAGATCTGTCCCAGGGTAGCAGCCAGCAACACTCTTGGCATCTTGTGGGAAGTGATGTATACACCAGACCCTGCCTAGACCTATGCAATCAGGACCTGTAGGGGTGGCCTCTGGAATCTGAGTCCTCACGACCCCCTGAGTGAGCCTGGTCACCTTCGGTTTCCAGGTCCCCACAGTAGCTATCGCAGGAAACAAGTCCCTGGCCAGAGCTGGCATTGCACTGTAGAGTTTCTTTCCTCTTTTCTACATTCTGCACTCTTTCTACTGGCTTTAGTGAGGTGTGTAGATGGGAGGGAATTTAGGAAAGTTAGGGGAGCAATCTGGCTAGAATGGGGCAGTAAGCGATTTTTTAAATTGCTTTAAGAAAAGCACAGTTATTACTTAAATTATATGCTATGGATCAATAAAAATGGTGAAGTTTTTCTAATTATACTTTGCTCACACTCTTCATAAGATTAAGAACATGTCAGCGGTTCACTTCCAGAGCTATAATGAATAAGTATTGTCTACAGAGAGCGGCACAGGCAGCAACCCAGCTCTGCTGCCCACAGCCCCTTGGAGCCTGAATAAAGCTCGTACTTGATTGATAGCACAGGGAACCTATTTTTTGGTTCAGGGCACTGTCCTGGGAACATGAAGATTTTTTCCTTTCTTTCTGACATTTTCCTGACATGTGGGCCCAGGTATTATTTATTATCTGGTTTTTTCCCCCCTGCCTTCAGGCAAGGACTATATTTAAGCCAATTCAAACTTTACAGATCTTAAAAATAACTCTCCCTTTGCTAACCTCTTCTAGGTTTGGCAGGGACTTCCTTGAAACAGGAAATCTATCTTTCTACCTACCCTCTCCTCGTGATTAACTTGCCCTGTGATTTTTCCTTACTTTTTGAAGCTGTTATGATACATTTTGACAAGGTCTTTGTTTTGTGTTTGTGTTTTTGTTATTGGTGGTGGTTGGGGTGAGAATGTTTTTCTCCTGTTTTTCTCCTTCATCGCACAGGTCCTGATTTTCAGTGGAGAAGAAGATTAACTTCATTAGGGCAAAACAGTCATCAAGGCCTCTCATGAATATTCATGCCTCCAGTGACTTGTCTTTCTCTAATTGTTCCTAAAAGTTATCCCAGGTGACTGTTTTAAAGAACAACTGTCAGCTGGTGGCAGAGGTGAACAGGTGATTATCTCCAGTGGATTACTTTCATCCTGGAGGGAGGCCTCTGGAGGGTGTTCTTTCCGAGTGCTTCCTCTATTTAGGGGTCTTTGAGTACATGTATAGGTTTTGGACTTCTACGTGTATCTGTAATCACTAGAGCTTATCCTAGGACCCTTTTCCTGGCCCCCCAAACCATTGCAGTAATCAAACTCATCATCCCCCAAAGGGGCCTTACCTGAACTGACCTTTTTTCTTCCTGAGGTCCTCAGTGCTAACCAACAGTCATCTGTGGACATAGAGATCTTTGGTAGACTAAAACTTATGTTATTAAATGTGAGGCAAAACATAGAAATGACCAGTTGTGCTTCTTAATGAAGGGAAGGCTTCTCCTTTTCAAGAAATGGGCAGCAGAACATACTTGAAGGTAGCAGGTCAGTAGAAGAAAGATAAAAGTTAAATGGTTTCCCTTCCTACCTCCCACTCCCAGCCGTCCACTCCCCACATCCCACTACAACCCACACCCAACACCACTGCGGACACACATGGAGACAGCCTCCAAGGGGCTGACTCCAAGCTCTCTCTCTCTCTCTCTCTCTCTCTCTCTCTCTCTCTCTCTCTCTGTGCCAGATGTCCTCTGCACTCTGGTATAATAGCCAGCTGCTGCTTCTTCGGCTGCACACTTGACACAGGGCTGGTGCAACTGGTAGACTACATTTTGAACTTTATTTAATTTGTATCCAAAGTGCAGTGGCTGCATTTAACTAGTGGTTGCCATGCTGGGCAGCTGAGAGCTGAAGGGCAGGAAATAGAGTTGCCTATGTAGCGTTCTGTCCTGATGACCTTTTGAACAGTGGTTACCACGAAAAGATTAGCTCCTTCAAGAGGAACTCTTCCGCAGTCTGAAATCTGGAATCTGGGAGAAGAAAAGACAATCATTTTGTAAAGAGATAATTGAAGCTTGAAAATTTCACTGAAGTGAAAGAGCCTTTATTCTTAACATATAGGCTAAAGAGAAAGCCCTGCTTGATTTTGCTGTTCCTTTTTAAATTCTGTTTTGCCCACTAGGGACAAATGGCAAGAAGCTCTGTGAGTGTCCATGGGAGATTATGGGGTGCACGGTTTTCTAATAGAACCCAGGCTTGGGGTCTAGCCGTGACCTCCACTTTCAGCATCACGACCTCAGGGAGTCACCCCTTACTGGGAAAGGGGAGAGACAGGAATGAAAATCAGCCAGATTCATGAAAGGTTTGACAGGAGCCTTTTGAAGCATCATAGACGAAAGCTGAACTCTCCATAACTCTGTGCCCAAGACCACTCAGCACTGGAGAGTTAGCCATGTCATCTGAGAAAGCTCATCCTGTTCAGAACGTTCCTTAGCGGTGGGCGACCGCTGCCATCACTGGACATCTGCTGGGTGACAGGCTCCATGTTCCAAGTCACGAAATTCAAAGAAATATTATTTAGACTGCAGGACATGGCACTATAAAGTTGGAAAGATAAACTCTGTGCTCTTGGAATAGATGGTAATGAAAGTTGACTTTATGGTAAAGAATAGGTGGAAGTGAGAGGAACAAAACTTATGCTAGAGGGATGCTGGGTTTCTTTTAACCATCAATGGCAGATGTCTCTACTGAGACAGTCTGGTCATCAGTGGTGATAAAGGCCAGCACTATAAGATAGAGAAGGGATGACCAGAGAGGAAATGGGGCAGACAGGGTTAAAAGCAGAGCTAAAAGATTGTCCTGGGAATCTGGCCTGCTACTGCATGTCCTCTACTGCTGTCATCTTACTTCCCTGCTGCTGGCTACCCAGCAAGTCCTCCTTGGCACACGCCATTGGCTGGGTGTCTAAAGCCCTCTTGCAGCCCTCTCAGTGTGATGCTGCCTCCGGACCCTGCTGAGTGCCCTGTATTTACCTTGCTGACTGGCATCTCCAGCAGTGGCCTCTGAATTCAGCTATGCTCCCGGCATTGGTCCTTCTTCTGAGTGCTTGATGAGTCCCTCCCCATTCTCTCTGTAGCCCAGACACACTGGCTTTGGCTTTCTTTCAGGAGCAAGTAGCCATGACAACCATTGGCCCTGTCACCCAGCAGTGTAGCCAAGTGATGCTCTATTTAAAGATGAGCATTGGAGAAGAGTTTGGTCTATTCTAAAACAAAAATAGAGCCAGGATCTCTCAGCATCCAGGAGAATTTTCTAGTCCTGATATGTCAAAAGTGCAGGGGCCAATTTGAAGGCACTCTGACTGGCCAAATCTGAAACGTGAACATTCAAATAAACAATGATGGTAACAGGTTATAATTTGCACAATGAAATCAGAGTCTGCATCCACATTGGCATGAGTGAATAAACAAAGGGAATGAGAAGATTCCTTTGAGAAGAAGAAATGATGGTATTTGAAAAATTACCATTTGGCAACCACTGTCATAATACAGTCATATGCCCCTGTCTTAGCTTTCAGTCACTCTATCAAAATACCTGAGGTGATTTTCTTATAAAGAGAAATATTGAAGTTTTTTCATGGAAAAAGAGGTCCCAATCCATGATTCAGCAGACCCACTGCTTCTAGGTCTCTGGTGGTGTGCTGATGGCCATAGTTCAGACATATGGTAGGCAGACTACTTGCCTCATGGCCAGTAAGCAAAAGAGGAAAACACTGAAATTCTATATACTCCATCGTGAGCACACCCCCAGTGGCCTAGGAACCTCTCCTTAGACCCCGCCTTCTGAAGGCTGTACCACCTACCAGTAGCACCTCCTCGGGACCAACCCTTTCATATGGACCTTTGAGGGGATAGTGAAGACCTAAACTAGAGCAGTTGTATACAGACGTCTCAGTCGAGGATAGACTGCATCTCTTATGTGGTCCCACAGGATTATAACAGCTGAAAAATTCCTATCACTTGGTGACACCATGGACATCATGATGTCATATAACATAACGTGTTGCTGGTGTGTTTCTTGGGGATGCTGGTATAAACAAACCTATCACAATGTTGGTCATGTAAAATCATAGCAATACAGTTGTGTACAGTATGTATAACTTGATAATGCTAATAAATGGCTATGTTATTGGATTATGCATTTGCCATACCATACTTTTATTGCTATTTTTAGTATACTCATTCTATTTGCAAAAATGTTCCCCATTAGCCAATATGCCATGCTATGCCATGTTTACTAAGAGGTCACTTGACTGTGTCATTTTCTTGTGCTTTGTTCATCATGGCTTTAGGAACAATAGGACACATTTCTTTATTTCTTACAAAATGTTTTGTGGTTCTGGGAATCAAACCCAGGGCCTCATGCATTTGTGGCAAGTGCTTTACCACTGAGCTGCACCCACAGACATTTAGGCCACATTTCCTGGAACATTTCCCTGTCGGAAAGCAGTACATAATTGTAACTGTTCTAAGCAAGAACTGTAAATGAATCCTAAATCTAGTAGATAAATGCTTGAAGAGTGGAATATTTACATGGTCTCAAAGTTTATCCAGCAGAATACAGATTAATTTATTACAAAGGAAACTATAGTAACTTTGCGTTGGAGGAACCTAGTAGACCCTGCCCTGAGTGAGTATTGCAATCAGTGTCACCAGGCAGGGATATATGGCACTGTGCCCCCAAAGAAGGATGGGCATTGTGCCATAGGAGAGCCACAGCACCACTTCTGGACCTGTCCTGTCTGAAATACATAACCTGAATATAATTACAAGACATGTCAAGTAAACCAAAGTTGAGGTGTTCTACCAAACAACCAATCAGTATTATTCCAAGATGTCAAGGGCATCAAACACAATGCGTGACTAAGGAAATGTCCTGGCAGGAGGAGACAGAACAAGGTGTGTACCACATGAGTCCTGGTTGAATCCTGGCCAAAATTACTTTGACTTTCCTATGGGAAGCAGTAAGATGATGAGCAAAAGGAATAATGTCTGTTGACTGGATGAATAGTAATGGTGTCCCTGCTAATTTTCATCTTTTGACAATCTTGTGGTGCCTATGTTATGAGAATGTCATTGTTCTCAGGAAACACACTGAGATGCTTAGGCACACAGGGCCATGGCACCTGGTTGGCTGGAAAGGGCACAAATGACCTGTCTAGGTCATGGAGATGCTCTGTGGCTCTATGGGTTGTGGGTCACCGGGGTGGGGAGCCACATTTGTCAAAACTCCTTGGACTATACATGAAAACCTAGGCATGTTCCCTGGCAAATTATCCCGCAATGAAAAATTAAATCAGGAAATGTTAAATCCTTAAAAATAACTCAGAAATTGATTAGTGAATGCAACCATTGCAGTGGGTGTAAAGCTTTACACAATGACTATTGGGAACTCTAAGGTAATTCCTGATATGAGCACATTTTTTTTTATTCCATAAGTTTCTACTTTCTGTTCACGTTTTATTTTCCTCATAGCATTTAGCATCATAGAGAACATAAGACATTTGTCAGTTGTTATCAGTGATGACTAGTATCACTGTCCTTATTGTACATTCCACCTTATTTGAGATCTGGCAGACAGGAGAGACATTGATGTTTCCTGGGAGGAGCAGAAAGTGACCCTGGTCAGAACTTTCCAGGCACTCACACCATCTATGGAAACATTTTTCCACCTTGATAAATGCTCCTGCCATGGACGAGGCCATGTGAAGAGTGGTGAGATGGTGCCGTGGTTTCATGGTGTGGAGCTGGACAGTCTTTAGATAGAAACTCCCTCTTAAAGGACCACAGCCAACTGTCTGCCTAGTTTTCCCAAGGTTGGAGAATTTTATTGCTCTACAAGTCATATTTCTGTGCCAGAAATCTTCAAGATGCTGTCATCTCTCCACCTCCAAATCAGATGGAGTAAGAATGTCCTTCCAGCCTAGCCCAGCAGAAGATAGGAGGTACAAACACACTGCCAGGTCTCTAAACTAGGGGCTAACGTTCAGGTCCAGGAAACAGGGTCAAAGTTGCATCATCCAAGTCCCTTTGGAACATGACTGTAGTTGCTTAAGCAAAGAAACATAGTGCTTACCTTGGGCCAAGGAGGGAAGTCACGGTGCTGATTCCTGAGGTTGAGGCCATGTGTGAGTCAGTTGGGAATTATTTTGACCCTTGACTGAAGATGATGAAACAGAAGCTCAGAGATATCAACTCACAAGAACCTGGGCTTGCTTTCTTCTTCCATGACTCTTGCCTGCTTGAATGTCAGTTTTCTCAGACACAGATCTTGAACAAGGATTTAAATGTAGGTCATCTATCAGGGCATGAAGCAGAAAGAGAAGGAAGCTTGGGGCAGCTTGGCTGAGACTCGCCCTGCTGTGGGTGCTGGAAGACAGTGTAGGACGTGCCTCTCAGCATTTTTTATCCCTAGAGTATGGAGCAAGCATTTGCATGTCCAGATTCCATTTGTTGTTGGTTAAGGGCTGTTGGAGATGGAGAGGGTGTGAATTTTGGGCCTTGCTCACAAGTCTGGGGAAGAAAGAGATGCCAATGTTGGGAGGTGGAAAGCACTGAGAGGGCAAAGGCTGAGTAGCAGTTGAGCACACCAGCAGTGTCCACCCTACCACCTTCCAGCAGCTGGACTCTGTGGAAAAGATTGTGCCTTACTTACTTTCCCTTTGCTGGGACATGATATTGACACCCACAGGTTAAAGCAGGAGTTCATTTGAGTTGTAGTTTCCAGTGGGCTCAGTCCATGGTCAGCTAGCTCAAAGGCAGAAATGACATGATGGAAGGATATGGCAGAGAAAGGCTGCTCACATATGGTAGCCTGGGAGCAGAGAGACAGAAGGGAGAAGTGAGGGACAAGAATACACTCTTCCAGGTCACACCCCAGGAACCCATCTCCTTCAACCAAGCCCCACATGCAAGCAGCACATTCAGTTCCTGAGTTCATCCATGGAGGAAACCACTGGTGGATATAGCAAACCACCACCCTCCACTGTGACCCAATCACCTTGCACACATAGGAGACAGGGAGTACCGGGGACGAGGGTGGGGGGCATTTTAGATCTAAACCAAAACCAACAGCACTAAACAGAAAAAGAGCACTGTGGGCTGCATTGCAAACCTGCGTTGGAACTGTCTAGTCCCAACTTCTCCCTGAAAATTGGAGATGGGCCAACTCAGAAGCTGTTGCGAGGGGCCAGGGACATCACTCCCTTGTTAGTTCCTGGGAGACAGGTGTCCGTCTCCTAGGGTCATCATTACTGGTAAACCCTACAATTCGTCACCCAAATGCAAGGCAGCTCTCCCATCCCCCAGCAACAATTCCCACATCCTCCGTACAGGTGAGAGCCTTCAGTTGCCTGTGTTTTTAGTGACATTTTCCCTGGCTCCTGCAGGGGAGGACCCTGAGTCCAGTTCTAATCCTAGATTTGAGGCTGGAAACCCCTTGCCAGATGAAGTCAGTGAGGCCCCCAGGCCTCCTGACTCTGTACCTCATCGCTAAGCTACATCTGCCTAGGATGAGCTAACGTGGGGAGGAGACACAGAAGTGAAGTGGAGGCAGGAGTGAGGCTTTGCAGCGACCACAGAGGAAGCATTGCAAGCAAGTAAAGTACCGTAAAGCACAGGAGAGGGGCAGGAACATCCCCCACCCATGGCCCTCTGGTGAGGCCACATCATCCCTTCAAGGATGAGGGGTGCTCTCTGCTCTAGGATGAGGAGCAAACTGGAAAACAAGGGAAGCAAATGGCTTGAGGAGGAATCAAGGTCATGACCTTGCCTCTTTAATGCTGTCTGGGGACAGATGTGTTGTCTGATTGTTTTCTACAAAAATAGAAAACAAAAAGACAATCAGACAAAGCCTTTGGAAGATGTCTCGTCTGTTTGCTATGAGCTACAGCCTCCTAGAGTAGGAAAACTGGGACTGCTTTACCTGAGCCCTGCTGGTTTCCTGGGTTATGGACAATGACAGGGCGGGAAGGGTTCTCTAGGAGAAACTGGAAAACAGGGCCAGCTTCCCTTGTACCTGCGCAGCACTGGCAAGCAGAGGAAACAGAAACAAGCGCACACCCTGCTTTCCCTCTGGGGCTGAAATTGCAGATTTCATCAGATGGCATCAGAGGGCAAATATTTGGACCTGGCTATGGAAAGTTCTTCTGATTCACCATTTCCTGTGGTGGCTCAAGCCTGGATGGGACCAAGAGGGAAATGAATTACACAGAGAGGGCTCATGCCTGTGTTGGTTCCTGAAAAAAGAAAAAATGAAGAGGAGAAGGGAGGGCAGGGGAGAAGAAGGAGAAAGGAAAGAGAAGGGGAAGGGAGATAATTCCTTGGCCTAGCATAGTTAATTCCTTGGCCTTTTTTATGAATGGGAGGTCCTGGCCGTGGCTTTGCTAGGCTTTTCAGGTTGGTTCCCTGTTTTTGCTCTTCTCTCTTCTCACAGCATTGTTTGCAGGTCTGGTTTTGGTTTGTGACTCTTGATGAGCTCCTCAGAGAGGACCTGATGTACACAACCTCATTTCCTCTCTGGAAGACCTCAGAGGCCTCATCTGGAACTTTCCTGGTCTTTCTGGCCAGTGTTGGCTTCACTGTCACTGTCTCTGCAGAGGCAGCACCCTGAGTCCATCTTTCTGGACTGCAAAGTAGAACAGGGATAGGCAGGGTGAGAGGGGTAATGTGCCCTACTGGTTTATGGTATCACAGGTTCAGAAAACCAAAGATGAATGGTACCTAGAGAAAGAGGGGGAGGGGGAGACAGGAAGGCAGGAAAGAGAAGGGAAATACAGAGAAGCAAAGAGAAAGAAAGGAAAAAAGTAGAATCCCACTTCTCAGAGAAAAAAACGGGACATATCCCGTGGGAAAAGCCCTGGTGGGAACTCCTGGTCATTATCGTCATGTCCAATACCCCATGTGACTGTAGAAAATTTGTCCAAGTTTCTGGACCTTGCTTCTTCATTGGAAGAGGAAGAACACTAGACCACGTGACCTCCAAAAGTCAAAAGGAAAATGAAGAATGAGGACAAAGGCCAACATCCCATGCAGAGTGCGCGACTGAACCCACTGCCAGCCTTGAGAGGTGACCTGGCTGCCCATAACCCCAGAGCTGTCCTAACCCTGGGTGCCATGAGACTTTATTAACCCCTTGTCTCTAGATCATCTGCCTGACATTTCCTGGGAGAGTAAAGCCAGTACTTCAGATTGTTCTGAGGTATTGCATTAGTGGGAGGTTTAAGGGAGGACAATCTCTGTTCATGTCCAAACAAATATGGACACGTTATGCAGTTAGTGTAAACTGTGCTTGGCTTTTAAAGATGGCTATTTCAAAGTGAATGGCTGAAGATGGATTTCATGACCGGATAAATCTACTCTTTATCTCTACAAAAGACCACCTGGCCAGAACACTAGAGAAGGTACCTCCTTTCTCTGTTTCTCCTTTTCTGGCCTTGGTGGCCAGAAGAGCCCATTGCCACTGGAGTCCTCCCCAGACCATACTCACCATTCCAATCCTATCCAGGTGTTGTTTTGTCTAGAATGATCATTTCTGATTTTCAAGGGACCCTAAGTCTGTGGAGAATCTGATTATTGTGGCTATAAATGGGGACCTAGATTTTGCAGAATAGTTGCAGGCATTCAAGCCCACCCAAAGATAGATCCCACATCCCTGGATTCCAGATTAAGAAGATTGCCCTGGGGGTTGAGAGTGAGGGGAGATCCGGCACCTGCTGTCATTTTTCTAGAGTGCATAGGCTTCTAGGTTTGGTAGTATCTGCTAAGATAGTGACCTGACCTGCTTTCAGTCCAAGAGACTATGAAAAAGTGCGAGGTGATGGGGTGAGGTGGGTGGGAAGAATGTGTCCATCTGTGGATCCTAGATCCCTACTGGGATTAATCACAGATTCTCTGGTGTTCTCCTTAGAGAAGTTCAATGCTTACTGATTAATCCACATTCCTTACCTGTGTGCTGTTGCCCAGCCATTGATATCAACCTCTTGCACTGCTGTTTTATAGGATGGTGTGGGTGACATCAAATGTCTGTGTTTGTGTTTGAGGCCCTGGTAAACAAGAGGCCTAGGACTGGGGAAGCATAGAACTCCTATTAATCTTGTGATCTGAAGGAAAAACAAGGAATCTCAGTCATGCTTGGGAAATGAGAAAGTGCTTTAGTTTCTCTGCTCATCATCCCAAGGACATAACTCGAATGTCTCCCTAGACTGAGTTGAGAGAAAATAGTGAATTGTTGATAACTCTTTTGCTTCTATAGCTATTCTTTCCGATCTTGCATAAGTAACAATAACCTTGTTAAAAGTGGCGTGTTTTCCCTGAGCTGGGACACTGATGAAGCAGGCTGAATTTATGCCCTGGAAAATTAGGCAGAGTGACCTGCTCACCACACACTTAGTTAGGTGCGATCCTGAGTATCCATGGGCCTCCTCTTGGTGCTCTGTGATGAATCGTGCAGATGCAAAGCCTGCATCTTCCTCTTCTGTCTTAGAGCTTTCATCCATGACAGGTCCCAGGCATCGCTGTGGGCGCTGCACGGTTAATGACCTTACAATGCTTTATGCCTTCCCTTACTAGGTAGTTCTCAGCATTGTCTCACTTCAGTCTCAACATAAGCATGTGGGGTTGATTAGGTGGCACTGCTTTTCAGATGGGAACTTAGGTATGGGTCAGGGAAGTTAAGGGATATATCTGATTAGTGCCACGATGTGGGATTCTGGGGCCATCATGGCCCTGCTCATATCCATCACCCATACCCCTGGACACCTGTATTCCTTTGCCTGAAGGCTTTGTGTGCATCCCTGCCTTGTGGTAGACCAGAAGTCAGAGGAAGGAATGCCTTCTGCAGCAGATGGGGGTTGGTGTATAAATACCCCAGCTCTCTCTCCCTTTGGGCAAGATTATGCTAAGGCACGTAGTTGATGCATGCAGTTTGTGTTTTCCCAGAGTTCCCACTGGAATTAAGCCTGTTTCCTACTGGGGCAAGTGACTGGAGGACACAAGCTCTGCTGACCTCTTCCCTTCCCACTTCCTCCTGATACCCCTTCACCTTCAAAAGTAATCACATGTGCTGAAGTCCTTGGCTTACATCTGCTTCTGGGAGAACCCAATCCAAAATCCAGATTCTTGGGAACTGAGTTTGTCTTTTGCTTCTGGTGTGAAGGTGTCTCCTCAAGCCGAAGCCAGCAGTGATCCTAGGCCGAGAGAAACTTGTCTCAGTACTGTGGGGGCAGAGTGCATGGTAAAGCTTCCTAGGTTTTCCTTCTTCTTGTCTTTTGTGGGAGAACAAAAATTGTGGCCAGTGCCTCCCTGCTGACCCCTGTAAAGAGATGGTGGCTGAAATGGAGATGGGGTGGGCCAAGACCCAAGAGGCATCTCCAGTGGCAGAGCCTCTGTCCTGGGAAGACAGATGAAGCCTGCATGGGTTACAGAGTTCATGAAGTTCATGAAGTGACTGCATTTATTCTGCACATGGCCTTATGAGGGGAGGAAGTGCTGTATCCACTCTATAACAGATGTTGTAAATCACAGGAAGTGTGTCACAGCTGAGGCCTGGAAATGAAACTATCTTTCAAGCCCGCATGCTGGCTGCCCTAGCCTTCTTGGCCTGGCCTATATCTCTGGCCCTTGGGGTGTGGCTGGGGGGCCCTTATTCCATCTCCCTAGGGTGGGACTCTATAGCACCTCTGGGGGCCCTTGAGGGAAGCTCAGAAAAGCAGATCAGAATTCCGTGAAAATTATTTTTCACTTCACATGCACATAGGTGATCTGGAATTTGCCAGGAGAGACAAGGTGGACTTTTTAAATGAGGCCAGAATTCTTGTAACCTTTTAGAAAGTTCTTTGTATGTCTGGAAAGAAATTGAAATAAAGAAATGTTGAGGGGGGCTGGGATTTAGCTCAGCGGCATAAGCACCTACCTTGCAAGCAGGCGGTCGTGAGTTTGATCCCCGGTACCGATTAAAAAAAAAAAAAAAAGAAAGAAATGTTGAGGACAACCTGGCTTTCTTATTCAAAAGCAGTGTCCAATTATTTAAAAGTGTGTGTTGATGCAAATATGTGATATGTACATATGAGTGTGTGTGCCAGTGTGAGTCTGCATTAGAAGAAAGTATATGAGGGTGAGGAGAAGAGGAAAGTTATAATATTTTGTGGAATATATTGGCTCTGTCAACTGATATTTTCTGTAATTTTATTAGTTTGCTTAGCATTTTATTTATTATTAATGAAACCATCAATTCGGGAATAATGTTTTAGGAGCCAAGCACCACATTCAATAAGAAGCTAGGAAGTGCAGGGGCACAGAGTTGTCTGTGTTCAGGATGCTCTGACTCCTAGTTCCGGGGAATAATAGTAATGTAAAGGTGGATGGAAGGATTAATTGAAACAGTTGGAGAAAACCAGACTCTGGAATCCCCTCCAAATTGCCTTTCACCTCGCTGTCTCTGTGTCCTCAGTTTGGAAGCTTGGAGCAGACTCCAGTTCTAGCCCTGCTGGGAGGCCAACTCCATTTCATTATTTCTCCCTCCACCATATGCAAGCCAAGAGGAAGGCTACTCCCAGAACCATAGTGATCCAACTCTTTTGAAAGGTCATTGCTTTTTTTTTTTTTTTTTGGTAGCTTCCAGCACAGCAGAAATGCTTGGATGTCAACCCTGCTCCTTTAACACTAGCACAAGCTGGCTCCATTTGTTTAAGATAAAGCTCTCTCTTGCTCCAGGAGCATTCATGGCTGAGTTGGCCACAAGACAGAGGACCCTGTGTTCCTAATTATTTCTGGATGAAAAGTCCTGCAGGCAAGTGGGGATTCAGGGCAAGGATGGCCAGGTGGAGCAGTCACCAGTGTGCAGTGAATTGTAGAAATGGAGAGATAATTAAATTAAGAGTGCCAGGTGCAAGCATTGGAAAATAACCATGGGTGTTAATTATGCAGTCCGGCCTCACAGTCCAGTGTCAGCACAGGAAATGCCATGGCCTGTCCATCACATGGCTGCTGAAAAGCTGGGGAGGGACACATTCATAGTTTCTAAAGAATTTGCCAGGGCTGCCTACTTGGGATTCTGGTAGAGCAGGATTGCTCGTTGGTGGCAGCGTGTACATCCTCCCATTTCCACAGAGCCGAGGTGGCTCCTTTGCTGTGTGTGCATGGGGCGAGGACTCACTTTGGTTCATGTGGGAATTTGAATATTGTAGATGTGATGGTTGAGTTTGACCTTTCCAGTGTAGGCACTTCTGGGGGTGTTTCTTCTTTTTCTGATTTGGACAGAAAGTGACCTTAGGGCTCAGACGTAATGTGCACCTCTCATGGAAGGGAGGGAGAAATGATAGCCTCGATTGTGGACAGCAGTAATCAGATGGAGTAGATGCTGAACCACACGTATTGCAGGCAAAGTGTGTGAAAGACCTGGACCTCTCCTCCAGCTAGCATGCGTGTGTTTGGTTTAGCACAGGTTAAACTACAGAGACAGATTTCAGGTCTGCAGGTTGTACAACAGGAACTTCATAGGGTAATGGAGATGTTTTCTCTCTTGGGTTGAGGATTACTTGGATGTGAACATTTTTCAAAATTCATCCAATGTGCATTTCAACTCATTGCATTTTCTTGTACATAAATAGCCTTGAGTGGAAGACATGTGAAAGTACTTCCTATGGTTTGTTTATACATGGATTTTGAATCCTGGATATTCTGTCTCAAAGGTGATAAGGACAAATCTCCTGTTTGTGATCCAGCCTCTCCCTGTACAGAGCTGTTCAGAAATGTCTTCCCCTACTAAAAAAAAAAAAAAAAAAAAAAGCAAACTTAAGAAGACAGGGAATCCAAACTATAGCCCTCTGGCCAAATCCATACACCCACATCTTTTGTGTAAAATTGCATTGGGGCTCACCTACCTCATTCATTTCTGTATGTCAGCGGGGCTTTCTTGTCACAGCAACAGCTGATTTGAGGTGGCAGAGACGCTGTCCCAGGGGCCAGAGGATCTACGTGGTCCATTTACAGGAGAGTTTGCTGAACCTGTGGCTAAGGAATTGTTTCTTATGGGGGCTTCCCCCTTCAGATCTGGGGGTTTGGGGGTGGGAGCCTATGGCTTGGGACAGAGGCACCTGGAGCCAGGGACAGTGCCTGAGTGTGGTCACAGTTGAGATCAGTGGGCACGTGTGGTTCCTTGGACTGGCAGGAACACACAGCTTGGCCTATATAGAGTTTGAAACAGAAGTTTCTGGGTCAGTGTTGTTCAGGGAGGAGAAATAAATCAGGCCTGGAAGCTATCCGTGGCCAAAGTAAGACTCCTGTTTTAAACCCCAAGCTGTCCACTGTAAATTATTCCTGCATGGAAAAGAAAACTAAACTAATTGATTGTGATAAAAGTAAATGTGAACTGGTTAAACTTGGTCACCAGGGTTGGCTACATTTGTTAAGTAAATGAAGGAACAAATTGAACTAGTGCAAAAATTCAGGTTTGGCTTTGCAGCTCACTGAGTCACTGAGGGGCAGATACTCTGTATTGTCATTGTTTTCTTTAATAAGGTTTAAACCTCCCTTCTCTCCTTGACCTTCCACCCATGATGGATGCTTGGGACCCAGCTGGAAGTCTCGAGGGGGTTTGGTAATGAGCACAAAGGCCTCCAAGCTCAATATCTCTGCATTTTGCAACTATTTATTTTCTGCATCGCTTTGCTTTTTTAGCTCATGATTTCCGGAATTAAAGACTTGAGTTTTGGGGAAGAGGGATCGATAGTGTTTTTAATGAAAAGAGCTAAATGCGATTGGTACCACCCAAAGCTTAAGAGGCTGACCCCTGCTCTCCTAAAAAAAAAAAAAAAAAAAGCAAAAGGAGAAATGCAGGGAGCTCACTGCAGGCCCCGAGAAGCCCACCTGATCCGGGGCTTGAAGAGTTCCTGGCAGGGTGTCTGCCTCCTTCTAGGCTGCTCCTTACTGAACCCAGGCTCAGTGGCAGGGGGCACGTGAAGGGTCACTGTCAGCTGTGGAAAATTACTCCTACGGAGAGCATTTCTGGAGGAAGATAGAGGTTCTTGAGTGGTAGGAATGTGTCCCACAGGGCACCAGTGTTTCTTGACTGGGGCTTCATTTCTTGGCTGGGGCTTCATTGGTCTGGTCAGTTGCATGTGTTCAGAGGCCCCCCTCTCCGTGAGTCTGGCTCTGTGCTAGGATCTAGAACCCCCGTGTGAGCACCTGACATGTCCCTATTCCCTGGAGCCTCCACTCTGAGCCATGGCTGGGTCACCCAGTGAGGAGAGGGTTGAACAGTGAGGCTGACTAGATGCCGGCTGTGTGGTGATTGTGGTTCTGCCAAGTTCTGCATTGAATCCCGTGGTCCTTGGGTAACCTCATCTGACGTCTTCAAATGCAAGGCTCTGGGTGGGCTGGCAGTGGATCTGAGTGGCATGGTGTCTGCGCTGGGGACAGGGACTCTGGGCCTTGGGGTGGACAGGGTGCGGCATGCACTCACACACCTAGGCTGCGTGGGTGGGCTGCCAGCCTGTCGGGAAGGAGGATGCACCTGAGGATAAGGCCACTCCTTGCTTCTTGCTGCATGGTGATGTCACAAGTGATTAAACCACGGGGCCCTGTGTCTGACAGCAGAGCAGCAATGACGCTTGTACACAACAGAATTGGATTTCTCTCTGTATAGCTTCAGCTATGGATTTGGGATTGAATGAGAAATGATCTTTCATACCTGTGTGAAATAGTTATCAAGTATCTATTTACAGGTGTTCTTCCAGAATTGCTAAGCATAAGCATGTGACACAGATGCAGGCCGGTCATGGTTCCCCATGCTTTCATCCACCCGTGCCTCAGTAGCTCATCATTATGGGAAGCACTGCTGAACGCTGGGTGCCACATGTGGTGCTAGGGAGTGAAGAGTGAGCAGAACAACCCTAGGCCCAGGACTCGGCTCAGCAGCACAGGACCTGCCTGGCAAGTGCAAGGTCTTGGGTTCAAATCTAAAAAAAACAAGACTTTTCCCACAGGGAACTTACAGTTTAGTAGGAGAGGCAGGTAATCATGACAATGTTCAATTATATGCTTTGCTTTTAGATAAGTATTGTAAGAGATTTAGCACTACTATGGGATTACATAGCCGATCCAGGAGAAGAGAAGATGACACTGGGGTTGGACTCTCCCAGAACAATGTCAATTAGACAAGGGTTGGGGTGGAAAGGGCCTGTGGTCTGTAGACGCAGGGCACACCAGAGGACTTGAAAAAAGACTTGAAAGAAGGGGTTGCGTTACAGCTCTGAGGTACATCCTGTGTTCAGCGTGCGTTAGGACCCAAGTTCCATCCCCAGCATTAGAAAATACAAACAACAAAAACAATGACACACTACACCATGAGAGGAAGATGGATTGTGGCACAGGATGAAGCTGGGGACACTGGCAGAGATCATGCCTTGCACGTTCTGTGGCTGCTGTGCTGTGTGCTCCCGAAGGGAAACCAGCTTGGCACTGTTGGCCTTCTGCTGGTTTACTGTTCTCCTGTTGTTCTCTGAGTTTGGGGCCTCGTCCAGTTCATCTCCAGTCATCTCTAAGCAGGACCTGCTGTGGGTGCTTCCCAAGGAGGTGAACAAGGCATGCTGCTTCTCCTTCCCGGAAGGAGAGAGAGCGTACACACCAGTATTGTAGGACGTGGTGCTGGAGGGGAGCTAGGGTCTCATGTGACCCCATCCTCAGAACTTTGGGCATCCTGTTTTAAACCCACCTCTTTGTGTGACATCCAGGTTGAGGTACAAAGGGTTCCCATAGTAGCAGGTTTTCCTGATGCAGCATTGAGGAATACTGCTGTTTCCTGTAATCAGCAGCCAGGCTCACAGCCATGGACACCAATGACCCAGAGACTATGGGTGGGGAACGGGAGTGGGCAAAGTATGCAGGTGCCAAATTCAAGAGTTCCCAGCAGATACAAGCTGCTGTTACAATGACTGGTGTCAGCACTGTAGCAGTGCCACCAACAGGAATTCCTGCATTGCTGTCTCTCTCCTTTGTAGTATTCAGTCATTCATTTCTTTCTTTCTTTCAGCAAACAGTCAGTGCACACTCAGTACCCTGTGCATTGGTACAGGTGCTGGGGCATACAGTGAGCCAAATTAAATCCCAAATCACCATGGACTGATATTCTGGTTGAGAGAAGAGAAAAACTAGATATAAGCTAAATAAACGAATATGTTCTAGCAGATGATGATAAAAACTGAGAACAAAAATAAAGCAGGAGGAGAAAATGAGAATAACAGTGTTATGGCTTAGATTTAAAATGTCCTCCTAAAGTCTCCTGTGTGTGGAAGGTGAGTGGATCACCGGGCGTCATTCTCATCAGTGGATTCATCTGTGGAGCTACTATGGCTAATTTGAAGTAGTCACTGGGGATGTGAGCTGGAAGATGTTTTCTTGTCTGCAGCTTCTCCCTTCTGTCTCTCTCTGACTCCTGGCTGCCACAGAATGAGCAGCTTTCCTCCACAGTCACCTTCTACCAGGTCATCTGTGTTTTAAAGCCAACACACCATGGACAGAACCCTGTGAGTCCATGAGCCAAATAAACCCATCCTCCCTTAAGATGTGTATCAAGTGTGGGCATCCAGTATTTGGTTGTAATGATGGAAAGTGGGTAATGCACATGGATGAAATGGCACAAGAAGGCCTCTCTAGGATGCTGTTGAGCCACCATCCTCTGAACAGGGAAAGGGAACCAAGCAGACACCCAGGAGGATGGGCCAACAGGTACAAAGCCCCCCTAGTAGGAGACACTCAAGATTTGAGAAGTACTTTCTTCTGCCTTACAACCACTGACCCTTAATTATAGCAGTGAGCCACTCTTCTGGGTGGAGGAGGCAAGCGTTTTAGATAGAATGTTTGGCATTCACTTTGAATTTTCTTTCTTTGCCCTCAAAAGGGTCTGACTGCCACCTCTTTCGCTGCTTTGTCACAGAGTAGGGCTGTTGCCATTTGTGAACAAAGCAGAGGTCCTTAGAAGAAATGTGGAGCATGTTAGCGAGTCATGGCCTTATTGTGTCTCCTTTCTGAAATTTTCAAGACTGACAAAAGACTGCATTTTGTAGCCTCATAGGCCCCAGAGAGGCAGGTGTCGTGTTAAACGTGGAACACAGCAATCCGCAGGGGGTTGATATGCTGAAGTAGAAGAGGAGGGAAGCATGTCTTTGGATGACAGGAGTCACTCAAGTGGCATTTGCATCGTCTGCTCCACATAGGAGAGATGATGTGCTGTGCCGCTGCTGTCCTCCTGACATTCACACAGACGCCTGCCATGTGTCACTTCTCAGCTGCGGCCTGGGGAGCTGTCTTCAGCGTGTCAACATCTTGTTAAACATGTCAGCAATTCTTGTGATTCACTACATGAGAAGAAATGTTGTGGATTTGGCTGGTGGATTGGTGTTCGGGGCCTGCAGATGTGGGAGAGAGGCCACGCCTGATCTGGGCGGGAACGCAAACTCCACAGGAGTCTCCTGCCAGGGCGCCTCTGCGCACGCAGGACCTGGGAGCGGCAGAGGTTAGCAACCCGGCTACCATGGATGACGATCATGGAAGCCGCCTTGGAATGAGTGTAATTTACTGTAGTTGAAGGGAGAAGAAAGTAGTCTTAAACCGAAAAGAAAGCAATTTTTTATTTTAAAAACTAACTAGCAATGTCCAGTGATTTAAATTACGCAGTGCTCTCATCGCTTTGGAAGACATCGACCAGGGCTGTTATCTTGGTGCAGGCAGCCAAAGCTGCTCAAGCAAAGATGCTCAAGCCCTGGGTGTAGTGAGCACCACTCTGCTCAGCTGCTCACTGCCTCACCAGGTGATGCCCAGGCCTCCTGAGGGGATCGAGCTAGGAGAGCCACATTGCACACTGGGAAGCAGACAGCAGCACTTGCGGCTTCCCTCCTCATCCCTTCATTTCTCCCATCTGGAAACCTATCTGTGAAACAGAAGTGGTGGTCGGGGCAGGCGAGGGCTCAGGCCGGATGCTGGGTGACAGCACTGCTGCTTCCCTGGATGCTTCTGCGAGGGTGGCCGCCCTGTATATTTATGGCAAAGTCTGCGAAATTGTGAGCATTCAAGTCCGTACAATTGCCACTGACTCCGCTGCCAAAACGTATTTTCTGTACGTTTCTAACAGAGGCTTCTGCATAAATAGAGAGAAGAGAGACGATGTCTTTTCAAAGTGATTCCAGCCTGATTCTCGAAGTGCAAGTGGTAAAGTCACCCAGCCTAATTGGAATGAATTGATTTGTCCTCCTTGGCAGCCACGATCAACAGCCTCCCAAAAGACAGGACTGTAAATGGGAGGTAATGCCAGCAAGGTACATATTTCTCTGGATTCTGCTTGGCTAACCCAGTCCTTCTTCCATAGATAGCACTTCAGACAGCCAATACTCCATCACAGATCTCGAATTGTTTATTTAACCCTTTGCTTCAAGAAGAGATATGTGGAGGACTTTTGAATGCCATAGCGTTGTCAGAAAAAGATGTGGAAGCCATGTTGTCTTCTATTATTCTATAGAAGTTACTTATTTTTCCTTTTCCCTTGGCCAAAAATTGAATGGCCACTGTATCTTCGAAATGATGTGATTGTGTGCACAGCCTACATGACCATCCAGGTGCCTGCACCGATGCCTCATGTAGGTGCATCATATAGCTTCAGTTCGTCGTGATGTCCCTTTTGCTTGACCCACTGGGTTGGAGGCTTTATTGAGCTTTGGGAAAATTTTCGAGATACCCTCATAGGTTTACTGATTCCCCAATTTGAATCGTCAAGAACTCTCACTGAACCAGAAAGCTTTCTCCAGGTGTCAATCATTAATTTCTTATGAACTCAGCACTCTGCACTACAGAGTGCTTCAGTCTCCCTTTTTGTGCCAACTGACCACATCAGAAGGCTTCATCAGCTTGGAAGGTGTCCTACTCCATCTCTGGACTTTCTGCCCTCCAACACCCTGCTTAAGGCACAGGGAATTGGGACCACAGGGCAGCTCTAGCTTTAGTTTTTTGAGGATGCTGCCTACTCTTTTCCATAATGTCTAATCTCATTTTCATTCCCACCAAAAGTACACAGGGGTTTCCTTTTCTTCACATTCTTGCCAATATTTATCTTTCTTCTTTATGATAATCGTCATTCTAATAGGTATAAGATGACATTTCATTGTACTTTTAGTTTGTGTTTCCCTTATGATTGATTATTTTTCATGAACCTCTTGGCTATTTGTTTTCTTTTGAGAAGTGTTTATTCAGAGCCCTTTTCCATTTTAAAATCAGGTTATTTGTTCTTTTGCTGCTGTTTGAATTTCTTACATATTTTGGATATTAACTCCTGGCCAGACGTATGATTTGCAAATATCCTCTCTCATTCTGTATGTTGTTTCTTCACTCTGTTGTCTCGTTTGCTATGCAGTTCTTCACTGATGCAATTCTGTTTATTTTTTCTTTTGTTTTCTGTGCTTTTGGAGTCATATTTTAAAAAAAAAAACATTGTCCAGACAAAAATCAAGAAGGTTTTTTTCTGTATTTTTTACTTGTAGTTTTACAATTTCACACCTTACATTTAAATCTTTAATCCATTGTTGCTGATTTTTCTGTTTGCTGTGAGATGAGGGGCCAATTCGTGCTTTACCATGTGAATATCTAGTTTTACTGGCACCATTTATTAGAGGCTGCATGTTCTTGATACCTCGGTTGAAAATCAATGAACTGTAAATATGCGGACTTACGTATTTCTGTGATCTGTGTTGATGTAATGGTCTATATGTGTATTTTTATGCCAGTACCATGTTTTCCTGATTACTACAGTGTAGTACCTCCAGTTTTGCCTTTACTATTAACATAGCTTTTGGGTGTTTGGTAGCTTCATGTGAAACTTAACATTTTTTTCTTTACTTTTTCCGCCCATACTAGGGATTAAACCCATTTTGTTGATAAGCAAGTGCTATACCACCGAGTTACATTCCCAGACTTTCCTATTTGAAGATAGCATCTCACTGAGTTGGCTGGTTTTAAATTTGCAGTATTCCTGCCTCAGCCTTCCAAGTGGCTGGGGTTTTGTTAGGAATGACTCTGACCCTTTCATTGATTTAACTAGTAGGGACATTTCTACAATATTAATTCTTACAATTCATGAATGAGGTATGTATTTCTATTTATTTGTGTCTTATTTATTTTTATCTTTCATCAATGCTTTATAGTTTTCAGTGTACAGATCTTTCCCTTCCTAAAATACATTACTAAATATTTCTTTTGATGCTATTATTTCTTTTAATGTTTTGCAAATGTTTCTTTTGTTACTAAATATTTTGATGCTGTTGTAAATGGATTATTTTCCTGATTTTCTCAGGTAGTTTATTGTTAGTGTACAGGTATGCTACTGATTTATGAATGCTAATTATGCCTTCTCCAACTGTATTTAATTGATTTATTAGATCTAATAATTTTTGGTGAAATATTTAAGACTTTTATGTATGAAGTCATTTTAGTTATAAATAGACAAATTAACAACTTTTCAATTTGGGTCTTTTTCATTTATTTTTCTTGCCTAATTGCTCTGGCTAGGACTTCTAATGTTCTATTGGATAGTATTAGAAAGAGCTATGTTATACCACATCTCAGAAGAAAAGCTGTCAGTTTTCCCCACTGAATGTGGTATTGGTGGGTTTCTTCTAAGCAGTCTTTAATATGTTGAGGAAATTTCCTTCTGGCCCTAATTTGTTGAGAATTTTTGTCATGAAACAATTTGAATTTTGTTAAATGCTTTTTCTGAGTCTATTGAGATGATCAAATATTCTTATAATTCATTGTGTTAATGTGGTATGTTATAGTAATTGATGTGCATATATTAAACCAACTTTATATCCCAGAGGAAAAACCCACTTGGTCATGATCCATAGTCCTTTTTAATGGGTTGTTGAAATTAGTTTGCCAGTATTTTATGGAGGATTGTTGCAACATACTCATCAGAGATACTGACTTGAAGTTTTGTTGTGTATTAACTTTGTCTTGCTTTGATATCAGGGTGAAACTGAACGAATAAAAAGTTTGGAATTATTCTTTCCAGCACTATTTTTTTTGAATGAGTTTAAGGGTTGGTATTCATTCTTGGAATGTTTGTTAGAATTCAGTCGTTAAAGCATCTGGTCCTAAGCTTTTCTTTATTGGGAGTTTTTTTTTTCTTCTAATTACTGATTAAATCTTACTTATTATTGGTCTGTTGAGATTTTCTACTTGTTCATGATTCAGTCTTGATAGATTGTATGTTTCTAGGAATTTATCCTTTTCAGTGTGATCCAATTTGTTGCCATATAATTGCCTGTAATAATCCATTATGTTCTTTAGTATTTATGTGGTATCAGTTGTAATGACTCTTATTATATTTATAATTTTGTTGAGTTTTCTATTCTTTTTTCTTAGTCTAGCAATTATCTGTCAATTTTTATCTTTTCTAAAAATGAGCACTTAGTTTCATTGATCTTTTCTATTGCTTTTCTAGTCTCCATTTCTTTTATTTCCATTGGGATCTTTGTTATTTTTTTTCCTTTTGCTGCACAAGCATTAGTTTGTTCTTCTTTTCTAGCTCCTTGAGGTGTACAGTTAGGTTGTTTATTCAAAATTCCCTTTTTCCTTATGTAGGTATTCATTACAGTAAAATTCCTTCAATTTTTGTTCATGTCATAATTTTTGGTATGTTATATTTTCATATTTCTCACAATATTTTTGAATTTCCCTTTTGATTTCTTCTTTGACCCACTGGTTGTTTAGAAGTGTGTTGTTTAATTTCCATGTTGTGAATTTCCCATTCATTTTTTTGTTTTACATTTTTCATTTCATTATGATTGTAAAAGATATGATATGACTTCAGTCTTCTTGAATTGGTTAATACTTACTTGTTTTGTAGTCTGTCCTTGAGAGCACTGTGTATGTGTTCAAAAAGAATGTGTGTTCTGCTGTTGTTGAATGGAATATTCTGTGTATAGCTGTTAGGTTCATATCACAGTGGTGGTGAAGATATGGCACGTGTGCCTCAGCAAGCTGTTTGCTACCACTGAAAACTCTGGAAGGTTTGCCATCACTGGCCTATTGTATTGTTCATAGCTGCTGTTTCCTTATTGATTTTTTTGGACTTGGGATTGAGCCAGAGCCTTTGCATTGAGCTACATTCCCAAACCCTTTATGAATTTTCTATTTTTGGATAGCATCTTGCTAAATTGCCAAGTTACTAGTTGCCTACACTAAGGTTGAATTTGCAGTCCTCCTGTCTCAGCCACCTAGAGTGCTGGAGTTACAGACATAGGCTACAATGCCTGGTCTCATTTCTGTCTTGGTGATTAATCCATTGCTTAAAGTGGAATATTGAAGTTCATCACTACATATGATTGTATTGTGTCTGTTTCTCCCTACGGTTTCATTAATGTTATCTTATGTATTTAGGTGCCTCGGTGTTTGGTGCATATATGTTTATGATTTCTTCTTATTGAGCTGTCCCCCTTATCATTATATATTTTCTTTGTCTCTTGTGACAGTTTTTGTACTTAGAGTCTATTTTATCTAAGTATAGCTTCTCTGGCTCTGTTTTGGTTATGATTTGCATGGAATTTTTTTTTCTGGCCCTTTACATTCTGCCTACATATGTCCTTAAACCTAAATGAGTCTCTTTTAGGCAGCATATAGTTTGATTTTCAAAATTTTATTTGATCATGTTACATTTTTTATAGGAGAATTTAATGTTTCCAACTAAACAAATGTGCCAGATTTTCTATTTCATAGTTCTTTTGTTTTGTGCTTCCTATTTTGCTATCTTCCTTTATGTATTTTATTGTGATATACTTTAGTTTTTATTTATCTTTTGTGTGTTGACCACAGAGTTTTTCTTTGTGGTTACCATGAGGTTTACATAAAATATCTTGAATGGGTGCCTACTACCTCCATTGATAAGACTCAGGGACTGGAGAGCAGTGAGAAAGCTGGAGACTCAGTAGAACACCAGCTAGAGCACATACAATGGACAGGTGGGGTTAATGGTACAGAAAAATCCAAAGCAACAGTAACAATATGAGTCAGTAAATGAGCTGTGGAAATTAATCAGGGACATAGCAAGTGTGGGCTGGGAGAAGCAGCAGCCAGCCCTAGCCCCATGAGCCCAATGGCCACTACTGGGGACCTGTAGCCAGCAGGACCAAGAGAACCAGCCAGGTGCATGTGTCTGGAGAAGTTCCCATACCTCACTGTCTCCCTGGGAACCTAGATAAGGATAAACCCAGGTGCCTGACCCATTCCCCTACACTGTGGATGGGTAACAAACATGGGAAGAACCTGGTACCCACCAACTGGCTCATATGAAGGAAACCATTAAAATGTCAAGATGAAGGAGCAAAAGGCAATCTCAGACCTCCAGCCTACACAGAACAAGTCCAGGAAACATACACATGAAGAAACTGGAAGGTGCATGTCTGAAATTTCTGGGACAATGGCAACTAAAGTAAAGAAACTACTTCATGAAGTTGTAAAAGAAATCAGACCAGAAATAATGTCTCAAGTAAAAGAAGAAATGACAAACCATAATAAATGGGTTGCTAAGCATTTCTAAAGAAGACATAGAAAAAAGAGGAGCATAGGAGAGTAAGGGAAACCTTGAATGAATAAATAATATAGGGAAGAATTGAAATTCATTAAACAGATTCAAAGAAATATCCACGAAATTAAAAACTCCATTGAAAGCTGGCAAAATCACTTGAAAGAAACTGAAGATTGACTTTCAGACCTTGAAGACAGGATTTGAACTAGCTATCACAAAAGGAAAGGTCTCTTAAAAATAACAAGGAATCAGGAAATAACAATTCAATGGCTACAAGATGACACAAAGAAAAATAATTGAAGTTGGTAGGTCAGTGAAAACGCAGGGGTCAACACACTTGACATAAAGTCTATTTACAGAAATAATAGCAGAAAACTTTCCAAGCATGGGAAAAGGACCTGACATACTGATAAGGCATATAGAATTCCAACTAGCCGTAAAACAAAATAAATCTACACCAAGACATGTAGTAATCAAGATCCCAGAAGTTCAGCACAAGAACAGAATATTAAAATCTGTTGGAGAAAATAAACAGATCACTTATAAAGGAACACTCATCAGAATCACAACAAACTTCTCAACACAAGCCATCAAGTAAAGAAAAACTTGCCGTGAAGTATTTCAAGTCATGAAAGAAAACAACTTTCAACCCAGATTGATGTTCGCTGCAAAATTATCTTTCAAAATTAATGGAGAAACAATATACTTCCATGACAAAGAACAACTAAAGGAATTCATAACCACCAAAACAACCTACAGAGTATTGAAGGACATTCTAGAGAAAGAGAAAAATTACTATGGTTCCAGAAACAGCAGCAGCGAGGGATTGCTGCGCAAGGCAGGTAACTGAACAGGGGGGAAAAGTAGGGAGCCAATAGCAGGAAAAGGCATGAAAGAGACAAACCATTGCCTTTTGGTTGTAACCCTTAATGTAGATGGCTTCAATTCACCAAGAAAAAGAAACACAGGCAAAGTAGATCAAGAAACAAGATCCATCAATATGCAGTATATAAGAAACATTAACTTGAAAGGAAATTCATAGACTGAAAGTCAAAGGAGAGAAAACAATGCTCCATGCAACAAGGAACTAGAAAAAAGCAGGAATAGCTTGCCCATCAACTGCAAATTAGATAAGAAGATGTGGCATCTTTATACAATGGAAAGTTCCTCATCTATAAAGAAGGATAATCACAAAGCTCTCATAGGTAAGTGGATGCAACTTGAGATCATGCTCATGAGTGAAATGGTTCAGATTCACAAGAATGAACACCATATTGTCTCCCTAGTTTAAAAAATTGAAGGATTTGTAGGATCCAAAATGTATAATAGATAATATGAAGTGAAAAGGGAAGAAACATCTAAAAAGGGAAGATGGTAGCCATTGTTAATTTCCTATCTAGTTTTGAAACCCAGTATTATTTTCATTGTTTGGTTTTATTCTGTTTCATTTTATTTGATTTTATTATATCTGATGGTATGGGCAGCTATTTTGAAGATAATAACATATTATCATAGCTATTGTTTGTTTCCTATTATATTGTTTTGAAGCCCTGTATTACTTTCATTGTTTTGTTTTGATTAACTTTATTCTGTTTTGTTTTGTTTGATTTTATGTTTGATGGCATAGACAGCTACTTTGAAGATAACAAGAGGTATTATGTTGCCATTCTTGATTTCCTCTTATCTTATTTTGAAGTCTTATATCACATTCACTGTTTTGTTTTGATTGACTCTGTTATCTTTTGTTTTGCTTTCTGTGCCAGATTATACTGTAACAAGTTTATATGCTGAGTTTTCTGGGTCATGGAGCTATAGAATCTAGTGTGGATCTTGAAGCCATATAAACTAATGTGTTCTGGGTTTGCCTGGAGTCTGTATGTACAGGGACTGACACACAGACTATCTTTGCAAATATTAGTCAGGTGCCTGAGAGCATGGGGACCTGCATACAGCCTAGGGAGGCCTGGAGACTGGGTTGGTAGTTATAGGCCTGGAGCTGGGGGTCGTAGAAACTGATGCTGTTTGTGATCCTAGAGATGGGAATTGCCTGGATTGGCTTGGCAGTGGAGCAGGCCTGGACACTGGGTCTGCAGGAGCTTGCCTGGCCTGAAGATGGATTTGAAGCCTAGTGCTATGTATCTGACCTGGAGGTCTGAAACCGAGGCTATAGAGCCATTCCTGAAGGTTGAGCTTGTGAGATTTGGCCTGGAACTGGATTCCATAGCAAAGTAGGGTGCCCAATTAATTCTCCTTCTCCCCTGTTAAAGGTACATACCTGGGCTTGGGGAAGAGGTGACACAAGTAACATGAACCTGTCTTTCTTGCCTTCATCAATGGATCTTTTTCTATATTTGTGTTTTACCAGATTCTGCAATTTATCACTTGGATCTCTGGTATTTTCTTGCATGAACTATTCAAATTGATTTTTTGATGTTTCGTCAGTGGATGAGCCTAGGAAATTCCTATTCTACCATCTTGGTGATGTCACTCCTCTTATGTTTCAGATACTTATTTATTAATTTTTCTGCACCTCCTATTACATGCTCTGTGACAAATCCAGGAATGAACTTACTTTGTTCATTACTGAAGTTCAGACAGTCCTGAAATTTAGCCCAATAATACTTGTTCAAAAGAAGTTTTTAATTAATAAGAAATTCCACATTTTAATTATGAATTGTCCTAGGTAGTCTTTTTCCTCTGAACTTTATTAATGCCCCTGTCTCCAAGTCCTTGCATCTCGACTCTGTGACTATAGACTTTGCCTTTCATCATTCTCTCATGAGAATTTTCAAAGAGCACCTTATTAGAATATATTTGACCAGCAGCCGAACCCTTTCATTGCTGTACCTGCCCTATCGCCCATTTCCCCACTCAGCTAAACTGGGAAACACTCCAAAAAATAAGGCTGGGTGAGCAAAGGTAGAAAGTTCCAAAGCTTTCTGAGTTCCTTCCAGTGGGATTGTCCTAACCCGGTTCCTTCAGCCCCACAGATGCAGTGGAGACAGTGTGGTTCCCCACAGCACCCGTGAACCTCCAGGGAAAGCCTTCTCCTTTGGTTTCACTCTGTGACTAATGAATACTGATCATCACTAAGGTCACATGTTAGTAGGTGGCCTTTTCTACCATGCCTGAGTGCTGTACTGCATTTACCCAAGAGAAGTTCTGCCTTAGTAAAGCCTTCAGAAGTAGGACAGGATGGGTTACCAAATGTGCCTATGGTGTCTTATTGTCACTGCTCTGCTGGTATATTACCCTGGTCTGACTTGTCCTGTTGTTTAACTTATTTGTTAACCTTTCTTTCCTCCATCTCTGAGCCCCTTAGCTTCTTAGGTTGGACTCCAAGTGTGTCTTCCATTCTTTTTATTTCATAATATCCCAGACAAGCTGCAGGCCACAGCGAGTGCATTGGTCAGTGTTACCTAGAGGAAGATAATCAGAGAGAGAGAGAAAGAGAGAGAGAGAGAGAGAGAGAGAGAGAGAGAGAGAGAGAGAGAGAGAGAGAGATTAGATAGGCTTCTACTGTGGGAAGCTGAATAGTTCTACAGTGGTATTCAGCAGTCTTGAAAGTTGAGGAAAACAGTAGTTGTTTAGTTCAAGAAACCAGAAGCCTCAGAACCAGAAGGACCAAAGATGCAGCCTCAGTCTAAAACTAAGGCTTCGAAACCCCCTAGAGAGTTGGAGGTTTGAGTCCCAGTTCAAAGGGGTTTTTTGTTTTGTTTTGTTTTTACAGTACTGAGGAATGCCTTGCACGTGCTGGGCAAGTGCTGTACCACTGAGCTATGTCCCTGATTCTGCCACACATAACACAACGTTAATGTAGAAAACCCTGAAGATTTTGCATGCACACATAAAGAAAATTAATAGCTCCAATAAAGAAATTCAACAAAGTTGCCAGATATAGAATCAACATACAAAAATCAATTGCATTATCAAAAGGAACAATGAATCTGAAAAAAAATCTTAAAGAATAGTTGAACTAATTTTATAATACCTAATGAGATAGATAATTCTTTTTAAGGAAACAAGAGGCATTATGGTAACCATTGTTGATAACCTTGTACTCTGTTTTTACATCATGTGTCTATCCTTGGTTTTGACTAACAGCTTTATTTTGCCATATTTGACTTTATTCTCTTCCAAAAAAAAGTAATAAGAACTAAGGAGTAATAAAACCCAAAATGTGTAAATTTTGTTGTAAAAAAGAGAGGGAAAAAAAGTGCTCTAAAGAATACAACTGCAAGTGTGTTTAGGGGTGTTAAATAGCTGACCATATTAATGTTTTTGGTTAGATCATTAAACACAACTGTTTGCAGTCTCTCTGTTTGAATGTTCACTTTGTATGCTTTGATACTGTGACTTGAGCAACTATCTCTAAGATGATAATGTGTAATCTATTAACTGGTGATTTCTTATTGTTTTTTTTTTTTTTTGTAGTTCTGTATTACTTGTACCCTTACACCACTTTGTTTTGTTTTGTTTTTTTCTCTTTTTCCTTTTAAATAAAATTTAAAAAAGAATAGTTGAACTTAACATTATTGTTAAGAAGAATAAAATACTTAGGAATAAATTTATCCAAAGAGGCAAAAGACTTACATGCTTAGAACTACAATGTATTGCTGAAAGAAATTTTAAAAAGACATAAAACAGAAGAAAAAGCATCTGTGTTCATGAATTGGACAATATAATATTGTTAAGATCCCAATAGTACACAAAACAATATACATGTTTAATATGATCTATATTGAAATCATAATGATAGTTTTCAAAGACGGAGAATAATTCCATCCTAAAATTTATATAGAATGTCAAGGATCCCAAACTGCTATATGTTTTATGACAGAGAATAAAGTTAGTGGTCTTATACTTAACTGATTTTAAAACTTTTTACTCCAGTGATCAACACACTTTGGAAGTGGCATACATAGAAACCAATGGAATGGAACAGACAGTCCATAAATGAAGTCTCACATCTATGGCCAAAGGATTTTCAATAAGGGTACGAGGACCATTCAATGAGGACAGGAGAATATTTTCAAAAACTTTTGTCAGGAAAGCCTCATATCTACATCTAAAAGAATAAAGTTGTGTTCTTACTTCATACCAAATGCAAAACCTGAAGATCAATCAAAGACTTAAATACAAAATCTAAATTTATAAAGCTCTTAGAATTAAACAAGAGAAAAGCTTCATGGCACTGAATTTCACAATGATTTCTCAGATAGGCAATAAAAGTGGAAATAGATACATTGGAGTACATTAAAATTAAAAAACTTCCATGAATCAAAGGTCGCAATGAATAGAGTGAAAAGGAAATGGAAAAGAATATTTGTAAATTGTACATCCAATGAGCAATTCCCATGGAGAACTCCTACGGCTCAAAATCAAAATGATCCAAACTATCTAAGCTTAAAAACAAACAAAGGAGTTGCACAGACATTTCTCCAAACATTTTCAAGTCACTAATGAGCATAGGTAAAGGTGTTCAACTTCACTCGTCATTAGAGAAATGCATTCAAAACCATAATAAAGTCATGCCCTGCCCAGGAGGATGGCTGCTATATCAAAAACAGGAACTAACCAATGTTGGTAAGAGAAATTAGACAAATTAGAACACATGTGTGCCTCTGAGGGGAATGTCAAATGATTTAGACACAGCTAAAAATGTTATAATGATTCCTCAAAAAATTAAAAATAGAATTTCATAGGATCTATGAATTCATGCCTAAGTACATACCCAGAGGACCAGAAGCAGTTCAGATAGGTATTTGTACAACCTCACTTACGGCAGTGTTGTTCACAGTAGCCGAAACATGCAAGCAACCCAGGTGCACAAGGATGGCTGAAAGATAAACAGGATATGGAATATTATTTGGCCTTTAAAAGGAAGGGGATTCTAATGCATTCTACAATATATATGAACCTTACAGATCAAGCCAACTACAAAAAGACAAATCCTGGATTGCTTTACTTACATAAGATATCTGGTGTAGTTAAACTCACAGAAATGCAACATAGGATGCTGGTTTCCAGCGCTGGAAGGAGGAATAATGGGGAAATACTCTGTGACGGGCCTATGTTTTCAGTTTTGAGAAATGGAAAATTCTCTAAATGAGTTAGGCAACAGTGTACATAAAGTTAACACTCTTGAAATGTACACTTAGACCTGAGTTAAGGCAGTAAATATTATGTGCATTTGACCACAGTTTGAAAAAAACATCCAGAATCCACAAAAGGACCTCCACAATTGGCCCGTTGATCACTTTAGAGTTGTAGAGTTTTGTTTTCTTTGTGTGTGGTTGTAAATGTGCATGTATGCATGCTCATACACACACACACACACACACACACACACACACATTGATTCTTTTCACCTGACAGTGTTGGAGCATGTAGAGAGGCATAAATTATACCAGATGGTCAGAGTGAGAGAGAGAGTCCAGTCATTGCAGTGAAACTCAGTGATGCTCTTGTAATTAAGTGCTGAAAATGTCAAGAAATGTGGGGACAGAGTGAAATGTCTTTTTAAAGGGGCAGGTGTCTGAGTTGGACTTTGAAACATTAGTAGGAGTTTTACAGGCAGAGAAGGAGGATCAAAGCATATCAGGAGGAGAATAACATGGGATCCTGAAAGATTCAGATGTGCCTGAGGCAGGGAAGTCCAGCGACACATAGGGTGGGGGCAGGTAGTGATAAGACACAAGACAGTGGGGTGAGTCTGGGGTAAGAATTTGTGGGCTTCTGTTTTCTGGCTGTTACCCAGCAGAGGGTTCCTCCACTCTACCCAAAGGTGGTATTGCCCATTTGTTTTTAATGATGAGAATATTTCGGCTGCAACTTGACTCTTCGTTGACCACCAGGAATTAGCTGTCACTGCTGGAGTCCCACAGTAACCATGAAGACCACTGCTTGCAGCCCTGAAGAAGGGAATTGCTGATATCCTGGCTCTCAAAGAGTGGGGTCGTCTTTCTGTTGCCTTTGAAATCCATGCACTTGGAAGCAGTGATATCACGCATGTTGTCTTTGCCATCTAGGATATTTCCTGATACCTGCATTACAGGGAAAGAAATGAAATTGACTTGAATATTATACAATATTTCCCCTATTTTATTATGGAAACAATAGTATTTCAACATGGAACCTATATAAAAATGATCAATGAGGTACTTAAATTCTCCTTTTCTCCTAAGTCTTCAAAACCCAGTGTGTGTGTGTGTGTGGGGGGGGTCATTAGAGAATATGTTTACAGCACATCTCAACTCAGGCAATCCACATGTTGCATATTCAGTAACCATGTGTTGCCAGTGGCCACTGTCTTGTGAGCAGGTCTGGGACATGCAGTGGTATCAACCCAATCATAATAGCTATGCGGTTCTCGAATTCTTTGGTTGGAATAAAACATGATCAGCATGAACATTCCTTCTTAAGACTTTGCACTCAGCACAGATCAAATTGTTTCTCTGGCATTTAGGAAGGTTTAAGCTGACAGAGTATGATTTTCACCAACACTTTCACTTGCCAGGATCATATAGTATGTAAAAACTGTGCAATCATGTCAAATCATGGTAATCAGTGCCAGCAATCAACTTGTCAGGGGTGTGCACGCTGACTCTACCACCTCTGCTTGCCAGCCTTCTGTGTGGATGTTCTTTTTCATTCATCCCAGGCAGCAGAACCAAATCCCTGTTTAGGGTTAGGTCTGCTGGCCTGCTGGTGTAGGTGAGATTGAAATTATAAAAGAAATTGGCCTGAAGGGTAAATGAGGAAGTGATCATTAATCTCATTAAATGTTGTGTGTATATACATGAGCACGCCCCAGACCCTTTGGTAGATCAGTTTGCCTTTCTGTGTGCACTGCAGCCCAAATGAATAGTTCTTTCAGTCACAGTTTAAGTATCTTCTACTGCTGTTCAAATTTCTCCTCATTGTACGTTTTGCATAGTTTCAGTGTACAGATTTGGAACTCTTGAATCACACATGATCTTTTTCTCATTAGCGGAATTTCCTCTGCAAGCCATATGTTGTTCTCCTCTTAAAATACAAATGATTTGTTTTCATCATAACCAGTTAAGTTCTTGCCAAAGGTAGGAATTAAGCTTTCAAGATGGCGGCTCTGCTAGCACAACTCTCCAGTCAAGATAACAAACTGCTTGGAAACCACAGCAGTAAGAAAGAAAACAGGACCCGAGCCCAGGGGTTTAGCACTGTTTTCAAGCTTCGGAGAAAACAAAATCCTAAAAACAACTTATTAAACAACACACACTTGTGTTCAAAAGAAGGACTGGTTTTTCCTTATCTCTTAACTTTTATTTCTTTACAGATGAATCTTTTCCAAAATGTAAATGGTTATAAAGGAAAAGATTGTGCTTTTTAAAACGTGGTAATTAAACAGATAGGGGAAGCAAGGTGTAAGGATTGTAAAGCTTGAGGCTGGCAAAAATAGCCAGTCTCCTTGCATCTAATTATGTAACTTGGAAACATCTAGAAAGAACACAATTTGGACACATATATTGAAAGGGATGATAGTTCTGGATGTAGTTTTAGGAGAGCCTAAAGAGGGGTTTTACATGACACATTTTGCTTTCTGAGGACCTGGGACAGCTACAGGAAGTGAGATGAATGTAGGAAGTGAGATACTCATAGGAAATAAGAAACTTGGCTGCTTTCCCCAGCCTGGGTAAAGCAGAGGTTCACTTGGAGGAAACCAACACCATTTTCTTTAAGCATTATAAAACAGCATACCTACTTTACTACATTAGAGGCATCACAGACATAGGTACCCAAGCCTATACCTTGGCTTTTTACTCTTAAATTTTCACCTTTTTCTTTTTTACTTATTGTAGGAATTGGAGCCTTGTCTGTTTTACCATTGCTGATCTTTTCTTTTTGGCTAAACTTGGAAAACTCCTAACTGATACTACTTGATTTAACTTTAGCACTCATGAGTTCTTCTTCTTCTTCTTCTTCTTCTTCTTCTTCTTCTTCTTCTTCTTCTTCTTCTTCTTCTTCTTCAAGCTTGTTGGAATTTTGATTGAGATCATGGTAAATATATAAATCAAGTTGGTGGGAACTGACATCTTAACAGAACTGAGTCTTAACACATCTTGACATATAAACATGACCCATCTGTCCATTTGGTTGGGTGTTTGATTTCTCTCAGCATTATGTTATACTTTTTAATGTACAGATATTGGCACATCTCTTGCCAGATTTACCACTTTTTTGATGTTAAAAATGCATTGCTTTTACACTTTTTCCATTTTGATACTTTGTTTTTAATTTCAGGTTTTATGTTTTCTTGATAATATTTAAAATACAATAGATTTTATGCTAATTTTATTCTCAGCCTTGTAAAACTCATTATGTCACTTCTGAACTTTTTGTTTCCTGACAATAGATCAAGTCTGCAGATAAAGACAGCTTTACATTTTCTGCCCAATTGACATCGATTCTTTTTCTTGCCTTGTTGCATTGGCAATAGCTTCTATACTGTTGAACAGAAGTGCAGAGAATAGATACCCTTGCTTTCTCAATGATTTCGTCTTTTGCTCTTTAATCTGATAAAAGCGATAGACATTTTTGTAGATGCCCTTTGTCAGGTGAAGAATTTCACCTCCATTCCTGGTTTGCCAAAGTTTTTCACCAGAAATGAATATTGGATTCTGCCAAGTGCTTTTTAAGAAATTGTTGAGATGATGCCACTTTATTTGCTTATCGTTTGTTGCTCTTGGCCAGAAGCTGGATCTGGGGCAGTACTTAAAATGCTGTGCCTTGGTTCTCTTGGGGCTCTCTTAGGGTTCTGTTGGTTTCATCAGGCTGCTGTATGAGCATGAGGGCTGCCCTGTGGGGCTGCCCAGTGTCTGGCTACCTGTGCTTTTGGTTTTATAAATTAGCATATACTAATTGTACAGATGATTGGGGTTCCATGTGATATTTCCATACATGCATATAGCACTATACCTCTGTATCCAAGGGCTTTCTTTGGCCAACAAGGCATGTTTAGCCTGTCCAGCAGAAGTCTGAAAGTGTGGAGAATATTTCCCTTGTCTTGAAATCACCCTTACCTGTGGGAGCTGGTTTATCCGCACCCTGGTTCCTTTGCCTCAGGAGTACATGCTGCACTCTGCTTTGCAGAATGCCCTATGGTATGAAACTCTGGTTGTGTGTAGTAGTAACCAGTCTAAAACCCACTTCTATTTATTGTTCCCATGTAACTTTCTCATTCCTGTACTACTGGTAGTCCCGAAACATTACTTGCCTCTGCTTTGCATCAGTGCCTGCTCTGGAAGAACCCAAACAAAAGCAGGGGCTATGTGGGGACAATTCACAAGCCTTAGGAAGGGTAGAAATCCCTTTTTAATGTAATATTATGAAAGAGGAAAGAATTACTGCCCGAAAGCTCTAATCTAAAGATTAGAGAGAAGCCTTGAGGGAAATGATCACAAAATAATCAAATCCATGATGATCTCAGTAGAAATAAGCCAGCAAATGAAGAGTTCAGTCCAGGAAAGCAGATTTGCTTAGATTTTCCTCTCTCCAGCTGTTTCTCCCAATCATTGTATTTATGTAAGCAAGAAATGGATGCAGATATTGGAACTGTGGCTCAATAGCCTGAAGTTGGCTTTGGAAATAAACTAGGCAGGTCTTAGAAGGACAGAAACGATAAGAAGCCAACAGAGGACTCACGTGGACACCACAGAGCCAGGCACCTTGGAAAGGAGGCCACAGCCTCAAAAAGAAAGAAAACAAGACAGCTCTATGATGCAGGGGCCGCACCCACAAGGGCCAGCCTTGAAAGGACATTGCTGCCAGCAAACAGCATGAAAATCATGAAAACAAACAGGATGTTTAAAGTCAATTGGGCAGGAGGAGATCTCAGAGAAGCTTGCTGTTTTGGCAGATGAAAGCTTTGAAAATCTTTCTCGTTCTGTCCTTTCGGATCAGCTGCGGCGAGTTGCGGTTAGCAGGCTGGGAGAGACGGTGAAGCCCTGGGGACAGTGTGCTTCAACGTGACCGACAAATGGGGATCCAGCAGTGATTTCCAGAGGGACTTCCGTCTTGCTGGGTGCTGTCCACCTCTGCAGTGCGCAGAACCTCCATCCCTGGAGCCACAGATGGCCACTGAGCATTCCAAAGGGGGCCAATAGGACTGAAGCACTGAATTTTTACTTTTCCTTCATTTTAATCACTGAAAATATAATTAGCACCCATGACTGGAGGCTTTTATAGCAGGCAACCCAGGACTGGAATAGGCACCCCAGTGTCATTTGGAGTGTCACAGAGGACCTGCCTTTTCAAGACATGACATGGGACAGGGCTGGAGGTTTGGAAATAGCCAATGTTGTTTCTCTGTTTTTTAAAGGGAAATGAGACCCTGGAAAGTAGGTGTGGCCAGGGCCTTACGATATGTGAAGCAGTGCTCCACAGTGAAGAGCTCCTATGCCTACCTGGTCCGTGTGCTATGGTCACCTGGGAGCTGGGCCATCGGCCCTGGTGGAGCTCAAGCTTTGTGGGGTTGCATTCAGACAAAACAGTTTTGGGATTGCTAAGTGAAGGGCACCTCTGGTGGAGGATATCCTTACCACAGCATGGCTGGGGAGCACCTTCAGGCCCCTTACATTTATCATTCCTTCTCTCCTTCAGGACATAGTGACCAAGTAAAACACATGACATCCTGTGGGAGCCAGATGGCGAATACAGATTCAGTTTGTGTCCTCATCTGGATGGAGAAAGTAATTTAGCAAGAGGAGCAGATGTCAGACCAATAACTATATTGCTTTACTTAACCATAACTATAAAAATAATGACCATAGAAAGAACAGAGTGTGGTGAGAACCAATAACGCAAGCTCAGGCTCACCTGAAGACACTGCAGTGGCCTTCCCGTGATGTCACTTAGAAGTGATTGTGTCAGAGATGCTGCAGTGGGATGAGGAAGAAAGAGCATGCCAGGTTGAGGGAATAGTACATGAACTTGCCTCGGGGATTTGGAGTATTCTGGGAGCCAGAAGAATGCCAGTGTGCTGGGATGGAATGAAGGGATTATTGTCAAGTAGGAGAGTGTACAGACAGGAGACCCCAGTGGTGTTTTCCTAACCTTTATGAAGTATGATCAAAACCAATGGTGATGTTAGTTATTTTTAATTTAAACATTCCCGGTATTGCTGGATCAATACTTGTGAATCCTGTGGTCAAGCACAGTATGAGGAGTGAGCCTCATGATCCAAGGGATGAAGGCAGAGGTGCCCAGCTTTCCTGTGCACCTCCTGACTCAGTGCCTCTGCCAGCCTAAGGGCCAGACAGCACACTGCTAGAACATGGTGCTGGAGTCAGCACAGCTTAGTTCACAAATGAGGAGCGTGAAGCTCAAGGCAAATGTGGGACTTGACTAAGGTCACCTAGCTGGCTAAGAGCAAAGGGAAATTTACCCTTGGCCACCTGGCAGCCTTGCCTTACTGGGAAGGAAAAAATCCTGCAGTTGCTGCCAGGGAATTCGGTATCTGCTCTATGTGCTATGTTCTCTCCTGGGAGCCAGAACTGTATCAGAGACCACATAGTCCTAGTGGGGATCAGTTTTTGTGAACTTTTATTCAAGTAATGAAGTATTGGGCTGGGTAGAGCTGATGACCTTTCTAGTCATGGAAATCCTTAGGTTCTTAATACATGGTCATGTAGATAAAACCGGAAAAATAAATGGCTCATGAAAGCTACTAAGTATACATGTTTGCCAAATGCAGCTTTGATGGGCAATGCCAGGAAAGAAGACACCTGTAGTCTCAGGTGCCCTGGTTTTGCCCACTTCCTTCTCTCCCCATAATCTACTTTTTACCTTGTACCATTGTTAATAAGAACTTTTTTTTTTTTTGGTAATTTGAGTATTCTGTGCACAAGTCAGTGTGAACAGAATAGTTGCTGATGGGGTCCAGGGGATTGTTTAGGTAAGATATGTCCTTAGTGTGAACAGAATAGTTGCTGATGGGGTCCAGGGGTTTGTTCAGGTGAGATATGTCCTTAATGTGGCCTCACCTCTTGTACTGCGTGCTGCCCCCATGGCTGGGGATGTGAAGGGCTTCTCCCTGGGAGCCTCGCTCTTCCCCGGGTAAACGGCAGTTCCTGGTGCCCAAGCAAGATGGTCTTGCACTCTTGGCTTCTCCCAAGCCTATTTTTGGTGAAATTCATATCCTCACTCCTCATTCTTAGGACAGACAGACAAGATAGCAGACACACCCCAAGGTGTCCCTCCCCAGTGAGCAGCAGTGAGTGTCCCAAGTGACTCTCCTCCCATCAGATGACCTCTTGCTGCAAAACATAAATTTCCTTTATGTCCCTCAGAAGCCCCCAGCTTGTCTGGATTCTTAACTCCAAGGCCACCCCTGGGCACTCTACACACTCCCTGCTCCTGGTGTTCCTGGAGGGTCCTTTTCTAGTCTCTCCAATATGGCGGCTTGAGCAAGCATCTGCTTGTTGCTGATTCCTGGGACACCCACTGTGGAGGCTTCTTTTTTCAGCTGTCCCCTAGCAAGCCAGGAACCCCAAGCACCCCCAGCACCAGCATGTCAGTCTCCATCTCTTCTGATTGTTTTTGGGAAAGTAAAACTTACAGCCAGGAAAATAAGATCCATGCTTGAGAAAACAAACTTCTGATGAACCTCTACTGGTGGCATCCTGGTTGTCTCGAATTCCTTTTCATTTGAGGCTGAGAATACACTAATATCCAAAATGCTGTGCATACCCTGATCATGTGTCTGGAAGGACCAGTGACAGTAATAAGTCAACGAAGTCCTTGTACTAGGTCACAATACTTCTGCATGATTTCAGCTGTCTACATCTCCGCAACTGTTATTTTCTCTACATTTTCACTAAAAAGCATCCTGACATAAATCACCTAACCCCCAATATTGCATTTGGCATCAGCATGGTTTCCAAGCAGGTTAAAACAAAATCACAAAGCCAGAGGAAGCATTTGAAGAATTTAAATTTGATTTCTATGAAGGAAAATTATCAAAAGATGCAGCTGCCTGGGCTAATGGGATTGCACACACTGGACAGTCTAAAATGAAGGTTGATTTTTTTTTAAAAAAATTCTTTTTGTAGGGAAACTTTGAGTAAAAATAATGAAATAGTTTTAACATATGGCTTTGGAAATGTATTCATGTTTGTTCAGCGAATGATTTCCTGTGCGGAAGGACTGTATTAATAAATACTCTGTCAGCAAAGGGAATTTCAAAAAGGAACCTCTGAAAGTCTGATTTTGAATTGCATCATGGAACTTGCTTAAATGTTGCGCCTGCCCCCCTTTCTCATCTGATTGCTTTGCAAAGCCCTTAGAATTCAGTCTAAGAGGCTTAACTGACTTCAGTAATATTGGGGTGACCAACCCAAAATACTCAGTATTTCATTTCTAGTGCTCTTAAGTATGTATTAGCTGTGTGTGTGTGTGTGTGTGTGTGTGTGTGTGTGTGTGTGTGTGTATAAGAGAAAGAGCTAGAGAGAATATATTTTACCATTGGTGCCAAATCATACCACATCTGGAAGATTCCATTTTCTTTGAAATTCCACAGTAGTATGCTTGTACTTACATAGAACACTTGTGAAATACAGAGGATTAAGTTGCATTAGAATTTGAGAGAAGTTTTTTCCTGCCCCCTCTTTTTCTTTAGTATCTGTTCACAGACTCACATAATTGATGTTTAGCTCTTCATCTTGAGGTTCAGCACAATTCAGTTCAAAAGTGCATGTTGGGACCTCATCTGTGTCAGTCCAGCCTGACCATGTAGCTCTTCATCTTGAGGTTCAGCACAATTCAGTTCAAAAGTGCATGTTGGGACCTCATCTGTGTCAGTCCAACCTGACCAAATAGGATGAGATTGCTACCTTCAAGGAATTTCATGGTAAGCACATATGTCCATATACTTACTAGAGCAAAGTGACAGTGCATCCGGGAAGGTGGAAACCAGATACAGGAGCATGACCAGATACAGGAGCATGAGGGGACAGAATTAGCTGCAGGAGTCTGAGGATACAGCATGGCTCCCAGTTTCCCATGTCCTCAGTGGCCAGGCCACCTGGACTGGGATCAGGCAGGGATTAGCTTGGGAGTCCCGATGCAGAGGTGAGGTTATTTGTGCTGTAGAATCTCCCACCTCTGTGAGAAGGTGTTAAGTCACAGGCCATCCTCCAAGACCAGCTGCAGACTCCCATCATGGATCGGTCATGGCCCTCTTTCTTGTTGATCCCTGATGATGGTGAACTGGGCAACTGCTACTGTCCCATGAGGTTGTGGTCAGTAGGACACCTGCTGACTGTTACCTGTGGGTCTGTTTCAGGAGACTGAGCAGAAAGGTGGGAACTCTTGGAGTTTGTTGACCAGGGACGGGCACCCATTCATTTCAAGAGAGCCCCTAAATGAGTAGTGGGAGTGTTGGCCTTTCTGTGGAAGCTTTAGGGGAACAGTTCCGAAAAGGTCCCCAAAGAAGACCAAGGAAAAGAGCAAGCTATTAGGCTTTTCTGTGACATAGTGGAGGTGGGGATATTGGGACCATTGGAAATGCCCTTCAGATCAAGAGTTTGTCATTTTTAGAGTCTCTGCATTCCAGTGCTGTCCTCATTTCTATGTCCCTCCCGGGAGCTGTGGAGGAGCAGGCTGTGCTTTAATGGACCCATAGCAGCTGCTCCAGGCATCCGGGGGGCCACCTGGCCAGGCGGAGCTTCCTTTCATGTCAGAATCAAAGGACGGAAAATAACAACAAAGTTCTGGCTTTAGTAGAGAACGGCAGGAACAGAGCAACAGACAAAGAGCTTAAGGAGAATAAACGAATCACAGAAGTGTCTATTTTTAGAGTTTTTACTTTTGGTTAACCTCAGGCATGGAAAGAAGAAAAGGCAAAAATACTAAAGAAGAAGAACAACAACAGTAGTTACCTTGTATGTGGGCCAATTTTCTCTTCTTGTTTCATGTATGTAGTTTCCCTTCCTCAGCCATATTAGTTGCTGAACCTTCTGTATCTTAGCAAAGAAATAATGACAATAATGTGCCTCCATCATGGGATCTGTGCCCACCCACCCCATCCATAGGTCCTTCCACTTCTTTTTCCTTTGGTGGAGGTTTGCCCATGCCAAGAAGGAAAGCTGCTGACGGCTCCAGATTCTCCTAGAGGTCAACCTATAAATCTGGTTCCTCCTTTGAGATTTATCTGTAACTCTTTAAAAAATACTGTTTGCAGAGTCACTTCTAAGCATGGGAGTGGAAACCAGCTCTCAGTACCTCAAAATAAGTGGGAGGAAAAAGTTAAGCCCAAATACTTCAGAAATTAGGAGTTTTTATATTTTATTTCTGACTTGTTTGAAAAGAAATGCATGTTTATTGGAAAAAACCTTGTAAATACAAAGCAACACTATAAATGCAAAGAAAAAAATCCAACAACTTTATCACTCAGTTATGCCATATTAAAAATACATAGATTTTGTTATTCACACAAGATTAGTATATGTGACGATTTTCTCCCTTTCTCCATAGTAAGATTGCTTTCATTTCTTGATAGCGTTCTGATGACCATCCTTGTGTCAAAATTGATGGCTCTGCTTTTGCTTGTGTTATTGGGGGAAATTCCTAGAAGGAAATTACTGGCCAAAGGTTGTTTTCAGAGAAATCCTTTGGGTATGAAGTACATCCTTATAATGTGGCCAACAAAATACAGAGTGTTTCACCTAGGTACTTTGGTGCCCTACACCTAAGATACATAGGATTAAAACCTGGTTCTGAGGGTGGACATTGGAAGGTGCTGTGATACCTTAGAGGACCTGAGGTCACCAGATGGGTGCTGTTGGAGGCTGTTCTCCCACAATCCTTGAGATGTCTCAGGGACTGTTAGGAAAGGAGCAAGTCAGCCCTATTGCCCCTCCTGCGTCCTGGCTCTCTTTGGGAACATCCTCCATCCACCATCAGTCCATGGCCCCTTTCCAGGATCATTGGACCTTGAACCTGCAGAACCATGACCTAATATAGACCTACTTTTCTCTCTAGATGGACTATTTCAGGTATGTCCTTATGATAATGAAGAGCTGACTTGTAGAACTGTCATGCATTTTCACTTTCATTGAGGAAACATTCACTGAGCTCGTTGACTGTAAAGGAGACACCATGATGAAATGGAAACTAGGTTTCACTAAAGGGAGAAAGCAATCAAGAATCACAGAGATGTTTCTGGGGAGCATTTGGTTAAGAGCTCAGCACTCCTGGGCATTGCTGTTGAGAACAACAGGTGAGAAGGGGCCCTTATCACTTCTTTAGGTTGCAGGGGCCTGTTACAGCCAGAACCAAATGGCAAAGGGACACCTAACAGTAACCTTCTCCATGCAGAGCTCCTTCAGGGGCACAGGATAGCAGGGACCTTTGTGAGGGTAAGGGAGGTAAAGACTGGCTAAGAGACAGTGAGGTAGCCAGCAGTTAAGGAAACAAACACAAGTGCAAACATGGACGTGGGAACCTGGGAGGCAGTGACCCACTCAGTCCAGTGAAGAGAAGGTGTCAGCTTCCAGATGGGACACATGCCCTAGGACGAGAATGTTCTATGCCCAACCAGTCCAGCAGACTGGAAAAGGAGAAACTTAGGAAGATTGCAGTGCAGCTAAATTAAAAAAACAGATGGAAAAGGGACCCAAGTGGATAAATACCCTACACAAACACAGCCAGAAAGGGAGATAGCCCAATAACAATTTTGAAAACTGATGCAACAAACTTTTAGATCCATAGTGTAAGATACTACACCTTCATCTTAAAATGACGGTTGGGAAGAATTCTAATGACACAGGAGAATGTTGAGGTATTAATGCAATATATTCATAAAGTACCTTAGAATAGAGTGGTCCACATGTTACCATTGGCTGTCTTTTGGTAGTAGGATCACAGTTCTCGTTTTTCTTTTGCTTTTTGACTCTTTCAAATTTTTAATGATATATACATTATGTCTCTGATCTGAAAAACATATAAACACTCCCTTGAATGCCAGAATTAAAATGCCTTCATTGCACAGGTTGTGCAGGAGCAGCTGTAAAATAGGGGCATTTGTGAGAAGCCAGTGTCATACAAGGAGCCCGAGACTTGATCTAACATCTTCCTAGAGGCCTAGGAGAAATGTTGTGAAGAAGCAGAAAGTGGGATACCTAGCGGAGAAGCAAACCCCTGCCTTGACAAAAAGTCATGAGCCGATGTCCTTGAAGAGCATGACTCCCCGTGCAGTTGTGGCCACCAAAAGAAGATGAGCGAGAGAAAGAGTAAGAAGCAGACACTTTTCTGTGTATCTCAGGACGCTTCAGAGGAACCGCGGATGCATTCTGGGCTGCTGGGTGAGATGAAAGCATGTGTTGCAAAAAGATGGTCAGAGGAAGAGAAAACTTCAGGTGACAGTGAGAAGGCTTCGATCATGGACTGATAAAAGGCTGGCCCTGCAGGAAGTGTGCCACTTTGTCCATGAGCAAGTGGGAAAGTAAGAGTGAGTCTGTCCAAGAGCTCCTATTCTGAGGGGTCCCACGTCCCTGTCCTTCCTGCCTCATTGCAGGCTCCTCTCGACTCCTGGACAAAGGTGACTTCCTGGCTGCCATGGAGAAGGTGGACAAAGGTGGCTCCCACCTGCCATGGAGAAGCCTGCTGTGCCAGTGTCATCAGGCAAGTGTTCCTGAGTATGTCCTTGCATGTATATGTTACTACTCATCCCTCTTCTGTAGACAGCAAATCCACTACAGGTTCCAACCTAGGTACTCTTCACCCGGGGCCTGGATATGGTCCTTCTTCAAGTTCCAGCTTTAGCAGAGAGTATGGGTTTGCAGGGGACAGTGCCTCTGTAATCTGACACCTCTTCTTTCTCTAGCATACATCTTCAGGACTCTGTGGTGTTCTCATGGCTGGCAGGATGACAAATTCAGTATTTGGGAAAAGTCAGGGTGTATTTGGACTTTGCCTCAGACATTACCTGCCAGACCCATGATCCTTCATTGCAGTCCTAGGTTCTGGATCTTTTAAGTGCCTTGGGCAGCAGGAAGTAAGTTGGGTTTCCCAGGCAGCTGACAACTGTGGCAGTGGGAGCAGTCTTGTTTTGCTGCATGAGTGAGCCAGGCAAGCTTGATGTGGGAGTGATCAGAGGAAAACAAATAGGGAGCAGCAGGGTGTCACTTGGGAAGTCTCTCATCTACTGCCTTGCAATACTTGGGCCACCTTTCTGTCACTTATAATCACTGTGAATCACGCCTTTGAGAAGCAGAAGCCTACACTTTCCACTCTGGCGGCTCCAAGGCAATTGCTCTGCAGTACACACACGCTGTGGCTGTGGGCATCGGAACCTCGCCTTCCCTATCCCACTTCCAAAGGCGTAGAGTTCTGTTTCTTACATAGTTGGCGAACATTGAGATCATCCCAGGCCCTGTCACGGTGGGAATAATTCACAGTATGAGCTTTAAAAAAGGGTCCCAAGAGCTCCCACCTCCCTCTATCCTTTGCTTTGCTGTACTGCACTTCCAACGGGGGTCATGCCTCTGTGCGCAACCAGCTGGGAAACATTCGCAAGCTATTTAATTACTGTATTATTGAGTATAGCATCAGGCAAATTTCAAAGCCTAGTAACTGTAAGGTCTGGTGCATTTGGCCTGTGGATTTATGCTGTGCCACTTTTGTTGGAATTCATCTGATACATCTTTATCTCAACCCTAATGACATTAAGCCCTGATGAAATTACTCAGGCAGAAGGGATGACCCAGACAGAGGAAGAAAAGCTGGGTTGGAGTGGCAAGACAGAGCTGAAAATTTCTTGATAAAACCTTCCTGTTGATGGTATTTCTATTGGGATTGCATATAGAAATACCATCAACATACCTTATAGATCTAGAGAAATCACTCCTAAATTTCATCTGGAACCAGAAGAGACCTAGAATCGCAAAGGCAATTCTAAGCAGCAAAGACAAAGCAGGAGGCATCACAATCCCTGACTTGAAGTTATACTACAAAGCAACAGTAGTAAAATCAACATGGTATTGGAATCAAAACAGAGCTGAAGATCAGTGGAATAGATTAGAAGATACAACCACAACTACGAACACACTCAACCACCTTATTTTTGATAAAGGAGCCAAGCAGGTTCACTGGAAGAACGACAGTCTCTTTAATAAATGGTGCTGGAAAAACTGGCTCTCCATTTGCCGAAAACTAAAGCTAGACCCATGTCTATCACCATGTACTAAATTAAAATCTAAATGGGTCAAAGATCTGAATATTAAAACAGAAACACTAAATCTATTGGAAGACAAAATAGGTAGAAACCTTGGAGACATAGGAGTAGGTAAAGAATTCATGAACAGGACTCAAACCGCACGGGAAATACTTCCCAGAATCAATAACTGGGACCACTTCTTATTAAAAAGTTTCTGCATGTCAAAAGAAATCTCCAGCATAGTGAAAAGAAAACCCACAAACTGGGAAAAGATTTTAGTGAACTCTCTCTCAGACAAGGGCCTCTTGTCTAAAACATACAAAGAATTAAAGAAACTCAGACCTCCGAAATTCAAAGATCCAATCCAAAAATGGGCATCTGAGATGAATATGCAATTCTCAGATGAAGAAATGCAAATGGCAAATAAATACATGAAAAAATGCTCATCATCATTGGTCATTAGAGAAATGCAAATTAAAACCACACTGAGATACCATCTCACTCCTGAAAGAATGGCCAGGATCAAGAAAACCGACAACAAATGCTGGAGAGGCTGTGGGGAAAAAGGAACTCTCCTGCACTGCTGGTGGGAGTGTAGACTGGTACAGCCTTTGTGGAGATCTGTCTGGAGATTTCTCAAAAAGTTGGGACTGGAAATCCCATTTATTCCAGCTATTCCACTTCTAGGCATATTCCCAGAAGAACTGAAAGCATCATACCACAGTGATATATGTGCACCTATGTTTATAGCAGCACAATTTGTAATCGCCAGATCTTGGAAACAACCCAAGTGCCCATCAACTGAGGAATGGATAAAAAAGTTGTGGTATTTCTATACAATGGAGTATTATTCAGCTATAAAGAAGGATCACATTGAGATATTTATCAATAAATGGGCACAGCTTGAGACCATACTCATAAGTGAAATAAATCAATCTCGCATGTGTGAATACCGAATAGTTTCCCTAATGTAAGTAATGATTCAAATATATAAAAATATGTGGTAATCATGATTCCCCATTAGGTGGCCTTGAAGCCTTATAAAGTTTTCACTCATTAATTAGAAAGGCTTTATTCTGGGCTTCTTGATATGAAAATATTTGAAGCTAGAGTATATGAAGTTTTACCCAAATATTTCAAGGAAAAAGACACTATGGTAACTACTATTAAGTCAGGTTATAAGGTGGTGAAGTACTAGGTTATTGAAACAGTCATGCTGTGACCTCTATTGTTATATTGTTATGTCCTGTTTTATCTCAATCTCCCCCTTATTGTTTCAAAAAAAAATTATTTAGTCATTTCTTATGTTTGTCTTAATTAAAGAAAAAATTCAAAAAAATTAGGATATATAAATAGTAACTCTTTTCGATTTCCTATTAACTTGTTTTGAAGTCCTGTAGTACTCCCACGATCTTGTTTTGACTGATTAGACTCTGTTCCATTCTATATGATAGTATCAAGTTTGAAGACATAGGCAACTACTTTGAAGACAATAAGATTCACTAAGATACCCATTCTGGTTTGACTATTGTCTTCTTTGGAAGTCCTGTAATATTTACAATGCCTAAGTTTTATTGGTCTTGTTCTCTACTGTTTTGTCCAACTTTATAATATCTAATAAGATAGACAATTCTTTTTAAGGAAACAAGGGACAACGTTGATAACCATTGTTGATAAACTTGTACTCTGTTCTACACCATGTGCTATGTCTATCCTTGGTATTGACTGACAGCTTTGTTTTGCCATATTTGACTGTATTCTTCCCCCCCCCAAAGAAAGTAATAAGCACTAAGGAGTAATAAAATCCAAGATGTGTAAATTTTGTTGTAAAAAAGAGAGGGGAAAAAAAAAAAAGAAAAAGAGCTCTAACGGATATAACAGCAAGTGTGTTTGGGGGTGTTAAATAGCTGACTTTATCAATGTTTTTGGAACATTGAACACAGCTGTTTGCAGTCTCCCTGTTTGAATGTCCACCTTGTGTTCTTTGATACTGTGATTTGAGGAACTATTTTCAAGAAAATAGTGTGTAATCTACTAGCAGGTAATTTCTTACTGTTATGGTTTTTTGTTTTGTTTTGTTTTGTTTTGTTTTGTAGTTCTGTATTGCGTGTACCCTTACGCCGCTTTGGTTTGTTTTGTGTTTTTCTCTTTTTCCTCTTAAATAAAAAAAAAAAATTATAAAATTTTATGGAGAAAAAAAAAAAAAAAAACCTTCCTGTAAGACAGGGATAGGAAAATAAAGAAGATTGTGACCATTCAATTTCCCTCATGGGTGAAAGGTCAAATTGAACAAGAAGAGGAGGAGAAGAAAGAGAAAGGGGAGAAGAGGCAGCACCAGCAACCAAACCCCAAAGCAGCGATATCCTGGTGAAATACTTTCAGCTTATTTTCAGTGGCACTTTGGCCCAGTATCTTCCAAGGGAGGAGGAAATAGGCTGTTTGCTCATAGCCTGCATCCCCTGTTCTTCCCCATATGTGAAGCCACAGTTAAACAGCTTGCAGATCATTACCTGTCTGGCTCTTGGCCACAGAGCTCCCAGTAAATGGCCAGTTGATGCTATGTTGTAGACCTCCTTCTCTCCCACATAGCTCTGTTGGACACACCTCAGTGTCTTCATGATAAATATAATGATAAATGCATCCAAACTGGAGGATTGCCATCCAAGCGTGCCATCCCTACCTCTACCTCTACCTGTGACTGCTCTACCTAGTCAACAGCTGGGACATTCCTCAATCTGTCGGCACCTGAAGTAAGGCTCATCTTTCTTCTAAGTCACTGAGAAATCACAGAGGTCTAGAGCTGGGGCTAGATTTTTCCGAGCACTGCCCTGGACTTGTGGGTAGTTATATTTCAGTTTTATACCTTTTTGAGAAAAGGAGAAAGAAAATAGAAAAAATAAAAACATGGATAATTCTCTGGTTTATGATGTTGCATGGATTTTCCTTGGCATGCAATGAGTCCTGATCTTATAAATAAATCAGTGATCATAGACATTGGGATTCTTGGTCTCTGTGACATTAGACAAGAGCAGAAGAATTGCAGACTGAAAAGTTAGAAAATTTTCCCAATTCCTCTTCAGTTAGATGAGTTCTGAGTTCCCAGAGGGCCTCTGAGCCGCCCAGTAGGGAGCCCAGTTCTTAGAGATGCTGGTCCAGGAAGGTGGCTGGACCAGGTGTAGTGCAAGCTGCAGTTACGCTCACCACCTACTCTGGTTGTTTGCTCTGGCTTCTAGAAGGTGAGAAAGAGGCGCAGGAGAGTGTGAGAGAGAGACTGATACTTGCAGGGCTGGCTTCATGGAGATAAAGGGGGCCCACTGACCAGGAGGTGCCAGAACACAGCACTTCTGCAGAGCAAGGGATTTGTGAGGAGAACAGAGAATGAGGAAGCTGGCAGCTATTTTGAGACCAGTCATCCAGTCCATGATCACTGGTCTTTTGAGTTTATACAAGGTTCCTTTTGCTTTTGCAGCCAAGAGCCTTTTGGTCTGGAATGGTGTGTTCTGTAAACAGGAATTAAACTGGACCAGTAGATTAGGGGTATCAGGATTTTTACAAGGCTAAGAGAATGTGAAAAAGGCTCAAAACTCATGAGAAGATGTCCTTTGGACTTGTCCTTACACCTTCTGTCAAGGATATCCAGTCAACATGTTTCCCTTGGCCCTCAGTCCCACTTTCGTAGCACATAGCATGTCAGTCAGCTTCCCATCACCATAACCACCTTGCTTCACCTGCGAGAAGCAAGCTCTGAGGAGAAAAAATGTTTTTTCCTCACAGTTTGGGAGGCTGCATTGTCTTTGGGCCACTGACCGGGTAGCATGGCAAGTCAGCAACGTGAGGTGAAACAGACATGCTTGCCTCAAGGAAGCAGAGAGCACAAAGAACGGGCTGAGGCCCCATAGTCATCTTTAAGGGCACATCCTCAGTGACCTGGAGACCTCATACTAGGTTCCATCATACCTTAGGCTCCACCATACCCTCTAATACCAAAGCCATCCCGGGCACCATGTCTGTGACACCTGAATGCCAAGGATCAAGACTGTGATCCTGACAATGACATTTAGATTTGCAGCCTCCTGTTCTGAAGAAAATGAACACAATGAAAAACAAAAGTCTCTGTGACATTCTACTTTATCTCCCTAGACAGGCAGTACCTAATAGAGGTGTGCTGGAGTTGCTTAATATAAATTCACTGGAAAAAAAGTCCAGTGGAAACCATTGATAGGTTTGACTCCGTAACATGTAAGATTTCTCCCACGATGCTCACTAGTGAGCAGGATGAGTGGAAAGCATGAAGCTGGGAAGTGTTTGAAACACACATCACAATATGGAATAAAAAGATAAATATTTCTAATATATAAAGAGTTCATACAAACTAGTAAGAAAAACCTCAAGACCCAAAGTAGATACCCAAGTAAAGGACAAACAGATCTCTAAAGAGGAAATGCAAATGGAAAATCAGCATACAGTTAGTGGTCTGTCCTCACTGGTTGTAAACACAATACAAATCAAATAGCAGAGGGATATCATTTCCCCTATCAAATTAACAAAGATTCTTCAGTGATGGATTAAGAACTGGGACAGTGGGACCGAATGTCCTGTGCTATGTAGAAGCACAGTCTTTTTGGAAAATGACCTGCCCATTTGTACCCAAAATCTTAGAATATGCAGATGCCTTTTGACCCAAGCGTTTGGCTTCCCGAAATATATCTCAAGTTGGTCATCAGAGATGTGGGACCACTTTCATGCACAAGAGGTGCACAGCAGATGATTGCTGTATTTAAATTGGCCCAAGTGCACCAGTGACAATGGTGTTTGGTATCAGGGCTCAGCTATCCTGCAAAACACAGAGGCATTGAACAGCACATGTGTGAGGAGTTGTTCGTGACACAGGAAATTCTTAACGCAGAATATTTATTAGGAAAAAGGCAAGAAAATACCACTCTATATGTCATTTCATTTGTATTTTTTTTAAAATGAAAAGAGACCAGAAGAAAATGTTCTAAAGTATCACATCTGTTATCTCAGGGCATGGGAGTACAGGAAACTGATAGTTCCTTTTTAACCATTTTCCTCGGATTTTCCAGAAAGGGTGCTTTTTTTTTTCTTCTTAAAATAGAAGAAGAAGAAGAATCTCTCCTAAGTGCCCTTGGTCAGCTCAGTGACCATAGGCTTTGGCATTAGCTTACAGCATGTAGTCAGCCTGTGGACTCCTAACATGTAAACTCTGTAACACATCATATTACCCACTTGTTTCTGCCCTTGCTGGCAAAAACCTGAAAACAAACATAGTGCTTCTTTAAAATGAACACTTACCTTGACTCTGTATCTGATTTCTCCCTACCTCTCTATATATCACTTTTTGCATTTTGTGTTTATTCTTTGATTATAGTATGTATTTTTAGTTGGCAATCACTTCAGTTCTTTTTATTTTGAATATAGTTAGTGATTTCATTATAGTTCCTACAGATGTACACAGAAAATTTTAGAATCAGTGAAATGGCAGAGTGGCTTTGCTGTTTTCCAGCACAGTCTTGGGGATGTGGTGAAGGACTCAGTGGTACCGAGAATGTGCACCGTATGTATTGTTATACGTGTGCAAGGAGCTCACAGGGACACACCTCTGCTAGTCCTTCACTGCTCCTTGCACAGTAACCCTAAAAGCTGCACCCTGTCATGCTCAGTGTGTCACTTTAGAACTGTGGACACTGCTGTGCCTCAATTGTGCTGTTTGTGGTGTGGCTGAGTGAAAGACGCTGTCCAACAAGGAACTATGTCTCCACGACTCTGGGAGGTAAACATTCATCCCTGCCTTAGCCCGGTCCCCAATGTAGCTGCCCGAAAGCATAGAGGGAAACCAATGCCTCAGCCATATCCACACCACTCATTTTTCCTGGCGAAGGCCTAAACAAATTGTATAGTTTGCACTTTAAAAAAATCTTATGGTACAACTTTTCAGATTAACTCTGAGCTCATCGGAATGTATCCTTTCAGTGTATACAAATTTTTGTGCATCAGTCATAACTTACTAGAGCTAAAAAAAATAACCTTGCTTAACTCCAGAGCTCTGTACGGGAATTTCTGCCCTCTCACAGCCAAAGGTGTTAAAACTCTGTGTACATGTCAGAGAATTTGTTCTGTTGAGTGAGCTTTCCTATTATATTCCAATACCAGGAGTAGAAACCCAAGGTGTAAATAAATCCATGCTCTTACGATTTCACACACCTAATAATGTCTGAAATTAAAAAGAAACCTGCCAGGCTTTCTGACATGGGACTTTCTGTCCTGTGTTTCCAGAGGTGGAAGTGTAGGTCACGGTAGCTGAGCAGGACGCAGGAGGCAGTCAGCTATGGCTTTGCCTTTGCCACTTCCACTTATGAGTTCTCTGAGTTTGGCAGTGACATTCAACTTCATCCCGTCCCAGTTTCCTCATTGGCAAATGCACATGGTGACAATAGGCAGCACATTCCGTGTCTTCCATGGGTATGCCCATGAGTGGGCCAGGTGCATAACATACACATTCATTTCGTCTCTCAGTACCTCCCGGAGGAGTGTTCCTCAGATTCCCATGGCAGACAAGGAAGCTGAGGGCACAAAGCAAAGCACAGCCACCCCCAAAGCAGACAGATCGCTTGCTGAAGTTCATACAGCTCCAAGGTGGCAGGACTGATTTCATTTCAGGAGATCTTGCCAGCACCCTGCGCGGGCTAGAAGCACTGCCCCAGTGGGTTTTCTGACCATAGTGACAAGGCACCGGTGCAGTGACTAATGCTCCTTAACCCTGAATCTGGACTATGGCATCCAGCTAAAACTTCTATTTGGCATTTCTCTAGAGGAAGTTAGGAGAGCTTCACCACCCCTGAAGTCAAATAAAATTCTTCCAAAGGTATACCTTCTACTAATACCTTATGTAACAAAAGAATGAGTATTAACTTATAAGCCATAGATGTGACTGATAGATATTACCATTGATTATCTTGGTGGGTCCCAAAAGCCCTCACAAATGCCTTAGAACAGACAGGCTGAGAGGGACCTGACACACACAAAGGAGACGGCCGCGTGGAGATGGGGCAGTGGTTGGAGAGGTGGTGCCACAAGCCCAAAGCCTGAGCCTGCATAGCCAAAGAAGGATTCTCCTCTGTGCCCCTGGAGGGAGCATGTCCTGCTGACATCTTGATGCTGGACATCTAAGTCCCAGAAATGGAGGATAAGTTTCTGTTGTTGTAAACCACCTGGTTTATGATGATTTGTGATCATGGTACTAGGAAACTACTGCAGCACCTCATCCCCCAGCAGGCTGAGTGTGTTTCTATCTATTTTTGTTGAGGCAACCACACGTACTTCGTCAGGTGGTAGAGGATTTGTTCGGGCTGTTCTACAAAATACCCATCACTGAAAAAGTGAGTAGAACAGACTGTAGAAATGAAACTGCTCAGATCACATTAGCATGTGGATTCTACAGGGTTTTGTCTGTTCATTTTGGGACCTTTTCTCTGAGTCCCCAGAGACCTTCCTTTCAAACATCTTTTAGAGTGAGATGCTGACAACTGAGCTCCAAACACCTTTTTATCCCCATTTTACTGATGCAAACTCTGGCAGACTGTATGGCTAACTCATTTGCTCTATGACTTAGCTGAGAACTTAAAGAACATTCTGTAAGGACAAGATAATCTTCATTCATTATGAAATGTGTCTTAGAAGAAAACTTTGAGTGGTTATTTTATTCATGGGAGATGAGGTATATCAGTTAGCTTTCTTGTCCCAGAGATAGAATACCCAACATCCGTGATTCATTTTCTGATCATGCTGGCTCCAAGGCAGGACCATCATGATTGAAGGGCACAGTGGCCAAATTTGCTTAGTTCATGGCAGTCAGTAAGCAGGGCAAGGGAACCAGTGGGTGAGGAACCAGATATAGTATCCATGGTCACAACTCCACCTACCTAGACACACCCCGAAATGTACTTTACTAAGTTAGTTCTTAATCTAGTGAAATTGACGACATATCAGATCAACAGTCACAGGAAGAATTCTTCTGATTTCTTTGTGCCCTCAAATACTCATTGTTTACCCCAAGAGGTATCTGCTGTGACTGGGCAAGTCTGAGGGACAGTCCCAGCCTCTGCCATTATGGGGTTCATTAGGAAGATGAGCTGTTTGTGCAGAAACAAAACCAAGCCAAGTGCCCTAATGTGACAAATACACACCAAATTTGAAGGACAGAGAATTTCCTGGGAGTCAGACTTGTTGTATGGCCCAGCTCCACCCCTAACACCTCAGTTGTCCCTGGGCAGGGCTTGTCACTCCTGTGGCCCTTTAGATCTCTAGCTGCAGAATGATAGGACTCAGTGGATTCAGTGATTGTTGAGATCCCTTCTGGCTCTAAATGAGATCCCTGCAATTATGGGGGCTGAGGCTGGCCTGGAATGTGACCTCTTGCTCTGTAGTCAAATGAGACTCTGCTTCAGAGGCCCTGAGAGTTGGTTTGAACCTTTCTAAGATCCCCATGTGATCCTTTTGCTGGCTCTGGTTATTTGCAGGTTTGCCCTCCATCTATGACCCCTTCTTGGGTTCTTGGGGCTATATGTTAGGGTTTGGAAGTCAACAGCTGCAGACTCATAGGAGGTTTTTAATGTGTGGTTTTCCATCAACTGGGTTCCATTTCTGATGAGTTTCAGTGTTTCCCCTCTGTATTCACCCTCGTAGAAGACTTGGTCACCAACATCATAGCATATAGCAACCCTGACCTCAACCAGTCAGACATCACACTCACTTGCACTTGGAATTTGATGCAAGGACAGGAAAAAGGGGGAAGAAAGGAGGGAATGGTCTTGGTGGCAGCTTCTCCCACTCTCCAGATACAGCAAGTTGCATTGAAGCCTTATGTTGACACTGCAGGCTGTGACACTGATGCAACTAATGATACATACATAGACTTGAGGCATAGGTGAGGGGAAAACAGACCTATGAATGACCTGATATATTAATAAATTGAATTTTATTGTGAAAACAGTCAAGGTGGCCAAAAGGAAGAAGCATGATCATATTCGCATATGGTAAGGAGTTTCTTTAGAGACTCAGATTGGAGACAATTTTGGGTTAAATATAGTGTCTTGTATATATGTTTATCTTTGTCCTCTCACAAAACACATGGACCTGATAGTGATAGAAAAAAAGACATCAAAGAGAATAGAGAACAGTGAGCAGTAGAGTGAAGTCAACTGAGTTTGACAAGACATTCAGGGGATGAAGAGTGACACCTGACCTCTGGATCAGGGACAGCTCGGTTCCTGCTTCTCAGGATGGATAGAGCAAGGCCAACTAGAGTGAGCCAATCCACACTGCAGACCCTTCGACCTGAGAAGTCAAGGCACAAGGTCCCCAAGACACAGACTTGGGGAAGGGATGAAAGTGGAAGCATCTATTGAGTTTTTATCAGGAATAATCACATAGACTTCCACAGTATATAGGCAGGAAATTAGAGGAAAGGAAGAATCCCTCAGAGAAACTGATCCCATCAAAAGAAAAGACTTATGTCATCCCTGCACTGGAAATCCCTGAGCAATCACCGGCTCCCTGTCTGGTCACCATGCTATGAGCCTTGGGAGACAGGGTTCCTCTGCAAAGATGGTTTTCCATCAGCTCAGCCCTCAGATATTAATGAATGACAAAGGAAAGGAACTGTCACAAACTGAAGTGGAAAAGGATGACAAAAAGGAGTTGGAAGGAAGCAGAGACTGTGTGACATGCATGGAAACATGGAGATAGATGTGATGGGCTTGGGTATAGGAGAAGTTACTGTACTGCAGGACAAGAGCAGCATGCTATAAAAAAGGCACATAATGGAGCTCTTGAAAATAAAAATAAAATTGCAAAACAAAAAGTCTAAAGTAGTGGCAACGTAAACTTGAGATGTCCTAGAAAGTAGAATAAAACTTCAGTGAGATGAAATAAAATGGGGGAAATTTGAGAACTAGCCTATGAAATCTAAAAACCAAATGAACAAGTGTTATAGAAACAAAACAGAAATCAGAGGAAATGTAAAGGAAAAAAGAAATCATCAAAGAAAAATACAAGAAAATATCCAGCTCACAGATATGAGTTGGAAAATGCTCACTGAGTGTCTAACACCATAGAATTTAAAAGGTTATCATTGAAATACTGTTTCTCCTGAAAAAAAGCAGAGGTCCATGAAGAAATGGTTGCTTCTAGGACTGGGGCTTAAAATGTGCGAGATGGAACATTGTGTGGAACCAAACAAGAACACAGTTATTGGAGTCAGGTCAAGTCCATATGATACAGGAGCCAATTTGGAGAGATTCTTACTGGCGGAAGTTATGAGATCCCAGTCACTTGGAATAACAACCACAGTAAGCCAGATGTGTTTCAAGCTGTGAGTCCATAATGATTCTTCAAAAGAGAACAACTAATTGGCCACCTTTGGGAAATGCTAAGGATGCAACTCATTATTTTGAGAGCGGGCCAATAAGAAAGGATTAAGTGCTCATTTTGTCTTTCCTGTAAAACTATAGCTGAAGTCCATGCAGTGGCAGGGAGTGGGTTCCCCTTGATTGCAGGTATTTCAGTTAAAAAACAAGGAGGGAAAGCAAAGGAGAACTAGGCCATGTCGAATCCCCCAGGAAAAGAAAGGCTGCAGGCCAGGATCCCCAACTGTGGCTCACCTCTCCAGTGCTACAGGTGGATGTTTTGTGCCTCTCCAGTGCTACAGGTGGACGTCTTGTGCCTCTCCACACTACCATCTGCGAGGTCTTATTGCCAAACCCCCTTTCCTGTTGGCACAGATTGGGCAGTAGCGAGCTAGTTGTTCATGGCCCTGGTTGTTTGAGACAGAAGAGGCTGAGATTCAGTTTACATTGAGTGCAGGAATTAGGGATCTGGCATCAGGTCTTTATTGAGGTCTTATGATGTTTAGCTTGGTTTCCAGCAAAAGCTGACCTTGCCCCAGGGCTTGTGTTATGAGGTAATCTTGGGAAGCAGGGGAAGTAGTGAGCAGGGGAGATGAGGGTCAGAAGAGACCAGGACCAGGAAGGGAATTGCTGCGGTGGGTGGCTGACTCCTATGGTGACATCTGGGAGACTGAGGACGGCACCTTGCTGTCTCCCATCCAGGACAGAGTGGGAGTCTCTTTCCCCATTGCATGATGGTTTCCCTGGGCTCTTACTGAGCGTACTTTCTGGCCAGAGATCATGTGCAGACTGGGTGAGTCAGGGCTTCCATGTTGAGCCCATAAGAGGCATGGCTCAGAGCAGAGCAGGCCCGACCTCTCCTCGTCACCCACTGGGGGTTTGTGGGGAGGGAGGGTGGGCTGGTTGTGGCTGCACTTGCCGCAGCAGAACAGGTGGTAGCACAGGTATCATGTGTCAGGAGAGCAAGCGGTGAGATGGCCAGGGCTGTGCATCCCAGAAAGAAGTGGGGACACTTGTGCTCAGTGTGCACAGGGCCCCCAACTGCTGACCTGGGCTGTCCTTATCCTGAGTTCAGCATCTTTTGGCACTGACTCTTAAACAGAGCTAATTCTGCCCCTGGCCTGGTGGCTGTGATGAAAATGCTGACAATAGTTATTAACCCCAGCTGCAAGTTAAGGTTCCCCTGGGGGACTTTAAAACTATGGGTGCCTCTGTCCCCTCCTCAGAGCAGGGAAGGTAATTGGTCTGCATCCTGGCACTGGGAGCTTTAAAAACCTCCCCAGGTGTTTCTAATGAGCAGCCACCATTTATAAGAAAGTTTTGCAACCTAAGGCAGGAAGTCCCTGTGGCAAGCAAGTATTAATGTAGCAATCAGGAAGGAATTTCTCACTTCTTTATGAACCCCACCCACTGAGTAGGGGGAGGAGGAGACTCAAGGGAGCTATGTGGGAAGAGCCTGTGGCTCTGCAGGGCACTGGAGGAAATAAAGAGACAGTAATTGTAATTTACTAGTGTTTGATAAAGTCAAAGCTGGCTTCTTAGTCCCACCTGACCACAGCCCTGCGCACCAGCCATGGCTTTTTCACTCACCAGGCCTCAGTTTCCCCATTTGTAAAATAGATGTATTCAAGCAGCCTAAGCAAATGTATATGAACTATGTTTCTAGCATGCACAAGGCAGAAATGCATGTGATTCTGGTCTCACATCCAGCTGGACAGGGTCCAAATTATAGATGGCAGGGAAAGTACTTTAGCAGATCAAGGAGACTTCTTTTTGTTTTGTTTTGTTTTTTGTTGTGCTGGTCAGCTAGATACCCTGTGAGGGAGACATCTGAGGAACCAGACTCAGGAGGGAGATCTTGCTTCTTCCATCACTTCCTGCTTGGCCCTCTTAGCCTGGACCACAGAAGTTGCTACGCACACATAAGCTGTGCAGCACCAGGCTCTGCAATCTGAAAGGGATGGGGTGGCAATTAGGATGCCAGACAAGGCAGCAGTGCCACTCAGTGATTTGGCAGGACCCTGAGCATGTACCGAGCAGAACACCCCAGCGGTGTTTCTAACGGGCCTGAGCAGCAGGAGATTGCAGAGGTGTTTGCTTGGCTGCCAGAGGCATAGTTTCTGTTTCGGTGTGGACACCGAGTGACATTGATTCTCTGGAACCCGGTTTTGTACTGACAGCATGGTCCGGAGCTTGAGCCGGGACATCAAGCAGGAGAGCTGCTCTAAGAGAAGGCGGTGCATTTAGAGAGGTCCTGCCTCTGCCCATAGGAGATCTGTTCTGTAGACATTTGAGGGCTGGATCCTGATGGCGCCTGCCACTTGAAACCTTCTGTACCTGGAGAGCAGACTGGTTAGTACAAGATGTCCAGTTTCCCTATTCAAAATGAATCCATCTCTGTGTTCATGCACACACGCATGTGCATGTATCTATACCCACACACGTGACCTGAATGTAGACCTGTGTGCGATGAGAACCTGTATACACTTATGCATGCACACAAGTGCATACATGCATCCAGAACCAGAGTGTGCACACAAAGAACCTGTACATGTTCATGCATGCATATATGCACACACATGCATATACTGACACATGTATACACTCACACATAGACATGTGCGTATTCTCACACACAAATGGCTACACATAGAGATGCACATGACATTTCTTCCTTCTCCTGTTTTTCGTGTCTTAGTGTGGACGTCAAGCTGCCTTCTTGCCTTTGCCTAAATACCTGGCAATTTTTTTTATTCATTTATTTTTCTGTTCTTTTTACCTTTGCCTGAACACCAGAGAATCTTTTTGTTTGGTGTCACGGGCTGGCAGAAAGAACCCCTGGCTTGAGGAGGCAGTAAGAGCCACACCATGGAAGGGACAAGCGCCCACACTAAGAGGTTCCCGACTTTGCGCTCAGGGGAAGCGTGTACCTATTTTCCTTTCCTCAGGTCCTGGCACACCGGTTGCTGTAAACATGGAAGTCTTTGCACTGAAGAAGCATCTGAAAGCTGAGGAACAACATATCGAGCATATAATGCAAAAAGAGAGTAACGGCTGTATCCATTAGTGCTTACTAGGGGTGGACGTCTGTCTACGTGAAGGATCCAGCATCTGTCTGCATGAATGATCCAGCCGAGGTCCTAGAGCTCACAGCAATGACCCTGCAAGTCAGCAGCAGGAGTCTGAGGGTCTGAGACTGAAGATGGAGGGGTCTGCACTGGTGGAAGGGGGGAACCTATGGCAAAAGCCAGGAGACAATGCCCACAGAAAAAACAAAGACCAGAGTTTCTCTGACGAAATTCAGCTGCCATGAAGCTCTTCAAGAAAATCAGCTGAAACCTTTCTTTCTATTCTCCTTTTATGCCATTCTGTCTCAGTTATTTTGTCTCACTGCTGAGACAAAATACCTGACAAACAGAATTGAGAGAGGAAAGGTTTATTTGGCTCACAGCCTACAGAGGTTTCAGTTCATAATGAGCTGGCTCAGCAGTGTGACATGGTACAGGGGCAACAGTTCACGGCCGCCAAAGACAGCAAAAGCAGCAAGAGCAAAAGTGAGGATCATGAAAGAAGTGTCTTTTGGTCCCTTATATTGTATGCACTCTAGGGTGGGCAAAGCACTCACACCCACAATCCCAGCAGTAGACAATGACTCAGTCACAAACTCTAGATTCAGCCATCTCTGAAACACAGCCCCCCATGATTGCATGAGGATTTGGGAGGGACATCCAGACACAAACCATAATGCATTCTGACAGTAATCTTCCTTAAAGTGCTTCTTCCATGTCCAGCACCTTGAGGACTCAATTCAGCTGGGCTTTCCCCATTCATATTGACAATTAAATCAATTAACTGTGAAGAATGAGTTGATTTTCCAGCTCTTGAATTTTGGAATCCTGCTCCTGCCTGAGTATTCTGGGAAGCAGGCTGTGGTGGGACTCTTAAGGGGACTCTGCCTGCAAGGCTGTTGCCCTGGAATGGCCCCCTATCTTCACATCCACCTCAAAGCCTGTCCTAGAGTGACCAGGGAGGAGACAGAGCGATGCAGGAATAAGTATTTGCCGAAGGCTGAAAGGAATGGAAACCAGTGGGAATCAGTTCCAAGATGTGCTCTTGTGGGATCTGTCAAGCTTCCCTGGAACCAGGCTCTTCCCTGCCAGGAGGGACACCCCACATTTCCAGCGTGCAGTTCACATTCAGCTGAAGGTGTGGCCTGTGCACTTCCACACGGCTTTCATGTCAGGGGTGTGCCACACATTTTCAGAGCTTCTCCAAGTCTCTGCATGTGCAGATGCAGAAAGTAGAGGTGGGCTGCTGCAGGACTTGCTGGGTCCTTGGCCTTTGCCCTAAGCCTCATGGCTGAAGCACACACATAGTGAGAAAGATCCTTCCTATACCACTTCTGCCTCCATGCATACCACTTTCCTTGGTTTCTGTTACTGTCTTAGTTACTTTTTACTGGTCGCTAAGACAAAATAGCTGAGGCCCAAAGTTGGGAAAGGAAAGGTTTATTTCTTACAGTTTTGGGAGGTTTTAGTCCATACTCAGTTGGCTCCAAGGCAAGGTGGGATGGCGGGGCTGCAGTTCATGGTGGCTGCAAACAGCAAGATAGAAAAGGGTAAGCGAGAAAGACACACCTTTTTCCTGCCATTACATTGTATGCTGGCTCCACCCCTATGTGGGTGTAGCACTGACACCGTCAATCCAAGGTCTAGACAATAAACCAATCACAAATGCATAATGCAAACGCATGAGGCCTGGGGACCACCGACATAAACCATGACAGTTACCATTAGAAACCCTTGCTAGCCTTCCCATCCCTGTCTAGGACGTGTTGCTGGGCTGGTCTCTACTGTCACTGCTGGCTGCCTTCAAGGGCAGTTTCTGCATCCCCTGGCACCTGCTCTGCCTCTTGCGGCCCCTTTCCCATCAGCAACCTCGGCCTGTTCACCTTGTTTGCCAAACCTGCCACAGCCTCCCCTGCTGCAGAGCTGTGTTGCCATGCACCCTACAGGGGTCACAGGGTGCCAGGCCGGGGCTCTGAGCATCTTCAGCCAGAGCCAGGAAATTCTCAAGTGAGAGTGAGACTGCCGTGGAACTGTGACCCTGGGCGGCACTGTCCCCCGCTGGCACCTGCCTGCAGCTGTTCCTTTCCCTCTGCATGAGCAGAGGCCCACAGTGCTGTGTGTGGATTTGCTGTTGAGCTGGGGAGATGCCCCTAACTAACCTTAGTCTGTGTGTATATTTTTTGTGGTCCATTACCTTTTATTATTTCTATTATCAGAGAGTGTCTTATGATGCTTTGTATTTAGTATGTAGCCCAACATAACTTTTATGTATAACTTCTTTTTCTGTTTTTTTTTTTTTTTTTTTTTTTTTTTTTAGCACATTTGTAGTGCCTAATGTTTACACTCCTTGTGTGGAGTTGATCCTTATCTCCATTCTTTCTTGTTTCTTCTCATTGATCCACTTCACATTTTAAAACAATCTCCCTAATTCCTGTTATCTATCTTTTATGTTTCATTTATAATGTGGTTTTCTCATAGGTGAGAAGCTCATGTATTTAAGCTCACGCATCTAATTTATGGTGGGTCCATAACTTAACATTATGGTCCCATGGTACATCCATTTTCCTAAAAATGAGTTAACTGTATTCTTTTTTATGGTGGAATAGTACCCCATTATGTGTAAACACCACATTTTCTGTATCTTCTCAAGTGCTAATGGACATATAGGCACTTCCAAGATTTAGCTATGGTGAATTGTGCTGCTGTACATATGGGTCTGCATGGATCAGTGTAACAGTCTGTGTATTACAGGCAAAAAAGATGCAGCTCTAGATGGTAGTTCTGAGCTCTTACCTGCTTCACCTTCCATTGCTTCCTGGCCAGAAGGTCTTGGGCAAAGTCACACCTGTGTGTCTGAGGATGGTGCTGCACCCTGCCCTGTCCAGGGGATGGGTATGGGAAGACTGCATTCCATGCTGTCCTCGCACATGGATGTCCTGTATGCACTTGAGAAGACAGCGGGTAGAAATGCAACTTGGCCAGGCTGCAATTTTTCTTGACTCTGTCGAGCAGTGATGCCGTCTTCCTCGCTCTCAGTTCTTTTCTCCTCCAGTGTCCCTCTTACCTCCCTCTACTGCTGGGAATTTTAAAAGGAAACATAATTCTGCTTTAAAAAGTTAAAATAATTCCCCCCTGGTGTGCTGCAATTAGCAGCAGGCAGAGTTTCACCTCTCTGAAGGTTAGTGAAGGCAGGCAAAGATGGGAGCCATGCCCATAAATCGGGCACCTCTGTGGTTCTCACCATGCTCACCTCTCACTCTTTTCATGGAGGACAGAATGCTGTGCTGGATGGACCCTGGCGGGCTGCCTTTGAATGCAAACATGGCAGTTTCAGCTCTCCATCCTAGGATTTCTGAGAAAAGACAGTGATCTCCAGGTCAAGGTTAGCCAAGCTGACTTTGCAGCCTGGTGCTGCACCCCTCATTTTTATGGGGGAAAACAGCCCTGTGGGATACAATGCATGCACCATCCCTATTCCTCTGTTTCTCCCCTGTGCAGAAACTTCTGTCCCTTTATGATTCTAGCTCAGCCCCGGAGAGAGACATGTTCATGGGAAGGTGACAGAAACTGGATGTGAATTTACTGTGTCATTTTAATAGGCTGCTCCCTTTCCTTGACAATGAGGTTCTTAAAGGATTGCCTTTGAAGCCCCGTTGATCTGCTGAATAAATAATGTCCTGGGCCATGGGCACCATCCGTGGTTCTTTCCAAGGGCTGTTAATCTGTGCTCTTCAGCGAGCCCGACCCAGCTACTCCATCTTTATTTCTGGCTGACCCATAAAAGGCATCTTCAGGATGGCTGATTACAAGCCCGTCATTTGATTTCCAATTATATCACCCTAAAGCAGGAAAACAGCCTCACAATAAATCTCTGATTTGTAGTCCAGAGTTGAGCAGGAAAGCCTGTGTACACGGAGAGAAGAGGGATGGCCTGTGATTTTCCAGCTTGAGGACACAAGGGCAGGGGCAGCCATCATCCTAGCTGTAAGCAGCCACATGGGGACAGGTTGCATTGAGGAGAACAAGCATTGGACAAGAGCTTTGCCTCCATCCCTCCTTGTGCAGCAGTGTGTCCAGCATGGTCCCCATCTGAAGGGCAGGAAATTGCTGGAGGCGCGATGTGGAAAAGAAGGAAGCAAAGGAGGGACAGAGAGGAGGAGAGTAGCACAGTGGGAAGGAAAGGCCCTTCTCCCACTTTATTTGTGTGGAAATTAAAGCAAGAACCTGTGCTGTAGGATGCTGGAGCCTTCAGGGAGTGTTAATGGGGAAATAGGGCATAAAAACCCAGCTGATCCAGGTTAGCAACCCCTCTCCCTGGAGAGGCTCCTGCTCTGAGGGGCGACTACACACGTGCGCAGGTGCACATGTGCGAGCACACAGACACGTCCACATGGATGTGCGTGTACACCAGGCCACTGTACACATTCACATGCAGATAGACACACGTGCACACTTGCATATGCACACTTAGACATTCATATGCACACACATGCGCACTTAGACACATGTGCACACAGCGGCACATACACACACAGAGATGGTCACATGCTGTTTCATCCCCTCTGCTTTGAGTATTGGCCTTTGAGGTTGTGTTTGACCTGATTGATGGTGGGGTCTCCAGAGGGTCACACGCTCTTCCCTCTGCCTGTCCTTAGGACCACAGCTGAGCCCGATGTCTCTGTTGGAGGTGAAAGGAATCTCTCCAGATAGCTATAGGGTCAGGGCAATAGAGCAGCCTTTTCCCAGTGGAGGAGGATGTGGCTGACTGGCCAGCAGGGATGGAGCGTGAAGCAGGCAGCTGAGGACTGGGTGACACCATTGGCTTGGCCCCTGTCTGACATCCAAAGGTCATCAGTTGTGGAGCCTGGGTCCTCTGAGAGGCAGACACCAGGGTGATGCGTGCAGGGGTTATACTAGGGAAATGATTGTAAAGGAAGTGATGGTGCAGGGAAGGCTGGGAGTGGTGGAGGACCACACGCACTGTCTGACCTTGACTGAAGGCAGAAGGTAGAAAGCAAAGTCCTCTGGAAGTATCCTTTGGGCAACTGCACAGTCAGAAGTTATTGGGCGAGACCCACAAAGGGGCACTGAGCCCTGGTATCCTGTCACATTCAGTCTCCCGCTAGGTGCACCTCACCATGGACCCATAGTTCTTGTCACTCTGGTCATTAGGCGAGGCCATGTCACTTGCCAGAGGACCCACCAGATCCTCCCTCTCTGCTGTGCTTGAAACTGCCCTGACACAGAGGAGGAGCAGCAGCAGTTCCCTACTGAGCTGAGACAGGAAACCAACAATGAACTCTACAAACAGGCCCCCTTTATTAAAAAAGATAAATTCAGTGCAATAATCATTTGCTAAGAAGGTGTTTTCTGTGTCTGAATTCAAGGGGATGTCTCTCCATACCAACCAGGTAACACAGGCACAGTCATGATGGGCTCTGACAAATGTTGGGGCTCAAGCTGTGATTGGGCCTTAGGCTTGAAAGTGAAAAAGAGTTTCAGTGTGGTGTGCAGAACTTTCAAGGTTGTACAGGATTATAGAATCGCTTTGTGTTGAGTTCTTAAAAGTGAGGCTCAAGCTACACTGTTTTAAGGTAAGCTGTGTGACTCCGAGGGAAAGGCTTTGAAGCCCTCACTCTTGCAGCGGCCTGAGTCATTGCCCAGCCAGGGCAGCGCTGGATTGAGGGAGTGCAAGGAGCAGAGGTCTTTGCACTGAGGCCAAGAACAGACAGGGATGTCTGCAAACACAGTGCTCAGCAAATGTCCAGCCCTAAGGTGGACATTCTGAGCAGGATGGACAATCACCTTTGCATCTTGGTTATAAAGCTGGACAGAGACTTACAGGTGATCTTAACAGTCATCCTAATCAACAGTGGAAATTTTCAGGGTTAAAAGCATTAACGCTCAGTTTATCATGAAAGACAAGAAACAGTGCCAGAATGCTTTCAGAGTGTCTGGTTGCTTTTTTTTTTTTTTTTTTTTTTTTTCTGTGAACCTCTTCGCAATTGGCCAATGGAGTTTGCTTTCATTATCCACAGTAAAGGACCCCAGGTAAGACACCTACCTGATCTCTGATTCTACCACTCTCTTGTCCATCTTGAGCCCCAAGATACAAGTACAAATAATCCACACCACATCAAGGGTGGAAGGAAGTCTTTGGTCAGGAGCCTGGGTCTCTCTCCACTGAGTGGAAAGCAGAACTGAGTGTTACCTTACCAAAACTTCTCAGCAGTGTGGCCTCAGGGATGCCTTGTCAACCTCGGTAGCAAGATGTGTTATTTAGCCTGTGTTCACTGATGTCTCTGAAACACAGCTTTCTTGCTATAAATTTAAGTATAAATCCTGGGTTTCCAGCTTACAATATACTTTCTGCAGATGGTGGTAGTCTTAAGTGTCCGCATCTTAAATAGCTTTCGGTAGAGTCTAGTGCCCTTCTTCATGGTGTTCCATTAAGAAATAGATGTTTTTATCTGGTGCAAGGAACTGCCTGTCTAAGAAACCGTCTCTGCTCAAGATGTAAAGGAACATGACCTTTCTGTGCTGTGTGCCATCCAAGGTGCTTCTAGTTCTATATGGAGCAATATCACCCATATCTTATTAGTAGATTGATGATTGATGACCCAATCCTTGTGCATAAAACATTTATGTTTTATTTTCAGAGATAAAGATTGAAACTAGGTCAAATCGCAGAGAGCTCTCCTACAAGTTAATGAGCTTACAAAACCCAGATCCCTGGAAATCATGCTCACAGTAGTTTTAATGAATGTTCCACAGGGAAAATGCATCAAGATTTTTCACTTGAAACAGCCAGTGACTAAACTTAGGTCACTTTAGGTAAAATTTCTCCATTATGTGGACTATTAAGTTTTCATTTGCATATCTTTGATTCTTTTTTCCATCACAATGGTTGGATTTCCTCTTTGAAGAGGAAGATGAAGGTAAAGCCAACCAACATTTTTCTGGGCCAACCAGAGGTGGGCTGTGCCCTTTCGTGGGAATGACTCTAAGTAGAGATTTCCCATTTTGCTTTAAAATATAGTGTATCTACAGAAAAAATTTGAATATGGCAAAGTAATAAAGTAGGAGATAGATGCCACTGGGAAGACAGCTTGTTACTAGCAGGTCCCAGGAGCAGGACTACAGGGTCACACAAGGCAGCATCTGTCCATCGAGGGACTGGTGAGGGTGTGAGCCAAAGCCTCCACTGTGGTTTGTGTGGGAGGAATGGGCAATACAGAAGAGACAGGCTCAGGACCAGCTAGCTGGAGTAAGTTCTGCGAACTCAGGGCAATGAGACCATCTCTAGATTTTTGGTATTTGGTGCTGGGCATGTAAGACAGGTGGAGAGTGGCTGCAGGACAGAGTGTGAGAATTGGTGTCTTGGTTACTTTTCTCTCATTGCTGAAACAAAATACCCAATACCCAAAGTTAAGGAAGGAAAGGTTTATTTAGCTCACAGTTTGTGGAGGTTTCAGCCCATAATCAGCTGGCTCCAAGGCAGAGTGGCACATGACACAGGGGCAGCAGTTCATGGTGGTGGACAACAGTAAGGGCAACCAGAGCAAAAGGTAACAGCGCAGAGAGAAGACTCTTTCTGTCCTTTATATTGTATGCAGGCCACACCCACTGGGTAGAGCACTCACACTCATAATCCCTTTATTGGATATGAATCAATCACAGACTCTAGAAGCCCACCTCCATGACTGCATGAGGCTTTGAGGGGACATCCAGACTCAAACCATAGCAGCCAATGAACTCTGGATTGGTTGGTATATAGCTGAGAAGTGCACCCTGCCTAGAGTTGGTTGTTTGTAGCCACTAGGAATGGCTATCCTGGCAGGGAAAGGGACCCCATGGTCACAAAACACCCCAGCTATCAAAGCATCAGAGCACAGGAAATGAAAGGCTCAATCAACACAGATTCCCACATGGAAGGTCAGTGCTATATCAAACAAGATGGAAAAAGATTCAGGGCCACTGTTGTGCTCGCAAAAACACCTGTACCTGGGAGGTTTCATGGACAGTAAAATCAGGGAACCACAGAACCTTATTCTTCCATGGAGGTCAGTGAGCCTGGAGTCCATGATTCCTCTGGTCATTTCATGGTGAGGGTCCGGGAGGATGCTTGCATAGCAGCAGGTGGCTGGATCAAGTGTGAGAGAGCAAGGTACAGCTTTGAATACAAAAAGGGAACAAATTAGAAAACTTCGGCCCAAGAAGGTTCACATTGCAGGAATAATGTTTCAATTGCTGGGTAAGATAGAGAACTCTGAATAACTCTGGTCTCTGCTGTTGGCATTGGTAACAAGTGACCTTTTGGTGAGTACTTATCATCTGCTTGGAAGCAATGTTTAACTTTCTATAATGCTTACAATTGTCACATGATATCTACCGAGTCCCTCTTCCTCCACATGCTTATAAATAGACTACACAGGTGCCTCTGGGTGGCTATTTGTTCTTGGCTAATTATGAAAGGATTTTACTGTGTTACATAGAAGAGCTTACAGGCAGAACTTTCTTTTATCCTAGAAAGGAGGGGGTTACTAATTTAATGCCTGATTAGAAAGCCCTGTGCATAGGGGAAGGAAGCAGTTGACTGCACAGCTGGAGTGGGGGAACCTCTCCATCCTTTTCGGCATCACAGCGAGGCCATCTCTTCCTGTTGTAAGCAACAGCCAAGTGTTATCTTGTGAGTAACCAAGAGTTATATTTCCTATGTGAATCCATGCATCTTTCAACATGTGCTTTTTGATCAGTGGATCTAATTACCCAGCTGTAAATTTTCCAAAAAGGATTGCCAAACACTGTCCTGTCTGTTTTGGGATGATCTACAGAGGAGATAGAATTGGCTTTCTAGTTAGGCAGGCCCAGGTGCAAATCCTGCCTGCACCATGTACTAGCTGAATGCATTTGGGAAACTTGCTGAACTTCCCAGAAGCAGAGTTTCCTCTTGCTACCCCAAAGGGTACTGACTATGACTCTGGGCCATGCACTGGACCTCTCAAGTATGCATGTTGCTTTCTTTTCTAGTATGCATGTCTAGTATGCATGTTGCTTTCTTTTCTATCTCAGAAAAACTCTCAAGAAACATTTTAATATAACAAGCATTAATTGCTAGCATTTGTACTTAATACTAAATGCAATCTCAAGGAGAACTATTTTGTGGGGAATTCATCTTCCCACTATGAATTTTAGGAACCCAGAATGATCTACATGCCTGGGTGTTGTGTTCACAGTGAGTGCTATGCACCTGGGACATGTTGTGCAGTTAGCATGATCTCAGCATCTTCATAGCCAACCATAAGCACAGGGTAACCTGGCCAGGCACTGCTGTGTACAATCAGATTTGAAGATGACTGTCATTTTCTCCTCTGACCAGTAAGAGTCTCTCATAGCTCGATTTATCTTGGGCAGTGATTACAGGGGAAACATAGAGAAGAGCAAAGCATTGTCCTGCGGGCTTGGCTATACCTCCCTCAGAACATACACCTCTGCTGGTCCCAGCAAGGAACACTCATGTTCTTGTGTCTTGGGTCTGCAACCTAATCACGTGAAACACTGTACAGAGATCTGCTGATGTATCCTTCCCACCCTGCTGACCTGTGCTTGGTAAGGAGGCTGGTCAGTGTCTTCCTCCCTCTAAATACAAATCCTAGAGTTCATGATAGTGAATACTTCAGTGAGTGTACATGGTGTATCAGGTTCTGTTCTGATGTCAGCCCAATCAGTGACCTGTGAGGTGAGGGCTCTGACTCTGTCATGCATTGACACAGCGGTACATGCGTTTGCCCTGGTGCCATAGCCAGGGCTGTGAGAGGTCCAGTGCATGGCCCAGAGTCACATAGTGGGGGAGAGGCAGAAGCAGAGATGGGTCTTGGCTGAATCCCAGGGCATCTTCTGTTTGATCTATGATTCTTCGAAGGCTGGAAGGGATCTCTCCTCTGACTTCCTATTAAAAAGTCAAGCAAGCAGATCCAGGCTGAGTTTCAGCTCATGACCAGGACATTGTGTAGCATTCTCCTGGTTCATTCTCCTGGATGTCACATATGGCTTGAGGAAGAGAAACTGCTCTGTCTGTCCAGAGGGCCCAACATGCTCCTGTGGACTCAGAGGCCCCTGCACTGACAGAGACCTCTCCAGGGGTGCTGTGGCCAGATGCTACCAGAGCTACATGGCTAACAGAAGCCACTAGAACCAAGGACCTGGGGGGCTTTTGGTCTGTACCTCTTCCTCTGTACTGCCTCCCACTGGTGGCTGGGGGGATGGCTACTACTACTCCAGGGGCCGCATCCGTTGGCCTCTTGAGATAAAGGGACCCTCTCCTCAGATTCAATTAGAAAAACTCCAAAGATTTCGATTGGCACCAGCTCCTTTCTCTGGACCAATCACACAAGCCCAGGAAGTTTTTGGCCCAGCACAAGCTCATGTCTTCCCCTGGCCGATTCCTGTAGCCAGGGGAGTAGGCTCGCATAGGAGGACACGGCCCTTCTTGGGTGGCAGAGCTGGAAGAATGAGGGGGCAGGAAGAGGCAGTGGTCCAGGTCCAGGAGGGGATCAAGATCTGGGAGGGCAGGATAGCAGTGTGATTCATAAATGTAAAAAAGCAGTCCTCAGAAGGTCCCCAGTGGTACACACATGGGGCAGAGTGATACCAGTGGGACTGAGTGCTCTGCCCACTTGAGCAGGAAGTGTGAGCCTCATGTACCTGAGGAAAAGGAAGAGGCAGGGGTGGAAGCTGTGTGAGGGGGCAGTGCCCAGTGCTGCCCATTGTCCTCTGTCATGGAAGATGGTTTTCAAGAGGGTAGACAGAGGTACCGGGAAGCTGCTGTGCTTCACACCTGTGCATCTGGTCTGTCCCCATCCTCCACATCCCCCACAGGTGTCTAGAGCCATGCCGCTGGCCGTGCTCACCTCCCTCGGCACGGTCCCCAGAATCCTCACCAGTGCTTCACAGTGAGGCCCCCACAGGCGCAGCTGTGTGTTCAGGTTGAAGTTCTGTGCATGGGTCCGAGCGTGGTTTTTCCTTGTGAGGTGCTGCCTTTGTATCCTCAGCATTGTCTCGCTCCTGGGTTGAAGCAGTGGCTTGTGTTCTGGAGACAATGACTGAGGGAAGAAAGTGACTGACTTTGTCAAGTTCCCAGGATCTGACACTGCGTACACAAGCCTCTAAATATACAAGTCTGTGACTGAGCTAGAATGAGCTGGCTCTGGGAAGGTGAAGTGAACTTGCAAGAAGAGGTCTGGTTTGCCTACTGTTGTGGGGTAGGGGGCTTTCCCAAGGCCTCATGTGCTGAGATGACTTCCAGAAGATTTTGAAATTACAGCATTGAGAGCTGACTTGCTAAGGGTGGGGGTCTTTTGGGAAGGATGGTCCCTGGCGGGGCGCCTCTACCCCCAGCTCCTTGCTTTGCTCTCTGCTTCCTGGCCACCTTGCCCCAAGCCGCTCTCCTTTGCCCAGGCCCTTCAGCCATGCCATTCGTGTTGCCTTGGAGTCAGCCAACTGGGAACTAAAAAGTGAGGCCACAGTAAACCTCTCCTCCTTTAAGTCGTGCATGTGGGGTCCCAGCAATGACGGACACACAGTCATACAGTGAGAAGGCCTTGGAGAGCTTCAGTCTTGCTCCTCTGACTCACTGGCTGTTTGGGGAAGGTACGGAGTGTGGACAGCTCACAGCTCCTTAGCCTGTGTGCCCTGCACCCTACGAGGCAGGCAGTGTAGACTCTCGGTTCCTGGGTCTCTGCATCTCCACGCAGTGGCTTGTAGCATCCCTCCCTCAGCTGCCTGACATGCTTTACATCATTCCCAGGGACAAGTGCATAGTCAAGGTTGTGTCTGTGGGCTCTCCCTGGAAATGAAGCTTTCGGCCCTCTGCACTGCACAGACTTCCCGTTTACCTGCTGTGTGTGTTCCCCCTCCCGGCTCCAGGCCTGAGTGCTCATCTCATGGTGCTTGCTGTCATGTTGGGGGCCCTGTTCTCTGTGGAGCAGCAGCAGTGTTACTGGACAGCACCTGGACTGAGGGTCAGGCTTCTCTCACCCCAGCCACAGTGTTCTCCTGTCAGGGCCTTGTGGGAACACAGCATAATGTCATTGTCTTCGTATTTTGCTGAGTATAATTCTTTTTGCTTCTGTAGAAAATACACACTCTAAATAAAGCAAAAATAGCCCCAGGAGGCCCCCAAAAAGGTACATTTGGGAGGTTTCTCTAACTCCCAGATGTATTTGTGACACACTTGGGAATTATTTGTATGTTGTGTAATTCTATACAAATATTATTGGCACATGTAAACTGATTATGACCTCACAAAACTGATTCTTAGTAGTAGCCTGAATTCACCAAGACAAAGCCAAGCTCATTTCCTTCCAGAGACTTCCAAATCTCCTGCACTCTCCCTTTTTGACTCCCTATAAGTTGTGTTTACACAAAGCCAGAACCTGGGGGTGGTTTGCTCTGTGTGTCTGAGGCTTTTGAGTCAGAACAGAGAGGCTCTTGGGTCAGAGTTAGGTTTGACAAGGATCTGGGCCCTCATGTGCACATGGCTGACTCTGCTGGCAGTCAGAAGGGGACACGGGCTGAATTCCACCAGCTGATGACATTTCACTCTCTCAGACAGAAGGGAAAAGTGTCAGACCTAACCTGGACCATTCATTGTTCTTTGCTGAATGTGATCTTGAGCATTGAAAACACTATAATTTACATTTTTCTTCCTAGTTCAGTGTGTGTAATGTATTGCAAAGTTCAGAGATACCAAGTGTAAATGTAAATACAAAGCCTCACCTTGTACTTCATTGGCACCTTACTGGTCTATCTGACCATCTGTCAGCCCACTGCCCGGCCCCTCCAGGTGCTCCAGGTCACCAAGTTAGGAGAGCTGCCAGCAGGTGGGAGAGAAAAGGGGACTCATGTCCAGAGCTCCCTGGCTTTTCAGACACGGGCAACACCTTCAAAGCTCTGTGCCACAGAGCTATGGGAAAGTAAACACCTGCTGTCATGTTGGGGACCCTGTTCCCTGTGGAGCAATAGGCAGTGTTACTGGGCCCTTGGCTGCCTCAAGGGCAAAATGCTTCCGATTCTGGAGGTGATACAGGGTTGGCACAAGTGCCTTTTCTTTACTTTGCTAACTTGAAGATATGTGTTTACTTTGAAAAATCCAGAAATAGTTCCTGGAGGGGCAGCTGGGCTAAGTGAATCTTAAAAGCATAAGTAGAATCTCAAGAACCAGAGCTAAGTCCAGGTTTGAGGGGCAGTGTCACCAGAGGACAGAGGAAAACATCATAGGGCAGCGTCTGGGACTCTACAAGCCATCTGAAAAGGCAACAGGAAGATGCCCTGGGGTGTTGAGATGAGGACCCCCCTGAGTTTGATGAGTGTGACTGATGGGTGTCTCCGGTGGGTGGCTCGGCAGCACAGCCGCTGCTCTGGGTGTGGGAGGCCACTGGCTGCAGACTGCATGGCAGTGCAGTGCTTACCTGTAGCCATGTCCCACTCCGTTTCAGCTCTGAGATCACAGCTGGAAGCCTTTAGCCTTCCTTCTGCTGCCTCCTGAGCCAGGGACAGGCTGACCTCTTCACGGGGCTGCCCCCACTTCACACAGGAGGAGCCTGTTTCTAACTCAGTCTCTGACCCTGACATGCTGTGTCCTTCATTAAGCTACCTCCTCTTCTTCTTGGTCCCTGTGACCCCCCTGTAGGCTGGAAGTACTCACAGTTGGCACTTGGATGTCAAAGACCACCTGGGCTGGTGGGGACATAGCACCCAGTTATTCAGAGGTGGAGCACAGGTCCACTACTGCTAAAGTTAACAAGGACTCTGTCTTAGAACTCTAGGAAACAGGGATGTATAGAAAGACACAAGTACATATGTATTGGCATACATGTTTAATGTTTACTTGAGACATTTTAAATTAATATACTTTATGGTTTAGAACAGTCTAGGTTTAAATAAAAGTGAGTGGAAATCAAAGTTCCCATATGCAGCCCCCCCACAGTATTATTAGCATCTTACATTACTGTGTACATTTATCACAATTGATGAACAAACAAGATACATTATTATTAAATAAACTCTGTAGTTCATACTGCATTAAGGTTCATTCTTAGCATGCAGTTTTGTGGGTTTTTCTAAGTACATAATGTCTCGTATCTACCATTACCATATCCTACAGATAGTTTTGTGGCCTGAGAAGTCCCCTGTGCTCTAAACCACTGACACTCCTTCTGTCTTTGGTTGTTCTTCTAGAATGCATATAGGTAGAATCAGACAGCATGTAGACTTTTCAGACTTCTTTTTTTTTCATTTTGTAACATGCATTTACTCTTCTTCTTTTTTGGTGGATTAATAGCTTACTTTTTATCCCTGTGTAATTTTCCATTGTATAGGTATAATATAATTTATTTATTGACTTATTTACCCAAGGAAACCTTGGCTGCTTCTGAGTATGAGCAGTCAGACTAAGTTCCAGCCAGATATGATAGTTCACTCTAGGAAGTTGAGGCAGGAAGATTGCAAGTTTAAGCCCAGCCTGGACAATTCATTGCCTTAGCAGGACCTTGTAAGAAAAAAAAAGCTGCTAAGAATATTCATGTGTAAGTCTATGTATGGGCTTTCAGCTCATTTGGGCAAATACCAAGGAACACCATTTCCAGATCATGTTGGGAAAGTGTGTTTACTTATGTAATAAACTAAGTTGTCTCTCAGGATATCTGTCCAAGTCTGCACATCCCCCAAGGGGTGGGATTCCTGTTGCTTTACTTCCTTTACCACATTCGGGGCTGTCAGTGTTCTGGATCTGGTCCTTTCTCACAGGTGTGGTGTCGTCTTCATGGTTTTCCTAATGACATATGTGAAGCATCCTTGCATGTGCATATCTGTGATCTGTCCATCCACCTTGGGAAGGTATCTTTTCAGATCTTTGGCCACTTTGAATTAGACCATTTCTTAGATTTCAAGAGTTCTTTGCCTATTTTGCTTACTGTTTCAGTAACTGTTACCAGATACACATTTTGAAAATATTTCCTCCCTGCCTGTAGTTTGTCTTTTTATTATCTGAGCAGTGTCTTTCACAGAGCACTGTGTTTCACTCCAACCCAATGACTTGTACTGACCTAGGTGGCCACCTTGGTTATCCCTCCATCAATGCCATGGGTCTCAGAAAGCTGGAAAGAGCATCATTGCCTTAGAAGATAGTAGAAGCACAGTTCATAGGTGTCTACTCCAAATCCATGGATGTGTATTTATGCACAATGTAGTTCTCTTTCTTTGAGGTCTCCTAGAAGCAGATCCGTGGTCAAGAATCCAACTGTCAGTGGTTGATTTAGCAGTGCAGGTCAAGGGATGAGAATATGAGACAAAGAAAGGGAAAATGTAGGGGAAGAGTGCATTGTCAAGGGACTTGTCACTGCAGATGACTGGAGCTTGATCCCTCTGGGAACTTGGGTACATGTGAGAAATGAGGAAGCTTCTGCATTCTTGTCCCCCACAACATCCTCAGCCACTGGATAAAAGCAGCTCCCAGGTGCCTAGAACACCTCATATTTCTAGATGCCAACACTGCTCTCAAGGCCAGAAAGAGACTGCAGGCAGAGAGCCCAGGGACCAGCAGGCACAAATAGACAGGTGTGCCCTGGATTGTGTGGTCAGGAGAAGAGGATATGGGCGGTCCATCAAGAGCATTGGTAAAGCCTCCTGTAAAAAGTTCTTTTTCTGAGATTTAACTTAGCAAAAATAGAAAAAGAAAAAGGAAGGAAATGTATCAGCCCTACTGACTCAGTGTGTGTGCCAGGCCCTGGCATAACATTGCTCCTTGCAAGAGCCAGTGAGGAAGCCCTGCTACCTTTGTCCCTGTCATCCAAGTGAGGGTCCCTGGTGCTGAGCACTTGGCGGGGACATGTGCCAGTAGTAGAACTCTGACTCGTCTGCCTGGGATGTGGAGCTTCTGAGACCCTGGCTCAGTGACCCTCAAACACATTCAAAAGGAAGAGGCAATGGGGACCTAGATTGCATATTTTGAGCCAACTTTTTGAAGGCAGAGTATAATGAGTTCTGGGAGCCTTTTAATTAAGTGTTGAAAAGTATAAGAGGCTGAAAGAAAACTGCTTCAATGGGAAAGCAAATGTTTACAGTTTAAAAAAGCATGGAAAAGTCTGGAAATCAGGTCTCTTATTAGGTATAATATAATTACTGAATTTCTGTTTCCTAGCAATAAGGGAAAAGATGTTCATTCTCTAGCCACAGGTTGCACTTAGGCAGGTCTTGGGCCTGATCACTGGTGGAAGGCTGGTGCCAAGGATACTGTCTCTGGGTGTTTAAATGGAAGCAGTTGTTCCAGGAAACTGCTCTGGGAAGGACAGGGTTACTCTTCTCTGCAGGACCCAGGTGACTTGAAGGAGTTGTTTAACAGTAAGTGTAAGAAAGAGAGTATGCTGTAAGAAATCTTGGTCCATTCTACCAGAACATCTGCCCACAGTGTAAACTCACCTGCTAAAAACAGAGAGCTCAGCTTTGTGGCTGGCCGGCTGTGGGACCTTGGACAATTCCACAGAGCTCTGGTTTTACAGGGATTGAGGGTAAGGTTCTGCTCAGCTCTGCTCATTATGCATGGCAGACATGTGAATAAACCAGCAATGAAGCCTTTGCCGAGAGCCTTTCCTATGTGCCTACAGCTCTCCCTGTCAGCAGCAGCCCACATCTGCTGCTCGCTTCTGCCACCTTGGCTGAGCCTGGCACTTTTCTGTGGCCCTGTCTCCCTCGTGAGTTGGATTAGACACAGGAGATTACCAATCTACTGTGGGTGCCAGTGAGCTAGAAAGGCAAGCCAAAAAGGCCTTGTTGAATCACTTATGGTCACCGCAGGTGGTGTAATAGGTAAGACCCTAAATCTGAGTGGCTTCACATTATAGAGGTTACTTATCACTCCTGAAAAACTCTAGGCATTGTCCTAGATTAGCTGACTTCCCTCCACCACCACCCACATGGTGATTCAGGCATTCGGGAACCCTCCAACTTCCGCTGAGAACAGACTTAAACTACAGGCCTTCACTCCTACCAGGCAGGTGGGGAAAGGAAGGGAGTGGAGGATCATGAGAGAGATGAGAGGGGTCAGAGAAGAAGGGGTGCATACCCTTGATGCCTGTGCCAGAACTTAGCCAGAACTCAGCCAAGTGAGGTGCGTGTCTCAAGGGTACAGGGCATGGGTTTTGGTGGAACCGTAGCTGACTTCACCTAAATTGTATGATAGCCAAAGTGGAGCCACACAGGCATAATGAGGAAGGCTGTCTTGAAAGGTGAAATTTGGTAGAGGTAAATATAAATCCAGGACCTTGCAGAAAGACTTTCTGCAAAAGCATGGGATGGAGATGTAGCCTCAGCAAATAGCATCCATAAGTGGCTCTAGGCTGTCTTGGATATACATTGACTGCTCTAAGGGGGTAGTGAGTGTTTGTCAGGTGCTTCCTGCTTGGCAGGTTCTGTCCAAGGCTTCTGCACATGTGATCTCAGTTCATCTTCACAGCTGTGCTCTGAGGTAAGCATTCTCATCATATCATTTTCCAAATGAAGAACCCAAGGTTCAAAGAGATCAAGGGGTCATGGGGCTTGAAGTTAAATATCCCTTGCTTTCTGGATTTCATATCTTCCTAGAGGAAGGACTCTCCAGACCAGAGAGGTCAGCTAATCCCCTCCTGTCTTGCTGGACAGATGTCCTTTGGATGAATAGTTAGTTCTTAGCATCACACCCTGGCAGAAGAATACAAGGTAGCTTAGGCAAGATGCCAGTCCTCTCCTAGATGCAGGATGGGCATCCAGTGCTGTTTGGCCAAGAGAATGGACCTGCAGGTACCCACTGCATCTACTGGAAAGAAGGGAGGGCCCAGCAGGCAAGTTTTCAGAGTGGAGGACCAGAGCCTGAACAGAGGCAGCGATAGCAGGCCATCATCAGGATTAGCATAAGAGGAAGTATATGCACTGGTGGTGGGCAGGGCTTGTAGGTGCTGTTCAGAGGAAATTCAAGCTTATCATTGGAGGGAGGTGAGCTGCTCCAGGATCCGTTTGATTTTCTACAAACCAACTGCACCCATGGAAAAACTTTGTTTCTGCACTTGGAACACCTTGGGCAGAAGAACAGCAGGAGAGTGAGAGAAAGAGGAAGGAGACAGACAGACAGACTAAATAGATAAGATAGAGGACAGGTACACAGATGATTGGTGATAGATAGAGCTTATAGCCCCATACTCTTTTATCATTGGTATTGACCCCCTTGTGGGGTAGACCACATGCTTTTACCCCTTCCCCTCGGTGCCCCTCCCCTGGAAGTTAACTTTCCTACATAGGCTTTTTGGAGGCTACCAACAAACCATAGCTGTGTGCAAAGCAACTTGGCCCACTCTGCACTCTCTAAATCGTTGGCATTTGCAGAGAAGCAGGTCTTGCAGCCCCTCAGCCCTGTTCTGCTGCAGATGGGAGGGCAGCAATTGTCACCCACACCAGCACACCTCCAGGTTTGGCTCTGGCTCAGACACATTTATGGACCCACCCTGAAAATGGAGCTGAGAGACAAGGACTCCAACTAGAGTAGTGTATCAGAGAAGGAGTTGCAGGAAGTAGAGGAGCTGAGGTGCCACACTGAGTGTATTAGCACCTGGGCAGGTGGGGGCTGCATGGCACTGGCATTGGGTAGAGGTTGAATGAGAATCATCTCTGTTTCCACTTGATGTCACTAGCAGCTCTTGGGAGGGCTCCAGCCCCCATAAGGGGAAGGAGGAAACTTTTACCAAGAGCTGCCTGTCTACTAGATGTGCCTGGATCTGTCCCAGGTTAGAAGGCAGGGCTCTCTCTATGGGTGCTTTTGGAAGCCCAGAATGATGCTCATAATAGCACAAGAACATAAGTCTAAAGAAGGCAGCGCCACTCCAGGGAAGCATCCTGTACAGGAGATAACACACACTGGCATCTCCCGCAAGGACACCAGCTCTGTCCAGCCACAGTCCACTGAGAGGAGCTGAGTGGAAAAGGAGACGTGCTTTGCTTTTTTAAAGACTGATTTAGAATTTTTCAGTGGGGGGGGGGACTATCATTTCTCAAAGTTCCCATCAATGCCTTTAACTCTCTAAGATATTACAGTGGCTCATGCACACTTATGTTTATAGCAGCACAACTCAATAGCAAAATCTTGGAAGCAGCCTGTATATCCATCAGCAGCTGAAAGGATAAAGAAAATATATTTCCAAACAATGGTGTGCCACTCTGCCATAAAGAAGGATAAACTGGAGGCATTTGTAGGAAAATGAGTGTATCTCGAGACCATTATGTTAAGTGAAATAGACATACAAGCTTAAATATCGCCTGGTTTCTCTTATATGACAAACCCAAAGTATAAGTAAGTGATAGAGCAAAATGAAAGAGAGATAAGAGGAAATGGGGAGATAGGTCTTTTGCAGAGGGGAAGGGGACTATGGGATGGAGGGGATGGAGGGCAAGGACCAGGATGTAGAAGAACTGAGTTGTGTTGTGTTTGTCTCCTCCCCACTGTGAGTGCAGTCATTGTGTCCTGCACATGTGGACTAATAAAAATAAAAACATTCACCTTCAGACCTGCTGCCTGCCTGTCAGAACTCATCAGTGACAAAGCTGAGGGAACGGAAGGCAGGTGGCTAATGTGGGGTCTTTGGATATTTGGGAAAGCACTGGGCAGAGCACCCAGAGGGGACAAGGTTGTCAGAAGTGGGCTCCTCTGGGATCTCCTGGGCAGGCTGCGGGACAGCCCTCGGGAAGCAGTGTACCGTGTGGGAGGGGTTGCGGTGAGTGGAGTCTCTGAGGGTGGAGCCGTTCAGCCATGTGCCTGGATCTGGCCCCTGGGAGACAAAGCAGTCCCGCTGGACACAGGGATGCCGTGTTAACCGCTGGAGTCTGTTGGGAACCTGACCACATTCGGGACCTCCTTGATTCCCGGCCTTAAATGACAGCCTGCCAGGTATCCATGGAGACGGAGACGTGGGAGCATTGGCAGAGTGGTCCCAGGAAGTAGATGTGTGGGACAGATTGACCACGTTTGCTGTATACTCAGGGCTCTGTCACTGCCACTGCCATGAAGCCCCTCCACTATGCCCCTCACCCGGGGAGTCACCTCCTGCCCAGGCATAATGGGCACAGCGAACACAGACAACTCTGAGAGGGCTCTGGGGGGCTGAGGTGTCCCCAGGCCACTCTGTCAGCCTTAAGAAAAAAAATTTAAAATGCAACTGAAGGCTTCATTTACTGCAAGCATGGATGTGGGCCAAAGATCACGAGCTCCACTGACAGGGCCTTTTTTCTAGTTCACAAGCTGCTGTCTCTAGATTTTAAAGACTTGTTGCTGCTATTTGTGGGAGAGGTTAGGGACAAGACCATCCGAGGGGCACCTTTACTCATCTCCGTAGCACATCTGCTGGCAATGGGCAGAGTGAAGACATGCTTTTGGTGCATGTGCCAGGCCATGACTCTCTGCCCTGCCCTCAACAGGACATGGAGGTGCCATCATTGAGTAATGGACATCTGACCACACCGTGGGAGGACTCCCAGTTGTTAAGCAGCTCTTGCATACTAGTTGTTCACTTTCTGTTCACCTATAGGATTTTCAGGGCTTTCAGGATCCATTACAGGATCACTGTCAGCCAGAGAGATGATTGCACTATGGCTGGGATAGAGCTGCTAGGTTAGGAGCTGGTTGAAAACTTCTTCAAAAATGCCATTCATGGCCTCAGGGTGAAGGGGGTCCTCTACAATAGCATGTCTGCACTTGATCCCAAGGAACTCAACATTTTTACAAATAATAGGGAATTAAAAAGTCAAGCCATAAAGAACTCTGGCGAAGACATAAAAAGCATAATTATCACATTTGCAAAAGGCTGAAGGGTTATAGGAGTAACCTCAAAGTCTTCAAGAAAAATCAGGACTCTAGGCTATCTCTACAGCCTGCAGGAAAAAAGAAGGAATTTAATCAGGAGAAGTACAAAGCCCCGAACATGAGTCCTACAAACCCACAACACAGTGCGGGTTGGGTGGGCTCTGGCTAAATACTGCTCTCTTTAGAAAATATGTTTCTTCTAGTTTCGTTAGCATTAGCGTAGTCCGATGTGGCTGGGAATACGCATACATAGGGATAGCGTTCCCTCCCAGTCTGTTGCTGTGTGTAGACTTTTTGTTTCTGCTCCTTGGAGATCTGGTCCTTATAGCTCATGCCCTTTCCCAAACCAAGCATTTTGAGACAGTGGAGATGCTGTCATCCACTAATCAACATCTGGCTATGAGGAGGAGCACAGGCTCCCTGGGCATGGGGACCCTGTTAGGAAGAGGGAAATAAGAGATAGGTATCCAGGAGCAGAAAGTGTCACTTCTGAGGTCAAACAGCACCCATAAGATTCTTTGCTGCTTTATTTTTTCACATAGCCTGGCACAGTGCTGGGTTAGCGGTGGGTGGGTGGAGGTCACAATGTGCATTTCTGATGGTTACAGTTAGGTAGCTGAGTAAATTTAGCAGGCAGATGGGATGTGAAATCATGGTAGAGGTTACCACTGTTCTGCTCATGTCCCCCCAGCCTCCCCAGAGGTCATCGGTGACCCTTCCCATGAATGCCCATAACCAGCAGAGCCTTGTGTCTCTCCCCACTCCCACCTTGGTATTCTCCAGCCTCACCCAGCCTCTGAGTAGAATAGTTTAAAGTGCCTGGGAATTAGCACCCCGGTGCAATCTAAAACTGTCAGGGAATGAGAGAAGGAAGATACCCGATTCCTTGCCTCTCTGTGGAGCAGTTCTGAGGTCACTAGGCTGCTCTCTCAGCATAGTCCGGGTGGGATGGAGCCCCGGCTGCCATGGAGGAAACCAGTCCATGAGGGTGCCCGGGACTAGCTGCCTCCCACACCCTCTCTGCTGCTTCATGCCAAACTCACACCTTATCTCAGGGGACCCAAATTAGTACAGAAGCTAAATAATTAGAACATCTTGGTTGAGACACTAAAATGCCAAGTGTCAACAGAATGTATAATTGGTTCTTAAGTAGCATGTATTAAGTACACAGCACGCAAAGGATTAACTCTGGACTCATTCTTTTCTGATGATACTAGGGTTGAATCCAGGGCCTGCATACTGAGCTACAGCCCCAGCCCTTTTTGGTTTTTTTTTTTTTTTTTTTTTTTTTTTTTTTTGTGTGTGTGTGTGTGTGTGTGTGTGTGTGTGTGTGTGTGTTTTATTTGAGACAAGGCTCAGGAATTGCAAGTCACCCAGGCTGTGTCAGAACTTAAAATTCTCTTGCCTCAGTCTCCCAGAGTGCTGGGATTCCAGGCATGTGCCATCATGCTCACTTGTGCTAATCATTCTTATGCCGGGGAATGAGCTGTGAGTTTACAGTTTGGAAGAAGGCACAGTAAATCTGTCTTCCCAGGGAGGTCTGCAGGCTGCCTGGCTGCCCTATGGCAAGATCTCCATGAGACCAGTGTTCTGCTCTTCTTCCTCATCTGTGTCTATAAAGCTCTTGCTTAACCTTGAAGGAGAAACCCTTAGCAAAAGGCATTTGGAACAGACACTGGATAGACTTTGAAGAAGGATAGAAGGCAAAAGGATGACCTGGAATCACAGGAGTAGACATCCAATCTCCTCCTTAATGCCAGCCCATGGCCAGGATGGCCAGCCTTTCAGTGGCCAGGCCAACTCCCGTGAGACTCCCCAAAGCCAGCAGCAGCACAAAGATCCTCTGTCAACCCACAGACCCTGTGCTCTGGGCACGAGATAGGACAAGCTAACCAAGGCACAGGATTGGCTGACAGTGATGACTCTGAGCCTCAAGGTAGCTTTGATCTGGGAGGTAATACAACACATTAGCCACCTCAGGTGCAGGACAGTCCCAGGGCTGACCTGACAGACACACTCACTACATTCACAGAGACCAGAGACGATGATGCAACTGCTTCAGAACCTCCCAGTTGGTGTCTTGGGAGCTTAAATGCTAGTGCATGAGCTCTCCCTCGGGATTGATACAAGAGGAGATGTAGCAGATTCAGCTGTGCTGTGAACTTTCTGTTGCCAGAAGAAACACAGAAAAGGGCATCCAGAACCCATGGAAAAGAGGAAAGACTAGTGTAGCACACACCAGCCCCAGCTGTGCCAGGAAACCTCAACCCACTCCCCCCAGGGCCATGAACTGCACAGCCTCACATCTTATTATGAGTCCATCTGGGGGGGTGATGTGTGCAGGGTGACAGGGTGCTGGTTTCAGCTCTGCTCTTAACTTGCTGTGCGACCCAAGATGAGCCACTTTACCTAATGAAAGAATTGCACTGGTTCATCTTCAAGCCGCATTGTTCTTTTTGCATGATGCATATTGAGACTAAAATAAAGATCATCCCTGACTGACCCTTTTAAAACTCAAAAAAAAAAAAAAATGTTGTATTCAAACCTGTGAAAGAGAATGTATGAACTGTTTAGATAGTTTACTGAATAGAAGAACACCAAAGAAAAAAGTCAGTGTGCTGTTCAGCCTTGGACAGGTGGGCCTATTTGAGAAGTGACAGAAGAGGGGAAGATTGCACACTGGGACTCCGAGCAGGTTTGTGAAGCCAGGCAAGCCCTGGCCTCGTGACAGCCCAAGCTCACTGCATGGAACACCAAAACTCCAGCCCGGGGCTTTGGAGACCCGGGATCCTGGTACCCCATGTGTCCCACTGACAGGGGTGAGGGAGCCAGCTAGGACAGCTCCAAGGTCCCCAGAGAGACCCACTTGTGGCTTCTGCAGGAATTGCTCTGGCCTGTGATGAAGAGAGCCACAGTGGCCGCCACAGGGCTCAGAGGCAGCAAGATCTGCGGCTAGGTAGCCGCTGGTGAATGGCAGGGCAGAGGGGTGGGGAGCATCTGCCCCCCAGATTTGCCCACTGGAGATGCCAGGCTGCACCTGTTGTGCAGTTGCCTAAAGTTCTTCCACCCAGACTTCTGCTTGCCCAGGTTGGTGAAGCTTTGCAAGTCTGGGAATCTTCTGTTCTGGGGCTGCTCATCCTGAACACAGCCTGCAAAAGCATGGCTTTGAGCCTTTCTCCCTCTCTGCCTCTCCCTTCCCTCCCTCTCTCCACCTCTCACAAAAACACACAGATATCAATACACATGTGTGTATTCTTGTAAATAAACTTGAATGAAATGTGTTGATTTCATCTGAATAAGTTGAAAGCAGCCTTCACACTTAGGCCCTCAAAGCACAGTTATATAATAATGATTTTTAACCAGTTCTAGCCTTAAATCAGGCCTAGTCTAGAGCCATGCTGGGGAACCTTTATAGCTTTCAATGATAAAAACTGCCTGCCGTGGCACACAGGCCACAGGTGGGCTGCTGTGCGTTTAGATGTCTGTTTTTACTTCACTAGGCCCAGTTATTGATGTGTTTATTTATTCATTTGCGTATTTAGCGATGCTAAGGGTGGAACCTAGAGGCTTACACATATATTCTGGGTAGGTGCTGGGCAACTGAGCTAACCCTGTCCGCAGCCCTGGTTTAGTGAATTGTTGTAAACTATGTGTTAAGTTCCCATGGTGACCCTTTCTGAGTGTGCAGTTGCATGGACCCAGGTGCAGTCTCATTGTGCAGCCACCATCGTCCATCTCTAAACATTTTTCATGCTTTCTGGACAGAAACTCTGCACCCATGGAACATGCATTTCCTGGCGTCTCCTCCTCCGGCCCTTGTCTACGTGGCCCTGACACCTCAGGCATGTGGCCTGAGGGGGAACCTGTGCTCACACATCTCACACACGAGGTTGTCCTCAGACACATTGCAGTAGACGACAGGATTTCTTTTCTTTTCAAGGCTCAAGACTATTCTAGTGGATACACACACCTCATTTTGCTTGCCATAGACTATCTTATGTGGCGAGCCAACCAGTCTCATTTTTATTGTTATTATAGATCCTCTGGCAATTGATACTGGAAATAAGAACCACATTTCATTCTGGGGGACAGTGGGGAAAAAGTGGCAAGCTTTGTTGAGTCATTTACCTGGGTGGACTTAAGAACTGCTGTCTGTAGCCTTCTAAGAGCATAGTGCTAGGTACCGCCTGTTCGTCTGTGTGTTACAGGGCTAAGATGGGGATGCAGTCAGATTTTCCCAAATTTACTGCCCCAGCCTCTCCAGTGTGAGGTCTGGGGCCCCAGGCAAGTTCTGAGACTTTACAGGCCTTGAGTGCCCACATTTACCTGTGGAACTCTTAAAACTGGTTCGTGTAAGACCTATCCTAGCTGAATTAAGTTGGGTTGGATGAGTAATGTGCTTTACTGAGTTGAGTTACCTTTTTTTTAAATTTTATTTTGAAAGTATACAAGAGAACAAGACAGAATAAAGCCAACTAAGATCGTACAGTGAAATTAGTACAGAACTTCACAGCAGGTTATCGGGATAACAGTAATACGTATCTCAGTATATTTTGTTATCTTTTTAATAGTTGTTCTTTCCACCACGAGTTGAGTTACCTTTAATGGAAAGTATATTCATGACTTTTTTTTTTTTGCCTTACTAGTGATTGAACCCAGGATCTCCACACCTAGCCCCTTCTATGTTTTCATTTTGAGACAAGGTCTCTCAAGTCTCTTAAGTTGCCCAGGTTAGGCTTAAACTTGCAGTCTTCCTGCCCCATCCTCCTGGAGTGCTGGGATTACAGGCATGCACCACTATACCTGGCTTCATTTTAAGAGATACTTAGCATAACTAAAAATCTTGGCCAATCTTGTTGTTTCATCAGTGTCTCAAATCTTCATTCACTGCATTCCTAACACACCTTACCTCCGACCCGCTGTCCAGGTCTCCAACCGATAAGACTATCCAGTGTTAGTGAATTTCTGTGGTCTCTGACTCCCTAGTTCATTGCTGGTCTTCACCTGGGCAGACTCCTGAAACACTTTTCTTTGAAGTCCTGGGTGCTTTGGAGACACCATATAAATGTTTATTGATTTTTATTGCACAGGCTATATTGACAAAATGAAATATTAAACAGAATTGTAGTGTTGGAAACTTAGTGGGTATTTCTCTATCCAAACACAATGCTTTGCTAAATATTTAATAAATGGTCAATAAATATTTCTTTTAATATCATCAATGTGATGTCTCTTTGGAAGCTGAATATTGATTTGGAATCTGTGGGTGGTCTGGGAGAGACCTGGGGAAACCTTCGGGGTAATTTTCCTTCCATCAGTGTCACTCATTTGTACCCTCACACACACTGGCACAACCAGGCCTGCAATAGCAGCTGCCAGGTTAGCCTCTCTTCTGCAAAGTCCTCACCTCCTTCTCCTCTCAAAGCTCATTTCTTCAACTCTGGGCCACCTGGGAGTCTCGTTAGCAGCCAGATTATGATTCAGGAGGTGTGGGGTGAATCCAGGGTTCTCCTGGGTGGGCTGGGCCATGGGCAGCCAGGCTCTGGGACCTCTCAATTAACAGCAGCAGGGCCAGGGCTGGAATGCAGAACACAAGGAGCCACCTGGTGGTACAGGTGTGCGGCCTCTGTGGCTCCAAGAGCCAGTGCCTGCCTCAATTCAGTGACCTCACTGCATAAGTGGCCCTGGCCCTGGTGGGAGGTTTGGGCCCTAGCACTGAGTTCCCCAGGAAACCAGTATCCAGGGGAGCCGTTAGTGATGCCATGTAACCTGCAGGCCACTGCCCTGGGTAAGAGCATGTAATTGTGCCCTGTGACAGCTGCAGTGTCACCTAACGCCATGCTTCTCTGTGGATGGTAGCCCTGTCCCTAGGTGAGCACAAAAGCCTCAGCCAGCCTCCCTGGCCTGTACTGTGGGGCAATGCACCAGGCCTTGGGCACAGCCGAGGCTTCTTGGTGCCAGCAAGTGATGGCAGTGGGTGGACAAATACCTGGCTCCCACCCCCAGGTAAGCGATGGGAGGCCCACTACTCTCTTGGAGTCATGTGTGGGCCCAGGCTTTGGCTGCCCACATGGTTGCTGGCCACAACTGTGCCACCCACAGTACCCACTGAGCCAAGAAGGCCAAGGTGGGTGGCAATGCAAGCAGGTGTGGAGAGTGACTGTCTGCACTGGGGATTTGGGATCTAATTCAGCTGGGTCACTTTCCCTAGCTCTAAGTCGGAACATCCATGCCCTATAGCCTGGTCCCTCCCTTTTCGGGTCCTATGCCCTCCCAGCCCTTCGATGCCTAAAAATCTGGCCCATCTCCCATCCCAAGGGTCAGAGGTGAGGAACCACATTGTGGTGGCCTCTGCAGAACGCACAAGCAGAGGAGGAAGCACTTTTTTCTGTGATTTGTTGCTTATTGACTGGGAAAAGTGGCAGCTGTTTGGAAACAGAAATCTCTCTCTGCTCCCTCTTTACATGATGAAAAGTTTTTTTTTTAAAGAGGAGGGGAAAGTATGGCTCTGAGAAGAAGGTGATGACTTGGGGGTTCCTTTCTGTCCCTCCAACAGTTTCCATCAAGGATACCTTATGGGCTCCCACCAAAGACCAGGGCTCATCTCGTATCCCTTCCCCTGGGTGCCAGCCAGCATCTCCCTGGCAGTAACCATCTCCACGAGGAAGAAAAAATCCAAAGCAGAAGTCCCATGGGGCTCCTTCAGGTGGTGGAAGGACCACAGTAGCTTGGCTGTGGCCAGAGAATAGCCACCTTCCTGCAGGGCCTGGGTTTCAGATTCAGCATTTGCATTGGTGGTCACTTAGTGTGGGGGCCTGGACCTGCCCCGGGGGTTAGGTGTTTATTCTTGAAACTCTTGCTTATATCCAGGTATGGAAAGAAATCTGGGAGGGAAAAGCAGTGTGTGGCATCACAAAGCTCTGACTAGGGAAATGCTGCCTTGGTCTGTTTTCTGCGGCTGTGAGAGGATGCCACAGGCTGGGGAAGTTATGAACTGCCGAAGTATATTTGGCTGTGGTCTAGGAGTGCAGGTCGTGGCACTGCAGGAGGGGAAGTGATCTCCTGCAAGACAGACAGGGAGGGCGGAGGCTCAGGAAATCTTGGGGTGTGGAGGGATGAGGCTGGGAAGGGGAGGCAGATGGCACAGTTGTGGCCAGCAACCATGTGGGCAGCCAAAGCCTGGGCCCACACATGACTCCAAGAGAGTAGTGGGCCTCCCATCGCTTACCTGGGGGTGGGAGCCAGGTATTTGTCTACCCACTGCCATCACTGGCTGAGTGGTGCTGATGCCCAGCTCCTAGAGTTGCATGGGTATGGGTGGAGAGGACCCTTGCTGGCACTGAGAGGCTGGGGTAATACTGACCAGCACTGGAGAAGTGCAGGTCACCTGCCCTGCAAGCATCTAGGAGTCAGGAATAGTGCTGCCCCTTCCTCTCTGTTGTCATCTGGCCCATATCCCTCAGGCAGCCCCAAAGCCCCCTGCAACCCAGCTCTCAGGGCCAGACGTGACCCCAGGAACCTCCTTTCTTAGACCCTCCCATTGCATGTTGCTTCCTGCATCCTTGCAGCTGACCTTGGCTTTGTGGCTGACTCATTGCTGTTGACCAGGGTTCCAGCACATGGCAGGGTGACCCTCTCACTCCCTTGAAGCCACGTGTGGTCATATGGTGTGTTCTGGCCAATGGGAGGGGATCAGAAGCGAGGTGCATGCTTCCTTTAGGAACCGGACTGTGACTGGCCACACCCTCATGGCAGCCTGGGTCACCATGGAAGCAGAGCTGGGGTGAAGCCTTCCAGGATGATGTTCATGAGCTCGTTGCTCCTGCCGGGCCACACTGGTCCCATGTGCTGCATGAACAAGCAAAGCCACCCAGCTTCCAGGCCATGTCTTCCTGCAGCAGCACATCACCTGCCCTGGGGTGCTGAGTGTGGAGTCACCTGTCCTCAGGCCACCTCATCCTCTTGGTGCCACACCTGCTGGTTGCTGAATTCTCTCCTGTGTGTGTCACCCTTGCTTCCTAATGGCTCTGGGTTTCTGGTTTTGTTACTATGTCTGAATTCCTAGCTGACACCCAGGCATTCCCTAAAAGGATGAAATTCTCTAGGCCAAGTCTCTTAGCACTGTGCATCCCCCAGAAAAGTCCCTCTTGCTAATTTCCAAGCTAACACCTTTTACTATCAGCTTGAAGAAAAAAAATAGAAAGTACTCGAAAGTAGACTTGGGATTCTGTGTAAAGCATCTTGTTAACTTGAGGTCATCCCAGGTGAATCCTCTGCACCCTACTGCTGCAGAGACTTGGACCTGGTGAAAGATGGTGCAGCTTCCCTTGCAGTTAACCCCTGGTTTCCAAGGGGAAACCTCTTTGTTCAGTTAATGGCATATTAGGAGCCCTTTTCTTGCTGATCTAAAAGGAAATATCCCACTGCCTTCATGGATGGTGCACCATTTACCTGCTTAGATTGGCCTTCATGCCCTGGGCTTCTCTAAGAAGGCACTTTGGTGATCATGAGCGCATCCTTATAGCCCAGTTTCCCTGACAGCACCTTCCTGAATGTGTCTCCCTGGCCCGGCCAGGGAAGTGAGCATTGAGGCAGTGAGGCAGGGTGCACGGGACTGCTTCACTTCTTGCCGGGGTGTGCATAGGAGCCTCTCCATCAACTCCCCTTTGGTCTTAGCACAGCGCCAACTGCAGGTGTACATTCATGGATTTGTGTAGAGAAGGGTTCCCAGAATCCCTGCCCTAAAGCTTCTCTGCACTGTCGATATGCCTTTCTATAAGCAAATACCAAGGGGTGGAGATACTTTCATGTCTCATCCAGGACTTGTTCTAAGGCTGTCCAAGTTGAACAGAGGCAAGCGAGAGGTTGTCACAGGTGAGAGGAAGAATCGATGTGGGCTGGGCACTGTGGTGGCTCCTCCGGGGCTGGAGGACAGAGAGCCCAGGGTTGTGCATGTAGGAGGCAGCGGAAGAAAAGTCACCTTGTAGAGAGAGCCAGAGAATGGGGCTGCAGGGTGGAAACAGCAATGTGGAAGTGGTAGATGACCTCCCTGGGTCTGAGGGGTGGGGGTTCAGTGCAGATCAGCCTTCCCTAGCACCTACCAGGCAGCCATGCCAAGATTGTGGGAGGCAGCGCAGGTAGGGGAGGGAGGCAGCTCTGGCACCTGGCCCTGGTCCCCATGAGTAAAACCCTGCTGGAAACAGAAGCTGCTCATGTGGCAGTGTGCTTAAAAGATTTCTCTGCACCATAACGGTTGCCATGGGGAGGCCTCTGGGAAGTCTTGGTTTTTACTGACCTGTGAAAAGATCGGTAAAACCTGTAACGAGGTGCCAGGGAAGTGTCTTCAGCTCAGGAGCTGTTGGAAGCCCTGGCGACTTGGCTACCGGCACAGATGCAGAATCAGAGTCTTCTTGAAGCTGGACCAGCAAGCGTCCAGCTATGGGGCTTTCCAGGGACTTGCTTGTCCCCTTTGGAGCTCCTGAAATTCCCAGGTCAAATGTGTATGCACCTCCCCAAAAAAATACATGTGTACACACATGTGCACACATAGATGTATGCAGTGCCAGTGTATACACACATGTGTGTGCCAGAAGTGAGGCCATTTGCATACAAGCTCACCAAGCAGCTCACGAGGAGCAGAGAAATCGGCTGGGGACAGAATGAGCATGCGTGATCCTGCATCAGGCTGAGCTGAGCACACCCAGCCAGGCTCAGGGTTGGCTCACCCTATTCCTCCGGGAGGCTGTTCTGTTAGCACTTGGTATCACTCCAGTGAACAAAATCGACACACTCTACATACACCTTGTCTGATGGGCATTTACAGCACTCCTTTTCATCAAGCCTTCAGATATTTTGAGGCCATGAGAAACAGGAGTGAGTATGTCCATTAGGCAGAAATACAATGACACTCTTTGCCCAGGAGATCACAGATTCTGCACAGCAGTGGACCTCCATGTCTCTGTCCCAGCCATGCTCCTCCAGGAGCCCTGCAGGTTGCCAGCTGTGCTGTGCACTGGTACCTTGAGCAGTGGGCATAGTGTAGTGGTGGACATGCTCTGTGCTCTGTATCCGTGTGCTCAGCACAGCAGCACTGGATGCCTTGAAACATGGCTAGTGGAACTGAGGCCTACTTTTCAGTTTTATTCACCTGAGTTTAGATAGCTGTCTATGGCCAGCAGCTGCCACACGGGACAGAGCCTGAAGCAGGGCGCCTTAGACAGAGCAGGCAGCTTGCTCTCCCGAGCTTCCTTCATTCTCAGTTCCATCCTGAGGGCAAAATTGTGAACAAATTACCGCTAGGAGTTTGGGGATACTTTTTCCTTTTTCTCCACCAATACGCAGAAACACGAGAGATTCACACACTCCCTGTGAGTGCAGTCGGTGAGCAACAAGGTTTAGTTGCAGTGCTTCCTGTGAAAGCCAGAGTTGATGATGAGCCATCACATTAACCAGGGGTGTGTGTGTGTGTGTGTGTGTGTGTTTGCGTTTGCATTTGCATGCATGCGTGTCTGTGTTTGTGTGCATGTGCATGTGATAGATGTATACATGACTCTGGGGCCTTCAAGGAAAACTGGAAGTTTTATCTCTGCAGACCAATGTGCAGCCTCCTCCCGCAGCAGGTGAGTTGGTGTGGCTCAGCGTGTCTTCCTTTTGTCACAGATGTCAGAAAATGTGCCAACAGTGTCACTATCCAACTGTACCCCACACTTCATCCCTGGGATGTAATAGAAGCATCTCAGCCTCTTCCCTCGGGGCTGGTGTCTTCACCAGTTCAAGCACGTTAGAGTAGACACAGCTTTAAAAATAGCACACTGAGGCCCCGACCCCATTGCAGGACGATTTAGCCAAAATCTCTTGGCACAGCCTAAGAACTGACGTCATCTGGAGCTACCCACGCAGTCCTACTGTGCCCCTAGCTTGGACCACCCCTGCGGGCAGTCTTCCTCCATGTTCTTGCTCTGTCACGTTCATATTTGATTTCTTTATGGCTGACCAAGGTCTCCAGGAGTGGATCAGTAGCTAGGGATGGGGATGCACTCCAGCTACTTGGGAGGCTGAGGCAGGACAGTCACAGGTTTTCAGGCCAGTCTAGGCAATTTAGCAAGACCCTATCTTGGAAAAAATGTCTAAGTATAATCCTAAAATGAAACTTACTTTGTTCATTAGAAAGACTATAAATATTTTGTATTGTTATCATACACGTAGAAGTCTGGCTTTTCCTAAACACAGGAGCTGAAATGACAAATCAGCAGAATTTCTATAAGAGGTCTAAATACCATCCTTACTTCAGATCTCGTCCCTTCCTCCATGCTCCCTGCGATAGGCCTCTTGACCAAAGCGTCTGGTTGTCACCAGCAGGACGTGCAGGTCTCTCCTAAGTGGTGACTAAGGAAAAGCCCCAAAGACAGAAAGATGGTGTGCAGTCAGCGCCAGACTCCAGTGTGTGCGACTTCTGCAGGGGTGTGCAGAGGGATGGAACTGAGGCTTGGGTCTGAGCTGAGGGAAAGCGTGGGCCCTGCTCGGAGGGAGCCTCTCGGACCTGTCTCCCCTGGAAAGGTGATAAAGCATGTACATTCGCAGAGCAGCTGCAAGTGTTGGAGTGGTCACCGTGATGGAAGGCCTGGTCCCTGGCCGGTACTCATGCAGGAGCTCATGAATCCTTTATGCCTGGCCTATATTTAGGGCCTCCGGGCTCTGAGGACAGTAAAAGGCTCCAAAAGACACTGTCCTCCCAGTGCCCCGGCTTCTGCAGGACCAAGGCCTATTTAAAGCGTGTCTCGTCTTCTGATGCATGAATATCCTGCTGAGCTCCCCAAGCCTCCTACCCAAAACTTGCTTTTAATTTATGTTAAATATGATACAAATTGCTCATTATGTGTCAGGCGTTGACCTCTGAGCTTAAATTCTACTTGGAGTAAACAGACAATACATCGTGAAACAAATAATCAGGGTAATTACAGGCTGTGATAGCTGTGGTGGAAGAAATAAATGGGGTGTATTCGATTAAACACAGAAGTGACATGAGCTGATTTCTGTTTTGAAAGATCATTGGCTGCTAGATGGGAAGATGGACTGTAGTGGGGAACAAAGGCAAAAGCCAGGAGACCAGTAAGAAGCCACTGCAGTGGTCCAGTGTGACTGTTCATCTGTCAAAATGGTGGATTAAGAAATGCCTGTGAGATTAGGAAAGCACACATCTGGATTGTCTAGGTGTGTCGTGGAGTTGTGACATTGGAGACTGTGTTTGATTCCCGTCCCCTTCCTCTCTGGCATTGTTCTGATGCTCTGCTTCCCCAGCACCGTGAAGTAAGCAATTGGCACCACCAGCCCTTACACCATGATATTCCTGCCTTGTAACAAGCTGACCATAGACCGACTCCCCCAAACCATGAGCTTATTAAAGCCCTCCTCCTTTGAACTGTGGAGTCAGTATTGTGTCTGGCTATGGGAAAGCTGACTGCTACACTGAGGAAGAGGTGGTGTTGGAGAAGGAGCTGAAAAGAGGATGATAGGTTGGCAACATGCTTGGAGAACAGAAAGAGCGAGCTTACTCATGATTTGGAGAGAATAGCAGACATAAAAACAAGAGTGTGTGACTCCTGAGTATGTGACTTACTGATGGGAAGGAGTGTTGCGCATTTCCTGAGAGAGAAGACCAGGTGTAGGTGGAAGGGATAGTTAGGTGTAGGGGAAATACCTAGTGTGCTGTATCGCCAAAGTGCAGATACGCTCTGAACTACCTATAGCGAGAGCTCAAGCCTAGAGAGTCTCACTTTGGAGAGAGAGCTGTTAAATGGTGTTGAAAGCCATGAGTTGACCTGGAAAGACCACTCTGCTAGAGGAGTCCTCTGAGCCTTCTGCATTTGGAATCCAGGAGCAGAGGTTCCATTGAAGGTAGACAAGATGGAGAGGCCATGGGGCATAATCAAGGGAAAGCAGAGTTTCAGTGAGAAGGTGGAGCTCACTGGGGAGGTGGAGGAGTGCAAGGCTGGAGAAGCCACCTCAGAGCCCCTGGCACCATGCAGCTGACGGTGAGCTTGAGCGGGAGCTTTGGGTGGAAGATGGAAGGAGGGGTGGAAGAGCTGTGATAAGACCCTGCAGTCGCAGTTTTGCAAGTTTGTCTTGAAAACTGAGCACGGACGTGAAACCCAGAACACATGTGGGAGGTAACCAGGGGTTCTGTAACCTATTAGCCGGCCGGTGCAAAGGGTGGTGTGGAAAGGTGGAGCTCAGTGTGTTGAGGAGAGAAGAAAACACTGGGTGAGAAGCTTGTGGAACTGATTTCTTCAAAAACGGTGGGGATGTTCAAAAGGAAGAGAGAACGTGGGTGAGGGTATGGGAGGCTGGGGCGGGGCTGCACTTATATTTCTCAAATTTAAGACTCAGTGGTGAGCTGGAGAGTGAGCAGGTATGAGGGGAGAGAAGAAAATATGAAGATCTGGGGGGAAAACTTCCCGGGAAAGTGGATTCACCACCCAGGTTAGCTGGGGTCTCTCTGTGAACCAGTTGCTATAAGAGGAAGCTGGCGAGCTTAGGTGTGTCATCTACTCTGGTTCCTCCCAGTGCTCAGATATGGCCCAGAGTAGGAGGGTGATTGAATTGAATCATACTCTGATTAGTGGCTGTCTGGCTGTTATATAAAACAGAGAGGGGCAAAGAGGACAGAGCATTTGAAAATGAGTAATTAGGAAGATAGGTAGATAGGTTGGAGGATCAGCCAGCAGTGGAGAAAGGAAGCCCACTTGTCTGTTGATCAGCAAAACAGATGAATGGATAAAGAAAATGTGGGGCATATGTACAATGGAATATTACTCAGCCATAAAGAAGGAGGGTGGTGTATATTTGCAGGAAAATGGATGGGTTTTCAAACCATAATTACATGAAATAAGTCAGACACAGATAATTAAATATTGCATGTTTTCTCTTATAAGAAAAACCCAAAATATATGGAGACAGTAAAATAAAGGAGAGATGGTGGGAAGCAGGGAGGCAGACTTTTGGGGGATGAGCAAGAGGATCAGGGGCGGGTGAAGGGAGGGTGATGAGAAAACAAACACATTGCGATTCATACGTGCTCCAGCTCCCAGTGTGGATAGACTGACTGCTAAGCATCACAAACATGCACTAACAGAAAAATTAAAAAGAAAAAAAGCAGTGTGCTTGGACCCCAGACATTGGTTGTCATTCATGACCAGAGCCCCAGCTTAAGGGGGACACGGAGTGAGCGGACCAAGGCTCAGGTGTTGGTGGCACCACGATTATGACTGGATGGTGAGGAAGGGACAGGAAGCAAGCCCGAGGGAGGATGGATGCCTGGCAGGCAGGAGAGGAGGAGGAGGGAGAAAGAAAGGAGACAGGAGAACGGGAAGGGAAGAGGAACAAGACCGGCATTGTGGGCCTGAGTGGCGTGAACTTCTGAGGATCCAGGGGTTGAAGGAGGAGGAGGGCAGTGGAGACAGCAGTCGGACCTTGGTGACAGGTTGAGATGATCTGGTGGCTCAGCGCTGAGCAGCATTGTGGGGACTATGTGTCCTCTGTTTGCAAGGGCCTCCTCACCTGGGCAGGGCTGCCATGGCACCCAGCAGATGGACACAGGTCACCCCTACTCAGAGCCTTCACCTGAGGACTTCAAGCTCCTGGGTCCAGCCCTGATCCTGTGAGCCTGGGTGACTTTGGGCACGTGGTTCCGCTGAAGTGGCAGAGTGTGCAGTGCAGGAGAACGTGTGTTCTGGGTTCCCGAGCCCACTCTCATTCCAGCCTCCTGGGACTTTGTCACAGCCCAGCCAGGTGCATCACTGCAGCTTCTCCCCTGCTGGCTGGACCTCCCTGTGTGGACAACTGGCCAGCTCACCTCAGTGCTGCAGGTTGAGGGCTGCATCCTCTAGTGCGGGCTCCCCAACATAAGGTCCCAGTCAGTGCCTTTCCCATCTTTTTTGCCAGGTGGGGATTCGAGTGAGGGGCCGACCTGGACCTCACAAGGTCAGAGTGAGAGTCTTGCCTTTGCCTCCTGCCCCACAGCTACTTACTGCTTCAGTCAGAATCCAGATCAGAGACAGGAGGCCCCTGGGGTTCCCAAGCAGAGGTGTGATCCTAGGAACTGCAGGTGGGGAGTTTTGGAGCAGGTTTTCTTCTCTGAGCAGGGAAGGATGGGAACTGGAAGGGAGGTCAGGCTGCACTTCCAGGTGTCAAAATGGGTGCTTCTCTCTGCTGAGTAGCACCGGCTGGGATCCTAACACATGAGCTCCATCATGGTCTGATAAGGTGCTGCACATGCTCAGTGTTAAGGTTGTGCCCAGTGTGTGCACACACACGTGCACATCCGTATCCCTGACCACTGTTGGCTGACAGCAGAAGGAAGGTACTTGTACATCCCACCTCTTGCAGCCCACCCCACAAGACCTGGATCCTAACCCTTCACTCACACTGCTGCATGGGTCACGCTGGAGATGGGACCCCAGAATGTTCACTGAGAGGGACTCCCTCGTGTGCCAGTGTGGTCGGTGGGACACCCCCAGACCCTATGGCAGGGGCAGTACGGAGCAGAGGAAAGCACCCCTCTGAGGCTGGGGCCAGGGGCTAGGCTGGCCCTGGCCTTCCCCCTGTGACCGCCCACACTCCTTCATGGTCAGTTCTGTCTTTCATTTGATGGTTTGGTCCACAGGGATTTATAATTAAAAGATGGATTTTTTTAATGAACTTTTATTAATTCAGCAATCTGTCTGGATGCTGAACTGTCATTGCTGCTAATAAAGAAACTGGTTCGGTTTATTTTCCAGAATGGCGAAAGTTGCTCAATTTAATTAAACTGTCTGAAGAGATTTTCTGCTCGCCTTACTCCATGCAGGCCAGGAGGGAGCTGCCTGTACACAGCCTGTCACCATGGTGGCTGTGCTTCCGATGCCGGACAGAGGTGGTGTCCGCAACCTGGGAAACTTCTGGTAGTTTCTGGGGCCACCAGTGCCAGGGCCATGTCCATGCTGTATGATTTCAAGTAACTGAGAAGTCCCCAAGTCCCCCAGGAGCCCCCACTGCCCTGTGCTCGGCTTGCGGAGCATGGTGGGAGCGGCTGTTATGTCCCAGCACAAAAAGACAGCACAACCCAGAACCCTGAAACAGGAAGAACATCCCAAAGAGAGAATTATTAAAAACCCAGAACTCTTAAAGAAAATGCTGACAGCATTTGGCAGTACATTAGAATCCATGAGCAGGAGAAAATCCATGCCTGTGATGTATGGCTCTCTGCCAGTGTCATGATGGGCCTCATGTGGACAAAAGCCCTACAGGAGAGATGTTTTTAGAGATATCTGCACCTTTTCCTTACTGTGCAGATAGTACCTGTGGGACATGGTGGGGTGCTTTCAGCTATGTATGTATTTTGGAATGATTAAATTAAGCTAGTTAACATACCCATTATTTCACATACTTGTTTGGGGTATGATGAGAATACTGACGATCTATTCTCAGCAAATGGTCTCAGCCATTTTCAAGCATATAATATATTAACTATTGCAGTACTATTATCAGGTAGCATAAATTACAGCATCCTATTATTGGCTGCAGTTACTGTGCTATAAAACAGAGCTTGGGAACTTTATGCTGCTAAGGACTGGTACCTTAGCCTGCATCTCCTGTCTCCTGCCCCAGAGTCCTGGCAGCTACCCCTGCAGCTCTGCTTCTGCAAGTTCCACATTGGAAACTTAGCTGATGTTGAAGGGACACAGACCCCTAATGTCAAAAGACTGACAACGGGGAGTCAGTAGCAGAGGGCGCCTGGAAATACACATGCTCAGTAAAACTCACATCTAAGACACTGAATGAACACTGTAGTCACTTCCTTTTTTTTTTTTTAACATTTTAAAGGTTCTGATATGCAGCTATTGTGAATAGAAGGATGACCATTATTTACAGATATGATTGTATATGTATAAAATCATCAGAATCTATGGCTATGATCTTAAAATTAGTAATGAAGTTTTCTTTAAAGAGAATTTAAGAAAAACAATAAAGATGATACGGAATTTCAAAATAAGATGATAGGAAATTAACAATGGTGGTTATATTGCATGTTGTTATCTTCAAAATAGTTGCTCAGATTACCAGATATAGGCATGCAAAATTGATCAAACAGTATAAATACTAACTGTGCCTTTCAATGAACTAATAGAATGAGTAATACAATTATATTAACAATCTTGTGTATATATGTTTTTTTTAATTGTCAAAGAAAGATAAATGGGTAGAAAACATAACTCTTCTCAATAGTGGCTGTAACTGATTAGAATGCATACCAAATCCTTGATTAACAATAGCAATAAGAAAAGGGTAATAAAGTAACTGGACTTGGGTATGACCGGACATGACCTATGTAAAATCTTTTAACATCTAATTATGTATTAAAATATTTTAGAAATTTGGTATTCTTGAGTGGAAGATGGTTACTTATTTTTAAATCAATTTTCCAATTTAATGTAAACGTCCAGAAGATGTACTCTTAGATTTGTCAAAAGATCTGAAAATATTTGATGAAAAGCAAAGAAGGAACCTATTTCCCCTGCTTTGTACTGAAACTTCCCTTTTGTGTTTTTTAAAAACTGTGGCATTGAGTCAGAGAGATAAGTGGTACAAAGGAGACCGCTCAAAACTGACAGGAGATCTGAGCTCCTCTGTAACAGAGGAATCAGCCTTGGCGAGGCAGCCAGAAGAACTGTTGAATGGGTGTGGGGAAACTGGCAAGTTGTTTGGGAGAACTCCTTTGATTTCGTCAGGCCTGAGCCTCCCCAGCCCTCAGCCTCTTTCTTGATGGTATTCCAGCTGGTTATGTCAGTGTGCCCTGAGGTTCCTTCTGGTGAGCCATTGATATTAACCCAACATGTTGGTGATTAAAAAATAATAAGTCTGAGCTTGGTTCAGGTGCAAATTCTGGGCTTGATTAAACAGAAGTAAGAGGAGCCCCGATGATCTTTATCCACCCTCCACCTTGACTAAGCAATGTAAAATATGGGCTCAAATGTGAAATGCCAAGCTGCAAAACTTCTAATATGCAACACAGGAGAAAATCTAGGTGGCCTTGAATTTGGCTATGAGCTTTTAGATACACCAAAAACATGATTAATGAAGGGAAGGGTTGATAATTTGAGCTTCATTGAAATTAAACACTTTTGCTCTGTGAAAGCCACTGTTAAGAGAATAAAAAGACAAGCCACAGGATGAGAGAAAAATCTTTGCAAAACGTATTACGAAGGACTGGTATCCAAATATATAGTTGTACCTACAGAGCAAGGGAAACGCTAGAGATATTTGCTTCAAAGAAGAGTGCTGTGATGTTTGGTACATTATATGTTTGTTTTCAACTTGTGATGCGTTTATGGATAAGTCAAGAAACATTTGCATAAACTCTAAACATTGTCTGTACACTGTAGTAGAAAAACATTAGACCTGATGCAAGAGTTACGTTACTGATACTGGGTTTTGAAGGCTGGGAAAGGGAGTGAAAGAACGTGGTTGGCATTTCCCCAGGGACAGTCCTTGTTGGAGGATTAGAGACCCTGCGGAGAAGTAAGGCACACGGGACCCTGGATATTCCTTCCCGCCCTGTGGAAGGCCCTCAGGAATTTCATCCATGCTGCCAGCGTGGTATCCTCAGCCATTCCTATTTGTTGCCATCTGTCATCTTGATTATTTCTAGGGATTTCATTAGTGATCTGAATCCAGATTGTCCATCAAAGTCAGGAGCTGGAGTTGACCCTGTATCTCTGTTTCTGAGATTGACAAATGGCACGCCCCCCCCCCCACCCTGGGAGGACTGCAGGCCATATCGATTCCTCAGCACAGCTGATGAGTCCTTGGGGCTCTGTGTCTATGTCAGAAGTGGCCTTGCGACCTTACTAAGGGCTGTAAATCAGCCAACACAGTGTCCTGAGGCTGCCATTCTCAGCGTGGCCCTCTGTGCTGCAGGTTTTGTTATGTTTGATGTGAAGAATACTCGATATGACAAAGAATACTCTTTGTTATGTTTGATGTGAAGAATACTCAGCAACTGCTGATTAAAATGACTCTGGACTGGTTTCTTCAGCTCAACTTCAGCATATGCAGAGATGGGGACGGCTATCACAAAGAGAATGAGAGATGAGATGGTAGTTGGTATTGTCTTCCCTAATTTGGAACTTGAGGACCTAAAAAGACTCCATCATCCTGTAATGATTTGATTAGTTCTATAATATGCAATAAGTATAGAAAGTGGGTGAAGTTAGGGACAACTATTTGTAAGAAGCTAGAGACAGTTAGATAAGGTAGATCTCCAGTGGACTTGCTTTGAAATCTGTATTTCTTTAAATTGTTTTTTTTTTTTTACTTATTTTTATTTTTATTTTATTTTTTAAATGTTCTGTTCTGTTTTGATATGGTTAACCTTATCCTCTTAGAGATGTAAAACAAATAGGTGGGACTGATAATCATATTACGGAGCTTTTGTTCGGCCATAGAGCAGAATGGTTTGTAGGGTCACTTTTTTGAATGTCATTCTAAATACTTTAATTCTATAACCTGAACAGCCATTTCGAAGATGACAATTTGTAACTTATCAACTGGCAATTTCTTACCTTTTGTTTGTCTATAATTTAGTATTATTTCTACCCTTTTTTTTAATCTCCATGTATTTTTTTTTTCGTTTCCTTTTCTTTAAATAAAAAAAAAAAAAAAAAGAATACTCAGCAACACCCTCTTGTTGGTGAGAGAAGGAGGCTTTCCCAATCTGCGATCTCAGAGATGTTTTCTACACAGGAAAAAGAGAACCATAGACTTGGGTCCCTTATGGCTTGGCCACTCCAGCTCAGAAAGCTGCAGTGTGAACCCTAGGGGACCCCAGACCTAGTGACATTTCCACCCGCAGCAAACTGGACCTGAAGTCACATTCAAGCAGCAAGTCACCCAAGAGCTTCCATGCTCTGAGAGAGCTGTACCATGGGTAATCCAGGTTCACTGGCTACTACATCCTGCCCTGCACACCCACATTATAGCTGTCCCCTGTCTTTCCACTTTGGTCTCTGTGATTTCACTTACACGTGGTTTCTTGAAGGGTTGCAGAAATAAACAGTTCATAGGGTTTGCATTGGACTCCATCTGAGTGTCCTGAGGAAGCCTGTACCCCACCTAGGAGGTGAGTCTTTCTCTACCTGGCGTGTCCCTGCAGTGTGACCTCCCACCTGTTAGCACCTTCAGCCAGTGCGGTTATCACACCATTTGCAGCAGTTCATGGTGTCTGAGTTCAGTTCCTTCCAATTTTACCTACTGGTGACCTCAAAGCACACAAGGAGTGATGCTGGTGGTTCAGATACTCCAAAGAGAAGTGGAAAGTGCTTCCTTTAAGGGAAAAGGTAGAAGTGGGATGTTTTGAGAAAACAAAAAAGGCCTGTCACGTGACTAGTTACTGCTCCAGCTATGAATTAAGTTTGATCGTAAGTGTGCACATGTGTGCGTGTGGGTGTGGATGTTCATGTGTGTGTGTGTATGTCGGTAAGAGCACAGTCTCTGCAGAGTCCAGGCCCTCCTGGGCTGGTGGACATCCAGGGGTTAGGAAAGACTTCTATACCTGACCTGGAGCTGGGAGTCAAGCGCATGTAGAGGCCATCACCATCTCATGCATCCCTGAACACAACCCAGCCTCTGGCTTATTAGCTCCTGCTGGGGGTATGTGGACAGCCTGACCCCAGAGAAGGATGCCCATTGGGCTGCCCTGAGGTATGGAGACAGAGCAAGTCCATGCAGGTGTGGATCTGGATGGCGGTGAGGCAACTGGGGGTGTCCAGGGGTGCTCCTCAGAGATGTATGGAAGCGTCAGCCAACATTCCCCTACATCCTGGGGTGGCTGGGAGCCTTCCTCACCCTGACCTCCTCCAGAGTGGGTGCTGGAGGCTGTGGCTCAGCTTTTCCTTCAAGCTCTGGGCATATAATCTTGCCTCTGTGCACAGTGGACACCTCCCCTGGAAAACCACAGGGTCTTCAGGCACACTTGAGTGGACAGTCCTCCCATGCCCTCCCCACACGTGGCCTCCCCCGGGGTCCCCTCACCCCACACAGTCCTCCCACCTGCACAGTGGGCAAGCCTTTCTTCCTCTTGCCTGGACTGCTGCAGCCACGCAGACTTGATTCTCTTGTAGTTCTCTCTCAGCAGCCAAAGGGTAGTTCCCCAGGTTGCCCTGATTGTGCATCCTCTTACCGAAACAGCAGGAGTAGCTTCTCTCCCTCCTCCAGCCGCGGGAACCCTATGCTGACACCCTGCAGCCCAGCTTCTCCAGGGTTTCTTCCTCCCAAGAGCAGTCTGCTTCCCTGCCCACTCCTCCATCCCTGCTCCTCCCACCTCCCCACCAGGTTGGGGGTGTTGCGGCATGCTCCTTACACCGATGCTGGGGGGGTCCCAGGGGTCCTCTCCTGGAGCTCATTACCATGGAGACTTTACGTTCATTAGTGAAATTAAATCATCAGTCACTCCCCACTATACAATAATCTCTCCCTATCCCCACTGTTTAGCAATTGGCAGGCAAGTACAGGTGCTGAACAAATGCTGTCTGTCTGGGTGAGTGGAGGATTGGAGGACTGAAGCAAGCCTGGAAGGGCCTCACGTCCTTTCCTGTTTGATGATTGGTCTTGCGTCTGTCATTAGGAATCTCAGGGTCCCAGGAAGGATTTAAGGCATAGTTTAAAGGTGCCCCTAGCAACAGAGGCTCTGCCAATAGAAGACTTAAACCAGTGTGCCTCGAATTCAGTGATGGGGTTTAGGATTCAGTGTGAATCCCAGCTTGACAGGTGGGAAGGGCAGTGAGCCACAGAAGTATACATGGCATTGCTGTGGTCATCCTGCCAGCCCAGCCTGACCAGGCTCACAGTCAGCACATCTTCTGTCTCTGCTGCAGGAATCTTGGCTCCGTAGTGATAAATAACCTACTGATGATTAGCTTGTTCCATCTAATTAATGACTGCTGAAGACAGGTGAGCCAGAGCCAGGGTCCAGCTCTGATGCATGATCATCAACTGTCCCTCTGATTATGGACTCTAGAAGGTTTTGAGCCACTTGGCCACCAGTGATTCTCCCACTCCTCATCCATGGAGGTTGACATTTAGCAATCAATAGCTCTTTGGCAGGCTTTTGGCTGAGCATGGCTTTCCACAACAGTAAGAAAAGGGACCTCCCAAAAAAGAAAGTTAATTACAATTGAAACAAAATGAAATTAAATTTGGGCAACAACTAGCCTAGAACAGGGGGCACTACCACAATTCAGGGCTTGTAAGATTGTGAGTAGTGTGTGTGTGCATGTGTGTGCGCATGTGCACATGTACATGTGCATGTGCATGTGTGCACATGTGTTTTAACTAAATCTGTATAATAGGAGTTAGAATATTTGGGAAGACCTTTAGGGTAGATGGTATATTTGTCAACTATACCAACTATTTCTCTTGCCTCGAGATTAAATGATGTCCTGGATATGCACAGGAGTCACTGCATGAGAGAAGCTGGTGGGTGCAAATGGCCAGGAGACTCAGCCAAGAGTTTATGAGACCATTGTGTGGGGAGCTGTGAGAGAGGCTGCCATCCTCCTAGCCCAGCTTCTCCAAACTGCATGGCCAAATTGGGTCTACACTGGGAGGGCTGGCTTCTGGATTTCTACTTAGATCAGACTAAAAGAAGTTCCAGAGTGTCACAGAGGAACTAAAATCAGATTCTTTAATGGGCCTGGATATTTGAGAGAGGTTTCCTGGTTACAAATGCTTGGCTGGTGCTTAAGGTATTGCTTACGGAAATCAGGTGTCATTAAGGTGTCACAAGAATTAAAGATGAACTCACATATGACTCAGCAATTCCAGTTTATGGTGTTTGTCCAAAAGAATCGAGAGCAAAGTGTTGAAGAGATATTTGTGTGCTGTGTTAGTGACAGCCTAATTCCCAGGTTTCGACAGATGAGTGGAGAAACCCAGGGTGGTACATCTACCCATGGAATAGTTCTCAGCCCGAAAAAGGAAAGAACGGAGACACATTGCCTCATAGAACCTTGAGGACATTAGGCTCAGTGAAAGGCCCAGTTACAAAAAGACAGCTACTGTGTGATTTACACAAATGAGGTTTCTAGAGTAGTAAAATTCATAAAGACACAAAAGAACTTGGTGGTGTGTAGGGTGCCCTGGGGGCAGGAATGGGGAGTTATTATTTAATGGGAAAAAACTCTCAGTTTTCAAGATGAAAAAGTTCTGGATAATTGCTCAAACAGGGTGAATATATTTAATATTACTGAGCTATACCTTTGAAATTGATTATTAGGATGGAAAATTTTAGGTTATGCATACATTAACATGGCTAAAAAGGAAAATATTTAAAGGTAAACCTTTAAAAAGTACAGAAAGATACTCATTTGCATGAATTATTAACAGAAGTGCAAATGAAAGCTATACTGGGCACTTTTTCCTGTATCAGTGGCAAAGCTCATTAAAGTTACATAATTCAGTATGTTGGCAAAAATCTTGCACTACTGGTGGGTATAAAAGTAAATGGGATAGCTGGGCATAGTGGCGCACGCCTGTAATCCCAGCACTCAGGCTAAGGCAGGAGGATCACCACAAGTTCAAGGCCAGCCTGGGGAACAAAGGTGAGTTCAAGGCCAGCTTGAACTGCATAGTGAAACCCTGTCTCAAAAGAGAGAGCAGGGGGGAGAGAGAGACAGATGGGATAAGCCCTTTGTGCAGCACAGGTAGAATATCTATAGTCCAGAAAAAAAGTATACACCTGCTCTCCTGTGACAGTTGCAATTCCAGGCAAGTTCACCAGGAATATTGTTTAAAATCACCATCATATGCATATTCAGATGTATATTAAACACAAATGAGCTTTGTGTTTAAACTTGATTGTTTCCCCAATGTATCTCATTATATATATGCAAATATTCCAAGATTTAGAAAATCTAAAACTTGAAACACTTCTGGTCCCAAGCATTTTGAATAAGGGATGTCAACATGAATTTAATTTCCATGAAAATTTTTAAAACACGCGCATTGTTTTTAGCTGTCAGTTCCTGTTAGGAGGTTGCCCTCCAAGTACTCTTGTCTGGGTACACAGAGAGTCACAAGGAGGATCTGTTGTGTCCCAGCTTGCAGAGCACATGATTCACAGCAGGTAGAGGCCCACACCTATCACCTGGGCAGCGGGTCTCTGAGGCACGAGTATATCCAGTCAGTGCACCAGGCAGCTGAATTCACAGGCCCAACTGGAGAGGTCTGCAAGCTGCGGCAAGTGGAAATAGCAGCGTGCAGACCCCTGCGTTCAACCAGCTGGCATTTGTGTAAAAAGCTGGCATTTGTGTAAAAAGCATTAATGCCGAAGTGCTTGATATGCACAGGGACGCGCTTGCCAGCCCTCTGGAGACTGAACAGCCTGCCTGCATCAGGGCCAGGACTGGGTGATGGGGCCGTCATGCTTCACCCCTTTCAGACCTTTTCAGAAGCACGTGTCACTCATTCTGAATAAGTACGTGCTACCCACACACAGCGGCACATTCAGGCTTTGGTGGATGAGCCAGCTGCTTCAGCCTGCCAGCTCCCTGGTGGACTTTCTGATCCACAGCTCTGAAGAGCCAACGGCGCTTGCCCCAGGCATTTTCCCGACATGGCTGGAATCGCAACAGACAGAGCAAGTGGCCTGCCTCTAGCAGAGAAAGCCTGCTCCAGGTGACAGAGAGGGAGCCCCTCCATGCAACTGGCACAAGCACCAGCTTCCACTCCCTTTGTCCCCCAAACTAGGGTGCCTTCCACTGGGGACTGGCCCAGGTCACACGCCATCGAGGACTTTGACCAATGCACTCCATTGGCCTGGTGACCTCTTGTGGCAGGCAATCGGGATGGCTGCTGTAGGGCTGGATGGTGGATGTGGGGCACCACCGTGGCCCAGAGTGCTGCACTGGATTCACTCCCCACCACCTGCCCCTGCTTCCCTACCACGCCCTGCCAGCCTAGGAAAGGAGATTCTGTCTTCTGCACCATGGCACTAACTGAGAGAACAAAATATTACTAGTGCTGATTAGTAACACAGAATAACAAGATTGGTTTTGGTCCAACGTATGTGTAGCATATTTTGACTATTTTTCATCCCTGTTACCTACTTCTGTCTCCTTCCTACAGCCCCTTTCTCTATCTCCAAAAGTTTATCTTCTAGTTTCCCATCATCTGTCATTTATTTATTTATTCATTTGTTTAATTTACATGTGGTATAAGAGGAAGCATGTATTAATTTTCCGAGACTGGCTTATTTCATTTAATGTGACGGTCTTCAGTTCCTTCCACTTTCCTGAGAATGATGATTTAATTATTCGCGGCTGGATAATATTTCATTGCATATGTATCATATCTTCTGTATCTGCTCTTCTGTTGATGGGAATCTAAGCTATTTCCACATCTTAACTATTGTGAATTGTGCTGCTGTGAACACGGGGGTGGCATGCATTGCTGCCATAAACTGTCTTTAATTCCTTAGGAATTATACTAAGAGGTGGTATAGTTGGATCAAATGGAATTTCTAGTTCTAATGTTTTGAGGATCCTTCATACTGACTTCCATAGTGATCGTAGTAATTTGCCTTCCCACCAACAAGGTGCAAGAATTCCTTTTTCTTTAACCACATCCTTACAATTTCTTGTTTTCCATATTCTTGACGACAGCCGATCTGACCGGAGTGGGAGGGGATCTCAGTGTAATTTTGATTTGCACTTTCTCTATAGCTAAAGATGCTGAACATTTTTTCATACACTCATTGGTCATTTGTACTTCTTCTTTTGAGAAGGTACCTATTGAATTCACTTGCCATTTGTTGGGGACTATTTAAGTTCTTTATATATTCTAGCTATTAATCCTCTTATCAGGAAAGTAGATACCACAGATTTCTCCCATCTTGTAGTTTGTCCTTCACCCTGTTGATTGTTTCTTTTCCTGTGCAAACTGTTTCATTCGATGCAGTCCTGTTTGTTGATCCCTTATGTTATTTCCTATGCTATTGGGGTCCCATGAGGAAGTCTTGGCCTGTTCTTACATCTTCAAGTGTTTCCCCTATATTTTCCTTGGATTATTTCAGTTTCCAATCTTCTATTTAGGTCCTTGACCCACTTTGATTTGATTTTAGTACAAGCTGAGAGATAGGCTCTAGTTTCAATCTTCTGTACATGAATATCCAATGGGAAAAAGAATTTTTTGAAGGTCTAAAAAATCATTTCCATCATAAATTAGGTTCCTAAATTATAAGAACAGAAAAACAGGTCAGTGTTTGCCAAGGGCTAGGAGTTGATGCTAGGATGAGTGGCTGCCTTTGTCAAAACCCACAGAACTGTAAACCCAGAGTGGTGATTCTTATCAAATATAAGTGTTTAAGAAGACAAGGAGAATTTCTAAAAGGAGGTTTCTGCCTGCTGGTAAGATGAATTAGGAAACCAACAGCCACTCACTTAGGGACCATCGCCCTCAGCTCAACCCACAAGCTTCCTTCAAGGTCACATTTTTGCAGTTCATTTGTCTCCTTCTCCTTGTCCCCATCCATGGCCCTGATGGCTGTGTCACAGCAGTGATTCTTGTTCCCCTATTGATCCCTTCATGGTTCATCCAGCCAGTGGCTTCAGTGACCAGAACTATTTGAGGACACAGGAGGTGCAATGTGGTTTGTGTTTTAGCTAAAGCAGAAAACCTGAGTCCAGCTGGGCGTAGTGGCTCACGCCTATAATCCCAGCACTCGGGAGGCTGAGGTGGGAGGACTGTTGCAAGTTTGAGACCAGCCTGGGCTACAAAGTGAGCTCAAGGCCAGCCTGAACTGCATAGCAAGACCCCATCTCAAAAAAAAAAAAAAAAAAAAAAAAACCTGAGTCCAACTGTCTGCCAGGTACCCTTGACTGGCAGAGTCAGTAAAGCTGTGGCACTGCATCGGGGGTCTGGAAATTGGAACCATCAAGCTTGGGTGTAGATGTGGTGAGGCTTTGTCTTTGGCCTGCAGCTCTGCCTCTTTGGGTGACAGTAGAGACACTGACACTAGGGTTAGTCAAACCTGAGACTAAGTCCTTGTACAGTTATTTAAATGCCCAAATCTATAAAGTGGGGGTAATAATAATAATACTTACTTCATGGGAGAGTTTAGAAAATGTGTTAGGTAAACACAGAGCATTGACTATTTCTTTGTAATCTTTTGTTGGCATCTCTTTTAGAACCAATGCCCAGGAGATGCTGAAAAGACTTCTGAATTGAATTAATGCCCTGTAATGTAATAGTGTAAGTCTCAGACTGGAGACCACTGGAAATCTGTGTTTCCTTCCAAGACTGTTTTCTCACCACATTTGTTCTGTTTTCCCCTTTGTATCTCAGTTTTCATATATACAACTCATCTCTCCTCAGTGCCCTTTGACCAAATCTGTTTGGCTTTTATTTGCTGCTGAATGTTGTGGTAATAATGATAGCAACAGCAGAACTTACCAATTTCCATACCCAAATATCCCTTGCCTGTTTGGGTGAGGAGATGGAGACCTGGAGGAGACGTATCTAATCTATCCCCCCGCCCCCCACAAGCTCATGTACATTGGATAAACCCAAAGCTTTTTGGAACACTAAACCTAGGTTTGTAGTACAGTCGCCACAGCCTGAAAAGATATCAAGAAATTCGATTTTGAGTCAACCCTTACATCTGCTTAGTCGCTATGGTTAAGAAGGTGAAGACACGGGTCTGTACACCACGTCAGTTTACCCAGGAATTACAGGTTAATCCACAGCTATTCGATTTTGGAAATATTTGCCAATGTCCAGGATATTGCTGCCACTGGAAAGTCATGAATTTCTAAGCTTTCTTAGAATAATGTTCTTTGTGTTTAGCTGCTGCTTCAAATTGGTTGTCAAATTCTCCATGTAGCTTTGATGCTTTATTTGTTTTTTCCCTGATTGTATGTGAGATGTTTCCTTCTTCAAATTTGGGCTGGATTAGAATGTGTTGATAATCGTCTCTGTGTATTTATGACACCACACCCCAAACAGATTCTTCCTTAACATACCTGACCCCAAAAGACCTGTGAGTATGAATGACAGAGACTTTCTTATGCTAGGCAAGAGGAGAACTCACATGCCTCAGATGCTGTGACTCTCATTTTCTCTGGCATTTGTCCGACAGTCACAGCTTAACCATGAGACCTCAGGCAGTGCTCAGCTCCCTCATCCAAGCCAGGGAGAGGGGAAGGTAGATATTTTGGAACACCAACTTGGACCATTCATTCTGGTGCTGTGCCCTGCTCACATCTGAGGATGCTTCCTCCTCCTTCCTGGCTGGAACACTTCCAGACTGAGGCTGAGAAGCTGGGAAGGGCATCTTTTATACTGCAAGTAAAGCAAAACAAGATGATGCTTCATTAGGGAACTTTCACAAAGAAGCCAGCATGGCACCCAGCCTCACAGAGCTCTGGAAGGGGAGTTACCCTGGCACTCTTGACTGCCTGCCCAGGTGCCCCAAGCATGTGTGGTTTCCCTACAGTTCTCATCTCAGAAGTCAGAAATGAGCCCATTGGGGAAATAGGTCAAACTGCACCTTAGCCATGTTACCGAGAGGCAGAAGTACCTCATTCAAGCTGCACTTACTGAGGTCAGTCTCAGAGCACAGCTGTGGGTACTTTCTGATTGCCTCTCCCTTTTCTACACTCAGGAGCGGCATAGGAAAGCTACTTGAGGGGAGGGTACATAGCCTATTATAATCCATATATTCAGAACTGCTGCCTGTAATTTCTTGAGTCATGAGAGCATTATATCACAATGAGATGGAGAATTACTAAACTCTGAGTTCCATTTACAGAAAACAGTAAATGGACAGGATCCTTCCTCTATATAGTTGGCCTTGTCTTACTCATCTATGCGATAAAATACCTAAGAAAATCTACTAAAAAGGAGAAAAGGTTTATTTTGGTTTCAGAGGTCTCAGCCTGTGGTCAGATGGCTCCATTGTGCTTTGGGGCTGTGGCAAAACAGAACAGCATGCAGGGAGAATGTGGTAGAGCAAAGCTGCCCAACCTCATGGCAATCAGGAGACAGAGGAGAGGGCAGGATCCCAGTATTCATTCAGGCCCAGCCCCTGTTGACCTAACCTCCTCCCTCTAGGCTCCACCCCTAAGGCTTCCATCACTCTCATTAGTGCCTGAGCCTTTGGAGCTGCTTCACATCAAAAGATAACAGCCCCATTTCCTCTGTGAGTTTGTATTTTCTCACTGTGTATAGATTTCCACATTTTAAGATCCTGAGTTAAAGCTACATATTTGAATGGCAAATATTGCACTTTATTCTAAAAATTGCTTTAATTACCATTGCAGGATAAAACAGCACCTGACTCAAGAAAATTAAGTAAAGGCCACAGTTGATGTATTTGACATAGGTTCATGCCCTTTGTCCTTGGTTCATAACTCACAGTTTTTGGAGATATTGTTGTATACATTTATATATTTCTCTCTCTTATGGATCTGTTTCCCAATTTATTTTTTTCAAATGGTATCAATGGCTTTTGGAATGTTTCAGGATACCACCAGCCAGAAGTCACAATTCAGGGCCCTGAGGTCTGTGTTGGTGGATTTTAACTTCTTTTTTTTTTTTTTTTTTTTTACATATATTTTTTTGTCTTTTTCATTTTTATCGGTACCAAGGATCGAACTCACGACCGCCTGCTTGCAAGGCAGGTGCTTATGTCGCTGAGCTAAATCCCCAGCCCCTGGATTTTAACTTCTGTCACACTATACAGAGGCCCTGAGAATCTGTGAGTCCTGAACTGTCTGTGGAACATGGAGGAAAATACACATTATGTTCAGCACAAGACCGGCAGAGGTGCTTTGCAGCGTGTGATCTGTGTAACTGACAGTCTATGTCCAGCATTTGGTAGGCACCCCTGTCTCTGCAAGGTGCTTCTCCTTTCCTCCCAGTGGGGCTCAGTGCTGCCTTGTTTGCTTCTGCATCCAGCACTACATCTTGCAGGCATTGTGTGGAAGGGAGAGGTTAGTGTCTCACAACGGAGAAGGCACCTGTCCTTGGTGGACGTGTGTGTGTGATCCTGAATGCCTTACTCCTCTCTGTTTGTGCAAACTTTCATAGACACCCAGTGATACCTATCTGGGGTGAGCTGAATAGGGGCTTGTTGTTACCTTCAGATTGGCCATGGGAACCCCTGTCAGTTCCCCCATACTGTCCTCCTGGCCCCGAAGGCCACATGTCCTCCCTCTGCCCCTCGATGATAAGAGATAGAAGTCAGTCTTGAGGCTGGTGTAACACCTCACCAGAGTTCTTTGGGAATTAAGAATACGGCTCCTGACCAACTTCCCTAAACAGATTCTTGGAGAGAAGTCAGAAATACCCTCTGCCCCACCCAACCTGCACAGCCTGGGGCCGCTGGCTTCCTATTCACACGTCAGCATGTTCCTAGGCTCAGAGGCACCCAGATACCCCTCTTGTTACTGTGTACAGAATAAACTGCCGTGAAGCCAGCTTTGAGAGCTAGTGTGTTTAAAGCACTGTAAAGCTGGATGCAGACATCTGCTAAAAGACAGGAATCCCCTGGGGATTTAGCTCAGTGCCATAAGCTGAGCTACATGAAAGAGCCTGGTAAACACAAGGTCATAAGTTCCATCCCCAGTACCACAAAAAAAAAAAAAAAAAAGACAGGAATCAGGACTCAGTGATCAATACATCAGAGTAGGTAAGATTGGGGAGCGTAGAGCAAAGATTTCACTGATGACCCAGTTGTTAAAAATAAACGCATCCTTCAGTTGGATCGGCCAGTGCCTCAGACACAGCCCCCTGAGGGGCACAGACCCTGTGCTCGTCACGGAATCTGCCCCCAGGACAGCCAGGGATGGGTCCCCCTGCTCCTTGGCCCTTGCTGCTGTCCCTCATAAGTCTTAAAAATACGCATTTATAGATTTCAGAGAGAGATGATGCTAGGCTTGTGGAGAAACTGTGTGCTTCTGCCCTCTCCTCTCTTGTGTGAGAATCTCTACAATTGTTATTTTTTAAATTCTGAATTTTTTCAATAGTTTTTCAAATGCTGTGCTATTATTTTAATACTTCTGTGTTGGTCATGTTGAGACATACAGTGTGAAAAGTCAGCCGAGGTGTACAGTGTTTAGTGGTCACATCAAGGTTGTTAGTTTTGATTCATACACAATAGGGGGCATAGCTCAGTGGCACAGTGCCTGCCTGCCAAGCACAAGGTCCTGAGTTCAAAAATTCCCAGTACAAAAGAAAAAATTGACGATAGTTTTGTACATTTATGGGGTGCCAGGTGATATTTCAATACATGCACTTACCAGAGCAGAAATTGGTTTACTTATATTTTAAAATGTGAAGCATTAATAAGGCCCAGTGTTGACTTTTCCCCTTTCTCACGCATCGGCATCTTGGTTTTGGCAGCAATCATTGAAGTTATGTGAATTCAGCCCTGCTATCTTTGAGGAGGAGGCCTCACCACGTCGTGGCATTTGTGCATCAGGATGTGGCCCCACTCATCTGTCCCCAGACCCCACCAAGCACTGTGGGCCATCCAGGGAGGGCATGGATGTTTCTCTTCCTGCCCTTTACCTGCGTGTTTCTTCTCACTCTGTCTTCTCCCAGCCACTGTGTTTCCCTGGAACCACTTTTCCATGCCTGCTAGTTATCTAGTCTGTCCTAACCAACTGAAAGCTGATTCTTTAGCCAGGGAGGATGATGCATGCCTGCAATACCAGCACTTTGGGAAGCTGAGGTAGGGGGATCTCAATTTCAAGCCCGACGTAGTCAACTTTGTGACTTATTGAGGCCATTTCAAAATCAAAATGAAATAAAGGGGATCAGAGTATAGCTCAGGGTGGGGATCTTGGAGGAGGAGACAGTCTGAGTGGACCTCTGGACTCCCCATAAGTCTCCAGTATCAGCTGGATTGATGGGTGGATGGATAAAATGGTTGGATGGATGAATGGATGGTTGGATAGATAGATAGATGATGAATAGATAGATATATGGGTGGGAGCTGCTTCACGTGCTTCCCTCCCCAGCCACAGTCGGTGTCTGCTATGGTCCCGAGTGGGTGGAACAGGAGTGCATATGTCATCTACACCCTGCAACACAGTAAGGACCTCAAGCCCTTGTCCCCTGGTCGTTGGTCCAAGCTCCTTTTGAGCCCTTGTCCTCAAGAGGCAGAGGCAGCCTGGGGAGACCTGAACTCCTGGGCACTCTGAGCCCTCATCATCACTCCTGGTCACAAGCTGCCTGAAATCCTCACCAGGATTCAGTGGTTAAGGGGCAGGGGATGAGGAAGAAGCAGAAGCACTGACTTGAGGTGTGACCACAGGCAGTGTCTTACCCCAAGCATCTTCCCTCCATGGGGGCCTCTCTGGTGTCAGTTCTGCCCTGAGATGTCCCCACCTTGTGGTCACCTGCTTCCATTAGTGTGAAGGGCCTCACACAGCAGGGCCTGGGCTCCTCCTGAGGTATCCAGGCTGTCCCTTGGAGGGGGGCAGGTGCAGGCCTGGGAGCTGGAAGCACAGGAAAGAGGGAAGGGTGGAGGAGAAAAGCAGTGCTACAGAGATCCCTGCCTTGACCACCACCACACCTGCATCTGAAAGCTAGCAGAGGCATGATGGTTTGAGGAGGGCTGTAGTGAGAGGATAGTATATGCTCTCCTTCTCCTGGGGCCTGATGCCTGCTTTGTGGCCAGGAGGGAAATGCTTGGCAGAGAGGGCGGGTTCTGGACAGAACTGGGTTTTCAGTTTGGTTCTCCCATCTTGGAGCTCTGTGATCCCAGGCATGTTATTTGTATTTTGGAGTGGAACCTCCATATCTGTGCAGTGCTGAGAGGTACATGTTCTCTGCCAGGTGTTTGAAAGGCTGACTGACCCCTGCCTGCCTGGCCTGAAGCCAGTGTCCACACTGTGGTCACCACTCAATCTGTTATCTGGTTGGAGTCACCAACGTGGTCACTCTGAGAGCAGAGAATTCTGAGAATTGTATGATACGATAACCCCCAACTTGCTACAGTCCTGAGGTCAGAGGTCTAGTACTTTAGGTCCCTGTATGTCATATTTTTATGTCGATCATATCCATATACTCCCTCGATTAGAATATTATATCCTTCCTATTTGCTTAAACCCTTTCAAAAAACATATTTTTAAAAGATGATTTTATTATCTCTCACATTAGCAAGATGAGTATTTTTATCTAATATTTAAGTGACTATGAACATTTTAAAAAAATTGTTCTCGCATTGTTCCGGCATTCCCGGAAGTTCCGAGAACACTGAGTGGGCGGAACTTCCTGCCTTGGGTCTTCCCCTTGCTTGAAGCTGTTGAGTTCTGTCAAGCCATGGCAACAGGGCTTCCACAGCCCTGTAGATTAGGAAGCAGCTAAGAGTTTGGCATTTCTAATCTTTCTCATAACGTTTCGTTTCTGATTGCTGCTGTCTGATTTAGGCATAGAATTATTTCTGATTCTGGGGTTGCTCGAGGGTCTGTTGGAAGCTCTTTGAACTAAATGGCTGGGTCTGGCCTCGTTGCCATGGCGACAGGAATCTGCACACACTGACCAGGTAGCCAGTTAGATGGGAAAGCCTCTCAGATGCTTTTCTTTGCAGGCCATTTCAGTGGTTCTCCGTCCCAGCTCTCATCTCAGGTCACACCTCTGCTGTGGGGCACCTGAAGCCCAGGGATTCTAATTAAGCATGCACACTGTGAAAGATATGCACAGTGCCATGATATGTAAAAAGGAAAAGTTAAAAAGATAAGCAAACAGTAAAGGGTATGTGTTTGTTCACACATGGAAGGAACATGGTAGAGTAGCCCCTCCAAATGTTTGTTGAATGAATAAACCAGGTACCTACGAGAGACATGCAACAGAGTAATAATGAGGTTTCTTCTCTGTGTGCATTGACCATGCTCTGCACTCATAGGACCAGCTTTGGGTACAGGATAACAGTGCAGCTCTTGAGACGCGCTCATGGGATATGAGGGAGTGGGTGGCACTCTCTCACAGTCCCAGGAACATGGACAGACTGTAGTTTGGGAACTCCAGAGTTCCCAGGAAGCTGAGTTAGGGGTGGCTGTTCTGAGGGTGGATCAGGAACTAAACTCTTAGGCCAAACACCAGCTCACCCACGGCTTCTTTTATTAAGGAGAGATGCCCTCAGCCCTACACACCACAGAAACATGGGAACAAGGCCAGTGCTCCAAGTGTGTGCTGTGGACAGACCACTGGGCTGCACCTTTGCAGCTCCCAGAGGCCCCACGTGGAAGCAAATGCTCTTTGACTTGTTTGCTGGACACTGCAGCTCTTAGCTCTGAAGCCCTAGGTCTGCATTGTTGCATTCCAGGTTAAAATGGTTCATGCTTTTTCCGGCCTCTTGGACTATAAGAGGGTCTGTGTGGTGAGCTTCCCAGGAGTGGGATGTCTCTCTGCTTCTCCATCTTGGCCTCCAGGCCTGTGTATGAGCAGCAGAGAAGCCATCTGAGCCACCTGAAGATCTAGACTCTGCAATCACCCCTGCCCCAGGAAATGTGTAGAACAGTTTTAGTCCTTTTGACACACAGACCCTCCTTTTAGAAGTCAAGTAGGGGGCCTTCTGTGGAGAAGCACCCCTCATTAAGAAGGCTCGATCTATATGGGGTGCCAGATCAGCTGAGCAGACTCTGAGAGCTGGGGTCTGTGGGGAAATCCACAAGGGATGGAAACCATCTGGGAAAGAAATTTCTTACTAAAATACACAACTGAGTAATAATGAGGAGCAAGACCTCCAAGAAAGATTAGGACGATGGAAATCCTCCCTGATTTGAACCATCCCAGAGATGGAGATGTTCAGGGAGTCGGGAGGGAACACATTTATCCCTTGGTGCCAAATGCAAATTTTGGTTCTGGGCTGTCAGTTGGTTTCCAGGGCACACAGCCTGGATGGAAGCTTCACTCCTGCCCAGGGCTTAGGTTAGAGCAGAAGGAGCTGGAATAGCGGGTCCCACTCTGAGCTGCAGTGATTTGGAGGGATTAAAGCAGGCAAAGCTTGCAGTCATCACCCTTCAGTGGCTGGGGACACACTTCCAGCAGGCAGTATGCATTTTACCTTTCAAGAGATACCCACTCTTTTGGAGAATTAGAGCAACAGCTGCCCAAAGCATTTGTCTCAGGTCTGGTCCCTAAGGCAGCGATTCCTGTGCAAGTGCATTTATCAAAAAAGAGTGCTCAGTGGAAGGGGGTGAGAGAGCAGGCTCAGAGGAAGGAGGCAGCACAGATGAAGTCTCTGCAGCCTGATCCCAGGGTGATCTTGGAACAAGGAAGGTACTACGGAGCTGTCCCACGGCTGATGATGGATATGTCAGCACTCTGGAGGGCTGCTGGGCCTGCACACCAGGACCCAAGACAGGGACAGAAAACCGTGTCGTCCTGCTTGGACTTCACATTTACAGGCAAGCGTCATTTGCCCACAGTGATAGCTCTCTGCCTTCAAGCTGTACTCCTTAGCAGGCCTCAGACGTGTTTTGTGGTGGGGTTGGGAAGAGGGTGGCCACATGCACTGACGTAGCTGGTCAGATGGGAATACCTTCTTCTGGATTCTCCTTTCCCAGCTACAGATGTAGCCGCTCAGGTATTCAGCCAGGCTCATCAAAGTGTGTGGGCAGCAGAGCTGATTCCATCAGCCTCACAGCAGGACAGTTGCCCTGGGAAAACAAGGCTGTCTGAAATGTGTGTGGTCCTCACCTTTCATGTGGAAGACTTTGGAAGGCTTGTGCTGCCCAGGCCAGTCACTTGGGCTTCCCACCTCTTCCCTGCTGCTTGCCTTCCTACGATCTGGAAATAGTCGACAAAAATGACAGTGTTTCCCATTCCCTATCCAAATTGCCATTCTCATCCATTCCATGAGGTCCTAATATCCCAATAAATCCTCCACGTCGGGTCAGGACGGGACACCTGAGTAGGAGTCTGTTTCTAAAAGACAAAGATGTAACCACAAATTCTGTTCTCAGGGCTATTTGGATGTGAGCTTCCCAGGAAAAACAAGATTTTTAAAAAATAATGTGACGGGCGAACCCAGAAATGTCTGGAATGCATTCAAGCCCAGGAAAACACTGGGAGAAGACGGTCCCTCAGCCGCCTGCCCACAGTTCAGACAAGTCAGACATGCCTCTGGGTCACCCGGCCCCCTGGCACAGCCAGTGGAAAGTTGGGCCGAAGGGAGTTGTTTCTGTGGCTTCCACGCTCCCTGCTCACCTCCAGCCCTCCTGCCTTCCCACTGACAGCTTCCTAGCATGAGTCCTGTCCGATGTCGGTGCACCCTCAACTCTAGCCAGCAAGGACGTTTGCACTCTCAGTGCAGCATGATGTTTGGACACCCTTGGAGCTGCCAGGCTGCAGAGGGTTGTGGAGAGCAAGGTGCGGCCTGCTGCCTGCCACCACCCTGCACGCCTGAGACTCAGGCCTGGTCTCTGCAGCGTTCTAGCACAGAATTCCTTTGGGATGAGGAAGGGAATGCTGGTGGAAGAGGCAGTGACTGTGTGCTCCTGGGTGAGCCAGCACCATACCCATGGGAAAAGGAGGCCAAAGTATCCCCTGCAAAGCCTGGTGGAAGAGCAGGCATTGGGACCAGGAATGCTAAAAAGTCAGGAAGGGCACAGATCAAGCAGGAACACCTAGGTGCTGCTCAGCTCAGGGGACACCTTGGCTGGCTGCTAGGTGTGGAGGTGCTCTGGGGTCACAGTGAGAATCAGGACCTTCAGAAGCAATCACAGTGGGACAGCTTTCCCTGTGTGTTAACGTCACTCTGATGTGACTCAGGATCTTTCACAGTTTCCTGCCTTGCCCTTGCAAATGTCAGAATCCAGAGTCCCAGGACCGTGCTCCATACACGTGGTAATATGTGGGCAGGGCACAGAGAGACTCGCTGCAAAACGTGCCCTGTGCTTTTCAGCAAGAAACACATTGGATAAGGAGAGGGGATTATTGGCTCATTCTCTGCCCAGGACAGATGTCAGGACACTGTCAACCACAACTCCCAGCCAGTCCCTTTCAGAGTGGAAGTGGCCAGGACTGGTCATCTGAACTGCAAGGCCCCGATAGGACAAAGGCCTGCAGTGAGGTGCAAAGTCCAACCCTGTACTCTAGTGCCCAGAGTTGTTTCTCAAGTCTGAAGTGTCATAAAAGGATATCATGATTATCAGCTGGGTTAGAGTTGGGGCCCATCCTAGGTTCCTGAAGTTTCACGCCATTCCACCTGCTCTGGTTGAAACCTTTTCTTTCGGGAGAAAATGCAAAGCTAGCATTGACAGAAGCATCTGCTTACTTCTCTGAGCCATGGAAGTGTGGACCAAGCCATGTACTGTGGTGGGGAATAGGGCACTTGTCCTAGAAGACGTGGACTCACCACCATGCTTGCTTTGTGAAGCCTCAGGTTCCCACTGTGTAATGCATAGAGGCTCAGGGAAGATCATGTCATGGGACAGTGATGTCCAAACACATCATAGTGAGCCCTGTTTCCTGCAGAACTCTGCTGTTAGTTACAGAAAAATCCATTCAAGGGCACCCAACACATTAGAGCACAGGATGTCCCTGCTCTTCCCACCTCCACCTGCCTTTCTGCTTTCCTCCCCAGCTGGTGGCCTCTCTGTGACATGTGAGCACACCCGGACATCCTTTGTTCCTGGCTTCACACTACTGCTCACCATCTCATCCATGGTCATGGAGTTGGTTACAAGGGTACTTACGCTGAAAGTTATTGATCCAAATAGAGGCAGAGGGGCAGAGTCCCCTTCCCCCACCAATGTTATAGAGAGAGTCTGCTCTCCCTCCTTTTCAGCAGAGCCAGAACTTAGCAACTTCCCAGGCCAGCAGCAGACAGAAGGCAGTGGAAACACCCTGACTTCCCAGGGTAGGTTGTAAAAGGCCACTGACTTCCTCCTGGCTCTGTCTGATACATGCATGTCACTATGGGCCATTACATGAGAGGTCTTATATGGCAGAGATTGTATGGAAAGAGCCATGGAGTAAGAGAGAGGCCAAGGAGCCCAGCTGTCACAGCCTCCAGGTGTCTGAGCCTCCCCAGGCCAAGTGTTGGACTGGCGAACAGAGCTGACCTTCATGACTTCAGGTCTGGCCACCGCATGATGGCTGCCATGGGAATGACCCTGTGAGAGTCCTGCCTGAGACCTGCCTCCCCACAAGGTGAGACAGGAAAACAGCCTGTCACTGACTTCAGCCACGGTATTTGGCAATGATTGTTATGCAGCAGCGGACATGTGCCATATGCACTCGTGTTGCCTTGATTCTGGTTGCTGCCCTGAAGTACTCTACTGGCTGATTTATAAGCAACTAAAATTTATTTCTCACAGTGTGGAGACTCAGTGCTGGAAGACCGAGATCAGGGCATGGTGTGGCTGTGTTCAGGTGAGGGACTTCTACCCCTACTTCTGCAGGCTCCTATGAGGTGGAAACAGAGCAGAGAAGCCAGCTCGCTAGTGATCTTATAGTCCCTGCCTCATGATGCCTCCACGAGCCTGTCTCCTACCACCATCACCCTGGGCTCAGGGCTGCAGCACATCATAAGGGAGAAGCATTTGGCCCATTGCATTTGTACATGGATGCACATATGGGGATCCATGTGTAAACATGGGTGCACAGGTGTGTGTATCTTACCATGCACATGCAGGCATGTGTGTGTGTGTGTGTGTGTGCGCGCACGCGTGCATGTTCGAGTGTGTGTGTGAATCTGCCTTCCCCAACTAAGCTGCACTCCACAAGGCCAACTCTATTGTATACTCCCTTAATATCCTGTGCAGATTTAAAATAACAGGGCCAGTGTAGCAACTGTCCTGGACTCTTGAGTTAAATTGATGGTGAAAAGTGTGCACATCTGTGTCCCTGAAAAATTGATTACAGGATGTAGCTGTGATCATAAAGAAATCAGAGTCATTCTGACCCTGGGTCTTTCTCAAAGGAACCCTATATCCTTAGGAAGAGCCATTTGTCTCAAACTGCCAAGACGAAGCCGCTTGATTTGCTTCTGTGCTGTGGACTCAGAGAAAGGCAGTGCTTATCTCTGCAGCTTCCCACCAGGGACCCTGAACTGCAGCCTCCCAGAAGTAGCAAGGCCTGGCCCTGCTTGCTCAGGCCTGGATCCCCCCAGGATTTGCCGCTAAGACAGCCCCTGTGCTCCGCTCTTCATCCGAGTGTTACCTAGGAGATCAGAAATGTTTATGCAGATTGGTTTGATGGTCTGATCATATCTGTTTGAATGATGCAAGAAAATTTAAATGTGAGGGTCTCTTATTGAATATAATGCTATTTGTATTCAAAAAGTGGCTCAAACATTGAAAGGATCATTTTTTTAAATAATTACTTAAATGGATTTTCTCCGTAGATCTATATGCAATGAACTGAAATTTAATGTTTATGAGAAAGGATCAAAGAAAGTCATGATAAGAAATTTTTCTCCAGCCTTTAAATATCTGCCATGTCATTTACTCTACCCACCACGTAAATTTCAATGCAACAACCACTCAGGGGATGAGCCGCCACCCAGTTTCTGCTAGGACACGGTGAACCAGTTCTTGATGGTGAGGCTGGTGAGAGGGTGATTATTTCTTTGATCAGCCTTTTGCTCATGTGGCCTCAGATGTATCCTGGCTCATGACAATACATCTATACATTGTCATGTGGCTTCTGTCATGACCAAGGTCACTGCATCATGGAGTTTATGTTGTCCCCTCTGCCTCTGCATGATTTTGTCTCAAAATAATTACCTTGATTGCTGTAAGGGATTATTTTCATCTGTTTTCAACCCCAGCAGCTCTACAGTGAAATAGAATCCCACAAAGGACACAAATATAGCAGACAGCACAAACCCAACTCTCTGCGGGGAACCTAGGGGTTATTTTCTTGGAATGGGAGATCTGTCCTCTGATGCAAGAATAGCACAATGTGAAAACCTTTACCCCTACTTTATTTTGCCTTTCCTTCTTCATTTTGAACATAGATTGTGGTATTTGTTATCTTAGTCTCAACTAACTCAAGAGCAAGGTCTAATCTTCCTTTACTTTCTTAAAAAAAAAAAAAGCATTGACCACTTTTATGTGTTTTACATAACAGCCAGTCTTGTTCAAAAATGTTGTTTGCTGCCTGCATTATTTCCTTTTCATAAAGCTTCACAAATTTGCCTGGACTTGAAAAGCATTTATGAAACACTTGCCTTCTATTGCTGTGAGTTTCAATTTGCTGGCTTCACGTGGCAGATCAAAATTGGACTCTGTCAGGAAACATGTAAGAGATCCTCCGGATTCGGAGAGAAAATAGAACGCTATTTCTCTCCCTTGGCTGTAACTGGTTTCTAATGTCTTCTTGCCTCTGAACTTACATTTGTGCCCAAGAGACCTATCAGAGACATCAGAGCTGTCACAGATGCTCATTTGGAATGACTTCACCTTGAAATATTTACAGCCAAGGGCTTTGGGACACTTTTGTGTCTTCCTGTAAACTGCTGTACTTAGTGCTGCTTTGGCCTGCTTCTCAGTGTGCTGTGTACTTTAGCATGAAATGAGGTTCCCTCCCAGTCTTTGGCCTATCTTGCCAACCCATCCCAGCAAGCTTCATCCACCCTAGGTCTTTATATGCTGCTGGGCCAGACAGTTACTTCGCACTGCATTAGGACTCAGGGTAACTAATAGCAAATTTGGGAATCTTCATGTGAATTTAGTTTGCTGTAAATTTCCTTACAGCGGGCAATGACAGCAAATGAAATCTGGGTTTTTGACGTACAATCAAAGTAGAGTAGGTTGTCATAGATTAATACTCATGGCATAGTTATAAACTGCACAGACTACAGTGACAGTTAGAGCTCTGGAAAGTGAGTGAAGCAAGCAGAGGCTGGAGGCAATGTGAGCTCTTAAAGAAGGAAGTTACTTGGAGGAGAGTTTCAACAGTTGGCTTTTCCCCTTGGAGATCCCCACTGTGCAGTCTATGAGGACCCAAGCTCGAGCTCAAGCAGTGATTTTTACTGAGCTGAGGCAGCAGTGATGAAAGTCTGGAGCTCCCAGAGCATCTAGAAGTTGGGGGGAGCCCTCAGAATGGAAGCAGTCACGGAGGGAAAGCCTGAAATTCAACGTTTCAGTGTCCTGCAGATCCTTGACTGATCCCTGGACTCTGCATGCTTGAGGAAGACTCCCAAAGGAGTCTGCAGAGAGAGACAACAGCTGGAAGGTCGGATGACTGCAGGGCAATGGGGAGTTCCCAAAGCTTACTGGGCTTGCTAAACTGCTTAGACTTTTCATTAAAGTCCTACAAGGCCCACATCCAAGACTAAGGGCACCACTGAAACAGGTCTTCTAGGATGGAGCCCGATGCTACCACAATGGATAATGTGCCAGTTATTCAAGCAAAGCCTTCAATAATCCAACTTCTTAAAACAAGACTTAAGGCTCTTCAGAAGAAGCCAACAGATTCCAGAGTCTCTTCAGTACTTTACCTATGTAGCCAAATATAGAATAAAAACTTACCAACCACCTATCAAGTAGACACTAAAGCCTCCTACTTTCATCTTACCTCCTCCATACTGTGCTCAGTCTCGCTCTGGTAACAGAAAGCGCAGTGACCTTCGTGGGTGTCTCCCTTGTTTAAGTTCTTGATCTTGGTCTAGGCCTTAAAAGTCTAGTGTGAGACCAAAGCACACTGACAAAGCAAAAGGCACTTAGATTTTTTCCTTTAAGACTATAATATACTATCAACAGAGCCCAGTGGTGATCCACGGAAATGGCGAAAAATGGGTAAAAGAATCTTCTAGAAAAGGTACGGGTCAAAGAAATGACAATGGAGATCACTAGCACCAGGACTAAGGAGTGCTGGGTACTCTTGCATTGTAGAACTTTGTTATAAAAGGTTCAGTGGAGGCAAATAAGGGGACACATGCCCCCATGCCCATTCTTATAACTGTGACAGACATTGTCTATGGGTCGAGACACTGTAGCACTCAGTCTTGGCCAGTCACTCCAAGTCCACCGATGAGGAAGGAGATGAGACTTGTGTCCTATCCCAAAACAAACCATCATGGAATCAGTAGAGAAAGAAAGAGAGCAGTTTCTCAAAGGAAGCAGGGAGAAATCTTTGTACTTCTCTCCAGTTCTTTCTATTACCATCTTCCTAGGTAAAGATCAGTAGAACACAAAAGGTTACTTCTGGCTCTGAGATTTTATGATGTAACATTTTAAAATGTCACTGATTTGGGAATCTCCAGTCATTTAGCAGGGACACTTCATCTGTTATAAAATAAATGCTCAAAGAGTAAAAATGTCCAATGTAGATTCCTGTAAGGAATTGCTGCATAAAAGGACTATCTTAAGCTCATTTTTCCTAATAAAATGTTTCATGTGACCTCATCATTCCCTAGGGTACTGGGGAATATGCGTGCTTTCTGACCATCGTGGGTCCTTGTATGGAATCATCCAGTGGGTTTGTCTTTCTGTCAACTTGTTGGTCTGAATTTCTCTGGATCAATAAGCAGATACAAGGCCATGAGCAGCACAGCACCTAGACTGAACCCTAAGGTCATTCATCCAAACATTCTGTCTCTGATGTTGGCATCAAGGGACATTTTGAGAAATAAAGAAGTCCAAGAAGGGCATGTAGTCCTGAGCATCACAGGAGTATTTATCGTAAATATTTTATATTCTTTAAGGAGAATTCATTACTGACACAGCCTTGATCACCCCATGGGAGCAACAAATGCAAGTCGTGTGCTACAGATTGGTTTCCTATCTGCTCCCACGCTTGAGGCCTGCGCACTACATTACTCATGAGATCACTGCGCTGTCTACAGTAGCTTCTGGCTCAGAAACCCAGGCAGTACTGATGTCGTGGTTTTTTATTATCGATACAAAAATATGTTTCTAGTTCATCAAATTACATTTCAGTGTTCCGCCAGGCCAAACATCGACGTAACTAATGATCAAGTCTCTTTAGTTCCAAAGAACGCCTGTTCTCTTCCAGGAGAAAAGCTTGTGGGATGATTGTTTAAAATCTCCTGCCAATACGAACATGAGAAAAAGAACTCTAAAGTGGAAAACAAGGAGCTACTTCTGGATGTTGGATCAGCTTCAGCACCGTGAAAAGGGAACAGGCGCAGTCTCCCAGCCTGTGATCAGGGCCTCGTGGCTCTGTAACATGCCAATGAATCGTTTCTCTATAAATGGTTGGAATTACACCCACTGAAAATTGCCCATAGAGACTATTGCCATTGTGTGGGAGGAAAATTCACCTAAATGTGGATGTGTTCTTTGATAGGAAAAAACACACCTAACTTTTGTTGAAATAGAGAGGTATAGGAATGCAGAATTCTCGCTTCCCCTGCTCTGAATTTGAGCATGCCAGAAGTAGACCCTGAGCTGGACTCAAGTGTGAAGAGTGTGTTTGGGGGGTCATCTTGGGTTGAGGAGTTACGAGGTGGATTAGTGAGACAGGGAAGGGAAAGCAGCTAGTTATGGCTGGGAACTCACTGTGTTGAGCATTTCTCAGGTTTATCCAGTTGGGGTTGGGGCTGGGGTATTTGTACACCACCTCCCATTGGACTTTGGCTGAAGGCTTCTGTTGGGAGAAAGAGAGGTATTAAGCCTCCAGCATACCCAGCCTGCAATGCACCCTTGCTCAGCTTTGAGGAAAGCTCTCGAAGATGTGTGAGAGCTAGTGTATCCTTAACATGTTCATGAGAGGACCCCAGGACTGTGGGGAGGGCACTGGTGTCTTAAAAGCACACTTGGTCCATGCTTTTCCCTCTCCAGTGATTTTTAAAGTCAGGAGCAGCCTCCACCTGATAATCCATAAGCAGCTTCACGGTTCATCGTTCTGTAACCACACGGACTGGTGCTGTTCTCATGCTCCCGTTTTACATATTAAGAAACTAAGACCCAAGAGGTGAAAACATTTTCCCACTGCCACAGAATTCACTAGTGGTAAAGGAGGAGTTCAAATACACGTCTCCAGGGTCTTATAAGACCATGGTTCCCTGTGGTTAGTAAATCTCACGAGCATTTGTCTGATTCAACTTTTCTCAATGGATTTGACTGGTAGTGCATTTGTGATTGATGGTTGAATAAGGTTCTTCATTACCATAACCTGTTCTTGCATACTCACTCACGGAGATATTTTTCCTCCCCTTTACTCATTGGTCCATTTAAGTGTGAGCTTCCTTTTGGTTCTAGGGGGGAAGGATTTATTCCCTTAAATATAGAAAAAAGGGGTTGATTCTTCCTTCTAATGTGCTGGAATGAGTATATTCGAAAGTCGGTGGGCTTGGTTCCCTGCTCTCCCACTGATATCTGTGTACACTCAGCCTGGTTACTTACCTTTTGGGGCCTCAGATTACTTATCTGTAATTTGTGGATATGCCTTATATTATGGAGAACCAATGACAATGTGAGAAATGTGTTTTTGTGCACCCCACAAGGCTTAGTTCTGTCCTAAAATTCAGGATCCTGAACTACTCAGATGAGTTTGCAGCGTCATGTGCTTCCTGGCTTTCAGCTTAACCTTCCCTGCAGTCAGTGTCAATTCTTCATCCCCCCTTTACCTTTTCATAATTTGAGTTGAGTGTAGCATCCAGAACATGGTAAAGCGTAACTAAAGTAGTGCTTTTGGTCACTGTATTGATTTGTCAATAAATTTTTCAAAGTAATTAAGACATGGTCTTTAGAACCAGGAAAAAATTCAAAAGATGATCCTGGAGTAGCCTGCAGTTCCCTAGGACACTCAGCATCCTCCTCCTGCCTGATAATCCCCATCTTGCATACGTGACATGTCTCTAAACCACTTCCGGAGATGAAGCATTCAGAAATATAAGTCATATATATACACATTGATCACCCCTAACCCTAAAATCTGAAATCCACTATGGTCTCATATCTAAGCATTGACATGGCCCCAACAAGTGGAAAATTCTATACCATGCACAAAGTAGTTTTAAAATACTGTATAAAATTACTTTAGGCCTATGTGTATTTGAAACAAAAGAATTTTGCATTTGTGCTTGCATATCAACTCTAAGATGTCTCATTATGCCTAAGCAAAGGCAAAAAATTTAAAAATTGAAACACTTCTGATCTCAATCATTTCATGTACTTTCACACAGAGTCTCTTGTGGATAATTTTGTTCAAGGACCTTCAGTTGTGAAAACTACATTAATTTCTAAATGAACCCTCATTGAGTGATTGGCATCTTGCCAGGTATCAAAAGACAGAAGAACACACACTTTGCTACTTCCATCCCAGTCTGGTGGAGAAGCACCAAAATCTCCTCCTAGCCAGGGCCTTATGTGCAGAAGGCGAAGGATACCGGGATCATATAAACTCTAGCAACAAATAGCCCCCAAATCTCGGTGACTACAAAGGTAACTTACTTGTTATGCAGCCTGCCTATACAGAAGGTCAGTGTCAGGGTTGGGGATTCTGATATGTCTTTCAAGGTCCAGGTTGATGGAAAATCCAGCCTGACACATGCTTTTAGACACACTGAGATCAGAAAATGCAAGAAGGCAAGTTAGTCTCTGACTTTCAAAGCTAGCAGAGATACATATCATTAGCCAGACATTTCACTGGCCAAACTAGCTTCGCCACCCCAACTAACCATGAAGGGAGTACAGAAACTTGTCTTCCAAGTCTCTGGGACCAAAAGAACAGGAATACTTGTGATCAACCTTAGTAGAAGCCAGAGTTGGGATCCAGTTGTTGAGAATCTGTTGATTCTTCTCCACTCAATTTCTCAGCTAATAACTCTGTCTTTATATAGAAACCCGCGGTAATCATTTACACTGGGACTCACTTGACATTTATTTCACTCTCATGGACCCCTGCCTGGTGGGGGCTGGTGACAGACACAAATGCCAAGGCCTTCTTCCTCAGGGAGTTCACAGTGTCCCTGGACCTGAGGTCCACGTGGATAAGGGCATGATGGCAGTATGGGTGGAAATCGTTTGATGGGTGCTTGTGTGATACAATATGGTCACAGAAAGAATCCTGGAGACTTGTGGGAGGCCCAGGAAATGCGTCACCTGGCAGAATCCAGAATGTTCCATGGGGGCAGCAAGCTTTACTGGGGTACAGTGGGAGGGGCAGTGAGGCTGATGGAAGTGTCTGAACAACTGTGAATTCACCCACTGGTGCAGAGATGGGTTGTAGAGCACAGGGGCCATATCCAAGGGTGATCCCAAGAGACCAATCAATTTGCACTGAGTGCTTTGTCACAGGAAGGTCACTGGGATGGCAGCCTGCTGTCCCAATGGCTGTGGCAGCCCAGATTCCTTTTACTCAGATGTGGTAAAGGGTCTGTTGTCTCTAGGATGTGCTTGTCTCCGTCCTAGGCTGCCGTTGGGTAAACATGCAACAAGTATGTCTAAAGATGGCATCAACGGCCCTGTTGCATGTTCTCCCAAACAAGACAAAATGCTTCCCCCTTCTCTGCAGATCTCCGTTTAGACCCATCCGACTTGGGCCCACAAATAGTTAGGAGACAGAAGCGGGACTGCTGATCACTGTGGCTTTGAAAAGGGGGATCCCCTCTGCTGAGGGCTCTCAGTAGTTTCCATCGGAAATGCACTGATGTTGCTGCTGGCCCCAGGGCTGATAGGATGAAGCAGATGGAAAATGGGATGAAAGGGAAGAGCAGAAAGAGACCTCAGAGGCATTTGAGGGAATTCTCAGTAGGGCCAGGCTTCCCCATTCTCCCTACACATGTAACTGTCCCCAACAAGTCATCTGAGCCATGTAGTCCCAAGACCGGGACAAGGAAGACATATGCTACTTCTCTGTGACCAAACACTGTCCTGTAGAAGAGAGGCCAGTGCAAGGTAGAAAGAGGTTGGCAGTTGGCGGGTTTTAGCATCTGGAGCAGAAGGGAGTTCACCCTCTGCACCACACCTGACAGTGGCCCCAGGGAGCATTGTGGCAGGTATTTCACACATAGTACGCACTCCTTACAGCACTGACAGTAGGATGATGTAACACCTGTCTGCACGTGAAGACCCTGGGCTCCCATGACTTAGTGGGAGCTGAACCTGAACATGGATCCCCACCATGGTCTCTGATGTGAAACACAACCAGCTGCTCCTGAGAAATGCCATCTTCCCAGTGGCAGTGAGCACCTGTGCTGCTGCCTTAAGAAAAGCCCCCAATTCTTTGAAGTTGGCATTAGAAGTTGATAGCTGCTCCCTGGAGGGTACTATGTGTCCTCCTGTTCACAGAGGAGGGAATCGAGCTCAGGAAGCATTGGCAGGGCCTTCCCATCCACCATACCACCCAGGCTCCATACTGTCCTGAAAATGCAGGCCACCAAGTGTGAGGTCTGGGGGGAGGGCATCTTCCTAGTCTGTGGGAAGCAAGCTCAGCTGCCTTGCCAGCTCTTCCTAGACCCACGGGCCATCAGGGTGAGCTGGCTTGCTCCTCCCTGCACACCCCTGGGCTCTGCTGTACTCAGGGTTCTTAGCCAGACTCTGGAGGTGCCACTGTGTGCACCGGGTCATCCCATGTGTAGTGAGAAGAAACCTCAGAGTGCATGGTTCTGGAGGCCCAGAAAGTTCAGTGACATGTTCTGAAGGCCCCATTGTGACAGTGCTGGGTTGAGCTGCACAGCTGCAGATGAGGGCACTTCCCTGACCCCAGCAAGATGAACTCCAGTGATGCTTGAGAACCATGAAGGCCACTCTTAATGAAATCCAGTATGTGTCCCAGCAGGCCATGCCAAGTATGTGTGGATGACTGCCTGAATGGAAGGCAAGTGTTGGGGTCACTCAGGGAAGCTGCTGTCCTGTGTCACTATCCACGCTGTCCCGGGTCATCTGACAGCCTCCTTTGCAGATGAACAAAAGCAGCTTGTGATGTGGCAGAATCAGATGCTTCATAGAGGAACTCGGGGCAGCATAGTTGGGACAGTAGGAGCCTCAGCATGTGGCACCTACCATGCTGGATTCAGAGTATGAGTCACGTCGACAGTGTATCCTCAGTTCACCTGAGGACTCCTTTCTGCCGCCTCTGCTCCATGTCCCGCTGCTGTGGGCTGAAGCCAGTTAGGAGTGTAAATTGTAGGTTCTCTGTCCTGAAGCTTTTGTAGTTTTCTAGATTCTGTGTCTCCTCTTTTCCAGTTCTTCAGTATATGCCATAGGCTGTGTGCATGTGCCCAACCTCCCCGCCAAATCCATGTGTTGAAGTCTTAATCCCTAACATGGTGACACTTGGAGCTTGGCTCATCAATGGAAGGTGATTGAGACCCCATGTGAGATCCTGAAGGTGGAGCCCTCAGGATTGGACTAGTGCCCTTAAAAGGAGAAGAGACCAGCGGTCTCCCGAGCTTCCTCAGGAAAATCCAGGGAGAGCTGCATGCAGGCCAGGAAGAGGCCCTTCCCAAGAGCCTGCCTCTGCCAGCACCTGGTCTAAGACTCCCGCCCTGAAGGACTATGAGAAGCCACCTGGCCCACAGCATCCATCTGCAGCAGGCTGCAGCAGACACCGGGTAGGACCTGGCCAGGACCCACAGAGGGTTCCTGGATGCCCTGCCTTTGACTGTCTAAGACCTTCTCTGGTACTTGAAATGTGCTCACCTTAGCCAGTGCAGAAGGAGGACAAAAATGACTGGCAGCTTGGAGCAGGGCCCCTGCTGGTCATCAATGGAGCCCATGGGCCAAATTCATCTGGTCATCAATGGAGCCCGTGGGCCAAATTCAGAAAAACATTTTCCATTGCAAACCACACAGTGCACCAGGTTACAAAGGGTGCTGCTCCTAGTGCAGTGAAATTGTCAGGATGGTAGAGAACAAATTAGTGAACTCGTAGTTCATGAGCTTCCTTGTTAAAGTTTAAGCCAAAGTGGCAGCAGCCCAGACATCATAATGGCAAAGTGGTCAGGGTGAGCTACAGGAACATAACAGCCGTCAACCCTCATCTCCGCAAGTGCTGTGTCTGTGTGTTCAATCAAGTGCAAATGAAAATTTTTTTTAAAAAATTGCATCTGTACGGAACATGTACAGGCTTTTTTCTTGTCATTATTCCCTAAGTGCTACAGCATCACAACACATTGCATTTACATTGTATGAGGTGTTATAAGTCATCCAGAGATGACTTAAGTGTATTGGAGGACGTGTGTTGGTTGTACGAAAATACTATGCCGTTTTATATAAAAGGCTCAAGTGTGCAGATTTTTGGTCTCCCTAAATTTTAGTTAGAATTTTATAAACTCAAAAATGTAATTATTTTCATCCACATTAGTAAATTCCATATTAACATGTGACTCTGAAAGAGAGGCCTGTAATTTCATCCCAGCCCCAGGCGCTGAGAATATCGTTCTCTGTACTGAGCTGGTTTTCTTTCTTTATTCTTAGCACTCCACGAATTCCCCAATGACATCTTCACCAACGAGGACAGAAGACAAGGGGCGGTGGTCCTGCATGTGCTCTGTGTAAGTATCCCTCATGCCTCCTCCTGGAGGACCGGCCCCGCCCCCCTGTCCATGTGCCTGGCAGGATCCTCTGAGCCATGGCAGAGCTGTCTTGGAATGCACCATTTTCTAGAGGCCTCAACCTAATGAATTAGGTGACATCTACTGGACTGTTTCCTTCATATTAGTGCCCAAGAGTGACCCTGCAGTCAGACAGACCTGCACTCTGTAGCCTGACGTGCAACCCTCTCAGTTCCTCAGGTAGCCCTTTGCCCAGCAGCCTGCCTAAGCGTCACGGTATTTCCTCTCTCTGTACTTTATTTTTTCCATACAACCTGTCATTATGTAATTGTCTGTTTACTATCTGTGGGACCTCACTCACTTGTAAGCCCCATGCAGCAAGGACTTGGTTTTGTGTCTGATTTTCTTCCCAGGGACAGAGTGTTTACTAAGCTAGTGGACTAAACACAGGTAGCATCGTATCTGCTGTGTCAATCAGCAAGTGCTTGTTGAGCACTTGCTCCCTCTGGTCTTATATTGTTCACCATTGTCCTAGTCCCTTCAGAGCCAGTGGGGCTCAGGTCTTTGATGTGCACTGTCCCCACCTGGAGAGTTTGGGAAGGGTGTGTAACGTACCTAAGCAGGGGTTGCAGCCTGAGTCTGAGTCTGGACCGGGAACATCTCTACTTTCCTTCTTTGTGACATTCTCCCCTAGAGTGCTCCTAATCCTATTCTGGTCATTTATTGCTATGAAACAAGCTCCCCACAGTTAGTGACATTCCAGGCACTATTTTTATTTTGCCCATGGGTTCTGGTGTGTTGATCATTCGCAAAGGGCATAGCAGGAATGTGACTCTGCTCCTTGCAATCTGGGGCCTTTGATGAGACAGCTTGGGTGTCAGAGCCACAGCTCTAGTGCTAAAGGGTCTCCTTGCAAGAGTCTTCTACACTTTCATGGCTGGAGCCTTGGTCAGGGTGCCTCAGATGGGACATTAGCCAGAGCTCTACCTGTGACCCCTCCAGTATGGAAGTCAGACTTCTGGATGGCAGCTCAGGGCTGGAAGAGGGAGGACACCTCGTGTGGCCTTGTAAGTCACACAGCGTCTTTCCATCATACTCATTGCAGTCACAAGCCTATCCTGATCCAAGGGAAAGGACGGAGAACTTAATTTTCAATGCAGACAGCAAGCAGGCACCCCAGTGCTCTGGGATCAGGTCATATGTGGCTTTAGGCTCATTTATGCTATCTTGGTGTTACAGCTTTTATCTAGATATCCCTGCAAAGTCTTATGTACTCATAGATGGAGGTGGCTGAATCATGGCTGTATGATGACTGAATTAGGCCATCACTTGGTTTAGCACAGTTGTACATCATGGAATTACTGAAAAGGGAAACTCCACCCTGAATGTGGGTGGCACCAACCAGTAGGCTTGCATGGAATGCAAAGGTAAAGGAAGGCTGCCTCCTGCCTGCCATACCATACCTTTCTCCTTGCCATACCCCCATCATCCAACCTTGCCTTGGAACCCACCGACTCTGGACTGAAACCCCTATGTACTATAAGCTAAAATAAACCTTTGCTCCTTAACTTGTGAGTGTTGGGTACTTTGTCCTAGCAATAAGAAAGTAACTAAGACACTTGCCATTCTTGGACCCATGAGTCACCTGAGCTTGACTCCTTTTCAGGGAGGGCAGTCAGCCCTCATCTCTTTCCCCTTCCCCACTCTCACCCAGCGAGGTGAGTGAGGTGAGTGAGGTTGGAATACCTTCTTTTAGCAAAATCATTCTCTAAAAATACCAAATTAATGAGAACTCTGGGGCCCTCCCAACCCTCTGCCCTTCTCAAGAGTCACATGCACTGATCAATTAATATAGTGCCACCCTTGGCGCCACTCAGACTCCTCTGTCCTAAGGCTGAGGAGACCCAGGCATGGAATGGGATCCGGAATTTCCTGGTAACCATTAGAACTCTGCCACCTTGATGTCTGAGAGAAAGTATTTCTACTCTCTACACAAACATTGAGGACGTTCACCCTCCCACAGCAGTGCTGTGCCCTGCAGCTGGCTGTGCCCTCTCTCCCTACCTCCACTTCTCCAGCTGCAGGCCAAGGGGCATGAATGTCCCTCAGTCCCCAGGAGCTAAGGTCCTATAAGCTTCTGGGCTTTCATAGTTCAGGTCCAGGCTGCTGGAAAGCAAAGGAGGCAATAACGGCAGTGTCGCCCCCAGACACCTCCTTGCAACAGTGGATGCAGCCTGCAGATTGCACTCTGTGGCCCTTCCCCTGGATCCTGCTCAAAATCCACAGAGCAAGGAGTCAGTGCCCATCACCTCACAGAAACAGAGTTCCCCACCTACAAGGCCTAGAACCTGCTTCCGGTCTGTGCAGCACCCTTCCAAAGCAAGTTTGGATCCACTGCCTGGGCCCACAGAGGTGGTCCAGGGCAGAGCCAGGTGGAGCAGAGGGCCACTTCTGTGAGCAGACACAAATGGGCCTGCTGGTGTACCACCAGCATTGGCTCTGGCAGTGTCCCACCCACTACAGGCTGGGATACAAGTTTCACAGGAGAAACCACTTTGGATGGTGCTTAGCCCAGTGAGCATCAAAGGTTGCACAGTGGCTTTTTCGTTTAGAACAAGAATAAAGGTGCACCCTCTTCATTTACCACGTCACCGGCACATTTATAAGATGCTTGGGAATTGCTCAGTGAACTGCTGCAAGGGCAAACGACTGGCATTTCAGTGGCCAGCAGAAAATAGGTGAATGCAAGAGCCAAAATGGCAAGAAGCTAAATACAGACTTTCTGCAAGCAGACAGCTAGAAAGCACTTCTGGAGCCCCTGCAGTGTGGGAGCAGGGTAGGACTCTCTGTATGGCCCAGAGATGGCCTCACCCTGTGCCAGGCAGTGTCTTGTGAGAACTAGGGATGCTCCTTATGCACATAAATTACTCATGTTCGGTTTTCAACACAAAAGCAAAAGAAGCAAAAGAAAGCAAAGTGACACAATGCCTCCAAGAACCTCTAACTCCCCAAAAGCTGATCTTGTGGGCACTGAAATACAGGGTGTTACAGGCAAAGAACTCAAAACCAGGCAGTCAAAATGTTTGAAGAACTCAAAGAAGAAACACATAGGCAAATTCATAAGATGTCTAGTGAGCTTAGAGAAGATCCTATTAAATAAGTAAAGGATTTTTACTAATATAATGTTCGATGTGCTTTAAGAAGAAATAAGCAGTGAACTACATGAGTTAAATAATACAAAATATGGATGGCCAGTTTGGTTAAAAACAAATTATAAAAAGAAATCAAATACAAAACAAAAGAATTCAGATTCAGTAGAATTTCAGGATATGGAAAATGTAATGGAGAGCATGGGCAGCAGAGTTGAGCAACGTGAGAACCTGAGGACAAGAGTGATGTTGGAGGTCGCATATGACAAACTTGATGGACACTGGATCCAGCAGCCACAGGGTACATGACGGGCTGGCTGTGGCCTACGCTGTGTGCTTTTGGAGCTCACAGATGGGAGGACCCAGACAGTGCTGCTTTGGAGGGTATTCAGACAATTTCCAAAGCAGATTAGAGAGAGGCAAAAGTGGGAAATCCCATGGTAAAAGATATAAAGTTTAGGGGGGATGGAGGGAGGAGACACCAGAGATGTGGTAGTGGAAATGGGGGAGTGTTCCGGGGAGCGGTGGTGGGACCTTGCATTGGGGAGCACCCCAAGGTAACACCTTTCTTGTTGGGAGTGCTGGGAAGCACACCCTGATCTCAACTCCTCTCTGCCATCCCTCCTTGCCTAAAGTTAAGATTAAATGAGCCCAGGCATAGCCCAAGATGACCAGTTAGGGAGACCAGTTGTTTCCCTAACTGTCCAGTGGAGGTAGCCCAGGCAGCCTAAGGGGGAAGGCTCAGGGCCATTCGTGCAGAGGATCCCAGAATCCCAGATGCCCCAGGAGCGATGGTCCTTCCAGGTTTGGTGAACATTGGGCCATCTCTGGGCCCCTGAAGAGTTGCGTTTGTCTGATATGGGTGGCAGAAGGGATGGACTTCTGCAGAGGATTCCAGCAGGTTATTATGTCACCCCAGGCTGCCCAGAGAGGGCCAGTAGCTGTCCCTTTTTGGGGCTAAGTGGCTGTAATGATGTGCATCCAGCAGTGTCCTAGCACTTTCCAGTCCTGGGCAGCCTGAGCCGACTTTGCAGCTGAACCTGTGCTCACGCTCTACCACGTGGGGCCAGGAATTTGCTTTTCACTCAGGCCTACAGCTTTGAGCCTCAGCTGGGCATGGGCCTGGGGATGCAGATGGCTCAGTCTTTAAATTGGAAATGTCCAAGCTTGCTTCTATTTTCCTTTCATGCAACACTCCCCTCTTCTGTGTGTGATTTGTGGAACTCAAAACAGCTCTTTCTGGCTCCACTTGCCAAATGCTACAACTTTAATTTCCCCTTAGACCTTTATGTTTTTGTGGACTTCAGAATTCCTGAACTCTGAGACTGTGCTTAAAAGAAAAGTTTCTAGTCTTCCCTGTGCTCTTCATGTATGAGACCTTTACCAGTGGGGAAATCCATGATCTTTCTGATTGAATCAACAATGAATATGCCCACAAAAGCACACTTGTCTTATAAGCTGCTTTGTATCCCACTTTCATACCATTGAGACATTAAAGCAGGATTTTGTGTCTGTGAAATCATAAGCTCATTAAGCCTATCCCAAAGAGCAGAAAGATACAGGTAGTTTTCTAAAACTGTGATTTATTCGTGATTTATATATGCCTTGTAAATTTTTTCTGATTATCCTGCATGACATGGGTAGCTGAGACTGTCATTTGCCTTCCAGTAAAAGAAGCTTTAAATAATCAATACTTGAAATTTCTTTTTCAAAATGAGTGTGGGCAGCTGTCCATCTTGAGGAGATCAAACTCAGGAATACTCTCTATACCTGGTCAGCTTTCAAAAGCATCTTCTGTAAGTTTGGAATCTTTATTCCCTGCTTTCAATGTAATTCCTCTCTTCCAGCAGGCAGATACTTCTATATGCTTGCATGTAACCATGGTATAAAATATCACAACCTGAAAAAGATTCTCTGTCCTTCCTGAGGTAAATTCTCACTAAGTGAGTCTGTTTAAGAGAAAGGATGCTCACTGGCCCAGCGACGCACAGCCACCAGGGGATGTGCCTAGGGAAGAACCATGCAGGACAGAGAGGGCCGGGGATGGAGCTCAGTGTGCAGTGCTTGTGTATCATGGGCAAGGACCTGGGTTTGATTCCCAGCATCCTAAAAACCAAATAACACACAATGATTCCAGAGAAGAAATATCCACAAGGGAGTTCCAATATGCATCTTCATGTTCTAAATCCTGGATATGCTTTATTAGAAGGTACTGCCACCAGGGCCACTTCTGGCTTCCCAGGACAGCAAAAGAGATGCATGAACACCATGGGAGCTCCTGGCCATCTGCCTCTGCTCACCTTCCAGCAGTGTGCACCCCTGTCCACTTGTCCTTTCACTCCACCCGTGTTCAGGGCCATTAGCAGCTTGTGTGTAACGATGGAGATGGGCTTTTACAGCTGGGTCATTCTGGAAGTCCAGATTCTGGTGCTGGGCCACCAAGCTAGGACTTCTACTCATGGCTGCATGGCAAGGAGAGCCACTGATATCACCCTTTTTGGCATCCCTGTGTGATGATGTCCAGGGCTTAGCTGTCTTCCCTGACCCCTTCACCTCCCATCTACACTTCCATCTTCTTCCTACAGCCCACAGAGTGTATCTCTTCTGGGAAATGGGAAACTGTACTCTGCATCCACGTCCAAATTCTCCCTCAGTCCCAGACCAGCTTTGGATTTTAAGAACAGGGTTTCTGTCTCAGGGTCGTGTACCAACCTCCTTGCTCCTCCGAGCTGCAGAGGAAACCAGTTGGCCCTGGAGGCTGCCCCTGGGAGGCAGGGGATGGAGTGAGATCAGGGAGCAGGCAGCAGAAAGGCTGTTTGACCAGCATCCTCCCTCTGGTTTGGGGGGTTTGCGGCTCTGTTCCTTGCCTCCTTGATGTTGCAGTCCCCTTGGTCCAGCCAGGTCTTGGGCGACTGCCCCTTCCTCCGCATGCAGCCCATTCTCCCTGAGGGTGTGAGCCCTGCTCTGCTGCTGCCCTGCGTGTTCTCAATCCACTGCCCTGGTCTGCTTCTTCATTCCCAGCCCCCAAGTCCCACATTGGTCATAGGCGGCTTTCTTCTGCCTGGCCAAGGATCACCAGCTCCCCTGAGTTGGGGTCCCTGCTCAAGTGTCACCTGTCAGCACTAATGATTCCCACAGCTTTGTCGAGAAGCTTGGGGAGCAAGGTGGGTCTGGAAGGGGGGAAGTTCCACACCCCAGCCACTCCCAGTGACAGTGCAGGCTAAATCGAGGCCGTTTCTTAAAGGAACTGGAGGCTGGGAGAGCGCACAGCCCAGGCAGGGGACGCCCTTACTCCCTCTTTCTTTTCGCCTTCCACCCTTGGGTCAGGGGAGGGCTTGGCTCTGGAAGGAGCCTCACGTGGTCATTTCTACCATTTAATTTGAATATCTGGAGAACAATTTCCTTAGATGTGCTCCCCCAGGCCCAGGCTACTTTTGTGAAGAGCCAAAGAATAAACGAATTGATGCAGTAGCCAGGCCTTAGGGACAGAAGGGCCAGGGCTGGCAGGGAGGAGAGGAGGCACCTTTCCCAGCTCCTACCCCCTAAATCAAAGCTCATCCCCCCTGTTCCCCAGAGGTGGGTGCAGACTTGCCAAACTTAACTTTGGTTTCTTTGGCTCTGGAACTCAACTTTCCCTCAAAGGCCATCACTGTGTGGGTGGACCTGCTCTGAGTCGGCACCGTCCAGTGTGAGTGTCCCCGTCATGGCTCTGAGCCCACCCAGGGTGGCTAGTGTGACAGAGGCCCTGGTTTTTTGTTTTATTTCAGTTTACCTAGTGTAACTGTAGATAGTCATGGCAGCCAGGTGTCCCCTAAAAGGCCCAGCCAAGCATTGTCGCGCAGTGCCTCAGCTCACTTCCCTTATGTTGTCCACGAGAATCAAGCAGCAGACGCAGCCAGGAAGATGGTCACCAGGTCTGCTTCTTCCCTCTGTTCTCTTGAGGGGCAGCCTGGGCTTGGCCATTCCAGCTAGCAGGGGGATTAGGAGAGGACACCAGGTTCCAGACACAAGGACGAGGTGTGACACCCAGGGGAAAGGAGGGCCACCCGGGGTAGGGATCAGAGAATGTGCATTACCAACACGTGCCATGCTCCAGAACAAGTCCCAGGCCTTCTCCTGACCTTGCTTGGTACCTCTGGAAAGTGGTGCACAGTACAGCAGCTCAGTGGTGTTGAGTGTTTTGGTCTTTGCCTTCTCCCCCTACACCCCGGAACAGCAGCTGTTACAAGCATCTTCTGTCATGGGCCAGGGCCAGGGCCAGGGTCATTCAGACAGAGCCACCATTCTAGGGAGCAACCTGACTTGTGCTCCCAAGAGGTCCCTCTGTAGTGGGCATTTCCACCCAGCCTGGGACTCAGGGACTGCATCCTCCTGCCTGACATGGGGGCTTTGCACTTTTATTTGTTTAAACAAACACATAATAAGCATGTATATTTTAGGGGTAATATGATATTTTGACACATGTATACATTCTGAAATGACCAAAGCAAGCTAATTAACATATCTGTAATTTCACATACTTAAAACATTTTATGTTAGCAGTAGTTAAAACCCATTCTTTTGAGACCTGGGCATGGAGCCGATGGTAGAGCACTTGTCTAACTTACCCAAGACCCAGGATTCAGTCTCCAGAACTATAAAAATAAATAAGTAAATAAAATTTATTTAGCAACACGAAGTATATAATATATCATTATTGACTCTAAACTAGGACCAGAAGAAGTGAAATTGTCTGAGAGGGATATGATCTTATATATGGAAAACCCTAATAGTAAAGTTGTAAGTTACAAAATCAGCCTACCAAAATCAGTAGCTTTTCTACACTGTCAAGATAATCTGAAAATGAAATCACAAGGATTGCATGTACAATAGCATCCATAAAGCACTTCAGAGTAGATATATTCAAGGGCGCTTTGAGATCTTAGGGACCTACCTGATCTGGTTGGCAAGGTACCGGACCACTCACCCTCTGGGCAGGCATGTTTGGTTACAGGATTTCACCCTGGAAGAGAAAAATGATTAGAACAGCTTGAGGAATTTGCTGTTTACTCTTGGAAAAGTGCTGAGCACGTCCTTAATTTGTCAGTGTCAACACAGAGCTAAAACTGGTGTCCAGAGAGGATTAACACAGAGGGAGTAAATTATTCTGTTTCGACAGATCTTAAGTCACTCGACCCCTCCTAGACCTGAGATTCATTCAGGAGGCTTGTGTCTGCGCAGGGCCCTTATGCTCCCTGCAAGCTTGCTGGTGGGCTGAACCCAGCACCACCACCGAGACAAACATAAAGCATCATGGCTCCACACACACTCAGTAAGTTTTAGGCCTGGCTTTTCTACTTACTGGCTTGTAGTTGTGGGGGATTGTCTTGGCTTGCTGGCCCTCAAAATCCATCAGTGGCTGGAAGCAAACACAGCACTCCCTTGGTGGGTTGCATTAAAGGGCACCCAAAAACAGGGGTACAAGACTCTTGGCAGAGCATGGCACTGAGCAGATCATATCCCAGATGAGTCCCGTAGGACTTGCTACCTGGACGTGCCTTCCCAGCCTCCACCTGCAACATCCTCTGTAACACTGGGCTTTTCTGAATCCTGTTCTTCCAGAAGGCGGGACAGCTCCCATGGGCTAGGAAGTCAATTGCCCCAGAAATAGCACTGAAACAAAAGGGATTTGATGGTGACTAAACACCTCAGTTCCCTCATGCCTCAGTTGGACTACCTGAAATGTATGTTCTACCCTGGCAAGAGGGAGCTATAACTGCCACCCCACTAACTGCTGCAGAACATGCTTCTACTAACTGCCTGCCTTTTGTTCCCTGGTCCATTCCCTGACTATCTGTCTCTCTGTCTGTCTGTCTGTCTCTCTCTCTCTCTCTCTCTCTCTCTCTCTCTCTCTCTCTCTCTGTCTGACACCTCCCATGGATGTTTTTACTCTCCTGTTCAATAACTTGTACTGCCTCCCTGACATCAAGTTCCATTTCCAGGCATCAGGCACTTCCTGCCCTGCTAATCCACAGACAACCGTGAGATCCCAGGAAAGGAGTCCTGAGGTTCCAGTCCCTTCCTGGCACCTGGAGAAAATGATGTGGGTGAGCTGACCTGTCAGCTCTCTGATGCATGTCCTGAACTGAAAGCAAGATAGGAAGCACTCCAAGGAGCAGATGCTTCCAAAGTTACTTTCATGAGGTCCCCAAATAGAGGTGGCAGAGAGATGATTTCATGTTTTACCTCATCCTACCCCTGCAGTAGAAAGACCATGCACCTTGTTCAGCTGCAGGTGTGTATGTGAGAACACCAGCTGCCTGAAGCCTGCTGTGTCCTCTTCATCTCATCTCATCATTACTGTGCCCACCTCTTCCACTCTTCAGATTTTTATTTTTGTATAGTCAATAAACGTATTAGCTGTTCTGAGATAGCGTGGCCAGTCATCACAGTACGCATATAATAGTTATCTAGACTATTTACAACTTATAAGAACATTTTTCCACCAAAAAATATGGAAGTACAAATGCTAAGCCAGCAATGACACACTGTTATGTGGATTTATCACATGTCATAGTCCGAAACACCAGTCAGCGGGAAACACTCTGGATAAAATACTCAATCAAATGCTCTACTGTGTTAGAACACTCCCCTCTGTATGCTCAGTGTTGGGGCTTGGTGGTTTTCTCTCTCTGTCAGTGCTATAGGTTCCTGCCAAGTTTGTTCTCTGGAAAATCTCACCACAAAGGCTGTGTTTATCATGCCTGAGACTCTGGGATAAGTGCTTGCCAGCGGGAACTTTGGTTCCTGTTCTATCCTTCTTCTTCCTGTTCTGTTCCCAGCTCCATCTCCCTGATACAACATAGAGACTCTAGATAAGGGTTTTGAGTTTAAAAACAACAACAACAACAGAAAAAAAACCTGACCTTATAGCAAAGAAGCTTCTGGACTCCAAGAGCCCAAATACGTACCATATCCCAAACCCACTGTCCCCCATGATCATCTCCTCTACCTCCAAGATGTGTGACAGAAGAGCCCTGTAGCAGGACCTGCCATAGGCTGGCTACCTTGGAAGCCAACTCCTGACAAGGCTCAGGCAGGTACTTCCTCTGGGGGTGATCCCAGGAGGTGTCCCTGTGGCCAGGGCAGCCAGAGATGATCCCACTGAGAAACTGACCAATAGTGGAGCATATCCACCTCACAATATCCTATACAGGGTCCACCAACTCCTGCCAAGCACTGCCTGAAGGTTGCTTGGGGTTCTCAACTCCTGGCATTTCCACTTGACCCCACAGTGGTGGAGCCAAGTGAACCCCAAGGTCTTGTTCAAATGGAGTCACTGCTGGCTGTCCCCCTCAAGGATGTGGAGACCCTGAGATGAGGACAGGCACAAGCAGCAGCTGCTGTGATGCATGCCAGCTTCTGCCCAGGGAGCTGCCCCAGAAGGAGCGGGCCTGTGCCTGTGCCTGTACCCATGCCCTGCAGGTCCTGGCCAGTACCAGGCTCTGAGTCCCTCCCCCTCATCTGCACATCCCCAGGCTTGGCGTGTGTGACGAGCACTCAGACAGAGGCCACCAGGTCTTCTGTGAGGCCCCTGAAGAGATGACTTGGGCCAACCCTTTGGTAGCTTTCCATGGTGACCCAACTGGCATAGAGCAGGGGGAGCAGGAGCTGAGGTCCTTGCTTCCACTGGTGAGCTGGGGAGTGTGTGACAAGAGCCCCCAAGTGTGCGGTGTCACCTTGCAGGCTCCTCCCAGACAGCTCTTCTCTCATGTTGCCCTCGAATTTCCTGTCCTAGCCCATGAGCCAGGGAGGGTGAGGGTCTCGCCTCACCCCAAAGTGTTTGCTCTTTTCCATGTGTTTCCTCCTGTATGCTGGGTCTGGCTTTGGACTTGACCCATCCCGTTTGTTCCACCACCAGAACTGGTGGTGAGTTTGTTGTAAAGGTCCGGAGTGCAAAGCCTAGCCGAGCTACTTCCTGCCTGTGTGACCTTTAATTCTGTGGGCGCTGGTTTCCCTGTCTGTGTGTGGGGATGAGGCCAGCACCCACCCCATAAGATAGGTAAAGAAAGCATTGTAACTGAGGCTTAGTCCAGTGCCCAGCACTTAACAGACCTGAGGAAATGTCAGCTCCTGTTCTGTTCACTGCTCCTACCCCAGCACAGTGATCTTACCAGGTTCAGTCTATTCCCTTCTGATCAACACTTGGCTCCCCCAGCACCAGACCAAGTTGTCGCTCCCTTTCTAAACTCTCCCCAGGTATCTCCCCACCCTCAGAGAGTCAACATGGCCTATTGGGAGAAGCCTGGCTACCTCAGGCTGCCTGGGTTCAAATCCTGGCATCACCACTTTTAGGTACATTCCTACCCAAAGCAAAGGCATAAGTTACTTTCCTTCTCTGCATCTCATTTTCCCTATGAATGAGGATAAAGGGTGTATTGCTACCTAGGGCTCTCTGGGTGAGGGATAAATAAATCAGCCCTTGCCCAGTGTGAAGAGGAGGGCCAGCTAGTTAGTGCAGACTCAGAAATATTAGTCAGAGTCACCACTGTTATTTCAGGGCATCTCCACACTCTGTGTCTCAACCATTTTTCCAGGGTTTTTTTTTTTTCCTTTTCCTCTTCTGCACACCCAATATTATGGGTCTAGCAAAGACTGATCCTCTGCTCACCAAAACAGTCCTAAAGCCTGCCTCTACTTGGTGCACAGCTGGGACCCCTCACCTTTGGTCTCGTTAGAATCGCACAGGTCAGCTAGATGCCATCTCCTCCTAGAGATTCTTCTCAGAAGGAAAATGAGGGCTTTGTGCCAGCCTCCCTGGGCTAACTCCTACTGTCCTCTGTTCCTCTCCCATGACATATCATATCTTCCCCCTTCCTGGCTTGCTGTTAGAGGCCAGGACCACTCTCAAGTTATCTGTCTGTGCCCGTACTGCCCAGGATGGCCCTCTGCATGGAGGAGCTGTTCACTGACTGTGCAGTACCTAAGTAAATGAACCCAGCAATTGTGCTCCATTTCTTGGCTGCTGGGTATTGGGTCTGTCCACTGGGCTGGCAAGGTGAGCTCTCAGCCAGTGAGCTATCAGTTGATGGCTCCAGGTGCTCCGTCAATCCTAAGTATAACAAGATAGACTTAGGGGGCCAGGGCTTCTTGAAGAAATATGCAACCAGTGAAAAACACAGAACATAGCAGCATACAAGGCAGGCAGGCGCTTGTTGAAGCAAGCACATACAAATCGCAGCAGCGGAGTACCTCATCTCTCGGAAAGATGACCATGTGGCTGAGCACTGCATAGGCCTGCTGGCAGTGGGACCCGCTCCCGCCAAGATGGGTCTGTTTCAGAATCCCGCAGTGACTCAGAGTCCTCTCCGAGCATTTACCCAAAGGCTTCACATCTAAACAAATGTCATCCTTAACGAGGAGCACGATGTTCTCCAACTTCTGTTGAGTTAAATTCTTCCCCTGAAGGCCTGGCTTCTAACCACCGAGGTATTATTTCAGCAACGTAACTCAGCGTCCCACATGTGAAATGTGCCCAAACATGTCGTCAGTTGAGGATGGGCAGAGGTGAGGTTTGAGAATATGGCTTCAGTTTCCTGAGCCCATTGGGCCTGGGATGTATCTGGGGATAGTGTCCAGTCTTGTTTGCCTCAGACTCCAGGACTCTGCCCGGTGGACATCCCAGAGCCTGCACTCTAGGTGACCCCTCCATTTCCCTGTAATTCCTGTTACTTGTTCCCCTATTCAAATCCTCCAAATGACTTTTCCAAAATATTTTAACTGTTGGGGGCTCTTCTGTTCTCATACTCAGAGGAACCTCAGTAGTCTCATGCCCTTTCAATTTGTATAACTTCTTGCCTTGTGAAAGTTAGAACCAGATCTCCAGAGTCTGAGGGAAGGACATTTGGGATGAATTGTCAATCATCAGTCCTCCCAGCCCCCTAGACCTGGCATCCAAGATGAGACAGTGTCTCTTTATGATTAGCATGTGTGAGCATAACTATCAAAGCCACTGTCTTTGTTTGAGAAATTTGTTTCCCAATGGTCTCTTCTGCCAAGACTCCTAAGAGCTGTTTGTCCATAAATTCCTTGATGCAAGCCCTTCTGCCCAGAATTCTGCAAGCATGTTTGCAGTTAGGTACTAATGTGGCCCTCACTGTTGTGCCTTGAGTTTAGATGTATTTCACTGACTCTAGTAATGAGTCCTTGGAATGCTGAAGGCTTCCCTGCTGCTCCTCAGGAGAGATTCCAAAGGGAATTGTGGAATCTGCCTTGTCAGAGATTTCACCAATGCTTGAATTGCTGTTGGCAAGTGGAGGCCTGCGGAATTCCTTTTGCCTTGGTGAGCTCCTTGGAACTGTTCTCCCACTGCACTGATGACAGCCGAGGTGAGGTGGAGGGGTGCTCTGGTGGTCAGCATAATGCCCTGCAGCAGTTGTGATAGGACAGCACCTGTGGCCAGCACTGGGATTTCTCATCCTCTCCTGGACACAGTCCCAAAGGCATTTGACATCTACCCTTGAATTCTCCATGCAATCAACAGGGGAAAAACCCATTATTGCTCCCACAGAAGGCTGGCCGGAAGGATCATTTTATGCCATGCTCAGATCCAACTGTCCTCTCACACACACACACACAGGTAGTATCCATGATATTACAACTCTTACAAAACATAGTGGGCAGTAATTTTTAACATGAGGCATAACTGCTTAATGTGCGGTTCTGAATAAATAGATGCACATAAATGTGAGGTACACATATGTACGTGTTTATGAGTGAGTGCATCTCTTTTGGGAACCCAGAGAACGCTTTCTAGTCAGTTTAATTAGAAATGGATTTATGAGGTTCGAAATGCAAAAGGCTTTCATTCTGGTCACCCTTTAGCTTTGCCATCTCGGTAGCCGTCACCACCATGCACTGGGTCGCTCGGGCTGGACTCTAAAATCAACCTGTTTCTGCCCACTAAGCCACTCATCAGCAAGTTCTGTGTCTTCGTTCCATCTCTCTTCCACCTTCCCTGGCCTGGCCCTTGCATCTCCCACCGAACCACTGCAAGAGCCTGCAAATTATTCTCTCCATCCTGTCTGTACTGCATCTAGAAGCCCAAGTGAACTTTATGATGTACATCAGAATCAGGACTGTGTGCTCTGGCTCTGCCCATCTCTCCAGAGTTACTTCCAGCCCCACTCCCTAAGCTCCATCCCCAGTCTTTCCTCATGTTCCTCAATATCCCAAGCCCCCTTGAGGTACTGGATAAGGCCCCTTCTTTGATTCCATCTTGGCCACATCCACTGCTCCCTTGTGTAATCTCTCACATGTGCCCCAGCCCTAACAAGTGTGTCAGTTCAGCAGCTCACCAGCAGCAGGCTTGCTGGGTGTTACACCCTACTCTCCACTCTGCTGGCAGAAGAATCAGACTTTTCTATACCAAAAATGGCAAAAAGTGAGTCCTCTTGTCTCTCTTCCTATAGTAAATAGATAAGTCAGCTCAGTGAGGACGCTGCTTAAACTAGAAAGAGCTCAGCATAACTAAAGAGATGATTTACTGTGTCATTTCTCATAAAACTACTTGGTCCTCATTAAAATGGAAGGAAGTAAAAAGTGCTTCTGGAATATATTCATGTAGACTTGATTTTGCTGTTGGCGTGGAGACACAGCATGAGGTAGGAAAGAAGGGCCGTTCTGCACTGTAAGGCAAGGGCAGGTTCCCATCATGCCGCACTGTGATGTGCCTGATAGCGAGACTCAAAGGAGGTATACTTGCTGGGCACCAGTGGGAAAGCCACACTGCTTTGAATGTCTTCAGATCATCTTTGACTTTGGGGTACAGAGGCAAGAGTAAGCCCGTTCACTGAAGGAGAGTACATTTCTGGGAAAGAATGTCTAGGTTTTAAGTATGTTGGTTTCCACAACAGCTCGGTGGTGGTGATTTGTTCTTTCCCAGAGCCACTACTGACCAGCTCCATGACCTTGAGAAATCCACTTGCCCCTTTGGGGTCCTGGTCTCTTCATCTTTCAGATAAGGAAAATGTTTTCAAGATCCCTTCAGGACTGATAGAGCAGAGCTGATGCCCCCACCCCTGGACATCTGTGCTGCAGCTGGATTCCCCAGTGCATTCCCCTCCCCTTCCTAGAATCCTGAAGGTCCTGAAAACACACCAGGAGGCTTGGCACTGTGCTTTGTAAACCCCAGGGGAAGGGGGTGGAACCTCAACTTTTGTGGATGGGTGATGGGCACAGCTCCAAGGGCCTGGGTCAGATCAAGTTGTGTGACCAGAGTAGCCAGAGCAAAGCCCGGAGCCACTCCCTGGGAAGAGCAGGCTTCCTGTCACACATGTACACGCACACACACATGAGAATTTTCCAGGGAAGGAGCAAGCTGCTGGTCCACACATGGCTCCAGCTGCCTGTGGCCCAGCTGACCCACATGCTGCAGTACATCTGTCCTGCTTGCCCACAGTCACTGGGATGGGGCTGAACACAAATGCCACCCCAACACCTACCGCTTTTATGACCTAAGCTGCCAGCCTTATAGGCCACTGTCCCTGCATTGCATTCCTCTGCCACAAAGAGACCCATCTGTAGGTACTGAACATAACCAAGGGTTTCCCAGAAGTTCCCTCCAAACAATCAGCTGTATAATTAGGAATTGGTCTCTCCCAGTAAGATTGCCACAGGAGAGCAGAGAGAGGGAGAGTGGCTGGTGGAAAGATGCAGTGTACACACAGCTGCCCGGTTGTTTTGCTCACAGGCCTTGCAGGGGAGGAGGAAGAGGCACTGGTTGTAGCCTGCTGTGTGGTAGGACGTGGGCCATTATCCCTGTACTCTCTCTCCAGGGTGGGTTCTGTTCCTTCCAGGTGTCTCCAGTCCTGATCATTCCATAATCATGGATACCAGGGTTTGGGAAAGTAAGTGGTCCAGGGCAACAAATTGACCAAGGTGTGTAAATACCTAGGTCCAGTCCCATGGAACATGGTTCTGCAAGATCTTTGAAAATGAGACTGCCTGTGGGGGCCCAGGGAGACATGTGAGGTGAGGTCCTTCCTTACTGCCTAGGAGCCTAGCTTCTCTAGGAGTTCAGGCTGACAAACAGGAGACAGCAGCAGAGGTGTGGACGGCTCTCAGGCACTGGCACGGACATCCCTTGTCCTTGTTTCACAGATGGATAATTAAGGCTCAAGGAGGTTAAGGGACCTGCCCTCTGTGGTATACTTCTTACCCGTTCTTCCAGTCTACAGAGAGGAAAGGGGGCACAGAGAAATTGAGTTGTTCCCAGGGGACTTGACCCCAGGCCAGGGATGGTCCCCAAGTTCCCCTAGGGAAGAAGTGTTTTTTTCCTGACTGACTCAAAAGGAAATTCAGGCCTGAGCAGCAAGCAGGTTGATGATCGCTTTTCTAAGCGTTTAGGCATGTTTAAAACAATTTCCTCTGCCACAGGACCTTGGGGTGTAAGGGATGGAGGGGGGAACATGCCCCTTCTCATGCAGCATGTCATCTGGCTGCATGCCCAACACAGAGGAACAGAGGACAGGCTCTGCTCCATGCAGTCGTTAAATTTCAAATAACATGCCAGTCAGAGGCTTGCCAGGGAGCACTCATAACAGCCTTGCTGACCCCTATCACACCAGTGCGTTGCCTGCGACACCGGGCAGTGGGGAGGCAGGAGAGTTTAGGGGCAGACACCGTGTATGGGGCTACACTCCAGGGAGACAGACAGGCACATCCTGGATGATTAACACAGCGAGAAGGCAGGCCTCACTGCGCCACTGCAGCAATCGCTGTCAGGTCCTCTGGGCAGTGAGTCATTCAAGTCCCTCACCCTCAGATGTGCACCATGGCATCCACTTCTCAAATGAGGACCTGAAGATCAGAGGTGGTATAAATGCTAAGGACCACACAGCTGAGTGGTAGGTGATGGGCTGGTGTAATGAGGGTTAGCAAGGTTGTTATGAGCACACCCTGTCAAGCGCCTGATGGGGTGTTCTTCAAAATTTTAAAAAACCAGATGGAAGAGATGCTAACCAAGAGACAGACAGATGTCAGGCACAACCAGTCTGGCCACACTGACATATACTGGCTGGACTCCAGAACGGCATAGTGCTGTTTTGGGAGCAGACAAAGCCACCTTTTAGGATATCTACTGCTGCATAACAAAGCATCCCAATACTTAGTGACTTGAAATAATTTATCAGTCCTGTGTCTGTGACTCTGCTAACCCCAGCTGGGTGTCTCCAGCTGAAGTCTTGCATGCAGGTGCAGTCAGATGATGGCTGGAGCTGGACCATTCCATGATGTCTGGGGCTATCATGGTGGTCTTCTCATTCTCATGTCCAGAGCTCAGCACTGCTCTGCATAACTTCTCCAGCAGAGTATGCCAGGTGATTTGCACAGCAGCTTAGAGTTCCAAGAGGCAAGAAGTGGGGTTTCCAAGCTGTAAAGGGCTACCTCAGATCTGGCCAGCATCCCTTTCACAATACTGTGCTGGACAAGAGTCCCAGAGTCCACCCAGATGTAGAGGCCATGGCAAGATCACACTGCAGAAGAGCTCCAGGGATACTGTGATAGTGTCATGGCCATCATTGCAAAAGAGTCTGCCAGAGCAGCCCAAGAAGATGAAACATCTAAGGGGAACCAGGCAGAAGGGCCAGGGCAGGGTGCCCCAGGCAGGGAGGCCATCTAGGCAAAGGCAGGTGAGAGAGGACCTGGGACTGGTATGGACTCACCAGGCTTTCAATGTGGCTTAAGAGTTTGGTTTAGGGTGGACAGTGGGAAGAGCAAGAGAGAGGCTTAGATTGCTCATCTTAACAGCACTAAACGCCCTCGAGGGGATTTAATGACTTGAGGACTTGACTCAATCACATCTATACCTTAGAAAAAATGGAAATGAAATGGAAAATGCGCAGAGAACTGTAAGTAGACCAGATGCCTTCTCCAGCAGCCCCATATCCTGAGGAAAGGAACCACCAGCTGGACCTTGATCACAGCTCAACCTTGGCTATGCCTTTGCCTTGAGTTCTTATCTGAAAGTGCAGGACCTTATTTGTTACATTCATTTGTCTGAAGTTCCAAAAGCCTTAGAATAGCATGTGTGATAATTACAGAATCCCCACATGTATTGATGAAAAACAGCTACATAAATAGCACAGCTTGGTATTTATGAAGTGCCAATTTTCTGTAAATATAAAATTTTGGCAGTTACTGCCAAGCAGCTCAACTACTCTCTAGAGCCAGCTCTTGTCCTGTCACAGCTCTTTCCAAGATGGGTGTTAGGTCACTTCCTCCTGTGGCCAGTCCAGGTACAAAATCCAGGAAGAAGCCAGAGATCAGAACCCAGGACCAGCCATGCCCAGTGTCCTGTGGACTATGGATTCTCCTTCCTGACATCCAAAAAAAGGTCTTGACTATTCCCACCATCTGTGCACAGAGATTACTGACCCTCTTACAGTGTGTCTGTAGCCTAGACTGGAAACTGAAACCTATTTATAGATCTAATCAACATGTCCTAAATGATTTTCCTGGGTCACTAGTGAAAGAAAGTTGTAGGTATTATGTGCAAAATAAGTAATTCTCAAGCATTTGAGAAACAGTAACTAATTTATTTTCCAGTTGCAGAGTTCCTTATATACTGTAAATATGCTAATTTGGACCATGAGTCTGCATACAGGAATTATAATAACAGGGTTTTCAAAGCTTATCACAAAACTCTTTTCTATGGAGTATTTTACAGGGATTTGCAAAGAATCCTTCCAAGAGTAATTATGACTAACCACGTTAAGGCTTATTAATTGTTCTCCACCCAGCTCTCAAAGGAGTAGAATTGTCTCAGTTAGCTTCTTTTGTGTAACAAAAGGTCCTAAGTTTTAGTCACTTAAACCAATAGTGATATTACTGGCTCATGGTTCTGTAAGTCAGCAGTCTGGGCTTGGCTTAACTGTGTGGACCTTCTGACTATGGTTGACTTTCTCATGTGTTAGTGGCCAGACAGCAGAATGCTGGGCAAGTGGCTGTCTGACAACTGGATACTGAAAGCACCTGGGTCACATATCCTGCCATCCTCACCAGGCCACCACAGAGTGACCCACATGGTGGACAGGGTTCCATGAGACCCACCAGAAACTGTAGGACCTGTCAAAGCTGGACTCACAGCTGATACATCCTCTCCACATTCTTTTAGTTAAAGCAATGCACAAGGCCAGCTTTTGTGTACCCCAAGTCAAGTAGAAATAAACCTGAGAAACAGAGGCTTCCAAATCTCTCTACAATATTGTATTAGCTTTTCCATCACTGGGTATCATGGCTTATATCCTGGTTTCCCCTAAAATCCCAAGCACTCTTGGGTGAGATTTTTGGGTGTGATTGGATCATGGGTATGTATTCAGGACCATGGATTTGTAATACTAGATGAGTCCACTGATTGGTTTAGCATAGTTCTGAGGGTTGGTGGATTTATTGAAGAGGGAAGACCTTCCCTCAGTGTGGATGGTACCAACCAATAGGCTTGCAGTTTGAATGGAATGAAAAGGAAAAGAAGGAAGCCACATAAATTATTTCTCCTCTGCCATACTCATCTTTCATGCCCCTTCTTTATGATGCCCTCCACCAGAACTAGCTAACTATGGACTGAAACCTCTAGGAACTATGAGCTAAAATAACCCTTACCTCCTTTAATTTGTGGGTGTCAGGTATTCTGTCATAGCAATGAGAAAGTAAGCCACTGGGATGCAGTACTCAACAGGCACAATTTAAAGGAGAAGAGGTTTAGTTTAGCTCACAGTAAAAGGGAATTTAGCTGTGTTGGTAGTAGAAGGGAATAGTGGAGGAAAGCCACTCACTTTATGGTAGCCAGGAAGTGAAGGGTTTGGGTCCGAGATAAGAATTTCTGACCTGTAGGTCACATACCTAGGGACTCACTCCTCCATCCATGGCCCACCTCTTCTAACAGCACATGAGTGTAGCACCCCCATGATCCAGGTACCTTTCAAAGTCTCACCCTGAATACATGAGATTTTGGGGATACATTTTAGATCTAAACCTTAATAAAGAGGATCTTGTGGGAGATAATTTCTTGGGAGCACAGGGCCAGAAAGCTGTTTGCATAATGAGTAAAAAGAGTTTGGGGCCCAGATCTCATGTTTATTTGAGATGCTAGGATGAAGAAGGCCACTCCAAGACCCTTCAACCCACCCCTCAATGCCCTTTGCAAGTTAGTCTAAACTTTCCTACCACAATAAATAATACATTCAGAGCCTTCCAGCCAGCAATGACTAGGAATAGGCTTGTGATGGTAAGCAGCAAAAGTTAGTTTTTGTTTGTTTGTTTGTTTGCTTGTCCCAGTGTGGAGCAACCAGGCAGAACATGCCCACAGGAATGTAGAGAACATCTCTGTAAGGGACATTTGGCTTCAGGCTGTGTGACTCTGAGAACAAGAGACAAAAGAGGCACACAGATCGTGGCTGGGTGCTGCCACATGGTGGGAATCATTTGGTGCTTGGATTCCCCATAGCATCTGTCCAGGACAGAGAATTAAGCTGTGGTGTGATTGTCACTGGCAAGGAGGCAGCCATGGGCAATGGGCAGGTGAGATGCTGGTCATCCTGGGGACAGCTTCAACTATGTCTTTACCTCTTTAGACAGACTTCCAGGATCCACTGGGCTGGTGAAAATGCCAGAGTTCTGCTGGAAATACTGTGATTTCATCTCTTGTGATGATTTTTATTTCATCACAGGCCAGAATGGAAGCTGATCAGTTAAAGAAAGTAGTGTAGATATAGATAGATACAGGTGTAATTACATATGTATATACAGATAGATATTCAACAAAGCTTTCATATCCAGACTTTTTAAAAACTATTGGAAGTTAATAAGAAAACACACAAACAACCTCATAGAAGGAAAAGGGTGAATTGTTTGAACTTCATATAAAAGGAAGTTCAAATAGCTGGTAAGCTATGAAAAGTGGCTCCACATCACGAGTCATCAGGAAAATGCATGTTAAACCCATGATGCCAGACCATGCATGACACACCCACCAGCATGGCTAAAATGAGGCAGGCAGTACCAAGCATTGACAAGGAGATAAACTGGAAATCTTATGTGACACTAGTGGAAATATAAATCTATAAACCTGTTGGGCACTAAGTACTAAAACTAGACATCTGCCTGCTCTACAGCTCAGCAGTCCCACTTACATATATTTGCGGAAGTACCTGCGTGCACACAGAATATGCTAGAAGCCTGCTCCTAATAACCATACCCTGGAAAGCACCCAACTGTCCATGAGTGATGGCAGGGGTAAATAATAAACAGTGCTGTGCTCACACACTGTTCAACAGTTAATGGTGTTGAGTCAGATTCAAAAGAGTACAGACTGTGTGGCCACTTGCATTAGGGTACGGAAACGAGAAAGAGAATCAGCAGTGGTGGAAGTCAGCTTTCACAGGCAGAGTTCTACGGACCTGAAATAAGTCACTGTGACTATGGAAGGGAACTTGTGGATCCATCTAGGATGTTGAGTCAGGCAGGATAGCACAACCAAAGAGACTCACAAACTTCTCCAAAAAGTGGCAAAAATGATGAGATAAATGTGTTCAAAGTGAAGAGAATATTTTAAGAGGGATTAATGGCAATATGCCTTTCTGTGTAATACATTTATAAAAACTTAAAACACACATTATAGTTTTGATCATACCTTCTGTGCCTTTTACAATTAACGAGGAAGCATACAATCAGATCCACTGAGTCACTGGTACCCTGGACTACTTCCTGGCCCTCACCTCTAGCCTGGCGTGGAAGACACACTGGAGGTCAGCCAGGTACAAGGTGCTTTTCCTGCCCTTCAGTCTGACAGGGATGCGCAGCCATGAGCCTCCTTCAGGTGTATGCCAGAATTTGATGTGCCTGGAGACTGCCACCTGCCAGCCTCTGGTCACAAACATCTGTGCTCACCACAGTTCGGCCCAGCAGGCACTGTGGACGTGTTGGCTCTTACCACCTGCTTCGCTGCAGATTCAGACATTAAAACTTGGACAGAGCAAGTGACCTGCTGGGTCACACAGAGACCTGGGTAGTGCACAGCTACAGCTGGGTCAGTACCTCCCAGACTCCAGAATTTGTCATTAAAGGAATGGGCACTCAGCAAGTCATGTTCCGGCAAGTGTCCTCCCTGGCAGGATGGGAACCACCTGCAGGCCAAGGGAAGCCTGAACACAGGGTCCAGGCTTATTTACATGCAAATGAATTTTTCATACCTCCTTGAAAATGAGGTGAAAGCTGTTCCTTCACACAAAGATGAAAGCGGGAGAGCCTCAGAGGCCAGTGACACTGACTCCCCTGCGCTGCACATTTCAAACAATGTGTGAGGGACAGGGCCAGGAGTACCCCCACGTGTGTCACATGGGTGTGTTAAGAGTACAACACACCAGGGCACAGCTGTCTCCCGACACTCTGCTTTGAAGTCTTAGTTCTGGATTAATGGGCAAGTCTGCATTTGAAATTTGTTTAATTTCCAAAATTATTTTCAGCAGTGGGAAAGGAAGCCGAGACAAGGGAACAACAAATGTCTTCAACCATCCCACTGTTTGATAGAGAGAATGAAACTCCCAACCTACTAGATGTCCAGTGTGAGTTCATGTTCTCTAATATCGAAGAATAAATTTTATTAACGACAGAGGTTAAAGCAGAATATATTTACTGAAAGAAAAAAAGCTTCTGTCTGAGAGAGACAGAAGGGGTGCCGAGTGGGTTGCCAAAGACTCTGTCTTTTCTAGGGATTTTTATAGAATGAAACCTTGAGGTGAGATGGGTCCAAGATGGGGAAAACCTGGGAACTCATAAGGCAGACGGGCATGAAGTGGGACAGAGCGAGGATCAACCAATGAAATTAATTGCTCAGGTAAAATTGACCAAATCAGGGACAAATGGGGAAGCCAGTCACATAATAACCAGGCATTCTTATGGAGCAGTGACTCCTGGTTTCGTCAATGTGATCATATCTATTTATAGAATATCAGTCCCTGATATTTATACTTAGGGTGTGGTTGTATTTGTTTTGCCTTCTGTTTTGAGACCTGACCCACAGCAGAACGCGTCTGTTTCCTCCAAAGTCACAAGGTATCTGGTCCTCTGTGGCAGCTCCTTTGAGGGCTCAGCTCTGTCTGACTGCCTATATTTCTAACTCCACTGCCTGTAACACTTTTATGGGACAGTCCTAGCTCCTTGGTTACACAAGCCAAAGATCAACTACAAATGTTAATGAAAGAAAATTTGTTTCAACAATATTGTCACTTTAAGGGTTCTTGAAACATGTAGACCTTGCGGCAGCTTAAAACTCCTCTCTTGGCCATTGCTGCTCTGGCCCTGCCGGCAGCCCTGGTCCTGGTGGGAGGGGAGCAGACTTGGAAGGCTGTGACTCTCACAGCCCCCCACACAGAGCTCGCAAATTCTTCTGCTTTACAGGCAACTCTTCGCTCTTTTCTCCTTTTATGGGGAACACATCTTGCTTAAACCTTCCAGCAGCATGTACCTTTTAGGCTGAAGCCCATGATAGGAGCCTTTTAGATGGAAAAGAGCAGCTTGTGTGGAAGACTTTGTACTAATAGCAATAATAACACTGCCTAAGGAGCCTGCCTTTCATGACTGTGTTGGAGCTGCCTACATCTCTTCCATCCTGGCTCCCTTTCCTGCACTAAGAACAGAACTCCAGCCTTGCCCAGCCTCTGCCCATCCCAGGATCCAGTTTCCCACTCCTTTCTCTCCTGCTCCCTGCTTCCTTTTGTGGTCAGGTTAAAAACTTTTTAAAGCCTCTGTCCAAGCATAGCACCTTCTCCATTTCCTCTCCCAAGCGCGTAGTGTTGGGTGCAGTTTTTCCGCTCACAAGTAAAGTGCTGTCCCAAATCTGGGGACAGATGTTGCAGGAAGGGGCCATGGAGGTGTGCAGTGCAGACCCCATCCTTCTAATTCCCCTTCACCTGGAGTCCCTGACCCCTAGCAGCTCACGTTTTCTGGTACAATAGGGAAGCAAAAAGTAAAAAAAAAAAAAAAGTAAAGAACACATTTACTGAGGATATGGAAAGGAACACACAACCCATGGTGGTTGGGCTGTCTCCTTCGACCAGATATAGAGTGGCAGAGGGTTATATGATCTCTGATCAGAAATGGCACATGGGGCAGACACTGATGACATGTGAGAAATTGATTGAAATTTTCTTTGAGCGCAAATGGGAGATTTGTAATTAGGGCATTTCTGCTTTGGCCTTCCGCCATGTTAGACCACCGCCATAATGGTACAATAACTTATCCTAGGGCAAAAACTTTTCAATATATAGTGTCCTTCCTAATCATAGTCATTTCAGAAGAACTCAGTTGGTGCTTCTAGACTATCTCCATTAAAATACAAAAGTCTTACCTGAGATTTTTGGTAGAGGGACAGGATGGGCTTTACAGCTGGGTCTTGATTCAGCCAGCCTTGGAGGAATGGGGACTGTTGCTAGGGAATGGGGGCTGTGGCTAGGATCCTGCTCTGTGTCTCTCCCATGCATCTTCCTGGCTTACAGGACCTCAGCTGTCATAGACATTGTGGTCCTACGCTGGGTGGGCAACCAGGCCTGCCTGGAGATAGAGGGAGCCAGGACAAGTTAGGAAAAAGCTATAGCTCCACCTTCCCTGAACCCACAGTCAAGCAGGAACCCAGCTCATGGGAATACCAAGTGAGTATCCATGACAACACACCAGCAAAGCATTTTCAAGTCACCCAGATGAGGGTAAATGCAGTGAGGTGGAAAGTGGGCAAACAGGTGGCAAAAAGTGAAGGCAGACAGTGCAGGAAGGACCCACACCTAAGCTGGTGTGGGATTGAGACCAAGGCGGAAGTTGTCTTCCCCTCTAGTCAAAAACCCTGGAGATTGTGAAATGGTAGACCATGCCTGGAAGTGTTCCTTTAGTACCAAAGATATTTATAGTGGTCCCCTTACCCATGATCTTCAGTGACTCAAGATCAGCCATGATCCAAAAACTTTAAATAGAAAATTCCAGACATAGACAATTTGCAGGTTGTAAGTACTTACAGTAGTAACATGATGATATCCCTAGCCATGCTGCTTTCTCCAAGGACAGGGGCCTCCTTGGCTCTGGTGTATCTGTGCTATGTCCTCCATTGGAAGCTTAGCAGTCTTTAATCTTGCCAGACATTCTCGCCTTCCCTCTGTGCTTCTTTGTGTTCAAGTAGCCTGGTGTCCCGAGGGGCATCTGCCAAAGGGAGGCCCTAAAGTGCTTCTTCTACATGAAAAGGAAAACATGCTTGACTTAAGAGGGGGAAAAAAGGAGTGCATGTAAGGTTTGGAACTGTCCACAGCTTTGGGCATCCCCTCAAGGTCTTAGAAGGAGTCCCATGAGGATCATGGAAGACACCAGTAAATGAGCAACCACTGGGTTTGGAATTCGAATAAGGTGCTGGCCATTATATTGAAAACTAAGCCTCCTGTAACTGGACTTCGTCCTCCTTCCCCTCCTCCTTCTGAGAAGCTAGACCTCAGAGAAATCTGCCCCACCATGGGTGATGAGTTGGTGGGAATCCAGGCACCAGACTGCAGGTAAAATCAGCAATGATTTACTCTGAAATTGCCAATCTATTTTACCAGCTAACGGGACATTGTTCTTAGGACCCCAGGATGAACATTTGTGTTTCAGTGAAGTCTGAATTTTGAGGCTGATAGTCCTCAAGGACTGAGGGCTGCTCCCCAGGTGAGTGCGAGCAGTGTCTCAGAGTCTCCTGTGAACCAGGTCCCCCTGCTGTAATTCTGTCAGGGTTCAGTTGGACCTTGGTTGCACTTGAGGGAAATGAGAGAGACGGTTATTGACTGGAGGATCGGGTAGTGACAAATGCATGAGTCAGCTTTGTGTCACTACCCAAAAATACCTAGGAAGTGAAGTGAGGTTTATTTACATTCATAGTCTGGGATGTTCAAGTACTCAAACTTCTGGCCCTGCCCCTGTGAGCCTTGTGTGAGGATGGTTCATCATGGCAAGGACATGTGTGAAAACATGGAAGCTGAAAGAGACCAGGTTCCCCAATCCCTGTCACTCAAGGGCCTCCTCCAAGGCCCCAGCTCTTACGGTCAACAGCACTACTTGTCATCACATCCTGGGGGCCAGGCCTTTATGTGTGGACTCTTGGATGACACAATCCACATTCAAGCCACAGCAGAGAAGGAGGGACTCAGAAGACTCCCCTCCCAACTCATCAGCCAACAGAGAAAAAGATGATACCTCCATCAGAGGCAGGCAGTCCGACCTGGTCCTCCTTAGCTGATGGGCTAGGGGCATTACTAATGTGCTGTGGGTTCAGTATTCTCATCTGTGAAATAGGAGAATAATGATGCCTACCATGAGCCTCCAAGAAATGACTGAATTCAAGTTTGCATTTAAGGCATTTAGAACAAGACAAGTAAATGTTTTTAATATAATTATCTTGACCTCATTTATTCTTCAAACAACAAGGAGGTTCATCTCATTTTCTACAGGTTAAAAAGCAGAAGATCTATGAGATGCAATAGGACTTCCAGGGTCATCCATCCAGTGAGTGACAGAGCCAAAATGTGGCTCAATGGGGGCCACATCCACAGTGATTGTCACTGCCCCTGGAGGTGACCAGTAGTGAGGAAAGGGAATATCGATAGTGGTGGCTTCTTCAGAGTGTGAGTTATGGTTTGAAGTGGGGTTTCATGGGGCAGGTTGGGCAGCCAAGGATGCCAGACTTTGTTCAGAGGGTTTGTGTTGAAGCCCTCAATGTGCCAAGCTGGGAAAGGTTAGGGATTCATGGATGAAAGTTCTGGGTAGAGTGATGATGTCACAGGTCCCTCCCCTAGGACCAACGGGTAGGAGTGGTTCACTAGCTGGCTGGAAGAACAGTCTTCATCTAGGTGATGAGAGGAAGCCAACATCTCACATTCAGGCATGAACAAGACACCAAGCAAATGTTGGGTTGGTCAATAAAAGTAGTATCTGTGCTGTTTGCCCAACGATTAGTGCATGTCTGATTGTCACAGTCCAGTCCTGCCTCACCAGTAGTTGATGGCTGTGAAGTGCAATGTTTATCTTCTGTATTCTGGAAAACACATGGTGAGATGTGTCACCCCCTTCAGATGGTGTCATATTCCTGGGACGCTGGAACTCCACTTTGGCAGGTGAAGACTTGGGGTATTGCTGAGTCTCACCAGAAAGTCGAACTTGTTGTGCCTCTGCAGCCACATTTCATTTCCAACCAAAAAACACGCTCACGCCATCCAACCCCCACCTGAGTTATATAGTTTACTTCTAGAGGGTTTGGAGCCACTTCCTGAAATCAAAGCCACCCTTTGAGGGCCTCGTTCATCCCTTTGAGAGTTGCTGGAAAGCATTAGCTGTGGGCCCTGAAAGCAGTTCCAAAGAAAAGCAGTAACACTGCAGAAATCCTTCATCAAGGACCCTGAATGATGCCCCATTTATCTCCGGCCCTGCAGAAACCTTTGAGAGATGAGCAAGACCAGTAAGGGGGATGGAAGCATCTCACTTTCTGTCTTCCTTCTGATAGCCTAGCCATCCAGGCATGGCACTTCAGCGGAGCCAATAGGAAGCTTAAAAATAAACAAATGAAAGAAGCATGAAAGGAGCTGCTGAAATGCCAGTGCTCATGCAGAGAGTCAGGGGTGAGGTCTGCCTGAGCGATGTCTTTCTTGCATCGGACTAAAATTCCCAGAGTTAAAGGTAGCAGTGGGAAGGGAGATCGGTAAACGAAACATGTGCTGCTCCTTTTTGGGACATTTCTTAGCAAAGCACAATAGCAATGAAGCGTGCATCTGACAACCACCAGGGCAAAACTCTGATGAAAAGCTCAGTTCATATGCCCAAGACCAAGGCTTAGATTTCGCTGCCTTCACTCTCACTGCCTGATGCAGGATGGCGCAGTCAGAAGATGGACCTCGCATCTCTGTGAGGCTGAAAGGCACAATGCAGTCATTTGAGGAAAGTGCAATGAACTTGAACACTGATGTCAGATTAGCGTCCTTGTGAGGGCTGCTAGGGGGAATTCCCAGGAGAACAGCAGCGTGGGAGGGAGGTGTAGCTGCCGCCAGCAGCTGCAGACCTGAGGGTTAAGGAGGAATCAGGCATATTTTTGTTCTCATGAAAAGATCAGTGAAAGAAAAATTGCATGGGTGACAATGAGGACTCTGGTTTCTTTCACTCTTTCCCTGGACCCCAAGTGGAGAGAAGAAGGGTGTGCAAGAGACACACAGCAAACAACGTTTAGCTCAAGATGCTTAGCATGTGGATGGGGAGGGGGATGTGCAATGTTGTCCTCAAATGGGTGAGCTCCATGAGGTGGCTGAGTAGTTCAGACAGCTCTTGTGGACGGTGCAACTCTGAAAGGAAGGAATTCCCAGTATCAGTGGGGCACGGGAGTACCCAGCTTTTGGCCTCTGCACGGCTCCTCTTGAAAGGCCGTCCCCGGAGACAGACAGCCCTGACTGCACACTGGAGCAGGGCCCGCCCCTCTGCATGGATCCTGTTTAATTAAGACCAGATAAAACGGCAGCTTTTTCTGACTTGCTCCCATGTGGAGTTGAATCAAACAACTAGGTCACACTCCAAAAGCCCTAGAATAGAAGGTATCAGCGGGTCTCCTGAGGCAGGAGTGGGTTTTGGAGGTCTGGGCCCAGCTGCTGTATCCTCACAAACCTACCCCTGGAGGATATTTTAGCCTCTTTCTGCAATGCTTGTGCAAAGGCAATGGTTGTTTGGAGGCACGGGCCTCTCCAGCTTCCTGGCAGAGACAGAAGTGTGGAAGTTTTATTCTCATTCAATGATAGCAAATCTGCTTTCAGAGCTTTCAGTGCCTATGGTTTCTCTCTCTCTCTCTCTCTCTCTCTCTCTCTCTCTCTCTCTCTCTCTCTCTGTCACTCTTTCTCTCTCTCACACACACACATTAGCTGATAACCACATCTCATTGTCCTGTGAAGCAGAGCTGTTTTACAGGGTTGGCCCAAAGAACCAGAGACCTGCTCCTTACCTGCACTCCTCATTTGGACGGCACCCCACCCCTCCCCCAAGGCAGCTCCATGGAATTTGAGGACAGGTGACCATAGTTTGCAAAGCTTCCTTCTGCTCTCTGGAGTGTCAGGCTAGTGATTTTTAAGGTGCTTTCTAATGTGGAGTTTCTGGATTTTCCATGGTAGGGTCGCACAATGCAGAATCCTTTGCCCAAGGAAGTCCATCAGACATTGTCTCCAAACCTGGTCCCTGGGTGTCTTCCTCTCCTTTTGCTGAAATTGGAGCTGCCCTTCATGCTGTGGCAGAGCCTGGCATCCCGGTCCACCTCTAATATCTAGCAGCCTCACTGAACCTCTTGTAGGTCTCATTCGACTCCTCAAAGTGTGTCCATAATAGTGTCAGCTATGGGCAAAATCTAGGGTCTCAGCTCCACCCTAAACCTTCTAGGTCGGAATTCACCTTTCGGCAGGGTCACCAGGAGTGTGACTGTGTGACACAAGTGATGCTCAACTCTACCTCCTTCCTCCCTCCACTGCCCAGGACCCTATCTCCTGGGCCACTGCAATTGCCTCTTCTACAGATGGACCAGTTCAAGGCATGCAAACTCCAGAGCCCCCATGGGACCTCACCTGACTCTCCTCTTGTCACCTGCCCACTCTACTCATTCCTGAGATCTCAACTGAGAGGTCTCCTCCTTCTGCTGCCATCTCAGTCCTCCCAGGTGACATCCACCTGATCTGAAGGTATGAGCCATGCTCCATTGTCACCACGAGTGCAAGGTGTCATTATCCCTGCCATGGGATTATTTGATGAGTGCCTTCTCCCTATTGATCTTAACCTCCAAGAGGTTAGGGACAAGATCTGTTTCACTCTTCACTCTGCTCTGACACATTTTAGATGTCCTGTAACACTGAGCTAAGTGAAAGGATCCAGGTACAGAGGAGGCTATATGATTGCAACAGAAATCTGAAATTATACAGGAAGTTTCAAGAAAGCACAAAGTAATGAGATAAAAAGCAGTTTGTTGGTTGTCTGAAGATGCGGGAAGGAGGGAGGCTGGCTGCTACCAGGGGAAGCTTTGTGGGATCGACCAACTTGTTATAAGTTTATTAAAGACTGTAACTGTGCAGTCATAGTGGGTAAATCTTATCGTATGTAAATTGCACTGCAATAGAACCTTTCAGAAACAGTTGCAGCACAGTCCAGTGAGCCAGGACCTTGGGGTGACTGCAGCCGCGCAGTTGCCATCATAGACCCCTCTCCATCTGGTGGAGAGATGCGCAGCAGTGGCTGGGGAAATGTCCAGGCCTAAAGCAACTCCCTCCCCCAGCCCCCTGCCCTGAGCTCAGCTCCCATGCAGATGCTGAAACTGCAGTTCCTTTGATGGCATCCTGGAGCCAGAGCAAGAGAAAGATTCATGGTTTCTAATAAGCTTCAGCGCTGGTCATGGCTCTGTCCCCTCTCTAATTAGCAGTGGCCAGAAATCAGGACATCTTTGCAGACATCACGGCAGACTTTAGCAAAATAACCTAGTATTGGGAACTATGGTGCAGTCCAAGATTTTTACCCCAGCTCATTGAAACTTCCCTCCAGCCAAGTTCTGTTATTTTAGAATTCCTCTACATTGATTTTTCCCCCTCTGAGTTTATATGACCTCCATGGTCACTATGCAGGAGACTGAAGTCCCAGTGCATGAATTATATGGACCTGGCATGAGAAGTGGTGTTTAAAAGCAAGGCCCACAGCCAGTCCTTCTATTCCAATGAGCCAGTGTTTATCCAGCGTTGTTGGTGCTCCTGCCTTACATCCTTGCAGTGGCCTCTCTGCTTCTAGGTAGCTCCCTTGTCACGAATTAGAAGACTTGGCCTTCAGTGTAAGTTCACTGTTTTCCCGTATCCTAGCACTACAAATAATATCCTTGGAAAAATCTGTGTCATTCATTAGAAATGTCCTTATCACTGCTGTTTAATTGGACAATCATAAGTTACATGAGGCTTGCCTCTAGGAAGGTCAAGTTTCTAATTAGGGTAGGCTACCTGTAGTAATAAATAGGCCCTAGGTTACTTTTCTGCTGTTGTAGACAGATTACCACAAATGAAGAAGCTTAAAGCAATACCTATTTAGTAGTGCGGGTACTAGACAAAGGGTGGCTACATTTTCTGTACAGGTTTGCAGTGCTAACATAAGATGTCAGCCATTCGGGGAAGACATACTCAGGGCAAATGTTTTTGGTTCTCAGACTTTCCTTCTCCAGGAAGGGCCCAGCTTCCTCTGTAGAGTCACCTGGCTAGATCTCAACTACCAGTTATAATTTCCCTATTTTGAAGTCAAACAATTAGAACCTTTTATTAAACTTAAAACTTCCATTCTCAAAAATACCTAGATTACTGTTTGGCTAGAGATGAGACCATGCATGTCTATCAGAAGTCCATCCTAGAGTTTTGTCTACCACAGATCCCTACATGTGTCACAGCACTCACATGATGAAGGGCTGTCTGCTTCCCACACAGACACTCAAGGCAGCAGGGTCAGCTCATTTCAGCGAGTCAGCAGAGGCATTTCCATTGTTAAAATGTGGCTTCCAAAATCTTCCCAAGCTCTTACAGCCAGCCAGCAGGAGAAACACTTGCAGGACCATGATGGGAAAGGTCTCAATGGAGCAAGCCTCACCTGGCACCCATCTCTTCTGCCAGCTTTCATTAATTGGCTGATTTCAATCATGAGGTGGCACCTATGCCACCTGAGATGCAAGGAATACTGGGACATGTTATATTTACCTGCATAGCTGCTTCTCAGTGGTCTTAACATCATGATTAAGGCAGTACCAGATTTTGATGGGAACCTAAACAGACCTCAATTACAATTGACCTTTTTGGAAGCATTCAAATGAATTCATTTAAACAAGGCACATTGCTTTCCAAAGCTATTTTGACATTGTAGAATCAGTACTTCAGTTCTGACCAAAGGACAGACATGATTTTGATAACAAATCAAACATGTGTTACTCATAACCTAGTTGCTCAGTATATGTAGTAGGTTTCACCTCAAAGCCTTTGACCTTTTTGAAACTCATATCCACTCCAATTGATGAGGAATTGGATGAGATTACTTTAAATGATAGAATGCATTACTTTAAATGAATAGAAAAAATGCATGCATTACTTTAAATGATAGAATGCAAAGACAGAAATGCTATAGCCCTCCAGAATGGCTAGTTTGAATTGTGACAGTCTTAAATGCAGAAGTTTCTGATCTAGTCTATCAAGGAAAAGTGGGTTTGGGAAAAATATCAATAAAAGTTTTGAAGTACCAGGACAGGATTTATGAAATATGATCTTGAAATTTTTAGTTACTGTCTCCATGCTAATCTAGATGAAACTCATTTATTACAGCAATTCCCTTTTTCCTGTTTTTTTAACTGTATGGTTTGTTGTTATTGTTGTTGTTGTTATAAAGGCAACATATTAAAAAAACTGACAAGTGCATTTGTCCCATTCATGTGTTGATCGAGAACATGGAACAACACATATAGTATCCTTGAGCTGACTTGTGCTGTGTCCTGTCAGACTTGACATTTCCTTCCAAGAAAGAGAAGGGAGACCCTTGAAAAGGCAGCAGGCAATAGTTTTGAAAGACTTTACTAGTGTATGGAATGAGGCCAGTGTTCAACCAGGAATTATGAAGAAAATGAGTTCTAGTTTTTTACTTACATAGAGCAACTGAATCACAAATAGAGAAAGATACTGTTTGAGTACGGGCATGCACATGTGAAAGTACACTTGTGTACAAGGAAGAGGAAAAAACATTCCTCCTTTTTATTTGAATTTAATTTAAACATTAGGGTGATGTCATAATGAAATTAGGTTCTTGGCCAATATAATTTCCTTTTGCCTTAGCTTGAGATTTAACCCCTGCCCTTCTCTCTCCAGCCAGCTAGACCCTTGTATTGAATTGTATGGTGTGAAAAAGCCAGCCCTGATTTTAGCTGAGGGTGGAGGTACCTTGAAAGCTGTGACCAATTAAGGAACCATATTGAAAAAATTAAAAAGAGGCAGTAAGTAAGAGCAGATGGGGCTAAAGGTGAGAGTGGAAAGTAAAATAGACCCAGTGAGCAGTGAGGTCTGAGAGAATATGAGAGTACAGAGGAGAAAGGAGGCCAGAAGGCAAGCAAATACACTCTGCATCTTGAAACTTGTGTTTGTTGCCAGGAACAGAAAACCCAAGCAATGGTGCCTTCAGCTCATGGGTGCTTATCCTTCCCCAGAAAGAGAATTCTGAAGAGTCGGTTTGGGAGGCAGTGCAGTGCCTCTGCGTCTTCATGGATGTGCCCAGCCCCTCCATCCTTCCAGAGCTTCTCCTTTGGAAGGTTCAACATTGATGGCCCTCCATCTTAGCATGGAGGCTCTATCTCAGGTTGAAAGCATGACGGAAGCCAGGACATTAGGTGAGATAGCCTGGGAAAGCAGGATATCGGATTCAGGATGGAATGGATGAATCTGAGACTCAAGAGGGACAGTAGGTGCCAGTAAAGGCACAGGCTACCCATGGTGTGGCGGTGAGGTCCTGAGGTAGGACGGAGGGCAAGACTCTTCAAAAGAGAATTCAAAAACCAAAGAGTCCATTGAAAAGCATATTAAAATCTCCAAGCTTCAGACAGAATGATAGTATTTTTAAATCAATTCTCTCCTCGGCTTCCCCGTCCCATGGATCTTTTGCCTTCACAGTGGATATAGAAGTTGACGTTCCTTGGTGGACTTGGTGTAAGATCCCATGAGCCTCTTGTGCTTTTTGTGTGGTTTTCTCCCAGGCTTCCCTAGAGAACATGTCGAGGCACCGAGCTGCCTGAAAAAGCCATGTGCCTTCGGCCCTGGGGACTCTCAGACTCCCATTGCCCACCCTGGGGACACACCTGCTCCCTCCTCCTCCTCCTGAGTCTTAGTATCGATTTTGAGAGGCTTCTTCATTACCTTTCTGCTACTTCCTCTTGCTCCCTGAGGGACCAGAAAGGCTGATCTCAGCTGCCGGAGCCATTCTGGACTCAAAATATATCAAAATCTCTCCAAGGCCAAAACATGAAGAAAAAAATAAAGCAAAAACTTGAAAGTTGGCTTTTGCTGATTGTGCAAGAAGTGACTCACTTCTTTGCTGCTTGCTGTTTTATTTGCCTGGAAACCATTTTCAACACAGTTACCTTTCACCTCAGAGATGTCACTGTTCTTCAAGATCTACCTTTAGGGAAACACGTTTCCCCTTTTTAAATCCTATTATTAGTAAACTCCTGGAAACACTCCTCCCTCATGAGAGCCAGCCAGGCCCATCCCATTTGTTCTCTGGTTTGAACCAGGAATAGAATGTGAGCTGGTTCTTGTAAGCCTTTGCTGCCAGCAAGGGGACAGACAGGAACGCCTGTGTGTCCATATCCCTGGATCTCCCCCGAAACCCTGCTCCTCTGGTGTCTGTGTGCATCACACTCTCCACACCACCTTGCTGTCCACCTCCCGCCTGGTGAGTGGGAGGCCACCAGAAACACCCTAGGGATGCATGTGACTTCACCTAGTCCAAACTGTCCAGCTCTTCAGAGCACAGCTGCCCCTACAGTGACCCTCTAATGAGAAGATTAGAAAGACAGAGGCATTTCCCCCACTTAGAACCATTAATTTGTGCACCTTGGAAACCATGGCTTCCCTGTGTCCCAGCCAGTTCTCAGGCTCCAGTGAGCTGGCTCAGTCTTTAAACACTGTGAAATGCCATCTCAGTGCAGCTGCTTCTGCTCAATTTTCCTTGGGCAGTTAAAGATCTCTAAGGATCTTTTTCTTACAATGAGAATGGGATTGTGTGACACCCTACACCTGCACCATGCTGCTTCCTCAGAAGAAGGGGATGCACTTACCAGGATCTGTGGACCAGGAGGAATGTAGCCTGGTGGGCGTGGGCCAATGGGCACAGGCTCAAGGGCTCTGAGAGACAGTGATCTTCCCAGGCTCAGGAAAACTCAATGGTAGGCACAGAAGCAGTGTCCCCTGGAGATGATTTGACATTCCTTAATAAACAAATCCAAACCCAGGGAATACTGGTAGGCAAGGAATTCCATTGCTCATTTCCAGTCTATTCTGTGGTTCTTTTCCATTAGTTAATCTCAACAGCGGGAAAGAAAAATAGTTGCATGGCTAACCAACGACAGTAAACATCCCCCAAATTACTCTAGGGAGAATTATAAAAACCAGTGGTCTAAGGAGACGTAAGGAGCCTTGCTTTTATGATAACAGCATAGATAACCTGCTCCATTCCCTGAGAAAATTGAGTCCCTCCTTAATGGATCTGTTTCTTATCTGTGGAATGAAGACCATTAATACAGCATAGGGCATCATAAAATCAGCTCTCTTACTTTTTTCCAGGGGGAAAAGAGAGCCTTCAATTATCTTATAGATGACTGGTGGGTTTTGTTAATTGCTTTGAGTTTTAAAGGACCCCTATCTTCTGCATGACAAATATACTATACCAAGAGTTTCCATGATCAAGGTCAAGCTAAGATAGTAGTTATAATGACGTTCAAAAGGACTTGCCATATACTTTAGTCTATTCAGGTTCCTGTAACAAAATGAGTTAGACTAGATGCATGTAATCAACAGGAACTTAGGTCTCACAGATCCAGATCAGTGTACTGGCAGGTGGTGTCTCCTGAGGGCTTTCTGGTTCCGATGGTGGCTTCCAGATACGTCCTTTCATGGTGGGGATGCAGGGCAGGTCTCTGGGGCCTCATTTAAGGTCACTAATTATTCTTCTTCCTCCTCCTTTTCTTTATTTCCTCTTCCTCCTTCTTTTTATTTTTCTTTTCTTTGTGTTTTAATTATCTATTTTCAGTGTACAGTAGATATTTTTTCATTGCTGTGATTGTGGTTTTGTAGTATAATTTCAAACCTGGCACTGTGAAGCCTCCAGCTTTGCTCTGTGCCCTCAGGACTGCTTGGACTCTTCTGGGACTTTTGCGTTTCCATACGAATTTTAAGATTATTTTTTCTAGTTCCATGAAGAATACTGTCAGTGTGTTAATAAGGCTCGCTTTGCATGTGTAGATGCTGTTGGTGATATGCCATTAACAATACTAGTTCAACCAAAACGTGAACAAAGGTCTTTTCTTTTCCTGTCTTCTTCAATTTCTTTCTTCAGTGTTCTGTAATTTTCATGATAGAAGTTCCTTATATTATCTGGGTAATTGGGAATGGTGGTGTTTCCTGATTTTTTCCATCTGGCTCATTGTTGCTGTATAGAAAATATATTCATTTTTGTGTGTTGATTTTGTATTCTGCCACTTTGTGGAATTTATTAGACCTAAGAGCCTTCTGGTGAGATTTTTAGGTCTTCTACATTAAAAAAGCATATTGCCAGGAAATAAGGATTAATTTGTAACCCTTTGATTTTTTTCTTTCTCTTACCTGTTTCAACTTAAAGTTCAAGTACTATATTGAAGAATAAAGTGAGAGTAACTTTCCTGTCTTATTCCTGATTTCAGAGGAAATAGTTTCATTTTTCCCCTATTGGATATGAGGTTTGCTGTGGGTTTGTCATATATATGACTTTTATCAGTTTGAGGGAAGATTCTTTTATACCAGTTTTTATCGGGGCTTTTTACCATGAAAGGATGTTGAATTTTGTTGAAGGTTTTTTTCTACATGTATTGAGATGATAATGTGGTTTTTCTACCTTACTTGGTTCTATTTATGTGATGTATTACATTGACTCATTTACATTTGTTGAAATATCCCTGCATCCTAAGGATGAAACCAACTTGATCTGTTTAATGTATTGCTGAATTCTGTTTTGCAAGAGTATTATTGAAGATTTTCCCATCTGTATTCATCAAGGATTTCAGTCTTTTTGTTAAATCCTTATTCAGTTTTTATATAAGGGTAATGATGCCACCATAGAAAGAATTTGTAAGTATTGCTTTCTTTCTCCTTCATGGACAAGTTTGAAGAGCACTGCTGTTCTTTAAAAGCCTGGCAAAATTCAGCAGTAAACTCATCAGGTCCTGGTCTTATCTTGGTTGGGAGAGTTTTATCACTATTTCAATCTTGTTGCTTGTTATTGATCTTTTTATGTTTTCTTGGTTCAATTCTGGTAAGTTGTATGTCTCTGGAACTTACCATTTCTTCTAGACTTTTCCAATTTATTGGAATATAATTTTCTCAAATAGTTTCCAATGAGCTTCTGGATTTCACTGGTGTCTGTTATAATTTTGCCTTATTAATTTCTGATTTTATTTATTTGGATCTTTTCTTTTTTAGTGAATTTGGCTAAGCATTTATCAATCTTATTTATGTTTTAAAAGAAGAAACTCTGGTTCACTAATCCTTTCTATTGTTCTTTTAGTCTCTATTTCATTAACTTTCTTCTGCTCTGGGCTTTGTTGTTGTTGTTGTTGTTGTTATTATTATTATTATTATTATTGTCTTTTTGACTATGCAGTTCAGGCTGGCCTTAAACTCATTATGTACCCCAGGCTGGCGTCAAACTCAAGGTAATCCTCCTGCCTCAGCCTCTCACTGATATTACAGATATACACCACCAAGCCCAGCTTGAGCTTATTTTTTTCCTATACTAGGTTTAGGATTAGTTTACTCTTCTGTTTCTAAGACCTTGCAATGCACTATTGGATAATTTGGAATTTCTGTTTTACTGGTGTAAATGTTGTAGATATGTCTCTCTTCTAGAATTACTTTCATTGTGCCCTTGAGATTTTGATATATTATGCTTTGATCATTGTTTGATTCTAGCAAATTTTTAATTTTTCCTTTGATATCATCAAAAACACAATCATTCAAAAGTATATTATTTAATCTCCATATGGTTGTGTAATGTCTGTGGTTTCTTTTGCTGTTGGTTTCTAGCTTTATTTCATTTTTATCTAATTGTTTCAATTTCTTATAGTTATTAAGAATTGCTTTATAGCCAAAAATATAGTTGATTTTGGAGAAAGTTCCACAGGCTGCTGTAAAGAAAATGTATTCTCCTGTTGTTAGTTGAATACCCTGTAGATATCCATTAAGTGCATTCCATCTATTATATAATTAAACTCTGTTTCTTTGTTGATTGTCCATCTTGTTGGCCTATTTGTGAGAATGGAGTATTTCAGTCACCCACTAAAATTGTATTGGTGTCAAATAGTGTTTCTTTTATAAAACTGAGTGCACTTATGTTCTGTGCATATATATTTATAATGTTATCTATCTCTTCTTAATGAATTGTTGCCTTAACTAATATGTACAAAAGTGGCCTTGTCTTGCCTGACTAATTCTAGTTTAATTCTACTTTATCGTATATAAATATAATTACTCTTGCTTGGTTTGGGGCTTCAGGTGCTTGAAGTATGACTTTCTATCCTTTCACTTTCAGCTTGTGTCTTCACAGATGAGGTCTGTTTCTTACAGGCAACATGTAATTGGATTTTGCTTTTTGATCCAGTCTGTCATTATATGTGTTTTAATTACAGAGTTAAAATTATTTTGATGTTATTATTGAAAACTATGTACTAATTCCTATTGTTCTATTGTTTTCTAGTGATTCATTCCTGATTTTCATTCATCTACCAATGGTATTTATTCTTTCTCTTGTCCTCGTGGTTATAACTATCCTCTTCTTCAGGTCTGGGATTTTCTTAACTACTTTCTACAATGCTATCTTAGTGGTCATGAATTTCTTCACTTTATACTTATCTGGAAAGTTTTTATTTATTCTTGAGTTTTGAATAACAGGTTTATGGGATATATTGGCAATTGTCTTTTTTGAGAATTTAAAATTTCAGTACATCATTGCAAACCCTCCCAGAGTTTGGAGTATCTGCTGTTATTCTGATAGATTTGCCATTGTAAGTGACGTGGCATTTCTCTGCAACTACCTTTAGTACCTTTTGTCTGAATTATTAAAGTTTGATTATGATATGCTGTCAAAATAGTCTTTTCTGGCCGTGTCCATTTGGGATTCAAAATGCATCCAACTCCTGGATATCCATCTTTTCCCCCCATATTCGGGGAATTTTCTGCTACACTTTCATTGAATAGGTTTTCCACACCATTAGTTTGTCTTTACGCACTGCCTTATTTACTCCTTGAAACCAATGAATCTTAAGTTTGTTCCTTTATAGTTGTTCAGGGGCTCTTGGATATTTTCATTATTTCTTTATTTCATTTTTTTATTACTGTGTGAATGCTCTAGCATATCTACCTTGTCTTCAAGTCCTGCTATCATCCTACCTACTGCTGAAGACTTCAGTTGAGTTTTTGTTTGACTAATTGAGGGTTTAATTTCCAAGACTGCTGTTTGGTTCTGTTGCAGAATGCCCTTCTCTTCACTGAAGTGCTCAAATTATGTATTATCTTCCATAATTCATACAGCTGCTTATTTTTAATCTTCATTTTAATAATTGAGTCATTATATCATCTCTTACCTCACTCATCATTTTAACAATCAGTTTTTAAAATTCTTTATCTAGACTTTCATCCACTTCAATATATATGAGATCTGTTCGGGGAAACTCCAAATTTTTAGAGTTATCTTGATGACTTATTTTCTCATGATTCTTTTGATTTTGTATGGAAAATTGCAATTATTTGGGATGAATATCTCTATCTCTGTTGTGCAGAGATCCTTTTAGTAAAGGACTTTCTCTTCATGAAAAAGAGCCACAGACTTGGCTGTAGCTGTGTCTCACCATGAATGCATCCACTCAACTCAACCTATTCAAAGTACTAGAGAAAATAACTACCAATAATCTCAACACCTAAGAAACCAGCCACATAGCAACAAGTAATTTAAGGTAAGATAGTCTCCACTGTTTCACAAATGCAAGAAAAGAAATAAAGAGTAAAAATGTAGGACGTACAAGAAAACAAAAAGTCAGGTTTTAATGATATATTTACCTACAAAAGAAAAAAGAGGGAGGAAGGGGAGACTTGAGAGGGAGAAGGTATGGGAGATAAAGGACAGAAAGAAGGGAAGGGAATGTGAATGAGAAGTAAGAAAAGGTATAGAGATTGGACCCAATTAATTAACGAGTGAAAACACAAAGTTAGAAAACCCTATGAAATAACCTTCGATGTTGGAAAACATGTCAGAACAAAGTTAGGCATTATATAAGCAAAAATGTTAACACTGTATATACTCACATACACACGTATGTGCCCCCAACCCTCAACCAGGAAGAGAAATAAGATCTAATGTTCCTCCTTATAGAAAGCTTTAAAATAGAAACTATTATTTCTCCCAGACTCTATTTTTGATTGCTGTCTGATAAAAGCAGAGCTATGAAAAAATCTTTTTTTAATAATGCAGAGTCCTATTTCTCTACCTCTGCCTAAGTAAGAGAAGCTGTTTAGGGCCTCTGGAGGCTGAGCTTTACCCTTCTGTGTGTACTCAGGCAGTTCCATCAGTGGTAGGATTAACACACATGCAGCAACTCAGTCTACTCTGTACTTGAGAATGAGATTGCAGGAAAAAAAAAACCTGGGCTGTTTACCAAATTTCTCACTCACACACAGTCCATGGACAGGTCTGCACCGTGGCAACGTTGTCCTTGGAGGTGAACCTGTCCAAAGCCGCCAGTTCACCAGGTCATGTCCTTGCCTGGCCAGTGTCTTCACACTGCTCCATTTACCCTGGATTTCTCTGAGCACAGCTGAGGTAGTAGGAGATCAGAGTCTGCACTGGGATTAAAAACTGTGCACCCAGCCTTTTATTGATCACTGCTCCAGTGACCTCAGACTCAGACTCTTTCTACCCTAACACCCCATGTCTGAGGTCTTTTCCAGCTACGTTACTCAAATCACCATTGTTTCTTGCTTTCTGAAAACCTTTTTGTCGCTAACCCCATTCCTGAGGGAGCTTTCCTTACGACCTAATCACCTCCAAAAGCCCCATCTCCTGACATCATCACCTTGGTAACCTGAGTTTGTGAGGGACACAGACATGCAGACCACAGCACCATGGGCATCCACGTGGATGTTGAGGTAGGGATGTAGCTTTGTGGTAGAGTACTTGCTTCACATGCACAAAGCCTTAGCTTTGACCCCAGCACTAGGAAAGAAAAATAAAAGTTGCCTACTGCTTTTATTCTTCCAAGTGTACTTAAATATATGAAAAATACAAAATAAAACTCTTTATTACTGTTGTTGTTGTTTGCTACCAAAGTATTCGAGTGGGAGAAGTGCCCATGGTGTGAATGTTCAGGCTGTCTTATTAAGTTGTTCTCTTCTCTACCCAGTCAACCAAAGTGGTGAAAAATTCAGTGTCAGCTGAAAATTTTCATCATTGAGTTAAGTCATCTAACGAGTGTGGACTTTCTTCTGGCAAACCCTAAATAATGATGTTGAATTGAGAAAGATGCATTGTTTTTAGCTAGAGTGTAAAAATGTTGCTGTAGTGGCCAGCATGTTTAAAAAGAAAGGAAAGGGAAGGAACAAAAAGCAACTTCAGCTTGATAACTCAAACAGCTCCGATCCAAGGCACTGCTACCACAGGTTTATGACACCTGCCTCTGTCGGAGAGTCTCATGTGATTTACTTCCTGTAATTCCTCCTCTGAGTAGGATTTTTCTTCTCTCGCTGCACAGAAAAGGGTGCATTGCATCCCTACTGGCCTTGAAAGCAAATTTTATGGAAATAGAAATCTAAGTAGAAGATGACAACAGACAATCAATCATTTGGTCCACAAGTACAAATGGGAGCAGAATATTCCCCGTATTTCTCAAATCCCCATTTAAAGAAAAAGTCTTTATTTTTGGTGTCTTAAAATGTTGGGTTTTCTCATGCCTTGTAGGCCTGGGCCGCATGCTGCAGTGCAATGCTCCTGGCCCTCCAGGGCACTCAGGGTCCTTCCATATGGGGCTGGGGCTCCTAGATGGTGCAGAAGTCTGCAGCTCCCTGTCTTGTGAAGTTAAAATACTCATCTTCTTGACTCTTCTATGATGGTAACATCTAGACATTTTAGGCCTTCTCTACCTCCAAATATTTCCAAGAGCCTCTCTCCCGATTATCAGTGTATTAGGTCCAGTACTATCCCCAAGCCAAGTTAACTGTATCTGCTGGGATGCTGGCAACAGGTTGGCCTGGCTCACAAGAACTCTGCATACTTCCTTGTCCGACTTGGTCATGATGATAGTAGCCTAGCATCAGCCACAATGGTATCTTTTCAGCACAGAAACTGGCAATCTTCCCTAGAGTTGGCTTTTCCCCTAGAGTACCAGTGACTAAACGGTTGCCAGCTCGCTCCTGTCTCCGTATGTTGTCATTGCCACCTCCAGCTCAGGAGCCATCTCCAGCGCCACCTGCCCATTTCCATTTTATTGACGATGGGTGTCTGAAAGCCAGACCTGATCAGGATGTTTGAAATATAACCTCGTGGAAGTTTAAAAATACATGCAAGCAGTAATCTTCCACCTCTTTAGTGAAATTTCTGAAGCACATGAATGTGTGTGTGCATGGTGTGTGCGCCTAACAGATTAGAATGGGACATGACCGAAGCATGACCCAGGGTGCCTGATGAGGGAGAGAAGGAGGATGTGGGTTCCCAAGGTTCCTCTCCCTTGTTCCCAGAGGAGATGTCGGCCTCTCCAGGTTGGTTTGAGGATCACACAGGTGTTCATTTTCTCAACCAGTTTTATTGATGTATAATTTCAAACCAAAACTGCACTGTTTTGGAAACTTAAACATAACTTTAGATTTATAGACAAGCTTCAGGATAGAACAGAGATTCCCAGGTACCCATCTCCTAGCTTCACCTTATATTAACAACTTGCTTAACCATGGTGCAGTGATCAGAACAGGAAGTGATGCTGACTCAATGTTATGAATGAATCCACAAACTTCTTGTTTTCCCAGTGATCTTTTATGCTGCAGGGCAGAATCCCACACTGCATTAGTTGTTATGTCTCTTTAGTTACCTCTGATCTGTGATGGATCCTTGTCTTTTTATATTTTTTTATGTCCTTGACAATTTTGAAGTCTAGGTCAATGATGATGAACCTGTGAGAGCTTTCAAATGATAACAGCCCACTGTAGTATGCGTGCTTAGGTCTACCACCACTGGTCTAGGCCATTTTGGGTTTGTCTTCTGTTTTCTCATGCTTTAAAGTTTGTTTGCAAGTTATAGTGATGGGGAAGTTTTCTATATATCATACCCGGGATGTGTAATCTTGGTGTGTTTTTTACTGATGATTTTGAACTTCACACAGCATTAATGCTTTTGAAATCCATATGTGTAGTCGTGTGAATGTTTTGTAAAAAAGGAGAGTTTATTCCTGTTTACTGGTACACAGAATTCTGCTGTCTGGGTAGAGTAGAGTTTGCTTGTCCATTTACAGATGATAACCATTTGAGCTATGAATAAACCTGATATGAACATTCACGTGCAAAAGTGGCTGCAAAAGTTTTATTTCCATTGGGAAAAGTTTTATTTTCCCCCCTTTGGATATAACTATTATTTTAAAAATTACATTGAATATTTGAATTCAAAATCATCACAGTAAAAGAAACATTGCCATTAATTACCCCTCAGCATTCACCTCCTCTCTTTGAACACACATATCTTATTATCCTTGCCACTTTCTGAAGCAGTTCTGGAAGTTCTCTTTTGTGAGTCTCTTTTTGTGATTGTCTCAATGTCCTGAATTAGCTCAAAAATTTATGATGATTTCTGTCAAATAAAAACATCACACTGTGTCCTCCTCCAGTTTGTTCACCAGATCTGACACTGTGAGACTTCTGGCTCCTCCCCAGAGTCACCATCATGCTGAAATAAACAGGAAGTCCATCTTCCACTAGATGCACAAAGGCTTGCTTTGTGCTCAGCATTGCCTGACTAATAGGAGACTATTTTAGCTCTGTAGCATTATCCTCAATTTTATAGCAGCCAGGTGAAGAAGAAAGGGTGGGAAGGGCAGGATGAGTTACCAGTAAAGTCCGCCACATGTTTTCACAGCAGCCTTCTGGAAATATGGGTGACAGTGACATTTTCTGTATTCAAGTTGTAAGAAATGCCTGGAGAGTTTGGGGTTTGGAACTAATTCTGTTTAACACTCCACAGGATCAGAGGCCTAGGGTTGAGCCTATAAATTAAAAATCATTTATATGCAGTTACAATTAGAAAATTAGAAAAACAGTGATTTAACTTAAATTTCCCATTGGCAGGTCCAGAATTAACATCAGATTCATGCTTCACTTTTCTTGGCTCTGTTAAAGCAGGAAGGTAACTCTATATTCATTGTTAAGGGTGATCTGCCAGATTTAAAGCTGACCAACTTCTGCAGATGATCAAGGACCAATAGATGCATCAGGCAAAACTTACTGAAGAAGAATTAGCACAACTGAAAGAAACAAATGATGAGCTGAGAATGTAGGTGAAGATGAGAAGGATTTTCAGAGGACTCTGGCACTAAGTCGCCGGAAACTGACATGGAGATGAAGAAGCAGATCTCTGCAGGACTATTCAGCTCCGTGCAAGGTAGTTCCAAATATATCTCAAAGTGGTCCACAAACATCAGGTACAAGTCTACATCAGAAAGCTGAGAAGCCCACTTGAAAAAGAGAAGAGAAATCTACCTGGCAAGGCAGGAGCAACAGGCAGATCCACCAGGACAGATTTGCAAACACATAAAAGGCCAATCACGAGATCAAGGGTGCTTAGAACTGATCTAGGCCAGTGGTGTTGAACTCAGGGCATGCGTGCCACAGTGGCTTATTCATATCATTGAAACCTCTGAAATGTTTGCCATCACCAACTCAGGTGATGCTATGAGAGGAGAAGACTAGCTTCAGGAGGCCACGACTATATCTTTTGAAACTATTACAAATAATTTGAAAATGGGGAAAATAATACCTTTTAAAGATCACTTAGGTATTCATACTTTCCGACATGGTCCTGTGTGATTACTATGTAGAGTCCATCTTGGTAACGCGTCAAAGAGAACATTGTTGATCAGAGGAAGTGTTAGGTGACTGGCGAGTAAAATGATGAAAAAGTGGAAAATGCATCAGTTGTAGGACAAAATAATGATCCTCCAAATGCTAACCAAAGAGGCAATCAGCAATTACAGAAATTTAAAATTTAAAAGTCACCGTGAGAGATAATTTTTTAAATCAATTCAGGAAATCGAGGCCACAACAGTAGCATAACTAATGGCACTCACAAAAAGGGACTTTCCAAAGTGCTTCAGAAAGTGGCAAGAATGGTGGCATAAGTGTTTGAAGTGAGGGAGATATTTTGGCAAATTATCTTTTACTATAATTTTTAATTCTAATGTCCACCATATGATTTGTTCACAGTTTATTGTCACCAAACTGCTTACCAACGACACTGCACGTTCCAATGAACAACCTTTGAGAATTCCAGTTGTCCCAAGTTCTCACCAACACTTAATACTGTCAGTCAGGAAGTGACCATTCAATTACTTTCTCCATTTTTAATTGATTTATTTTGTTCTTGTTTTATATTATAAATTTTCTTTATATAGAATACAACTAATGCATGAGATATATTTTTCAACTACTTTCTCTCAATATAGGCCCTTCTTTTTCATTTTCTGGCAATATCACTTGAAGGACAAAAGTTTTTAAGGTTTGATTTTGTTTTATTTGTTTGTTTTATCAATGTTTCTGTTCCCCTCGTTTTTTTGTGTGTGTGTTTTACCTAATAAATCTTTGAGAAACCCAGAGTCACCAATATTTTCTCCCATTTTTTTCTAAAATGACTTTAAAGTGGCAAAAACCCCTAGTTATTTGTTTTCCTTTTAGTTTTTCTACCTACTCACTTAACTCTAAATTCAATAACAAATTGTTTTCTATCAGGTAGGTGTATTGAGAATCATTAACCCTTTGGCCCACAGAGAAATGCTTATCAAGGCCACAGTAAATTTTTATTCTTTCGCTCTAAATTTTCATGTGTTGGCTCCACGGGGCACTTGTTACTCACACTCTTCCTGTGGGTGTTCCCAGAAGCAAACTCTAGATAAGATGTGTGAAGTCAATGGTATGTGTGCTTAGAAATACTTAACAGCTGGTTCTCCAGAAAAAGCAAATAAACAAAAGCCCTGAGTGGTAATATTTGTAAATTTCTAGGCTATAAATACTCAAAACATGGCTCATTTTAAGCTATCAATGTTACATCAACTTAACTGAAAACTCCTGAAAATGTACTAATTGGCCTCATGAGCTGATGCAGTCCTGCTCCCCAATACCACCAAGTGTAGGCAGTTTCTTTGAGATGATTCCCAGGAATCAGAAGTGAGAGAGTAAAGGAAATTAGAATGAGGAAAAGCCAAAAAGGAGGGAATTGGCTGGTTGGGATTATGGACAACTGGACACAGTCCCTCTGTGGATTCTTGGAGAAACAGTGTAGATCGCAGTTTGGAATCATCCCAGTGCAGGCAAGGAAGGTGGGTTATTGCTTCTACTCCTATTTCATGAACAGTTGTCTCTGGGCTGTTAAGCCCTGGGCACATTCAGATTGCTATGCATGTGGGCTGAGGAACATTGCTAGCACTGATGGGACCTCTTGTGTCTTCAGCTGTCTGATGTCAGATTTGGACTGATGCGTACATCTGTTCCACTTAACTACTCGCTGTTTTAAAGCCCTGGATCAACTATATCTCATTAGATCCACCATCCAAGGCATTAGTCCCTGCCCATTTTCTGAGAAAACATAACCCAGAAGAGGCAGCTTTATTTCCTGTTAAGGGATGTGTCCCTGATTGGCTGATACTGGCAGATTTAAAGTCTCCATCTGATCAGACCCTAGTGACACGCTGACACTTCCTACAGGAGCCATGATGTGCAGTCCTCTGTTCAGATAGTAGACTTTGTTTTCTTAAAGAAGGGGAAATGATTCCCTTGTGAGTTCTTTAAAAAGATAGGTAATGTAACGAGTAATAAAATCTAATCGAACAGTCTCTCTGCTTGGTGGCTGGAATTACATGTATCTCAGGGTGAGAGAGCAGGTGGAGGATCTTACAAAGCATCAGACAGTCACATTCAGATGTCTTCTTAATCATGGTGAGAGCATCTTGGACACTAGCGGACGTCTGTCCTCCTGAGCTATTTCCATTGACTTTCCCTTGCTTGGATATCCGACCTCATGTTGCTGTGGTTATGCAGATCAGAGAAAATCTTATCATGACCAACAATATGACCGTTTCTTAAATGCAGAAGTCCAGTCTTCCTTGCAGCAAAAGCCAATTGGCTATGGCTCTGTCTTCTCCACAGGGGAAATGTCCCACAGATGTGGAACAGATGGGCCCAGATTTAGACACCATCTGCTTTTGAGTTGAAATTAACAGCGGATCTAGGGGTAGATTGGAGTAACTGTTGAGTTGGCCATCCTGCTGACAGCTGGGGAGCCCAGAATCATGTGTTTGTTGGAATGTGAAGCTTGGGTTGGATTTCTTTGGATGGGCAACAACTTGTATGACACAAAAGGAGGAAAAGAAAGCAAGATGTTCAACTAGCAACCATTCCCATGCATCTGTTCTGTGAAACTGTCCTCTACAGAGACAGAAACAAGCCTATCTTTTCTTGTGAATCAGTAAAGAGCAACACCTCCCTAAGTCCATTTCTATTCAGTGGGTCCTGTTTTTCTAACAAATTGATTAAAATAGTAATAATACTCTCCTAGCAACAGTAATGCTACCTAGCACTTACTGAATATACCATTCTAGCTAAGTGGTAAGAATTTTGCATGCACTTGTTTCAAAACAAACATATGAAGTCGATATTATTATTTTCCCCATTTGTGCACACACACAAATATATAAATAAAGCCTTGTTGAGGTTGAACCGTTAACCTGCCTTCCCCAGCTGGGTTGTGAACCCAGGTTATCTGATTTCTGCTTCATCATCAGGCCACCTGATTGCCACCGCAGCTGCTGCTGCTGCTGTATTCACAGTGAAGAAGAGCCGCGTGATAAATAGCAAGTTTCCCCCATACTTGTTTTGTAAGGTGCAAGAAAGTCAAAGATACCATTGTGTCCCAGTCTCTTATACCCTCAAAGCATGCGCTGCTCTTGAGCCTAAGTGTGTTCTACACCAGCATGCCTTTCAGTTCCCCCATACCCCCATCTTCTTATTTTTGCTTTTCTTGCTTTTTCTCAGCCCTGGGGGAAGGGTCTCAAAGCATGATTACATTTAGCTCTCTGCCATCCTGTCCCAGCTCCTGACATAGGTGTCAACATCTACAAACTGCAGCGAGAGTTCCTCCTCATTAATGAGGAGAGAGAGCATCTCACATTGCTCCTCTAACAGCAAAGAGGATTTTTTGTAGTTCAGTATGAGGGCACATTTCTCTTGGGCCCTGAATCCTTTTTAAGGGCACATACCAGGCGATTGAGTCACAAAGGGGACACACCAAGGCTGGAGTCATTCCCACCTACGCACCACTATTTCCTTGAGTTACCCGTGAGTTTCCAACCCACCTACATCAGCCAGCAAAGAAAGATCCCATGCACCCAGCCTCGCTAATTGCCTGACAAGAGTGTAGAATCTCTTAGTTAAACGTCCACAGTAATCATCTTGTAATTGTTTCAGTGGATTGTCATTGCAATACGAAGTTGGAAGTAGGAAACTTTGGTGTGCTTGGTTAGCTATATCGACCTCGAGCTAGAAAATGAAAGTCAGTATTGAAACCTCGTCCAAGCCTGGATGCTACAGAATGACTTCAGTCATTTACACAGAGAGCCCCAGACTGGAGCCCTGTCACCGATATCCAGCTCGTTAGCCCTTGACACCCATCACCAGGTGGATCCGTGCAGCCTGTTGCCACCAGCACAAATCCCTCACTCCTCCAGGGGCATGTGTTGGGGAATAGTTTGTGCCTGTCTGTAGCATTCAGTAGAGGCACACAGTTAAGGATCTTGTCCCAATCCAAGGAAATTACCATGGCTTTCAACCAATCTGCTGGGGCAGCAGGCCATCCCTGTCACAAACTGGAACAATGATACCACTTAGCCTGGGTTTCTGTATGGCACAAGTCCTTACAAGATTGAAGACAGAGTGATCCTCTCCACCTGGAGCAGACAGACACCTAAAATAGAAATAAGAAATAGAAACTTTAGCACCTTTTTGAGCTGGGTGTGGTGACACACACCTGTAATACCAACACTCAGGAGGCTGAGGCAAGAGGATCATGAGTTCAAGACCAACCTGGACTACATAGTGAAACCCTTTCTCAAAAAACAAATAAATAAAACAAAACAAAGATCTTCCTGCTATTTGGTACTACCCACTAATTTCTATTGCATATATTTTAATATATATTCTATCCAGCTGAAATTTTAAAAATGAATGGTATTTAGTGTTTACCAGTGTAAAATAAAATGTTTTGCCATCTGAATGTTAAAACTGTAAATTCATTAGCCAGAAGCTGTCTACTTCAGAAGAGTACAAAAGAAACTTGAATGAGACTAACAGGAAAATAGCAAGAAATTTGCAGAGTGTTTTTCAGAAATGAATTACTGAGCACCTTTTATTTCTGTATACACTTTTTTAATTAATTAGAAGACCTGCTTCATCCTCCCTCCTCCACGGAATAAGTGTTGAGTAAATATTTAGAAGACACGGGTTTGAAGAGGCTCCTGGTTATGAGCTTGCACTGTGTGCTCAAGTCTCAGGCTGGTCCTGCTCTTGGCTTCTGGCCACAAGTGGCTTCATTCTGCTGTTTGATGTTACCTGGCAGCTGTGGTGCCCACCAGCTCCCAAGATGTTTGCAGATAAAATAACCTGAAAATGGCAGGGAAGCAAAGATGCAAGCATCTTGATGCCTTTAACCAGCCTGGTGTCTTTCAAAGGGTCTGCGTTGCACAGTCGCCTCCCCACCACTGTGGCAGGATCATCCCTAGCCTGCTGGGGCCTCCTTGGAAAGCATGGCTCAGGTTCCTGCACAGGGTAGAAGGCAGGCCCCTCCTCAGCCTGGAGCTGGAGAGTCCACCTTTTTGCACAGCAAATTTTGAAATATCTTCCAGAAAACTCAGCTCCTCTGATAGGTACAAAACTTGCTCAGAGTAAAAGTCATTGTCCTCATTTTATCCAAAGAATCTGAACCCAAAGCCCTCAGTGCTGATTAACAAGGCACCTTGTCAACCAGTCTTTATACAGAATTTGCAAAACTCCTCTGCTCTGCCATGTGGTTTACAGTGAGGGGAAGAGAAGAGTCAGCAAGAAGCAAGAGAGGAAGAAAGGGAAGACCAAACCCAGGGAGCAGAAGAGGATATGAGAAATCTGAAGCCAGGGTCATCATGAGCTGCTCCTTCTCTGTTGCTACTGAAGGCAAGCAGGGTTAGAACCGTGAGCTCTGGCTTGGATGGAGACACAAACAGAGTTGAAGTACAGTGTGTGCCATGTACTGGCTCTGTCACTTTGGGCATGTGTTACCTCTGCCTAAGTTTCCTTGTCAGAAAAGTTGTGCCTACTTCTGGATGTAGTTGAAAGAATTAAATTTTAAAGCAGTATAAACTCATGATCAATGTTCAACAAATAGCAGCATCATCACCACCATGGTTATGTGTGTTATCATCATCATATGACAATTACTGTCACCATCACCATCATGATCATCATCACATGATGCTATTGCCACAAACACCCTCACCCTATCACCACCACCACTATCACCATCACCACTCTCACCACTATCAACACCACCATCATCACTATCGCCACCATCACCCACCGCCACTCTCACCACCACCATCACCACCATCACTGTCAACACCATCACCATCAACACTATCACCTTTGTCCTAAGGTTCAGCCAGTGGAACCAACGAAGACTTCTGTTCGAGACAGAGAACCTAGACTTGTGCATCTCAGTACCTCTGCATGGCATGCAAAACCCTCCCCAAACTTCGGGTGGCCTCCCCCTAGCCTCATTCATCTCTGCTTCCTCGATCACAGCCTGTGCTCCAGCAACAGCGAGTATTTACAGTTTTCAACACAAACCACGTTCACTTGTGACGCCATGCTCTTATTCACATTGCTCCCTGCCTCTTCTTCCCTAACTCCTTGCTCAATGCCTGCCCTTCTTCCTGGGTATGATGCAGCTGTCAGCACCTCCAGTCCCCTCACCACACTCATCCGTCACTTGTGCTATGTAGTGTTAACAGCACCCACTCCAGTTACCTGTCCAGCTGGCTGCTGCTGCTCCATCAAGACATGTGAACCCCGTTTTCCAGTTTGCATGCCTCTCCAGCCCTCTGATGGGCTTTGCTGCTGGTGGATCACACTGAGCTACTGCAGTCATTTCTCTAACTTGCACTGAGAGGGAAAAGAGCTGGGAATATGCATTTGCAGAATGACTGGCTGGTGCAGCGGTGGGAAAGCCCAACTCCTTTGACTTGAGACAGGTTCTCATCTGGTGTGGACAGAGTCACTCAAGCAGGGTTGACATCCAGGCTGAGGTGTCACCCGGCCTCACTCCACTCCTTGGCTTCTTCCCCTCTTTGCCCTGCCTTCTGTCGTGGCCTCCTGTAGTGTGCAGATTCTTACCTGAGAGTCAGCTTCCAGGCATCTGACCTCACGAGCTTCTGGAAAGCAGGTGCCCTTCTTCTTGGATGACCTCATGTCACCTGAGGACCGATGTCCTTCCTCACTAAACAACATCCTCTTAAATGGGTAGATGGAATGGCTGCTAGGCAGGAGAGGACCCCCCTACCTTCCAGCCTAAGAGCTGCTGGGAGTGGGGCCATGCAGTTACGATCAAAGGCTTCAAGGACCTAGGGCACAGGTTTGGATGGGTTGTGACTCTGCACATAGGATTTCTTGCTGTTCCCTCAAGCCTCAGTCTGCTCATCTGTAAAGTGGGGATCCTGTAGCCCAGCTCGGAATGTGGGGTGCAGGGTCCTTCTGAGGGAGGCTCCTGAAGCTCAGGTGCGACTCACTCTTTCAGCAGTAGGGAGTGTCTTCTTCTTCCCCACAGTGAGCTGGGAAGGTGCTGGGGGCAAGGAAGTGACAAGGACTCCTGTCTTTAAGCCGCATTGCCAAACTAGACCTGAGATGGGTTCCTGTCCTTTGTCCTCCTGCTCCCTCTGCCTCCCTTTCCCTATCTCTCCTCCTTGGTGTCCTGGTGGTGTCTCCTGCTGTCCCCTTCCCCCTTTCCCTCTTCTCTGTCCCACTCTGCATGGGAACATCAGCTTCCAAGGACAGGGCTGTGCCTCTGGCTTTCCAGCTTGCCCAGCAGGAGGCAGAATAGGAAGGAAGAAGGTAGGGGCAGAGAGGTTGGCTCTTCCTGCTCCCTCCTGGCCCCAAAGGGTGTGGCAATAGCTGCTTCCTGTCTCCTGTGCCTGCAGCCCTGCCTGCTCATTGAGGGCAACTCTACACCTGCTCCTCGGGCCTCAGGCCTGAAGGGGTGACAGCTCTCCACTCTAGGTGCCCAGACCACCTGCCATGGTTTCCTTAACCATGCTGCTGGTCAGCCCTTCCTTACATTCTCTGCGGGTAGGAAAGTAATCTTCAGTTGACCTCTTCAGGGTTGTTTCTGTTCGCTGCCTAGACTCTGTGGGGAGTGAGTCCTTCCCCACTATTGTGGACTTGTTCCCTGGAGGAGTTCTGTGTCCTCACTAGGGTCCTGTGGGACTGAATCACACAGATGTCCTCCCAGTGGGTTCCTGGGACCCTCTGCAGGAGAACCAGCTGGTACTGTTAGGAATGCAGATTCCAGGCCCTCCTGAATAGACCAGTTAGGATGTTCTGAAGTGCTGTTGGGGCCTCCATCTGGATGCATTTCCCAGTGAACTGGATAAATGTTTTATGTGACATAGTGACATATGTGATCCTTTGTTTATACATTAAATAGGAGAGCTGGCATCAGGTCTCACAGTTACCTGTTTTTGCAGTTTGGTAACGATATGAATGACACTGCAAGGTCCCTGCTCCTCCAGTAGTGTTGTCTTGAGCTCTTCCAGAAGCAGGATCCGAGATGAGGGCTTGCGAGTGGTTACTCAGCAGGTGGAAGGAAGTGGCATGGGGTATTGGAGGGGAGCAGGGAAGCAGGGAGCCAGCAAAAGGTGCGTGCATGGCAGGCAGCACCTGGGCCTGTGCATAAAGTGAATCGGCAGGACCCTGTGGCCTCCCCAGCCGGAGGGTCAGGGAGCCGGCACTGGCCTGCGGACCCCTTCAGGTCTGGGATGAGAAAGCCTCCAGGCTTTACGCCTTACACCGCCTCATGGGAAGAGCCTGACACCAGGAGTCAGAGGAGCCAGAAGCTAGGCCTAAAGAACTTGGCAAGACAGCGGACACCAATGTCCATCAACTATGTCCCTCTTCCTGTGCCCCACTCAGCCCTGTGGCTCAGAGGACCTGGTCCTGAGTCTCTGCCCAGTGACCAAAGGCCGCCGATCCTTCTGGAAGCAGGATCAAAAGGCTCCACACTCAACTGCAGCTTCACCTCTCAGGGCCATGAAAACTGGAGCCTATGTTGGGAGAAAAGGCTGTTACAAGAAAGAAAGGGTTTTTAAGCAGTGCTTTTAAAAATTTCTTCCAATCTTTAATTTTTTTGGTGGGGGAGGGGAGCAGTGATACTGGGGTTTGCTATGTACTCACTATGTAGCCCAGGCTGCCTCAAACTCTTGACAATCTTCCTGACTCAGCCTCCCAAGTTCTGGGATTAAGGGCCTGTGCCACCATACCCGGCTCCGATTTTAATCCTAAAATCTCTTGAAGCTGTGAATAACACCTGGTAGGCTTGAAACCCCATCCTCTAAGAGGCCTAGAGCTCAGCCCTCTCAGCCCTGAGTCCTGCAGCCCCTGTCCCAGAATCACTTCCCGTCCTCAGAGCAGAAGATGTAGACAGCAGGACCAGTGACATAGAAAAGGAGATTCCCTGTGAAAACTGCTGCCTGTGGGTGCCGCATCAAACAGCCGGGCTCAAGTGGTGGTGCAGACTCACACTCCATGCAATTTAGGAGCACGCATGTGTATCGACATTCCGGCGAGTCTGCTGTCCTCCACCAAGTCATAGGACACTGATTTCTTGTTGCCCTTGGTATCTTTTAGGTTAACCTCCATAACTTGAGTTCTCTGGTTTTATTAGTTCCAATCAACTGCTCATATCACCCAATGAGACAGTGTTTACTTCACAGGACCTCAGCACAGAGGCCACCTCTTATGGGAAGCCTTCTCTGACCTCTCACTCCCTCTCCAACAGGAAAGATGCGGAGATCCTTTCCACACATAGTAAGTCCAAAGAGGGATGACTTCCACCTTCGACCTGGAGAGCTGTGTCCGTGGGTCTCACTCATCTAGAAACATGGATACGGGTCCCTTGCTTGCTGTCTTGTGACTGTACAATGGTTGCTGCCACTACAGACCTCACAGCAAGCCAGGATGAAAGGCTGATTTTAGTTGGGTCCCTGGTGTATTCTCATTGGCTAAAACTGTGTCACGTGGCCAGGGCTGGTTGCTGGAAGTCTACAAAAGCTGAGGGTGCTGTTACTCAGAACAATGGTGGAGCTGTGGCTGCAAGATAAAGTGGGTGCTCGTGGATAGAGCCGATAGTGTCTGCCACATTACAGTCCAGGCTCTCCACACCCTGAGTTAAGGGGAGTTACATACCTTGGGTCCTCCAAAGTGAACCTCAAATCACTCTCTTTTGCCCAAAGACAGTGCCCTAGATCCTTGCCCCCACCAGAGCATCTGGCTTTAGGTCAGCACCCCATACATCATTGCTGAGTTAATAGGTAAAGAACTCTTCAAACTGTAAGCCACACGTGCCTCAGAGTACAACAGGCTTTGTCTTGGTGGCGCTGGCGTGCGTACTTGAGGCAGGTGGGGATTGGGGGAGCAGGTCCCAGAGGCTTAGGAAGGTCTACCTGCCCTCATGACTGACAGTTGTCCAAGCTGGCTCCCTTAGAAGTAGTAGTTTCACTGTGGTGCTTTCATTGTCTCAGTTGTCTCTGATAGCCACAATCAACATATTGCCATAGTGTTGTAGGGTCGCAGATGGCCTTGCAGCTGCAGGGACATGCAACAGCAAGCGGTGGCTTGGCACAGGAGTCCTTGAATCCAACTGAATGGCTGGACTTGGCCTGCCTTGGCCAGCCTGAGTTGGGCCATGTTGCAGGGTTAGCTGCTGGTTGCCTGATCTCTGGTCACCTCAGCAAAGACAGCTGGGCTCTGTACTACACATCTCTCCCTCCAGCAGGCTGGTGTGGGCATGGCCCCATGGTCCATTGTGTTGCCATGAAGACCATTGGGCTGCATGCCCTACCCCCTTTGTCTGCTTGTACTTGTCACTCCAAGACCTGCAGCTGCCTGGAAGCTGCTGGGATTGTTCCATGCTGATAGTTCCACGAGGTGGGACAACAATTCAAAGCCACCTAGCTTGTAAGTGTCAAATCTCAGGTCTCACTTAAGATACTTCATGAGTCGTGCACACCTGCTGAGGCTCTAAACTGCATCTTCTTCAGCAGTGCTCATGCCTGGTCATTGCTACTAAAGCATTTCTTTTGCCAAATACCAGAGCTGACACCAGCTGCTCCATGAACATCACTGTCCTGGGGACCCACTCCCTTCCTCAAAGTCATTCTGTGTGTGCATCCCTGGGCAGGTAGGTCAGGTATCCAGTGCACACAGCTTCTGTCCTTCAGGAAGAGGGAGGCCAGGTCCATGGATAGGCAGATGTGATCGAAAATATATTTATTACAGTAAGACACTGCTGTGTGTCCCCCTCAAAACCCTCCCGGTCTCTTGAACGCACTTATCCCACCATTCTTGGCACTTTCTGGAGCAGCTCTGGAGTCCTCTTTCCTGAGTGTCTTCAGTTGTGGCTGCCTTGCTGTCCCAAATTGATTCAAAATTTTTCCTTTGCATGATCATTTTGACTTTGAGGAGGAGCCAGAAGCCACATGGTGTCAGATTGGGTGACTAAGGCAGACGAGGACAGTGTCCTGTTTTTTAATGAGCCTGCCTTCCTGTTTAATGGCACTTGTTAGCAGCATTAATCATATTTATAACCAGTAAAAACTCACAAAAGAGGACTTTCCAGAAGTGCTTCAAGAAGGAGCAAGAACGACGGGACAAGTGTGTTTAAAGCAAAGGAGAGCATTCTGTGAGGGATTCATGGCCATGTGTCTTTTACTGTAATACTGTGTTTTTTTTATTTAAATATCCACAGTGGCCACCACTTTCTTGAAAACATGGCTCATCCTCTGGTCTGCTCAGAGTCTGCGCCAAAACAGAGATTTCCTCATGGGATGGGGTTGGGGGGCTATGATGAGATTCCATGGAAAACGCCCTGAGTCTGTGAGACCTGAGCTAAAGCACCAAGGGACCCCTTCCTTCCCCAGATACCCCTCAGTCCTCATGACTGGGATGGGTCCCACACAGCTTGTTCACTCCCAGGCTGAGGGACTTGGATTCGAGAGTGTCTGGGGAAGAAATGCAACACATTTTGGCCACCCTAGGGTTTGGGCCACCTCAGGCATTTTTGAGAATTAAAACCTACCTTGTGTTTTATATTTCACCTTGTAAAAAATGATAATAGTAGTATCAGTAGACTGTGATGAGCAACCCCAAAAGGTAGATGGCTGGGTTCTAAACTGTCCTTCCCTCTGCGCGTGAGAGGAGAAGGCTCATCAGTAAGAGCGCTACAGAGAAGATGATGCAGTGGTGGAGTGGCATGTTGGAAATGACACTGTGGGGAGAAATATGTGTCACTGACAGGGCCTAGAGAGCCTAGAATCTAGTACAAGCCTTAACCTCGGCCAGTTGTGTGTCCTCAGGCAACTTGCTTTGTGCTCTGGGTCGGCTGAAAATGAGACTCACAGGAGTTGGAAGAGTTAAACAACAGTGTCAGTCATAAAGCACCTGGAGAAATCTTGGGATTTCTGGATCAACAGAGAGTGGCGAAATTATGATTGTGATTGTCCTTAATGGTATTACTGTGCCCTTCAAAAACGGAGGAACGGAGGAATACGCAGGCAAATGCGGAACTCTGCAAAAATGGTTATGCACAGATAGTGCCATCAATAACGCACTTCCTGTGGACATCTTAAATTTGGACTTTGTACCTGGTTTGTTCCTTTACTCTGTTTGTTTGTACAGTTTGTTTATTTGTTTTCCAATGAGGATCTGTTTTCCAGTAACTGGAAAGAGATGACAGTGGTGTGTCTGCACCCTGGCAGCCTAGCCTCCCATGCCAAGTGAGTCACTGCCAGCCTAGGAGCCACTCTGCCCTTCCAGCCTCCCAGAGTCTGCAGAGGTGACTTATCATGGGAATCTGATTGACAGTGAGCGTCCCCACTCTCATTGGCATTGGGTTGGGTGAATGTGGCAGGTCCGTGCATTTCTTATCCTGACCTGAGAAGTGATGCTGGAGTGTGTCCCATGGAGCTCCTTGCCCCTGAACAAGATCAATACTTAATAGGGAGCACATTCTTGAGGAGACAGCTCATGAATTCCTGCATGGTGCTGGCTGTTTCAGCAAGTCGGCTGTGTCAGTGACAGACAGCTTATTTAGGTCTTGGTTAAGCCACAGATGTGCCATTCTCTGTTTCAATTACTGAATTTGGATGTCCTTTCAAGGGGAATGCTATAACCTGTATATTTCTGCATCAGCCAACCCATATGGTGAAAGAGGGCTTGAGTCCATTATAATTTGGAAATGTATTTTCTGGCTTATCCACAAGGGTACAAAACACAGCATGAATTATTTTTAAACTGACATCTTCAAAAACAACTGCAGGCAAATGATTTTGTACAGATTATAAATGTATCAATCAATAAAAATTATTTTTAAGATTGTTCCACATGCCAAGGCTCCTGGCTCCTGAGAGATAAGCAAGGTATCAAACACAGCTTTTACCTCTAAGATCTCCCTTTGCCTACAAAAATTACATAAGAATACAAATTGAGGGTGGAAAAATGATAAAATATTGATAGTGATTACAAAACACAGGTAGGTTTATCATAAGGAGAAATGTGGCTATTATTTTGATAGCTGACCTTATGAATTCTTGTATGCAAATATACTTATGTAAGTGTGTGTATCCACATAGAAACCTAGACAATTTAATAAAAAGAGATAGCATGTGTTTGAAGCACTTTTCACCTGGGGATGTAATAAATGTAGATATTATATAATCTCATTTAACACTACTTTGTTGGGCTATGGATCATAGTTATATAACTATCCCCAGTGGTATCATTGGCTAGGTTTTGGTAATTTATTACAGTCAGCAGTTTGGAAACATACCTTTGTGCAAATTTGTCTGATGTTTCCACCGATTCAGGTGTTAAAGTATATATTTTGGAATCTTGCAAACTGGTGGAAGAGATGAAACATGTTCGTATGAAAGGAAAACAACCTCAAACCAAGGGGGCTGGAGACCAAATTAATGTCATAGTCAAGAGTAGAAGGCTTCAAATCATTTCATGCTTGGGTCGTGACAGGCTTTGTGAAAGACAGTTGTGTGTGACAGGAACTCATCTCAAAACAGCCTAAGTGTCAAAGGCACGTTACTGGTCACTAAATTACAAAGTCAGCTTGGTTTCAGACTGAACTGGGTCCAGGGTTCACATGGGTCATTGAACGTGTGTGTGTGTGTGTGTGTGTGCACGCGTGTGTGCACATGTGTGTGTATGTGTGCCACCTCCATCTCCTGGTTCAGTTTCTAGCTGCCTGGGCAACATTCTGAGGCCAGCTTTCTCTCTCTAGACCCTCTCTCATAAAGGAAGCCTTCTCCCTAGCTTCTCAACTGACCCCTACAGGGCTCTGTAGGCCATCCGCATGGATTACTTGCCTGTACCTTGGGATGACCCTAAGGGGGTGAGGCCAAGGGCCCCACACTAGGGAGCAGTTCACAGTGGGAACATGTGGGGAGGTCAGTAAGGGACATTACTAGCCAGAGTACTGGAACACAATTACCCCCAGTGGATACTCTGGGCTCCTGGGCACAGGTAACTCCTGGAGAAACTGGCATCAGCAATTCTAGGGAAGGGTACAAGTCCACAGGCACAGCAGACTCCAACACCACAAGATCAAGATATTGGGGATGTCATTAAGGGTTCAGGTGCTTTCTGACTCAGTGTCAACTCTATCCAAAGTCAAGTCTTCTTCACTATGACTGCCAGGGACATTTAGGAGCCACAGCTTCATGTCCTCAGCTAGCAACACAGGGTAAGAAATGCCTCTCTCTGGCAAGATTGGTAAAACCTTTACTGTTCTGAACTTATAGCAGAGGAGACTGGTAGCAGACAGATCGATTGAATATAGTCCAAAAATGGGGGGGGGGCAGAAAAAAAGTAGTAGAGAGAAGTGGACAGAGGGAAGTTAGGTTGCACTTCAGCAGACCTCAGGGCCATGAAGGAGTGGGCAGTGGTTGTTGGGGGAGCAGAGTTCTGGGCAGAGGGAACAGCAAGTGCACAGGCCTGAGGCAGCATCTGTAGCACGCTTGGCAGTGAGCAGGTGACAGGAGTGGCAGGCAGTGAGGAGAGCAGGACTGGGTCACATGGACTCCAGCAGGCTTTGCAAAGATGCTGTACTTACTCTGAGTCAGAGGTTAGGTTCCTGACAACAGAAGACATCACTGAAGCACTAGGTGGCAGAACCCCTGTCCCTGGCCCTGCCCAAATCTAACTAACTCTTCCTTCCTGTTTTCCAGGCTATGTACATGTTCTATGCCCTGGCCATTGTGTGTGATGACTTCTTTGTCCCCTCCTTGGAAAAGATCTGTGAGGTAAGCACCTTGCATGCTACACTCTCGGAAGTGGCAGCCGCTTCCATGAGGTCCTGGGCTGTGTTAGCGGCAGGTGTCTGCACACCGAGAGAAAAGGCTGACATCTGCACAGAAGCTGCCTCTGTCCGTTTAGAGGTTCAGGATGCCAGTGGACAGCTGGACTCAGATCTGCAACTGGTCATAATGCTGCTGCTACTCGTGTCCCTTGGTGTCTGTGGGCACTTGGTCCCAGGACACTTAGCGATCCATAATCCATGGATGTCCAAGTCCCGTGCGTAAAATGGTACAGTATCTCCAAAACCTATGCGTGTCCCCCGTCCACTTTAAATCACCTCTAGGTTACTGACACCAGTACAGTGGAAATGCTACATAGATAGAGATTCTATTTTCCTTTTGTAGTGCTGGGGATTAAATCCAGGGCCTTGCACGTGCTAAGTGAAACACTCCAGCATTAAGCTCCATCTCCAGCACTATACTGTGCTGTAATGACAAGATAAAATCTGTACATCTTCAACCCATCGGCAATTATTTTTCAAATGTATTCCTTGCACCTTTGGTCGAATATGCAGGTTGGGAACCCTCGGAGACGAAGGCCCACCATGCTCCTGTCGCACTTCCCTGCTTTCTTTGCCTCCTTGTGCTGCCCTTTTCTCACGTCTTCCACCTCCTTCCCTTTCCTTATGCCTCCACAGCCCTCACTCACCCAAATCTCCCAGCCAATGTCCTCTCTGGGCGTCACAGAAATGTCCCATGTGAAGGGCCAGAAGGCCTGGAGGTGAGGAACTCAGAGGGCCGAGGTGAGGAGAGCGGCCACTGCTGTGTTCTGGTCATCACACTGAACACCAAGCTGAGCTGCACTTTGACCCCTTTCATTTAAAAGCCTCAGCCTGTGCAGAGCTCTCTCATTCTCCTGCCTCTTTGATCTTTTTGTTGGCTCTGAAATGTACTTTCCTTTACCTACAAGCTGTGCCTTTGGTTTAGGTATTCATGATTCCAAGTCAAGAGCTCTGTCAGACACACCTGTCCCCGACTCTGCAGGTCTGGAGTGACCCCAGGGAAGGGCCAAAGTTTGCAACTCCACTCAGTCCCTAGGTGATGCTGAGGCTGCTGGTCTGGAAGCCACCCTTGGAGAAACTTTGACTTATGCAGCCCCTCCTGCATCCTGGAAGCTGTGGATTTTCTATGCAGATAAATAAATGATCATTGTATGATAGCCTCAGAAAGGTCACGGAGATGGGACCCTCTGTGTGGTGACAGTAGGATAAGGAATTTGAGGTGTGTCCAGATGCCCCTGTCACAGTGATTCAGCCTAGGTGCAGGGTCATTGTGTGTCACAAGGGAGGAAAAGCCCAGACCTGTAACTGAGATCTGCTGTGATCTCTGAAATGCAGGTACCTCTTGGTGTCCATAGTTCCAGGGCCCATGTCAATGCCAAAACTTACACCTGCTCACATCCCTTGTATAAAATGAGCATGGTGATTGCTTGAGACCAACTGCTGGGCCATGTAAATTCCTTTCTGAAATAGTCTTTCATGGCTGGGGGTAGAGACTCATTGGTTTCAAGCAGTTACTATGGATACGACGCACTCGCCTGTGCACATTGCATCTCTCATTGACCTACATTGCTGAATACACAGCAGAATGTGAATACACAGAGCTATGTGGACTATATTTAAACTGTATAAACTATCTATGGTACGAATATCGTGGAGATGCTAGGTCCTGCTATGTTGTTATTGTTCAAAATAACCAGAAGGAATCTGGACATAGTGTAGACTCAATTTTTTTCTGGACATTTTCCATCTGAAGTCGGTCAAATCGATGGATGTGAAAACCAGGACACAGCGGGGCCAACTATACCAGCATCTGGCAATTCATTCTTCACTCAAGGCAAAGCCGCTCTGTCCTTTTCCCACGCCACATCTCTACTGTTAAGAGCAAAGTTACTGTAGTCTAGAAATAAAAATTCGACTGTCAGCATGTGTCCTATTTAACTGAGGAAACACCCAGAACCAGCAAGAGGGACACTGTCTTGGAGGAAGAGGCTTAGTTACTATAAGTGGCAAAAGAGAGGACAGGAGTGATTTTTTTAAAAAATGAAAGGCTAAGAGAGGAGGAAAAGAAACTAAAATGTTTAGTGGAGGGGAAATTTATTGGACCTCTGATGTACCAGAAACTGGCTCAGCTGCTAAAGGAGTGTGGTATGGACAGGCTCATTTCTCTTTAGCTCTGAAACTTTACCAGGTGACTACAGTTATCTTCTCTTTAGCAAAAATGAAGCCAGGCTCTGAGGTGTGGGGCAGCTCACCCAGCTCACAAAGCTGCTTGGTACTGGAGGAAAACTGTAAACCCAAGGCAGGACCCCGGGCTTGGTGTTAGTTGCCCTTCACTCCACAAGACGAGTTCGTACCAGCCATCAGGGCTGGTAGACATGGAAGAGGGGCCCCTTTCCCCAGCTCTCCCTGCTCCCACCCCAAGTCCAATGTTAGGAGCAAGGTCAGTTTAGCAAGAGCAGCACGGCTGTCTGCACAGACTCTAATCAGCCCTGATTATGGAGCAGGCTTCCACCTGTGAGCCATGGGTGGGCAGAGGACAGAGCTGTCTGTTCAGAGATCCCAGAGGTTCATAGCTCCAAGGCCTGTGACCACATCCCCCTGGGGTTATGGCTTCTCACAAGATGAGGGGACCATGGCACTTTCCATCCACCCATGGTGGCGGAGGCTTTCTTGGCATGCCTTTACCAACCCAGCCTCCTTCTGGTGATGATAGCGGCCTGTATTCAGATATTGCACCTAGACTGAAGTTCAGGTGGGGCAGAGAAATCAAAAGGGTGTTTTCAGCTTTTGTGAATGATGATTTTGAAAAGCAATCTGCATGATTCAAACAAATCATAGCTGGGGGTAGATTCTTACTGTTCTGATATACTTTGAAATCACTTGAATCAGTTGAAATCAGAAAAAAATGCAGGGCTATGGAGAAGCAAGAGAAAGGAAAGGGGAATAGAGCTTTGAGGACAGGGCCAGATCCTGGTGTTTGCAAAGTTCCTGCTCCTTGTCAACATTGTCCCTGTCTCAACCTCAGTTTCCCCTTTTCCGTTGTGTGAAACAGTGAGGTGGCATCTTGAGACATGTGAAGGTGTCCGAAGCAGCCCTGTGAGGAGGACAGAGGACTCAGCTGCTGTGAAATGGAGGTGGGAGGGGGCCTCTTGGGATCAGCAGCATGAACACCAGTCAGGAAGAAAAGGGCTTGTTGTTCTAGGGGGCTGGGAAGCACCCTGAGGCTGCCTGAGGCTGGGCAGAGGCTCGTGGAGGAAAGACGATGTTGGACAGAGAAGGAGGGAAGCTCAGGGAGATTTCCAGGGCCACAGGGGGACTTTCTAAGCAGTAAGAGTGACAGTGGACACAGGGCATGGCCCATCACATTTACAGAAAGCACTGAGCTGCGCTCTGCCCAGGCCACGCACAACACAGGGCTGCGGGCAGGGGGAGCGAAACATAGCCCAGCACGGTCCTTGTCCCCCACCCTGCGGAGGCTGCAACCCACAGAGCAGCTGAGAAGCCTGCAGTCCGCCTGCATGACCACATGCCCTGCACCCACACCTGCAGATGCAGATGGAAAATGTTCTCTAAAAAGTGCACTGCACTGAGTGTGTATGAGCTTCATTCAGTCATAATTCCCTGAACACCACAGGAATAGATACTCATGTAGCATTTTCTTGGGATTCAGAGTTGTAGGAAATCGAGAGGTGATGTACAGTACCCAAGAGGATGTGCGTAGGTTACATACATGGACTATGCTGTGTTACAGATGTAATTTGAGCACGTATAGGTTAGGGCTTCCACAGGGTCTCCTGGAGTCAGACCTTTGCATGCCAAAGGCTGACTGCACTTGGTGGGAGAAGCTGGCAAGTGCAGAAAAATGGAGTCCCCAGCTGGGGACCCATGGTGGGCTGGAGAAGCAGCTTGGAGGGAAGGCCATGCTGGCAAAGTATCTCAAGAAAGAGTATTTGGTCGGAAAGCAGTGGCAAGCATCCCCTTGGGGAGCCCTGGACGTCACACAGGAAGTCAGAAACTGTTCCCTGCTCAGGAGGGAGCTGGGGAGACTTCCTGTGACTGTGTCATGATGGATAGAAACCACAAGACATAGAGTCCCCCTCCCCAATAATTCTGAAGCTGTCACTGGGGCTGGAGTGGATTGGGGATGAGAGAGAGGGAGTAGAGGGAGATAGAGAGGAAGCAGAGGCCAGCTGCATGGAGAGAGAGGGGAACAGGGTCCTTGTCTGGGTCTCCAGGGCCTGTGAAACTGGTACCTGTTTCCCATATAGCCACACCTTCCAAAGTCCAGCCCATCTTGGGATTTCCTGAGCCCCTCGCCAGGAAGTGTGAAAAGCACAGCCAAGGGCCCAGAATCCCATATTGAAACCCTCTGTTGGGCTCCTGTCACTACCTGTCAGTAGAGCTGGCTGTCCCCACCACGGCTGCACGCTGGCTGCCCCCACCATGGCTGCGCCCTGACCTTGAGCACCTGAGCATCTGGAAAGGGAGGCTGTGGCCCCCAGACCAGCAGGGTCTGCTCTGAGCCTCCAGGAGGGAACTGGCTACTTCCCGGGTTGTGGTAGAGGGCAGGGAAGCTACTCAGCCCCTAGTGTGTGTTCGCCTTATAAATCCCCTATTGTTGTAACAACTAGAGTGACCTGGAGGTCCGCTTGTGGCCTGTCTCACCCTGTCCTACTCCATCCCAGGTCCCCAGGCCACTCTGCCACTCACTATGTGAAAATCCAGGACAGGGCTGGGGGACTCAGAAGCGTGACCTCAGTGACACCCCAAGGCTTGCACTGATCACCGTGAGCCTGCTGCCTCACTTAATCCAGGGTCATTGAATTATTGTAAAATTCAGGATATTTTGCATACAGATCTGGATTGCTGGCACCTCCTTTGAAATCAGAGTACAGCCGGCAGGAAGGCAAGAAGGAGCCAGGGATCACCAGGGCCGTGAGCCACAGCTCTGCCCCTCCCTGTCATCCAGGGGCCCCAGGGCCCTTGGACTTGGTCACTTGAAGCTTCGGGACCTTTGATTCTCGAGGGCCGAGGTTCTCGGAGAAAATCGTGAGCTCTGCAGGGATAGAACCCAGCCCCAAGTCTCTCAGAAGCCCCCAACTGCCCTTCTCTGGGGGAGTCATGGGCAGCTCTATCCCAGGAAAGTCCTCCTCACCTGTGTCTGTCTTTGCTCCTCTGCAGCGCCTGCACCTCAGTGAAGATGTGGCGGGGGCCACATTCATGGCAGCGGGCAGTTCGGCTCCAGAGCTGTTCACGTCGGTCATAGGTAAGTAATGAGTTGGGGCCCCTCAGCCTCTCCCAATCTGAGAGAAAAGGGCTCTGGGGACAGATGGTCCCTGAAAAGGACAGTCTGCTGCAATAAGAAATGAGAGTCCAGGGTCCCCACAGGACACTGGCCTCTCCCAGCCACTACCCTATGCAAGGGGTGTTTTAACTGTGCATGAAAGACCCCTTTAGGACCTGGGAACAGCAGCACATGCAGAGGGTCCCCCTGTCCCCTGAGGGAAGCAGCAGCCACCACAGCAGTCTAACACTGGGTCTGTGTTCCAGGTGTCTTCATCACCAAGGGCGACGTCGGTGTGGGCACCATCGTGGGCTCCGCCGTGTTCAATATCCTGTGCATCATCGGTGTCTGTGGGCTCTTTGCGGGGCAGGTAAGACTGGCAGCTCTTTGCCATCTGAGGCAGAGGTTGTCCTGCTGGAGCACGACCCTCCCCCAAGGACCCAGCAATTGAAGTCTCTTCAGCCAAAACTAGAAACTGTGCGCCACTGTATTTGTTCTCTAGGTTGATGGAATGGAGAATTTCCGGGTCTGCGTAAATAATGAACCAACCTGAAAGTTGTAGATTACAGATGTGAACGTGTCAGCCTCATTTCACATGTTATTGAACCACACTAGAATGATCTGAAACACTTTTAGTATGGTCTGGTGACAGAAGAAATAAAATAAATGAGAAAGATCAGAGAAGAGACAGACTTCTCTGCTAAACACTTGGAGCCTTTGGCTTAGGATGCAGATTTCTTCCCACAGAGATGGAGGATTTGAGGTCCATGTTTGCCTTAGCTTTCTGGGGGCAGACGTGCTTTTCAGGGCTGCTGTTTTCCTGGAGACTATTCCCCTGCTGGGGCTGTTCTGGGGTCTGAGTTCTTGATGACTGTGGGCATCTATTTTGGAGAGTTGAGGGATCTCCCCGAAGTCACCTAGGTGTGAGGCTGAGCCAGGAGCACTGGGTGTTGGAGCAGCTGTGAACAGACTGCAGGTTTGCAGCTGTCAGGTGGTTCTGAGGTGCTAGTTTCTCCAGAGAGATTTACTCAGAACAGTACAGTCTGAGTCCTGACCAAACACTCAAGACTGTCCTCTGGAAAAGGCGATTTCCAGAAGTTAGCAGAGGTGACTACCTGTGATATCCAGGAGCCTGGTGAACCTAACACCTGGTTAGCAGCTCCTTGTAGTGGGCAGAGTGTCCCACTACAAGTCAGGGTGAAGGACTAGATGTGCTCCTGGCAGCCTTGTCATCCCCCTTGCCAGGGCCCCGTCTCTCCGAGGTGGGCCCCAGTGTCTCTGCACAGGGTGCACTGTGGACCACTGCTCTCCCCACAGCCACCAGCCCTGTATGCCCTGATTGTCTGGGTCTGGGCTGCCTGGTGTGTGGGCGACCAGTCAGGCAACAGTCAGAGGGTGCCTTGATCATTCGGGAATCCGCTCCAGGTCCCTAGGTGGACAGGGTCCTTCCAATGAGAGGCTCCTGGACAGACATTTCTGTTCATGATGACTGAGCTCTGCCCGATTCTCTAGGTTGAACATTTTCAGTTTTCTAATCCTTTTTACTCAGGGATCTGTTGTCTAGATTTTGTGGACACACCTTCAGATGCTTTTCAATTCTCCTGTGTACCTGGAGAATTAAATTAAATGCTAAAATTTATTATAGGAAAAAGCACATGACGATTAACCTCTACCCCCAAATCCTACCCCTCACAATGCATACACTCTTCCCACCCTTACAGACGCTTTCTGCAGCAGCTCTGGAGGCCTCTTTCCTGAGTGTCTTTATAAGGTGTGATCCAAAATAGAGTGAATGTTGCTGCTGAAAACCATCCAGTGGACAGGCAGCTCATAAAAACATGACACTGCATCCTCCTCCACCCTATTCTGGATCTGGCACCATGTGATTTCTGGCTCCTCCCCAGAGGCAGAGGAGGAGCCATTTGACTAAAAGTAGAAATGACCAGGTGAGCCTTTTGAATGGATTCAGGATACAGAGATAACTTTGGCAGCATAGCTGAAGACACAAAAGAATATCCAGAGCTGCTGCAGGCAGTGACAGGAACCGTGGGCTAAGTGCACTCGTGGTGCAGGGGAAGATTGAGGGGGATTCACGGCAGTGCACCTGCTATTGTGGGATTTTTTAATGTAAACAGGCATCATATTTTTCAATCACACCACGTGTGTGGTGAGCCCTGAAAACCTCACTCTACCTTTGCATACTGCATGGTTGACAGGCCCCCAGTCCCCCTCTGCCTGACCCATCTCACCACTTTGCTGACTGATGTGAATTGTGTTGCACCCCAGGCTGCTGCTCTGAGCACTCTCTGAATTAGCATTGTCACCATCAGTGTGACTATTAGGCCAGCCCCTTATTAGTGTTGTCATGTTGTCATTAGTCATTTGTACCTGAAGCGAGCCCGGAGGAGATGAGATACTGCAGAGGAATAAAGCCAGTCTGGGCCGTGCAGAAACCACCCAGGTGAGCGTCGGTGAGGAATTAGCAACGGTAGCATGCACAACCTGGTCAGAGCACCTGCATCAATGGATGCAGCTGCAGCTGCGGGGACTCAAACTTCAGCAATAGTAGCCATCTGTCCCGTGTCCCCTCCATAGAAGGGCTCCACTGGCTTACATCAGGAACCACGTGACTGCAGAAAGAAGTGGCCGCTAACAGAGTGCTATGAGAACCAGCCACAGGATTCTGGCGCCAGGCCTTTCTTCCAGCTTTCCTTGTCCTGTGCCTGCGTGGAGATTTTGAGGCCTTCTGGTTGTATTTTTCTGGGTTTTGTAGAATCCCTGAAGTCTTTACAGAGGAAGCAAATGATGTGCTGGAAGGAACATGGGCTGGAGGATCAGACAGGCCTGGGGTTGAATCCTGCCTCTCCTTTTGCCGGCTAAGAGATCGGAGAATCCATTCCAGCTCTCAGGCCAGGCTTCTCCTCTGCAGGTTCAGGTGGGTGTCAGCACCCTGACTCCCTAGTGGTATCATAGATCTGAGACCTGGGTGCTAGGGGCACCAGGTACACATGGCCCATCGTGGGTCAGTACAAGTCAGACCCATCAGCAGTCTCAGGAGTCTCCAGTCCCCGGAGTGCTCACCACCAAATTCCACCACCGCACCCTGCAGTCTGCTCATGGCCCTTGACACCAGTGTCTGACAGTTCCACAGAACTGAGGGTGGGACAGACAGGGAAGGTGAGGGAGAAGCCCTTCTAAACGGAGATCAAAATGAGGTATTTAGAGGACGCCCCCCATGCACGGGTGCTCACTTCCGGACTCTTTTCAGTGGGTAGAGAAGGAATCTTGTAAGACACAGAAGCTGCCAGCCTTGCACATTCAAAAGCCTTCCTCGATGCCACTGGAGCTGTGGAATGTTACGGCAGAGGATGGAGACTGGGAATTGAAATGATTAATAAATCCAGTTGTGGGTCTCACTTAGCATTATTATTTACGTGGATCTGCACTTTCATGTGGCTGGGAGAATTATTGGTGAGCACCCGGGGGGCCTCTCTCTCTCCTGCATTCCGACATAAAGGGCAGTACAGGACAAAGTCTGTTGCCCATCTGAAATTAAAGTAATTAAGCCGTAGGTTTGAGCTCCTGTCTCAATTAGGGTTTTGATGAATTCAATGTAATTAAATGTCTGCTGTATTTGTAGTTTGCAAACATACCCTGTACTTGTGTTTGCCTAGGGTGCTTTGCAGAGTTTTATGGGACAGGGAGGAAATTGCTTCTTAGAAGGTGGCTCAGAGAGTGGTTCTTGGCAACTCCACATGACATTTAAGAGCCAAGGTCCTACCAGTTTTCTTTATTTAAGAACAAAGGATAAAAGCAACAGAAAGAAAAAATGCCAAGCTCATGTACTTTGCATATTGCTTTGAAATGACTTCATGCCAATTTCTTAAAACAATGTGCTTGTAAATTTAAATCCACCATTCTGAGCATGCTAAGCTTTAAATACATAACCACAAACAGAGAGTAAACAGTTTAACTGCATCCCAGATTAGGTCTTCCTATTCGGGTTATTGCAGCTCGGCAGATGGCTCCAGTTTATCATCAGTCATCATCGGCACAGTGGCCCTGGCCACCTCCTAACGTGCCTGATGTTCTCTGGCAGGGAAAACTCCTCTTGACTGAGTTTGCCAATAACACCCTGTCCCTCCTTCAGCAGTACCTGGAGGTTGCACCTCTGAGCTGGCACTTGCCCTCCTCCAACTCTTTCACAAGGAGACTCAGCAGGTGTTCAAGTACAAGTTGAAAAGAGGCCCCAGAAAAACACCCCCCACCCAGGACATTGAGAAAATGAGGTAGGGAAAAGAAGGTAGCCAAGACAAGTGTGTTAGCAAACAAGGTATCTCACATGGGACTCAATTCTGGGGCACCTGGGTAACGGTGTGGCACACGGATGCATATGTGGTCTCATATACAGGCTGGGGAGCAGGGTGTTTATCCACCCACTTCCATCTCCTGTTGATTAAGGACTCCTCCAAGGAATGTCACTTCTTCAGCGTTCCAGCCTGCTGGGCTCAGGCAAGGTGGACCTTGGGATCCAGAGAAGACCTCTGGCAGAGTGACATAGGGACAGGCCACTGAAAGGCTCTAAAGGAGGTAATGGTGAGGAGCTAGGAATGGGCCCACAAAGTATTCTCTAAACTCAAGAGCAAGCCCTTAAAGTTAGCCACCTGTTGGGTCCCATCTTCAACCCTGATGAAGGAACCATAAGCGTTAATACCAGGGAGACAATTAAGAGTCTGGGACCAAAACATCTTGGATTTATAGAATTTCCTCTGGTGTTAAAAATAACAGTTTCCAGCCAGGCATAGTAGTGCATGCCTACAACCCCAGAACCCAAGAGGCTGAGGTAGGCAGATCACCCTGCTTTCAAAGCTAATCTGGGATACAGAATGAATTCAAGGTAAGCCTGAACTGCATTGTGAGATCCTGTCTTAAAACAAACAAAAATAACCAGCTACTGTTTATTAAGCTTCTCCTATGTGTGGACATCACAGATGATACTCCATAAATACTTGCAGAAATACACTTGCTGAATTTTAAGGTAATATGAGCTTTATTGACAAGAAAGGAGATGGATTCTGGGGGAGAGAGGTGGATGGGGTCTATGGAGATGGAAGGCTAGAGTTGATGTAAATACTGACTGAGAAATCCATTCTCTTTCCAAATGGGAAGCCTATGATTTAACAAGTCTCCAGATGTAATCATTGCATTCCTGTGATTAGCCTGAGATTTTGTTGTTCTTCAAAAGTTTGGAGTAGGGGCTCTGGGGACAGTGCAAAGAACAGACATGTCAGCAAGATGGTACTGACCCAAGATCAATGATGCAAACAGCCTGACCATGTGCATCTGAGACCTTCTCTTCTCATCATATGGCATCTGCCACAGTGGTCTTGGGTGCCCCCAAACAGATGGAAGGGTCAAACACATCAGGGACCCATAGACCCTGCCCAGGTTGCCCTGAACACTTCGATTCCCAACCTGCTGCTCCCCCAACAAGCCCATCATATCACCTATGATGTCCCAACCCTGGGAGTCACTCTCAAACTGGAGTCTGAGGAAGGCAAGACTGAGAGCCACACCACACATGGGCCAAGTCTAAAAGTCTGGGTTGCAGGCCTGCCCTCCTCTGTACAGTGAAGGTGGGTGTGCAGGAGATGAGTGCCTGGCAAGGGACTCAGGCCCAGGTGCAGGAGAGGCCTCCTCCAGGATGTGTGGTAAAAGGTCAGTACTGAACCTGGAACACTGTTCTCTCGATGCCCAACCCTCCAGCTGACCGGCAAAGCAATCTTCTGCTGTCCCTCAAAATTTTTCCCCTTCACTCTTCCCACCCTGTCCATCAAGGGCAGGTCCCAGCAGGGCCCCAATCTTGATCTTCCTCACAGATACTGCTGTTCCCAGGCCCAGAGTTCCGTCGAGGTCACCGCCCATCTCTGACCTGCTCCATTTAGATCGCCTCTGCAGCTCCAGCCAAGATTTCTGGTAGCTTTGATGTTGGCTCATCCAACTTGTTCCTGGCTCATTCTACCTCTTTGAACTATCTCCTGAAATTAGATCTAGTCAGTTTCAGGTAACAAAACACCCCACCTCTCACTAGCTTCTCATATGTATTGAAGTTATTGATGCCATTGAAAAGTGTAGAGGAAAGCAGATGTCAGCTCTGCTGCGATCAGGGCGCCAGCCCCACTGTTACTGTCTCATCTCTGTGTGCTCTGCACACCTCCTCACACCACCTTTCCTTCGCAGCAGAACATGGCTGTGGCCTCATGAGCACACACACACCACACTGGCCAGAGAAGAGGATGAGAATGACTCCTTGCCCATACCTCTTTCCAGCTTCTGCTTAGCATCAGCAAATACAAATGAGTGGGGGCCCAGCAAGGCAGTCTGACCAAGGCTTCTGGCGAGGAACTGGCGTCCCAAGCGCTTAGGTTACAGAGAGCCTCCCACCCATTTCTTTCTGCTCTCAGAGATAACACTGATCAGCTCCACCCTGGACGTGTGGCTTTGGACCCCCAGTTCTTACACAAAGCAGAGACAGGAGAAAGAGTGAAGTCCCTGCAGTACTGGGTCACTTGACGCCTGTGTTCCCTGGGCCAGTGTCACCCAGATGGTCAAATGCACGCAGATCTGCAATAGTTTGTGTGAACATAACCCCACTTTTATTTTTCTTATTTCCTTTTCTCCCACCATCCCTCCCCCGCCCCAGCCTCTGCCTCCTTTTACTTAGAAAATAAACTGGGAGTGAGATTATGGGGTCAGGTGGGAGGCACGTTTGTAAGAGCTGCTGAACCCTCTTTCCAAAGTCACTCAACCTTTTTCCGTCGCGCCACAGCCTGTGAGGTCCCAGGTGCAGAGACCCTCAACAGCGCTCGATGTGGTTCATTTAGCTTTGCTTTGTCTCGCTGTAGTTTCAGCCTTTCTAGAGCTAAGCTGCAGCTTGCCTTGCTTTTCCTTCTGTTCCTCAACGGCTGGGAGCACGCATCCTTTCACCTGCCTGTGTGCCAGCTCCTTGGGCGAAATGTCTGTCCCAGCCTTTGCCCGTGTGTTAATGGGGCTTCTGTCTGCTCCACTGTTGTCTCTAAATCATCACATTCGACCACTCCTCCGAGTCCTTCTGCTCAATTTATTTTTATTTCCAAATCGATAGGGAGCAGGGCCACTAGAAATGATGGCGCGTGGCAGCAGCCGTGTTGTATTAGTGCTGTTGCTCACACATGGGTTTAGAGAGAGAGGCTGAGCCACAGCACACACCATCCATGTGGAAGACAAGGATGCGGTCACTTACCTTGTGTCCAGCAAACTCGGGAGCGAGTCATTGAGGGCTGCAATGTATCTTCCTAGAAACGGGATGGGCATCTGTCACTTCCATGCTGTCAAGCTTCAAGTTGCTCTTGGAAAATGAGCTTTGGGTCACTGCCTATGTCCTTGGCTCCAATTATCAAAGCACAGTAACACCACTGCCACAACCACTGCAGCTGAGGGCCCACAGAGGAGGGAGCCAGTGTTTTGGACACAATGTCTTTCTCTCCAGAACACAGTGCTCTCCACCCTGTCTTCCCGCACAGACAAGCGGGGCTCTTGTGGGAAGCTGCTAAGTTCCTCCAGCCATAGTGAGCCCATGCCAGGCCACCCCACAGGAGGAGCTGAGTGTGGAGCTGAAAGAGGAGCAGAATGAGGACAAAAGCCAGGGTGGCTGACAGATGCCGGTTCTCTTTTATATTTCTCCCCCAGCAGCGCTTGCCTGGTACCCGGCACTCACAGCTTTATGTGTACTGCTCAGTCTTGGTCCTCAGGTAGATCTCTGGGGAGAACATTGTGCAAAAGAGGAAAATAGGCTCGTGGTGATTCAGTGATGTGTCAGTCACATGTGATGAGGCACCAGGCATCACACAGATTTGTGAGTTCTGTTTCAAGCCTGGATCCAGGAGCAACCTAAGTCACAGATCTCACACACCAAGCCACAGTTGTCCCCACCATCCCTTAGCTGCTAGATGCTTCCTCACCACCACAAAGCCCGGGTTTGAGATGTCTCTGATGAGCTCTGTGGAAGCTTCAAGGTAGACCTAAGCATCCCAGCACTGGGCACAAAGACTCTAACCTTCAGCCCCAGGTGGGGCCTGTGTACCAACACGAGGAGGTGAGGAATCTCAGTCATGGCCATGTTGCACCACTACAGGGTCCATCGTCGGTGGAAAGGTCCCCATGGTGAAGATAATGGAAATACAAGATGGTCTTGAAGGTGTGTACAGCGGAAGGACCCCTCCCCAGCCTTACCTCCTGCCCACCCACCACCCTCCCATCTGCACGGGCACTCCATGAGCACCACACTGTGGGTCCAGGCAGCTGCAGTCCGGATGTCCACAACACGATCCAGAGCCAGCACATAAACCTGAGGTCCCTGCACTGTCTTTGCACAATGTCCACAGAAGGTGGTTTCTCTCTTTGACAGCTGTGAATTTAAAGTCAGGTGAATACTCCATTTGCATGTCCTTCTTTGAACAGTAAGTTCAATCCTCAATTAAGCAAATATTTGCCGAGTGCCTGCTATGCACCAAGCACTGCTCTACACACCAGCAGGACTCCAGTGAAAAATTCTAGAATTTGGATCCAGGCTGTCAAATGTCCGACAAGTACTGATCGTTGTACAGGGGTGGGTAGCAGGAGAATGGGTGGATAGATACTAAGATAAGGAGAAGGTATAGTGCATCAACAGTGCATTAATGCTATAGGAAAAATTTAAAAGCATATTGAGGGTGGCAGAGAGTTCACCCTTAATGAGTGAGGAGGCACGAAAAGTACCGTCGGTCATGGCTGTTCAGCTGACCTGTGATAAGAGATGCCTGACTGATATGGCGCCTTAGCACCAGACAGGGGAGAGTGGACATCTGCTTAAAGAGAGTCCGCAGTGCCCGCAGCCTGCCACACATGTGCTCAGGAGCTATCAGCTGTTGCCTGGGTATTTAATGGATGTGAGGAAGAACGTTTCAGTCTGCCACCAGGTGCACCGAAAAAGACCTTAGGAGAGGGGCTGGGGATTTAGCTCAGTGGCATAAGCACCTGCCTTGCAAGCAGGCGGTCGTGAGTTCGATCCCCGGTACCGATAAAAAGAAAAAAGAAAAAAAAAAAAAAAGTGTAAAAAAAAAAAAAAGACCTTAGGAGAGATGTCTTGGGTAGCAGGACAGGCTGGCTGGTGGGGAAGGTAGAGGAGAGGATTTAGCAAGGTGGTCAGGAGTAGGGTCCTGGAGGAACCCCACATTGTGAAGACAGTGCCATAGGAGGATTAGGAGAAGAAAGTTCCTGGGAAAGGAAGAGTAGGTGAGCAGACAAGAACAAACCTGGTATGTATCTGCATCAGATGTAAAGAGGGGCAGCATGGTTGAGAGAGAGCCAGAAAGTGTGGCAGGAGCCTATTGGTGTTCCTAGGAGGCACGGTGAGGACTGGGGGCCGTGGGAAGCCGCTGACAAGTTTAACTGGGAGTAGCACTTTGTTCGGTTTACACTTTGGGGAAAATCACTCGAGCTGCTTGGTGGGCAGAGGACTCCATGAGGACAGGATGGTGGCAGGGAGACCAACTATCTCTGTGATCCTTGTGGCAGTTTTCAGCAGTGAGGCCAGAAGTGGCTGCTGGGGCTAGACTACGTTTTGGAGTTGGGATGGTTAAATCAATGAAAATCATGATGGTGCTTATCCTGAGCATCATGAGTATGTCGTGAGGTGTTTCTCAATTCTGCTGATGACTGCAGCTTGGCCTTGAGCCATCGGGAGGGTAGGCAGTCTGTCTTTCAACAGACTGTGAAGTTCTGTGTGGCAGATCCAGGGACTTGGGAGCGTCACTCAAATAAGTCATGAGGTTGTTGGTCAGCTGGTCAGTCCTTCGGTTTTTTTGGCCACTGTCTCACTATGTAGCCCAGACAGACCTCAAACCATAATCTGTCTGTATTAGCTGGCTCACCATTGGGATTTCAGGTGCATATGCCACGCCTGGCTGAGATTTCCTTTTCTAATTAAATATCAACTTTTAATTTTAATTACGAGAATGCAACTTTTAAATAAAAGCTCGAGCAGCTTCTATTACTCACTAACAGCCCTGCCCAGCCTCCCCAAGGGCCCAAGGCTCCGGAGCCGGCCTCCTTTCAGTGGCATTTGTGGGAAAAGCGCTGGCTGGCCACTTCCAGATCCTCACAGACAGAGGCCTGTGCCCTGGACAACACCGTCCATCTCAAGGTCAACCTGTCTTTGTGAATTTCAATTTGGCAAAGTTTCAAAGACCTCTGGTGCGTAGGGCAGGACCCGCTCGCTGTCTCTTCCTCTCATGCCACCCTCTCCTTTCCTGGGCAGCCAGGGCCTGGCTATTTTATCAGTGTGCAGTAGGCCACAAGACCATCTCCTGTTGTCCATCCTAGGTTCATGTGATCCCACTGGGCCATGTCTCCCCTTGCTAACTCAGCATGCAATAAAGACTCTGCAATTTTAAAATGGAAAGCAGAAGAGGCAACCAAGGGCGAGTGTGTGGAAGATTTGGTTTTGTTGTTTTAAGCACTTTTCTAGTCCTATCCTCGACCCAGGCCAGTGGCCTTTGGCATTTATGAGGTGAGACTCCTGTATCTCCCTGCTCCTGCTATCGTTTTTCCCTGCAGAAGTTCAGCCCTGCATCTCAATGGGCTCGGCCTGAACCTGCAAAGTCATTCACCTGTCAGATCCCATGCAGACCTGCAGACTGTGCAGAGTAGCGGGGGAGCTCGCTGACTGATAGCTGGCCCTCACTGGCACAAGAGGGTAGACAACCTCCCAACCAAGAGGCCACTTACATAGCAGCACATTCCTCCTCTTCCCTGAATATGCATGAGCTGCCACTCCCTGGGAGATGAGAATGAAAGCCAGCCTCGGTGTCTCATTAGCTTGAGACTTCTTTTCTACAAGACAGAATTGTGGCAGCAGTCAGGGCATGGAACACAGAATGGGCACATTTGATGTGGTCACCAGCGGCCAGGAGACCAGGGTTTGGTGCAGCTGGTAGACAGTGTCAGACCCTTGACACCACCTTTCCACGTCTGGATCATTTTGCACCACAGTTCGTTTCTCCACTCTCACTCTGTCTTGGATTAGCAAACACAAAGTTTCTAGAACACGTGTGTCCCCTACCCCATGATGTCTTTTTCTTTGTTTTATAAAAAACAATATACAGCTCTCTTTCTTCTCTTCTCGATTATTATTTGTTTTTATTTTAAATTAAAAATGACTTTTCTGTTAATAGTTAATCTTAACTGAGAGCTCAGCTGAGTTAACATGAATTGTATATATTAACTTGTTTAATCCTTATATCAACTCCATGGTACAGGGACTCTTAAATGAGGGTGTGGAGGGAGGGAGAAAACTCATCCTGGGTCACATAGCCAGGAGCAGCGGAGCCAGGACTTGGAGCCAGGTGGGTCAGTCCACAATGTGGGTTCTTCTCCGTGACTGTGGGAGCCGAGGCAGTTGTGGCCACGGGCTGTGGTAGCAGGTGTGAAACACATCTCCTGAGCTAGGAAGGGATCCCCTAGGTTGAGTGCAGTTCATCCCCCTGGCCTAGAAGACAGCATGGTGGGGCGTCTGTGCCAAACCTCTTTGTTTTAGAAGCTCTTGTAGGAAGTGCCCAGCCTGGTACCAGGTAGCTCTTTGAGTAGAACCCATGATCCAGTCTCCGGTTAGAAGCTGAGATTCCACCCCAAGGCATGGCCCAGTGATGGGCTGCAGGGGGCTCGGATTCTGAGGAAAGGGATTCTGAGGCTCTTTTGGTCCCAACACTTAATACTGCGGCACAATGCTGCTGTGATGTGTTACACATGGGCAGGGGGAGGCTACACAGTCCTGACGTGCTGAGCCCCCTACCTGTGGCCTCTGCATTCTCTCTCTCTCTCTCTCTCTCTCTCTCTCTCTCTCTCTCTCTCTCTGTCTTTCTCTCTCTCTGTCTCTGTCCTCTCTCTCTCTCTCTCTCTCTCTCTCTCTCTCTCTGTCTGTCTCTCTCTCTTTCTCTCAGCTTTTTGAGACAGGGTCTCTCTATGCAGTTCAGGTTGGCCTTGAGCTCACTTTGTAACCCAGGCTGGTCTCAAACTTGCAACAATCCTCCTGCCTCAGCCTCCCTAGTGCTGGGATGACAAGAGTGCCCTACCATGCCTGGCTCCTCTGTCCTTTCTCTTGGGAGCACAGAAGCCCCTTCAGGAACAGGAGTAGAGATGGAGGGCAGCAGCCAGGCCCAAGTTTGGTGTCCTGGCAGTCCTTGTGGAAAGTTTCTTTTCCTGATTGGAGGCTCATGTGTGACTTGGTTTGCACTATCTAGAAGGGGAACAGGGATTAACTGGTGGATTAACTCGGCTTCAGTGCCATGAGAAACGTTGTAAACCATGTCCGTGTGGGAGATACATGGCATGTGTGTCAGCTGGCCCACTGTCTTGGTCTGCCCAGCCTCAAAGTGCCCTGGGCTGTGCCTCTAGCCCAGCCTAGATGACCCCACTGTGCACCACTGTGCCTTTCTCAGGATTCTCACTGTCATAGCAAGGCCTCAAAGGGCCTCACAGCCCATGTCCAATGCCACCAAAGAAGAGCTGACTCTACAGTGGCCTGCTCAAAGACAAGCCAAAATACAGGTTCTAAATGTCTGTAACAATAGGATAAAAGAACCTTGCACATCTGTCATCTCCCATGAATAAAAATGGATCTTAATGAAATGTGACCCTACAAGTTTTAATGGAAGCAAACATTTAATATGTACAGCTCCAATTCTAGCCCTGGGCAGAGTGACTATAAATATTAGTCACCTCGTATTAAAATGTCTAAGTGCTGGGCCACGTCTGTTATGTAGCCTCTTAGGTTGCCTGCCCACATTCACATCCTGGCCTCCTCACTTCTGTGAAGGTTCCTTAATATCACCATGCCTCAGTTTCCTTGTCTGTTAAGAACAATAGTACTTTCTAGCTGGTAGGGTTATCGTGGTGCTCAGATGTGTCACAAAAACTCTGCAGATTGTCGCTGAGAGTGGAATATCTGTAACTCTAGCTAAGGGGACATTTCATCTCCTCAGCTCAGATATGGATGCTGTCCTCATCCCAGTGAAGGCTGCAAAAATGACATTTCAAATAGAAAGGACGTGGTGATACACATCTGGAATCCCAGCACTCTGGGAGGCTGAGGCAGGAGGACCACACATTGGAGCCCAGCCTGGACAACATAAGTACTTAAAGAGTCCCTTAGGCTGCCCCTAATACAGCCTTTCCTCTGTGCACCCAGTGCGGATAGAAAGAGCCAGAAGAAGTTCCACCTTGGCTGCTTGGCCACCATCAGAAGGCCCTTTGCATGCCCAGTACAAGCCAAGGGAGACAGACAGATCCACCACTGCCTGCTGTGCACTGCCACCAAAAGGCGACATCCTGCAGGAGGCCAGTGTGGGCAGAGAGAACCAGCAGATCTGCCTTCACCTTCAGGGAGCTGTCACCAGAAGGCTCCTTCTTGCAGACAGCCAGCAGGAGCACAGACGCACAGCTAGGAAAGCCCTATGTATCCGTAGGCCCCCGTTGGAGGCCCTTGGTTCCCTCAAGCAGCCATCACCCACTAGCAGAATCAGACAAACACACCCCTGTGTGTCTGCCACCATCGTAGGAGTCCCAGTGTAGACACACAAGCTGAGAGAAGCAGCCCACCTCCATGCACCACTGATCATCAGGGAAACCCCAGGGTAGCCGCATAGCTCTGGAGAAACCCGCCCACACCCTGCTACCGCCCTGTCAGTCTGTAATTAGAGGAACCAGGTGTCTGTCCCATCCCCCTGCACTGCTTAGGGGCACTTCCCAACGTGGGAAGTGTCTGGGGCCCCACAACCAGCTTCTTGGGAGGAACCCAGGAGAATGTCAAGATGAAGGAGCAAAAGGCAAACTCAGACCTCCAGCCTACACAGAATAAGTCTGGGAGATACAATCATGGAAGAAAATAGAAGTCACACACCTGAAATTTCTGAGATGATAGCAACTGAAGTAAGGAAACAACTTCATGAGCAGCCAATCAGAAATAATGTCTCAGGTGAAAAAAGAAATCACACACATACTGAATTGTTCAAAGGGTCTAAAGAAGACGTAGACAAAAAAGGGGAGCATGGCAAAATGATGGATGCTAAAGGATATTCTAGAGAGAGAGAGAGAGAAAGATGACCATGATTCCAGGAACAGCATTAGAGGAGGACTGTCAAACAAGACACGCAGTTGAATGAAGGGGAAAGTAGAGGGCCTACAACAGGAGGATAGCAGGGCAGAGACAAACGATCTATGCTGGTTGTAATCATTAACGTAGACAGCCTCAGGTCAACAATAAAAAGAGACACAGGAAGAGTGAATCAAAAAATGACATCCATTGATATACTGTGTACAAGAAGCACATCTAACTAAAAAGGAAATTCATAGACTGAAAATCAAAGGAGAGAAAACAATTGTTCCATGTGACAAGAGACAAAAAAAAAAAGCAAGAGTAACTTTCCCATTAACTGCAGAATGGTTACAAAAGATACGGTGTTCAGGGGAAACTACCCCGCTATAAAGTAGAATGATCTCAAGGTGCCTGTATGTAATAGACACAACTGGAAATCATGTCCATGGCTGAAGCAGTTAAAACTCAATGTATCAACCCTAGCATAAGAAATAGATGGAGTTAGTGGGATTCAAAAGCAAAATAATGTAAGAGCAAAGGGAGGAATCCCCTGAGAGGGAAAGGTGGAAACTACTATCAATTTCTTATTGTCTTATCTTGAACTCTTGCATTATTTACACAATTCTGTTAGGTTTGGCTTTGTTCTGTCTTGTTTTGTTAGATTCTATGCTGTCAGATGACAGGGGCAGCTATTTTGAATATAATGGGATATATTATGGTAATTATGGTTTCCTATTATATTGCTTTGAAGTCTTTTAATGCTTTTATTCATTGATTTGATTGATTTTATTCTGTTTTGTTTGATTTTATATGTGTGATGGTATGAACAGCTATTTTGAAGAAGACAAGACATTATGGCAGCCACTGCTGATTTACTATCATCTTGTTTTGAAGTCCTACCATGCTTTTGTTCTTCTGCTTTGATTGGTTCTATCTTGTTGTATTTCATTTGATTTTATCATGTGTGATGGTATAGACAATTTTTTTAGGAAAATAAGATACTATAGTAGCCATTGTTCATTTCCTGTTATTTGGTTTTGAAATCCTGTAATGCTTTCAGTCTCTTGAATGGTTTTAAACTATTTTGTTATGTTTGATACTATTGTGTGTGAGGTATGCTCAACTATTTCAAAGAAAAGAGACATTATGGTAGCTACTGTTGATGTCCAGTTGTCTTGTTGTGAAGTGCTGTGTTGCTTGTATTGTCCTGTTATGATTTGCTCTGTTCTGTTCTCTTTTGTTATATTCTCTTTAAAATAAAGAGAAAATACAAAAAGATTGGGAATGGAACTCAGTGCAAAGGCCCTGCGTTTCATTCCCTGAACTGGAGATATCGATATACTAAGGGCCTGAGCTGGATAACAGGAGGTCTGAACCCCGCACTAAGACCCAGAACCCTGCCCAGGGGATATTTGGAGCTAGCAGCTTACTGTGAGTGGGGTGCCCTTCCTCCCTGAGGCTTCTGGGATCCTGGAGGTGGGCTGACCTGGCCTCTCTGGTTCCTGCTTCTCTCTCGCCCCACCTCCAGCTCACTAGGTCACTACTCTCTGCTAGGCAGATCCTACCTTTGCTCTGCAACCCCACCCAGACCTGGCTCAGTCTCTGCCTCTGACAGTGCACCAGTCCGGGGCCTGCAGTTCGCAGCCTCTGTGCCTTCCCTCCCAGACGTTCCCATAATTTTGCTCCCCCAGTCTGCTCTGTCCTGAGCGTACCTAAGCTTGGTAGCCAAGAGGCTACCCAGCACTTTTCTTGGGTAGTACAAGGTGTTCAGGGTCCCAAGTGTAGAATACCTGTACTAAATGGTGTGTAAATCTAGGTTTTAGTTTAAATGGGGCTATCAGATTATGATTAAGAGAAAGTAGAGGTTAGACTCGTTTTTCCACTGCAGTAAAAACTGGAAGAGTGGTAAGAGCAGCAGCATTCATGGTACTACCCCTGCCGTGTGCTGAGGGTTCCAGGCATGGGTTGCTATGTGATTACAGGCACTGTTGTGTGTGGTTCTCTCTAAAAACCTTGCAGTGAGTACTGTCTCCACTCCCACTTTATGGATAGGAGAGGAAGAGAGGTAGCTCTAGCAGTGCGGCGTCACGGTTGCTGGGAGCCCTTTCACCCCCCCAAGCTCCTCGATGACTTTGCTGTGACAGTGTAACTTCAAAAAGCCCCTCCCTCTTCCGGTGCACACATCAGACCCAAGCCCGGCCAGCTCCAGAATCCAGCCCGTGCCACTGACCTCTGCTTACCCCTGTCTGCAGCGAGGCACATCTTAAACATTTCCTCCCCATAAGCAGCAATGCAGGAAGGGTTCTGTCTCTCCCCCGCGCACAGACTTTTGGTCTCCTGCTCTGGGACACAGAAGCATGCTTCTTGCAGAAGGCCCGGGGCACCGTGAGTTCCAGCGCTCTCTGAGTGGCAATTGATCGGCAAACAGTGGCTGGTGAACGTGCTGAAGGCTGCTTGCATGCACTCCCAGAAGACTCCCCTGCCCTCCCGGGCCTGTGAATGCCTGCAGCTTACTTCACCCGAGTCATCATTTATCAGGAGAAGCCTGATGCATCTGTGCTACCAGGTGCCAGAACCTCCATCTCTGCAAGTGTCCCTCTCTTCCAAGCTCCCAACTGGTACAGCATGACACCAACCAGGAAATCATACTTCACCTAGGCTCAGATTCAGAGAGGTTTCAATCTGAGACCTCCCGGCCACCCCCACAACCTCTGCCCACGAGACAGATCCACTCAGAGGGACAGGATATGCTCAAACTCTGAAAGGCACAGGAAATCTTTTTTCTTCCTATGGAGAGATTTCCAGCAGCGATGATAAACACTGAATCTTTGCATTCCCAACCGTGCGTACCTTAATCTCCCACCTTTTCCAAAGAAAAGAAATCATGTGGAACAGGGTTGGTCGTGGCTATTTCAGGAGTTGTTTGCCTGCTTTGTTGTTCTCCTATCCCACAGCCCCATCGTAGATCAATGGGCTTGAGAAATGGTCCGAGAGACGCCCATCCACCCAGCGGGCCGACAGTTGCCAAACCACTCAGCAGTTGTTTGAAAACAGGAAGTCTTTTCTCCACCAGAAGAAAGAAGAGGTTCCCTGTAGCTTTTAGAGGTTGTCTGCATATTTTCCCTTGAATCCTTTTTCTTTTTAATTCCTTAAATTCTCTGAGCACTTTGGAACTAAATGTGCTGTCACTGGCCTTGAAGCCAGGTGGGCATGTGATCCCCAAGAATCCTGCAGCTTCCAATCGCACCTGTCCATGTGTGCCAGCACCCCATACCCAGTGCCCGTGAGACAGCTCAGCCACTGTCTCTGCCGCTTCTGAGCTCCATGCGGCCCACGGATCACGGCTCAGTGCTCAACTTCCCAGCAAAGCTGAGGCTCCAGGGTCTGTGTGTCTTGAAAGATGGCAGAGGGTTTCTGGTTTTTAATTTTTGTTTTTGCAGTGTAATGACCACGTTCCTCATTGGGAGGGATTGCTAATGTATATAACACATCTTGATTCTTTGATATTCTCCCCTCCCTCTATTGCTTCCATTCTCACTTGTAAAAGATCTAGCTCCCTGTGTGTCATTACCTACTTTATTTCACTCTTCATTTCTAGTGATATTCAAGCTTGTGTGTCTGGTTTATTTCACTTAACATTGTGGCCTCAAGATGCATGCATTTTTCTACAACTGCTCCTTCTTTATAGCAGAGTAGTACTCCATTGCAGATGTATACCGCATATCCATTGTCCATTCATCTGTCAAGGACAAGCCACTGTTTTTACTGGGCTTTCATGCTCGCAGAGGGAAGATGGGTGGCCAACAAGTGGCCAATAAATCAAGGAGGTAATTTCAGGTGGAAGGCACCCAAAGATAGGAAAATGGATTATATTGGAGCCTATGGGGGTGGGCAGCATGGGACTCTTAGAAGTGGGAACCTTGGGGCTGAACCTGATAGGAGCAAAGGAGGAACCAGGTGAGGACCTTAATTGTGCCAGGCTGTGGGAACTGCTGTGCAAAGGCCCTGAGGCAGGATCCAGGGATTTGTTTGGGGAGCTAAAAGACAGCCAGGGTCCCTGAGAAGCGGAGCACAAGGGATGGCCTGAGGCCCCTGTGAGGTTTTAGCTGAGAGAAGATAATAGTCTCACCACTTGTGGGACTCAGGACACTGTCTGTCAAGAGAAGTCACAGAGCAGGACAGAGACAGAAATCCAAGTCTGAACCTAGAACTCTCAAAGTGTTGGGTGGCTGCAGTCCAGGCCTACGTCCCATGGCAAACACCACCATACCCCAGGGTGAGCCTCCAATAGACCAGAGCCAGGTGCGCTGGGTGTTGGCTCCAGACCTCCAGGGAGTCCCCGCTGCCCACTGCTTCCCTGGCCTCTCACCGCCTCTTGTCCTCACTGCGTGCTCCCCCTCCCCACTCCGGCCCAGTCCTGAAAGTCTGTGCAGTCTGCGGGCCCTGACTGCCCTCTCCTCGCTGCTGCATTCCACACCCCATCCCTTCCCTCTCAGTTCCCAGCATCCCCCTCTCCCATTGCCCATTTTGACCTGCTGGTCCTAAGCATGAGTATTCGCTACCCCTGGTCTGGGCACCACCAGCCTCCCTCCACTCCTGCATAGTGACAGGGTCTGACCACAGCTCTGCTGCCTCCGGACACAGCAGCTGAACTGAGAGGTCAAGTGTGGGTGCAGCGCTGGAATCAGATTGGACCGCCTGGGGGTTTATCATAAACACAGGTTGGAATATTTGAAATCAAGGCTGTCCAGAGAATGACCATGTTGTCCTTCTGCCTCCCACAATCAAATCGCCAACTTGACAGGAATTTCTTGGAAGCTGTAATTTGTCAGCTTTTTGTTAAGACTGAGGGCTCCTCTCTCCCCTGCCTCTGTCCATGGTGCCGATGCAGAGTGAATCCACAGGTGGTCTGGGGCTACCCTCAAAACCAGTGCCAGGGGCAGGCTTTAGGAAGGGGGAGGCACCACTCAGAAAGCGGTGCATGCATCTCCCTGCCTGTCCCTCATCATCACATTGCAATTTGAAAAACAAGGACATGAGGGCAATGTGGTAGCTGCTACCTGAGACAGTGCCCCTCAAACTCCAGCCTCCAGGTATTCGAGGTTTTTGTTCCCCTTCCCATCAGGCGGGGCTGACCCTTGTGTCTAAAAGCACACGTGGGGGTGGTGGCATGTGGGCTTTGTCTGCCTCTCTTTGTCAGGTCACTTGCTCTGAGGGAAGTAGCAGCTACTTTGAGGACAGCCAAGGAGCCCTGTGGAGAGACCTGCATAAGGAAAAACTGAGGCCTCCTGTGCACCACACAGACTTCCAGGTTTATGACTGACCCGAAGGAGAACCAGATCTTCCATCTCCTCTAAGTCAACTTGATCAGGCCCCTAACCAAGGCTTTACTGCAACTCAGTGAGAAGATTAACCAGAATGACCCAGCCAAGTCACTTCCAGATTCCCAGTCCTCATTTACAAGATAGCAAACATCCATTGTTTGAATTTGCCCAGTTTGGGGATAATTTGTTACACAGCAGCAGGTAACTGATGCAGTAAAAGTTTTCTCCATTTGACAAATGAGAAAGACTCCAAGATGGCAGAGATTTGCTAGTAAATGGGAGAGCAGGAAATGAGATGCACATCTGTTTCCTGCAAAGATTGGTGCTCTCACCTTCCTGCATTGCTACCTGCAACACCGACTTTTAACAAGCAAATAATCTCAGGGGAAAGTAACAGGCCACAGTGACCTCATCGTAATCATTGACAGAAAGGGGCACTCAGTGCTCCCCAAGTGGGCTGAAAGGATCAAAGACTGAGCAAAGATGTGATTGGCTCCATTTGTATAAAATGTTTGCTTGATCAGACTTAATGATAGCTCTGTGTTCACCTATAGCTGTCTGAAGTTTGACGATTTTTTTTTCATTGTGTTTATTTCCATTTCTCTGTTTTAAGGTTTTTTATAAAAAAAAAAATTCACTTAAAATTCACTGCCTAAATATTCTGTTTCCAATTAGGACTTCTACAAATATTTCTCCACAAGGGAGGTTTTCCTTTTCTTGTTTTATAATGTAGCCTTAGTGCAGAGCACAATACCAACATATGAGTTCCCAAAGCTGATACGAACTGATCCTTAGGGTTCTTAGTGATTCATGTTCACAGCTGTAAGCAGTGCCAACCGACCTGCCCTGCAGACCACCCAGAGCCATAACATCGCTGCCTTCCTTTACTATTCCCTCTGGGTAGGTTTCCTGGCTCCTCTCTTGGCATCCGCGCAGTAACCTGAGGTTACCGAATCCTCCACCAGGTCACAGCCACTGAATTTTTAAGCTTGAGTTTTTCCCAACAATCGATTAATCACACTTGTCAAACAAACAAATCTAGTAAAATTTAATGTCTTTAGAAAGAAAAACCGTGACACCTACTGGACTGCTTTTGTGTCTAGCACAGTAGGATTTCGGAAGGTCAGGAGGGACCTAAAGGCCAGAGTCTGCAGCCCGCCCTCCCTCCCTGCTGTGAAGAGTGTGTCCACAGGGGCTGGGGATTTAGCTCAGCGGCATAACGCCTGCCTTGCAAGCAGGCAGTAGTGAGTTCGATCCCTGGTACCGATAAAAAAAAAAAAAAAAAAAAAAGACCAAAAAAAAAAAAAAAAAAAAGAGTGTGTCCACCTCCTGGAGCCAGTTCTGATGCCCGGCCCAGACTTGCTGGCCTGGGAATGGGAATTCTAAAAGTCCGGGAATGTCCCCAGATTAGGCCTCCTGGCCTTCCCCCTTCCCGGCCGGACTTGTTATTTGCCATGGTGAGCAAAACCATGTGGAAAAAAGTCAGTCCTACCAGCCAGTCTCTTCCTCCTCTTCTGGGGACAGCCAAGCCTATGACTGGCACACCCAGGCTCCACGCACAGTGGGAGCCCAGAGGACCCTGAGGGAGCAGTTGAGGTGTGCCTGCCTGTGTGGGCTGCATATGAACCCAGCCTCACCAGGGCTCTCAGACTTGTCCTCTTCTAGTTGCTGCTTTCTGGGTGCCCAAGACCTTCCACATGGACAGCAGTAACATGCGTCACTTAAGCACGCATCTCCTGCAGGGATGATTCTGGCTGGCAGGGGCTCAGGCAGTGCCCATGGAGACAGCAGCAACTGGGATTGTTTGTGCTCTTCATTCCATAGCACGGCATGTTTCTCAATAGTTTGAGGTTGAAATGTGGAAACCCAAATTTATTGTTGGCAATTTCAAGCTCCAATAAAGCTCTAAGACCTCTCTGAATCTGAATCTGCTTCACAAATGGGATTTGTTGGACAGTTTTGATGAGTGAGTGAGTGGTCAGAACCCCCTGGAATACTCGCTTCTGTGTCCACAAATAGAAACAGGAGGCATTGGTGTGTCCTTCTCAAGTAAGAGCAGATAGAGCGGCACAGAAGCGTGCAGAGAGGGGATAGAGGAACAAAAACCAAGGAAGCTCGGGAACCCTGAAGAGTGGCCTCAGCCCAGGGGATGGGAGGAGCCGCACAATCCCATCCCTCATGCTCCGGGTGGATGAAATGAGCCTCAGAAACCAGAGTGGCCTGACCAAGCCCTGGATCTCTTGGAAGATGCCTCGGTTTCCTGCATTCTGCTTTGCATCCATTCCTCTTCTGCCACTCCAGTGTGCACATGGCCCTTGTGTCCCAGCCATGCGCCCTGTTGCCCCTTAGGCCCCTCTACATATGCATGATTGGACATGAAGACATGGGAGAGAGATGAACAGATGAGTGGGTCCCAAGGTTATCGCCAAGGAAGCTGCCAGAAATACACATCAACTCAAAAAGTCTCTGAGAGCCCGTGGGGTACCTCACAACTTAAAGGAGGAGGGGTTTATTTTGGCTCATGGTTTAGAAGTTTCAGCTCATGTTTGCAAACCCAGAAACAGCATGGCAGAGGAACTGGGTGGAAGAAGCTGCTCAGGTCATGGTGACCAGGAAACAGAAAGAAGGGAAGAGCAGGGGAGGACGGAGATGCACCCTTTCAGGTTATGCTCTGGCTACCAGCTCTTCTAACCAGCTCTCACCTCGTAACCAAGAGTCAGCTACAGCCCCCAAGACCTTCTGAGACCTTGCCCTGGGGCGCATGCTCCGTCTAAACCTTAGCAGCATGTGACTTGTTTTCCTTCCTGCTGAGGCGGCCAATTGAATCCACCTCCTCCTAGAAGCCTCCTCTCTAGAAGCCTTCCTAGAAACAAATCCAGCCAGTCTTTCCCACTGGTCATCCTACCACCTGCTGCACACTGTCAGTTGTCTTCCTCCTCCTGAAATCCCACTACACTCACCCCAAATCATGACATTTCTTCCTGCAGAGCCTGCCTAGTCCTGCCCTTAAATGGGGGAGGGGCTCATCTAATGCCATGACCCCAGCTTCCTCCCCTGGGCACCCACTGCTCCTTGTTGGCCTCGACTTGTCCCCCCTCACTAAGGTCTTAGATGGTAAATGGCCATCAGATCCCTCCAGCCTGGTCTCTTGCTCAAGGTCTAAATCTAGACTGACACTTCCAGCTTGATAACCTCCCCCAGTCCCTGCCTGAGCTCCTTGGGGACTAGGGAATAGGGTACACACTGTGGTCTCTGTTGTCTGTTTGAGACATCTTTTTTTTTTGGTCTTTTTCGTTTTTATCGGTACCAGGGATCGAACTCACGACTGCCTGTTTGCAAGGCAGGCACTTATGCCACTGAGCTAAATCCCCAGCCCCCAGTGTGAGACATCTTACTCTTAGGTCAGACTCCACACCTGGCCACTATCAAGTGTGACCCACGCGTCCACCGCTCCTGTCCCTGCCTGCCCCCTCCTTCCCACATCTGTGACTCCATCCTGTGTGGAGCTGCCTCTCTGCCATGTCCTGATTCTTGCTCTGGCCTGGGCATCCTTCCACGCGCATGTCCCACATCCGTCAGCTCCCTGTCCTTTGCCTCTGTTGTTACATAGAGCCAAGCTCCGTCTCCTTTCCCTGAGTGTGCGCTTGTGCATGCACTGGCCTCCTCTTCACTCACACCCTGCCAGGTTCCAATTCTAAGAAGTCTCGGTTTCACTAGGTGATGCAATATCCTTCACCTCCTCATGGCTGCGTCCTAGTTTTGCTGTGTTATTCATGCGTGCAGATGATTATCTCTAGCACTCCCCGAAACTTGCCTATACCAGCTGGATCTTCTGCTTCTGCTTCCATCCAAGGATGGCGATATGGGAAGGTGTAGAGAAAAACAGAAGCAGGTGAATCTTCATCAGCAGTGTGAGATTCGAAGTCACCGAACACTCAAAGCTTAGTGGAGAGTGAAGCCACAGGTCGGCAGGTAACTCACTGCTAGGAGCTGCACAGCCACAGGGTCCCTGCTTGTGGCTCTGTAGCATGCGGTAGATTGGCCCGTTGCTACTGGGCCATTTGCTGCTGTTCTCACATCAGCGTCCCTCTGTTCTATGAACAAGACCAGCTAAGTAACGGCTTTCCTTTGCAAATTAGCACTTGTTCCGCTTTTCAGGTGTACGTTTGTTGCTTCTTCAGAACCACCAAAATGCAGTAGGCTTCTAAAACAGAATAACAATATGATTTTGCTTAAGTGGATGGAAAGAGAGTGTAATGCGTCAGTGTTCATGAACTGACCGCTTTAGAGTGCGGGCAGCCTCATCTGTCCTCCCCTGCTTGGCAACAGTGCCTCTTCACACTGGCTTACCAGCCTCCTTGCCCGGCTATGGCCGTCTGTTGGGAGTTGCAGCTTCCCATAAAAATGCACACTGGCTACAAAGGGAGGCTGGAAATCCTGCAGTACAGCAAGGCTGTGCAGCAAGAGTGTCCAGGACTGGCACACATCCATGCCCAGAGGCTTGGGGAAGGAGGACACTACGTGAGGTAGACACAAGGACAAGACTGCAGCCATAGAGCTACATCCTTCCGAAGAAAGGACCAGAACATTAAAGAATCAGGACGGAGACTTGGAAACTTGAGGAAACCTTTGCATCATTTCCCCAAACTCTCTCTATGACTCTGTGGAAAATAAAACGCGAAGCCTGGGGGAGGGACCATTGTTATCTTAGGCCTTTCTACCTTGTATGGGGAAATGATGCCGAGGGACCATTGATGCTGGGTTCCTCCCCTGTTTATTTCACAAACAGGATGTGGCCACTCTCAGGACCTCCATTTCAAGGAAACGCTAGGCTTGTGTATTTTATTTTGTGAGATAAAATCTCAGTACCACCATTTTTAATTCCCACATTTTCCCCCCACTGCAGGTAGCTCAGTAAAGGTGCCTGTTCACTGCCAGCTGTCCTTGGGTCTGTCCTGGTTGGCAATAGGAGAAGTTCTTCTTTGCACAAGAGACTGAGACTAAAGCATTGGTTCAGAGATCTTTGTGCTGATGTGAGTCAGGTGGAATCACTAACATGCACTGTGTAGTCTGTCATCAAATGAAATAAGGATTCGTTCATCTTGGTCATAAGCACAAATCCTATGTTTGTGTTCACGGAATCAAATGTTGGATTTGCACAGCTACCGGGGAGCTCAGGTAGAAAACTGCACATTCCTCTTGGAAGCCAGCTATGGTTCCTGACTCTAATCCCAATGAAATAAGGGAAAATTTGTGGGGTATTTTTCATTTCTTCCTTCTTTCCTTTCTCTTCTATCCCCCTCCTCTCCTCTTCTTCCTTTTCTCTCTTTATTCTTCCCATGAGGACAGCCTTAGGATGCTTGAGCTAATGGCAGGGCTAAACTGCAGTTCCAGCCTCTCTGTGTGGGAATGGTTGAAAGAGACAAGACCAGGGCAAATCACAGCAAGATGCCACCAGTGTCTCCCTTGTGCTACATCACAGAAACAGGGTAGAGGGTACAGCACCACTCCCTGGGCTCAGGTAGGAAGACACTAGCTTTTGAGGTGCTGGGTTTCCTGCTGCAGTAAAATGCTTGGACAGTCACCTCCCAAACACAGCAGGCTGGTCGGGGTGAGTAGCTTAATGGCAGAATTCTTGGCTAGTGTGAATAAGGGTTGGTGTTCTATCCCTAGCACCTGAACAAATGATTCCAACAGAAAAGGCTTCTTCTGGATTACTGTGTTGGAAGTTCCAGTCCATAGGCATTAGGCTACTTTGCTTTTGCATCCCCCAGTCTCCTTCAAGGGCACAGCCTGTATCACTAAGGACCTCCCCCAGCCCTGCTCTCAAGGGACCCACTACCTCCCACTAGGGACCAAGCCTCTGGAGACAGTCAAGATCCAAACTGTAGCAGGTGCTAAACGTTTTTCAAGAAGCCTGGGAGAAAAGAGGAACCAGAATGGCATGAATGGACCTCAACCTAACTGATGCCATCCCAGAAAGAAGTCTTCCATATGATCCTAACCATTTACTAAATGCTACAGATTTTTTAGGTTGGCAAACTAAATTCAAGACAATCTTCAGCAGATCTTCACTACAACATGCCTTACTTCTCTGTCCTTTGTCATCTGGTCAGGGTTAAATCTGCCACTGGCATGCTTCTTGGGACAGAGCTGAAAGAAGGTGGCTGCAACCTGTTCAGAGATTTTTTGAAGACAGGACCCAATTAGATGCCACCAGCAGGGCTCTGATCCCTCTGTCAGGACCCCAGCCCAGGACACCCCCCATCGAGAGCACCTCTGTTTCATCAGCAGAGCCACTGGAGAGGTGGATTCAAGTAAGAATAGAGACCTGACTACAGCAGTGCCTTTGGTCAAGGTCAAAACTCCAAAGGCTTTTGCCTTTCAAGAATTGGAGTAGATTTTTCCTCTCCAGCTTCCCTTCCACTCAGTCCTTCCACGATGGAAACACAGTAATAACAAAAGCATAGTCTTAGGCATCCAAGGGGAGAGTGGGAACACCATACCCTTGAAGGGGTGCTGCCCCTCCATGGAGGCCTGTGCCCTGTTACTTCCCAGCAATTGCTCTTTTGAGGCTCTGCAGAACTCCTTGGGGCTCGATCCAGTGTGGCTCTCAGCCCTCTTCTTTTGTGATCCAGAGGCATCGTGAAATTGCTGGCTCCTTCCTGGGGGCACTCTGCTTCCTCACCCTCGGGGCTCAGCATGGCCCCGGGCTGTCCTCTCTCTCCTGCTGCCCTTCCCCTCTCTGCTTGGTCTTTCTCACCTCCCCTGTGCTCAATCTGACTGTCTTGCAGCTCTCCACACCACCCCAGGCTGTGGCTGCTGACCAGGATGGTCCTGCTGCCTGCAGGCAGCCTTATGCCTGGCTCATGGGAGCCCTCACAAAGCCCCTGTCCCAGGCATTGTCCCTGTACACGCCTGTTCTTCCCTGAGATATGAGAGTCGAAGTGTCCTCCCCTCTCTCACCGCCTTGTTGGGGAGGGTGGGGGGCTGTCGTCCTCTTTGTCAATCTCGGTTCCCACACACAGACAGGGCACCCCTCCCAGTTGTGGGCACTGATCTGATAAGCACTTGAGGGTGTATCTGAGAGTGTGTGATGAAGGTTGATCCATCTGCAAAGTATAGATAAGAGTGCTGATGAGAACCGGACCAGGGCAAGCGGCTCAGCACCCCATGCACACCCGGCCACTACCTGTACATCTGGGTAGCCCTGACGACACACTGCTCAGATTCAAGTGTAGGGAATGACATTGCCCAGCTTCCCTGGTTAATGTGCTCTGAAATGCATCCCAGTGTGAGGGCCAGGCCAGTGTCCCCCACAGTATTTCTGGCCTGGGGCTTCATGGTACAGGAGTAATAAGCAGTTTGGGAGACCCAGGATTTCTCGGTGGGTACCTGGCTCCCAGGCCCCTTGACAGCCGGACTTTCTTAGACCTTGGACTAAAGTCTGGACTAAGCCATCATTGAAGACCGCTGCACCTAACCTGACCTGTGGGTGAGCCCCCTGACTTTGGTGATCCCCATCAGAATCTGAAGCCACACAGAAAATCAGATTTTGTACTTTTTTTTTGGCCATGTCTGTAGAATTGAGGAGGTCAGCAAGAGTGGCATCTCGGAAAGAATGTGATTGAGAGTGTGATTAAGAGCTGGAGTTCTGAAATCCCATCTCTGCTGCTCGATGCCTTGTGACATTGAGCAAAGGAGATTCTCAGTGTGTCTGCTTCCTCATCTGGAAGAAGGGTATAACAATCGCAGCTTCACTTTGGGGGGGCATTGCACCGTTAAAGAAGTGAGTACACGTGAGGGACTGAGGTGGTGTCAGGTGTGTAGCAAGCACGCAGTGAAAACGACCTTGGTCGTACTCTTGCCAAGCAGCCTCTTCCTCCTGGAAACTGCTTCCTGCAGGGGCCTCTCCCACTGCTGCCCCTTTATGCCTTGCAGACCCTGGAAAAGACCCACTGTGCTCCCTTCTGCTTTTCTTACCCAGGCTGCACCCGCACTTCTGGGCCAGCGGGACTAAGGGCCGGGGATGGGTGAGCCCTGTGTGTCCAAGCTGTGGCTCAACCAAGTGCAGCCTGTGACCCTGAGGCCTCTGTGGATGCCCCGCGGACTTGGGGTGAAATGCCACCAGCTCTGGCGCTGCTGTAGCCTTGCCTCTGCTACTGGGCAGATCCTTGCATCAGCACAAAGGACCCCAATGGGAAATTTGCTGGTGGGGTGTGCGTGTGCACGTGCTCGTGTGTGTTGTGATTACTAAATCTCTTCTGTTTGCTCGTCATCCAAATCTTAATCTTTCATTTAAGCTGTAATCTTTTAAGCTTTAATTTCACAGACTACATGGTATTTAGCCTCATCCTTGAACAGACCTCTGCGGGATAGAGGATCTTTCCTATCAAGTGATTTAATTCCTTCCCCAGTTTGTTGTTTGGCTTAGTTTTGTTTATGTCTTGTTTTTGTCCTTTTTAACATATGTACACATACATTCCATTAGGGAAGAAGTGGAGTCCAGACATTATAAGTGAATAAATTATGTGCTGTCATCTGTTGGGTGTTCTGGAAGCAGATGCTGAAGCAGAGTTTGGGGTGCAGGAGAGTTTTAAGGATCAGTGCCTGTCACACAAAGGTGGAGTCAGTCTGTGATACAGGCTCACCAGAGTCCCGACCCACCTCACAAAGAATTCTGGAACAAATATGAACCATGTTAATCCTAAACTGCCAGGACTTCGTACCACTGCCTCTCTTGGAGTTGGTCTGCTGGAAAGAAAGTGAGCAAGCAAGGCCACCTGACAACCACACCCCTGCCTGGGCAGCATGCTCAGCCTCGGAAAGGGTTTGAGTGTCACTGCTCTGCTCCTCCCTTGAGTGCCTCATGGCCCTGTGAATGGAGTCACCAGGACCTCTGAGTATTCCTGGGTTCTGAGAAAGGGACAGTGTAGGGACATGTAGGGACAGTGGCATGAAAGGGTGGCAGCATTTTGGCAAAAGATGTGGCCCCCAGTTTTCAAGCCCACTATCCACTGAGACAGCTGACCCAGGCCTGCCTACAAGTACCAGGCTGCCCAAGGTAGGTGCTTATACTGTGAATGAAACGTGTGGTGGTCAGAGTTGCCCCTAAGGAAACAAGCTACAGGAAGTGTCTAATTGCTCATAGGGCACTGCAAGGTCTAGGAGCCATTTAGTAGTTTTGATCATTGATGATGAACATCGCTGCCCTCAGCATCTCCTTCCTTCTTAACACACCTTCAGCCAAGAGCTGGAAACTGGGTCGGTCCAGGTACTACTTGGGCAGCACAGAACTCCTTTTGTACCTATTTAAAGAATGGAATGAAAGAAGGATCAAACCACCTCCAGCAGATGAGGCAATCCATGGACCAGTCATCTCTTCCCTGCCAGAGATCCATGAACCAATCACAGCCTCCTTTTAGGAAATCCATAGACCAATTATCTCTTTCCTGCATGAGATCCATGGACCATTCACCTCTTCTCTGCAAGAGATCCATGAACCAGTCATCTCTTCCCTGCCAGAGATCCATGGACCAATCACCTCTTCCTTTCAGGAAATCCATTGACCAATCATCTCTTTCCTGCATGAGATTCATGGACCAATCATCTCTTCCCTGCAGGAGATCCATGGACCAATCACCTCTTCCCTGCATGAGATTCAGGCACTAGACACATTCTCTTTCCTTCAGCCAATCTGTGCTTGTTGAGTGACTACCTGCAGTGAACAAAACAAAGTAAGCCCCTGCCATCGTGGGCTTTGTTCCAAGATGGGCATCATGGTGGGCTCTGTAGGCCAAGTTACATGGCAACACCCCCACATCCTTCCTTCCTTACTACCTTCTGGGACAAATTTCAAAGCAAGCCTGGCTCCACAGAGCCCCTCTCTGGCAGGTCTTTTGTGGCAGTCCACTTTACCTGTCTCTGGAGTTGGGTGAAATTTCAGGGTGGACAGAAATGTGGGTCATGCCTGGGGCTCCTCATCAACATCTTTGCACCTGCCCAGCCCTGCAGGGTCCCTAAGGCATGGCAATATTAGGCAAGAATCTCCAGAATGGTGGTCACCATGGACAAGGACCAGGCTCTATTGCCCACTACTGTCTAGAGAAGACAGGAGTCAACAGCCCAGGTCACAGAGCAGGGCCTCAGAGGTATGCCTGGAGCTGGTCTGGGCATTGCATTGGGGTCTCTTCCCTTGCATGGGCACACAGGATGCAGTTCAAGGCACCACTGGGAAGGTGAATGATGACAACAGCTGCAGGAGGGCAGTCCAGGCTCCTCGCTGAGGCTTGGAGCCCGGAGCCGACCCCAGGGAAGCTGCTGCCCACGGTCCCGCTCCCAGACCTCCCACACATCCTCCTGCACCTTGAACCCATGCCCAGCCCACACACTTTCTACCTGCCACGGCAACCCCTGCAGAGAGAGGGACCTCCCGCCCCTGTTCAGCAGGACTGCGTGTTACGTTACGTACTGAACAAGACAGGGTCACTCTGAGAGCCTTGGGCCTTTGTTTTTGATTTCCAGCTTCCAAGCCAGATTCCAGGAAGCTTTAAAATTCCCCTTATCCTATTTTAAACACTCACATTTTAAGATTTTTCCTTTGGCTTTTGTTTTCCTTTCTTCACTTTAAATAGGAGGCTTTGCCATGCCCACTGAGCACCTGACTGGACAGGCTGCTGAGGATGCTCACAGCCTTTTCCACGACATCTGTTCCTAGGGTGGGACCCACTCTGTCCCAGGGGCAGCAGTGGGAAGGTGCCTATGTCCAAGTCTGTACCCTGCCATGCTTGCAACCAGGGCTTTGGGAGAGGGCGACCGACTGCACTGCTGGAAACCAGAGCTTCCCTTTCTCACACTGCTGGAGGGAGAAGTCTGAGGTCAGGGTGTCACAAGGATTGTCCTCTTCCAGGCCTCCTGGCTTGGAGCCTGCTGTCCTCCTGATGCTTCATTCTGTGTCTTCCCTCTAAGCATCCTATTTTCTGTAGCCTAGTCTCTTCCTATGAGGACTAGTTAAATGGGACTAGGGCCACCCATGTGACCTCAGTGTTCTTCATTGCCCCTTCCGAGGTTCTGTCTCTAAATACTCACATTCTGGAGCATTGGTCTAGAATGGCAACATATGAATTTGAGGGGGACACACCAGATCATTTTAAACAAGTATTTTGTAAGCTTCTTATGTAGCTGTTTCCTCATTTGAAAAGTAGGTATAATAATAGTACCTACTTGGCTGTGGGTGTTATAAGGATAAATGAGTGAATACTGAATTACGTTATGGCTCAGATTTGAAATGGCCCCCAAAGTGTCACGTGATTGGAAGGTGACTGGATCACAGAGGCCTATAGTCAACTCACTGTTAAGAGGCAGGGCCTGGTAGGAAGAGGCATCACTGTGAGGCTGACCTGGAAGGGTGCAGCTCCCTCCCTGGCTCCTCCCTTCTCTCTGCTTCCTGGTGTCCATGAGGCAAGCAGCTCCCTCTGCCATGCTTCCCTGCCTTGGAGCCAGCCAACTATGAACCAAAACGTGAACCAAAATAAACCTCTCTTCCTTTAAGTTGCAGGTGTTGAGTACTGTGTCAAGGTGACCAGGAAGGTGACTAAGACAGCATGAGCAAGGCAGGAGTTAGAGCAGTGTTGAGGATTATTTCAGAGGGAAGCTGGACAAATTCTCCACTCCTAGCCCTTTCTGTCTAGTGATCCCAGGAGCCCAGCAAGCCCGATCTCAGCCTCAGATTCAAACTATGTTCATGGTCAGTTATTGTCCCTGCTGGAGAGTGCCAAGTCGTCCAGATCCTCACAAACCATAAAGCCACAGCAGAATTGAGGAGCAGAGTGGGCCAGGGCTCTCAGCCACCTCCGTAGCCCATCTGCCTGTCCCAACCCTACCTACCTGTCATGGCTAAAAACATGGCAGCAAATCTCTTCGTCCTCCTTCCACAGGAAAACAGTGTCTTCTTCCCCCTCTTCAGCTGTCATCAGTTCAGCTGTTCTCCAGCAGATGCAGTGAGAGAGAAGGAGCCATTGTGTCCCCCAGGCTGGGTCATGAAGTCAGTGTGTCTTTCCCATCTCTCACACTGTCTTGAGACAGCAACCTCTGGGCCCTCTGGCCAGGATGAAGCGAATTTAACTACAGAGAAAGCAGTGCTCACAAAGCTGCAAGTGTTCCTGCCCTAGTCGGGAGCCCCCAGACCTCAGAGAAAGTAGTCTCCATGACTTTTGTCCCCAATCTTCAAGCCAGCCAGTCGCGGGCAGTTGGCTCAGAGACAAGCTGTCTTCATGGATCTACAGAGTCCACGATCATGATGGTGACTGCTTATACCACCTCTGCAGCACAGAAGCAGGGCCCCTTTCTGGGCAGCCCCTGTGGGCGCTGTTTGCAGTATCCACACAGGAAACCCTCAAGCCCTCACTTTGTGCCCTGAGTTGTAGTTCTGTCGCAATGAACACTAAGGCTTTCGGTAGCCAATGTTGTGTTTCTGTTATTTAAAACTTCTGGAGAAACTTGTCCTTTGGCCACTGGCAGTTGATGGTCTCACAGGCAGACTAAGGCTGGTGATGGAATGGCCATATGGGTGGAAATTTATGAGTGCAAATTAAATTTGGCTGGGGAAGATCTTGATGGGGAGAAGGGTTGATCGAGAAAGAAAAGCAAGATGGAGGTACACCTGTGGGGTTAGGATACTTTATTCTGCCATAAAACACCTGGGAGCCATCCAAAGGGGCACAAGACTCTACAGTTCCCCAAACACATCCTGACCATTTGCAGTGGAACAGGACCATGTCTTTCCTTGGCTGACTCACCCCTCAATCCCCAGAGTTGGGACGGCAGCTGGGCATCCTCTGGTCCCCCAGTGCACGGGTTTTGTGGCACAGGCTGTAATCCAGCAAATCCTCCCACGTCACCTTTAATCTTTTTATCAGGGCAGCTTCCAGCATGGTAGAAATAAGATTAAATGATGATTCTTGTCCCTCTGGGATAAAGAATATGATGATCCGGGAGCCTTAACAGTGGGTGTGCCATCGATCCTCTTTGGGGATGGGGAAGCTGAAAAGATTATATCTGTACTTGGGCATCTCAGAGTCCAACACAAGACATTCAGCTGTGCTCTGCAGTGGGAAACCTAATGGGCAGTGTGGGATTAGGCTTTATTGAGAGAAGGGGGCTGCAAGAATGATGACATTGCCAAATGAATAAATGACACTGCCAAACCCTTGGCAGTCCGACATTAAAGCCTGATGACAAGGCAGAGGCCCACCGGGGAGCAGACAGCTGGAGGAGCCACACCAGCTGTCCTTGGGTGTCACCAGGATGACAGCTCATCTCATCCGTGGGGATATGGGATAAGGCTCCAATTGTCAGGCCATTATCTGGACGTGATCGGATCTTTTGTCTGGCGCGTGCGGAGCAGCTGGTGGATACCTCATCTGTGCTGCACCTGGAGGATGGGCCTTGAGCGAGTGTTGAAGCCTGCAGCATCAGAAAGGAGAGAAAGCATTTGCTGCGCTAGAGAAAGCCAAAGCTCTGCCTTGCAAAGATGAAGAAGGAACCCATCCGTGGTGGGGCTGCGCTTGCCAGAACAGGTGTTAGCAAAGGCCAGACATTTCCCAAGGAACCTGACCTCTTCGCTTCCCATAGAATGGAGTACTGCATCACTGGCTCTGACAAAGATGTCTTTACTTGAGAAGTAAAACTTCCTGAGCTGTCTGCTTCTGTGCAGAGTAGGTTTGATGTGAAATGTACTGCTTAGATTTTCTGTTCTGTCTCTTTAATGACCAAGGGAGAGCTCATTTCTCTAGACCCTGCGCACACAAAGTTTAGACCTAAAAAAAAGAGGCAAAGAACAAAATGTCTAGCGCACAACAGAAAATTTCTGAACTGTGTCCGTAAGAGCCCCTTGGGTGGACATTTCCCCACAGAGCTTTCTCTTTGGGTATCAGTCATGCAGTGAGCTTGGAAGACCTCAGAGTGATCAAACCGATATATGAATTCAAGTCAGGTTCAGTTTCCCCAGATCTACTTGAATGATCAGCCATTTACCTCTTTACTGTTTGCTCCAGCTCTTAACCCATCTGTCTTAAGGTTGTGTGTTTGAGTGGAGGGTTTGTGGGTTGGTTTCATTTTAACTACAAATACTACTGTTTGCCAAGCGAGAGACCTGGATCTTGACACTCTTGGTCAGACTGCTGGCCCTTGTCCCTTCAGGAGTACGATCTCCTTCCTAAACACGCGTGTGAGATGTGCCCTTTCAGTACGATTCACATCGCTTATGTATGCCCAATGCTCCTTTCTATGTTGGCACCTGTCTCACTACAGTGTGCACTTGCAAGGGGTGATGAGTATATGGCGAATGTTTAAATTTTAAAGCACATTGCCATGCGTTTCTGTCTCAAAACTCTCCTCATGGCTTTGAGCACACTTCTCCCATCATTTGCGCCCCTTTCTGAAACAGTTCCAGAAGTCCACTTTTGGGAGTATCTTTACAAAGTCTGATCAAAAATACAATGAATAAAAAAGTACGGTGAATGCTGTGCTGAGCGCCATCCAACACAAACACATACTCGTCAGAACATAACACCATGTTCTTATCCACCTATTCACTGGCCCTGGCAACATGCAACTTCTCCTGGCTCCTCCCCAAAGTCCACATGACCGTGGAAAGGAAATATTTTGAACTGACTCAGGGCATGGAGGCAACCACAACTGTGCTTCTAAAGACACTGATGAAAGCACTTCAAGAACCGCTTCCAAAAGCAGCAGAAATAATGGGATATGTGTGTTCAAATTTAGGGGAAACAGGTTGAGGGGAATTCATAGCAATATGTCCTTTTCTGTAATAAAGATTAAAATTGAAACGTTTGCATAACATATCAAGTTAAAATGCAGGTTCCAACTCAGAAGGTCTGGGGTGGAGCCCAGGTTCTGCCCCTTTCCTAATCCCTGGGTGCTTCTGCTCCTGCTCACATGGTGGGCCGCACTGAGGGGCAGGGCTGTCAAGTGGAGACAGCCACCTTCCTTCCCAGTCTCCCTGTGCTTCTCTTCAGGCCACTCCTTGCAGCTGCCTGTTCATGGAAGGTCGGTAAACCCAGAAACCCCAGCTCGCCTCGCCTGGTGGCCAATCCAAACCTGTTGCTGTCATGAGACCCTGCCACCAAAGTCAAAACTACTTTACGCTTCTTCTGTGGCCTGACATCAGAAAAATGATGGACTCTGAGAAGCCATCTTTGGGAGTCCTTTTGTATTGCAAAACCAAGGACCTGGAACAAGAACAGCATGAGCAAAGACATGAAAAATCTGTGCCAGGCTTCAGAGCCTTCAGGAAATCCAGAGGCTGGGCTGGGAGCCTTAGGAGGTATCTGATGCAGAACGGGGAGCTGAGGCCAGGTGCTGAGAAGCCGGGTCCAGAAGGAAACATGTGGTGACCAGGCAGAACACAGCCTCCTGGAGGAGTGAGCCGGGCCGTGGGGGGCTAACCTTCTGAGAGTCAGAAGTCATGCGGATTCCAAGGGACGCTGGATCATGAGTGTCATTGTGTGAGGCTGACTCTCTCTGGTTAGAAAGCACTGGAAAGCAAGAACTCCATTTTGGGGAGCGTGGCCCAGCACACTTTTGCTCTCATTGCCAAAGTCTGTGGTCAGTTCTGAGAAGATCATTTGGAGCACACCTGGCTTTGGACTAACTGGGAAACTGAGTTCTGGAAATAAACTTCATACCCCCCAGCTATGCTGCGTACTTTACAACCCTGGAGCCTAACAATAAGTTCAGACCCTTTGGTGGTGTTTGTTCGGTTTTTATTTTTTGTTTGGTTTTGTATTTTAAACAAGAAAAGGAACAAATGCAGTGATTAATTTAGAATCTGTCATGGAGCAATGGAAGGGGGTCCACCCAATGGGTGGCCTTTGGGTCAGTTTCCCAGGAGATTTGAAAAGCCCAGCACCATGGGCCCATGCTGCTGTTGTGTATTTTGATGCTGGCAACTCTTATACCATCAAAGTTTCTCAAAATAAGTGATTCTGGGCCCACGAAACTTAATGTGCTGGGTGCCAGCCATCTGGCACACTTGGGCCAGAAACCAGAGCCATCAAAGGATCATCAGGCCTGTGGATGTTTTTATAAAGGCTGCATTTTCAGTAGCTTTAGGTTTTAATCTGCAATGTTTATCAGAGGATCATAATGCCCCTCGAATTGTGCTGTCCAGAATGGTAGCCACCAGACACATGTGGCCATTTAAGTTAAAATTAAAAATTCAAGCTATGTATGATGGCGGTGCATGCCTGTAATCATGGCACTTGGGAAGTTAAAGTAGGAGGATGGTGAGTTTGAGGCCAGCGTGGACAACATAGCAAGTTTGAGAGCAGCCTGAGCTACACAGTAAGCTCTTACTTCAAAAAAAAAAAAAAAATGTGGCGGGGGGGGGGGCAGGTAAAAATTCAGTTCCTCATTCGCGCTAGTTGGGTGACCACACCTGGGAGTGATCAGCAGCTACCATACTGAATAGTGCAGGAACAGGCTGTTTCCATTGCATAGAGTTCTGTTGAGCAGTTTCTAGGATCTGACCATACACTTTGTCTTGGAGATCTTTCCAGGTGTGGTTAGAAAATAGGCCTCCCTGGTGTGGGTCAAGCATCTAGGGAGTCAGAGCGGCTCTGTGTCCCCAGGAAGAAAGGCCACACCTGCAGAACCCCAGTGGGCTGAGAAGCATCCCAGTGGGTGCGGATGCCTGACGGTCAGGGTGTCTTTGACACTTGGGGAAGACGCTGTCTCTGAATGAGCCTGACAGTTCCTCTTGTCAGAGGCTCTGGGCCACAGCTCCCACACTCACCAAGAGCCAAAGCCTCCAGAAATCTTTACTCTCACCTCCTCAGGTCTCTCCTCTTAGGACTTTTCTTCAAGAAGTTGCTTGTTTTTCTTGGGTCTGTCTGATCTCTTGGTTTGAGGGATGTCACCTGGCATCTGCCTTTCTGCGCATCTCCTCTCTGATCCTTTGATCAGACTTTTTGTTTGATTGGATCTTTTCTAGGCTACTGATGGACATTTTCAGAGTTCTTTAATGACTGCCCAGCAGGCAGAGATCCTGCATTCTAGTATCTTAGGTCTATGGCCTATGGTAGTACATGATACGGGAAGGATGTTTAGACATATTGGCTATGTCAAAATAAAGTAATATGTATGAGTTCATTTGTGCTGTTAACAAATAGCTTCTGAATCTCAATTGCATGGAACAATATACATTTCTTTCTTGCATACCTTTCATGCTGGGGCCAGGGTGAAGTGGAAGCAATTACTCAGTCTTCTCATGCTGATGGCAGAAATTCAGGAGGACAAGCGAACTATTTCAGGCTTCTTAATCCTAAGCTTGTGATCTGCTCTAGTCCCAGCACCCACAGTAATTCATATCACCATACCCAAAATAAGGGGACTAGAATATGCATTCTGTGTTTTATAGGAAGAATTACAAAGCTTCTGGGAATATGATGTGAGTCCGCAGCTGAGTGAAGAATTGGGTCTTGTAATTGAGCCTGACACAATGTGTTAGACAATTTATCCAGATCTTGAAAAAGAAGGTGGGCAGGTAATCAATCATATAGCTCACAGTCACGGAGTTCTGACTTGGTGAATGAGCTCAGGGTAGTATCATTTATCTACTGGTATGTAATAAACTATCCCAAAATTTTATACCTTCAAACAACAACTACCTAAGTAGTTCATAATTATGTGGGTCAGCGATTTGAGCTCAGTTCAGTGGGATGATCTTGCTCCTCCTGGCTGGATTTATTAGATGTCTCCAGGGGAAAGTCTATGCCTTGCTCTGTTCAGCAGGCTAGCCCAGGGTTGTTCACACAAGGGTGGAAATTTTCACAGCACAAGAGAGGATGCCCAAGGCCTCTGAGGGGTACCCACCACTGCTGCACCCTGTGAGGGGAATGCAGTTGACCTCTTGATGGGACAAGTTTCAGATAATCTCAGGTTACTTTTACAGTCCACTAAGTGAATCCTGGATATGTATTCCACTATCAGAAATAACATTATAAGGCTCCATCCACATCCATTATTTACTGTAGGGAAGTGAGGGAAACTAAGGAGAAAAAATCTTAAGTACTGGTGGAGGCAGGAGAAGGAATCTCCATCAATAACTCTGTGTGTCATGGGCTATGATTACATACCCTGAATTACTTGATGACACAATATTAAAACTATGCCAGTATCATGTACGTACTATGATGGCAGCCGGTTATTATTACCCAGTACCACAGCAGCCATCTACTGGGTAAATCCACTGGGTCTGAATTTCCTAAGAAAGTGCCCATGTTTGTCCACCCTCAGCGAGTACCACCTGTCAGTTCTTTCCTGAGGAATGGAGTCGCAGCTGCTAATAACAGCTGTTGGCAGCAGCTGCAACAATAACACTCACCCCGGTTCCTATAGGGCCATTCCTTATGGGAGCATTGTGTGCCGTTTCCTTTCAGGGCTGTGTTTATTCAGGAACAGCTGGCCACAAGTGAGAGGCCAAGGGGTCATTCCTTAAAAAAAAAGTATATATATATATATATATATATATATATATATATATATATATACCTCCCCTGGAGGACTTGTTATCCACTTCATCCTGTGAAGGGTTTCCATGCAAACTTATCCCTTGCTCCAGGCCTTATAAGATCTACTCATCTGGCTCAAGGTGCTTTCGGATTGTTCCTTATTCCACCTTCACTGAATTCTGGTTTTCTTATTTATCTAAAAGAATAATTTGTTCATTTTCCCTCAGCTTTGTAGAGCTGGCTATAGCTTTGCAGGATATCTATAACTTGTTTCAGTAAATATATATATATATATATATATATATATATATATAACCAAAAAGAAGTATTTTAGAATTCAGCTAGAAAACTGTATGCCATTCTTGGTAAGACTGGAAATTGTCCTGTTTAGATTTGTGGCAGCCCAGAAGCACATGGATGGTTATTGCTGTGTTTCAGCAGAGACTTCAGAGGCTCAGCACAGCAAAAAAAAATTTGCTTCAATAGTGGGAGAGAATGAAGGACAAGGGGAACTCTTTGGGTTACTCTTCCTGTGCAGAAGCAGTGATATAAATTACACACAAAAGAAGTAACAAATTCCCTTCTTTTTCTCAAAAGTATCTATTTTTTTACTTTGTTCAGAATGATTGGCTCCAAAAATGAATGTTGAACAGAATCAAATCCATGCTTAGGGTAATTATGCAACTTACTTCTAGAGTAAGCAAGTATTTCTTGGTCCTGTCCTTCTGGGTTCTTCTCAGGGAACCAGATGAGGCATTAAGCTTAATTAGTGCTTCCTCTTAAATCTGCTTTCCTCAGTTCCAGCATTCTGCTTATACCAAACCTGAAAATTCTGTAGAAAATGACCCTGGTGATCTTGTCACATCCCATGAGCTTTCTTTCCATCAAGTACCAAGAATAAGAGTACACATTGTGGGGGGAAATTTATTTTCCTAGACTAGGTCTAGCGATATGAGTATAGGCTGCTATGGCTGTGTTCTGCAGAAAGATCCCAAGTCCCAGATGGCATGGGGGACTGGACAAGAACCTGTATGCCCTCCACCTCCAATTGAAGACTCTTTCTCCAGGCTGTGTACACTGGCGTCCTGGAGACCCACAGGCTGGCCAGGAGGGAAGCACATTAAAACAGACCAGATTCCTGGGTCAGGTGCAAAGCAAATAGCCAAGTCAGTAAACAGACACTTAGGAAGGTTCAGCAGGGTGGAAGACACGCAAGGGGCTCCCTGCTGCTCAAGGGGGTGCCCATCACTGCAATGCGCTACCCTCTATCCTCTCTAAGGTGTGGTGAAATTGTACATGTGCTCCTTCCATCACCACTGCCCCTTTTTAAATCTGTAATATTCTTATGTTAATTCTCTATCTTTGGATTCTCCCACTACCACCACAGCATCACCAGCATGCAAGATTTAGAATTTTCTGAAAAAGAGAAAAGTCCTCAAATGAGTTTCAGCATTCATTAAAATAACACGATCTTTAACTATTCTGTTTTTAAGAACCCCAAGGTCACTTATGCCTTCTATGGACATAAAGATCCTAGAATCTGTGTTTATTTGATGAATAGTTTGAAGATGCAAAAAGAATGAAAACTAGCAAATGTCAGAAAGACAGGGAACATTATGATAAAATGAATAAAGGAACAATGAGCTGTAAGAAGCAAAGAAAGACAGGGTAAGTCATGCCTAACATTATTTTAATTTTCCCACCACATTAATTAGTGGAAGAAGGCCCATTATGATGTCTTCCCTTAATAAATGTTCAGTTGTGTGATTTGTGAAATATTTAGCTGTCACACTCATTGAGCAAGTACAAAAACTGAATGATGATAAATGGCAAGAATTTCAGCAGGGGATGTATATTAGCACATGTAAGAGCAATTTGAAATAACTTTAAGGGAAAATTTATCCAGCTGCCAATTAAAGGAAATACTTCTACCTGTGTGAAAATGCTCCTATCACTGGTGAGTAGAGACAATGTCAGAGTGGGAAGTCCCACACTTCCTTCCTTAGGGAGTGTTATGTCCAGTAGGTCTGGGATCTAAAGGTCACCAGGTTCACCCTTGCCAGACCTGTCTCTCCCTCAGTGTAGAAAGGAGTTAGAGATGACCAAAGAAAAATTAATTTATTGTAGATATTGCAGGAAATGGTACAAAGCCACTCCAGGCAAGTAGCAGGGGTGCTTATAGCTGAGATACTACCAAATCTGGGGTGGCACTCCTGTTTTATGGTTAGGGGTTCAGTCTCTACTCCCCCCTGGATATTGGGATTCTTGCTAGGGGTGTGGTGTTGTGGGCTATGGTGGAATTTTCCAGAGCAGCTTGCTTTGATGAAGTTATCTGCTCAAAGGGAAACTTAAGCAGGGCAGAAACTTACACAGACACAAGAGTAAAACCACGGGCTGACAACTTCAATCCCCGAAGCTGCTGGAGGGGTGGTTGCTGCTCACAGCCACACAGACTCTGCATTTTTCACCCACTAAGTAGGCCTGGGTCTTCTAACCCTCCCAATGGCTCCCTTCTGACCCTCCAGGAGACACTAACTTAACAGTAATATATGGACCAGCTCACCATTATGAGAAGCTCAGAAATCCTTGTTAACCAAGAAGAGGGGAGCAAGGTGGAGGGAGAGTGGGGTGTGAGGGAAACTAATGAGAAGACAGAGACAATCAAAATAGACTCACTGAAACCCCCCAATAATATGATACTTGGGTACAGGGCAGGTGGGTGATGAGGTGAAAATGGTCAAAGTATACTGTGAGGGTGTACAGATCTGTCAAAATGAAACCCATGAATCTATATAACCAAGACACACTAACAAGCAAAGAAAGGGATAAAAAAGAATGAAGCTGTGCTTCATACATACCACCTGCCCATGAGGAATGGGACCATTATGTGCTGCACACTTGAACTCATAAGAAAACAATTGTGGAAAAGAAAAAAAAGAAATCACTTGACTGCAACAACACCCAAAGGGGCCAGGAAGAGATTTTTTGGGTAAGATAAGAAATCCCTTTGCTTTCAGACACCGTACACCTCCCTGTCCTGAGACAGCAGGAGGGAAGAGGAGCACAAAAGACATCCAGTGTCTGGCTTCTGGGGCACTACCCAAGGGACCGACTCCCATCCATCTCAGAGCACTGAAGGGCACAGAGGGTGGCGCACTGTGGATGCCCAGGGCCAGGGGACACGGATGGCCTCCACCGTGCCAGAGATGACGTCATTACTCAGGAACACCCGAGAGAGCCCCTCAGTGAAGGAGGCAAAGTCCATGGCTCAAAGAAGACACAGCTCCAGGGTCTGAGGGGCCTGTGGGGCCCCCAGGGGGACCCAGTGGCCTAAGTGTTCCCCTAAATGAAGACAGCCGGGCAAGAGTGGGGAACGTGGCTTTGTTCTAATACCCAAATCCCAGCAAAATAGAACAAGATATTGAAGAATGAAAAAAAAGTAAAACATGATCCAACTAGAGGACAAAATAAATCTCAGAACCAGACCCTGAAGAACTGAAAATCTGTGAACTGACTGGGAGAGAAACAAAATGACCAGCATGACGATGGTCAGTGAGCTGAAAGGGCACCCAGACAGACACTGAACAAAACCGTGATAGCAATGATGAACAAAATGGTAGTATCGACAAAAATAGCAAAACAAGAAGAAGGAAGGAGGGAAGGAAGGAGGGAAGGAAAAAGGGAAACCCAAAGAAAAATTTTTTTTAATTTTATTTAAGGAGAAAAAGAAAAAAACAGAAAAAGGGTACAAGTTATACAGAATTTCAAAAAATAAACAGTAGGAAATCACTAGTTAATAGATTACATATTGTCATCTTAGAAATAGTTGTTAAGTTACAAAATTAAAACATATAAAGTGGACATTCAAACAGTGAGACTGCAAACAGTTCTGTTCAATGATCCAACAAAAACTCAGTAATATGGTTAACTGTCTTATACACTTTAATATACATGCAGTTATATCCTTTAGAGCACTTTCTTTTCCTCCCTTTTTTACAGTGACAATTACACATTTTGAGTTTTATTACTCCCACAGTTCTTATTACTTTTTTTGAAGAGAATAAGACCAAATGTGGCATAAAAAAACAGAGTCAGTCAAATCCAAAGGATGGACATAGTACATAATATAAATGGAATACAAGGTGATCAACAATGGTTACTATAATGCCTCTTGCTATCTTAAAAAGAATTGCCTATATCCTCAGTTATAATAAAATTGAACAAAACAGTAAATAACAAAACCAATAAAACCAAAACATTGGAGACATTGCAGGACTTCAAAAGAAGATAATAGTCAAACCAGAATGGGCATCATAGCAAATCTTATTGTCTTCACAGTTGTTGCCTATACTCTCAAACTTAGTACTATCAAGCAAAACAGACTAGAGTAAAATCAGTCAAAACAAGATGGTGAGAGCAATACAGGGTTTAAAATCAAGTTAATAGGAAATCAAAGTGGGTTACTGAAATATATCCTGCTATTTTTATTTATTTTTCCCTTAATTAAAAAGATAAAAAAAAATTTAAAAAGGAGATTGAGATAAAAGAGAACATAACAAAACAGCACAGGTCAGAACATAACCATTTAAGCAAAATAGTGTTTCACCATAAGATACCTCAACATAAAAGTAATTACCATAGTGTCTCTTTCCTTGAAATCTTTGAGTATACTTCATATACTGTAGCATCAAACATATCAAGATAATGTAAAACCATTCAAGAGAATGACAGTATTACAGGGTATTTAGAACCAACTAACAGAAAATGAACAATGGTTTCTGTATTATCTCCTTGTCTATAAAAGTTTTTGTTTATATTATCACATATAATAAAATCCAATAAGATACAACCTGTTAAGACCGAGGGAAACAGAAGAACAAAAGCTTGATAGGACTTCAAAACAAGATGATACTAAATCAGCACTAGCTATTATGATGTCTTATTTTCTCCAAAATAGCTGTTCATACCATCCAACCTTCTCTGCCTCATTTCTGTTGAGCTCTTTTTCTGTCATTAGTTGTCAGTTTGTCTTCTTCATTTCACTTTCTGCTCCATTCATTGTGGCCTCTCTGCCACTGTTTCTGGAATCTTGGTATTTTTCTCTTTTAGAATGTCCTGCAGTATTCTCTGTAGAGTTGAATTGGTGGTTGCAAATTCCCCTAGCTCCTCTTTATCCTGGAAGCACCTTGTTTCTCCATTAATTTCTAGGGACAGTTGTGCAGGATATATCAATCCTGGCTGGATGTTATTGTTTTTAAAAGCCTGAATTATTTCGCCCCATGCTCTTCGTGATTAGATGGTTTGTGCCAAGAAGTGTGCTGTAATTCTGATGGGTGTTTCCTTGTAAGTGATCTGTTTCTTGTCTCTGACAGCTTTTAATATTCTGTTCTTATATTGTATTTCTGGAATTTTGATTATTATATGCCTGGATGTAATTCTGTTTGGGTTGTAGGTGGCTGGGGTCCTATATGCCTCATAGATCTGAGTATCTTTACCTTTCCCCATATTAGGAAAGTTCTCCTTGATTATTTCTGTGAATAGCCTTTGCATTTCATTTGTTTGTTTCCCTGCTTCTTTCTTTACATTCTTAATTCTTAAGTTATAGATCCTCTTATTATCTTCTTTGTATTGTTACTGCTTGTTTCCTTATCATTTTTAAGAAGCCTTTCCTTTCATGCTCCCACATTACAAATCTGTCCTCCAGTTCAGATAATCTATCTTTAGTTTCTTTATGTTATGCCAGCTTTCAATAGAGTTTTTAGTTTCCTTGTAATCTCTTTGAACTTGCTTCATGTATTCTATGTTTTCTCTATGTTCTCCATCAAACAAGTCTCCCCTTTTTTTCTGTTCTTCCATTCCACCATCTGTTTTTTTCTTGGGAGATACTTAGCATTTCTTTAACTATTATACTTATATCTTGCTTTACTTGGTTAAATACTTCACTTTTGAACTTGTCTATGAGGTCCTGGAGATATCGCTTTATGTCTATTGGTGCCGTACCTGATATTGCATGTTTTGTGTCCTCATTCTCCTTTGCATTTACCTTTCCTGGATCAGTGTTCTCAGGATTGGGGACTGAGGACCCTTTCTTGTTTCTCCCTCTTCCCATACTTTTTGTTCCTTCCATACAAGCGTATATGGAAGGCCCAGTTTCTTTCTTTGTTGGTTACAGTTTGTTTGAATCATGCCAGCTAGGTATTCTCACCCACTGCAGTGTACTAGGGAGACACAGACCTGGGCAGCCTATGCTGAGACCGCCCCTCCAGGTCAGTCAACCTGCTGAAGGCTTCACTGCATTAGGGTGCACTGCCAGGTGCAGAGACCTGGTTTGGGCTAGCCTACTGGGTCTTAGTCCATGGTGTCACCCAGGTCAAGTGCTCCCCACGAATCCCACTTGAGAGGGAAATATGTGACTGAAGTCACTGCAACATCCTGTTTCAGCTAGTCTTCCCAGTCCCAGAATATCCTCTGTTGGAGCCTCCTAGTCTATGGAAGTGTCCCCATTCCTCTCACTCACCACAGGTTGGTTCAGGGCTCCCCGCCAGCTCTGCTCTCAATTCGGTTCACCAATTCCCACTCTCAGAGCTTTTGCGTCTCTATCTCTGCTCTGCTGATTCAGATGCAGCAGCGGTGGCAGGAAATTCAAACTGCAGTTTCCAGAGGTACGGGTTCCTCCAAAAATCATCACATTTGGGGATTCAGTTCCAAAATGAGAATCCGGAAACAGGTGATTTAAGCGATCAGTAGATGTTTAGTTGATCGATCAGTGAAAAAAAATAATTTGGAGGGGTACCCCAGTATTCCTGAGTGAACCCCCAAATCTTGTAATCCACAAATGAGCCCCCAAACTCAAGTTCAAAAAATGAGGCAAAAACATATTTTAAAAAGCAGCACTGATTTATTTTACCCTGGGCCCAGTGACACAGTGCAGTTGAAGTTGCAAAAGCTGTGTGTCAGAAACCCAAAGAAATTTTGGAATTAAAGGAAATGAACTGAAAAAAATCGGTAGAGAATATTAACAGCAGACTGGACCAAGGAGAACGATAGCTCATTTAACCCAGCACACTGGTAGGCTGAGGCAGGAGGATTGCAAGTTCAAGGCTAACCTGGGCAACTTAGTGAGACCCTATCTCAAAATAAGATGTAAAAAGTACTGGGGATGTAAGGCCCTGGGTTCAATTATTGATACTTCAAAAGAAAATAAAGCCATTTGAAATTACTGAGTTAGAGGTGGAAAAGACAAAGGAACAAAGAAAAATTAGAGCCTAAAGAGATTTACAAGACACCATCAAGTGGACCAATATTTGCATTATAAATTTTAAATAAGGACAAGAAGAAATAATGACCAATAGCTTCCCAAATTTGAGGAAGGAAATAGACATACAAATGTAAAACTCTCAAGGAATTCAGATGTAGGTAACCCAAAGAAACCCAGGTGAAGACACATGATAAGCAAACTGTCAAAAGCCAAAGGAAATAATCTGGAGATGGCAAGAAAAAATTACCCATCACATACAAGGGAGTGTCAGTGAGATGATTAATGGATTTTTCAGCAGAAATCTTGTTGGCCAGGGAGAAGTGGAATGAACTATTCAAATTGCTGAAAGAGAAAAAACTCCCAACCAAGAATACTATGCAGCAAAACTGTCCTACAGAAGTGAAGAAGACTTCACAGGTACACAAAGCTGAGAGAATTCACTACCCTTAACACTGCCCTACAAGGAGTCTAAAGAATCTTTCAAGTTGAAATGAGTGAAAGAGCAACGTGGACATCTATAAAAACATGAAGCTGTCAGTAAAGGTAACTGTACAGACAAAGAGTCTTGTAGCATTGTAATGTTTGCTCATTGTCATTTATTTCTGGTATGCAATTTTAAAACCATAACCATGAAAACTAACTATAAACTCTTGGTGAATAGGGAAAAATAGTCTGAGAGACTCATTGCAACAAAAGACCCTGTGGAAGCCACCTGGCTTTATACACACAGACGTTCCACTTTGTGGAGTAAAGTCATCCGGCTAAGGGTGAGGAAGACAGAGGTTAAAACATTAGGCAAAGATGGAAAATAAGACTTAGGCAGCTTGTGACTTATGACTGTTCAACAGTGATATTAATAGCAGTGAGTTTTGGAACAAGAAGACTCTAGCCAAATACCTATGTTGCCTCCTGGTCACCTGCCCCTTACCCTGGCCAGATAACTGTTTTATAAGAGCTTCTATCAGTGAAAATAAGTTAGGATCAAGGAGATTGTTGGAGAAAGAAAAGGTCCAAATTCTAATCCTAGATTGGAAGACCAGACAATAGCACAATATAGCTCTTCCCAAGTATCCTCCAGCTCTCGTGTCCTTTATTATACCAGGATGACAACTGTCGTTTTCCACTCAACTCAACAAGATGTAATTTCATTTTATTTATTTAATTTCATCTTAATAGCTATACCATTAACCAAATTCCATTAAACTGAAAAGATTTTCATAATATCTGATCAGACTAGTGTGGGAAGGATTGACCTCATACATATGCTGTCCAGGGAGCCATTTCCAGGACAAAAAGTTGCCCCAGGACAGAACAGCAGGAAGGATGATCTCCAGGGATGGACAGCTCTGGAAATAGCCACATGGAATGTAGGTAGGTGCTTCCCAGGAGGAGCTAATTGTGGGGATGGAATGTGATAGTTCCTTAGAAATAGAAAGAGACTCCATCACTACCACCGTACCAAACAGAGTCACCATGACCACATCTGTGTATGTGTGCACTGCGGATATGAGTTATTTATTATAAGCCGATTGTGAACCATGAGTCAAAGCATTGTATTACAGACTTATTTAAGGACATTTCCATCACAGAATACTTAAAATAAAGCCAAACAACACCAACTCTTCTTATTTTTTTAACTTTGGAAAATAATAACACCTTCTCTCACTTTATCACAATTTTAGGTGCTATTGCAAGCAGGGGAAATAAATGTGTTGGGAAGATCATTCTGTGTGATTTGGTGTTAGTAAGACTTGTGGAGAGGGAGAGTGCATTAAAAAGAGCTTAAAGAGTTTTACAATTATCTTTCATTCTACTGTAATTAACGTTCTTCTTTGTGAGCCGCAAAGCGACTGCATGGCATCACCTTCATCTCAGAATCCAGCATCACCATCCCTGTAGGACCAAGACTGGGTGTAAGTCTGGGCTTGTGGGTGCTGAGATGGTCCTCATGGCCACCACCCTGGTTCAGCCTGAAGGTCAGCGCAGGATGATGCAAAGGGTAAAAGCATGGGTTGCAACATAGATGGATCTTGGAGACATTACACTCTACCGAATGCAATAAACCAAATTCAGGACAAATGCTATAATGACTTCATTAACAGGTGGTACTGTAAGTGGCCAAACCCAGAAGCAGAGAGTGGGGTGGTGGTTGCAAGGAATGGGGAATGGATAACATGTAAGGTTAGTGTCTAGTGGGTACAGAGTTCAGATTAGGAAGATGAAAGATCTGGAGATGGTTGAGTTGTTCAGCTGCCTTTGTTCCTGGGCAGATGAGTGAAGCCAAATTACGATGATCCTATGCTGTCCAGTGTATAGCACTGCATTGGTCAGCTACAGCTGTGTAACAAAATATACAGATGGCAGAGTTAAGCAATCGGAAACTGTTTTGCCAGTTGCAAACCTGGAAGCTGTTGAGAGGTTTTCTAAGATCACTCTGCTGGGTTTGTAGATGTCTACTTTCTCCCTGTGTCTTCACTTGCTCTTCTTTCTGAACATCTCCGTGTCCTAAACTCCTTTTCTTACAAAGGCAGCACTCACATTGAGTGTAAATCTACTCTAACAACCTCATTGTAACATAATCACTTAAGACCCTGTCTCCAATTTCAGGTGCATTCTAAGCTAGTTAGGGTTGGGACTGCAAATGTAAGAGTTTTAAGGGGACACAATTCAACCAATAACAATCATTCATCCTAATGAGCTACATCAGAATAAAATTAATCTAAGCCTACAGCAAAAGGCCTTTAGGGTGGCACTTAACTGTCCTAACCATTCCACAGATGCTGCTCCTGTTGTTACAAAGGAAGTTACCCAACACAGCCTCCCACCCCTTTCTATATCTGCTATAACATAGATCACATGATTATAAGGCAAATAAGCTTCCTGGGCCTTCCATTTCCTTTCAAGTTCCCGGCTCTGCACTTATTTTTAGAGACATTGCCATTCCTAAATATAGAGACACTGCCAGCCAAAGGGGAGATGGTTTTGGTCTTTTTCTCTGTGATGGTGTTTATGTGCTATTTAAAGGGAGGTCGCCTATCTCTTTGAAATGCTTATTATCAAGCCATTCCTGACTCAGATTTTTCAGTCCAGCAGTCCTGATTCTGATTTTCACAGACTGTGTTTGATATGGTTAACTCATTCTCCCTACCTCCTGGGAGCCAGAGTTTAATGAAGCCAGCGTTCACAGAAGAACACAAATAAAGAGTCTCATTATGGACTTCAGTTACCCAACTGGCACCAGAAATTCTGCCAGGATGATCGTAGTCCTTTTAAGGAGGAAACAAAGAAAACACCCACACAGCATCTGTTGAGAGACCTGTACCAAAGTCTCCATGGCACCTTAGTCATAAAATGTCAAGACTGGTAACATCTCACACATCCACCAACAGATAAGCAAACAGGACACTGCTTGATGATACAAAGGAACAAATCACAGACAGAATCATCAAAACATAGATGGAGCTTAAAATGCTCTGAGTGAAACCAGCAGACACAAAAGTATTCAGTCACCTGCGCTGATAGAAATCAGCTTGGGGATGGGCATAACAGGAGGGGTGGTTGGCCGGAAGGAAGCTGGGGATACCACTCCTGAGGGCAGAAATGTCCTGACTGCAGTGGTGGTTAGATGGGCAAGCAAAACTCTTTATGGGTCATGAAGTCATGCATTTTATATGGGTGGACTTTAATGCCTATAAATTCAAAACTTGTTTATTTGAAATTCAATTGGTAAGTGAAGCATTCAACTAAGATAGAAGAAATTGACCTGTCATCACAAGATGTGTGATTTTTAAAGACTTTTGACTTTTCATGGTTGTATATATGTTATGACTTCCTTCACAAACAATTGGCAGCCTGTGTTAAAGTCATTGATGACTGTAAAATGTGCCCATTTTTGAGCAAAAGATTCTTTCTGTCTCTGTCCCTGTCTGTCTCTCCACAGTTGGTTCTAGAGGCACATTTTCCTGTCCTACCCACAAACTCTTTGAAACAATACATGGTACATGGGGAAGACGAATCCAACATTGCCCAGAGGCCAAGAAGAATACAGATTTCCATAGGATGGAGAACTTGATCCAGAGCCTGGAAATGCTCAATCCAGAGCTCACACAGGCTTAAAGAGTTGAGAAAAAGATAAGGGACATGAAAGCCCCAAGTCACCCAGGGAGAGCTCTGCCTTCCCAAGAATAAGACAGGAAAAAGCCACTATTTGCAAAACTCTTTGTTCCTAATGCAGACATGCACCATATTTCTTTCATTTCAAAACTTTTGGATTTTCCTCTATGTCTTTCCATGGATTCTTACATACCGCTGAGGCCCTAGTGGAGTCAATATTATTGCTCTGGCTGAGACAGTGAAATGAAATTGAAGCACATTTACACCTCATTGCATCGCACCTTAAGGGTGAGGACGGGGTCACCTCAGGCCTCCATTCTTCACACCCTGGACATGGGGAATGAGGGAGGGGCCTGGAGAGGAGACCCCTCCCATTTTCAGCTTCCTCTGCATGACGCCCACACGCACTCCTACTTCTGTAGTTTCCACTCTGCCATTTGATTGCACTTCTGATCCCATGAATGTCTAAGGCCCTAACTACTACCTATGTCTATGGTCTTTATTTGCAAGCTAAAAAATTAGCATCAATACTTAGATAACATTGCCTTTCCCCGTGTTTTGCCTAAAATATATTCAGATCTTCAGGGAGGGTTTTGTGTGGTCAGCTGTTGACTTATAGGCAGCCTTGGTCAATTGGTTACTTCAGCTCCTTATTTTTTCATGTAGATCAGGCTTAGACATGTTATTGGTGGTTCCATGTTTTAATTTGCAGTTCTGTTAATGAAGCAGGAATGTTTTCCAAGTGAGTAGCATGAAACGGGCTGATGTTCAGTCTGCCCTGGCTGTGGGACTGATTCATGAACATCACCTGCTCTCCTACTCTGAGTCATAGAAAAGTACTTAAAATAGGTTGTCTAAAATCAGCTGGGGCCAGATGAGCCACAAAGACTTGGCAGCCAGTATTTTTAGTATTAAAAATATCACATGCATCTCTACATGCCTGAGAAGGGCATGGCCCGCGTCCTCATCTGAGAGGGATGAGGATTCCCTCCAACTCGGAGGTCCACTGAATGTTCGACCTCGTCAGGTGCTTCTCTCTTCTGTGTCAGATGGGCTCCCCACACAGTAACACTCCCTTCTCGGCCAAACAGTAGGAATAAGTCTTAATTTTAAGAGAACACAATCAACACTTCTTGTTCCTTGTTAATGAAACCAGACAATCTTGGATTGTTCCAGGAATACAAAGGAAACTTTGAGATCTATATCCAAGCCTGTGGACTGACAAATAGCTGGCCCGCCTGTTTGTATACCCTTTGGTTTCAGCATCTTAATTTTCTGAGCACTTGTGCCCCAGGATTCCATTACCAGGTCTGTAACACCCCAAACATGTCTCCTTCTGCAACCTGTGGTATTAAGGACACCAAACACTGGTGCAATCCTGTGTGTGATGGCAGGGACAGCCTTACATAGCAAAGCTTTAAACTTAAATACTGTACATGGTGCAGCCATTTGTTCAATTTGTGGTGCCTGTTATCTGTGTTGATTTCCCTTTTGTTACAAACACTTAGAATGCAGAGAAACCCAGTACCTCCCCCAGGGAGTGAGTCCTACAATGATGTGTTATAGATCAGGCACTGAAAAGAGCACTCAATCTTCAGATTGTCCTTTTAGGTCTTTTAAATGAGAAAAGGGATGAAATGCTTGCCTCTCGTATTTACCTAGCTACCAATCAGAAGGGCATAAACTGTAAAACAAATTCAGTGCCACACTGGCTGGATTTCCTTATGCCATCTTTTCAGCAGAGCTTGTAAGGAAGCAGAAATTTTCTGCCGAGGTTTGTACGTGGTCGCAGTGGTTTCCTTGGTTTCTTAAGAAGAGTTGGTGCTCACAACAGATAAAGAAACGCCCTCCCACATACAAGGGGAGCTTCTCATTCACAGCTGCAACACACACACGTGTGTGCACACGCACACAGATACACAGAGCTGCTCTCTAGACCAGATCCTAGATCCTAGATGGCTCTGCACCATTTTATGACTCCCAGACCCCTCTTGGGAGAGACCTGTGGAACTCTCACCAATCTCTTGTTCTTTATATTGAATTTTGTTGATGGGACCCCCGCCGTAAATTCTCTGTCCTCTAGGCCAGTACTTCTCACATTATTACGTGCACATGCATTGCCTGGACATTGTACTGAAGTGCAGATTCTGGTGCAGCAAGTCTGGACCAAGACCTGAGATTTGTATTCCTAACAAATCCTCCAGTGACCAGAGACTCTGCCAGGACCACACAGGGTCAACAGCAGGTCACTTCGCTGTAGAAAGATCATCCCTTCAATCCTAGGAGGAACATCTCCAACTCTACCCTTGCCAGTCTCAGACAAGAGAATGAATGTTGTTACCATTTTAACCTTCCTAGAAAACTGGCTGAATATAGCCAAGTTTCTGTCTATAACAGATGAAATAGACAGCCCACATAACTGAAATCTGCAGATAGCCTCAGATGGGATTTTTGCCCTTAGTCCCAGCTTCCCTCACCTGCATCCTTACAGGCATTGCCTGAATGGACAGATCGCCACATCAGCCAGTACCTTTTCTAGTGGAGGACAATGAAATGACTAAACACTAATGTTATAGATTAGATCTAAAATCACCCCCAAACAGCTCATGTGCTCAGAAGTGTGTGAGTCCCTGGGGTGTGACCTGGAAGGGTGAATTCTTGTCCCTGGGCCCTTCCTTCCTCTCTCTGCTTCCTGGCTGCCATGAGGTGAGCTGCTTTTCTTCACCAGATCCTCCCGCCCTGACGGTTCTGCCTTGGAGCCAGTTGACCATGGACCAAAACTGTGAGCTAAAATAAACCTCTCCTCCTCTAAATTGTGGGTTTCAGGTATTTTGCCCCTGTAATGATGCAGCAACTACAACAATGCTATGAATCATTTTTGCAGATATCTCCACACTTGCCTTGTTTTGGAATGATAAATCATCTTATAATAAGAAAATAAACATATTACTGTAGCTCCATTATCAATATTCAAATAACTAGAATCAAATAAATCATCTTTGTAGTAACTTTATGTTATTTATTATGTACCTCTTGAGACATTATTTTGACAAGAAGTCTGTGGCGTATGAAAGGGTGCTTGGCATAGAAAGCATGTAAGAGCCCCATCATCTGAAGAAGGAACACCTGGTTGTGTTCAGCATTGTCAATAATAATATGACCCTTTGAGCTCAGGGGTCACAAGTTCATGGTTCTCCAAGGCTCAGTTATGCAGAAAACTGAGTGAAGTAGTCAGGACCAGGGAAACAATAGCACAGAGTTATAGACGGTGACTCGCCCTTGGTTTTGGAGTTGGGGACCCAGGATAAACTGAAAATCACAAGTCCCACTTAAAGAGGTGCCTCTGACCAGCTTTCACAGTGACACAAGGCTGCCTGGTCTTCAGAGTTTTCCAAGACAAGCCAGAAATCTTGGCATTGTGGACCACCCTCTACCATTCCACAGAACTGAGATGCACACACTAAAAGCTATTCTGATTGACTAATAACAAAGAAAATATAAAACTTATTGTTGGACCAAACAACCAGAATATAATGACAGTTGATAAAGTAGGTATTATTTCTCTTTTCCCTAAAAATATTTATTGTAAAATCACTAAACTTGACTATGTGCTTATACAAAGAAACACATGATAGTTATTAATCAATACCCAAATTCTAATAAATACGGTTACCAGATTTATCAAATAAAAATGTAGACTATCTACTGAAATTTGAATTCAGATAAGCAATGGATATATTTTTAGTATGAGTCCCATATGATATTTGAAATAAATTTATATTTTTCAAATTCTCTAATATTTACCTGAAATTCAAATTTAATTAGGCAACCTCACTAATGAACAAGCCCTCAGTCATGGTGCAGTAGTTAATAATACAATGCAAATGGAATATTAACCATGATAACTAACATTGTAGTTGCATTTTTGCTTTGCTTTGTTTGTGTAATATTTATTGAACTACCACATTTGCTCAGAAAAGTACCCACATGATTTAAATGAAATGCTTGACAAAATTTCACAAGTGTGAGAACCCAAGAATCAACTCTTTGATCAGAAAAGATGACAGTCCTGGCCTCCAGGGCTCCTGTGTCTTTGTCCAGACTCTGAGGGTTCGAGGATCACTATTCCTGACTTGAGGCGGCATGAATTAGCATGGGCTGCTTTTGAGCCCATGGAGTTGGCTTGTATCTTAGTCAGCTTTCTATCACTATAATGAAATACCTGAGGTGATCAAAAACAGGAAACTTTACTTTGGCTCACAGTTTCAGAGATTTCAGTCAATGGTCCATTGGCCACATTGCTTTGGGGATTTTAGTGAGGCAGTACATCATGGCGGGAGCTTGCTTGTCTCATGGGGAGAAAGCAGAATAGAGAAGGGGGACATCACCCACCTCAACGCCATGCCCTTGTCACCTGTGGCCTCTCACCAGACCACAGCTCTTAAAGGTCTTATCTCCTCCAATAATGCCAAGCTTCAGACAAACATTTATGATGGGAGGCTTTGGAAGACTTTAAGGTCCAATCAACTTAAATATTACAAAATTGTGTGTGTGTGTGAGAGAGAGAGAGAGAGAGAGAGAGAGAGAGAGAGAGAGAGAGAGAGAGAGAGAGATTTCATGTAAATCCATGTTTTGTGTTAGAGCACACGCTGCTGACTTCAGCCTCCAGATTGTCATTTCTCTACCTCAGGAGTCCTAGCCACTGAAGCCCATGTTTTCTGCCCTTGGGGTAAGGAAATTAAGACCTCTGGGTGCAACCCCACCACTTTCTGCTGGGATTAGGGTCTAAATACCACCTCCCTCTCTGCAGGGGGAAGAATGATCCACATGACTCCCTAGGGTCTACATGAGACTGAGCCCTGCTGACTGCCCCCTGTAACTTGCTCATTATTTTCTTTCTGCCGCCAGCTTCACTCCCCTGCCTCGCCACCAACGATGCTTCCTACAGTCACCTCCCCAGATAAACTATTTGCATTCAAGTCTAGATCTGTTGCTGAGTGAGTCCCAGCTAACACATTTGGTTAAATGAAATTACTCTCAATGCACTGCATTTATTTAATAACCTGCAACAAGTAGCTAATACTGCCAAGGGATGCACTAGAAGTGGCACATCCACACCAGACAGCAGACACCAGCGTCCCTAGCCCTGGTCTCCACAGAGGGCAGAGAGCTCCAGGGCCACAACGGGCAACAGCCCCATGGCCACTTGTCCTGTCAAGGGAGCCAACTCCCTGTAAATCCCAGCGCCCGTGCGAATCCTCTGAACTCCCACATTTTGAAGACCTAGCAGGTGGTAATTTACATTTAAGATAAAAACTATGCACTTCATGTTGCAGACGATTGAGAATCTGAGCACTATGAGTCCACAGGTCATTACGTGACTATGGCTATGGCTCAGCACACTGGATGAGGAGCCTTCAAGAGATTGTTCCATGTCTGCAGTCCTAATGCAGCCTCTTTTCACTCAGATGTGTCACCAGGAACAGCTTGTGTACTGGTAATTTTCCCCTCACATAAAGCTGGAACTCAAGAGGAGCTTTCTTAGAAAAATACAGAGTTTAAACTCTGAATTTATTCTCTGTTCCTGACTTTGAAGATTAATAAGCCGAAGTCCATCCTGTTTTACCAAGGCATGCTACTGTCTTCGCCCATGGCCCAGTTCTTCCTGCCCATTTTTGATAGTAAACTTCAAGAAAACCATAGCTATTGCATTTTAGTGGGGTTTTTTTTGCTGAGCAGAAGGCTTGTAAATGTGTATTTGAATAATGGGATACAGTAGGACCAGGACATTCTCACAAAGGAGAGTCCACATCAGCCCTCACCTGTCCCAACTGCAGGCCATCAAACACCAGGGACACCCAGCATCCCTGCCCTGGCTCCAGAGTGTGTGGCTGCATTTCCTGAGATGAAAATTGGCTGTAAAAATCGTCAGCTCAAAATCCTGGAACAAAACTCATGTTATGATTTCTCAAATCTTTTTTCCATGAAATTTGTGTGAAATAACATTTCTCTAAGATGACAGCAGTTTCATGTCATGGAACTACTGCAGTGTTTTGTCTGTTTCAATAGTTTTTATTTTAATAAAAGGCAGCCATTCACTAATGGAAGTTGCTTGTATCTTTTTAAATTATCTACAATGTCAAACCTCATTATCCATGAGGAAAAATTGTCACAAGTATTATATATATATATATATATGAGTATAATCTATCTCCATAGATACTGTGTGTATTATGAATATAAAATCCGTATAGGTTTACCACACTTCTCCCTATAAATTATGAAGCTTTATCATAAACAATTATTTTTAACCTCCTAGAAGGAGCCAGAATTCCAGAACAGAAAAGAATACATTTTCCTCTGTTTTGAGAGTGTGATTTTTTTTCTGCATAATGTCACTCTGAAACTAAATGAAATTATGGGAAGGAAACTGAAACTGCATATTCAATAGAGAATGTGTGAAATACATTCTGGAAATAGAAAAGGAAATAGCGGGATGAAATTCCAACAGGGAGGGATTCCTAGAGCGGACTTGGAGTATGTGGAAGAGTTTGTCGCTGGATAGCTTTTTGGACTCTGCACCAGCTGGATCATTGATCAGTGTGGTCGGGACAAAATTATCCATTGTTGGTTTCCTCATGGACCCCTTTTCTGGTCTCCACTTCAGAGTGACTCCCGCTTCATCCTTGTTGTCATTTTGCAAAGTGCAAAGGAAGATAAGCTTCATTTCTACCAACCTACTGGATCCATTGCCAGCAGGTGCTGAGGGCCTCGCACTCTGGGGCCAATGGGTCCCCCTCTGCCAGGACACCAGCTCAGGGTCTCAGTCAGTAATCACAACCTTCATGTGCATGTTTTGAATTTCTCAGAAAAAGATTCTTCACTGAGAAGCAAAGGGAGACAGATAGACTGCATAGCATGGGGCTATTCATGTAGGAAAGTAAAACATTCAATTCTCAGTGACAATGATGTTTGTCTTTGAAAATTAGGTAAATGGCTAAGTAGTTCCAGTATTTCTTTTAACTGACTCAATCTCTCCTAGAATATATGCATGTGGCCTAGAATATAGCCATATCCACATCTGTGGTCCTTATGGTAACTCCTCCCTGCTTTGACTGCTTTCCCTGAAACCACTTAAAGCAGTTTGTTTTTAAATTTAACTGTGGGTCTCTATGGGTTTTTTTTTTTATTCTTTTACCCTTCAACTATTCCCTTCTTTGGCCTATAACCTCGAATATCCTTGGCCTAGTAGTTTAAAGTGATGGTGAAAATAAAACCACAAATAAGTGTTTATTTTTTATTCTTGCTACCCTTGAGGCACCATGGCATAGCGTGTAGGCACAGAGTTCTAACCCCCAGGCTTCTGAGGTTCGAACCCTACTCCTTTCCCAGCACTGCTAGTGTTATCCTGGTCAAGTCTCTTAACTCTGTGTAACTCTGCTTGCTGGCAACTGAGCAGAAGCCTGTTGTAGTTTGGGGTTTGTAAGAACAAGACAATACCTGTAATTTATACATAATTTATAGTATTATTTATAATGGTCACAAAGGAGTTAAATACAATGAAAGTGTAGGAAATCTGCCCACAACAAAGACCTAGGAAATCTAGATGAGGGCCTGGATCCCATGGCAATGTCCTGTATGAGTCCAGTTGAAGACCTGGAGCCCATGACAGTACCTCCCACAAGTCCAACTGGAGGCCTAGAGCCCATGACAATGACTCATGCTAGTCTGTCCCATAGATCTGTGCTGGGAAGGTCAGTGACAAAAGTCAGAAAATCTGTGCCAGCAGGGTGAAGGATCTGTGCCAGTAGGTTGAGGGTTCTACACTAGACCAAGAAACGATGCTCAAAATAAGGAGCAGGGCTCCCCTGAACAGCCATCTTCAGTGAGAACAAGGTCCCGAGCTCCTCCAGTAATGAGAACGGCCAAGTTCTTATCAGGAAGCCAACATGACAAGCTTCTTGTAGAGATTGAACAGCACACATCTTCCCCTCCGGTGCCAGGAAGCGATGCTCAACATTAGGACCAGGGCCCCCCAAACTGAACCACAGCCATCCTCAGGTCCCGAGCTCCTCCGATAACTGCTGAGTTCATATCAGGAAAGCTAGCATGACAAGCTCCTCCAGGAAAACCCACAGCTCCAAAAGAACCAACATCTCCGAATATCCTCATTCATTTAGGAGAACCCACAAGGCTACTCTTCCTCTCCAGGTCTGCCTCAGGTGGACCCTCTACACCCAGCATCACCCTGATTCAGTTGAACTTACGTTTAAGTTGACCACCAGTTTTCAATCTACCACAAAGCCTAAACTTCCTAGGTTGCTGTGACAATTAAGGAGATAAAGCCCCTTTAAATCCCTTTGGTTGCAAGGAAGTGTGTTATGATGAAAGGTGGAATTAGAAAGGTAAGGAAAAGGAGCTGTGAGTTCATACTCAGAGCCTCACTGGAAATTCTACAGAATCACGAATCTTTGCAGCAGCGGGAGGGGGAGCTGTCTTCAGTTCCCTCAGGAGCATGAAAAGAAAGTATTCCCCATTTCCACTCCTTATTTGTGCTTTAGTTCACATCTGTAGAAGAGAAAAATTGGTTTTGCTAAGGGTGGGCTCTGAATCTGGGGCCAAGATTTGCTGACAAACCAGACACTGAAAATAATTCTGTGTATAAGGAGACAAAATACATCACTATCCACTCATATCTGACACCGAGGTCTATTCTGAGATATATTTGTTCTGTTTTCTTCTTCATTTATTTATTGGTTTGGTTTGTTTGTTTTTGTTTCTTGTTTTTAGAGGCGTATTTCTTGAAGCAGTAGATCTAAGTGGATAGTTATACTTCGTTTTCTTATTTTATTAAATTAATATACATGTAAAACTTAAAGTGATAACCAGTTCTGCAAGACTTATTATGGAAATCAGCTGCCTTCTGGTCCTGCCACCACAATTTCTGTGCCATTCTTCTATGGCAGCTCTTTTCCACTTGCTTGATATTTGCTGTAGTTGTTCTGCACATCCTTAGACAACGGCTATTTGTTTTTTCAGTTGCAAATATGTTCCATTGCCCTCATTGTATGAAGAGGAGGACACAGGTTTCTTTTAGCCTCATTCAAATCCCATTATTTCCAAATAATTTTATCACAAGTTTGATAAGACAATAGTCTGCTTAATATATGTTAATTCTATGACCACTAGTATGCAATGGTCCATGTTTTTGGTGTAGTTCTGTGCTTCTCTGGATCAACCAGTTGCTTATGGGGTTGCAGGGGGAGGGGTCTTCTTGTTTCCCACTCCATGTGCCAGAAAGGGCTGGGGTCTGGGTGTCTCCCCCGGCCCCCCGTCAGCGGCGGCCTATGCATGGTTCACAGGGAGGGCTTGCCTCTTGGTGATTTCTTGTTCTCTTCTCCTGCCAATTTTCCGATTTTGGCATTACCTCTTCTGGAGTCTTCTGCTCCAGTCTGACTACTTTGCCCATTAAGCTTGCTGCAGAAATTTTATTATAGGATGTCCTACCTTCCTTCTAAAACCTCCCTTCACCATTATTCTGTAAATTTCTTTTCACTATTATTACAGGTTCTAACCCTCAAGTATTGTGGTTTATTGTATGATATGTGTCAAATAGTTTATTCTCTTTTTTGGGTGCAGTACCTCCTCTCCAGTAACTTTTTCAGAAAGGGTACATAGCAGGTAGATTTTTTTAAAGATGACTAAACTTTTATATGTATTCACCTGTCATTTTTAATTAATAAGTTGGGAATAGACCTCCAGACTGAAGTTCATCTTTTCTAACTTTGAAGGCAATTCCTTTAGCTTTCGGTACTTGTATCTTTGTTGAGAAATCAAATGTTATCCTTGTTTTGCTTGTTTTTATATGAACACCTTCCTCTCTCACAGTTTTTAATGACTTTTCTGGAAAGTTGTGACTGTGTCTTGCATGGGTATTGTGTGCTCGGTCATTGCACAGGTGCTCCAGGGCCCTTGGACTCTGAAAATGCAGCAACTCTTGACTTCTGGGAACTGTTCTTGAACTATTGACTTCATTGTCTCTTCCCTCCTGCTTCCTCTGTTTTCTGGGGCTTTTCTGCTCTTCGGCTGGACCTCTTGTTTTCTGTAAAGGTGAAGGGTGGGATCAGCAGTAGTTGAGCCACTTGAAATGAAGGAGGAGATGTGGGCATTAAAGTCTCAAATAGTCTTCAGTTGTCTTGTTTTGGGCCCATCTTAGCTCCCCTCCCAGAATTTCCCCCACTGCTGCCGAATGACCCCATTATTCTTCTGCTTCCTGCCTTCCAAAATTTTGTCACTGTGATCATGTATCCTTTTTGGCTTCAGGGTTTATGTCACTTATTTTTTAATTCTCTTGCTATACTATGGCATATGACAATGGCAATGGTGAATGTTCCATCTGCCACCTGTAACTAAAAGCTGCAGTGCTTGGTTAAAAAGATTCAGAACTGGTATTTGCCATCTGTTTTAAGTCAGTTCGTCTAATTATAATAAATCGAGTAAACATTCAAGGCCTATTGTGACCTGCTGGCAAGTGAGGATTTAGTTTAACTTATTCCATGGATGGTAAACTAGCAGATTCTGCGAGTTTACAGTGCAAGGAGAGAATGATGAAAGGTTGGGAATGCCTGCAGTGTGAGTCCTCTGCGGGGAGCCCTGGCATCAGTTAAGAGATCTGCCAGAGCAAACACTAACGGGGTGAAGTAGGAGACACTAAAATGTTGGAGTAAAGAGCAGAAGCATGCAGCAGTGGACAGAGACTACCTCAGTATCCCTCTGAGGTTCTGCTGAAGCCTTGACCTTCAGAATATTCCAGAGCAGACTGCTTTCTCAGGATACGCTTCGTGGATGGCACAGCAAACAGACAGCAGAGATGTGGAGGGCTGCCCTGTCCCAGATCCCTTTCCTGTCTGGCATAACGTGTGCCTCCTGGGCCTCCCTCAGAGCACGACACTTGCTTGTCCTTTGTCACTTACTGAGCCAGGCCACCATCTCATGACTGTGGGGTAGTGAGTTCCCTGGGCAAGGGGGAATGATAGCCTGGAGATGGCCACTGACTTGGCTCTGTGATCCTCCCGGACATCTTTGCACCAGTCTTCCCCCAGGGGCCTCGCCTGTGCACTGAGGGAGACTAACTACTAAGTAACCCTTGAGAAGAGACTTTGAAGGATTTACCAGGAAATGACTCTTCCTCCAGGGGGTCCCTAAATCACTCCATCTCCCTGCAGGGCCCAGTTTTAGCCCTTGTTTTTATTTTTCTTTATTTTATTTTATTTTATTTTATTTTATTTTTGGTGCTGAGGATGGAACCCATGGCCTTTGCACTGACATTAAATCCCCAGCTCTTTTTATGCTGTACGTTCAGATAGGGTCTCAGGAGTAACTAAGACGACCAGGCAGGACTCAATCTTATGTCCTGCTGCCTCGGTCTCCCAGAGTGCTAGGATTGCAAGTGAGCCCTGGCCCTGATTAACACACCACAGGCCTCAACCTCTTACAACTACAACTGACTTAGCTTTCAGCAATGCATCTATGAGCAAAGCCAGCCTTTCTCTACAGCAACCCGTGACGTCACAGCTGCTAAGAATAACACTCTCTCCCAGTCACTGGGCAGATCAGTTTAATTCTGATTAAACCAGGGGCCAAGTGCCAACAAGGCCAGGCCTGGGGCAAGACAGCCAGAGGGGCTTCATGGAGCTTCTCTGTCCCAGCTGAGAGTACTTCTCTGGCAGGCACTGGGGGTGGAGGGGGGCAGCAGGCACCTGAGTCACACATGGACAAAGTCCCTGGACGTTGGTGACCTGAGGGCACCTGCAGCTGCACTGAGGGTGCCCTCAGCTTTGCTGTCGCTTCCTCAGCCTATGACTGTTGCCTGGGACATTCAGCCTGCTCGGCATCCTGAGTCATGTGGGGTGGGCGGTGCTACCTGCCCCCCCCCACTTGTTTTCTGTCCCTGCCATGCCCTGACTGTGATCACAAGGCTTCAGAGGACCCAGAGCTCTCGCTTGGACCACCAGTGAACGCCTGATGTTTGGCAGATGGGTTGGAGCCAGCATAGCCACACACAGAGGAAACCATGTCTCTGTTTCACTAGGGCCACTGGACTCACTAGGTCCCATCCACACAGCCTGACTCCTGTGTCTTGTTCTATCTCTGTGCCTTCAGGTGGTGGCCCTGTCCTCCTGGTGCCTGCTGAGGGACTCCATCTACTACACACTCTCTGTGGTCGCGCTCATCGTGGTAAGTCCCTGTCCCCTTTCCGTCCCTTGGTGTTCTAGGCCCAGGGCTGTGTGTGGCTTTTGCACACTGAGTTCCCCTCAGGGACACTGGTGGTGAACAAGCAGGTATCTGGCTGCAGGTGGAGGTGGATCTTCCTTCAGCCTGTCGTCAGTCACCCGGTCCAACAACACCGGGTGCTGGGTGCTAGGTACTCTGAGCAGGAGTTTTGTCCTAGATGATTGGGGTTCACAAGTGTCTGTCACTCTCTGACCATTCCTTCTCTGCTGTGAGTCCCTGTTAAGGTTCCCAGCTTTGGAGCTCACTTCTCTCCCTTGTCACTCAGCGAGTCCTACCGAGACACCCCTTTTCCCTCTGCAGCGCCCTATGACCACACAGCTGTGTTTTAGCAGTGACATCTTCCCAAGATCCAGCTGGGAGATACTCCTCTACTAGACATCCTCATGACCCAATTCCACATGTCCCCAACTAAATCCGACGTGTCCCCTGAGACTGGTCCCTCGGCCCTTTGTTTGTCCCCATTCCCACCCTACCCCCTCTGCCTAGAAATGGCATTAAGTCGATCTTTTCTTCAACTCCCATGATACCCGCTTGGCTTACCTGCTCTGTCCATGTCACTCTTGTGAAAACCTCCCTGGGGCGTCCCCACAGCACTGCACAGCCTGGCCTGAGCCAACACAGCAGCTGTACTGCAGGCCAGGCAGAGCAGTAACTCTGCTGCCACTTCACCCTCTCAGAGTCGTCCATGTCACTACCAAGCATGCCATGAGCACCCATCCCTTGTCTAATCTGTAGCACCAGCAGGGAGACTCAACTCCCCATCATGGCTACCGGGGCCTCAGACGGAGGCTAGCACCAGGTGTGCCTGGGCCTTGGGCTTTCAGACTGGAGCTAGGGTTTGGTGACCAGGCCTTCAGGCTAGGTTACATGAGCACTATGGACTCTTACAGAGAACGGATCGAGGGAGTTCCAGGCTCCATAATCATCTCAGCCCTTACCTACCTCAGCCTGACATTAAATGACATTAAGTCTCTGTGTCTGGGGACCTCTGACTAATGTACTTCCTCTCTAACTCTAATGGCTCTGGCAAAATCAGTCTCTGGATTTTAGTTGTCTTACTTAAAAGATGGGACTAAACCCACTAGAGGGTCTACTCACCTGTTTCACAGAGCACTATCTGCAGTTGTTTCACTGTAACTCTGTACCAGCAAGGCAGAGATTATACCTGATGCAAGACTCTCCATAAGGAACCCGGGAAGGACTCCAGTTCCTGGCATGGAGATTTTGGTTTACAAGCCATCACCAGCTGCCCTAAAAATTGAGATGTATGTGCTGTGGACCTTGTCCCCCAAGAGCTCCCAGGTGAAAGCATCAATAACCAGGATGACGAGAGCCACTGCAGGAGCAGAAGGATGCAAGATACCATGCTGGAACTGAGAACTACATTATTTTTTATTTTTTGGTACTGGAAATCAAACTCAGACTTGCGCTTGCCAGGCAGGCGCTGTGCTGCTGAGCTACATCCCCAGCCCCTGTGTCATCTTTTAAAGTCCTGATTGGGAGACTGAGGACAGGTGTGAATCCTGGGTTCCTATTCTCAGTTGCCACCTGTGACAGAGCTCAGAGCCCTGTGACCTCAGGAACACCTGGCCTCAGCCCTGGTGTCCCAGACACTTTCAGGTGAATTTTATCCTGCAGTGGAAAAACCCAGACTGGTTACAGGGCTCCACTCTTCTGCCTCTTTAGGAGATCTTTGGATGATTTGGAAAAGTAAGGTTTTATCCAAGAGACAACATGAGAGGATGGAGTAAATGAATAAAACTGGGGACCTTCCCAAATTCCAGAAGTGGGTAATGATGCTCATAAAGACAAAGTGATGATAGGGAGCAGAGGAGGTCAAGGTGTCCCCAAGCTCGGACTCAGCAGCACTCGCACCCAGCGGCACTCGGCCTGTGCCAGCAGGACACCTCTCAGCTTGGTGTGTGATCGCTTGCCCTCCATCCCACTGATCCAATCCTGTCTGAGATGATTCAGTGTCACTGTTGCTAGCAATGCATGAAGAGGCACAGGGCCTTGGCTCCCTCATAAAGGTTGGTTTCCGCGCTGAGTCACCCCTGCCCTCAGGTGCCATGCTGGAGTCACGGAGCTGAGTTGCCCGCATGTGAGGCATGCAGCAGCTCCAGGTTTTCTGTGCACAGGACCACAGGAGTCAAGGGAGCCTTTGCCATGGCCTAGAGATTTACACCATGTATCTGCAGACCCTTGTCCAAGCTGGGCTTTGTGATTTGGGGGAAAATTGCATTTCTCTGTTGTTAAGAAGCAATGGAAAAGCTCAGATGTGAACCCTCTAGGTGAGTTTTTGGTCTTTTTCAATTCAGTGGGTGTTCCCCCAACCTCTGTGTGCCCTGGAAGCTTGTTTAGAATACAGAGCCAAGCCAGACTTGGTGGCACACACCTGTAATCCCAGCTGTTTAAGAGGCTGAGGCAGGAGAATCTCAGATTCAATCCAAGCCTGGACAACTTAGCAAGATCTTGTCTCAAAAACTAAAATGCTGTGATGTATCTTAGGGCTAGGCCCTGAGTTCATCCCCAGTACTACCAAAAGCAAAGAACAGAGTCCAGGGTTATATATTATACAGGCTCTAGGCAGGACCCAGGAAATCTCATTTAACCTGCATCTCCTCTGGCCCCAGAAGACCAAATGCCAGTAGCACTGCAAGAATTCTGAGAAACACAGCCTTAACCATGGTGCAAACCAGCTCCTCTGCAGGGTTGTCCTCTGTGGCTGCACAGTGATAATTTCAGAGTCAATTTTGAGACTCCCGGGGGAAGACGACTGTCTGAATCCCGGTCTCTATGCATGTACTGCTTCATTGACTCTGTTAACTGGTAGCCGCAGTCCAGGGCTCATTTCCACCCCAGACCTAAACCCACAGAAACATAGCACTTAGTGAGATAGCTTTCACGGAGTCCCCACATCCCCTCCCTGCCAGCCTGCTGCTTACACATGCTTTGCAGCTTTTTGTCAGGATTTCTTAGTCTCCTCTTTCTATGTTTCCCCAGATGTCATGGTAACAAAATCAGGTTCCCTTGGGTTTTTACGTAGTGCTAAGTTTCTCTATTGGACTTTGCCACTGGCATTTAAACATTTAAAATTCCTTTCTCCAAAAGCCCTTCCTCCTACCCTCAAAATAATTACCAACCTTCCCAATTTATTTAACTTTTAGAGTTTCTTTTTTAAATGCTTTGCCCATTACATGGCTCTGAAATGCTCAGAAGTCATGATTATTGCTCCCCTGAGGCTATACAATAAAGAAGTCATTGGTCTGCAGGGCAAGTCCCACAAGTGGTACCAGCTGCCATCTCTGTGACATCCCCCTCCTGAGGCTCTTGAGAGTCACATAGAGAGGAGCCAGGGACAAGCACGGGGCCTGGAGATGTGACACAGCTCCTCCAGGGACTCTGAGGCCAGAGTGTGCGAGGCAACCTGGAGACGCTACAAACATGTTTGGTGCTGGGGGCCAGTGTGGATGCAGACAGACACAAATAGGCTGGAAGACACAGCCCAGACAGGATATAGGCATGTGCATTCCGCAACTCACACAGCTGAACGCTGCTCCTTTAGAGACACAGCGGGACTCACTGAAGTGTGGAGCTTGCACCTAAAGTTGTCGCTATGCTATTTTCTAGTTGATTTGTATATTTTTTCAGGAGCAAACAGAAGAAATGAAGATGGATCACTGTCTAAAGCAATTAAAATTTCAAAACATTAAGTGTGGGCCTCTTATTCCCCCACCAGCCCACACAAGTGTCTAGACAGGAAATGTCACCTGCACCAGGCCCAGGGTATTCTCCCAGAAAGCCTGCAGATAGTTGTCTAGGGGTCCCTAGGGCTGCCTATACCTCCTTTTCTGCCTCAGGGCCTCTCTTTCCTGCCCTTTCTCCATATCCCAGCAGGCCTGTCACTTCCTTGTATTGAAATGTTACTGTAATTTACATAATCATGTAATTTACATAAATGCAAATGATTTGTTACATCGCCAGTCTAACAGCTGTCCTCAAAGAAATACTTTGTTTTTACCCTTTGCTGTGATCACCAAGGGGAGAGATGTCCCCAGGGAGCAAAGCCCTCGGAGTAGGCTCCCGGCACTTGGGCCTTTGCAGATGATGGACCAGGAGCCCGTAGCCCCAGCTGGGCTTCCTTTTCTTCCTTTCCCGGCTCCTTGCAACTCCTTGGGGGTAAGGGCATGGTTGTGACAGAAGTTGAAGGTCCTGGAACAAACTGACTATGGTCACAGAAAGACCACCTTCTGTGGCTAGGAGATGAGAGACACCAGCAGGGTGGGCCATTCTTGATTGCATTCTGTGAATGTGACCCAGGGCTGCTGTCCAGAGAACACAGATCACAAGGAGGCACTGCTGGATTATGATCCAGAAAAGATGAATAGAGATCTCATTTGTGTGCATGCTTGCTTTTCCACTGCCTGGTACAACCCTCATCTTCTGTACCCTAAATCCATCTTATTTTCCTCGACTCCTGGCAGTCTGTGACACGGGTTAGCCCTTGAAAGCTCTGCCTTTAAGGTCAATTTTTTCCCTATCTCCCTGAAATTGCTGCCACCCTCCAGCAGCCTGCTAGATGTCCTCAAATAGGGATTCCCACCTCCCCTTCCCAGAGAAGCCATCACAGTACAGGTCACAGGCCTCTGGCCGTGTAACCCTCCCATTCCTCTCCGAGAAATGCACTGGCCGGGCCAGGCCATCTGTACCCTCTTCCCAGGGGTAATGAAGTTAGGATTCCAGCTCAACTGAGGGGTCCGCATGCTCCAGAAGGAGCAGGGTCTATGGGATGGGATGCTATCTGGAAAGGAAGATGTTCAAGGATTCACACTCTCGAAAGAAAATAATGGTGTTGGTTTCCTCCTATTATTTTCACTGCTTAAAATTCTAGCAGAATTTTTGAATTTTGAATTCCAGTGATTTGAATACAGGCTCTGAAATCTTAGCTTTGGCAACACAGCCATCCTTGCTTTGTGGTTCTGAGCAGCAGGAAACCAGCACATGATGGGCTTCACACATCAAGGCAGCCTGTCCTCTGCCCCTGGGCATTCCCCGTGTCTTCTCTCTGCTCTTCCATCTGGAGCACCCTCCACCTCGCTGGTTCCTGAGGACTCTGACCTCCAGGGCCTCACCTGCCTGGTGTCAGCCCGCCTGCTGGGGAGATTCTAGAGCTGGTACCAGGACTGACAAGTCGGTGCACAGCCATTTCTTTGAAGCTCGGAGAAAATGAGTGCCTGGCTAGCCCAGCTGCAGGACACATGGAGAGAGACCTTAGCACGAGCCGAGGATGGCAAGCCTGCCCTGCCAGACTCTATTCACCCAGAGCCAGCTGCAGCCAGCTAGTCCCACGTGGTGTCCCAGCTGTCCCGGGGCCTAAACGCGGTCCCCAGAGGACAGAGAAAAGAGCACTTCAAAAGCCCGCTCTTGGGAGTCCTGGGAAAGGCTGGGTAGATGACAAAGGCCACACGGAGTTGCTCCACTGCAGCTCACATGGATGGTAATTTGTCCCCTACAAGGAACACCAGGCAGGGACTGCCTTTAGAACACCCCCTTGCTCTTCAGCCATACTGGAGGTGCTTGCCCTCCTTCCAGGAGATTCCTCAGCGCTTTGGAAGCTGGAAATGGCCTGGGATTTGACTTCATTCCTGTTTTTCTGGGGGCTGGTGGACTGGGACGTGAGCTCCACCTAGTGGCGTCTGTGGGGAACTGGGGTGCAGCCTCCCCTGTAAAGGAGGGATGCTCATGGTTCAGGTTTTCCTCTAAACCAGGAATCCTGTCCCTCTGCTTCCGGTGACAGTGACAGTATAAAAACAAAGGGGTGCGCAGTACCTGCTCACCTCCAGAGAACCACAGCAAATGCTCGAGGAGTAACAAACCCATCCCCAACCTGCGCAAGTCTTCTAGCAAAAGCAGCCCCTTGCCCCTTCCTTGCCAGAGTGAGGGTCATTCCGATAGCTGGCCCAGCAATGTCCCCGTGAAGGTACACCCTGCAGTCCGCACCTGTTTTCTCAGTTAAAATTCTTTCATTGTTTTTATTTTTTATCCTATGTTTTGAGATTGGATCCAGAGCCCCCCACACCGCAGAGCTGCACCCCTGCCGTGTCCCTCACTCCCAGTCTCAGCACCCCGCCTCCTCCTGTAACACCTCGAACCCTCAGGGTGCTGCGGACCCCCTGCCCGTCCTCACGGACCCCTGGCTCGTTTCCATGTCGATTTTCCCGCCGACCCAATTATGAGTCCCTCGCACCCGTTTGATGGTTTCCAAGTCTCCCTGGCTCTCGGCGCGATACCTCCATCATGAGGAGAGGAGCCCACATCGCGTCTGCTCCTCGGCCACTACTACTGCTAAGTCCTCGCCCTGTGTCCTCGTCCATCCCGTGTCCCCTGCCCAGCACCGCCGCCACCATCAGCCTTTGCACCTCACCACCTCCACCCTGTGCCTCTTGGGGGTCTTACCCAGTCTCATCCAGCTTTGCTCCTTCATTCTCTCCCCGCCCCCTGATTTATTGGGTCCCCTGTAAATCCTGTTCTGGGTTTTGAGTCTTTTGTACAGCAAAGCCCATTTGCATTTTTATTTTGACCTGATCATTACGATAATCCATAAGTAAAATCAGGGCTGGTACCTAGAATGTACAGAAAAGGAGACTTCTCTGGATGAGTGACCACCCTGAGACTCCACTGCAGGTCCCTGCCCCTATCTGCAGGAACACTCCTGAAAGCTGCGTTCCTGTCATAGGGCATTGTCTGTCCTCCCAGGCAGAAGAAAATTAAATTGGCCTGTCTAATCAACTCTCTCCATATCTTGCATTCTCTTAAGCAGCTATGAATTGATTGTTCCAGCTCATCGCTAAGACTAATATTGAATTAACTGACTTATAGAAAACATTTTCCATCTTAAATAATTTGGCCCGTTCCATTATTTCTTGACAACAATTATTTGTAAAGTGGGTGATAGAAGAGAATGGCAGCGAATGCCTTGGGAGAAATGGACTCCACCTCTTCCAACCTAGAGTATTGATTTCTGTAATTATCTTCCCATTCCTGACTGCCATTTTCACCTAGATGTCAACTTGTATCCAATGACAAGGACAAGAGGCGTGGAACAAGAGGCTGTGTCTGTGTTCAGTGGCTCATTTGGGGGAGTGAGGTGTAAATACACTTGGCTGCTTCCTCCTCCTCCTCTTCCTTCTCCTCCTGTTCAGACCTCTCCAGTAACTGGGGAGCCCCTCGCCCATGGCTGTGTGCAGCCTGTGAGGTGTGTCTGTATTTCATCACAGCCGGTGGACTGAAGCAATGCCTGTGCTGTGAGGGGCATCTCCACACCATAAAGACACTGCACACAGACTGCCCCAGGACAGTCCCCAGGCAGACTCCTGAGGGTCCCTGCCTGAAAAGGCACAGCCTCTTAGAGATGGCCATACTGGGAAAGGGTACATTTCATGAATGTAGAAAGAGCATTAAACCACATCTTAGGTTTCCAGTTGAATAAAATGTGTGTGTCCCTTTGGTGTCTATAGGTTATTGGGCAGATAAAGGTGTCAAAAAAACAACACCAAGTTAAGATCTGGGGCTGAGTTCTAGAACCAGTTCTGCAACAAACTTGTTTCCTGTAACTTGGCCCCTTATAGACACCAAAGGGTCAAAGTTGGGAAGTGCTCTTCCATGGGGAAACTAGAGCTTATGTCGATTAAATCTAATGTGTTTTCCATGGGTCCTGTTTGGCACGTAATGTTTCTCACTGCCTCTGACCCTCCCTAACCGCGACACTGACCTCAACCCCAATCCCAACCCTAACCCAAAGGCAGGCCAGTGGCCTAGGGCAGGCCAGCAACGGTGTTAAGTCAGGATCTGCAGGCACTGTTGGTGCTGAATCTAATTTTCAGGGTCACCCTCTCTATGCGATGGCAAGTGGTGCTAATCCTCCTTCTGGCTGGATGTAAATTGCCTCCAAGAAGCAGAAAAAGTCAATTAAAAGAAAAATCTTGAAAACACTGATTTCCAAGTGCTTACATGAAAACTCTTGCAGTGCTAAACATTGCACCAATATGTAGAAGCCTCATGGGTGGCACATAAGGAGCCAGCCTCTGGACAGCCTGCCTCCTCTTCCAGACCTCAGGGCTGCCAATCTTACAAAGCAGGGGACTCACACTTCCTGTTACCACTGCCAGGCAGAAGTTACAGGAAGCAAAGGATCACAGGAGGCTTCTCCCCTCCATCCAGTCTGCATACTGCTCTGCCAATACCACCTCCTCCCAACCAGCACCAGCCCAGAACTAATCCAGTACAAAGGTGTATTCATTGGGATTCTCTAGGTGGGAAGTAGTTGAATATGTTAGGGCCAAAGGGGGAGAATCCACAAGAACCGGCCACACCCTGGATAGCTAGAGGGCCCAGTTGCTGCTCAGCCAAAGTAGGGGAAACCCCAGAACAATAAGGTCTCCAGTTACACAGCAATCCAAGGCCTGAAGCTTGGAAGCTTCCCGGAGGGTGAGCTTTGGAGCCCTGCAGACCAACTCCAAAGGTGACAGCAACAAGGGACACACAGCCCAGGGAAGCAGGAGCGCTTCAAAGCTGGACGCTTCCTTCTTCTTTCCCTTTGTATCCCATCCTGGCTATTAGTGATGCTAACCCACACATGGGAGGCTCTCCCCACTCAGTCTGCTGGCCTCCATGTCAGTCATCCATAGTCACGCAGAATGGTGCCTACTAATCTGCTGGGGGGCTTTTCCTCCAATCTGGTTGACATCTGATAGTTAATGATCACAAGGGAGTGGGCACACAGGGGCTCCTGATGCCCACTGTGCCAGCGCCAGTGGCAGGCAGCACTCAGTCAAAGCCTGGTGCGTGTGTGTGTGTGTGTGTGTGTGTGTGTGTGTGTGTGTGTGTGATATATAACCCCCGTTCTTTTTTTTTTTTGCAGTTCATATATGACGAAAAAGTCTCTTGGTAAGTTTCCCTTTTTCCTTTATAACGATCTCTTATAATGTCACAGAGCCAAATGCATTGAAGGTCAGAGTTAAGATTCAGAAATGAAAGGGAGGTGTCCTGACATCTCAGAAAACTAGAATTTAAGATGGGGGCATGTCAGTGACCTTTAACTCATTTGCAATGTCTGCTTGGGGTTGCAAAAAAAAAAATCATACAGCTCTGAAAATCAGTGATTTTTATAGAAAAAGATTCCAAAATTAAACATATGGAAGGCTATTTGCATTTTGACCAACTGTCCAGATCCCTCTCTAGAGCTCTGAGCAAGTCGAATGTGTTTGAAGTGGAAATAGAACTGAGTGTGCCGTGCATTCTTGTTACTTCTTTTGAATATTCGATCTGCGGCAGAGGAATGGTGTGAAATAACTTCCTAGATGCAGGAGTGACTGTAGACTTTCACAGGATTACCAAACACTAGGAAAGAGCTAGAGTGAGCAGAGTTCACCCGCTTGAGTGTCCAGGCTAACCCTGTGTGAACGGGGATGTCTCTGTGTGGGAGGACACCTCTGAGGTAGCCAGTGACCTCGGTGACCTCTGGAAAAGTGACTTTCCAGAATCTTAGAATGGTAGGCCACAGTGTCATTTGCTAGCAATAAGACATGGTTTTGATCTACCTTTCCTCTACCGGTGAGGAGAGTGTCCTTTAAGACATCTGATCTCCTGCCTGGCATGATGGTGTACACCTGTAACCCCAGCTGAGACAGGAGGATCACCACAAGTTTAAGTCTAACCTGAGCTACATAGTGAACTCAAGGCCAACTGGAACTATGGTGAGACCCTGCCTCAAACACACACACACACACACACACGCACACGCACACACACACACACACACATACACACACACACACACACACACACACACACACACACCTGATCCCACAGTGACAGTGATCCTCAAGAGAGACCAAGATGCCCAGAAGTGTCCCACACCAGAGGTGAACAGGAGCCTCCTGATGTCAGCAGGAAAAGGTCACCCAGTGGAGTTGTGGCCTCTCCCCCTTCAATTTTGGGGCCAGATTTTCTGTAGAAACAATTCTGTGCAAAATGGTGGCACAACTTGCAAAATCCTTGCTCCACCTTAGCAATCTGTCTGTGCTGCGGAGGGTTCTGGTATCACCAAAGCCGCCCTCGATGCTGCCCTGATGCCACACAAGCCATGGGCACAGCAGGGCTCAGAACTGTTCTGCAGCTGTTGTGCAAAAGTCCAGAAAAAGGCTGGCCCAGAGCAGGAGGCTGCCTGATGTGGGGGGCGCTCTTCTGCCGTCTCAGCAGCATCGCCCGCCACATGAAGCCAGGGGGGAAGCAGCCACAGCAGGCCTTGTGGGAAGCCCATTTCAGTCATCACCATTAAAACATCTTTTGGGATATTTCAGATAATACCTTGCAGGAAACAGTTCCACCAGGGCTCTGGCAAGCCCAAGGTCCTGAGTTCAATTCCCAGTATTAAAAAAAAAAAAAAAAAGAAAGAAAGAAAAAAAAAAAAAAAAAAAGCAAGCAAGCACCTATTTCCCATTCATTTCACAGGGTTTTGCTGTGATGTTAGGTGAGCCTGTGCTAGGTAGGACCCCAGGCCTGCAGCTGGATTCTGCAACGGGACAGGTCACTCTTGCCCTTGGCCTGAGCACAAGCCTCCCGCACCTGGAGTTCTATGCACAGGCCCTGAGGGCCACATATTAATACACTGAAAAGGGTGAACCTTAGTCCAGCATGTGGAGTACTCAAGTCATTAGTCATTCAGAACTGATTCACAGCTCAGTTCTAAGAAAGGGAAGGTGACAGGCCCAGAATAACATCATCCCTGAAGCGCTGAACATAATTATAGTTATTACCTGAATGGACTGACGGGGAGCATTTCTCACATGAGTGAGGCCGAGAAATTAAAACAATACTGCTGGCCTTGACTGTGCTGGGACATCCAGGGATTTCAGCTCCTCCCTGAAGGAACGTGAAGGAGACAGAACATGAAGATATTGTTCACCGCTGGCTTCTCCTGCCTCCTTCCCTAGCTAACCTCGAGCAGTGGTTTTACTGAGAAGGTGTGTGTAGGGGCCAATTTCTCTCTTTAAAATCAGAGCTTTCCATCTGTGCAACTAAAGCCCAGGAACATTTCGATAATACTTCAAACAGCAAGTTCTGGTCCTTGTTAGAGACTATTCCAGTGTGTCCTAGAAATTTCAGGGCAGGCAATCAGTTCACTACAAGTCTTCAAAGGAAAACTAATTTCAGCTGTGTTTATTTTGAAACAAGAGCGCTCTTCTGGAGGAAATGCACTTGGCCAAATACAAACACATTGTCCCTTGGTACCTGGTGGGGGCTACTTTCAGGACCCCCTGTGGATATAAAAATCTGTGAATGTTCCAGTCTTTTCTATAAATGTGCTATTTTTCAGATAACCTATGCACAATTCTCCCATAAGCTATGAACAATCTCTGGATGACTTGTAACCCCTAATACAATATAAATCCTATGAAAATAGCAGGACTGCTCCATTCTTTCAAGGATAGTGACAAGTAAAAATTCTGTACCTGTTTGGTACAAATGAAATTTTTTTTTCAAGTATTTGCAACCCACAGTTGGTTGACTCCTTGACTCCGTGCATGTGGGACCCACAAAGAGGACAGGCTGTGCACAGAAACAAGGTAGCCCTGTCACAGTTAGTTGAGAGTCTTTCACCATTCCAAAATCATTCTTCAGGAGAGCCTGTTCAATGCAGATGCAGTGGCCAGCAGTCAGGCAGGAGTGATTTTAATCCCAGGTCCCAGAAAACTCAGCTCCAGTAGATTAAAGGCACATCGGTTTATTTTTCTCACAAAGCAGATATCCCAGGGATAGGTAACACAACAGTTCTGCATTTCTCTTGGTCTCTTCCTAATGATCCCAACATAGCTGCTGCAGTTCCAGCCATTAAGTTTGTGTTGAAGACAATAAGAACAAGGAAGTAGCATCCTTCCACTTTCCATCTCTCTGGTCCTAACAGGTCTGCCTTAAGCAATAGATGGCCAGGGAAGTTTGAACCACCACTGTAGTGCAAACCTCTGAGACTCACCCTTCTTGAGGTCAGAGGGTCCTCATTTACTGCATGGTATAGTGGAGTTCTATTCCCAAGCAAGAGGTAAAAGCATTTCTGGGAGGCTCTGATCCCCAAAGATACTTAAAACAGAAGCTTGGTCACTCCAGAGCCAGAGAGGCAACATGGAGCCAAACCCGGCCATGAACTGGAGATCCTGTGGGTGCAAAAGGCAGGGAGCTGATTAGGGGCCATGGGGCCACTCTGAGCTGCTCCTAGCACTGGAGAGGGGGCTAAGGAAGGAGCCCCAAAGAGCACCGGTGACCGAACACTCATTGAGGCCCAGGAACCTCAGGTAGGGTGACAGAGAGCTGGTCAACATGGGGAGGCCATGGAGAAACTGAGTCTGTGTGCCACAGGGTGTGAACCCATTCCTCCAGGCAACCCCAAAAATGGCCAAGGAAAGCATGGCACCAGTCAGACTTGCTGTGAGCAAAAGTCCCAAAAGCATGGAGTATGGATGCACATATTTGGAAAGTGCCAGGCAAAATTCTTCAGGACAGTGGTGCATCATTGCTGTGGATTCCTTTTCCAGTGAACTCTCATTGAGTCGATTAAAGAGCGTCATTCTTCAGAATGGACACCCTGGGTAAAACCTTGCTTTCCCCATAGCAACTGCACATTTCCTTCAGGATCAGTGGTGTTAGACAAAGACATTCACTGCGTAACATGGAGCGCGTGCTGCCCCTGGGAGGAAGCCAAGGACTGTGGCAGGACTTGAGGGATTCGGATGCCACACTGGCTTCTCCCAAGCCCTGAGCCCGTTCTCTGAGAGTGACCACCATGTTTTAAGGGTCACGGCAGCCTACTACGGGGACACACTTAAAATTCCACGCCCAGCCCTGCCAGGAATAACCATCTGGCTCCTCTCCAGCTCTTCTCTTACAAATACCACAGCGACCACATCCCTGTCCGTGCATCCTTGCTATGCCACACCCAGCATTCCTGTAGGCTCAAACTGCAGCTGGCCAGGGAAGCAGAGATGCCCCGGCAGCTCCACCTGGGAGCGCACTCTGGCCACCCTCTCCAAGCCACAGACAAGTCCTATATAGTGGCTGATTCAGTTCCGCTGCTGTGAGGGAGCCCAGCACTGTTCCCCGGGTTTAGCTGGAAGTTTCTATAAAATGAAGGAAGGGTACAAGTTTTTTTGTTTGTTTGTTTGTTTTTTATCACTACCAGGGATCGAACTCATGACTGCCTGCTTGTAAGGCAGGCACTTATGCTGCTGAGCTAAATCCCCAGCCCCTAGGGTACAAGTTTTAAGAAGCTGAAGGCATACCCCAGTCGACTTCACTTTTTCTTCCTTTCTCTTAACTATTTCCCTCTCGCTCATTCCTACCTCCCTGCTGCCACCTCCCCCTCGTCCTCTCTGGCTCCCACCTTTCCTCTTTATCCAACAGCCCCTCAGTCTCCCCCAGTTCCTCCAGTCTCCATTCCGCTTTTGGGGATACACCTGCATAATCCAAGTAAAGGCTTAGGCTGTGCCTGGATTCGTACTCACACACCTGTGTGCAGCTTGGCAAGGGCTCTTTAGGTAAGCAAATGCCGGAAAGGAAGGAGTGCTTTCTACTTAGATGGGAAGGAGAGAGACAGAGCACTGAGAGCTGTCTGCCGCATGAAAACATCCAAGATGGCCATGCCGCCTCCCCAGCTGCTCAGCCTCTGTCTTCCAAGTGGCCAGGTGGCTCACACTGGCCCTCCCCCCCATCACCTTCATTTACTTCTCCTGGTTTTTGCAGGTGGGAGTCTCTAGTCCTCGTGCTGATGTATCTCATCTACATTGTCATCATGAAGTAAGTATAGGCCCTCCTTTATCTCCAGTCCCAGTCTGTCTCTAACACCCAGCGCCTCATGTGAACATGGAAGGAGGAATGTGGGGAGGTGGGTGGGTGACCGGCATCCCAGTGCCTCCACCCCAGGCACACTGGGCTCCCATTGGAATCTGTGACTTTGATTGGTAACCACAGTGCTGACCCTTCCAACCTGTGTGTGGTGCAGGAGTCCTGGGAAGCTCTCTGGAACCCTTGCTCCCTCATCAGGGTAGGCAGACTTGCTTTGGCTTCACTCTCTCTCCTGGGAAAAGAGTGAATCCAATGAGTTCCATTTCTATGCAGGATGAAGAGAAATGGGACCAGAGCTGGTTCAAGACTAAAACTTAGAATGTGTTATCTGTAGTCTTCCATTCCTCCTATGGTCTTCATCATTCATTGCTGCAAAATGAATTCTCCAAAATAGGGATTTATAACCACAAGATGGTATCCCTCATACCATTCTGAGTGTTAGGATTCAGAAGCTGCCTAATGGGGGTCCTAGCTTAGGTCTCTCCTGAGACTACAGGTCAGACATCAGCTGGGGCTGCCTCATGTCCTTGACCGTGGCCACACACTGGGCTGGGGCTCAATTTCTCACCATGTGAGACTCTCTTTAGGTGCACTTGAGCTGTTTCCTATAGACCCAGGGATTCCAGAGTGAGAAAGCAAGAGGATGTCCTTGTCTCAAGTCACACCATAATGCTGGCCATATTCACCGAGTACAGGTCGCATCTAAGGGCACCATATTATTTATTGAAGATGTGTTAGTCACTCTCCCATCTCTGGGATCAAGTGCCTAACACCCACCTCTTAAAGGAGGAGAGATTTAATTTGGCTCATGGTTTCAGAAGATTCAGTCCATGGCCAGTTGGCTCCATGGCAGAAACATCGTGATGGAAGCTGCTCACCCTATAGCGGCCAGAAAGCAGAGAGACAAAGGAGGACCCAGGGACCAGAATACGTGTTCCAGGTCACAGTGCAGGGACCCATCTCGACACAGGCCTCCCCTAAAAGCACATTCATCCAGGAACTCACCAGTGAAATCCACAGGCTCCACTTCTGAATACAGAAAATTTGCCGGGGAAGTTTTAGATCTAGACCAGAACAGAGAGAAGGAAGTATCAAAAGAGTCACAGATAGAGTTTTAAGCCACCACATCATATGTTTTCCTTCCCAGAGTTTGGATCACTTACTATTTGCTGGAATATTGCTGATCTTTATGATAGTCTAAGTCAAAGGGAAGCAGGTTGAACCTCTTGGGATGTGCAGGTGTCACTGACATGAGGAACTTATAAATAACGCAGAGATGGAGCCACAGCCCCACAAGAGCCATTTCTGTGACCGAGTCAGCCATGTGTTCCCCAGCTATATGCAGCTACGGAACAAGCACCTTTCTAGGGCAAGAAAGCGGGGCACTTTCTGACATAGTCGGTGTGGACACAAGAGGCAGTGTCTGGCACTGATGTGCTAAGTTTTCTCTGCTGGTCAGGACTAACCAAAGTTAGATCTGGTCACTCGTGATGGAGACATATTAGAAGCTAGTGTGGACAGTGGAAAATATCACCTGTGAGCTGGCCTGACTGGTTCTAGGGTGAATTCTGACCATTGTCTCCCCATTGTCAAAAATATGGCACCCAGAATTTGCCAGAAGAACTTTCCATTGGTCAACACACGCCCAACATCAAGGTGTTCTTACTAAACATCACATTTCTAGAATAGCATGTAACTTATTCTGCTGTATAGATACCATGAGGAAATTATGAAGAAACCTGACGTCACACAACCATGAAATTGTCACCTTTTACTAGAGTACCCATCACTGAGCTTCCTGGAAAACCAGGGTTGGCCTCAACCCTTTCCAAAGTTTCTAGACTCCGTAGGAAATAGCTTTAAAGATCTTACTCCTCTTCTTCACTGCAGTAGCAAAACTACAGAGCGCTACCATGGGAAGACTCAAATGATACACACAGATTCCTGCGATGTTTTTTATTTAATGATTTTACTTCAGTTTTTTAAAATTTTTTTGAGGTTCTAAATTGGAGTTCTTAAAGAGCTAAGAGGTCCCCCTCTTTGAGAAGGTGGATCTGCCAGTGTTCCTGGAGGAACTGCCGTAAGGTAGCTGCTCCATGCACTACAATGACCTTGTGTTTGAGTCTGAATTCTCATTCGAGCACATCCCTTCTAGGGCCCTCATAGATGAGGGGTCTGCATACATGGATGGGGCCTAGCGACAAGGAAGGTTGAGGAGTTTCACCTGCCTGCCTCCTCTGGTGCCCACATCCCTTAACCATGCTGTTGTCCAGCCCGTGCCTGGCTGGGAAGGTAGACACTGGGGTGACAGTGATCATGTCCTCTCCTCTTTCCCTAAACCCCCACCATAGGGACGCTAAGGAGGTATTTCTGCTGAGGCCTCGGCTCTGCCATCCTTCCAGCTGCTCAAACCAGCAGGATCCAAATAGAACAACCAACACCAACGACTGCACTTGCAGAATTTTCTACATAAATCTGGGCCCTAAGTTCTAAATTGAAATCTCTGCTCTTTAGCTGTCCCCCTCTGCAATCAGAGGCTTTAATCACTGGGTTTTATAAAATCTGATTTATAAAATTGCATGCTTCACAATAAAGTAGCTTCAGGGTGCAAGCACAAAATTTAAAACATTCAATTAAAAATATAAAACAGCAGCAGCAGTAAAAAAAAAAAAAAAGAAATAGCATATATTAGAAGCACTGGTTGCCTCCTGGGTAGATGGCTTTAAAGTGACTTTACACATCCTGTCTGCAGATACAAAGGCAATTTTGAATCGGTCACTTATATTGAGCCCTTAAGGAAGCATGTGACCTGCATGACCTTGGTGAAGATTGAGCTCTGAACTCTTGGGCCATGTCTCGGGGACCTGCTCCCCAGATGAGGCCACATGGTCCAATGGGGAAGATCAGGTGGTTCACAGATCCCACCCTGCCTCTTCCCAGCCGGGGGAACTTGGCCGAGTTATTCAGCCCTTTCAGCCTCAGCTCCTCTGCTGCAAAGCAAAATTAATAATAGCGGGTTTTTTTAGAGAGATGGAATGTGACAGCTTGGTGAGGTTAGTGACCCTGTATCTGGTCTCAGAAGTGTCCACAGTGTATGATACGATGCTACCATGAGCCAGACCTCAATAAGTAAATCATAGGCAGTTGTACTTTAAAAACAAAGCCTCCTGTAAGTTGGCATTTTTTGGTTAATGATGTTCAGTTATGAGTGCATTTTTAATTGTATAAAATTATGAGTGTCATAATGAATTCTTCACAAATGCACATAAAATGCTTTGATCGTGCCTGCCCTCCTTATCAGTCCCCCCGCCCCTCGCTCCAAGTCTATACTTTTGTGGGGAAAATGCTGTCTTAGTCCAGATGGCAGAAGCACTGTTTCTCCCTCTATCGGTGGGCTAAGCATTCCTGTGGAGTCAAGGAATTGAGGAGACCTTGTCATTAAGGAGAACAGCAAATACACTCAAGTCACCAGGATAGTGTCCAGACAAACCCCAAGCACTCGTCATGAACCCATAACTGCTCCAGGTACCCCTGTCTACTCCCCAATACAGTTTGGAAGCCCAGACATCATATTAATTTATCCATAAAAAACTCAGCGTGTGTTTCTAAAAGAAACATTTTTAACACAGGTGCAATTACTATTATTAGACCTAAAATTAATAATTCCCTATTATCATAAAACTTCCAGCCAGTATTCAAATTTCCATTTGTCTCATAAATGTCATATTTATTTCAGTTTTCTTTTGGTCTCATTAATGTCATAAATATTTTTTAAAAAATCAAAATCCAAATGAATTCCACTTGTCATAATTGGTTGTGCTATTTGATCTCTTTTCATGTGTAAATTCCTGTGTGTGTGTGTGTGTGTGTGTGTCTTGTGTGCACACTTGAGTGCTTTCCTTGCAATTTATTCTTTGATAGAGTTTGCTGCCTGCCCTTCAGACTTCACATATTTAGAGTTGTCGACTGCACCCTAGGGTGTGTGGCACACGCTGTTTCTGTGGGGCTCATGTTTCCTCCATGGGAGCCTGAAGGGGCGGGGACTTCTGAGTGGCTGCCCACAGCCAGTGTCCCATGGAATCTTTAGATTTTGAGCAAGAAAAACAGTGGCATTGGCCCACAGTACCTAGGAGACCCTGCCTGACTGTCTCTGCCCATGAGTTTTCTGGGGTTTCCTTTACAAGAATTGCAGAAAGCTAAGGCGACAAGAACACTTGCCTGCCACAAACCATTCTAGGAACTCAGAGCCTTTTCCTGTCCAATACCAGTTTGCCGGTGCATGTGAGAAACACTGCCCAAGGTTTCCACTCCCTCATTCTGGACCATGGTAGCCCAGAACTTTTTCATAAAGCCAAGATCAAACTGGACCTGGAATTATAGTGCAACAGTAGGAGGGTCACAGGTTGAGATGTGGGACAACAAGAAACCAAAGACAAAGACAACCAGCCAGCCTACAACAACTAGCCCATGTGGCCCAGCCAGTGGGTGTCTGATGGATGCAACGCCTGCCCCTTCTCCTGCCAAGCCGGCCCCTGCCAGTGCAGGCCCAGCGAGGAGACGGGGCTCCAGCAAGCAGCTGCTGGCCTTATCACAGTCCTTCCTTGTGTACTCCAAGTGAGACAGCTCAGCCCCCGCAATCCTGCCACTCACAGGAAGAGGCGGCAAAGAAGGTGGAACACCACTGTTGGCTTCTCTGAATGGGATTCTATTTTCACTCACACATGTCCATCAATCAGGAGATGTAATAGGCTGAGTATTCTGAGAGGAAATGGGATAGCAAAGTAGCGAGGCTCATAACTGTAAGGAAGGGTCTCATTCCATGCCTGTGGACAAGAGCTCCAGGGGGCTCTCAGTGGGGTGGGACGTGGAGGCAAGGAGAATGCTGATGGACTCTTTATGCTTACTGATTTGCTCAGATACAATGCATGCATACACCAGTGCTTCGAAAGGAGGACAAAAGGTGCTGGGAACATGGTCAATGGACTGGCCAACAATGCTGAGATTGACGACAGCAGCAACTGTGATGCAACCGTGGTGCTACTTAAGAAAGGTAACCAGAAGTAAGGGAGGGAATAAGGGTGGAAGAATGAGTGGATAGATAGGTAGATAGGTGGCTGAGTGGGTAGATGGAGGGATGAGTGGATGGATGAGTGAATGAATGAGTAGATAGGGAATGTGTGGATGGGAGAGGATGTGGATGGTTTGAAGGATGGATGGGTGAGTGGATGGATGGATAGATGGATGGATGGATGGATGGATGGATGGGGGGGGGGATCCAGCTGACCTTGCACTAATACTGCTGCCCCAAGAGAGAGGATACAAAGACATCCAAATTTTCAGTCCTATCACCCTTCTTTTGATTGTCTAATGGGGCATTTCATGATGATGAGCTGACAGAAGCCCCCTGGGGAGTCTCAGGGAGCATGCATCCTGGAAGTGATACAGCGAATGAGAGAAGATTCTAGGTGATGAGGTGCAGGCTCTGTTGTATTTGGGCTGTATGGCTGTGAAACAAGTTATTTAACTTCTCTGAACCTCACTTTTCTCTTCCAAGAATGGGAATTACTTAATGAGTAAAACAGATAAAGGAGGCTCTATAAATGACCAATGGTACTAGTATATTATTGCCTGTGCCCAAATTCACCAGCAGGCCACATTTACTCAGTTTGCAAGCTGCAAAAGGCAATGGGGAATTGTTTTTCCTTCCAAAGCAAACTGATGCTCAACAGATTCTTACAAAGTTGTCGATGCACTAAGCACCATGGTATAGGCTTTCTAGTAGGTAACACTCTAACATACAGAAACATAGAAAAGTATCTGCAAACTTTGCCTGGAATATGTTTTATTTTTCACTTAATTTTTTAAATTTCCCCTTAAAGGACTGGGGAATTTAACAAAAGATTTCAGCATGATTTTCTACATGAACATCTCACTTAGTTTCTCTTCTTTTGCATACTTTATAATCACACAAGAAACACTCTGCAGGAACCAAAGTCAGCTACTTAATATTGGTTGGGGTTCCCAGGGTCATTTCACAGTGGCTTGGAAACAGAAGCAGTCACTGAGAGGGGCTGTGGCCAGGACCCCAGGCCAGTGGGCACCCGTGGCCCATTCACAGAGCGAGCACAGACTTCAGTGGCAACTCACTGCCAAAGACCTGTGCTCAGCCTCTGGGGTGACAGCTCAGACTGTGGCTGCCTTCCCTGGTCACCTCCACACCCAGCTGGGCTGCAGGACTCTGTGCCTGCCCCGCATAACCTCTGCTCCACCCAGGTCTGGTCTGTAGCATTGGACAACACAAATATGAACAGTATTGGCATTTAAAGGGTATGTGTGATCAATACAAGTTATTGGGGTTTTTCCTACACCCCAGATCTAAGTGCTGGGAAAAGAATCCTGTGAGGTCAGAGAGGAATTGTCTTATGTTATCATTCATTCCTACCATGTCAAGGAATGATACTTGAGCTGCTTCAGGTTATTCAAAATGAGCTATAGTAAGACTATGGAAAGGACATTTTGACTCTTCTCCAAATATTTTCACTGCAATGTCTCCTAGAAAGAATGGGAGGGAAAGGAGGAGAAAGGGAGGGAAGGAGGAGGAAATAAGAATGGAAGGGAGGATGGATGGATGGATGGATGGATGGATGGATAGATGGGTATGGATAGATAGGTGGGTAGATGGATGGATGGTGGGCAGATGGGTGGATGGATGATATATAAATAGATGGGTGAGTGGATGGATGGATGAATGGATGGTAGGGAGATGGATGGATGGATGGATGGACGGAGACAGGGTGGGTGAATGGAGAGGTGAATGGATGGGTGGGAGGGAAGAAGGTGGCTGTGAAATAGAAAAGAAGAAAAAAATGAAAAGATGAGTGAGTGATTTTCTTTTGTCGTCCTGGCTTCAGTGTTACCTTTTCCACTCTCCTAGCCAATTTCCACCGCAAAGCGTCGGTGATCATGGTGGACGAGCTGCTGTCAGCGTACCCGCACCAGCTGTCTTTCTCCGAGGCCGGGCTGCGGATCATGATCACAAGCCACTTCCCCCCCAAGACCCGGCTCTCCATGGCCAGCCGCATGCTGATCAATGAGGTACTGGGCAGACAGTTCCACCTATTTTCTTTATTTCACTTTCCATTAAAGCCCCCTGATGTGAGCTTGCCCAGAAGCCATCGCTAGTTAAAAGTTACCTTGTTTAAAGCAGCCCAAAGTCTCAGATTCTGATTTCCCTCTCTGGAGCAGCAGCCTTACTCATGCACTCGTCCATGTGCAGGGTGTGCTCTTCTCCCATGGGGAAAAAGGGAGCTTGTCCAGTTTGGAGAAGAAAGTGAACCCCACCGAACCCAGATATTCAGGTGCTAGGAATTTCCCCTAGGGGAATCTGCAAATTCTGATGGGTTAAGAAAGATTCGTGTCTCCTCCTGGAAGGTTGTCCAAATTCCTTATGTTTTGGGAATCTCAAATTTTGACTCCAGAGCCTACTGGATGCGTGTCCTTGTCAGCAGCCTGTGGTGGATCCCAGGAGCCTGTGACCTGGGGGTAAGGTACTTGCAGCCCCTCTGCTGGTAGTGAGTGTGTTCCTTTCTCTCCCCAGAGACAAAGACTCATCAACAGCAGGGCTTACACCAATGGGGAGTCTGAGGTGGCCATTAAGATCCCCATTAAACACACTGTTGAGAACGGGATGGGGCCCAGCAGTGCCCCCGACAGGGGCGTGAATGGAACTCGGAGAGACGATGTTGTCACCGAGGCTGGCAATGAGACAGAGAATGAGAATGAGGACAACGAGAACAACGAGAATGACGAGGAGGAGGAGGAAGATGAGGATGATGACGAAGGACCATACACGCCATTCGACCCCCCCTGTAAGAGGCCCAGGTCTGGGCTGGGGCGGGCGGTGTTTCCAGGTCACTGGGTACATGGCTTGGCTTCAGGGAGCTTTTCACGACTCAATGCAAAGCATCTCTGTGTGAACCTAAGCACATTTTTACACAGCGTTCACAAGTTCGAGGGTGATCAAGATGGCAGCATGTGACCATAGGCTGAAACATGGGCTCTCTGGCTGGAAGCATTTCAGAGTTGAAGGTCCTCTCTTACCCATTCTCCAAGGCCTCATGGTGCTGAGGAGGAAATTCGCATGAGCCCGTCATCCAGGCACCTTGTTGGGACAGGGGGACTTTGCTGCTCTTCACCTGTCTCACTCACAGTTGGGGGGCATGGCTTGGGGACTCAGGCCTGCTTCCTTCTGTTCCCACTTCCTGTCCCTGACCTCTAAGCCGCAGTAGTAGCACAGCTCTGGGTTCCAGTTATCTTTATTTTACTTAATAATGACCCCACGTGCAAGGTGAGGAGGCTGGTGATTTTATTACAGTGCATTGTCACACTCATTCCATTTTATTGCTAGTACTGCAATCAATGTCTTGTTGTGCTTGGCTTATAAATTAAGCCTTTCTGAATGTGTGAGGAAAATGCCTATAGACAGATCAGTACTATCCATGGTTTCAGGGATCCCCGGGAACGGTGTCCCCTATTCCTTACAGGAAGGGCTCTTCTTTCCCCACTATCCCTTTGGATGTGTTTCTTGGCACCTCCTTTGCTCCAGCTGGGCCACAGTCACTGTCATCTTAGGGAGTCAGTGGCCCAACACCACAGCCCTCCCTTGCAAACCCATTTCATTTACTCTCAGTGCAAAACAAATTACCACACATTTAGCAGCTTGAACCACACCCCAGGCGGCTCACCTTTCTGCAGGTCAGAGGTGCTGGGCTCTCAGCGTCCTGAGGTCAGGGTTGAGGTGCATGCACTTTCTGGACGCCTGGGGAGAATCGGTCCCAGACACCTGCATCCAGGGGTGGCAGAGCTCTGCACCCTGCAGCCTGACTCTCTCCACGCAGCTCTTTCCCTGCCTGGCAAGAGCTCCTGTGACTCACATGGGCCTCCCATCCAGTGCCCTCTCTGAAGGCCAGTTGCACCACAGGCCATAGCACAGCCAAGGACTGCAGGCTCATCCCACTCAGGGTTCTGAGGAGGGGGCTGCGGAGTCTTCGGGAAGCATGTGAGGAGCTGTGCCTGCCCCCGCTTAACTTCAGAGCCCACCATTAGCTAACGTACCCCAGCTCCAAAATCGCTTAATCCACTCAACTATCACTGATGAAGGGAACACAAGTGCCAGTGGAAACCTGTGAGCACCATTTACCATGTTGGCATCCAGAACTCTGGATCCCTTAGGGCACCCTCAGGGCAGGCAAGGAGGAGACCACAGGAGAGAGACCAAAGGTCCAGCTCCTGCCGCCCAAGGCTCCTGTGCAAGGTGACAAGGGCCCCTTCCGGTCACTCCCACCTCTCATTCCCTATTCCTGTCCCAGATGTGTATTTCCAGGGCCCCCGTGAGTGTCCAGCACAGTCACATGTCACCTAGATACTGGGTTCCTTCTGCATGGCTGGGTGACTCTGCCCTCATGTGGACCCTGGGGCATGTATTTGCTATGGTGGCTTTGATATCACTATGCTATATGATCTCATGGGGCACTGTCCCATACATGACCCTTGTTAACCAAAATACAAATGACAGAAGCCTCAGGCCCCAGCCACATGTGCTAGCTCTGCATGACTTAGGGGATGTGGCAGCAGCCATGCCGTGCCATGTGGTCCCGCTGCCTGGGCATCTCGGGTTTCCAGGCAGCCTCCCATCTGGGCATCCTGCTGCCAGGTAGGCCTGAGAATCCACATTTCTAACAAGTTGCAGGGGGTACTGGCATTGTCAGTCCCTGGCCACACTTGGAGTAGGAGGAAAGAGAATCCTGCTGCAACACAGTGGCCTTCCTGGTTCTGCTAGGGGGCAGGACAGCCCACAGCAGAGCCAGATTTGGCTCTGAGATGAGGGATAGCCTTGCCCGGGTGACTGCTCTTCCCCAAGGCCACAGCTGAAAAGTTCTGGCCTGGGGCCCACTATGGGGACAGAGGCCGACAGGCCATCCTCTGGGGCATCCAGAGGCTGCAGTGTGACATGGGTGGCAGAGGCATTAGGACGCCACCCGGAGGGCTGTGGGCAACCCTATGGCGAGCAATTAACTGAGGTGCACAGGGCCCTCTATGCAGCCCTGGGAAATTCGCCCCACATTCCAAGGCGGCTCCCTGCTAGGTTCTGTCACCCAGGGCAGCACTAGCTGCTCTCGGGATAGGACTCAGCAGGTATGATGAGCAAACAGGGGTGTGGGAGTGTGGACACAGACACGTGTGACATGGTGTCTGCATGTGCACGTATGGGTGTGCATGCAGGAATATGTTGATGGAGTAGTCACGTGCCTAGTTACGTGCAGCCCACAGACCTTGGCAGACAGAGGTCGACCTAGAACATGCGTGGGGATGTCGATTTTCTTTATTTTCTGTTTTGTCACAAAGGGGATTGAACCCAAGGCCTTCACATTGAGCTTCTTCCCAGAAGCTTTCACTTTTTTTTTTTTCCTTTTGGACAGAGTCTTGGTAAGATGCCAAACTGTCTGTTTGGGCTCAAACTTGGGATCCTCCTGCCTCAGCCTCCCAGAGTATGCACCTCCATACCCAGGCACATTGTATACATACAAGATAATATGCTGGTACCTAGATAATATATGCACAGATGTTAATGTACCTATATTTAAGAAGCAAATGCTTTATGTACACATTTTATATACATAATATACATATATATTATGTGCATCTATGCATTCTGTATTTACATACATATATACATAAGAAATATTTATCAATTTCTATCTTTTGAGTGAAGAAAGTCTTTCTATTGGCAGACAGAAAGGTAAGGAAGGTAGACACATTACCGTAAAAAAGACAGGAAGATCACCAAAACGTAATTATGTTTTTCCCTGGTAGAGTTATTTTTTCTATATGTTCTATTTTAAATGTACCTTTTTATCCTCATATAATCACAATATACATATATATATATAGCTGTAAGTCTAACATACTACACTGTTATTTTTTTTCTTGCCTCTGATTGAATTAAACTTTCTAAAACTTTAAGCTCCAAACAGTGGAATAAAGAATATAATTTAGAGCAAACCCTTCTGCTCCTTGAAGCCCCCACTTGCTGGGAAGGCCCGCCAGGCGTCGGCTCCCAAAGGAGTTTTGTTTTCTGAATTCACAGCAGTCCCCAGCACCTGGAGCAGGCTCTGTGGCAAAGTGACAGAGGACAAAGTTGCTCTCTAAGGGAACGAATGAACCATCCCTGCAGGGCTCTGTTTGGACCAAAAGATAAGGGAACAAAAGACTGAACATGTCCACTAGGGCTGCCCACTCCCTCGGAGGGGAAGGGACTCCTGCCCCTTGGTCCAGGACTGGACAGCAAGACCAGCTAAGCCTGGGTGGCATGCATGACTGAGCCCTCCAGGGCGGTCCAAAGGTGCCTGTGTCCCTTGGTTTACTTAGAGGGTTGTATTTGTCACGTTTCACACAGCAGCAGCCCCGAATGTCTACCTTGGAGGTTGTCACTAAAAAAGCCTTGCTGTAAAACAAGCTACGCTTGTCACTGTGATGACACCAAACCCGTGTTTCCCCAGTGTCACACCCAGTGGGACCCACCCGGGGTATCCATGGACAGCGCCTGTGGCTGGCATCCCACGGTCATTCCCCAAGCTCTTACGGACCGGGTTTCCACCTTTGTCTTCCTCCCCTCGTGTTCCCTGGAAAATGTGAAAGAGCCAGGCTGAGGCCACTCCCATGCTTGCACGAATTTCTCAGGGACCTTGGGTCAGCTGGATTTTTCAGCCAAGCCAAGTCTTGTCTCCAGGCGGATGTGGCCTCAAAGGAGGCACAAGAGACCCTAAGAGCTTCATAGGCCTGACCTCTGCACCCCACTGACGTAGGCATGTGCAGAATTCCTAGGTGCACGTGGGATCCAGAGACCTGCACACATTCTGAGTCCTGCAGCACTGGAAACCCTTACAAGACAGCTCCATGATGGTGTCCTTGCCATGCGACCAAGCTGGACGCAGTGCTAGGTCTCAGGTCCACCCAGGCAACTCCACCCCTCCAGTCTAGAGAGATAGACCGTGGCTAGAAGAACACCTCCACTGTCCTAGTAACATCTCCTGTTGGCCATAACCCGTACTTGGTTGTGGGAGGCCCTCAGACTCTCAGGAGGGAGTGGTTTCCTGTGGTCTATCTGGTCAGCTTGTGCTGACAAATCCATCACCACTGACACTATCATATGTAAGTGTGGTTCCTGGTGTCATGCTTAATGGACAAACTTGAGAAGACTCCTGCTCCCAGAGAGCCTGTATTCTAATGGGGTGGGGTAGAGGGTAATCAGGGAAACCTGCAGGTGGAGCCTCCTCCATGTTGCCTATGGCAGGAAGATGAGGGCCATGGAAGCCTCTGGAAGGTTCTAGAGCAGTATTATTTTGGGGACTCCCCCTCTGGCTGCTGGTTGCAAACACAGAGGTCAGGCAGGAGTTCCCATAAGAAGCCAGGTCCTCAGTCAGAACACAGGGGACTGCCGGGTGGACAGAACACCTGAGTCATCTGAGGTGATGGAAACAGAAAGGGTGAATCAAGAATGGCTGAGGATTCCCACAGGAGCAGCTGCGTGCCCTGTGCTCTGGCCCCGAGCTAGCCTGGCTGCATCACCTTGCTCAAATCTCCCAGCCGCAGAGTGGTTCTGTGTCTGCATTTGTAGATGAAAATACCGAGGCTTAGCAAGGTTTAACGCTCAACTCTAAGCCTGGGGGTGAGGCCTGAGCCCCACAGCTGTCTGCTGTAGAAGCTCCACTCTCTCTGGAGACCACCCCGCCTTGGCCGTGTGAGGGATTTGGGGTGCCAGCAACACTGGGTAGCATTTCTGTGCTGCTTTAAGAAACTATTCAGGGCTGGAGATATAACTTCAATGGCACAGTACCTGCCTGGCAGGCACGAGGTCCTGGATTCAACTCCAAGTAACAACAAAAAAAAAAAGATAGACAGAAACAAAGGAACTGTCCAAAGCCCATTAGGAGGTATATGAAGTGGAACTGGGTGTTGGTTTAAAATATGAAGCAAGCCAAGTTGTGTGATGCATATCTGTACTCCCAGCACTCTGTAAACAAGAGAATCTCAAGTTCAAATCCAGCTTGGGCAACTTAACTACTTAGCAGGACCCCGTCTCAAAAAATGTTAAAAAGGGCTAGAGAAGTAGCTCAGTGCAAAGGCCCTGTGTTCGGTTCCTCATACTGTATATATAATAAACTTTATTAAGCCTTTCACATATTACTATTCAAATCAAATCATTGGGATAAAAATTAGATCCTTAACTCTGGTGAGAATATACAATGTTTCTATCATTTTGAAAAACTTCAGTTTCTTACAAAGTGGAGCAAATATCCATCCCATCCCTCAGCACTTGTCCCTCTAGGTCTTCACCCGGGAGAAATAAAATCATAACCACAAAAAAGACTTCAGAAGGGTTGCACCTTAAAACTGCAGCAACTTGGATGCCCATCTCTGAAAGAATAGATCACTACAGAATACTATACAGCAGTGAAAAAGGAATCATTTTTACATGAATGCATCTAAAAATTTATAAAAGAGGGTAAATACACAACTGAAAGTTAGAAGACAGGAAAAGATGAAACTATGGTGGTAGGAAAGAGGCACAAAGCACTTTCTGGAAGATAGAGATGCTCTGTACCTCAGTTGCAGTAAGGAATACGCAGGTGTTTATTTCCAAGAGTTTGAGCAAAATGGTCATAAAAGCCAAGGAGATTTGATACATTGTCAAATCTGAGGCCACAAGGAACTCGTGGCTTTCAAGGTGGCTTTGGCTTACAAGTGCCCAGGGCAGCACAGAGGTGGGGGCAGCAGGTCGTCCCTGCAGATCCTTCTTGCCCTCTGCAAGGCCATAGGGAGCCAGAAAAAATTGACTTTTTGTAAATCCTGTCAGCATGGGCTGCAGGCACTCAGAACTTCCACTAGATGGCGCCATGTCCACCCGGGCTTCATGATTTGTCAAAGCTGCTAGCAAACCCGGCAAAGGACAAGAGGAAACCCGTGTTCTGGCTGGCTCCCCAGCCCATTTCATACCCCGTACTCCTCTGGGGTCCTGAGTCTCTTCCTCACCTTTTCCACCTGCCAAAGCGGCCCCAGCTGCACTCACAAGTGACTCATCCCGGCATTTCTGAGACCTGGCTAGAGGGCGGCCAGGAGAGCTGTTTGGTTCCCTCCTGTTCTGGGTTCTGTTGGGTTTGGAACCTGCTGGGAAGCCTTTCGAGGTCTTCAGAAGAGTGGTGTGGGCAGGAGTCGTGGTGAGGCGAGCCTGTGACCAGGCTCAGCTCTGGAGGAAGCAGTCCAGGGACTCCCCAACCAAAATCAGTGCTGACTTTTTAAACGTTCTTCATTTTTCCAGCCGGCAAACTGGAAACGGTAAAATGGGCATTCACCTGGCCCCTGAGCTTCGTGTTATACTTCACCGTCCCCAACTGCAACAAGCCCCGCTGGGAGAAGTGGTTCATGGTGACGTTTGCCTCCTCCACGCTGTGGATTGCGGCCTTCTCGTACATGATGGTGTGGATGGTGAGTGGGGGGTGGCTGCGGAGAGGACAGTGCGGAGGGCCAGATGGGAGGAAGAGGCGGGGCTTCCACCCAGCAGCTGTACCAGCCAACTATTGGTACAATAGGCAGTGTAGCAGATCGCTGCTGTACTCAGTGGTTCAGGGTCAGAGCTCCCATCCTGCTCACACATCTCCGGGCTGACTGTGCTGTGTGATCAGGCGTAGCTGGGGTACGCAGCTGTGCTTCACCACGTTAGGCTCAGGCAGCTGAGTCTGGATCTACTCTGTGTGTTCCTTTGCTTTGGCCGGGTGCTACCTCCAAAATGCTGCTGCCCTGGTGTCCAGCGGAATGTAAGAGGACAACAGGGAATACTAGCTGCCCGGAGTGTTTACCTGGGGCTGGCTGGCCTGACCACTGCTCTCACACACACTCCACTGGCCAAGTCCAGGTCCACGGCAGAGCACACACACTCCAAGGGCTCTAGTGGAGAGAGAATACAGCCACAGGCTGAAGGCATGGAGTAAGACGTGATGACCGTGGAGGTAATGACCACTCTCACCTTCCCCTGTGCAATAGTCAGCTCTTGTCACTGTGACTGAACCCCTGAGGAAAATAACTTAATGGAGAAAATATACACCGTATGCTGGTTCATGATTTCAGTGCACTCAATCCATGGTCAGCTCACTTTGAGGCAAAAACACCATGGCGGTGGAAAGCTACACCCCTCATGGTAACCACTAAACAAAGAGAACCAGAGAGGAAGAAGTGGGGAGCAGACAGAGTTCCCAAGGTCTTGCCACCATAGCTCCTCCCTTCAGCAATGCCTCCTCTCCTGTTTCCATTACCTCCAATCCACTGATGAATTTAGAACACTCATCACCCGATTACCTTCCAAAGCCCCTCCCCCAGCACATAAGAATGGGAGAGAGGACATCTTATACCTAAAGCACAGCACCCCATCTTTCCAAGTCATTTGCTTCAACCAGGAGGTCATGCAATTAGGCAGCCGCTCATGGTCCCTTCTGAGGCTGAAATAACACTTTGGTGACTGGCCTGTATTAGGGGGATACAGCTCACAAAGCTCTGTCTAAGGCATGTACCATGTTCTGCTCACTTAGGACTATGCTTTTTAACTGGAGAGCAAGCCTGCTTTGTTAGACTTGGAGTTCAGCAGGATTTAAGAGCCATGACAAAATTATGCAACCCAGATTATCCTTGCTGGAGTACTAGACAGAAATATAATATAAATTTGGGAGAAATACTAGACAGAAATATAATATAAACTCAGGAGCTAACAATGGCTCTGAATAGGTTATGTTGGGGTGCTGTAATAGCAAATTTATAAATTTGACGGAGCAATAAATCCCACAGCAAGGCATTCCTTGCCTCAACACCACAGCCAAACTGATTTTTTTTTAACTGGAATCCTACAGCCAGCAGTTTCTCCCTTATCCTGAGCTCATATCTGACGCAGCCACTGACCGCTGTGTCTGACCTGTGTTTGGGGTGAGGACCTCAGAGCCTGCATGCTTAGCTTTGACACCCATTGACCAGCAAACTGAGCTGGCTTCATCCCCGAAAGCCTCCTCAGGCCTGGGGAGCTCTGCTGAGTCCTGAGAAATGGCAGATGCTGGGGGAGAACACACACAGAAGGAAGAAGCCTGGGCCTGGTCTCTGGGTGACTGGTCCCCAAACTCCAGCTCAACCATACTAACAGTGAGAGCATGGCTGGCCCATTGAGCCAGCCGCACTTGAGGTATCACTTGGTCCCATACCTGTCACTTCCAGCAGCCTTCAGCTTGGGCACTGGCTTGCCTGGGCCTCAGTGTCCCCTCTAAAGAGTGGGAATAGCATGGAGCTTACTTGGCATAATTATCATGAGAGTTAAATTAACTAAACCCCATGAACATCACTGTTATGGATTAAAAACTGGTGGTCAACTTAACACCAGCTGAAGTGAATCAGCATGGTGCTGGTGTAGCTGTTCCATCTGAGGAAGGTTGCTATAAAAGGAGACGTGGCAAGGAAGAGTGAGGCATTGTGGGTTCTCCTAAGTGTTGCTGATTCAAGCTGTTGGTTCTCCTGGAGGAGCGCGTCATGGCTAGATTCTCCGATATGAATCTGGCCATTATTATCAGAGGTGCTCAGGACCTTGTCACTAAGAGTGGCTGATGTTCTCTTTGGGGGAGCTCTGATCTTTACATGGAGCATCACTTCCTGGCTCCAGAAGGGAAGATGTGTGCTGTTTAATCTCCAAGAGAAGCTTGTCATCCTGGCTTTCTGGCATGTACTTGGCTGTTCTCATTCATTGGAGAAGCTCAGAACCTCATTGTCGAGGAGGATGGCTGTGGTACTTTTCAGTGCAGCCCTTGTCCCTATTTTGAGCGTGACTTCTTGTCTCCAGTGTAGAACCCTCAACCTACTGGTACAGATCCTTCACTCTACTGATGTAGACTTTCTGGTTTCCACTGCTGACCTTTGGGCCTTCCCAGCAGATCCATAAAACAGACTGTCATGAGTCCTTCTCGTGGGCTCTAGACCTCCAGTTGGATTCGTGGGAGGCACTGTCGTGGGCTCTAGGTCTTCAGCTGGACTCATGCAGAACACTGCTGTGAGATCCAGGCCCTTGGCTAAATATTTTTAGTCTTTAGTGCTGTGGGTAGATTTCCTGTACTTTCTTGTGTTTAACTCTCTGGGTGACCATCATAAAATAATATTATAAATTCTGTGTCCTGATTGTAATTGGTCACCTCACAACCCCTGACTACAACAATCACTTCACCCAGTGGCTACTAAGTACGAGGTCATCGTGAATTCGGATATTCTGCCCCAGTATTGTCCCTCCCCACTTCTACTTCTCACTCCTGAGGAGCCAGAAGGCTGCTCTCTGCTTGAAAGGCTTGATTCTATCACTGCGAAATCATCACTGTGTCCTTTGCCTCTGTATCGTCACACAGTAGATATTGTCTCCAGAAAGGCAGCACACGCTGGAACCTTTCCCAAGTGTTGGCCATGGGACATTGGGCAGGTGGTGTCCCCAGGGGCCTCCATCACTGCCTCTTCTTGCTTCTTCCAGGTCACGATCATTGGCTACACGCTAGGCATCCCTGACGTCATCATGGGCATCACCTTTCTGGCTGCCGGAACCAGCGTGCCCGACTGCATGGCCAGCCTCATCGTGGCCAGACAAGGTGGGGCTGCTGGGGACAGTGGGGCAGAGGAGTTGTGGGGGGGCTGTCCTGTCCAGGGCTCCCCATAATTAATGAGACAATAGATCACACTGGGAAGGAGAGACAGGGGACCTGTGACCTCAATGCCAGGAGTCAGAGGCATCCTGAGTCAGAGGGCAGGGAGAGGGGCAGAAAGTTCTGCCTGCATGGAAGGCAGAGACCTTTTCCTGAGCAGCACCCGCAGCCCTTCTGGTCATATCCACACCCTCTTCCTATTAAAAATACCGACAGCAGTTGCTAACCTTTACTGAGTAAGGCATTTATGTCATCTTATTGCTTTAAACAACAAGTCTGCAAGCCAGTGGCAACTAGTCTCTCATTTTACAGGTAAAGAGGTCAGACCCAATGCTTAAGGTTCCCCAGCTGCCACACCTTCCCAGAGGTTCCTTTGCAGCACAGGACAGACCCCCTGCTGCCCAGCAGGCTCAGTCAGCTGCCTGGAGTCGCCTCCACCAGCATGGCCTCACCCCTCAGGTGCTGCCATCCCTTCGTCCCTCCTGTCAGGCTGAACTGAGCCCGGGAGGCACTTTTTAAATGTTTCCTGATGCACTTGTGCAGTACTGGATGACCCAGCTCATCAGGGGAGCTGGTGCACATGTAACACATCTTCATCGTCTTCATTCCCTTGGTCCCCTGCCTCCCTCCCTTGCTCCCCAGAGGGATTTATTTTAAACATTCTGTGCAGTGGCAGAACCTCGCAGTGCCTTGTAGAAATCCTCCCAGTACTCTCCCGTGGCACCATCTTCCTGGTACTGATCATCCGGAAGACCCGAGTGTGGTGTGGAGCGGGGAGCTGGGGCCACGGTGTTAGGCCAGCCACTGCTGCACCACTGCACAGGTGCTTTCTAGAGGGACGGTTCCCAAGGGCACGGACTTTGGGAACCATTTTTGGTCTTCAGGGTCCCCAGGGTGACTCGGGGATGGTGTTTAGAGAGAGTATCCAAGCTCCATAGAATGTGGGTTCCAGGTTCAAGTGTGAGGGTCAGTGTGTGACTCAGTGATAACTGCAGTTTGAGTACGTCCCACAGAGCCCCGCCTCCACCCCACACAAGCCGCCTCTTGTCCTCACAGGAATGGGGGACATGGCCGTGTCCAACTCCATCGGCAGCAACGTGTTTGACATCCTGATCGGGTTGGGTCTCCCCTGGGCGCTGCAGACACTGGCCGTGGACTACGGATCCTACGTAAGTACTTCACCCTGGCATGCCCTCAATCCAGAGCCACATGGACTGTTCCCAGGGGCCTTAGCCATAGGACTTGGTCTCAGTGTAAAGGATTTGTGGAAACAGCAGCATAGAGGGGAAATGTTCTCCTGCCGAAGTCTTTCAAAGTCAGGCTCATGGGAACTTCGGGATCCCAGGGTAGGGCTGGGCAGATGTTTTGTGTCAAGGGTCAAATGGTAAATATTTTCGGACTCAGGGACCAGATGGCCTCTGTCACAGCTCAGAACAGGAAGTGTAGCTGCTTTGATACAGCTTTATTTCTAGAAACTAAAATTTGTATAATTTTCACATTCCATGATACTGTATGCTTCTTTGGATTCTTTTTCTGTCATTTAAAAATATGCACAATATTCTAATCATGAGCTCTCTGGCCTACAAAATCATTGTGTGGGGCAGATTTGGCCCCTGGTCAGAATCTGTAGGCTATGACTTTGGTGTATTTGTGCTCACTTCATCTTACTACAGACTACGTAAAGCATATGAGAGGGAGGCTGAAAAGATGCCATCCAGTTTGGGCACTGGAAGGGTGTCATCCCTTGGGTGGTCACAGAATTCCAAATAATCCTGACAAGTTCCACAACCCCAAAAAGAGACTGTTGTCAGTTGGGCTCTTATAAGTTGACTCACATCAGTCAGACTTAACAGGAGTTTGATCTATAGGCTGGAATAGCAGTTGAGGCTAGTAAAATAGTTAAGTACCAGGCAGAAAGCGTACTTATTTGGGGCAATTTGTTCTCTGTATTCCTGGAGAACATTCTTGCATGGGAGGTATTTTGGAGATTCCTTGACCACTTTCAAGGACAGTCCCAGGAACCCAGCCGTAGGTTATATTTATGGCTGAGGTTTCTTACAGCATATTGCGAATATTCAGGGAAGGGAAATGCGACTGAAGCCCCGAGAGATCAGGAGCAGGCTTGCAGTTGCTTCTCTGCTGGGTCACGGGAGCGGTGCTTCCCCTCTAGCGGTGAACCGCAGGGGTGGGTATGCGATGTCTCTGTCCAGGAAAGTCCCCTTGCTGACCCCAAGGCCACTGATGAGGGGGATGGCTAGGCCAGCACCTCTGTGGTCACTGAATCTTAGAGCCAAACATGGTCCCAGCCACAGGTTATAGCACTTTCAGGCCTCCCGGCCACCAGGACAGCAGGCCCCGTGGCTGTGGGTGCAGGACCCATCATCACTGCTTGGTGACTCCAAGAGCCACATGCTTGGGGCTCTCCCAGGGTGCTTCTTTCTGCCACACCACCCAGAGGGAGCAGGGTTACCGCTCCTTTACCCCACATGCTAGCACACTGGCCGGCCTGGCATTCAAGCTGCTATTCCGGATCACACATGGACATCTCTCCCCATTAGTGCCTCCCTGTTCTCACCCCAATAGCAGTATCTCCTGCGACAGTGTTTAAACTATCTCGGGGCTAGCTCGCCGCTTCCTTAAAATACCTATCCCCTTTGTGCTCTTCGGCCAATGCCAAAGAAATCTCTTAGGGGTTTGCCTAAAATTGGCTCAGCTGAAACTTTATTTTTTATGCTTCTTTCTCTGATAGTAAAAACTCCCGGGCTTTTTAGAGAATCTCAGAGTGCTCTAGAGCTGCATCAGCACAGAGGACTTCCTGCCCTGCTGGGGAGGCTCTGGCCTGTGCTGGCTGACACGGGAGCCACCAGCCACTCATAACTCACAAGCTTGCGATATGTGACTGCTACAAACGAAGAACTGAGTGCTTAACTTCTATTTCATTTTTATGACTTTAAGTTTAGAAAGTCACATGAGGTTGATGGCTGCCTGTGGGAACCAGTTCTAGAGGATGACATAAAAATGATCCACAAATTAACCCACAGATAATTGTTGGCAACACTTCAGCATATTTGTGCCTCACTAGGATGTTTTAGGTAGCTAAGGTTATGCCAGACAGACATTCTGTGCACTGCTTTTGTGCAAAACATTGTTCTTGAAATCTTGATGCTCAGAGTTGGGCATGATCCAGTATGTGCATCTCCCAAAATTTAATCATGCTGTTGCTCTTCTTGAACACTTATGCTGCTCTGAGGTGTGTGTGTGTGTGTGTGTGTGTGTGTGTTAGACATCACTATACCCCTCTCATCCTCATTCATCAATTCAAAGGTTTTAACTGTCTTTAAAAACAGCACATGAATCTGTATTGTCTGAATTTCAACTGTTTTTGATCTCCTCTGCTGAAGACTAGAAGGTAGTGGAAAGAAAAGAAGAAAACCAGGCAGCAAAGAAAGAAATAAACAAATAGATCTGGCCTATACAACCCAGAAAATCCAGTTCTGGATAACCGAGTTCACCACAGGCTGTCTGGGAAGGGCAGACAGCATGCACAGAGGAGGAGAATCCTGTCCGTGTCCTGATGGCCCATCCTGTCAGGCAGCATGGTGTCACTAAAACTAATGTCCAAGTCAGCTCACTTAGAAAGAGGAAAGCATTGTTTTGGCTCAGAGTCCTGAGGTTTCAAGCCAAGATCTGGATTGCTGTTGCTTTGAGGCTGTACCTGATGGCAGAGTAGATGCTGGGCTCATGAGCCAAGGACCAGAGAAAGAGACAGGACCACAGGGCTCCCGCTGCCCTTGGAAGGCAGGCCTCAGAGACCCAGGGGGTCCACCATTAAACATCCTTAGCACCCCCCAATAATTTCATCTGGGGTGTTGTGCTTTTGGCACCTGTGGACCTCTGGGGGTGCTGCCCAGATGCGACCATGCCACCTTTGTGCCTCACTTTTAGTTTGCTCAGATTACAGAGTACGATCGTGGAAGGTAGTCAGAAAATTTCAAAAATCAAACCAGAACTCATCCCAGATCCTCTTGCCAGCTTTGACACCTTCGTGTCTGCACATGGCTCCAGGCCTGACATTCCAGCTCAGTCAGACGCACAGTGCCCATAAAGGGACCCTAGCAGGCTTGCCTCTGTCCTCTTTCCAACATTCTCGTATACTGTCCAGAGGACAGAGCACTAAACATGACCCTCATCCCACAGCTAACACATTTCCTCTCCAGGTCACACCATTAATGACAGGGTGACATCAGGAGACAAGAATGCAGGCCCCATGAGACGTTTAGACCATGTTCATATTCCATCCAACCATGACATAATTGGGTCACTCTGGTCATTATGCTAGAATTCACAAAAACCACATCTAGCCCTGTAGTTAGAGCCCTCCCGCATCTCAGTGCAGAGAGGGAACACAGGAGAACCTGCCGTTCTGTGATGGGCGCTGTGGTGCATGTGTGGATTGTCTTAGGGGAGACCTTGTTCAGGAGAACTCTACACAAAGTGTGTTATGTTGCATTTGCAGCTAAATTCTTCAGTTTGTGTCACCAGTGCAAGACAGAGTTTCATTTTCTTCCAGAGAGATGAACATCCACTGCAGACCTCTCTTTTGAAATCCTGGAAAATTCAAGATTTCACTGTGTGCACAGCAGGAGGCCAGGGTTCAGCTCCTTCTGCATGTGGTCAACCAGCTATTCCTGTGCCTTCTGCTGAAAAGGAGATTTTACTTTGAACTTTAAAAAGTCAAAGGAAAAGGCTCTGATTAACTCATTTTGGGAGCAATATCCATAGCATAGGATCCATTAGAAGCCATGAAGGCCTTCTTTTTTTTTTTTTTTTTTTTGTATCAGGGATTGAACTCACAATCCAGGCCAGTGCTTACACCACTGAGCTAAATCCTCGGCCCCCATCTATGATAGCATTCTTATTAAAATTGTATATCCCAGGACCTGTATTTCCTAAGCAGTGGTCATTTTGCTATTTGTAAGTTTATTCTCTGAGCCGGGACTGGATTATAATTGGTAAGAAACCGCAGCAAAGTGGTGGGTAGGCTGAGGCAGGTGAGTGAGAGTCCTGAAGCCAGCCTCAGCCCCGAGGACTGTGGTAGGCTGTTTTACTTAGTTCCGGCAACAGGCTTGCTCTCTACTCAGAAAGGCACTGAATGAAGGGAGAAGCCCACAAGCAGGACACCTGGAGTCTCTCCCACATGCCTGAGTTCCAGGTCCTCCCAGGCGCTGCCCAGACACAACTCTGTGCCACCCAGAGCCTCCCCAGTTGCCAGCCCTATGCCTCCACACCTGGCTGCAGCAATGGCCCTGGAGCATCCCCTCTGCCCTGGGTCTGAGGCCAGGGCCACAGCACTACATGCCTGCGTCCACACAGCAGCAGTTGCTGTACAGAACCTGTACAGAAGGACAGGTTCTGTATCTGAACAGAAAACAGATGTCATTGCCCGGCTGTGGCAGCCCATTCGATAATCGGTGTTCATGGTGGCGAGCCAGGGCCATCAGTAAAAGTTGTTCTGTCTCCCATTCTCTAGAATGAGCATCAAATGCAGGATGCATTTCCAAATGGAGTATTTCTAGCTAAAGCAGCTAAGCCACTAGAGAAAGCTCGGCTGCAGTTTTCTGGAAACTCGGCTCACCAGATGCAGCCTCTTTAGGTAGTAAGAACAGCAGTTAGGATCCAGCCCCTGAGAGCAGAGCCCATGTTCTGCCTGGAAAACAGACCCCTGCAGCAGACAGCCTTACAGTGGGTGACAGAGGTCACTCTCAGGGGCTCCTGTCCTGTACTTCTCAAGGCCATGCCCTTAGTGTCAGTAGAGATAATACCTGTGACTGCCCAAGCCTGGGTCAGACATCACTCCTGTGTTTTCTGCAGTTCCCATCAAAGTGGTTGCCTTTTCCCTGAAGAAGAGGCAGCCTCTCTTGTTGATTTAGTTTCCTCTGGGCTAGGTACGGTGCCCAACAAATGTTTGTTGGCTGGATGAGCAGATGGATGGATGGGTGGATGGATAGATGGATGGATGGATGGATGGATGGATGGATGGATGGATGGATAGATGGGTTGGTGGATGGATGGATGGATGGATGGATGGATGGATGGATGGATGGATGGGTTGGTGGATGGATGGATGGATAGATGGGTTGGTGGATGGATGGATGGATAGATGGATGGATGGATGGATGGATGGATGGTTGGATGGATGGATGGATGATGGATGGATGGATGGATGGATGGATGGATGATGAATGGATGGATGGATGGATGGATGGGTTGGTGGATGGATGGATGGATGGATGGATAGATGGATGGATGGATGGATAGATGGGTTGGTGGATGGATGGATGGATAGATGGATGGATGGATGATGGATGGATGGATGGATGGATGATGGATGGATGGATGGATGGGTTGGTGGATGGATGGATGGATAGATGGGTTGGTGGAAGGATGGATGGATGGATGGATAGATGGATAGATGGATAGATGGATGGATGGATGGATGGATGGATGGATGATGGATGGATGGATAGATAGGTTGGTGGATGGATGGATGGATAGATGGGTTGGTGGAAGGATGGATGGATGGATGGATAGATGGATGGATGGATGGATAGATGGGTTGGTGGATGGATGGATGGATGGATGGATGGATGGATGGATGGGAAGGGGATCAATGGGTCTAAGGTAACTTTCCTATTATTGTTACATCTCCTGAAAGGCGGACAGATGAGCAGGACAGAAGAAATGTATCAGTGGACCTGAGAAAAGAACAGAAGCCAAACCCAACAGCAATAGCTCTAGTGAGATTCACAGAGCACCTGTCACTTCCAGGCCTTTGGGGACACTGCACATAGGTCTCATCTCACTGACACAGCAGTACAGTCAGGAAAGGATCATGTCTGCAGCCAGGGCACGTGTGCAGCTGCATCATGTCAGGAGCGTGGCAGCACAGGAAAGGGCACCTGTGAGGGCACAGTGAGCAATGGGGCAGGAGCCACTCTGGAGGGCAAACAACTTAGGAAGGCAAGCGGGGGTGATATGGCAGAACACAAGGATTGGCATCACTCTGAGTCACTGGGCAGAGAGTGGCTTGCTGGACTGTGATGAGAAAGGCTCAGACATAAGACATCCGGGCATGTGAGAGGGTAGGAGTATCCAGAAGTGGGACTCTGGGTGAGAGGCACTGGGGCAGCCTCTGTCTGAGAGCAGGAGGATGCCAGGTGGTGGGCATGTGAGGATGGAGCAGGGGACACCCAGTCATCTAAGCTGGGCAGGGCCCAGGCTCCTGGCTCATGCTGTACCTTCCTCATCCTTTCTGCAGGCCAGGAAGCCAAGGCACATGGAGGTTCAGTCACAGCCACAGGTAGAGGACACAATGTGGTCTTTTTCCCTGCAAAGTACTGATACCCCAGAGAGAAGGAGGGACTGTGGCTAGCCTGGCAGTGGGCACAGGAGCATAAGGCAGCCTCGGGGGTGGAAGGAGACAGGATCTGTCCCTAAGTGTGACTCTGCTCCAGGTGGGCTGAAGCCTGCTTATTAAAACTGATTTCGTCAACTTCCTACAGAGGAGGAACTCAAAGAGGAGAGAATTCCTCACCCCCAGATTCCCATTTGGAAAGTGCCAGAGATATTGTGGGGCTTGTCATCCCTGCTCTGAGCTGTTATGAATGGCCTTTCTACCCTGGTTCCTGTTTGAGGGTTCAAGGGAGTTGTCTGGCTCCTTTCACAAGGAGCTCCCCTTGCTCTGTCCCTGGTCTCCCCTCTGGCTTTCATTAGATGCTGCTAAGTGGCTATTTCCCCAGCCCAGTTATGGGGGAGCATCACTGCATAGCTGTACCCCAAGATGTAAAAATCATTTGGTAAAATGAGCCTAGTTTCAGAAGAGCAAACCTGGGGGTCATTTGTTGCAGGCATTCAGTCAGCCCTGTACCCACCCCGCAGCTTCCAAGGGCAGGGCTCCATTTCTGATCCACGATCCTGGGGGCCTCCTCCCACATAGCATGGCACTGACTCCTGACGCCCCTCTGCAGCGCTGACATCAGAACCTGAGTGGGTGTCATGGCTTCTCTCCACCTCCCCAGGGACTTGCTGGCAACTCTGAAACAATTTTCCCATCTTGTCCAGATGGGATTTCCAAGACATAATTATGGGATAATTACCATGCAGGCAGCTGTCTTGTGCCTGACATTAGGTTCAAGCATTTGGCAGTGAGGGGTGAAGGCCGCTTTCCAGATTTTGACATTTCTCTGCACTCTGTGGCTTGCTCTAAAGACAGCTTGCTATCTAACTGCCCGAAATAAGATACATTTTTCTAAAAGTGAAAGTTGAGGAAAATGAGCACTTGTTGTCTCAGCATGGCGAATGCCTGTCTATGAGATGTAACAGAATGAGTGTCACCAGGCAGGCTGCAGGAAGCTGGCCCAGAGTTTTCATGGCTGAGTTGGCTGAAAATTTAAAATAAGCCCAGGAAGCAATGCAGGGAGGAAGTATGTCTGTCTTTTCCTATTTCCAAGCAAAAGTCAGAGGCATCCAGGAGTAGTCTTACCCTGCACCTTCTGCACAGAACCTTCTTTCCTAGATCAAGCATTCGCTGAACACCTACTGTTTGCTAAGAGGTCCTGGTAAGGCAGACTGTCCTGTTCGGCCAGGACGAGAGCTGAGGTAAAGCCTGGGAGAACAATTTCAGAGTGCAAGCATGTCCCTCCACAGGCAAGCCCTGAAGAGGTGTGACAGTGTGTGGCAGGGGCTGGTGACCTGGGACCCTGCAGAGGAAATGATATTTATCCTGAGAACATGACATGCCTGGGGCCCACAGGTGGAGAGGGGCGAGGGGACTTTTGCCAAGAGGAGGAGCAGCTGGTAGAAGACCAAAATGATAGGGCTTGGTAACCAGGGGACCCAGGGTTGCTCCTGTGGCTGAGGCATGGGTAGGGAATGGCAGAGGACAGGGATGGGTAGGAAGAATGCAGTATAGAGAGAGTGAGAGAAAGAGAGAGAAAGCAAGTGAGGCCACATGATGAAGGGTCCCGCAGGCCATGGAAATGGAAGAACAAAGGGTATCAGGGCAGGAGAGATTCTGACCCTGCATGGAGTATGGGTGAGAACCAGAAAAGACCCATGGCAACAAGGGCAGTGGAAGGCACTTGCATGAGACAGAAATAAAATGACTTGGGTTTGGATAGTTGAATTGATTAGCTGTTGCTACCATAATGCTCAGTAACAAAAGTCCCCAAAGGCGAAATAGCGCACATTTATTAGCATAAATTTCTCACTCTGCATCTGTAGGGTGACAAGTCTTTGGCTAATCTGGGGTTGGCTCTAAGCTTCGGGTGTCGCATCTTTGGGCCAGTAGCTTCCTGAGTCATATGTTCCTTATGAAGAAAGGCGGGAGCACAGGAGGCCACATCCACTCTGCAAACACATTTCCGGTTCCTGCTTGTGTTGGACTTACTGATCTCCGGTTGTCCAAAGCATATGACAGGGTCAAACCCAAGTCAGGGAGCAGGGAAACACTTCTACCCTCCAGGAGATGACAGGAAGTGTGTGGAAGTAACACTTTGCTCAGGGGAGAGGGAGGAATCAGCAGCTTGGTGTAGCAGTAGTCACAGGAAGTCAGAGAACAATGGAAACTAAGCAAGAGGCTGCAGAAAAAGGAAGAGCGGGACCTGGTGGTGGATTCAGCCCATGGCCATCTGTTAACCAGGAAGTGAGTCTGGAGAGAGAAAGACCTGACGTGCATGGATGTGTAAGCCATCATGGAAACCAGGTGTCATTAGGAAGGCCACTGAGGATTCGATCAGGATAACCCACTCTAAGTTGTACAGTTATATTGAATGCTATTCAGAAATGCATTAAAAAGCAGGAGTGAAACAGAAGAGACAATTCAGAAAGCCGAGGCTAAGAGATGCTGTGGTGTGAGCTGAGGGGTGGGAGTGTAGGTGGATATAACATGGGATTTGTTTAGGGAAGAATCAATGTGATTTCCTAGTGAAAGTGATAAGAGAAAGAAAAATGAGAGGTAACTTCTGGTTCTTTGCTGGAGCAACTCAAAGTATTGGAGCTATTAATGGAGGGGACCAATGAGAGGGAAAGGGGAGCACATCTCCCAAGGAGGGCTCAATGGAAAAGGGGATCAGAAGAAAGTGAGCCCTGGAGCTGAAGGAATGCTTCCGCTTTCACCAGTGTGCTTCTCAGATGTCGCTTCCTCCAGGAAGCCCACCCCAGCCAGACGTGGACCTCCATGTGTGTCCCTGGCTCTCTGCTGCTCTCTGCACCCAACAAGGGCCGGGGGAGGAGGGATGAATCTGTGAAGCAAGTTGCTCCCAATGGCTCTCCTGTCACCGTTGCTCACCTTTGGAGCAGGAGGCTCTATACTGGAGCTCAACTCACCATGCTGGAACCAGCCTTCCCTTTCTGGAAATCCCAGCGCCAACCCCAGATGGCAAAGCAAGGCACTGGGCAGTTCCTACAAGGAGGAGAGTGACTGTGTGTATCTCTTGCTTAGCTCACTGCACAGATGCTTTGTTGATTTGGAGATGGCCACTGTGGGGCTGTTTCACCAGGGAAATAGATGGAATGCCACTTCCACTAATCTGCACACGGTTCCTATGGAACCTATAGAGGTGACGTGGCGGGCAGTTTGGTGGCATCCTAGCCTCAGCCTCTTGGAGTTGCTCTAGCAGAGATGCAGTAGCACCAGCTGTCGCCTTAAGTCTTGAGCTCTAGATTTCAGCCTCTGGATTAGGAAAATTGAGTGATTTTTGAGGGGGGGGGGATTGTGACAAGTCCCATGTGGCAGGACTGACTTGAAAAGCTGACAGGGTCTTCCTTTTCACCATGTAAGTCCCCAGAAACTCCTGAGTCCTGAGACAGACTGAGGGGAGGCAGGTGATGGAGCAGGACAGTGCAGGGTGACAGTAGGACCTCAGGCAGAATGGGCACAGCCAACAGCAGCCACATTAACAAACCATCACCACTGATGAACCTTCCTGAGGGTCGCTGGGAAGTGGGGTACAGCCTCATCTCTGAGTGGCCTTATCTGAATGGCCTCAGGAGCTGGAATGTATCTTTACTCCTGAGTCACTGTGGGAAGCAACTTCCAGGGCTGACAGTGTGGCATTTCCATGTTTTAGGTCAAAGCTCACAGATGCTGGCCACTGGGAGCACCTGGTGACATCAGGGTTGGGGGTGTGGCCAGTGCAGCAGTTTGAATGTGTCATGCCCTGGAAACTCAACTCCCCAAGTGGCATGTTAATGGCGTTTAGCAGTGAGGAGGTATTAGTACTGGATGAATTCCCAGAGTGGGGCCATGGTGGCACCAGGGGCTTCATTAGAAGAGGAAGAGAGACTCGAGTTGGCATCCACTTCACTTGGCGATGCCCCGTGCCAGGTCAGGGACCAAGAGGAGCCTCTTTACAGCCAATAGCCGCTAAGCTGGGCTGTAGGCTCCTGCCAACCAGAGCCAGGAGACATCTTCCATCCTTTGCATATTACCCAGTCTCAGGTACTTTGTCACAGCAGTTGAAAACAGATAAGACAGAAAACCAGTGGCATCTGCTACCGTGGCTGCTATGGGTCTCACAGTTCATTCAGGACTTCTACAAAAAATGACAGGCAGGAAAAGCACGGCCGTGACTTCCAAGGGCTGGCAGGTGAAGAGAAGACCCTTGTGTCTAGCCAGGAGACTTAGAGTCCCAGCTTGGGTGGAAGTGCCAACCTCAGCCGCCATCGGCCTCACAGCCTGCAGTAAGATCTTCACCTCCCTGAGCCTCGCTTGCCTCCACACCAAACGGAAAACAAAACACATAGCACTAGGGAAGGAAAGGATGCAAGGACACTGGCTGTCAGGAAGTGGCTTCTCACTGTACATTGTCTGGGGGACGTCCTTCTCGGTAATGTTACATAGTGGAAGCTGAGGTTAGGAACATCTGTTTGGAAACTATGCCAGAGCCACATGAATCCAAAAGGCGACACAACAGCTTCTTGGTTTTCCTGAAAAATTTGTTGGTTGGGTGGAGCTGACCTCAGGCTATGGGGGGGGGGAATCAGAATGCCCTAGGCTGGGGATGCTGCCCCCCCCCCCGCACCGGGTGGGCTCGGTATGGTGTGCAGAATGTTGTGTGGAGCAAGGTGCAATCAGGTCTCTGCTTACTGAAATCGTGTACCGCTATGGGCCCTGTTCCTGTTGACTTTGGAAGCTGCAGACTGTTTGCTCTGCAACCACTGCCAAGAGGGAATCACAAGATCAAAATGCATTTTCTGAAGGTAAAACTCAAAGCAGCATGAAATGTCAGGACTGGACAACCCAGGAAGCACCCTGCAGGCTCAGTGCCATGTTGCCGGGGCGAGTTTCTGTGTCTGTACCTTTCAGCCTCATGTCTTGGGGCAGGCCTTGGGGAGAGTGCACCTGCACGGAGGTGGTTGCACAGACTTCTTCCTGGGATGATTTGAGTGGAGAAGGATTCAGCAGACCTCAAGAAACTAGCTCGGCAGCCTCCGGGGGAATTGTGTACAAATGTTTCCTCCTTCCGCTTCAGTGTAGTTACCTGGACATACTCATTTTTCACAACCCAGCTCATTAGAAAGACATGGAGGGGGCTGGGGATTTAGCTCAGCGGCATAAGCGCCTGCCTTGCAAGCAGGCAGTCCTGAGTTCAATCCCTGGTACCGATAAAAAGGAAAAAGACAAAAAAAAAAAAAAAAAAGGAAAAAAGAAAGACATGGAGGATCTGTGTGTTTTGCTGTGTGCTCATCATGCCTCAAAAGAAATGTGGCCCCTTTAGAGACAGCCTGGCCAATGCTCCCCACCATCCATCTCACCATGAAAAGCTCCACTCTTGCCAGTGCCATGCAAGTTCACCGCCACCTACCACTCACACCCATGAACCCACAGCCTTGCACACACAGAGTCTGTAGCAGGTGCCCATCTGAAATATGTGAACCAGGGGATGTGGTACTGGGATGAGGAAAACTCTGGGCAGTGACAGTTGCACTCAGGTCATCAGTGCCTGGGCACAGGCAGGAGATCAGCCCCATAGGAAGGCAGTGAACTTGAACTTGGGACAGAGCACAAATAAGGAAATGAGTAACGCCACCTGGCTGGACTGAAGGTCCCACGTGGGGACAAGGTGACAGGAGCAAATGGAATGAATTGTTCCCTTTTGAAAAGGTCTCAAATGCCCAACTACAGGGCAGAGCTCTTGGATATGGGACAGTGGGATCCTGTGTCCTTGGCGGAGCCTGGACCCACCTTTGTTATCTTTCTCAAATAGCATCCTATAGATGAGAAGGCTGCTTTTCATTTTGTTGTTGAACTACAAGAGCAATACTCTCTACTAGCCCCAGAGTAGAAGCTGCTCACATGTCCATCAACCAGAGAATTAAACAAATCAGTCACTATATAAGATAAATGATCAATGACTCATTGAAGGAATCTTAGCAAACCTTGTTGAATAAAGGAACGCTCACTCTGCTCACACACAGTAACCCTCCAGGGAGACCCAGAGCATGGGCGAGAGGAACCAGGCACAAAGCAGGACTACAGGGCAGAGAGAGCTCTGAGTGCTAGAGGGCTGGGGTCATGAAGGGGTTTGGGCTATGTGGACACATGTGTTTCTCAGGACCCATGAGATAGTGCAGTGATGATTTGTGAATTTCACCGCATGACAGTCACATCTAAAAATGAAAGACAAGTGAACTACAACTGAACCCTGTGCAATGAGATGCTGGCAAACGTGTTGAGGGTAGAGGATACTGGTATCTGTAGATCACCCAGAAGTTCATCCCAGAATAGTGTGATGTAATTCTTCCAACTTTTCTGAATGCTTGAACATTTTTACAGTAACATGTTGGATTTTGAAACAAGCTGTGCCTACTCCTGAAAAATAACACTGGGGAGACCAGGAATGTAACACTGTGAAACATCATTCCGGAAGTATCAACCAGCTTATAAAAAATGAGCTTTGGAGTCCCATCCCCAGAGCTCCCACAAATCAAAAGAAGAGAATGTAGACTTCACATCTCCCCTAGATCTCTGGGTACTGAGGTACTGGCAGGTGTGGAGGATGCTGGTCCCTGGTAATTAACCTTCCCTGTGAGTCAAAATCACTTGGAGAGCTGATGAGCATGGAAAGCCAGGTCCCACCCCAGAATTCCTGCTCAGGAATCTTGGAGGGACTGGGACCATGCACCTCTACTATGTTTCCGGGAAACACGCTACCCCTTTTAGCCCCCTGCTCTTGGGCACAACCTCTAGTTCAGTGCAGCTTTATGACCCTGGTCAAGGGCAGAAGCAGTATCCTTTCTACAAGTGTGGGAGAAACCCTTGTGACCTTCATCTGCCAAATTGAACCGTGGGTGCTCTACCTAAGACTGTAGGCAGTAACCACTGTAGCTCTTTAAATGCAATCCAAATAAATTAAAAAGTAACCAATATTAAACCTCTCATGTGTGTGCCAGCTGCCGTATCGGAGAACACAGAGGCGGTGTGTATCCACCACTGCCAAAAGCGCTGCTGAATAATATTGTCTGTAAGAATTCCAAAAGTTGTATCACTGTGAAATACACTCCCCCAAAATCCTACTGTTGTCAGAAATGGAATTTTAACTCTTTTCCTCTCCTATGCTTGCTGACCCATCAAAGTAGAGGAAGCATACAGACACTGTATTGCAAAAATAGAGAGTTTCTTCCAGGGTGGTCCCATAGCCATGTGATGAAATTCACCCTAAAAGCAGCATGAATTTGAAAAAGCAGAGGCTCTACAGAAGTCAGACTGACAGGGATGTTGTGTGGACAGCAAGGATCATACAAGACACAGCGGAGAGTCTGAGTCGTCTTGGGGTAGGGATCAAGCTGGGGCAAGGCTGGTTGTGGAAAGTAAGGACCCAGGTGGCTGAGAGTGGACAAGCAGGATCAAAGCTGTTTGTAAAGTACACTTTGCACATTCGAGCTCAGTGTGCAGCTGCCAAGGCTGTGATCTGCTTCTTGTTCCTTGAGATGAGAGTTGCTTGAGCACCCTGCAGTGAGCGCTGCCTTTCGGGGATGTCTAACTGTCTGTTTCTTACAGATCCGGCTGAACAGCAGGGGCCTCATCTACTCCGTGGGCCTGCTCTTGGCCTCTGTCTTTGTCACGGTAGGTCTGCTGCGTTCTTTCCATTCTGGAGCTCACCCATTTGACCAGGTGGGCTTGGCCCTTGGTGAATGGGCTCAGGAGCCCCCCAGAAGGTTCTCCTCCCAGGAGAATACCTCATCCCTCTGCAGGCAGCTAGCTGCCTTCTCAGAGGTGAGGCCTTACCTCACATCGAACCCAGAACATCTTATCAAAGCAAGGAGAAATTCCCTCTTTTCACACAAAATTAACCATCAGAGGTAAATTCCAGTTAGTTTCATGATCAGACCATGAAACATCTACATAAACCCATGGACATGAGCAATAGTTAGAGACTAGGAATACAGTGCATTCACCATGTAATTTTTACCCCATTCTGCTGTCTTGGCCTCTGCTCCCATTTGTGTCATGTTATATTCCTAATTCTACCAATGCATTCAGTGGGAAAAACCCACACCAACTCAGAGACTGATCACAGGGGTATCACTCACACAGCCATATGCTGCTGAATGAAATGCAATATGCTTTATTTCTTAGTGTCCCAAGGAACTATTGAATTTCACCAGTTTTGTGTTGTTATTGTACACGTTAGCATACAGGAGTTCAGAAGGGCCGCCAGGAAATGAGAGGTGACGTAGGCTGGGCATCTAATGTCAAGGATTTAGGAGCACAGACGCTGCCCACACAAAAGTACAAGTTTACGCATACTCTTGTATAGCTTGGGTGGTTCCTTGGGTCTGGTGGAGGTGCGGTTCTGACACTTTGAATAGCCGCACATTTTGCTCATTTGCTTTTCCTGTGGGTCCCACGCAGCAGCCAGATGACCACAGCCAGAGACTGGGTCCCCTCTGAGGTACTGGGCAGCTATTCCCCCACCTGGCGCCCTCTGAGCCTCTCTGTGTCCCCAGGTGTTCGGTGTCCACCTGAACAAGTGGCAGCTGGACAAGAAGCTGGGCTGCGGGTGCCTCTTCCTGTACGGCGTGTTCCTCTGCTTCTCCATCATGACGGAGTTCAATGTGTTCACCTTCGTGAACTTGCCTATGTGCGGGGACCACTGATCTTGGCCGCTGCAGAGGCCCGCAGGGCTCCTTCCTTCTGTGCAATACGAGACCGGCTGCACCTGGAGTTGCGCTGGCCCTGGGGCTGCGGCGCTGTCTCCTCTGTGCTGTCCACAGTCCTCCACTCCAGCCCTGGTGGCTCCAGTGTGCCCACTATGTCCCCTGGCTCCCCACCTCCTGATCCTACCTCCCGCTGCCCCTCCCCACAAAGACATCCTACACTCACGTGAATTTCCAAGCTCCCTTTCTGAACAGTGACTGAGATTCTAGAACCAAACCGGCTGCTAACTGGCCTGAGCCAGGCACAACCTACCACGGTCCCTCCTCCTTTTTTAAGTTATTTGATGGAAGACTACCCTAATTTATGACCTGAGACTGTGGAAGAAATAGGAGAGGAGAGGATCCACAAAGACAGGGAGCATTCAGGGTGTCACTGGCTTAGGAGGCGATTCCTCGGTTGCTGGGTTTAGGGGTGGTTTTGTTTTGGGGGGCTCCCCCTTCTTTTATTCCAGAGGTGGAAGACTTCCCTTGCACTGCCTCTCACTGGGCTCCAGATCAGTGACACACGCAGGCCGAGAGCCCTCTAGGGTGAGCCCCGGCCTGCCACAGTCCAGGACCACCAGGCTGGCTGAGGTCACCAAGAACAAATGCTTGGGACACCTGGCTAACGACCCAGGCATTACTGAGAAGGTGCAAGGTGTTGGAGGAAGAAACCTGCTTCCCACACCTTCCCTGCCCCAGCATCTCCTCCTCATAGGTTCTTTCTAGTTTTTCAAGCAATAGTTCTAGCCGGCCTGAGGCCTTTGACCCAGGGCCCTGGGGAGACCATCCATCCGAAAAGTACCAGGCGGCACCCACAGAAGCTTGCCCCACGCGTGAGACCTTGAGATGTGCTCTTCTTGCTCAATATTTGGGATGACAGAGAGTGTGACCCAGAGGCCACCACTGCTATCCGTGCGGGAGTTACAGACACTGGTTTCTTGGAAAATGGAGAGAAGCGCATTTTTGCACAGACCTCGTCAATTGAGTCCCAGTTTGCCACTTGGTATCGAGTACACTGGACCCTGACAGCTGGCTCTTGGGCACACATGCTGCCATGCTGGCCTGGCTTGGCCCTCCCCTCCTGAGGGCTGGCCAGAAATGGACCCCAGGAAACCATAGAATGTGTTCAGCGTGGGCTCGCTCCAGGGAATCGGTCATCGCGAGGGTTTTTGCCAATCACTGCTCAGCAGCCCTGCTCTCTTTTGTATGATGCTGAATCATTATGCAGACTAATTCCACCAAGCTGAGGCCCACCCACGCTTGTTACACTTGTATTTATTGAAACTGTGGACTCTTGCCCGTGCCGTCCCTTGCATTTACTTTAAGCACTGATCACATAGCCCATTCATTCGGTATGGTTTTCCCGGTCCCTTGTACACATTCTGGTATGAATTGTAAGAATAACCTGCTACCAATGGGTTGAATGTTTCTGTCTGGGGTGCAGACTGAGGGCAGCGTCAGCCCAGGGCATGCCCACCCAGCTGGGGAGCCGAAGAGGGGCCCCCCACCTGGGCTCCCAGAGCTGAGACACACTTACTGATTCTGTTGCACATTTTGCACTGGTTTATGGCGATTGTTTTCTTGGATGGATAGTGTAAAATAAACTTCTCTGTTCTGTATCTTTCCTGGAGCAGAGTGTGTTAATTTCTCTCTCTGGAAGGGGGTCCATTTTCTGGCAAGGAAGGGAAATGATTGCAGTCACTGGAAAGCCAGGGTTTCAAGCTGCTACTATTTGGGGGTTGACTCACCTGGGAGAATGAAGTGGTGAGTCGTGAGTCCTTTCCAGATCTGGAAGGGACTTTGGACCTGGGGTCCTGTGGAAGCATAGATACCTGTGACATTATCAGCAGTCCCTTCTGTCAGGAAAGACATCAGGAAGTCCTGCCATTGACATTCAGCAGTGGTCAAGTTCTCCATCCTATCTGATTTCACACATTTTTAGTCATGGCCACCAAGACCTCCCCAAAGCCAATTCCTGCAAAGAGAAGCACTCAGGTATGATAAGGATTGTCCCCATCCTATGGGATGCTCAAGAAATACTTACCTGCCTCTGAAATTAGTAAACAAGTCATGTTTCCTCCTGAAATGCAGCACAATTTATTGACAGGAAGCAGGAGAAAAGTAGCTACTGCAAGAAATAAAAAAGGATAGAAAGAGTTACAGCGAGGACAGGCTTTATGAAAATAAAGATCTGAGAGGGCCCCAGCTCCCAAGGGCCATGTGGCAGCTCTCTCACAGGGTGAGGGTCTTAGAAAGGGCGGCAGCTGATGAGGAGGCTGGAGGCTGACTGTCCCTGGGGCCAGGCCACCTACCCTAGCCCTTAGCAGGTCTGTTTTCTGTTTGTGCAGGGCTCCTTACTCCTACGGGCCAACAGGCCCCTAATCCAGAATGGTCTGTTCTATATTCAGGAATTAGGCCAGGACAATTAATTAGGGGTGTTGGTATTGTTACAAAGCCAATGGAATGTGGGCAGGGGACTTCGAATTTTTCCTTACAGCTACTGATTCACAGTATCTATTTTATGTAACTGCTTAAAAATGTATATTCCCAAGGGGTGGGGAAATAGTAGAAATTTAACTTTGTTTTAAGTATGTCTTAGGATATTTTATTACTATATTTGTATTTTCTACAAATAAACCTTGGACATAATTATTTTCATTATGCTGATTGGTGCTTACAAAACATTAGATCCACTTATATGAAATAGAGTAGGTTTGGTTAGTTTTACTTAATCAAAGGTGTTTGATGAGAAGCTTAATTTTAAAAAAAAAGAGCACATTTTCTGTGAATTCTTTAAAAATTATAATTCGGTTCTCAATTTCTCAAAATAAAGCTCCTGGGATCAGACAATTTCCCTGCTTTGTCTGTCAGGATTGTCAGTAAGGAACCCGGAGAGTGAGGATGGGGCATATTTCTGTCCAGGTGCACAGTTAGGTCTTCAGATGCTAATTGAGACCGTGGTTCCTGGCGGGCTGGCTGCCCAGGAAGTACAGTTGCTGGTTTTATTGTTTGCACAGCTTCTCCTGTGCTGGGCCTGGGAAGGGTCAGGATGATTGAAGAAAGGGTCTGGCCAATACCACAGACTCGGTGCTGTCGTGGGAGAACTTCGCAGCAGTCATCTGAGAGAGCTGCTTCAGGCTTCACCCCCCAGGCTGGAATGAGCTGTGACAAGAAACTTCAGAATCCTTGCAATTGCTTCCTGCATGTGTGTCTGAGCCCTGTCCGCCAGTCATTGCTGCAAGAAATGTCTGGTACTAGTGTGTGAAGTTCCTTTCAGCATAAAAGTAATTAATACCTTTGAGTTCTTCCAGGAAGAGTAAAAATGGACTCCATTCAATTTCAAAACTCAAACATTTCTTCTTCCAGCGCTGATAGACAAGGAGCATGGGCGTGTCTGTGCCAGTCTGCCTGGTATCTCTCTCTTCTTATAAAGCCACCACGAGTCAGCCCCAGGGACACCACCGTGATGATCTCATCCTGTCCTAGTGCATCCCAAAGGCCCCGCCTCTGGCCAACACAGCCAGACTCCATTTTCAGCACTCATTTATGACTTTGTGGATGAGATCCCTGTGCATCAGGTGACAAGCCACACTTAAACCATGCCCAGGGTGTCTGCAGATGGCACTTTCTGTGCTCCTGCCCTGTGTTGGTAGCAATTGGCATCTCCATCTCCCCAAATATTTATGCCTTCTATGTGCTGGGAACATTTGGGTCATAGGAGAAAGGAGCAGAACAGTGGTCACCCGAGACAAGGATGGGTGGAGAGAGGACAGAGCCAGGCATGGTCAGGTATAGCAAAATACACGTGGAGGCCCTGAGTGTGGTTCAGGGTAGGGCCCTTGCCTGGTGTGTACAAGGCCCTGGGTTCCATTCCCAGCACAACAACAATAAAATAAAAACAGGGCAGAGAATTGTGTGCTTTGATGAGCCCCAGAAGCCTTTCCCGGCCCATCCTGTTCAGCATGGTCTTGCATTCAGACCTAGGCCAACAACTCAACTCTGTCCCAAGTTGGAACCTCTAGATGTACCTAAGACCACAAAGGCTACCCCACCTGCCAGTGCTTCTGACAGACTGGTTGGCTGCCTGCACAGCGGAACTTCTGATGGTGTTTAAAGCTCCTCAGGCACTTCTGATCTTGTCTGCAGCTCCAGGAAGTCTCACTATACCCTTCGGATTGTCCACTGTGCCAGCTCCAGAAGGCTTGCTGTATGTCCTGTGGACCTCTGCTGCTCCATGCGGGGGCAGCCTTTCTCTGTGAGAGAGAGAGAGAGAGAGAGAGAGAGAGAGAGAGAGAGAGAGAGAGAGAGAGAGAGAGAGAGAGAGAGAGAGAGAGAGAGACTTTGTGGAATCTTGGGGACACCCTTGTCCTGAAGCACTGATGCAAACACATACTGCCCACCCTGCTGTAGGGACAGGTGACTGTGGCATACTTGCAATGTGGTACATGCAGCTAAGGAACAGAGTATAATCCTGTTCCTCTCTCGCCATTTGAAACTGCACCTACAGAGCTACAGGCAATGTAGGACTGTGATCTCAGGTGGCCTGGCTCAGATCTCAGCTTCTCAGTGTGAGAAGAGACCACATCTGCCTTTGTCCCGGGGGTGCTTGGGCACAGCATCCTCACTGATGGGCCTGGGGCAGTACAGGCCTTGTCTTCTGGGAACTGGTGAGAAATGTGTAGTCTCAGGCCCCACCCGGGCTCACAGCTCCAAACTTGCACTTAGGTGATTTGTGTGATCATCCAGGTCCGCTCTGCTTGCCAGGAGTCAAGCCCCTGACACGCAGTCCTGTTCCAAGTTTGTTCTGTTTCATTGTCACCAGTATCAGTGTATGCAGCCAGGATCGCCCATCGTGGACAGGCACCAGTTACAGAGAGAGATGCATGAAAAGTTGGGAGTGGATCCATGATGCTCAGAAGGCAGTCACATTTCAGTTCCAATAAGGTTTCATTTTGGTGGGCGCAAAGGAGAAACTGCATCTCATTGAAAGGCAAGGAGATCACTCAGGCTTCATCTCATCTGAATTTCAAATTCACCCTGTTTCATTTTTTAAAATTTTTGTTTGTTTATTTCTTTTTCGAGACAGGGTGTCACTAAGTCACCAATTGTCCAGATTGGGCTCAACACTATGGCCCTCCTGTTTCAGCCTCCCAGGGCTGAAATTTCAAATGTGCACTACTCTGTTTGAGTTCCTTACTTCTTTAGGCCTGAACACCCACCAGATCTGCTGCCAGACGCCTTGTGAGAAATCCTTGAGCTGTGCTGACAAGGAAAACGGACCTGTTTCCTTTCCACTGTGACCTGAGGGAAGATTTTATCTTTTTTTTTTTTTTTTTTTTTTTTTACTAAAGTCCCCTGAGATTTCACCTCACTTGCAAGTTAAAACAGTTCTTCTTTGGGGCCAGAAGAAGGAATATCTCTACCAAGAATGCCAGTGAGTCAACGCATTACCAGTTGGGTGCAGAAAATAGAACAAGGAATAAGGCAGTTCTCATGTAGCTGCAGTTTTGGTGAGAGGTGTGGGGACAGGTCCGTCCCTCTGGAGGGTTAGGCTATTAATTTGGGGATGAAAATTGGAACCCAGCTGGAGAGCAGCCAGGCTCCCAGCCAGAAGCAAACAGGAAGTGGGGAAACAGATGACCAGCCCCACAGGGCGCTGCAGCTGGTCATTTCTGTGCCCCAGGGAGAGCAGGCACCTCCGAGCTCAGCAGTGGGAGAGACAGGGAAGATGGCCTCCCCTCTTCCGCAGCTGGTCAAGTCAATTTAATCACAGCTCTCCGCGTGCTGGTCCTGGAAGTGAGACCCAGCAATCACTGCTCTCTCCTGTGAGCCAACTTCTCCTTTCAGGGGACCTCCGGCTACCCTCCCTCCACCCCCATCTTGGGAACCAATGTGAACCAGCTGGGAACTGGTGTTCAAGCCTCTTTTCATCCATTGGACCATCATTATAGAATCATGTTCCCAAGAAGCATTAGACGAAAACACATGAGACGTTTTATTGTGGCACTTTTATTTCACTCTGCCCACACAGAATACCAAAGTCATGAGGACTTTGGGTCCATGGCCTCCTCCAAAACAAACTCTCCATGCTGTGTAAACAACCTCTCCCAGTCCACCTCCAAAGAAGGGGAAGACAAAAATCCCAACTGTGTCAAAATACAGTTCTGCAAAATTGTCCCAAGATGATCTGACTTCCATGGAAATGCAGGACGAGTAAGAGGGTGAACGGGGCTCCCGGGGATTTGGGGGGCCTGAGGATGCATGTGTAGCTACAAAGACTGTGGAAAAACTGCTCTAGATGCAAGTTCTACATGAACCCAATGTCCACAACCAAACACATGGCAATGACGGGCTTTGCTACCTGCGGCCTCAGATGAGACCCACAAGTTAGGGCGTAAGGTGAGGGCTGGGCCCTTGTCACCGGCACAGTCAGAGGAGCCAAGATCCCTCCCTCCCTGGGACCTTATTCCCAAATTGTGGCTGATGACCTGAAACACCTGTGGATTTTGAATGAAATCTGTCATTAACCTGTGTGTCCACAGGGCGTAGGCTGAACAGGCTTGAAGTTCCTCTAGTTTCCTTGGCATTTTATTCAGTCTTTTCTCTTCCCCCAGACAGTGGACAGTGTGAGATATTCATTCAAGGGGCCCAGGGCAAGCATCTGATTTCTCCTTACTGCAAGTAGGCTGTGCTTTTGTTTTTGTTTGTTTGTTTCCCTGGCATCTACATTTCTTTTATTGCTTAAAACAAAACACTCTGAGCCAGGTGTTCACAGGTGAGGATGGCATGGGAAGGCAGGGCTGGGTTGAGTTAAAAGTTTCCTGTTCAATTATAGAGAATTGAAAGTTTCATGATGTTTCTCTAAATGAAACACAAAACTGCTTCTCTGCATAAAACTGTAAAATGCAGGGGCGGTGTATCTGTGTTTTTGATTTCTGTTCTCTGAGACCCTGTCATTTTAGAAAATGAGATTAAAAATTCTGAAGGTAGAAGTTCATTCTCACAAACTATTTTTCCTGTTAGAATGATTTTTTATCTTAAAAGAAGATGTAACAAGAACTAAACTTTAGGGGCTGGGGATTTAGCTCAGCGGCATAAGCGCCTGCCTTGTAAGCAGGCAGTCGTGAGTTCGATCCCTGGTACCGATAAAAAGGAAAAAGACCAAAAAAAATGAACTAAATTTTGATTACCCATTGGTCCCAGCTGACAGTGTAGAGCATGGCTCTCCATCCCGCCTGGCTCAGCCATGTATTTGGGGAGTCACTGGGCAAGGTAACACTGACCTTTTGCTTTGCTTCAGAGATGACACAGCAGCTCCTCAGCCAGCCCAGTTTACATTGCTTAAAGCCAATTGAAGGGACAAGGAAATAGCTCAGCCAGCTGTGTACATATCAGTACATGGAAATAGGGCCAGGTTTATCCAGAATGGAGATCGTTGCTCTTCTTCTCAAGGAGAGTCAAGGAGAGTCCTCTGGATGATTCCCCACAGGGAACCTCTCAGATCCTGTCCAGTGACAATCTTATTGCCACAGGATAAGAGTCACAGTCCCTCTGAGGGTGCACCCCAGGGACTCAAGGCTCTCTCACTATGCCCCACCTCCTAAAGCCTCTGCCACCTCCCTATATCTCAGAGTGAAGACCAAGTTTCCATGTGAGCCCAAGGGACATAGTCCATATCCAGCTCAAAGGAGCAATGAACCAATGACCGTACAGAGTTTGGAAAAGAAATGGTAATCGTTGTCTATGGCATAAAAAAAGTACTCTAAAATTTAATGGCTTAAAATGACTGTGTATTTCTCCTGTTATGGTGATAGGCTGGGCTCTGTCCAGTGGTTCTGGGCCCTGTGGTGACAGCTGACATCAGTGACTTGACAGTGTGCAGGAAGCTCAGCTAGAGGGTATCCAAGACAGCTGGTCCCATGGTCAGGGCCTCTGGATGGCTGAAAAGCTATCAGGATGCTGTCTCTCTCCATGTGGTGTCTCCTCATTCAGTAGCCTATCCTAAGCCTGCATGCATGGCAAAAAGCAAAATCCCTTATCACTCAGTCCACATCCTAATGGTCACAGCAAGTCTGAAGGCAAGACTGGATTCCAGGGGAGGCAAGATCGGCCAGTCTCTTGATGGGGAAAGTGTCAGCTATGCATCTGACAAGGTGGGAGGAAGTGTCCAGGGCCATCTCTGCAGCTCCTTGACCACAGAAAGCAAGAGTTCTGCACAGATTTGTGTGTGAAAAGATAAGATTTTTTCCCCCAAGAGAACACATACGCTAAAAAAACTCTCTCTCCCACATGCCTCATTTGAAAAATTATTTTAAGTTATATCCTAGCTGATGAAAAGGATAGTTGTTAAGTATGGCAAAGGTATGAAAGACTGGTGAGCAATACTGAGACAAGCTGAAACACACAAGTGTCTCTAAGTAACTGTTATAAATAGAATGGAAATGTGAAGATGAATATAAAAATAATTCTTAAAACGTGAGTCATACCGTCTAACAAATGTCTGTCTTGAGCGAGTGTGTGTAAACAAAGACAAGAGAATGAGAAGAAGGAAGCTGGTGGGATTCGAGCAGGGAACTGGAAAGCAGGGTAAATTCCACACTAGACATAGCAGAGCCAGGCATGTTTTATTCTGGCAGTCATGGAAGGCAGTTTCCAGTAAATGAAAGATAGCCAGGGTTCTTTGTTTCCCTTTCCCTCAGAACTGCTTGCATTTTAGTAGACGGTCTTCTGGCTCCATGCATGTGCAATTTCTCTTTCCCTCTCTCCTTTGGGACCTCTTTGTTTTGCCCTGAAGACATGTCTTCTGAAACACACAGTGAAGGTTTGAGTTATAAACACTCATGCAAACACAGGCACACAGAGGTTTTTTAAAAATGCCAATTTGTTTCCTTGCAATTTCTGATTTTTCACAATCTCAAACAGTATTTTTTTCAGATACGATAAGCAGCTCTTTTGTAAGTCATCTTCTAGCTTAGTAAATTTATAAATGGCTAAATGAAACTAAATGGTACTCCAAAATAAATCCCAATGTACCCCAGATGCCCGTGCAAGGGCCCCTGCCCAGTGGTCCTATTTCTGAACATGTCTTGAGCCCACCTCTTTCCTCCAGCATCCAGCCCTACTTCCCTTGCCTGGCATCTTAGCCACATCTTATTGCTGGGACAAAATACCTGATACCCATGACTTAGAGGAGGAGAGATTTATTTGGGCTCGCAATTTCTTTGGGTTCAGGCCATGGTCAGCTGAGTCCAAGACAGAAACACTGTGGTGGAAGGGTCTGGTGGAAGGAAGTTGCTCATCCCATGGCAGCCAAGAAGCAAAGGGAGAAAGGAGGAACTGGGGTCGGAATCCAGCCCACTAGGTCACAGTCCAGGGACCACCTCCAATAGGCTCCCTCTCCTAACAGCACACTCAGCGGGGAACTAGCACAGGTAAGTCCAATGGTTAACACAGTGCCCCATGACCCAGTCACCTCTCACTCGTGTGAGAATTTGGGGGACATTTTAGCTCTAAGCCACAATGCCTGCTGACTGGAAGCAGCTTTCCCTGTCTCCTTCCTTTGCTTGCTCAGCTCCACCTGCAGTCCTGAGTGGTCATTTTAACAAGCAGATAGACACTCTTCCTGCCTGTAGTCCTCCCAGTTCTCTCCTGAGACCCTGCAGCCCTTTCCCTGCTCTGGGACATCCACCTTGGGGGCTTGGCGCTGGCTGTGCATCTGCCAGCACTGGAGTATTCTTCCCTGGAAGCCCATGTCCGAGTGCTTTCTGTCATTCACCTCAGCTTGAGCAGCCTTCTCAAGGGGACCTTCTTTGGCCACCCAAGAGAGTAGGCCCTCAGCCATTCTCCCGCCCCGCCCTCTGCATATTGAGGCTTACACCTCCAGGCCTTCAACCTTCAAACTGAGCTACAGCCCCAACATTTTTTCAAATTTTTATTTTGAGACAGAGTCGTGGGAGTTTACTAAGTTGCCCAGACTAATGCTAAAACTTGTGGTTCTTCTGCCTCAGCTTCCTAGGGTGTTGGGATTACAGGACAGAACCACCAGGCCTAGCTTCTGCTTTATTTCTTCATAGCATGATAAGCATTTTGAAGGAAAGATTTTATGGATCTGTTGGAGTCAGGAGTTGCAAGGAGAATTACATACAAGACACAGAATTTATAGTATTATTTATAATGATCAGCCAGAGTTAAATACAAGAAAGTTCAGGAAATCTATTCACATACTAAAGACCTAAGGAAATCCAGTGGAGGGCCTAGATCCCAGAGCAGTGTCCTGCTTGGGTCCAGCTGAAGACCTAGAGCCCATGACAGTGCCTCCCATGAGTCCAACTGGAGGCCTAGAGCCTAAGACAATGACTTATGCAAGTCATGGATCTGTGCTGGGAAGGCCCAAAAGTCAGTGGCAGAACATAGAAAGTCTATGCCAGCAGGGTGAAGGCTCTGTGCCAGTCAGGTGAGGGTTCTGCACTGGAGCTATGCAACAATGCTCAAGATGAGGACCAGGGCTTCCCTGAAAAGTACCACAGCCATCCTCAGCAACGTGAGGTCTCAAGCTCCTCTAACCATGAGAACATTTGAGTACATGTGAGGAAGCCAGCATGACAAGCTTCTTCTGGAGATTCAACAGCACACATCTTCCCCTCAGGAGCCAGGAAGCAATGCTCAAAGTAAGGTCCAGAACTTCCCCAAAGTGAACCATAGCACTCTGAGTGACAAGGTCACCAGCTCCTCCAGTGATAATGGCCGAATTCATATCAAGGAAGCCAGCATGACCAGCTCCTCCAGGAGAACCAATGGCTCCAAACAACATCAACACTAGGAGAACTCACAATGCTGTGCTCTTCCTCTCCAGGGTTCTTTTTTTTTTTTTTTTTTTTTTTATCAGTACCAGGGATCGAACTCACCACTGCCTGCTTGCAAGGCTGGCACTTATGCCACTGAGCTAAATCCCCAGCTCCCAGGTCTCTTTTTTATGCCTGCTTTCCTCAGATAGGCCATCCACGCTCAGCACCAAGCTAATTCAGTTCAGTTGGTGTTTAGGCTGACCACTGGTTTCCAATCCACTATACTATCCATCATATTTCTCTAGTAAGAATACAAGTATTCTTTTCAAAAGACTAGAGAATATATAAAGTACACTCTATTTAGCCAAAAAAAATAAAATATAGGAAAGATAGGATTTTTAAAAAATTAAATACAGAAAGCACAAACAATCCAGAAGAAATCAAACCAAATTCATTGGTTGAGATTAAAAATAACATCTAATTATGATGTATATTCCTTCTAAAGGAAAGTAGTGATACAGAGGGCTTTAAAACAGAGGATGCCAAAGATGGTAGCACAAGCCTGTAATCCTAGCACCTGGGAGGCTGAGGCAGGAGGACTTTGAATTCAAAGTCAATCTGGGCCACCCAGTGAGATCCTGTCTCAGAAATGTCAAAAACAAACAAACAAAAAATAAAACTTTATTAGGCGAATGCAAATACAGAAAAGTAAAATCATGACGAAAATTTCAGTCAAAGAATAATAAATCAAGGCAAATACATCGCATATGGCAAAGGATATTTGTTATCCTGATGACTAATGCAGTCCATGGTGAAACTGTAGTACACATAAATATTTATGCATAGTGTAACTCAGCATGTAACTGCTGTGGTGCAAGTGGTCAAAAGTCAAAGAAAAATACCAGAACTCCAACTGAAATGGAAGACCTTAGTACACTTGCCTTAAATACTTTTAATTTAGGGAAGAGGTTGTGCAGAAAACAAGATAAAAACTGGGAGACTGGCCAGCAAGTAAGATAGTAAAAATAAACGATGGAGATTTTGAATAACACACGGGATGAGTTAACTGAGCACTCACATTCACTAACAAACAGCTTCTCACTGACTGACTGCTATATGCTAAGCCCAGACCTGGGTCATATACCTTTTTCTGATCACTGTGGAGACTTTTTTTCAAAATGGATCATCATGTACTAGATCACAAAGGAAGCTCCAACAGATTTTTAAAAAGCAGGAACTGCACAAGCTACATTTCCTGACCACAATGCAATTAGCCTGAAAATCGATAACAAAAAATCAACAACAAACTCAAAGCTTGGAAATTACCATGGATTAGGCCAAGAATGTTGCCCAAAGGGCCCCCCACCCCCACCCCGGCAGGCTTGGTCACCAGCCTATGGTGCTAATTGGAAGCAGGAGTCTTTAGGAGGTGGGCCTGCTGGAAAGAAATGAGGTCACTAAAAGTTCAGCCATGAAGAAGTGAGGCCACTGGAGGTGTGGCCTTGGAAGCCTTTTGGGACCTCTCTTGCCCCTCCATTTTTGCTTCTTGGCTACCGTGACCTGAACAGCTTTGCTCCAGTCCCCGCTGGGATGTTCTTTGTTGGCACAGGCCCACTGCCTTAGGCTCAGATGACGATGAACAGAAACTGTGAGCCAACATAAACCTTTCTTCTTCCTAAACTGATTATCTCAGCTATTTTGAACAGCAACAGAAATTTAACACAGACATTTTTAAATGACTTAATTGATCATTTAAAAGTCAAAATGTGGGGTCAGGGATTTAGCTCAGTGGTGTAAGCGCCTGCCTGGTAAGTGTGGGGTCATGAGTTTGATCCACAGTACCCAAAAAAAGTCAAATCATGCTGGGCGTGTTGGTACAAAGCCTCTAGGCCTAGGTGACAGCCATCGAAGGTCACCGGCAACTATCACATCACCTTCTCCTTCCCGTAAAGATCTTTCCTAGGCAGATGGGCCAGTCCCAGGAGGAGGCCTGTTGGCACCCACCGTGTCCTAATCTTACAGAAGTACCTCCTGCCTCCCTCCAACAGTCATAGTCTCAGAGCTGGCCCTGGCTCTGCGGCTCTGCAGAAGAGCCACCTGATACATGCTAGAGAACTTTGCTCTAGGGTGGGCTATTTCAGCTTTGCTGGGGCTCAGCAAACTCCTTTCCACAGTAAAAGATGCTTCTTGGGTAGGTGGAAGGTGGGGCAAACGGGCCCCAAGTGGGATCTGTGAGGCCATGCAGGGAGCATGTCCATGGAGGATGTGTTCAAGACAGTGGGTGGAAAGAGCGGGAAAGGACCAGAAGGGGCAAAGGACAGGCAACTTTAGCTTTTACCTGGAGCCCTTTTGATATTTGCAGTGAGACCTTCTAGCCTCATGGCAACAGGAGTGAGGCCGGGCCACCAACACTGAGCACACAGGTGAAGCTTTCCTCAGACGGGTGGGTTTATCTCATGGAGAAGGGGCTGGGGCTGACGGAGAGGAAGTGAGCCAGGCTGTAAACAAAGCGAGGGGGATTGAGTTGCTGGGGGGATTGGGGTCTGGCTGATCAAACCTAGGTTTGGGCTCAGAGAAGTCTTTCATTAACTTGAAGACACAGCCAGGTGACTTTCATGGAGTGATTGTACCCACTTGGGAGGAGCTCGTTATGGGGTGCTGTGCTCCTAAAACCCCAGGTGACTGAAAGTTTAGGCAATGATGCAGACTTCTAGGCTCCGCTCCATGAGTCCAGAAATGAGGCACTGTAACACTGCCAGTGAGGGAACCTTGAAAAGCCCTAACCCCTGAGATGGTCGCCTCAACCTTGAAAGGGGCGAGAGAGGCAGGGTGTAGGGACATGACTGTGGGTCAGTCCACCCTCAACACCCTGAGGCTTTGGGTTTGTCTTCTGTACCCATGATGGCCTAAGTTTAACTGGCTCACTTTGTCCATAAACTGCTTCATTCTGGGACTGGAAGGGAAGAGGAGGGAGCACCATGAGGCCCCCATGAGGCCCGGTTGGCCTCTGTCCACATCTTGTTTTTTCCATAGATCCAACCTTTCAGGAACTGCCTGTTAGCATTGCCTCAGAAGAAGAATCCAATTGCTTCTTCCCAGCTGCATGACTATCAGGTCTCTCTGGTCCTCCAAGTCTTCCATCAAACCACACTTGCCTAAGGAGCCCCCCTCAATCCCCCAAACACTGAATTCTGCAGTGCCTGCGCCTACCTATTCTACCCACCCCATATCACCGACCTCTTCTAACACCTCAGACTGCTTAGGGGTTGAAGTGCACAGCTTTCCTTCTGTCACCCTGCACACACCACTCTTTCCACTCTACCAGGGCAGGAAAATTTCCAAGTGTCAGAAAGCCCAGCATGCAGCAGCTGATCAATTATTTATTAAGTGGGTGATTTGGAAGCAAAGAGAATTGCAGTGGGTGATCTTTGCTGGGAGCTGAGCTGGTGAAGAGCAATACTGGGGTGATTTTTAAAACACATGGTGTGTGTTTAAACTAAATTATTACAGTAAAACACATGCTGTCATTAGTCTCACTGGAAATCCCACCCCTCCCTTTGAACAGGCTCATCTGCAGCAGCTCTGGAGTCCTCTTTATGAGTGTCTTTATGAGGTGTGAGCCAAAATACAATCAATGCTGCTGCCAGAGTGCCATCCAATGGCAAGGCAGGCTTGTAAAAACGTGCCACTGCATCCCGTCCACCTTATTCACTGGCTCAGGCACCTCGACACTTTTGGCTTCTCCCCAAAATCAAAATGGCCATGAAAGGTCAGTGTTCTGAATTAATTCAGGACACGGAGGCAGCCACAACAGCACAGCTAATGACACTCAGCAAAGAGGACTCCAGAGCTGCTTCAGAAAGTGGCAAGAACCCTGGGATGAGTGTGTGTGAAGCGAGGGGGAGGATTTTGAGGGATATTCAGGGCAATGTGTCTTTCACCATACTAAAATTTATTTTTTTTAAATTTTTAAAAAACTTTTTAAAACTTTTTATCGGTACAGGGGATCGAACTCACGACCCGCCCTCTTGCAAGGCAGGTGCTTATGCCGCTGAGCTAAATCCCCAGCCCCCGTAATAAAATTTAATTTTAAATATTCAGTGTAGTTTGTGGATTACACCTTGCAAATAAATTCCGATATTTTGGACGTCGGGAGCCACACACCCTAATACGGGTGAAGTCCCAGTCTCCTCTTCTATGGGTCTGAAGAAAGAAGAACAAAAACAAGATCCTTGCGCTTTCCACCTGCAAAACAAGGTCTCTTGGGCACCTACGAGGTGCCCTCTGCCGCTCACTCTGCTTCGCCAGCTCTAGCACCGGGGTCAGCTACTCGCGAAGGTGCGGTAGGCTTATGGGGGACACCCAGCCGAAGCCCAGGTGAGTGTTGGGACCCCAAAGAAAGTCGGTTGGGAGAGTCTGCGGGAACTCAGCCGTGGGGCGCAGAGTAGTGTTGGGTCGGTCCGGCTACTTCGGATCCCGGTCCCCCAAACTTTAGGATGCCAACCCCGCGGGGGGCGGCGCCGGGGAGCCGGGGCGGTGCCGGGGAACAGGAGGGGGGGTTGTCAGGCCGGGCTGCGCAGGCGCCGATGTCCCCGCCGCGCCCCCTCGTGGGCTGGGGAAGGCTGCGGGCAGGCCCGGTACACAAAGCCCTTCCCCCTCCGGCTCCCCGCCCTCCTCCGCGCGCTCCGCCCGCTCCGTCCCCTCCGCCTGGTCGGGGAACCCAACTCCACACTCATCGGGCCGCCGGTCGCCCCCGCTTCGGGGACCTGCGGGACGCGCGCGAGGTAAGGGGCGGCACGGGTTCCCACCGCGGCGCCGGCGCGCGGGTCCCGCTGCACTCACTCCTCCCCGCGCGGAGATTGGGGTACTCTGGGGTCCTGGGAGGGCAGCAGGGGACTGGATCGCGGGGTATGGGTCAGGGTGACGTCGCGCAGCGCTGGGACTTTGGGTCCAGGAGGCGTAACGGGTGTCCTCGGCTGACCCCCGGGGACGCAGGCGCGAAGACTCGGGGCGCAGGTGCGCACTGCGTGAGCAGGTGGGGACTTTGGCCGAGGCCCTCTGTCGGTGGCTCTCCGGGCGTCCGGGATCTCTGGGGCTGCTGTGCAGAGCCGGGCCGGAGGCGGCCCGCGCCCCCGGCAGGGTGCCGCGAGGTCAGTGATGGGGCGGGAGGAGCCTGGACCCAGCCAGGAAAGGACGGGCCACTTTCCCACTGGGGTGCCGCGCCCCTCTGGCCACGGCCTCCACCCATGGCCTGGGCTCCCACCAGCTATGGGGCGTCTTGGACGCGGGGACGGCAGGGCTTGCGAAGGTCAGTTTGAAAGCCTGTGATATGTGGCCAAGAAACACAGAGCAAGTTCTGCCCCAGGCTCTAGAGGCGTCTGTCTTCTGAGCGCTGGACCATCCCCCGGGGCATCGGCGTGCAAGGCCCGCGCCCCTGATAGCCTGAAGCCTGCGGTCTCGTCTGGAGGGTTCTGGGAGCAGTGGGGTTTCTCAGGAACATGCTGTAACCAACAGGGAACTTCAGAGCATTCCTCAACCGACAGGGCTTTGCAAAACATTGAAGCAAAAATAAACACTTGGCAGTACGCAGGAATTAAGAACAATAGCATTTTAATGCAGTGTTTTTCAGAGACTAAAAAATCCGTGATAAACGGTTTCAACATTTTAAATAAAGATGGGCTGCTGTTCTGCTCCAGCATCTTGTGTGATGGGAACTGTCCTGTCCTCTCCACATATATGGTCCCCTACTCTGCGGTTTATGAGGTCGAGAGTGGCATGCGATAGATTGGGCAACTTTGGCTTTGTGCACTGCTGTGTTTGTCGCTTGCGGAGCTTCCACTGACTTTTCCCCCAGTTCAGTCCTGGGAGGAAGTTTAGGAGGAAGTGTACATTAATTAGAGTACTCTGTGTGTCACAGGGACCCTCAGATGTCCCCCATCCTTTCGCCCCTGTAGGGTACATCACCAGCCTCCACTTTGGAGGGGTCTGGGACCCAGAGGAGCCTTTACATCAAGACTTGGTAAGAAGGTTCTTGACTTAGACTCTTGGGTGTAAGGAACTCACTGTCTGTCCCGGAAGAATGGGCTGTGACCAGGACCTCCCTTGTTCCTAGATTCTGCTGAGGAGCTTTCAGAGTGAGGAGACCTAACTCCTCAGTAATAATCTTGACTGCGTTTTGTAGGTGAGGAGACAAGGGCTTGGGAGCAGGTGAGGGGGTTGCTTGGCTACAGCCCAGTCCCCAGAAAGTCAGGTGGTGTAACCTGGAGGAGGTTGTGTGCTAGGGGACATTTTTACTAAGAAATGATGAGGTTCACAGTGATCAACTATGGCAGGGAGATGCTCCTGGTAAGCTGGGTTTCCACAGCAGGACTTTTCAGAGCCTTTTATGTAATGTGCACTGGGATGACGCCCAGTGCTCTTCCTTTGCCAGCTTCCTCTGGCCACAGCACAGTCTTTCTCTTGAAGTATCTTCAGGATCCAGCATTCCAAGGAGTCCACTTGGGGAATGATACTTACCTCACCCAGAACCTTGTGTCAGCGGGGTTGGTTCCAAGGAACGTGGATCCCAGAGGGGGAGGTGCTCAGTGTATGGAAATGTAAGATCTGGTCCTTAGGCAGCTGTGCATGCATAGATCACATCTGGGTTGTTTTCCATCCTTTACCCCTCTACCCTACCCCCTATCCCTGCCCCAATATCCAAAAATCTGTCTCCCTTTTCTAAAATCTCATTTTATTCTTTATTTATATTTTGATTCTCTCATTTAAGAAACATTAACTTTCTGTATCTGACTGCACAAAGCATTATGGTGACAAGATCCATTTTCCTCCAAATGACATGATTTTATTCTACTTTAGGGTTGCAAATGGAGATTGCATTTTACTCAGGTCAGATCATCAGAGACACAAAAAACCAATGCTGGTGAGGATGTGAGGAATAAGAGCCCTTGTGCATTGTTGGTGGGAAAGTGAAATACTACAGGTTTTACAGATGGCCAAGCCTTTTAGAAATATTCTAGGTAGTCAGGGAGGGCAGGCCCTCAGGAGAAGTCAGCGCGGGGGACAACCTTAACTGGAGGAGCTTTTGGTGAAGGTCTGGCCTCAGGAAAGAGGACATGACTCCAGCCCTCTACTTCCCCTCGGGATGAACAGTGTGGTTGATATTCTAAACAGGCATCAACCACCTTGAGTGTGGCACCAAAGCCTCCGTTCCAGGAAGAGTTCCTGTTCAGTCCTGGTGTGTTGGCTACACAGCTTGCTTCCCCATTTTATCAGTTAGCCTAAACAGTTATACTTGTAATCTTACTGGCTGACCATACTCATGGGTGATTTTCCATTGGATCAATGTTACCCAAGCAACAGTACTTACAATCTTACTAATTGGTTATAGTTTCATCCCACCTTAGACCCGCCTCACCTCCTGGTTTTGCTCTATAAAACACCCCTGAGAAGTGGGGTCCCTGGCAACCCAGTCTCAACCCCTTCTGTCTTTCTTAGAAGCTTTCTTTCCCTCAATAAGTAGTTCTGCTCTACTAACCTCCATTGTTCCTAGAATTCATTTTTCGATTTTAGAGAACAGGAACTCAGTGTATTGGGCATCTTGCAGGTTGGAAGTTGTATTTCCCTTAGATTATTTTGAGATCCTTTATCAGCCCTATATCACAACCACTGTTGAAATTAGAGATTGCTCCAAAAACTAAAAATAAGAATTCCGATTGACCTAGCTATACCACTCTGGAAAGAGTTAAAGGCATCATATTTTGTGACCCATGCACACCCGTTGTTACAGCAGCTAGTTCACAATAACTAAGCTCTGGAAGCAGCCTGGATGCCCACTGACAGGTGAATGGATAAATAAAATGTGGTATTGATCTGACATAGGGGAAATAAAATGTAACTCTCAACCTCCTAGATATCAGATATGCTGAGTTTGTGTTTTCCGGAACCAAAGAATGAATTCTAAGGAACAAGGAAGAGTCAAGGTAGGAAATAATTTTTGAGAGAGAGCTCAGGACAGACAGGAGGGGACCCGAAAAATGGGTTGCTGCAGACCCCACTTTATAAAGGAAGTTTTATAGAGCAAAATCACAGGGAGGGTGCAGTGTGGGATAAAACTGATCAACCAGTGAAGACTGATTGTGTGCTTAGCTGCTTAGTTATACTAGTCTAATTGGGAAGATGGTCTCATAGCAAGTGTACATGGATAGGACAAGGGCCATTTTAGAAAGAGATGAATCAGGGTGTCTCACCCCCCTGGGGTGACTGATGTTAAATTACCGTTTATCTCAAGAGGCATGCAGGCCTCCGGCCACAGATTATAATGTGGTTTCATCCTCTGCATTGATTCCTGCAATGGCCTAGCCCTCTCTGACTGCCTATTTTTACCTAGCTTAGCTGTTCATAATATATGCACAGTGGACTCTGTCGCCCACCCTTGTAAGTCAGAGTCAGCTGCTGGCTTGACAACCTTCCACATTTGCCTGACACAAGTCAGTTTCTAAGGTTGGAGCACATCAGAGGCTCTAGAGTCTATGGCTCAAATCTCTTGGGTGCTTCCTGGCTAGAGAAGAGTGCTCTGGGGTGCAGCTGTGTCTGAGGGAGGGGATCTGGTCTTGTACCTAGAGAACTTCATCTCTGCTTACCCATCCACTGAGTGGGAGGAGGCATCCACCTACTGAGTTTTAACACCCTCTCCCTTCCTCTCTTCCTGGATGCCAGCTGTGTTGGTTCTGGGCAGAGAAGTTAATCTACTGGACAAAAGATAGCAAGAATGTGTCTCTGGGTTGGGGGCAGGCCCAACCCAGCCAAGAGCTGCCCCAGCTGACCCCTTCCCCCAGGATCGGCAGCGCCCAGTTCCTGTAAGCTCTGTTTGGGGTCTGGTGCTGCTGGCTCCTCAGCCTGCCCTAGCAGGGAGTAGCTGCCAGGCTGTGTGTGCTCCAGGGCAGTTGAAAAGCAGATGAAGAGGGAAACAGAGTTAGCATTTCAGGGGCTCCAAGGAGAGCTGGACAGGAGGAGGAGCCCTGGGAAGGGCGATATGGGGATCAGAAAGGCCTGCCACGTGGATTTAATGTCCATCAGCAGACATTTCTAGGTCTCTGGTGCTGAAATTGTATCCCAAGATTTGTTTCATGGCTTTTTCCAAAGTGTACAAAGTAGGAAGTGTGGCTCAGAGGTTTGTACGAAAGAGGGTGGGGTCCCTGACATCCAAGGAGGGAGTCTGTGTGAGAAAGGGGCTGTCAGTGGGGTGACTAAGAAATAGCGGACAGCCAGGGAGCTGTGTGTGTGCGTGTGTACACATACATGCACACAGAAGTGTGCTTTCATGAGTGTGACCACGGAACTGGGTAGATAATAAATGCTGTGTGTGATTTTTTTTTTCTTTGTGGGGTGGGTACTGGTTATCAAACTCATGACCTTGTGCTTACCACGTAGGTGCTTGCACCACAGAGCTAAATCCCCAGCCCCATGTGTGTGTGATTTTTAACCTGTTGAAGATACTGGATGTCACCTCATTGGAAGGTCCAACCCATGGCAGGAAACACAGAGGCCTTGGACTCTGTGGGGACAGAAGCAGGATTTGACAGACAACTGTAGCTAGAAGTCCCAGGTTGAGCAGGATGTGGAGCATGGTAAAATCAGGGGAGTCCACTTGGGGTAGGGGTGCAGAGAAAGTGACCTGAAGCAGGAAGGAAGGATCCTGCACTGGGGACCCAGGGCCTGCAGCCTGCTGGTCGTGGGTGCTGCTGTGATTGGCCCCGTGACCCAGGCCAGTCAAGGGTAAGCTCTGTAGTGTCAGCCAGGTGAGGTGTGGACGGTGTGTGAACTGAACCACATGTTAATTCAGCCGCTTACGAGAGGACTTGGATCAGTAGTAGCACATGGTGTGTGAATGGTGAAGGAAAGGAACACGGCACTGGCAGTGTTTGCGGCAGAAGCTTCTTTAGCTCGCTGATGGTTTGATGAGGGCCATTTCCTGGAAAACTTGAAAATACATTAGATCTTTCTTTTAAAACAAAGCTGTGGGCATTCTACCCTGTGTGAAATGCCTTATTCTGGTCAAAAAGCTTAGTTTGCAAGGACTGTGTTGCTACCTTTGAATACCCCAAGGCTGACGGACCCTGATTAGGGACCCCAATTCAGTTTTATGGAGGAAAACTTATAAAGAAGTGTTGGCTTATTGTTCTAAACTTTCCAGAAGTAATATAAAGGATAATGCTGAACTTTATAGTACACACACAGTATTTAAGACTTCTTAGGTTCTGTGTCATTTCTGTTTGATGGCATATGGCCAAGTGTCAGCGTATAGCAGTGAAATCCTCAGAACTGAGTCATTTTAAAAATTGGACTAGGAAGTATTTGGTTGTACACTAATAAATTCAGTCCTTATTTCAGTTGAGTAGGTTAACCAAAGCAAATGGGATAAAGAGACATTTCAGTTTTCATCCACAGATAGGATTTTAAAATTCATAGGATTCAAAATTCAAAAGCCCAAATTCAAATAATTAGCTAGATGAACCTTAGTTGCTTTAGGAAGCATTTGGGGGGGGGCGGTAATTGAGGTTTGAACTCATGACTTTGTGCTTGCCAGGCAGGCACTTGTGCCACTGAGCTAAACCCCTAGCCCTCACAGTTTGTTTCTTTACTAAAGAAATTATCAGATTTTCCTCCGCACCCCCCCTCCCCCAAGCTGTGGCTTGGTTACAGAGTACTTGTTAATAATGAATGGAGGCAGATGTCTCTCCTGTGTAGTAACCAAGGGCAGCTGCACGGGTCGGGTTGCACATGGGCTTTGGGGCTCCGGAAGGCAGCCGAGAGCCTACACCTATGGCCTCGCTGCATCCAGCCAGGTGCAGTCCACCTCAGCGCGCATGCGCAGGGCCTGAGCGCCTGCACCTCAAGGCCCTGTCGCGCAGGTTTCTCCCCCTGAAGCGCTGAATGCGCATGACTTTTGCCCGCTTTCCTTTTTTTTTTTTTTTCCCCGCTTTCCTTTTTGCATGATCTGAGGCTTGTGCATTTCCTTTGGATTGCTTCAGTGGCTCCTGCGCATAGAAACCTTTGCAACTCCTCGAATGAGCCCTTTGTATTTTCTTGTTTCTGGTATCATCGCTGTTTATGTGTGTTTGGCAGGCAGCTTGTGGAAGAAGGAGGAGACTTCATTCCTCCCCTCAGGGGTGCCCCAGCCCAGCATCACTGGCTCTGTAACACAGGCACCCTGAAATTTCCTTGACAAATTCCCGTTATTCTTTTCAGTCAAGTCTTATTCCATGTGATCTGTTTGGCCCATAATAATAATAAGCCCAGACACTAATTTGGGAAGAAGCAGTGGTTTCAGGCCCTTTTCGTCCAGGTAAGCCTGCAGCTTTGGTGTGCATCCAGACCATGGGTGCGTGCTGGTCTCAGGGCTGTGTTGACAGATGGATCTTGCAGAGACAGGGCCTGTGGTGTCAGCACACTGGGAAGAGCGGTGTCTCCACCATTCCAAGTTCATTTGTGTCTGACTTGGGCAGGGGTCCCTTCCTTTTACAGTTCCAGCCTCTGGGATGATGTGGATGCGTCCGGGCAGGGACAAGGCCGTGAGGCCAGTGCTTAACTTGGGAGATGGACTCCTCTGAACTGGAAAGCCCCTGCTTCAAGTTCTCTGTGCTTTTCTGGTACAGTGGTTTTCCCCTTGGCAATTTGGAGATCTCAGTGAGAACAGACAGAGGTCCCTGTTTTTGTAGAAAAGATATTTTCCCCTCTCTCCTTTATTGATGGAGCACAGGCATGAGATTTGTTAGGCTCTTGGTGGGTAGTGTTGCTAAGAAAGGAGAATACACCCCAGGAAACTGAGCCCAGCCGGAGGTCTGTGGATTCTGAGCAAAGGAGGAGGGGAGGTGACTCAGCAACCAGGAGCAGCAGAGGGGGAGGAAGGTGCTTCCTTTAAAGTGAACCGCTCTGGGCCAACGAGGTCTCCTGTCCCTCCCCCTTGGTGGAAACCCCTCTCCTGGTCCTCTGTCATGAGCACCTCACCCCTTCTCATATTCTAAGCTTCCTGCCTTAGCAGAGGACATGTATTCTGTATTGCAAACAAATTCCTGGGCACATGGCATATTCCAGGTATGCCATTGTCTTTCCCAAAAAGTGTGCAGGGTGACGAACCTTAGAGTGCACACATGATCTAAATAACACAGATTGCTCACTGCAATTGAATACTGGCTCTCGTGGTCCCCTTCAATTAAACTATTCCCAGTGGACTCTGGGATGGAAGCTCGGTCACCTTTAAGAGCAAAGCTGGAGAAGGGCAAGTGCAGGGTGGGCTCCTAGATGTCCTTGTGTTGGAGGGAGCAGTGGGTGAATATGGAAGACTCCAGTCCTGCCCTGGGTATTGGGAAAATACTCAGAGAGCCCAGGAGCTGGGTGCACAGGGGAGAGGGCTGTGATTCTTCAGAGCTCCCTGCTGGCTTCTTTGGGAATACAGCGAGGGCAGGAAGGAGGTCAGCAGCAAGAACTGTGAGCACAGAGCAGAAAGACAATTTGGGCAGGATCAGATGGGGGGAAAATAAAGTTTTAGCAATGAACACAATGGTGGGCTCTGCAATTCTGTAATAGTAAGGGCCAGGGCTATAGCTCAGCTGCAAAGTGCCTGCCTGGCAAGTGCAAGGAGCTGAGTTTGATTCCTGACACCCAAAAACAAACAAAAAAACACCAAATAACTATACAATTCTGTAGTGGTATTCTGGTCAACAACAACTGAACATAAGACCATGTGACCATGTGCTGTAACGTGTGGCCGAGTGTGCATCAGCGCCCTCTGTGGGGTTCCCACTCCAGAGTCACCTTGGCTGTGATTCTCAGACCTGTGCCACCGCTTAAGATCCAGGGCTGAACTTACTACTCAGGTCCTTCTCTGGTCTGATCCTATTTCGTTTCATTTAAATACTCTGCTGGCGACCTGCTGGAACGATTCCACATTGGGTTATGATTATTTTATTCTGAGTCTAACCTGCTTGAGCCTCCCACAGCCTCCTCTGCTTTGGGGACAGTCCTGGGAACCCAATGCAGGGCCTCACACAGGTGCGACAAGTGCTGTGCTGTGGATTTATACCTGCAGCCCCTTCCCCTTTTCACTGAGAACTAGAAACACCAGTAACCAGCAGCCACCTGGCTAGCTGCATCCTTCTGCCTCTGCCCAGGGAAGTCCTGCTTCTATGTACAGTTGATCCCAGCATCTCCACACACTCAAGGACGTTACTGCTGCAGTCATCACTCTTATCCGTGGGTGGCCTGGTCCTCAGCTCGCCATCCAGGCATGTTCACACTGTAATTTCACCCCTCTCTAGAGAAGCCTGTCTCCACCCCACGTCCGCCTGTGCCCCGACCTTTTCTCGGCTGTTTTTTCTCCATACCCCTTGGGACTCTGTCACTGTCACCAGGTCCCCTCCCCATCCTTGCTGGGTGGTGCTCCTCTCAGGATCTGCCCTCAGAATTCATCTGTCCAGGTCCCCAGTGGCTTCCGGGCCCCTCATGTGCTCCAGTTTTGCTTTCTCAGCAGCACCTGACATTAACATGGGTGGTTGACAGGTGTGAGCCTTGGCCTGTTGTTTTGGGGAGCATGGCCTAGTGCACGGTTAGGTGCACAGAGAGAGGCTCTTTGGATACTGAGGAAGTGCAGCCACTCCGCACAGCTGAAGTAGAGTCAGGCTTCTGCCTGGGGAATGGAGGTTCCCGGTCAAGGTGCCCAACTCACCTCCGTGCAGCCCTGACCCACGGTTGTAGATGTGTGGTGGGAGAGGTGTGGGAAGCAGAGACGGGGGCTGAAGGCCTAAAGACTGGAGAAGTGCCCATTAATTTGGTGACTTGCTGTCCCTTGGGCCATTGTGGCATTGTGAGTTTGCATGACCTTCTCCTGATGGCACTGAGGGTGCTGGACAGTGTCTCCTGAGCTGTGGGCCCTGGATGAACTGCATCTTCTGCTCCTGGCTTCAGGTGTCTGAGGGGCCAGTGGCCCGTACCTGGGAGATGAGTGGCAGGATTTCAGAGCTCCCGGTAATACGGAGATTCCGGTCACACATAAAAATGACTTGAAAGTAGATAAAAATGATTCAGTGATGAGATGTAAATATTACATAATCTTATAAAGTATAGACAGCCCAGTAAATGTGCCATTGGAAGCTCCTCCTCCTAACCCTGAGCTTCTGAGAACCAGCTGCCAGGCAGGGTTTGGAAGCCTTTGCCTGCAGAAAATCGGTATTGAGTGAGTTTGGGTATCTAAACTCAGCATACACAGGGAACTGGCTGTGACTCAGAGGTCGGTTCTTCCTTCCCAGTTCGCTGAGGTGGGGAAGGCCGTGCTGGGGTTGCCTGAGAGCAGAGGATGATGGGATTACACGATGAGCTCCACACACCCAACCCTGATTCCATTCCTGAGGAAGTCAGATAAGAATGTGCACTGGGCACATTGTTTTTCTTAGAGCAGCGAGTGATAAAAAAAGGTATTTTTGCACTAAAGAAGTAAGGAGGGGGGATCAAGAGCCAGACAGAACAGAAGAGCAGGAGGAGTGTTTCCAACCAAAGAGTCCATGATTCTCCGTCTCCGCTATCATGGATGTGAAGGAGTGGAAAGTGCTGCTAAAAATCATTCACATTCTAGAAGAAGACAGAAGGGAATAGGCCCAGGTCATTGCTGAGTGCCACGTGTGGTGTCCGTTTACCTATGGAGACAGCAGGGGACTTCCCAGACTCCACGGCTATTTCTCAGTGCAAGGTGTAGTCCCCTCTTGGACTGGGAGGCTGAAAATTCCACAGACAGGACTTCTGTGGAGCAGGGGTGGCCCCAGCACTGCACACTGGGCGAGACTGATTGCTCAAGGAGTGGAGCTGGACTGCAGGGAGGAACTGGAGCTGAGCAGAGGAACGCGCTGTGAGGAGCGTGCATGAGAGACGTCAGAGCTGCCCACTAACCACCTGCACCAGTGGAGGTGCCAGAAGGTGCCAGAACCAAGCAGTCGTATGGAGGAGGCTGGCTTCAAGGAGCTGGAGCTGTGGCAGGATCAAGCTGGAGCTGTGGCAAGAGCTTTGGGTACAAACTCCTGGGTAGCAGTTTCCAGATGTGAAGCCAGGGAGATTGGCATTGCCCAGGGAGATCATGGAGGGGCAGGAAGGCCCTAGGTGCAAACTTTGTCTCTAAATATGGCATACATGGGCCAGGGGTTTAGCTCAGCAGTTTAAGTGCCTGCTTGGCAAACATGAAGTCTTGAGTTTGATCCCTCGTACCAAAAAAAAGAAAAAAAAAAAGTATGGCATACATTGTCTTGAGATCATTGATGTCCAAGGGGTGGCCACCTGTTCATTTCCTTCAGCTGCCTATCTTCCTCGTGAATGGAGCCTGATGTGGAAATGGGATTCTACCCGTAAGCATCTGGTCACTTGGTCACAGGCTTCCTCCATGCGGTGGAGATGCCCGCCTTTTAATTTGGGACAAGGATACCTCTGGGATTTAGCAAAAGACTGTCAATAGAGTCCTGAGGGGCAAGATCATAAATGGTCATCCTGAGGACCAGTATTTGTTGAGTTGCATGGGTGTGTGTGTCACTCCTGGCTGGGCACACCTCAAGCCATCTTATTATGTACTTATTTTGAAGATGCGGACTCTGGTACCTTGGTGCACTGGGAAACAGGCCAGAGCACAGGAACTTGCTCAAGATCATGCCCATCAATGGTGGCACAGAACTTGGCCCAGGTGTTTCCTCTGGCAGAGCCAGCACACTTGAGTGTCCAGCTACCCCATTTCTCTGTAGATCAGAGGAACCATCCCATCCCCTATCCTCCCATCCCCCAGCCATGCCCAGAGGGGCAGGGCACTCCACATTCAGAAGCTTTGTTCTCCAAGCCCGCCCAGCCTGCTCTGCTCCAGGCCCAGCTGGTGGGAAATGCCCTGGAAACTGGCTTCCCACTTCCCCTCTCAAATAGGGAAATTCTTACATTTTTGTGACATTTGTAGTTTATTACAGATTTCCCAGGCATTCTCTGATCTCTCACCTTTGTGTGTCCTGAAATCCACCATTAACTTCTTTCCAGTTATAGTGGTTTCCTTCATCCATGGCTTTGCATTCCACAATGTTAGTAACCTGCAGTCCAAAAATATTAAACAGAATGGGGCATGGTGACACACACCTGTGATCTCAAAGCCCTCTAGGAGACAAAGGCAAGAGAATTACAAATTTGAGCCCAGCCCGTGCAACTTAGCAAGACCCTGTCTCGAATAAAATTGTGGAAGGGACTAGGAGAATAGCTCAGGGCAAAGGAAAAGTCCAGAAGTAAATAATTCATTTAAAATTGTGCATTATTCCAGGTAACATGGTGACACTGTCGCGCTGTCCTGCTGCTCCGTTCAGTTTGGAATACTAATCATCTCTTTGTCCTGCCTGTGTATCCACATTGTGGTCACCATCCCAGGTCCCAGGATTAATCACTTAGGAACCTTCTCAGTTATCAGATTAATTGTAGCCTTATCAGTATGTGATCACTGATCTGCTTTATTATTATTATTAATCCGTTACTGCACCTAAGATGTAAATGAAACTTTATCACAGGTATTGTGTGTAGTGAGGAAAGAGCCTGTCTGCTACTCCTTTAGTTTCTAGTTAGACCCTTTGGCTGCATCTAGGAACCCGATTACTCTACTACAAGCGTTGATTCCCAAGGGAAGAGCATCAGTGTTTTATTAAATGAAATGACCAAGGTATGATGCTTCTGTACCTTTTAAACAAAGAACAATCAAAGTATGAAGGAATGAAGGGACAGAGCCATCTCAGGCTGGTGCTCCTAGGAGGGTTTACCTGGAAGGTAGGGATTGTCTCTGAGTTGTTTACTCAGGTTCACTGTAACCCCAATTATCAGCCCCTGATTTGGGAGGGACCCCTCTTTCTGAAGTTATAATGCCTCCAGGGATTTCAGCTTCAGATAAGTAATATACTGTACCCCCACCAGATGGCGTGGCCCTGGCTCCTCTATTGGTCTAGCCAGCCAGGGTCCATGAGGGGTTCAGTGCTGTCTGTTTTCAGGACCCTGTGGGGGTCTAGGAATGTGATCTTCCTGGGTAAGCAGGGCCAGCTGTGACTGAGAAAGAGGAGATGGTGGGAGGTAGGGTGGGGGGTGTTCCCAGTGGGCCTGTCGAAGAGGGAGTGTTCTCTGTCGTGCCCCTTGTCCTCAGTGGTGGCAGAGGGTGATTTGTTTTAAACCGCCAGGCTTTAGAAAGGCTGTGAGTGTACCCAGGGACCAAGGACACAGGGAGAGGGACTTACAAGGACACACCAGGGAGGAGGCTTCAAGCTCCTAGACCCTGCCCCCTCCATCTGCTGGCCCAGAATCTGGGGGCGGGGCTGGCCTAGCCCCTGCCAAGAAGTGGGATGTGGGAGGTGGGTCTCCTGGCCCCTTTAGAGAGGAAAGGAGTGTTTAGGGCCTCTCAGCTGTCCATTCTTCACAGCTCCCTCCCGCCTTGTCCTCTACGTAGGGAGTCTCACATTCCAGCTACTATAAAATGGCACAGCAGGGATTTGCAGGCCTTTATCAATTGCTGATTAGATCTGACCGCCCCCTGTGGCCTCCTGGTTCCAGGAAATGACTGTTGAAACCTTCAAGTAAACTGGGCTGTCTGTCCTCAGAGCAGATTTTCGCTAACTTCCTATTGATAGAGGGGAAAGAAACTCCCAACCTGCTAGAGGTCCTTTTCTCTAAAATCAAAGAGTGAATTTTAGGAATTTTAGGAACAACAGATGTTAAGAGCAGAACAGATTTATTGGGAGGAAGAAAGCTTCTGTCAGAGAGAGAGAGAGAGAGAGAGAGAGAGAGAGAGAGAGAGAGAGAGGAAGACAGAGAGACAGAGGGGTCCCCAGTAGATTGCAAAGGACCTGGACTTTTCTAGAGCAAAACTACAAAGTGAGGTGGGTCCAAGGTGGAAAAAAATGAGAACTCACAAGGTGAGCATGAGGTGGGACAGAACTATGGTTAACCAATAAGATTAATTGCTCAGGTAAGATTGATTAAATCAGTGACAAATGGAGAAACAGTCATGTAGCTTGCATAAAGAACAGTGACTCTTCCTGAGGGGGTTGGGTTAGTGACTCCTGGCTTCCTCAGTGTGATAGGGACCCATTTAGAATATCAATCCCTGATGATCCTTAGGAAGTATGTGGGTGCATTTGTTTTCTCTTTTGTCTTCAGGTCTGGCCCACAGCTGAGGCCTCTGTCTCCCCTTCAGCTGCAAGGTATTTGGTCTTCTGCACTGGCTCCTTTGTGGGCTCAGCCCCTTCTGACTGCCTGTAATATTTCTAACTCAGTTGCCTGTAGTAATTGGTCGGTAAAACTGACACTCACAGCTCACTTGCCCAGGATCCAGGATGAGTGAATGTGGAAACTGGGGTTTGACTAAGGAATGTGATTCCAAATTCCAGAATCTGTGCCGCTTCCCAGGCTGAAAATCTAATTAATCTTGGCTACACTTGTCAAATCCTTTCCAAGCAGAGTGCCTCAGAGAAGCATCTCTAGACCTGGGCAGTAGAAAAACAAGTATTTTTCATGCTCAGGAATCTCATTTGCTAAAATTATGGCTCCTGCTGGTAACCGGTGGCTTTCAAGGGATCACAGCCACCGCTTACAGGACTCAGGTTAATGTGACTGATTTGGTTTTTATTGCTGCCAGCATATTTTCTGTCTCTGGTGAAAAAATGCACCAAGCATTAGATTTGCCAAGCATTTAGGGAAGCTAGAGCATTCGCCCTAAAGAAGTAACATGAGGGCTTTTGCAGCGGTTGGGTCATTTTCCTCCCTACCAGCATCTCATTGGCAGTTAGCAGCATTTATTTCTGGTCATGAAGACAATGTCCACTCACCGTGTACAATATGAACAACTCAGAAAATGCCCAGATGAAATTACAAAAGACCCCTATGCCTCACTGACTACTCTTGGGCTGAAGTTTAATGTAATTCAGAATGTATTTATCATACAGGCAGCTGTGAACTCTAGGGCTGCCTATGCCTAGAATTCTGTTAATGAGAAAACCCAGCACACTGTCGAGCGCTGTTTGCAGAGAGAGCATCCACAGTGGTCAGGGTGGATGGTTTACAGAAGCAGAGCCTCCTCCAAACACAGTAGCAGGGATAGGGTCCGTTCTCTGCCCTGCTGTCGCATGCCTTGCCATCCCTGAGACCTGTGGGCCGTATGTTTTTCTTGAAGCAGAACATGCCCGGTGTGAGATGCCCAGTAGCCCTGTGAAGGTCCAGTGCTCACGAAGGGATCTGATGTTGACACAAAAGGCGGGGTGGAGAGGTTGTGCCTTGTGGTGAATAAGAGTGAGCCTGCTGGGCAGGTGGCTATTCCAGTCCTGGGGACCACACCCAAGAGTTATACAGAGTCCTCAGCCAAGAGATTAACCATCCACCCCTAGCCTCCACGTCTGTGTGTGTAAGGGATGAGAATGGCATTTGCCTCAAAAAAGGGCTCGATGAATTGTGTGCAGATGATGCTTAGATTCGATGGGCAGGTGGTGCGTGGTTGACATCAATCAGTCTTTGTGATTTTTACTGCATTAGGGACAGTCAGCAAGTTCTTTTTTTTTTTTTTTTTTTTTTTGTCTTTTTCGTTTTTATCGGTACCAGGGATTGAACTCACGACTGCCTGCTTGCAAGGTAGGCGCTTATGCCGCTGAGCTAAACCCCCAGCTCCCATTCAGCAAGTTCTAGACTGGTAGGCGGGGCCTTTGCTCACTTTCCTGCAGTCCTGCTGGTGGTGGACAGATGCCTGCAGTGAGACTGGCAGGTTACATTTTTGGGGGAGAGTCCAGCGAATTAACCCCAAGCCTTTGTGGCTCGCTGCCCATGCTTATGGGCAGCTGAATCAAGACCTGGCCTTCCTGTCCCTCTCTTTGCTGGTGTGTGTGTGTGGCAGCTCCTGTTCAGGTTGTGACTGAGACCGGGCTGTTGCCTTCTAGCAGGATGTCACTTGGAACTTTCTTTTAGAAGCTTATCACAGAACAGGAGAGATGCGTGCAGTGGTTTTCAGTGCCTGTCTGGGAGTCACATCACTGCTTCTTCCTGTCCTATACTGGTTGATGCCCAGACTGTTTAAGGCAACAAAACCCTCTAAGGGAGTTGAGGATGAGTCAGGAGGATAGCAGTGTTATTAATCAAATTAACCTCTACCTGCTGAAAGGTAGAGCAAGGGGCTGGGCGCTCACATGCACCTCCTGCTGCTTGGGGTCCTATGTGGGGAGGGGCAGATGCCCAGGGCCTCAGACTTGCACTGAGAGCCCGTGATGTAGATGATGCTGTCCGGGAGAGACGAGGGCGTCCTGTATAGTCCTCCAGGGGCTACACTGAGGAGCTGGGACAGGGACCACGTGAGCCCAGGAGGGCTCTGCTGAAACTCTGAGGGTTCCCATGATCGCAGAGCAGCCCCAGTATTGGGTGTGGCTCCTCCCATTCCTGCTGTGACCTGTGATTCCTTCCAGACATAGATGCTGTCCAGGTTGGGATACCCTTTGCTGCTAGGGAAGGGATTTGTCTGTGTGGTCGTAGCCGATGGTATTGAGGATTTTAGCTTGGGATGCTTCGGTGGTCAGAAAGCAATTTCAGTGCTTATATACTGTGAAGTAAGGTCCCTGTTGCATGTTGGCCGTTGGCTGTTGGCTGTTGGCCGTTGGCAGCTGGGCCCCATGTTGATCGGCTCTGTATCCGAGGGTTCAAACAACCTCGGAAAATACTCACTAAAACATTGGGTCCCTTCGGTACTTGAACAGACTGTTTTCTGGTCTTATTCCCTAAGTGGTGCAGTGTAAGAGCCCTTCCCATAGTGTTTACTTTATATCAGGCCTTAGAAGTCATCTAGAGATCATTTAAAGTGTAGGGGAAGTCACATGCAGGTTCCATCTAGGAAAACTGGAGGTCTGTGGATTTTGGTGTTTTTAGGAGGCCCAGAGCCATCGCCCCAAGGATGGTGTGGGCCGCTGAGCTGAGCAATGCCTGGATCGTGGGGAGCACCCAGGCTTGGGCTGGAAAGGTGTTTTCAGTGTACTAAGTTCCATTCTGATTTAAACACACAAATCACCGAGTTCCAGTAAAGGAATGGTCTGGACTCACACCTCTTCTCAGGACAAGTAATTGTCTGTGTATGTATGCCCCTTTGGGTTACAGACTGCTATAAACATCCACCTCCCTGAGGAAATCAAAGTAAGCAGCTAGGCGCAGTCAGGCAGGCTCCGGAGGTTGCTGGTTGAGGATTGAGTGGAGACCTAAGAGGACAAGTACCTGGCGGGAGGCGGCTGTGGGGCTGGGCGACTGCATTGGCCCTGGAGAAACTAGTCCACCCCTGGGTAGAAACAGAACTGTCTTGTGAAAGGCGAGGCCCTTGGAGTGGGGAAGCTAGGAATGGTATTTGTCCCTTTGGGGCTTAGTGTGATTGAGGAAGAAAGCAAAAGGTCCTGCAGAGGTCATAAGAAACCACAAAATCCGAAGACAGGCACTCTGCAAGACAAATACTGGACAATAGCGAAGTGACACTGCCCTATTTCAACGGTAGAGGGCGCGCTTGACTCAGGAAACCCATAGCTGTCCGCGCAAACTTGTGCAAATCCAGAAAAGAAAATACACTGGAAAAGAAGCAGAAAGTGGCAGACAGCGAGCAAAGCTACAATCAGGAGAGAACAGAGTTTGAGAGCCAAAGCATTTGAGATAACATGCTCTCACCCCGCTACACACACCAAGGTAGAAGAGAACTAAGAATTCCAGCATCATCATCTTCAGTACCGGGGATGGAACACATGACCTCAGATTTGCCAGGCAGGCGCGGTGCCGCTGAGCTATATCCCTGGCCCTCCATCATTGTTAATTAAATACTCTAAGAGAAGTATTTTCATATATAAAAATCCAACCTATATTCGAATTGGTTCCAGATCGTAATGAATGATCACAGTAAATGAAGCTGTATTGTATCATTGAAGGAATAATTTCCAAACATCATATTTATTATTAAAGTTGTGTATGTGTCAAAAAATAAACAAAAAACCACACGAGGTCATTTCTTCTTCACCTCGGTGTGGCCTGTATTGGTCAGAGATGCTTTGCTTTGGTTTATACATCTGTAAACTGAGAAGGGCAGTGCTTCCTGCACCTGGCATCTGCTGTTCATGGCTGACTTTGGACTGCAGGACGGAGGTTGTCTCTAAGGTGAGCCCCAGCAGCAGCACCCTGCATCCTGTGGTGCTCCCCGCCCAGCTGTGTGGTCTAACCCCAGCCCCTGCAGTCTGGCAGAGTTTTAGCTCAGCTGTAGCTTCCAGATGGTGACAGGAGTGATGCTGTGGGTGAGTCAGAACGGAGAAAGCACTGCAGTCCTCATCTTGTGTTCTGGTACTTTTGGTGGCTGCAGAGCTTTAAACATCTAACACTTTAGAGGGAAGTGAAGGATGCAACAGTTTTGTCCTTGAAAGAAACAGAGCTACAAAAAAAAAAAAAGAAAAAAGAAAAAAACACAAAAAGACACAGGAACTCAGAATGGCTGTTTTCTAGGGTGTCCGAAGAGGCCCAGTGTTGGGTCGCTCCCACTTTGACTATCTGGTAAGCAAATGTGTGACATTCTAAGCCATGGCAAGAAATGACTTCACCAGAAGGACTAGAGAAGAAGGGCTCCTTCTGGATGGCGTGGAGTCTGACGTTAGATGTGGGGACGCCCTGGCTCCCCTACTTGTTGGCTGTGAGGACACAGGCAAGGAAAGACATCTCTGACACCCCCATTGCCTTCTCCGCATTGCCAGGAATGGATGCTGTAGTGCCTGTGACAGCCCCTGCTGTTATTAGCATGCACTGCCTGGTATTTAAGCTGCAGATTCAGAGTCCCAGGTCTGCTGAGACAAGGATGAGCACAGATTAAATTGCTTGGCACAAGGGTGTGTTTATCAGATGCCATGCCACATGGGCTAGATCCCGCACTGCTTAATTCGTCCAAGGCGATGGGTTTTGTCACTGGAAGGTGATCCTTCCTCAGTCAGCAGCATCAAGAACTGTGCACCTGAGCTGAAATTTCTACAGAGGTTCTTCCAAATTCCATCCTAACATTCAACACTTAAAAATACCCAGGTTGCTCTTAGCAAGCTACGATGACAGGGTACATACCATGTGCTAAAGGGTTTGTCCCAGATGTCTTTCATGTTGAGAAACTCGGTGCTTCACCCTCTGCGGCCAGCAAGGAGACAAGCACGGTCTGTCACTCAGGCACTGTCAGCCCACCTCACCTGTCCCCATCACTTTGATTCAGCCTTGCACTGGTAGTCTTCCTGGGATACTCAAGCAAGGAAAAAGAAGGTATTGACATTGTCATTAGTCAGGAGTTAATGTTTTAGCAATAGTTAGAAAGTTCGATAAAAACATACGACTTGTAGTAAACAATAATGAAATACCTAGAAATAAATTTAATGGTCTTCCAGCATGTCACAGAGTTTCCTAGAAATAGCCAACCTGGGAATTACCCAGTGTTGAGTCTATCCATGTATTAACAAACCATTGTGAGAAATTAAAGATGTAAATAAATAGGATATACCATGTTTGTGGATTGGAATATTCAGTATTTTACATGTGTAGGTTGATAGCTTCAGTGCTAATATTTAGATTATTTAAGGTCAATAAAATTCTTAGCTTTACGTTTAAAAAAGGAAAGTTTACCAGAATAAAAGGACCCATGGTGAGAGGAGATGTGCCCCATGCTTCAGCTGTGGAAATGAGAAAAATTCAGAAGTCACGGCTTCATTGAGTTGATCCATCTAGGAAAGTTAGGCAAGAAGCCCTTTTTGAAGTAATCCCCAGTGATCTAAATTTTCTTCCCTACACCAAAGTGTTTGGGAGGGAAAAAAAACTATACACAACAAAACTTGTGCTTTATTTATCGAAGATAAATAAAAACCGAGAGCATTTTATTTTAATTTTTATTGATACTCTTTTGCAGAACATAGTAATTGCATGCATCATGTGGTGTTGGCGCATGCGCATAGCACATCTTTGTTTCTCAAGGGTACTTGGGCGTCTTTTACCACAAATAAACCATTCCTGCAGACAAGCTTTCCTGGACCCCTTCTGGAAAATGCTGCCCTTCCCATGCAGATGCCAGGATTTGAAATGGGCATCAGGGCACTGAAGCCTCTTTATCTCTTGCAGTGTCTTTTTCAGAGAGCAGATAGATGAGGGACAGAGCCTCCGCAGCTTGTCAGAAGTAGGTGGCCCCTGATCGCTGTCTTCATTCCTTCTGGAGTTTGCCAAAGAGCATTTGTGTGTCTCCTTCCTTCCTCCCCAGCCCATTTGTCCTCCGGCTGTTCATTGGTTGGGAGGGCCAGGCAGGCAGGACCCCTGTGGGGGATTTGGCAGAACAAGGTCAGGTGAGAGCAGCCAGTGTCAGCTGCAGGAGAAGGAGCTGCCCTGGAGCCTTCAAAGCGGAAGGAACAACTCCATGGGCTCAGCACTTCCTGTTTCCACCAGTGAGCAGTTAACCTGAGCCCTGTTTCTGCAGCACCAATGTACATCTTCCAAAGGTGTGTATTCAAGTTCTAACGGGTGTGATGTTCCCCAGATATTGATTGAAGCCTCCATGTGTGATTTCCTGTGAAGAGTTCTTTCAACAAGAGCAGAACCCACCAGTTGCTTAGAGTGGATGCTGTTGATATTTGAGCAGAGAAGGGAAGGGAGGATCTGAGACCCAGTGCTGCCAGAAAGGTCTGTGGTGAGGCTTGGGCTGCGGGGCCCAAGGAGGAAGGGGTTTGCATACTTGGGAGCTGAGACAGGCTTGGGAAGCGGCCACCAGAGCCACCAGGAGGACAAAGGAGGGACGTCCTTGTTGGATGGCAAAGTCCACCCAACAAAGTCTGCTGTGGCTGGACAGAGAGACCAAGGGCTGCCCTCTGCAGCAGGGCTGGGCCATCTGGTGATGCCTGGTGGCCAGAGAGGTTGTGAGACAGGCAAATGGTAACAGGAAGGGGCAGCAGAGGGTGAGCACACAGGTTGAGCAACTGTGTGTGTGTAGATGTGTGTGGTGTGTGTGTGTGTGTGTGTGTGTTTCAATTACAGCTGTGTGTTGGTGCTCAGTGTGTGTCTTGTGTGTAGTGTGTGTGTTCAGAAGGTACCATTGTGTGTATCTGGATATGTTCGAACTGTAGCATTGTGCTTGTGTGTGTGTATGTGTGTGTGTGTATGTGTGTGTGTGTGTGTGTGTGTGTGTGCAGAATATAGCAAGTAGCCCAGCCCAGCCAAGAAGGACTGGTGACCAGAATGGCTTTGGTGACCATTCTGTAGAGCAGCGTGTCCAATAGGAATAGAATGTGAGCCACAAAGACAATTTTAAATTTTGCATTTTAAAAAGTCAAAGTGGTAAAATTTTCGGTATTCATTTCTCTATTTCAGCACTGGTCAGCATGAATATCATGGAGGTAATGCACATTCTCTGCTTGCTTGTTTGTACTGAGGTCTCATTCTGTGGTCTGTGTCTTCTCCTTCAATCCATCTTAGGACTCACCACTTCTCAGTGGTCAGCAGCACTGTAGACCTCCCTGCCTTGGGCCAAATTCCCATCGGAGCAACAGTTTTCCTTGAATGTTGCTTTTTCTTCTTTTGTGTGCCCCAGAAACCCAGATACGTTACAGTTTAGATTCCAGATGTCCCCTAAAGGCCCATGTATTAAACACTTTGTCCGTGGCAGCCTACTGGGAGGTGGCAGGGCCTTTTGGAGACCAGGCCCAGCCAGAAGTCATTGGATCATGGGGTATGCCCTCGAAGGGGCCAGCAGGGCCCTGGTCCCTCCTCTCTCTCTCTCAGGCTCCATGAGGTCTCACAGCAGACCTGAAGGCTGTGGGACCACCTGATGCTGGACAGGACCGGTGAGCCACCAGGAGCCTTTTCTCATTCAGGTGTTTGTTGTGGTAATGGAAAGCTGAGGAATGAAAAGAGAAGAAAAAAGAGTCCCGGATATACCATCTTTCACAGCTGGCCTAATCCTGAGATTGTCACTAACAAAAGCTCAAAAGATTTTGAGAGGTACCGAAACCTACTTTAACCCTTTAGATTACACAGCATAGGCATTCTCGAATGCAGCAAAGAAACCAGTCTTGCTTTGTGTAATGCCCCATCTCCCAGTTTATGAGGATGGTGGAACAGTGTTTTCAACACTTTCTAAGAGTCCAGGTTTGTAGAAAAACTATGGGAAAGCCCAGACCAGGTTAGAGCTGGGTTCTGAACATCTCCAGGTAAAAAACTGATTACAGGAACTGGACGGAGGGTGAGTCAGCTCTTAGTCAACATCAAGGACCTGTACACTCATGAAGGTGACATGGGTGGTTGGGCTGGTAGAAATCTATCAAATTGGTGGCTCAGTCTTTTAATCTGTGAAGCTTGGGTATGCAAAGGTATAACAAATCTAACCAATTTCATTTCCTTTGAGAGACGACCAGGAAGATAATCATTAGTCCATTTTCTTTATTTTTTAGCCCATTTCCCATTGCTATAACAAAATGCCTGAATTGGATAATTTATTAAGAAAAAAAAAGAAAGAAATTAATGTGCTGCATGAAAGACCAAGTTTGTAGCATGAAATTTCAGGGGCACATTCTGGCCACGCTAGTAACACACTCAAGATCACAAGAAATAACCTGTCTAGAGTCAGGTGCACAGAACATGTAAAGGATTTTCTCATCAGAGATCAGTTCTGCCCAGAGCAGCTTTTAGAAACCATCTTGAGCAGGCTGCGAGCACTCACAAGTGCTGGAGCACATTTAACCATGCTGGGATGACAGTACACCCAGGAACTTTACAGCCTTATCAAAAGATGGGGGAAAGTAAGCATTTTTCCAGAGTAACCACTACTACACTGAGGAGAAACCAGTTCTACCTTATGAATTTATAAATTTCTTTGTAAAGACCAGAGGGTCTTAATCATTGATTAAGCTGTGATTGAGACAGCCCTTCCTGCCCTGCCGCTATAAGTTGGGGCAGATTTCAAGATCAGAAACACTTTAGTAGTCTTTAGAGAAATTATATTTCCAGCTGGGCATGGCGGCACATGCCTGTAATCCCAGCACTTAGGAGGCTGAGGCAGGAGGATCCCCCTGAGTTTGAGGCCAGCCTGGGCTACAGAAGTGAGACTCTGCCTCAAAAATAAAGCAAAATATGAGAGAGAGAAAGAGAGACACAGAGAGAGAAACAGAGACAGAGACATTATAGTTCCAAGAGGAAAACATCTAAGTTTGGAAGGCTTTGCACCTGTGTTTTCCATAGGAAGATGACTATATTCAAGTTCACTACCAATTTGAAGCACAGGCCCTTTGCTGCAGAAGTGTCCCGTGTCCCCTGACTGTCCCCAGCACGGTGGCCCAGCTCCCAAGTTGTTCAGCTGTGCCACCACTGCACAGGGAAGCCTCCGCCCGTCTCTTTCTTGTCGCACACAGTCATGCTCCTATGTAAAAGCATGTTTTAGGGGCTAGGGATTTAGTTCAGCGGCATAAGAACCTGCCTTGCAAGCAGGCAGTCATGAGTTCGATCCCCGGTACCAATTAAAAAAAAAAAATTGTGTTTTAAGTGGCTGGTGTTTTAGGTTTGTAAGACTTTATGTGGAGTATGTCCTACATAGTCACTGTGACTTCTGTTTCGAGTCTCTTCTTTAGATTGCTCAGATTTAGCTATTGTTTTTCTGAGCTGTGAAACCCCTTTGGAAGCTCACAAATCAGCATCTTTGCCAGGCAGAGTTTCTGCCCCTCTTGGCTTCTCAGGAAACTTCGTGGAGATGCTGCTGGTTGCTCCCATAAGAACAGGCTTACTAGCGGGCTCCCTTAGACTGAGTTTCCTTCTGTGTTCCGCCCTTGTAGGGCGCAGAGGGGACCTAACAAGTGAGCTGATGTTACAGAGGCTTCGGGCTTTGATGCTGCTGTGACAGCAGATCCCCCACCCCTGCCAAACCCCATGTGCTTTTTATCAGCCTCCCTGGAGCCCAGTTTTCTTAAATCGCAACAAGAAACCTGTGCCATCATGCACAGTCACTGATTTCAAGTGCTGCTGCTGAGACCCTGTCATACTGCAGCCCGGACACATCCTAGTCTAGGGGCGAAGGCAAAAGGAGAGACCGGCCCCTGACTGGTTAGGCTCTAAGAGCCCACACTGAAGGATCCACAAGGGAAGCGTTCAAGGGTTTTTCACATAGATGAAATGCTGCATGGAGACACAGCTCCGAAGCAGGGGCAGTCAGTGAGCAGAGCACAGCGGATGTCACACTGATGCCCACGGGTTCTTGTTCTGGTAAAGGAGGAGGTGGCATGAGATGAAGATGTGCAGGGCGGGCGCTGGAAGTCCAGACTGGCACTCGAGTGTCACAGGTCTTCTCTGGGGATTCTGAAATCTGTTTTTATTTCTTGGATAACGTTTATTAATTTAGCAGCTTACGTTCTGTCTTAGCTGTCAGGCTGTTTTAAAGCAGGGTCTGACCCAGGGGATTGCAACGTCTTCACAGGGGAAGTCAGGTACATCTAATGTCATTTCAAGTGAAAGGGAAGGTGGTGGAAAATATCGCAGTGTGATTGTTAGGAAGAGTATGTGTCCAGAAAGTTGTAAAACTTTAATCAGAAAGCTGTCCTTTGTTTCTTTGCCATTCAGTGATTTAAAAGAATCCAGGAAATATCACCCTGAATTGATTATGTATAATTTTCCTTGAATCTGTGACTTCCTAAAAATGCCACATGCACCAGCGTCCTGTGAATGCGTGAATGTTGTTGATGCATGATTCTCATTTCTGTTTTGTTGCCCAGTTTTAAGCCATTATGCAGATATTTGATTTCCAGAGTGGATTAACACAAACCAGTTTGCTAACCAGCAAGCACTCGGACTTTGCTAGCTCTTGTGTTGCTTGTGTGTTTCTGTCATGTGTGTGTGGCCTGGGTCGTGCTGTGAGATCTGTTGACTGCTGTGGGTAGAAGCCAAGTGAGTCTGAAAGCCTTTGTCATGAGGTTACTGGTTCTCAACCTCCGTGACAGCTGGAGTCGATGCATAGCTGTGAATGTGACCGAGGCCCTGCTGGAAGGGACAAGGGAAGGAGGACCTGGACATGGTGCTGGCCTCTCAGAGGAGCAGCAGGTCTGACTGAGCAGCCTGAAGAGTTGGGTCCTGTGACCAGTTTTACAGGATTTTCAGTGCCTGCCTTTGGGTTTGAGATTATTTAACTTCTCTTAGACTAAGGCATCCTGCAAGTGAGAAGTGTTGCAGGCTGTGCAGGAGCGGAGGAGGCCTGAGCTGTGCTCCTGCAGAAGGGAAGGGGCCGCACTGCCCCCGCCCCGCCTTGGGGACTCAGGCAGCTCAGGAAGACATCAGGGGTGGGAGAATTGGGAGGACGTGGGAGATCCAGACCTCTGCCTCACTGTGAGCAGTTGCATGGCCATTCTGCTTAGTGTGTGGGCATCCCGGGGTCTGTGTGGTGTGGCCCCTGGAGTCTGCGGTTCCCTGGCTGGCCTCAGTTTACATGAGACTCTCTCCAGCATATGACTTTCCAACAGCCAATCAGCACCAAGATTGATTATTGACCTGTCTTCTCGTGGAGCCCCTGACCAAATTCTACAAGTAATTTCTTTCTTTCTTCTTTTTTTTTTTTTTTTTAAATCAGTACCAGGGATCAAACTCACGACTGCCTGCTTGCAAGGCAGGCGCTTATGCCACTGAGGTAAATCCCTAGCCCCCTCTACAAGTAATTTATTTCAGTGGCTGCCTTTGCATATGAGATTATTAGAGTGACTCAGTGCCAGTTAAACAACATCATTCACTGCATTCAGTGAATCCAGTTGCTTTTTTGGTACTGGTTTACATTCTTGTTCTTATACAATTTGGGGTTTACTTGATTTTATAACAAGATACAGGGTGCTTCTACCTGGTTATTTTATTTGCACAACGTATTTAATACTGTAATATAAACAGTGTGAGGAAAGATGCATTAGGATTTTTGGCCCTCAATAGGATAATTTTACATTACTGATTCTTTTGCTCTGTGTGATATGTGTGGCTCATCCTGAATTCAGTATAAATTAAATCCAACTTCTTAATTATCTATTACTGAAGATTCGAAGGTGTTGTGAAGTGATGTAAATAGACCCTAAAGTCTACTGAGATTGTTTCCTCCTGGGTTTGTGTGTGAAGCAGGAGTTGGACAAAAATCCAGATCAAGAAAGAAAGAGGCAGCCAGATATGGTGGCTGGAAGATACCATGCTACTTGGGAGGCTTAGGCTGGAGGATCACTTGAGCCCAGGACTTTGATGCCAGCCTGGGTGACAAAATAAATAAATATTTTTTAAAAAGAAAAAGATATGAAATATTCCTGAAAAAGGTGACGATGACAGTGACCAGTGATGGTGGTGGTGGTGAGGATGATGATGATGTTGGCGATGATCGCGTAATGGTGTTAATAGTGTTGTCGGGCTTTGTGGAGTTGGAGGCTCCTCTGGGTGATTTCTAGATTCTTTCTGTCCTGCACAAAGAATTGAATCAAACAAGCATAAATGGTATCAGAGTTTCATATTTATTAAAGTTAGGAAAAATCAGACTCTTTAGAGTGAGTTTGGGCCAAGCTAAAGGAAAAGGAAAAAAATATACCCCTAGCACAAAGGGAACTACCCAGAGGGGCCACCATAGTGAGTGCTTAAGGGCCAAGATCTCATTTTATACTTCTGAGCTGGCTTCATGTCCGGGTCATTCTATCAAAACCCCACTGAGTTCTCAGAGAAGTCCCATGTCCAAAGCAGGGCTTTGGGAATGGTCTGCATGCGTGTGTGCAATTGTGTGGGATTCTTCAGGCCTCTTTCCCCAACCAGCTTTTGCTATGCCGTCTCTTCCTTCCTTAGTGGTACTTGGAGATGGAAATGGACATTTTCTGAGTGGCCTGCAATAAACCAATGCATTCCAGGCATTATTTTTCTTGACTTTAGAGCTAGCTTTTGAGCAATGTTATAATCACTGCTGCTAGATAGGTTATAACTTTTTTTTTAAATCATCATCCTATTTTACACATGGGGATCCCCACTTAAGGAGTTTGACTGAGATTCATCTGGGATTCGAGCTCAACCTCTTGCAGGCGGGCTTGGGATGGTGCCTCAGTAACTGGAAGGGCTGGGTAGGATACTCCAGGCTAGGAAGTGTGTGATATTCCACACATTCATGGGGGGACCGAGGAGAGGGTGGTGGGGGAAGTGGGATCAGGTATGGAACCTGTCATAGGATCAGAGACAGGAAATGCTATGAAAGCAACATATCCTCTGAGGCGGGCTAGAAGAAGGCATCTGTGTAGCTGTTTGTGGTATTTTAAAAAGGTATTCAAACTCTAAATGATGGATTCTTGTGTTGTAGATGGAGACAAAGTCTGGACTTCTGACCATCTACCAGGAAAAGAAGAGATGAGCAAGCTCTGCAGAATGCTGCGAAGGTCAGGGCTAAACTGAAGCAGGAGAGAAGCAATGCTGGCTTGAGGGGTAGGTAACCACGACGTTCGAAAGCCCAGCACATGGCAGCCTGCTCGTGGGAGTGACTGGGGCCAGTGTGTGCACAGCTTTGTTGCGTTGCTGTGGAAGTTGTTTCTGGTGTCTGAAGGATTCTTTCCATGATGCAGTGGTAGCATGGCCACCCTGGGACCAGGATGCATGAAGAGCTGTGAGACCATGAAGTAGAACCACTCCCATGTGGTATCAGGCTCATTCATGCTGTTCTGGCTTCTATCTAGATGTCCCCCCCAAAGCCTCATGCTCTCCTAGGCTGGGCTTTGGAAAGATGCCTGGGTTATGGGGCTTATAGCTGACTTGCTGTTAGGAGGTAGGGTTTGGTTAAAAGAGCTGGGTCACTGTGATTTATCTTCCTCTCTGGCTCCTCCTTTTATCTGCTTCCTGCTCACCATTCTGTGAGCCATTCTTCTCTGCCAGGCTCCTCTGCTGTGCCATCCTCTCTTACAGCTGGCTGACTGTGGATCAAAACATCAGCCATAACTTCGCCTCCCTTCTGCTGCAGCTGTTGGGTATTTTGTATCAACAGTGACAAAAGTAAGGCACCTGGATTAATTTCACTTAGTTCTCAGATCTGCAACATGAGGTGGGCCTTGCTATTCTCCCACCTTAGAGACAGTGCCACCAGGGAGCACAAGGAACTCAACTACTGAGAGAGGACACAGCCTTCTCCAACAGTAACGTGCTCACTGCACTTTCTCCTTCTCTCAGATGTTGCCCCCTACTTTGCTCCTCTTCTCTCTTTGTCTATCCTTTAAAAGAAAAAAAAAGAATTGTAAATCCCCCCTTGAAAGGAAATCGACATTAAGAGATCAGTGCAGATCATAGTGACCAATCATATTCTCCTAGTTTCCTTGCTCTTGCTGAGCCCTGCAGCGCCCCCTATGGGGAAGAGGTTTTCCTTCCCTTGAATCTGGGCAGGCTGAAGTGACACTGAATGATCTGGCATTGTCTGGGGATGTGTGCCTCGGAGACCCAGCCACCAGGTACTGTAGGGAGAGAACAAGGAGCTGGTCTAGCAACAGGCCACCGAGACAAGCTGTCCCAATAACCCATTTCTGCACAAGTGAAGCAAACATTGTCATTTTGGGCTAGTCCTTCAAACCCACAGCAGTGGGCACCACTTAGATAAGACACTGTTTCCCTCACTCACAAGCGGGAAAACAGAGGCGAGTGAGAGGAAGTGATTGCCTACGGCCCCACAGCCAGTGAGCTGGTACTGGGCTCTCACCCCGGAGCCACCTGGGGTCAAGTTTGTGAGGCTCCTCACTGCTCCAGCCATACGTTCTACCAGGTAGGGAGCTGAGGACCGGGCTGTGTCCAGGATGCAATGAATCTCAGAGAGCAAACCATTTTGGAGCAGGAGAACAAGTGAAAAAGCTTTAGAGAACCAGCTTTGGACAATCATTGTTGCTGTTTCTTTTATGTGGAGCCTTGTGAAGTGCCCCTGTCCTTGCTTGAATGTTACTTTCTCAGGAAGTCACCTCCCCCACCCAGATTAGATCCTGTGGTCTCTGCTTGTGCTAACAGAACCCTTCTTGCTAGCATGTAAAATAAAGATCCCTGTGTCTGTGGCTCATGCTTCTGTCCTTTGCTTGACCCCGTGAAGGTCAGGGATTGGCCTGTCTCCCCCATGTCCCTTCTGATTCCCTCTGGCATGGACCTTAACTTGTGGTAGGGAAGTAACAGGTACTTTTTAAATATGCACCAAAGAACCCTAGATGTGATTTGCCTGATAGCAATGATTAGTTCCAGGTACAAATACTGAAATCTTTGTGTTGAAAGTTTGCCATTTGAGACTATTAGAAAGTAATCTGAGGCACAATGAAATTTTGGAGTTATACGAGAAATCAATGATTCACACATTGCACAGTTCTAAACCGAAAGTGGCAGTAGAGTTCCATCAAGAAAGGACATAGCAGTAAATCAGAGAAAATACTGGGCTCCAGTGGTGTCACTGCTTTATTGGTTCCTCCCATTGGGAGTGTGAGAAGTGGCTCAAGGTGAATTTCACACGTGTGGGCATATCAAGCCGTGCGTGCTTAGGTGTCTCATGAGGCCTGCCTGGTTTGTCTGCTCAGGGATTCTGTAGACCGGCCCTCTTTTAATTCACTTTGACAAAGCCAAAGAGTCCTTTCTCACTTTCTTTCCTGTCCCACAAAGCATCTTTGTGTTCAGGTGTATGAATAAATAACTTACTATAAACCAAATAATAACAGGAACTGCTTCGTGGCCTGGGATACTACATTTCATTAGGCTGCCGTCCAAGTAGGAACTCTTTTCAAGGGTAAAAGAGCAGAGATGTAAACTATTGGAGACTGGCTTTGGAAAGTGCCATGGTTTTCCCCCCATCGAAAGTATTGTTCACGCTGGGGTTTCAGCTCAGCAGTGTGAGTGCCTGCTTGGCAAGCACTAGGTTGTGAGTTTGATCCCTGGTACCAAAAAAAAAGTGTTGTTCACTCTATGATGAATGTGAGCACCATGTTTACCTAAAATACACTAGTGAAATGTGGGGGGAAATGTCTTGTTGAGGCTTAGCCCTGCAGGGGGACCTGGATTGGTATTCTGGCCTTTACAAGGTTGCTGGGATAAGGCCTTTGGGAGTGGATTCATTCTTGCTCTTGGGCACTGTCGGTCACTACAGGGGCAGCTGGGCAGGAGTGGAATCCGCGGCTCCCCCACTCATGAATGTGCTTTCTTCTCTCCCATGAACCCCTGCTTACCATCCCACCACGAGGCTCTCGGCATAGCTGCGTACATGCTGGTGCTGCGGTCTTGGACTTCCAGAATCCAGAGCCAAAATAAACCTTTCTTTACAAATGAACCCATCTCAGGTATCCTGTGATAGCAACTGGAAATAACTAGGAGATGTGGAAAGACAAAAAATGCAGCTGTTAGTCAACTTTTGCTTGTAGGAGTTGTGGCGTGTGGCACTTGCCTTGAGGTGTGGGGTGTGTGTGCATACACACACAGCTACTCGGGAACTGTCAGCAAACCTACCTACACTGTCTGGAACATTCTGTGCTCAACGCTACACCTAGTGGCTGTGGAGATCTGGTAGTAATGAAGGTGGCAGCCAGACTGGAAAATGAAGGATGGATAAATTGATGCAAAATATTAGGAAAGTTTTATTCTTTAATAGCATTTTTATCGCCTTATCTGTTAGTTAGCTTTACTGGCTTACAAACTCTTAATCCCCCAAAGCCTAGCACAGATTGAGTATTCCTTTTCTGAAATGCTTAGGACAGGAAATGTTGTAGACTTTAGATTTTGGAATATGCACATAAATTTTAACTGCTGGACATCCCTAGTATGTGAAATGTTCCAGAAAATTTTGGATTTTCATGTAAGGGATGCTCAGCCTGGAGTTTAAACTAAAAGCTGTAGATTTAGTTCCTGCTCCTGAAGGCTGGCAAGTTGGGCTTGGGCCGGGCCTAGCTTGTCCCTTGGAGCTGACCGGGACGCTGAGGCTTCCCTGGCCTCTGCCAGCCTGCCTGGGAGGGCGCGGATGAGTGGCTTGTCTCTGCCCTCCACATCTCTTCAGCAGGCTGGCCTGAGCTTGTCCATGTATACAGAGGCTCCAAGACTGGGAATGCATGCAGGATTCTGGATGGCCTTACATACCATGCTCTATTGGCCAAAGCCAGTAACAGACCAGGTCCCCATCAGTCCCAGAGATGAGACAGCCGCCAGCTTTTGATGGGAGGAGCCACCATGCCACCTTGCAATGGGTGGGGAGATGAGAGGTGTGGCCGTCTTTGCAAACTGCAGTGCTGTGTAACATGCAGGTACTTCACTGGGGGAATGTACCACATCACAAGAGAGGATGGGAAGGAAACCATCTGCATGATGTATAATTTTGGGGACCAGGAGGGAGGCTGTAGGCAGCACAGCTGGATGCAGAATGGACAGTCCTGTGCGACACCACCCTCCATCTCTCCGATATCCGGCAGCAGTGCACAGGACAGGTGGGACAAGGAAGTTTCCTGTCCTTGTCTACTAGAGGTAGTGAGCATGGAGGGTATGGCCAGCAGATTGGAGGTAAAGAGTGAGCAGCCACTTCCTGTGGGAAGAGCCCCGACTCTGGGTTAAAACTCCACAACGTGTGGTCTCTGCGTCCGTGCTCAAAGAGTATTGGCTGTTATTTGTAAAAATGAGGCTGTGTCTTTGTTTTGTCAGGAATTGGGTCGCAAGCATGTATATGGGCAGGGATACCCAGAGGCACCCAGGGTGTGGTGAGCGGAGTTAGCAGAGGACTCGGGCCATACCATGTGTGCCTCAGTTTCCCTGAGGGTCTGTGGCAGACTGTGTGCCACCCTTCTGGAACTGTCCCACTGAGGGACATGGTACTTGGGATGTTCTTGGGAGATGGTATGGAGGCCCTTTTACTGCCTCCGTAATTATTTACTCTACAATTATGTGAATGTCATAATTATGTCCTGTATGTTGCCTCCCAGTGCCAGGGGTGGAATGAGAGAAAACCTTCTCTGCACTGTCCCTCTGGCTTCTTATTCTTCTTCAACTCTTCCACGCTCAGCGGAAAGTCAATCATAAGTATCAATCTAGCTTCAGTGGTCGAAGGCTGGCTGAGGTCGGTGATGTGGACAGCTTGGCAGACAGATTTTGGCCAGGAACTCACACTTCTGGGCTTGGCTGGCTGACTGCTTCCTGCCCATGTTCAGCAGACTTGGGTCCCAGCCCTAGCCTGACCACACCCTGGTGGTGGGTTCGTGGCAGCAGCTGCCTGAGGGGTGCTGTCCTGCCGTTGTCAAGAAGGACTATATATGAAACCCAAGGCAGGTTATGGTGCAGGCTCAGGCTGACACCCTGAGCCCTCTGAAGTCTTCTGTGGGCCAAAGCATGTCACAGGTCAACTCTAAGTCAAGAAGTCAAAAGGATCTTCTGCTGTCTGGTAGCATTTCTGCTGTGACCTGTGCCTCAGACCAATAAGCCAAGCTGCCACAATTCCTCTCTTGCTGCCAACATGGGCAGCTGTACCATGCTATTTAAGAGCCTTTGCCAGTGCCGACTTTAATGATCCCTGTGGGCAGAATCCACATCCTTAATGATATCCTAGTTTGTCACTAATGGGAGATGCAATGATGTTTCAAGCTGTACATTCTTAGGTTCTAAAGCTTCTTGACTACCTCAGACCTCAGTGGGGTCCAGTAGCTTTGTCTTGTTGGGTGGCTTTGTCCATCTGAGACCCAGGAAGTGACATAGACCCTACTTAGCATCCCATGGAGGATTGAGGAGCTTGGGAGTGTCCCTCACAGGTGAGGACAGTTCCAGGGCCGGAGGCATGCTGGTGCTTTTGGTCCACCTTGGAGTGATCTCAGGACACACCAGTCAGTGCTCAGAGTCCTGGAGAAAAGGGTTGCCAGTGCCCACCCAACCCCATCAAACAGCACACTCAGGTGCTGTTTCAGCCTCGATGGAGAAGCCAGGGGGAAGGTCGGGCTCTGGTCGGTTCAGTCTTGTAGAACCAGTCGCTGCCTTGAGCCTTATTGAGCTTGAGATGCCACCTTGGCTCCTGGTCTGTGTGTGGGACCTACGCGGTAAAGGTGTCCTGATTCTGGAGCACAGCAAGGTGCTAGTCAGCACCACTCTGCCCTCTGCTCCCCCTGCCCGACTTGGGCTCGGCTTGGGAATCCGGGGCTCTGGCCATCTGGGCTGGGGACGCGCAGCCTGGGGGCACAGAGCAGTGCAAGAAATGGTAGGAGCGCACCCCCTATTGTGCGCCCCGGCCCATCGCACCCCTCCGTGGCCTTCTGCGCTGTCAGTCCCTTCACCTAGGTCACGTGTTGTACATGCAGGCAGCCCACGAGGTCTCCGCTCCTCCCACAGTGGAAGTGAGCCGGGCACATGACTAGCTGTATCATCTACTATATTATAGTTGTATAACCAAAATTTTTGAAAAAAATTGAATTGAAAACAAATACATCTTTATTACATGGGGTGTGGCTTAAACATGTTAGGAATTTTGATATTTGTAAATAGAATACAAAAATAGACATGACTGTAAAATGCCTTCCACATGGGCCTTTGAAATGAATCATCGCTTTTCATCTATGACAAAATGTGCTAAGTAGGTCAGAATAGAATAAATGAAATCATTAAATACTGGATACAGAGACTAAATATTTGAATCTAAAAGGCTGTTTCTGATGTATTTGTTTTTATTGGCAAATACAGTGCAAATTTGTGTTTGAGAAGTTACACAATAAAATACAACGTGAAGATTTTTTAGTGAGTTTGTTTGACTTGGACCAAGGTGATTGCCACCCTTGGGGAAAAAAAATCAGACAAAATTAAATTGCTTCAGCCATGATGGTACATGCTAAAATCCTTGCACTCTGAGAGGCTGAGTCAGGAGGATCCAAAGCTCAGGTCCAGCCGGGTCAGCTTAGGCAGCCTGACTCTGCCTTTTCACAGAATGGCAGAACCTTCCCCAAAAGGTGATTTTTTTGTTCCCTAATACCATCCTTCATTCCAACAGTGGCCTCACGGAGACACTGGTGTGGTCGCACAGCCCTCGTCCTGGCATTGCCCCTTCTTTTCCATGAATGTCACTCACTCCTCCCAGGCTGTCCCGATGGAGCACTGGCCTCTCCATCTCTGCTGCCTGGATGGCGTGCGTCCTGTCCCACTGTCACCTTCAGGTTGTGTTTCAGCAAGTTGCTCAGCTCAGCACCACCAAACTCAGGATCTGCGGATCATTTCTCAGCTCTGACGTCAAGTCTGGGCTCCACGGCTTCCTGTGCTATTTCCAGCAGTTTCCAAATGTTCACTCTCTGGAACTTGAAGGCTTGCTTTTTATTTATTTGGGTTTTTAAAAACTTTCTTGTTGATTTTATTTCATTTTGCTCCCCTATTTGTGGTTCCTAGATAATTCATTACTGGAAAATCAGCTTATGCTAGTTGAGAGAAAGTCATACTAAAGCCTGATGGAATTTAGAAGGGTAACGTAGTTTAAGTAAACTTTGAAATTTTAACACTTTTGTAAAAGTGAAAGACTATGTGTTAAAACTATTTGATTTTGTTGTTTTTCTGTTTTGTTTCATTTTTTGAGTCAGGGTTTCACTGTGCAGTTCAAGCTGGCCTTGGAATCACTTTGTAGCCTAGGCTGGTCCTGAACTTGCAGCGATCCTCCTGCCTCAGCCTCTTGAGTAGTGAGATTACAGGTGTGTGTGGTCCCACCTGGTCTATAAGGAGCTATTTGAGATTGGGCAAAGAAAGACTATCTTTGCTCCGATTTTTGTAACAAATGCCAGTGCCACTGAAAGCTGTTCACTTCTGCTTGTATGACTACAGTTTGCATTACACTGGTCCACTTTTGCCGTCCATACAGTTATTGGGCTTTGTTTAGAAAAGTTATTTCTTTTTCCACCTTGGACTTTGAAAAAGCAGAAGTTACACTGATGTATTAAGCTTTTAGTTGCTTTTCCCTACCCCCTTAACCTTTGCCTGCAGTGAATGTGAATCAGTTTTGTTTTCCCCGCTCTGCACGGGTGATTCATCGGTGTCCGCGCCGCACCCCCGGGGATGGGTTACTCATGGCTGAGCAAGGTGCGCATGCGTGGGCTCAGTTTCCACACTGCAGCAGCTGTACGGAGCCAGGTAAAAGTGACCACAACGACTTCCCTTAGGGAGGGATAAAGCCTTGGTTTGGGTTAGCATGTTTGTAACAAGGCAGGAATTCACCTTTATTCTACAACGTGCAGAAACACCTGGTATTGAAAAGACAGTCCCCATTTGGTTAAAGCACACTTCATCAGGGTCAAGGTCAGGGTCAGGGTCACTTTTGCCTTCCAGAACAGGCATGAGACCTTCAGAGACCCAGGCCTATGGCACAGGCACTATGTTCGGGGCTGAGTCGAATTTTACTATTTAGATGTGGATCTGAAAAAGCTTGGAACGGATTCATTGATCGATTCATTGATCTCAAACATATTTCTATCCAATTTACTTGGGTCTAATTTCAGAGTTTCAGAGTTTCATGAGCTGGACCTACATACCTTCCTGGAGCCATGCTTTCCTTATACTGCTCTATTAGAGGTCGGTTTCCACTTGCATATAATGTTGCCCTTTTCTGGCTGTGACCGTCCCTCCCCAGAGCTTAACACAGCCCCCCTCCTTTTGATATCCTCTAACCTGGAGTTAGGTGCTGTCTCCGCGATAAAGAGAACTCTGACTGAATTTTCCTGTTCATAGTGAAGCCTCTGCACATTTGGGGTGTTAGAGGAGTGTAAGCTCTGGAGGCATCTTTAAATCAGTTAGGTGGTGGAGCAAGGTGGCAGAAGATGAGCCCTGGGTGGCAGCACTGGGAAATTTCTTACCTCTTGAGTCTGATCATATTGGGGATGGACACACAAACAGGTAACAGTGCCCTGGTAAGTGCCCTGGCTGCATGGGGCTTACGTGCAGTCAGAACTGGGTCGTGCAAGCGGGAAGCTGATGGCATCTTAGGTGGACATAGAGGAAGCGTCACTTTGTAGCCTTTGTGGTCACGTGGATCACTGGCTGTCTCCTGTCGGAAATGATGGAGCTCACATCAAAGTGTATCTGCCAATTCTGCCCTGTTGGTCAGCTGGTGCCTCTGGATGACACAGAGCCCAGTCACCTTCCTCTTGGCATGAGGATGAAATGTGGACGTGGACGTGCTGGTGTGGAGAGAGCTATGAGGAGGGCCACACCCCCACCCTGGCTCTGAACCTGGCCGGCCTTAAGGCGAACCTTGGTGGATCAGCTTGCATTCCAGTCCTCACCTTCTTCACTGAGGGTTGAAATCGGCTTAGGGCCGTCAGGTCTACCTGAGGCCTGAGGGACACTGAGGGAAAGGCTTCTGAGGCACTGCAGGTGATCATCAAGGCCTCCCATGGAGGAAAGAATGGGACCCAGTGGGGCCATGCTCGCCGCTGGTCATGCTTGAAGCTGTGTGGCTTCCAACAGCTCTGGACGGCTACACTCACTGGTGATGCCGTGAGGAACTGGCTGTCCTGGGTGCTGCTGGGAACCGTCCAGACTTAGGGACTCATTTCCTGCAGGAAGAAACCCAGGCCTCTGATGCTTTCTCGGATTTGACTGAGGCCACTCTTCTGAACCACAGTGCCAGAGGATCAATCCACAGCCTGGTGAAGAAACTAGAATTTAGAGGCCAAGAGAACTACGTGATTTTTCTCAAAAGGTGTCTTTGATGAGTTTAGGATTAGAGAGTGAGTGGTCTCAATATTCTTTGCCACAGCCCCTGTTCTGTCATCAGAGGTCCTGGCTACAAGGTAGTAGACGACCCCTCCATCCCCCCTGGTCCTGGGAGCCCTGGTAAAACGGGTTTTCATGAAGCCTTTTGTTTCAGTTTCTGTTTTCACTCAAATATTCAGTTTCCTGTATTTGGTCACTCCCAACTGTTATCACACGGAAGGAGTTTGCTTCCCTGTAACTTGAATGCTTTGTTCTGTGTAGCCTTTTATTTACTTCATATTTGAGCCAACTTTATAATCTTACTTTGGTCTTTTTCTGACAGTCACTTGTCCATTTCTAATGGTACAGTAGACATTATATTCATTAATTATTATTGAAGAAACAAAGATATATAGCGTAGTGCTCTAAAACTTTTAGAAGAATTTGTGTATACCAGTAACTATTAAATTTTTTTTTTTTTAACCCTTTTGAGACAGGGTCTCCCTATGCAGTTTAGGCTGGCTCCTGAGCTCACTTTATAGCCCAAGCTGGTCTGGAACTCGAAACTATCCTCCTGCCTCAGCCTCCCGAGTGCTGGGATTATAGGAGTGTGTCACCATGCCTAGCTTATTAAATTCTTTATTGTTTGGTTGTGTTTTACCTCCCAATGTTTAACATTTTGTTTTGTTGTGGTACTAGGGATTGAGCCCCGGGCCTTCTGCGTGCTAGGCAAGTATTCTACTGCTGAGCTACTTCCTTAGCCCAATATTTTGTTTTGTTTTAGTTTAGTTTAGTTTTTTGAGACAGGATCTCACTTTGTAGTCCAGGCTGGCTTTGAACTCACTATGTACCCAGACTGGCCTCAAACTTCCAACAAACTCCTGTCTCAGCCTCCCAAGGGCTGAGATTATAGGAGTATACCACCACACCCACCTCCAATATTTATATTAATTCCCCAAGGTTAATTCCTGCCCCTAGAAAGTTATTTTATTATTGGTCTACAAAGATATATAAATGATTTAATAACAAAATGAAGAGACAATCACCTTACTACAAAACTGTGAAAAAGACGTGAATAGGCAATTGTGAGCAGGTGCACATGAGTGATGAAGTCACAGTAATGGCACATGTTGGCTGTTCACTGTGCGTTAGGCAATTTGGTACACCTGACATGTGTCAAGTTATTCAATTTCACAGTAACCCCGTAGGACAGATTCTGGCATGGTTCCTCTTTTGACAGTGGGCAAACTGTGGTACCACTTTGATGAAGCACTCAATTTTTGCTTATCCTGAAAACCCACTAAAATGATTGTAATAAATTTTTTAAAGCTATAAGCCTGCAATATGAAATCCAGTAGGAGAGGAGAAAGAACAAAACCATTTTTGAATGAGTGGTGTCTGACTTATTGAGGAGAAACTGAGAAACAGTGCGTTTTATACCCTGGAATCTGTAAAAGCTTAGATACTGTCAGTTTAGGTTGGGTGGGAGTAGTGTTAAAAAGCAGACAGCACTGCCAGAGTAGGGGTCTCTGGACGGAAGGAACCGTGAGAACGAGGGCTTCATGTGAATACACAGGTGTAGCACTTGTGTACGGTGTTGGAGATGGAATCCTCTCATCCAGTGAGCTTCTAAAATGTGGGCTGTCAGGCTTAAATCCCTTTCCAGCAGGAAACTAGAATTCCCTTTTCTGGGAGATGAGATGGACCCAAGAAAAGAAAACTGAGTATGTCAACCCCAGGACCCTGTTCTCTCCCCTCCAAGAAAAATCACGTGGTCAGAGGTCATAGCTTGAACCACTCCTGCGAGACCTTCGTGCAGCTGAGAGCTTCCAGGGGGTTCTTTGATTCCCCCCCCCCAAACATGACAAAGACTAATGAAGATAAAATGCCTCTAGGAGAAGACAAAAACCCATAACAAACAAAAAAAGAGGAAGAAGAGCAGCTTCGAGGAAGCTAAACCTAGACAGGGAGAGGAGAGAGAAGGAGAGAGGGAAAGAAAGAGTGACAGAGACAGAAAGGAAAAAGGAGAGAGAGGTAAAAGCCACTACTGAAGCCCTTAGGTAGGAATTACCTACTACATCCATAGCACATAAAGAAGGCTCTGAAATAAAGAAACATTTAGGAGGAAAAACTTTGCAAAATAGAAACTGTGACAACTGAGATGCACAGAAGAGTTGCAAAATCAAGTTTAAAAAGACTTCAAAGAACACAGAGCAAATACAGAAAAACGTGCAAATCAGAGAAGAGACTAATGTAGGAAATCTTAACCATCTATACAATTTAAATTCCTGAAAGAATAACAAAAACAAGGCAAGATAATTAGTAACAACTTTAAGAAAACTTGTAAGAACTGAAGGACCTGGTTTTCTGAATTGATAGACTCCATAATTATTCCAAATAATAGATGAAAATAGATCTGTACAAACATACTGCGCAGTGAAATTATACAAGGTTGATGAAATAGTTTTTGTACAAAATTTCATGGAAGAAAACATTGGTACCAGTATTAGAAATCAGAGTGGCTCAGACCTCTCTAACCACAGCGGATATGAGAAAATAATGAAACAATCACTGTCACTTTTCCGAAAGGAAAACGTTCTCGCTCGGTACTTGCTTAGGATCTGCAGCTGGAAATGTGCCAAGGCCAGGCTGAGCTGGAGATGTGGAGATCTCAGCTGTTACTCCATGTTGCCTTTCCAAGAAACATTAAATGGATTCATCATCATTCAAAACCAGATAAATGTGAATTAAAATATCAGTGAATCATTGCAGTTCACTTGTGAGGTTAGCAGATATTTAAATATTTTAATGTTCACATTGGACCAGAGTGTGGGTCACAGACATCTTCATAAGCTCTGGGATAAAACCCCTGCATATCTGTGCTCGCAATTCTATTCCATAGACCTTAAGGAAACAGCCAGGAGTGGTGCTGCATGCCTGTAATCCTATCACTCTGAGAGGCTGAGGCAAGAGGATTGGATCACAAGGTCAAGCATGGCCCAGGCACTTTAGCAACTTAAGGTGCCCCCTGCCATCTGAAAAAATACAAAAGTTTGGGGATGTAGTTTAGTGTGCAGTACTGGAAAATTAGTGGATTAAAGGACTGGATCAATGATCGATGGACCTGTCCCTGACCTGCCAAAGGCCTGTCCCTCCCTGGGCGGCCCAGTGCTTAGGTGGGCTGGGTGCAGTCTCTCAGGGCTGAATCCAATCTGGTTGAACCTGATTTGAAGAGGCCAACATGGCTGAGGTTTCCTTTTAACCTAAACCTTCCCAGGTCTGTGGCTCACACTATTCTCTCTCTCCCTAGGGTCTCTGCACTTCAGTGTGACAGAGTGATGCCACTCAAAATGAGCCCTCTCGTGTCATTGAGGGCTGAGACTGTCTCCAATGGAGGCTCCATCAGATGAACCCAAACACTTATCAGTGGGTCAAGCAATGCATCATTGAGTTGAGACCCAGCGCCAGCTCAGAACCCCTGCGAGTGTTTCCTGGGGAGCACGCCTGCCCTGCCTGCTGCGTGTACCCTGCCCCCCCCCCCCCGACTATGCCTTGTGCGCCCATGTCCGCTACGTTCTGTGAGGCTGTGGTCACAGAACGGTTTCGGGTTGCGGGCTGTGCCCTGGCTCTGTTAATTCCAAGTATCACTGGATGCAACCTCGGAGATTGTTAGACGGCGCAAGGTTGGTATTCTTTACCTTTTCTTGCAGTCTTTATTAAATTCGTATAATTCTTTCCTGGCATTTTGGGTAGAAAAATTTAAAGTTTAGCACATCAAGTCCATTAGCTTCTGATAGAAATTTAAGTTAGAAAGTGAGTCAATTTAAAGAAAATCTATAAGCAAAATATCCGCATTGAAACATCCCCAAAAATGTGAAATTGGGGGTGGGTGGAGTAAGGGGGTGGAAAGAGGCAAAGGTGACCAAAGTGTGTTATGTGTGCATGAGAATCTGCTAAAACAAGCCCATTAACCTGTGTAGTGGATACAAAACAGAATGGGGAAAAGCATAGGAAACTGACAAAAAGGAAACCAGTGTGACAGGCAGGGTGGCGAACTGCGGGGACAGACAGAGCTCGGATGGCTGGTGTTTAGGAGACTCCTCTGGGATTTTCTAACTCCCCCCCCCCATGAAATTCCCTTTCCTTGTTTAACTTTTTGATAAACATCCTAAATGGGATGGGCCTGCTCCAGACTGATAGCAGCCTGCAGTAGGGCAGCAGTGTGGGAGTCATTCGCTGTCCTATTGTCCTCTCCTCAAGCAGTTTTCATTTGGCTAAAAAGATACCATTATTTGTTAGTGGTTTTTCCTAATTTCCTAGCCTAATCATCCTGCTGACCCACAAGTGCTGAAGCAGCTGAACTGACATCATAGCTTGTCTTTGGAAACCCTGTCAGATCCCAGGAGATGACCACCTTTGACCTAAGAAATACCATCTTGCAGAAAATCCCAAAGTTGTGCATATGGTTTTCTTCAATTCACCGGGCATGGTGGTGCACATCCATAGTCCCAGCACTCAGCAGGATCGCAGCAGCTCTGGTCAGCCTGGGAGGCATAATGAGTTCAAGGCCAGCCTGAACTACATGGTGAGACTGTCTCCAAAAAAGCAGTTCTTTGTGTCTTAAGTGGCCTTCAGCTACCCAGCCGAAGGAGCCTCCTGCCTTCTCAGGTTTTGGAACCAGGGATTAACAACTACTAAATTGTCCGGCGTCCCCTCACATTCTGTGTGCACTCAGAGGTGCCTGAAAACATCCTCACGCACACTTCACTCTTCAGCCAGCTTCCCACTCTGCTGGGTGGGAAGAAGCACACATTTAGACTCCAGCTTTCAACTTCTCACAATCTGTGCTCCTCTGTGGCAAAGTCCCCAAGCTGCCTGGGTTTCCACTCTCAGCTCTCAGGCATGCGAAAGTGATACAGATTTGCTGGTCCCAGTGAGCAGTGCCACCACTTTCACAGCTACTTCCTCCTAGTTAACAGGAACACAGCAGAGAATGGCCAAGGATGGAGTCCACACTCTGTCCCCAGGCAGCTCAGGATGTGGTTTCTGCATGTAACCCTGCAAAATCTGGATGCATGCGGACCCTTGACTCCAACGACTGACCACATCTTCTGTGTTCCGGCCCCACTTCTGAATCGGTAAACCGCACAGTTTCTGTCTTTGACAGTGGCCATGCCGGTACATCAGTGTGGAGCACTTTGGGGCTTTTTCCTCCGTTCATCTGCATTATTTTCCCATACAAAGCTCGTGTACTCGTTTACTTGTTCTTGACCTGCAGAGATAACTCGCTGCTGTCCATTCACTGAACCCTGGGAGGTCTGCTGCTCTTGTGTCCTCCACTGTCCATTTTTGCCTTGCTCCCATCTGTCCCTTGTAGCTGCTGGCCTGGCCCATTTGCTGCCTGGCTTCCTGTTGGGTGTGGCTGATATGAAGCCCCATGGATGTCGTGGCGAGGAGGAAAGAAAACACCCAATCAGCTCACTGGATGTTTTAAGATGTATGTGTGTCTCACCGAAATGACAGACTTTCTGGGTCACTACTGGAGAACATTTACACCAGTAATGGAAGGGGTAGACTCGTGGGCACTGAGGGGCCGCTGCAGTCACATTGGCGAGATGAGAAGAAGCCATGGTGAGGGGTTAGGGGGCTATGATTGTGCTGGTTGTTGAAGAAGACCTCGGTATTTTCTGGGCAGATCTATTCACAACAGAAAGACCAAGTAGGGAGCAGTTATGGAAACTGAAAGTTTTGTGCAAATGGGATTCATTTAAGGCTGTCAAGCAGGAGACATGGTATGAAATAAAGCTAAAAATTAATTTTAAAAAGTCGGTTCTGTGTATGAAGAACCCTCTTGAATAAGCCTACCAGGCTGGGGAGTTTGTCCTTCCTCCTGCGGGGTGGGTCTCACAGAAGGCTGGGAAATCAAGATGTGTGGGGGCATCTGCCTGTACTGTCCACTTAGGGTCCTGGGCTTCTGTGAGCTTGCTGAACTTACAGAAGATCTGTTTACAAGTTTTTGGCTTTATACTGGTAGAAATCCTATTTCCAATTTTGAATTTTGATCTTTTCCAAGGCTCCTGGGGAAAAAATACGGGTCAAGGTCAGTGCTCTGTCTGGGCAGTGGGAACCCTCTGGGTGCTCACTGTTCTGAGTAAGTGTGAGGTGGGCTGGGCGGGACTGCAGAGCTGGGTGCATTGCTGTGTTAAGTGCATTTTTTATGATATCTATTTCCAATGTAATGGGTTTACTGGAACACAACCCCTTTTCAAGTTGAGGTGCATCTGTGTGGTGCTTGATGGAGGGTGCAGTTGCTGGTATGGTTGAAGTCCACTCTGTGAAAACAGGATTTGCATTGGCCAGGGGTTTTAGATGCCAAGGATGGATGGCCTCTAGGTTGCTTAGGCAGAGAGAGATACCAAGGAGGAGTAGAGTTCTCAGAATCACAGATGCATCAAGGACAGGGCTTTAGTTAGGCTACTTCTTGAGTGACCACACTGAATCTCCCAGCCAGGGGCCAGCTAGTATAATCAGGCCCCAGGACTCCTGGCTGCATCAGTTAGCTGACTATAGTCCACTTCAGGGGCTCAGGAACCCTGTCACTGTGTGTCATTTCGTTCTGCTATGATATGCGTGACTCAGAATCCTATCTGGGTTTGCTTGTTGTGTGTGATCCCTCAAGGCTGTGATGAGGACTACCTGCCCCCCTCTACCTGCAAAATGCCCCAGTGATATGTCAGTCAACTGTAAGTCTCAGCACTCGTGATCTTTTTATTTCCCCCAGTGAATTTTCCCCAGAGGATAACACATGAGCAAATGTTTATTCCAACCTCCTCCAGGCCAATAATCCCGTCTCCAGGATCCTAAATGTGGTCATGGCTGGAATTTCCTGTTGTTGTGGAACAGGGCATTGGCAGTTATTGCACTGTGGGTCGCTAACACAAGCAAAGTGTCCTTAGTGTGGTGACACTGTGATATGCTTACCGGGTCCTCTTTGAGGAGCAGCTGCCCAGAGAACCCCACCCAGTGACTGATGGTATGGGGCAGGCACCAAAGCAGAGTCATCTCAGCCACATCTCCAGAGTCCTCCTTGGGGCTGGCCGAGGCTGTCGCCACTCACTACTCCTGCTTCTGTCCCCCAGGCCACAGGCACTAAGCCCGTGGGTACACCTCATGAGCTCAGCCTCTGAGCTTGCTTCCTAGAGACCTAGCCAGAAATCAGCCTCTGCAGGGCTTCTAGACAGCTGTGGCGCTCACCACCTTCCAAGCCATCTCTGCCCTCCACCGGCATCAGATTTGCTCTGGGAACACACAGTTGCCAGTTGCCCCCACCCAGGCCTTGTCTGCCGCGTGGTGTTTGGGAATAGATTCAGACGCTGGAAATAGTTTCAGTGTATGTTTTTACATTAAAGTGTTTTTACTCTGAAAAAAAAAAATTGAACTACAGTTAGTGATACACATGGGAAAGTATTCAGGGGAAAATACAGACATCTGCAGTTTTCCTTGACATGTGCCCAAAATAGAATGGATTTAGAGATAGATAGACGTGTATCGATGGATAAATATATTGTAAACCAAATGCAGTTTGTCTTGGTATCCAGGGGAGACTGACTGCAGGACCTCCTTGACTATCAAAGTCCAGGATGATGCCAGAGGCCCTGATGTAAAATGCTGCAGTATCTGCACAGAGCCTACTCCTGCTGTAGGCTCTCAGTTATCTTTAGCTGATTTAGAATACCTAATGTGATGCCAGTGCTTTGGAAATAGTTGTTATGCTGCATTGCTTAGGAAATAAGGACAAAGAAAAAAGTCTGTACATGTTCAGTACAGACACAAGTATTTTTGCAGATATTTTCAGTCCTGATTGAGTCCACAGATGTGGAACCCAGGAAGGTGGAGAACCAACTGTACTCTAAGAGGGCAGAATCCAGGCTGCATGTGTTGCTGTGTTTGCTATTTGAAATTTTTTATTATAAAATGTTAGAAAAATAACCAGATTATTAATGTCCTAGGGAGGTGTCTTAGTTACTTTTCTCTCATTGATGAGACAAATACATGAAACCCAAAATTAAAGGAGAAAAGGTTTACTTAGTTCACAGTTTGTGGAGGTTTCAGTCCATAGTCAGCCGGCCCCAGGGCAGGCTGGCCAGTAGGGAGGCAACTGCTCATGCAGCAGAAGGTAGCAAAAGCAGCCAGAGGAGAGGAGAGTGAGCTTCTTTCCGCCCCTTCTATCGATGCAGGCTGCCCACACCCTTCAACCTAGCACTGGACTGTGAATCAGTCACATGCTCTAGATTCAGCTGCCTCTTCCCCCCAAGAGTGCATGAGGCTTTCGGGGGACATCCAGACACAAACTGTAATAGAAGCACAAACTGAGAAATTTTTATAGGTTTGAGTCAGACCTGAGGTTGAACGTAACCTGGCACTATCAGTGAGATGTCCCTGGTACACTGGATCCATCATTTATTCATCAAAAAGTCAGATGAATGCAACAAACACCCAGGAAACAACCATGGAAGAGCTTTAGTCTGCAAATTTATCACAGCACAGAAAGCAGCTATAGCTATAAAGTTATGGTGGCAATCAAATCTTAACATGAGTTGAGTTGAGGACAAACCGTATTCCAGACTGGACCCCTATACACTCCATCATGATGTATCAGCCTCACCTAAAGCAGTAGGGCCAATCAGTCATGCATTGAGACCACAAAAACCATAAGCCAAAATAAACTTTTCCTCTTTATAAATTTATCAGCCAGGTATTTTGTTATAGTGATGGAAAAGTGCGTAACACACAACCCTACACCACAGCAAGCTGAGTGCTCCAACAATCCCATTTTATAGTCATGGAAACTGAGCTTGCCATGTCTGGGATCAGCCTGATTGGTGTTGTGCATGAGGGGAGCTGCAGAGCGTGTGGCCCTCAGGGACTGTCTTCCATCACAAGGCACCTGAGCCGTGATGTCAAGAAAGCCCCATCTCTGCTCACAGCTGAGCGCTGTTTCATCTCATCCTATGAGCCCGACCATCCACTGCTAGCCTGTGGGTTTTCTCCACATGTTGCCCACTGTGAGTGGTGCTGCATGCACCTGTGTGGTGACTGAAATTTTAGCTACCCGGTCTCCTGCAGGGATTCCCCTGGGCCTGGAGCTGGCTGTGTCCAGCAGGGCTTTTTCCCCTGTGACTGCTGACCTCACCCAGCCCCCTCCTCTTCTCACCAACTCCATCTGATGGCCTGAGGATACCAGTGTGGCAGACTACAGGGCCTGGGAAGCCTGCAGTGTTATCTGGTGTCACCTGGGAGTGGCCTAATGATGCTGACGGGCAGCAGGGGCCATGTCCCAGGCTGCACCTGGCCAGTACCCATCAGCTGCCCCGCATTGGCTCCTCCCTTCTGGGCCTGGCCTGAGGGAGAATCTCTGCCGTGCTCAGAGACCCCCTCTTGAAGACCCAGGAGGAAAGGGAAGTGGTGGTGGCAGTGAGGGAATGGCTCTGTGTCACTCGGGGAGCACATGTTTTGGGGTCTGTATGGGTGTCCATACAGAGAGAGCTCTGGCCGAAGCTTATCTAAACCCCAGGTTCCACACACAAGGCACGGGGGCTGCCCCATGCAGGTGCATGTGAAGCCAGAGCAGGCAAGATTTCAGGTCACACACCTTTGCTTCCACAAAGATGGTGAAGTTAAAGCCCACTTTCCTGCAGGCATAAGACTTTCTGTGGGAAAGAATAGGAAAGATGGGCACATTTTAAAATAATACGTCAAATGTAATGTTGCACACCTTTAATCCTGATGTGCCCTCAGGAGGCTGAGGCAGGAGGATCAGGAGTTTGAAATAAGCCTGAGCGACGTAGCAAGATCTTATCTCTAAACAAACAAAACTCCAGATCCAAGTTTGAGCACAACTGCCTGAAATTCTGGATGTTAACAGTCACATCGCTGTAGTTTTCTTTTTTTTTTTTTTTTTTTTATTTAAGAGGAAAAAGAGAAAAACACAAAACAAACCAAAGCGGCGTAAGGGTACACGCAATACAGAACTACAAAACAAAACAAAACAAAACAAAAAACCATAACAGTAAGAAATTACCTGCTAGTAGATTACACACTATTTTCTTGAAAATAGTTCCTCAAATCACAGTATCAAAGAACACAAGGTGGACATTCAAACAGGGAGACTGCAAACAGCTGTGTTCAATGTTCCAAAAACATTGATAAAGTCAGCTATTTAACACCCCCAAACACACTTGCTGTTATATCCGTTAGAGCTCTTTTTCTTTTTTTTTTTTCCCCTCTCTTTTTTACAACAAAATTTACACATCTTGGATTTTATTACTCCTTAGTGCTTATTACTTTCTTTGGGGGGGGGGGGAAGAATACAGTCAAATATGGCAAAACAAAGCTGTCAGTCAATACCAAGGATAGACATAGCGCATGGTGTAGAACAGAGTACAAGTTTATCAACAATGGTTATCAACGTTGTCCCTTGTTTCCTTAAAAAGAATTGTCTATCTTATTAGATATTATAAAGTTGGACAAAACAGTAGAGAACAAGACCAATAAAACTTAGGCATTGTAAACATTACAGGACTTCCAAAGAAGACAATAGTCAAACCAGAATGGGTATCTTAGTGAATCTTATTGTCTTCAAAGTAGTTGCCTATGTCTTCAAACTTGATACTATCATATAGAATGGAACAGAGTCTAATCAGTCAAAACAAGATCGTGGGAGTACTACAGGACTTCAAAACAAGTTAATAGGAAATCGAAAAGAGTTACTATTTATATATCCTAATTTTTTTGAATTTTTTCTTTAATTAAGACAAACATAAGAAATAACTAAATAATTTTTTTTTGAAACAATAAGGGGGAGATTGAGATAAAACAGGACATAACAATATAACAATAGAGGTCACAGCATGACTGTTTCAATAACCTAGTACTTCACCACCTTATAACCTGACTTAATAGTAGTTACCATAGTGTCTTTTTCCTTGAAATATTTGGGTAAAACTTCATATACTCTAGCTTCAAATATTTTCATATCAAGAAGCCCAGAATAAAGCCTTTCTAATTAATGAGTGAAAACTTTATAAGGCTTCAAGGCCACCTAATGGGGAATCATGATTACCACATATTTTTATATATTTGAATCATTACTTACATTAGGGAAACTATTCGGTATTCACACATGCGAGATTGATTTATTTCACTTATGAGTATGGTCTCAAGCTGTGCCCATTTATTGATAAATATCTCAATGTGATCCTTCTTTATAGCTGAATAATACTCCATTGTATAGAAATACCACAACTTTTTTATCCATTCCTCAGTTGATGGGCACTTGGGTTGTTTCCAAGATCTGGCGATTACAAATTGTGCTGCTATAAACATAGGTGCACATATATCACTGTGGTATGATGCTTTCAGTTCTTCTGGGAATATGCCTAGAAGTGGAATAGCTGGAATAAATGGGATTTCCAGTCCCAACTTTTTGAGAAATCTCCAGACAGATCTCCACAAAGGCTGTACCAGTCTACACTCCCACCAGCAGTGCAGGAGAGTTCCTTTTTCCCCACAGCCTCTCCAGCATTTGTTGTCGGTTTTCTTGATCCTGGCCATTCTTTCAGGAGTGAGATGGTATCTCAGTGTGGTTTTAATTTGCATTTCTCTAATGACCAATGATGATGAGCATTTTTTCATGTATTTATTTGCCATTTGCATTTCTTCATCTGAGAATTGCATATTCATCTCAGATGCCCATTTTTGGATTGGATCTTTGAATTTCGGAGGTCTGAGTTTCTTTAATTCTTTGTATGTTTCAGACAAGAGGCCCTTGTCTGAGAGAGAGTTCACTAAAATCTTTTCCCAGTTTGTGGGTTTTCTTTTCACTATGCTGGAGATTTCTTTTGACATGCAGAAACTTTTTAATAAGAAGTGGTCCCAGTTATTGATTCTGGGAAGTATTTCCCGTGCGGTTTGAGTCCTGTTCATGAATTCTTTACCTACTCCTATGTCTCCAAGGTTTCTACCTATTTTGTCTTCCAATAGATTTAGTGTTTCTGTTTTAATATTCAGATCTTTGACCCATTTAGATTTTAATTTAGTACATGGTGATAGACATGGGTCTAGCTTTAGTTTTCGGCAAATGGAGAGCCAGTTTTTCCAGCACCATTTATTAAAGAGACTGTCGTTCTTCCAGTGAACCTGCTTGGCTCCTTTATCAAAAATAAGGTGGTTGAGTGTGTTCGTAGTTGTGGTTGTATCTTCTAATCTATTCCACTGATCTTCAGCTCTGTTTTGATTCCAATACCATGTTGATTTTACTACTGTTGCTTTGTAGTATAACTTCAAGTCAGGGATTGTGATGCCTCCTGCTTTGTCTTTGCTGCTTAGAATTGCCTTTGCGATTCTAGGTCTCTTCTGGTTCCAGATGAAATTTAGGAGTGATTTCTCTAGATCTATAAGGTATGTTGATGGTATTTCTATTGGGATTGCATTGAATCTGTATAACAGTTTTGGGAGAATGGCCATTTTCACAATGTTTGTTCTTCCTATCCATGAGCAAGGGATGTCTTTCCATTTTCTGAGATCATCTTCAGTTTTCTTTTTCAGTGTATTATAATTTTCACTGTATAAGTCTTTCACTTCTTTCGTAAGAGTAATTCCTAAATATTTCATTTTTTTGCTTGCTAATGTGAATAGTCCAGTTTCTCTTATTTCCCTCTCTGTAATTTTGTTGTTCGTGTATAGGAATGCTATTGATTTCTGAGTATTGATTTTGTATCCAGCCACATTACTGAATTTATTTATTGTATCTAAGAGTATTTCAATGGAGTTTAGGGGGTCTTCTATGTAGAGTATCATGTCATCTGCAAACAATGATAATTTAACTTCTTCTTTTCCTATCTTTACCCCTTTTATTTCTCTTTCTTGCCTAATTGCTCTGGCTAGTACTTCCAGTACTATATTAAATAGGAGTGGTGATAAAGGACATCCTTGTCTTGTACCCGATTTTAAAGTAAAGGCTTTCAATTTTTGGCCATTTAGTATGATGCTGGCTGTTGGTTTGTCATAAATGGCCTTTATTATATTGAGGTAAAGACCATTTATTCCAATTTTCTGTAAAGTTCTTATCATGAATAAGTGTTGGACCTTATCGAAGGCTTTTTCTGCATCTATAGAGATGATCATGTGATTCTTATTTTTGGCTTTATTGATATGGTGGATTACATTTATTGATTTGCGTATGTTGAACCATCCTTGCATTCCTGGGATGAATCCCACCTGGTCATGGTGTATAATCTTCTTGATGATTTGCTGGATCCTATTTGCCAATATTTTATTGAGGATTTTTGCATCTGTGTTCATTAGGGAGATCGGTCTATAGTTCTCTTTTATAGTTGGGTCTTTCTCAGGTTTTGGTACTAGAGTAATATTTGCTTCCAGGAATGACTTAGGAAGGATTGCTTCCCTTTCAATTTCATTGAATAGTTTGAGGAGTGTCGGCATTAGGTCTTCTTTGTATTTCTTGTAGAATTCTGCAGTGAATCCATCTGGGCCTGGGCTCTTCTTGGTGGGCAAGGACCCAATTACATTCTCAATTTCATTAGCAGAGATTGGGTTATTCAACAGTTTTATATCCTCTTGATCTAGCTTTGGTACTTCATATGCTTCTAAGAATCTGTCTATTTCTTCTGTGTTATCAAACTTTTGAGAGTAGAGGTTTTCGAAATAGGTGTTGATGATCCTCTGTATTTCTATTGGGTCTGTAGTGATTTCTCCTTTTTCATTTCTTATTGCATGAATTTGAGCTTTTTCTTTCCTTTTTTTAATAAGGTTGGCTAGGGGCTTATCGATTTTATTTATTCTTTCAAAGAACCAACTCTTTGATTCGTTGATTCTTTGGATTGTTTTCTTAGTCTCTATTGCATTGATTTCTGCTCTGATTTTTATAATTTCCTCTCTTCTTTTGGCTTTGGGCTTGACTTGCTCTTCTTTTTCTAGCTGTTTGAGGTGTAGCATCAAGTTATTTATTTGTATTCGTTCTGTTTTCCTGATGTGGGTACTCAGTGCAATAAATTTTCCTCTCAGAATGGCTTTCATTGCATCCCACAGATTCCGGTAAGTTGTATCTGCATTTTCATTTTCTTTTAGGTATTGTTTAATTTCTTCTTTAATTTCTTCTGTGACCCACTGATTACTCAAGAGTGTGTTATTTAGTTTCCATGTGTTTGCGGAATTTTTGCAGTATCCTTTGTCATTAATTTCTAATTTCAGAGCGCTATGATCCGATAATATGCAAGGGATGATTTCAACTCTTTTGCATTTGCTTAAATATGTTCTGTGAGCTAATATATGGTCTATTTTAGAAAATGATCCATGTACTGCTGAGAAGAATGTGTATTCTGATGTTGTTGGGTGGAACATTCTGTATATGTCTATCAAACCCATTTGTTCACAGGTGTGATTTAGTTCTGTTATTTCTTTGCTCATTTTCTGTCTGGTTGATCTGTCCCTTGGTGTCAGTGGTGTATTAAGGTCTCCTGTTACAATTGTGTTACTGATAATTTGAGTTTTCATTTCTGTTAATAATTGTTTTATATAACTGGGTGCTCTGGAGTTTGGTGCGTATATATTTAAGATAGTTATCTCTTCCTCTTGGAGTTTTCCCCTTACGAGTATGTAGTGACCTTCTTTGTCCTTTATGGTCATTGTTGGTTTAAAGTTCACGTTGTCTGGAAACAGAATGGCTACTCCTGCCTTTTTTTGGATTCCTGCTGCATGAAGAATTGTTTTCCATCCTTTGACTTTCAGTCTGTGAGTATCTTTCTGGGTTAGATGGGTTTCCTGTAAACAGCATATGGTTGGATTTTGTTTCTTGATCCATTCTGCTAGTCTGTTTCTTTCGATTGGTGCATTGAGACCATTTACATTAATGGTTATTACTGTTAAATGCTGGTTAATTGTAGGAATGTTATCTCTCTGCTGTTGCATCTTTATCTTTCGGTTCTGTTTAATTATTTGCTTTGCTTAGTGGTTTTTTCCTTTGTGTATCTAAACTGTCTTTCAATATTTTTTGCAGGGTTGGTTTGGTGTTCATGAAGTTCTTCAGCTGTTCTTTGTCATGGAAGTATCGTATTGCACCATCTATTTTGAATGATAGTTTTGCAGGATATATCAGTCTTGGTTGGAAATCATTTTGCTTTAGGATCTGGAATATTTCACTCCATGCTCTTCTTGACTTTATCGTTTGTGCTGAGAAGTCTGCTGTGATTCTGATAGGTTTTCCTTTATAAGTGATTTGTCTTTTCTCTCTGACAGCTTTTAATAATCTATTCTTGTGTTGGATTTCTGGGATGGTGACTATTATATGTCTGGGTGTAGTTTTATTTTGGTTATGACTGTTTGGAGTTCTATATGCTTCACTGATCCTGATGTCAGTTTCTGATCTCATGCTTGGGAAATTTTCAGCTATTACTTCTCTAAATATCCTCCTGACATCCTTCATGTTGTCTCCCTCTCTTTCATTAATCCCTATCATTCTTATGTTATTCTTCTTTGCATCGTCTTGCAGTTGTTGAATTGTTGTTTCCTGGTTCCTTGTTATTTTCAAAAGATCTTTCCTTTCCTGTTCACTAGCTGCAATCCTGTCTTCAAGGTCTGAAATTCTATCTTCACTTTCATTAAGGCGGTTTTTACAACTTTCAGTGGAGTTTTTTATTTCCTGTATATCTCTGTGCATCTGCATTATGTATTCTGTTTGTTTCTTATATTGCTCGTCTAGGGATTCTATCTTTTTGTTTAGTTCCTCCAATTTTTTATCTGTGTTTTCTTTAGATATATTTAGAATCTCTTTCATTTCTTTTATCATTTCTTCTTTTATCTGGGAGATTATTTCGAGTTTGAATTTCTTTAAAGCTTCCTGGAGTTGCTTGTCGATTTCAGTGGCTATTGTGTCCGATATATGAGGTGGATGGGATATATTTTCTTCTATATACATCGCTCCTAGGGTTTCTTGAGATGGGCTGGAGGTTTGAGGTTGTAATTTGGTCTTTCGTTTTGTCATTTTCCTATATTTCTGTGTTTCAAGTGTTATTTGAAAGCTTCCTCAGGATCTGTTGAAAATCCCCTTCTATATTTAGAGCTACTGGGACTCTGGCGCCGCGCTACTCCAAGCCATTAGGCCTACAGAACCAGTGGCCCTCCTCTGCCTGCTCAGAACTCCGCAGTTCCAGACAAGCTGGGCCTCAGGGACACTGTGCGCCCACCTGCCCCTTGGAAGCTCCACAGTTCTTCAATCGCAGCCGGGTTAGGGTACTCACCACAGGCCGCAGTGCTTCAGGAACCTGTGGACCCTCCCTGGTTGCAGAGATATCCACAGTCCTCCAGACACACAGAGAGGCCAGTGAGGGCACCCCAGATCTGCCCAGCTCCTCCTCTGCAGACCTATGGCCAGGCGCGGCAGCTAAACAGGCTGGGCTAGGCTGGTAGTGTGGGCCAGCCCACCTATCGGGCGCTCAGCAGGTCTCCAAATGAAGCCGGGAATGGGGAGGCTGATGTGGAAGCCTCAAACCCACCTCTCTCCTTCACTGCACCTGGAAGCCTGAGGGAACTCCAGCAGTCTGGGCGCAGAAATCCAGAGTTCTCCAGACACGCAGAGAGGCCAGTGAGGGCACCCCAGATCTGTCCAGCTCCTCCTCTGCAGACCTGTGGCCAGGCGCGGCAGCTAAACAGGCTGGGCTAGGCTGGTAGTGTGGGCCAGCCCACCTATCGGGCGCTCAGCAGGTCTCCAAATGAAGCCGGGAATGGGGAGGCTGATGTGGAAGCCTCAAACCCACCTCTCTCCTTCACTGCACCTGGAAGCCTGAGGGAACTCCAGCAGTCTGGGCGCAGAAATCCAGAGTTCTCCAGACACGCAGAGAGGCCAGTGAGGGCACCCCAGATCTGTCCAGCTCCTCCTCTGCAGACCTGTGGCCAGGCGCGGCAGCTAAACAGGCTGGGCTAGGCTGGTAGTGTGGGCCAGCCCACCTATCGGGAGCTCAGCAGGTCTCCAAATGAAGCCGGGAATGGGGAGGCTGATGTGGAAGCCTCAAACCCACCTCTCTCCTTCACTGCACCTGGAAGCCTGAGGGAACTCCAGCAGTCTGGGCGCAGAAATCCAGAGTCCTCCAGACACGCAGAGAGGCCAGTGAGGGCACCCCAGATCTGCCCAGCTCCTCCTCTGCAGACCTGTGGCCAGGCGCGGCTGCTAAACAGGCTGGGCTCATCGCTGTAGTTTTCAAGGCAGCTTTAGCCCTCAAGGATAAAAGGCAGGATTTTAGATGTTTTAAATTTTCTTTTTCAAGTTTTGTTGTGTTCACTACAATGAGCATTTTTTTCTACAATCAAAGGAAATAAAAGCTGAAAGCTAATATTTCAGTACCAACAGCAGCCTCTAACGACACAGGAACTGGGAGAGAATGTGCCTGGGCCTGGGTCACAGGGTGGCTTCCACCAGTGAATGTGGGTGGCCGGGCCACAGCCCAGCCTTTGTCCCTTGCTCTTCCTGGTGTGGTGCGAGGTGCAGAGTGGCCAGGCAGCTTCTTGCATGAGCAGTTTCTCACATGAGCATGGTGCTCGGCTGTTTATGTGTTCCTAGTAGAGGGCCCCTGTTCCCCAGTGTGACAAAGAGCAGGAAGAGTGGGACATGGTGTGAAATACAGATGTGCCCTTTTGCTGTGGCTGTCCTGTGCAGACACTTGGCACCATCCCAATGGAGTGCCCACCCACCCACCTGCCTGCAGTGGTCTCATTGTGACAGACCCTTCCCAGGCGTCTTTGCTTTCTTATCGGTGTGCATCCGCCATTCATAATGATTACCTTTGCCTCACAAAGTTGGCACCAGTGCAGACCACATCTCAGTTCAGTTTTTGTCCCGTTTCCCTCCAATACCACTTTGCTCCGACTCTTAATCCCCTTTCCATTTGCAAAAGCTCTATTTCCATTTTTTTTTAAATTCTCTTTTTCTTTCATCTCTTTCCCACTCCCTCTTTCTCTGGTCCCTGCCTCATACGATAGAAACCTCCCTGCTTCCAGTTATCCTTCGCTACATCTTGGAAGCGGCAGTGTTAAGTGAAATAAATCAGCTGCACAAGTTTAAACATCGCATGGATTCTATAACGTGAGGAAACCCAGGATCCTTTCAAAACTGCATCTCCAAGCCCCTTCATCCTACCAAAGAAAGTGTGTCCTGTAGCTACTGAGGAGTCTTCCCCCAGCGCACCGTGGCTCCCTGGGAAGAGGCTGCATCCCATACGGGCAGTGAGTGACCAATGCTAGCTTCAGTCCAGCTGTGGAGACCGTATCTTTCCGACTCCTTGGCTTTCTGCAGTGCGGCCAGCTCCTCAGGTACCCAGTGTACTTGCAGCGTCCAGAGAGATCAGTGAACCAAACCTGGAAAGCGAATCACTGATTTGGTTGTTGAGAGATGCATTGTGAGTCAGATGTAAGGGTGTGAGTCAGACGTAAAGGTGTCCAGTCACCCAGTTAGCTATTGAGGATACTGGTTGCTTCCAGAGCATTTGGCCTTGGAGGTGTATTCAGCCCTCCACATGGACCAGGCAGGGCTTTCCTAATGGATCCGGTCAGGGTTTACTTATGCTTGGAATTGTGACTTGAACAAGAGTTGGAGGTGGATCTTTCTACTTTGCTGAAACCATGTGGCTCTTCCCCTTCCCATGGTGTTGGAGCAGTGAGCAGCCTGTGGACATGGACCTTGCTGGCCGACAGCAGAGTATGGACGCTGCTGAAATGATGACCTGAGCCAGAAAAGCACGGTGTCCCGTCCCGTCCCTGCCCCCCACCCCAGCAAGTGGTGCATTGTTTGTTTTGGAAGATGATCTGGATGTCCTCACTTGTGAAGCAGCTTGTCGTGTGACAGAGGTGTGCTTTTCGGAGATGGAAACCTCCCAGAGCCTCTGGTGAAGGTTGAGAGGGGCTGGAACCAGCATGGAAACAGAGGCAGCCAGGAGGGAAGCAGGAGGTGCTTGGAGGCATCTGCTAAGGACGGTCCTATTAGTCCCTCCTGTGTCATGGTCTGTGTGATGTGCGATCTGCAGCAAAGGGACCAGGCACAGCACCCCTGGGCCACCCAGCATAGCAGTTAGCTATTGCAGAGGGTGGTGCTGCCGAAGCTCAGGGCTGAGTCAGGCACACAAGCAGGGGTTGTAGGTACAGGCAGTGGGGCTGGGAAGGAGCATGGTGGAGGTGTGAGTGGGACTTGTGTTTCCAAGAAAGCCCTGAAGTCTGGTACAGACTTTAGACTCTGAAGGAGCCAAGCAGCAGCCCCCCCCCCCCACCCATCAGATGCAGGGCTGCTGGGGAGCAGGGAGGTACCTGTCAAGACCTCTCAGCTGTGCCTTTCTCCAAGGCCATTCTGCCATACCTGGGGATTCATACCCAGGCTGAGACTTGGTGGCAAATGAAAAAAAAAAAAAAAATAGAGGGTTCACCAATTAATCTATGTGCTCATTTCTAGACAGTAAGGCAAGTCAAAGGCAGTACAACACAGCTTGTTCCCTGCAAAACTTACACTCAAATGTGACTGCTGTGGTGGCCATGCTGGCAGGTGACCAGGTCACAAGAGGGGTCAGCACCGTTCCTGTGGGACCAGGTGAGTTATCACGAGAGTGGACCATGACCTGAGTTACACCTTGCTTCTCTCTGGACCATGTGCTCATGAGCCCTGCCACCTTCTACTGTGTTATGCTGCCCTCACTGGATGCTGCTCTCAGGCCCCTGGGCTTCCCAGTCTCCTATGAGCCAGAAGGATCCCTGGTTTTTAGAAATTACCCAGCCCCAGGCTTTCTATTACAGCAACAGAAAGTGAATATCACCAAAGGGACAGTGCCACCCACCTTGTTGTGTGGTGCAGTAATTTTTGTACTACCACATCCCACCAGCATGCTCAAAAATCAAATGCCAAGCAATGATGAAAAAGAGAATCACTTCCTTCGAATTTCTTTTCAGGAGAATTAACCTTCCTGGAAGTCAAGAATTGATCTACAAAACAACTTCCTGTCCACTATGTTAGTTTTCCATTACTGTATTGAAATACCTGAGGCTAGGCAACTCTACAGGGAGAAGAGATTGATTCAGATCACAGATATGGAGGCCTAGAGTTCAAGATCAGTGGCCCTGCCAATTCAGACTGTTGTAAATAGGCAGTTAGTGTCCTACTAGGGCCCTATAGGAGAGGGAAAGATCCTATAACCAGACAGGAAGTCAAAGAACAGAGTGGCTATTATAATAGCTGTGTCTCAGGAGAACTCACTCAGCATCCCTGGAGAACTGTCTTCGTCTCCTCCAAGGACAGGGCCCTCCAGGACACAGCCAGCTGCCACCAAGCCTCAGAGCTTAGAGGGTCTTATATCCTCCCTGGTCACCACACCCAGAAGCAAGCTCCTGACCTCCAAACCTTGGGGAACGGACCACTTGCAGGCCACAAAAGTGATCAAACATTCTCACATAAAAGATACTGACTTTATAAAGAATGTGGTTTATATAGTGGGAAGCCGTGGCTCGTGAACTGTTTGTAAAGTTTGAAACCACATGACTTTAGCAAATTAGCAAGCTCTGGACGTGGATGCCTTAATGAGGATGCTGGAGGAAAACACTGTCAACTTCCCGGTGGCCGATTATATCCAAATCCTCGAGGATGTCAAAACCCCAGTGCCGCAATAATTGAAGCACAAATAAGTCTAGAATGATGTCGGCGGAGTGTTTTTCCAGTTTGACTGTTGAGATTGGAAACCGTGTAATTGCAAGCCTGTGTTTAGGACCAGTCTCATTAAATACTTCAGTGCCTCCACCGCTTGAAGAATGAAAAACATCACTTGCCTGTGGATCTGGGACCAAGTACTCCACTAAGGAGTCAGCTAGAAGAGCAAACCCCTGAAAGGATTAGCTGAAACCACTGGAATGTAAGCTTAATAAATAATAGTTTTTACTTCTGCTCAAACTTGCCCGGTTGCCAGTAGGGTCTCACTGTGGTGCTGTCTGTGTTGCCTGTCATAATTCGTCACATGGCAGAACAAGATGTACCACTCGGACACATAACTGGGTGTGTGACTGATGTGTGACAACTGGGAAATGGGGGACCATGGCCAGCTAAGGGGTACCAGCTACTCCTCCCCTCTGGCAGGTGTCACACAAAACAGACCTGTTTTCTGCTCTTTTTATATTTCAGAAGATGTCAGCAATCAGATTTATTAGTGATGTCTCTTGATTTTTAAATGTGGCAACTGCTCAGTTTTTCTCTTGTTCGTTTTTATAGCATTGGCCGGGCCAATTTTAGTCCTGCATTCTTTTGATGCTCCATACAATAATGATCAAATTGCCAGAGGTCTGCTCAGAGGACCGAGTCCGCTCCTCTCTTTCTTCCCAGCCTTAATCTGAGGCCTTTGGTGCTTCTTTGCAGCTTTTGCTATTGTCTTTGTCCTAACAAAAGTACAAGGGGTCCTGCTGCACCCCATCCAGCCATCACCCCAGTCCGAAGCTGGCAGTGCAGGCAGCTTGTCTTACAGGTATGCTGCAACCAAGAACTGGAAGATTGCAAAATTCTCTGTTAAAAACTCACATTTTAAAGACTTGGGGATCAGTGACCAGGAAAGGGCAGAGCCTGGATTAGGAGTGGGATCAGCAGGAGGGTGCAATCGCTGGGTGACCAGCTTCGGGGTCTCAGGGGTGCAGATCGGGGCTCTGCCCTCAGCAGCCCTTTTCCCCAAGGTTTGGAGACAGGAAGAGACCTGATGTCCCGCTTTTGATGCTGAAAGTATTTTAGGTGTACAGGTAAACAAAATACTGTATCAAAATTAATTTTGCCTGCTTTTTAAATCTGATTAATGCTCAGCAGCCTACACTCGCTCTGGAGCTGGGATGTAAGAGACGACCCTAGGCTGTGCCCTAGTAAAACTTTATTTGCAGAGCAGGCTGGGGTCACATTTGCAGTGGGAAGGAGAGGCGGGGACCTTCCATGGGCGAGTGGAATCCATCTCTCCATCTTGTGCTGCTTCTTTTTGAAAAGTCATTATACTATATGCATGTGATGGGCTTTTCCATACATGGACTGTATTTCAACAAAAGGTGACTTAGGAAGGTTAGAAATGAGAGCTACCCTTGCTCCTCAGTGACAAACCTCTTCTCTCTGGAGGAGAGGAGCCACCTCATTGGTCCCCAAAGATACTTGCTTTCTCCAAGGCCTTGTGACCAGGTCTTACTGTGTCCACATTCATTCTGCACAGCAGCCACCACTTTGGGGGAAATCATACAGGGGCAAGAGTAGAGCTTTCTGGCCATGGGGGAGATGTGAAGGAACAGAAGTCAGTGAAGGCAAAGCATACACTGAATTAAAGCTGTGCATGCTTAAGCCACCAGGTTTCGCCAACTAAAATAAAATTCTAGCTCACCGTGAGCTCATCCTGTCTGCAGAATGAATAAATGAGCTTTAATATGTTGCCATCCGAAAACAGCCAGCCGGAGCAGGACGACTTTTCCTTCTGGGCCTCAGTCCTGACTGCTGTCAAGGCTTTGGTTCGTGCCCCACCCAGACTGAGCCAGGAAGCCTGGTTAGAGGTTGGAGAACTGAGCATCAGGAAGACAGGTTGCTGAGGTTGGGCCTTGAAAACTGAGATGCCTCTGGGCCGGGGAGCCACGACCACATCCTTCTACCCCGGCTCTCGTTCCAAATCTGCAGTGAAGTTGCCCAAAAAGAGCTTCCAGAAGTGGAAACATTTTTAAATAAGTCTTTTAACTTTTCGCCTGTGGATACAGCTGCGTTGACACAAAGCCACGTTTGAGGCGCGAGGTCTCGGAAGCCTGGCACCGCAGAGCGCTTTTCTACTGGGACCAGAGTTGCTGGCTTTGAAGACTGGTCCTGTGTTCAGCTTTATCAATGTGGTACTTGAACAGGACTTTCAGCTGACCTCCTAAAGGAAATAGTTTTAAAAGGAAGAATTTTAAGTCTGCCAAGGGCCAGATAATGGCATGGCCCAGAGAAAAGCCAGCATTTTGTGGTTTTTATATTAAAATACAAATCTCTTAATGGCTCAAAACAGCAGCCTCCAGAAAACGTGAAGTTTAGTGTATGAGCCTGAAAGATTTTAAAGATCAACATCTTCCCTCTTTGTTCCTTGTGATTTACCCAAAAGGAACAAGCGCCTTTCTCCTGAACCGCCTCCATCTAGTTCTGGTTTTATTCAAGTGACTGCTCACATTGAAGTAAGTTTCAGGGTACCCAAAGTGTCCGTGCTGAACTGCAGGCCTTGGACCTGTACTTTCTGCCTAGCCAGATGCTCCATGAAAATGTCTTGAGGACCAAGCCACAGACGTGGTGGGCCCGGCCTCCTGCGTTCCTTTCCCGTAGATTACGGCTTCTGCTTTGAGCGGCACACTGCAGGTTTGTCTTCTTTTATTAATGAAATGGTAGTAATTTAAGGTAGGGTATAATAGTTCAGCGCGTGCACATGATGTGTAAATAAATGGGATTAGGACAATTACCGTTTTCATCTTCTCAGACTTCTGTTATGTATGTGTGTCAGGAGCTGTTAGATTCTTGTTTTGTGATTATTTTATAACATTGTATAAAACGGGGTATAGTTCAGGGGGAGGGCATGCACTTAGCATGCATGAGGCCCTGGGTTCATTCAGGTTCCAGACAGAGAGAGAGAGGAGAGGGAGGGAGGGTTAAGAGGAGGAAGAGAGAGGAAGGGAATAGGAGGGGAAGAAAGGGAGGAAAGAAGAGGGAAAGAGGGAGAGGTCTGCAGGGCAGAAGCAAGGGGACCAGGGCCTCTGGTTGATTCCAAGCAGGGGACACCAGAGGACGTCCTAGGTCAGTCCATGGAGGTGTAATGCCATGTTCTCACAAGACCATTGGCCACCACGGTCATCACGTCCTCTGCTTGTAGGGCAGCACTGCAGGGTGGGGCAGGGTGGGGCAGCACTGCCCCAATCTGCAGTGCTGCCCCAGGAGGTGGAGCCACAGCAGTGGTGAACAGAGGGATCCTGCCGCCCTGTGTCCACCAGCAGCCATCGGGTCAGTCGGTGAGAAGTGTTACTCATGCAGATGGGCACCCAGGAGGCTTTTAATTTGGATTTGTCTGAGTAATAATACTGAATAATATCTCAGACAGGATATTCTCTACTTGCAGATTCCATTCAAGTCTTTTGATTCTTAAGCTCTTTCTGTCTTTTTTGTATTGGTTTTCAGGGATCTTTATATAGTTGGCCCATAAGTTCCTTATACTGGGTGTGGTCACACGCACCTGTAGTCCCAGGTACAGGGGAGGCTGAGGCAGGAGGACAGATTGTGGTGGGAAGATCTCTTGAGCCAACTCCTTGAGCCAAGGAGTTGACAGTCTTGACAATAGAGCAAGACCGTGTCTTGGCAGAAAGCTATCTGTCTCTACAATAGATTTGCCTGTTCTGTGTTCTTGCTTTTTAATGGTACATACTGTCGACTATTGTTCATTGTTTTTATTTTGCTTCATTGTTTTTATTTTGAAAATAGATTTTACTTAGCGGGTACTTTTTCATGTCTTGCCTAAAACATCTTTGCCACTCCTTCTATTTCTGTTGTCCACTCAGCTGAGTGCTGGACTTAGTGTAACCTCTTAAATAAGGAACATGGGAATCAGGTCAGGCTAAACTTAGGTGAAGGGTTGGGAATGTAGCTCAGCGGCACGGCACCTGCCTGGCAAGTGCAAGGTCATGAGTTCAATTCCTAGTACCAAAAAAAATTTAAAAAATCTAGGTGAGGCAGAGAGTGTGAGTTAAAGCACGCTGGCGAGGTCAGCGCATTTGCGTAATAGACTGAAGCAGGAAGGGAGAACGCTGTCAGATGTTTGGTCCAAGGGGACCTAAAAGGAAAGGCACGCCCTGGCTTTGGGGTTGGGTGTCCAGATGGCTAAGAGGATCACAGTCCAGTCCATGCATCCGTCCTTTACTCTGAGCCTGTGATGAAAGGTTTGGTGTCGCATGCACGGAACCAAACCCCAGGCTCACAGCGTCCCTGTGTTTCCCAGAAACACTGACAAACCAGTGAGCTCCCCTTTATGGGATGCCATGCTAATAATGTCTGGTGGCCCCTGTTTTTTAGGTTCCTCAGAAACCATCCTCTGAATAGCCCTCCCCTGACCACTGTAGGAAATAAAAGCCCTCCTGGAATAACACTCGCCCAGCCCTGACCCTCGGACTCCTCCCCTAGTCCCTGTAACTTTTCCTAACGAAGATCAATGTCAGCAATTCCATGATCTCATCTGTTTTCCTGCCATCCAGGCAGAACTTGGATCTGCTTCTCATAACAAAGCCTGGCAGGCTGGACTGACCTAACTGGGCAGCAGGTCCAGGACCAAGTGGGGGTGGTGGAGGCACAGGAAACACAGGGGCAGCGGCCAGCTGTGAACTCTCTGCTGCTTGGGTCTTTCTGAGCCTTTTGTCCTTAGAATCCTAGGGTAGCAGGGACAAAGTAGCATTCCCCGAGAGGTGGAAACTGGCAGGATCAAGATGGGAAGTATCCATCCATCTTCCAAGGGCGATGAGCTGCCCTCGGCCTCTACTTGCCAGGACAGATGCCCAGCTGCAGCTGGAAGAGGGTTCCTGGGAGTGGATAAGCCTGGCTGTGATTTGGGCTGCATCATGTTGGGCAGGGCAGTGCCTCTGTAGCAGGAAATGCCCCCCGCCCATACACTGCCAGTACACTTCATTTGCCCAGGTGATAGTTCCTGTGCCAGTTCTGGTTGCTTCTGTCTCCTAGAAATGGCTGCCACTGTGACACACAGCTGGTCACTATGATGCATACTATAAGAACCAACTGCCAATGTACAAGCCATTCTGCCTCTATGCTTCCTGCTTGCCCCAGACCACCAGACATTGGGACCTAACACTTTGAAGGACAACTGATTCCTAGTCAGTGCCCTTTTGATGTTAAATAAATCTGCCTCCAAATCCTGGGTGTCATCTCGGTGTTTCTGCTTCCCACTGTATCTCCTTCCTCAGGGACAGGGCACCAAATAGCCAGTATGTAAAACAGTTTTGGGGGAGAGGAACAAAACTTACTCTTCACATTTAAAGTGCAGGTGGATCCCTGAGCTGTGAGATCTGTGCCCCTAAAGCTGACTAGGGGGCTTCAATTAGGGAAAGAAGACTAAGAGGTTCACAGATGGTTTTGTAAAGGGCGAGAGAAGTTATTCTGGATGCTCCAGGCTTGTGGACCCCCTAGGTCCCTATTTAGTTCGTAAGTTTGTGTCCGCCTCCCTGGAATGATGGAGGAGGCCACAGCTGAACTTCCATGAAGGCGTTTAGTTAAGTTTGCCCCGTGAGCAGCCGAGCTCTTCCATCAAACAGCTGTCTGCTTGTGGTTAAGACTTTCCTGGTTCCAATTACAGCCAGACAGGGTTGTGTTTGGAGACGCCCGAGGCCTGGTTCTGTGAGCAAGGAAGATTTCCAGGCAGGCTGTTTTGCCGCTCTCTCCTGACTTCTCTTGACCTTCCCCTCCACTGCACTGACTTTGGCCAGAAGGCAAAAGGACCAAACACCTTGGTTCCAACCAAAGTAGGACAGAGACCAGAGACCCATGTGGCTGCTGAAATACTGTGCCCTCAGACGAAAGGTGAAACTGGCCATTGCTGGGGACGGTGGTGCCCGTCTATAATCCCAGCACTTGGGAGGCTGAGGCAGGGCATCACTGCAAGTACAAAGCCAGGCTTGGCTACACAGTGAGTTTAGGGCCAGCCTGGAGCACATAATGAGACCTTGTCTCAAACACAGACCACTGGCCACCATCTTTACAGATCTGTCAGACAGTCATCTCTAGAGCAGGTCTCTGCCAGATTAATAATACTTATAAATGGCATTTGGATGGCTTTATTTTGATATTTTGAACACTATTTCTTAAGATTGCCTGGCTTTACCTTGACATTTCTGTAGCAATCTACCTGGGCCACAAAACCTTAGCAAGCTTTGTTTCTTCTTTGCCATGTCAGTGTCTGAAAGACTACCCTGAATTAACTTTTCCATCTAAGACACTGGGGAGCCAGGCAGCTGTTGTAAATGTGCCCTGCTCCCTGAGTAGGTGACCTTTTCAGTTCCCCTGGTGTAGGTGCTGCAGCCACAGCCAGGAGCACTGGATCAGCCCAGCATCCTGGAGTAGCCCCACATGGTCTCTGCCATGAGACAGGGGCTTTGTGTCTGGAGGACATAATAATAATGCAGTGCTCTGTGCATTACAGTCATGTGTTCAGTTACTTCCCAGGAAGTTGCTGCTTCAACAAGTGCAATAGAATCATGCCTATGGCCATAGAACAAGTGTATGAAGATGTCTTTGGTGCTGATGGACCCCCTTAGCCTCTGCAAGGGGATTCAATGTGGAAGAATCTACAAGGACTCTAAGGTCAGAGGTAGGGTTGTCCTTAAATCTTGCCTTCCCTCCTTGCAGGGTCATGATACCAGACACCCACAAGTTAAGGCAGAAAAGATTTATTTTGGCTCACATTTCAGTGCATGGTCTGTAGTCAGCTGGCAGAGGGGCCTGGCAGACTCTGCGTTCTTGGATCATCACATCTTGAGGTCCCCACATACAGCCTGATGCTGTCTGGCTGCTCTGCGTTCTCAGATCATCACATCTTGGGGTCCCCACATACAGCCTGATGCTGTCTGGCTGCTCTGCTGGGTGGTGCTGCTCCCTTTGCAGCTGACCCATGTGCAATGCCACTCTTTACTGGGAGCCCTATTTGAACAGGAGTTTGTGTCTCCTGATTGATTCAGGAGACTTGTTTCTGTTTGGGGGTGAATGGCTGACTACCGTGAGGAAACAGGCAGAGAAGATGAGGGGACCAGAAGACGCCCTGAGAAGCTTTCCCCAAGAGCAATTGGGAGGGAGGCTGAGCCTTTCCGACTGCCCTGGACATGTAATCATTTGGTGATGTTTATACTGTTCAGGCATATTTTGTAAAGGCCAGACAAAAGAGAGAGGGAGGATTTCTAGAATAAAAATTATACTCTGTTCAAAGTAGGCATATCATTATCTGCATCGAATGTAACATGATATCTTAACACTTCTGCAATTCACAATATTCTGTCATCTGGAGTAGTTACTTTTCTTATTGTTGAGACAGAATACTTGACACACAAAATTAAAGAAGGAAAGATTAATTTGGCTTACAGTTTGTGGAGGTTTCAATCCATTATCGGCTGGCTCCAAGGCAGGGTGGCATGGCAGATGGGCAGCTGTTCATGGTGGCAGGAGACAGCAAAAGCAGCTAGAGAGGGAGAGAGGGAGAGGGAAGGAGGAAAAGGGAGGGAGGGAGAGAAAGAGAGAGAGAGAGAGAGAGAGAGAGAGAGAGAGAGAGAGAGAGAGAGAGAGAGAATGAGTGAGTATGGCTCTTTCTGTCCCTTATATTGTATGCAGGCTACCAGCCCTAGGGTGAGTGTAACATTCACATCCTTAACCCCAGCACTGGACCATGAATCAGTCACAAACTTTAGATTCAGCTGCCTCTGAAAAGTCCGCCCCATGTCTTCATGAGGCTTTGTGTGGAGGCGCATCCAGACGTGAACCATAACAATGTCTGTTTTCCTCTCTGTCTGTCTGTCTCTCGGCTACTCTCCAGGATCTCACTGTTTAGGGAAGGGTGGTCTTGAACTCAGTATGTAGCCCAGGCTTGCCTTGAACTTGCAGGGATCCTCCCCCTTCAGCCTCCTAAATGCTGAGATTACAGGTGTGCACCACCGTGCACATTCACGTAGCAATTTTCGTCACTCTTAACTGGAGAATGTTAGTTACACTCACAAAGAATAGTGGTGGTTATTTAGATTGTATTCAAAATGTGTTCATGTGGGGGGTTTTTTGGATTTTGCATTGGCACCTGTATTTGCATTTGTTGTAACTATAAGGCCAATCAAGCAGGCTTCCTCCTTAGGGCTCTGTGGAAGGAGCCCTGAGCCTGCCACCGAGAAGATTCATACAAGGCATATACTTGGGGGGGAGGGGGGAGAGACGTCTTGGGAGGCAGAGGGAGGACAGCTGTGGGAGTGTAGGTCACATGTATGCGTGTGCACGCATGTGTGTCTCCGGCTGTTGTGATTGCTATAGTTTGGGCAATGCCTGCAGAGCCAAGGCCAGGCTCAAGTACGGCTCACTCTCTGGGAGGTGGAGGAGACGCAGACTGGAGAGCTTCCAGCCTAGCAAAGGCTTCCAGCCCGGGTCCCCACACTGCCGCCTCCACGCTAGACACCACGGAGAGCCGAGGGGGAGAAAGGCCGGTGGGCATGCGTGTGCACCCAGGCACCAGTGACCTGCTGGGATGGCGGTGACAGCTGGGACAGGCGCGCTGCTGGGGATGGCTCTCCTCTCTGCCCCTGGGCGGTCCCCGCCTCTTAAGGAACCCCAGGATCCTGCCCGGTGGGCTCGGTTGCAACGCAGTGCGCAGGCGCGAACTCTCGGCTTGCGGCAGCCACCTTGTTAGTGACATGCACGACCCGGGGCTCCAGGTCTCTAGTGTTCATTCAGCAGCGCTGCCGGCTGCTGAGGAAATTGTTTCATCTCCCAGAGGTTCGGATTCTGAATTGCCGGGACTGGACCAGGACAGGGCGGGGGTGGGAGACGCTTGTGGAGAAAGGGGCAGGGTCTGGCGGTGGGGGACAAGTGACCACAGCTTGATGTGGGAGTGGACAGCGAGGGCCATGATGGGGAAGCAGGTCCCCTCCCCAAGCACGCGGGCCTCCACACTGAGCTACAGCCCCAGCCCTTTATTTTTTAGTTGAGATAGGGCCTTGCTCAGTCACAATAGATCTTACTAATTGATATGTAATATATTAATCAAAGAGCAGCTGCTATGTTTCAATAAAAGTTCATTTAAGAAGGCAGATGGGCCAGGCATGGCAGAGTGCCCCTTTACTCCCAGCACTCCGCAGGCTGAGGCAGGAGGCTTACTGAGTTGGAGGCCAGCCTGGGCTACAAGTGAATTCAAGACCAGCCTGACCTGCAGAGTGAGACCCTGTCTGAAAAAAAGAAAAAGGCAGATAGCAGGTATATTTGCCCAGGGGCTTTCTCTATGCGTCCCTGACACAGGTAGTTCCAGAGACTGAACACAGGAGAGCTCCAAACTGGCCACTGCCCACAGGGCAGTAAACGCTGGGTCCAGAGTGCAGCTCGCCTCTCAGTGCAGTGCAGAGGTCCCTGCGGAGTCTGCAGTTTCTGCAGTGAATGGAGTTGGAGAGGCCTCCCCCTCCTTATCTCCTGCGAGTACCACGTTTGCAGACTCCCCGCTTACCATGGGGTCTGTGTCCCCAGACTCTGCAGTGTTCACTCTTGGAGCTGGCGCTCGCAGCTTCCAGCTGCACCTGGTGAGGGATCTCAATGCTGGCTTCCGCTTGCACCGGAGGACAAGGGTCTGCTTTGTAGTCTGTTTCGTGCCACATTCTGCGCATTTTTGTGCTCTGCCTGTGCGGCTCTGCTGTGGTGAAGGTGCCCTGGAGAAGCATGGACAAGCTGCCCGGGGCCCCCTGCTCCAGAGCCACTGTGTGCTCATGGAGGAGTGTTTCTCCCAGGGCTGGTTCCAGTGCTGTGAGCAGGAGCTCGGTACTAGAGAGTCAGCTGCATCTTAGAAGGTTCAGACAGGGAGATGCTGGGGTCCCTTAATGCCGGCAGGGACTAGAGCTGGCAGGGACCAACCCCGTGTCTGCCTGGGGAGCAATGGTCCTGGGCCCACTCAGTTTCTGAGGGCTGTGACCATAGAGGACAGAGTCCCGTGATGTACAAGCGCTGGCTGTAACTCAGTCCTTGAAAGGAGAGCAGAGGTGGCCAGAGGGTGCTTGGCGTGGCACAGCAGTGGCTCTTGCATGAGGGTTCTTGGTGGCAGCTGTACAGCCTTCCTTCTTTGGGGCCATCCCCTGCCTGCCTCCTGCGTTTCCTTCCTGCACCCTCTTCTCCAGCCCCACCTGCCTCAGCCTCCCCAGGAGGCAATTTGGGTGCTGGTGGACCTCGGGTCAGAGGGATCTGAGGCTGTGTGCAGCAGGAAGACTGGGAAGTTGCCTGGGACCCAGAGAGCAGGGGGTCCTGAGTACCCAACATGGGGGCCCAGGATACAAAGTCCTCAGACTGAGTGGTGAGCAGGGAAGCAGAATGCTGGGGTAGGACTCGTCTCAGTCTGTCTCTGTGCTGATCACACACTGCCACAGCCTGAAGATGTTACAGAGCAAAGAGTTTTATTTTGGCTCACAGTGCTGTCCAAGGTTGAGGACCTGCATCTGGTGGTGGCTTTTCTTGCACGGGCACCAAGAGGAGGATAGGAAGCCAGAACACACACTGTGTGTGTGTGAGAGAGAGAGAGAAAGAGAGAGAGCACGTGCACTCTAGCTGCTAAGCAGGGGCTCTACTGCTGAGCCACACCCCAGCCCTTCCTCTTCTTATGGATCTACTAGTAAGCTCCGGGGTCCCCACCTCATGACCTTTTCTAATCCTTGTCACTCCTGAAGGGCCCCACTCTAACACCAGGGTTGCATACAGTGTCACCTGCAGGGATTAAAGCCAGCACTGAGCCTGGGGACAGTCACCCAAGGACAGTCACCCGGCATCTGAGCTCAGCAGGACTGGCTTGTGGCAGAGGTCTGTCAGAGGGATGGGACGATACAGACCCATTGCTGTCCAAGGCCTGAGCCTACAAGGCAGGAGGTCCGGTCTCTTCCTGGGACCCAGCTCGTCCTTAGCAGGAGAGGGCGCAGGACTGCAGGGAAACGGAGTATGAAGTAGAAAGTCAACCTCTGAAGCTAAATTTGAGCACAAGAAACCAGAAATGAGCACCTCTTGTGCCTTTTTGCAGATAGACACAACTGAGTCCAGGATAGCAGGCCATGAGGCGGAAAGAGGCTTCTGCAGACCCTGAGTGCTTTGTTTTTGTCTTAATTTTTATTGGGACCAGGCAGAATGAATAGGTACCATCCAGAAATTATGTACAAATCTGCTGGTGGAATAATTTGGTTTCTGTCTGCTCTCTCTGTGCACCTCGATGAAACTTTAAGGGGTTGGAAAATAGCAATTCGAAGACAGAAAATGTGAAATAGAGAGGAAAGTGCTATTAGAGAAACATACCTGAGAGAAGAGAGGACACCCCCCTCCATGGAGAGTGGGGCTGGGTGCCTCGGGCAATGCCCCTTCAGACAAATACCAGCTGGGCTCCTGTCCCCAGAACCTTGGGTGTCAGGTCTGGTGCTTCTTATGGGATCAGGCCACTGAGGATGTTACAGGCGGAACCAACTAAACATTGAAGAAGATTAAACTCTTCTGGCTTTTAAGAAAAACCTCCTGCAGAAGAAGTGGCTAAAGTGTCCAGGAAGATAAAAGTGCTCCCTTCTCATGTTCCCCTTGGCAGTAGACAGTATCCCAGCCACTCAAAGAGAAAGACTTGTTTTACTGAGACAATCAATTGGCTTTGGGATTATCTCAAGTCTGAGATTCTCTTCTCTGCAGCAGTCTGAGGTCCCCAGAAAGGTAACTGCAAAGGTCACAAAGCCCCCAACCCCATGGAGAGCAAGCTTGTCCCCCTCCATCTCTCACACAGGGCAGGTGTGCTTTGACTTTCAAGGTGACGTTGCATGGAGAGGAACTGGGATGAAGACCATGTAGTTTCAAGCTCCTTACATAGTCTAGAAGTTATCCTCTGCCCAGAATTTAGCAGGCAGGCTTTCCTATTCTGAGGTCCTCTCTTCAGTCTGCTGTGGGGAAGCCTTTTAATTTGATGATTCTATTTGTTGACTTGTGTGTGCCAGGGGTCAGGCCCCTCTACTGGGTGCTGGAGATAGACTTCTTGCCCCTTATCTGCAGGGGGATGTGTTCCCACACTCATGGTGGATGCCTCAAACCTCAGCCAGCCCCACACCTGTGCACACGATGGTTTTTCCTGGGCACCCTCAAGTATAAGAACTCCTCCTGTATTCACTAAGCACTTGGCCCACTTTTTGCAGTTCGAGGAGGTGTAACTGAGAAATTCCCACATATTCTCTTTCTCCTTCTTTTCAGCTTCAGGTAGAAGACTTGTGTAGATGTCAGCAACCTTGGTATAGGGTTACTTTCCTTTCCTTAAACTGAGAACATCTGCTTTTTCACTTCCTCAAGGAACATGGTACGGCTCCTCTTTGAACTGCTAGCATTAATGCCCTTACACTTTGGAGCCTCCACGAAAACACAGTGATTGAACACAGGAGCTGGAGCACCGCGTCTGCCACCCTGAAAACTGAGAGGGCTGCTAAAGGCAGTAGCTTGCCCTGGATAGAGGGCTTCATGACCCAGCTGAGAATACTCATAGTTGCATTGTGCTAGTCAGGATGGTGCATGCTTAAAAACTTATGAGCTGTTTATTTCTCTTTCATATTTGCAAACCTTGGTTGAGCTCTGCTAACTGAAATCAGAGATAAAGTAGAAGTACTATATTACTACAAATAAACAGATAGGATCCCTCATGTCTGCTTAACTAAAGAAAATCTTTCCTTTCCTCTTGGGCCTCTAAAGAAATGAGACTCACTAAGTCCAAAATAACAGACTGAACACACAAATTCCTTCACGAAAGTGCCACTTAACTCGGTTAGGATAACAGCCAGGCATGGACCGTGGCCCACAAGTGACCAGTACAGTGGTTGTGTGGGTAAAGCACTGGTCCACAGATCTATAGACCTTCATTGTGCTTTTTATTTCTCCTGTGTGTAAAGAGTTAACTAAAAGCAACCTCTCCGGAGACCCGTGGCTTTGAATTGGCAAATTCAGTACAAGCGGTAAATTGGAGTTTTTTCTGCGTATCCACTAGAGCTACTCATTAAACTCTTGTGAATGCTGCCAGACGGTTGATGTCATGTGGGGAGGTTGAAACCCGCCGTGGTAGAAGTATTTACACCACAAAATAGGCAAATGTAAAAACTGGAGGCTTCTAGTCTCAAGAAAGCCAGCTGCTCAACATTTTCTAGCACATCACTGACTTAAGGGGAAGGCAAATATTTTAAGAGTAGAGTAAAAAGTTCGTATAGTGTTTAACAGGTGATGGATCAAAGGAAGGGGGAAAGCCTGGGGTGCAGCACAGGGGATGAGCGCTTGCTTCCCGTGCGTGACGTCCTGGGTTCCATCCCCAGCACTGTGAGATGGAGGGAGGGAGAGAAGGAAAGACAGAGTGACGGATGGAGAAACAGATGGACACAGAGACAGACAGACAGAGACAGAGATAGAGATGGAGACAGGAGGAGGGGAGAAAGAAAAGAACGAAGGGAGAAAAAGAGAAAGAAGAAAGAAAAGAAGCAGAATAGCCCATGACATTCCGGGCACCATTTTCATATCATAGTGAGGATCCCCCCGCCCCAAAACTTCTTTCGGGAAGGAGGTCATCACCACATTTTGGTTTTACATAGTCCTTTGGGCTTTTTATGTTCTTTACTCTTTACCAATAGCATAGACTATTAGTAAATAAAACAAATATATTAGAAGAAGAAAGTATTGAATTTAGAATTACACTTAACCATGCTAGTCAAGAGTGTTCATAGAGTACTTGAGGAAATTGCTTTTATTTTTCTACTTATTTGAGAATTAAAAAATATCCACTACTGCACATATTTCCTAATGAAACTGGTAAAACTGCACCCAGTGTTGCCATCCAAACCCAGCCTCGGGAGTTATGTGTTGTTTGAAATTGTGGACAATGAAAAAAGAGGGCCTGAGAAAAATAACACTTCATCCGGGCGTGGTGGTGCACACCTGTTATCCCAGCCTTCTGGAGGTTGAGGCAGGAGGATCACCGTGAGTTCAAGGCCAGCCTGGACTACATAGCAAACCCCTGTCTCAAAATACAAAAAAGAGGAGAAAGAAAAAAAGAAAGAGAGAGAGAAAAAGAGAGAGAGAGAGAGAGAGAGAGAGAGAGAGAGAGAAAGCAAGCAGAAAAAAAAGAAAAGAAAAACAATGCTTATAGAAAGAGACCTCACAACAAGTAAGGCCAAAATTCAACAGAAGCATCAAATAATCTTACAGATTTGAGACGCTCAGCAGGGAGCCCAGAAAAGTGGGACTTTGTGTGAAAATAATGAAAGCAGCTGCCTTGCAGAATAAGAACCTGAAACAGTCAAGTCTCACAAGGACAAAAGTCTGTCCAATCAATCATATTTCTGAAGTAATGTTTACAAGGAATAGAGTTTTATCTCTGAAAACTATTTTCCATAAAACTAAAATTAAATGAATATCCATGTGGAAAAATGAAGACTCTTAGCCTTCTGCTTTGCCTCACACACGAAAGCTATTTCAGTGTAGCTCGGAGTCCTATGCATGAAAGCTGACACTCAGCCTCTCAGAGCAATGGTCAGGGCCGGGCTGTAGCTCCCAGGCCAGGCCTGCGCCTAGCATACCCACAGCCCTGGGTTCAGTCCCCAGCACCACAAAAAACAAAAGCAGAATAATCTATAGAGACATAGAGAGCTTTAAACTTCCATATTAAAAAATAAAAAGGTGTTAGGTGTGGTGGTGCACACCTGTAATCCCAGCAGTCCAGAGGCTGAGGCAGGAGGATCACGAGTTCAAGGCCAACCTGAACTACAGAGCGAGACCCTGTCTCCAAAATATCAGATATACATATATAAATATACAAAAAGCTGGAAAATGTTTTAATCTGCTCAGCTACACTGTATAAAAAAAATGGATACAGGAATTAAAATGGCTCTCCTTGTACTAAGTCACCTCACCTAGATGCCACCTGCAAGTTCCATTCTGGTGGAGCTTTCTCCATCTACACCGCTTGATTATTCCAAGCTCTCAGAGTTCAACATCTGATGGGGTGACCCTGACATTTTAAAGCTCCTCCTGCTCTGAGAACTCATGGTCTCCTCTGTCCTTCAGAAGCTGCTCTGATCAGAGCATATTTCGTGGAGGAGAAAGAATGTGAATCTTCTCAGGCTTCCCAGGCTCCCAGCTGCACTATCTGTGTGCTGGGGTTCAAGGTCTCCCCCACCCTTATCTGCTCCCCATAAAAAGAGCTGTGGTAGGGCTGCAGAGCTACTTTCAAGCCCAAGCCCTCTCTGGCTTTTGAGTTTCTGACAGAAGATCCGTTTACCAGAGCATTGCAGCCCAGGTCTGCTGGCCCTGCTGGGGAACGAGGCAGTGGGCAGCACTCACTGTGTATCAGGTGCAGGACCAGGTGTGCTCAGGGCAGGGTGGCCGTAGGGTTGCCCAGGAGTGAGGTGGACAGATCTGGGGTCCCTGGAGCCCTGGAGGAGCTTCTTTCCTGTCTAGAGAATCCCACAGAGCCAGCAAGTTGCAGCCATGCAGTGGTGACCAAGGGAGCATGATATGAACTTGATGCCCCATGTTCTAGCTTTGTGATGTTGCTACAGGAGTTTGGATCAGGGTCTTCCAAAGGCTCAGGTTTCCAGGACTGGTCTGGGTTGGCACTATTGGGATACGCTGGCATGTTTAGGACATGGGGCTTAACAAGGCATCCTTAAGAATTAGGGTGATAGCCTCAACAGGAAGCATGAACTCTGGCCCCTTTTTTCCCCTTTTTGTTTTCTGAATGATGAGGTGAGGGGTTTTGCTTTATGGTACTCTCCTGCTATGATAAGCTGTCTAGCTAGAGGCCCAAGGTTTTAGACAGGAACCTCAGGAACTGTCAGCTCTAGAGCCTTTTCTCTTTGTAAGTGAATTAGCTCAAGTACTTTGCTATCGTAATGGAAGCTGAAAGGCATGGTTGCCAGTTGCAGCAGACACTGCCAAGTTCTTCCACTGCCTCTTGGGAGCTTAGCACTCCTGTGCATGCCAGCCTGGTTTCTAAGGGGCAGCTTTGCCTAAAGCTATCTTTCACCACTAGGTGAATTTAGGCCATGAGCACTGGTTGGAAGTTCTGCTGAATGAGTGTCTCTTGGGGGCCGCTGTCAGTCGGTGACTGGAGCACCTGAAAGACAGACACGCAGATTCCTCAGTCCTCTTTGGGGGTAACTCTGAGGCACATTCTGCACTAGCTCCCAGCATTCCCCTAGATCTCATTCACAGTGATCGCTCACTTGGAAATGCACATTGTGCGCTGGTTGTCTTCCCTGCCTTATTTACCTCTGTCTCCCCAAAGAGCATTCCCTGAAGTGGCCTCTGTTGCACTACTAGAACATGAGTCCCTGCCTCAGGTTCTGTGCAAAGAAAGTTAACTAAAATTTTTAAAATTTTCTGAGTTGAGTGTGTTGGCATGAGCATGTTAGGCAGCACTCGGAGACTGAGGCAGGAGAGTCATGAGTTCAAGACCAGCCTGGGCTACCTAGTGAGGTGCTGTTATAAAACAAGAAAAAGAAAAAAACAATTTTTTTTTAAACAGCATCTCTCTTTGTAGCCCAGGTGGCCCTTGAACTCACAGTAGTCCTCCTGCGTTAGCCTCCAGACTGCTGGGATGACAGGCATGTGCCACCATGCCTGACTAGGAAAAAAAAACTTTAAATGTGGCTTGGAGTATAGCTCAGCAGCAGAGTGCTTGCCTGGCATGCGTGTGTGGGAAGCAGCTGAGCTGGGGATTGACCGTACATTCTGGGCGAGAGCCAGCCCCAGGAGCACAGAGCATCAGAGGGGAGCCATGCAAACACATTTTTAGGACTACAGCAAGACCAGTCCAGCAGGTGCCTGGCCTTGGTGCTCCTCTTTGTTGACTATAGCACAAAGAGCTTTGAGAATGTTTCACTTTCAGTGTTCTCAACAGAACACTGAGACCTTGTACTTCTCAACCTGTCGTGCGTTTTCTCTCCTTTTTATAGCATATAAATAGAGGCAGACCATGCTGGGTTGTTACTGCTTCTCCGTCGTGAGGTCAGGTCCCTCTCAGTCCTAGTTTCCTTTTAGTTTGTGGATTAACAACTGGTGGTCAGCTTGTAGCATCCAGTTAAACTGAATCAGTGTGGTGCTGGGTGTGGAGAGCTGCCTGAGGATTGTTGCCAACAACATAAAAAGAAAAACTGGACAGGGTGATGATGGTGTTACTGGTTTTTCTGGTGAAGCTTGTCACACTAGTTTCCTGATATGAACTCAGCTGTTCTCATTGGAGGAACTCAGCACCTCACTGTTGGTGATGATGGTTTTGGTACTTTTTAGGGGGTGCTCTGGTCCTTGCTTTGAGTAATGCTTCCTGCCTCCGGTGCAGATCTTTCAGGCTGCTTGCACAGTCTGCTGGTGCAGACTTTCCAGTTTCCACCACTGACCTTTGGAACTTCCTAGTACAGATCATGAAACAGACTTGCGTGAGACATTGTCATAGGCTCTAGGCCTCCAGCTGGACTCATGCAGCTGGGATCCAGGCCCTTAGCTGGATTCTTTGGTAGCTGGATTTCTTCTAGTATATAGACGGATTTCCTATATTCTTTTTGTATTCGACTCTTTTGGTGACTACTATAAAAAGTTCTATAAATTGTGTCATATAATAAATTGTTTCCTTTGCAAACCCTGACTAAAAAAGTACCAGTCTACAGTATTTTCTTCATCTCCCATCACCCCCCACTCAGGACCCTGCTGGCTGCGTGGGTTGTAGAAGGTGGCGCCCAGTGTGGGGCCTGAGCACACTGAGGAAACAGCAAGCTGAGATCAGGGAAAAGACCCTCTGAGATTGCAAGCTGCAGGGCAACAGGACTAAAGTTTGCAAAGCATTGAGTAACTGGTTTTTCCCTGCCAAATAACCCTTTAAAGGTCTAGAGGGGTTTAGATAGATCTGTGCTGGTCTGCTTTTTCCCCAGTCCTGCTCCAAGCTGCTTTTTTATTCCCTCTCACATATGTAAATTTGTCATTTCTTTTTTTGGAAACAAACTCAAAAATTTTAGTAAGGTGTGTAGTCTTGGTAGGCATCCCTCTAACCTTAAGTAAAGCTTTGAGCATTTTAGTATACAAAGAATGAACTTTAGATCCTGAATTCACCATTGTTTTATACCAAACAATTACTAAATGTACACCATACCTGGAGTTGCAAGCATTCTTGGAGTGTGTCTTTGTCTCAGCTTGCTGAGTTGAATTCCCCCATGCTCAGGCCCTGCGTTGGGCACCAACTGCTGGGAGCTGTACAACCAGTGGGGTTCTGAGAGGGTGCAATGGGAGATTTACGGAAAAAAGTATTATGTACACTGAAAGAGAAGCTAGAACTGGGAGGGACCTGACTTCTCTGATGGAGAGAGCATGGTCCACTTCTTTATTTATACATGGTAAAAAAATAACGGGAGGCACATGATGGAGCTGAAAGGGCAAGGTCTCAGTGTTTTGCTGAAAATACTGAAAATTAAACATCCAGGGCCGACACCTGCTGGACTGGCTTTGCTCTAGTCCCAGCAGTTTGCTTACATGGCTGGCCTGTGGTGCTCCATGTTCTTGAGGCTGGCCTTGTGCTAGCCCTGAGTGTGTTGTTCATCTCCAGTTCATCTGCTTCCCACATGCATAAAGTGCTGGGCTCAGTTCCCAGACCACAAACAAAATAATTTAAAGTGCAATAGTTAATCTGCAGTGTGGATTCCACCCAAGTAGCTGCCAGATTATGAGCTCCAGTGTAAATAAGCACCCATGTGGACTCTAGCATTGGACAAAGAGGTCTGGAAGGGAAACTAAGCTTGAACACTCGAGACTGACTGCAGATCCTGAGGAAGACTGGAATGGGAGGCTCCTCTGTTCTGGGGTCCTTTGTCCAGCAGCTCATGGCTGGGGATGCCTATACATGGGACAGGAGAAGTCACTACCCATGCAGGCAGGGTTAGAGAATAGACTGCCACAGCTGGGGTGGCACCCTCTGGCCCTCCTCAGCCTCATTGCAGGTGGCCTGAGGCATAAGTCCAGGAGATGCTGCCACTCACAAGAGGAAGCCCCATCTGTGAGCATGTAGAGGAGGACACCAGGGTTTGTCCTCTCCAAATCACACCTGACTTCACACCAGGGAATGAGACCAGTGCTGAATCAGGTCATCAAAGTGGGGGCCCTAGGGTGACCCCTATGGCTGTATAAGAAGAAACTGGAACACATACACAGGCTCCCTCTTTCACTTGAAAGCCCTGTACCTTCTGAGACTGCCAACAAGGAGGCCACTGGAGAGCTAAGTGAACCTCTTTGCTTTAGGAGGTGATCCAGGTATCGTGTTATAGTAATACAGAACAGACCCAAAGCATGGGTTCACGGGATGGTGATTCTTGAGTGGCCCTGGTGGGGCAGGAAGAGTGAGAAGTCAGAATGCCTACATCCAGCTGGCAGAACTGCTGTCTATGCATAGGAGCACAACATGGGCACTGGCCACATGGGCACTGGCAGAGTGTCCGTAGAGTGGAGGAAATGAGAGCTCCCATGTCCTCCAAGGAGGGGAAGGATGGCCACTCAATGGACCTCACCTTATTTACACAGCAGACCTATAAAATAGCACAGAATATGGTTCCTAATTCTCTTTAAAAACATGACTTGGTGGGCCAGGGATTTAGCTCAGTGGCTCAAGTGCTTGCCTGGTAAGCACATGGTCATGAGTTTGATCCTTGGCACTAAAAAAAAAATGAAAAAGATTTTTTAAAAACATAGTTTGGCATAAAGGGGCTGAAGTATATTTCTTTGCTTTTGATTTCTTGCTTTTCCATAAATTAAGTTCTCTTTTCAATGAGAAATTTTCTTTTCTTTTTTTTTTTTTTTTTTTTTGTCTTTTTCATTTTTACCGGTACCAGGGATCGAACTCACGACTGCCTGCTTGCAAGGCAGGTGCTTATGCCGCTGAGCAAAATCCCCAGCCCCTCAATGAGAAATTTTCATCCTCTCAGAACTGTTTTAAAATATTTTGACTGTTGAGTAAGGGAAAAACCAGTGCTGGACAGAGATACAAGACATTTTTTAAAAACTTCTTTTAGAGTCACATAACTTAAATTGCCAAGCCAGAGCCTGGAATAACACTTTTCTGTCCAACTTGTAAAATCCTTGGTAATGCAAAGATAATTATGGAAATATTTTGGAGTCTGTTCTCGGCTCCAATACAGGGCCGCCCTGGACCTCTTCTGCCTTGCTTAGGAAAGACAAGAGCATTCAAAAGAAGGCAGTTTAACCTTGGTGAGCTGAGGCAGAATGGGAGGAGAGAGTCATGGGTCCCAGATGTGAACACGGCTTGGCAGGTGCCGGGCTGAGTCCAGGGATCTGCTTCTGTCTAGTGGAGTGTAAAACAATCAAGATAATGAGCTTTTGCTTACTAACCCTGCAATCTACATGCCCCTCCTTATCACACTACTACAAAGACAGAGTGAAATAGCCATTAGGAAGCTTTCCTGGCTGCCTCTCCTGGGCTGCAGGGAGATGTGAGCCAGGCCCTGGCAAGCTCAGGGTTTTGAATGCCACCAAACACCAGACTCCCAAGGCTCTGTGAGGGTTTGTGCTTGGGACCTAAATCACGGAACCTAGGAAACAGGAGCTGGGGCAGTGCTTGTGAAAGGACACAGTCTCCTGTGGAGGAGTCCAAGAGCTCTGTTATGCAATGTGCTAATAGCAGTTAATAACAAGGTGTGTGTGTTTGACACTTGCAGGGAGCAGATTTCAAGGTTCTCAGCACACCGAGTGCTAAGCATGTGAGGGGCTGCCTGTGTGCGCCACCTGACCCTCACCGTGCCACGGTGCCCAGGTGTTTCAGAATATCCCGGTGCACACAGCAGATGTGTAAGATCATTACCTAATAATTATCTCCTCCCACCCAACTGAGAAGAATGTAGCTCAGCTAAATAAATTAAGAGGAGAAGAATGAGCCCAGCATGGTAGTATACACCTTTAATCACTCTGGGAGGCTGAGGCAGAAAGATTGCAAGTTCTAGCCCCGCCTGGGCAATTTAGCAATTTAGTGAGACCCTGATTCAAAATAAAATATAAAAAGAGCTGGTGATGCAATTGTGTATCCTGAGCTCAATCCCCAGTACTGAAGAGAAGAAGAAAAAGGAGGAGGAAGAGGAAAGGGACACCTCTATACAATTGCACGTCACATTTCTATGGATAACAAAGCACATGTATGTAGGACAGTGGTCCCATAAGATTACACAGCCTAGTGACAGAGATGTCTTGGCCCTGTGAGATGCACAAGGTCCCTGTCGTGGAGCGACCCCCCCTTATACACCCCTCAGACTGTCCAGCACTGACTGGCTAGGCAGGAGCAGAAGTGGGAGAACCTTGTCTAACATGAGATCAGGAAACCAGAGGTCTGGGTTTCAATCCCCAAAGCCAGGCAGCAGCAGGTGCGTTGGCCACAGCAGTGGCTTTACACCTGTGCTCGGTCACCTTGAGAGGAAAGGGTTGGACTGCCTAGGACCAACCTTTGGGGACCCAGTAGTTGCCCTAGAGTAACTGGGAAAGCACAGCATGGCACTTGGCCTGCTCCTCATGGACCCAGCCTGGTGCTCCTGGGAAGCCAAGGTGTCTTCACTTCCTGTTTTCCCTTTCACCCACTGCAGCATCCTGGATGGTCTTTCTGTGGTATAGACAATGGTGTTGTAAATATCTGGAAAGATCCAGGGCATGTTGGACTCAGCTTTCTAAAATCTATTGCTTCACCCTTGAGAAAAACCAAGAAGAGTTTCAGTGCTCTCAGTCTGGAGTTTTCCAGCTTCTCAAACTGCAGTACATTTTGTTTTCAGTCCAGCTGTTACCTAGGTGACGTCTGCAGGGAGAGGTAGGGACTAAGGGTTAAGGGAGAAGTGTTCGTGTAATGTGCTGTGAGCTGTGTCTGGGATTTGGGAAGAAAACTATTGGAATACGCCATAATCTTCTGTGCTCTTCGGGCCTTTATTTGCATATGTTTTGCTTTTGGTTGTGTATTTTTATTAGCACATGTTTGCAACTCATAGTGAATACATTTATCATGGAGACTTGGTACTAGTGTGTTTCTAATTTTAATCTTTTCTACTTCCTCTTCCCGTCCCGTATGTTAAGAACAAGTAATGTCGTCTCCGTGTACCATCTGCGTGGACTGTGGGATGATCCTCAGCTTCCCTTCTGTGGGAGGCAGCTGCTGGGGCACTTGGCCATGCACTCCTATCCTCTGCTACTGTCTGCACCTAGGAGGGACAGTGCCACCTGCCCCTGCCCATAAATTCAGACCAGACATCGAAGTGAGGATAAGTTGAGGTTAAGATGTATGCAGGCATCAGCAGCTATGATGGTTAAACTGGTAGAACTCTGGAGTCCAAAGTAGGCAGAATTCCCTGCGTGTCTCTGTTAATTGAGGGGCTTTTCTATGGAAAACATTGCAACAGCACCAAAAAACATAGTTCTGCATGAGGACTGAAGTCCTGGCTCTCACTTTTCAATTCCTGATGTGCCCAGCCACATGGAATCCCCCAACGAGAATGTCTGAAAGAAAACAGGCGAGAGACTTAGGCTTGGTGTAAAGCAGGGTACGCATTTGGAAAGAGGGTCTGTGCTTCTGGGCCTGAAGAGTTCATTGGCTCCTGAAATTCCCATCCCATTCCTGGCTCTGAGCACAGCACTGTAGCCTGTGTGGAACAGCTCCAGCCTGCACTCTGCTAGTCAGGATGAACCTCAGAGGGCTGGGCTTGGGCTCTATTCTGATGCCAAGCTCAAGTCTGAGCCTCTGAAGCCAACAGGGTGGCTCTCAGGAGACCTTTGGAACTTGGCCTTTGTCCCAGCAGGACCTCAAGAGGGAAGAAAGGCAGGGAAGACACTGCCTGCCCTTTAAAACCATGGAGCTGTGGCTCAGGGCCTCAGGGAAGTGAAGGTTCTGGAAAGAAGGGCACACACTGTGTTGTTTTCTTCTGGATGAGATTCCGGTTGGAGCTAAGGCAGCTCGTGCATCTCTGTGCAGAGGAACAGTGCTCACGTATGTGCCCTGTCTACGTGGATTTATGCTTTTCTGCTTGCTGAGGTGACCCCAGGCCAGCCTCAATGTCTCCTTTGTCCTTCTGGCTCTTGGTTCCTGGCTGGAAATGAAATGACCCCAGTAAACTGCCAGGGCTGCCGTAGTTTCTATACCCCAGCCCTGTACCCTGTTTCCTATTTCCTTTATCTTGGATGGCTGTAGTCAGGGGGTGAGCGGGTCTTGGGCATGTTACTGCAGGCCCTGCATAGCCTCCCAGGAGGGAAGAGCTGGGGACTTTCTGGCTCTCACTGCACCCAGGTGTGTGCTTCCCTCCATGGTGAAGATGGAAGCTTTGTGGCCCCGAGGGAGGGGTTGTTGGTCATGAGGCTGGAGCAGAGCAAACTCCAAGCTCTGGTCACCAGGGGTGAAGCAGGACTGTGCTGTTCTCCTGCCCTCATTCCAAAGTGAGCCCTGCCTCGCCCCCTTAGAGGACAGAGAGAGGGAGGCCCTATACTCGCTGTCCCTCACACTAGCTGACATCTGTAAACAGTGCTGCTGTGGCTGCCGCCTGCCAATCCAGCAGGGATTCCCAAGAATGCAGGGCCCTCGCCTCAGTGCCCTCCTGCTGACCTGGCCTGTGGAGGGGGCTGGCCAGGCTCACGATGACCTCAGCCCATTGCAGAAAGATTTCCTGGGAGACACAGCCCTTCATTCTTCCACCGTCCCGCTGTGATCAGCCACGTTGAATCTCTGAGCTTTCGGGTGGACTGTGGGACATCTCATGTCAGTCTCTTTTGGATTCAGCGTAAGGTCAAGCATAGGCACAAAGCCATCATTATGCTCCCCACCGAGGGTCCCCAGGACCTTCTGCGTCAGCTGGGCTTGGGCTCCATTCCGATGGGGGAGGAGTGGCGAGGTGGGGCACAGTCTAGGAGCAACGCAACAGGCAGGAAATTGGCCTGAAAGGAGGTGGAAGGGCTTTGGTGGGAAATAAATGGCACTGTGTTGTTGACGGAAAAAGATCTTGGCAGGACTGTTGTTGTGAGTGTTCTGCGGCTTAGAAAGGAATTTCCTACAGGCTGGGCTAACCATTGCAAATGTCTCTACCTTCAGGAGTCCCCAGTGTGCAGCAGAGACTTGCCGGGAAGACGTGGACCATGGGCACCCGAGCTCAGGACAAGCGAGGAAGTTTCTTTAAGGTAAAGGGGAGTGGGGTGAGGGCTTTGGGGATTCAGACACCAGCTCTTTCCCTCTGCTGGGCCTCAGGGAGCTGGGGCATCCCAGCAGCTGCAGGGGAACCTGCTCTCCCCACTTGTGGGGATGGCCCACGCTGGTCACCATGTCCTGCAGTGCCACAAGGGCACAGAGAGGCACTGCACCTCCCAGGGCGGCCACCACATCTTTAAATGCAGTGTGTTCAGCTCCTCCCTACAGTTGGGTGATTTCATGGTGCTTGAGGGGAGTTGGACCAGAGACCTGCTAGATCTGCCTTTCGCTGGGGTGTGAGTCACACAAACGCACAAAGTGCAAAACCAAAGATGCCTGGGCCTCCCCTTGGCTGAGTGAATGTTATCTGTGGTGCATTCGGTCCAGCTGCCCCAAAGTTTTTTCAGTGGTAAGAGAGGAACCCATGCATAATGATGGGAACTGTACAGCCTTTCTGTAGAAATTGATGTCAATGGCAGTAGATTACCTTGCTCACCAAGTCAGGTAAGCATTTAAACAGGATGTGTGTTTAGTTAAGACTTGATGATCTTTTCTAATTCACATTTGGGGATTAATTCCATTCTCCATTCTTATAGCTTTTGGCTTTGTTTCCTTTCACTCCCTCTCAAATTAGTGATTACTGTTTGTAGAAAATTTAAGAAATACAGAACCAGCAGGGCATGGTGGCACACAGCTGTAATCCCAGCACTAGGGAGGCTGAGGCAGAAGGATTGCTGCAAGTTTGAGGCCAGCCTGGGCTACAACGTGCATTCAAGGCCAGCCTACACTGCATAGTGAAACTCTGTCTCAAAAAGACCAAAAAACAAACAAACAAAAAGAAAATATAGGGAACCATGTAACAAACATTTAAAAATGGAGGCAAATTGAGCATTTGAAATCTGTTATAAGCAGATGTTCAAAATTCCAAGTCTTGTCTCCAGAGGGAAAATAGTGAGGAAATTGTGACTACATAAAAACTACCCCAGCCATCATCCGTGTTCAGGGGTGTGTTTGCTCTGCTCTGAGCACTCTCAATTGTGAGGATGCGTGGTAAGGATGTGTTTGCACTGGGCACCCCGTTTCCAAGAGAACACGACAGGTGCATTGTGTAAGCTCTTGACTGTACAGAATCCACCAGCAGAGCCAGTTGCTGAAGCAAAGCTAAATTTGTCCCTGAAACGGGACCATCTGGATGAGGTCCTGTGAGCAGCCAACCCAGGTGCAGGTGGGAGGAGGTCTGTAGGACTGGGAGGCTGGCTGGCTGAAGTCCTTCAAGCTGTATCACTGAGGTGGTGAGCCCGCTGGATGGCACAGAGGCTAGGCTGGTGGAGCGAGCCAGGGCAAGTTCCTCGTTGATAAATGAGCTGTTTCCCCAGGAGAGCAAACAGGACAGATTGCCTTGGAGAAACTTCCTGCAGCAAACAATGAGGTTATTTATTGGTTTACAGCCTTCACATTCTGGGCAAATAGATTCTAAAAGAAAGAGTTAAGTGATATTGACACAGATGGTCTCGATTCTCAGTGCTCATAGTTAAGCTCTGTGGTCATCCACACTCTCAATTCTCAGATGGTTTTGTCAGCTTTCATCAAACCTGTGTGACTTGTCCCCATCAGAGAGCAGAAGAGGGGAGGGGAGAATCTAGGGTCCCTGCAGACCAGGCCTAAGCCCTCAGGAACCTGGGCTGCACCCCATGATCACCACCTTCTGATGCTCGGGAAGTGGAGCTGGATCAGACACCACAGAATCTAGTATGAGGAGAAACTGACAGTCAGCGACAGGCCCTGTGCAGGTTTCTTAGGGCAATGGATGTCAAATGGGGCCCAGTCGTCTGCCTAGGCTGACGTCCGATGCGTTCCTGTTTTCTGCACCCCTGTGGAAAGTGTTTGTTTGTTTTTATTGTCTCAGCAGGACAGCGGGTAGAGGGCTTGCCTTGTATTTCTGGGATATATAATTGTATTTCTGGGATACGTTATAAGGTGGAGGCGTGAGACTCCTAAACCCGCTGGGAGCTGGGGGAGCTCTGCTTCATCCACTCTGGTCCAAACTGGCCCGTGGGAAAATGTGCACATAGAGGCTATACAATTTTAACTACTTAATTTGTGATTGTCTGGGTTGAGTTGGTTTTGGTTTTGGTTTTGGTTTTGGTTTTTTTGTCAGAGCTTAAATTGTTTAATTTATTTATATTACATGTTGTATGTAAATGGTGTAGTTGCTATATATGTATGTCCTTTCTCCCTCCATCCTTCACCTTCCTTCTTTCCTTCTTTTCTTTTTTCCTTTTCTTCCCTGTCCCCCTCCCCAGTTAGTTTCCAGCACTAGGGGTGGAGTTATCCTGAGGCTGGAGTAAATTGCCCTTTGGATACTCAGGAGTAATTCTTGGAGGCTGCTTTTCCCGAGCTGGAGTGGAGCTCAGTTGCTGGGATGCTTGGCCCTCAGCCCGTCCTGGGACCCACTGACCCTTCTGTTGTGCCTCGTGCTAGGTGTAAGGGTCTGTGATCAGCCAGGCTCTGACCCAGGCCAGGGGAGCAAAGGCAGAGGCGCTGCCTAACCTCAAACAGCTGGCAGCCTGGCTGCTGAGAAGGATGTTAAGCAAACATCACAGTGCCAGACACATTGTTACCAACCAGAGAAGAAAATTGCTATGTGCAAGAATTGAAAAGGCTCTGAGAATCCATCCTCCAGCTCAGGGCTCCAGAGAAAAAGCTTTCTCAAAGAATGGACTTTGTAGCACGGAGGTGAGCTGCTTACTGTCTGCGAAGGTGGGCTGTGGCCAGATTCCAGGGCCGGTCTCTCAGAAACAGCCCCTTCATCAGGTGTGAGAATTTTGACTGCATGCTTGACTCTTGGTTATTAGACTCTCGGTTATTAGAGAGCTCATGTCACCAGCGGAAGGCACATGTGACCAAAAGGCAGCCCTCGGGTCTTTCAGCATTTCCCTCCCCTCCCTTGTTTGTCTTTCTAAACCACAGCTGCTCACCACCAGGAGCAAGCTGGGGCTTGTGGCTTCCAGTCTGCCCTGGCTCAGGGAAATGACTCATAATAGGTTCGGGTCCTGGGGTGGCCAGATTGCCTGAGCCTTCTGGGACCGCTAAGAAGGTCTGTCACTGGGATCACATCCTGGAAGGCAGGGCCTCACGTGGCCTGTGCTGGACACACATTTTCCACAGTGTTTGCAGCACCATGATTAACTTTTCCCAACCACCTGTGGAAAATAACATCTTCCTGGAAAACATAGGGGGCTGGAAGTGGGGGTGATGCCCTAGACCAAGTAGCCAGCATTGTCTGCATCTGAGTGCCCGACAACTGTCATCAGATTTCAGGGCTGTACTAGAAGAGAGCAATGACCTCAGATAGATGTCACTGCCAGCTGGCGAAGTCCCAGATAGTCCTGAGTTGGAGGCTGGGAGGTGCCCTATCATCTTCAATGCGTCCCCTGAGTTACCTGCGTCCCCATGCCTTCTAGGTACCAGGGACTAACACGTGCTTCTCCAGTTCCCAAAGTCTGCACCTTCTTCCCCCTTCCACGCCTGCTTCTTGCTTAGGTTCTTGCCATCTCCTTTGTGGCTCTGTCCTTCGTTGCTGTCACCGAGCCATCCATCCTGAGGGTTCACCTCACCTGCCCTTGCTGGATCCTGTGCCATCTGCAACTTCACCCTTCCCTGCCTGTACCTGTCTGGCTGCTGCAGCATCATGGCCTACCCTGAGACGCATAGCAGAGGCTTTGGGAACCATGAAGAACAGAGACACAGCCGCTGAGCTCAACCCAGAACTGCAGTGAACGAACAAATGAATGAAGGGCTTTGAAGAAGCCCAAGAGCCAAAGTCTGGCCACCAACTGGAAAAAACAGGAGTTCCCTCAGCTCTCTGCCTCTTCCTAACATTTGAAAAAGTATTCCATTTTCAACTGTTCTGTCTACACAGCACATGTCTGATCCCCCAAACCTGGCCCAGCTGTCCACTCTGGACCTCAGTGAGTGCTAGTGTTTGGCTGTGGAGGATTCTCATTCTGTAGAAATTCATTCCTCTGCCAAAGACAACAATTTACTGTTATGTAATAGTGGATGGAATGGCAGAGGAATGAAAAATGATACTTAGAACAAAAAGTCCCATTTTAGCCAATAACTTCATCGACCAAGTCCCTGTGTGGATCTGTGTGCACCTAACAGATGCCATTGAGAGGAGCCCGCTGGCCTCTGTGGGTTCCAAGCATGTCCCCTAGAGGATGGGAGGGAAACAGCGCCCTCAGGTGTCCAGTGAGTGTGTCAGTCCCTCCGTCCCCTGCTAATCCCAGCACCCTGCATGGGAAGCCAGCCATCAGAGGTCCAGGCAAACCTAAGGGTTCCATACTCATTTGTTTATGATAAATCACAGTGGTGCCTACCGCGGTATTTGGGTGTCTCTTTGGTTTTCCAGAAATAAAATTTTCATAGACACTGACAGCTGCAGGATCCTAAAGGCAGTGCTGTGCCATGGAAATACAGTGTGAGCCACAGGTGTAATTTTAGATTTTCTGGTGGCCAAGTGATAACTGCTAAATAGAAAAAACCAGAAATTAATTTTCATAGTACACTTTTATTTAACCCAGTATGTAAGATGTGTTCAAAAAGACAGTGACAGTGTAATGTTTTTTAATTTATGGAAAAGACACATTGCTGTGAATCCCCTCAGCCCCTCCTTCACTTTGAAAGCACTCATCCCATGTGTGGTTCGGGCTTCTCTTCTGCAGTGGCTCTGGAGCCCTCTTTCCTGAGCATCTTCAGTTTTGCTGTTATTTCTGCCTCAGTGTCCTGAGCTGATCCAAAACACTGACCTTTTGTGGTCGTTTTGACTTTGGGGAGAAGCCAGAGGACCCGTGATGCCAGACCTGGTGAATAAGGTGGCTCAGGACACAACGTCATGGTTTTATTTGACAGAAATCACTGTAAACATTTGAACAGTGAAGGATGATCTTAAAATATGATGAATGTGTAAACTTTAGAATCCATTAGAGTGAAGGACACATCACCATGAATCCCTCTTCAAAGTACTCAGAATGTTCCCTCTCATTCTGAACACACTTAACCCACTGTCCCTCCACTGTGTCTTTTACTGTGTTTAGGCTTTTTTTAAAAAAAAAATTTAAGCATTTTCAGGAACTTTTGTCATCCATTGGATCCAAATGATCATCGTATCAGCGTGTCATGAATATAAAAATAATTAATCAGGTCTTTTACATTATTTTTGATACCATGTCTCTTTTTTAACTGACAAAAAGGTATCTATTTACCGCATACAGCATGTTTTGAAACACGCCTTGTGTCTTTGTTTCGGGCATGATGGCACAGACCTATAATCCTAGCACTTTGGAGGCTGAGGCAGAAGGATCAATGTGAGTTCAAGGCCAACCTAAACTACATAATGAGACCCTGTTTAAAATAGGATACCACGGTGGCTGGTGACTACCATGCAGGACAGCAAAGCCTTGCTGTTTCCTCCCTGCACAGCCCGGGAAGCTGAGATGCCTGTTGCTGTCAGCCGTGGCCAGTGTCCCACCTGGCCACCCAAGGGTGCCCTCTGACTGCTTCCCACTCCTGCCTGCTTTGTGCTGGGAAGCCATCTGGAGAGGTGGAGGGGGCCATGGCTTCTCTTTTGTTGCATGTACATGGCTCCCTCGCACCAGCTGCTCCCAGCGCCCATAGGTGCTGGGTCAGCCCCCAGTGCATGAGTTTCCAAATGGGCCATGAGCTCAAGGGATGCCAGGTCCTGGCAGTGTCTGCAGGAAGCCATGGACTGTGAAGTTCTGTGGGGTGGTGGCTCCCACACACGGTGGCTACCAATTCCCCGAAGGCCGCACCTCCAGTAGCACACTTATCTCTGAGCTCATCTATAGATTAACCCACATGTATGCAACCGTGAATTCTGCCTTAAAAGAGTGTATATGTTCAATGTAGTAGGCAGCCCTGGAAGAGCTAGTTCTAAGCTGGGCAATTAAGTGACAGAGTCCCTGTCCTCTCTTCCGTAACATGAAATGCTCACCATGTGTTGTCCTTCAGCTCAAGCCCCTCAAGTTGGCACAACCTCATAGATGTGGCTGTCACCAGTGGGTCTTCTGGTCCAGGTGACTTGGATAGAGGCAGATTTTCTAGTGTAACCATTATTTAAATGTCTTTGTGTGGTAAAGCACAAAATTCCATGGACAGCACAGAGTGAAGCTGTGAGACCTGTTGCTGGGAAACTGGTCACCCAAACCACAGTGACTTAATCCACACGGTTCTTGAGGATTAGAAGGCCGTGTGCAGCTTTGCTGAGACCTCAAGTTCAGGTCTCTGTGGCTTGGTACTGGACCATCACTCAGGGCTGCAGTCGCAGCTGAAGGCTCAGCCGTGAGGAACCTGCTGACACACTGCTCCCCCCCCCTTGCCCCGCTCCACCACCAGCACAGCTCAGGTGGCTGCCATGTGGTCCTTCCATGGGGCTGGCTGTGGGACATGGCACCTGACTTCCCCCAGGGAAAATGGCACAGATGACAAATGGAGAAGACCACAGCCACCAGCTTTTCTAGACCCCTATGTCGATGCCAGAGCCCATCACTTCTGTCCTGGTCCATTTGTTAGAAACTCTTCAGTAACTAGCTCTCTCTCCAGGAGAGAGGACACAGTGTGGAGACAGGGACTTTGGCAGCTGAAAACCAGCCTTTGGCAGTGTGCCATTGCACACTGGAAACCAGCGTGGTCACAAGGCTGGAAGCCTGCAAGCCCAGGCAGGCCTGGGGCTGGGGTGATTGAGAGGGGCAGCAGGCTGGTAGGATGTGACCAGCACCACCATCCACAGGTGGGCGGCTACCAAGTCCTGCCATGCTTGCTGTCCTCCAGAATGAATGTAGACTGCTGGATTGCTCTGGAAAGGTCAAGATTTTTGTGTAAATCTGGAAATCCAACTATTTTCCAAAAAAAGGAAAACCACACTTTGAAGATCATCTCTGATGCATCGGTGGCCAGGCTGACTCGTGATGGTTCTAAAACATGACCACAGGGGCCTTTGGGGACACTATACCCAGACTGTTGCCATCCACTTCCAGGAGATGCAGAAGGCAGGCAGGCTCTTCCCTTCCTCTTGAACCTCCCTGAGGACAAAGTCACATTATGGCATTCGAGGAGGGGAAGGAGGAGCCCTAGTTTCCCTGGATCTGAGGTCACGAGGGCTTACAGCACATATTCGGGTTCTGCAGTGGCTGTCACCTAGGTCTCAGTGGACCAACACCAAAGGGAACCTGGTTTTCTTCCTCCTTCTCCTCTTCCAGACCTAAGTCCTTTCAGCTCTGTAACTGACTGGGACGCCTTGGGGTGGGCTTTCTGAAGCTTGTTTCTCTGGTTTATTCTTTTACAAAGTATTTGTTTAACTAACAATGCAAATTATACCTATTTATGGGGTGGCATAACATTTTTTCTTGGCAGGAAGAACACTTAACTTCTGTGCTCAACTGTTTTCAGGAATCTAATACATTGTTATTTACTGCAGTTACTATGTTGTTAATGGAGCCTTGGATTTATTCCTAGTCTCAAACAGAAATTTTGTATCTTTTGATTCTCTGACTGTTCCTTCTTTCTCAGAACTCTGTTTCTGAGTTCAACCTTTTAGCCCTTGTCTAAGGAAGGTCATACAGTATTTGCTCCTGGTCTTGGCTTGTCACCTAACATTACTTCCTCAGGGTTTGTGTATGTCATAAACGAAAGAATTTCCTTCTTTTAATACATTCTTACTGGCTTGAATGACCAGTGGTACCCGCATGCCTGTTCCATCAGCCAGCTGTACCACCCAACTTGACTGTCCTGTGCCACCTGATGGGACAGTCCTGCCCGTTACTGTGGGTGGGTCAACGCCTCTGGGCTGTGGCATTGAGGGCAGGCAGTGCCCCACTGTACACAGTCATGGTGGCTTTGTCCTCATCTGTCCTGGATGCTCTAAGGGATGTGAGGTATTGGGCGATTGCAGCTCTAGACCGAAGGCTCGTTTTGACTTAGTCACTCTCCATGGTGACATCTGCCCTTCATCTAAGCCCGGGCGCTCTCTGCACTGGGCTGCATGAGTCCAGAGGATAAAGGTGCAATAGGGTGTTGGGGGACAAGATGGAATGGGGGAAGTTGGTATCTTCAGGGGGTGAGAGAGGCCTCACAACTCATGCTGGGCAGGTGGGGCAGTGTGGGGAACCAGTCACCTGTAATGGGAGATACCGGTGGAGAGGTGCAGCTCATCCTCTGATACTTTCCCCACACCCCTCCTGGAACCCTGAGGTCAAATAGCTCTTCCTGAGCCCTGTCTTCCTTTCCCATACAGACAGGAGAAGCAAGACCAAGTGAGACCACCTGGGCTGGGCCCCCACTGTCACCCACTAAGGTCACTCTGGGCAGTTATCTCAGTCCGCCTTCCTTTCCCCTCCTGGAAATTGAGGAAGAATACTGTTCCCTCTCTTCTATAGCTGCTCTGATAAAACCTCAACATCTCACCCAAGAAGTACACAGCCGGTGCCCATGAGCAGTGGTGACTCTCTGAACTCCTGCCTTGTGGATGGCAGGGTCCCAGCTCCGGGCTCTGCACAGCATGTGTCACCTGCAGAGTTCGAAGCCCCACTGTGTGCAGGAGCCCACTCTGGGGACTCAGGCTACTCCCCAGTGAGTGGGTCCCGTGGTAGTGGTGGCAGAACACAGCACCACCCTCCACTTCCAGCTTCTATTGAATGAGGAGGAGTCACAGGGTTCCTGTCACCAAACTCCTCATGTGGGATCAGTGCTTGTGGGTTCCAGGCTGTCATAGCCCCTCTGGAACAGTGCCTTTGGGGCTGGATGTGGTTGTGACACTGACCCAGAGCAGGCGGTCCCGGTCCTCAGAGAAGAGGAGATGCTGGCAGATCTAGCAAGTCCTTGCAGGTGACATTCCTGTATCTGCCCTGCTGGGAAGCAGCTGCTCTTGAGCCGTGTCCCCAGTGGTTTTCAAATCAGGTCCAGGGCAGTGGCCTCAGCATTCCCGAGGTTCCTGCTGAGCACCTGCTGGAGACCTGTCCATCCCAGACCCATGGGGCCGAGCTAGGGATGGGGCCCAGCACCCTGGCCACTCAGGGGCTCACTGGGTATCTTAGCCACCACTGCGATCCCGCATTTGACTTTGTGACAGAGGCCAGGCTGCTCCGTTGGATGCCTGGCTTCAGATTGCTTTCGGGAAACAGTGACCAGCTTCCCAGAGAGGTCTCAGGCACCGCTGGCTCACACGTGGCACTCAGTGGTCTCTGCCAGTCCTGGCTCTGGGAGGCTTTGGTGCCATGCACCTCTGTCCAATGGTGCCTGCATTCCTGTCCTCTCCCCTGATGCCCCACACTCGATCTGCTGTCACAGATGCACCTTCAGTGGGTAGAAAGATCTGTGGGACAGGGTGGTTCAGCCGTGCCAGACCCGGCACCCATAGAAGCCAGCGCGCCCAAACCCCTGGCCTCCCTGCCTGTCCCAGGGGGCTGTGGACTTCCTGCCTGAGATGGGGGGAGCAAGTGCCTCATTGTGCCGCTGAAGCCTGTGGTGAACCCTGGATGCTTTTGGGGCGCACAATGCCTCGGGTGAAAGAACAGAGGAAGCGTTGGCTCCTGGCTGCACCGAGTGGCTGTGGCACAGCTCCTCCTTGTCCAGCTGTGTTTCTTTGTTTAAAGAAGTCCTGTGTTTGTGACCCACAATGGATGTGTTGCGAGAGTGAGTTTGTGCGTTTGTCAATCCTCTTTACTCCTCCACCCCGACTCCCTCCATTTCTCAGCTGCTTTCCTCTTTTAAAAGGCCTATTTCCCTGTATCCTATCATCCATCCTTTATTTACCTTTCTAAATTACTGATACTTTGTATTTCTCATATAAGAGAAACCACATGATACTTAAGCTTGTGTGTCTGATTTATTTCAGTTAACCTTATGGTCTCAGGTGCATCTGGTTTCCTATAAATGAGTCAAGTTTATCCTTTATCCTTCTGTATGGCAGAGTAATGCCCCATTGTGTGTAAACATCACATTTCTTTATCCATGCACCTGTTGATGGGCCTGTAAGTCACTTTCAAGATTTAGCTCTTCTGAATTGTGCTGCTATAAACGTGGGTGTGCATGAATCACTGTGGTATGATGTCTCCAACCCTTTCAGGAAGATAACTAGAAGGAAAATGGTTGGGTAAAATGGAATTTCCAGTTTTAGTTTTTTAACGAATCTCTATACTGCTTGTCACAATTCATGATGACCCTAGCAAATGCTGTCTCTGTAATCCATTTACTGATTTAATCCCTACAGCATTATTGACCCCATTTTGTAGATAGGGAAACTGAGGTTTCCAAGAGGTTGGGCAGCTCTCCTGGAGCCACTGTATGTGGACTTTCTGAGCCTTGGCCATGGAAGGATTCACCTGTGCTCCTTGGAGCCTCAAGTCATACGCCCCCCACAACCCCGACATGGTCTTGGGCTGGGTGCCTTGGGTCCAGCCTCCCTTTCCTTCACTCTCCTGCTGCTCTGTCCCTCAGCCCTGTTCTCTGCTGACCCCTGCAGCTGCCCTGTCCTCAGGAAACTCTCAGGCTTTCTTGTGTCACACAGTGTCCCATGTCACAAGGTGGGACTGTGTCCCCCTAAGTGTCCTTGCTCAGTGCCACACTTTCCACCGTGTGGGGCCGGGTGTGGGGTGGTACTGACCAGAAGAACCTTGGGCTTCTCGGGTGCAGAAAGCTGGGGGTGCAGTCAGGGCTTGGGATGCCCTGGTCCATGCTAGAGGAGACAAGGTTGCAGATTTAGCAAATAAAATGCTGAGCACACCAGCTACGTTTGAATTTCGGGTGCAAGTGTAATCACAGCCTGGGCAGTGGTGGGAGATACAGAAAGTTACCGTAGTTTGCAAATCCAGAGGTAACCGAGCATCGTGCACCTTAACCATGGACTTGGGAGGGAGCTGTGCATGGTGTCAGGAAGGGGGCCACTGTGATTGGGGTGGGGAGAAGATGGGGACCTGGAGGCGGCCTTGGTGAAGAAAGAGGGGACACTCTTGCCTGCCAGTCATTTCTGTTGAGTGTTGTGCCATCTGTCTAGCTCAGGCCTGTCTGCTGGCATCCAGAAGGCTCGGTGCTTCCACGCTGGGTTGCAGTTTCTGCCCAGGGTCTCTCTTCTTGTTCCCCTGCCAGGTTGTGGGTGCAGGACAGCTGGCTCCTGCAGTCCTAGACACTGGAGACAGCCTTTGGTGCGGGCACTACTGACCCCTAGTGATACCTAGTGGAGGTGCAGCTGCTGGGTCACCCAGCCAAATGCCCACAAAGCTGTGGCACGGAGGTCTGGATCAGCAGGAAAGCTCCAGGCTTCCTTGGCTGTCTCTGCTTCCAGCCTGTAGAAGGGAAGGAAGGAAAGCAGGAGAGACCTCCTGTGTCCAGCCCGCCCAGTCCTGGGCACTTCCTCGGGTAGAGTTAGGGATTCCAGCACTTCTAGCTCTTCTACCAGCACTAGGCTGACACCTGGCCTGGGACGGCAGGTGTGCATGCCTGGCCATACAGCAGGTGTTTACAGCAGCCAGAAACTCCCGAGAAGTTAGCCCGGAGTGGGGAGGCCTTGGCTCCAGGCTTCTGTGGCCTCGGTCACAGCCACTGGCTTTTGTGTTCCTGCGCCCAGGGTGGGTGTAATGTCAGGTAGAAGGGGAGGGCACTGCTGGGGACAAAACTCCAGCCCTGAGAGCATGTCCTCAAGGCTCCACTTCCAATTAAATTATAACAGGCCAGGCACTCTGGGAGGCTGAGGCAGAAGGATTTCGAGTTCAGGATCAGCCTGGATAACTAAGTGACTTTGTAAGATCTTGTCTAGAATAGAATAGAATAGAAATTAGATGAAATAGGTTGGGGAAGCAGCTCAGAGAGCAGGCCCTGGGTTCAATCCCAGGTATCATAGATAAGAAAGAGGCCAAGGGAGAAAGCAAGCAGGCCTGATCTAGTCATCTGCCCATCTCACAGCCTCCTGCAGCCAGGACGCTGGCTCAGTGGTGCAGTCCTTGTCCGGCAGACAGGCCAGCAGGCCCCAGGGTGGGGCCACCTCAGTGGTGACTGCATAAGCATACCCATGCCACATGGAGCAGGGGACGATGTGGATCGTTCTGTGGAGGCTGTCACAGGGATTGTGGTGAGCGGCTCAGGGAAGGCAGGACCCGCAGTGAAGAAGCCAACAGATGTGGTCCAGAGCTGTACTCCATGCAGGCTGCAGCACTGCAGGGTCCCCCGTGCAGTGTAAGATGAATAATATTTGCTCCCAAAACTACAGCAGTTAACTGCAATGGCCCAATGTCGTAACTTGTAAGAAGCTGGAAATCTGGATTTTTTTTTTTATAGGAGTGGGGATTGAACCAAGGGAGCCTTAGCACTGAGCCACACCCCAGCCTTGTGGTTGCTGCTGTTAGAGATAGAGTCTTGCAGAGTTACCCAAGCTGGGCTCAAACTTGCAGTCCTCCTGCCTCAGCCTCCCAGAGTGCTAGGATTATAGGTCTGTGCCAGGCCCAGCTAAATCTGAATTTTTGTGTAACTTTTCTAATTTTGCAAGTGGTGAAGCTATCCTAGTTGCGAAGAACAGGGCAAGCCTGTGGGAGGGAGCTGGAACTGGCATAGCTGAGTGGTCCAGAGTGGTCTGTGATCCATGACACACGTGCTGGAGCAAATGTCCAGCCTGGGGAAGGGCAGACTGTGAGGCTAAGGGCAGCTGCAGGTGAGGAGCCGGGTGTCCTGTGTTCCCTTTCATGGAAACTTGCATTCCAACACCAGGTCCTGTTGCCCACGCAGGGTCACAAAGATGCATCTGCAGAAACAAGTTCTGCATGGGGCCCTGGCTGAGATGGAACTGGCCTGCCCGCGTCCATCTGCCAGTGTTTCATAGAAATGATTCCCGGTCCTGGCTCTGATGCTGCCGAGGCACCTAGGTGCTCCCCGGAAATGCTGGAGGGAAGGCTGCGGAACTGTGACCCAAGAAGCCGCTGCACCATAACCAGTGTGTGTCTCCAGATGCACTCTGGGAGCCTCTGTCTCCTCTTTGTGAGATAACGTTGATTGAAACCTGTTTTGTGATGCCAAGATGGGATGATTGAACAAGATGAGGACTGGTGCCTGGGAGAGGAGCATCTTGTTACAGAGTGCGGAGCCAGGTACAGTGGTACACGCCTGTAATGCCAGTCCTTGGGAGGCTGAGGCAAGAAGATCATGAGTTTGAGACCAGTCTAGGCTACATAGTGAGATCTTGTATTGAAAACAAAATAGAGGAGCTGGGGATTTAGCTCAGTGGCATAAGCGCCTGCCTTGCAAGCAGGCAGTTGTGAGTTTGATCCCCAGTACCAATAAAAAAGAAAAAGACAAAAAAAAAAAAAAAACAGAAAACAAAATAGAAGAGAGAGAAGGAAGGTAGGAAGCAAGCAAGCAACTGCTGCTTGAAGCTATTTTTAGCAATGAGTTTCTTCCTGGGGATGGAAGCCAGGACCTCAAGCACGCTAGCCAAATGCTATAGACCTGAGCTACACTCGATCCCTAACAATGCGTATGTCTTTACCTTCCCTGCAGCTGTGAATTGACTTTCTGAGGTGTCCCAGACTCCAGAGGGCAGCATAGGCCCAATCTTCCCCATCACATCTGCCAGGCCTCAGCCCCGACAGCTGATAGGACCCTTACCTGCTCCTGGTGGAGGGTAGTCACCTGTGGGAGTAACCCCCAGGGCTGAGAAAGGTTTTGGGTCCATCACACAGGAGATGGAGGGCTGAGGACAGTTCTGGCAGCCAAAGAGCCCACTGTTTATTTTCTGAGGCTGTGGGGCTAGAATGGCAGTGCTCTGCAGACCACTCTGCTTTGGAAAGTTGTCCCCTCCTCCCGTCCACTCCAGAAGATCATGGGCACTTGTCGAGTGCATGTGATCAGGAAGGAGCTGGACTTCAGATGTGAGCCATGGAAAGAGCACACACAGGGATACCAAGCTGCCCTCAGACTCAGTGTTCCTCTCCTGGGGGACGTGACACAAACTCCCTGACCCCAGAGCAGCCTGGCTTCATAGTCTCCCTGCTTCCCCGATGCCCAGCCGTCCCACCCCACAACCGTGGCCAGAGCCAGTGGAGTTTCCTAAACAGATTTTGATCCACTCCTTACACACAACTAAAAGTAAATTTTAACTAAAGCTAACTACATGCCGATGCTGGAGTCCTTCCTTTCTGGAAGCTTCAACAGCCAAGAGCTGGGAGTTTATCGAAGATCACATTTGTGTGTGAGGTGTTTCAGCAGCCACTGTGAATGTTCCAACACTGTGTTACAGAAAAGATACATCACCATTAGACCCTCAAAGTCCTCCCCACTTCTGTGGTCACATTGTCCTCTCGTTCTAGCCACTTTCTGCAGCAGCTCTGGAGCCCTCTTTCATGAGCGACTTCTATCATCTCTGCCTTAAAGTCCTGAGTTGATTGAAAACATTCACTGTCCATGGTCACTTGGACTTTGGGGGACAGTCAGAAGTCACACGGTGCCAGATGCAGGGAGTAAGGTGGGTACGACCCCAGTGTCATGTCCTACAAGCCTGCCCTCCACTGAATGGCACCACCTCCCCATTCATTGTGTGCCCTTGTCTTCCAGAGCTGCTGCAGACAGAGGAAGAGCGGTAGGTCCCTCAGGGCTCTGAGGGGACAGATGGCAGTGTATATCTTACTGCAATAACTTCTTCAATTGTAAATCCATACCCTGTACTCGGATCACCCCTTCTATGAATATATTTGCGTTTTCCCACGTGTGGGTGTCCACACTGGTGAAGCAGGCCCTTGTGCTCATTGTGGGCTCACGTCAGCCCCCCTCACCCTCCTGCCAGACTACCAAGTGAACTACTGGGGTTCAAGGGGTGACACTGTCACCCCACAGGGCCATAGGAAGCAGGTAACAGAGTCACTACAGACTAGACCCATGGGGAGCTGAGCTGGCCTGGCCCTGGGCAGGTGGCCCTGCTGGTGGCCACCGGGTGGTGGCCTCCCTTGGTGCTAAGCAGGGGTACCAAGAATGGGGGGGGGGGGGTGCCCTGCCTGGAGCCCAGCCGGCCTGTTGGAAAAAGTGACCGGGCAGCTGGCCACACTTCCTCCAACTGTGTTCCGAGGACACATTGTCACAGATTGTGAGGACAAGGGACAGGGCCACCCCAACTTTCCAAAACAGAGTGTTCCCAGCAGTACAGGCTTCTGGGGCGAGTTTTAGAGATGTGCTAGGAGAGACCGGGAAAGAGGTCGCAGAAACGTGGCTTTCAGTCTTTTATGTATTGTTTGAAGTGGATTTTACTCCTTGGTTTAGAATTGTTTTTACTGTTACAACTTTTTCCCCAGTTTTGGGGATTGAACTGAGGGCGTTCCTACTGAGCTATGTCCCCAGCTTTTTTTCCTGTTTTTAAGACAGGCCTTGCTAAGTGTCTAAATTGCCTAGGTTGGGCTCAAACTTTCCACACTCCTGTCTCAGCTTCCCAGAATACTGGGATGATAAATGAGCACCACCATGTCCTTCTTTACTGATGTGATTTTATACTTCCAGGAAAGTTTCAAGAACAGTACAAAAATATCCTATCTGCTCGTTACCTGAGGTCTTTTCCCTCCTCCTGGGTGCACTCTGTGTTCAGGTGTTGTGGGCTGTTAGTCTCTGGATGGTTCTGATTTCTTGGCATCACCGGCACCGAGCGGTGCCATCCAGGTGCAACCCATGTTGTGACGCTCACCCCACACCCAAGCGCCTGGTGACAGCACTGCAGGGGCTCCTCACTCCTCAGTGGGGCACTCTTGGGCTTTGCTGCATGTCTTACTTACTTTTTACTCGTCGCTGAGACAAAATACCTGAAGCCCAAAGTTGGGAAAGGAAAAGTTTATTTCTTACAGTTTTTGGAGGTTTCAGTCCACACTCAGTTGGCTCCAAGGCAGACGGGCATGGCTGGGCTGCAGTTCATGGGGCCAGCCAACAGCAAACTTGAACCAGCAAAGAGAAAGACACACCTTCTTCCTGCCATTACATCACATCCTGGCTCCACCCCTATGTGGGTGGAGCACTGACACCATCAATCCAAGCACTATACAATGAACCATCACAAATGAACAATGCAAACTCACGAGGCCTGGGGGACACAAACATAAACCATGACACTGCAGCTCTCCATCACCTTCATGGGAGCCTAGAGCTTGGAAGTGGGGACCTAGGTTAGTATCAGTTACTTCTGCAAAAGCAGGTCTCTACGACAGCTGCGCATACCCAAGCCAACCCCTCCTGTGCTCGCTTATAACCCGGCACGGGAGCAACACCACAGCGACAGGTCCCCTCCGTGCTGGTTTCTAACCTGTGGCGTCTGTCATGGTTGTTGTAGTGTTGCTTTTTAATCACAGTAAGACGTGTAAGATAAAAGTGACCATCTGAACCACTGTAAGTGTGGTCTCTGGTAATAGGGACATTTGCAGTGCTGCGTGAATTCCTGTCACTGCCATCGCGCTCCAGAACAGAAACTGCACCCGCTGAATGATAATTCCCCACTTCATCTCCTCTGTTCCTGCCAGCCACCCTCATACTTCTTGTTTCTGTGAACTTGCCTGTAAGTGGGACCACAGGCTTCTGGTCCTCTCATGACTGGTTTGTGTCACTCGGCGCAGTGTCGAGGTTCCTATGTCTGGCAGCGTGTGCCAGGGTTTCTTTCCTTTTGAAGACTGAGTACTTTTCCACTGTGTGGATACACTGCATGAGGTTGGCTCCTTTGTCCTGGATGGACCGACCCATCACAAGGTATGATGGACAGCCACAGTGGACATCTGAATAAATTATTACCGTAAAAGGCACATTGCCATCCACCTCCCTTACAGTCCTCCTTCACTTCTGAGAGACCTCCCCCATCATTCCTTACACGTTCTGGAGCAGGTCTGGAGTCCTCTCCCCTACGTGTCTTTAGCTTAGTTCCCGCTGTCTTGATGTCCTGCATTGATTCAAAATGTTTGCTGTTCATGGTCATTTGCCTTTGGGGAGGAGCCAGAAGGCTCTCGGTGCCAGATCCAGTGAGCAAGGTGGATGGGGACACAGTGTCCTGTTTTATGAGCTGCTTTCCCTTCCAGTATCACTTGACAACAGCAGTCACTATATTTTTGATCACGCCTAGGAAAGACACACGTAAAGAAGGACTCCAGAGCTGCTGCACTTCAGGGTAGGTGTGTTTGAAGCCAGGCAGAGGATTTTGCGGGAGTTCGTGGCAATTCTTCTTCTAATGTAACGATTTGTTTTAATGTACACTTTCACCATGTGTTTTGATCACCCTTTTGACCAGGGTGAATGATGCTGCCGTTCACTTACAGGCTGGAGGCCGTCCTTAAAACTGTTTCCTTAATTCTCTTGAATAGGAATTAGGATAGGAGCCCTGTGACAGGCCTGGGGTGAGCCTGAGGGGCCTTGTAGCAAGCAGCACCCAGGGGAGGAGCATGCGTCACCAGCAGCATCACCCTGTATGGTCGGGGGGCAGAGGGTATTTGGGGCACATTTTAGTTATGCATAACGATCACATCTGGCATAGGGAATTCACACCTTACATGATATGTCCTGATCTTCTTTGTTCCCCTTCCCTCCCTGCTGTCAGCCCCTCTTCCCCTCCTTATATACAAACGCTTGGTTTCCATTTTTTCTAGTTCCATTTTCCTCCCCACTTCTCATTCCCCAACCCATTTGAATATTTTCGTTCTGTTTCCCAGTATGTGTTACACAGCTTGGTCTTTAATTACACTTTCAGTTTCTCGCACCAGAGTATCTGTTTTCTTTCACTTAACAGTATGACCTCAAGGTGCATGCACTTAGCTAGAAATGTCTCAAGTGTATCCTTCTTTATGGCAGAGTAGTACCCCATTATATTTTTTAAAAGACCCACATCTTTTTCCATTCGTTGGTTGATGGGCGTGCAGGCTGTTTCTGTGCTGCTGGAAACATGGGTGTGGTACGATGCTTTTAATTCTTCCAGTGAGGTATCAAGTAGCTGGGTCAAATGAGACCTCTGGTTTCAGTTGTCTGATGGATCTCCACATGGATCTCTGCAGGGGCAGAGTTTTTGAGGGATCTCCGATTTGCTCTCCCCACGTGGTACAGTGTGGGCTGTGACCCCCAACTCCCACAGTGATGAGAGCCCCCTCCCGTCCTGCCCCAAAGGCAGCTTCCTGATGACTGCAGCTCTAGTTGGGATGACATGGCTGTGGCTGTTGTGGTCTCCACTTGCTTTTCTCGAATGCTTAGTGATACTGAACCTGCTGTGTGTGCATGCTGGTGTATGCTGTGCTTCTTTTGGGAAACATCATGCATTCAGGCCCCCACCCCTGATTTTAGCACTGCAAATAACCCTAGAGCTTTGCACTGAGCTGCCTCCCCAGCCCTTTATTATTATTACTATTATTTTACTCTTGAGACAAATTCCCCCTAAACTGCACTGACTGGGCTCAAATTTGCAACCCTCCTGCCTCAGCCTCCTGAGCAGCTGGGGTTAGCAGGTACCACTGCATCATTCTCTTATTTGTTTGTTTTTGAATCAACTAATTCCTTTCCAGGCCACTGGGCTGCTCGGGCTCCTCGAGTCTTCTGAACATTAACCTCTTGTCCAAGGAAGGTCCGCAATGTCCTCTGCCATTCTGCAGCTTGTCCACTCACTTTGCTGAGTGCCTCCTTCCTGTGCAGATGCTTTTCATTTTGGTGCAACCTGTGTGTGTATTTTTGCTTTTGTCTCCAGAGTTTTGGGGTCTGACCTGAAAACAATCCTTTGCACAGATGGGTGTCACAGAGCATTGCTGCTTCCACATGAATTCTAGGGTTTTCTTCTATTTCTGTGAAGAATGACATGGACTTTACAGTGATTTCCTTGAATCTGTAGGTCACTGTGGGTGATACGGATATTTTGACAGTAGTCTTAGAATCTGCCAGCATGGTGTATCTGTCTTTTACTTACGTCTTTTTAAATTTCTCTTGTCAAGGGGCTGGGGATTTAGCTCAGCGGCATAAGCGCCTGCCTTACAAGCAGGCAGTCGTGAGTTCTATCCCCGGTACCGGTAAAAAAAAGGAAAAAGACCAAAAAAAAAAAAAAGGTTTCTCTTGTCAGCATTTTATGGCTTTTGGGATAAAGATGCTTCAGCACCACGGCTGGGCGTTTATGTACAGGGAATGACATCAGTGTGTCAGAGCCCCTGCCCTCTGTTGTACATTGCAGCAGGGTTCACAGTGGCCATGTGACTCGGGATTGACCTAGGTGTCAGTATATGAATGCAGAAAGCAAATAGGACTCTGGGAGGCTGAGGCAGGAGAATGAATTTTCAAGCTAATCCTGGACAATCTAGTGACTTAGCAAAACCTTGTCTCAAAAAAAAAAATTCAAAAGGGCTGGGAAGTAGTTTAGTTTGAAGGTGCTAGGTGATGCCCTGTATGGATGGGGGCAGGAAAGAGGAAAAAGAAAAGGAGAGAAACGTGGTATGCAGCCACCTGCCATACTCCTGGTGTCTCATCCCTGTGTTCCACCAGGCCTGGAGTGGAAATGCAGGGGAAGGGGTGTCTGTACCTGAGATGCAGACTTTGTCCTCATCATTTCTGAAACAATAGAGCGTGACCCTTTGCCCAGCTTTGCCAGGCCCTGGGTGCAGTGTGGCATCTGGGGAATGGAGGACACAAGAGGATACGTGTTGGGTCCGTGGCATTTGCACATGCACAGGATGTGGCATATCAGAGGGGTCCCAGAGCTCACCTGCAGTGGTACAATCGTCCCCTGTGTGGGCTGTGACCCCCAGAAGCTCAGGCGGGGGCCAGGGCAGGAAGGTGCGATTGGGAGGAGCAGAGCCAGGCAGAGGTCCCCAGGAAGCTCTGGACACCCAGGAGGTCTCTGGGTGACTCCTCGGGGGGGTGAGGCTGGGACTCAGCTTCAGCTACTGCAGCCCATGCTCGCTGTCCCCAGGACTGTGCCCAGAGCAGTGGCTCCCCAGGGCTGTGGCCCGGGTGTTCACAAGTGGAGATGCTACTTGTGCCTCCAGAAAAGGAACAAGCTCTCTGCCCTTGGTGACTCAGACCCACTCACTGCCCCCCCCCCCCCCGCCACATCTGGGTACTACCCAGATGCCTTTTCATCACCCTTCTCTCTTCCCCTAAACCAGGCTGGGGGACAGCAGTGTTTCGACTTACGGAAAAGGGATTTCATGTCCTGTTTCAAAACTCTTTCTTGATGTTGTGGATTCCAGCCTCTCTCCAGCTCCTTCCCTTTGAGCCCTTGCCCCTTCCCTCACTGCCCCAGGGGCTGGCTGTGCTTTAAGTGAGGTTTTTTTTTTTTTTTTTTTTTTTTTTTTTTTTAAGAATTTCTGAATCAGATGTGGTGGCACATACCCATTATCCCAGCACTTTGGGAGGCTGAGGCAGGAAGATGGCAGCAACTTCAAGGCCAACCTAGGCTATGTAGTGAGTTCCAGGCCAGTCTGAGCTATGTAAAGAGACCCTGTTTCATGCCTTCTCCCCCAAAATCAAGATGCAGTATGTATAAAAAAGCTCACCTAATATAAAAAAAGCTCACTTAAAAAGCTCACTCAATATGCAATATGTATATGATGCAGCAATTCCACACAGTGAGTATATTATGTATCACTAACATGTACTAATGAAAACATTGTTACAAAGAATTTCTGCAGAATAGTGTTCCCTGGAGCTGGTCATCAGCAGAGTCCCCAGATCAGTAAGTTGGGGGTCCTGCACCCTCACCTGATTGTACCCCAATACTCAGGAGATTCTGTGGACACTATGGCCACTTTGTTTCATCCATGTGGCCTGGCTGGTTTTGTGGTTCTGTATCTGTGCAGCTACTGTGCAGGAAACGAATACTCAGGAAAGAGGACTTCCAAACTGCTTCAGAGGGTGGCAAGAATGATGGGATGAGTACTTGGAAAATGAAGAGGAGTATTTTGAGGGGATTAGTGCCAATGTATCTTTTACTGTAATAATTTTTTTAAGTGAGGTCTTGCAACAATGCCTACAGATTTGGGCTCTGTCTGTAATTTTATGTTACATGTTACATGCATTCACACAAAGTAAATGCATTGCTATTACCAATTACCTCATGGGGGCATACCATTTTACAACTTGTATGTTTCAATTAACAACGCTGAAATGTTGCTACATTGGTGTAGAATAAACCAGTGTATTTTGCACTGGAATGACATTTTACGGCTGTAGTTTCCCATTACCTGGCTGTGCTGCACCATACTCACCAGCCCTCAATCCTTGGACCTTTCATCCTCTCCTGTTGCCCATGACCATAAATGATACTGCCATGAACAGTGCTGTGCACCTCTGAGTTTTCCTGCGGGTCACTTTCTAGCACCAAAAACCTAGAATCCGGTAGTTTTCATTCATAAAGCGTTGACACAGTCATTTGGGTTCCCTTCCAGAAAGCCTGAGTCACTCGTCTCTACCCGTGCGTGTAGAAAGCCCGGGGAGACAGCTGGCCAGTAGGAAGGGAAAAGCGGAAGTGAATGTGACCATCGTGTCCGTGTTCAGGAGGTAAAGCAGGACAGCTGGGGATAGCAGAAGAGGCCTTCGAATGAAACCGGTGGCTCTGCTTCATACCTGAGGAGCCAAGAGGCCAGACAGCCCCAGCCTGGTCTTGCATGCACCCAGGTCATCGCTGGGAAAGTGTGAGGGTTACTGGGGAGTGGAATCCTATAAGAAGTGAATGCAGGGGCTGGAGATTTAGTTCAGCGGCATAAGCGCCTGCCTTGCAAGCAGGCAGTCATGAGTTCGATCCCCGGTACTGATAAAAAGGAAAAAGACCAAAAAAAAAAAAAAAGAAGTGAATGCAGCCTGTACTCTCTCATGTGCATGTGTCCTCTGCCTTCTGTCCCTATCGTGCAGTGACACCAACAGAAGGCCCTTGACTTTGGACAGCAGAACTGTAAGAAATAAATCTCTGTTCCTTAAAATCACCCAGCGTGGGTTATTGTGTTATAGCAACACAGAACAGCTAAAATGGTGAGTGTGTATGGAAAGTTGATTTAATTCATGAATGAGAAAGTCACAGGATCAGAATATCACAGGATATTACAGGTGGTTCCAGATGCAGAGACTGGTAAATTGAGTCACTGAGCCAAAGAATGGCACCTTGCTTTAATACACACCGAAAGCCGCTGTGAGCACCTGACCTCAGCATTGCCATGCTCAACAATGTTGCAAACACTGCAGTTTCATGATTCAGCCTAGTACGGAACTGGCCCAGACACACCGAACAATCAAACCAGAGCCTTTGGAGTTTGTTGCTACCCAGCAGAAACCATTTGGTATACTTGCATATGGTCATCCACATCTGTATTCCCGCATTCTGGGAGGCTGAGACAGGATTCCAAATTTAAGTCCCACCTGGGAAATTTAGCAAAATCGTGTCTCAAAAAGGGCTGGGAAGTAGCTAAGTGTGAAAGCCCTGGGTTCAATACCCAATACCAGTGTACAACTGTTATACCAACATTCTCTGAAGGCCGAGGCAAGAGCACTGCCATGAGTCTCAGGCCATCCTGGGATAGTGAGTTCAAGGCCAGCTTTGAATACATAGGGAGATGCTGTCTCAAACACGAAACAAATAATGAAATAAGTTACGAACTTGCAGCCCACACACCCTGCATCCCAAGCCTGAGTGGGCTGAGATTTTCAGAATTGATTGTCTGAAATCCTTTATATCCTGTAGCGCATGCTATCCAAAATTGACAGCTGTTTTTCCTGATGGAGTAAGAGTGTCTTATTCCCAATAGCATCTTCGGTTTGATGAAGCAGACGATAGCTTTGTTTTTCTTTCCTGTTGCAATTCAGAAGAACCTGGTGCCTACTCACTACCCTGTAAACACTTCTTGAAAATGTGAAACAAAAAATGCAAAATGCAACTTAAAACACAAATACTAAAACCACTCAGGGCAGTAGAGGACATCAATGAAGACTCTTGGGAGGAGTCCGATCTTCATGGTGATCTATGGTGTGAGTGGCTTGTGACCTGGTATGCTTTATATCTAGGTGACCGTAGGGCCTCTTACACTCCTGTGGGGCTTTTGAAAGGTGACTGAATCACGAGGACGCTATTGTTGAGTGTGATGGGAGATGAGGCAGGCAGGCAGGAAGAGGTGCACTATGACCGTGTGGCAGGAAGTTTCCCTCTCCCTCCCCACTCCTCCCTTCTCTGTCTGCTTCCTGTCCTCCATGCTGTGAGCGGCTCTCCTCCACCAGGCCCCTCTGCCCTACACCGTGCCCTGGAGCAGCCGACTGTGGACTGAAACAGGAGCCAAAGTAAACCTCTCCTCTAAACCATGCATGTTGGGTATTAAACAAGAAAGTTCTGAGGTGTTACTGAACCTTAGTGCACAAAGCCCCCTGCAGAAATATAGTCACCAAGTACCCTATACAACACTGGCCTCAGACGAGTGATGTGATAAAGCAAGACCTTGGCAGAACAACTGGTTCTAAGGCATGACTTCAGAACTGCTCCCAAGTTTGAGGCATTGCACTATGGGTGCCATTTATATCTTTTTTTAACAACATTCCAACTTTTCTAAGGATGTACCACCTCAAAGGCTATGTCAGAAGGTGTGCTTTGCAGGATAATTTCAAACAGTGGCTCAAAAGGCTAAAGTTTGGCTCTAGGTGAGGTCCCAGGGCTGCCCAAGCCTGGTCCTCCCTGCTCAGTCCTCCACTGAGTCGATGACCACTGTTATCAAGGTGAGGCTGACTTGTGTCTCTTGTATGTGTTGGTGGATGCAGTTTATGGTTTAGTTTTCTGGAGGGCTAGGTTTTAAAGCCAACACTCATGCCTGATGTGAGCTTTACTGAGGTCAGAGAGGGCCCCATGTCCACCCTGTATGGTCACATTGGCATTTTTGGTGCCAGATAATTGAACACCACCAGCAGCCTCTTGTTCACAGATGCCACCCCTGCAGCTACTTCCCCATGCTGCACAGCTGAGGTTTGGTGGATGATTGGGGCTCCACCTCTCCGTGGCCTGATTTACCCTGCCTGGAAGCCAGCAAACAGGGAAGTTACCCAAGGAGGCGGAAAAGAGAGGGACATGGCCCCATGGGCATCCATGTGCCAAGAGCACTGGTTCGGGACAGAAGGGCAGCGTGCCCATGCCAGGGGCAGAATCACATGGGCCACACTGTGTGGTCAGGCTGGACAATCAGGGCCTGAGGATTTGGGGAAAGCAGCTTTGAGGAACATTTCTCTGAGAAGAAACCAGTAGCCGGGTGAGGGCCGGATCCCAGGGGGAAGGAGGTCACTCTGGGACCTGCCATCAAGCATGGTCCTTGAGACTGCCTTGGGTCATCTCAAAGGAATGGTGTAGGTCTCGGTTCACAGTGGTGCCCAATAGTGGAAGGCAAAGTCTGGGGGCCCTTCTTGCTGCCTGTGCCAGACAAAGCCAGGTCCCACAGCTGGGGGTCCACTGTCCTGACCCTTGGTGTGAGGTGGGAGACGCTGAGGTCTCATGGGCCCTTCTGCGGCCTGGGGTTGGCAGGACTCTCAGACCTGAGCAGGGGCTGGATCCACCCGCACGTGGGTACCTTTCAGTGCCCCACCTGCAGGTACCCACTTGTTGACTTCCCCAGGCTCCCTCCTGCCACACCCCAAGGGGACAGTAGTGTCACCTCCAAGGAGATGAAAGGGAGTTTGAATGATGGTCCAGGAGACTAGTTTTAACCACAATAATTTTTCTATGGGTATGGATTCCTATATTACGTTGGTAGTTGTAATTACACTTCAAAAATATGAATGCAAACACTTTTAGTTTTCTTTTTCTTTCTTTCTTTCTTTTTTTTTCTCTTTTCTGTCTCTTTTGTTGGTGCTGAAGGGTGCTGAGGATTGAACCCAAAGCCTTGCGCATGGCAAGCAAGGGGGTTCAAAGTGTTAAACTAGCCAGGTGTAGTGGCACATGCCTGTCATCGCAGCACTTGGGAGGCTGAGGCAGGATTCACGAGTTCTGCTCAAGGACACCCCAGCGAGGGGTGTCCCCAGCAGATGGTGGAGCTCCACCAGCTCAGCAGAGGTGGACTCAGGACTACACTGCCCAGAGTCCTGGCCAGCGAGAGCCCAGCACACTCAAGGCCAAGCGATGCTTGGAGAACAGAAGAAATTCCACACTGGGAGCCACGTGATTGACTTTTCCCACACCCCGGAGTCCGGCCCTGGCCTATCAGCCTCACATCCCTTCCCACCCCGCCAATAAGATTCCTGGGGAAAAGCAGGAACTGGAAAGGCGCCGTATCAGAACTCACCCTAGCAGCATTTTCTTGTTTTATTTTTACTTGACCTTCAAGGGAATTTTTCTCTTTTTATCTAACCCCAAAAGGAAGAAAACAAGATCCAGGGTCCCTCCCTCTCTCCCCTTCCCCAGCATACAAGGACACTACATGAATGTGCAGTAGCCATGCAGTCCAAGAGCTGTGGGCACGGGAGGGGGCGCAGTCTGGTGTGTCTGTGGTTCCTGTCATCATCTGCTGCTTCTGGAGACCCAGCGGCCTCCTTTCATTCAGGGGCGTGGATGAACCCGTGGTGGCTCTTTTGTTTGGCTGGTTGGTTATTTGGATATTTTTGAGACAGGATCTCACTGTATAGCCTAGGCTGGCCTTGAACTCAAAGTGACCCTCCAAAGTCAGCCTCCCAAATCGCAGGGATGACAGGCATGTGCCCTCATGACCAGCTGTGTCTTTTAGCGCTGGCTCTGTTTACTGATCATTGCCAAACTGAGATGATGTAGACAGGAAGAAAATTTGGAGCATGTAGATGCTTGTGCTCAGCGTGCTATCTGACTGTCCTGTGTATCCTCCTCAGCTCACCACTCACCCCCGGTAGATCAGGCCCTGCCCTAGGGGTGCAGGGAACAGGGCACCTGGTGGGTTCCTCACCCCCCTCCAGGTGGTCCAGCCAGGGACAAGGCAGAAGGTGGGGTTTCCATGCCCAAAGCTGGGGTGCTCCCCGCTATGGCACCTGGCCAGCCATACCCCACTTCTCACACAGTCCTCGGTATGAGGTGCCCTCCTGCAGAGAAGGATCCAGCGTGGTTACATGGTGGGGCAAACTGGTGTGGACTAGGAATTCGACAGGCCCAGCCTCGCCCAGCCTGGGTGAGCTTGGCTGATGGGAAAGGAGCTTCGCCTTCCCGGAGGGTTCTCCTGCCTTGGCATGGACGCCAGTCCAGGCAAAGTCATCCAGGTGAGCACCCACCTCGCCTGTGCTTCCAGAGGTCATAAGGACCCTGGGCCTGAGGCCTCTCAGTACTCAGCCACGCTGGCAGCCCCTGCTCCCCAGCTGCTTCTGTCTGCTTAGTGTGGGGTTCCATCCCCTGGCCTTGGGCTCCCCTGCAGGTCACCGTAGCCCCTCTCCAGGGTCCTGAGAATAGGGCTCCAGCCCTGTTTCATCCATGTTGGGTTGGTTGATTTGGTTTCTTGAGACAGGGTCTCACCATGCAGCCCAAGCTGACCTCGGATTCACAAGGATTCTCCTGCCTCAGCACCCCGCACACTGGGATGACAGGTGTGTGCCCACACCCAGCTGTCTTGAGTATATTGCTGTGTGTCCTGGGGTTCGTCTCAGTTGATATCTGCTGTGCTGTATGGACATAGGGTCTGGCTCTCAGTTGTTGTGGTTTCTAAGAAAGACACAGGTGGGCAGGGTGGGGCTAGGAACCACTATGTCACCAGCTCCATGACCTGCCAGTCCCACATCCCTTCTGGCTGCACCACATGGCAGCTGTCTGTCTGCTGTCACCTTCCTGAGGAGCCACACACTTTCTAGGCAGCCAGAGAGGAAGGAAAAGCACTCACCTCCCAGCCTGGAGCTGCCTGGACAACCTCGTGCCCTCCCCTTCCTGGAGGGATTCTAGATCCTCCCATCTCAGCCTCCCCAGTGCTGGCATGGTAGGCATCCACCACTGACCTGGCACCAATTTTGATAAGGGATATAGCTGCTGATGGCATTTGCATGGGAAAGCTCCAATTAAAACTGCTCCATGCTCGTGAGTGACAAGTCATCTCTATCCTCCAGGACTATGATTGGGAAGCACCAAATGTGAGGGGCAGGAAGAAGAGCCCAGGAGTCTTATCAGACACCTGCCCGGTGGGAGATGAGTCTGGCTCCAGAGAGCAAGAGCTGCTCCCTGCTGATGGGGGCCTAGTGGGCTGGCAGACACCCTGAGAGGCAGGCCTGGTCCTGGGGCACAGAGCAGGGCCCACCTGGCAGGCAGATACCAATGAGCTGGGCAGGCAGTAAATGCAGGTGGCTGGAGAAAAGTGTCCTCCTTTGGCAGAGGAGGAACCAGCCTCTGTGGCTGTCATCCTTTGTGTCCCAGGGCTCCGAGTACCTTCCTTCTGTACAGGTTGGTGCCATTGTAGGGATCTGCCAACCATCTGGGCTGTGTGCTAAGCCACCGCCAGGTCTGTAGAAGTTCTGTAGGGGCCAGGAAGCAAGCATGGATGTGGAGGTTTCAGATGTGGCTGATGGTGAGTGCAGAGGAAGTGGCTGAGCAGGGCCAAATGGGCGGCCTGTACTAGGAAGCTTTGGCCACCAGGCCATATGTCTAGACTAGGAGGGCAGGTGTAGGGTGACAGGATGGTGGCAAGCCAGGTGAAGGCCTGGCAAGCTCTCTCCCCGAAGGGTGACGCTGGCTCTCTGAGCTTGCTTTGTCTGCCCAGCCTCCCTCCCACCGGGCCCTCTGCTCCTGGCTGGCCCGAGTGGCCACAGGCAAGTGGAAGGGGCCCCACCCTGGCGCGGTGGGGCTGTAGCAGTCACATGGTTTCTTTCTCTCACCTTTTGTGTCCTTCCAGCTCCTCCATTTTTATATACAGCCACACTTGTCTCATTACTTTTCCATCAGTGGTGATTAAGGAGTGCATACACCCCAGTCCCTCAGCCAAGCGCACAGTCCTGAGACACCAGCCTCTCAGCTCCACCAAATCCTGTCAGTCTGTGGCCTAATTCTCAGAAATGCTGAGCTTCTCAGCCTTGAACATCTGCTTCTGTGCCTCCTGTGTAGATGCAGTCACTTCTGGAGTAGGGCTGTCGTCCCTGTGCAGGAGAGGGATGTATCTGTGTGTGTCTGTGCACAGTATTTAGTGTGTTTCCCACTGGGTTGAAACTTCATATGCTCGGTGTAATGTCTTTTGTCTTGCCTTTGTTTTGTTTGTGGACTGCGTGTGGGCCCTTCACCCTGAGTTACATCCTACCCCTTTTCTTAATTTTTTATTTTGAGACAGGGCCTTTGCTAAATTGCCCAGGCTAAGTCTTTGTTAAACTTGTGATCCTCCTGCCTCAGCCTCCTAGAGTGCTGGGATTAAAGGCACATGCTGACTTTGGTTTGGTTTTGAGATGGACTCTCTCTATGTTGTCCTGAAGCTATTCTCAAATTCATGGGCTCAAGGGGCCTGCCTACCTCAGCTTCCCAAATAGCTAGAACTATAGGTATGCACCACCCTACCCAGCTTGTTTTGGCTTTTAAAGCACTTTTTTGAACTTTTATGCCTACGTGTGTGTTACTATAGGTAGCTCTAGTTTGTTGATTTTATTCCCAGGATAGTTCATATCTCAAGTTACCTGGTTGCCTATTGGTGGACATTTAGGTGCTTGGAATTTGGTGTTCTTCTGTGCTTGAGGTATATGGCAAACACTCTTGCAAGGGTTCCCATGTGCAAGGGCTTTTTAGAGAGCATATCTAGGTGTTTGTATCTGCGATCCTAGCAGATATTGCCGAATTGCTTTCCAGAATGGATCGATGTGTGATATTTCTCCAGCAGTGTAGGGGTGCTGGAATGTCTAGCACCATCAAACTTCCGTTTTTGTTGTCACTGCATGGACATGTTGAGTTGGGACTCTTGGTTGTTCTCCCTAGGCCCCGGTGCTCCTGGGAGCACCAGCTGCTGGCCCCATCGCAGACACGCAGGAAGGGCAGGAGTTGCATAAACAGAGCCCAGCTGGTTTCCCTCTGCCTCCTGAAAGCTGGGGTGCTTTGAGCTCTATCCAGGGATCCCTCTCCCTGGAGGCCATCCTGAAACAATTATCCTGGCTCCCAACTTTGGAACACTGGCCACACAGATAAGCCCATGACTTCCTGATAGAAGTTCCACCCTGAACATCAGAAGCTACTGAGCAGATTTATTTGAGGGCTGGTTGACAATTGAATTAAAATATAGCCTGCTGGCTAATGTGCACCAATAAAAGTGTCTTTAAAACCTTAACTTAGCCAAAGTCTTTTTCCATTTCTCCCCAATCCTAATCCCCCTGGTCACATTTATCTTCAGCTAGAAAAGCACAACACAAAGCTTTCAGTCTCTGAAACCCCAGGAGTGTGCAGTTATCCAGGCCCCGTAAGGGCACTGTGGGTGCGGGTGATCCCTGGGGATGCTTGCCATGCTGGACACCAAAAGGAAGACATGTTTAAATGTTTATTTTGAAGCAATCAACCCTTTTGAGGTTGACATAAATCGCACTGACATAAAAAACAATTACATTTCCAAAAATAGTGAGCAGCGTGGCAGCCATGGCCTGACATGCACAGGCTGAGCCCCACAAGGCAAAGAAAGGGAGCTGCTGCTGACAGCAGGAGGCACAGCCCCTGCATGGGCACATGGAGGGGGCACCGGGCACCCCACACCCCACATGCCCACTGCAAGCCATCCTCTCACTTCCATTTTTTATTTCCTATTCATCTTAAAATTCTCATTTATTTTATTCATTCATCCATTTATCCAGAGAGGGTCTCATTATGTTGCCCAGGGTTCCTGCCAACTCCAGGACTCAACTGATCCTCCTGCCTCAGCCTTCCAAGAGTTGGGGCTATGGGAACACGCCATCGCTCCACTACTCTCTTTTAAAAAGACTCAAGGCAGCCAATGTGGCTCCGTCTTGGGGTGCTTGTCTGATGTGTGCAAGGTGCCAGGGTTCACTGTCAGTGCTGGAAGAGAGAGGGAGGGGTGATCTACCCTTGAAAATGGATTTATAAGCAGTGTATGTCTTCTAGGTTGTAAGAAGTGTAATGCAGAGCATTCTCTGGAGTATCTCTTTTGACAAAACCAAATGTGAAGGTTTGGCCACAGTAGGATTTGTTTATATGTCCGTTTTGAGCAAATGAGTGGGTGACATATTCTTTTCCTCATTGCAATATTGAAACCCAAATTCTTCCCCAATAACGAAACCGATGTTCTTCCTCTTTTTAAAGGGAAGCTCCCTCCGCCCCCTTCCCTTTTTCCACTGCTGAGAGGAAATTCACGGAGTCGAGAGTTAAAAAAAAAAAAATAACAAAACCCTTCAGTGGCTGTGTTGCTGTCCCAGGTTGGCCGACTCACCCCGCCTCTGCGCTTCTGACGTCACACCATTTTTGTCTCTGAACAGCTCATTGACACCATCGCCTCAGAGATCGGAGAACTGAAACAGGAGATGGTCCACACCGATGTCAGCCTGGAGAACGGCCTGGGACCTCCCAACACCCACAGGTGACAAAGCCTTGCCTAGGCGACAGAGGGATTAGAGATGGCCTGGAGCTTGCCGGGGCTCACCCGTGGCCACTCCTCCTGAAGTCTGGGACTGGCGGTGTGGTGTCCGCTCCAGATGAATTCTCTGGAGGAGGTGGGAGTGGCCTGGACTCACTCTGGAGGCCCTTGAACCTTGTACTTTCTTCTCCATTCCTGACACCACAACCCGGAAACCTAAGCTTGTCTGTACCGCAGCCACCTCCTGGCATTGATGGCAACAGTAATGCAGCAGGATCGTCCCTGTGCAAGCTAGAGCTCAGGGTAGCCGAGTCGGGCTCCAGGAGGTTTGGAGGGAGCCGCTAAAGAGGATGGACTCATTTTGCATTCTCAGGTCAGCATGAACCCCAGCATAGCCTGAGTCTCCAAACCACCCCGAATAGGGGAAGCTAGATGTGTTTGCAAATGGTTAACCAGGGGTGGGAATGTGCCCGGCTGGGAAGCACAGAGCCAGCCTTGGCTCTGAGGAAACAGCAGTCCTACTCTGTGTCTGAAGATGGGTATGGAGGCCAGGGAGTGCGTAAAACTGGAGGTGGCCTCTGCCAGCTCTTGGGTGCTGTGATTCCTGGCGACAGAAAGCCCTAGACACTTGGCGCCTCTGGAGCCAACAGTGTCCCCCAGCTTCTTTCCCCAGAAAGTGGGGCCCGGTCTGCCTGGGGTGCTAGAAGCTGAGATTTATGGTATGGTTTAGCTGACAAGTCATGCGGCAGGCAGGGAGGGTGATTCTGTCTGTCCAGGCAAGTTTTAAACCAGCTTGACTTGTTCCCTGGCTGAGGAAGAGAGGGAGGAGAGAGCAATTCCCTGGGAGGGACTTGGCTACTGCTTTGATGCCAGTGTTGCTTTGATGTCTTTGTCCCTGGAGGAACTGCCCCGGCCCGTGGCTGTGAAGTTCTCTGTGCCTTCATCCATTCCTTGCCTTTGCTGCAATGCAATGGGTAGACCAGTTGCTCCCCATACCCTTGGCAACACCTGGATATCCTAAGGTTCCTTTCAACCTCGGTGTGAAGGGCTCCAATGACCTAAAAGTTTTCTGCCCATGTACTTGACAAACACACACTGATTTTTCAGCTGCAAACTTGTCATCCAACATTCAGCCACCATAGAACTTGAGACAAGGGTTCCTCTTTACCCTTTGTGTTGTAGAGCTAATATTAAACTAGGAGTCTGGGCTGATGGCAGAGTGTGAGGGCAACTCTAGTAGCATTGGTTTCTTTCATGTAGAAGGAAATCAGTGAGAGGGAACCAAGCTCTGCAGGTGACAAACATCTAGAGTGGCAGGAATGCCTCCCCCTATATGAATCCTGGATGCAAAAAAGAGAGATATAACATACGGTGGGTCATCCAGACCTTCTTGTTGAGCTTCAGCGGGTCCCAGATGGGACAGCTGGTTGATCATTTAATCTTTAACATCTCGTCAATGGATGGATGATGGATGGATAGTTGGATGGATGGATGGTTGTATGCATGAGTGGATGGATAGATGAATGAATGGGTGATGGGTGAATGGGTGATAGATGGATGGGTGGGTGGATGGATGAATAGGTGGTGGATGGATGGGTGATAATAGATGGATAGACAGATGGACTCTGTCACTGAACCCCTAGAACTCTTTTCATCTTTTCCTTTCCAAATTTAAGAGTAATTATAAGCTACAAAGACTTTGTATTTTTTTTCAGATTAATGTTACTTGTTCTCTGATGCTGTGTTGGTTGATGCTGGATTTATTAATTTCTAGAAGTAGTTAGCTTTTAAAAAAAAAAGTAATGAGAAAGAAAAGGCAAGATGAATGGTCTTGTTTTGTTTTGTTTTTTGAGACATAGTCTCACTATGTAATTCAGACTGGTCTTGAACTCACTATGTAACCCAAGCTGGATACAAACTCACAGCAGTCCTCCTGCCTCAGCCTCCGCAGTGCTGGGATCACAGGTGTGCGCCCTTACAACCTGCTTGAATTGTCTTCTTTGACACAGCATATAGTGTTTGCAGGGTGCTGGGCTTTGCCTGGCATTTCTCTGACTGGTGCCTGTCACCTGGCCACCTGGACCCTTTCTCCTCATGTCTGTGCTCTTCTGTTTCCCACTGGTGTTGCAGGACACATGTAAAAGTCTTTGCATCACAACGGTCTTGTCAGTAAATGGGAACATGTTGGGAGCCGCCGACACCGGTCGCCTTACTTGGCGGACGTAGGGCCTGTGGGTGGGAGCGGAGCCTGAGCTAGATTGCCCCTCCCATCGAGTGAGTCAAGTTGGCGCCTGCTTCCTGCCCCCTGATTATGCTGGCGACTTAAACAACCCGCTCTGTAAGATAGTCTGCCTAGCAACAACTGATGTTAGCCAATCAGCCCGCATCGCGCGCTTTGAACTGATTGGCCACTGTCACCCTATAAAAGTGAATGCCTCTCCTGCCACGAGAGAGGAAGCACAGAGAAAGCACAGAGAGAGATAGAAAAAGTCCACCGGCGAGAAAGGGCTGGTGGCAGAGTGGAGGCCTCGCGGGGCCCACGCGGAGATAAATAAAGGCAAGGTTGCACACCGCCAGACTTTGTCGTGTGTCTTTCCTGCCGGCCGGGAGCGACCCCGACATTTGGTGACCCGCACGGGGACTGATCAACCCCGAGACACGGCGGTGGTGTGCAACGCTCCAGCGTGGTGCTGCCGGACAGGTGAGTTGGGGATAAGCCTGGGCTCTGGGTGGCGCGCACCTACAGGGCTTTTAGACTCCCCTCAGGCTCACGCGTAGGTGACGGGTTCTTTAAGTCACACGCGGTGAGTAACAGCCCTTAGAGGTTGAGAATGGGTAATTTACCGAGCGCGGAGGCGCGGCCCTTGGTAAAGGCCCTTAGGAAGCTTTTAAAAGCTAGAGACCTCAGGGTAGGTCAAAAAACACTGGAACTATTCATAGCAGAGATAGATAGGGTGGCTCCCTGGTTTTTACCCACAGGGCATTTAAACCTGCCGTCATGGGAGAAGTTAGGCGGGGACCTCGCCTCGGCGGAATTGGGAGGCGATATTTCGCCGGCTATTCGCCCCCTGTGGGAAATGATACATGCGTGCCTTGACTCCTATGCCGAGTTGCGCCGTGAATTGTGTGCGTGCGCCGCTCGAAAAAAGCAGAGAGAGGAGAAAGGGCCCCCGAGCGCTCTCTGGCAGGGAGGAGATAGAGAGCCATCCGCTCCGCCCTGGAGCTCTTCTCCAGAAGCGGCTCCCCGCCGAGAGGCCGCTACAGGGAACCCTCCCTTCTCTCAGCCGGCACAGGAAGTGACGCCCCGTTCCACTCTCTCGCGACCGCCGTCCTATGACGTTGCGCTGCGGGGCGGACGGTATTTTCATGGGCGGCTACTCTGCCGAGCAGGCTGAGAAAAACACCGGTCGAGGAAACGGGGGCTGGGGATTTAGCTCAGCGGCATAAGCGCCTGCCTTGTAAGCAGGCAATCGCGAGTTCGATCCCTGGCACCGATAAAAAAAAAAAAAAAAAAAAACGAAAAAGACCAAAAATAAAAAAAAAAATAAAAAATAAAAAATAAAAAACAAAAAGGGGGAGTAAGCCAAGGCCTGCCTCCAAAGGCGCGGTTATCTATGGCATGACAATGGATGGGCCCGGATCCGGTGGTTAGCTGGAACCGAGGCGCGGTTTGTGTTTTTCTACAGGAATCGAGACAAAAACCACTGTGGGTCCCAGAGAGGTTGACGCGACAAGTCCCTCGACTAAAGATCAGGCCTGTTCCACCAGAGGCCAACCGCAGACCCAACAACAAGATGAGCCCTAAAAAAACTGCAGGACAATCCCTTTTTGGGGAGCCTGGAATGGCTTGCTCCCCTATGTTTTACCATTGTTAGGTCCCCTGTGCTCCTTGCTTCTGCTCTTACTTGTAGGACCATTCTTGCTCCGATGGGTTACATAATTTATTAATGGGCGCCTTGCGGCGGCCTGGCGTCAAGTACGCCTGGTTGCCCATGCGGCCCTGGCAGCAGCCCGTGATGGGCACAATGACCCCCAGGCTTACGCATGGCTCGCTCGACTGGCCTACGACCGGGTCTAGGTGTGGCGGGTCTTCCGCATTCCTTCCCTATTGACACCACACAGCAGGGTAGGTGAGTCAATGACGGGTAAGAGCGTGCCTCCCCAGCACGACTCGACCTAAGCCAGGCCCTACCCCATGGCGCACGAAAGCCGCTAGATTACTAGAATCTGACCAGATCTAGATGCCTCTCCGAGGGGATCACACGGAGGGGCATGAGTGCATGCCTATGTGCATCCAGGTTCCGTCCAGTTCACTCCTGGCCCTGGAAAAAGGACGAGGGTCTCAAGGCCTTGGCAGACCCGGGGGCGGCCGACCAGGGTCCAAGCCAAGGGCCTACGGTGGGCCTCAACACAGGGCATAAGCCTCTGCACTCGATCCAGGGCGGGCTGCGATGCATACATTCATTCAAAGTAAATAAAATAGGGGGAGATGTTGGGAGCCGCCGACACCGGTCGCCTTACTTGGCGGACGTAGGGCCTGTGGGTGGGAGCGGAGCCTGAGCTAGATTGCCCCTCCCATCGAGTGAGTCAAGTTGGCGCCTGCTTCCTGCCCCCTGATTGCGCTGGCGACTTAAACAACCCGCTCTGTAAGATAGTCTGCCTAGCAACAACTGATGTTAGCCAATCAGCCCGCATCGCGCGCTTTGAACTGATTGGCCACTGTCACCCTATAAAAGTGAATGCCTCTCCCGCCACGAGAGAGGAAGCACAGAGAAAGCACAGAGAGAGATAAAAAAAGTCCACCGGCGAAAAAGGGCTGGTGGCAGAGTGGAGGCCTCGCGGGGCCCACGCGGAGATAAATAAAGACAAGGTTGCACACCGCCAGACTTTGTCGTGTGTCTTTCCTGCCGGTCGGGAGCGACCCCGACAGGAACATTATCAAAGCAGCCCCACAGGGTTGTCTGGAAGGCTAAGGAAGTTACTTATCACAGCACCTGGCACGTCCAGAGATGGTGTGTGCTGCTTTAAGCAGAGGTCCATCAAATGATCTCCTCGGTCACCCAATCTCATCCATGGCTTCAGTACCACCCACGTTCTGGTGATTCCCAGCCTACACCCCTGGACTCAGCCTCTCTTTGAATCCAGAAGTTTGTATCCTAAAGTCTATTCAGAGTGTGGAGACCAAGGTGGGATTGGGGATTCCTTCGCAGGCCCTGAATATCCTGGCTTCCTCAGCCCACTATCCGTGCTTCCTGGGGGCAGGCCTCAGGCTCATGCACTTCTCTCCTAAGCCCTCTCTGCCTGTCTCCAAAGCTTAGTAGCTCACTTTTTGTTTGTTTTCAAGATGAAGTCTCACTAGTTCAAAGCTGGCATTGAACTCACTATGTAGTTCAGGCTAGCCTAGAACTTGCAGTGATCCTCCAGCCTCAGCCTCCTATATTGGGATTATAAGTGATGCAGAGGTGATTTTAGTCATATAGGAAGCTGTGTATAGGTTCTGTGCCATTTTATACAAGGGATTGGAGCATCTACAGGTTTTGGTGTCTGTGGGAGAAGGGACCCTGGACTATCATCCCCTGGGATACAGGGGGGCCAATGCCTACTTAATTATGTGTCTCATGTCTTTTCCACTGGAGAGAAAACTCCAGGAGGGAGGGCTCAGCGTGTTAGTTGCTGTCATGACTTTAGTGCCTAGAGCAGCTGTGGTGTGGCATCTCTATGACAGCCATAGCAGGAGTAGGAAATGTCAGGTGCCCAGGCCGCTGGGGGCTCTAGGGTGTTAAAGCATCTGAGCCCTCTCGAGGAACCTAGGTGTTCCCTGTGCTGAGAAAAGGAACAGGTTATGTCACATAGGGTGGCTTGCATCTATAATCCCAACATTCGGGAGGCTGAGGCAGGAGGATTGCCAAAAGCTCTAGTCAGCCTGAGCTACATAGTAAGTTCGAGACCAACCTGAATTGTACAGTGAAACCCTGTCGCAAACCTACCCTCGAAAAAGAGAAAGAAGGAAAAGACTAAAAATGCCTGCTAGGACTCACTCTTGCTCCCTGGGGAGGAACAGGGCCTGCGACCCCTTCCTCCTGTGTCCATCCGACGTCCTCCGCTGCTTGGTGACATGGCTGATGTGGTTCTGGGGCAGGAAGATGACAGCAAGTGACAGCTATCTCCACTCTTTGCCGAGCAGAAGCCCTCGAGGTGGAAGTGCAGCTCCGGGTCTCTTACTCCCTCGTTTCCTGTTAGTTTTCTTCCCAGCTACCCCCCACCCCAAGCCAGAGTAGAAGGACACAGCAGTCTCCATTTAGTTCAGGCAGGGGAGGGGGCTCTGAGCTGGAGGCTGAGGCAGGCCAGTGCTCCATTCACACCCCAGATGACAAAGTTGGCAAAGATTCCTTTGGCTCCCTGAGGCTGTGGAGAGGGATCTACAAAACAATGTCAGGGTCATTTCCCAGGCTCTGGCTGGGCCTGCAGGTTCCCCAGGGCCCTGGCTGGAACAGATCTTTGAGGCCTCGAGGCCATCGCACCTTGTCAGCTCCTCCTGTGCCACCTAACCTGTATGGTTCCTGCTGCCTGGCTAGTCCTGTCCAGAGGGATGAGGACGAGGCACCAATGGCCCCCCTCCACGCTGCTACTGTGTAACGGCCAGCAGTGGCCCTTTCCTGGAAGCCTGCTCTTCCCAGTGGCCATGGGAGAGCAGTGACATGGATGTATCCCTTGGACGGCCATCTTCGTCCCTGGGCTAGGGTCAGGACACAAGGTTGGAAGAGACGGTGTGGGCCCCCAGCTTTCCCCTGAGATGGGACAGAGGGAGAGCGGTGACCCTGCGGGCTGCTAGTGAAGCACCCTCCCATTCACATCCGCGTGATGCAGTAGCAATGCACAGAGAGGCATGGGGCCTGTGGGTCTACAGACACACCACAGAGCCAGAGCCAAAGCAAACATTCCCAACAGCCCAGGCACCCTCTGTCACTGTCACCTTGAGGAGATGCCACCGGCCCTCTGTCTGCTCTTCCTGGTTTGTATTTTGCTTTCTTGCTTTTTGATTGTTTTTCATGTTCTGTTGGGTTGATTTTGGGGGCAGGGTTTGAACCTAGGAGCTCACACACCCCAAGAAGGCACTGTACCCTGAGCTGTACCCACAGCCCCACTCTGCCGCTTCTGAATGTCACATAACTGGATTCACATAGCAATGCTTTATAGCTTTCTTCATTCACTATTCTGCATAGGCTCCACTGTGTGCATACACAGCTTGCTGCTCCATCCTGCTGTTGGCAAGTGTTTGAGATGTTGGAGTCACACTGCTGTGGATGTCCCTGTGTGGGTCCTTTCCTGGACACAGCGCTATAAATGTGGAGGGATTGAGAGGGTGGTTCTACCCTCTGCTTTGAGAGCTAGCAGCCCACAGTCCCCAGAGCGCAGGTATTGGTTTCCACTTCCACAGAGGCTGGCTGAGTTCCTGGACTCTCCATGGCTTCTATGCTAGGTGCTAGTGATGGTTTTGTGGTGACTTGTTTGGTGGCTGTGTTGATGCAGTATTTCTGAAACCAGGCTAGAAGACGGGAGGACCTGTGTGTTATGACACAAGGACTCGGCTCAGCTCACTGGACTCAGAATAGGAGCTCTGGGGGTCGGACAGGGCTGCAGTTTCACAGTTCTAAATCCAGGCTGGACAAGGAGCATTCTGAGCCCTGATTCTCTGATGGTGGTGAAGGAAGCCCCTGATGGAAGTGGCTATTTCCAAGGAGAAGGGGAGAAGGTAGAATAATCAACAGTTAGGAACAGCATATGAGTACTGATTTGTGTTTTACTATGGACATTTCTGCTTTTGAATTTTAGATCTAATACATTTTGTTGTTGTTGTTACTGGAAATCGAACTCAACCTTGTGCTTGCCAGGCAGTGCAGTGCCTCTGAGCTACATCCCTGGCTCCTCGATCTAATAAATTTAAACAGAAAGGAATGACATGAAATTCTCCCCACCTCTTGGAGTCTAATGCTGTGCTTTGTCTGTTACTTATAAGCAGAAATATTCTGCATCTCTGTGTCATGACTAAGAAAGGTGCAGGACTAAAGCCAAGGCAGCTGTTTTCAGACTTTGGGTTCCGCCCTTAAACTCAGAATACACCTGTATGTGGCACAATTTTCATTATTTAAAAATATATGTACGTATGTGTGTTCAACTTCAGTGAATGCAGATGTAGAATTGCTTTTGCTTTTTGTCTGTCTCTTTGTTGTCTGAGACAGTGCGTTGCTCGGTATCCCAGGCTGGCCTTGAAATCACTATATAATCCAAGCTGACCTCAAACTCTCAAGGATCCTCCTGCCTCAGCCTCCTGAATGCTGGATTACAGGTGTACACCAGCACAGGCATCAAAACACAGACCTTAAAACCACTTCATTTTATTCCTTTTTAATCTTTTTTCTTCAAGTGGCAAACTATACTTCATTGATGTGTATTCTCTTGAACTCTCTGTCATAAAAACTCAGAGCCCTTTCTTCTACCTGGTGACAAGCAGTGTGGAATTTCATCTGTCCTTTGTCTTTTCTGTCTTTCTGTGCATCAACATTCTGACCAGAAGGGACTTAAACCTTCTGCATCTTCCGAGGATCCTGGAGGCTCTCGAGAGGTCATTGGTGAGCAAGGTCACATGTTGGGAGCACTGTCACTCTGCCTTCACTTCCTTCCCAGTGTCTGGCCTGTTTGACACCTGCCCACACCACAGACAGCAAAGGGCCCATGCTTGGGCCCAGACTAAGGGCCGCTGGCATTGGAAACAGTTCCTCCTGGGAGCTGTCAGAATGTAAGAGAAAGCTGGACTCATTATGCAGGATCTCAGACTCCTGGGGGGGGGGGGGGAACATACCTAGTGTTGGCTAAGAGCTGGCTTGCACGTCACTGTCTGTGCGGCCTGTCTGTCCACATTCCCGCTTCTGGGCTTGGGTCAGGACTGCATTCCGGATGGCTGTTGAAGATTGCTTGTTCTAAACACCCTGGGACGCCCTTCCCCCTGTGCAGCGGCCAAGGAACACTCACTCCCCTGCCTTTGTTCTAGCTCCTGCATGGCGGTCACTCTGGGCAGGACCTGTTGACATCCTGCCCATCTCGAATCTTCTGCGGAGGCCAGTTTGATCAGTTTTCCCCTTCGCCACCTCACAGCCACCAGGCACGTCTTGAATATGAGGCCCGAGCGCTGTCCAGCCCCGCATTCCTCGTGTTACTAGGCTGGTGGCTGCCGAGTTCTGCCACAGGGCAGGGCTGACTGAGTGGGTGCTATTATTCCACAGAATTCCTGCTAGGGGAGACTGCAGACTTAACCCCCTTGGGGAGGAAAGCTTGAAAACAAGTGAGTTACAGGGAATGGAATGAGGACAGACAAGGGCTAAAGGAGGAGGAGGAGCCTTACACAGGTGATTCCCAGCCAGTACTGGTTTTAGGAAAGGTTGGACTTGTCATCAGCCTTAGCAAATAGGGAGGTGTGCCAGGGCAGGTCACAGATGCCCCAAAGAGAAACTTGGTCTGTCTCAGTGGCTGATCACCATCATGTTAGAAAACTTGTTTAAAAGAACATTTAAGATTTCTTTCTTCTTTCTGGGCATGGTGGCACATGCCTATAGTCCCAGCACTTGGGAGGCCAAGGCAAGAGATTTGCTGTGAGTTCCAGCCCAGCCTGGACTACATAGTAAGTTTAAGATCAGTCTGAGCTACATTAAAAAAAAAAAAAAAAAAAAAAGATTTCTTTCATGTTTTTAATTGCTAAAAGTTAAATATGTACATTGTGGGAAAAGCACATAGCAATAAATAAAAGTTTAAATGCCCATGAACTCACCCACTAGGCCCTGCTGTTGATTAGCTTGGCTGTCTATGTATCATTTTACTATACTACAAATTAAACCCAGCATATGCTATACAGTAGGCAAGCACTCTACCACCAGCCTACTTCCCCAGCCCCCTTTAAATTCTGTTTTGAGACTGGGCCTAAGTCACCCAGGCTGACTCGAACTTGTGATCCTCTTGCCTCAGCCTCATAAGTAGTGGGGATTACAGGTGTGCACCACTGTGGCTGCTATTCTATTTCTTTGTTGTGCACTCTACTAATGTTGAATTGGTCCCGCCACAAGGTATCTGCTTAGTTGGAATTTGGTTGGTGAGTCAGTCAAGCTAGGAAAGAACCTTGGAAATCCCTGAAACCGCCATCCTGCGTGTGGCTGCCCAGCCTGGGCAGCTTGAGGTGGTGGGGCCAAGCCCGGAGCCTGCCTGGCTCCTTCTGCGCCTGTTTTCAGCTCCAAGGGCAACCGGGACAACAGGTTCTTTGTTTCTGTTTCTTATTTTTACAGGAACCAGTGCATGGCTCTGCCAGCACTGACCGAATATCTGCCCTTTCATCTCTAGCTGCAGGGCCAGGAGAGGACACCCCTAAGCCACATTACCACCCCACCTCTCTCAGACAGATGAAATGCCAGCGTCGTCCCACGGGCCCCAGCAGCTGGGCAGTTTATTTGTGTGTCCTTTCTTCCTCGTCCTCAAGAGACAGAATTTAAAATCACTGAGAGGTCCGAAGGTTTTCAGCAAGTTCCTCCTGCGTCATGCTTGTAGAAATCTCAGAGAGGAAGCTGTGGCTTCCGCCCTCCACCACCTGGGCATAAAATCCCAAACTCAAGACACCTTCGAGACGCTTTCTCCTTTTAGTTTAACAGAACCAAAAAGCCCTGCGAGAATTAAAGGAGCTGCTTGAGTGCTGTAGAAAAAATTTAAACTGTAGGGAACCCAGGCTGCCCTGCAGCTTAGCAGGCAGAGTCCCTGCCTTGTGTGCGCAGAGCTGTGAGTTCAGTCCCCGGTGCTTACCCTTCTGACCTCAGATAAGCAGTTCAAGCATCTGTCCTGCCTCCCTTACCCTCCACCTGCGCTGGACACAAGTGATCTTTACGGGGCTCTCCCTTCCTGGCCCTGCCTGTCTCCTTGCCCATCCAGGGCCAGGGTGAGATGTTCCCTCTGCTCAGCTGCCAGTCGTCGTCTCTGTACCGGGTATGAAGCCACAGCTGGGTCCCACAGAGCCCTCCAGATGCTGACTGCAGAGTCAGGGTTTGAAGGTTCATTGTGTGTTGGAGGCCAGTGAGTTGTCAGTGCAGAGCAGCCACAGTACTAGATGCTTTTGAAAGGGATGCTTTTCCCAGGATTGCTCGTCCATCCTGTGTGTGTCTTAACAATTCGAGTCTCTCCTGTTACCAGAGATTGTTATTATTTTTCAAAGCTTTTATGTTTCAGTCTATGTTTGCAGTGCACACAGCTGCATTCCTCATGGAGATCAGCTTTTTGTATATCCCCCATCCACCCACCCCCACTCTTTATGTCTTCGGCCTTTCCCATTTGGAAAAGATCTACCCAGAGAGTCATTAGACGCAGCTGTTTAGCATGGGACCTCTTCCATTAACATTTTCCAGCAGCCACTGATTCCCAGGTTTCCCCCCCTCCCCTAATTCGCACACCCAGCCCTCCTACCCCTGGCTCATCTCTCACCAAGCCCAAAATGGTAGTTAACTGTGGCGTCCTCATGAATAAGAAATGCCTAGCAGTGCTGTTGGCGCAGTTCTGGGTGTGTTTGGATGACAGACTTGATACCATGGTAGATCCAGCAGACACCAGGCTCTGTGCGGCAAGCAAAGAATCGAAAACCTCATCCAGTGGGAAAAGAAAAAGCCGCCCCATCTACTGAAGAGAACAGGAAGATGTGCTCAGCTGGTAGCAACAGAAAAGAGATGTCAGAAAGACAGGAAAATAAAAAATTGCATGGAAAAATTAGGCTTTTGGAGTTTGAAAGCTGTGTCCCCAGCCCAGGTGGCTCTCACTGAGTCTCTGGGTAAGAATGGCAGGAATGATAGAGCACTGGGGCATCTCAAGGGCTTCAAGCATGATAGCTTGTTCCAGAATCCACTGATTAAATGATGTACATGAGATTTAGTCCATATGCATGAATGCTTAATGAGGCTCAAGTGAAGAAAACGCACTGAAGGTCAGGCCACAAGGTTTAACATACGTGTGCTCTGCCCTGGGATATAGAGGAGATTTCCAGGGTCTTTCGTGTTTCTGATGTTGCTTCTGTCAGAACAACGGAAGGAGGACTGGTCCTGGTGCATAGCCCAAATTCAGGTGGGTGGGGGCCAGTGATCTCCCAGCTCTGATGGTGCCACCTGTACTAGACTTAGTGAAGCGGGGAGACCCCCCCTAGGTGGGGTGGGGGGCATGTAACCTAGGTAGAATAAAAAAGGGAAAGAAGGAAGCCTCACTCAGCAACTTCAGAGCAGAGAAATCCAGTCCTTGCCGCCACATTTGGACATGGTCTCCAGGCTTCTGGCACAGACTCTGCAATGTCTGATGAGCACCAGCTCTTTGGCTTTCTGTGCGTACTCTCCGCCTCCTGCTATACACTTGCTGGACTCCATAGTAAGCAAGGCTGGATCCTTCGAGTCTCCACTCACAGATGGACTTTAGCCTTCTTCCACCCCTGCCTGTAGGCAGCCGTTAGCCCACCTTTTAAATTCATCCTTACACTTTCAATCCTTGGGCTGTATATATGTCACTGCTCCCCAAGGGGAGCCTAGCCAACATCCCCAACTTCTTGACCTCTACTCGGCATGTGATAGCAGATCAAGGACCTACTGCCACAAGAGCATGGTCCCGACATGGGACTCCAGCTCTGTCTGTTCCTTAGTTCTCAAGACAGTCCCTGTGCTGCCCCCAGGTGAGAAGCCTGGCACCTTCTGGGCCCACAGCTGCTGAGGCTGCCTGTTGGGCAAAGGCTCTGCAGGCCAAGTGGAAGCAGAAGGCTCTCATGGCAGGATGCAGACAGGAGGCCAGGAACTCGGGGATCACAATCGAGTGTGTCAGTGCCCAGGAAGCTCCAGCCTCATGGGGACCCTAGCTGCATGCATACTAGGCAAGTACTGCCACCGAGCTATGCACCAGCTGTCTCTGTCCTTCAATGCATTCACAGGTTCTGGAGGTTGTGGCTCTGACTTGCGATGAGGGAGGACTGGGTGAGAACCAGATGCCATAGCCGTGCCCAGGGCTCCTGGTGCCTGAGATCACCTGCCTGGCACAACCGAACGGCACTTTCCTGCCAGATCTGTCTGCCTTTTGGTTTATCTATGCAGAATTAGAACTGGAGACCAGCACTCATCTTATCTTTTAGGACCAAGGCTTCTTCTTGCCCTTGAGGCAAATTCTTGAGCCATGAGGCAGAGGAAGGGCCTGGGAAAACTTTGCTTCTCCAGCAGGGTCAGAGCTGTGGCCCTTCGCACCCCAGGCCCTAAGATGGCCCCAGGTTTTCACCACCCATTTCCTGATCAGCATACAGATAAGGACACTTTGTGTGCTGAGGATGATACTGAGCCAAGACTTGTGTGCTGGTAGTGGCCGTGTGGGGAACCCACACTGAAGCTGCTGGATGGGGTGGAGATCAGTGACTCGGGCAGCCAGGGCGGGGGTGGCTGGGATGAGTTCTGTGGTGTAGTGACCGTGGCTGGGGCAGAGATAACAGCAGGGACCCAAGGCCAGCTCAGGGCCAGTGTCATGGCTCCTTGTACCTAGCATGTTCAGTCTTTGGCATCAAATATTAATTAATTCAATTAAATAAACAAGAACAGTTCAAACTGCAAGGAGGAGGCAGAGCAGGGCCAGCGGAAGCTCTTACAGGATCATCTCTGCTGGTGTCCAGGAGAGGTTTGCAAGTATTCACGCGGGAAACGGTTCCCACCTGTCAATCCAAGATTTCAGTCCTGTTATGCCTTGGGTTACGTCTTGTTCCTACTATATTAACTCACCTACTGGCTTCCATTTAACGGATCACCCTTTACCTGTACTTATGTTATTTTAAAAGTTAGTTTACTATTTCTACCATAACTAGGGAATATACTAAATATATGCAACTATTACCAAAGGACAAAATCAAACATTTATTTTATTATTTTGAGACAGGAATTCACTGTGTAGCCCAGGCTGGCCTCAAACTCACTGGGGTTTTCCTGTCTCAGGCTCCTGGAATGCTAGGATTACAGATGTGCACCACCAAACCCAGCAATAATTTAAAGATCTTAATTGGTTTTCTTTTTGATTCCAGAACTGGGCAACTGAGTTTCCCAGTGAACCTGGTAGAGCATGTTGGTCCTAAAGACAAAAAGGGCTGAAGAAAGCAGGGACAATAAAAAGCAGGGCAATCATGTCAGAGTTACTTTCCCTAGTAAGCAGGGGCAGGGAGAGACATGGGTAGCAAAATGGAGATTCGATTCGCTAACATCCGGTTACTTAGGTGACTGTGGGTAAAGGTAAAGGCACAAGGAACCTCATTTTTATGCCAAATGAAACTGGCCTGGGGGAGATTTGGCTGTTGAGTGTCCTGAAGGTCAGATAAATAGCTAGCTTGTCCAGACCTGGTGACTTGAAGTTCAGCAGAGTGACTTCATTGTCTTAGTCCAGAACAGTGACTCCTGTGACTTCCGTCTCATGCTGTTAAAGTGAGTACTGGTCATCAAAATAAAGCTCTGCCATCAGTCATGCTGCTCCATCTCCCGCAAGTGTTGCCAGAGTTAGTGAGTGTCGCTAACCCTGTGACACTTCAGAGGTGGGCCTGCATAGAGGAGGCCTTCTTCGCCCGGAACTGCAGCTCCCTGCCCAGTGACAGAGAGGTGGTAGGTTTTAGCCACCAATAAGTCATGGCAGAAGCCAAGAGGAGCCGGACTCTTGGTTGCCGTATGTTTGTGTTTTACTGATATAGTTAGTGTGCTATTGCTAGCAATTAACCCATCAGTTTATTCGGGTTCTAGCATCATTTATTTTGCACACACCACATAAATGGAAAGAAACTTCCTTTTCTTAACAGCTGCAAGATCTCCTGGGAACCTTCAAGAACCATCCCTCGGGCCTCAAGGAGTGGTCTTCAGTGAGGGCTGAGTTTTTGGGGAGCACCTAGAGGGAGGCTAGGGATCCTAGAGCTGAGGTTGTGGAGGGAGCCTGGTAGAGAAGAAAGAGGTGCCTGGGGTGAGGAGTGGAGTACTGAATCAAGGACCAAGTGCCAGGGTCAGGAGTCAGGAGTCCAGAAGTAAGTGACCAAGACCAGGCTGTGTCATAGGCCAGAGTCCTTGGTCACCCCAGTGTCCCTGGGACACTGGGACAGGCCCCACCTTGTTCAATTCCACGGAGGACCTGCCCTTGGTCTTGAGGTTTTGCAAGATTGTTCGTTATTTAACTAAACCAATCTCTTCCCAGTAGAACTGCGTGCTAGGGTCTACTGGAGAAGGGAAACTTCACAGTACATTTAAAATAACTTCTGTCCTAAAATAACAATAAGGCACGTTACCTTGGAGGCTGTCAGTGGTCCATTTAAAAAAATGTAACTGAAGATGTGTTTTTTACACTCATGGAGAGACTTTGAGAGTCTTTCTGTTTGCCCCACTTAACGTGTCCCAGCCAGAGGGCAAAACTGTAACTGAAAGGTCTTGAGAGCTTTATTTTGGGTTCCAAAATGGAGAGATGCATCATTCCATCACACGGAACCAGGCAGCCCAAGCTGGCTTCTGGTACAGAAAGGGGCTGGCTGGAGGCAGCAGAAGCAAACGTGCGCTGGGTCAATTCCGAGTGGGGACGGGAAGACCACCTGGCTGCAGCTGTGGTGTGAAGACCCAGGCAGAAGGAATTTCATTGTTATGCCAGGCGCCACTGTCCTGTTTGGGAAATTAGTTGTCATCACCTTCCTGGTTTAGGGGAGGACAGATGACTTGTTTTTGCTTCAACTTGTGTTGTTGCTGTTTTAGACATTCCTATTTTTGTTCCAAGGGACATGTGATTGGTTCTCTACCAATCGACTTTATTTCCAAACAGAAATCCCTATTTGAATGGAGCCAGTCTCCATTAAGTTGTGTGATGCCTTGACTTTTAGCCTGAGTGACTCCCTTGGGGCCCAGTGGAAGAGCTTGGTCCAGAGCAATGGCTCCTGCTGCTTCTATCTGACAGGGCCTGAGTCTCAGAACAGCACCACACACCTGCTGAGATGTGTTCCTCCCTTGCTTGGCAATAATTATTTGTCATTTGATCTTGTATCTCACCCCCATGGACTTTCCTTCTGCTATTCAACTGCTGAACCAGGAATCTTACATCTAGAATATTTTATGTTTGTTTGTATGTATGTATGTATGTATGTATGTATGTATTTCTTTATTTAGCAGCACTAGGAATTAAACCCAGGGCCTTTGTACTGAGCTACATCACCAGCTTTTTTTTTTTAACTTTGAAATGAAATCTGGTTTAAGTTGCCTTGGCTTGGTTTAAACTTGCAATTCTCCTGCCTTGACCTCTCAGACCCCTTGGATTATAGGTGTGTGCTCCCACACCCAGTGACTGTAAATTTTACTGCTCTTAAGTGCAGGGTTGTCCTGGTTACTAACTCCCAGCCCAGGGAAGGAAGAGAAGCCAGGCCCAGGGAAAGCCCCTCCACACACCTAAGGGACCTGATGGCAGTAGGGAGCCCTGGTGTCTGAAGGGAGGTGCAGTCCCAGCAGGTCAAGGAGCCGAGGTGCCCGGGATGGCTGTGGCCGGGACAGATACTGGGTGAGGATCTTCCAGCAGAGGTTTGAGTCCCTCATGAATCTCCGTCATCCCTCTCATCTCCCCGGTGCCAGGTCAGACCTCGTGGCCAAATGGTGACTGTTCAGGATATGAGTTTTAGTCCCCTACTCACCTAGGGAGGCAGTGGCTGTTATTTCTCTTTCCCGTGTGTCTCTCTGACATTTTAACCATGATAGGAAAGTTGGAAGAATTAATACTGATCACCAGAATTCACCAATTGCCCAAGCTTTCTTTGCACTTGCTTTATCTCTGTTTTAGTTTTCTTTCTTCCTGGGGGACGGGAGGCTGACCATGCAATGCTTCTAGCATTTTCACACACTGCTCCTGGATGCTCTTCCGAGTGCCTATGTTGAGACTGAGGCTTTTCCTGACTCAGCATTAAATGAGCCCACTCAGGAGATTAAAGCTAAGCCCAGTATTGTCTCATTGGTCCCTGACTGTCCTCTGTTGCTTTTATTTATTTATTTTTGGTACTGGTGGTCAAACTCAGGACCTCGCGCTTGCCAGGTGGGCACCTGTGCCTTTGAGCTATTCCTAGCCCAAAGCCCCCAGCACCCCGTACTCCCAGATAGTCTCTTATCCAAGTGCTAAGCAGGCCCAACCCTGCTTAGCTTCCAAGATTTGCTGTGTTCAGCTTTGTAGCTTTTAAAAATCCCCGTGCACTGCGAGCTTGAATCTGCAGAGCCAGTGTGGTCTTCCTTTTTTGCTCCTTTCCTCTAAAGAAATCCTATAGACCTTAAAAACCTTTTCCAAACATTGGAGTTTTTCGAGAAATTACCAGTTTCACGAAAAGCCCTAAGAGTGAACTTGTTGATGTCCTCCTGGGCCCATCCAGGTCCTTTAGCAGCACATGAGGGGGCGGGAAAAGCCATATGAGTGAGACAGTGTCCACGGAATGTCCCGTGGGCGTCACGTGGTGGCAGGGGCTAACACAGATCGCTTGATTAAGGGGGCGTCGGCCACTTTCTCTATTGTCCAGCCACCTTATCCTCTTCCTCAGCAATTAAGCTGTCTGTTGATGATATTTTAAGACCAAGTATCCTGTTTCCTACAGGTCTTTGTGTCCTGCTTTTAGCATCCATGCACAATTCCTGCTTCCATTGATTACTTCCTGGTTTTAGGTGTTAGCAAATCCCATGTTCAGATCACAGATGAAGCTCAGAAGGGAGCCCACCACGAATGCCTGGCCAAGCTGGAAGAGGGCACTGTGCTCACGGCCCGAGGCTGGCTCTTGGCCACCCACTGTGACCACGTCTCCTGGATGTGTCTCACAGCAGCCTACCTCCTACAGGCTGTGCATGCTTTGCCACCCCTCTTACTGGCACGTAGACCTGCGTCTTACAAGTCACCTGTGTCTGTGCACCTTGGGAGATCCTGCTTCGGTGGATGTCCCCTGAGGCCGAACCTGACTTCAGAATTCCTGTTCATCTCACTGTGGTGGGATGCATTTGGGGGCAGTTCTGAAAAGAAAGGAAGGGCACACAGGACTAGACAGAAGAGGAAGCCAGCAAAGCTGTGCTCTCCACCTGGCCCCATGGGGAGCTCCGGACTGAGCACAGACCCTCAGAGCCAGCCCCACCTCCTGGCAGGAGGCCGCTGTCCACAGCCAAACTCAGCAGCAAGCTGCTGCCAGGAGGGGGCGCTGTGAGCTCCCAGAGGCCAAGCGTGGGTCTCTGGAGCCAGTGGGCCAGTGGGCTTCCCTGAGGAAGAAAGGAAGGAGTGGCTCCTTCATTATCACATTATCACCCTGTGGAACTTGGTCCTGGAGAGAGGCGGCCACTGGGATGGCAGAGACAGAAAGGCCTTTTGGGGAGCCTGGGTGCTGGAGGTCCAGTCCAGAGCCTCATGTACACCAGGAAAGCGCAGTACCTCAAGATCTGAGGTCCTCGGCTGCTCCAGGGACCCTAGGCTGAGCAGCCTGGTGCTGGGGGTACCCTCGTGGGGCTCAGCCTCCCCATCCTTATTCTTAAACACCAGGTGTGCAGGGGGGGAACACAGGCTGCAACGGGGCGTGGGTAAGAGAGATGGGTGTGTGGTGTGCAGGGTGATTAGTGACCAAAGAGCCACCTTCACTCTGGGTGTTGCTCAGTCACTTCCTGGCTCTTGTCACTGGCCTGCAGTGACTTCTGCCCTTGGTCTCTCATTTGTAAGTGGGGATTAAGGCTCACATCCAGGATGAGGATGGGCCCCAGCAAGGGCCACAAGCTTTACTTACTGCTGTGATTCATGTACTACCAACTCACCTCTCAAGATGACTCACCCCGAGCCTTCAGTCTGTCCACAAGGTTGTACAACCCTCACTACCACCTGAGACCAGAATTTCTCCCACCCCACCCACCACCAAGAAACCTGGGACCTGTCCCATCACCTCTCGCTCCACCCTTGGCCACATGGAGCTGCCGTCTGTCACTGTGGGTCTGCTACTCTAAACCTGTCACAAGATCATACTATATGTGGCCTATGTGCCTGACTTCTATCTGTCAAAGATTACCTGTGTCAGCACATCTGTCTTTTTCATGGCTGGATAATATCCCTTTCAAAGGACAGACCATAGTTTGTTCATCCATCCATCTGCTCATAGGGACCCTTGGGCCATCATGAATAGCCTCAGTGTGATTTTATGAATGGTATGGCAGCATTCCACTGCAGGGTTTTATTATAAAGAATGTAAGTGATTAAAATATTTGGCTTGGTCCAGAGAAGCAAAACACACTCATCAGATCAGATGCATAATGAGTGTTTTCTCCAGTGCACTTTGTCCCTGCAGGGGGCTGTGTTCCTGCTTTGAGCATTAGGACCACTTGGCTGCTGTACTGGGTACCGTTTCACACTTAGGGCTCTGTGCTCATGCTCAGACAAGACCTGAGCTAAGCAGTATGTGTTTAGGGTGCTCAGAACTTTCTGACAACAGGTTAGAGATGGACAGTTGGGTCCCTTGCATTCAATGTACTCTTCAGTGTCAGGGAAACAGAATTGAGTAACACACCTGTCTTCCCTCAAAGCTCTTAGTTCAGAAAGGGGGGTCTTGGCCATTTTCTTGTCAGTGGGACACAATCCTGACACCCATAAGTGAAGGATGACAGATTCACTTTGGGCTCATGGTTTTAGAGGGATCAGTCCATAATTGGCCAGCTCCACGGAAGGAATAGCACAATGGAAGGGCCTGGCAGAGGAAACCAGTTCACATCATCATGATCAGGAAGCAGAAAGAGAAGTGGGGAGGGGGAGGGACGTCTCGCCTGATCAAGCCCCACCTCCTAACCACAGGCTACCCAGGGTGCCCCCAATTCAGTCATCTTCCAAAACCCGGCCTCTGAGCACAAGAGGTTTCTAAGGATGTGAGTGTGAACCAGGACAGGTCTGATCCTGACACAGCCCGCCCTGTGAGCTCAAGCGGGAGCAAACAAGGGATGGTCTCATCCATGGGGACCTGGCTGACAGCCACTGACCCTTCCTCTCTCTTCCAGCATGGTCAGACACCAGGAGGACCCCTTCCCCGAGGATAAGGAGGCGAGGGGCAGCCTGCGGGACTCCGGCTATGACAGCCTGTCCGGCAGGCTCAGCATCCTGGACCGGCTTCTGCACACGCACCCTGTCTGGCTGCAGCTGGGTCTGAGCGAGGAGGAGGCAGCCAAGGTCCTTCAGGCACAGCCACCCGGGGTGAGATGCGGGCCTGGGGAAGGTTGAGGCAGGGGGATCAAGTTGCCCCAAGAGTAGCATGCAGTTGGTTCTGGAAAGATGTTCCTGTTGGTAGCACGGTTTCCGCTGTGACCTTTGTCATCGTGCAAAGAGGCTCTGGAGACTGTGACAGCCCACAGGGACGGAGGCTGAGTGACCGCTCTGTGTCTCCACTGCTGGACTCCAGGGTAGTGCAAGGCACCACTAACACTAGGACATCTGTGTGACAGGGAGGAAGGGCAGTGTCAGAGCCCTGAGGGCTGGCTGGTTGGGGGTCCCCAGCCACCTCCTGAGCCTGCAGGGTCCCACTGTCCAACTGGGGACTCAGCCTTTAGACGTCCCAGGACCACAGCTGGGCTGCTCGGCCTTGGGGCAGCCTTGCTTTCTCCACCTGGCCTGTGGCTTTCCATAGAAACCTAAAGTCTGCTTCTTCAACCACGCTCTACCCAAGACCCATGAGATCCCTCGGATGTCCCTAAAGAGATACATTGTTCAGCAGTGCTATAGCCTCTTGCCCTGTGTGGCTATTTACTTTTTTTTCTTCCTCCTGAGTTACTAAGGTGGAAACCCAGGGCCTTTGCACTGAGTTATATCCCCAGCCCTTTTTCTTATATTTTATTTCAAGACAGGGTATCACTAAATTGATGTTTCCTAGCCTGGGTTTAAACCCTCCTTCCTCAGCCTCCCACAGTGCTGGAATTACAGAGGTGCATCACCACACTGGGGTTGGTGACTGAAACTCTCATTCATTAAAGTAAATAATTAGAAATCCAGTTCTTCAGCTGCACTGGCCACACCATCACAGCTCACTGGCCACAGGTGGCTGCATGACGTACTGAGTGTTGTGGAGTAGAAAACACTGTCATAGTCACAGAACCATCCAGGGAACACCACTGTGGATGATGTCTGCTTCCAGACAAAAGGCCGTGCAGTGTCAATCACAGGTCAAATGAATGCATATAGAAACTAAGGACCAGAGCGGGAGGCCAGGCACACTGCACGCACCTGTCATCCCAGTTCCTCAGGAGGCTGAGGCAGGAGGACTGCAAATTCAAGGGCAGCCTGGCAACTTAGCAAGACCCTGCCTCAAAAAAAAATTAAAAGGCCTGGGGGTGCAGCTCAGTGCTCTGTGGGTTCAGTCCCCAGTACTAGGAGAGTGAATGGGTTGGGAAGGCAGGGAGAAAACTCGGCCTGTAGCTGTCCGACTGTCCCAACCAGAGGGCTGGAAGCTGAGCTGTGGAGTGTCCCAGCAGCAGACCCCGTGCACTTAACCCGGCAACACTGTCTCACTTCGAAATGAGGCTTGCCTTCTTGAAAATGGGGCAGGATCAAGGGCTCCACGGCGCACTCCTCACCCAGCAACTGGAACCATGCCCGCTGCCCCCTATCCTAGGGAGAACTTAGGAGCTGGGAGCCGAACGTGAGGAGGAGCAGTGGGTCAGCGGAGAAAAAGGAAACCCGCATGTCCAGATCCAGAAGAAAGAGAAGTCAGGACACAGGACACGATCGTGTGCTGCAGAAGGGAACCAGGAGTCACACTGCCTGCCCCAGGAAGCGCCATCTGATTCGTGCGAATGGTGCATCCTGGAGTTGTGCAGTGTACAGCCAGCATATATGCATATTCAGATTCCCGTTTTAATTATACCTTGAGCCAGGTGAACTCCCAACTCGGCGCCCTGGACAGAGCCGTGTGAGCTGTGTATAGAAACTGTGTATGTCAAGATGCAGTGAACGGTGCGGAGGGGTAGGACCTGAGTTCAGGAAAATTGCTTGCCTAAGGAACAGCCTCTGTGACGTCCCTAAGCATGATTCCACTTCCTTTCCCCTGCCTGCAGATCTTCCTAGTGCGCAAGTCAGCCAAGGTGCAGAGGAAGGTGCTGTGCCTGCGCCTCCCCAGCGAGCTGGGAGCCCCGCTCAGGGAGTTCGCCATCAAAGAGAGCGCCTACAGTAAGTGCGCGGCAGCGCGCATGCTCCATGGGGGGGTTGGGAAATGGGGGCCTCTGCGCTGACCCCACCGTCAGCAGCTGCCTGTGCATGTGCATGCACAGTCCCAGGCCTGGGCAGCTAGGACTTTGCCGTGGAACCCCAAGTGTCATTGGGATGTAGCATTCAGGGCAGCTCTTGCCCCCGAGGAGCCCAGAGCGCAGGTAGGTGGTCAGTAGGCAAAGGATCTGAGTCCGCCCAGAGGTGGAACTTGGAACTACACCTGGAGGAAACTAGCGGACACATGCAGGAGATAAAGCCTTTCGACTGGGTATGGTGGAATCCCAGCTATTTGAGAGGCCGAGGCCAGAAGACTGCAAATGCAAATTCAAGACCAGCCCAGGCAACTGAGCGCCTTAGCAAGGCTCTATGTCAAAATAAAATTAAAAGGGAATACTATTCTGCCATAAAGAAGGAAAATTTGAGTCATTTGTAGGAAAACAGATGCCCCTTGAGACCATAACATTAAGTGAAATGAATTGGACACACAAGTTTAAATAGCACGTGGTTTCTCCTATATGAGAAACCCAAATTATAAGTAAAGGGCAAAACAAAGGACTGATAATAGGAAGCAGGGAGACAGATCTTTTGTGGATGGGCAGGGCAATCACTCATGGGGGTGGGGGTGAAAGAGTGAAGCCAGGTGCTGTTCACGCACCACTCCCACGAGGAAGACGGTCACCGTCATAGCCACAGAACCAGTCGTGAGCTGGCCCACAGCAGACAGGGTGTGGGGGAGACCCTGAGTTCAGCCCTCAGCAGAGTCAAAAGGGAAAACCACAGAGAATTGCTAGCCGGGGCACTGATGAACTTGTGTAGGCCGATCTGGTAGTTCTGAGCTGCCAGCCCCATGGTGCCCATCTCCGTGGTGTCGCCGTCTTGGGTGATGGCTGGAGCCCCCGGCCTGCTGCCTCTGGGGTTCCCTGCGCTCCATCTGGGTCCCTGCAGCCCAAGGTGCTTGCTGTTCCCTCCTTGGTCCTCTCAAGGGACCTCAGTCCTTAGTCCCAATGAGGCCTCTCTGGGCCGTTACTGGGTCCCCAGGGCTGGGGTGTGGGGGAGAAAGACTCGCTGTGGAAACTCGCAGAGGTTTGACCGTGATTTCTGTGCAGTGTAGCTTAACCACCTAATATCCCTGTGCATTGCTTTCACAGAGACCATTTCATTGTTCAAAAATTCTAGTTCCCACTCTTCCCCCTGCTGGGTGGGGACAAGGGAAGTTCTATGCACGTCCACTTTACAGATGAGAAAACCAAGACTTGGAGAAGTCAGTCTACCCCAGATAAACTTCCATTGCCTAACGTGATAGACCATGGTGCATGTGTGCTAGTGGTTTCTCTAGCACTAGCTCGCGGAGATTTCGGGACCCGGCTCGGGTCAGCATCCACCCACGACCTGCAGAGAGGGCACCCAGGGTACTCAGCAACTCTCTGCCCTCTCTTTCAGCCTTTTCCCTGGAAGGCTCAGGAATCAGCTTTGCAGATTTATTCCGGCTCATCGCCTTCTACTGCATCAGCAGGTGAGGTCAGGCTGTGCCAGAGTCCACTGGGTGGTGTGATGGGTGGATGGGTCCGGTCTGGAACTGTGGCCGCTCTGGGCGTGTGCATTCAGCACTGGTTGTGCATGCTGTCCCCTGGTAGTAAACACACACAGGCACACACGCATATGTACAAAGATGGGTATACATGTGTGCACACACAAGGGAACCTGTGTTGCAAGCCCGTAATACTTAAAGGTCACTGTCAATTTTTTAAAATCTGGAAGAATCAACCCTCAAGCAAATAGTCTAAAGCACCTGTTTTAGTCTATAGGAAAAATAGACTCAACTCAGGATGTTGAGGGTGTGAGTTATAGAAACCTTTTTTTTTTAAGGAGAAAAAGAAAAAAACAGAAAAAGGGTACAAATAATATAAAATTTAAAAAAATAAACAGTAAGAAATCACTAGTTGATAGATAACATATTCTCATCTTAGAAATAGTTGTTCAAGTTACAAAATTAAAGCATATCAGAACAGAGCCAAATCAAAAGGATGGACATAATAGATAATGTAAAAACAAAATATAAGGTGATCAACAATGGTTACCATACTGCCTCTTGCTATTTTAAGAATTGCCAGTTATAATAAAATTGAACAAAACAGTAAAAAATAAAACCAATGCATTGGAGACATTACCGGACTTTAAAAGAAGATAACAGTCAACCAGAATGGGCATCATAATGAATCTAATTGTCTTCACAGTTGTTGCCTATACTTTTGAACTTGGTACTATCAAGCAAAACAGAATAGGGGAAAATCAGTCAAAACAAGATGGTGAGGGCAATACAGGATTTCAAATCAAATTAATAGGAAATCAAAGTAGGTTACTATAATGTATCTGCTATTTTTTATTTATTTTTCCCTTAATTAAAGAGATAAAAATAAAAAAGCAAATAATTTAAAAAGGGGGGGGATTGAGATAAGAGATGGCATAACAACAGAACAGCAAAGGTCAAAACATAACCAATTAAGCAAAATAGTGTTTCACCACAAGATATCCTGACATAAAAATAGTTACCATAGTGTCTCTTTCCTTGAAATCTTTGAGTATACTGTAGCACCAAATATATCAAGACACTATAAAACCATTCAAGAGAATGACATTATTACAGGGTATTTAGAACCAATTAACAGAAAATGAACAGTGGTTTCTGTAGAATCTCCTTGTCTATAACAGTTTTTGCTTATATTATCATATATAATAAAATCCAATAAGATACAACCTTTTAAGACCGATGGAGGCAGAAGAATACAAGTTTGATGGGACTTCAAAACAAGATGATACTAAATCAGCACTAGCTATTATAATGTCTTGTTTTCTCCAAAATAGCTGTTTCTACCATCCGATCTTCTCTGCCTCATTTCTGTTGAGATCTTTTTCTGTCGTTTGTTGTCAGTTTGTCTTCTTCATTTCACTTTCTGCTCCATTCATTGTGGCCTCTCTGCCACTATTTCTGGAATCTTGGTATTTTCCTTTTTTAGAATATCCTGCAGTATTCTCTGTAGAGCTGAATTGGTGGTTGCAAATTCCCCTAGTTCCTCTTTATCCTGGAAGCACCTTGTTTTATCTTTCAAAGCTTGAATTATTTCACCCCACGCTCTTCATGATTTGATGGTTTGTGCCGAGAAGTCTGCTGTAATTCTGATGGGTGTTCCCTTGTAAGTGATCTGTTTCTTGTCTCTGACAGCTTTTAATATTCTGTTCTTATATTGGATTTCTGGAATTTTGATTATTATATGCCTGGGTGTAGCTCTTTTTGAGTTACAGGTGGCTGGGGTCCTGTATGCTTCATACATCTGAGTTTCTTTACCTTTTGCTAAATTAGGGAAATTCTCTTGGATTATTTCTGTGAATAGCTTTTGTAGTGCATTTGTTTGTGTCCCTACTTCTTCTTTTATGTCCTTAATTCTTAAATTATAGATCCTCTTATCATCTTCTAGCCTTTGTATTGTTACTGTTTGTTTTTTTGTTATTTTTATGAAGTTTTTCATTTCATGCTCCCATATTACAAATCTGCCCTCCAGTTCAGATAATCTATCCTTAGTTTCTTTCAAGCTGTTATGCCAGTTTTCGATAGAGTTTTAGTTTCCTGGTAATCTCTTTGAACCTGCTTCATGTATTCTATGTTTTCTCTATTTTCTCCATCAAACAATTCTCCCCTTTTTTTCTGTTCTTCCATTCCACCATCTGTTTTTTCTTGGGCAGGGCTTAGCATTTCTCTAACTATTCTACTTATATCTTGCTTCAGGTCGTTAATAACTTCATTCCTAAATTCGTCTATGAGGCTCTGGAGATATCACTTTATGTTTATTGGTGCCGCGTCTGATATTGCATGTTTCTCAGAATTGGGGGCCGAGGACCCTTTCTTGTTGCTCCCTCTTCCCATATTTTTTGTTCCTTTTATACAAGCAAATATAGGAGGCCCAGTTTCTTTCTTTGTTGGCTACAGTTTGTTTGAATTGTGCCAGCTAGGTGTTCCCACCCACTGCAGTGCACTAGGGAGGCACAGACCTGGGCAGCCTATGCTGGGCCCGCCCCTCCAGGTCAACCTACCAAAGGCTGCACTGCTAGGGTGCACCTCCAGGTGCTGGGACCTGGTTTGGGCTAACTTACTGGGTCTTAATCAGCAGTGTCACCCAAGCCAGGCATTCCCCACCAATCCTGCTTGAGAGGGGAATATGTGACTGCAGCACCCTGTTCCGGCTAGTCTGCCCGGTCCCAGTATGTCCTTTGCTGAAGCCTCCTACTCTATGGAAGGGTCCCCGATCCACTCACTCACTGTAGGTAGATGCAGGGCTCTCGGCCAGTCCCGCTCTCAACTCCATTCACCGCTTCCCATTCTCAGAGCTTTCACGCCTCTCTCCTTGCCGTGCTGATTGGGACACAGCAGCAGCTGCAGGAAATTCAAATCGCTGCTTCCAGTGGTGCAGGCTCCAGCTTCCGCACTGAGACCTTATCTGTTCCTGTTATATTACCGGGATTGCATTTCCAGTTGGTTTCTCTTAGTTTAGTTCATTCCTGGGTCAGCAAAGTATATCTCCCCTTGCTTAGGACTTCTCGCCTGGCACCATTCCTGGATTTTAAGTGCGGTTTCTCAGAGAGCCTCCGAAGCTGCTGCTATCTATCCGCCATGTTCTCCCGGAAGTCCCCAAGTTCTGTCATAGAAACGTTTTTTTTTTAAAAATTACTCTTTTATTTTATTTGTGGTACTGGAAATTGATCCCTGTCATTTCTATTTTCATTTTGAGACAAGATCTCACTAAATTGCTCAAACTGGCTTCAATTTGAGATCTTCTTGCCTCAGCCTCCCTAGTAGGCTAGGATTATAGGGATGTGTCACCACATATTATTAGTAGTAGTACTGTCTTAAGCATTTATTTTGTAACAAGGGCCACACAGTGAAACCCTGTTCAAAAAGGAGAAAAACAAATCTAGACTGTGTACACACTGAGACTCTTGTGGGCGACTTGTATATTTAAGAAGGTGGCTTTTTTGTCTGCTGTGCAAGCTTCAGATCCGGGCCTCTCTCGTTAATAGCGTGCAGGAAGGAGGCAGCGTCCCACTGCCCTGTGTGAGCACTGTGTGTGTAGACGCCGGGACAGTTTGGCTGGTGCAGGAGCTGAGGACACAAGCACAGCATCTAATTTTCTAGCAGATCAAAGCCTACAGCTGCTCATTAAGGGTGCCCATGTGGCTTGCTGTCACCTGTCATTAAGGAAACCCAAGCCAGTCAGGTGCCGTCCAGGCCAAAGGTTCTGCACTGAGCACAGTAAAAGCTCAGAATATGCATGGGCTGGTTTCATTGTTGTTTGGAGAAATAGATTTTACCTGTGTTGTTCCGGCCACATAGTCACATGTTCGCAGGGAACCACGGTCGGGCAAAGGTCTGGTTCTGTGTCCCTGCCAGGTCAGGGTGCCTGCCTGGCATGGTGGTAGCACAGGGGTCTAATCCCAGGGAGGCTGAGGCAAGGGGATCACAGAATTCAAGGCCAGTGAACTACCTAGTGAGACAATGTTTCAAAAAAAAATTATATAAAATGAAAAAGAAAGAAAAGAAGAGGCCACCCTTATGGCTGCAGCTGTTCCATCTCCAGCAGACAAGGGGGCGAGCAGAAGGGTGCCCACATTTGGGGACAGGCAGGGGTGACAGGTGGATACGCAGGCGGCCGCGGCAGCCTCCTGATGTCGGGTGAATGGCGCTGCAGGGATGCACTAGTGTCCAACTACCCGTGTTTTGTTCTTTTCATTGATTTCACAGCTCAGTTTTTCATTCAGTCTGCAGCTTGGCAGGTTCTGGAATTCTGCAGCCGCCCAGATGTAATCTGTCCCGTCCCAGTGCCTCACTAATCATATTGTAAACAAGTCCTTTGGCCTCATCATTCTTGTCTTGGCAAACTGCCAAGGCAACTTGTGATCATGGAGCACAAGCAGAAGTGCCGGGCTTTGTCCTCCCCTCATTCCAGCTGCTGCCGTCCCCTTGCCATCTTCCCTGAGGGCTGGACCCTCTCCCACCCCAGGGCCTTGGCACCTGCTGTCCCCTTTTGGAATGTTGGCCTTTGGGGTTTCTCTCTGGCTTCATGCCTCTTTAAGGGCCAGCTGTTCATGAGGCCCTATCTTGCCAGCACTACCTTTACAAGCTGTGTGAACCCAGGGCCTTTGCACTAGCTCCACCCCCACCCCTTTTTCCCATTTTTAAATTTTGAGACAAGGCCTCACTGCTAAGTTGCCTGTAGTCCTCCTGCCTCAGGCTCCCAGAGTGCTGGGATCACAGGTGCCTACCGCTTTATAGGCTCCTTATGCCCCCTTTATCCATGGCACGAGTACCCTCCCCATATCTGTGTAGTCTTTAAGTGGCCTATTTGTGTATTGTATTTTGTCTCAGCTCTTGAGCAAGCATCCTAGACAGTCATAAATATTTGTTGAGTGAATGAATGTCTCATTCTTCGTAAGACTAACACTACCACCCGGAAAACTGATATTCCTTCCATGAGTTGTCATTGTTACTGAGCATTTATTCCTTTCTTCCTTTCTTCATTTATCCTGAAAACACTTTCTCCAGAAAGGTAATGCACAAATGCCACCCCGTTCCTCCCAAGAGTGTGCGCTGCTCTGTGCTGCAGGTGTCCCTGGTCCCGAGATGTGGGACAGCTGCTGTCCCAGAGCCCCCAGTCCTGAGAACACACAGTGTGCGTGATAGGTTGAGGCCCTCCGAGTGTGCTGGCTGTGAAACTGGAGCAGCCCCAGCCTGGGATACAGAAAGTTTTGCCTCTGCACGCATTGGACGAGGCCTGGCTCTCCTTAGAAAGTGTCACAAGGCGGACTGGCAGCTGCTCACGGGCACCTCCGGATTGGCAAGGGGCTAATAGCCGAGCTGTAGGGCAGCATGGAGCATTCCAGCTCTGGGAGCTGGCGCCTAACACCAACAGGCACCTGGCCGATCAGCAAGTGCGGGTCCCCAGCTGGAGGGCGGGGCGGGTGCCACTGCAAGTATCATCGATGCTGAGTGCAGATAGCAGCTATGTCCAGCCTCCTCTCCCCTGGACCCCACAGGCCCTGGAACCAAGTGGGCTCCACTGCGGCCGTTCCAAGTGTCTCAGGACAGGGTGTGGTGCGAGCTCTGTCTTCGGCCGGGCTCGGCTTGGTGCCCACCCTTCACCCAGGTGAAGTGAGCACAAAGACGGGAACTGGACAGGCGATGATGAGTGTTCTTTTTCTCTGCAAAATCAGGGATGTCCTGCCGTTCACCTTGAAGTTGCCTTATGCCATTTCAACAGCCAAGACTGAGGCTCAGCTTGAAGAACTGGCCCAACTGGGACTAAGTAAGTGGTTGGCTCTGTACAAAATCTGTGCTCTGAGCTGTGTCAAACCCAATCCTCCAGTCTGTGAGGTCCCAGAATCACACTTTCTGCTTTTTGGGAAGTTTTTTGTTTTCTGTTTTTGAGGCAGGGTCTCTCTGTGTAGTGTAGGATTGCCTTGAACTCACAGCAATCCTCCTGCCTCAGCCTCCTGAATCCTGGGATCACAGGTGTATACTACCATGTCAGGCTTTTCTGGGATTCTTTTACCAGGTCCAATGTTCAGGCAGCTCTTAGGAAAACCGGGATTGAGGGGTCATCCCCAAACCTCCCCAGCTTCTCCTCTCGATAATTTGGTTCCACCCACATATTGGAGTTTGGATGTGTATGGCCCAGCTGGGATCAGGGACTTCCCCTCTGGTGGTGCCCTACTGAGGCAAAAGGACCCAGCACAGAGCGCATCTCTCCCACACAGGCCCAGTGGGTGTAGGCAGTACTCGTGTGCTGGAGGGATTTGACAGGAAGATGTCCCCAGTCTGCGTTCCCCACCTCCACCCTGCCAGGGACCTTGTTCAGCTAGCGGGCACTGGCTTCCCCTTCTGCCCTGTTGCCGACATCCCCAGAGGCCTCCCTCCATCCTGGCAGGCAGTGGCTGGGAAGGATCGGGTCACACAGCTCGCCCTTGGCTTTTGCAAGCTTCATTTTTCCACGAGCTTCCCTGCTGTGTGGCAGGGGTTTCTCCTAAGATTTTGGGGCTTCGTTCCTTGATGAGGTTCACAAGCAGGGGCCATGGGATTTGGAGACAGCTTCGGGACCAGGATTTCTACAGCCTTGGAAACTGATACCTGACCCAGACAGTTGAAATTATGTACACCCCCCTTGACTTTTCCTGTAATCTGAACAATTTAAAGTGGGTGTCAGGCTGAGGGAGCCTCCCTGGCCAGAGAAGCCTGTGGAGTCCGAGTTTCTGAGATACAGGTAGGCTTGAGGAGTGGCCTATGTACCCGGCCCTTCTGAGTATTAGGACGGCAGCAGGCAGAGCGAGGCAGAGGCAGAGCAGAGAGTTGTCACTGCTGAAAAGCCATGTGCCTTCTTGAGGGGCTAATTCTGCACACCTTTGAAGAGATTAATGTACTCCCTGGTGTTAATGCAGTTGGCCAGATTACGGCTGTATGGGCTTTCTCTCCTTTTTATTATTTATTTATTTATTTATTTATTTAATTTGAGACAGGGTCTCACTATGTAGTTTAGGCTTGGCCTTGTACTCAAAGTGATCCTCCTGCCTCAGCCTCCCAAATGCTGGGAAACAGGCAGTGCTGAGAGTGGAACCCAGGACCTCGTGCATGCTATGCAGGTGTGATACCACTGAGCTCACCCCAGCCCTTAGTGATAGGGGTCTTGGCATCCACTGGGTCTCACTTTTCTCTGGCTTGTTGGCTACATATTGCCCAGGCTTAATGCTAGTACCAAAGGACTTCCTTAAACAACAACTCTTGTGTCATATAAAGATAAAGGCAAAATGAGCTTGCTCTGGTGGCTGCTGACTCACCAGAGCAAATGAAGTCTAACAAATAGATACTCAGCTGGTGAGTCCTAGTGTGCTCATTACCCCATTAAGGTGGAGCCACTGTATTTTACTGATTTATATGTTATTTGTTTGTTTGAGGGAGATCTCGCTGTGTAGCCCAGACTGGACTCGAACTTGTTAAATTGCTCAGGCTGGCTTCCAGCTCACAACCTTCCTGCCTCAGCCCCCTGAGTGCTGAGGTTCCAGGTGTGCATCCCCGCACCCAGCTGACCCAGTGCATTTAAGATCCTGCACCTCACTGTTTGGCCAAGAAATATTTTCCTAGGCTCCTCCACAAGGCAGGTGCTGTGGCCACACGGAGGCTCAGAATGGTTAATGAGGTCACTCACCCCTAATGCTCTGGGTCTTTGGGAATGAAGGACAGGCAAGCAAACCCAGGATCCAGGCCTGATGGGGCCTGAAAGTCTTACAGCCCTGGCAAACCCAAAGCACCCAGGAGACGGAAGACTGGGTTCTCCAAAGCCCGCCGTGTGGACCCACAGAAGCACCAGGCAGGTCCACAAGGACTTTGACATCTTCTTGTGACTACATTTAAAACATGAACAGAAAAGGGGGAAAAGAATAAAAAAACCCAACACATGCTAAATTAATTTAATAATTTATTTTATATAATATCCAAACTATGATTGTTTTATCATGTTATCAGTACGAAAAAAAAAAAACCGCAAAAGCCTGACATGGTGATACTTTGGGAAGCTGAGGCAGAAAGATCGCAAGTTTGAGCCCTACAATTTAGCCCTAGCAATTCAGCAACTCAGTGAGACTCAGACTAAAAAAGGAAGAAAGGGCTTAGGGGTGTAGCTCCATGTGAAGGTGCTGGGTTCAAGTACTAGAAAAAAATTCAAAAATGTATTAAAAGTATATTTTACATTGCTTTTCACACTAGGTATCTGATCCCAGAGTTCTTCTATGCTCGTAGCCCTCAAGTCAGAAACATGCAGTCTGAACTTAGATTCCAATGAAAGTAACAATGAAGAAGAGCTTGGTGTTGTATGTCTATTATCCCAGCACTGGGGAGGCTGAGGCAGGACAATCATCGGGAGTTGAAGGCCAGCCTGAAATATATAGGGAGAACCCACCTCAAAAATGAATGAATGAATGAAAATTTTTTTAAAAAATTCACAGTAAAAAAGCACCCTTAGGCACTAAATGTTTCCTACTAATGGAGCCGAGCTTGTCTTCCCGTTTAGGTACTGTTGAACCCAGAGTTCCTCAGTCACATACTCTGGTGCTCAGAGGTCCTTGTGGCCCTTGGACCTTAGGTTGGGGGTACGGAGGTGGGGGAAGGTAGTGAGGCCATGCAGGCCTCCCAGGGTGCCATTGGCCTACCTGTCACTGCACAAACTTAGCAGGGCCCTGGCTCCCAGGTCCCCCTCTCCAGCCCCCAGGAGAGAGAACAGACCACAGGAAGAAAGCCAGGGCCTGTCTGAGAGGAGTACGGGGCATGGAGCGCAGCTATTTATAGCCTGGATCCGGAGGTGCTAGGATTTGGGAAGGAGAGAACCCAAACCACAGGGATAAGGGGTTGAAGCTGCCGTCCTATTTGCATACGCTGTCTCCCTTGACCTTTTGCTGATGACACCTGTACTCGCCCTGTCGGATTCTGGATTAATGCTGAGTGTGTAAAAGCCAGGCCCATTGTGTAATACCCGGACCCAGCTGCTGGCCCTGCCCTCAAAGGGGAAGTCGGCCTCGGCTGGCAGCTGCCTGGTGGCCAAGTACACCCCACATCTGCATCCCTGCCTCTGTGTCTGCATCCTGGGAGGACTGCTGGGATAGGGCGGCAGGGTCCTGAGGGCCGGCCTGGTGCTAGAGAGCAACCTGCCCTGGAGCCCCAGGGGCCTTTCCTGAGTTTATCCCCATACAGTTCAGTATCCCTTCCCATGCACCTGGGTACAGCAAGCCAGCTTCTCCCCAGGGCTTTGGTTTTTTGAGATAGGGTCTCACTGCACATTTTGGGCTAACCTTGGACTATGTAGCCCAGCCTGGTCTTGATCCTCCTGCCTCAGCATCCTGGAGTGCTGAATTTACAGGCATGTGCCTTTGTGTTTAGCTGCTCAAGGGCTTTGAAGGTGAGAGGCCCCTGGGGCCTCCTGTGAACTCACAGCCCCGGCCTGGCAGCCAGTTTGCCCTTTCCAGTAAGGGAATGCAATAAAAGCAAAAAAAAAAAAAAAAAAAAGCAAAACCACCCGGCCCTGCCCTCCTCTCCCCTCCCCTCCCCTCCAGCTGTGGGCTCTCTGACTTCTGAAGGAAGGAACGGCCCAGGGCACTGTATTTACATTCTTGTGTTCACTGATAATGACTTTCAGATTTTTGGAGCTCCTCCGCTGACAGCAACCCCCCCAACCCTCCACCTCCCCATAGGCCTCCCCCCTCTGACGGCCTCTACCCAGCCCCCTGGCGCCAGCTCTGCCTCATCAACGGGGTGCACGCCATCAAGCCCAGGACGCCCTCAGAGCTGGAGTGCAGCCAGACCAACGGGGCCCTGTGCTTCATTAACCCGCTCTTTCTGCAAGTGCACAGCCAGGACGTGGGGGCCGGCCCGAAGCGGCCGAGCGCAAGGACTCTACCGGCAAATGGCTCTGAGAGGCCTCGGTCCCCGCCACCCCGGCCTCCACCACCCGCTGTCCAGACTCTGCACCCCAGCCCCGGGCTGTCTGGGACTGAAACCCGGCTGGGCATGCCACAGACAGTTGGCTGTGACGTGCAGGAGAACGTAGCCACACTGGGAAGGAAACCAACCCCCATCCCTCCACCCCGGCTGAAGAAGCAGGCTTCTTTCCTGGAGGCGGAGAACAGCGCCAAGACCTTGACTGCCCGGGCGCCCGGCCCTGGCCTGGAACCGGAGCCGGAGCAGGGCACAGCTGGCAGCGCAGGTGGGGCCCCGCCCGCCGGCGATTGCACAAGGGCCCAGCCTCCTCCCGCCTCTGCAGTCCGGCCCCTGTGCCATGGGGGCCGGCAGAGGCTGAGCGACATGAGCATTTCCACTTCCTCCTCCGACTCGCTGGAGTTCGAGCGGAGCATGCCGCTGGACGGCTACGAGGGGGACACCAACAGCAGCCTGGAGGACTACGAGGGCGAGAGCGACCAGGAGACCATGGCGCCCCCCATCAAGTCCAAAAAGAGCCGGCACAGCTCCTTCGTGCTGCCTAAGCTGGTGAAGACCCAACTGCGTAAGGTGAGCGGGGTGTTCAGCTCCTTCATGACCCCCGAGAAGCGCATGGTACGCAGGATTGCGGAGCTGTCCCGGGACAAGTGCACCTACTTTGGCTGCCTGGTGCAGGACTATGTGAGCTTCCTGCTGGAGAACCGAGAGTGCCACGTGTCCAGCACGGACATGCTGCAGACCATCCGGCAGTTCATGACCCAGGTCAAGAACTACCTGGCCCAGAGCTCGGAGCTGGACCCCCCCATCGAGTCACTGATCCCCGAGGACCAGATAGGTGAGTAGCTGCTTTGTTTTCCTCTCCTGTAGCCTGGCCGGTGCTGCCAGGAAATGAGCTGCTGTGCATCATGGTTGAGATTTACCCAGAAATTCAGGACCACATAGAATTCCACCCAGTGTGAGTGGGCATCTTCTCAGGGGGTGGCTGCTTGAAAATGTTTTGGGGAGCAGTGGATTGGGATTGTAGAGCGGCTCCACTCAGAGGCAGCATCTCTGCTACTGTTGGCTGTAGTCTGGGCACACAGAGAGAGGCGCCTCGGTGTCCCCTGGCAGGCAGTGAGGGTTTTGTGCTGCTGTCTGGGAAGTCAACAAGGGGTAGCCTGAATTTAGAAAGCGAAGATGAGGTGATAGCACCCCACCTTTGCACCCTGAGTGCAAGCATTGGCCTCCATGAGCAGAACAGGGTCTGTGTCCTAAATTCCTGGGACCCGGTCCTGTCCCAGGGTATCCACCCTGCTGACCTTGCAGTCCCATGCCTGGAATAGTTTTGGAGCAAGGAAAACACCAAAAAATGGGACAGACAAGTTTGTTTGGTGTACCTTTAAAACAAGTAGCATGGTTTGGAGGTCACATGAAAGGCGTTCTCCCCAGAGTCAGGGGAAATACTTTCTTTATAACTTCACTCAAGGGCTGGATTGTTCATGGTTACTTTGGCAGGGAATTTGCCAAGCTAAATTTGAATTTGGCAAGCAGTCTTTTTTTTTTTCCCTTTCCAAGGCAAGAGTATCGAAGGGTTTTGTTTTGCTTTGTTTTGTTTACTTCACAAGGTTGGTTTGTAAAGGTTAACTTCAGAGACATCACGTAGCCGGCAGCAGCTGCCAGAAGTGCTTCTAAGTGTTTCCAGAGGTTCTGAAGCTAACCCCACATTTATTTCTTCTTTTGGATTGATCAGATCTGTTTGTTGAAAGTAGTAAACAGCTTGATAGAGTGGTCTCCCTCCAGCTCCCTCTCTCTCTCTTCAAGTGAGTTTGAGCTGTCTTTGATTTACTCACAAAGGAATCAAAGCCTGTTTGTTTTCTCACCATTTGGCTGACCAGGGGCGTGGTCAGAGCCAGGGTGTCGCTAGATGGAGTGGCTGAAAGGAATGTGCCTTTGCGTGTGCCCTGAATTGAAGACCCTTCCTTCCGCCAACACCACGCTGGATGCCAGTGGCTGCTCCCCACCCAGAGCCCCTCCAATGAGACCAGCTCTGCTGAGCATAAACAGGGACTTCCACCCGGGATCTGAGGACCAGCTTCCTGTTGGCCTGGGAACAGCCAGCAGGTGACGTCAGGCCCCAGCTATGTGGCCGGCAGGGCCTGCAGCTCAGGAAAGGGGCTACACAGACAGCCAGGCCCAGAAGTCTTCCCAGCCCCTTTCATAATTACCTTCAGATGGGCATTTGCCTTTAGTGCTCAAAGCCTCCTTTCTCCACCAAATAGGCTGCAAATTGCACCCTCGCTGCTGTGCGGGAGGCAGCTCTCAATTTAACATCCAAGCCTGGCTAGGAAGGGAGCCCGACATCCCAGACCTCTCCCCTCCTGAGAGCGGTGCTTGTCTGGTTGCTTAGACTGGTCCTCAGGTCACCCTGAGAAAGCGGCACCTGCACTCATTGTGAGTGGGGAAGGCAGGGCTGGGCCCAGGGAGCCACCTGCCATCTGCCCCCACTGCCCCAGCTCTTAGCCAGCGAGCACTGTGCTTGGACTTGTATGGGATCGAGAGCTATCTTTCTGCCCTAACTCTGCTATTGCTGCCACCGACTGCCTCTGTGGCTCTCTACAACTAACTCTCTGCAGGATCCGTGCAGAAGCCTGGTCCTTATGGAGGCCTCTGTGGCAGTGTGAGCCTGACTTCCAGAGACACTGTCCAGCTCTTTGTGTGTCTTTGGTTTCACTTGTTTGTGGTGGTACTGGGGGTGGCACCTAGGAGCACTATACCACTGAGGTACACCCCTAACCTTAAAAAACATTTGTTTTGAGACAGAGTCTCAACTAAATTACCCATCCTGACCTCCAGTTTACAATCCTGCCTCAGCTTCTAGAGCAGCTGAGATTACAGGCCTGTATACCCCATCACTCCCAGCTGTTTGTGTAGGGGACGGAGTATTGTGCTCTTGCACAAGGTGACCTCCAACTCCCAGGCTCTGGGGATCCTCCTGCCTCAGCCCTGAGTGGCTGGGACTACAGGTGTACCATACCCTGCCCAGACTGATTTGGGAGTTTTCAACATTTGCCTGAAGCTTCATCCTGATGCTTCCCCATGCAGATACCATGCTGGTCTGAAAGGAGAGCAGAAGTGCTGGACTTGAGAAGTCGAGGGAAGTACACTGGACCACGAGTCAGCTGGAGGGACTTGTGGCAGGGAGGGAGGATGTGACTGTGGTTCCTAGAAAGCCGTACCTGTGGCTGTGCAGGCAGCTCAACCGGGACTCTGAGTGGATGCAGCCTCAGCCTGATGGGTCTTGCACACTCCTAGAGGAAGCCCCGCTGGTTTACCGGGCTTCCTCTGGCAGTGGCACTGTGGCAGGCTTGGATATTTCTGTCTATACCGTTCAGGGACAGTGGAGGTGCTCCGAGTCCCATGCAGAGGACGCCACTCCACCTTGCTCCCTTTGCAAAGTCTTGGATTTGAAAGCTGTCCTGGGAACCCCATGCCTCCTGTTTCCTCTGAATAGGGGTACGGGAATCCTGATGAGGCTCTTCCAGGACAGCAGCTGAGTTTCTGCCCTCTGAAAGAAGCTGGTCCGTTGCCCTGTTCCCATAACCCCTGGAGGACACAGCTCCAAGTGAGAGTGCAGGAATCTTCATCCAAGGCCTGGATCATAGAACCTGTATTCCACAGCCCTGGAGAGGGGAGCAGGTGGCTCCCCGCTTAGGCTGCAGAGCAATCCCGTGTCCCATGTCCCACTGCAGCCTGGCCCTGGCGCAAGATGTCTTCCTCAAAGAGGGTTCTTCAGCTGCGGGGGGAAGAGTTGTGGGGAGGGAGCCCGAAGCAAACCGCTCCCCACTCCCATTCTGCCTGGGTGCCAGGCCACAGGCTGTTCCCGCCCTCTCTAAGCTGTTAGAAGTGACAAACAGTGAGTCAGTCTCAAAGGCAATGGGCAAGGCTGCTGGGAAGGGCCGTGTCCTGTGCTGCAGCTCTATTGTGCTGTCCTAGACGCCCTTGGAGCACTTCTGCCCAAGCTCTCCTAGTGAGGGTCTCAAGTCGCCTGTCATCTTGTGACTGACTGGGTTGGGGATTCAGTCCATGAGGGCGAAACCCCAGCTAGCTGCCTGCCTGCCTGCCTGCCTGCTTGCTTGCTTTTCTTCTCTTTTTGGGGGGCAGGGGTGGTACTAGGATTCAAATTCAGGACCTTGTGCTTGCCAGGCAGGTGCTGTAGTGCTGAGCTGTATCCCCAATCTTGTCCCTTCTCTCTGATCTGAAGGGGCTTCCTGGATGGACAGCTGCCCCCTCCCTCTCCCAAGTGCTCATGAGAGAACAAAGCTGTGCAGGCTTCACACAAAGCCCAGGGTCAGTTCCCTCTCACTGTGCCCATGTGGCGAGGACCAGACAGGCAGGTGTGATGTTCCAGTCACACCAGCTTTTGCTCCACACTGGCAGATTTTTGAACCATACTGCACTTGCTTGGGTCTTATTCAGCCAGTGGGAGAAATTCACCTCCTAGATTTCTGGTAAAGAAATCTGCTCTTTGCCAAACTTGTCGCAATGTTGTGGTTATTTGTTTTCATTTTAGTAATGGATTTTTATTTTCGTTTTTGACTTGGCATTAATTTTGGGAAATCCCCATTTTCAATCCTTGCTTCAAAAAAAAAACAAAGTTTTCTCCAACTCCAAAAATATTAGTAATCCTGCGTTTTCTGCCTCATTCATGCTGCCCACTGCAGTCTCAAGAGTGACAGAAAGCAGCCAAAAGCTGACAATGAAAACAAAATGTAACTGCCATAAACCAAAATGTGTATTTTCTCTGAAGAGCACTTTTAACTGTAGAAAAATGACGTATTCTTAAACTCAGCTCCCATGCACTTCAAAGAGCATGTCAGTTTGTGATTCCAAGTGTCTTTTTGTTTGGTTTTCTTATTTGACATTCTGGGCCTTGAGCTGAGGCATTTTGTACTCAGCTACATCCCCAGTCTGTTCATTCATTCATTCATTCCATTCATTCATTCAATCACAGAGTCTTGATAAGTAGCTAAATTTCCCAGGCTGGATATGAGTCATGGTCCTCCTGCCTTGGCTTGCTTGAGTGCTGAGATTATAGAGGTGCACCACCACCTCTGGTTCGTTTTATTTTTATTTTATTTTTGGTTCGTTTTATTTTAATATAGACATACTGAAAAGTGTGACTAGACATCAGGGAATAGAGCACGCATTGGAAGGAATATTGAGCCTGGAATAGAGGCTCAGCTACCTGGGAGGCTGAGGCAGGAGTGTGGCAAGAGCCCAGGAGTTTAAGGCCAACCTGAGCCACAGAGACCTTTTTCTTGCCCCCACAAAAAGAGAGTGGCAGTGGATTTGATTTCCCAGCCATTGAATAGTCATAACTAGTTTAGTTCAGATCAGTTTAAAATCTGATGTGATTTGCTTGTAGCGTTTTGGTTCATAACATACTTCCAGCCCCTGAATTAACCACTGTCTCTTTTCCTTTTTTTTTTTTTTTTTTTTTTTTTTTTTTTGCCCTAGTCTCATTATGTAGTGCAGGCTGGCCTTGAACTCCAGGTGATCCTCCTGCCTCAGCCTCCCCAGTGCTAGGATTACAGATGTATGCCACCTATGTCTTTTTTTTTTTTTTTTTAAAGCGCTGCTCTGAGAAGTGTGGCCTGAGAGGCACAGTGGTGCCAAAGACAAAGGGAAGCCTCAGGTCTTCTGGCTTCCAACCCTGCCTCCTGGAAGGAGCGCACCCTTGTGGAATTAGGGACGGGTGCACAGGAGACAGGTCAGCCTCTGTGTGTACTGAGAAGGCCTCTGTGTTATCCTTGAAAATTAGTTTAGACCAAAAACCACATAAAGCCACCCCCACCCCCACCCCATGGCTAAATAACTGATGATAGAGCATCACGCTGAGTGTGTTGTGTGTTTCTGTTCTGTTTTGTTTTGTTTTTCTGAATGGAAGTCTAAGTTGCCCAGTCTTCCTGCCCCAGCCTCCTGAGAAGCTGGGATTCCAGCCAGGCATACCCACTGGTTCCTACTAGTTTGACCAAAAGACAGTTTCCAACCCTGGGGCCTAAGATCTCCAGCTCCACTAGAAACGCTGGCTCCCGGGCTCAGGAGGGCAGTGCGGCTGGTGAAGAAGGTCCAGCATCTTCCCACCCCGCCACCCTGCCAGAGATGGGACCCGACTGGCCAGCTCCAAGAAGGGCCAGAGGCATCCTCACTGGTCCCAGTGTGACCTCAGCCCCGCTGTACTTCCTCCTCCAGTGAGGGTATCTCCTTAGGGGAGAGGGGACAGCTTATGGCAGGGCCTGGCTGGCCACGGGGTCAGAGATCAGCAACTGAGGCCACACTGTCTCCTCCTCCCTCAGTTCTGAACCCACGGGCACTGAGGCCTCCCACCTAGATGAGTCTGGTGTTGCCCAGCGCCTATGCTGCCCTCTCTCCCACAATGTAGGCTGTCCCCGGACTGCTTAGAATTTCTGCTGTGAGGTGGTGTTTTGTAAATAGTTCTTATTGTACTCTTTTTTGTTCGTATTTTTTATTGCATTATTTTTTGTTTTTTCCCAAATATTTTCAGTCCAGGGCTTCTTGAATCTGTGGCTGCAGTGCTTGCAGACCCAAAGGGCAAAGCGGGCTGTGTTTTCAGCAGAGTCAGCATTTGGGTGGACACATCTCTCGTGACACCTCATTTATTATCATCCTGTGAGGCGATCAGCACTGGGGACTGAACCACAGCCTTAGCACTAAGCTGCATCCCCAGCTCTTTCTAGTTGTTTGAGACAGGGCCTCACTATGTTGCTAAGTTGCTAGGCTGGGCTAGAACTTAGTTTCTCCTGCCTCAGCCTCCCTGCCAGGTGCGCACACCACAACCATCTGTTCCTTGTTTTTGCAGAAGGAAACAGAAGTTTGGCGAGGCCAGGGTATGGTACAGGCAGGGCCGGTGCCACATGTGGTGACCCTTCCCTGCACCTTTCCCAGCTCTCACACAAGTGGTGAAGAGGACAGAAGGTGCCAGCAACACTGAGCTGTCCCAAGGGCAGCTAGTGCACAGGGGATCAGCACCTGGGTCACTGAGAGGGAAGTCAGGCCTGCAGGGATCCCCAAGAAGGAACTGGCAGGACTGAGCTCCACCCACAGTGGGAGGAGCCTGCTAAAAGGTGGGTTTCCCCTGGAGAACTCTCTCCCCACCTGCCCTGGCTTCTTCCTGGAGACACTGTGGTCAGCCCAGCTGATCCCTTACCTAGAATTCCATGTGAGTGCAGGAAACCTGTGCAACACAACCAAAGCACATCCCACGTCACTGCTGCCCTCGAGTTGGGGACCATCTTTATTGCTCTGCTGGGCTGTTCCCTTCCATCCCTTCCTCCCTCACCTCCTTTCTCCTTATGTCCTCCCCTGCTTCCTGCTCATCCAAAGGCTGGCCTGAAACCTCTACTGCCCCAGTCACCAAGGCACCTGGGATGACTGCACCCGTCCTGAGACCATCCTTGTCAACACAGTGCTCTTTCTTTTGTATACAGTCATGAGCCGCAGGGTACATTGCCCGTGATCCATAAAGCAAACCCAGTACCGAAAACACGTACGACACGTGCGTCTCCATTGCCTCAGGGAAGGACACAGCGACCAGTTACATGCTATGTCCTGCAAGACGAGGACCAGGAGGCACCCAAAGAAAGGGCTTCTGTGGGGTCCAGCAAGTGCTTCTGGAGCACACTGTGTGTGCTAGATTTGTGCTAGGGCCATTGGAGGCTGGGGATGCCACCTTTGACCCCCCAGGACTTCTGTCAGGAGACAACAAAGGATGCTGGGCTTTGGGAGAAGAAGGTCCTGGAAAACTCCCCTAGGCAGGATGAGAGCCAAACCATTTCACAATTTCTGTAGCCCAGGTGCCTACTCATCAAAATCGATGCCAGCTGTAGCCCCCTGGGGACCTGTGTGACTGGCCAGGGTATGGGGTCCCTCAAGAAACAGGGGAGATGCTTCCTGGCAGCACAGTGGCAGTGGGCTGCCAGCTGGATTTGTGCATTGAGAATGGGGTAGGCAGGGCTCCCCTCTCAACGCCCACTGCTTGGAAGGGTACAAAGGCTCCTGAACCCATATGTCTCCGGGGTTTCCAGGCTTCAAAGGGGACAGAATGAGGCTGTGACAAAACACTAGGAGTAGCAGGGGTGAGCATGCACAGGATCCTGAGTTTCAGACCAGTCTGGGCAACTTAACAAGATCCTGTCTTATAATAGAAAATAACAAGGGCTGGGGGTGTAGCTCAGTGACAGAAAGCCGTTGGGTTCCATCTCCTGTGTCAAAGTAAATAAATAAATACAACCACTTGCACACAGAGGCACTGCGGTGAGCAGAGCAAGGTGGGGAGGTCGAGGAGAACCAAGAGGGCCCCCTCTGTCCCAGGTCTTTGTCCCTCAGGGTGGGATCACAGGAGATGAGAAAAATGAAGATTGGAGTCTGGAGAGTGAGAGAGACAGACCAACAGACAGACCAAGAAGTCGGAAGCTGGAAGGCTGTTCAGTAATTTATCAAAGCACTTTCAGTTCCCACTCAAATCTAAACAAACCCCATTAAGGCTGAAAGCAAAGCAAATGAACCACCCGCTCCTGCCCTTGCAGCAGTGTTCCTGGGCCGCAAAGGACAGTTGAGGATTTGAGGGTCACAAACTGTCAGGTGCGCTGCAGGCTGGCAGGGTGAGCTGGGTGGTTAGCTGCGAGCGTCCACACCTTGCAGACTTAGCCGAGGCTGGGGCCAGGAGTGGGTGTTTTACTGAGCAGTCCGGTCAGGGCTTTTCGGGTGCTGCCTCCATCTCCCTCAGCAGCTGCCTGTCCCGGGATGAGGTGTTGTCTGCACTAGTCCAGGAGTACGTGGGGGCCTGGAAGAATTCAGGTGGCACCGCCAGGCTTGAATTCCCTGGGCTGCTGCCAAACCTCGAGCACTGGCTCGTGTGTCTCAGTAGCTCTGTGCCTCAGTTTCTTCCTGGGAGGTTGGAGGCTGGAAAGTTAGCACTTTGGCACCCTGCAGCCATGCTCTACTGTCCCTCCTTGTCCTTCCTGAGGTCTCCTCCTGAATTCTTGATTGTGTCTGTGTCAGCTTCCTGGAGAACACAAAGTAGAGAAATGGGACCATGTAGCCGAATGGTTGTTTCATGCACCTGATGGATCTGAGGTGCTGAGCCCCGGGAAGCAAATGCTCCCCTTTACCTCTGATCCACCTTGGACCACAGAGCCGAGAACACTGTGTTAGCAAGCAGGAAAAGAAGCAGCACTCGGCTCCCATTTTTCAGGAGACAGTCCCACTAAGCTGAGCCCAGGTTGGCCCATAGCAGGGACCACCTGGTTCCGGCTGCATTCCCTCCATCCCAGACATAGGTAGAAGAGAATGACAGTGGTTCCCACCTCGTGGGCTGACTTGAGGGTGGGCGAGATGATTTAGGCGATCTTAGAAAAGGAACTGCACAGATAAATACCCAGTAAGCATTAGCAGTTATAAATGTTTAAATTTCACCTTCCTACAAAAAGGCCCTTGTCTTATTCTCAAACATTGGTTTCTATTTCTATGATGAGAAGATCCCTTATCTGAAAATCTGAAATCCAGAGGGCTTTCAGGTTGGGAGCATTGCGTCATATACCCCAGCAGTTTCGGCTTTTGATCTCATCTCAGGCATGCTCATACTACAGTCTTTGCAAATATTCCCAGCTCTCAGGAGCTGCGGCATCTGAGACACTTGTGGTCCCGCACAGTCCAAAGAAGGGATGCTCTGCCAGGATATGTTGTATAAACCCTAGATGCTGCTGGTGTCCCCTGAAAAATACTAATTGTTACCTTCTGCTGTGTTAGCACTCACCAGCTCTCCACTCTGAGCTTTCTAATTCTTTATTTCCATGATGGTGAACCTTTTAGAGCTTTTAATAATACAAACAGGCCACTGTGTCATGTGTGCCATAGGTTCGCCACCACTGCTTTATTTTGAGATAGCGTCAAAATTGCCCAGGCTGGGTTTGAACTTGTGATCCTCCTGCCTCAGCCTTCCAGAGTGCTGGGATTGCAAGCGTGCACCATAATACCCTGCTAACAAGCCCATGTGTTACTAGAGACTACGATACTGCCTCATCTGAGCTCTGACTTCGGCAGGTCAGGGCAAAGGAAAAAGCACAGTGTCTGTCTCCTTTCCTTAATCAGAGAGGGAGTCAGTTGTTGCAGAAGGGGCAATGGGGATCCACTTCATGTCGAGCGGGGAGCACACTTATTTCCTATCACTGCCGCGTTAAGGCCAGGGGATCGCATGCCTGGCCAGGTGCTGTAAACACTTCCCCTTCATAGATGACCTTTGCAACCAGTTGATGTGATCTGTACACAGATTTTCAAGCTTGTCTCCATTTTTGGTCATTCAGTGTCCGGGGTTCAATCCCCAGTACCACAGAAATGAAAAACAAAACCAACAAAAAGCCTGAGCTTATGGTAAGGACCACAAAGTACAGCTAGCATTTGGTTTCTAAAACCCAAAATGCTAAGTTCAGACAATCCTATAGTGTGTCCTTGTTATTAGAAGAATAGGAAAGACTCAGTAATCTTGAGGAAAACGTCATCCCCTACTCACTTGTCTTTGAGGGTTTCAAGACTTCCAGGCGAGGCTGGGTCTTCGCTTGCAGGGCAGCATGGGGCCTGAGGACTCGGGTGAAGAGCGCCTGCTGTGGCCTTGGCTGTGGCTGTGGCCTTGGCTGTGGCTGCAGGTGGTGGTTCCCTCTCGCTGGCTGTTTGGCTTTATCTCTTTGAGTTCTGCATTCCTCCTGTGTAACAGGGTCTAAGAGTCGAAGAGTCGGTATATGTGAAGCGCCTGGAATCCTGTTGTTCTAAGTCTGAAACAGTGGTTGTGTGGGAACTGAAGGAGCCAGAGATGCTGGAAAACAGCCGGAAAACAACTGAAAGTAGCAATTTGCAGAAAGTCTGGCCCTGCCCTGTCCTTTCCTGTTCTGAGCCCTGGTCCCTCTTTGAGAACGCCTTGGTTTCTTATGCACCCGCAATCCTTTTTCCTCTGCCTTGGGACAGAACTAGGGTTTTCTCGCTGGAGAGAGGGCACTAGGAGAAGGGTTACAGGGCCCTTTTGTGTTTCAGAACCTCTGGCACTGTTACCCCATAGGGCCTGTCTTCCCACTGCTTGGCGGGCCAATTGCAGAAGCCAGTTTTGCAAAAGAGTTTATTCCTGAGGCCACCAAAGTATAAGGAGACAGGAGCCCTGGCTCTCAGAGCCACCCTGAGGTTAGGGTTTAGGGGTGCTCGTGGGGTAAAGACTCAGGGTAGTGACAGAGGTAGCAGAGGTGGCTAGAGGCAGGGGAGATGAGTTACCTGTGCCTCGCCTGTATCCTAAACATTGTGGCTCCTCCCTGGAAACGCATTCAGAGAGCAGCAGCTTTCCTGTGCTGACAGTGTGGAGTCTGTGACCTTCAGATGTCATAGGTCACCCAAGGACTCCTGACCAGGCCAAGAGAGGTGGGCCCAATCAATTTGAGCCCCACAAGGCCAGATTCCAGAAAAGTCACTTCTACTGTTGTTCTGGGGCAGCCACGCACAGATCTGCTGTGTCCAGCAGAGCCAGCAGGGTTCTGTGCCGTGTAGCTCAGCTAAGTGACCTCTCAGGTCAGCAGGGAAGGCAGGTGCCAAAAGGAGGGACCAGGAGGACTTACTGGGCTCACGTTTTGGTTCCAGTGATTGCATTTCCGTCTCGGGTACTGATGCTGGGCCGCTCTCAGGGTTTCAGTTCTCCTGGCAGAGAAGCAGAGCCAGTGTGGCCACCAGGACGAGGGGCCAGGGATGCTTCCCAGCCTGCTGGGAGCGAGCTGTGCCACTTCCCACCCCCGAAGAGTTCAGAGTCTGGAGACACTCTGGCCCAGGGGAGCCCAAGCACAGAGGCTGCTCTTGACGTCAGAGATGAACATCCTGGGCCAGTCCTCAGCCCCTTGAAACTGTGATTGATGTGGTTCCAGAGGCTTCACTTGGCCCCCACAATGGACATAAACAGTTTATTGTCAAGGTGAACAGCTTTTTATGCATTTGTACGTCCCCTTCCATCTGAGTGGCCCCATAGCAACCACTCAGATCCAGAATAGACATCTCCATTCCCTCCAGAGTGGTCCTGTGTCCCTCCCAGGGTGACTGACACCCTGACTTCCCGCACCCAGGTTAGTGCGATCCAAGTGAGTGAGACATGGATGCAGGAGGTGCTTGCATCCTGCTCCCCTCCCACAGAGCTATGAGCACAAGCTCTGGAGAGCTGAGCAGGCTCCTTTAGATGCCAGGGATGCAAGCTGCTGTCTGAATTCCGTCATAGTATCCAGTTGTAAGAATGTACGCAGCCAGTTGTCCACCAGACAGGGTGTAGAGTTTTTCCCACTGGGAGCTGTTACGAATAGCACTGCCAGCAGCATTCCTGTTCACTCCTCAGTAATCAGCAAGTTTTTCCCCCTTCTTGGTGATCTCATTCTAGCAAAGTTAGTGTCCCTGGTAATCACAAATGGAGCGTGCAAGAGCCTTTGCATGAGAGAAATAAAATGACAAGTGTTTACACAGCACCTTGAACTTTAGAATGAAAAGATCACTTGCTTTAAAAAACAGTCAGAATGTTTGTTTCCAGTAGCTATGTGGCCTCAAGAAAGCCCTGAGGCATTTCTCGACCTCGGGGTCTCGTCTATAATGTAGGCGTGGTATTAGGGCTGTGCAGCAGTGGCAGCGCTGTCGAGAGGGTTAGATGGCACCAGGCAGGCCGAGCTCGGCACTCATCTGAATTAGCAGTGCTGACTGTGACGTCGATTACATACGGTGAAGTCAGAGATGCCACGAATCTGCACAAGTTCATGAACACGAAACGACCAGTGCAAACCAGGGAATTGCTTTAGCATCCAATGTAAAGTGGGTGTGTTGTTCTGCTCTCCTTCTCACTTCATAACCTCTCTTGCTGTGGATCTCTAAATTTCCACCAAGAGATTTCCTGGGTAGGATATGGAAGTGGGAACAAAGGAAAACTTGGGCTGGAAATCTGATCATTGCGGGAAGAGCATTAACTTTTGGTCTCAGTTTTAACCCCAGGCGACAGGAAAATTGTTTTCAGTGTTTGTACATGTGGCTGATATTGCTCTGTGTCCCTGGACTTCTAATAATAGATAATAATTTGGATCACTGTGGTCTGATCCAGTGTTAGCAATTTCAAAAGTCAGAGAGATCAACCCACCATTTCAAATCATATACATAAGTGCATCTGTAGGCTTCTGAGGTAGAACCACATAAAAGTGTCACGTTAGGTGTAGTCACTGCTGTGAACTCAAGTGATCTGATGACTGTGCAGAAGCAGCAAGCTTCTCGTCGTGTAAGTAACTTTCCACCTAGGTCTGCAAGTTTCTGTTACTGACCAAGATAGCTACTCTATTGAATAACCGTTCAAAAAAGAGGGGAACAAGAAGGCCACCCACACCTAAAGGTGTTTCCTAACTCTGAGCAGAAATACACTTAATTTCTCTTTAACTTTTAATTTTGAAATCATGTCAGACTTACAGGAAAATTGCACAAATTATATAAAGAAATGTCTCGCCTTCCCAGAATCACTGTTAGCCCTTTGACACATTGGCTTCATCCTGTGTTTCTCTCCCCTCTCTTTCACATGCACACACACACACACACACACACACACACATGCACATACAGGTACACATATGCACACAGGCATATATGTCCTTCCTTTTTCTGAACCACGAAAGAATAAGCTACAGACCTCATGCCTCTTTTCACCTAAATACTTCATTGCAGATTTTGTAAAAGCCAGACCCTCTGTTGTACAACAAGAATTATCAAACCTAGAAAACTAATGCTGAGGCCATGGTCACACTATTACCTTACCTGCAAACCTTATTCATCAGCCTTACCAGTGAAGTACAGTGGCACCTCGGTTCACAAACTTGATTCTTTCCATGGTTCTGGTTGCAAACCATTGTGAAACAAATGAAATTCAATGATTAGGTTCACTGTTGACCTCAGGGAGAACTTTGATTTGGTTTGAGACCAATTTGGCTTGCAACAGAATTGTGGAAAGAATTAAGTTCGTGGTCCAAGGCTCTACTGTAAAAGATTGTTTGGTCCAGAATCCAAATTATGTGTTTCATTGAATTTATTTTTTCAAAAATATTCTGAGGGCTCCTGAGCCCTTGTTATAAGGTAACAAACTTGCTCCGCTGGCAGCAGGAAAGGTGAGTGGATGAGGTAGGCTAAAAGAATGTCCTCTAAAAATTCTTTGCCTGTGTTCACAGCAGGGTGTAAAGTAACACAAACAAACACATTTCCTGCACAATCTGATGCAAGGTAGACGTGATTAGGGAGAAGCCATCTTCCTAGCTGGTAGGAGGCATCACCAGCATGAGGTGGGTCTCCTCTGCAGATGAGGGTCACAGCACTGCTCTTTCTTTGGCAGACGTGGTACTGGAGAAGGCCATGCACAAGTGCATCCTGAAGCCACTCAAGGGCCACGTGGAGGCCATGCTGAGGGACTTCCATGTGGCCGACGGCTCATGGAAGCAGCTCAAGGAAAACCTGCAGCTCGTGCGGCAGCGGAACCCGCAGGAGCTGGGGGTCTTTGCCCCAACACCGGACTTGGTGGATGTGGAGAAGATCAAGGTCAAGTTCATGACGATGCAGAAGATGTACTCGCCAGAGAAGAAGGTGATGCTGCTGCTGCGGGTGTGCAAGCTCATCTACACAGTCATGGAAAACAACTCAGGTAAGGCCGCTTTTGCCAGCCCATCCCTGCTCCACCCAGCAGCTCATGACCCGATGAGTGTCACTCTGGCATCTGTGAATGAATTGCACGTGTAGAGGATATAACAGCACTAATCAATCAGGCAGAGAAAGGTGACTCTATTTTCGTACCTAATTAAAGATTCAGTTCAGAGTAGAGGTTGGGGAAACTGGCTCTGGGGTCTGTGTTCAAAGCCTTCCCCTGCATAAGGGCTCGTTAACTGCGGGACCTTTTGGCTACCATCGCTGACCCTGTAAGCTGTGCCTGCTGCATCTGAGTTGGATAGGACTTGCTGCTGCACACGGCAGAGTTAGCAGGGACGACTGACAGGCAGCCCTGGGCAGTGGGAATTTTAGCCGCAGTCATTACTGCATTTTGGGAAGGAGGCTTGGTGCCGTGTCCCTAGAGCCCACCAGAGACTAACATAGTGGAAAGCGAGCCTTTGGATTGCTCGGTGCCGTTTACCATGGATACAGAAGTCATGGTGATGCCTGGGCACTAGGCCACTAGTGCCAAGCTATGGGATCTGAGGCTTATTACCAGCTTAACTTGGGTTGAAACCGATTAACAGACACAGAGAACACCCAGGCTCGTGGTGCACACAGTAACACATGTGCTGCTGTGGACTGCAGGGTGAGACCTCAGGCTGCGAGCCCTGGGCTGGCCATGAGAGCCATGAGCAAGGCCTCCACCATTGGCGAGCACATTCCACAGACAGGAGGTACATTTTCTGCCACTCACAAAATCACTTATACAAAGCTCCAAAGTAACGTCCGGGCAGGATCGTGTTCTTGTTGTGACCTCTGTGCTGCTCTTAGGATCTTCTTAGGGGTGGGACGTCCTGCTTCCAGGGGGACCCTCAGACTGTCCTGGGTGCCATCGGCCCCACGCCCCCACTGCGGCTGTGCAACATGTCTCCCAACAGTGTCACCTGGGGAGCAAAGTCACCCCCAGCTAAGGACCACCATTGTAAAGAGCATTAGAAGTAAGGACTAAAACACATTGCCTCTCTTGCTGTTAACCAGTGTATATTCAACGTATCCTGAATTGGCCCATTTCAAAAAATTACAGAGCATTTCATTCCCAATTCACATCTCCTTCCCCGCCTTTTTTTTTCTTACTGGTCCAGGAGATTGAAACTAGGATCTTCACACTGAGATATATCCCTGTCCCTTTATAAAAATTTTATTTATTTGTGTGTTTATTTATTTATATTTCAAGGTAGGGTTTTGCTAAGTTGCTAAATTTCCTAGCTGGGTTCAACCTTTGATCCTTCTGCCTCAGCCTCCCAGAGATATTTGCTCTTGTCACTGTTGCAATAGGAAAGACAACACAAGTAAATATTTTGTAAATGTGTTTCAATATGATTCCCTGGCTGGGTGTGGTAACACATGCCTATGATCCCAGCCCTCTGGAGGCAGAGGGATTGTCATGACTTCGGGCCAGCCTGAACTACGTAGAGAGCCTGTCTCCAAAAAAAGAGATAAACAGCAGTAGCAGTTATAAAAGAAATAATTTTAAAAATGACTCACTGAAGGGTAAGCTTTTTAAAGCTACTCTGTTCTAGTGAATAATTTTAAGTCCTAAAAGTGAGTAGAGACTCTAAAGTGTTTTAATTGACTCCCAGGCCGCCTGGATTCCAGAAATACCCACCCTGGTTTATAAAAAGCACATCTCTCCCAGGATGACTCCTTGCTGTCTAATAGAAGCAGCAAGTAGGATGTGAAAGAAAGAAAAATAAATAAAAATCCCCCACCCTTTCTTCCTCCTCCAGGGAGGATGTACGGCGCTGACGACTTCCTGCCCGTCCTGACCTACGTCATCGCTCAGTGTGACATGCTAGAACTGGACCTCGAGATCGAGTACATGATGGAGCTCCTAGACCCATCGCTGCTGCATGGAGAAGGTGATGACACCGAGGGAGAGGCTCGGCTTGGTTTTGCTGTACTGATTGATGCCCAGGGCTTTTGTTCTGAGCTACATCCCAAGCCTGTTGTTTATTTATTTGTTTTTGAGGCAGGACCTCCTTAAGCCCCTAATTGCCCAAGCTGGACTGTTCCCTTGGCAATTCTCCCACCTCAGCCTCTCAGACTACTGGGATTACAGGCAAAATTGAGGTGAAATTCATAAAACAAAAATATTAACCCTTCCCACTCCCAGCACTGGGATTAAACCCAAGACTTTGTGTGCTGGGCAAGTGTGGAACTCCCGAGTGTCACTAGCTCAAATATTAACCATTGTACCATGAGTGATTCAGTGGCATTTTGTAATTCAATGTTACATAGCCACCAGTTCTTTTGGGCTACAAAAATTGTAAGATCCTGTACCCACCAAGCAATTAGTAGGGTCCTTTTTGGACATTTTAAAGGTTAGCTGCAGTTTTAATTTTTTTTTAATTTTAAAAGTATATTGACTTTGTCTGATTAAAAAATAGTACATAATCATGATAGAAAGTTTAGGATTCAGATATAACACAAAGCTGAAATGCAGCCCCTAGCATAATTAGTATTTCACTGATACTGGCGAATGACAATGTAAAAGATGTTTTCTTTCTTTCTCTCTCTCTCTTTTTTTTTTTTTTTTGGTACCAAGGATCAAACTCACAACCCTGTGCTTGTAAGGCAGGAGCTTATGCCGCTGAGCTAAATCCCTGGCGCAACATTTTCTTTTTCCAAGAAAAAGTTACAAACTTTTCATTAGAGAACAGTTCCATTGCTAGAATAACTTACTGTTGTATCACCAAAATGAATGAGGCCCTGGTTTTTATTTTTAATCTTTTAAAAAATTTGCTTTAAAGATTAAAAAACAACAATAATATTCATTATCTTTCCTGTTTAAAAACAATATCTGCTTGTGAGTAGCCACAGATACAGTGAAGTCAGGTCTAGGGGGTTTGTTTTAAGGTCCCTAGGGTTTCAGGCTCCTCTGAATCTGCTAGCCCTGCAAATCTTAGCTCCTTCCATAGCAGTGCAGTATCTTTTTTGGAGAGAGAGGGTAAGATGGGGTCTCGATATGTAGTCCAGGCTGGCCTTGAACTCACAGTAATCCTTCAGCCTCCTGGGTGCTGGGATTACAGGCATGCACCAGTGTCAGTAGCTGAATATTTTATCATGGAAACCCCTGGGATGTTTGTCACCATATCTCATAGCCTGGAAGCAGCTGTAACTGGGATCACCCAGGTGCTTATCCAGTTAAGGGAGAAGGAATAGGGCTGTGCATGACCAACCCCGCTGACCCTTTCTCATGAGCCCAGGGGTGCAGCTTTGTTTGCTCCAGGGAGTTCAGGCCTGGCTTGAGTACAAAGCTCCTGATTCAGCCAAGATTCCCCAGGCCTGTGTCACCAGATGTGACTTTAACGACCCTAGCCCCTAACCTGAGGTCACCAGGACTGAGTTTTCCCTTTTAGGGCTGGGTCATGCCCTCCCTGTCTGTTCTAGGGAGTGCCCTCACCCTGTGCCACCCTGACAGATGGCTGTTTACTCTGTTACACTTGTGCCCTCATAGCCATCCACATCCCAGGATCAGGATTCTCACTGAGGACCCAGCCACTCCTGAGGAACCCCAGGACCCTGCTGGGTGGGAGGAGAGGCAGTTTGTGCTGTGTTGAGCCAGACTGTCCTTTTTCTGCTGTGTTATTATAGCGGTCCAGGGTTTGGGTTTGTCTCCTTGGCCTCCATCCCGTCTCATTCTGGCGGGAGGATGATGAGCGCACTGGGGTTGTGGGAACAAGTTGCCAGAGCCACTTAGAAGCCACCGCGCTGCTACCGAGGATGCCCTGCATTCCCCCAGAGCAAAGCAACACTTTGGTTTAGAGTTAGTAACAGAGGGGCAGGCAGCTGTCCTCACCTCCAGGTGTGCCCCCAGTCATGCCCAAACTGGGCAGTGTCCCCTATCCCCTTTGCAGGATCTGGAGCTGCCCCCTCTGCAGGAGAGTGGGTGGCCCAGGCTGGCAGCTGAGGTTGCAGACCAGCCCTGCTCAGCACTAAATTGTGGTTCCACAGATGATGGGCGAGGGGTACCTGACTCCCTGCAATGGCCCCTTCTGTGGCTGTGTGGCTTATGGGCGCAGCCGGTCTTTTCTGCTGCTAAAGCAGGTATTTGCATCGGTGAAGCCCACGTCACAGGGCCCCAGAGGAGTGTACGGTCCCAAGGGTGGGTTCCAGTTTCCCTGAAATGGAAAACCTCCCCCTAATTGTAGCCACGTGTTTCAAAGTGTGGTCTGTTTTGTGCTGCCAGCACTTTTGAGTTTTCTGCTTAGTGCCCTGAATACATTTGAGGCTCAGATCTGAAGTCCCAAGGAGCCCCTCACCCCTGTAGGGGCAGAGCGGCCCCAGGCTGTGGCTGAGATCCTGACACCTCTTCAAGCCCCTGCTGACCTCAGAAGTCCCTGACCAGAGCAATCCCTCCCAACTCTGTAGTGCAGACTCAAATTCCACAACTCTGGTTCACACTCTGCTGAGTGCCGCTGAGTGTCTGTGGAGCAAACATTTAGTAAAGATCAGCAATTCTCAACCCCAGTTGGCACTGGGAGGCTGCCGTGGGGAGACCTCGGCAGGAGTGAAGGGGCAGGAGAACTCCAAATAGGAAGCTCAGTGGGGCTGAAGTGTCACTCTGCATGTTCAAAGCCTTGGGTTCCATCCTGCCACTTGATACAGGCCATGTGCATGGCAAGCACAGGGCTCCCTGGCTGCCCAGATTATGCTGCAAGAAAAAATGGTCCCCACAGCTCCAGGTGTGACCTGTGGGCAGTAGAGGGGGTCCTCATCACTGATTATTGTCCAATACAAACTCTGCTCGTGCGTAGTCCAAAGGCACAGAGCCATTTCTGGCAGCATGAGGATTTGTTCTGCAGAGTCTCCCGGCAGCAGTTACATACTTTGGGCCTGGAAGGCGACACTGCAGAAAACTCTTAACCGCAGTGAATCTCCAGCCCTGCGGGAGGAAGTTGCCTGTGTCTGCTTTCTTTAACAGATGTATCCATTTGTGGAGAGCAGGAACTCAGACTGGTTCTTAGCAGCCTGTCCTCTGTCATGCCTTGCCTGGACTTTTGATGGAGATGTGTGATATATATTTAAGGCTTTGTCTAGAAGCTTGCAAGGCGCCCCCTAGTGGCTGTCTAGCATGGTGTTCACTTTCTCTGCAGGCACCTAATTGTGTTTTAGGACAAAACTAAACAATACCTGTGCATCTGACAGTATTGTAAATCCATCAGTATGTCCCAAGAACATAAATGCTCCATCAAAGGGGTGGCGCTAGAAGTGTATGATTTACTTAAAATCTGTGTCCTGCCAGGAAGCGCAAAGGAGGGAAGGGGAAGTGACAGCCGGCTCTCCAGAGCCATAGCTCAACCAGCCAAGAGTTGTCACTATTAGAAAAATAAATTATGTGTGTACTAAACACACATTCCCTCTTGTGCTCACTTCTTAAACAAGGCAGCGTGATTTGCTTAGAGTTCAGGTTATCTTAGATAATACATCTAGAGATGGCTTAAAATTTTTCAGGAGGAGGGCTGGGGATATGACTCAGTAGCACAAGAGCCTGCCTGGCAAGTACAGGATCCTGAGTTCAATTCCTAGTACCAAATAAACAAACAAATAAAATATGCAGCAAGAGGCCGGGAGTGGGGCTTAGAGGTGGAGCACTTGCCTACTATTGGCTAGGTTGAGGGTTTGATCTGCAGTAGCGAGGAAGGAAGGAAAGGAGCGGGGAAGCATGCATAGGAGGATGTGCATATGTTACAGGAAATGTTATGTTGTTTGAGATGAGAGACCTGTGCATGCAGTAGGTTTGGAATCTGAACTACAACCCAGTTGTACAGGGGACAGCTGTATACAAGTAACTGTCACAACTGAGCACCGTCACTACCCTGCTCTGAGAGCCCAGCACCCTGGAGGACTCACTTGTTCTCCCTCTCCAGGAGGCTACTACCTGACCAGCGCCTATGGAGCCCTGTCCCTCATCAAGAACTTCCAGGAGGAGCAGGCGGCGCGGCTGCTCAGCTCTGAGGCCAGGGACACACTCAGGCAGTGGCACAAGCGGAGGACCGCCAACCGGACCATCCCTTCCGTGGACGACTTCCAGGTGTGCCCTACATACACCCTGTGCCCGAGGCACCGCGGTCCTCTAGTACCTCCTGCTGGGGCTGGGTCTGTTCACAGAATCTTGGGGAGCAGGGGTATTTTAAGCTACCCTCTGACCATGCTGTTTCACTTCTGTTTCCTTAACCATATAGACCTGTTCCTTGGCTCACGGCTGGGCTCTGGCCCCACGCAGAGTAGGAAATAGCCTTACCCAGCCTGACTCAGCACAAAGGTCCCTGCCAGGGGATCACTGGGTCCCCGAGACCTCAGCCACCAACCGCATGCAGGATGAGGGTGGCAGAGGACAGAGACAGAGAGAGTCATAGACAGAGACAGAGAGCCCTGCCCTGTTTCCAAACCTAGGAAAAGACCTAAATTCAAACTAAAGGCTGGGGTTGTCACTCGTGGTAGAGTTCCTACTAGGGCCAACCCCCAGCACCCAAATAATGGTAGTAATAATTCAAAATATGAGGTACAGTTTCTACTGAATACCAGTCACATTGACACTATGATAAAGTTGAAAAATGATAATGTCAAAACCATCGTCAATCTGTGACTGCCTGTATGTGTGTGTAGGTTTGACCCAAATTTTGCTACCCTTACGATGACAAAGTCAAGTTAAGGCAGGATTTCCTCCAAAATGGTCACCTGAATACCAGGCACCTGAAAAGACAGGAGTCTGGTGGTGACACATAAACAGCACACACCCTGCTCTGCAAGCTGCAGTGGGCACTGCAGGGGACTGGCTGGTCTCTGGGGAGAGGGGTACGTGAGGGCACCCTCCACCCCCCATCCTCTCCCTCACTTCCTATACCCAAGATCCCAGGGCCTTGGCTGGGAGCAGAGGGTGACGGGTGCCAGCCCCACTCACACCTGTGGCTGCCGTCCTCATCCCTGTCACCTTCTCTGTCTGGGGCTGGGGCCTGGGATGTGGGTCTCATCATGTTTGTTCTTGGAGAGGAGAGACTCGCTAGTGCTGCAGAAACCCTGGAGATGCAGCAGTACCTGCCTCACTCGTAGTCTGGGAAGCTGGGAGGAAGCCTGTACGTGTCTTTGTGGCGCATTTTTGAGGGTTTCAGATGGAACTAGAAAGCCAGGCTCGGTCCTGTGCAGCACAGTTCCAGGCAGAAGAGTGAAGAAACAGTGTAGAACTGTCTCCTCCTTCATGCTCCCTCCCTCTCTCCCTCCTCAGCAGTGAACCCGGAACTAGGAAAAGAAAATGCCTTTGTTTTCTAGATTTAGCTAGGTGGCCTCGATTTTCTCTGGGAGCCCACCATCCCCACTTGACAAATAAAGGAACAGATACTCTGGGTCCACAAACCCCGAGGAGTCTGGGCTGTGTTTAGGATCCTTGCAACCCCTTCAGGCTCATGAGGTTTCAGATGGTGTACACCCGGCACAGTCTCGGCGCCAAGCCCATGGTTGCGTCCTCTACTTCCTGCAGTGCCGCTTGGCACATGATCGCCCCATCTGCAGTCCCTGGCAGAATCCACATCCTCCTCCCTTGCTGTTTGCCATGGGGAGCCTAGGTTAGGGTGAACCCTGTAAAGTCACTGACCATGGGGCCCACAGAATGGTCAGAGGTCGGCAGTCTCTTGGGGTTCTGCCTAATGTGGTGCCCTAAGGTGATGGTAGCAAGCTCGAAGTCAGGACACTTTAAGTCTCTTCCTGCTGATGTCGGCTCTGGCTCTTCTGCTGTTTGGCTCTTTCTCCAGCTGGGAATAATCCGGCTCCGGATGCCGTTGTCTGACGCATGGTTTATGGAGGGCACTGAAACAGGGCCCAGGGGAAGACAGCCTGCTTTTCTCTGCCTGTGGGGACCTCAACGTGGCACCTCTGTCCCCATAGTTGTCCCCACCACCTTTGAGTTCAGATCAGCTTCTCTTCCCGAGCTTCAGGGGCTGATGTCATATAGGCAGGTCTGACCTTGCACTTGCCTCTCATCGTGCAAGTTATTGCTGTCAGTTTTTCTTTTCTGACTCTGTCCCCAACATCTCTGTCTGCACCTACAGAATTATCTCCGGGTGGCGTTCCAGGAGGTGGGCAGTGGCTGCACTGGCAAGACGCTGCTTGTGAAGCCTTATGTCACCACTGAGGACGTGTGCCAGCTCTGCGCAGAGAAGTTCAAGGTGTGTGACCCTGAGGAATACAGCCTCTTCCTCTTTGTGGATGAAACGTGGCAGCAGCTGGCAGAGGACACATACCCTCAAAAGATCAAGGCCGAGCTGCACAGCCGGCCACAGCCCCATGTCTTCCACTTTGTCTACAAGCGCATCAAAAGTGATCCTTACGGTATCACCTTCCAGGGTGGGGACAGAGACCTCAGCCCTTCATAGGGGGCACATGGGACTTCTGGTTGGTGCCCCACAGCTCACTGGAAGCCCAAGCTGGCTGCCGTGGGTGTGGGCTTGAACGACAGCCACCTCCTGCAGGCCCTCTCAGGTCAGGGACTAAGCCACACCTTTGACCTGGCTGACAGCAGCGTTTGCTGTGTTACCCAGGAAACAACCCAGCGGGCTCTCCTTGGCGGTGGAGAACCCTGCTTGATGGTTCAAGCATCCCGAGGTGGCTGTTCCAGGCCAGCTGACATGTATGGGCACGTGCTAGGTGGCACATAAGGTACACGCTCCCCTCCTGCGTTCCATAGCAGGAGTTTGACAAGACTGTCCGGTGCAGTGCGTCAGGTAGTCCTCAGGTCTGTGGGTGGCTCCATCCTTTCCTTCCTTTCTCTTTTTCTTCTTCTTCTTTTTTTTTTTTAATAAAGAAACTTTGTGTTTTTATATATTTCATAGAAATTTTTATAGCAGTTGCAGGCAAACTGTCAGGATGGGTTTTTAAAATATTTTTGTAACTTTAAAATATTCTGTAATTATGCATGTGATTTTAACACTTAATATTCAAAAAGAAATCTCTTGCTGGATTTGAGAGTATTGTGTTTTAAAAGTCTCTCTTCTGTAACTGGATATTGGGGCAACTTTTGGGGGAGAGACAGCTGGATTTCTTAAAGCAGTGTAATTCCTGACACTGGCCACAGAATGCCTTTGGAAATCGTTGTACTGTTGTCTTGGTCACATGTAGTGGTGTTGTGCTTGCTGTTTCGTGTTGTGTTTTGTTTCAAACAAGTAAGGCTGAAAACACAGAGAGCAGTGAATGTGGAGAGAGGCGGGGGAGAAACACAGACTCTGACAAAGGGCCAACGAGTGTCGTCTGCCGGCTCAGGCTCTTTGAAGGAGGCAGAGGGAACCTTAAACAAGGCTCAGAATACTGTAAATATGTGACAGGATGTGGCAAAAATCTATTCCATATGTTTTCCACTTTTGGAAGCAATTTTGAAAGCCTCACAAGGAAAAAAATCAAGGATAACACTTTTTTCCCCACTTCCAATAAATCAAGAATAACAGCTTCTAGTTATTTTGGGCAGAAACCAAGTAGTGTAAATGTGGCTTTTGTTGCATTCAGTAAGGTGCTGCTGAGTGGGGAAAGCACAGGTAGACCCATCTGCATTAGGATGCAGGGTCAAGGGTCCACCCCAATCTTGCCAAACAAGAAAGAAAGACAAAGAAAAAAGTAGTATGGAGATGTTAGACCTATGTTTTAGAAAAGCCAGCTTGCAGGTGCACAGACTAGAGGGTTGCATCTCAGTGCAACCCAGGTAGAGACAAAACACATCACTGTAACTGCACGGGATGCATCGTCCTCTCACTTGATGGGGTTTGGTCCTTGTACTTTTGCCAGTCCTGAGTTTTGTTGAACAAGAACCTTCAGCACATTCTGTGTTGGACTATCTTTTGTAAATGATTTTTTTTAAATGGAAATTTGCACATAATACCTTGTAATACTGTACGATAATCCTGTGTGAAGATAATGTTTGCAACATTCTTCCATTGTCTGCTTGCCTTCTTTACCCTGCTTTGTGAGTCAGCACCATCAGGTGCTCCTCCACGTTGTATGAATCTGAAGTTGATGGCTCAGTAAAGGAAACTGCAGCCGCAGCCAGCTGAAAGACATAATCCAGGGCGAAGATATACAGCAAGAGTCACTGAGCAGGGATGGGGTGAAAGTTACAACCAGTAGAGGAGAAAGGTCACCTGCTAGTCTGAAAGGGCTTCCAGGTTGTCAGGCAAGGTGCTGGGCTTGGGACAGAGAGCCAGTCATAGTCAATGTGTACACAATCAGCCAGGACCCTGCAGACAGACAGTTCCCGACCTCAGGCAACCTTTAAATGTCTTGGCTCAGAGTGCAGCGCGGTTACAAAATCCACCAGGCGCAGGCTGGATCTGTCCCCTGCTTGGATCCCTGCCCAGCCCTGCTAGTAAGTGCTCAATAAATCCTGAGCACTGAAGGAAAGAAAACATGGAAAGCAGAATGTCCAAGCCATCAGCAGGCAGCTGCTTGCAGATCAGTGGAGGCTGAATGCACCCGCCTACTCCTGATCTTTACAAGATATTTACCAGATAGGTGTCCAAATGCAAACCAGTGTGGCCTTGTCTAGGGAAGCCAGCAGAGCGAACCTGAGCTCCAGGCAGCCTCCAGCAAGAGGCAATAGCAATCAAGATGAGAGAACAAGGGGAAGTGTCACAAGACCGCCGCGTCTGCTCCAGCCGGGCTGCCGGCCACATTTCAACACAGTCTGTGTCTTTATGGTTTCCCCAAGCAGGCATTTCTCACTTCTTGAATTGCCAGGAAACAGGCCGTGGTGGAGTTGGGAAGGAATAAGAGGAAAGTAAAAATATATGTGCTGGGGGAGCCAGAGAGAACACCTTTCCAAATCTAAAAATAATTCTTTCAGAGTTGGATCCCAGCCAGAGGAAGGGATGTGGTTTTTGGACGTTGGATCTAATGCCAGATACCCCTGCTCAGGGGCACGGCTAGAAACAGAAACTGTTAAAAGTTATTCATGTCATGTGGAAGTTACAAACTTTAGGTCTGTAAGAAAATACAAAAGACAGGAAACTGGGCTGGAATAGGAATGTGTCTCCCTCTATTCACCAATGTGGTTCAGCCTCCAACACACACACAGAAGCTCTGAGCTTCATCTGTTTTGGTTGCTTGAAACAGGGCCTCACTGTGTAGGCCAGGTTGGCCTCAAGGCGATCTGCTGCCTCAGCCTCCCCTATGCTGGGATTATAGGGGTGCACCACCATGTGGGGCTGACCTTTATTTTCTATATGAGGGACCTAAATGATGGGTGGCTCTGATTATAACAGCAGTGCAGTATTCTACCCACCTGGCCACGTCTGGGAGGAAGACCCTAAACACCATCCTTTGCAGGCCATTTTCAAGGAGGTGAATTGGAGACCCAATGTATTGTTTGCATTTAGTAAACACTAGTGAAAGTGGAAAAAGAAACATTAATAGAACACTCCAGTGTCAGCAGCTGCTCATAGAGAGAGGATGAGAGGAAGGAGGGAAAGAGCGGCGCCTGTCTCAGGAAACAGGTTCTTTTTTGCAAAAGATCTCTTTAATGTGAAAGAATCGCCCATGAGTGCTAGCTTGTGTCCTCTTCACTGAGTGTAACCAAGCCTTCAGGGAAGTCTCTGGGGCCACAGGTTGCAGTGCAGAGCCTTGGGCTTGTCCAGTGAGCAGCACCTCATCCTGACTGTAGTAGATATGTCCATTTCAAGGGAACCCACAGGGATTCTGAGCCCTGTTGACGCCAATGTCGAGAGCAACGTTCAAAGCAAGTGGGCCCCTCTTGACTCACACATTAAAGTCCTGTGCCCAGGCCTTGCTCCTCACTGGTGAGTAGAGTCACACGGTGGGGAGCTGAGGTTGGCAAGATCCAGGTCACCCACGTCTCTGTTACCAGCCCTCGGGGCTGGGGGATGAGTCACTCCACACACAGGTGTTTTGGGGGAGGCCTCTCCCTTCCCTCGTTGAGCCCTTACTATGACTCTTAGGGTGGGTCTGTCCCAACAGCAAGTTTTTAGATGCATTGGTCTCCTTCCAAGATTCCTCAGCAGAACACAAGCTCTGGCTGGCCCGGTCCTTTTTACAGCTTGGTTCTCTGGCTCCATGCAGAGACCCGTGTGCCCTGCCATCTCTGGGAGTCAGTGTCCACCCCTCCTCCTGACACCGGTGATTCCCGGCACCTTTGCTTTCTCAGTGCGGGAGATCAAACCCAGACCCCAGACACACTGGAGCTTCCTAGGGGAGGAGGGCTGAGAACCACCAGTGTGGTACAGCACTGAGTCAGTGCAGCTTAGGGATAGGGCACACCTGGGAGAGAGACACCTTGCCCAGAGCCACCACCACCACCGAGTCCTGTGCATGCCCCAGGCCCCTTCCTTCCTTCTTTTCTTTCTCTCTTTCTTTTTCTTTCTTTCTTTTTTTCTTTTTTTCTTCCTTCTTCCCTCCTTCCCTCTCTCTCTTTCTGCCTCTCTTTCTTTCTTCTGTGCATGCCCAGGCCTGCTTCCCCCCGTCTTTTTTTTCTCTCTCTTTGTCTCTCTCTCTTTCCTCCCCTCTTGCCCTCTCTCTGTCTCTCCTTCTTTCTTTCCTTCTGTGCATGCCCCACTCAGCCACACAGCCCCCACCATTGCTATCGGGATCCTGAGAGCAAGGAGGCCTATAAACTACGGACCACACCAACCCCTGCTTTCATGAGCCTCTGGTACGTGAAAGTGGTGATGGCTGGGGTCACTGCACCCTGAGCTACTGTAGGACCGGTGTGAATCCACACACACCAAATACTTGAGCTCCACCAGTACCCCTCCACATCGGTGACGATTATCCCAGGTAACCCAGTGCTCGGACCCTTCCCTCTGTGGTTTCTGATTGCCCTCCCCTACTGTTAACTGCTACCAAGGTTCCTGTGGAGTAAAGAAAGTGCCAAGCATTGAGGTTTAAAAATGTACTGGGGTGGGACAGAGTGAAAGTCAGAGGAGAACACTTTCATTAGCTTGGCTGTTGCTGTTGACAGTGGTGAGGGTGGTGGCTGTGTAAGTGTGTGTGTGTGTGAGTGTGTGTGTGAGTGAGTGTGTGTGTGTGTGTGTGTGTGTGTGTGTGTGTAGCATGGATCGGGAGCAGCCATTGCCCCAGCAGCCCCTACTGGCCAAGAGCATCACCAGGAACCAGGATGGGGTGACTCCTTCCAAAGAAGGGGAGAGAAGGGAAAGGGGGTGGCAGAGGCAATTCCAGGCCCTGGAAAGGACCAGAGTGCCACCCTGAGAGACCCTGTCTCCACCTCACCTCCGCCCCCGCCAGCGTCTGCAGTAGTATTTCCCAGAAAGGAATCTCTATATAAGTAAAAAGGTATCTGTACAGCAGTAATTATTATAACTACTGTCTCACAGCTCCTCCCCTTCCTGTTTATTACACTCACTTATTTATGTAGATATTCATGTATATATTTGCATCACTGAACTGAGTTATTCTTAACATAGTTCACTGCAAACAGAGTATTTGGTATACTTTCACACTGTCTTTTGTCTGGGCTTCCTAACTTCTGCCAGTTCTGTAGGTTATGAGAATGGCATTGTATATAAGACAGTTCACCAGCGTCTTTTCCTTTCTGTGTAACCAACTGCCGTATGGAACTATGCATCTACTATGGATTGAAAGAAATGCAAACTGCAAGGGACGCTAAGTGGCCAAAGGCTCCCAGTCCGCTCAGGAGGAAATGGAGAAGTGAAGCATCTCAGGAGAAAGTTTCTGTTTCTCATTAGCACAGGAAAATGCAACTGTCCTCAGTCGCAGAACTCAGCTCACAGACAGGTTGAGGTTGTGTGTGGACAGAGCATCCAACTGTGGGGTGCTCCTTGGAGCCCGGGGGCCTCTTTGGACCTGCTGGATAGAAATCCACACTGGGATTTTGCTGTGGCTCCCATCGTGGCAAGCTGTGTTCAGGGAGGCCCTGAGTTCCTGCCCAGCAGCACAAAGCAAAGCAGCACAAGACAAGAACCTGCACTGAGCTGGTCCCCAAGTGCTGGCCCAGAAATGCCTCACTGCTGGACGCAGGTAAACACATGTGCAGTGTGCTGCTGCTACAGTCCTGGGGCAGCGAGAACATGCTTGCAACATGTACAGGAAATAAGGCTTCAGATCACCCACACTGCCCACTAAGGGCTTAAAATGGAAAGGCCAAGAACTGGGCTTTTATATCCCAGTTACCATCAAACTCTCCTTGGCTCTGATAGGAAAGAAGGGCCTAGCCAGCCTGGGCATGTCTGAAAATGAGGAAGGTGGTCCATGAAGAAGATGTTCTGGGACTCTGCTGGCTTTTTTTTTTTTTTTTTTTGGCTACCATAATGTCTCTTGTTTTCTTCTAAATGGTTGTCTATATCTTCACACACAAGGAATTCATACAAAACACAATAGTATAAAACTGATCAGAACAGAACGATGAAGGCATTATAGGCCTTCAAAACCAGACAATATGAAAATTAATAATGGCTGCCATAATGTCTCTTGTTCTCTTCAAAATAGCTGTCTATACCTTCATGTATGTTGAAATTAAATAATACAAAACAGACTAAAACCACTCTGAATAAAGAATAGAAGTATTACTAGATGTCACAGCATGATGATACCGAATCAGCAGTGGATACCATAATGTCTGTTTTTCTTCAAAGTAGCTGTTCATTTCATCACATATAATATAATCAATTCTCGTAAACTGTTTAGGAGAAATTCTAGGCATGTATAAGCCTCTACATATATTCTTATCCTTTCTGCATTAGAGGGAAAAACAAAAAATTAAAACAGATGACTAGAAAAATAAGCAAAAAAACCAAATAACAATAGCAAAGAGCTCAAAACAATGACAATACAGGCTTTCAAAACACGGTGGTAGGGACAGAACTAAGGTTGATATTTTACATAGTGATCTTCAGAACTATTTGCAAACATGCAAAATTGTTCCAATCCTATGAATATTAACTGCTTTATTCTATGAACTTATAGAATTTGTAGCACAATCATTTAGGTATCCTAAGTGCATTTATATAAATTTAGATTTTTTTCTTTTCTCTTTGATTTTCTCTGAGATACTATTTTTACCCCTTTGAGCAGATTTCACTGTATTTATTGAGGATTTTGTATCTTATGTACTCTCACCATTTCTTACACTAGGGAAACAATATGGTATTTACTCATGTGAGTTTGATTTATTTCACTTGTGAACTCTGCTGGCTTTTCCAGGTACTGTGAGCAGGGCGCTTTCTGTCTGGGCCAGAAGCTTGCAGGTCTCATACATTCAGGGATGTGGGAAGTCACTGGACTTTGTCACCGTGGCAGAGGTCAGCCTGCTTCCTTATGAAGGCATTTCTCCCCAGGGGGATCTACTAATTATTAGACATTTCACTCATCAAGTTTGCAAAATGAAGCAGAGGATTTGGAGCCAGCATCTTTGCTGAGGATGCTAGCTCAGTACAGTGATTCCTGTCACCTTTATCTGGGGGTGGGAGGGAGAACCTGCAGTTTCCCAAATCGAACCCTAGAAGGCTCAGCAGAAAGCAGCAAATGCCAGCGTGGGTGCCTCCTTCTCCAACTCACCCCTCCCACCGGGTGTCTCAGTAATACTTTCCACATTTCTAAAAACATGCTTACGCTGATATTTACTGACTCCTTTTCAGTGCTGGCTGGTCCATTTTTGACATTGTGACCTGGAAGATGGTGAGTCAGCCCCCTACCCCATGTGGCATGTGGCAGCCTGGTTCTTTTCTTGTGGGGCCACAAGATGGGAAGCTCCATGGGCTCTTGGCTGGCTCGGGTCAGCTGGCTGCCTCCCAAGGAGTCTCCCACTCACTGGGCTGTGCACAGGGAGAAATCAGCCGCCAGCATCCTGGGTGCCCATCTGTGCCCCAGCTTCCCTCCTGTGGGGGTTCAAGACGCCTCCTGCCTCACCCTGCTCTCTAGGGATGGACAGGGGTTGGTGCTGGCCCCTTGGGGGACCAGACCTCAGCGTCTCCCCTCGGTTTCATCTGCTGTCCTGCCTGGCCTGCGTCCCATGGGGGCACACCCTGCCTCCCTACCTCTGGAGCTTCTGGTTCCCTCCTTTCTGCTACTGGAAGGAAGTGGGTCCCCAGCAGCCGGACAGCTCCTGCTAGCCCTGCTCCCTCCTTCTATTACCTAGATTTAAAAAAATTCTTTTAAAATTCTCTTTGACTCTCATTTTAGGGCATTGTTGGTAGGAAGATGTATACAGCCTGCCTTGTTTAATTGAAAGTGACAGTGTGTATTTTGTATCTCTAAGTGTATTTTTATTAGTACATGTTTCCAGTATGTGAGGATCACACTCCTCAGGGGAATCGGCCATGTGTATGACATGACTTAATTCTTCTCATGGCCCTGTCCCCTGTCCCCTTTCCTCCACACCTTGGTTCCCTTCTTTTTACAAAAAATCTCGCCAGGCATGGAGGCACACGCTTATAATCCCAGAATTTAGAAGATTGAGTTCAAGGCCAGCCTGGACTACAAAGTGGGTTCAAGACCAACCTGAGCTGCATATTGAAACCCTGTCTCAAAAAGACAAGGAAGAAGGGAAAAGAAGGAGGACGAGGAGGAAGAGGAGGAAGAGGTGGAGGAGCAGGAGGAGAAAGAGAAAGAGAAGAAGAAGAAGGAGGAGAAGGAGAAGAAGAATTGTAAATGCAGTCCCCACCCAGTACCTGAGCTGCTTATCATACTCAGGGGTTATCAAAGGTATCCCCTTGAATTTTGTGCTCAGCACATAATCTGAAGAACAAAGAAGTTGAGACCCTAGTGGTCTGGCTGTGTGAAGTGTGAGATTTTGCAATGAAGACCACAATTCTGGGTCAGCACTATTTACAGAGAGCGCATGGTGTTTTGTTTCAATGAGTGGGAAAACAGTTTGTGATTAAATGTGGTAAAAACTTGTCTTTTTTTCCAACTAAGCAGGAAAGGAAATTACTCAACGTGCAGTGATAAATAAGTCCAGTGAGTCATCTTTGATGCAGGGAAAAAGTGCAGCTGGGACAGAAACTGTGTTTCCCTGTGTTGTAAAAATAAAAGCCAACATTTGGAGATAGAAACCAGTCAGTGTATGTCCTAGGGGTGCAGAGCACTGCGGGCTCCTGGGAGTGTCATGTGATTTGGGCTTCTCAAAGAAATTCACGCAAGCAGTGGGGACTACTCTGCAAAGGCCACATTGATTCTTTTAAAGTTAGGATAACTAAAGCTTAACTTGGATACAGTAAAATACACTCTAGCATCCATTCTGCAGATTTTAAAATTTGTTTTGTTTTGTTTTTTGAGACAAGGTTTCCCTGCATAGTTCAGGTTGGCCTTGAACTCACTATGTAGATCGGGCTAGCCTCCAATTCATGGGTGTGGCTCTGTGGTGCAAGGCAGGGTTCCATCCTCAGTACCCCAAAAGTAAACAAATTCAGCTACAAAGAGTGAGTGTGAAGTTCTGTAGGGTTGGACACGGTGTATTCCTGGGTGGCAGGATTCTGAGTTGTCTGTTACTCTCTTTTTTCTCAGTCTACAATCTCTTTTTTCTTTCCTCCCTCCCTCACTTTCTGTTGCTTTTTCTCTGGTACTGAGGGTTGAACTTAGGGGTCCTCTATCCCTGATCTATACCTCTAGCCCTCTATACATTTCATTTTGAGACCTGATCTTCCTAAATTACCCAGGCTGACCTTGAACTTGCAATCCTACCTCAGCGTGCCAGGTAACTGAATCACACTTCTTAATTTTGCGTTCATATCCCTTTTATTAAAGCAGCACAGGCCTTTCAAACTACAAGTAGCCTCCATATGCATTTGTAAAGAGCCACTGAACAAGTGTTGACGCCTTCAAGGCATGCTGCATGTGGGGTAGGCGCCAGGGCACTGGCACCACAGAGCTGAGAGTGAGGATCCCTAGGTAGGGATAGGTTTTTCGTGTTGTTAGAGAAGCAAAGCCAGAAAAGGAAAAAAAGACCTTTATTGCGGGCCCAAGAAGGCTGCAGAAGATTGTAGGATCTCTCTGAGGCCCATCAAAAAGCTGGGAGGTTTTATTCCGATCGGCAGGGGGTGGAGTTTGAAGGGGCGGACAGCATGACGTTTTGACAGCTGATTGAGAGAATGAGGACGAGCAGGACAATCCGGAAGTTCCGTTCGGGCTTGGAAGAAGAACGGCAAGTCTGTATTGAAGAGAGGTACCGTCTGTCACACTAGGGCTCAGTGTTGCTTGGGCAGGCGCCAGCCTGATTAATATGGGGGAACCCATCAGTTAGGAGTTCGCTGGTCCAGACCCGTGCCCCGAATGCCAGGCTCCGGACCAGGCCGCAGGCTGCATTTCCTGCCTTCCCTGAGCTGCATTTATGCTGCCTAGCACAGGGCTGAGAGCTCAGGCATTCACCCTTTGGCCACCTGCGGCGGGGCCCGTGTCCTCAGTGCGGCCTGCATCCTCCTGCCCGACCAGCTGGGTGCTGACCCTCAGGAGCGGAGTAGGTGAGCCGGCGCTCCCCGCCCCCTGCTGTCTGGCAAGCCCTCCACTTGCCACTTCCATCCCTGTCCTATGACTGCTAGGCAGGGTCCTGTGTGACTCGGAAGACGACCCTGGGTCAGCGTCTAAATCCGCAGTTGCAAACTTGTGGCCCAAAGTACCCTTAGTGTTAAATCCATGTTCTGAGTGTGTGAGCATGTGTGTGCGTGTGTACTTAGATTATACCCAGAGCCTGCATATCGAGCTACATCCTCAGTCCTTTTTTTGTTTTTTAAAACAAGCTCTCTCTAAGTCACTACATTGCCCAGGCCATGTTTCCATTTAGGATCCTCCTGCCTCAGGCTCGAAGAGTGCTGGGATTATAGGCACATGCCACAATGCCCAGCTCAGAATTCTTAACTATTAAAGTTAACTTTCCTGTTTTTTGAGACAGAGTCTTACTATGTAGCCAGGCCCCAAACTCAGAGCAATCTTTCTGGCTCAGCCTCCTGAGTGCTGGGATTACTCCGCAATGTTAACTTTTTAAAAAATGTTAACTGTTTTACATTTAAATTTGAAAGTGAAAGGATTTTGCCCCAGATAGATATTACAGCAGTGGGAGGCAGAACCAAGGGAGGTTACTCTGAGGTCATTTTCCCTTCCCCTTTGACAAAACTTACCTGTGGCGTGCAAAAAGTCCCAATCAGCTGCTCATGCAACAGCAATGCCACAATAAGCACTACCCCAGTCAGAAACTGTATGTATGTCCCCTACCCCACGTTTCCAGCAGAGAAAGCCAGGCCCTGGCCGTCATAGGGTCCTCTCCATGTTCTTAGAATAAAGGCCACTTTTACTTTATATTCTCCCTTTATTGTGCCGGAAAACCCTATCAAGAAGGTGATGTTGCCTTCAGTTATTTGGAAACTGGCATGCTTGGGAATACTCAAGTGTGGGCATATGCTTTGCAGGCAAATATTTTATGAAATCGAAATCCAGAACCAGAATTTCCCATTATGGCTGGGTTTGGTGGCACATGCCTATAATTCCAGCACTGGGGAGGCTGAGGCAGGAGGACCTCCATGAGTTCAAAGCCAGCCTGCACGACATAGTGAGAACCAGACTCAACAAAGAAATAAGAATTTCTCGTAACAATTTCTCTTTCAGATTAAAACATGCTACAAATGTAAAATACAACAGATTTTAAAGGCTTAATACTGAAAAAACAATGAACTATTTTGTCAGTTTTCTTGTATTGATAATACATTAAAATAATATTTTGGATATCCTGGGTGAAATAAAACATAAAATCAACTTCAGCTTTTTTCTCCTGTTTTTAAACGTGGTCCTGGGCAATTTGAGATTACAAAATCGCAGCCCTGCACGGCTTCCTTGGCGATTCCAGACTCCGATCGCCAGAGGGAGCCGCATTGCTCATGGCCGCTCAACTGGTTGCCCGGAAGTAGTTTCCGGCCCCGACCCTCGGCTGCCGTGCGCGGGGTGACTTCCGGCAGAGTGGACGCAGGCTCGCGGGGGTCCTCTCGGTGCTGGCGGAGAGTCGCGATGACCACGCTGCGGGCCTTCACCTGCGACGATCTGTTCCGCTTCAACAATATGTGAGTGCGGTGCCCTGGGCCGCCGCGTCGCACTCTGGCCAGGCCGAATCCCCGGCTTCCCCTGCACCCCCGGCTTGCCTTGCTCCCGCGCGGCGCCGGTGAGGCTGGGGAAGCGTCCAGCTCGGGCCCCTTGCACTGGCCCGGTTCAGGCGAGGCCAGAGACTTGTAGGCACGTTTTGTTAAAACAAATTGTAAGCCCTCAAAAAGTTGAGAGAGAATTGAGTCGCGAGCCCCCTGCAGGTGTCGTTTTGCCGGGGCGGCTTTGTTATATCTGTGTCCATTAGTGGCAGCGCCTGTATAACCGAGCAGACAGAGAGACAGAATGCCTGGCTTCGGCTCCATGCTGAGGGCTTGAGGGGAAAAGTTTCCGTTGGGCCCATCTTGCACTTGCCCCGAGTGCCCGATCCATTCGATCCTCGTAGCTCTGAGGTGCTGGCCTCTCGCTTCTGATAAAGGAGCTGGTGCTCACCCAAGTGAATCGCTTCAAGTGATGGATCCCTGGGCAAGGAGTTTTATCGGAGTAGATTGGTTGGCTCTGCTGCTTCTTAAAAAGTTGGTCCCCCCGCCACAGGGGATGTTTTGGAATTGCAGATTCTCAGCTGTTTGGAAACCACTGTAAGAACTGTAAGACCTTTTGGTATCTGTCTTGGTTACTTTTCTTTCGTTGCTGTGACAAAATGCTTGACGCTTAAAATGAAGGAAAGAACAGTTTATTTAGCTTACAGTTTTTGGAGGTTTCAGTCCATACTTAGCTGGCTCCAAGCCACGGTGGCCTGGCCGAGGTTTAACTGTTAATGGTGGCTGCAAATTATGAGAGCTAAAAGGGCAAAAGAGAGAAAAGAATCCCTCCTTCCCTCCCCTATGTTGTATGCTGGTCCTCGCTCCTGGGTGATACAGCACTGGCACCACCAATCCCTGGCTAGACAAGGAACCAATCACAAATGCTAGACTCAGCCACCTCCAGGACTACATGAGGCTTTGAGGGGCCCCCCAGACACAGACCATAACAGTGTCCTTGGGGGATGGGTCCTAGGACCCACCATAGATACATAAATTCAGCGATGCAAATGTATGTTTTTTACAATGGTGTGTTATTTGCATTTAACCTGCAGGGGAAAGCTTTACAATTATACCGTTGTCTCTAGTTGATTCATGTTAACATGTAGTCTATTATGTATTTTTAAGAGAGTATTTTAGGTTTTAAAATATTTATAGCCACAACCCATATAAACAATATGGTAATTATTTAATGTACAGGAGGTTTTGAAACCAGAAAAGGTGAGAAGTGTTGGACTAGAGAAATGCAGTCGGCCTGTCAGGCATCATAAAGGTCCCTAGAGAAGAATTTGGCAAGAAATGGGAAGGAGAGGATTGAGAGTTGCTGGTTTTGAGCCCAGCTGCGGTGGGGGACCTGGTGCGGGACCCACTCCAAGGACACACAGTGGGAGGTGTGGAAGGAACATGGTGGGAGTCCCCACAGTGGAGGTGGAAGAGAAGTCATGAGGGAAGCCCCGAGACAAGTCCAGGATGCCTGTGTAGTAGGATGGTGCCTGAGTGTGGCTAGGTGGCTGTTTGTCCCAGATGCTTACCTGATGGGGCACAGACTCTGCCAGAAAAGTTCCAATGTACTTTGTAACAGTTAAATGGTTTGTAAAGAAGCACTTCAAGGAGAACATGTAGACACCTTTATAGGTTCTGTGACAGCTCCTTGTGGGTTCTTCAGCTCCATGCAGGTTTAGAGTTGCATTTTGGTTGCTTCCAGTATGTTCCTTTTAGCTTTAGCAAACTGCTTTAATCTGGGTTTTGTGAACAGCTTACTATTGACATTACTTTTTTTTTTTTTCCTAGTAACTTGGATCCTCTTACAGAAACTGTATCCTTTTTTCAAAAATGTTATATGGAGATTTACTAAGAATAAAGAAAATGGAACTCCCTGGAAAATGAGAGGTCATGAGTTTGATCCCTGGTACAAAGATTAAAAAAAAAAAAAGAAAACAAAGTGGAGAAACAAAAGGAAAAAGCAGGCCTGGTTACTGAAGAATCTGAAAACTTGTAGGTGGGAAAAGCACTAAAGTTTTCCTTTTTAGAGTAAGAAGAGCTGAGCTGCCTGTCCCTATAGGTTGGTGGCAGGGGAGTGGAGATGCCTGCTGCAGCCCAGCTGCACCCCCTCAGCTAAAGGCTGCACCACACAGTGAGAAGCTCCTCTGTGGCAGTGGCTTTCCCCCTCCTGGAGCGGTTCAGGATGGGCCTTAGCTCCCAGAAGTTGCCACAGGCTGAGGTGGAAAGAAGAGAAATCATGCCTGTTCTTTGCAGTCTAACTGCCCTGCCATCCCCATCGCCGCCTTGGTTTCCTGCTCAGGCAGCTGCAGAGCAAACTTCACATCTGGATCTGCCACAGAATATGCAGAGGCGCTGACAGTGTCCTCCCTGTGAAAGGAGACCTCTCAGAAGCCTCCCACGGCCCTTCTGGGTCTGGATGATCAGAGTCTGCTCTGAGGGGGCGCAGAGGGAGGAGGAGGGGTTCCTGAAATGTCTCCAGATTTAGGCTGAGACTGGCACTAATGCCAATAAAGCATTTGGAGTAACAAGTAGCAGTCTCTATTGTTCTCCCACTAGAAGAGTGGGTGGAAGTGTGGAAAAGTTAGGGTGTTCTTTGGTTGTAGTATGGTAACAGATAACCTCCATGTCTTCTGTGGCTTCAAGCACAAAATTGGATTTCTGCATCGTGCTCCATGTTCTTTGCAGTGAGTAAGGACTTCTAGGAGCTAATTGTTTCCTGAAAGAGAGCTGAGTGAAGGCCAGTGAACATATTAAGAATCCACAACAGTTTAGTCTCCCAGTCAAAAGCCTTCTGTGGTAATCCCAGCACTCTGGAAGGCTGAGGCAGGAGAATTGAAAGTTTGAGTCCTGCTGAGCAATTTAGCAAGACTGACTCAGAAAGACAGAGGAGCTGGGAGCTGGGGACTTAGCTCAATGGCACAAGCGCCTGCCTAGCAAGCTTGAGGTCATGAGTTTGATCCCTGGTACCCCCCCCCACCAAAAAAAGAGGAGCTGGGATATAATTCAGTGCCAAGGCCTGGGTTCAACCCCAGCTGGGGGAGGAGGAACCAAGCTAACACCAAAATGACAAGCCATGTTTAACGTCTCAAATCATCCAGAACAAAACAAAACAAAAACTCAGTGCTGGTTCTGGTGGGGGAAGGCCTCCTCTCTTTAATTGCTAGTGGTGATATCAGCTGGTGCACTCTTTTCTGGAAGGTACTTGGGAAGGGTAATAGTAATTCCAGGTCTTGAAAATAATAACAGTTGCATTTTATGTTGGAGGCTAGCAAACTAAGGTCCATGGTCTAACTAGATAGCCCATTGCTTGTTTTGCAGATTACAATTTATTGGGGTACGTTTGTGTGGGTTCATTTATATATTGCATACAGCTTTCGCGGTTTGGATAGATGTTCACAAGACCTGTGTATGGCCATAACTCCAACACAGGCACTGCCTGGCCATTTGCACAAAGTTTGCTAACCTCTGAGTGGCATAATTACACAATTATTCCTGGAGAATTAAAATTTTGCAATTGTCAGGGATGTAGCTCAGTGGCACAGCACCTGCCTGGCAAGTGTGAGGTTGTGAGTTCAATCCCCAGTACCAAAAAAAAAAAAAAAAAAAATTTTTTTTTTTGGAATAACCTTACATCAAAAAGGAGATGCTTAAATAAAGTAAGCAGTATTCATGACAGACTTAAACTCTGAGGACTGGGGTGTAGCTTAGTGGCAGAGTACCTGCCTAGCTCTCGGAGACCCTGGGTTGGCTCCCAGTATGCAGGTGCTGGCCTCTTAGTGGTACATATGGAGAAGTATGCTGTGGATGTTGCGCTGGACTTGGTGTGTGGGAGAGGCAAGGGAGATGGTGGTGGCGTGTGTCTGGCTGGGTGGCAGAAGGCCGGCTGGCCTGCCTTAGTGAGGGTGTGTTGGAAGAATTCCTAGCATCAGACTGACCTGCAGAGGAGAGCGAGCACCTTCCTGGTGCTTACCCTGTTAAATGCAGGCTTGGTTGGTTTAGTCCGCTCATGAAGGTGTACCAGAGCTCATCACCCCGAGAGCAAGGTGCAGGAGTGGGCACCTCCCAGCGAGGATGACCCAGGGTCTGGGGCAGTGATGAGTATTCATTCATACTGTTCTCTGTATGTGACTCCTGAAGTCAGCTCTGCTCTACAGCGCTAGAATCAGTGGAGGGGAAACTTGGTAACTGGTAAGTTGCCTCTGGAAGGACTTTGGTTGTGAAGTTCTTTTTGCAGTCTCCTGGTTCCTAGTTGAAGCCTCAGTAGGAGCCAGCTGTCGATTTCCCAGCACAGCTGGAGAAGCCTGAACATCGTGCCACTTTGAGCTGAGTACTGGTGTGCAGGCCTGGCACTCAGTTCAGAGGTGGTGTTGGGGCAGGAGATAATATGCAGAAAATGTGTGATATAAGCAAGGGGAAGCAGATTGCAGAAGAGCTTCGGCATCCTGGTTCTCTACTTAAAACTATGGTGCTGTCTCTACCCGTATTGGAAATGGTATGTCCTGGTAATTTTGTTGAAAACTGACAGTAAACTAAGTATTTCACATGTAGTATGATTGTAGAAGTTGTGTGTGTATAGAGCTAGAGCTGAATAATATGCTGAGGATTTTATGTGTTTGTTTTTGGTGTTAGAGATCACACCTGTGGCTTGCACACATTAGACAAGTGTTCCACCACTGAGCTATGTCTCCAGCCCTTTTTATTTTTCCTTGAGATGGGGGTCTCACTCAGTTGCCCAGATTGACCTTAAATCAAAGTCTGCATGCCTTAGCTTCTTGAGTAACTGGGATTATAGGTGTGTACTGCCACAGTTTAGTATGCTTCCAAAGGAACTTTTCCAAAGTATCCCTTTAATGAAGAACTTTGTTCTTTCATACTCCTTAATGCACTGCAGTATGGGATTCCCTTTTACTTACAGTACCTTGCTCACTGGCCGGAGTATTTCATCGTGGCGGAGGCTCCTGGGGGAGAGTTGATGGGCTACAGTGAGTATTACCCCAGGATCCTGTTCCGGGTAGCAAGACACAATTCTGATGTGGGGTTGGTTGTTTCCGACTGGAGGACTAGAGGGATAAGCCCGGTACCTGTAAGTTTATTTCTTTTCCTACCATTCAGCAGCTTTGTGATCTCGTCTTAGACATTGTGGTAGCCTAGGGCTAGCAAAACCTTGGCCTGGGAATTATCTTAGTTTTAGGTACAAGTCCCCGTGAAATGCAGACAGTGAAAAATGTACACATGCAGGTTTTTGTTCAGAATTAGTTGAGTTTTTAGTATGTCATTTAAAAAATCCTTTCTTTTTTTTTTTTTTTTTTTTGTCTTTTTCCTTTTTATCGGTACCGGGGATCGAATTCACGACTGCCTGCTTGCAAGGCAGGTGCTTATGCCGCTGAGCTAAATCTTCAGCCCTAAAAAATCCTTTCTTAAGTCTGATCCTAGAACTAAATGTAGTGTTCCATTTGCATATGAATTTTAAGTATAAGGACTTAACTCATTAGCTGGCTGGCCCTGAGTAACACTGACAATGAGTATTTTGTCATTATCATCCCTCATCATAGAGCTGCCCCCAGAGAGGTTCTGTGGTCCAAGTCCGTGTGCCTAATTACACCATGCCGTTCTTTTGCTGGCAGTCATGGGCAAAGCAGAAGGCTCTGTTGCAAGGGAGGAGTGGCATGGCCATGTCACAGCTTTGTCTGTCGCTCCTGAATTTCGGCGCCTTGGTTTGGCTGCTAAGCTCATGGAGTTACTGGAGGAGATCTCAGAGAGGTGAGACACTGCTCTTCTGTACCACCCGGGACTCGCGCGCTCTTCCTTCCCATTATGCTCTGCCGACTACCTGTAAGGTTCCTCTTCTGGCTAGGTGACTGTCCCAGTTTCACACTATGGCTCAGTCTCACAGCTCTGTCATGCATGTTGCTGCCCTGGTTTGCTGTGTCCCATAGGCTGTGGGCTGGGTAGGGTGGGTTCGACTCTACTGTCACACGCTTCTGTGCCAGCTCATGCTACCGTGGTGCCTTCATCTGCCCACGTCTCGAATTGATCCACCTGGGGCAACAGTAGGTTCACAGTGTCCGTACTACAAGAGGAAATAATTCAGTCTCAGGCTTAATAACTACGGTCATTATAATCCAACAGCTATTAGCCATTTAGGAAAAAACACATTGAAGTAAAATGTGCTCATTTCTTGTTTAGTTGTGACTACCATTCTTGAGGTGTGTGTGCTTGGTGGGCGTCTGATGACTTCTGGACCTCGAAGCAGCTTCCTAACCGCCCCTGCCTTCTGTGTGCCCTGATGCTCCTGGGCATGACTTGCGTGCAAAACCGGCTGCCAGACACTGAGTTTCATAAAACACCACAGCCCTGAAAGGAATGCAGCATGATGTGACACTAACTTTGCTAACTGCTTTAACATTTACCAGTATCTGACAAGCAAAGTTTGTGGTGTTTTTCCCTTGAATACAAGGACATATCCTATGGCTCCTCTGAGTTGGGAAAACCTTAATACATAGTCTGGGATCTGCTGCCTATGTGACATTTAGGTGGACTCGGCCTTCTGTATCCATCAATGCCCTCACTGTGTGATATGAGGTTGCCCAGTAACTAAAAGGAGGCTTCCCGGCTTACTCCGGAACAGGAGAGACAGCATGCCTGTGGGCCTTGCCAGGCCTCCCTCCCCTCTCCAAAGTGGAGCCACAGAGAGCTGGGGGCGAGCACAGTGCAGCAGAGGCTTCAGGTGCAGCCTGAGCCCAGAGGTGGGCAGAGGTGGTGTGGCTATAGTGGAAGTCAGCTGTGGGCTCTGAGCCTTTCTAGAGTTCTCTGTAGAGTGAAGAAGGGAGGACGTTCGTTCACAAGATACAGTTCACACACCTTATTATTGACATCCTTATTGGGAAAGAGGACAGAGAGATGGGCGGTGGGTCTAACCACTGTGACCCTACATGTAGGATTTAATGTATTTGTAGATTTTCTCTTTTTGAGTAGAAAACCACTAAAGCTTCATTATTTTAAGACAGCTGCTGAGGTGTTTAAGGTATTTACTTGTAGGAGTGTGTGTATAGATGCATGTACACATGTGCTTGTATGTGCGTTGTTTTTTTTGTTTTGTTTTGTTTTTTTTGTCTTTTTCATTTTTATGGGTACCGGGGATCGAACTCACGACTGCCTGCTTGCAAGGCAGGCGCTTATGCCGCTGAGCTAAATACCCAGCCTCTGTATGCGTGTATTTTTAATGTATACATTAAAAATAAAATAGTACATAATTCCCAGACAACACAAAAAATGGAATGATAAATATTGATACGAAACAAAAGAATAAAACAAAGTATAAAATAAGACTATAGCAGTGAACCCAGATACTATCTGTGGTTAAAATAGTAAATGTTAATGGATTAGCAACTCTAGTTAAGATGGCCAGAATCATATTCTATTTATAGGAAATATGTATGAAGGTTCAAGAGAAGAGAAGATTGGATGTAAAGAAAAATTTTAAAATTATCATGCAAAGCCTAGCGAAAAGCAAGTTGCTGTCCTTACAGTAATAATAAATTGTGTTTGAACAATTATTAGCAGAATAATGCATACATCTCCATACAGATTAAAAGATTTAATCACATCAAAAAGTTATAACAATTAAAATTTTATGTACTCATTATAGGTTCAAAGTAAAAATCCAAAGCTACAAGGACAGAGAGACAAATTGTTGCCATAATGAGATTTGAACATGCTTTTTTCTGCCAGAATAGCCTGACAGAAATTAGCTAAAGGTATTGAGCAAAGATCAGCAAGTCTTTTTTGGATCAGATGGTAAATATTTAGGCTTTGTAGCCCACCAGCGTCTACCATGTACTGCTTTTGTTCCTGTTTTTAATGTTCAAAATGGTAAAAACCACCTTTAGCCCAAAGGCAATATAGAAATGGTTTATGGATCTTTGAAGGATTTCAGCAGCAGCCACATCTCTTTCTGTAAAGAAACGAGGCTTCTCTGGAAATTTTTAGTGGATAGTTAGGAAATAACTACTCTAAGGTCACTGTTTTACTTTCTCAAGGAGGAAAGGTTTATTTAGCTTGCAATTTGTTGAGGTTTGGACCACATTGTCGGCTCTAAGGCAGGGTGAAGTGGCAGACAGGCCTTGCAAAGGAGAAATGATCTTTAGTGGGCACAAGGCAGCAAAGCAGCAAGGAGTGACCACATCTTTCCCTTGAATCTTATTCAGGCTATATGGGGCGGGCAGCATCCACACCCTTAGTCCTAGTGCCCTCTGGAGCCTTAAACCCTATCGTTACACCTGTAGATCTAGCCAGCTCTGAAAAATCCACTTGCGACTGTATGAGGCTTTGGGGGACATCCAGACACAAACTGTAACAGTCACTTTTTACGCAAGAACAAGTATCTGGGAGGAGCATTCTGCAGCTTACCTTTAGGGCTGCGGTAACCTTGATAACACTTCCTGACTGGAAAACATGAGAAGGGATGATGGGAGGAAATCTCCTTGGCTGTAGAAATGCTGAAGGAACACAGCAAGATGGGCTAAATAATGAGTGAGGAGGAGGATGCATCAGGTGTGAGGCTGTTTCAGCTTGAGACTGAAGAGCAATTGTCAGTTCATTAACAGATTCACAATGGGCTGTAGTCTATGGCTTTCTGCAGGGTGGCTTGAACCATTGGTGGTCCAGGCACTTCTGTGGAGCGACTTTTTACTAAGAAAAGTAAAAAAGACTGATAAATGTGATTAGATCCTTTTGTGGCACTAGTGGTACAGGTTTCCTGATGGGGTAGTCATGTGTGGATCACTGGGAGATCAAGCCAGCAGAAACTGTTAAATGCAGTAAATTTGATATAATCCAACATTCTTGATAAGACTTTTGCAAACTAGATAATAGAGTGGAGAATAACTGCCAAAAAACTTGATATATTTTACAGGTAGGATCATACAAATAGAAAATACACAAAAACCTACAAGTAAATGTTTAGAATTCATAAAAATAAGGCAGTATAAAATCAATTATATATTAATATACAAAAACATTAAAATACAGAATAACATGCCATGACGGTGGCATTAACAGATACTTAAAAAGTCACACATGCTAAGTGTGAGCTCTCTATTGTTTATGAAACCTACATGTGTGAAAGACTGTAGATTAGGGGACATTGCAAGACTTGCAGCTGGCTATATGTGCAATGGTCAAAATCCCAGGTATTTTAAGCTGATTCTATCTAAAACATGCAAAAAAGAAACAAAACAGTCTTGGAACAACAAAATGAGTGTGTCTGCCCCTCCAGATAGCAGTGTGTAATGAACGAGACTTCCTTGGGCAGCTGTTTGGACCAGTGGAACACAGTATGAGAAATAGGCCTAAGGATAGATGATTTGGACACCTCAGGCGGCCCTGCCTTTTCAGTACAGGCTGACTATAGGGGAAGTTTCCCAGGTTTCTCTGCTTCCCATACACAAGTCAGTTCTGGATGCATGAAAATTGTAGATGTGAAGAGCAAAACTCAGAAGCCCTGAATGTAACATGCACGAGTCTCTTTGATCTCAAAGTAGGAAGAACTCCTTAACCAGGTGATAAAAGGTGATGAGTGTAAAGGGGAGACATGTATTCAGCTTTAAGTAGAGTAACAACCAAACATACCATAAACATAATAACAAGCCACAAATCGGGAAAAGATATGCAATGCTGCATATAAGGACTATATAGAGAATGAGGGTTGGTGAAATGCTGTACAGGAGAAATCTAGATGGTCAGTTAACAGTTATATTCAGCCTCTAGTAATCAGAAATGCAAGGCAGATGCACACACTCCCAGCACACTAAGAAGCTGAGGCAAGAGGACTGCAACTTTTGAGTCCAGCCTGGGCAACTTAGTGACTTAGTAAGACCCCATTTCAAAATAAAAGATCTAGGGAAGTGGCTCAGTTTGAAGACCCTAGGTTCAATTTCCAGTACTTTAAAAAAAAAAAGGAAATGCAAACCACAGTCACACTGAGATGCCACTGTACCATGAGACTGGCAAGAACATGTGGCGTGCCCAGCCTTGCTGCTGTAGCCACCATGTCGGTTGTAGGTTGGCACGAGATTGGAACACAGGTTGGCATCCTCTGATGAGGCTGAAGGCGTACGTGCTTTTGTGGCAGTGCCGCCCCTCTGAGACCTTAGAACTGCACCATGACATGAGGTGTTTAACACTATCTGCAGCAGCATGGTTGGTTCATAGTAGGAGAGGCTGGAAAGGTTTTTCATTGGAACTGTGGACTACTTAGGTACAAGAGGTGATCGAAAACAGCAGGTATTTAATTTAAAAATGATAGTAAAAGACACATTGTTATTAATCTTCCTCAAAATCCTCCCCTTGCTTCAAATACACCCCATTTCACTTGCGCTATCTGAAACAGCAGTGAAGTCTTTTATCTTTATGAGGAGTGATCAAAACCAAGTGTGTTGTGGCTGAGTGCCATCTAATGGAGAGGCAGGCTCCCAACAACATGACACTGTCCTCCCTCATTCACCGGATCCAGTGCCATGTGACTCCTGGCCCAACATCAGATTGACCATGAAAAGGAAACACTTTAAATTGATTCAGGACACAAAGGCAGGATAGGACAGCACAACTAAAGACACTCAGGAAAGAGAACTTGCAGACCTGCTTCAGAAAGTGGCGAGAACCCTGGGATGAGTGTGTTGGGGGGTGGGTAAAGATGATCATGGCGATATTTCTAGTTTAAACATGTTCTGTATTTTTCATCTGCGTGTGTGATGGAAGATCAGGGTGCTCCAGCCACTCAGGAGCTGGCTCACAATACTGACTGTGAGAAACAAATGACAGGCATGCGCAGTCCGATTCTGTGAGTTCACAAGCAGGACCCCAGCTGTCAGATGTTGGGGATCTGCAGCAGAAGTGGGGAGCAGTCTCGACAGCAGTGAACATGTGCTGTGCTGACTCACTTATAAAATGTGCATTCCCGGGAGCAGAATTACAAAACATTTTGGTTTATCTTTAAAGAAAACATGTATTACAGCTTTTTAAAACTGCATGAAAAACATTCTTTTTTTAAACCACAAAATAACTCAAAAATCCTGAACAATAAAAGTTACTATTATGATGTAGTCAGCAGCAAGACCAAGTTACTCCCATTAAACCAAAGGAAAAAACAGATGTTTTTATAAAAGCAGGCAGCTGTTATTCCCATAGGCACTGACGTTCTCCCCTGTCTTTCTCTCTTTAAAGAAAGGGTGGGTTTTTCGTTGATCTCTTCGTCCGAGTGTCTAACCAGGTTGCAGTGAACATGTATAAGCAGTTGGGCTACAGCGTGTACCGGACAGTCATAGAATACTACTCAGCCAGCAACGGGGAGCCGGACGAGGATGCCTATGGTAAGCATAGCCTCAGCTGACAGAGTGCGTCTCCCTCGGAATCTGGCCGAAGTTGGGATAGCCCTTTTAGGAGAACTTTTGCTATACACTTTAAATCTGACACAGTGTGGTGCTGTTTGAGTGCTTACATTAATCTGCTTTGTCACAGATATGAGGAAAGCGCTTTCCAGGGACACAGAGAAGAAATCCATCATCCCGTTACCCCACCCAGTGAGGCCCGAGGACATCGAATAACCTTGGGCAGTGGCTCTTAGGCAGACTGACGTCCACTAGTTATGGAGAATTTTATTTGCATTGGATGATCGCGAAGCACTTAGATTAGGAGAAAAATAATCATTTAGATTTTAAAAATTTCAAGAAAGTATGTTATAAAGTATATTTTAAATCATCACACCTACTAAAGCTGTTCGCCACAATGAAATTCAGAAGGCCACTAGATCAGGACAGTGCCGCTGTCGCCATTCAATGTCCACCGTGTGCCAGGGAAAAAGTCTCCCTTCAGCTTCTTCTGTTCTATGCCTGAGAGCCACTGCTGCACATGTATATTTGTTTTGTTTTGAACTGTCTGCTGAAGCTTTAAAAGCATATATGAAATGGGTTAATCTAAGATGTCTAATAAAAGACACTGCCAACTGAGCGTCTCCTGTACATACGTTGGTCATTCACATAAATCAGGTCTGTAAAGACTCACCGTTTAGGATGTGTAGTTTCTCTATAGGACATTTTTTAAGTGCACATGAGAAATAATTGCTGCCCAGGACATTTGAACTTACTACATATATTTTTATACTGTTGGTCCTGAATTTTTTCCTTTCACAGTAGTTTGCTTAAGTCCTCCCTTAAACAAAACAAAACCCCAAAAACAAAAAGAAAAACTTGAGTTTCTGTTTTAAAAGAAGCAGCACTCACTCTTAAAGGCAGGCCGCATAGGAGTCACCAGCCACCTGTGTATTTTCATACCTGTAGTAGAGAGTCCAGTGAGTAACAACAGAAGGGTACACATGGAATGGGTCACATCTTTTACTTTACAAAAGACTGGTTTTGGCAGAGGACAGGAGAGAAGTGAATGCTTTCTGTGGACACCAGCACGCACTTGTCCTCACTTGGACAATGGCTGATCACTGACCATTTCCTGAGCCATGCAGCATAAACAAATGTTGCCAGGGCTAGGACAGCCGGGATTCAGTGACTGTTTTCATCTCACCCCTTGCTCCTGCACCAAAGACTCAGTACTTGATAGGCAGAACCACTGACATCCAGAGTCTGAATCCAGGCCAAGGGCTTTTTTTTTTTGGAAGCAGGGTCTTGCTCTGTAGTTCAGGCTGGCCTTGAATTTGATGTGATCCTCCTGCCTCAACCTCTCGAGTGCTGGGATTATAGGCATGCACCACCATGCCCAGCAGGCCAATGATTAAAGCAGAAGCTCAAATGACTTATCTGAAGAGTCTTATTTTTGTCTGCCCTCAAATACTATCTTATTTTCAAGACAGAATTTACATTTTATTCTCTTGGATGAAGATATCTGCATACTTATAATATGTCTGCTCACTAATGATGCTGAGAAGGAAAAAAAGTCTTGAAAATACAATTGTATTCTTTGTGAATAAAACGAAAAAACTATGTTCGAAAAATACAAGACTAAAGGTTAAAGGAAACAATGTCAGATGAGTTTTTCTGCTAGAGAATGTAAGAACAATGTCAGCAAATCTGGTAGCACGCTCACCTGGACTAAAGCTGCTGTTTCAGAGGCCCTTGGGTATTCCCATGCTCTAGCCAGGGGCAGCCTCAGCATGCCAGGAGTCAGGAGCAGATGATACTGGGGTTCTGAGCAGAAATATCCACACTCCAGAGTGGTGAGCAGCTGGCTGGGCAGCCTGCTGTGGACAGCTTACAGAAGCACAGAAAGGCTCCCAAGAAGCCGAATTGTTAGGTGACTCAACAGATACAAACTTGAGTCTAGGAGTTGCCAAACTTATCTGAAGATGGGATGTCACTTTACAGGACATGCATAAAGAGGTTTAAACAAGGCACTGTTCTTTAAGCAAGCTATTACAAAGCCCAACTGGTTTGGATAACTGAAGTAAGACAAACTGGAAAATGCTTGGTTAAAACAAAAACCTTTTTCAGAAATACGGTCTCTGTAAATTACTTTCCAAGTAGTGTTTCAAAAAGCCCTTATATAAATGATAGTATTAAAAGGTAAGAGTATTTAGATGTTAAGAATTAATCTGAGTGCATTCAGCTCTACAAAGAATGAACACACTCAGAAGCGAAACAGTGAGCATTTGTGATATCTCATGTATATTTCTTCTCTTTTATCTTCAAGATGTGAAGTTGCAGGATTGGCCCATCTTGTGAGTGAGGCAACAGGCAGGACACACAATCACTGTACACAGTGTTGAGAACTGATCTCCAGGCTTACAGTGAAGGCCGTGAATTTAGAGGTTTCAGATGAAAACATATCTTTAGGAAGCAGGTAATCGAGAAAACTATACCTGTAAAATTAGAGTGGAACCTGGAAACTTTCTTTAAGAAAGACTGGGAAGTCTGTGGGTCCATCCATCACAGATGGTGAGTGTTACCTTAACCACATGTCCTAAGGCAGGGTGTGAGCAGACCAAGAGGTGTTTAGTCAGAAATCCAGCAATCCTCAGTGAGCCCAAGAGCATTTAAAATAATTTCAAAATGCCAGAGATTGCAAGCCGTTCTTACTAGTGAATATAAAAACTTCTGGAGTCCTAAGTGCTACAAACTATTAATTTATAAAAGTAACGAAACATCAATATGAAAAAGATCAGGATTCGCTCTCATCGACATCCTTATCGGGATCCTGCTCAGCAGCCTCCTTCTCCTGCTGCTGTTTCTTCCAGAGCTTGGCCATGGCCAGCAGCTTAAGGTTGGGTTGGTTGGCAGCATCCTCGGGAAAGATGTAATCATAGTATTCCTCCCAGCCGGCGTCCGACTGCAGAGACAAAACAAGAGTAAGCAAATATGAGCTCAAACACTCAGGTTTCAGAGTTGACATTCAATTGTACTCATTTTACAAAATAACATGAAACTTCCTAGAAGCAGCAAATGTTGGCCCTGAAAGACCAGGAGTAAAGAAGCAGTTGCCAGACAGTGGTGGCTGCCATCAGTGCTCACTGAAAACCCAGTGAAACTGAGCATGGCTCCTCCCTGTCAACCGCAACTGCCTCCAATGCCATCTCTCAGTCTTGTGGTTAGGGGTTAAAGAGTTTAAAGCGTTTCTGGGGCATTTATCCAGGAGCAGAGCCTTAAACCTGGGCAGAGGTTTAAAGCTGGATCTCCTGTCTTCCCCTTCAGATGCCCACCCACGTGACTCCCCAACACTCCTCCAATAGCCTGCCCTGTGCGCGCGCGCGCGCGCGCACACACACACACACACACACACACACAACGCGAGCAGGCTGGGATGGAATTTCTTCCAATCTGGGACCCTCATGTCCCCTGTGCAAGCTGCCAGGCCATGACATTTCAGGAAGAAGGCCTGTGATGATTCCTACCACCCTCCCTCTTGCTGCCTACACAGCCCCACACACACTGGCTCCCCTACTTCCTGCTGTAGACTTCCTGTCACTACAGTAGAAGCAGAAACCAACTGCGTGGACCGCACAGCTCAAGCATCACAAAGAGGCCTCTGCCAGCCCTTCCTGCCCATCCCAGCCGTGTCCTGTTCCCAGCTACGTGCTGGTGTTCTGAGGCTACAGAAGCTACTGAAAGTACAGCTGTCCGGTCAGAAGCTTTGGACTCCAGGGCTCAGCTCTTACCCCGTCATCAGCCTGGACCTTTTTTCTCTTCTTGACTTTCTCTGGCATGAGTTTGTCCACTCTCTCCTTATCTGACGCTGTTCCAAATTCATCTTCAAAATTTTGCCATGATTCCAGCAGCATGAGCCTCTCTTCCTTTTCTTCACAGTTCCGCATCGCTTTGTTAGCTTCTTCGTAGATTTGTCTGCATTTAGCAACACTTCCCTCCTTCCCCGAAGACAATTCAAACTGAGCAAAACTGGTCCATACCTTAGAAAAATTATTTTGGAGCCAAATTAACCACAATGATGTAACAATAATAGGTAATAAAAAGTTAATTTCTAGCTTATGATATCCAAATATAACATATTCTAGTGTTCTACCCTGAGTAATGCTTCATTACCAAGTAGTTCTGAAGCAGTTGCTTTTACATGAATTAGGTGTCTGACAGCCTCAAGATCCTGGAAAGAATTTATCTGCTCTATCACGTGATACCCAAGATATTCACACACAGTATAAGCAATAACCTAGGATAAGCTTAACATCCCAAAGTCATCCAAAACTCAGTGGTTCTTTTCAAAAGCAAGAAAAGTAATTTAGAATATATTTTCTAAACACTTAAAATTTAGAAATACAGTATATGTGTTTCACTACTGCTGATGGAATCGAGATCAAAAACCATCTACAAAGCACAGGATACCTTGACATGCTGTGTCCGCTGAAGCAGCTGCCGATAAAGATTTCGTGTTCTTTCAGTTTCTTCCTGCTCAATCTCAAAGTCAATGTATGACTTCCAAAGCACCTAAGAAAGATACCTTAATAATAGGTCATCCCTGCATTTAATTCAGAAGGCAACATGCCCCACCCAAAACACAGCTGACTACCATCTACATCTAGGAGGCTTTTATGGAATGACAGCCTGACAAAAACATGGCTAGCCTCCAAGGGACAGGGAAAAAGGTCTTGGATTCAGTTTTAAGTTCTTTTAGAGTTTTCAAATGTTAAACTCCAAACTTGACATATTTGAGTCTACTGGGTAATTTCATGATCCTGCCACACAGTTAACTTCTGAGGAGAATTAGGCTCTGATCAGCCAGTGTATATGTTCTTGCCTCCAAGAAAATAGCTTGTTATTTGAGTTCAGATCCATGAATGTTCACTGAACAGCTGCCCGCCTCATAGGTGCAGGCTGTCAGGGCGCACAGTTGAATGAGCTGTGGCCTGGACCTCTGGGAAGGGGCTGCTGTCTGGGGACCCCTGCGGCCCACAGTTGGGGCCAGCAGTACACAAAGCCCTTGCTTGCTGTGTTGGGGCCTGAGCTTTTCTGTGTGAGGGTACATTCAGTAAGACACCTAAAGCTGTGTGGGTTCCAGTCACCTGTGAGATTCATGCAGGCCCTAGCAGTGGGGTTGGCACTACCATATGGCTTAAACTGAACCACTGCTGGGCTGGGAGCCAAGGACACAGGACAACAGGGCTCAGCCCAAGCCTCCTATGGGTCCAATGCAGGCAAAAACTGTCCGAGGATGGAGGGATGTACATTCCTTACATCCCAGCCATGGTCTCCAAGTGAGGCTGCCTTGCCTGAGCTCTTTCCCCTCCGTTTAGCCTTCCCAGGGCAGGGAGGGAGCTAATCCTGTTCCCCGTTATCGCCCAATTCGTCCTAGCTATCTACCCTCCTATCCTACGGACAGAAAAACCCCAGTCTGATGGAGCACCTGTAGATTAGATGAACATCTTTACACCTGAAATGCACATTTATAGATGGCTGTCTACAGGACTATGAGAGAAGTGGCTAAAACAAAATGAGGTTCCACAAAGGCCCTCACCTCTGGCATGTCTAGGCGTGGCTGGCTGATGGCCAGTTCGTAGATGGCCCGTGCTCTGTCAATGTCACCAAGGATTGTCTCCAATTCTGCAAATTTAATCCAGGAGGTACAATTTTCAGGTCCGAATTCCAGGAACTTTTCGTAAAGCTTCCGGCATCTGTCGAATTCTCGAAGCTGCAACTCCAATTCTATGTAACCTTTAAATAACTTGTTCTTTGGACATTTGCCTATGGCTGTTCCCTGGAAAATAAAATGGCCAGGCCACTGTGATGTCTTCATGGGGTCAATGGGCATAGGCACTGTCACATTCTAGATAGGGGCCATCCATTGCTGAGGACACATCCTGCAAGATGTCATGGCAGGCCATTCTGTCACCTGGGGCATTGATTGCACTGTTGGTCTGGACAAATGACCCCTGGAAACCTCTCTCAACTCATGCAGCCAACAAAAAGGCCCAGGTTCACTGGTACGTGGTCAGTGAGAGGCAATGCTCCCAATTTATTTAAACTGATTTAAATTCAGATTCCCTAAAAAACATGGATATCATGTCTGGAAAACCTTTAGAAAGGTAACCGAAGGACAGACTTGACTTCCTGCCTGAGCCCAGGTGAGAGTGGCTTATGTGAAAAGCACTGTATTTAGACAGTATTTGCTCTCATTCATAATTGTTGAACACATAACAAGAGAAAGGTATGTCTTACATACCACCACTTTGCACAGGATCAGATGAGTTGAGGCCAGATCTCCTAACAGAGTTGTAAACATTTCAGGGCTGAGAACACTTACTTGCCCTGGCTAACTGAAATGATTCAAGCATTGCCACCCAGTGTCTGTGCAAGGGTTGCTTGTTTTAACGTCTGTTGTTTTTTAAATAGGAAGTACAAATTTGTAGGCACTGGGATTCTAATTTCCTTCTCATAGAATTTTATGCGGCATCTTGATCTTTACTTACCAATGCTCGTCTGGCAAATGGCAAGTTTTTCTGTCTTATTTCAAACTGTGCGTAATATAACCACATCTTGGCAAATGTGAACTAGAGAACAAACACACAGAAACTGACATTACTGTATGTCATGAAGCAGCAGTCTCTGCCTAGACCAGGCCCTGTTTATCGGTTGCCTGAGGCAGGCAGAACATCCTGCATCTATCCCAGGAAGGCAGCTTGGGGACCCTTTTGGAGCAGGAAACACATTTCCTTTCTCATGCTGGGAAGCATGGCAGCAGTGACATCTGTCATTCCCGAAAAGGCAGCTGCTCATTCATGCATGTATGTACTCAGCCACTGCAAACTCTGCCCTGTGTCTCCACCCATTCTTTGCTGTGTCTTTCTCCCCCCACTCTGACCATTCAGCTTTTCCCACTTCCTCTGAATCTCTGCAGGGCTGGCTCTATTATCTGCTATTTTCAGAGGTTAAGGAGCACATTTTGTTCTTATTTATGTTTTCCATGGTGCTGAAATAATCAATAAATACTGTCATTCACAGATATCCAGAAGGTTCTAGCTGGGTTAAGACTCAACACTTTCAAGCATGCGTACCTTTTTGTGTGGAATTAGTTCCAGAGTGGCTCGATAGACCTGTCTTGTCCTTTCAGGATCCTGTATCAGGATAAGAAAATTTCATACAATACTGACACCTGTTGCCAAAACTAATTCTATTAATTTTATGAATGCCGTAAAAATGTGTACCCCCTGCGATGAATGTTTGCTCAAGCTGCTGTTGCCAGATACTGATTCCATGTACAGTTACTTGTGTGAAGTCCCTTTGGCCATCAAACTTAGCTGTAAGAATCACCAATGAGAGCTGGGGATTTAGCTCAGTGGCTCAAACACTTGCCTGCTAAGTGTAAGGTCATGAGTTTGACCCCTAGTACCAAAAAAAAAAAAAAAAAAAAAAAAAAATCACCAACAATAAAGCCATCAAATCGATTGCTTCTTAGCAGCAAAGCCTTCTGACTGATAGAAAGAAACAAAGATGTTTTACAGCCTGATATCAAGAGGAGGAGGTTGGGTAATCTTTACCTGTTAGCAATTTCTGAAAACATCGGTTAATTTTTTACTGAAAGCAAAAATATGGAATCTACCTGTGGTCCTTTTTTATGAGGGCACTCAGGAAACTGTACATAATTAAGGAAGGTTGGGTTCATTGATCCCTTTCAAATTCCAGTTGGCATCTCATGTCTCAAGATTTAAACTGTAGCAAAAAATCCATCCTGTCCCCTCCCCACCCCTGCTAGTTTCAGTGTCTTAGTTGCCCAGGTAACAGTTCCTGTTCCAGTTGCTGCTATCTCTTAGAAACAGCAGGTCACTGTGACGCACACTGTATAAACCAGACCCCAGTGGACAAGCCATTCTGCCTCTATACTCCCTGCTCATCTCATATAAGCCCTAGACCACCAGAGATCAGAACCTGATATTCTGAATATCAGGTGCTGGTGAATAAATCTGCCTCCAATCTTAGTGTCCTTTCTGTGTTTCTGCTTGCCATTGCAAAACAAGAAGATAAACCAACAACCTCCACATTTACCCAGAATACGCACGGAAAGTCTACAGTATTACAGAGAGGGGCCTGTGAGAATACTCAACACAAATGCCTCTGCTTTCTGAGGACTCCAACTAGCACTCTTGTACCTGAGGGGAGCTAAGCCCAAGAGCAGCAGCTTCTCACCTTCGCCTCCAGCTCCTCGTAGAGTGCATAGTTGATCCACAGGTAGATGTAGCGCTTCCAGTGACGCTTCTCGGGGATGGGCGGGACATTGGCGATCGCTCTTTCGTAGACTTCCCGCACGGTCTCGGCTTCGGCGTCACTTTCCACCAAGCGCAAGTAATCAAACCATGCGTCATAATTGTGGGGGTTAGCCTGGAGATGAGGGGCTCCTCAGTGAGAGGAAACTAAGGGTTCTACGGCCAGCTATGGGAGCCAAAAGGAGGATCTGAGCCTATTTCTAGTAATTTGTGCCCTAGATTTTACTCAGTATCTCGCTTTAAAACCACTACTCCTAAGACTGTATAAACAAAAAAGGACCAGAGGCAGGACACTGGCTGGGGAGTCAGCAAAGGACTCTCCTACTGCACTAAGCCAAGTACCCCAAGAGGACTACTCAGTACTAAGGTACCTATCTTAATGTTAATGCATTTGCTTACATACATGACGTCGTGTTTTTCATAAAATGACAATGGAATTATACCTAACTCACAACTGTCAACCCTGCTTTTCCAACTATAGCGACTCTTAAGCCCAGCTAGCTCATTACCACCTGATTCAGCCCCAGCCCCAGTCCTGCTTTTGAGAACATGAAATTCCTCTGGTAAGCAGAAGTGTTTGCTTCAGCAGAACAGTGAAGGAAAACTACAGTGGGAAGTCCTTTACAGATGAAGCTGGGGATGAGATGCAGCTAACAAGCATCTAGTTCTACAGTTAGGCCAGAGCTTGAGGAGCAAACTGCTCCGCCTCCACTCCGCCTTGGCCCACACCATTGGCTTGCGCACCCAGTATGAAGTGGGCAGGCACACTGAGTGACAGTCCAGTCAGGCAGAGGCGCACCTTCTGCAGCCTCAGCCAGTGCCCATTCCTTCACACTCACCTTCACTTCCTCCTCGTACTGGAACCTCCGCTTGCTCACGATGATGTCCTCAATGCCCCGCCTGTCACCGAACTTCTTCTCGAAGATAGTGTAATTTTTAAAGAGCTCCTGGGCCTCGTGTTTTGGGATTCTATCCAGGGCATACTTGTAAATGACACGCACTCTTTCGAACTAGAAGCAGATGTCCCAGTTAGCATCCACCATGCGCTCATTGTGGTGACGGCCTGGAGAATGACTGTGCCACAATCCAACCTGACCTCTCAGTCAAATGCTGGGCAGTGAGATGAGATTTCCCTTCTGCCTGCTGGAAGGCATTTGTGTCCGACAGGACTACACTACTCCAGTCCTTGCACCATGCTGCCTGTTGAGCACTGCCAGTTGGAGGTTTGGGGCAGAGCTTTTAACAGGACCTGGCTGATCATCCCCCGTGGGGACTTCCCAGTGTGGGCAGGCGACACTAGCAGTCACACATGCAGGCACCAGGCCCAAGGATCCTCTGTTTCCTCCCCACCCTTCCCTCCTCTCTCCTCCAACTCTTTAACATAGCCCTACCCTCCCTGCCCCCACCAGTCTCATGCCACAGGGAGTAACTACACTATCATATTCTTCAAAGCAGTACAGGATATAAACCAAAAAGATTCCAACACAAAAAGAAACAAGCAAAACAAACTTTCTTTTCAAACAACCTAGACAGATTATTACTATAAATGAACCACGTCAGCACATACAGTGAAATATTTCTAAGCTGAATTGTGTCAGTTGGCTTCCCTGGTCCTGCTGGGCTCTACCTTTACTGCCTCCCCTGCTCAATGCGTTCTCTCCAGAGGCAGCCAGGGGCTCTCCTTAAAATCTAAAGCATGTCTGTCATACTCCCCGCTCTGCAGTTCAAAGGCTTCACTTTAAAAAACAACAAGTATCAGGCAATTACAACACACTGCACAACTGCTCAGCTCCCAGCCTGCGCCCCGCAACCTGTAAGAAGTGAATGAGGATGGAAAACAACTCACTGCGTGCCCAGTGTCACCTTTTTCTACTTTGCCCTGCAAGGCAATCAGGTTTTGAAGTACTTACTTCTTTCTGATTTTCTTCAAATTTGGCAAAGGCAACATAAAGGTGTTGGTCCATATGTTCATCTCCAAAGAATTCCACCGCTCTCTCGTACACCTTGCGGGAGTGGGCGAAGTAGGCGTGCTTCTCTTCAAAGCGGGCGTACTTGATCCAGTTCTTCACGTCTGGGTGCACGAGGACAAAGCGCTCGTAGATGGTGCGGGCCCGCTCCACCTCCTTGTACCTCAGCTCGAAGTTGATATAAGAATGCCAGGCCTGCTCCTCGGGCTGCCACTCCATCCAGCGCTCAAACACCTGCCGCGCGCCAGGCACGTTGCCCAGCATCTCCTCCATGTATGTATACTTGTACCTGCAACAGAGCCGCCGGAGACAGTGGTCAGGGAACTGATAGAGATGCCATCTGTGGAATCCCTAGTTCTTCCTTTGTTAAATGGGAAGGAAGGAAGGTTTTATCTTGCCTAACCTTAAATCAAACATGTTCTCTTCTTTAAATGTGACCTGAAAAAGGATGCACCACTCGGGAAAAAAATGGAATTTTTTCTTAAAAACTTGCATAGTTTTCCAGCCATGGTGCACACACTTGTAATCTCAGCACTTGGGAGGCTAAGGCAGGAAGATCATTATAAGTTCAAGACCAGTGAGCTCAAGGCCAGCCTGAACTGCATAGCGAGACCCTGTCTCCAAAAAAAAAAAAAAGGAAAGAAAAAAAAGAGTATTTAAACATTGCATAGTTCAGCAAGTTTTTTATGTACAAAAGATTACAAAGTTTTAGCTTTGATTACTCAACTATTAAACATTAGGATTATGACTCAAAGACTAAGACATTAAAAAGCAGTTAGAGTATGTGTAATGAAAAAGTAGGATGTTAAATGTACAGAGTGATGGTAACTATGAAAATAAAAACAGACATCTACAACTTTTCTAGTCCACAAAGGCTGTTGGTTAGATGAGAAGCATACCAGAACTGGTTGACTCGCGGCAGAGTTGTGATGGCTCGGTCCCAGATGTTTCGGGCATGGTTCACTTGCCGGTTCTTCATTTCCATTTCTGCATATTTCAGCCAGAGTGTGATATTTCGATAGTCTACATCTAAAGCACGCTCATATATGGATCGAGCCCTTAAAGAAGATTTGGAGGGCATGAGAAACAGCACATATAATACATGTAGCAGTTTTTTCAGGCTATCTGCAGCTTTGGGAATAAAAGGGGAGCACATACCATATTCTCCAGTACCTTTCCCACTAGAATGACAGATAAGCATGGAACTGTAACACAGTGTGACAAACATGACTCTTAGATTCTACACAGGAAACAGAATGAAAAAAGAGATGTTTGGAGGAAGTCTTAGGAGTAGGCAGCATCTGAATCATGAACTTGAGGGGAGCTGGCTCTGGCCAGGAGGCCGTGCTGGGGTAAGGAGGCTGCAGCACCACATGGCCCAGCACTGCCAGTGTCACAGCAGGAGGAATGACAGATTTGGGGTGCGGCAGGTTCCTAGGCACAGCTGACACAGAAGGAATGGACAATAGGAAGGGCCAGGTTACAATTTTTATTTCACTAGCTGGTTTTCAGGAGAGCACTTCTAAAAATCTAGTTAACACAGAAAGCTGAAAAATATAGTAGCCAACTCCACACTTCTCTACTTACAGTGTGCTGGCAAGACCCTCCTCCCTCATCCCCCAACCACCATTTTAGTGCCTGAGGTTTCTCAGAGGAACGCTGGGGTCCCAAGGGACACAAGCTGACAACTGCTACCAAAGTCACATTCTCTAACTTGTGCCTTAACTTTTTCTACTTTTTAATCTATTAATGTATGACATCTTGCATATGAAATTACACTATCAACAATAATTTCTTCTTGATTTTTTTAAAATATCAGCTTATGACATCTATATATACAAAATTGCACTCTGTTTTACCTCTGAATCTCCTTTAGACTTTCTTCCCATTGTGCGTATTTTATCCAATTACTAATCACAGTCCTGTTTTTCCTTATGTTATCTTCAAAAGTCTGGAGAAGCCAAAAAGATCAAGTTAATGGAAAAAATGACTACAAATGACACCACCCTATTGTGAACTTCTTACTAAGAAGGTATTCATTTTGTTTTTATTTAAGAAAAGCTAGGAGCTGGGGATTTAGCTCAGCGGTATAAGCGCCTGCCTTGCAAGCAGACAGTCATGAGTTCGATCCTGGTACCGATAAAAACAAAAAAAAGACAGAAAAAAAAAAAGAAAAGAAAAGCTATATTCAGGAATCCTTGAGAAATAAGCAACCATAGGTGTCAATCACAGGTTATTTCACAGGCTATAATCACAAGTGTCTTTTAAAGTCGTCCATGTAAATAAAAACTATAAACTATAATAAAGAGATAACTATAAAGAATTAGCAAAATTGTTGCCAATTTCTCCTGCTGCTCATGACACCAGATACTTTAATATCAGAAGAAGACTTTTTTGAATAGTACCTTTAAATTCTCTTAGAATTGTATGCCTATTACACTGAAAATAACAACAAGACATAATGGCATTAGTGGTTTAATCCATAATCTAGAGGTTGAATCAAATCCCACAGCTTCTTATTGTTCTCTCCAGGTAACAGCTCTTGAAGCCCAGACAGAGGCCCTGCCAGATGGCCTGTATTCCTCTCTTCCAAGTGTCACTGGTTCCATCTGTCAGACTGCCACCCATCTTGGTTCAAAACCAAAACTCATGTCTCTAGCAAACTTAATTTCTTTTAAACACACAACTGATGATATATTTTATAATATTCAGTGAGATGAAATAACCAGAAGTTATGTTATTCAAATGGTTAGAACAATGATCTCATCATATGTTATAGAAAACACCAATTCAACAGACTGAAAGATACCATGCTGACTGACCTTCCTTTTCCTTAGCTTGTAATCATTTAATTCTTCTTCATCTGTGATCTTCTGCTGAGGTGGAGGTGGGAGAAGCTCAAGTTCTCTTTCTTTGGCTTCTCTTAAGAGTTGCTCAGCAGTTATCTGTACTTCAGCTGGGGCTTTGTTTTTTACCTTGTAAGAAAGACGACATTTAGGATGTGAACTTAAGTGTGAATAAGGAGGCCTTTTACATGTGACATATTCACATTCCTTTATGAGACTGATGAAAATTTGTTTTTCACTTATACATGGTATTTATTATAAATAGTGAAAGCCTCAAGAGAAAAAGGTGGCAAGAATAAAAAAAGGACATTTTCCCTTTTAGATGAAAATAATAAACATTATAGCTATCTAGATAAAATCTCACTAGAAGCCTTGCTTTACCAAGATGTAAATGCCTTCTTATCCATTCCAACCTCTATTTACAGAATTCTTCAACTTATTTTAATGCTCCTTGTGGATGACTTGGTTGGGTTCTTAATAACATTTTAAATCGACTGACTGACTAATGACAGAGTTTTACTCTGTAGTGCAGGCTGGCCTCAAACTCACTTCTATCCTTCTGCCTTGGTCTCCTAAGTGGTGGGATTATAGGTATGCACCACCACATCTGGTATTTTATGACAATTTAAACTTTTGCTGTTCCCATCATTAGACTCTAAGCTTCCTGAGGTCTCAGAGCTATGCTGTTCAACACAGTGGCCACCAGTCATTGGGTGAGGCCAACCTGGGGCTATAAGCATAAAACACACATTGGCTTGTAAAATTTAGTATACAAAAAAGAACAAACTCTCATGAAACTTTTATAACAATGGTGTGTTGAAATCATATTTTAGATATGCTAGGTTAAAATATATTACTAACATTAAGGTCACCTGTTTGTGCTTTTTAAAATCTGGCTATGAGACAAGTTTAAATTATGCATGTGGTTGGCATTCAATTTTCATTGCACGAGTGATGCCCAATAAAATTTTAAGCAACTGAAAAGCCAGGTAAGGTGGTGCAGGCTTGGAGTCCCAGCTACTAGAAAGGTTAAAGGGGGAGAACCACTGTAGCCTACAAGTTAAAGCCCCCCTGGGCAACATGGTGAGACCACATCTCAACCAAAAACGTAGTTAAGTGACTTGTAAGAAATGACTCAATGCCACGTGTGAAATAACGATGACAGCTCTGAATGAGCACTAGGTGCTGTAAAATCACCTAAACAAGGTACCTGAAAGTCGAGCTCAAGGGAGCTCGGGCCGAAAATGACAGATTGCAGGCAAAGTATCTGTTAAAGCTGAGGGCCAGGTCCCCGCATATTCAGCCCTCGGTCCGACATCAACCATCGACAAAACCATGCATTGCTTATAAAGCAGCTCACGTGATGTCTACTCTCAAGAACCCCACCATTGGCTGGGCTAACTCCCACCCAACCTTCACTCCAGCTGAAACGGGACGTCCTGACTGAAGATCCTGAGCTGCTAGCGATTCCCTCGGGTACTGCTGAATGCAAAGCTCCGCAGACCGACCTCGCTGCCGCTCCCCAGAATCGCGCTCCGGAAGACACGACCCCCGGCGATGACAGAGCCTTGGGTGCCACGACCCCCGGCCGACCCTACCTCCCTCGCGTCTTCCCTCGGGCCCGCACTGGGAGCCTCGGAAACAGCACTCTTCCGCCCAGGTCCCCTTCCCAGCCGGCGCCGCCATCGCCTACCTTGGCCACCTTGGGAATTCGCTGCTTCCCGGCTGCTGTGGAGGCCGCCATGTCCCCGGAGCCCACCGCAGCAGATCGCCGCGTTAATGCCAGAATTCTGCTCCTAAGATTCGCAGACCGCGGAATCTAAAAACAAGGGGTCCGAAACCGGAAGCGGAACTCAGTGCTGACCTCTGACGTCACGACCGCGCCGTAACCAGGCGCGGTTTCCGTGGTGACGGGGATTTGCGTCCTGCTTGAGTCTAGGTGAAGTGAGGCCTCCGGAATCGCAGAGAGGTGGGTCTGCGGTGCGTCCAGAGTCGGTCTGCGAGCTCGGGAGGAAGAAGTCTGAGAAGCCGCGGCCAGCGGCCCGCAGAGAGGAGCCGAACTGGGGCTGGGTCTGAGAAGGCGCGGGGCGGTTTTGCTGTCCGCCCCTCGCCGCTGGTTGCGAACGGTGACGCCCGGTCCGCACGGCAAGGCTCGAAGTTTGAACTGAGGCGAGGCGTTTCTAAAGCCTTCAGTGGCTGGGGATGCCTCTCGGCGGTCGAGTTCCCGTGGAGTGCGCGAGGCCGCACTGCAAACACAAAGCATTGCTGAAAATACCAGATGTGAGGGAAAAGAGAACAAATCAGTATAACTCAGCCCTGTGGTAAAGAAACTGTAAAGTTGCTATCGTGCCTTTAATACCTAAATTTTCTTAACTCCAGTGCTTTTAACTATAAAACGAAGATACTAAAACTAATTCGAATACCTTTAGGACTGCAGAGAAATCTGTGTAAAATGCCCGATAAATGTTAGCTGGTGCAGTACTTGACCTGCCGTCAGAAACAGCAGAATTAACGAATGGTTAAGAGACGGTGTAAAATTAAGATTTAAAGACGCGTTTTAGGTTCATGGAAAAATTGAGAAAGTACAAAGTTTTCTCATGTACCTCCTACCCTGCTCCACACAAAGCTTCCCCACTTCCAACCTCCTATAAGGTATTGCTTGTATTACATGTCTCAACCACATTTCCTATTTGCTTCTTTCCAGATGATTGGTTTGTAGCCATCTTTATTCATTTTCTTCAGTCTTATGTTTTAAATTATGCAACCAGTTTAAATATTATTAACCGTATTTTCCATTTTAAAAGTTTCTGTTTTTTAATAGTGATCTATTTTTTCGATTTTTAGTTCTCTTTTCTCTATTTCTAATAATTACTGTAAACAGACTTTTTTTTTTTTGTCTTTTTCGTTTTTATCGGTACCAGGCGCTTAGCCGCTGAGCTAAATCCCCAGCCCCTAAACAGACTTACTTTTTAGACTCGTTTAAAGTCTGTTGTCCTGATAGCTTGGCTGTCCTATGGTTGATCTACTGTTGTGCCACAGTTTAAAAGACATGCTTATTGATTTATGCAGAATATTGTTTAAAAAATGGAGATAATATGTCCAGTTTTGGAGTTGTAACATAATTACCAAACTTTACTTCCTTTGCTTTCTGAGCCAGCATTTCTGCCAGACTGAAGCAGAGTCTGGCAGGGGCAAGTTCACTGAGGTTGCTGGGCACCAGGGATGCAGGCATGGCCACACAGCAGGCAGCGAATGGTTCGCATCAGTCTTCAGCCCCTGTACCTTGGTGACTGCATCAGTTGCAGAAGTATCTCCAAGGCACCTGTGTTGGTTTTCTCCTTGTAAAATGGGAAATTATTACGAAATGAATAAACTGGCATTTTGGTGTCCTCCTATCAGTTTTGTGAGCTTGAGTGATACAGGACTGCCATGGGAGTGGGATTTGCCTTGGGTGCTGGTTCAGGCCCTTTGTAAGCTTGAAAAATTGGTGGCAGAGGCCTCTGCACAACTCCTAGCTGTCATGCTGACTCCCCAGTATACCCTCTGCATTACCCCATATTTTGCACTTGACGGTGAAGTTATGTGTTAAGGGCAGTTGAGCTGAAGTTTAATCTGAAGCCCAGAGAACAATGAGGATAGGGACTGTTTACCCACAGAACATACAGGAGGTAGGGACAGAGGCTGTGCTGGCAGGAGATGCCCAAGGTCCTTTCCTGTACCAAAATGTGTGTTCTGAGGAAAGTCACTTCACTTCTTATGCCTTGGCTTCCTTCTTGATGAAGCAAAAAGAAGCTCAGTCCAGTGCTGTTTCTAGATCCTGACACCACCCAGGAGTGCTGTAGGCTGCTGACCAAACACATATACTTTTAGGGGACACTTCCTGCCATAGCAGTGGCCAAGGTGATCCCTGGCCACTATACACATATTTGGCCACAGGACTTTTTTGTCTCCAAATATCTTTCAAGACTGCTCTCTTCAGGACCCCTGCAGGGATCCTGCAGCTAGGAGTTGGCCAGCAGCTCTCAGTATCTCTCCTGTACTTCCTGATCACATGCTGTACATAAAGTGGATGTTTAAATATGCTGGACACTGGATCAGTAAATAAATCCTTTCAGTTTTTCAATCCTGTTGTTAGAAGACTTTGAAGCACTTGGTTGAAAAGAAAGAATACATTTTAGGAATTTCTGGACTGGCAAAATCTCAGAAGCTTTGCTGTCCAATGGAGAATTACTATAGCTGGCTTGTGGAAACTATCAACACGGACCTCCCAGGGGACACTCCCAGGGGACACAGACACTCCCAAGAGCCACTACTTGCCCACCACATTCTCTCTGACCATGCAAAAATTGAGCTAATGTCCAGTTTTGTGAGTCTGTAACTGAACAACTTGTCGTCTCAGATTAATGTAGACTTTTTTTCTCTCTTTTGGGGACAGGAGACAAAATGTCCATACTCACTTCTCCCAGAGGAAAGGCAGAAGTGGTTCACTGCCGAAGAACAGAATCACAGGATATTTATTGTATCCAAAAACTCATTAGAAAATTTACCCAGAAGCTTTTTGGAAGGCTTAATATCATCTATCTTCTGTAAGTACTTAGCTAAGTACATCCAAGTATGTTCATCAGTGTTGTCACCCCGTGGGAAGAGTTCCTACTCCCTCCTTGTGGGCCTTAATGAGAAGGCGAGCTACCTGCTGTACCCTAAAAACATGTGACATGAAATACCTGGGAACACAAGTCTGTGTCTTGTAACTATGTGCAGATTGCAAAGGCTTCTCATAGACCTTGGATTGGGTCTCAGTGGCCCCACTCACCAGTGTAGTCACTTGGAACAGGTTAGTAATGTTAGCCACCAGATTTGAGGAGTGTGTCTTACATGAGGCTCTGTGCTTTGCCAACATTATCTGTCTTAGTGACTTTCTTATTGATGAGACAAATACCCGACACTCAAAGTTAAAGAATAGGAGATTTATGTAGCTCACAGTTTGTAGAGGTTTCAATCTATAGTTGGCTGACTCCAAGACAGGGTGGCATGGCAGAGGGGCATCGTGGAGGAGAAGCAGTTCGTGGCAGGAAAAGGATACCAAAGCAGAAAGTAGCAGAGAAGCAGCAAACAGTGGCAGCAACCTTTCTGTCTCTTATATTCTATTCAAGCTACATGTCCTTTGGGCAGACTAAGGCAGACAATAGAAGATAACTATTTACTATGTCAAAAATGAAAATATAAACTATGTAATAGTGAGCAGTATGGAGGATGGGTGTGGGTCTTTCTGTTATCCACACCCAGAACTATGCCAAATCAATCAATGGCTAAGTTAGTAACTACACACTAGATCCAGCCATCTCTGCTAAGCCACATCCATGACCATGTGAGGCTCTGGGCGTGAGGACATCTGGACACAGACTTAACACTGTCTTAAGAAAATACATGACCTAATGTTGAACCTCAAGCTCCTAGAAAAAGAAGAGCAAGTCAAGCCCAAAGATTGTATGGAGGAGGAAATGGGATCAGAGCAGAAATTAATGCCAGGGAGACTATGAAAACAATATAAAGAATCAATGAATAGAAGGATTGATTCTTTAAAAGATTAAATAAAATTGATAAACCCTTAGCCAACTTTATTTTAAAAAAGGAAAAACTCAGACTCACACAGTTAGCAGTGAAAAGAGTGAAATCACACAACAGATCCTGAAAACAAAACAAACAAAAAACCCTAGGTCCTGAAGATTATTAGTACCTACTTTGAGAACCTACATTCTAATAAGATGGAAATGCAGAAGAAATGGACAGATTGCTAGATTAATATGAATTATCATATTTTAGTAAAGAAGGTATAAAAATTCTAAATAAACTAATATCAGTTAATTAAATTGAAGATGTAATTAAAAATCTACCAACAAAGTAAAGCCCAGGCCCTGATGGATACACTGGGAAATTCTACAAGAAATTTAGAGAAGATCTAATGCCACTACTTCTCAAACTTTTTAATGAAATTGAAAGGGAAGCAGTACTCCCAAATTCATTCCTAGAAGCAAGCATTACCCTGATAACAAAGGCAGAGAAGGATCCAATCAAAAAAGAGAACTATAAGCCAGTCTCCCTAATAGTATGCAGCAAATCAAGAAGATTATACATCATGACCAAGTAGGATTCATCCCAGAGATGAGGTTCAATATACATAAATCAGTAAATATACTATATTGACAGGGCTAAGGATAAAACCATATCATCTCAATGGATGTAGAAAAAGTGTCCAACAAAGCCCAACACCCATTTGTAATAAAAACCCTACAGAAAATTGGAATAGTCTTTATCTCAATCTGATAAAAGTCATCTATGACCAACCCACAGCCAATATCATAGTATGTAGGCAAAAACTGAAACCTTTTACTTTAAAATTAGGAGCAAGATAAGCATGTACCCTGTCACAACTCTTATTCAAAGTTCAACATAGTTATGGAAACATTAGAGCAAATATAAAAGAAATAAGGATAGGAAAGTAAAAAGTTAAATTATCATTATTTGTGGATGACATGATACTGTAAGCAGAAGACCCCAAAAGCTCTACCAAAAGATTTCTAGACTTAATAATGAAATTTAGTAGCAAGATATAAAGTTGACACTCAAAAACCTATAGCATTTTTGTACACAAATGAAACATACTGAGAGAAATTAGAGAAAAATACCTTTCACAACAGCATCCAAAAAAAGAAAATACCTAAGAATCAATTTAATGAAGTAAAAGATTTTTACGTTGAAAATTACAGCGCTCTGAAAAAGAAGATAAAAAAGATACCAGAAAATGGAAAGATAGCCTTCATTCATAGGCAGGAAGATCTCAGTGAAAATGACCATACTTCCAAAATTGTTATACTATAATATATTGTATATTGTTATAATGTCATTCCAATCAAAATACTAATGTCATACCTCACAGAATTAGAGAAAACAGTCCTAAAATTTATTTGGAACCAAAAAGAGACCTAGAACAGCAAAATCAATTCTGGGCAACAAAGGTAAGGCAGGGAGCATCACATTTCCTGACTTGAAATTAATACTGCCGAGCTACTGTGATAAAAATAGCGTGAGATGGACAAAAAACCCCAAAGAACAGACCAGAGGATCAGTGGAACAGATCAGAAGATGCAGAAACAACTCCAGACAAAATCAGCTATCTTATCTTTGACAACGGAATCAAATGCCTGCATTGGAAGAAAGATAGCCTCTTTATAAATTATGCTGGAAAGACTGGCTTCCCACATGGTGGGAATTAAAACTAGACCTATGCATTTCTTTCTGTACCAGGAATCAAACTCATGACCTTGTGCTTGCCAGGAAGGTGCTCACACCACTGAGCTAAGTCCATGGCTCTAAACCTATGACTTTCATCATGTACTAAACTAAAATTGAAATGGATCAAAGACTTAAATAGTAAAACAAACACAATATCTGCTGGAAGATAGGGTAGGTAGAACTTTTGAAGACATTGGTATAAGCAAAGACTTTATATGAACAAACCCCAATCACACAGAAGAAACAACAACTGAGGTCTCATCTGACTAAAAGAACTTTTTGTATAGCAAGAGAAACCACCACCAGAGTGAAGAGACAGCCCACAGTGTGGGAAGTTTTTGCCAGGTGCTCCTCAGACAGAGGACTAATATCTAGAATATATAAACAATGTAAAAAAAACCTGGACTCCCCCCCCAACCCCAATTTAAAGACCCAATCCAAAAAAGGATGTCTGAAATGAATAGACAATTCTCAGATGAAGTAGTAAAAACAATCAATAAATATATGACAAAATATAAAACATCACTGGCCATTTGAGAGATACAGATTAAAGCAATTCTGAGATTCCATCTTCAGAAAGAATAGCTGTATCAAGAAATCAAACAATAACAAATGCTGGCGGGGCCATGGAGAAAAAGAAATCTGCTGTTGGTGAGAGTATAGACTGGTGCAACCACTGTGGTAATCAGTGTGGTGATTCCTCAAAAAACTAAAACTAGAAGTTCCATTCAACCCAGCTATTTGCCTTTTTGCTTCCTGAAATATTTAAAAATGTTATCATGGCAACATATGCACACCCATGTTTGTAGCTGCACAGTTTGTAATAGTCAAATCTTGAAAATAGTCCAAATGCCCATTAACCAATGAATGGATAGAATATGTTTTTAATATACAATAGAGTAATACTCTGCCATAAAGGAGGGTAAACTTGAGACATTTCTAAGTAAGTGGATACACCTTGAAACCATAAATTTTAATTGAAATAAACTGGACACATGTACGTGAATACCATGTCATTTTTCTGGTGTAAGAAAACAAAAGTGCAAAGGAGGATGCAAATGTATAGTAGATATTTGGAAATGGGAAGATAATGTACAAATGAGAAGGGGAACAAGGGGAGGAGGTGGGAGAACAGAAAGAAGGGGTAAGAAAAATGCAAATAAAGCTTTGGGTAAATGATGAAGGAAAGAGGGCTGAAGGGAGGGGAGGAGAAAGGAGAAAAAAGAAATCAAGTTATGTACAACTGCATTTCTATTTGCAGTACTAGCAATGAATAGTTAGCATTTTACTATTTATACTCATGCCAAAATATATGCATACCAGCAGTACAATGGACAATACATTCTCTGTGATGAATGTGATCATTATGTATATCTTAACTGTACCAATAAACTTTTAAAAACAAACAAAAAGCAAAAAACCCTTAACAATTCATAGTAGTATCTCTTAACCAAGAATACAAGAGAATGCATAGCATGCTAAAGATATCTATAAAAAAATCTTTAATTTTCTCCATATATAATGCTAAAATACTAAAAGAATTTTTTAGTGTAGCAAGCAGGATGAGAATGTTTGTTGTCATGATTTCTGTTAAACATTGCCGTGGAGGTCCTTGCCATTGTACTATAAAAACTAAAATAATATGTATTGGGATTGAAATGGAAGAAGTAAAACTTATTATTTGCGGATAATTGTGATGTAGAATGATAGAAGCAATGTGTAAGCAAATCATTAGAATTAGTACCACAGTTTAAAGTGGCTGGCTACTAAGCAATCATTAAGCAAAAGCCAACTGCATTTTTATTTGCAGTACTAGCAATGAATGGTTGGAAAGCATTTTACTATTTATACTCATGCCAAAAAATACGCATACCAGCAGTACAACGGGCAGTAATTCCAAGCCTATTATGAGGTAAATTATCAATTACTGAAAAAATATGAAGGAAGAATTAAATAAAGCAAGAGGTAACCACACTTTGGATAGGAAGAGTGACTTTAATATCATGAAATCAGTTCTAATGAAAATCCTAGCAAGATTATTTGTTGAACTTGAAAATCTGAGGCTTTTTCTGGGAAAGCAAAGACCAGGACAGTATAAAAGAAGCAAAATAGTAGGGGGAGGATTTGCTCAACTGAAGGCTGGTAGGCATTGCCTTTAGAGTGTGGGAATGGCATAGAATCCACAGAAATCCTGGAGCAGGGTGAACCTGTGCCATTTCGTAGCTGTGGGAACTGGCTAGAGGCACGCTGAGCTGGGGCAATCCAGGAAAGTGGACAGATAGAAAAGAAAACAGGTGTACACACACATTCTGGTCATACCAGCTTTCCCCAAATTCAGTTATTGGTGAATTTATAACTGAAATATGGAAATCATCTAATGCAGATGACAAAAGCCATCTGGATTCTCCTCATCTCTCCCCCACCACCACCACTTCCCTCACACTGTCCTGTCCCAGTGTCTGGGTCCTGAATGTGACCCTTTTGTCACGCATCAGCAGAGGCTGTCACCCTGTGGCCTGAGTGGCAGGGAGAGGACAGAGCTTCCCATGATCGCTGTCCTTCACTCTTGTCCCTTGTCTGGCGAGGCGGCTCCTTTCATGGTGCTCAGAAGGTGGCACAGGGAGAGCGTAAGCAGTGGGTTCTTCCCAAGGATTTTTCTCCAAAAAGCTTCCATAGACCTGTGTTCTCAAGTGCCATGTTTCACCTGAGGGTCCAACCATGGCAGCCACTTGTCCCCGGGATGTTTTCCCATGGCAGCACCTCCAGTCCACCTGTAGGGCATCTGCAGGTGTGTTGTAAGTCATGTTAGATGGGAGTTGTGGAAAAAATGTTAACTGAGATCCTTAAGACAGTTCTGAAATTTGCATATTTTCAGGGGTAAAAGTAAATTTGCATTTTCATTAATGTCCTGCAGCACCTGGAAGAACTACAGCCCCTCATACCCACCACCTTTGGCTTTGCATTCTTGCTGACCCCTGTCCTCTCCCCACCCAGCCTCAGTTTCAAGCTGCTTTTGTAGGCATTTCTAAAAGCCATGATTCTTTCTCACGTTTGTTTATTGTTTTATTGAGTACCTATTGAGGTGAATTATTTTTTCCCTTCTTGTTTATAGTTTCTTGCTTTTGTCTGTGTGGACAGTTACACTTTTTGCAATAAAAAAGCATATGGAAGCATATGTAACTTCTGTTTTTTCTACCATCTCCCCACACTCTTCCTCCATTACTTGCTGCCTTTCTGTTTCCTTCAATAAAGGAAGCAACTCTTGCCATCTCTGGATTTTGAATGAATGTTTGAATCTTTCTTTCCTGCAATGGAAGATACCAGTAGATTTTGTTCAGTTTAGAGAATGAAAGCTGCCCTTCAGTTTGTACACACATAGTCTGTGGTGTCCTAACCTGGGCACTAGCTCTGAGTCACAACCCCTGTTCTTGGAGCCCCGAGGCCAGTATAGGGCAGGGCTGTCAGAATGGTTCTATGGGGTTAGGAAGGCTGGCTTTGCATCTTGTGTTTGATTGAAACCTCAGTGTTGCCAGGAGCCCTCTGAGTCCCGGTTCCTGCAGTTGGGTCGGGCGACCCTCGGATGATCAGACTGCATGTGATCAGCCTTGGGACACAGGGTTTGGAGAAATCACTTAAGAATGCTTAAGATACAGTGAAACACTGCACTTTGCTGCTGTGCTTATGTGATCAGATCATCCCAGTTCACCCAGGATTCTGACAGTGTTAGTGCACGGGAAGTCTTGTGTTGGGCCACCAGCTGGGTCCTGAGAAGAGAAGTTGGCCACCCTGACTGTACAAATGTAGGCCAACAATGGTACAGGCAATGTGAAACAGCAGGAAAACTACAGTCATAGTTAGCCAGTCTCAAAGGAAAGTATATTTGTAATTTAAATATAACACCTTTTTAGTGAAATGTAATTTGCAATACGAATTGAGGGACTGGGGCTAACAGTGGCAGAGGCCTTGTTTGATGTGTGTGGAGCCCTGGGTTCCATCTCTGCAGCACTGCAAAAACCAAGTCAGTCCTATCAATTGTCCTGAAGGTCCTGGCCTCAGAGTTGCTGCAGCATTGTTCTCCCGTCTCTCAGAAATTATCAACTTCCTGTGGCAGCTGCTGAGCTCTGAGGCTGAGGAGGGAGGAAATGCCCTGGCCTTGTCTTACTTTGGGGTATCCTAATTTACATGTGCACTTTTAACTTTCTGCAGCGAGAAAGCAAACCTGGCCATCACCCTGTGCAATGACAGAGAGGAGATCATGGCCCAGGCCACTTTCCTGGACTATCCCAATTGGAATGTGGCCACACCCGAGGCCTGGCCATCAGTGTTCCGAGAGCTTGACAGCGACATCCCCTGCACGGTAAGGAGTTCCCCCATGGCAGGTGTCACAGAGATGCCTGCATGCAGAGGTGCAGGCCTGGGTTTGTGAGGCTACTGTATGGACTTCTAAACTGACAAGTCCAAACTCATGAGTGACAATGTCATGATGGTTAATCCTGAGTGAACTGGTGGGGAGGGAAGAGGAGGGGAGGGGAGCAGAGCTCTGAGGCAGAGGACACAGCACTGGGATGCCAGCTGCTGCCAAGGCCCTGCTCCTGCTCTGGCTGGCAGGAGTGTTGCAAGGCATGCACACTTCTAGGACTCACATTGTTCTCTGTGCACTGCACCTGATGTCTTTGATCACTTGTGATGATGATAATGGAGCCTCCCATGTGAGTCATACTGTCATTTTCAAGATGCCCTTGTGGACTGTGGCTCATCTGATGTCTTAGCTGAGGGCCTGTGACATCATGTCGCTGCAGGGGACCAAAGGCAGTGGTTTCTAGGAGCCCAACCTGGAAGCCCAGTGCCAGCTCCAAGCTTTCCCTGAGATAGACTGGCAGGGACCTGCCCCTCTGCAGAGCTGAGGTTACACAGAAAGCCCTTGCCCTTCAGGGGAGCTCACCAGTGTGCCCCCAATCTCCAATGTCAGAAAGGAGGAAATGCTAAGGGGGTGCATGCCTCGGGTCCCCGAACCCACAGCTTCATGTACATGAGACCATGGGCCAGGTGTTCACTGTTAATTCAGGGAGGAGGTACTTGCTCTGGTTTTTGTGCCTTCTGTGCCTCTGCCATGCTGTGGCATTTCCAGAAAAATGATGCCAAACTCTGAAGTGGACCAGAAGAATTCTTTCTGTGCAGGGCATGTACCTTGGATTGACAGGGCTGTTTTACATTTCTGTGGGAATAGCAACTAACTTGCAGACTTTATTCACCTGATATATAAGTAATTTATTCCTGTCTAGTCAAAGTGCTAATCTCAAAGGTTCTAACGACGGGCTGCAATACATTAACCATTTTATGTGTAAGATCATAGTGCTATTCTTACATTTCTGTCTCAAACCCCCTGAAATATCCATCTCCTTAGGTGTACAGAATCTGTTTTATTATCTCATTAGTTGCTTCATTAGTTGATGAGTTAGGTAAATTTCTGAGTTTTGTTTATTCTATATTTGTATTTGGGTTATTTTGCCATTTGAAAATTAATAAATTAGAACTTTGGTTCCTTTTGTTTTCTTGTTTTTTTAAGATTGTTTCTTTTTTAAATTTTATTTTGAAAGTAGTAAAAATACAACAGAACAAGACAGAACAAAGCCAATTGAGACAATGCAGTGAAATTAGTACAAAACTTCACAGCAGGATACTGGGATGGTAGTAATAGGTGCTATGGTATATCTCGTTATCTTCACAATAGGTTGTCCAGTCAATTAGGTATAGTGAAATCAAACCAAAAACAGGACATTATAGGGGCTGGGGATTTAGCTCAGCAGCATAAGCGCCTGCCTTGCAAGCAGGCAGTCGTGTCCCTGGTACCGGTAAAAAGGAAAAAGCCAAAAAAACCAAAACAAAACAAAAACAGGATATTATAAAAGCAGTTGAGAGTATTGAATAGAGCAAAAGAAACATAACAAAACAGTGAAAACAATCTTTGCCTTCAAACAGAAGATTGAAGGAAATCCCTCATATTCTCTATACTGCATATGGTCATCCTTCCAAGAGGTGGTGAGACATCTATTCCTAGTAGCTATGGGTGGGGGAGGGTGTTTGATTCTAAGCCCAAGTGCCGGTAGGCTCACAGGAACCCTGGTTCTCCTCCTGGCCCACACTGGGGGCACTTACCAAGAGGGCAGGAGGATAAGCTGCCTAAGTCTCACCATGGCCGGATCTCAGGAGCGCTGGTTCTCCTCCTGGCCTACGAAGATTGTTTCTTTTTAAGCTCTTCCTACCTAGTATGGAGTTGGGTTGTCCAGTAAATTAGCCGCCAGCCACAAGCAGCCATTGAGGATTTGAAATATAGCTAGTCTGAGTTGCCATGTATTATAAATATATAATATACAATGGATGTCAAGTACTGATTATTTGTTAAAATGACAATTCAAATATATTAGTTTAAACAAAATACAAAATTAAAAAGAATTAAACTTATTATCCTTCTTTAATGTATGTACTAGAAAATTTTAGATTGTGGCTTAAATTTGTGGCTTTCATTTATGGCTCATGTTCTTTTTGTATTGGAAAGCACTGGTACAGAGCCTGTCTTGGTTACTTTCCTTGTTACTGAGATAAAATAACTGACACTCAGGGTTAAAAGAAGAAAGGTTTATTTGACTCATGGTTTATAGAGGGTTCAGTCTATTATCAGCTGGCTCCGAGGCAGACTTGCTCCCAGAGGACATCACAGAAGAGAAACAGGTCTTGGCAGGCAGAAGCAGCAAGCATGAAGTGGTGGGAAGCCATAGCAGCCCTGTTCCTGTCCCTTGTATTCTGTCTAGGAGGAATTTCCCATTACCCATTCCTAGAAATATGCCAAACCAGTCAGTAGAGTAATTCAGTAATCACATAGCCTTAATCCCAGCATCATACACTCTAGATCCAGCCCCCTCTAAAAGCTCTACCTATGACTGCATGACATTTTGGGGAGACATCTAGACACCATAACAGAGCCTTAAGTGTTCATGTGTTTTCTATTACAGGGGTCTTTACCACTGAAGTAATGATTTTATCCTAAAGCTATGTAAAGAGTACATCTTAGACCCTCCTGTTTCAGCTTCCCAGAGTGCTAAGATTACTGGTGTGCATTGCCACACCCATCTTAGTTATGATATTTTTGCCTGAAGGGAGAATTTGGGTAACAAGCTTGTAATCATGTGTTCATGAGACCAGTGTGGTTCAGAGCACAAAGCAGGTGTCCAGAAGGTTATGTTGGGATTGCTGGGCTGACACCCAGAAGGTGCTTCAGGATCTGGCCTTGTTGTCACTGTTACCTGGGCTGGGGCTTTGTACTGCTGACTTTTGGAGAATCTCGGTTCTCCTCTTGCCATACTGTGGTCATCACAGTTCCTTCTGAATGCAGCTAAGCCACACCATCCAGGGTATGTGGTTGATAGTAACCCAAGGTCACCTGGAAAGCCACAGCTCCTTCTTTTGTCTCTAGGCTCTTTCTTCTCCTCAGGTCCCCAAATTGAACCACTTTCAGAGGTAAAGTAGTTTTAAAAATCACAACTGATGCCTTTCCTTGTCATTGGTTTTCTAAACAAACATAGTCTAACAACTGTGTAGGAAATATTGTGTTGGATTAGGATTGTCAGTAATTGGAGGACCTGTAGATTGTGCACAAACACCACTTAGATCTTCAGAGGTCTGGGAATCAGTCCCCACCATTCTGAGGGACAGTAGTGCTCAGAATACAAGAAACATGCTCACACATCACACACACATGCAGACGTAGACATGGTCCTATTGTCCTTCCCTGGCCAGTCAGCAACCTCTCATGTGCAGCATTTCTATGACCAGAAGATTTGCTCATCAACACAAGCGACCCATAAGCGCCTGTATAGAAAGACTACCCATGGTTTAGGCAGGTGGAATGATATTCAAAAGTTACAGGATGAAGCTTTTTTAAAACATGGATATTTAGGCCAAAAGTCATGGTTGAATCTTACTACTCTTTGGTTTCAACTTCCAGGTTTTCTGGATCATAAGTGTAATATTTGATCTGACTCCTGGAATGTTGAACAAAGCGAGCCTTCAGATTCTGCCCAAGGCATCTGCCTCTCTTCCTTCAGTTTTAGCAGCACGTCTTCCTCTCCTGTCCATGAATGGAGTGGCAGCTGCTGACCTGGGAGCCCCAGGGAAGGCATAGCCATTTCTCTGGGTGCAGACAGCCCTGCTGACAAGCCCAGGAGCTACTCATCCATACAGCAACTCTGTAGGCTTCCCTGCCAAAGCATCTGCCAGGGCTGGAGGGAGGGCTGGCACTCTGCACTCATACTGTCCCATTCCCTTGAATAATTCTGAGCCAGGAGCACAGGAGGCCATGAAGGAGCTGGTGCCAGGTCTCCAGAGCCACCCGGTGTCTCAGCACATAGACACAAACTGTCATTGCCCAGTGCTGGGCAGCTGTCGGTGCTGCCATGGTCCTCTGATGGGGCCCGAACACTGACTCAGCCGCTCTCCTCCTCCCTTCAGCCCCTGAACACACTGTTCCTGCACCTCTTTGTGGCTGTGAACGAGTACTCCGTGGGCTGCTGCAAAGAGATTATCCGGTGAGTGGTCAGGGCCTCAAAGATAGCAAACACCTCAGAGGCCTCCGTGGGACAGATTCAGAAAATTTTTAGTCATGAAATTTGGGCATTTCATTTGCTATAGTTCAGGGGCAAATGAAAACTTTCACTTAAATAGCAGTGATGTTTCTAAACAAAAATAAGAGAATTATTAGAATCCACTCCGTGTTTTTCTCCCACTAGCTGAGTTTGTTACCAGACAGGCTGCAGGGGGTCCAGGGGATGCCTACAAAGGTGATCAGCAGGGCTGCGTTGTGGCCAGGGGCCTCCAGCAGCCTGCAAAGGCCTCAGGGCGGGGGTCAGCTTTCAAGTCACTTAGTAACGTCACACCAGATGGTCCAGATGCCAGGTCAGAGGTTAATATCAGCAGAAATCTGCCGTGCTGCCTCGGCTCATGCCCTTTATCTCTCAGCTCCTCGGGGCAGACAGGGAGGGGCCCTTTGGAGTCCATGGGGAGCAGAAGAGACCAGAAGCTGGCTCTGGAGCCCTGTGGGTTCTGGACACCTGGTCTCCTCCATGGTGGTATTTGTCTCTGAAGCACAGGCCGCTGAGACAACTTTGTTATTAACACCACCACGCTCTCTCCACCCCCAGGACTGTGTTTAAGGCAGTGCCGGACCTGCACTTCATCTTTCTTATAGTGCCGTCTTACATGAGCCTAGGTGAGGCCCTTGCCCGCTCCGCCCCCCAGCCCTGGATGGGGACGCTTGGGGTGGGAAGAGGGCTGGCCTCCTAATCCAGAGCGTTCCCTTGCACACTTGGTTATCACCACTGTACCACCATGTAGAATCTTGTTTGAAGCCTTGAAGTTATTCTTTGTAAAATGACACATGGCTCTCTTCCTGTGATGCAGGCTCAACTCTCGTCACTGTTTTTAATCCAGTGGGGAGCGTGCCATGTCTGACGTTCAATGAGGACTTTGCAGTGTATGTGTGTCACAGGCACAGCCACTACCCGCAGCTGCACATTCGCAAAGCCAGGTATGGTCAGAGGAGCAACTTGTGTGGCCTAGCCTCAAGGGACCATCACCTGTATAAGTGGTGGCAGGCACTGTAGTCACCGACTCTGTGAGGCCGAGGCAGAAAGATCTCAAGTCCTAGCCCAGCCTGGGCAACTTAGCTACTCAGTGAGGCCCTGCCTCCAGATTCGAAATAAAATATGGGATGTGGCTCAGTGTAGGTAATGTCTCCACCTTTCCTAGCCTTTGTTTTGGCAACACTTACAGGCATTACATCCATTGGAGATGCTTTGTGTCTCCCTTGCTGATAATTTGCAGAACTGTTTGGCAGTTCTGTATTAGTTCTGTGTGGCTGTAAAGTGGCACATTTACTGCTTGGGGTTTCTGAGAACTTGCAGTCCTAGGTCCTACACCAATGACATAACTTTGAAATAAAACAAATTTAAAAATGTCTGATTTTCCCGGAAAATCCACCTATGTCCTGATAGTAAATGAGGAGGCTACTGACCCCCAAAGGGAATTTCCCCAAACTACAGGTCTTTGCTTTCAGTGCCCCCACATGGCTTGGCAGTCTTGAGGAGTGGCACCACAGATCATGTTTTCCAAAGATGGCCCCGCCCACCCCACCTCTTGGACTTCCCGAGTGTGACTGCACCACTCTTCACGCTCCCCACGGCTGTGGCTGGCTGTGCAACCCCCAGTGAATCCAGGCTGACTGTAACTGCGTCTGCCAGCAGAGCATGGCAGAAGAGGTGCTCTGCAGTTTGCAAAGCTAGGAAATTTCCTCCTGGTTATCCTAGGACGCTTGCTCTGGGTGCTGGGTCTGGCTGCCCTGAAATGACTACATATTGCTGAAGGACTCAGGGATCAGCAGCCCCAGCATTGACTGCTGGCTTTTGGGGTGAGCCATGGTGGACATCAGACTAGGTGACGTCTGAGTGCAGCCCCAGTGAGAGGCTCCAAGTGTACACTGCCCAGGTGACCTATGGTGGCTTCTGACTCATAGAATCTTGAGAAAATTTAATAGCTACTTCGGAGCAGAGTGTGTCGTGAAATCATTTTGCAAGGATGGTTGCTTACTTATGGGTAAAGAATAAAGTGTGTTTGTTGTCTTGGCTCAACCATGACCACGTTTATTGAGTGATGAATTTTTAAAGAGAATTATTAATGTACATTTTAAAAAAGTGAGAGCCTACTGTTTACTAGGCATTCAGTGTTACAGTTGTCCAGAGTTTAAGATTGGGTATCAGATAGATGTAGATTCCTGGCTGGGCTAACTGGTTGCTGTAGGGCTCAGGTTCCTCTGAACATGGGACCATGGGGGTGATCAGAAAGCTAATGAAAGTCTAGCACTTAGTACCTTTTCCACCAAATTTAAAAGTCTACGAACAAATTTTTTTTTTTTGTACTGGGGATCAAACTCATGATCTCATGCTTGCTAGACAGGCGCTTATATCACTGAGCTAAATCCCCAGCTTAAGAACAAGAATATTTATGACACAACAGGACTTAGCAAAGACCTGTAAGTGGGGGAGGAGATAAACTGTAATGCTCTACATTTTAGAAGAGGGATGGACAGAGAGTCAAAGCCTCGTTACAACCTCTCTCCATCAAAAGAAAACCTTATACAAGTCTGTATTATCTTTCTGTTGCTTGGACAAAGTATCTGACACAGATAATTGCCCAATTTGGAGAAGGAGAGGTTTATTTTGGCTCATGGTTTTAGAAGTTTCAGTCCATGGTTAGTAGGCTCTAAGGCCAATCATGATGGAAGAGTCTGGCGGAGGAAAGCTGCTCACTTTATGGCTGCTGAGAAGCAGAGAGCAAGGAAAGATCCCCCCAAAAGATACCCCTTTCCCTGGTGACCCACTTGTACCTTGGCCCTACGTCCTAATGCCCATGCAGCCATGAACTCATCAAAGGTTTAATCCACGGATGAGGTCAGTGCCCTTGTAATCCAGTCATCCCACTAGGGATGCTGTGTTGGGGATTCAGCTCTTTGTCTGGAGGACACTTCATGTTTAAAGAATGACAATGCCTATCTGTGAGTGAAAAAATGTTTACATTTACAACCCAGTCACTCCTGCCTTCAGCAGAATGACCTACCTGCTTACACAAAAACAACATGGATCAATCTCAGAAAGTTTATACTGAGTGAAAGAAGGCAGACATCAAAACAAAGCTACGCATTATTGATCCCACATGGGTAAAAGACACAGCAGGTGAAGGTAATCTGTGGAGAAAGAGTCTGATCAGTGGTACCTGTAGAATAAGAAAGTGGATGCCTGGAAGAGATGAGAGGGAACTCTGTGTCTTGATGGGGGTGTGTGGAGCTGTCCAGGTCATCACACTGCACTTGTGAGGCCCCACGTGTGCACTTTTTTACGTGTTACTATACTTAAGTGAAGAAGATCCTTGAAGAGAAAAAAGGCTTTGCAGAAGATGTGAGCCCCAGATTTGGTCTGGAAGGCTGAATCAACCAGGCGACAGAAGAGAAAAAGATGTGGTAAAAAGGCCATGGTGTGACCATTAGCAGGCAGGTGTGGCTGCCCCTCCTGCTCTTGGGTACAGGGCAGAACCAGAAGCCGCAGCTCTGTCGTGGAGCCAGCAGGCAGCACTGTGTGTTTGCAAGGCCACCCGAGCTTTCTCGTGGCCGCCAGCTCATGCAGGAGGGACATGGAGCAGTGTGGTCTGGAGATGATGCTGGCTGGAATCTGAGCAGCAGTGGGTCCTAGAGGTGCAGGTGGGAAAGGACCAGGGGGTGCATAGATGCAGAGACTGGAGGGAAAGTATGTGTGCTGCCAGCTGGAGGGAGAGGCTGAAGGATAAGAATGAATTGCTGGTGATTTAGGATTTTCAAGTTCAGGGGGAATGGTGATTTAATCAGCTGGAAGTGGAAATAACGGATTTCAAGTGACAGGAGAGTGGGAAACAGAAATAGAGAGAAAAGCCGGGTTAAAAATGCGAAGTTGTGAGCTGTCAGTTTACCCAGTGAGTAGGGAGATAAGAGAAGTGAAGATTGTCTGGTGGTGTGAGTTGAGAAGCAACTGAGCCAGGGATCAAGGTGGAGCTCTGAGAGAGGCTGGGGAACTGTTGGTAATGAGAAGAAAGTAGGAGGAGCATGAGAGGCTTTGGAGAGAAGTCAGAGGCTGAGAACAGAAGGACATGCAGGGAAATCTAACCCTACAAATCTAACCCTAACAATACAAAAAGAGGCCACGAGGTTTGGCAGTTTTAAAAGCCACAGATGACATAAATTGACTGTGCCAAACTGATCAATAAAAGTGGATGCATGACCAACATCAGGAACAGAAGGGGCTGTCGGGCTGTCAGGGGACCGTCCAGGCCATAAAGGTACAGCAAGAGATTCTACCAGCACCTCTGCATCAGTAAATTCAAAAAAATTAGATAAAATCCACGAACTCCTTGAGCAACCAAAACTTCCTTAGGGAAGAATGGATACCATGCGTGCTTCTGTGCATGTCACAGGAAATTCAGGTGCACTGTGGCTAAGAGGGGAGGTGACTGCTGCTGGATGCTTCCAGCCTACGTGACTCCTGCTCCTGACCTCACAGCCTGAAACTCTGTCTGTCCTGGAACCTGGGGCTCCTACATGCCAGCTTTGGCCACTCGGTAGTCAGCATCCTGCCCCGGGCTGCTTGGGCCTGGCTCTAGGCTTCTTGCGCCTTAAAGAGCCGGACTGTAGAGGCCTGGCTGTCATGGGCTGAATGAAAGGCATGAAGGTGGGAAAGAAGAGTCGTCACTCTCAAGATGCCTGGCCTGGGGACAGTAGAGAAAGGGACTTAAAGTCACTGCAATGCTGGGCGTTGTGCAAGCTGTAGCCTGGCTCTGCTGCGCTATTGGTGCAGAGCAGTGCATTTACATTCAGCAGCCACACGGTGCAAGCCCCAGCCCCAGCAGCGGCCAAGGAGTAGGTGACATTGGGTATAAATAGTCTGCCTGGATGGTCCCCCTTAGGAAACGATTCTTCTTTGATTCCCTTTTATTAATAGAATAGGATAACATTCTAATCCTCTTCTTATAAAACCCTTTGATCACCATACACATTCTCATGCAAGCCAAAGGCCTCCTGAAGGAAATGAATTTTGTGAGTGAAAGCACATTTTCAATCCATTCCCTTATACCTTTGAAAGCCTTTGCCCAGCTTACAGAGTTTCTTTTGTTAGTGCAGGGGAAGTGAATATGCCTCTCCCCTTCAGGAAAGTACATTTTGAAAGAATTTTAAAGTATTCACAAGCAGGCAGTCTTTTTTATCATGAGAAATCTGCATGAATTCATTACTTAGGATCTTGTAAGTAGTCTAACAGTTACTAATTTCATTTTTAAATTTTCTTTAAATTTAAATTAACTTTAATTTCATTTTTTTAATTTTCATCCCCCACCATGTACTACTTATTTTGGTAGAGAGGTTTATTAGTAAAATGAATTGTATTCTTTTTTTTGTTTTGTTTTGTTTTGTCTTTTTTGAGACAGGGTCTCTATGCAGTTCAGGCTGGCCTTGAGCTCACTTTGTAGTTTAGGCTGGTCTCAAACTCGCAACAATCTGATCCTCCTGTCTGAGCCTCCCAAGTGCTGGGATTACAGGCATGAGCCACCACGCCTGGGTATGAATTATATTCTTAAATTTTTTTTTTTTTTTTTTTTTTTTGTGAGGGGACAAGTTCTCAGTGTGTAATCTTGATCTTGAACTCACTCTGAAGCCCTGGCTGGCCTCAAACTTATGGTAATCCTCTTGCCTCAACCTCCTCAGTGCTAGGATTATAGTTGCCTCCCACCAAACCAGGCAGTGAATTATTTTTTTAAGTTTAAAAACTAAACAGTAAGAATTCTCATCCATTCTATGTGAGTGTGCAGCTAGCCACATAGATACAGTGACTATAGGCTCTGATGTCCACAAGTTCCAAGTCTGTAGCTTCAGCCAACAACATCTTTAAAATATTTGAGAAACATTGCAGAGCTTTTTTTTTTTTTTTTGGTCTTTTTCGTTTTTATCGGTACCAGGGATCGAACTCACGACTGCCTGCTTGCAAGGCAGGCACTTATGCCGCTGAGCTATATCCCCAGCCCCTGAGTTTTTTCTTCTCATATTCCTTAAACAATACAGTATAACAACTATCTACATAGCTTGTACATTGTGTGAGGTTTCGTAAGCCTATGTGTGTCCTGTCTCTGTACACAGGCATGTGCCTGCACACGTGTATAGCCAGGGAGGTATACACACATGCAGGTGTGCATGTGTGTTCTCTCTGTATGTACAGGCACATGAATACACACAGTGTTGCGATTCTGTCTTACTAATTTTCACCTACCAAGCAGCTCATCATAGCTGAATTCTTTTTTTTTTTTTTTTTTTTTGGTACCTGGAATCAAACTTTTGACCTCACACTTGCCAGGCAGGCATTTACGCCACTGAGTTAAATTCCCAGCCCTTGTATTCCTTTTAATGACCACAAGAGTTAGGCATTGATAACTCTAATGAATTAATTTAGTTCTTTATTTAGTTATTCCTTATTTATGGAAGCTTAAGCTGTTTTCAGCTTTTTAAAATAAATAATACAGCACTTAGTCTTATACATATATCAGGCTTTTTTCTTATAATATAGATACTTAGAAGTAGAATTTCCGTGTAAGAAATATCCAAGATATTGACAAAAACTAAGATTTGAAAAAATAGATGCTACCAAATTATTCAACCAAAGTATAATTTCAATTTCTAGCCAGTGGAGTTTGTTTTCTTTATGTCTTCCATAATTATGGATATTTTCAGTTATTAATAATCTGCTAAGCCAGGCATGGTAGCATACTCTTGTAATCCCAGCACTCGAGAGGCTGAAGCTAGAGGATTGTTGCAAGTTCGAGACCAGCCTGGGCTACAAAGTGAGTGCATGGCCAGCCTGAACTGCATAATGAGACCCTGTCTAAAAAAAAAAACAAAAAACAAAAAACAGAAACAACGAACAAACAAATAATCTGCTGAACCAAAGTAGTATTTTGTATTTCAAATGACATTTATCTGAATATCTGCGTGTATAGGTTTGACTGCCATTTTATAGGATGTATTTTAAAAGAATAAAATCCTTAAATTTAAAGATCATTTCTAATTTAGAAATCTGATTTCTGATGGACAATTAAACATGTCTTCACTATAGATCATTCTTTTGGGGGGAGTTTTCTGGAGACAGGATCTCACTATATAGCTCAGATTTGCCTTGAACTTACTGCACAGCCCAGGTCAGCCTCAAACTTGTAGTGATCCACTTGCCTCAGCTTCACAAGGTTATAGCTTCACAAGCTCAGGTTATAGGTGTGCACCACTGTGCCTGGCATAGGAGATGGATGGGGCTGGGAGAGTTAGTTACTGAGGAAGGAGGCACAGTTTCCAAAGCTATTATCTTAATTCTTATGCCATTTACCCAGTTCAGATTTGGGGAATTATTATTTTTTCAAAGAATGTTAAGGTGTGAATATTTTCAAATAGGTATTCAGCATGACATTATTGTTTTTTTTTTTTTTTTTTTTTTTTTTTTTTTTTTTTTAGCATGACATTATTGTAATAGAAACTCACTCACTTTCCTGTCACTGGGACAACATACCCAATACCTGCAGCTTGAAGGAGGATTTACTTTGGCTTAGATTTTTAGTCCTTTGCCAGCTGGCTGCAAAGCAGGAAGACATGGTGGAAGGGTCTGGTATAGGAGAGCTGCTCACCTCATGGTGCTCTGGAAACAGAGAAAGAAGGGAAAAACCAGAGAGGGAGAGACACTTCCGAGCACACCCACATGACCAGCACTTCTAACCAGGCCCTACCTCCCAACACAAAGCCAGCTGTAGCCTCCACAATCTCCTGCTGCCCCCACCTCTTAGTGTGTGAAGCTCTGGGGGCGTCAAGATACAAACCATAGCAGTTGTTATCTAAATCTGATACTGATAGTACACTACACAAGCAGCCATGTGAAAATGATTCATTCACTTTTTAGTAAGGTGGTGGTCTTGTTAATTTACTCACTGACACCGACACCCCACTTGCCATTCGTGACGCAGGTCCCAGGGGTGAAAGATATGCAGCCCTGTGCATAGCTCCAGGAAGTGGCGTGTGACAACTGATGGCTCTGATTTGCTTTTCCCCTCTCTACAGCCTGCCTCCTTCACATCCCATGCTTCCTTTCTGCCTTTTTTTTTTTTTTTTTCTTTTGGCTTAAAAACCTAGCGGGACTATGACCTCTTAGTGGTCAGAGCTCCTGAAACTTGCAGTGTACCTGCTGACTCAGCCTGAGATCTTGCTCATACAGCTTCTGACAGCTGAATGTCCTGCTTGCCCAGCCCAGAGAAAATCATGGCAGGGTTGCAGTCCTGATGAGAAGAGAGTGGGAACTTGGGGGGAAGGGGCATTTATAAAAAGATAAGCACATGGAAGTGAGTTCAGGTGGAAACTGACATCGTGGGGGCCAGTGCTTTTGCGTGCAAAAGGTTGATGTCTGACACACTGAAAAGCCCTTTACCCAAAATGTTCTGATTAGAGTTTTGGAGCCTGTGGGGACAGAAAATTCACTTATGTGGCTCTTGTCCTCCTTAATGATGCAGGACAATAAAGGCATGTCAGAATGGCCCACGGGCCTAGATGTGAACCTCCTAGGTGACTCCTTCCTTACTCCCCTCAGGTTTATTTTTTGACATCTGTTTCATCGGTAGTTACTTGTTCTGATAATTAATGTTGAAGGCCACCATTCTTAAGATACTGAACCAGTGAAGGGTTTGGGGATGTAATTATCCTTCCCCCATTTAACTCGCCACATACTCAGAACCCATGAATTAACTCTGTAATCCTCTGCCCCATTTCTTTGATTTAGCCATGTGGAAAATCATGCTGTAATCTGCTGTTTAGATAGTCATTAATGAAGTTACTCTTCTGTGTTTTTCATTATGTCTGAAATAAAGCGTAGCTGCTTCTGTATACACCTTTAAAAATCTACTGTGGGCTTAATTAATCATCGGTAGAGGATTTTTGATTTCTGCAGATTTGAAAACTGCATGGTTTTTTTCTGGAGAAAACCTATCTTTTTCAAGTCCTTGTGGGTGTGTGGGAAGACTCAGCCAAAAAAAGATGTACTGTCAGACACTGGTATAAAATAACTAAAATTTTCATTCATGGAATACTGATTTTTTATGGATAATAATGGTTAATCATATTGGCACATTTTATTGCTTTTTAAAGAAACATTCAAGATGAATTAGTTCTTTACTTGAAGAGAATAATTCAGAGGATCCCAAAGCAATGATAAATGTTCAATGAGATATAAATGCTATTTACCTTGATATGATCATTATACATTGTATACATGTATCAAATTATCACATTGTACCACTTAAATAGATACAATTATATGTCAGTTTAAAAGATCTTAGTAAAATTTTAAAAAGAGGAAAGAACAAATTAGTTATTTAAAACACAGGACTGGTGTCTTAAGTGCTAATTTTTCACTTCCTAAAGTGATTCTTTTTATGAAACATTTGATAGTCTCATACTTAGAAACGCACTTAAATTTGACTTTTGACAATCATGTAAGGATGAATATTTCATTGTTGGACATTTTTTTAAAAAGCAGTACCATAGTGACAGCATTTCCCCAGAGATCTTCCTGCAGCCTGGAAGGTCACCTGGCAGGGGAACATGGTGAGCCACACGACCCACCTGGAGCATCGTACACCGAGAGCCACTCTGGGGTCCAGTTCTAGAATCCAGACCGTGAGGCTCAGCCTGGCCTCCCATGTGCTCTGAAGCTGGCTTCAGTCCTCCCTCGTTTTAATGTCATGACATTCCCCCAGGACTAAAAGCCAAATGGCTCCAACCCATCCTGAAGTTCTCAGACGGAATAAGCAGTCTGGATAGATTTCATTTTCCTAAGAAAGACCACTAGAGGTCACAAGCGATCTTGGAAATAAAAAGGTGCTTTGTCTTCCCATGCCAGTGAAAAGAAGCACCTGCCCGTGTTGAATCAGTGCTCACAGTGACCCGAGTGCATCGCATCCATTAGCACTACTACTAAACTGACTTCTCTGTGATATTTTCTTTTTCTTCAGTGATTTCTTAAAATATACACACACTTGATGAAATATGTTGGTGGCACTGAAAATTACAGTGGCATTTCTTTCCTAACTATGTTTGTAAGTCTCACTGATGCCATGTAGATCCCCTTTTGGGTTGGAAAACATGCCAGACAGGACAGGGGAACCTGCACCAGTGTCCCGAGGGTGAATATGGCCCCCTAGAGCCATCATCTGTGTCCTTTTCTGCCTGTGACCTCAGGGTGCTTCCTCTGCCAGCAAGGGAACAATAACATGTCTCTGACTTGGGAAGCTGTCCTGCAGATTATCCCCGAGGATGGTCACAATATAGAGGATGGTCAGCATGGAACAGTGTGAGGATCTGCTGTTGCTGGGACCTGCCAGCCTCCAGGGCTCCATGCACTCTGGGGACATCACAGTGCTGTGGTGATCTTGGCTCATTGTGACACTAGATGTAAAAGGCAAATTTGCCTTCCAGGAAGGCACTGAGAACCACTAAGGAGGCCCTTCTTCGCTTGGTCACATCCTGGCTTTGGAAGAAGTGAAGTGTTCTGTGGTGACCATTGATTTTAAGGCTCAACTCTGTCTTCATCAGGCCTACTTTTCAGAGTCAGATGGACATCTAGGGGCCAAGGGAGTGGTCATTCTTTATAAGAAGGACCTTCTGTTTCATCCAAACAGGTTAAAATAAAATGTCCTGTAAAAGACTCCTTGACAAATATATTGCCACCCCCTGAAAGCCACATTCTGAATGATAGACATAGGGGACTGGGTTACTTTCAATGTACTTGGCATGGGAAGACTACAGTGTCTATGCAGTTGCCCCGCCCAGTGCCTATGCAGTTGTCCTTGCGGGGTACCATGCAGCATGTAAGTGCATGGCACTGTGGTGCCTGGCTCATGGTGGCTGTCCTCAGCCAGCTGGGCACAGGGGGCTCCCTGCCTCAGGATGTCTGCATTGAAATGCTTTGCTGCATGCGCATTTCTCACAACTAGGGTGTTTTGTGTCTGTGGGCTGGACTTTGTCATGTGCCATTTGAGACTCAGAGGCTGATGTCATACTTTATCATTAGCACTTGGGCTGATGCAAGACCATAAATTATCAATTACCCCAAGGAATGCCTTTAGCAGACCCAGTCCCTCTCTGTTTTAGGGAAGGGCTCACTAGGGAGATTAAAAAAAAGATTTGACGTTTTCCTCTTACTTTTCCCAGAAGAATGAGTACTGAGGTCTGATCAAGATAAAATATGCTGAGCAGTACGTGGCCTGGGTCTCACTGAACCCTCTTAATTTTTAGAGTAATATTTTCGTGTCCATCATATAAATAAAAGCCCATGGCACACAGTCAAATGTGGAGTTCTGCTCTGTGTGTGCTGTCTTGATCCACTGAAAATGATTGGAATATTGAATGGCTTTCCCACTATGTAAAATAATTATGCCTGCTAATGAGCATTGATGTAACTTTGGGTTTTAAAATGTTCAGTGGCTATCCTTTTTGACAGTCCTTTTTTTTTTTTTTTTTTTTTTTTTGGTATGTGCATGTGCAGTCATGAAGGGCTTTTCTATAGAGAAAAGCCATCTCCTTTTAGCAGCAGCTGTTTTTGCAGGTTACTTGGGAGGCAAGTTGTTCAGCTGTGCTTCTGAAGGCTCACAGGGAGGGTGTGACTTTCCCAGGGAGAGTGTGCTCAGAGTGGGCAAAGGGCGTTGTTTGCGTTATTGGATCATGTGTGCACAGCTTTCTTGGCCTGCCCTTTGAGGAAGAGAGACCCAGGCTTAGTTCTGAAAGAACCTGGCTGATTTCTGTACAGTAACGCTGGGAGGCTGAGCATGGGTCTGGGGCTCGGACTTCCCAGAAGCTCCCTCTTGGGCTAAGTGGTCACGCCCTTCCCTACCCATGCACTCAGTGCCTCTGGGCCCTGGGTGAAGTCTGGGCACAAGGTCAGGTCCAGTCCTGGTTTGGCTGCATCAGCTAGAACTGTTGTAGAACGCCTTCCGAGTCCCCAAAAGGCATGATCTCTGGTCAGGAAGATATCATCCATCCCTTGGCCATAAGAAATTAGCACCAGAACTGGACAAGATGAAGTTATGATAGAAAAATATAAGACAAGGGGGCTGGGGATTTAGCTCAGCGGCATAAATGCCTGCCTTGCAAGCAGACAGTCGTGAGTTCGATCCCTGGTACTGGTAAAAATGAAAAAGACAAAAAAAAAAAAAAAAGAAAAAGAAAAATATAAGACATTGCCATGAGTCTCCCTTGAAATCCTCGCTCTGGCTTCCAACACATTTATCCCATCATTCTTATCATTTTTTTGGAGCTGTTCTGGAGTCCTCTTTCCTCAAGTGTCTTTAGTTGTCCTGTCATCACTGCCTCATTGTCTTGAATTGCCTCAAAATGTTTATCTTCTGTGGTCATTTTTACTTTGGGGAAGAGCCAGAAGTCATGTGGTGCCAGAACTGGTAGGACACAGCATTGTATTTTTATAAACCTGTCCTCCTGTTGGATGGCACTTGGCAGCACATGGATCGTATTTTTCACCACTCATCATAAAGACAAATGTGTAAGAGGACTTCCAGAGTGGCTTCAGAATGTGGCAAGAATGATGGGCCTGTGTACATGTGTTCAAATCTCTTGGGAGAATCTTTTGTTATTTTGAGAGGGATTAATAGCAATGTGTTTTTACTGTGATAAGTTAAAATTAAGCATGCATTATATATTTTGATCTTACCTTGGATTCTTGGGAAGACAGGCAGGGAGGTGGACTAGTGAGGGTGTGGATAGAGGTGACCTTTAATAGACAAGGAGTCAGACCTGGACAGAAAGGGACCTGTGAAGTGGGGGGAAGATGACAAGGTCCTCCTTTAGGGACAATAACCAATCAAGGGTGAGGAGACAGAGACAAGGGGCTTGGTGCCACTCCTGGAGGAAGGACCCTGGCGATGTTTTTAAGTGAGAGCAGAAAAGGTTAGTGATGGTGGCATGGTGGGCATTGCTGGCAGCTGTGGCAGGAGGGCATGGCAGGGCCCTTGCAGGTGTCCCAAGATGCTGCAGACAGAAGCTCTCATCCAGCCACTCACTGGGGGGGTGCCCTGAGTGTGCCCTGCCTTCCATCCTCCCTCAGTGTGGTTATGCTAGAGTGAATATTGTTCACACATGTGCTCAACTTCACACTTCCTGTTTTCACATCAGACATCAGGACAGTGGCCAGAGAGGTCGGGCATCATGCCCTGGGTCACAGCCCCTGTGTGGCAGAGGTGGGATGGGGACCCAGGCAGGTGGCTGTGTGGAGCTGGTTTTGTGCTGATCTTTTCTAGAGAGCATCCAGTGAGACTCTGGTGCATTTCTGGTTGTTCTCTCCCACATGCATCACACACACAGGCCAGTGCACAGCCCGCTCTGAGATAGAGCCACTCCTGAACACTCTCTGTGTACATCCCATACCTCAAACCCCCCAGATACCCCACGTGGCCAGTGAGGCTGTTGGTGATGATCATGTCAATCAGGGCGACAGTGACAGAAATACAAAGATCTGTGTTGCCTGGATGGGCACCCCTGCCCAGAGAATGTAGACAGCGAGATGGGTAAGAATGAGATGGATGACCTCAGGATGGTGATCCTCGCTTACCTTTCCTCCTCGTAGCAAGTGCAGATCTGGCACCTGTGGGCCAGTGTTTGAAAAAAGCATAAATGAACTTAAATATTCTCTAACACAGTGCTTCCTGGGATCTTTAGTGCATAACTGTGCTGCTCCAGGATCACTCACTGCAGGTGATTGTTTTAAAGTATTGGAATTCCCCCTTCTCCCCCAGTACTAGGGCCAGAACCCAGGTCTCATGCAGGCGAACAATTCTTATGGGGACCTGGGAGTCACAGATGGCACTTGCTGGCCTCGTCCATGTATGATCTTCGTTCCATACCCTGTGCTGTTGGCCGGCTCTCACCCCAGCTCTGAGATTTTGTAGAGCAGAGAGCTGGTGTTTCAGAGGTATGTTTTATCTCTGAGTCATCAGAGGCAATGTCGTTGTCCCCAGGGCATCCAGGTCATGCATGAGGTCATGGTGGAAAGCGTTGGATTTGGGGAGCTGGGCAGTGGCAGAATTGGGGTTTGTTCCAGCAGAGATTGGAGAGATTGGGACAGAACTGGCTGGGTGGTGACCTCAGACCCAGAGCCAGGGACTCCTTGCTCATCGACTCTTGCTAAAAGGCGTCGGCAGGCAGATGGTTTTTTTTTTTTTTTTTTTTTCCTTTTTCCTTTTTATCAGTACCGGGGATCGAACTCACACGACTACCTACTTGCAAGGCAGGCTCTTATGCCGCTGAGCTAAATCCCCAGCCCCCAGGCAGATGGTTTTGAAGTGCATTGCCAGCAGTGTGCTCTGTGTGTGTGGAGTGGGCATGAGGTCTGCCTGGCACTCCCAAGGCTGTTTCCGTCTTCCTGGGTGAAGAATACAGCCTCCTGGGAACACTGCCTTCCTCCACCTGAGGATGAGACAGTGATGCCCCTGGGAGAAGAGTAGCCATGGGGGCGATCTGCATGAAGCACTGAGCTCTGTGCATGCTGATTGCACATTGAAGCCACTGTTAGCATCATGGAGAACAGGTTGGACCACACCATGGGACAGCCAAGAATGTGGAGGCAGAGCCAGGCCTGGGTGGTGGCCCACACCCCTGATCCCAGGTCTCTAGGAAGCTGAGGCAGGAGGATCACAAGTTCCAGCTCAGCTCAGGCAAGTATAGTGAGACACTGCCTCAAAAAATTAACAAATAAATGCAAATAAAGAAGGGCTGGGGATAGAAGTCAGTGTGAAGACCCTGGGCTCACTGCCTAGTACTACAAATAAAATAAAATAGCACGTAATGAAATAAAGAGGAGAAGGAACAAACATCAGTGGCCAAATCGGATTCACTAGGAGAAAGCAGTACAGATCCAGAACATGTTACATGAGAAGTAACAGGAAAATAGTATATGAACATGCTAGTCAGGAGCAAGGACATTAAAGTTACTCAAGAGTGTACTAAAAAGAAAGGAGTATTAAATAAGGAAAAAACAGAAAAGCACGGAGCTCGAGCACCATTCTCAGCATGCAGCAGTAAGCCTGGCTCTCAGCAGCTGCCCCAGTGCTAGGAGTCCACGTCCAAGTCCTGAGCATGGAAGACTCGGCAATGGCCCAGGTTGGTGGACAATGCTTTGTGACCCCTGTGCGGAAATGAGGAGGTGCTTGGAAGTGAGGGGCTGCGGGCTGGCCTTGTGCTGGCAGACGCACAGGGCACTTCAGAAGCCTTTGCCATGGTGCTTCCTGCACCTGGGTCCTGACTGTGCTCCTGGAAGGACCGAATGGGGCCAGCAGCTTTGGGAACTGTGGGAAGTAGAAAGGGACTAGGACACCTTCACAGAAGCAGCTGTCCTTTAGACACTTTGGGAATCGCTGTCCCCGCTTCATGTCCTTTGACTCATGAACCTTGCTGCCCTCATACCCCCTCCTGATGTGTTGCTGTGTCCCCTCTGCTAGATGTTGCTTCCTTCCCTTCCCTCCACTCAGTGTCAGCTCTTGTGCCCCCCTTACCACTATCCCCCAGGGCTGAACCCTGTCACTATAACCCCAGATCTGTTTCTTCTATTCCGGCACTGGCCGATGGAGAGAGAGTACTGCTGTCCCTGGCACTTGTGCCACAGACAGAGAAAAGGAAGGAGTGAGTCCTGAGCTTCCGGCTTTCTATTGGCAGGGTGGAGGACCACGATGACCTCATGCCGATATTTATGCGCCACGACACCGTTCTGAAGGACACGTATGGCGAGTACTTCCTGGCTGAGCTGATAGAGGCCCAGGACCAGGAGAACCATGCTGTAGTGTGCGAGGTTGGTGACTGATCCCCGGGACTCTATTGGTAAGGGAAATCAGCTCCCTGGCTCCTGGTACTTCAGGCTCTGTAGAGTGTATGGAGCTGTATCCCCCCTGTCCTTGACCTTTCAGGTGGCCTCCAGGCCCCCCAGAGGTCGGGGCTTTAGGCTTCATTGTCTGGGGACCTCTGAATGCCCAGGCTGCCTGGCAGGTTTTTGCTGAATCTCTAGCGGTAGGGGTTAAAGTTGGGGGACAGGGAGTGGTCTTCTAGGGGTGGTCAGGAGGATTTCTGAAGGTCCCAAGAGGTCAGAGATCACAAACAACATTCTGCTGACGGACAGACTTTGACTTGAGTGATTTTTTTTAACATTTATGTTGATACAGTTTCATACTTACAGAAAATTTAGAAGTACCTAGATTTCCTAAATGTTAGCATCCTACTCTATTGGTTTTGTCACTCTCTTACTCTTCCTAATTTATCTGGATTAAGCATATTCTAATTAATTTGAGAACCATTTGAGAGTCACACACCTCATTCCCATTTACTTCTAAATAAATTCAGTTATCAAAGTTGAGCAGTCATGGCCCCTACTGTCTCGCCTGCAGACCTTATTTGGATTTTATGCATAGTCCTGATGGTGTCATTGTGGCCAAAGTAAGTCCAGGTCAGTCATGGCAGTCAGGTGTCCTGTCTGGCGAGGGCCTTTTTTTCTTTTTTTTTAAAGGAGGGCATGTTTATTTATTTAATTTTATGAATACACATTTTCAGTACATGATGTTTACATTTATATTCAGTGTCCTTTAATCTGGAATGTCTCCTTGGTTTGTCATCACCTTTCATGATAATGACATTTTTGAAGGAAATTTTGTAGAATGTCTCTTAATTTGGGTTTCTTCAATGTGAGCTCGTGATTTAATCTAGGTTATATGTGATGAAATTTTGTTGAATTAACAGCTAATATAAAAATTAGGAAAGTATATACAACAACAATTAGAATTTTTAGCTTTTCTGACAAGTCTGAAAACCTGATATTTTGGGCCTAAAGGTCAGAACCTATACTGTTGTGTTTGGTGTGGTAGCCCAGTGGCCCATGTGCTCTAAGAGACAGAGAAGAGAGCTAATGAGCTGTACAGGTGACCAGGGGCACAGGGCTGGTCCCAGACTCTCTCGGCCCTCTGTCACCAACGCCACACAAGACACCCACCCTGGGGTGCTCCCCCCCCCATGGAACCTCAGTGCTCAGTGGACCCCTTCTCTGCATTTGCCCAGCAGGATTTGTAAAGAAGTCCCTAATTCTGACAGTCAAGCCTCCTGCACAGGGGTCTGTCCTTCAGCAGGCCTGGTGACTGTGGGTCTGCTGCCACCGGTCTTCCTGGACAGCAGCGTGGGGGCAGACCTCCCTCTCCTGCTTTCCACTCAGAGCTCTGGTGTGCAGAGTATGTTGTGGTCGGGGCTGGGGATTTAGCTCAGCGGCATAAGCGCCTGCCTTGTAAGCAGGCAGTCGTGAGTTCGATCCCTGGTACCGATAAAAAGGAAAAAGACAAAAAAAAAAAAAAAAAAAAATTGTTCAGAGTATGTTGTGGTCATGTGGGGATTGCCAAGATGAAACGCTTATTCCATAGATCCAGTATGCACTAATACAAAAGATGCAGAAAAAGAAAGAAAAGAGTAGAGAATGCTACCCATGTTTATTGCAGCATAATTCACAGCAGTGAAGATACAGAACCAGCTGAGCGCCTGTCAGGAGATGAAGAGATAAAGGAAATTCGGTGCCCATACTCGGTGGAGTATTGTTCAGCTGTAAAGAATGGAATCATGCCCTTTGCAGAAAAATGGATGGAACTTGAAATCATCCTGTTCAGCAAGATAAGCTGGAAGCAGAGAGACAAATGTTGTTTGTTTTTTTCTAAAGTAACATCCAAAACAAAAAACAAATACAACAAAAACCAATGTAGAGATCGGGAAAGTAAAAGGGAGACTATTATTAGATAAGAGGAAGGGGGCGGGGCATACGGGATCATAACTGGGGAATGGATAGGATTCGAACATGGCATGAAAATGCCACATGAAACCCAATTATTTTGTGAAATTAGTATGTAGTAATAAAATATATTTAAAAAGTTGAGAATGGTGAAATAGAAATATTTGTGGTTTCTGCTCAGTGGTAGGAAGAAACTGACTAAAGATCAGTTGTGACTTTTGAGCCCTCAGAATCATTATGGAGTAGGTGATGACTGGTCAGCAGTTGAAATTTCAGAGCTGTGAGGAGCTGTCTTCTCTTTTCTGTTCTCATGTTTTCCCTCTCTCCCTCCTTTCCCCCCTTCTTCCTTCCTTCCTTCTTCCCTTTCCCTTCCTTCCTTCCCTCCTTCCTCCCTTCTGTACTGGAGATTGGACAACATATGTAGTGTGAGATTTCCTCATTCATCAGGGTTCCTCAGACTTGGAGCACGTGAGATTCACCTGGGAGGCTTTGAGACACCCCCATGCCGAAGACCTTGGGTCCAGGACACACAGAGAACTCTTCTAACAATAATGAGATGAATAATCTGAATAAAATATATGGAAAAAATTTGAAGAGATATTTCTCTAAAAGAAGATAAGTCATCACTAAGCACATGAAGAAGTGCCATTCATTATCTTAAGATGTCAAAATCATTGGCCGTCATGGAAATACAAATGAAAGCCACAGTGAGTTAGCTACCACTTTATGTGCACTGGAGTGATTTTAAGGAATTAAGTGATTTTAAGGACAATAGCTAACCATTGGCAAGGATGTGGAGGGATTGGAGCTTTTGTCCTTGGTTGGTGGGATGATACAGTGGCGTAGCCATTTTGGAAAATAGTCTGGCATTTCCACCAAAAGTTGAATGTAGAGTTAACTTCCAACCAAACCCTTCTGCACTGAGAACTGAAAACACATTTCTGCACAAAGACTTGTACACAGCAACGTTATCCATGATGTCCAAAAAGTGGAACTAGCTCCAAGGTCCATTGACTGAAGGACAGTGAAACAAAGCTGATGGGATATCCTTCAGTGGGAGATGACTAGGCATAAAAGGGCCAGGGACAGGATACATGCTTGTGTTGAACATTGAAAATGTGACACCAACGGAAAGAAGCCAGGCAGAAAAACCACAAATTGTACCATGATCCAGCCAACTAAATCAACCGTTTGGGGTGAAGCATAATCAGGATTTTTAAATATATATATATATATATATATTTAGTTATTTAGTTATTTATTTATTTATATATTGAGACAGGATCTCACTGTGTAGCCCAGACTGCTTCAGCCTGGCTCAGCAACCTCCTACCTCAACTCCCAATGTCTGGGAAGACAGGTGCATCCCAGTGTGCCTGAGCAGCCAGAGATTTTTCAGAGCTCCCCAGTGATCCCAGGTGTAGTACAGGTGGTGAGCTGCTCGGCTCCATGCAACAAGAGCACATCTGATGAAGGGCAAGGGGAATCCGGGCCAATGGGGCACTAGTCAATAAAGACAAGGACTGGCTATGAACATGAGACTTGCAGGTAATACATAGAGTTTTTGTTTTATTCTTAGAATGTTTATCTTTTCGTGTTTAGGTTTTTGCCTAAACATGGAGACTTGCTTTCATGTGTTCTCATTCAGCTGTTAGGTCTAGGCCAGAGGGAAGGGAGGTCAGCAAGTGACAGTTCTGAAAAGCCAGGTCTCACAGCTGGATAGAGCTCCTGGGACTGGGCCATGTGGACCCTAGTGCAGGCTGTCATTCACGTTAGCTCTCCAGGCTAGGCTTTCACTTCCTGGCCACAGGGTACTGATTTCCCCAAGCCTGTTGCTCACGTGCTTGGTGACGCTGCTCTGACCTCTCTGCCTAGTCCTTTGTGTCTCTTGCTATTTGCTTCACATCTCTAGTGTGTGTCCAGTCTGAGCAGCACCTCATGCCAGAATCTGCAGGCCCAGCTCAGGGGTCCCCCTTCGCCTTCTCTTATAAAGCAGAGGGAGTTCAGCCCAAAGTCTGCTGAGGGCCAGGCCACCTCAGTGTCAGAGGCTGTAGGTTAGGACAGGGATGGGACAAAACTCCAGACTGGGAGGCGGGTCTTTAATCTGAATCCAACCTTCTCTAATGCCAGAAGCCCCTGCGAGGTCAAGGTCAATGCTGTTCCAGCCCTGCCAGGACCCTGTCCCTCAAGGCCAAGTGGAAGTGCTGAGTCCATTTCACTCCAGCTTGGTGGAGTAGAGGTTAAAGTCTGAGGAACTCCGTAAACTTTAAAAACAGCCATTATTAGAAACCTTAGATAACCTTACAGTGTAATAAGTTACATTTGAAAAGCTATCAGATGCTGGCAGTTTATCACTTGCAGTTGTTTTGCTCTTGTCAGTGCTCTTGAGCCCGTTCGTCCACAGCCTCTGTGTTGTGGCCCTAATATTTAAACACATGCCAGTGCAAGTCTCTTTCCAACTCCATGTTTAGTGACATCACATGGGAGCTCGGGACTGGCTGGGATGAGCATGTCGGTAAAGTAGCAAGCACTGGACATCCGGGCTTTTCCCTTGAATGCTGCTCCTGCCTTTTACAGTGCTTTCAATCAGACACGTTGGACAGAGAGGACAGAACAAAGCACCCTTGTCTCTCTGTTTCCTGACCAGCCCTTGGCCCAGAGGGTCGTACTTGTGAACCTCTGAGTCAAGTAAGTGACTACTGTCTAAAGAAAGGTCTTGGTTGCAAGGACTGATGAGGTAGCTGCTTGGGAGGACCTTGCTGCAGGATCCTTGCTCTGTCTGTACCCTGGCTTACCTTGACATCTGGTGTTTACTCCAGGCAGGGATTTTAGGGTTGGGCAGTGGGAGGCCAAGGGTGGCTCCTAGAGACAGATGGGCAGAACGTCTGCTTTGGCACCATCCAGGGCATGGGCAGCCGTGGTCCGAGTAAGCACCACTGACCTGCAGGTGGCAGAGAGCCTGCCAGGTCAGCATGTGCTTGGCATTGGGAAGACAGGATCACAGCCAGCAGTGGCCACAAAGAGGACAAAACACCCATTGTGGACTCTTGTCATCTACAAGGGATCAGTGGCTGCCATCGGTTTTTTTGGGGGGGGGATGGAAATATAATTAATAAAGTACACATGTCTGTAAAGACAAGGCCTCACACAATATCCCAGCCATCTGAACTGTGTAGAGCCCCACAGGACAAGCAAGAGTAGAACGAGAAGTGTAGTCCTCCAGTGCGAGATAATCGAGGATGTTTAGACAGGAAAGAGCCAACAATTGGCACCTTCTTATGGTGTAAGCAAGAAAGTCTGTACACCCCTTCACCTGTCCGGAAAACACAGGTGACTTGAAGATGCATTTGGATACTTCTGCCTATGTGAAAACAGCATGTCTCACAACAGTGATTTGAGAGAAACCCTATTCGAGGGGCAGCCATATCCACCACACACCCCTACTCTGTCACCGTCCCTGAGAGTGAACTTGGGTGAATTATTCCAACGCTGCATGAGTGTCATGATTATAACAGGTTGCAGATTTGGAAAACACTAAATCTTTGTTCCTAATGGCAAAACATGTTTCTCTCATTTTCATCAGAATGTGTGATCCATGCCATTTGAAATCAAATTCCAAACACAATGAGCCATTAGTGTAATAGCTCATTACTAACAGTGGTCTTATAAATAATACATTCTTATCATGCACACACAGCTCGCCGTGAGGCCAGCAAAAGGTATTGCTGGCCATGGACATGTCCCTGAGCCAGCGCGGCTGTGGATTAGCAGGACATCTCCATGTGAACCAAGATGGATGCCAATTTTCCCTGCCGGGACCAAGGCTGGCCGTCTCCTTCTGCACATATGGTAGATGGATCGGTTAATCAGCGTCTGCTGAGTCTTGGGCCTAAAATTACAGAGAAGCCAGACAACTGCAGCGACAGAGCCTTTGTTCACCAGTGCAAACAAGACAAACAATCACTTGTTATTTGGGGGAAAAATTAAAATGTTTATTTTGGACTTTCATTAAAGTGTCAATGGCTTTACAAAACAGCTGTGTAAATCTGGCTTTTACAGCAAGTATCATTTTTGGGGGGTTCCTGTGAAGAAAAGAATATTCATGGAAAAATTAATTTTTAAAAAATTCCTCTTGGATTTCAGGACTAGGGAAAAAATAAAGAGCACCTCGAATTTATTTTTCAAACCCACGCTTGAGAACAAATGGCTTTTCATTGGAAGAAGAGAACAAATCATTTACTATCTAAATTCTTTTCTTTGCCATCTAAAAGATTAAGCATTCATATGGGTTGATTTTCTTGTTCAGGATATTAAAGCATTGGCTACTAGCTTTGGGCACTTAAGAAAAGACACTGTACCCCTCAGGGCAGGAAATCTGTGACAGTAGAGTTTTACTGTCCAAATGGGATTATCTCTCAAGAAATGAAGCCTGAATACTTGAAGGATGGGACACAGTTTGTACTGGTTTCTGTAAGAACAGCCAAAGTAAAAACAGCCAAAGTAAAACATTGATAATAGGAAACAGGGAGACAGTTCTCTTGGTTATGGGAAGAAGGCCAAGAGCCTGGGTGGGGTGGGCTGGGGTGGGGGGCATAAAATGGTTTAAGGTGGTTGTGGAAACATACCAGTGACCCACAGGCAATGTGGTCTTCCTATGGTGCGAACATGAACCAAATTATAATAATGAAACTGGCGAAAGGGGACCTAGAATTGGGAGGGAGGGGAAAGGGAATAGAAAGAATGAAGATTTGTTAAGTACATGAACCTACTCCCCAAGATGAATATAAACACTGTGTACCAAATAAAAAAGGTCAGAGGGTAATCAGCCAACTAGAATTTGCTTAAACCCCACTTCATAATCAGTAGGAATTTGGGGTGTAAAATGTAAAGGACTGTACATTTTTTCTCTTTAAATTTTAAATTCTCTCCTTGCAAGGAAGATAGGACACATGAAATTATTGGAAGGGCATAGTAAGGAATTTCAGTCACAGTCATCTGTCAGTACAGAATGTGGTAGAATTAGGATCTTTTGTTAATTTGTAACATTTTAGAACCAGTAAGAGGTCCATATCACCCAGTTGTTCAGCTTCTCTCTCAGCTGTGGACATGTCATCAAAGACTTCTGATTGTGGGGTTATTGGAAGAGCGATCCCTGTGTGTGTAGAGGAAAGGCACAGAAGACCTGGGTCTCTGATGGGATAGCAGGAGAAAGATCCCAGGAGGCAGGTGACATTGGTCAGGCAGGACTCTGGTTAAGGGCGAGGGCAGGTGTTAAGTTGCAACTGCATCTTGTCAAGAATTCTCAGACGACGTCCCTGAGCTCCTGGGTGCCCCAGGGTAACCAGAACATGTCTGAGGACACTCCTGGTACCACATGCCAGCCCCTTCTCCCAGGAGGCTGCATGGCAGTGTCACAGTGAGGTCCCATCTGCTGCAGTAACCAGGCTTCTGGGTGTCTCAGGTGGAAGGCGTGGCCGTCGGCTTCATGAGTGTGTGCTCCAGAGTGAATCTGCGGCTGCTGCATGAATGTTTCGACCTGGGGCCTTTCCACGGATTCTGCATCCCACACCCCGAAGATATCCTGGAGCCTCCCAAAGAACCCAGAAGCGCAGGTATGGTGGCTACTCAGGGGCCTTTTGGGGAGTAAGTTCACACCTTATGTACACAGTGCTGTTGGCCGTGGAATGGAGCCAGATAGGACATGTTTTGTCTCTGCCTTCAAATTTCCTCAAAAAACAATTCCCAGGGGCAGTGCCACCTATGCCTGATAGTGGGCTCTGATAGTGTATAGAAGTGACCAGTGTGGCCAGATACAGCTTTGCTTTGAGGCTCTGGAGAAAATTCCAAATGTGCTGTGAGCTACTGTTACAGTTTTTTTCATGAAAGTCTCAAGTTACAGGAAATATAATTTCTCTAAAATATGAACTAAAATTTGTGTTTCAAAGGAGTGCTTGTTGCTGTGCCTCGTGCCTTGTATTTTTGCTTAGCACTTTTTCCATTTCATTTTAGCCTTGTAACTTGGGAAGGTGACATTCTTTCCATTTTATCCCTGCCTCAGCTCATCCAAGGGTCTGAACCTCCTCAGGGACTGATCCAGGACCCAGACCCCCTCTCTCTGCCTCTGCCTCATGCATATTAGGCAGCCAGGCGTTCTACCACTGAGCTCCAACCCACCTCACGGCCAGCTTTGGCTTGGATGGCTTTAACCAAGACTTCCCATGACGGGTCTGCTGCCTGGATGCATGATCGGTTTGTTCATATTGGTCGTTTAGTGAACAGTCACTTCAGTGATTTATCAGAGACGCATTTGTATGTGTGTGTGTGCGTGTACATGTGCTGGATAACCTCCTCTTGTCAGAGTCTTCACCACTGTCTTTGAGGGCTTACCAAGTACTCTGCCCAATATGAAAGCACCTGGAGGCCACTCTGCCCAATATGAAAGACGAGCAGGAAGTTCATACTCTGGGAGCAGTCTTGCCTCTTCAGTTGGGCCATGCTTGCCTACTGGTCCTTCATCTGTCAATTTCCAGATAGATAGTTATACCTGAATCTTTGACTCAAGGGCTTTGTTAGGGAACCAAGATGAGCATTCTGCTGCCCTGGTCTTTTCCTGCCAGCCACAGAAGCACTTATTTTCTTTATACTACACAGATTGGAGTTAGAGTGTAAATACCCCATCTTCCTCATCCCTCAGGCGTTTAGGCTCTGAGGTAGGAGTTTGGGTTTGAGTTCCAGTTGCCCACGCAAAGCGTATTTTGTTGGTTGGCTTCCTTTTTCTGTTTCTCACTCTCCTCCTGGTGCTTCCTGGGATCATCTCCCAGATACATTGCTTGTTGCCAGATCTTTGGCTCGAATACTGTCTTTTACAAATTCACAGCAGCCTCAACCCTTCCAAGCAGAATGATGTCAAGCTTTAATGGTCTTCAGCTGATACAGTAGCTCTCCTCCTCTGGTTTTTTACATACTTTATGGTTACTTTACTGTCCAACATTTCAGTCTTATGCATTGCCATTGACTCTAAAATGTTTAATTAATTTAATGTTTAAATTAAAAGTTTAGTATGATTTGATGCACATTTAATTTTCCCTGATTGACAAAATCTGTTCATTTTGCACATGTAACATTACACTTTTATGAATTTTGTTTTTTTATATACTGAACCTAGGGTCTATGTTTTAACTCGTGGGAACAAGTTTTAACAATCCAGATTTTGTCCCAGATATTGAAAAACTAGTAAAAATGTATTTTTTATTTAGAGGAGAATTTCCTTTAGAAGTCATGAGTTTCTGAAATGTTTGAAGAATTCATGAAGAAATAGGAAAACATTCTGGGAAAAAAAAGGGCTTTCTGCTTGTGGGAGACGGTACTGAGGTATAAAACCCTTTAAATGTTGAGTCTCCAAAAATGTGCTGAGCCACATCAAGATGTTCCATATGCCTGGCAGTTAATGAATATTCTCCTCCAGTGACAATAAAATGGCTCAAAATAGTATGTTTCTCCATTTGGCCTCACTGCCAGCCCTAGGTGGCGTCTGCAAATCAAGCTGTGTCTTTTGTTAGCTGCCTCATCACAATAAAGATTTTGGAATCAGAATTGAGCTGGCAATTTTCTTGATGATGCATAAGGCAAAATAGGGCACAGCCTGTGTTTCCGCAGCTGTACTGGCATCGTCATGTTTAATAGTTAAAATAAAAAATAAAAACAAGCCAAAAAAAAAAGCCCCCAAACTTTTGTTCCTCATGTAAGCTGGCATGTTCTGGGCAGCACCAATCTGTTTTAGAAGACCCCTGTGAAGTTGGGGCTTGTAAGTCTTATTACGCACCTGGGGTCCACCTTACAAAATCTCTGCAGAACTTGATGTGCTCCTTGCTAGGGAGAAATTTAATTTTGTGTAACAGAATTGTGAGATTTCAAAAGGATAATTAGTCTAGCTCTTGTAGCCATGCCATCCAGGAGAAGTATTGCTTATTGTACATTAAAAGGTCCTTCAAAACAGTAATTTTGGTAACATCTCCATCTAAAACAGCAATGCTGACTTTAAAATTATTTTCAAAAAATTACTCCTGCGGTCAGGAAATGTTGCTTCATGTCTTATTTGGTTTCTTTTCATTCAGCTTACACATGCTTCTTGCCTCCATTTCTTTCCTGTGTCAGACTAGGAAATAGCTGTCTGTGCCCGCACTGGAAAACCATAGCTAAATTCAGCCTTATCTGTATTAAATACTCCCAAGCCTTTTAGCTTCTTTCAGTCTCTCGCCTTACAGTTTGCTTCATAGTCCTGATTTCTTCCTATTTCACTTTATTCTCCTATTAATGTGGATTCCAAATGTGAATGAAACAGTGATCTGCAGAACAGAGCAGTATTCCTAACCATGTGTTTACATTATGTATCTAGAGCATTAATCTTAGCACCCAGTGTGTTCTGTCATTACATAACTAATGACCCACTAGGATTCTGTATATATTTGCTAGAGCTGCTGTAGCAAAGTGCTATGGACAAGGAGACTTAGGTGACAGGAGTTTATTGTCTCCCTGTTGTGGGACTAGAAGTCTGAGATGCAAGTATTGCAGGGTTGATTTTTCCAGGCCTCTCCCCAGGTAGCAGAGTGCTACCTTCTCCCTCTTTCTTCATCTGATGTCTTGGTTCCTTTTCTTTTATTGCTGAGACAAAACACCTGACACCAAAAATAAAGAAAAGAAAGATTTATGTAGCTCACAGTTTATGGAGGTTTCAGTCTGTAATCAACTGGCTCCAAGGGAAGGTGACATAGCACTAGGGCACACCTCGAGGTGGCAGAAGACAGCAAAGCAGCCAAAGTGGGGAAGAGCCAACCTCTTTTTCTCCCTTATATTGTACACAGACCACCCCTCTCCAGGGCAGGTGTAGCACTCACAAAATCTCTGTGTCCTCCTCTTGCACAGGATCAGGATGTTTACAAAGTAAGGAACCTGACTCTCTACTGAGTCTCTTAGTTAAATTCTAAACTTTTCAAGTTGACACAATGTATCAACCACCGTAACACCTGGCTTCCTTCTACCTGTCCCTGGCCAAATGCCCTCTCCTATGATAGAAGGATAACAGACATACTGGATCAGGCCCACCCTGGTGACCTCATTTTACCCTACTTACCTTTTTAGCACTCATTCCCAAACAGTCACAATCAGAATTCCCAGGGGTTAAACTTCAGCTTATGAATTTGGGGGTGGGGCAGTGTCTTAGTTACTTTTCTCATTATTGAGACAAAATACTTGACACCCAATGTTAATTAAAAGAGGAAAGGTTTATTTTGGTTCACAGCTTATAGAGGTTTTAGTCCATAATTGGCTGACTCCAAGGTAGGGTGACATTGCAGAAGAAAAACAGTTCATAGTGGGCAGAAGGCAGCAAAATAGAGAAAGTAGCAAAGAAGCAACTGGCCATGACAGCAGGCCTCTTTCTGTCCCTTATCTTCTATACAGGCTACACACCCTCAGGGCAAGCAGCACTCACACACAGAATGGGCTTTCCCATTGTCCATACCTAGAAGTGTGCCAAACCAGTCAATGGACTAATTTAGTGTTATAGTCAGGGTTTGCAAGGAGAACAATTACGTACAAGATACAGAATGTATAGTATTGTTTTATGATGGTCACCCAGAGTTAAATACAAGGAAGTACAGGCAATCTGTCCACAATACTGAAGACCTAGAAAATCTAGCCAAAGGCCTGGATCCCACAGCAATGTCCTGCATGAGTACAGCTGAAGACCTAGAGCCCATGACAGTGCTTCCCATGAGTCCACCTGGATTTCTAGAGCCCACAACAATGACTCGTGTAAGTTTCTTTTACAGATCTGCACTGAAAAGGCCCAAATGTCAGTGGTAGAAGTTAGAAAGTCTGCCAGTAGGGTGAAGGACTTGTGTCAGTAGATTGAAGGTTCTGCACTGGAGCCAAGAAGTGATACTCAAAATAAGGACCAGGGCTCCCCTGAGAAGTACCACAGCCATCCTCAGTGGCAGGGAAGTCCTGATCTCCACCAGTAGTGAAAACAGTTGAGTTCATATCAGTAAGCCGTCGTGACAAGCTTCTCCTGGAAATTGAACAGCATACAGTTTCCCCTCTGGAGTCGGGAAGCAATGCTCAGTGTAAGGACCAGAGCTCCTCCAAAGTGAACTGCAGCCATTCTCATCTACAAGGTCCCAACCTCCTCTGATGAAAATAGTGGAATTCATATTGGGGAAGATAGCCATAACAAGCTTCTCCAGGAGAACCAATGACTCCAAACACTTGCGAGAATCCACAATGCCTCATTCTTTCTCTCCCTATCTCCCTTTATGTTGGCAACTTTTCCCAAGTGGGCTATCTATGTTAGTACCATACCGATTTATTTCAGCTGGTATTAAATTGATTACCAGCTTTTAATCCATAACATTTGATAATTATACACCCTTTATCCCAGCATCACACCCTTAATCTTCGCATCATACACCTATGAAAAGATCCAGCCACCTCTGCAAAGCCCTCCCCCCCGTGATACATCTACTTTGGGGAGACATTTAGAGACAAGTCATAACAGGCAGGCAGAGACACATTTCAGCCTATATGCATGAGAGGCTCCGTGTATCATCCTTCTTCCTTTTGGTCCTTGTTCAGGTGGTGGTGTATGCTCCAGATAGAGGCTGCTTAATAATCATTTCTGTTCATACAATTCCTTCCCCTGCCTGTACCCATCCAGCCCTCTGTCCCCATAGGGACCCCTACGAGAGGAGCTGTGCTGCTTGGCATTCAGTCTCCTTGCCATCCCCTTCCCAGTAGGTGGGGGTGAATCCTGGATCCCTTGCCATATCACACGGAGTGGCCACCAGGTGCTGTTTCCCACTTGATGCAAGAGCCACCACATGTGCCACTTTCGTCATTGTGATTTGGGCATTAGCCTCTCATTCTTCCCCTCACCTGGGGTCCAGCAGCATTGTTCTTTGGTGTCATGTGGCCAAGGCTGCAAGGCTGTGACAGTAATACAGATGATGGCAGCAAACTGTTCTTTATTTAATGACACAAAGCCCAATATACCAACTTACACCCGTTACAATTTGATTTTTTTTTAAAACCACTGACTCTCTTTAGCACATGAAGGTAACAAAATTGCCTTCTTCCAAAGCTTTCTACTCTCACCAATTTTGGTTTTCTAGAATTAACTGTGTGTGTTTCAGGGCTTTTAGCAAGAGATGTTGCTATAACAAGTAGAGACCTCCAGACCAAGTCCAAATGGAGTTGGGTCTCTTTAAGGCCGACACCTAGACTACTGCAGAGGTTCTCAGGCCAAGTCCTTGACCTTAAAACCCAGGAAGAAGAAGGTGAGCCACACATAACTCCCAGAGCAGGCAGCCGGGAGCCCTGCAGGCTGGCTTTTTGCTTATTTAACAAAATCTGCTGCCAATTTCTCATCTTCATTCCAACGCTGCTTTCTAAGCCCTTTCCAGTGTCTTCAAAAACAACAGCAGCAACAAATGACACCCACTTCAGAATCTATTATTTTGCAGAGAGCAAGATGACTGGGACATGCGTCCTAATTCTTCTCTCCAGCACAGGAGCAAGATGCAACTCAGCCTTGCTCCCCAGCGGTGGGATCCATTATACAATGGCGTAGATACAAATGCATTTTGCTATGGGGCCTGGAGGTCTTTGAAAGAAAAGTGGCTTTATTTATATTTGTTATGATCATTATGTGCTGAGATTATTTTCTCAGTAGGTGATGTCTCTTTTTGCCCATACTTATGAAGCAGGGGAGAAGGCATTTAATGAATTTCAAGAGTGTATTTGACTGTAAAACACATCTCAGTATATTCACATGTAAATAACCCTTTTATTTGTTCTCTCTGGTGACCTTCTTCTTCTGGGGTAGATCACAGTTTGTTGTTGTTTTCCATTTCCAAATGGAAGGCTGAATGATAATAATGAGAGATTATGCAGAAAAATCCATGTTTAAAATAATGTTGATATGCCACTTGTATTGTAGGATAATTATAGTAATTTGGCTATTACACTATATGGAGGCAAGAGTTGGTTGCTAGAAAATGCAGTGGTAGGGGTGATTTGAGGGATTTTCATCCCAACTGGATATTTGATCCTGCTGACTTTTCTCTTGAAAATCAATTGCTTGACAGGTATACTCTGAATTCCCCCTTGATTATATTGGCTGTCAGGGGCTGACCCCATAGCATGGGGTCGCTGTGAGTTCTGTCTGTTTACAAAGGGTTTTTGACGACTTAAAATATCATGGTACAAATTTAATCTGACCAAAGCAACTAAGGAAGCAATTACTAAAAATCACAGTCTTTGCACATGGCAACCCATAAACAAAGGAAAATGTGTTAATTCTGATGCCCAACTTGAAGCCAGTGATTTTGCTTCTAGGCCGAAAGCCTCCTTCCCGCCGCCTTTTGCCTGTGTTCATGGTGTCCTAAGAGCTGGCCCAGCACAGTCCTGGACACATATTATGGTAGCATCTCAACACTTTCCCATCTTCTCTCAAAGTTGTGCCTAGACTCAAGTCTTTTTGAATCTGGTTAGGAAATTTGATTTTTCTTCAATAGTATCACTTAATATATGAACATTAAAAAAGCAGTTAGCATTTTGGGGATATAGCTTAGTGGTTGAATATGTGTTTAGCATGTGCGTGGTCCTGGATTCAATCCCCAGCATTAACAAAAAGCATTAGTATACAGTTGGGGATATGCATACTATGTGTATCCAACTCCATATAGAAAAATACTCCATCTTTTTCTTACCAAGTACTGATTTAAATCTACATGAAATATATTGAGCTGGGCATGGTGGCATAAATTTGAAATTGAAGCACTTGGGAGGCTGAGGCAGGAGGATCATCTTGAGTTCAAGGCCAGCCTGGGCATGTGGGTTCAAGGGTGGCCTAAGCTGCATAGAGAGACCTTGGCTCAAAAAAAAAAAAAAAAGTACATTTAATGTGTTGGAATAAAGAAACAAGAAGATCACAAAACTAATTATATGAAAAAATTATTATTCATAAGCATGGGGAAACGTTTGGCGTCTCTAAAAACAAATTACACAGTAAAACCCAAGATCTTCCTCTCCCTCTCTTAGCCTACTGAATCACAGATCTGTATTGCAGTCGGGGTCCTTAGTTCTGGGCCCTGCAGCAGCGTAAGTGGAGAGGACTGACACAGGCGGAGCTTAGTAGTGATTATAAGATCCCAGTAAATGTTCGAAGTCTGTGTCCTCCACTACAGCAAGAATCCCAGTACTGCAAAAAGATACACGTACAGAGTCTTCTCTAAGCGTACTACTAATGCAGAAAACAAAACATCAAATAAGTAAGCACATTTAGAAATCTAAAACTTCCCACCAGAGGGAGATGGCTCAGTTTATGATCATCCCCTGGAAAGATCAGGAGCAACCTGTGAAGGTTACACATGAGAAGGGAGACAGGCAGGCACGATTTTGTGTAGGAAAAAGCAAAAATGAACTGAGGTGTGATGAGTGAGAAACACTTACTGTGAAGAGCACAGGGAGTTAATGTGTCAAAATGACAAAGGTGACCATCACAAAGCGAGCTTCAGGGCAAGGCTTTCATTTTCTATTTAAAAAATCAAAACAATTTTAAATTTACAAAAAAAGTCATACGTACTTTTTTGAGAGTAAGTTAACAACATGACACTGGGATACCTCTGCACAGTTAGATGACCCATTCCTACACAGAGGGACCATTGCACCTGCAACCTCAAACATCTACCCAACCAGAAAACTTAACAGGGACGAGTTCCTGCCACCTATACCACAGGCCATCTTCACATCTCCCTGTTTGTCCCACAGGATCGCAGGTGTGTGCACCACATCTGGCTTATTCTTTGTATTCTAATTGCTTAACTCATTTTCACTCTTTCTCATTTTATTATACAAACATTTGTTGGAAAGAAAAACTTCTCCTTAACCAATTTAGACTTGGTGCATCTTGTTAGGTTTATTCCTAGGTATTCTATATTTTTACACTATTGTAAATGTCTTTTAAAAATATTTGTTTTTAAATTATTTGTTGCTGCTATGTAAAAATGCAACAGGCTTTTTGTATATTAACCTTATATCCAGCAACCTTTATATATTTACTTAGGATTATCAGTAGATTCTTATGTATTTTCTCTGAATCATGTATTGTTTTATATTTTATGTTATAATCAGTAAAAGATGAAAGATTTATATTATTTGAGGAGAAATCAGAGTATACAACTTTACAATTAGTATTCTTTTAATTTTTTCTTGCAATGGCTAACAGCTTAAGTGGATATGGCATTAACAGGTATTAAATCAGGAATTTTTTTTTACTTAATTTTTTTTTCAGTTATGTAAGGGTTAAATCCAGGGCTTTCACACTGAACTACATATCTCCAGCCATTTAAATTTTTTTTTTAAAATTTTGAGATACACTCACCACACTGCTAAGTTCCCCAAGCTAAGCTTGAACTTGTTGATCCTCCTGCCTTAGCCTCCCAGAGTTCTGGGATTGTGGTGTATACCACACACCACAATCCCAATATTGAACACCACAGAATTGAACAGAATTTGATAGAGTACTTTTGTTCTATATTTACTGAAATGATCATATAATTCTCCTCTATTGTTGTTAATGAGATAATTACTTTATTTGATTTGGTATTACTTTATTTGATTGGCATGTCAAATATTTTATTAATCCCGAATTACCCTTGACAGTTCGCTTCATATCATGCTAGATTTTATGTGCTAGGTTTGTTTAGGATTTTCATAGCTGTATTCATGGACAACACGGCTGGTGTGAGCTGTCCCTGCCAGACTTTGGAATGAGGTTGTACTGGCTGGATTGGTGATAAAAGAGAAATGAGAGAATGGTATCAATCTCTTGGAGGAGACCTATACCGTGGCACCTCTGTTCACAAACTCAGATATTCCCATGATTCTGGTCACAAACCAAATTGGATGAGAACTGAATCAAATTTCCCCATGAGGTCAACGTTGGACATAACCACTGAATTTGGTTTCGTTCCCACCCAACTCAGTTTGAGACTAGAATCTTGGGAAGAATGAAGCTCATGAACCGAGGTGCCACTGTGGTCTCATTTCAAGCCAGCAAGCTGAGAGTGCCGAGTGCCTTTAGTCCATGTTCCTCACCCTGCAGGGCCCGGAGGCTGCATGCAGCCCAGATCGGTGAGTTTCACTGAAAGCATAAAAAGAGGGCTCCTCTCTCCCATCTCGTGCATATTTGAATCATGAAGGACTTTACTATCAACCTCTTGCTGTGCATTCAGTCATTCAGCAAACTCTGAGCGTATCCCATTTATTAGACTTCCAGTAGCCTAGCCCAGTATATGGAAGAAATAATTTAACATCGTTCAGTGGCAAATGAACATGCCAACAGGATCACAGTAACTCTTTGTAAGGACAGAGCATTGTGCTAGTACCGTGGCAGACTGTCACCTAAGCTGTCTCGGGAAGATCAGCATTGACTTCATAGAAGAGAAACTTTCTGAGCAAAATTTCAGTGTCAAACTGGAGCTTTCGAGGTGAATAAGCAGGCAGATTTTCCTGCCAGAAGAAACCCAGTGCATGGAGTAAGAGGGTCTTCAGGACCATGCTGTAGAAGGAAGCACAGGCTCAGTGTTGGGGAGCAGCAATGCAGGAGTGGCAGGATAAGGAGAATGTGGGGTGCAGATTCCATCCTGCTCTGCCCATTGTGTGTGATGAGGGAGCCTGGACCCCTTCGGTCAGAGTATCACATGAGCAGCCTGCAGCTCAGGGGAAGAATTTGCAAATGCTGCTGCAGACAAAGATGAGGAAGGACAGATCCAGAGCAGGGACGGCAGGATGGACCTGGGAGGCACAGTGGACCACGAATGGAACTTGTTGTATTATTGTGGAGATGGAGGCTGGACAGAAGGAAAATATCAAGGGTGATTTCACAATCCGGGGGGATGCCAGAACCAGGTCATGAGATGAGATTAGTTAAGAGTAAATGGATCATTTCTTGGCTGTTGTTTTTGTGTGTTTTGTTTTGTTTTGTTTTGTTTTTTTGACTTAGGATTGCACTATTTAGTTCAGGCTAATCTTTAACTTGCTATGTAGCTAGCCTACTTTTGAATTTGGTGCTGATCCTCCTGCCTCAGCCTCTAGAGTTCTGGGATTACAGGCATGGGCCCCCACGTCCTGTGATGATTGTGATTTCTGACTTGCATGGGTTTGAGACTAGCCTTCCTAGTGGGCACTTGGCTGAACACTGCCTTGGTTCACAAACACTTTGGTTTGCAAACAGTTTCCATTTGGCAAAATTTTGCTTCTGCCCACGAACCTCTCATCAGGTAATGAATGTGACTATGGCTCCCCAGAATTGTGGAAGGAGTGAAATTTGTGAGCCAAATCTGCAAACAATTTTTATTTCTGGTATGAACTGGGAACTGAAATTTATTTTTTCCTCATGTGGCCAGTCAACACCACTGCTTATAGATTTATTCTTTCCCACTGATCTGAAATGCCACTATTAACACATACCAGCATTTCATAATGAGCTGGCTATATTGTGGGATTTTATTTTGTTCTGTTCTTGCCTTGACAACCCACTCTTTCACCTTGGCTTTATCATTCTTAATATTCAGCACAAAATTTGGCCTATTCTCTGTTCTTCTTTCTTCAAAATTTGTTTACTGTTTTAGGGGCACTTTATCTTATAAAAGAAAAATCTTTTTGAATTTTAGTGTATATTTAAATTATGTTAATTATAAAAGATTATAGGTTATTATTTACCCTAAATCCTTCACAGTGTATTATTTTACATTCCCTTCAAAGTGTTATTAATTTGCATTATTCCTAAATACTTCAAAATGCATGATTTCTATTAAAGAGTAAAGATCCAAAGTCTAATGGAGCATAATGCTGGTATAATCCTGGTACTCTTTAAGGATAATAATGAAAAATTAAGAATGCAGCATTAGCTACTGAGTCTTGGGAGGAGCCTATACTGGAACATGGTCTCATTAGCTTCGGAGTAACCCCACTTCAGATAGGCAGTCTCACTGGTGGGGAAACACTGGGAAATTCTGCCTTCATTCCTCCTAGAATCAGCCAAGAGTTTGGGACTTCCAAGCTACGGAATGGCACAAGTCATCAAATGCCAGTTTGAGTTGCAGCCTCAGACATACTTTTGGTTATTGTACAATACAGAAAAGCACAGCCTGTCTTTTCCCTGGATAGCGGGTCACACAGAGATCTCAGGGCCCGTTATAAGAATTAACTGTAATTAAACCTTCCAAGCCCCAGGGGAATCAGAGAGACAGAAGTACAGTGTCACCTCGCACAATTGTGCCACATAGCATCCTCTAGGGATGGGTGGCAGCTGCCTAACATAAACCACAGCACCTCGTGACAGTGCAGCCCAGGCAATAAGTCCTTGCTGTTGGTAATTGTCCCATGACATCAGACAGCCAAGCAGTGAAGTCACTAGGACTATTAGTTAATTGCAAATCTAATCCACCTGTTAAGGGTTTTTATTCTTTAGTGATTTCACTCTAATCATCAAAGAAATATATATGAAGTATGGATCTGCTTTTCTTTTGGTTGGGCTTTTTGTAGTACTTCAAATTAAAACAAAATATAAAGGAAGTATCTTTTAAAAAATAAAGTGAATTTTTCTTCTTTTTTTATTTAAAGAGAAAAATACCAAAGTAGTAAAAGGGTACAAGTAATACAGAATTTCAAGAAAAAATATACAGTAAGAAATCACTAGTTAATAGATTACATATTGTCATCTTAGAAACAGTTGTCCAGATTACAAAATTAAAGCATACAAAGTGGACATTCATACAGTGAGATTGCAGACAGTTCTGTTCAGTGATCCAACAAAAACTCAGTAATACGGTTTTCTATCCTACACACGTAAATATACATGCAGTTATATTCTTTAGACCACTTTCTTTTCAATAAAGTGAAATTTAATAGTAAGAATATATTGATATGATTGGTTTTTCATTGAAAAGTTTGCTGCTGAGGGAAACTGATGGTGAAAGTCCGAATAGATACATTGACTGGGCAGGGCAAGGAAGGAAGGTTCTGGGAGCTATCATTTTATATATTCTCTGAGGTTGCCAGGTGCAGAAACTTGTTGAGCTGTGCACATTTTCCTATGTGTTCCCTGCCAGCAGCAAAGTAAATTAATCTACCAAACTATGCTACTCTTAGCATCAGACATGCTGGAAACCCATAGAGGCTGTCTGGTAGATTTTGCAGGGCACAGGCATATTCAGGAACTTGAGATGGGGCTTTATTTCCCCCCAGGCCTCTGTCTTCAGGAGAGGGACTCTAAGTCCTCTTAGCCATTTTCCCATCATGCCTCATGTCAGGATGAGATTCTCTCTCTGTACCTGCAGCTTTATGTACCTCTCTGACTGTGCCGTGTTATGCCTCCCTGTTCTTTTCCATTCACTGACATCTTTTTTGAGAGGAGCCAGAAAGCATTCTTGATTGGGTAATTTGGCTTGAGAGGTGATTGCAGGGCTGTCACTGCAGCAGGCACTGGAAGATTGGGGAAAGCAGGCAAGGAGGAAGCAGTGAGGCCCAGGCTGCCTCTGGCTGGTGTGTCTGAGGGGCAATTAAACCCGAGCTGGCTGTGGGGATCCAGGTCCCCTCTTGTGTATGGGTGGGGCACCCCAGGCTGCTCCATGGTGACATGCAAAGATCGAGAGCCAGTGTCGCAGGGGACCCCTGACAGTGCACTGGACAGGCTGAAGGCCAGTTGGGCATCCTACAATGATCTCCCAGATTGCCCTGCTAAAGAATGAAAATAGAAAGAAAGGAAGCAGAGAGAATGTGGGAGAGAGACAGAGAGCAAGTGGGTAGGAAAGAGGAGGTAGAAAACCCTTCTCAGAGAAAATGGGAATATTTTCTCCACTATGCTTTTAAGTACAGATTAAACACATGAAGCCCACCCTGATTAGTGACTTTCTAGAACATATGAAACAGTAATGGCAGCTCCAGTTCTTGCTTAGGAAGCAGCAGCTTGTTGCTGCTGACTGCTGTACTTCCACACTGAGGGAAAGCAGCCCTTGAGTGAATCCTGGGCTTTGGTGGCATGCACAGAGCTGACTGTGGCCCCTTCTGCCTCTGTTTTGAGGTCATTCCAAAGCCTGCGTTCAGGAAGGTGATAATCAGGGGCCACTCACATAGGGCTCTCCTGTCTGGTGACCGTTCCTCCCTCATGCCAGGCCCAGTTTGATCACCTGGGCAGGATCCAGTCACATCCATCGCACAGAGGAGGACGTGGAGAGTTGAGAGGGAGTCAGTCTGGGGCCCCAGTGGCAGTGTGGGCTGCAGAGACCAGCTCTTGTCCCTCTGTGCCACCCCAGACTTAAGTCTTCAGACTCACTGCAGTGTAGAAACTCAGGCCATGCTGTTTCAGTCACCTGCCCTGACCTTGCCTTGCTCCTCTCACAGATGCTGCGCTCAGGGCAGATAGCCAGGGTACCCAGAGGACAGCCGAGAAGCCCCCGGTTCCGGCCTCTCCAGAAGCCACAGGGAGCACCCAGGTGAGGAGGGTGTCGCATGCCTGGCGTGGGGATGTGGCTGGAGCTGCTTGTGATGTCAGTTGCTGCTGGTCTGGGGTTGTCCCCAAGGCAGTCCATCACCAGGTGTGGGAAAGGCCACCCAACAGTAAGGATGAGTGAGTGAAGGCCTGTGGTGGACACTCAGGGGCTCCAGCATGCTGCAGAGTCTCTACCCTGTTCTACCCCACACTGTAGCTCAAGAGGAAACTGGGACTCTGCAGAGAGACCTCAGACCTGTGCCTACTCAGAGGCAGTGGCCTGTGTTCCTGTCCCAAGTGGGCCTTGTGCATGACAGGACCCTGCCACATCTGTCATCAGCAGCCCACTTTGTGGTCCTGGCTGGTGAGGGGGAGACCCCCCTCTCCCTGCCCTAGCAGCCTGGTGCAAATAGGGCACAGTATCTGCTGCCTCCCTGACCAAGGGAAATCTCATCAGAAGGGTCTAGAGCTGGCTGTGGGATAGATTTGGTGAGGGGCCCCACAATCCAATCATCATTCTGTCCACGTAGCCTTTTGACAGCATGTAGGTTCACAGTAACATAAAAACATCCATGCCCATTTTGTGTCCTCATATATTCCCATGGGGCTTCAGCTTGTGTCCCCAGGAACCAGTCCACATGAGTCCCCTCCTTTAAAGCTGACTTCAGCTCTAAAGGGGTGGGGTGGGACAGGAAATCGGACTCACCCCTGGGGTGACATGGTCAGTTTGTGCCACATCAATCCTGATGCATGTCCCTCAGCTGCTTAGCTGGCCAGAACCTATCCCTTGCCCAGGTGTGCCTGGGGGCAAGCCATGGGCCATCACATCCTGTCTGTAGTCTCTCCTGCCTTTTCCTTCCTCCACTGGTCAACTGGTACAGAAGGAAGTTCAGGAAGGAAAGCAGGGAGGAGCGAGGACCTGAGCCTCAGCTCCAGGTCACCTGATTGTCCTCACAGTTGTCGTGTCATATCTAAGGGGAAGTACATGCTGGCCCCCCACACCACGAAAGGCTCAACCCACAGTCAGCTGGGCGTTGTCTCAGGTGCAGATCTATTCTGTGCATGGAGATCAGGTGTCACAGCCACAGCTCTGTGCTGAGGGATGAGGACACAGCTGGCACCTGCAGGAGTTGTGTCCTGAAAGGGAAGGGAGGGGGCCTCTGCTGAAGTTAGGGAGAAAGCATGACATGGGGGGGGGGGGGGCTGAAGGGCTGAGGGAAATGAAACTGGTAGACAGTTTGAAGACAAAAGCACCAGGAACTAAGATGGAGTTAGACACTGGCCTCACACAATCAGAAAGTCACTAAAATTTATGAAGCACAGACATTTTCCCTCCTGTCTCTAAAACCAAAGACAGAAATGCCCAGGTGCACCTCATGGTCACTCTGGCTCTTCCTTCCTTGAGGAATTTCCAAGCACTGCACAGAACAGGAGAGACCTGCCGAATTCTTGAACAGAAGAGGCCAATCTATGAATCCGATCTATGAGTCCATGGAGACTAAAGCACTACAGCTTGAAGGACAGAGTAGCAGAGAACAGAGAGAAATGTCATTAGTCTGAGGGGACCACTTTTGAGTGTGCAGCTGAGGACTGATCAGAGCATGCCTCTGGAAAGCTCTATAGTCAGACTGAGTGAAGAACTTCAGAAAGGACTGAGTTAACAGTACCCAGTGCTCAGGCAAGGCCAAGAATGTAGCCCGTTCCTACCCTACCCAGACTGGAAAATCTAATGACTCCCATGGCTTTGGGGAAGAGTCTTGCCTTCATTGTGGGGAATCATTAACTCCAGAAAAGGCACTACTTTTGTCCTCTTTAATCTTCAAAGCAAGGGCCAGAAGGTTCGAACTGTTTCCACATAGTTTAACCATCCCAAAGTCCAAGCGTATTTGTAGGGGTACAAAATTATCCTGTCCTCAACTAGGTAAACTTCACAATGCTTGGAATCTAATAAAAATTATGTGCTCAAATAAAAGGGAATAAATGATACATAAGGTAGAGATAAGCATATCAATTGAAACAAATCTAGATCTGAAATAGATGTTAGAATTAGTGGGTTTGAACATTAAAACAGTTCAGTGTATCTCTACTTCATATGTTCCAAAGGTTAAATAGATACATAAAAACATAAAAATGCTCCAAATAAGACTATAATATATAGCTGCAATATATAAATTGAAAAAAGCACTGGAAGAATTAATAACAGATTAGACATCACCAAGAACAGATTAGTAAACTTGAAACACAGAGAAATATTTTTTCCAGAAGCTCAATCTATCAATAATAGCCCAACCTCAAGGATGTAATATATACAGCCTATGTAGAAGAAGAGAAAGATTGGAACAAAAAGATATTTGCAGAAACAATAACCAAAAAGACCCCCAAATTTGGTGAACAAAGAAAAACTAACCAAGCAATAAAGAAGCTCAACACCTAGCATGAGAAGTGGGCACAAAATTGCCAAAGCCATGACCAGAGAGTGAGAAACTATTGATAAAGAGAAAATGTGAAGAGCAGTATGGGTGAGGTGGAGGGGCAAGCTGGGGATAGAGTACACACAGGACATTTGCCAAACTGGACCATGTTGGAGGCCCTAGAGTGTCTTGATGAATTTAAAAAGACTCAAGTCATCTAACCCTTGGTGTTCAAAAGACATTACAAGAGATACAACTGGAAATCCCTGCTCCTCCTGCCTGGTGGAGGGGCCTTGGAGAGGGCCTTGGGAATCCCTACTCAGAGTCGCACTCAGGAGCATTGATGGGAAAAGTAACTGAGTCAATATATACAACTTAACTCAAGGTTGCTTAAACATAAGAAAATCAATTCATTTCACCATATTAACAAGCTAAAGAAAGCCCATACATACATTCTCATATATGCAGAAAAAGGTACTTGCAAATTCAACATCCATTCCTCGTAAAAACTTCAGAAAACTAGGAGTAGAAGAGAGCTTAATTTGATAAAGGTTATTTTTGAGGAACCTACAGCTAGCATCATGCTTAATGGTAAAAGGCTAAGTGCTTTCTCCGTAAAGTCAGGAGTAAAATGAGAATATCTGTTCTCCTTACTTCAGTTCAAAACTGGATGTGTACACTAAGCCAGTGCAGAAAGACATTAAAAGAAATAAAAGGCATTGGATTGGAAAGGAAGAACTAAAACAACCTTATGTTCACAGCACAGTTGTCTAGGCTATTAGTACTAATATATATTTAACAAGTTTGTAAAATACATACAAAATTAATATGCCAAGCTCAACTACATCTCAGTATGATAGGAATGAACAGTCAGAAAATGAAATAAGTGCCACTTAAAAACAGTACAAATATATGAAATATTTGGAAATGAATCTTATGAAAGATGTTCCAGACTTGTACACTGAAAATTACAAGACATTTGTGACAGAAATTAAAGAAGAAATGAATAGCAAGACATCTTATGCTTAAACACTGAAAGACTGGATATTTCCAAGATTTTAATTCCTCAAATTTATCTTTAGATTCTGTGAAATCTCAATGACAGTATGAGCCGGAATGATTATGGAAATGAGAAATAATTGTTTCCAAAGTTCATATGGAAGTAGAATGGATCCATGATATATAATATTGCAGAACAACTTTGAAAACAGGCAAAGTGTAGGATTATAATTGATTTCAAGACTTATTCTGAAGACTATTCTTGTAATTAGGACAGTGTAGAATTACTGTCAAGATCAACAACTAAATGAGTAGAATAAAAAATTCCCTTGTAGACTATTGGTTTTTGACAAAGGTAGGTGATACTGCAGAAGAGAACAGTTGGTCTTTTCAGTAAGTGGAGCTAAACTAATTGCATTTCCATATACAAAAGTTTTAAATCTGAATCCATGACTCACCAAATGTAGAAATGAACTACAAATGGATCGTAGGCCTAAATGTGAACTCCAGACCTGTTCAAGGAGAAGACATTTGTGACTTAGGGTCAGGTGAAGACTTTTTAGATGCAAAATATACATAAAAGATACAAAATAGTACATAAAAGAATAAATGCTAAATTAGACATCATCAAGATATAGAACTTTTTGAGAAAATATTTTTAAGAATATGAAAGAAAGCCGGGCGTGGTGGCTCACACCTGTAATCCCAGCACTCAGGAGGCCTTGGCAGGAAGATCGTTGCAAGATCAAGACCATCCTGGGCTACAAAGTGAGTTCAAGGCCAGCCTGAACTGCATAGAGACCCTGTCTCAAAAAGACAAAAAAAAAAAAAAAAAAAAAAAAAAAAAAGAATACGAAAGAGAGACTAGGAGAAAATATTTCCAGTTATATATCTGACAATGTAGTTGTTCCCTTAATATTTTTTAAAGCTGTAAAATACCCTAATAAAAACAGAGACAAAAACTGAAACAGACCCTTTCTAAATGGAGACATGCTACATGAAATGACACCCACGTCATTAGTCACTTAGGAAATGCAGATTAAACCCACAGTGAGACCTGACTGTGCCCCTACAGGAGTGACTACTACTAAGATGGGCCATCCTGCCTGGTGGAGGGGCCTTGGAGAGGGTGTGGGAATCCCTACTCAGAGTCGCACTCAGTGACAGAAGTGACAGAAGGAATGACCCCCTACTAACCACAGCAGCATAGGGAGGTTTCAAACCAAATGTGCTAAGAGATGTGGAGGAACAGTCCTCCTCCCCTGCCAGTACTGCATGTCTTCTTTCATATAAAATCCCAGAAAACACTGACGAAGCCACAGCAGCCAAGAACAGATCGGGGTTCACCTGTTGTCCCCAAGCTGCCAAGCAGCAGGCGCCAGAGCCACATGGAAGCAGGGGAGAAAGGCATGGGCTCTATTCTGATGGGGGCGATGTCATACTTTCAAAAGGTACATTTTATTTTATTTTTTTATTTTATATTTATTTTTTTTTGTCTTTTTCCTTTTTATCAGTACCGGGGATCGAACTCACAACTGCCTGCTTGCAAGGCAGGCGCTTATGCCACTGAGCTAAATCCCCAGCTCCAAAAGGTACATTTTAAATATCTGCACTCTATTGTATGCTGATTATACCTCACTCAGTGAAGCAGATTTTTGAAAAAGCAGTGCAGCTGTCTAGTGATGTAGACCAATCAGAGAAATGACGTCATAACTAACACCCTCAGGGAAAAGGAGCCCTCCCTGTGCTGCACACCTGCCTGCCACCTGTCAGTCATCCACCGTTAATTGATTGACCCATCTGTCCATCTTTGTTCTCCCTTTCCATCCTTATTTTATCCTCCTAGCAACCTTAGGGAGTAGAACTGTTTCTGTCTCCTTTTTCAGTCAAGGAAACTGAAGCTCCTTCCCTTCACCTCCCAGCCTGGGTTTGCTGCTCTAGAGCTTGGGATCGGGATGCCATGGGGTCCATTAATTTTTGTGTCTCGCTGTTGTCATTTGCAGGAAAAAGTCATGGAAGAACCTGAACCCCTCTCAGAAGCCCACAGTGAAAATGCCAGTGAAATACAGGTAGGGTGTACTCAGAGCTTTTGCCTGACAACTGGCCACGCCCCAAGTTCAAGCTGACCCCTAAGTCTTGAGCACCTTTTTCTTCTCCAGACTCCGCCTCTTTCTCAGTTCACACCCAGTGCCCTTTGGACCCACTCCACAAAGCCTCCTGCTTCCTGTGACCCTGAAGGTGACCCCTCCCCAGAGTTTGGATTAGCGTTATGGATTATACATTATTTGTGACAATTTCAGTAAATACCCCTTCTCTTCCTCCCCTTGCTGAAAAAGAAAATGTTTTGCAGAGGCACAAGGTTTGCAGGACTCTATTGTAGCATGTGCACACATGTGAGTGTGTACACACACACTCATACCGTGCACACCTGAAGGTGCTACATGCCCTTCGCATCTTCCTCAGGCTCCAGTGCCTGCCCCTCCGGATACTGATTCCAGCCAGGAGAAATGCATCCCTTCCAGGGAATCCCTGGCTTCCCTCCACCCACCCGTGTTTTGCATGTGGCCCTTGGTCAAACTGACCGTGTACACTCGAGGCGCCCTCCATTTCTGCCAGAGCCAAGGGGGTGGCCAGGTTCCATGGCCCCTGCACAGGCTCTGTCTTCTCCAGGGAGTGAGGTGAGGCTGTGGTTGTCGGATCAGACATTGCCTTCCACAGTGCTGTGTGCACCTGCGGGGTCCTGGTGATGGGCAGCAGACTCCATGTGTTGTCTGGGAAGGGGACAGGGCAGTCAGGTTCAGGGTGGCCCTGGGACACATGCACTGATCACTGACTGCAGACACTGGAGGTCTGCTGGAGGGCCATGCGTGTGGCCACTTTCCTCCCAGATTCTGAACAGTGAAGGAGTCTCTGCAGAAGTCAGCCAGGGTGAATGTTTCTCTCTCTCTCATGGCTGCCACTGGGTTGAAAGGAAAAGCCTGGAGCTAGAGCATGGAGGGCAGACCCTGCAAGAGCCCTCTGGGCTCATACCCCAGGAGGGGTGAGAGCCCCTCAGCTGCTGTGGCTATGCCTGGAGGGAGCTGAAGCCCTTTGCCTCTGGAGTGTTCCGCATGGTCTTCTGTGACTTCAGCAGGATGCAGCCCTGGCGTGCTCGATCTGGAAGGACTCCCCTGAGTTGGTAGTGTCTTCTCCAGTGGTCCTTGATGGCCCAAACAAGGATGTGGGGGGTCAACCTGGCAAAGAACCTTTGGGACTCTGACGGCTTCTGGGTAAACAGTGAGGCTTCATCTCCGAGTTCATCTCCTGACCCTGCTGGAAGAAAACACTAAAATGACACAAATCCACAAAGGCGGCGAGACAAAGAAGAGTTATTGGAAGATAAGCACTTTAAAAATATTTGGAAACCAGAAAATCGATGGAGGAGTTTACAGTGGCTTAGCCCAGGCAGAAAGGGGAAGGGGGACAATGTAAGGGCGAGGATGGGAGCTTTGGCTGAAGGAAGGCAAGGCGCAGGGCTGCACACAGCCCGAGATGGGGCAAAGCAGAACCCCATTCCCTGCCTGTACCACTTAGTTCATCTGCTGGACCCTAGGGAAGCAACCTGGTGACTGTTTTCAGAAGTCAAGAAGAAGAAGAAGCAAGCTCAGGCTCCTGCCAGTGGGAGGCAGTGTGGTGAGGGCATGCACAGTGGTGGGAGGAGTCCTGCATTTCAGGGCTGTGGCCCTGCAATATTGTGTCACTGTGGTCCAAATCACCACAGGCTTGGTGGCTCAAAGTGGCACATACCTGTATTAGTCTAAGGCTCTGGTGGCTAGGAGTTCAGAATGGCTTTGCTGTTCTGATCTCCACAGAGAGGGGCTTCTGAAGGAGTTGGGGAGAAGATTGCCTTGTTTGTTCCACTTCATGGAGATGCTTGCATTCCTGGGCACAGAGCGCTCTGACCCTAACCCTGGCCCCACTAGTCCCCTGCCTCCCTGTCGTGAGGACTCATGATACCTGGGGTTCGTGTGATACCCCACGTACTCTCCTTATGGCAGAAGCCCTGATGGAATGGCATCTGCAGTGTCCCTTGACCCTGTGAGATAGCACGCCAGGGAGTTCAGGAATGAGGGCACATACCATTGGGGCCACTTCTCTGCAAGCACGGGTTCCTGTGCAGCCACTTTAGAACCACGCACCCCAAACCTGACAGGCACAGTGGGGAGGCTTCAGATCACATCACTTGGGATGCTGTCCCCACTTCCAGCCCCTGCCAGTTCATCCCACAAAGTGTCCTCCTTAGCCAGGTGCTGCTGCATTTTGCCTTCCACACACTGTTGCCTTTTGGAAGCTGGACATGGGCTCCAGTGCTAAAAGGACCTCAGCTGGGAGTGAGAAAAAGCACTTGGGAGCAGGAGCTATAAGCAAGGCGATGCTGCAGGCTGGAACTGCGAGTCTAGATGAGGCAAGGTGGGAAAGTGAAGTTCACAGATCAGTTCCGATGCCCCATCACTCAGAAGTGATACTGTCCAACATGTGGCAAATCTGATGAAGCCCATGAAACAACAAAGGAAATCAAGCAAATCAAAGCAAAGTGTATGAAAGAAAACAATCACATTGTTCTACTGTGTTTAGCAATACCGCAATACCCTGTCTTTATTAACAATACATAGTCAAATAACACTTCCATGTTCACACTAACATAAGTACTGATGTAACTTTAGGCTGTGATATAATTACAGTACTGGGGAGATAGAATTGGGGGAGAGGAAATCCACCCACAACAGCACTATGCAGTAGGAAGTTTCAAAAATGGATGAATTAATTCATCAACTAGCATAAGTATATTACTCAGAAATGGATAAATACCCACAAAATGAAAACATTGAAAATGCCTAATAGGGCAGGAAACTGAGGGAGACAGGCCTGCTGATGTCCTATACGTTTTAGGGCTAATATTATCTTAATTTTTACCATATGCATGTATGTCTTTGATTTAATAGAACCCAAGAACTCAGAATGAATCAATTTCCCCAAGTGGTAACCCCCTTCCAGGTGCCCCTAAAATCAGGCTCTTCCTCTTTTGACTTTACCACTACACTAGCCCAACACCAGGTAAAATTCTTGTGCACAAAATCCCAGTAGGAACAGTTTTAGGGGGCAGAGCTGTTTTGCTGATGGAAGAGTAAGTGTGTGTGCGCCTGTGTGTGTGTGTGTGTGTGTGTGTGTGTGTGTGTGTGTGTGTGACTATAGTGCTCTAATTTCTACCCAGTGATGTAGATTAAAAATATAGATCCTCTATCAAAGGCCAATGGCAAACATTTATTTTCTGACCTTTGTGGGAGAACTTGTCTTAATAGTTTTATAAGTTCTGAATCTCATTAAGACCATTCTGTGTGTATGTGTGGTATGGGAGATTGAACCTACAACCTTTACACAGAGCAACCCTTGTTTCATTTTTTATTTCAGGACAGGGTCTTGCTAACTCACGAAGTTACTCAGACTGGCTCAAACTTGTGATCCTCCTGTGTCAGTCTCCCAGAATGCTGGGATTACAGGCCTGGGTGGTCACACCCGGCTTCATTAAGAGCATCTTAATGGCCAGGCTTACAGTGAGTTTGTAGGTGAGATGGTTACCTTGCTAGGAGCAGTGCGAAGTAAAGATGATGCAGCCGCCACCTCATGAGCCTGCCCAAATGAGCAGGACTCCCCCTGGAGCCTTCTTTCTCCCTGCCATAGGACATGGATAAACTCAATCTGCTCTCCCACATCACTGAGCAAGAATATAATGCCAGCCGCTGGAGTTTAGCATCCATCCTGCTGCCTGAGGAGCCGGGCCGCTTCCGCCCAGTCTACAGAGGGGACGCCAGTGTGTTCTGCATTCAACTCTTTTGTATCGATGAGAAGTATGAGGCAAGGCAAGTGCTGGTCTCCTTGCGGTCGGTTAGGGTCAAAATTACCTGTGAAGTTGGTGGCCCAGTGCTTTAATTTTGCAGAGCCAGTGTTTCTAAGCCTGGCACCCCACGTCCACATCTCTTGGGGAATTTTTCCAACAGTGGAGTCTTAGGCCTCACCCAGAGGTCCTATCCATCAGATTTGGGTGAGGGAGCCGAATGCGGGAATGAAAGCTGCAAGGTCTGGGCTCCCTGCATCACAGTGGGGATCTAGAAACTGGCCACGTGCTGCTCCCCTTCTCTGAAGTTCCCAGAGACTTGGAATTTGGGTTGCTTCCTACCTGGAGTCTTTGGTTCCAGGTGATGGAAAACCCCATTGAAATTGACTTTGGGGAAAAAAGATAGAACCATTACTTCCCACAGCTATGGAGGAGTCCAGTTGTGGGGCTAATTTCAAATAGGTTTTGAGCTCAGATGTAGCTGATTGAACCAGGGACTGGCCTTCTCTCCCTGCATCTTTGTCTTGGTCCTCTTCAGTGGCCTCAGCCTGGGGCCATGTTTGCTGACTGTGTCCAGTCTACATGGACATCTGGTGAAGGACACTCTGGTTCGGTCTTGCCAGCCAAAGTCCCACAAGGCCCAAATGGAATCTGCTCATTCTGACAGTGACCTAGTCAGGCCTCAGAATGGGCTCAGTCGCCTTCCCTGAGCCCCACCCCACACCTGGGACAGCAGCCTCACCCAGAGATCAGTGAAGAGTGCATCCGTGGGCAGCTGGACTGCCTGTCACCCTGTCTGCCCCTCTGTGTGCCCAGCATTCAGGTCTTGCCCCCCCCCCCAATCCCCAGTCTGGACCTGGACCGCTACCCTCCTGGCCCACAGTTTGCATGTCCTCTAGCACACCAGCTGTCCAGCAGCTGCCCAGGACAGTCCAGGGAGGAAGGAACTGTCCCATGTGACAGAGACACACTGGAGTACTTTAGGTGACCTTGCTCAGGGCCGGGCATGATATTTTAGCAGACATTTTTGAACATAGCTCCAGTCTCCCAGGCTCCTGTAAACAACCTCATGCTTTTCATTTTTAACCTTGAAGCTTTCAGCCTCTGTGGAGATCTTTTTTTTTTTTAATCAGTATTAGGGATAAGAACTCACGACTGTGTGCTTGCAAGGCAGGCGCTTAGCCACTGAGCTAAATCTCCAGCTCCCTCTGAAGATCTTGAAGCTTGAAAAGAAAAATACAAAAAAATTCAAATTATATTATAGGGATCTAAAAAGCTTACTTGTACAGCCCTAGTAGACTGGTCTTAATATTCCTTTCCCCTGTGCATTTTGATATGAGTGAGTCTAGATGTGACTTTTGGATTTTTAAGCAGAAATTTGATGATCCAGTGTGCATTGCCTGTGAATGTGAACAGAAAGTTGGCCAGAAAATCTTTTGCATATGAAAGAGAACAAGAATAGCCTAGAACCTACCTATATTGAGCAGAATGGCACCTGCATAATGACTGTCTTTCCTGTGGCTTTTTGTATTTTTGTTTTGAGATGAGGTCTTGCTATGTAACCCAGCCTGGCCTTGAACTCGCAGTGATCCTCCTGTCTCAGCCTCCTGAGTGCTAAGATTATAGGTGTGAAGCACCATGCCTGGCTTCCTGTGATTTTTCAAATGTGCAGAGATTATTAATTGTGATGACAGTAACTTGACCAACAAAATACTGCTGACACATGCTACTGTGATTTATATTCTGCTTGACACATTCTGACTTGTGATAGGCTCATCACTGCCCAAGCCAGAGAGAGCCAGAGATCTCCTCAGATGTCCCCCTGCTCTGTTTGTAAGCAGGCCATTAACAGTGTGCCCTGCCTTGTTTACAGGTCGCTGGATTTTATGAATTTCGTCTTCAGTCTCTTTCCTGTGAGTACACGCTGAGGTTGGGTATTACCATTGGTTTCATAGTTTGGATACAGTGGAAGGAAGTAAAATTCTACAGTTATTGCCCAGGCATTTACTGAGCTCTGGGTGCTGAGGTTCGAGCTGCTTCTGTGTCCTGAGGATAAGGTTAGGAACTCTTACACATGAGAAACATTGTCATGTTCAGTAATTCTTCAGTTACGTGCTCTACATTTTCTTTCAGTGTACAATTCCTTTTAGGGATAGCTTTGCTGCTGTTTTATTAGACTCACATCATGATCGCAGCATAGGAAAATTGTCAGCGATGGTGCTAGGGTGAATGACAGTATGTACTTTTTCCACAGTCACTGAGGTTTTGTGTCAGTGAGGAAAGGGCGAGCTCCGGAGTGGCTTCCAGGCTTGCTCTGGGCCTGACATGGCGCTGGTGGTGTGTGGAAGGGACCGATCACACCTGTGTGCAGAGTGCATCGCCCATCTGGGGTATCCTGACCCTTCTCTCCTGTGGGCTCGGTGTTGTTGGGGTGCAGCTCCCAATCTGCCTCTTCTCACTTTGCTGGGAGGAGGAAAAGGGGTGCCAGGTTCCTGTGGCTGCCACAGTGGCCACTCTTCATGTGGCCAATTCCAAGCCCAGTGTTTCCTTGTACTCTTTCTACCATGGCAGGAATAAACACAGTTCACTTATATTGTCTAAAGAACAGGTGATATTAGGCTTTGTTTCCTCATTTTTAAATATAATGAGGCCTTGTAATAAGACAATATATTCTCTAAATTAATTTCTTTGAATTAACTTTAAGGCATTTTAGAAGTTCCTAAAGCAACATAGATCACCCCCAACAGAGAATTTACAAAGCTGGTCTTCCCCAATTTGCTTCAAAGAAATTTCACTAAGTTTAATTTTTAAAGTCCGTACAAAGGCAGATCTTCAGTATTATAAAATAACAGCTGAAGGCAGCAGAAGACCTGTTTACTTTTTTAAATCCTATTTGATTTTGAGATATGAGGAAATAGGAGCAAAATACCTTCCTTAGTACATCCTTAATCCTTCCAGTCCAAGCTAAAGCAGCTCATTACAGCGAGGCTCCCTTCCTGAAGGAAGCCCACCGAGACTTGGCCCCCAGCCTTATTTTCAGCTTGAGTAATTTGCAACCTGACTCTACAGTTTCCCAAAAGGAGTGGTGTTATTTTGCCAGAAAGAAGGAAGATAAGGTCAAATAATGATTCACTCCCTTTGGGTTGTACACACATCCCCAGGGCTTTGGATTAGTGTGAGTGATGCCTTCACAGGGCTCACGGGGAAGTGAGGTCCCAGAGGGACAAATTAGCTCTGGGAAGAGCAGACCGCTTCTGCAGGGACCTGGCAGAGGGTCAAGTGGCTGCAGGGAACAGAAGCAGCCCAGAGCCGCCCAACTGTAGACACCACACGACCCCGACAGCCATTGCCAGAGATTTGGTGGCCACATGAGCCCCAGGTGAAAGGGGCCAGCGACCCCTATGTTAATAACCTGTTCATCTCGCTTGGTATCTCCACATTTACCATTTCAACACATGATCAAGGTGACAAATTGTTTTTATTTATTTATTACTTTTAAAACAAATGAAAAAAGGAATGATACAGAATTTTTAAAAAATAGGACACTAACATTAGTTAATGTACTGCATATCATTATCTTAGAAGCAGTTGTTCAGGTTACAAGATTTAGGCATGAAAAAATGATCAAATAAACACTGAAAGCACAAAGTGACAAATTATTAATGAGCTAGTTTACATTCTTTCTCTCACTCCAAGCCTTTGAAAGCGAGTGTTTATTTTATATTATAGCGCTTCTCAATACAAGTACTGCATTTTCATCAGAAATACTTGATCTGGATTTGAGTCTCATAAAATCTACAGCTAGATGAAGAAATTCACATACATTGGGATGAGTGGGTTCTAAAATCAGTCAATTTTGATCATACATAATACATTTTTAATAAATGGAACCAAACACTAGTTTTTAGATTTAAAGGAAGTTAGGCTGAAAATTTGGCTGCTAGTCAACAGCCACATTCCAAACGCTCATCAGTTGGATGTGGCCATAGCTACCATATAGTACAGTGGAGGTCCTGGAGGTAGTGCTGATCGAGAAAGCAGAAAGTGCAGGTCAGGAAGGTACCCGACAGGACATTTGGACCCACCTGTCTCTGCAGCCTAAACCCATGATCAATAACCCAGACTGTGTGTAATCAGGATCTTAGAACCAGAGGGCCTGACATACCTCTCTGACACCTCAAGGAGTGAGGACAAGGCCTATGCCAGGGCACTATGCTGCCTCATTGGTTCAATGAATTCACAAGAATAAGCGTTCTTAGCCTCAAAGGCCACTTCCGTCAGACAGCTATCCCAAATAGGGGCTGTTGTTTCTAATGTTCACTTATTCAGGGTTCAGTCAGACTCACAGCTATTTTCTCCATCTTCTTATAATTGCATGTCTCTGAATTTTGTGTGATTACTTTTGAAAATATAGGAAACTAATTGAGAATCTTCTTCATACATTTTGCTTCTATTTTCCTTTGTGCCATATAGCAGGAACATGTTCAATGATATATGCTTCTTGTGCTTCTTGTGTGCCCTGGCTTTTGATCACACTAGGGCAAGAACTTCTGCATCATTTCGGTGCCCCAACTTACCCCTGAGTTTGCCCTCATCCAGAACTTCGTGAAGGTCATCCCCTTTGATGACTGCACACTCCAGCATGACCTCTACGTCTTCCACCGGGCCGGGCTGTTCAAGTAAGTGGCTACATGTTGGGGCACATGACAACCTGTAAATTAAATAGAGAAAGGAATCTGGAGCTCCCTGCTGTTTTAATTTAACAATTTATTTTAAAGAAAGCTTTTTATTAGTAGGGGGCTTGACCAAGTAATCTGAAATAATATATTAGAGGAAGAGTAGTGCTGAGAAGAGCTGTGTCCTGTCAGATATTAAAGCATAATGTAGGTCATAATCATCAAAATAATGTCTTATTGGCTGATTCTTTGGGAAGAACAATGTAACAGAAGAAACAACCTCACCATAGACCCGATATACTAAGACTTCAGGGTATGAATGTGTGCATATGGTGGTGCTTCTGCTCACGGCCTTAATTCATTCCACCATTCTGGGGGAGATGGCACATTTGTGTTCATGAGGGAAAGATGGTACATGTTCATTACCCAGTGCAGAGTACATGAATGAAAGCAAAATTTTGCCAAAGGCTTTTGTTCACCAACCAAATTGTTCAGAACGGAAACATTTTTGAACTGAGCCATTTCCGTACATGTGCAGAAATGCCTAGATGGATGTCACAAGAGCAAGAAAAGGACTATTCTGCAAATGATGGGACCAAATAAAGACCACAACCTTTTCATACTCTAAGGTAAAATAGATTCAGAGATGACAGAAGAGTTAAATGTAAATATTGAGACAGAGAATTAGAAACTATATCCTCAGTGCTAAGTTTGGTGCCAAGTTCTTGGAGTACATCAGTGAACATCACACCGGAAGAATCTGTGCCTTCTGAAGGTTATAAACAAATGTTGAAATACAAATGGTGTGTTTAGCATGCACAAGCAGCTGCGGTTAGTCTCTACACACCTCCCTGCTCCCACAAAATTATGAAAAAAAGCAAGATACTTTTTTGACTATGGAAAGTTTTTGAACCACCAAAAATAAGTCCAATGCAATTGAATAACAAAAATATTATAAAAGGTGGCCCAGAGCACCACGGATACATTTGAGCCCATGAATGGGTTGGAAGGAGAATCTCTTTCCTCCTGTGGTTTGTACATCCCTTGTATTCCTCCTACCCGAAGTCAGGAAAAAGGTCACATGACCCTGTCTGACCACAGAGAGGCTGGGAGATCTGTCAATAGCTGCTGGCTGTATGTCCAGTAGGAGCTCAGTGGATTTGGATATCAAAAGGAAAAAGTATCCCATAGAATCTGCACATCCGGTTCTTATCTTCCATAAAAATAAAGGGAAGCTCAAGCAAGTTCCTGTTTGGTGTGCTTAAGGAAAGCAGGACTGACTGTGAGAATCGGGGAAGAGGCTGACTTCTTTTTGGTGTGTGTCTGCTTGTTTTATCTTCAATTTTTCTTAACTAATCTTTTCTGAGAGCAGTTTTAGGGTTACAGCACATGAGAAAATAGTTCTCATGTAAGCTGTACACAGACCCTGCCATCACTGACATCCAGCACGAGAATGGCACATTTGTTGTAACCAGTGGGCCAACAGCAGCTCCTCAGAGACCAAAGTCCATAGTTTATGATAGGATTCTCTCCTGGTGGTTACAGTCTGTAGGTTTGAACAAGCATATAATAGCATATATAAAGACACCATTATAATATACAGAATGTTGTCAGTCATGGTGGCACACACGTATAATCCCAGCACTCAGGAGCAAGGGGGATGGCTGTGAGTTTGAGGCCAGCCTGGGCTACATAATGAGTTTGAGGCCAGTCCAAACTATAGTGGGACCCTGTCTCAAAAAAAAAAAAAAAATACAGAACAGTTTGACTGCTGTTCATCCTTCCTGCCTCTCAGCCTTAGCAAACTGCTGATCTCTGTACTCTCTCCATAGTTTTGCTGGAATCATCCAGTGTGAACCCTTGCAGATCAGTGTTTTCACTTGCTGTAATGTATTTTCAAGATTACTTTGTGTCTGTTCATGGTTTCATAACTCCTTTATCTTTAGCACTGACCACTGCATAGAATTCCACCATACCGTAGTTTATTTGTCCATTTATCTACCAATGGACATTTTGGTTGCTTGCAAGTTTAGGCAGTTGAGAATAAAACAGTTCTAAATATTCAGGTGCAAGTTTTCATTTTATTTGGTTAACTACAAAGGGGTGAAATTTCTGGACATAGGGCCAGTTTGTTTACTTTCCTAAGAAACTGCCAAACTGTCTCAAAACATAGGCAGACTGTTTTGCATTGAAACCAGCAATGAATGAGAGTTCCTGTTGCTTCACAGTTTTGTCAGCATTGCTGATATGGACTTGGATATCAGCAGTCCCAGCACACACAGAGTGGCACCTCACCATGGTTTTAAATCTGCAGTTCATTGTGCTGGATGATGCTGAGCAGTTTTGGATCAACAAATCTCAAATGCTTCCTTCCCATCTATTTTCTTTAGTGGGACATCTACTCAGCTCGCTTACCTATCTTAATTAGGCTGTTTCTGTATGTTTTTTTCAAAAAAATCACATGACTGAATTATATCTGTAATAGAAAGTACAATTAATTTGCTATCCACTGAAATTTTAAATTTTATTTTATTATGATTCAAATACTTTTTTAAGTTTACTTAAACTTTAAAGTAGAATGCTTTGGTGACATTTGTTTCTGACTTGGGGTTCTCATTCTGAATAGATGCATGGGAACCTCAAGTGCTGACAGGGAGCACAGGACCTAGGACAAATCTTTAGTTTGGCTGTAGGAGTGGTCTCATCATTACTTTTTTTTTTTGGTCCCAGAGATGGAACTCATGATCTTACACTTGCCAGAAAGATGCTTGTGCCACTGAGCTAAATCCCTGGCTCTCTCTATTATTTAATTCACATTTGTTTTCTCCCACACTCTTTTCACTGTAAGCATATATTCCTGTTGCTGGAAAATGCAGAGGAAAGCTTTGCAGCGCTGAGACCTGCAACTTTCTGGGAATTACTCCTGGTTGCAGCAGGGCCTAGTTTTCCAATCATTTTCAGCTTCATCCTTTTAATTGCTGCATATAAATCAGAGCAAATCATGTACACCAGGGTTCTTTTCTGAAAAATAAAAGATTTACCAGCTGAAATTGTTTTTGTGTCATTTCTCCAGGGAGTCATACTTTTGTCCCCCTTGGCTTCTGCAGCCTCCTCAGGAGCCTCCTTTCTTAGCCTGAGTGTCAGCTGCCCATCACCCACCACTGGGCTTTCAGCCCTGACATTCTTGGGCTCCTCTGGGTGCCGCTGCTGTCTCATGCCTTTTCCAGGTCAACAAGGTAGGCAGGGTCCTGAAAAGGAAGATGCCTTCACAACCTACAGGACATGATGTGACCTACAGGACACAACCAGTCAGGACATGATGCTGGGCCATCTTCCCAAAAACTGAATCACTCCTTTAATTCTTGACACTAAATTCTTGGCCTAACAAGGAGCTTAAAGATGCATTGTTAGAAGTGGAAGTTTCACCTGTCAGGATTGTCCAGCTCTCTGTCCAGCTCTTGAGTGGGGTATGAGGTCCTTCTACCCTCTGTTCTCTTTTTTTTTTTTAATTATTATTTAAAGAGAACGAAACAAAACAGTAAAAGGGTACAAGTAATACAAAATTTCAAAAAAGAAAATCAACAGTAAGAAATCACTAGTTAATAAATTATATATTGTCATCTTAGAAATAGTTGATCAGGTTACAAAATTAAGCATACAAAGTGGACATTCAAACAGTGAAACTGCAAACAACTGTGTTCAGTGATCCAACAAAAACTTAGTAATATGATCATATACCTTATACACCTAAACATACTTGCAATTGTGTCCTTTAGTGCACTTTCTTTTCCTCTCTTTTTTACAATAATTAAACATATTTATAATATTTACTTTTTTGGAAGAGAATAAAACCAAATGTTACAAAACAAAGCAAACCCTCTACTGTCTTAAGGCTGAGACTCATGACTAGTCTTGGTTGGTATTGTCATCCAAATATTGTAATCCCTTTCCTCATCCTCCTCGTGGTCTGGGAAGTTATATTTGTAATCCCATCAAAATGTTGTTGGAATCCCGGTGAGTTAATTCCAATCTATCACCTCCAGTGCAACCCACAGCAAGAACAAAGGCACTAAGACATATTTATTATTATGAACAGCCAAAGAGTCCTAAGTCCCATCCAGGTGAGAATTCATGGACCAAACGCCTGCCCCAGTGCCTCACCCAGAATTTATTAACTTGTGAAGAAGGGAGTGGCTTGAGGATGAGTGATGGCAAGGATGGTGGGAATAATTATGTGAGTCTGTGAGCTGGGCTTAGGTAGGAGACCAGAAAGCATCTCTGCAGTATGCAGAGAGAAGGGTATGCAGAAAGACCAGTCTGCATAACTCATTTGGGGTAGCATTTGAATGTTTAGGAGGCTCATGCTTCAGTGTCTGATTGTAAACTTTTGTGCCCTGGGAAGTCATGGTCTCTCATTCTGAGGCTCAAACCCAGGCTGCCATCCTGCTGTGGTCAACCATTTATAGGCAGAGACAATGTGAGGAAACAGGAGACTGTTGGCTGGCTTCAAAGATTGTAGCCAGCCCTATTTACATTGCTTAGAGCCAATTGAAAGGGAGAAGGAAATAGCTTAGCCATCTCTCTACATATCAGTACATGGAGATAGGGCTCTGTTTAACTGATGCAGAGATGATCGTTCTGCATTTAAGAAGAGCCTCCCAAATGGTCTTCTATAGTTGGCTGAGAGAAAAGAGTAAAGCCAGACTGAAACGGGTCCTACAAAGACATGGCGGAAAGATGGCCTCACACTTGCACATTCCAGAGATGTTTGTAGTTTTAAAATCTGATTGTGCTAACAAATGAATTTCAAGGACTCCCGTGATGCACACGGTGAAGTTCAGAAATGTGAGTGTGGAATGACCTCAGAAGAGACCATAAGTTACCACAATGGCCCCCAGCATCAGTGCCTAGGATGTGGCACCACCTCTATGGGGCCCTTTCTGTGGCTCTGCTACCCTGAGGGATGCCAGGATGTTCTTGTAGTCAGCCTCCTGCACCGACACCTGCCTCTCAGCAAGGGAAGGAGAAAGGGCCAGGTGCAATAGCCAGTGCCCTTCGTGAGTCAGCGTTGTGCAGCGAAGCCTGTAGGATGCCTTCCGGTTGTGGGCACTCACACTGGCTTTTAGCATGGAGGCTGTCCGGCAGCCAGCTGGCCCTCATGTTGAAGGAGCCTGTCTGGGATGGCCTGGCAGCATTGCTGGCCATTGTAGGCCTCAACATCTGATAGCGTCTGCCTGTTTGTACATGGCTTCTCGTTTAAGATCATCTCTTCTCTACTCGAGGACAGGTCCTCATTTTATAGATTCTTCCTTCAAGCAGAATCTGTGGATTGCTGCAGTGCCTCCACTGAGAAGGGGCAAATATGCAGTCTCAGGCCCTCCCCTGGGCCTTCTGCATCTCAGTCTGCCCAGTAATCTGTTTTGCTAACAGGCACTTAGGCTTATATGCACGTTTCAGCTCCAGGAGTCCTCAAGCATTTCTGGTTTTTATATTATTTGGTAGAAAAGGATCATTATTTTCTTCCAAATACAGATTTTCTATAGTCATGTCAATCATGCCTACTTTAAACTTTTCATTACCTTGCGATCTTTTGGTTCTTTCAGTTCCTTCTGTATTGTACTAGTGAACCCATGTGTGGATATGGACTCCCCCTAACTTGTGTGTTTCTAAAACCATCTTAAATTGCAAAACCTAGATGAGCAGGGAGGACACTTTCCTTTGGAAATGAAAGAAAGCCCAACCTGAAGTGGTTTCCACTGCAGGAGGCCCAGAGATAGGCAGGGCTGTAAGGTTGGTTCCTCGAAGGCCTTTGACTCTTTCCTGTCTTCTATCTGCTGTGTCCTCTCCTGCATCAGCCTCCATCCTTGAGTGGCTTCCAGAGCACCAGCAAAATAATGCCGTGTCCCAGGCTGACATTGTCTAGTGCTGTAGGCACAAGGCTCAGGCTGAGGTCCCCCGGCTTTCCCTGAGGTCCCCAGCAAAGCCCTCCTTCATCCAGGAAAGCACACAGCCTTGACTGCACCTGTGTACCACCTCCACCGCAGGTAATGGGGAGCAGGTGACCCCAACGGAGACCGCTGGCCTCCAGGACCTGCTTTCTAGCTCAGGGAGAAGAATGTGGGTGTGGGAAAGAAGAGATCTGTCTCAGGTAAGAGATGAGGCCAATGAGACAGCAGGGTGGCAGCAAGCAGAGAAGCCACTGCTGTCCCCAGGCTCACAGGAGGGATGGCCAGGAGCAGAGCCCTAAGGGAAGTGACACCTCAAGGGCACAGGTACCTGATGCTGGCACTTTTTATGCCATAGTTTAAAAAATACATCATGCACTTCTATATTTTTTGCTTCACTTCTCTTGACATTTGGGATGAATTGTTCCAAGTTTGGTTACTTCAAATTTCATGGCCTCATGTTCTGGCCTCCCACCTCATTTCCTCCTTCTTCCCTTGGGAAATCATTCTTGTGCCTTTCATCTGCCCTCTGGCCATGCGGGCAAGCACTGGGACGAATAATTCATTCGGTTGTTAGTGACAGTCACCTCTTCTGGCAACACATTCCACACCCCAGTGCCCTTAGTGGCCATTCTGTCTTGGAGCTGAGAATACTTCCTAAACGTTATGTTCACATTTGCACAGATGTGCACACACTAAATGCTTTCTTGGTAACACTGCCACTTGATATGGTCATCTCCAGGCTGTCTCTAAACTTAACTGTGACTGAGTTTGTAAGTAGTGTGTACAGGATCATTCTTTGCCTTTTTCTGTGAAGTGTCCATTTCATTTATCAGTCTTTTGATTGGGTTTTTTGTGTTTTTTTGGAGGTCTGATTTTTTGAGCTCTTTATGTATTCTAAATAGCAGGCCTCTGAGGAGCAGCTGCAACTTTTTTCCCATCCTGTATGTGGTCCTTTTCACTCCATTGGTTGCTTCCTTGGCTGTACAGAAGCCTTTCAATTTGATGTGATACTATCTGTTGATTCTCAGTACTATTTCCTGTGCAACTAGAGTTCTTGTCCAGAGTTTTACTTATTTTGTCTTCCAGCAGATTAAGTGTTTCTAGCGTAACATTTGCTTCTTTGATCTCTTTTGGAAGTGGCTGGTAGGTTCATCAGCAGATGAATAGATAGAGAGAATGTGGTGTTTACCCACAGTGTTTACCCTGCTCTGCCATAAAGAGAGATACACTTGAGTCATCTGTAGGAAGACTGATGCACCTTAAAACTATAACGCTAAGTGAAAGGAATCAGACATGCAGGCTGAAATATCGCACAGTTTCTCTTACATGAAAAATTCAAACTATAAAGAGCAAAATAAAAGATAGATAATAGGAGATAGGGAAGGGGAAGGGGATCGAGGGAAGGGGAGGGGAGGGAAATAGGATGGACAGAGGAGTGAAGATGTGTCATGTGCGCACTCCCAGCTCCACACAAGGAATTGGACACATGCTGTGGATGTGAGCTCAGTTAAAAAAAAGCCTCACTTTTGCAGATGGCCCGGTCTTAGTGTTGCCCCAGAATTGCCTCTGTTCACTCATCAACAGCGGACACGTTTGGGGGAACTGGCCTCTCACACCACCTTGTTGCCTTTCCACACTGTATCTCTCGGAAGTGTGACGTTTTTAATTTGTGTATCCCTGGCTTATCTGCCCAGCCTCTATGTATTGTGCAGAAATTATTTTCTGTAAATAAGCACTACCAAGTTAGATCACAAACCAGTTGTCCACTCTGCAGAGTAAATAAAAATGCCCTTAGATGATTGGCCTTTACACAGCACCTTCCCCTGTGTGTCCATTTTATTTGCTTTACCCTGCATGGCTCTCTTAGGCCTGGTAGCCAGCTTTCCTTGTCTCCTGTGGGCCCCTTGGCTAAACCGTTCTGCTTACTGAGTACACGTGTGGCCTACTCTGGCCAGGTTATTGCAGAGAGAATTCAGTGCTATTGATTCTTTGCCCTTTCTTTTCACTGAATCTTTTGAACAGAATCCAAGAGAAGCTTGGGTTTTTTTGTGTGTGTTATACTATTTGCTCATGTGTGGGTTTTAAGTGTTTTTGCTTGCTTGTTTCTTTGGTGTAGGTTTAAAAGGCACTCTTGGTGACTACAGTATCCTTTCAGGGTACATTGCAGAGCACATCCCTCTGGAGTCAGAAAAGCTCTGGTCATTCCCCTCCACCTCTTTGTCGTCAGTTATTGGCATCGAAGCTGCTCGTTTTGTTCATGGCCGAGTGACTAGACACACACACAAATTTATAGATAGCTGGAACAACTCATTCATTTAACTGGAGTTTGAAAATTTAAGTGGCAAGTCTTTTTCACTCTACTTTCCTATGCAATTTCTTATTTTATTATGTACATATGTAGTCTGATTAAATACTATAAACTCTGACCTTTGAGAGCACACAGCCAAAAACAGAAAGAAAGCATATGGTTGGGAAGCAGGTGGCCAAGGTTCCAAAGGAGGGGACCTAGGGCTCTAGAGATGTTTCCTGAAGTGTCATGGACTTGGTGTACAGAATCATCAAAGAGAGGGAGGCCAGAGATGTGAGAGGAACCAGGCCAGTGAAGGTGAGCAAGGGAAATGGTCCTTCCTTTTTATGGTGATGGAGAAGCCAGTGGATAGATAAGACAATTATTGCCAAAAGCATAAAAGGAGACCTGGAGGGGAAGGTGGTGTGTGGTTTTTTCTGGAGAAGCTTGTTATCCTGGTTTTCCTGATACAAGCTCAGCCATTCTCATCGTTGGTGGGGCTCCGGTCCTCATTGTTAGTAAGGATGTCTGTGGTTCTCTTCAGGGGACTCTGATCCTCAGCTCCAACATCATTTCCTGGCTCAATGCAGATCCTTCAGCTGCTGGCACAGATCCTTTACCACACTGGCATAGATTTTCTAGCTTCCACCATTGAGCTTTGGGCCTCCCAGTGCAGATAATCGATACAGACTTGCATGAGACATTGTCATGGGCTCTAGGCCTCCAGTTGGACTTGTGTAGGACACCACTATGGGTTCCAGGTCCTAAGCTGGATTCTTTGGGCCTCTAATGTGTGGAAAGAACTCTAGCACCCTAGCATTTGACTCTCTGTATGAATATTATAAAATAATCCTACAAATTATGTGTCATGTATTAAATCCTTTCCCTTGTAAATCTGACAGCAACAACCCACATTAAATTAAAAATCAAACGAAGTAGGTAAAAATTACAGTATGTATTATTTAACCTATTATATCTAACATACTCTTTCAACGTGTAGTCAGTATAAAAAGGATTAATGAGATGTTTCATTTTTTACAATTAAAACTGGTTGTTGTTTTGTAGTTACCATGCAGCTCAACCCTGCGTGGTCTCTTCCCACTGTGCAGCCATCTCACCCCTGTGTCTAAGGCACCTGTCCTGGGTGGGATGCGGAGTTTCACAGCGGGAGGGAGATGTCCAGTGTTGACCTTCCTCCTCCTGATGGGAATGCTTGCATATCCTCCTTGGCTCACACACAGGACAGGCACAGAAGCATCACAGTGTGACATGCCACAATCACATCCCATGAACTGTATGAGAGCTTCATGGACAGAGGAGTGAGACAGTGACTGTGCCTTTGCGACCCTTGGCTGGAAGCAGCCAGAATCCCACTTCAGTAGCACTGCTGTGGGCTGGGGAGACCCTGGGACTGTGGTGTTTTTAAAGCCTCCTGGGATTGGACATCACACACTTGCTCACTTTCCAGCATGGGCTACCTCAGCCATCGCCCCACAGGAGGCTTGATCCCTGCACAGCTGTTGCTTGAGCACCGAGTGGCTTTAGGCTTGCTGTGCAGCAGGGGCTAGAGACCAGCAGTCCCATCTTAACGGGCAAAGACAAGTGGTGAACAAGCTAAACAGGAGCTAGAAAGTGCATAGAGACAGAGAACAGGAGTAGGGCTAGGAGGTCAGGCTTCCCAGATTCTTCCCTAGGGGTCAGGGGATGGCACCACAGAGAGGGGGTGGCCTAGCAGACACTTCATGCCCAGGGGCAGAACTGCTCAGAGGCCATGGGTGGGAGCCCAGACTCTGGGGAAGGTTCCAAGCCCTTTTGAGGAACAGCATGGTGGCTTGGGAGACCGAGCAGGAAAGCCAGACTCTGAAGGTTGAGACACAAATCAGAGAAAGCTGAGACCCTGGACAAAGGACACGGGAGGAGGCTGTGGTCCCAGGGCTCCCGGCTCCTCTAGGGCTTTGATTTTCACTGGGTCCATAGAGGGTGGAATTCAGGCAAAAATGTACATCTTTGTATTGTGAAATAGTAGCCTCTGCTTCCATTGCAAAGTGGGTCACAGGCCACGGCAGTAGCCACAGTAGCTGTGTTTTTGCATCATTGGGGACCTTGAGTGTTTTCCTGTCTCCGTGGATATCCTCAAGTACCACTTCTTGCTTATTCTCATCTATGCAGCAGGATGGTGGCTGTTGTTAGGCCACTGCTGAATCATGTTTATTTTATGAAATTCAGATGTGGTCGCCCCGTGCATTTTATTTTACCCATTTACAGATGCTCTGAAAGGGCCCTAGGCTTAGAAGAGCTAACTAAGAGCACCTCCACTGCAGGGCTTTGTGTGGAAGTGTCTTGTGATTAGACCTGATGGTCCACAACCATCATTCTGCTGCCTCTGCTGGGGATGGGTCTGGGGGTCAATGATGAAAACATGGAGACACCCGAGGCTGGAGAAGCTGGGGGGTACAGGCTCCAGAGGCTGGGAGAAGTGGGTGGGTCCTCATGAATTTAAAGGGAGAGCTAATTCCACGGGTGGCCAGGCTGAAAGAAAGGCATTACAGAAAGACGAAGTGAACCCAAGCTCCTAGCCAGCGGAAGGCTGGAGTTGCCGTGAACACAGTCAGGAGTGGCTGCTGGGAGGAGGGCAACACGACAGCCACTGGGAGCCAGCCCGGCTCCCTGGGGCCTGTGCCATCCTTTGGCTGAAACATATCCAAACCCTGCACATATTTTCAATCTTTTGTCTGATTCCAGTTTCCCTGTCAAGTTTTCTCCTGAAGTTATGTTGATAGATGTCTAAGTATTTAAGATTATTATATGTTCCAGTGTACTTTTAACCTTTATTATCAAATAAAGACTTTTTCTTGCCAGGTGTGGTGGCGCATGTCTGTAATCTCAGCACTCAGAAGGCTGAGGCAGGAGGATCTTTGCAAGTTAAGACAAGCCTGGGCTACAAAGTGAGCTCAAGGCCAGCCTAAACTGCATAGCAAGACCCTATCTCAAAAACAAACAAGTAAACAAACAAAAACCAAAAAAACACTACCAACAACAAAAGACTTTTTTCTCCTTCTGATTTTAAGGTCTATTTTGTCCGATATTTATATGAGTGCATTTTTAGGGCCATTCCTGGCCACTTTCCTTTTCCTTTTCTTTGAATGTGTGTGTGCCTGTGTGTGTATAAAGTATAAACTGAGCTGTAATCATAGAGTTCACCCACTCAAAGCTCACTGCTTAATAGCAAGTACAGGTTTATGAGCATCCTGGCCCCCAAACATTTTTGTTACCCCAAAGCCTTCCCCAGAGCCAGTAAGCAGTCACTCTGATTCCGTTCTCCTAGCCCCTGTCTCTGTAAGTATTTGTATTGTGGACATTTCCCATAAAAAGAATTATATAATGTGTGGCCTTTTGTAGACAGCTTGTTTTTCTTTCATATAATGTGTGTTGGGTTCAATGATATTGAGGCCTGTGTTACTATTTCATCTCCTTTCCTGGGTGAATATACTCTACTCTGTGTATGTGTCATGTCTTGTGTGTCTCTCAGTTGATGGACATTTGGGCTGTTTTTTCTTTTGAAGCTGTTGTTACTAACACCTCTGTAAGCATGCATGTACAGGATCTTTTTGGTTTTTTATGATGTCAAATGCTACTTCCTCGTTTTATGTTAGGTTTTATTGGTCCATGTTAGATGTACCTAAGGATCACATTCATCAGAGAGAGTCTGTCATGTACAGGGTTTTGTACAGACATACATTTTAAATTTTCTTGAGTATTTCCCTTGTATTTTCTATGGATTCTTTTACACCTGTACATTTTTAATCTAGTAGAAATAGATTTTGGTGAAAAGTATGTGTATCAAACTGAATTCTTTCACTTAAAGCACAGTTCGTGACAGCTGAATCTTGGAAGAGGCCTACATGACCATCAGCAGATGCATGGATAAAGACACCGTGGTATTTACACACAGTGGAGCACTGCTCTCCCATGAAGAAGCATGAACTTGAGTCATTTGTAGGAAGATGGATGCACCTTGGGGCCTTAATGTTCAGTGAAGCAAATCAGACACAGGAGCTTGCATGCAGCCCGGGCCTCTCTGTGGGGAACGCACTCAGGAAGCAGCCCCAGTCCACGTAACTTTTAACTTCTGACCAATCTTTAAAGGGGTGGGGGCACTTTTCTCTGCCTGTGAGATAGCTCTCCAACATGAAATGAAACACAGTGCTGAATGTTCTGAATTCCGTACATTACACGTATTTGAAGTGTAACTTTAGTCAGGTATGGTGCTGCACACCTCATTTCTAGCATTCTGGGAAGCTGAACCAAGAGGATTCCAAGTTCAAGCTGAAACTGGCAACTCAGTGACTTAACGAGGACCTATTTTGAAAACTAAAAACAGAAGTGGCTGGGGACATAGCACCCTGAGTTCAATTCCCAACACCAAAAAGAAACAAAAGGCATAATAGTTTTACCTTTGGTTAATGACATTATCTGTGACTTTACCTTGTTCTTTGCACTTTTTCGGATGTTTGTTCTTAGCTTTTCTATAGTAAAATGAGTATAAACCTACTTAAACCTCAGTGTCGCCCACCTGCACTTTGCTGGTTATTATTTTGGTAAGCGTGACGTGTTATAAGCTGGGCTCCATCTGGGGAGCGGACATGGTTAGCACTGTAACCTGAGAAAAGCCTCTCTCCCCTTCCAGGTCCATTACTGTAAGATTAGCCAACCGTGCAGACACGCCCGGTGTAGAGCAGCTGTTGAGCTCCCTCATGCTGAGCCAAAGCATCCTAGAGGACCTGGCGCAGTACAACGAGGCCCGCAGAGACCCGGTGAGCAGCAGCAACTCCTCCTTACATGTGTGGGACCCTCCAGCCTGCGCAGATGTGGCCCTGCCTGGAGCCACAGTAGAAGAGGATGTGGGAAGCAGCTTAGTTGGGATCACAGAGGGGCATGGAAGAGAGAAACAGGAACCTGAAGGGCTTGGAGCTGCGGCTGCTACCTGCACTGGTGGCCCTGACAGGAGTGACGAGATTCCTTACAACCGTACTGTGAGGGTAGAATATTTGAATTTGCAGATAAACATAAAATGAGGTGGATTCTGGTCCCCAGAACAGGTACTTCTGACCGTGGTTATGGAAGGGAGCTCAGGACCCACGGGTATCTGGTGCCCACCCAGCAGCACTCTTGTGCCAGGCTCAGGGTCCTGGGACCCCATTGTCACCCACTGCATAGGAGCCCAGCCATATCCTTCTTTTATCTTCACTTTGTCTTGGTCTCTTTTGCTCTTTTCTCCCTGGCCCCTCTGGGCATAAGAGCTGGTGTGAGTTCTCCGTGTGGGCTAAGGAGCCCAGGCCTAGGATACTTAGTCTCCAAGACACAGATTTTCTTTAGGTGTCTGAGGCCATGCTATTTTCACCAGATGAGTAGTAAATCACACTACTTTCCACTGCACTGGGGTATATTGCTGCCTGTGAGGACGCAGGGCACTGACTCACTCCTACGTGGCTGGCGGGATTGATGGAATGTCCACTTTACAAGCTTTAATTTTGTGACTTGAACAATTATTTCTAAGATGACAATATGTAATCCATTAACTAGTAATTTCCTACTGTTCATTTTTTTTCTGCAAATCTGTATAACTTGTACCCTTTCTCTGCTTTTTTTTCTTTTCTCCTTAAATAAAATTAAAAAAAAAAAAAAAAAAGAAGGTGCAGCTGCTCTGGGAAACACAATGTCTGTTGCTCACAAAACTAAGCCTGCAGTTGTCTGCCTGGCAGGTACCCCTGAGAATCTCTTGCAGGGAAGTGAGGACATGTTCAGATCAGTGGCTGCACCCTGGGGCTCAGCTTACTGGTGACGTGGCACAGCCAGGAAAGAGGCATGGTGGCCGCACAAACCGCCGTGTATGGATGAAGGCCAGCCTTCCCAGGCTGTACACTGTGTGAACTCATTCACCAGACATCTCAAAGTGGCACAGTTTTAGAAGCTTAGAACAGATCATGTGTTGCCAGATAGGGTGGTGGGTGTCGTTATGAAGGAGTATGGTGGGGAGATTATAGTGTATGGTGTTGTGGTGTGGTGGCTATGGAAACCTGTATGAGAGACAAAATTGCAGAGAATGTAACACACATAGGCACACACATACACACATGCACCATGCACACACATGCACACCCACACCTGCCCCTTCCCTGCTCACGAATCAGTGTCAGTTTCTCACTTGTCTTATGTCATCCTTTTGCAGGCTCTTACTGATAGGGAATGCAGAAATCCCCTGCACACTGCGCTCACCCAGCATTCACATGTGAATATATGATTAATTATCTCAGTTTAAAAAAGGAAAGGCAAGTTCTACTAAATGATATCCTTGATGAAGCAGTAAAATCATCAAGTCCCTCAGCCCAGCAGATTTGTCCCCTATGATGTAATCCAATCAGGAAAAAACAGAATTTAGAGAACTATCTGTCATCAGGAGCTTGATGAGCCAGTTGTCCAGTACTTAAGACGCTTTCTGGTAAAATGGATGGTGATGTGAATGAAGGTAATGCTGGATGTTCTGTAATAGAAGGGATCAACATTTTGCAAATTGACATTTTCCAGGGAAACATGCATGATGTTAAATGATGAAAATGCATGATGTTACCAAAAGCATGTATAAATAAAAGAGTCATTCTATATACAAGATAAACTGGCCCATTTTAATAGAATGCCAGTGTATATAGTGTTCATTGATATATTTTTCAGATGCCACATTGCAGATAATCTGTGAAACACTACCAGTCATTGAGTTTTGGTGGATTGCTGGGGAGGAATGTCCATAATTGTGTGGAAAGATTATTTAAATGTATCTCCCTTTTTATGTATTTTTGTGAAGACAGAATCCTTTTACATATATCTCAACCAAAATAACATATTGCAACAGACTGACTACAGATGTGAGAATCCAGCTGTCTTCTATTAAGCCACACATTCAAGAGATTTTCAACAACAGAAAACAGTGCCTCTTTTTGAATGTTTTTGTTTTGGAAAATAGAGTTATTTTTATTACAATACATCATTTATATTACTGTGCTTTGTATCATTTAAAAACCAAATAAACAAGTTTAAATATGTACTGTTATCCTCGAATGAAATAATAAACAAGTTTAAATTTTTGCTTTATCAATACATTAAAAATTCATAAACTTTGTTTTGTTAACAAATATAATTTCCTGGGGAGGGCAGCAAAAACTCCAGTCAGCACACCTTGGAAAGACCCTAAGCAATATGGAGAGGGGCCAGAGACCCTTAGGACACACCAGTCTGAAAGAAACTAGAAACATGACAAGAGATAGAAATAAAAAAAAAAATCTCCAGCTGCCGAACCTGGGAAAATAAGCCCAGGAGAAGTAAATACAGAAGAGAACCAGTGCAATAACCATCTAATACTAGACATAGCATCAGGAGATATAAAGAAATACCTTCATGACCTCATAGGCGAATTTAAAACTGTACTTCTGATCCAAGTGAGGCAAGATATAAAAAGATTAATTAAAGAAATGATAAGCCCCTCCCAAGAGAACACAGATGGAAGAATGGAGGAAATCAGAAAAGAAAGAGAAACCTCTGAAGAAGAACTTAAACATAACCTAGAATACATGAAACAGATCCAAAGAGATTATCAGGAAACTAAAAACTCCATTGAAAACTGGCAAAATGCCTTGACAGAAATAAAGTTAGCCTTTTGAAACTTGAAGAGATTTATGATATATGATCACAAAAGAAAAGACCTCCTAAAAATAACGAGGTACCAGAGTTTGAAACAGTTCAAAGGCTAGAAGATGACAAAAGGATACATAACTTAAGAATAAAGCATGTGAGTGAGGAAGCAGAAGTAACCAAAAATGAACTACAAAGCATATTCACAGATACATTAAAGGAAAACTTCCAAGCATAGGAAAAAGAAATGATATCCAGATAAATGAGGCATACAGAACTCCAGCCACCTACAACCAAAACAGATCTACACCCAGACATATATAATAATCAAGATTCCAGAAATCTACCAAAAAAAAAAAAAAAACCAGAATACTAAAAGCAGCCAGGGAAAAGAAGCAGATTACCTACAATGGAAAAATTATCAAAGTAACATCAGACTTATCAACAAAGTCTCAAATCGAGAAGAACCTGAGGGGAAATATTCCAAGCCCTGAAAGAAAATAATTTGCAACCAAGACTGATATACCCAGAAAAACTCTCTCTCAAAATTAGTGGAGAAATAAGATGTTTCCAAGACAAGGAGGAGCTATGGGAGTTCATGGCCACCAACCCAACCCTACAAAGAATTCTGAAGGACATTCCAGAGAGAGAGAGAGAGGAAGGGCTACCAGGATTTCAGCAACAGTGGCAGAGAGGCCTCAATGAATGGAGCAGACACTGGAATGAGGGAGTAAGGTGGACAAATTATAGCAGTAAAGTGGAGTAGCAGACATGAGGCAGAGACAGTAAGCTATAATCTTTAATATAGATAGACTTGATACACTAAAATAAAAAAAAAACAGGCAGAGTAGATTAGGAGGCTCCATCGAGATGCTCTCAATGGGAAATATACTCAACCTGAAGGAGGGTTAATAAACTGAAAGTCAAAGATGAGAAAGCAAAGCTATATGTGACAGGAAACCAGAGAGAAATAGGGACAATTCATCCAGCAGCTGCAGATAGATTGGAAAGCTATGACACAGCTGGAAGGAAGAAAAACCCTATGACTTTAGTGAGTAAAGGAGTACAGTTCAAGATCAAGCTCAGGGCAACACTCAGATAGACAACAGGCTGGCCCCCTAATCTAAAAACAAAAGGGACTAGTGAGACCCAAAACATACTGAGAAGGGGAAAGGTGAAAAATAGCCTAAAACAGGAAGGCAGAGGTCATTGTTAATAGTGTATCAGGATTTAAAAGTCACAGTAGTCTTATCACTCTGTTTAGTTTGATTATGTTTTGCTCCAGTCTGTCTTCTTATGTTAGATTTGAGTGCACAGACAGCTAACCCAAAAATAGCAGGTTATACCACAGTAACTACGTTTAATTTCCTGTTAACTTAAACTGAAACCCTGTATTACTTACTTGTCTTACTATGACTAATCTTATTTGAAGCTGGTTTGTTAGACCACAGTTTTGCCTTGGCTGATTTTATTCGAATTTGGTATGCTTGATAGTGTCAAGTCTAAAAGTAGAGGCAACTGCTCTGAAGATGACAAGATGTAAAAGATATCCATACCAGTTTTGATTATTAACTGCTCTCAAATCCTACAATGTTTTCAAAGTTGCGCTTTTATAAAAATAGGTATGTAATACTATGCTTAACTATATTAAGCCTGATGATGTGGACAAGTCTATTGAAAATAACAGGAGAAAGCATAGTAACTATGGTAGATCACCTAATATTGTGGTCTTATGTGTCTTTTTCATTGCATATTTTTCTAGGAATTTGTTTTGTTATCATGTTATGATCTGTTTTTCCCTATAATACAGAGAGGATATATATACATGTAGAAATTCACACATGGGAAGAATTTTTTAAACTATTAACAGGAACAGATTATATAAGGCAAGATGCAGTGAACAGATACACTGAAGAAGAAGACACACTAAGAAACCCAATGCTAATTCTATAACATTATGATATAAAATCTAGCAATACTGTTATTCACTGTTCAGAGTGATGTTAGTCTAGTCTCTTAAGATCAATTTCAGCATACATAAAGATAAGGACAGCTACTATGAAGAGTCAAGAATGACTACTATGGTAGTCATTATTGACTTCCCCAATGTCAAATCTTGAAGACCTAAAAACCCTTCATCATCCTGTAATGATTTGATTCGTTCTATAACATGTAGTATGTATTCAAAGTGTGCAAAGATGGGGGCAACTATTTGGAAGAAAACTAGAGACAATCAGATAGACAGTGAAGATCTCCAGTGGACTTGCTTTGAAATCTGTATTTCTTTAAATTGTTTCTTTATGAACTGTTTTGTTCTGTTTTGATATGTTTAATCTTACCCTCTTTAAGATAAAAAAACAAGTGTGTAGGACTGATAACCATATTACTAAGTTTTTGTTGGATCATTGTGCAGAACTGTTGGCAGTGTCACTATTTGAATGTCACTTTGTATGCTTTAATTTTGTCACCTGAACAACTATTTCTAAGATGACAATATGTAATTTATCAACTAGTAATTTTTTATTATTTTTCTGTAATTCTGTATTATTTTACCCTTTTTCCCTCCATGTTTTTCTTTCTTTCTCTTTAAATAATAATAAAAAAATATAATTTCCCAAGGTCAAAATTTTTCTCAATCTTACTGCCTAATATAGAAGGTGGTGGTAGAATTGCAAACATAAACCAAAGCTCTTTGGGGTCTTCAGTGTGCAGTGGTCTTGAGATCATAGAATTTGGGGACTACTAGAGTAGAGTAAAGAAGGTGGGTTCTGAGGAACAGGGCCTGCGCTTGCATCATTGATTGGGACCATCTTAGCACAGGACTTGCAAGTTACCAAGTCTCACACACTGTTTTTTCTTGTAAATAGAATCATACCTGTTGGAGAGTTGGGGTGAAGGTGAGCAGGCATGGGCAGGACTTGGAACTTAACACCCAGTCCTGCTTGTCAAATGTGCAATTGTTGTGCCATGGTGGTTAGAGTGTCGTGATCACCTGTCCACCTGTGATGCTCATGGGGACACTGATGACCACACTCATGGAGCCTAAAGCAACTGTTTGTCCTTGCAGGATGGAACACCACTGCAGGCATTTGTGGCAGAAGTGGCGGAACAGGTCGTTGGTATTGCAGTGATCAGAAACGAAATGGTAAGTCGTAAAACAGATTTCCTTGACTGTAACTCTTATATCACCACATAGCACACAGTAGCTCTTGTAGAATTTCATTTTAATTTTTTAAAATTTATTTTAGTGAATGTCTCCTTTTTCTGAAGTCTGTTATCCTTCTGGATTTGCACCCCACTTCATACCCTTGTTTTTTGTAATTTATTTTTTAAATTAAGTTTGTAATTTTTTTTTGGTCTTTTTCCTTTTTATCAGTACCAGGGATCAAGCTCATGACTGCCTGCTTGCAAGGCAGGCACTTACGCTGCTGAGCTAAACCTCCAGCCCCTGTAATTTATTTTTTAAATTAAGTTTTTGGATATGATTTTTTTGCCCACACCATGCTATTTTTTTTTATCACAGTAGCCTTGTAGTATAATTTCAAGTCAGAGATTGGGATACCCCTTGCCTTGCCTTTGTTGCTCAGAATTGCTTTTGCTATTCTAGATCTCTTTTGGTTCCAAATAAATTTTATGACTATTTTCTCTAGTTCTGTGAGATATGCTGATGGTATTTTGTTTGAGATTACATTAAATCTCTGTAACAATTTTGGAAGTATGGCTATTTTCACTATATTGGTTCTTCCTACCCAAGAACATCAGTTATCTTTTCATTTTCTGGTATCTTCTTGAATCTCCTTTTTTAGAAGACCATAGTTTTCAATGTAGAGGTCTTTTACTTCCTACATTAGATTAATTCCTAGGTATTTCATTTTTTGGATGCTGTTATGAAAGGTGTTGTTTTCCTAATTTCTTTCTCAGTGAGTTTGTTATTTGTGTACAAAAATGCTGTTGATTTTTGAGTGTCAACTTTGTATCCAGCTATGCTACAGAATTTGCTTATTAAATCCAGAAGTCTTTTGGTGGACTTTTGGGGTCTTCTGTATAGAGTATCATGTCACCATGAATAATGATAATTTAACTTCCTTTCCTATCTTTATTCCTTTTATTTCTGTCTCTTGTCTAATTGCTCTGGCTGTTCCCAGAACTATAGTGAATAAGAATGATGAGAGTGAACATCCTTATCTTGTTTCTGATTTTACAGTGAAAGCTTTCAGGCTTTGTTCATTTTGTATAATGTTGACATTATTTTTGTATAATGTTTATCACAGGTGATTTTTTATCAGATTGAGATAAAGACCATCTATTCCAGTTTTCTTTAGATTTTTTGTCATGAGTAGATTCTGGACTTTGTCAAATGCTTATTCTGCATCTATTGAGATGATCATGTGGTTTTTGTCCATGGCTCTGTTAATATGGTGTATTACATTTGTTGATTTTTGTATGTTGAGCCATCCCTGCATCCCTGCGTCCTCCTTAATCATGGTGTATAATTTTCTTGAGAATTTGCTACATTGTTTGCCAGTATTTTATTGAGGATTTTTGCTATATTCCTTGGAAAGACTGACATATAGTTCTCCTTTTTAGGTGGATCCTTCTCTGGCTTTGGTATCAGGATAATACTTGCTTTTAGAAATGAATTTGGGAGTATTGCTTCCCTTTCAATTTCATTAGAGAGTTTGAGAAGTATCAGTATTAGGTCTTCTTATAGAATTCAGTAGTATATCCATCAGGGCCTGGGCTTTTTCTTTTTTGCTAGGTTTTTAATTATATTTTCAATTTCATTGAAAGATACTGGTTTATTTAGAATTTTTATATCTTCTTGATTCAGCTCTGGTCATTCATATGTATCTAGGAATCTGCCTATTTCTTCTGCATTTTCCATCTTATTAGAATATAAGTTGTCAAAGTAGGTATATATGATCCTGGATTTCTGCAGGGTTTATTGTGATTTCACCCTTTTCATTTCTAATTTCATAGGCTTGAGTCTTCCTTCCCTTTTTTGGTAAGGTTGGCTAAGAGTTATCAATTTTAATTCAGTCTTACAAAGAATCAAGGAATAGAATCAAAGAATCAACTTTGGTTTCTTAGTCTCTCTTGCATTAATTTCTCCTCTGGTCTTTGTAATTTCTCCCTACAAGCTTTGGCCTTCATGTTCTCTTTTTCTCTAGAAGCTTGAAATTCAGCATTAAGTTGTTTATTTGAGTTTGCTGTGTTTTCCTAATACAGGTATTCATTGCTGTGACTTGACTTTGTATACCTGGCTTTCATTATGTCCTATCAGTTCGGGTATGTTGTAATATATTATTGTTTAATTGTAGAAACTGTCTAATTTCTTCTTTAATTTCATCAGTTACAAACTGATTGTGCAAGAGGGTGTTATTTAATATCCATGTGTTTGTGAAGTTGTTGATTTTTGTCTAGTTGATCAGTCTTTTTGTGACAGTGGGATACTGAGGTCCCACCTTATCATCATTTTAGTGCTTATTTGATTTTTCATGTCCAGGGTGCACTGGTATTTGGTGCATCTATAATTAGGATTGATATCTCTTACTCTTAGATTGTTTCCTTTACAAGCATGCAGTGATCTTCTTTGTGTCTCTTAATCAATCTTGGCTTGAAATCCACTTTGTCTGAAAACAGAATAGCTACCTCTGGTTTTTTGTGGATTCCTGTAGCATAGGTATCATTTCCCATCCTTTCATTTTCAGTCAAAAAGTTTCATCTTAAATGTGTTTCTGGTATGTAGCATATTGTTGGGTCTTGCTTCTTTATCCATTCTGTCAGCTGTTTCTTTTGATTGGTCAACTGAGATCATTAGCATTTATGGTTATAACTGATATTACTGACTTACCCTGTTATGTTATTTTCCTGTTGTTATCTCTCTTTTTACTCTGTGTATTGTTTGCCTTACCTGGTGGATTCATTCTGTTGGAGTTTTTGGAGTTGTAATCCTTGCTATGTTTTTTGGACACTACAGGTGTGAAAGTGGTTTTATGTTCATTAATTTCTTCAGTTCTTTGTTATGCAAGTATCTTATTTTTCTGTCAATTCTGAAAGATAGTTTTGAGGAGTATATCAATCTGCACTGGAGGTTGTTTTCTTTTAGGGCTTGAAATACATTACTCCAAGTTCTCCTTATATATTTGAGGGTTTGTGTTAAGAAGTTATCTGTGATTCTAATGAATTTTTCTTTATAGGTGATTTTTTTCTTTAAAAGCTTTTAATATTATGTTCTTGTGTTGAATTTCTGAACTCTTGACTATTATATGCCTTGCTACAGGCTTTTTTAAAAAATGATGCTTAATTGGAATTCTACATGCTTAACTTATCTGTATCTCAAATTCTTTTTTCCTGTCCAGGAATTTTTCTGCCATGACCCCAGTGAACAGGTTTTTATTTTAATATCATTTTCACTGTTTTCTGCTTTTTTCATTGACTCCAATCAGTGATGTTATTCTTTGCATCATCTAGCAGCTCCTGGATTGATTTCTCATTAGGCCATGAAATCTATCTTTTCATCACCACTAACTGCAAGTCTGTCTTTTATATCTGAGATTGTCCTCACACTGGCTCATCCTGTAAATACTTTCAGTAGAATTTTTAATCTACTGGATATCTGTATGAATCTGTTTTATGGATTACATTTATTTTCTATTTTGGGTTTTCATGATTTCTATTAGTTTCCTGAGCTCCTCTATTTTTTTAAATCTATATCTGCTCTGTTAGTAAGCATGTCTTTCATTGTGGTTGCCATCTCTATAGTTACCTGAGAAATTATTTCTGATATGATTTTTTTCTAGACCCTCATTCATTTGCCTTGTTATTTTCACTGTTACCACTTCAGAGAGCCCAGGTGGGTGACTTTAAGATTATCCCATCTTATTACCTCCTGGGTTTGTCTTTGGTGCGCTGGACATCTGGGGTTACATCTTGTTTAGGTGTTTTCTTAATTTGTTTTTAGTATAATTTCTGAGTTGATGCTTGTAAATTGCCAGTGTTGAGTAGTTTTATTGCTAGTACTTATAACTCTTAGGGAATGACTACTCCTTAGAGGAGTCTTCCAGACATAGCTGGCTTTTGGAACTTGAGTCTGTCACAAGGTCCCATCTCTTCAATTTATTTGAGATGAGAAGTTGCTACCTACGTGGCCCAGCTTGTGGTTCTTTGACACTGGCCTATAGTGTTTTTATGATTCTTAGGCAATCTCAGTCTTGGTTTACCAGAAAGAACAACTGGTTAGAACAATTATATCACTTTAGCTAACATGGTATAACCAGCAATAACAATAGCATCAAACACAGCCTAGAAAATGACAAACTGAGGTAGCTATTAATTTTCTACCTTTAGCCATATGAACTAGATTTGTGGTTATATAACAAAATTTAAAACAAACTAGAAAATTGTATGCAGCAAATAAACCCTTTGTATTGGTTGATATATTGTGTCAGTTTAAGAAGTTTAGAAGCCTAAGTGACTTCGCAAGGGGTCAGGGTCCTCACTTTGTAAACATCCTCAGGCTATGCAAGACGGGGCATGGAGATAGTATGAGTGCAACAACTGCTGTAGGGCAGGCAGCCTGCTTACAGTATAAGTGAGGAAAAGAGGCTTGCTTCCCAACTTTTACTCTTATTGCTTTTTCTGTCTTTTTTAAAAAATTTTATTTAAGGAGAAAAAGAAAAAAAAGCAGAAAAAGGGTACAAGTTATACAGAATTTCAGAAAAAAAATAAACAGTAGGAAATCACTAGTTAATGGATTACATATTGTCATCTTAGAAATATTTGTTCAAGTTACAAAATTAAAGCATATAAAGTGGACATTCAGACAGTGAGACTGCAAACAGTTCTGTTCAATGATCCAACAAAACTCAGTAATATCATTATCTATCTTATACACTTAAATATACATGCAGTTATATCGTTTAGAGCACTTTCTTTTCCTCTCTTTTGTACTTTTGCTGTCTTCCACTGCCATGAACTATTGCCCTTGTGCCATGCCACCCGCCTTAGAGCCAGCTGATTATGGACTGGAACTTCCACAAACTGTGAGCTAAATAAACCTTTCCTACCTTAACTTTGAGTGTTGGGTGTTTTGTCCAAGCAATGAGACAAAAGTAACAAACACACCCTCAGTATAACAATTGTACCATCAGGAGAAAAAATTTAAAAGAGATTTGAGGGAGAAATACAAAAATAGAAGAAGCAAGGCTGGAGGACAAAGGAAGATGTGCAAACTTTGGGAAACTGGTTCAGAAGACAGGAGGAAAAGAGAGAAAAAATAAAAAATAGAACAGACCAGAGCAACAACCAAAATATAAATAGAACTGTATTCCCACTCATAAAAAAAGAACAAGAAATCAAGCAATAAAGACAAAACAAAACAAAAAAACCCAAGGTGTGTTTCTGCTATCACTGGGAGACCATGTGAGCAGAGTCCATATCCATGTTGACTAATCCCAGAAAGTCAGCAGTAGCTTTACAGTGGGGTAGTGGATAATCCTATGAGCCTACACCTCTATTTCCCCTGAAGTTCCGGCTGATTTCTAGCTATGAGATTAGAACCGGACCTATTCAGCCTAAAATCCAATTAAAATCACACACAGTCCCCGTGCCTTCTATCAGCTTGAGTTCACCTGGGGGCCACTAGATGGAGCCAGCAGTTGTTCTGAGTTCCAAGCTCAGTTCTCCAAGGTGGCTGCCAGTCAATTGCCCTCACCCACAGGACATCTAAACCCAAGTAACTCACCAGCACTGCCATCCTTCACAACCACTGCTCCCTTCCACTGGTGGGTCTCTCTGTCTCTCAGTGGAGGTCTGGGGTGGCCAGCAGTCATCATGTGTCTGCATGTTTGAGCTCTCCCCTCTCACACAGTCCAGGCTCAGGGAGAAGGTGCTGCCTGTCATCTTCTTCTCCATTAAAGTTTCTCCCTTTGCTCTCCCTGTTGGCTTCAGTTCTCTCTTCAGATCAATCCTGGGTCCCAGGGACCCAGTCCTTATTCACTTCTTCACATTACTTTATTCCATCATCTAGACACCAAATCTCAGAGAGTCTCTTTATCTGCTGCTTGCCATTCCACTATATTCCTGGAAGTCCTTGACTTGGTTTTCTTTATCTTTAACTGCTTTTGTCAGTATACTTTTGATATATGTAATGATCAGAATCACCATAGCAATTACCTATACATGATGTATCTTGATTCTTCTTTGTTCCTCATTCTCTTCCCCTCCCTTTAGCCCTTCTTCCCCTCTTTATTTATAAGACTTTGTTTCCATTATTTCCTTTTTTCTTCATTTTTCCTTTTCCCTTCCTGCCCTTCTCATACCTTCTCCCTTGTTCCCCTTCTCATTTGAACATTTTCTTCCTACTTCCCAATATCTACCATCTATTTTGGTCCTTATTTGTGCTTTAGGTTTCTCAACCAGAGAAACAATGTGGTATTTAAACACGTGTATCCAACTTACTTCCCTTGAAAGTAGGACCTCCTCTACATCCGCCTCCCCATCCCGGCTGCACTTGGAGAACTGCTGAGCTTCCAACGGGTGGGTGGGCCCACGCTATCCCCGGAGCGCAGCCTGTTTAGGCCTCCCGCACCTAGCCATCGGTGTGCAGAGGAGGGGCTGGGCAGATCTGGGGCGCCTGCATCAGCCTCCCCGTGTGTCTGGAGGACTGTGGATGTCTCGACGAGCAGTGGAGCATCGTGGGTTCCAGAGGCCCTGCAGCCTGTGGTGAGTGCTCAGCGCACTCTGCCCAGAGCCCAGACTGTTTGGGTCCCTCCAGGCTTCCAGGTGCAGTGAAGTGGAGAAGTGGGTTTGAGGCCTACACCTGCCTCCGCATCCCGGCTGCGATTGGAGAGCTGTGGAGCTTCCAAGGGGCAGGTGGGCGCACAGTGTACCTGAGGCCCAGCTTGTCTGGAACTGCGGAGTTCTGAGCAGGCAGAGGAGGGCCATTGGTTCTGCAGGACCAGTAACTTGGGGTAGCCTGGTGCCAGAGTCTCAGTAGCTGCAAACATAGAAGGAGATTTCCAACAGATCCTGAGGAAGCTTTCAAATAACACTTGAAACACAGAAATATAGGAAAATGACAAAACAAAAGACCAAATTACAACCTCAAACCTCCAGCCCATCTCAAGAAACCCTAGGAGCAATGTATATAGAAGAAAATATATGCCATTCACCTCAAATATCGGACACAATAGCTACTGAAATTAACAAGCAACTTCAGGAAGCTTTAAAGAAATTCAAACTCGAAATAATCTCCAAGGTAAAAGAAGAAATGATAAAAGAAATGAAAGAGATTCTGAATATATCTAAAGAAAACACAGATAAAAAATTGGGGGAACTAAACAAAAAGATAGAATCCCTAGACGAGCAATATAAGAAACAAACAGAATACATAATGCAGATGCACAGAGATATACAGGAAATAAAAAACTCCACTGAAAGTTGTAAAAACTGCCTTAATGAAAGTGAAGATAGAATTTCAGACCTTGAAGACAGGATTGCAGCTAGTGAACAGGAAAGGAAAGATCTTTTAAAAATAACAAGGAATCAGGAAACAACAATTCAACAACTGCAAGACGATGCAAAGAAAAATAACATAAAAATGATAGGGATTAATGAAAAAGAAGGAGACAACATAAAGGATGTCAAGAGGATATTTAGAGAAGTAATAGCTGAAAATTTCCCAAGCATGAGATCAGAAACTGACATCAGGCTCAGTGAAGCATATAGAACTCCAAATAGTCATAACCAAAATAAAATTACACCCAGACATATAATAATCACCATCCCAGAAATCCAACACAAGAATAGATTATTAAAAGCTGTCAGAGAGAAAAGACAGATCACTTATAAAGGAAAACCTATCAGAATCACAGCAGACTTCTCAGCACAAACAATAAAGTCAAGAAGAGGATGATATGAAGTATTCCAGATCCTAAAGCAAAATGATTTCCAACCTAGACTGATGTATCCTGCAAAACTATCATTCAAAATTGATGGTGAAATACAATACTTCCATGACAAAAAACAGCTGAAGAACTTCATGAACACCAAACCAACCCTGCAAAAAATATTGAAAGACAGTTTACATACACAAGGGGAAAAAACCACAAAGCAAAGCAGATAATTAAACAGAACAGAAAGATAAAGATGCAACAGCAGAGAGATAACATGTCAACAATAAACCAGCATTTAACAGTAATAACCATTAATGTAAATGGTCTCAATGCACCAATCAAAAGAAACAGACTAGCAGAATGGATCAAGAAACAAAATCTAACCATATGCTGTTTACAAGAAACCCGTCTAACCCAGAAGGATACTCATAGACTGAAAGTCAAAGGATGGAAAATAATTCTTCATGCAGCAGGAATCCAAAAAAAGGCAGGAGTACCCATTTTGTTTGCAGACAACGTGAACTTTAAACCAACAATGACCATAAAGGACAAAGAAGGTCACTACATACTTGTAAGGGGAAAACTCCAAGAGGAAGAGATAACTATCTTAAATATATATGCACCAAACTACAGAGCACCCAGTTATATAAAACAACTATTAACAGAAATGAAAACTTAAACTATCAGTAACACAATTGTAACAGGAGACCTTAATACACCATTGACACCAAGGGACAGATCAACCAGACAGAAAATAAGCAAAGCATTAACAGAACTGAATCACACCTGTGAACAAATGGATTTGATAGACATATACAGAATGTTCCACCCAACAACATCAGAATAGACATTCTTCTCAGCAATACATGGATCATTCTCTAAAATAGACCATATATTAGCTCACAGAACATATTTAAACAAATGCAAAAGAGTTGAAATCATCCCTTGCATGTTATCGGATCATAGCGCTCTGAAATTAGAAATTAATGATAAAAGATACTGCAAAAATCCCGCAAACACATGGAAACTGAATAACACACTCTTGAGTAATCAGTGGGTCACAGAAGAAATTAAACAATACCTAAAAGAAAATGAAAATGCAGATACAACTTCCCGGAATTTGTGGGATGCAATGAAAGCCGTCCTTAGAGGAAAATTTATTGCACTGAGTTCCCACATCAGGAAAACAGAATGAATACAAATAAATAACTTGATGCTACACCTCAGGCAGCTAGAAAAAGAAGAGCAAGTCAAGCCCAAAGCCAAAAGAAGAGAGGAAATTATAAGAATCAGAGCAGAAATCAATGCAATAGAGACTAAGAAAACAATCCAAAGAATCAACTAATCAAAGAGTTGGTTCTTTGAAAGAATAAATAAAATCGATAAGCCCCTAGCCAACCTTATTTAAAAAAGGGAAGAAAAAGCTCAAATTCATGCAATAAGAAATGAAAAAGGTGAAATCACTACAGACCCAATAGAAATACAGAAGATCATCAACACCTATTTCGAAAACCTCTACTCTCAAAAGTTTGATAACACAGAAGAAATAGACAGATTCTTAGAAACATATGAAGTACCAAAGCTAGATCAAGAGGATGTAAAACTGCTGAATAACCCAATCTCTGTTAATGAAATTGAAAATGTAATTAAGTCCTTACCCACCAAGAAGAGCCCAGGCCCAGATGGATTCACTGCAGAATTCTACAAAAAATACAAAGAAGACCTAATGCCGACACTCCTCAAACTATTCAATGAAATTGAAAGGGAAGCAATCTTTCCTAAGTCATTCCTGGAAGCAAATATTACTCTAGTACCAAAACCTGAGAAAGACCCAACTAAAAAAGAGAACTATAGACTAATCTCCCTAATGAACACAGATGCAAATATTCTCAATAAAATATTGGCAAATAGGATGCAGCAAATCATCAAGAAGATTATACACCATGACCAAGTGGGATTTGTCCCAGGAATGCAAGGATGGTTCAACATATGCAAATCAATAAATGTAATCCACCATATCGATAAAGCGAAAAATAATCACATGAACATTTTTATAGATGCAGAAGAAGCCTTTGATAAGGTCCAACATTTATTCATGATAAGAACTTTACAGAAAATTGGAATAGATGGTCTTTACCTCAATATAATAAAGCCATTTATGACAAACTAACAGCCAGCATCATACTAAATGGCCAAAAATTGAAAGCCTTTACTTTAAAATCAGGCACAAGACAAGGATGCCCTTTATCACCACTCCTATTTAATATAGTACTGGAAGTACTAGCCAGAGCAATTAGGCAAGAGAGAGAAATAAAAGGGGTAAAGATAGGAAAAGAAGAATTTAAATTATCATTGTTTGCAGATGACATGATAATCTACATAGAAGACCCCCTAAACTCCATGGAAAGACTCTTAGATACAATAAATAAGTTCAGTAATGTGGCTGGATACAAAATCAATACTCAGAAATCAATAGCATTCCTATACATGAACAACAAAATCACAGAGAGGGAAATAAGAGAAACTACACTCTTCACATTAGCAAGCAAAAAAAAAGAAATATTTAGGAATTACTCTTACGAAAGAAGTGAAAGACTTATACAGTGAAAATTATAATACACTGAAAAAAGAAATTGAAGATGATCTCAGAAAATGGAAAGACATCCCTTGCTCATGGATAGGAAGAACAAACATTGTGAAAATGGACATTCTCCCAAAACTGTTATACAGATTCAATGCAATCCCAATAGAAATACCATCAACATACCTTATAGATCTAGAGAAATCACTCCTAAATTTCATCTGGAACCAGAAGAGACCTAGAATAACAAAGGCAATTCTAAGCAGCAAAGACAAAGCAGGAGGCATCACAATCCCTGACTTGAAGTTATACTACAAAGCAACAGTAGTAAAATCAACATGGTATTGGAATCAAAACAGAGCCAAAGATCAATGGAATAGATTAGAAGATACAACCACAACTACAAACACACTCAACCACCTTATCTTTGATAAAGGAGCCAAGCAGGTTCACTGGAAGAACGACAGTCTCTTTAATAAATGGTGCTGGAAAAACTGGCTCTCCATATACTGAAAACTAAAGCTAGACCCATGTCTATCACCAAGTACTAAATTAAAATCTAAATGGGTCAAAGATCTGAATATTAAAAGAGAAACACTAAATCTATTGGAAGACAAATTAGGTAGAAACCTTGAAGACATAGGGGTAGGTAGAGAATTCATGAACAGGACTCAAACTGCATGGGAAATACTTCCCAGAATCAATAACTGGGACCAGTCCTTATTAAAAAAGTTTCTGCATTTCAAAAGAAATCTCCAGCATAGTGAAAAGAAAACCCACAAACTGGGAGAAGATTTTAGTGAACTCTCTCTCTCAGACAAGGGACTCTTGTCTAAAACAAATAAAGAATTAAAAAAAACTCAGACCCCCAAAATTCAAAGACCCAATCCAAAAATGGGCATCTGAGATGAATACACACTTCTCAGATGAAGAAATGCAAATGGCAAATAAATACATGAAAAAATGTTCATCATCATTGATCATTAGGGAAATGCAAATTAAAACCACACTGAGATACCATCTCACTCCTGAAAGAATGGCCAGGATCAAGAAAACCAACAACAACAAATGCTGGAGAGGCTGTGGGGAAAAAGGAACTCTCCTACACTGTTGGTGGGAGTGTAGAATGGTGCAGCCTTTGTGGAGGTCAGTCTGGAGATTTCTCAAAAAGCTGGGATTGGAAGTCCCATTTATTCTAGCTATTCCACTTCTAGGCCTATTCCCAGAAGAATTGAAAGCATCATACCAGAATGATATATGTGCACCTACGTTTATGGCGGCACAATTTGTCATCGCCAGATCTTGGAAACAACCCAAGTGTCCATCAACTGAGGAATGAATAAAATGTTATGGTATTTCTATACAATGGAGTATTATTCAGCTATAAAGAAGGATCACATTGAGATATTTATCAATAAATGGGCGCAGCTTGAGACCATACTCATAAGTGAAATAAACCAATCTCGCATGTGTGAATACCGAATAGTTTCCCTAATGTAAGTAATGATTCAAATATATAATAATATGTGGTAATCATGATTCCCCATTATGTGGCCTTGAAGCCTTATAAAGTTTTCACTTATTAACTGGAAAGGCTTTATTCTGGGCTTCTTGATATGGAAATATTTGAAGCTATAGTATATGAAGTTTTATTCAAATATTTCAAGGAAAAAGACAGACACTATGGTTACTACTATTAAGTCGGGTTATTTGGTGGTGAAGCATCAGGTTGCTGAAACAGTCATGCTTTGACCTGTATTGTTATATTGTTATGTCCTGTTTTATATCAATCTCTCCCTTATTCTTTAAAAAAATTATTTAGTTATTTCTTATGTTTGTTTTAATTAAGGGAAAAAATTTAAAAAATTAGCAGGATATATAATAGTAACTTTTTTTTTGATTTCCTATTAACTTGTTGTGAAGTCCTGTAATACTCCCACGATCTTGTTTTGACTGATTAGACTCTGTTCCATTCTGTATGATAGTATCAAGTTTGAGGGTATAGGCAACTACTTTGAAGGCAATAAGATTCACTAAGATGCCCATTCTGGTTTGACTATTGTCTCCTTTGGAAGTCCTGTAATGTTTACAACTTTTAAGTTTTATTGGTCTTGTTCTCTACTGTTTTGTTCAACTTTATAATATCTAATGAGATAGACAATTCTTTTTAAGGAAACAAGAGACATTGTTGATAACCATTGTTGATAACCTTGTACGCTGTTTTACATCATGTGCTATGTCTATCCTTGGTTTTGACTGACAGCTTTGTTTTGCCATATTTGAATTTATTCTCTCTTCCCCCAAAAAAGTAATAAGAGCTAAGGAGTAATAAAACCCAAAATGTGTAAATTTTGTTGTAAAAAAGAGAGGGAAAAAAAGACCTCTAAAGGATACAACAGCAAATGTGTTTAGGGGTGTTAAATAGCTGACCATATTAATGTTTTTGGTTGGATCATTGAACACAACTGTTTGCAGTCTCACTGTTTGAATGTCCACTTTGTATGCTTTGATACTGTGATTTGAGCAACTATCTCTAAGATGATAATATATAATCTATTAACTGGTGATTTCTTACTGTTTTTTTTTTCTGTTTTGTAGTTCTGTATTACTTGTACCCTTACACCGCTTTGTTTTGTTTTGTGTTTTTCTTTTTCTTTTTAAATAAAATTTTAAAAAAAAAGAAAGTAGGACCTCAAAGTGCCTTCATTTCCCTAAAAATGGATGAAGTTTATCTTTATTTATGTCAGAGTAGTACTCCATTGTATATAGAAACCACATTCTCTTTATCTGTTCATCCAGTGATAGGCATTTGGGCTGTTTCCTAGACTTAGCTGTTATAAACTGTGCTGCTATAAACATGGGTATGCATGTATTGCTGTGGTATGATGCTTTTAACTCTTTCAAGAAAATATCAAGGGGAATAGGAGGGTCAAATTGAAGCTCTCATTTCAGTTTTTTTGAGGCATCTCCATACTGATTTCCACAGTGATGGTAATAGTTTACACTACCACCATCATTGGGGAATGGTTCTTTCTCTTCCCAGCCTGTCATCAGTTGTTTTTTTTAAATGTTTTTTTATTTTATTTTAAAGATATTAAGACAAAAGTGGACAGAACAAAGCAGATAAGAACAATGTAAGCAAAACAATACTTCACAACAAGACAACCCGATATTAACAGTAGCTACCCATGTCTTTTTCTTTGAAATAGTTGAGCATATCTTCACATATTATCAAATATAACAAAATAGTATAAAACCATTTAAGAGAATGAAAGTATTACAGGGCATTCAGAACCACATAATAGAAAATGAACAATGGCTACTATATTATCTTATTTTCCATAAAAAATTGTTTATACTGTCACACATATTAAAATCCAATAAGACACAGCATGATAGAAGCAGTGGAAACAGAAGAACAAAAGCATGGTGGGACTTCAAAGCAAGATGATATTAAATCAGCTATGGCTGCTGTAAGGTCTTGTTTTCTTCAAAGTAACTGTTCATAGTTTAACAGAGATGGCAGATAGATAAGAGTAGAATACAGAGGCTCCCTGATACAGACAACTCAAATGCCAAAATAAAACATCCTGGTGAGACTCGGACAGAGGGAGATGGATTCTCTCATCAAGGAAGAAACTAAAGGAAAAAAAAAACCATCAAACATGCAGTCCTGGGCTACTATTGAAACAGCTAAGATTTAGTGCTCTTACTGCAGTGCCCCAACTTGCGTAGCTGCAACTTAGCAAACCACTCAAATTCCTGCCACTCCACCTCCCTGGAACCGCAGTTGCACTGAAGTACAATTGCCCTGAACTTGGACGTCGGCAAGCCCAACAGAGAATGGAGCCAGCAAGGGATCTGCATTGAACTGCAGTGAGTGCCGGGAATAAGACCCTTCCACAGGAAAGGGGTAACCAATGGGATGACATTTTGGAATTGGGTGGGACTGGCAGGAACAAGGAACAGCAGTGACTTCAGTCATTTGTTTCCTTCCCAGATGAGATTGGTAGGATATGCTTGGCCTGGGTCACACCCCTGGCTGAGACACAATAAGTTGTCCCAAACCAATTCCCTACATGTGGCACACACTAAGGCAATGAAGGCCCCCACAGGTTCACTGACCTGGAGGGAAGGGACCAGCATATGCCGCCCCTGTCTGCACCTCAATAGCACACTGGAGTAGGCAGAAATATTTAGCCAATGCACTTCAGAATAACCATAACTCACAAGGAAAGGGACTGGGACCTCCTCTATACACCTGTATGAAAGAAACAAAAAACATGACAAAAGGAAGAAACAAAAAAAGTCCCCAGCTCCCTGCCCTGAGAACATTGATCCAGGAGAGGTAAATACAAAAGAGATTGAAGGCAGCAAACATGCAATACCGGACACGGCATCAATGGGCATAAAAAGATATCTTTGGGACCTCATAGACGAGCTCAAAAGTGAAATATTTAACCAAGTAAAGCAGAATATAAATAGATTAATAAAAGAAATGCTAAGTACTTCTCAAGAAGATACAGATGGAAGAATGCAGGAACACAAAAAAAGAGAATACATGAAGCAGGTTCAAAGAGATTACCAAGTAATAAAAAAACTCCATTGAAAGCTGGCAAAACTGCTTGAAAGAAACTAAGGATAGACTATCATAACTTGAAGACAGGTTTGCAATGTGTGATCATGAAAGGAAAAGTTTCTTAAAAATAACAAGGAAACAGGCAGTAACAATACAAAGGCTAGAAGATGACAAGAGGATCTATAACTTAAGAATAAAGAATGTGAATGAAGAATCAAGGGTACGAACAAAGGAATAACAAGGGCTATACACTGAAATAATTAAGGAAAACTTCCCAAGCATAGGAAATGGAAATGATATTCTGATGTATGAGGTCTACAGAACTCCAGCCACTTAAAATCAAAACAGAGCCACGCCCAGACATATAATAATCAAGATCTCAAAAATACAAAATATAAGAACAGAATATTAAAAGCTGTCAGAGAAAAGAAACAGATCACCTATAAAGGAAAACCCATAAAAATCATGGCAGACTTTTTGACACAGGCCATCAAATCAAGAAGAGCTTAGAGCAGAGTATTCCAAGCCCTGAAAGAAAATAACCTCCAGCCCAGATTGATGTACCCTGAAAAACTGTCTCTAGAAATTGAGAAGCAAGATGCTTCCAAGACAAAGAGGAACTGGGGGAATTCACAACCACCAATCCAATTCTACAGAGAATACTAAAGGACATTCTAGAGTGAGAGAAAAGTACCAGGATTTCAGGAACAGTGACAGAGAGGCCTTAATGAATGGAGCAGAAATTGGAATGAAAGAGAAAAGCAAACAACTAATGGCAGAAAAAGAGGAAGGAGAAAGAAATGGCAGCTTGCTAGGAAGCTGGATAGAGAACCTCTGTGGGGAAAACAGCTCAGAAGCTAGAATTTGACAACATGGAGAGGGCCAGACGATTGCAGAATGATTCTTATTAACCCAGGAGGAAACTAAAGGGAAAAATAAAACTAGGAAGAGGAAGGAAAAGCATGGGTGGAGGGCTGAAGCCTGACACACTCACTTAGACCTGTTCCGTGCTGTGCTGGGTGCTCCCATAGAGTCGGATGATCCAAAGTTGCACTGAAGCTGCAGCTGCTGATGATGGGAGTCAATGAGTCCCAGCCCTTGATGGGAGGACACAGCACTGTGTAGAGTGGAGCCAAAGTGGAGAGCTTTATTGGCTCTCGGTGAGTACTAGAAATTGGGTCCTGGGGCCCCATGGAGCAGCCAGAGCCACCTGACCACGCCAGAGGAGGCCGTGGAGAGGACCATGCGCCTGGGCACTAAAGTTGGGCATCGCACAGTTTTCTGAAGAGGCAGGATGCTGATCTAGACATGGAAAAACCACATCAAGATAGAATCTAGCTCTGTGGAGGAAGAAAAAACACGAGTGGAAGGCTGGAGCCCTACGTGCTCACTGAGACCAGTCCATGCTGTGCTGGAAGCACCGTGGAGGCAGGCAATTCAAGTAATAAAAGCTGAAGCCATGGCTGCCAATAACGGGAACTGTTGAGTCCTGAGCCCTTGGCAGGAGGACATGGTGCAGTGTGGAGTGGAACCAAGATGGAGAACTGTATTGATTCCAAGTGAGTGCTGGGGATTGGATCCCACAGCTGCTCTTGCTGGCTGGAGGACATCTTAGAGTTGGGCAGAGCCCCAGCACCATGGCAGCATCAGTGGGCCACCCCTGGTGCAGAGAGGACTGGTGGGATCTGCTGGGGCTGAGCTACGCCTCTGGTTGGGACCCAGTAGACAGGGACAAAACTGTCACGATGCTGTGATGTCCACAAAGTACAGCCTAAGTTGCTAAAGGAACTTGTGGGTCAACTGGCTCAGAGGCTAGCCTGCACCGTCCCTGCATCCCTGCATGTACCTCAAATAACAGCAAATTGGGGAGGTCAGCAAAACCCCAGTCAGCATGCTTTGGAAAGACCCTAAGCAATATGGAGAAGGCCAGAGACCCCCAGGACACACCTGTCTGAAAGAAACCAGAAACATGACAAGAGATAGAAATTTTAAAAAACCTCCAGCTGCTGACCCTGGGAAAATAAGCCCAGGAGAAGTAAATACAGAAGAGAACCAGTGCAGTAATCATGCAATATTAGACACATCCTTAGCGGACATAAAGAAATACTTTTGTGACCTCATAGACGAATTTAAAACTGTACTTCTAATCCAAGTGAGGCAAGATATAAAAAGATTAATTAAAGAAATGATAAGCCCCTTTCAAGAGAACACAGATGGAAAAATGGAGGAAATCAGAAAAGGAAGAAAAATCTTTGATGAAGAATATAAATAAAATCTAGAATATAAAACAGATCCAAAGGGATTACCAGGAAACTAAAAACTCCGTTGAGAACTGGCAAAATGCCTTGACAGAACTAAAGTTAGCCTTTTGAAACTTAAAGAGAGATTTATGACGTGTGATCATGAAAGAAAAGACCTCTTAAAAATGAGATCCCAGAGTTTGAAACAATTCAAAGGCTAGAAGATGACAAAAGGATACATAACTTAAGAATAAAGCACGTGAGTGAGAAAGCAGGAGTGACCATAAATAAACTACAAAAAATATTCACAGATATATTAAAGGAAGACTTCCAAGCATAGGAAAAAGAAATGATATCCAGATAAATGAGGCATACAGAAATCAAGCCACCTACAACCAAAACAGGTATACACACAGACATGTAATAATCAAGATTCCAGAAATCCACCACAAGAACAGAATATTAAAAGCAGCCAGAGAAAAAAAGCAGATTACCTACAAAGGAAAAATTATCAAAATAACAACAGACTGATTTATCAACACAAAATCTCAAATCGAGAAAAGCCTGGGGGGAAATAGTCCAAGCCTGGAAAGAAAATAACCTCCAACCAAGACTGCTGTACCCGGAAAAACTCTCTCTCAAAATTAATGGAGAAAGAAGATATTTCGAAGACAAGGAGGAACTATGGGAGTTCATGGCCACCAACCTAACCCTACAAAAAATACTGAAGGACATTCCAGAGAGAGAGAGATAAAAATACCAGGATTCCAGCAACAGTGGCAGAGAGGACTCAATGAACTGGGAAGACAGTAGAATGAAGGAGTAATGTGGACAAATAATAGCAGAAGAATAGAATAGCAGAGGTGAGGCAGAGACAGTAAGCTATAATCGTTAATATACATAGCCTTGATACACTAACAAAAAAAGAAACACAGGCAGAGTAGATTAGGAGGCAGGATCCATTGAGATGCTCTGAATAGGAAATACAGTCAACCTGAAAGAGGGTTAATAAACTGAGAGTCAAAGATGAGAAAACAATGCTATATGTGACAGGAAACCAGAGAGAAATAGGGACAACTCATCCAGCAGCCACAGATAGATTGGAAAGCTATGACACTTTTGGGCAGTGTGGAACTACACAGCTGGAAGGAAGGAAAACCTTATGACTAGTAAGTAAAGGAGTACAGCTCAAGATCAAGCTCAGCAGCAAAAAGGTTCAACAACACTCAGATAGATAACAGGTTGGCCCCCTAATCTAAAAACTAAAGGAGCTAGTGGGACCCAAAATACACAAAGCAAAGCAACCTGAAAAAGGGAAATGTGAGGAATTGTCTAAAACAGGAAGGCAGAGGACATTGTTAATAGTGCATCAGGATTTAAAAGTCACAGTAGTCTTATCACTCTGTTTAGTTTGATTATGTTTTGCTCCAGTCTGTCTACTCATGTTAGATTTGAGTGCACAGACAGCTAACCCAAAAATAGCAGGTTATACCACGGTAACTATCTTTAATTTCCTATTAACTTAAACTAAAACCCTGTATTACTTACATTGTCTTACTATGACATCTTATTTGAAGCTGGTATGTTAGACCGTAGTTTTGCCTTGGCTGATTTTATTCGAATTTGGTATGTTTGATAGTGTCAAGTCTAAAAGTAGAGGCAACTACTCTGAAGATGACAAGATGAAAAAGATACCCATTCTAGTTTGGATTATTAACTGCTTTCAAGTCCTACAATGTTTTCAAAGTTGTGTTTTTATAAAAATAGCTATGTAATACTATGCTTAACTATATAATGCCTGATGATTTGGACAAGTCTATTGAAAATAACAAGAGAAAGCATAGTAACTATGGTACATCACCTAATATTGTGGTCTTATGTGTCTTTTTCATTCTGTGTTTTTCTAGGAATTTGCTTTGTTGTCTTGCTTTGATCTATTTTTCCCTATAATACAGAAAGGATAGATATACATGTAGATATTCACACATTGGACAAATTTCTAAACTATTTACGGGAACAGATTATATAATATAGGGTGTAATGAATAGATACTCTGACGAAGAAGAGACACTAAGAAATCCAATGCTAATTCCGTAACATTATGATATAAAATATAGCAATACTATTTTTCACTGTTTAGAGTGATATTAGTCTAGTCTCTTACGTTCAGTTTCAGCATACATAAAGATAAAGACAGCTACTACGAAGAGAATGAGAGACATTATGGTAGTCATTATTGACTTCCCCAAAATCAATTCTTGAAGACCTAAAAAGCCTTCATTGTCCTGTAAATGATTTGATTAGTTCTGTAATGTTCAGTATATATTCAATGCATGTGAGGATGGGCAACTATTTGGAAGAAAACTAGAGACAATAAGATAGACAGTGAAGATGTCCAGTGGACTTGCTTTGAAATCTGTGTTTCTTTAAATTGTTTCCTTATGAACTGTTTTGTTCTGTTTTTTCATGTTTAATCTTACCTTCTTTAAGATAAAAACAAGTGTGTAGGACTGATAACCATATTACTAAGTTTTTGTTGGATCATTGAGCAGAGCTGTTTGCAGTGTCATTATTTGAATGTCACTTTGTATGGTTTATTTTTGTAACTTGAACAACTAATTCTAAGATGACAATATGTAACTTATCAACTAGTGATTTCTTACTGTTTATTTTTCTGAAATTCTGTATTATTTTTACCCTTTTTTCTGTTTTTATTTCTCTTAAAAAAAAGAAAAAGAGCACAACAGAAATGAGGCAGAGAAGGTTGGCTATAATTTCTAACATAGATGGCCTTGATACACTAAAAAAAAAAAAAAAGAAAAAATAAGAGAGAAACACAGGCAGAGTAGATCAGGAGGTAGGGTCCACAGAGATGCTCTTTATAGGAAATATAATTAACCTGAAAAAGGGTTTACGGACCAAAAATCAAATATGAGAAAACAATGCTCTGTGTGACAGGGAACCAGAGAGTAATAGGGGCAACTCGACCAGCACCTGCAGATAGGTTGAAAAGACAGACTTTACTAGGTAAAGGAATATAACTTAAGATCAAGTCCAAGAGGGAGAAGGTTCGGAACCACTTAGGTAAATAGCAGGTTGCCCCTCCCCCGACCAATCTAAAAACTGAGGGAAGTGGTGAGACCCAAAATTGCACAGTACGCCCTGGGTGAGTGAAAGCGGGGGGGTGGGGGGGTGGGGGGGAATAGTCTTATAAAAGAAGGCAGAGGATATTGTTAATAGTGTACCAGGATTTAAAACCCACATTACTTACACCATTCCGCTTAGATAAATTATATTTTGTCCCAGTTTGTCTACTTGCACTAGATCTGAGGGCACAGACAGCTATCCCAAAAATAACAGGATATATTACAGTAATCATCCTTAATTTCATATTAAATTAATTTGGAGCCCTGTATAACTTATACTGTTTTACCATGACTGATCTTAGTTAAATCTAGTTTGTTTGATTGCTGTTTGGTATCTACAGATTTTATTCAAAACTGTTATTATTGACAGTATCAAGTCTGAGTATATAGGCAACTACACTGAAGATGACAAGATTCACTATGATACCCATTCTGGTTTGATTATTACCTGTTTTTTGAAGTTTTACACTATCTACAAAGTTTTGTTTTTATTAATATTGTTATATACTGCTATATTCAATTATACTATGCCTGATGATATAGACAATTCTATTGAAGATAACAAGAGACAACACAGTAACTATTGTAAAACACTTTGTACAGTGGTTTTATATGACTTCTTTGTTTCATGTGTTTATAGGAATATGTTTTGTTTTGTCTTGCTTTGTTTTGTTTCTCCCTCTAATATAGAAAGGATAGGAATACATGTTGAGACTCATGCATGCATAGAACCTATAAACAGTTTACAAGAACTGATCTTATAGCGCTTGATGCAATGAACAACTACTTTGAAGAAATAGAGACACTACAGTATTCAGTGCTGATTCCGCAGTGGTTATGATGTGAAACACAGCAATACTATTATTGTTTGTACAGAATGGTTTTAGCCTGCTTTGGTTTGTTTAATCTTAACATAAATGAAGGTATTGATAATTGCATGTATATTTATGTGTATTAGATTGATAATTTTTATTGGATAGTTGAACAGAACTGTTTGCAGTCTCACTGTTTGAATCCCCACTTTGTATGCTTCACTTTTGTAACCTGAACAACTATTTGTAAGAGGACAATGTGTAATCATCAACTAGTGATTTCTTACTGTTTATTTTTTCTTTGAAAGTATATATTATTTCTATCCTTTTTCTGGTTTGCTTAGTCTTTCTTTAAATAAAATTAAATAATAACTTCATATCATCACACATAATAAAATCAAACAAAACAGAATAAAACCATTCCAACTACTGAATGAAAACATTATAAGGCTTCAATGCAATGTAATGGGGAATCATGACTACCATAAAATCTTATGTACTCTTACCATTTCTTACACTAGGGAAACTATACAGTATTCATACATGTGAGCTTGATTTATTTTGCTTATGAGTATGGTCTCAAGCTGCATCCATTTATTTATAAATATCTCAGTGTGATCATTCTTTATAGTTGAGTAGTACTCCATTGTATAAAAATACCCTAACTGTTTTATCCATTCCTCAGTTGATGGAAACTTGGGTTGTTTCCAAGATCTGGCAATTATAACTTGTGCTGCTATATACATGGGTGCACATATATCACTGTGATAAGATATTTTCAGCTCTTCTGGGAATATGCCTAGAAGTGAAATAGCTGAGTCAAATGGACTTCCAATCCCAGATTTTTGATGAATCTCCAGACTGACCTCCATAGTGATCGCACCAGTCTATACTCCCATCAACAGTGCAGGAGAGTTCCTTTTACCCCACAGCCTCTCCAGCAGTTGTTGTTGGTAGTTTTCTTGATCCTGGCCATTGTTTCTGAAGTGAGATGGCATCTCAGTATTGTTTTAATTTGCATTTCTCTAATGATTAATGATGATAAACATTTTTTCATGTATTTATTTGCCATTTGTATTTCTTCATCTGAGAACTGTGTATTCATCTCAGATGCCTATTTTTGGATTGGGTCTTTGAATTTTGGGGGTCTGTTTTTTTTATTTGTTATATGTTCTAGACAAGTCCTTTGTCTGAGGGACAGTTCACTAAGATTTTTTCCCAGTTTGTGGGTTTTCTTTTTTCTATGCTGGAGATTTCTTTCAACATACAGAAACTTTAATAAGACGTGATCCTAGTTATTGATTCTGGGAAGTATTCCCATGCAGTTGATTCCTGTTCATGAATTCTCTACCTAACCCTATGTCTTCAAAATTTTTACCTAATTTATCTTCCAACAGATTTAGTGTTTCTGTTTTAATATTTAAATCTTTGATCCATTTAGATTTTAGTTTAGTACATGGTGATAGAGATGGGTCTAGTTTTAGTTTTCAATATATGGAGAGCCAGTTTTTCCAGCACCATTTATTAAAGAGACTGTCGTTCTTGCAGTGAACATGTTTGGCCCTTTTATCAAAGATAAGGTGGTTGAGTGTAGTTGTGGTTGTATCTTCTAATCTATTCCATTGATCTTCAGCTCTGTTTTTATTCCAGTACCATTTTGAATTTATTAATGTAGCTTTGTAGTATAACTTCAAGTCAGGGATTGTGATGCCTCCTGCCTTGCCTTTGATGCTTAGAATTGCCTCTGCTTTTCTAGGTCATCTGGTTCCAGATGAATTTTAGGAGTGATTTCTCTAGATCTATGAAGTATGTTAGTAGTATTTTCATTGGTATTGCATTGAATCTGTATAAAAGTTTTGGGAGAATGGTTATTTTCACAATATTTATTCTTCCTATCCTTCTAGATATTCTAGAATGATTCTAGAATATTCTAAATGTTCTAGAAGAATATTTATTCTTCTAGAGTGTTCTTCCTTGTTCCTATGAACAAGGGATGATGTCTTTCCATTTTCTGAGATCCTCTTTGATTTCTTTTTCAGGATATTATAATTTTCCCTGTATTGAACTTTTATTTCTTTCATGAGATTAATTCCTAAGTATTTCATTTTTGTGGATGCTAATGTGAAGGTTCTGGCTTCTCTTATTCCCCTCTCAGTGATTTTGTTATTAGTATATAGGAATGCTAGTGATTTTTGAGTATTGACTTTGTATCCAGCTACATTGCTGAATTTATTTATTATATCTAGGAGTCTTGCAATGGAGTTTTGGGGGTCTTCTATGTAGAGTATCATGTCATCTGCAAATAATGATAACTTCCTCTTTTCCTATCTTTATTTCTTTCATTTCTCTCTTGTCAAATTGCTCTGGCTAGTATTTCTAGTACTGTGTTGAATAGAAGCACTGATAGAGGGCATCCTTGTCATGTGCCTGATTTTAAGGTGACAGCTTTCAGTTTTTGGCCATTTAATATGATGCTGGCTGTTGGTTTGTCGTAGATGGCCTTTACCATATTGAGCTAAAGACCATCTTTTCCAATTTTCTGTAAAGTTCTTAACATGAATGAGTGTTGGACCTTATCAAAAGCTTTCTCTGCATCTATAGAAATGATCATGTGTGTCTTACTTTTGGCTCTATTGATATAGTGGATTACATTTATTGATTTATGTATGTTGAACCATCCCTGCATGCCTGGGATGAATCCCACTTGGTCATGGTGCATAATCTTGATGATTTGCTGCATCCTGATTGCCAATATTTTATTGAGCATTTTTACATCTGTGTTCATTAGAGCGATTGGCCTATAGTTGGGTCTTTCTCAGGTTTTGGTACTAAAGTATATTTGCTTCTAGGAATGACTTAGGAAGAATTGCTTCCCTTTTGATTTCATTGAAGAGTTTGAGGAGTGTTGGCATTAAGTCTTCTTTGTATTTCTTGTAGAATTCTACAGTGAATTCATCTGGGCCTGGGCTCTTCTTTGTTGGTAAGTACTTAATTATGTTTTCAATTTCATCAATAGAAATTGGGTTATTCAGCAGTTTTACATCTTCTTGACCCAGCTTTGATAGTTCATATATTTCTAGGAATCTGTGTGTTTCTTCTCTGTTATCAAACCTATGAGAGTAGAGACTTTGGAAATAGGTGTTGATGATCTTCTGTATTTCTATAGAGTCTGTAGTGATTTCGCCTTTTCATTCCTTAATGCATGAATTTAAATTTTTCTTATAAGGTTATCTAGGGGCTTATCAATTTTATTTATTCTTTCAAAGAACCAACTATTTTATTCATTGATTCTTTGGATTGTTTTCTTAGTCTCTATTGCATTAAATTCTGCTCTGATATTTATAATTTCCTCCCTTTTGAATTTGGGCTTGACTTACTCTTCTTTTGCCAGGTATTTGAGATGTAACATCAGGTTGTTTATTTGTATTCATTCTGTTTTCCTGATGTGGGAACTCAGTGCAATAAATATTCCTCTGAGGACTGCTTTAATTGTATCCCACAGATTCTGCTAAGTTGTATTTGTATTTTTGTTTGCTTGTAGGTATTGTTATTCTTTAATTTTCTCTGTGACCCACTGAGTGATCAAGAGCATATTACTTAATTTCCATGTTTGTTGGGATTTTGCAGTTTGTTTTATCATTAATTTCTAGTTTCATGGCACTATGATCCGATAACATGTATGGGATAATTTCAGTTCTTTTGCATTTACTTAAATATGTTCTGTGGGCTAGTATATTGTCAGTTTTAGAGAATGTTCCATGTACTGCTGAGAAGAATGTATATTCTGATTTTGTTAAATGGAACACTCTGTATATGTCTATCAAGTCCATTTGTTCACAGGTGTGATTCAGTTCTGTTATTTCTCTGCTGATTTTCTGTCTGGTTGACCTGTCCCTTTGTGTCAATGGCATGTTAAGGTCTCCTGTTCTAATTGTGTTATTCCTTATTTGATTTTTCATTTCTGTTAATACTTGCTTTGTATAGCTGAGTGCTCTGGAATGTGGTGTATATATATTTAAAATTGTTGTCATCTTCCTCTTGAAGTTTCCCCCTAGTATGTAGTGACCTTCTTTATCTCTTTGGATCATTCTTGGTTTGAAGTTCACATTGTCTACAAACAGAATAGTTACCCCTGCTTTTTTTTTTTTTTGGTTAATGTTGCATGAAGTATTGTTTTCCATCCTCAAAGGATGGAAAGTCAAACTTTCAGGCTATGAGTTTCCTTTTGGGTTAGATGGGTTTCTTGTAGACAGCATATGGTTGAACATTGTTTCTTGATCCATTCTGCCAGTTTCTTTTAATTGGTGAATTGAGACCATTTACATTAATGGTTATATGCTGTTAAATCTTTACCTTTCCATTCTGTTTTAATTTCTGCCTTGCTTCGTGTTTTTTTCCCTATGTGTATCTACAATGTCCTTCAGTATTCTTTGCAGGGTTGATGTGGTGATCATGAAGGTCTTCAGCTTGGAAGTATCTTATTTCTCCATCCATTTTTTTATTTAAAGGAAGATTAAACAAAACAGAAAATAGGTAGAAATAGTACATACATTCAGAGAAAAAAAAGAGTAAGAAATCACTAGTTGATGTTGTCGTTTTACAAATAGTTGTTCAAGATACAAAAATAGAACATGCAAAGTGGGAATTCAAACAGAGAGACTACAAAAAGTTCTAATCAACTGTCCAACAAAAACTTAGTAACATAGTTGTCAATCCTGTACATTTAAACATACATGCAGTTATCCATATCTTCATTTATGTTTAGATTAAACAAACTAAAGCCGGTTAAAATCATTTTGAACAAAGAATAATATTATTGCTAGATTTCACTTCATGACACTCCATGATCAGCACTGGGTACTGTAGTGTCTTCTTTTTAAAACTGAATTTAAAGAAAGACTAAAAAAACAGAAAATGGGTAGTAATAATACATACTTTCAAAGAAAAATAAACAGTAAGAAATCACTAGTTGATTACAGATTGTCTTCTTACAAATAGTTATTCAAGATACTAGGGGCTGGGGATTTAGCTCAGCGGCATAAGCGCCCGCCTTGCAAGCAGGCAGTAGTGAGTTTGATCCTCAGTACCGATAAAAAAAAAAAAGATACTAAATTGGAGCATATAAAGTGGGGATTCCAACAGTGAGACTGCAACCAGTTCTGTTCAACTATCCAACAAAAACTTAGAAATATAGTTATCAATCCTCTATACTTAAACATATATGCAGCTACCCATATCTTCAATTATGTTGACTTTCAATAAACCCAAACAGGCTAATATCACTCTGAACAAAGAATAACACTATTGCTGGGTTTCACATTACGACACTCCAGGATCAGCACTGGGTATTTTAGTGTCTCCTTTCTTCAAAGTATCTGTTCATTTCATCAATTGTCATAAGATCAGTTCTCATAAACTCTTCATAGATTCTACACATGCATGGGTCTTAACATGTATTTTTTTTTTTAATTTTGAAAGTAGCACTTGTGCAACAGCATAAGACAGAACAAAGTCAATGCTGTGAAATTGATACAGGATTTCACAGTAGGATACTGGGATAGTAGTATTAAGTACTATGATATATCCCTTTATTTAACAATAGCTATCCAGTCAAATACGTATTGTTAAATCAAACCAAAAATAGAACATTGTAAAACAAATTGAGAACACTGAATAGAGCAAAAGAAATATAACAAAAAGTGAAAACAACCTATGCCTTCAAACAGAAGATAGAAGGAAATCCCCCATATTTGCTATACTGCACATGGTCATCCTCCCAAGAGATGTTGAAATATCTATCTCCAGTAGGTAAGGGGAGAGGGGGCAGGTGGAAGAAGGGTGCTTGCTGCGGGAACTTTCGCCCTGATCTGGGGACCCAGGCCGGTTTCCCACCGGACCCCGGGAACGGGCCAGTTCAGAGACTGTAGCAGCTGCCCCAGCCTGCGGGAACTTTCTCCCTGACTTGGGGACCCAGGCCAGTTTCCTACTGGACCCGGGGACCAGGCCAGTTCAGAGACTGTGGCAGCTGTGGCTGGGAGCTTCACCCAGCCTGCGGGAACTTTCTCCCTGACTTGGGGGACCAGACCGGCTCCCCACCAGACCAGAGACCAGGCCAGAAGGGTAAGAGTAACAGCAGCAGCTGGGAGCTCCGCCCAGCCTGCGGGAACTTTCACCCTGACCTGGGGACCCAGGCCGGTTCCCCACCAGACTCGGGGGCCAGGCCAGATCAGAGACTGTGGCAGCGGCGGCTGGGAGCTCCGCCCAGCCTGAGGAGACACTCTTCCTAGCCTGAGAAGCAGGCCATAGTTCCCTGCTGGGTCCAGTGAGTGGGGCCATCGCAGGGTACCCCATCCCAGGCTGGTGGATCTCTCTCCCACACCTGGAACAACACTTGAAGCTTCCAAATACAGGAAAATGACAAAATGAAAGTCTAAAATGCAATCTCAAACATCCAGCCCAACCCAAGAAAGTCCAGGAGCCATGTGCATAGAAGAAGACACATGCCACATGACTGAAATACCTGAAATAATGGTAACTGAAATAAAGAAACAAGTATGGGAAGCCTTGAAGGAATTCAAACTAGAAATATTCTCTCAGATGAAAAAAGAATTGATAAAAGAAATGAAGCAGGTGCTAAACAAAGCTAAAGAAGAGGCAGTTAAAAAACTAGAGAAACTAAATGGAAGGATAGAATCCCTCGATGAACAGTATAGGAAGCAAACAGAATACATAAAACAGATGCAAAGAGATATACAAGAAATCAAAAACTCCATTGAAAGTTGTAAAAACTGCCTCAATGAATGTGAAGATAGAATCTCAGACCTCAAAGACAAGATTGCAACAAGTGAACAGGAAAGAAAAGATCTCTTAAAAATAACAAGAAATCAGGAAATAACAATTCAACACCTACAGGATGACGCAAAGAGAAACAACATAAGATTGATAGGGATAAATGAAAAAGAAGGGGACAACATAAAGGATGTCAAGAGGATATTTAGAGAAGTAATAGCTGAAAATTTCCCAAACATGAGATTGGAAACTAATATCAAGATCAATGAAGCGTATAGATCTCCAAATAGTCACAACCAAAATAAATCTACACCCAGACATGTAATAATGACCATCTCAGAAATTGAACAAAAGAATAGAATATTAAAGGCTGTCAGAGAGAAAAGACAGATCACCTATAAAGGAAAACCTATCAGAATTACAACAGACTTCTCAGCACAAACAATAAAGTCAAGAAGAGCATGGATGGATGTATTTCAGATCCTAAAGGAAAATGATTTTCAACCTAGGCTGATGTACCCTGCAAAACTGTCCTTCAAATTTGATGGAGAAATATGATACTTCCATGACAAAGATCAGCTGAAAAACTTCATGATCACCAAGCCAACCCTGCAAAGAATACTGAAAGACAGCCTAGATACAGTTAGGAAAAAAACCACTAAACAAAGCAGACAGTTGAACAGAGCAGAAAGATAAACATGCAACACCAGAAAGATAATATGTCAACAATAAACCAATTTATAACAGTTCTTACTATTAATGTAAATGGTCTCAATACACCAATTAAAAGAAACAGACTGGTAGAATGGATCAAGAAACAAAATCCAACCATATGCTGTTTACAAGAAACCCACCTAACTCAAAAGGATACTCACAGACTCAAAGTCAAAGGATGGAAAACAACATTCCATGCAACAGGAAAACCCCCAAAAAAAAGCGGGGGGGGGGTAGCTATTCTGTTTGTAGACAAAGTCAAGTTCAAGCCAATAATGATTAGAAAGGATAAAGAAGGTCACTACATACTGGTTAGGGGAAAACTCCAAGAGGAAGATATAACAATCTTAAATATATATGCACCAAACTCCAGAGCACCCAATTATATAAAACAAGTACTAACAGAAATGAAAAACCAAATCAGAAGTAACACAATTCTGACAGGAGATCTTAACACACCATTGACACCAATGGACAGATCAACCAAACAGAAAATCAACAAAGAAATGAAAGAACAGAATTGCACCTGTGAACAAATGGACTTAATAGATATATACAGAGTATTCCACCCAACAACAACAGAATACACATTCTTCTCAGCAGTACATGGGTCATTCTCTAAAATAGACCGTATATTAATTCACAGAACATATTTAAATAAATGCAAAAGGGTTGAAATTATCCCTTGCATGCTATCGGACCATAGCGCCATGAAATTAGTAATTAACAATAAAAGATACTGCAAAAATCCCACAAACACATGGAAACTGAATAACACACTCCTGAGTAATCAGTGGATCACAGAGGAAATTAAAAAAGAAATTAAGCAATACCTACAAACAAATGAAAATACAGATACAACTTAGCGGAATCTATGGGATGCAATGAAAGCTGTCCTCAGAGGAAAATTTATTGCACTGAGCTCCCACATCAGGAAAACAGAATGAATACAAATAAACAAAATGATGCTACACATCAGAGAGCTAGAAAAAGAAGAGCAAGTCAAGCCCAAAGCCAAAAGAAGAGAGGAAATTATAAGAATCAGAGCAGAAATCAACACAATAGAGACTAAGAAAACAATCCAAAGAATCAACGAGTCAAAAAGTTGGTTCTTTGAAAGAATAAATAAAATCGATAAGCCCCTAGCCAACCTTATTTAAAAAAGGGAAGAAAGAGCTCAAATCCATGCAATAAGAAATGAAAAAGGTGAAGTCACTACAGTCAATAGAAATACAGAAGATCATCAACACCTATTTCTAAAACCTCTAGTCTCAAAGGTTTGATAACACAGAAGAAATAGACAGATTCTTAGAAACATATGAAGTACCAAAGCAAAGAGGATGTAAAACTGCTGAATAACCCAATCTCTATCAATGAAATTGAACATGTAATTAATTCCTTGCCTACAAAGAAGAGCCCAGGCCCAGACGGATTCACTGCAGAATTCTACAAGAAATACAAACAAGTCCTAATACCAACACTCCTCAAACTCTTCAATGAAATTGAAAGGGAAACAATCCTTCCCAAGTCATTCCTGGAAGCAAATATTACTCTAGTCCCAAAACCTGGGAAAGACCCAACCGAAAAAGAGAACTACAGACCAATCTCCCTAATGAACACAGATGCAAAAATTCTCAATAAAATACTGGCAAATAGGATGCAGCAAATCATCAAGAAGATTATACACCATGACCAAGTGGGATTCATCCCAGGCATGCAGGGATGGTTCAACATACGTAAATCAATAAGTGTAATCCACCATATCAATAAAGCCAAAAGTAAGAATCACATGATCATTTCCATAGATGCAGAAAAAGCCTTTGATAAGGTCCAACACTCATTCATGATAAGAACTTTACAGAATATTGGAATATATGGTCTTTACCTCAATATAATAAAGGCCATTTATGACAAATCAACAGCCAGTATCATACTAAATGGCCAAAAATTGAAAGCCTTTACTTTAAAAACAGGCACAAGACAAGGATGTCCTTTATCACCTCTCCTATTTAATATAGTACTGGAAGTACTAGCCAGAGCAATTAGACAAGAGAGAAAAATAAAAGGGGTAAAGACAGGAAAAGAAGAAGTTAAATTGTCATTATTTGCAGATGACATGATACTCTACATAGAAGACCCCCTAAAATCCATTGAAAGACTCTTAGATATAATAAATAAATTCAGTAATGTAGCTGGGTACAAAATCAATACTCAGAAATCAATAGCATTCAAATACACTAACAACAAAATCACAGAGAGAGAAATAAGAGAAGCCACACTCTTCACACTAGCAAGCAAAAAAATGAAATATTTAGGAATTACTCTTATGAAAGAAGTGAAAGACCTATACAGGGAAAATTATAATACACTGAAGGAAGAAATTGAAGATGATCTCAGAAAATGGAAAGACATCCCATGTTCATGGATAGGAAGAATAAACGTTGTGAAAATGGCCATTCTCCCAAAACTGTTATACAGATTCAATGCAATCCCAATAAAAATACCATCAACATACCTTATAGATCTAGAGAAATCACTCCTAAGGTTCATCTGGAGCCAGAAGAGACCTAGACTATCAAAGGCAATTCTAAGCAACAAAGGCAAGGCAGGAGGCATCACAATCCCTGATTTGAAGTTATACTAGAAAGCAACAGTAGTAAAATCAACATGGTACTGGAATCAAAACAGAGCAGAGGATCAATGGAATAGATTAGAAGATACAACCACAACTACAAACACACTCAACCACCTTATCTTCAATAAAGAAGCCAAGCAGGTTCACTGGAAAAACGACAGTCTTTTTAATAAATGGTGTTGGAAAAACTGGCTCTACATTTGCCGAAAACTAAAACTCGACCCAAGCCTATCACCATGTACAAATTAAAATCTAAATGGATTAAAGATCTGAATATTAAAACAGAAACACTAAATCTATTGGAAGACAAATTAGGTAGAAACCTTGAAGACATAGGGGTAGGTAGAGAATTCATGAACAGGACTCAAACTGCATGGGAAATACTTCCCAGAATCAATAACTGGGACCACCTCTTATTAAAAATTTTCTGTAAGTAAAAAAAAAAATCTCCCGGAATAGTGAAAAGAAAACCCACAAATTGGGAAAAGATCTTAGTGAACTCCCCCTCAGACAAAGGACTTTTGTCTAAAATATGTAAAGAATTAAACAAAATCAGACCCCCAACATTCAAAGACCCAATCCAAAAATGGGCATCTGAGATGAATACACACTTCTCAGAGGAAGAAATACAAATGGCAAATAAATACATGAAAAAATGTTCATCATCATTGGTCATTAGGGAAGTGCAAATTAAAACCACACTGAGACGTCCTTCCGACTTCCGGGAGAACATGGCGGACAGATAACAGCAACTACCGGAGGCTCTCTGAAAGACTCGGCTCAGAAGCCAGGAATGGTGCGGACTAAGGAGACATAAGCAGGTGGAGATATGCTCTGCTGACTCAGGAACGAACTGGGCTGAGAGAAACCAACTTGGAATGCAGTCCTGGTGCTAAAACAGGAACAGAAAAGCCTCGGTGTGGAGGCTGGACCCCGCGCCATTGTAAGCCGTGATTTGGGTTTCCCGCCGCGCGGCGGCTGGCTGCCTCTACAGTGGCTCAGCAAGGAGAGAGACGCGCAGAAGCTCTGAGAACGGCAATCTGCGAACGGCAGGGAGGCGTGCACTGACTTGTGGTGAGGTGAGTGAGAGAAGCTGACACTCTACCACAGTTTGACTCCAGCGGAGGACTTTCTGGGCCCGAGCAGTCCTGCGGGAGCAGGGTGCAGCGGCGACTCCAGCCACACATCCCCCTCTCGGGCGGGATTGGTGAAAAGTGCCTGGCCTGCGTGACGCTGCTGGCGGACCTGGTAGGCTGTCCCAACCCAGATCCCAGAGCCTGACGGTGGCCGGGAGGGGAGACGCATAGGCTGCCTGGTCCGTAACTCCCTGGTGCGCAGTGGTGAGCGGGAACACCTAACTGGCGCAATTCGATCAGGCTGTGGCTGACTGGGAGAGAAGCTGGGCCTCTTATATAAGCTTGCATATATAAGGAACAGAGAAGAAGAGGCAGCATGGGAAGAAGCAGCAACAAGAAAGGCTCCTCGGCCCCCAATTCTGAGAAACAGGCAATAGCAGACACTGCACCAATATACATAAGGCACCATATAGAGAGCCTCATAGACCAATTCAGGAATGAAGTTATCAACGACCTGAAGCTAGAAGTATGCAGAATAGTTAGAGAAATGCTAAGTACCACCCAAGAAAAAACAGGCGGTGGAATGGAAGTACAGAAAAAAAGGGGAGAATTGTTTGATGGAGAAAACAGAGAAAGCATAGAATACGTGAAGCAGGTTCAAAGGGACTACCAAGATACTAAGAAGTCTATAGAAGACTGGCATAACAGCTTGAAAGAAACTAAGGACAGACTATCTGAACTGGAGGGCAGACTTGTAATATGGGAGAATGAAATGAAAAACTTCTTAAAAATAACAAAGAAACAAACAGCAATAATACAAAGACAAGAAGATGATAAGAGGAGCCATAACTTAAGGATTAAGAACATAAAAGAAGAAGTAGGGACACAAACAAGTGAACTACAAAAGCTACTCACAGAAATAATCCAGGAGAATTTTCCTAATTTAGCAAAAGGTAAAGATACTCAGATGTATGAGGCATACAGGACCCCAGCTACCTACAACCCAAACAGAGCAACACCCAGGCATATAATAATAAAAATTCCAGAAATTCAATACAAGAACAGAATATTAAAAGCTGTAAGAGACAAGAAACAGACCACTTACAAGGGAACACCCATCAGAATTACAGCAGATTTCTTGGCACAAACCATCAAATCACGAAGAGCGTGGGGGGAAATAATTCAAGTTTTGAAAGATAATAATCTCCAGCCAAGATTGAGATATCCTGCACAACTGTCCCTGGAAATTGATGGAAAAACAAGGTGCTTCCAGGATAAAGAGGAACTGGGGGAATTTGCAACCACCAACTCAACTCTACAGAGAGTATTGCAGGATATTCTAAAAAAAGAAAAATACAAAGAATCCAGAAATAATGGCAGAGAGGCCACAACGAATGGAGCAGAGAACAAAATGAAGAAGACAAACTGACAGCTACTGACAGAAAAAGAGCTCAACAGAAATGAGGCAGAGAAGATTGGATGATAGGAACAGCAATTTTGGAGAAAATGACATCTTAATAGGTAATACTGATTTAGTATCATCTTGTTTTGAAGTCTCATCTAGCTTTTGTCCTTCTGTCTCCAATGGTCTAAATAGGTTGTACCTTACTGGATTTTATTATGTACGATAGTATAAGCAAAAACCTTGTAAAGACAAGGAGATTATACAGAAACCATTATTCATTTTCTGTTAGTCGATTCTAAATACTCTGTAATGCTGTCATTCTCTTGAATGGTTTTACATTGTTTTGATATACTTAATGCTACAGTATACGAAGTTGTACTCAAGGATTTCAAAGAAAGAGACAATATGGTAACTGCTTTTAGGTTAGGATTATCTGGTGGTGAAACACTATTCTGCTTAAATGGTTATGTTTTGATCTGCGCTGTTTCGTTGTTATGCCCTCTTTTATCTCAATCTCCACTCCATTATTTACTTTTTTATCTTTATCCTTTTAATTAAAGGAAAAAAATAGCAGGATATATTATAGTAACCCACTTTGACTTTTCATTACCTTGATTTAAAGCCCTGTATTACTCTCACCATCTGGTTTTTAACTGATGTTCCCCTATTCTGTTTTGCTGGATAGTATCAGGTTCGAAAGTTTAGGCATCAGCTGTGAAGATAATGAGATTCATTATGACGCCCATTCTTGTTGACTTTTATCTACTTTTGAAGACCTACAATGTCTCCAATGTTTTGGTTTTGTCGGTTTTATTCTTTACTGTTTTGTTCAATTGTATTATAACTAACGATATAGGCAATTCTATTAGAGATAGCGGGAGGCATTATGGTAACCATTGTTGATCACCTTGTATTATGTTTTTACATTATCTATTATGTCCACCCTTTTGACTTGACCGATTTTGTTCTGTTATGTCACATTTGGTTTTACTCTCTTCCAAAAAAGTAATAAGAACCGTGGGAGCAATGAAACCCAAAATGTGTAATAGTCATGGTACAAAAGAGAGGAAAAGAAAGTGCTCCAAACTATATAACTGCATGTATATTTAAATGTATAAGATAGAAAATGATATCACAGAGTTTTATTGGATCAATGAACAGAACTGTTTGCAGTATCATTGATGGAATGTCCACTTTACAAGCTTTAATTTTGTGACTTGAACAATTATTTCTAAGATGACAATATGTAATCCATTAACTAGTGATTTCCTACTGTTCATTTTTGTTTCTGTAAATCTGTATAACTTGTACCCTTTCCCTGCTTTTTTTTTTCTTTTCTCCTTAAATAAAATTTAAAAAAAAAAAAACCACACTGAGATACCATCTCACTCCTGAAAGGATGGCTAGGATCAAGAAAACCAACAACAAGTGCTGGAGAGACTGTGGGGGAAAATTAACTCTTCTACACTGTTGGTGGGAGTGTAAACTGGTACAACCTTTGTGGAGGTCAGTCTGGAGATTTCTCAAAAACCTGGGATTGGAAGTTCCATTTGTTCTGGCTATTCCACTTCTAGGCATCTTCCCAGAGGAACTGAAAGCATCATACCAAAGTGATATAGGCGCACCTATGTTTATAGTAGCACAATTTGTAATTGCCAGATCTTGGAAACAACCCAAATGTCCATCAACTGAGGAATGGATAAAAAAGCCGTGGTACTTCTATACAGTGGCGTACTACTCAGCTATAAAGAAGGGTCACATTGAGGTATTTATCAATAAATGGGCGCAGCTTGAAATCATACTCATAAGTGAACTAAATCAAACTCGCATCTGTGAACTCCGAATAGTTTCCCTAGTGTAGGAAATGAGTCAAATATATAAAAGTACGTGATAACCATGATTCCCTATTATATGGCCTTGAAGCCTTATAAAATTTTCACTCATTAATTGGAATGACTTTATTCTGGGCTGTTTGATATTATGGCCGGTGATGCAATAAACAGCTAGTTTGAAGAAAATAAGACATAATAATAGCTAGTGCCAATTTAATACCATCTTGTCTTAAAGCCGCACCAAACTATGGTTCTTCTGTCTCCATTGATTTTATCGTGTTGTAACTTGCTGGATTTTATCGTATGTGGTAATATAAACAAAAATTGTTATAGGCAAAGAGATAATATAGAAACCATTGATCATTTTTTCTGTTAACTGGTTCTAAATACTCTACAATGCTTTCATCCTCTTGAATGGTGTTACGCAGTCTTGATATGTTTGATGCTATAGCATATGAAGTTATATTCAAATATTTCAAAGAGAAAGACACTATGGTAACTACTATTAAGTCGGGTTATTTGGTGGTGAAGCACTAGGCTGCTGAAAGTGTTATGCTTTAACCTGTATTGTTATGTTGTTATGCCCCCTTTTATCTCATCCTCTCCCTTATTCATTAAAAAATTATTTAATTTAAAAAGAAATCAACCAATAAAAAATGCTGCTGGGTCTGTAGGGAAAAAGAAACCCTTTACAACGGTTGGTTAGAGAGTAGACTAGTACAAACACTGTGGAAATCAGTGTGGAGATTCCTCAAAAAATTAGGATTAGAGGTCCCATTCAACCCAGGTATTCCCCTTCTGTGTATCTTCCGAGAAGGATTGAAAAACAGCACACCACAGTGACATATTTGCAACCATAGGGTTCAAAATATACAATAGTCACTGTGAAATGGGAGGAAACTATTTAATAAAAAGAAGAAACTAAGATAGGGGAAAAGAGAAAGGATAGAAGGAAAAAGAAAAAAATGCAAGTTAGTTATACCATTAGTGTCACTTAGTTCACTGAATAGGAAAGGTTGTGCTAATATTGATTGAAGAAATTTTTATGCCCATATTTTGTACTTGAGTAACTAAAGATAATGATGTGTAATATATCAACAATTGTTACTTTTTTATTATTTTGTTGTGAAAATTTGTTTTACCTTCTTAATATTAACAAATAAAGTTAAAAAAAAAAAGAAGGGTGCTTGATTTTCAGCTCCCGTGGAAGTTGGCTCACAGGTAATGGTTCTCCTTCCAGGCCCAAACTAAAGGTGCTTATCAAGAGGGCAGGTGAATAAGCTGCCCGAATCCCTCCATGGCTGGAACTCTGGAGCTCTGTTCTCCTCCTGGCCCGCGTTGCAGACACTTACTGAGAGGGCAGGTGAATAGGCTGCCCAAATCCCTTCATGGCCGGAACTCTGGAACTCTCTCTCCATCCATTTTGAAAGACAGTTTTGTAGGGTACGTCAGTCTGAGTTGGAAGTCGTTTTCCTTTAGGATCTGAAATATTTCATTCCATGCTCTTGTGGACTTCATTGTTTGTTTTGAAAAATCTGCTATGATTCTGATAGGTTTTCCTTTATAGGTGATCTGTCTTTTCTAACAGCTTTTAATATTCAGTTCTTATGTTGGATTTCTGGGATGGTGATTATTATATGTGTGGGTGTAGTTTTATTTTGGTTATGGCGATTTGGGGTTCTATATGCTCACTAATGTGTTTGTCAGTTTCCATTCTCATGTTTGGGAAATTTTCAGCTCTTACTTCTGTAAACAGCCTCTTGATATCATCTGTGTTGTCCCCTTCTTTTTCATTTATCCCCCTCAATCTTATGTTGTTTTTCTTTGCATCATCTTGCAGCTGTTGAATTGTTATTTCCTGATTCCTTGTTACTTTTAAAAGATCTTTCCTTTCATGTTCACTAGCTGTAATCTTGTCTTTGAGGTCTGAAATTCTATCTTCACTTTCATTGAGGCAGTTTTGACAGCTTTCAATGGAATTTTTGATTTCCTGTATATGTCTTTGAATCTGCTTCATGTATTCTGTTTGTTTCTTGTATTATTCATCCAGGGATTCTATCTTTTTGCATTGTTCCTCTTAACTATGTCTTCAGCATTTCTTTCTTTTTTATTTTTTTATTTAAAGAATAAAAAAATCAAAAAAGGTGGAAATAATACATAATTTCAAAAAATAAACAGTAAGAAATCACTAGTTGATAATTACATATTGTCCTCCTACAAATAGTTGTTCAAGTTACACAGGTAAAGCATACAAAGTGGACAGTAAGACTGCAAACAGTTCTGTTCAATGATCCAACAAAAACTTGGTAATATGGTTATCAATCCTATACACTTAAACATACTTGCAGTTATGTTCTTTAGAGCACTTTCTTTTCCTCTCTTTTTTACAATAGCAGTTTCACATTTTGGATTTTATTACTCCTATATTTCTTACTACTTTTTATACTAGAGATACAATGTGCTATTTATAAGTATGATTACTTATTTCACTAATGAGGATAGCCTCAAGTTGTCTCCATTTGCCTATGAAGGCCTTAAGATCATCCTTTTTTTATAGATGAGTAACATTCTATTGTATAAAAATACCACAACTTTTTCATCCACTCTGCGGTTGATGGGCATCTTGGTTGTGTCCAATATTTAGGTATTATAAATTGTGCTGCTATGAATGCGGGTGTACATGTATCGCTGTGATATGACCTTTTTAGTTTTTCTGGGAAAATACCCAAGAAGGGAATAGCTAGGTTGAATGGAACTTCCAGTCCTAGTCTTCTGAGAATTCTCCATACTGATTTCCATAGTGTTTGCACCAGTCTACACTCCCACCAACAGTGGAGCAGTGTTTCTTTTTCCCCACAGCCTCACCAACATTTGTTATCAGTTGATTTCTTGATTGCAGCCATTCTTTCTGGAGTGAGATGAAATCTCAGTGCTGTTTTAATTTGTATTTCTTGAATGACCAGTGATGGTGAACATTTCTTTATGTATTTATTTGCCATTTGTGTATCTTTATCTGAGAACTGTGTGCTCATCTCAGATGCCCATTTTTGGAGAGGGTCTTTGAATTTGGGAGGGTTGATGTTTTTCAATTCTTTATATGTCCTGGATATAAGTCCTTTGTGTGAGGGGTTGCTGGCTAAAAGTTTTTACCAGTCTGTGGATTTTCTTTTCGATCTGTTAGTGTTTTCTTTTCAAGTGCAGAAACTTTTCAATAATATGAGATCCCAGTTGTTGATTCTTTGAAGTGTTTCCTATGCAGTTTGCATTTTGTGCATGAATTCTCTGCCTACCCCTATGTCTCCAAAATTTCTACCTGCCTTGTCTTCTGGTAGATTTAGTGTTTCTTTTAATATTTAGGTCTTTGATCCATTTAAACTTTAGTTTAGTGCATAGTGATAGGCATGGATCTAGTTTCAGTCTTTGGCACGTGGAGAACCAATTTTTCCAACATCATTTATTAAAGAGGCTATCTTTCTTCCAGTGAACATGGTTAGCCCCTTTGTCAAATATCAATTGGCTGAGTGTCTTTATAGTTGTGCTTGCATCTTCTAATCTGTTCCATTGATCCTCAGGTCTATTTCTTTGCTAGTACCATGCTGATTTTATCACTGTGGCTTTGTAATATAGTTTCAAGTTGGGAATTGAGATGCCTCCTGCCCTGCCTTTGTTGCCCAGAATTGCCTTTGCTATTCTAGGTTTCTTCTGTTTCCAAATGAATTTTAGGAGTGTTTTTCCTAGATCTGTGAGGTATGTTAATGGTATTTTGATTGGGATTGTGTTAAATCTGTATAACAGTTTTGGGAGTATGGACATTTTCATAATGTTGGTACTTCCTAGTCAAGAGCAAGGAATATCCTTCCATTTTCTAATATCCTTTTCAATCTTTCTTTTTAGTATAGCATAATTTTCATCAATTTGGTCTTTTACATTCTTAGTTAGGTTGATTCCTAAGTATTTCATTTTTTAGTTGCTATTGTGAAGGGCGATATTTCCATAATTTCTCTCTTGGTGAGTTTTTTGTTTTTGTATAGGAATGATATTGATTTTTGAGCACTGACTTTGTATCCAGCTACACTACTGAATTTGTTTATTACTTCTAGTGGTCCTTTAATAGACTTTTTTGGGATCTTTTATGTAAAATATCATGTCATTTGCAAATAGCTATAATTTAACTTCTTCCTTTCCTATCTTTGTTCCTTTTATTCTCTCTCTTGTCTCATTGCTCTGGCTAGTGTTTCCAGAACTATGTTCAATAGGAGTGGTAATAGTGCACATTCTTGTCTTGTTTGTGATTTCAAAGTGAAAGCTTTCAGTTTTTGTCCATTTAGTATAATGTTGGCAACTGGTTTGTCATAGATGGCCTTTGTAACATTGAGATAGACACCATGTATTCCAGGTTTCTGAAGAGTTTTTATCATGAACATGTGTTGGACTTTATCGAAAGCTTTTTCTGCATCTATTGAGATGACCATGTGGTTTTTGTTTTTGTCTCTGTTAATGTGGTGTATTACATTTATTGATTTGCGTATGTTAAACCATCCCTTCATTCCTGGGATAATCCCACTTGGTAATGATGTATAATCTTCTTGATGATTTGCTGCATTCTATTTGCCAGTATTTTATTGAGACTCTTTGCATCAGTGTTCATTAGTGAGTTTGGCCTATAGTTCTCCTTTTTGGTTGGTCTTTCTCTGGTTTTGGTATGAGAGTTAATACTTGCCTCCAGGAATGATTTAGGGAAGATTGCTTCCTTTTCAATTTCATTGAAGAGTTATGGAGTAGTGGCATCAAATCTTCTCTAATTTTTTTTAGAATTCAGCCATAAATCCTTCAGGACCTGCGCTTTTCTTTGTTGGTAAGTTTTTAATTACATTTTCAATTTCAATAGCTGATATTGGGTTATTCAAAATTGCTATAGCTTCTTGGTTGAGCTTTGGTAGTTTATATGTTTCTAGAAATCTGTCCATTTCCTTTGTTTTCCACTCTATGTGAGTAGAGATTTTCAAAGTAGGTATTTATGATCTTTTGAATTTCCATAGGAGCTGTTCCAATTTCCCCCTTTTCAGTCCTTATTGCATGAATTTGGGTTTTTTCTTTCTTTTTCTTTATAAGGTTATCTAGAGGTTTGTCAATTTTGTTTATTCTCTCAAAAAAAACAGCTTTTTGATTCATTAATTCTTTGTTTTTTTTTTTTTTTTTAGTTTCAGTTGCATTGATTTATGCTCTCATCTTTTCAGTTTCCTCTCTTCTATGAGCTTTGGGTTTAACTTGCTCTTTTTCTAGAAGCTTGAGATGAAGCATTAGGTTGTTTATTTGTGCTCATTCTGTTTTCTTGATATGACAATTTATTGCTATATATTTCCCTGTTTTTTTTTTTTCTTTTTTGACACGGGGTCTCACTATGCAGTTCAGGCTGCTTTGAGCTCACTTTGTAGCCCAGGCTGGTCTCGAACTCACAACGATCCTCCCACCTCAGCCTCTCAAGTGATGGGATTACAGGCATGAGTCACCATGCCTGTAAGACTCCTTTCATTGCATCCCATAGCTTGCAGTATGTTGTTTCTGCATTTTCCTATTGAATTGTAGGTATTGCTTTATTTCTTCTTTAATTTCATCCATAGCCCATGGGTTGTTTGTCATTTCCATTGTATTTATGCATGTTCTGCAATTTGTTTTTCTACTAGTTTCCAATTTTAATGCACTATGGTCAGATATTACACATGGGATAATTTCAATACCTTTGTAGTTACTTAAGAATGTTTTGTGGAATAATATATGGTCTATCTTGGAGAATGTACCATGCTCAGTGGAGAAGAATATGTATTCTGATGTGGTTGGGTAGAATGCTCTGTAAACATCTACTAAGTCCAATTGTTCACTGGTATGATTCAGTTCTATTGTTTCTTTGCTGACTTTTTATCTAGTTGATCTATCTCTTTGAGACAATGGGCTGTTAAGGTCCCCTGTTATAATTGTGTTCTTGTGTATTTGGTTTTTCATGTCCATTAGTCTTATATGGTTGGGTGCTCCTGTATTTGGTGCATATATATTTATAATTGTTAGTTCTTCCTCTTGAATTTTTCCACTAATGAGTATGTAGTGATCTTCTTTATCTCTTTGGATCATTCTTGGTTTGAAGTTCACATTGTCTGCAAATAGAATAGTTACTTCTGCTTTTTCCTGGGTTCCTGTTGCATGAAATTCAGTTTTCCACCCTTTGACTTTTAATCTATGAGTTTCCCTTTGGGTCAGATATATTTCTTGTACACAGCATATTGTGGGATCTTGTTTCTTGATCCATTCTGTCAACCTGTTTCTTTTGATAGTTGAATTGAGGCCATTTACATTTATGAATATCACTGATATGTACTGGCTCAACTTTGCCATATTATGTTCCAGTTGTTTGCTTTCTGCTTTTCCTCATTGTTTAGTTGTTTGTCCTACCTGTTGTTTTCTTGCTGTTGTTCTGGGGAATTGTGGTCATTTTAATCTTTATCTAGTATGTCTTTCAATATTCTTGCTAGGGTTGATTTGGTGGACATGAATTTCTTCAGTTGTTCTTTGTCATGGAAGTATCTTGTTTCTCCATTAAATTTGAAAGAAAGTTTTTCTGGGTACGTCAGTCTGGGTTGAAAGTTGTTTTCTTTTAGGGCTTGAAATACCTCACTCCAAGCTCATCTTGACTTGAGGGCTTGTACTGAAAAGTCTTCTGTGATTCTATCAAGGCTTTCCTTGATAGGTGAGTTGTGTCTTGTCTCTATCAGCTTTTAGTATTCTGCTTTTATGCTGTATGTCTGAAATCTTAATTATTATATGTCTGGGTGTAGATTTGTGTTGCTTGTGACTGTTTGGTGTTCTGTATGCCTCACTTATCTGCATATCAGATTTTGCCCCATGTTTGGGAAATTTTCTGCTATTACTTATGTGAATATTTTAGTTATGTCATTTGCATTAACTCCTGCATCTTCACTGATGCCTATTAATCTTACATTGTTACTCTTGGTATCATCTTGAAGCAGCTAGATTGTCATTTCATGCTACTTTGTTATTTTTAAAGGTTCTATCCTTTCATGATCACTAATTGTGATACTGTCCTTGAGGTCCGAAATCCTATCCTCAGTTTTATTTAAACGGTTCTGCCAACTCTGAATAGAATTTTTGTTTCATGGATGTCTCTTTGAGTTTGTTTCATGAATTCTGCCTGTTTTCTATATTGTTCATTCAAGGTTTCAATCAGTTTCCCATGCTCCTGTAATTTTTTCTCTACTACTTCTTTAGCTGTGCTCAGCAACTCCTTTACTAAGATTGTTATTTCCGGGGCTGGGGATTACCTCAGCAGCATAAGCGCCTGCCTTGCAGGCAGGCAGTCATGAGTTCAATCCCTGGTACCGATAAAAAACCGAAAAAGACAAAAAAAAAAAAAAAAAAAAGATTGTTATTTCTATCTTTACATGGGAGAGTACTTCTAATTTGATTTCCTCTATAGCCTCATGGAGTTGTTTTTTTTTATTTCACGTGCTATCTTTTCAGAGATTTCCAGTGTATTACTTTTGAAGTCCTGTATTTCAATGACTCCTGTACTTCCTTCTGTGGACTACATGTTTGAGATTGCATTTTGCTTTTTCATTTTACCATTTTCCCCTTTCAAGTTAATATTTGGTCCTTCAATCCCACTAGTGTCAACAGTTGGTAATGTGTGTCTTGGGGTCCTAATGTAAGGTTGATGTTTGGCCAATTGCTGGGTCCTTCAATGAAGAGATGGGCCAGCCACCTGACTTCCCACTGCAGGGCCTGTTGGGTGAGTCCTATATTCTTCCTGGGCTGACAAGCCTAGTAGAATTGATGTAGGTCAACTTTTAGTTCCTACTATTACTTTATCTTCAGGTTATTCTAGGTCACCAAATCTCCCTGTCTATAGTGTTTGTGTCAGCTGAGGTCCTACGGTGTCCCTGTTGTGTGCCTGTGTGTCTCAGAAGCCCTTTTGATTTTCTCCAAGTTGGGGGAGTCCTTATTGGCACACTCTTTACCCTGCCTGATGTTTTCTGTGTGCAGGAAGGGGTCACCCACACCCTTGCCAGATTCACCAAGGTCTTACAGTTAGTTGGATGGAGCTTTACTACTGGCCCTATTTACCCACTGTACACTGCTATTTTAGGGGCATACTCACCATACTGACTGAAGCCTGCTGAGATCTTTCTACTGTTTGGGTGAGGCAGTTACTGAATTTCCCTTCAAGCTAGCACAGTTAATCCTCTGTATTCCAAGGTTCTCAGAGAAAGGGTGGGAGCTGAAGATCAACAGCAGTATTAGGTCCAGGAGGTAGGGAGAGTCCCTGAGAGGCCAGCAGATGTTCTGGGTCCAGGTGTCTGCTGGGCATGTGCCAAGGTCCCAGGGCAGTGTGGTGCTCCTCAGTGCTGGCTGAAGTCACACCTATTTCTGGATTTTGAACAATGTTTCAAAGCTTCCTCGGTGCGCTGGGAATCACCTGGCCCACTTTTTGCTCCCGGGGCAGACTGCTGGCAACTGCTTGCCACTTGGAGCTCACTGGGAGTGGGCCTGTTGGGCTTGCAGAGACTCCGTGTGTTATTTGGTGATTTCAGACACAGGTCATGGTCTTATTGCCTGGGAGTGAAGTTCTAAGGCCTCCACAAGTACTGGAATTAAACCCCCGCGTGGTCAGGGCTCGGGACTGAATTCTGGGCCCTGCTTGCAGTTTGGAGTTCGTTGGGGGTGGCCTGGTTAGGCCCTCGGGTACCTCCCGCTAATCTTAGGGTGGTTTCAGACATAGAGCTTGGTCTTATCGCCTGGGAGCAGAGTTCCAAGTTTTCCCAGTGCATTGAAATTAAACCTGCGTGTGTGATAAGGGCCCAGGACTCTGTTCAGCATTTCTTTCATTACTTTTATCATTTCTTCTTTTATCTGAAAGATTATTCCTAATTTGAGTTCCTTCATAGCTTCTCAGAGTTGCTTCTTTATTTCAGTTGCTATCATTTCAAGTGTATGGCTTATATTTTTTTTCTATGTACATGGATCCTAGGCTTTCTTGGGATGGGCTGGAGGTTTGAGATTGCATTTTGGTCTTTTGTTGTATCATTTTCCTGTATTTCTGTGTTTCCAGTGATGTTCCAAAGGTTCTCCTGGGCGTGTTGGAAATTGCCTCCTATGGCCTCAACTCCTGGGACTGAATGGAGCTTGCTGAGCGTGGCCCAGTCAGGCCCGAAGAACCTCCTGTGCCACCTCCAGTGTTCCAGAAAGCTGGGCAGGCTCCTAACCGATGTGGGTGATGGTCCAAAGCTCTCCCCAGGCTAGTGCCCATGTGCTGGGACTCACCTCATGTGCCCTCAGCTTCTTGGATTGAACAAAGGTCGCTGGGCATGGTCTAGTCAGGCCCTCAAAACCTGCAGAGCCTAGTTCAGTGTATCTGGAAGCCGGGTGGGCACTTAACTGCTGAGAGCGATGGTCTTAAATTTACCCCAACCCCTGCCAGTGCACTGGAACTCACCTCACAGCCTCAGCTCCCCGGGTTGAAAGCCCTCAGTTGTTGTTGGTTGACTTCTTGATCATAGCTGTTCTTCCTGGAAATGGAAACTCAATGGTGTTTTAATTCACATTTCTCAAATGGCTTGGTGATGTTGAGCATTTTTTTCATGTGTTTATTTGCTGTTTGTATTTCTTCCTCTGAGAAGTATCTATTCATTTCAAGTCCCCATTTTTGGATTCGGTCTTTAAATTTATAAGGATCTGATATTTTGAGTGTTTTCTATGTTTTAGATTTAGTCTTTTGTCTGGGGAATAGCTGATAAAATTTTTTTCCATTCTGTGGGTTGTCTTTTTCATTCTGTTGGTGGTTTCTTTTGCTTTCCAAGAGCTTTTTAAAACAATGAGGTCCCAGTTGTTGATTCTTTATATTTCCTGTCCTATCAGAATTTGTTCATAAAGTCTTTGCATATATCTGTCTTCAAGAGTTTTACCTATTCTATCCTCCAGCAGATTTAGTGTTAGCATTTCTGTTTTAATATTCAAATCTTTGATCTATTTTGAATTCAGTTGAGCGAATTCATGGTGAGAAATATGGGTCTAGATTTAATCTCCTGCATGTGAAAAGCCAGTTTTTCCAGTACCATTTATTAAAGGGGTTATCTTTTCTCAGTGAAGATACTTTCTCCCTTTATCAAAGATAATATGGCTGTTTTGTGTTTGGAGTTGTTTCTGCATCTTCTATTCTATAGCATTGATCATTAGGTCTGTTTTTCTTTGCCAGTACCATGCTGTTTTATCACAATAGCTCTATAGTATAATTTTAAATCAGGGATTGTGATGCTTCCTGTCTTGCTGTTGTTGCCTAGGATTGTTTTTGCTGTTCTAGGTCTCTTCTGGTTACAAATGAATTTTAGGATTGCTTTCTTTAGTTCTGTGAAATATGCTATTGGTATTTTGATCAGTGGATTGACTTGTTTGTTGTACTAACAGTAAGATATCCTTTGGTATCTCTGCAGGTACTACGTAGGTTTTTAAGATTCTTCCTTGTTATCTGAATAATCTCTTTGTTATATGGCAAGGGGCATCTTTCTCCATTCTGGATTTTGCTTAATCCATTTCAAGTTGGTCATCAGTGAGAGATTAAGTTGTCATTGTGATCTAGGCTGCTCAGGAGAGGTGGGCAGCTGTGCCTGTGGGCTTCTCCATCATGTCTTTTCTGTCACTGCCTGACCAGGAGGGTGATTGCCCTGTCTGGCTTCCTCTTGGTGGTTGGATGTTGTAGGGAAGCACAAACTCTGACATGGCCCAAGGTGTGAAGGTGTAATGAGTGGTAGGTAGAGTTTTCTTCCAAGACAAAATTGCCTTATGTTTTGATCCCTGTTACTCCCCCATTCTTTCAGAAATATGTATTGGTTATTTTAAGGGCTCAGAGATAGGAGGAAAATTAGATGCACAGGGCCTATCTGCTATTTTTCGCTAATAACTACCATGGCTTTTTGCTTTTTGCTTTTCAGTGACTTCTCCACCTTACATGAGTTACTCATTTTTTAATGAGGGATGTGTTCTTGATAATTAATGAAAAGCCTTACAGTATACTGGGCATTACAATATCAGCATAGACTGAAAGGGGTCCAGAGCCATTCTAGGAGCCAGTCCCAGTCTGGGGACCCCCAGCTCATTCTGTGCTCTGTGCCAAAGTTGGAGTACAAGGGACCTTGTGGGGCTTGGCCACAGACTCTCAAGTCTGCACTGTTTAGTGGCCCTGGCCTCCTACTCACAGGATAAATCAAGTTCCCTGCAGCCTCCAAAGGCGCTGCTCAAAGCCACTGCCCTGTGGAAAGCAATAGACCATCTAAGTCAATGTCTTCCAACCCGCCTTGGAGTTCACTTTCCCTGTAGTTTGGATGTGTTGATGGTGGTTACAGCTGCACACTAGAGGCAGGCCTGTTTGTCAGGAGTTGAGCCTGCTGTCACCAGGCCCCTTCCCAGCCTTGACAGTGTGTGCTGTTGGGAGATGACACAGGCAAGGCTGGGCCACTGCTTCCCAGTGCAGGCAGACAAAGGGCGCCCAGGATCTGGCCCAGAGAAAGCTGTGACTCCTTTCATTGGAGAACGGGAAGTTTAAAGAGTGATGTGGGCGGGGCCTGGTGTCACGGCCCGCCACACATGTCAATCGATGTGTGGGACTTTGAGCTGACACATCTCACCTCCACCAAGGAAGCAGCACCCCTGCAGGGGATGCCAGAGGCTCTGCTGCTGCTCTTGTGTGGACCAGCTCGTGCTCATGTCCAGCTCGAGAGGCTGTGTCTGACACGTTTTTGGCACTGATCACAGCCACAAGCGAGGAATAAACTCCAAAGTTCTGCAGCTGTGCTACAAGACCAGCCTTCAGAGCAAGCACCTTTTAGGAAACATAGTTGTTAATTTCAAAAACTCACCACAAAAACAAGGTGGTAGACAGTGTGAGAAAAACATCTTTCTACTGTTGTATCTAAAGTAATTAATTGGATATGTGTGCATGTGCACATGTATGGTACTGGAGACCAAACCCAGAGCCCTTTATTAGATTTTTTTACTTTGAGACAGCGTCTTTCTAGGTTGCTCAGGCTGGGCTTGAACTTGTGATGCTCCTGCCTTCAGCCTCCATAGCCCTGGGATTATAGGTGTGCTTCAGCATGCCCAGCTGGAAGGTCATTTCCCTGGGTGTTTATCATGGCATGCCTGCAGTTGGTCTCCAGTGCCCTTTCTCCTCTGTAGGACATCGAGTACATACGCTCCCACTACAACATCGAAGACTTCATCTACTTCAACCACCACCAGCGGGACGAGCACGGGCGTCTGCACCACTTGGCCCTGAACCCCGCCTTCCGGCACTACACAAAGTTCTTCCTGAAGGAGATCCTTCGCCTGGGCTCCAAGACCTGTCTCTACTACCCCGTGTACCCACAGACCCGGGAGGGCAAAGTAAGAATGCTGAACCTGCTGCCTGCAGGCTGGGTGCACGAGGTGCCCTGGGTGCATACGTGCCAACTCTGTACCCACTCTGCACCCATTGTTGCCTCCCTGGACAGATTTGATTGCATCGTACGTCTCAGTTCTCCTCAGCTGTCTTGAGCTTGGCCCTTTTCTTGCACAACAGCATGGGGCTGATGTGTGTGCACCTGGAAAGCAGGCTCAGCTGCCTCCAGGCCTGTAGTCCGCTTCCTGGCTCTTCATAGTGCTTGTAGGGGCTGCAGGATGTGCAGTACCCTGAAGGCAGTGGTCTTTTTCTTCAAAACTTTTAAAAAATGTTCCAGTACCTGTTTGCAGGACATAATGAGCACATTCATCATAGAGAGGTAGTACACGCACACAACATTTCTTAATTCTTCTTACATCTCTTTCCCCTCCCCTCCCTCCATCTCTGTTGGTTCTCTCCGCATTTGCAAAAGTTTATCTTCCTGTTTCCGAGTACCTTTTATTTTGTTCCTTACTTATGCTTTGGGTTTCTCATATAAGAGAAGCCATGCTATGTTTCAGCTTGTGTGTCTGATTTATTTCACTTAACATTATGATCTGAAGGTGCATCCATTTTTCTGCAGGTGACTTAAAGTTGTCCTTTATGGCAGAGTAGTTCTTTGCTGTGTGTAAATATCACATTTTCTTTATCCATTCACGTTTTGGTGGACATCTCAGCTGCTTCCAAGCCTAGCTATTGTGAATTGTGCTGCTGTAAACCTGGGTATGCCCTAATCACGGTAATATGATGTCTTTGTCTTTTTGGGAAGACACCTAAAGAGGAATAGCTGGATTGAATGAGATTTCCAGTTTTAGCTTTTTCTCCACACTTCAGGGGAGAAAAAAAACTTCTGCATTGTTGGTGGGTTGTAAACTTGTGCATCACTATAGACGTCAGTGTGTCTTCCTTGTTTGGTACTGAATTCCCAGTGTCTGGAAGCTGTGCATATCTATGCACACACACACTTGCACATGCACACCCACTCACACATACACACACACCCTGTCCCAGTGGCCCTGCTGCCATCCCCGCTGGTGCTCAGCTCCTGCTCTCTGTTCCACTCTCTAGGCTGTGTCCTCACACACTGGGCTCCTGAGCTCTGAGGGCTGCAGCCTCTCGAGAACTTCAGGACTCAGGGCCCTGAGCATTGTCACACGTCTTCTGAGTCATCACAAGGCAGCTTAGCAGACTTTTAAATAACCTTGTTTATCAAACTACTTATTAAACAAGGCAGTGTGTCTGAGGACAACACATAACAGTCATTAAGCAATTGTATCTTACAGAGCAAAAGCGTTTTGAGCTAGGACAGGCAGATGGGGAAGGAAGAGAACACACAGGTGGAGTTTTCAGTGCCAGGTGAATTGTGCTCCAGCACAGCTTGTAACAATGCAAACGCCCCAGATTTAAAGCAGTGAAATGGGGGTCGAGGGCTCGCTGGAAGCTCTAGTCTTGTAGTTTCCTTTAAATTCACACCTGGCCAAACACCAGCAGTGTGCCCTTCAGGGTGTGACACAAAATCCTGAGTTTTTATTCATGAGGTCAACCAGGATGTGCTGGGCTGGAGAAATTCTGTTCCCATCTGTGCTAGAAAAAAGATGTTGGGCGTTTCATTATCCATTTGCCACAGTGCTACAGATTCAGGAGTGTGCTGCATACTATCAGATAGGAGCTTCGGAAACAGATTTCCTCTCTGCCTACATTTCTAGTGTACACACACACACACACACACACACACACACACGAAGTGTAAGAAGCAATTCCAAACAATTTGAGTAAGAATTTCCAACTTGTACAGTGAATCTATACCTGATATTAGCAAAATCGGGCTTTTCAGCTTGAAAAGGGTAGTGTCCTTGGGGTTCCTGGAGTCTGCTGTTCAGTTCGTGGAGTCCAGCTATGATCTGGACTGTTTGGTAAAGGGTTTTAGAAACTCTTGGAAATGCCTGGGGTTCTTTTTAGGAGAGCAGATAAATACGGTGTAGCTCATCGTATTACAGTACATCCAAAGTTCAACTTTACTTTCATTGGTTTCTGTCTTCAATTGAATAGACGTAGTATTAAAAGTTTTGGGTTTGGGCCAGGGATATAGTTCAGTTGCATAAGCATCTACCTGGCAAGTGCAAGGCCCTGAGTTTGATTCCTGAATGCCCCCGCCCAAAAAAACTCTAAAAAATTTTTTTGATTTCACAGTTTAACTCTTGAGGTTTAAATGTTAAACCTGTCCTGAGTTTTGGTTTCATCAAACTAGGATTTTATTGATGTGTCAGAAATAAAAACACAATTAACTTTCTCTGGCAAGTTTTTAGTGCTAGGTAAAATTAATACTCAAAGCACTTTTTTAAAACATGATTTTTCACAGTCTATTTCAATCCGCATAAACCCAGCTATAATTTAAGGTCAAAATAATTTGATCTGCTTTCCTCACACCCACACCCACGTTCCAGTCTGATCCTTTTGTTTTTAAATATTGATTTTATCAACAAAGGTCCAGTGGAGTCTCCTTGAGTTTTTTTTTGGGGGGGGGGATATCTCCACCCACGCTCACTCGCTCTTCGGGTGGCATCATTCCCATACAGCTTCGGAAAGCTGCCACACACACAGGTTAACGGGACCTAGGTAGAACAGCTCAGTGGGGTCAGAGCACGCTGATTCATGATCACCGTGGAGGAATCATATCCTCCTGGGGGAGGTACTTGTACCGAGAAATCCCATAAACCAAACCACTTGTTTATCTGTCATTCCCACAGAGATAGTAATGTAATTACTCTCGTAATTATCTTCATTAGTGTCAGGCATTATCTACAATTCATTCCTCTGCTCTAAGAGTATGTTTGTTTATTTGCTGATGTCTCCCCCTCTGACTTGGCTGCGTGGAGAGCTCTGTATTTGTAAAGCTGCACACAGACATCTGCCTCGTGCCTCTCTGACATTCTCTCCGCTAAAATATAGATTGCTGTCTTTCAGCTGCAGAGCCCCTATGCCCACTCGCTGACATCTGCCCTTCATTACTTGGTTCCCGTGCGACCACGACGACAGATTGTCTATCCTCTGGAAAAGCTTGGCATCAACGCTCCATCAAAGGCGGTCTCCAAGGACGCGGTGGGTAGCAGGGCGGCAGGCAGGGCGGCGCGGTGCCAGCTCCCGCGGGCTTGGCAGATGGGGTGGCAGCAGAGTCTTCCTAGGAGCAGGCTGCTTCTTAATTACAGGGAAGCTGGCGCTCATACCCTTACAGGCGGCTCCCGGCCCTCACAGCCCTGCCCTCGAGTGGCTGTTTCACCGTCACCTCCCATGGCAGCCATGCTCTCCTGCAGGGCAACCCCACAGGAGCACCCATGGATAGCAGTGGCCCAGGACAAATGGCTGAGGGTCGCCCTCCCGTGGATTTCCATTTTCTTCTCCCCTGCTCAGAGCAGAGTCCCCCTTGGAGTCTACACTTAGCATCCAAAACAGCAAGTGGCCTTGTGCTGCAGGACAATAGAACTCCTATCCTCCCCACTAATCCTTGTTTGCTTTTAAACTGATGGTTTTTTAACTCCTCTCTGGGAACTCTTGGGTGACAAACAGGGTCCTGTGTGCTGCCTAGGAGTGGCAAGAGTTTTTGACTTTGAAAGGCTGAAGCATCCTGTTGTGACCACAATGGGGAGAGGGACTGGTGGAGCACCTGGATGTCATTTTCAGTGGAAACGGACACGTGTGCGTGAAACCTGCTGGAAAATAAACCAGGTCAAGGGGGCCGATGCGCAGGCTTGTCACACGCATGTAGAGGGCCACTCCAGCCAGCGAAAGGAAACCCTTGGCAAGCCACATGTTTTCCTGCGGGAGAGGAGAGGAAAGGGAAGGTTCAAGAATCTGAGTCCTGAGCCGGAGACTGGCCCAGCACAGGTGATGGCGCTCAGACAAATAAAAGGAGCTCAGGGAGATAAAAAGCCAATTGATGTTTCTCTTCTGCTAAGTTACAAGTTTATACTTAAATAGAGATCAAAGGCAAATGCTAATTCTTTTTTGTCCTTGTTATTCTGGAAAACATAAGCACAAATGCAGAGGTAGTAAAAATCATACAGAGCAGCATTTCTGAATCTGTCTTTGATGAAGGACCTTTTTAATTTTTATTTTAAAGCACTGTCTGTCATAGTTCTGTAAAAAGTGAACTCCTGGTAAAATTAGATTAAAAAGCAGGGAAGACACAAATTCAAGTCCAGTTATTTTATTATTAGATTTCCGAGACTAGAATCATTGTCCAACTGCTGTAAGAGTCCTGAACACGTCTCTTGATTTCTGTGCTTAGGAGCTCACAGACCAGTTAGAATTAGCACACTGCCTGGCCTGGAGCCTGGCCTGAGTAGCACTAAAATGCCTGTGTCCACAGCTCCCCTCCTAGCCAGTCTGGGACCTTCTGGGCCCTAACCCTGTATCATTTTGAAATGAACCCCTCCAACTCTCATTCATCCCTGGGTCACAGTGACACCAGCAGTGACAGGTATGATGGCCTCTACGGAGGGCATATGAGCGAGCCTCTTAGAGGGCCAAGGGTCTGCTTGCAGGTGGCTGTGTTGGAGCTGTCAATCTGAGGTGAAGATAGCACACTGGGATCAGAAGCCACTCCATGCTGTGTCCATCCCAAATGCACTTCTGTGGGGTCAGGCTGGTCCCAGGGGAAGGGGCTGGAAGGAAAAAGGAGAGGACTGACCAGGTGGGGTCATGCTTGGCAGCTTCTGGGTAAGATGGAGTAAAGGTAAGTAAAGCCAAGAGAAGTTGTAGGCCCTTGTGGTGCCTGTGGCCTGGTTGCCCTCAGCCCTGGGATGGCCTGAGTAGGGGTGCTGGCACTGGCAGGGATCACGAACTCCCCCTCCTTATCCCCTGCCCCTGGGATTTCCTGGGATTGGGCCATTCTAGGTTGTCCTGGAGTTCCAGATGGGGAGAAAGCCAGAGTAAACATTTTTCCCCCATTGGAAATAATCAATTGTTACTTCCCAAGTTGATATGATTTGAAAAATCCTTGCTTACCTTTAATAACTTTTCTCCCTGGTCCTCTGAGTATGCTGGGCCCCATGCCCCTTCCTCTGACAGGCTGGCATATTTGATATAAAGGAGATGGATAGCTTAAACCCAGGGTCTAGGAAACAGCCCACCAGGGGGCAGGTGGGAAAATAATACTGACTCCTGTCTCCTGTTGCCTGCCCTAACAGTTACGTTTATTGTGCTGGTGAATTCTGACTTTTAAAGAAGCTTTTTTTTTTTTTTTTTTTTTTGGTACTGGGGATCGAACTCATGACCTTGTGCTTGCCAGGCAGGCACTGAGCTAAATCCCCAGCCCTAAAGAAGCTTTTTTATTGCTGCATATTGTACTCAATCTTGAAATAAACTTTTTACAAAAGATGAAGATTCAGTCATGTAGCACAGTGACAGGGTGTTTGCCTAGCATTCACAAGGCCCTGGGTTCAATCTCTAGTGCTCAAAAATAAAGTAACCATTTTAGACATTTTAAAAGTTCTATCAAAGATTATTAACACCAAAATCCACATGGGATGCGCCTTAATGTTCAGAAGTTAAAATGCTAAATTGCATTATTTAAAAAATATTTATACTTTTCACATTTTAGATGGCTTTAACTATGGGGTGAATATCTGACCAACTGAACCATGCAGGTTTTTCTCTACCACTCAGAGAAGAAGTGGTTGTGCACTGTGCTCTCAGCAAAGCAGCAGCTGTACAGTGTAAGCGGGGGCTGCTGTGTTTCTAACTGAATTTCTTTTCCCGCTAAACTCCGCACCCCTTCCCACCCAGTCTCCAGCCTTCCATGGGGCCCTGCGCCCTGCAGATGCACCCAGTCTGTCTCTGCCGCACACCTTTCATACCTTTTATCCCACTTAAAGCATCTTCAGAGGACCGCACGTCCTGCGCCTTCACCTAGGAAGCCAAGCTTTCAGGGAATGGCTCCCTCCAGGCGTGAGTAATGGGATGGAAAGCATTTCATCTCAGTGGGTTGCCAATTTAAATCTGGCACAAGGCATTGGTGATTGAAATTCATCACCACGTGGCAGGCAGTGTGTCCCTCCTTCCCTGAGGCCCTGATCGTGTCTGCCTGCTCTGGATGGTAGGTGTCCCTGCCGCATACCTTCCCTAGCCTTCCTGTTAATTGACAGCCTACCGCATGGCAGGCCCTAAGAAAGAAACCAGAAAACACAGATGACTTGTGTCCCACTTTACAAGAGTCAGCCCCAAAGAATCAAGGTAGTACCTTCAAGGTCACCTGGCGTGGATTTGTGGACAAGACAGGGGGCTTTTCCTGATCAAGACTGTAATCCACATGGCAGGCTTGGGGATTGTCTTCTGGTTCCAATGGGCCATCTTGGCCAGTGTGTCTATGTCCTGAGAATCACTGTCATGGAAACTTTTTACCTAGTGAAGCATCCTGGGTCGCCTGGATGGGTACATAGTCAGAGACACTCAGAATCTGGCTGGGCTAATGGTGTGGTCATGCTGTTGACATGGGCGTGGCTCTGTGCATAGGTGGGCTTTCTTTTCTGACTGCTGCTGGAGGGGCTACGGGCTGTCTGTGTCACCATCTCTACCCACAAGGCACTGCCTGTCTAGTTTCAGAGTTTTTGGGGTCTTATGCCGTCGCCAAGGAGTAGGACCTGGACTGGGCAATAGCACTGGGGCTGGGACTGTTTCTGTAGAATTCCTGGGAAAGGACCATGCGATGGCTTATGTCTCAGACACTGATTCCTTTCTGGCAGTGGGTGGTTAGCTGTTACTTGTCTATCAAAGTCCAAGAGAAATCTGTTTCAAATGTAGACAGCCCTTACCTTTGCTTCATTATTAATGAAAGTTTCCTGTGGTCACTTTTGTTCTTCCTCTTGGTTATAGTGTTTGTGGGGTTACGGTGTAAAATTCTGTCTCTATCTATCTGTATCTCTGTCTCTCTCTCCTGTCTTTTCAGAGTGATCAATCCTATTATTGTATTTTCCTTGGTTATTAGTGCTGGTCTGTTGAAATCTGGATGAATGAATTCTTTGGACATTTCCATTTGTATTCCATGTGTGTAGTTTCCTACATCTCCCATGTGTCCCTCTAAAATGAAAGTAGACCCCTCTTGGGCTCCATGCTAGCCTGCCTTCCCCTGGCGTGGGCTCTGAGAAGACGTGACTCGCTGACATTCAGCACCCCAGCACTGCCCCTTTGCCCCAGCCCCTCTCACCCAGCTGGTAGTCCCATCTGATGGACTGTTCCTGGGTCTGCTTCCCCTCACCCGGCATCTGCTACACTAGGAAATTGCATTATTCTCCAGCACATACTAGATTTTCCCCAGCTTAATTGTTTACCAGTCCCTTCCTTAAACTGGGTAACTTTCACTGCCAGTGGGCAGACTTCCCTTGGCTGTATTTGTGCCTGGAGGATTTTTACAATCAGCTCTTTAGCATCTCCGAGGAAGAGATTTCTAAAAATGCAAAGCTACACTTTTTCAGCGTGTTGTATAGGAACTGATCATTATTGATGTGACCATGGCAATACCTTCATGAAAGTGACACACTTAAAGTCACCACCATGGAGTAAGTTTGCTTCATTAAGTCATTTCTCAGCCAATTCCTACATCTTTATGCTTCTTGTGGGAAATGTATGTTGTTCTATTTAGAGAGTGGCCTTTTCCCTGAGATTCTCAAAAAATTTGTATGAATTCCTTCATAGGCTTCATTTTCTTCCAACAATACAAGTTCTATGGCCATCTCTTTTTAATTCTCTGAACACTCTCTAGTTTACTATCCAGTATACTATATAGTATATATCAGAATGACTAGCAAATCAGTGTCTCATTCTCATTAGTATAATTCCTCACTCTTAGAAAACAGAGTAATGCAGGGTAATGAAAACATCAGCCATGCCACTGTCATGATCACTCTAAAAGCTTCCCAAGGATTGACAGCTACATACAGACTTTGTTATCCAGAAACTAAGGTACAGATGTCACGGCTTATGGTAGGAAGCCACTCCCCCTCGGAAGGCAGATGGCTTCAGCTGGACCTTTATGAATCTGCCAGACCTTTGACACCAACTCCTTCCTTACACAAAGGTTAACCATAATCACAGGGCACTGGCTTTGCCCAGAGCAGTGTGGAGCCTCCTCTCACCAGAGGCATTGCTCTTGGGTTTGATCTGGTTTTGGCATCTGGTCCAGGAGCAGAACTAGGCCAGTGCTGGGCGCTCTCAGGATGTCCACTGTCTAGACTGCAACTCTGGACAGCCCTGTGATGGGTCAGTGGTGTGCTGTGCATTACAGACCTTTCTGAATCTGGGCTCCTGCCACTAGGAAAAGAGGAGGAAGACTTAGATTCCCATGGAGGCTGCTTTATAAACCTGTCCAGGTTCAGTTCTGGGCTCTGTTGGCGTGGCCACGCTCTGAGACAGTGTCACAGCAGTGCCTGACCCCTGAGTGATGAAAGCTGGTGTGGGAAGGGACACCAGCTAGTGGCATAACCAGGAGCCCTGGGAGTGGCTAGAAGTGAGCTGTGCCAGGTGGAAAATGAAGCCCGGAAGGAGGGATAAGAGGAGCGACCTCGGAGTGACCGAGCCTGTCAGCACTGTCACGTGTCAGCCCAGAGGAGACACTGAGCACAGTCCTTCACCAAACAGCTCTGCTGCAGTGTGAATTGCACACACACCTTGGAGTTCACCAGTGAAATGCTATAACCTAGCAGGTTTTAGTTCACTCACAGAGTCTCACCATCATCACCACTGATTTGGGGCACTTTTTTTGCCCAGAAGAGAAACTTGTGCCCCTTAGCAGTCAGTCCTTGTCCTGAAGGTCCCTTCCTCCAGCCTTAGGCGGCCACTGATGTACTTTCTGTCCCTAAGAAATTCCTTGTTCTGGATGCTTCCTGTAACTCATGCTGGCTTCTTTCACTTAAGTGTGTTCTCAAAGTTCATCCATATTAGGACAGGTATCTGTACTTCTCTCTCTTTTCTTGTAGTTCATAATCTGTCTGTCTGTCTGTCTATCTACCTATCTATCTATCTTTTTATTTTTTGAGACAGTTTTACTAAATTGCCCAGGCTGGGCTTGAACTCGTGATCCTCCTGCCTCAGCCTCCCAGAGTACTGAGATTACAGGCATATGTCGCCATGCCTGGCTAATCAATTCCTTTCTATGGCTGAACATTCTGTTATTTGAACATAGCACATATTGCCCATTCCCTCGCCACAATGGTGTTTGGCTATTGTGGATATCACTGGGTTGAACACACCCATGTGGTAGTGTGGCTGCGTCCAGTCTCTTGGGTGGACATGGGGGAATAGTCACTTGGGAACTCATTGTTCAGTATTTCAAGGCCCTGCCACACTGTTTAGTGAGGCAGCTGCCACTGACCCAGTCGTATATCCTTAGTTCAGACCTTGCTCCCTACTAGAGGGCAGAAGGGGAGCTTCTGGCCACCCCCAGAGCTACACACACATGGGTGACTGCACTGCTGATAAAAGTGTCAGCCTTCAAAAGCAGAGAAGTTCCTAAAACATGGTCTTTCCTGCCACTCCCAACCCCACAGGGACACTGCAGAGAGGCCTGCAGCAGAGATGGTGCCCATCCAAACCCAGGAGCCAGGGAAACTCAGGTTGGGTTTTTCCAGCCACCAGCATGGCCTTCATTTTGTGTCCCTTGTATAATGTCACTGCCCTTAGGAGGAGCCGTGGGTCTCCAGCAGAATGGGTCCCTGGACCTTCTTGAGTGTAGAGTGGGTGACGCCTGCCAGGGTGGCTCAGAGCCCAGCAGCTAGCTACCTGCAGCAGACCAGGAGGCCAGAAGGCCCGGATCTTAACTCAGCTCCCTGGCGGTGGAACTGGAAGTCTCATGGCTAAGCAGCTTCTTCTGGACCTGCCGATTGGGAAGAAGGGAAGGCAGCACCTCCAGAGACCGCTCTGTGTGTCTCAGAGTAGCAGGGCGGAAAACAGCATGGCAGCAGTAGGAGCTGCGGATGCTGCCTAGGAGGTGACACCTGTTCCCTTTAATGGAAAAGAAGTCATTACCTCAGGATGAAAGCTGTAGGGCTCATGGGAGACATAAAAACAGAGTCAGTTGCACCTGGAATCCTCCCTTCCAGACCCTCTGTTACTTCTGTTAACATTTCAGCACTTTTACGTCTAAATGATTTTCATTTAGCAGAGTTCACATGTACAAGTGCATGGGTCACAGTGCTCAGAGACACCTGTTCCTTAAGTGTGAGCTGCTGTCCCCGCACGCCGGGTGGATCTGGATGTGGCCATGCAGCTCTCCACTGCATCAAGGTCCCCAGTGCTTGGTGACAGGATGCCACTTTCTCCCACCAGCCCCCTCGGTGGAAGCTGCCTTCACTCCACACAGGGGAAACCCGAGGTCAGGTGAGGTCAGGAAAGGCAGTGTCAATCCAGCAGCACCTGGGCACATCAGGAAGCCACTTGGTTCCCGTCCCCCTGTGCCCTCTGAATGTGTTCTGTGTAGCTGGGTTTTCTCTCACACCCAGAAGTAGGCTTTCAACTGTCCTGGTAAATTTAGGTAAAGTTACAGAGGCTACTGCAAATCACAGCACGCAATCCTAATTCCACAAAATGTCCCCTTTCTGGTCACATCACCATGGAGATGTTCCTCACCCTGCCCTTCTGCTTGCTAGACTCTTAGCAGATAAGTTTATTTTTAAGCCTGTTGGTTTCCTCCTCTTTAGGCAGGGCAGGGAGGAACAGAGGGTATATGTGTAGTGTGCTCCAGGGTCCCCAGCCCTAGGACCCCTGCCAGCGTCCTGTTCTGCAGGCTGGGCTGTCCTTTAGCTCCAACTTTGGGTCCTGTATGCCCTTAAGGTAGCCTTCCAAGAGGGTCCTAAATAGAAGCTCATGCTTCAACCAAGAAGGTAGACTGGGTCTTTAAGAAGTGGGATTTTTCTTCTAATATGGTGAGATAGTACACACTTGTAATTCCAGCTCTCTGGGAGGTTGAGGCAGGAGGATAGAAAGTTTGACCTCAGTCTGGGCAATTTAGTGACTTAATAAGACTTTGTCTCAAAAACTAAAAAGATCTGAAGATGGAGGTTAGTGCAAAGGCCCTAGGTCCAATCTCCAGTACCACACACAGATACACACACACACACACACACACACACACACACACACGATTGTTTTCTTTTATTGATTGACTATTTCTCCAACTTCCTGAGACTGAAAGGTTAAACCAATCTTTGCTGCCTTCTCCCCCTCAGCTCAGCAAATGGACAGAAAAATAAGGTCTCTGTCAGAAAACTCCCCTGTCAGGAATATTCAGGTGCTGGCCCCAACGTTAGGCTGGTGTGGTTTTGTTCCAGTCAAAAATGGATGAACAACCAGAAGTGTCCTCTTCTGTTGGATTTGTCCCCCGGTCCCACCCACAGTTGAGGCCCCTTCACACCTGAATGTGGAGACAGAGATGGAGGCAAAGGCCTCCCTGTATCCTCCAGGGATAGCTTTGAATGAACCTTTTTCCTTTGCATAAAAATACAGTAAATTGCCTCCCATATCCCTGGTCATTAAGGGCCAATAACGAATACCTGTGAAGGTCAGCAGAGCTGGCTGGGCAGCCACTGTGCCTTTGGCTCACTCAGCAGGTCTTCACATGGCCACCCTCCATGTCACTGATTATGGGGCACTCAGGTGACACTCTACAAGGTCCCCTAGCCTTTTCTGTGGCTTAAAGACAAAGACAAGGCTGCCCTGCCTCTCCAAGTTGGAGGCCATGAGTCTCAGGCTATCATCGGTTTTCACTAAGGAAATTTCTAGAATATTCCAGAATATGTGTTCTGTTGTCCTGCTTATTGTTTTAGTGTTGGTGTCACTCCCGGCCGGCAGGAAGGACACACAACAAAGTCTGGCAGTGGACAACCTTTTCTTTTATTTTCCTTCTCCGTACAGCCTGCCCCGGGAATCCTCCCGGCCGAAGCCTCTGTTGGTCCGCTCCCCGCGGCTCCTTGCGTGCTTCTCCCTACAGTCTGTCCCGAAGCCTCTACCGGTCCGCTCTCCGCGGCTCCTTGCGTGCTTCTTCCTACAGTCTGTCCCGAAGCCTCTACCGGTCCGCTCTCCGCGGCTCCTTCTGTGCTTCTTCTGCTTCTTTTGCTTCTTCTGCTTCTTCTGCTTCTTCTTTCGTGGCGGGAGAGGCACTCACTTTTATAGGGTTACAGTGGCCAATCAGTTCAAAGCGCACGATGCGGGCTGATTGGCTAACATCAGTTGTTGCTAGGCAGACTATCTTACAGGGCGGGTTGTGAAGCAGGAGATCTTACAGGGCGGGTTGTTTACCAAGCAGGAAGCAGGAGATCTTACAGGGCGGGTTGTTTACCAAGCAGGAAGCAGGAGATCTTACAGGGCGGGTTGTTTACCAAGCAGGAGATAAGCGCCATCTTAGCACACTCGATGGGAGGGGTAATCTAGCTCAGGCTTTGCTCTTTCCTACAGGCCTCACGTCCGCCAAGTAAGGTGACCGGGCTCGGCCGCGGCTCCCAACATTTTAGGTCTTTTTTGTGCATTGGGTTTAAATATTGGTGACCCAGTTTCACCTGCCAACGTTGACACATGGTGAATTGCAATACCCACCTGTGGCCCTCACACTCCAGGCCATGGCCTGTTGGATCACAACTCTGGAATGTGCAGTCTGGTGCTTGTAGCCAGCTTCCTCCCTCATCTTGGTCACTGAAATTTTTATCTAGATGTTTATCTTTAGGATCAGTGCCACTGTGTGCATCCTTATTACTATTTCTGATGATTTCCTTTGAATAAATACCTCTGTGATGGTTAAATCTAGATGCCTCCACAGAGCTCATAGGTGGGACTTGGGGAGATGACTGGACCGTGGGGTGTAATACTCTTCAGTAAATGGACCCACAGTTGGGTTTATAGCTCACTGCGATGTTGAGAAGTGGAGCCTGGTAGAGGAGGGGTACTGGGGGTGTGGCCTGGAAGGGTCTGTCTCTCTCCTCCTCCCTTGATCTGTTCTGTTTCCTGATGCCAGGGATGTGAGCTGTTCCTCCTCTGCTATGCCCCCTTGCCTTGGATCCAGCTGATTATGGACCGAAACCTCACAAACTGTGAGCCACAATAAACTTCTGCTTTGAGTTGTGGTTTGTATACCAGTTGTTAGGTATCGTATTCCAATGATGAAGTAAATAAGACAATGTCAAAACATATTTTAGGCTGGGTGTGGTGGTATACATCCATAATCACAGCACTCAGAAGGTTGAGGCAGGAGGATCATTATGAGTTAATGATCATAATGATCATTGTGATCATTATGTGCTGTGGGCTACAAAAAGAGCTCAAGGCCAGCCTGATAATAGTAAGTGAGCTCAAGGCCAGCCTGAGCTACATGGCAAGACCCTGTCTCAAAAAAGGCCAAAAAAAAAAAGTACATTTTAGGTGAAAGATAAAGCTGCTCTCTCTTTAACAAAAAAGTATCAAGTTTTACACTTTGGAAATTAGAACTAGTGATTTCTACTTTCCCATTGAACTATATCCCTAGCTCATTTTTTTTTATTTTTTTGAGACAAGATCTTGCTAAGTTGACCAGGTTGGGCTTAAACTCAAGATCCTCCTGCTTCTGCCTCCCAAGGTGGTGGGGACATGGGTATGAATGACCCCACACTTGGCTGGTAGTGCTGTGCTTAAAGGGAAGAAGAGAGTGGCTCACCTTGGTCCCTGCCCAGGAAAAGCAAGGAACACTGTAGATGGAGAACCTGGGAGGACACTGAGGAGATGGCTGGGCCATGGCTGTCTTCTGTGACATTTGCGGATGCATGGTCCTGATTAAAGGTCCAATGCCAGGGAACACGGCCGTGGATGCCGTGTCTGTGGCTGTCATGGGTCCCTGCACAGGGGAGCTGGGTGCAGACTGGGTGCAGACTGGTGGCTCTGTCTCCTGGAAGCAGAAGCCCAGCCAGGCCCAGTGCCCTCTGCTGCTCAAATGCTGTCAGGAGGACTCAAGGGTGTATGGGGCCAGGCAGGAAGGACATGTGAACACGGTGCCCATCACAGTGGATGCCCAGAGGACACACAGGCAGGTGTGAGGTTCCGCCCAGGGGCCTGGCTTATACAGCAGTGGAGTCTTACTTCCAGGTCTCCGCGAAGGCTTTATGTGCTGAAACTGATACAGTCTCATTTTGAAGGTTCTGATGTGCTTTCTCAGACTGTGAATATGAGCAGGAGAAACAGGTCAGAACCTGGGCAGTGGGCAGGTGCAAGATTTCCTGGGTCCTCGTTCACATCGTGCATCTCCAGGGAAATGGCCCTGTAGTCCTCCATGCAAAGCCAAACTGGGGCTGGAAGGGACAGTGCCCACTCACCTGCAGCCCACTGTGGGGACCCGGATGTCAGCCCTGAAGACGCAGCTTAAAGCCTCAGCCTGTGGCCCTCAGCTGCTTCTAGAGCCGAGCCCACTGGTGTCAGTACCATCATCCCAATGTTGCTGCTTCGAGTCCCTGATACCTCGATCTCCATCCACAGTGACCACTGCATGAGCAAGAAGAGAGCAGGAGGACTTGTGTGTGTTCGGGAGAGGCATGGGGGATCCATAGAGGGTTTTATTGCTGCCTGTGGATTCGTCAAGTGCAATTCAGCAGGTGGTGGGGGTCCCACGGCAGTGAACCTAAAGTACCCCTGACACCCCCGTGCCTTAGCCTTCACCTGTTTGATCATGCCCCAGGCTGCACACAGTGTGGAGTTCCTATGTGACTTGGGTCGGTTAGCACTGGCACTGTGGGTATCCCCATAATTGAAGTTTTCACAGCAGCTTCTGGTTTTGACCTGCAGGAGCTTCCAGGCCATGCATCTGGTCACCATCAGTTACTAAAACAGACATCTTGTTCACACCACACACCGCCCCGAGGGTGGGGTTTCTTTGGGGTTGAGGTGACTTGAGTTAGAAATGGAGTGTGGCATAATATGTCCCAAGGTAACAGGTGCCCACGTGGCAAGCTAGTGGACTGCAGAGGTTAGAGTTCGTTTCCCACTCACTGGGATTTTGGCCACCTTTCCTGGTAAGTTCCAAGCCCATCAGGTCCTCAGAGAGAGGACAGACACATGCCAGGCTGGCCAAGTTACCCATGGAAGGAGACAACTCTTCCACAGGTGGCCCTAGCCCTGTGCACACAGGCTGAGCACCTCCTGTGGTCTCTCCTGCCTGTGATCTGCTCTGTGCAGGCTGTGTGCCCAGGACAGTGCCACCTCAGGGCCTGCTGCCATACTGCTTCCCAGGGCACGAGGAGAAGTCAGGAGCACACTTTCCCACCACCACTTCCCAGGCAGTGGGGACACGCCTGGTCCTGGGACCTTGTGGCCCAGCCCTGCCTCCCTGTCCAGGCTCTACTGGGATCACCATGGGCTGCCCCTCCCTGAGTCTTCTCTGGTCACTCCAACATTGGTCTTCATGTCCTGCTTCTGAATGTCCACAGCTCTACCCTTAATAACGAGCCACTCTGCCATCATCCCTACACTGCCAAGGGGTACCTCAAGGCCCATCAGGCCCAGGCTCAGGTCTGATGACTGTGTAGGACATATAGAAGCCATGCGTTCGGCAGGACTCTCTGCTGACAACAGGGTATAAGTGGGAGCCACCTGCCTCTGCAGATCCAGGTGGCACACTGCCCCACACACCATGCAAGCGTGGCGTGGGCACTGTGACCTTTACCTCATAATTAATTTTAAAGCACTTCCTGCAGGAAGACCATGAAAAACATGGAAACATTGCAGGGAGACCATGGAGCTCAATTTGCTCTCCTCTATGCAGCTTGTGTGTGGCTGCGACTCCACCTGACACCAGGTTCTACTTCACAAAAGGAGAAAAGGGGTGCTTAGAGAGGAGTTAGAACCTCAGGCATCCAGCTGTTGGGCAGAGGTTAAAAGGACCTCACCTCCTGGGCAGCTGGTGTCCCAGGAATTCCTAGAGAGGACAGGAAACCAACCACCCCTGTCATTCTGAAGGCACCCTGACAGCTGTGGAAAGTATAGAAATCTATGTATTATTGAACAATTCTTTTTAATATGCTCACGAACAAGCAATGTGTAAGCCTGTTTACTTTCTCACCATCTGGGTGCATTCTGCTATCCATCTGTTTCATGTAATTAGGTAATTATCAATATAAGGAAAGAATAGGTGATATAATTAACAAGAGAAATGCATCCACACTGGGGTAGAGCGACTTGCATCTGTTGAATGGCTTTTTGTTTCTCTCTCTTCACTGTTAACTGTTTTCATCACACCCTGCACAAGAGCTATTTTTGCTGGTGCAGAGGCTCGCTCTCTTTTCCCTCTCTCCTCTTTCTTCCCTCTGTTCTCTCTCCTTTCTGTCTCTCTTTCTTTCTGTCTCTCTCTCTTTTCTAACTCTTTTCTCTGTCTCTGTGTCTGTCTGCCTGTCTCTCTCCCTCTCTTGCAAAAGCAGATTTTAAAAGCATCACAGAAGCCAACACGCCTTTGAAAGAAACAAGTGATTCCTTCTTGGTACTATGTACTGATCTCTCCCAGTAATGAGGCCCAGAGTCATCTGCAGAAGATAGAACTAGAAAGAGCTAGAACCCTAGGAAGATTGTGAGTTATTTTAATTTAGGACAGATGGAAGAGCATGAAGAGTGCATGGCTCTATTAGAGAATATTTGTTAGAGAAGTTGCTTTAGAAAAATTCCCATACATGGTGCTTTTGTTTTCACATCAAGACTCAACCAATCTGTGTTAGACCCAGATGACAGTCCTGGGGGACAGGGTTAACTTGCACATGACCCACAACAGTTAACTTGTGAACTTGTTCTTTGTTGCCATGGAGATATGTGTTCACCCCATGGAGCCCCTTACTACATGTCCCTGTGCTCCAGTACAGGAGTGGAGGGACAGCAGCCATCCACTATCAGGCTCCCTCCTGACTTGGAAGCAGTGGTGAGCATGCATTCATGGACGTCATAATGACCTGTCCTATGATCCCCAAGCAGCCTGTTGTAGCCCTGTGCTGACCCTCAACTCAGGACACCCCACATAGACACTGTCCCTGGCAGCCAGGCGGGTCACTGCAGACCCAGTGCCCTAACCAAGCCTTGAGTTTCTAACCCCCGACACACAAAGAGGAGGAGTAGGCCTTGGGCCTGTTTAGACGATGGTTGCCATTGGAGAGCAAAGCAGAGTCACACAGAGTCACGCACTCTTTGGGAGTGGGATGCACAGCCCATCTCCCCCATGGTTTGCAGATTTTTTTCCCTCTGCAAGGACCCTGCCCGCTGGAGGGCTCCAGCTGCCTCCTATTTCTGGTGTGCAAGGCAGGCAAGCTGTCTGTCACTTTCTCATTACTGGGCGTAACACCTGACACACACAACTTTATTTTGGCTCCCATTTTAGAAGTTTCAGTCCTTGCACAGTTGGTGGGCTCAGCAGAAGTGGCCTGGCAGAAGTGTCTGGTGGAAGAGAGCTGCTCCCTCGTGGTGAATAGGAAGCAGAGAGAAAGGCGGAACTGGGGAGGAAGATACTCTCTTTAGGTCCTACCCCTGTGACCTCTCACCTTCAACCAGCCAGAACCCACCTCCTAACGCAAGCCATTGGTGGCATCCCATAATCCAATAGATTTCTACAAGCCCTGGGAAGCATTCAGTTATGAAACCTTATACAAGATAGCTAAGAGGAGGGGAACCCCCAAATCACAAACCTGCAGCACTGCGAGGCTGTTTAGACAGAAGCTCTCATCCAAAAATAACTCTCACAACTGGACAGAGATCTGTTGTTCAGCTATGTCTTCACCTTTGCTCTAAACTATGCATTCCCCACCCCTCCCAAAATGGTGCTCTCATGCCATGCTTCCTCTGTGCCCTCTTGCTGGACGATAATTTTCCACATGGAGGCTGTGCTGTGATGGAGCCCTTCCCTGTGACAACCCTTTGATATCAAGTCCCCAACGTGCCCTGAGAGCAGGGTGCCCACCAGCTTCTCCCCTTCCTTGGTTCCCTGTCCAGAAAGTGAGCCAGTGGCTGCCTCTCACCAAGGCTTTTTCTAGTTCCTTTGGAGGAAACAGAATTTTCTGTAACTCCACCATAACGGACCTCCACTCCATCCTCCAACTATCTGCATTCTAAATTATTTCCTTTCCCCCCTTAAAGCAACAGGCACCATGAAGGAACAGAATTGGGGACAAATGCTCTTAAGTTGCCCAAGGAATTCTCTTGGTTTTGATTTTACATTTGTTTCCTTAATTCAGAATTAAAATTAATTGCAACCATAACTGACTAATCCATTAAGGATTTTAAAGGAAAGAATACCATTTGATTCCTAAAAAACCTTTCTTAAGCCATTTTTAGGGTTGAAAAGGTTTTAAACAATCATTCTTTTGCATGAAAGAGTTCAGTTATAATTTTTAGTATTTCTTTAAGAAAAAAGAGAAAATTATTATAAAACAGTTGTTTATACATGTATAGTCATTCTCCACTAAGAACTAGAAATTAAAAAAGAATCCTTGTGTTCAGTGCTGAACCATATTTAAAAATCTTTAAAGCGTAAACGGTTTTCATTTAACCCTGTAAAGCGGCATGAATTTTTCAAGTCGTACCCATTGCCTAAAACGCTGCTGTGCCCGTGTGATAAATGTTTAATGCTCCGGTGGTACACATGCAGCTTAAGATGCAGTATTTATTGCACCTTCGCTCACCTGGCAAAGGCGAGGATCTTGGGCTGTGGTAGAGCAAGGCGCGTGCACAGTCACAGCGAGCCACCCGCAGCCCACACAGCTCATTCCTGTAAATGTTGTGTGCTGTTGTCATTGCGTCTTGTTTGGAAGCCACACGCCACACGCTGTTATGAGAAGCGCCAGATGGTGTCACTGACATGGACGCTGGGACTGTTTATGGTGACTGACATGCGTGTGAGAAATTAAAAGTACGTGACCCATCTTCACACCAAAATAGGGTGCGTCACACCTGCCACCACCTCCCCACTCCCAGGGCCGCTAGAGGATGATGTGGAGACTGCTTAGCACTTGAGTATCCACAGCAAGCTGAAAGGTTTTCCCCGAACCTCTGGTTCATTTTGCAGGTGAGTCCTGGTCTCCCTGAAAGCCAGCGCTGCACCTGAGAGGTCACCTCACTGGCAACCCCCAGGCTCCTGCTGCTCATTGCTCATAGCTTTGCCAGAGCTGTTTGTGTCAGTTCTTATCACTTGGCTACTTCACATCCTGTGTGGGTTGGGAACTTTTCACTGAGGTTGTGGAATCAGTGCTGTTTTAGTACTGTCAGAGTCACTGGGAAGGATTAAAAGAGCCAGCAGGAAGAGATCAAGTTCCTTTGCATTGCGGGTTTCCCTTCTGCGTGAGAGTCGGCATCAGGAAAGACCAAGTCAGGCACACATGTACTTTGATAAGAGCAGCCACAGGGACCTGGGTGCTGCAGGCTGCTCTGGGACATGGTCCTACGCCCTTCCTTGGCTCCCTTGGCTTTGCTGTCTGCCGAGCTCTTTTCATTTCAAATTAAAAAGGTGGATTTGTTGTATTCCTCCCTCTGAATCCTGCACTTGAACTAAGAGCCCAGTCCCTTAATTATGACCCAATTGCTTTGAACTTCACAGCCTTAGCATTGTCATTAGGAATCTTCAGAAAGACTTATTCTTCCCAACATTGTTTGTGCCGTTGTTTTTACAATAGGCCTGGTGAGCCTTTTGGTGTGCAGAATTTTAAAGTCATGTGAAGGCCAATACAGACCATTGTGTACACTGAGATGAAAGGGAGATGCCTAATTTCTTCCAACTAAGTCAGCACCGTGCTTGGAGGCTGGCGGAAGAGGAGCGGCTGCTTGAAAGGTGAACACAGAGCCCGGAGGCCCCACTAGACTTTCCACATGGTCGTGGGATGCTGGCTTTCTGGGTGTGCATCAGTGTGTGCTGGAAACAGCAGGAACAAAACAGAAGCTGTGGTGCACTGGGGCATAGGTTGAAAGGTTTCAAGTGTGGGATTGCATGCACCTGGACAGACATCCTGGCCATGCAAGTCTGCTTCCTGAAAAGGAACCCAAGGCCTCAGCCAGCCCGACCAGTGACCCACTCCTGGGGGACAGAAGTTCTCCTTGACTGTGTCCAGAGATTCACCGAATCGTACTGGCTGATGAGGTGGCAGGGTAGGTGCACTGCCCAGCAGGCTTCCCTTTGTTTTCTGTTCCAACCCCTGCTCCCCCTGGGCCCTCTGTTCTGTCTTCCCCCCTCCCAGGCTGCCCCAAGGCATGATGTGCTCTCCACTGACAGGGATGGATGGGCCTGTTCTTCAGTAGCTATTTGCTCTTGCAAGCCCTACCTTGGTTCTCCTTCTCATCCAGAATGTTGTTCTCTCCCTTGTCTGGAAACATCCCACTGTGCCTTCTAAATCCAGGAACGCTTCCCTGACTTTCCCTGATGCCAAGTCAATGCTTGTTCTTTAATCTCTTACATTTTGGATTCATTTGTTACACAGCAATAGCTTCCAGATACTCTGACCTTATCACTTGTCCTGCATTTTATTTGTCTGTTATCCCTATCTAGTAAAACTTCCTTAAAACAAAACTGCATCTTATTCACCCTTCAGCACAAGGGCCAGCACTTGGCACATGGTAGATATTCTGTGTGTATTTGTTGACTTGAAATTATTGAATTAAGCTCTATATTAACAATTTGATGGTAGAATTTTAGGGTACTGAATAGGTTATCAGGTACTCTCAGAATTGCTCAACACATATGCTTAGCTTTTCTACCAACAAATTAGACTTCCCTTGTGGCTTTGGTTAAAGAAAAGACAGCAGGCCACTCATGCTAGAGATCCACATTACCAAAATGAAAGCCAAGTTGTTTACATGTAAATTCTGACCTGAGAAAACACAAGAGAGATGGTAACCAAATCCCATAGACCAATGAGAGTTTGCCTACATCCCTGCGGAAAATCACCTTAAAATGATCAATTAGGGGTGTACTCTGCAAGCCCCAAGGAAGTGAAGGGTCTTTAGATTGCTTTCACTTACTAGTGGTCAATGATTTCGTTAGTTGGGCCCATGAGAGAAAGCAGCCCTAGAAACCACAAGCAAACAGGCTTGGAGCACATCCTGGTGGGCACAGAGGGGGACGGTCCTGGAGGAGGGTGCACCTGGGGGCAGAGACATCCACCTGCCTACCTGTGCACCTGTCACTTCCTGGCTTCTCTTCCTGGACCATAAAATCAGGGTCTTGAATGCAAACTGTTCTGAGTTCCATGAGAATAACAAACCTGAGGAGGGTGAGGCCCCAAATCCCCCAACTTGCAGCCTCTGGGTAGAGGCACAATGACAAGGCATGCTAGTGATGCACTTCAAAGTGGCCAAGCACTGAGCTCAAGGAGACTGCGTCAGAACTGAACTGGACCTGAGAACCCACAGCAGTGCCAGAGAAGGGGGTGACCCAGGAAAGACCTGCACATATGATGTTAGACGTGTTCTGTATGTAAGGAGGCAGAGGAAAACAATTTGGGGGGACTTCAGGTTTTTCTCCTTTTGATGCATTTTACATGAGAAGACAGCTTTTGCTCTTGGGTGTTCATGGAAACACCATCAAAGCACACTATCAAACAGGAAGACCCCATCTGTCCCTTTGGAAGATGTGTCAGCTTCCAAGGCTGCACCCACTTCCTACCCCAGCATGAGTGCTTTCAGAAGGACAGAGAACTGAAAATGATTAGGTAGTCAGTGCCTGGCACTTTGTGACGCCAAGGCAGGAGGATTACAAATTCAAAGTCAGCTTGAGCAACTTAGCATTAGCAAGAGTGTGTCTTAAAAAAATTTTTTTAAAGGTGTGTGTTGGCAGACAGAATGGGGATATACTCAGTGCAAAAGCTCAGGGCCTAATCCCCAGTGAGCCACAGGTACACACACACACACACACACACACACACACACACACACGAGAGGGAGACATGTAGCACAGTGGCGGTTTGTGCTTTCAGAACAGTGCGGGTCAGGCACTGACTGTATAAGCCGTTTCCCTTGTGTCAGTTTCTCTAGTCCTGCTCCACCCTCTGTGCTCACCTCAAGCAGTCCTCGCTCCCGTTCACAGCTGACAGTGTGTTGAAGATGCTGTAGGAGTGGCCGATGGGCAGCTCTGGCCACTTGCTGCCACCAGTAGAGGAGAGAGGCTGGAAAGACCTGGGCTTGGAATGCTGGTGTCCCTGCAGCCTGCAGTGGTCTCCTTGTCATGTCTGTGCACGGCACAAAGTCACCAGTGATTATCAGAATTACTTCTTCAGAGCTGTTTTTAATGAGAAACAAGTGAATTCCCCATCTATCACATCAAGCATGAGACACTGTCAGGTGTAAGATATATACCTTTGCCTTACATACAATTGCAAAAGAACAGTAACCAGTTAAACTATGAGACAGGGTCTCCACAAGGGTTCTGAGTGGCATCTGTCATGTAAGTCACTGCTCTGAAATTTCATCTGTTTAGAGAGGAGAGGCAGTTTATATTCTTTCAACCCTGTTATTCGCCAGCACATGGGAACATTTTTTGCATGTGTCCTAGGTAACTGAGTTTTAACCTGGCTTCGCCTACCTGTGGCCGTCTGTCACCCTTTATTTGCTCCTGAAAAGCACTCAAACACTCACGTTACAAGAAAATATGAAATTACTGTCCCTCTTCCAGTGGCTAATATTTGCTGCACTAATGTAAAATTTGTACCCTGCTGCTCAGTGTCTGGGCCTTTTTGGCAACAACAGTAAGTGTTTATTTCAGTGTCAAATTATGCCATAATCTTTTTGAAAATGTTATCAGGAGCAGTTAAACTCAACATGTATCATATATGTAACACACACAACTCGAAGCAACCACAGTGAGCATCTGTGACTCTGTCACTGGTGCTTGAGTATAGGCAGTGGTGTCACTGCCGCTGCCCGGCTGCCTGGGACAGCCAAGGTGCCGCTGGCTTTGAGCCAGAACTCAGGAATCCTAACCTGGGTAAAATCTGCAAACTGGAAGAGGTGAAATCCAGCAGAGCCACTCAGTTCAACTTCCAGCGCACTTTTTCTAATACATTTGTATTAGAAAACATTTGTATTAGAAAAAGTACAGAGCTCAAGTACAGAGACTTAACTGTTTTGTGATTTTTTTTTTCTTTTTTGAGAATGGGTCTTGCTGTATGGTTCCGGCTGGCCTTGAACTCATTATGCAGCCTAGGCTGGTCTCAAACTTGGGGGCAGTCTTCCTGCTTTGGCTTCCTGAGTACTGGAACTATAGCTGTCTGCCTCTATTCTGGGCTTTGTTGATAATTTTAATATTTGAAAACATCTGTTAAGATTATAACAGGCAGGGTGGAAAAGTATAGATGTGGGAGCCGGAACAGATGGGGTAGATAAGAGAAATAGGAGAACGTGCAAATTAAAGGGATTAACTCACTGTAGAGTTGAGGGGACTGGTGTCAGACCAGGAACTGTCTCCAGTACCCACTCCTGCCTTTAGCCTTTGTAACAGGATCTTGCTCAAGCAGCAATGCACCCAACTGAGAGAATGCACTTCCAGTCCTCCTTTGGCTGCCATGACCACAGGCCCAAGGTTTGGCCAGAAATAGATGTCACTGGGATGGGAACTCTGGGAAAGCTCAGAGGGAAGGACTCAGCTAGGAGGAGGGCCTTTTCCCTTCCTGCTTCCTGGAATGAGGCTGTGATGTCTGGATCTCCAGCAGCCATCCTACCCATCCCTAAGGATGAAAGCCATGCAGGAGAGTGTGAGCTGGATAGGTAGAGGATGTCCAAATCTCTCAGCAGCTCACGGCACTGCCTCAATTGTCCTGGGATGCATATTTCTCTCTTTCCTTTGCACTTGTGAGAAATTATTTTTCATCTTGTCTAGGCTGTTAGTATTTAAGGTTTCCTGCTATGTGCAGCAGAGCCCAGCTGTAATGGGTCCAGGAATCTTCCATCTTCAGTTAGGATTGAGTCTACTGGGAGAAGGCCTCGAGCACCCGTGGAGTGCTTTGCTGGAATAAGGTGAAGGCTGTAAAGGAATTAAAAGACATGGTCGTTACTTAAGGGAACTTAAGAGCTTCATCTACTTCCTGGACACTCAGTGAGCATCCCAAATGTGGCAGTATTTCTGTGAGCAGGTCATGAGGTAGCCCTCATGCTGCATAGCTTAGAGTGCCTCACTCCAATGTCCCTGGGTCATTGTCACCATTAGCAGACACCAGGGATCCAACAGTTTGCATTGAAATTGTGGGTGACTCCACCCTCCCCCAACCAAAAGGAAAGTTAAAGAATCCTTCCTAAAGCAAGGCTCCAAACCATAGAATGGCAGACCTCCCAGAAGGGGCTGGTGTTCATATCTACTTTTCAGCCTTTAAAATAATTTTAGTAGAAAGACTTTTTTCAAATTGCACTTTGGGGAAGAGAATTCCAAAGGCCTGGTTGTGTTCTAACAGTCTCTGCCCCTCGCCTTTGTTTATCTGGTAAACATTGCAACAGTCTGTTTCAGAGAAGGGCCACTTGTGAACCCTGAACTTTGCAATCTGGCTAACACAACACTGTCAAGCTGTCTTCATTTATTTTGCTAAAATCGGGACAGCACAGGACTTCTCAAAGGGAAAAGAGAGAATGCAGATGCATGGGGAAAAATTACGTTCTTCAAGCAGGAGGTGACTTATTACAGATTTCAGAAATTTTGTTCCTAATGAGTTTGAGTCTCTCCCTCTTCCATTTTCCTGTGTGGACAGAGCTCCCTTTGAAGTCCTGGGGAGCTTTCTGCAAGAAGAAAACTTACACAGGGGTGTGTGCCGAAAATTGAGCTCATTGTTCTGCCCTTTTAAAATGTGTGTTTCAAAGATTTGCCTTTCATATGGTGGATGGGAGTGAGGATGTGTAATTTTACTTTGTGTAACATCTTTGCCTGGAAAGCTCAAAGTACTATACCACAGATATTTTTTAATGGACAATTCCCAAGTCTGCTGCTGAGAAAGGCAGAGGCTGGTGTAGTTTACTTCCATTTTACACCTGAGAAGACTGACATTTAGGGACAAGGGGCTTAGAGTCTCAGCCAGTAGCAGGATTAGGAAAACAAGCTCAGATTTTGCCACCAGGCTAATGACACCTGGTCCTAATCATTGAGTTGCTGATTGTCATGTCCAAAAGACTGAGTATCATTAGAAAAAAAGTTCATCAGAAATAGCGCCATACTCCATTTTAGTACTAACCTGGCATTTATTAGGGATTATTTATATTCTGGCTGCTCTCTAGTTTACTAGCCTATTTACAGGTTGAGTGACCTCTGCTTTCAGATTTATGGTGAAATTGAGTTTTAGTGTTGCTTTTGTCATCATTCTAACATGCTAAGTGTGGAAGGGAAACCAAACCAGATGTAGAAGCCCAGAATTTAGGCTTATTCATATCAGCTAAAGTTACATTTGTTATTGAATTTTTTAAGCACACAGAACAGATAACAAATGTGCCTAAAACTCAAAGCTATTAATAAATACAAATCATAGCATAAACCCAGCTATCAAATGTAATCCTAGCTAGTTCTAAATGTATCCAGATCATTCATTTGGCCGCTGAAGGAACAGAAGAACCCACTGGTACTCTTAGCTCTCTTTAACAGGGGCTCGTGAGGTACAAATTTAATTTCTTTCACCATTTATCAAATGGCCCAAAAGGCATTGCAGGAATTACTCAGATAAAGGAAAACAAATACCTCAAAAAACCAACACCCAGCTCCTGGCCAAAAGGAACAAACAAACCTCTTTGAGGTGTGGCAGACAAACCAAATAAATAAGGGTGACCAAACCCCCTGCCAGAGACCCACACTCACTGCCCAGCTTCTCTTCACAGATGCTCACAGGCAGTGACAGCTAAAGGGGTCAAACTTACAGGCTCGCTCGTCATCCCTGACATTCTCATGTCAGCATCTCCCCCAACCTGAACTGTCCTGTTTCCCTCCATCTAAGTCCTCACCAGGCCTCTGTCCCCAGCCCCCTGACTCTGCTCTCAAACCCCTTAACAGGGATATCCTTCGCCTGTTACCTCTGTCCTGATCTTTCTAAGGGATGGAATTTAATGTTTGTATTTTAAACGCATCATGAGAATCAACATCAGTTTTAAGGAATGTTTCTTTTAAGTTAAAAGATCAGCTTCTACACCATAGTATATGGGCTATTTCTTCCTGCTGGTATACATGTTGATTCCATGCTGAAAGTCATTGCTTTGTCTAAAATGCTAACTTAGGCCAAGTGCAGTGGTCCACCCCAGTAAGGACAGCAAGTCTGAGTCCAGCATGGACAACCTAACAAGACCCTGCCTCCTTCAAAATAAAAAATAAGAAGAGCTGGTGTGTAGCTCAGTGGTAGAGTGCCCTTGGGCTCCATTTCCAGTACTGTAAAAAACAAAACAGAAAACTTAGTGTCCTTAGAAACTAGAATCAGACATGTCTCAAAGGGACACAGAAACCAAGACCTGGTTTCTCAGCCTTTTATCACTGGTATAACACACAGCTAAGTTGCTTACAGTTCCCTCCATTTAATCTTTGAAATCACTTACCAAGGTGCATTCAGTTTTTGTTTATAAAATATGAAACAACAGTAGGACTCCCATTACTTTATTATTAAGGAAATTAGGACTCAAAGAGAAGCCTGCATGCGTGGCACATTTTCAGTGGATGGTCAGCAGAAAATCGGACCTGCATGTGTGATGTGAGAGGTCTTCCATCCTGTTTTCCTTTTCCATGAAAATTTGGGACATAAAGGAAAGAAATATTCTGCTTTAATTAAAAAAATAGCCCGTGATTTCTGCTTATTGGCAGAATAAACCCTTTCCAAAACAGCAACACAGTCTTCATTTATAGCTGTCACTGGGAAAAGTTTCTAGGCCAGAAAAAAATTTTTTTTAGATTTTAAAAATCATATCCATTAATAAAAAAAAAGTGATGTTTTTTAGGCCAGAAGATTTCATCAGACCTGGTGATGGATATGTTTTTAATTAAACCTGGGCACAAAATTGGATTTCCCATGAATCATTGAGATGCCCCATCACTCTCTTGAGACAATGCCGATGCTGGTAGTGATAGCCATGTCTTGAAACCCTGAGGCCACTTTGTGTGTTTTGCAGTTAGAAAGGTGATTTCTGAGGCCTGGCAGCTGTTGGTGTTAACGCTATTGTATGGGAAACAAAAGCCATTCTGTTCAGTCCCCAGCCTCTTTTGTGTTCTTGATACTGGAGCTGTTTTATAAATGCGGTGTAATTCTTCAGCAGGGAATTTCATTACTGTCAATGTTTCAATGTCAGCTTCTACTTCTGACAGCAGAGGGGATGCCTGAGCTAGCTGGTATAGCAGGGAGCTGGGCTTGTGACCCACCGAGATGCTCTTATATAAGATCTGTTCATTAGACCTGCGCTCAGGTGCACAATAAACACACATGTGCTCCCTGCACACCACACTTGAGGCTGGCTGGAGTGAGTGTTCCAACAACTGCTGGTCTTAGGAGCTAATCGAAGCACAGAGCGCCAGCATGCTCACAAGGATCCATAAGAAGTAGATTTCTTGCACAGTTCCTCATTGACCTTACCTGGGATAGTCTCATAAAGCCAATCAGAATTGACATTGATTTAAAGAACGTGTACCCAAGAGGTATACTCATTATTTTAACTTAGAAAGCATACCACTATAGGAAGTTTTCAATTGTCTACAAAAGAGAAAACTCTTCAGATGCTCTGAGAGAGAGAGAGAAAGAGAGACAGAACTCACCTACACAATCAAGGCAGGGAAGCAGACCTTGTCATCCTTCCTTTGTTTCCCTCTTCCCTGGGCTGTGCCCTTGTAGATATTCAGTTTAGCCATTTGTGCTGCCATTGCTTATTTTTAATTACTACTCTTGCACTTTTACTGTAAAACATGTCCTGAATCTCTCATCAGAAAAGGGAAGTTTGAGCAGATCTGGAATCTGTAGGCTGGAAGATGCAGTGTCATGAATCTAGCCTCAAACATCCAACTTCCAGCTGACCCATAGCTGTTGAATGAAAATAAGTGACAATTGCTTTAGGCCAGTGCATTTTGGAGTGGTTTGTTAGGCAGCACTGTGGTGGCAATGTCTGACTGGTGCAGGTTGATGATACAGCTGAAGATTCCAGAGGTAGCAGGGGCTGCAGGTAAGTTTTGAACAGAACCCCTGTTCTGTTTCTCAGTGAAGCTCTTGAGGCTTCAATTTAGGATGATTTTCCTCTTGGTAGCATCATGCATGTAACCATTTCAGCCTCCTTAGCTCTTCCTGTCGTGTGGAAAGCAAAGAATCTTCTCTCCTCCAACTATCATACAAATGCCTGGCCTTAGCCAGTATGCAGGCTGGGAGACAAGAAGAGCCCCCCACCCACACACACACACCCAGTGTAGGCAACTGGCTGATTTGGAGGAACATAGGCTTAAATTATAGTACCTGAGGTACAAAACACAACTTAATGCTTGTATTGATTGATTGACTTTGCACGTCTAGGGCTGGTTTTCTGAGCATCTGTTTGAGGATAATAATATGCAGTATAGCAACTATGAGGGATTTCCTTCTGTCTTGCTTTTGAAATCAAATGTTGTACTCACTGTTTTGTGTTGTTCTATTTTATTATTTTGTTTTATTCCCTTCAAAAAAATGGGGAAAAATGTCTTGGGCTTTACTGTGATTAAGCCAACCTGAATCACATGTTCCTCTTGGCCAGTGATTGAGAAAACAGGGTGGAATTATGCAACTTGATTTACATCAATCCAAGTTCCTTCTTAACGATGAGAATGGACCCAATCTATTCCAAAATCCATGGTGTGCTGAATTAATGGCAGCAGTGGGGAGTGAAACAGATGCTGAGAAACATTAGCAATGTTAGTTATGGATGGAGTCTAAAATCTCACCAATATGTTTTAAATATATATTAATACATTATTTGACTCAAGACATTTTTCTATTTCCTTCTTGCTAGGCTCTCTAGATCTAGGAAGAGGGGTTTTCCTGATCGTTCCCCTGCCTGGGATTTGCCCAGTCATCATGGCAACTGTCCAATGCTGAATTATCATGGTGCCTAGCTCTTTCTTCCCAGAAACCCCTGTGGTTTCTTCTTCCCAGCAGTCTTTGCCAAAGCCCATGCATGACAAAAATAACCCAAACCCTTCAACCTCACTGAATTAGGCAGTTTTTGTCAGCTGCCCAATACCCTCCCCCATCAGAGTACATATAAGCCAACCCATACCCTTTGTTGGCAGAGAGCCAGCATGGCCTGTATTGTGGTGACTGACTCCCTCCATGCCCGCATTAAACTTGTACTATCTTGCTACCTTTATTTCTCATTTTCTCTGTACTGCTTCCCAGATTGAGTGCCAAACATAATCATCATCCTCTTGATCTCAGATGTTACTTGGTAAATGGCACAGTGTAATGCCACACTCACACTACCACAGGCATAAAGGATAACTGGGAACCCAGCTTAAGATTCACCTTTACCATGAGCCTAATGGATTCCCAATTCCTGGAATCTCAGGATTTTAAGAAAAAAAGAGAAGTATGTTTGGAATATGGAGGACTGTGGTCTTGATGGAGACTCTTAATGCTGATGCAGTGACAATAAATTGGAGTGGTGGGAGGGTAAGGGCCTTTCCATTGACTTCTGGCCTCCATTGCTTCTGATAAGAAGTCATCTGTAATTCTTATTATTGTCCAGACACACAGGAAATACCCAATAAAAGCATGTGTTTATTTAATGACTTGAAAAATAGAACTGAGGTCGTTTGGCATGTAGTCCAATATTTAAAAATACCTTTCCTCTTTATAAAATCCTGCTTTGTACATTGAAGGCTCCCATGGCAGGCTGTTCAGGAAAGTTATCAACCAAATAAGTAATCCAGGTAATATATGCAAACATAGATACTAAAGGAATCAACCGTTTTCTGTGCTTCTGAGTCCTCCCCAATCTAGAAGTATCTGAAAGATTGAACATCCTTTCAGTCAACACATTTATGATATGAAACAAATGTTTGTCTTTCAACAAATATATTTTTCAGCATCTACAAGGTGCAGTGTTAAATAGTGTGAAGGAAATGAAGAGATAATACTAATCTTCAAATATCTAATAACTTTCACTCAGATGTTTTGGGAAACTTTGAACATAAGAAAAGACTTGGTACCTTTTATGGAACTGAAATTCTCAGGGGATAATAGCTTGACTGTCTTCTTGGAGGATTATTTCTATCATTAAGGATATTAGATTTACATGAAATATCTCTCAGCAACAAGGCACATACTTTAATTTCAGCCACTTGAGATACTGAGGTGAATGATCACAAGTGCAGTACTAGCTAGAGCGACTTATCTTGTCTCAAAATAAAATAAAAGGGCTGGGAATGAGCACAGTGATAGAGCCCTTTGCCTAGCATGAACTATGTCCTGGGTTCAATTCCCAGCACTGAGAAAAAACAGTATGCAAATCAAATATTTCTTCAAAATGACTTCCCATGTACTTCATCTTAGCAGTTGAATGGGAAATACTAAGTTTGATTTACCAGGAATGTCATGATTAAATAATTCTACACAATTGCTAAGTTGGGGGTGCCAACTCAGCCACATTTCCTTCAAGTCGTTCTTTGTTTCTGTGTGTTTTTTCCAGTTGGGTTATGCCTTGAACCATACAAACAGAAAGCTAACATTGGAACCTAAAATAACTGTCAATGCCAGGATTGTTGTGGTTGGTGCCTCCAGTGTTGGAATTTCCTTCCTAGAGACATTGGTGTTTTGGTGAGTTGTTCTATTTTATTTACCTATTCATTTATTTTTACTTTGTCTCATTAATTAACTTGATTGTTTTGCTGTGCTGAGAAATGAACCCAGGGTCTTATACATGATAGCCAAATACTTTATTGTTGAGCTACATTCCTAACCTCTCATTTATATGTTTAAATAATATAAAGTCTCTACATCGAATAGAGCCCTTTCTGAAAACAGATTGTTTGCCATCCCACACCTTTGCCTATGTGGATTAATGAATCCATCAAATATTCTAAGTGGAGAGCAGGAACAAACTGTAGCCCCCTGGGCCAATCTGTCTTGCACCTGCTTTTGTGAGTAAAGCTTTGTTGGAAAACAACCTTATCTACTTCTCTAATGTTTTTATGCTATTGTAGCAGGTTCATGTAGCTATGACAGAGACATAATAGCCCATGAGGCCCAAGTTAGGTACAGTTCTCCCTGTCCAGAAAGGATGTTGATCCTGTCCTTGAGAGTGTGTCCCTTACTGGCCAATCATAAGACTCACCTAGAGCACTTGTTGAAGATGTAGATTTCTGGAGACCATCCCAGACAAGCAGGATCAGGAACTCCAGGCAGGGGAGCCTAGCATCAGGCAGCTTTGGGAACTGATTTTGTCTTTATGCATCACAACAAGGCATTCAGCCAGAAAGAGCTCACCAGCCAGGACCTCTCCTCCAACCCTGGATGCTGGATGCCAGAGATCAGTGTAAAATCCTTCAGGGAAGACTGAGGCCTCCATCTCTTTCTCTGACCTTGTTCTCTCATGGTTCCCGAGGCACCAGCCAGGCTTCCTCATAGAATGCTTGTACTGGGTAGCAGATTCCCAAGTATGCTCATTCCCAGTCTCTATCTGTTCAGGGAATCCAGTGTCTCTTCACCAGGTTGCACCTCGGGTCAGCGCCTCCTTGAATGTGGGATTGTGCTCTAGCTTCATTAGCACCTAATAAAAACCCTGTGCACATTACTTAACTTCTGTTAGGCCTGATTTCCTCATTTACTGTTTTTCAAAATATATTCTTATCTTTGTAATTGACTCATAGTAGTTGTATATGTTTATGGGATAATAGTGATATTTTAGTATTTGTGTAACATGGGGAATGATCATATTGAGGTAACTGGCATATCTATTATGTGTCACCAAACATTTATCATTCCTTTGGGTTGGGTATATTCAAAATCTTGTCTGCTAGCTATTTTGAAATATTCAGTGAATTACTGTTGACCACCATTACTCAACTGTGTGCTAGAGGACATTAGTTCTTCCTCCTCCACCCAAAACCACCTCTCACTTGGCCCTTAAGTCTCAGATGCTTTTAAAGACCCTAACTTTCGGGCACCACAGAAACCTGAATGGAAGCAGCCCATATTTTTCCAAATCTTCCCCCTAGGATCACATGAGAAACTCAGATACCATTAAAAACCACAGGTGCCAGAGGCAAGTGGGAGGTGGGAAAGTACAGCCCATCACCACTCCTCCAGATGCTGATGGTCACCAGCCCAAGGGGCCTAAAAGTGGCCTTTGAGGACTAAGGGGAAAGACACAGGGACGAATTAACCCCAAGCAGGGATTTGGTTCATTTGACATCACATTAGCTAGAAAAAGGAAAGAAGTGATTTTTAAAAAATTTCTAGCCAATTCTTCAGTTTTCTCAAACACTCCCTCAGTTAACTAGAAATATGCCATGTGTCATTATTGAAGTTAGCCAAATTCCTATCCTTCAATGTGGTGATCACATGGCGGTGGCAGTTCACTGCAGGGGTGACCTCCCAAGTGCCGTGTGAGGTATTCCCTGTCCTGTGTGGTGCCACCCTGTCAACTGAGTACTTCCTTGTTCTAAGGGTCCTTTCATGGAAGGTCCCTGAAGAGCTTGTCTGGTGCAGCCACTTCTAAATGAGGAATGAGCAGGATGGAGCTGAGAAATTGTGATCACCAAGAGGTGCTCATAAACACATCTTAAATCTTCATTTGCGTATATACTTAGTAATAACGTTTTGTTTAAAATGATTGCATTAAGATATATACATGTAATTTTCTTTTTGTGGAATTGACTTAGATTTAATAAAGACAAATATAAATTTTGAAGTAAGTACTGGGTTTATTAAATTGTCCAATCAGACAGACCTTTTTAAAGCATTCTAAAGTGCTCATAATTCTCTATCATCATTACAGAGATTTGTACACTAAAAATAGACTGGCATCAGTTTACGGATCCGTAATCCGTAAGAGCGGAAATCGTTTTCTCATTATTTTCTCTAATTATTTTAAATCAGCAATCACCATAGTAACCTACTGCATATTTTGTCTTAGTAGTTTAGCTGCCACTTGAGCTGAATTTTATGCATCATTTGAACTGTAATGAAACTGAAGAAATACAGTTCTCACTAAATACTGCCTACCACATTTTGGAAGCACGATTTAGAAAAAATCTCCATCCCAGTTACTCCAGAGCTGCATTCACAGACTCAACAGCTGCACTGTGGTTCCTGGAAAATCCATTTCAGGTCTAGCGCAGGAACCTCTTTTTCCAGGAAATCTGGTGATCCTGTTACCTGGTAACATAACAGACACACACTTTGTTCTTATATTATCTACATGCAAGAAATTACAAAATGCATTTGTTCTCCTCTTCAAAGGATGCCGGAAGCAGTCCTCACACATGTCCTGCCCTCTAGTTCTGTCCATCCTTCCCTGTGTGCCAGGTGCTTCTGGGAGAGCGGCAGCAAGACTCAAAGGCAGTGCCTGCAGATGCCAGGATGGAAACTGCATGACAACACAGAGGGTGGGCTTGAGAGGTGGGCTGTTGGTGTTAGGTTTCAAGTACACCGTTCTTGCTGGTTCTCTGCTGCCTCGCCTGCACAGGGATGTCAGCAGGGACTTACCTTCTTATCTTTGGTTGTCAGGCCTGTGGGTCAGCCCTGCATCCTGTTCTCACCAGGACAGGGCCTCTCTAGCTCCCAGGTGACAGATCTGGTAGATGTTTCCCTAGGGACACACATCAGCGTCCCAGTCTTCTACTTCCCTCCTGGGTAGTGGAGCCCAGATCTGTTTGCAGTCTGCGTCTGTCCAGCAGGATCTGCACTTGGACCAGTGGCATGTGGAGAGGGGTGCGAGGTCTGCAGGGTGGTGCATCACCTCCCAGTCTCAAGAGTCTGTCTTCTGAGGGTGCTGTGGGAAGACTCAAGAGGCAAAGAAGGGCCAGTGTGTGCTTGAGGTGCTCAGGACCTAGGCTTCTCTGCTATCCCCTGGGTGCATGGGCAATGCCACCCTCTGGAGCAGGAATCTCTGGTGCCCTGTGGTGTAGACAGTTGTGACTGGGTGAAGAAGAAGGACTTGAGACATTTTCCCTGGTTCTGTGATGCCCTGCACCATACCCAAGACACTCAGGTGATGGCCCTCAATTACTGGAAAGCTGCAACCTTATGATTGGTGGATTGTGTCCATTTAGCTGTTCTGGTGTCTGGGATCAGGAAATTCTTGGCTTAGGCAATCTGGGTGTTGTGTATACAGAAGTGATCCATATACACAGTGAATATTTAAATTTTAAACATTTATTACTGTAAAAGAGACTTTGCCATGAATCCCCTTCAAAATACTTCCCTGCTTAGAACACACTTACCCCATCATTCTCGCCACTCTCTGGAGCAGCTCTGGAGTCTTTGTTTCTGAGTGTCTCCACAAGGTATGATGAAAAATATGGTGGGCATTGCTGCTGAGCACCATCCAGCAGGAAGAAGGCTCTTAAAAACAGGGTGCTGTGTTCACATCCACCTTATGCCCCGAATTCCCAGCTCTTCTCCAAAGTCAAAATGACCAAAAGAGAAATGTTTCAGATCAATTCAGGACATGAGGCAATGATGACAGCACAACTAAAGATACTCAGGAAAGACTCCTGAGCTGCTGCACAAAGTGTCGAGGACAAGTGCATTGGAAACAAGGGAGAGTAGTTTGTTGGAGATTAATGGCAATTTGCCTTTCACTGTAATAAATTTTTAGAATTTTAAAATTTAAACATTCACCATACTTTTTGACCAAACCTCCTACAATTATTCCTCTCAGTATCACTTTTAATAAAATTCTTTAAACTACAGCCACTGGGAGAAAGAAGCTCTCTTTATGAGTTATGAGCCCATCCCAGGGGCCAACTAGCTCCAGAGCACTTGACCTCTGATGGTCCTGTCTGCCTCCTTGGTGCCTGAGGCCCCAGGTCTCAACCAACCCCAGCAGAGTGGAGGGATGTCATCGTCAAGGTAGCACAAACTCAGAGTCTGAACTCCGAAAGCAAGCGAGTTTCTCACTGAAGTCAGCAGCCTCCCCAGGGAGTCGGAAGTCACTTTGTGCCAAGAGTCTCGACTTGCTCACCTCTTCAATAGTCTGGAGCTGGGTGCAGAGGCACACACCTGCAATCCCAGCACTCTGGGAGGCTGTGGCAGGAAACAGAGCATGTTAGAGCCCACGCTGGGCAACTCAGGGACTTAGCAAGACCCTGTCTAAAAAAGAAAATATCTAAGGAAGGAGCTTCAGTGTGAAGGCCGGGGTGTCTCTCTGTCTCTGTCTCTCTCTCTCTCTGTCTCTCTCAGAAATAGTTTGAGTCTCACAGATTCTCCACAAAGATACTCCAAAATCATTTTTAATATGCAAATATTATTCCAAAATAAAAGTGGGATGGGAAACCAGGTCCCTGAATTTCTCTTGGTTTTTTCTTCCTTCTCGCTTCTTCATTATCTCCTGGCACTACCTCCCTGAGTGGGGCGGGTCCTGGGTCAGTATCCTCCAGGACACAGGTCACTGACGCCTGGTCTACTCTTTCTAAGTCCTCTCCTATCCTCTTCTGAGGCAGAAGACTCTCGAAGAGCATAAAATGGTCCTGGGAAGATGGGCCAGTGACTCATGGGATGACAGTGACTGAATGCAGCCCCATGTGGCCCCACGGCTCCCTGGTGACTGGAGAGATGGGACACTTGTGTCCACAGGAGTACTGCCCATTGCTGTCCACTACTGGGAAAAGCTAGCTCAAAAAATAATCCTAGCAAAGGAGAAAGTCTCCGGTCCGGGCCTTGACTCACACTTGTGCAGGCCAGTTGGAGGCTTCATGCTGGGCCACCAGTGTCTCTGGAGCTGCGACCCCAGCCTGGGATCAGAGCCCCTGTGACTGGCCTTACAGCTCCACACAATTTCCGGCAGAGCTGCCATGCTGGCGCAGCAGCCTGGTGCCAGCAGCTTAATTAAGCTTTTTATCTTTACATTTGTCTGGGAACATCTGAAACCTTCAGTGTGGCCTGCCACTAATTAGGTGACTAATTAAACAGCACTTCCTTGCTGATCTCAGTGCTGCCAAAGCTCCAGGAACAGGATGGTGTTTGTGATTGTCCTATCCTGTGGGTCTCTGCCACAGGAACTGAAGAGCCCATGTGCCTTTTGGTGTCCCCGTTTGCAGCAGGCAGAAGCAGGGTGAGGACGAGGACAGTGGCACCTGCCCGATCGCCTTCTGCAGTCCAGGGAGCAGTCAACAGCTGGAGGCAGAAACGGGGTACATCTTGGCTTGCCATGCCGGTGGATGCTGAGGCAGCCCTGTGGCTTGGCCTCCTGCCCCCTGCAGTGTGACTGACAGCAGTGAGTACTGAAAGCCGCCGGGGTCACTAATCACAGTGGGCATCCAGTCCCACTCCGATATATAAATGAAATGAATGTTACAGCCTCTGCAATCACTGAGAGTATCCACTCCTACTCCTTTTGAGGTAGCTTTCCTCAAGGAAAACAGTTCTGCTGGGGCTGCAGTAAATCTTGTTTGAGAGGAACGGCCAACTAGTTGTTTTGTGTGGGCTCTAGTGACTCAGTGGCATTTGGGATGGGAAGCAGGAAGTGAGGACTTGGGAGGTCACAGGAAGTACAAGCTGAGTAGCTGAGCCGAGTTGTATCCTCCTCACCCAGGCTTCACCGCCGGCTGTCAGATCATTTTCAAATGATGGCGCTGCCAGCTGTACTGGTTTGCATTCCTTCAGACCATGCAAAGCAAAGAATTCAGGAGCAGGGAGCCCATGCATGTGCCAAGCTGGGGAGAGCCAGTAAAGCGAGGCAGTGAGGTAGGCAGTGTGGGAGCTGGCAGGACCCCAAGACACGCATCTACCACAGGGTCATTGCTGCAGGTGACCAAAGCTCGTCCTGTCCCTCTGTGGGATGAGGAAGCTGACTGCTCCCCAGTCCTGCTCTGGTGGCTATAGTCACCTAGCTTTTCTTCCAAAATGTGGGCCCACTTCCTGTAGTCCAGATGTCCCATGGCAGAGAGAGGTGGCATGTGGGTGCCCAGATGATGCAGGTAGTCACAGCACGGACTAGAGTATCCTTCCTGTCCATCAGTTGTGTTAGTTTATTCTTGTCTTTTTTGTCAAGAGTTTTAACAGTAACCCTTTACCAAATCATGTGGCATAGACAAAGGAGAAGCGGGGGCTAGGTCAGGTTTTGCCTCCTTCCTGCCACGCCAAGTGGTTTTTGAAGGGATTTTGTGACTCTAAGGAGATCCCAGTTGCCCCTCACCACCAAAAACCTTTGTTGGAGAAAAGATGGTGTTTGGGACAACCACATCAATTTATTTCTGCTTTGAGATAGAGTTAAGGTTAGCTCAGTAATGTCCAAACTGGTTGACAGAGCAGCCCTTCAGCATTATCTGGAAGCTGTTTGAGAAGCTTGGGTTCTGCTGGCAAGGATTGTGTCTGAACCTGGTGACAGGACTCAGGCTGGTGTTTGCACCCCCTCAGGCGATCTGAAATTCATGCCAACCTGAGCACCACTGAGCCAATGTGCAGGGGAATCATCACTCTCCAGGGGAGCTGCCCAGCACACCTGGAACCTCAGCCATGTGCCCTGTATAGTAGGGATGGCTCCCAGAGTCCCTCCCTGTGCAGTGGCATCTATCAAAATGCCCAGCCTTGTTGCAGATTAGCTGACACCTCCTACTAATGAGATTTATACAACTGGGTGCCCAGTGGGAGCTGAGCTGAGCACAGACTGTCATAGGTGTGGGATATAGTGTCTTCTCAGTGTGGAAAATGCTCTCTCCCCTAAAGATCAGAGGTGAGCCAGAGGCATTTCCTGCCAGCAGCTGCATCTGACTATGAGACATTGCCTTGGTGTCTTAGTCAGTTTCTTATTGCTAATTCACAATACTCAACACCCACAATTTAGAAGAGGTTTATTTTAGCTTACATTTCAGTAGTCTTAGTCCTTCCATGGTCAGCCGGCTCCAAGGCAGGACAGCATGGCAGAGGGACATGGTGGAGGAGAGCTGCTCACAGCATGGTGGACAGGAAGCAGGGAGTCAAGGGAGGTGCCAGGAAAGGGACTAAATCCTTCTGGGTCATACTCCCCATGACATACCTCTTCCAACCAGGTCCCTTCTCCTAACAGGAAGTGAGCTATAGCACCCCCACAATCCAGTAACTTCTCCAAAGATCTGCTTATTATCACAGAAGGCTTTCAGGGGACTCTCCAGGGGAGCTGCCCAGCACACCTGGAACCTCAGCTATGTGCCCTGTACAGTAGGGATGGCTCCCTACTGTAACATAAATTATACTGTAGACATAAATTATTCAGTTTGGTTAAAGTAGCCATTGCCTCTACTTAATGTCTGGAGGACCAAGCAAACAGCCCAACTCTCTAGGGTATTTCTGTTTCACACAACCTCTAGGCTCCAGGGCAAATGGGAGTGATGCACTTCTGGCTAGCTTTCGAACCACACTGAGGAGTCTCCAGCTCCCTTGTGGTTCATGGATCGCAGTGCCCACAGGACCCCATTGGTCCAGTTGACCATCATTGTCCCATGGGCCACCAAGGCATATTAGAAATGACCAACCTCTCCCTTTTCTTCCTTCCTCCTTTCTTTCCTTCCTTCTTTCTTTTCCCACCTCCCAGTAGCATCACAAGTTGGCAACCAGTACTTGAACACATGGGCCTGTGGTGGACATTTGAGAGCTCCTCTTTGGAGAGTGGGAGTTCTATGAGCCCTGTGTGAGACCCAGAGCAAGCCAGCCAATTCCTGGGCCCATGACTCTGGAAACCAGGCTTAGCTGTGGCTGAGTCCTTTAAAGATGATTCCTTTCAAAGAAATAATCCAACAACAGAGCAAGGTGTTTGGGCTTCATAAAAAAACACTTTTATTCTTTTATTTTAAAATAAAAATAACTGTTATGATTTGTGTTTAAATGTTTCCCCAAAGCCTTGTGTGTCATGGGGGGGGGGGGCCAAGTCTAGCATTTGTGGTTGGTTCATTGTGTAGCATTGGGATTGGCAGTGTGAGTACTGCACCCGACAGGGCTGGGAAGCTGGCATACAATAAAAGGGTGCCCCTTTTGCTCTTGTCACCTTTGGTAGCTGCTGCTACCATGAATGGCTGCCCCTTAGCTGCACCACCATGCCTTGTAGCCAGACTCTGAGCTAAATAAACCTTTCCTTCCTTCATTTTGGGCACTGGATATATTGTCTCAGCAATGAGAGAAAAGTAACTAAGACAAAATAATCACTTTGGATTTCCCTTTTGATTTGAGGATCATATTGTGATGAATCGCCTTCCCAGAGATTAGGACAAATGTCAAATGATCTTGTTTTTCTTTTTTTTTTTTTCTTTTTTTTTTTTTTTTTTTTTGGTCTTTTTTGTTTTTATCGGTACCAGGGATCAAACTCATGACTGCCTGCTTGCAAGGCAGGCACTTACGCCGCTGAGCTAAACCCCCAGCCCCTTTTCTTTCATTCTTCTTTTTTTTTTTTAATCTAGGAATTGAGCTCAGGACCTCATACTTGCCAGGTAGGCGCTGTGCCGCTGAGCTGTACCCCTGGCCCTAAGTGATCTTTTTATATGCAACAGAATATGGAATTTCCACTCTGCAGTTCTGTGCATATTGGCCATGGAGGTGGGGCAGGGAGGGTGGTACCAACACATTTTTGGGGTTCATATTCCAGGGGTTAGAATTCAGTAGATTCTAGAAATAATTGTTGTTTTTTACCAAATACCGGAGTAATTCTCCCATGCAGCTGAGTTTAGGAAATGTTTATGTAAACATTTCCTCAAAATTGGTGGTCTTATCTAGAAAAAAACTATTTCTTCCTCTAATTGTTCATCATAAGTAAACTTTATGGGCTTGTTTTCCAAACCACATTTTCTAATTCTCCACAAATCATATAACCTCTAAGTCACAGCATTATGTTGGGGTTTATCAGGCCTAATTATTAAGATATCATTAATGTGATATAGCTGAGGCCATTATCCCATATTCCCAGCATTTACATATTACATTGGACCCTGTGGAAACTATTTCAGAAATCTCCATACTTAAATTATCACCAGTGAGAATGGAGGCCCAAGACAAATACCTGCCAAACAGAAAAGCCTGTCCATATGGTGCTAATCAAGCTTTCCTAATAGCTATTATTTGCCTTAAAACATAAAACTCTCCTTCATCCTTTCCCTCCAGAAATGATGTCATTTACTTTTGAGCTCCCATAATGCTTTGCTTTTCAGTCTTGGGAACTGATTGGTCTGTGTTTTGTTTGCCATTTCTTGTGTACAAAGAAGGTTTTCTGTCTGGGCTTTTATAGCTTCCATCAGGTACTTATAACTTGGATATGCTTAGTAAGCATATGCCCAGTGTCTAAATATATGTTATTTCATATACATATTAAAATAACATTAATGATTTCTCCTAATCATAAAGAAAAATTCAAATTCATTTTAGTCTTCTTTGCCAGAACTCCCAAATTGTATTCCCATTCTTTCACCTGCCACGACACCCCTGTTTTTCCCAGCAAGGATTGAGATGTTGCTTTCATGAGTGGATCCATAATCTGTCTCCCAGATCCTGCCCCTGCACTGTCCAGAGAACTCCATGGAGCGGCCAGGCCCCTGCTGCACCGGGCTCAGCTGCAGCTCCATGTCCCACCACCCAGCAGGCAGCTTGGCCTCTGAGTGGGTGTAAGAGACCTGCTCTTTGTCCCGTCATCTGGGACCCACCCTAGTTCCTTCAGAGACCGATAAGGACAGGGAAATCTCCAACCCCAACCCCACCCCAGGGTGGAGCCAGGCACCCAAAAGGAGAGAAAAGTAGGGTGCAGAGAGCGGCTCCCCAGGACCCTCTACCCTCTCCCGGATGAGCTGCCCTCCCTCCATCCACCCTTCTCTTTGGACCTCAGTGGTCTCCCCCTCGAGGTTGCATTGTGATACTGCTACCAGCTTGATGGCCATGAATGCAGCTACCCTGTTATTTTTACTGGCAGCACAGAGATGAAATAATCAAATGGAGATGTCTCAAAATGTCTCCTTTGTGATCTAAGAAGAAAAATATATATAGCTGAAGAAATAGAAAAAGTTTTTTTCAGGGAAAAACTGATAGAATATCTATCTGTTTTATTCTTTCAGTAAATATTTGGTTCTGATTTGTTTTGCCTCATGTTTTCTTTTAACAGTGAAAGTTCACCTAGCGCCTGACTTAGCTCCCACCTAGGGCACTGTCTCATTGAATGATATTATCTTACACATTTAAGATGAAATTAAATCAGAGTTACTCTTTCACTAGTAAAACAGCCAGTCGGTTCAGATATCTACCTTGAGCTAGGATTTGCTGTCTCTGGCACATACTTTCATCACTGTTTTTGGAACAATTTAGAAAGAACAGGTTTTAGTAAATTAAAATGAGACTTTTAAATTAATTGAGGATATTACCTTTTCCCCTACATTATCTATTTGTTCAAGTAGAAGTATTAATGAAAGTAGTTAATTAAATTACATGATGTGGTTGCCTTTGCTGCGTCAAAAGACCGAAAGAGGGAAAGGCCAACAAAGGTAAAGAATAACGAGCAACCACTTCGCACATGGGCAGGTTTCTGTTTCCCAAAAGCTTAAGGAATATGAGAAGTTTTATGTTTCTTTTACATGTTCAGAATAAATTGGCAGTGCGACCCCCTTTTATTTGGAACATAAGGATGTTTAGACGCAGTGTTGTAGCTATCCTGCAACATGACACGAAATGCAATACCTTTTACTTATTTCCCTGGATACTGTAATCCTCCCTGCTTTGCAAGTATCTCGGAGCAGTTCCACCCTCTGTCTCCACAGCAACGTGAAATCCCTCTGGAACCATTTGCTGGGCTTGCAGGTGTGCATGTTTAATGTCTCCATGGCCGGGGTGCTGTGCTGAAACTTTTTTTTTCCCCCACAATCTGATGACCTTTGACCTCAGCACAGAGGGCTCAAGATGGCATGCAGTATTATTCCTATACAGGAAGCCGACACTGATAGATCCGAGGTTCACGCCTTCATCTGCGATCTGCTCAAAGCCTCTGTGTACTCTGTGATCTCTGTTCTATCTTCCAGAACTTTAGGAGTTTTCATAGGTGATCAAATGTAAATTTTTGAACATTGCATTTCTGTGCAGTTGTTCACTCTTGGAAGAGCTAGAATCTGTTAGAATGGTGCACTGCAGATGTCATGATTTTGAACCAGTACACACAGGGGTGAATTAAGGAAATTACAAAGGTCTTGCTAAGCCAGATTGCAAAGAGAACTGTCACAGCAAAAATAGGGGGTAGGAGAAAAGTGAAAGTGCTGTGGGTATTTTCACATGAAGGCTCAGGAAATGGTCCGCATCACAAAGCAGGTTTGGAGGTTAGGTTAGGCCTGAACCTAAGACCTTATATACTGAGGTTGTGATTTTGACTTAAAATTTACAAACAAAAATGTTAGTGCCCACTGGAAATACAGTACACAGTGTTCCAAACACTTCAAACACCACTTCCCCTAATTTTCAGAACATCCTCTATGAGGCCTCAGGTCCCACTATTCCCATTTTATAGATGATCCACAACAAATAATTTGTCCAAGGTCAAAACCTAGAAAGTGCCTGAGCTCTGGGTCTAACTCAACTTGACTCTTAAACCCATGATCCTTACCAAGGTAAAAGCAAAGATGAGAATTCTATTTTATTTAAAAAGTTTCCCGTAGCTGTGTGGAAGAGGAGCAGAGAGAAGACTGGAGCAGGAATACTAAACCTGAGACTATTTTTCTAGGCAGAGGCAAGCAACAACAGCAGTTTGGTGTGGTGGCACATGCCTATAATCCCAGCACCCTGGGGAGGCTGAGGCAGGAGGGTCACAAATTCAAGCCCAGCCTGGGGAATTTATCAATTTAGTGAGAACCTATCTCAATGCAAAGCCTCTGGATTCAATCTCCAGTGTCAAGAGAGGAAGAGGAACTTAAACAAGGTGAAAGAGGGTGGAAGCCCGAGATGGGCTTCCAAATCCTAACTGGAGAAGTGGCTCCTTGGCTGTGGCATCAGCAGAAACAGGAGAGGGATGGAAGCTGCCATCTACATACTTAGATTGGGATGAGCTAGAGCTCTTGGGAATTGGATGTGTACCTCTGAAGGATGCTATAGTACAGGTTACAGATGATGTCACCAGGGCCATGGGCATATTGCCGAGGGAGCTTGGTGACAGAGAGGTGAACAAGGAGGCAGGGCTGGTTGCAAGCGAACTGAAGACTGCCAGTATTGTCGCAGGCAGCACACAACACGTCCTAGGGACCCAGCTCCGGGGGAGAGGGTGCATGGGCCACAGCCTGGCCTCCTATCTCCTCCATCCTGTCCCTGCAGCTCAGGGTCAGCAGTGGTATCTGGCCGTTCCCTGTCTGAGTTACCTCCAGCCTTTGAGGTCTCCCACCAGCACATGCATGTGCTTGCTGTCCACCTGGCTGTGGGAGTTAAGGTCCTTCTCCTGTCCCCTCCCCACCCTTCCTGCACCAGGGAGGTGAGGGGGCCACCACTTGCCTCCCTGTGTTCTCTGCACTTTGTCCTTGCATAGAGCCAGGGTGGTGTGGTGCTCTGAGAAGGTTTGAAAAGATTCATCTGGGCTGTGGCTGCAGTCTGCTGACACTTGGGACAGGTCCTGGGGGCTTGCAGAAGGCCCCTAGTAGAGATTTGTTCCTGTGAGATGGGAACAGGCCCCCTTCCCTGGACCTAGACTCTGGCCAATCAGGAGTCTAGTCCTAGGAACTGAACTATGATGAAGCTGTAACCACCTGATCAGCTGACTGACCTCGCTGTTTCCAGGCCTCACTTCTGGTATTGATGCTCAGAACCAGCTCTGCCAGTGGGTGCTGCCTGCCTAGTTGGCAAATCATCATATCTGCTTTGTTTTTCTTTGCTCAGATAAACTCTACTTGGTGCAAGTGGCCTCAGGAACTCCCTTGGACACTCTCAGTCCTCCTCCTGCCCGCATGGATATGATGGGCAGAGCTCCCGGGGACCTGGAGGACCTCACCACAGCCCACTGAGTCATCACTGGACACCATGGGATGAAGTGTCTGGTTCTAGGGAGGAAGTGGCGTATCTGGGATGGGGAAGCGGGAAGTGGAAGAACACTCTGAGCATGGAGAAGGGAAAGGCAGGGCTTCCGGAGGCAGTCTGTGCCCCCTTCCTGATGCAAGAGATGCAGTGACTGAGGAGTCAGGATGGTAGCTGGAGGTCAAGAAAGGCCAAACCAAGCACAGGTAAAGGACCCGACCAAGCATGCACAAAGCGCAGACGATGGCCAGTGGAAGGAACTGTCTCTCACATGTGAAACTTCAGCAAATGCCTCCCTCCACCAAAAAAAAAAAAAAAAATCTGTACTGTATCATTATAGAAGATGAGTTTTTAAAATCCTACCTTCTCTTTGGGTAATTTTCTAATTGTACCATAGCGTAATTCAGGAAAATTCAGTGTGGTAATTTAGCAATTTATGAGTCATTTGATCCATGTTATTAGTTAATTCAAATTATTCCATACTAAAGGAATTGCTTTCTGTATAGAAGCTATAGCTGCATGATCATTAAGCCCTCTGTTCACACAGAAATATAAAAAGAGCCAGTGTGGAGCTACTATTAGTGCAACATAAACCACATTTTGATCATGTGGGATCCAAAACCAGAAATTTTAAGGGCCCTGCACATAAACACATTCATGCTTCCCATTAGATGGTAATAAATCCAAAGCCTACTGCTGGCTCTCAAGCACTTGAGGCTGGAGTGACATGTATCTGGGGTTAATGGTGACCTTTTTGCTGTTTGAAGATATCCAGACTTTCTATTTTTATTAGCAGAGAAGATGTGCTTGGCTTGTTTGTATCCAATAAGAATATTCATTCTTAAATGACACCTATCCTTGGAGACTTTTAGAGCAAAACCTCACCTAATATTTAGCTATTTTTAAAGGTCATGTGCAGCTGGGTTTATTACACTGCCCGCCCAAGCCATCACCGAAAGTCGTCTGTTTTTAGTGCTACTTAACAGATTGTCAGTAAATTGATAGCATTTCCACATTGGGAAGGCTTCCAACTCCTCCTGGGAGAGGAGGCAGGTGTTCTGCTCCGGCTCAAGGAGGCTCCTACTCTGGCATTTGGTTGATGGAAAGGGATGTGTGAACTAAGGAGAGATTTTTAGAAAAAAAAATCTTTCTCACCAACCAGAATCCCCTGAAAACATCCTCCCACCCATAAAACATTGCTGACTGTAAGCAGAAGTATTTTAAACCCCGAGGGGCAGATACAGAGTGAGTCCTACAGGCGTACTTCGTGTGCTGGGTTTAAAAGAAAGGCTGGGATGGTGATGAGGGTACTGCTTGGACCGGGCTGGAAGGCATGAATTTCATTTCTGGCCCTGCTTTTATGAACTTTGTGACCTTGAACAAATGACCATTTCTAGCTGGTGTGGTGGCTTTGGCCTTATAATCCCATTACTCTGGGAGGCTGAGGCAGCAAGATTATAAATTCTAGTCTAGTGTTATGGTTTGTGTTTAGATGTCCCCCCGAAGCCTCATACAGCCATGAAGGTGGGCTTCTATACTTTGTGACTGATTCATGGTCCAGTACTGGGATATGGGTATTAGTGCTATACCCAACCCAGGGCAGGTATCCTGCATACAATAAAAGGGAGGGAAAGAAGTGTGCTCTCATGCCCCACCCTTTTGCTTTTGTTACTTTTGCTGTCTTCTGCCACCATGAATAGATGCCCTTCAGCCATGCCACCTTGCCTTGGAGCCATCTGACTACGGACTAAATCTCCACAAACTGTGAACTAAATAAACCTTTCCTCCTTTAACTTTGGGTGTCAGGTATTTTATCTCAGCATCCAGAGAAAAGTTACTGACAGAGCCTACCTGGGCAAGTTGGCAATTTTGCAAGACCCTGTCTTGAAGTAAAACAATTATTTCAAAGGGCTAGAGATAAAGCTCAGTGCAAACACCTGGGTTCAATCTAATTCCCAGTGCTGCCAGTTCCCCCTCCCTGCTGCAAAAAAATAAAAAAATAAAATAAAATAACAAACCTACAATTCCCAGTGTTGATTTTCTTACATGTGAAATACAGGAACTTGCAACCCACCCCTGCACAAATTCTCTTAAAGATCAGTGGCTACCCATGTACCTTGGGCTCTAAAGAGCCTGAGGCAATGTAATGCTCTTAAGAGAAATCTTTGCGAGTTTCCCCTGCTGATGCTTGGATACTGAGGGTAACTGTGTGTTTGGAGGTGACAGCACTGAGGCTGGCTTGGGGGTGGTAGTGGTCTCCGGAGCTCTGTTGCCATCTATGTCCTTCTAGCTGGCTCTCAAAGCATAGATTCAACCAAACTCGAACAGGAAACCATTCGAGGGAGAATTAGGACGATACCAAGTGTGTGCAGATTTTCTCTGTAATTGTTCCCTCAACAACACAGATGACTTCTGAGACAGCCTTTGCATTGCACTCGGTGTTATAGGTAATACAGAGATGATTTGGAGCAGGAGGGAGACTGTGCAAGGGGGACACACATGGCACCACTGTATTTGGGAATGAACATAAAATAAATAGGCAACAGTTAGGTGAGAGCCAGGCAGCCTAGACTTTGGAGCTCTACAGAAATCATTTTACCTCAGTTTCATCTGATACCAGAAATGATCAAAAGTTGCAGTCAATGTTTAAAGTTTTTAAAAACTGTATCACCATAAAAGTCAGATTATCATTGCCTCCCCGCCTCCACTGTCAAAATGTTCCAACACATTTATCCCACTTCTTGCCACTTTCTGAAGCAGCTCTGAGAATCCTCTCTAATGATATGATCAAACATTCAGTGAATGCTGCTGCCACCCAGCAGAGGCAGGCTGCTAAAAACACACGATGCTGTGTCCTCATCCACCTTAGTCATGGATCTGGCACTGTGTGACTTCTGGCTCTGCCCCAGAGTCCAAATGACTCTGAGAGGTAAATGTTCTGAATGGATTCAGGACACCGAGGCAACCATGACAGTGCAATCAAAAGCACTCAGGAAAGAGGACTTGGGAGCTGCCGCCAGGTGTGAAGTCCGGGGTGGGGACGCGTGGCAGTGCGTCTGTCAGCATCACACACTTCTGCAAATTTAAACATTCATCATGTCTTTAGCACTCGTTTCATGAGCGGTGGCCAGTCACACTGCAAACCTCACGCCCTGGGTTGAGGACTAAGCAGGAAAGCAACACTGCACAGAGCCAGCTGGGGCCAACTGCAGTAGTCCTGGCTCCATTTCCTGAAAATCCTTTGACTTCCACTGTTGTATTAATTTATACTACACTGACTTCTCTGCTCCCAGTTTGTAAGTTTTATTTTGTTTTACTTTGAGAAGCAAACTTAAAAAAATTAAACAGTGTTTGCCATTATAGTATGTGTCTGAAGCCTTTGGAATTTTCTGCAATTAGCATCTTTAATGCTGTCTTTTCTTTTTTTTCATTTCAGTGGTTCTATTTGAAGGTTGTGTGAAAAGAGTTGCTAGCTTCAAAGAAAAATCCAACAGTTAGATGACACGTAAAATAAAGTTAATTAGAATTATAATGAACTTTTACTGAATCAAGTTTAACCTCTCTCTGTTCTTTTTCTTTTTTTCTTTCTCCTTAGCTCTCACCTGAAATTTAATAATCTCACCCTGATTTCAACACATGGACTCCCAGGAAAGAAACTTCTGGGGAGTGAACAAAGGAAGTTTTTGGCAAGCGAGTATGAATTCTATTTGCTTTTTTATTTCAAGGCCTTAATGTCCTAATTGATGTGGAGTCTTTTTGATTTTAGATAATAGATTTCAGATCAGAAAGGGAAGCACAAGGAAATTTTCTTCCAGAGTGGGAGCTTTATGTGGGAATACAAATGGAGCCTGTCAGCCCAGAGAGGCAGGTTTGGGCCACCATTGCATGCCTCCCAGAGGACTGCAGCCACTGTCCTGACCACTGCGGGGCACTCTGCGATGCACTCTGCCACCCCACGTTTGGGTGCCCAGGACACCACAGGAGTGGAGCTTGCTGACTGCATTTGTGTCCGGTGCACCCGCTCTCAGTACCCAGGGCTGACGAAGCAGAGCCCTTCCACACTGGTTCCGGGATCTTCTTGCCTGAAGTACCATGCCATCAGCACATAGCTTCTATTTTAGCATCCTATAGCACAACACAGGTACAGAAATCCTAGGCACCCAGCCTCCAGACACAATCCCCCAGATTTTCAATGAAGAGGAAGGAAATTGTTTCGGCTGGAGGGAGAGAGTAGGGTTTGCTTCAGAGTCTGTGATGAAGGAACCCTCTTATCTCTGAGACGATTTGCTGTGCCTTCCAACAAGGAGAGAAACCTTAGCTTCCTTGGCAGCAGAGTCAGGCTCATCCTCAACTGGTCCTTCTACAGACTGTAGATTTGGAGGGGTTTTGGAAGGCTCTCATCATACATAACAGTGTGGTAAGAAGGACATGGGCTGAGCCGGGGGGTACAAAGTCAGCTCCTGTCTGTGCTCCAGAGCACAGGATTTTATTGCTCTGGGCTTTAGTAACTTGGACTGACTGTGAAAACTGTACGATAAGCCAGGCTCGCTGAAGGAGTTTTTGTTAAAGCTAGCAGAAGCTCTGGCCAGGAGGAGTGGATGGATCTACACAGGGCACTCCTCCCCTCGCTTTCTCTCTTTCTGAATGACATGATCCCTGGAGATGGAAACTGGTTTTGGAGATGTCTTAAGGGGAATTTAACCTCCAGCTAGATGAGCATTTCTGTCTGTCCTCACGTGGGGTGCAGCATGGGAGACAGGTGCACAGGACTCAGTGCTGTGTGCTGCTGCACAAGGAGACTGGGAGCCCACCAGGGTCACCAGATGTCTTGCTCCTGCCCCTGCCTTTCTGCATTCTCAATACAGTCACCAGAGCAGCCTGCAGTAATGTGATTCAAACCAGGCCAACTCCTTCGGGCCCAGAGCTGCACCACCCAATACAGTAGCCACAAGCCGCCTGGGGCCACCTAAATTTAAATTCATTACAGTCCAGTGAGATGAAAAATTTAGCTCCTCAGTCACCTTAGCCACATTTCAGATGTTCAGATGGCAGTGGCTTCCAGACTAGTACAGCTACAGAACACTTTCATCGTCCCGGTAATTTCTAGAATGTTCTAAGCTAAAATCTACTCCAACCCACTTACTTCCCTGACATCACATTTTACTATTTTTGCTGTTTTTCTCCACCTTAGTCACATCAACAACCTTGACATCCCTCAGACACATCCCTTTGGCCTCTGCTGTTTTCTCTCCTATGTCATCTTTCCCAGGAGGGCCCCAGGACAGCCATCCCTCTGCAGCCAGCGCACCCCAGTTCCTGCAGTCTGCACTGGTTTTCTCTTGCTCCTATAAACATGCCCTTTAAAACCACTTCTTTATTTCTGAATCTTTCACCTGTAAACTGGACAGGTGTAGTGATGTTTGCCACCTGCTCGCTGCTATGTTCCCAGTTCTTGGAACAGGGCTGGGCCCATCGCAGATGTGCAGTAAATACTGAGACGGGGTGACAGTTACCTCCCCCAATCCAGCAGAAGCCCTCTTTCCCCAGCCCCAGCCAGGGGCCTCACATGATCACCTCGTGCTGCCCTAATTCGCATACACTGCAGGCTGCCCCATGACCAGGATGTGGCCCTGCACCCCAGTAAAGGAAATGATCACTGGTCATGGAGCTCAGAACTAGCAAGTGCAAATGACATCCGTGAATGCAATTAATGATTGAAATTCCTCATTCTGAAGATTAATTTTGAGTTTGTCCTTAATCAGTGTTTCATTTTTGTCCCTCTGCAGCCTCTGGCAGAGGTGCTGAGGATGAGGCCAGCAGGAACTGTGGGAGGGAGGAGATGCAGGAAGCTGCTAATTAACCGACCCCTCCACCCTGAAAAATTAATGGTGATGGTCCTTCTTTGAGAGGTGCCACAATTAACCTCCTGAAGACCTCTCGGGACCTCCCCGGGTCTGAAGCGTTCTGGTTCCGAGAGTGGCTGTCTCCATTTGGCTGGCTTTGTTAACTATGCACCTGGGTCTTGGGACCAGGTCTCCTGAGCCTTGAGCGGCTGGGCTCGCAGCCTTGAGCGAGCAGCCATCTCTCATCCACGGGATGTCCAGAGGACTCTGCATTCTACGTTTCTGTTCTCTTTCTCTCCTCTCCTCATCATAGTGTCTCCAGGGTTGTTATGGTTTTCTTTCCTTCCTACCAGTACCTGTTTGCAGCACACAGTGGTCCCATTCCTTGTGTGGAGTTGGTGCGTGTACAAAACACACCTTCATTCCTGTTTCATCCCCTCTTCCTCCGTCCCTTCTCCTCCCTCCTTCGCTTGATCCCTTCCCATCTGAGAAAAATCTATCTTCTCCTGCTTCCTGTTATCTGTCTTCTATTTTGTTCTTCATTTATAATTTAGGTTTCTCATATAAGAGAAACCATATGATTTTTTTTTTGGAGGGGAGTGTACCAGGAATCAAACTCAGGGCTTTGTGCTTACCAGGCAGGCCTTGTGCCACTGAGCTATGAGCCAGGGCCCTACCATGTGCTATGTGTGACTTATTTCAGTTAGCATTATTATCTCAAGGTACATCCCTTTCCCTACATATGACTCAAGTTTGTCCTTTATGGCAAAGTAGTACCACACTGTGAGTAAATACTGTACTTTCTTTATTCATCTGTTAATGGACATATAGGCCATTTCCAAGGTTTAATTATTATAAATTGTGCTGCTATAAACATGAATGTGCATGGATTGCAGAGATATGATGTCTTTAACTCTTACAGGCAGATACATAGAGGTAGAATAGTTGGGTCAAATGGAATTTTTATTTTTAGCTTCTTGAGGAATCTCTACACTGATTTCCATAGTGGTTTTACTAGTTTACACCCCACCAACAAAGCAGAAGTATTCCTTTTTCACCACAGCCTCACCAGCATTTGTTATTACTGAGTTTCTTGATGATGGCCATTCTTTTAGGGTAAGAATGACTCTGTGTTGTTTTAATTTGTACTTTTCTAATAGCCAGCACTAGAATTTGGCAAAAGACAGCTTCTCATGTATTTCCCCTGAAGTACTGAAGATGGGACCCCAGACCCTTTCCAAGCTAGCACTCTACCCCTGGTGCATCTTTAACTCTCTTTACACTAGTTTTGAGTCAAGATCAAGCTTGCCTTAGAAAAATGAAGTCACACTGATGTAGAGAGCAGCTTCCTTTGCTTCCTCCTTTTCCAGAGAACCCTGGTGGAGGTATGGCTCTTGTCACCAAGCTGTGAAGCAGTCCATGACATTAGACTCTTAATGCTTACTTACTAACTTTGTTTAGGAAATAGTTCTGGAAAAATATCACTTACAGCCTCTAATAGATAGTTTCACACATATGATGAGGGGGAATTAGGAAGGGTCCAGATGAGTAGCACTATTCAGAATGGATAGCAATGACTCACACAATGACATTATTTATTTATATATTTTTGTCTTTTTGAGACAGGGTCTCACTACGCAGTTCACTGACCTTAAGCTCATTGTATTGCCCAAGCTAATCTCGAACTTGCAGTGATCCTCCTGCCTCTGCCTCCCACATGCTAGGGTTACAGGCATGTGCCACATGACTTTCACAATGACATTTTAAACCGAGAAGTGTCACAGTCAGTGTAATGACAGACTATAAAAACATCAGCCCATGCTAACTCTTCCTATTGTGTCTGGGGAAAGATTCCTAAAAATCAGTGTTCCCAAACTCCAGCTTCCCTGGGCCGTGCTTCAAATTTTAACTCTGAAATGTGCATGCTGACATTATCAACTACTGTCCCACTGCCATTAAAAGTTGCTTCTCCAAATTTCCCCAAGAGCCTCTGTTTTTGGGCCTCTGTCATCCCTGCAAGACTGATCCCAGAGCACGAACTATATTTAATTTTTGCTCGTCTTGGGTGGCTTTCAATAGGGACTGTATAGCAAATAGAATGCCTCTTTGTGTGTCTCCTGTGAGTGTCTGGAATCAGTGAAGTTTCCTGTGCGCCTGTAAAGCTATCAAAATGGCTTTTAAAAAGAGAATTTCATTTTCCTATCCATTATTTCCCCATGGCAGGCTGGTCCCTGATTTATTTTCTTTTCTTTCTTTCTTTCTTTCTTTCTTTCTTTCTTTCTTTCTCTTTATTTTTTTGTATTTTGTATTAAGAAGAAATTTTCTTGTTTTTAAGTGTTGTTTCACAGAAAGATACAAAGCAGAGAGCTCCAATCTCTTTCACAGCCCCATAACAGGGTCTAATGTGCATCCATTACTAGAATTCTCTTTGTGTGGTGAGACCAGACTCCTGTGTGATCAAAAAGAGAAAATGTCCTGCCATTACCACTTTAGAATCTTGTTTGCCTGCAGAGAGAGTAAACAGAATTATGTATCATTAATATTATTTAGAATAATACCCTTCCTATATGCATCCCACTTGTAAACCTGCATCTCCTGCATCCTCCAATCCATTCCTTGCCACGGCCTGGGCCAGCAGGACCACCCAATTGTCCCACATAGAGAAGTGGAGGACCTGGGGGACGCGGAGTTCCAAGGTCAGGACCCACATCCTCAGAACGATCCTGCAACCAGAGGTGAATGAAGCCTTCCATGTCCTACCACCTTAGGCTCTCCATCTGCATGCAGGATCCTTAGAAAGTCACAGACATAAGTCAGACTTTCCAGAAAACCTCACAGATAGCCCTCAAAAACCTTTTGCTAAACCCTAAACCACGAGAAGCCCACTCCTGTCACATGAGTGCTCAGTCTATGGAAGCCACTAGGCCACCAGTTCCCTGACGTCATAGCACTAACATCAGTTAGTCCTCTGTAAGTCGCCTGAGCCCTGGGACGGTGCTTTCTGTTAACACAATCCCCTAATTGACATCACCACTGAATAAAACATGTTCTGCTGTCCTGGTACAAAGCCATAGCTTAATTCTAAGAAAGGAATATTTTTTGGGCAGTACTAGCAAGTAGGAAAGGCCCTCGATATTTTAGGGCTGTGACCTAGGCCTGTAGGAGTCCTCAGTGATGTCACTTTCCACTTCTTAATTTCCTGAGCCCATCTTCAGCAGGACAATTCAAGAGCCAAAGTGGATTTATAGCCACTGTGAAAGTGTGAGTGGTTACAAACACACACAGGCTCACACTGTGCACTGGCCTAAGCCAGGTGGAACAATTTAGCTTTAATGGGAAGATGTCAATTTGTGACTAAGTGTTTCCTAACGAAAATCCTCCCAGTATCAGTCTCGGTAAACTCACAGCAAGCGCATGGCCCTGGCCCACTAGGGGACTTGGACCAGTGCACCAGAGGTCTAATTAATGCCTGCTGTCAGCTGCTCAAATGTCACTTACGGAGCTTCTCTCTTCACAGCCACTGTTTTAATGATAAAGATTATGCACTGATGTCACTGTGCTCCTGGGTCAACGTGGTGGTGGGCAGAATGACGGGCATAGACCGGGCAGCCAAGCACGTTGTGGTATCCAAGGACAGAGCTGTGCCATACGACCACCTCATCCTGTGCACCGGGCAGCAGTACCAGGTGAGGCTGTGCCCACGAGCTCCAGGGTGTGCGTGGGGCGACTGCAGCCAGAGCATCCTCTCTGCCCAGACAGCTGCTACTCTGTATTCATGAAATTGCTCTTCAGTGCCCAAATCCATGGCCAGATTTGTGTCCTCAACCTCCCAGAAATTCATTCCAAGAAAAACATTCTGCTCAGGATAAAAATCACAGAAATGTCATTCTCGAAGCTGTTGTCCCAAAGTCTAACACTTAAGGCTCCCCATGGTAGGATCCAGACAGCCAGGCCTGCTAGTGGGGAAATTAGCCACAGCAGGGTGCTCCCAGGAAGCTACTGCAAACATGCGCACCTTCCGTCAAGCCTGACTTTGTCTTGTCACCTAGTTATAGAACTAAGGAGTTGGGTGGACTGATGTTCTGGTGACCCGAGTTTTCTTTCTGTGTGATTAATCTCTTAGCTAGGCTGTCCTTTATGTCAGGCGGCAGATTTGAAGATTCATACTGTATGGAGAATCTCATGGGGTCCAGGAAAATACCCACCTGGGAAGAGGGGTTTGTCCATGTAACTGGAGAAGGGAGTCTGGCGGGGGGCCCCCTCTGTGTGACTGGAGACTCCTGCTAGAGAAGTGTATGTTTTTTTTACAGGGCCAAGCTGGGAGGAGGTGCTCCAGGGGCGGACAGCACTTGTCACTGTGTGTCACTTAAGCAGTGTCTCCTTCTGTGGCAGCATACTGAGGTCCCCTGAGGTGCTTTGAAACACACCTAGGTCCAGGCCCCACCCCCAGAGGCTGTTTGAAGTGTAGGGGCACTAGACATCTGTGTGCTTTTAAGCTCCCCAGTTATATTCTAACCTAAGGCCAAGAATCACCAGCTTGGACTTTTATTTCCCATTGAATCCCTCATCTGTGCCTAAGAGCATCGTGTCTCCAAATGGGCAGCAGTTCGGAGCCCCCAAGCACCCTATTAAAATGCAGATCCGGGCCAGGGAGCAGAGGGTGCCGGAGCCTGGGGCACTGCTTCTACCAAGCTCCCTGGCGAGGCTGTGGCTGAAGCTGCCAGCGAATGGACTTTGCTTAGGCGGCTTGGATGAACCGCTCATCATTTCTTTGCCTTTTTTTTTTTTTTTTTTTAAGTCTCATTTTCAAAAGGCAGAAAAAGATTTTTCCTCCCAGGTTAAAGGATAAAAATCAGTCTGGGAATACTTCATTTTGGTATTCAGGTATTCCCTTTCCTTTTGAAAACATCACTAGAAGAAAGCTCGGTGTACTCTTTGGCCTGTCCTCGCTCGCCTGCCCACTGCTCCCAGCTGCTTCCCGGGCTGTGTAGTTTGGAAACTGTGCAGAGGACCTGGCCAGCTGTCCGGAGACTCCAGCATCTGCCCATGTGTGTCCAGCTGCCCTGCAGCTTTCATTTGTGGCACATTAAGCTCTTGCCCTTTTTACAACGGGAAAAAATGAAATGAAGAAATGGTAAAAGGAGATCCAACTTAATTTTTCCAGAAAGACAGAAAAATGAAAGATACAAGGATGCTGTACAGAAAGGGCAGCTGGCTTCTGGGGAAACATCCGGTCCTCATCTCTCCTCCCGTTCGTTTTCTTAACTCTGTCATAGTTTTGTCACATTTTTGTGAAACAAAGAAAATAACACTGAAACCCAACGCAAGAAAGCAAATCTGTTATGAAGTATAATTATAATCCTTATCTCTCCTCTGCTCTTTTGAGCAGCATGCCCTACCCTGAAATGTTCTGCTATATTTTTAATATCCAAATACCCACCATTAATTTTTAATCAGAAAAACTGTGCACAAGGTAAAACTTAAAATTGTGTTGCAGGGCTGAGAGTGAGGAGGCCTGATCTGGTTCCCTGCCCTTGCTCACTTCTGAGCCCTCTTTCCAGAGAGGGATGGGTCTGAAGGATTCCTGCTGTGCCAAAAGACAGTTCATAGGAGTGTTGTCCTCCACTGCCCAATGGCAGACCGCTGACTGCTTCCATTGGGAATGATGTAGCTGGCTAATTTTCAGAACCCTCTGACTCCCGTACCAACCCTCCTTCCCTTCCTTCCGTCCTCCTTCCCTCCCTTCTTTCCTCCCTTGCTCCTTCCTTCCTCCCTTTCTTTCCTCCTTCCCTGTCTCACTTTCTCCTTCCTTCCTTATTGGATGGAAGATGGCTTCCAAAAGAGATCACAGAACCACAGGACTTGTGGACTGTTCTGAGGAGATGACTGCCTTGTGCCTGAACATGGGTAACCTCATAAAAGAACAAAAATTTGTCAACTCAAGTCAAATAAGTTTAGCATTAACAGGAGAAGACTGTGACACACAAAGAATGATGGCATCCTTCAGCCAAGCCAAAGTAAGAGTTGGGGACTCATTTATGATCAGCTTGGTGAGGGTCAGCGATACACCATGGTCTCCCAGGAGTTACCAGTACTGATGTGGGGGGGAATGAACATGTGGTAACTGGAAGGATGCAGCCTGACCCTGAGCCTGCTGCGAGTGGACTAGGAAAGAGAGCTGTCCACACAGGGTCCCTCTGGGAATGGAAGAGAGGCATTGCCTCTGCCATTTGAGAGCACCTCCGAGGAGGAAGCTTCACATCAAGGATGTGGGACAGAGAAGTAACAGCATGAGGTTGGGGTGCCTCTTTGAAACCTGGGTGCATGTTCCTTGAGACTTCTCCTGTCTGCAGTCTGTGTCTTTTCTTGAGTTTGGATAGGCTTGCAACAGTAACTTACGACATGCTAGAAGAAAATCCTTCTACCCAGCTGATTGATTCCAAGCAAAATAAAAATTGTTTTGTTTTACTTCATTGTATTCTGGCAAAGGTCAAAAAGTAAGACACTTCTGATTATCATATGAGAATGAGCAAAAAATGAACAACTGCAAAAAGAAATAACACTACCAAATATTCCCCATTAAAAGAACAAAAAATGAGGCAGGCATAAAAAGTTCTCTAGCATTAAATGGTAAAAGAAAAAATTACTCAACAATTATGTATCCACGTAAGTCTTATTTATGAAGGCAGAAGAAAGCCATCCTTTTATGTGTAAATCCTTAGAAAATTGTGTGGTGTTTTTGTTTGTTTTTTGTTTTTTAACTTTAATGTACACTCTAAATAACAGAGACAGAAAAAATATAGAACTTCCCAGTTGAATAGTGGTATGAGAAGACAGGCATTCTGGTTTGTACTTTCACTTCTAATCCTTGTTTTCCCCTTTTATCTTGGTGTTTGGATGGTGAATTTGTTATACTTCTCTCAAAGTATTCTTTAACCTTTTTCCTCCAAATATAAATGAGTCAATGCTGAAATATAATGTTTGGGAGTCCCTACTTAAGACAATGATAAAGGAAAAAAACACAAGCCACAATAGTGAATGTCATAATTTCACATAAAGCTGTTTTTACACTAAAATAAAAATGCAAGAGAAATACCCAATCAAAATGATGCCAAAAATTTAAGAATAGACAGATAGTTAAAAGCACACAGTAAAAGGCTCTGTCAGACAAACTCACACTCTATGAGAAAAAGCAGCTGCATTAACACTCGGCAAAGTAAAACTGGAGAAAGAGCAAAGACCAGAATTCATGATGACCATGCAGACATCATGGGCCCATTACTTCAAGATGTGATGTGTGCCAGGATGGGTCACAGACACTCGTCTGAAAGTCTGCTCCGAGGAACAGCAGCCAGGTTCACGCTGTCCTCGTTATTCTCATCGGGGCCACAAAGGTACCAAGTGGCACTGAGTGTTAACCGTGAGCTAACTGTGTCTTTCCTGGTGTAACCCCACTCTCACACCAGGGTTGGTGGCATCTTTGTCCCCACTTGAGCAGGTGGGGAGACTGAATGAGCTGAAGCCCAGGTCACTTATGCAACAGGATGTTTGTCAACCTGGTGCTGGAACCCTGCCTGTCTGGCAGACCCCAGGCCTCCTCCATCCAGGCCTCCAGTGGCCTGTCTCACTCTTTGTGCGCAACTCATCTGCTTCCAAATCCCATTGTTGATGGCAAATTGAAGGGTACTGAAGTGGCCCAGTGGCCATTGTGCTGTCACTTGGCTTTCCTGATGGTGTCTGATTTTCATCTGAACCAAGACAATAGGAAGTCACATGATGCTATAAAAACCTGAGGACCTGACATTTCTGGGCCATCCTGGGCTCAGGCTCTTCGCAGGACTCATTGGCCAGGACACAGGTTGTCTGGATTGTTGCAGTGTCCTTGACACAGGGGACAAGGGCCAGTCAGCATCCTGACCTGTGACACCACTGCTGCTTTCCTTATAAGAAAAGAAAAGGAAACTTTCTGTCATGTCTGAGTCAAAAGAAAGGAGAAGCCACACTTGGAAGGACTCTGTGTGGGGAGGGAGAGAACATTTTTCTGACAGTGAAAAACGAGTTTGTAATTCCATAAGTAAATAATGCTCTATCCTCTGGCATTTTCTTGCCTGCTCCTCTGCATGCTTGAATCTCATCCCAAGGTGGCACTTCTGTGGCCGGTTTGTTGTCACTGAATGTGGCCACGGAGACTCCAGATCTGTGGCTGCTTCCGTGCTATGGTCTAATGCCCCCGTTCCAGGCAGAGCTCTGCAGCCACCTCTGTGATGGAACCTGGTGGTCGAGGCACCATGCAGCTTCCAGGATGAGGTCGGAGAGTCATAGCTGGCTCTCTGTTGGGATATTTACCCTGCTCCTCCCAGCCTAGCCACCATGTGATCAAGAAGCTGTGGCCCCACAGGAGAGGCCATATGTGAGGGGTCTCAGACCACAACCAGCATGGCCTGCTGGTGAGAAAAGGGCATCTCGCTGAACTTCAGATGCTCAGCACATCCTCCAGGGGAAAGAAAAGGCTGAGGTCGCTGATCTGCAGACAGTTCACTGTCTGACTGTCAGATCGCTCTCAGCCTTTGCTTCCCAGACCCTGAGGAACAGAAACAAACTGTCCCCAAACTTGCAGCTGTCTGAATTACTAACCTACAGAATCTGTGAGCCCAGCACACGGCCACTCTATTCCACTCAATTCTGGGATAACGTTTTACCCAGCATCAGGGAAACAAATCGAGTCCATTAGGCAATGGTCTCTAAGTGATCGTTCCGCCTTCCTCCAAGGACACCTGATTCGGGGACTCTGGGGACAGAGACAGACACACCTGCAGTGCACATTGCTGTGCATACCCTTTGTCTTTTTTAAAAACTGTATCAGAGCTTCCCCTGTGACCACTGAGCCCAGCGTCCTCTGTGACCTTCCACAGGTCCCATGTCCGACAGGCGCTGACATCAGCCAGCACCCCACAAACCGAGAGATCCCCACCAGCAGCAAGATGCATTACTCGGGACAAGTACCCTGCAATCTGTTCACACTCAATGATGAGGATGACTGCATGAAGGCCCTGACTTGGATCCGGAGAAACTCCATTGCTACAGAAGGTAAGGGTGTGGGGAGCGAGTCTCTCAGGGCAGTGCTTCATGTTTATAATGAGTCTCATTCTTCATCTAGTTCCAGTATATAATTAGTGCCTAATTAATTCCAACCAAATCATTCATCTGTCATGCTTTGTTTTCCAGATTAATTTACAACTTGTTGTCATTTTTGGATACCCAGAATGTTTGCTGGGGGAAAGAAAAAGGCTTGAGATAGTTTAATTATCTATAATTATTTTATTACACAAAATGAATATCCGAAGAGCAAAGCATGGCTAAAATCATTAACTAATTAAAGAATAATTTAATAAGCAAACATGTTTAGCAATTATATGGAAAATATGTCTCCTTTTGTGCAGCTGAAAGGCCCGAGGAAGGGAAGGAAGGCTGCGTCAGAAGGGCTCTTTTCTTCTCTTCCCAGCCCATTGTTCTAGCTCTCGCTGTTGCCTGTGCGGTCAGGTCTTTCCCGCTGCACACAAAGTCAGTTGCATACCACTTTCTGAATCAGAACGGGAAAGTAAACCTCTCGAGCATGGATGCCCAGGCCGTCAGGTCTTTCCAGCTGCACGCAAAGTCAGTCACGTACCACTTTCTGAATCAGAACAGGAAAGTAAATTTCAAGCATGGATGCCCGTGCCTCCATGCAGCAGGGTCCTCCACAGGCTGGGATTTCTGTGACACTGCCAGGCTCTGCCGGCAGAACAGGGCCCAGCTGCCCTGCAGGCTTCACACAGAGCCTGAGTATTGGGTATTTGCAGGAGACTTGTGCCACCAACTCCTTGCTCCACCCAAGACAACAGGAATGTGGGTGTCACAGACCTAGCTGAGTCCTACCAGCATCCATAGCTGGAGCTGAGTTCTAATCCTGGCCTCCAGTGTGTACCACTAAGGGAGCAGAAGGGAGGCACCAATATGCAAAACTTAAAGATACTCATGTATATTATGTATTTATTCAAATATAATTTAATTGCAGTCTTTAACACAATGTGTTAGGATTAAGTATAGTTTCTTCTGATTTCTGGTAGATAATTTAGACTCACCAAAGTTTTTGCCAAGTCCATGGATTTAGAGTGTTAAAAGTCACTGATTTTAAACCATGCACAGTGATGCACGCCTATAATCCCAGTACTTGCTAAGGCTGAGACAGCAGGATGGCAGGTTGGAGCCTGTCCTGAGCTACCCAGTAAATTCAAGGTCAACCTAGACTGCATAGCAGGACCTTGTATCAAAAAAAAAAAGTTACTAATTTTGAGTGGGTATCGAGGGGCATTCAATAAATTGCTGGATTCCATTTGCTAATGCTTTATAGGCCATTTGCCTCTAAATTCATACACGAGATGGACCTGTAGTTTTTCTGTTTCCTTGTCAAGTTCTTGGATTCAAGGATACACTGGTCTAATAAAAGGTTCAGGGAGAGCTTTCTATGTTTGCAGAGGTATCGAGTGTCTGACAGGTGGGGCAGAAATCGGCCACAGAACCCTCTGGGTCCTGGGCATGTGGCAGTGGTGGGAGATCACTGTGTACAGCAGGCCAGACCTGACACTGCCATGAAGTCTTCCCATGTCCAAATCCCACTTGGTGGTGCTTTTGGTTTTGCATCTGTGTATGCTTACACCTGCTTCAGCATTGCTTCATTCTTTAATAACCACCCTTGACCTGTGTAACCTTAAACAGTTCTCTAATCCTGAGGAATCTAACCCAGGAGGCCAGCAAATTTTACTGTCAAGTTCTAGGCCATCCAGTGTCAGTCAGAACTATTCATCTCTGCCCACATAGCAAGGAAGCAGCCAGGAGCAATATGTACATGAGTGGCGTGGCTGTGTACTCACTAAACTTTACAGAGCTTACAAAAATAGGTAATTAGCAGCATGCGCCAAACTCTACTTTATTCACAGAATTTACGGCACGTCATCAGCATCTCCCTGGGCCCAGAGTCCAAATGCAACTTTGACTCCTAAAAGTGGGGATCAGCCCTGAAAGAGCAAAGGTGAACGCTCATGGAAATGTCCCCCATGGTGGCTTGGGGCTACACGCAGTCCTGTAGCATGTGGTGCCCTAAGCTTGACTTGGTGTTTAGCTGCTGGGACAATGGAACATCTTAACCAACACGAGGCCTCTACACTCCTGAGGCTGAAGCTGGCAGCAGAGAAATCACAAAGCAAGAAGCATTGGGGTCTCCTTCCAGGAATGACCAGGCTGTGGTTTTAAGTGGCAGCTGCCCCAGGGTCATAGTGAAACCTCTCACTGACCCACCTAGAACAGAGCCCCAATGATTCCTTTGTCTGTTGTGTCCACACTATACACACCACCTGCCTCCTACTCAGTCACTATCTTGGTTATATGATCAACTGTTGTATCCCAAGGCTCCTGTCCAGTAACCCTTATTTTATCTAATAATGGCTTCAAAGTTGTCAAACAATGACAGTCACAATTCAGATAGGCAGGAGAGAAGCCCCAAGTGTCACATTAAGCGAAAAGGGAGAGTTTGTCATAGCCACATAGGCTTAGGTAAAACCAGACAGAGGTTCCTTGTTTGAAGCCCAAGTTCCAATCCTGCCCCTGGTGGTTAAGTGAGTTGGTCATTAATGAGGAGTTGTATGTGCTATGTACATTACAACACTCAGAACAAAGAAACGGTCAAAGGAACTCCCCTCCTGATGACTTTGCTGTTATTGTACAACTCTTTACCTGCAGCACTGTGCTGTATGATAGAACATAAAACTACAATACTGTATAATCAGCAGAAATTACAGTACTGTACAAACAAGGTGTGCTGTGCCAAAAAAAAAAAAAGACCCTGAGGTTCTATCAAAACAAATACACAGAACTGCACACACACATGTACACAATGATGGGCCCTAAATCCGAACAGTTGTCAAACAAGTAGGTTGTGAAATGAGGAGTTGTGTGGCCATCCCCACGATCACAGGCCTCCCCTGAGGTCTTGGGTTGTGTCACCTGCAGCCTGGGAACTGCAGTATGGTCCCCACTGCACACATGGATTTCTGCTCCACACAGATGGGGTTCTCCACAGTGCCAGCCCTGGCCCCACCATTTGGCTCCCAGCAGAGTTGCAGACATTGGTCTTCACAGAGAGGGTGGAAACCCATGCACTCTGGGCCAGGCAGCCACTCCAAAGCATGGTGGCCTCCTAGACAGCCCTGGAGATCATGAGGTTTGCAGATGGCTTTGCAGAGAGCAGGAGTGAGGGCAGGCAAAGCCAAAAGAGAGAGCTTGGGATGTCTGAATCGTTTCCAAACATGATAGGCCAGCTCCCAGGCTGGGCACCAGGTCTCTAAGGGACAGAGTGGGGGTGAAGGCAGAGGACAGGGAGCATCCCAAGTCCACGTTTAACTAGTCCCTTTTAGGAAATGAGGAACAGGTGAGGGGAGAAGGACAGGGTGGCTCTGTGGCTTTAGGGAGTCATTCTCCTGTCTGCAGTGTCTAGGTCAGCAGAGAATGCAGGTCAGTGCAGGTCCTGGGAATGGCAGTGGCCAATGACAGTGGAGTGGCCATGGACATAGGTGATGGCTGGGAGCTGTCACCAGTCCCACTTTGTGGTCCTTGGGCATGACCACAACTAACTTGTTTCCAAGTCAGCTATGCTACAGGGGGATTTGAAGCCAGGAACCCAGAGTCGGTCGTGACGGAGGAAACCCAAATCTTCTTCGTGTCGCCCTGAAGATGCCAGTGGAAAGGGTGACATTTCCATGAGCGTTCTCTCAGTGCTGATCCCCGCTTTCTGAATGGTGGTGAGTGGGATACGGGGAGTAGCTGTGATGCATACCTGTCTATCAGGAGCCACGCAGAGCCCAGGGTGTCCAGGGACAGAAAGGCAGTGGACAGATCGTTCTGGAGGACACAGTTGCTGGTAGGCGTAAGGGATGTCCCTAGAGGAGGAGGCCTTTCCTCTGAGCTCTGGCTGCTGGAATTGCGCAACTGCAGCCCCAAGTGTAATGTCGCCTCACTGGCTTATGTGTCTGCAAGGGAACACAGGTCATTGGCCCAGGCTGAATTACATGGCATCCTAGGCTCAATGCTGTAAGGCCCTCTAAACAGCAATGTCACATGCTCCCACCCACCTGCTGTGCCACACAGAACCCAAGGATCAGCTGGGATCTGGGGACCCAGAGGCCTGAGACATGGGAGCCCGAAGTTGATGGCATTAACTGAATGAATTGAAATTCACCTCCTGTTACCACTGTACTTTCCATGAAAATGAAAAGTAGAGTTAAAGTAATGTAAAAATATGAAACCATCTTAATAGCTCAACGGATCAATTATTTTCATCCTTAGCTTGCATATTAAAAGCTAAACACTAACATTCCAGTGCATGAGTTTTGTCCCCCTTTTTATTTGACAGAGCAGAGAGGGTCAGGACTGGGTCATGGAAATTTCAGGCTTTGACACATAGAGAGTGCAGTGAGAATTCTCTGTAGGCCTGGTGTCTTTTAAGTGTTGAGGTTGTACTTAATCTTACGATCTCTGTCTCAAAGTCTTTCCCTTTCTAGTCACATGCTAAAAATATTGATCTGGCTAACAGGCCAATCAGAGTACTTGATGATATGTTTCAGACCCATCTACAAATGTGCCATGGTATTGTGAGGGCAGGTTCTGAATCCAGACCCCCTGGGGCCGAGTGCGGCCCAGTTCACCCACTTGCTGTGTGGCTTTGAACTCATTACCCAACCACTCTGTGTGCAGTTTCCTGGATAGAATAAGAAAACCCATCTTGAAGATGAATGCAGTCATGTGTAAGCACTTGTGTCACTTTTGAAGTGGTGAAAGCAGAGCTATTTGTTGAAATACAGCAGACTAGATGAATGCGCAGAGCGATACCTGAAATACACAAACTACAAAATCTGGTCTACAATTTTTGTTTCTGCTGACCATAAGAGTATAATCACTGTGAAGAAAAGTTCACATGAATAACTGCATGCATAAATCTTCAACTCTTTTTCCGATATTCTTGAGATCTAATTTCATGACCAGACCTCTGGGTCATTAAATCCTCGCCTTCTTTCCAAGTCCTGCTTTTCTCCTTAAAGGATCTTTCGTCTGCAGGGTTTGGGATGAAACCATGAGGCAGCAGCAAACACATTTTCCCAGTGTTTAGAAGTTAAAGCAATCAGTTAAAAGAATAGAGTATCTTTGAAAGTAATTTCTTAAAAGCGTTGCTCTAGAGCTGGGTGTGGTACCCGATTGTGCCCGGAATCTCAGTACTTGGGAGGCTGAGACAGGAGAATCACCAAGAATCTGAGGCCAGTCTGTGGTGCATATCAAGACCCTGTCTCAAAAAACAAAAAACAAAGATAAATAGTTGCTCCATTACTTTAAAGATTAAGCCTCCCCCCCCAAAAAAAATCCCACCATTTTATTTCTTGAATGTAACAGAGATCTATTTTGCTTTTCATTTCTATAAACTGATTTTACCCTTAAATATTGGTGAGTCCTACAACTAACTGTTTTTTCCTCCCTGCAGGGAGCAGGATGTCTGCCCACCCTGTGAATGTGACTCTACCCCCCTGAGCCTGGGGACCTCCTGTAACTGATCTACCAAAGCCATCATCTTACTTAGCTGCTGCTGGCAGCACTACTCTCTCCCCATCATACAGTGTGTGTCAGAGGGCAAAACCCACTTTCCTTCCACACCAGGGAGCTGGTGACTGTCCACTGTCTGGCCTGAGATGGGGCCCACACTGGCATACTTGTGTCCCACTGTGTCCCCTCATCCTATTGGCACCAGGCCCTCCTTCCTCCTGAGGGCACCTTTGCTGCAGAGAGAACGACTGTGTTCCCTCAGTCTCACGCAGTCCCAGGCCCTCGGCAGTCCTCCTTCACCCCCACTTCTCATTCCAGATTTGTGACCTGCCTAACATATCAGTTTCTCCCTCCAAGGGACAGCAGGGTTGGCATCTGTCGATGTCCGCTCCCGGCCGGCAGGAAGGACACACGACAAAGTCTGGTAGTGGACAACCTTTTCTTTTTATTTTCCTTCTCCGTACAGCCTGCCCTGGGTTCTCCCAGCTGAAGCCTCCTCTGGTCCGCTCCCCGCGGCTCCTTTTGGGCTTTTACTTCTGGGCTTCTACCTGGCTTCTTCTTCCGCCCAGGGGTGGCACCGGTATATATACGGGTACAGTGTCCAATCATGTTAAAGTAAGCAAGGCAAGCTGATTGGCTAACATCATCAGTTGCCAGGCAGACTATATTGTTGAGCGGGTTGTTTACGCGGTAAGCAGGAAGCTAACATATTCGATGGGAGGGGTAATCTACCTCAGGCTTTGCTCTTTACCACAGGCCGCACGTCCGCCGCGCAAGGTGAGCTATCACAGACGCGGCTCCCAACATCTCCCCCTATTTTATTTTTTATGAATGTGCGCATCGTAGCCCTTCCTGGACTGGGTGCAGAGGCTTATGCCCTATGTGTAGGTCCACCGTAGGTCCTTGGCTTAGACCCTGGTTGGCCATGCCATGGTCTGCCAAGGCCCTGAGGCCCTCGTCCTTTTTCTAGGGCCAGGCACAAACTGGACGGAACCTGGATGCACACAAGCTTGCACTCATTTCCTCTCCGTAAAGAAATCCCCTCGGAGAGAAATTTAGACCTGGGCAGCATCTAACAGTCCAGCGGCTTACGTGCAGGATGGGGTAGGGCCTGGCTTAGGTCGAGTCGTGCTGGGGAGGCACGCTCTTACCCGTCATTGACTCACCTACCCTGCTGTGTATTGTCACCTTATGGAGGAGAATGAGGGATGCCCGCCATATCTAGACTCGGTCGTGGGCCAATTGAGCAAGCCATGCATATGTCTGAGGATCTTCTTGTCCATTTCGGGCTACCGCTATTTCTATTCATCTTATTGGTTGGTCTGTGATGGATCTCCAGTAGGGCAGGTCTGATCTTCAGTCGAGGGCTTTGTTGCCCGTGTCAGTCTCTCCGGTATCCACAGTGGTTCTCGTCCCGGTTCCTGTGGGAAAACACAAACCGCGCCTCGGTTCCAGCTGACCACTGGATCCGGGCCCATCCATTGTCCTGTCAGGACATCTTTCCACTTCACCCACCCTTTATGGTTGGGGGAAGGGTTGCAGTGCTCCACAGCTGGGGAGCGATTATCATTATTTAAATTTAAAAAATTGTGTGTGAATAGTGCCATGGATAATCGTGCCTTTGGGGCCAGGCCTTGGCCTACTCCCCCTTTTTGTTTTTGTAAAATTTCTTTGAGGCTTCTATGAGCCCTCTCAATGATTCCTTGACCTTGGGGATTGTATGGGATACCATGTTTTAATTGAACCTCCATCATTTTGCAGAACTCATTGAAGGCTTTGCCTATATAGGCTGGTCCATTATCAGTTTTTAATATTTTTGGTTTGCCCCATGCGGCCCAAGCTGCCAGGCAATGATTGATCACATTAGACACTTTTTTACCTGTTTCTGCTGTTGCGAATATGACGTGAGAACAGGTGTCTGTGGAAACATGAACATATTTAAGAGTCCCAAACTCCTGTATATGTGTGATGTCCATCTGCCAAACATCACCAGGGATCAAACCTCGAGGGTTTACTCCCATCGGTATGGCAGGTTTGTATGTGGCACAGGAGTCACATAGTCGCACGATATCTCGTGCATCTGCTCTAGAAACATGGAAATGGTTTGCTAGTGTCCTGGCATTAACATGAAACTTATCATGGAAGGCACGGGCTCACTCGATTGGTGTTAGTAAGGTAAAAATCCATAACGGGCGAGTGGCAGTGTCAGCAGCCGCATTCCCCTGTGCCATAGGCCCCGGCAGGGATGTATGTGCTCTTATGTGGGTGGTGAAGACCTTATGGTGTCTGTTCTGAAGCAATGTCTGGATAGACAGGAACAGTCCAGCCACTGTGGAAGTGGATCTAATTAAACTGGCAGTCTCAAGCACTTGCATAGCATTGACCACATACCTAGAATCGGAGACAATGTTAATGGCTTCTGAGAACCGTTCAAGAATCATTTTAACGATCTGCAGTTCTACCACCTGAGGCTGATCTGGTTTAAATTGTATGGTAACCGGGGGCTTGCCTAGGATCACATAGGCGCCTATCCCCGTCTTGGAGCCATCTGTGTATATTGTAGTTGCTAGGACTAATGGCTCAGAGGCAGTAACCTTTGGAAAAATTATAGGGTGCTGAGTGACAAATGACAAGATAGGGTCTTTAGGGTATTGATTGTTTATATCCCCATGGAAAACACATCTCAGAATGGCCCAGGTATCTATGCAGGCAGCCAGGGTCTTGATCTGGCTGACGGTATAGGGTACTCGGATGGCTTGTGGTCCTGAGCCAAAATGTTGGACAGCTCTATCATGTGCTTCAAGGGCCAATGAAGCGACTGCCTCCGGGTAATGCTCTATGACTTTTGCAGGTGAGACCTTAGGGTGTATCCACAGTAGTGGTCCTTTCTGCCAAATCACCGCTGTAGGCTGTAGACTAGTCTGTAGCAAACAGACATCAAAGGGTCGCCCTGGTTCAATTCTGTGTAAGGTAGCCCCACCTAAGGCTTTTTCCACTCTCTGTAAGGCAGCTCTTGCCTCAGGAGTGAGCCTCCTGTGGGAGGCTATATCTGGGTCTCCCTTCAGAAGGTCGAACAGGGGTTTGAGATCTGAATTGGGTATATGTAAATATGGCCTAATCCAATTAATGTCTCCCAATAGCTTTTGCATGTCATTTAGGGTCCTAACGCCATCCATCCTAATGGTGACCTTCTGTATAAGTCTGGAGGCGACACTGAGGTCCACACCTGCTGACCCAGGGGTGGCCCTTGTTGAAGGCTGCCATCCTGAGCTGTCCTGTCTCTGGGGCGGGGGCCCGCCTGTGAAGGGGGCCCCCTCTGGCCGTTTTTTGGCTCTCTAGCATCTTGTCCACAAATACGGTTGCCCTGAGCATCAAAGACCGACCTACACTCCTCAGCTTTGTGTGATCCCTTTTTGCATCGCCCACAAACATATGGTTCTTCATTCCTAGGGCGAGGCCTAGCATCTGCATTGTTTGGGCAATGACGTTTAATGTGTCCTGGCTCCCCGCAGGCAAAACACCCTTTAGCCTTACATTCCCCTTCTAACCCGCGAGGTCCCCTCTGCTGTACAGCCGCGGCCAGGAGAGCAGCCACTCCCGAGTTGGAGAGCGGCCCCCTATCTCTCTGCATATCCTAATCCAGGCGTTGAGGTCCTTGTTCTTATGAGGAGCTATCGCTGCCTTGCACTCCTTTGTACATTGCTCAAAAATCAGCTGTCTTACCAGCGGTTGAGCCACTCCCGGATCAGGAAATATCTTATCGGCAGCATCTTGCATTCGGGCCACAAAGTCAACAAATGGCTCTGTGGTACCCTGAATTATTTTTGAAAGACACAAGGAGGCTGTTCCGGCACCACTTACCTGTTTCCAGGCGCGGAGCCCTATGGCATTGATTTGTTCATAGACAGCGCCGGGGAACTGGGTCTGGTCATCAGCGTGCCGACCTTCTCCCATAAGCATTTCCTTGTTCCACCCCCGGTTTCCCCGATTGGCGTTTCTCTCAGCCTGCTCTGCAGAGAACTCTGCGTACCAGGCTTGCCAATCCAGGTAACTGCCCGAGGGCAGACACGCCTTTGCCAGCTGAATCCAGTCCACGGGGGTGAGGGGCCCAGAAGACAGATTCTCCAGCATGGCAATGGTGTAAGGCGCAGTCGGCCCAAAGGTTGTAACTGCATTTTTAAGTTCTCTAATCTGCTTTATCTCAAAAGGCTCCCATACATTGCGTCCCTGGCCCATAGCTACTTGTACAGGAAATATCCCGTAGGGGCCACTATCTATCCCAGGTGGATGTACCTCATGAGACAAGCGTCCCCCCTGCCAAAGCCGCCTGTAAAAATACCGACCCGCCGGCGGCGGAGCATAAGACAGCGGCCGTGATTGGGCGGAAAATGGGGGCCCGTGCATCACTTCCTGTTCTGGCGAAAGGGGAGAGAGCTCCCAGGCGGCCGCCTCGTGGCGAGGAATCGCCTCCGGAAACGGCCCCCAAGGTGGGGCGGAAGGCTTCGCCTCCCTCTCGCGCCGGGGAGCGCTCAGGAGCTCTCTACTCCTCCGCAGACCAGGTTGAGCAGAGCGCAATTCGCGGGGCAACGCTGGAAAAGAACCCTGCGACTCCTTATTGAGCGATTTAGGCTCCTGACAGCTGGTCTCTTTGGCCTCCTTGCCATTCAACTTTCCCTCGTCCTCGGAGTCAGACGACTCCGAGGCTAGAGCCCCGTCCTCCTCCTTAGCATCCTTGTTCCCCTTGACGGACCCCTCTCGGGAGCTCCCTGACTGGGCCTGCTCAGATACCCTGCGTACTTTTGTAAGCTCTTGAGAGCTTTCTCCACAACCACCCTCGCTCTTAGTGTTGCTACCTAACATGTTTCCCATCTTTTAATATGTTACTCACCGCGTGAGGCCCAAGGAATCCGCCACTTACGCGTGAGCCTGAGGGGAGTCTAATAGCCCTGTAGGTGCGCGCCACCCAGAGCCCAGGCTTATCCCCAACTCACCTGTCTCGCAGCTCTGTACTGGAGCGTTGTCCACTTCCACGTCTCGGGGGTGATCAGTCCCCGGGCGGGCCTCCAAATGTCGATGTCCGCTCCCGGCCGGCAGGAAGGACACACGACAAAGTCTGGTAGTGGACAACCTTTTCTTTTTATTTTCCTTCTCCGTACAGCCTGCCCTGGGTTCTCCCAGCTGAAGCCTCCTCTGGTCCGCTCCCCGCGGCTCCTTTTGTGCTTCAGTCTGCCCCAAAGCCTCTACCGGTCCGCTCTCCGCGGCTCCTTTTGGGCTTTTACTTCTGGGCTTCTACCTGGCTTCTTCTTCCGCCCAGGGGTGGCACCGGTATATATACGGGTACAGTGTCCAATCATGTTAAAGTAAGCAAGGCAAGCTGATTGGCTAACATCATCAGTTGCCAGGCAGACTATATTGTTGAGCGGGTTGTTTACGCGGTAAGCAGGAAGCTAACATATTCGATGGGAGGGGTAATCTACCTCAGGCTTTGCTCTTTACCACAGGCCGCACGTCCGCCGCGCAAGGCGAGCTATCACAGACGCGGCTCCCAACAGGCATCCATGGGAACTGCTGTGTTTATGACCCATCATCCTCTGCTCCATGCTTGCCACAGTGCGCTCATCCTTTGCTGTCATTTGTCAGCTGCCACCCCCTGCCTCTGCCACTTGGGTCAAATGCACAGAGTGGTCATTCTTTAGCCACTAAATGAGCCAAGCTAGGAAGGACAGAGCGATGAGAGCCTTTTAGTGGGAGACTGGCATATAGAGGACTCCCCTGGCACACGGGGCTCTCCCATCCCTACCTGCAGATATCAAGGTGGTTTTTGTGGCCCTCAACGCTTTGGAGCCTTCTGAAAATCTCCAAGGTTCCTTTGCATTGTAAGGCACCAGCTGCTGGATACATTGATCTAATGCATTTTTAAGTGGATGAAGTTTTCTGGCTTGTAGTAGGTGCCACCAAGGAGCACATGTCGTGGGCCCCACTCCAATGGGAGCTGTCTCAGTTCCTCTGTGGCCATCAGGGTGTTCTGTGCTAACAGAGCCTACCCAGCCACCACCCATGCAGGTAGGCACGCTGTTGTCAGCCCTACAACCCCCTTGATGTAGGCCAGCTGGGGTCCCCTGTTCTGGTCTTAATTCACTTCCCTTGGCTTGTCCCCTCTGCACTTTTTACCGCCACTTTCTGTGCTCTACTTCTAAGTTCTTATGCCAGGAGTAATGAAAGTCTGTTTCTCTGAAGTTCTCCCTGTTCTTTCTCTCTGACCACCTTTCTTTCTCTGTTCCATTCCAGCCTGGATTCAGCCAAAATTGACCTCATGATTGTGGCATGAGAGTCATACAACAGCCAGCTTCCACATAAAATATACGAAAGCTCTGTGAGCGACCTAAAATCAGATCTGAAAGAGACCCAGTGCCATCAAGCTCTCAAAATTCTAACAACTTCTGCACAATTACAAGCCTGTCCTATCTGCTCAGCACCTGCCTTTCCTTACATACACATTAAGGATGTGATTTCTTTTTTCCGAGTTTAAATGCCACCAATATGGCAGGAATATTATTTTATACCTACAATCTGTTGTAGGCACACACAATTTTGGTTACATTTGGGATTATGAAGGATTTTGTGAGCTAAACTGAAAACCTAAAAACCAGACCTAAAGCTGTTAGGGGACCATGTTTCTATCTTATAGCCCAGGTGTACAACCCATATGGTGACTTGATATTTCCTGTACTGCCAAATTAATAGTGAATACCAAGGAGAAAGACTTAGCAAGCAAAATCTGGCATGACTGAAGTCATTTTGTGCCAGGTATTTAGAGGGCACGAGAACTTGGTTGTTAGCAAGGGGGAAGCGTTAGGAGCAGCAGTCTGATAAATGCTAACCATTTGCCTGTGCGACCAGTCAGAAAGCTTTCTGTCCCATCCACTGTGATGGCAGTACCACCACTGTGTGAAGCTTCAAGGTGACATGCAGGAAGCGTGGACAGGGAGCTGATAGCCAAAACACATCAGCTCCTGATGCTTGCCCAGGGGTACAGGTTGTGATGGGCATTGGGAAGATATCTGAGTCTGCTCTCTGCTACTGCACCAGAGCACTGAAAACTGGGCACCTATAGAGGAGAGGTTTACTTTGACTTGGTTCTTGGAGCTGGGACACCCAGGATTGACTGGACCACATCCAATGATGGTCTTGGCTATTCCAACAGATGGTAGAAAGTGGCAGGGCAAGTAGGCAAGTGTGGAAGGGAGCAAAAGGGTGTAGACTGCAGCCACGGCTGCTCTTTCCCGTGAGGATAGCATCGGCCCGTCTGAGAGCCTCGTCCAACCACCTCCCATGAGGCCCCACTCCCAGCGCTGCCTGGCCATGAATCAAGCCTGGACAGTTTTGGCAGTGCAGACCATTTTTACATCGTAGCAGACAGAAAGATGGACACCACCTAGGCCTATAGGGCCTCGGCAGGCTGGAGGATGGACCATCTGCTGCAGCCCAAATGTGATGAGACCTTCTAGAGCCCACGTGTCAACCCATCCATGCTAGGACCATTACTTTGATAAATGCAAATAATCATATTTTTATGCCTGGGTTGATTTGTCCCAAAATGAATAATCCAAGATTTTGTCTACTGATTTTTTTTCTCCCAAAATAAGACTGGTTACTCTATGATTTTTTTATCTTACTTATATTTTTGATGTTGGATTATGAAAAAAATTATTTATGTACATTAGTGTGAAGCTAATGCTATTGTTAATAGCTCCAAATACCAGTTTGATGATAATAGCAAGAAAGAGTTGTGTATAAAAGCTGAATTTGTGCTTGGCATATTAGAGTTACAAGCTAAACATTAACTGAGTCCAAAAATTCTTTTCAAAGTGAGAAATGGTGTATAAAGAACTTGCAGTTGCAGAAAGATAATAGGAGAAATAATCTCCCAAAGAGAGTAAACCTTTAAAAAGAAGGATATTGAACTGGTAAAAGAAGAGACAGACTTGTTACATCAGATTGTTACTGTGTCTTACAATATTTGTTGAGGGACATGATATGATCTGAAGGTCTTGGTTTATTCACCAATTGACTAGTATTGTAATGAGACCCCACTATGTTTTGTGATTAGAGAAACATAGGTAAATAATCAGAGCATGTATGAGTGGAAAGTTCCAGATGGAATTATGTAGGCTGTTACTTAACATATGACTGATAGTGGGGACTATTCTTCTGCAAATATTCATGGACACAGTGGGTGGGATGGAGTGTCCTTGACCATGGATGTGGCTGTAGTGCATAAAGAGCTAGAGGATGTGATGCAAGCAGAATTTTGAAATTGTGTAAGTGATTGTTCTTGCCCTTCCTTGCGCCTCAGTCCAGGAAGACAAAACACATACTGGTGCAGACCCCAGCCCAGCATAGAGCCAGAGCACCTAATACTAGCTTTCCATGGATGTGCATTAACTCACAACACACTTAATATAGTTTGACATTTTGAGGTTACTTGTTACACCGCATTATTGTGGCAACAGCTGACTGTTACAGTGACGAAAGTCTCATATTTTTGTTAAGGAACTTTGCTTTAAACTAAAGATAGCTTAAATATCCCTCAAAGTCTTAATGCTAAAGGTATGGTCTCTGCCTGGGGCACTTCAGGTGATGCTGGAATCTTCAGCACCTGGGACCTGGTGAGAGGAAACTAGGTTCCTGGGCAAGTGCTCTTGAAGGGGAAATGGAGTCTGGGCCCCTTCTCTCCTTTTATTCTCCCCCCACCACACACTTTCTGCCATGATGAATCATCTCCTCATAGACCTAAAATCACTAGGACCAAGTAACCATGGACCAAACTCATCTAACACTATGAGCCACTATTAGTCCTCCTTAAAGGTTTATTTTCTTTTTTATCACAGTGATTTCCATCACTTCCCAACTGACTTACATAAGAATGAAGACTGGTCAGAAGTTAAGCTAATTATCAGTAAACCTCTAAATTAAAACTTAGAAACTTCATAAAATTTATTAGCTGTCCCTTGCATTGCTGCTGGCGGTAAACATGAAGTAACCTGGAAAAATACCTAACACAGAGTTGTACGGGGCTCCAGCCTGCACTTCATTCAGGAGAAAGAATCCCATCTTGGCGAGGGTATCCTGAGAGAGCAGCAGACCTCAAACCTCTGACAGTGTGAGGGGCAGGCGGAGCCATCCTGGCAGGCTGGCTCTGTTTTGACAATCAAGCTTCATGGTTGCAGCAGGTGGGAGCCTCAAAAATTTAAGCAAAGTGTTGACTCTAATCAAGAAGATGGAGGCTGGCTCAGGAATGTTCCACACAGCTCCGATGGGGAAGAGGCCTCTTGCCCTACTGTGGTGGAGGAGAGGACTCCACCCCCTTGCCCAGTGCTCTCCTTGGGTGCCCAGAGCAGGAGCAGAGTGTGGGCCCCCTCTGAGACCTGGTCCCCCTCTGAGAAGCCATTTGAAAGTCAGCGTGGCCTATTTTTCCCAAGCCAGTAAGATGAGCTATTGTACTGCCTTTTAATTTTGGATTGCAACTGAGTTTTGCATAATGTATTCCACCGAATTGAATCAATACATTTCCATTTGGGGGGTGCCCTATAAAATTCCTTTTGATCCTTTTTACAAACCAGTGTGTAATAGAGATGCAAAGTGGTAAAATTGGTACAACATGCCTGGAAAGCGAGTCCATGGCACATCCTCTCTTTGTGAAAAGGTAAAAATGATGATCTCATGTTAAAATTTCATTACTACACTTTTCTTATAAAGTCACCAACCTTAAAATGGATGAGATAAGGCACAGTTAGTGCTTATATCATTTGATCATTTGCATGCCAATATCTGGTAATCTGCACAATTATTTTCAAGGTAACAATATGCAACAAAATAACCATTGTTAATTTCCTATCATCTTGTGAAATTCTATATTGTTTTTATAGCTTTTATTCTCTTTAAAATAAAAATTTTTTGAATGGATGAATTAATGGAATAGCATTTGTAATTCTATAATTTTTTTAAAAGTAAGTAAATAATAGAGATTATTACCATCAAGATGCTTTTATATGAGAGAAATCTAGCTTAGCTGAGTACAATGGCACAAACCTATAATTTCAGCATTTGGGAGACTGAGTCAGGAGTGTCATGAGCCTGGGCTACACAGTGAGTTCAAGGCCAGCCAGCCTGAACTACATAGCAAGACTACATCTCAAAACAATAACAGCAGAAGATTGTTTATGACTTTATATTTGCTAAGCAAAATAATACCCTTCAGTCCCTCTGGCTAGGTCTGGACACATTACATTCTAAAACTCACAATTTGAATCTTTATAAAATTACTTTTCAAGAAGCAGAATGTCCTAGCCCTTAGTTCTAAAAAAAGAAATAATGTCCTTGAAGTTGACCCAGTTTGACTTTAAAGATTAGAATATCAGTAACATGATGTGCATAAATTTTTTAACCACTGCCCTTTTATCTCTTAGGGAGCACATGCAAGTATGGCAAACTTTAGTAATTTTGTTTCCTTAATAAGTATGGCAAATGGGGAACAAAAACAAGATAAAAGGTTTTATTCTAGGCCATTTCATTCAGCATAATTTCAACTTTCAAATTATAGGAACATAAATGAATGTCCTACTTCTGTGCTAGAAGTACTTGACTACTTTGTGGGATGTTTTGTGCCAATTCTTTACTAAATTATCTTGGTCACTGTTGCTAGGTAACACTGCTGGCTTCCTGCAGCTGAAAAATGAGAGGGTTACAGGGAGCAATTTGGCATTATTAGCGTTTGACTAATAAGTTGGTTTTTTAACTGTGTGTCTTAGCATTTTCCTCTCTCGTTTTCCAGGGAATGTCATTGTCTATGGAAATACGATTGACGCCTACACCACCGTGGAGACTCTCTTGAACCTGGGTGTGAGAGGCACTTGCATCTACCTCGTGCACACTCCGTCCAAGTCCACGGTCACCTGCATCAACAACTACTCAGTAGAGAGAGCAGTGGAGGAGGCACTGGAGGCAGCCGGTGTCACCACCTTCCAGGATGCCATCCTGGCCCAGTGGAACCAGGGCCTGAAACCTGACCCCATCTGCTGCGCCAGCTTCACCACACCCACCAAGCCTTTCCAGCTGCAGTGTGCTGTGAGTCTCAGCTGCTGGGCAGAGAATGTAGAGTCTTGGATTGGGGGTTCTGCTTTCTGACCCTTCCAGAGGAACCTCAAGCTAATGTCCACTCAGGGCCGCAGAACAACAAGTGCTTGTTACTGTCATGTCTCCAGGTGAAGGTTTGCCTGGGCCCACTGGGAAGTTCTCGCCAGATCTCTCTGAGGCAGCTGAAGTCAGCTGGAGGAGTTGGGGGCACCTTCCAGAAGGTGTATGTACTCTCTCGAGTGGCTGTCGATAAAGATCAACTTAAATTGATTTTAGCCAGAACCCTTATAAGTGGTTCCTCTGTGGCACTGGGCTTCCTGGCAGTGTGGCAGCTTATTTCTAAGGGCAAGTGGAGAGAAAGAGACACCACGCAGGGACAGAGACATGCAGACAGAGACAGAGACACAGAGAGAGACTGACTGTGTTCCCTTTATGACCTGGTCTCAAAAGGCATGTCTGTGGGAGGTCACTCACTGCACTGGTCCACGATCAGTGGGGAGGGAATTAGCCTCGCTTCTTCAGGGAAGGGGTCTGAGGTTGGAGGCGGGCAGCCATCTCTGGGGACCTGCCCTGTCCTGGGCCTGTCACTGCCCAAGGGCCATGGGGATTTTGTATTTTACTCCTTAGTACATTAGTTTCTGCCTCTACTTTGTGAACATTTATTGAACACCAAATAGATAGATCTCAGGTATTGTCATAGGTGTCATAGGAGATAGCAGTGAAAAAGAGAAATCCATTTCATTCTAAAAGTGTCTATACATGCATGTCATTGTAATTCCTATTTAAGAATAGAAAAACCAAAATGCTCTTGCCTCACTTTTCCCCTCCAAAATGTTGATCCTGGAAACTTGCCCAATTCATCCCAGGGAACTCCTGGAAGGAAGCATGTACCCAGGAAAATCTCCCCAAACCTCACTGGTTTCTCTGCCCAACCTTGGCTTCATGTTCAGATTAAAATCAGAATCATGGCAAAGTATCTTGCAAATGCTCTTCGTTGCCCTGATCCAGAGCAGCTTAAATTTCTGTCTTTCTTTCTTTCACCATCTGTCTAGCACTTGGTACTAGTGAGAGATGAGGAATGGAAAAGGAGGGATGGGGATGTCAGCCCCCTTGGGATGTTGGGTGGCCTTTAGTGGCGTGAATTTGCTTCTGGACAGTGGTGATGTTGTTGTGGGTCCCTCAGTACTGGTGACTGGGGCTAACATGGAAGTAGGGTCTTTGCAGATGTGATCAGTAGAGAGAAGGCCATACTGGGTCAGAGTCTACCCTCCATCCAGTGACCGGTGTCTTTCTCTGGAGAGAGATGTGCTGACCAGGAAGCAGCCATGCAAAGCCAGAGGCAGAGGTTATAGTGATGGCAGCATAAGTCACTGAAAGGCAAGGATTGCCAGTAGCCACCAGAGCCAGTCACGGTCTAGTTCCTTCCGTGGAGCCTTGGCAGGAAGCATGGTCCTGACCATACCTTGATCCCAACTTCCAGCCTCCAGACCATGAGAGAATGCATGTCTGTGATTTGCAGCTCCCCGCTGTGTGGCACTTTACTAGAGTAGCCATAGGAATCTAAAGCAGATGGTTAATGGGAATCTAAAGCAGATGGTGTATGTAACTGCTAATGATGGTTTTTATAACCAGAATCACACACTGTGCCCTATGTTTTCATTTGGCTTCTTTTACTCAGCATAGTGATTTTTGAGGTTTCATACAGTTCTGTGTATCAATAGTTCATTCCTTTTTCAATGCTGAGTAATATTTTATTATGTGGCTGTATCGCATTTTATTTGTTCATTTGTTTGCTATCCATATTCTTTAACCTGTTTTTGAATAAACATATATCTTCATTCTTTTACTGTATCCCCCAAAAAATGACTAGGTCACGTGATAGGTTGATGTTTGCGTCTTTAAAAAGCTACCTACTGCTCTCCAAAATAGCTGTACTCTTTTGCATTCCACCAGCAATGTATTGAGAGTTTCAGGTGCTCCTTGCTCTAGCCAACACTTAGTATTGTCAGTCTTTCTAATGTCAGCCTTTCTCCTGAGTGTGATGTGCTGTATCATTATGTTTTTAATTTGTGCTTTCCTAATGTGGTTAGTGGTGTTGGGCATCTTCTCATATACTTTTTGGTCATTTGTATATCTTCTTTTGTGTAGTTCTGAGCTATTATAGATTGTTTAAATTTTATTTAATTAAAATTTAATTTATTATAGATGGATTGTTTAATTTTCAATCAATCACTGATGCTGTACAAAATGCAATTGATTTTGTATATAAATGTTATAATCTAAGCCTTTGCTAACTTCACTTTTTTATTTTGGTAGCTGCTTGTAGATGCATGAACTACACGTAAATGGTGGCAGTTGTATGTATTATCTGATATTTAGACTTTTCATTTTCCCTAGTTGCTCAGCTCTAGTGACCAGGACCTCACATGCAATATTAAATGAAAGTGGAGGAAATGGACACCAATGGTATGTTCCGTAGTTCAGGAGAGAACTTCCAGATTTTCACATTAAAGATGGGATCAACTCTGGAATTTCCTCACACACATATAACAAAATTGTGACACATTTTTAGTAGGTTTTTAAAGCTACAAAATGATAAGTAATTCACAGTCATTTATTAACTAACTTATGATTACTTCTTAAATAACCCTAGAGATGAATCCTGCTTTTGAGCAGGTGAATGAAGCATCACGGAATCATGCTATGATTGTTCCCTTCCTAGATGTTCTTCAGCTTCTGTGAGAAGAACGTGGACTATGAGACTTTCAAAGCCTTGAACGACGCGTGTCTTGTCTATGATGGCCGACTTGTGATTGACACCAACTTCCACACCAACGACATCGCCATCAGGGCCGCCGGCCCTCTCACCAAATTCTCTAACAGATACTATGCCAATGACTGGACTCACAGCAACTTCAGTTCCAAAGAAGTGGGCTTTCAGCTGGCGGCCACCATGCTCAATCTCTTCGATCCAACCCTTGAGCCTGTGATGGAGCCACCAGCTGACCTGGACCGCCTCATCCCCATGTACAAGGGAGCCAAGATCCAAGGTACATGAGCAGCCACTCCCTCCCTCCGTGACACCATGGGCTGGGTCTGGCCAGCACTCACAGTGGCCGCCCTGGTTCTCTTAGGCATGGTGTGGGCTCCATAGTCTCCCAGACAGTTGCTCCAAGATAGAAGAGGGACACATGTCACTTCTGGGGCATTCATTAGGATCTCAGCATGATCGCTGTTAGGGCCCTTTGCATCTTGAGCATTTGTCTTAGGCCACTTCCTGTGGTCCCACTGACAAAGAAGTAGACTAGAAACAGTTCAGGCCTTCCCTGGAGGGTTTCTCTGACAGATTCCCCAGAAGCACAGGTCTTTAATGCTATCTGAGTGAATGAATGCCTGTCCTTTGCAGCTGTAAAACACTTCACTTTCACCTGCTCAGGCTTGTTGACCCCCAGGGAGGTAATGTGATAAGCAAGCTAGGACTCCTTGACCTTTAAAAACAGTGTTGTTGAAGATTATAGATGTTCCAGCCAGAAAAGCACACACTTTTACACAGTTGTATATTTACTTCCAAGGGGCCACAGAGCAGCCTCTAGCCATCCAGAGCAGTGGGAAGGAGGGGTGTTAGAGATAGGTGTGGGCTTGGAAACAGCTCAGAAAATTTAGAATTTGATAGTGACAGTTTTCTAAAGCACTGAGCAAAGACTTTTGTTGAGTTGCTGTATATAAAGTTCAATGTTTTATATTTGGGTCATGCACTGGAGGTATGAGGGGGATGGGATTGTGCTCAACGCCAAAGGCCTCTGGAGGTCTTGATCTGGTTTGGAAGGCGGGCTCAGTGTTAGGAGCTGTGGGGAGTCCCAGGACACATCAGGTTAGCTTGGCACATTTCAGGGCACAAGCAGCTCTTTTGTGAGTGTGATGTTGCCTGCACATTGATTTGATTACACAAAGCACAACCACCCCAAGGAGTGGCAGTTAACCATGCTGTGCTGGGAAAGTCTGAGGAGCACATGCATTGGAGACAGCTGTTTGCCCCCTGCTGAAAATGCCAACTCTGTCCCTTGCCTCCTCAGCAACTCATTCCAAATGTATAAACTTTGTCCTCTCCTCCAGGGGGCATCCTTCCTGGGGCCTACCACTACCTGCACATCACCAAGCCAGCCATCCCCACTGCTCTGGAGGTGCAAAGGACCCAGTCTGACTTTGTGAGTATCGCTCTCAGGGTTTGTTTTCCCTTTGAATCATAACGCTCCATCTGCAGCAGGATGAAAGTCTTCATGCAAGTCTTCCAGGGAATGTGTTGGTTCACACATGAGAAACCCCCTGTGGTGTCAGCCCCCAGTAGCCTCCAAGAATCCTTGTCCTTGTTCCCTTCTGTCCCCTCACATGCTGGCTGGCCTGTGTAGCCAGCAGGATACTGTAGAACGGACAGTGTGTGACCTCAAAGGTTAGGCCCCTGCATGTGCTCAAGCTTCTAGCTGTGCTTCCTGGATCACATATGCCTTGTTGTTAGGTCTCCAGGCAGCTACTTAGTGGGTCCCGCAGTATGGTGTTGAGCCTGCCATGCTAGCCAGCATTGGTTTCCCACCCATGGGAGTGGCTGCCTTGGCTAGCACAGCCCCTCCATTGTCCTTCAAGGTTTCAGGCAGATGCAGCCTACCCACATTTTGACCAACAGTTTATGAAGGCCATTGATCCAAAACCTCCCAACTCAGCCACTCCCAATTCCTAATTCCTAGACTCTGAGATCATTAAAATTCTTGTTATTTTAAACCAGTAAGCTTTCTTCAATAGAATTCACTATCCGAGGAGTTTCCGGTTCATAACAAATTGAGCAGAAGGTACACAGATTTCCCAGAGACCCTTTCACCACTACCGCTTCACAGCACACAGTGCCTCGGCTGATGTCGGCAGCTCCGCCAGGAGCAGCGTGTTTGTTAGAACGGATGGATTTATGCCGACACCGTTATCTACCAGGCCCAGACTGCACACTGGGGTTCACGTTTGGTCTTTTGTCCTGGGGGTCTTGACAACTGTATAAGGCAGGTGCCCACATTTTGAGATCATGGAGTAACTTCCCTGCCCTAAAAATTGTCTGTGCCCCCCCCCAAGATCTCCATAGTTCTGCCTCCCCCGTGTCACGCAATTGGAATTAGTCTGTTTTCTTCTCAGATTGGCTCCTGTCACTTGGCAGTATGTATTCAGGTTTCCTCCATGTCTTTTGTGGCTTGATAATGCATGTTTTCAGCATTCTTATTGAGCTATGTGAGTGCTCCATGGCTTATTCATCCATTCACCTGCAGAAGGGCACCAAGCCAGCAGTGTCCAGATGACCTATATATCTACTTTCACGACTGAACCAAGCAAAAAGCTCAATATCTGGGGTGCCCATGGAGATGCCATTATTTTACTCCCCTCTCTAAATTTCCCAGTAGGCCATCAGCAAAATAGGAGCCGTGGGGCTCACCCACCCTGGTTAAGGAGCCCAGAAGGACACATTAGTGACCGGTCACCTAGAGAGCTGATGCACCCTGCTTTGACAGGTCCAGGCTGGCTCCTGTCACCAAGGCTTCCTTGCTAGTGTCAGGTTTGCTTTCAAGCCAGTGAACCAGTCTTGGGATCTGCCTGCCTAACTTCTCTCCACCATCTGCCCCTGGGTGATTCTGAGGATTAACGACATGACCAACCTGACATGTTCTCAGGTTTCCTTGAGGATGAGGCTGGCCACACAGCGGGTTCCAGTAGAAGTTACTAAAAAAAAGTCCTGCAAAGGGAGCAGACTCAGAATTCTCCCTTCTCCCATCAGGAAGCTGGGAGTCCCACTCTCCTGTGCACCCCACAGACTGCAAACAAGTTCTTCAACTTCTCTGTACCTCCAGGCCTGTTAGCATCTTCTGTGAAACAGAGCAGCCCAGGCATGGAATAGTTCCAGATTAATAAGGAGGGGAAGCAGGTACTATTGTGTTTGAAATCTTTATCTCTCGCAGATTCTTGTGGGTGTCCTGTTCACATGGTCTGATTCAGATCACGCTGGGGACGCAGTCATTGGCTCTCCCGTTTCTGCTGCTGTATGAAACAGACATTTGGCTTGGATCAGAGCCCAGGTTCAGGAGTTCACAGGGAGAGAACAGAAAGAGGCAAAGTGCTCCAAGGTGTTAGGGACCTCTGGGCAAGGGCAGGATACACAGGTGCCTGGTCTGGACCTCTGAGGGCTATGTACTTGGAACAGGGCCTGCAGCTCACCCTGCTATGGGAGTGCAGTCCTCATGGCATGGCTGAGGGGCCACCAGACGCTGTAATGGCATCTCAGGGCTACAGTGTACGTGTCCTCACTCTCGAGTTGGCCACACATTGCAAGTCACTTTGCCCCGACCATCACCAGCTACCCTGAGCAATCACAGCCCACAGGATTCAAGGGCTGAGGAGGGAGAGCCTGTCTCTGAGTGGGAACAGTGTCAAGGTCATTTTTGCAAAGAGTATAGGATCGGGGCTGCTACTGTGCCATCTTTGGAAAATACAACGTGGCACCAAAAGGTCAGGGGATGTGAAAACCAGGGTGCGGCCCAGCATGTCCTGAGGCCAAGCCTTTGGTGGTCACAGATAAATAGCTTATGCCTAATGTGTATAACACCTAGCAAACACTGGGCTCGGTTCAGATGGAAGCAGACTCTTCAAGAACAGTATGCAATTTCCTACACACAGTGTCATTTACCCACGAGTCACTCGCATGCTCCCCGGATAAAGTCAGTGGAAGAGCCACAAGGGGGTTCAGATAATGAGATTTTTAATAAGAGTGCAACTTAAATAGTTGCCTTGGCGGGGGCTCTGACAGTATTTGAACAGGACCCCTGACTTTAATTAACTGTTTTGCCAGGTGGGGCTCCTTCTTAATTAGTACAGAAGATCTAAGCAGATTTTTTTCCATTTTTATTATTCAAGAAAAAAATGTAGGATGGCTCTGTGGCAATCTTTTGGGGTTGGAATTAATTCAAGTAAGTAAAATTGTTGCCAAAATGGTCAGGCCATCATCTGTATATAAGCAGTTCAGGTAGGTGGAGCAGCACCTCACTAGTGGCACTGAATTACTCTACAAAAAATGTGGTGCAGGTGACTCTCACCAGACGATCCCGTCTGTGCTCTCCACAGTCTCTAGGCAGGAGGATTCTTCCATGGTCTGTGAGCTCCTTACGCACTAAACCAACAGACGGAAGAAAGGCCTGAGCTGTCTACATAATAAACTACTGTGCAGACTCCGGTCCACCTGCCTTGTTGGCATGTGCACCATGAAATAAAGGAATTTGTCACAACAAATTCTGGATACCATTGGATACTATTGAATACTATTAAATTTAAAGTCCTGTGTTTGTGCTGAGAGCCAGGAGCCTGATTTTCTCTTACCCCAACTCTGATTAACCCTGCATCTTCCATCTAGACAAATTCCAAAGCTGTTTCCCAACGTTTGTGAAATCAACTCAAAAGGATAATCGCACTCAGGGGAAAAAAGAAAAACCATACCAGAAGCAGCATATTGGGTGTAAGATCTAACTCTCATAACAATTTACCATCTATCTAAAAAAGAAACTAGAGCACCCAACATGCCAAGTTGAAAAGCATGTAAAATAATCATAATCACCCAGAATCCTCAGGGGTGGTGGCCTGGGAGGAGCTTTAACCCATCATTTAATAGTGAGATCTTCTGTGAGGAGGAGCTGAGTCTTCCTGATCTGCCACCATCTGGGACCACACTGAACCTTAAGGATGGGGGTGGAGGGGTTGTGTTTGAGAACATCCCTTTCTTAGTCATCTGCAGTGGATGCAAAATACTGCTATGTGTTCCGAGTCCCCGAGAGGCCCTCCGGCTATGCTAACACAGGACACATCTCATTGAAACAGACACAGTTTGCCGTCCAGAGTTAAAAACCATGCTCAGCAATACCTGCTTACCGCTATCACTCTGGAGAGGCAGTTCTCTCACTGGAGGGACTCATCAAGCCCTTGTAGCTATGGAGCATGCATGCTTAGCATCATGGTGACACACCACAAGAGACCCAGAGATTGCTATTTGATCCTTAAAAAATAAGACCAACAAAAATTAATAATAAATAGGCAGTAGATCTATAGCAGTCACTGGAAGGACCCTGAGGGTGCCACCCTAATGGGATGGGGTGACCCCAGCAATGCTGAATGCTCATCCTATCACTGCTGCTGACCAGCAGCCAGCCAGGGTACCTCAGAAACTTGTCAGCCACCACTTATGAGGGATCACAGCCTCGACTTAAGGTGGTTGGCAGAAGTTCCTGTCAGCCCTGCCAGACACAGAAAGACCTGGCTGGCTCTGGCTGGGGTCTCTGGAGCCAGGTTGCTGTTGCCCACAGTGGTGGGTCTCGAGGTGGCCTGGAGATGTCCCTGGGTGCAGGACAACACTTCCCGTGGACTGTTTCTCCACTGTCCAGTAATTCTTGGGGAAACTTGCAGCTGAAACCATCCTGTGCTCTCGGGGAGGGCGGGAGGGCCCCCCCCCAGACCCTGGCAGCTCTTCCTCCTTGGTGGGAGCAGGCCCCCTGGGACACTCACTCACCTGCAGCTTTCCAGCTAAGTGGGGCTTGGGGAACCCACTGAATGAAAAAGGCCAAGACACATCAAGGACTGGCAGGATAGAGATTAGGGGATCAGATACCTGGAAGCCAGAGGCTCAGCCTGGCTCCCCTCACCCCTTCCTAGAAGGCCCCACCCCGCACTCCCCTGTGAGCCTGCCTCCCCCACCCATTCCTTTCCTTTTCCCTTCTTCCCTTCTGTTCCTGTTGTATCTCTTACCACTTCCTTGCTCTCTCTGCTTTCTGTTTCATTTCTGTCTCCATTTCATCAAAAATACGGCTCTTGCAAGGTCGGTGGTGTGCACCTGTAATCCCAGCACTTTTGAAGCTGAGTCTGGAGGATTACTGTGAGTTCAAGGCCAGCCTGAGCTGCAAAGTGAATTCAAGGCCAGCCTGAACTGCTTAGTGAAACTCTGTCTCAAAAAGACAAAGAATAAATAAATAAAAATAAAGTCTAGTTCCTCGTCATGGCACAGTCAGAATATTTACACTTCATCATTTTAGAAATGATAATCATTGCTTAAATTTGGAAATCACAGAGTCAAACGAACAGAAAGAGAAACAGCAAAAAATGATGCAGTCTCCCCACCATAGAAAATGACCATTCCCATTTGTTTAAGTGTTGCTATCCCCCCAGATGGGATGCACTGTTGATGGCTGAGTATTTTGCTATTATAATATGCACTGTGAACACATTCCCCTGCTGGGAAATCTGTTTAGATCGCACCATTGTGTCTGCCTTGTGGTGCGCCCCTCAGCCTCTCTCCCCAGTGTCGTTGTCCTCTTCCTCCCTCCCAAACTCCAGCTTGTCATCTTCTTCCACCTGACCTGGCCCCTCTCAAGCCTCTCCTCGACAGGACTCCCTGGCCTTCACCTTGGATCTCCAAACGCCTACCATTTGCCTCAGTTTATCTAAAAAGTTAAACCATGGTCCCTGTTTAGACAGAATCCCCAGGCAAAGTCCAGGACTGAGGAAATGTTTGGGATGAGAGGAATCTGACTTGCTTCCGGTCCCTGGGTTTCACGCTCACGTTCAGAGCGAAGCTCAGATATATACAGTCAGCCAAGATGAGTTGCTCTAAGCTGCACTCAGTCTGGGAGCAAAGTGAGAGTCCAGCTGCCACTCACAAAACCTTTGGCCTGCAGAGTTCCCGGTTCTGGCTCCCAGGGAGCAGGTCTGCAGGAGTCACTGGCACTGTCAGGAACTAGAACAGAAAAGCCCTCATGACATGGAGTTAGAAAGTTAGGGTTCTTTCCTGTCACTGGCTTCCTATGGCAGTTTTAGTTGGTTTTGAAAGGGCAAAATGCTAGAGACCACATCGCAAGCTATTTACACACCGAAAGGTCATCTTCGAGTATGCGTGTCTATTTACCATAGTCTTGGCCTTTGTTCCTGGGAACCACCTTTATCAAACTGACCCTCCCCAAACCCAGCCATCAGGAACTTATTTACCTTCACCTGTCTCTTTAAATATTCTTTAAAACAATGAAATTCCCTGTGATCACTGTGGATGTTTTCCTCAAAATGGTCCTGTGAAAACCTAAGAGATTTGAGTCTAAAAACAACTCACCGAGAAGAGCAAACCCAGTTCCACTCCCTCACTGTGAGATGCATTGAATGATAATGGGTTGTAACGTACCAACTAATTTAGAAACAAGAACGGTGCAATCACAGTTTAAAACATCCAGAGGAGCATTTAATCATGCAGTCAAAGTTCTGTTTTCAGGGATGCTAATCTTCTCTTGAGTTTGGTCAACATCCATATCTTGCAGCAAGTGACCAAGACCTGTTCTGTTTTGAAAAGCAAATCACTGTAATAAAGTTCCCAAAGTCGGAAGATGCTTTTAATGTTGTTTTTCTGGTCTGCCCCAGGGTTCAGAAATAGTGACAGGTAGCGCAAAAGCTGGGACCTACTTCTGGATTCACATCAACAAGTATAAAATGGTGGAAGATATCACATGTCTCTCCCGAGAGCCTTTCCCAGTCTCCAACTACATCCGCCTGTTCGGCCAGCATGAACAAGCCCTCAATGACCTGTGTGCACGTTACAACAGTGGCCGGATCTCAGATCTCTACAGGTAGGTGGATGTAACATCTGGCTATAGGAGGACACACAGGGATGTCTCATGCATGGCATCCGGATGTGATGCACCCTGGGAGGGGCTCAAATGGTAAAATTTGGTCCTGATCTAACACAGAACTGACCAGCAGCATTGGCTGAACAGTGAGAGGTCACAGGAGGAAGGACAGGGGCTGGGCCATGTCTACACCTGGACTCCAGATGCAGTATGGGCAGCCTTCACATGGGGGGGTGGGCGGTGACCACACACGAATCCCTTTCCCACGTAGCTTTTAAGAGCAGTGACCAGAGCCTGAGAGCAAGATTAGGAAGCAGGATGTGAAAGGATCTGGTCTGGTGTTGAGACCCGGGCCTGCCTTCTCTAGCTCGAGCTTGCCCAGAGGTGGGTGGCCATTTGCCCAAAAAGCTGGAGAGAGAATCCCTGCGCTGGGGGAGCTCAGTCTCTCTTTGCAGACTGCAAGACCTTTGCTGTGCTTTGCCTCACATTAGGCCTGGTCTTATAAAGTGGGAAGCAACTGCTGGACGCAGCCTCCCATTGATGAGGCTGGGAGACCACACCCCCTAACCTTTTGTCCCTCAAGTCAGACAAGGACAGATACAGGTGGAGGATAAAGATCACAGATGCTGGTAGCTTTAAATCATAAGGGTAGCTGCCAAGATCATCATTAGTATTTCCTCCCTCTTAAAAAATTTTAATTGTAAAATATACCATACAAGTAAAAAGTATTGAAATGCACATGCATACTCAAAGGGGAAGTAATACTGGAAATCCACGTGCCTGAGATCTACTATTAAATAATTCCTGGTTTGGGGGTTAGCTCAGTGGTACAAGTGCCTGCTTGACAACTGTAAGGTTGTAAGTTCAATCCCTGGTACCAAAAACAAAAAAAAGAAAGAAAGAAAGAGAAAATTCTTTACCTGGGGGCACTGGAAAGCATCTCTGAGCTTACCCTACCTCTGTCCCTTGGGAGACAGCCAGCATCCTGAAGTTGGACTTAGTCATTCTTTTTTCTGAGGTGTGAGGATCAGCAAACTTTCTACAAAGGGACAGATTTGGCCTCTGTCACAGTGCTCAGCTCTCACTGTGAGGTGGGAAAGTGACTAGAGTCAGTGTGTAAACAAGGGGCCTAGAAACAGGTCCCAATAAAGCTTCATTGACCAGAACAAGCTGGCCAGATTTGTTCCAAACCAATTCATCTTAGACATGGGCACATGGGCACAGTTTCCTCAGTTATGTGTAAAATTGAACAAAATTGTGTGATAAGTTGAATAGGATGCTTCCAAGCAGCAGCTCCCATGTGCTGAACAAAACTAGCCTTACGCTGTGCACTGTTGGTGAAAGCCAGGCACACTGGTTTTCCCAGCTGTGGTCCAGGCCTCTTCCTTGTGTAGCGGTGTCTTGATTCATTCATGGCTCTTCCTTTGATGGCTGTTTTAAGTTGTTCCAGTGTAAGGTTGGCCATTACCAACCTTGAGGTGGCTGCTGGGGACCTGGCTCATGTACAGAATTTCTGGACAGTGGCCCAGCTGTGTAACTGCCAGATGCTGGGACACACACATTCCTCGTGGATGCCCAAAGTCATCGTATCTCCCCTCCCCCCCAGTGCAGGAGAGAGCCTTTGTCACACTTTCCTGTCATACTTTGGTCACATTCAGGCTTTCAGATTTGATAAGTGTGACTGGGTTGCAAAGGTATCTTCCATGGCTTTTCGTTTGTGCTTCGCTGGTTACTAACACAGCTGCATCCTTTTTTGCTTGCTTCTGGAACTGTGACAGTTTCTATTTATGAAATTTGTTCATTTTCCTTTTGGGTTGTCTTCTTAAAATTCACAGGAGTTTTTATACCCTGTAGATATAAGCTTGTGTTGATTACATACTTCTAATGTGAAATTTCCCACTTTGAGACTCATCTTTTCACTTTCCACATGGTGTCAATTAACAGATATCCTTTTAAAAAATATTTTTATTTAAAGAGAATAAAGCCAAGCAAAATGAAACAGAATAAAGCCAATCAAAACAAAACAGTGTAAGTGATGCAGGGTTTCAAAACAAGATAATAGGGAACCAACAATGACTACCATAATACCTCTTCTTGTCTTTAGAATAGCTGCTTACACCACCAGACATGATAAAATCAAACAAAACAAAACAAAATGAAAGCAAAACAAACCAAACAATGAAAATGATACAGGATTTCAAAACAAGATAATAGGAAATCCAAAATAGCTACCATAATATATCTTGTTATCTTTGAAACAGTTGCCCATGCCATCAGATATAATAAAATCAAACAAGACAAAACAATGAAATCAAACTAAACAAAACAATTTAAATGACACAGGACTTTAAAACAAGATAATAAGAAATCAACTAACAATGGTTACCGCCTTCAGAAGGAGATCCTCTATGGATGCTATACCGCATGCTGTTAGAGGATCAAACTACTGGCTTTAGGCCTGCAAAGTCAATCCAACAATATGAGCATTAAGCTGTTTGTTTACTTTAGTAGCTATCATGTCAGTCTGTGTTCCTCCTAATCAGCTGGTTACTTCCAGTCGAACAGGGAGCTCTTCTTGTCTCCCAGCCCATGCACCGGCTGGCTCACGGAAGGGGGTTTGCCTCTTGGTTCTCCTACCAGCCCACATGGCTGCCGTCTTTCTTATCTTTGAATGAAGGCTTGCACAGTTTTTGTTTGATATGATTCAAGGTGCTTTGCATTTTTACAGTGGTGGTATTAGTATCATTTTCAATGATTGCTGCTGGTATATAGAAATACTCTAGTTTTTTGTATGGTTCTGCGTCCTGAAAACTTGCTAAATTCCTTCATTCTTTCAAACAATTTAATTTTAAATTCTTTTAGAGTTTCCACATAGAGAAATTACATCAACTAAAAATAATGACGGCTCTGTTGCTTTTTTCTAATGTTTGATTAGAATGCTTTTATTTCTTTTTATTATTTATTAATGCTTTTATTTCTTTTTCTTGTCCTACCATGTGGGCTATTTGTAGAGGAAAATGGAACTAGTAGTGAGGTGTAGTGCCCTTGCCTCATCCTGAATCTTAAAGGGAATGTGTTCTGTATCAGACATGTGGTGTTTGCTATTTATATGCCACAGATGCCCTTTTTTGGGCTGAAAGGGCTCCTTTTAGGGATGAGGGGTGTGGCTCATTGGTAGAACACTTACCTAAGTTGCAGAATGCCCAGCGTTCAATTGTCAGTACTCCAAAAGAATTTTTTATAAGTTCCTTTCGGTGACTGGTTTGCCAGGCTATGTGCGTGTGTGTAGGCATGTGTGTGTACGTGCGTATGTGTACATGTATATGTGTGTACATGTGTACATGTGATGGGGCTGAGCTCAGGGCCCTGTGCACACAAAGCATAAACCCTGCCACTGAGCCTCAGCCCAGCATTTTCATAATGAATGGATTTTTGGCTTTTTTTCTGGAAATAACATTTAATTTTTGAGTATTTTTATGTAAAAGGAGATCTTTCTAATGTTTTCAAATGTAAGCCATATTTTGATAAATGCTTTAATCCTGGGCTTCTTCTCCTCACGGCTTTGTATGCTTGATTCTGTTAATCCTAAATAATTTTTTCTTAAAATAAAGGATTTGAAGAGTAAACACATTTGCCCCTCAGCTTGAGCATTAGACATTAGCCTTGCTGGAGACTTGGGTTCATGGGAAATCCTTTGTCTGTTAAAGAAAACATCTACTGGGTGGTGAAAGATAGGTTAAGAATCTCCTCCAAGAAAGAAATATGTGCACATTTGACCAAATTCCAAGCCTCAGCTGGGCTGCTTCTCTTGGAAAGGTGACTGAGACCCGTGGCACTAGCGAGTTGGAGACCCCAGCAGGTGCAGCTGCCAGCTGATGAGAGCAGCACTTTAAAAAGTGAATATGGTTTGTTAACAGGGCACATTTGGGATGGCGAAGTAGGACAGGCGGCCCTGGAGGCCAGGCGATGCCGACTGGCATCTGTCAGGAGGCAGCAGGGAGGGAGGTCCAGGTCGCCAGGCCCTGGCAACCCAGCGCACCCTGCACTGCAGCTGCAGCCCCGCTCCGCCCCATGGCTCCGAGCACCACCAGGTCCCAGTGCCCACTCTGCTGTCAGGCAAACCAAACAGGCTCTTTTGGAGCAGGCGAGTGTCGTAGCTGATTTTGGTAGCCTTGTGATTACCGATTGGACTCCAGGTGTTGGCAGCACCACGGTGGCCTTGGTGCCGCCGCTGCTCTGCTGTGTCAGGATGGCTGCTGCAGGCCAGAGAACCATTGTCCTTCTGCTCCATCTCCTGCCTGGCCCCACGGGCCAGGGCACTGCAGGCCCTGTCATCCCCCAGGAGCCCTGGCAGCCCATCAGGTGGGATGCTGCCAAGACAGGCGAGGCCACCCAAGTGGTCCTGTTTGGGACCATATGGGGACAAGGGATGGGGGGGTGCTGCTGCCACAGGAGTGAGGTGCTGGCTTAGGGTCTGCCTGTGCTTTACTCTTTGTGTTCACCTCGGAGTGCCATACCAACCATCGGCACTGAGGACGGGGAAGACCGATTGATTCCCCCTGGTATGTGTTTGTGTGGGGGTAGGGGAAGGGAGAGACAGAGGGAGAGAAAGAACTGGTCATTCAGTTAATTCACCACTTCAGAAAACTAATAGAATCATTTTTATCATTTCTTCCTTTCCAAACCAACTAGCATGTAGTCACACAACAAACCTGTCACTAAAATCTGTCTTTCTGCTTAACACATTCGTATGTCTCACGTCCCGTGTACACATGTATACACACACACAGGCAAACACACACATGTGCAGGCCTGCTCCCACCTGCCAAGTCCCAGACATGTTTGGGGAGGACAGGACCTCTCTCTCTGCTGACAGGGCCCTACGCTTGCAGATGCTGGTGGCGACAGGGATTTAAAACTGGGTGGAGGGAGAGGGAGCCAGAGCATCTGAAACCAGTGATGTCACCACGATGCTCTCCACCTCTCCCTAAGGCCTCGCATCTGCCTCTCATCTGTGCAGCTATCAATGAACAGCCCACCCTCCCCTCAGACTTTTGTGGGCCTCCTGTGGGCACCTGCATGGCCCTGCTCATCCCTCTGACTCCAGACACAAGTTCCGCTTAGCATCTTTGCAAAGCATCTTGTCCCACATGACTTGCTAACATCACAAATCCATGCTCCTCGTGGTCTTCCCGGACATTTGCTTGTCATCTGCTTCCCCACCCTGCAGAAGGCCGCGTCAGCTGGACCCCAGCCTCTGTGTGGGGTCGGGCTCCTCACTGCTCCTTCCCAGCCTCCAGGACCCTGGCTGGCGGTGCTGCCCTGCTGCCAGGAGAGCTCGGAACACGCTTTCTCCCAGCTGCGCCTTCCCTCTGGAGGCAGAGCTGTTTGGCAGAGCCGTGTCTGTTTTCTCTAGCAGCACTGTGCCAGTCACAGCCTGCCCCATCTCCCGGTGACCATGTGAACTTCACCTCACCAGAGTCAGCACGGGGTGGGCGTTGGGGAGGAGAGGCCCACTGTGCACTGAGCCCGGGAGGGAGGTAAAGAGCAGGGCGTGCAGGGCACTGCAGGAAGTGCAGAGGTGCCTTTTTTTTTTTTTTTTTAATTTTGCCTCTTTGTCATGAAAGTGTCATTTGTCTTACCATTTGAGCATTTATTAGAGATGCCTAGATTGAGAGTTTCTGTGGTTTTGAGGTAGTGAGAAGATTAAATTCTTATTTCAAACTCTTCAGTTTTGCCAGTGTTAGTAAGAAGGCTGGGCCAGGTTCAGGGCACATGAGAGAATGAAAAACAACCATCTTGACAGCAAAGGGCTTATTTAGTTTAGTTTCATTTCATTTCGTTTCATTTTTTGAGACAGTATCTCACTAAATAGTTCAGGGTGGACTCAGCATGTACCTCAGGCTGGCCTCCAACTTGTGGTAATCCTCCTGCCTCAACCTCATGAATGGTAAGATAACATCATGCCCAGTTTTTTTTAATGTTAAAAGTTATTATTAATAAGACTGTATGGCCAAGGGTTTAGCTCAGCACACAACTCCCTTCCTGGCAAGTGCAAGGTCATGAGTTCGATCCCTGGGACCAGGAAAAATGAAAAAAAAAAAAAAGAATGTAAAGAATGAACTAGCAAATTCAGTCCCAGTTCACATGGGTCTGACCTGGAGGAAATCAAGAGGAGGCCGGAACACATTCTCAGTGTGTCCCAACCCACCTGTTTCAACATCAAGTGCAGACACTGTCATCTCCTTAGATGGGGAACTCAGTGCTTACACAATGTGAAGTGAAGCTGGTCCGTCCAGCCCCCGGCAGAGACCCCATGAAGGGAGCCCATGCAGGAGATGCTGTGTCTAGAGTACAGAATGAACCTGAGGCCACACATGTGGCTGCTGGACCACACCTGCCACATCATAAAGAAAATTCAAACTTTTAGCAAGCTTTATAAAGACAGAGAAATGCCATACAGCGGGGTTGCCACTGCTGCCCCTGATCCCCAAAGCCCTCTCCAGAGCTGCCACCCTGCCCACCACAGTCAGGCTGCCCTCTGAGGGACAGATAGCCAGTGCCCCAACTCTGCCTGCTGCACTCGGAGATTGAGTGGTCAGCTGGGATATTCAGGAGGAGTCCTGTCCACGGAATGTGCACAGACAGCTTGGAAACAGTGAAGTGTAGCAGCTACATAGGGAGCAGGCGTGAGGCCTCGTGAGTAACCTAGGGGTGACCTGAAGTGCGCAGAAGGGCGTGGAGGCTCTGTGCAGATACTGCGCCATGTTCAGAAGGGTGGAGGAGTCAGAGCAGTGCTCCCGGGTCCCACAATCTGGGCAGAAAAGCATCACTTCATTTTCCTTAGAGCAGAAAGGACACGAGACTCAATCTGACAGAGGATTTAGTTCTGTCCTTTCATAGCTTTGTGACCTTGGATGAGCCCTGTCACCGAGGATTTCAGAGCCCTGTTAATGCACCAGCCAGGTCGCCCCAGCAGCCGAGCAGCCGATAGCAGCACACACGGGACAGTGTCGGCTCTGCGATACACAAGCAGGTTTGGGGATTGCAGTTGGGGCACTGGGTCTCTAAAAGGTTCTCCATCACTGCCCTCTCAGCTCAGGGGGCAACAGGTCTCTCATCTGCAGGACGGTGGAGAGATAGCCATAGTCGATCTTCTCACGCCACAGGAGAAGAGCAAGTGGGATGTGAAAGTGGTGAGGAATGACTGTGCAAAAAACAGTTTTTACCTGTGTACAGTGGTGCAGGCACACAGTTTGGTAATGACTTCAGCACCTGTGTTTAGTCCAGGTCCAGATTCTCCTTCATGGACAGACAAAAACTCCTCCAGTCTTTCATGCAGAATTCCTTCTGCTTTTCAAATGAACACAAGGTTATGTTGTTTTACAAAATAAATAAATGCAGTGTTTCTTTTAATAATCTGAATTAGAAAATGTTTTAAAATTTGGTATGTATGCAGTTGGTATATCTTATTTTTAAAAAGTATAACCTACACGGAGGTCCACATGATATCTAACATGCTTGTTTTCAAAGCCATGTATCTAAAATAAAAATTTACTTAGGGAGAGATTATTATGAAGTCTTAAATAGGAGAAGTCCAGAGTAATGATGTGTGGAGTAGCAGTGGGTGTACTGAGAGTTGATAATGCACCTGCCAGCGTGTTTTGTATGGAATAAGTAGCTCAGATAAATGTTTCTATCTCAGCTACACTTAAAAGTGATTTCATTTCAAGCCACTGGGCACCCAAGGCAACTGTATAGGTCGTGAATACCTTTTAAAGTTAGAAATTTTGAACTGGGTGTGTTATGAAGTCTAGAATCTACTGATGTCTCATGTCTGATATAGTTTTAAAAGCTGCAGAGTTGTTTCATGCATGGTTGGTGATTACAAACCCTGCAGACCTGCTTTAGCCAATACGACAGTCTGTGGGCATGGGTGACTACTTACATTTTAATGAAGGCCAGGACTGGGCGGGGGGATAGCATAGTGGTAGGGTGCTTGTGACCATATGCAAGGCCATGAATTCCAGCCACAGTAGCAAGAAGTAAATAAATAAAACAGACAGTCCAGTTCTTGGTCCCTCTAGCCTCCTGTTGTGTGCGGCAGCCACGGGCTGCTTATGATTCTGTGTGGCACGGTGCAGTGCGGAGGAGAGCCCTCCATCGCTCTCCTCTCCTCTCCCCCTCCAGTCTGTGGGAGCAGCAGCAAGGAGCAGTGGATCCTCACAATGCCAGCCCCCACCCCTTCTGGCTCCCAGCCCCAGGCATGCCTTACCATGCTCAGTGACAGCCCTAGGATGGAAGGAGGTGGCAGCTCCTTTCTGCACCTGGCTGCCTGGGCTCCTCAGGGAGAAGACTCCCAGATGGGACAAGACAGGATGGCTGCCCAGGCAACAGATGGGGCGGGGGACCATCTGGAGAAGCACCCCTGTCACTCGCCAGGCACAGCCTGCAATAATGACCCCTGCCTCACCTTCTCTGTCGGTGTAACCCCCCACCCCAGGCAGGAAGTCTTCCTGGCCACATCCTTATCCTGCTGTCTGACCCTGAGTCTTGACCTGGGGGTCAGAAGGGCTGAGAACTGGGTCAGGTCTCCCTGGTGCTGCTCCAAGCATCACTGTGTGAAGGTGCCCAAGGCAGCCGGCCCACATAGGCGCCCTGCCTGTCCTTTCACACACCCACCTGCAGGGACAGGGGCTCCAGGCTGAGAGCAGCAGCTGCCAATCCAGTAGTTACCACCACGGCTACCAAACCGCTCTACTATGAATGCCTGTTTCCAGTCTCCAAGAACTAACTGCGATGTTCAGCTGTGACTGGAACTGCTACAACAAACACGCCTCGGAAACCGTGCTCTTAGTCCCACGAATGGTGCAAACGCATAGGCCTACTGCCCGCCCGCCTGTATTTCCATGGCAGATGGCACCAGCGAAAGCAGTTCAAACGCCACGCGGGTGCCAGGGCGTGGTCACATGGGCGACCTTTTTCCTGCCTCCCGGGCCTGGATTACTTTGGGTTCCTTTTTGAGGATAATTTTGTACATATTGGTTTAATTGTTTGTATTTTCCATTGCAAAAGCAGTATGCGTTTATTACAGAAAATGTAGAGAAATATTTTAGAAGCCAAACAGTGTATGAGGCCCACACCTAACCCAACTGCCCAGAACCTGTTCCAGGTGGTAGTGTGGTGTGCGGAGATTTGAGGGGTACCTGAGGCTCAGTCCTAGAATTCAGAACTGCGCCAGGCAAGGAGACCTCCACACCAGCTTAGCTAGTGGTCTCATAGATGAGAGAGCCACAATGCTGTCACCTTTTGCTACAGCCAAAGCAACAAGAGGACCAGAAGCAGAGGTGCCCCACCCTGCTCAGCCCTGGCACAAGAAGAAGAGGGGTCGGTATAGATTCAGCTGCGAGCACTGCTCAGGAAAACCAGCCACTGTGTGTGATTCTCCACATACCTGTTGCAGGGTCAACCACAAAACACACTTTATGCTTAGGAAATGAGAATAATTTTGCTCCTTTGACAAAAATGCCCAATGATGCAGGGTTAACTCACTCAAAGGGGAAGAAAATATTAGAACTCTTTGTATTTTAACCTTTAAAAAGAGACTGGAACTGAGTTTTGTTATAATTTGAAATGCACACTGGTGCCCCCTCCAGCCAAGCATGAACCTTCATAGATCAAAAATTTAGGACTCGGGGATATTCATGGCTGAAATAAATCGGCCTTGTTAGTCACACGCATATCCTCCGGCAATTTATGTGTGGTGCTGTGGACACACAGATATTAGATGTTTTTAATTAACTAATCTATGAAACAAACAAAAGCTTTTGAAGGCCTCTTGTAGAGGAACTATAGGCTGTGTCAGGCAGAGGAGTCTGTCCCTTGTCCCGAAGGAGAGCTTTTCACCAGCTGCGAGGTGCTTAGGTCTGGTGTTAGGCCATCAGATCACATTGCTTTGCCAGCCGCTGAATCACCTGTGAGCAGTTGGGATAGGACTGGGGTCAGGGTGGTTTATACAACACTCTGAGTCAGTTGGCTTAGTCCGGATTGCAGAAAACAACTGCAGAAATGGCTCTGCACACCTTTCCAGTATTTGCAAACTGGAAGAACTTGGAGAAGGAGGTAGCTGCTAGGATTCCAGCCCTAAACTTAATGCTAACGGCACATCTAACCCTAACACCAGTCATTAACGTAACCCCATCCCTGACCCCAGCCCTAACTCTGGCTCCACCCACAGCAGCAAAATGAGTGCCCCACGTTGTGCACCGTGGCTTCTGCTACAGCAGACAGCCAGTCCAGTCTAGCTGGCAAAAGCAAGCAGGGCCTCCACATCCTGGTAACCATGCCCATCATGTCCATCCTTCCACCCTGCTGTGGCATCTCTAGAGAAACTTGTCCCCAGGGAACCCACACCATGCAAAGCCTAAATGGACTATGCATGCTTGTTCACCGAATCACACTGTGAAGTAAAGCGCCCTAGAGCAGCTCACATTGCCAGTGTACCCTTTCCACAGCCAAGCCAACCTGATCAGGAAAGAGTCAGTGTCCCCCAATGGGGAACTGCCCAAAGAACATCTGAAATCTGGACTTAATTCTGCTGTTGGATAAACTATGCCCTGACTACATACAGGGCCATAAACTCTTATCCAAAATGCTAGCGCAGATGTTACGGAATTCAGGGCTTTGTTTCTCTTCAAATTTTGGGAAGCACAGGTGAAGTAGTGATCCTTGTGCCAAGGAGGAAGCCACCCAACACTGGGGAAAGGACTAGAACTTCAGATGCCCACGTCTCACACAGGGCAGGGAATAGAGTCTGCTGCTGCCAGCTGGACTTGGGGACCCCAAGATTCGGGGGTAATGGGTAGAGCAACAGAAGGGCCTCATCTCAGCAGCAGGGGAGAATCAGTCCTGGACTCAGCACCTCTGCAGTCCCCCAGCTCATCTCTGGAGCAGGACTTGTGATGTCCAGTGGGGGCTCAAAGCTGGGAGCTGGTTTCTAAAAATAACTTTCCCTGACTGATGGTGGGGGCCAAGCAGAGTCTCAGCCTTTGTTTCTGAGAAGAGGACGAGGTCAGTGTAAGTAATGTGAATGACACTTTCACAAAAACACAGTAGCGCACGTTTTCTCAAGCATGTGGTACATGATAAGCATGTGATGATTTTACAATATTGGTCATCCGAGTTTTGCCTTGCATTTTTGTTTATGTCCCTCTGCCCCTGCAGACTAAACTGTGACAAACTGTTTCCAAGCAACTCCACTGCATACCAGGAACAAGGTTTGCAGGAATACTGGGAAATCCACACCTAACAAAGTATAATTCACAGTCTCTGACATCTAATCCAAAGCATTAGTAGACATTCAAAGAAATGAAGACATATAATCCATAATGAGGAGAAAAACACCAGTCAATCAAAGCCAAGCAAGAACTGATATAGACATTAGGCTCAGCAGAGAAGCATGTGGAAGCAGTTATTATAACTCCCTACCATATCATCGGAAAGTTAAGGAGGGTGCAGAGGGGGAAGAGCAGCGGCTCAGTAGCACAGCACATGTCTAGCATGCATGATGTCCTGGGTCCACCCCCAGCATCACAAAAATTAAAAGAGAAGTATTTACAAGATGTAATTGAACTGCAATATCTCAGATTTTAGAAAGTATACCAGTGGGGCTGGAGATTTAGCTCAGCGGCATAAGCGCCTGCCTTGCAAGCAGGCAGTCGTGAGTTCGATCCCCGGTACCAATAAAAAGGAAAAAGACCAAAAAAAAAAAAAAAAAAAGAAAGTATACCAGAATGAAATTAATGGCAGACTAAACCATGCTGAAGAAAAGATTAGTGAATTGGAAGACATAGCCATTAAAACTACACGATGAAACGCAGAGAAAAAAAAATAATTTAAAACAAGTAGGAGATCAGCAAGCAATGGGACAATTTCAAGTGGCCTGAAGAGATAGTGACCAAATTATTTCCAAATTTGACATAAACTATAAACCTACACATCTGAAAAGCTCATTGAAACCCAAGCAAGAAAAATATGAAGAAATAACACCCAACATGTCATAAACTTCTGAAAACCAGTACTAAAGAGACCACATTAAATTTTAAAAAGAAAACAGGCACATTACTTACAGAGGAGTAAACATAAGTGCAGCAACCAATTCCTTGTCAGAAATGATGCAGGAAGATCGATAAGGGAGCAGCTGATTCACAATGCTGGTTTTCTCCAAATGTTAGAATGCAGCCATTACATATTATACAGCATTCCAGACTTACACGTGGCACAAGCCCCTGTGCACAGCCCACAGATCACCCTACCCACACCCAAGCAGCATCTCTCCAGTCACCTTCTGTACTTAAACCATGCACTTAAACCCCTGGCACTTTCAAACTGGAAACTCCAGCACCATGACCCAAATTGTGCCCCACCAAGTGACGTGATAAGGCGGTCATGCCCGGAGTGGCTATATTTGCAGATAAAGCCTTCAGGATACTTCCAAGGCTAAGTGAGGTAGGAAAGCTGGAGTCCTAACCCACAGGATCACAGCACTGAGACAGGAAGGCATCACTTTCCCTGTACCATTCAAGGACACAGCATGAAGGCGGTGCCTTTTGCAAGCCAAAAGGAAAGCCCAAACTGACTCAGGCCGATTCACGCCCCATGTTTGGTAGTGTGGTGTGTCCAGACTGCCTGCAGATGAGCAGAGTGCTCTGGGCCCATGCTAGGCCCCTGGGATCTGTGGACACTCCTGTTAGCAGTGATGGGACGTCCTTCGTGTGCCTAGTCCTGGATCTGACGGCTGACCAGCCTCGAGCTCCTTAACTGGGCATAGAGGGTACCTTCGGTTCTCCCTGGGTGAGCACAGCCTGTTTCTTGGTGGTACCATCTCAACCCTCTGAGCCTCCTTTCTCTTATATTTACAAGGGGCTTAGGACGGCTTCCCAGGCTTACTTTGAATACAGCATAAGGCCAGTGCAAGAACTTTCAGCTCTGAACCTGCCCCAGAGTGACAGCTGGCAAAAGCCCCAGCACGGCCCCAACACATTTCCTTTCTCTTAAAAAACACTTTCGTCACCCACCTGGCAAAACTTGAGCTGCATTTCGTGGCTTATCACCCACTCTGTCTGGTAATGTGGGAAGAAGCACCAATTGCCACCAGTAACACCCCTGCAGCTACTACTAGGAGCCACCACTTGGAGCCATGGTGCCCTCCCGGCTCCAGCAGCTCTGACAGCTGGGGCGCACTGCCTGCCAGGCTGGGGGGCTGCTGATGGTGCCATGGGGCAGAACAGAACCCAGCACAGTCACACTGGCATCCTGGGCTTTGCATCCTGATAATTGATGGTTCAATCACTAGGAGTGAATCCAAGCAAAATAGGAAAAAGCAGATGCCAGAGGCCATGAGGCTGCTGGGAAAAGGTGGCTGTGGTCCTCTGCAGGATTCAAGATTCGTTCCCAGCCGCTGACAGCCCCAGCTGACAAGCGAGGCTGCAAGCAAGGGGCTTCCTGTGCCTGATAATTAAGCAGTGCTTGAACTTGTTCACAGTGTTAACTGGACCCACCTCCAGGCATCTGCTGGGCTTTCAGGGTTCTAGCTCAGTCCGCCTCCAGCACACCCCAGAGGAGACCCTTCTGGCCAGTCCCTGCCACAGGACGAGTCTGCAAGTGGATCTTAACCGGGAGAGGCCACGAAATTGCCTGGGTCCTGGTGGGGGGTTGACATCTGAACTAATGGGATTTTCTCCAAGTATATGCTAGACTGAAGTGTTCACCCAGGCCTCTCCTTTAACGGCTCAGCCCGTAGCACACTAAGTAGGGAAGGGTTTGAAGTGGAGAAACATTTCAATTTTAGCATTTTAAAAAACATTCTTTTCAAGACTTTATTAGATAAAATGTTTTGAAAACATATATGTTGTTGGTATTCCTCCTAGCCAGAAGCACTAGTCAGGAACCTCTGCATGTGACAGAAGCCAGCTCAAACCAATGGTCATCCCAGAGGACACTTTAATATCACCTGAACCAAAGCAAAGGAGGAGTAGGGCAGGCCTGAACCAAGGCTTTCTACAGCCAGGCTACATGTGGAACACCATGGCCTCTTGATGGGTTGACCCAATCAATGGTGGGAGTCCTGAGAAGCCTGAAGCTCATGGATCTCATCATTGGGGCAGGAGGCGAGCAGGACCTCTTTTCCTTCTGCAAACTCCCTGGGGAAGAGCTCAGGATGGGCTGATTCCTCTGCTGTAGCCTGGACAACCTTGCTTGGCAAGACCCCATCTCAAAACAAATAAAAGGGCTGGAGCTGGAGTAGCAATTGTGAAGACCCTGGGTTCCTTCCCGATTGAGTATTTTTTGACACTCAGTCTGAAGCAGTGTGGAGAAAGTGAGAGAGATAAGAAGGAGACAGAGTATGAAGAGGCCTTTCATGAGGAGAGCAAGGGAGAGGCTGCAGAAAGGGAAGGAGTTCAATGCCTCTCTCAGCTCTAACAAAGGGATGCAGCTGCTTATAGTAACTTTCATTTGGGTGGTGCTAAACTGGCTGGTGATGGTGGAGCAAGAGTGATGCTTTGTCTAGGGACTGGAAAGCCTTGGGCATGAGTGGGAAGGACAGGCAGGAAGTCTATTTTGGGTCCAAAGCACAGGAGGAAGAAAATTGATAAGGTGTCTTTTTATGGTCTCCTCACCATGTTGAACCTCCGCCATGATGATTGGCAGATTTAGGTGGCTAAAAACTTATCACTCGCCAGTACTGCAAAAAGAAAAAGGCTGTGTGACCCAAAGCAGCAATGCAGGACCTAATTCTCTGTGGACAGGAAGGAGCCATGGCAGAGAAGCCCCTCTCTGCCTCCTCGACTCCTCCAGTTGTCTGGGATGTCAGGCACAACTGAGCGTCTGCTCCCTGCCTGACACAACGGCTGGCACACAAGGCACCATCCTGCATTTTCCCTGCTCTGCACCACTCTGGCTGTCCTGGAATTGCTTATCCCAACTATGCCTCAGCACTTAATCCTTGCCTCAGGCTCTGTTTCCTAAGAAGAGCAAGAAGACCATTATAATAATTATAAGAAGGAAAATCACCAACACAGCTTTTGAATTTTGTGAATCATTCTCACTCCAAACACAGTGGCACATCCCCGTAGTCCCAGCTACATAAGAGAATGAGGCAGGATGATGGCAGATTCGAGGCCAACCTAGGCAACTTAGTGAGACCCTGTCTCAAAATAAGTAATTTGGTTTTTAAAATTGCTGGGGATGTAGCTCAGTGGAAGAGCATTCCTGGGCTTGATCTCCAGTATCAAAGAAATTCTCATATCTTTGGTAAAATAAAATTCTCAGGTGGATCCACAGGGACTTTGCCCATACACTTCTGCCCTATCCTTAGGAATCTATAAAGACTAAATTTAAAACAAAGTTTTTAAGTTATTTTAAGTTATTTGAAAAATAATTTAGGGCCTTCTGATTCAACAGGGTAGATTTTAACAAATTTACCCCCTCTCCTTCTTGGCACCCCACTGAAATAACAGCAAACCAACCCAAAAAAGAAAAATTAATGCATTATTTGATCTGTAATGTCTCTCAGAGACCAAACTAAAGAGATTAGTTCCCAGACGATGGCACTATTTGAAGACCGTGAGACCTTTAGGAGGCAGGGCCTAAGGGAGGAACTGAGATCGCTGGGGGCCAGCTCCTTGCAGAAAATATTGGGACCCGGGCCACTTCCTGAGCCATGAAGTGAGTGGTCTCCCAGGCCATGTGCTCCCACCATGAGATACTACCTCCCACAGGCCCAAAGCCACAGGACCAGGTGACCATGGACTGAAACTTCTGAAACTGAGAACCCAAATAAATCTCTCCTCTTTTTAAGTTAATTTTCTCAGGTATTTTGGTACTGTGACAGAAATCTGATTAACACACAATATTTCAATGAGGAGATAAATCATTAGGAAACAGTGCTAAGTGACAGAGAACCTTAGAAGGGATACTGGGAAATGAGGAAAGAAAGGAGAGGAAGGAGGGGTGGTGAGGGGCATTCAAAAAGATAAAACTTCACTGACCATACCAAAAAGCCAATCTACATCCTTGAAAGCATTAAATTAGAATTTATCTCACTCCAGTAAGACATCACACTTATATCAGAAATTACTTGAAAAATCTTTGGTTCCAAGTAGCAGAAGTTAGAGGTCACTGAGGAGAGCCACGGTTGTGTCCCGCAGGACAAAGGGGCGAGGCGTGGGCCCGAGGATGGGCCACAGGCTGGAACGATGCTTGCTTTCTCTGTGCATACTATTGCTTAGCTCACCCCACAATCCTATGTGATGTGATTCGAATCTCAGAGCCCACATATTTACCTGGATGTGTCTTGGTCCCAGTTCTGTTCCCAGAGGATGCCTGGCTAGAAGGCTTGGTGGCCATAGTGTCCAGCACTCCTTCCTAGGGAGCAGGGGCTCCTACCCTTGAATGTGGGCAAGAGCATCACTTTACCAACAGTCTGGCAGCAGTGAAGCCGTAGAGCGTCCATGGATGCATAGAGAAGCCATCAGCTCCCTGCTTGCTGTCTTCATCTCCTGGCCTGTCACCTAAGGAATCCAGTTGCCTCTGGTCCACCCCTGAGGAAGCCCGGGCCCCGTGGAAGGGTGACGTCCTCAGGGAGTGTCACAGCCCACCTGAGCTTTCAGGTCATTCAGGCCAGGACCAGAGAGATGAGCGAAGAACTTTCTGAATGATTGTGTCTCCAGCCTTTCACTCTCCATCCAGAGGCCCTGTCACCATGGAGCAGAGGCGAGCCATCATGAGAGTGCAAGTGGTACAGCCTTTGCGTGTTAATCCATAACTGGAATGCTGGAGCACCTGGAATCTTCACCCTGTGGAATCAGGAAGTCGAGCTGTGACTGCTGGTGGGGGCAGCCTGTCCCTCAAGAGGGCAGGGAAGCGGGGAGTAAAGCAGATCCTGACAAACTGAGGCTCAGTCTCAACCCTCCAGGAGTCCCTGCCACTCACTGTCCTGGCAAAGGAAGACGAGGAGGAGAATATGGGGCTGGGAATGTGTGGCCTCTCCGCGTCACCTCACTCTCAGTCCTCCTCTCCGTGTGGAGAGACGACGGAAGGAAGGAGGGTGAAGAGTTGTACATGCCCAGGCAGTCGGCATCAGCCATCACCAGCCTTCCCACCCCCCTGGTCCCCAGCAGGAACAGTCACCTAGAAATGGGAACAAACCTCAGAGCACTGGCATCTTCCCTCCGGCCTCTCGAGTGCAGAGGAGATCATTAGAGGGGCCTCGTGTTGCCTAGCAACCTGTGAATGCTGTTTGCTATCATGTCATTAATATGATATGAAAGTGTCTCATAGAAGACATTCATCTTGCATTAATGAAAATCAGATTTGCTAATATGACACAAAATCTGTTCTTCCTTGTGACTTTCTATACTTAAGTAGCTTATTTATTGAATTAAACCATGAGTGGTCTTCAGGCTGAAGACTGTTAAAGTATCACAATAATGACTTTGTTTTCAGTATCAGATGGCCCTTAATGATGTGATTATGCAGCTATGACTCTGTGGTCACTGTCCTTGGACAAAGCGCCCCTCCCCTGGGGTCTCGCCCCGATACCTGTGAGCTACTCTGCCACTCAAACTCCTGCCTCCAACCCCAGCCAGCAGAGGATTGTGGTCTGAGCTGCATGCACCGTGGTTAGCTTGGTGTTTCTTCCAAGCTCTGGGGCAGAAAACTGAAGAAGCCCCCTTGGCCTGAGGGAGGCATCAAGAGTAAATGGACCCTAAAACACCAGAAATAAGCATGAAAAAAGCTACCAGAAGTCACTCAGCCTTCCTCCTCTACCCTAAATGCATCAGGCACTAAAATGGGGTGAGAAATGCAGACACACGAGGCAGTCAGATGTGCAAAAGCCAAATGCCCTTAAAAAGGGCATTCCACTCATAGAGCTAAAGTGGGATCGCTCAGAAAGTCCCTCAGTGTCTTTAGCACACAAAAGTCTAAATTCAGCAGACAGGAAGGTCTTCAGGGGTATCAGCGTCTACAATATGAACAGAGAGGTTGCATTCAAATCAAATACAGTCAAATACACAGCACCGCAAGTCAAGGGCTGCTCTTCAGGGCACCTAGAAAGGAGCTGTTATGGATTAAAAACTGGTGGTCAACTTAACGCAGCAGAATTAAATCACTATGGCACAGAGCATAGATATTTCACGTAAGAAAAGTGGCCAGCATAAATAAAGACATGGAGAAGGAGAAGTGAGGCGTTAAGGTGTTGAGGCATTGTGGGTTCTCCTGCGTGTTGCTGTTTGAGCCACTGGTTCTCCTGGAGAAGCTCTGGTCCTCACATCGAGCATCGCTTCCTAGCCCCAGAAGGAAAGACATGTGCCACTATCTCCAGGATGAATTAGTCACGCTGGCTTCCTGGCATGTACTAACTGTGCTTATCATCAGAGGAGCTTGGGGCCTCCATGTCGCTGAGAATGGCTGTGGCGCTTTTTAGGACAGCCCTGGCCTTTGTTGTGAGTGACTTCTCGGCTCCAGCATAGAACCCTCAACTTATCAGCACAGCTCCTTCACCCCTCGGGCATAGACTTTCTAGCTTCCACTGATGACTTTTTGGGCCTTCCCAGCACTGATCTGTAAAAGGAACTGGTGTGAGTCCTTCTGGGCTCTAGACCTCCAGTTGGACTCGTGGGAGACATTGTCAAGAGCTCTGGGTCTTCATCTGGATTCACGTGGGATATTGCTATGGGATTTAGGCCCTTTAGTGTCTTTAGTGTTATGGATAGATTTCTTGCATTTTCTTGTGTTAACTCTGGGTGACATCATAAAATAATATTATAAACTCCATGTCCTGATTTTAATTGTTCTCCTCACAACCCCTGACTACAATAGGAGCCTTGCAGACATCCAAGCTGTAGGGCTGTACTTCCAGAGACACTGGCCTCTACAAAATTTTGTCTTCTATTTACAATATGAATCTATATAGTCATTGCCACAGGGATGGGACAGTAAACAGAACTATACAGAAAAATATGTTACCAAAAAGCAAACACCCAGAGAGGTTACTGTTGGTTCGATTTATTTTGCTATGTGTCAGCCTGATTTGTGCTCGCTATTCTGAATTTTCAGAGTATTTTGAACATTTTCCTATTTCTCAAGTTATTGCTTTAATGGTGTGATTTTTTTTAACGACTGAATAGAAATTCTACCAGTGAACCTCTCTTAACTAACCAAGGTGCTTCTAATTTGTTGCTTTGATAGCCATATAATTAACATCCTTATGGATACATATGCCTGATTATTCCCTTTACGATTTTTTAAAATATCACCATTTCTTACTCATGCCTCATATATTTATTGAACACCAGCATGCTGGATACTTAGAATACAGCTCCTTTCCTTCACAGATAGAATGTTTTATCTATTTAAAAAAAACTTTTCTGCTCCTCCTCCTACAAGGGGGAGCCCCTCCCTGCCCTCCCCTCCGGGTCCTGGTCCGCTGCCCTGCACTGGGCACTGTGCTTAATGTGGGAACATGCATTTCTCAGGTCATTGGGGGCACTCTGTACATATTTTCTAGTTTCATTTAAAATATATAGATCGAAGTTCTGTCCGTGTCAGCACACATGTCTCTCATACTTTTTAGCAGCTTCTTTCAGACAATGGCAACCCCTAGTCTACTTTTCTTCCCATTAATGAATAAACATTTAGGTTATTGCAATGTTTCCTACTCAGTGTAGTAACAGTTCCATTGAACATGTATCTTTGTGTCCAAGGGCGGAGTTTCTGCATTAGTGAGTGAGTTTACACATTTTGATCAAGATACTCATTTAAATCAGCATCAAAAATGTGACTCCAAGGCCTTCCTGTGAGTGTTCGGGAGAAGGCCTGGTTTCCCTCTCCTTGCAGCACTGGACAGGTTCTGAGTTTTACTTTTTCTCAATCTGTAGGAGGAAGAAAGAGTAAAAAGAACACCTCCTTGTATTTTCAGTTTGCATTTCCTGTCATGAGTTTATTAGCTCTTTGTATTTATCACTGTGGGCACACATCCTTCGCCCTTTTCCCTAAGGGGTCCCCTGTTTCTTTTTGAGACTAGCAGTCATCACTGTAACTACTGCATCCATTGTAGTCTTATTTAGTACATTTTTAAAGAGCAGTTCTATGTTTAAAGAAAAGCTGGTTAGAAAGTAGAGCTGCACAAACTCCCCCCACCCCACCATGCCGTCAGTCTCTTCTATTGTTTACATCTCCAATTGGTATGGTACATTTGATGTAATCGATGAGCAGTATTGATCTGCGGTTATTAACTAGTCTGTAGTGCCCATCAGGGCTCACTCTTGGTGTTAGGCATTCTGTGAGTCTTGCGTATCCATCGTTTATAGCCAAGCAGAGAGTTTCCGCCGGCCTTACTGTGCTCGGCTCTTCACTACTTTCTCTTCCCTCCCCGCAAGCCTGGCAGCCACTGGTCCTTTTCCGGCTCCTGAGCCAAGCCATTCTGCAGGGGCTCCCAGCTGCAGTGTTACAATGTGCAGCCTGCACTTAGCCCTGTGCTCACAAGGCTCCTCCCTGGATTCTCTGCTTTGATGGCTCAGTTCTTCAGCATTCGTAAGATCCATTGCCTGACTGCTTGGATGTATACAGGTTGTTTTGTTTTGTTTTGTTTTGTTTTATCCCTTTTAACTAACAAAGTGTGCCTTGGTTGCCCCAAGTATAAACAATTTAAGCTGCTACTAACATTAGTGTGTAGGTTTTTGTGTAGATGCAAGTTTTCAGCTCATTTGGGTGTGTACCGGGCACCACAGTTTGGGGCTGTGTGGTGAGAGCGGGTTTGGATTTGAAAGATGCCACCAAATTGTCCGCCATGTGGCAGCAGCAAGATGCGTTTCCAGCAGCAAGGAGCGAGAGTTCCTGCTGTCCAGCATGTTGTGCGCCGGTGTCCAGGTCTGATCCCCACTGATGGGTATGGCGTGGTCCTTTTCCATGGCTTTTCATTGCAGTTCCCAGCGCTGTAGGAAGCTGAGTCAGGATCCATAGATTCCAAAGGCTTGCTGGGCATCAGTGGATCATCTCTGGGGAGGCATCTGCTTGGGGCTTTGCTCATCTTTTAAGCGGGCTGCTTGCTTTTTATTATTAAGAGTTCCTTACATATTTTAGATACAAGCTCTTTATCAAAGATGAGTTTTGCAAAGACATTTTTTCTTGGTCTGTGGCTTGTCTTCTCATTGTTTTTGTTAACATTTTTCAGATAAAACCATTAATTTTTACATGATAAAATCCAAATATACAGACAGTTTTCTGAACAATGCTTACTATATAGTCCATAGTAACCTGCAACCTGCCAAATGGAAAAAAAAATTTGCAAACCACACATCTGATAAGGGGTTAAAATCCAATATCTAGAAGGAACTCATACAACTATTTTTCCAAAGAAGACATGTACTTCTAAGTAGTCAGCAGTGTGTGAAGATTCTCAGTATCACCAATCATCAGGAAAAAAAAAACTGACTACAATGTCAGGGAAAAGACAGCAGTTACACAGTATTGTCAAGGGCGTGGAGGCCGGGGTAGGCATAAACCCTCTCTAGCTCCCTCTTACCAAGACATTCTTGACTGGGACCCGGTGGTGCAGGCCTACAATCACAGCTGCTCTGAAGGCTGAGGCAGGAAGATCACAATTTTGAGGGCTGCCTGATCAACTTAGCAAAACCATATTTCAAAATTTTAAAGAAATCATAGAAATGAAAAGGGCTGGGATGTAACTCAGTACTCCTTGGGTCCCATCCCCAGTACCACAAGAAAAGAAAAGAAAAACAAAACATGACATCCTTGGATCCTTCCGCTCCTGGCTGGCAGAGGCGGAAGCCACCTGACTCTCTTGCCAGGGCTGCCCAAGGGCCCCGAGGCTCCCAATCCTTCCTTCCAGGGTGCTGCACCGAGCTCCTCCCGCTGCCGCCCTGTCCGGCTCCACTGGCCTCCACCAAGGACAGTCCGCCTGAGGCGCCCACAGGCACTTCCGTGCTGCCTGCTCTTCGGAAGAAAGCAGCTGGAGGGCCCCCCTCTCCCTACCACCTCTCCATCGTACCACACCCCACTTCCTGCCACCTCTGGAATTGGGGGTCCTGAACATCTGCAACCTCCTCCTTCTCCAATCCACAGCATCGCACCCCCAATTCTCCTCCACATCTGTCCATGCAGCTGAGCTCAGCACAGCCCTCTGCTTCCAGGGCACCTAGGCCTAATCCAGCCAGGATGTCCTCAGTGAGCTTGGTGAGACCTTCTATGACCCCATCTACTGTCCCACCCCCCTGCAGCGTTCAGCCAGACACTGGAGCAATCAGTCCCCACGTCCCCCAGCATCCCCAGTGCGCTATGTGCTGGATCCCACACCCTGTGCTGTTCCTTTCAGCTGGGATGCTCCCCATGGGTTGTCACCAGCACTTATGTGTATGCACTAGTGCAGCTTCCGGGCACAGGCCCCTGCTCATCTTCTGCATATGCACATCAATCCTGGCTCAAAGCCTGTGCCTGTGGGGTCTCAGCTTATTTAGGCCACACGTGCAACACTTCTCTCAGTAGAAGTTCAGCAAATACAACACCTGCACCTGCATCAGCACTGACCAGGAGACACAGAACAGGGCCCCTGGCAGTCACATTAAAAAACAGATGAAATTAATTTAACAGCTTTTATTTATCCTAATGTACCCAAAGCTGTTCTTCCCAACACTTAATAAATATAAAAAGTTAACAAGACCTCTTATTTTACCTTCCTTGTCAGTATTCAGATCAGGTATGTATCTGGGGTCTTGTGGTGCATCTCAGTCCTTCCCAGACAACCTCATGGTGGCCACTGGTCAGAGGTCAGTTTTATCACTTGTGAGCAAGAAGTCCCTGGGATCACAGCCCAGACCTGTGCTAGCTCTAAGGAAAGGGCTCTGATATTTCATGATGAGCTAGTGTGAGCCTTTCCCTCCAGCATCCAACCAGCTGTCACTGCCACCTGCTGCTGGGGACCCTCCTGCCCCATGTGCGCCCTGGGTTCAAGGCCTCCCAAGCATGGTCCAGCCAGGGAGGTCCAGTAAGCACAGACTTCAGAACTTAATTCATGGCCATGACTTCCCTCAGAGTAATCCAAGAAAGTGAAACCAAGCCAGGTGTACCAGTGCACGCCTATCATCTCAGCACTAGGGAGGCTGAAGCAGGAGGATTGCCACAGTTTCAAGGCCAGCCTGAGCTGCATAGTAAGCTCCAGGCCGACCTAACTGCATCATGAGACTGTGTCTCAAAAGAGAGAGAGAGACAGAGAGAGAGACAGGGAGAGGCAGAGAATAGCAGTTTCAAGATAATTTCTGAATCCTGAGAGGTTGCAAAACAAGAGACATGAGCCCTTAGAGTCCCTGAAGGTGAACCTTTCATCCCACCCCCTCCAGCTCTGCACACTCACTCACTCTTGGTTGAAAAGGCGCCACTTTTTCCTGAGGTCTGAACGAGTTTCAGACCCCTCACCCACTTGCCTCTAGACACTTCATTGTCTCCTGAGAGTCACGACAGCCCTGTGTGACCTTCATCTGGTGGTCAGAGCTTTCAGATGACACCGTTACAGTACAGTGAAATCCACAATCATTCCAGTTTCTTGCAGTCACACCGTGTCCTCTTCCCACTGAGAGACACAGCTTCTCCCGTGGGGACATCTCCTCGGGGCCCTTTCCCTCCCTGACATCGTTCCGGAAACCCCGGTCACAGTCCTGTAGTGTCTTTGCACTTGTGGCCTCGCCGGGCTGTGGGCTTCTGTGGGAAGCTGGTGCCGCTCTGCTGCGTCCTCCCAGTAAGGGGACATCCTGGGCCATGGGGTTGTTGAAGGCTGCAGGCTGACCCCACCACCCAGAAACTAGCTGTTTGTGCCTTTCACTGCGTCAGTGACCCCTGAGCCTGTGGAAATCCCTGTCTCTGGCATTCCTTCCTCACAGGGACAGTGTTCCCCCTACTCGGTTTCCCCCACAGCTTTTGCCAAATGTGGCTCCTCTTACTCAGCTGCACACTTTGAGCATGTGTGCATTGCTCAGTGTTGTGCGGCGGCGGGAGGTGGGGAATGAGGGTGTGTCTGGATCCTGAGATAGTGTTAACCAGCAACAAGGTAGTCAGGTGGTTTTTTTTTTTTGTTTTTTTTTTTTTTTTTGTCTTTTTCCTTTTTATCGGTACCGGGGATCGAACTCACGACTCCCTGCTTACAAGGCAGGCGCTTATGCCGCTGAGCTAAATCCCCAGCCCCGGTAGTCAGGTTTTTATGCTTGATTTTTAGAAACTATAAACCTGTGACAGGCCAAGACGGCCAAGAAGGCGAAGGAACAATCTGTAGTTTTTCATTGCCTATAAACTCCAATTAAAAATATGAGCACATTGATTTAAAATTCAGTTATGAAAGGGAACGCATGGAAACAAATTCAAGCCGGGTGTGGTGGTGCACACCTGTAATCCCAGCAGTTTGGGAGGCTGAGGCAAGAGGATCGTTTGGAGTTCAAGACCAGCCTGAACTACAAAGTGAGCTCAAGGCCAGCCTGAACTATATAGTGAGACCCTGTCTCAAAAAGACAAATAAAAAATAAGTAAATAAATGGAAACAAGTATTCATTACTTATGCAATATTTTAAACAGGTCTTAAACATGCCGTGTATATTCTGTCCTGGTTAGTGACGTTTCTACCAAGCACTGCCTTTATGTTCTTTCTTAGTGCCTGTTTGCAACCCGTAATACTTGCATTCCAATTGGGGTGGTGCCTGTGCCTGACCTGAGCTTAATTCTTTATATTCTTCTTCCTCTCCTCCCGTCCCCCCCATTTCCCATGTGTAAATGATCTCCCTGTTTCTTATGGCCTATTTTTTATTTAGTTTTTTATTTTATTTTTGGTACTTTGGGCTTCCCCTGCAAGAGAAGTTATGTGCTTTTTAATCTCTGTGTCTGATTCATCTCATTTAAGAATGCCCTGTTTAAATATAAATAAAGAGTTGTTAATGTCATGGAGGGTGCAATCAAGCAGCTCCTGCATGCAGCTTGCTCCGGGTTCGGGCTTACTTGCTCTGTAACCTCCTCCTCTTCCTCTTCTTCCTCCTCCTCCTCCTCCTCCTCCTCCTCCTCCTCCTCGAAGAGGGAGGCCGGGACTTCTGCAAGCACTCATCCACTTCTTCCCACACACACATCCACTTCCTGCCCCACAGAAAGCAGACAGGAAACGGCAGCCAGTGCAGGCCGAGTGGCCGAGAGGCTTGAGGCCGGCCTGGCTCTCTGCAGCCCAATTAGAGGGAAATGGATTTACTTCTCTTAAGAAAGGAGCTGAGTAGTAGCAGAGGAGTATGGGAAGGGTTGCCGGGGCCTAAAAGCCTCCCTTTCCCTGCAGGACTAAATGCCAACCTTGCCTCAGACTATTAGTCCTGAGCTCATACAGCAAATCAATGGGAAGAGCTGGACAACTTCCCGGGCGCTTAATTTAGCCTACAGATTCGATTAATGCAGCTCCTAATAAACCAAGATGTGCAGAGAATACCGTGAATGGAATAGAAGGAGAGACGCTCGGAGCTCAGGCCCGGTCGTGCCCCAGTAGCTGGGTTCCTGCCAGGGTGATGGGCGGTACCATCGTAGTATGGGCTGACACAGGAGCTCCAGCAGAGTATGGCTACATCACACTGCTCCTACACAACACCCGCTTGCTCTGGCAACACAGGCAAACATCACACAGGTCAGGAAAGGATCCAGGCACCGAGCTTTGGGTGCCTGGACCTCGGCCGCCAGGGTTAGCAGCAGGCGCGGAGACAGAGCTCTGCGGGGATTCCTCTCACTGGATTTTCATCCTCTCAGCCAAAAAGCAACTGAGGCCTCACTTCGATGATTTCTACAGATTTTTTATTGTCAGGTAACATTTTAGTGTCTAGAATTCATGAAGGTTCATCACAACACCCCTTTACTACTCTGTAAAGCTGGGCAAATTAATTTATACAGACAGCACTGAATGAGGAAAACAGCCACCAAAGAAAGACTTTCTTCCACTTAAACACACAGTGTTTTGTGATTTATTTAGTCTGCAACTCACATCAGATAGACTTGGAGCACCTTTAAGCAAACAGGACAGTTAAGAGCAGCAGTCATCTTGTCTCCGGATTTCTTCCCATGCCAAGCATAAAGCCATGTCTCCCCTGGGAGTCCCTTCATGCTGATGGAGCTCTTTGAGACTAGGGCTATCATTGTCCCCATTTTGCAGCTCAAGAGACTGAGGCTGGAGAGGTTAAAGCAACGAGCTCCAGGCCACTCAAGTTGACAAGCGACAGAGGTAGGATAAGAGGCAAAGAGCTGGCAGCAGGAGACTGAGGACAGGTGGTATGGTGGAGTGAGGAGGTGGAGATGGCATGTGACCAAGCCCTGGTTCTGAGCAGACGTGGCTGCCTCATGACATGGACCATTGGGATAGCGACCCCTGGGCCCAGCATATTTTTTTTTATTTAAGGAGAAAAAGGAAAAAAAAAAAAAAAAACAGAAAAAGGGTACACGTAATATAAAATTTAAAAAATAAACAGTAAGAAATCACTAGTTAATAGATTACATATTCTCATCTTAGAAATAGTTGTTCAAGTTACAAAATTGAAGCACCTAAAGTGGACTTTCAAACAGTGAGAGTGCAAACAGTTTTGTTCAATGATCCAAAAAAACACTCAGTAATATGGTTATCTATCTTATACACTTAAACATATATGTAGTTATAACCTTTAGAGCACTTTCTTCTCTTTTTTTTTTTTTTTTTTTTTTGTAGAATGACGATTACACATTTTGGGTTTTATTACTCCCACAGTTCTTATTATTTTTTTTTTGAAGAGAGTAAAACCAAATGCGACATATCAGAACAGAGTCAGTCAAATCAAAAGGATGGACATAATAGATAATGTAAAAACAAAATATAAGGTGATCAACAATGGTTACCATACTGCCTCTTGCTATTTTAAGAAGAATTGGCAGTTATAATAAAATTGAACTAAACAGTAAAGAATAAAACCAAAGCATTGGAGACATTACAGGATTTTAAAAGAAAATAATACTCAATCGGAATGGGCATCATAATGATTCTTATTGTCTTCACAGTTATGCCTATACTTTCGATCTTGGTACTATCAAGCAAAGCAGAATAGAGGAAAATCAGTCAAAACAAGATGGTGAGGGCAATACAGGATTTCAAATCATGTTAATAGGAAATCAAAGTAGGTTACTATAATGTATCCTGCTATTTTTTATTTCTCCCTTAATTAGAAAAATAAAAAGAAAAAAGTAAATAATTAAAAAAAGAAAAAAAGGGGGGGTTGAGGTAAAAGAGAGCATAACAACAGAATAGCGCAGGTCAAATCATAACCATTTAAGCAAACCAGTGTTTCACCACAAGATATCCTGACATAAAAATAGTTACCATAGTGTCTCTTTCCTTGAAATCTTTGAGTATAACTTCTTATATTGTAGCACCAAACATATCACAATACTATAAAACCATTCAAGAGAATGACATTATTACAGGGTATTTAGAACCAACTGACAGAAAAATGAACAATGGTTTCTATATAAACTCCTTGTCTATAAAAGTTTCTGCTTATATTATCATATTTAATAAAATCCAATAAGAAACAACCTTTTAAGACCAATGGAGATGGAAGAATACACGTTTGATGGGACTTCAAAACAAAATGATACTAAATCAGCACTAGCTATTATGATGTCTTGTTTTCTCCAAAATAGCTGTTCCTACCTTCCAATCTTCTCTGCCTCATTTCTGTTGAGCTCTTTTTCTGTCGTTTGTTGTCAGTTTGTCATTCTTCATTTCATTTTCTGTTCCATTCATTGTGGCCTCTAAGCCACTGTTTCTGGGATCTTGGTATTTTCTTTCTTTAGACTATCCTGCAGTATTCTCTGTAGAGTTGAATTAGTGGTTGCAAATTCCCCTAGTTCCTCTTTATCCTGGAAGCACCTTGTTTTTCCATCAATTTCCAGGGGTAGTTGTGCAGGATATATCAATCTTGGATGGAGGTTATTATCTTTCAAAGCTTGAATTATTTCCCCCCACGCTCTTCGTGATTTGATGGTTTGTGCCGAGAAGTCTGCTGTAATTCTGATGGGTGTTCCCTTGTAAGTGATCTGTTTCTTGTCTCTGACAGCTTTTAATATTCTGTTCTTATATTGGATTTCTGGAATTTTGATTATTATATGCCTGGGTGTAGCTCTGTTTGGGTTGTAGATGGTTGGGGTCCTGTATGCCTCATACATCTGAGTATCTTTACCTTTTGCTAAATTAGGGAAATTCTCCTGGATTATTTCTGTGAATAGCTTTTGTAGTCCATTTGTTTGAGTCCCTACTTCTTCTTTTATGTTCTTAATTCTTAAGTTATAGATCCTCTTATCATCTAGTTTTTGTATTGTTGCTGTTTGGTTTTTTGTTATTTTTAAGAAGTTTTTCATTTCATGCTCCCATATTACAAATCTGCCCTCCAGTTCAGATAATCTGTCCTTAGTTTCTTTCAAGTTGTTATGCCAGCTTTCAATAGAGTTTTTAGTTTCCTGGTAATCTCTTTGAACCTGCTTCATGTATTCTATGTTTTCTCTATTTTCTTCATCAAATAATTCTCCCTTTTTTTCTGTTCTTCCATTCTACCATCTGTTTTTTCTTGGGCGGTGCTTAGCATTTCTCTAATTATTCTGCTTATGTCTTGCTTCAGGTCATTAATAACTTCATTCCTGAACTCGTCTATGAGGCTCTGGAGATAGCGCTTTATATCTATTGGTGCCATGTCTACTATTGCATGTTTCTCAGGATTGGGGGCTGAGGACCCTTTCTTGTTCCTCCCTCTTCCCATATTCTTTGTTCCTTATATTTAAGCGTGTATAGGAGGCCCAGCTTCCTTCCCTGTCAGCCACAGTCTGTTTGAATTGCTGGCTAGGTGTTCCCGCCCACTGCAGTGTACTAGGGAGACACAGACCTGGGCAGCCTCTGCTGGGCCCGCCCCTCCAGGTCAACCTACCCCCAAGGCTTTACCTTTAGTGTGCACCTTCAGGCGCTGGGACCTGAGTTGGGCTAGCCTATTGGGTCTCAGCCAGTGGCGTCTCTGGACCCAGCATATTTGCCAGAGACCCAGACTCAGCATGCACTCTGGTGGGAACAGACACATTTAAGCCACAGCCCCTGGCCACTTGCACCCTGAGCCAGTTTTCCTTGAGCAGTAAACACCAGTCTTCCATGGTGACTGTGGTGACTGTGAAACCACAGTGCAGGGCATTTGGAAAGCACTCACTGTCCTGTCACCTTGTAGATCCTAGCAGGTGACAGTCACAACTGACTATCAAAATCTCACAGATGTTGCTTTCAAAATTACCAGTCTTACCTTCCCAGATCTCTCTCCAAGCAATACAAGCAGTCAGTTAGGTATGGATTCTGGCTATTCAAGTTGTACTCACAGAAAGGTTTATAGCCCAGCTTCTGCTTCAGTCTTCAGGGTGCCTGTCATAGAGCGTCAGGGCTAATCTGCTCATGTAATTTGGCATCCCAGGATAAACTGAGGTCTGGAGACCACACTTCCACCCTCGCCTCAGCCCTCCTGGGGTTCTGTCCTCTGCAGCCCTTCCACAAGGACCTGCCATCGCTGTGCCAACTTGCCCACCTTAACAGGGCATTTGTGTAACCACTGGTATGTAAGAGGCAGCTGGCTGGTGGCAAAAAAGGTTCTCCAGGGCTTCCCCCTTCCTTTCATTTTGCAACCACCTAAGTGAGGAGCTCTGGGAGACACTTAGGGCAGTTAAGTCTTCATGGGAAAACAATGGATAAGGAGCATGGATTTGTTGAAGAGTAGAGCAAGACAACACAAACAAGAGGACCTGAGCAAAACAAGCACTGAGAATAAGGAAAGAGGGTTTACAAAGGCCTTGGTGGGCTTGTTAGAGTGGATGGGTGGGTGGATGAGTGAACAGAGTGGACGAGTGGATGGACAAGTGGATGGGTGGGTGGGGGAGTGGACAGATGGATGGATAGGGTGGATGACGAGTGGAAAGGTAGATGGATAGACAGGGTGGACAGGTGGGTGTATAGATGGGTGGAGGAGTGGACAGAGTAGATGAGTCGATGGGTGGACAGAGTGGATAAGTGGATGGATAGATGGGTGGACAGAGTGGATGGGTGGATGGGTGGATGAGTGGATAGATGGGTGGATGGGTAGACGGATAGATGGATGAATGGGTGGAGGGATGGATGGGTGAAAGGACACATAGATGGATGGATATGTTGATGGGGGTAGATGGACTGATGGATGGATAGATAGGTAGATGAAGAAAGGAAGACAGGGCATAGTTTTGGTGTTCATAATGCACACAAGTGTGAAGAAGACATGGGGCAAGATGGTTTCAGAAAATTCATTTACAAACCTACCTCCATCTCACCCAGACCTTACATTTGGCACTCAAATGCCCACGGGGAGGAGCAGTGCCACGGTGCCAGTGGGATAATGAGGCATCCCCAGCAATGGAGCCAAATCTCCACATACAGAGAGGGAGCAGCACTAGCTAATCTGATTTCTTAAAGAAAGGCCTGAAGTCCAAGTTCCAGACAACCTGCAGGGAGTAACCAAGACATGGCTTTGCTACCATGGCATTTATCACTTCTTCCCCTCTGCCTAGTCAACATCAAGTGGCACAGATGGTGCAGGTTGCTCAGAGGCTACCAGGCCATGCAATCCTGCTGCATCTGCTGGAGCCTGAAGCAGGCTGGCTCCTGCTCAACAGCACCAGGGAAGCCCAGATGGTGGCTGTCCCAGGGGACGTGGTGGGGATGTGACCCTTCAGCATGACCCTGCAGGCCACCCCAGCCTCAGTGCCTACTGCAGCACCCAAAGCAAAATTGGGTTGTTACCTCTCCAATAGGAAATTAGAATGTTTTTCTTTAAAAGTTTTTCTTTGAAAAACTGTTTCTGCACTGCCCACCTTGGTACATGTCAGCAAGTCCCAGGCGGGCTGATGGGCACTATGAATACAGCCTTGCCCAGTTTAGTTCTCCTGCCCTTTGCCTGGAAGGCCTTGGCCTTGGGCATTGGAGGCCACCAGTGTCCATGTGCCTGTCAGTAAGCAGCAGGAATGGCAGAGGAAGTGAGCTCTGTTCCACGAAGGGTACAGGAACAAAGGCTCAGGTGTCTCTCATGGGGTATATGTGGTTTTAGACAGAAGCTCTGTGATTAAAGTGAAACTTTGTTCTAAAATTCTTGCATTGAAAGAAATTATCTTCAGGCCAGAGAAAGAGTTCAGAGGCACAAGTACCTGCCTGACAGCTGGCAAGCGCAAGTTCAAAAAAAGAACTCATCTTCGTGTGGCTCAGTTCACCGATGAGTTACAAAATGAGTTTGGTTAAATTCCGAGTTGTCTGAACCTCGATGGTGAGGGCTTCCTGTTGCTGTGGTCACCCACCCCACCCCATCATGTCACGTCCTTGGATGGGGAGGAACAGCCACATGGGGTATGCACAGTCAGACCCCAGCCAGCTCCAGAAAGCCCTGCAGAAGCCTCAACAGCCCCTGTGGCCCTGAGGCCCTGTTCAGATATGGATGTTGGGTTCCAGGGCCAGGGTTTCTGGGGCTGTGGTGGCCCAGAGCAGGCAGCTGGGTGGCCCTGCAGGAAGTGCATTTCTGAGAACTCTGTCTTTGAAGAAAATGGCAAGAGTTGTCCCATGGGCCTCCGGGCAACTGCTGGTGTGTCAGTGTGGAGATGCATGGATGGATGGTGAGGGGCAGAAACAGAGATCAAGGTGAAGGATGTGGCTTGGTCCCCCAAACCCAAAAGGATGGGGACATGGGGCACTTCAGCCACAGAGGGAGACAGAGACAGATCCAGAGTTCACTGGTTCTTGTGGGAATGAGGGTGTTTCCAGATGTGAAGGCTGAAGGTCTGACCCTGCTGCGAGGCAGGGATGTCCTGGCAGAGCTGACCTGGGCATCCAGACCAAGGCTGACTTTAAGGCTTTGGATCAGGAAGTTACCTTCAGGGAGGCTGAGTGTTGCCAAGGTGTGTGCGGCCAGTGGGCCCTGACTGGGCAGCCAGTGGGCACTGACCCTGCTACAGCTGCTGAAGGTTGGCCTGGGCTTGTGAGCAAGGTGCCAGCGGGGCTCCCACAGCCCCACAGCACTCAGGTGGGCATGAAGCCCCCCAGGCAAGGGTCAGACTGCCCCAGGCATAGGGGTGTCCAGCACTGCAGCCTGAGGGCAATGGGGCTCAGTTAAGTCCCAATCTCCAAGGCTCTTCTCTCTTTGCTCACAAAGATGCCTTCCCTCTCGTACTGCTGCCCCTGGGGCAGGCAGCAGAACTAACCACAGAGCTGTGGCCCCCCATCCACGCCACCTTCCTGAGCTCATCTCCAGTGGTCTGTTGGAGGAGCGTGGTCCCCTTGCCCACCCTGCCCGGGGAACCGGCTACCAGCCCAGTGTCCAGCCTTGCTTTTCCACCTCACACTCCCCCTGGCCCAGGGCCCTGTTCACTCAGGGGCTGCTGCAAGCAGAGCCCTTCCTGCATTGTCCTCCCAGTGCTTTGCCCCAGCACTTTGTAGTCAGGATTGCAAGGAATTACATTACTCAGGACACATAATTTATAGATTATTTTATAATAGTCACCCAAGAAGTCACATGCAGAAGAGTACCAGAAATCTGTCCACACACTAGAAACCCAAAGAATCCAGCTGAGGACCTAGACCTTGAGCCCATGGCAGTGCCCTGTGTGAGTCCAGCTGGAAGCCTGGAGCCATGACAATGTCTCATGCAAGTCTATATCAAGGCCCCAAGGTCAGTGGTGGAAGCTAGAAAGTCAGCACCAGTGGGAGGAAGGACCTGCATCAACAGGCTGAGGGATCCACACTGGAGCTAGGAAGCGACATTCAAAGTAAAGACCAGAGCTTCCCAAAGAGACCCACAGCCATCCTCAGTGACAATGAGGTCCCAAGCTCCTCCAAGGATGAGAACAGCTGGGTGTATATTAGGAAGCCAGTGTGACCAGCTCCTCCAAGATAATCCACAGCACAGCACAGTACCTTCCCCTCCACGTCTCCTATTATGTGTCGGCAGCGATCTGCAGGTGTCCTCCGTATCCCGCACCACACCAGCTCAGCTCAGCTGGGTGTCACAAGCTGCCCATTAGTTAACCTACCACACTCCTGCCCCCACTTCCTCCCGTAACCTGCTGCCGTAACCTGAGGAATACCTCAGCAGCCCAGGCCCATGAGTCACAGGGCAGGATGCTGGCTGTTCTAGTACTTGCTGTTGCCACAGTCCCCAGGGAGTGCTGGGTACATAGATGTGGAGTAGGATTGATGGGGCGGACCCCTGGCAGCTGTTAATGAGGAAGTGAGGCCCTGTTCTGGTCAGGTGCGTGGGCCCGCAGTGACCCATCCAGGTGGTGACAGCTGACCCTCACACACCCTTGTTGCCTCTGTTAAGGCCTTGGTGACCTTTGGGGACTTTCACCCTGCCCTTGGCTTTGAGTCTTGGGAGAAAGAAGGATGTCACTTGCACAGGGTTCTGACCACTCTTCCCCTGTGTGCGACGTGGTCCCGTCAGCGGCAGGAACCGAAACGCCCATCCAGACCCGAGGCTAGCCCGGGACCTGGAGCTGAGGTTTTCTGTTCCACCACACCAGTGCTAATATAAAGAAGGCTGCCCTGAACGTTCTCGGTCATTACCGCCAGGGCACACCAGGTCTCCGGCAGTCGTCTCTATGTAACAGATATCCACGTAGCTGTCCATGTGAGACAGCACTTACTCAGCTTTAGTGAAAACTCAGCAAAAGAGCAGTCCCTAAAACAGATGCAATTAAGCCCCGGCACAACTGCACACGGACCATGTTGCGACACCGAGGTGGCCTGTTTTTCTGGCCATTATTCATCCAGAAACCTTAATGATGAGCAACCTTTGTGTTATTGTCCACCCAAATTTAATTTGTTTATGCAGCAGTTCAGTTAATCCTGCAATCTGCTTTTCTCAAACGAGGGCAGATAATGGAGACACCGTTCTTTACAAGTCTTCAGGCTTTTAAATTCTGATAAAATCAGGGTTCTTCACTGGGTCTTGCCCCAGCTCTGAATTAAAGCACTTTAAATGTAATTATGGAACCTGGCCTTACATCAGGAACATCCATTTAAAAAATTGATTGGCCAGGCTGTTCCATGGGGCATTTTATGAGCAAACGATTGCAGAGGGCCCAGAACTGTAATTTATCAAGGCACAAAAGCAGGTAAATACTTTATTAGTGGTAATGAGAGGGTTGCCAGCTAACTGCACCTCTTCCTCCCCGCCAGCTACTTCATGGAGCCCTGGTGCATGGCCCTGCTCCACGATCGCTTTATCGACCTCAGGAAGGAGCTGCGCCAGGTCCTGGCCTCCAAGCAGGTGAGAGTGATTAGTGGGCGCAGGCTGCTGCTCAAAGCCCGGAGCGGTCGATGGCTCAGCCCTCCCTCCCCACTGTACGGCTTGGCTTTCTAAACCAGCTGCCCTTCCTGCAGAAGGAGCGGAGTGCGGATGCGACACAATGTTGGGGAGAGTGATTTTACTTATTTGGGGGGGGTGCAGGTTTTGTTTTCCTCTTTATGAGTAGCAGTAGAATTTTCACAATGAGCTGATAATGCTGGCTGGAAACTGGGGGTGTGCTGTGTGCACCAGCCTCAGAGGGCACCAAGGTGTCTTATGTCTGCATTGGCCCAACACTGAGTGCCTGTAGCTTTGTAGATGTCACAGGAACCTCATCCCTGTGGCAAAACACACTTCTCTGTTTTTGTTTTCCCCATCGGGTTACCTGGAATCAGTCTCAGGGCCCTCACAGCCAGCTACATCCCCAGAATCCTTCCTATTTTTTAGTTAGAGAGAGTCTCTCACTTTTGGCAAATTGCCCAGGTGAGGCTCAGCTTTGTGGCCCTGCTGCTTCAGCTCCCCAAAGGGCTGGGACCACAGGTGTGCACACCATGCTGGTTTAGAACACACTCCTTTTATACCTGACACTTCTTTTTGAAGTGATTCAGGATGCACCCAAAGCTAGACTGGCATCCCAGAGCTAGAATCTGGCATCCCAGAGGGGGCTATCTATGGATTTCCACTTTCTCCAGTAGACAGCCTACAGCCCAGCTGTGTGGGCCAAGGCCTGGGCTCCAAGGGTGCTGGGCGCTGGCCTGGCCGGCTCACTTCCTGCCTGGTCCTTAGGGGGTCCCAAGCGTTCTGGTATAGCACCCACCCCTCACTAACTCTAGCACAGCCCTGCAATGGTTGATGCCCCACGGTCCGCATCTGGACCTCAGGGATGCTTGGTAGCCCACGTGGCCGTGCAGCTGCTCAGGGGAAGCAAGCTGCCAGCCCCCACCTCCTAGCTTCCGTCTGAGGCAAACAGACATTTAGGGTTCCTACAGGTGACACCCAGAAGGCAGATGGGGACCCTGAGGCCACGTGCAAAACTCAGGAGCTGCTGATCACTCAAACTGAGGGGTCCACACGGGTCCCTCAAGGCCCCTGAGGGTGCCGCCAGCCGGCACAGGAAATGGAGTATTTTCTACATTTCATTTGCTATCTTGGGTTAGAAACATTCAGATACCTTAGCTGTGCTTCTGGTCTAAACCATACTCGCTATGTTTGTGGATGAGACACTGACCTTTGTGGAAGGGGAAATATAAAAGTACGTTTTTCCATCTTCAATTCCTTTTCTTCACATTACTGTATCGTCAGCAACTGTTTTTGTCTGTATGTTTGAGATGTATAATGAGCACTTTCACTGGGGTGTTGGGCACATGTGCATAACATCTTGATTCTTTTATGTTTCCCTGTCCTTCTCCCCTTTCCATCTCTTAGACCTTTCCCCTTTGTAAAAAATTGATCTCTCTGATTTTTTTGTCTATATTTTATTTTGTTCCTTATTTTGTTTATACTTTGGGTTTCTCACATATGAGTAGCTATGCTTTAACTTGTGTGTCTGATTTACCTCACTTAACACTGTGTCCTCGAATTTCATCTATTTCCCCATAAATGCCTCGCGTTCATCCTTCTTTGTGCAGAGTAGTACTCCACTGTACCACATTTTCTTCATTCATTCACCTGTGGATGAATGTATAGGTTGCTTCCAAGATTTAGTATTATAAACTGTGCTGCTATAAACACGGGTGTGCGTATATCACGGAGAAACGACGTCTTTAACTCTTTGGAGAAGATACCTAGAAGGGGAATCACTGGGACAAATGGAATTTTGACTTTGATTTTTTGAGGAATCTGTGTACTGATTTCTACGGTGCTTGTCCTAGCTCACATCTCTGCTCGCAATGGAAAAGTCTTCCTTTTCTCTGAAGCCTCACTAGAATTTGTTATTTGATTTCTTGATGGCTGTTGGTTCTCGGGTAAGGTGCAACCTCAGGGGTATCTTCATTTGCACCTCTTTAACAGCCAGTGATGTCGAACATTTCTCATGTATTTCTGGGCTATGAAACCCACAAGGTGCATAAAGACCTACACAGCCTCCTGCATGCTTCAGTGTGATTGCTTCTGATACTTCGTTAGATAGCTAAAGAACTGTAGTGCCCTGTACTGTTCATGGTATAACCACAAGAACAAGTCTGCAGGTGCTGAGTACAGCTAAGACTTTTTCCCAGATGTTCTCAGTGATGGCGGGTTGAGCCCCCAATGTGGCACCACGCACGTGTGGGTTGGGGGCCCGCTAGTCCATGCAGATGGAAATCAGAAGCAGAGTTCAGAATTGGTCTCCACCCTGGGCTCTGCCCAGCTCCTCAGATGACACACACCCTCTTGAGACAGCACAAAGCCAGATGCTGAAGGCTACAAAATGTGACTGAAGTTACAGGAGGCCGGAAGACACTGAGAGGCATCTCTGCTCCTGGATTTAGACTTCCCACTGTGCAGAACGTGGTACCACCCAGCACAATCCACAGACACAGTTGATCCCATCCAACCTCCAAGACATCCCTTCTAGGAATGGCAGAGCCTGCATGGAAATGTGGGGGACCCCCAAAAATCAAGTCTGTCTTGAGAAAAGAAAAAGGTTCAAAGACTCACCCTCTCTGATTTCAAAACCTGATACACAGCAGTAGTGACAAGGCAAAACGACATGTTTTGCCTAACACAGATTGTGTAGTCGTATAAAATAAAGGCAGAAGTTCATGCAGAAGACCTTTATTGTGAAAAGAAGTGCAGCATCATCGGTCATCAGGGAAATAAACATCAGAATCACAGATGTCCTTTCATACCCACTGGGATGGATATAGAGAGAGAAGAGAAAGGAGTCCGTGTTAGGATGTGGAGAAAAGGGAACCTCACACAAGTGCTGCGGGTGTGTAAACCTGCGTAGATGCCGTGGAAACTAGTGTGATGGTTCCACAGTGAGTTACACAGAGGATGACCCTGTGGCCCAACCACTGTGCTTTCAGGCATGCATACATCCCGAAGGACTGAAAGGGATATTCAGATGCACATGCGTATGTAGAGAAGCAACTCACGTGTCCATCGACAGAGCAGTGCCTAAACGAGTGGTCTACAAGCTCATGCAATGGAATAATACTGAGCCCCCAAATAGAAATGAAGTACTACTTTGTTTTGCAAAGTGTATGAGGCTCACAGCTTTATTCGAGAAAGACAAACTCTGTGCGAGCATCTCAATAAACGAAGAGGAATTGACAAAGTGAATATCATTTTATGATTGAAAAACTTGCACACATAATGGTAAGGAAGGAAGAGCCACCTGTGCCAAGTGCTCGGGTAACACCATGCCAGCGGTGAAAAGCTGCAGCATTTCTGTTAACTACCATTCTGAAGATCCTCGCCAAAGAAGTTAGGCAAGAAAAAGAAATGAAAGGTATCCCAGTGGGAAAGGAAGACGTTTGCTGATGACATGATCTTATTTTAGGAAAACTAAAGACTACAAGCAAAACCTGAATAACGAGGGCTAGGGCTGTTGTTCAGTGGTCGAGCCCTCGCCTACTGAGTGTAAGGCCTTGGGTTCCATCGCTAGCAACACACACACACACACACACACACACACACACACACACAATTTGAAAACAAACCAAAATAACTGACAACTTGAGAAAAGGTGCAGGACACAAAATCAACGCACCAAGCCCCCTAGTGTTTGCAGACACAACAGCGATCTGCCTGAAGAGAGATTAGGGAAGGGGACCTGCTTACCGTAATATAGAGGACACACAGGAGTCACTGGCCAAGGAGACTAGAGCTCCAAGCACTGAAACCAGTTCAAAGAGAGCAGATGCCAGGGATCCCGCAGACCCTGCTCCTGCTTGTGATGTCAGGAACTGTGGGCCCCCAACTTCCAGCCCCCTGCTCTCACTGCTACAGCCCATGCTCCAAGGGGACCATCTTTGCCTGCATTGCTGCCCACAGGGCTCCCAACACTGTTCTGCATGGTGAGCTCATGATTCCCCACCATGGTGGCCCGGACCTTCACAGTCGTCCCCTGCAGCAGGACCACCAGCAACAGCGTAGCCAATGTGTATCTGGGGCCTCCTGCCCCTCGAGTCACTGGGCTCCTGCTTCAGTGACTCTGACCACAGGTTGGCCAGGAGGAGCACAGGGCTGTGATGTCTAGCACGGCGACTCTGTTCTGGACACCAGGGAAGCCTCTGGCCCTAGGGGAGAACCCGAGGCCCGCACTGCATGCCGAGCGCAGACCCCAGCCCTGTGACTCCCAGCGGAGCAGGGAGGTCATCGAGGGGACTGCAGCCACCTGGCCATGTGGGGTTCACTTGGAAGCTCATCTGCAGGCAGCTCTGGAGCTTCAGGGTCACCTGAGTCCTCCCCAAACCACAGGTGGAACAAAACTCAAGAAATTAAAGATGACTCAAGTCAACAGAAACACCCTCTGTTCATGGAGTGAAAGAATTCATAATGTAAAGATGACCAAGCAATCCACAGATTCAATGTATATCTATATAAATTCCAATGAAATACAAAAAATTCCACAGAAACGGAAAAACAATTGTAAAATTCATGTAGGCCCATGAAACATCTCTGCAGGGAAAACAGATCTGGAAGCCCTAAAACTTAAGTGGCACCTCAGTTCACAGACTTGATTCTTTTTCACGACTCTGGCCACAAATCAAATTGGACGAGAACCGAATCCAGTTTCCCTATGAAGTCAACACTGAACCTAACTGTTGAGTTTGATTCGGTTCTCATCCAACTCGGTTTGCTACCAGAATTGTGGCAAGCATGGAGTTTGTGAACAGAGGTGCCACTGTGTCTGGTTCCTGAAGGCCTTGCAGAGCGGAGGTGACCCACATGGCGGGCATGGCCCTGGACCGTCACAGGACAGGGCCCAAGTCACTAACAGGTCTCAAGAGTGGCTGACTTCTGACAGCAGGAGCACAGGATGGGAGGGACAGGCACCTGACTGAATGGTGCCAGGCAGACCAGGGACATGGGGGAACGAGGCGGCACTCAGCACCCCAAGCAAGTCAATTCCATCTGAAGTGTTCTCAGCAGAGACCTGAGGCCCCAGAAGTCCTGCAGGAAGCACAGTGGGAAACACCCCTGGCATTGCTGTCATTTTAGATGTAAAACCAAAAGCACAGGCAACAAAAAGAAAAAGAAGTGGTTCTGCGTCTACCTCAGAAGCTCCGCACAGCAAGGAAACAGGCAGCCTGCGCACTGCGGGAAGATTCGCCAGTCACACATGGCAAGAAGCTCAGCTCAGTAACAAGAAAACAAGACTCTGCTTTAGAAGGGATGGAGATGCACATAGACGGTCATCAAAACAAAGACAGACAAACTGAGTGTGGGGTGCATACCTGTAACACTGGCTACTTGGGAGGCTTAGGCAAGGAGGCTGCCAGTTTGAGGCCAGCTTGGGCAATTTAGTGAGATCTTGTCTCAAAAAAAAACACCTGCTGGGGACGCAGTGGTAGAGCAGCCCAGGTTCAAGATCCAGTACCAGGGAAAAAGAGACGGATGGCGGTGGGTGCCGTGAAGAGAGGCCCCTACGTCACTGCTCCTCGGTAAAGGGAAGCAGCAGCCTCAGTGTGCTGTCACCTGACATCTGTCAGTGTTACTTAGAAAGGAGGCAGCAAGTTAGCACGGGTGCCAGAGAGACGCTGGACACCCACGGAGGGGATGTGAATTAGTTGAGCCATTTTGGGAAACAGTGTGGAGGCTAGAAATAGAATTACCACCCTAGGAACCCCACTCCTGGGTAAAAATACAAAATATTGAAATGGGTATGAGGAAGAGGCCTATGCATGCTTGTATTTAGTAGTAGCCAAGGTATGGAAATAAATTTAAGTGTCCACCCATGGGTGAATGGACAAAGAAATGTGGTATACACTGTGGAATACTATTCTGCCCTGAAAATGAAGGCATGTTTGCTCTGGGTGATGACCGTGTGGATGACCCTGAAGGTCATGTGGTGGGAGAGATGGATGCCAGGCCATGTGTGACTTCATTTGCATGGAGAATCTGAAGCGTCAAACTTGTGGAAACCGAGGGTGGAAAGGTGGTCACGAGAGGAGTAGTGGAGAATGGGAAAGAATGGATACTGTGCTGGGGAGTCACAGATTCAGTAAAAGGAAAAAGTGATGGTGGCCACGCCCAGTACCAGTGCGCAGTGTGGCTCACAGCCGTGGGGAGAGGGATTTGGACATTTGCACCACACATGCAAAGCCAAGGATGTGGGTGATGGATGTGCAGTGGCTTCCGTGTGACCCTAGAACTCTAGAGGTTGAAGCAGGAAGATTACAACCCAAAGCACAGCCTGTGAATCGCTGGACTGTGTCCCCGAAGTGAAGCTGAGGCTGGGGAGGCAGCCCAGTGCAGAGGCCTGGGGTTCGCTCTCGGAGGCCGCAAAAATACTAATAATGATAACCGTAACTTCACGGTGCCCATGGGGACCCTATCCACATCTGACCCCTGCAAGAGGTACAGTTTTATTTGTCAACTTAAAACAAAACATAGAAAGAAATAAAATTAACAAAGGAACTTTCAAGAGATTATAAAAAAAAAAAACAGAAACAAACACTACGCTAAGTGACAGAAGCTGACACAGTGATCATGAACTGGGTGTGTATGGGAGGAAAGTTGCCACCTCCCGGAGGGATCACCAGGAAGCCAGGGCACAGGGACCCGCATCATCCAGAGCAGTGCTTGTCCAGGGAACAAAAGAGCTGTCCCCACCCTCAGACCTTCCAGGGCCCGCTCTCCCCGTCCACCCCCAAGGCCAAAGAGCCACTTTCCAGGAGCCTCAGGGTCTCCAGCTCCAAAGGAACCCCAGGGCATGGGCCTGGCCAGGTTCCCTGCTTGGTTGGTGGTGTCAGAGCTTGAGATCCTTGTGTGGCCCTAACACTCACTGGGGACGCTGATGCCAGGCTGCACAGCACCGAGTCTGCTGCCCCGTCTTTGGGTTCTCCCTGCCGTGTTCCCAGGGCCGCCATCCAGATGTGGCCTAAAGTATCCACTGCTTTTCCTGTTTGAAATAAAAAGAATTCTTGGGAGTTGAAATAAATAGAATACGGGAACACAGGTGACTTGGGGAGAGCAACTCAGCCTGGGGGCGTCTTTTTATACAAACCGGATCTGCAGCACTTTACCCACAGGACCCGCAAGCCCACAGGTGCTCACAGGACAATTTCTGGTCTGTTGTCGAAACTTTCTTTTCTTTTCTTTTTCTTTCTTTTTTTTTTTTTTTTTTTTTGTCTTTTTTTTTTTCATTTTTATCCCGGGGATCGAACTCACGACTGCCTACTTGCAAGGCAGGTACTTATGCCGCTGAGCTAAATCCCCAGCCCCTCCTTGAAACTTTCTGGATTAACAAAGTTGGAAAAACCTCTATAGACTGCACAGGTTCTCATTTGCAACTTCAAATAACTTTATTCTCTTGAACCCTCTGTTTAGTGATTTCAGTGAAATGACTTTACTAAGAATGGAGGATTTTCAGTCTGTCTCTTAGGAAAGAATTGTAACTTAGGGAAGGACCCCTCTTCCCAGCCAAGAGTTTCTGAACACAAATGTTGAACCGATTCCATTCCTGGCGGGTGGGGTACTGGAGACTGAATCCAGGCAGGGCCTTGCACTGAGCTACACCCTCACACTTTTCTTATTTTCCATTGTGAGACAGTGTGCTGCTAGATTGCTAAATTGCCCAGGTTGTGCTCAAACTTGTGACCCTGCAGCCTCAGCCTGCCGGAATAATGAGCATCACCCCACCTGACTTCCTTTTGTATTTTTACAGTGTTTGTTTGGGGAGTTTTTGTTTGTTTGTTTTTGAGACAGGGTCTTGCAGTGTCCTTCAGACCAGCCTTGAACTCACTACATAGCTCAGGCTGGTCTCAGCCTCCCAAATGTTGGGATTACTGGAGTGAGCTGCTATGCCTGGCATTTTCTTATTCTTAAAGCAAGCATCATCTAAGGTTTTCTTTTTTATCTGACGAGTTTAAAATGAGCATCCTTGAAGGACCAAGAGGACATAGAAAGACAAGCGCTGTGTCCCTTTACTCATCCTCGGTCCCCAGAGACTCAGATTCCCTCAGGGATGGGAAGGGGGGCACACAACGGAAAGCTATCATCTAATAGGTACAGACTTCCGGTCTGGGAAGATGAACTGTCCTGCAGATGGATCCTGGTGACGGTTGTGCTACAGTGTGAACGTAATGCTACTGAACTGTGCACTTAAAACCTCACCAGGATAAAATTTTGTTGCAACTAAAAATAATTTCTAAAACTGGACACAGTGGCGCATGCCTGTAATCCTAGCTACTCAGGAGACTGAGGCAGAAGGATCACACATTCGAGTCCCGCTTGCGCACCCTGTGAGATCCTGTCTCAAAAAGGTCTGGGGATGCAGCTCCGAGGTAGCTGGCCTGGGCTGAATCCGGAGAACTGACCCAAATCTAAAATGGTAGGGAAGAAATTCCATGTGGGGCAGCTGAGCCTCGTTTATTTTGGTAAAGCTCCTGTCCACTGTGGCGCTGCGGGCGGGTAACCTGAGCCTCGCTGTGTTCCACAGGAGGAGGGCATGCCATCCATAGAGCAGCTGGTGCGCCATATCGAGGAGGAGGAAATCTACCTCAAGGAGGAGCCCCAGACATACCTCAGGCGAGTCTTCCAGGAGACCATCTACCGACCCCTGGTGGAGAAGAGGATCCTTGACTACCTGCACTACAACCGCTACCACCTGCCCATGTACGCCTGGCCCGGCATCATCTAGGCAGCACCTGGCCGGCCGGGCGAGCCGCGGCGACCCCTCAGGTCGCAGGCCTGTAGTTCCCTCTTGTCCCAGTAGGTGGCGCGCCGCCGTGCGTCTCCACCCCGCGGGGCAGAGCCCTTCCCGACACCAGGCCTGTGCCTGGGCAGATGAATCCCCTTTAGCAAATAAACCGGCTCATACTCATTTCTGCCTTGGGCGTGATCCTGGGTATGGTTCATCCGTGGAACGCTCGCCACCGACCTTGTTAGTTCTTAGCATGTTTAACCAACAATCCTTGTGGGTGATTAAAAAAAATCGTATGTCCAGAACGGAAAATCTATAAACAGCTGATGAGAAATTAAATCCTGAGCCTCACATCAGATGGAATAATTGGACAGTAAAGCTTCCTTGACCTTTCAAAATAAGGAGGCTGTGATCACATTCCCTGTATTTTTAATTCTTATTCCCCTTCATGAGCACAGAACCGCAGAAAAACTGGAAGATCCAGCCATCCACACAAGGGCTTTAGATACACAGTGGCAGAGGGAAATTCACCTAGCTCATCTTTGAGCCGGAGCAGTGTTGCTCCCTGGGGTGGGGGGAACCCCTGGTACCTGTCACCTATAATGTGGATCAGAAACTCACTTTTACAAACAAAGCAAATTAATTGCTCACTGGACAGCAAGTGCGTTCAGGAACCAGCCCTGCCCACACAAAAGACTGCTTCCGCTTATTAGGGTCGCTTAGCACAGGGGTGCCACAGTTTTTTTTTTTAATCAACAGCAAGGATTAAAGTTTTCATGAACACAATTCCAGTTTTCGTTGATATTTTATATGTATGTTAACATCTAGCAAAAACTGGCACCCTTACAAGGATCGCCTGGCAATTATGAGGAAAAGAGATAGCTGGTCTTATACCCATTATCCAACTTCGGGTGGCAAACTGCTTAATTATGGAACTTTCATGCTGCTTGATACATCTCAAAAGCAAAATTATCCCAGAACACTGGGCTCTGATTTTCCCCAGGCAGGCAAAAGCAAGCCATAAGCGCCACCAATTCCTTTGCAGAGATGTTTTACCAAATGCGCGGGCATGTAGGGGGAGGGCCCAACGCTGCCATATGGTACACTGTGTCCTCTGGGTGGGAAACCATCTCTCCTGGCCCCCTCCTCCATCAGAGCCAATACACAAGCTGGCGAGCTGGCCTGCTGGGGATGCCTTCCTGTCCCTTCCTGAGAGGACCTGGTCAAACTCATCAGCAAATGACAGAGATGCTGTGACAGGCCCAGAGACCCTGGGCTGAAGATTAACAGACCGGTTTCAGTAGAGGATCAACACTTATGACTTCTGTGACCACAGATTACCATGATAAAGCCTCCAGCCACATAAAAGTGGCCCCCAATGACAATGTCAGCCTTAATACCAAAGCATGCATGAATTTGATAACCACCACTTTCCCCTTTCCTGCCTTTCAAGAAGTTTCCTTGGAAGCCATAGGATCAGGGTGCACTTGAAGACTTCCCAGACATATGCTAGCCCAGAAAGGGGCCTGTATGTTGTTATTTTAATCCTTGTCCCATTCTTAGGAAGAGATTTCCTGAATATAGGAAGTTTAGTGCACAGCTCAATTATTTCCAGAATCTAAGACTTTCAGCATGTATGTGCTGCCCTCAAAGCTTTATAGCTGCAGAGCAGGTTTCCTAAGAACAAGAATTACAAAGTCAGTAGGCACTGCTTGCAAAGGGCAATCTTCAGAGCTTGGAGGATAAAGTTAATGGCACAAGCTGGGAAGCAAAAAGGCTTCAAAGAGCCCAATCTTTGGCCTCATGCGTTTGACAGTGAACACTTGATATCCCCATTGCCATGGGGGTGGTGACATCTTGGGCTCGCTGCCTGATCCTAGAACTCTACAATTCCAACAAAGAACACTGGCAAGAAAACAGCCAAGTTAATTTTCCAAAGTTTTATTCCCCAAATCACAGACCACAGCCCTGCCTGGCCAATGCCCTAAACATCTCCTAACAGATGTCACGTTTTAACACAGTATAGCTGCCTCCTTTCCAGAAATGGCTCGTTATGGTTTTATTATACCCAAATATCACAGGAAGGAAGGCGAAAGAAACACAGATGAAGTGAGGGAGGGAAGGAAGCACTGCCAATCAATATTTGAGACAGAGACAGACCGACTGGGGCGAGCCAGCGCCAGCTAAGACCAGGCGGAGGGGCTGCGAAGTCGCCCTGAGAGCTGTTGATTGTTTTCTGGTTGAGAAGTGATGATCAGGCCGGATAAAAAGTAAGCGCGGGGCGCAGAGCCGGCAGCTGTATGCTAATGCTGCAGAGACCGAGCCTTCGCGTCCCCCATTAAAGCAGGCGACCAGGAGGCCACACATCACTGAACAAATAGGCTCTCTCTAGACAAATAAAATAACACACGTTGGCCGGTGGGAAGGGGGAGGGGACGAGGAGGGAGAAGGGAGAGCACGAGAGCGCGGCTGGGCGAGCAGGACGCCAGGGCGGGGACCGGGCTGTGAGGGCGACCGTGGCGAGGGCAGGGGCCGCTTTGGGAGAGCCGAAGGGGTGGGAAGAGAGGCCTAGGAGAAGCCGGGGAGAGGGAGGCAGGTGATGGGGGAGAGGACAGACAAGATGGGGGCCCAGATGGCCCCCGAGTGAGAACACCAGGCGGAAAGTGCGCCAGTGCCCCCGAGGGCAGCAGGCCGGGCCGGGCCAGCCGAACTCCAGTCTGCTCCGAGGCTCGGAGCGCAAACCCCTCTGCGGGCCTCGGTGGAGCAGTCCCGGTCTTGCTGCCCAGATTTGGTCGCCGGCGGGCCCTCGGTCCCCTCCCTCCGGAGGGACAGTCTCCACCGAGGCGGAAAGAAAAAAAACAGCCCTGAGGGCCCTCGGTGAGCGCGCTGCCGGCGGCGCACGGGGGCAGAGGCGCAGCACCCCGCGGGCCCACGCATAATGGGCGCGCAGCAGATTGCCAGGGGCACTTGACACTCGGCGACAACTCAAGCGGGTCCCGCCCGCCCGGGACGGGCAGCCTCGCTGACTCGCCCTTGTTCCCTGTCTTTCATGCACTCTTCTTTTGTGTGGAATTATTTGAACGGAGGTTCCAAGGCAGCTTTATGCTAATGCACCAGACAAAGGCCAAGCCCGAGGCGGGGGTCCCGGGGGCCGGGCGGGGCGGCCAGGCTGCGCGTGTCTCTCGCGTGCCCCGGGCCGCACCAGCCCCTCATTCCTGCAAACACAAAGCCTTTCAGGCTCGGGCCTGGGACGGTGAGGCATAGGAGTCTCAGGGTCGCGGCTCGCGGGGACCGAGGGCCGTGGCGGGGGCTTCTCGGAAGCCAGAAGACGGGTCTGCAGCAGAAGGACAACGGGCGTAGGGACGCCAAGGACTCCCTACTGGCGTCTCCAAATGGCACCCCAGAAGCCAAGTCCTTCCCCGGAGTCCTGGCCGCAGTGCTTTCTAGAAAGTTCTTGCTGTGTCCTCTTGGATTCCAAGCTGAGCCGGGTCACAGGGACACCGCGAGCCCCTATCGAGCCGCTCCCACCCGGGGCTGCCAGTTCCGCAGCCGCCAGACCCACAGTAGGGGCTGCAAGGGCCAGAGGCTCACAGGGCCCAGACTGTCGCCTAAGCACTGGCTGGGAACCCACAAGGAGCTGGAGGACACGCAAATCCCTGTCTTGGAGTCCCCGCCTCACTGGCTCGGTGGGGGCAAATCAGCGCTCAGGGGCTCCCCAGCCCGACTCCGCGCACCCCTACCGGGGTCGCAGTGCGCAGAGCAGGCCTCGTGGGCGCGAGATGTCGGCGCTCCGCTCTTCCGGGACGGACAGACACGGCGACCTACTGTCCCCTCCCCGCGACGCGCAGGGTCTGAGATACCCACGCAGAAGGCTGTGGGCCTCCGTGGATCGGTGCCGCGCGCCCAGCATGAAGGTCGCGGGGGTACGGTGCGCGCGGCCGAGTTCCCCTCCGCCCAGGGTCCAGAAATTACTTCCCAATTCCTGGAGCTTTCGAGTTTCCGTTTATCTTGACCGCACTCGTCTGAAAGCAGAGCTCGTTTCTGCTGCTGAGCTTCAAAAGAAGAAAGGGATCCATCGAGCCTCAGTACTACCTCAGCAGCGTTCCATGGACTCCCTCGCTACTCGGCTGGCATTCCCTCGGGTGGGATTCTAGTCGTATTATTATTTTGGTGGTGGTGGCAGTGGCGTGCAGGCCTCCCACCCCAGCCTGAGTCACAATTCGACAAGGTGCTGTATTTTACAGATTCTCTGGGCGACTAACTCCCTGCTAGCTGTTGAGTCAGAGGAAGACCAGATACCCGCGAATTAGTTGGGGACGGACGCTGGGGCCCCACCCGGTCCTATTATTCTACAGCCCAGATGGGACGCGTGATTAGAAAATAAAATTGGCCGGCGCTGTCTCGGAATCTCTCTCCCACTCCTAATTTCATCAGCGCTCCACAGGGCAAAGTAACATCGGTTAGTTTCAGACAGAACCCATTTATACATTTAGACAAATTCATTTTAGAACTTTTAACTTGTTAAAAGAACAGCATTCACCACAGACTTTTTAAAAACAAGGATGAGACTTCATCTATATCCATTGTGTTTCTCCTCTTTCCAGTGCGTGGAGTTAAAACATATCACAAACACCGAATATCTTTCCTTCTAGTTAACCCTGGCTTAACTAACCCTAACGACTGTCCCCAGCGTCACTTATTACCCTTGTGGATTCTGTTGGGAAAAAAACGCTTAATTTCCACGCCAGGGTATTTTCAGAGGGAAACCCCAAAACAATTAAATACCTTCAGTGGAATTAAGTAAAAGCAAAACTCAGCAGAAATCCATCTGGATGGGCACAGCTTCGCAGAAAAAAAGCATATCCTTCTTTCAGAAAAGTGACATTTTGCTCGCAACGCATGTCATTTCACCAAGCTCTACTACTTGCTCCCCAGTGATGGACGCTGGGGAGCCACTGGGCACTGTGGGGGTTGGCCTGTCCCCGGAGACTGTCTTTTGTGTTTCCTGGGTGCTGGGCAGGAGGGGGGCGCAGGAGGCCCAGTCTGGGTGCACCCGGGCGGCGCAGGGCGGGGGTCCTCGCCGTGGTCTTTTCCTGGTGACACCAGGAAGACTCATCCCCCTTGGCGGCTGCAGCCTGCCTCGGAGGACAGATTGCCCCCCTCCCCCCGGCCGGCAGCACGCGTCTCTTTTGCGTCCAGATTGGCCGCGACCGGCGCTCAATAGCGGGAGGTTAATTTCCTTCACAAAGGTGAAGGGGGCACGGCTCCGGGGGGGCCCGCGCCCAGACAGGCGGCCCCTTTATTCCGCACGCCTTGATTAGAGCCCTTGATTTAGCATCTGATGTCAACCGGCAGACAAAATGCCCGCTCGGAATGAAAATGCATGAGCCGCGCCGCCGGGAGGGCGGAAACTCGCTTCGCCGGGGCTTAGGGCACAGGCCGGGGCCGGGCCGGGCCGGGCCCGGCGGGCGCGAGGTCGGGGAAGTGGGGACTGCGAGGACGCCAGTCCCGGGTTTCGGGGGTCTCAAAAAAGATAAAAGTTTAGAAAAAATCTAACTTGCTTTTAGAGCACAGTGCACGCGGCGCAGGGCCAAGCGATCCTCGAACCCGGCCGGAGCGCAGCGCTGACGCAGCCCTCGCCGCTGCCTGGGCGGGCCGGGTCCTGGGCGCGCGTCCCGGGCCGCCGGGACACCGCGCGACCCCTCCCTGCCGTACCCATCGGCGCGCACAAACTTCCCTGGGCTGCGGCTCGCGGCCCGAGCCCTCTGACATATTTGGGGCCGTTCTTGTCCTTTGTTGCTATGTCGCTTGCGACCCGCGGGGAGTCGCGGCGCGGGAGGGGCGTGCATTGTCGCGCTGATGGACGGGCCCATTTGGCCGCGCCGCGCCCCCCGGAGGAGCCACACAAAGCCGCGGCACGTGCGCCCCGCCATGGAGGCGCAGCCGAGCGGGAAGAGGCGGGGCCGGGCGTGTGCCAGGGCGGTGGCGGCGCCTGGCGGAGCGGCGAGGGGCGCCGCGCCCCGCGGCTTCAGGTACATCTGCCGCACCTACGCGACCCCGCGCCGTCCCCGCCGCCGCCCGCGGCCCTCCCACCCCGCGCCAGGAGCTGCGGCCGCGCTGATTGGCTGGGGGGACGCGGGAGGCGAGAACAATGGCCCCCTCCCCCCGTTAAAAGCGCGCAGCGCCGGGGCCCAAGCCCAGGACTCGCGTGCAAGGCGCAGAGCTGGGTCGGACCAAGCCGCCTTCGCCAGCGCCACGCGAGTCCGAAGCCGCGGCACCCGCGTCATGGGTCAGGAACTCTGAGGGTGGCCGGGCGGCGGAAGAAGGACCGAGCGGCCGCGCCACCATGCCCCGCGGCTTTCTGGTGAAGCGCAGCAAGAAGTCCACGCCCGTGTCCTACCGCGTCCGCGGCGGGGAGGACGGCGACCGCGCGCCGCTGCTGTCGCCGAGCTGCGGGGGCGCCCGCGCCGAGCCCCCGGCGCCCAGCCCCGGGGCCCCGCCGCCGCCGCCGCCCGCCGAGCGCGCCCATGCGGTGCTCGCCGCCGCGCTCGCCTGCGCGCCGCCCCCGCCGGGCCCGCGGGCCACGCACTTCGGCAACCCTGAGGCTGCGCACCCCGCGCCGCTCTACAGCCCCACGCGGCCCGTGAGCCGCGAGCACGAGAGGCACCGCTTCTTCGAGCGCAGCTTCAATCTGGGCTCGCCGGTCTCAGCCGAGTCCTTCCCCACGCCCGCCGCGCTGCTCGGAGGCGGAGGCGCGGGGGCGGGCGGCGCGGGCGCAGGCGCGGGCGGCACCTGCGGCGGCGACGCGCTGCTCTTTGGGCCCGCTGAGCTCAAGATGGGCACGGCGTTCTCGGCGGGTGCGGATGCCGCCCGGGCTCCCCCGCCTCCCCCAGCTGCAGCGCTGCGTCCTCCGGGCAAGCGGCCCGCGCCCCCTGCCGAGCCGCCAACTAAGGCCGCCAAAGCCCCTGGCGCCAAGAAGCCCAAGGCCATCCGCAAGCTGCACTTCGAGGACGAGGTGACCACGTCGCCGGTGCTGGGGCTGAAGATCAAGGAAGGTCCGGTAGAGGCGCCGCGAGGCCGCGCCGGGGGCGCGGCGCGGCCGCTGGGCGAGTTTATCTGCCAGCTGTGCAAGGAGGAGTACGCTGACCCATTCGCGCTGGCACAGCATAAGTGCTCGCGCATCGTGCGCGTGGAGTACCGCTGTCCCGAGTGCGCCAAGGTCTTCAGCTGCCCAGCCAACCTGGCCTCGCACCGCCGCTGGCACAAGCCGCGGCCCGCGCCCGCCGCCGCCCGTGCCCCCGAGCCTGAAGCCGCCACCAGAGCCGAGACGCGGGAGGCCGCAGGCGGCAGCGACCGGGACACGCCGAGCCCCGGTGGCGTGTCCGAGTCGGGCTCTGAGGACGGGCTCTACGAGTGCCACCACTGCGCCAAGAAGTTCCGCCGCCAGGCCTATCTGCGCAAGCACCTGCTGGCGCACCACCAGGCACTGCAGGCCAAGGGCGCGCCGCCGCCCGCGCCCGTCGCTGAGGACCTACTGGCCTTGTACCCTGGGCCCGACAACAAGGCTCCCCAGGAAGCGGCCGGCGACGGCGAGGCGGCCGCTGTGCTCGGCCTGAGCGCATCCGCCGAGTGCCATCTGTGCCCGGTGTGCGGGGAGACGTTCCCCACCAAGGGCGCCCAAGAGCGCCACCTGCGCCTGCTGCACGCCGCCCAGGTGTTCCCCTGCAAGTACTGCCCGGCCACCTTCTACAGCTCGCCTGGCCTCACGCGGCACATTAACAAGTGCCACCCGTCCGAGAACAGACAGGTGATCCTGTTGCAGGTGCCCGTGCGCCCTGCCTGCTAGGGCGCACCCGCTCCCAGGCGCCCAGAACTGTGCCTTCGCTTGGAGACCCACAAGGAGAGCACGCCCAGGCGACCCACCCCCGGGCCAAAGTGTCCTCCTCCCTTTTCTTTGGTGTGGCGTGATGGTAACCCCATCCTCTCGTGGTGACTCCTCCTGGACCCCCGTTTTGCGTTGTGTTCCCTCTGCGTGGCGCCGCAAGAGTCCACCTCTTTCCATCTGGAGGTGGAAAGCTGTTTGCGTGTGTCTCGTGCCTGGACGCATCGCCTCGCCGCCGGGCAAAGCGGTTTTTCTTGCGATTATTCACTGTGTTCATGGTCTAGAAGTGCGGTTTGCTCTCGCCTACCAATCTCTGCTCTCTGTGTGTGTAGCGTACGGGTTGTTTTGGGTGAATCTTGAGGAATAAATGCCTTTATATTTCACAGGCTGTAAATCGAACTTCCCCCACGATTAGCTTTATTATGGCTTGTGAACTGCTGGAGTCTGGCTTTACCTTTTTGTATGTGAACAAATCAAATTGCTTAAAAAGAGAGTTTTCTTTAGTATAGCCACAAATGCCTTGAACTGTTGTCTGTCTGGGACGTTTTGGGAGGGAGGGAAGGGAATTTTCACAAGATGCTGTAGTCACTGCCTCAGTATCTGGAATAAGGCTTTTTGGTTTGATCATCTTTATTGAGGTAGGACTATATGAGTTCCCTCGAAGTGTATATTTTGATTTATGAGTAATTGTTATTTATTCTTTATTTATTTATATTAATTATGAGATATTATTTGATTGCAGATTTTTTTGGTACACTCTTCCTCCCTGCCACTATTGACATTTCACTGTGCATTTTAGAAGAGAGCCTTTTTTTCTAAAGGGATCTGCTAAAAGTTTTAACTTTTGTACCTTTCTGAGGGAATTACAGACAACCTACCATTTTATTCTGCTTAGAGGGCCCCGAGGCCCATGAACAACTGACAGCTCTTACTTTTAAATGCAATCTCCTTTTCTACATACATTATTTTCTTAATTGTTAGCTATTTATAGAAAGCTTCAATAGAACTGTTGAACTGTATAAATATTTACTATTCAAATAAAATATTTTCAAAGTCAAAGTGGTGGGCTTATGTATATACCCTATGGTCCCAGTAAAGGTGCAAAAGAGAGGTTCTGAGAATTTCTTCAAACTCATCCTTAGTTTTTAAGAAAAAAAGATCTCCATCATCACTGGAGTTGTAGATTTTCAGAGCCAGACCCCAACTTCTGGCTTCTGCCCTCCTGGTGGTTGGGGAGCCAGATCTGGAACCTACTGTGGTTTTATGCCTTAGAAATGCGCTGGGCAGGGCTGGGGGCAGGATGGCCCGGAGAAATCTACCCTCTTCACTGAGGAGGTGTAGGAACACTTCCCTTTACGGATTCCTTTACTTTGCTACAGTTTGGGGCTCAGAGTAACAGCAATTCCTCAAATAAAATGGGGAAGTTTTGTTCCTTAAAAATCAATGAGAAGAAAGAAGAAAGGGTTTTGCAGTCAGATTTCCAAAGGGAAACAAACCCAGTTGCTTCACATGGGGACAAAACACAAGCTCGGCCCCGGGGTTTGGAAGAAGGGCTCTGAAATAATTTTGCAATCAGGTGAGCAATCTATTTGGGGGAAACTGGAACACCATCTGTTCAGGGTATTAAATTTAATAACAGGTAATTACCATGTTTTCTGTTATCTGTCACTCACTCTTTCAAGAACAATTCTGACGCTCACCAGTGACTATTTTGAGTGGTTCCTGTCTGAAATGTTTGGCTGGAGAGTTGTACTAAACATCACAGCTGTGCTTTCTCTTCCTTTGGTGTGATTTGGGGCTCCCTTTCCTGAGGCCCCAGCTCCTCCTATTTGCCTGCCAAAGACATTTTCGAAGCTGTTCAGTAGCGAGATCTCCAGGGAACAGCAGGGGCGCACTGGGAAGGGCGGTCCAGGAGGAAGTAAAAAGGGAAAACGAGCTGAGAGCAGTTTTAGATTCAGAATCCCAAGTCTTGGAGGGGGAGTGTTCCGTAGGTGCTCGCTGGTGGGAACACTGACTTCTTCCTTCTGTGACAAAGGAGGAAAAACCCTCAGCAGTGGCAGCCACCTTTCAGCACTGAGGGCTGCGAACTTCACCAGTTTGGGAAGGAAGGGGAGACAAAGCGGCGTCCTGAACACTCAGACTGGAACAAAAGAATCGGAGCCGCCGCTGCCCCCACCTGAAAGATGGGAGGCTCTCACAATAATCTTACCAAGTCAGACCACACATTTAAAGAGCTCCCAAACTTTGGAAAAAACGTATGAATTTCATACTGTAGCAATAAGCATTTTTTTTTTTTTGAGGTGTTAGAGACGGAACATGGGGACTCAAACATGCCAAGCAAGTGGTGCCTCAGTCAACCACATGTATCTCCAGCCCAAAAAGTTTTCTCAAAAATCTGAAGCTGGGCCACCCACGCACCTCCTGCCCTGTCTGTGGGAGTGGGATCTCGCCGGTGTCTCCCGCCCATGGCCCTACGGAGAAATCACCTACAGTGCATCTTTACCTAAACATGATTTGCTTATTCCCCAAACAGACACTTTCACCCATGGTGACCTCTATTCCAGTTGACCAAAAATCCCTTTTAAAAACTAAAAGAGAACCCCGGTTTCACTTAAGTGAGGTGCTCACTGGACTCTGTAGGGCGAGCGCTTGACACAGCCAGGTGATGCGGTGTGAGCGCACCCTCTCCCAGGAAGCAGAGCGGCATCCTGCTTCTGTGTCCCTGGGTAGGAAGCAGATGGGACTCTGTCATAAAACACTAGGCTAGGGGTGGCACCATCCTCGACAACTGCCCATGCCTGGCCATGGACGCCAGCGGAGGCTCCCCACGCTCCACAGCAGGAGCTCGGTGGGGATGGGCCGGAGTCAGGGAAGCAGCACAGCTGAGGAGGAGCCCGAGGAGGGAAGACAGAAAGAGCAGCCTTGATGTCTCAGCACCACCGCACTGTGCTAGCTTCCTTCAAAGTAAACAGTGAAAAGGTGTCGTGCAGTGCTTGGTTCCGGAGTGAGCTGCGGCAGTGCCCAGGGTGGGGAGGCCGCCGGCTGCTTCCCTTCGAGTTGAGCAGCTTCCTGTAATCCAGACTGCCCGGCCTCCGAGTAGCACCATGGACAGGGCGACCGTGCTGTGCAGAGGCTGGGCCTGCCGCTGGGCTCCACTGGGGGGAGACTCCCCAGTGACACAGGAGAGCACGTCAGGATGCCCCGCAGACATTCAGCAAGACAGGGCAGCCCGAGCCACAGGGCCACCACCTGGCACGTCTTCGTGTTGATACTGCAGAGGAGGAGGAGGCCACATTTCTCATCCCCTGCCTGTACCAGGCCTAGTGGCCTTCTCGTCCCCAGTGAACTGTTCTTTCCCCCTTGGACTTAGTGCCTCAGCCATCACAGTCCACAGACACGACTAGCAGAACTGCCTCCTTGCAGTCCTCGGGAAAGGTGACATTACAGGGGCTCTTGCAATACCAGGGGTCTAGAGAAAGAGCAAAGGGCTTGGGTGACTCTGGGGCTTCATGAAGTTGCATCGCAGCTTCTTTCAGGCTCTGACTCCTCATCTGCAAACCAGGTTAATGCTCCCAGGAAGCGCCTGTGGGAGCCGGCAGCCTTGACATCTAAGGAGGTCACCTAGACTGTGGGGGTGAGGGACACAGGGCCTCCCATCCAGCCAGGAGCCTTCTGTCTGCAAGGGCTGTCCTGCATGGCATTTAGGGCAGCTCTAAACTCTGGCTGGAGGCATGCTTACTTGGAGCAGAACTTGCTATTTTTGTAGAATGGACATTTTGGTCTTGCAGAGAAAATTCTGGCAGCTAGACCCTGGTGTGTGGGCCAAAATATACCACTCAGTTAGCTTATTATGGAGGTAGGAGAAGTTAGGCTTTTAATGGCTAGACTAGAGAAACCTGTAGCATTTGGTAGCTGAAGCCATGGAATTCAGAGAAGCACAGGAAAGAAACTGAGTCAAAGACACAAAGCCATCAGGTGGCAAAGTGCTCAGGTGTGCGAGAGGAACAGCCAGTCTGCGACACAGCGGGTGTCCTGCATGCGCCTGGCAGCAACACAAAGTGGGGGTGGGCTCTGAGAGTGGAGGAGACTTGGTTGGGGGGACAAGAGAGCCCCCACCCAGCAGCTCTTCACAAGCACAGAGCACAGTGGCCTCCTGGGAGCCTCTGCATCCTGCGGTTCACCCTGTCCCCCAGCACATCATCCAGCATTTCTTTTTTTTTTTTTTTTTTTTTTTTTTTTTTTGTCTTTTTCCTTTTTATCAGTACCAGGGATCGAACTCACAACTGCCTGCTTGCAAGGCAGGCGCTTATGCCGCTGAGCTAAATCCCCAGCCCCATCCATCAGCATTTCTAAGCAAGGCTAGGGCCACCAAGTCCCTAGGAGAAGGAGCCAGAGGAGCCTCACCGCCTGAAGAGTTCCATGAACAGGGAAAGCTTCATTCTGCACTGGGAGAACTTGGGTACCCTGTACCCTTCTGAGGTTGCCAAAGAAACCGGTCAACAATTTTCAACACCCTCTCATCTTGTGTGAACCACTAGGTAACAGGCTTTGGTGTTACAAAGACAACTTTCCAGGAAAGATGCTTCTTGGAAGACAAATGGACCCCATTTCTTTGGACACACTCATGCCCAGCAACTGCAGGGGAGGTTATGAGGCCAGAGGAGGTCTATCTAGGCAGCAAATGAGCCTGATGAAAGGTGTCACCAGCAAGGAACCTGTGATTTCTTACAACTGGTGACAGGAAAAACACCTTGGTGGTCAATTCTAAATTTGTGTGTGTGTGTGTGTGTGTTTGCAAGGCCCAGTGTGCTTCTCAGAATCATGGGGCATCCTTGAACATCTGGTTCAAGGTCAGTGAGTATCTTTCTGCTAACCCAAACGCCACCCCCTTCCTCCCTTCATCCTTGCTGTCATCATTCGTCTACCAGCTGCTTTGTTGTGGCCTGGTGTGCTGCATCTGGAAAGTGGATATTTAGGACACACACGCATTCTTCTGCATGGTGAGCAGATGGGTTACAGGGTGAACGCGTCTGCATTTGTCTTGTTTGAAGATTTCCACACTGTGTGGTCTTCCTGGTGGTTTTTCTACACAAAGCATCCTGCCAATGTTTTTTTTTTTTTTTTTTTTTTAACTACTGGGGACTGAACTCAGGACCTTACCCTTGCCAGGCAGGCACTTATGCCATTGATCTATATCCCTGGCCTGATGTCTTTTTTTCTTTAACTCACTGCCATCTGCCCAGTGTCCGGGATGAGCCATCCTCAGCACATTGCCAAACGGGAATGAACTTAGAAAGTGTTTAGGAGCGCATGCCAAGGGGTCACGCTGGGGAACCAGGGTTCCAAGAAAGTCACACCTGTGCCCTTTAAGAGGCACAGGGCTCAGTGTGCCCTCACATATCCCCTTCCCCAAAGCCGGGCACCCACTGCTCTTCTGTTTGGTTGAGCCAGTAGGTGAGCCCAGCACAGCAGGGAGACAGCGACGCTGGAAACGCCAACCTTCACTTATTCTTCTCCTTTTTCACTCATCAAAGGAGGCCTTTATTGGAGCACGACATCTGCTTTGTCTCTGTTGCACAGGGCCAGGTCTGGGGTGCAATGTCCCCTTCTCAAATGCAGCCAGTCACACCTGTCAGTGACAGGACGGACCCAGTGAGCCAAGCAGTGACTATTGTGTGTGGAATCCGATAGGACACCGAGGAGATGTGAGCGTGTGGAAGGGCAGAGTTCAGAGAGGGCTCTTTCTACCAGAGCAGGAAAAGAGGCTACACTTTCCTCCCAGCACAAAGAACTGAAAAGATGTGAGGCCCAGGCTACAACACACGTGTCCAGTGTCACCAGTTAAGGGCTTGCGACAGGTCTCAGTTGCTGCATGTCCCGGTTATGTAAGATGCGCCTTCCCTGCTCTAGGAGGGCGCTGCGAAGAGAGTGTTATATGGAGATGTTGGGGAGCTGCCAGGGACAGCGCAGAAGAGCCCAGTCCCTGGCTGCAGGGTCTTAAATGTGGGCAGCCTCATGTTGGGTCTAACCTGTATTCTACACCAGAGGACACTCCACTCCCTCGCACCTCTGAACAGAGATCTCTGCTGCTTCTTTCAGAAAAGGGTCATTATCCTTTGAGATCTTCCTGAGGACGTTGGTGTGAATTTTTTTTTTTTTTTTTTTGCATCAGGAATTGAACTCAGGACCTCACACTTGCCAGGCAGGTGTTGCGCCGCTGAGCTATTTCTCTGGCCCTGGTGTGACTTCTGATAAATCACCAAATGTAATTTACATTTTAAAATCCTTTGGATAGAGCAGTGAGTTAAGATTTCACATTTGTATCGGAAAATGTTTGTTCTGTTCCCACTAAAAACCACACCCTCTCTTCCTTGCTCTGTGCTTTCTAAATTTGGTACTTCAGGTTAAAGAGAGCGCCACAAACCAAAATGCACCCAATAGCACCTTGACTTCTCTGCAGCAGTGGCCATGGTGTGACATATTCTAAGACTATTCTGGGGCGCCATGATCAGTGCCATTGTTAAGATAATTCCCCGCGACGGAGATTGTCGCCCAAAAGGCGACAGATAAACTAGGCATCCTGGCAAAAATCTGGCTAGGAGCCTGTTTTTAGAAATCAAGTTGAACTTGATGGCATCAATGGCCACAGTCATGACGCAGCTGCAGGGTTTAATACCCGCGGTTGGGACTGACTGCCCACCTCTTGGCTTTTTATAGAAGAAGTTTTGCTGACAATACCATCATGCAGTAGCAGTGATGTTGTGCAAGAACATTTCGGAGCTCCGTCCCCACCCGTGTTTTTTGCCCAGTTGTGCGGGTGCTTCAAATGCAACAGCTGAGCACACTTTATTCTTGAAGATGGCAAAGCTGGCGTCAATGTTGTTACTGCAGTCAGTGCTTCGGGCCCTATATTTTAATGTGGCTGTTTAGGTGAGGAAGCAGAATGCTGTCTCCAGGGCGGTTTCCTCGTGAGTATGGTTCGCGTTTGTCCCCCCTGTCTCGCTCAGACACATCCAACCAGCTGAGTCACCAATGGAACCTGGCATGAGAAGTGCATGCCCTGGGCCGAAGGCTCCTTGCTTTCAGTTTACCAACGGAAATCACGACTCTCGGGCAGAGTCGTAGAAAATTGCTGTTTCTGTAAGTAAAAATAAAAGTTTCATATTGCCAATTTTCTGTTTCAACTCAACATTTTCAGGACTTTCAGTCACCATCAGTTTAATAACCGAGTTAAAGGCAGAAGATGGCTTCCACTTCTACACAGCATTAATTCAGCAGCAACGAACACCCTCCTGCAACTTCTGACCCCTTCCAGCTGTGCGAGTATTTCAGAGTTTGGACCCTAAGGTGAAAGTCCAATGTCAGGTGTCAGCTCTGGCGAAAGGTTCCCAGTCATGACCCGAAGAAGTTTTTTTTTTCTTAGATCAGGTTTCTGACACTGTCTCACAAATCTGTTGATTACCACAATGCTGCAGGTTGAATGTGCACCCAACTTCATGTGCCGGAAACAACCTCCAAAGTGCTGTGGTGGGGCCTAAGGGGAGATGCTCAGGCCGTGAGGGTGAGTACTATTACTGTGTGGGTGTTGGCAAAGTTATAAAAGTGAGCGGGCCTCCTCCTCATTTTCTCTCTCACTACCTTCTCACCTTCTGTCACAGAATGCTCTCACCAGAGAGCAGCCCCTAGAACATATACTTCCTTGTCTACACAACCCTGGGCTCCTAAACTTTTGTGTTAGTTATCTAGTCAGTGGTGTCCTGCTATGGCAATGCAAAACAGCCCAAGACATGCATTTGCAGAGCTTTGCTCTGTAAAGTGTGGACCTGTAGCAGCAGCCCTGATTTGCGCTGTGGCTCTAACAAGATCCCCAGGCAGCCTGTGTGCACACTGGGGTTTCACATGCCCTGGGTTCAGAGTGTAAGGTCTTAGTCGCAGTGTGAGTTATTCCAGTGTCGCCATTAAGAGTGTTTGGCCTGGCAAGAGCTCATGGCTTGAACTAGGGGGCACTGACCCCAACACATTTATCATAAAATTAACACCTAATATCAATTTGTTTCCTAGGCGGAGGCCTTCATGCAAACTGCTCACTGAATGCTAGCAATTCCTTTACAAGGCTGTGAGTGTTACATGAGGAAGCGGAAGGCTCTGCAAGATGTGGCCTTAATTGGGCATGGTTAGTTGAGATCAAGAAGGAAACTGGTTTCTAGAGAGAACTGCACACAGGCAAATGTTTCAGTGTAGAAGAGTTCAAATGCCTAATGAAAGGCAGGCTCCTGACTGTATCCTCATGCCACAGGGCTACCATACAAGCATTATATGGTGGCCTAAGTCATGTATACAGCTCTAACCCCAAGTCATGGAAACGACTTGCTTTGTGAAAACTCCACTCAGTGAAAGAGAGAGAGAAATCAAGTATATCATCATTTCAAGTTATTGCTTATTTTATATGCTGGAGAAAGTTTGTATTTCTACAAATTTACAAATGCAAATAACCAGGAGTTATAAGAAACCATGTATACTCAGCATCCTATGATTATAACCAAGTCTCTCACACTGGTGTATTTGTAATACCCAATTCTTAGATTCTGCTCCATGTTTTGCTTTTCTGTAATGTGCTCAAGGTTCAGAACATAGGTCAGAGAAATGGGTAATTCCATGGTGAATGCTGTTGTTTTGAGCAGCAGCACAGTGGGATCATCACTCAGGGCTGGCTCACCTGTCCCATATCCTATGCAGTTCTGTACTATCCATGTCAGTTCTAAATGTGCTTAGCTGTGGAAATCTCTTGCTGTTCTACACCTCCAGCACATTAACAGGACATCTGAGAAACACAGCAACCAGCATATGTGGAAGAAGGAAAATCCCTGAGCACAACAGGTCTGAAGTGCAGATTGGGGGCTTGCTCAGCTTCATCCCTCAGTCAAATGCACCAACTCCACATCTAAACTCTGATGCTCAGAAATGTTTTGAGAAAACATTTCAATAAGAGATTTAAGTTTATGCCTCAGAGGGCAAGCCAACGTTGTGGCTTCTGGAAGGAACAGATTTTGATAATGTTCTTTCTCGTCCATGATGGTAAGATTTCACAAGCACATGTTTGAAGGAACCCAACTCCTTCCCAAGCTCCTTCCCCAGCATATTGTGGCTGTCAGGTGCTAGAAGTTGGGAGCACAAATGTCTGCTTTTATCATCTTGTCATAACTGTTTTGGAGCTGTGTAACTTTAGGCAAGTTATGAATCATCTCTGTATATATGATGAGAAAAAGGTAGTGCCCATCTAGACTGAACATTAATCTCTGCTTGCCCTACAGCTTTTGAATACAATTCCTATCCTCAGATCACCTCCCATGCAATGAGTCCAGATAGAATTCAGAAACTTGCCTTTCCAGCCTCCCTTGCAGCTAGCTCAGCTATAGAGGAATGGAACATGGATTTGGCATTAAGGTCAGCACTAAGTTATGAGAAGTCATGTCATGCTAATAGTTTAATCAAACATCTATGGGATGTGGATTCTGAAGAAAAACAGGAAGAAGGTGGTGTCAAATGCAGTCAGTGCTAGTGGGTGAATGGAGAATTTGCCCCTTGGTAGTGTCATGGTGGAGGTCCAGCATTATGAAATGAGATGCAATTGGACTGACTGGTTAGGACAATCTAGATGTTGTTCCTGGATCTTTTAAACCCAAATTCTGACTGTGTGACCCTCCTGGACACAAAGTGAGGCAGCCAGGAGCCTTTATGGAGTAACCGTATTGACTATAAATACAGTATTGACTGAGTTACTCAGGTCGAGCATTGAAAAGAACTATCATTGCTGTTTTGGATTTTTAAAATATCAAAAAGATTCAGTCATAAAATGTGAGAGAACTGGTATAAAATATTATATAATATTAGTGATATGTGGTTGAGGTTTTAAAACTTTCTTTCAAACTCTTTGACACACTTACCATGTGAAGTAAAGGTGATACCTCTGTCTTCTCCCTGCGAAATGGAGTTGGCCTTTGTGCTGCTTCCTTGATTGGAACACAGAGTGACACTGTGCCACGAAGTGTCTTTTTTGGAATCTGTCTCCATGTGGTGGGTAAGTGGAAGCTCTGCATAGAGCCCCCATTTCCTGGTATCCTGTGCTGATGTCAGTCGACAGTGAGAACCAACTCTGGATATATTCTCCTGAATGAGCTTCTCTAGTTGTCCATCCTTTGAGTCTGGTATGGAAGGCATTATGATGAATTAACCCACATACGAGGGAAATGTCTGTGAATGCTGAATGTCTTGCTCTGCTGAGACATAAGCCAGAAGCCAGACCCCTGGTACCATGGTGCAGTATGCTTTCTATGCTACTCATCTCACCCATCATGGAGTTTAAACCACCATGACAATGTATTGTCCCATGTCATTGCCTTTTATACCCTGTCTTCGGCTCATCTTCAAAGCAACCATTAGCTGAATGTGCCAGTTACTATGACTGTGTAGCAGCAGGTAACCCCAAAATGCATTGACTGAACAACAGCAGTTATTTATTAAATCTAATTACTCATGGAATTCAGCAGCAGTTTGGCTGGACGGTTCTAGTTTGGGATCCCTCAGGAAGTTGTCCTTAGTTGTCAGCCAGAGCTGTGACCAGCTGAGGGCTGACAGGGCACAGCTCCCTCACATGGCTGCTGGTCTCCACTGCATAGCTTGGTGTCCTCACAGCACCATGGCTCTGCCAGAGCAAACCATCCATGAGTCCACGGTGGAGACCGAGATGCTGATGACCCAATCCGAGGAGCCACCGCTTTGCCATGTACTGCGGGTCCCGGGGGCAGTGCTCACTGGGGCCTCTCAGGCTGGCTACCAGTCAGTCTGAGTCTCCCACCACAGGTGGGGAAATAAGTGAAAGGGCATTTGAGAAGTGAGTGTGCAAGGCCACATATGAGACTGTGGCTGGGGTGTGAAGCCAGTGATACCTGTTCTTCAGGCCCATGTTCCTCTCCAATCAACAATGAAGGGTGAATTTATGGTAAATTTTGATGGATTTATGTAAGTAACTTCCTAAAACCAAGAAATTCTTTGGGGGAAACATTGATCATGGGGTGGACATGCTGAATGAGAGGTCTTTTTTTTTTTTGGATCAACACTTCATTTTATTATGGCTGAAATTATGCTTTTCACCTGAGGCTTTGCCTGAGTGTCCCCCATTTTTAAAACATTTTCCTTAACTTGATGGGTGATTTAATTTCTCTTATATAGACATAAGATGTGGATCCTAGTTTTGTTTTAAGAAATATAACCACAAAACTGAGTTTACAGAATCCTAAAATGATCACCCAGGCTACTGGTCAGTCTAATGATCATATAGGCTCAATTTGAGCTGCCATAGCACAGTGTTATGGACTGAGTGGCTGAACTGGAGGAATTTGTTTCTCATAGGTCTTGAGGCTGGAGACAAGGGACAGTTGATTTGGTTCTCCACCAAAAGCCTTCCCTCCATGTCTTCATGGGGCGCTTTCTGTAGGCCCACTAGTCCCATCGTGTGGCTCCAGCTTCATGACTTCATCCAAATCTAACCACCTCCCAAAGGCCTCAGGTCTTAATTCCATGACCCCAAGGGTTTGGGATCTAGCATGTGGATTCCTGGCGCATGAGCAGTTAATAAAAATTACACACGCTCCCTGACTCAGTACATTACCCATTACTACATCTATTATTATAATGAAAGAGACAAGTTAATCAGCTTATAACAAGGTCTATTTGACGCATGGTTTTAGAAGTTTTAGCCCATGTGGGTGGACCTTGTTGCTTTTGTGCATTATGGTGGGGAATGGTGAAATCTTCTCATCTTGTGGTAGGGAAATGAAGAGAGGAGTGGAAAGAGACCAAGGTTCCAGAGTCCTTTGGGAGGGCTCAGGGCAGTGACCTCTAACTTCCAAGCAGGCCCCACCTCTTAAAATTCCTACCTCCTCCCAGTGATGACATGCTGGGGGCCCAGAACTTAGCAGCTGGCCTCCAGGGAACATTGAGATTAAAAGTATAGCACTCCGTAGCTTCCTGCTGGAAATGTATCTTACCAAAATAAAAGCAGCAATGTTTCAGAATGTAAGTGTGAGGGTTTTTATCACAGGCATTCTAGGTATCACAGACATTGGAAGCCACTTTACTGGCCACAGATGAGCTGAATGAAGTCAGGGACTTCTATGGGAAGGGATTAGATGCAACTGCTACACATGACAACCCAGAGGGACAGGTGTTGTGGCATGTTATAAAGTTTAAAAAGAACACTGTAAAAAAACGTGTGCTGTGGGCTGGGGATTTAGCTCAGTGGCACAAGCACCTGCCTGACAAGTGTGAGGTCATGAGTTCGATCCCTAGTAACAAAAAAAAAAAGTTTTTGTTTCTGTCTAAAAGAAAACTGTGTGTGCATGTGTGAATCTGGAGCAGGCTTTTCCTCTAGACAGAGTATTCTTTTGAATATATCACAGGATGTATGGCTTTTCATCGCTGGGACAAACACGTGAGGAGCCAACCCAAAGCGTAGAATGATCTGCTGTGGCCCACGCTTTCACGGGCCAGTCCAGGGCTGCTGGTTCTGCTGCTATGGGCCTGCGGTGAGGTGGAAGGGTGCAGCGAAGCAGAGCTGCTCACCTCATGGAGGTCTGGAAGCACAGAGGGCAAGGAAGCCAAAGAGAAAGGCGCCCCAAAGATGTAGCCCCCATGACTTCACGCTTCCACTAAGCCCCGCTTCCTCCGTCTCCCTCACTTCCTGATAATGCCATCAATGTGATCTTAGCGATGCATGAAGCCACAGATGCAGTTAAGAGGCACGGGTCCATTCACCTTCTGAAGGTCCCACTTCTGGACACAAAACTTCTGGGGGGTATTTTAGGGCCCAAACCATACCAGGGGGTTTGTAATAGAAGAAAAAAAAAAGTAGGGGCTATCTGACATACCACACAAATCCATCCTTTGGCTAGTTCATTAAAACCTCAGTGCATGTGAATATATCTGCCTACCTTAGGGGAAAATACCCTGAGTTTTCCTATGGACATCACAGCTGGAGAGGGTTGCCCTTCCTGGTGCCTGAAAGGAAGAAGCTGAAACCTCCCTGAAGGAAGGCTGTGAAATAACTCTCCCCAGGGGGCTGCTATCAGCCCCCCACACAGACAAATGGGTGATGTCTTTTAAAAGGCAACAGATGAGGCCCTAATGCGCAGCTTTCACCGCTCACACTTGTGGGGAGAGAGGCCGCTGCAGATGCCGGCAGATTGGGGTGTGGGGTAGGTGTTCCTGCGGCCCCTTGTGTGCACTTAGCCCATGCTCATCTCTCAGGGAATATTGATCAGAAGTGCTCACCTCTCCATCCCAGGAACATAATGCAGCCTGTAAGTATTCACGGAAAAAGCTTTCCTTGGCCAGGCTATTTTCTGAAGTCAAAAAGATCCTTTCAGGATCTGTAATAGCAAGCCCTTCCCTCTTCACACCGTTGGCAAAAAGCACACTGCTGAGCTCAGACTCCAGAACCCCTCACCAAGGCAGGAGCTGAGTGGGACCTATTCACACAGCCCGGCCTCTGTCACTGGCAGCAACCACATAATGGGGTGGGGGGAAGATTAAAAGTCACACATGTCAAGAAACATGGGAAGGACACTTTGATTCCACAATTACCTATTTATCTGCTGCTTTTCTTAAAATAATGTTTTAAACAGAATTTCCAATTACATCTGTAGCAAAGCCTGATATCTAAGGCAGCACATCTTGTGTAGATATTGAAAAAAATCCAATTAGTGTTTTTCACATCTGATGTGGTAAAAAAGAAAGGATGCTTCCTGGTTTCTGACTTTTGTTCTATAAAAGGCAGACCCTTCCAGACAAAAAAAAAATCTCCCCACTCATCTACCTATGAATGATAGATCATTCATCCATCACTTAGCTCTGATTAACTGTTCAATTAACTCGCAGTGGTAGGACTGAACCCAGGGCCTTGTGCACGCCAGGTAAGTGCATTGTGAAGGCAAATACTCCTCACCGTGACTACTTATCCTGAGACCCTTATTCTCATCCAGCTTAAGGGATGTAGGTAGTGCAAATGTTTTCAATTTCTAATTCTAACAATAACAAAAAGAAGCAAGTTCTCTCTCTCTCGCTCTCCAGAAAGACTCTTGCTCCCTGCCGAGGCTGGGCTGGGGGCAGGGAAGGATATCTTCATGTGCCAACCCCTGCGTCACTGTCACCAGCCAGTGTCCAGTCCCAAGGTCTGGAGGGGATGGGAGCTCCCACAGTGGCACGGGAACCCCACCAGGGGCTTCAGATACAAGTCCCATTCGCTGTGCTTAGGGTGCCTGTTGCTGCTGCTTCTGCTGCAGGGCCCGACAGGATGCTGCGCTCCGAGGCAACACACACTCTCGAGCAGGCCACAGTGAGGGCTTGACAAGCAGGTTGGCCCTGAGGGTGGAGTGCAGTGACCTTCCAGAGCTGCGGCTTACCTGGGCACAGGGCTTTGCCTCCAGCTCTACTCTTCAGGAAAGACAGAGCACACTGTCCTTCAGCAAGGCCCTGCTCAGGGCTTCTGGCTCAGACGGTGCAGTCTGGCCAGGCGAGTGAGAGTCCTGGGAAAGCCTCCCAGTGCGAGCACCCTGCCTGTGCTGTGCTAGTCCTCGAAGCTTCAGGGACACTTTTACAATGGCCAAAAGGGGTAAGGAAATGACACATTCAACAAATAGGCTAGGAACTGGTGAGGAGCAGGGACGGGGGGGGGGGCACCGAGGGGCAAGGAGCGAGGCTCCTGCCTGGAGCAGCACTTTTAGCCATGTGAACCCAGACAGCTGACAGCTTTCGGCCTTGGTGCTGTTAGCACCTGAGGAAGCCAAATATGCACGGATGAAACTCACTCTGTGCTCCACTTCTACAGCATTCATAGTTTGGTTTGGAAAGTGAAATTCAGTCAAATCTATGCCCATTTATAGAAGAGCAATGCAACGAGTGCACTTCGACATAAATTATTTAAAGAATCAAAGAGACCATAGCTTAGACACAAGCAAGGCATCCCACGCTTGTGCCGATGCATGCGAAGTGGACAGCACCATGGCCATGGCTCCCCATGGGAAGATGATTAACTCTGACCTTTCCCTGGGACACTTACGGAATCTTACTATGGCCAGGGCGTAACTTGGGAGTGTTTTTGCATTAAATTCTTGCACCAGGCAAAGACCAAGGTGTATCTACGACAGCACTGCTTATGGCAATGGTTCTTTGGGGGTCACTTCGAGTTCAGTTCTTTTGGAAACTGTTGTTACATGATAGGGCCCGGGGTTTGACGTGTGATCTGAAGATGACCTGGTCCCCTACAGGAAGCAGGTATCATGCAGGAAACCCTCTTTCTCTGCTGTAGGAAAGCTTCTTAACAGGCTTTTGTAACAATAGCCTTTGAATTCTAGGCAACCAGATCTGACAAGCACTGCAGAATTGGCCCAAGGGATGCCCTGGACTCCTCCCCAGATGCATTGCTAGTGAAAGGCAGGAGACAGTCCCAAAGAGCCCCTCCGTCAAGGAATGCTCCCTAGCCCCAACTCTGAGGCCCCACTTCCCTGAGCACCAGAGTGTCCAGGCTCAGGCTCCCCACTTCATCTGCAGCTGTGCCCTCTGGATAGTTAAGGAAGGTGGGGCTAGGGTAACAGAACTGGAGGCACAGGGTTGGGGGCTCCAGCTTCCTGCACAAGATGGTCTGTGCTGGGAACCACTGCTTCACGGAGCCCCCATGTGTCCCAGTGAGCTTCCTACAGGGATCAAAATCTTATAAGCATGACATCCCCATGTGTGCTGGCTTTGCCTGTCCATCAGAAGTGAAAGGCCAATTGGTTCAAATCCCATGGGACTTCCAGGAACCTTTGGCCATTCCCCTCAGGTAATTGATCCATCTTGAAAGTCACAGGTACTCAATGAACGTTTGCAAAGTGGATGAGCGAATGACTTTACAAACGGCTGCCCAGTGTAGTGAGCGTCCCGACACTGTCTAGAGGCAATGACTGGGGCCAGCCTGCAGCACTGCGGCCGGTGTCCTGAGGCAGTTGTGCCAGCAGGACACCATGTCACTGCTCGCCTCTCAGGACTTACAAGCCCCATGGGCCTCCTGCTCACTGGGCACATGGTCTGGACCATGAGAAGGTGGTCGGCACAAGGGGACTGGGGGGTGTGGGGAGAGGCGGTGACACTGGGCTCTGGGTGGTGACACCAGACTGGGGCCAGCTCTTAGCAGTCCCATCAGGAACCACGGGGTCAGTTTTGCTTATGTGTGTGAACTTCCCTCTCCTGGTACCAGATACCATGTTGGACATATATAGGGTCTCTGGTTTAAAAACCATTTTTGAACAATGGTATCCAACAAAAACACAAACCGCCTTTTGAATTAGATGCCAGGGTAAACTTTATTTTCCTACAAACTATGAGGCCGACAGGAACATACAGCACCTTATGTGCTGCATCTCCACTTACTAAATCATCACAGTCAGAACTGAAGGGGGAAGACAGTGAAGTGGAGAACCAGGTGGCATCAGCAGTGAGCCATGTACTGTCCCAGAGCACAGCTCTCTTTGTGGAGTGTATCCTGTATCACACGCGCACATACGTACACGCACACTTGTGTCTGCAGGTGTGTTAGCTGAGAAGGTCTCTACCACCTCAGAACTTACTAGAGGTGTGGGACGGTAGGGAAATCCAATAAAACAAAAATTAAATGACACACTGTAACTTAATTTACCATATTTATCAAATTGTCCCCTATTTACATGTACTAAACACTGCAGATCTGAGAACACAGGGAACATTCCTCAATGTGCATGTCATACATAGGCATGGAGCATAGCCACAGCGATGGTTGCTTCGTGCTGAATGTCCCCTTCGGTAGATATAAACCACTCAGCTCCACACAGGATGTCACAGGAAGTTTCAAAGGATTTAGGAACCTCCTCTTGCAACAAGCAGATCAGGTCACTGGTGGGTGGTGGCGGTGCTGGGGTTGACAGGGACTTGCATGGGTCTCCGGATCTGTGTGCCCTCTTGTGTGTAAGGTTAAGGGCCCAGGGAACAACTCACCTCACAAGGTAGTGGGGCCCACCTGCAGTTCCTTGGAGCTGTGCACTGAAGACGTGTGCAATGGCTGCTCGCCTGGGTCACATTTCTTCATGCTCAAGGCTTGGTTACTTTTAAAAAGTCATCATTTGTGGAATTACTAATTTTTTTATACAAAAACTGATCAGTGAGATTTTACACACACAGCTTTGCTCTGATGGAAGCCTGAAAACCAGCGTGTGGGGTTGGGGAAAGAGCCCCCCTGTCTGAGGCCACGTGTGCCTCTCTATCTGAGGCCAGTGAGGGCCACTGTGTGTGCAGATGCCGAATGCTCCCCAGGAGGTGGTGTGTCAGCATTGTGGCTGGGAGGGGCCAAGTGACCCTGGCAATTTTGCTAAAAGGCATTTATTACAAAAACACAATATTTGCTTTTCTAACTGGAAAAAAGATCTTCATTACTTCAATTTTCCACCCCAAATAACAAAAACGACCAAGTCACATGTTTCAAACAACATGGCTGCCAGACTCCCGGCTTCACATTCTGCCTCCAAACCAAAACTGCTCCTTCGATGCCAGACTGGACTCCAGGACTAGGGCTGCGGCTGTCATCAGGATTACACAGAGGCTGAGTTCTTTGCTATTTGGAATTGCATTTTCTACTCCCAGGTCAAGAGTCCAATTCCAGAGCATCTGTGTTGGCACCTGGAGCAGAGCAGACCTGGTCACCTGCCAACATCCTCAGAACATAGCCCAGAGTGATGATGGTCAGTGGTCACCTGGAATGCCATCTTGAGTGGGACATTGCCATCTTCAGGCCTGGATAGCCCTGCCTACAAGGTCTGCCTTCTGACAGGGACGCCACTCAGTCTTTTCTCACATCTCAGATCACCCACGCCTGGCTCCCAAGCTGCCCTTGTCCTGCATGAGTCACTGTATGCCAAAGAAACACTACAGCTGCTGGGAACCTGGCCCGGCAGGCAACGTGCAGGTGTGTGCAGGGCAGCGGTGGGACAGGGACGGGGCCCAAGGCCTGTATCCCGGGATGCTTGCTTTGGTGTTTGAGGAGCTGAGCTGCACTGTGGCCAGCAACTGTCCTTGTCCTGCAGGAGCTGGTCACCTGCCAACATCCTTACGAGGACCTGGATTTCTAGTGAGCTCAGGGTGCTCTGGGACAGGAACATGAATGTGACATAATCCTGCTGTGCTAGAGGCTACAAGCACCAGGTGGAAGTGGTAAATCTCCCTGGGAAGGACCCCACGGAGAGCCATTGTCACCAGGATGAAATTTCTGAGTAAATTATGATCCTAACATGTGAAGGGGAAATCCTCACATGGAAAATTTTGCCCACAGTAACTGAACTTCATCAGCCCCTCTGGGATGGGTGGTCGCATTTCTGAATGGGGCATCAACTGCCCTCCTTGGGATCATTCTCATGCCCATGGCAGCCACTTGTCTCAGGTTGTTGTTGCCTTTTTTTCTTCTTTGGAATTCAGAAGTTTGTGAAGACACAGCCCCGTCTGGAAGTTCCATGTGACCTTTCTGAGGTCTGCATGCAGCCACATCTGCTGGGAGCTCCAGGTCTGGGAGTTCAGGGTATCTGCCTGTTTTCTCGATAGCAGGGCTCTCCCAGGGTGGCACTTGGAGTGGGGGCCACAGTACCTGCAGAGGACCGATATTGGCTTGTGGCAGTTGCCAGAGGTCCTGTGCTAGACAGAAAGGGAAGCTGTTTGATGACCTCTCCTGCAGCCCATGCAGTGCCTGCACAGCACTCTGTGGACCGAATCAGCCTGCAAATGCCTGTCCTGCTGGCCTTTGCCCTGGCTTTCCCTGCAGCCTAACAGAAGCAGTGAAGTTTTCCAGGCAATTGGGAAGGACGGCATGGAGAGAGAAGGCATCTGAAGACAGCGAGAAGAAGGGGCAGGAAGCAGTGCTGGGCCGATGGCAGAGCCAGTGAGACTTCCCAGAAGCACGCGGCCCAGCCGTGTCTCTGGATCCCAGTGTGTTTACAGATGCTATTTTACACCCTGAGCTGCTACTTCTATTCCCCAAGGGGCTGCGACAAGAGGTCAGGACTGAATTGCTTGTCTGAATGAGTCTGGATGAACGCGCAGCTATTGGGCACCGAGAGAAACAGAATAAAATTAAAACGCTGCTCTATACCCTGGAGGCCAGGCCGGGGGTGCCAGGGCCCAGGGGGGTTCAGGAATGCTGCTGCAATACCTGGCCTCGGTTGCCAGCCCCGTCCCCCAGGACCCCGTGATGAGTGCATGGTTTCATCACCTCCCTCCTGAGTGGTCCCTCTGCTGGGGACTGGGGTATAGGGCTCCCAGCTCCTCGAGGCCCCAGCTCCAAACTCATTCCAGGAGGATGAGCATCTGCAGACAGTGTCAACACCCCCCATCCCTCTCATTTCTAGGGCACAGCCTGAATCAAGGCTCCAACCTTGCCTGGGCTGCCGCCTCCATGGGTATTCTCCACTCTGGCTCCAATTGAGGCTGGGGGAGGCCAGATGGACAGGGCTTAGGTGATTTCAGAGGGAGACACCTTCCTGCAGGCAGGAGGCCCTGGGTTCCACACCCAGTGCCATGAGGAAAAATGAAAAAACCAGGTGGCTCTGGACCTTTCAACGGTCTCTCAGCATTGTGGCTGTAGGTGTGAGTGAGTGACCCTAGCCTGCGGGCCGAAGGGGAAATGCACGGGACTTAACCCCAGAAAACACCCAACTTGTGCCCAACCCACTGCTGGCATCAGGGCAGATGGTTCAGAGACACGGAGGAAGGGCAGAACCTTTACTCTGTACCTTGCCCCATGCTGTGACCACCCACAGGGACAGGCAAGGCCAGCAGTATCCCTCAACCAGGTGGACATGATGCTGCAGTGAAGCCCCAGGCTTCTGAAGGCAGGGTACTGGCTGGGGTGAAAGGCAAAGCCACTCTGGAGCCAGGCAATAGCTGGTGCCACCACACCCCAAGGACTAGCCCAACCTCTTCCCTGGCGTATCCAGGCCCAGGTCCATGATTCCTATGTGTCCCTTGCGCCTGGGATGGGGGGGCAGGGAGCACGGCTCAGGGCTGGGGTGGGACACAGGGAGCACTGAGGGGCCTGTGAGCAGAAGCCTTTGCACTGTGGACGCCCTGTGGGGGTGACACAGCCCTGTTCTCCCCGACCCACTGAGAGCTCCTAAGCCTTTGGGCCAACCTCAGAGCCTGGTAGGGTACAGTGAGGGGCCAGGCAGAGTGACAGCATGGGATGCACAGGGTTAGAACTGGCACTTGGACCAGCCTTGGGCCTGGACTCTAGTGTCCTGCTGGGGCGACCTGGTGGGCACAACACTCACCCAGCTTTCTCCTTCAAGTGGCAGCGCCACTATTTCCCATACAGCTCCTCATGCCCAGGAAGTCTGTGTGCCTTGCTTTTCAGCCAGCTATACCAATGGGCTGCTGTCCACTGCAGACCACAGGCAGGGCTGGACCCCTGGCCCAACATTGGAAGCCCAGGCCCAAGGTCACACCTGCTCCAGCGACCTGCCTTATGGATCCTAGACTAGTTTTCCACCTTCTGTCCCCCAGCATTTGTCTGCTTCTCCACTCTAGCTGGTCCCCTTACCCTCAAAGCTGGCTCTCCTGGCTGGAGGCCACATGTGCCCCACCCTATCGGCCTATTCCCAGTCCTTTTCCTCTGGGGATGTGCAACACAAAAGGGGGTGGCCCCATGCCATTGGGATCCCTGCAGCCCCGCACACAAAGGGTGGCAACAAAGATGTTTCCTGGGTGGCAGGTGCTGGTGTCAGGTTCCGCAGGGTACACAAGCAGGAGAGAGCAGGTGAGGTGGGCACAGGGCAGAGCAGGCAGGGCCTGGCAAGCAGCCATGCTGGCGGCAGAGAAGCCTGTGGGGCGTCACCCCTTCCCCAAGTGGGTGGCTGGGCAGATCTGAGGAAGTAGCAGGCTTACCTGACTCAGGTACCGTAACAAGGCCTCTCTGAATTCTAATCTGCAAGGAAAGAGCATAAATCCAGTGAATATGAGCTTGCCCAACTGGCTGGTGCAGAACCTTCAGGAGCCTAGGATGACCCCAGGGCAGACCCTGCAGAAGCCCAAGACGATGCCAGGGATGCAGCCAGGGTCTTTTCCCAGTGCCCAAGCTCTCCTGACAGATTCCATCCCAATCAGGGTCACAGATAAAGAGGTTTTCAGCCAAGTATTTGGGACTCAAAGGAAGGCCTGGAAAACCGCTGAATGCCCTGGGCTGCTTGCAGGTTTCTGAACTGTGCAGAGTGTGTCAGCCCACGCTGGGATCCCTGGCTGCAGCACACAGGGAGGTGACTGTGTGGTACAGTCAGATTATGAGCTCACTCTCAGCCCAGGGAGCAGGGTCTCAGTGTCTCTATACAACATGACAGGTGTCTCCTCTCCGTACCTCTACTCCACTTTATGTCACTGCAGAGCTTCCTAGCTGAGGCACCCCCTTTTTGAGGGGCATTTTATCTCAACCCCAACTCTCTGGAATGTAGTGTCACCTTGCAGTCTGGACAGAGACTACCCATCAGTGACATGGACTGATGTCCGTATGGCTATAGCTGGAAATGGGCCTTCTGCAGCCCCTTTGCAGGGCCTGGCATGGGGCCAGTCTGGCATCCAGCTGTGGTCCAGGATGCTGGGGGCTGGAGAGGCCCAGTCTCTTGGTAGGGTCTCCTGAAGACACAAGCACCTCTGTGATGACATTTCCAATCCCCTGACATGCACTCAGCACTGTGGCCCTGAAGGGAGACTGCCCAGGGCTAGGAGTTCCAGTAACACTGGACCCCAGATGACCCGGGGCTTTCCGTGTTCCCTGACTAGTGCCGACCATGCACAATGCTGCTCCACGTGACCCAAGCTGCTTTGGATGGAGCTGGTGGCAGGCAGCAGACTGGGATCTCTGGCTGATGGGTCCCCAAGGTCCTCCTCCAGGGGAGGGGCTTCTGCTTTTTTAAAGCACCACACTGTGCACACCCTCCCAAGTGCACTGGGGTGGCTGGGACCAGGGGCTCCTTGACCTAGCTCCCTGCAGCCCCAGCCTGGCTGTGCTATGCACCCAGACCCTGATTGGTGGACACCGAGAAGGCAGATGGTGCGCTGACAATGGAGGACTTGTTTGTAATTGCTGATGAGGAAGGGCCGCTCCTCTCCCAAGTGTCCCCAGACGCAGCCTGGTGTGGTGTGCTGGGCCACAAAGAAGGGCTCAGCAACTGCCAGGCCACGGCTTCGGACAGAGATGTGAGGCAGAGGCAGCTGGTGCTCCAGTGTCGCCTGGCCTTGACATACAGGCAGCACTCCTGCAGGGTGGGGTCCCAGGCACCAGGACGGGGAGACTGTCCACTTCCCACACATCTCTAGGGCGCAGTGCAAAGCTGTAGCTACCCTGTGCACCCCTAGAGAAGCAGATAGAACAAGACCGGAGGCACGTGGCACCTGAGAACAGGGGAGTGTCTCCAAGCACAGCTCTTCCATCTTTTCATCAGCTGGGCACAGATATGCACCAGATACAGTGCAGGCTCTGTGCCATCCCCGTGAAGGAAGCAAGCAGCAGCTCTGCTTTGGGCTCTGGCAGATGGCAAGGAGTTACACTTACAGTTCAGGCAGAAATGCTTTCTACGTAAACTCAAACTCCATGACTATAAAGGAACACACAGTCTCATGGTGCTCCTGGAGATGGGGACACTTCCCATAGGATCCAGGCTGGGTGCTAATGGGAAAAACAAAGTTGAGAGACACTGGGTTCCAAGGCTGTGTGTGTCCCGAAGGTGATGTCACTCTTGACCTCAGTGTTAGGTGCTGGGAGAACAGGGGAGACTCCAAGGCTTTCACTCTGATGCTCAACCCATTGTGCATCTGGAGGACCCAGCAGTCACTTTCCAGAAAGGTGCTCTTTGGGCCTGGTGCATGATGCCTTTGATGCCCTGGATATGGAGACCCAGGGAATAACAGGCCCGGTGGAGATGGGCTGTGCCCTCGTAGGTCTGCCTGGCAAATGCTCTGAGACCTGTGAGTCTTCCTGGTGCCTTTTCTCCAGCTGTGCTCACTGGCACAACAGAGGAGCAAGGTGAGAAGCAAACTTCCTGACTTGGAGGAAAGCCTGCCGAGGATGGCCACCCAGGTTAATGCTGAGCAGGGTCAGACAGAAGAGTGTGGTCCAGAGTATTGAGGAAGGATGCTGACTTGGGCTGGCACAGGCACGGGGAGACACCCCAACCAGGGTGGCAGTTACTCCCAGTGCTCACTGTCGTAGCAGAAGGCAGGCAGGCGGAGCAGGACCAGAGCTGCCTGAGATGTTCAGAGCCTTGGAATGGCTTGGGGAGGAACCTGGTGGTGGGTGACCCTGCACATGCAGCCACACTGGTGGGGCCAGGGATGCCAGCCTAATGAACATCTCCAAAGGCCTGGGGATGGCTTCCGGGCTTCCAGTTGGGCAATAGTGGCTTCTGGTGGGCTGGCCCTGGCTCTGGGCTTGGTTTCCTCTGTTTGGTCACTGACCTTGTCCATCAGCTCTGCTTCTGCAGCACAAAACTAGGGAAGCTGGACCACCAGGAAGGAAGAGAATAGGGGACAGGTAACAGCCTGTTTGTGCGCTGATGCAACATTGAGAGTAGTGGCTGTTCATGGGGAAACATTTTCACACTTTTCTCTTTCCTTTCCCCACCTGTAATGTACTTTTAAGACACATGATTACATTTGAGCCCAGTGTGGTAGCAACACCTGTAATCCCAGCACTTGAAGGCTGAAGCAGGAGGACCAGTACAAATTTGAGACCAGCCTGAGATACACTGTGAATTTAAGGCCAGCCTGAACACAGGTTACATGAAACTTTGTCTCACATAACCAAAGTGCTGTGACTGAATGACACATTTAAAACAAGGATCTTAGTGTCAGCCTTCTCAGCAGGCTGCATGTGTGAGCGGAGAGGTGTGTAGACCCTCTCAGCTCACACAAAGCACAAGTGCCAAGCTTTTAGTTCTGTGGCCATGGCAGGTGCCCATGTCATCAGACCAAAGCCACCCCAGCGAGTGGCAGGGCTGTGCCCAACAGCCCCAAGGAGAAGACAGTCCTAATGTCTCAAGGATGGAGGACAACGTATGACACCTGCTGCAACATGGGTGAGCCTTGAGAATGTGCTAGGGGACCTTGGTCACCAAAGTCACAGGCTGCAAAATTTACTCCTACAAAATGCCCAGAACAGGTGCAGTGAAGAGACAAAAGTGGATTGGTGGTGACCCAGGATTGGGGATGGCTGGGGGAATGGGGCTGAGTGGAGCGGATGTGGTTCTTAGTTGGAAATGTCTTAGAAGGGGGCTGGTGGAGGTGGAGGTCTTGATGTACACTGGGGTGAGGTCCCATCCAGTCACGTGCTGTCAGTGCCTGCAGCAGTGCAGGCCAAGACCTCTCCTCCAGGCCGCTGCTACCACAGAGGCCAAAGGGAGCTTTCAGAGTGGGCTGAGCACATGGCCCCACAGCTGCCACAGGTGCCCGGCTTGTTAGGGCACCAGCCTGAAGCCCCTCCCTGCTACTTCGCGCTCCCTGAATGTGCCGGGAAGCTGCATCTGTGCCCTGTCCTTGGCTCCTCGCTGACCTCCTTCTCTTCTTGGACCTTCCTCAGCCCCATTTAAAATGCACTTCTGCCCCATGTGCCTGCTCAGGCCCTGCCCTTGCCACAGTAGACTTTTTCGCCTTCCCCACCTGGGAAGCTATGTCCACAGCTGTGGGGAACGACTGCTTGAAGGCCCGACTCGCGGGCTGTGCAGGGCATTCTGTGACTCCAGGTCTCAGCACCCAGCCATGGTATAGCAGAGGCAGCCCAGGGGCGGAGGCCTCCCTCTCCCTTCTGTGGAGTCCTTTGCTTCGGACTGCCATTCAACTCTGCCCATGGGTATATACTGCCTGCCTGGATGTGGCCCAGCTGGTTCGGCCAGCGTAGCTGCACTGTCTCTCCTGGGGCAATGCATTCAGGGACAGCGGCTCTGGTACCCCAAGGTCAGTAGAGCAGGACCCTCACAGATCAGCCCATCCTGCTCGGGAGTATGGATATCACAGCTGCACAAGCACAGGGTGACTCCGGTGTGGGGTACAGTTAGGCAAAATATGTCCCTTGCATTGGGATCCCATTGCCTCAGGTTCTGCTCTGGGCCTGTCCCGGTCTCTTGCATCTGTCTCCCCATTGGGAAAGCACTTGCCACTGAGCGGGACCCTTAGCCCTGGCCTCACATCCTCTCAGGGACTAAAGAGAGCTTTCCTTTCCCGTGCTCTCTGCTCCCAGGCAGAAGCGCTGCAGAGAAACAAATTCCCACCATGTGCACGGGGTAGATTCTCTCTCTTGTCCCCCTCCCTTCCTTTTACCTTTCCTTCTTGCAGCAAAACTGAGGGGCACATTGCCCATCTTTAAGAATTTGTTTTCCTCTCTTGCCTTTTGTGGGAATTTGAAGAGAAAATGAACCACCCAGCTTTTCTCTTTGCTGCGCTACTCACGGGTCTGGTCCTGGCTCTCCCACCTCAGCTCTCCAGAAAAGCATCCGGTAAAATAACTTCCTTCTCTCCACCCGCAGGCTTAGGTGCCAAGGAAAAGCTTCTGTGCGGCCTCTGCTCTGGTTGCTAAACAGAAATGTGAGCAAAACCATTGCGTCTTCCAGGAACCCTGCAGCTGCAGCTGCACTCAGACAACCTTCTGGGCCAGGCGACACTGGGCCATCATGTGGCCCACAAGGATTGTGACCTGGGCATCAGGAGCTCCAGCTTCCCCTCAGCTCTCAAGGTTATTTCAAATGAGCTTTAATTAAGACTCATTTCCAAAAACCACCTCCGAGGAAAATTCCTGGTACCTGCAGCCATCTCCTGGCAACTGTCCTGGTGTCCCCAGAGCTGTAATTAGCAGCCGAGTAGGAGGAAGATGCCACCTGCCCTCCAGCCCTGCACGGCTGGGGTCGGGACTGTGGACACAGCCATGAGAGGGCCACCGCACCTTCCGGCACACCAGAAGCAGGTGTGCTGGATATGGCCCCTTCTTGCTCTGGGACTGCATGGCCCAACCTCAGCCCAGTCCCGGCCACAGCTGGCGGGGCTCTAGCAGGCAGCTCTTGCTCTCTGCTTGCTCTCTCCACACTTCCTATCCTCCTCCTCCTCCTCCTCCTCCTACTACTACTACTTCATCAGCACTACTTTTAATTTTTTTCTCATACAGGGTCTTGCTAAGTAGCCAAGTTCTCCAGGCTAGGCCTGAACTCCCAATCTTCCTGCCTCAGCCTTTCGGAGTGCTGGGATCAGGCAAGTTGCTCCTTGCTCTTATTCTTGTCTGTAGGCTCCCAGGCATCTTGGTTCTTAGCTGCTGAGTGGCACATTCAAATCCCCTGGCAGGATGACTGGTGGATGCTTTTGTACACATGAGTACATTGCTACCTCTCCCAGAGTCACAAGGCAGGTGGCACAGCCCCTCTGAGGGGACCCTCTACCCCTAGTTAACCCAAGCCACCCCAAGCTAACCCATCACCATAGTGATGGCTACAGCTATAGAATCTGGGTTGATTAACAAGTGGCCCAATGGCTCCTAGTAGCAGCTCTTCTCCAATAAGGCTCCCTTCTCTTCAGGCCTACATGAGGCCCCTGAAGTCCTCTGTGTCACCTCAAGTCCTTAGGCCCATCTTGCACAGCGGCAGCTACTGGTGTGAGGGAGCCAACTCAGAGACAAGCAGCAGCATTGTGGGCCCACAGATCACATGGAAAAAGTGTCCATCTCACTTTTTTGTCCCAGACCAGACCCAGAGGACACCAAGAGTCTTTTAAAAGGATGGAGGGATGAATAAGCAGAAGGCAGACCGCTATGGGCAGTGAGGCCAACAAGGGACCTTCCTCCTAGCGCTGCCTGCAGAAGCTTCTCACATTGTCTCAGTTCCTCATGACCAGGCTGCCCGATCAGGTCTGGCCATGGTGCTCACCACAGGCCCACTTTCTCCAACAGATGGGAGGGGAGGGGACAGTGGATGCACAACTACAGGTGTCTGCTTTCTGTCTTGCACGAGGCCCCGCAGGCCATGTCTGGAGACACCTGTACCACTCACAGAACAGGTGCTTTTTTCCATGCCCTCTGGCTGCAAGTGTCATCCTCTGCAGAATTTGCTGGGGGTAAAGACTCAGGTCCACTGAGCACAGTAAGCTGGCCTTAGGATGGAGCCACATAGCCTGCTGCACACCGCATACTGAGGACACTGCAGTGCAGGAATTCCAGAGCACCGTGCAGCGAGGCAACAGGGTGAGGGTGTAAAAACTTTCTATTAATGCTTTGGCATGAAGCAACAGCAATACTCTTTTTAAGAGTAAAGCAAAAGCAGCTAACACTGAGCTTGATACGTGGATGGAAGATGTGGGCTGGGGCCAACAGGAAGGAGAGCGTCCTGTGGGATGTGAGCTGTCCATGGAGCTTTGGGGACACTGGCCAGCAACAGCCATGTGGGCTGCAGGCACAAGGGGCTGCTTGTGAGATCTGAAATTGCTGGTGATGTCTGAGAACCTGTATTTAAGGAAAAGGTCTGAATTTTCTGAATGGAGTCCCCTGGTGCAAGCCTGGCCTTTACTAAGAATGAGAGGCTGGCAGCCTGCGCTCTGACCATGGGATTGGACTGAGGAGAGTGAGGTGTCCAGGATCCTTGGCTGTTGCTTCATGGTGAGGTCTTCAGCCCAGTCAGTTCATGTGAAGGGTGATGCCTGAGTTTCTTGGGGTCCCTTCCAGCTCTATTTCAAGTAAGTAGGGATACTATGAGCAGTATACCAAGCTCCTCTGCCTCGGTCAGGGAGGTAACCCTGCAGGAGGGGCCTCAGGTGGGACCCTTTCGCATGGGACCCTAACAGGAACTGGTTTTGGAGAGCAGGGTGAGGGTTTACCTTATCTGCTTTTGGGGTTGAGTTGATTATTCACCGACCAGGGACAGAGCCAACAGGCTGGGCCTGTCAGGACCAGGGTACGAGGACATGCTGCCACATCCCAGGTGACACTGTGGAGGACATGGCAGGTTGCGTGGTGTTGGTGTGACCACTCCAGGCTGAGGCTGCTGAGGACCAGCCTGTGGCCCCTGCCCACAGTCACTTTGGGACCAGTGTGTGACACGGGAGCTTCTGTCTGCAGCTTTTCTTCTTGCTCTCTTCTTCCTCTTTCTTCTTCCTCTTTTCTTTTCTTTTTGTTTTTTCTTTCTTTTTTTTTTTTTTTTTTGGTGATACTGGGGATCAGACCCAGGACTTTCATACTGGCCTACAGCTCCAGTCCTTTTTTAAATTTTGAGATAGGGTCTTACTAAGTCACTAAGTTGTCCTGGCTGAGTTTGAACTTGTGATCCTCCTGCCTTAGCCACTTAGGATACTGAGTGCCATCATGCCCGGGTTTATCTGCAGCTTTTGTCAGATTTTATCGGCTACCAAAACTTCCCCAGTGACAACAGGCAGATTCTTTGGTAAAGTTCTACAAATACTAGGATATTCTGCTGTAGGAAAGAACCACAGCAGACTTGTATATGAGGCAGATGAAGGCAATCCTCCTTGAGACAGCCAGCGCAGGAGGGCAGAGATGGAAGTCTGCACTTGGGGACAATGAAAGAGTGGTGGCAGCATCTCCAGCTGACTCAGACTAATCTGCTTTAAACCTTGAACATGTCCTGTATTGACATGGCAGTACTGGATGGGGCAGGTGAGGCTCTGAATCCTGTGGCCCCTGCGACTGAGCCTACACAAGGGGAGGCTTTGCCCATTAGGCCTTGGAAACCATCAGCATTGGTATTTATGGCGCCTCAACAGCAAACAAAGGCTGTGCTCCCCCTGCTGGCCCTGGACAGCAGAACTGAGGTCGGGAGGTGACCTGGACACTGCTGGCATTTGTGCAGAGGCAGGGCCACCAGCGCACTGAGCAGAGTCTCATTTAATGCTGTCTTAGACATTCCTTGGGGCAAATGTCCATTGCCACCAACTTTTGATCACAGTACCGGAAACTCCTGAATTTAGGGGCTCAAAGAGATATCCTTATGCTCTGTGACCTCCACATTGCCAGCTGCAATTATAACTGAGATTGGGAATTCATTTTCAATAGACACAGTGGGATCCCCCCAGGTTTCGAGGTCTAGATGCAATCCTTAAAGCAGTTCTAGAAAAAAATCACAAGTGCAAGCAAAAGTTTCTTTTTCTTTGTTCTTTAAGAGCAGTTTCCAAAAGGTAAAGATGTATGCTGTTTGTGTCCTTTTCGATCCTGTGGAGCATTACACTGGATTCTCCAAGTCATTAGCATGCAAAAGAATGACCTCATGGTGAACAGATGCACTTGGCTAAGAGCTGCCCGGATGACATCAGTGCCTCCCTGCCAGCCACACAGGGCGCCTGGAGTTAACCCTTTGAAGGCTGCTTGGCTGCTTCCTTCCTCAGCACCACTTGCACCCCACCTCTGCTGCCCATGGTGTGTGGGTTAAATGCACATGGATGTGGGTGCACAGAATGTGCAGAGGTTAATGGCAAGCAGCACTGGAACGCTGGCTACCTTTCAAATTATGTATTCCCAGTCAGTAACAGATGGAATCAATAAAGGCGGCAAAGCACAGGGCTAGGTAAAGAAGCAGCTCAGCTCCTACTGTAAGCTGGGAGTCCTCAACATGTTAACAGATGGAGCAGATGCAAGGCGGCTATTTTTTTTTTTTTTTTAGTGCCGGGGATCGAACTTACGACCTGGAGATTGCTAAACAGGCACTTATGCGGCTGAGCTAAACCCTCAGCCCAAGGCAGCTGTTTTAAGACAATTTTTTCTAATTTGGAAAATGGGTGCTTTTCTGAAAACCTCCTGAGAAAAGGTGGGCCCTGTGTGCTAACGTTATCCCTCTATCCACCGTCAATCATGCGGAGGAAAGTGCAACTCAATCCCCTGCCCAGGCGCCCTGGGTGCAGGAACAGAGCAGTGGATATGGGGCACTAGCCAGCAATCTCCTCGTTGAGCACAAGTCAGGCCTGCAAAGGCTGCCGGGGCTTTCTGCCAAGGAGAGCTGCCCACTGACTTGTGTTACATGCAGTGTGGCATACACACAGTGTACAGGTGAGCCCTCTTCTTCTAGGACAAGGCCCTTGTCACGAGGATGCATAGAGAACATCAAGTCTCTTGCTTTTCAGGCCATGTACACATACATCTATGCCTGTGAGCAGGAGCCGAGACCTGGCTTGGTGACACTGAGGCCCAGGGCCCAAGTGCATGGTGGGAGCGTGAGTGGCTCAGGGTCACTTTTCCCAGTTGGCTCGTAGCTTGGGATAGCAGGTTGAACCTCGGCATTTTAGTTTATGCTGTTGGTTCATCAAGGGTTTGACTGTACTTGTCCCTGGAAATTCAAAGGCACAAGGAATACACGACATAGCACTCTCATCTGTAAGGGTAGTGGTAGAAGTAAAAGAGCACATACCCAGGAGAGGATATAGCCGTAGGGGCCCGTGTACCACACCGGATGCCCTGCCCCTGCCTAGCCATCACATTTCAGCTCCAACCGAGTTCCTGTCTACTTCCTCCTAACCATTAAGAGCAGCTGTGCTAAGTGCTAAGGGAACACCATACTCAGCTTTGGGGTCCCACTCTAGGATAGGTGCGACAGGTACATAAAAACCGTACCACTTGACACTGAAGCCTAAGCATTCCACTGCTAATGTGAAAGGAGAAAGAACTACCATTGGCTTTGATATTTCAAGTTTGGTTTCATGTTCCTTTTATTAAAGTTCCAATGCTCCACCCTTATGACACTGTCAGAATCTTCATTCTGCTAAGTAATTTAGAAAATATAAACTTCTTGAAGAAGTCTATCAACAGTCTTGTCCAACTGGAGATCACAGGACCTCAATTTTCTCCAGCAGTCTCACACACGAACTTCTAAAATTACATTATTTATAGGCATATATATATATAATAGAACCCCTCAGTATTTATTTCTAAAACATCTTAACAACCTTAAGATTATAAAAATTAAAGAATGTAAGCATCTAAGTATCATTTAATTTTTCCTTTAATTTTAAGAAATAAAATGACTTCTTCAGAATTAAAGAAAAAAAAAGGACCTGTACCAAAAAATCAAGTCCTAGTATCCTCGATGGGAAAAATCTGAATGAGATCTTTAAAAATCAGCGCACTACAGAGCCTTCCTGCTCTTTCAGTGAGAAATCTGAAACCATTTTAAATCTCTGGCCAGACTGGGTATGAAATCTTCATTTCCCTTGACACAGATTTTTTTTTTTTTGTCTTAGATAGGATATTGGCAGAGTGTATAAAAGAATTCAATTCACAGCTGTTCTACTTTTTTAAATGTAAGAAATGTTAATCAAAGCTTGAAGTCATAAGCTTTCCTCATGTTGTTTAGTATTCCAGTTCAGCAGAGATCAATAGAGACCATCCTGTGTTCCCGACGCCTCCCCAGGAAGCGCGCGATTATGTAAATCGCCCCCCACCTCTGCCAGGCTCTTATCTCCGGAGCCTTCTGCCTGCTGCTCCCTCCCGGCCTGCACAGGCTTCTCCTCTTATCTCCACACAAAGCTCGGAGGCCAGGACCACAGCCAGGGATGTTAAACAATGATGCATGGCTGATTTTATTTGGAAGTGATTTATTTCAGTGAATTTAATTTTTTCACTTTGTGTGTAAGATATTTGTTAACAAGTCAGGACGGGAGATGGAAGGCAGTGTTTGGAGACAATCAGCTCAGGTTAGAAATCTATCAGCACTCTCAGTCCTACAGAAACCAAGAAGACGAACGAGGATTTCAACACGTGTTGACTAAATATCCCATTTAACTCTCTGAAAGGCAATTAATCTGTAACTAGGTACAGAAATTTTCAAGAAATAATTCTGTCCTTTGAAAAAACAGTGATGTCATCAGTTTAAGTGGCAGTGTACTTTTTTCCAATTGGAAATAAAGAATAAGTGCCTAAAACCAAGAAAACCTATGGAAATGTTTGCAATTTTCTGCTGGCCTAATAAATGACAATGAATGTGAGCCATGGTCAAAACGGGCTCCACGCCAGGTGCGGCTAGGCTGGTGGCGTGCCCACATGACACCGGCCACTCCACAGAGGCGCGTGGCACAGTAATGACTGGCCCGGGGACACTGTCCCCGTGTCTCCTGTGTTAATCCCTGACCCCCAGTATCCTGGTTGCCTAATCCCCATTTAGCATTAGTAGCAACAGCTTCGACTGTGAGGAACTCCTTTTTGATAAGTAAGCACTGATTCTGGCGTTGCTTTTAAATAACATATTCCCAGCTCAGCAAGAAGTCCAGGCTCCTGAATGAACCAGGGCACACGACTGAGAAAAAGTTCATTAACCTTGCTAGATTTGGGGGTTAACAGGATAGCTGAAGAAAGGAAAGGAGCGAACAGCATGGATACAAAACAAATTAAAATGAATGTCATCGTTCCTTTTGATATTCATTAGTTGATTCAGAGGGAGAATGCTCTTCTTAAATTTGCAAGCATTTATCTGTGAAAAACAGGTGTACATCTGCTACTCGAATGCGTCTCAAGCATGAGAGGAGAATAATGCAGACACTCACCCGTTCCGCTGAGGGAGTAGCTGGGCGAGGGAGAGAAGACTTGGGCTGCAAAATCCTCGAATGTCATGACTTCGCGATGGTTCTGAATTATTGCTTCGAGATACAGCGCTCGCTCTTCATAGCTGCAGCCATCAGTTAAGGAGACAGACACATGTGCAGCCCGGCATGCTCAGCAGTGGCCGGCCGCCCAACTTTATTTAAAATAGTTATTTGACTTTCGCGTCTGCATGCAAAACACAGCCTCCCACAGGTTCTTTAGCATTTTGTCGGAAAACTAAATATCTTAATGAATCATAAGATTCTGCTGCTGAGACCTAAGTTTCTTAGACTTAGGTCTCAGAAATCATTCAACACTAGCATTAGTAAAAAATATGCAAGCCAATAGTTACAGAATGACACCAAAGCATCATTAATGTTGATTTAATGAAACAAAAACAAGAGGTGTGGATGGCAGTGGCATCTCCTTTCACCAGCAAGTGTGCAACAGTCTGCTCTTCACCTCCTGTTTGTGGGAGAAAACACTTCTCTGAGTACTGACCTCATGGGCTGATCTTTCAAGCAAGACCTGGTGACACAAGGGTGAACACATCTTTTAAAACATAAGGAAATGAAAGTTACCTCGAAGAGACCAGGACAGAGACGCACTCTGAAGGGGTGTAAGAGACTCTGTTAGAAGATAAGAACTCATATGTAGGAGAATCTAAGAAGAGTGCAAAATGCAACTAGAAAAAAAAAAAAAAAGAGTATTGGCTCCTAATTAAAACTGCAGCCTGGAACACACAGCATTCAAATGTGTAATCAAAAACCAGTCACCAATGAAACTTACAAGCGTAACACACCGAAGCAACTTTCCAGCTGTCTTAATAGGACCCCTGCGTGTGGCAGCCTTTCACAGGGCAGAAAGCAAATCTTCCCCTTTTGTGTGCAGCTTCTGCTCCTGGGAAGGTGACTCATGCACTCCCTACACCAGGGTAACGTCAGAACAGCACTCAGCCCTCCTGAGTTAATGCCCGGGAGGTCACCAGCGTAATGTCTCACTCTGCCCTTCCCGGTTACACATGCCACAGTTAAAAGACACGTTGCAGTCAGTCTGAAAACTGGCAGATTCTCCAGGAACACAGGGAACCTCTTGAAAAACATAAGTTGGTGACCTGTCCTTTCAGCAGAGCCCGTGTTCGTCAAACATTTGTCTGTTTTCTTTTAGCAAAGCGGGCACCCTGAAGGCTCCTCCTCCTCCTCCCCTACACATTCACAGGACAACTTCACACCACAGCAACCACAGCAACTTAGGAGTCACGTGTCACATATGGCTGCCTATATTTAAATCCAATTAATTACAATTTAACAATTCGGTCCCTCTGCCCCACTCACTGTATTTTAAGTGCTCAGCACTGGGCCAGGCCAGGGACTGCAGCACTGGTGGCTCAGAAAGTGGGCGGGCCCAACATCACAGAGGGTGACATGACCCCAGGACAGGAATCCTCCTCAATCTTACTGGATGCAACTTCAAAACAGAACAAAACAAAACAAACACCAAGCGATGCACACAGGCTTGAGGAGCTGTGAGCAGCCCATGATTTACGCACTTTCCTGCAGACAAGGCCTGGGCAGCCTGCGCGCAGCCGGCTCCTGGTGATTGGCCCTAATGAACAGCCTGCCGACTTCCTCAGTGTGCAGCGCCGGCCCTGCCCAGTCCTAGGGGGACCCACTAATGCCATTCGCATCTCATTATGAACATGCTTATTCTGCACAGCATTTGGCTGTCACTGAGGCCTGGCCCTCCTAGCACGGCCCCAGCAAGCCGCTGGTCGGGAACAGCAGGATGTCAGGCCTGAGTGGCTGTCTGGCGAACAGGCACTCTGACAGTAAGCTGGCACGTGCTGGCCCAGCAGGGGCTGAGCCAGGCGTGACAAATGACTCAAAGAGCTGAGCTAAACTTACGGCTGACAACCACCTGAGCCTTCGGGACTGCTCGGGACTGCTGCGGCCCACTGTCAACACCTGATTCATGGCTCCCCTCTCAGCCACGGCTGGCCGTGGACCTGCCTGGGTGGAGCTGGTGCGACATTCAAAGCCCTCGCCTGCCTGGCCTTGTGAGCCCCCACTGAACCTAACAAGGGGTGCTGTGGCATGAGCCCACGTCCCAGATGCTGTTGTCCCTCTGGCACAACTCTGTCCCTGTTAGCCCCGAAGGCAGGGTGCCTGGGAGGAAGTCTGCATTAACGGTCGCAGGAGGCAATGGCTGAGTCCTCAGAGTCTCTGACTCTTGCAGCCACAGAACAAGGAGGAAGTTGCAGCTCACAGACAGATTCCCCATCTTGCCATTCATGCCCTAGCCCGGTGCATGCTGCCCATGCTGCACTGTGTGCTAGTGGTGCTACGCTGGGTACTGTCATCTAGACAAACAGCCATTAAGGATTAGGGGAGACCAGGAGCTTGTCAGATGCACCCAGCTGGGGCATGTAATCACCACGACAAAGAGTAGCAAACAGCACCCTTCTGCCAGTGTGCAGAGGCAGAAAAGGAAATGACCTGGTGCCAAACGTGACTTTCCCGAGCAGCCTCACAAATGCAGCCTCAAGATTGGGATGGAATCTATCAGAACTAGCAGCAGGGCCATTTGGAGCAGTACTGTCTGAGGATTCCTCCTTCACACCTGAGGGCTTTGGTGCTGGCTGCACTCCTTAAGGTGGGGTGTGATAATGCAGGCATCAGGACCTGTGAAGTACACCTCACACAGAAGACACCTTCAGATGTGATCCGGACACTAAGCTGATGCCCACAGTCCTTGGACAGAGACCTCTGCCTAAGTGGGTGATGAAGCAGGCCCTGAGCACAGATCTGGGGGACCCCCCTTTTCAACGCCTTTGGGCTTCTGCCCGAAGAGCCCAGGAGCCAAAGTGCAACTTTACCTGGCTCTGAATCACCACCTCACTAAGAAATGTAGATTACTTTTTAAAGGAGTTTTCCTTTTCATTACTGAGTTCAGAGAGCATTCACATTATCAAATAGAAATCCATGGTGGCAGTTTCGTGCTTCACCAGGGGCCTGGCCCAGATGAGCTTAATCAGGGCTGCTGCACCACACTGTGACCCCGGGGCATGTCCCCGTGCTGGTTCTTTCCACCAAAAGCTTCAGCATCTGCTCTACTGAGTTGGCTGGGTATGAGGGCCTATGACGCAAACCTGTTCCCCAGATTTTACTCTGCTTATTATCTTTTAGAAATGATAGCAACAGCACAACAGGAAGGAGTTGCATTTCAGTAGGAGAAAGGCCTGGGTTTGAATTCTGACCCTTTTTCTACCAGAGCACAGGCAAAACACTCTGATGCTCAGGGGAAACATTGGCCAACAAACCTCCTTTCAAGAAGGACCTCATACACTAGCTGGCCTGTGGTTCCCACCTCACCGATTGGGAAAGTGTTCAGAGCCCAAGGGAGTCCCTCAGGTCCTAGCTAGACCCTGGAAGAACTGAGACGAGAGCTCAGATCTCCTGACCTTTCCTACTTCTGCCAGAGACCCTAAAGCACTGGGGTTAGGGTTAGGTCTCACGCAGGGCCGGAGCTACCCTCCTAAGAATGGCAAACTGATAGACTTAAATCTATGGGGCTGCAATTTGGTTAAGCTGTACTTCAGCCATAGACCAGGCCGATTTCTTAAAGTACAGAGAAGCCTGGAGTTACCCCACCTGCTCTCTCTCTAGCTATTTGGGCTATGCATTGGTGGCCAGCTGTTTGGCATCTTGACCTTTCACTTTGGAGTGACCTGAGAACTCTATATTGGAGTATGTTTTGTCAAAGAACCAAAAAGAAGAGTTTGGAAGAGGCAATATCACACAGCAGTGCGTTCAACCCTTCAGACTTGTTGCCCGGGCTACCCCTAAGTTTTTCAGTGTTGGATAAGATTCGAGATGGCAAAGTGGCCTCAGAGGAGGTGGCACCTGGTGGTGGGGCATGTACTGAACCCATCCATGCACAGGCTGCTTGTTTTCTTTCCTAACCCTGCAGCTCAGTGAACTGACACCAGGGAGCCCACAAGGGCCGACCTCACAACGGCCATTCTCTCATCCATGGTAGCCTTCTGTGGAGGAAAAGGAGGGGCCAGAACCATTGGGAGGCACCATCCACACTGCACAGCCATCTGTGAACCCAGAATACTGGGTGTGGAAAAGCTGGGGGCCTCCAGATGCACCTTATCTTAGACCTCCTCTTCTAGTCACCTGTGGCTGCTGTAAGTGACCACAAATGGGGTGCTTTGGAGGTTTTTCTCTCCCAGGCTGGGAAGCCAGGGCTCCTGAGCAGCAGGGCAGCAGTGGAAATCCTGTTCTTGCTTCTTCCTTTCCACAGAACTGCTCTGAACGACTGACGGGATGCAGAGGGTTACATTTGCTCAAATTCTGTGCGCACATGTGGACTGTGCACATCCTTTGTACATAGGACCCTCAAGGGCACAGATGGCTTGATGAAAAGTATGCAACTGCTCCACTTTCAAATGGAGAAGCCACCTACTCACAGTGCTCCTCTGTGCACAAGCTGAGCAGGGGCCAATAAGCACGAGGCCCAGCCAATCCCAGGGCCACAAAACCCAAACCCACATGAAATAATCAAGAAGAAATGCACACCAAGTGCTCACCTGGGCCAGTGGTGGGCATGTAAATAGGCCAGGACAGAGGCTGCAACTCCCAGTGGATAGAACAATGTTTAAAAACCCATTTGCAGCTGGGCGTGGTGGCACATGCCTGTCACCCCAGAACTACGGGAGGTTGAGGCAAGAGAATCACAAATTCAAACCTAGTCTAGACAATTTAGACTTTGCAAGATCCTGTCTCAAACTAAAAACTAAAGTACATGGGCTAGGTGGGTAGCTCTGGGTTCAATCCCCAGTGCCACAAAACAAAAACCAAAACAGAGAAGTTCACAGGGAAAGGCAAAGTATTGTTACCTTGGTGCCAGGACAGAAAGGTGCACCAGAGTGGGCTTGTGTTTGGTGAAGCAGCAAGAAGCAGACACCCTACTTGGGGTGAGGACCAACAGTTGGCTCACTTAGGAACAACATGAGCTGGAAGGAGCTGGCATGGAGGGAGGGATGTTGTGGAATGTGGGTAGGAAGAGAGCGTCGGGGGCGCGGATGCCGCATACTGGAGCTGTGTGAATGGCACAAGGCGAAGGGCAAGGCAGCCTCATGCCAGCATGTAGAGGGCCTGGAAGATGCCCTGCCAAGGAGCTCTCCTGTGCCTCCAGGCCTGAAGGTCAGTGCCCATGGGCACCTCTTGTTTACCCAACAGGCTTACTCCACCTTCAGATTTTACACTCATCCTCACATATTTTGGGAAGTGGATGGCATGCGTCTTTTGAGCATGTCACACACACATGCATGTACAAACATCACTGGGCTGGCAGGCTTCACAGGTTACATGCAGGCTTGAGACAGAACAGAAATGGAGAAGAGCCTTGCGCATCACTATGTGGAGCAACGGTCTTGCTGGGTGACACTTCCTTCACGGGGGACAGTGGGGATGGAGCAGGTGTGGGTGCAGCCTTCCGGGCCAGGGAGAGAACTAGTGGCATTACTAAAAAGAGGGGGCATATCCCTCCCACGAGCATAGGCACCAGGCTACCCAGGAAAGCTGTGGACTGAGGACCACTGTCCTTTCTGGTCATGGTGTCAAAGTAGCCATGGATGTATTTGCTGCACAGTGCGAAGGTGAGCTACAGAGGCAAGTCTAATGGTACAGGAGAACTGCAAAGAGTGTTTTACAGACAAAGGAATTGGTACCTGGGATAATTCTGTTACTCTACACAGCCAGGAGTTTTCAGAAAAAAAGATACAGAGAAAAAGTACAATCTGCATCGGGGTGGGGTGTTGAAGAGTCGTCAAAGGATAAAGTCTTAAAGTGCCTACTGGTCTTAGATATCAAAACCATTAGCAAGCCAAATTAAAAACCAAAACTGTGCTTTACTCACAAAATAATTGTGCCTCAAAGGCTTTTGTCAAGGCAGTGAGGAGTAACCCAGAGAATAGGAATATCATTATCCAACTCACTATTTAGTAAGGGTCTTGTGTCCTGAGTATATAAAGAACTCTCACAGCCCCTTTAAAAAATAGAAAAGGATGTGTGATTGTTAGCTGTGGGATCAGCTTGGATAAGAAATACCCAGAGGACTGGTTTAGCACAGTTCTGGGTGTGGATAACAGGTTGAGTGAAGAGGGGAGACTCACTCTGGGGGTGGCTGGTGGGCACCAACCAATAGATACGTAGCCTAGGTAGAATAAAAAGGAAAAAGTGGAAGGCTCGCTCTGTCGCTTCAGAGCAGGAGCTCCAGCCCTTGCCACCACCTTCGGATGTGGTCTCCAGGCTTCTGGCACAGACTCTTTAGTGTCTGATGAGTACCAGCTCTTTGGCTTTCTGTGTGGACCCTCCGTCTTCTGCTATACACTCTCCAGTGAGCTCCAGGCCTCTGGCTCCAATTGTGCACTCTTCTACCTGTCTCAGATGGTCATTATAGGCCTATCTAATTATACAGTTTTTATATTGTATCTGTTCCTCCACTGGATATGAATGAGCATTCATCCAAAGAAGAAAAATGAGTGTCCAATAAGCACATGAAAGATGCTCATACCATTACCATCAGAGAAATGGGCATAGAAACCACAATGAGACCCCACTTCACACCTATGCCACTGGTGCGGGATGGCCATGGTCATCAGTCAAGGTGAATAATAACAAAGATTGGGAGGAAGCTGAAGAGGTGGGGGCCGGAATGCAAAATGGAGCAGCTACTGTGGAAACCATCCCCTCAGAAAGAACACACAGCAATTCTGCCCTCAGGATAGACCGATGATGGTCAACCTTTAGAGCTTTCAATGCTATAAGCAACCCACTGCAGCACATGGGCATAGGTTCCTCACCACTGGTACAGGCGCAGGAGAACTAGAAACATATGTTTATGCAAAAACTTACACACAGATTATTTATAAAATCAAGAAGAAGAAACAACCCAAATGCCCCAAATGGATGAATGGGCAAACAAAATGTGGTCTGTCCATGCAATGGAATATTACTCAGCCAAAAGAAGAATGAAATACTGATAACTGCTGGGATGGAGATGGACTTTGAAAACACTTTACTATGAGAAAGAAGCCAAATGGGAAAAGCCGCATGTTCTGTGACTCCATTTATATAAAACAGTAACTTCAGAGAGGGAGAAAAAGGTGATTTCGGACTGTCTAGGGCTGGGCAGTGTGGAGGATGTAGACTGACTTTGACCCGGCATGAAGTTTCATTGTGGGTGATAAACGTGTTCCGCAACTCAAAAGTGGCAATGCTCATGTGACTTTGCAAATACACCAGTAGGGCCAAGGATATAGCTCAGTGGCATAAGCACCTACCTGGCATGCACAAGGTCATGACTTTGATCCCTGGTACCAAAAAAGAAAAAAAAAGTCACTTCCTATAAATACACGGGGAATCATGGCATTCATTTAAACAGTGCAATGCTATGGTATGTGAATTCTGTCTCATTAAAATACCACATGGGTGCCTTGTGGTCATCCAAGCACACTGTACATTCTGGGAAGGCCCTTGAATGGAAAGGTCCTTGCTGACCACAGGCAGGTAGTAGAAAGGTGACCCACAGGTGTGTGAAAGCCTTCCATGTCCTCAGTGCTGCCAGGCTGTTCATCCGGGGAAGACACCAGATCAGAACAGACCATGCGCAGGGGCACTTCTAGCAGCATTTGAAACTCCTCTGCAAAGACACAGATCCAGTACTGCAGAGTGCAGTCTGTCCCAACAGGCCCATGGAGAGCTCCAGGGGTGCTCTGTACCTGTGAGAAAGGACTAGGAGGGGCAGCAGGCAATGGAAGACAGTGGAAGGCCTGGGTACCACAGGGCACCACCAGGCAGACCCAGCTAGGCATGGGGGAGCAGTCAGCATGAAGCTCCAGGATCGGGGCTTGAGTACTAGGTGAGTGGGCAGATGTGGCAGAGAGGACTCTAGGGGGGCAGAGAGGGTTGAGTCAAGTTAGGGTTTGGAGAGGATTGGGAAGGAAAAAGGAAGAATGCAGTGCTGGGAAACCTTGCCATGCCTGCCCAGCCAGAAGTGCAGAGGTGGGCAGAAGTGAAGGAGCAGAGGGAGAGGGAGGGTAGGAAGAAGGGGGCCTGGGGCATTTCTGCTCTGCACTGATGCCCCCCCCCCACAGGGTGACACAGGTGGGCTCACCTGGCATGTACTCCTCCGCCTGGTTACATTCCATAGTGACCAAGAACAAACAGAGGCTAGTTATGGCCTAAAGCCAGGCACTCCATCCCTGCAACTGTTTGCCTTTCAACATAATGCAAATTTAAATGCTAGGATTGGTTAAGACTCCAAATAAATGAATCATACAATGTAAATGTCACAGCCTGCTGAGGACAGAGAGGATGACTCTACTGCACAATGCAGCCACATGAAATGGATGTTTTGGAAAAGGAAATTAAACACATGAAGGTATAAGATATTAGATTAGGTTTCAAACCCTGAGGATATGCTCCTGGAGAGGAACAATCCACTCTTGCTCAAAAAAGAAGAAAATACCCACATAACTAAGTTTAGGAATAATTCTGAGGAAATGATAAGAGCAAATGGAAATGGGGAAAAGTAGATTTTCTGCAGGCTATTGAATTACAGGCTTTTGGAGAAGCTGTGTTCCCTGCTCCCAGACCCTCCTGGCAGAGCAGAAAAGGGCTCTCAGGTGGACAGCTCGCAGGCGCCATGGGTTTGTCTCCATCTCATTAAAAATGCAAGGGCCACTTCCTCCCAGGACTGCATGGTGAAGAAGCACATCCCTAATCTGTGCTTTCCAGCCCTATCATCTCCTGCACTCCATCACCTCCCTCCTACAAGTTGCCAAGTGAGAAAACGCTCTGTGACATTGTCGCTCCAAGTCTCATGTGAGTAAAAACGTAAGTGACAAGAAAATTAGTCATTCAGCCTGCTTCAAGCCTAGAGAAAGCCATGTCAGATTGGGTGAGAAAAGAGTCAACAGACTACTGGGCTGATGAGGAAAAACTGAGGGTGGGAGAAATCAATAGGGGCAGGAGAGCCCTGCTGGACTTTGCCAAGGCTGGGCTTTCTGGGAGGAAGGGAATGCTTGTCACATGGTGCCGCTCACTGAAGGCACCGCATTCTTGGCCTTCACTACAGAAGTGACTACTGATGACTTTGTTGACATTTAATAGCCATAAAGTGACAGTTAAATGGGAAACAATTAGAAACACAGAAACATCTGGAAATGTCTTCCATGCTATTGAATAGCAGTACATGATTTTAAAATCTGACTTTTATCTTTGCTGCCTGCAAATGAAAAAATATTACTAAGTGCATTACAGGTATTATTTGAACTGAATTTTCTAACATTTCCTCTTCAATATCACTGATCTTCAAGACAGAAGCTGCTTCTACTTAACCCATGTATTAGTTTATGTTGAGGGTGCTTCTAAGAATAAAATGGACTCAAGATGATACATGATAGACCACAAGAAAACAAACTGATAGGTACAGAAGAAATCATCTTCTCAGCTCATAATCTGTTTATGTTGCCCTCAGGACTTGGCTGTTCCACCAGCAGCCCATCAGGTTCCCTGGAAGTCGAACTAACAGAAGCAAATACTGTGACCAGAGTATTCACTCCAAGTTCTGTATAGATTTTCCTAATTTTTCACTTTGGAAAGCAATTTTGGGGAAATATTTCCTCATCACAACATTTACAACGTTTGAGCTATATTTAAGTTCCTACATCTGTGCATTTAGAAGAAACAGGACTGAGGGTGCAGCTCAGTGGGCAAGGCCTCAGCTTTCACCCCAAAACAAATAAAACAGTGCCAATCTCGGTGTATGCAGGAGGGGAAAACAGGTTGTCTATAACCCTGTGAGACTACTGTATGTGGCCTGTAGGCATCTGAGTTTTCCAGGAACATTTTATCTTAATACCAAATTATCTGATTACAAGAAACTCTGGAAAAAGTTAGGGGTTTACCAAATGACAGTGACATAGAAACTAAGGGAAGAGGCCTGTGTAAAGGCTGCCATCAACTTACCAGCTCAGCAGCAGCCCGAGCTGGCCACAGGTGTCACAGCTCACCTGAGTTGGGGCACAGCTCCTGGGGTAGCCCTGAAATTCAATGCACCCAGGCACCAATCCGAGCACAGCAGGGTTACAGAAACCTAACTGGAAATCTGGGGGAATTCTAATAATACAAAGCACCTCCGTGATCCAAAATAGCAAAACGACGCTTGCTGGTTCATAGAAAACCAACTGACTTGGGGCCACCACACTGGTAGGTCCACAGGCTGAGCTGTCGGCAGCAGCCCTGAGCCAGTCTCCACCGCGAAAGGCAACAGACATTGGTGCTGCACACACCCCAGGGGGGCTGTGAGTGTGGGGACACTGGTGTCACTGACACTGTCACTGGGAAAGTGGTCTTGTACAGTTGGAAGCCAGAAAGCAGCTCTTTTACATCTGTCCCAGCATCTGGTTCAGTGTTGGGAGAAAGATGACCAGGAAATAAGCTACCTGAATATCATCGTGGGGCTTTCTTTTGGTGATGCTAGGGATGGAAACCAGGCCATATGCATGCCAATCAAGTGCTGTCCCTCTAGCCCTGGTGCCAGTGTTCATGTTTTGTTTTTGAGGTTGGTCACCAAAATCCCCCGGAGACTGCTGGAGCGATCTTGTTTCATAGTGGACTCAATTGTGCTATTTATTTGCCATTTTCTTTGAATCTTGGTTCTTGTCATGCAGAGAAAAACACTCACTCTAAAACTGCTAAACATAATCTGTCTTAGTAGAGATATCATTGCAATGGCTTCTGATAGGAAGAACGGAGAAGCTGTAATTCTCAATGCGTCCCAGCCAAAGCCAGGGCCAAGTGCCCCAAAAGGCGAATGTTACTGTGATAGACAGCCCTGCTGGCTGGTGAGGAAGAAAAGGTCTCTACTATGACATTATACGAAGACAAGCATTGGCTCTGGGGGCTCAGGCTGTGATGCTGCCATGTTCTTAGAGATAATTAGCCACAAGAATACGAGATGCGCTGATTTTTTATTTTTATTTTCGGTACTGCTGGGGATGGGAGCAAGGGCTGTGTATACACTGGGCAAGCACTCTGCCACCAAGCTACAGCCCAGCCCCAGGAGGGCATCATGAAGGGAGTGGTCCTTGTCCTGCCATCTTCCAGGAAAGGTGGCTGTTTGTAGCACAGGAATCCAACCATGCCTGAGGGTCAGTGAGTCCTGCCAGGTAGCACCTTCCAGTGTTGCCCTGGTCAGATTTAGTAATGACACCAACTAAAGGGATTCTCATGAGCTACAGCCAGGCCTCCTCTCCTCCCTGGTTTATGCCTTGTGGTCTTTCTCTGAGGGTGCTGAAGCACAGAGAGACGGGGTGCTCTGTGAGCCCCAGCTCTGACTGGCCCTACCTTGCTTCAAGGAAGACTGGGATACCACCATGAACAGGGGCCCAGCTGTACCCATTCCTTGGCATCTTAGAGGCCAGAGGGGGAAGTGAAAGCCTTTCCCAACTCCTCTGGGCCAGATGTTATCCTACCACAGAGGAAGGAGAGTGACTACATCCGGGGCCTGCATCACTCAGTACCAGCATCACCTGGCACAGCACTGCCTGAGAGTGCTCCATCGGGCAGGACTGGGACAAGGTATCAGCATCACTGAACACCACCTCTGTGGTGTGGGGACATGGGGTGTGCATCCTGCTCATCTAACACAAGAGGACTCTTCCTGTCCCTCCCTGTCTTGAGGCTGGGCACCTCGCACTTCAGGTGCCAGCCCGGGACCCTGTGATGTCCTTCAGTTCCCCCATGTGTCTGGTGGCATCACCGTCATCTGCTGCTGTAGACCCTCAGATTTCAACAGTGACCATGGGCTGATGATTATGGGAAAGCAACATTCTGTATGTGCTGTGACTGAAAGGGACTGTGGAGGAAAGCCAGGACATCAGGGGAGATGCTGAGTCCCCTCTAAGTCTGACACTTGGGCACACATTCAAGACCTTCTCTCAGTTCCTAAACACTTTCGATTACTATGAGTGAAATAGAAGGAACAGGGCATGGTGGTACACACCTATAATTCCAGCAAAGGGGAGGCTAAGGCAGGAAGGTCACCAGGTGGTCAAGACTAGTCTGGCCTACACAGTGAGATCCTGAGTCAAAAACCAGAGGAACCTAGAAGTGAAATGGTAAGGAGGTTAGGCAGTGAGAATGATGACTCAAATTAGAAATACTCTCATCCTATTATATGTATATAAGGTATAAAATGATGGGGTATTTAGATTTAGCTAGTCCATCATATTCTGGGATGGTCTGAAGGTGAAAATAGTCTGCTTTTACATTTTATATATAAAATTCCCTGTTCAAGTTCCCATTCTCACTAAAATATACCTTTAAAATATGCAAGTAACAGAAACAACCCTGAAAGATTTTAAGGATGAAATTCCCAGCTCGCACAACTTTCTGGGACTTTCCACATTTAAATCTCATAAAGTCACTCGATACCATCTTCGTGACTAAAAATATAACTGCAGTATTACTTAAAATTATAATCAAATCATTCTCTTGCAAATTAAGACACTTACTCTTGGAAAAATAGCCAAATTGAATTAGGCGAGTCTTTTCTTGACAGATCAAAAGCAGCTCCATTGAATCAGCAGTTTTCTATTAATGACATGAGACATGACCCAGATGAGGAAAAGGTGCTCTGGAGCCACAGTGCGGTGTGTCTTAGGAGAGACAAGACCTTCTTGCTGCTCATATGTGGAGCAGGGACAGCTGAGGGCCAGGCCAGGAGTCGGACATGACTCCACTGAGGGCTCCAGCCATGCCAGAGGGTCCATGCCAAGCCTCCTTTCCTCCTCACTCCTTATTTCTTTTCCTGTGTTTATCACCCACTGCTGTGTTCCCACCTGATCCTTACTAAGAGTCCCTGGCAGAGCTGTCACCCTTCCTTCACACAGAGAACAAGCCCTTCCTGCACCCCAGCCCACTCCTGGCTCTCATCATAACCAACATCATACTGAGAGTGATGGCACTTTGGGGGGATTCTACAACTTATCATGGTGAGGTGACCTTAATATAATCAGCCTGAGTATTTTTGAGGGGTGGTTATACCTCACTTAAAAGATACAACCTTACTAGATAAAAACAACTTACTCAATGTTATCATAGTACACTCCCATTAAAGAATCCTTTGCAGGCATGAATACTCTGGACACTTCTGGAATTTCACATCACAAATAAGAAAGCAGAGATGGAGCCTAAGTGATCCAGAGCCTTCCCAATGAACAGGGTTCAAGCTAGAACCCAGGGCAAGCTGTGATGGATGGATGGATGGATGGATGGATGGATGGATGGATGGATGGGTGGGTGGATGGACGGATGGATGGATGGCGGAATGGGTGAGTGGATGAGGGGTGGGTGAATGAACGGAGGGTTGGGTGAGTGGATGAGTGGGTGGGTGGATGGATAGATAGGTTTTCCAAAGGACAGTTATTTGTGCAATGGGTGAGCAAAAGAGGGACTAAAAACTCATACCCCAAACACTATGTGTTCTCATGGGGCACACAGTTAAGAGTCAACACTCTGATTTCAGGGTAGGTGCTTACCTGATCTCCTGATTATCACTAACCCAGAACTTGGGTTAGTGGTAAGTGTGACCTTGCCATGATGTGCTGCTCTATAATATTAAGTATGTGGATGAGCACTGGAGAAGCTGAGATGAGGAAGAGGGCTGGGGGAGGGGGGGCAAGCAAATTTTTTTCTTTCAGCAGAGGGAAGAGTGATGGGTCTGCAGGAGGCCCTCAGGAATATAGAACAGGAGGACAGGGGCTGCTGTGTGGCCGCTGGCAAGCTGCTTGCCTTGCAACATCAAGTCACAGGAGAGGGATTGATGCCCCTATGCCCACTCATGATGCAGTACCAACATGGAACCAAGTAGGAAGGAAATAGGAAAAGAGAAATGTGGAGTTCAGAGTTCCAGTGTCACAGCATGAGAACACGGGGACCTGTTCAGACCCGAGCATCTATCAGTACTGACCACTGGCTTCAAGGCCAGGCATCAGGCTCAGGTCAGAGCCCCCATGAGTGACAAGCAGGGCCTCTGCCCTCCTAGGAGAGCACCATGTCTCCTCCTGTTCCAGGGCCTGAGTGCTTCTTCTGACAGGGGAAATGCTTTCTTCCATCAAAAACTGGACAGATGGATTGATGAATGAGTGGGTGGATGGATGGGGGGTTTTCCAAGGGAAGCATAAGGGCAGACCTACGACAACAGCCACCCCAAGCTAGGCCACCCATGGTAGATCCGGAGGCTGGCCTGGTTGGCACACTGGCCATTTACGCTGGATGGAGCTGAGGGTTCTGACTGTCTCGCCACCTCTGAACCCACTTAAGAAATGTCACTTTGGAAGCTCCCTCTGACTTGTCTCTTGCTCTACCTCCTAGACGCCTGCACAGGCTGCCAGTGCAGAGGGCCCTTGCACTCTTGTAACGTCCCATAGGCTTGTTATCAGGACATCCAGACCCAGTGTGTCCTCCGGGCTCAAAAGGTGGAGGTCACTCACATAAGGACTTTTCTGCACCTCCACACATCCTCAGCAGAGGGTCATTATTTTTTGATATTCACAAAAGGCATTAACTCACACTCCCTATCTTCTCCCAGCCCACAGCAGATGCTGGCTTCCTGGCTGTGCTTACAGATGTGCTAGGGGCTGGCTGCACTGTGTTGCGTTTGGGGATCTATGGACTGTGGCTCTGAGCCTCAGTGGAATCTACAGAGGCAAGGAAAAGAGCAATGGCTGAGGCAGGAAAAAAAAGAGAAGCATTTCTCAAAAGTTGAACCCACAGAAGTAGGGGCCTCAGGATACCCCTGGAAGTGGGGCCTGGAGGCATAGAGGTCTTCTGGAAGCATGGAGCTCCTGCAGAGGAACCGCAGACTGACACATAGAGAGGGGCCCAAGGGGACAAGGAAGCTTGAGACCACACAGAAAGGAAGCTTGAGGCTCCCACAGAAAGCTTTGGCAACAGCTTGGGCCGATGCTTCTGAGATGAGAGGATCCTCCTTCAGCAAGTAGTGCATGTTTCAAAAGGCAGACAGGGCAGAGACTGTCATGCGGTTTTAGTTTTAGATAACTGAAACGTTTTAGATGCAACTTGTAAACTGACCTTGAGATAGAGGGAGGGAACATGCAAAAATGATTTTAATTATGATTACTGGAGACAATAATAATGTGCTTTTTTTTTTTTTGTCTTTTCCCTTTTTTTTAATCGGTACCAGGGATCGAACTCACGACTGCCTGCTTGCAAGGCAGGCGCTTATGCTGCTGAGCTAAACCTCCAGCCCCGACAATAATAATGTGTTGCATGTGCCTTGCAATTGCTAAGAGTTGATTTGAAGTGTCCTCCCCACACTGGGTAAGTAAAGGATGGGAGGGACATCAATACACCCAATTTAATCACCGCATGATGTGTACGGGCATCAAGACCTCACATTCTACCTCTAGGCATGGGCAGTAGCTTGTCAGCTAAAAATAAAACTGTAAAGACTCAAACATCTTCCAGAGTAAGAGTCCCAGAGGGAAATCATACCATCACGCTGAAGAAGCCGCCCAGAAAGAACTGCATGTCTCTGGATGTGGCAGTGCTGCCCACAACAGTGGTGTGCCGGGTTTCCAAGGCATGAGGATCCAGCAAAGACTGTGTCTCATGAGAAATTCCTGCTAATGTTACTTGTACAGATTTAATACGAGAGAGAAATGGGCTTCCATTTCCATATCCTTTAACTTACAGTTCCTAATAAATTGCATTTAAGTCATTCAAATAATACACCTTATTTAAAAAGCAGTTGGTAAGAGAAACCACATGGGCTGTGGAAGAAAGCGAGAGAGTTCAGCAGGAGAGCAAGCTGCTTTCCTGGGGTGATCAAATTGGTGTAGAACACGAGGTCAATTTCCTGCATGGAGGCCGCAGTGTGACAGCCTCACCATGTCTCTGGATGAGTAACTGCCATGGCTCTCCTCTGGTAATTACCATCAGCAGCCAGCGTCGCAGGCCGGGTGACAGCCAGCGGTAAAGTAACTGAAAGGTAAAAGAGTCCCAACAACTGACTCCTCGAGATTTGGTGATGCTAATCTTACAGAAGGTGAGACTCATAATGCTCATTTCAGTTACCTAATGAGCTTTCACTGTTTTGCAGTATGGAGAATAAATTCAAGGAACCTACCTGGACTTTGCATTACTTAGTAATGCTGTCTAATCCCTCTGAGCAGGAGAGATGAAAAATAAAGGCATGGCATTTCCTTAGAACATAGTCAGGGTAGGTTGACCATTTCACAGAAATGAGACAGTAAACTGGCTGGACATGGGGAAAATCAAGTCTACCATGTAACATGTACAGGAGAAAGCAAAAGATTATTTATTCTGAAAGAACAAATTCCAACCTCTTCCCAAGTAGCCTTGTCTTTGAATTTTAATTTTATTTTACTTTTAACCAGCTGACCTCTTTTTCCCTAGAAGAGTCATGGCAACTGTTAAGTGCCTGAGTTTCTGCAACATCCACCTCAAGCTGACCTGCAATAGCTTTGCATGGCCTGCCTGTCCAGCTGGTCTTCCCCACTCCTTTCCAGCCATGTGGCCCTAGCATCTTCTAAGTGCTCTATCTATGTACTGACAGAGACTGAAGAAACTAGGAGGGTGCAGATTCAGTTGTATGCATGGGGGATGGCGACCTTTGTTGGTAGGAAGCCAGGAACAGGCCTCTAGGGTGAGTAATAAATACATGTTCAAAGGCAAATTTGGCACTTTTCTGTACAGGCAGCACCAACAGTTTTAGATGACGTCTAACATCTGTGAACTTTCATGAGCCATCCCTACTCAGTCCTTGCTAATAAATTTCATCATTAATGTGTTCTTGATTAAATCTTGTCAGCAACAGTTACACAGAGGACCGCAGAGATGAAATCACCTGATAAATGTCTGAGTTTTTCTGAGAATGACAATGTTCATGAAAGACCTGAACTCGTACCTCTGCTTCACCATGTAGCACACGCTACAATATTTTTTAAACTGCACAGTACAACAGGAGGTAGGTGAAATAAATATTTCTTTGTGTCTTTTTTTTTTTTGTCTTTTTCATTTTTATCGGTATCAGGGATCGAACTCACGACCGCCTGCTTGCAAGGCAGGTGCTTATGCCACTGAGCTAAATCCCCAGCCCCGAAATAAATATTTCTTAATGTGTTCTTAACACAGTAAAGAAAGATATGCTTCTTTTTTAAAATTTTTTTTTGTCTTTTTCGTTTTTATTGGTACCAGGGATCGAACTCACGACTGCCTGCTTGCAAGGCACGTGCTTATGCCGCTGAGCTAAATCCCCAGCCCCAAGATATGCTTCATGCAAATGTAGATGAGAGGTTCATGGGTTTTGGTACAAGCTCAGCTGCTCAGCTGCATCATGGGTGCAAAGCAGCTGTGCTGGGAAGAATCTGATGAAGGAGGGATTGTGACTCAGAGTCCCTTTGGTGTCTGAAAATAGCCCCTGAAGAACTCTAGCTCTTGCTTATAACTTAGCCCTACCTCTGAGCACAGAGACAGTGACAGGAGAGCCATGGAAGGAACAGCAGTGTGATGCAGACAAAAGCTGAAGCTGCACTGAATAGGGGCAGAAGGCGTCTGAGAAGGCCGGCCTATTCTGCAAGGGGTGCATGGTACCTGCTGCCTCCAGGGAGCTGTGTTTCAGGGACAAAATCTACTCAAGTGCAAAGAATGCAGACAAAAAAGAAAGAACTCTTGAACACAGGTTCCCTCAGTTATCTCTCTGAGAAACAGCAGGGGCCGGTAAGGGTTTTCCCCACCATCAGACCAGCAGGATACAAAGCTGCAACCTCACTACCAAAGCAAGAGGACAGACATGGCCCAATGCCCCTTCTCTGGAGGCCACCCTAAGTCCCATGTGGTAACATGCTGGGCACGAGGGCTGGGCATAGGGACACCTACAGATCTTTCCCATCACCATTCCAGGGGTGCTCTAGCTTGGACTCGCACGAAGAACTCAGTGAAGCCTGTGAGCAAGATTCACTAATGTGGGGCTGAGGATTTAGCTCAGTAGTGCAGCATCTGCCTGGCAAGCACAAGGTCCTGAATTCAATTCCTAGTACCATAAAAAAAAAAAAATCTTCTCACATTCGTTCTTCTTTCAAATTCCATTTAAATGAATGACCCAGAAATACGGTAGCCGTTGAAGACTTAAAATAGGGTGAATTATGTATTAAACTGAATTACACAAAATTGTTGATTTTTGACCTGCAAAAGTAGCAATTTCATATGGTCCAAACTTAAGAGAGTCACAGATAACTTTGCAAAGCACATGGCCCCCAGACATTTCCTCATGGCTGTCTGGGGCCAATGCCCCATGCCTGGTGTCCCTCCCTTCTCTTCCAAGCCACAGGCCACATGCACATCAATGAACAGGCAGCCTCTGGTCTAGACAGCTTCCAGCACCCTTTGAATAACACCCACTTGGAACCCAGGAAGCTCCTGAAATCCTCAGTCCCTGTGTGTGCCAACTAAATAACTCACAACAGATGAATTTTGTAGGAGTTTTCTGAAGAGGTCTCAAGCTACTCATTACTGCTATCTCCACCAGGAAAAGCAAAGTATTAAGGTCAGTCTTCCCCTGCTTGAAATTGTCATTTACCTATTACTTCTTCCAATGCTGTCTTTGACCTGAAGGGAAAATGAATAGTGGCTGGTATTTAAGTGCTGTGGCAATGAATGTGTGAGGAGACAGTGTCCACATCACGCAGATGCCAATTATGGGCAGGGACACAAAAGTGCAGGAATAGCCAATGACAGCCATCTCATGGCGTGGCTCTCTGGGGCTGTCTATGTTTGCTCTGTTATCTGTATTAGTCAGCTTTTACATCACTGGATGCAACTTAAAGAGGAAAGGTTGAATTAAGCTCACGGTTTCAGGGGACTTAGTTCATGGGAACCTGGCTTCAAGGTAGGAATATCATAGTGGAAGGATATGACAGAACAAAGCTGCTTAGTTTATGGTGGCCAGGAAGCACAGTGCCAGAAAGAAAGGGGGCAAGGGACCAGATACAGACCCCAACCTCTACATCTAGGCCTCTAGGACCCACTCAGACATACCCAGTGTCTCTACCAATCCTCTGCATGGCTCCCAAGACAATGAGATTGACATAGTCAAGCTTAACAGCCACATCTTGTGGCATCATGTGGGAGGCAGGAGAGTCATTCAATAGAAACAGGAGCACAGCCCTGGCTTGGGTTCCAGGGGAGACTGGGTCAGGTCCTGCAGGAATGCTGCCTCTACCTGAGGTTGTGCCTGGGCAGCCATGCAGGGCCACCTATCTGCTCACTGATGGAGGTTCATGGCTCAGACTATTAGCTTACTCCTCACCCTCCCTGAATCTGTGGCTGCCTCTGTAAAATGGGTACATCAACATCCCACTTGTTGGTGTGTATGTTCTCTAGTTGCTATGAATATTAACTGAATGCATGCTGTCTATGGTTATTAAGTAGAACATTGCCTTTTGCAAATGGAGAAACTCAGTGGACAAGTGCCCACAAATGATTCTGAGAGTCCTAAAATGGAGAAACTCAGTGGACAAGTGCCCACAAATGATTCTGAGGGTCCTAAGTGCTTCTTGACTTTTTAGGACACTCAAGACTCCTTTCTTCCTTGTCTAGAGGCAAAGCCAGGCCAGTCCAAAACTCGACCACACATTATCACTGCATGCTACCCTCTGGGTCAAACCACTGCCATCCTGTCCCTCCTGCTTGGTCTGCCTCTGAGCCATGGTGCCCTCCTCTACTCAACCTGCCAGTGGTTCCCAGCTCACTTCGAGAACCAGAGTCCTTCAAGGGCAGGAAAGGCGTTCTGCCTGCAGCCCTCTGCCCCAAGCTCCCCCTGCTCTAATTCAACATGTATTCATTTGGGTCAGTGGAGCTCTTGGCCCTACTGCACGGCTGATAATCAGAACTCAAGAGGCCCCTGAGCTTGATGGGAAGAATAATATTTGATTTTCACCACCCTCCTCCTGCAATGAAGCATTTTGTTTTCCATGATAAATATGGACAAATAACCTCGGAGATGTCAGCTACCGAAACAGACATTCACGCATGATGCCACTGACAACATCTCAGGTTCTATTTATCCCTCCTCCAAAATAACAGTAGTGGGTAGGCCCCACCACACGAACAGGGTTCATGTTACATTTGATTTACAAAGGGATTTTGCTATAGCAGATGTACTTTGTAATACTGCATTTAAACATGTCCTGGGAAGAGCAGGAATCCACAGCTTAGAGCTGAGGTGGGGCGGGGCCAGCTCCCTTAATCCTTAGGGCATCCTACTGATCCAGGCCCAAGCCCTCAGGGGCAGTGACAGAATGGCACAGTCACCTGGTATCGTCAGGACCCTGATTGGGGTGCTGGTCACCGACACGCATAGCCAGCTGTGAGTGTCCACTTATGACTCTCCAGGCCCATCTCACAGATGAGGCCCACTGAGGGGAGCAGGTACTCATCCAGGTTTACACCTTGAGATCCAAGGTCAAGACCCAATGGGCCTCTCAGTTTTCAGAGGAGAAAGCAGAGAATTCAAGCTAGAAAACTAAGAGTTGGAATGTATACACACACATAAATGTGGGAATCAACTTTTTCAAAAACTGAATCTGTATTATTTACTTGTTCTTGCACAGTTCTTAGATAAAATGGTGCCTGAGGCACCACTAAAAGAAGGAAAACAAGGCCTAAGTTGCCTCTTTTTTAGGAACCTTGTCCCCCTGTGCCGTGCCAGCAGACTCCGGTTATCTCCCTCGGGGAAGGCCTGGGCTGTGGGAAGGGAATCGCAGTGAGTCTGCAGTAGGTGCTGTGCTAACTGCTTTTCCGGCACCACCATGTTTGCAGCCTTCTCTGCAGAAGTGGAAACTGAGGCTGAGCCACCTAGCCTGGCTCCATCTCTCTTCCCATTTGTTTCTAAGTGGCCCAGCTGCTGCTTGTTAAGTCGCTGAGAAATACTGCAGCCCCAACTCTGGTCCTTCTAGCCAGCCTGGCAACTTCTCACAATTAGGTTACACCCGAGAGACTAAATACCCCACTGGAAACACGTCCCACTTTTCCATTTTCCAGTGACAGACTCTGACCGGGAGGGGCAGTGAGGGCCACAGAGGAACCAATGGAAAAGCTCCAGCGACAGCTAACGTCCCTCTGAACCGACAGCTACACACACAGGTTCAGAGCAATACAAAACAGGTAATTTAATTTCATAAAAGGATCTTTCTACAGTTTGTTTTTTCTCTCCCAGCCTATTGAAATGTACACACCATGAGGACAAAGTACAAGGCACTCTTCAGCTGTAATTTTACTTCTGCCCATATTTAATGTGCTGCTGGGATGAAACATTTCACAGTTCCCGTGCTTAGCAAATGAAATAAATCAATGTGTTAAGAGAGAGCTTTTTTTTCTTGCTGTTTGGGGGAAGTGCTCTTTACTTTTCTATTAACAGGAACTTAATGAACAATGTCACATTCAAAGCCCCTTAGAAAGGTCATAATTCCTATTTCTTAATTAAGTTTTTTAAAGTCGAATAATGCTAATTTTCCTTTATATCTCTACATGGGTAGCAGTGCTTTAAAAAAAAAAAAAACACTGAGAATAAACACCACCGCTGAGCAAGGACTATTTCAGGAGTTAAATATGGATGCTTGGAGGGCTTTATAAAGGGAGATAGAGAAATGACTAGGCTCAGCATTTATTAAGTATAATCAAAGAACCAAGGAATTCAGGTTGCCATGGAAGTCAGGCCTAACTAAAGTTTACCATGCCGTGGTGACTTGGCATTATGCTTCCAATCAGGGGGCACAGGCTGCCCATGTGCTTTGGGAAACATTGGTCACTCAGCGCTTAGGTTCCTTTTCTTGCATTTCTTTTACATTTTTGTGCTTCCACGGCCTGGGCTGCATGAAAAGGCCCAGGCTTTGTCGGGAAACAGAAACAGGTACTTGAGGTTCACGGCGGCTTTGTGCCCAGGCCAGTCTCATTTTCCCCGTCCTAATTGCGGCGAAGAGCATCAGGCTTTGTCAGCTCTACCTGCTCTGAATAGGAGCACTTTTGGCCCCCCTCGTCAAAGACCAGGGAAGAAAGCAGCTCTGAGGCTGGCAGCAGTCTTGGATTCTCGCCCCTGGCCATACTGTGCAATCACGCTGTTTATTCCACTGTAACAATCAGACAGCCACGGCCGAGCACCTGGTCCTCGCGGCCTGGGCCTTCCTTGGCAGCTGATGGGCAACCTCGCTGCCAGGTGGTCCCGCTTCAATTACATTAGCTAGCCATTCTAGGGTTAACGAGCACCCACTTTCTTCAGAATGCCCCAGGAAAATCAGTTATTCATAAAAGGCATCATGCCTTTTGTTGATCACGGAACAATGTTGCTGAATATCCATTAAATTAAATTCTCTTTATTAGACTGAATAATGCAATAGCGATAGCCCCGGCTAGAAGTTTGCATGTTTATTTACCAAATTTCTGAATAATTTATACATGGATGCTGGCTCCTTTTTTCATTTAGTGGCCAAATGCTTCTCCGGAATGGAACAGTGGCACTCTGCCTTCATTTTAGTGTGGGCTGACACTCACTTGCAAATAACAAAACAAATGAAAGCAACATTTAATGGAGTGCTGAGAAAAGGAAAACAGACTTGTCACTCAAAATTCATCTTCCGATGTTCTTGTGCAGGTTGACTTTCAAGTTTATGAACCTGAATCTACACAGATGCTTTCCGGGAGGCTATTTCACAGAGCCCCTTTCTCTTCCCAGAAAATGACAGCAAAGGGGAAGAGGAGGAGCAGCGAGCGTGACAGTCGATTAGAGACTGAGTTGAGAACCAAGGCCAGAGCTTACGACACGGAGGCCTGAAGGCAGGCTCTGTGCAGACCAGAGCTGACTTGAAAGGACAGCTAGGGCAAGTCCCATCCTGGAGATCACAATGACGGCAGGGCAGCCCCTCCCTCTATCTCCTCTGCCTCCCATACCTCCAGGGATGGGCTGTCGCTGGGGCAGCCCTGTCCTCCTCTCCAGGCCAGTATGCTAGGTTTCCCAGGTTTAGAAGCCCAGACACAAGCCACTGTGTAATGTTCTAGAAAGCTGGAGTGGGAAATGGTCACAAGCCACAGGAACATAGCACTAGTAAACATAGCACTAGCCTGTTAAACACTGTTGTCCCAGGCACCCAGCCTTAACTGTTAGAGAAACCATTGTATTCATTTGTTTATTTTTTCCACAGTGCTGGATATAAAATCCAGGGTCTCATACATGTCAGGCAAGTGCTCTACCACTGAGCTATACCCCATCTTGGCAGGCAGTTTTCAAACAAGACTTTTTTAAAAAAAAATTATAAACATTAAGAAAAACATCACCCAAAAGTTAGATTATCCTGTAGTGCATATTAATCACCACAAAAAAAAATTTCTATTGCACTTCACTTTCATTTTAGGGGAAACATCTTGCTTTTTCAGAGACTAAAAGTATCTGCATAAATTAGGGGAGAAAGGTATGAACTTGAGTTGATACTCAAATTACAAGTCATCTGCAAGAATGGGTTGAGTCCTTCTTGGCCTTGCAGCTGGCAGTGGGCAGCCACTGGGGGCAGGGGCTCGGGTAGCAGCACCTGGTAGGCACAGCCTCTCTACTTCTAGGCAAGTCACTCAGCTTCTCTGAGCATCTGCGGCCTCTCCTACCAGACAGGACAGAAACCTGCTTGGCCAGTTAACATAGCTCCATGAACAAGTTATAAAGCCTGGCTAAATGATTTACTGTTGTTTTGTTTTTCTTAAGACAGAGTCTGGCTATGGCCTTGAACTCACTACTTAAAACACGATAACCTCAACTTGTGGTGATCCTCCCACCTTGGACTCTGGAGTGCTAAGATGACCATATGCATCACTAAGTCTGGCAAAATGATTTTTAAGACAGCTAAAAGTTCCCTTTAAGGAACACACTTCACCTTGTCTAAAAAGCGTCTTCCCTCTGATTGAGGCTGAGAATACAGAACACACTCTGCTCCCTTGGGTCATTAAGGTAAACTCTTCAGGGATTTCCCCCACAGCAAAATATCAAAGCAAACCAGAACCCAGCACTGGAGCAAATCAAGTACGCAGAGTAATTTTCTGTACCCTTGCTGGGAACCTTTCAGAGTACAGGCTGCCATTCGACACTCAGCAATGACTGGTTTCCTTTCGCTTCCTGATCAGTTCGGCCCTGTGCCTTGGCTTTGCCTTGCACCTCTCTCCTCACAGGACCTGGAAAGCCTGAGTGTCTGCTCATGATGCACAGTTCCAGGAAGGTTGTCTCTGGATGACGAGACCCACCTTGAACAAGGCTCCAACACAAAGGTGCCGAGTGCACAACACCAAGTGGACACTCTTCTGCAGCTCTGGAACAATGGCTGACACTTCTGGGTGAACAGGCAGAAGGCACATCAAAGGCAGCTTTTGACAGGGAGAAATCGTGTGGTGCCTGCTTTAATCTCTCTGAAAAATCTATGCACAACTGAATCCAATTTCATTTTTCACATAAATGCTAGGGCTTCATACAAGGACATTCTTTCTTTGCAGTAAAAAGATGAGGAGACAAAGATATGCTAGCATAGCCTTTGAACTCTTTAAAGCTGTATCAATGGCCCAGGCTACTTAACCATTGATACAGGGCAGAGATTTTACAATAGCTGCATTTAAAGCATTCTAACTAAAACCAGTCATTATTAGAGATTAAAGAAAGATTATTATTTTCCTTAGAGCTTCATAGTTCTTTTTTAAAAATATTTTTAACCCCTTGATCAATTAACTAAAGTTTAGAAAGAAGACTAGAGTTTGGGAAATCTCAGCGGCATGGCAGTATGATCTGAAGTGCAGCTCACGCATTCCTTGGATGAGGAAGGATGCAGGAGAAGCAGGTTTGGAGACATGGGTGAGGCAATGGTCCTCCAGTGGACAGCCACCTCAGTCCTCTTCTAGCACTCAGCATTCTGGAAGGGGAATGACATTGTGTCCCTGATGACTCTCCTGAGCAAGCTGCATTCCTGTGTAGCTGGCACTCCTGTTTACCTTGATGTCTCCAGTGTCTTCATGCCTAGCAGGCTGCTGGCTCAAGTCTTCCCATGTAATGATCTTATGAGCAGGCTGGGCTCTGTGGCCAGAGTGACCAGGGGCTAAGCCCACCACTGCCACTTCCCTGGCTGTGTATTCTCACTCCTCAACATCTGTTATGCTGTACCTCAGGGCAGCACCTCATTCTCCTGGCTTCACAGCAGTCACTGTGTGATGACTTCCCACAGAGTGCTGGTGCCCACTCCAAGCACCCTTGCCAGTGATGGGGACTCCCCATACATTGCTAATGCCAGCCAGTGTCAACATTTGCCCCAAGCCCCTGGGGCACAGCAGGAGGGCAGGACAGCCTGGGCCTCACAAGCAAAAGCTGGGTCCCCTTTCTCCATCTTTAAAAGGAATGCAGATGCATGGCTTGGTCTTTTTTTACTTAAAAGTAGGAGCGCTGATAACCTGCAAAGATATACTTCTTACTGGATTTGCCAATACACCTGGCTGGCAGCCATCCCCAGTTTGCGAAGTTATATTTTCCTGTGTGACCATCCCAGGGAACCCAGCATTTCCTGAGGGGATCATGGAGACATGCCAGATCATGGCACCGACTGGCCCAAAGGCAGAATAGCAGGAGACTTTACAATGGACACAGACTGGATACGTGAGAGATGCTGAATGAAGTGCTCTGCTCCTCCTGAAAATGAGCCTGGGCTTTGCCAGTCTATCACATTTGGAAATGCTTGTGTGTGTGTGTGTGTGTGTGTGTGTGTGTGTGTGTGTGTGCTGGTATGTGATTTGAACTCAGGACCTCAAGCTTGACAGGCAGGTGCTGTGCCACTGAGCTATATCCCCAGCCCCGTAAACTCTTGTTTTAAAATCAAACAGAAGAAAGTTCAGTGGACCTACACGCTCAACTCCCAGGTCACTTGTCGAGGGCAAGAAGAGAACCCCTGACATTGCAGCCACCATCAGCGCCTCCCTCACACATTGGACAGGATGATCTAAAACTGCCAGCTTCTCACACGCATAGTTCAGGCTGACTGTAGTCATTAAGTGCATTTGACTGGCTTGGTTGATGACCTGACCATTCTAAAAATGATCATGCAAAGAAACACACACTTAAAAAGAAAAACTAACAAAATTCAGCAAACAGTTGAGAAGAAACTACACAGTTTGAACTCATGCACATTTCATGACATAGCCCGAGCTTAAGTACACTGCTAGCACAGAACAATGCATATCTGCTTTGAAGACACACTTTTAAAATGATGGACTTTCCATAGTCTGTGTTCTTAGTCACTAAAATCTCTCTCCTGCTGGGGCACTTTAAAATAAAAATTCCCTTCATAGGAGCTGTAGTCAGTAAAACTGCACATTCCTCCTCGACTATATGTTCTTTACCAAAATCAGAGCTATGATCACTTTGGGTCACTGAATAATGTCTAAGATTATAGTTGGTATCTATGTACTATTAATGAATGACAAGAATACAGCAGAAAAACTTGAGATTTCCCTTTTCTCCATTTCTCTGTTTTGAAGATTGTACCTAAAAACTGCCTGGTCTTCTGATTTGTGAGAGACAAAAAAGAGACATGGGGAAACCTGTCAGAAACAAGTAAGAAATCATTTGCAGAAATAAAAGCTATAGAATAAGCAGATATGGTAGGAGATATCAACCTTTTTTACAAGGAGAGGGCCATTTTCAAACTAGCCTTTGAAATTAATGACAAGGAAAGAAGGAAAAGAGCCAAGGGAAAGGTAAAGGAGGGAGAAGAGCACAGAATGGAAGGAGAAAAAGAGAGGAAGAGGAGAAGGGAGGACACAGAGATGGTAAAGAGAACTAATCGACCTGATTTGATCAGTGTTCACTGAATGATCACATTGTATCCCAAAAACATGGAGTTAAGTACCAGCCTAAAAGAAAGTAACAGAAGAGGAACGGGGGAGGAGGAAAACCCAGGAGCCAATATTGTCCTTCACAGGCTGCTGTGGAAGCCGGCACATTAATACTCATGGACTGGATGGGGGACACCTTGTGGCTAAGCCCCACCCTGGGTGACGCAGAGCCCGCAGAGCCCACTGGGCCCAGTGGCTTCACTTACATAAGAAAGTGGCTGACTGAACTTCAACATGTATCTGGGCCCTGACACAGCCATCACTTGGGATGCCTGCTCTGGAGGGACAGCTTGCTGATGTGCTGTGGCGGGCTGTGCCCAGGTAAATGCACCGTGAGAAAGTGCTGTAAGGCCAGATTCCTCTCTGGAACTTCCTGTTTACCCTGGTCTAAGATCTGGATAGACTGCCTGCCCATCTGTCATGAATCAAAACTCAAAGTGGTCTCCCAGATCATTGGCAGAGACAGCATTTTAACTGTATTGCTCACAGATTTTAGTATTTTTGATAAAAATCACATTTAAAGCAAAGATAATTTTCCCATTTACACTTTGCAGTTAGATAAAAGTGACTTGCGTGTCTTTTGGGTGACTTGGCAGATGGAGTGGTTACCCAGGGACAGAATGGGGGCAGCCGTGGGGGCTGATGGCCTCTTGGGAATTTGCTATCCTGGCAGGTGAATCAGAAGGCTCCCAGGTAAATATGCACTTTGTTTGTAATTTTTAAAGCCTTCATCACAAAAACAGAGCGGAGACACTGTGGTAGTAAACAGGAATACCCCCACTGGGCATAATGCCCAGACAAACCAGCCTGAGCACAAGGCCCAAGGCTCATGGTGCTGAAGACAGACAAAAATTCTCAAGACTCAGTGACCTCTGCAGTGGGGGGGGGGGATCTGGAGAGCCTCATAATGAGACACTGAACTCTGGCAGTTGTCCTTGTCACCACATTCATTCACAGGACTCCCTGGGGGAGACCCTGAATCACTGGTCACACATGCCAGGGCTCTGTGGCCTGTGCAGCAGGGCGAATGCAAGGAGGTACTCCATGCCTGCGTCACTGTGAATGCTTCAGCACAACGTGAGCAACCACTCCGATTTGCTGTCATCACAAAACTCTTTCTGAGCATCCCAGAGGGGATGGGGCACAACACTCTTTTGCCTACAAGACTGGGCCACACCGACAGAGCCCTGAGATCCTGAGCCCTGCCAAAGGATGTTTCTAGGCAAGGGCAGGGCCCCTACTATTTTCTGTTCCACAAAGGTTAGAAAGGGGAGCAAAGCCCAGGCCTCTTGTTCTCTGTTCATCACTCACCCTGCCCTACATGGCTCTGCCCCTCTGTTCACTCAGTTCCAACAACTCCAGATTTCAAATTTATAACCTTTAACATGGTTCAGTGGAAGACAAATACAGTTCTCCTGCACCCCAGCTCACATAAGGCCAGGTAAAAATATTTTTCGAAAATTGAATATTCAGGAGTACTGTTTCCCATCATAGGGTGAAGAGTTAATGTGTCAATGAAGAGAGCTAAACACAGTGTGAATGTGGGCACTGGAGAGGGCGAGTGGCTCCACTGTGATACCAAACAGGCCTTCTGAGAAGACGCAGCAAGTTGCAGGGATGGTTTTTAAAAATCTAGATGGAAGGGGCTGGGGATTTAGCTCAGTAGCATAAGCGCCTGCCTTGCAAGCAGGCAGTCGTGAGTTCGATCCCCGGTACCGATTAAAAAGAAAAAGACAAAAAAAAAAAAAAAATCTAGATGAAGCACATGCACTTAGTTTGTAATAGATGTTCTAAGCAAATAAACATGGGTAGCTTGGTACCCAGCACTTGCCATATAATATCAAAGTTAAAATGCCTTTGACTATATACTAACAAAACATCTTCAAATACAGACGGAATTTTGCAACATAATAAACACTGAACACATACTGAAACTTTACATTTACTGCATTGAAAGGAAACACTACTTTTTAAAACAAATCTTTATTTTCACCTAACAGATGAGAAACATTACGAAAACTGATCAGTGGTTTCCTGTCTTACTCAGAACTGACCTGATGCGGGATTTAAGGTGATCTAATGAAAGAAAAAGCACATCTGCCTTCAAGGAAGACATAGCCCAAGTTTGGGCAGTTTATGGTCAGTTGCTAGCACAGTGGGCTTCCAATACCTCCACACTGAGACCTGGAACACGAATCTCAATCATCTTGGAAGGACAGAGAGCTTTTCCCATGTAAAGAGCACAGGACAAAGTTCATTAATTAAACAGTGTGGGCGAAGCAGATGGACACTACCCACGCTCACTCGAATGACATGAAATTGGGCCAGAGGTTTGTGGTCCTTAATGAGGTTCCATAAAATGAATGATTACATAGTGATCACAAGTAAACAAACCCAGAAGAGCTGGATGGTGGGGCAACAAGCCCTGCAGCATGGCAACAAGAAGACCAGCCAGGCTGGGGGATCTGATCTCGGGCCACCTGTCTCAGGGCTGAGGGGTTGGTGAGTCTACAAAGAGTTAAGCCTGAGAGGACAGCAAGGTGATAATATAAAGGCCCCTGGCCATGGAAATGATGAACAGAATCCTTTTTTGTCACATATAAAGTGCATTATTAGAAAGAAACACTCAAGTTCCCTTTTATCTTCATAGAAAAAGAGATGCAAAATGTCAGGTAGTTGGGCCTTTGAAACTAAAAAGCTTAGCAAAAGCAGCTATGCACAAGACGTGGGCATTAAGATTACTTTTTAATTATACTTTTCCTATTACTAGTTAATTTTCTAATTTTTCTGTTGTGTCAAACCCTTAACTTTGGAAGGTGAGTCCTAATTAGTTTGGGCTGCAAATGTAGTTGTTTGTTATGTCTTAGGATTCCTGGGGTTACAATAGAAAATTATTTTGATATATTAAAAGTTTCCTAGAAATATTTGCTTTTTTCCCCCAGAAAACAACATTTTGTATTTCTTTCAAATAATCACTTATATTTTTCAACTAAGACATAATACAATTTCACTAATAGCAACTGAAAATGATAGACAGGGATGTGTAGCAGCAAACACCATGCGGCACAGTTATGGAGCCCATGGGAATTTGTGGTGACTTGTGTTCTGTTGTCCCAGCCATGGTGGTAACCTGGTATGCAGTTACCTTATTTTCATCTTTAATTCCTGGGTTCTGATGTTCTCTCTCATTACACATGGCCTTCACTGTAAATCCTTTCAAATCTACTTTAGAAAGAGGTAGAATATAAGCAGACTCAACCTACACAAATAAGGTCTTGCTGCAAAAGCCCACCAACAGCACTGTGGTAGCACTATTTTCTTGATTGCTTATCAAGATGAAAGCACAGTAAGCAACACCAGTTTGGGGCTTGTTTTGGGCTTGACTCTGACCACACCTGTCACTGATGACACCCTTAATGTTTCCCTGCTTTTTTTGCTTTTTTTTTTTTTTTTGTCTTTTTTGTTTTTGTTTTTACTGGTACCAGGGATCGAACTCACGACTGCCTGGTTTCCCTGCTTTTGAATGTGGAATCTACATGGATCAAGGTGTTAGAGATGCATGAATGGAATTGAAACAGGAGTGCTTTCCACTCTGATTTACTATGGTCTTGTTTTTATCTTCGGTCCACAAAGTTAGGGTCTCAGGGTGGAATCCCCTTGGGAGCAACAGTGATAGAACATTCTAACAAGCAGTGGAGCTGCTTCGCTTTACCAAAGTGCTATCACTCTGATGGCCTCCTGAGTTTCTGCTACATGGGGACCAGGGAGGGACAGCAGGAGGGCCCTGACCCCACCGCAGCCCAGGCCCTGCTTCCCAGGCTCTCACGCTCTCCTCTGCAACACAAGGCTGACTCAGACCCAACCTGCAGGGCTGTGTCCTACAGCAGGAACAACTGTCCTGTGGTTCTCAGCGCTGGGTGTTCCTACAATGGGTTACTCACCCCTCCTGCCCAAATGCCTTTGGAGCGGAAACTGCCTACTGTTCTGTAGCTGAGATGCACTTCGTTAGTACTTGCAGACACCACTAGCGATGATATGAGGTCAGACTCAGCCAGGGTCTCCATTTCCATCCTTCTGTAATTATTTGATTTTTCCATTGCATTTTATCTGACTTAATAAAAATCAGTGGAAATAAGATGCCAGTAGTACCAAAAAAGGACACAGCTCTCAAACTCAAGGCAGTAGAAATAAAACTGGCAGTCCTCATGCAGGCTAAAAATGGTGAATTTTAAGTGTTTAGTGAATTATTATTATTTATTTACTTTGGGGCACCAGGAATTGAACTCACTACCTTGTACTCGCTAAGCAGGTGTTTATGCCACTGAGCTACAACCCCGGTCCTCTTAATGAATTTTTAGGATCACCAAATACACACCAGTTTACTTTCAATGGCAAAGAATAATGATATGATGGAACACACTAGGAAAACAGCATCAAACAATGGGATACAGAATATGAGGCCTATGTAGAATTTTATATAGTCTTTTCATTTTCAGAAACTAGACTACCAAAATCAGATGCATTTGAATTTGTATCTACAGATCAAAACGCAAACTCTTTAGACTACAACATGATACCCAAATTAAATATCACTGCTGAGAATGTGAGTCTCAGAGAAATCTTAAGAGATTGAAAAAGTAATCTATTTTTTGAAAATTCTGCATTACTCTCCTTAAGTTGAAGTTATTTTACAATTTGCCAAATTCTGATTGCAAAAGCTCTCATGTGCCAGACTAACTATAAAAGACATAGCGATTAGGCCTACAACGAGTAACTATCCTTTATGTTGGCAATTCCTACTCTGAAATGTTTACTAAAATATTATTTACTAAAAACACAGTATTTTGATCATTAATTCAAAGGTGATCTGATTGTACAAATGCAAATGTGCTGTATTTTAGTATATAAAATCTCACATTGAATTTAGTTATCTACTTTAATAAATGATGAAAGATTTACTAGGAAGATTTTTTTAGAACTTTCCATGTATTAATTTCATAGTTTGAAAAAATGGTCATTTGAACATAGATTTATCATCTAAATTTGTGTTGGCAGATATCAGTTTTTTAAATGGGCTGTGGAATTTGTAGATTAGGAGACACTATGCAATAGTATATCCCATAAGAGAATCATCATTCTCCTGTAACTTTAAAGTATTATAAACTATGGAGCTTGAAATGTTACCTGATTGAACTGACAGATTTTCAGACATTAGTTTCTCCTGGGCTTTTAAAAGAAAAAGTAATCTTCTTATAAACAGTTTCAACTGCCCTATTACTATGTGTGTTCTGACTGATTTCCTAGTAGCCTTCAAAAAAAAAAAAAATCAGTCTACCAAGCTGTTAGATTCTTCCAACGCAAGAAAGGAATTTAAAAGTTCCCTTCCCTGGAGGGCAAGTTTTTAAAATGTATATTTAAAATAATCTCAACATAAAGGCAAGTGAGACATTGCAGACACTTTCAATAAAGGTAACACATTTTGTACAGTAATCCAGAAACCATCTTTCAGGAGCTTTGCGGCTCAAAACTTTCCAGCCAGAGGGGTTAAAAGTGTGGGTGTGGAAGTCAGCTTTTGTTTGAAAAATTAGCAATGCTATGAGTCATAGTGCATTAGCAGCAGAAGAGTTTTGCATGTTGTACGAATCCAGACACCATATGCCATGCGAAGGCCTATTACTTTATTCGGTGCCACTGCTGACAGGCAGCCACGTGGATATCCCCAGCGGAAGGGCTGTCTCCTCCCGGCAGCAGGGACAGGAACCCAGTGAGCTGAACACATCCGACATTGTACTGAGCAGCAGGAACAGCTGGTAAGCTAGCAAGAGGCAACGGCCAGGAGAAGTGCGGATGCTAATGAGCCCAGCTACAATGCTGGCCTTCAGAGGCCAGGGGAGGCCGCCTCTCGAGCAGAATCTGTTTGCTCATGCCTTCAGTCTCATTAAAACATGACACTGGTATTTGTGGTTTATCAAATCTGTTGCAAATCACAAGTTATAAATCTCACCAGGAAACCCAATGCACTTTAAGAAGTTGCACCAGACTCTATGCAAAACTCTGCAGGCGTCCCTAGTGCTGCAGGGCAGGATTTAAGGGGCAGCCAGCAGTGGGGTGCAGCAGGTCACCAGCTGCTGCTTGGTGGAGTTCTCTCTCACTCAACTGTCTCTCACTCAACTGTGTGGCCTCAGGCAAATTATTTAACCTCTCTGTGCTCCATTTTCTCAACTGTATTTTCCCAAATACAATAAATACATAATGTATTACATTAAATGACACCACACCACCACTGCACAGTGTACTCATACTGCCTTGCTTCTAGGGTTGCTGTGAGCAGTAAATGGCTGGACACTCAGGTGAAGCTCCCGGTGACAGGACAGGGCAGGCTTCAGTGACAAGTCTCCAGGGACTTGAGTGGACAGCTCTGGCAGCTTCATCTTGTGACCTTGCTTCTCTTCTGCACCATGGGGCAGCAGCATCTCTCATGAGTGAGGGCCTCCATGTGGGGCATCTGGCAGACAGCAGAGCAGAGATGAGGGATGTGGGGATGGGCCCCAGAGACACTGGGTGAGATCACTAGTGACAGTGGGTTTGGGCTGCTGCAGCAATGAAGTTAGCAAGCTGCAGAGTTTCTTGGTGGCTGTAGGTTTCCTGAGAGCTCTGCTTTGTTTAAAGAGGTTTGCTTTTTGTACATTCCTCTCTTATGTTATGCCCCCATAAGTCCCGCTCATCCTCCAAGCTCCAGGACAAGCATCCTGCTTGGGATGCTGTCGGGAGACAGTAGGAGACATCAGGAGATGCCAGATCCTATGCAAGAATCAGCAAAGATGCAGTTTCTGGGGGTACACAGCAGTAATAGTGGTCCCCAGGCTGAGATGACTTGCCATGGAGACTGACGTTGAGGAGAGATGTGCTTGGGTGTGAAGAAGTCCGAAGAGCCTGGACTGCTGCACACCCACAGTCCTGGCTACCTGGATGGCAGTGGAGGGAGGGTTGTCAAGCTAGGAGTTGGAGCCAGGGAACACTGCAAGACCCCTTCAGAAAAACCAAAACCGAAGCTGTCCAAAGATCTTTGGGTAAGACATGCTACTTCAAGCATTTCTATCTGGAAGGCCAAGCTGGTGGAGGAAGCTGCAGGCCTCTCCCTGATGGCAGGCTGTGCTAGGTCTCATCTGCAGTGGATAGGACATGGCCACTGCTGGTGCTGCAATCTCCTAGAGGATGGACAAGCAAAGGACTTTGGGCTATCCCTACCTCAAATCTACTTGGCTTCTTTAGATGCAACCTTTTACATCTGCTGGTTTCCTGAATTCCACAAACAACATCTGAATAATGAGATCAGGAAACAAGAACTGGAGGCTAGTAAATAACTGGAGAGATTTTTCTGAAACCCCCATCACATCTCCAGAGGATGAGGTTTCCATAACACAACCTCAGGTAAAGGCTTGTGAGGCATTGGTGGTCCTGCAGAACAAGGTCTCTCATACAATTGCAGACACTCAGAGACACAACAGCCTGTGCTCAGTGTATTCTCAAGTTTTGTGCAGCAGCAGATTCTATAGCAAGAAAGTGCCTGTCACTGCAATGTCAAAGGTTAAAAAACAAAGCAGATTTAAGACCTGTGTGGTGGTGCTCACCTGCTTTCCTAGCACCCAGGAGGCCAAGGCAGAAATGCCACAATTTCAAGGCCAATCTGGATTACACAGCAGGACCCTGTCTCAGAACTCCAAAAAACAAAAACAAAACATCAGGTTTAGTGCTTAAAAAAACTTCTAAGCTAGAAATCATAGTACCACTAAGATCAAGAATACACACATTTGTCCAGGATGCAGCGATGGTTGGGAGCAGCACAGTAAAGAAAGCTCACGCATGTGCATCCAGAGTTCACACACATGTGCACATACGTACACAGGGCTGAACAAATGTACACACATGTGCTTGCTGCACACATAATCCACCTCCCTGACAGGTTTCAGTGCAATGGAGACTGGCAGTGGAGATGATCAGAACAGCACATTACAGCAGCCATCTCCCTAGGAAGGGGGCTATGAGTCTGAGCCACAAGGCTGCCTCCTCTGTGTCTGTGTAATGCCACCTAAGTGCTCTGCCTTGCATGACTTGCTGCGGGCTGCCGCAGATTAGAGCCATCGATCGCTCACTGCAGAAGCACCTCACTGTGCAAAAGGAAGGTAATCGGCAGAGACAGACAGCTCAAGTATTGATCTTCCCCGGCAAGGGCTGCGCTTCCAAATGAGGGTCAGCACTCCTTCACACCCTCTTGGAGGGCCACTGATGTGCACGGGGATGCTGCAGGCACGGGAGAGTGGGCCAGGCACTGGGGTCTGGCTGCCACCTCCTCTCTGTTGATCCCAGGTGCCCATGACAGCTCTAACTCTTTAAAAACCCATGGCCATAGTGGCCCCGGGTTGGGTATTCTGCATACCCTGGGCAGGACTGATGCAGCAATGCCATGGAGAGCTGCTACAGGCATGCAATCATTAAAGCTATGTGGATACCTCCTGAAGAACACCCTTCTAGTGTCCAAGAGAAGACACAAAGACAGAAAATAAGAATATTTCCCTACCAAAAGCTGGCTGGCCCCTGCCTTTACTCAAAGCTCAATATTTAAAAAATCAGCCCCAAAACTGTCTCCTTATGATTCAATATATGTGTTGAATATATATGGTTTTCAAAAGGTCTTTGTGCAGACAGACTTCCATGGGCTCAAAAACATAAATGGACCCTAAAAAGGTAAAATAAAATTATAAAGTACACCCAAACTAGTGATTCTTGAAAGCTAAGTAAAATCAAGGATTGCTGAGAACAGGTCAAAGTAGAAAATAAGGACTCTAAAGAAACCAAACTATGAGCAGAATGTACCCTTTAAATGTGTGCTTCTGTGGACACCAAAGCCGAATGAACTCCTCCTCTTATGATTTTATTCTCAGGGTAAGAAGTCATTCTTCACAATCAGGGATCTTTTCCTGTTGTCCATTTTGAGTCATTTTCTCCTATGCCTATGCTAATAAATGGCATAGGGTCTACTTTCCCCTCATTATAAATGTGTTTTTAAATTTATTTTAAAGAGAATAAAACAAAACAATAGAACAAAACCAAACAATGAGAACGATATTGGCAAAAACAAGACAATAGCAAATCCACGGTAATTACTATATTGTATACTGATATTCTCTGAATAGATGCTCAAACTACTAGCTTTAGGTCTGCGACGTCAATCAAATACAGACATTAAGTTCTTTCTTTCTTTGCTACCATCTCAGCCTGTATTCTTTCTGGCGCTGCTGGTGCGTGGAGGGCACTGTACTTTCTGGGTCCCTCCCTAGAAATTACTTTCTGTGTGCCTGTGTTTTCACTTTCTGCCAACCCTGTACACTGAGCTCTCACTATGTCGGGTGAGGGAGACTGGGACAAGGAGAACATGGTCTTCACCTTAGGAACTGCTGTCCCTGGAAGAAGTCCTGAACCAGAGTGGTCAGTACTACCCTATGTGGGCAGCAGGCCATGATGTCACCTGCCCCTCTGCTACCTCTTAAGGCCTTCCATGCGCTTGGATCCAGGCTGGCCTATATCTTGGCTGATATCTCCAGGCCATCCAAGGTGAGATGTGAGAAACTGAGCTGACCACATGCAGAGGCTGCCGGGTCAGAGATGCCTGGCCAGCTCCAGCTGCATCTGCTGTCAGCCCCAGTGCCAAACATATGTGATACCCAGTACAAACCACCCTGCAGAACCACATGAGGGCTCTTCCTCTACCCGTCCTTCAGGAATTGCTATCAGAATCTCCAGCCTTATTCCCACAGGTGTGAGGTCTCTACTGTGAGCAAGACTAATGCTAGGGCTTCTATTCATATTTATCTTTTATTCTCTAGTTAGGATACAAGTGTGGATTCATTACGATGTAACCAACGGCCTTACACTGACTGGTACCCTTCCCTAGGTCTCCTCTTACTCTTCAAGTCAGGCTCCCAGGGGGGACTTCCAGCACACAGTGCTGAGCTAGCATGCACAAGAGCCCCAACCCGGAAGTGCTGGGTGCCATACTCCTACAAACGCCAGCATTTCCATGGCCATCAAATTTCACACCATAGTAAGGCCCTTGTCTCATAAGACAGTCCTCACAAATGCTGCTGGACATAAGTATGAATCACATTTTCTTCTTTCTTTGTCTTTATAGAAAGACAGATGTCCAAATCTGGTGCTTTGCTGAGATGGTAGAGGGCTGAACTAACTCAATGAGTAGGCATTAAACAAATATTTACTCCGGCAGGTGCTGAGGCTATATCCGGATTGGTATTCACCTGGAAAGCACCAGCCAGGATGGCGTCCTGGGCAGGTCTGGCTGTGCCCTTGTCACGCCCAGTGGCTAAGTGCTTCCATCACCCTGGGAGGCACCTGTGGAAAAGCAGATGAAAATCTCTGCCCTCACTCAGTGGGAACAACAGTGGCAAAATAAGTGAATTACACAGTGAAGGAAAGAGAGGCATTAGCCAGGTGGGCAGTACAGGAGTGCAGCTGTGAGCAGGTGTGTGCGAATGCTGCGCAGGACAGGCAGGGACAACCCAGAGTGCAGATAAGCCACAGAGGCATCTGGGAGCAGATGATGGGTGAGGATGTGGAGTGCACAGGCCTCCCCTCCCTGGCCTTGATGCTGGTGAGATGACCACATCTGGACAGCAGAACACCCTCCACTGGAACCTTAAGAAGAAAGACACCTTCAGTTCCCTGTAGGGAAAGGAACACTAGGCCCCCAGAAAGACACCGCCAGCAACAGACACATGGCAGGCTGAGAAGGCCTTCCACAGAAATGCTGGAGAACACTGCTTTCAGGACATGAACTTAGCACATGAGTCTTCAGAAAGCTCTCAGGGGCTGGGGATAGAGTTCAGTGGCACAAGTGCCTGCATAGCAAGCATGAAGTCCTGAGTTCCATTCCTGGAACAACAACAACAAAAAAACCAACCAAACAAACAAAAAAAACAAAAAAAATCTCTGATCTGTGTATCAGGAACCATAAGCAGAAATCTAAAAGCTATTTCTAATCTTCCAAATAAAATTTTCATGCATTTTGAATCTGTCTGATAGAGATCTAACAGTCTTGCCTAAGGTGTTACTCAGTGGCTCAGCACTTGCCCAATACCTGAGGCTCTGAGATTTCTCCACAGGAAGGCTCTCATCTCTGAACATAGTTCTCACAAACACTGCTGAACGTAAATATAAATCACTTGCTTGGCACACACTTTAGTGTACACACACCTGCACAAGCACTTGTGCACTAGAGCAGCGGATCTGACATCAAGGAAAATGGCCCACGCCCAGTCATTGTGCCTATGAGCTGATGGAGCTAAGAGTGGACACGGAGCACAGACTCAGTAGGCCTCGTGGGCTATGCCAGTGATCCACCCCTGCCCCTCTATGCATCTTCACAAAGTTCTGTTTACAGCTCTGACCCCAAGCATCAAAATGAACCATGTTGAAGAGAGCCCCTTGGAATCACTGAGTCATAGAACCATTGAATCACAGCTATAAAAATAATAAAATATACTTAATTTCTTAAATATATAAAATATACTTAATTTCTTGGGGAAAAGAGAACAATTATATACTATGAAATATAAGCTAACTCAAATTATCACTTACTTCCTCCTCCTTACATCCTATCCAAGCCTTATTACTGGTTACATAAGGGACTAACGTAGCAGAGCTCGGATGAGCTGTAAGCTAGTGCCGGGGCCTGGACACATGCTCCTAAGTCTTCTTGTCTTTTGAATGGCTATACAGGAAGAAGTCCATGCACTGTAGAGGCGGCAAGGGTCCCAAGGCTGTGTCACCCACTGAGGTGAGGACTGTAGCAGTCTGACCTCCAGCCCTGCTCTGGAAGGGCACGAGGAGCAGAGACCACACTTCCACCATGGCACACCGCTCCCCAGGAGCTGCTTGCAGAAGAAACCGGTGAGGACCTTGGAACAGGCAATGGGGGTTATGTAATCAGCTGCAGTTAGTGCAAGAATGTGTTTCATAAAACACAGCTAGCAGCAAGGGGCTGGGGATTTAGCTCAGCGGCATAAGTGCCTGCCTTGCAAGCAGGCAGTCGTGAGTTCAATCCCTGGTACTGATAAAAAGGAAAAAGACCAAAAAAAAAAAAAAAAAAAAAAAACCACACAGCTAACGGAAGCATTTCGGTGTTTCCAGCCTTGTGAAGTCCGACAGCACACACATGGAAATACTGAGCAGAGACACACAAGTGTGATGATTCAAAGCTGTGTCCTCTCTTCGAGCTCACAGCCCTGCTTCTCTTTTGTACCTGGATTTTGAGGGCTCAACACACATAAATCACAGTGTCACATGTCAGCTGCATGCTGTGACCCTGATGGGTACCGCAGGATGCACCCTGAGTGGCCTGCTCTCAAGAGGTTTCCTGGCTGGTAAGGATCTTCACTGGGACACATGTACAGAAACTAGGGCAATGCTGCTGAGGGCAAGGGCTCCCTCTCTGAGGAGACTCAGAGTGACTCAGAGAGCTGAGGAAGGTGAGAGGAAGGAAGACAGCATGCCGGGGATCGAAGGCCCCAGCAGAGCAGCAGCTCCTAAGGCTGGGACCTAAGGCTGGCAGGAAGATAAAATCCCTGCCCTGTCCCTGTGAGGATCCCTGTCAGTGAGAATCAAGACCTGATCCCAAGGGAAGCACAAGCAGCTCAGAGGCAGAGTGCTCATTTAGTTCGGGCTCCATCCCCTGCAAGGTTGGAAGAACCAGTACCAGAAACAATACCAAAAAGCTCTGCCTCTGGTCTAGAAATAACCGCTTAACCATGATACCACTTAATAGGAGATGTGGAAAAGGTTCCACATCGCTCTGTGTTTATTATCAAAGAAATATGAGTTTATGGCACTGCATCACCACCAGTGACATCTTCAGTTAAACGCAGGGCCCACTGGGGTCTGCGCAGGTTCATAGAAGCGGTCCTCAGCACAGCCACTGGCACCTCATTTTGTCTTCAGGGCCTGGACAGTGGCTGCTGTCACAAAGGAGTCCAGAGACAGCCAGTGAGTAAAGAGCACAGGAAGTTATGTTCGAGGAAGCCAACAAATCAAAAGGGGAGCATCCTGGTCCTGACTGGAGTGAATCCCAACACTCAGAGGTCTGTCGGCTGCAAAATGTGCAGTGATTTGTGTGAAGTGTTTTCCTTATTCAAACTTTCTGCATAAATTCTACACATTTGACAGTTATACAGTATATATACAAAAATAATTTTTTATTCAGATCATTTACTGCTCTTTTCTGATTTAGTTTTCTGATGTGTACACAGGTGACACATGCATGTTACAGAGGCATAAATTCTATTTTTCCAAGCTAGTAAGTAGATAATAAGCCTGAGACATTCAAAAGAGGCTCTTTAAAGGGGTTAAAAATCCTACAAAAATACTTCAACTTAAAATGAACGTTTTCCCCAATATTCATGTTAACATTGGTTTCTTGGAGTATAAATTCAATTTAGCAAAGTCCAACTCATTTAACATTACACACGAGAAGAAAGCGCACCTCTTTACTTTCTCACAGCCAAGCTGCACTCTCAGTAGGAAAATAGGAGAGGTGACAGTTTCCATCTTCTGGGGGAGAAATTGTCGGTGGGGAGTGAAAGGCAGAACATAATGGGGAGGGTGGCAGCAGCTCTCCCCATTGGATCTTTGCCTCCTTTAAACTCCACAGAGGATGGCAGTTTGGAAGTAGACCCAAAATCTATTCTGTCCATCTGTTTTATTATTCTTAGAACAACTGTCAAAAGTTGCCCAAGGATCAAGTTGCAAACATACTAATTTGCCTTTGAAAAGTAGGCCCTGGGGGAATTCTGGAACTCTGCTTATAAATTCAGAATCCCATAAGCCAGGGAGCCTGCCCTGCCCTTTGTGGAGGTATGAGACACTGCACTTGCAGGCACACATCTGCCTCAGGGCTGGGATGCACTGCTGATAGACTTGCATCCCACTTCATAGGCAAATGAAGGCAGAACCACAGGGACTTGGCATCTTAGGGCTGGCCTGTTCCCTGACAAGCAGGCTCTTGGTTTCTATCCCCTTCATGATCCATTGATGGTAGGCAGATGAAAGACCAAAGCTTTGTGCTGCGGAGTTTAAAGGCGTGAACGTGGCACAGGGACACATATTCTGTACTCTTTTATATCCCAGCACCAAACAGCAACGTGGAAGACTGAAACGAAGCATCAGAAAAATAACCTGAAGCAAATGAAAATCATAGGCCAATGAACAATGGACTGTTTCATCTTTGTGCTTCTGTGAAACAGCAACGAAAAGATCATTCAGACATCAGATTAGTGCATCAGATGCGACTTTGGAGAGAAATAATGAGAAACGTCCAGAGAGGGGCTATTTAAAGTCAGTGGCATTTGGGGGCAGACTACTCTGCTGGAAACCCGCAGCTGTGCACTTCTCAACTGGCTTCCGAGTCCTGTGTGACACACAGTGTGTGTGCCACCAGAGTCCCTGAAGTGCACACGGCCCTGGCCTGGCCTCTGCACTCTGCTCCCAACCTGCTCTGCCTGTTCTAAGTACAACACTGCACCCTGTGAGAGTTTGTAAAATTTCTGAGTAGGAAGCTAGGAGGACGCCTTTTCAAGGCCAACATGATGGCATCTGGGTTGTGCTCATCCACAGATTACCAAAAAAACTATTCTGCTTTTATGAAAAATTTGCCCGAGTGTGTTGCAAATGACTCTGGCAGGGAACCTGCTGAGCACCACCACAGCGGCAGACGCGGGCACAGAAGGGATCATCACTGGACTTGCTTGCTTTGTCCTTCTTTGGCTTTGCACAATCTCTTATTATAATACAGCATGTATTATCCTTTTCAGTGATCTGAATAACAGAATCTCACTCTCAAAATACTGCTCGTAATCCTGGAGTCTCCTACATGTTCTGCAGATGCTGCTGATGGCGTTGTGTTCCTTTCAAAAGGGACTGATAATTAGTAAACCAAAATCTGATTAATGTTAGATTAAGGGGTTCTGATGTCTCCCTGTGATGTGGTATTTCAGTCTGTGGGGGCTGGAAGAGACCTTTAGGAAACTTATTCCTTCTCTCCAGATGAGTTTAAAGCCCAAAAGAATTCAGTCTCAATCCAACAGTTTATAACATAGGATTCCGAGTGTGTTTTTCTTCTCACTTTTTTATTTGTTTCCCATCTCTGAAGCTGAAGTAAATGAATTAATCACTTAAGAGGGAACAAAATAAAATAGAAATGCAACATGCCAACATGCCCAGGGTGAGCCCCTCCTGGTCCCACCCGGTAACCTGGCATGGATAAAGGGTTCCAACGTCTCCAATCCCAGGCTCAGGCATAGCATTGTAAGGAGAATTCTGCAAACAAAGGGACTGTCTGGTATTAGTATCAAAGTCTGTGAAAACAGCCCCTGTTAAATGTTTGAAGGAAACTTTAAAATTCAAACTCCTTTCTGCTTTTTAAAACTTCAGCATAGGGACCTCTTCTAGTTGCATCAAGCTAGTATTAGCCAGGTTTTCTTCCATCTCAGTGGCCAGCAGATTTTGTATTTCTTTCTCATCTATATTTTAAAATTCATAATCTTATTTTCTCACTGCTGAAGAGTGTGGAAGAACTGGGAGTGACACCTTCTTCTGACGCTTTATCATCCCAAAGTAACTGTCTAACTGCTCAAGCCACTCTGTCATTTATGGAGTGACTTTTTGCTCATTGAATATTCAGACATTAATAGTGAAATGCCTAGAAATCTCGGGACACAAGAGAGAAAAGGTAAGTAGAGTCAGCAAACACCTCTTGCATGCATTTGACACGACAGCCATTTCCACTCTTCTAACAGTATTTGGGAATAATAATGGAATTTGTGTCATCATGACCAAATGATTACAGTGCAAACCCAAGATTCTTCTGGGGCCCAGCAGGTTTCTGGTCCCTATGGAAACGAAACCTCAGATATTGTCCTCCACTCAGCTGGAGGAGGAGCACTGGAGGCTTTTGTGTTGGCTGAGATTTCATCCACCTTCCTGAAGCAGACCCCAGTGCTTCCTCCCAACTCCTTTCTAATTGAGATGCAAATTAATCTCTCTGGCTGATTACACTTCCCTTAAAGCAACTGACAAATGCAGCTGTAACCAGAGTTTGTGGACTTTCCAACAAGTGACTTCAGACGTCAGTATTTGCATGCTTGGCCTTCCAAGCCCAGAAAGCTGTCAGAGTTCTTTACAGGGCTTCCTTTGGGCTAAGCAGGCGTTTTATTTACGGTATGAAATTCAGATACAATTAAGAGTGGGCAAAAAATACCAAGCTGACAAACTATGAAAGTCCCTAGGATTGAGAACACTTACACCCAGCCTTTCTCCTCACATCCTGGGAAGTCACCCCTTTCCCCAGAAGCCAGGAAGGAAACATTACCTTTCTCTCTCACTTCTTGCTTTGCTGTGCCACTGAGCACTGTCCCTGGACCTACCTATGTATATTTGCCCATCTAGTTCATTCAGAAACTTTTCATCCAGTGTCTACCAAAAGCCAGGTGCTGTTCTGTGTTATCCCTGCTGTAAACCAAAGCTTTTTTTTTTTTTGTTGAAAAGTCTCAATATGTATACATACACAGGCATTTGTATTTTATATACAGAGCTACATTTCAACTTGGATGATTACAGTTTCTAATACTGAAAAAAAAATGCCAACTTTATAAAACATGATTTGTTTTTGCCTTCTAATTCTATTTTTCCAAGATGATTTTTCAGGCCAGGATTGGTGGCACACACCTGCAATCACAGTACTTAGGAGGCTGAAGTAAGAGGATCCCTGTGAGCAAGGCAAGCCTGATCCCAACACGAGACACTGTGATGGTGGCAGTGGGCCCAGGGCTCAGCACTGGGAAGACAAAAGGTGGGGACCCATGAAGAGGCCAGGTGCTGTTAGCAGGAAGGGATGCCCACTAGGGTCAGATGTTCTCATCCTTCGAGAGATGTAAAAAAAATCTAGATTTTTAGAATGCAGACTCCAACTATCCAACAGGGCTGGTGGTCCAGCCCTGAGCTGTTAGCATGGAGGCAGCCTCAGCTCAAAGAGCCCATCTGGGGCTGGGCCCAGACTGCAGCTGGCTGGTTGCTGCTCGGTTTTCAGTGTTCGCTTTGACCCTGAACCAAAACTGCTTCCTGACTGCTCTGCGCATGCATCCCAGCTCCTCAGGATGGTCTCCTATTGAAAATCTCCCAGACTCTAGAGACAACTCCTAGTTTCAACAGCTCTCAGACTGCGACAACACAATGGCTCATGGCTCTGGACTGGCTCAGGTGGGTGGAGGTCCTCCTGCAACCACAGCACTGTGGATGGTCCTGGAGGCCTGGGGGGGGGGATTTCTCACTTCTTGTGCTCCTCTCAGAGGACACTGCTCCTGTTACTGGCTACAGTCGTCACCTTGCTGTCACCTCCAATCTGTGGTTCACCCAAATCCCCGGGGGAGGGGGGGGTGTTCACAAGTGCATGACTTAGAGCTCTTCTCTTGAATCTCACCTTGGTTTGCACCTAGAAGTCTCATCTGTGGAAAAACTCTGACTTGGCCCTGGATCCAACTAATTCACTGTTTCTTCTTTTGTACAAATGATAGTCTGAAAAATACATTCTCAACCTCTGTAGAAGCTATGGGCAAGACTGCAGAATGAAGGGACATGGGATTGTAATGCTTTATTTACATTTTACCAGCATTAAGATTTATATTTATAAGCCTCAGTGAGGCTCTGAAACATAGTAAATATGTCAGATTCTTAGTCTTCATGAACATACTCTTCTCTCAAGCTTCAGAGCTACTTAATGATTTTGCCTAACAATTCTTGTGACACCCCAAATTCATCCTTTAACTGTTTGAAAATGAAAATATTTTCCTGTTTCCATTTTTGGGTGCATCTTTTATTCTACTTGATTTTTTTTTTTTTTTTTTTTTTTTTGGTACCGGGGATTGAACTCACAACTGTGCGCTTGCAAGGCAGGTACTTATGCCACTGAGCTAAATCCTTGGCCTGCTACCTGATTTTTTAAGAAACAAAACAAAACAAAGTTCTCATGGCCTGGAGACCTCTGCTATATGACTTCTACAAGCCGGAGTGGGTGGCCCCAAAGCAAGGCCTTCCTTTTAGGGCCAGTTCTCCTTATTGCATCCTTACAAATCTGCACGTCAATCCGTCCACTAAGATAGATTTCTGTTCCTTCTCATTTGAGAAGAAAGAGACAGTGCTACAAGATGGAGTCATGCAGACACAGGTCCTCAGTCTGATCTGCCAACAGCAGGGCCAAGAGCTTAGTTAATTAATTGGCAGTACTAGACATTGAACCCAGGGTCTTCCTCTGAGCTGTTTTCTTACCCATCCTTTTTAGTTTTTGTCCCTGCCTTCCCTCTGGGCAATGCACTCGGCCCTTCAGCAGCACCCCCTGCCCCAGCCCACCCTGCAGTGTGCTTTCTTCCTGGTGCTGAGGCTGTCATAGGCCTCCCACACCCAGCTCTGCAGGGGAAGAGTCTAGTTGAATGCAGTGATGAAAAGACACTGTAGACTGTGTCACCTGCTGAAGGTGACCCTTCAGTTCTCTCCTCCACATACTTCCAGGAAACCAGGCTATCTTAGTCATTTTCTCATAGTTGAGACACAATACCCAGCACCCACAACTTAAAGGAGATGAGGATCGTTTTGGCTCAGGTTTCAGTCCATGGCTGGCCAGCTCCAAAGAAGAAACAGCATCACAGAGGAGCCTGGCTGAAAAGGCTGCTGTCTTACAGCTGTCAGAAGCAAGCTGAGGGGAGAAGGCAGGAAGGGAGACCACCCTTCCAGCCCCGTCTCCAGGGACACCCCTTCCAACCAGGCCCTACCTGACAGCAGCTGTGCCTGAGCCTCATGATTCAATCACCTTCCAAACACAGAAGACCTAGATGTCACAGAGCTGAGACATCACATAATCTTTCCCTTTCCTCAGCTCCAGTCTCCACTTCTTCTTTCCCAGTCTACTCTCAGTGCTCCAGAAACTCCTGTGTGTAATTCTCTTCCCTAAGAGATGGAGGGAGGGTGAGGAAAGGAGGGGCAGGGGATGAAGAAAGAGAATTAGATGTACTATGTGCAGGCAGCAACTCCTCACAAGGAATGGAATCATTAAGTACCACAGATGCCTACTAATGAAAATGATGAAACCCTCTTCCCTAACTGCTGTCCACCAGATAGCAAACCTGGAATCCACAAGGACTCAGCCAGGCTGCTGTGTTAAGAGTCCATCAGTCCCTGCTCTGGCCACCACTCAGGCCTGCTCTCCCGCAGTGGCCTGGGGCGGCACACGCTCTCCTCATCTCCGCCTTCCCTGTGTGCATATGCATACAGCCCATTCCTGCCGCTCAAAGCCTCTGCTCTTCTCAAAGCCGATGATGGGCTCTTCTGAAGTTTGGCCCATGAGCGAACGCTGCCCCTGACCTCAACAGCCTCATGCATACTTCTATTGCTAGTGGCTAGGACAGTGCCTGGCATGCGGCAGGGACACCGTGCATGTTGACAAATGCAGAGCAGTCTCTACGTGGCAAAATGCAACCCAAGGTTCAGCTTCTGTTCTGAAGTGGAAGGAGATGAATGGAAGACATGAAAGATCTGCTGAGAAACAGAATCAAAGATCCCTGTGTATGAGAAAGAAACAGGTTTTAGAGCTTCAGGGAACAGAACCTGACAATGATGCTGTGAAGCCCAGGTCTGAGAGGGGCTCTGATGGTGTGAAGTCTGTTAGCTGAAAGCCCAAGTCTCTCTTGTAGGAGAATGAGGTATCAGACCACTTTCCCTCAGGCAGCTCGGCTGCCCGTCAGATGCCGACAGTTCCAGAGAGTGGAGGTGGTGAATGCCACCGAGACTATTGTTCTACTCAAGTGGACGCTTATTCTAAAAAGCCACCATCTGTCTGATTCAGGGTAAGCTCCCCTAATGGGCGTGCTGCATATTTATTGTGCAGCAAGCAACCCTTTCCTGAAACGAGTTCTCTGACAAGGAGCATGAAAGCCCTGCCTGACGGCCCTGGAAACTTCATCAGCCAAGCAGGGTCTCCTTTTAGAAGCCTCAACTGGCTGGGGAGCCGTGAACATGGTACGTGGCAGGCATCCTGACAGCAGCACTCTCCCACAGGTGGAGGCCTCAGCCACCAGGAGGGCTGTGCCAGCAGATGGCAGGTGAGGGGCAGCCCTGTCACTTGGAGAGCAGGGGGTACAGGAGGAAGAGTCCCTTGGCAGGCCTGACTGAGCCCATGGAGGAGGGTACTGTTCAAAAACAGCCCTACTGTGCTCACTTTTCTGTTTTGATCACATAATGGTATTTTTTAGCCTTCTATGTACTTCTGCCACAGAGTTCCAGGCATTTGAGGAGTCAGTCAAGAGAATCCCAAATAAGAACCTCTTCATACTGATTCTAAACTGAGTTTACAGTTACAGGAGGAGTAGGAGGAAGAGGAGGGCCCCAAAGGCAAATTTGTTCTGCCCAAATCCTCAGGTCAGTCAGAAACTATTCCCTTGAACATTACTGAATAAAACTCATACTTAGCTGTGTCCATTTCTACATCTAGCGAAGTCTTCTGGGAGGGTGACTCCTAGCTGACCCCACTTGAAGGCTGCTGCTTGTTGGTCCCTCCCTGAAGGGACAGGAAGGACAGCACTGTCCCAAAGCAGCTCCTCCGGCCTTGTCTTCACCCATCACCAGATTCAACGTCTGGCTATGTGTGATACAAAAACGCAAATACTCCCAGCTCAGGTTCATTGACAGTGTCAACCACAGGACAGATTCTCTGCTTACAGGACATCACTCTGACACTCAAGAAATGAGTGGCCTTGAGAAGAAAGGAGTGGCTTGGCTGTGTTCTTTGCCTAACAGTTGTAATCCAAATATGGTGGCACTTCGCTACCTATTATGAACTGGATCTGGCCCAAACTCTGAGTACCAAAGAAACTATTTTGGCTTGGAAAGGGGAGGAGCCCCAAGGCCAGTGACCTAACATGTTCTAGCCTACACTTCAGGTTCTCAGCAAATGACAGTAACTGGGACAAAATGGTCAAGTACCAAACTGGGTGAGTTTCAAAGCAGCCGAGTACCAAGGTGTGATGTGTCAGCAACAAAACGGTGATCAGGGCTGCCAGGGCAGAATGGCCTGGATTGCCAGCTAAATTTCCCTTTCCTTGTCAGCACCTTGGCCATGGCTAGTGTCTCAAGCGGACAGTAAAAGCAGCTATTTCTTGGGCTTTGGGCCCCATTCTTCTGGAATGGTGGTATGCAAAGAGCAAGCAACAACTTATTTTCTTAAGGGCCCTGATCACCAGCCTTCTGGGCTTGCTGAGGGACAACACCAAGGGCACAGTGGGGTGTAGGGAGCAGCAGGGCTCCCCCAGGACGGCACTTTTAGCGGGGAGCTGGCTCTTGTGGTCATGCTTTCCTGCTGGGCAGAAAAGCATCCATGCTTTGGATGCAGAAAACAAGTAACAGTGCCAGGAGAAATATCTAGGGTCTCTATACAACTTTTTCTTGCTGTGTCACTCCTGTGACAGTTGGCTACTTCTGTGACAGTCATAACACAGGGGTACAGGGACTGCAGGGTGACCGGGGTCTCCTTTCTCACTCAGCACTGCATGACAGTGTGGTGTGCACAGAGGAAGCTGGCTCTGTGGAGAAATTCCACTCGTGTGCTAAGAACAAACCATACTGGCACAAAGAGCTGCGCGGATGGCGTCCCTTCTGGGATTCCACATGTGAGTGAAAAGTCCTCAGATGTGTACATTACACGGCCATCGTGCAAGAGTGATAAAACTATTCAAACTTTTCCCCAGCCCTGCGTGCTCTCCCCACCTGCTGCCCCTCCAGCAGGTAGCCCAGGCATTCACTCTACAGTGTTCTGCTAATGAACGAGCGTCCCGGCTGTGCAGAAGGAGAGCCAGGAGACTTCCTTGGCACCTCTGTCTAAGCTGCCTTCAGGTCCACTGCAGGCACGGATGGGCTTAGGCTGCTCCCCAGCCTCTCCAGCACACCTGCGTGCTGTTCCAGAACACCAGTTCTGTGCCCACTGCTGGGGTGGCGCCTCCTCCCTGGGAGGACAGCTCTTCTCTAGCATCCAGCCTTTGCCTAAGTGCCCTCTCCTCAGAGAGGCCCCCCTTACTCCCTGCCTCTGACCCTTGTTCCCCTCAATTTTCCAGTTCTCCCTTCATAGAACTATTTCCTTGACCTCTGTGTGAGAGCCAAGGTCTAGGACCCACCCTCCCTTCCCTGCTCCTCATTCTGACCTGAACAGACAGGCTGTTCACAGGAACCGTGTTTAGCAAATGCACACTGTAATGAGACACCAAGAATCAGGGCCTTGTGGACTGCTCGACATTTGTAGTGTCATACTCAAGATGTGTCACTAAAGCAGCAATTCTGAACGTAAGCCAAGGCACACTCACATAGGCCATAGCAGGGGTGGCCTCAATGTTTGAATGAGACAGCAAAGGAGCATCTCATTAGGAATATCCTAGCCAGGGACATGTGTGGAGCTTTAAAAATTAGTATACTTTCTTGAGCCAGGTGTGATGGTGCATGCCTGTAATCCCAACATTCAGGATTGACTGATTCAGCCTTTAGATTAAAAAAATACATATGCCATGTGGCAACTGAGAATTATCATAGAAATTAGTGGTAGGAAAGAGCTATTAGGTCCCATCTGGCCCCTCCATGGAGCAGGAGGCTCCATGAGAGTTCGAGGCCAGCCTAGGCTACAAAGTGAGTTCAAGCCCAGTGAGAACCATATAGTGAAACCCTGCCTCAAAACAAAACAAAACCAGAAAAAAAATTAGTACATGTTTTAAAAGAATAAAATCACAAAAACTAATTTTTCTTAATTGTTTCTCCTTAATCTTTCTGCAGACAGCAAGAAGAGAGAAGTTAAAAGGTTGCAAAAATTTCCCTATTACTTATGTCTATAAAAGTCACGTATAATATTTATTTCTTTTTAAAAATAATTTATTTAATACCAACTAACTGAATTTACTCAAAGTACTAGACAACAAAATTTTACAATGACCAGGAGGGCAGGCTTTGTTACTTGGTTTCCTCCCTCCCTTCTGTACCCAGTGGTCTCCGAGGTGCCAAGGGAGCTGTCTTACGAGTTACTTCCAAGCGTGGTGCGTCCTGACTCATGTTGACACCAGCAGCCCTAGCTGATGCGCACACTGGTCCTGCCAGGGCTCTTGGGAAAAGTTTTCAAGTGATGTTGAATGCTAACCTTTGAATTTTAAAAAAATATTTTAAACTAATGCTTCCCCTTAACCCCACGGCTCCCATGGCACACATGGATTCTCATTGGTGAAAGCAGGATTCAGCAGAAGAACGTGGCACATGTCTCATAATGAGAAGACTGGCAAGCAGAGAACACATGATGAAATCAATGGAATTTTCATATTTGCAAACGAATTTGTGCGTTGACCCATCAGAGGTGATGACGAGGGTCCCTGGCATTATAGCTGATGCACAAGCTGCTGGAGAGGTCTGGCTCTTTCTAACATCACGGGAGACAAAAACCATGTGCTGAAGCCGAGCTGACACCAGCCCAGAGATGAAGCCAAGAGAACTGTGGCTGGCACTGTGCAGGCCCTGTCCCCCAACCTTGCCACGGCCTGGACAAAGCAGGAGGGAACGCTGGAGGGAACACGGCTGCCGGGCCCCGGGGGAGGGACCAGATGGGACCTAATAGCTCTTTTCTACCACTAATTTCTATGATAATTCTCAGTTGCCACATGGCATATGTATTTTTTTAATCTAAAGGCCGAATCAGTCAATGAAGTGACCAGGGTTTTAATGAAAGGTATTTTTCACAAACTGTATCTGCTCACATGTGTTATTTCTCATCCACCCTACACCCGCCAGCAACCCATCACTTACGATTAGGCTGGGAGAAGTCTACAGAGAGAGGTCAAATACAGTGCGCTTTTTTTTTTTTTTTAAATCATTTTCAGTACCAATCAGGAACAAAGAGACTAAGTTTTATTAGGAAATCAGATTTTTTTGTGCAATTTTATGAAGCCACTCACCTTAATCTTTTTCTTATAATTAGATTCATGCTCAGATTTAAGGATTACAACATGCCAATTAATGTTTGAGAAAAAATTAGAAAAGCAAAATTTCTTCTGCTTTTAGAGACAAGATAATGAACTAGAGGAAAAGATGTTAATGAACTGGAACAGTTGCAAAGTGACTTTTGGAATCCAAACACACTTCATCTGGGCTGCCTCCCTGCCTCTCAGCCGGACACAGGACACTGCAGCTCCCTTTGCTGCCTCCTCACATCCTTACCACACTCCTTAGGTGGTACCTGCCACACCCTTTGGTTTAGGAGAGTCAGCTAATTTACTTTTGGCTGCCTGGAGGCACCTGCAAAAGCATGTTGCATTTTGCTTGCATCTGTCCCAAACAGTGGTCTGCGACACCCAGGGAGAATGAGAATAGCCTGCGCTTGGGGAGAGGGGAGAGATGCCAAAGGAGCCAGGAGCCCCTGAGGGTCACAGCTTTTCTGACACCACTTCTAGGAGTAAAGTATGACCGCAAACTCTTCCTAATCTGATGCAGCACACAACTATTACATTTAGCAAGGATTAATGAGTGGTATGGAAATCACACTGCTGTTTCCAACACCGACTGACAAAGAGTTCTACTACTTACCTCTCCGCAAACATTGCCCTGATCTGGGTGCTGAGAGGGACTGGGGGGCCGCACAAGCAAAGCAAAAAGATACAAGCTCTGGTAGAGTGGGATGAGGCACTTCACAGCCCGGCTGGCATTGATGCAGGTGGCACAGATGAGGCTCGGCAGCAGCTTCCCACTGACGATGGCTCCGTCAAACAGAGGCCCAAAAAACGGCACCTGGGGATTCAGAGTGGAAAAGCAGTTTTCAGCAACTGTATGGTAGGAGTCCAACCAAAGAGGAGGACAGATGAGACCTGGAGTGGACATGGAGGCTGTCACCCACAAGACAGATACTGGCTGTCATGGGACACAGTCTGAGACAGTAGCTCCAGAAGCCTGTGCCAGGAGCTCTCCAGCAAAACTTCACATGGCAAATTGTCATCAAGAGTTTTTGTCTTTTCTGTGTTGTCATTTCTAAAAATGGTGCCACCCTAAGTGGCTACATTGCATAGATTATTCCACATGGGACAAGGTAGAATTGGTAATTCTCCTGCCATGGATCCAAGGTGTGTAATGAGTAAAGGACACAATGGTCATTGTTGTCTCTAACTGCACGGTGCTATCTGTAGGTCTCATTCTTCTTCACTTCCCCTGTGCCGCCACCTTACTGCCTGATCTTTGTTCCCCTACTTCTTTAATAGTTAGAAACCTGGATTTCCTCTGCTGGACCCATGTCCACCCCAGGAGCAACCCTCAAAGTCCTCAGGCCTGTCTCTCATGGATCTCTCTCTCTTCCGCCCTCTCATCCATCTAATATGGAGCTTGTGAGCCCTACAAGAACAGGCAATAGGGTGACTCATATTCATTCATTCTTTCACTTTCGTATTTATTCACAAAACATTTATTACACAGATAACTGTTCTATTCAATGAGCACAACAGGGAATGATACAAAGTCCCCGATTTCACTGAGTTTATAATTTACTATAGATTTCAGCTAGGAAAATGCATAAAGTATGTATGTTGTATATTAAAAGTGTTAAGGTGAAAAAGCAGAGAAAAGCAATAGGCCTTTTTTTTGGTATTTCTGAATTCGGTCAAATGGACAGGATGGGTGGGAAGAGAAGGTGACATTTTAGTTCGGATCCACAGGAAGTGGAGATGGGCCATAGCTAGATCACCTGACAGGCATTCTGGGGGGAAGGAAATGTGCGGGCCCATGGTAGAACAGGACAGTGTTTCCAGGAGCAGCAAGGGAGCCACTGAAATTGAGGAGGAGGAAGAGGGCATTAAGGAGACAGGAAACAAGGGTCTCTTGATTTCTGCTCTGAGTAGTTGAAGGCCTTTCTGAAGGGCTTCATGGTAATGCAGCACCCAATTTAACCTGTATTTTAAAGGCCCTGGTCCAGCCACTATGTTGGGAAAGCTGCAAAGGCAAAATCACCTGGGGAAGTAATGAACACTCCAGCAAGAGACAGACAGCAGCCTGGAAGGGAATGGCCGCAGATGTGGGTGAGCTGGGGGCTTTCTGGACAGATCGTGTTCTGAAGGTAGGCTGACAGAGTTTGTGAGGATGGCGGATGAATTGGGAAAGAGAGACTGTCATCAGAGATGGTGCTGTGACTTCTGGCCTGGCAGCCTGAAGGTGAGGACTACCTTTCCCTGACACACAGAGGCTGAGAAGGGTCGTTCCCAGTGCACTCTGAGACAGGCCTGTAGGCATCGCCATGATAGATGAGCAGGCTGTGGCTAAACCAAGCTACAAGTCAGGGGAGGCCTACAGTAGGCAAATACATGGAAGAGGTGCTCAACTGCTGATGAGATTTCTAGCCACAAGACTGTCTGATGTCTGCAAAGGGTAAAAGAAGAGTTCAAGGACAATGTCCTGTGGCCTCCCAGTTCCAGAGGCTGGACACAGGAGAAACAGTGAGAAGACCACTGAGAGGTGACTGGACTTGCAGCGGGTGTTTCAGTGAACAGCAACGTGCCGAGCATAAGCTGGGACACAAACATCTGGTAAGTGAGCCAAAGTCAATAATATTTCACATAATTTAAATTAATGAACGGGTCTGCAGCCTAGGTCTACACCCTTCTCCCAGAAACCCCTTTTCTATAGGCAGCAATGGAAGAGGGGACTGGGACATAGTAGTGAGGGAAGGTTGTGTGCCCACTGGGACAGACCTGGTAAGAAAACTGGTGACCAGTATTCCTTAACAACCATTCAAAAGTGCTTTAATAGCTGAAAAGCAAAATTAAATCTAGCAATGCACCAAAGGACAATGTGTCTTGACTGAGTAGGACTGGCTAGAAGAACCTGAGTGGGTTTAACATGTTCCCACTGGTGTGTTGCAGTGGAATGGTATGATTTCCCCATGCATGACTTTCCCATGTGTGACTGTGCCACCTGAGGGGACAGTCGTGCAGGTACCGACAATGGGTCATACCGCCTGGCAGCGAGGCACACGAATTATGGCTCTGTCCTGAACATGTTAATATTCATGAATCCATCAATGTAATCTATCACATTAATAGAATAAAGGAAAAGAATTATATGACCTTCTTAATAAACTCAAAAGTATTACATAAAATTTTACCCTCAATCATGATTAAACAAATGAGTAAACCACAGAAAACTGGAATAATGAAGAACTGTCTCAACTTAATATCTGAAAGGAAAAAATAATTAATGATGAAATAGTAAATGTTTCCTCCTGGAGATTTGAATAGGCAAGGATATCTACATTCATCTATTCTTTTTTTTTTTAAGGTCACGGGCATTTCAATAAAGAAAAACAAGAGAAAGAAAGAAAAAAAGGAAACAGAGATGAGGATGAAATGAAATAATTTTGATTTGTAGATAACACGATTTTGCTTATAAAAAATCCAAAGAGATTAGTTTAGAATAAGTAAATTATTGTTAAGTCACAGGATATAATATGCCTCTCAAAACAATTATACTACATTTAGATATAGTGTAAATATTGTATACAATTATATTTACACATTGTATTGTAATTATTAGTTATATAATATAAACATATTTATATATTTCTGAATGTTAGCAGCTGACAACTGGAAAATGGCATTTTAACAATGTTATTGAAAATACCATCAAAAATTTAAAATTTGACAAAAGATGTGCAAGACATCTATACTCAAAACTATCATTCAGTACTGAATAAAATGAAAGACAACCTGAATAAGCCAAGTGCAGTAGTGCACATCTGTAATCTTGGCGCTCTGGGAAGTTCATGCAGGAGGATTTCAAATTTGAGTCCAGCCTAGGTAATTTAACAACTTATAAAAATCTCTCAAAATATTTTTTTAAAAAGCGGCGATCTAGAGTTCAGTGTGAAGGCCCTGGGCTCAATCTTAAGTATTATAAAAGAAAAAAAAAAAAAAAAGGACAAATAAATGCAAAGATTTACAAATTTCAGAAATTTGAAGCTTCAATATTATTAGATGACAACTCTTATGAAATTGAGCTATACATTCAAACACAAATCCAAACAAAATTCTAGCAGACTTTTTAAAAAACAGATACGGAGCAGGTGACCAAATGCCTATGAAAAAAACATATACTGACCACTTCCATTACCCGCCTTCAGGGCACACTATCAAGGGAGACCCCAAGACAGACAAACACACAGATGGGGCCGAGCAGAGTCAGAGCAGAGGCTCACACACATGCTAAGCGATCTGGTGTGTTCATGGGAAGAGGGAACCCTGGCTTGGCAGAGACCCTGGGGCTGCCTTTCCCTCTGCCTCATCATACACCAACCCAGCAGGGTTGAGAGCCTGAAATGGTCCAGCTAAAACCATGCAGCCTCTGCAAGAAGCCATGAGGACACCCTCACGGTCCTAGGACAGCAAAGAGCTTCTCATGATGGGCTCAAAGCTTGGCCTGGCCCTCGAGTCAGGCAGAGGCCCAGGAGGCTCTGCAGCTTCTCCATCCTCTTCTCGGCTCCCTTGGCCACCAACGGGCCTTTCTGTCCCCAGTCCTCGAAGTACTATAGTGTAGTACTCGGGAACCCCGCCCTGTCTGACCTCTCTACTGGCTCCCCTGCACTCCTGGGGCCTCAGGTTCCACTGTTACCTCCCGGGGGAGCCTCTCTGTACTCCTGAATCTCCAAGGGACCTGGTCCAACCCTGGTTCCATCTACCACTAACTTTTTTTTGATTAGTGTTAGGGTGGTACAGCCTTTCTACCCCTTTATTTTTAACCTGCATCTTTTTGTCTACACTCCTTTTTTATCTTCTCTGACTTTTATGTGATCTCATTTTTCTCTTCTCTTGGCATATCAATTATAATTCTTATTTTTATACTTTTGTTAGAAGTTTCCCTGAGTTTGTTTGAAAATACATATTTATAACCCAAGACCACCTTCAAATAGTACTGTACTACTTCACAGTAGCCAAAGCACCATTCCCAATTCCTTGGTTTCATCCTTACGACATGACTGTCATTCATTACCTACCCAGAAGCTATAATCGTGAAATACGAATTGCAAGGACTTAGAGAAGATTGTTATGTATGAGACCAGTAAGGAGTAAGAAATATGGAAGAGTCCACTGTGCCCTAATTTTCCTTCCTCTAAACTTTTTCTTTACCTTATGTAGCTGCGTGCTCCTGCCCTGTTTTAATGAGTTTAACATTAATTGCACATAGGACTACTGGCCACGAATTTCTTCAAGTTTTGTTTTCAGGAAAATGGTCTTCTTCACCTCTGAAGGATAACTTCACCAGATATGGAATTCCAGGTCGGTAGTTTTTCTTTATCACGTTAAGAATACCACTTCTTTCTCTGTGTACAGCTTCTGAAGAGGAGGCCTGCATAATTTCTGCCTCTGCTGCTCTTGGCTGTTTTGTTCTTCTAGCTTCTTTTTGGTGTTTGGTTCTCTACAGTTCGTAAATGATATGCTAAGGTGTAGTTATTTTAGTATTTATTTTGGTTTATCACGGACTTGTGATTTGGTGTTTGCCACAAATGTAGAATAATTTCCAGCCATTACTATGGGCTTTTAATTCTTTCACAGAGTTTCTATGTCTGCCTCCATTAGCCATCCCTTCTTGAGTGCTACCCATATTTTTCCACAGTGCACTAGCATGGTTATTTTAAATTCCCAATCTGATAATTCCCAAATCTATGCCATGTCCAAGTCTAGTTCTGATATATGAGGTGTCTCTTAAAATTGTGTTTTTACCTTTCAAATACTTCTTGTTCTTGAAAGCCACACACAAAGCACCAGGTAAAGGCAACTGGCACACTCAGGTATTTCGCATGAGAGTTTCCAGTTATCTGCTCAGGAATTAGGCCGTGCTTATCATTTTCTGTAGCTGCAGCGGCAGAAGCTTTCTTGGATGTCTCTGTTTGTTTTCTTCTATTGCCTCTGAGTTTCCTTCTAGATTTCTATTTTATGCTATCTGAGATGTGCAATTCTTTCAGTTGCAAAGTCCTGCTGATGAAGGCTAATGGTGTGGAGGGGCACTCCACAGTCCTATGACCAGGTCTCTGTCTTTCAATGAGCCTGTGTCCCCCAGCTGTGACTGTCACATGTGCTTCTCAGCTTTGGTTTTTAGCCATCCCTGTCTCTCAGCTTCAGGGAGACAGGAAGATGAAAAGGAGCTGGAGTGGGGCTCTGTGCTCCCCTCACCCGGGCTGGATGGTCTCTGTAGAAATATTTCTTCTGGAAATCAAACTCTGCTGAAAACAGGACGTTTTGGGCATGTTTCAAAGCAGCCACTTATTCTCCTCCTTCTGTTAACACGAGAGGCTTCCCAGTCTTCTCGCAGAGGGAGCTCAGAATGACTCCCCGCCGTGTCTGCTACCCAAGCCTTCGGGCTCCTGCCCTGACACTGGTTCCCAGAAGCTTTTGCTCTGGGCTTCTGTTTAAGAGCCGCAATTCTCTGCTATCTGCCTTTCTGGTGTGTGATTTAATCCCCACACAACCCAGGAGAAGTCCTGTGGATTCTGGATCGTTTTCTTGCAGGTGAGGGTCACACCTTCAGGCTGAGCTGGAAACTGGAAGGCTCCATCTGAGCTGAAACCGGCTTTTCCCTGCCCATCCTTTCCCTCTCTCATTTTTCCTTTGTGACATTGATTCCTACTGGAAACTTCCTGGTTCAACCACCTTGTTATGTATTTACTCTGTAACAGAGGCTCCCTCAGTAAACTGTAGGCTCCAGGGGAGTGGAGCAGGGTCCTGACAGTGTCTGAAAGGCAGCAGCCTTACCAAGCCAGTCCTACCCACTTGACTGAGCAAAGAACTCCAGCCTGGAGGGTCTGGCTGCAGGCTGTCAACCAGAGCTCTTGTCTCCCTCCAAGTTTCTAGAATGAGATCTTCGTGGCCATCTGCCTTCTACTCCATGGGGATGACTGAGAGGCTGAGGACAGAGCTTAAGGGGTGACCACAGACTTCTACTGCCATAGTCTTCTGTCTGGTGGGCCTGTGGAGCCTGAGGTAAAAACAGAGGTTTTGCAAACTGCAAAGATCAGGTGAGGCCAGCACACTAGAGGAAGCAGTGAGACCTGAGGAAACCCAGCAGAATGGAGAGGGACAGAACTGTTGGTCCTGCTAGGGAGAGCTAGTGAGGCATCCCATGGGGGCAGATGGGAAAAAGAGAGTCAAGGAGTTACTGACAGCCTAAAATCCTCCAGGCAAGGAAGATATCAATAAAATAGGAAAGAAGGGCCCTTCCCACTTTCTATCTTTAGTTGCACACTTTAAAGAGTTGATTTAGAAAACACTCCTAACAACTGTGTGCATTTCCTATGGGGAATACTAGAAGTGGCTTCATAATTGTAGGGCGGAAAAAAAAAATTGTAGGGCGGAGTTGTGATAAAAGTGCTCAAGAAGAAAACAAAGCAGCAAAAACGGCAACAACAGCCAGCAAGGTAGCACATTTCAGGGAGAGCTCCCCTGTGCACTGTGGCCTAGTCCCCTAGCACAGCCTGGCTGGGCGGAGATTGTCTATGCACAGGGACAGAAAGGCTGCCTTGGAGACCCCAAGGTCTGTGCCACAGACCGGGCTGTCACTGCCATTTGGAGCACTTTGGCACAGGTTGACTCTGGCCGACCGAAGGAGAGGGTAGAAACCAAGTGACTAGAAGACATGCATGTCAAAGACCAAGCAAGAAATGGGAAAATAAATTTAATTTCTCAGGAAAATCAACCAAGAAGAATTCTCAAAAGCCAAACTATTGTGAAAGTTAAAACAGAAGCTAGGAGTGTATTGCCAACAGTTAGGTTACAGACTGTCTCCTGCTTGTGGTGAGGCTCACTGCATAAATAACTATTCTTTATTATTCTTTGGTAACTGCTTATGGGTGACTCAGTCTTTCAAAAAACTGGGCAAAGGAATATCCAGGGAATTCCTCTAATTAGAAGTGCTTATGAGTTAGAAAAAATTTTGATTTTGACATCACATTTGCAAATGACAGACTTTTTCATGTAGTTTTCAGTGCCATTCCTGGACTAAAAATAATGCTAATAATGATAATATACTAAATCACTTAACAGACTACACCACAACAACCCATTTAACATCATCTTAGTAAATTTTCAGGTTTGGTATTCTCAGGAATCTTCTATAAATGAATGATTTTTTGTATATGACAAAGTTAGCTCACTTTCCAGGGCACTTCCCCCAGAGTATTCTGAAGGACAGGATTCAATCTCTAAAGAGGTTATCTGGTCAGGGTAGGCATACATGTTTAAGAAAGCTGCACATGTAAAATAACAAGGAAGAAATTCACACAACCACAATCAAAGTCAAGCACATGCCCTCTGTCACAGGCTGCTTTAGTGACATGGCCCCTTTCCACACAAGCACAATGCTCGCTCCTTCTGGCCTCCTCAGTGATAATGCACTAGGACTTCTGAAAATCAGCTTCTGCCAGGATTTTGGGAACCTATTCCACACCCAGGTCCTAGGCTACATGTCATCCTGAACAGGGAAGTTCACACATGTACACACAAATGCGCACAACCACATGTGTGCACACACAGAGCTGCTGGCACTACAGAAGGCCAAATGCCACCTTGACAGAGCCATGGGCAGAGTCAGGGCCTGGGGGCAGTCCTTATATTCCCTGACAAGACATCAAGAGACCCTGGTCCCCAGGACAAGAATGAACAGACCCCTGCCTGAGATACCTCACGTGCACAACTGTGAACTGGGCTGCTGGTGCCCGCTCTTTTCCCCTGAGCCTGTCCTTGACTCCTCGCCTATACCACATGGGCCAGGGCTGAGAAGGAAGAGCTTGGAGCACTTGAATGGTTCTCTGTCTGTGCACGCGAGGAGGGAATCCTTCGCCATTGCCACATCCTCCTCTCCTCTCAACAGCATCCCGTCAAGGATGCTTCAGGACATCTTCCCACGGTCACAGATGTGCCTGGAGCTAAGCGCATCCCAGACTCAGAAACAAACCTTCCTAGATCCATGAAGGTACACACAGTGACTATGGCATCCCTTTCCAAACACTGAAAGACCAGAGGGCAACACGGTGGTCCCTAGAGCACAGAACCTCTGGGAGTCACACTGCTGAGGAACACGGGGTGTCCTATCTAGTCCCGAGTCACTTGCATGTTGCCCTATGTGCAAGTCTTGCCAGCATGGCTGACTTGGGGATGAAAGTATAAAAAAATGTAAGCTTGACCATAACCCTGACAACAATACGGATCTTTCCTGTAACTAACAGACTAGTACATCACTATTTATGGAGATGGGTTCATTTTAAAAATAACAATGAGATGATGAAATAATTTAGCAGTGAATGTACACTGATGTTTTTCAATTTAATAATAAAAAAAGTAGTTCAGTATAGCGCTCCAGGAGGGAGGAGTGCCCTCAGCCTGAGGGTTCTGGGTGCCGCACACCCGTGCTTTAGCATGCCAGGTCACAGATGCTGGATGTTACTAAGAGGAGGCAGATTCTGCCAGGCACATAATTTGTATATTTAAGGGAGGTGTATGGAATGAAAAAGCGAAATATGTTAAATTTCAAAGGACTTGGAAGCAATGCTGCCTGTGAGCTTGTATTACAAATAGCCCCACATTATTACATACGCTATTAATGAGGCCAAGTGAATGAAAGTGTGATTTGAATATGCATGACTCTACCCAATGAGCAGGACTTTTGTGTACTGATGAGGTTTTCTTTTCCTCCTAAAAAAGGATTAAAATTATTCTTAGGGAAGTATGGCTGCCCAGAGATCAGTAAAAGAAATGGGTTTAGACCAGAGTCATACTACATTCTGATAAAATATACAGGTGCTAAAAGAATGCCTTTGACTCCACCTACAATTTCTGAAACTTGTACAGGAATATTTCCAAAAGGAGGATTTCTCAACTTCAAGCAGCTGCATCATTACAATCTCTAGGCAAAAATAATTATTTTGATGGCAACCCCTAAAAGTAGGCAAGGTTAAATCAAGCTTTTGAATACAAAGCCTTCACTTCCATATCAAGGAACTCCAGTTAAAAGACCAGGGAATGGGTAAATTATTGCACCACATGGCTGAGAATTAATCTCTGCTGACTAGCTGTAATCTAACGAGGCGTCTGTGTCCCGGGGAGCCCGCAGCATGTCCCTGGCGGTATGTGCAGTGTGTCGAGTCTGCGTGGCACCCTTTGTCCTCGCTCGCAGGCGGCCTTTCCCCTCATTGTCCATAATATCCTCGTGCATCTGGGACGCGTGGAATGCATTCACACTAACAGACTTACCATTGTTTTCTCTCAGAAGCTTTGTTGAGCAAAGACTGCATCATGGTTACTGATAATTATATTGCTTAATTAATCAAGACAAAAAAAATTTGCAAATCATTGCCTGGTTGCCAAGCAGGGAGATAAAAAATGACAACAATACAAGCTGAAGCAATATAACAAAAGTAACAGCTATCTGATCAGAAATTCTTATATAATGAAGCTATTAATGCTAAATCGGTTAATGTTAACATTGCTCCAGGTGTCTCTACTTAGATGCAAACAAAAAAGGCTAGCATTATGGATATAAAAGGCCAAATGTTGCCATGGATTCTGTAACCTGATAGAGAGGACAGCCTTTTCATTTGATTAGGGAATGCAATTTAAATACCAGGGACCCAAGCCAAACAAACAGACTTTCCCTCCGAAAACCTCTTGCATTCACCCTGGGGTCAGTGGTTGGTGAACAAAAGGTCAGCCACACTTGCCCTGGAAATGTCTGGATTAATTTTATTACATTGTAATGGTCTGCACTTTAAATGTTGGGATAGCCCTAAATTTCTAGTACCCATTATTCTCCTCTTTCCTTTAGACTTTTTGAATTAAAATATGAAGAGAGCAATTTGCTCAATTTATCTTGTCAGAATTTATGATCAAATTTGGAAAACTTACATATTTTGTCAGGAAATTTAAAAGGTATATTTAAGACTTTTATGCACCTTATGCTACTTTTTAAAAACTCATTTTTGACACTTCCCAGTGAATCGAAACACCTTTCATGATCTTCACTTACTTCAAAAATAAAGATGACACTCCTAGGACTTTCAATTACATTTTAGAGGGCAGTTTCAAAAAAGAACTGATAAAGTCAGTTAACCAATACTAAACGTCTATTTTTGAACGCTGCAAGATACTAAACTGACTGGACCTCTATTATTATAGTATTCAGTTTAATTCTAGAATTGAGAGTGGTGGTCCTCATGGACAAGTACTAGTATGAGTACTAATGCCCTTTCCTATAGTACAAGACTGAAACTCCTTACACTCGCGGAGGTCTGAAACAGAGACTTTCCCAACAGGGACCATGAACCTTGGCCTCTCCCCTGTGGACAGAGGAGAGGGCTCCCTTTATGGCAGCACACACCAACCAGGGCAGCGCAATCCTGATTCAGGAGTTGACCCAAGCTTACCCAGAAAGAGAATTACTATGCATGATAAACACAGGCTTCAGGATTGATTTTATTTCTATGTTAGTAACTATAACAGAACACTAAGGCAGTGATAAAATAGTAAGAACCACAGCTTTCACTCTGGGCCTGGCACTGTTTGAAGTTCTTTTTACTAATGAGCTCATTTAATCCTCTCAACTTTAATATTTTAGATTAGGTTATCAGTACTGATTTGAGCAACAAATCTCGGAGAATAACCTACTATTCTAAATCTCAGGGAGCTTTTACAAAGTGGTAATGTTCATCTCCTTCAAGAGAACACTTTGGAAGGAAAATGAAGGTTATATGTAATATCAATCAAAAACAGAGTCATTTTTTCTTGACTAGCTTAATATGATAAATATTTAACAATTCCAAAACAAAAGTAAATCAGAATAGAATGCACTGCTAAAATACTACTGAAGGCATGACAGCAATTGAAATTGCAGCCAATTTAGCACAGGGAACAGAGACCACAGATTGTTCCAGCCACCCTACAATCAATAGCAATTGACAGACTGCATTGATTCTGGGGCACGATGCTTGAACTGTCAAACCTGTCACATGGGTCCTATGCCCACGGCCAGTCCTTTGGAAGACACGCCTGCAGTCCACCAGGGGTTGGTGGCAATGCCCACCCACCCACAAGGCTGGATTCTACATCCCCAGGAGTCTCCAAATGCAAGATGTCCTAGTGCGGTTCCTTCAACTCTTATTAGCCAGTGTGCCCATCTAATGTCAGAATCTTTTTAAAAATAATAACTTTTAAAAAACTTAAAGTATTTTAAAGATATACATTTCTTTGATACACTTTTCATAGAGGCCAAGTAATCAAATGTGACAGTTGGTGCTCATGTCTGAAAGATTCTTTAAAGACCCCAATTCCTGCTGATTCCTGCACAGCACAAGTAATGTGGATATACACAGGTCAGTTGCCAGTGGGAGATGAGTGTCCTTTAGCACAATCATGTAACTGTTTTCCAGTGACAGTGACTTTTACAGCAAATGCATGAGTCAGGACAAACAGGCAGGAGAGACGTACCTCAGGTTTCTTGGTTATCGTGATAAAGAACATGTGGTTCTTCATTGGGTAAATGATGATGGAGACATCACCAAAAGCAGTCGGGATGATGCCCCTGCGGTAATCCCTGGAGTGCTCAGACCAGACGATGTGGACCTCGTCATTCCCCAAGTGACGGAGCTGCAACAGCACATTAGCACTTTATGAGTCAAGGTGTAGCAGCAGTTTCCCGAGGGATTGAGGCTTCCCAAAGGAATTGTGAAATGCTAAGAGAAAAACACCAAAAACTCTAGTACCAAAAAAAAAAAAAAAAAAAAAAAGGCGCGATACTGATGTCTTTAATTGGCTTTAAAAAGCACTGCTCTGTACAAACACAGATCATCTCCTATGAAGTATGTTCAGGACTGAGACTGGCCTCCTGGTGTCGAGGACACATGATGGCTGGATAGGGACAAGACCTTGCCAACATTTTCTCAATGGAGTTTTACTTATGCATTGAAGTCACAGGCTTTACATTGCTGAGCAAGTTTCTAAACAATTAATGACATAAGTGTTTTACTCCATATTACATTAATACTTTAAAGCCTCTTCACTCAATGGTTATAACAAAAGAATATAAATGTAAGAGAACATAAGCCATTATAACACAACTGCTAACAAACATGTAACCAACTACTAGTGAGTTGTACCTTCAAGTAAAAGAATATATAGAACTACCTTTGTTTAGGAAATGAACAGATATTACTTACATGTGATGGGGCCCAAGTAGCGAGCATTTAAATAGCACTCCCTATGAGTGTGCCACATGTGCAGACACAGACAGCTGGTTTAATCTTCCTGCTAGCTCTAATAACGGCAGTGGTGGTGATAAAATAAGATGACACCACATCGTCACTTTCTTATTGTACAAGTAGAAAGTAGGGCTCAGGGAGGGAAGGCTCTGTCTCCCCAGGGTGCAGAAGGGCTGGAGCTCCTGGGCCAGAGTCACCTGGGCTGTCCTTCAGGTAGCTATGCCTGCATGAAAAGCTACCTACTGTCATAGCACAAGCAGTTTTAGTTGATTGTTGATCACTTTATACACCAAAAGGCCACTAGGTCTGCAACCATATCACAGATTCCTGCACTCTCAGAGTAGTCAGAGTACGAAGGCCTCTGGGAAAAGGCAAGTTTTTTTAGGCTGGCTCCATTAGATGAGAGATTCTCTTTTCATAACTCCATCCCTTGCCGGAGAAAGCACACATAAAGTCATGGGAGGAGCTTGGGAGCATGAATCTCAATGCTGAAGATGAAAGCCTAGCCTAGCTGAAGCTGAGACACCATGTAGGCCACAGGTGAGGGCCATGGATGCCTGTGAGGACTGTGGCTCCTGCTTATGGCACAGAGAGGGCAGGATCATGTCTATCACAGTAAACAAACGTTTTCTGTTCCTTTGCTCATCTAGCAGACAAACATTAGAAGCATACAAGTGAAAAGTAGCTTCATACAATGGAGATACTGGGTTAAAGCTAACAGTTTAGTTTTGTCTTTAAAGATTAAAAGGATGCTTTGGAATACTATGTAGTGAAAGCATGTTTGGATACATGTCATTTTCTTTATAGACTATTTGACCATAAAGGGGAAACCCAAGGTGACCCCAATTCGGCCTCTTTTCCATTTATAAGGTTACAAAGGAAGCCCTTTGCTGCAATGCCTGTGTATTCTTCCCGCTTGTGCTTCTGAGAATGATGGCGCAAGTCAATTATTTAAAAAGAGCCTTGCACCTGGACCTCAGTACCCACATGGATGGTACAAAATTCAATTGTGGGTGAACATACAACTGCAGGACCTGAGCACAAGTCATGAGGATGCATAACGGTTTAATGGGGTCAACAACTTCTAAACATAAAATCACCCAGGACATCTTTCTTCTTCTGCCTCACCATTCCTCCACAAATATAAAGGCTAAAGGGTGGCAGGCAGCCAACACATCGCAAGTTAAAAAAAAACCACAACCCTGGGTCCTCAAAGCAGTGCTGAACACCTCCTCGATGCCCACCTTTTTTCCCCTCCAGTACTGGAGGTGGAACTCAGGACCGTGTGTGGGGGGCAAACCCTCTACCTCTCAGCCACAGTCCAGCGCTATTCCCTCCATCCATCTTCCCGTCCTCCCTTTCTTCCTCTCCCTCCCTCCTTCTTTTCCTTCACATTTCCCTTTCTTTTCTCTCTTTCTTTTGCCTTTTTAATAAAAATGCAAAGACCATTGGTGTGATGGCATACACCTGTAATCTTAGCATTCAGGAGACTCAGGCAGGATTGCTGTGAATTCAAGGTCAGCCTTGGCTACATGGTGAGTTCAGTCACCCTGAAGTACTCCGTCTCAAAAAGAAGGGAAAAAAAAAAAGCAAAGATCTTACAGCACACTCCAGCCAGCTGTCTTCCAGAGTGCAAACACAGTTGGCATTGCCAAGGACATGGGACAAGCAGGTTTCCAAGAGCAATGTGCAGCATCTAACTGAAACTCTGGGAGGAGTTTCTATCGGCAGAAAGTAACATGAACACTCTTACCACACTCATCTTAGCAGTGAGCTCAGGGGATGCTGGGCCACCTGGAAGAAGGCTAGAACGTGTGTCCAAAGGAGAACGACTCCCTAACCAAACACTTCTCAAACGTGCTACCACCTGATGCCAGCACCTGACACCATAGTGATTCCCTCTGATCCACAGCTAGGCAGCGCACTGTATGAGCACTAACGTGAAACAGCAGTCACTGAAATTTCAGGCATTCCCCTTTCCTCACTAGAGTATTTACTTTACAACCCAATAAAGTCTCTCCAAATTTCACTTGCTACTGGGTTCTCAGAACTACAGCCTGAGATGGCAGTGTCACACTAACACTCCCTTCCTCCAAGGAGGTGGTTCTGTAATTAAAGAGGAGCGACTCGGTGTGTTAACACAACATTCATTTCAGAACTGCTTTCAATGTCATGCGCCTCCAACTTCTGGACACGTTACAGTTTAATTAGCTCAATCACAGAACTTGGAGCTAAGGCCATTGGGCTGATTGGCTGGTAAATCTGGAGCAAAGAGCAGAAATTCTTTCTCTCCTGCCTGCGATAAGAACATGGTAGGTGAAACCAATCCAGTGGACTAGCTTGCGCCATGGGCCTGCAAAGACAGCACAATGCTCCCCAGCACCCAAGGGGGCTTGGGCTGAGAGTTTCGACAGAGGCATCACTGTGCACCTGGGGACTTTGGAATGAGAAACCCACCAGTGACCAGGTTACTGTGTGCGTGGGCAGTGGGCGGGAAAGGACCCTTGCCAGCTCCCATCCCTTCTGCTTCATGGGCGCACCAGGCTCCAGACAAATGCCCTGGGCCCTGCCACTTCGAGTCCTGACAGAGTTCTAAGTCCCTCCGCCTGGGTCACTCCGCCTGCTGCTGCCAGGCTGCACTCCACTGGTGACACTGTCATGGTCCATATCTAATGGGCTGACCTCCTTTCCCACTAATTGCATTACATTGCCAGCTGGCTCCAGAAGGAGTCGTCTGTTTGATTGAAGAATTCCTGCTCCTCAGTGGGCCCGGCTGCTACTTTTCCTAAGTAACAGTCAGGCTTGACATCCCCATTGTTCAGCTGACAGTGTGCCCATCCTAAAATCTAAGTTTTATTTGTAAATTAACCAAGAAACTTCCTGCCAGAACAGCGCTGCCTGGAGACTGATAATGTGGGCCTTTCATCCCCTTTCACTTGCACTGTATCACTGCCAATTTGTTTTTTATTCGGCTGGCCAGCCTGAGGCTATAAAAGCCTTGTAAGACATAAGTGCAATTATAGTCTTGGAGTCAAATGAATTGGACAAATCCAATAGCACAGCTCTGTCCCCACTCTGCAAACCCCTACAGCAGTTAGATTAGCTGTGAAAAATCTAATCTAGCTGGAGCTAACAAATTTCTGCAGTGAAGGATCAAGAGTTCACTATGGGGTTGCAACCAGATTGAGGAACTGAAAAAGTCCCCCCATGACAGGGGCAGGAGGGAGTGTGAATCACTTTAAAATCTTACAGCTCATTTTTAAGCTGTTAGGGACAATTTAGTTAGAATAAGATGAGGAACTGTGGGCTGCTGTTACTGTGACTGATTTTTAGCCTCGCTGTGAGACATCCTGATAAAGAGAGTTTATCGCTAATGATGCTAAATCTTAGCACTGCAAAAGGTATCAGCTGAATTTTGATTATTACAGTAGGAAATCTTTCAACCAGGCCAAGCCTTGGAACATTATTTATAGCATGACATTTTGTCAAAAAAATAGTTTGGCTTTTCTCAAGAAAACAAAAACCCAACCTTTTTTAAAGAAATATTTTGTAAAACTTTGGTATGTCCATCTATCAGACCTAAGGTCTGTCTTTGCCCCTTGCGGCTCTAGGCTCTGTGCTTGGCACAGCTGCTCTGGGCTTCCCTGTTGGCTCCTTACTGGACTAATCTCCCTTTCTAGAAAGGTGTCCTCACACCTAACGTGGGTCTCCTGCGGTGAGCATCCTGCAGGCTGGCAGGGACAGGGCTATTGTCCTCAGGCACACTATACCTAGGAGGAGACTGAGGGAGAGCAGAAGGTGTGTAACAGAAGTGGGGCAGTGGTAGCAGTGATAGTACCAGCCTTTGTCATTCAGCAGGTTGTGCCTAGGTGAGCAGGGGTGGGGTGGAGGTACCTTCCCAGAGTCACAAAGGTCATTCCACGTGACCTCTGCCAAACTGTCAGGTAACAGCATTACTTTCTGCCAGTGGAAGGCCTCACAGGAGCAACATGGCAGGCCCTTTGTTTTGCCAACCTTCCATCTCAGGGCTCTGCCAAACTGGTTAGGAAAAGCCACAGGATCACCAGTTCCTGAGAACAGTGACCAGGTCTTTGTGCTCTTCAAGGATAGCCTCAGGGAGGGAAGCACTGTACCTTTTTGGTGAGGGAATCATCTGAATCTGATGGCATCCGCGTGGAAACGTGGAAAATCACTTCCACAGTAGAGGTAGCATAGTATGGGGCAGTCTGCCCAGTGCTGCCGTTGCGCTGCAGGCCGCCCATGAAGCCACAGTGGGTGGAGAGATCCACCTGGGGAGAGTGAGCCGGGGACAGGGTCAGACAGAGCTGCTCCTCCTCACCAGGCAGCAGTGGGGACTTAACAAGGTGAGCTACTTTTATTTCTACAGCTTTCCTTCTGCTCACGAATAGAGTACAAGGCCAGGCATGTTATAATGTTCAAGTTGTGCACATTAAAAATGAAATGGCTCTGTAACACTACCACCTGCAGAAAATCGCTACAAAACACTAAGCACTGGGAGTGCAGTCCAGTGGTAAAGCATCTGCCTAGTGTATCAGGCCCTGGTTGGGTGCCCTAGCTCTCTGCGAAGCAAGCAAGCTCCTTCCCAAATTTTGCTGTGTATTTATCTAATTTCCCTTCTCGTGTGTGTTTGTGTGTGTGTAGGGCAGTCTCCACCTATTTGCAGGGTACACATCCCAAGCCCTATAGGGGATGCCTGAAACCACAAATAGAACCAAGCCACCAAATCCGACATGTCCTGCACATACATGATGAAGTTTGATTTCTACAGCTAACAAAGCAATGCTCACATTCTCTGGAATAGAAGCTATGGAGGGCATGCTCTGTCTGCGGACTTTAGAGGAAGCACTCAGTGACTGGCTTGGCGGAAGCAACCCACCCTGTACCTGGGGTTGGGATACAGGAAGCATATGCATACACAGCTCCACATGACTGCTCTGTCAGGATTGTGTGCCCCCAGAATGGAAGAACACTGGGAAGAGTGCTGCTCTTAAGAGACTGGGTCACAGAGCACAGAAGTCACACAATCTAGTGGTCAGTGCTCAAGTGCCTTTCAAAAGATTGCTCCAGTTTACAGCACTGCCAAAAATGTATGCATCAGAACTAATTTAGGGTTATGGTGGGAATGCTCACTTCTTAGTGCCTCAATCTAAAATTTTCAACTTACAATGAAGTATATTATTCTCTCAGTAAAGTACCTATTCTAATTGAAAGAAACAGAAAAGTCTCTGGTGCCAAGAATACTCAATTAATATTCGAGTCTTTTCTTAAAATTTTGGTTGAGAATGTATGTTTGAATAATGTGCTGAATAGTAAATATACTTTATGACAAATAAGCATTCTTACTAGCAAGAAGGACAATGGTTTATCGGAAGGAGAATAGGTCTTAGACTAAAACACACCAGACGTTTTAGGAAGGACATGGTCTTGCCCTTGCCGAGGCCTCACTCTGCCCCCATCTCTCCAGCAGGCCTCTTACGCAGGCTGAGCCCTGAGAGACAAGCTGCGCTTAGGTACCCTGGAGTTTCTCTTTAGCACACATAACTGGAAAACCAAAACAAAGAAAATATTTAAAGAGTAAGAACATAATTTTAGGTATTGTGATTTCCATTTTAAATACTTGAAATTATTTTCAGATGCTTGGGAGATATTTTCTTTAGATTCATGCTCCTAGAAGACAGATACAAGTCTGTTGGTATGTGTGTGTCTGGGTATCAATCAAGAAAATACCAAGATTTTCAGTATCAGTCATCCTCGGGATCTGTGTTAGGTAAACAGGCTAATAGGTAAACCACCATGGTTACTGCACTCTAGTTTTGTTTCAGCTTCTTTTGACTTCATCCAAGACTTTCTTCACCTTTTCAGCTACTAAGCCACTGTTCTTCTCCAATCTCTATACTGCGGCTAAAGCCATAGCTTCTCCACCCACATTTTTCCTCTTTTACTACAAACTGTGTATAGCGATGAGTCCATCTGACTTTACAGCTCTGATACAAAGCAAATTTAAAAATATCAAGAGGAGGGCTGGAGATTTAGCTCAGCAGGTACAAGTGATTGCCTGGCAAGTGTGAGGTCGTGAGTTTGATCCCTGAGGCCAAAAAAAAAAGACCAGAGTTTAAAATATATCAAGAACAAAATGAGGAGAAGCAAGAGTTCACATATAAGGTACTGAAAAGCAGTGAACAGAAGATGTTAAGTTCAAAGTGTTTTTTTAGTTCCTGTCCTCCAGCCTATCTTTGAATGTAAAACCACACATAAGAACAGTTTGCACACAGCTTTAAATAGTGGTGGTCAATAAAACTACTGGATGAAATTACCTCCCATCCAAGACCAGCAACAAAGTCTTCATAAGCTTGGCTTCCTCTTTCGTTAGAGAGGATCGAACACTTGTCTTCTTGACCTTCAGCAATGTAAAATACTGCAATTTTATGTGTCTCCCGGCTGTAAATTTTTAAATTTAAGTAAGTTAGAATTCTCACATACAAAGTTGTTTTTTTTTCCTGCCACCAGTATGATTCCTATTCCTTGAACTCCTATTCACTGAGAACTTCCTAGGAGTCACACACTCTCCTAAGATGCAGACACAATCTTGCTCTTTGCAACTGCTCCACGGAGGCAAGCACTGTCATCACTTGCCTTATGGATGTGGTTGAAAGGAGACACAGGACGCTAAATGAAGAGCACGTAAAACATGACTGGGAGACTGGGAACAAGGTCCTCTTGCTCCTGAGACCCCACGTTCAGGAACAAGATGCACACGACAGCAGCAGGTAGCACTTGGCCAGTTCTCTCCTCTTTAGGAGCAAAGAATAATGTCTTTTAAAGAATTTCATAGATACTGATTATGTTGACCGATGTGAGTACCCACATTTCACTGTCCACACTTTAGCATAAGGCTTCTGGTAGCTCCATGAGAGCACCTGCATGCCACATCAAGCTCTTATGAGAACGAGAAACTTCTTCCAAGCAGACATACATGGGCGTTCTCACTGTGATAGGGTATGTTGGTCCTATGCTCCAACTCACTGAGGGTACTGGCCTGGTGGACAGATGTCTGAGGAAACCTGTTTGGTCATCTAAACCCTTCATTTGCTTAGCTCATGATAGACTTGGAACCATTGCCTGTCAAATCAAGAAGATCTAAGCTTTCAACAAAGGAATTCTGTCTTTTTATTTTTTGCACATCTAGCATAGGGTTTGGTGCACAGTAGGGGCTCAGATAAACTGTGTTAAACCAACCAGTATATGATTGTCTAGGGACACCTTAATAACCAGCTTCTAGAAGTTAGTTGCACTGTAGAGAAAGTGTGCAAACAACTATCAATAAATTGGGTGACAGCCTAGAGATGAAAACACTGTTTCTATTCCCACAGCACTTTAGTTAAGAATCGGTCATTCTGGGGCTGGGGATTTAGCTCAGCGGCATCAGCGCCTGCCTTGCAAGCAGGCAGTCATGAGTGTGATTCCTGGTACCGATAAAAAAAAAAAGAATCATTCATTCCATGACCCACTGCCTGCGAGTTTTACTACAGTCTCTGATAATTAGAGTACCACTGCCAGAGCAGTTCCACTCTTCCCTTCTGCACGGCATTCTGAAAAATCTCATAGAAAAACTACTAAGTACTAGCTAACACAGAAAATTTTGTTGCCTAATACAGTATTACCACATTATAATCTGATTAGACTTCCATACAGGTAGAAGTGACTCCATATTTTAACAAATTTTCTAACATTTCCTTCTGTATAGGTTATTTTTATACCCAGTGAGCAGGACTAACTGAGGTTCAACTGAACCGTTATATACAAGTACCTGGAGGAATGGTCATTTATTCTATTCATTTAGGTAGCCATTCACTTCTCCTGTAGTTTTCACATACTAAATGTACTTGGAATAAAATGTTTAAAATATAGAAAGGAAAAAGGGGACTAACAAGAAAAATAAAAAAACAACTGCAGCTGGTCATGGCAGCATACACTTGTGATCCCAGCTGAGGGAAGCTGAGGAAGGAGGATCCAGCCTGGGGCATACAGCGAGTCCTTATCTTAAAGGAAAACACAAAACGCTTGCAATTTGAACATATGAAAAACAAAACTGTTACCAACTTAAGATGCATTTTTGCTTGCAAATATGAAATATGAAAGTCTAATATATTATTTCAGAAATAATTTTATACCTAAAATATTTATGAGCACTTTACAAAGGTCTTGGTAAGATACACCAGTTAAAACTCACTGTTGTAGTTTATTTTTGAGTGTGAATACTTTTGTAGTAGTGCTTCTATCCTAGTTATTTGTAATGGTACAAGATTTCATATTATTGATAAATCATATCTCAAATCTCATCTAGTTGCTTCCCTTTCAAAAGACATTTTCATATTATCTTTCCTTAAAAATGCTTACCTTTATAATCTTTTTTAAAAAATCTTTATAATCTTTTGATGGGACTTTTGTGTTCTTACATTCACAGTGAGAACCCCTTAGTCCCTGGGCTTCCTGAGGCTTTGATACCCACTGTACAGAGCCCACCTGCACGTGTCTCCTGTGAATGGAGCAGGCGCTCCCAGGAGGGAAGGTTTTGTGGTGATGGATCCTGGGTGTGTGTGCAATGCTGTAGTAGGGACCTTATGCTCACAGACAGGTAGCTCATTCTCATGGAGTAGGGAGCCCTGAAACTGCTGCATGAAGGAGCACCTCGAATTCGACCAGTTCACTCTGTCCCAGGAGTGGTGATAATTGGGGCTCTGTAATCACAGCTATTATGACCTTTGCCCTTTCAGACTGTTGTAAGGAAAGGAGAAAAAAGTATAGCTATTCAATTTCTTCCCACAGCCTTCTCCCCAGAGTGAGAAGTCCTCACTACCTCACTTTATTTGTTCCACTGACATTGTGTACGTAAAAACAGCCTTAGGTTGGTCAGAGATGTTCCTGTTCATTCTCCTTAAGAGCTTCTGTCATCACTGCTGATGGTCATCAAGACCTCATGACCTCAACCTGGAGGTGCAGTGCTGAGGCCCAATGATGCTGTGAAGGAAAGGTGACCTTCCCTTGTCATGATTAAAAAATTTCAGATCTGCTGTCCAAATGCTAGCATTGCAGAGAGCCTGCTAGGAAGAAGGCACCACTTCTGGCCCTATTAGAGCCAGGCTTGTATTCCCACTGTACTACCAGTGCATGGAGAGGCAGGTAATTCAGGAACATGGAGGCGAAACCAACAACTTCCCTTCTTCATTAGGATGTATTTTGGTCTCCATTAGGAATGGACCAGAACAACTCAGTTGTCTTCCATTGTCACATGAAAGAGCTGAACTTAAAAGCTGCAATTTCCCCATCGGCCACGCCTGGGGCAGCAAAAAGGTGCCCATGTTTCAAGGGACCCCTGTGATGGTGTGTCCATCCATTACACTGCTGTTGTTGCACCTTTGCTAACTTCAGAGTCTGAAGTTGCAAGACAGTCTCTGACTTTGCTAAAGACATGTCAGGAAGGAGCTGTGCTTTCCCAGGAGTGATGCACACTGATATGGACATACACAGAAAAGTCCTAACTGAAGGCTAAGGAACAAGAAGTGTTCTGTTCACTATCTGACCAATCTGAATGTCAGTGTCACTTCTGCATGGCTGAAGAATCCCAGACTTAGTTCCTCTTTTTTTTTTTTTCCCCAAAGAGCCTTGAAAATACCCTTTAGCATAAAATAAACTGATACAAAAGTAGATATTAAGAAGACACTAAATCCAAGAGTTTGGGATTTAAGTGAAGGCTAATCAAGGGGCACAGGATTGCCAATCAGCAACCCAGAGCTGTATTTTGCTGCAATAGCACCCTAGGGAACTAATTCAATGGCACCTCATGCAACTAAAGTGCATTAACCCTGAACAAATTTGCCACAATTACAAAAATGTATTCACTAAATACTGAGAAGCAGGGAATAATTCTGTATATGCTGGAAAAGCTGAATTTGGGACTCAAATGACCGCTAGTTGAGCACTGGAGTCAAGAGGGAAAAGGAAGCGAGTCCCTGGGTCGTGCACAAGAACTCCCTCACAGAATTCCTTCTGTCCAGCCAGGTGCAGGGAGCTGAGGAAGCAGCAAGGAAGCACTTCCGTGTCTCCATCCTTTTAGCCTCAGGTCTTTCGCTGTCTCACTTGGTGATGAGGAAACAAGATGTCTGCAACGGCCATCGAGCCATGGGGTTCCTTTCCCCAGGCTCAGCCACAGTGAATCTTTACGGCTTCATTTATTTCCTGATACTAAATTCTCTGGCACATCCCCTGACAGCAGTACGGCCACCTAGAAACAGTGGCCCTCATCTGGCTTCTCTAGATGGGATGAGGACTGGCGACTAGGACTTACCTGAGACTCAGAAAGTGCATAGGGCCAGAGCGGCCATGAGGTGTGTGTGGCTGTGGGAGCTCGGGTACTGTGAGGGGCAGGGAGACATGAGGGAAGGCAGAAGAGTGACAAAAGAAATGGCAAAAAAAGAAAAAAGAATGAAGGAAACCCCTGTGTGCCTCTGACTCCAGAGAGAAGACAGTTCAAGTCAAGTGTCTTTATTCTAGATGCTTCTGAAGGAGCAAAGGACATAGAGTTGTAAGAAAGCTCAATATGATTTTATGTTTTAGTCTCTGCTTGGCCCACAGTGACATGCCAAACTGCTTTAAAAAAATAAGTCATCTTTCAAGTATGATTCATATACTTTTTAGGGGTGACTACTCTGCTGGGGATGGAAGCCAGGTCCTTTCAAAGGTCAGCAAGCCCTCTGTCCAAGTGGACAGCTGGACCGTAGGGATTTAAAAGAAAACTACACCTATGACTCTCTGTCACACAAACACCTGGGGTTTCCTAGGTACTGCATTTATAGTAAGTTCAAGAATTCAAACCACCTGGGAAGAATCACAGTGGTAAATCTGATATGGCAGCAATAGTGGTATGAATCAAGAATCTGCCTGAAAATGAAGTTTAGAAACGTATCACTGAGTTTGGATCAGATGCTAAAACAACCAACCAAAACCACAAGAAAGTCCACCTAAACTCAGATGATGTTGAAACTATTTGCTTAGTGGGTCATACTCAGTCCCAAAAGTGTCAGGTAGGAGAAGCTGGTGCCTTGAAATGGAGACTGGACAGCGGATGAAGGAATAGGGGGATGAATGAAGTCGAGAGTTCTAGTAATTCTCCAAATGCCAACCCAGGACCAGCCATACTAAAACTGGGGTCTGCTGTTCCCCTATCTCCTTGCTTCCGCACTACCCTTTAAAAATAAAAAGCTTGAAAATATTGTCTAATGACGGAGTTAAGGAAGGAGTAAGAGCCAGGTGTGGCAGTACACATCTATAATCTCAGCAATGGAGAGGCTGAGGCAGGAGGCTTGCTGAACTTGAGGCCAGCCTTGGATTACACAGTAAGTTCAAGGCCAACCTGAACTAATGAGGCTCTGTGTCACACGCACAAAAAAACAAAACACAGCAACAACAAAGCAGTAAAAAACATGTAGCCAATAAACTACAGCAAGAATAATAAAACAGCCTGAAATGTTTCTTTTTGTGGGGGCAGGCAGGCTGACAGAATATTTGGATATTCCTAAGGCAAATAAAAGGGGAAGAAGGTTGGTTTTTAAAAACTGAAGATTACGTAAGCAGTTTTCTCTTTGATAGAGGATCTGTTATATATTGAGCCTATCCTTACTGTTACCTGGCTGGTTCTGGAAACCTGTATCTTCCCAAATCATAAAAGTTGTGCTGTGAGCACACCTTTGGAATGTCCTGTGCCATACAGGAACGAGTGAACCTGAGACTGACAGCTCTGCAGCACAAGGCTGATTAGTGGAGGGCTACTAATAACTGTATGCTAGTCTCAGCCTTGCCAGTACTCTAAGCAGGACTGCAGAGCACCGGCACACTGGCACCAGCCTGGACTGTAAAAGTGGTCTCATCGAGCTTCACATATTGCTGCTATGGTTTTATCGGAGAATAAAGGAGGAGCAGTGCCCACTGGCTGTCACCCAGGAAGGTGCTCCATCAGAGCCTAGGTTCTTGGGAACCCTGACTTCTTAGGATACCAAGCATGTGCTATTCCTTCAGATAAAAGCCCCAGAGTCTAGATCTAGAACCATGCTTGGGTTTGCAAGTTTTTGTCCTTGCAGCTGTATCTGACCTCTGAATGCATAGGCAGATAGTAGGACAAAAGTGGTTTGATGTACTTTAACATACCACTGACGGGAGTCCAGATTTTTTAGCTCTCTCAGTAATTTTGAGTTTTTCTTCAATAGGTGGAAATTCTTCCTAGAAAGAAAAATGGACAGAAGAAAAAGGTCATATGATCACAGATCAGTTCTGTTGCTCTCCAAACCTACCCACCATTCATCCATCTAGGGCCTCAATCACTACAGTGTAACAGAAACCTTCCACAGGAGATTTGCTATCCTACAGCTGCAACGCATCAGGGCTCCACTATAGCCCACCACGATCAAGGGCTCTGGATGGCTCTGTAGCCAATGAATGTATGCCTGTGTGCATGTGTTTGTGTCTCCAGTTCCTCTGTTAGTTTTGCTGCAGTATCCTGTTCCTTCTGCTCCCCTATCAGGTCCTCCTCCGCCAGGTCTTCTTCGCTCCCTGGCCTTCCTAATGGATGAAGCTGAATTCCTGAACACCTGCCCGTTATCAGAGATGGGTAATGTCTAACCCCCTCATCAGACCTCAGATTCAATTGTGGCTAATTCACTCTGTAGTCCTTTAGCATCTTGCATAAAAGTCAAAATAATAACAGACAGAGAAGTAAGTAGGTAAAATGCATGCACAGGAAATGCTTGATACTCTTTGAAATATCCAGTAGGTTCTACAAATCAATCTGCATCAGGACAGCACAATTAGCTTCACTTCTAGTTTCAATTCAGCAGATGGAATAATTTGTAAACATTGAAATAGACAGAGAAAAATCTCCATTTCTAGTGTGTAGACAACAATCATGTGGAAAAAAGAAAAGGAGGAAATAACTGAAGGACCAGTATGCACTGTTACCTTCTGTCCCAAGAGTTCATTCCCAAGTCATCGAGCAGCAGCCTGCAGAAATAGAAGGGCCCTCGGGGCTCCACCGGGCAGGGCTGCCCTTGGCTGGTGACCCTTAAGGTGGAGGCCGACGTACACTTCTGGACATGTTCCTCCTCTTGTGCGCTCTGGCGCAGGATCGCCTCAATGATTTCCTTTTCCTGCTCACTGCTCATTCCACACGGGGGTGGGGAAGGCTCACTGAGCTTCAGCTGGGATGGTAGGAGGCACTCGGGGCTTGTGTGGCCAATGTTCTCAAGCAGCTCATCCAGCGCATCATCCCCCTCCTCAGCCTGAGGAAGGTCTTTCCGAGGCGGGCAGCCAGGAATGTGAAAGCTGGGACTGTGACTCCCGGGGACAGGGCAGCCCTCCAGGGGTCCATAAAGCACCTTTCCATCCCAGGAGTACTTCCCAGAGACATCTCGCACAATGACACGCATGTCTGAGACAGTGCCCCCTGGGGACCTGCCACTCATCCCCTCTGAAGGCATCTGCAGGCAGGAGATGAGGGTGCTATCATTAAACACGAAGAGCTGCAGGTTCGGGCTCCGGAACACCTCGGGGGACAACTCGGCACCCTCGGCGTGGGCGTTGTCATGGTTCTCACTGACCAGGCTGTGCAGCATGGCCGGGCCGCCAGCCAGTGGATAGTGGCCTAAGTGGTTGACCAGGTGGGCCATCACCATGCGGGCAGTGAGTGGGATCAGCTCCAGGCTCCTCCTCCTCCTCTCTGTGGGCACAGAAGTAGCACAGGACTCAATTTCAGAATGCTTTTTTTTGTTTTCAGTCTGAGAATTCTTTTCATCTATTTTCTTTTTTGATACTAATCCATTTGAATTTGAAAGTTTAATTTAAATGGACTGCAAACTTGAAGATCTCATTTGAAAGAGATATTTAAAAATCTGTAGACATAGGAAGTACTGACTTGAAGAGTTGGGAGCTGGCAGACCTGGTGAGGTCACAGTCCTCACTTGGGGGTCAGGGAACAGTAGCCTTGTTCCTGTCCAAGGGCTAGGATATACCTCCCACGGGAATCAGTCACACTTTGGGGCTGCTGAAATAGATTGGATGCAATTTGCTTAATAATCACGATAATTTATGCTCTGTTGCTAGGGCATTTTAAATATTAAAGAGAATCTGTCATATTGATAAATCATAGAGATAGTTAGAAGGGCTAAACTAAATTTGTAGTTGATTAAATGCTCAAGAGCAACTGATCTATGAAATTTTTAATACTTAAAATGCATACAAAGACATCAACAACTGTATGCACAAGAAGGTCTTGTAAAATAAGGCATAAAGGAGAAGCAGATAAATGAAACCTATGAATGTAGACTGAAATGACCTCTTCCAAGCAGTTAGGAAAACATCAGCTGGCCAAATTTATAACATGCCTCATGCATTAATGTAAAAACAAGTGAAAATAAAATTATTAATTTTAACCAAAAACTAGATATTTAACTTAAAGTTTTAAGAATACTTAGCTTTTTAATTCAAAATATGAAAAATCAAATATTAAAACATAAGAAACCATAATATATTTTTTTCACACCAAACACATTTCCCCTTAGGCATTAAAAATACAACTTATTTATAAGACACAATTTTATGATGTACAAGTCCTAGAAAGAAACAGTAAAATCCTAAATCTAAGAAATTCTGGGTAAAGACCATGGAGAATAAGATTATTCTGAGTTGTCTTAGAATTCAGCTGTTTTTACTCTTTTAATAAACATGAAACTGCATTCAATACTAGATGACTTCACATCAAAGATGCGATGTTCAGAAGCAGAGGAGGTCACCTACATCCAGCTCAGAACTTAGATGCTTCCTCCCAGCCCTTGGAGAAATGTGCATGATTCCACACAGTTATGGCAGTCAATGTTCAATTCGGTGCTTGCCCCAAAGGGGATGTGGGAAGCTGCTGGGAGTTTGTAGGAAGGCAGGGCAGGGCTGCACAAAGTTCTAGTGACAAAGGCCTATGTAGGGCAAGGCAGAAAATAACAACTAGAAAATCACTTTTCCCACCACTTTTACTCACAAGGGTTGTGCTTGCAATTTGAGGCAAAGCTAAATGTGTGTTTTTAACAAATGTGTCTGAATTCTGTAATAGGAAATTAACCTAGAGTCATATTAATAGACCATAAATCACAACACATTGATACGTCTAATAAAAAGCTGTAACATTGAAAAGTAAGAGAAAGGAATAGTTTTGAAATAATAATCACTCTTCCTTGACACATTTCAGTTAAATCCCTTGCTATAGGTTCCCTGAGAACAAAGAGGAAAATCTAGGCTGTTAATAAAAAGTGACTTGCACAAACTATTACAAAATAGATTCTAAATTTCTGGATTTTTTGTAAATTTACAGTTGGAATGTAAAAGTAGGATCTTAGGTCCTCCTTTCCTTGTGGTGTTTTAGAGTCCCTTCTTCCTTTCAACCATAAGGAGTTTGGATTAACTGTCTCAGCACAGGGCGCATGTTGCCACTGATGAGCTGTCTCTCACTGTAACTTTATTTGAAAGTAGTACATAGGCAATGATCTAAGACAGAGTTATTAAAATACTGCTTATCAGAAATACTACCTGATTAGAAATAGTTTGAACAATGACACAGAGTGAAAAATAGAAGCACATTTTATTTCACCTAAAAGTCTTCACCTTTCTTTACTCCTTCACTCATAACAAGATATAGCTAACTGGCAAGACTGTGTACGCCAAGACTCTTTCAAATTTCTGGCTTTTTAACTTGGATAACTTGGCAGCGCATTTCAAAACTCTGTTGTCAGAGAAGTTTAAGTGATTACTTTGAGTACTACTGAATGCTTTTGGGAATGCCTACACAAGATCCTGAGGTTTTCTTGGAGAATAAATATTTAAGTCAAAAAATACTATTCTTTGAAAAGAAAACAGTACCAAAATTTAAGTGCCTATTTTTAGGCTTTTCCTGTTTCATTAACTGACTAGTCCTTTGCAATTTTCCAGTGATCAGTCACAGGAAGTGGTGAGCTAGTCTAGCAGCAGCCATGTGGGTAGATGTCTGCTTATCACTTCAGGAAGCATGAGGTCATGAGTTCAATTTCCGGTACCAAAAATCAACCAATAAAACAAGAAAAGATTAAACTCTTTCCCCTTCTGGACCACAAGGGGTTTGTCTAGGATTATACTCACCCTCTTCTACAGTCAGCAGGTTGCCCAGGTCTGCTGAGGAATGGCACGGGACTGGCTCAGAGCTCCTCACGCTGGCCAGGGGCAGGAAGGGGTCATAATCCACAGAGGACAAGTCGGCCAGGGTCAGCGCGTAGTGACTTTGCTGGGTGTATGTGCTCGAGCCACAGACACAACAGTGTAGGACCTGCGGAAGGACATGGGACAGGCACCATGGGTGCTGCCACCTCCCATCCCCATACCATGGCACTGGGTACTGGGGCCCCTGTGCAGGGTGCTTCCAAACACTGAGTCCCTTCCCTGCTTAAATAGCTTGCTGCTATGAGCAGGCTCATTTTCCTTCTTTCACATCAACGGCAATAAATATATTCTCAAAGCAAAAGTGAAAAACTGCTCATGTCGCCAGGGTGTATGACTGCACACACCCAAGCCCTCCCCCGTCCTCCCACGGTGACACCAGGAGGGAGGGCTGAGCAGGGAGATGGGTGGCATGGGGGAAGCCACTCCCAGTGGAGGGACAAAGGAACACGATGAATAGATTCCACCGGGGTACTCCAGGACAGCTCATGAGTTTAAATTATTGTAACTCATAATCCCACAATTTTTAGAGTATAGTTCAATAAAAATAAATTTAATAATAGATTTTTGAAGTATTCTTATTTTTCACAAGGTGAGTGTCCTCTATTTTTTAAAAATTTATTTAAGACAAAGGGATTACTGGAACCATTATAGTTTTTTCTTCCTTTTATAAATAGATTTGTCAAGCTAATCCTCTGGATATTCCTATAATATATATAGTTCTTTTTAAAAATCAAGTAGAAACAACCCATGTTCCATAAAAATTGGGGTATTCTGACCAAACAGCAGTAGTTTGAATATTCTAGAAACAGTCATATAAGAATGCAACATCTTTTAACTGGGTAACCACTGTCTTTCTATAGCAGTATCTATTCTGTGTTTATTGCTTAAGTTATCATTTTTAAAAGATGCTTAACCCACCCCAAGTCCTTTCTGAAAAGGCCCAGATAAGCAAGTAAATGCACAGAACATGCTTTGGTAGATTTTTGACACACAAGTCCCTGGCCTGCACTGAGGCCTGAGGGGAGACTCACCCTGTAGATATAATCCAGTAAGGGTGCTCGAGTCAGGTGCTGCTCATCCAGGACCGCGGTAGACACTGGGTGCAGGAGGGTACTCACTGGCAGCGCCATGCACCAGTCCAGCAGGCAGAGGAGCAAGGACACAATAAACTGGAGGGAGAAACACACTGGTCCTTACACTGCAGTCCACGGGACACTAAGGAGGATTTCCCTGAACACAGTGGTTATTCACTCAGGAGACATACAAAGGCCCGGGAGATAGGTAAGTAAATAAGTAAATAGTATTCTTACAGGAAATACTTGCAGTAACATTTACCACTCTGCCTTACATTTAAAAAAAAACTTTAGGGAAAAGTTAATAATGTGCCACCTACCTTCTTGTCTGCTTCCACAGTGGAGTACTCTGCACTTGGTAAGAGAAAAGAGATTGTGGCCACAAGGATCTGCACAAAAGACAAGTCACCAATCAAACAGACCACTAGTTTGGAAGCCACGTGCTAAGAGTCCCAGAGTGGCCTTGCAGCTAACCCCAGCCTGGTGCCAGTTCCTTGGAGGGAGGTGACAGCTGTGGGACAGCTGTATATGTGGCCTTGAAAACCAGAAGGCACTGGGACCATGTCTGGCCTCTGCCTGCTCTGCTGCTGGGAAGCTCAGCGCACCCAGAAATGGAAGGTTTCTTTCCAGCCACGTTTCACTATGGATCCCCTCACTTTCTGGTGTTGTCCAAAGACGCTTTGAAAAAGCTCATGATGCTGCTGTGGTCTCACCTTATGCACTTGAAGGTGCTGCCTGCCGACTGTGCAGTAGCACCCTCTCAGTCTCAAAAGGCTTCCTGTCGCAGTGACCCAAACCACCTTCACATTCCATGGCATTTTATATCCCCATGTCCATGTTCTATTGCAATCTAGGTCACTTAAGGTAAAAAAAAAAAAAAAAAAAAAACACCTATGATTCTTGATGGGTTTTGAGGGAACAAAGTAATCATCCCAGTGAACTTTGTGTAGGCCTGAGAGGAAATAAATCAACATCATTTCTTTTCTCTCTCTGTGATCGCTTAGGGGGACAAATCAAATTTCCTCAGAATCACCAGTGACTGTGCAAAGGACAGACATGTGTTTAAAAGTGCAGCTACACGGACTGGCAGGAAGGGATGCACCTGACAACCAGGCACTATGGGTAAGGGGGCCTGCTTGAGCCACAGCAAAGCCCCTGGGTGGACTGAACTCTAGGGTGCTGTGGGTAAGATGATTTCACTCTTTCTCCACCTACCCAGGTGACATGGCAGTCCTTGCAGTCGGTGACCTTGCTACAGCAGTGTGGGCCAGGGCTTCAGTCTGGGAAGACGCCTGCTTTCACAGCAGCCGTCGCCCTCGGCCTCACACGGAGGCATCGTAACCAGCTGCCTTCTCCTTGCTGGCACCACCCAAATTACTCTTGGCGAATGAAACCCAATCTACAAAAGGATTCTTTGTTGTGGTCACTCCGCCTTTCAAATGCCTGGGTATCAGCCCCTGCCCTGGAACACACTGGCTTCTCTGCACAGTGCCTAGAATTACAGCTGAGAGGAGCCCATGATGGGACTCATTGTCATGTACACTTCTTGCTTGCAATCATCTGGGGGTTGCACTTAACTGGACACCAAGAATGCTGAGAAGGAGTGCACATGGCAGCATTACAGGAAAAGGACTTACTTCTGCCATTTTCCGAGGCAGGGAGGTTTCAAACATCTGAAGTTTTTCCCAGTAGGAAACCAGCAACTGAAGAACATCACATGCTACCTGAGCCACGATTTTGTTAGGAAACTACAAAAGGAAACAAAGTCTCAAAGTGAGTATGTAACCTAATGTGCATTATTCCCAGGGAAAAAAAAAAAAAAACAAAGGGCTACCCCTTTCCAGTTCCATACCAATTACAGGACATACATTTTACATAAAACGGATGAAAACTGTGTCTGTTTAACAGAGGAGTTACCAGCATGCTGTGACCGCCTCCTATCTATCCTAGCCTTGTTGATTTCCACAACATTGTACTGAAACAAGCAGCTGCCGGTTAACAGCTATTTGTCATGGAAATTAAGACCTTAATTTCGAATTCTTTATTCAGCTCACTTAAATCGGAATTTTCAAACTATGATTTCAAAATGCAGTCCACTGTTGATTGACTCCCGTGTGCTGAACTTTTACAGGAATTTGATCTACCAGTAAATCTCTACTGACAGCTCTGTAAGGTAGACAATATCCTGATTTTACACATGGAGAAACGGGGATTGATCACTGGATCTGTATCAGTAATGAAACTGGTGGACCTCCCTGTAGAACACACTAGGAAAATGGGGAACTTTACAGGCCACGACGACATGAGTCACAGGTCCCATATACTGGATGACCTGAGTACGTCTCCTTCTCCCGGCACATGTCCTAGGGTACTACCAGGATGTCCTGTAGGATGGGTGTCAAAGGTCTTGGGTGACCATGCCAGGGCATGTGATAGTAATGAGTGTACCTCAGGATTCTCTTGCTGCCAGAACCTGGGAGCTGCACAGCTATCTGCCCCTCATTAGAGAAAAGACTCATGGATGAACCCATCACTGGTCTGGAATAGCCTCACCTCAAGCCAAGGCAGGCAGATACCTATGCAGCAGAGGACACTCCCAAAAACTCAGCATCTAGCACCAGTGACAAAACCGGCAGGATGAATCCTTATCTCTGGGTCATATCCTGGCACAAAATGTCACTTCTATAAGGTAACAACATCTATGCAGCATCTCTTTAAAATATTTTTTTACTTTTTTGGTAGTGTGGGCAGAGAAGGGGCAGGAGGTTCTAGGCCCAAAGGAATGCAGAGGAGGGTGCAGTCCTGCCACATGGAGCCAGGTGGGGAAGCAGCTATTCCTTCTTGCACACACTGGGGACTGACATAGCACCAGCCTGGGTTAAAGGCACAGAACAGACAGGGCAGGCAGCTGCCCCACCTGACCTGGCAGTGTCATAGGGCAGCAGGGACCTGTGTGCTCTGCCCAGCACCCTAGTCCACAGAGTGCAAGGATAACTCCCTCCAAGCAGTTTTAAGGGACAGCTGAGACCACTCCCAGAAGGGGTAGATGGGTGACTGGGAAAATCAGAGTGTATAAGGAGGAACAGCCAGTGCCCTGAGGGAGCAGCAAGCAGGCCAAGGACAGCTCCTCTACAAAGGCAGGAGGCTATGTGTTTGAGAGCATAGTGCCATGTGGTGAGTAGGGTCCTTGGGCCACTCACTGCTGGGGCTGCAGGGAGCGAGCCTCTCCGGGCACCCGAATCATACCCAGGCCACCCAGAGGGTGAGGAGTTTTGAAGGACACAGTACTAAGCCAGGTGCTGGGGCTGCAGAGCGCTTCTATGCTCCTAGCTCTGGGGCACAGATGGACATGGGGAAGGTGGTCAGGGTGTGGCAAAGTGGCTGGGCAAGCGGGTGTGACCTGTCAATGGAAACGTGCAGTATAGCTGCTAAGCCCTGCGCTTGATACCAATTGGCTGTGTGATCTTCAGTTCTTTCAGTGTAAGATCAAGCAAGTTTCTGACACAGCAGGATGACCTACATCTGATACCAGGGTGGACAGAAATGGCAGTGGTCACTGCTTGCTTGCTTTCTCGCTCTCCCTCTCTCCCTCCTCACTCCTCCCTTTCCCTCCCTCTCTTCCTCAGTGGCCCTCTCTGTCCTCTGTAGAGGTATCCCTTTCCTGCTTTACTTTTGCACTCACTCTGCGGAGCACTTTTCCCTTTCCTGTAATACATGTGAAACCCTGCTGCTCCATTTTCCGTCCAGTTCTTTGTTCAGGACGGCAGGAGCCTGCACAGAAGTCCATAGCACCCTGGTGCCCCGCTCACAGTAGTGGGGATGAGGCCACAGTGCCTCCCTGTCACCCTTCCTTCTGGCAGGGCCACACACACCTGAAGCCCCTCCCCTCAGAGTGACCACTTCTCCCCATTCTTCCTGGAGCCTCTCTGCCTCCTGGTCCTGGGTGCCTGGACTCCTGCTGCACTCTAGGAAGGGTGCAGCGGGCACGCAGGCAGGGCTGCATTTTCTCTTGAACCTCAGAATCATAAAAAATTGTAGGCTTTTTTGAAAATGCACAGAAATGCAAAGAAGAAAATATATCTATTCTTCAATTATTTTATTCCACAGCTCTGTCACCAATTTCTGCCTTTCTTCTATTCCCTTACACTAAACTTGCTAGCAATTTAATTAAAATAACATTTAAAAGCAGCTCTTAAGAATCCAGGAAACAGACTAAGAAACAAATTGGGACCTACTCTGACACAGTGCATAACCTGACTTCCCCCAGCCCTCTGCAAGAGGATTTCTCTGTGCCCTCAGTCTCCAATCAGCTAAACTGCCTCACCTATGAGGTGCAAAAGGCAGTGCCCCTCCAACCTAGAGGTCTTGGCTGAGGTTGGGCCAGCACTCTGCTCAGTCCAAGGGAAGGAGCACCAGGGTGGCACCATTAGGATCATTTTTCCCCTCCCCGCCTGGGGAGTAGCAGCAAGCACCTTTCCAGCTCCAATGATGTAACTGACCCAGCCAGATGAAGAGCAAGGTGAGGTGGGTACAGCAGGTACCCTGGGGCCAAGACACCCTGGAAACACAGAGGGTCCACTACCAGGCTAGGATGGGCAGGGCATCGTGCCTGGATAATGCTGTGTTGCTGGCCTGATAACGATGACCCAGCTTCAGCTGTCACCACTGTTGCCCTCATAGCAGCTTAAAGGAAGCAGCAGAGATGGGCAGGAAGGGCTGTAAAACCATGGGGGCTAAGGGTCAGGGCTTGTAGCTCACATGGCAGGGTGATCCCATGGCTCTGACTGAGCTACACCACTCTCTCGCACCTACCTCCCTCCACAGGTGAGATGCACATGCTCACCTCCTCTGAGTCTTTTGCATACTGTCTGGCCGAAGCAGGTACTTCCCAGTTCTGGAGTGGAAGGCAGGGTAATGCTGACCATTATGGCTGTTCTAAGAGGAGCCAGGAAAGGATAGTGGGACTCTGCCTTAGGAGACAGCCAAACTGCACAATTAGAAGCTCAATCAGGGCTTCACTGTCAACTGATCTGTGCTGTGTGCCTTAGACTTGAGACGTAATTTCTCCAGACACCGATTTCCTGCAGTGAAGCACTGGGGTTGTGATGTCTACCTTGTAGAGCTGTGATAGAGATCCACAAAGCATTTGGATCTTATTCTGGCCTTGTAGAAGTATCCCATAGCAGCTTCACCTCCCAATACGAACACAAGAACAAGTATCTCGAAAATGCCCTGGGCTTGGCTAGGGCACGACTTCTCCCAGGCCTGCTGAAGAGGCCAGGGCTTGAAGTTCCACTTTCTTGTCACCCCTGCCAATAGGTGGCAGATGTCCACTTTGCCATGGGAGCTGCCTAGCCTCCACAGGAAACCCCTTCTGGCCCCTGGACTTGATGTGGGGACACTGTTCGTACTCATGGTTGCCGGGGGAGGCAGCCACAGTGGCCTCTGCTAGGCCCTCACAGCACACTTGCTGGGGCTCTCAGCAAAAAGTTTGGGTCACTTCCTCTCTGCAACTTAGGGGACACAAAGTGGGGCTAATCCCAACTGAAACTGGATGGTACATAATTGTAAGTGTCGATACCTTTAGTGTCACACCAATCACGTTGATGGCCTCCTTCACCTGAGGGTGGCAGGTGTGCTGTGCAAGCTCCTCACAGATCCACACCCCCAGGGCACAAATGGCAATGCACCTTTTTTAAAAAAAGGAAGAGTAAGGAAACTCTCATGAGACAATACGTTTATTTAGTATTTTCAAATTTAACTTTTACATCTGTTTATTCAAAGCAATGTAAATTATAGCTAATTAACAGGATGTCTTCTTCAGAGAAAAGGTACTCTCAATAGTCCAGTTTCAGAACAAATAGGAACACTAATAATGATTAGTATTTATAAAGTATGGATAATATTATGAAATAGCTAAACTAGTATCAGAAAAAGTGGTCTCTACAATAAAAATGTCATCCTTACAAATACAGAGTCACTGCATAAACATAAAATACAAGAGTCACATAGATAGGACAATTCTAAACTTACATACTGATAACATTACCTCAAACTATATGTACTATAAAATTTGATGGAAATAAAAGGAGAAATAGATGAAATACATCATAAGGGGAGATTTTAACAAAATTCTACTCAGTGAATGATTAAGTTTAAAAAAATCAGAAAAGATACAAAAGATACAGGATAATTAAAGTACCTGATTTAAAGAATTTAATATAATGGACTCATCTAAAACAGTAAGCCCAACAATTAAAGAACACTGTATACATCTACATGTTTTTAAAACTACACAGAGCAGCTACAATGACTGCCTAGATAAATACTGGGCTTCAAAGAAAATGTCAACAATTTCACATACAATTATTAGACAACAATTTGATCCACAATGTAATTAATTAAGACATCAGTAACAAAAAGATATGCAGAAATAGTCATATATTTGAAAACAGAAATATATTAAAAAACTCATGATTTAATCTTAGTAGAAAGTCTTTAAAAAGTTCGAAGAGAAAATACTACACATTAAAATTCCTTAAATTCAGATAAAGTTGCACCTAGAAATAAAGTCTTAAATGTTTATATTAGTAAAAGAGAGGCTAAATATTAATATACTAAGTACTAAGAATAGGAGTAACAATAAAAATAAGATAGTAGAATAAAAAGGGCAGAAAGTAGGAAATAAAAACACATAGAATAGAAAGGCTGAACACAAATGTAAGACAAAAATCTTCTTTGCGTGGCAGGTGCCAGGGACTGGACCCAGGGCCTCACACATCCCACTCTAATTTTGAAAAAAACCAGTAAAATTGTCAAAATTTTGGCAAGAGTAGTTTTTAAAAAATCAGAGAACACACAAAAAGTGTCATAGATTTAGAAAGTGGATGAAACTATAGAAGTCAAAGAAATAAAAATAGTATACTATTTGAAGTGTACTTCAAATTCAGATAAAATGGGAAAATTTCTAGAAAATGTTTATCAAAATTACCAGGGGTAGGGGAAACAGGAAGAGGGCCAGAGGGAGGGAGGGAGGTGGAGAGAGGGACAGAGGTGGGGATCACAGTTTCCCAGGACCATGGCAGACATCAGTGGATAAACTTCTCCCAAAGACAGCACCAAGGTCTATGAAGACATAAGAATATTAAGTAATTTTGCATAAACTATCCCTGATGGCAGAAAATAAAAGTCATCTGCTCAGTTTGTGAGACTGTAACCTGGAGCAGGATGGGGAAGGCAGGACAGGCCATGAACAGGAACCTAACTTCCTTGAGCAAGGATGAGCCCTGCCAGCCCTGGCCCCACATCCGCCGAGTATGGTCCACCACTAGCAGGCTGGTAAGGAGCAGATGGCTTCTGCAACAGCAAGAAGGAAACCTGGGCTAAGCCACCCTCCACAGATAACTGAGGAAGACAGTGATGTGCACAGCTGAAAGAAGCTTAAGATCACTGAGTTAAGAGGTTGCTGGGAGTGGGGCGGGAGCAGCAGGGCACAGCTCTCCAGAAGTGAGGACTGGCTCCTATGATGCCTTGCAGTGTTCCCAGCCCTAGCTACAGCCAGGAAGAGAGACACATGAACAGAGAAATGACAGTCTCACTGGGAGACTGCAGCAACCTGCAGGCCTGGCAGAAGCAGTTGTGGTGTGCCAGGCTCTTCTACGCACAGAGTCACCACCAGCTGGGATCACCACTCTATGGTAACCCTTCCATTTTCCTTTCTGAAGCATCAGGGAATGTATGTCCCTATTGTTAGCTTGCTTTTTTCTTACATGAAAGATAGCATACTATATATAATTCAAAAGCTTCTGGACCTCAGTCTCTTCAATTAATAATCTTGGCTTTTTAAATAATCAAGTAGCCTGGCATGAAAGTGTACACCTGTAATCCCAGCATCTGGGAGGCTGAGGCAGGAAGACGGCCATGAGTTCAAGGCCAGTCTGAACTACACAGTGAGACCCTGTCTCAGAAAAAAACAAAAATAAATAGATAATGCAAATGAGCAAAGCATTTTTATGACAGAATTCTTACTGTATGTATACTTTACTGTGTATAAAAGTTAGGTGAAGGAAAAAGTGTTTTCTTTAAACATTAACTGTCTATACACAAAAATGTATAAAAATTCTGAAAGAGTTTACCTCTTGTCCAACATTTACCTTGCACATTCATTTGGTTCCTCTGTGGCATTCTTCAGTAAAATATTTATGAGGTAATGCTAAAAACACAAAATTAGGTGAAATAAAAACTTTGTTTTTGTGTCACAGTTGGTTTTCCACATGGCTGACCACATTTCATGCAGCCCGAAGCTATTGAAGGCCAAGGGAGCTCGGGAGCTCTGTGGAGTGGGGCTGAGGCAGAAGCAGGAGTGTTTCTGGGTTAGCTGTGAAAGCAGCCAGACCTCCAGAGAGGAAACTCTCCTTTCACTTTTATGCTAATTGGATTATGCATGTACATTGAATTATGTGTTGGAGTTATGTATCATGATTCGATTGATTGATGCTGGAATTTATTTTGCTTGCCTCAAAAGTCAGTTGAGGAGAGAATAAGTACTTTTATTCTCCAAGAAATAATTTGGAATTTCAAATTATTAGTAGTATTTAATCAGGCCAACAAAATTGTGTACTTAGTTTTGATTATTTCTCATAAATTCATTTGATGCATTAATGCAGAGTAACTAAGTTACTGAAATTATTACAAAGGGTAACTCATTACATGATTTGGATCCCTAGGACAATAGACCTAATAAAAACACCAAGGAGTGAAGTGACGGGCCTAACTGCAGGCCGCTCTGGACATGTTTACAGTCCCTCCAAAAGACTTCTGAAAACAATAGCGAAACACTCAAAAGATGCAGCAAACTTTCAGGGATGAGCAGATCAATGTATAAAAATGGAAGCTAAAGCTGGAACTGTAAAATGCTAAGCTGGAGCTGTGGTCAAGCGCATTACACACCTTGATATCTTCAGTGCCAGTGACGACCTCATTTATTTCTGGCACGGATTGCAGTAATGGGATCTCCTGGTAGATATTTGGGAAGCAGACGAGGGATCCGAGGATGGTGAGTGCCTCAGAACGAGGGGCCTGCACACAAGGAGTGAAAAGCACACAGCTTGCATTCTGGAAGCAAGGACAGTTTACTTCTTCATGGTTCTAAGAAGGAATCTGGGTAATTACTTTATCGTGATTGGAAATATACTATATACCAGCTTATTTTCCTGACAAATATTTTAAAAGCTAATTTCCAAGGAATGGAAAATATTACTACACATAGATGTAAACAAACGCAGTGAAAACTGGTGTGCAGGTTCATTCAAAATGTGAAAGGCAGAGTACTGGACTGGTGTACACTGTTTCACTGTTAGTGTTCTTAAGAAAGCAGAGTAACTGGGCGTGGTAGCTCACACCTGTAATCCCAGCATTTGAGAGGCTGAGGTAGGAGAATCATTGAGAGTTTGAGACCAGCCCGGGCTACAAAGTGAGCCCAAGGCCAACCTGAACTGCAGAGAGAGACCCTGTCTCAAAAAGAAAAAAGAAAGAAAGAAAACAGAGAAAATAACACCAGCTTTTGCTGTGAAGAACAATGAAGGAAACTTCTTAAGGAATCGGTTTGGAGGAAGCTATCGTAGAGAAGACACCATCTACCAAATTTCCGGTGTCTCACAAGGAACAACTTTGCAAAAAAAAAAAAAAAAAAAATACTATGAGCTACTAAGTTACAAATAAGGATACTAATTCCTTATTTGTTCATTATGGAAATTAGGTAAATATTAAAGGAGGCATCAGATTACTAGGTTTCAGTTCAGTCTTGCAGCTGCAAGTAGCCAAGAATGAGGGCAGGCACAGTATTTGAAAGGCGTGCCATCCAGCTGCTGTCCATCTGTCCATCTAACCTACTATTTAACAATGACAATTACAGCTCAGACTTGAGGAGACCTCGCTCTGTGCCAGACACTGTTTCCAAATGCTGCACAAGCATTCCTTCCAGATCCTCCTCAACAACTAGTGAAGTCAATACTATTATCCCTTGCATTTTCCTTAAGAAAACGGAGGCTCAGAGAAGTTGAGTAGTTTGTCAAAGTCTTCTAACCAGTAAATTTGACCCTAAACTTGAACTGAGACTATCTAAGTCCAGGCTCACACTGGGCCTGTAGTGTGAAATGAGAGAACTTCCCTCCTTAGCAGAGAGATGCAAGCAGAGCATGCAGGGTTGGGTAGGAGAGCTAGATAGAAACTTATTTGAAGTATTAAGTTTTTTAATTTGCCGCTTTGAGGGGAGAGACACTGTCAGACTCAGGTCCTGGTGCACAGTGGACCATGGTGAGTGTTTCTGAAGATGCGCACTGAAGTTGTGTCCACAAGATAGCCATTCGGAATCACATTACAAAGAACAGGAGAATGCAGATATTTCTTTGACACCCTGGTTTCATTTCCTTAGGTTATGTATTCAGAAGTGCAATTGCTGGAACATATGATAGTTCTACTTTTAATTTTTTCGAGGAATCTTGTTCTGATTTAGATATAACCATGGACCAAAACTGTGAGCCAAAATAAGCCTCTCTTCTTTTATGTTGTGGGTGTCAAGTTATTTGGTTCCAACAATAAAAAAGCAGCTCATAAGACAAACATTCCTATTAGTTTTCAGAAAGACTGCACCAATTTACATTCCCACATCCTCAAAGCTTGTTTCTTTGTTCTTTTGATGTCAGTCATTCCAACAGTTGTGATAACTGTGCATTTCCCTGATGACTAGTGATAGTAAGTATTTTTTTTTTCACATACCTTTCAGCCTACTGTATGTGTGGCAGGCTAATTTTATAGCTCAACCAGCTAAAAGATACAACGGCACAGAAAATAGGGAAAGTAAATCATATATCTCATTCTAGTATTTTTATAGAAAATTCTTCTATCAAATAGTAAAAGTACTTTTCAGTAAAGAAGTATGATTTTCCTGCCTAGATCTTGCAAGTTTTTTCAATGTTGATTTAAGTGGTTAAAAATAAATTTGTTCTTTGGGATTTAATTTTCCTAAAATCTTTTTCAGAAATAATATTCATAATAAAATATTAAGTCACCAAATTCAGCATTTTTCTTCTCTATTTTTTCCCTCATTCTTGTCTTTTTTCCCTTCTCTTGCCTATAATAATGCACAAAAAGATCATCATGAAATATTATGTACACAGAATATTAAAAATATTTACAACCTAAAGATTGGAGTTTGAATTTACCTTGCACTGAAAAAAAGTAAGTGGAGAGAAAACATAAACATGAATCGAACAAAATTTAGGATGCTGGCTTCTCAGTGACTTCAATATAAATTTCTGGCAAACAAAAAAGCTCATTTTATTTATATCATTTGAAGGAGAAAAATGACTGAATAGATAACTGCTCTCCAGAGTATATGTGGGAAGGAAGGTCTTTTAAATTTAAATGTAGAAAAGTATTTCTTTCAAAATGCATTAAGGCGTTGTGAAATAATAGCAGTAAATGCAAAATAAATTCCTTTTGTAACCCTTAATGTACATTTAGCCCATTTGCTTCTAATTTTTCATCATGAATTTTGCTAGTGTTTTCTTGTACATTTATAAGAACTTTTATAAATTAAGTTTGTAAGAATATGTTTATTCATATTTCAGCCTAGTGCATGTGCAATCCAGCAACTGCACTGAAATAATAGCAAGAATATATTTATAAGAACATATTCATTTCTGGTTAAAATTTTAGTGTTCTAACCTTTTAAGAAAAGATTGGGGTGAGGGTGCAACTTAGTGGTACAGCATATATTTAGCGTGCTGAGGCTCTGGGTTTGATCCCCAGCACTACAAAAATAAACAAGTAAATTAATTAATATTTTCTATAAGACAGAGTAACCAATACTTAATTTTTAAAATGTGCCTAACTACTAATGTACACTTAAAATTCTCTTTACTTCAGAAGTTTATGTATTTACTAGAAAATGCTAATGAGATTCTAACAGACAAGGCCTGTCTCTGACGGTGTAAATGTGCTGAGATATTAGTGAGGATATGATTTCTCACACTTTGGCCTTTTGATGAAACGCCTTTCCAATACCAGTGTGTCATCTTATCCTACAATTTCACACGTCAGCTGCCAGGGTATCTACCCTGAAAGCCCAGTTTCACATTGCACTAATGAGTCGACACCTGTTAAAGAGTGGAGAAATCTGAACCTTGTCAGCGATTGCGAGGCCTCCTGGGAGCTCAGATCTGAGCATTGTCACACTCACCGCCAACATGTCTGTGCCAAGGACCCTGGCGGCGGCTGTGATGAAGTCCCCCACCAGCATGGAGAAGCCAGGAAGACCCAGGGAGAAGAAGCGGGGTGGGCAGTGTCTTATGATTGTATTCAAGATATCCTGTAAGTGAAGAGAAGTTTTAGGACAACATTCCAAAGTAGTTTGTGTGTGCATAGGACCATTGTGTTATATTCTACAAAGATTTGGAAGATAGACATTTTTCAGGGACAGGGTACCAGGAGGTGAGTTACTCAGTAGTTACTGTACCATCTTATAGGGAATGGGAGGGAGACATTAAATAAAACCTGATTTAATTGTGTTAAACTAGAGCAAAGTGGTGGCAACATGTTACATTCTAATACATGAACTCAAATCCTTCACACCAAAAATAATCTCATTTAACAACTTGCCTTCCTAAAACAAAATTTCTATGCATTCACGAAACATTTTGCCTCCTATAGTACACTCACTGAATTTTCATAAGCCACATCCTTAAAACAAGTGCATCCTGTTTAATTTATCAGAACTCACATATGGCAGTTCAGCAAATCCTAATGTAAAGTTTTGGCATTTCAGCAGACTTTTTCCTATACTCAAAATAAACAGATAGATAGACAGATAAAAAGAAGAAAGAAAGGGAAGTCAACCTGAACCACGCTCCTTCCTAGTCAATGTTTAAACCGGCTTTAATCATGTCCTGACATACACTTTAGGGCCCATATCAGCCAAGGCAAACACTCTAAGGGGCCAAGCAGATGGGTGCTGCAGCTTAGAAAGTGTGTGGTAAACTCATGCTCTGGGAGTGGAACAAAAGATCCACCTTTTTCATAATTAAGCCTCTGATTAATGCCCTGGTCTCCTCACCACACACCTGTAATTACTCATAGAGGTACGCATTGTGCCGGGCCTTGTCTGGGAATATCAGGCATCAGGCTCTCTGGCGGCAGATGGAAGCACATTTCTGTTGACATATGCTGCAATGAAAGGGTTCATGCAAACCTGGCGAGCAAGGTAGCAGAATGCCATGCATGTGAAGATTAATAATGCAAACAACCAGGATGTTAACTTTGTTATGTTTGTGTTAATTCCATCTGTTGAGATGAGGAACTAAAACCTTGAAGCCTATGGGTTTTAAAGATCTTTAGCACACACTTAAGTCAAATGAGCCATTTGTACCACTGGAATTTTGAGATTTAATTAAAAAATGTTTTCTAGCATAAGTTTATGGGAATTAGGAACTAAATCTTTTAATAAACTAAAGCACAATTTATAAATGATCCATCTTGCCTCAGTGATCCGTGAGTGAGGGGCATTCAGAAAAATTTACTAAGTTGCCACTGCCACTGAAGACAATAGATCAGTGAGGAGCTGAATCACACGGCTCCCCTAGGCCCTGGACCCCATCCAAGAGTCACTTCAACGGAACCTGTTTCCATAGGCAGGAAGATGGAAAAGAGCGGGCACAGCAACAGATGGCTGGCCTGCCCTCCTCGGCCACCCACGGGAGTCAGCACCCAGGAGAAGCAGGGGCCACGCCACAGTTGCCAAAGACAGCACCAGGGCAGAGTTAATGTGGGGTTAGGGAGGGCACCATCTGACCAGCCAGCCCAGTGAAAGCTGCAGGCCTGCTTGTTCTGCTCATCCGCACGGAAGTGGAATGACCCGAAGATTCTATCTCTGTGATAACGCCCTACACACTGGGACAACCGTGTGCTAGTCAAAGACAGCAACTGCATGTTCCCCAAAGAGCAAATCCAGAGAGCTCTGCACATTTGCACAGCGGCACCCCAGTGCACCTTTCCTTGCAGAAGCCAAGACCTCAGTTGCAATTGGGATCTCTGGAAACATGAAACAAAAGCCCAAGATTGTGAACCTTCCTCCAGGGCTTCATAAACACACCCACCAGGCCGACCCTCGTGCCCTCTGTGGCATCTACCCTCAAAGTGAACATCTTCCTAGACAGGTTTTTCAAAGTGATTCACTCGGTTTGAATTTAAGTAAAACTATTCTGGAAAATGAGCACCCTTGGGCATAAACAGAAAATGCTCCTGGAACCAAAAGTGACAGCAAGCCAGTGATACTGAGTTTTTGCTTAAAATATCACTGATGGTCAGGGGGCTGTCTTGCTAAGAAGGTGACTTGGAAGGCCACAGCACTGTCAGAAGTTCACTGACCACTCTGAGATCCCGCTAAGTGTGTCACCAGGCTGGGCCGAGATCAGGAAAGAGGCCATCATGCCCAGAGCGGGATCACTGTGTCTCAGTGTCATCTCTGTTGTGAGCACCTGCAGAAAACACCCCTGAACCCTCACTCAGCCAACACGATTCTAAAACCAGAGCAACGAAGCTTGGGCCACAGTCTTGTGGGAAACCTGGAACGATCCCATCATGCCTAGAACTTCACCCCTCACTAGCATAAAATGGGACCATCTTTCTTTAAAAAGTAGTTTGCAGCAGCAGAGAAGATGTGGGCAAATGCCCTTGCAACCTAGAAAGGGCCATGCAGGAATAATCAGAATTGCAAGGAAAGGAAAAAAAAAAAAAAAAAAAGAAAAGGTCTTCTAATAGGACAAGGACTCTGAAACATTTTACTTCATAGGTTTAGCTTGTATGATTCAGTAAACTGTTATTCTGATTTACTCAAAGAATGTTTAAAAGCATTTTAAAGGGAGGACAGACAAGCCTCTTGAATCACACGTTACCCTATAAAGCTCTGGAAATCAGCACCCTCACACAGCATCCTTACCAAAGTGTGACCATGATTAGGCACAATAGGGCCCAATGAGGGAGCAAAATGGAAAATGGCCGTTTCAGATTTTCTAAGTTTCAATCCTCTGAGAAATACCAGACCTTACTCCAAACAACTGAGTTTGGTGGCAAGAATCAGTTGCTTTTCCTCCCTCTAAACAGATGAAACCATAATCTAAATAAGCTCAATGGCAAATGGAATCTAAATGAGGCACTGCATTTATTCTTTCAAGTTGACCAAGGATGAAGCACAAATAAAACTCTTTCACGTGCTTTTTGTTCACAGAAAATAATCCAAGCCCCTGAATTGGTGCTTTTCTCTTGTTTTGGTGAGAAGGCTGCGACATGCTACCTATCAGGTATGAGAAGCTGGCTGTGTGCAGCAGCTGTGTATTTGTAGCTCGCCTGGAGATTCGGGTTTATGAGAAAGGGAGGAAAGGACAGCATCTGTCTCTTATCACTGAGCTTGCAAAAAATCAGGTAATTCAAACAGAGGCGTGTTGCTTCCTCCCCTCCAAAGCACAGCTCTATAAACACAAACCATCCTCAGCCCGGTAAATGAATCGCTTTCACTGAATGCTATGTACACAGTAACTGGAAAAACCGTGAGGGATAAGAAAAACATATGGTGATGGCAACAGAAATTGGTTTCTTCATTTTGCATAGTGTTGTTTCTTTAGTTCTCTTATAATTGACCTTTAGAACGATAAATGTGTAAAATAATTTTGTTTATTATGGTTCCAAACCTTCCAACAATTACACAAAATGAAAATTTAAAAGGAAGGATTCATTCTGAAAGCATTTCCATTGCTTACATAATTGCACAGCTATAATTTAGTGCTTGTGTTGTTATGGAAAATAAAAAAAGGGGCCATTATGGGCCATTTTGATTCAAAATATTGCACAGTGGTGACAAAAATGGGGGAAAATGTTCACTTTAAAGCGGTTTAAAATGGATTAACCCTGTAAATAAAAACATTTCAATAGAGGATTCTGTAAAATACAAATGTTCAGGAAGCGGCTATCCTTCAGACAGTATTAGAAGTGTTGCGACAGTGCTCTCACACCGATTACATATATGTTTTTCACTGTGTGCAGCCGAGAGCTGTAACACAATAGCTGGCCATCTGTCTCCCTCTCCCTGCCTCTCCTCCTCGGATGCACACCGGCTTCTCCGAGCAAACAGATCTGCTTATTCCCCCAAACTGCTCAGTCCCCCATGAGGCTAAGCAGAACCAAGAAATAAATATGGGTCTGCTAACCCATCCAGCCCCTCTTTTCATGTCCTTACTATGAGGTAGGTGACTTCATCACTATTTTTCAGGGAAAATGTTGGTCTTTTCTCTAAGAAATTCTATCAGAAGCTCTTCTATTAGGTAAAGTGGGAAATGCTGGGATCTGCTTATTCCAGTGATCTGGCTAATGAAAAGACAGGACTCAACTCATACTTGGATAATTAATTATAAAACTATTTGAATGCAGAGGAATAATCCGGACACTAACCCTGGATAAAATTTAAATAGCCTGACAATTATTGGGAGTCACAACCTACAGGACCTTGAGGACATTCTTGGAAATAACAATTACTGTCTTAGTGGTAAAGCTCAGAAACGGTCTGACAAGAGGATTAGTTACCGGAACAGACCTGGGCGCATCAAATCCCAAGGCCCGGCCTCTCCTGCCTGCTAGTGGGTGTCTGCACCTTCAATTCTGTGTCCCAGAGTATCCTTTACACACTCAAGCTGCTACCTGGCCCCTGGTGACAAAAAGTAAGGCCTCTGACATTATGATCCTTAACAACAAAAAAGCACTGCAGAACACAATATGGGTATCATACTTCCAGGGAACTCACTGGGAACAAAAAGATAGCAGGGCAAGGCTGCAAATTGCTTTCATGAGCTGGCCAAATAATATGTGGCATGTGCTATATGTTATATTCTTAAATGGTCACGTGTGGTGCAATCTGTTCAGGAAAAAGGCAGAGATTTTTACTAGCACTGGACAAAGTGTGACTTCTCTAGATGTAACAATGTTACCGAGGTAGAGGACATGGGCCAGGACAGAGTAATTGGGTTCTGAGTCTGAGAAGTAGAGCCACCTGGGCTTCCCACACTGAGACCTGTGCTCCCAGGACAGTGCAGGTAAGGGAGCAAGGCTACCCTCGCTGCTCCTGTGTTAACTAGGTCAGATTTATTAACATAGAATTGAATTCATACACAGTAAAATCCACCTTTTAGAGTGTACTTTGCTTTTAGTGTAATCACAGAATTGTGCAATCACTTTTTAATTTGAGGATATTTTCAATACCCCAAAATGAAACCCTATATTCATTAGCAGCCATGCCCCATTTCTCCCTTACTCAGTTCTCCCTACCTAGCTGGCAACCACTAATTACTTTCTTTCTCTATAGATTTGCCTACTCTGGACATTTCAAAATACGGGAGCACACTGCATGTGGTGCTTTGCATCTGGCTTCTTTCCCAAGAAACAACATTCCCAAGGTCCATCCATGTTGCAGCATATAGCACTGCTTCATTCCTTTATTACCAAGTGACATAATATTCCACTATGTCAGTACCCTACACTGCTATGGTTCCATTAACTGATGGACACTGGAGTTGTTTCCACCTCTTGGTGATTACGAATAGTGTTATCAAAATGTGTGCACAAATTTTCTGAATGTCTCATCAGTTCTTGTAGCAATCGATCCAGCAGTGGAACTGCTGATTCTACTAACCAAATGTTTTTGAGCAACTGTCAAACACTTTTCCACTGCAGTTCTATCATTTTGTTTTTTCACCAGGAGAGTACAAAGGTTACTATCTCTCTGGCTCCCTATCAACATTTATTGTTTTCTTTTTTAAAAATGATGACAGCCATCCTAGTAACACGTGTTTCCTATGGCTTAAACTTGCATTTCTCTGGTACTGGTGGAACACCTTTCATGGGCTTCTTCTTTTGAGAGGCATAAATGTATCAAAGTCCTATGTTTGTTTTGTATTTGGTCCATTAATCTTCATGTTGCTGAGCTCTCACACCTCTTTCCATATTCTGTGTGCATTTTCTGACATTTGCAAATACTTTCTATCATTTTGTGGGTTGATTGTTCATTTGCTTGATAGTGCCCTTTGAGGAACAAAAGACTTTAATTTTCAAGACCAATTCATCTACTTTTTCTGTTGTTGTCTGTGTTTTGGGTGTCAGTATCTAAGAATTTTTGTAAAATCTACAATCACTAAGATTTCCTCCTTCCTTTTTTGTACAGTGTGAGTTAAGGGGTTTCATCTCACTCCTTGACATGTAGATATTTAGTTTTCTCAGTAACACTAGACTTCTTTTCCCACTGAATTATCTTTAAACCTTTGTGAAGAATTAGTTGACTAGAGCTGGGGATTTAGCTCAACAACATAGGTGCCTGCCTGGCAAGCACGAGGTCATAAGTTCAATCCTTGGTACAAAAAGAAAAAAAAAATTAGTTGACTACAGATATCTGGGTTCACTTTAGATTTTCTATTCTATTTTATTAATCTATATATCTACTGTTTTACTAATACCACGCCATTTTGAACATTGTAGTCTTGTATCAAGTTTTAAAATAAAAAATCAGGAATTCTGCTTATTATTCCTTTTCAAGATTATTTCAGCTACTCAGAATTCCTTGTAATTCCCTATTTATTTTAAAGTAGGTTTTTCCTTTCTGAAAAAAATCCATTTGGATTTTTGATAGAAATTGTGTTAAATCTGTAGGTGAGTTTTGGGAGTATTGTCAAGATTAAGTCTTCTGAGCTAGGAATACAGGGTACTTTTCCATTTACTTAGGTACTTTTGAATTTTCTATAGCAAGATTTGAGTTTGTATACATCTTGCATCTGCTTGGACAAATTTATTCCTAAGTACTTTATTCTTTCATACAATTATAAATAGAATTTTTATGAATTTCATTTTCAAATTGTTCACTGCTGGTATACAGAAATAGTTAATTTTTTATATAATGATCTTGTTATACTACTATCTTACAGAATTCATTTATTAGTTCTAAAACTTGTGAGTGTAATGTGTGTGTGTGTGTGTGTGTGTGTGTGTGTGTGTGTATTCCTTAGGGTTTCCCAAATATATAATCAAATCATCTATGAAAGTAAATGTTGCTTTTTTTCTTCCCAGTCTGATTTTATTTTATTATCTATCTACCCCAGTCAGCATCTATAAGGCAGTGCAGAACTGTATGACAGAAGGGACGCAAATAGACACCCCTGTCTTGTCCTTGATCTTACAGAGAACATGGGTGTTGGAAATGGAAATTCCTGTTACTTCTTTGATAAAGTAGGGGCTATGATTAGCACTAAACCCAGGGGAACCTTTTTTTATTCAAAATATTTTTGGGGAGCAGCAAGTTAACACTTTCAGTAAGAATGTGGAAAGCATGGTAAGAGTTTCCCAGAAGGAACTTCCTCTCTGCCACATGAATCAAGTCACACCCATAGCCCCAACTCCCTGGCTACATGAACAAAACACAGGCTCCTGATCTCTGACCCACACAGAGCCCTGCTTGCAGATGAGCTCACGCATGCTACTGTTCTTCACATCACATCTTTACACTGAGGGTCACAGCCAACTGGGGGACTGGTGGGTGGAGGGTCAGTCCAGAAGGGATTAGGGCACATTGACCATCCCATGAGAGGAGAAAAGCCTTTGGAGAGCCATGGATAAAAGCGACTTCCCAGCTGCGGCAACAGTGCCCTGAAGATGGGTGGTCTACCCTGGCAACCACTGTCCTAGTGCTGACGCTGATGGGCCTCCAGTCTGTGACACTGCAGTTTGTACAACAGGCTACTGTGGAGAGGCTGATACACATGCAGATGTTCTTTAATAAGAACTTATTAAATCTGCACAATCATACTCCCACAAACAAAGGATGCAACAAGTTGCTGTTGCAAGTGACAACATCAGAAGTGACCTGGCCACATCAGACTCCACACACACAACCCAGATAAAGCAGTGCCAAAAGACCAGACCTGAGGCCAAAATCAATGGGCACACCTATGTAGAAGGTACCTCTGCATTGTCAAGGAAGCAAGGGGGACACTGAGGCTGGCTTCTGCTGATGGACTCTGCTGTGTATTCCAGAACCTGCCTTAAGTCTTTCTGTGCCCCCTGAACCTCTGTCCTGGGCAGCTTGTACAGTGTTCTCCAGTACAAGCCAAAGCAGTCGGTCCTTGGCAGCACTGAGAGGAGGATGGTTCTACATGTATTCCCACAGCATCATCATGCAAGTACTATCCTTAAGATAGGAACTACCAAAGGGAATAGAATACACATAGGCATAAATGATATAGGTGCCAATGAGGTAAGCAACTATGCTGCTCTCAGCTTTAGTGTTAACCCTTGCTCAGAAATGCACTGGTTAGAAATATACTCTCAATACTAAAGATAATCTTGGGTGAAACCATAGGTCAGGTCTGGCCTAGCGTCACAGCTACAAGGGTGCAGTGAAGATTTAGTTAACACTGCCAGTGACAGCAAGCAAAACAATCACCTCACCCAAATGTGGAGTCCAAGCAGACCCAGAATGGAGTAGACACTTCATAGGGAAAAACATCCTTATTGAACTTGAGCAATCAGGTATTTAACTGGGTTTCCTGGAATCACAAAAGTGTAGGAAAGAAAAAGATGGAGATCATCAGAAATATCTAACCTATTACGGACAGAGAGAATACAGGTGAAGGCCAGAAACTGTGTCAGTGGCTGGGTACAGACACAAAGCCCACTCTGCTCTCGCTGCAGGTCTTGTGGAGGTCTGTGCAGGTTCATTTGAGTCCCTCCACACACAGAGACCATCCACACAGAGTTTTGTTTTTGAAAGTGATACTTTCAAGCAAAGCCAGTGAATCCACAAGCTTAAATCCTATTTTTAAGGCAATATTATTACACAGACAACTGAGTCATAAAATGCTATCCTTACAAGAGGCAGCATTCTTCTTAGGAAAGTGCTGGGAGAAGCTGCGCTTATGTGTGAGATGTGACTTCCAAAAGGTGGGCAAGGTCCCTTCTTCTGAACTGAATACTGCACAATGCATACCAGTGTGGCTTTTAGACTTGACTCCCTGGGATCACAGCTCTGTGAAGGTACTGGGGCTTGTTGCATTCCACCAAAGCACACCCCGTCTGGTGTGTGACCATCAGGGCGCCTGGCTCTCAGGCTTGCAGGGAGTGAGGCTACTTTGGCAGCACATCCTGGGGAGCAGTTTCCCAGCCTGCAGTAGAGAGCAAGTGAGAGAAGAAAAATGCTTTCTGCCGGCTTTCCCATGTCCGCTGGTGTCCTCACACCAGAAAAGAAATACACTTTGGAATTCGATTAGTATCTTTTCATTTTAGGATAACACAACATAGCATTGTTTTCCCATATATAAAATTGTTCCATCTGCACACAGCAGCACAACTGAAGCTGTCAACATATTTCTGTGTCCTGTAAAAATATGACAACCTATGTCACTGAGTTACAGGATCCCACAGGCCCTCACCAGTGAGGGTGGGGCTGGGTGGACCACACAGAGCAGTCACGACAGGTGACAATTTCCTTTGTGCTTGGGAAATACTTTATAGCCCTTTTTTTGTAATTTAATTTGTGTTTGGACAAAGGAGTCTCAAGAATGGATGAAACCTGAGAGAAGACTCCAAGAAAACCCAACTTTACCACTTTGCTTGTGAAGAAAGGTCACCGTAGATCCACTAGCAAGCAGCAATGCCCACAACCCTGCACCCCACAACCCTGCCCTCTGAGGACTGACAGTGCCTTCAAGAGAATCTCAACCTAGCAAACAGAAGTGACTTCTAGGACCATCAAACCCCAACCACTAACAAACAGCTCACATTCTAGGAGTATCTGCTGTACATTTTGGCTTCTACATTACAGATAATAAAATTCATTTGGGGAGCTTTAGACACTTTTTTTCCTTTAAACAAAAGTACTTTAAGGCAGATATTGGCAGAATAAGGAAGGAGGAAGAGGAGGGCTTTAAAGATAACATTCCAATCACAGACATTGCTAATTTGCCATCTGACCCTGGATGCTTTACCTTCTGAACAGCAATTTTACCATCTGCAAAATGGGAATGAAGATGCAACACACAAAGTATGATCAACAAACACAGGGAATCTTTAAATTTTGAAAATTTATTACAGTGAAGACACATTGCCATTAATCCTCCTCAAAGTCTTCCCCCTTCCCTCAAACACACTTAACCACCATTCTTGCCACTTTCTGAAGCAGAAGTGTACTTTTATGAGTGTGTTTAGCTGCACTGTCATGGGTGCCCCAATGATCTACCCCAATGAATCCACTGAAAATGTTTACCTCTTGTGATCATTCTGACTTTAGGGAAGAGCCAGGTTTCAGAAGGTGTCAAATCCAGTGAATAAGGTGAAGACACAGTGTCATGTTTTTGACAGAAACTACTATAAATGGAATCAATTCAGGACATAAGGCAGCCAAGCACAAACATTTAGGAAAGAGCACTTCCAGAAGTGGTTCAGAAAGTAGTGAGAACTTGGGACAAGTTTATTCAAAGAGGGAATGGGCCGGGGGCTTAGCTTAGTGGCATAAGCATCTGCCTGGCAAGTGTCTGCCAGTTTGATCTCCAGTACTAGTACTAACAAGAGAGAGACAGAGACAGAGACAGAGACAGAGATAGGGACTAGGGTTTCACTATGTAGTTCTGAGTGGCCCTGGATCACTTTTAGCCCAGGCTGGCCTCAAACCGACAGTGGTTCTCCTGCTTCTACTTCCCATGGCCCTGATTCCAGCAGTGATCTTTCAGGGATGGGGGCAGCCAGCCATAGCTCACTGAGGCTAGGTCAAGAGCACAGGGAAAGTCAACATGTCATGGGGACCAGGGTAGGAAGCCACTGAAGTGGCACAGGTGCTGGGCCCTGGCAATGAACCACCTGAACACAGTCACCAAGACCCCAGCCCCAGAGAAGATGGGCGTTTTGCTATTATGTCTCACTACTAAAGGATCTCAAGATTCTGCGTGAAATTCTCTGGCTCACAAATACCTACCAAAGAATATTTTTCCATGGGAGAACAAAAGGGAAACAGTTGTCTATTATTTCTTTAGAAAACAATGCTCTCTCAAGAATGTGTTCCAGTAAGTAGCATTAACAGCCAAACAATCTACTACCTTATCACTTACTGTTGTGAATTAAAAAGAAATCAACCAACAAAATGGGATTATTCCCCACAAGGGGAGCACTTTCTCACAGACATGAAACCTGTAATTTCAAATGGCTTTCTTGGTGTTATTTCCTTGTATCCAAATCTATCCTTTATGGATTATAAACCACAATCGTAATTTAAGATCTCTTATCTTTCATAATCACTTCTCTCCAAGTGGGAATGAAAACACCCCTCGAGTCTCAGAACACCTTGAGGCCTCGACCCTGGGTGCCTCTCTACCCAGAGAAAACTATGAACCTTAGCATCTTCTTGAATTCTGAATGAGGAAAGATGATGTTGCAGCCCAACAAGCCACACTCCAAGCATTGAGAGCTCCTTCAGCGAGGACATGCCAGAGCCCCTTGAGGCCCATTCTCCTCACCTCCCAGGGCCACAGAAAACCCTGGGAGGCACCTCTCATTGAGCAGCTCTCCCAGAACACAACCACCCTGTCCCCAGCTCAGGTGCGAGCACCAGAGTGTGCCTTCCCTCTTCTAGCTGGAGTCTGCACACTCAGAGGCAGTCACTGCTCTGTCCAAACACAGCCACACCAGGCAGGATCCCCAGGTGGGCTGCAATCCGTTAGTCCTGGCTCTGGAAGTGACGCACTCTAATCGCTCCCTTAAACACACATCCCTACACCAGCTCTCCTCCGAGAAGGACACTCTCTCTGCTCCTCACTGTGCCCAGGTGGGATCAGCACCCAAGCCCTCCCCACCTTACTCAGCCTGCTGCAGGTCACGAACATCCTACAGATCGGACATCCAGAAAACACCCAACTCCAACTCAGATCACTGTTCTGCTAACAGTTAATCAGACTGTTCCATGTTCTACTTCTTAAATTGATCTTTTTCAAATAAATTCAGCATTTAACAAGTTGAATGTTTAACACATGAATTATACCACCCCTTGAAAAAGTCAAATATTGACAATTTTCATATTCTTTAATCTGAAATATTTACCTCTCTTCCTTTAATTTCCCTGGCAAAATTTTCCTGCACTTTAATTTTCTTGGTTAAATTGTAAGTGCTGGTCTTTTTGATAGCTGGCTTTTGTAACTGAGCTTGGGTTGCTCAGCTCTTTCTTGGCCTCCTGTCACTGCTCACGACTCTTAAGGGTCCAGGGTGACGTTGGGGTGGCAGCTGCTGTGCACTGTGGGGCACACAGCAAATCCCCTGATCTCTCTGCACTAGACGCCAGCAAGGCCCTCCCCTCTGCTGCAGCAGCAAAGCAGGCTCCCCGACACTGTCCAGTGTCTCTGGGACACTCTCATCACTGTTCAGAGGTCGTGAAAGCCGACTGCTCCCTACATGGAGATGCCTTCTTGCAAACAGAGAACTGCAGCTCCTTGGTCACCCATTCTCTGTTCCCCATACCCCATGGATTTGAAAGAGTCAGCTGTAAGGAAGGTCGTTTTCTTCTTTTGTCTTCTATCAATTGACACATTTCCTGAGCAACTACTCTGTCCAAGTACACATCTCCACCAATGAAGGCTCTGACATGGACCTTGGAAAAAGGCCACAGTAGAGTCTGCTTCCAGACAGATCTCAGGGCCAAAGAGTATGCTCTCCTCTGAAAACTCTCAAGTGTTGACAGCATTTCACACACATGTTATGTAGTTTATGCTTTCCTTTATTTCATGTAGCATGTCTTATTGAACACATGGAAGATTGATGGTTACACAGACCTAGTTCATGTTCTTTACTGATACCACTTATGGGAGAGAAATTCCTTACGCCTCTGACTCTAACAAGGGAAATGGAACAGAACTCTAGCTTCTGGCCTCTCAGGCTCCCCTACTATCATCTTACACATTTAAAGCTGTGGAACTAGCTCACTGCGCACGTGTTAACCTTCACCACCAAACATCTGCCATCTGCTACCTTCTGCATAGTTCTACTTTCCTTGCTGAGGTGAGGGTGGGCTGGATCTTCAGCTTAATGAAAATAATTACTGGTTTTACAGATGGAAGAGAAGAAGAAAGGAAAAAAAGAAAGAAAAGCAAAGCAAAGCAAAGCAAAGAACCCCCAACTTATCATTTTGGTATGATCATGCATCTAAAGTTTCCATGACCACAGATGGCTGAATGGAGTTCTAAAGAAACTGTCTTTGACACAATTTGACTAAAACATGGCTCCTACATACCCCAAAATGTCTTGAAACACTCAGAAATCACCAGACATCCCTTGATGGTGTTAACATTAATTATACAATAGCTTCTCATTATTAATAACACATGTTAGCAGAGGGTGACTTATATTCCTTTTATCCTTGCAAATATTTTTCAATCAGGTTTAAGTCAGAAGTTTTACTGATGCAAAAAAACCCTTAAAGTCAATAAAATCTCAATTTAAATCAAGGAAATTTAAACTGATAAAACTATGTTTTTAGGAAACTAAAGGAGTTTATCTTTAACTGTCAAATTACTTTGGAAAATACTAATGAAAGAAGCTAACAAAAACATCAAATTCAGAAATTCTATTTTAATAACTAAATTTATAGTTGTACACCATTTAAATTCCAACAGGGTTAGAAAATACGTTCTCTTACGCAGACAGAAAAGTCCCTGGAAATCTTCCCTATACTTTTTTGAGTTCCTAACAGGCAAGAATCCCTGGGGAAACCCCTTGGCACATCTGCCAGTGCACCTGCTTGCCTGCCACCATGACGATGCCCAACATGGAAGAGTGTCAGGAGACAGAAGTCACTCTGTACAGTTGTTTCCGGCGCCAGCCTCCTCCTTCTCTTTGTCCTCCTCCTCTGACCACCTTCTCACCTGCTGGCACTGACCTGGTTTCGGGAGCGAAGAGTCCACTGTGCTGGACATTCCACTTGACTCTCAGCCCTGCGTGTACTGACCTCAGACAGTTCACACAGACACGCCCATATAGATGTAAACTATGTGCACACACATGTATGAATACCCACATGTGCAAGCATGTGCACACCTATATACACTGTTTGCATGTCCCAACCCATCTGTGCCTCAGTCTTTGTCAGTGCTCATTCACATTCCCCAGGGCACTCACCACGATCCCCCTTCTGTTCCTGCTGTTACCCATCGCGATCAGTCTCCCCTCATACTCACTACGTCTTAAGCTTCTTAAGATACTTGTTGGCCATGCCAAGAACCTGTAAAGCTCCCTGCTTCCTATGGCATGAGGAGACCCTGAATCGTGGTTCTGGTGCTCCCACATTGGTGCCTGCACAGACTCAGAACTACTCCAGCCCCTGCTGCTCGCATGTGGCCTACAGAGATCCTTTTGTCCTTGCAACATCCTGTCAGTCCTTGAAGGTCCTGCTAAATCCCACCTCTCCTGTGAGCTGTCAACCTGGCTAGCAGGGGACTCACCACAGTCCAGTTCCCACCACATGTGTACGCAGAGACCTTACAGACATTCAGCCATGTGTCACACCCTCAAACTCTCACCAGGTTTTCATCACATTGGTAAAAATGCTCAACACTAAAAGACTGTTGAGCTGCATACCCTACTTAGGAAGGAGTGATGTGGCCATAAAACACAAAGTCTAAAAGAAAACCAGAGGGTCCATGGCTGCCTAAGGGCTTTAAAAGTGGTCCTCTAGTGCAACTCTCCAGACCAACTGGTCAGAGTGGCACCTGTGGCCACTGAGTGACAAAGCTAAGTCTAGTGCCCAGAACTCAAGAATTCTCAGTATGGGAAAGGTCATCTACTGAGCACATTTTGAGGTCTTATTATATTCTGAATCTTCAAACAATATATTACTCCATTCTAACTATCTTAGAAATGTGACTCCAAGGTAGTCCTCTTTTCACAGACTGTTCAAGCCTGTAGGATTTTTGTAAGTTCTTTCAAAGTGAAGCTTTTACAAAGTTAGCATTCTAAAGGCTCTCTACTAACTCACAAAGATTATTACTCAGAGGATAGCCATTAAACTTTTAAAATCATAAATATCCTGCAAGGGGTGAATTAAAAGCCCATGAATTGAAATCTTGGTATAAATCACAGTACTGAAAGAGCACTTTAGAGATGAGTATTCAAATTATGTCCCTGGATATGAGAAAAGCAAGGTCCCTAATTTGCCATCTTCATGTTTTTTTTTTTTTTGAATATTTATGTCTGTTTAGCCTCTAATATACTTAAGGCTTGAACATATTAGAAATATGTATGTGTCTAACATACATGATTGTAGTTGTAAGTCTGAATTTTCCACAAAGGACAGCTCTTTGTCAGGGAAGAGGTGATGCAATGATTACATATCACTGCATGATCTGGGTTGTCGGGGTTATTAAGAGAGTCGGGGACAGGCAATTTACAAGGATCACCCCTCACCTTGCTCTCCTGGCTCAAAGCGAGTCCTAAGCTCACTGAGGGGCCCCATGGGATCTTTTTACAAATGACTGTTTATTATTATATTATTCCATCATATGCCTCACGAGAGGAGTTGTAACACTCGTTAAGAAAGTCATGAACTACTTTGACTTCTAGGTTTTGTGCTATGTATGGTACTTAAAACTATGTTTTCTTTAACACTGGGGTGGGCAAAAGGTTCATTAAAACATGGAGTTAAACAAAAGTAAAACATTTCTAAAGCAAGTTACATATTCTTGTAACCAAGAATTAAGAAAAAATAAATGAGTTAAACTAATGGAGAGACAAATTGGTGGGAGTCCCACACTGCTACCCTTCACCTTGCAGAGTGTACACAGACGTATTTCCTGAAATATCTATGTGCAAATTGGAAAAAAATAAGTTTGTATTAATGTAAACTTTGCATTTAAAAGAGAATTTAACTTTGATGTGCAACAGACACATTATATTAAGACATTAAATCTGTAAGTCATTGTTAAAAAAAATAGCTTATTTTAAGAAAACTTTCCAGTCTTTGATATATGTTCTTAAAAACATGAAAATAAAATTCCTTTCCACAACTGTCCTCTTCCATTTCACACATATTGATCTTTCCATATGCTTTAAATAATCATGAAATTAATAGGAACTGTTTTTAATAAATCCAAATCATAGCTTCTTTCATGTCAAAATATTTTAGGGAGGACTGAGGTGAAAATGCTGCTTATACATTAGGAGAAACTAAGAACAACCCAGAACAGCTTTAGAAGAGAGACTGAGAGCTGAGAAGGCTTCCAGGGAAGGCATCTGCAGGGGGCACATGATGGGGAGGGCTCCGCTGCAGAACCCAGGCCAGAGTCCAGGTGAGCCAAAGCCTCGGACGCGAAATGCAAAGACTGCCATCAAGTGAGCTGAGACCCAAAGGAAGAGACTCAGCTAGGGCGCAAGCTAGGTCTGTGGGCGAGTTCTGATAGCCTTGTGGGGATGCGGCACTGGGAAAAGGTCTGCCCATTTTTGAAAATGGGCAATGATACTTATCTAACTGAGCTGTGGAGAAGAATCAGTGGACAACAGAATATAGCCCTGTTCAGTGTGGCACTGCAGAGACTGGGAAGAGGGTCCCCTTCACCTGGCCTGCCCTTGGGTGCAGAGCAGCTAAGCAGAGGCCAACAGGAAGACCTCTTGGGCAGACAGGCAGAGCAGTCCTGTAAATCATCCAGAATCTGCTGCACAGATCATGGATATTTTAAAAGTGTTTATCACCCTATCAAACCAGTAAGAGGGTCAATTTTTTAGAAAGCCATTAATGGAAAAAAATAAAACCACTCAAAGTATGCTTTTCTTCACACTAATAAACTACAAACACACACTACGTTTATACTGTGGGAAATACTACACTTGATAAGGTCACTATGTTACCTATTAAGTGATTAAATTGTTACGACAGTTAAAACTTGTGAAAAACCACACGAAAAGCAATTGTTTTGTAATGCTCTATGATTTGAAGTTTGGGTATTGGTATAGATGTTACTTTGGGAGTGGAAATGACCAAATTTGTTACACAGTGAATTTGCTGTTTTGTGAGATGAAGCCATGACTTTATGGGACTAAGTCACAGGACAACTGTGAGACACCTATTCTTAAATCTTCAATTACTATGTTTGAAGAGATTGTTGACATCTTACAGCTTATTTACTATGCAACATGCTATGGGTCACTACTGACACTGTCTCAACACTCTCAGATGGAGGGCAGCATCCAGCAAGACCACCACCTACTCCCACCACAAAGTCCAAGTGTTTTGGGCCTGGCCACCCTTTTAAATCACTGGGCTGAGTCAGGCAATCAAGTGTGCCACCCAGCGGTGACAGGGGGAAACACACCTTGGATTTTATTCAGAAGACAATACTGGTAAATGTCAGTTTGTAAAACATTATCTGCTGTTATTTCTCTTATTTGAAAAACACAGGAAGTTCCTGATAAGATTTTCTCTGCAAAAGCGAATCTGTTTAATGCCAAGATATATGCAAGTGTGGCTCTTCTGAGAACTCTCACAGAATGGAAACAAGCCCTGCAAAGGCACCAGCCACAGGTACACAGTTTGCTTATTAAAAAACTGAATTTAACAGTATTCTCTACAGTAAATGCTTTCTTTTTTTAATGAATATAACATGTATTTTCAGAAATAAATATAAGTTCTGAATCAACCACCAGGATTTACTTAGACATGTAGACTAAAGTTAAACTAATTAAGTAGAGACATTTCTTCCTTAAATGAGAAAAGTTTCTTTCATTAGAAGATCTTCTGTGTAATTTTCTTCTGGCAGAAGAATAAAGTTTATTTACAGTAATTATTCTTGGCAGACAATGAGCTTCTAAAGTATATATCAATAATTGTTAATGGTAAAGCAGTCAATTCTATTAAGCTCACATAAAATGTAGGCTTCTAGGGGCCTAAAACAATTGGTTGATTATAAAACAGAGATTTATGATATCCCCATTTTGTCTCAAAGTCTGGAAGCCTGCGTTATTGTGAACATTGGGTTGTCTTTCATGATTTATGTATTTTACAACAGACTACAAAAGATCATTAAGTTTTCACTTAACTGAAAGCATGATACTCATTAAATGTGAAAAAGATTTTAAGCATAAAATTTGAAAATTCCTTTTTCTAATCATAAAGCTTTTTGCAAATAACGCATAAATCACAAGTTTGAATTCTAAAATACTGTAATATGCTTATTGAAACTCATTTTACTGTTTCATTTTCATGCCGAATTACCTCAAAATAGAAAAAGTCTGTCATGCAGATTTATGACTTTCTAAAAAACTCATCCTAAGAAATACTATTAAAATTTGCTTTCATTAATGAGAAGTACCTACACTTGATTATTATTTTCAATTTTTCCCCTGCAAAACCTAGCAAAATATTGCTTTAAAGTGGAGCATTAAGTAAACCTTTCCCCCAGGTAAATGAATCACTATCTGTGAGGTTAACTCTCATTTGTGTTTGTGTTTAAGCTCCTGAATCTTCTGCACATCTGAGTTGCATCATTCTGGAAGAGACACCTCTACCTGTAGGGACGGCTGTAGCATAGTTAAGCAGGGTGTAGGAACAATTCTGCCGCACATGAGGAAGTCAATGAGGCTATGGGGTTACAGTCCAAGGACATATGACTGCTATGTACTGCAAAATTTAGGGTGACCACAGTGGCGCCAACTCACTGAGACACAAAATTAGGACTCAGATAAAAGCTCAGGAGTTAAAGTTTAAAGGATGTATCAGGGAATATACAGAAAAACCTTTACATAGAGCCCAAGGGGTTAGGAAGATTCAAGTACATTCAGAAGAAACTAAAAAGCTAATTAGCAAAATGAGCTCTTACATGTACCCTAGGGGCAATAAAATGTCTATGTGTCTGCATTCTACATCCAGAAGAAGAAATATAGAAAGACAGCTAATAATCAGTTAATAACTGATTCAAGTTCATTGGTAAGTAGAAGCAATTTTATGAGTAAATCTTGAAATTACCCCATCATCTCCAGTTGATCAAGAAGGGCTAGTGATGAAATGAAATGGTCTAAAATTTCTTGTATCTGTTCTTTCTTTCTTCCCATCTCCAATGCTACCATCTTAGTTCTTACCACTGTAAAAATCTTTATTAAACACTTCCTAATTAATCTGTCTCCTAGCCCAAATCCCTGCTGCATCTACCATGGCCAGGTTTTCAAATCCAGCCTCTGAATCCAGAACCATCTCTGTGGAACCAGTTACATCAGTGCCCGTTTGATGTCCCATGCAGAGTCAAAACTCCCTGTCCATGTTCTTTCCCTCACACTTGACAGGAGGACAACCAAAGGGGAAAGGACCAGGGGCTGCCACATCCTGTCCCCAAACCAGGCATAGACAAGCCACAGGCAGGCTGCAACAGCTAGTAATGTGGCACCACAAAGTCATAGACTGTTAAAAGTTATTGCCTGATTCTTAGTGACACTTTCCATGATTCAACTACCTGGTTCCAGCATGGATCAGGTGGGCACTAACTGCAGGCTAGAGGAGGAGCTCTGACTCCTGTCCCCATGCACAGTCACTGGAATCCAAACCTCCACCTAGCAGAGGTTACATGCACTTGTGGGATTTGGCAAGTAAAACATAGTGATCACCAATAATGGTAGTTCAACTTACCTATGTGTGCATGCCTGTGAAGACAGGAATTTATTGTTATGAAGCAGACATGCAAGCTTTCTTATTTAATTTTTAAAACTGTGCTTGGGTTATTTCATAAAATAATTTTTAAAATATAAAGGATGCTTTATTACTAACATGCATCAACTATGCTGCATGTTTTGTATGTGGCCTGAGACAGTTCCTCTCCACTCAAGCCCAGGCAAACTGAAAGGTTGGATGGCCAGAGACTACAGAGGGGCCCGTGGTTAAAGGGTGTCAGATCTTTCTCCTCCTATTTAACTAAAACTTAACTTCAGTTTCCTTGGAAGAAATTAATTTCTTAACAAGAAATGTCAAGAGCACCGTCTTACTTGTAAATTCACAACTTTCAAAACAATTTCCATTTTTAAATGACCAGAATCACATTCCTCAAATGATAACAAACAGTGGTTGAGATGATGTCTTGAAGTTGACAATATCACTGAGGCAGAATAATAATTTCAAATTTGGTTGACACAATGCAGTCAGTGTGGGGAAGAAACAGTGACACGTAAGACCTGAGTTACAGTTTAGAAAGGGCACTGTGGTTGCTGTGTATAAAAGAGCTGAAACTACTTAGATGTTAGACATTTCTGAGTATTTTCCTAAGTCATGACACCTGCAGAGCAGGCTACATAATTTCCCACTAGCAGGCATCACAATGAGGAGTGATGCAGTACCTGGTCCTCGCTGGTTAATCCCAGGTGCATTGTGAGGTAGAAGTGCACCAGAAAGTCGGAGTTTGGCAGGACATCCTGGCGTCTGGTCATCATGGCGCAGATCAGCCTGTAGGCTTGCAGCTTGCCCTCCTTATACTCATTTGGCAGTGTTGTCGCCTGCCGAGGAGATGATGTTTCCAGATTAAATGAACTCCAGATGCAGAGCATTTCAGCATTTCATTTCTCAGTTTTCCAGAAGAGTTGTTTATGGAGATGTAGGATACAATGGCTATAGTGAGACCCAGCCTGTTTTCAAAACATGCAGTCTTGCGCAATTACCTTTCTAAAACTCAATTTCACAAAGGAAGAGGAAATTGCAATAAAGGAATAAACACATATCCACTTGCCTTAAATAACCAAGATGCAAACATTCTGAGTGGCGGGACCAAGGCAGGAGGAGACGGCGAGGACTGGTTATCCAGGCTGACGGCCAGATTGTCCCGGATCTAAGGCCCGGAGAGCAGAACTTCAGGGAGGGGACACTCTGCTTATCTCGAGGGTGTCTGAGTATTGTCTTCCACAGTCAATTAAGTTTCTACAACTTGAGTAAAAATCTGTAACATTTACACAAGCTTTTCTTCTACTGTGAGTTCTCCTGTCCTTCTAAACTGTGTGTCTGGCTTCCTATACAGATTTGGATTTAAATATAAACCTAGGGTATTGTTCCTTGCATGTCAATGCCTAGCACAGTCCTTAACTCTAAATAAGGAATGATTTAGTAAGTCATACTGTGCAAACATGAATCATGTTTTTGAAAAGATTTTTAAAGCATAATCAAAATGTAAGTTTAGTATAAAAACCAAAACCAAAACGAAACTTTATGTATTCTGTGATTCTATCTTTAAAAAAACAAACCTTTAGCTACAAAAATAGGATTAAATATTAGAATTAGTTATTTTATTGGAATGGTGTTGTTGCATAAAAAATGTTTTATGCAAACTTTGTACAAACAAAATAGGCATCACTTTTAAAATTTTTTCAGTATGTATGCAATACACAGATTACCAGTATCACCTTAATAAAAAGAGTAACAAACTTTTTAACACCCTATTGTATTATTCTATACTAATATGCTACTTTTGTACAAAGTAAAAAATTCTGCATTTATAAAATATTCAAACTATAAGTATGATTTGCTCTTTGATAATCAAGTGTACTTTGTCTAAATGCCCGAACCATGCTCCATAACTATAACCCAGTTCTTTCATGAAACAATGAATAGATGAAAGAAAATACCTTGGCTAGTTTATACCAGAGCTCGTAGAGATAGCCAAATACTTTGGCATGGATCTTGGGTGACTGGATGTTATTCACATCTCCGAGGATCCCCAAGGTTCTTCTCCATAGCACAGCAGCAGAATCTGGGTGCCAGCCGGTGAGGTTTCCCCCAGCGATGATACTACAGTCGTCCGCCAGGCAGTCGCTGTTGTCTGAGGAGGGAGACGTGTGTTATCCCTGGAAACACAATCTTGATTTCCTTACCACAGCTTTTGTCTCTAATGCAAATTATCCATGCTCAATATATATCTTTGCAGAGTTGTTAAAATTTAAAAATGTGAAAGGCTGGAAAAGCAAGAGGATAAACAGAGGTCAAACAGTTTCTATTCTTCAAATACAAGGGGCAATAAGCCGGGACTGAAGTGATGGTGAGGATGAGGGAGACCTGAGCAGGCTGCCGCCATGGAATCAGTGCCAGCTTCTATGGTTGGCAGCATAGAAGGGCTCAGGCCTCCGTTCTGAAGCATTTCACCTAACCAACCCCAGGTATGCCGTTCCCCAGGTACGGTTTCCTCCACAGCCAACTCATCTCACAGCCCTGCGCACACTGAGGCGCTTGTGAGTACACCCTTGTATGGGCTGCCACAAGCAGACCTGAGTGCCAGCCATGTCCACACATTGCTCACGCCACCTCTGCCTATGTGTCCTATTTCCACTCTGAACTCCTTTTCCCCAAAGACCTCAATGGCTCCGCCTGCTTGGGACTGAATGGAAGCTTCATCCATGCACAGTGACCCAACTCTGGTGAGATCCACTGCATTCTTGAAGAACCTAGAGGCCTACTTCAGTTTTTTTTTTTTGCTAAACTTCAATTTCAGGGAAAAGACCCCTCCTGCTCAGCATATGTAGCTCTGCCCTCCTCCCCTTGACCTCAAGGCAGCATCTCTGCACCTGACTGCACAGCAGGGACTCTGGGCCAGCAAGCCCACAGTGATGTTTGCCACTCCTAGAATGAAGGTAGCAGCTGGGGCAGCAGCAGTCTTGCTGACTTCCAGCCTTCTGCTTTTAGCCTCTACATGGCCTGGGTGCCTCAGTCAGTCCCTGTGGGCCTTTTCCCAGCCCTTTAGAGGCCTGCAGTGCTGCAAGCAGCTAGCTGCCTGGCTTTCCTGAGCCTTGACACAGGCACCAGTGTCCAAGTTTCCCAGCTCCTGCAGGGGCTGCTGCTGCCTCGCTCCTGCCTTCCTGGTCCTCGTCAATTTAGATCTGATTTCATAAAAATTTGCTCAATGTGAGCCATAAGTAGATTGTGGGGAACAAGGAGGGGATATTTTGTTCACTCTATTGACTTTAACTTAAATATGCATTAATAGGTTCTTTAAAATGCCTTTATCACTCATACCATTGTTTTCTTTTTTTTTTTTTTTTTATTTAAAGAAAAGGAAACGAAAAAAAAAATACATGGAGATTAAAGAAAAAAAGGGTAGAAAAATAATACTAAATTACAGACAAACAAAAGGTAAGAAATTGCCAGTTGATAAGTTACAAATTGTCTTCTTCGAAATGGCTGTTTAGGTTATAGAATTAAAGTATTTAGAATGACATTCAAAAAAGTGACCCTACAAACCATTCTGCTCTATGGCCGAACAAAAGCTCCGTAATATGATTATCAGTCCCACCTATTTGTTTTACATCTCTAAGAGGATAAGGTTAACCATATCAAAACAGAACAGAACATTTAAAAAAAAATAAAAAACAATTTAAAGAAATACAGATTTCAAAGCAAGTCCACTGGAGATCTACCTTATCTAACTGTCTCTAGCTTCTTACAGATAGTTGTCCCTAACTTCACCCACTTTCTATACTTATTACATATTATAGAACTAATCAAATCATTACAGGATGATGGAGTCTTTTTAGGTCCTCAAGTTCCAAATTAGGGAAGACATTTCCAACTACCATCGCATCTCTCATTCTCTTTGTGATAGCCGTCCCCATCTCTGCATATGCTGAAGTTGAGCTGAAGAAACCAGTCCAGAGTCATTTTAATCAGCAAGCAATAGATTGCTAGAATTTATATTATAATGCTACAAAATAAGCCTCGGGTTTTTCAGGTCTCTTCCTCAGAGTATTTGTTCCTATCCTCTCTGTATTATAGGGAAAACCAAGTCATAACAAGACAGCGAAACAATTTCCTAGATAAACATGCAATGGATAAGACTTACAAAACTATAATATAAATGATCTTCCGTAGCTACTATGTTTTCTCTTGTTATTTTCAATAGATTTGTCGACAACACTGGCTTATTATAGTTAAATATACTATCACCTATTTTTATAAAAACTTATCTTTGACTGCATTGTAGTATTTGAGAGCTGTTACTGATTCATACCAGTATGGATATCCTTTACATCCTGTCATGCTCAGAGTAGTTTCCTCTACTTTTAGGGTTGATTCTAACAGGCATACGGATTTCAAATAGGATCAGTCAAGGCCAACCAATAGTCTTATGATTCAGATACAATTAAGATCAGTCATAGTAAGACAATGTAAGTAATACAGGATTTCAGCTTAAGTCAATAGGAAAGTAAGGATGGTTACCATGGTATAACCTGCTATTTTTGGTTCGAGGTCTGTGTCCTCAAATCTGATATGAGTGGACAGACCAGAACAAATTTAATTCAATCTAAATATGGCACTAGGACTACTGTGTCTTTTAAATCGTTATACACCATTAGCAATGACCTCTGCTTTTTTTTTTTTTTAAATATAGTTTCAGAGCTGTCTCTACCAAAGACTAGCTTACCGTCTCTGCCTCCTGTCTGCTACTCCACTTTTCTGCTATAATTTGTCCACCTTATTCCCTCATTCCATGGTCTGCCCCGTACACTGAGGCCTCTCTGCCACTGTAGCTGTAATCCTGATATTTCTTCCTCTCTTTCTCTGTAATGTCCTTCAGCGCTCTCTGTAGGGTTGGATTGGTGGCCACGAACTCCCACAGTTCCTCCTTGTCTTGAAAGTATCTTATTTCTTCATTAATTTTTAGAGAGAGTTTTGATGGATATATGAACTTAGGTTGCATATTTTTTTCCTTCAGGACTTGGAATATTTCTCCCCACTCCCTTCTTGACTTAAGAGTTTGTGTTGATAAGTCTGCCGTTATTTTGATAGATTTCCCGTTATAGGTAACCTGCATCTTTTCTCTGGCTGCTTTTAATATTCTGTTTTTTTGGTGGATTTCTGGGATCTCGATTATTATATGCCTAGGCGTAGATCTGTTTTGGTTGTAGGTAGCTGGCGTTCTGTATGCTTCTTTTATCTGGATATCATTTCTTTTTGCTATACATGGGAAATTTTGCTTTAATATCTCTGTGAATATTTTTTGTATTTCATTTTTGGATGTTCCTGCTTCCTCACTCACATTCTTTATTCTTAGGTTATGCAACTTTTTATCATCTTCCAGTTTTAGAATTGCTTCTTTCTGGTTCCTTATTATTTTTAAGAGGCTTTTTCTTTCACGTTCATAAGCCCTAAATCTCTCTTCAAGTTTCAGAAGGTTGTCTTTAGTTTCTGTCAAGGCATTTTGCCAATATTCAATGGAGTTTTTAGTTTCCTGATTTTCTCTTTGGATCTGTTTCATGTATTCTAAGTTATGCTTAAATTCTTCAGATGCTTCTCTTTCTTTTCTGATTTCCTCAGTTCTTCCATCTGTGTTCTCTTGGGCAGGGCTTGTCATTTCTTTAATTAATCTCTTTATATCTTGCCTCACTTGGATCAGGAGTACATCTTTAAATTCCTCTATGAGATCATGTAAATATTTTTTAATTTCGGCTGATGCTGAGTCGAGCAATGGATGGTTACTGTGCTTGTTCTCTTCAGTGTTTAGTTCTCTTGGGTTTAATTTCTCCTGTTGAACAGCTGGAGATTTTTTTTAATTTTTATCTCTTGTCATGTTTCTGGTTTCTTTCAGACTGTCCTGGAGTTCTCTGGCCCTCTCCAAATTGCTTAGGGCCTTTCAGAAGCGTGCCGGCTTGAGTTTTTGCTGTCCTCCCCAATTTGCTGTTATCTGGGGTAGGCTGGGATGCAGGGGCGGTACAGTCTAGTCTCTAGCCTCTGTGTCAGTTAGTTCATAAATTAGGCTGTACTTTCTAGTTGTCACTGAGTTGTGACCATTCTGCATCCACCCATTGGGCCCCAAGCAGAGGCCTGATCTAGCCCCAACAGCTCCTGCCAGTTCTCCCTGAATCAGAAGCAGCTGGGTAATGGCACAGGATTCTGCCCAGGTCCCAGCCGTTCTCTTCCAAACCTCTCTGTGATAGGAGCTCTAGAAAAGCAGATCTGCCCAAAACCAAGATGGCTCCCACTAAGTTCTCCGTGCGGAGCTGAAGCCAGCAAGCAATCAGACTCTGCCAGGACTCAAGATGTCTTCCACCAGCCCTCCCTACAGGGGGTCCTGGTGATGTCACCAAGCTGCGATTTCTGCCGCCAGGCTAATATGTCTGCACCAGATTCTGTGTTATTGATTTCCCCGTGGTGGCGGGCCAGCTGTTCTCTGGCCAAACCCAGCCGCCGCGGGGTTTTCTATACTCACCAGAGTCCGGTGCAAGTCCCCGCTCCGGGACCGCCACACACCAAGCCGTCCATTTTTCCCCACCTCGCGGCTCAGCGCTGACTGGTCAGATTTCTGTGCACCGTTTAGATTCGAAACGCCAGAGCTCTGTACATCTGCGCTGGTGCAGCGGTGCAGAACTGGCTGCCGCCTGGAGTCTCAATCTGGGTCTCAGTTTCCGCAGTCCCCAAAAGCAACTCAGCTTTTCGTGTTGGGTCCACGAGTCTGTTCGTTGATTTAAGGGCGCGGGATTTGCAGCCTCCGGTCTCAGCACGACTTTAAATCCTCCAGCTGTACTGTCTTGGTTGATAAGGATCGCTATGGATTTGTCTGGTCCTCTCCATGCTGTCTTTTTTTTTTTTTTTTTTTTTAGCTTTGAGTTTGAATTCTCTGGAGAGATTCTTCGCTCGATCCCCTAGCACGCCGCCATTTTCTCTCCTCATACCATTGTTTTCAAATTTCACTTTATAATTTTGTTGTAATGCATTTTTGGATAATTTTCCCTGAATTTCTACTTCAATAAAAGCAGTTTTAGATTTATAAAAGATAATAGCTACCATATATTACATACCTAGTTTTCCTATTACTAATATCTTACACTAGTATAATTATTAACAAATTAATATTAAAACATCATGGTACAGTTCACTTTATTTAGATTTCTTTGATTTTACCAAATGTTAGTTCTCTCTTTTTGTCCTAAGGTCCAACCCATGACAAACAGTTGTCACAGCTCCTCAATGTGGTTCACCTCTATGCCGGTTCTCAGATGGTCTGGACGATACTGACAGTTCTGGGCACTGGTCAGGTACTTTGTAGAATGATCCTCACAATCTCTCATGTCTGGTAGCTTCCTATTAATCCCTTGTAAGATGGTCTCTAATTTTGCCTTTCTTGTATTAATCCTGCCTGGTTTTGTTATCAAAATTACATAAGGTAAATAACAGAAATTAGAGAGCTTTCTTTCTTTTTATGAAATAAGTTGGAAAAGATAACTTTTTTTATTTGAAAGTGCAATAAAATTAGGTATTATCCTTTATATATCTATACATTTATTCAGATTACACTGTTACTTTTTAAATATGTATTGTTTTTGTAGTTCTGTTCTCTTTTTTACCTCCAGTATATTTTCCTAGGTCAAACTTGCCTGGCTATTTTTATTTCAATATTGTTTAGTTTTCTATGTTTGATTATTTACTTTCTAGTATATGCATGCATCCTCTTAGTTTTACTAGTTTCTTTAAAATTAAATTCCATATTATTCTGCTATTCTTTTCCCTAACTTTTGAATAGAACACATAGGTCAAAATTTTTCTCTTCTAATACATGTATCTCACATATTTTTTCCCACAAAGCATATTTTTTTTTGCTGTTTTTTTTCATCAAATTCACAGAATGTCTTCAGTCACAAATCATGGACATCTGTTGAAACAAATAATCAAACTGGTTGATTTTTACAAATAATATATGTGCTTTTAAAATCATAATGTATCTTGTAGTTGCTAAGTTCAAAGATCTACTTATCTTGGATATCTCCATTCAGCAGAGATTAACTGTACTGTGTAAGTTTTCTTTAACTCTACTCATAATTATTTCTGTTTAATTAGGACACTTAATATGAAAATTTCCTACAATGGTGGTCTTATCATTAATTCCTTAATTCTGTCAAACTTTGCTTCAGTATCTGGAGGCTACAAAGTTCACATGAATTCTGAGTAACTCTTATTGTTAACAATTCCTCTTTTAAAGCTTAGAGGAGTGGCTGACACACAAACAGCTAGACTAAGCCTGTGGTCTTTCTTTCCTTTTAAAGCTTGTATTTATTGTATTTGTTTTAGGTTTGTGTTTAAATTGGCTGTGCTTTGGAGTCTTCGTAGTGAGCTGTCGAAGGAAGTACTCTGTAGTGAATTTAATGAGCTGTGTCCCACCTTTGTCAGTACCCTTTTCTCTGTTTTCTTACACTATATGTTTGCTACTAACATCATTGTTTTCAATTTATTCTATCCCTCACCCCACATCTTCATATGTAAGCATGTCTGATTTCCAGGCATTCACCAACCCCACTGGGTGCCATCTTGATTGCATCTGTCCTTGGTGTTTTCAGAGTCTCATAAAAGATATGCACCAAGTCTCTCAGCCTGAGGAACCCAAAGAGACGGAGGACAAGGACAACTAAGAGCCAGAGGAATGAACAGGAAAAACAGCCATTCAGAGCGCATTGTGTCAGCGATAGAAAGATCCCAGAATGCAGGTAACAGGATTTAGTGTTGATGGCAGAGTGTCCCAAGAGGGCGTTTCTGGGAGGCTATTCCTTCCGAGAGGAAAACACGGCAGCTCTGCTACCATAAGCCGAGACACATGCAAATCGAAGCCAGACAGGTCAGGCCTGAAGGGGCAGCAGCACAGAGGGCAGAAGCCTTGTGCCCAACTCCTAAGGCCTTAATCTCCTCCCCAAGGAGGAGCTGCACTTACTTCTGTGCAGTAAGTGCAGCTCTTCCAAGCACCTGTCCAGAAGGTGCTGCAGCTTTGAGGAATGCTTATGAGCCAGGATGTGCCTCCAAGTGGAATAGAACACAGTGTGGCATTCATTCTTCCTGTAAAGAATGCACGCTGACCTTAATCTCTTGGAAGGGAAAAAAAAGAAAGGAGAGAAGGTGACTCAGGATTCTCTTCATCGCTACCCAAGCTGTCCAGAACTGAGGTTGGTTGGCATCTCATTCATGCTGCAGCTCTGCAGGGGACCAGCTCTCCAGAGTGTGGGCCAGGTACCTCGTGGTGCATCTGTCTCCTGCCTGCTGGCTAACAGATTCCATGCAGAAAGAAATCTGTTTCAGTGCCTCTGTGCACTCAGAAAAAGTCCTGTCTCAATGATAAAAACCCTGAGCAACACAATGATTATTAAAAATAGTCTCAGTTCTTTTTTTGGGGGGGTACCAGGGATCAAACTCACAACTTCACACTTGCAAGGCAGGCACTTATACTGCTGAGCTAAATCCCCAGCCCGATAGGATAATCTCAAAATGACTATATGTACTTCTTCAACATTACTGTGAAGAAGATTTTAATGAGTTGGAATGTTTGTGTCCCAAATCACCCTGCTGGTGGCAGAAGTAACGGAACAGCTGCTGACATTTTACATGTAGATGGCTCCTCAGTGACTGAGCACTTAATTAAAAGTGGGGATCTGAGGGATTCAGAAAATTTCATGATTACCATTGAAATACCAAATATTTAATTTCCTTTTCATTAGCAAGCTAGAATTTTAGGCTAGTATCTTTTTGGTTCATTATAACTACATGTTATGGATGTATTTAAGTTTTTTTTTTATATTTAAAGTGGGAACACTTACAAACCAAATTATATCATATTTCCGCAAACATGTATTTCACAACAGGACTAGAAAGCTTAGGAATTTGCAAATACATAAAAGATTTTAGTTTTGAATTAAGTCTTGGTCACTGGCAAAATAAGTGCTTATGACCAAGTGGTAATTTCCTAGGCTCAGACTGCATGTAAGCTGGGAGTGCTGAGGAAATGTAACCTATGTCTTTGACAATGTGTTTCTCTTTTGATTTGAAAAGTACACGAAAGATATAAACTCAAGAGCTCTAGTTGAACACCTTACTTTTAGGGCCAGAAAAACCAGGCCTAGACTTCTGCTGCTCCTCATTGCAGTTTGATTTCCACATTCTCATCGCTGTTTCTGAGGATCCCCTGTTCACTTTGGGTTTTTGTTTGTTTGTTTCTATTTTTGTTTTCTTGAACAGGGTCTCTGTAAAAAGTTCAGGAAGACCTTGAGCTCACTTTATTGCCCAGGCTATTCTCTAACTTGTGACAATCCTCCTGCCTCAGCCTCCTGATGCTGGGATTATAGGTATGAGCCACCATGCCAGTTTTTTTCCACTCATCACTTTGAAGAGCTTAAGAAGGTGAGCTACCAAGGCCACTATGGCCAGTACTTTCATTTCCCTTTATATAAAACCTGGTAAAAATACCTTCAACATGTATGGTGATGGTGCTGATGAACTAAAATTTCTACAAAAACAACTCTGGTGGCAGGTAGCAGGCTGTAACTCAGACACACAGCTACAGCTAAAAGCAGAGAGGTAAGAAGATTTTATAAACAATGCGTGGGTGTGTGAGTGTGACAAATACACTAAATGAAGGATATTTTGAAACTGCCTTCTGTATTTATTACTTTAAATATTAAAATGTAATTGTTGTTTTGAGTTAAATAAAATAGTAACCTGCAGCTCAATGCCTATTTGTTCATGGATCCAGATTATCCACAGAATGGTTCTCTCCTACCAGGTGCTATGCTAGGAGCCATGATCCATCCATGAACACACAGACAGCCGTCTCCCCTCAGTACATTTCCCACAGTGGGGGGATCCTCAAGTTCCCAAAAATGCCAGAATGCATGATAACTTACTTCCCTTACCAAATTTCCCTTAAAATCCATCACCTGATGGGAACCTTCAAAGCTAAGAGCACCACAGCTAGCTTTTCCTCTGCTGGGGTTCTACTAGACCATGGAGTTATTAAGGTTTCTTGAATTTAAAATTTTTGGATTTTGGTGAGGTAAAGTTATTGACACTTTTTCTGTGGCCAGCTTTGTTTGGTGGTTGTTTTCGTCTCAAGAAAATCCCACCTACCCCAAAGATCATAGATTTCTTTTTAGAAGAGATCTTCCAAAAGTTTTTAAATTTTTCTTTTCGTATTTAACAATTTTATTCCACTGGACTTGACTTTGAACATAGTGTGAGGTAGGGATTCTGTTTAAAGTTTCCCCAATATGTCTAAATTCTAGTTGTACAGAGATCTGTTAAACAGTGCACTCTTTCCTTGCCAGGTTTATACAGCCATTTCTATCACGTATCATGACTCCACACCTGTGTGGATTCAGCTCTACATTTTCTATTCTATTCTATTCTATTCTATTCTATTCTATTCTATTCTATTCTATTCTATTCTATGATGCTATTTATCACTGGGATTATAGATTTCTTTAAGTCTTGAAGCATTTATCACATTGTTTGTGACCATTAGGATAAATGGCTTGTCTTCTGTCCTCCTTGTAATCTCTTAAGACAATATCACTTACACTCATATTTTACTTAGCCTCTAAATCAGTATTTCTGAATCACAAACTGATTTGCTAAATACAGGATGAGGTCAGTAGTGATGCTGATTCATTGCTGTAGTCATAAATATGCCTCACCCCAAATCATGACCTGAACAGAACTTGGTTCACATGTACCAATGATCCATGTTTCCTTATCTGCTGCGCTCTTAATGCTCTGGCATATGGTGTCCTGCTCATCGGGGATGAACTACCTTTTTAAGGACTAGCAAATTCTTAGAAATAGCAAACTTTCCACATAAACTAGGCAATCACTGATCCCCCAGCCACCTATTCCCTTAATCTATCTAAACACATCAAGTCAACAGTCTGACATTATCATCTCATGGCCAGGTATGGGGCAACCACAGCCAGCCAGGCCCTGTGCTCTGGAGCCCACTGAAATCCCTCCTAGCAGCAATCCTGCCTCACCTCACACATCCTGTGCAAATGACAATAAAGCTCACTGGCCAAGTTTTCCTCCCTCTGCTTCCTAGTGGACACTGGTGATTTCCCACAGGTTCTGCTTCCAGAGACCTGAGAGTCTAAACTTTCTTCTTCATGACTTTCATTTTGTGTCTGCAACCGTTAACATATGATTTTTTAAAATCTCAGGAGCATTAAAAGAATGAGCAAAAAACTTAACTAGTATTTTCACCAAACACGAAATGATTTAAATAGGCAAACCAATATAGAAGTAGACAGCTAGCCAGTGATGAAGGAACTTAAGATTTTAGAAATAGTTTATTATTCTAAACGTTTGAAAATTGCTAGGGTTATTCAAGGTGAATGGATGGTAACTCGAATTGTTTGATCACTGCCTGTCATAAAGATCAGGCTGGCAGGAGTTTTATTTTGTTCAGTTAGAAAGAAATCATTTTCTTAAGAACAGAAAGTTAAACTCAGAGCTGTGATAATCCTCAAGCCTTATCATATTACAGTTTGTCCTTTTCACAGATGACAAGATGAACTATTGAACTGAGCATATTGATTCTCCACATTAGTATTTCAAAGAAGAACTAAGAATTTGGAGGACTTAATAACAACATGGAGTACACCTACCGAGTTACCTCACACAAGTGTATTAAGTTGAGCTGTCCAATGCATACTATCTCTGAAACAAGGTCAAAAGTAATCTTCCCCAAAGACAGACAAAAGAAGTAATCATCTAATTTTCTTTCCTTTCAATAAAAATAATTAAACCTGGTTCATGCTTAAATACATCCTACTTGTGGAAGATTTGATGTTGGATCACAATGATGAGTTTCTCCTGGGTAATCTGTACACTGGGCTAAAAGAAGCCATTTGTTCTATGAATGTATTACTAATTCTCAAGTACTTCAAAGAGCTCCACAGTTGTAATTTTAACCATAATTTATTAAAATAGGACAGATATAGCACTGCCCTGGGAGTCAAAACACTTTGGAAGTGAGTTCTAACTCTGGTACTTATTTTCTAGAGCAATCACATCATTTCTCTGGGTCTCTATATCTTCATCTCTAAAACAGGAGCGGTAAGACTTGGCCCCCCTACTATGCAGAATCAAAGGGGGAACCTCAAAGTTCTTTGTAAACTGCTAAATCCAATATAAACTGATAGCAGTGCTAGTTGAAATAATTTTCTATAAAGAATTTTACCCAACACCATAGTATGGATTAGTGTTATGAAACTTTAATATCATACTATCAAGAATTATAAAAATTTTGAAGACTGGTTAAATTTTATACCACAGTGAAAAACAAAGTTTGCTTGGTTTAAAAAAATTCATCTGAGGTAAAACTGTAGCCTTTAATTATACTCTAAAACTGATCTTCAGCACTGAGTAGCACTTTTTACTTGCCATGCACGCTCTGGTCTGCTGCTGTTTCCACATAAGATGGTGGGCACAAAGGTAAGTGGCCATGCAGGGGGCCGTGCCTGCCCCCACGCCACCTGGCTCCCCCACTGTCCCAGCATAGAAAGACAAACGTGAGCTCCTATATGCTTCCCTCACACTCAGCAGCCCCGTTCCACATGGGGAACCTGAGTGTGTGTGCGTGCATGTGTGTATTCATGGGTGTGTCCAAAATCCTGTATCTGCTCATTCATGCCCCCAAGAACCCTAGGAGGTGGCCACTGTTGACTAGGACAGTGAAGACAGAAGTTGATAAGCTGAGGTCATTTGGTGGGGCGTGGCAAAGCCTGGATGAAGACACAGAAAGGTTGCTATGTTACCCAAGCATGAATCTTCACAAATGCATTACTTCAGGAGAAAGCTACAAAAAGTACAGAGTATGACATCTTTTTTCCTTTTTAAAGAAGCAAAACTAAACTATACATTATTTGAGGACAAAGATACATTTGGAAAAGTTAGAGGAAATCAAAAGTGTGATTATAAACACAAACGTGGGGAGTGGTCCAGGATGTTGGGGAAAGAAGGCCTGGGGAACCTCACCAGATTGGGTGTTGTCCTGCTTCTTAAATCGGGGGATGGTTGCCCATACATTTTATTGCTATGACCTACATATATGCCACAATGTATGTTTATGTACCCAATAATATCACTAAAATTTTAAAAATACTAATCAGTAAGGTATCCAAACTCCTTAATGGATTCTGGATTTATGACTAAGCTGGGAAAATTCTGTTTGCAGAGCAGAACAAATGGTCAGGGATGGCAGAGACATGACACAAATACACTACCCTCCATGGTGGGCCATTGTCACAGCCTGCCTGGCTGCCTCCCATAACTGACTCGTTTCGGGCCCTCTCCCACACAGAGCTCCAGGAACTCAAGACAGACAGAGAGCAGGTGGTTGGTGCTGGCAGTCATCAGCAAAGTGCTAAAGGGTCTCTGGAGTTCTCCAGCCAGAACTCTGGGACCTCCCAGCTGCAAATGCTAGTGACTCATTCTAAACACTCTGGTACCTGTGAGATGTGAGGCATCAGCAGGACTCAGCTGTAACCACTGCCGGGCATCAGAGTCAGCCACAGTGTCCGTGGGTGTGCTCAGGTCAGGGTCCTCCTCACACGCCTGCCAAGGGGTCACCAATAGCTCGGCCTCGCTGCTATAGCCCAGAGCTGTGTCACTGTTGGCACTTTCACCTACACAGGAGAAGGAACACAGTTTGAGCCCAGCCAGCTGGTGGCCAGCAGGTCACAGTTACTGACAGCAAGTAGCTGAACACTGACAGCTGGCACAGGAGGAAAAGCACAGCAGCAGAACCTGCAGAACCAGTTAGGGTGCAAGCGGCATCTTGGTGGGATGCAGGGTGTGAGAGACACCCCATTCTCTACAGCACTTGAGGAGGATTCTCCTCATGGTGTCCTCAGTTACCCCTTGTACCCCAAAGATTAGAGAAAGCCCCCAAGTTCTTTACTGAGACTTTGTCACTACAAGGTGAGGGCACGTGGAGGAAGACAGAATAACCAGGTCCACCACAAACACCAGTTCACTCTGTTGGCAGAGACTAATGATGCCACATGCTTCAAGCTTGCTGTGTAGACACACAGTAAACCCAGGATGAGTCACCTATGTCATCTGGGGAGGAGGTTCCCTGCTACTACAGATTTTCCACAATAGAAATTCTTTCTTTTAAACACTACAACATTCCAATTTGTCCTAAAATAACTAGGCTGAGCTACTAAGACTTCTATGGCTATGTGTTTAGTCTGATGCAAAACAAACCTTCCATGATTGGGAGTCCCCACTCATGTCCCGACTATGTATTATGGATCTGCATACCTGCTGCCCCAGCCCTGCTTTCTCATCTGCTGCCCTTCACCCACTCAGTAGGTCTCAAAATTCCCTTCCACAGAGCTCTAAACCGCAGAGGGAAAGCAGAGAATGAGGGGTGCCCTCTGTACCCCAGGAGTGACCAGGCTACTGTGAGAAGGTGAAAGCCTGCTCCTGACTTCAGGAACGCAGAGGATGATACATGGTAACCTGCTCCAGGATTCAAATGCATTTCACTGTAACACATTTATCCCACAGACTTGAAGGCACTTCCTTAGCTTGTGCTCCTGCCTGCAGGAACAGTCTGAAGTGAGAGCTTTCTCTTCTGGGCCTGTCTGCTTACCCAGGCCCTAAGCCCCTCTGTGCCTCCCACCTAGAGAAACACCTCAGACAGAAAGACAGGCATTTCAGGTGCAGGAAATTTCCTAGAACATTTTTATGAACTGGATTAACCTTACTTCAGCTAGGGTTCCAAAAAGAACAATGTACTATTTCACAGCCATGTCTCTCTAACGGATAAGATATCCCTTGAGTTAAAAAGTAAAAAGGAAGCAAAATGTATCAGGAACATGGAGTTGGATGACCATAAACTGCATTTCCTGGAACTTACTTTTCTGCCTTTCCCTACATTTTCCTTGTGTCTGCTGCAAATCATCCTGCAGATCCAATTCAGCGGGGCTGCTGCTTCTTCGAACTAAGATCTTGAGACAAAAAAAGATGTTTTATTTATTACAAGAAAGTTAATAGTTTTAACTGACTATAAAATTCCTATCCACATTTCTAAAGGAAAAGAACAATAATAGCAACATAACACTTAATGATGTTTTCCATTTGAAGGGTGTATGTTCAAAAATTACTAGAATTAAATTATAAATTACTCAAGATCTGAAACTTTATGTTCTCTACAGTGTCCACTGAAAACTAAACAGATCTACTAGAAAGGACGCCCAATTACATGGAAGTGATTTATTTTAAAGTTCTGTTTGTTCCCCTAGTCAAGCAAACATGTGCTATGAACTTAATTCTCCATCAGACCTCAGCTACCTCCAGAGTGTACAGGCAGGGAAAGCATAGGCCCTGCCACACCACTCAAGGCCCGAGGGTGCCTTCCTGGTTAATATGCTACATGTGTCTCCACACTGCTTCACTTCTGCTAAACACCAAGGACTGAGAAATTGCAAGGCAATCTGCATCCTCTAAAATACCCATAATTTGTTTGCAAAGACAAAATATGCATAAATTATACAAAATTACTATGTATAGAAGCAAAATATGTGAATAAATTCTTCCTGAAAGGTATGCAAAATGAGGCGTTACCTTAATCAGGTGACAGTTACAGGAGAGCTGCTCAAGGAGGCAACAGACATGAAGTGGCAGAGGGAGGGCAGGAGGGGACTCAAGGCAGGAAGCAGAGTGGCAATCAGCAAGTTCTACGTGCAGGAAAAGCAGCAGATTGCAGCAGGCCATGCCGGGCAGCCAGGTGCAGAAGAGAAAAAACAAGAAGGAACCGGGACCTTCCGAGAGAGGCAGCTGCTGGCAGGCCTTCAACATGAGATTTACAACTTTCCACCTAATATTGACAAACGAGCAACTACATGTTCCAGACAACAGTTCAGTTAAAATCCTAACTAGAAAGATGGGGCTAGCTATCATCTGTGGGATGAGGGCGAAGAAGAATATGGCTATGGAATCTCACGGGGATTCAGGAATGAGGGAGTAAGGATTCTGATGGTGGCAAAGGAGAAGAGAAATAAGAGAAAAGCTACAGAATGACAGGCTAGAGCTTATAATCAGGTAAAAATGGATTGAAAATAAATTAAAAGACAGAAAGGCATAAATCTAGAGGACAAAGAGAATGACCATGACAAGCAGGGAGAGGGAGAGAGGAATGGAAGGAGGAAGGAAAGAATGAAGAACTTGAGAAAGGTTCTTCTCAACTTTTTAATTTTAAAAATTAAAAGATTACATAAAAAATTAAAAATTAAATAAAATTTTGATTTTTATTTTTGGGCTTAATATCTTAAGAGAGTGTACTACAAATAGTCAATAAATAAGCAGAACTGTGTGACTTGAGATAAAGAATAGAATAAAGCTAAGAATGAAAATGTGAATTTAAAATTCTCCACAAGAGAGTACATTAAAGGCAATAACAATACAAACCCCCCACCATACACACACAAAAAAACCCAACCCTGGAATCCAATAAACCAATTAAAAGAATGAATAGTGAACAAATGAAAAGGGGGGGGGGACCAAGATATATAATTAAAAGACAGAATAACTACTAAGCCAAAGAGAAGCAGGATACAAATAAAATATTTAGGAGACTAAATGAAAAACCATTACATACCCTTAAAGAAGGATGTTATGTAATACACAAGCCACACAGACATATACCCAGATTTCCTCAACTGCAGGGCAGAATGTAGCTCTTCAGCTTTGGGGTGCACAAGACAAAAAACATTCTCCAACTACAGAACCAGATCCTACATAGAAACTTTGGTTGTACACTGAGGCTCAGCCCTTTAGAAGTCATCAGAAAGCAGGGCAAGGAACTAGAGCTATCACAGGGGAAATCCTGTATTACCACTGCTGGTGGCAAAAGCACCCAGGGAGCGAGATTCCCTGCCTCCCAGGAGACACAAACGCAGGCACTATGCTAGTGAACCTGCCCAACTCCCCCAGGTGTTCTGCAGAGTAGGGTCCCACAGCTAGGAGCTCACAGAGACCACTGAACTCCAAGAAGCAGGTGTCAGAGTCAGAAACAGCAAATGCCAGAGGTGGTGGCCTAGGATTTCAGATAGGTAAATTTAGAGCCACAAATTGTAAACATTTTAAAGAAATAAAAGATGAGACTCACAAGAGAATAGAAATTACAAGATATATTTGAAAATAATGAACTTGAACTTTGAAGCAAAAAGGAAAGCAAGAGAAAATTTAAAAAGTGGCAAAAAATTTTGAAGAAACTTTGCCAGAGATATTTCCAGTGGCAGACACATCCATAGGCTAGTGGCACGCAGAACATACCCAAAAGGGCAAATGGGTAAACTGAAAGGGACCTGCCACTAAGTAGGTGGTGTGACCTGAAAGGTAAGGACAAGAGCAGCAAGGAACACCTAAAGTGGTGGACAGAGACTTCCTGTTAGCATCAGTGAGAGACAAAAGGCGATAGGAAAAAAGATTCCATCAGAAGGGGTTGGAAGGGAGAAGAAGCAGGAGACCTGTGGTAGTAAAGGCTCTGTCCAGGGAGGCAATTACCAATGAATCAAGGCGGAAGTACCAAAATGGAGGCTTACACATCACAGAATAGCACACACGAGAGAGAAGAGGATCAACAAAAGAAAAATGATTTCCATAAAGAAGACCTGGGACAAACAGTGACTTATGGGGGAAAATGAGATTGGATTCCTACTTCCCTCCATAAACAAGAATCAGTTCCAGGTAGATGAAAGACTTAAAGTGTAAAGCAAAATGGAAATGTTTATAGAATAAATTTAAGGTATACTGTTATTGCTGTGTAGTTGAGATTTTTTTAAAATTCTATAAGACTCTAACTACAAAAATGTTAATACGGAATATAAAAATGAAGAATTTCTGTTCATCAAAAGACATCATAGAAAGAATGAAAATATAAGCTATGCTTTGGAAAATGTTTTCTACAAACATAATTAAGGCAGGATCAGGATCAACATTCAGACCACAAAGACCTAGAACAAATTAAAAAGCAAAGATGGATCAGCAGGTAAACAACAAACTGCATCAGTAGATATTCCACAGGTGAACACACACAGCCAGTCAGCATGGACTGATACTATGCCTTCTTAGTAGTCTGAGAAAGGATACTCTATTTTCACTTACTTGAGCCATACAAATTAAAAAACTGCTGTCAGAAAGTGTTGGTAAGAATGTGGATGAATGGGAACCCTATAAATCACTAGCAGAAATGTAAACACAACAACCACTTTGGAAAATAGATGACATCCTGCAAGGAAGAACATATTTTTATTGTATGATTTTAGTAAATCATACAATTAGTTCCCATTCCTAGGCAGCCATCCTAGAGAAAACCTTAGACATTTGTATCTTGAGACACATAAATCTGCCCATCCACAAAAGAATGAAAAGAGAAATGGAATGCATGTATTCATAGTGGCATATCACACACTGGAGAAAACGTGATGAGTTACTACCATATGGCATGGGTGTGGACACATCACAGGGACAGAACACCCAGTGCCAGCAGAGAATACGTTCCTAAAAAGTCCAAAAGAAGAAGGAACAGAACATATTGTTTGGAGATGCAGAAATCACAAAGTCTAGGGTAAAACAAGGAACAGGCACACACATGGCCAAGGTAATGCCAGTGGGGGAGGGGGCCCTGGGGGAGGGGACAAGGAAGGAACCTAGAGGCCAAAGAAATGACATGGGAAATATTCTGGCTTTTAAGCTGGGTGACAAGTCTGCAGGTATTATTTCACTGTTGAAAAACAGAATACACGCAGGGAACTGGTATATGCCTTTATAAACATAAAGAAATAAACCATGTTGGTTCTTTCAAACAGGGAGGACTAGGAAGAGGCTTTCCCTTTTTCTTTCATATCCTTATGTAACATTAAGTGTCTATAAATGTATAATACATTTTAATCACATGAATAAATAGGGATTATTTGCATAAGTGAAATGGCCTTTTTATTTTTTTCTTTTGTATCTAAGAAACAACTACAATTTGTTTGTTTTTAAATTTTTTTTTCTTTTTTACAAAAGTAACACAAGATCTCTGCAATGTCCACTTATCTGGTAACTCATACCCAGTGGAAGCTATTATCTCCATCAAAGTCAGGAGTGGGAAATCTGAAAAGCAAGCTTTACAGGCAAGGAAACCAGCTTGAACAGGTAAAAGAGCTATGTTTACACCAAGAAATAAATGCTACTTACTGTTAATTTTTAATGTTTACAGCCTGACTATAATTTTACATGAAAAGTAAATAAAACTTACAAGCCTATAATCCTTTCAAATGGAGAAAGAAAATTTTTAAATGTTACTGCCACCAGTAAATTCATTTATTGTGCAGTAAACTGTTTACATTTAATGACAAATGGATAATGTTAAAAAAAAAATCTTACTGTTATTCCTTCATGTTCTCTCTTCACCTGGCCTTTACTGTCTTGACTAGGCTTGGGGTCTGAAGAAGTCAAGTTCTGTGCAGTTTCTACCTTTTGATCTAGATATTCAGGGGGAAAAATTGACAGAAGTAATGTGTCATAAGGTATAAATACAAAAACAAATGTATATAAATATAGCCCCACCACTGAGCTAAAGCCCCTGCCATAATAATAATAACCATCATCACTAACACCATTACCATCATCATCATCATCATCATTTTATACAAAGAGCAGAAAATCTTTCAGGTAATACATTCTTTCAGGTGACTTTTTATTGCATTTTCTTATTGCAAGAAGATTTCTAAGAAAACCTCACTGTCCTGTTGATAGACCAACATAACCGACCTTAATATTAAGAAACACGAGACAACCTGGCAATAAAAAGGTAGGCTTGTTTCTTGATTACTCATGACACTGAAAGGGGACAGTAAATATGTGTGATACTGGACATACTGCAAAGACATGCTCTCACTGTGAAATGCACTATTTGCTCACTATTTACCATCTGCCTCTTGGCTTTCCAAACTCTGTTGTTGCTCAAAGTTGTTGCAGAAGCTGTGAATGCTATTAAAAGCTGTGTTTGTTTTGGCCTGGTGCTGTGGCGCATGCCTGTAATCCCAGCTACATGGGTGGCTGAGGCAGGAGGATCGAAAGTTCCAAGGCCAGCTTGGGCAACTTAGCGAGTCTCTGTCTTAAAACAGAAAATAAAACAATAACAAGGCCTAGGGATGTATCTAGGTGGCAGAGCTCTTGCCTCGCATGTACAGTGCCCTAAGTGCAATCCCTGTGCCCCACTAAGAGTAACAGTGATTCTTTTCATGCTCAGCAGAGTCTGCAAGTTCTTGGTGAACTTTTCCACAAATGTGGTCCACTTTCTACTCTCCTCCTCAATGCCTCAGGCTCTGCCCACAGCCTTTCCCTCCTTCCCACAAACTGCCTTCCTGTCTTCTGCCTTGTCTGCTGCTCCTCCTGACCTTGCCAGGAACATTCTCTGACTCCCTTATGTCAGCCACCCAGCTCCCTTCTAGTCCTCAATCACCACAGACTTGAAGGAAAAGGACACGTGTATGTACACACAATTTAGATAACTTATATACTAAATAATGAAAATGTTTCATTGCTAATAATCACATCCTTGTAGCCACATTAAAAAATAATTCCCTTGAAATAAACCCATGCAGAATAAACATTGTAGAGAGCAATCTCATCTCCAGCCCCAGTCCCACAGCTCAGCCCTAGCAAGTGAAGACCCCGGTACCCTGAGACGCATCAGGGGCCCTCGGCTCAGGGACGTCAGACATGCTGCTGCTCCGGAGGACCTGCTGCTGCCCCGTGGGAAGCAGGCCCGGGTCTGCCACAGGGGTGCTCTCCAGCTGCGGATTCTCCTCCACTTCTGTGAGCAGGAACACAACACACATGGGTTGTTCTCCAAGACCTTGAGAAACTTTCACCACTTTAAACAACTGATCAGAAACACTAAGTTTCAGGTACCTTCTTAGAATAATATAATGTTCACTTACATCATAAGTTTCCTACATGTTAATACGAATATTCTACTCTAAGAACACATTTTATTTTTAAATTCTATTAAGCCTTCATTTTTCCAAAGTGAATGGGGAGGGAGGAAGAAAGGCAAAAATAAATAAATACATACATACATACATATAGTAAATGGTTGAAGCTGCAAATCATTTGAAATGTTAGGCCTAAGAAGGAAAGAAAGATCCAAGGATCCAGGAAATAGAAAGGGTAATTTACATGTGAGGAGAGCACACATGCTAACACACACACACACACACACACACACACACAAAGATGACATAACAGGAATTTTAACTGCATTCTTCCCTTTAGTGGACAGGCACAACTATCCAAAGCAAACTGCTCCTTAATGGCTTGTACTTAGCACCAACTGAAATGCTGAATTAATCATTAAAGTTTGAAAATGAGCCACTGGATTTTTTAGAGAATCAGTATAAATACAAAATAAGACAACCAAAGATGAGTCAGGACTACTGTAAGATGCTGACTATGCTCCCAGAGAAAAGCTCCTTCCTCGGTGGGTCCTCAGGTATACAGTGCACCTCAGTCTGTCGAAGCTTGGAACCGTCATGTCACCCTCTCTAGCGTCACAGCTGCAGGACTGCGTCACCTCCAGTCCAGCTAATTTTTGCAGTTCACCAATGTAAAAAAACTGTGTGATACTGGACATACTGCAAAGACATGCTCTCACTGTGAGTTTGCAGTTTACCAGGATAGAGCAGCCTCTATCCTGTTCCCTAGTGCCATTTTTTCTCTCTTTCCCAACATCTTTAGCTCAGGGCCTTATTACACAGCAGTGCACCCAGCATCAGGGCACCCCTCCCACCCAGGCACTGTTGGCCCCCCACTTTACTTATCATAAGGCCAAGGGGTTCCATCTGGAGTCCCTCCTGACACTCTTACTGCACAAGCCCTAAACGTGCAGGAGGCCTGCCTGGAGGGGAGGGGCCAATGGCACCTTATTTGCTAATGAAGAGCAGCCTCTATCCTGTTTCCTAGTGCCTCTATCCTGTTCCCTTTCGCCCTTTTTTTTGCCACCCTCACATCTCTTCTCTACAAGGCCCTCCAAGAGGTCTCTAAAATGAAGGTGCATCCTTGCTCTGGAAGCCCCGAGTGGCTGCCGCAGGGCACACAGCCTTTCCTGGTTTCTGGCCACGACCCCAGGCACTCTCTTCTCAGGTCCTGACGGGCCTACCTGTGCTCCCCCTCCTGCTGTTCTGTCCCTGATGCTGGCTGCAGCCCTAGCCCTTATCCCTGCTGGGGGCCCCTCTGACATCTTCCTCTAGGCCTTACCACAGGACCCATGAGAAGGCCCTGCCACTCTGCACCTTCCTGGCACCACACTCACGGATGTCACCACGAACTCTGCACTATCTAATCATGATAATGGCATGTTTTCCAAAAACTGGAGGCACAAAGTTGCTTCCAGGCCTACAAAGTGATACCAGAAATTAAACCCAGGGCCTTTATACTATATCCCCAGCCCTTTATCGTTATCATTTATCATTATCATTGTTATCTTTTTTCTTTTTTGCTTTGAGACTAAAGTAAAAAGACTAAATTGCCTGGGCTGAGCTCAAACTTGTGATCTTTCTGCCTCAGCCATCCAATGGCCTGGGATGGCAGATGAAAACTTCAGTTCCTCTAAGCAGAGGCTAATCAGATTCGGCCCACGTCCTCTTACCCACTGTGTTGTCCACTCGTCCCTGAAAATGGAGACTCACTGCCAACAGGCAGTGAGCTTAACCTGGACTGGGTGCCAAAGCCAGGGGTCTCCTGAACAAGAAATTATACATAGGATGATTCTTTTTTTCTTTTCTTTTTTTTTTTTTTTTTTGGTACTAGGAATTGAACTCAGGACCTTGTGCTTGCCAGGCAGATGCTTGTGCTGCTGAGTTACATCCCCAGCCCCTGTAGGGTGATTCTGAAGTTAACACACAGGATTTTCATGAAGGATTACTGTTATATTTTTTTCTATCAAAACAAAAGTTCTATTTTATAGTACCCTGGAGAGGTTACAAGATCTGAAAATCAGGAAATCTGTGGATGTTCCTGATTCAGAGCACAGTCTGAATACAGCTGCTGGTAGAAGTGAATGGGAGGTGAGGTGGCAGGAAGTGACAGGCTCACGAGCCCCCCACTTCCCCGAGGTCTGCGTGCTTTCCCTCCCACAGCCACAGGGAAGCTGACGTGTATGCCCACGTCCAGGGCAGGCCCTTTCTCCAGTCTCCTGCAAGAAGCCCCCCTCCCATCGTCTTCTTCCACTACTAACTCTGCTTACACAGACACTTCCACCCTCTGGGAAAAGATATTTGCCAATCCATAATCAGCAGTGGGAGCTGAAGAGCTTCCCAACCTTCTGAAAGGCGACTAAGTAGCCAGTAGCCCCTTTCATGGTAGTAGGACGAGAGGGTTTTAGTTTCTTCAGCTTGATGCCCAAACTGGTGGATGTTAGTTCCAGGCCCCTGAGCAAAACAAATACAAGTGGGACCAACACAGGCTATATCTGTCCACAGACGCAGAGCATCACCCTCTGATAAGACTGAGGATGGTTGCAGTACCGGGGCCTCAGCATAGTAGATGGAAAGAGCCTGCCCCAGCCATTGGCCCCTCCCCATCAGGCAGGCCTCGTGCACATTTAGGGCTTGTGCAGTAAGAGTGTCAGGAGGGACTCCAGATGGAACCCCTTGGCCTTATGATAAGTAAAGTGGGGGGCCAACAGTGCCTGGGTGGGAGGGGGTGCCCTAGTGCTGGGTGCACTGCTGTGTAATAAGGCCCTGAGCTAAAGATGTTGGGAAAGAGAGAATTTAGCATAAACTTATACCCAACTTGTAAGCGTACACTTCTAGGCCTTTTTCTGTCTTTACACCAACTATGCACTCAATATTTGGCTTACATAAAGGGACAAACTAGTGACAGGTACTCTGACAAGGTCCCTCTGTGACAGTGCTTGGGCTCCCTCTGCTGGCACCTTATTTGCTAATGAAGAGCAGCCTCTATCCTGTTCCCTAGTGCAATCAAATGTCAATACACAAGATTCCCTGAGAGTCACAGCAGAAAAGCAGCGATCTAAGTCATATAATAACAGCAGGCTGAAGCTTGGACCTGACTCATTGCCTGTCCCGGACATTACACAATTCCTGTTTGACCCACTTCAAAGAGATGAACTCTAATTCAGTCACCAATTCATTCCTCAAAAGCCTCACTCAACTAATAACCCCAAACTTTAAAGCACTAACTTTCTCATTTCTTGATGGCATAGATGATACAATACTATTACTAAACCACTGCTTCCTAAAGCTCCATGTGAAAGAGCTAAACAATGATCAAATAAGGATGACCTTGCTCCCTCTTCCCACTGACAGAAAAGTCTGCACAGTTAGGCTAAGTGTGTAAGCTCATCAGTTACTTTTTTCCCCAAACATGTTTTTCAAAGCAATTTCACTCACCCTTAAGGCTTCCTTAATCAATCTTATTAAATAGAATAAAGTTCATTCTTCAACAACCTAAATTCGTGTTCCAATTACCCTTGGTACAAGGTTGCAAAAGCAAGACTAAGAGTATAATTTCCCAACTTTTCAACATCACACACGAAACCAGTTCAGGCTTCAAAGCACAATAGATGTGCAGCCACTCAGCATCTTGAGGCTTCCCCGAGATGACGGCTTCCCAGGGCCAGGCAGCTCCAGTCCTGCCAGAGAGCACCTTCGCAGAGCCCGGAGCAAGGTGCGGAGCCAGCAAGGCAGGGCTCCCCACTGGGACCTGAAGCCTCTCTAGGAGGGAAGGTAGCTGGTACTCTGCTACTTTCACAATGCACCCCAACAACCAACAGAACCTGCCGTCCTCACAGCCTGTGAAGGCAGTGGACTGATGCCCCGACTGAAAGGTGGCTGAAACTGCGAACAGCTAGAAGTGTTCCCACAAAGGAACAACTCCCAGACCACCTCCTAGGGCTGTGCATGTGTGTGCGTGTGTAACACAGTTATTCACATTAATGGAAACATATGGCTTCCAGTCTCCCAAAATACAAACAGTTCCTCTCCCCTAATACAGATAACTCCCCAAGTTCTGCTGCTGCCAAAGGGTCAGAATGACACATCACAGTGTCTGTAGGGCAATCTGTCTTTCTTGCTTATATAACTAAAACAATTTTGGTGGGTGATTACTAACATAGATTAGAAATAAAAACATGAAACACTAAGTGAAAATAAAATTACCATGCATGGAGATGGTAATAAACTTGTGGCCAGAAAGGAAAATTTGAAGTGTTGGGTGTGGTGCCTATCTGTAATGCCAACACACTGGGAAGCTGGGGCAGGATGATCACTGGTTGGAGCCCAACCGCTGGAAAATGTTAACTTAAAAGAGACTTTGTCTCAAATATAAGAAATAAAAAAGGGCTAGAGATACAGCCCTATGGGAAGGCAGGAAACTGAGTCCAGGTTACTGACAGCACGATTTATCTGCATGTTATCAGCGAGAGGCTAGCAGGATGCACTCAAGTGGAGCGACTGCAGCACAAACGTAACCCTCCACAGTGCCAAGCAGGGCAGGGTGTACGCACTGACGGGGCTGCTGCATGCTGCACATGGGTTGGTCTCCTAACAGGACAGTCACAGAGGACAATGGCACCCTATTCTCTGTAACAGAGAGCATCTGGCACAAGACTAGGAAGAAACTCGCTGCTGCAGCCATCTGAGGAACCAGAGCAGCAGACTGGTCTCCAAGTTACTGTGCCACGTCCCTCCACTCTCTGTTCACACCTGGAACAGGGACCACAAAGGAGGAGAATTAGACCCAGCTGGGCCAGCTCCATTTCGTGCTGTTGCCCGGTTCCCTGCTGCTGCCTCGCTGCAGGCTGGCCTGGGCACTGCAGGGCATTTTGCAGTGCCCATAGCTTCCACCCACTGAAAACCAGGGTAACCACCAAAAACACCTCCAGACACTGCCCCAACTTGGCCCCAGTCAAGAGCCACTGTTCTAATATATTTGATTTCTGTTGGAACCATGTAAACACGTACAGGAACCAGAATCTGAGTACATAAAACACAAAGCTATATGAGAACAAAATTTCCAAAATGAATCTATTAATAAAAGGAAGAAATTTTTGTGAAAAAACATTCCAGAAAAACTAGTAAAAAAAAAACTTTATGGAAATAAAATACACTATGCAACAAAGTTTTTCATCAAGAAAAATCTTTTTGGGTATGTATCAACCAAATAGGGGGCAAAATTATTTAAAATATTTTACTAATCATCTCAAATGAGCAGAACTTTTTCAAAACCAAACAATCAAGCAATTAATGCTAATCAGTAATTTAACCGATGGTGACTGTTTCTCCATGTACCAATCCTGCTGTTTTATCCTTCCAGTGTTTCGTAAAGTCTTCTAAGAAACTAAGTTCTCTGTTTCAATCCAAATAACTTCTTTCCTCATATTCTATAAATTAAATAACAGTGTTTGACATACCCATCAGGATTTATGCTTTAATTTTGTTTTGCCAAACCACAGTGTAACATAATTTAGTGCCACAGAAAGCCACAATTCTATTACCTCCAACATTAAAAAAATACTAATGTGTCAGATTTCTGAAGTTACAAATGGCAAAAAAAATTTTCCTTCTTTAATAATAAACATTTAGTCTATCTTAGAATCACTGCAAAATATCTAGACACAGATGTAATGACTGACTGTAGAAAAGTGAATTCTTCCTTTGCAGTAACTAGGTCAAAAATTGTTTTGGTACTGTAACATCATTTTTTAAAATAAACTATTGTAATAACTACATATGTATGATATACAATGTGTTGTCTTGATTCATATATATACTGGATAGTAATCATATGGGTAATTAGCATATGTATCACTTTAGACTTTTATCACAGCTTTATCATGAATCCATTCAAAACCCTCTCTTCTAACTATTTTGAGATATGCAATCATTACCGTAAACTATATTCACCCTGCTGTACCATATGCTATAACATCTTAAAAAAAAAAAAAAAACAATGTGTAAATTGTACCTGACTAATTTTAGTATGAGCTGGCTAAATTTCAAGGAGATCATATATTTGTCTTGGAAAGTAGCACTTATTACCATTTTTTTACTCATGTTTATTATCACTATGATCTGCATAAACTAGTCACTTTATATACAGTTATGATTTGTTATCTATAACAAGTCTTATCTTCATAATTATCCAGAATTTTAATTTTTTTTGGAAGACACAGCAAGCATTATAATACTGACATGCTCCTAATGTTTGTAACGTTTTTTGTAAGAATCCCTTTCTGTAGGCACGCTCTCCAAGACAGCATCACATTTCCACTATTAAAACCCATGGGCCTAGAACAGCCTTCTATTCTCAAAGAGCAGCAGGTTCCAGAAGCTTCTGTTGACCATCTAACACCTACAGCCTTCTATTCCCAAAGGGCAGCAGGTTCTAGAAGCTTCTGTTGACCATCTAACACCTACTACACATCTCACCACATAAAACACAGTTAGCAATATCCACTGAGCTAACGCAGCATGAAGACAGGCAGCGTGTGAGATGTGGGAACAGCGACAGAGGAAGGAAGGCCCAGAGGACATGAAGAAGCCCGGGGGCAGGAGGGGACACACAAGGTGGCATTACAGTACCTGACAGCCTGTGGGAGCAAGAGGAGTAAGAGAGACCAGGTAAGAGAGCGCTCACGGTGTGGAGCAGGAGTGGAACACTTTTAGCAGCAGGCAAAGCCTCAGAGAGGTGGACACAGTTGCTGATAGACTGGCTGCGCTTAGCTTCCGGGAGAAATAAAGTGACATCATGTCAGAAGCATATCAAGACCTTTCACTGCTTTTTTATTATTCTATTTCTGGGCTCCCCGTACACATTTAAAGGAGGCTGTGGTAAACCTTAAAGATAGTCAGTATAGAGTATAGCATTTAGTATCAGGTTATGTAAATACAGCCAACTTTCAGCCAGTCACTCTGAGACAGCAGTGGACAGTCCCAAGGAGTCCATTCTAGTCTAGTGCCCTCTGCACTAGGCTTTTCCTTTTTTCTAGTCTGCATCAGAGTTACATTTGGGCTGTTTACTCAGACAGACATTACAATCCCTTTTACTCACTGAGGGTCACAAAAACGCCACAGTGAGAAGAAAAATATGCCTGAGATGAAAATTCTTCCATAAGAAATAATTCAGAAACTGGTTTGCTGAGAGATGACTGTATTCAAAAGCAAATCTTTTGTAAATTAAGATATTCTAAAAGCTCAAGAACACCTGACAGCTACATTGAACATTAAAAGATGCAGTACATGAAAACAAGGCTAAAAATCTCCATAAAACATTTTGTACTATGTTTCATGCTTATTAAATGTGTTTTCTTGATACCAATTTCATAGTATTTTCTACTATGCTACTATTCTACTATGCTACTAGTAAAAGAAACATTTGAGCAAATGCATGAACAGAGGAAAAAGTACGTATCATATACATATACGTAAAACCACAATCTATAAAATCTATTTTATCCTTATACATATAAAGGTTTATTTGTTGTATTATTTTTATAGACTTCTATTATTAACATGAAATGAAATGAACTACAAGTAACAGTGGCACAAAGCTAGGCGAACTTTTTACTTTATTGCCAACTCCCTTTGCCTATTAGAATCCCCAGTCACAGGACAAACCACAGAGTAACCACAGTATCAGCCATGCATGGAAATGATGAGTGTCATAAAAATGCCAAACTGGCTCACTTCAAATTTCCTACGAGATCTGCACACTTCTCCATATGTCAGAGACTTTCATTTAAGAACTGCTCTAAAGTTTTCCTGATAGAAATCAAATGATTCTTCTTCTATAAAATATGGAGTGCTTCATGTGGAAATTAAGATGTGCTCTAGTCACTCGCAAACTTTAGACATCTAAATTCTGACCATCACTCATACCCAGGAATAGGACTTTCCTTTACAGCTGCTTGCCAAGCCTCTATAGTTGTATTCCAATGATCTCTCAGTTAAATTCACGGTTATTTCTCTACTCTGCAACTGCATAGTTTATATTTTAGGTTTCATATTCATTATCTCTCAAAGGTTATGTTTCCAGTTTAAAAAAAAATACAATTCACTGCTCCAGGCCTGGCTTATGGTGTGTAAGCATATATTCCCCAAAAGCCTTGACCTGACTGTAACAGTGTTTCATCTGCTAGGAGCACTAAGTGGTGAGACCTGGCTGGCTGAACAGTGCTGAGCACTTTTAAAACACTGGTGCCTCTACCACCACCCATACCAGCTTCTGTGAGAATGGGGTGCAACATCTTCAGAGGTCATATTAGCAAGGAATAGCACATGCAGCACTCAGTGTACAGTAATCTGCTGTTGCAAACATGTGAGGATAAAACACAAAAAGTGTTTGCATTGGCACTTTTACTGTCATTGTGATCCAAGAGTGGCCTGAGATGGGGAAAGTTGGTCACTCAGACAAGGTGGTAACTTTTGTCAAAAACTTCTAATTTCCTTCTGAAGGATCCAGTGATAGAACAAAGGAACTGGAATGATACAGGAAATGATAGAGGAAATTGGGGAATGAACATCCTCAAAGACTGCCTGGTACCAGGAATGAGCTCTCTCCTTAGAAGTAGTAGGAAGGAAAGCAAGAAGACACAGAACAGGCATTACAGGTATGCAGGGTGGTAATTACCACCAAACACTCTGGCAAGAATCATGAGGTCTTTGGGTTAAGTACATTTTCATTAAAAACTCCAACAGGAGGGGCTGGGGATTTAGCTCAGCTAAATCCCGATAAAAAGGAAAAAGACAAAAAAGACAAAAAAAAAACCAGGATTCTACACTATCTCTATTAAGCTTTTAATAAAGCATTGTAAAATATGGTAAGCTTGAATCTTTGTTTTATGGTCAGAAAGCCTTATGATTTTCTGAAGTCAACATGCTGAAAGGCAGTTACAATTGCATGGTATTATTGCTGGGAACAACTACCGGAAACTGAGATGTAGTTGTTTTAAACATAAGCTGCAGTCTCAAGCCACTGCAGAGAAGAAAACTTTGTTCTCATTAAGCACTGGATAAGATCTTTAAAAGACTTTTCATTTATGAGTAAAACTCAGTGAAGCAGTAAAATCAGCTAATTCTTGGTCAAGTTCTTGTTAATTTGAACAGGTTGCAAAGATAACATCCATCACAGGAACAAAAAACTCAATTTTCCAAAGAAGCAAAAAGCAAAAATGTCTCTATCCAGCCCTGAAAAGTGAGTGTATCCTCCTTTTTCTTTGCTAGAATGGTTACACGCTCTTTTGAGATTGTGACTGGTTTAACGATGACAATAATGTGACTAATGGCGCATTAGGAATCTAGTTTCTTCAAAAACAGCCCTCTATTTCTTATACAACTGTCTCACTCATTGTTAACATCTCAAGGTGTTTTCCACAATGGAAAGTTTAGAGGATTAAATATCAAGAGCTGAGATCTGAAAAGCAACTAGAACAAAAAGCCAGGATGGAGAAATGTTTCATCTAAATTCTGAGTAGAATTTTAAAACATTTTATTCCTGTAAGATGCTTTTAGCTAACAGCCAGCTTTCTCAGACTGATCTGAATTATCACTTACCAGTTGCCTTTTGCCGGACATTGTTTCTGGCCTTCTCCACCCCAGGGGCCCCAGATGTGGTAGCACTCCGGAACCGCATGGGCTCGGTCACATCCGGGTGGCTCCGCCAGCTAAGAGAAAAGGATCTCCCCACAGTGGTCACTTTCTGAGACTCCAGAACACAGCCTGATGGAGAAGACGTGAAAACAGTCTGAAAGCTGAATTCATCACCTTTCCTGCATGCTCAGCAAGGGAGCACACGGGATGACAGACAAAAGCAGACCCCATTTCTGATGAGGAAAACTTCCCTACACCACAGTTCAGGACATCAGTGACAGGCTGGCAACCTGAAAGTCCTTGTCACCGAATAATCTGCACCTTCACCATATTCACTTCAGAATACAAAAGAATACGTTAATAACCCTTTCTCAACACAAGAGAATGAAGTCAAATGAAGTTACATGACTGTTCTCAGGACACTTCCAAAACTGCTATTATAAACCAAAACCTCAGAGAGCCTAATGTTAGAACAGTATTGCATCCTGGAGACCCCAACTCAAAGTCTCCTTCACAGATCCCCACAGAAATCTGACCATAAGCATAATAGAGATGTGGTCAAAGCAGCAACATAATGAAAATTTATAAATAATACAACACTTTATTTTAGAAAAACTCCAAAAACAATACAGCATTGCAATCAGAAACTGACCTTCTCTGGCTGTCACATTATTCTGATCAATTATTTCAGAGAGGTCAAGAACCCAAAATACAGGAGGGCAGAGAATTAGAGACATGGGCTTGGGCTCAGACAGGATGACCAGAGGTGCCACCTGCAGCCTGCTTTCACAGCCAGTCTCTCAGCCTGGGTTTGCTGCTGTCACTGTCTATCACTTGGAAAGCAAGTGTTTCCATAATGAATATTTAAATCCTACTTTAGGAGCAAACAATCCAAATTAGAAACACGTATTATGATCACTATTTAAATAATTTATTCTGTGCCACTGTGAAAAGTGTGTTTACATGGAGGAGGGGAGAGAATATTGCAGGGTGATGAGTGTGTGCACGTGTGTATGAGTGTGTGACATCGGTGGCCCCTCTGTGGCGCACAGCGTGAAATGCTGCACAGAGGCGCAGAGACCCATTTCTCCCTGCTTGAGACTGGGCCTACCTTTGCCTCGCTGCCTCTTCTCCTTCTGCTCACTCAGCTTGTCCAGAGGCAGGTTTGTCATTTCGACTCCATACACAGTTCGGGCCAATACCGCCGTCAGCGAGTCCATGATGCTGGCCCATTCGCTGACAAGCTCCTCCCACTCGGTGAGGGAGGACAGCACGCCCAGGAAGTCATCCCAGAGCTCCCGGGAGATGAACACACAGAGGTTTGCTCGGATCCATGCCACCATGAGTGTCTAAACCCAACCACACAAGAGAACCAGACAAGGAAGGTGTCATACTGGACACGGTATCTTGTCGCTATTATTAAAGCTTTAAAATGAAAAATACTTTTGGATGTAAATTTTCTAATTCTCAAAATGCCTTTGTTTAAGTGTGATGATTATTCAGTTATCACCATGCCCAGCGAGACTGCCTGGTACTGTTCCGGAGTGGCTCTGTCCTGCACACGAACTCCTTCCCAGCTCTCTAAGGGGCCCCAGCTATGCTCTGCCCCTCCTGCGGGCTGCCCTGAGAGAAGAAGACGAGGAGGGGACGCCCACGCCTCCCTGTCCACTCCAGACCCTTGCTCAAAACGGCTCTTCGACCCTGCTCAGCCTATTACCCAGCACCTGCCCTCAGCAAGGCAAGCTCCAGAGCTTCAGCATCTTAAAACAATCAAACACTTCCCCTGGCCCCAGGTCACTCCAGGAAGCCAACTTCAAAAGAAGGCAGTGGCTTACTCCTGGACCTCACCACCTTACCTCCCTGACTGCTACACACACACACACACACACACCCATGACTCCACAGAGTCTGTGCACGCAGCCCAGTTCATGCCCTGCCAACCCCCAGGCTCCCTGGAGAGCTGCACTCCTGGTCATGCCCAGGGCCTAGGTCCATGGGTCGCACACTCATGAGCCTGTGTCCTGCCCACATCTCCCTCCTGCGCCACCCCCTGGTCTCCCTGTCCAAGGCCCCCTCATTCTTCAGGTAGCAGTGGGGACCCCTATCTTCCACAGATGGAAAATGGCATACAGATGATTTTAGAGATAAAAAGAACTTTTAATATGAACACATGAAAACTGAAAAATATGAATCTGTCTATAATCTGGCAGGCTTATTCTCACCTCTAGACAGAGCATATTTAAAGTGATCTTTTAAAAATACTTCTATGTATTTCATGTTGACTACACTTTTTAAAAGGATAAAAACACAAAGTAGAACCACAATAGTTAAATATATCAAAAAACAAGATTTAAAATTCATTTAAGATCTGGTACTAATATGAATAATTTTTAAAAATTAAGAATCACAGGAAACAATTATTTATGAGTAGTTATTGAATACTTTTATTACTAAAATGTCAGCTTCTAACTATTAATTTATACACTGATGTTTTCATAAGAAATGAAAACCATCCTGATGTTGCAGTAAATACTAGCCTAGCAATGAGTATCAGTATGTCATCAGACAGTAAACATGACCTCAGCAGGATAAAACAGGGGAACACTGGCAACACGGCTTGCTCACAGGGAGCCCTGCGGACAAAGCTGGCTGCTGGGATGCAGCAGGAAGCCCTGGGCAAAGGGGTGCTCCAGCTTTGCTTTGCCGACTAATTGTAAGGCAAGGAAGAGACAATCTCTGGCGGCTATGAGATTCCCGCTACCGAGGAACACCCAGGTAACAGCTATAACCAGCCCATCAGCACAGCAGTGTGAGGTGGTAGAGGGGTCTGCACTGAGGCCAGAGGGCAGCCTCTTACACAAAATGGGGAAGCCCGCCTCATCAGTTATCCTGAAAAGGAGAAGGAAAGACAGATCCCAGACTGGGGTGTGCCACTCACCTGGCGTGCGATCTGGAGCCCTTGGTCCTGACATTCACTATTGCCTAGCACAGAATCTGTATATAAACGCTGCACCTCTAGGTGAGCATGGTATCTGCCTGCAATCCCAGCACTGAGGAGGCTGAGGCAGGAGAGGATTATGAGTTGGAGACCAGCCAGGACCACACAGTGAGACCTCAACTCAAAATAACTAAACAAATCTAAATGAATTTTTACCCTACTCCCCAACCACTGCCTACACCCCTCTGCTGCACTCTCAGGGCCTGACTGCCAAGCCACAGATGGCTCCATCTGGGAACAGCAGGTACATACTTTCCAGCCACCTTCAAGGTTGCAGTTAGCACAGACACATATTAAAATATCACTTCAGGCAATCACCGTAACTTGGGAAACATTTAAATTTCCATTATTTGAAGAAGTCTGTGCCAGGTGTGGTGGTACATCCCTGTAATCCCAGCCCTGAGGCAGGAGGCTGAGGTAGGAGGATTGTCATGAGATCGAGACCAGCCTGGGCTACAAAGGAAGCTCAAGGCTGGCCTGAACTGCATAGCAAAATGCTGCCTCAAAAAGACAAAAAAAAAAAAAGTTGTTACCCAGATTACCTACTGACAGAAAAAGATAAAATCTATAGAAAAATCAAAAGAAGATAAACAGAAAAAAATGATAACTTAAAACTCCTGTCTAAAAAAAAGGTTAAAAAAAAATGCAATCACCCAGCCACTGTGGACAGATGGGACAAGGGAATCCAAACGAGCACTTTCCCCACCTGCCAACCTCTGAACCATACCCTCTTCTTCTCCTTTCTGGATCTCACATGAGGACTTGGGAGGTCAGCAGATGATGTGAATCCCAAGACCCCACACTGCTGCAGGACCCCCGGGGAGGAAGGCATCCTCTCCTGACTGCGGATCAGCCACATTGCCTGGAAGTCCCACAGCAGAAGTCAGCAGCCTCCCTCTCGGACAACTGCAATGGCATCAGAGTCATACACATGGGCCCAAAGATGCAGAAGATCCATGGATAATCTGACGAGAGTTCTCCATTACTGAGGGAATTCCCCCAAATCCAAACCAACTCCAAACTCCACAGCTAGAGACTGAATTCTCATTTAATTCTACACCCAGTTCACTCTCTAACCCCACTGCACACAATGGGCAGGGCAGACGGCTGGTGAGAGGAAGCAGCATTCCAGCGCTCAGCTCAGGTCCACCTGGAGGCCAGGCCTGGCGCCTGGAAGGGTGCCAGCCACCAGACCTCTGTGCAGAGGAAGGAGAGCAGAGCTCGCATGTCCAGGCAGGCAAGGGCAGTGACCCGTGCTACTCTCAGTTAAGCAAAGGCGGGCATGGGTAAAATCCACACTCCATGAAGTAGGCAAGGCCACAAGGGTAAAGGAGAGCTACTCAGGAAGCAAGTCACCATATGGCCTCCAGCCCCCTGGCCCTGTCAGAAAGCCAAGATTATAATCGCACTAACTTATTGCAAGTTAATTGAACAGCTGGGTCTTCATTGTTACCATGCAAACATTTAGCTTTAAATAGTAACTTCTCTTTCTGCTGCTTTTATTTGCATGTGCTACCTGCTAGTCTACATTTGTTCCTTCTAGACAACTGCAAAAGGACGGCCAGGGTCCGCTCCCCACGGGTCAGCGCCTCATGCGCCATGCCTCTTCTTTTGCCCCCACCCATGTGCCAAAACCTTTATTTATGGAGGTCACATCTTTACACAACCTTTCACACTGCTTTCTTTCCAAAACGCCCCTAAATTCCCATCTCCTTGACTGTGGGCAGTGCTGTAGCTGATTGCTGTCCTGGGGCCTGAGTGTGTCACCCCCTTCCCCATCCCTGCAGGCAGCTATCAGGCTGACCCAGTCCTGCTCCCCTGCTCCCTCCCCGCTGCCAGTGAGGCACAAGAACATACAGTCCTCTTCCTCTGGCACTCTGCTCACACCCAGGTCAGCTGGTCCCTCTGAATCTTTGATATCAATCCTGCAGTTATTTGTGTCTCGACCACACTATCCTCTTCTGGACCACCTTCCTGGCAAGCAAACACCCCTGCCCTCATCCTCACACATGCACTCTCTCACACTGAGACCTTTTGCAGGCCTTGTCCACGCTCATTACCTCTACTGCCTGGCTCGCATTTTTTTCATCAGCCCATTCTCAATGGCGTATATCTGAGCCAGAGGTCTCCTGGCTACTGTCCTCCTCCTCTGATGGGCAGGGAACCCACCTCTGGCTCTCCTCCAGCTCGCTGGCCACCTTTTCTCAGATCTGGGCCTGGCTTCCTTCCTTCTGCCAGCCCTGGAGAGGCCTCTTCTCTATCTACATGTCCAGCCCTGGGGCTTAAACACAACTGCCCAGCATGCTGCTGGCACTCCAGCTTCCACCCACTCCCAGCTGCTATTTATCTTATACCTCTCCAAATCCAACTGCCCCTCCACTGTGGTCTTTGGCTCTTGTTACCCTCAAGTAAGGCAGGGGAAAGCAGATGGTGAGAGAAAGGAAAGCCTAAAAGCCCAGCATTAACTGCAAAAAAGTAGATCATACTGGTTAAGCCAGAGCTAAGAAAATTTCTAAAAATTCTATGTTAATTTAATATTACCTATTACATTCCAATGATTAACACTCGTTTGCTGTAAAATTTGATTCATCTCTTGCATTTGCAGTTTTAATAAAAAAGACTTACCCTAAACAGTAACCCTGCCAAGCTCTGAGCAAATGAGTCCTTTACTTGTTTATCCTTTGGCTTCTGCATGACAGCTTCTGTTATCCTGAGTAGAATCTGCAACATCTGCTCCCTGGGCCACCCAAAGTAAAGCTCAGATTAATAATTACATCTCCAAAGAACTTTACAGGTAAGAGAAACACTTTTCGAACTTCACCAACATTGATTATCATGTTCTATTCCAAAGTATTAAAGTTCTGTATTCTACTTATATCACAAATACCACATTTTATCAAAATAAAGTTCTACAAATATGCCTCCGAAGTCCACACCAAGAGACGGGATAAGAGCTCCTACCCAGCCTGACCCCCTGCAGAAAGGATGATGAGATGGTGGTGGGGCAGTGCCAGTACCCTGGAGATGCTCACCCTGGAGAACAAACACACAGCAGTCTTCAGCTTTGCACCCATGACCCTGCTTAACTTGGAGGCCTCTCCATCTACCTTTGTCACAGAGAATGAAGCTGACTTTCTGGTCTTGGTTCTGGGGAAACCTGCAGTCTGCACCACAGCACAACTAAGGCCCAGAGTCCTGGCGCAGGCAGAGGGCTGGGAAAGGTTGCCTGGATGCCAACAGATAATGCGCTGGGACCTGGAAGGTCCTAACAGCACCTCGTGCACAACTAGGCTAGGTGGTCAAGACATCACCGTCGTGGAAGCAGAGGCTCAATGTGAAAGTTCTCTGTGGTACACACAGATCACGGAGACAGCAGTTTAGGCTGACATGGGGCACTTTTTTTGTGTACAGCCAGGGTCCTACTCCAGGGTCTTACCTACTGTCTGTTCAGTCCCTTCCTGGGCTCCATGGAGACACAGTGCCCATGGTCTGTCCTATCCCCTGAGGAGGAGGCGCTGGCTCCTGGGCAGTGTCCCATAACCACCCGCCCAGCTTTACTGCTCTGTTTATGGAGGCAAAGCCGGTGACAGGGCAGAGCAAGCTGTCCAGTACAGAGGTGCTCACTCCCAGCTCCCTTCCACTTTGCTCCCATGTCTGCTTGCACCATATGTGACACTGCATCTCACCAGTCTCTTAAGGGTACAGTGACACAGGCGTGGCCACTGTCTTGGCCCAGGGCCAGCACTCTCCTCCACTTGTTTACTTGGCCCCACATAGCCAGGGGTCCTGGAAGTGCAGGGGAGTAAGGGTGACCCCATGGCTGGTGATGCAGGCCCAGTCTGAGGAGGAGATGGGGAGAAAAGGCAGCATGGGGCCAGCCTGAGCCCAGCGGCAGCAGATGGCAGCACCCAGTGTCACCACTGCCAGCTCACAGCACTTGAGGCTTTGGATGACAGGCCAATCATTCTGTACCAGCAGCTGCACACCATCAAGTGAGCATGGTAAGGAGTCCTGACAGCTGCTGTGTCAGGACCACTGCCTGGCATCTCTCTGTCATAGCCCTGCTGTAAGCCACCATCCCACAGCCCCAGAAGCTGTACACATTGCCTGTCCCTTTGCCTGGGGCCTGGAGAGCTTCTGGGAACACAAGCTGAGTATGCAACACTAGTGCTCAGGAGGACACAGCTGCCTCTCCTGCAGCTTGTCCTGGGATGCCCCAACTCCTGCCTCCCTCTCTCTCTCACCTGACTTTTGGTTCCTGGATGCACAACCTTTGACCTTTCCCCACCATCAGGGCTTCTGCCTCTGCCACTCCTACCAGGAACATTCCTGTGTGACCTGCCCCAACACACGTCCTGGAACTCCTGGACCCTCCCCAGCACTGAATTCCTCCCCACACTTTGAACTGCCTGCAGCTTCTGTGTGCACAATGCTGCAGCTTTCCTGAGGCAGGGTCTTGTCCACTCAACTTCCCCTGCACCCTTGAGGAGGTGTGTACTGGGGGGAAAGAAAGAGGTGCATGGGGAGAGAGGAAAGGGAAGCAGAAGGACTAGAGAGGGAGGAAAGACAGCAATCATCTAGTACTAAAATACATGAAAACCTCTGTCTGAAAAGCAGGACTATACCCTTCTATAGTCTACTATTTTTATGAGTATTTACAACTATTTCTATAATTTTTCTTTTTATATTTTTACACGGAAATTTCTGAATTATTACAAACAGTGCACAATGGTTCAATTTTATATCCTAGAATCTTCACTGAAATAAGATTATCAAAAATATCAAAATGCTATTGGAAGCATGGTTTACAGAACTCAGTTCTCCAAGGAAAGGAACAATTGGTACCACTGATATGGCAGCGGTCTAAGGCACAAGCCTCTCAGCTACAAGATGCCAGCACTTCTCCTTGCCCTTGACTCCATATCATCCCTATGGCATTTAACTGTTTAAATGGTCACCTGACATTCCCACTTCAGTACTGCTTAACAGCAATGTTGGAATTTGTAGCTTCAAGCCATCATTTTGATACTTGTGGTTTGTCAGGCCCACCCTTCCATGGCCTTCAAAAGGAAAGGTTAGACTCAGTGACCTGCAGCTCCTGCCATCCAGCCTGCCTGGCTGCCTGCCTGCCCACCAAGTGCATGCAGACTCCTGGCAAAGCTTCACTCTTGCTGACTCCAGGGTGCCCAGAGGGTGGTGTGGCATGGGAACTCCATGAGGAAGGTGCTCACCCACTGGTGTGTACTGGCCCAGGGCTGGTAGCTAGGAGTCCCAGAAGGGCACTCACTTGGGACTTCTGCAGCAGGGCTGGTGGGTCACAAGACAATGGGACAGACCTGAGAGGCACCTGATGGCAGAAAGTAATGGGAAGGTGTGGGAAGCAACTATAGGCTTTTTGGTCTGCTGTTGAGAACACAGAAACAAACCAGCAGGATGGTGCGTTCATAGTTGTTATGGGAGGAGGACAGGAAACATATACTGTACTGTTTGCCTTGAGGGAAATAACTAACAGAGAAACACAAAAAGAGAAAAAGGAAGGAAGGGGGTAAAAAAATCACAGTTTTATGAAGACACTGAAGTTGCTTTGTCAAAGTGAACTTAAAGCATAAAACTGAAGCAATAAAAACCAGTTTGTAGCATTTAGTGGTAATTAACCCCTACTGGGCTTACAACGAATGACAGTATAAAATAGCACACTACTTTCCCACAGAACTGCCTGATGACATTTAAAGTGAAAAAAATCTGCTATTAAATAATATGATTACTTAGTTTGAAGGTATTTTAAAAGACAAAAATGAAAATAAATGAACTATAAAAGTATTGGGTACTTACCTTTCTCATAATTCACAGGGAACTGTTACAAAAGACTATTGTCTTATTCTTAACTTTGTAAAACCATTAAGTAAATGGAAACTTTAATATTTTAATTGCGCAAAAACAGAAACATCTGTTTTACAATATAATTTGTAACAAACTTACCATGTCTTTTTATTCATTGTAAGCTCCATTATCATATGCCTAAAAATAATCAAAACGGCCTTGCAAGCATCAACTTGCTCTTTCAAGAGCACAGGAACTTCAGCACAAGGTTCCAGCAAAAATATGTTTGCAGCATTTGTCAGAAATACCTGAAAATCAGCAATTTTACATTAAAAAAATATAGCTAAAAATATACATTGGAACAAATCTTGCTTAAAAATAGTGTCAATTTCATCAGCATGTTTAACAGGGAAACAGATGATGCAGTAAGATACAAAATCTAAGTGGATTCTTTAGAGAAAACCTGGGTTCATAAAGGTCTAGATCATTTGCTGGCTACTCTGTGCTCTGCACTGGCCCCTTATGAGCCACTATCCTCTACCAGCTGAGTGGGAAAATGAGAGGCACTGTTACCGTTGGTGTCTGGATGTCCCCCAAAGCCTCATTCTGTCATAGGTGGATTTTTCCAGAGGTGGCTGGATCTAGAGTATGTGACGCTGTGGTTGATTCGTGATGCAATGCGAGGCTCAAAGGGTGTGGATGCTGCCTGCCCTGAGTAGCCTGGATAGCATACAAGGGATAATAGAGAGATGTGGTCATCCCTTGTTGTTTTGCTGCCTTCTGCCTGCCATGGACTGTTTCTCCTCTGTGATGTCCGTCTACTGTGCCACTTTGCCTTGGAGCCAGCTGATTATGAACCTCTATAAACTGTAAGCTCAATAAACCTTTCTCCCTTTAACTTCAGGTGCCAGGTATTTTGCCTCAGCAACAAGAAAACTATCTGAGAGCCCAGCTCTCAGGCAGTAAGCTGCTGCCTCACATCACTACTCTAGAGGAGGGATATGAGATCTATAAGGATGACACCTGTGGCTGTCAGCCTCAGGTATCCTGGGCTGCTGATCTGATAAGGATGGGTCAGCTTTGTCCATCTGAAGGCAAAGACCTGTAATGGTTCCCCAAGAGCCTCACACACTCATATTGTGGGGCAGGTGGTTGGATTATGGAGGCACTTGCTGTTAGAAGGTGGGGTCAAGCAGAAGCAATGGGTCACTGAGGCCATGACCAGGAAGAGTTTACCTCTCTTCCTAACTCCTCCCTTCACTCTCTCACCCTCCTGTCTGCTATGAAGTGAGCAGCTTTTCCTCTCACATACTCTGGAACCATGCCTTCCTCCTTTGGAGCCAGCAGACTAGAGACTGAAGATGTGAGCAAAATTAACCTTTCCCCAGTTAAGGTGTGAGTCTCAGATACTGTGACCCAGTGAACAGAAAGAGACTAGGGCAAGGTACTCTTAGGTGTCCTTGTGCTCAGTTGTATAAACAGAAAGCATGTGGTAGTAAACTCCCAAAACAATGTGCAGTCTGACACACTGATTAAAATCAGCATACTTGAAAAGCAAACAGGTAAACTAAAATGTTGAAAACATTTAAAGTTCTACTTTGCAAAACTAAAAAGAGATTATGTCATAATTTTCCAGGAAAGTTTATAGACCTAGCACTTGGGGGTGGACTGGGGCTAAGGCAGAAGGATCACTGTAAGTTTGAGACCGACCTGGGCTACACAGTGAGTTCAAAGCCAGCCTGTTATTACAGAATGAGAGCTTGTCTCAAAATACCTAAAAATATAAATAAATAATTCTCCAGGAGGGAAAAAAAAAACAACTACAATAGCTGACTGCATCAACGGTTAAGAATTTATATCCTTTGAGTATGAAAAAATGTAAAATATTTTTTAACTAAAGAGTTACAGCAGTTGCAGTGTAGTTTCAGAGATGATATACTAAAAAGGAGTAATACAAGTGATATCCTGAAGTATAGATCCTTTTAATTTAATCTATTTTGGCTTCTTCCATTTGAAACTTTTGTACATTCCCAGGAAAAAGAAAGTAGTCTTTGCTTTTTGTACTTTTACTTTTAATACAACAAGAAATTGCCAAATGCATGAATATTTATTACCTTACTGGTGTTAGGCAAAACAAAACAAAATTAGCTTGTCCAAACTGTCCTCATCAAAACAAACACAACAGAGTGTTACTGCATCAAACCTCCATTGGCCCCTTTTCCTATACACCAAGGAGAGGACCAAGGAATTGCACATATAAGGGGAAAAGCCATTTAAATCCACAATAAATGCTTTTCAAAACTGCAGAGCTGTCTTATGGTGGCAATCCACACAGAAGGGCAGTGCCATGGATGGAAAAGGCAGGGACCCCTCCAAGCACTTCTGTGACAGGGACACAGGCCCCACTTAAAAGTGGCACCAAGTAAAACCATCTGAATTTAAAAGTTAATTTCAAATTACCTGATGATTTTTAAAACGAGAAAGTTCATGAGTGCGGTTTAGTAAAATGCTCATCAGCTTAAAAGCCAAAAGATACCAGTATAATGAAGCCATCACCAGACAGGGACAGAAGCCTGGTATCACTGAAAACCGAGGGGCATGTGGGTCATGCCCAGCTCTCCCAGATCCTCACCTGGCTTCTACATGTGAGGCCTGCAGGGACACAGCTGCACCCTCAGAGGCGGGCTGGGGTAGGGCCAGCAAGCAAGGAGTGAGAGGTGCCCTGTTTTACTTCTGTTGTTAACAAACCTTTGTGATGTGGGGCCAGACAGGGAACCACCCACCCCTCGGTTTCCACTAAAAGCACGAGATCTAGAGAGGTGAAGCAGTGAGCCAAAGCTGCTCCTTGCAATGCTTCACATGCTATAGATTCTATTTTACCTGTTAATTCAGACAAACACCTCAAAACTACCACATCAGTCATTGTTCATCTGAAACACAGACGACTTTAAAGAGCAATATTGCTTATGTGGTTATATGATCACCAAGTTTATCTTGCAAATCAGAATCCAAATAGCTACTTGTATGTGCTTAGAAGGAGTTTTTGAGATTTAAATCCTAGACATTTTCAATTCACTGTATAATACTCCCTCTTCAAAAAATGGCAACCAGTTCTTACATCTTATTTAACTAGAAAATAATTCTTCCTGACAGGTGGTAAATTAGAAAGAAACCTCCGAAAGTGATGATAACTATCTCTTCCGCAGGAGTAAAGAAGACAACTCCAAACACACCTGCAGCACGGCCTGGGCCCCGGCCTTCACACTGGTGCTGTCCTCCTCGGCCACACACCCTCTGCTCATGGCGCTTGTGAAGGAATACGTGCGCCCCCAGCTGGAAGTCCGCTTGTGACCGGAACCGTCTGACGAGGCCTTCAGAAAACAACAATCTGTTAATGACACGGCAAGAAGTGTGTGTTTGCCTGCTGAACTCCTACGCTGGCAAAGCTCCACACAGGTATCTCCTGTCTGCTCACCACTCTACCTCCACCACTACAGGCTGTGGGTGTTGCAGGACGGGACCAGGAGTGTTTGATCCCTGGGGAGCATGGAACAGGGCCAGACACACATGGAGCCCATACTTACCCTTGTGCATTTTTGACTTCATGATTGACCTTTAAAATAACTTCACCAATATTGAAAGGTCAAAATTATGGAATTAATAGATATACAGTGGAAAGGAGCTGCTAGCTTTAGTCCTTTCAAATGTTTAAACCCAGTTGCTTACGATAGAGTCCAATGCACAAGGAAAGTTGGCCCAAGCAGTCTACATTTAGTTTCTTCTAATGCTATTTATTTAAAAACAAGTCAAAGAGAAGGCAGTGTCTTTTGAGTCTTCTCACACACAGATGTGTAAGTCTGGTGGTTTATGAAACATCTCTCTGTGACAGTGATAATCACAGCTGTTGCGTGCATGTGGTCCTGGGTTTAGGAGATGGCATCTTTCTGACACAGGTCCCACTGAAGTCAGCAATTGCAGAACCCTAACAAGGCTAAGCGAAGCTCTGCCTGGCCACATCCACACAGGGGGCCTTGATCACGCAGGCAGACTGAGCTACAACACACACTCAACTCAAAGGGCAAGAGAGGGGTTACCTCCTTTGCATCAGTCTCTGAAACGTCTAGTTTTTCAGCGTCTTCTTGAACGGTATCATTTTTATCCGGTTCCTCCATGAACACAGGCTTTTCCTGGAGAATCCATTTTCTGTACACCTGAACCACTTTCCTAGTTACAGCTATCTCACAGGAAGGCAACAGAAATGCCTGAAAGGAGAAGGAAACTCCTTTAACACACACACGCTTAGGCCGCAGAGCTGACACTTGCAATGACACTTCACTGACTTCCGAAATACAGAGGTCACAAAAGCACTGCACAAGGCCATATGTCTTCAAGTACACCATGCAGCCAAAGAGAAATGATGTTTCTTTAACTAGGCCAGAAAACATGACATGATTTGAAAATTATGTTCTGCACAATTTTTCTTCAAAAATCATCAAGCTTATACTTACACATGTATTTTAATTGTCTATATGAAAGAATTGTAAGGGCACATCTTGGCACTTGCCCCAGAGAATCCAAAACTGCTTGTGAGAAAAAAGATGCACTGCCACCCCCTGGGCCCAGCTGCACTGGGCTCACCTCAACCCCAGTTCCATGGCATCACGTGGCAGGAAAAGCTGGCAATTGCTCTAAGTCAGGGTTTTGCTAAGTAATTTTTCCTTAGTTTTCCTTTACCTTTCATTTATTTTCCTTCCCTCTTTCACTTATTCCTTCTTCCTTCCTTCCCTTCCTCCCTTTCCCTCTGCATCCCTCTCTGCCTTCCTCCCTTCCTTTTGACACAGCTTTCAATGTGTATCAGATACCACCAACGACAGGCACCAATGTTAACTGGAGCACTGGCCACTGGTCACCTGCCATATTGTGGGTATTTGTAGAAACTTTATTTTACCATCAAGTAACAACCTACATATTTGTACACACAACTTTTCACATACTATGATAATATCCCAAAAATATAAACAAGAACTTAAAGGGGAGATGCATTTGGCTTTTGCTTTCTAGGTTTAAGGGCTACTTCTGTGTATGAAGTGGGCAAAGGATAGGCACTCTGTATTCACGATGCTGTAATGCTTCAGCCAAGGACACTGAGCCCTGGGGCACAGGAGGGAAGGTTCTACAGTGAACACCCACACACTCATACCCTTGACTGGACCAGGAGTGTTTGTTTTATTTGCCTTATCACATATTTATCTGTCAAGCTTCCTTCAATCCACTTTTAGTTTTAATTCATTTTAAAAACTACAAACATTAGCACCCTTTATCCATAAATATTTCAGCAAACAAATCACTGGCTGGAGTCTAAAACTTATTTATGGTACTTTATTCAGGTAAAATTTAAAACAAAGAAATCCAAAAGTCTTAAAGAAACCTCCATTGGACCAGTTTTGACAAATGTAGAAAACTATAAATTTAATTTAAAGGCATACAGACAGAAATAAAAGTCTACTCTAGAGAAAAATAAAATTGTGGCCAGCTGTCGTGGTGTGTGCCTGTAGTCCTGGTACACTGGGAGCCTGAGGTAGGAGTACCTCAAATTCAAGTACAGCTTAGGCAACTTCATAAATCACAAAGGCCCTATCACAAAATACAAGGCTGGGGGTGGAGATCCTGTATCTAATCCCTAGTACCACTAAAACAGTTAGTTAATTAATTAAAATAAAACCAAACTTGTTTGTACAGTCCAGTTAATATGATATATAACATATTAATTTAAAAGTAAGAAATAAGAAAAGTCAATTTGACCAAAACCATGAATTAAAAAAAAACAGCTAACAGGATAAACACTGGACCATATAGGTAATGACAATATCAAAAACTAAGTACATCAAATTTTTAAAAATACAAATTAGCTTACCCCATGGACCTAGGGGCTGCTGGAATCACTGGCCTCACCCCTCTCCTCACTCCTTAGACCTAGGGGTCCAGTGGGATCGCTGGTCTCCCCTCTTACTTGCCCCATAACCTCAGAGACTAGCAGAATTGAAGCCACCCTCCTCTCCTACCCAAAAGACCAAAGCAGCCTACAGACGATTAGTAACTCCTTCCACCACCTACAGAACCTTGGTGGGCTGGTGGAAGCCTCAGCAACCCCTCACCCACACAGAGGACCTCAGTGGGCTTGTGACAGTGTGGTGAGTTTCCCCCACGAATAGAGGACTTCAATGGGTAAACAGGAGCAGCAGTGAGCTCACTCCCAGTTGTAGAACCTTAGTGAGTTTAGCAAGAGTGTGGGTGAGTCTTCTTCCATAGAGAGAACACCAGGTGGGTTGAGAAGAATGCCAACAAGGCCTCCCCCAACCTGGAGGAAATCAAAAAGGCACATGAGACACACAGTGACACAGTAGGGTCCCAGCTGAGGTGCACTCTATAGCCAGGTAGATCTGGCTACCTGGAACAGTCTGAAGTCATAGTAACAACAGGAACTAAGGGTTGACTTATACCAATACTCCTAGGCTAGTTACCTAGGAAGAATGTAGAACTCACCCAACAGGCCTTTTCAGGAGGAATTCAAGTGACTGGCCCCTCCCCTTCATTGCAGGACCCAGTGACTAGACAAACATGCATGAAACAAATTCAAAGCGATATTCAGGAAATAAAAATTTCTATTGAAAGCTGACAAAACTGTTTGAATGAAGTTGAGGGTAGAATTTCAGACCTTGAGGACAGGTTCACAGCTAGCAATCATGAAAGGAAAGAACTTTTAAAAATAGCAAGACAATAAATAAATAAATAAATAAATACATAAATGTAACAAGACAGCATGAAATGACAATTCAATAGCTTCAAGACGATGCAAAGAGAAACAATATAAGGCTAACAGGCATCAATGAAGATGCAGGAGTCAATGCAAATGACATTAGTAAACTATTTGCAAAAGTAATAGCAGAAAATTTCCCAAACATGGGAAAAGAATCAGATATACAGATAAGTGAGGCACACAGAATACCAAACAGTCATAACCAAAATAAATCTATACACAGACATATAATAATAATTAGGATTCCAGAAATCTAGCATAAAAACAATACTAACAGCTATTAGATAAAAGACACAACTCACCTATCAAGGAAAGCCCATTAAAATCATGGCAGACTTTTCAGCACAAACCCTCAAGTCAAGATAAGCTTGGACAAATTGTTTCAAGCCCTGAAAGAAAACAACTTTCAACCTAGATTGATGTACCCTGAAAAACATTCTTTGAAAATTCATGGAGAAATAAGATACTTCCACCACAAAGAACTAAAGACATTCATACCCACCAAACCAAGCCTAGAAAGAGTACTAAAAGACATACTAGATAGAGATAAAAATGACTACAATTTCCAGAACAACAACAGAAAGAAACCACCAGACAAGGCAAGCAATTAAACAAGGGGGAAAAGCAGGAAACCAACAACAGTAAAATAACATGACAAAGCTGAGCCATTGCATATCAGTTACATCCATCAATATAAATGGACTCAATTCACCAATTAAAAGAAATAGGTTGACAAAATGGATCAAGAAACAGGATCCAACAGTATGCTGTATATAGGAAACACATCTGACTCAAAAGGAAATTCACAGACTAAAAGTTCAAGCATGGAAAACAATATTCCATGCAAAATGAAGCCAGAAAAAAGCAGCAGTAGCCACTCTGTTTGCAGACAATGTGAACTTCAAACCAAAAATGATCAAAAGAGATAAAGAAGGTTGCTACACACTTGTTGGTGGAAATATTCAAGAGAAAGAGCTAACAATCATAAATACATATGCACCAAATACAGGAGCATGCAACTATATAAGACAAATACTAATAGACATGAAAAACCAAATATGTAATAACACAATTGTAACAGGGGACCTTAATACCCAACTACCACAAAGAGATAGATCAACTAGACAAAAATGGGCAAAGAAATAACAAAACTGAATCAAACCTGTGAACAAATGGACTTAGTGTATGCTTACAGAGTGTTCCACCCAACCACATTGGAATACATTCTTCTCAGCTATATGGGACATTCTCTAAAATGTATCATATATAAGCCCATAGAACATTTTTAAGTAAATGCAAAGAGACTGAAATTATCCCATGCATATTACTTGACCATAGTGCATTAAAATTGGAAATTAATGGCAAAAGAAACTAAAACCTACATAAACACATGGAAATTAAATAACAACCTCTTGAACAACCAATGGGTTCCAGGTAAAATTACAAAGAAATTAAATAATACCTACAATTCAACGAAAACACAGATACAACATACCAAAACCTGTGGGATGCAATGAAAGCAGTCCTAAGAGGAAAATATATGGCAATGTATTCTCACATCAGGAAAACAGAACAAGCACACAGAAGCAACCTAATGCTGCACAAGCTTCTAGAAAAATAAGAGCAAGTCAAGTCCAAAGCCTATAGAAGAGAGGAAATTGTAAAGATCAGAGCAGAAATTAATGGAATTGAGACTAACAAAAATACAAAAAATTAATGAATCAAAAAGCTGGTTCTTTGAGAGAATAAACAAAATTGATAAGCCTCTAGCCAACCTTATCAAGTAAAAGAAAGAAAAAACTCAAATTCATGCAATAAGGAATGAAAAGGATGAAATTACTACAGATCTCATAGAAATTCAGAAGATCATGAATGCCTACTTTGAAAACCTTTACTCACATGAGCTGGAAAACACAGAGGAAATGGACAGATTTCTAAAAACATATGAATTACCAAAGCTGAATCAAGAAGATATGACAATTTTGAATAACCCAATATCAGCTACTGAAATTGAAAATGTGATTTAAAACGTACCAACAAAGAAAAGCCCTGGTCTTGATGGATTCATGGCTGAATTCTATAAGAAATTTAGAGAAGATTTAATGCCCACACTCCTCTAACTTTTCTATGGAATTGAAAGGAAAGCAATTTTTCCTAACTCATTCTTGGAGGCAAGTATTACTTTGATACCAAAATCAGAGAAGGACCCAACCAAAAAGGCCAATCTCCCTAATGAACATCAATGCAAAAATTCTCAATAAAATACTGGTAAATAGAATGCAGCAAATCATCAAGAAGATTATACATCATGACCAAGTGGATTTATACCAGGAATGCAGGGATAGTTTAACATACACAAGTCAATAAATATAATACACCACATCAACAGAGCCAAAGACAAAAAAATCACATTATCATCTCAATAGACACAGAAAAAGCTTTTAATAAAGTCCAACACTTGTTCATGATAAAAACCTTACAAAAACCTGAACTAGATGGTATCTAGCTCAATCTGATAAAAGTCATCTATGGCAAACCAAAAGCCAACATTATACTACATGGTGAAAAACTGAAAGTTTTCACTCTAAAGCTAGGAATAAGACAAGGATGTCCACCATCACCACTGTTCATCAATATAGTCCTGGAAACACTAGCTAGAGCAATTAGACAAAAGAGAGAAATGAAAGGAAGAAGGATCAGAAAGGAAGAAGTTAAATTATCATTATTTGCAGACGACATGATACTCTACACAGACGATCCCAAAAAACTCTTTTCAAAAGGCTAGTTAATAAGCACATTCATCAATGTAGATGGATACAAAGTCAACACTCAAAAATCAGTAACATTCCTGTACACTAACAGCAACTCACTTAGAGAGAAATTATGGAAATGACACCTTTCACAATAGCATCCAAAACAATGAAATACTTAGGAACCCACCTAATAAAGGTTGTAAAACCTATGTGTTGAAAATTATAGTACTCTTAAAAAGGAGACTGAAGAGAATATCAGAAAGTGGAAAGATCTCCTTTGCCTTTGGTTAGGAAAAACGAACATTGTGAAAATGGTCATACTCCCAAAACTGTTATACATATTTAGTGAAATTCCAATCAAAAGTCATTAACATACCTTACACGTCTACAGAAAACATTCCTAAAATTCATTTGGCAACACACGATACCTAGAGAATAGCAAAGGCAATCCTAGGCAACAAAAGCAAGGCAGGAGGCATCACAATTACACTACAAAGCTACAGTGATAAAACCAGCATGGAACTGGCAAAATAAATAAAATAAATAAACAAAACCTGACCTGAAATCAGTGGAACTGATTAAAAGATGCAGACAGAATTACAAATACACTTATCTACCTTGTCTTTGACAAAAGGGCTAAACACATTCACTGGAAGAAAGACAGCCTCTTTAATAAACAGTGCTGGAAAAATTGGCTTTCCACATGCCGAAGACTGAAACTAGACCTATGTGTATCATCATGCACTAAAGTCAAAATGGATCAAAGATTTAAATATTAAAACAGAAACACTAAATCTACTGGAAGACAAGGTAGATAGAAATTTTGGAGACACAGGGCTAGGCAAAGAGTTCATGAAAAAAACCCGAACTGTACAAGAACTTGAAAGAATCAATAACTGGCTTCTCTTCTTATTAAAAAGTTTTTGTACTTCAAAAGAAATCACCAATACAGTGAAGAAAAAACCCACAGAATGGGAAAGAATTTTAGCTACCTGTCCCTCAAAAAAAGGATTTATTCTAGAACATATAAAGAATTGAAAAACATCAGGCCCCCAAATTCAAAGACCCAATCCAAAAGTGGGCATCTGAAATGAACATGCACTTCTCAGATGAAGAAAATACAAATGGCAAATAAATACATGAAGGCATGCTCAACCTCACTGGACACTTGAGAAATGCAAATTAAAACAACATTGATATTCCATCTCACTCCAGAAAGAATGGCTATCATCAACAAATCAACTGATACCAAATGTTGATGGGGTTGTGGGGAGAAAGGAACCCTTCTCCACTGTGATGGAATATAGACTGATGCAATCTCTGTGAAAATCAATGTAGAGATTCCTCAAAAAACTAGGATTCGAAGTCCCATGGAAGCCAGCTATTCCTCTTCTGGGTATTTTCCCACAAAAATTGAAAATACTGTGTCACAAGAGATATATGTGCACCCATGTTTGTAGCAGCACAATTTGTAATAGCTAAATCTTAGAAACAACCCAAATGCCCATCAACTGCAGAATGGATAAAAAAGATGGGGTATTTGTATGCAATGGAATATTACTCAGCTATAAAAAGGATAATTTTAAGGCTCTATAGGTAAATGGAGGCAACTTGAGACCATACTCATAAGTGAAATGAATCAAATTAACGTTTATAAATATTGTATTGTCTCTCTAGTATAAAAAATAATAAAAAACTAAATTCTGAAAGAGTAATAAGATCCAAGCATGTGGCTTACTTTCTGAATACCTTCATTTAAATTAAAAAAGAAACTGACACGAAGGAAATCAGATGTTTCCTTCTCTACCAATAAAACTTCACACTGACAAGCAAGGGCTAGCAAAGGCTGGGTGGAAGCCAGCAGAGGTATAGCTGTGGCAGGGAACAGAACAGAGCACCTGCACAGCAGCACGCGTGTGAGGCTAGGCAGCACTGCAGGGCTGGCCAGGGGGCCAAAGACTTTCTGTGCATCTTGACTGTTCCCACTGGATGTACTGTGTGCCCTCCCCAGCGTGGTGATTGCATTGGCCTGAGGCACTGTTCAGTGACCTGGAGAACAGCACAGCCCTGGCTATAGGCCATGATGTCCCTAGCTGGAGCTTCAATCTGATCCCGTCGGTCTCCCACCCTCCCAGTGCCTTCCCACCCCTCGACCTCCATGTAGTTCTACTAGAAAAATGCCTCGGCCTCAGCTCCTTTCTTGTGATCCTCCTCCCACTCCCCATCTTTCTGCTGATCATAAATGGTGTTATCGAATGGGTTCAGCGTGGCTTTTGTGTGAGAAGCACCTGGGACCTGTGATGCTAGGTGCCCAAGATGCTGGGCACTCAAGATAGCTTTCTGTCCACCTACCTGAGGCTGGTTTGGTATCGAAACATAAAAGTATTTGTTGAATTTTCCTTCCTTGTGTAAGAATTTTTTCAAAAATAAAACAAACAACAAAATCACAAAAAATACTTTTTGTGGAACACAAAAGTCCATATGATAAATTAAAAGTAGAAGTAGAAGGCTCACTCAGTTATTTAATCCCAGAGTGTGGTGTCTTTCTTGGAGTATTGTGAATAAAAGAATGTGGAAAGACCCCCGGCTCATGCGCAACACAGGCTGTCCCCTAGCGCCCTGGCAGTGCTACAAACTATGGGGGGGGGGGGAGCCATCGTTCTCTCTCCCTCTCTCCCAGGCGCAGTTGAGGTGAGTGAAGATCCTCCTCTGTGCCAAGCCCGTCAGTCACTACATCCCACACTTCCAGGGCTCAGAGCAAGGGTGCAGCAATCAGAAGCTTCCAAAGCCACAAGCCCCAATCAACTTTGTTTCTCTTCATGCTGACCAATCTCAGTAATTTGTTAGAGTAATGAAAAGCTCTCTAATGCAGACATGGACAAACATCTCTTCAATTTCATGTATATGCAACACGTATGCGCGCACGCACACACACACACTCTCTCTCTCTCTCTCTCTCACCTGGCGAAATATTTCATTCACAAAATTGACATAACCACGTGTGGACAGGAGGATCCGCTGCACCATTCCATACACTGTTCGGTGCTCCTCCTCGATGCTGCAGAGGCTGGAGCTGCTGAGCCTCCGCTCAGACAGGGTGCTGCTGTTGGAGTGGTCCATGTCTTGCTCTGAGGGCCGGTTGCCATCCAGTTCTGCCACCCGCTCAGGCGCTGTACCACCACCAACATTCTGCAAGAGGTCACACTTCTGCACTTCTGCTCACGAGCACCTCAAAAGCCTAGGACTTCCCTCTTCTTTGGGTCTTGTGGGGGTTTTTGTTGTTGTTTTTTCTTTTGTGTGGGGATTGAACCTAAGGCCTCCACATGCTGAGTAAGTGCTCACCCAAAAAGCCATACCTGCACCCCAGGTCTGGCCTGTTTTAAAGCACTCTGCCCATCATCAACCTTCCCAAGCTCACTCACAGCCTGTACTCTCCAGGCCTAAACCTGGTCATCAACTCCTTCCCTGGCTCAGTTATTTTCACAGAAAAGCTACAGTCATTTCAGAGAAGGGGACTGTGAAATTAATTACTCCAAAATTTAATTTGCATTTGTGAAATCTCAGTATAAATCAATGTGCAAATACACGTGTGTTACCATCAATGAGATCTCTGCACATCTGCATTTACTCTGGGGTCATGGGGATATAAAAATGTGGAGACCCGAAGGACGCAAAGCCTACGTGGCACCCTGCCATGCAGGTCTCTACTGGTGTTTCATGAGGAGAATCTGGATCTGGGCTTCGTCCTCATTCTCAAGTGAAACTAACCAAAAGGCTTTGGGAGTAAAAGAAATAAAGTAACTGATGCAGTGACTCACAAAGCTTAATGCTGGTCTCTGCTCTCATTTCTCTACACAATTAAGGTTTCTTCAAATAATACATGTAAAATCCTGCTTCCGTTTTACTTTTTAGTGTCAGAAATATATTACACAAGTATCACCATATTTTATCCACTCCGACTATTTTTTACAAGATGTGATAAGATATGGGCAGTACAAAACAGTAATTTTAGTGACCACCAAGACGTTATAAAAACAAAACAGATATCCCATCACAATCCCTAGGGAAAATTAATGGAAGGTCCTACTTGTAATAATGTTCCTACTCTTGCCTTAGTGACTAAGCCTGTGTGGCTTATCAAAGGTGCTGTCACACTGTGAGACATGCTGCCCTGTAGAATCCATTTCATCTCTTTGATGGATCTACTGTCTTCCACAGAAAATGTAAGTGTACTCATTTTATCCTTCTTTATCTGGAGATTCAGCCAAAACAACTGCAGGTTGGGATTAAGTATGGTACAAAAAAGAAGGCCCAGACAGATGTCAAAATCAGGCAAGTCATTCCTACTTCACATATTTAAATTTAAGTGTTACTCCACACAGGATGAGGCTGGATGGTGCTGCAGTGGCTTGTGGCTCAATAACCTGTGACTTCTGGGCTGGCAGCTCCCATTTTCTCTGTGGGAGAAATGAAAACAGCCTGCACATGTGTAGCAAATTAAAGACGGAACCAATTCTCAGGCCTCTTTCTGGAGCAAGGTGTGAAACTGTATCCCAGCCTGAGTGCAGACGCATCTGCACTACTATCATCTGTGCTCTGTGGTCCCTTTCCTCTGCTCTGTGTGGGTTGTGCCTGTTCAGGCCTATGCCCAACAGGCTAATGGTCAGCATTTCCCATGCGAGGCCCACAGCAGCCATGTGATGTGATGGCCTGGAAAGGAGCCCTAGCTGGGCCAGCCTCCTTCCTGACAGCCACTGGAAGAGGGGCACAAGTGAAGCCATCTTGGATCCCCCACCCCAAGGGATGCCAGCTAAAGACCACTACGATGTGACCTCAGATGATGCTGCATGTCACACAACATAAGGAAAGCCAAACCCAATGCTTTCTTTCCTTCTAGGGACCCAATCACAACCTCCTGACCTGATGACCCATTCCCTCCTTCTGATGCCACAGCACACTAGGTAGCAAAAGCCCTACCATCACTGCTGCCTGTGGTCTCTGGAGGGCCTCCAGGTGCTGGTGAAAAGCAAGAAGCCAGACCCCTGTGCTCTGGCTCAGAGGTAGCTATACTCAAATGGAGATGGTGGGGCTACCAGAAACAGCAACAACAAACAACAAAAATGGAGGTGTGAGATGGCTTCACTTGTGCCCCTCTTCCAGTGGCTGTGAGAGGACAGCAAAAAGAGGCAGTGCACACAGCCACCTCTCACAGAAGCCCTTGCTGAGGTCAATGGGTAGTGGCAATGCCAGCAGTGCACAGCCAGTGCTGCTGCCACATACCCTCTGAGGTCAGTGTCACCGACAGGGCAGGGCAGCGATGCCATCTTTAGGATCAGTGGCACCACCTGCCAACCATAATGGAGAAGCAATCGCCTTGAGTAGTGTTAGTGTATGTTAAGTGTTCTGAGATTTACCAAAGAGAAGGAACACATACCTGGATGATTTTAGGCAACACATCAACTCCATTTTTAGTGTTCTGTGTTGCAGTTAAATACTTTTTTTCCAGAAAGAAAGTTACTATCCACTTAATAAAAACCACACGAGCTGCCATGTATGGAATTTTTGTGCTGTAAAAGCTCTCACTATCTCGAGTTGTAGTAACATACAGGGGCTTTGGTCTCCATTGGGGGATGTCTGGGAAAAAACAAGAATAAACAAGTGATTAGGTCAGTGACTCTTAACACTGTGATGCAGCCCAAGCAGTGTTTCAGTTTCCACTGAAGTAAACATACATTGATCCTCTGAATAGCAAACTAAGAAAGAAGACCCAGAAACGTTTACAAAATAGCATCTCTTGGTAGTTTGTTTCTGCTGGACTCATAATGTAACCAAAAAGAGGAGGCTGCCACTGATTACATATAGCTGTGGGAAAACTAGGCCAGCAGCTTTTACATGAAACTGTAACAGTGAAGATCTCTTCATATACACTAATCCTAACTTAACCTTTATTTTATGACTGGAACAAATATAAAAGTATACTTGAAGTTTAAAGAAACATTTTCGGTATCATAATATCTAAAGCTACAATGATTAAATTCACTGAACATTAGTTTTATATCCTTTTCCCTTAAGATGACTCCAAGGAAATAAAATCAACATAGTCTATACTGTCTAGAATTCAGAAGTCATGTTTCATCAGTGAGATCCCAGATGCCACCTTGCCAAAGAATTAGCAAGGAGGTCTATTTTTAATTCCTTAAATTCCACCATCAGTATGAAAACTTCATGGAATTGAGTTTGCAATGTTACCTGCCATACGTCCAACTCTCTATTGTAATTAATTTTTGTATGCCTGGAGTATACAAAATTCTCAATAAATAACTTTTAACTGAGTAATATAACAATTTACTGTGTTTTTAAAATGGATACACTATCTACAAAATCAGAAAAAAAAATTTTAAATATCCACATAATCAGCTTAAAAATATACATTCCAGCAACCTTAAAAGTCAGTACTTCTATATCTTTCAAAATGCATCAGGCATCAGCTATTCTCCTGGCCTCTGTGTGTGTGTCCAAATGTGCATGCATGCGTGTGTAAGCATATGTCTGTATCTGTGCATGTGTGTGCACGTGTGTCCACGTGTGCACAAGCATGTGTCCATGTGTGTGCACATGGGTATGTGCATACATGTGTGTACATCTGTGTGACTGAGTATGCATTTGTGCAGATGCATGCTTGTTTTCATGTGTGCATGTGTGTGCATATACACACTGCAAGGACATCTACTGAATGAGCTGGCCAAGTGACCCAAGTGACTTTGTCCCTTGACCTTTCCCTTCCAAAATGTCCTTAATGTTTCATTTGAACTAATTTTATCTGCTTTAGATAACAGGGAGAAGATTGGGCTCCTACTTTGTTTATATCAACTCTACAGGAGTTCTTCTGCTATGAATCTTCATTTCTTTTTGTTTTAGTCTGAGTTTTTTTGAGGCAGGGTCTCGCTATGCAGTTCAGGGCTAAGTGTGGACTCACTGGATAGCCCAGGCTAGCCTTGAACTTGCAACAATCCTCCTGCCTCAGCTTCCTGAATGCTGGGATTACAGGCATGTGCCACCATGCCCAGAAAATCCTCATTCCCTAGAAAAGGAAAACCTGAAGAGCCAAGTTAGAAATGCCTTTTGTATATGTAAATACAATTATACCAAAACTATGATATATTTTAAGTGATTTCTGAGTATATAAGCCATGGCTTCCTTTTATAAAATGGTGAGATCCATCTCAGTGGACACACAGAATTAAAAGCACCTGCCTTGCAAGCAGGCGGTCCCTTATTAGGGAACATTAGGCCTCTTGCAATACAGCCACCACCAATACAAGAACAAAGTGAGTATCAGACTTTAAAATACTACGAAAGACACCATATGGCTTTCCTGGGGATGTCACCTACATACAGTCTAGACAGTACTTACCAAGTACAGGTTTGTAGATGTTTGTTAACTTAGTAAATGGTGGAAATAAATGAGGAAGATAATACTTTCGAAACAATGTAAAAAGAAATTTAAAACCAGTATCTTGATTTTCCTTATTCTTCCACTCCAAGCTTGCAGCCTTTGGATAATATGTGGAAAAAAACATATGTACATTTATACTTCAAATTAACATATATGAAAATGAAATGCTATTATGATTAAAATTTCTATCCTAAGCTTCTAAAAATGACAAATAATATTGACAATCATATAATAAAATGATATTTTAACAAAGCTCAAAAGATGATAGGAATGGATTTTTCAAAAGGAATATGGTATTGTATATTTTTAAATTTGCTCTACTATATAATGTTTTTCCCATGTTCTTTGTAATGATTAAACATTCCTTGTGTTTTAAAAAAAAATTTAATCAGAAAAAATAAGTTACTTTTTTCTCTTAATTCCAAAAATGCCATTTATAAATAAAGACGAGTGAGAGAAGTCCTCTTCCTCCAGTGTTATTCTTTAAATTGTGGGTCTCAGGCATCATGTCCAGCAATGAGAAAGCTAATATAGGAGGTTCACAGTGAGCATGCAAACCTCTAATCTACATCAATGCCATCTTGCTAGACAGAGGGGACACGTGACTTATGTGGGGTCACACAACTTCTGAGTGCCACATCCAGAGTGGGAACCCACACATTCAAGTTCTGGATGTTCTGGGCTGACTCCTGGGACAAATGGGATGCCCAATCAACTCTGATCTGGCAGCATTGGAGAGGCTGGGGAATAGGAGTAGAGCCTCTACAAGCAGTGGAATTCCCTCAGGGGGCTCTCGGGAATTTGAAGTCCCAATCCTAGTGCTGGCTAAGCAAATGGGGAAAGGCAAGTTTCCCAACAAGACTCAGTAGTCAGAATGAGGCCAAGCACTGAACCTTGGCAGTGAAAAGCATAGCTCCCCAAAGAAAAGTGAAATCTGGAATGGAGAGAGAGAGAGACAGGGAGGGAGGGAAGGAAGGAGGGAGGAGGAAAAAAGTGGGAAGAAGGTAGGGAGGCAGAGAGACACAGAGACACAGAGAAAGACAAAGAGATGGACTAGAAAAAAATCACAAGAAAATCCAACAAAGGAGGCGTGGTCAAGTAAATCACCTCGAAGAATGAGTAGAGCAAAATATGAAGTGTGCCTTCTCCAGACAAACCCCCAGACCCAACATGGCCCAGGGCCTAGTGCAGGAATGCTAGGCAAGGAAGCAGGTATGGCAAAGAGAAGATGGCTTAGGCTTCACCTCAGCTAGGAGGTGAAGGACAGGGAGGAGACCCACCTGACCCCCAAGAGGGTGTGAGGGTTAGACAAGTGTTGGAAGAGCATGCCCTAACTTTGCTGACATTAAGAATTTAGACCCAGTGACAGGAATCACCTGGTAACAACACAAAACAGTGGATTCGGTGTCACATGCAGACACTGATGAACTGAGAGCAGACCATGTGGCCAAGCTGGCTGTGTTCAGGGGTAGAGGCCTGCCTGCCAGCTCCTGGGCCACTTTTCATCGTGGGAAGACAGGGCTGCCTCACCTTGCCCTATCCTGCTGGCAAGGGGCCAGGATGGCATAAAGAAGGAGACGTAGTGTAAGCACACTGGTATAAAACAATGCATGCTTGGTCTTGCCAGTGTGACCTACAAAGGTGCCCACTCTGAGTCTGCACATCACCTGCAATCACCTCAAAGGAAAAATACAGAGACACAGAAGAAAGAAGGCAGCATTTTCCCCTCTCGCCTAGGAGCCAGTCCTTTCCTGAAACAGCTAGCTTTTCCTCTGACCTGAATGACCATATACTTCAACAGTATCTGAAGGAAAAAGCAGGTTTGGTCCTCAGCGGTCTTCTCCCCTGAGATGGCTGGCAGGAGTGGGGCGATTTCTTCTGGATAGATCTTTGCTGCAGGTTAGAAAATAAGAAGAGCTCTTTCACCAAAGTTCAAATTAAACTCAGGGTTTTAAAGAACAGTCTCTGAAGATACAGGGCCACCCCACCGAAGGTCACACCAGCCCCAAGCCAGTGTGTGTGAAAAGCCCAGAGCACCACCGAGGCTCTTGTTGGCTGCCCCTTCCCTTGCAAATCCTGCTTCTGCCAGCTGAGACCAAATGCCAGCTACAACAATAACATGATGTGCAGCAGCAAACCATGGCCCACAGGAGGCTACATGAAGACACAGCCGGGCATACAAATGGCCTGATGAGGCCGCTGTTGTCCTGCTACAAATGCTGCCTGGCCTGAACAGCTGGTAAATAAGGACAGACGCCCACTTCTGAAAGGGGCCACTGAACTGAGGACAGCAGCAGCAGTGCTGATGGCACGCTGACACCTTAGCAGAAGGCACAGAACACTCAGACAGACCATATGCCTGCTTCCTGCTACTCCAAGGTCTGTCCTTCCCTGCCATTCCTGCTTCCAGTACTTTGGTAAATTCCTCCTGCCTTCATTTCATATCAGATAGTTCCCAAGTCTGCAGAGCCCAATGTCTATAAGAATCTAATGGAAATGAAGGGAATAATTCCTCTCCAGACCATACCAGGATTTCTATTTGAGAAAATGGAAATTTCAGGAATTCCTGGCTGAAGGCCGAGAGTGGCTTCCCCATGAGCCCTGTACATGCTGCTTACCGTCAGCTATGCTAGGGCTGGGGTTGATGAGGGTCTCCAGCGTGCAGGGACCCCTAGAGGACAGGACCGCTGGGAAACCAGGCACGAGGCAAGCAAAAATCAGCACCTGCTCTTCTGTACAGTTTGTCTGAAGTGCTTGAAGCCACAAAAGAAACAGCCTGATCCCTTCACATCTTATCTAAAAACAAAATGAAAATGTATTTGTAGAAATGTGCCGTCATGTACACCAGTCTTAATAAAACAAAGGTAGAGGTCAAAGGCACTGAACTACACCAAGTCCTTTCCTCCATGGAGACAGCACAGTGCTGCAGGATACTACAAAGATTAGCGTTCTGGAACCAGTGGGCCTGGGTTCAGGTTCAGCCCCTGCCACTCTCTAGCTGTAACCCACAGGGAACCACTTCACTTCTTGAGGCTTTAGTCTCTCCTTCTAAGGAACTTCTAAGGAAGCAGTTTCTCCCACAAAGGATCCCTACAGCACATGCAAGCCACACCAAGCACTGCCTGGCTCCTGTCATGCGCTGAGTATTTCCTGTTAACAGTGTTTCACTCTGTAACCCTCAGTGCTCAAATAGCCATGAAAGAACAGAGATAATCTTTCTGCAGATTTGCACTGTGCTTTTGATAGAATTTTGGTGGTGTCTCTAACGTGCTTCTGTTTTAAGTATAACGAGACAGCACAGACCTGTCTCAATGAGAAGCAGCATTCCCCACCTCCCTGCCACATGCCCCAAGTCTACACTGCGCCCACTCTGCATGGTCAGCATCACCCGGGAGGAAACATCCACACAGACACATGTCCTTTTTCTCTCTCTGTCCTTACTTCAAACTTCAACTTATTTCTAGAACCCAAAGTACTCCTCTCTCTTTTTCTGTATTCTGAATGGCTGAAAAGATAATGTTTATAAGAGAAGCTATGTCAGCAAAAGAGAATGGAGAATGTGCCCGACACAGCTAAGAGATATGGAAAGCTCCAAACCCAGACAACTGGGAAGTCGCCTCACAGCTTCAGCCAACTCCAGGCAGCAGTGGTTCCTCCGCAACTGGGGCTGCAACAGTAAGCCAGACCCAAGGCTCTGCAGGGAAACCAAATGGCAGAGGACAGGGGGTACACATGCATGTGCACATACATGCATACACATGCATGTGCACATACATGCGTACACATTCATGTGCACACATGTAAGAAAAGCCTTTGACTCCCCAGCTGGCCTGGGGCTACGTCGTTACCTGAGTGGGTGCACAGTGTGCTCCCAGACGTGGTCCTAGACCCCATCACTGCTCGGCACAAACACCACCCAGCCCTGGCCTCCTCTCCTCTAGCAGGAAGACAAGTGCTAATGCTGCGTACCCAACATAATTGCCATCAGACAAAAATGATGCTGCTGCTGCTCTCTATACATAATCAAACAATACTCAACAAGATGAAAGTGTCTACTGAATTCTATCAAAAGTCTTCAACTGCTTATGTTAACTGGATTTAAAATAACTAGATAGAAATAAGGCTAACAATAAATGGAGTAACGACCTAATGGTGTTGTTGGTGTTAATGTTGTTGTTGTTGTTTTGAAGCAGGGTCTCTTGATGTAACTCAGCCTGGCTTGAACTCACTATATGGTCCAGGGTGCTCTGAAGCTTGAGGCAATCCTTCTGCCTCAGCCTCCTGAATTCTGGGATTATAGGTATGCACCACCATGCCTGGTTCTAATGGCATAACTATAAGATTATTAAAAAAAAAAAAGAGGGAAGAACATGGAATCTACAGTGGCTACAGAGGCTAGAGATACACTGCTCCTTTACTCCGTAAGTAGGAGGCAGTTACATATCAAATTTTAAGTGGCTGACAATGCTTAAAGTGAGATAAAACAAAGAATGCATTAGCTTATTAAAGACACAAAATTAGCTACAATGAATGAGGAACATCCCAGCCTGGCTTTCATCTGCCACTCACGTTTAGGGTCACCTTATCCCAACACTGGGTGACATGCATCATTATAAACCATATTCTTGTTTCCAAACAAGCCAATTTTAACCTAGCCCCACTATCAACCTGCACAACTGAAGAAATGCTCAAGGCTGAGGCTCTGCTGCTCTTTTCCCCCACAATGGTTCTCACAATTAACAAACTGCACTCAGAGATGACTGCAATTGTAACCCCCGGAATCATCAGCGCTGACACGTGGAGGGCCACCCTCCCTTTCAGATGAAGGACTGGACCAGCCCCCACCCAGCTTGGGCCCACAGCCTCCCTCAGCAGGAACATGGTGAGAACTCAGTGCCAAGCTCTGGAGCTCAAGCCACTTTCTCCTCCTCCTGAGATGTGCCACAATAACCCACCATGTGAAGACAAAGGCTGCTCACAGTAAGGAGTACAAAATTTCCCAGAAGTTAAAACTAAGTCAAGTGGCTTGAAAGCTATCTTTTAAAGTACATGCTTGCAATGCATGACCATTCCATTCACCTTGGGGAAGGGCGTATACGCTATACCCTGGCTACTTCCGCCCCTGTCCAGACCCCTGCCCAGACCCTTGCCCATCTTGACAGTCCACCTCCTTTCTTCCACACTTTTGGTCTTTTTTTCTATAATGGGATAGATGGATCCTGAGATCATAATGCTAAGTGAAATAAACCAGACACAGAACGTTAAATATTGCATGGTTTCTCTAATGAGAAACCCAAATTATAAATAATTTAAAGAGTAAAATAAAATATCTGTTTTCCCAAAATCACCTTTGTTATTTTGTGGCATTAATAAATTTAGAAATAATGAAAATGTCACTTTTATCTAAAATAAATACCTTTATAGAATTTCCAGTGTGTAGAAGCTTCTTTAAAGTTGAGCCTGAAAATTTAAAACAATGAATTAGACATAAAGTATATGAATATTTGAGATTTTTAAAAGATCAGCTCTAGAAAAAAACTGTACTTTGACGAAAGGTATTAAAAATAAAGGTTACCCTTCAGCAGCAAGCAAAACAATGTCATTCAAGGAAAGACGTTTTTTAAGACAAAAGCACTTCAGCTATGTTCCTCTTCAAAATCCTTTTAACAATCAGAGTGATTCATATTATAGTAACTCAGAGGCCTTCTATATTATGTGAAAATATCTCTTGTCATCATAACATGAAGGATTTTTTTAAATGTTTAAAGGTAAAAACAACATAAAACTGCTGTTCATAAAACACTTTCACAAGAACATTTTACAAATACTCAGGATGGCAGGTTTCTCTCATGCAATGACGAACACATTTCCTGGGCTGGGCCTTGCATAAATCCTCTAGCACAGATAAACTTGGAACTGAACTTTAAGGACCACAGCCAGACTCCGGTGCTCAGCCCCCTACAGTGAGGAAACTCTCTTGGGTCGGAAACAGAGCTGAGTGTTCTGTGTGTGCATTCATGCCTTCCACAGCATCCACCTCACCACCATAGGAGCTGCTAGAACAAGACAGAACCGCAGCAAGGAAGGCACTGGCTAAGCAACCAGGGCCTCCCACGGACCCTTAAGGGCTCTCCCCGAGCCACATCATACCATGCGCCTTAAAACAGAAACATCCTGGGAAGTTCAAGCAAGGGACTTTGCTTCCAGTCAAGTCACATATCTTAAGAGAAAAATAACTTGTATCCCTGATGAAAAATTTTTGCAATACTTAAAAACCAGATGACCATCACATTTACTCTACTAATATATGTGAAAGAGATCAGTCTAATTTTTTTTTGGTGGTTGTTGTTATTGTACTCTTTTTAAGACTGAAAATTTAAAACAATGAATTAGACATAAAGTATATGTCACTATGTAGTTCAGGCTGCTCTGGAGCTCACTTTGCAGCCCAGGCTGGTCTAGTCCTGCCTCAGCCTCCCGAGTGTTGGGATTACAGGCATGTACCACCATGCTCAGTTCAAGAGATCATTCTAAAAGGAGCCAGCATTTCATGGTGACTGATGCAAGGCCTATCCCTAGGGACAGCAACTGTGCATCCCACGGAAGCACCCACACCCACAGCAAAACCCCTGCAGCCTGAGGCCAGTAGTCTAAGTGCCAGGAGGCCACCGTCCACGTAGGGTAGGCTTGTATCTCCTTGCACCTCAAAGATCAGCAGCCCTTTGACTGCTGTGACTCAAAGGATAAATGAATGAGTAAATAAAATGCACTTACATGGACATAGTCCATGAACTTCTAATTTCTGCTGGCTAACTTTTACTATTTTTTCAACATAAATATCCTTTGGGTTTAAGTCTGGCTACTCTCAGAGGCAGCAAGAGTACGAGGGCAGAAATGAAAATGAAAAAAGTCCAAAATTTAATGGACACCAAAAAACTCAGCAACAGAAAAAAACGTTTTAATACAATTTATAATTAATGCCAAAAGCTCATAATGAGCAACACTAAACTTTTAAGTATTATTAGTGTTATGCTGAGCCACACAGAAGGCCTGAGGTAAAACAAAAAATATGTACCTTTGTATACATGTTTTTATGTATTTTAGTGGTTATTTTTCCCAGAACACTGAAATAGTTAAACATATATTTAAAAATTAAAAATCAGGTGCACCAAAATAGCATGAGCTTAAATATTTTATTTATAACGAAGAATGGGTTATAAATTTACTTTTTAGCTTAATGGAAATAAACTCTTCAATAATATTTTCAAAATCTGTTCCTTTGTTCCCATTTGCAGATGTGAGAATGGCCATCTTTGACAATGTTTCTTTGACCAAGTAAAAATCTTTCAAAGATCTTTGAACATATTTTTAAGGCCAGAGTTATAAAGATACTGTTAATCTAATTTAATACTACATAATCTTTTCTTATTTTACTTTTATCTCTGAAAACTGCCTCTCTATAACATGACTCAGAGCAAACAACAAGCCTGGCACTAGCCCACCACGTGGGGCAGGAAGGTGGAGAGCCTCCCTCTGCACCACAGACAGAGGCTAGTGAAGCAAAGGCCCAAGACTCCCTGGTACCGAGATCCACATGTGCACAGCGGAGTGGCAGTCTGCTGAAGGAACTTGAAATTAACTAATAGTTAGCTAAAACATATCAAGAACTCAGATGTGAAATGTGATTATAGAACTGCTAGAAGAAAACATATGACATCTTTAGGACTTCAGGTTAACCACAGTCCAAAAAGGAAAAAGAAAACATTAAATTGGATTTCTTCAGAATGAAAATTTAATCTTTAAATGACATTATTAAGGAAATGGAAAAATAAGACAGGGAGAAAAATATGTCCTAGGCAAATATCTTATAAAAAATCTTGTATGTACAATATGTAAAAAAATTCCCAAAGTTTAATATTAATCAAATAACAATGTTTAAATGTACAGTAGATTTGAGCATACAGGCCACCAAAGAACACATGGAAGGCAAACACATGAAAAAGTGCTCAAGATAATTAATTAATGGTATATTACTGCCACTAAAATTTAAAAACACTGAAAACTGATGGGTTCCACCTGTGTGAAGCACTCACTGCCAGGCTCAGCATGGCACTGGCCCAACATGGTGCTGCAAAGTGCCTCCCTTCAACTCTGACTTGCTCCTCCTTCTTGCAAGCCCGAATATTGAACTTCCAGCTTTCCCTGCATGTGCCAACATCCCCCAATCAGCTGTCAAAACGTCACTCTGCCCACCCCTTCAAACTCTATCCCGTCAAACAGAGTAAAAGCTGGTGACTTCTTTGTCTCAGAGGGATTTTGCACTCTACTGCAGCCTTCCCATGCTGCAATGAAAGCCTTTTTCTTTTTTCCTTTCTTTCCTCAGTGTGGTGGAAAATCATCTTTATATAAGTCAGCCATTCTATCCCCAAGAGATGGGAAAGCATACATGCACACAGACTTGTGCACAAATACTTACAGTAGCTTTATTTTGAACAAATACTAAAAATAACCCAAATGTCTGTCAATGAGCAGATGAATAAACAAATTACAGCAAAACCATACAATGGAATATGTATTGTTCAGAAATTTACAAAAGAATGAACTACTAAAATATGTAACAAAGTAATCTCAAAATAATTACACCAAGTGAAAGGTGCCAAACAAACAAAAAAAGAGCATCCACTGGGTGACTGTACTTATATAAGACCCCAGAACCTGAAAGCTAGCCTGCAATGGCAAACAGCCTCCAACAGCTGCCTGGAGACGGGGCAATGAGGGGAAAGGAAAGGAGGATTACTAGGGTTGGGAAACTTTCAGGGTAGATGCGTGTGATCGTTATCCTAATAATAGCAGTGATGTCATGGATATATACTTACATCGAAACTTTTCAGGATATGCATTTTTGACATACTCAATTTACTGAGTATTCATTTTGATCCCAACAAAACTGTTTAAAAATAAGGTAAAACAGGGCAGGTGGCCTGGAAGTGAGTTTGAGTGAAGGATGAGGAGGATGGTGGTTATGCTGAGACAGAGATCTACTCAATGACATGAGTCAGCAAGTGCAACAGGCTAATGGATAACTTGGCATGAAGGAAAAGGACTAGGGGAAAACAAAGCCATGGGAAGTAAAAGGGCAAGTGAGGGGAGATTGAAAGACTTGGTGGCAACAAGAAGGAAGACAGTGATGGGCAGAGTCTGGAGAGAGATTTCCATAGAGCAGGTGGTGGTTAATGTCGGGATTTGGCATGCAACAGATCACCAACCACGGTCTCACCACTCTACTCCTGGGAGAGATAGAGGACCCTCAGGAGAAGCCAGGTTTCAGAAGGCCAATGAGGCAAGAGGGAGAGGCTAAGGCTGGAAGGCTTCCTCCAGCAGGGGGAGCAGCCCACACCCCTGCAGTGTCGTGAGTTCCTGCCAACGCTGATGAACCTGAAGGCATGGGAGCCCTGGGCTCAGCGCAGCCCAGCTGGGATGCATTCCTGTAGGGTCCTGGTGTCAAGAGCATGGGCCCAACTTTGAGGGAATCAGGGAAGGCTGCTGGGCTCAGACATGGAGGAAAGGGCAGGATCCCGGAGAAATGACACTGTGTTCACATCACAGGTGATGTGCGGTCACACTCTCAAAAAGCCAAAAACAAATTTCAGCTTAGTAATACACTTGTTTTTACACTCTGTAAAGAGAAACCAGGTCGAATAAACCAGTAACCACCATATATTTAAAAAAAAAAAAAAAACATACAGAAGTACTCAGATGTGTGAGTTTTCTACTGGACTCATGCCTCTAAGTCCTAAGGGGTTTATTTTTAGGGTTATTTATTTTTAAACATTACTGCTATAAAATATCTCTAGTGCAACATATGTTCTCTCCCCCACTCAAGAAATACGACCAAGTTCAGACACAGGACTATACATTAAACAAGGCAAGAAGCCTTCCTAGAGGAGCAGTAAACCCTTTAGAAATGGACAGCTGGGAGGTCAGAACCAGACCTCAACAGGAGTTGATCCCCTCCTGAAAACTGTATAATTTTCATTGTTTTCTTGGGTTCGTTTTTATTCTCTTTTGTTTGGTTTAATTCTGATGGCATGAGCAGCTATTTAAAAGACAGAAAGATATATGGTAGCCATTTTGGATTTACTATTAGCTTGTTTTGAAGTCCTTTATTGCATTCATTGTTTTTTTATTGTTTGTTTTATCATTTTATCTATTTATCTATTCTGTTCTGTTTGATTTTTACTATGTCCAAAGGTATCTGCAGGTATACTGAAGACAACAAGAGGTGTTATGGTAATTATTGCTGATTTCGTAAGGTTTTGAAGTCCTGTATCACTTATATGAGTTTATCTTAAGTGGTTTTATTATTTTATTTTCCTAGGTTTTATCCTCTTTAAAATAAAATAGAAAGAAAGAAAGAAAGAAAGAAAGAAAGAAAGAAAGAAAGAAAGAAAAAGAAAGAAAGAAAGAAAGACAAAAAGACAGAGCAGCCATATACCTCTGTCCTGTGTTGGTGACTCACAGGCACATGAAGGGTACCACTGCCTGCTCTTGCATCCATCTGCCTATTTTGCCTGTTTTGCTGTTGCCATTCTCTGTCATTTCCCTCCTTGTCACTTCTTCTTGTTGCTGAAAATAAAGTGTTCCTACCATGAGTTACTGGCCTAAAAAATGATTTCAGGAAATGCTTTACAGTTTTTTGATTTGTAGTCACTACTGGAAATCTACAAATAGCTCAGTCTTGGGTGTCATGCACTACAGAACTTACAAGTGTGTGTCAGTCATGGATCTTCCTGCTCGCCAAACCTCACTTGAAGAGTACCTGTCTATACTTGGAAGGAAGACCCATGTTTGTTTCATATTGCAAAACACAGCATTCAAATATGTTCCTTCACTCAGCAGTTTACAGTCAAAAGCCAGCAATTTAAAAGCCAAGCCAAGAGGAACTACAGACTATTTTAACTTCTACACACTGTTTTCAGAGAAACAGAATGGCTCTGATTGATACCAACAACAACAAAAAAAAATGACATGGCAAAAAATAAAAAGACTCCAAGCACTGCAGTAGTTAGTGTCTCCCAGGATAAAATGAGGCTGTCAGGCAGACCTGAGAGCTTGAGAGCACAACATGGGACTGCTCCCCTTCGAGTCTCTCTGGACAGCCAACTGTCACATTCAGGGAGGGAGAGGAAGCACACTGCCTCGGTGGTGTGCTGACCTAGACTGCAAGGTTCTAATGCAACACTGTGGAGATCCTGGATGCTCCTGCCACAGCCACTATGAGCACAGAACACTGACTCCTGATCGCCAGCCACTGACCCTGCACATGGCTCTGCACAAGTCAAGATTCCAGGGGTGAGGAACCAGGACACGGTCCTCTCTTTATGGAGCTAGTGTTGCCCTAAGCACCCTTGTGTCTACAACAAATTTGCTCCAGACTTCAAAAACAAATAGTAACTGTTCCTAGAAATCCTAGTAGGCCAGAAAGAATATAAGAGCTACGGTGAGACCTATAAAACAAATGTGTATAATTACTATGATAGTAAACTGATTGTGACAACATTGCTAAGAAAACACCCAGCTAAATTGGATCAGCACAGTTCTGGTGTGGCTGAGGACATCTATAGAAGATTTACTGGGATTTATTAGGTATGAGTGACAGCAATCAATAGGCTTACTGTCTGAGTGGTATAAAAAGGGGAAACCAAGAAGAAGGCTGCTTCTGTTTCTTCAGAGAAGCTCCAGTCTTCACCTTCACCTCAGATGTCATCCCCTGGCTTCCAGGACAGACCCATCAACCTTCAGTGCATATCTATCAGTCCTCAGCGCAGACCCATCGGCCTCTGGTGCAGAGTGCAGACAAGACCATCAGCCTTCCAGTGCAGACCCTTCAGCCTTCTGGTGCAACCTTCCCCACAGACCCTTTCATTTCCTCATTCAGACTCATGAGGGACACTACCATGAGCTCGAGGCCTTTGACTGGATACTTCAGATTTCCAGTGCATTCTTCCATACCTGTAAATTCTTACATCTTTGTATACCTTGCATTAAACCTGTTTCTCTAGTAGGCATTCACTGATACAATTTTGGAACTAGAAGTAGCTCTAGAGAAACAATTCTAAAGATGAAATTCTGTAACAGCATTGGTACTTCCCAGAGTTGGATAATTTGATGAGATCTAAATTTCTCCTTCTGTTGAGGATACTGATAGTCTTTGGCATGAACTGTTTAAAGTAATACAAAATGAGCTAGGTGTGGTGGTGCACACCTGTAATATTGGCACTCAGGAAGCTGAGGCAGGAGGGTTGCCACAAATGTGAGATCAGCTTGAGCTCCACAGTGAGTTAAGGCCACATTGGACTACATAGCAGAACCCATCTCAGAATATTACAAAAAAAGTAATATGCAATGTAGATCTGTTTGACTATCCTAATTCACCACTTGTGAGATTTAAGGAATTCCATAAATATTTTTGAATATTTTTGGCAGTGTAAAATATACTGATGCTGGCTGGTTACTCAGTATTTTTGGACAAACCGAAAACAATGAGCTCAAAACATTCATAGGAAATCTAAAGTCTTCTAGCTATGAGGAAAAGTTGATAAAGGCAGATACAGAGCTCAAAGATTCAAATTCCCAGCTCCAGAAACACATAAACAACTTTAAAAGTTTCTAAGTGTATCCTGAAAGAAACTCTCTCCTTAAGGCACAAGGCCCTAATAATTCAACTGGCTGAAATACAGCATATGTTTAATGTTTAGTCTCAAAGGGTATTTGAAATAAAGGTGAGGGTACTGATCAGAAAAATATAGGACCCTGTAAACCCAAATGGAGATGTTTGAGAGGATCCTAGTAAGATGAGGATGTCGAGTTTCTAGACACTAATGAGATGATTTTGCCAGAGGAAGAGATTTCCCCAAACCTGCAGTGGCAGAGACATCCCCAACCTCCCGCTCTGTGGTGTTGCCCTCTCCTAGAACACTTAAAGACACTAATCCTGTGTCAACCATGCAGGATAATGCTGATGCTCCTTGGACCCACCTTCACCACTCACATTTGCCTCTAGACCTATAATCAGGCTCAAATCACAGAAGGCTCCTAAGGGAGAAGTATATACTGTGACCCATGAAGAACTCTGCTATTCTCCCAAAGAACTTCTTGAGTTTTCTGTTATAAGCAGAGGCCTGATGAGCATGGGACTGGATTTTACTGGTAGGGGATAATGGTGGCAAAAATATAACCTGGATCAGGCCAAATTGGTTAATACAAGCCCATTAAGCAGAGATTCTGAATTTAATGTTGCAGCTTGTGTAGTAAAGGTCTTAATAGTTCATTTGTCTGGCTGGCAGAAGTATGGATTAAAAGATGCCCACTGTGAATGAGTTACAGATGTCTGATATTTTGTTGTTTACTGCTGATGAGGGGATTAAGAGGCTTAGGGAAATGGAAATGCTAGAGTGGATCTGTCATGTTAAACCTCCATAGTGGGATGATCCAGAAAATGTTCCCTTCATTAACATCGTGAGAGACAGATTTGTGAGGAGAGCACCAGCACCCCTGAAGAGCCCTTCTTTGTATGCCAAACCTTATGTGGGGAGTTATGGTTAATCAGCTGGGAAACTTAAAGGCAACTGGATCTCAGAGTGGCAGAGATCACGTGAAAGCATGTACTCACCAAAGGCAAGGTGCATGTACTTGTCATAATGGACAGCAGAAGCAAGCAGAGCAATGATCAGAATGGCCTGACACTTGTAAACCCATGGAGCTGGCCGATTATCCATGGCCCACAAACCTTTCATCAGATTTATATAACTGAAAAGCTGTGAAGGCAAATGAACAGAAACTACTTCAAACTGTAGTGATAGGGACTTGTGGCCCCTAAACCAGTTCCTGGGTTTGAGCCAGTTTACAGACCCAGAAGTCCTTGAAAGAAAGGAGGCTATGTCTCTTTGAGGAAGGACCCTGATGCACCTCCAAAAATTTGTATGGCCAAGCTTTCTCCCATCCTTTCATCCAAGAGGATGAAAGACCTTTTATCAGGGTAATGGTACACTGAGGGAAGACAAATGAGCAGATATTTGGGGGGCTACTGGAACTAATGCTGATTCCAGGGGATTCAAAATGTCACTATGGCTCTCCAAGAAGAGTAGGGGCCTATGAAGATCAGGTGATCAACAGCAACGATCTGACTCACAGTGGACCCAGTAGCTCCTTGAATTCATCCTGTAGTCATTTCTCCTAGTCCAGAATGCATAACTTTAATAGTAGTATTGGCAGAATCCTCACATTGATTCCCTAACCTATAGTGTGAAGGGTATTGTTGCTGGAAAGGCCAAGTGGAAGCTTTAAGAGTTTCCCTTGCTTGGTAAGATAATCAAAAACAGTATCTCACCCCTGGAGGGTTCACAGAGATTAGTGCCACCATCAAGGACTTAAAAGGATGCAGCAGTGATGGTCCCCACCACATTCCCATTTAATTCTCCCATTAGGCTGTGCAGAAGATGGATAGTTCTTGGAACATGACAGTAGATTACTACAAACTGAGTCAAGTGGTGACTAATTGCAGCTGATGTATCAGATGTCCTTGCTTGGGCAGATTAACACATCTCCTGGTACTTGACATGCAGCTAGTGATCTGGCAAATGCCTTCTTCTTCATACCTACTCATAAGGCCCATCAGAAAACAACTGCCAATATACCTTCATTTCCTACCTCTGGATTATATTACTCTCCAGCCCTGTGTCACAACTTAATTCACAGGAACCTTGATCTCTCTCTCACACCAGGTATCACACTGGTCTACTACATTGATGGTACTATAGTAGGTCGCTTGGACCAAGTGTGGTAGATTAATTAATGGTCAACTTGTAACATCCAGCTGAATTAGATCAGCCTGGTGCTCGGTGAGGAAGGCCACCTGAGAATTATTTCCAACAGCATGAAAGGAGGACTGGAGGGGAAGGTAGTGTGCTGTTGATTCTCCTGGAAAAGCTTGTCATGTTGGTATTTCCTAATATGAACTTGGCTGTTTTCATCAGAAAAGCTCAGCACCCTCACTGTTCCTCAGAATGGCTATAGTTCTCTTCGGGGGAGTTATGGTCCTTACTTTAGGCATCGTTTCCCGACTCTAGTGCAGATAGGGATCAGTCTACTGGTACAGATCCTCAATCTCACTGGTGCAGACTTTCTAGCTTCCACCACTGACCTTTTGGTTTTCCCAGTACAGACTTGATAAAGACTTGCAAGAGACATTGTCATGGGCTCTAGGCCTTCTAGTTGAACTTGTGTAAAGCACTGTCACAGGCTCTACATCAACTAGATTCATGTAGGATATTGCTGTGGGATCCAGGTCCTGAGCTGGATTCTTAGGTCTCTAGTGTATGGACACTAGAGATTATAAAATAATCCTATAAATTATGTGTCTTGCATTAAATTGTTTCCTTATAAACCTAACTACAATACCAAGTGACCCAGAGGTAGCAACCGCCATGGATTTGTTAGTTAAGCATGTGAGAGCCAGAGGATAGGACATAAATCAAACAAAAATTCAAGGTCTTTCTGCCTCAGTGAAGTTTCTAGGAGTTCAGTGGTGTAGCACTTTAGAGATATCCCTTCTAAGGTAAAAGATAAATTGTTGCATTTTACTCCCCCTACAGCCAAAAGAGACACAACACCTAGTGGGCCTATCTGGATTTTAGAGGCAACACATTCCTCACTTAAGTATCTTACTCTGGCCCATTACTGAGTGACTTGGAAAGCTACTAGTTTTGAGTGGGGCCCAAAACAAGAAAAGGCTCTGAAACAGGTCCAGGCTGCTGTGCAGGCTGCTCTCCCACAGGGGCCATACGATCCAGCAATCCAATGGTACTTGAAGTATCAGTGGCAGATAGGGATGCTGTCTGGAGCCTCTGGCAGGCCCCCATAGGTGAAGTGCAGTGGAGGCCTTTAGGAGTTAGAAGCAAGACTCCACCATCATCTTCAGACAATAGCTCCCTCTTTGAAAAGCAGCTCATGGCTTCTTGGGCCTTAGTGCAAACTGAACACTTGACCATGGGACACCAGGTCACCATGTGACCTGAGTTGCCTACCATGAGATGGGTATTATTTGTCATACCAAGTCATAAGACTGGACATGTACAGTAAAGATTCAGCATTTAGTGGAAACAGTATATATGTGACTTGCAGAGTAGATACAGAGGGTACAAGTAAGTTATACAAAGAAGCTGTCCAGACAACCATGGCTCCTACTCCTGTCTTTTGTTTTCCACCATGCAACTTGTAGGGTATATTATGTGATCACCTGTCAAAGGAAGAGAAGGCTAGGGCCTGATTTATGGATGGGTCTTCAGCATCCGTAAATCACCTGAAAATGGACAGCTGCTGCATTACAGCTCTTGTCTAGGACATCCCTGAAGAACACTGGTGAAGGGACATTTTCACAGTGTGCAGAACCTTGGGCAGTACACCTAGTGGTACACTCTTCCTGGAAAAAAAAAATGGCCAGATGTATGACTATACACTAATTCGTGGGCTGTAGCCAGCGGTCTCACTGCTGCTCAGGAACTTGGAAGGAACATGACTAGAAAACTGGTGGCAAGGAAATCTGGAAGAAGTATGTGGACAGACTTCTCCATATGGACAAAGGATGTAAAAATATTTGTACCCCATATAAACACTCACCAAACAGTGACCTCAACAGATGAGGATTGTAACAGTCAAGTGACATGATACCCATTTTTTAGATAGTGGTCAACCTGTTTTTTTGTTTGTTTGGTTGGTTGTTTGATTGGGGTTTTTTAGCCACTTCAGTCACTGTTCAATGGTCTCATGAACAGAGCGGCTATGGTAACACTGATAAAGCTTATGCATGGGCTCAACAACATGTATTTCCAATCACGAAGGCTGATCTGATCTGGCTACAGCCATGGCTGATGCCCAAAACCAGGGGCAGAGATCAACACTGAGTCCCCGAATTTGGCACAATTCCTAGAAGGGATCAACCTGCAACCTGGTGGCAGGTTGATTATATTGGAACTTTTCCACCATGGAAAGGATTAGCACTTTGTTCTTACAGACACAGATACTTATTCTGGATGTCAATTTGCCTTCCCTGTATGTAATGCTTCTGCCAAAACTACCATCCATGGACTCACAGATGTCTTATCCACTGTCATAAAAATCCATACAGCATTGCCTCTGACCAAGGAACATATTTTATGGCCAAAGAGATAAAGCAATGAGCTCATGTTCATAGAATTCACTGGTCTTACCATGTTCCTCGCCATCCAGAAGCGGCTAGACTGATAAAAGCATGGAATGGTGTTTTGATGAAGTTACAGTGCCAGGTAGGTGGTAACAGCTTGTAGGGTTGGAGGAAAGTTCTTCAAAAGGCTTACATGCTTTGAACCAGACTCCACTATATGGCATTGAGTCCCCTATAGCTAGGATTTATAGACCCACAAATCAAGGAGTGGAAGTAGAAATGGTACCCTGACCATTACCCATAGTGATCCACTACCAAAATTTTGCTTCTCTGTTCCCACAACTGTATTCTCTACTGGCTTAGAAGTTCTAGGTCCAGCATGGTAAAGACTTGTACCAGGAAGCACAACAATGATTACACTGAACTGGAAGCTAAGACTTCTACCTGGTCATTCATTGTAGTCTCTTCACACCACTGAAGAACCAAGCTAAAAAGGAAGTTACAGTGTTGGCAGCAGCAACTGACCCAGAATATTAAGAGTAGACTGTTACTCTATAGTGGGGTAAAAGAACATACATGGAGTGCAGAAGACCCCTCAGAACACCTCCCAGTACTATCGTGCCATTATTAAGGTCAAGGGAACTACTACGAGCTAATCCAGGCACTGTGACAAATGGTCCAGAACTTCAGGAATAAAGGTATGGGTCACCTTACCAGGGAATGAACCAAGACCTGCTGAGGTGCTTGCTGAAGGCCGAAGGAATACAGAATAGATAGTAGAAGCAGTTAGTTATAAATACGAACTTTATTGGGAGTGAGTGTCAGCAACCAATAGATTTGCTGCCTGAATGATATAAAAGGGAAACCAAGAAGAAGGCTGCTTCTGTTTCCTCAGAGAAGCTCCAGTCTTCACCTTCACCTCCGATGTCATCTGCTGGCTTCTGGCGCTTGACCCCTCAGCCCCCTGATATGAACTCACACTGGCACTACTCTAAACTCCGGGCCTTTAACTGGAGCCTTCAGATATCCAGTGCACAGACAGCCCTTTTACATTTTCCACACCTAACTCTTTGGGCAGCCATTGTAAGCCAATCTCATAAATTCTAACATACTTGTATATTTTAATTAAATGTGTTTCTCTAATAAGTATGGACTGATACAAGGACCTACCTAGAATCTCCATTCAACAATTTTTAAATTGAAAACGCTATGACAACTAAAACTTGTTAGTAAGTCAGTAGTGGACAGAAACTATGGTGACAACACCTGACAAAGGCTATCTGAGGTTTACTCATTCCATTGATAATAAACATTCTCACTTGGTTAGAGACAGCTGCAGTGTTTTACAAAAACATACACAGGGCTGATATTCCAGGTTGTTTGCTTCATTGTACAACAATGCAAATACTGCTGATCTAAAACCTGAGTAAGTCTGATTCCAAAGCACATCTAGCCCAAAGATCATTGTAAGGAAGAGGTAGACCTGTGTAAACACCAATCTCTATTAAATGTGATCAATAATGCAAAACTGTAGGGTCTATTTGACTTGAGATTTAAGCATACAAGCATCATTAATAGATAAGGATGCTCTTATATCTGACCGATGTACAGAGACACCTGCTTCACACACCAAGTAGGTAACACACACGCCACACTGCCGGCTCTGAAGATGAGCTCTCTGCAATCCAGTCAAGAAATCTAAGGCCTCTGTCACTCTTGCAAAGACATGTGGCTAAAAACTACTTGTGCCAGCAATTGTAACTAGGTTTTGAGTTTTTGGCAACACAAAAGTAATACCACACATTGCCTATCGGATGTGTGAAGATTCACAACACAAATGCAAATTAATTTTCATATAGTTTCAATAAGTTTATTCATGCTGAAGGGATCCCACTAATCTTCAAACATTCTAAAGTGCTATCTGAGCAAATTAAGTGTGGTTTTCATATAAATAACAGAAACAAAATTAAAGAAGGATTATAGCTACCACAGATAAAAACTACTGCACAGAGCTGGTTTTACCACTCATTCCTGCTATACCACAGAGCAGCACAAATCCCCATGCTTTCTCATTAAATTAGACTTTACATTTAAATTTTTATTTTTACATGAATTTAAATACACAAACTTTTCAATTACGCAAAACTCTATGGACAACACTAAGATTTAAAGTAAATATTGTAGGGCTGGGGATTTAGCTCAGTAGCATAAGCACCTGCCTGGCAAGTGCAAGGTCGTGAGTTCAAGCCCCATAAATAAATAAATAAATAAATAAATAAATAAATAAATAAATAAAGTAAAAATTGTGTAGTAGAAACATTTAAAGATCAGGGCACTTTCTTAATGTAATGACTTCTTTACTGAGTTTCAGAGATGTATTTATTATATACTTTATTTTAAATTTATGACACATAAATAATTTCATTTCTATAAGAATCAGCTACATTTTTTTTTTACAAAAATAACCCTACGTTCAAATTAAGGTTCTAAAATTTGGAATATATATTGGTCACAGCAGATTCTCTCAAGTTTTGTGACTTTTTACATATTAATCTCCAACGTAGAAAGCCCATCCCACATTTGATCTGCTCATCTTCCAAGGCTCAGATGGAGCCTTCAGAAGCTCAGGCAGGAGGACTGCTGTGTGTACAAGACCAGCCTAGACTATGTAGCAAGACCAGGTCTCAAAAAGCAAAACAAACCCCAGGGAGTCAAGGCTTAGATAGAAGGTACCCCCCTTGAAGCTCCCTCAGCTCCTCTGAAGAGGATTCTTCAACTTCTCTTCTTAGCTCCTATTATACTTCATCACCAGTGACAATCAAACTGCAATTGTTTTTTTCACCTATCCATTCACTGGGCAAAAGACCTGTCTAAGACAAGGATGGTGAGATAGTCTTTGTTCCTATCACAGAACTGGGAGCCAATGTCTCTTCCTGAATAAATATCTAAATGAACAAATAATCTATAAGGTTCAATTCATCATAAGGTTCATGGTCCAATATGACCATTTTTTGGTAAGGAATAAAAAATGTTAGGAATTGCAGATCTTGGGAGGCAGAAGGCCTGAAGCAGATAATTTTTAGGACAGATGGCAGAATTTATAATACTCAACCCAGAAATCGATCCAGCTGGGCTGTGCACAGAATTGGGATGAGAAGCTATTAGCTATGAACAGCCAAACAGAAAGGGCAGCTCTGGCAGTGTGCTTCATTTCAAGTTTCCACCGGCTATTATATCCAAAAGCACTGTAACAGAGTAATGTGAGTCCATAATACAGGCTTAAAGACCAAGATATTTTGTAAGAAAAATGTAAACTTATTTAAGAAAATACTCTAGATCTGTGTTTCTCAAATTCTATGTGCACAGGAACTCGCTGCCCTGGAACTCTGTACCTCTGGGGGGGCCTGAAATTCAGCTCTGGGGGAGGCTGATGATCTGGGAGTCACACTGCAGGTGACCTCGTCAGAGCAGACACAAGTACATGTCCTCCGTAGTCTTGGGTTTTAATTGTCATATCCATATTAATATTCCTTGCTATAAGCTACCTTGATGATGTTAATTATATAAAACACTACTGGAAATTTGATTTTAAAAGCTTATTTTAAAACTTTTTAAAATTATTCTTACCTATGCTCTGATAATGCCATCGAAAGAAAATTCGTTCAGGTAGAAACTGCAATATTTTCTGTAAAGTAAGAAAAAATTAATAAGATATAAATGAAAATACGTATTTTCACTGTAGGTTTATATTACTTGTAATGTATGTTTCAGCAGACAAAAGAAAAACTATACAAACATAAACACTGTACTTGCAATACATGTACGGTAATATCATTGTACTGCATTTCTTTTACTTTGCCTCAAACAAGCTTCCTTTCTTGAATAATTTAAATAAATTAGTAACCAAGTTTAGTTCCTGCAATGGGAAAAGAAAAAGCAAAAAAAGAAAAAGAAAAAGGGATCCAAAAAGGATCATTCTAGTTTGATTAAATAACAGCTGTCACTTAAATACTAAAAGAATAATTTCCAAAATGCCAGTCTCTTCTTTTTCACCTTCTTCCTATTTCTGTATCATCATTATTAGTTCCCAAAGAACAGTCTTGGAGGAAGATGAACAAAGAAAATGAGATCAGAAATAACCCAATGTGGGGATGGGGCAGATCTTCAGGAAAGTGATGGCCTGAAAGCACAAGTCTCAGGGTTACTGTTATGAATGGCTCCACTGGCAGACAAAGAACACATCTGCGATATACAAGAGTGTTTGGTTAATTCCACTGCCTTCTACACTCCAGAAAACCCCAACCACTGACAATATCTTTTTCCCTCACTCACGAACAAATTTTGGCAAATTATTCTTGGGCAATAAGATTTCTTGTATGCTGGCTGCAACTACATTTCTTAAAAATATAGGCAATCCCAAACTTATCAAAATGCATCTGTTAGTACTGACATACTACTTTACAGTGAAAATCTCCATTCTAGGTTTAGCTGGCCTAATATTCTGACATTTAAGGAAAGTAAGGTCAAAAGTGGGTATCCTGACCTCCTGAATAACATATCTAACAGACACTTCTGTGCAGAGCCCACACAGTCTGTGTGGCCTGTTTTCTGGCTGTCACTTGCCAAAGGGTCAGTGACATACACATCCCCTCACCTGACTGCTCTTCCTGGACAACAAAGGGACACAGCTTCTGAAGCTCCTGCTAGGTGAAGCCACAACAGGTAAACATCCATCAAACAGAAGCGACTTTAGGGGACAGAACTCTTCTATCTACAACCCTGCACAATGGCAGATCCTACTTCCAATGTCACCTCCTCAGAGAAGTCATTCTGCATGCTGTCTTGACCTATCCTGCTCTCTTCATGGTCCTCTCTCCATCAAGGACCCACCCACCCATCGCCTTGGGACCACACGACCTCCACCTGAGTTCAAGAAGCCCAGAGGGCAGCATTTCTGTCAGCCCCCGAAATAAACCCATACCTAAAGAATCTCTGTCTGGCACAAAGTAGACAGCCAGTGATTACACTCAGCAAATAAACTTTGAATTCTTTTGACTTTCGAAATCATGAAATCTGCAGGTGGTCATGATCCAGAGATGGTCCCATATTCACATTCACATAGAATGCATTCCACCTTTCCTTGGGTATCATTGGCTTAATGACATTTAACCCCAAAACTAGTAAAGAAAAACAAGACAAAAAATCAAAGCTGTATAGTTTAAAACCATGTTTTCAAAGTGCCAGACCCGATATATAAATGTACTAACTTACAAAACTTATTATGAATTCCTCACATCTACAAGGATAAAATGCTATGCAAATGTATCAGTACATAACTCCTCATACATTGAAAATCACTGAAAAGAATTCTCTCCATTCTCTTTCTTAAAGGAGAAAGCCTCCATTTCAGACTTACTCTAGAGCTTTTGTTTTTAAATTTTAAAAATTAATTTCATTTATATTTTAAATTTAAATTTGTTGTTGACAAACACTAAATGTATTTAGCTGTGAGGCAAAAGTAATGTTTTGATATATATACACCCTGTTGAATGAGCCATCTATCAAGCTTATTAACATAACTATCACCTCACATACTTGACATTTTAAGAACATTCAAAATCTATTCTTTCAGCAATTCTAAAATATAAAATCCGTTACTGAATGTTTAAATGCAAGCACCTGATATGGGGCTGCTTTTAACTCCAGCACTTGGACCAAAACTGCTCAGCCCCCAGCATGGCCAAGAAGCTTGGTGGTCTTAGCCCGCCAGGTGGAGCTGAGCACCATGGGAATGAAAGCCAGGGATGGATGAGGAGCAAGTGGTGGGGCAAGCGGAGCCTGCGGCATGGAAAGGCTTTTCTGAGGAAGAGTGTAGGAAGATGAAGGAGGGTAAAAGTTAACAAACCCAGGGAGGAGCCACACAGCAACAAGAGGCTCCAGCTTCTTAACCAGCACTGATGATATAAAATCCACAATGATAGTACTAATGAAGACTGCAGAGCAGTGGTACAGCCCAGGACTGGAACCAAGAGAATGGTGGAACGACAGGGTCCCATGGAATGGAAAGACATGGAGGAGGCAGACCAGGTTCTTTCAGAAGAAGCCAAAGTGAAATGTTGGCAAACTGTGATAGCATTTTGTGGGAGACTGGCTTGGCAGGCAAATCTCAAGGATGTGGGGAACTAAGAGAAAGAATCACTACAGCCAAAGGAGTGGGGCCCTCTGCCACCTGCCTCTGCAAGCAATGCATTCACCTCCCTGTCTCCCCTCCCTTCTGCCCATCCCCTTCTACCCTAAACACATCCACAGACATGTGCTTATCACCGGCTCCACAACCTCTAGCCAGCCTCTCATAACTAAGAATCTACCCTCAACTGGAACCACACAGAAGTGAGGTACTGCAGCACGTATTTTCCTGGGCCTGATTTTTTAACACTTAGCAGAATATCCTGCGGGTCATCCATATTGCTGTACGTGACAGGATCTCCCTCTTTTTAAAGGCTGGATAATGTTCTATTGCTGAGCTATCCCATGTTTTCTCTATTCATCCATGCACTGTTTTGCCACTTAAGTTAAAAATTTTTGTATAGAAGGTACTGAGAACATTAATGATGTAGGATATGTCATATCTTAAACTTGATGCATGTGTGCCATACTCACTGTTCTTCAGACATTTAATTTAGTGAGGTAACCAAGGCTGACACTGAATCATGTTTCTTAGTTTTCTAAAACACATATGGGTGGTCTTGGTTTAGATTGTCTTTTCTTAGTATGCAATGAAGAAAAGTAACTTTTAGTTTCAGGAAAAACAGAAAATATAACAAGATGATGAAGGCACTAGAAGTCTGCCACAAAAGTGGTCTCTAAGTTCTTCTGAGGTCAGGCTTCTCATCATCCTGGATAAAAGTTTTCAGATTTATGAAGTGAATGCACTTTATTTTTATTTTTTTTTTTTGTCTTTTTTCTTTTTATCGGTACCAGGGATCGAACTCACGACTGCCTGCTTGCAAGGCAGGCGCTTATGCCGCTGAGCTAAATCCCCAGCCCCTAGATTTATGAAGTGAATGCACTTTAAAAACACTCCAACACATACTTGGTAAGGTTTGGGTAGGAAACATCATAACCAATACTACACACTAATAAATGAACAGAATCTCACATGATAATTCACAGACTGAAACAACACTCCCACTGACACTTCTTTTGCACTCAAATACTGAGGGCTATTTTTTATACATTAAAATCTATTATAAGGTCAACAAAAATAAAGCCCAACACAACTACCTATGTCTAAATGCTAAATCTGTCCCTCAGAAAGTCCCAGATAAAGCCTACATATAGTGAGCAGTAATCTGGCATTTCTTCTACTGGAGCTGATATTCTCAGCTACACTGCTGTGAATGCCAGATAAGCTAGTGACACCTTGTTTGTCATTTCAATGGAGAATAAAATAAAAAAAATTTTCAAGAAAGCCACACAGTGTGAATAAACATTACTTTTCTGAAAAACACATGGCTCTATTTAATGCTCAGTGCTCAGCTGCATCTATATGGTAATCCATTATAGCACACTCGAAATCGAAATTAGGTATTACTACTGATCGGCACATCAGGGAATCTGTCATTCTTTTAACTGATTATCCATAGCTTTTTTTCTTCAGAATCTACTGCATGATCAGGAATAATGTGAAATGTAAGCTGGAGTTTATACAAGATGCTATAGGGCACTTTAAAACTGCTGATTTTCATTTAATTTGTGTCGGATACACTTTTTCCAAATTATTATGAAATGACTGCAACACCTCCCAGTAGACTGATACTTGATTCTCATTCTACTTGGAAAGGCAGGACAGTGAAGAATGAGGAAATGTCACATACTCATTTCCACAAGGTCACCTACCAAAGCAATGCCAGCTACAACTACTGCCTGAAAGCAGACAGGATGAAAAGCAACACTCCTGAACTAGCTGCATGGCACAGGGGTACTGGGTAAGTAGAGTGCTGCCAGGGAGGAAAAGAAAAGGCTGCCTCCCAGGATACACCTCTTGGGGAACAGACATCCAGAGACTATGCTGAGAAGTGGCAGTTCACCCAGGGAAGGCCCTCTGTGAAGGCCTGTGCTTCTGGCCCCAGCACAGCTGGGCTCAGAAGAACTGCAGATGGGAGATGTAGAGGCACATGAGCACTCAGGCAGATCTAAAGAGAATGATTTCTTGTCTGGTACCTGGCTTTTCTTTGACCTCTGCTCTCTGATGTAGAAAGAATATTTTCATTGGACTCTGAGTGTTGGAAACCTTAAAATTCAAGTGAAGAACTTAGTAATTAAAAAATAAAAGCACTTTTTTTTAGTTTAAAAAATAATGCTTTTCTTCTACGTGGCAATCCTTTTCAGTACTGTAACTGTCTGATTACTAGCCAGGCTGTTAGGGACAAAGGAAGCACACCACCGGCTGGTCACCTTGCTGTCAGTCCCAAAGGCCAAACTCAAATGTCTCCTCTTGGGAGGAGCCCACCTCCAGCAGACCCTTCCCCTGACACCTCAGCAGGGCAGAATGGGCGGTGCAGCACTCAGCTGGAGGCCCACCCTGCCCCTTGATACTGAATTTCCTGAGACAACAAACCTGCTGTTCAGGCTGTGACAGCCCCAAGTCAGGAACAGTGCCTGCACACGGTGGCTCCTAGCGAGCCCTGTACACACGGAGAAATGAGAGCAAAAGGAAGAAGACAAAAGGAATTCTGGCCAGATACCAACACAGAGCCTGCTGAGTAGGAATTTAACAAAGATAGCTGAGAATGAGTGGCATAAGCGCCTGCCTTGCAAGCACACAGTTGTCAGTTCGATCCCTGGTACCGATAAAAAAAAAAAAGAAAGCTGAGAATGGAACCGTGTCTCCAAACGTTATAGTCAATCTCATCACATGATTAGATCATCACTTAGGAGGCAAAATTTTTCTTGGATAATGAGAAAAAATAATAGCTAGGTGTGGTGCTACACACCGGTAAGCCCAGCACTTAGGAGGCTGAGGCTGGAGGCCTGCCAAAAGTTCAAGGCCAACTGGGCTACATAGCCAGACCCTGTCTCAAAACAAAATAGCACAAAGCAGACACATCTCAAGGAAATGTGGAATGCAATTTTTAAAAGAAGGCATCTAATTTCTCCCTTCTGAATGTCAGGAACCAATCAATACAAAATGTTAGAAAACTTGGTTAGGCAATGAAAACTTAGAAGAGTGAAAGATCTCATACAGGAGGAAAGTTCTTACCGGAATCACCAGTGTTCACCTAAAGCAAGGATGCAGCTGCAAAGAAAGACATGTGTGGGGCATGCAATGTGTGGAGTGTGTAGGATGACTACAACATCTCCCTCCCAAGCCAGTACAGGATACTAGAAGAATGACTCAGCAAAGGAGCCCATCCTGAGGAAGACAAAACTCCTCACCAAGCAGATTTGCTAAGAAATAGGTTAATTTCTTAGAATTTTTGGTGCATGTTCTTAAAAAATTTAAGAGGCAGTAAATCTTTTTTAAGATCTAGGGAAACAAAGGAAAAGATGCATAAATAAGTAACATCCTAAACAGGAAAATATTACACAGAGGTGAAAACCAAGGAAAGCATGAGTCTGGCCTAACATGCACACACACTCACCTCCTCTGGCTTCACCCTCGTACAATGCACATCACAAAGCTTCCTCAGTCCATGAAAGCTAACAGGACAGAGAAACTCAGACACAGCATGCTGAACTCTGCAAATTCAGCACAGAGCTCAAAGTACTGCATAGACTTAAATAGGAAACATGAAATACGCACACCAAGGGACAAAACTCATGCTGACCTCAGTGCTTTCCCTTGCAACACACTCCAGAGGACGGCTAACCAAGAGTTTGTGGCAAAGATTAAGTGGAATGGGCACCAGGGCCCACGCTCAGGGGAACAACAGGATCCCCAGGCAAGCGGCCAAGGCTACCCAATGGTAGGTCGCAACAAACACACCTAGAGCACAATAAAAGGAGCAAATAAAAGTCAGAGCTCTGAGGGGCACAAAACATACATGACTGAAGTGCAAAGATCATCTAGAGCTGGAAGCATACAAGTCACACAGCTTCCTGCCTCAACAGGATGTTCATCCCTACACAGAGATTTATCAAAATAATCCCAAAACAAGGGTGTGAGTGTGTGGCATACTGACTGCGAGCTGTGTTACATACATGGTGCTACTGTGCTAATAAAAATAAAGCACATTCCTAAAACAACAAAAAGCAATATTTTAAAGTCTTAATTTTAAAAACCATAAAAATATTGTCATAAAATAATCTAGGTATAAGCTGCTTAAAATAAGAAGTCAGGAATAAAAAAGATACATGGGTTTATCATCAAATACTGCTTTATTCTTGATATAGATAAAAGAAAATGGTTTAGATAGCATTTTATTAATTTATTAAGCATAACTGTTGGAATGAAAGAAACAAAAAGTATCAGTTTTAAAATGCAAACACGTAATACTCTGTAAAGAAAAAACTAGTAACTGCTCACCCTAAAATAAAGCTAAAGGCCAAACTACTGATTATCTCATAAAAAAGGAGCAATAATAAGCAAATTAAATTTCCCTATTAAAAATCAAGTCTTTCGCAACTGGTTTTCAAACACAGAAACTGGACAATAAAATACAGAAAAGGATGTATGAAGCATCCATAATATGACAACAAAGTAAATGAGTTGGGGGCTGGGGATTTAGTTCAGCGGCATAAGCACCTGCCTTGCAAGCAGGCAGTCGTGAGTTCGATCCCTGGTACCAATAAAAACGAAAAAGACAAAAAAAAAAAAAAAAAAAAAAAAAAAAACAAAGTAAATAAGTTGGTTCAGGGAATATTTGTTTTAATTTTCTTTCTTTATTTAATTCATTCATAGATATTTTTACTAAGTGCCCATTCTGTGCCTGGCACCATAGTATGAAGGATCAGAGCTACAGAGAAAAAAGATACTGTTCCTTCTCTAAAAGCCATAACCCCAGGGCAGAAAGTGAGAAAATCCACAAATTCAATCCATTTTCAGGAAGAGAGGCAGAAGGATACCCTTGCTAAGGAGAATGGCCTGGACTAAGCATTGAAAGGCACACAGGGGCCTGCCAAAGGTTTCCTAGGCACTCTGAGCTAAGGCTGGCTGAGGTACTTCCAGAGGCTGCCAGTGGGGGCAGAAGTAGACAGGTGATGCGGGATGGAAAAGACAGAAACCGGGTAAGGAAAGGCTTGGCATGTGTGCTGAGGGGTTCCACCCTCATCCTCAGGGCCACAAGAACTAGAATTACACTGCAGAGAGAGGGAGACGGTGGAGCAAAGATCGAGGCCTGAGGGCCAGCGCAGGAGGGGGCTTCAGTCAGGGACAGGCTCTGAGCACAGGGCAGGCAGCAGGCTGGAGCACGGAACCTCAGCAGCAGCCCAAAAACACAGGGAGAAAACATAACAATACTATGCAAGCATCAGACAGGAAACATTCCCAAAATGCTTAGAATTCTGCATTTTAGTAGGTATTAAAACTGCAATATTCAAAAGTTGAGAAGCTTAGGCACTCGATAGTTGCTTTCACTTGACTTCAGACTGTACAAAGGTCTAATCTCATTCTAAGAATCTGGTGAGCTTTCACAATTCTCCAGTGGGCTTTCCCTGATGAAAGCACTCCCTAGGACCAGCAGAGAGGAGTTTTCTGACCACCAGGCTCTTACCCTGGCTCAGCCAGCTTGGAGCTGCTTCTCACTTTGCTCACTTTTACTTTCTGGATGGAAACTACTCCCTCTTTCGAATCTCTTTGATTCTGATACCAGCACAACTAGTTGACTGTCACTGCTGTGTCATTTTTTACAAAAGGAAAAATGTACTTCCAAGGAGCATCTGCCCAAGTGATAACAAAGACCAACAATGAGATGTCACTATTAGCAACCACAACTTGGCACTCCCCATCCCAGAAACTGAAGAGGGCTGAAAGGCAGGCAGTCTCGGCGACCCGAGCACAGCTGGATTGTGTAAGAGCCCTGCAGACTGCGGTCAGATGGGCCAAGCTGCCAGCCAAGCTCATGCAGTAAAAGCCCAAGGTCTGCAGGACCAGCCTTCCCTTCCGACCCCCTAGTGTCATGAGCATGTGGAACACTAGGTGTCACTCTGTAACAGCTACCACACCACCCGTCCTAACGGAAGACAAGTGGTAGGAAAAGTATAAGACAGCAAGCAATTAACCATGTAAGTCTCTCCTAAATACACATGAAAGAGAAGCCAAAACTCATCTGAGTTACCCTGGCATTTATTTTACTCATTTTAAAGAGAAACAAAGCTCTTCCCACATCTCCTGCTGTTCAAACAATAAACACAGCAGGCTCACACTTTGTTTCGAATTTCCCATGCACAGTATTTGGCCACGGTGTGGTTCCTGCCGTCAGTCCTCAGAGAGGCCAGAAGCATCTGCTAGTGCTATCCTCTGTGAGACCCCCGGAAGGGTCAGCTAGTGACCAGCAGATCACACACTGGTGACCAGCAAGGGCAGTGTGCCAGAAAGCTCTGGACCTGAGGCGCAGCAGATAATCACAAGACTGTAACTTCAGACTTCTAGGAGCATCTAGTCTCTAGTTTCCCTGTCCGGAGATAACTATGTAATTCAGTACATCCTGCTGGGCCAGTCCCAAGCATCTCACCTCTCAGTTTCAATCTGTCAGGAAGCAGACAAGCTTGAATATTAAGTTTGGAAGTTAAACTGTCCATTGAAAATGGTTCCTCTCAATTCAGAAAACTCCAGTCTAATTCAGCTTATTAACACACTACAGCAACATAATCAACTTTATTTTCTTCTTTATTTAGCAGTGTAGGGCCTTATGCATATTGGTGCTCTACCAAAGAGTGACATCACCAAGATAATCAAACTCTAACTGTGAAATATGCATTCAAAGATTCTCTAGAAAAAGACTAGATGCTTATATTTTGCTTTCAACTTTCAATCTGCAGAGATCATAAATATTTTACAGTTAAAAGCAGACAGCAGAATAACTACATGCTACAGAAGAGGTCCAAGCCTCACATTTCAGTGTTTTCCCCAGGAGCCAGGGCACAGTCTAAGGAGGGATGACAGAGCTACTTCAGGGCCACAGCCACATGAGCGCCCAGAGAAGGGCAAACTGGCCACGTGCCTCTCACTGTAATCCCTGCAGATGAGCCTCAGGAAGGATCTTAGGGCAGATCATACAATGTCACGACAATACTGTTATTGTTTAGGGGTGTTTCCAGCCAAGGGACCAACATCAACAAAACCATAAGTATGACTAATGTTACAGAAAAGGCCAGGACAACTACACACCTCTACTAGCATCTAAAACATTTAAAATGGAATACAGTATGTCTCCCATGTCATAAATGTAACGCAATATCCTAGTCACAATGACCAATAACATTCATTTTCCTTGACAACTGGAATTCAAGATGACTGCAGGAATGGGAGATAGTGATTTTTACCTCGGTTCCTTTTAAAAATGTCCTCTGGGTAATTTGTATGGATATTAGCTTTGTATCTATTATAATCAAACATTTAAAATTATGGCAATGATCCAGGAGTTGTATTCAAAACTGGACCAGGTCTTTGGAAAAAAAAAAAAATCCACTGAAACATCCAAACATTTGAAATCCTCAATAAGAACTTGAAATTCAAGAAGACTGTTTTTCTTGTAACTTGTTCTTGTCCTTTTTCTACTCAGTAAAAGTAAAGTGTCCTATGGGGAAAAAAAATACAGCGCAAGAACAGCCTAGGAGGGGTTTGGAGGAGGCCATTCATGGGGCACAGGAGGGGCCAGCAAGAAGAAGGGATGGTGGGCCACACAAAGGAAAGTGGTGAGAAGCCTGGTTCATTGTAGAAATATGGTTCTGCTGCCCTACTTTGAGGTTTTGCCCATAAGAAAAGGCCTTAGCCACTGTACAAAGAAAGGAGTGGCCGGAACACTGACCCTCCCAGGAACTTCTCTTCTGTTTTCCTTTTCCAAGAATCATGAAACGTACACACAGTTCCAACAGAAGGAGGCCTGGGGAAACTTCCTGCAACTCAGTGACGTCACAGTTCTAGATTACCTGCAGGTAACTTACCATTAACACCTGAAGTAGAACAGTGCTACTAGAGGTAAGAAAACAGGAAGAACTCTCTTATGAAAATGGACAGGCTTGACATTTTTCCTTCACAGGAAATGAACCAACATTGTGACATTCCAGTTACTACTAGATTGTGCACACAAAGTGATAGTCATGGCAAGAAGCCAGCCCTTTGCTTCACATCCTTTTGAACAACTCTGGGCATTGCAATAAATTCAGTTATGCCACAAAACAGTCATTACAAGTCCTCGTCCCCTACTCTGCGGAACAGAATTTGAGGCTAAACCTACTGCTGGAGCCATAAAGAACAAGAGCCCCAGCGCTGAATCCCATCATAGTAAAACACATCCTACCACAGCCCAGGATTCTCCTACCCTGATCAAATTACAACTTCCAAACACATCCACACCCGAAGCCCAACGAAGCCCAGCGCCACACCACACCACAGGGACAACACCCCTGGGGCAAATCCCTAGCAATCCAACCGTGGGCTCTAACAGCATAGAAAAACAGCAGTCAACGCCCACAGGATTACTTCCCTCCCTCTGTGTGGCCTGCAAGAAGCCCAGTGTTACTTGCCTTTGTAGTGAAGCTCACCTGCTGCAACTCACCTCTTATGCCACTGTGCCCCAAACCAGACTCTCTCTCCACCAAAGGCAGAGCAAAGAAGGGATGTGGGTATCATCCTGGAATGACACTGAACCGATCTTTAGCTTAGAAAGGGGTGGAAACTGTGGTGGGGACATGAAATTTCACTGGCCATTATTTATTTTTATATTAAAGCTAGCATGGACACAGCTAAATGAAACCATGCATGGCTTTTTGTGTTTATAGAAAGCCACCTAGAGTCATGCGTCCCCACTGCCAAGACAGGCGCCCACTCGCCTCAGCCAGTGTGCTCAACTATGAGCAGGAAGTCCACAGGAAGCACTTCAGGAAATCCCTGACTTTGCAGTGAAAGTTCCCTGCCCCACGGGGACACAGATACACAGGACACTGAGGGTATAACCTGAGCCTAACAGAGAGAAATGGTCTTCCAGATGAAGTAAGTAAGCAAGCTCTACGGGAAGACCCCAGGAATTCTCTATCCAATACAGTAACTATTAGCAACCTGTGGGTGCTGAGTTTTACATTTAAATCAAATAAAACAACTTGAAATCAAAAAGTAAGTTCCTCAGTTATACCAGCTTCATTTCAACACTTAATTCCGCATGAAGCTAGCTGTTCTAAGTGGACAGAGTAGGTAAATAGCATGCCTATCCGCACAAGGAGTTTCACTGGCCAGTGTGTCTCTAGTGGAAAAATAACCTCAGTCTTTAGGGCGATCAAAGGCTAACCAGAGTTATATAATTTCATATTGAAAACTAGACGAAAGTATAAAACTACATTTAAGCTAAAATATACTTCCCTCATGAAGATTTTGTTGTGTAAAGATTTCTTGTCTGGAGTCTTTTAACAAGGCTGCAGTGGCAACAACACAGGCTTTTAGACCTGGAGAAAACCCCTAAGCTCACCCCACCTCATTTCATAGACAGATGTACCACAGTAAACAAAGGACTCTTGCTTCCTGCAGGCCACAGATTTGCCATTGTCAGTGCCAAATCTGTACCTGGTCAGTTCTTCCTGTTTCTGTTCCTATCACTTTTTTTCCATGGTAGTCTAAGTGAGTGTGTTTAAACCAAAACTAACAAATAACTCCACAGGAGAGTCACATAGAATTTAAGAGCCTTTAATCCAACAATAAACACATGAAATTAACACATGAAAATCGCTGTGGGACACACAAAGCACTATAACTTATGACTGCTGGCCTCAGGAACTTTACAGGCTCATTAAGAAGCTAAGACAGACACATTAGGAACAAGAAGAACACCAGCTAGCATTGTGGCCAGCATTGTGGCAGCATCATTACATGTGTTCACAAAAATGAGCACTTCCAGCTGGAAGCGCCAGAAGAAATGAGTGAATTAACAAAGCCTGAAAGAACAGACCAAATGGGGAAAAGAGCAAATGGCTGCCCCCAAAAAAGTTACACAAACCAAGAGCAGAATGGAACTATGCAAGAGGGGTGCAGGGGCAAAGCAGCCGTAGGCTGACAGGGAGAGAACACAGCCAAATGATTGTGACCAGGGAGAGGGCTGCATGCCATGTCAACCTGCCTCCATGTCATAGCTTACAAAGAACTCCTCAGGTAGCCAGGAAGCACTACAAGTTACAAAGAGGGTTGGGTGAGGTGGGTAACTTGAAGAAAATTTAGAATAAGGAATCTAGAAATCAAACATGATGCTTACCCATGATTTCTAACTGGGGTATGTGAGAAACAGCTGAATGAGTAGCATTCTAGGATCAGAACATACAGAAGTCTGAAATTAAACTTCTGGGTATTTTAATCAGGTACAAAGGTAAGGAAATCCTCGCCTATCAATCCTAGAGACTCTCTTAATCATATATGCAGGCCTCCAACTACTCCTGTCTCTATTCAAAAAGGTCCCATGCAACAGCCACCACCACCAAGGCCAGTGGCTCTGCATGAATCATATTGCTTTACTTCCTGCACCCTCAGCACTCCAACATCTAAGGCCTCACTGACCCGGGAAGAACTGCCCCTCCTCTAAGGTGTGTAAGCAGTGTTCTTCTGATATGCCAGCCAACTAATCCCAAGTCTCTATGTTTTACGGTACACCCTTCCCTGCCCCAATTGCCCAGGAGCCAGATACCAGACAAGCAGAGGTCATCCCTACAGCCCAGAATCTACTGAAATCACTCAGCCGTCCAACCCTGAACCTGCTTTGCTCCACTTTCTCCTGCAAAAGATACCACAGAGGCCCTGCCCTGGGCTCCTTTTTCTGCTCTTTCTCTTTGTGCTTCACTGAGTGGCCGTGTATGACATGACATGCCTGATGCTTGAGAAAACTGTGGGCAAATTAAAACTTCCCTCCACAAGACAATCATTTTTGTGCCTGTGTGCCTTACTGTGCTGATTAAAACAAATTCTGGGTACCATTAAAATAATGTCTCAAGAACTAAAACCAGAAAGTTCTCAAGGTCAAAGGAATGATGTGACCTCAGGTCCATCAGCATCAGGTGCCTTCCAGCCCTGCCCCAATCTCCTCTCCCAGTGTAGGAACTACTTCAAGGGCCACCACCAAAACGACATTCCTACAAAGGGCATGCAGAGCTCTGCCATTCAGGAGGTCAGTCCTGGAATCCTGACAAAGCCCACTCTTATGAGCGGACTCTCCAGCTCACCAATGTCACCATGCACTCCAACGAAGACAGGGTCTCTGACACTGTAATTTGCAGGCCTGTATCTGAGAAGAGTGCAGGCCAGCGGTTGGGCCTCTGCAGGATAGCTGAGCTATTTAGATGAGCACAAGCCAAGCAGGGGCCTGTCAAATGCTGCCAGAGAGGCAGACAACACCTGCAGCACCATAGCAAGTTAGGAATGTGGGCTCTAGACTCAGACCATGGCTATCTCACCATGCTAATGGGAATATTTGTTAATGGGACCTTGGACAGCTCCTAACTCTACAAAGCTCCCAATCCTCCTCCTAGAAAAAGTGACAAGACAGAACCTATCTCAGAAGAAAACAGTGAACAAGAATGTGCATTATCAAACACTTCATTCCGGTCAAGAGGCAGTATAAATTTGTGTTTGATTTCCAGGTCTCCATTGGACATGTGCAACAATGATAGATACGTGGGGGTTTTGTTTTGTTTTGTTTTGTTGGGGGACTGGTTTGAGACAGACTGTGTGCAGTCTAGCCTTCAGCTCACTATGTAGCCCAGGCTGGCCTCAAACGCATAACAATAGTCCTACCTGGGTCCCCTGAGCGCTGGGATTAAATGCATGTGCCACCACGCTCAAAATGAAATGTTTTAAAACAAAGCCACAATCACAGTAAAAAAATACCACATGACCACTTTTACACAGCATCCAGAGAAACCTCACATACCTGAGTCCCAGTAAAGGTGGCATGATGGCCACCTTCCATAGGCATACACCAGCAGATGGAAAGGTCTGCTTGCTGCCTGGCACTGCAACCTGGTCTGGGCTGCGACCCGATCTCATGTAGCTCCAGGAGCACCCTGTACCTGAGAACAACTGCTCCCTTCTCAATCCCCTGCCAGTGTGCATCCCTCTCTGAGGCAGGCAGCTGCACCTGCTGTGCTCTTTCAAGCCCACTCAACTCTTATTTTACTCTCTTCCAACCCATCTTTACACAGCACCCCTTCTGTGATTTAACACATCTCCGTATTTCCATTTTAGGGAACCCCTCTGGTAATGATTTACTCACACCTTGAGTATTCATCTCAACCCTCATAAACCACCTCTTCATATGGCACTAATGCAGAAAGAAGTGATAAAGTTACTTAGTACCCAGCACAAAACATGCAAATCACAGTACCTTTAAAGCATAACCAAAGGCACACAATTCATTCTTCACAAAATTCTACACAAAATGAAGGTTTATGAAGCTCTGAGTGTTATGTATTGATTCTATTATGCAGGCAGCCACTCCTCTGGGATGGGAATGGATCTCTAGACCCCTCTCCCCCAAAGTCATTGCTGTACAAGGAGAAAGGAGCAGAATCTTCCTCTGTGGTGCAAGGCTAAGGACTAGGATCTCTGAAGGGCACCACCCTCAGATCACAGCAGCAAATGTGGCTCTCAAAGTGTTACCTATCAGGCTTAGGAAAACACAAAGAAACTAACAAGGGAATAAAAAATTAGAAAAGGAAAACAAAAGCACAGAGGGAAAAGTGAGAAGAAGAGTAAGCCAAACCTGATCTGTGAACAAAAACAAAAATAGAACAGAGGGTGCAGGAAGATAAATCAGCATCTGCACTAGGGCCCACTGATATCTGCTCGTTCGGTCCCCAGGCCCCACACCACAGTATGTATGGGGTCTTAAACCTATATCCCATTAAGAAAGCAGGATCCTCAAAGAGTGCTTCAATGATCCCAAGCAAGTCTACCACCAGACTCCTGATGAAAGCAAAGGCAAACTCTCTGGAACAAACAAGCCTAACAAATGTTAAATCTGTGTCCAGCTAATATACATCTCAAAATCAAATTATCACAAACTATGCAGGAAAAGAAGCCATTATGAGACAGCTGAAATAGCCAACAAATTTAGACCACAGAAGACTTCAGAGATTATAATTACTGGATATAAAATATGAAATATTACACAATAAACATTTAAGAAAATTTAAAAATGTCTAAAAATGAACAAGGATCAAGAGACTATGGAAGATAGCAAGGTGGTAAGCAGCAGAGAAAATGCTCTCTGGGAGTCACCATTCAGACACTGAAATATAGCTTCATGAGGAGTCAAGGAGGGAAGTCACTCCCTACACCCAGGAAAAATCTGAAGTGTGAATTCTGCCCACAGAGTGAAAAGAAAATCTTTAATGAAGAAGGCAGTAGCCAGTGGTGCCTTCTCCCTAAGACAGGACTCACAGTGTGAAAGAGCTATTTGAACCTGTGGACACACAGGCACAGTGATGGTGATTGCTGGCAAACCCAGGGGCCTCTGCAGAGAAATGTGGCAGCAGAGGGAAGCAGTGGACTACACTCGATAGCAGTGAGTACGAAGGATTTAGTAGTCCAGTGAGAGACAGTGATTAGCTGGGAGCCATTCTGGAGACGAGTGGTTGGGCTTAAAACCCAGAACAGTTACCTGCGTCATCTACCAGCTCCCAGCTGGGCTCAGACCTGTGGAAACTGCAGCAAGTCCAGTGAATCTGGTTTCAGGGAAGGACTGCTAAGATTGTCCTCTATCCTGCCAGAAAGCTACTGCTAGTTTGCAGGGATAGAGCAACAAGATTCGAGACTCTGTCTCCACAGGTTGTCTACTAGTTAAACCAGTGAGAGTCCTGAAAGTGGACTGTTTGCTTTGCTTCTTTTCTTTTTTTCCTCATTTCCTCCTTCATTGTTTTTATGAGTGTGAAAGTGGTTTTTAACCTCTGTGGGTGTGGTTCAGTTCTGTTCTTCCTTTTATTTCGTCTCTTCCTTCTCTCCTTTCCTTCAGTCTTCTGTACCAATTTCCCAAAGTTGACATGAGCCTTACTTCTAATCTCTTTCTCTTCTTTCACTTCTCTATTTTCTCCTTAATTCAATTTAAATTTTAACCCTTAAGGGCAAAAATTGACACATTATGAACTTATATATTGTATAATTATCTGATTTGTTTTATATTTTGTTATACAATCACAAATCTAATTCATACAGCTAAAAGTTGCAAATTAAGGCTTAGCTCAGTTTGTCATTTTCCAGGCTGTGTCTGATGCTACTGGTACCACTATAGCCAAAATTGACATAATTATTCTAAACAGCTGTTGGTCCTGGTGTTTCATGACTAAGATTGACTACAGGTCATAAAAAATACTATGGCACAGTACCAAAGGACCAGGGACTAGGTCAAACAGCAACAACATCTCATCTCCAACAAACTGAAGAAGTTAAGATCTTCCAACAGATTCAAAATCCAAAAACCAGCTATACCTGGAAGATACCTTAGAGAGTCACTACCTAACAGTCCTAAATACTACCATTAAAGCAACCCACTATAGGCAACTTACAAGCATCACCCCAGAAATTAAACTAAAAAAGAGAGAAAATAAAATGAGAAGACACTTAAGCAAAATGCAGTCTCAGACTTCCAGTTCACCAAAGGCAAATCCAGGGGTAATGATGGGGGACAATCCAAAAGCCCCCTACCAGGTCACTCTGAAGTGGTAACAACAAAGCAATTGAATGAGGCGCTGAAAAAATGAAGTTAGAAATAATCTCTCAGGTAACTACAGAGATTACCAAATTAGTGATGTCAGGGCAGACACAGACAAAAATACAAACTTAAGAAAATTATAGAAGCTCAGTACAGGAAACAAATGGAATCTATAAATTAGATTCAAGCAGACATCCAAGAGAATAAAAACTCCACTGAAAATATTCAAAGCAGATTCAAAGGCCAATGTGAGGACAGGATCTCAGATATTGAAGGTAAGCTTGCAGTTAGTGACCAGGAAAACAAGGATTTCTCAAAAACTGCAAGGGACCATGAGAAGTCACTTCAGCAGCTGCTAGATGGGACAAAGAAAAATTAAGATTGACTGGAATCAATGAAAAAGCAAGAGATACCACAAACAACATTAAAAAACGTCACAGACATCATGATAAAAAAAACTTCCTGGTACAAAAAAAGAATTTCACATGCAGAAAAATAAGGCATATAGAACTTCAATTAGCAATGATCAAAAAAAAATCTACATCAAGGCATATCATACTCAAGATTCCAGAAACTGAAGAACAGAATCCTAAAAGCTGTTATTTAAAAAGAAACAAATCACTTATAAAGGAAAGCCCATCAGAATCACAGTTGACTTCTCAGCACAAACTCTCAAGTCAAGGAGAGCTTGGAATGAAGTATTCCAAGTTCTAAAGAAAACAACTTCTAATCCAGATTGATGTACTCTGCAAAACTATCTTTCAAATGGATTCTTCCATGACAACACCTGAGAAAATTTATAACCACCAAACCAGCATTCCAACGTGTCCTGAAGGACATTCTAGAAAGAGATTATAAGGACTATATTTCCATGAACCCCAACAAAAGGAATCCAGAGGGGGAGGCAAACAGCTAGAGGGAGAGGGAAAAAAGCAGGGAAGTTAACAACAGGAAAATAACATAATAAGGATGAGTCAATATATGTCAGAACCATCCATGTTAATGGTCTCAATTCACCAATCAAAAGACACAGTCTGGCAGAACAGATTCAGAAGCAAGACCCAACAATATGCTGTACACAAGAAACACATTAATTCAAAAAGAAATTTATAGACTGAAAGTCAAAAGATGGAAAACAATACTCCAAGTGACAGGAACTCAGAAAAAAGCAAGGGTAGATATTCTATTTGCAGACAAAGTAAATTTCAAGCTGTCATGGTTTATGTCGGTGGCCCCCAGGCCTCATGTGTTTACATTTTACATTTGTGATTGGTTCATTGTCTAGTGCTTAGATTGATGGTATCAATGCTACACCCACCTAGGTACCAGTAGAGCCAACATACAATTTAATGGCAAAAAAAAGGTGTGTCTCTCTCTTGCCAGTTTCTGTCTTGCTGTTTGCAGCCGCCATGAACTACTGCCGCGCCGCCATGCCACCCTGCCTTGGAGTTAACTAAATATAGACTAAAACCTCCAAAAACTGTAAGAAACAAATTTTTCCTTTCTCAACTTTGGGCATCAAGTATTTTGTCTCAGCGACAAGTAAAAAATAACCAAGACACAAACCAAGACTGATTAAGAGAGATAAAGAAGGGCAATACATTCTTATAAAGGAAACAATCCAAGAGGAAGAGATAATCATAAATCATATATGCAATAAATAGCCAAAAACTAGTGCTCCCAACTATGTAAAACAATTACTAACAGACATAAAAAATCAAATAAGCCCTAATACAATTGTATTGGGAGCCCTCAATACCCCACTGTCGACAAAAGACAGATCAACTAAATCAATAATGAAATATTAGAACTAAATCAAACTTTTGAACAAATGGACTTAGTAGATGTCTATAGAGTGTTTTATCCCACAACATCAGAATACACATTCTTCTCAGCTGCACACAGGATGTTCTCCAAAACAGATCACATAGTGGCTCATAGAACATGCTTAAGTAAATATAAAGGAATTGAAATTATCCCATGAATACTATCAGATCACAGTGCAATGAAATTGGAAATATAAACAAAAGAAACCACAAGAACTTTATAAACACATGGAAATTAAATAGCACCATATTGAACAATCAATGGGTCACAGATGAAATTAAAGAAGAAATGGGACAAGTTTTTACAGTTGATTGATAATGACAATACAACATACTGGAACTTGTGGGACACAGTGAAAGCAATCTTAAGAGGGCAATTTATTGCAGTAAGTATCCATATGAGAACAGAGCGAGTGCATATAAACAACTTAATGTTGAATCTCAAACCTGTAGAAAAAGAAGAGCAGTCTAAACCAAAACATTCATGTGAGGGGGGAAATTATAAACATCAGAGCAGAAATCAACACACTGGAGACTAAAAAAAAATACAAAGAATGAACTGAAGCGTTGATTCTTTGAAAGATTAATACAATTGACAGACTCTTAGCTAAACTTATCAAAAAAAAAAAAAAAAGGAAAGAAAAGACTCAAATCCACGCAATTAGGAATGAAAAGGGTAAAATCACAACAGACCCTATAGAAATCTAGAAAATCATTTATACCTACTCTGAAAACTTGTATTCTAGTAAGATGGAAAATACAGAAAAAATGGACAGGTTCCTAAATATATATGAATTAACAAAGCAGAATCAAGAAGATATAAAAATCCTGAACCCAATATCAATCAATGAAGTCAAAGATGTAATTAAAAATCTATCAACAAAGAAAACCTAGGCCTGAGGGATTCACTGTTGAATTCTACAAGAAATTTAGAGAAGACCTAATATCACCACTTCTTAAACGCTAATGAAATTGAAAGGGAAACAATAGTTCCAAAATCATTCCTGGAAAATCATACCAAAACTAGAAAAGGACCCAACTAAGAAAGAGAATAATAGGCCAATCTCTCTAATGAACATTGATGCAAAAATCCTCAATAAGATACTGGCAAACAGACTGCAACAAACTGTCAAGAAGATTATAGGCCACGATCAAGTGGAATTCATCCCAGGGATGCAGGGATGGTTCAACATATGTAAATCCATAAATGTAATACACCATATTAACAGAGCCAAGGACAAAAATCATGGGATCATCTCAATAGATGTGGCAAAAGGTTTTGACAAAGCCCAGCACCCATTCATGATAAAAACCCTACAGAAAGTTGGAATAGTCTTTATCTCAATCTGATAAAAGCCATATAATAACAAACCAACAGCCAACATCATTAAATAGACAAAAACTGAAAACTTTCTCTCTAATGTTAAGAATAAGACAAGGACTGTCTCCACTCTTATTCAACATAGTCCTGGAAACTTTAGCTGGAGAAATTAGACAAGAGAAAGAAATAAAAGGAATAAAGATAAGAAAGGAAGAAGTTAAACTGTCATTATTTGCAGATGACATGATACTCTACTTAGAAGAGTATACAGAAGAGTATATAGTTACTCTACTATATTTAATAAGCAAATTCAGTAATGTAGCTAGTTACAAAGTTGAAACATTAAATCTTCTGGAAGATAGAGTAGGTAAAAGTCAAACACATTGGTGTAGGCAAAGACTTTCTGAACAAAATCCCAATTGCACATGAACTATCACAAAGAATCAACAACTGGGATCTCACCTTATTGAAAAGCTTTGGCACAGCAAGAGAAACCACCAACACAGTGAAGAGACAACCCACAATGTGGGAAAAAAATGTTTGCCAGCTGTACCTCAAAGGATTACTATTGAGAACATATAAGGAACTCACAAAACTCAGTCTTCCCAGATTTAAAGACCCAATCCAAAAATGGGCATCTGAGATGAAAACACATTTCTCAGATGAAAACATACAAACAGCAAATAAATATGTGCAAAAATGTTCAACATCACTGGTCATTCAAGAGATGCAAATTAAAACAACACTGAAATTCCACCTCACTCCAGAAAGAATGGCTACTATCAAGAAATCAAGGATCAACAAATGCTGGTGGAGCTGTGGGAAAAAAAGGAGCCCTTCTCCACTGTTGGTGGGAATGTGGACTGGTACAGCAACTATGGAAATCAGTGTGGAGATGCCTCAAAAACTAGGAATAGAGGTCCCATTCAACCCAGCTATTCCTCTTCTTAGTATCTTTCCAAAAGAATTAAAAACATTACACCATAGCAATATATGTGTACCTATGTGCATAGCAGCAAAATTTGTAATATCAAAAGCAACAAACTACATAAGAATATCAAACCAAAGGGGCTGTTAAAACGGGGAGAAAAATCACTGAAATTTACAGCTCAATAAATGGGCAAAGTAGCAGGTGCGATCCAAATGAAGACAGGGAACCAGAAGATGGAGTAAAGAGATTTCCCAGAATATGAAACAAAGAGATGGAGAGCAGAAAATAAAGTTGATAAAGAGATAATCATAAATCAAGCTTCAGAGATGAGGAAGACAAACAAAGAATCTTAGAAAATATGGCCAAGAAGAGTAGAAAAGTGCAAATATGTGAGAAGACAATAGTTGAGAGTTGTATAGATTTACTCCTTATTGTTATTACCCAACAACACAGTATATCAACTATTACACAGCACTGATGTAGCAGCAGGTATTTTAAGTGATCTAGAAAGTGTCAACAGCACCACAGAGGACATGTATGAGTCATCTTCAAACACAGTTCATTTTATAGAAGAGAGACTGGAGCACTCACAGATTCTGGTGTCTGCATGAGGCCTGGAACCACCTCCCCACACACAAATAACAAAAAAGATCTTTATAAAAGAAAAAGAAATACTTTATAGCAGGTCTTACAATCTTTTCAGCAGGACCATCAAAAACAATATGAAGAAAGAAAAGCCAACCTGAGATGTGAACACAATCAAAATTTGCGACAAAATATCAACCTGCCCAAAAATCTAGAACTGCAGTGCAGCACCTCCATACCCAAGAAGAATCATTAGATTCCCCTGATGAGCATGACTAAAACACTTCAAAAGATCAAATCTGTCTATAATACTTTCATAAATCTTAGCAAACTAGAAATATAAACTTATTAAGTATGATAGAGCTACAAAATCTGCAGAATGTTTTTTAATAGTGATACATGAATCAAATCTCCCTTTAGAACAGAAACATGAAGACCACCTTCATCAGCTCTACTTACTGATGTAATAGAGTCCAAGGCACCACAGAACACACACACACACACACACACACACACACACACACACAAAAAAAAAAAAAAAAAAAAAAAACAGAAGCACTGGCAAGCTTATCCACTCATTATTCACAAAAAATCTACCTATCTGCCAAGAAAACCAAAAATACCTAAAATAAAATGCAGGAATTAAAGGAGTCACATGTATTCATTTAATCCAGCAGTGGGAATAAATGAACTAGAATTCTATTCAAAAACTATGGATAAATATTAGAAATAACACTGAGGGTAAAAGACAAGTCACAGGTGATAATGCCCTATAGAAAAGCATTTCTACCCAATAAAACCACACAGTGCATTATTTAGGTATACAAATACACATGAGAATTCCCTGTTTTAAAAGAGGATGGTGAACCGCCAGGGAGCAGCTGCCTGGAAGTGAGGAAGGAAGTAGGGCAGACTTAAGCAGTTTGGGGTTCTCAAAACAGGGAGGGGTATCAGGAGCACAGACTTCCCCAGTGCTCCACACGCCAGCACATATTCCAGACTAGCAACCCATTCTCCATCACAGAAGTGCAACAATTAAAGTGAATGGAACAGTGCAAACGTGAAGGTCAGGAGATTGATTTCTAAGTGCCAGACTTAATTAAAGCTTCTGTTTCTAAACAACTCTTTTGCCCAAGTTTCATTCATGGAAGAAAAACAACAGGAAATACAATAGCCACCACAAAATAGGCCATGAATTAGCCTCAGTCACTCAGGACGGGGAGTGCAGCCTCAGAGGAGAGAGGGGGACACCAGGGTCACCAGGCACCGGCTGGGAGAAAAGTCCTGGGCTGAAACTTCCACGGCTTCCTGTTCTCCTGCTTCCTGTTCTCTGTAAACTGAACAGCCCCTGACCACTGTCCTGAACCCGCTCCCTCTCCGGCCCTGCACCCTCAGCCAGCTCTGCAGCAAGTGCACAGCCCCTCATCCCAGGAGGCTGTCCCCTCACCAATCTGAGAACCACAAATACCTCCTCAGCAACCAACAACTAACACAGAATTTACAACTCGGTTCAGAATTTGCAGCTCTCCAAGTATCCATAACCTGGCATCTCTCTAACACATTTACACAAAAAAAGACTTCAGGTCTAATGGATCAACAGCCACTGCTTTAAGGGGAGTATGTGATCAACACACAGACACATACATATACTTACAAAGATCACACCCTCACCAGCAGTTGGAAAAACACAAGAATATCTTTAAAAAAAAAAAAAGAGTTTCTGATTTCAGTAGGTCTATATACACGAAAAGACAAGTTATCTGCTGTGTTAGGGTATAGCAAATTTATTCATTTATTTTTGTCTTTTTCCTTTTTACCGGTACCAGGGATCGAACTCACGACTGCCTGCTTGCAAGGCAGGCGCTTATGCCGCTGAGCTAAATCCCCAGCCCCAGTATAGCAAATTTATATAAGACCCACAGGTTCAGGCTGGGGATTTAGCTCAGCGGCATAAGCACCTGCCTTGCAAGTGCGCAGTCATGGTGAGCTTGATCCCTGGTACCAAAAAAACCCAAATGTGCACACTCTTCTATGCAGCAAACCTTGCAGCAAGATATCCATACAGGAAAGGTTTATAAAAGGAAAGAAGGTAGGGAAGGACACAGATGGGGACATGTTAATTTCAGTCATGTTTATTTGTCTTTAAGTGAATTAAAACACTTAAAATACCTTATTTTGTGCAAGAATCATGAAATCTAAAAGAATTAACCAAAACTTACTTCAAAAAGAAAGAGAATAGAGTCCAGCTCCTCCCTTTGTGATTTATTATTCCCTGGAATATTAAAAAAAAATGAATTATGACATTTAAACATTAGGTCATTACAAATTATGCTAAAAGGCATCTTATAATATTTAAGCCCCACACATACATCCATTTACTCAGAAATACCTAGAGGCAGTGGGAGGAACACAGCTAAGATACAGCTGGGCCTGACCAGCTGGTGTACACACAGAAAGGAGGTGCAAAAACACCTTCCATTCTCCCCAGTCACAGCTGGTCCTCCGCAGGCAAGCTCATCTCTGCACTAGTTACTTACCTCCTCAGACTGTGGCAGAACGCCCATCAAAAACAGACAAGAATTCTAGCTTGGTATTACAAACAGGCACAGGGCAAGTAGTATCTACAAAAAGCAATCTTTGGCCAATTGCGTGTCATCATCATCACCATCACCATGAACTGTAACACCCCCAGCAGCAGTTACCATTTATTGTCTGCTCTACTAGGCACTCTGCTACATGTGCGGTTTACATCATCTAATTTAGGAATCAACAAACTTTTCCTGTACAGGGGCAGATAGTAAATATTTAGGCATGTAGGCCTCTCTTAGAACCACTCAACTATGTCATTACATTGCAGAAGCAGCTACAGGTAGAACACTGGTGAATGGCTACATCCAATGAAACTTTCTTTATAAAAACAGGCAGTGAGCTGTACCCTGCAGGCCCTGAGCTCACTGATTCTCCACAGTGATACAAAGTAAGTTTCATTTATGCACTTAGAAAACACTGGAGAATGTCTGTATCAGGGAGTCTTCTAGGCCCTCAGGATATAAGGATGAACAACAGAAACAACAATCACTGCCCTGAGGAAGATTCCACTGTAGGAAGGAGGCACTGCATAAATTAATAAGTAAGCAAAACCAAGGGTGAAAGCAGATGGGGAAGCCAAAACAGTTGGTGTGGAATCCTGACTAGGGAAGTCAAGGATGCCTTGCCAGTAAGGGAGCAACTGAGCAAAAACCTAAGAGGTAAGCAAACAAGCCACAAGGAAACTGGGGGTCAGAAAGCAGCCATATGGACACGTAAGGGAGGTGAGCTCCAGGCAGACTGTAGGGTGCCAAGTCCCAGTGGCTGAGCACACTTGGCAGGATGAGGAAACAGGCAGAAGTAGTCCTTGTGGCAGGAGTGAAGGGCTAGACTGCAGCAGAACAGTGGAACAGAGGAAGAGCTGCAAGTCCTTATAAGGACTTTTGAGTACATGAAGTTACCAACGATTCAGAGCCAAGGAGTACCAATTTGACTAACATTTGTAAAGCATGGCTCCAGTTACTCTTTTGAAAAGAGACTTGGGACAGGGGAGGGTGTGAGTATAGAATAGAGAGAAGGCTCTTCCTAGGACTTCTGAAGCATCTGGCAGAGAACTGGGGAGCCCCAGTGTGGTCAGCATAGACTGTGATAGGAGCCAATGACTCTACAAGCAAAGTGAAGACAGCCGATAATCCACGATGTGAGCCTGGGAGGCTGGAGTTATCACTAAATTATTTCATTACTCCTAGCACACACCTTATTCTTTTTGGGAGTTCACTTTCTTCCCTGTAATCCAAATGAATGGAGATTATAGTAAAAGTAAGAAACTTCAAAAGCTGAATCTTATTTTTATTTTTATCTTCACTGTCTACCTCCTCTCATCAAGAGATGTCTCTCTCACCCCAGTATTGCTCTCCCCATCTTGTTTTGATTATTCTATATTCTGGTTTGTTTGACAGTATCAAGTTTGAGGGTATAGGCAACCACTTTGAAGGCAATAAGATATACTATGACGCCCATTATGGTTTGACTATTATCTTTTTTTGAAGTCCTGTAAGGTCTCCAGTGTAGGTTTTATTGGTCTTATTCTGTACTGTTTTGATCAATTCTATTATACCTGACGATATAGGCAACTTTTTAAAAAAATAGCAAGAGGCACAATGGTAAGCATTTTAGATCACCTGATATTCTATTTTTACATCATGTACTATGCCCATCCTTTTGTTCTAACCAACTCTGTTTGGTTTAGCCACGTTAGGTTTTATTCTCTCCAAAAAATAATAAGAATTGTGGGAGTAAAAAACCCAAAAAGTGTAATTGTTATTAAAAAGAGAGGAAAGGAAGATGGTCTAAGGGATATAACTGTATGTATGTTTGAGTGTGTAGGATGGAAATCCATATTACTGAACTTTTGTTGGATCACTGATCGGCATTATATGCAATCTCATTGTATGAATGTTCATTTTACATGCTTTAATTTTATAATTTGGACAACTATTTCAAAGAGACAATATGTAACCTAATAACTAGTGATATCTTACTGTATTTTTTTCCTTGAAATTCTGTATTATTTGTACCCTTTTACTGCTTTGGTTTTTTTAATTTTATTTCCTTTCTTTTTTTCTCTTTAAATAATAAAAAAAAAAAGAAAGAAATAAAAAATTCAAAGGAAAAAAAAAGAGAGAGATGTCTCTTTATCCCTTGAATCTGGGATGCCATGTGACTCAGTGGCCCCAATGACATCAGCAGATCTGTACTTCTCTCCCACTTGTCCCACCTACTGGAAAAGAAGTGGGGCTGAAGGTTGACTAATGATGTGATCAGTCATGCCTGTGTAATGAAACCTCCATTAAGCCCCAAAGGATGGGGCTGGGGGCTTCCAGAGCTGTGAGTAGGAATACATTCATGTGCCTAGAGGGTGATGTACCCCAACTGCAGCAGAAGAAAGACCTCCTCTTACTTAGCATCTTTTTACCTGGCTGTTCCTTTGGCCCTTTTAAATATCCTTCATAAAACATGGGTAAACATTTATTACAAAATGCAAATAAGCAAACTGCTCCAGCAAAATTAATCAACCCAAGGTGGGCATGTCAAGGGAACCCCTCATTATCATACTCAGGTCATAGGTACACATGACAACCCACAGTTTGTGGGGGGCAGCTGAAGTAGGGGCAGTCTTACTGTAATGACCCTGAGCCTACAGGACCTGACGCTACCCCCTGGTATCCATTTCAGAACTAAACTGAGCTAGTGGGCACCCAGCTAGTGAGATTCTGCTGTCAGAAAGTAGACTGAGTGGCCTGAGAAAGGAGGAAAACACTTTGCTTTACTTTTCCTAACTAAAATAATTTCCCAAACAGATTATACAAAAACAAAAGATGGTGCTGGCAGCTAGCACTTACTGTCCTGAAATTCTAGGATTCCTGTTAACCTGTTCACCGCTGACAGGAGGAAGCCAGCCCAGAGAGGTACAAAAACCTGTCCAGAGCAAACCGCGCAATTGGTGGGGCTACACAGGCTGTACTGTCCTGCCTTCATCCAACTACCCAGCAGCATCTGCACTGTGACATGGCTGGTTTGCCTGAACCAACCAGGACCTGGGAAGGAGCAACTCCAGGGATCAGAGTAGCTTCCACTGCTGACGCATGTTAGAATATTCTTAAAGAATATTCTATATATGGACACAAGCATGAATGGATGTAATGCAGAATACATAGGGAAGGAAAGCAAAGAAGCTCTATTAGATTAGCTGCCTCTGCAAAGTAGGACTGGAGGTCTGGGCAGAGTAGTATTTTAGTTTTCCTCTCCTTTTAACACAGATTGGCAGGCTTGAACTACCAGTGGGACATATACCTCCCATCTGGCAGCTTTTACCTCCCACGGGACTATCCCATGCTACCCAATGGGACAACCAATGGGCAGTGAGACATATGAATCATAGCCCCATCGTGAATATGTTAATGGCACTTTAGCTTTTTAATAGTGTACACTGATTATTTCTAAGTGAATCATTCCTCTAGAACTTATGCCTTCTGCAATCTCCTATTTTCCCATTAGCCATTTATTATTCAGTTTACACCTGTACACGCAAAAGCTCAAGGGAAACAAACCAAGCAGTTCCCTGCAACCTCAGCTTTGCTAAAGGCCTAGGAGAAAGCAAACTGAACAATGCAAAATTTGTGATTCATGATGCACAGAACTTTCAAAATAACCTGAATGTTTTTTAAAAATTGTAAAAATGCTTACCTTTTAATTTTAAATTATTTTCCAGTGCTATAAAATTTTCATAGAAGATGAAATATATCTGAGAATAGTGGGTCTCGAAAAATGGCTTAAGGTCATTTGCATCCACATTATCTGAAAAGAAAAAGTTTCCATTTACACAATTAGAATTTAGAGGCACCCTTTTCAGAAATGAGAGAAAATTGGGGCTGGAGATTTAGCTCAGCGGCATAAGCACCTGCCTTGCAAATGTGTGGTCGTGGGTTCGATCCCCAGTACCGATAAAAAAAAAAAAGAGAGAGAGAGAAAATAGCCCATTGTAAAACACCCTAGGAAGGGTTTTGAGCTATACCTGGGGTACCACGCTGTCCTCCGCAAACTCATCTCTCACCACTCCCCACCATACAACTCCCTGAGTATAAAAAGGGGGCGCAGTTTCAACAACCACACATGCATTCCCACCACATCTACCGAGCCACGTCCACTAGGTCCCATGGCTCCTTCCGTCTAGCTTCAGATGATCTGCCCCTGCTCACCTGCTCCTGCTCGGACCTCAGGGAGCCTGCCACAGGTTCCCAGAGTTGTCCCTGTTGCATCAGACAGCTGTACTGAGACCAGGACTGCAGGGAACCTGGGCCAGCACCAGTGCCACTGAGAGCAGCAACACAACTACTCCTACCCATGCCCTGGTAGCTCACGCAAACCTCACAACTTCAGGGATCAGAGTAGTTTCCACTGCTGACGACGCATGTTTGTACATTTTCCCAGCTAACATGGTTGGCTATGCCATTTACAGAGTTTTGACAAAGCATCAATGTTTTGGAAAAATATAATAGTCATGGGAGGAAAATTAAAAATATCTTCTTTAAAATTCTAAACGTTACTAAAAAAATGTGTTGCTCTTCAATCTGTAACAAAATAATCTGCTTGTGTAGTTCTAAAATAGTACATACATGTGAGTATATCCATTACTATGTTCAAATTCTATAATATAGATGGTTCAAAAGCATCCTTGGTTACCATAGAAGGGTCTTTCAGGCAAAAATCTGTCCAGTTCTGTGAAATAATGCAAAGAAGTTTTTATAAAGTCACATGAGACACCAAATTCATGTTATATTTATTGCACCCAAATAAAGCTGAGCACAGAGCAGTAAAAAATCCTGATGCCCACAAATCTACCTGTGTAAAGGCAGGAGACGATGAATGTGGCATTATTGACTGCACGGATATCAGAAGTCTTATGCACTACACCTTTCTCCCAAGGACTCCGTGGGGCCCTTACGCAGAACCTGCCAGTTCTGAGGTTTTGTACGTTTAATTTCAGTGCCAACTGTTATTCCACCCACTGCTAACCCCATTATCTCTGCCAGAAACACACCAAACCCAGCCACCTCCTACTCATCCACTCAAAGGTCTCCCTTCAGTGCCCCGTCACCTTCTCCGCAGCCACTCAACACCTTCCCGAGGGTGAGGCACGTGCAGCAGGACAGACAGCACTTGCCCAGCTGCAGGTGTGGCTCCAGCATGCCTCAGGCCCTGGGTCTGGTTCCTAGCACCTCACCAGTATTCAAGGCAACACTGTGTAGTGTGGGGCAGGTCAGCAGGGAAGCAGGCTCCTTGTACCTACAAGTCTGACTTCCTGCACCCTCCACGGTATTCAGCTGACTGGAGCACCGTTTATTCATGCTCTTCCTCCTGTTCGGCATCCCCACCAGGGGAAAAACTGCTGGAGGGAGCAGCCCCATCTGCTTCATTCACACCAGCATCTCCAGCTCAGGAACAGAGAGCCTCATTTCTAGAAAGTGCTCAACATCTATGTGTTAAATGAAGACAGAATAAATGTCAATGCCTCACAGCACTACTTCAAAATCTAGAATCATTCTTGGTTGTCTGTTTCTCCAAAAACTCTTCAGAAGAGTATTTACAGGTTACGCATAAGTCTTGGGGAAGTCAACCACAGGCAATAGAATCTAGCACTCTACAAAAATGAGCCAAAGTTCAAAAGCCTGATTTTTAGCAAAGCAAACTTCAAAAAATAAAGACGGAGCAGAAGGCTTTGCTAGAGTAGAGGCTGTAACCACCAACTTCCTTCAGAAACACTCCTGGCCCACTCATTCCACACTTTTTGCCAATAAGCACAGTGCCAAGTGCTAAGAAACGCCAAGGGAAGAAGACCTGACGGCAGCCAGGGTGCAGCAGAGAACAGACAAGCAATGCTAGGGCCACGTGGCTGAGCCCATGCTCGCTCAAGACAAGGATGGGACAGCCATGCAGGGAGGCAGGAATACAAGGCCATGCATCCAGCTTTCTTTACCTCACATGGGTCAGGTGTGCTCAAGAGAAAGAATCCCCAGGGCCAGGGCCACAGGGCCTGTTTGAGGGACATAGCCAGCTAGCTGAGGCTTCTGAGCCAAACCCAGAGCCACACCAAGGCAAATGGGGACAAATCAACTCCAGAGATGGGATCAGAAACTTTAGCTAAATGCGTCATTCCCTTGGGGATGACAAGGAAAGTCAGAGAGAAAGGAGCAGAGGGAGAAGCCAGGGGAGAGAAGGCAGGGAGACAGGAGGCAGGTGAGTTCCCACAGCCTCACGTGGCCAGGGAGGGCTGGGGAGGGGACACGTCCAGGAGAAAGACAAAAACTCCACTCAGACAGCTTCAGTGGCAGGTTCCTGGGTTCTCAGTATCTGGCAGAGACCCCAGCATGCTGCCCTACTATCACCACAGAACTCAAACATCACGTGAATCACAGAAACATAGTGCTGTGATTATAGTGCTGTTTCTGAGCAGCACTATAAGTCATTTCCATTGTTTTTTTCTTCAGTGCTGGGGACAGAACTCCGGGCCCTTACACAGAGTTGCACCCCTGGCCCTTTTCGTTTTGCATTCTGAGACACAATCTCACTAAGGCACTGAGATGCCCACAGTGGACTCAAACTTAGGATCCTCCTGCCTCAACCTCTCAAAATGATAGTATTGTAGGCAAGTGCCACCGTGCTGGAATTCATTTCCATTTTTTTGTTGCTTTTTGCCGGTTGTTTGCTTGTTTTGAAATGGCTCTTGCTAGGTAGTTCAGACTGGTCTTGAACTGACTCTATAGCCCAGCCTGACCTTTGACCTACAACAATCCTCCTGTCTCAGCCTTCAGAGTGCTGTGATTATACAGGTGTGTATCACCATGCCTGGTTCATTCCCAAATTTTTAAAGAAATGTTTAATTATTCATTTTCCCTCATTATCAACAGCCAGTAAACTTTGTATTCTTTTCCCATTATACCTAATAATAATGTTCTCTGTACCAGATCAAACCACCCTCTCTCACTCCTTTGTCCATCAGATCTCTCAGGGACAATTCTCCACATCTACGTGAAAAGCAGCAACAAAGGCTGAGGGACAAACCTTTGAGGCAAACTGTCCAGGTCCAAGTTCAGGAGCCACAGGGCCATGGACAAGCTAGTGAAAGCACTCCAGGATTTCACCTGGAAAATGGAGCTGACAAAGGTTCCTCCATCACAGGGCTGCTGGAATGATAAAATGAGCACGTGCAAGGTACACACCATGTAAATGTTGTTTTCTGCAATTACTCAGCAAAGACCATCAGGTATAAATAACAGCCTCATCTACCTATGAAGCTATAAAATTTGATGACTCAGAAATTCATATAATTAATGAGATTGTCCTGGACTAAACTACACTTAATCCCAACACAACCCTAAACACTGCCAACAAACATACCCATGACATGGGTGGGATTATCGCTTTATTTCCTTCCACACATAATCCCTTCCAATAGTACTTCTGCTTCTTTTTAATTAGAAAGCACCTAACACAGCCCCACCAAAACTTGCTTCTGCAGCTCTTAGGAAGCCCTCAGGAGATAGGAAAGTCTTCCTCACACTCAAGACCAAGATGTCAAGAGGAAGAGGAGGAACTTGTGTTCAGCTCCTCCTGCCTGGGAGATAATGATCCCCAGCATCCTATCCCTCCCAACTCTGAACACTTAACAGCCAAAGTGGGTGTCACCTTCTATCTCAATCAAATTCCCTGAGAATCAAAATCACAGGCTGAAGACTGGAAAAGGGATCAGTGAAGAATTAAAAGGCAGATGTGACAACTTAATAAAGCAATCATTTAGAACCCTGAATAAGAAAATGGGAAATTACAGTGTAATAAACTAACCAGACACAAGACAGAAAGTGTTGTCAAGAATGAAAATCATTAGTGATTCATCATTACTTAGTGGACAGCATGATTCTGACATTGGGCTCCAACAACTGCCCAGGCCTCTGCCCTCCTTCTGTCTTGTGGTTTGTAAAAATTCCATGCAATATTCCTTTCTCCGACCACACCTCTGAACAATGCCCACCCACACTGACTCAGGACTGAGTTAACCAGCTTTGGCAGAAAAGTTCTTAGAAGCACACAGTACCTTAGAAGGGCACAGTGGTGATTAGGAGAGTCCCACTGCTGCTGGCCCAAGGAACATGAGGAGCAGAACCGGACCCTACCTAGGAGTCAGGAGCCAACCCCAGTGCCAGCAGCCAGAAACAGAGCTGCCCCAGCCAGAAGGGAGGCAGGTCCTCGAGCTGCTAAGATCTGGGACAGTTCGATATGGTGCTAAAGAAAAAACTCCACTCAGACAGCTTCAGTGGCAGAAAGGCCACAAGCCAAGAAAGAAGTGTCTTAAGTATACCACCTCCATTAAGGAAAGAAAAGCAGGAAAACCAACCCAAATAATGAGGCTGCCCACTGATACAAACTTCCTGTCCACAGCAACCTCTGCCTGCCAGATGGAGTACAGGGACTCCTGCTGTGGCCCAACAGGCTGTGTGGCTGTTCAAGTACTAACTCACTGGATAAACTGTAGAGCTTATGCAAGAGGGGAGGGCAAACTACACAAGGCAGCCATGCCAGACTCTGCAGGTCATCATTTAATCACAAGACAGGGGATGCCCAGGGGATGCCTGGGCTTCAATAGCCAACTGACACTTTTATCAGCATCACTATTGTCTAAAACATGCCTCTATCTATGCTTTCTAAGATTTCTCCTCTATGCAAACACAGAACCTCTGTGTGGATGGAAAGCCTAGTGCACCAACAGAAAGCCTGTCAGATGGGAGGCAGCTGAGCCACCAGAGCCTGGAGTGACGTCTGGTAAAGGACTGAAATGGTCAGTGCTCAGGGAGGTGGCTGGGGCCGGAGGGGCCCTGAAAGAGACAGAGTCCTTCAGGCTGAGCTGAGCCCAGCTCACTCCCTGCACCCCAAAGCAGCAGGCAGGTCAAGACCCAGTGCCTAGCTCTGCAACCCTGGCCTCAGGCGCTCCTCCTGCTGTGTGCCACCATTTCTCCCACCACCCTGTGGACAGAGTGCAGGGCTTCCACACACCCAAGGCATCAGCACTGAATAAACTGAGCAGGCAACAGAGCGTCATATGTGGAGAACTGACTATTCTGTTTTCCTGTAAATGAGAAGGAACATTCCTGAAGGGCATACTAAATAATAAATTGTTTCTGTTTACTTTTTGGAGGCAAAAATCTACAATAATGGCCAAAAGAGTCCTCCAAATTAAGAGGCCAAGACTAATATCTTCATACAGGACAAATAAGTAAGGCAGGGTAACCAGCAGTGATGACCCACTCTATGCCTGTTAATTCCTAATAAACAGGAATCTTTTCAAAACAATAACACCAACGCTCATCTTAAAATGACATGGGCATTTTAATTTAATTAATATTTATAGACCACCTATGATATAAGTCTCTGTGGCACTAGAAAGCACTTGAAATCAGAAACATCCCACTCAGTAGCAAACCTTTTAAACTTGTCAATAGGTGCTTTTTAAATGAACTTGTTAATTCTGTTGTCTTTTACTTTTTAGTACGTTACTGTTTATAAAAAGCAACAAATTACTTTCATATTTATTTACATAGAATATGTAATTTTATTGCCTACTATAAGTCTAAAACTCATCAAATTCAATGGTTAGGGTCAACGTTGACCATATGGGGAAATCTGATTTGGTTCTCATCCAATTTAGCTTGAGACCAGAATCATGGAGAGAATTAAATTCATGACCTGAAGTACTCATATGATGTGCAGGGGCCCACAGGTCCCTTCTGTCCCAACTAAAATGAGCAAAAGTTTTCAGGATCACAAAGACACACTGACTGCAATGGTGGTGAGAAATTCCAAGAATGAACAGCAGCACAAACGCCAGTGCAGGGACGCTCACCCCCAGAGTCTCACCCTCCAGCTCAGGCTGAGGCCTCAAACGTGACCTGCAGTCTCTGGCTTCTACTCCGAGGGATGTCCCACAGAACAAATGCCAACAGCAAATTCCTTTTTGAGCTTCATACCTTAAAGTCAGGTTAAAACAAAGCCCCACCTCCAGTCTCACCTTTGCCCACCCCACTGACTCTGCTACATGGGTTTACATTCTAAGGGTACTGATAGCATTTAGCCCTGAGAACCAGAAGACCAAAGCCCACTCTATCAATACACTTTGCTAATAATATGAGACTTCATATTTCAGAGCAATTCTCTAAATGAATACTATGTTTTCAGTTTGCATCCACTTTTGGGCATAAATATCACTGGACATATCTGACTAAAGGAATTAAGTCATCCTGAAATTGAAATACGCAAGATAGTTTCAGCCTCTCTCTTGGCCCACCCCCCATCTCCCCATGAGACTAATGAGTATCTCTTAAGATACTCATTCCCTCCTCCCAACCTGGCTACCAGGGACTGTCTAAGAGGCTACTCAGCAAGGAGACTATAATTAGAAGTGCCCTCAGACCACTCCTGGGAGCATCAGGACATGTCTCACCAGGTTTGTACTCAGATTTCTATCTGTCTCCTAGGAAACCCAGGCTTCCCATCTGACCCTCTTCTCTGCCTATCACCAACACCACCCCCATTTCATAACCCAACCCTTCTACCCACTGTATTCAATGAAGCTCACAAATCTCTCCTCTATCACATGTCTAATCATCCCTTCAGCTTTGCCGGAAACCTGGTGGTCCCAAGAACACTTCCCTTATGGAGGCAGGGAAGCTCTGTCTTCTGCCTACATACACCTCTCACTTGGCCTAGATGAGGTGTGTGGCCTCCCTACTTCACACCAGATTTCCAAGCTATCCCAGAGAAACACTCCTTTGGTACTCTCACCGTCACTCTACACCAACCCATGTGGCCCGGTGTTCTGGGACACTCTCTGGAGATTCCGGGTCCTGCTCACTGTCTTCATTCTTGGTGATTGTGACAATTACATGGGTGATGTCCAACTTCCTCATCTCGAATGAGGCTGTCTGGCACCACTCCTCTCCCACCCACATTCACAGTCAATCCTGGACCAGTCTTTATTTACACTCACCGCATCTCCAAAGTCTCAACTGCAATGATTCATGCTCATCTTTCCCGTCCACTCTTTCTAACCCTACCCTAGGAGCTTCAACTCTACCAGTTCTTCAAGTCCAAAGTCTTCACTGACTTGTCATTAACTAGGATGGTTCTCAACTGCTCATTTCCTTTCTTCCCCACTTCGGTTTCTACTGCTCATCTGTTTATTCAGCCCTTCATGTCCTTCACCCCTTCTACCCTTTACTCCCTCTAAATTCATCTCAGTATTACCCCAGTCTTGGCCAGGAACAGCACACCGCTGTAACCCAGCACTGAGGGAGACAGGCAGGGACAGGAGGATCACAAATTCAAGTACCAGATGGCCAACCAGGGCTGCCTGCTCTAACTTCTTTTGGGGGAGGATGGGAGGGAGGATCTTTACTCTTTGTTCATTGAAAACCAGAGAAATAAAATAGAATTGGCAAGAAGAAACTGTCTCTGTCCAGCCAAGCAAGAGCTTGCACTGAGTAGGAATGAGCAAAGTGTGACATTTTTCAATATAAGAATGAAATTTCTAATCATAGGAAGGTTCATCTACAACTCTTGGTGGCCACAGTCCACATGAGTCAACTTTTCCTTCTGCTTAAACCTGGCACTGACTACCAAGTGACAGAACAGTCTTATCAGCACACTACTTGTTTTTATTAATTTTTAAATTTTTTAGTACAGTTGCAGTACACTCATTATGGGGAGTTGTTACATGTGCATAACACATCTTAACTCTTTTTACTTTCCATTCCTTTCTCCCTCCACCTCCATCTTTGGTTTCCTTCTCACTTGCAAAACATCTATTTCTTGTTTCCCATTATCTATCTTTTATTTTGTGCTTTAAATTATTTAGACTTTAAGTTTCTCATATAAGAGAAACCACTTGAGTTGTCTGTAGGAAAATGGATGCACCTGGAGACCATAATGCTAAGTGAAATAAATCAGACATACAAGCTTAATGGCACACTTTAAAAGCAATAAAAAAAGATGCTCCATGCTCAGAAAGGATTTCTCTGGAAGAATATTGTAAACCCTCCCATGTCTAACGTCCTAATGCCTAATACCAATTCTGAATCACCACAGCTGCTTACCTAGCCAAGGCTTTGTTAGTAACACTGGTTCATGAACTCTTTCCAAGTAACAGGGAGCCAAAGATCAAGATATCCCAGATCTTTTCATTAAGAAACACACAAAATGCAGTAGAGTCCTGATATAAATGGGTGCCTAGAACAGAACCAATATGCAGTGCTTGTTGCCTTTTGCACGCATTTATATAGATACACTATCACTGTACTGACCCATCCACCTGGTCCTGTATTCACTCTCGTGAGCCACTAGCAGATCTCCAGTTTTTGTAAACATCAGAGGAACAGGGTAATGTGTCCGTCCTTTGTTACTACAGTGTGGGTAGCAGCAAGCCTATCCCCACACTGTTGGTTACAAGCTCAGTCCACCATGAAGGCGCCAGCTCCATGGCCCGCACACTCCAGCTTTCCTGTTCTGTGGGTCACAAAGTGTTCCTGTCCTATCCTCTCATCACTGCTACCTGTACAGGAGGGAGCCCCTTCAAAAACAATGGACAGTCTCACCTAGGCAGACCGAGTTCTCTACTTTATCTGTTTAAAGGACAGCCTTTCACTTTTCTCCAATTTGACAAATAATTCTAAAATATAACTTCCGTAGTCTTAAGTAGAATTTATAGAATGTTTCCTAAGGAGTTCTCAATGATGTAGAATTATTCACACAAAGTCAATGACCTTCACTTTGTAGTATAAACAGGCACAGGAACAGATAGGACCAGTGCTCTTTTGTGAAGAATATGCCTAAATGCCTTTCCAGAGTTTGCTTCTCAGAACTACAGGAGCCAGAATGAGAATTCTCTCTAGGAACTGCACAAGTAATCAGGATGGCCAATGCAAGTGCTCCACCCCCTCAACCAGTGATTGGTGCAAGAACAGGCACAGGACCTAAACAGGACCAATCAGAGAGGTTCTCAGGCACAGGCGTGGGCCTAAGGGGTGGGACATACTGTTCCCAACATGCACTAGTTGCCCAGAGACGCCAGTATGGCAAGAACAGAGGAACTCTCCATAGCTGGCAGTGTTGACCTGAGAATGAAATACAGCTACACAAACAAACTCAGAACAACCTTGGAGAGGTCATTTTCTACCAACTGGCTGGTGAGAAAAAAAGAGTGGCTAAGACAGTGAATGTGTCTGGACACCACTTAACAGTCCCCTGAAGACAGGCAAATCTAATGTCAAATGTGCCCCTGACTGTTTAGTAATTGTGTCATTGTTTAATTGTGTCACCATTGGGGTTGAGATCTAGAATGTCTCCCAAGTCTCACGTATTCACAGGTGGGGATTTTGGAAAGTGATTGGATGACAGGGCAGGGGGGTAAGCTCAGTGAATTGATATTGCTGCCTTAGATCCAGTCAACCATGAACTGTATTCCCTAAACCATGAGCCAAGTCATACATTTCCTCCTAAGTGTGGATGTCAGGTATTGTGTCCCAGCAAGAGGAAAGGGGCTCTTTTTTGTTGTTGTTGTTAAATTAGATACAGCTGGATTTCTGGTACTTGAAACCAGTAGTACTGATATGCACAAATATATTTAATGTATACTATCTTCTTAGGAAGCAGAGTGAGAAAGTAAAGTAAAAAGGCCCAGTGTGCTTCATCCTTGGCCTCTAAATTTAAAATTTACACTAATGCCTCTCTCATTTTGTTTCCATGGAAAAATATCTGGAATATTTGGCTAAGCACCACTAGAGTTGATCCCTATCATTAGCCTCTGGCACTGCTGCCCATTTCACCTAGCCCTGGCCATGGTTTACTAACACGTCTGGTTTTCCCTCTGTCCATAGACACAATCCTTTCTTACATCTACTCCCCACTGGAACCCAAGGGGTCAGTCTGATAATCAAGGTACAAAGCAGAAGGTTAAAGAACTCTTTCAGAAGATCCCCAATCTTAATTCATGGGCCTGAATAATAATGATAAAAGAACAATCTTTGGGGCAGAAAGGCTCTCAGAAATTTTCCAAAATATCCACATGGTTAGCCAACTACTTACATCCAGCTATTCTCAAGTCATATTTCTGTTTGTTTTTAATCATTATCCATTTCAGACTTAGATCATAAATTCTTGCTGCTTCCATTGTCTGGCACATAGCTGGTGGTTGGATAAATAACTATCAAACAAATAACAAAATTCTATAGCCAGCTGCCTTTTGTTCAAATCCTGACTCTGTCACTAGTCACCCTGCATGAGGTTCTTGTCCTCTTTTGATCTCATCTGTGAAATGGAGACAATGATACTTCCATCTCATTTGAGATCATTAATCGAGTTAACATATGGAAAAATATTTGCAGCAATGCTTAGAACAGAGGTACTGCTGAGTAAATGTTAAGTGGTATTATTCTAAATAAGGAAGCACATTACTAAGAGGATTCAGGAAGCTGTCCACATTCACTCTATACTTGTCATTTGGTGAGGTAGGGCAGCATAACACAAAATTGCAGGTCGTTTTACAAATATCAAATGTAAGGTACACAGTACTGTTGGAATTGAGAGGAAAGACAGCTTAAGGACAAAAGGACAAAGACAGCTGATACAGAGACTGTAATGTGCTTGTGCTGAGTCTTAGAAGAATCTGAAATAGCAAAACAGATCACGCCTCCCAGGAAAAGGAAAGATAGTTTAGCTTTGGGTTCTCTGAGAAGTAGGAGAAGGGCAAAGAAGGAACAGAGAGGCTTTGGGCTGCATTGCTGGACTGAGACCTGAAAGGGCAAGAGGACAGTTGAGCAGGAAGAATCTCAAGTTCAATGCAGGCCTGAGACAGTCATGGTCAGGTCACGTCAGAGTCCACAAGACAAGTGGCCCATCCCAGATGACATCGAAATTGTAGGCGCGGCACCACAAGATCAATGTTAAAAGACTTATTTCTTTGGGAGACAGCAACTTCTCTAGACATCTCAGGCCTAGGGCATTAGCAGCACATCCTGCCTCTCAACTAGAGAGGTGCACAGACCATTCGGGTGCCTCAGGAGGGGGGCAAAGTCCAGCCTCCTTTCCATTGGAAATGGAGAAGAGGTCTGGAGCAGGAAAGGACAGACCAGTCTGCACATACCCAGTGCCTCACTGTAGTCCCTCCCGTACTACTGAAGACCCTGCTACACCGATACATACACAGGAAGATCGTGTTTAGAGGCAAACTGGCCCCTCCATCTCCTCAGCGTTAGTTTTGAATAAATCCTTTATACAAAAAAAAGTGCACCTCCAGAGGTATCTGCATCTCAAAAATAAGCCTCATTAATATTTCTTGTGTGCTTAACAATGGGCTCGGAAGAGCCTACAAGCTGAGACTTGGCTAGAGATGGAGAGTCTGCAGGGCAGTGGGTGGACAGGCAGTCATGCCCCACACAGTGGGAGCAGGAGCAGTGCAAGCCCATGGCTCTTCACTGGGGCACAAGCAATGTTGCCAGTGCCTTGTGTACACTGGGAAGTGGGACTGAGGCCCCCCAGGCAAGTACTGGCACCTAAACCAAACATGCGCCAGCAGCAGTGGGCTCCTCAACTTCATCCAAAGCAATTTTAAAAACTAGACCACAAGTGTAACAGCAAAATCAAGGCATATTGTTACTGTTAGCGATTACAACTACTTCTAAAATAGTGTTCAATATCTTCCAGACGTGGTTTCAGTTTCTAAAATGAAAGATACAAAAGGGTATAAAACATCTCTTTTCTAAAGCTCAAAGCTGACAATTCAGAAATAAAACCACTAACAATCTGTAAGGTAAATCCTTTATAAGACACAATTAATCAATTCCTCTTCTAACTTCAAATTCTTAAGTGTGGGGTTTTGCCAGTCAATTCTGGATTCCTTTGCCTGAAAAAGGGATTTGAACTGACAGATCCTGGAGACTGTAACTACATTTTTAAAAAACTAACTTACACTGCAGACTAGATAAAATTCATATTATGATATTTAATTCCTTTTATGATTAATAAAACTGACTGCTTCCAGTGATTGCTTTGAGAACATGAGAAGCCATTTTGGACAATGTAAATTCTCCATGAACAAAGCCCTCACTCAGTGGAGCTGTGCTCTGTGTGGGGTTAAGTTATGTGAAGGCACAGTGGAGAAGGTAAAAATGGTGCAGACACCAGTGTCATGCCAGCAAAGAGAGGCTGGAGGCACAACAAGTCCTATCACCTCCCCAGCCACTGACTGGAAGGAGAGGGAATCTCACATACCCTTCTGCTTCCAGCTGAACATTTATAAGATCACGTCCAAAAAGAACAGAAAGACAGCCTCACTCATGACACTGCACATTCACTGGTGCTCTTCAGCCCGGTACAATCACTCGCTAAGGCAAGAGCAAGATGCACCTGTGTGGAGGACCACTGGGACAGCTCTCCTTGAATACAGAGTAATTACCCCCACTTTAGTTAAAGCTGGCCCTGTCTGCATGTACTGATGTGTACAGAGCTGGCTGAGCTATTTCCTTTTCCCTTCAACTGGCTCCAAAGCAGTGTAAATAGGTCTGGTTGAGGTACTGATGTGGAGCCTTTGAAGCCAGCCAACAGTCTCCTGTTTCCTCACATTGTTATCTCTATATAAATGGTTGAGCACAGCAGGATGGCAGAGCCACATAGCTCCACATCTGTCAACTAGATTTGAGCCACTCACAGTATTCACGTATTTCCCGTCATTCTCACAGTCACTCATCCTTAGCACTCTCCTCTTCACGAATTAATAAAATCCAGGTTAGGCTCTAGATCATGGCCTTTGTTCCACGAGCCCTCATCTGCCTGGACTCAGGACCCCTTGCCTGCCTGTAACTGTAAATAGGTCTTGCCATGGGTTACACTGCAGGTGGGAGATTAGAATTAACACACCAGAATTCCAGTAACATTTCCCTGGGATTATCAGAATACACTTCCCAGACCACTATGAGGATAGGAAAAGGGACTCAATACACCTCAGACCCTGAGGTCACACAGAGCCCACAAGCAACCCTCTCTCTGCATCTCTCTTCTACGCTTCCTCCAAGCATGGCATGGGCGCTCTCCACACAGCAGCTTAGCATGGTTGAACCCTTAGGACAGACTGACACTCCCTGGCCCATCACCAAGATGTGGCTTCTCTTCCACCCAAACCTCCAGGGATCTGCCATCCACTGACACACAGGATAAAAGCCCCTGAATGCTTCATTCCAGGGTGCCTCAGAGCTGCCTTAGCTGAGCTCCTCTCTCCACAGAACCCTCACCCCCAACTCCTCCACCTGGCAAAGCCCTTTACCCCTTATTCAATGGACAAGGTCACCGACAAGTCCAACCGAGCACATCATGGGAAGTGCCCACTTCCAGGTTGCCTTGCCACTGTTCCTCCTCCCAAGGATTCCATTCGCCCCACTACCTAAACACCTTCCAAGGTAAATTTCACTATTTACTCATCTGCTTCTCCTCCCAAACTCTACATCCTGGACTTGTGCCTCATTAGTCTCTGAATACACAGCAGATACACATACACACACACACACACGAGAAAAAAATTGTTTGTAATCTGGATTTTTTTTAAATCCCAGAATAAGACAGTTGGTAACTACATTTATATACTAATTATTCTTAACTTTAATTTTATTCTTCTTTAAGAACAATTTTCAAGTTTAAATAGAATTAACTCCTACTTTGAAAGTCAATTTTTTTCCTAAATAAACAATACCCCACACTTTTATCTGTGACTGGAGACCAAAGATCAGTACTGTAAACATCTAGTAAAAAACAATTGCCCACAAATAAAATCCTTAGAAACAAAATAAAAATACGAATTATAAAAGCTTACCATCAAAACACTCTGGACATACCAATTATCTCCCTCCTCAGAATAAAAGGTGGAAGTCCTTTCCAGTATCACAAACAAAACATGCCCCTACTTTTACCTGCCTGACATCTTAAGTTTAGACAACTGCAAGTCCTACAAGTAGGGCCTATGCATTTGTAGGAATGTGTCCAATGTTTGCTCTACATTCCAGAGGTCATGAACATAAATAGTTGTAACTGATGAAAAAACAGCTTTATGACAAAATTACTTAGCTTCAGAGTCAACTAAGAGAGACCATACTAGGATCATCCTAGAACTGCAAAGACCTGGAAGTCACACCTCCTCCCGATTCTGGTTGTAGAAAGTCAATACAACATCTTACACCCACTAGACTAGCCATGGGGCTGGTGACAGCCTTTACTTTGCTGCCATACTCAGGTCACACATGATTTCCTCACATCTGCATGGAAAAATACAGACAGACCAGGGAGTGAGCTGCAAAGGTCACAGCAACATTTCCAGATATGCAAAAACTGTCAGGGTTTTGTTTACATGTTAACATTCATTCTCATGAGTAAATATTCTTTTCTGAAGTGTAAACACCCTTTTAAATCAGATAAGCAGAAGCAAAACCACTGGATTTATAAACATGAATCCCAGCTCTGCCACTTACAGGCAGGCAGCTGCTAGGTAAGTAGTTAACCACGGTGCCTCAGTTTCCTCTTCAGTAGGCTATGTAAAGAGCACTACCTCTATCATAGTTGAGGGAAGAGGCAATGAGATCATTATGATAATAAACAGCCACATCACTGCTTCCCATGCTCTCATTAAGCCCCAAACTCCCAGGCCACAGCCTCCCTCCCAGACACGCCCCTCAGATCTCAATATGTCTCAAACTCCACACAGACACCACCAAAGTCACCTTCTGCACCATTAGCCCATCCCCTCCCAAATGTCTGGCTGAATCAGAGATGCTTCCATCATCCCAAACATCACCAACCACTAATGATAAATGGGTTTGTTGTCGAAAGCCTGGTTGTTAACAGGGCTGCTGGGGCAACTCTTGGGAATGATCTGGAAACCACATTATAAGTAACCTGACTTCAGTAAAACCTCCCCTAAGAAAACATCACAAAATGTAGAAGATGCTGTTTCCCATGATGAGTAAAAATGTACAGAAAAAAGAAAGGTATAGAAACAATAAAAAAGGAGAAGCAACATAACTTTGTAGGAAATGGTAAGCTGAATTACAGTACACCTATACTACATATGTTTGCAGTTAAAACTGAAAGGAACAAAACACGAAAGAATGCTAATAGTAAGATAAAGGTAAAAGGCAACATTTAAAATTGTGGAAGGACTTGTCCCTCTTTAAAGCAGCAGGTGTACAAGAAGGTAAACCAGACTGGTATCTGCTTCTATCAGCACACAGAGCGCTGGTGAGCAACTCTTCACTCTCTGGTTCCAAATCTGCAGTCAAACCTCAGTCCCTCAATTTGACTTGACTGCGACAGCACTGATCCCAATTCTGTACTCCATGACCACCTGGACCATGACTGGCTGGAGTGTCTCCAGCCAGGTCCTAATATCCTTGCTTCATGGCTGAGCATGGAGAACCACCCACCAGGACCGGAGGCTGGGTAGAGACCCACCTCCTCATTTCAGGCAATCTGTCATCTCTCCTCTCCATTCCCCTAGGCCCTCCAGGACGCACCCCCCACCACTACCCCCCACCCCCGCATCCAGCCTACCCCTTCACCTCCCACTCCCCACCCCCTGTCCTCCACCCAACCCCAAAGCCCACCCCTATCAAGACAGGTAGCACTCAAGTTCTGCCCACAGCCCTGCTCAGGTCTGCAGGAAAGGAGGCACACTGGCCACTCAGGCAAACAGAGCCCTCTGGGGTTCAGACCCCAGCCTGGCTCTCTCCTACCCGCCCCTCCCCGGCCTAAGCAGGATGCTGCACAGTGCGCAACACTATCCCTTGCCCCAAGGAATGTGGTCAGAGTCACCACCAGTCTCTCGTCTTCCCTTGGCCTCTTTCTTTCCCTCCCCAAATGCCCCATGTGTAGCTACCAACCACATCTCACTGCTGGTCATTGGAAAGGTGGCTAATACGATCCACTATGCACTCTAAGTATACAGCATACTCTGGATTCCAAAGATTTAATAAGGAATAATGTAAATGTGTCATTAATGTTTTATATTGATTACTGGTTGCTATAAAACATACAATATACCATACATGAAATTAAACAAAATACATTATTAAAATTAGTTTCTCCTTTCTTTTCACTTTTCAAATGCAGTAAGTAGAAAATTTTAAGTTACAAATGAGGTTTATGTGACATTTGCACTGGACAGCACTTGTCAAACCATTCTTCAAGGCTCAGCAGGAGTGAACCTCCTTCCAGATGCCCCACTTTTATATCACTGTAATGATTCTCTTTTGTGTGGTATAATCCCAGCACTCAAGAGGCTGAGGCAAGAAGATCAAGGTGAGTTCAAGTCCAGCCTGAGCTACATAGAAAGATCCTATCTCAAAAATCAAAAGCAAACAAAAATAATGATGCCTTTTGTCCTCGGAAATGCTATCATGGAGTCTGCCTGCAGTCATCTGTCTAATTATGTAACAGCTACTACACATTTATCATTATTTCATACCGACTCCTCTTGTTATACTTCTGTCGCTCTATAGGTGATTTGCAACCTGACACACCAGGTGCTCAGCTTCCCATCAGACATGGAGCCTTGCTGGGGCAACAGTTAACACACAGGCTGTGTGGGCTGTTTTGGTCCTATTTATCCATGTACATGTCCAGTGATGGTTTCCATGGTGTGAGGAGATCTGGAAGTTGGCTCTTTTTTCCTCCTATAAGTAGCATGTAAGCCACTGAGAACAGGGTTTGGCTCCTTTTAAAGCCTATCTGCCTCAGTTGCTCCTCTACAAAATAAAGCAAATTACTTGTTTTTTGACACAGTCTTACAAGGTAGCCTAGATTGGTCTCAAACTCATGGTCAAACCCCTGCCTCGGCCTCTCAAGTGCTGCCGTTACAGGCACATAAAGTTAATAATATCAGGCCAACACACCTCATTAAGCCAGGCCACAGGACCTGCAAGTTTGAATTAGCACTGTGATCATGAGTTTGAGAAACATGCTACCTTCCACAGCCAGTTGTCTTAAATACAGACTACATTTTAAGAAGAAAATAAATCCACGAGTGCTGTCAAAAATAAAGAAGGATAGGGAAATTACCTACCAAAATACTTGTCCTGTCTCACACTGGAGGGACAAAACATGTCTCCTCACACTCACAGCACCCCCACCCCTTACATGCAGACCTTGCTGTAGCCCCGGGGGAGTCCCAAACAGACTTCAGGGAGAGGGGAAGTAAGAGCCCAAGACATGCAGCTGCAAGTGGCCAGGACAGCTGCAAGCCCAGCCAGGGGAACATCTGGACGTAAAAACAGCATCCTCACTATCACTTGAACATAAAATATGTAGAAAAAAAAGATAGACGTAAAAAGCATAAAAATGTAACAGTACTTATTTATTTCCTTTAAGTTCTGTGATCTGGGTTTAATTTCTATCTTTCAGCCATCATTATGTAAAACAGATTGGCGTTGAACTCACAACAATCCCCCTGCCTCAGCCTTCCAAGTGCTAGGATTAAGCCTGTGCCACCAACCGGACCAACACCTTTGTTTTCTAAGTAAACTTTTTTTTTTTTTAAGTGGAAATCAACCAAGGCATATTATGCAGCAGGAACCAGTGCTGTAATATGTTATTTTCCTCTAGCATCTAATCTCAGCATCAGGAGACTGAGTTAACCACAAGTTCAAGGCCTGGATAACATAGTTAATTGAAGGCCAGCCTGAACTATACAGTGACAACTTGTCTCAAAATAAACAAACTGATTTTTAAAAGTCTTTAAGCCATAGTTGTAAAGCTAATGTTTACATTAAACAGAACAAGTAGAACACCTTCAATAAATTGTACGAGAATGTAGTCCCTACAGGTAAAAGTACAATAAAAAAATTTTTTAAAACTAGGCCATTCCACAAATAGACAACAAAATGCACACCTCAGAAGATACCAAAGACCTTCTCCATGTTACAAGACTAAGTCAGAAGAGCTTTAGGAAATGACAGAAGAAACTTCCCTAAGGCACACACCTTAGACCAAAACCACCATGACACAGACTTGAAAAGAATCTGCCTTCTCACAATGGTAACAATGAGCCCTGTAGCTCTAAGAAACCAGTCTAACTCTATTGAATGGATTCTGGTTTGTAAAATGTTGCCAACTTAATCTGGGAGATTTGGGCAGGATGCAAGTTTTATCTCTAGCACAGAAAAACCCTTGAAGTAGCAAATGCTTTAAAAGACTGCTCCAGTCTCCCTTATAAAAAATGACCCCCCAGTAGTAGGTGTTAGTCACTCCTAAGAATCCTGCACAAAACCACCTGCATGGACTGGGTCTTTTACTAGAGGAAATAGAAAGTTGTTTACCAAGAACACAACATTTTGTTTTCAAAAGTGTTGAAAACGAATCCATATAACAATAACTAATTTACACTGTATTCCAAGCAGGTTGAACACGCAGGCAGGCGGAAGCTCCAGGAACCTTAGAATGTCAAAAGATTCTCTTGGCAAAATCGGGTGTTGGGGTGGGGGTTTTGTTGGTTTTACTCTTAAGGTAGCTCACAGAGTATACACAGAAATATTTAGCAAATTTTAACCTCATGAACAAGATCTTTATTCAGAATTCTCACTTATAAAATTAATTTTGTAAATTGACACAGACATTAAAACTTGGTGATTTTGACCCTTTAACACTAAGAGACACCCAGAAGAAACCTAAGTCTTCTCTTCTCGGCCCTCAAATATACAAGGACAAGCTGTGTCGGGGCAGGCAGTGTCTGCGTCCCAAACAAAAGTTAACACTAACATGATTTTCCATAAAGACCAAGTAAAATATGGCCAGCTGCGGCCAGCTGCAGACCACAAGCGGCAGGTGACAGAAAGCCCCAGGGATCTCGCATGTAAGGGGTGAGCTTCGCCAGGGTCAACCCGGCCCAGGGAACCCTGGGTCCGCAGGACCCCCTCATCCCCAAAACTAGCCACTAAAGGGAGGTGACACAAGATCGCTGGAGGAAACGCAGCTGCCCGAACCTGAGAGCCACCTCCGTCCTCAGCCAGGCGGAGGGGTAGCTTCGCCCCAGAACACAAAGCCCGCAAGCCGCCGAGAAGATGGGGCGGGAGAGTCCTACATCCGCGCCGGTCCCGGAGCCCCCGGGCGCGGTCTCCGCCTCAGGCGCGGCGGGAGGTGAGCGGTGACAGCCCGGCCAGGGCGCCGCTCGGAACAGCCCGCGACCGGTGATAGCACCCCCACGCCCGGGCCGCCGCCGCCCGCCCGCCGCGCTCACCCAGCAGCGCCCGCAGGTGTCGCAGCCGCGTCGCCGCGTCCTTCCTGGGGTCCAGCGCCTTCTGCGCCGACTTCCTCACGTCGCCGTGGCTCCGTCGAGAGAACATCCCGCCGCCGCCGCCGCCGGGCACCGTGGCCCCGCCGGCGGGGCTGCAGGCGCCTGCGCCGCGCGAGTAGTCACCGCATCGGGTCGCAGCCGGCGCGTGTCGCCCGGGCCCTCGCTGCCCTCTCCGGCCGCGCCGCCGCCTTGACTGTGGTTCCGCGAAGGAGGCGCGCGCCGCGCGGGGCGGGGACAGGAAGGCGGTGAGGACTCCGAACCAACCACCCCGCCCCGCGAGAGGTTCGGGCCGGCCCCCTGGACGCGGTGCACGCGCGCGGCTCGCACCCGCCTACCGGGACACCCGCCCGCCCTTTCAGCCCGAGCCTGAACTACATGTTCCGAGATGCACCGCAAGACGGCAGCCCAATCAGACTTGGGAGTCTTTGGCACAATGGACGCCTGGCGCCGCAGGGAAATGTAGTTCAGTAGAAGGGCTCTGAACCTGTCGCTCAACCACCTGGGAAGCCTCGCGCTACAGTCCTTTTACTATCCTGTTTGTGCACCTACTCCATTTTTCCCCAGTGCCACGAGAGCCCCCAGAAAACATTCTGAAAAATTGCAAGCCTTTTTAAATGCAAACTATTTTTAGTTTTAGATTCAGGATTTACACTAGGGAGCAAGAGAAAGGCCCTTTGCCCTTGCAGAAATCGGAGCTCCTATTTCACACGCGGTGTGCCAACTCGGGTGAGGAGTGCAGCCCGTGACCTGGGTCCTTGGACGCAGTCTCTGTTGGAGAACGGAAGTTGCTCGTCCCAAGAGCTTGCCTCTTTCTTTGTAGGGAATGTATGCACCCTGTGTTGTGCAAGGTTGCATAGCAGTCCGGTAGCAGAACCAGAAACAGAACCTGAGGGACCTGACTCTCAAGCCGGTATGCTTTTGAAAACCAGGCACCTGTTCCCTGGAGCAAGACCTGAAAGTGAAAGATGGGCAGATTTTTTCCAGGAGAACTGTCCAAGCGTCCACATTTCAGCTTTTGCAGGAAGTGCATGTACTTAAAGTGGCTGTTGAGAATCACGTGGTTTCTATCCAAATTACAACCCAACTATCTTTCTCCTCTAGCTGTACCTTGTGGGCAGACCCCGGGATTTACAGAGCATTGTATCCTCTTCGATAAGTGCAGTGTTTGGTCTTGACAGGCACCCAGTGCATCGAATTAGGTAAAATGGAATAAGAATCTGAAATAGTCCTACATATTTTAATTATTCATGAGAAAATCTTCGTATTTGTTAGAGGTTCTCTATTTTTAGAGTTGTCCAAGTAGCACTGATAGAACTAGAGCACATTCATACAAAGGTTATTACTCAGCAATAAAAAAGAACAGACTACAATAAATTCAACGTGAATAAAAATCACAGACTTAGAAGTGGAATCATTATCCTCAAGACAATGGCTGAGCTGCCCTTCTAGATATAGATGACCACACACTCCAAAAGTGTTACATGCATGAGAAATAATGTTCTCTCTTAAGTCAAGACAAGTCTTTTAGAGCAGGGTGGCCTGTACCTAATTACAGATAGCATACTACAGTGTTCACTGCCCCACTCATTTGAAAGAAGATACCTTTCCTGCTACTGAAAAAAAAGTAAGATACTCGTCTTAGAAGAGTGATGGTGGGGCTGGGGATTTAGCTCAGTGGTATAAGCGCCTGCCTTGCAAGCAGGCAGTAGTGAGTTCAATCCCTGGTACGGATAAAAAAGACAAAAAAAAAAAAAAAAAAAAAAAAGAGCGATGGTGAACCTTTCAGAGCTTTCAACAATAGCAAATAGCCCCCTGAGGCATACGTGCCATTGGTTCACCATCACTGTCCTAGAGTATCCAATGTTTCTATCAGGAAGCAAGCTCTGATTATCATCAAACATTCACTGAGCACCTGCCATGTGAAGGCATGACTCTAAGCCTTGGGAATAAAAAGTGCAACCCCATACCTCCAAACCTTCCTGTCTACTCCTGAAGCAGTAGACAAACAAAAGTAAAAAAGTCCACAATGAGCAGGTGACACTGTAAAGAACTGACAGTAGGGAACAAAATCTGGACACACCAGAGTGTATAGATTTCTGTCACCTACTGAAAGAGTTTTGGCCCAGACAGGGCACTGTAGCCGGTAAAGCCAAGGAGTTTCTATCTCCCCCACCCCTAGGAATTTACCTAGTGTCAAGTATTTTGTAGATGCTTACCTGCTACTGAATAAATATCCCACTTTAATCCATAAATAAAGGTAATGAAATCAAGAGTTTAAAACTTATAGTGAAAATTAAAATTACTCTGAAATACTACTTGAACTAGAAAAAAAAAATACCCCACACATGGTGCTATTGTTTTTGTTGGGTTGTTTGTTTGTTTTTGCCCACACAAAATTTGACAATACATTCAGGTGCCAAAGCTATAGAAAAATATAGCTGGTAAGGAGTATAAAAAGATACAACTCTTACATTGGAAAGCTTAGTAACAGTGCACGTTGTTTACCCTTTAGCTTGGAAATTCTAAGAATTCTAAGAAGATATTCAGTATCTCCACAAAAACAAAATCACATGTTAAAGATGATTATTTCCAGCAATTTTTGTAATAGTCAGTGTAGTAGGTTGAGCAATGTGTCCCTTTGGCCTGGAGAGAAATCATATCCTGATCCTCAGAAACTGAGACTTCATTTGGAGGGGGAAAATGTCTTTGTAGATGTGATTAAGTTAAAGATCTTAAGATAAAATCAATCCTGATTATTGTATCTGGGCGGGTCTTAGATGGCAAGTGACCTTGTAAGAAACAGAAGACAAAAGTCAGAAACAAGAGACTATTATAGTGTGCCCACAAGTCACAAGACCCCTCAAGCCATTGAAACTAGAAAAGGCAAGAAGGGATTCCCCAGGCCCTTTCCAGCGGCAACCTAAGCTGCCAACCCCTAGATTTCTCATGGGAAAATGCTATTTTATTGTGTTAAACTCCACAGTGTCTGGGAATTTGTTGTAGCTGCCCAGAAAATGAGTTCTGCCTAGTACTAGAGAAAGTCTACGTGGTTGTCCAACAGGATTTAACTATATCTGTGCACTTAATTTTTTTTGGAGACAGAGTCTCATCATGTAGCTCAAGCTAACCTTGAACTCATAACATAGTCTAGGCTGGCCTCAAACTCAGGGAAATCCTCCTGCATCAGTGCTGAGATTACAGACAGGCGCCACAAGTCCTGGTCATCCATGCACTTCTGAAGATTCTGATTAAATCCAGGACGTCCATAACAGTATTGCTATAAAGCACTATACAGCTGTAAAAAAGAGATAAATTTTCCTATGTACTACCTTGATTGAATCTCCCCAATATACCAAATATAAAAGCAATACAAAGAATAAAGAATGTATATTTATGTGCTTACTTTTTTTTTTTTTTTTAAATTTTATTTAAGGAGAAAAGAAAAAAAAAGCAGGGAAAGGGTACAAGTTATACAGATTTACAGAAAAAAAATGAACAGTAGGAAATCACTAGTTAATGGATTACATATTGTCATCTTAGAAATAATTGTTCAAGTCACAAAATTAGAGCTTGTAAAGTGGACATTCCATCAATGATACTGCAAACAGTTCTGTTCATTGATCCGATAAAACTCTGTGATATCATTTTCTATCTTATACACTTAAATATACATGCAGTTATATAGTTTGGAGCACTTTCTTTTCTTCTCTTTTGTACCATGACTATTACACATTTTGGGTTTCATTGCTCCCACGGTTCTTATTACTTTTTTGGAAGAGAGTAAAACCAAATGTGACATAACAGAACAGAATCGGTCAAGTCAAAAGGGTGGACATAATAGATAATGTAAAAACATAATACAAGGTGATCAACAATGGTTACCATAATGCCTCCCGCTATCTCTAATAGAATTGCCTATATCATTAGTTATAATACAATTGAACAAAACAGTAAAGAACAAAACCGACAAAACCAAAACATTGGAGACATTGTAGGTCTTCAAAAGTAGACAAAAGTCAACAAGAATGGGCGTCATAATGAATCTCATTATCTTCACAGCTGATGCCTAAACTTTCGAACCTGATACTATCCAGCAAAACAGAATAGGGGAACATCAGTTAAAAACCAGATGGTGAGAGTAATACAGGGCTTTAAATCAAGGTAATGAAAAGTCAAAGTGGGTTACTATAATATATCCTGCTATTTTTTTCCCTTTAATTAAAAGGATAAAGATAAAAAAGTAAATAATGGAGTGGAGATTGAGATAAAAGAGGGCATAACAACGAAACAGCGCAGATCAAAACATAACCATTTAAGCAGAATAGTGTTTCACCACCAGATAATCCTAACCTAAAAGTAGTTACCATATTGTTTCTTTCTTTGAAATCCTTGAGTACAACTTCGTATACTGTAGCATTAAGTATATCAAAACAATGTAAAACCATTCAAGAGAATGACAGCATTACAGAGTATTTAGAATCGACTAACAAAATGAACAATGGTTTCTGTATAATCTCCTTGTCTTTAAAAGGTTTTTGCTTATACTATCGTACATAATAAAATCCAATAAGATACAGCCTATTTAGACCATTGGAGACAGAAGGACAAAAGCTAGATGAGACTTCAAAACAAGATGATACTAAATCTGTATTACCTATTAAGATGTCATTTTCTCCAAAATAGCTGTTCCTATCATCCAATCTTCTCTGCCTCATTTCTGTTAAGCTCTTTTTCTGTCCGTAGCTGTCAGTTTGTCTTCTTCATTTTGTTCTCTGCTCCATTCGTTGTGGCCTCTCTGCCATTATTTCTGGATTCTTTGTATTTTTCTTTTTTTAGAATATCCTGCAATACTCTCTGTAGAGTTGAATTGGTGGTTGCAAATTCCCCCAGTTCCTCTTTATCCTGGAAGCACCTTGTTTTTCCATCAATTTCCAGGGACAGTTGTGCAGGATATCTCAATCTTGGCTGGAGATTATTATCTTTCAATGCTTGAATTATTTCCCCCCACGCTCTTCGTGATTTGATGGTTTGTGCAGAGAAATCTGCTGTAATTCTGATGGGTGTTCCCTTGTAGGTGGTCTGTTTCTTGTCTCTTACAGCTTTTAATATTCTGTTCTTGTATTGAATTTCTGGAATTTTTATTATTATATGCCTGGGTGTTGCTCTGTTTGGGTTGTAGGTAGCTGGGGTCCTGTATGCCTCATACATCCGAGTATCTTTACCTTTTGCTAAATTAGGAAAATTCTCCTGGATTATTTCTGTGAGTAGCTTTTGTAGTTCACTTGTTTGTGTCCCTACTTCTTCTTTTATGTTCTTAATCCTTAAGTTATGGATCCTCTTATCATCTTCTTGTCTTTGTATTATTGCTGTTTGTTTCTTTGTTATTTTTAAGAAGTTTTTCATTTCATTCTCCCATATTACAAGTCTGCCCTCCAGTTCAGATAGTCTGTCCTTAGTTTCTTTCAAGCTGTTATGCCAGTCTTCTATAGACTTCTTAGTATCTTGGTAGTCCCTTTGAACCTGCTTCACGTATTCTATGCTTTCTCTGTTTTCTCCATTAAACAATTCTCCCCTTTTTTTCTGTTCTTCCATTCCACCACCTGTTTTTTCTTGGGTGGTACTTAGCATTTCTCTAACTATTCTGCATACTTCTAGCTTCAGGTCATTGATAACTTCATTCCTGAATTGGTCTATGAGGCTCTCTATATGGTGCCTTATGTGTATTGGTGTGGTGTCTGCTATTGCCTGTTTCTCAGAATTGGGGGCCGAGGAGCCTTTCTTGTTGCTGCCTCTTCCCATGCTGCCTCTTCTTCTCTGTTCCTTATATATGCAAGCTTATATAAGAGGCCCAGCTTCTCTCCCAGTCAGCCACAGCCTGATCGAATTGCGCCAGTTAGTTGTTCCCACTCACCGCTGTGCACCAGGGAGTTACGGACCAGGCAGCCTACGCATCTCCCCTCCCGGCCACCGTCAGGCTCTGGGATCTGGGTTGGGACAGTCTACCAGGTCTGCCGGCAGCGTCACGCAGGCCAGGCACTTTTCACCAATCCCGCCCGAGAGGGGGATGTGTGGCTGGAGTCCCACCGCGCCCTGCTCCCGCAGGACTGCCCGGGCCCAGAAAGTCCTCTGCTGGAGTCAAACTGTGGTAGAGTGTCAGTTTCTCTCACTCACCTCACCACAAGTCAGTGCGCACCTCCCTGCCGTTCGCAGATTGCCGTTCTCAGAGCTTCCGCGCGTCTCTCTCCTTGCCGAGCCACTGTAGAGGCAGCCAGCCGCCGCGTGGCGGGAAACCCAAATCGCGGCTTACAATGGCGCGGTTCCAGCCTCCACACCGAGTCTTTTCTGTTCCTGTTTTAGCACCAGGACTGCATTCCAAGTTGGCTTCTCTCAGCCCAGTTCGTTCCTGAGTCAGCAGAGCATATCTCCACCTGCTTATGTCTCCTTAGTCCGCACCATTCCTGGCTTCTGAGCCGAGTCTTTCAGAGAGCCTCCGGTAGTTGCTGTTATCTGTCCGCCATGTTCTCCCGGAAGTCTATGTGCTTACTTTTTCAAAAGAAAAATTTTTTGATAACTAAAAAGCTGACTTAAGTAGGATGCAAGCTGGGGTGGAAGGATGTAAAATGGGGTTCTCTGAATGCATCTTATTTTTACTTTTGAGCCATTTTAATGCTTCACATATTCAAAAGTTAAGATAGAAAAACAAACCTGAAAATAAAAAATAAACAAAAATGACTAAGCCAGTCACACAGGTAGTTGGTAATATACCTACATAGAGAAAACAATTATTTCAAGTGACTTTGGAAAGCAGCCCCAAGGTGACATTTTCTAACCCAGTCAATAAAAACAAATCTGCAAAAGTCAAAAGAAAAAGATAAGGAAAAAAAAAAAAGAAAACAGCATTCCACTTGAGTGTAATGAGTCACACCTATAATCCCAACACTCCAGAGGCTGAAGCAGGAGAATTGCTGTGAGTTCCAAGCCAACCTGGTGAGTTTAAGACCAGCCTGAATAGCAGAACAAGACCTTGTGTTAAAAAAGAGTAATATTACAGTTGTACCTCCTTAAATCAGTCTATGAGCAAAAGGATCTACAAGGAAATAATTATTTCAGGAACCAAGCCTTTCAAAGTTAAGAGAGGAGACACACAAATACAAAATCAAAGTGATTAAAATAAAAACTGTATAATATTCGCCTTTACTTGCAAATATCAATTTGAACTCATGACTTGAAAATGCACGTGTGTGTCAGGCTCATACAATTAGGTAGTTGTTCTAATAGTATTTTGAAAAGAACTTTCCTTTCTCACAATGAATTAACTTGCCACCTGGTCAATTTTCAGTCAACCCCATGTGTATCTATTTCTGGACTACTGGTGTTGTTTCATTGATCAATTGTTTAATCCCAGCTGGTCACCTCACCCATTTAACTCCTGAGTCCCAGTCTCCTTGCTTAAGTGTGGCTACTTAGGTTCTTGCAGTGTCAGATGGATCTTTATTTTATTTTATTTTATTTTGTCAGGATGTCATGGCTGTGTAGTTCAGACTGTGAAGTTTGAGTTCACTATGTAGCCCAGGCCAGCCTCAAACTTGCAGGGATGCTCCTGCCTCAGCCTCCTGAGTGCTAGTATTACAGGCATGTGCCACCAGGCCCAGTGTCACATGCATCTGAAAATCAACATGTCCATATCTTCAGAAAAAATTCTGTAGTTCCTTGTTTGAATCACCAAAAGGACCTAAGCAGTGATTCCCAGTGGAAGCCCACACACCTGCACCCAGATTGCCTCTGGATATCATTCCCTGCCGATAGTAATCATGGTTCTTTGGAGAAATGGCTGAATCCAGGTCTGGTGCACAGTGCTTAAAAATCTATGAGGAAACTAGGCATGGTAGTACATGCCTATAATCCCAGCACTCAGGATTGAGGCAGGAGGATTGTTGCAAATTCACAATCAGTCTGTGCTACAAAGTGAGCTCAAGGCCAGCCTGAGCTGCATAGCAAGACCTTGTATCAAAAAGACAAAAAAAAAGTCTATGAGGAAGTCTTTCAAGCAAGTCAGCTCAAAACAGCTCCTTATGACCAAATGCAGGATAATTTGATCATAGAGAAGAATAATGACTGATTATAACGCTTGGAATAAATAAAGATCAGGAATCCATAATAATATTCAAAACAATTTTTTGTCAGTGTACTAAGTCAGTGTTCTAAACAGAACATTTCTGGTACCTATGTTTCAGGCTGACCACACACACAGACACACACACACACACACACACACACGCATGAGCGCTTGAAGCCCTCAAATGGCTCAAATCTTTTTTTGGTAACAAATTGAAATGTGTCTGAATTGGGTATGGGTTTCAAAATCCCAGTCAGTGGAAAGTTTAGGGGTTTCTCATCTCGCCCTTTGCCACAGCCCAAAAAACGCTTGTTTTCCTGGTGACACCTAAAGGGCCAGGCTGTTCAGGAAGTCATGGTGGTGGCAAAGTATGCATGGTGACCTGGTAGACCACAAGGGCCCCAAGAGTGAGTGAACACCTCGTGGGGTCCTGCTGATGCCTGTCTTCTTGCACATTATTTATATAAGCTCAAATCAAGGAAGAATGCCTGGGAAATGGGTATGGTTCAGTTGTGCTAAGCATTATTTTGTTCTTTCCTAATGCACTGATAATTGCTCTTCTAAGGGCTTGTGTGAAAACTGAAACTGATATAGTCATGGGTATTAAATACTTTTCAAATAATTCTTACTTCACTATTGCCAGGTTTGTGCCTCTCATGAGGCCAGGTTTGTCATTCAGTCTGTACTCATTGGTGAGTGAATTAATTACTCACTCATTCGTACTCACCATCATGGGGAACATGTTTTCAATTTAACCAAGGTATTTTGCACACAAATTTTAAAATTATACCTGTATTTCTGGGTGTGGTGCTACATACCTGTAATCCCAGCACTCAGGAGGCTGAGGCAGGAGATTGCCAGGAGTTCAAGACCACCCTGGACTACATACAGAGAGCCTGTCTCAAACAAAACAAAACAAAACACCCAAAACAACAACCCATACAGACACACACACACACACAAAAGAAAATGAAAAAAATCTCTTCAGTCTAAAGAATTAAAGTTTCTTTCTTGTGCCACATTTCACGCTAACATATCGACGTAATGTCATGCTTAGCATACATGCCAGAGCCCTTCAAACCTGCGGCTACCTACAGTTCCTGCAGAGTGGCATGCAAAACCCAGTGCTTAAAGAACAAAAAACCCAGTGCCTGCTTTCCAGATGATATGATATATAACTCCTCCAGATATATTTCCTATTAGTTTCTTTTCTAATGGAAAACTATTAGTTTCTTTTCCTTCCAAATATCTGTCAAGAAAAGCATTTTAATACTTAACTTTAAACTTGACCATAAATCATTTTATATGAGAATTTCACTTAAGGACAGACTTTTAAAAGCTTTATAACTGACTAGCCATTTTGCTATGTCCGGTGGATGCCTGGTAACAATGTAATGCCTACAGTGAAATAAATACACTATTTATTTTTTTCTAAATGTATTCAAGGAGATGTTTTCAAAGCTGTGCATTTCAACCATGAAGTCATGTGCTCTGGTTATATTTATCTTTTTTTTTTTTTTTTTTTTTTTTTTTTTGGCTTTTTCGTTTTTATCAGTACCAGGGATCGAACTCACGACTGCCTGCTTTCAAGGCAGGCGCTTATGCTGCTGAGCTAAATCCCCAGCCTCTTATCTTTTTTTATCACCAAAACAAATTAATATTTAAGCAGCAGATCATGGATACACACTGACATTTGAAAAATGTAAAATTGAAAATACTTGAGAACTTTCAAAAGTTTTTTTTTAAGAAAAAGATATTTGCATGATAATTGGGAAAAATCAGGAATCATAGAAACTGTCTAAATAGTAGATAAAACTCGGTAGTGTTTTGCTTTGGGTTTGGGACTGGGCGTTGAACCTGCAGCCACACGCATGCTGAGCTACACTCTGCCTCTGCGCTGTACCCCAGTCCTTTGGAACTTAAAATTCATACTCACAAATTGGAGAGACGTTGGTACTTTCGTGAGAGACCTGCAGCATTTGCTCATTATCTTACCTCCATCCCCAAGTAGACCAGGTACCACCATTAGGCTTAGCATCAGGTCAGATTTATTCCTTAATTTAGAACTAAGTGATTTAAAAATAAATAAATAAATGCAGATCATAGAATGTCAACAGAAACTATTCACTCAGAATGGGGAAATTCATTACACTGTCTTCCCTGGTAATTCCTATGAATTTCTAGAAAAAAAATGAATCGCAGAGTAATGACTAGGAAACAATAATGCTTGAGAAAAATGATATGAGAACACACCTTCTTTCTCTAGTCCACCTATAAACCTATATCCTACACTGAGACTACTCTGACGTGGTATTTCAGGCAGGATGCTTAGCTGTGAGCAACAGACAGGGGCATTGGCTGGCTTGCGTTGGAAGAGTATCAGACTCAAAAAATCAATGGAGAGCCAAGCTTGGGAAATGACTTGAAAATTAGATACTCAGGAAGCCTTGGGAGGTCTGGACAGATCACAGAGCAGAAGCACACAGGTCAGCACACTACAGTTTCCATGGCTACGAGGAACCCCTAACTGTGTCTCCCATCTTCAAATGCAAAGCCTCTTAAGAGAAGGTCTGGGAGGCTAAGTCCTGGAGAGAGGCCCGTCCATGAGTCCACCTCACTGGCTGACCCAGGTGCTATCTTCCCTTAGCCAGCAGCAGGAGATGGGCACTACCTCTTCCCAAGGTTAGACAAAGTAGGAATCTCCCAGGAGAAAGTGAGGGCTTCCATGGAGGAAGAGATGTTAGATGCAGGGTAGCTAAACAACAGTGGCAATAAACCAACACATCTTCCACCGAGTGATAAAGACAAGGACCATCAGCAGTCACCACTCACTTGATGTTCATTAATGCAAAGTCCCCATCTGGAGGGCCAATCTTTAATTAGTTTACCCAGGAAATTATGAAGAAAGAATTTTTCCAGATTTTAACAGAGACCCTCCTATGTTTCTTATACAGAGGGTGCATACAGATTATGAAATTTTTAAAATCATCATAATGAATAATTGAAAAGAGTAGAATCCTATTTTTGTTTAATCAACATTTGAGAATTTTTTACCTTTTGAGAATTCCAACGTGGAAGAGGATGACTAAAACAGTCCCCTGGCATCTGAATATATTTGCCTCCAGGAAATGTTACATTGTCATTCTTTATATAGTGTCTTCTTCTTTACCTTCTTCTCTTTGGGTTGAAGTATCCCTCTGTGCACTGCACTAATATTCACCATGTTTTGCTGTTCGTCTTGGGAATCCTTTTGATCCAGTCAATACACGTAACTAATCCCTCTCTGTGTTGGTTTCATGTATGGCAATGAAGTTATAAGCCTGTAATTTCTGCAGTCTGGGAAGTGGAAGCAGGAGAATGGCAAATTTAAGCCCAGCCTGGGCAACTTAACAACTTTTGGGACAGTCTGTCTCAAAATAAAAAATGACAAGGTTGGGGAAGTAGCTCAGTGTAAAGGTTCTGAGTTCGATCCCCCAGAACACCCTCTTGCCCCTTCCTCTCCCACTCCCCATCACGTACAAACAGAAGCTGGGGCATCACCCAAGCCCTGGAAAAGTACAGACTAACACAGGAGACCCACAGACAAGCACGGCCCAGACCTCAGAGAGCATTCTGTCTAATGCATGACACAGAAGCCTACCAGGCAGGAGTAATTAACAGGAGTGGGTGGTGCAGGGTGTTACAGGAAACACTGGGAAGGAGCAGCAGCAACAAAGGGAGGAGCCAGGGAAAGCATCCTGGAGGAGGCAAGAGTGAACATTCCTGGGTAGGTGGTGGGCGAAACACCCCGGCCTGTGAGGATCAGCAGAAGCACTTGTTCTGTGTGATTATTACCGATCATGCCTGGGACTGTGTCCTGCTGGCTTTAGGGTCTATAGTGCCCAGACTGTGCTCTTGAAGCCCTGTAGAAACAGAGGCCCAAGTGAAGCCAAGAGGCGATGCTGGCTGGTTGGGAGGACAGAGCCACCCTCTTCTGGGCCTGCACAGGACACGACAGCAGGTGAGCTACTGAGGTCTGATTCTGCTAATTCTGCTGCCTGACTGGAACACATGGCCCCCAAGGCCATTGTATTGGAAGCTTGATCCCCAGCCGGTGGCAGGACAGGGAAGTGGTAGACTTGTTTTTTAAGTTTTGAAAAAGTTTTTATTAGTACACGTTTGCAGTATATTATTATGTTCATTTGGGTGTTGGTACCTGTACATAACATGTCTTCTGCCTTCCATTCCTTCTCCCTCGTCTCCAGGTCCCCTTCTCATTTGCAAAAGCTATGTTTCCCTGCTCCCTAGTATCTATCTTACTTTGCATTCTATTTATACTTTGGGTTTCTCATATAGGAGAAACCAGGCCATATTTAAACTCATGTGCCTGATTTCTTTTACTTAAAATTATGGTCTCAAGGGGCACCCATTTTCCTACAAATGAGTTACTTGTCTTTCTTTAGGAGGGCCGTACTTCATGGTGAGTAAACCACCTTTGCTTTATGCTTTCATCTGTGGTTGGACAGTTGAGACTTAGCTGTTGTGAGCTGTGCAGCTGTAAATGTGGGTGTGCATGGATCACTGCTGTGTGACGTCTTTAGCTCCTTCTGGAAGACTCAAAGAAGGGGAAGGGAATTTCTATGGGGAGGTGGGCTCCAGTCATTGTGGCCATGTCCTTAAAGGAGATGCTGGGACCCTTCCCCTTCCTCTTTCTGGTCCTGGCTGTGAGATGAAGGCTTTGCCATGAGTCCCATGTGCCCTGCTGCCTACTGCAGTTCCCAAAACAACAGGACCGGCCAATCCTAGACTGATACTATGCACCAAACCAGACCATATCTCTTTATGAGTAGATTCTGTCAAATATTTGTTACCTTAACAAAAAATCCAACGCACTTCCTTACTGGTTGTGCAATCTAAAGTGGGTGACTTAACTTCTCCAGTCTCCATTTCCCCCATCTGTGAAGTAGAGACACACCACAGTAAGTTATTTATTCTACGGAGTAAATGAGCATAAAAAGAGTTTAGCTTGATGCCTGGTGCAAACACATTCAGTAAATATTGTCTTCATGTTTCCTTCTTCCCTACTTCCCAGAAAGCAGGAACAGGGCTGTTTCTGTGGCTAAGGCTGTCAGTGCATGCATGCTCTTTGTTGCTGATGTGCTGAGCATGAGGGGTTTGCATAGTGGGCTTTCCCACAGTGCCACAGAGGTTGGGGCAGTGTGCCAGAGCCCTCTGCCCCTTGCAGCACTGCTGGTATGGAGGGGACTCTCACTGATGTTCCTGGTACAGGGGAGACACCTGCTTCTCTCTGGACCATTCCTGAGGCTGGGCCCAGGAAGCTGGCCAGGGGCCCCTAGACCTACTTGTGTGATTCAGCCATTGGTTCCAAGCTGTATTTTACTCTATCTGGTTACCACAGGACAAACTCATAACATTCTAAGTCTTTTTAAAAGTCAAAGTGACAATTCAGATGATTAATCAGATTATAAATAAGTGAGATTAATAACTTCTGCCATCACAGTAAGAAAAACAGCAGAGTAATACTAGAAGACTACAAAGTTTGGAGTAATCTATCCAAAATATACCAACCACCATATTTCCCTGTCACTTAAATGTTCATACTAAACATGAAAACAATACACATTTTTCTGGAGCATCCTCGTACTCTTAGTTTTTGCTCATTAACTCATTCATTCAAAAAAGCATTTATTAGGCTGGGGGTGCACAGTGCCAGAGTACCTGCTTAGCATGTACAAGGTCACAGGTTCGATCCCAGCACTGCCAGGAACTTGTTCTAGTTACTAAATACAGAATAGTAAGATCTTTGTTTTCAAGGAGCTCACTATCTGGTTTGATAAGGTATCTGAAGATAATATGTTGCAAAAGAAAGTCATTTTTATTTTTCATTTATGTTTGACCTTCACAATGTATGAAAGAGAAAATTTCCCATTTGCTTTTCCTTTGTATATTTCTTTCCCACCCCACTTTAGCCTTGGTCAAAATACCACCTGGTTTAAACAAATTAACATAATGGTCAAGAAATTTAGCAAGAGTATTCTGGAATGTCGAGAGTAAACAGTATTGACAGATGTAGTCTTTTCATTACAAAGATGAAAAATAACCAAAGTTGGTTGGGGACTGCTTATTACCAAAACTAGGAATAAAGACATTTGCCCAATTCTGCCAATTCTTATAGCTCTAATTATAACTGACTTTATCCATTGTTTACAGTTTGAGTTTGACAGGCATGAGTCAGTTACCCACAGGAAGTTACGATATCCCCAGGTTTCTAGGCCTGAATAACCAAACCCCACATGCCACATTCATGATTGTAGGTCACTTTGGGCTTTGAAAGACATTTCTTTCACTGAAGAGCATTAACATCAACTAAGGATAGCATCCTCATGCCTTCTAGGAGCCTTGACCCATAGGAGGTCTCCTGTTACCCCAAAACAATGGAATTTTTCAGGAAAAATGTGATAGTCAATGCAATGTTCATATGATTTCTATGTTTCTTGCTTTGGAAAGTGAAATCCCAGCAAATAGCACTTGTGTTTAATTGGCTTTACTGTGCTCCATGGTAAGTTGGGACTTGCTAGTAGATTCCATCTTTCACTGGCAATCCTGAGTCAAGAAGCTCAGCAGGCAACCTGAGGGGTCCATTTGATCCCTTCTGCACTCACTGTGTACCTGGAGACCCTGACCATGAACACCTGGGAATCTTCAAGGAATGAAGGAGATCAAAAGGAATGCTCCCAGCCCATGCACAGGGCAAGCCAAACAGGCCAGGAGCCAGTGCTCTCAGACGCAGCTCTGAGCCAGTGCAGACAGGAAGGGGATGGGTAAGAAGCCCAGTTCCTGTGTCTGTGACAAGTATGCCTGAGATATGTCCTTTTTAGTCTCCCATCCTGGGTCCCAGTGGGTTTGACCTCCAGGCATCTATAGTGGTAATGGTCATCCTTCCCATCTGCAAATTTTGGCTCCAGCACACCCCTGGGCCCCAAAGCCCAAAGATGTTCAGGTTCCATAGGTAAAACACTACAGTTTTTACTTATAATCTATGCATATCCTCTGGTAGATTGCTTATAATTGCTTATACCTGGTACAATGTAAATGCTATGATAATAGTTATCCTGGATGGACATAATGACAAGAAAAGATTGTGCATGTGTGTATAAGCGTATGTATATGCAGCACAGATATAAGTTATTAAAATTGCTTTGCCATTGGTTGAGTCTGTGTCTATGGAATTCTGTCTTGCAAGTCTGTGTTTTATCTCAAGACCACACTCAATGTCTTAAAAAAAAAACATGGTAAGGTTGTTAGCAGAAGAAAACCTGGCAGTTTCATAAGTTTTTCTTGCAAGTATTGAATTGAACAAATTGGAAACCACTATTACAAACTAAACAGACTTAGTTGAGGGATTCAGGCTTTCCTTATGACCAGTTTCTCTGCAGCTGTAGGGACTGACATATCCAGTGGTCATGTTGAAGGAACACAGTCTTAGCCTGGGCGAAGTTAGCAAGCCCATAGGTAGTCAAGAGTTGAATATCATGTGCACAGCTAAAAGCTTTTTGTTGGCTTCAAGATTTTCTTCTTTAATATTTCAAACATCTATGGTCAGAGTATGGATGCCTGCAAACTGTCCTCACTTCTTGGGGGTTTCTGAGTGTGCTGTGTCCAGTGGCACTGAGACAGAGCCCATGAGAAGATGTCCAGCTCATTTAAATTGTTCCAGCTCTCAAATTGTTATTTCAAGTCAGTAAACTGTTGGCCAGGGAAGTGACTCTGGATGCAGCTTGCTCAGTCTTACTTGATGAGATAAAACCAGAACAATTCAGCTCATATTATATCTTCTCATCTCTTTATTCTTACAGGAAATTTAGCTTAAATGGCTGGGATTCCTCTCTCATCTTAAAGCAGTTGACTCTGGTTCTTTTCACCTCCGTGAAGATTTGTGAATGAGATAGCCCTGGTTTTCTCCACTTCCTCTCGGGAAGTCCCATCCACGAAGGTATATTTCAAAAATAGAAGGCAAACCAGGCCGCTGTGAGTTTCACCGAAGAGGACTCGAGCTGAAATTCAGCCATTTGCCACATCAATGAGTTGACTGGTGCAGTGGCAGCTCTGCTGCTCTTTCCAGGTGACATCAAGGGATGGATGCTCCTTTGAAGGGTTCCCTCCAGTTTAGATACCTTAAAGTATTTTTAAAATATAGTGAGACCCCAAGGCACTTCTGGATCCACAGATGCCAGATCATCAATACTTCATCTTTAGTCAATAGCAATGGTAACTTCTAAATGCTGATAGCTAAAGCTCAGGAAGTACACAATATGAGTCAGCCATTGTTGCACGGTTCTTACATTATCTCATTTAACCCCCTCAGTGTCAGCAGGTACTCCTATTATTCCTGTTGTGCTGATGAAGGGCTGGAGATACAGAAAGATCAAGAAATTTGCCTAAAGTTACACAACTGGCAAGTACAAGAGCCAGGATTTAAACTCAGACAGCCTGGCTCTCACCTCTATATATATGGCTCCCCTGTCCCACAAGGCTTAGAGAAATGGTCACACAGCAATGGAGCGATAGAACAAAAGCTTTAACAGAGATCATTTTCTTCTGCAGCCTTTGTTATTCACTACTTTTGTTGAAGGGAAATGGAAGTTTTAATTCCTTATCAAAGACCCAGTTTTTGATTACTAGTAATTCATGCTGTTTCTCCCAGCTATAAGGAGACCTGAAGCGCAGACGCCAGTTTGAAATGACGTTAGAGGGCATGGATGTCACATCTGTAAAGGCCTTGGCTAGAGTCAGAGCTAAGAGCTATCCAAAGGTCAAGTTTTGAAGTAGTTAAAGTATGCCTGGATCTCCCAAAGCAAAGCAGCATTTCTTCTTGGGGGTGTAGAGTTAGAAATAGAGTCTCAGTGCAGAAAGGTAAGATGCAGACAGAGCCCCTGGAGCAAGATTGCTCTGGGAACCTGGATTCTCTGGCGAAAGCAGCAGGCTTTCAACACCACTGAGTATAATGGATAGCCGAGACTCAGACCCTGGATACAAAGCCCTAGCCAGAGCTAGAAACAGGAAGCTGGTGGGCACGGAGCCTGCCTGTGGGTGCTCAGTCGAGGACTGGGTACGAGGCTCCCTCAGGGAGGCCCCAAAAGCTCATATGCTGCATGCTTCCCTGTGGATGGCACTATGGGGAGGTATGGGCCTCGAGGGGGCCAGGTCTGTGAGGAAGTTGGGTCCCTGGGGGTGTGGCCTCTGAAGGGACCCTGGTGCCCAGGCCTCTGCTCTCTCTCTACTTGCAGTTGCTTTGAAGTGAGCAGCTCTATTGTCCAAGTGTTCCCTGTTCTGATGATTATGTCTGGCCACAAGCCAGACACAGTAGGGCCAGCTGAGCATGGATGGAGACCTCCAAAACTTTGAGTCAAACTTTTTCATGGTTTGAACTATTATCTCAGGCATTTTGTCACAGTGCTGCAGAACTGACTGAGGCACTTGTGCAGAGGGCATGCTCACCTCTTAACCATGCCTTCCTGCTGTACATACCTATAATCCCAGCACTCAGGGAGCTGAGGCAGAAATATTGCTGTGAGCTTGAGGCCAGCCTGCTACATAGTGAGTTCACAGACAGCCTGAACTCCATAGCAAGACCTGTCTCAAAAATCAGATCAAATCTGAAATGGTTTCTTTACAGGAAAATCAGCCTCTGTAATGGGAGCTCCTTGACGCTGGATTCTGTTTTTATCAACTGCTATCCTAACTCCTGCACATACGGGGTGCTAAGTGAGTCTGTGTTGATAATCGAATCCTGCCTGACTCTGCAGTCTCAACTGTGCGCCTCCTTGGCTATGCTGTTTACAGGTCACACTGGGCTTTGGAGTTTTGTGTGACATGAATATAGATGAGATATTTCCAAAACCAAGTGCAATATTCATCAACAAGGGAAAGGATGAGCCAACTCCAACTCTACCTGGCAGGAAACAGTACAGCAAGAACACAGAGGGGACAACTGAGTCATTCTCCAGTATAGGGGTCTTCAGGTGTAACACTGAGTGGAAGAAGCCAGGCGTTAGGTGTCTGAGCCCATTTGTATGAAGACCTAGGACAGCCAGAGTCAACCGCCAGGTATAGAAATCTGAATGTGGGTCTTCAAGGATGCAGTGATGGTGAACCAGAAAGAAAACAATGCCATGGCATGGTGAGTCAGCACTCAGGAAGCTGAGGCAGGAGATTGTCATGAGGTGGAGGCCATCTTGGGCTGCATAGTGAGATTCTGTCTCAGAGAGAGAGAGAGAGAGAGAGAGAGAGAGAGAGAAGGAGGGAGAAAGAGAGAGACAGACAGACAGAGACAGATTGATCACTCCATAGAGGGATGAAAGAACTCTATACCTTGTCTTGGGTATACAGGTGTATATTTGGGAAAAATCCAACCAAGAGACTGAGTAGCTCAGCAGTAGAGCACTTGCCTAGCATGTGAAGGCTTTAGTTCAACCTCCAGTACAACAAACAAAGAAATACACACACATTCAAGTGGTTATTGAAGAACTGTGTAATTGTTGTACATAAAAAAGTTCAGTTTTTTAAAAACTGGAGACAGGGTCTCACTCTGTAATCCAAGTGGGGCTTAAACACTTAGTGATCCTCCTGCCTCAGTTTCTCAAGTGCTGAGACTACAGGCTTGCACCACCACACTGGCTAAAAATGTTATTTTGAAAAGCCCAGCCTCAAACTTTTCATTGCAGTTGAAGTCACAAGTGTATACAGGGTAGAACAGCATCGTACTATCAGGGAAATCCCTGGTGCAACCCCCAGGAGGCCCGCCTCAAACTGGGGTTAGGGTGGAAAGGGAATATTTAGTTCACCCAGCAGAAAGATGCAGGGTGGAGCAGCTTCCAGGCTGGAGCCTCATGCATGGCTGACCCTGCTGGATCAGCCTCCTGTCTTTGAGCAGAGTCCCCCAGATCCACATGGGACAGGACAGGGCTGCCCATGGCCGTGGTGGGGGAGAGAGGAAGACAGCCCACAAGTGACAGACTGAGGCCGGGAGACCCGTGGGAAAGTCAGCTCCAATTGGCTATGCATAGGGGACAGAATGAACAGAAGCAGTGAAAGCCATGGGAGCCTATGACAATACAAGGACAAAATGGAACACAGGATGGGTGGAGGTCGGTGCCTCAGGAGCTAATGAGAACCACCACGTGGTTGCTCCACTGTGGCCCTAGAAAGGATGTTCTGGTGCCTGCAACTACCAGTCAGTTGGTTGGGACATCGTTCAGGTGAGAAATGTGTTTGAAAACCTTTTCCAGCTGAAACCTGCCAGAAACCAGGCATGAGCACAAAGTTGTCCTGTTGGCTGCTTCCTTTTCGCATGAATCCATCATTGCTCCAGTGCAGGAACAGCAATGGCTTTTGCCTTGGACAACTGCCTGGCAGAGGAGTGTCATCCAGCCCTCAGGGTGGCAAGGTGCAGACTGTAGGCGGAGGCCAAGGAAGTGGGGTTCCATGCCCCCTGCTGAGGTCTCCCCCCCACTACCACACACAGGAAAGCCCAGGCCAAAGTGTCTTTCCTGTCTCCCACACTGGTCCTCTGGAAACATTTTTGCTTTTACTTCTCTTTGTTTTGTCTTGCTATGTTGCCCAGGCTGGCCTTGAACCCCTGATGATCCTCCTGCCTCAGCCTCCTGAGTGCCAGGATCGCAGGTGTGTGTCACCACATGTCTGAAATCTTTAAGCTTTCAAAATGCTTTTTGATCATTCACTCTTCAAAATCTGAATCAGCAGATCCAAAGAAGCAAAAGTTTAACTTTAGTTACTTGTTCAAATAAGATCTAGTTAGTGTTTTTTACCTAACATGCTTAATAACCAAATTTTAAAATAACATAATAGAAGTAGGCCATTTATGCCAACATATATGCTGGAGAGGGTAAATAATTAAATGTAAAAATTTAAGCTTGTTTTAAAACTAGAAATACATGGGAACAAGTTTTTAAAATCGTGGCAAACATAAGTCTGATTACAAAGCAGAAAAATACTTGCAGTGATCATAATAGGCCTCTATTTCTAGTGTATATTAACCTGCTATCACTAGGAAGAAAGTAACCGAATTTCCAGTGGCTACAGGATGAAGGGCGTGATGATCTCCTGCACTATGTGGTGTCCACAGTCAATAATGTCTACTGTAAGTGTCACAATTGTTTTAGAAAATACTTTGAATTTATCATGAAGATAGTGTCAGTGAGACCAGATAGGTTAATTGGCTTGTTCAGTCTTTTTGCAGTGTATACATAGGTCATCATATTGTACTCAATAAATAGACAAAACTATTTGCCCATTAAAAATACATAAAGAAAGAAAATTTGCGGAAGGAAGATGAACAAAAAGTTCACAGAAGAGATAATAGATTATTCATTCATGGAATATTGTGTGTACAGCCACTAGAATTACTTTTCTATCATGCCAAGAGAAAATGTCAGCTTTTTTTGGTTTTGTTTCATTTTGTTTTTAATTTTTTAAGACAGGGTCTTACTATGTAGCCCAGGCTGGCCTTGTACGCATTGTGATCCTCCTGCCTCAGCTTCCCAAGCCCTAGGATTATAGATATGTGCCGTGTGAGTTTTATAATGTTAGATTTGAAAGAGGAAAACAGAAAACTGTACATGCAGTATGATATTGATTTTATAACCTTACCAACATATATTTACAATTCTATATATTGCAGCAAAAGAAAAGGAGACCCCAAATATTTACCTTTTTACCATCCTGGCAAGGAATTTTGTTCCCATAGTAGTGCCTTTTCAGATTTAGTACAAAAGCACGTGCTACTTTTAATCATACAAAACAGTAATTTAAAATAAAGCAGATAGGGACTTGAATGGTATTTTGTTAAATAAACAAAATACTTTAAAGGCTAACATTTAGCAACTTTTTACCTAGGTCATTCAGGTTGTTTGTTAAAAATCACTTCCTTTTCAAGCCTGTACAGGTCCACAAAGAAAACTAAACATTTTCATCCAATTTCATAGAGCAATTAGATGGCTCCAAGAGGTTTGTATTAATGCCTGCAGGCAGGAGAGGGGGTGGCTCACTTACAGCCTGGGAATTAGGGTCCCCTGGCCCAGACTGGCCTGACTGCTTGGCTTCATGGTTTACACTTTTTTGGTGGGGGTGAGGGTTAAGGAGTTTAGCATTATCAAAGTTCACCAGGGGGGCTCATTGGATTTCCCTGGATCAGGTTTAGTAAGGAGAGCTGCCGGTTAACTTCTGGGCTGTGTGGACCTGCAACAGTGCGGGTGAGCTGGACCAGAACCCCAGGCAGGGTCCAGTCCACCACTTCTCAAAGTTAGGGAGTTGATAGAAGCAGCCGAGCCCAAGTGCTGTGGTCCATCTACAAAGGACCTTGAAGCACCAGCTTTGGAGCTAGAGCAGGTGGGAGATGGCCTTTCCCTCAAAACTTAGAGAGCGCCCAGGACAGTGGTCTGCCTGCAGGTGGCCCAGAGCCTGGCTCCCTACAAGTGGGCTCTGAGAGAAGGATCTTGCTGCAGGTTGGCCATGTGGGAGACAATGTGGGAGCTGATTGCAGGTCGCAGAGAAAAGGAATGAGAAAGTGACCAAGGGAAGGAGGAAACCCTGTAGGAGGTGCACCAAAAGCAGATCATAGCTGCATATGGTTGTTCAAGCCTGCAAATCTCAACACTCTGGGAGGCTGAGGCAGAAGGATCACAAGATCAAGCCCAGCCTGGGCAATTCAGCAACTAGGAAAGATCCTGTATCAAGAAAGATCATGGGAGGGACCAGCGGTTTAGCTGAGCAGGCATAAGTGCCTGCTTGGCAAATTCGAGGTCATGAGTTCAATCCCTGGTACCCCCCAAAAAAAGAAGAAGAAAAGTGTGTGGGAGTGTGGATATAGCTCAGCATGAAAGCCCTGGGTTTGTCAATCTCTGGAAATCTCCAAGCACTGTGTGGAACACAATTCATTACTACTATTTCACTACTGAGGATCAAGGAGCTGGGATATTTTTCCAGCAATTCCCACCCCTTAGTGGCTGATATTTGGGTCTTGGGCATTAAGGCCACATCCCTGGCGCTTGCAGATGGCCCTGTGTGACTCTGTTATCCACCAAATGAGAAAAGGCCTGGTGCTCGGATGCAGGGAGCTGTAGGTGGAGCTGGTGGGGCTGCTGCAACCTGAGGGTGCACCCAGCACCTGCCACCTCCCATGCCACCAGGGGGTTGTCTACTGGGAGGGATCCCTCACTTTTTCCCAAGACCACTGGGTCACAAGCTCCTTGTCTGTAGGAGTAGGCACTTTGGCTTTCTTCATCCGTCCATCCACCACTCAGCCAGCTATTTTCACTGAGGAAAGGGAAGTAAGAGAAAGAGCAACATAGAGTCCTATCTGAAAAAGGAGCAGAAAGGGGCAGACTTCAGGCTGCTACTAGGTGCATAGCTTTGAAATTTGCTTTCATAGAGCAAACTGGAATAGAAAGATTGACCAAGTGGAGAATGGATTAGGTGGGAAAAATGCATAAGAAATATAATAGACATGTTTTAAGTGATGTAAATCCATTTAAACTAATAATAAACCTAATAAACTTAATCATGTTTTAAATGTATAGGAAAACAGCAATGGAAAAGTCAGTTTGCTGTTTGTTTTTGAGACAGAGTCTGACTATGTAGTACAGGCTACTCTGGAACTCACTATGGAGCCCAAGTTGCCCTCAAACTCACGTGATCTTCCTGTCTCAGCCTCCTGAATGCTGGGGTTACAAGTGTGTGCCATGATGCCCAGAAAAATGGTTATTTTTAATTAATGTTTTTAAACTGGCTACTGTAAATAATGACAAAGGGGTTACAAGGTCAGTGCACAGATCTCTTTACACCTTCAACCAGCTCCTACTCTGTTAATGTCTCATATAACCGTCGATGAATGGTCAAACCTAGGGAAGTGACATTGATACAACACTGTTAATTGGTTCATAGACCTGATTCAGAGTTTTTTCCAACTGTCACACTAACGTTCATTTTTTTTTCAATCCAGAACCCCTCAAAAACTCCATATTACATTTAGGAATCTTATCTCCTTAGTAGCCTCCGATCTGGGACTGTTCCTCAGTTTTTCTCTTACCTATTATAACTTTCAATTTTGGGGAATGGTTATCGGTTTGCATTTGGCTGATGTTTGTCCACGATTAAATTTAGCTCACACATTTTGGGTAAGAACATGCAGACTCGGCTTTGTGCCTCCTCTGTGTTAGAAGGCACGAGATGCCAGGGTCTCATTAGCAGTGATGCTCACTTTGATCGTCTCATTAAGGTAGTGTCTGCCAGATTTCTCCACTACATAATTCTATCTTTGCCCCTTAAAACCAATAATTATCTGGTGGGAAGATACTTTGACACTATGCAAGTAATTTGTTTTCACATTTTCACCTGTTAGACTTCCAGTGATGTTTCTTGTCTAGAACAATATTGCTATGGAGTTTGTCAAAGCATGATTTCTAACTGCCTCATTTCTTCTACACTGATTAACTGGGTTTCTGCTGTAATGAAAAGCTTTCCCTCTCCCTTATTTATTTACATTTTCCATTATTTACTTCTCATGTGGACACATAGGTACTTACTATATTCTATAGGTTATGGCTCATGACCATCAATAATTTTGTCCCTCAAAGTTTTCTAGATTCAAGGGCCAGATTTTTAAAGTATGGGTGCCACAAAAAGCTATGCAACATCTTCCCAAGTTTCCTGTGGTTCATACAATGAAGCAAAGCCCTGAGAAGGTTAAGACAGCAGGGGAAGGCTGTCTAGACAGCCGAAATAAGGCGTAAGGGCCTTGTCCTCTCACAGCTGAAAGCCCGAGCTGGCAGGGATAAGTCTGCAGTGATCCAGGGACCCTTATTTCTTGGTGTAATTACCTCTGTCCTTCCCTGCCCTGCACATTGGAATTGGCTCAGTCATAGAGTTGCTTCAGTGCGAGGAATGAAGAAATAGTTACAGGCCCTTAAACTGTGCACAAGCTGCAGGCGGGCACCCAGAGATGACAGTCCACGGGACCTTCCAGCAGGGGCAGTGGCTGTCACATTCACCGGCCAGCTCTCCACGCAGTGGGTTGGCATGGGGAACGAATCTGATGTGATCTATTGCCATAGTTTTTTTTGTTTTGTTTTTTTGCCAGCACCTGGGATTGAAGCCAGGCCCTCTATCTGAGCCCTTTTTAATTAGAGACAGAGGCTCCCTGAGGCTCCTTCAGATGCCCAGACTGGGCTTGACCTTGTGACCCTCCACTCTGAGCCTCTGGATAGCTAGGATTACTGGTTATGCTTTGATTGTGTACCCCATGTTTCATGTATTAGAAACTGTGTCTCAACATGGTGATACTAAGAAGTGTGAGACCTAGCAGGGGGCAGGGTGTTGGTCCCTGGGGACACACTCTTGGAAAGGGGAGATATAGGTTCTGGGGGACTTTCATGGCTCTCTGGCTGCTGTGCTGTATGAGCTCTATTTCACACACAGAGTCCTGCCATAATGCTACTCACCATGCGGTGAAGCAGTCAGGGGCCCTGGCCAGAGCCAGTTCCGGACTATCTGAACTTTCAACCCCCAAAGCTGTGAGGCAAGCAGATGTCTTTTTCTTATCAGTTTCTCTGCCTCGGGAATTTCTCTACATTAATAAAAAACAAGTGGACATAGGTGTCTTCCCAGGGGGACAGCGGCTCATAGCAAAGATGTGCAGGATGAAACCAAAATCAGGTCTGTCCCAGAGTAAGCAACAGTGATGGTGACATGTTGGAATTCCTCTCTTGGGACAGGAAGCTGGCTGGAGAAGGAGGCTCTGGGCTGCATGCTGCTTGCCACAGGGAAAATAGTAGATTTGTTCAACAGACAGAACCGTGACCACCTGCAGACCACAGAGACCATGTCTTAGGGCATTGTGGACTGCTGGCTCCTGAGTAGGACAGCGTTGGCCAGGATCTCTGGTTCTGCCACTTAGCTCAGGTGTATTACTGAACCCCCTGAGCTCCAGTGTCCTGTCTTCTGTGGGGGCATTTTACACTAGTGGAAACAGAAATACAATGTCATGCTGGGCTGTCTCCACTTCTTTCCACTGCTCCATTCTCCACTTTTCTCTTTCCTACACTGCACCCAAGAGATCATGTCCCCAGGGTCTCCTGCCTGACCTTGGGAGTGGCCAGAGGAGCTACCTGTGGCCGGAGGGAGCCACCCCTCTGCCACCCTACCCTAGTGGGCTCCTTCCTGGCCAGGAACATCCCTGTCCTTGGCCAAGGCTCCGCTTCCGTGACTTTACTCTCCCCAGGTTACTCTTTCCTCTGCCCCTTCAGACATCCTGCTGCTGCGCTTCCCTATCATCTTTGGTGGCCTCACTGCTGATGACAGAAGCAGAGATGCTTTAGAGGGGATGGAGGAGCATCCTGGTGTGAACAGGGCCAAAGTACAGGATCTCAGCACTGCACCCTGTGAGGTTCAAGTCGGTGTTGTGGGGTTCCAGCCCAGTGCTCCGGGCACTGTGTCAGAAGCGATTGAGTACTGCTTGGCATGGAACAGGGAGACTTAGAGGCAGTGGAGCATATTGCATAACCTGATTTATGAAGAAGAGCCCTGCTGATCTGATTCAAAATTGACTTACCAATAATATCGTAGGGTATATCCTCTTGTCTGTACTTACTCTAGACAGTGGGAAATCCACTGGCCCCTGTGTAGAGGACCAGCAGGACAGCTCTCCTTGAAAGAAGAGCATCTATCTCCATTTTGGCTAAACCTGGCCCCACATCCATGTATTGATATGTACAGAGCTGGCTGGGATATTTCTTTATCTCCTCAATTGGCTCTAAGCAATGCAAATGTGTCTAGCTGAGGTACCTAATGTGTAGCCTTTAAACCAATGCGACAGGGTGGTGATGCCCCACATATAGCTTCCAACTAGTATGTATGAACCAGGCCAAGATGCTGTGCAGTCTGCTGGGACTGAGCCTTGAGAAATCTCAGGGTGTCAAACTACACATCAAAGCTGCAACACAAACCTCCAAAACCTAAGATACTTCCTCAAGCTGTGTTGTGCAGATTATTCTTTCTGCACACCTTTCTCTGCGTGTTGCAGAGGTGCTGTCTCACCTCCTATGTGGCCCAGCTCATGGGACTCACGTACTTCCAGCCTTTCTCACTGTCACTCATCCCTGAGCCACTCCCTTCTTCATGAATTAATAAAACCCAGGTCCAGCCCTGGGTTGAGGCTTTGGTTCTGGTCTGTTATTGTTCCAACTACACTTAAGACCTCCTGGGCTCCCCACTGCTGCAGATATATGTTCATTTCTGTACCCTCACCATGGATTGCGCTGGAAGTAGTAGATTACTTATTGGAATTCCAATAACTTTTCCATGGAATTACAAATATAAATTCCACCAGACTGTGACGAGGTCCAGAAAGGACTCTCTGTATTTCCTGAGATACATAAATGCTTTATTCACACCTGGCTGGGTCAGCTGTTCTTCCAGGATCCGTTTTAGGAGGTATCCCTGTGTGGTATGATGGTGGGCACAGAAGTGCAAGTCATGTGAATGGAGACCTAGGTAATGGTCTATGGGAAGCAGTCAGCAGGAAGGTGCATTGTTTGCAGAGCACTTGTCAGACAAGACTGGTGGGACTGAACTAGGTCACAGGAACAGGTTGGAGGGGCCAGAGTAGAATGTGAATTTGCTGTTTTTCAAGTGATGGGGGAAACAGACAATTGGGCATTAGCTGTGCTTGGGTGGGTACTCTGAGGAATGCGCTTATATGAGCACCTCCAGAAGCCTGGTTTATTTCATCAGGGGTGCAGGAGCCAAGGGAGGTCTCTTTCCCACATGCCCTTGTTTCTCAGCTGCATTTCTAGAACTGGAGTGTAAAGCTACGCTGGGAGGTAAGTGGAAACATCTGTCCCCTCCGGGAAGATTCCGTGTCTGGAAGATGGCAAAGAAAGCTCCTCGCCTTTGTTTTCCACCTTGAAGGGAAAGCAGGACTGAGCACAAAGGTCCTACTGAAAAAATATTTAAATAAAGGGGAAAGATTATGACCCATCCTGTTTGTCTTGTGTCAAGCAGGAAACCAAATCTGGGAGATAAACATCCAGATATCTGAGCCAGTGCTGCAGCTTCCTGGCTTAGTCACTCAGCCATTGTGGGATTAGGGTTTAGGGCAAATCCCTTCTCTTAGCCGTGAGATGTGGGCACAGTGGCCAGGGAAGGCTGCTCTGGGTGCAGGAAAGGCCCCCTGCGGCCTGGCACACAGAAGGCCTCAAAACCATACACTAACCCCACTGTTGTGCTGGTCCTGCTGCTGCTATGGTTACAGCCCCCACGCCCACCCCCAGCTGCAGCCTGGCCTCTGGCCCTTACACTTTGAGCTTATTCTTGTGAAAAGCCACTGTGCTGCCAGGAAAGGAAATGGCCAGGAGCCCTGTTCTCAGACAACATGCAGGACATTGGGCCCCCTGAGTGTCCACTCAAGCGAGCAGCTTCATACTGAGACGGGCTGAGGCTTTGTTAGCTGAGCCTCTGAGATCTGGCTGGCTGAGGATAAATAAACTACTGCTGATCCAAAGGTACCATGTAAATTTCTTAAGGCGGCTTCTTGCTTTCTGTACAATAGCACCTTCTCCCCGCAAACCAAAGCTGTGCTATTTAGCCAGAATTTGGAGGTTTACAGCTGGACAGCTACTTGCTCCCTGTGAGCAGTTCATCAGTAGCAGCTGGATGATGACCTGGCCACAGCACTGAAGCAGATCCAGCTGGAGAAGCCAGGTCCTGGTTCAGCAGATTGCAGGAGAAGTCACTCTGGGCCTCCAAATGGGGGCCTGGGCCTTTGGCATACTGATACCCTCTTGAATGAAGAGCCACACAGTCTCTTGGAAAACTTGTGTAACATCCTAGAAGGTCAGATTTCAAGAGTGGAGAGGTTCTTTTAAACTACAAAGGGCCTTTCCTGAAAGCATGCAGGGATTGGGAAGAGGCCTATCCCAAGCCTAGTTAACTCAGAAGACTGGGTTAAGTGTGATTCCTGTCTCTTTAGGCAGTGGAGGCACAGTATTGCACCAAAATGTTCGGATGCTTCGGGACTGGCTTCCTTTTAGTCACCTGTGACTCAGTTCCACCTGCGGCTTATGGAATCACACAGTGTAACACAGCTGGTCTTTGCAGAGATGGGGAGCTCCTTATTGTGGCTCCTCCCATCTTTAAGCAACAGGAAACAGTTAACTTTTAATTCCTTCAATCTAATCATTGATTGTCCTATGCTGCAATGTTCAGCCTTTCTGGGTTTTACCTTCTGCTTCTTATCCCAGAATCCTTTGCTGTTGAATGGTGGTGGTAGAGAACAATGGTTTAAATGGCAGAGCAGAAGAGAACATCTGCTCTGTCATCCCTGAGAAGGGGGCCTCCAGCTCCTCCAGGTGATGGACCTTGTGGCTCTAGGGGACCAGTGATGGATGACTGCTTCCTGTCCATGGGGACTGTCACCTGTTCTCTCCACCCATCCAGCCTCCCATTAGCTCCACCTGCTTGCAGACTCTCAAATCTGCTTCTAGGTCACCTCTTTTCTCATATATCAGACCCAGGAGGAGCCTGGAAGACTTTAACCCTGGGCCTTAGCCCCAGTGGCATAGTTGAGACCCCTGTGCAAGAGTGCAAAGAGCTTATTTAGGAGGTAGAGCTGGGAAACAGTGTGAGAGTATGGAAGTGAACTGAGAAAGAAGCTCTTGAAGACTGCATTGTGATGCAAATTGCCCCTGTGGACAACTAGAGCTTAATCATGTTGGGAACTCTGGGAAACCAGTTAGAATGTCTCAGGTTATAAGCATGCTGATCGTCCATAAAGTTATTTGTGAAGATTAAATAGAATATGCCCAAAAAGTCATTAGCACAGAGCCCAGCCCATAATGAGGGCTCAAGAGGTATAAACAAACCCCTGCCCCCACAAACCTGCCTTCCCCCAGCCCCTGTCCCCCCAGCTCTTTCTATGGCTTCTTGGGCTTTTTTCTGTCACAGCTTTGACTATTTCTTCCTGTTCTTCATCCACTTTTATTTTTATTTCTAGGTATTTCCCAAGATCTGCCCTCAAACTTTTGACTCTTTTGCTGTTAAGCAAATTCACCCACATGCAGAGTTACAGGAAAAAAGTATTTAAGGCTCTTCAAACACAGCATCTGGAGATCCTGCTGGGTGTATTTCACCTGGCCCAAGACCTGGTGTGGGCCGTGTTCAAATACAGCTTTGCCGTTTGAAATGCTCTGGAAGTGTGGCTAAGCAGTTGGGGGAACAGTTTGGTTAGTTTCATAATAGAAAGAGCTGTAACGCATTTGGAGAACTGAGTATTGCCGTACTGTTCTGGTGGAAGTGCACATTTACAAGGCTACTTCAGAGCGCAACTTAGTGGTATTTATTAAATCTGAAAATGCACACTTTACTATGCAATTATACTGTTTTTATATAAATGCCCTAGAGAAATTCCCTCAAATATCCTCAGTGCTATTATTAATTGTTCTATTGTATTTGTTTGGGACCGTATGTGTAAAAAAATGATATATTTATATAGTGGGGGAATTCTATATTGGTTAAAAAGGAATGGACAAAAATTCTGTATATCAACAGGGAGAGATCTAAATTAGTAGTTAAAAATTAGCAACTGGAAATCACTGATGTTTTCTATTCTTACAGTTTTGTTTTTAAAAATGTTGTATGAATGAAATTGTACAGCATATATGTATCTAAGACTGGTATCTGGTTTATTCCACTCTGGAACACATCCACACACACACACACACACATACATGTAGGTATAGAGAGAGCAAACTCACAATCATGGTAACCTCTGGAAGCATGGAGTAAGCCAGGTTGGAGAAAGGGATGGAACCAGGATTACCTTGAGCTGTGATGATTGATTTTTAAAAAAAGATTCTGTATTACATGTGTAATTAAGAACTATATTTATAAATGAGGGAGATAAAGTCAATAATTGCATAGATTTTAAGAGAATACTCCAAAATAAGAGAAGACTGAAAAACACTAACATCGGTGGAAGAGAGAGTTAGCCTTTTACTTGACTGGAAGTTGAGACTGATAGAGATTTTTAGATGCAAAGATTAACTTCAAGAAACAGGCAGAAAAAGGCAAGTCCACATTCCACAAGGCTGAAACGGAGAGCGGCATCTGAGTCCAAGAAGGGAGGAGGAGGGAAGGGTCTCATTCAGCCTTGAAGCCTTGAGGACCAGGCAGGGCCCGCATGGGTGAGCCGGTCTTGGCTGCCACTTCTGAGTTCAGAGCCTAAAGGTCCTCACAGGCTTCTTGCAAGCAGACTGGTGCAGCTCCCATCCTGTCCTTTCCCCTGTGATTGGTGGCTGGGCTCAGTCATCACTCATTTGAAGCTAAGAGACCAGAATTGTGCTCAGGAGGCGCCTTGGTCTTGCACCCATAGCCCTGCAGACCTGGGAATCAGGAGAATTTGTGCTGGATGCGGGGTCCTATGTGCTGTGCAAATGGGAGCCTGCTGGAGAATAGGAGAATAGGAGCAAATGCAGAGCCTCATGGTTCCCTGTTCTACTAGTGACTGATGTCACTTCCTACTCCGCCATTTTGTCCTTGGTGCTTAATCCTGGAGCAAACCCAGGGTGGCCCAGGTGTACAGATGGGTGCCACATCTGCCCTGGTACAGGAATTCAATGCTGGACAATGTCCTTAGTCTTCGATCTCACCTTATCTAACTTCCCCTGCCTGGAGGCCCATCTAGTACTCCCCCCAGAGCACCCTGAGTTACCTCAGGGTCCGGCAGTGTGGTGCTCAGTGTCCCTCCCAGGCCTGCCATCCCTCACCATCTTCTTCTTCCTGTGGGTCATGCCGACATTTGTGAAAATCCAGACAAGTGACTTTATTCTTTCTCTCCTCCTTCTCAGCTGAAACTCTCATTAAGCCCTTTAGTTTTGTGAGGAAGGGGGTCCTTTTGTGGCAGGGTCTCACTATTCAGTTCAGGCTGGGTCTGAGCTCACTTGCAACAGTCCTCCTGCCTCAGGCTCCTGTGTGCTGGTGTTACCGGTGTGCACCACTACACCTCTAAAGCCCATCTTTTCTACCTTGAATTTTCCTCTGAGGCATTTCTTTATTTCAGTATGTGAGAGACAAAATGGGGACATCCTTATCTTCCCTCCATCTCTTCCCTGTCTGTTGTTCTCAGCATAACACTCTGCAACCTCTCCCCAGGGCAGCTTCCCATCTACTTCCTGTTTACATGAGTTGCCATGTCCAAAAAGTCACTGCTAGAGATCCTTCCCACTCTCTCTTGTCTCATGCCCATCACTTCTGTATCCTAGCACCAATCACCATGAGCTCAGTAACCACTGGCTTTGACTTCAGTTTGTCCACTCTGCCCCACATTCCATCACTGCCCTAATCTTGCTTAGACATCATTTCGCCAAGCCATGCCTCAGCCCAAGAACACATGGAGCCTTGGGCTTTCACATCACATCAAATTTAACCTCTTTACCTAGCTGTTGTCACCTGGCACTGCACGCCAATCTTTCCACCCACTTGCACATTTTCTTTCTTCAGAACAAGTTTCCTCCACCCTGTGTGTTCTGCAAACATCTTAAGCTTAGTGATGACTCTTCTCTCTGCTCACTCACAAAGCCTGTTTCATTTCTTAAGATCTTTGGAATGTTTAACCTCCTTTTCCATCTTCTATTGATTTTAGAACCTGAGTGCTGGGAGCAACAGGTCAAATTTTACATAGCCAGTCTAGGACTCAGAATCTGGGAGGCCTGCAGAGCAAATTCACAGGCCCATGAGAGAATCCCTGGCACTGAGGCTGTCCATCCAGGAGCGCAGTGGACAAAGGTCAAGCCTGGGGAACAAGTGCATTCGGGGTTTTCAGCCCCAGGGAGATGCACACATCTTGGTTTGGAAAGAGCCTGGAAGTTATGGCTTCAGGTCACACAAAAAGATGAGGTTGGGAGAAGCCACCAGTGGGAGACAGAGCAGATCCATGGCTGTGGCAGGTACATTTGCCTAAGCTCCGCATCTGCTGTGAGAAGTGCACCAAGTTCTTTCCCTCACCGTTGCACACGTTGTCTTGCCATAGAAATGTGGCACTCGTGTCTCTTCTCTTTATACCTGGGCTGCTTGGTGACTACCTTGGCCAATAGAGTATGATAGACAGTGATACCTGAGGCTTCTGAGACCCAGTCTCAAAAGAACTGGAATTTCTGCTCCCTTTTTCTGGAATATGGTCACCTCTTGCTGTGAAGACCCAACTCATAAGGAGAGGCCATGGGCAGGAGGACAGGGACAACACCTGTCTGTGGTCCCAGACCTACTGCCTGCCAAGAGAGCCAGCAGCAATCAAGTGCTTTTTCTCCAGAGTGCCCAGGTTAGCCATCACCATGCACAGCCTCTGCCCTGGCCAGCACTACCTGGGACAGACCACGCGGGGCAGCTGGGTCAGCTTTAGAGTTGAAAGGATAGCAAAGCAGTGGTTGCTTCTAACCTGCTAAGATTGTGGGTAGCTTGTTTTAGTTTTTCAACGGATAGTGAAAACAGACTCTCAATAAACTCCCAGGCTTCTAGAAGACTTCCCTTAGCCATCATCCATGACACCTGACATGGGAGAAGTCACAAAACAAGGTGTTCGTGGTAATTCTTCTGCTAGGCACAGCACAGATGATCTTGCTTATCAACTAGTTATGTTCCATTCAGCACTTCAAATTATCGTTAGTAGTTCTCTGTTTTATGAGGAAATCCGGTGGATGCCCATGTTGATTACCTCTTTTCTCTCACTGCGTACTGCAAAGTAAACCTGCAACACATAGCAGTGAATTTGAAAGTTTGTCTCCAAATATCCCTTCATGCATATAGGATTGTCTTTTAAACTCAGCTCAAGTCACCAAGAGACAACACCTGGTAGGATTCAGCATATGTGTTTTATAGCAACTGCTTACAGCTTCAGAGGAGGAGACAAAAAGTCACTAACACACACTTGAAGTATTAAGCATATCTCAATATAAAATTGAAGGGGATTCATGGGAGGGCAAATGGAAGGCAGCAAGTGGCATGAGTCAGACTCTGGTTGAGAAAGAAAAGGAGTCTTGACTTACCCTAGTGCTAGCACATGCTTCTGACAGTGAGTGCTTTCCTGTGTTTCATCTACTTTCCATGTCAGTGCATCTTGTGATGAAGCCTAAATGTGAAATGGAGCCTTATAAAGTACTATCGAGGTCATTGAGATCCCATAGATCTGTCCGAGGGCATTAAATTCCTTCATACACTTCTTTTCTAGAATCCAACTATAGATAGAAGGTTGTTACATTGCCAGTATGGGAGTTTATTGTGTTTGGATTGTAGGGACATAACATGGAGACTGGAAATTTAAAAGATTGAGGCAAAAAGGAGCAAAGGTCAATTTAATCTAAACACACTGCTACTGCTGATGGACTAAGAGACAAGCAGGTTCTGCTACAATAAAAATCAAAATACCTTTGAATTTATAAATTGTAATTTGGGATGGTAGAACTTGTTTAGTCAAAAGAATTTACCAATTCTTTTCTTTTCCCCCCCAATACTGAGAATTGAACCCAGGGCCTTTATACTGAACTATATTCCTTTTTACTTCTTATTTTTATACAAGGTCTCACTCAGTTGCAAGTTGCTTAGGCTGGGCTCAAACTTACAGTCTTCCTACCTGAGTCTCCCAAAATGCTAGAAATACAGGCCAATGCCATGGTTGTAGTCAGGGGCTGTAAGGAGAATAATTACATACAGGACATATAATTTATGGTATTATTTATAATGGTCACCGAAGGTGTCAAATACAAAAAAAAAAAAACCTGCAGGAAATCTGCCCACAACACTAAAGACCTAGAAAATCCAGCTGAGGGCCTGGATCCCATGGCAATAACCTGCATGAGCTGAAAACCTATCACCCACGACAATGACTCATGCAGGTCTATTTCACAGATCTGTACTGGGAAGGCCCAAAGGTCAGCAGTGGAAGCTAGAAAGTCTATGCCAGCAGGGTGAAGGATCTGTGCCAGTAGGCTGAGAGTTCTGTACTGATCCAAGAAGCATTGCTCAAAATAACCAAGTCTCCCCTAAAAAGTACCATAGCCATCCTCAGTGACAATAAGGTCCTGAGCTCCTCTGATGAGAACAGCTGAGTTCATATCAGGAAGCCAGTGTAACAAACTTCTCCTGGAGATTAAACAGCACATATCTTCCTCTCTGGAGTCAGAGAGCGATGCTCAAACTAAGGACCAAAGCTCCCCCAAAGTGAACCTCAGTCATTTTCAGCAACAACAAGGTCCAAGGCTCCTCTGATGATAACAGTCAAGTTCATTTCAGGAAAGCCAGCATGACAAGCTCCTCCAGGAGAACCAGTGGCTCCAAACAGCAACAACACTCAAGAGAACCCAAACACTACTCTTCCTTTTTATGCTGGCAACAATGCTCTGGTGGGCCATCCACACTCAGCATGATGCTGATTCAGTTCAGCTGGTAGTTAAGTTGATCACCAGTTACCAATCCACTAGAGCCACTATCCTGGAGAGAATCTGCCATTTCTTTAAGCCAAAGCCTATTGTTTTACTGGAGATCTTTCCTCTCCACAAAAATCAAGGTAGCATGTCCAGTGATTTTAAGCAGTCGGAAAATCAAAATCAGTATTTCTGGTTCCTGAGCACTTTGGGAAACGTCAAATTAAAGAAAAATGGGATTCATATTGTCAAGGCTGCTGCAGGAAGTGATTGAGGGCATAGAGACCCGCACTGCTGGGCTGTGCCACCACTCACATGGTAGAATCTGGGCCACGCACCTCAGAGTCAAAGCCAAGAGGAGGCTCCTGGAGGACATGGCAAGTGTGGGACCAAGGTGGCCTGTGACAGTGTTGTGACCTTGGGGAGCTAGGCCATATGCTCCCCTGAGCCTTTTAGATTTATGAAAGTACAGAATGATGATAGCATCTCTCCTGCTTACCTCACAGATGTCACGAACCTCTGACAAACATGCTAGAAGCAAATAGGATGTTCTAGAACATGTAAGATTTCAAGAAGGACTTAGCAGACTCCCAGCTACACATTAGAAGATGGGACCTAGATTTTTAAAAATCAAATCATTTGGAGGACAAAATTTGTGTTCTTTTGTCAGTGGTCAGGCTTTATAAAGTAATGGAACACCCTCGGAGCCGTAGTGGAGGTGCCAGAGTGATGGGGCAGGACGTGGGGCAGGATGTGGTCTAAGATGTGGCCAGAGAAAATTCCTCTTCTCCATCATTGTATTTTAGTTTTGAGTCACCTTCTAATTAATATGTCCCTCCTAATTAATATGATCATCTAAGTCCCTTCTAATTAGTATGATCATCTGCCAAACCATCATATTTATCCATTTTCTCCTTTCTTTCATTCTTCAACACCAAGAGAAGAAAATTGCCTTCACCATTCAAACACACAAGGACCAAACTCATAAAACTATTCATTATATACAGGACGCCCAAAGTGCCTCCTCTGGAAATAAACACATTACTAATGCCAGAAAAGCAGCACGACCAGAATTACAGGACAAGCCACCATCGGAAATGATGCTGCAAATAGTTGAGGGTGTGATACACACAAGAGCATTGTCACATCCCCTTGCTGAACTTCCCCTTATCAACATTCTCTGGTAGCTGGGACATGGTGTCATTGCCCAAAGGACCCATCAGGCCGACATGGAGATCCCCTGCTTCTCCGTATAATTAATTGGTGGTAATGGAAACTTGAAACAATTGGCCTCATGATGTAATTATGACATGTGTTTCCTGTGATGAAGTCTTCTTCCAGCTGTAGGAAGTGGGTCGTTAAGTAGGCCGGCGCTTTTGATGCCTCCTTGTCTCATGAGAACTCAAAGAATTAAGAACTAGGTGTGTGTGTGCGCGCCCATGCGCGCGCCCATGCGCGTGCCCATGTGTGTATGTGTGTGTGATACTAGAGAGCGGAAGCCAGAGCTTTTGCACTGAGCTCTAGCTCTATTTATTTGTTTATTTTGGTATTTTGAGATAGGGTATCACTTTGTGCACTTTGTAGTGCAGGCTGGTCTTGAACTTATTCAGTGTATAGCTCAGGTTGACTTCTCTGCAATCCTCCTTCCTCAGCATCCCAAGTGCTTGGATTACAGGTGTGCATCACTGTACCTGGCTCAGTCATTTTTAAATTTTTATTTTGAGACAGATCTTGCCAAGTTACTAAATTGCCCAGGCTGGGCTTGAATTTGCAATGCTCCTGCATTGGCCACCCACAATGTACCACCACAGCAGGCCATGAGCTGGTTTCTGAGAAAAATAAAGCACATAAGACAGTGCCCCTGAAGACTTAAAATCAAGGTCTTCAGAGCTTTATGTGACTCTCAACACAGTTCTTCTTTTCTCCTTTCTGACCAGAAGTCAGGCTGCAGAAGGCAATGCTGTGGTTATCACAGGGGGCTGAGCTGCCTAGGTTTGAGTCCCACTTTCCCATGTCCTAGTTTATTTGCAAGCTGCTTTAACCTTTCTCCCTGCAGTTCCTTGCTTTGAGGTGCAGATGAAGTCCAGGATCTGGAGGAACCCTGCAGTTCTCCTGGAGGCTGAAGCCTCTTTGCATGGATGTTGATTCCTGCAGCCCTGTACCCCTCCCCTTCTCTCGTAGCCAACTAAACTCCAAAATCAGTCTAACAGTGCCTCCATGCAGATCCTCACTGCCCTACCGCACTTGCTCTTTAGTTTTCTCCAGACAGCACCCACGTCCCAGTGAATCCCAGTGCCCTACTGACTGTAGTTACTCCTGGACCAACGGATATGGCTGGCCCAGAACTTCACCTCACTGACCCTTCTCCTTAACTCCATGACCATGAACTGGGGCGGGCTCCCGATGCTGCCTGCTGGCTGAGCCCACAGGTTGCCTGGCTGTCATGTCTCACGCACTGAAGCCTCAGAGCCCCTCTCCTGACTCCACTTTCCTCTCCAACTACTGCCCCATTTCTCAAATCTGTTTTTTAGCAAAACTCCTGGAAACAGTCATCATCCCAGGCTGTTTCCAAGTCATTCCCATTCTTTCCCAGCTCATCCATTTCAGCTTCTCCATCAGCACTGGGCAGTGTCATGGTGCCTCTACCTTGGCCCTGAGTGCCCGATTCTCAGCCATCTTGGATGCTTTACTCATCAGACATGGACTTGGCTGTGGGCCTGCTCCTCCAAGAAGTGCTGCGGTGCATGGGGTTTCTCCCCCAGGACGGCATCACCAGCTACCCTCCCACACCCCAGCAAAATAACATAAAACTAGCACTACATCAGTGAGCCTGCTATGTGGACAGTGCAGTGGGGACAGCTCATTTCTGCTCCATTTGTGTCAGCTGGAGGTGGTGCAGAGGCTGGGCCTGGAAGGATATGAAGCATATCACTTATATGCCAGGCCTGGGCTGGAAGCCTCAAATGCCCTGAGACTGGAGCACGTGGCCTCCTTGAGCATCTCTGTCTGTCTGTCTGTCTGTCTGTCTGCTTGTTTGTCTCTGTAGTTCCTTCTAGCTCAGCAGCACTGAAATTGACAGACATCTTTCCTGTTGGTTCCCAAGGGAGAGAGGAGAGAGGCCAGACCAAAGACTCGCTTTGCCATTCACCATTGTGCCATGTAAAAGATCCAGTTCCACCTTTATCAGACCTGCCAGCTCCGCAGGGAGGCAACATGACAGAACAGATTAACATCACACTGTGTGGGGACAGTGACTTTAGGGAGCACCGTCTATTGCTGGGGTGCCGGCTTCTCTCCTCCCGCTGTAGTTCTTCCGGCTGAGGGGCAGAGGTCATGCTCTGCACGGTAGGATGGGGAGAGATTCTAGTGCAGGGTTTTAAACCAAACACTGAACATGAACCCATCAGAGAGTCTTGTAGAAGTGTCGGGCACTCTCAGATCAAAGCAAATTATACCTACTCCTGAGTTCCTCTATCCAAAGCTTTTGGGCAAAGATCTGTTTCCTAAAAAAAAAAAAAACCCAAGGGAAATCGTATGAAAAATAGGAAATACAAAGTTACATAAATTAAAAACTCAGCATTTTCTCAGCTATAATCTCTTCCAGTTTACAATAGAAGGTTTCTGAAAGAAGAAACCGGATTCTCTTCGCAGTCAGATAATTCATGATTTTTGTTGTACACTGATTTATAATCTAACGGTCATACTTTTCAATTCAAATAGGCATAGAACTTAGCTACACAACTGCTGTGTGTTTAACCCATGTACTGATTAGAGTAAATGTAGATGTAAATTCTGTTTACATCTGTAGTTAATCGCTTAATTTTATTACGAGTATTCCAGATTGACCGGTATAGCAAACTCTGGACTTCTAGATGTCTTTAAAAAATATTTGTATTTTTAAATTTACATAGAGGACTCCTATCTAGTACACTTTCCTTTAGTGTATAAAATACAAAATGTCTTTCATTATAATACCTACACCCTTGTGCTTCCTAATCTTTACATTCGTCAATCTTCAGAAACATTGATTTTTTTTTCTCCTGAAATTACACAGACTAGCAATCCTGAGAGTATACTTTATATTTTGCCTTTAATCCAACTTAGAAAAATAGGATAGTAGAATACTGGAGAATAATATCAAGGAACTAACTGCTTGAAATATCAAAGTATAACACAAAACTGGGAGAAAATTAGTATTCTGATGTTTATAAAAATATTGCTTTTAGAATCAGTGTTATTTTATGACCATAAAATTCTGTTTAAGAAAATATTAAGAGTGTATTTTAGCTGGTGTGATGATACATGCCAGATCATAAACGATGCTATAATCCCAGCCCTTGGGAGGCTAAGGCAGGAGGATCACTTCAAGTTCAGGGTTAACCTGGACTGCATAGCAAGACCTTGTCTCAAAAAAAAAGCATTTAAAAGTGAAAACAAACAAACAAACAAACAGAAACAACAGAAAAAGACCAAGCTGGGCATGATAGCACATGGCTTGTGCTTGCACCACTCTCCATTCTGAGAAGCCAGACTGCTTAGTGATACTTTGTCTAAAAATGAAGAAAAAAAATTTTGAAAAGGACTGGGTATGTAGATCAGTTCAAAGGCCCTGGGTTCAATCCCTTAGTCCTAAAAAGGAATAAAAAAACAATTGCCTAGTTTTGTCTATTTTATTTTATTTTATTTGTGTATGTGTGTGTGTGTGTGTGTGTGTGTGTGTGTGTGTGTGTGTGTCTTTTTGAGACAGGGTCTTGATATGCAGTTCAGGCTGGTATTGAGCTCATTTTGTAGCCCACACTGGTTTTAAACTTGCAAAGATCCTCTTGCCTCAGCCTCCTGAGTGCTGGGATTACAGGCGTGCGCCACCACACCTGGCACCTAGTTTTGTTTTCATCTTTAGGCACGTTATAGCTGTGGCAATTCAGGAACTTAATAAACACTTGAGTGGCTAATTATTTTTAAATGTATTTATAAAGATATATGTTGAATTATTTACACTAACACTTATCTAATTAATCTGTTATTCTAGGGCAATATTAGAAATAATTACAGCAGTAAGAGTACCCTTTCATGTAAGAAATTACAGGCAAGATTGTCAAATAAGTTCTCCTGGGTGTCTGATTACCTGAGTCAAGGGATACTGAGATCCAGGGTCACTCCTGATAAGTAGATGTCTGCCTGATTCTCAAAATAGTGGAAATATTTTTCAGTATCTCGTTTACAATTATGAGCATAGTGAAAAATGGGCAAGAGATCTCGCTTCTTTATGCATATATTTTATTTATTTATTTATTTATTTATTTATTTATTTATTTATTTTAGTCCATGTTTGCAGTCAATACTGATTACACTCATTGTGAGGAGCTGGTGCACACAACCTTTCGGTTTTTCATTCCTCCCCCACTCCATTCCCCTTCCTCCATCTCATTTTCTCCTTTCCATCTGTGAAAGATCAACTTCCCCATTTCCTTGTCTCTCTTTTGTTTTGCTCTTTATTTACACTTGGGGTTTCTCGTATAAGTTAAGCCGTGTGATATGTAAGCTTGTGTGTCTGACTTATTTCAGTTAAGCTTATGGTCTTAAGATGTATTCATTTTCCTACAGATGACTTAAATTTATCCTGATGTATAGCAAAGTAGTTTCTGGAGTGGGTTTGCAAACAATATAGGAATCCCATTAGCTGAGCTCAACGATCACCCCTGGACTCCTGCTTCAGAGTCCAAACAAGTGGCACTGAACTAGAAAGTTACAGAGCTTTTAAAACAGAAAACCACAAAAAGATATCCTGTTGGAAACAATTTAGCTAGAATCTTAATTTTTGGTTGACAATTGTATCCTACTTCTTTGTAGAGCAGGTTAATTTTTCTCTTGTGGATACAGCTCATTTTGCTTTTTTCATGGGCTTGTACCCTGAGTAATTTTTCACTCTTCTGGGTCAAATACAGGGCACAATGTATGAGGAATTGAGGATTTTCCGTATACTTTAACCCACTTTGCTGGTTTATCACACTAGTTGCCAAAGATTAATATACCACATTTATAAAACCTTGATTGGATGGATTTATGAGTATACCTCTCACTAAATTAGCTAGGTAGCTATGGTTCCAACTTTTTGCACTAAATGTTATTTTTGACATTATATACAGGCACTATGCAATTTTATATGTTTGATGCAATCCAGAGTTGCCAAATGTGTAAAAGGGGAAACAAGGTATTAGAACACTGGTGATTTCTTGCAGGAGTCAAAAAATCATGGAGAAAAGGGAGTAATAGTAAGCAGATCACGTCCAGAGCCTTCTCAAATCTCAATAATGATTTGGTGTTTGTGAAACTCATAAACTTATAAAGATTCTCTTTGCTTCATGTCATGAAGACAACTGATATGTTTTGAGTCCTATATTAATTTAGTTTTCCCCATATCAAACCTAAGATTAAGATTTGTTTGAAATTGAGCTATTAAGGAAATACCTGCCCCCCATACACACTAACAAAATGAGGAAGCAGAAAGATAAAAGAAGGAAGTCAGACAAGGAGGGCACGGGTAGTCTTTGAAAGGGACTCTGGACTATAAATTGCACTTTGGAACCTGGGGCTTAGAAAATGGGAACTTGCTCAATATAAATGATGGAATTCATCCCCAACTGACCACAAGCAAGAGACAGTATAACCTCTGGGGACAAAATCATCTCGATGACAATTTTATCAGTCGCTTCCTTGTTTTCTTGTGTATATCTGAGCTTTACCTAGGCTTCTAGGCAGAAGTTGAAAATAATAAACTGGAAACATTATTATTTATTATACACATAGTCGAACATCTTCGTAACCTGTGCAGCATTCCCCAGGTAGAGCGGGTGTAAACACATGTACTTGGTTCACTGGGAATTCAGAGGCTCTGACACTTCTTTCAAATGGATTGCTGCAGAAGAAATTATAATAATTGCAGCTTCCAGAGTAATTTCATGATTTGTCAACAGTTCTTCCCATCTAACAAGTGGAACGCAACAGATTCATTTTTAGTAACACAGCTGATGTTTTGCAGAAAAACATACAAAAAGCTTTGGAAACATTAAAAGAAAAACGTTAATTTATTCCTCACAAGATGTCTAAGCAAGTAGACACAAGAAAATATTAAAGGATGTTTTAACTAGATATGGACATTGGAACAATAAGGAAATAAAGTATATGATACCATGACGTTTTCTATGTCCCAAGTCATGGATATCAAATACTCACAAGATCCATCTCCACACCATGTCAGTGAGAAATCAGACTTAACAACAACTATGCCTTTTCATCATTACCCATCCTGAGACAGTCATATAAAAACTGATTCATTAGTGACCTAAACCATTGATTTTCTAAGTACAGATCAAGCTATTTATGGATTACTTTTCTTATTTTCAGAGTCCCCTAAAATATTAGAAACTGATTCTAAATTATAGACAGATTATTTGCAAAAAATAGTTTTAAAATACTCTTTACTGTGTTCCAAGTGGTTTTTCACTCACTTCATTTTTACTTTCCTTCAAAAATTATATAGCAAAGAGCCAAACTAGCAAGTACAGAGCTTATAATTTTATGTGTATATATATCCATGAAACCACAAAGAAACCACAAGATAGAGACTATTTTAAGTACCATGCATGGCACTAAAATACATACCTGAGAGAATTCATTTATGAACAGACTTCTTCAGGCTCACAGTTTTGGAGTTTCTGGTCCTTTGTTGGGTGGATATTTGCTTTTAGGCCTCTCCTGGGACAGGCATGGTGTTGGGGGGCAGGCATAGCAGGACCATGCTCCTCATGACCAGGAAGTGAAAGACAGGAAAAGAAAGGGGTTGGGGTGCCATGGTTCCTTCCAAGAGCTCATCCCCAAGGACCTGAAGGCCTCCTGCCAGGCCACGCATCTTAAAGATTCCTCCCCCTCTCAGTAGCACCAAGGAGAGGACAAAGCCCATGGCCTTTCAGGGACATTTAAGATCCAAACTATAGCACACTTGCAGAGCTGTCTCCTGCTCAATCTGCTAACTCCCCAAATACCCACTATGCTTTCATCGGTGCAAATCAGCTTTGGTTTGAACTTCTTACACATGGGATCCGCAGTATGTATTCATTTCCCCAACACTGTGTATCTGAAATGTACCCCTGTTCCTGTGCCTCATACTCCTTTTGCTATATAATATCCCCTTAAAAAACTGACAAAGAACCTTGGTTATTAAGGCTCATCTTTGTATTAGACAAAATTGGAGGATTGCAACTAAGTTGAAATTCCGTGTCTTGATGGATTTGTTATCTTACCACTTCAAATTTTTAACAATTTTTATTAGTGCATCTTTACATTCATCATGGGGAATTGGGGACTTGGCACATGTACATAACACCTCTTAATTCTTTTTTCATCCCTTTCCCTCTCCGTCTCTTGTTCTCTTTCCTATTTTTGGAAAAGACCTATTTTCCTGATTCCTCCTATTCATCTCAAGTTTTTAAAGGCAATGTTTTGCAATACCATAATAATTCTGAGTAATTATGCTTGCAATAAGTGGTGTCTCATGTTCATCAACTACTCAATCAGGTTTGTTTCTATTTCCAAACTAGAAAACAAATGAAAAGCCACGTGGCTGAATAGAATTTTCACATGACTCCACTGACTTGCCTGAGGTTATAAATGCCAGTTTGACTGCAGCCTCCTTTAACAAAATATGTCTACGGGCTGTGTCTGAACAGCTATTGCCCTTACACCAACAAGCTAAGTGTAACTGAGAAAGGAAGAGGAGATTCACCTCCAAGGGTTGGCTTGAATGTTCATGCCTTAGAAACTTAATCCTCACGTTCCGGTGATTGGGTGGTGTCTGGAGCCAGGCCCTCCTGAAGGAACTGCAGTTAGGATGATGTGAGGCTGTGAGGATGGAGGCCCCAGGATGGCATCCGTGACTTTTCCAGGGGGAAGAGAGACTGGCTGGTACTTTGTGCTGTCTCCACATATACTGACACCCTCTGCCATGTTAAGGGGCAGCCAGGAGGTCCTCTCTGGATGCAGGCTTTAGGACTGCCCAGCATCTGGAGTCATGAGCCAAACAGTCCTCTAATCTGAATAGATTACCCAGGCTGTGGTGTTTGGTTACTGCAGCAGAAGACAGACTGAGTCAGAAACTGACCTCAGGGCGTAGGGTGAAGAGGTCCATGCATAGATAAGAGAAAGAAGAGTTCAGGGCACAGCATTACCCCAGGTCAGCTGCAGTCTTAGGAGGAGGCAGAGGGTGCAGTTGGCTTTCCAGCCATTCCCTTTGCCCTCTACATATTAGGCAATGCTTCTGGGCATTGAATTTCTCTGTCTGGCACAACTGCTAACAAAAACACTCCAATGGGCTAACAGAAATGAAGTGCATCAGTGAAACTCAGAGCACAAGCTCCTCAAACTCAGTATTGAAATAAATGATTGACCAACAAGTACACTCAGATCTCACAGAACAGGTGACAAACAGAGGAGGGATAAAGAAGCAATATGAGGTGGATCCTATTCACGTTCCTGAGGCTGAACAGCCTCGCCCGCTGGGGCTTCTATGGGGAGACTTCCAGAAGTGAGGTGCCGGGTCACAGGTCACAGGATGGCTTGCCTTAGGCTTCAGGAGCTGCGGGGATGGTTTGGGGTGCTGTCCTGGCTCTCCAGGTCTGCAGTCTCATGTTGGTTAGCATCTAGAGCAGGGCCTGCGCTTCCCTGTCCTCTGTGCCCCTTGGTTTGTGCCAGTCTTTGCTGAGGAATCTGCCCCGTGTTTGGACGGCTTCCTGCTGGAGACGGAAGGGTGTCTGTGGCCCAGTGCGGCTGCATCCCTTGCTTCCAGAGGCACCTTCCCAGGGAAGCTGGGGAACATGCTCAGGCAGGGATGTGAGGTCTACCTAGAAAGGATTTTGCTTCTGATCTTCCTCTACCTAGGAACCTTAGGCTGTGGCTGGCAAGCCCAAATGTCTGTAGGGGCTGGAAGGAAGAAAGGAGGAAAGGAAGGAAAAAAGGAAGAGGGAAGAAAATGGGGGGACCCACAGGGACAGAGGGCGCATCCTGATGAAGGTGGCACAGCTCCTCAGTGAGGGACTCAATAGTGTTCACAGAACATGTGAGACAAACCTGACCTCAGGACCAGAAGGAAGCTTGCGGACCCCTCAGACAAAGCTCCCCTTTCTAGACAAGAACATCAGGGCTCAGAGGCAGTGTTGGTGTGCGACAGGTCCAGCACTGCTGGATGCATTTCTCCCTGCCACATTGCAGTGCCCATGTGGGTCTCGTTTGCTTAACCTCATCCTCGGCTGAGTCCCTTTAGTTCTCCCCTCTCCCACCCATATCAGGATCACCTCACAGGATCCCTTCTTCTTTTTTTTTTTTTTTTGGCTTTTTTTCATTTTTATCGGTACCAGGGATCGAACTCACAACTGCCTGCTTTCAAGGCAGGTACTTATGCCGCTGAGCTAAATCCCCAGCCCCCTCAGGATCCCTTCTTTATGGCTCTTGTTTTTGGCCAGTGGTGGGCACTACCAGGAGAGGAAGATAGAGAGCAGAGGCTGGGCATTTCTTCCCTGAGTCTGTGCTTTGGGCAGTGTGGTCTGCCAGGAACTACGTCCATCCTTGGCCACAGCTTCCACCCAGTGGCCCTACCCATGGTATTCCTGTGATGAAATCTGTCCTCTGCCTCTTTAGTTCTGGGAAATAATAGCTCTCCATTGCTGTTGGTCCTAGGTGCTTCTTCAGCTCCTCCAACCTTGCTCACAGAAGTTGCTGCCTAAACTCTCTGGAACCATCTATGTAAGATTGCTTTGCATCAGGAAACTGATAAACATCCACATTCATGCACTGGCTGAAAAGTTTAGTGAAGATGAAATATTAATTTTGTATTTTTATTTTTAATGCAAGTTATTTCTTTTACTTCATTTCATATCATATAAATCAGCAATTAAAATATCAAAACTTCATACCCAAAGAGCATAGGTAAATAAATGGCCAATAAGCATGTGAAATATTCTCCACTGAGTTAGTTGTCCCTGAAAAACAAAGTATAACCACCATGAGAATGGCTAAAATGGGAAACAGGGATGAGGCCATATGCTGGGGAGGATTTGGGATGAGTGAAAATCTCACACATGGCTGATAGGAGTGTAAATTGGCATAGTTCCACTTTGGAAGACTCTTTGGCAGAATCCAATATGACCCAGTTGCCCAGCAATTCCACTCTGGGTATACCAGTAAGATATGTGTACATATCCATGCCAAAAGACATACGCCCACAAAACAGAAAACAAATTCCTAGCAATAGCAAAATGAATTATGGGCTATTCACATCAGGGAAAAGCAATCTCTATAGCAATAAAAATAAATGATCTACAATTACAAGAAACCATCTTGTAGTATTTAGTGAAAAAATGTAATATTTAGTGAAAAAACCCATGCTCAAAATTAGGAGAGAAGAAATGAATCTATGCAGTTAGAAATCAGGATATAGTCAATGCATTAGTCAACTTTCCACTATTGCAAAACAGTACCTGAGATAATCCACATATTAAAGAAAAAGTTTATTTGGTTCACAGTTTTAGAGATCTCAGTTCATGGTCTCTGTTGTTTTGGGGCCTAAGGTGAGGCAGCATATCATGGCAGAGTATGTGGGAAGCAGAGGGAGGAAGAGAGGAAAGAGTGGGTCCCTAGTGAGCCAGAGGCTCCACATCTCAAGGTTGCCATTACCTGATAGCACCAGGCTTGGGACCCAGCCTTAGGGGGACAATCTTAGTTGAAATGATAGCAATTACTCCTTAGGAGGGCAGTGTCTGGGAGGGACTGGGGATTGGGAGATGAGAACGCTCTGACCCTTGGTCTAGAACTACTTACAAGGCGGTGTGCAGATTGAGAAATTTAGCAATATCTTCATGTGTGAAATTTTCTGTTCATTCATTGTACCTCAATAAAAAACCTTCTCTTAACTTTTAAGTCTGTATTTCAGCAAGCAAGCACCATAGCGTGTTAGCTCTGGCCAACAAATTACTCACAGAGATGCCAGATTGACTGGGTAGTTTCAGATCTTGTTCCAGGCATTGCTGCAAGCAAATGTATTATTTGGGAACCAATCTATTTACAATGCATTTGCCCCATTAATAAATTCTTGATGCCCATTGCCAGAATAAATGAAGTTGTTTGCACATTGGACGTGTAAGTATAATTCATGTTGTGTTTATCACACACAGAGCAGTGAAGATGTGGATCCAGACACCTGTTGTTGTTTTATTGAGATAGGATCTCTCTGTATAGTTCAGGTTGCTCTTAAATTTACTGTAGCCCGGGCTGACCTTGAATTTTGGTGATCCTCCTGCTTCAGCCTCCTCAGTACTAAGGTGCTGGTACTGCCACACGCAGTTGGGTACCTATTTTTAGAAGAAAGATTGAGTTTCTTTAGCCACAGAGTTGGTTCATTGCTTGGGCAGGAGGATGTCTGAGGCAAGTTAAGTTCAAACTCAGAGTGAGGGGGTCGCAATTAGACAGAGGTTATGACAGTGCAAGGTGATGGTTGAGTCCCCAGTATCAGGGAAGCTGAGATTGAGGGGCCCTAGAAATATTTTACCCAAGTCACCATCATCCACATGCCAGCCATGTCCCCAGCAGAATATGGCAGAGAGGAAGGGCAAGCCAGGATGACGGAGAGCAGACACAGAGGAGCGCGGTCCTGTAGGATGTAGGGGCCCCCTGCAACCATGGCAGATGCCAGCTGGCCACGGGTCCGCTTTTCATAACTAGGGTTGAAGGCAGAGCCACAAGACAATGATGTCAAAGAGAGATGCGAACTGTGGGACTGGCACCTTGATTCATTAGGAGACTTCCAGTGAGTAATTGAAGCGTTAATTGGGGGTGGAGCCTCATTACAGTTTCCCCAAATCTCAGGATGGCTTTTTCACATTCCTATCTACAAAAAGACAAAGGCATGGTAAAAAAAAAATGCAGGAGAGAAAAAGGAGCTGAGGAAATATTGGAGAGGGTAGCTAACTGCCTTTTACCCTTTAAAAGTTCAAAATGAAGTTTGCCTGTGAGATACTCTCAATAATCTCGGGATTATGAGAAATGCAGTATGGGCCCAGGTGGCTGGTGGTTATTTCAATTTGTAATCAGGAAAAAAAGGGAGGAAGGAAGGAAGGAAAAAAAAAACAGAGGGAATCAGAAACAGCTATAAAATTCTACAGTTGTTATTTGAGAACACCTTACTAACTAGTGTTTATCTAGAAAATAGCAAATAAATAAATCCAATCTTTCTTTTGGGACATGTGGAACTTGGGTAATAGGTTAAAAATAAATTGTATTTATGAAATGCTTACCAGCTATCATTGCAGTCTTTTTGGAATAGTAAGTTTTTAAAAAAATTCTATGAGGCAAAATTAAGCTTTTGATTGATGATATAAATGACTTCAGTAAAATTATAGATCTAAGTATTTGGAAGTCAGCAGCAGCCTCTACACAGGCCTGAGCATGAGGAATGAAGAGCCTTAAACCTTTTACTCTATTAACTCTGACTTCTTTGCAAAATGTTTTTTTAACCCTATATTTATAGCTAAAACTCAAAACTTTAATTTCCTCCTTTGGCGTGTGTTTAACAAAGATTGTTCATTTCACTTATTAAATCTGCAAGGAAGTGTCTGAGATTGTTAAAAAGGAATTAAAGTCATGTGCCAAAAAAGATGACCTTGGAAATTCTTGTTTGAGGAAATTTCTGAAGAAAAAGAACAAGGAAAGACAGTATCATGTATCTTAGTTTACTTTGCTGATGACTAATGATTACTGCCAGGAAATTGTTACATTGTTCCCAAGGACCTTGAAAGGGACAGTATCACCCAAACCTTGGCCTCCTCCACTAGCACAGGACAAAACAGACCCTTGCAGAGCCTCAGTCAGAGCCTTAAAACGTCCATCCTCAGAAGGCAGACTTTCTTCTGTAGCTAGAGCTACGGCAAGCTAGAACTTAAACTTAGAAAAGTAAATACAGCTGATAATAGTGAAACGCAATCATCATTACACTTTTGCCATTTTTGTGTATTCTTCCTGGCTTTTCCTCATTTATTTTCTTAAAGTGCAAATTTGTAATTATGGCAGGTGTTCAGTTTTGCGTTTTGTTTTATTTTTCCTGAGACATTTCCTGAAACACCATCATAGTGACATAGCAGATGTGAAACTTCCAACCTGCTAGATGTCAGATGTGCTGAGCTGGTGTCTCTTGAAATCAAAGAATGAGTTCCAAAGGACAATGGAGGCTAAGAGTGTGACAGATTTACAGAGAGATAGCTCCTGAGAGACAGCAGGGGCTCTGCGTGGGTGGACTCAGCCAAAGCAACATCTCCCTGCATGCTAATCAATGAGAACCTTGCACACACAAATCAAGCAGGGCTGTTGAACAAGTATTTCAAACAAATGATGCAGTACTCATTTTGAGACCACCAGTGGGTCCCATCTTATTCAGAGATATATTGAACTTGACCTTGAAGTCTACACTGCTGACCCATCTTTTATCAGAGACCCCGGCATCAGATGATTATTTCAGTCTTTGATGACGCAAAATACAACAGATGAGCCCCATTCTGTTCTGTTGGCCCTGGGGGGGCTCTGAAGTTTCCATCCTTTGCTTCAGGCATCTGGTTGGCCTGCAGTGGTTGCACCCAAAAGAGAGAACCTCCTTCTTTCTGAAACATGTTCCTGTGAAGTGCAGCTTTTCTCAAGGAGGATAGGAGGGTGGGGGCTGGACTTCACTGGAAGCAGCATCCGGGCTGTTCCAGAGTTGTCTACCAACAGTGCTCCCAAGGGAGCAGTCTTGGGGCAGGTACGCCCCAGGGAGAGATGCTACCAGATCACCTAGGGATGCGTAGGGGATCCAGCATCAGGGAGCAGCCTGAAGCGATGCTTGCCACATATGAACACCAATGCCTTTGCTCAGTTCTTATGCGTGGATCAGCCTCAGAGGGAGCCAGAGAGGGAGAAACTCCATCTCCGAAGGGCACTGCAAACCACTTTCCTGTCACTTTTTATCCTTCAATAGCTCTCTTACTCTCCCTCTTCAAACCCCGACATTGTTCTTTCACATCCCTTTTGTCTCTTTCCCTTCCCTCTCTGAAATGACATCCCCTCCCCACAGATGCTTGCAGCCCCCGCACTGCTGTGGAAACTGAGCCATGATCAGTGTGGAGCTGCATCTCAGGCCGCTGGGAGGGCTCTGCCGGGTCGGGCACTATTCATGCATTTAGAGCAGGGGGCCTGTGAGTCCTCTGCCTGTGGACTCCGCAGCTGTGGGTGGCCAGTCCAGGTGGGCTCTGGAGCATAGCACAGCCACCTATGGGACAGGGGGATAGTCTTGGACAGGCAGGACTGTGGCAGCTCCACAAGAAGCAGCTCCATAAGAGAACAAGCAAGTAGCCAGGCCCAAGTTAAACATGGTGCTGAGCTTCCTGTGCCCTCCCCTGAATACCCTACCATACTGCCTCCTTTTCTCCTTCCTGGATCGCTCTTTCCATCTCCTAACCCACACTCCAGGTCTTTCCTTGTCATCATCTACTGTCCGGTGTGCACTCATCCTGCAGTGAGGACCTGATATGTGCGTCTCCTGGACACTCACCCTGACCCATGTCTGGGCGGCGTGGGAGACCTGGAAGGCACTGCTGTCCCATCCCCTAACACTAGCCAGGGTGTCCTCGTCCTAACCAGGGCACCTGGGCCCAGCCTGCCCGGGCTACACCTCCCACCGCTGCAGTCCAGGGAGTCCACCCTGCAAGACTGGTGCAGTCTGGCAGCTCAAGCTTCCATGAAGAGTTAAAGGCTGTGCCCCCTTTCTGATTCTGAGCTGGCCTTGTGATTTCCTCTGGCCCTGAAATGTGGCAGATGTAGCATTAGATGTAGCATTTTTACAGCCCCTGGGGAGATGCCGTCCTGGCTGCTTTCTTGCTTTTGGAGATTCCAGGGTGATCTTAGTTTTTCCTTGCCTTGGGCTGCCCGCACCTGCTGCTGTCTTCACAGGGTCTCCGCCCCCGGCCTCCTCTTCTTCTATGCCTCCTACGCCTGTGCCACATTTCTCCTTCGAGAGAGGATTGATTATGTTGGGCTGGGGCTCACCCTAACTTTCTCACACTGATTGCCTTGTAAAGACCCCATTTCCAACCAGTGGCACACCCTGAGCTACGGGGGATTAAGATCTTGTCTCGATGCAGCCCATAACCCAGTTTGAGAACCCAACTTTTAGATCTGTAATAAAATGGATTGGTAAAATTGCTTTAGATTTCTTTCTTTTTCAATCTAAGCTATAAAATACAATGTATTATCTTTCAATAAATTTCAATTAAATTGGAATGACCGATAAACATACATCTTCTTGTAGATATGCATAATATATAGGAGTAGAACCATGCTTTTAAAACTCAGTGGGTTGGCCAGGCATAGTGCTGCATGCTTGTAATCCCACACTCAGAAGGCTGAGGCAGGAGGAATGCTGCAAGTAGGAGGCCAACCTGGGCTATGAAGTAAGTTAAAGTCCAGCCTGAATGGTATAACAAGACCCTGTGTCAAAAACATTAAAAAAGTGCACTGCCACTGAGCTACATCCTCGGTCCTAAATTTCTCATCACACATTGTGCAGTTACCACCACTTTCTTTCCGTAACACTTCTGTCACCATCTAAGGAAATCTTGTACTCGTGAGCAATCCCTCCTTGACCCCTCCTGCCACCAGGCAGTGGACACTAATCTACTTTGTCTCTGTGGATTTTCTGAGTCTGGTCATTTCATATAAATGTGTGACTATTTGCATTTGTTTTTTTCTGCTTAGCATAATGTTTTTAAGATTTATTCATACAGTAGCACATACCAGTACTTGGCTAAGTAATATTCCACAATGGGAATGTACCACATTTTTCTTATTGATCTATCAGTGGACAGACCTTTGGATTATCTTCACTTTTTTTTTTTTTTTTTACTGGTACCAGGGATCAAACTCATGACCACACGCTTGCAAGACAGGCGCTTATGCCGCTGACCTAAATCCCCAGCCCCTATCTTCACTTTTTTTTTATCATTCTGGATAATGCTACTGTGAACATTCATATACAAGTGTTTGTATGAATTTATGTTTTTCAGTGGTTATAGGAATATACTGAAGACTAGAACTGCTAGGTCATTGGGCAACATCCTGTGTAACATTTGTAACAACTGGAAAACCGCTTTCCAAAGTGATTGTGTCATTTTATGCTCCTATCAGCGGTGTATGAGGCTTGTCAGTCCTTTGCCTGCAGGCATGCTGTGGGAGTGGAATGAGACCTTGTAATTTTTACTTGAATTTCTCTAGTGACTAAAGATAGTGCCCATCTTTTCCTATGTTTGCTGATCACTTTTAAATTGAGCTATTTGGTTTTCATTGCATTTTAAGGGTTCTTTTTATATTTTTGATGGAAATCTCTTATCTGATACATGATTTACAATTTTATCTCTCATTCTGTGATTTGTCTTTTTACTCTCTTGAAAGTATCTTTTGGAGTATAAACATTTTTAATTTTAATGAAATCTGATTTATCTATTGTCTTCATTGTTTGGGCTTTTGATATAATACCTAAGAAACCATTGCCCAAACCAAGAGCACAAAGATTTTTACCTATATAGTAAATCTTTTCTTCTAAGCATTTTATAGTTTACCTCTTATGTTTAGGTCTTTGATTTATTTGGGCTAATTTTTATTTATGTTCTAAGGTAAGGGACTGTTGTAATCAGGGTTTGCAAGGAAAAGCAATTAATACAGGACACAAAGTTTATAGGATTATTTTATAATATTCACTTCAAGAGTCAAATGCAAGAGTACTGCAGATCTGCCCACAGGTAAGAATCCAGGTGAGAGCCTGAATCGCACAGCATTACCCTCTATGAGTCTAGTTGGAGGCATCCAGCCCAAAACAATGTCTCATGCAAATCTATTTTAAGGATCTATGTTGGGAAAGCCCAAAAGACAGTGGTGGAAGCTAGAAAGTCTGTGGCAGCAGGGTGAACAATCTGGGCCAGCAGGCTGAGGGGTCTGCACTGGAGCCAGGAAATGATGCTCAAGGTAAGGACGTGAGGAGAGTTGAAGCATCTTCAGCGACAGTGAGGTCCCGAGCTCCTCTGACGATGAGAACAGCTGAGTTTATATCAGGACAGCCAATGTGACAAGCTTCTCCTGGAGAATCAGTGCATACATCTTCTCCTCTAGAGCCAGGAAGCAATGATGCTCAAGTAAGGACCAGAGCTCCCCAAAGTGAACCACAGCCATCTTCATCAAGAACGAGGTCCTGAGCTTCTCCAGTGATGGGAACAGCCAAATTTATATCAGGAAAGAAAGCATGAGAAGCTTCTCCAGGAGAATCAATAACACACTGTTTCCCCCTCCACGTCTCCTTTTCTGCAGTCAGCGGCAATCCTCAGGTGGCCCTCCATACTCAGCACCACGCTGATTCAGTTCAGCTGTGTAACAAGTGGGCCACCAGTTGTCAATCCACCATCAGGACTACCTACACTTTTTTTTTTTGCACATGGATATTTAGTTGGCCCATACCATGTGTTGAAAAGACTATATTATCTTATCACTGTTATAAAAAATCAGTTGAATAAATATATCATTTTAATTCTGGACTCTGAGTTTTGTCCCATTGAGCAACACAGCGGTGCTTACATTGCTGCCACACAAGCTTCTGCTGTCCATGCCGGCATTCTGTTGGCATTTTGACTTTTTTCTTCCTTCTTCATTGTGTTGACTGTTCTGGATCCATCTTCATATGAAATTTAGGAGTTTGTTTCTATTAAAAAATCCAAGTGGAGTTTTTATGGGAAAAACATTAAATTTGTAAAAATTCTTGAAGGGTTTAAGTTTCGCTAATGTTTTCCAATCTATGAGCATAGGGTGTTTTTCTGTTAAGTTTTCCAGTCACATTTTACAGTTTTTGAAGTTTAACTTTTGTATTTTTGTTTAAATTTGTTACAAAACATTTTATCTTTGTTGATGCTACTGTATATGGAATTTTTTTTAATTTCATATTTGGGCTATGCGTTGCTGATATATATAAAAATAAAGTTGATTTTTCTCATTTATGTAACTTTGCCAAATTTTATTATTAGCCCTAATATTTTTTAGGGTATATTTGTGGATTTCTTAAGATTTTCTGTGTTCAAGAGTGTGTCATACAAATACATAATTTGTGGCATACAAATTATTTTGTTTCTGTTTTTTCAATCTGAATGTCTTTTATTCCTTTTAACTAATTGACCTGGCTAGACTCTCTACAAAATTGTGGAATAGAAGGGACAAAGATAGATGTCCTGTCTTTTTCTGATTTTAGGAGGAAGGCTTTAAGGCTTTTATCATTAAATGCAATGTTAGATCTGGTTTATTATTATTATTATTTTAAAGAGAATAAAACCAAACAACATAAAACAGAATAAAGCCAATCAAAACAGAACAGTGAAAGTAGTACAGGACTTCAAAATAAGATAATTGAAAATCAGCAATGGCTACCATAATGCCTCTTGTTATCTTCAAAATAGTTGCTCATGCCATCAGATATAATAAAATTAATAAAAAAGAATCAAACAAAAACAAAACAACAAAAATGATACAAGACTTTAAAACAAGATAATAGAGAATTAACAATAGCTACCACCTTCAGAAGGAAATCCCTCATAGTTGTTATGTTGTATATTGTTATCTTCTAAATAGATGCTCAGACTACCAGCTTTAGGCCTGCAAAGTCAGTCAAACAATCAGACCTTTAATTATTTTTTTACTTCAGTAGCTATCATCTCAGCCTATGTTACTCTGACTCAGCCAGTTGCATTGGTGAGGGTGTGCTTGGCACTTGTCTCCCAGCCCATGTGCTAGTTGGCTCATAGGAAGGAGATAGCTTCTTCTTGGTTTTCCTTCTACCTTGCATGGCTGCTTCTGGCTCATCTAGTGTAGGAGACAATTTGAGCGACTCCCCTTGAATACAGAACAATTGCCATGACTTTGATTATATGAAGATTTATTTCCATATACTGATATGTACAGAGCTAGCTATGGTATTTCCTTCTGTCTTCAATTGGCTGTAAGCATTGCAAATAAGGCCAGGTGAGATACTAATATGTAATCTCTAAAGCCATCAGACAATTTCCTGTTTGGTTGCATAGTGCTCTCTGTAAAACATATGAGTACAGTGGGATGGTAGAGCCAGTCAGTTCCAGGAATGTCATAGGGTATGAGCCTTGAGATAAAGAGGCTATGAGTTCCCAGGGCACAAAAGTTTACATATCAGAAACTGAAGCAACAGCCTCCTAAAACAGTTCAGTCGCTACCTTAATTGAATTATGCAGATTGATCCTTCTGCATGTCATTCTCCCTGCATTTTGCAAAGATGCTCTTCTCCCTACCTGGCTGGCCAGCTCATGTTACTCATGTAGTTTCTGCCATCCTCACTGTCACTCATCCTCAAGTCACCCCCTTCTTCATAAGATAATAAATTCTGGGATAGGTCTAAGATCAGGCCTTTGCCTGCCCATCCTCATGGGGATTGGGCTCAGGACCCCTGGTCTGCCCTTAAATTTGAATATGTCTTAGAGTCTTTCCTCTCACCATGAGTTGCATTGGAGGTGGTAGATTGGAATTAACTTGCCAGAATTCCAATAATGTTTCAATGGGATTATAAATATAACTTTTTGGATTGTGAGCAAGACAGAGAAAGAGATTACAATACTTGGATTACCATTCTCAGTGTTTGGGATTACAATAACCTAGCTCTTGGTTTTCCATAGATATATTTTTCAAATTGAGGGAGCTCCCATGATTTGAAAAATTTGTAAAGTATACTTAGGAGCTGACAATTCCAAACACACACAAACAAATACAGACACAGACAGACACAGACAGACACAGACAGACAGACAGACACACACACACACAGAGCAGAATTCTCAATGTGTTTCTCTAAAGAAATGGAATAAAATGTTTACACTTAACCTGTTAGCCCTGCCTAGATTGGGGTACAGTGTCCCGGGAAATGCTAATTAGCATACAGGTATTTGCCTGGAAGGTTAGAGCCCCTAAAACAAGGTCTCTGAATCTCTCCTTTCTCCTCCCTGTTCCAGTATAGTCAGCTGTTGTCTTTGCAGGACAAAGAGCTGGAGGCATGGGAAGGCTTCTAGGGTGCTGTTATGGCTTCTCTCTTGAGCTGGGTGCTCACCAGTCGTAGGTCAGAGGTGCTTTGTCCTCTATGGTTCATATGCCAGACACTTGGTCTCCAGTGGTGATATGACAGGTGGTGACCTCTAAGACGGGCCCAATGGAAGATGATTCAGTCATAGAGCACTGCCTTTGGAGCAGACTGGTCCCATGAAGTAAGTAACTTACTTCTCCCAAGAGTGAGTTGTTGAAGGTGACCCAGCTGTCGCTGGTTTTTTGTCTTTCCCCATGGTCTTTTCACCTGTGCACCCACCTGTGTGATGCCCTACCCTGGGGCATTCTCCAGAGGTCAGGTTGCTATGGCTGCCTCCTCTGGATCTGAGACTTTTAGTCTCTGCAGCTATGAGCTGAGTTAACTTGTTTTTCTTCACCAGACTCAAGCCTTCTGTTATTGTCACTGAAAACAGACTCATGTAGCACCTAAATATGAGCTATCTGTGATAAATGACCAAGTGTTTCTCCTTGAACTGGTGCACCCTCTGTATGTGTGCACCACATTTGTGAAAAAGAAACCTAGATACCTCTGTCTCTGTTCCCCACACATTTTCTTAAAACAATTTACTGCATCTTTTGAATTAATAAATAGCATTATAGGGTTCCACCTCTCCCTGCCCACCTCAGCACACAGGAAAGCTTGAGGGTGATGTAAGCCCTCGGGCCTGCCGAGGACGTGTCCCTTCAGATGTGAGCAGGCTCCCGTCCAGGTGCTGTCGCAATGGGAGTTGCCTCATTACACATGGGGATGACAGCTGGCAGCCCTAGCACATCCTGCTCCAAGGTAGAAACTGAGCTGTGTTTGCATTTGAATCATAAGATAATTGAGTTCCTGAGCAAAGTAGGAGGCCCAGGAACAAGACCTGGCCAGAGCTTTCTCTTGTGCCTGTATCTGAGGCTAGGTGTCACTTTTGCCACAATCGCCCCTTGCAGCTAGCTGAGACTTCCTCTTTACAGTTGCTCAATGCCTGTCCTTGCCTCATACTGGGGTCAGGGCTGGTATGGGCATTTCCCAACAGAACTGTCCCTGCCCACTGACAACACTGTTTGCCAGGCTGAGAAGATGTTCAAAGCCCAGCTGAGCCAGTGGAGGTCCTGGAACTGTTTCTGAAAGTTGGTTTAAGCCTCTCTATTTCCTGGCCATGCCCCAAGGGCATCAAATGTCCAGAAATCAGCCTTTTAATATCCCACTCTCAGCAGGGTCCCAGTCACTACCCCTAACAGTGTGTGGGTTGTAAAGGGGACCACTTTGTGAATTTTGAGAGGATAAATACGTCTGTGAAACTATCACCACAATGATATCATGAAAGTTTTTCATTTCTCGTTTCCCTAACCCCATCTTACTCCCCTATCTCATTGGCACTAGAAGCTCATTTGTAATTTCTGGGATAATCTGATCTTTGAACATGTGAGTGCAGCCACAGGCCACATCTAAGCATGCTTCCCATGCACACACAGATGAGTGTGTGCACACATACACAGATGCATGCATGAGCATCCACACATTCCCTTCTAAGTGAGGGCCCTTCCCATAGCAGTGCACCAAGGCACGCAGCTGTAGGTAGCTTCCAAGCCTGCAATCTCCTGGCTGCAGAACTAGAAGAAAGTGGGGCACCTGACTGACTGCACCTGCAAAGCAGATTGACTGGAGGAGCTGAGAAGCCACAGCAACCACCCAGGAACAGAGCTGTGAGTCAGCACGGCCACAGTCTAGACATGGGGAGCCTGGGGTGCAGTGGCTGCAGCAGCAGGGCCAAAGCAGATGTAGCTCCTGTGGGAATTTTCTAGAGCTGCTTTAACACAGTGCTTTAAGTAAGTAATCTTTGAGAAGCTAACTTCGCACAGATGCTGGGGCAGCTAGGTGCTGATCTGGAAGGGTGCATGTAGGCCTCCCAGAGCCAGAGCTGGGTCTCTCTGTGGTGAGTATTTACAAAACAGCAAGAGCAACCCCTCCCTGCTGCCTACCTCCCACTCTGTCATGTGATCTCTCCTTCTTCCCCACATTCCTGCTATGGTGACACCTGCCATGAGGTGATGACAGCAAAGCTACATCCCCAAGGGGCTGCACTGATGGAACCCCTCGATCTTGGACTTCCAGCCTTCAACTGTGAGTTTAGGAAAGCCCTTGTCTTGGAGTCAACCGGCCTCTGGGATTTTGTATTAGCAATAAAAAACAGTAAAATATCTCCTAAGAAGACTACATTCTGGGGTTCAGGAGGTTAGGACATCAACCTGCAATTAGAGAGGTACAGTTCAAGGCAGAGAACCTACACAGATGGGAAGCAGGGAGCCTCCTGCTGTGACTTGGGGGTCCAATAGCTCCTTGATGGAACTGAACTCCAGGCCTGAGCTCTCCGGGGTTCCACACACGGACCCTGAGTCCCAGTTCCTGGGTGACCTCATTCAGTCCAAAGATCTGCGGAATTTCAAAAAGGTGCCATCAGCCCTACCCCTCATCTTGCCTTGAGGCAGGCAAACCCATTACCCAAGCACAAGCTGACCAAATATCTTTTTCTGTGAGCTGAAAACAAAAAGCATGCTTTGGTCTGAGTATGAATGGGGGGTACGGGGAGAAGGGGTTCAGTAGCAAACTCTGTGCTAGGTGGGCTTGGCAGGGAAAAGGAGCAAACTCCTTTTTCTTCGACTAATCATAAAAACTTTTTTTTTTAACATTTTGGCAATTAAAGTAATAATAAAATCAGGAAACTACATTTTTTACAAAGAGGTATGCATTATGCTCTTTTAGTTTGGTACTTATAAACTTCTCTTGGGCAGGAGTACCCAATTAACGTGTTTTTTAATAAAAAGGGCTCCCAAGGGCAGGCAGAAATAGCAGGCAGGCTCCCGCTCTGTGGGATCACGGGTTTCAGGCAGCTGATAGGGGAATTTGCTTGGCTCCACACTTTTCTAAATATAACTTTCTGCCAAGTTTTCTCAGCAAAGTAGCCTGGTGGCCCAAAGGAATGAGATAAAGGAGGTCCTTAAAGGAAAAGGACTCAGGGGAAGCGTTTCTGTCTTCTTTGTCAGGGAGGTGAAAGTCCACTTGTCAGGAAGCCTTTCTATTTACTGTTTGCAAATCAAACACAAAAGAAAGACTGAAAAAGCCCCACTACCAAGAAGGGACATTTTTTACCAGGAAAGCCTGGTTGGGGTTAATTTTTCCCCATTAGCTTATGCAGAAGCTGCTAGCTGGTGGGCTGAGGGCCTCTGCTGGGGTCCATTAGCCTGGCCTGGGCTACCCTGTGTGAATAGCTCAACTGTCCTGAGCACATTGCCTGGACCCACGCAGGACAAGGGAGGCAGGCATCATCCTGGCCTCTCCAAGAAACCTGTATTCTCACATTTCTCTTAAGACATAGGCTTTTCTGTGTCTGTACTGCCCCTCTTCTGGTAGGAGGAGAAGTCTACAGTGAGAAAATGTACATTCTGATAACTGATGACATGGGCAAATTACTAAATGTTACAAATCAGATTCCGTGCAAATGTCCTTACGTCTGGTTTTCTTTAGCAGACGGAAGCACTGGCCACGCTGACTCCTGAGAGTGGGCAGTGGCCACACCCCTGGTTGCCCCTGTCCCTGCCCCTCCCCATCCTTCCTAGGACTGTGGTCACCTATTTTGCTCTGTTATGTAGCTTTCAGGGAAGAGGGAAATGAAATAATTTCTATGCCAATGCCCCACCCAAAATGGGAAAAGCAACAAAGGATGATCAAAGAATACTGTGTGTGTTTACATTTTAAAACATTTATTCCAGTAAAAGACACATTACCACCAATCCTTCTACTTCGAGCACACTTATGCCAGCTTTGTTGCCACTTTCTGAAGCAGCTCTGAAAGTATTTTTTCATGATTGTCTTTGTGAGGTGTGGTCAAAAATATGGTGAGTGTTACTATCAAGTGCCATCCAAAGGAAAGGCAGGGTCGTCACAACGTGTCTTCACCCAACGTGTTCATCAGGTCTGACACTGAGCACCCTCTCACTCTTTCCATGATCATTTCCACCCTCTCACTCTTTTCAAAATGACCATGAAAGGTAAAGGTTTGAAATGGATTCAGAACACAGGGGAAGCCGCAGCAGTGCAACTAAAGACACTTAGGAAAGAGGACTCCAGAGCTACTTCAGACAGTGGCAAGAACATGGGATGAGGGTGCTCAAAGCAAGGGAGGATACTGAGGGGGATTCGTGGCAATGTGTCTTTTACATCATACAGTTAAAAAATTAAACATTCCTCATATTTTTCAATAGTACAGTGATACAGAAAGCTATTGTTTCAAGAAAAATGGGAGAATCTTGTTTCTTTGAGAAGCACAGACAGTGCATACCTGGGGGAAGCTGCCAGTTGCTGGTTCCATTCTTTGGGGGTATTATCTGCCACATCCTGAAGTCCCTCTGTCCTGGTGCCCAGCACCTCAGTCCCAGCACTTTGCTGACCATATTGAGCTATTGCTGAGGGTGCAGTTAAGCCTTCAGAAGAACAGTGCTAGGATCACTGAGTGAAGAGTGACATGTGGTCCCTCCCATCCACTCAGCACCCTTTCTCCACTTCTGGGGTGGCCCTGCAAGAGGCTGCCCTGAGCTCCCAGCCTGACTCCTCACGGCACTCAGGATGGAAAGTCACATTAGGGGAAGCTGGGTGGAAGGTGAAGGAGCTGTCCCATAGAACAGGGTGCCTCACTGTCCCCTGTGACCCCTGTAGCCTGCAGATCAGATGAGATGGGCTGGCCACGCGGTGGCCGTAGAAGGAGTGGGCGGCACAGTGCTTGACAGTACAGGTCCCAGCGCACACCAACTTTGTGCATCTTGCATCTGGCCACAGCCTCTGGCCAATTGTGATGGATCCTTTAATTCTGGCTAGCACTTGTCTGAAACTAAGAACCTGATGGAGCTGGGTATAGTGGGGCACACATTTTATCGCAGCACTCTGGGAGACTGAGGCAGGAGCTGGCCTACAGGAGGATGAGGTGTGTGAGGCCAAGACCAGCTGCCCCAGTCATTCCAGCCAAGCCTGTGCCCATGTCAGACAACAGCCAACTGAGAGAGGGCTTCAATATAATCAGATCTGTGCAGCCTAGGAAGCCTACATCAGCGAGCACAGATGCATGTGCTAAGCGAATGCTTCCTGAATTTAAGGCAGCAGGCTTCTGATTGCTTCTGATGCAGCAGGATTGTGACAGCAGATAACTGACATATCTTATTTTTCCTGACCTCCCTTCTGCTCTGTCTTGCATTCATATCACACACAGACACACAGACACAGACACAGACAGACACACAGATACACACACACACACACACACACACACACACACACACACACACTGATTTAAAACTGTAGAGGGAAAACTAAAAATGATAGTGATACGGTCTGAGGACGCAGCAAAATTGAGCAATGGTAGAGTAGCTTATCCTTTTATGAAAACATTATCCTGTGGTTTATTTCTTGAAAGGAGAGTGTGATTCTAAAGCCATAATGACTGAATTCTGACTTTGGAGATGAGAAGACTGAATTAAGATTAAACATGGCTTCTTTTATAATACTGATTTTGTAGCCTTGGAGATGATCATGCTTTAGGCCTATTTTGGGTTTTATTTCTCTCCTTCTCCTTCTTCTTTTTCTTCTTCAAAATTCTGCATCCAGAAGTAACTAGGAGAGGAGTGAGAAGACTTTGGCTTCTAATGAAACTTTTTTTTCCTTATAATGATTGTGGCAAAATCTCTTTTTAACAATAGCAACAGTGGCAGCTAACAGTTACTGGACTTTCTCCCTGCCTGCCCTGTGTAAGCCACCTCATTTACCATTTCATAAAATACCGGCTAGGAACTTGCGCAAGAAGGATCTGATGTTACTGGCTTTTACAAACGAGGAACAATCTGAGAGGGAACTGACTTGTCCTGAGATTGCCTAGCTGGAAAATGGCACCCATAACCCTGTGGTGCATGGCTCTGAAGTCAGTTTCCTGGAATCATTTTCTAAGGAAACCTCCTTGGAAGTCCCTTACAAGTTCAGTTTCAAGATTACCAAAGCAAAGCCCATCATCTGCAGCCTTTTCCTGGTGCCTGGTTGTTCAACACAAGAGGAGGTGTTACACTTGTCTCTTCTCCCTCCGTCTTACTGCCCATTGTGTTGCTGCCATCTCCCGGTCCAACATGCCAGTTCCTTGGCCAGGCTTCCACAACAGCGTCTTCACTGGTCTCACTGTCTGTCCATAGATTCCAGAGTGGTGCATAAAATGGCATGACTCCATGGTGCTTTCCCGAAGAAGAAAACCCAGTGAGAAGCATTTTCTATGTGTTCCGAGGATCCTGTGCACATTAAACTCACCTAAACCTCACCAAAATCCCTCAGAGGAAGACAGCAGTATTGCAATCCTATAATATAGAAGGAAACCAAGGCATGTGAGAATTGTCATTTGCTTCTGTCTTTGCCACCTGCATGACAATTTATACCGTCTACATCCCCAGATACTGGGTAACATCTTTTCTATGCAGCTGGATCACAAGTGAACATGTTTTTTCTACTCATGGCCCCTGATTGGTGCAGTTGGGTAGAGAGGCAGGGTAACATTACTTCAAATTTATAATTCAAAAGCACATTAAATATCCATGATCGAGGTCAATATCAGCAGCCATCATCCTGTCCATCACAGGTGCCCCACATGTGAAGGGAAGACAGGGTGCTCTGTCCCTGCTGTCCTCTTCTGCAACCCTTCTGGTCATGAGGAAAATACCAGACAGTTTCCAGCACCAAGAAGAGCCCACAGTCCACCTGACCAGTACCATCAGGGTGCTGACGGGCATCAAAAATGAGGCAAATCTGAAAAACTCCGAGAGTCAAGAGGATCACAAAGAGTCATGGTGACCAAGTATAATACTGCAATGGCAAGCAGAAGCCCTGAAATAAATCTGGATTTTGGAGACAGACTTATTTGCATTTACAGGTGCTGACCAGGATCATTTCCAGAATATCAGGCTCTGATCTCTGGTAGTCTAGGGCCTATATGGGATAAGCAAGAAGGAAGTACAGAAGCAGAGGCTTGTCCATTGAGGATTCGTTTACACAATGTGGATCATAGTGACAGCTGTGCATCACAGTGGCAGCCACTTCTAGAGATAGGAACAACTGGAACTGCAACAGGAACCATCACCTAGGCAACTAGCGGGTTGAAGTATACTGGCTGGGGCAGGGGGATGGGTACACTTCCTGCTACAAAACAGATGGAGAAAGCATTAAGTTAAAAATGAATCTGCCACAGACCATGTCTAATCACCATGTGTCAGTGCCGGTCCGTGGTTGTAGCCAAAGTATATTCATATGAGACACTAGCATCTCAATGCTCCAGGCAAGAGGCTCTGTGGGAGCTTCCACTATTTACTCAGCTTTTCCATAACTAAAACTGTTCTCAAAACTAACAAGCAAAGAAAATAAGCAAAAGAAAAGGAACCCTACATTACACTGACTGCACTGATAGAATACCGAGCAGCGGTTGGATGATTTCTAGCTAACGTAGTCCAAACTGTCCACAGGGATAAAACTCAGATTCCAAGAGCAACAGTGGGAGGGTCCAAGGTACCTGGTTTTATTATTAACAAAGTAACTGTAGAAAATCTGACCAAGCTTCAGTTTGTGGTAGGGAAGATTTGACCCATCTACCACCCCTCCAAGAATCTCAGAAAGGAACTCTAAGTCTTTTTTTTTTTTATTTAAAGAGAGAAAGAGAAAAAAAGAAAGGAAATAAAATTTAAAAAAACAAAGCAGTAAAAGGGTACAAATAATACAGAATTTCAAGGAAAAAAATACAGTAAGATATCACTAGTTAATAGGTTACATATTGTCATCTTTGAAATAGTTGTCCAAATTATAAAATTAAAGCATGTAAAGTGAACATTCATACAATGAGATTGCAGACAGTGCTGATTAATGATCCAACAAAAGTTCAATAATATGGGATTTCCATCCTACACACTCAAACATACATACAGTTATATCCCTTAGACCACCTTCCTTTCCTCTCTTTTTAATAACAATTACACTTTTTGGGTTTTTTTACTCCCACAATTCTTATTATTTTTTGGAGAGAATAAAACCTAATGTGGCTAAGCAAAACAGAGTCGGTTAGAACAAAAGGATGGGCATAATACATGATGTAAAAATAGAATATCAGGTGATCTAAAATAGTTACCATTGTGCCTCTTGCTATTTTTTTAAAAGCTTGCCTATACCGTCAGATATAATAGAATTGATCAAAACAGTACAGAACAAGACCAATAAAACCTACACTGGAGACCTTACAGGATTTCAAAAGAAGATAATAATCAAACCGTAATGGGCATCTTAGTGAATCATATTGCCTTCAAAGTGGTTGCCTCTACCCTCAAACTTGATACTATCAAACAAAATAGAATATAGTAAAATCTGACAGAACAAGATGGGGAGAGCAATACTGGGGATCATATCAGGTTAATAGGAAAACAAAAAAGTTACTATAATATATCCCGCTATTTTTTAATTTAGTTTTTTTTCTGGACTCTTCTCTTTAGAGATCTTAGGGAGGAAATACTGAAAAGAAGGAAAATAAATCTATGAATCTATTTCGCCAGCATGTCTTTGGGGTAAAGCACTTTGCAAATAACTTAGGATATATCTTTTTTTTTGTTTTTGTTTTTGTTTTGAGAGGGAGGATTGAATTCAGGGCCATCCCACTGAGTTACGTCACCAGCTTTTTAAATTATTATCTAATATGAGATAAGGTCTTGCTAGGTTGTGAAATAACTTTTAATCCTTCTGTCTCAGCCTTCCAGTGTCATGGCCTGCAGCTTCATGCCCAGCTGTCAGTGCATGTGGAAGCCACTTATCAACTTTTTTCCTGACCCAAAGCTGCACAGAGGTGACACGGAAATAGAGTGACTTTGTCGAAGCAGACGGCCCCACCTGTTTGAACAGTACTCTGTACAGGTTACATCTCTCTGTTCCTGGCAGGGGGCTCCAGGAAGCCAGCAGACACGGAAACCGGGGCTGCTCCACCCCTGCTGTGAGTGGGTGAGGCATCTGTGAAAAACCCACACAGCTCCTGCTGTGCTACACCTCTGAATCATTACCACACTGCTACACCAAGTGCTGTGCTCACAGCTGCTCTCCTGCGAGGTTCAGGGAAATTCTGTAGGCATTTGCTACAGAAGCAGTTTCTACCCTGCAGTGAAACTGAAAGTCCAGGGTTTGCTTGAAATGGAGGCGACTGCCACACACCCATTGTGGGGAGTTGATACATGTGCATAACACACATCTTACCTCTGTTTCTATCCTCTTCCCTTTCCTGCTGTCTCTCCTCCCTCTATCTCTTGGTTGGTCCTCTTCTCACTTGCCAAAGATCTATCTCCTCATTTCGTATTATCTGTTTTTTGTTGTGCTCTTTAGTTTATTTATCCTTCAAGTTTCTCATATAGGAGAAACTATGCGTATTTAAGCTGGTGTGTCTGACTTATGTCACTCAACATTGTGGTCTCAAGGCGCATCCCTTTTCCTACAGATGACTCAGTTTATTCTCTGCCCTGGTGCTCTGTAGGCTTCAGCTGCAAAGGGGCTGCTGGGCCCCACCAGTGGCCCTGGGTCCTGCATGTGGTCAAGGGCACCTTTACCATGCTAGCTGTACCCAGAGCTCTTCCTGAAGCTGGGAAGCCAGTTTGGTGGCAGACACAGGCGCAGGAGGTTCAGAGGAATCTACTCACCCTCACAGCCTGGACCCAGGGCTCACAGGCAGGTGCTGGGGACAGACTGCAGCTGGTGACTTGGATCGGTCCACTCTGAGAGTGACTTCCCTTGGGGCTCAGCCACAGGAGATAAGCATGAAAAACCTGGCTTCATTCCTCACCTCAGGCAAGGGATTCCCTTCTGGGCCTCACTTTCCTTCTCTGTCACAATAATAATCAGTAGGAGTCTGTGGAGGACCCCTGGGCCCACTCTCCCTGAACAAAGAGCGGTCATCTCCATTTCGGCTAGACCTGGTCCTATGTCCATGTCCCGATGCGTACAGAGCTGGCTAAGCTATTTCCTTCTCCCTTCAATTGGCACTGAGCAATATGAATAGGCCTGTCTGAGGTGCTGATGCGTAGCCTTTGACACTAAGCAATGATGGTGGGCTGTTTCCTGCCCCATGGCTCCCATCAAACCATGAGTGAGCAGGGCAGGATGACAAGCCACCACTCCAGGGCTGTCACCTGGGATCTGCCTGGAGATAAAAGGCTGTGACTTCTTAGCGCAGAAAAGTTTGCACATCAGAACTGAAGCCCTGGTCCCCTAAGTGTTAAATGTCACCTGAATTGTGTTATGCAGCTTACTCTTTCTGAATATCCTTCCTTCTTCGTATTGCAGAGGGGATCTCAGGCCACATTTCCCACCGTTCTCACACTCATTCATCCTCAAGCCATTCCTACTCCACAAATTAATAAAATCCAGATTAGGTCCTGGGTTGAGGCTTTTGTTCCGATGAACCTTATCTTGGCTGGGCTTAGGACCCATGACTGTAAATATGTCTTTGTGTCTTTATTCTCACTGTGGGTTGCACTGGAAGTGGAAGATTGGAATTCCAATAACTTTTCCATGGGATTGTAAACTTCCTGGATTGAGATAAGGTCCAGAAAAAGCTCTCTATAGGAGATCTACAGGTGCCCGTGAATCACACATGAGCAGCATTCACGAGGAGCACACAGCAGGCTGAGAGCAGATGTAAAGGAGACATTGAACTAAGACTGAGCCTCATGTCTGCTGGCAGAGGTGCTGGATTTCAGGGTCACAGTGGGCAGGTGGGTGGAGGAGCCCCTGGGAGAAGGAGACTTGGATTGGCTATAGAATGAAATGGGTAGGATTTCTCCTTTCAGCACTTCTGGCTTTGGGGCCACAGTGTTCCTGACTGTGGCTGCTGTGTGCATGGCAGCTCAGGTGCCAGCCTCTGTGGCCTCTGCCCCCTGGACCACCACCTTCCCCCAGGGGTGGAACCTCAGCATGGACAGATGTCCCCTGGGGTGAGGTCTCCACAGCAGAGAACTCCTGTTCCAGATGGAGATGGTGAGGGCAGCACAGCGGCCCAAAGCAGCTGACTCTGGGCACAGCAAGACTGCAGGAGCCGCCACTATTGAGTGTGCTCATGTGCGCGTGCATGTGTGTCATGGAAAAATGTGTCTAAAAACAGGAGGAACAGAAATACTCTCACCAAAGGGAAACATCTTAAATAACACTGTTTCCATAGCCCATGATCAAGGGCTTTGAGAATTGATGAAGCTGTTGGCCCTGGGCGGCTCCCAGTGAGGTGACCTTTGCCCCCCATAACTTTCCTTGCACTCCTGTGCTCCTTGCCAAGAACTCACCAAACCGCGTTCTCCGGCTTCACCCTGCACTCTCCATGCCTTCCTGAGAGGCAGTTCCCACGATCCAGCTCTTTCAGGGAATCCTGGAATGCCAGAATCTGCTCCAAATCCTGGGAAATGATCCTGTCTGTTTTCACGGGGGCTGGCATCAAGGGCTCCTTTAACGCACATGTTCTCTCTCTCTCTCTCTCTCTCTCTCTCTCTCTGTCTCTCTCTCTCTCTCTCTCTCTCTCTCTGTCTCTCTCTCTGTCTCTGTCTCTGTCTCTCTCAGGAATTCTTCCTCTTTCTCTGAAATTCATTTTTCTGTCTCCGTCTCTCTCACTGTTTCTTTCTTGCTTTCTCTGGAATTCTGGGTCTATCTCTCTTTCTGGAATTCTGTTTCTTTATCTGGAATTCTCTGTCTTTCTCGACTGGCTCTATTTTTCTGGAATTCTGTCTCTGGAATTAATTCTTTCCTCTGGAATTAATTCTCTGTTTCTGTCTCTGGAATTCATATTTTTTTTTTCTCTCTCTCTCTGGAATTCTGCCTCTTTCTCTCTGAAATTCATCTTTTGTCTCTGTTTCTGTGCCTTTCTCTGGAATTCATTCTCTTGTTCATTCTCCGTCTCTGTCTGTGTCTGTCTGTCTGTCTGTCTGTCTGTCTGTCTTTCTCTGGAATAGATAACAGGTTTGTTGAGCAGATTTCTCAAATGGTGGCCACCCACCTGGGGCTCTTGTTAAAATGCAGATTCTGACTCACACTCTGCTTTCTTGCAAGTTCCTTTGTGACACTGACACTCCTGCTCCACAGTTGCTGAAAATCAAGGTGCCCGCAGGTAATTCTCCAAAACCTCTTCTTTTTCAGTGCCTAAAGTCAAGGCTCATCAGCAATACTTTAGAAGCAGCGGAGAGGCATTTTTAGCAATGGAAATACAGATGTCCACAGGAGAGTTTTGCTGTTCACAGCACAGGCGTCTGTCTTGCTCTCCAGGTACATCAAGACTGACGCCTTGTGGCTCGTGCTGCAGGGTTTCCTTGGGCCCAGGGCTTTATCCTCCTCAGCTCGTGTCTTTCTAAGGCTGCAGCTGAGAACAAAGTCCTTTCAGGAGCAAGAGGTGGAAGAAGGTGGGAGTAAACCTGGGAGGAGGGCAACGGCGAGCCCAGTGTTGGGGTGAGCACTCGGTGGGTGTCAGCACGTGGATGCACTGGCACAGGCAGTGGCCACCTGTGTGTGTATCATGCAGGGAAATCCCTGCAAATGGCTCCAGGGAGGCAGTGGCAGAAGACACTGCTGCAGGCTGCACCAGCTTCCCAAAGGATTTGGCAAGGGCTCACAAAAGTGGTAAGGATAACCTGAGCCCTGTGGTCCTTTATACTGGGAGATTACAGCCAGGCTTTGCCACAGCCCGAGGGTGCCATACAACGAGGCCATTGTACGGCCCGGGCATTCATATTGAAAATAAAATATCAGCTGGGTGGTCTGGAATAATGCAGGATTTCTGAGTCCAGCCAAGCATCTGTGTGGCAGGCGGGTGCACAGATTACCCCAGTGGAGTCCAGCCTCTTAAGGGTTTAGAGGGAGGGTGAGGACAGAGGAGGAGGAGAGGCCCAGTGATCAAAGCAACTCTAGGGCGAGAACTGTTTATCTGGAGCTGGGACACAATGGGGTGAGGAAAGCTGGAGTCTGTTTCCAAGATCTCCCTGAAAAGCTCTGGACTTTGGATGAAAGTGTCTCACCCAGCACTCAGGGCAACCGCAAGGTGAGGGAGGCACTGGGTGGTTATGGAGAGCTCGGGAAGCTCTGGGACCTGAGGCCACACACAGGTCTGGATCAGGATCTGGGAGGACTGGCCACCAGCTCAGCCTTGACTTGGAAAGTCTCCTTGAGACGGCCACATCAGTGCCAAGGACAGGGCCGCAGGGGTCTGCGATGGCCAACCTCCACGAGGATGCTATCCCTCTCCACATGTGGTCTCATGGGCGCTGGGCCTCTGTCTGTGAAGGCTCCGGCCCCAGGCTCCTCATGGCTGCGCTCTTCCTGCCTCCACAGTCCCAGTGCGAGGGACTCTTCAGAGAGCAGAGTCCAAGGAAGATGGAGATACAGGGGAGAGGCGGAAAAAGAGTGGGTACCCCTCCTATGGAGTCCACTGTGGATGCTCTGCCAGTGGGCAGCTGGGGGCTGCAGTGTAACACGTCTGAGCCAGAAGCTCCGACCAGGGAAGCAAAGGTGTAACTCTGCTCCAGGCCTGCACACTGGGGCCCCTGGTGTCACTCTTGGAGTGGGAAGTGCTGATGTCTGGGGCAGGAGGAAAAGGGTGTTTCTTCTTTCCAGGTGAGAAAGAGAGAGCAAGAGAGAAAGAAAGAAGAAATTGCTCTCTTTTCCTCAGGCCTCCAGAGGTTGCACCGTGCCTCCCTGCCTTGGCAGTGAGTCTTCCTCATCCAGCGGCCTATCCCATACCTCCAGAAGCACCCCGCAGGCTTCTGCAGTGCTCTAGGGGTCCTCAAACCATCACACACTGCTGCAGGCCTGAGCCCACTACAGAGCTGTGCATAGCCATTCTATAATGGTTTCTATCTAGATGTCCCCCTAAATCCTCACTGGATTACAGGCAGGACCTTTGGAAAGTGGCTGGGTTATGGGGGTGCTATAGGTCACTTGTATTAGGAGGCGGGACCTGGGTGGACCAGGCGGTCACTGTGGATGTGACCTGGAAGGTTATTTTCCTTCTCTGGTTCCTCCCTTCTTTCTCTGCTTCCTGTCCCTCATACTGGGAGCAGCTCTCTTTTGCCAGATCCCTCTGCCCTTCACCCTCCCCTGGAGTAGCTGACCATGGACTGACATGGGAGCCAAAAGAAACCCCTCCCCTCCTTCTTAGCTTGTTAGTGCTGAGTATTATCTCACAGCAAGGCGAGGAGTAACTAGGATGGATTCTCTTGCGTGAGCTGCTGAACTCAGGGCTTTGTGAGTCTCCTTGGCTCTTTTCATCTGTGTGCCAAGCAACTAAAAAAGTCTGAGCATAAGCAGTTTATGCAGGGAGGACCCTGGAGGAAGTGTGATAAGGGAGGAGAGGAAGCCAATACCAGGGCTTAATGAGGATGGAGAAGAAGGAGAGGGTCATACTTCATGGGGACGCTGCTCGGCGGGGTCCCATCCAAGGGGGAGGGGATGGAACCGCTGGTCAGACAGGGTCCCCCTACAGTCTCTCCTTGAGGCTTCCCTGGAAGGCACTGTTGGACCCCTGCAGCTCTTGTTGCCCTCCCCCTCCATGGATAACATATGCATGTCTGGGGAGCAGCGGACAATCACAGAACACAGAGGTGACCCCAGCAAATCTGATCTGTTTTTCCTTGGTGCATAGTGACTGGAAGTTGTGTTTGAGGGTATGTGAGGCTGGATACCATCAGGGCTGCGGGCTGCCCCTGTCATGCTCTGCAGCGGGTGAGCAGGATGGGACACCCCACACACACGAGCCACTGCCCCCACCCAGCAAGCCTCATCCCTCTGAGGGCTACTGTACGGGGCATTGGCCATATCTTGCAAAATAGTTACACAGAACGATGAATTCCTGCACACATTAGATTAGTTCCTCACAGCCCCAGGATTTGGAAGTTAGGGTTAGGGTTAGAATGGCTGGACACAAAGCCAGTTAATGTGGGAAGAACTTAAAATGGCCCAGTGTCTGCAAGACACAGAACAGAGCTGGCAGTGTGGGCTCCTGAGCTTCCTCTGTTCTGAAACAAAGTGTAGGCTTTGACAAATCCATGTTCTAATCCATAGGTTCTGTCTCCGACCTCAGCCAAATGCTTCTGGGTGTGTTTGCTTTTCTGCCTTTGAGATTTTTCCTGTCTTGCAGGCTAATTTGGGCCGCACCTTTGCCTGCCTTGTTCCATCCTCTGCCTAAAATCGTCTCTATTTTCCATCTCTAGTGTAGATTTTCACCAAGCCACGTTTCCCGTTTCCAGACTGAGCCACCTGCTAGGTGGGCCAGTTGATTGACACATTCATTGTTCAGAAAGCAGTACCGGGTGTGTCCTCGTGACCAGTGGGAGGGACTCAGCTACCACTGAGCGGTTCTTTTCTGCACAGTTCTGGTCTCCAAGGTTCTGTCCCTTCCATCTCCAGTGCACCACGTTTTCCTAGAAAACATAGCATCTTTCTTGCTTTCAGATGACCTCCAGTTGGAGGTGACCCACACATGTTTACCATGCCAGGTCTCCTAATTTTAATAGAGAAATTTATAGAAGCAGAACATTATTTTTTTCACGTGCATTTCAACATATTTATGAGATTCCAAAGTCAAATAAAACAAGATGCAGCCATAGAAGTGCAGCTTCTGCCCGTGACTGTCTGCTTTCTTCCTTCCCCTCTCCTGCAGGTGACCACTTGCATTTTTCTTATTTACTCTTCTACTTAGGAAAGTGTATTAAATGCAGCATGTGCCGGTGCGCCCACTGTCCTGGTAAAAGCCATGCAGCACGCAACCCTCCCCCGGCTGGTCTCTGCAGAGTGTCCTGGATGTCTCTCCAAAGGTTCTGCCGTGTTTTCTGGAGAAGCAGACTTCGTGGGGTGTGGGCAGACAGAGAAAGATTCTGCTACAACATCAGCTTGTGTGGTTATAGAATCTGCTGAGCTCCCACCTTGGCAGATCCCCTCTGAAGGCGGCAGCTAGAGAAGCAGAAAGAGCTGGTGCCACGTCTGAGTTCAGAGGCAGGAGGAAGCTGGGGTCCCAGCTCAAAGGCAGTGTCATGGTTTATGTCTGTGTCCCCCAGGCCTCATGAGTTTGCATTGTGCATTTATGATTGGTTCATTGTCTAGTGCTTGAATTGATGGTGTTAGTGCTCCACCCACAAAAGGGTGGAGCCAGGATCTGATGTAATGGCAGGAAGAAGGTGTGTCTTGCTCTTTGCTGGTTCCTGTTTGCTGTTTGCAGCCGCTATGAACTGCAGCCCAGCCATGCCTGCCTGCCTTGGAGCCAACTGAGTGTGGACTGAAACCTCCAAAAACTGTAAGAAATAAACCTTTCCTTTCCCAACTTTGGGCTTCAGGTATTTTGTCTCAGTGACGAGTAAAAAGTAACTAAGACAGGCAGTGTCAGGCAGGAGGAATTCTATCTTTGGGCAGGATCAGCCTTTAAATTCTACTTCAACTGATTATGTGAGGCCCATCCATGTAGCAGAAGGCAATCTGCTTTACTTGGGCTCTGGTTTGAGTGTTAATGCCATCCAAATCCACCCCTGCAGAGATCCTCGATGATGTGTTCATTCTGAATCAAGTATCAGGCACCCTTTGACCCATCAAGTTGACGAATAAAATCCACCATTGTAATTTCCTTTTTTAGCAACTTGGTCACATGGATGTGCCAAAGCTTATTAGCCAGGCCTCTGCCCGTGGGTATTTGCATTTCTTACAATATTTTGTTACCATACATAATAACAAATAAGCTCGCTTTCCAGGCAATCCAATTGCTCGTATTAGAGTGTTTGTGGGGTAGAGGGTAGAAGTACAGCGCTTTTCCCTTGGGCCAATGCACAACCTAATTCCAAAGTGGGTGGACTGAGACCCTCTTTGCCCCTCAGAGACTCCCAGTGTCACCCACAGGCCCAGGGGCCGCCAGCCAAGGTCAGGAAGCCACCCCATCCCTCCTGGAGGACACTTTGCAGTTGCTGCTTCTGCTGCAGAGAAAGAATTTTCAAGGCTGGCCAGCAGAAGGCTCGGGAAGGATTTACTGGGCAGAAATAAAAAAGTCCGACGTAGTGCAAGAACTAGAGGTTGGGCCCTCAAGAGAGCACAGAGAGATTGTGCCTGAAATGGGACTATTATGCATCTCTCAAGGGGTGGGAACCCTGGGGGAAGCGGTCACCCCCAGGAGGGCCTTGGCCCTGTTCTGTAGGTTTGGGCCCAGTCTGCTTTTCTTGTAGGGACGTAATTTAAACATTCTTTGGATTCTCTCAATCTGTCCTTTACTTTAGGATCAGGTGTCTGTTCTTCACTTCCTCAAATAGGCCGGATCACGGGGTCCGCATTCCTGAGGATTCCCGTGGGAGAGGTCCAGAAGGGAAGGGAGGTGGATGAGTCCCCTGGGGTCACTTCCACCGGTTTCAGGAGTTGCAGTCTTCTTGAACGTTTTAGTTGTGATTTCCTGTTTTTTTCCTGGTTACCTTTTATTTCTCCTGTCCTACCTAGCTAGGATCCTGGTTGGCCAAAGTCTGAGTTGGCACTTGGGCTTCTTGTCTGTTTGCCAGTCGTCACCCACATGAAATGTTTCTCTTGGACAGAATGACTGCTCCCGGCCCGAGAACTGCAGCCAGTTGTGAATCCTGAATCTGGGTTGATGCCATGCTGACTGGAGTCTCCCAGCTGGGCACAGGAACTGTCCTGTGTCCTAAGCAGTGGTGCCAGGGGATGGGACTCGACAAGAGTGACTGATGTGCACCCAGACACAGCCTGTAAGGACAAAGTGCGTGGTCTTAGAAGCAGAGAGCCAGCGTTGCCGCATTCCAGGTCACATTCCCACAGCGTCCAGTCTGTAGGGTGGGCTGGTGCCTAAGAGCCTAAGAGCCATGTCCTTTAGCTTCCCTACAGTCTCTGCGATCCTCCAGATGGCCCCCCAACTAGCAGCACAACCTGACAGACACTGGGGTGCTTGCTATGTTAAGGTAGCCCCAAAACAAGTTCCTAATCCTTCTTCCCACCAGATGGCTGAGCCCAGGTGTGGGCTGTTTGCCACAGTCATGACCCACCAGATGTCACCAAGGCATCACTGGTGTGGGCTCTGGTGCCACAGACAGTCCCTGTACTCATTAACAGGTGGGTTCTTATTTGTGACAGAGTAAGGGACAGCCTTCCCCGCTGCCGGGTCACAGGTGACTGGCACAGTAAATGAGAAAAACTTTCCAAGTGGTTTTTAAACATCATGTGCATGGACAGGCCTGAGGAGCATCCTGAAGCTGAGGCGAGGACCCTAACCCACCTAGCCATGGAGCAGGCCGGCCCTGCTCATCAGGGAGGAGGAAGTCGCAGGGTCCATGATGAGGGACTCAGGGAAGGTGTGTTATTAGGCAGAAGTGTAAGTACACAGTTGAACAATGCAACTGTGAGAGGGTCACTTATTTTCTAGAATGGAGATCATTTCTGCTTCTCTTGGGGTGATGGAAATCCTAGGAAAACAGGGACCACACCAGAGGAGCTCTGGCCCATTTTCCAGATATGGGTCTAGTTTGTTTTTTTTTTTAAATATGTAATTAAACCTGTAAACAATGATGTGCCCTCTCTACCTGCTCAAGGCTCTTAGGATCAGGGTGCACTGTTTATATTCTCAGTTCAGCCAGGTCACAGGGTTCGGCCTTCCTGAGAAATTCGGGTGGGAGAGGTCTAAGAGGCAAGAACCTAAACAGAACCAAAAGGGGCTGATGTGGTGGCCTGGGGTCACTTCCTCCAGTCCTGGAAGCTGCAGTCTCCTAAAAAATTCAGTTAGGGTTTGTTTCCTCATCCCTGTGCTACCTCACTCGGCTTCTGGCAGCCAGCTCCGACCCCGCTGAACCCAGCCCCGACACAGGGACTATGAGCCCAGACAGTGTCCCGTCTCCCAGGCCACCGGCCCTCGGGAGCGGTTATATTTAGGAACAGAACCCACAGGGGCGTGGAGGAGGAGCGCTGTCTGCCTTCTGGAGGTGGAGTCACAGTTTTTCACAGGAAAGCTTGGCTTAAAGGGAAGAAATGATTTCTCTTTGCAGAATTTAGGGTAAGTCCTGCCATGGTCAGGGATGGGCAGCCAGCGTCTCTTCTCCATGAGCCAACGCAGAGGCATCTGTCGCGAGCGGCTCAGTCCCCAAAAGCCCACTGAGGGCTGCATGGCCTGGTCACAACTCCAGACTTCTGACTTTTGGTGCTGGTGACCACAGGCACTTAGATCAACACCAGTTCTACTGGCTGACCCTAAACAAGCGCATATTAGCCCATAGCCCTTATTTAGGATTGCTGAGTTTATTCTATGTTAGGCTTCGCTTTTCGAGTCACGCACATCTCCCTGATGTAAATGCTGTTCACATAGGAGTTTGCGCTGACGCATGAAGGATGATGACATCTCCAAATTCAGCTGCACAGGGCTCGGATGTAGGAGGATCTGAAACATACGCAGTTACAAGACGCCGTCGTAGTGTCACGAGGAGTGCAAAGGTCAGCGTGCTTCAGGACAGCTTTACAGGGAGACGTCATAGATGTCATGTGGCATCTGGCACAGTAATGACGTCAAACTGCTGATGACGCACGGCTGACGTCACTGCTCATCTGCAAAGCGCCTGGTGCTCTCGCCCCATATTTCCCAAGCCGCGGGGAGAGTGTTATCTACAGCCACGCCGTCCCCTGCCCGTTTCCTGGAGGTTGTGAGCAGTGGTCATGCACACGGCCCAGCTGCTCACACCCTTCCCTGGCTCTTGAATACCTCCTGATGCCCACATTCCTTCCCCACTGTTCCCAGAAGTCGCTGAGGCTTCCCTCATAAGCTTGCTTACGACAGTCGACTTCACTAGTTGGACAGGGCCTGTTATTCATTGCTTCTTCCTTTCTTTGAGATCATAGACAAGCTCTCTGGAGCCTTTGAAGCCACCTTGGGACCATGAGAAGAAAAAGGAAACAGATGGAGTCTGAGTCTTTGAAGCTGCTAGAGTGGCTCAGGAGATCTGACTTCCTGACTTCTCCATGAGAAAATAAAGCCCTAATATGTTTAAGCCACAAGGTCCAATCTAGAAAGATAAGGTTAGGTGTCCAAATGGATACAACTTCAGGCAGTCAAACTTCTAGTAATGTCTTTGTCATATTGTCTTCAAAATTTTACAGATTTTTCATTTTATTATCTTCCATAATATGAGCCAATTAATACCTCTTTCTATTAAAAAGATATTTTATATTAGAAGCAGGAATACTATAATCTCCTCTCTCTCTCTCTCTCTCTCTCTCTCTGTCTCTCTCTCTCTCTCTCTCTCTCTCTCTCTCTCTCTCTCTCTCTCTCTCTCTCTCTCTCGTCCTAGGGATTGAACTCAGTGTCTTTGTGCTAAGCCCTTTTTATTTCATTTCTCTAATTTTTGAGACAAGGTTGTAAGTCACTAAGTAGCCCAGACTCGGCTTGAATTTGTGACCCTCCTGCCTCAGCCTCCCAGAGTGGACCACCGCATGCAGCTCTTCCTTTCCTTTTTAATCCCTCTTGAATTTGCTGAGTCCTAATGTCATGCATACAACAAATGCTCAGTAAACCCTTGGAAATTGGTGAGTTGTTCAATCTTCCTCCTGAACCGATACCTTCACATGACAGATTATAAGCCAATTAAATATGCATGGTACTTTCAAAAGAGCTGCAAGCCCATTTGTCAAGCACAAATGTCAAATTTGGTGAATTAACTGCCTTGGGTTGAAAGTCAAGTTTCAGAAGTGAGAATTTTGCCTCTTAAACTGTTGATAGTGGTTTTTGCTGAGAAACCAGTGGTATTTGGGAGTTTGAGGGCTGTCAGCGTAAGGGTCTCACCCTGGGACCTTGCTTCGTGCCCCACTGAGTGTCCTCCAAGCTTCTTCTCCCGTAAGTGAGAGCCTGGCTCGTGCCTGCCTTGGGCACCTCAGCATCCACCTGAAGAAGCTGAATGTGAGGTAGAACTGGGGTCACTTCGAGGGGTGAAGGGTGCTGGTGAGCTTCCAGGAGTCTGAGTGAGGAGGGGACCCTCGGGGTGTCCCCAGTATGAGCTGGGGATGACAGCAGGTGTGGCACAGGGCACCGCTGCCCCCTCATGCAGCTGGCCTTTCTCCTAGGATGTGCTGCCCTGGAGCCTGACTGGGAGCCAGGGACGCTCCTGGGGCAGGGGACACACGTCACCTGGCTGACGCTAGAGGAGCTGCTCAGTGAGGACGTCCCCTGGGGACCCCTGAATGGATGAGGGGCAGAGCTTTCACCTCACCCTGCCTTTATGTGGGTAGAGCTGCCCCCGAGTGCCACTTGGGGCAGTGTGGGGCTCAGTCCAGCTCCCTGCTGAAGTTCCCCGCCATGAGCCTGAGCTGCATCTCCCAGGTTCCAGGAGGCTATTTCCTTTTGCCACCTAGAAAAGAAATTCAAGGAGCCAGGTGTGGTGGAGCTCAACTTTCAGCCCAGCCCTCGGGAGGCCAAGGCAGGAGGAGATGCAGTCAGCTTTCTGTTGCTGTAATGATTTAGGCAAGAAAAGTTTACCAGGCTCATGGTTTGGGGGGATTCAATCCATGGTCTATTGGCTCTGTTGCTTTGGCCATGGTGAGGCAGATGGTGAGTGTATGTGTTAGAGCAGAGCTGCTCACATCATGGTGGTTGGGAAGGAGAGGGAGAGAGACACACAGACACACAGACACAGAGACTGAGAGAGAAGGGTGGGAAGAAGGGAGGAGAGGAGAAGAGATAGGGATGGGGAGAGGGTCCTGGGACCCCTCAGGTCCTTGCCCCAAACTCCTTCCTTCTACCCACACAGGCCCAGGGCCTACAGCGCCCATCAACTCCCAGCTGTACTGCAGGTCAGAGCCCAGACCTTGGCACAGTGATGTCAGATCCAAATGGCAACAGAGAAGGAAGTGAGTTAGAAAAGAAAATTGGAAATTGAAGGTCCATCTAAAAACACCATCTTTCTCTTCCTTTCTTAGACACTTGCTGAAACCCCCTACTTAGATAGGCTCAAGCTAAAGATCAAGTGGGAGTCCCAGGAAGACGGTGATCCCAAGTTCCTGGTGGCCTGGGGTGGGGCCTCCGCTGGGGACAGGGCTGTGGGTGGCCTTGTGTACCAGTCCCTCCCGCACCCAGGGAAATGGGGCAGGGTGAGCCCATGAAGGAACGTGGGTCACACTGACGTGTGTGGAGGAACATGGGAGCCGTGGAAAACTGAGGGGTTTCTGGGGATCACCACAAAGCGCTTGGAGTGGCAGGCAGCCTCCAGTCCAAACCCCCCAGCTGGGACTGTAAAGCAAAGTAGGGGGTGTGGTGTGTGTGTGTGTGTGTGTGTGTGTGTGTGGTACTAGGGGCTGAACGCGGTGCCTTCATGCTGAGCAACTCCCCAGTCCTCCTTATGCATTTATTTTCATTTTTATTTGTGACAGAATCTTGCTAAGTCACCAAGTTGCCCAGGCTGGGCTTGATCTTGTGACCCTCCAGCTTCAGCTTCCTAGCGTGCAGGCAAGTGCCACCATTCCTGGCTTAGTTTCTCAGCAGCGGTTTCAGGGCCTGTTCCCTGCTGCGTCCGCGTGGAGGAGGCTGTGTGCAGGTGGACACTGGGAGCGCTGAGCTGAAGAAGCTTGGCAGCCCAGGTCCTCGGCCCTGATCCAGGCCTGCGGCGAGGTCGGCTCCTCTCTGGCGTCCTCTGCTGGAAACAATGCGGAACTGTATGTTGCTGATGAGGCGGGAAGGCTGTTCTAGGGTTTGATTGTTTCAGCTGGGGCCTGGGGTGCTACTACAGAGGAGGCCTCAGCAACAGCGCAGCAGGCACCCTGGGGTAACCGGGGACCGAGGGGCAGCCTGGAAGCGGTTCTGCTGGGGTGGCAGCCGGAAGTGGCCCTTGAGCTTGCTGGTGCTCCGCCTGTGATCCAGGATGCTATGGACTGGAAAGGAAGATGGTGAGGGACAATGATGATTCTGGATGTTATAAGACAGGGTCTCACTCTGTAGCCTGAGCTGGCCTCAGACTCGTGATGCTCCTCCTGTCTCAGCCTCCTGAGTGCTGGAATGAAAGGTGTGCCCTGCCATGCCTGGCTCACTCCCTGTATCTTTTAAAAGTGCTATTGAGCTGTGTGCAGGACAGGAGTCATCCGTGGGCAGTGGAGGGAGCTCCTCCGATTGCCCTGGCAGAGGCATCTTCAGTCCATCCCTGCCCTCCTGACCATAATGGGGCTACCTGACCTGTGTGCAGTGGCTTCCTGTGTGATATCTGTTCCCTGGGGACTTGGTTACCCCCGGTGCTGAACAGGTCTGTGGTGACCAAAGGTTGCTGTGACTGCTGAGCCACCTGTGGCTGTGCAGCAAGGGCAGGAAGGGTCACAGTGTCATGTATGCACTCTGACATGTGCCAGGAGTAGAGGGGACCCCAGGGCATGGCCAGTCCCCTCGACGCAGTGCCAGGAGGAGCTGGGAACGAGTGTGTGTGGTGCCGAGGGGGCTACAGTAGGGGTCTAGGGCATCCCTGGGGAGCTGTGGCCTCTGGGCAAGGACCCCTGGGTGACACAGCCACACCTGGCACAGCCATGACAGGTAGGGTGGCCAGGAGGCCATGGGGGAGGGGAATCCATGCTGGGGCTGCTGGACACCTGGCATCTTCCCAGCATGTGGCCTCCAGTCTTGGGCCAGGTCTCCTTCTGGCTGAAGCTGTCCTGCATCTGCTTGTTGCAGGGTTGGGGAATAGGGTCTGGCGTGGTAGTCTTGGCCCGCAGGACAGATGTGGCCTCTTTTATTTTTTGAGATGGGGTCTTGCTGTTTCCCAGGCTGGTGTGGCACTTTTGTGCTAAGGGGGTCCTTTCGTCTCAGACTCCTGAGTAACGGGACCACGGGGCCACCAAGCCAGGCTCCGATGTGTATTTCCAGAGCTGCAGTGGCCTGCCCCACAGGAGTGGGCGGAGCTCCAGGCTCCTTGGGCTGGAAGGGGCTGAGGCTTTTAGCACTTGCATCAGCCAATGGGAGAGTTCAGCAGCTGAACCAAGGAACTGCTGCCCCGAGGACCTGTAGACATAGGGTGTCGCAACCCGGTCCTATTTGCGCTTAGTTTTAAGCACGCTGTTCCCGGGAGAATCTCAGAGGCTGACTATCCACTGAAGTAGCTCTTGTGCTTTCTCTCTGCCTAGGTGGGATAAATCAGGACCCTATGATCCGTCCTGTGTCTCCCAGTGTTGCCAAGCCATTTGGGCACAGTGCCCGCCAACACCATGCATGCTTTTCCTGTCCCTTCCCTCTCCTCTTTCGACCCCTTAGTCTGCTTTGTATTCCTGTCCTAAAGGGCTGGTGACAAAGAGTAGAGTCAAGGCTAAGAGGGGTGGACACAGTCGCCCTGTGACCCATTGTGTAGAACTTCGAGTGTGACAGCTAATGAGCGCCCCAGCTTTGGGAACCCCGAAATGGCTTTTCAGCCGTGTTGGCTGTGTGCTGACCACGTGCACGTATGGATGTCCCTGGGGTGGTCCCTGTTCGTGTCGCAGCACTGCGCTCCTAAACCTGTTGCCTGTCACCCGTGACCTGTCACCTGGAGACAGTTCCCTGTTAAATGCTGATTTGCACGGATAAAATGAATGACTGCGCCCCTGCAGAAGGATAAGGTCAGACACGCACCTCACATTTACCTGCTCAGCTTAAACCATGATTACGGGACAATCAAACCGCGATCAGCGAAGGAGTTAATGACCCCAATGAGACTGGTGACACTTGTGGAGTTACTGTCAGTGTAGCTCCCCGGCTGTCATTTCTGCTTTGTCTTGAGTTTGCACCGTGCCTTGGGAACTTGCATCCACCTCTGGGCTTAGTACGAGCAACCTCAGCATCCCAGGAGCTGTTTGATGGTGAAGGAAGAAAGTCATCACAGGATTTTGGAACGATGGAGGCTCAACCGAGGCTGCACGAGAGGGACAGCTGAGGCCAGCAGGTGGCAGTGTGGACCAGAGAATGCAAAGGCTTGGGCTGGGGCTCACACCGCTGTCTGCGGGGACCAGCGGCCCTTGGTGGCTTCTTTGCCTGCAGGCTCTCTTGGGGACTCAGTGGCCAGTGCAGCACCTCGAGGCTGCACCCTGGGGTGGTTCCCTGCAGGTGCTGACCATCCTCGGTCTTTTTAGCATATGCATCTTGGCAAAGTAGCTTTCTCAAAGTAGAACGCTCGGGAGTTTTCCCCGGGACAGCCTGACCGACCCCGCTGCATGTCCTAAGACAAAGGTGTCAACACAAGCACTGGGAACAGAAGTGATGCCAGCTGTGGCCATGTTTGCCCCGCTGTAGATGGAAATATGGTCCTTGAGCTCAGCATTCTTTATTTGCACAGAGCTGAACAGTGAAGATGGAACTTATTCTTGTCTTCCTTTCTTCTTTCCTTGTTTGTTCTTTCTGGTTCTTACTTCCACAGCTACTGAAAACTGGAGCAACACTGCCTCAGGACACTGTAAATGCCATAGTTTTGTGACACCATTGCTGAACCTCTTATTTAATTTAACCTCTGTGCCCCGCCGTCTGCATGGCTGCAATGGTCGGGGTGGTTTATAGCAAGGTGGTTTCTTGTGCACCCCTGCAGGTGCTCAGTATGCTGAGAGACTGACTCCTCACCCTGGATCCGCCAGCAGGGTCATCCTACATCCTGAGAGTGGGTGGTGCCGAGGGTCTGGGGTCCAAGAACTCCTTTCTTGCTTGCAAATCATGTGCGTCTTTCCCCTCCGTATCCAAGGACCCCATGGCAGTCAGCAGGGGATGTCACAGCCCTCTGCTGTCCCCAGCAGCTTCTCTCAAGATGGGGGACAAGTACTGGGTTGCCTGAGGGTCCTGCATAGATGGCAGGAGTTCTTTCCTGGGTCCAGAGGACATGAATTGGGTATTGTGGCACAGCCTGTGTGTCTGTCCAGGTACACTCTGTGGGGATACTGCTTGGGACGTGATTATTCATGTGTGCCAGGGAGAAAGGAAAGACTGAGGTCGGCATGGAGGATGAGGAGGAGGAGAAAGAGGAGAAGGTGGAGGAAGAGGAGGAGGACGAGGAGAATAGAAGGAGGAGGAACAGGAGGAGAGTGAGTCATCCCCATAACATGAGGGAAACTCCTGCCTGGATCCGGCAGGTTCGGTAAACTGGCAGGGCAGCTAACCTCCACCACCTTCCATCCACACTGGCAGCTGTACTGGAAGGGTGCTTCCAGGAGTTTCTCAGATGGAACTCGAGGGATGGGGCTTCTGTTCAGTGGGTGACTTTAGGGGTTCCCAGGCCTTTGTGGGGGTTCAAGCTGCAAGGGAAGCAGGAGAAGCGCTTGGTTCATGCTTCCATCCCCAGAAGCCGGGAAGAAGCAGGGGCCTGGAGTGGGTGGGGTGAGTCACTAGAGAGCCCCCAGCCATGCTGGGCGTGGAGGAGCTGTGGGAAAGTCCTGGCTTTTCGGGGACGGTGGTGGAGCCTGGGGATCCAGGAAGGAGATGATGTACTTACCTACTATGTGACTGCCATGTCCAGGAGCCCTGAGGGCAGGACCAGGGGGTTTAGCTGATTCCGTTTTTCAGTTCAATGCCCTGGTGATTTCCAGAGCTTTAGCTCTGAACAGCTAGAAATGCTGTAGCACTACGTGATTTTTAATGTAAGATTCCTTGGCAGTTGGCTGCCCTGGTCTTTGATAGGTGACAGCTGACATTTGTACTCAGTGACCTGCCAAGCACAGAGAGGAAGGAATGAGGGGGTGTGGCCCCCTCTCTGCCCAGGGACTCCCCCACCCTACCAATACCTTCCCTCCCTGCCCCTCACCCCTCAATGGCTGTCTCTGTTACCTGCTTCTTGCCTTCTCTCCAAAGAAGCCAAACTCCTGTGTGGCTTGACAAAGACTCAAACTGGTCCTCTGAGAGTGGATTCCAAAGGTTTATATAGGAGTCTTCAGACTCTCTCCAGTTCACAGAAACAAATCCAAAACCAGCGCCTTCTCACTGAAGCCACAGATGGCTTTGTCACATAAATGCACACACTTATCTCCAGGTAAAAGCATATTTTTAGCAGCTACCTTCTCTTCTGGGTGACATCATGTTGATATTGACTGTAACTTCTTTGAACATTATTGGATTGATTTAAAATATTTTCTTGATTTGCTTAAAGAGGAATTCAGAGCTCTTTGCATTTTATTAGAACTGCTGTGTGTGCCTTTTACAATGTCTGGTTTGTCAGGGGAACCCATTAGGTTCTCACAGTGGCATGCGGGGAAGGAAAGCTAATTTGCTGAAGGACATTGAGGAGGGGGGCTTTGTGACCATCTCTGGGTAGGTGGCGTCACGTGCTGGAGTAATAGAGCGGAGATATTGCACATACCCCGGAGGGTGTTAGCATGGCTTATCTTAGTGTTGCTTATCTATGAATTCCGTCTCTTGACATAGATGGATGCAGGAACGGGGGCCGGAGTAGCCCAGGAGATGGAACTTGGAAGTCCAGGTGTTGGAGGGTTGAGATAGACCCAGGATGGCCATGACAGGAAGCCCATCTGGCCAGCTAAAGGCGGCTCTAGGCAACTAGCAGTTGCCCAGGCAACCATAGGGTTGGAGGAGTCCAACAAGAGGTGACAGTGGCCCCAGACTGTTAGACTGCTGGACACACAGAGTGAGACATAGAACCTGCCACAGAGGTAGGTACTTCACAGAGACCCAAGCAGGTGGTCGGCCTTAGGGACATCTGTCAGCACTGGGGACAGGACCCTGGGCCATGTGAAGGGTACACCCAGACAGTGTTCCGGGACCCAGAAGATCGTGCTGGGGGAATCTGTCTAGGAGGGGGGAGCAGAGGAGGGAGGAGGGCAGCTGAGGCAGGAGCAGGCTCCATGGCAGCAGAGCCTCTGGGATGCAGGGCCTGAGAGGCAGGAGGTGGTAAGGGCCCGCTTAGCAGCTGCTGAGTTCCTGCCCGGGAAGGCCTTGCTGTATCCACCGGACACCGGAAGTGGAGCCCTTTCAAGCTGGGCTGAGCTGCAGGTTAGCGGGTAGAAAGCAGACAGGGGTGTCGCAGTGAGTGTTGAGGGCGTGTGGGGTGCACGACTGTGAGTGTGTACCCGTGTGCACACACAGGCCACCCCCATCCGGGGGGCTGGAGGATGGAGAGTTGGCTCAAAGCAATAACCCGGTCCCCGACATCTGTCATCAGGGGACTGGGTCCCACTTTCATTTTCTCAGCAGGCGCCTCCTGCATTTAATTTCCACCTGTCAGATGGGCAAGCCGATAGGTGAGCTGTGACACAGCCAAGTCCCGCCTGCCACCAGGCTCTGGGAATGGTGTTTGTTCTGCTGGAGCCTCCGCCTGGGTGTTCAGACCACCCAGACAGGGGGCTCAGCCATCCAAGGGCCAGGGCTGGAGAACAGGTCAGAACTCTGAGAGACCTCAGCCTCAGGACTGGCCCTGCCGAGGCATCCCTGAAGTGGCCCTGTGTGGAGGGGACCCGGTTCCCCTGTCCCCCTCAGGACTTCTCCTGCCAGGGCTGCTGCAGCTGGGGAGCAACCCTGCTAATCTGGCGACTTCGCATAAACAGCTGCTCGGGTGTGGACATCAGCGGGTCTGGGGCAATGAATGGCCTCTCAGTGCCCCACACAGAACTGTTCTTCTTTTGTGCCTTTGTCTTCAGCTCTCTGTTGTGTACACATCTGGAGGGCCGAGCCTGGGTCCAGGAAGAATACATCTTATATCCCTGCAAAGAGGCGGATGGTGTGTGGGCCATACCAGCACAGGAGCTGGACGGCCCTGTGCAGGGTGCGCTGGAGACTCTTTGGGCTCTGAAGCACTTTTTTCCCTTGCCAAACATCTGTGAGGACTGAGCTGTGTGTGCCAACTCCAGATTCCCTTTCTGATCTGCCCCAGCATGTTTGTTCCCCAGCAGGACTGTAAAGAGACAAGCTACGCCACCTAATGGGTGACACCGCTTCCTCAGATCTGCCTAAGCTGCATTTCTCCCCCAGTGTTCCAGGCTACCACCCAGCCAAGCTTACTTCCCTGGTTGGAAGACTTTCTGTTATGGCTGTTCCTGTGCTGTCTGGAATCAGGGGATTTAGTGACGCTGTGACCTGGTCCACACTCTGTGCCACAGGGGAAGGAGGGTTTAGTCTTTTCAAGCGCCCGAAGCAGTGTGCATTGTGGCCTTGTGTGTGGCCGATGCTGGATCTCGTGTCTTGCTCTTTCTGTCTCTGTATCCCTGGCCATATTTTCATTTCATTCAGCCACTTTGCACAGATCCAGATCTTGTGTGAAAGTATCAGGAAAAATTGATGCTCTGCAAATGGATTTACTCTGACCACAATCCAGTGATGGATTCATATCAAGCTTCTGCTGGGTGCCAGGCACTGTTTTAGGTGCTAGGGACAGAGTGGGGATGATGACAAAGGCCTGCCTGCTTATGAGGGACATCAGTGTCAGGTGGTGAGACGGCAAGCAAACAAGGGTTCGTGAAGGAAACAAACAGAGTAAAAGCAAAGAGCAGATTAAAACACAGATAACAGAAAGTAGGGAGCTAGATCACTGTCTCTGGGAAGGAGATGGAGAGATGGAGGGAGGGGATGAAAAAGGTAATGAAGAAGGTTATATACATGTACCAACACCACAAAGAAAGTAAACATTATGTACTAATAAACTAAAACTTCAACATCAGGGAAAAAAGGCAGCCGTGGTGGCACACACCTATAATCTTTTGGGAGACTGAGGCAGGAGGATCGCCACAAGGTTCTGGCCACTGTGGGCTTCATCTGAGTTCAAGGACAGCCTGAACTATGTAGTGGGAGCCTGTCTCAAAAACAAACAAGTGAAAATCAGAAATAAAAAGGCATCTACCACGATCTGTTAAGTGAAACAGCAGCAGGTTACACTAAATACCGTACAGCCAGTACCACCTTTTTCTTTTAAAAAATGCATTAGAGGTATCAAGAAATGGTCTCAAATGGTGATCACTTAACTTTTTAAATCTGGCTCTGCAGACGAGACACTGAGCACGTTTCCTTTCTGCTTAGAGTATTGTTAAACGTGCTCTGTTAGGTTTCTAAGAGAGAGAGATGGAGATGGCTGTAAGTGTGTGAGGGTTGAAGACACGCAGCATCAGCTTGATTGTAGCAATCATTCTCAGTGCAGGGGCGTCTCAAAGAGTGACGTCCACCTGGAATATACAGATTGTATTTGTCAGTTAAATTCAGCTTCAAAGACAGCAGAAATAAGAAGGAACAAAACAGATTGGGGAAGCTGTCATGGGGTCTGGAGTTGCCCCAGTGGCTCTGAGAAGCAGCTGTCAGATGGGTTGGGGGGGCTGCACCCAGAGACGAGGAAGACGGGTTTTCATCTCATCTTGAGAGCCTTAAAACGGATAGAAAGCCTAGCTGAGCTTTCTGCTGCAGGAAGCCCCAGGGAGAGGACAAACACTGGTTCCTTGAGGTGGGTGAGGGGCTGGGGCAGGTGGCCACAGGACCCCATCCCCCAGGAGTGGCATTGTCCTCCAACCCCTCACACTGCAGCCCCAGCACTCCCACAGACGTGCAGCCAGGACAGCACCAGACCCAGTGGCAGTAATGCCTTCCTGGAGAAAGGACCACAGTAAGTAGATTTCTATTGAAACCAGCAAAATATGCTGCAGCCGATGACAGGATTCCTAGGAATCACTGTCAACAGCAGCAGCAGAAAAGGGTCTCAGAGTCAGAGCTGAGACCACTGGACACACAGAGATGGCGTTCTGGGCCGCTTACGAGAAGCCGGCAGAACAGTTTGTTAGAAGTCAAGGTTCTGCTGCCAGGGCATCTACTCTCAGTTAAAGTTTCTGATTCATTTTTTTTTTTTTAAACCAAAGACTTGCATGAACGTAATAAAAATCAAGTATTTGTTCTAAGTCCAAGCAGAGTGATGTCCACCAGAGCCGTTTTGAACAATGGTAGGGTAATTCTTAGGTGATGGTCATCGGCACCTGCACTGTCTCCTATGCATCCTGTGTGTGGTGTCACCCATGCTCCTAGCATGACTCTTTCTTTTCATCATGAACCTAGGGAACCAAACCAGGTGTTTTTACCCTTGACCTTTGTCCCTTTGCTTCTTGGATGGGGAAAAAAAGAAAGAAAGAAAGAAAGAAAATGTGCAGTTTTCAAGTCTCCAGTAAGTCAGGTGGGTTGAGTGCAGAAGAGCAGGGAGGCTTAGGGTGTCCCCTGCCTGGAGCGGGTTGAAGGGTACATGGAGTGGGGCCACTCAGACAGGAATGCTCAGGAGGAAAGACGACACTCAAACCAGCAAGCCACCCACTGCTGGCTCTTCCTCCGAGAGCAGCTATTAAGACAGCAAGAGCATCCCAAGACAGACCTCTGTGCCAGGGTGAACTCTGGCTCCCAGTCTGGAGGAGACATCCTGCTCAGAAGAGGGGCAGCACTATCAGAAGCAGCAGAGGAATTCGGGGAAACTAGGCTCGGGGAGAGGCCTGCTGGAGAGCCACTTGGTCTGGAAATGCTCCCTAGTGGTAAGTGCTTCCAGCCATAGCTTGTGTCTGCCTTGGTCAGGGAGGCCAAGGCTTGGAAAGGACTCAGATAAGACTGGTGTGGAAGCGAGGAGGAGGGCCATACTGTGGGGGTCTCAGAGACTGTGTAGATGTTGGAGTTCAGTTCTTTGACAACAGAAGCTTCCTGGGGTTTGGAGCGGAACCTGGCTAATCCCGGAGGAACAGCGTCAAGTTAACCTGTGGCTTTGGGCTGTCCAGGTGCAAAAGGGGAAGGACTAAAGCAAGACGGCCCACTGGGAGGCATTTTTCATGCACTGAGCCTAAATCTCTCTCCAACTTTGCCCCTGCAGGAGGACTGGGGGAACAGAAACTCTTGGGCACCAGAAGGGTTGCTTAGGAAACAATGTGTACATTGACTCTTCAAAGTAAAGCCATGTAGGGTTTACCTGAATTCCTGTTGCAGCCAAAATGTATGTGAAATGAACCCAAAGAACCCCGTAACTTTGTTCAGCATTTACATGAAAATGGTCTCCAAGAAAATACATTGATAAGACTGTGTAATACCCCAAATTTAGGCTTATAAATGATGCTGAAGTGCATTTAAACTATGTTTGAAATTGTAAGCTTTTTTATACTTTTATCATCAAATTAGAGATGCAGTTGAGTGAGACAATATCTCAACCAGACAAAGCAGGTTTTCCTGCTAAGATCCTGTGGGTAAACATGGAGGGGAACTCTTGAAACTCACTGTCGGATTTTTTTGAACAACTATACTGTACTTGTCTTCCAATGTTTTGTGGTCATAAGTATGCTGGTTGCTTGGTGATCTGATGTGCCTGCTCCTAAAAACTTGGCAAGCAATAAAGAGAAGAGAAAGCCTGTGTCTTTGAGCTCTGTTGATACCTTTTTGGAACACTGGTCCTTTCCACCTTCCTTCACATCCAAGCAAGGTACGTAATGCCCAGGCCCAAGCTTTTAACTTCTATTTTCTGGTCTTGATTGATGATCTGAAATACATTCTTTTGTTACCTCCACAGCCACCTGAGTAGGAAAGCCAGCGTCCCTCATCAGTGTTTCCTGACTAGATCCCGAGGTTGGTGCTCGTCGCCCTGGGTCCAGCAGGGGGCGCACATCTTCTGGGGTGCTCTGTGCCTGAGTTACCTGTTTACCCAGCAAAGAGCGGGAATCACCGATGACGGATCCTATGCCAGGCTCACCGTGAAGTGCGGTGGAAACGGCGACGGCCTCCTGCCCTATTTTTAATGGTTCAAAGTTAGATCTTGGATGCGCTTGTAAAATACGCAGTGCAAACTGAGGGGGCTGTCCAGCTGCAGTATTGATTGGAAAAGTCACTAAAGCCTCACTGGCCTCACAAGCTATGCTGAGCATTAGGAATTGGAAGGTTTCATGCGTAAAAGCAATGAAAGCCTTTGAAAGGTTTTCATCCTAAGGCTGAGATGGACCTGTTGGAGATGTGAGGAGCTCTCTGGCTGGGAGTGGAAGCTCAGATTGTATGCAGGACGAAGGAAAGAGGATGAGCAATGATGGGCTGATGTCAGACATACATAGGCAGGATGTTGGTGGCGTGAACTGAGAGTGGTTTGGTGAGATGCAAGTGATCACCACAGCGCAGGCCCGGCATGCATGTCCTTCCTGCCAGGGTGCTGGGCACCAGTGTGAGGACTGGAAGCCGCGTGGGTTCTGTACCTATCTGAGGGATATACTCTATTTGTCATACGGTGACTGTCCCAAGTGTTGGTCCTAAAGGAGCATTTCATTCCCAAGTATGCTCAGTGCCCAGCCTCCCTGCACTCCGGCTGCCTCACGACTCATGGGATCCAAAGCCAGCACAGTGGGAGCTCCAGCCAGCTGCCTGCAGTGAGATGGCAGCTGTTATGGAAGCAAACTGTGTTTCACAGGCACAAGAGAACTTCAGAATCACCGCTTGGTGAATTTCCATCGTGTGCAGAGGCACAGTGAGACAGAGACAGCTCAGTGCCTGGAAGTGGGATGTGGTCAGAATCCCCACACAGAAGCAGCTGCCTGGCTGCAAATGGCGGGAGTGTATGGGAGACCTGGAGCCACATGTTGGGGATGCCCGCAGAGGATGGAGGAAGCAACAGGGCCTTTATTTCTAAAAATTGTAAGACCTTCCTGGATGTGGTGATATGTACCAGTCTCCCAGCATTCTGGGAGGTTGAGGCAGGAAGAGTGCAAGGTTGAGCCCTGCCTGAGCAACTTAGCAATTTAGTGAGAAGCTGTACTGAAATAAAACATAAAAAATGGGCTGGGGATGTAGCTCACAGTGAAGGGACCTGGGGTCAGTCTCCCATACTGGGGACACAAGCACACACACACAGACACACGCACACACACAAACACATGTATGCACACAAGGTATGTTAAACAGTGCTGTGAGCAGGTGCTTTGAAAACATGGGAGGCTAACTTCCTGGGTTATGGGCAAAGGAGAACATTTCCTAAAAATATGCATTCTTGACAATGGGGTGAGAGCTTAGATCATGGAAGATAATTTAGTCATCTCCCTTCACTTCTGCTTAACTGTCTCCTTTGAGAGGAGTCGGCTGCATTTGTTACCATGAAGCACACCAGCAGGGGGCACACAAGCACAGAGTCATGAGGAAGAGGACTGCTGAGAACCTTTCTACCACTGGCCACAGATGTCTTCCTGCCTCTGAGATGCAGGCCGGGATAGAAGGATGGTGGCCTCAGGCTGTCCGTGGACTGAAGAGGGATGCAGAATCCTAAAGCAGCATGACTGCTGCTTTACCATTGAAATGGAAGGCAATTATATAGCATCTCCTTATTGTCTTATTCACATCTCTTAATTGAAATCAACTAAAGCTTTCACAACTATTATTTTGATAATTGAAGAGAGCAATGATTTAAAAAAAACAAAGTCATTAAGGCTGTCAGCAGCCTCAAATAGCACATATTTGGGAGAAAGAGTAAAATAATTGAAAATACTGCATTTCTTTCTGAAAACTCGAAAAGGCTATGAAAGGTATAAAGGGAGAAATGACACTTAAGCAATAAACACGTTCGAGTAAACACCAGTTTCCGAACACACTCCATTTCCATTGGCGTCTAAGCATGGATCTTAATTCAAGAGGCTTAACCTGTTCCAGGGAAAATGAATGAGAAAGAATGCAGCCCAGTGCTTGATGATCTCCACATTTATAGACCAGTGAACTCTCCCCCGCGTGCACTGCAGTGTGGGTGGCTTTCCTTCAAAACGATTAAGGCATCTTCATTGGTGCTGGGATGATTCCGAACAACACTAATGGCACGCTCGAGGTAACTATAAGTGAGATAAATGATAGCAAACTTGCGGGCACGGATGCACCTAATAACAGAAGCAAGATGTGTAACAGCAAGAGCAGAAATGTTCAAAAGCAGAAAACAAGAACTCCTGGAATCAGGATGAGAGAGTTAGTGTCAAGCCCTGGGTGAGGGGTGCGGGAGTTGACTGCTTTGCTTGTATCCCCATCTCCTGAGCAGCCCACCTCTTCCCAAACTCCGGGTCACAACCAGGGAAAGGGAAACCCTCTTGGGTTTCAAGCCCCCACTTTCGGAAGACTCTGAAATTTCCAGTGAAAAATAAAGGGAGGGCTCTTGAATTACGGAGTGCTCAGTGAAACAAGGTGGCTGAGTGTCCTAATATCTACCTGCATTCAAAGGAGATAATACATTTATACATTTAGGGCTCAATGCTTAAGGCTCAATTCTCAACGACACTCCAAACGCAGCATACACAGCACAAGGCACAGTCCGTCTAATCAGCTTCCCGATGCATTCCCCAGGGTAATCCGTGCTTTGCATCTCCTCTTCTTGCTGCAAGAGGAAGCTCTTAAAAACTTGCCTCAGTTCCCCAAAGAGAGAGGGACAAGTAGAGGAGGACAAGGACACAGCCAATATACTGCAGGTAAACAGTTTCAGTCTTTGGTACAAAAATATAATGGGAAGAAGAGAAAAGATTAAAAAACAACAAATCATCTTCTGGCTGTTAGTTCAAAAACTACAAGCTTTCATTTTCAGTGGCCCCAAAGGAAGGGACCTCAGCCAGGCACCACTCTGTAGTGGAAGCTACTTGCCAGGTTTGCACCAAACTTCATGGCCTACTCAGCCCAAGAGACCACACACAGCTCTGGGGTGCAAAGTTTATTTGTTTGGGGTCTGCATGAAGACAGTGAATGGGCTTCTAAGGGTTGGAACCCCCACTGCAGAGTTAGGACCACATGAATTTGCCAAGCTGAAACTAAAGTGGGATTATAATCATGAAGAAATTTGTTTTAGACCACTTTATCTGGGTATGATAGACATATGTACAGTTATACATACTCAGTGTACCCAACCTCAGAGTTTAGGGATAAGTATGTGCTGGTGAAACCCTCGCCATCATCAGGGTCATAGACAATTCAGTCATCTCCCAATCTTTCCTCTTGCCTCTAAGATGATGATGAAGAAGAAGATGATGATGAAGATGATGATGATGTGTGTGTTTGTCCAAAGAACATTTAACCTGAGATCTGAAAGAATTTGGTTTAGGTCAATAGTTCCTCCTCACAAAGGAACTGGTGCCATTATGAAGATGGCATGGATTGAGCCTCTTCTCTTGGTGCTCTCTGCTGTCCCCTCCTGTCATGCTCTCGGTCCTGTCTGTTCAGCTGGCTTCCCACTCACCTGAAACCCAAGGATGACAGCCGACATGGCAGCTTGAGTTCCTCACATCTGGACACCATGGAACTGTGCTTCCTGGTAGTTCTGCAGTGATGCCTGCCTCACCTCAACAGCATGATGGGCATTTCGAATTCCCCGGGGTAGGGAGTACTTCTTCCTGATGAGAGTGTAAGCTTACAGCAGTTTTCTCTCCTGAAACCATAATTCCCTATCTAAAACAACTGCAATTTCCTCTGCCTGGTCCCCTGCTGGACCAGCTGGGTTTATGATTGAGAGCTTTTTTTTCTGAAGCTGCATTTGCTTCCATATTTTCTGTATTATCTAACTTGAATCAACCTGCTAAGCTGTGGAGATGGAATGGGGAAGACATTTGTCTTGGTGATTTCTCATTGTTGAGACACAATACCCGACACCCACCACTCCCAAGAGGGGACATTTGTTTTGGCTCACCGATTGTAGAGGTTTCAATCCATGATCACTGGCACCAAGTGTGCATGAGGGTGGCATGGTGGAGGGGCATCACAGAGGACAAACATCTCATGGCACAGTAGGCAAGAAGCAGAGATTAAGGGAGGAAGAGAGAGAGAGAGAGAGAGAGAGAGAGAGAGAGAGAGAGAGAGAGAGAGACTCTTACAGGCCATGCCCCCAGTGGCCCTCGCCCACAGGATTTGCCTCCCAACATTATATTTAGCTATAAACCCATCAGTGGACAAATCCACTGATAAGTGTCATGCCCACATGATTCAGTCACCTCCCAGAACACCCCCTATGACTGCATGAAACTTTGGGAGGTAACATAACCCCAACAATGCTTCTTTGGTAATTTCATACTGAATGTTGGAAAGACTGAGACTTCCCACAACTGGGCCCTAGGGCTGGTGTATGGTTGCCCCAGCACTAGAGAGACAATCAGTATGAATACTGGAGCTTCTATGTCTGCTCCTTCTGAGCCGGCAGGTCTAGCAGGAGTCCTGGAAGTTTGTGTCAGGAATGCCCAAGTGATAGGCTCATCAGGTCATTTAGGAAACCACAGGTAAATGCTTAGCCAATGCTTTCCCCTGGAAAGGTAGACCAGCAGGCTGCAGAGCTGAGGCCAGCTGTCCACTCAGGGAATGGAGGTCAAAACATTAGAGTAATTGTCCCTTCCTATTACAACAGGGCTACAGAACCGTTGCAGGTACCAGAATCCATAGTTGTTCCATCCCTTATAGAAAATGGTACAGTGGTGGCATATAACCTAGCTGCATGGTTCCCTACCATTTAAATCCTCTCAATATTGCTTACAATACTAAACATACTGTCAATGCTATGTAAATGGACATCACACTGCATTGTTAAAATGTTAATAAGAAAAGTATATGCACAGCCAGTAAGGATGCGATGTTCCCAAATATTTGTGAGTTGAACCTTGGATGCAGAACCTGTGGATATGTATGTCCGCCTGAGTCACCAGACGGGGCTTAGCAAGTTGATTCAAGTTAGATAATATAGAAAATATGGAAGCAAATGCAGCTTCAGGGGGAAAAAGCTCTCAATCATAAACCCAAGAGTCTCTCTGAGATGTCTGTGCACTTTTTTAGGGAACTTTCCATTTGGGGGAGGGACTATTTTTAACATACGGAGATAAGAAAATGAAGAGCAGAAACGCACTTATAAGGGAAGCAGAGAGAAACCGGGGGCAGCAGATTTGCTATAGATGCATCTGACTAAAGGCATCATAAATCAGATGCTTGCACAGTCCTGGTTATCACAGACCATGTTGTCCACCATCCTATAGTAGCTACTGGTCTCCTGTGGCTATTGAAATTTAAGTTAACTAAAATTAAAGACAACAACACATTCAGCTGCTTAGTCCCACTACATATTTCCAGAGTTCAGGACCATGTCTCAAGTGCTAGAACATTGGACAGTATAGACAAGGAGTCTCTCCCCTATTCTGGAAAGTTCTGTTGGAAATGCTGGGCTAGCAGTGACTACAGGCAGGAAATCTCGGGAGGACACACTGCCTAGCTACCATGAAGAGGAATGCTTTCCTCTGATGTCGTGGAGTTTATTGAATAGTGTCAGGATAGAATCACTCACTGGCTTAAGCTGAATCCAATAGACCTTCATAAAGGGACATAAAGCGTCCTGAGGAGGCAGCATTGTTGGAATGCCTCGGTGCCAGCGTGAGCTCTTCTGAGATTGTTCTGTTGTTAACTTTATCGCTCTGAAACTCTCGTCAATACTTTTGACATGGTCAGAGAAATGTGTGGAATCTGTAGACCTCTGGTTTTGTTCGTCTTCCTCTGGAATGGCAGCTGGAGGTCTCAGGTGTCTCGAACCTGCCATGACATGTGGGTGGCCCTTGACAGAGACTGCTGCTCAGCAGACAGAGAGACTGGAAAGTTTCTCTTCTGTTGTCCCTCTCTGGGACTAAGGAGTAGACAGCTTGAGGCTGACCTTTAGAGACAGCGCTTTTATGGGAGAGCGTCGGAAAGTTGGAGCTGAAAGAGAGGAAAAGGAAATCCAGATGAGATTGCTCTAGGCATGCTATTTGATCCTATTGCTAAACAGCCTAGTGCCAAGGTGAGTTTTGCACAATGTCCTGCAGGTGGGGATGTTGGAACTTGCATGGGATCAGTGGCTCATGGGCAGGAAAGGCTGGACCTCTGATGAGTGTAGGCAACAGGTCCAGATGGGGTACCCAGGGCAGATGGCATAGTCCCGAGACAACTATGGGCAGCACTTTCTTCAACAATCACAGTAAAAAGTTAAAATTCTTAAGAGAGGAGACCTGGGTTCCAAAGTGATCATGGAACCATGGCTCTCAGGGGAAGAAATGCTACTTGGCAAAGGTATATTCTATCAAGGGATTTCATGTCTTGATATGTGGCATTAGATTAACGGATGGCGGAAGCACCCTGGGCGTGAAGCTTATCACTTCACAGTCCCAGCATGCCTCTCGGGCTGCACCTCAGTCTGCTAATTTGCTAATTAATCCACACCATTTCTTGGCAGCCTGGAGAGTGCAGGACAGAAGCAGGACTTCCCAGCTCAGGACATGCTTTACTGGTTAATTCTGGATACACTAAATTCTGCTTTTTACTAACAGGAAGAAAAGCTTCTTGTCTCTGTTTCTTCTCTCGTTTCCTTTGTATTCTCTGGCTCCCAGTTCAAAAGCATAATGTCTAGCATTTGAGACTTTGTTAAGTGAGTGAAGGAATTAGAAACACCACACTTTAAGTAGGAAGTCCTAGGTGAAAATCTGGAAAATTTACTTGAAGTGTGACGGTCAAAAAGTTATGGAGTTCCCGAGTTCTTCATAATAATGCCTCATATTTGGATAGCACTCTTTACTCTTGCTGTTTTACACCTATAATTTCATTTGATTTGCTGTTAAACCTTAGATAATGTTATTAGCCTTTATGTGCCTTCATTTTTCACCCATGGTAAAGAAGTTACCCCGTGGAAATACCGTTATCTTTTCATCAGGATGTGGGGAGAGTTATTATTAGCACTTCCCTGGAATATCCTTAGAAGTCAATCTGAATATGAAAGGGAGCTCTGTTACTCTTGAGGTTTTGAAAGCCCATTTGTTATGGTCTAAATGGAAATAGCTGGCTGAGTAAATTAGTGCGATTCCAATATGAGTGTCAGACCACCAATGCCAGCATGTGAGAAATTCAGGCTGTAAACTCTTGCTCAAGGCAGGTGTGGTGGTGCGCACCTGTAACCCCAGAACTTTGGGAACCTGAGGGCTGCAAGTTCAAGGTCAGCCTGGGCAATTTAACAACTGAGTCAGACACTATTTTGAAAAATAAAAGGGCTGCTTAATTACTCAGTTAATCTCCATCAAGGGCAAAAAAAAAATTTGCTAAGATAATTCCAGTAAGAAGTTCATCAAACAGGGGTGCACATTTCACAGGGATCTTATTTTCTATTCCTCCAGCCTCCCCTAAGTGCTCTCCTAGGCAGGTCACCCAGCCAAGCCATGTGGGTGAGTCTTATTCCTCCACTTAGGAGTGGCTGATATGACTCTCCAGCGTGGAAGTAAGGTGAGGACCAGTGATCAAGGACCTGGGTCTCAGTCTTAGCTCTGCCACTCACCATGTTGGGGAGCCTGGGACTTTGCTCCCCTCTCTGAATCTAAATGTCTTGGTGTCTAAATGGAAGTTAGGGTCTGGTTGTCTCTTGGCTCCAGAAACTGAGTTCCAGGAACCTCCCCTGGACACCACAGGAACACTGATTCTAGAACCCACCTCAGTACCAAAATTCACAAATGCCCAGGTACTTTGAGTCAGCCAGTTTTCGGCCCGAGATCTCAGGCCATCAGCTCATAAAGAGAAAAGGTCTGCCTGGAAGTCCCATGTTCCCTTGGTCTTGTTGCTTTGGGTCTATGAGCCTCCCAGCCAGAAACTGAGAGGTGGAGGGAAGGGCTGCAGTTTCACTGTCCTCTTTCCAGTGACAGGAAGGCCATCGGGCTGTACTTTTTACAGTGTCTGTCATCTCCAGCAGTGCCTTGTGCTGGGGACCAAATCTTCAACACACAAGCTTTCGGGGACATTTAAGATCCTAACTGTGGCAAGCTTTTCTACAATGGAAGGGTCTTTGCCTAAGGCTGGCCCTGTCCTTCTGTTTACTCTAAAGATCACTAGTAAGACCTGGTACACTGGGGATGGCTTGTAAATCCTCATTGCTCTCTACTGTTTGTAGGTGATGATAAGAAAAATCCTGTGCATGTTGAGTATAAATGGGGTTTGTTTCCAGGTATTTTCCTTTCACAGCTGGTTGAATCCACAGGTACAGGTCCCTCCCCAGTGGGACGACTCCACCTACCTGAAGGAGACTAAGGAGCCTGCGTGCCTGGCCTGGGAACCCTAAGTGGTGATGTTTATTATATTCTTACTGAATTCTTTCTCTTGCTCACTCCTCAGAGCCTGGGAGAAGTGTTTGGGAGCTGGAGGGTAACAAGCCACGCCCACTGATGGAGTACAGGCCCTGCCTACCAATGGAATACAGGCCACGCCTACTGATTGAGGACAAGCCACACCTACTGATTGCACCGAGTCTTTTTTTCCTTGACCTCTCCCTATACAGTAATATCTCGATTCACAAACGCAAATAATTTGGTTCACAAAACAGCAGCAAAATTCTGCTTCTGTTAACAAACTGCATCAGGGGACAAATATGACCACAGCCATCTTCCCCACAGAAACACATCTTTCCCAGAATCGTAAAACAAATTAGGTCCATAAGCCAAAGTAGCACTGTATACAGCCCAGGACACATCTGTGGTTAAAAGTCAGATGGTGGAAGTTCAGTGCATAATGAAGCACATGTAGTTTTCCTTATAGGCTGGGAAGACTTTTGGCAAATTAAATATTAAAGTTTGTTCTGTTACTGTTGCAGACACCTTGTGACAGGGATGGAATGTGGAATTTAACTCCTCAGTTTTATTGACTGGTCTTACACAACTGAGCCTCATTCACCAATTGAAAAAGAGACAAATAACTGTAACATCCTGTGTGCTTCCTCTTGTCCAGTGAGAACCCTGATGTCTGTGAGGGAAACTTTTCTTTGGTAGCACTGCAGGGCAGGTGCCTTTCTTGCATCTTGGGAAGGAGTCCAGGATTGCAGAGCTGGGTTTTCCCGACACTGGCCCTTCCGTGGGGACTTTAGTCACATCCAAAGGGAAGCCAGGGAGGTGGCTTCAGAAACTCTGAAACTGGGAGTCCAAGCCGCCATCGCCAAAGTTACCACTCTACACACAGCGCTGTTCATTTGCCGTCTTTCTGAGTTCTCTTTTCCCCACTAAGTTCCCCCCCACCCCACAATAGGAAACGCTGCTAATGGCAGGAATGGTTCCCCCTTGGTGCTGGTGAGGACATGGGTCCCTCTTTGATGGACTGGTAACCTTATCTTCACCTCCCAGACCTGGGCTCCTACCCTGCCCCTGGGCAGCCACAGGGGAGGCCACCACACAGGGTCTTCTGTGCTTGGCTTGGCTGGTTCTGCTGCCTGTACTTCTGGGACCCAGTCTCCCAGGCTGAGCCCTTCAGGGGTGGTGAGAGCTGACAGCCAGTCGTGTGTTGGGGAGTCTGTAGTTTCCCCTAAAGAGGAGCATGGACAGACAGCTGGTTGTGATGCATTTTAGTTGGTGACTGTCTGAGAGGCAATGCTGAGCTTGTGGTCTTTGTTCCATATGCAGACCTTAGTGGATGCCTCTGCAGTTGATTGGCTTTGGGATCCTCTAAGGAGATGGGTGGAGTACACATACAAGTGTCTGGGTAGCTTGTGCAGGCCTGGGCCTGGAGTCTGTGTCAGGGGCAAGGGCCCCCTCCTCTTTTGTGCTGTTCCTGGCTCTGCCTCTTGCCTGTCATGAACCAAGCAGCTTTGCACCACCACACCTTTCTGCCTTGATCTGTTCTGTTACTGGCTTTGAACTCAGACTGGGCAATTTAGTGAGACCCTGTCTCAATATATATATAAAAAAAATGGGCTGGACTGTAGCTCAGTGTGAAGGCTCTGCGTTCAATCTCTGGTACTGAAACAAACAAAAAATGAAACAGCACACATACTGCATTATACTTTAAAATGTTTCAATGGCTTTTGCCAGGTATTGGTTTCCTTTGTAATTCTGTGTTTTATGCACTAGAGTGGTATTGTGAGGCTGTTCTCAATAAGAAGAAGTGGAATCCTGTGCAAATGGCCAGCACATGCCTGCAGAGCATCCTACCTCAATGCCACCTGGTTGGGGGCTTCAGGGGGCTGTTGGAAGTCATTCAGGGCCACTCACAGTCAGGGTTTCTGTGGTACCCTGTGCCTTTTGGGGCTGAAATCTGCTGCAGATCTCCCCGCTGATGTTCATTCAAGATTTCTTCATCATGGCCATATAGAGAGGATTATGTAAGCCCTCTTTTTAAAGTTGCGTTCATCTTCAAGTGACAGATGCACCTGGGAGAGTCAGCTTCTATGTCTCTGGGGGGGTCTGTTCCAGGATGGGGGTGCAGTAAAGGCCAGAGCCACCCCGAATCTGAGAATCCTGCACTTGTCTCCATGTGCTTCTTATAAGAGCTGGCAGTCTTCCTCAGTGTCCCTTAGGCTGTAGTCAAGTTTCTTCACCCCAAGGACTTTCACAACCAGCCCCGCACTGTTCATCTGCTTTGGACTGAGGTATAGCGGCTCTGTAAAAACACATAGAGATGTCGCTTCTGCTGTTTTCATGCATTGTAAACACCACACTGACCCCTCTCTCTGTGCAGTCTCTTCGGTTACCCACTGAACAAATATAGACACCTGCGGAAGAGGTGAGCCACCCCGAAAGACAAAGAAAGCGCCAGGGCGCCTGCAGTCCCCTCATGGGAACACATCCTGACAGGGGTTTCTTCTGGCTGAAGCCTTCACGAAGTGGGTCAAGTCCTGGCAGTGACTTGGGGGTGGCCCCCGGGGAATGGTGACTTTGGCAGCTCCATCTAGTTGTAGATTTTCATTTCTTTGACTGTGTGAGTCTCATTGTCACTCAGATAATAGAAGATGGTGTCAACTTGCTTTTCAGCTCTCCCCAGTGCAGTCCCCCCACTCCCCTGGCTCACGTATCATTTCCAAGAAGCTGATGTTACCATGAAGATCTGGCTTCCAGGAATGGTCAGTCACTGGCAGTGCCACCTGACCCCGTACCTTAGGATGGTCACATGTCCTGTATGCCTGATATATCCCTAGCCACCCCGAGCCCCACTGCAATATTCCTAGAGTCCATTGCACTCTGGAGGGTGTCGTCAAGGAAAGGTGGACTGTGTAGTCCCCTGCTGGTCAGGAGTAGCTGTCATGTAGGGAGGGCTGATCAGGGAGGAGGAGATGGATGGAAGTACGGAAAGTGAGGGGATCTCACTCAAGTGGGAGGAAAAGTCCATGAGAAGGTTCTCTGTCTTAGGCAGGTCACTGGTTAGAAGACAGTGCTGAAAACGTCGAGTGCCTTGGGGTGGGGCCAGCACTGTTAAAAGGCAGGAATGAAGGGCAGAATCCCTTCCCTGGATCCCTCACCGCCAGTCCCGTCTCCATGCCTGGGATGCATAAATTCAGATTTTAAGCTGCCCCCATTCCAAAGCCTAATTCAGAAACACTCATCTGTGAGTGGTGCTCAAGGTGACCTTTTAACCGTGACATCTGAACCATGGGTGGGTGGAGGGTAGGATAATCCCCAGTGAAAAATTTTTGCCTTTTCTCTTGGCTACCTCCCATCTCCAATCCTGGAATCTATGCATGGAGGCCTGGGGGTCCCAGGATGCCTGCCCAGACCAGGCAGGGTGAAGAGAAGGAGGGACCAGAGCTATCAGTGGTTCTGCAGCTTATTGTCACTGTGTGTTTTGAACATCACCTTTCCCACTTACAAACAGTTATATTATTAAAAAGATATTTTCCGAAGATAGTAACCTTGGCAGTAGTTGTCAAGGCTAATAGTTTGACATTTCAGATCACCCACAACTAATCAACTGAACATGGCAACACATTTGAAAAACCCATTATAGGTGGAAGGCCCTGAAGTAATATGTCAGCGCTCACATAGCAGCTGTTATGTAAACTGGCTGATTCTTCTCTGCTGAATGGTCACATGGCTGAAGGGGAGTACCTTTGAAGGACACATGCGGGTAGCTGGGAAAGAGATTGTGTTACTGAATGCCATATATTTACGGGGGGGGGGTAGAGGAGTCCCTATCACTGATGATAACAACACTCAGTCATCTCTCATAAATGCTTTTAGGGATGTTTTTCTCATCTAAACATAACACTCCCTGAAGGGTGTGAGAGCTGTTACACCATCAGTGCTTTCCTTCTGGGGAGATGATCTTTGGGGCTGAGGATCTCTGAGCTGTGGTCCAAGATTCCCTGAGAGATAGGAGAAAAAGAAGCCAGTATTTTGGGGTATGGATGGCTCCCAAGTCCAGATGGGCAAATAAAGAAGGAAACTAATTTTGTTTCTGTGAGTCCTGTGGATTTTCAGGTTGTTTAAAGCATTTAAAGAACCTGGATCTGAGGACAATTTTTTTCTCTCTTTTTTTAATCATCCCAGATATATGACTAAATGATATTTGATAAAATAAGTCAGAGTCTTTACAAATGAGTTTATGCCAACGTGACACAGAAAAGATGGAAATAAAGCATTGAGAAAAGATACCCTGAGCAAATCTATGCCAACTGTGTTCGTAGCAGACAAAATGGGGTCTCTAATAAAAGTGTTAAAATGAGAAGAGGCATATATGACAGATTTTTTAAACAGAGGAAACACCTGTAATTATGACAAAACAATCTAGGACCATTGTATGAGGGAAGGAAGGATGGGGAAATGCTGGCCCACAGGAACTAAGTTGGGGTTCTAAGAAGGATAAGTTCTGGGGCTCTAGTCTATAGTAGGAAGGCTGTACCTAAGGACAACCCACTGTTTATTTTAAAAAGCTGGAAGAAAAAATTTAGAATGTTTTGACCACAATGAAGTGATAAGTATTTAAGAGTACAGTTAAAGTGTGTTAGTCAACTTTCTGTTACTAAAGCAGGTAGCTGAGGTTAACTTACGAAGACAAAAGGTTCATTTAGCTCTTAGTTTCAGAAGCTTTGGTCCACGATGATGTGGCCTTGCTGGCTTTGGCCTGTGATGAGGAACAGCCCAGAATGGCAGTGGGCATGTGGTGGAATCAGGAGGCAAAATAGCAGACACAGGGGCTGGGGCCCCCATTATCCCCTCCAAGGGCACCCCAGTGATATATAAGACCTCCCATTTGGCTCCAGTCCTCAAGTTTCTGTCACTTCCCAATAGCACCAAGCTGCAGAGTAAGGAGCCTTTGGGGATACAAACCACAGCGATGTGCTGACCCTGCCTTGAATATTACACAATGTGTGTGTGAGTCAGAGCACAACATGGTGCCCATAACCACGTAGGAGTATTACATGTCCAAAACTTATTTTAGAAAGAAATAATCATGAGGGCTAAGGATGCAGCTCAGGGGCAGAGCATTTGCCTAGCGGGTGGAAGAAGAGGAGGAGGAGGAGAAGAAGCACTCATGAACCTAGCAATATCACTTTGAAAAATATAAAGCAAAGGCTGACTAAGAAGCCATGGAGAAGTAAAATCTGTGAGCTTAGTGGGTGATTGCAACTCAGTCTTTGGCAGCAGAGATCAAAGCAAATTGAAAATTGTTCAGGACAACACAAAAAAGTTGTTCAGGAAAAGTCAACAAAAAGCTCACTCTAAGAGACCTATGGGCAAATCCCTGCTCCCAGCAGAGTGGGATTTCTTTTTAAAACAACCCTGAACATTTATACAACTTCTGCATAAGCCTCAAGAATTAACTGATCCTCTGTTCTCTGGCTAAGATGAACGTCAGCAATCAGCAATGAATAAAAACACAGACCTCACCAAGTTTCCCCAGATTAAAAACATTCATCTAAAATTTCAGGGGCTTGAGAAGTGAAAATCCAGGAAGAAACCAGACTGGAAAGAGAAAGTACTGCCGCTGGGAGGCACTCACAGGGCCACAGTGCTGCCTGGAGGAGAACTTTTACTGCAGCCCCTGGCGTCCAGCTGAGTCCAAAGCCAGAGGCACGACAGAGTCACAGAGCAAGAACAAAGCAGAAAATGCCTCGTTTACATCCCTCCATGGAAACATTGGTTCCTGACTGATGGTTCGTGATGAATAGTTTATTAAAAACCATCAACTCAGCTCACTGCTGGGACCCCCACTGCCTTGGGGCAGCCTTGCATTGGTTTAATCAGACAGACTTCGTCCTATGCAGGAGTTTTAACTGGGTCCTTTAGGAACAGATGGAGCTGTACAAAGGCCTTTCCATCATGGGGGAGAGTTGAGGGGACCTGGTCTCTCTGGTGCTTCTCATTTCTGTGGGTTAAGAGAGGGATGTGACATTGACCCACATTTGGTGGCTTGCACAGTTACCAGAAAGTTCTTTGCTAATTATTTAACACTCCTCCCTGTCACAGGCACTTAACACAACCAAGGCAATCTCCCACAATTTTCTGGTCATTAAAAACAAGCTTTAACCCCATAGACTTCACTTGGGGGCTTCCTTGGTTCTCTCCAAGACAGGAAAATCGAAGCTAAGGGTTGGAGCCTTGATCCGCTCCGCCCACTGTGCCTCGGGTTTGATTATTCTTCCCAGTACCCACGCCAAATCAGAGAGCCTGAATTTTGTGCCCAATTAAACACAGAATTAAAAGCTCGGACAGCCACATCCATTATCAAAATTGGGCCTTTTCACACCATACGCTCACTCAGAAAACATGTGCTAGCACGCTAACAAACTGCGGCTGGTTGTCATTCCGACAGTGTGCTGGCCCTGTGCACAGAGAAAGGTTTATGGCCTGAATGGAATGAATCCAGATTAGCTCTGCCCCTGTGAATTAATTGAAAAACAGGTAAGTCAGGACTAATTTTCCGAATTAATAGCATTTCTCACAGCTTTGAAAATCTGCTTAACTTTAAGTCAGGTCAAAAGTGGCTCTTGGGTTGGAAGAATGGATAATCCAGGCACAAAGGTGGGAGGAATCCCATTCACAAACCACTAGTTTTCCTTTGTTGTAGTTTTTCCATTTAGAAACATTATTGTGGGGCTTAGAATTTAGCTCAGTGACACAGCATCTGCCTGACATGTACAAGGTCCTGAGTTCAATTCCCTTTAGCCCTCCCAAAATAGATGTGTTGTTTTTATGTACATACAGGAAATAGAGTGAAAAATATTGAACTTACACAATCACACTTATAGAGTGATAAAGCTCAAAGGCTGAAGGAAATGATAAGCAAAATTGGCTTATTTTTGCAGATGCTATACAATTAGATCTGACTATATCATAAGTAGATTAGGTCGTAAGGGGCCAATTCATTCTTAAAGAAAAATAAGAAGTGTATTGTACTAGCCACTTTCCTGTTGCTGGGATACAGCACCTGACTCATGCAACCTAAAGGAGGAGAGGTTTATTTGGCTCACAGTTTCAGTAGGTTCAGTCCATGGTTGTGTGGCTCTGAGGCAGAAAGAGCATGGAAGAAGGAACTGGCAGGAGAAAGGTGCTCACATCGTAGCAAACAGAGCACAGAGAGAAGGAAAGAGCCCAGGACAGGAATATATCCTTCCAAGTCATGCCCAAGCAACTTACCTCTCCAATGAGACTGCATTTCCAAACACAAGACTTTTGGGGGACATTTTAAATCTAAGTCATAACATGAACAAACTTTGATGTAGAGACACTGCAAACTGCAGACACTTTTGCATACGTGCAGAAAGTTCTAATTCATTTGGAATAAACCATTAATATTTTTGTCTCTTCTCAGATTCATTTACACATAAAATATATTAAATATCTGAGTCGTTTCCAGTATTCTGATGCAGGTCGGATAGCATGTGGTGAGAAGCTGTGCAGAGAAGGCTGTCTAGCTCTCTGGTACAGGAAACTGGAGGGACCCCAGGGAATTTAGCTCCCTGGGCCTTGGTTGGTTAGGACTCATTGCTTCCTAAACCTGAACAAGGAGACCCAAGCTTCAAGTTTCCTCAAATACATGTGTAACTTAAGAACCTAGGACTCTGAGGCCATTCTGTACCCTCTTCTCTTAGCCATCTCAGGAGCTCATAACACAGCTGCCTATGTTAAGATCTAGAACAGAATGATACTAGAAAGGCAGCCTATTTAGGGTCCAGTAAGCATATATCCACCCATCAGTCCCAAGTTAGCCCTGAGAATCACTTCAATCTGTATGATTATTATTCAGCCTACTGGTCTCATGACTCCTTTGGGCAAGATGTTAGCTTTGGAAACTTGATGGCCAGTTTGGGGTTCTCCTGTTAATGGGGTATCTCTGGGCCACCTACCAAGAAATGAGATTATATGGATGTCTATTATACATAGAATGAATGCATATTCCATTTTGAAGGTTAATTTTAAAGAAAATATTAGGAGAAAAATCTCAGACTGTGAATTCTACCAGGCACAATTTGAAATTCCTGTACTACAATATGACCTCCCACTCTGAGCTTTAGTTTTCCCATCTTTAAGGAAGGGACATGAATATCTACTTTCCACATTATTCAAGAGTGAAAAGGATGCTATGTATGTGAGGATTAGCACCTGGTGTACAGCCAGCACTCAGCTCATCACATTTATTAGGATTGTTATCATTTTCTTCATCAGCACTTTTCATATGCCTTTGCCTTTTCAGTAAACTTCAGTACCATTCTAAAGTTTAATGGAAACATTGGGGTGGGGCTGGTTTTGTGCTTACTACACCAGTTTTCTCTTCTTCCTGGGCACAGGTGGCCTGCATCTCCCAGCAGCCCTGCAGTCATGTGACTGTTTCCAGCCAATAGGATATGAGCCAAAAACTTCCTACCAAGAGAGCTCCTCCCCTTTCCTACCTTGATGAAGAGGACTGGAAAAGCCACTGCTTTGGACAGCTCTCACTCTGGAGTTAATGTTTGAAGGACAGATGCATATCTTCTTGGATTTCATGCATGAAGGAGAAAGGCTTCTATAGTCTTGAACACCAAAGTACCTTTTAATGTACTTATTACAGCAGCTAGTTTTATCTGACTAAGTTGTCTAGAATGAACAGCCATGATTTTAAAATATGTTTAAAATAATGCAAAACAACTAGTTCTTTTTTTATTTATTTGGAATTTAAAGGAATCTTTGCTCTCTCAAATGCAGTTTAATTAACACTTATCAATGGCTTCCAACAGGCTAGACCAGAAAGGAGTCCTATAGTAGCTGAAGACCAGGGCCTGTCATGTAAGGCACTCAGGGTGTGCAGCAGCAAAGCTGTGAATCCTAACTTTGTATTCTATGAGGCTTTGCATTTAGCCTTGTCACATTATCTCCAAGGGAGGCTATAAACACAACCACGAAGTTAACCTGAGGTGATTAGAAGACATTAACCACGGAGCTTCCCAGTGTTCTGAAACCTCCCACTGGCATTTCCTGGTTTTGTTTTGTTTTGTTTTTGACACAGCAGGACACTCTGACCTTGAACAAGACTGAGTCTCTCGTAGCTCCTGATCCCAAGAAGCGCCCAGCCATGATCACATGTGGTGGTGTTTAGCTCCCTAGTGGATGCAGTGAATGGAAAGAGAGTTGCTCCTTTGAGATTTGAGTGCATCAGGCATCCCACAGGAAGAGTTTAGGTGCAAGGTGGGTTGGGAGTGGCCTTCCTAACCAGAAGTGGGACTGGCATTGACACTGAGACATCTAGAGGCTCTGCAGCCTCTAAACAAGAGAATGGCTTCACCAACCCACAGCCACACAGCGACTCGAAGAATGTGTAAGGAGAAGGCATCACTGGCCCAGGGGTTGCCGAGAGTGTCCCTGGTGGCAGAATAAGTGGCTGGGCCTCAAGGAGGGGACAGAATCAAGGTTTCCAGGTGGCTCAAGCATGGAGCCTGATTTGCCTTGTGGTTGAAGTATCATGGATCACCTGAGCTTCCAGCTTTCAGGATGCTGGTTGGTCCAAAATGCTTCTAGCTTGACCAGGAAAGGAAAGACACAGATCTCCTCCGATCATCTCACACTTATTATCATTCCACTACAGTGTCTATCCAAACACAGACATGTGGTTTCTTGGTGAAAACCGTTTGGTCTCCATATTCTACCTGAGTCATAGGAGCCCCTTGCTTTATGGGTAAGAGCTACTTACACTGCATCCTGGAGCTGTTGTATTTGGGTTGCACACATGCATGTGTGTGTGTGCACGCATGTGTGTGTTCCTAGCAGGCTTAATTGCAATAACATTTATATCACATAATATAGTGCACTGAGGTTGTAATTTTCCTATCATCTAAATTGCAGGCTGAAAATTGTGTTAAGGAAGGACTGTAGAGAATGAATTACTGCTTTCGAAATGACTACTTCTAACTGACAATGTGACTGGCAAATGAATGCTAGAGATGGAAGGACATTTTGTATTTAACATTAGTCAGTGGTGCCCCAGGACATCATCAGTGCAGCGAGCTCACACTGTTGGCATTTGAAATTTGTAACTGGTCCCCAGTCTACCTAGGAAATCACTTTTCCTACTTAATACTGTAACCTTTGGAAAATGCAGAGCAGTTATTTCTGAAGACTTCATGGGGACAGTTCAACCTGTCCAGCTCTGATTCCCCTGCTGGGTGGGCCTGGGATTGGTTGCAATGCCCCAGGGAGCTAGAGTGCAAATAGGAACAGGCACACATGACTTCCTAAGTATCTTGCAATAAGCAAGTGAAAGTTCAATGTCTTAAAACCATTGGATACTTATTGCTCATCAAACCATGGGGGGTGAGGGTGGGGTTGTGAAAGGTGAGTGCTGGGTCCAAATCCTGCCCCATTAGCAGCTCCAGTACCCACCACGGGGCTTCCTAACATAATGCAGCTCCCCTTCTGCAAGATGACATAAGCACAAAGCGAGCCTCAATGGGTGGAGAGAGGGTAAGGGAGCTGTGTGTTGGGATCTAGTCTGCAAAAGAACTGAAGTCCTTTCTTCATCAGCACCCTAGAGGATAATTTAGAGGAGACCACAGAGGAGGATTCTGGCCTGGCAGGAATTCAGGTAACAGAAAGTTCAAAAAATCTTAACATCTCAGGAAGCCTCCAGGTCAACATTTTCAGGGATTCCATGCTCCAGAAGACCAGAGAAAGGCACAAAATCAGGAAAGGCGGGAGGCCCTGGGGGCTGCAGAAACACTGACCCTGCTATATAGACATTCTTGCGTGTAGCTGCTGTCCATGGTGGCAGTCTGTTTCCTTCCCGCCAGAGCCTGAGGCCCAGCTGCTTTGCTGGCTTCCAGTTGTGTAGCTCAAATGGTGATTACTCATGCCAGGACATTAGGAACTCTGGTTTCCACCAGCCCAACATGACTCTGTCCTGGATAACTGTTTGGTATTCAGAGCCCCTGCTCAGACCTTGGCTGCCAGGGACAGTCGGTCCCCTGGCCTTGTATTCTAGCTCTAGGGACTCAGACATCAGCTCAGACCTGGGGGGTAAGGGCTGCCCTTGGTACGAAAGGAGCCTGCAGGCCCTTCAAGAATGGTGATAATGCTATGGTGTGGAGGTGGTCTGATCCCCAGGGGCAGGTGCAGCACTCCGTCCCCAGTGTGACATCTGAGGTGATTCGGGATTTTCTCCACAGCAGAAACTGTACTGTGTATCAGGAGAGGGTCTGCTGTGTGGAGCTGAGTCAGTTCTTGTGAGTGTGATCATCTGGGAGCCTGTCACCTCCCCAAAGCTCTCTTCCCCTGTGCTTGGGCCACCCTCCCTCACGGTGCCCCTAAGATGATGCCTCTACCATGTGCCCCTCAGCAGAACCAAGCAAAAGATGGTAGTGTGTTCTCAGACCTCTGGACCTGTGTGCTAGAGAAACCTCTTTCCTGTATCCAGCCTCCAGTATTTTGCTGCACTCCAGAAAATGGGCTAGGAGGACATCTTTGCAGGTGAGCTGTGAAACAAGGGTTTGTCTGAGAGAAGAACCTGCCTGCTGGAGGTGCTGTCTTAGCATTTCCCTCACAACCAGAAGCTCTCTTGGAAACAGGATTTTTAATCAATGGCACTGGGAGAACCAAATAGTTTTAGGTTAATAATAAAATTAGGGCCATATCTCGAACCACAAGAGTCATATCCAAAAGATTTAAAAACCTGAATGTAAAAAGTGAAGGTGTACAAATGCACAAAAAGTGAATGAATTCCTCCTCTACAACCTTACAGCAAGGGGAAGTGTTTTAAACCTGCCTCATGATTGAGAGCAAAAGAAGGAAAGATCGAGAAATGTGAATATGTTAATATTTTAAAATTCATCTGGTGGAATATACCACAACCAAAATCAAAAGACAGAGAAGGAATTGAGAGAAGATATTTTCAGTGCATGCAATGTGGACTAACACCTCTAAAAGAGACTTTTAAAACTGAAGGGAAAAGGGGCAGAAATTGAATAGAAAACTGGATGGAAGCATAAGTAGACGATTCTCCACAGGAGGACAAATGACTGACCCTGAGACTCACAGCCTGTGTTCACCCTCCATCAGGGAGCTGCACATTGAATTTGCCCTGGATGCCATCTCTTATCTGTCAGATTGGAAAACATTTTGAAGCTATTTGGGAGACACTTTCAAGATCATCAGACAGAATCCAGACTGCTCAACTCTTGACGAGAAGAACATGTCAGTTGGTAACAAAACTACACACACACCTGCCTTTGACTCAGGAATGCCAGCTGGAGTAATCTAGGATAAGGATGCAGCTTTAACAATAGAAAAGTGCCTCTGCATAAGGCGATTCATTGTGGCAGTGGTTGCAGTTACAAAAGTTAGAAAGTCAGAGAAGGACTCACCCCCGGGAAGGTGTTCACCCAGTGAGCGGGTCAGCCAGCTGGGAAAGCCAAGGGATCTTCCTGTGGACTGGTACGGAATGGTTTTTCACTGTTCACTGGGGAGAGAGCATCTGCAGTGTGTCTCCATTTGTGTAAGGAGAGGGGAAAATAAGGGAACATGCATGTATTTGCTGGCTGTTTTTGGTTAAAGGTAGAATAAGACAGAAATGGACAAGACTAATGACTTGTAGGGAATAGATTGGCACAGGGTGGAAGAGATAGTGGGATGTGAACAGGCTGGGCAGGATGAGGAGGAAAAACGGATGGCCTCTTGGACCGTGTTCATTTCTACATACTCAGAAAACATTCAGGGAACAATGTGGAACAGCCTAAGATGAAATGTAAACAGGAACAAACTTAACTGCACTTCAAAGGATAACAGAAGCAGAGTAAAGGAGAGAAATGCTGGCGGATGCAAACCTGTTAGGGTCTGGAGAGCTTTCTTTCCCTGCAAGCCTGCATTAGCTTGGACGCTGACACTTCTGGGGCAGGAGTGGCTGGTGGGAGGGGGAAGCTGGTGGGACGGGTTTTAGATGGTCCTTCAAAGCTCTCACGTTGCAAGTTTCTATGGATTCTCAGCACGGGAGCAACCTGAAGAAGATATACTTTTGTGGATGATAAATACAAAGGTAAAGATTATAGTAGACATTTGTTTATTATGGTGAAGCGATACTGAGATTCTGTGTATCTGTATTTTTAATGTGCAGCCTCTCTGGGGACAAAACCAGCATCTGAGTCACTTGATGTGACCATAAAGCATAATCTTGAAAGAGAAGCAAGTAATGGCCAAACAAGCTTACTGAGCGACGTTTCCGCCAGCAAGTTTACAGCAAATTTACTGAGTGCCTACTGTGTGTCAGGCATTTGTCACTGCAGGAGGATGAGGGACCAGGCTGTCACAGAGACAGACAATGTGCAAGAGGTGAATGATCACCCAAGATCAGTTCAGAAGTCCTGTTCCAGGAGAAGGCATCTGGGCATCGGCATAGGAGAAGGCAGCACTGCGTGGAGATCTGGGAAAGAGGCAGGCAGAGGGACTGGCGATGCAAAGGCCCCACGGTGGGATCGGCTGGCAGTGTTTCAGCACCAACAAGGAGGCCGGTCTGGTTACAGCAAAATGAACAGAGAGGAGCCTGGGGGATTAAGTAGAAGAACATCATAAAATAATAAACCCACTTAGATAAAGCTGTGCTGTCGAAAGACTGGCCAAAATTATGCTCCAGTTCCCTGCACCTGAAAATTGTGTTTCTACTTCATGCACATTGTTACGCTGGAGATAAAGGTTGAAAAGGATTTAATGAAAAACCTTACTCTCCCCCTTATCTCTTCTGGTCTGGCTCTTCCTCACAGGTTGTTGGGTGAGGAGAGGAAGCCAGCTAGATGTTTTCCAAATGCCCATCACTGGAGGACTCGGACTCTGCTTCTGTGGTTCTGTCAGGGCGAGAACTCCCGGATGTTGGGAAGCTTGGCGTTGGTTAAATAATCACCTAGAGCATGCAGGGCTTTCTGCTGTAGAAGTTACCAGAAATGCCATACAGTCGCATAGCAGAGAGCCACCAGTAGGAGAGCAGTTCAGTTTTGCCTCTATTAACTCTTTGTTGCAAGCTGACAGCAAGTTTTTAGGTTCAAGTTTGAGGAAAGAAAGGCTTGAGATTTAAGTCTGGTGGTGAAAACAGCGGAGCTTGAGTAGCTTGCTATGGTGATAAATCAGTGCACAGCACTGACAACTGTCCGGTTCTATTCCTCACCATCAAGTCTATGAAGTCAGACCTCCCAGCCTTTTGCTGCTCTCCTTGCCATGTCTGGTCCAGGACAGTGAAGTCACAAGGTCGATTTCTGCTAGAACTTTACCTCTCCTTCTGGTCGCAGCTGACCAGAGCCAGGTGCATGTTGAGACTCTTAGAGGGGACGTCCCGTGAGCATAGCGCAGGTGTGACTGTGGGTTACAGGGAACCAGATCCCCACTCCTCCACTTTGAGTGCTTGCTAGGCCCCTCACTGCACAGAGAGGAGGTGTCCAGCTCCGTGGGGGCCTCAATCCTGAGCCCCGAGAGGAGGATGTCCTGGGAGGCTTGGGCCCATCTCCTGCTGCAGCTGGGGATACTGGCTCAGGCCGTCTCTATCCCAGGAAACCTGCTCAGCCCGATCGCTATTGGCCAGTCTGAAACCTGCATGCCAGCCTGATTTCAGGGATGCTGGAGTCCTTGCCGTCCTGGGGTACCCAGGCACCCACGGTGGAGAGAAAACCAGGACCTGGAGGAAGGGACCCATGGTCTGTGGCCCAGAGGGACAGTGTTGCATGAGGGTGGTGACCACCAGGTTTCATCTTTAGCAGGGCCATTGTGGCGTTTTCTTGGCTACCCATGTTTGAGCTCTGAACACAGCATTACAGGTCTGGGGTCTTGCTCCATGGCAGAGAGATTAAAATATAGGAGACTTAGGGACAGGAACTTCTCAGGAAGTCCGTGACCCACTTCAGCATTGCCTCAAAGTGGGCAGAGAGAGCCAAGCTGGACACTCTGAAGAGAGCCTGCCCCTCTGAGTGAGCAGCCTCTGCTCTCCCACAGACACCGTGTGGGATGGTGGCGCTCCCCTAACATCTGACGTTCCTGCCTATCAGAAAAAAGAACTTTAAGTGCAATGCAAATGGACAAAGGAAAGAAAAATTAGCCAATAAGAAACAACTGATTTCCAGTTCATTCCTCCCCCCAGAGTCTAAATTTCACGTGGAATCATCACCGTCAGCCAGGCAGACAGAAGGGGTACATGGGAACCCCCATCCTGCTTACCCAGGTGAGATATCAACACATACACTCACACACTCATGCACTCTCTTAGACACACACTTGTACACATGCACATTGTACACACACATACACATACACATGATCACACACAAGTACAGTACATACAAGGTATGCTCAAACAACGGGCGAACATTTAAAGTGAAAAACTTCATTGCAGTAATAGGCAAGTTGCCATGAGTCCCCCTCAAAATCCTCCCATTCACTTCAAAAATACCCACTCCATCGTTCTTGTCACTTTCTGAAGCAGCTCTGGAGTCCTCTTCCATAAATGTCTTTGGGATATGATCAAAAACACAGTGAATCTTGCTGCTGAGTGCCATGCAACAGAAATTCAGGCTTATAAAAACATGATAGCATGTCCTCATCCATGTTAGTCCCTGGATCTAGCACTGTGCAATTTCTAGTTCTTCCTCAGAGACGATTACCATGAAAGGGAAGCGTTTTGAATTGATTCAGGACATCGAGGCAGCTTCAACAGTGCAACGAAAGACCCTGCTGGAAGCGTGCTTCCAGAGCTGCTGCACAAAGTGGCAAGAACAGGGGTCATGGGTACGGGAAACGAAAGGGGAAGATTCCTGGGAGGGCTTCACAATAATGTGTCTTCTGCTGCAATACTTGTTTTTAATTTTTTGCTTTATTGTTCACTCTATGTTTTTCGATTTTTATTTTTATTAGTACATGTTTGTGGTATGTGCTGATTACATTCCTTGTGTGGAGTCGGTTCATATACACGACACATCTTAATTCATTTTATGTCCTCTCTCCCTCTCCCTTCCATTTCTTGTCCTCTTCCCTTTTTGCAAAAGATGTCTCCCTGGTTCCTATTCTTTTATTTTACTCTTTATTTATATTTGGGTTTCTCAGAGAAGCTGTGTGATATTTAAGTTCATCTTTTTTTTTTTTTTTTTTTTTTTTGTACCAGGGCTCAAACTCATGACCTTTCACTTGTCAGGCTGGTGTTTATGCTGCTCACTTAAATCCCCGGCCAAGTTCACCATAGTTTTGACCTCACCTTGTTGTTGATACAGCCTAATGCATACACAATGCACATATAACTCACATAATGCTCACACATATATTCACATGCACACACACACACTGCTGCTGCCCCACACCCTCACACACGCCTGGCCCAGTGCCACCTTCCTGGCTACGGTGAAGGAGGACCCCATGCTCTTCTTGCCCAGGTCCTGTGGGTCTGAGTAACACGTCTGTCATGCCAGAGGAGCACATAGCTGTCTTCCTGCAGTTGTCAGTAGGTCAGGGCAGTCCTTGTCCTCTGGCTTACCTCCCCCTGCACAGTCAGGGGCAGCACTGGGCTTGCAGGTGGTACTGAGGGTCTTCTGTCTCATCTCTGGATGGCTGGGTGGTGGCATCTCTAAGTCAGTTCCCTAAAGGAAAGCAGGTCCTGGCCACTAGGCCCCAGCAGAGGGAGACACCCCTGGTGTGGCTGGGAACTCTGGAGCCCGTATTGGGTTTCCGGTCCCAGAGGGGAGTGGAGTGGGTGTGTGGCACCACTGATGTCCCTAGGCTGCCTGAGCTCCCTGATGGCCATGAGGCCAGGCCAGGTCAGCAGTAATACTCTTCATAGGGGTGTGAGTATTAACCCCACAACACTCGGCCCTGGCTTCATCTCCCCACCGGTTCTGCACAGTCCTGTGTGGGGTGGAAGCTGAGAGGGACGAACTTCCAGGGCTTCATAACGCACCCAGTAGCACTCAACAAGAGTGCTACTGTGAAGGACCGTCAGGATGTGACGCCAGCCGGGCTGGAGGTGGCTGTTGTCACCTGGGTCTGCACAATCCTGTGAGCAGTGCCCCAGCCCAGCTGGCAGGGCACAAGGTCCCAGCTGGCGCTGGTGGGGTGTCGGGTGTCCACGGCTCTGTCTGTCCATCCAGGTGGTCAGGCTGAGCTGGCCTTTTAACTTTGTGCAGTTCTCCACAAGAAGAGGGGGCAGGGACCCTCCTGTTCCTTGAGCAGGAAAGAAAGTGAGAGAGGGCCATTGAGCAAGAGAAAGGGGGAGATTAAGTAGCAAAGAAAGTGACAAGCTGAGATTAGAGCCTGCTTTCAATGGTGGTAATCCTCCATGTTCAAGGACAAATGCGAATCTTTTGTTCTTGAGTTTAGATTAACTTTGTGTTGGGGTGGGGGTCCCCAAGGGAAAGTGGACTGGCTGGCTGTGCCTCCCAGAGCTGGGGCTCACAAACTGCTGCAGCCGACCAGCAGCTCTGCACAAGACCACCCTGGTAGAGGCTAAGCAGGCCACTGAGGAAGGGGGCTCCACGTGAGGGCGTCTGCCCTGTCTTTCTTCTGCTCCCCGCGTGGCACACGGCAAGGTCACCTGGGCCCTGCGGACACTGCTTAACATTCAAAAATCATAAGAGTTGGCTCTTTTTAATATCCACTGCATGCAGAGACTCTGATTTTTATCAGAGTGCATTCAAACTTCCACATCAGGGGCCTTATCCAGGTTCTCAGGCAGCAGGAAGTTGGTTTATGGGAATATCACAATGAGAGACTTGGTGGCTTTGAAGAAACCTAATGACTTAACGAGGCTGGAGGAAAGGGAAGGTAAACCAAGGGTCATCTGGGTGGGATTGATTTTAGCGTCTCATTCAGGCTGTGCTGTGAGCCCAGGAAGGTCTGGCCTTCTGTAGAGGTGACAGACCTGCATCCTCCTTCCTGGTGAGACCGAGGGCCCTGGCCGCTCCTTCCCAGCGATGTTCTCGTCCTTACACTGAGTCACTCTTGGAGCAGTCTGTGACACTGGTTCCAGCCCCACAGCATGCTGTGCCCAGCCTGGCGATGTCTTTACTGATTTTGAGAGCAACCAGTTAGTTCCTCTGACCGGCGCCAGTTCACTAAGGTTTACACAGTTTGCCTAAAGTTCCTCAGAAAGTGGCTATAGTGACCCCTGAGGACAGAAAGAGGGGACACGCTCCAGGGCAGGGGCAGGTGGGAATACTCCTTTAAGACAATGGCAGTCAGCTGTAGGTGACAGAGGTGGAGACCCAGTCTCTAGAGGAGCAGGTGGGTGCTATCAGGCAAGACTCAGTGACATCTTGCACATGTGGCACTTGGGGGCCACGTCTCATCCAGTCAGCGTGACTGACAGTCTCATTTTGTGATGGATTTAGCAGTTGGAATTCTCCTTGACAGCTGTGTGGATGTGGCCCATGTGGAGATTGGCAGGCTGCCGAGCAAGAAATCGGAGTGCTCCCACCTGTGCAGGCCAGGCTCCCGCTTCTCCACAATGACCCTGCATTGTCCTCAGCACCACCCAGGGCCACAGCATCTCCAGGTTGAAGTGGAAGAGCCATGCATGTGGCCTCCCTGAGGGCCTGGCAGGGTTGTCACCAGAGGCCTGAGCCGGATAGAGGTGTGAACAGCCTTGCTCCCCAATTCTGGAGAGGTTAAATTTCTTTAGCTCATTTATTAGGGGTGCAGCTAAGACATTTGCTTTCATTTCTTAATTTCTAATTGATGAATAGTTGCACATCTTTAAGGGATACAGTGTGATCACTTGATACACATATACAATGTGTGATGACCAGGTCAGGGTAACTGATTCTCCCAGTTCCTTAAATACTTATTGTCATTTCTTTGTACTAGGAACCTTCAACCTGACTTCTGCCATGCAATCTCAAAACTGGATTTGTACAGGGGTTGAATGGCCCTGAACCCTAACCCTAGGAAGACAGGTTTCAGGCTCATCCCCCTTCTCTGCACAACTGGGGTCATCTCAGTCCCGGGCACACAGCACACAGCACACAGTACAGCACAGTGGGCCAAAGCTGGTCAGGGAAGGAACATGGCAAGCTCCTTTACTGACTTGCTAGAGCAGGAGCTACACAAGCCGAGACAGGTGCCCAGTGGAGGGGGCCTGGCCCTAGCCATTCCTGCCCCTAGCCTCCCCTTGGGCCTGACTGACCTCACTGTACAGTGGCTCTCCAGGAAGCACACAAATGTCTAGAATTGTCCAAACAGGATGAATTAAACCAAAGATAGATGTTGCTACTCCCCTCCTGGTATCTCCTATGCCCATGCAGGTATGGTTTTTGTATACACAGCAGGTGTTCATCCTATATGTTCAAAGCAATAGTCAGGCAGCAGGCTGGCTGGGGGCAGGAACAGGCCAGGGCTGAGGTGTGGGGTGGGCTGCGTAAGACTCCACTGTAGCTGGCAGCCAACAGTGTCAGGGAGCTGCAAGCTGGGCCCAGAGTGTGGGCAGAGGAGCCAAGATGACTTAGTCCTTAGGAAGAGAGCACATCTGCCAACAGCTTGAAGGATCTTGGAAGAGGACCCTGAGCCTCGAAGGAGAGAGCAGGACCCATGTGCACCTGGATTCCGGTTCAATCAGGTCCAACCCCAGACTCCTGACTGAGGGTGCTCTAAAGCAAGACCTCTCTGCTGTTTCAACCTGTTAAAGGTGTGGTCCTAGCTTTACACAGGATAGAAGATGAAGCCAGGCACAATCACATGTCACATAATGATGATTTGATCAGCAGTAGACATGTGTGTGATGGTGGTCCCATAAGACTGTAACCCTGTGACATTGTAGCTATCTTTGTTTATATAAGTTCACCCTATGGTGCACACACAGTGACAAAAATCACCTGACAAAACATTTCTCAGAATGCACCCCTGTCACGGAGTGACACATGACTGCATTAGAGGAAAACGCTTATTTTCCTATTTGTAGGAAATATAAATTTGTTTTATTTGTAGTATCTCCTCCACTTAAAATTTATTTCAGAGATGATTCAAGTAAATCCCTTAGTCATCCTTAGATTAGTTATATGTCATTTGATCAGCTGAATGCTTCTTTAAAGTTTATGTTTTATAAAACAAGGTTCAGTAGCAACAGTACTTGGTAAGGGACTTGGGTCAGGTCTCATAAAAAAAGTTACAAACTAATAACTAGGAAATGTGGAAGTAATTTAATCAAAATAATTTCAAAGTAATTTGATCCAACTAATCTTATTAAGTTTGTTAGTTGGTTTATTGACTACAAGACTAGATCAATGGTGACCCTTAAAGGTTAAAATGGCACATACTTAGTAAACTAATTTTCTAACATAATTATAATACACAAATACATTTTCTTTTTTTGTGAAAACCACACCAGAGATGCTCAGGACTTTTGGCAGAGATCAGTAACTCACTCTCCCTTTCCTCTAGAAATAACTGGGCCGCCTGTCCCAACCATCTTTGGGTGCTGTTGGCTGTGACTTCTATAGCCAATGAGACTTGGTAGACATGAAGTCTGCTCCTTCCAGGACTGCCCAAAAGAAACCTCCCAGTGGATCCTCTTCACCCTGTCCCTCTCCTACCTCAAGCTGCAAACAGAGGATTTAAAAGACAGCTTCATGTTCTAAGACCAGGGCAGCCTCAAGCTGGAAGGGGTTGGCTGTCTTAGAACCACCCTATGGAAGGTTATCTGTGAACCTTCTACTGAAAAACCATGAGCAAGAAATGGACTCCCACTCTGTTATCTCAGGGAATAAGTCAGGGTCCAGCAGACCCACCTGCTATTTTCTGCTGTAAATTTATACTTGAGCATTATACTAGCCACCTATACATCTCAGGGCTGTTCCCTGGGGGATACAGGAGGCAATCAGTGTGTTTATCCACTTGGTATGATGAATGGCAAGGAGTGTGCATGTGTGCAAAAGTGTCAGAACAGGATTTGGATCCACCTTTATGCTCCACGTATATATATTTCTCAAATTCACCTTGGGAATCCAGTTTCTTTCCCCTACTTTGTTCCATAGGTTTGGTGATGGGCTTTGCTCCAAATCCACATTAATAACTCTTTAAAAAGGAAACCATCTTGCTGTAGTTGAAGACAGCACAGGGTGGCAGAGATTCCTATTGGGAACAGCTGCCATCGACAGAAACCCATGTCACCAAGAAAACCAACTGGAAGGAAATACTCTTGTTGAAGCATAAGAATGAGAAGAACTGAATGCATCCCTGTAGAGAAGTGAATGTGGCACCTAGAATTAGAAAACTTGTGTGGCCTATGTGATTTGTGTGTTTTGAGCGCTTGCCATTGGCTGATCTCCCTAAACGTGGATAGATCATAATGACTTTTGACGTTTTCAAGATAAGAAAGCATAGCAGAAAAGCTCAAGTGTTTTCAAAAAGAAAAAAGAAACCAAGCAAAATGAATAGAATTTGATTTAGAATTTAAGGCCTGTGTTAGCTAGTTACTATTCTCTTGTTGCTGAGACAAAATACCCAATGCCAGGTATTAAAGGGGGGAAGGTTTATTTAGCTCACAGTTTGATGTTTCACTTCATAATTGGCTGGGTTAAGGAAGGCTGGCATGGTAGAGGGGCAACAGTTCATGGTGGCAAAAGACAGCAAGAGCACTGAGACAAAAGAGAGAGCAAAAGAGACAGAGAGAGACAGAGACAGAGACAGAAACACCAGGCTACAGGGATTAGGGCAGCACCAATCCAGTCAGTGGACTGATCCAGCAATCACCCACCCTTCATCCCAGCTCCCTGAATCCCAGCATTGCACTAGGAATCAATTACACATTCTTGATTCAGTCACCTCTGAAAAAACCCTATGACCATATGAGACTCTGGGGGTACATCTAGACACAAACTATAGCAAGGCCCTCAGCATGGAAGGAATTTTAACATGTGTGCAAAAGTTGGCATCCATTCTGGAAGACTGCATGTATTCATTTACATGTTTGTCAAAGCCTTGTTCAACAAGTCTAGTTATTACTGATTAGATATTAATGTTCCTAAACAATCTGCAATAGAAAAGAGCATTTTCTTTTTGATAGAAAAATTATTTAATAAACAATGACATTACTTCTCTTTCCTGAAACTCATGAGTTAAACAATTCAGTCATGACAAAGCTCCAAATTTCCATCACTTTCATGACATATATGTACCTACAGTAGCAAGTAAATTCATGACCATGAGACCTCTATTTACGAAAGATCCCTGCAACAGCCTAAGGCCCAAAATGGGTAGAGATGGTTTTGTTCATAGGAGTAGATCTCTGGCTATTGAAAAAGCACTTATGGGCATTATTGTGAGCTATAGTTCAGATATTCAAGTGCAAACGTTTGGAAGGCAATGTAGCAGCTAATCTGTGAGGGTGGTTTTAGAAACGATGACATTTAACCTATCATATCAGTTGTTCTCATAAAAGGCATGAATGGCAGTAATGAATAATAAAATACAGCATTAAAATTATGTTCTGGTGCTAGAAATCATGAAGCCAAACACAGTAAGTTTTGCCATATTAAGTCCCCTCTATGGGAGGAAATAAACACGTTTTGAAAATTCTTTGAAGAAGAAAAATACTAGCAAGTCAACCTTTCCTCTGTGAATTTTTAGGCAACCTACTTATCAAGTTGACAAAGAACTTTCACAATAATTCAAAGCCTGACAGGAAGGACAGTAGTTAATCTGATTAGAGTGATGACATGGCCCACATATTTATTTGGAGTAGTGATTGCTACATTGCACTGTTACTAGCACGTTTGCCCTGTTTACTGGAATACTGGCACATATTTAAAAATCTGTCTTTGACTAATGTAGGCTGAGCATGTGGGCAGTAGAAGGGGTTCTTTTGTTTCCCCCTCTTCCTTTATGCATTATCTGATGTGCCTGCCTGCCTTGGTGGAACGGGTCCAGGGCTCTGTGATGGTTGATGCTCTGCCACCCCTCCCCCACCCCAGGTGCCGATGTCTAATGCACTCCAGACACCTCAGAGGAACACAGCTGAGCATACACTGTCCCTGAGCCATTTAAACATCCCCAGGAACATGCTGTTTCTTGCCTAGTTAGGAACCACTTCTCATGCTTGATCAATGGGCTAGCCAACCACAAAGTCATTGCAGTTGTGATTTATGAGTAGGATCAGTTACTCACAATTTAAGAAGAAGAGCTTTAATTTAATTGTAGTAGCACTGTTAACTTCAGGTGAGATAAGTTAAAATGCAGACCTTCTTGTCCTGCAGAATTTTGCAAAATTGTGCTCTTTGACAAGGAAAGGGAGAATTCTTTGCATCAAATACACACCTTGGCATCATTTTTCCCTAAAATTGGAAAGTCAGTCACATTTGTTCCTTTCATTCTGTAATTTCACTTGAACTTGAAAGTTTTAAACCATCAAAATGTGAGAGGATGCAGTCAGTGTGCAGTTTTAGAAGACAGGGGTAGAGATCCAGGAAGAAAACGAAGTCACCACAGTCTGGATGCTTGTGTCTCCCACTTCCCAATTCCCAAGTTCATGTGATGCTGCTCACCAGTGATGATTGGGAGGAGGGACTCGGGGGAACTGATTAGGTCTAGAAGGTGGTGGCTTCCTGAATGAGATTTGGGCCCATGAGAGACCACAGAGCTGCCTGATCCCTTTCATTATGTGAGGTTCAGTAAGTAGGCACCAACTATGAACTGGAATGCTTTTGCCAGATGCCACATCTGTCAGTGCCTCGATCTGGGACTTTTGGCCTCCAGGAACATGGTAATTCCTTTCTGCAATTGATAAGCATCCTTGTTATATTAGTCAGCATTCTCCCATTGTTGGACAGAGTTCCTGACACTCACAGTTTAAGGAAGAGAGCTTTAAATTGGGTCATATTTTAAGGAGATTCAGTCCAGTGGTTGGCTTGTTCCAGGGAAGGAGCATCATGGTGGAAGATTATGGTAAAGCAAAACCACCAAGTGTATGGTGGCCAAGAAGCAGAACAAGGAGCTGAGAGAGGAAAGATACAGTTCCCAAGGCCACATTACTGTGACTAATCCAGACACATGTGGAAGTGTCCTCTGCCAGCCTCTGAGATCCCAAGCAAATCAAGCTGATGCTCTATCTTCACTACTTCACTGGTCTGTGTCACTTTGTCACTACAGCAGGAGTGAACTAAGACAAAAGTAGAACCCAATTCTCTGGGTATCTGAAGCTTTTTGGCACCTGTGGTCAGCTCTCAAATCTGCTGGCAGCTGGGAGACGTAGCGTGGTTCCCTCACACATCTGGTGTGGATGGGCTGATTGTTGGGAAGATAGGAGAGACTGGGCCACATTTCTCATCCTGCAGTTGGCTGGTCTCAACTTCCTGGAATGTAACAGGCACTGGGTTCCAAGAACAACAAATACCTAACTGCCATGTGCTTATGCATTTTGAGCCTTACTTAATTTACATTTGCTGCTGGTCACCAACCAATGCAAGTCACAAGGCCAACCCAGTTCAGTATCAGGTAAAATACAGACCTTGAGTCAACTTTGAGTTTCAGATAAATGAGTTTTTAGGGCTAGTACATTCGATTGAAAGATGTATCAGTTAGGGTTCAAGAAAAAGAACAATAAGCTTGTCCCAGAAGAGTCATCACAGAAATAAATTCCCAGGGCTACAGGGGTAGAACAGTCTTATGATATATGGTCTATAAGCTGGAGAACCACGGAAGCTTTTGGTATAGTTATACAAAGTAGAAGGCCCTGCAGTCAGGGGCAGAAGTTGATGATGAGTTTAGAAGGTTGACCACCAGCAGCTCTGATGACCCAGCTGGGGAGAAGACCAGCTCAAGCAGAGAGAAGATTGGAGGTTGCCCACGCATGTTAGGGAGGACCATTTGTTTTACCTTGCCCACAGTCTAATTGCTCACTCTTCTACAAACACAAACCAGGCACACCCAGATAGAATGGTTCCCCAGATGCTTGGGAACTCTTAGTCCAGTTACATTGACATAAAATAACCATCTCAAGTGTCTTCCCAGACCATCCTCCTCTCCCATTTTTCTAGCCATGGGAGAGATAATGAAATTCTTCTTTTTTTAGTGCGTTATCACAATCAGTAATAAGATATTATGTGTTCATTAGTTGCTTCTGTCCACTTTTTCAAACCATAGCCCCCATGAGACCAGGATCGTCAACACTGGAGACTGGCACCATGGGTGAGGCCTGGAATTCAACTAACACATACCGCATAAATGAGTGACGAGGCCAGAGGGTCAGCAAGTGAAATCAAGAGAGCAATGGTGCCGCTGGCCGACACCAGAGCTTCTGGTTCAGTCTCTCCCCCAGAGCCTCGATCCTTGAGGTCCAACCCTTCGCATCCTCGTTTAAAGACATAAGTACTCTTCAAAGTCAAGGTGACATCATAAATACACAGGCCTCTCGGGGTTTATTAGAAGACCAGCTGAACCCTGCAATGCATTTAATTTACCATTACTTACTCGTTCTTTATTTCTTCCATATGCATTATGTGAGATCGTGAATGTATATTTATATAAATTCTTATTATTCAGGTTCATAAAATATCCTTTATGAGAGGAACTGCATGCGGCTGACCCAGATGCCATGAGGAACGTCTCTGCTCTCAGCCAGAGCCTTCTGTGCCGCTGCACTCCCCTCCCCTCCGGGGACCTCGTGGCCCTGAGTGCTGGAGCAGCTGCTGCCTTGTAATTTATTGACCTACTGTGTGCATAACAAGTGGGGCTTAAATATAGCCAGCTGGGCCTGTTTCTGTCAAAACCGGATTTGGAGTCCTATACTCAATGGCTGCTTCTGGGCTGTGTTCATGGTACACATGATCGTGTGCAGCTGTGAGTCTGTCTGTCTGTCTGCCTGCTGCCTACCTGCCTATGAATCTATCCAAGAAAAGAAAGGAACAGAGAAATATGGGGAGAATTTCAAGTACGTAGATTTTATGTTCTTTACTATTTAAAGACAAAATGTATTTTCTTTTTAAGAGAAGCCAGGCTGATTTACTTGATCTCTGTCTGCAAATCTGAAAGAAAGAAAAAGAAAAACAATGCCGTGATTAATATTAAACCCCAAATGCAAGCTTGAACCTGCAACAGAAGAGGCTGCCGAAGACTAAACAAGGAGGACTTTGTTTATCTCTGCATACTTCTTTCTGTTGTTTTTAAATAAATAGTAATGGTTTTAACGAAACATTAATCTCCAAAGATTAATGTTTTAGGATGTGACAATGCTCTCAGCTAGCAGTAAAGTGGTTGCTAACCTTAGTGAAGGGTGACAGTCTCCTTACAAATTGAACAAAAGCTCTAAACCCACTTCCCCAAAAAGCAATACATGCTCATTTTTGCCTCTAATTTCTGAGGTTTCACTGATGGTAGAAAATTTTCCACTGAGCCTAGGCCAGGGAGGCTCATGTGTGCAGTGGCCTGGGCATGGGTGAGTGTGGCCCCCAAGCCTCTCATGCTATTCTCCTGGTCTCTACCATGGGAGTCGAGGAGGGGAGGTAGAGTTGGCAGAAGGTATAGCCCAGGCAGGACTAATGGAGGTCTCATGGAAGAGCCTGGCTCCTCTCCTAAATACTTTCATATGCACTCCTGCCAGTGCTATGCCCTCTGCCACGAGGATTTCACCAGAGCCCAGCAGGTCTTGGTGTTCTGCTCTTGGATATTCAGAACTGTAGGATAAACAAGAAGCCTTTCTATACAAATCCCCTGGCTGTACGTATCCGGTTATGGAGACATAAAATGGACTAAGATAATGATGTAGAACCACAATTTAAAAGAAATCACGGAGTTCTAATTCTTTAAAAGACTTGAGATAGAATGTAGTTCAGACTTTCATTTCCTGGAGAAGCTATGACTCACCCAAGTCTTGAAGCAAATTTGTGACAGAGTCAGGAACTGAGATGCTGTTTTAAGTTGGCTTCCTTAGAAGCAGACCTGATCGATGTGCAATGGCTTACTGGAAGGGGCTCCTCAAGGGGCACCGCTAAGAGAAGAGGAAGCAGGACAGAGGAGAGGAGGAAGCCAGCAAGGTGCCTGCTGTGACACTGCAGAGAAGAGGCCATGGGGACACCAGAGTGTGTGTTATGCCCAAGGCATGTGCACTCTTCAGCCACTGGTTCCACAGGAGGAGGAAATAACCCCAGGAACCAGCCTAAAAGTAGCCTTCCCAAAATGCTGCCCATAGTGATTGGCGACTGAGCTCAGGGATAGGAAAAGGAGAATCCAAAGGCAATTGCATAGAAGGCAACTGATGTGACAGATCCAAGCTTCGCTCCAGGCTGCTCCCCTGGGAGACGCATAGAGACTTAGAATGCATCTTAGAATGTGCCCTGCCATGATTCAAAATTAGTGTATGTGCAGTAGTTTGAATTTTGAGTGTGTTAAATAAACATTTGGTCCTTCACTTGCTGCTTCTGGGGAAAGGTTTAATTTCTAAGAGATGGAGTCTGTGAGAGGTCTTCCTGCCAGTGAAGGGGGTGTCCTAAGGAGGGGGTGTATATTAGAAGCGGTATACCATCAAAAGGAGTATTCCTGTGCTCTCAAAGGGGGTGTGTCCTTGAGGAGAATACTGGAATGCCAACCTACTCCTCTTCCAGTATTTCACATCTCAGCCTTGAATAAGTGAGTTTTGCCACTGGATGCTGCCATTTTAAATGGCAAGATGGCTAATGTACCATGGACTGAAACCTCTAAAACCATGAACTCAATAAAACGTTCTTTCTTTACAAGCTGATTAGCCCAGGTATTTATTACAGTAGGGAAGGCTGACAAGCACAGAATATTTCATATTTATTCTGAACTTTTGCCTTAAGTATGCAGAGGGTTTGCAGACCAAGACATGAGCTTTGTGTAGAGCAGCATAGGGTCTGTGCAGAGAGCAGCTGGTGGGTCATCCTTTTGGAGTTCCGGAACTCCATTCCATCATCTCTGTGAAGACTCCATGAACTCTGCTCCAAATCACACTCATGCCTCACTCCTAGGATGGGCTTGCTTTGTTTCTACAGAATACAGTATTTTCAGGAGTTAGAATGATCTTTTTATCCTGAATAGTATAACTGTATTCCAGGAAAGATGTGTACAACTCTACTCATTAGTTTTTTTAAAGGCTGCCCTTAGCCAATGAAAATGAGTTTCCTTTTAAGTATGTAGCAAAATTCTGTAGAGTGAAATCACATTGGTGTCCCTGCTTAGGGGAAAAAAAAAATCATCAAACCAATAGAAATACAAGCCAAAGTAAGAAATTGTGTGAATGCACAGCTGCTCCTTCCTTAGATCAGGGATACATGATGATAAAGGCTTTGTGAATTGAAAACATCACAATCTGGAAATGCATTGAATGCATACAATCCCTGAACATTCCCCTCAGAACAGAGCACACTGTACAAGGTGTGCCTTTTCCTTCCTAATCCCTGAAGTACTGCCCCACTGCCCAGCATTGTCAGAGAGACTCATGCTAAAAATTCTAGTTTAGGGAAGGCTCGAATTCCAAAATGTAAAGTTGTTTCTATTGAATGTGTATCACTTCCACAACACTGTAAAGTGGAAAAACCATAGACAGCCATTGTAAATTGGGGACCACCTATAATGTTGGACAGTGGCCAGACTTACATAAAAAGAACTCTAGCTTACAGCACACTATCCAGGGAGCCAAAGTAACCACAGTTGTGACCTCCCCATCCAGGACTTACTCAGTATCTGACAGCTTTAACCCAGAGCCAATCAGAAAAAGCCAAAACACCTTCCCCTAACCAATCACATAGAGTACCTTGCAGCTACTTCGCCTGCCTTCTTTCAGCTTCACAATGAGAGGAGCTTCTCATCAGGGCACTCCTGCCCTGAAAGCAACTCTTTCTTCCATTAGAGAGCTTCCCAACCCCACACTTGCCTTTTAGTCTCTGCCAAATGCAAGTGATGGTGGCCAAGACCCTTACTTCCCAAGCTCTGAATAAGTGAATTTTCCTCATTCTCTATTCCATTAACTTCATAGAAAAATGCAAGTTACTAAAAAACATGAGGGCATAGAAGCTTAACTGTAACTAATTTTAAAACAAACCTAAATGAAATCAGCACTGAAATACATTATTTGTGTGGGTGCCTGATTTGGAGAGCACTTTTCAGGTATTAAGCAAGAGGTTAAAATAAATGTGCGTGCTTTTAAACCTAGCAATTCCAATTCTAGCAATTCATCCTGCAGAAATTGTCTTGCAAGTGAACAAGGTTAATGTACAACAGTGATCAATGTCTAATTATTTGTATAGACCAAATGTCCAAAAGGGGAGGGAGATAACACCGGAGTTCCACATTGTGCAGCTCTGTGAGACCTTCTAAGAAGCAGATGCTGGGCTGAGGTGGTGGTGGTGGGAAGGTGCAGTTGTGCAGGGCAATGCTGTTTTGCACACATGTGCACATGTTCAAGTGTGTCTCTCTAGCTGTTTGCAAAATGCCCACCGTGGTTCATCTCAGAAGTGGGGCTTGACAACAGGAGAGGGGTTTCCACTTCATACATTTTTTTCCATTGTTCATGTGTTGATGATGATTATATACTACTTTGGGAATGGAAAAATTAGAATAAGAAGAATCAGTCAGAAAACGCAGTGCTGAGAACATGTTATTCACTCTATCACCCATTTTCTCACTTCTCCTCATATTGTGACTGAGCTCTGCAGAATCAGGTGTGGGCATTGATTATTGCTTTGATTCCTGGAACAATAGCCAGGATAATGAGGAGCTCACTTCACTGACAAAGCCCAGCCACGCCTTGCCAGAGACAAGACAACATTGGTGCAGGTGCTAGAACAATTGGGACTCATTTATCTGCCATTGTCCAAGAGTGAACTGACCTTACTCACGCATTTTCCAAAATAATGGAAACGTATCATCCATGCAAAATGTTGAATTCTTTTTGGTTTAACCATTTTTGAGGAGAATATTTTAAACCTCAATAGACTGCACAGTTCTAACCTCTTGAGAAGCTGCTGCTGATTCTAACACAACTCTTTTCTGATGCTTTGAGATTACACTTGTGACCATGGCACCTTGAGCTGCGACTGACTCCTGCCCTGTCTAGGGGAAAGTGAGCATGTGGGGAAGCCAGCCTCTGTTCCAATCAGCGCCAGCCATGCTGAGCTTGAATTCATCTCTGGTTTTAGGTTGGCTCCTCTTGTATCCAGCCATCCAGGGGAGGTAGTTCACCTGTTGGATCCCACCCTACTGGGGAGCTCAAACCTCCATCCTTCAGCACTTCATTTGAAATTGGGGCACCTGTGCCAGCCAGAGGAAAGGCCAGGCGAACATGGAACCTGAGAGAGTGGTCCCTGGGAGGGCATTTGAAAGGAACAAGGAGAAAGAAGGCAGCCAGAGAAGGGTGTGCTGATGAGAAAGGTTTGCCTGGCAGCAAATGCTCTGTCTCCCCTGAGCCTCTTGGAGACGAGGGGACACCCTTGCTCAGTATTCCCAGGAGTGAGGAAGCTGGCAGGTTTGTACACCCACTCAGATTCCTCTTACTCATGGCCCGAGGGCTGTGGGGCTAGATAGCAGGATCCAGACTTCAGCCCATTAGGTCCACTTTCTTTGCTCAGAGAGAATAAGGAACGGAATGAGAGGATGCAAGCAGAGCCTGAGAGAGTCAGCCACTGCCAGGTGTCGCGGCCAGCGCGGGGAAAGAGTCAGGCGAGAGACTGAAGACACAGGGAGACCAGTTGCTCAGGAGGCAAAAGGCGATTTATTGAAAGACTACAGAGTTTTTATAATGTTTCAAAACAAAGAGCAGTACAAGTCACTTCAGGACACTTTCTTGTGCACACAGCAAAGGTAAACATGCTCCTGGGCCCATGAGAAACTTCTATGTTGTGCAGCCCAGGAGGTAAACATGTTCTTGGGCCCATGAGAAACTTCTATTGTTTATGTTATGAAGCTTTTCCCAGGTTAATATCAGCGCGATGCTTTGTCTAGAAGGCTGAGGTCACTGTAGGATGAGGAACTGATTGAGGTCCAGCTTCAGTGTGTGGTTTCCCACACCCGTTCACTGCCGGACCCCTGGCTCCTGCTCCCAACAAGCCACCACCCCATGAGTCAGCAATATTGGACTGAGGTTATGAGAACTTTAAACTTCTCACCCAGAGTCAGTCAGCCTGTGTTGGAGTGCGGTCCTCTTTGGGGGTACATGTGGCAGCTGTGCATCCAAGCACCTTGCAGGACTCTCCTCACTGGGCCGGCAAAGGTGTGACTTTACTGTGCCCGCTGACCTGGCCATACACCTGCAGCAGTGACCAGTGTGGGACAGGCCCTCTGGGTGGGTGGAGGATGGGGCATGGTCACCACCTGTCTTCCGTGGTTCACAGGCATGGATATGTTATTAGCCAGGCTGGGCACATCCAGCTGCCAGCCTGGAGTCTGTATCCACCCACTCTGAGGTCCATAGTTCCTTTGTGTGTCTGTTCATTCTTCACCCCTGCAGCTAATACTTCCTGAGAATTTGGCAACTGCTGAGTTCTCTGTTACAGAAAAGCGCTCTTGAGCTACCATGGAATGCGAGGTGCAGACATGAGGGGGGGTAGGCACTCACCAAAAGAACCATCTGCACTGCATCTGAGCTGGGCTGCTGCAGCATGGTTAGTGTCCCCAAAGGTCCAAGTTCTGAAGGTGGCTCCAAGGGGCTGGTGGCACCCTCATTCTCTGAATCTCGGCTCCCTGGGTTGGGCTGTGATTGATTATCCCCTTGCAGTGTAGAAAGCCGTTGAAGCTGGAAATGGATCACGTGTGGGGCTAAAGCAAGACCATCCCTGAAAACACAGAGAGCCCAGAACAAGCCACGTAAACAAGCTGTTCCAGCTCCACGAAGGCAAGGGGCCCAGGCCAGGAGGCAAACAAGTTGCTAGGAAGTGGGGTTGGAATTAACATCTTCCTCTGAAGGATATAAATAAATGTGCTACAGTGGTTGGTACAGGAAAGTAAGTGTTCCACCTGACCTCAGCTTTCCTCTCTTTTCTTTCTCATCCTCTCGCCGTCCTTCCCCTCAGAAACACCTTGCAGTCTCCACCATAATGTGCCACCCAACTTTGGCTGTGACTCTCCAGAGCCATGAGCTCCAAAGAGAAACCTCTCTTCACTTCTTGAGCAGCTCGGGTCAGACGCTTTATGAGTAGTAGAAAGCTGACTAGCAAGGGTCTCCTGTTCACCTTTCAATTACAGAAAAGACAAGGACAGAGAAACATATCACAGGATGCCACACAGAAGAGGCAGCACAATCCAGACTCTGGCACAGAAACTTACTTCACCAAGCGAGGTGAGCTGGGGAAAATAAAAAAGGATGGAAGTGAAATATATAGACTGTTAAAAAGTAAAAGCTTTATCAGCCAGGAGTTCTGGCACATGCTTGTGATCCCAGCACTCGGGAGGCGGAACTGGGAGGATCCCATGAGTTCAGTACCAGCCTGGACTACACAGTGAGATCCTGTCTCAAAAAACAAACTAACAAATAACTACTATGTCAATTAATTATAATATGTAATATAGAACTGGTTTAAAATATAAAAATTAGAGCTTGTGTAAAATAACTGGAAATTTGGACCTCGCTGGATATTTGTGATTGCAGAATTTTGTGGGCAGGGCTGCAGCTCAGTGGTGGAGCTCTTACCTTACGTGCACAGGGCCCTGATGGCTTGGTCCCAAGCGCTGCAATAAAAACCAAAAAACTAAGAATTATTGTTCTTATTTTCCACACAAAAGTGGTATATGTTTTGAAAAGAAGCTTTATTGTGAAGAGATACATAAGGAAATATTTATAGATGAAGCGATATGATCTCTCAGGTTTTCTTCAAAATAACACACAAAGGAGAGGAAGTGAAGGGGGCCTGAATAAAAACGAGGCTGTCCCGGAGCTAATAAAATGCTGGCGCTTGCGCTGGCGCCTGGGGCATGAGGATGCTGCGGTGCCTACTTCTGCGTGTGGGAAAATTTCACAATAGGAAGTTGGCAGAAAGGGTCACACAAACATTTCATTAAAGACTGAGATGTGTGCTGTGATACCCGAGGGTGGCATCAGGCATAACCAGCCTGGGCCAGTGAGGGTGACAGTGGGGAGACTGGGGCTGTCGGCTTTTCTGTACTGTTTTTTTTTTTTTTTTTTATTAAAAATACTGGGTTTGCAACACATTAAAGTCATTTTCCTGGGTTTTGGTAGAAAAGCTCTTCAAAGTACACATTAAAAGCTAAGCAGGTATGATTTTTTTCTTAACCATATCTCGATCAGGGCTTACCTTTCTTCCTAACTTGGGGCTTGTTGGTTTGAAGATGACACAGAGATTGGTGTTAGCTTGCCAGTCTCCTAATAAAGCCTGAGTGTCTAAATATCCATCCCAGTATGAGATAGTCAGCAAGATACCTGTGAAAAATGGTTAAGAAGTTTTTAATCCTATCTAGCAATTCTTTTTAGAAATTTCCTATTAGTATATATTTATGTGTTTGCAACATACACTGCCTACCCTTGGGGGGATGTATATGTGTATGTATATGTGCAATATATGTATATATATCATCTTGATCATTTTCAATCTTTTTATTTTCCTCCTTCCCTTTCCCCTCTCTTTGTTTCCCTTCCCCAATTCAATAAATGTTCACCCATTCCTACCACCTCGCCTTTGCTTTACTCCTTATTTTTATTTTGGGTTTTTCATATAAGAAGAACTTACTGAGTCCAATTTACTTTCATTCTGCATTACAGCCCTGACATCCTCTGATCCTGCCCCCACTGCAGCCCTCGTGGGCTCCCCTCTCTGGGCTCTGGCCAGCTTGTGACCACTCCAGTCTGCAGAATGCTGTGGAAGCCAATGCCCACCTTCCAAGCTCAGAAGGCCCAGCTGCCCCAACTTTCCTGGCATCCTTCACTCAAGGATCCCTGAGCTGCTGAATGAGGAGCCCACTCCTCTGAGGTGCAATGTGCCCCCGGCCCGAAGCTCTGTGAGGAGGCCTCAAGGAAGCCATCTGGCCCACAGAGTCCTGGCCAGAGTCCAGGCCTGATTGCTCAGAGCTCAGCACCCAGCCTGTGGGGAAAACAGTCTCTGAACCACTCTCAAGTTTCTCAGTCACCCTAGGCACCAAATCTTTGAGGTGGCAGCTCCAAAGACTGTGGGATAGAGACATAGCTGTCCCACAATGACTCGCTTGTGAGTGTACTACAATTATTATTCCATGCCACTAAGTTAGGGGGTGGGTTGTTGCATGCCAATAACAGCCAGAACTGAGGGCTGCTAAGCAGGTACTTTTATAAGTGCTAGAGGGGAAGAGTTGAGGCTGGGGTTGTGGAGGGAGGAAAGAATTCGTGCCAGCAAACTAATTCCATGGGGAGCCTGTGAGAAATGTTTTTGTCTTTTCTGTCAAAGCACAAGGCCAAAGCAACTCCACTCTGGATTTAAATGACCAGGCCATTTACTCACTACACCTGTCCCCATCCCCCATTTAATATCCTGAGCTCTAAGAAATGATGACCATGTGCTTTTCCCCACAACGCTCAGTTCCTAGAAGCCAAGGACTTTCTCTTCCAAGCCACACATCCTCTCTAACTCACCCTGGCAATATGTGCCCCATCTCGAGTTAGTCAGCTGCCACAGGCTGTAAGCCTTTGAATTCAGCCAGGGACTTAAAAGACAGCTGCTTCACCTGCGTTAGGGATAAAAGGGGCAATGCTCCTGGTCCTGCAAGCCGGCTGCCTCACAGTATGCTTGCACCCGTTTGCAGGAGTAAACAGTCTTGTCAGGGTTTCTTGCTGCCTGAGTGCTTCATTGTCTGCACTGACAGGTTGAGTCTGGGGGCTCATCTCCAACAAGCCGGAGAATGTCCCAGGACCAGAGAAAGACTGCAGAAAGTGGGAAGCTCTGATGTGTGAGGTTGAAAGCCATCTGCCTGTACAAGCAGGGTTTCTCCAAATGGTAACAAACTTCCAGGGTGAGCTGGCAGGATGTGGACAGAGTGGTAACATCATCCTGTACACAAACCAGCAGCCCCCATCCAGACAAACCATTTACTCTGCCTCTTATTGGGTCTGGATGATGATGAAATAATTTGTGAAAGATTTGATGAGCTAATCAGTAGGAGTCCATGGAAGGAGCAGCAGATTTTAGTTTTTGAACAAAACATCTGGGAAAAGTGGGACATAATTCAAATGCAAGAAGAATTAACAGTGAGTCTGGGAATTGGAAGACCACACACAGCCAAGACCAGTGCAAGAGTTGGGTGGAAAGGAAGGTGTAGCTGACACCCAAAGATGAAGATGGCACCGGAGCAGAACAATTTCTGGCACATCAGAAGAAAGAAGTCGGAATTTTAAATTTTTATTAAACTCTGCCTTCTTTTCTTGATGTCAGAATAGCTGAAGCTGGAAATTATTCACGTCAGGAAGCGAGGCAAGCCCTGTCTGAGAACAAAGAGTGTGGGCAGCGAGCCATGTGAACAAGCTGCTTCAGTCCAGAGAGCAATGAGCCCTGAGACAGTCCAATGGGTTGTTAGGCAAAGGGGTGTCACGTGACACCAACCTGCCAAATGTATAAATAAACGCTCTACAGTGGTTGAGCAGTTCCTTTCTTCGCATCGGGAGAGAGGGCTCTACCTGACCCCAGCTTTCTGCATCTCATGTTTATTTCTTTACCTTCTCATGCCCTTCACAGTCCTCACCCTGGGAAGTTCCAGAACCACTCGGGTTGAGGCAACTTGACAGGAGTAAAACTTCTTGCAAAATGAGCAGGACTCTTTAAGCCAGTTTCAAGGGCAGCTCTCTGGAGTCGTTCTCCAGTGAGCTGGGATGTGCCACAAGATCCTTCACAATCACTTGACTTAGAGACTGTTAATCCAGGTAGGGGAGACTGGCACCAGAACGGTGAGGACATTTAGTTCTGCTGGCAGAATCATGCAAAGAACAAGTGCTCAGGTGTTCAAAAAATAGAGACAAAAGTGACGTCAGGGGAAACCATTGAGTAGAGACCTCTAGAAGCCACTTGAAGTGGGAGCATAGAGCCAATTAAGCCTTCACATCACCACCAACCTTTTTCTGCAGGAACACTGCTCCCCACAGGACTTTTCCAGAGTGGAGGCCCTGGATTCCTCCAACATTTGCATGTGGTGACCTGCTTGATGGCCTAATTCAGTGATGATGAACCTTTCAGAACTTTCAGTGATACCAACTGAACCCAGAGCAGACCAGCAGTAGCCTGTGCTAGCAGAGGCCCTTCAGACCAGACAGGGACCACCAGGCAGGATGACTGAGCAGCTACTCAAAAAAACCAAGAGAGAAATTATTAACCTCAGACTCCCAAGGTAGATAAACTTCAGGCACTGCTTGATGGAGGCTCAATTAATGTGGTTAGAACACAGTGCCCTCTTGGGCTGTTTCCTTCATTTCAGATCCAAGAAATGGGAGCAGTGCTACCGCTACTTCTTCTGAAATTCAGCAGCTTCTCAAATTCAGCAGAGAAGAGAGAGATTCCTCCTTCCCTGGCAGCCCTTAAACCAGTCCTATATTTTGCTGGCATTAGACCAGTTTGGGTTTCACCTCCTGTGGACAGGAAGGAGCATACTAGTTAACTGCAGCCTGGCTCACCCAGATCAATGGGCAATGGATCGATCCTCAAACACTCTTGGGGCTGCCTCCTGAGTAGGATGAAGTGATGCTGAGGAACCCAAGGCAACATCCTCTGCTCCTTTCCTGAGCCATATTTACCTACTCCCTGCCTGACTTATGCCCTTCCTCTGAGACCGTGGCGCTCACTATAGTGCACTGTAACCATTGCTTCTGGGACTCTTTCAACCAGTGCCTCATATAAACCTAGGTGACGGAGGCCACCACTGCCATGCACTTGTGTCTTCAGACCTGCCTACCTGCGCTGGCATTTCCATAGAAGATAATCAATAAACGCTGTGTAACAAGGGGATGTAAATGCTCATGTGTGCGCCTACATTTAAATAAGCACAAACTCACAAAACCAAGGCAAGCATGCAGATTACAGACTGAACTTGACTTGTTTTGCAAGTTTTATTAAAACAGATCACACATAAAAAGTGCATAAATCATGCTTAGTGAATTGTCTCAAATTGTGTGCACTTATGTAACCAGAGCCCAAGGCATTAACAAAACTTCAACTTACTTCTGCCTCCAGAGGTGACCGCTGTCCTGAATTCTAGCCCCACAGGTTAGTTTTGCTCATTTTTGAACTCCCGCCTCAACTTACTTCCTGTTCAACTGCTGATGGGGATTCAGAAGGGCTCCAGTCTGAGGCTATTAAAATGTTGCAAATAGCTCTGACCTGAATATGGTCTGTGCATCTAATACATGTCTTGCAAGTGGGGGCATGCTGTATTTCTGTTGGACCTGCGCAAGGGGTCGATCAGCTATGCTATGGTGAGATGTCCTCAGACCTAAAAGGCATTTTTAGTTTCCAAAAGTGGGGATACCAATCCGACCAGGAGCACTGTCAGCCAGAAATGTAAGGATCTGATGGATTCAGTTTGCACTTTTCATCTGTATAACTCAGGAGTATGCTTTGAATCTCTTCACAAAGCTGCTACACAATAGCTGCTGATAAATACTAACCAGAGGGAGAGAGGAAAGAAGGGAGGGAGGGAAGAAGGAAGGAAGGAAGGAAGGAAGGAAGGAAGGAAGGAAGGAAGGATGGAAGGAAGGAAGGAAGGAAGGAAGGAAGGAAGGAAGGAAGGAAGGAGAAGGTAGTGCCAGATCGGAGGACTCTAGAGAGCCACAGGATTTGATGAAAGCAAACTTTCTCCTTCTTTGGCTACATCATGAATTAAACGAAAGACTTTGCAGGGGATTTCCTCCATAATCCCTTCAAAATGAGTCAGCCCTGCTATGTACTAAATGGATTATGCATGAATCCCAAAACAAATCCAACTGCAATTAATGTTTTAATAAACTGGTTGCTAGTGTATGCAACACCCACCACACGTCAGGAGGGATTTTATTATATTTATAAACATTAATTAGTTGTTTATTATTGTCAAACTAAATTTAAAATAAACCTGCAGCATTGCTGGCCACTTGGGTGAAAATACCTCAGTGGTGACTGTAATTAGAAAATAGATGCGAGAGAGGAGCCTTAATTAGTCAGCTAATGGCAGGCTTTCCACTAATTGAAATAAGGAGCCCCTATCTCACAGGATGATAAAATATCTTAGGTATGAGTGAGAGCAAGAAGTGGGCTCCTCTGAGAATTAATAGAAGCTGAAATATTATTTAACCTTTTCCTCATGGCACTTTGATACAAACTCACAATGCTCATTGCCAAATAAAAAACAAAATAATAATTTTTTAAAGGAATAATGGATTTTTTTTCCATAATGAAGCTGAATTTTCCTTAGATAAAAGGGAAAATGGCCTTCCAGTCCCTAGATTCAGGGTTGGTCCTTGCTTTCTAAACTCCTCTGGGGCAGGAGACACCTACTTTCCTGGCTGTCCAGCTCAGTCTCTGGCTGTCCCATCAGCCTTCTCCCTCCTGGCTCTGACACACTGTTGTCTCAGTGTCCCTGTGCTTTCATTGCATTCTTGCCACCACATCATCCCTCACTGCACCCTTGGGCCTGGCTGTCTCCTAGGCTCAGGTGCAGGTGTCCATGGTCTGCTGTGTTTCATACTCAATGTCCCCTACGGAACTTTACAGAAAGCATGATTCCAGCTCTGTCCCAGGTGCCCAGACCCCTGAGAGGGTGCTGGGCGAGTTCCCTCTGCCAGATTCTTGCACTGTGTCCACCTACTTGCACCTAGGAGACCCCGGCTGCTGAGCCACTAGCCCCCACACAGAGCTGCAAGTGCTGGGGTTCCCCTCTGGGAGAAGTTGAAGTAGAATTTTGGCTGAAATTACAGTTATGCTGGGCTTATTCCCCCCCCCCCCCCATCTTGCTTTCCCATTCCCTTACTAAACACTCCTGGGATCATTTTATTAATAAATCATATGCACTCTCATCATTTCTACTAACCCAATCCAAGATATGGACCATAACGCATCATATTCTACCCTAAAACATTGCTTCCACTTTTTCCTTTCAACTTTTTAGTTGTTATTAGCTTTGGCTGACTCAGAAAAAAAAGACAGCATTCACTTACATGTTTATTCGCTCCATTCAGCCAGTTGGAAATATTCCCCATAGCCTAACTACACAACTCTCTGCTTTTACCATCAACCTCTCCCCGCCAGCTGCAGCAGGAACATTTAAGTGTCCTCCAAAATGTCACACTTTCCCAGTAATACTATTGGGGATTTGTGGGGAAGCAGCGGCTCCATGAAGATTACATTTCCAAGTTGACCTTTTGCTGAATGTGAGTGAGCTTCACAACTAGTTCCCACTGAGAACATGGAAGTGATGGGTGACACTTCGGGTCAAGGTCATCAAGAAGTGGGAGGAGCTTTTCCATCCTCTCTTTCTGTCTTCTACCTAATGCAGAGGACTTGGAGGTTCTCAGAACTGTGATGTACAAGCAGCAAAGCATCTGGGGCTGCTGAACTGCCATGTGGAGGAAGTCCCCATTTGATGGTTAAGTTTGATTGGCTTGAGAGCTGTAGAATGGATTGGTGGAGCACACTCCTGGATGTGTCTGGTGTCATGGAAATGTGGCCTTGGGGGTCTGTGTCTGGTCCACCACCTCTTTCTCTCTGGCATTGTTGCTTGCTCTGTTCCCCATTGCCCTGTGACTCTGCTCCACCACACCCTTCCTCCATGGTGCTTGTCTTTTGGAGCCAGTGGGTCATGGACTGAGTCTCCTTAACATGTGAGCCAAATCGAACCTCTCTTTCAAGTGAGTGCTGGATATTGTTCTGGCAGTGGGGAAGTGGACCAATACACCCTGCAACTGACCAGAAACACATTCCCAGTGGACAGTTACATGAATAAGAAGTTCTGGTCCTAAACCACTGAAATTTGGAGATGAGTAGACCATTCTTGCTGCCAGTTCTCAAGTTCAATTTAAGGTCATCCCCACCTGGATTCTCAGCCCCTGAGGTGGTCTCTACCCTTGCCACTTTGTCAACAGAGTAGAGCCACCTAATGGAAATGAAAATCCAACCCAGCATCTCATTTGTTCTTGAAAAATCTGGACAATTAAAATTGGGATAAAGTTAGTCCCCTTCTAAAGAGACCTCCATGCCAGCAGCTTCTCTCCTCCCTCTTATAGTTCACAGATCAAACTGCGTGGCTGCTCACAGCTCCAGAGATCTACCTGATGTCCCTCCCTTCCTGCTTAGGCAGTGCTTCCTCACATCTGCCACCTGGCTCCTCCTGGTCCTTGGAGACTTAGGTTGAACCGGAAGCTACCTCTGAATTTCCCCAAGCTGCTGCAGTAGAATCTCACCAGGAGTCACTCTCAAGGCAGGACCATAGTACATGGGCTCGCCCACTGCCTGGGTATTCCCTCTTCTGACCAGATCAGCCTTTGTGCTCACTAATGGAAAGGAACCAAACTTCATATTCCAGAGTCTGCTCATTTCTACTAATTAGATGCTATGGAACCAAGTTTTCAAAATTGTTTCTAAATTCTGAGATAATTTCCAAGTTCAACCAATATGGTGGGTATCTCTGGCAGAAAAGAAGTCACTTTTTATCATTTTCTTGGCATTTCTTGGTTGGGTTGCTAGTTCAGCAATACTGGACGTTCTGTTGACAGGAATAATACGGACACTATACCTGCATGGTGTGGAGTAGATGTTTCTCTGAAGCAAGCAAGAGGGACACATCTAGGAAGAGATGAGATGAGAACCTCAGGCTGGAGTCCTTAGTCTCAAAAGAGTTGTTAAGGATCAAATGTCTCAGGTATCCTCTCATGATGAGAACACAGAGCCCTAGCTGATGGGTTCCTTGCTCAAGTGCATCAGGCCAGCATGGGCCAGTCCAGAAGAGAATTCTGGGCACCAACACCAGGCCTTTTTCAGTCCGACCCTTTGCTGCCTGCAGGAGCTGAGCTTGGGCGCTAGGTAGCACAGACTTCCGTTCACTAGCAACAGCTTCCTGCGCCAGAACTCTGACTACAAATAGGCAGCATGCGCTAGACCAAGCATGAGTTTGGAAGAGAACTATTTTTTTTCTGGCCCCATGCTGAAATTTTAAATGGTATTCATATCTCTCACTCTGGCTTTGACAGATTTCTGGGGAAATCCCTCTATCTGTGGGTCTTATAGAAAAAAGCATTTAAAGAAAAACATGTCTTAGGGAAGGGCAAATAATGAATGGGAACAGGTCTGTGTAGTTTGCTGTCAGAGATGGGGGCGGGGTGTTGCTTAGTAGATGTCGCTGTCAGGGAAATTTCTGTGGAGGCCTCTAAATCACTTAATGGTGAAAGGGATTCCCAGGTGGCCCTATCAGTGTCTATGTAAAATTGTTAGATATCTGCTCCAACTAATAAATTTGAGTTGAGGCTTGATTTTCTGACATTTGCTCAAACCCTCAGAGAACCGTAGTTACTGTATACCCTTATACAGTATTTGAATTCTGAATTGCAATGCCTGGTTGGCTGCCCGCTGGGACAGGAAATAAAACTCTGTAATAGAATGTCATTTTTAAAACTCTGAGCATTATTAGTTGCAGTGATATTGCATGACAAACTCATGTTTTTCTTTTTTGTCTCAAATGTTTTATTCTTCAGCAAAACTCATTTGCATTGTCATTCCATATGGGGATTTGTACATCCCAGGACATGATAAAGATGTAAGAGGGAATTAGGTCACCAGGCATGCTCTTTTTTCTTTTAATAACCCTGTCCAACCTCCTCCTTCTTAATCCCAAGCAGACAAAAGCAATAGAAGCTAAACCTCCCAGAGCCGTGATAGGAAAGGCGGACAAGCAAATCCACCAACATAGATCCTTTTACTCACTGTGGATGTATTTAATTAATCCCATGTGGACTGGTCTTATTCAAATAAAACTATATTTTATGAACTGCTGCCTTGTATCCTGGACTGTGTGGGGACTCTGATTGGGGCAGCTGTGGCATCTAAGCAGCCAGTTATTACAGGTCAGGGTTTCTCTCAGCTAATGGCATCATGCAGGAAAGAATCTGTATTCTGTGCAGGGCACAAGCATCCCCAGTGGCTAAGGAATTAGGAGAACATTAGGGGGCTTCAAAGCGGCGGCAGCAGGCAGAGGCGGGGAGGGAGAGTGGGGGGATAGTGAGGTCCCAGATGCGACTTGGGCAGGCAGTGAACTCAGGCCGGGGTGTCGTCCACAGGCTGGCACCCATGTGTGCAAGCCCTCAGGTGCCAGGCAGACTCCGAGAGGTCATGCACAAGGAGGTTCCTGCTGGTCTTCTTATAGATGACATTTTCTACCTGGGACAAGGCCTCGTTGGCAGCCTAATGACGGTATTAGGGAACTTTCAACCGGAGCTCAGAATATATGTGAAGCATTGGTACTGGCTTCTTAATTCCCACTGGGAAGTGATAAGGTAGCTGGCATTATCATCTTCTATTAAGAGGGAAACTGGGGCTGGGAATGATATAGCAGAACGTCCAGTACCGCTGAGCTAGCACACAGCACCTGCAGGGTTCGACCAAACCATCTTGGCCCAGACAGTGTCCTTGGGCTCTGCACAGCCCAGAGCCCATGGTCTTGATTTCACTAGATTGTGACACAAACCTGTGGGATGTTCCTTTCAGAAACAGGCTCAGTGTTCGCCAGGGGACACAGCCTGTTGCTCCTAGCAGCAGCACCATTTCACAGTAACCCTTAGCTGGAAACCACTCATGTGTCCCCACAGTAGAAGAGGTGAATTGGAACCCTACAGTGACAAGAATGGAGGACCACAACTGCTTGTGGCCTCTTGGGAGAATCTCATGAATGTGACAGAGAAAGAAATGGCTGAGTGTAAAGAGCACGTGCTGTGTGTTTCCAGCAAGGCCTGGGAGCAGGCCAAACCGTGGCTACCCTTGTGGGGACCGTGTGAGTCAGGGACAAGAGAAGGCCCAGGGATGGTAGTACACTGTGCTGTGATCTGGATATTGCTTACAAGGAACATCTGCTATTCACACATTCTCCAAGCTGGGTATGTGGCTGTGGGCCCCTTTCCATACGGATGCTTTCACTCAGTAAAAAGGCCAAAATTGTTTTGTTTGTTTGTTTTTTGGTAACCAAAGAAAACATCATATAAAAGCCTTAGAACCAAATGTCAAAGCATCATTTGTAAATGACAAGTGCAGTTTGTCATTGGGAATTTATTTAGGATCAGGCATTAAATGACACGGAGGGATCAAGGTGGCAGACACAGCTCAGAAAGAAAGGTCCTTGTTATAACTCAGAAGCCTCATCCCATACTCTGCTGGGCCCCTCCCCAGCTGTGTGACTTTGGCTGGCTGAGGTCAGTTGGATGAACATGACCTCTGGTCAAAAGGGACAATGACAAGGAAGCTTGGAGATGGCTTAGAAGTTGTAGAAAGTTCAGCTCCCTGGACAGGAGTGCTGATGGTTCTCTACCGGATGTCAGGAGAAATGCACTGGGCTATACAATGCCCTTCCCTTGGTGGTTGTGGGGGGGTTGCATAATCCATGGCATCCAGACTGTGGCAAAGAATCTAAGATCAACAGTTTAAAACAAGATGGTGTCTGGGACCAAGTCTTTATCACTTGAGACTTTAGAGATAGTCAGGATATAAGTTCCAACACCTACTTTCTCTTTATATCATTCATCTTTTCATCCAAGGAGAGTTATCTCATTTTTTCTTTTTCTACCTGTTTTCTAGAACACCAGCTCTCTAGTCTACCAAGATGTCCATACCTACAAACCAAACGCATCTCATATTTTATAGGATTCATACTGGTTTTCCCTGATGCAAAAAAACCATAACATAGATATTTTCTTTAGATGAATTTCCATTTCACAGAGCACCCTGCCTTGTGACTATCAGACACCCAGAGCGAGGGCAGGGAGAAAGTTCCAGAGCAACTAGCATTAGCCAGTGGTCTTGCTCCCATTTCTTTGTGTGTCAAATATCTTGACAAATCTTAGCAAGATGTTTGGGGGGTGGGGAGCTCAGGCAGGTAGTTGTTGAGATGGATGAGTAAAGAAAAAGCAGAAGTGTTAGTCTTGAGAAATGGAAACAGCTTGATTTGAGTTTTCAGGATTTGTCTATTTTTACCATCAAAATCCTCTTTAAAGGAGTGAGAAAAATAAATTCTCTTTTATTTTCCCGGTAGATGACATTTCTCTGCAAATCTCTGAGTAATCTCAGTCAAACTCTTAAGAAAGCCAATATGAGACACCTCTCTGATTCATCTTTCTAAATGTTCTTAGGTTATAAAGCTGGAGTTGTCCCTCCTGCTTCTACTTTGGAAGGGACTTTTTAAATGGAAACAGAAACTGATAATTTCTCCTGGGAGGGGGATTTATCAGATTATTCTGAAAGACTTGGTACTGAACAGGAGTGTAATGGTTAGTAGTCAAATTTTGAAGACAAGCATACTTCTTAAGGTATTTTTGTAAGTATTTTGTGAAAAAATTGAAGTTAGAAAAGATTAACTCATATTCTTCATTGTATCTTTTTAAAGCATATTTGAAGTCCTATAAGAGATGATTCATGGAGATGTGTGTATTCAAAAGTAAAAAAATTTCAATTTCTTGTTTTGTGAACTTTCCATTGGTTTAACAGAGACAAGAAAAGTGTACAAATTATAGATTTCTGGTCCCGTGGACTTTCACAATGTGAGTACCCTATATATTCAGCACTCAGACCTCCCAACTTTCTTCCATCCCCAAACAGTACCACCCCCAAGAGAAATTATTATCCTGGCCTCCAGCACCTGATTTGAATTCTACATAAATGAATCACTCTTTTATGACTTCATAGTCTTTTGCTCAACTAGAAGCTTGTAAGACTCATCCTGTGTGGCCTATAGCCGTAGTTTATCTATCTACACTCAGGACTGTGTATTTTCCATTCTACAGCTTTGCCCACTTTGTTTACTTGTTCTTTGGCTGATGGGCACAGTCCAGTGGCTTGCATTTGGGATTATTGTGAACAAAGCTGCTCTGAACAGTTTCGTGCATGTCTTTGGATAGACAGATGCATTTACAAGGTACCTAGGAGTGGAATTTTGGGGTACAGGATATATGCACATCTACTCTAGTAGATACTGCCCAACAGCTGTCCAATAAGATGCAACAATTCTCACTCCCACTGGAACTCACTCACTATTTCACAAACCCCACAGCACTCTATGGCTTATGCTTGGTGCCACAGCACTGCTGCTCTCTCTGCCCACCCATGTACAGTGTTATGGAACGCCATCCATGGCCTTCTCAGCCCGGCCTCAGCCCCACTGAGCTCTGAATAGCAGATCAAGGTCAAGGTGCATAATCTCATTGTTTATTTTCCATTAGGGAGGAATTCAAGGAAGACAGAACGGTTAGGAATTTCGTGTGATTTCCTCCAAGTAGGATTTCCTTTGCTCCACCATCACTGACATGTAGAAACCCAGATACTGAGTAGACAGAATACAGATGCACAATTTTAGAAAATATAGCATATTTTTTTCCTCTTAAGCATCATCTCATGGGTTTACATTTTTTTTTATGCCAGAGCTGTGTTGATCACAGCATCATTTAGGTTTCTTTACTTTTACTTTTTAAGGGTGAGTGAAATCAGCACAACCCAGCAGTAACACTGATTCCTCTGAGTTGGACCTTCAAGAAAACCAAATCATCTCTTCTGGCTTGTGGATAGTCCTTTCTATCCTTTCTACTCTTATTGTTACTGAAGGTTTTATTCTTTAGAACTGGATTAAAATGAAGATAGCAAGTGGATGGAGAAGGAGATAGAGGAATTGTCTCACAATATCAATGGATCAAGAATGAATAAGTTTCAGGATGTATTCATCTGCCTTCCTGTTATTGGACACAAAAGCAGACACCTGCAACTTAAAGGAGGAGAGCTTTAACCTGGCTCATGGTTTCAGGAAACTCAGTCCATGGTCAGCTGGCTCCAAGTAGAAACATCATGCTGGAAAGGCTGGTGAAACAAAGATGCTTAGTTCAAGATATTGGGGAAACAGAGCAAAGGAACAATGTCAGAGGAGAAGGAGCAAGAGACCTGAGAGAGCCATGAATGTCACATCTCTATGACATACTCAGAAGTACGCTTTTCTAATCCCCTAGATGGCCTCCAAGGCAACCAGGTTGATGCAATGGAGCTTACCCATCACACAGGAAAATGGCAGGATGCAATAGCATGACACTGGATTTGGGGGTCTCAGAGCACCCCACACTCACTCCTACCAGCACACCTCCTTGATTAGTCAGAACAGGGCTCTCTTCCTAATGTACTGACCCCACTTGCCCTTGGCTGAAGACTGGGGAGCATGATTTCAGGCTGGCTGCTCAGGCTCTGTATCAGGCTGACTGCTGAGGCATCAGGGTTGGAGTAACCATCTATTAGTTTCCTAGGAATGTCATGACAAGCTACCACAGACTGGGTGACCTAAAAATATCCAGAAACAAAAATTCATTCACTCATGTTTCTGGAGTCCAGAAGTCCAAAATAAATTATCAGCTGGCCACTCTCACTCTGAGACTCTGAGAAGACTCATTCATTGTCTCTTCCAGTCCATGGGGATGGCCAGCAATTCCTGGTATTCCTTGGCTTGGAGCTGTGTGGCTCCAATCTTTGCTGTGTCACCACCTGGCCATTTTCTCCTAAGAGTCTACTTTCCTCTTCCTATAAGGAGGTCAGTCCCATTGGACTTGGGTCCACCTTCATGACTTTATTTTAACTTATTACATCTATGAAAACCCAAGCATCAGAAGTTACGGCTTCAACATCCATTTTGAGAATACATAATTCAGCTCATAACGCCATCTGTCTTCAGTTAATTTTCTTCGAGGCCAAGTCTGAGATGAGGATTTAGTTCAGATGACTTGTTGAGGGTGTGCCTTCCCAGAGACCAAGGAAGAGAGCTGCCTTGAACATTTCCTTTGAGGAGCATAACTACTGACTCAAGGTTAACCAGCCTTCAGGGGTCGTCCTGGGGAATGTGACTCTGGTGGGCACTGACATGGGGCGTCAAGCTAGGTGGCAGCAGAAGGGCGACCTGGAAAGTTTAATCTTCTTTGCATGCCAGACCGAACTCCAAATTCCACATTTTTGTTTGTTCCATTTTCCTTTAAGTGAGATAAATTTGCATATAGTGAAACAATGCATGATTGTAAGTGAATAATTAGTATTGACAAATAAACACACCCATGTAACCAATTTCCTAAGAGTAAACTTCAAAAGTTCCCTCATGCCTCTTCCAATAGAGATGACCATTGGCCTGATTTCTATTGCCTTAGATGAGTTGCCTCTGTCTCTGTGCTTAATAGTAAGGTGATCCTGCAGTATGTATTGTTCGGTACATAACTCCTCTGGCTTGACATGGGATGGGATTTGCCCATTTTGCTGTGTATAGCCATGCTTTGTTGCTTTCACTGATGAATGTTATCTTATATGGACAAAGTAAAATTTGATTATCCATTCTATTGTTGATGGACATTTGGGTTTTTTCTACTTTTGGGCCATTATGAGAATAGTTTCCATGAATAAGTATATACAAGTGTCAGAGTATATTTTTTCACTATTTTGGGTAAATATCTAAAAGTAGACAGCTGATCAGATTCTTTTAAACTTAAAAAAATCCTGCCAAACTGTTTTCCAAAGTAGTCATAGATTTCACATTCCCTCAAGAGTTTCAGGATGGTGCTGTACAGTAAGTCTTGTCTCATGTTTCCGCCAGTGACACCCTAAGAACTAATGTGGCCAATTCATTGGACCACAAAGAGGGCAGAAGAAGGGAAGAGCTAAATATGAACTGTCACCAATGCCAAACCCAGCTGCATCCAGCCACCTTGGACATTTTGAGAATGAACAATCCTTGTCTTAGGGCCCTGGATTGTGAGATGGCTTGTTGTGCAAAATCCCTGTTTTGGTGACTGATAGAGGCAACTGGCCTGGTCCAGCTCATCAACTGGCTAGAAGCACGACTTCCCATGCCCATCTAGACTGACGCTGAAGGCTGAGCTTAGCAGCCACAGTGAACAGCTGTATTTTAATGACTCCAGACAACCTTGAGCTCCCGCCACTCAATATTTATCAAAAGCTTGATTAAAAGAAACAATATTTGCAGAGAATTGTTGGAAAGTTATACCACCCAGCCTTTGCCTGAGTTGTCTAAAATGTCTCTCTCTGCATTAATCTCAAGTGGCTGACAGCTGTGTTCTAGGGCAGAATTGTTGTGGCTCCATCAGGACAACTTCTACCAGGCTGTGCTTTGGCAAGACCATGGGGAACTGAGATGGCAGTCCCTTATAGCCCTGGGCTTTGCATCTGCCATGAGAACATAGCTGGGGGTGCTCTGCGAAATGGCACAGGAGGGGCATATGGAGTGAGACAGTAGTTCCTAATTTCAGTGTCAGGAAAAATTGTGAACCTCATAAAGAACTCTAAATTCTTAATACGTGGTAAATTATGTGACTGAATTTCTTTCTTTGCACCACAACCACAACTGCCATAAAATTCAGATCAAATTTGGGACCCACTATATTTGACCTCCAAGCACATATCTTTGGAACCCTCTCCACTCATGGCTATAACCTAATTTATTTACCCAAGTAATTTCAAATGTCATGCACTCCTGTTTTTGGGTGTGAGTTTTGGTGGAGACTTGGTTCAGAAGATTCTGGTAGCCATCCCCCGTTCTCTCGTCCACCTGACTATCTGGTTTCATCCTCACAAGGTTCTCTTGCCTGATCACTGTCACCAGGCCAGTCCCCAGAGATTACTAATACGTCCTCTGTATGTACTCATACAGAGTACATACAACATGTCCTCAACAAACATGTACTAAGCGCAAACCATGGGGCAACTCTGCCCTAGAGCCAATACTTTTCTACTGAGAAAAATATTTAAATGTGAATGGTTCTTGCCTTCGAGGTGCTTGCAGTCTATTGAGAGGATCAGAAGATGATTGGTTATCTACATCTCTGTCCTCAGCTATAAATTTGGAATGACAAGAGTAGCCCTTTTGTGGGGCATCAGAGTACATAGAAGGATATAAATAGAGAGTTAGACTATCAGCAAGCACCCAGTGATTTTTATGGTAATTGATATTGTTGTGATCGTGTATCTTAGCTCTTCCTATCTTTACTTTCCCAGCATATCAGCTCCCTCTCAAGGCTTTTGCAAGAGCAAACTTTAAAATATAATGTTTCTGGCTGGGCAGATTGAGGGGCAGGAAGAGAAGGAAAGAGGCTGGTCAATGAGCACTAAGTTAGGAGAAATAATTTCCAGTATTTTCTTGTGTAGTAGGATAACTACAGTAAACAATAACATAGTGCATATTTCATAAAAGTTAAGGAAAGGATTTTGAATGTTCTCACAGCAATGTAATGATAAGACTTTAGGGTGATAGGTATGTCAATGTGTATGCTGATTTAATCATTGTCTACTTCATTTACATGCTCATCAAAACTAAAATTCAGAGAGACATAACTTGTGTTGTTACAATACACATATACATACATGTATATCAGCAAATTTATGATACACAAAGAATGAAACAAATTATTCCTAGTGCTTTCACTCAAACATAATCGTATCTGCTTGGATATCAGGTTCTTGGCATTGGGATGTCCAGAGTGGGACCCCTCTTCCCCCATTTACCTGTCGTGAACTATTCGGTCACCTGGATAGGATCAGACCCACGATGGTTCACGTGCCAACTCCACGTGAGTTGCAAGCCCACGACGTAGGTTTGCCAGAAAAGTGGATGATCCTGGCCACATGACTATCAATTGTCCCTGCAGAAATAGAATGAAAGGGCTGGAAAAGGACAGAGAAGTTGCTGCTCTCAGCCCTGCCTTCTTGGTGTGGAGAAAGAGTTGGCCGTTCCCGGTCCCCTCCAGTCCAGCGAGCCATCCTCAGAGCACAGACGGGGATGACGGATCTCTTCCATGGTGCAGATGCAGAGCGAGAACCTGAGCCTGTGGTCACAAAGGGCTGGACACTGCTGCTGTCCTGATGGCAGAGGGACAAGTGCAGGGGGCCTTACTGGGCCCCTTCACCTCTAGAGTTTTGAGGTCAAAGGATGAGTGAGCAGTTCGCATGGATCACACATGAATGTCACCAGGGCTCCTGCTGGAAACTGCCCAGAAGTCATCTGGAGAAGCGGAAAGATCCCAGCTGAAAGAAGATGGAGGTGCACGAGATGCATAAAGGGTGCAGTGATCAAGTAACACCTTTCCCACCTCTGTCCCAAGGGGACCCAGTGCTTCCCACCCACTCCTGGGAGGCTCACAGGGAAGGAGATGGGCTCACAGGAATGGTGTGTAAAGTATTGATTAGTGTCTTGGACCAAATGTTTTAATTATGGACTGCATGACCCTTTATGGTATGACAGTGGCTGAAGACATGCTAATTCTCATCTGTGGGCAAGAGAACAACAAGTCCACAGGAATAACTGTAAAAGCCCAGGAGCACAGGTAAAGTTACTTTGGAATCACACTGTGATTGTCACCATATTGGGCACACATAGATGATGATGGCACTGATGTTAAGAGGAATAAATGGCTCAGATGACTTCTCTAAATTGTAGCTCAATTACATTTAAGATACTTTTTAGTTAAAAGTCCACATGCTGTAAAATTTATGCATACATTTTAGTAAAGCTAGACTGTATCTTGGTCTGTTTCTAATCATTTAGCTATAAGCCATATCCTTAAACATTTTTTAAAAATGAACTTTAATAGGAACAAATACAGATGGCCCCTGACTTATGATGTATCTATTTATGATGGCAATGCACCTACCTATGCTTTTTTAGCTCTTCAATGGCACAAAACCTATTTTCATCAGGAGAAGCTACCTTTCACATTGGGAATTGGGATCCTTCCCTAGACTAGTGAGAAAAATCTCTCTCTCTCTCTCTCTCTCTCTCTCTCTCTCTCTCTCTCTCTCTCTCTCTGTGTGTGTGTGTGTGTGTGTGTGTGTGTGTGTGTGTTCTGTGAGACTTCCGTGCTCACCAGTAAGCTGAGGTGCTAAGCTGGGATGGTTGGCAAGTTCCATGTATTAAATGCATTTTCAACTTTGGGTGTTTTCAATTTGCAATGGGTTTTGGAGGTTATAACCTCATCCTAAGTTGAGGACCATTTTTTATTCCAATCCAAAGTAATACAAGATATTGAATTCTTCATCTGCTTCTGAATAATTTGGAAGTCATCATGTTAAAACACAGCTCCACCTATGAACACCCCTCCTTTCTGATCTTTAGTCTCTCTGTGTAACATCATGCTTCAATCAAATCAGGATTTCTGCTTTACCCAAACAGGAGCAGTAACTTTGCATTTCATTTGCTTCCCACACAGTGAAGAAGGTGATTCCAACCTATCCTTCAAACAAGTTCATATACTATGGCTTACAGGAAGTCATCTTTGGTATCTTTCTTCTCCTCATTTAGCCTTCAAGTGGAAATACTTTCTGTGCCACCTGCCTTCACCATGACACTTTTTTTGGTACCAGGAATCAAACTCATGACCTTATGCTTGCCCAGGCAGGCACTTTGCTATTGAACTATAACCCCAGCCCCACCATGGTACTTTCTATGGCACTGTGGGTTCTCACTCCTGTGCTACTTCCTGAATGTGTGTCTTACCTCTGTGTTTAAATAATAAACAACTTTGTGGCAGAGAGTGTATTTCATTGTAATATTTATGTATTCATCAATATTTCAACATATATAAAAATGCCAAATGTTTTTGCAGGGTGAAAAGTTACTAAACAAACAAGACACAGACTCATCCACAAAGGATGAACATATCCAGTATGGAAAACAGATACTTGGTAGTTGCACTATTTTTAATACATGCCTCTCTTCCTTGCAAGATTAGTTCCACTGACATTAGACTTGGTCCACTTGCTAGATGTGCAAATTAGCTTCAGCAGCATAACAAAAAGCTTCAAATCTTAGCGTCTTGAAACACAATCACGTACTAATAGCTCATGATTATGTGGTTTGATAATCTAAGCTGAGCTCAGTAGTGAGATTCTTATTACTTCTACCTGAGCTCATTCCTGTGACCTCAGTCCTGTGGGGTCTCAGCTGGACTGGATAACCTTGGATGGCTTCAGTCACATGACAGGAGTTTGGCAAGTTATTGGCCAGGGCACCTATCCAGCAAGCTAACTTGGTCTCATCTACAGAGTGATTCTAAAAAGATCCTATCTTGGTTACTTTTCTCTTGTGCTTGGACAAAATACCTGATACCCAAAGTTAAGGAAGGAAAGGTTTATTAAGCTCACAGTTTGTGGAGGTTTTAGTCCATAATCAGCTGACTTCAAGACAGGGCGATGCATGGCAGAGGGGCAACAGTTTAGGGAAGCAGAAGACAGCAACCGCAACAAGAGCAAAAAAGGTGGAGGGAAAGCCTCTTTCCCTCCCTTATACTGTACGCAGGCTACCCACTCTAGAGTGGGCCCACTATACCTTAGGATGTAGAATTGCTGAGTCACTTAGTTAAGATTCTAAACTTCTCTAGTTGACACAGTGTATCAACCATGACAGGTCCCAAGAGCAATAGAAGAAGATAAGCACTTTTCAAACCTCTGCTCACATCACTAGCATAATGTAAATAATTTACCGGATACAATCTTCCAGAAGCAGAAAGCTTATGGTATTACATAGAAGTCATGAGATGCCAATTCAAACTGAAGTTAGAAGAGATCACAAACTATAAGATTAAGAAAAGATAGAGATAATAAATGAGTATAATCAATCAATGAGAGAAACAGGAGAGCTAAAGAAGGCAGTAGAATTCCAACATAGCTCAAGAATTCCTGGATGCTTACAATATCATTTCAGGTTCAGCTGTACATTTATAAGAAATTACAATAAATTCCCTTATTCCTAACTTGCTGGAATGAGTCTCTGTTCCTTATGATCACTACGACTTGGTATGACAAAAATTAGTACCAGGAGTGGGGCTGCAAACACCAGTCACCAAGAGGGAATGGGAGATGTTTGCAGTAGTAAACAAGGAAGTGAAGAAGTCTTCATATCCTAGGGTAGAAGGTTATGATTACACCAAAACATTAATGCAGTGGTATATAAAGTGACTGCCTATAATTTCTTATGACTTAGGTTACTTTCACAAATGAGACTATGGAATTTTCAGTAAACACAGAGCAGTTTAAAGTGGATAAGAAAGGTAAGGACTAAAGGTATAAGATGTGTGCTCAGATAAGCAGGGAATAATTTCCAGCGGCTGGGGGACAGATTCTGTGTCTGGATCTTGCAGATCTTGGGAACTCAGTGCCCCTACTGGATGCTAGCTTCTTGCACAGAGCAGGCATAATCAGCCTATTTAGAAAGCAAGTCTAAAAGTGGTCTCATTGCTACTGTTAGGACCTGGAATCTGATCAGAAGAGGTCACTGGGGTGTGTTTTGGAAGGGTGCTTCTCCTTTCTGTATCCTTCCTTCTCTCTCTGCTTCCTTTCCACCATGAGGTGAGCAGTTTTTCCTCTGCTATGTCCCTCTACCACGCTGTTCTGCCTTGAAGCCAGAAAATTATGAACCAAAACATCTATAAACTGTGAGCCAAATAAACCTTTCCCCTTTAATTTTGCTGGAGCCTACTTTGGGAAGTGTGTGCAACATCCCCCTTTGCAAAGCTACCTCAACAGTACAGTGATCGATTTTATCTCATTCCTGTCTGGGCTCCTTCACTATCATGACTGGTTTGCCCATGAAACATTTCTTTAAGCCATTACTTGCTCACAAATCTTTCTTGCTGGATCACCTTCTGAGTAACTAGACCTAAGACAAAGTGCAATGTGTTTGAATCCAGGGGCACAGCCATTTCACATGCTGATCAAACTCCCTGGTCTGGAGCATGGGCAGTAAAGGTCTTTGGAGAGAATAGCTGTAGGCTGGCCCAAAATGGAAAGAGTACAGCCCCAGGATAACCTTGGTTCTGGGCAGCTTTTACCTTCAGTCCTAGGATGAGTATGCCCAGAACAAGCAGAAGAATCCTTCCAAAGATTCTGCTTTTCATTTCAGATGATAAAAAAACCCAACTACAACCGTCGCATCTGTGTGGAAGAGGGACCCAAAAGGGCCTTCCATACCACATCATGTTTGTACTACAGAGACCTCATGGATACCTCTTTAAGTTGCTGCTGGGTTTTTGGCTACACCTTCCTGTAATTTCATGAGTAGAAGATTTAGAGGAGGAGATCAGGCAAGGCCATGAGCCAATCCAGGGCTTATCTTTTCAGACATATTTGCTCCTCGGGCTCCCTGGCCTGACTAAGGCCGTCACCAAGCATTTTCTGGGTTCCCCCAACAGCTGAAGAAGGAAGGTAGAAAATAGGGGATGTAATGTCTTAAGGTTGCTTACACTTTCTGCTTACTAAATTAAACTGGTGCTTAAAATCATTTGATTTGCCTTTTGTTTGAAACCTCAGCAAATCACTCAGAATAAGGCCATCCCACCAACTTGGGTGACAGCCACACCTCAGGGTCCCCTACCCTTATCTCTGGGAGCATTAACAAGCATGTAAACACTCTGTTACAGTCTTGAAGACACTACCAGCACTAAAAGAGGAGAGGTTATACATTTTTAAACAAAACTCACTTCCATTCGGATTGGAACTAATTCCTGAATCCCATGGTGATTAAACTGAGTGAACACAGGCTTAATTCAGCAAGTTTCCTGGAAGGATCTCCCTTGGTGAGATTGCTTTTAGGCTGAGGGGCTGAGACACTGCACATCACAATGTGACTTTGCCCACCGTCTCGTCTTTCTATTATCAATAGCAAACATGCATCAAGCACCTGTTATATGTGTCTCGCTGAATCGCAGGCTAGATGCATTTTTAATGTCTATTTAAGGAGGATTTTACCTGTAAGTGGTTTTCAAGGCCATTTAGAGAAAGACAGTTTGGTTGCGTCGCAGGCTCAGATTTGGAGACAAAGGGAGGCAGGCAGGGCCGCCTGCACAGGAGCTCCTTGCTGCAGGGTATGAAGGCCAGGCTCACACAGGATACTCTAATCCAGCTGGAGGTGGGTGTCAGAGAGGCACCCAGGCAGCTGTGGGCACCCATTTAAGGAACTCTCGTGCCTATGGCCCCAAGGGAAAAGACTGTCCTTTTTAAAGGAATTTCTTCAGGATATCTGTGCCAAATAGACACACATCATCTTGTCAGAGGACACGTTGGCTCTGCTGGAGGTCGGTCTGGGTCTAATCATTTTCATCTCTCCGAGGGCTCAGACTGTGGTCCAAACCTTCCTCTTGCTCCTCCCTGAATGGTCCTCTTCCTGCTGTATGCAAACGTTTGAGCTGCTTTTCAGGAGCTCTGAGCATGAGCCGCGTCTTAGCTACAAGGCCACGAGAAACAAGAAGACAGGAACTCAGAGCACAGGGAACCTAGCTGCAGTGGGAGCCCTGGAGATAGCACTTCCTGGCTGAGTGACCTCTGGTGAACTCCTGTCCTCTTTGAGACTTAGTTTCCTTGTCTGCAAAATCAGGACAGCAGCAGCAGCAGGGTAAGGATAAACAACAGACTCCAGGCACCAGCCCCACTAAGAATTCAGTCCATGTTTAGCCATCTCAGGAGCCTTGGTAGGCACAGTGGCCTACACGCTCTGACCTTTCCACAGGGTGTGCATATGACCTCTGCTGCACTGATAAGACCACTTCTCCCTGGGAATCATCTCTTCACCAAGTGAAAGGACAAAAGAAAAAAAAATTCACTGTGGCGACTGATCCCAGTCATGGTGAAATGCTATACAAATGAGCTGTGCTCACTCCCTCTGCTCCCTGCATGGTGATGGTCCCCCCATCCCTCCCAACACCTGGCTCTTCAGGTTTTCCTCTGGGCCCTGTGAACTTCCCTGTCTCCTTCCAGTCTCTCCCTGCTTTGACTAAATTACTCAGTACACAGTTCTGTTGTTCATAGGAAAAGGTCCCAGCTAACACGCGGCACTCTCATCATGTCTTAGATTCACATCTGCTGGGTGGCTGGTTGAGACACCTTCCCTATACTGAACATGGCTCAAGGCTGTGAAGCCCTGGCATAGTGGAAGGCCCTGAGCCTGTAGCCAGCAGAGATTCTTTGCCCAAATCTCCCCAAAAAAGGGGACTTGCAGCTCAGTTACCAAAAGTGATCCCACAACTTAGTGGCATCAATTAACTGCATATTTTGCTCTTGGATGCTTTGAACGAGAAATTGACAGGGAAGCTTGCCTTGCTTTTCAGGAGTTTGGAATTCTGCTTGAATATGGGATCTGCAAGCTTGTTCACAGCAGCTGAGGCTGGATGCTGATGTCAGCGGAGACCCTGGCTAAGACTGGGGCCTGTCCCCCGGTCCTGGGCCAAGGTGCAAGGATGAGTGAGAGTCCAGAAACAGAGCTAAGTGGACACTGCAAAGCTTTGAATGTCCTGGATTCAGAAACCATACAATGTCATCTTCACAGTCCACTGTGCCTACCTCAAAGGGAGGAAAAATGGGTCCTACCTCTTACAGAAAGTCCCGGAAGGGAATAGATGGCCAAAAATATAGCTTTAGCCAATTGGTAAAATACAACTTGCCCTGGGTTTATTTGGAGAACTCTCAAGGTCTGGTTTGTAAGAGATCAAGGATCCACAAACGAGATATACAAATCCCTGGATTTAACAGGAAAAGTGGTGGAGGCACAGAGATAATGTGGAGCATCCATATGCTTATGTCTGCTAAGTAGAAAACAAGCTTGGTAAAAGCGAAGTGTTTGACCCATGCGGATCACTAGTTCCTAAGTTATGATGGAACTCAGTTCCCCGGCCACAGCCCTTCCTCCCAACCACAAAGCAATGCGAAAGAGGTCAAGTTTTGGGGTGCAAGGAAGTGGCAGAACCGCACTGATGGTGAAAGTGGTACCTCCTCAACCTAGCAGTAACATTAGCACTATGTCATCTGCTCCTTTGGGACTGGCCATTTGTTTCAATGTCTGCTCATACTGCCTCAGTTTTCACCATTTCTGTTCATGCCATGCCCCTGCCTCCTGCAGTTGGCACTCATGACTTTGGTGGCCAGTGAAAGCTGTCACCTGCTCAGCCTTTGCACAAGGCAGGGAGTGTGTATTTACTAGCTTTCCTATTGCAGAACACAGAGCTTAATGAAAGAGATGTTTAATTGTTCGTGGATTCAGAGGACTCAGTCCATGGCAGATTGGGTCTAAGGCAGGGACATTGAGGTGGAAAAGCATGGTGGAGCAAAGCTGTTTAGTCCATGGCAGCCAGGAAGCAGAGCAGGTGAGCATTACTGTAGAGAAATGGGCCTGGGATCACAGATGGTACCCAGGGTGACTTCTCCTTGATCCATCCAGACATAGCAGGAGCCTCCTTTAGTGATCTGTTAGGCACTTCCTAATCCAATGGAATTAACAGGTCAGAATCAACAGTCACAGAGTTCTTCTTGGGGAACAGCTGTCAAGCACAGAAGTGGTGGGCCATTCTGTAAGGCAAGTCTAAAGTGTGTCTTATACAGAGCCCAGGGCTCCCTAACAGGATGGAGCCTCTTTGTCTCCTCTTCAGTCCTCTAACCAATGCTGATTGGCACCAACCCCAGATAAACTACTTATATTCAAATCTCAGTCTTAGGGTCAGTCTCTGGAGGATTCTCAACCTAAATTTATCATCTACATCCCCAAAAGAAAGGAAAATGTGGCAGGCGGTGGGTAGTGATGGTAGGATTTCCTACAGTGGAACCTGAGGTTTTGGGCCTGTTTGTGTATTAGGATAATTACCATTACATGTGATTAGTTTTCAAAAACCGATGCATTTAGACTATTCTCTTTTAAGGTCATAAATCCCTACTGATAGGTCATATAAGGTCAAGGCAAGCCATTGTCCATGCTGAGTCAGGATTCTTAATTGCAAAGTGAACATGTTGACAGAAGCCACCTTGTAGATTGTATAAGTATGTCCTTATGCCCTTAAAATGGCCCCTGTGCCAAATGGTCAATAAATATTCCATGTTTTTATATCTGGGAAGTTTCCTCTTAGAAACCTAAAACAGGGCCAAAACTGAGCTCAACAACTTCCTCCAAACATGCTTTCCACCAGTATTCTCTACTGTGCCACTTAGAATTAGTTGCTACTCATCTAAATTAATTCAAACTGGCATGCGCAATAAAGACCAAAAGAAGAGTTCATATTTTGGCTCAGTTCAGCCATGGGACAGAAACCTCCAGGGGCTAAAGTGGGGCCAAGTGGCTCCAGTAGCTCAGGATTTGCGTGCAGTGTCTTCCTTTCCATTTTCTTCCACCAACCGCTTGATGTTGGCCTCATTCATGGGAGCTTTACTTGCAGGCCAGAAATAACTATCTGTTCATTCCTACTTGTACTAGTAGGGTCTTTCCTGCAGAAAACCATACCTGGACTTTAGCCTGATTGAACCAGTTTAGTTCCCCTGCTTACCTCTAAACCAATCACAATGACCAAAGGAATAGGATGGACAGTGTTGACTGGTTTACGACACAACCACTTGTCCCACCCCAAGGACAACTGTTTTGTCCTTAGGAGGACTGAAAATGGACATGGGAACAGTAAGTGTGCTAGTTGCAAGAGAATAGGGAATGAGAGTGGTAGCCAAATTATCTGTTATGGTTTGGATCTAAAAATGTTCCCCCAAAGTCTCTTTAGTTCAGAAATGAGGTCTCGGAAGGTGATTAGATCATGAGATGATACACTCATCGGTGGATTAATCCATTGATGAGTCCACAGCTGAATATCTGTTAGCAGGTAGGACCTGATTGGAGGTGGTCACTATGATGTGACTTAGATGAGTACATTCTTGTCTCTGGCTCCTTTTTCTCTCTGCTTCCTGGCTGCCATGGAAAAAGCAGCAATCCTCTACCTCTTCTGCCATGTCATTTCCATGTTGGAGCCAGCCAGCCATGAATGGAACCCACTGAAATCATGAGCCAAATAAACCTCTCCTCTTTTAAATTATGAGCATCAGGTATTTTGTTCCAGTGGTGGGAAAGTGACTAATAAAGCATCAGAAAATTGTTGAGCTCACCTACTTGTTTCTGGTACCTCCTTCCACCAATAGCTCATTCTTGAAAGCCACTTCCTCTTTCTTCTTCCTCTCTCTTCCATTCTCTAATTTCAATTACATCTTTATTAATTATCCTCTTAAAACATTTTCCAATCTGTCCACTTGACTCCAATCCCATTGCTAATGTCTTTGTCTTGCCCAGGCAATCCTAATGGTTTCAGTAGCAGAGGGAAGCAAAAATCTCATTTGTGCTTTTGAAAGAAAAACTTAAATATAAGTAGTTATTAGATTTGCAATTAAAGGGTTAGATGTGAACTCTATGGGATCACAAAAGTAGCAACTTCAGGAATTAGCTACTACTTCTAAGGATTTTTTTAAAATCCAAAACCAAGAGTTTGGAGCTACTAAAATTTCAAAGCATGGAGGAGGGACCCTATCGAGCAGATACGGGGATCCTTCTCTGAGCCCTTGGCCAGTTTAGGCTGTCATCTCCCAGAAGAAGCAATGAGGACAAGTCTGAAGGGCTGTAACAACTGGGAATCTTCCTGGTGACAGAACTGCCACTCTGTGGACAGGAAGTGAAGTCGAAGAGATGCTGTTCAGAACAAGAAGTGATCAGGAACAGGAAATAGCCTAAAGGTCCTTCCACATTCTTTCCTCTACCCAGCACCCCTGTGCTGTCAGAGCCTAGAAAGGAGCAGCCAGCAAGGCAGAAAAGAGATCTGCTGACTCCCAGCCCCAGGGTAACTGAGAAGAACATAAAGAAATGAGCTTGAAACTAAGAGACAAGATCTTAACCACCAACTTCCCCAACAGTTTCACAAATTCATTCACTCTCTCCTTCAACCCTACCAATTAACTAAGGTGCAAATGCATCACGGCATCATGGCTGGGCCAATTAAGGACTGAGGGAAGTTCTGATGGGGAGACGTATAGGTTGGAGAGAGGATTTGGGCACCTGAGGTCGGGACACTGAAAGAATCCAGAACATGGAAGAAGTGCACAGCACCCTATTGGATCTGGTAGTAGAGAGCTAGATTTCCTAAGACAACTCTTGATGTTAAACTAACATCAAGAGTTATTAGGCTGTCATCTCCCAGAAGACAATTAGCAATTGGAATGTTCTTGTTTAGGAGAGATTGTTTTGGGGTTTTTGTTTCAATTTTTCAAGAGCTGTAAGAAATGCATTTGTATCTAAGTAAGAGTTTTAGCCTAAAAAAAAGTTATCAGTAGAAATTCGCAAGAATTTTTCCCCTAAAATGGAGAAAAAAATGGGCCCATTTATTCCTTGAATTGATGGAAAGTGTCAGCTGCCTGTTTTCTCTGAGGTGTGGCCACAGCAATGCCAACACGCCCTAGCCTATAAGATGGCAGAATGGGGGGGGGGGCTTACATGGTGCAGAAGGTACCTTTACAATTTGGGCTCTGTGGAGAGCTTGAGGTGGTTAAAAGAGAAAGATGTGGAAGCAACTGGAAGAGAGTGGGCCGGGGACTCAGGGACAGGCAGGGAGATGCCATTTCATGTGACCCTTTGTGTTTAGAAATGTGGCTGCCAGGCTAGTTGGCCATGTGTATTTATCCAGATGTGCCAAGGGCTTAGGGACCATCAGAGAAGACCAGCAATTTGAGTTGAAACTTTAAAGACTGCAAAGGTCTTAGGAGATGGAGAACTAGGCAAGGCCAGCCAGGTTGGGGTGATGCTGTGAGCCTAGGACTCAGGAACAACTAGGCCCAGGTACCTGGTGGAAGGGGTGGAGATGCCTCAGAAGGGCTTGTAGTACCTGGTCATCTTCGGACTTGAATTCTTGGTGAAGTAGGTGGGGCTTTATTGTGAAATAAAATTGGAGATCCTCCAACAGTTTATGAGGGAACAAGGAAAGGTGGAACCTCAGTTTGCTGTGGCTGTTCTTATTTTCTCACTGAAGAAGCTGGAACTGGGTGACATACTAACGTCACAGGACAATTTGAACAGAAGTGGAGGAGCCACCCCTGCCTTCTGCTCTGCCAGGGAGCATCACTTCCATTGCTGTTCCATGGGTGGCTAATGAACTGGAATGAGCTACGGGCTGGGCCTCACTCCTGAGCCAACGCCCATGGAGAGAATAGCCCACCTGGCCCTGGGCACCATCCAAGCAAGCATGGTGACTGACAGTGTCCAGGCGCCAGTTCATCTGGAAGGTTGTATAACTGTGCAGTGGTCCCTGGGCTGCCATTAGTATGTTATCTGAAAAGGCCAAGCAGCTACTGCCCTGTAAATTATATCTCATTTCTTTAAAAAATGTGTTTGGATAGAGAAGGGAGAGAGGAATGCAAGGGGAAGCAGGGCAGCAGAAAGGGCAAATAGATAAAATAAATGGGCTTGGTGCATGCCTTTTGACCATTCTGTTTTAGTCTATTGATTTGGATTTTTCCCCCTACCCTGGGAGTAATCAATTTTTCGGTGGATGGGCAGAATACAATAATTTCAAGCAAACTCTTCAAATGGGTTGTCATTAATTTGCCTTTTGCTGGTCCTTGTTACCTCGGAGTAAGACGTGTTCAGCTTGCTCCAAATACTATTGGTGGCAGACTCGGGGGATTTGCTAGGGCTGATTGGCACAGGGCAGGGAATGCAGGCTCGGGAGGGGCAGTGAGAGCCGGTGCAGGCTAACGAAGGCTCAGTGTTTGCTCATCTTTACAGAGTGACTTATTACTGCTAATTGGGAGGGACAGTTCAAATAAGCACAGAGGCGAGGTTGTCACAGAAGCGTGACATGGTTTTAAAGAGGCCTCACTGATGCCCTGCTCTCCCGCTGCAGCCTGGCTGGACACTGGGCTCCACAGCCCCCACAGAGAGCAGGCTTTGTTGGGGAGCCCCACAGAGGTCGGCAGGTCCCCGAAAGCTGGGTTTGGCAAGTCATCCCCGGGAACCTCAGACAGACACGCAGCTGCCTGGGACACTTAGAAAGTCAACAGCTGACGGAAGGAGAAGACGCCAAGCTTGGCTGTAAATGGACTTGAAGATGTGATTGGAATTAATTTGCACAGCATAGTTAGAGGTTGTTTTCTTAAAGGGCCTAAGTGGTTTTAAAGAACATTCATTTGTATGAGTGTTAAAATATTAATAACCTGACATGCATCTCCTAGGGTTCTGCCGCTTTATCTTTTGCTTATTTCCTTTGTAAAAAGACATTAATTTCCTCTCCATCCTATGAAGTAGATGTGAGTGGCTGTGCCATGCCTATCCCTTGGCAAAGCCAATATTTCCAAATTATTTGTGTGCCAACCAATTACTCAGTCAATACCATCAAAAGAGTCATATTTTCCCGATGTTTGTGCGGAAGGATGCATGACTGTCCGTCATTCATTTCACAAAGGTAGGAAGTGCCCATAGTGGACCAGGGACCACTCTAGACACCATGGACAAGCCAAAGCACAGTGAGGTCTTTGCAACAATGAGTTCCCCTCCCTGGGAAAGGGAGGACGCTGAGAGTGAGTCATGACCAAAGTGATCTCAGACAAGGACAGTAAGGCAGGGGGCAGTTCAGGCCAGTGTTGTCTTGACTATTTAGACTCCAGTAATTACCCTTAGGAAAAACAAGATAAACAGACACTGGCAACAGGCACATAGACGGGCCCATCCCCTTTTGGGAATTCCATATAAGGCTAAATTAATTGCCCAGTTTTAGATTCAGGAAATTTCTGACTTGTTATTCATTGAGAAATTTAATGAAAGCAAGTTTTTGAGGCAAAGCCATAGCATATTTTCTTTCTATGACTCTGATTTTTTAAGGTCATTATATTAAAAATCTATTTAAAAGGCAAGTGTAATAATTAGAGATGCTGACTACTGACCTCATGGACTTTGAGGCTGTGAAGAGTGTCCTAGGCTGAGAGTTTCATGAATGGCTGTGAGGACCTGACAGCATCTTAGATCAGTTTCAACCTAGCTCTATCTTGGTTTATGACAATTCTTGTGTTTTGTTCTTTAAAATACACACACACCACTACCACCACCATATCACATACATATCCAAATAGGAACTTGTAGATGGAAGCATCTGAGGAGGACCCCCCAAGAGTCCTCCCTTTCTGAACCCTGAAAATGGCATCATCTATTTATTGTTCAGGAAGATAGTATCAATCTGGGGTTTCACTTTGAAAGTATTTTCTGGAAGGTGACAGACCTTCCCTAGTGAAGAGAGAGAACCTGAACCAAAAAGGAACATTGGTTTATGAAATTCATATAAAGTGATTCTTATAAAACTTTTGCATTTGTTTTGAAATTCAAATTGGAGTGATAAGCTGTTGAATCAGACTAGTGGGTAAAGAGACAAATGGTTTTGTGGAGAAGGTAAGCCTGGGTACTTAACATGAAATTGGATTTGAATTTCTCAGCACGCAAAATAGGAAACTATTTGCTGGGTGAGACAGTCCATTTTAGATTTCCTGGGATATATTAAGAAAGAGTTTGTTGTCCATTGATATCTTCCTTCCAAGAGACCCCAACATAGGGTGAACAATGCCCCCTTCACTTCTGCGTGAATGCATCCAGTTCTTTTCTTCACATCTGGAAGTCATTTATTTTGCCCTGAGACATCTGCAGGGGCTGATGACATGTGACAGAGGCAGGGGAGCTGGCAAGCATGGGTATTCTTTGGACTGTCATTGTTCTCAGTGAGGCCTGGCTTTGCTGGAAGAGAGAAGAGAAGCCATTTCTCTACTGGTTAGTGAGTACAGGTTGACCAATTAAGAATCCAGTTGAATAGGCTTTAAAAATCATTTCTAGAAAAAATTTATGGTGCTAAGATGAATCCTTCAGTTTGGAACCTAAAACCTGGAAACCATCTGGATATTCTCTATGGGATTTCATTAATAGGCTTAAGTAGGAAATGTCTTTTTTCAGGCAGAAGTGTGTGTGTGTGTGTGTGTGTGTGTGTGTGTGTGTATTTGTACATGCACACATGCATACTAGCATGTGTATGTGTATATGCAACACTGAAACTTGTACAACACTGAAAATTTAATCTCATGCATTTTTTGTATTTTCACTGATCAGAACGTGTCCTTGGGAATCCACCACCTGCTCACTCACAGGAACACATCTCAGAAGCTCTAAGGTGGGTGCTTGGGAAAGGCAAAGAATATAGGTCGCTGGAGCCACTTGGAAACACTGCTCCACTTTCACTAAGTGTGTAGTGGGTGTAAGGAGCCCACACCCAGTGTCTCAGCTGGACTATATGGTAGTGCCATGTTGAAAATGAGCCTGGTGCTCCTAACACAGGTCAATAAAGGCAGGAAGCCTGTTGACCCACACCAGCCTCTTACTCCTCAACTGGCAGTACCATCTGGGGTGTTCTACAATGGGCAGCATTGCCCTTTGCTAGCAGTATCATTTCCCATGAAGATGCCCCTGTGAGCAGCAATTCTTGGCAGTGCCAAGAGTGGGCAACTCTGGTGATCATGATGGCTTTAAGGAAAAAAGATGACGGGCAAAGGTGCTTCAGCTTGGAGCTCCAGCAGCTGCAGTCGCCAAACACTAGCTTGACCTGCTGTGTAGCTTTAACAAAGCCTGCTCCACTGGGAGCCCAAGGAAGGCTTTGGGCAGCTGAGGAGAAGGAACAGGATGTGACAGAGGTGTTCTCAATAAAGCTGAGTCCATGCAGACTTTCACAGAGCACTGGAGAGAGGAAGGCAAGGAGAATCGGCCTGTGGTACGGGTAGAGGGGATGCAGGGACCTCAGTGGAGTAGGAAAGTAACCACAGTGAGGTCAAGGGAGGCTGCGGGGGAGCCCATCACACTCCATGGAGCCGAGGGCATGATGTCAGGTTTGTGTATGTGGCAATAGAGCTAATGTGAGTGAGAGCGGCCCACAGTGTTTTCAGATCTTCTGGCCCCTACAGAAGAATCGTGTGCTTCAGAAACTACAGTCCAAGTATTACCTCTTGAGGACAGAAAGGAAGAGAAGAGGACTAATAATCATAGCAGGGGTAGAAAGTTTCAGAGACACAACTTGCTGGCTTTTCTTGTTTCAAGAGAGAAAAGTTACCACAAGGCGTGGTGATATTAGCCTGATCTAGGGGCTGAAACAGGAGGATTGCAAGTTTGAGCTGTGCCTGGGAAATTTAGTAACTTAGCAAGACCCTGCCTCAAAATAAGAAATTAAAACACAACAAGGTCGGAGATGGCGCTTATCACAAAGGCTTTGGGCTCAGTACTCAGTACCACAAACACACACACACAGAGGCATACACATAGGCGCACATACAATTGCCATGACCTGAGCACACAGAACTGTGATGGACACCACAGGACAAGATGGGGTGAGGCTAAGAAGCAGAGCAAAGAGGGCAGCAGGCCATTCACACCATGCCCAGGAGCTGCAGAGAATGTGTTCATTCACTCACTCTCATTCAACAAGCAGTGACGGCGTGTTTGGGATAAGTTGGCTACTACTCTACCTTGGGGCACATTGCTGACCAAGGATCCCTGCCCCAGAGACCAGGGAAGGAAGATAATGAACAGGAAGTAGAAATAAAGTATATAACCTGTTAGTAGTAGCACATGATAAGAATAAAAGAAAAATAAAAGAATAAATAAATGGAGGTTAGGGGTGACTGTAGGAATTATGAGCAACCATTTGGCAGACAGCAGCCCCCACCTGAAGGCCGTGAAGCTCCTGTGGCTATCACAATGTCCAGCGATGGCCCTGTTTCCAGGAGACAGCCTGTCCATGACCTACTTTGAAGCAAAATGTGTGTGTCCCCAAGACTCCTTGATCTCTTTGCTTTGGTCCTGTCACTGTGACTCTAAAAAATGTTTGACCTTGTCTTTAATCAAAGCCTAAGACACAAGTAAACTTGTATATATTTTCTGAAGCAGAAAAAAAAGGCTGTTCCCAGTAACATTTACAACAAACCAGACACTTAGACAGTATCTCACATCTGGTCATTCACAGCCAGAATTAGTCTGCAAATCAGTTACTTTCCAATTATGACATGCTTTAATTCATGGGTAAGGACATGTGGTCATGGCAAAAGTGTGTGTGTGTGTGTGTGTGTGTGTGTGTGTGTGTGTGTATGCGTGTGTATGTGTGCCCATCTTTTAGCTTGTCCTTTTAACAAGTGTTCAAGAATATTTGAGCCTTTCTAATTTATTTGGAAACAACTCCAAAGTCTAACATCACCAAGAGCTCAGATTTAGTCTCAGAGAGGGGAATCCCAGGTTCCCAGAAGCTCTGTCATTTGCTGGTAGAATCTTCCTTTGGGTACCAGGAAGCTTTCCTTGGGGATCTCTAGGGTTATTTATTCTGTGTATCCCATCTCTGTATCTGCACTTCTCCCAAAGTCTAGTTCAGGGATCAAGAGTTGGGTGCTCAACAGCTCATGGCTATATTTCTACATAGGCTTCCACTCTATTTTTAATTTTTCCCACTTTTATAGTCATGATCCTTGTGGAGATCATAGAATAACACAGAGGAAATAGAGACCAATCTTGATTTGATGGTGCCATATATCAAGGGAGTATGAGCAGTTGGTGCCCAGCTTAAGGGAAGTACATTTTATCAAAGTTTGTATAAGTCAAAACACTTCCTCCCCTTGCAAAAAATCACTGTCTACACTCATGTTCCTCCAGGATGTGACAGCCCAACCCTGTTGCAAACAGTGGTGCCTCGGTGGAGGCAGGACTAGAAGGTACCTACACCTGGTCTTGGCCTCCATTCTTTGTGCACCCAATATCATCCATCAGCACTGCCCACCAGCGCACACAGGTCCAGATGAGAACTCACTTTCTTCTGCATGCTGTTACCACACGTGTGATGTGAGTCCTTCTCCACACTCAGCCCCAGCAGGGCTGATCGTACCATAAAGTCTGCTTGTGTGCGAGGGGAAAGAAGGTGAGGTGGCACACAGCGAATTGGAAGGGAAAAGTATTACCTGAGTAGATCAACTGCAGACCCTCGCCATTGATGCAGGGAGTGACAAACAGCATCCCCGATTCTGGTCAAAATCTGCAAGGCCATTTGTCCGGATGAGCATAGGGTGTTTCCTTGCCTCTCATCTCTTCCCTACTAACAATCTCCATCTCCGCAGGTGAAAGTTTGGGAAAGTGTTGTCTACGTCATAGAATGATTGTCAGGATTAGATGAGAGCCACTGTAGAACTCTCACAGGTGGCCCAGAACATAGTTAAATTTAATCAATGGTGGTAATGATGTGATAATGAATGAGTGGAAGCCAATTTTGATTTGTAATGATATTGCTTAATTCAACTCACTGAAAAATTCATTAAATGCCCACATCTGTGGGTGCCCATGGTGACATCTGCCTAGATAGGAAGACTCAGAGCTAAGAAAGAAGATAGGAGTTCCTTGACAGATCTCCACAAATGTGCTCATCCTCTTGTAGTGAGGCTTTAGTCCCCTAGAGCCATCAGTTTCCATCCACCAATAAGGTAGGCACTATCTCTCCTACCCTATTGCAGAAACTCTACACCAAGAGATGGGAAAGTAAACTGCATGGTCTTTCCTAGTCTACACAAGTCAAAGCAAGCATGTGAAACTTGACTCTCCCTTCCCCATGGGTGGGTAAGATGATACCGCACCACATGCTGAGAATCCTTTGGGAAGCCATGCTTTCCTCACCCAATCTAAAAATAAAGTGTAAAGAAAGTTTCACACAACTCTTATGCCTGGAAATTGCCCTTTTTGGCCTTCAAATTCAATTTTAAAAAGCCATTATTAAGTGCCTCCTATGTGCTACACAGCCCAGGGCTAAGTAGAATTCTCTGTGATGGTAGGAATATCCTATATTTGCAGTATCAAATATGGCAGCCACCAGCCTATATGGAAATAGAGAACTTTAAATATGGCTAATGTGACTGAGGTGCTGAGTTTTTAATTTTATTTGATATTTATTAATTTTCAGCAAGGTGTGATATCTCACATCTATCATCCCAACACTTGTAAAACTTAGACAAGAAGATCAAGAGTTTGAGGCCAGCATGGGGTACATAGCAATTGCTGACTCAAAACAAAACAAAACACCATAAAATCACCACAACTTACTTTTAAATTAAATCTAGCTAGCCACATGTGACCAGCAACTGCCATACTGGATGGTGCAGGACTAGACACAGGATTTGACAGTAGGCAGAGCAGCAGGAAAACTGTGCTGTTTTGAAGCTCATATTCTATTTAAGAAAGATGGAGACAAACAACAGGATAAATAAGTAAAATACATCATAAGTAAGATAGTGCAAAGCGAGATAGAAAAAAATAAATGATGCCAGAATAGAGTTAGGAGGTCGGGATACTAATATAACTTTTTCATGCCCAGTGCATGTCCCATGAAGGCAGACCTCTCTGGCTCTGTTTCAGTACTGCCTGAAGCATACTGCAAAGTGCAGTGTGCACAGTTTTTGACTGTGCCTAGGAGCCAGGTGTCTGATTTGGAGCGTGACTTTCATCCCTCTCAACTCTGCGCTCACGATGCACCACTTCTCACTTGGTCCAATAATCAGAAATCATGCACTTCTTAATGGAGCTTCTCCATTAAAAGGTTTTGGAAATAATATATGAAATTAATGGTTTACAAGAATAGTTTTAGACACTTGAAAACACCGCTAACCTAAAGACCTCCAGCGCACCATGAATACATTCATTCCCCAGCTAAAAATGAATCCCAAAATTGGTTTTGATTTTTATTTAAAATTCAAATGTCTGATGTCCTTAAATTGAACAAATGATATTTAAAAATATCTATATCAGCCTCCAACATCTGCAGATTGCGATTTGCATTTTGAAATTGGCTGCTTGAAATGAACGGGGACGAGGGCCGCCCCTCTTCTTTCTTCCTCCCTCTGGTTATTTAATGAAATGTGAGAGGTCAACCCTTTGTCCTTAAATTAGTTCCTATAAAAATCTTTTTGTACGTTGCAGCTTGTTATGATGTCTTGAGGCTGAAGGAAACGTTGCCATTAATTATGTCTTTGTTGAATATGGATATCTATTCAGAGTTAGTTGAACAGTTTCAAACAAAATTAGCATCGGGCGACACTCGGCCAGCTTTGGGTTGGTTATCAAGAATATTTCTCCCTCTCTTTTTTTTCTTTTCCTTTTCTTTTTCTTCCCCCTTTAAATTTTTTTTAAATAGCCGAGAGAATGCTCTTCGGCAAGTGTGTATTATCTAATATATTCAGCTTTCTGTTGCTACTTTTTTCCAGATGAAGATGAGCTTAATTGAGGTTGTCCTTTTAAGTTTGTAGAGCCCTTCAGCATCGCACACAAAGCATCTAGAGGCTTTTCATTTGTCTTGAGTATGTTTCAGATGTACAAATATTATTTACTTTAAACTCCAAATCAAAAGGTACACTGTAACTGTTTTAAATAAAACATTAGTCAAGGCTGAAATATATATAAATCCAAAGCAGGTCTTTTTTTTTTTTTTCTTTCTTTTTCATTTATCAAATCATTTGTGTGCAGGGAGCTCAGAGAACAAATTTCAAGACCCATATTGGAGAAACTGTTTAGCAACACACTTCAAGCCAGCGAGCACTTAATGAAGGAATTTGTTCCAGTCCTCCAAAGATAAATATTACAAATCCGCTCTGCTGCTAAGCTGTGAAGTTGGTTTCCTGGTGCAGACTGTCCTAAAGGTTTGCACGAATAAGATGTGGTACAGCTTGATTCTGGAGGAACGGAGCTCGCCGGTGAATGGACTCAACATGCTCATCTAGGGGGGCATTTTGAGAAAAATTAAGAAAAATATTCAGCCCCTGCATCAGCTTTGCTCAAACCTGTTTGTCGTACTAGGGTCTCGGAGGGCAGGCAGGGACTCCTGAGAGAGAGCTATTCTGTGAGCATCTTAGTCTTCACACTGAAAATGACAGCACATCCCGGGAACATGGAAGAAATTGTGTAAAACAGGGTTGGTTTTAGTAGTAATAATCACAGGGCCCACATACTATACTAATAAAGTAGGATAATTAGGTTGGAATAAAATTTTGAAATAGCCCAGTGAAAGATAATTTATTCTCTCTTGTAAGAAAGACAAAGGATATGCTTCCTTTTGTTTTCCCTCAATGTAGATCTTGCTTAGTATCTTAAAAATATGTTGTGCAGATTTTGATTTTCTTTCATTTCCTCCCCCACTCCCACCCCCATCTCCTTTCCTGAATGTGGAACCTGAGCGTGGCTCGTTGTTAAGCCTTCCCGGGAAGAGGTGCTAACCTCGCCGTGCTTTTAAGTGTTGTATACATTTTTCATTTTAAATGGGCGCTCATAATGACATTGTGTGCCAGGAAGTCCAGGCCCCTGATTACTGCCATGTCTCCTTGAGCTGCGCTGCTGGAAAAAAAAAATGTGAAGAAGGTAGCCCTCTGGAATGAATAAATTCTGCAGGCTGCCTGTAATTATTTATTAAAATAGATTAAAGAAATAGGCTAAAAAGGAACTCGCCACCCATGTTTGAGGCGGCATAATAAGAGAACACAGAAAGGGTAAATTAACACCAGGGAGGAAGGAATGTTAGATATGTGCTTCAATGGCGTGGCCATCTCCGCATTGTCACCTGGTGGGCGGACACGCTCTGGGTCCCTCATTTGGCAGGGTGAGCTGCACTAATGAAAACGTGGGTTACTAATACGGACGTGTATGTCTCTAATTAACATTAGAATTGAGTGGTAAACATAACCAGGAGAGAATTCAAGAGAGAAATGGGCTAAAAGGGAAGCCAGTGTATTAGAGGGGAGGGGGAGGAGGTGGTTTCCAAAGGAAAAATCAGCAGACCCTCGTTCAGATGGCTTTAATTTTGTCACTTGAGTCAAAATTGGAAACCTGTTTTCTATCACAATGGCTTCTGTGTTTAGCGGGGGTTGTACCGGCAGGTGTGTTTTATTGCGGGAGAATTTTATAAACTTAGCACATCATCATCAAGCCATCTAGGGGGTCAACTTTCCACTTGTGCCTTCAGCTCTTACGCAAGTACTTTTATAGGAGCTTCTAATATATAGGATTTATCTTCCGCTCTGAGAAGAGCTTTTAAACTTAATCCCTGGCTGGAGTGCTAATTTGTTTCTCCATCCTGAAACCAGAACTTTAGGATAACTTTCATCAGAGGGGGTGCATTTCTCTAGCTAAGCCTTCAGCCCTGTAGGTTTGTGTTTTGTTTCGTTTTGTTGCCATGGTCCTGCCTGTGTGTGTGTGTGTGTGTGTGTGTGTGTGTGTGTGTGTGTGTGTGGCTGCAGTGGAGGGTGCAGAGGAAGAGGGGAGAGTGGTTTTGATTATGAATGCTGATATACATGTATTCCTTTTTTAATCCCTATATATATATATATATATATGTGATATTTGTGAAGAGTTGCCTTAAGAACATTTTAAATTGTATTTAGCTAAAGACAACAAAAAAATTACTACTTTTTTTTAAGAAAAAGGAAAAGTATACCAGAATTTAACTTTGTTTTTTTGTTCTTGCTTCTCCTCTAATATTTGAGCAGAATAATGTGCTATGATGTTTATGTATGAAAAATAGAAACATATTACAGGAAATACAGCATCTTTTAGGAAAAGACGTGTTTCTTTTTTTTTCTGTTTTTGGAAATGACTTAATCATTGTAACAAACTAACCGTTGGGAAAGCTGCAATTGCTGTAAAAATCAGTGTTTAGCTTCCTTTCTTATTTTCAGGACTGTGTAACAAGGATGCTGCAGAGGAAAAAATGGCTTAGGATTCTGTCACCATATAAATTCTCATACATTTTCCAATGCTCATGTGTAACCATTTTATTTAACCAATTTAATAAAGGATGTGCTGTTTCTTGACGTTCAATGTTTATCCTCCAGAAACTATGCAAAGGCAATTTATATTTCCAGTGTAATATTCGCCTTTCCTTGCTAATTTGTTTTAAAAAGTACAAATATATGGAGAGAAATGCTTTGCATTTTTCCGTAGTAATTAGATGCGTGTGTCGAGAGCAAGGAACTGTATGTGCAGTTGACTGGAGGGTCGCCCGCATCAGCAATCGGAAAACAAGAGAACTTACACAAGGGCAGCTGCCCGCGCCGCTCCAGGGCGTCTGCCTGCCGCGGAGTTGTGACCAGCGACCACGCTCATTAGCCCACCAACACTGGCCTCTGTTCATCCGCCCACTACCGTCCTAACAAAGTAAATCATTCCCATCCTGCCAGATCCTGTCCCTTCCCCGCCCTCCGAAAACAGACGGGGACCGCTCCGTGATAAGTGTAACAGCTTAAATTGAATTTTCCTCTGAATGATTTAGTGAAGACTGAAACACATTTTTACTTTGTTGTTTAGACTCAAGAAGGCATAAAATCTCCGCCATCTATTTATCGTGTAGTTATTTTAATGTAAACATGTGTCCGTTTAGATGAAGTGCTTTCATTATGAAGCTAGTGCCAGTGTGTTGCAGATAGACCAGGAGAAGGGGACAGAGCTTTGGCGGAGGGGACCCGAACCTGCCTGGGCTCTGCTCGGTCGCTGTCAGATATGTCTCCATTAGGTTTTTGTCATTCACCAGTGGCAAATGCTGTATAAATGGAATGACGATTGGGCCCGCCTTGATAACTTGTCTTATCTCATTAGTTTTCACATCAAAGTTAATCAGCAATGTGAATTGTAATTGCTGGAGGAGACAATGCGTAGATCGCTGGTCGCTTTATTTCCCCTCCCCGTACGGCATCTTGAAACATCAGCAGGCTGGTTGGAGCAGATAGCGCGGGAGGAAAATGATGTGGAAGGCATAATAAGCAAGCTGCTCAGAATTAATGAGCTAACCCAATAAGAAAAGAATGGCCAATCAATGTGAGTTAGGCAAATATAATTTAGAAATAATTGCTTGATTGGTTGCCTATAGTAGACTGATTTGACCACATGCAAGGATTAAGAATTAAGATGTCAAGGCAAAAAATAATTTGGCAACTGAGGGCATGTAATTTTTGTGTCCTTCCCTTTATGATTGAAAGAGATGAATGTTTGATATGCGCCAGAATGAAAACATTAGACACCTCTCTTTCTCCTTCTGTTCCCTCACAATGCAGGCCCACTCAGAACACATCGTGATATTCCCGAATGGGACATGGAAAGGGTGCACCCTGAATGTGTGTGTTCCCAGCTATCACAAGCAGCCCCAAAGGGTGAGTGGGTTATGCACATGGCACTCACGTCCTGCTCAGCAGCACTGTTGCTCAGAGGATGACAAAGTGATAGATGTGAATATTTGCAAAATATATCAGTTGTCAGTCCCAGACCCAAAGAGTTCTGCGCACAGCCTCCGTGGTCCTAATGCAATTTCCCTTACAATTATTCAGCAATTAGCGCAGGGCCCTCGCTCTGTTCTCCGGTCTCCACTATTGGGAAGGTTCAGCCAGGAGGTAAATTTGCTTTGATCTACATTACACCTAATTGAGTCACCAGCAATGTCTCTATCCCAACATCAAGAAATGTGAAAATGTTAGATTATTTCACTGGGGATTAAACCTAATTTTCGCGTGTTCTGCATTAACCTATTAGGCTGGCTAATCTGCATTGCTAATGTGGCTGAGGCAGCTGTCACAGCTAAAGAAAAACATGATCATGCAATCCTTGAATGAATGATTCCTGGCCTGATTAGTCTTAGTGAAGTTAGCTGAGCCCGGGTGATAAGGAAGGAAAATTCCCAGGTTGCCAATAGCTTTGAAAATTATCAGACTGTCGGCAAAAATATACCCCATGATTCACAGGCTTCGGTCCAAATGCCGAGTTGAGTGACATTATTTAAGACTGACGAAGGCTAACTCGAATTGTCACTCGCATAAATGTTTGTGTTTATTTTAAGAGACTAATGTAATGGATGCAGATTTAAATGCTAATAGACGCCAGCCAGACACATAAAACCCCAGGCATGGTTACTATGTTGGTCTTTTATTAACATAGATTAAATTGCAATATTTTCTAGATAAATTGGCAAAACCAGAAAGATGCATTGTCTCCCCCACACACAGAATGTTCAATCAGAAAGATTTTTGCAAGGCTCTTGGCTTCTCATGGATGTACAGATCGTGCTTTACATGTCCACCATTTTCATTTCATCGTCAGTATTTTTTAATTAAAAAATGAGGGGGAAGGTATATTTATAAGGATGAATATCGGTTTCTGCAGCTCCCTGGCCAGAATCTCCTCTCTGCCCACCCAGTTAGCTGTGAGGACTTCTCTCACCCCTGCACTTTGTTCTCTTAGACACAGTGATTTCAAGCCTTCCCTGGTGCCTCCCCATCTGATTTCAGGAGCAGGGGAGCTACCATGATGTTACCCTTCAGATGTGGAAAAACATTCAAGGGACTTTGGTGACAGCAAATAGAGTGACAAGTCCATTTAATCCTATTAGCAGCTCCACACAATGGGCCTGCCCAACCCATTGTGGACAGAAGCCTTTACTTTATTTGTTTCTATTAGCCAAGAATCAGTTATCGGAAAAGTGGAATTTTGCCCCATCAGATTGCCAGACAAGCAACAAAATAAATGAGGAAGTGGTCTCATGTGTCAATATTGATTTTCTGGCCTTAATTGTCTGCAGAGAGGACTTGTTGAGTGTGTAAAGCTGGCAGCCTGGTTTCTCCGTGTGCACACCATCCATTGCAGCTCCCATGGAGGAGGCCCTGAGGCAGCTATCCCGGGGTGGGAACATCTTGGGGCCAGGAGCGTGGCTGAAGGATGTGGGCATGCAGAGATATAAGAGCAATGGGCAGGGAACCTCAGTGGAGCCCTCGGCTGGGAAGAAAGGCAGAGCCCTGCCAGTAGTAGGGCATTGGGGCCAGGACACACTGCAGGGGCAATGAAGAGCAGGAGCCCAGCGACCAGGAACCCCTGCCCTGCCCAGGTGCCAGGCAAATGCCTCCTCTTTCCAGGAAGTCTCATGGGAACAGCCCTTTTCTTGCTTTAGTAGTTGTCTCTTGTTGGCTGCAAATTTTTAAGTATCCTCAGATGGACTTCTGACACCTGGAGCACATCTTGCCCTCCATAGTGCTAAACACCTGCTCCTCCCCCCACCCTCGTGCCCTCACCCTGTGTGAAGGCTCCCATCTTCAGGCCCATTTTAGAGGCCTGGGGACTAACTCATCCAAATTCACTCAGCCAGCGGTCATGGAATCCCGCAGGACAGCAGGCTCTTAATCACCATGGTACCCCAGAATCCAGCACCACCCCAAGAGCCAGGGCCCCCTTGAATTTCTCCCCTGCACACTCCCTTGCCTGAAGGCCTATGTCCCCTTCACTGAAGGCTTCTTCTGGGTTCCCTGTCTCCTACAAAGAACCCAGCTTCCCAAAAGGTCAGCCCTACCCCTACTGCCACAGCCAAGCCTTGCCCATGCTCCCAGTGCTTTTCCACAAAAGACAGGACAGTAATTTCAATTATTCAAGCCTCCGTTAGGCCTTTCAGAGCACAGTGGCCCTGGAGCCTGAGCAGTCACTCCTCAGACTCTTATCTACACCGGGACAGTGGCTGCAAACTGACCCCTCTCCCTGCTGGGCGGAAGGGCAGCCTCCCCCAGCTCCCTGAGATGTGTTTTGGCTCCATTCATCCCAAGAAGATAGCAATTGGATCTCAGCGCCAATATTGGATTGGCCTTCAACACAGAGCCTAATCTCTGCCCAGAGCTAGTCTACCGCTCAGCCCATTGCGCAAAGGGAATGAGTGCTTTTCTTTCTCTCCAGTGGGATCTCAGGGCTTTTCAGGAAGTCTTTGTGCACGGGATAGCCCAGATCACTGTCCCCGAGTGGGGATGTTAACAAACCCACAGCTGTGGAACCCCGATGTTATCTTCCAGTGAAGCTGATCCGCCTTCCCTGTGAATAGCAGAGTGAAGAAAGGGGAAATTCTCTTTAAATATTTTTTCTTTGAATTCTCCTGTACTAACACATAGGTTATTTTCTCTTTCTAGTAATTTTGTGGGGTTTGTTCCTTCTCAAATTCCATGTGAGGTCACCGCAATGCCAAGCATGTTTTTGGCTTCTGACAACAGCTTTTTAGTGGACCGTCTACCTCAGCATCGACCTCAGGCCCAGATGATGCTCAGTGATATTTGACTTTGCATGAATCTCCTGTGCTGCTGTATGTTAGTTTTAAGTTCATCATAATTACCATCAGCTTAGTGACTGAAAATAAGGCAGATTCACTTTTTTGTAGTTCCAAGGTCCAGCATTCAAACTGGATCTTAAAGGATTAAAATTAAGGTATCTACAGGGCCAGGCCCTTCTGGAGGCTCCCAGGAGAGATTGTCCCCAGTTGCTTCCAGGGTTCAAGGCTGTGACATTCCTTGGCTGGTGGCTGCTTCCAAACAACCTCTGCTGCCACTCATGTCACCTTCTCTCTTTCCTGCCTCGAGGACCCTGATTCCACCCAGAAATCTCAGGTCATCTGCCTCTTTCTATGCCTTTAACTTGATCATATCTGAAAAGTCCCTTTTGCAGTAGAATGTGACATTTATGAGTTTAAGTGATTAGAGGTGTGTCTCCAGGGAAGAGGGCCTCATTCAGCCTACACTGTGCAAAGGATTCTGGGAAGAATGGCAAGGTGCTGGTCCTCCCCCGTTCTTGTTCACTGTCCAATTGCAATGCTGGTTTGCAAGGTCAGGCTTAGCCTGGAGGCTGCAGCAAACACAGGACAGTCTTCCTGCTGTGAGCATGAGATCTGGGGAGGTGACAGGGAGCTGAGCCACACTGAGGTGAGTGCCAGTATCCAGAGAGTCTGCCCTGAGAAACAACATTCAAGCCAGGATCTGAGATGAGGGGAGCTCACCAGGATAGAGATTAGGGAGACAAAATGATCACCTAACCCTCAAACACCCATCCACCGCAAGGGGAACATTGAGCTCCCGTGCATGCAAACACTTTCCTGTCTCTGTAGCGAGAGTCTTGGTCCCTGTTAATTCTGCAGAAGGGCACAGGCCAGTGGAGGGAAGGAAGTGGAGCAGGTTCTGAGTGTGACAGCAGCCCAAAAGGCCCACACTTTCCCTGGGCTTCCTTGGCCTTGTCTGGAAGAGGAGGCCCGGCTGCATCTGCTCCATCCACATGCAAGGCCACACAGGCAGAACCCTCCCCACTTCCCAGAGGGTGGTGACTGAGTGACAGACCAGCCTCTGTCATTTCTCAGTAAATTTGTGGCTCAGAGTCAAGATGTTTACCCCACATCAACCCTACACGATGCTTATGACACAGGGGCAGAGACAGCTCATGGCAAAAAAGCAAAAAAGCCTCAGCCCTCCCTTCACCGAGTGGTCCGAGCTGACATGCCCAGCAGGGACATCTCTGCATTGTCATCTCTTACATGTGCATTGAGAATGATTCCCAGTCCTCTCAGTGTCCATCTTTCCAGCCACACCTCCTCTGTCAGTCACCAGGAAACATCAGACAAACTCAGATGGAACATTCTACAAAGTAGCTGGCTGGTGCCCTCCCAAACCATCAGCATTTGCAGGGACAGTGGCATCTGCTGTAATCCCAGTACTCGGCCAGCTGGTCGTTCATGGCCAGCCTGGGCAGCAGGGCAAGACCCTGTGTTAAAAAAAAAAAGAGACAAATTAAAAAACCACTGTCAGCATTACAAAAGACAGATCTGCTTTGTCTGTATGGATTTTTGCATTCTGGAATCACACAGTGTGTATTCGTTTGTGATGGGCTTCTTTTAGTTGCATATGTTCAAGGTTTGTAGCATGTATTTTTATTGGCAAATAACATCCTATTGAATGGATAAATCATGTCTCGTCTAAGCCTTCATCAGCTGATAGACAGTGAGCGGTTTCTACTCTCTGCCTATAATGAATAATTCTGCCATAGCATTCGTACCCTAATGTTTCACATGGGCATATGCTTTCCTCTCTCTCCTAGTTGTATGTCTACGAATGAAATTTCTGGATCACACAGTCAGCCTAGCCTTTTACCACTTGAGGAAGTGTCAGGTGCTTCACTGAAACAGCTGCTCCACTGAACAAACATCCTGCCAACCTGTGTGACGGCTATGACTATCTCCACTCTCTGTCACCCAAGTGCCTGTTTTTCTTTTTCTCACTCTTTGTCTGAGGCCTTGTAAGCAGTCGAGTTTGGGGATGTGATGCTTGGTAGAGGAACTGACTTTTTCATGGTGTCAGCAAAATCTTCCGAGTGACCAGGTGCTGTAGGTGATGAGGGAGAATCCAGGTCCCACTCTACATACAGAATCCCCCTCGTGTGCCTTAGGAAATCCTACAAAAGAGAAACCCTATTTGCCAAGATGTTGCAGGTCTTCGAAATCCTCACAAATCATTTGCTTACTATTCCAGTCCTGCTCAAAACTTGACATTGACACTGAATGTCCTTAGTTGGTTACAAATACAGCAAACCCGCTTCAAGCGGCTGACGAGAAAGAGACCCCACGCAACAGAGGCCACTGTGGACATGGCCCCAGGTTCTCCCACGGCTCAGTCTAGTGTTGCCTCTCTTGGTTTTATCATGGAGAATGCCCTGCACAGATTGAGCCCCAAGTCATTGCCCCATACTCGCCTCACAATTGCCAGTCCCCACAGCTTCAGAAGACTCTTGAAGCTGAGTATCTTGAGCTTATCTTTTCTGCTCCTCTCCTGCTTTCTCTCAGCCCATGTCCAGGTGACCGTCAGGCCTCGCTTCAGACCTCACACCTGTAATGACCATCACCCCCCACCTGGCCATCTCAGCAGGTGGCCCCCAGCCTGCGATCTTGCTGTGCATTCTTGATGCAGATAGATGTCTGTTATTACATGCACTGCCTGGAGCAGCCCTTTGAATCCTGAGATCCCTTCACTACTCTGCTCAGAAATTCTCACTGGCTTCCACCCGGAACAGAGTATAAGCCAAGTTCCTGCCAAGGCCTGCCCTGATCTGGCCACTGGTCCCTGGCTCTGCCTCCCCTCTCTCCTGTCCTTATTGTAGCCTCTTCCTATTCCACAAAGCTGTAGTGCGTACTCCTAGCCCAGGCCCTTTGCATTGACTTTCTTCCTGCCTGGCTGGAGTAGTTTCCCTGGTACACCCACTCAGAGGTCTCCTTGCGCTGTCTCCAGGGTTCCCCTCCAGCCCTGCACATCTATAGCTTTCTCCACCACACTTAATAGCACCTGATGTGTGATATCCCTATTTTCATAATTTACTCTCTTTTGTCTCCCTCCACTAGAATAATAAAGAACTTATTTTCATTTTGGTCACTGCTGAATTCTTAGCACCTACATTAGTGCTCTGGCAAAATGTGTTTACGCACTGAATGAAGAAAGGTCTAGAATACTCCTTAAAACAGTGACTGTGGCCATGGGACGGCTGTGCAAGGGTTCCAGACTGTGAAGCTGGTGGGGCAGAGGGATCAGTTCACCCAGCCACAAAGAAAGTGAGGAGGTGGCTTTCTATCTTCACCTGGCTGACTTCAAGAAATCAGAACCAGAAGCAAGGGTTTGGTGCAGATAATTCCTTTGGGAAATGTTCCCAGAAAATATGGCAGGGGCTGGAAACAGGGTAACAGTGCAGGTATGCATGCAGCAAAGGTCCCCCAGACTCTCTCTCAATGGGTTCTTTGAAAAGCAGTGTGGAATACGCCTGCCAATTACGCACCCCAGGAGCAGGAGTGGGAAATGTGTATCTGTGGGCCTCTGTTCCCACCCCCCGCCAGATGAGGCTTGCTTCTTGAATTGTGAATGACCCAGCACTGCAAAATTTCCCCAGGTTTGCTGAAAGGGTTCCTGCAGGTGTCTCTGCCCCAGGCAGAAAGTAAATGTAAGTGCAGGATCGTACACCACAGATGTGGCTCTTTCCTGTTGCCCCTGTGTGGAGGTGGTCACTACATTATAGATTGAAATAAAAGAGGTCAAAGAAAATGTAACAGATCATAAAATTACCTGTATAGTCCATCCCTTCCTTGGTTCCCTTACGTCTGCCAGCACAGAACTTCTTTGCCTTCAGCCAGGACACTGAAAAGTCTAGGTTGCTTGCTTGTGAGGTGACCTGGGCATTCGTCCCTGGAGGGACCAAGTTTATGGCTGCTTCTCCCTTGTTGGCTGCTTCCCCTACTCTTATATCTGGCCATGGAAGCAGCTTGCATAACCCAGCTCTCCGTGGTAGTGAGGGCATCTGTGCTGATTACCACCAACTGAGCAGGGACTTTGATGGCAGGCCCATCAGCATGAAGAACTCAGAACGACAAGATTCATAGCTTTGAATTCAGGGCATCCTTCCTTTGTGCCCTGCAGAAGCATCCCCATTCTGAAATCCAGAGCCTCTAAATGAGTGGGAAACACAGTCAGGAAGCAAGAAAATACAGCATCTGAAAGTAGATGGCCAAGAGTGGAAATGGGAAGGGCCAGTCACGCTAATTGTTCTTGGCAACCGATCCAGTCACAGGGAAATGGTACTGTGTGGTTGCCATTCACTTCCTGCAAGCACTGCATCCCAACAACAACACTCACTTCCCACAGGGTGCCCTGCTAAGCCAGGGACAGCTGAGATTTTAATAGACCATCAGGTCACTCTATTATCATAGTTCCTCCCCATTAGATGAGGGTTCGTGAGGCCACGGTGTGCAGGTCCCATGTGGTAAGTTAGGTATTTTGTAAATCCCAAGAGAGTGGTATTGGCAGAGACATCGAGTTCAAAGCTGGCAAATGTGTGTCCAGAGTAGAACTGAGTTAAGTGTGAGTAGGTGGCTTCCTAGTTCAGGATGGAAGGAGTCTGCTGTAACAAACTTGCCACCTCATAGCTGCGTGATGTCCCTAGGGATAGTGCCACACTCAAGGTGCAACATCCGCCTTTTCCAATGACAGCAGGGGCATTAAGCAATGGCAAAAGCAAGAGCTGTCTAATTACCAGCAAATGAATAGCCCCATCCCTGCCAGCAGGCCCATCCACCCAGAGACCCATGCTACTCCCGGGAAGAACCATTTGTTTGAAAGAACCCCATCTCTGGGACTAGACGAGGACACAGAGGACCCACTCCACAGGTCAGTGCCCAGGCTCCACCCAAACTCCTTTGCCATCCTTTTCCCAGTCTTGTTCTCCTAAGATCCCAGTTGAGGAATGCTTTTTACACTCTTATCTCAGGCCATTTCTCCCTCACACCACTCATGGTTCTCCCCACTGGAAGTCTTCCCTTCACCACCATCCTGCAGGGACTATCTAGGTGGGCCACAGTGTACTAGTATCAACTTGTCAAGAATCAGCCTCACATTATGCCCCTGCCTCATAATGGGGACCCCCTCCATCCTAACCTCCCCACGAAGCAAAAGGTATGAATTGTACTGAGGTATCAAAACTATAGAAGCAATCTATGCGGGGTCCAGGTGTGCTGAGGCAGGGGAGTAGGTTACCAGGAGACCAAAGAAGATACCCAGAGATGGCTTGTGAGAGAAGCTTTATTAAGGTGGTACAAGAAACGACAGGCTTACCTCAGACTGCTAACAAAATAGGGTCAAGTAGTTACTCACTCATGAGGTCCGCTGCTATGGGTAGGGCAAGAGATGCCAGCACATCTGGAAGCAGCTGACCAGCAGGAAACTGCTAGGAGGCCCGGTTGTGGGCCACACAGGAAATCGCCAACAGATCTGTTGGTGGTGGGCCAACAGGAGAGACCAGAAATTTGCAATGTCCAGTGGCAGCTGGCTGAATTATAACACTCCACAGTGCTTGGTTCTGCTGTGGCAAGGAGGGGTTTAGAGATTAACCTACTTGGCAGTGGCATCATTCGCCTGCTTTGTTCCATTGTTTAAGCAGCTGTATTACAAAACTTAAAAGAAGAGCAGTTTGCTCGGGCTCACATTTTCAGTGGTTGTGGTCCACAGTTGGCTGATTCCAAGGCAAAACGTCACGGTGGAAGGACATGGCAGAACACAGCTACTCACCTCATGGTTTCTGGAAAGTAGAAAACAGGAGAAGAGCCAAGGGGAAAGGGAACGAGAAGCAGATAATATCCCTAAGACCATGCTCCCATGACCACCCGTAGACCAGATTAGCTAGCCTCCCAGTTGTCTATCAAGCCAGTCACTATGACAGCCATGGTTACCTAGAGTTAGCAGATGGGCAGGAAGGCAGATTCTACAGTAACACTCATTTGCCTACAATGTCCACTGACTTGGCAAGAGTCTTGGGACATTTGAGGGAGATGGTTTGGAATGCGCTAGTTTTTCTCATGAAATACAGTGACATATTCCATTTTCTGTTGCTGTGACAAGATAACCTGTGGCTGTATAGTTGATAGAGATCCACTTAGCTCACAGTTTTGGAGTCTCAGAAATCCAAGGGCACAGTGCCAGCCTCTGGTGAGGGCCTTCTTGTACTATAACACAAGGGAGGGAATCACACAGCAAGACAGAGCAAGCATTGAGCATGGGTCTCTCTTCCTTTCTCATAAAATCACTAATCCTGTCAGTGATTATCAGGGGATCCACTCACAGGACTGCATCTAATCCTATTTTTTCCTTCATGTTGCTAAGGATTGGACCTAGAGGCCCTAGCCCTGAGCTTCCCAGCCCTTTTTCTTTTCCATTTAGATATATTCTAAGTTTCAGGTTGTGCTCAAATGTGGGATTCTCCTGCCTGAGGCACTGTTTTCATACAACCTGTACATACCCTCAGGTACACTCGAAGTCATTCCAGTTACTAGCAACACCTAATGCTATGTAAATGCTATGTAAATGTTACTGTACAGAATCATTTATGGAATAATGACAAGAAAAGTCTGTGCATGTTTGATGCAGACGTGAGTCTTCCCTGAGTTTTTCTATTCACAGTCAGTTGACCTAGCAGATGAGGAACCCATGCATTTGTGATGCTGAGGACCAGGAACATGCCTGTGTCAGGCAGCTTGTCTCTCCTGTGGAAGGCGGAGGCTCAGTCCTCCTGGAAGTCACACAGAATTCACTCCACTGTCATCTCCTCAAAAGAGTAGAAGCTGGGACATTTACCTGTTAGTCTGTTAGTCTGTTATTGTTCTGGCCTCCTGGGCACATGTGTGTGGTAGGTCCTCCAAGCAGGATACTGGAATACTGTATACTCTAGAGACAGCTAGGGAACAAGGAGGCAGAGTACTCTCAGGACTTCAGATCATACTGTCGTTTCTTAGCGAGGTCCCTGAGGCATTTTATCCTGTATTGATTTGACCTCAGTTTACCCAGCTGCGGTGACCTCAGGAGACCACACAATTGTTAGTTTGATGAGGCTCCCTAGGATGCCTCCCACAGAGCAAGAGACAGCCTGAGAACCCGTAAACATCTTGGCCTTCCGTCCCTGCATGGCAAAGGCAGAGCGCACAGGGCTACAGGTCCAGTACAGATGCCAGGCTCAGACACAGCACAGGATTTGGAAGAGTGTCTAAGGATTTGGGCTCTACAAACACAGCATTTTTGGCAGCTTGAAACAGTTATAATCCTATGTCCGTAAATGTCATTTTACTCTAAGAGGAGCTAGGACTATTTTCCTTTAGCTGATAAGTCCCCTTGCATTATGAATAAAACTCCAAAGCTTACGTGAAAATTCATTTGGCTCTACCTCAGAAGTCCCCCAATTTCCCATTTCAGGCCTGCAAACAATAGAAATAGCTTTCTTTTAATTGATTCAGGAATGAATTAGAATCAGTCCTTGGTCTGGCCCTCGCAGCTTCAGGAGGTGAAAGCCGTGTTGTCGTGACAGTCGTTTGGCTTCCTGGTGGCCCCACAGTGGCGGACCCAGGGCCAAATTTCCAATTGTTCCATCAGAAACTGAGCTACGGACAGCAACAGGGAACCACAGAAGGAAAGCAGCCCAAAGCCTCTGCTGGCCAGTTTACCCACTACTCCTCTATGCCACCCATAATAAGCAAATAAACTTAAGGGCAAAAAGTGGAATTTCTCTGGTTAGATTATTGCTATAAGCCCTTCTGAAGAAGGCATTAATAACATGCACCACAGTCCAATGTGTACTGTCGTAAGTTAGCGAACACTCGTCCTCTCAGGCCAATGTACCTTCATGCCCACATGCTGAGATACAGCTTTTGTTCACAGCATTGGTTTTCTCATCTTTAAAACTTTGAGCCACAGCGGCATAAGTGCCTGCCTTGCAAGCAGGTAGTCGTGAGTTCGATCCCCGGTACCGGTAAAAACGAAAAAGACCAAAAAATAAAATAAAATAAAATAAAACTTTGATCCCAAGGATGGGCCCAAAGGATGGCTTTTGTGACAAATGAGAAACCCTACCTAGCTTCAACACGAAGGAGACCCTATCCTAACAATCCCAGGCTGTTTGCTGGGACAAAGGACAGCACCGTGAAGAGAAACACACCTGATCTCTTCTTCTGTGTCTCTAGCCCATGAAGTTAAAAATCATGGCTCAGGATAACTTCCAAGATTTATGTCACAAGTCCCGGCCACCAAGAGGATGTGAGATATTTCTGCCCCAAAATTTCCAGAGAAGACTCTTATTGGTCGTTGCATTCCAGTTAACTATGGGGTAGTCACAGGATATCATGGTGAACCCTCTGGAACCATGGCAGCAAGAGGGAAGCTCCCCACAAAAAGAAACCTTAAATGGCCCCTTCGGATTTCTCTCTTGCAAAAGGGTCGGGCTCGGGGATTGCTAAGGCACCTTTCACCTTCAGCAGTCTACCATGCGTTTCTGCCTGACTTACACAGGCTCTGATTTTAAGGAGGGCAGTGATGGCTCATTTCCCAAATGTGGGTGGAAATCCACCCAAGGTTGAGCCTGCCATCGTGGAACCTGAAGCACCCCCAAATACCCCTGTGCCAAGGCTTTCCACTGAGCCATTCTGCATTGAAGATTATCATCAGCTCTGTCAGACACACTGAACACTTACTTGGAAACCTGGCCCGCTAAGGTTACCTTTGCAGAATCCCTGCTCCCAAGATAAGGGACCATGAGGCTCAAGAAGACATAAAATGCTCTTTACCTTTTATTTTGTACAAAAATCAATGCATCTTAGCAATAGGTAAGCTGTTCATTCATTCATTCCTCAATCTACAAGGCTTTATTACATTCCCACCACAATCAAATACCATCTAGAGTCAAGTGATAGAAAATCAAATATGGGATCAAATATTAGGCTTTCACGGAACTTGGTTCTCTGCTAAGAGAGATGTGAGCAAGTAGACTATATAAAAATACAAAAATATAAGTAACTGGCACAGTGAAAAGAATTACCAGTTGTTTAAAAGGCAGGAGCAGGAGAGTTAGACAATAAGTTAGTTATAAGGCAGGCAAGCTTGCAAACGGTTCTGTAGGATGAGAAGGAGCTTGCCATGGCAGCATAGAAGAGGGAATTCCAGACAGGACATATGAATGAACAGTTGTTTAGACAACTGGGCGTCATGCAAGGGTAGCAGAAAGCAGTTGGCTGGTGGAAAATCCTGCCACATGGACTCATGAATTTTTCATGGCAGATTTTTATTATTCTGGCAAAGCTCCTTACTTTACCAGTTAGGGTAAGCTAAGATGTTGTAATAAACACACACCCCGGTATGAATTATGGGTAAAATGCAATCAAGGATCATTTCCCTTCCTGTGACCACTGGTTGACATAGCCTTTCCACACCATGATTCAGGGCATGGGCCGCTTCTTTCTGTGGCTCCACCATCTCCTGAGTCCTAGCTCTGTCTTTGCTCAGTTGATGTCAGGAGAAAAGAAGACATTGGTGAAGGTGGTATCTTAGTGCAGAAGTGGCCCAACCTTTCCTTTCAGGTTCCCGCGACGGGAGCTTTCTCTGCAAGGAAAGCTGAAAAATACAGTCACTTCCCTACCACAGTCAAGCAAGGAGTATTGACTCTGGGCAGCAGGCAGGCAGCTGCATCATGCCTGCATACTGCAGAACCACCCGCAAGAATACACCCCTCAAAGCACTGCCACAAATGTGAGTCTCAACATGAATTTAAAACAGGGAAGAAAGAACCCAGACTTTTAAGTTTCTATTTTAAAATACTTGAAAAGGGAATTTTTTTACCTTCAAATATACATACTAAAAATAAATTTAAGGTGACCTTAACTGATATATTTTTTAATGCCCTTCTGTCTTTACTTGTTATTTAACCAAGTTTAGTGTAATCTTAAAACATGAAAAACAAAAAATAAACTTTTAAAAAAAATAACAGCATGAACATGCAATTTTATTCTAAGAATTCCAAAGGCTGTCATAAAATAATAGGTTAGTATAAGAGATATTTTTAAAGATCAAAAATATAAAAGATTTTTCTTCATCTGTGCTACATACGTATGAATTAACTTGCTGTAAAATAAAGTGAGATTATATTTTTCTATTTTGCTCTTTTAGAAATTATCCATGTATTTTGACCAAGCAATTACACAGTTAGTATTTAATTCTAAAGAAATTTGCCACTTCAAGTGACTGAGGCAAGATGATTATAAGCTACATGTGTGGAAGGTGAGGCTCAGTGTGAATATCCTGCACTCAGTCCCCAAAACACACACACAGAACTATCGGAAAAGTGTGTATCTTCAAGGATGCTCATGCTCACCATACTATTTGCCACAGTAATTCAATTTACACTGAAATGTTCGACAGTATGGAGAGGGTGAAATAAGAGGGCTCAGTCAGAAAGATGATTCACTCCTCAGTTCACTCCAGATGCCCCTATGCAATCAGAATTGGCCCCATTTTACTCTCCATTTGAATGATAAAGTTGTAGAATCAATCTCCATACAAACACTGACTTCATTAAATTTGTGATACATGAGATTATATAGTACAAAGATATTTCCACAATTTTTTGATCTGTGTAAAATGCAATTTTCTGTGTAAAATGTAGTTCACAGTCAGTAGATTCTATACAATTCCAATCAAAATCCAACAGGTTATTTCAAGGATATCAACAAATCGATTCTAAAGTTCATGTGGAAAATCAAAATATCCAGAACAGCCATCACAATAATGAAGGACGCCAACCCAAGAGAGTGAGCTACTGGGTTCCCAAACCTACCAGAAGGCTACAGCAATCAGCACAGGGTGCTGTTTGGTGAAGGAACAGCCAAATAGAAGCCTGGAATTTAATAATAATAAAAAAAAAAAACCTCGAAAGCAGATTCCTGCAAGTGCAATCAGTTGATTTCTGAGAAAGCCCCAGAGACAACTGAATGGAGAAGGACGGTCTCTCTAGCAATCAGTGCAGGGACAACTGGACATCCACATGCACAACTGAATAAATAAACACTGATCCTACGTCTTCCAGAGAAACTAACTCCTATGAGATCATTGACCTAAATGTAAAATACAAACTATAAAATTCCTAGGAGACAACATAAGAGAACATGAGAAAAATCTAGGTGATCTCGTGTTAGTGGCAACCTTTCTAGATACAACAGCAAAGGCATCACTGATGAGTAAATAACTGATTCATGCAATGCTATTAAAATAAAACTTTCTGCTTTGCAAAAGACATCGTTAAAAGAACGAAAGGATAAGCCCATAGGCCAGAGGAAAGTATTTGCAAAGTATATATCTGATAGGGAACTTCTGTCTAAAACATCTACATAAAGAACCTTAAAACTCAATGATAAGAAAACAGACCACCCATTTAAGGAGTGGGCAAAATATCTGAACAGATAATTCACCAGAGATATGCGAATAACAAGTGTGTATCTGAGAAGAGGCTCTATGTCATACGTCATTAGGGAGCTGAAACTGAAGCAACGAATACCACTATATTCTGACAAAAATGGTCAGAATCCCGGACACTGACAGCGCCCAAGGCCGAGGAGGCTGTGAAGCAACATGAGGTCCTCTTCACGGTCGCAGGCATGCAGCGTGGTGCGGCTCCTTTGGAAGACAGTGTGGGAGTTTTTGACAAGACTGAACATAGTCTTAGTACATGAACTATGTTGGAATGTAACTCGGTGGTAGAGTGTGTGCCTAGCATGTGTGAAGTCCTGGGTTTCATGCCCAGTCCTAGAAAAGGAAAATACTTAGTATAGGATCCAGAAATCACATTCTTATGATTTGAAAACATGTACATGCACGCATGAACACACACACACACACACACACACACACACACACACACACACACACACAAACTGTGCACAAATATTGTAGCAGGTTTACTTGTAACTGGCCAAATTTAGAGCAAACTAGATGACCTCCAATTGATAAATGAATAAAACAATTGTCATATTGTATATCCATAGAGTAGAATATCATTCAGCTCAATTTTAATTGAGACAGTGAAAACTACAAAAAAAAAGCATGGAGGAAATTTGTATACATATTGCTAAGTAGGAAAAAAATCAATCTGAAAAGTCTTCATACTATGTGAGTCCACCTATATAACATTTTGGAAAATGCAAAGCTTTTGCTAGTAGAAAAACTCAGTTCTGGGACCCACAGGTCTATAGTAAATACAGAAAGGAGACCATGTGGGACTTACCCAGTTCCAGTGTCATCAAGTTCAAATCCCAGCCCCACCTGTGGAACACTAAGATCTGAGGATCTTCTTGCTATGTAGCTGCTGCTGGCCTTAAAATTGAAGGAATTCTCCTGTCTCAGCCTCCTATATGCTAGTAACAAGCAGATAATAATCCCTTATATTTCTTTGAAAGGATTTCCAGGAAGATGGCAGAATGACAAGAAGCAGAGAAAACAGCCACTCTGAGAGTCACCAGGCGCTGGAATAGAGCATCGTGAGAAAGACAAGAAGGAGGGAAGTGAGTGCCCCAAACCCAGGAAGAATCTGAAGCCCACAGAGAGAGTGAAAAGAAAAACTTCAAGGAAGATGAAGGCAGTAGCCAGCAGTGCCTTCACCCTGAGATGGTACTCACAGTGTGAGAGGAGGTGTTGGAACCTGGGAACGCAGGTCACGGTGATGGTGACGGCTGGTGACCCCAGAAGCCTCTGCAGAGAAACATGGCAGTGGAGGGGAGCAGCAGGCATGGAAGATGCACTGGCTGGCAGTGAGTGCAGAGGACTCAGTCTTCCCATGGGAGACAGTGATTGATGGTGCCATTTTACAATCGGGCCACACAAGTCAGGAGCACAGAACTGCTGCCAGCTTCCTCTAGTAGCTTCCAGCTGGGCAAAGACTGCTTAGACTGCAGCAAGCCTGATGAGTGTGATCTCTGGGAAGGCCTGCTGAGATTATCCACTACACTACCATAAAGCAAGTGCTGACTTGTTGGGACAGAGCGGCATGATTTGAGACTGTCTCCACAGGCTTTCTACTAGTGAAGCCAGAGAGAATCCTGAAAGTAGACCATTTGTTTTTCTTTTCCTTTTCCTTTTTTTTTCTCTCTTTCTCCTTCACTGTTTTTATAAGTGTGTGAAAGTGGTTCTAACCTCTGGGGGTTTGGTTTTGTTCTGTGCTTCCTTTTATCTCTTCTACCTCTCCTTTCCTTCAGTCTTTTGCACTGGTTTCCCAAAGTGTTCTCCAACCTTACTTCTAATCTGTTTCTCTTCTTGCATTTCTCTATTTTCTCCTTGATCCATTTTAAACTTTTTTAAAATTTTATTTAAAGAAAGACTACACAAAACAGAAAATGGGTAGAAATAATACATATGTTCAAAGAAAAAATAAACAGTAAGAAACCACTAGTTGATGCAAAAACATACTGTCCTCTTACAAATAGTTGTTCAAGATACAAAAGTGGAGCATATAGTGAGAATTCAAACAGCGAGACTGCAGTTCTGTTCAACTATCCAACAAAAACTTAGAAATATGGTTATCAATCCTATACACTTAAACATACATGCAGTTATCCATATCTTCATTTATGTTGAGATTAAACAAACTAAAGCAGGCTAAAATCATTCTGAACAAGGAATAACAGTATTGCTGGATTTCACATCATGACACTCTGGGATCAGCACTGGGTACTGTAGTGTCATTTATAAAAAATGGACTTCCGGGAGAACATGGTGGACAGATAGCAGCAGCTACGGAGGCTCTCTGAGAGATCCAGCTTAGAATCCAGGAATGGTGCAGGGTGAGGAATCCTAAGAAAGAGGAGATATACCCTGCTGACCCAAGAACGAACTGGGCTGAGAGAAACCAACTGGGAATGCAATCCTGGTGCTATAACAGGAACAGATAAAGCCTCAGCACGGAAGCTGGAGCCCGTGCCATTGGCAGCTACGATTTGGGTTTCCTGCCGCCACTGCAGCGTCTGAATCGGCTTGGCAGGGAGAGAGATGCGAGAAAGCTCTGAGAACGGGAATCAGTGAGCAGAGTTGAGAGCGGGATGGGCAGGGAGCTGTGCATTGATCTGCAGTGAGTCAGGGAAACTGGGACTCTTTCATGATCTAGGAGGCTCCAACAGAGGACATTCTGGGACCGGGTAGACTTGCCGGAAGAGGGCGCTATAGTGACTTCAGTCACATATCCCCCTCTCAAGCGGGATTGGTGAGCAGTGCATAGCCTACATGACGCTGCTGGCTGAGACCCAGTAGGCTAACACAACCCAGGTCCCAGTGCCTAGGCCTTTGGTAGGTTGACCTGGAGGGGCAGGCCCCACATAGGCTGCCCAGTCCATAACTCCCTGGTGTGCTGTGGGCGGGAACACCTAGCCGGCGCAATTCAAACAGACTGTGGCCAACAGGGAAGGAAGCGGGGCCTCCTATAGCATTTGTATATAAGGAACAAAGAATATGGGAAGAGGGGGCAACAAGAAAGGCTCTTCGGCCCCCAATCCTGAGAAACAGGCAATAGCAGACACGGCACCAATAGACACAAAGCGCTATCTCCAGAGCCTCATAAACGAGTTCAGGAATGAAGTTATTAATGACCTGAAGCTAGAAATAAGCAGAATAGTTAGAGAAATGCTAAGCACCACCCAAGAAAAAAACAGGTTGTGGAATGGAAGAAAAAAAGGGGAGAATTGTTTGATGGAGAAAATAGAGAAAACATAGAATACGTGAAGCAGGTTCAAAGAGATTACCAAGAAACTAAAAACTCTATTGAAAACTGGCATAACAGCTTGAAAGAAACTAAGGATAGATTATCTGAACTGGAGGACAGATTTGTAATATGGGAGCATGAAACGAAAAACTTCTTAAAAATAACAAAGAAACAAACAGCAATAATACAAAGACAAGAAGATGATAAGAGGAGCCATAACTTAAGGATTAAAAACATAAAAGAAGAGGTAGGGACACAAACAAATTAACTACAAAAGCTACTCACAGAAATAATCCAGGAGAATTTTCCTAATTTAGCAAAAGGTAAAGATACTCAGATGTATGAAGCATACAGGACCCCAGCCACCTACAACCCAAACAGAGCTACACCCAGGCATATAATAATCAAAATACCAGAAATCCAATATAAGAACAGAATATTAAAAGCCGTCAGAGACAAGAAACAGATCACTTACAAGGGAACACCCATCAGAATTACAGCAGACTTCTAGGCACAAACCATCAAATCATGAAGAGTGTGGGGGGAAATAATTCAAGCTTTGAAACATAATAACCTCCATCCAAGATTGATATATCCTACACAACTATCCCTGGAAATCGATGGAAAAACAAGGTGCTTCCAGGATAAAGAGGAACTAGGTGAATATGCAACCGCCAATTGAACTCTACAGAGAATACTGCAGGATATTCTAAAAAAGAAAAATATGAAGATTCCAGAAATAGTGGCAGAGAGGCCACAATGAATGGAGCAGAAAACAAAATGAAGAAGACAAACTGACAACTAATGACAGAAAAGGAGCTCAACAGAAATGAGGCAGAGAAGATTGGATGATAGGAACACTATTTTGGAGAAAATGACATCATACTAGGTAATGCTGATTTAATATCATCTTGCTTTGAAGTCCCATCAAGCTTTTGTTCTTCTGTCTCCATAGGTCTTAACATGTTGTATCTCATTGGATTTATTATATGTTATAATATAAACAAAAACTTTTATAGACAAGGAGATTATACAGAAAACATTGTTCATTTTCTGTTAGTTGATTCTAAATACCCTGTAATACTGTCATTCTCTTGAATGTTTTTACGTTGTTTTGATATATTTGATGCTACAGTATACGAAGTTATACTCAAAGATTTCAAGGAAAGAGATAATATGGTAACTACTTTTATGTCAGGATTATCTTGTGGTGAAACACTATTTTGCTTAAATGGTTATGTTTTGATCTGCGCTGTTTTGTTGTTATGCCCTCTTTTATCTCAATCTCCATTTTATTATTTACTTTTTTATTTTTATCCTTTTAATTAAGGGAAAAATAAAAAATAGCAGGATATATTATAGTAACCCACTTTGATTTTCTATTAACTTGATTTGAAGCCCTGTACTGCTCTTACCATCTTGTTTTGACTGATGTTCCTCTATTCTGTTTTGCTTGATAGTACCAGGTTCAAAAGTTTAGGCAACAGCTGTGAAGATAGTGAGATTCATTATGACACCCATTCTGGTTGACTATTATCTCCTTTGGAAGACCTGTAATGTTTCCCATGTTTTGGTTTTGTTGGTTTCGTTCTTTACTGTTTTGTTCAATTTTATTATAACTGATGATATAGGTAATTCTATTTGAGATAGTGGGAAGCATTATGGTAACCATTGTTGATCACCTTGTATTATGTTTTTACATTATGTATGATGTCCACACTTTTGATTTGACTGACTGTTCTGTTATGTCACATTTGGTTTTACTCTCTTCCAAAAAAGTAGTAAGAACCGTGGGAGTAATAAAACCCAAAATGTGTAATAGTCATTGTACAAAAGAGATGAAAAGAAAGTGCTCTAAATGATATAACTGCATGTATATTTAAGTGTATAAGATAGACAATATTACTGAGTTTTGTTGGATCATTGAACAGAACTGTTTTCAGTCTCACTGTATGAATGTCCACTTTATATGCTTTAATTTTGTAACTTGAACAAATATTTCTAGGATGACAATATGTAATTCAGTAACTATGATTTCCTACTGTTTATATTTTTTCTGAAATTCTGTATAACTTGTACCATTTTTCTGCTTTTTTTCTCTTTTTCTCCTTAAATAAAATTTTTAAAAATTTTTATTTAAAGAAAGACTAAACAAAACAGAAAATGGGTAAAAATGATACATACTTTCAAAGAAAAAATAAACAGTAAGAAACCACTAGTTGATGATTACAGATTGTCCTCTTACAAATAATTTTTCAAGATACTAAAGTGGAGCATATAAAGCAGGGATTCAAACAGTGAGACTGCAACCAGTTCTGTTCAACTATCCAACAAAAACTTAGAAATACGGTTATCAATCCTATACACTTAAACATACATTTAGTTATCCATATCTTCACTTATGTTGAGATTGAACAAACCCAAGAAGGCTAATATCACTCTGAACAAAGAATAATACTATTGCTGGGTTTCACATTATGACACTCCAAGATCAGCACTGGGTAGCTTAGTGTCTCTTTTTCTTCAAAGTATCTGTTCATTTCATCATGTGTCAAAAGATCAGTTCTCATAAACTGTTTATAGATTCTATACATGCATGAGTCTTAACATGTATTTCTATCCTTTCTATATTAGAGGGAAAAACAAAACAAAGTAAGACAAAGCAAAACATATTCCTATAAACACATGAAATGAAAAAGACATATAAGATCATTGTATAAGGAGTTCTACCATAGTCCCTGTGTTGTCTCTTGTTATCCTCAATAGAATTGGCTATATCATCAGACATGGTATAATTGAATATATCAGCACATAAGAGTATTAATAAAAACACAACTTTGTATATAGTATAAAACTTCAAAAACAGGCAGTAAGGACTTCCGGGAGAACATGGCGGATAGTTAACAGCAACTGCTGGAGGCTCTCTGAAAGGCTCGGCTCAGAATTCAGGAATGATGCGGACTAAGGAGACACAAACCGGTAGACATATGCTCTGCTGACTCAGGAACGAACTGGGCTGAGAGAAACCAACTTGGAATGCAGTCCTGGCGCTAAAATAGGAACAGAAAAGTCTCGGTGGACCCCGTGCCATTGGAAACCGTGGTTTGGATTTCCCGCCGCTCGGCGGCTGACTGCCTCCACAGCGGCTCGGCAGGCAGAGACGCGCGGAGGCTCTGGGAGCAGGAGTCTGCGAGCGGAGTCGAAAACAGGACGGATAAGGAGGTGTACACTGACTGGTGGCGAGGTGAGTGAGAGAAACTGATACTCCACCACAGTTTGACTCCAGTGGAGGACTCTCTGGGCTCGGGCAGTCCTGTAAGAGCGGGGCGCGGTGGCGACTCTAGCCACACATTCCCCTCTCGGATGGGATTGGTGAAAAGTGCCTGGCCTGTGTGACGCTGCGGGCGGACTTAGTAGGCTGGCCTAAACCAGATCCCAGAGCCTGACGGTGGTCCGGAGGGGAGACTCCTGCGTAGGCTGCCTAGTCCGTAACTCCCTGGTGCGCAGCGGTGGGCGGGAACGCCTAGCCAGCGCAATTTGATCAGGCTGTGGCTGACAGGCAGGGAAGCTGGGCCTCCTATGTAATCTTGCATTTTATAAGGAATGGAGAAAATGGGGAAGGGAAGCAACAAAAAAGGCTCCTTGGCCCCCAACTCTGAGAAACAGGCAATAGCGGACACCGCACCAATAGACATTAAGCGCCATCTAGAGAGCCTCATAGACCAATTCAGGAATGAAGTTATCAACGACCTGAAGCTAGAAGTATGCAGAATAGTTAGAGAAATGTTAAGCACCACCCAGGAAAAAACAGATGGTGGAATGGAAGAACAGAAAAAGAGGAGAGAATTGTTTGATGGAGAAAACAGAGAAAGCATAGAGTACGTGAAGCAGGTTCAAAGGGACTATCAAGAAATTAAGAAATCTATCCAAGACTGGCATAACAGCTTGAAAGAAACTAAGGACAGACTATCTGAGCTGGAGGGCAGACTTGTAATATGGGAGAATGAAATGAAAAACTTCTTAAAAATAACAAAGAAACAAACAGCAATAATACAAAGACAAGAAGATGATAAGAGGAGCCATAACTTAAGGATTAAAAACATAAAAGAAGAAGTAGGGACACAAACAAGTGAACTACAAAAGCTACTCACAGAAATAATCCAGGAGAATTTTCCTAATTTAGCAAAAGGTAAAGATACTCAGATGTACGAGGCATACAGGACCCCAGCTACCTACAACCCTAACAGAGAAACACCCAGGCATATAATAATAAAAATTCCAGAAATTCAGTACAAGAACAGAATATTAAAAGCTGTAAGAGACAAGAAACAGACCACTTACAAGGGAACACCCATCAGAATTACAGCAGATTTCTCTGCACAAACCATCAAATCACGAAGAGCATGGGGGGAAATAATTCAAGCTCTGAAAGATAATAATCTCCAGCCAAGATTGAGATATCCTGCACAACTGTCCTTGGAAATTGATGGAAAAATAAGGTGCTTTCAAGATAAAGAGGAACTGGGGGAATTTGCAACCACCAATTCAACCCTACAGAAAGTATTGCAGGATATTCTAAAAAAAGAAAAATACAAAGAACCCAGAAATGGTGGCGGGGAGGCCACAATGAATAGAGCAGAGAACAAAATGAAGAAGACAAACTGACAGCTACTGACAGAAAAAGAGCTCAACAGAAATGAGACAGAGAAGATCGGATGATAAGAACAGATATTTTAGAGTAAATGACACCTTAATAGGTAATACTGATTTATTATCATCTTGTTATGAAATCTCATCTAGCTTTTGTTCTTCTGTCTCCAATGGTCTAAACAGGTTGTATCTTATTGGATTTTATTATGTATGATAGTATAAGCAAAAACCTTTTAAAGACAAGGAGATTATACAGAAACCATTGTTCATTTTCTGTTAGTAGATTCTAAATACTCTGTAATGCTGTCATTCTCTTAAATGGTTTTACATTGTTTTGATACACTTAATGCTACAGTATATGAAGTTGTACTCAAGGACTTCAAGGAAAGAGTCAATATGGTAACTACTTTTAGGTCGGAATTATCTGGTGGTGAAACACTATTCTGCTTAAATGGTTATGTTTTGATCTGCGCTGTTTTGCTGTTATGCCCTCTTTTTTCTCAATCTCCACTCCATTATTTACTTTTTTATTTTTATCCGTTTAATTAAAGGGAAAAAATAGCAGGATATAATATAGTAACCCACTTTGACTTTCCATTATCTTGATTTAAAGCCCTGTATTACTCTCACCATCTTGTTTTTGACTGATGTCCCCCTATTCTGTTTGGATGGATAGTATCAGGTTCGAAAGTTTAGGCATCAGCTGAGAAGATAATGAGATTCATTATAACGCCCATTCTCATTAACTTCTATCTACTCTTGAAGACCTACAATGTCTCCAATGTTTTGGTTTTGTCGGTTTTGTTCTTTACTATTTTGTTCAATTGTATTATAACAAATGATATAGGCAATTCTATTAGAGATAGCAGGAGGCATTATGGTAACCATTGATGATTACCTTGTATTATGTTCTTATATTATCTATTATGTCCACCCTTTTGACTTGACCAATTCTGTCCTGTTATGTCTCATTTGGTTTTACTCTCTTCCAAAAAAGCAATAAGAACCGTGGGAGCAATGAAACCCAAAATGTGTAATAGTCATTGTACAAAAGAGAGGAAAAGAAAGTGCTCTAAACTATATAACTGCATGTATATTTAAGTGTATAAGATAGAAAATGATATCACAGAGTTTTATTGGATCATTGAACAGAACTGTTTGTACTATCATTGTTGGAATGTCCACTCTACAAGTTTTAATCTTGTGACTCGAACAATTATTTTTAAGATGGCAACATGTAATCCATTAACTAGTGATTTCCTACTGTTCATTTTTTTCTTCTGTAAATCGGTATAACTTCTACCCTTTCACTTTTTTTTAATTTTCTCCTTAAATAAAAAAAAAACAAATAAAACAAATAAAACAAACAAACAAAAAAACAGGCAGTAATCAAACCAGAATGTGTATCATAGTGAGTCTTGTCATCATCAGTGTAGTTGCCTGTACTCTCAGACTTGATACTATCAATCATATCAGTTTCGAATAAAATCTGTCGATACCAAACAGCAATCAAACAAACCAAATTTAACTAAGATCAGTCAAGATAAAATAGTGTAAGTCACACAGGGCTCCAGATTAAGTTAATAGGAAATTAAAGATGATTACTGTGCTATATCCTGATGTTTTTTGGATAGCTGTCTGTGCCCTCAATGCATGGAGACAAACTGGGACAGAATAAAATCTATCTAAGCAGAGTGGTGTGAGTAATGTGGGTTTTAAATCCTGATACACTATTAACAATATCTTCTGCCATCTTTTTTAAGACTCTCCCTCCCCTTTCACTTCCCTAGGGTGCACTGTGCATTTTTGTCATCTTCTAACCTTTGTATTGTTACTGCTTATTTCCTTATTGTTTTTAAAAAGTTTTTCCTTTCATAATCCCACATTGCAAACGTGTCCCATCCTTAGTTTCTTTCAAGCAGTTTTGCCATCTTTCCATAGAGTTTTTAATTTCCTGGTAATCTCTTAGAATCTGCTTCATGTATTGTATATTTTGTTTATATTCTTCATCAAATGGTTCTCTCCTTTGTTTGAATTCCTCCCTTCTTCCATCTGTGTCTGCTTGAGGGGTGCTTAGCATCTCTTTTATTAATCTTCTTACATCTTGCTTTACTTGGCTAAATATTTCCCTTTTGAATACATCTATGAGGTCCTGAATATATCTCTTTATGCCCACTGGTGCTGTGTCTGATATTACATGTTTGTTGTCCTCATTCTCCTTTGTATTTACCTGTCCTGGGTCATTGTTCTTAGGGTTGGGACCTGGGGACATTTTCTTGTTGCTTCCTCTTCTCATCTTTTTTGTTTCTTCCAGGAGGCCCCAGTTTCTTTTTTTGTTGGTTACAATTCTTCTGAAGCACACTGGCTAGTTGACCCTTCCCACTGCAGTGTGCTGGTGAGCTGCAAACAGGGGCAGCGTATGCTGGCCCTTCCCCTCCGGATCAGTCAACCTGCTGAGGCCTTCACTGTGTCAGTGTGTGGTGCCGCCATAGGGAATTGATTTCAGGTAACCTATTGGGTCTCAGCCAGTTGCGTGACCCAGGCCAAGCTCATTCCACCAACCCCATTTGGGAAGGGGACAATTGACTGAAGTCATTGCTGCCCCTTGTTCTTACCCGTCCTGCCTGGTCCCAGAATGTCGCCCATTGGAGCCCCTTCCTCTGTGGAATGGTTTTAGTCCCATCACTCACCACAGGTCAATGCAGGTTCCCTGCTAGCTCAGCTCTCTGTTTGGCTCACTGACCCTGACCTCAGTGTGACTGTATTTCCAGTGATTCGAAGCAGCAGGATTTCAGCCCACTGGGTAAGTTGCTGCTGCGTGAGTTTGGGCGCTGCAGTGGAAGCACTCATCCATTTTTAATTTTAACCCTTAAGGGAAAAATTAACACATTATGCATTATAGGATGAACCTGTCTAGGAATTCATTCATTTCTTCTAGGTCCAAACTGTTAGGAAATAATTGTTCTCAGTAGTCATTTAGGATCATTTGTAACTCTGTGTTGTAACAGTTCCATTTTCATTTTGGCTTCTACTTATCTGAGTCATCTCTTTTCTTCTTAGTCTAGCTAAAGATTGACCTATTTATAAAAAAATGTGTCGTTGATCTTTTGTAGTTTTTATAGTCTCCACTTTATTTTTTCACTGACTTATTATCTCTTTCCTTCTGGTGACTTTGGGTTTGGATTATTCTCCTTTTTTCTATTACTTGAGGTGTAGTATTAGGTTATTTGCCATCTTTCTTCTTTTTAAAGGTAGGCATTTATTGTCATAAACTTTCTTTTACTGTATCCTAAATACTCAATGGAAAAAAAGAACAGAATAAGGAAGGCCTTTTCACTAAAGCACAGATGCCCATTCTCATCATTTCTACCCAGCGCAGTAGAAGTCCATACAGGAAGAGTTAGTTAGGGAAGGCAAAAAATGAAAGGCATAGAGCAGGAAAGGAAGAAGTGAGGTTGTCACTGTTTGCTGAGGCTGCGATCTGCTACATAGAAAATCAGAAAGGCTGCACAGCAACAACCTGTTAGCAATGATAAACAAACACAGCACCCCAAGTCAGTTGCGTCTGTCTATTATAAGAAGCCTCCAAAAAGGAAATCAAGAGAATAATTTCATTTAGAAAAGCTACCAAAAAGTAAATAAACTATTTAGGAATAAATTTAATCAAAATGTGAAAGACCTGAACACTGAACATTGTAAAATGTTGATGAAAGAAATTGAACATGACACAAATAAGTGGAAAAATATCTATGTTCATGAGTTGGAAGAATTAATATTGTTAAAATATCAATACTGCTCAAAGTAATATATAGATTCAGTGCAATCCCTTTCAAAATTATATCATCACTTTAATAGAAATAGAAAAAATTTAAAATTCATAGGGGCTGGGGATTTAGCTCAGCAGCATAAGCGCCTGCCTTGCAAGCAGGCAGTCGTGAGTTTGATCCCTGGTACCGATAAAAAGGAAAAAGAAAAAAATAAATAAATGAAACTCATACAAGGCCACCAAAAACAGCCAATGCAATAATAAGTAAAAATAACAAAGCTGGCAGTTTTGCAATACCTAATTTCAAACCAAACTACAAGTCTATGGTAATTAATGCAGTACAGTAATGACAAGAAAGTAGACACACTGGCTCAGGAAACACATCAAAGATCCCAAAAAAGGAATTACGCATATATAGCAAATTGATTCTTGACAAAATCCCAAGAATATGAAATTGGAAGGTATAGGCTCTTCAAAAAATAGTGTTGAGAATACAGAGTATTTGTCTGCAGAAGAATTAAATTGGACCTTTATTTCATACTCATGCATGAATCAACTTGAAATAAAGATATAAACATAAGGCTAAAAACATAAGAACTACAGAAGAAAACATAGGAGAAAATGACACAGCATTAATCTAGGCAATGTTTTGTTTTGTTTTGCTTTGACCACAAAAGCACAGGCAACAAAAAGCAAAAATTAATCAATGAAATCATCTCTAGCTACAAAGTTTTCATACAACAAGAAAACAACAGTGTGGGCAGACAATCTGCAGATTAAAAGAAAATATACACAAGCCATACATCTGTTAAGGACTTCATAGCCAAAATATATAAGGGGTTCATACCACTCAGTAAAAAGAATAGAAAAAAAAAACTAATGGAAACAGGACTTGAAAGGACATTTTTCCAAAGAAGATATACAAATGCCAACAGACGTCACTAGTCGTTAGCGCACTGCAAACTGAAACCACCATGAACACCTATTATCAAGAAGGCCAAAAATAAATAAACGTTGGTGAACATATTGAGCTAGGGAAAGGTTACACAATATAAGCTGGTACAGCCATTATAGAAAACCATATAAAGAGTCCTCAAAAATCTAATATATAATGGAATTCAGAAATCCCATTTCTAAGAATTTACCCAAAAGATCCAGATTTGTTTGGCAAAGACAAACTCCCATGTTTACTGCAACCCTAGTCATGTTATGGAACCAGCTGAAGCCCCTCTCAACAAGTGACTCGGTAAAGAAAATGTGTGGTATATACACAGAGGGATCCTATGCAGCCTTGGAAAGGAAATGCCATTATCTGCAACAACAAAGATGAAATTGGAAAGCATATGAAGTAAGTCAAGCACAAAAAGACAAACGTCACAGCATCACACTTGTATGTGGAATCTAAAGCAATCAAACTCAGAAGCAGAAAGGTAGTTACACAGGACAGGGGTTGGGGGAATGAGATGCTGGTCACAGGGCCCAAAGTCAAAATTAGGCAAGAGCACTTTTTTTTTAAGTTCTATTGCACACTATGCTGAATTAAAAAGAGTTGTATATTTTAAATTGCTACAAAAATCAACTTTAGATGGTCTCACCACAAAAAAAGTGCTAAGCATCTGAAGTGCTCAGTATGTTAATTAGCTTGATTTAACTATTCCAGTCATATTCATATCCCATAACATCACTTTTCATCTTGTACATTTCTGTAAATTGCCAGTTTACAATAAAAATCAGTTGAAGAAAAACTTAACTTACCAAGCAGCATTAATGCACAACCGTGTGTCTGCTAAAATACCTATGTCAAAACGGGCCTTAAAAGAATTTAGAAAATATAAATTAGAAGGTGAAATTGCATTGGTTTGTGGAGTTGTTCTGCATGAGTTAGAACTTGCAGGCATGCATTCGAGAGGGGAGGAGCTTCTGCCTGGAAACTCTGCCTCTTGACTCAGTTCCCCAGGTATTAAGATCAGTTCTCACTAATGTGGGCTGGGAAACATAAGAGGCAAGCGCTTCTGCTGGAGTCAACAGCCAGTCACGCTTCAGGAGCGATGCTAGCCGCACTGTTCCAGCCGCTTCTCACAGGGGAACCTCGGCTTGCGTTCCTGTTGTTCTTTGCTTCTCCGAGAGGCTTCTGGCAGGAGCATCACTTGTTTTAATTCTTCACCCACATGGGCTGATAGATTCCTCAAACCCACTTGCAAGGCTGCTGGATAAGACTGTTGGTTGAGAAGCGACAGGCTGTGTCTTCCAGGTAGAGGGGGCTTTTCCAGCTCTCAAGGCCCCAGCATGGACTGAGCCTGGACCTTGACACCCTTCTGCAGTTGCCCTGGAGGACTTTGCCTTGCAACCTCCAGATGACCTGTCCCTCGGTCCTCACTCCCGAAGTCCCCTAATAGATCATGAAATGCCACAGACTTCACATGGGTGGGCCACTCCCGCCTTGTGCTCTCCCCAGGTTGGTCCAGGAGGGCTCTCTCCAGTGCACCCCATTGTACTGCAGCAAGGATCCCCATAAAGCCTTGCTTGAATGGTCCTGTCACCCACTCATGTGATTCTCGCCTTGAGCAGAGTGTGCTGAATGGGTTGCAGTAATGAGAGCTGGTACCACCCCGATACAAGCCCTGAAGAGTTCAGAGGTCATCAGAGGCCAGCGACAACCAGCAGAGATCAGCAGTGGCCAGAGCAGCAGCTGCTGGCCCTTGGCAATGACTGTGATAACTGATGGACACCTGTGGTGACCCGCGCAATGCCTCAGTGAGACTGAGGAAGCTGCTGGAAGAGCTGCAGAGGCCATGAAGATGGCCGTGAGCCTTTGTGCTGAAGAGCTGGAAGGGGTGGACAGAGCCCCCCAGAGCTGTCAGGCTAAGAGCTGAAGCCAGCTGGCACTACCAGCAAGGGAGTGGCACTTTGCCAATTCATGACTTCCATCGGAACTGAGGAAAAGAACTCTCAGCTGCTTGGTGACAGAACAGTGACCTCTGTTTTCCCTCAGAATGTGTGAGTAGAGTCACTCAGCAATGAGGACCTGCTCTGCTCTCTGCAGAGCCAAGGCCTGAAAGCACCCCACTTGGCCAAGGCTCACCTCATCCTTGTCCTTCCTTTCCCTTGACTTCCTGGGTGCCCCTAGCTCAACTTACCCCAGAAGTAGACCCTGAGACCCAGGGAGCACAAGAGGTTCGTGGGAGGTGGTCTCAAAAGCATGGTGGGGAGACAGAAATGGCCCCATCAATCAGAGTACCAGACCCACCCACACAAACTGGGGACCCACGGGTCATCCTCCCCTCCCCCTCCATCCCTTATGGTAGAGGCACTGGGAAAGGGGAGGGGAGGCCACAGGCGTCACATGGGGGCCTGAAGCCTCCTCAGTTCCCTCTCCTATAAAAGGCAGCTTGTGACTCAGAAAAAGCACAGTGCACACTGCTTGGGTTGCTGCACAAGGGCAGGGCACTGCTGGGCACTGTGCTATCACAGGAAGCTCAGGTTCCAGCAGGACGAAGACCTATGTGCTCCTGATCATTCAGTCCACGCCCTTAACCAGCTTCCAGAAACTTCAAGAGGGAACACCCTCCTGGTCCACATATCTCCTGGCCACACAAGCTTTCTCACCCTCTGCTGGCCTCCTTGGAGCCTTGGGAGGCTGCATTCTTGGGTTAAAATAGTAGTTGAGGCAGGCAGCACCTCCTTTACCTGGCCAGAGCTCCTGGCATCTCTGCAATGAGAAATCAGAGACTCACACCCTCGCTGGGCTCCTGGGAGTTGAGCACTGCAGCTTCTCCTCCACAGGTGTGGCTTTCTGAACCAACTACTGTATTCACTCTCCAGTTCCTGGGGTGGGGAACTAGTTTAAGGCTTTTTGATAAAGGGGAAAGGGAGAAAAGATACCCTTCAAAATGTATTAACATCTAATCCTGTTAAGATCTCCCGCCATGTGCCAGCACAACAGCACATCCCAGACATGTGCTAATTACCTTGTCAGTTCCTGGGTGTCTCCTTTCTACGCAGCCCCTGACCTTTCTGTTAATAACTTTGCATTATATTCATTGACCTGAAACAAATTGAATTCAGTGGCAACCACTCAAGAATTGAATTACATAGTCGTCTTAATTGGTCTCTTATTTAAATGCAAGAAAGTAACAGCTTGCCACCTGTAATGTTTCCAACAAAATAAAATTGGAATTCTAATATCTTTTCCCCAAGCTGAGAGATATTTTTTTTCAAAGTTTGACTTTGAAAATATCATTCTGGAGTTATCTTCAAAAAGAATCTCAGATTGCTGTTGTTGTCAATGCTGAAAAAGATGCTTATATAGAGACACACTCATTAGGAAAGAGTCCTAGAAATCAGCTCTTCTGGGAAGTGGCCCAGCATCAGTGACACTCAGGTTCTGTCGCCAACAGTGGTATGGCCTTACGTTCCTTAGCTCTTTGAATTTTGGATTATATGACTTAATATGCCTCTAGCTGGCAAAATAGGGAGTGTAAAGACAGGAATACGTTAAGCACACAAAGCTATTTTCCATGGCATTCGTTAGTTTTAAGTCCTTAAGCCTCACTGTCTTTGGCTGGAGGGGGCAGATATCTAATTTCAGGAGGTTAGTGATGTTCTCCTGCCACTGGCTTCACAGGGGACAGATTCTGGTGCTGATGTTGTTCTTTACACTGTCCATGCCTCTCCTCCCTTGAAGGATTCTTGCAAGCAATTGACCAGATTGGAGCTGCTGGAAATTTTTGGCGTTGCTTTCTAATTCCAGGGTGAATTATTTAATTGTCCCAACTGCGCAGAATGACTCACGCCCTTCCTTATTATATTTGACTTAAAATGCAAATGTTATTAGTGGGCTGATCACTGATAAGGACGCCTTTGTGACCAGCTTTAACCTCTATTAGTGAGGATTATGAGGACGTAGCCACGTCGGCATTTTCTAAGTGTCACCGTGACAGCACTTGCTGCACAAATGCCTAGCTGTCACCGTGAGTTTTATCACTTGGTTTTTCCCTCCGAATGTAGACTAATAAGCCCAGAAATTACAATTGCCTCCCTGCCGAATCTGTGATAGGCGGAAATAATGATATCAGTGCCCTGCTAATCTCCTCGCCTCTGTGCTTGGCACTGTCCTATTGAGTCACCTGTCACACTCCGCTTTGATGAGGCGAATTCAATCTCCTTGCTGTAATGACAATGGGGCCATTTTAATGTTTGGAAATGATTATGTGGGAGCTTCTCTGTGCTCGGGCTTGGCAGGCAAACCAAGGTGCTGAGTGCACCAGGACAGTAGGCTCTGGCTGCCTAGTGGGCAGGCAGCAGAGACACTGCTGTGTGTCTCTTTCCAGTATTAGGAAACCACTATGAAAGTCATCTTGTGAGCTCTGCAGTGGCCTTGCAGAAGGGAGGGGCGGGACCACTGTGCAGGAGTGCAGCCATTGGCTGATGCCTCTGTTGTCAGCCACAACCACCTCCTAAAGGTTATGGTTGGGAACATCTGTGGGGTTCTGGGATGCAAGGGTGGAGCCTATAAATATTCACAGTGACACCACCAACATCATCTGCTGAGGCTACAAGGAGGCCAGTGGCATTGGGATGCTGGTGTTCCTCCCCAGGACATTAACCAAATGGAAGCTCTCTTCCCACAGGCCTGCACCTGCCTGGTTCTTTGAGGGTAATCTGGCTAGAGAACCAAAAAATAAATTGAACTTGGAAAACACCAGGTATGGATAAGAATCTGGAACAACCAGAGAGCACCAGCTGATGCCAGCTGCTAAACTTGCACTGGAAATCCAACAACCCCTCTTACAGCCCAGCTGTCCTGTTCCTAGGTTACTACCTGAAGGGACCACATGTTTAACAGAAGACAGGAGCTAGATGGTTTGCAGCCGCATCCTTCTGATAGCACTGGACTGAATCCATCTGTGCCTGCCAGCAGCAGCAGAGTGGATGGATACGCAGGTCAGGATTGGCATACTATGCAGCCATCAGTAAAGATGAGATTTAGTGGCACAGATGAATCTCCCAAACATGGCGTCAAGTGAAAAAAGCAGATGTCAAATAGTGCAGACATAATTCCATTTCTGCAAATTTAGAGGCAAGTGAAACCACTCTGAGGTGGGAGATGTAAGGGTCCAAGCTCCCCTTGGTGGAAGGAGACACAAGAGGCTATTTCTTGGGGCTGCTGTGCTCTGGGTATGGGTTATAGTGTGTGACATTTGGCTTCAGAAAAACCAGGCTTGCATACTTTTTGGCATCACACTTGAATAAAGTCACATTGCATTTAATTACACATTTGACCAGAATACGTGGGGCAGCTGTGTGTTTTCCCCACCTTGGCAGCACAAAGGGACTAAGGACAGAGAAGCCGCCATGCAGCCAACCTCATCACTGATGTGCTGTGCCCCTGAGACCAAGGACAGGGCACCTTGCTGGGAAGTGAGCACAATCCCTCTTTCCAAGGCTGGCTGCTGGACATTGGGGAAGGCACTCTGCCACCAGAACCCCTGAAGCTCCTGGCTTGTGGCCAGCAAGCCCTGCGGCTCCCTCATCTGTGTGAACCAAAGAGGTACTGAAAGCTCACAGAGCCACTCATGCTGCTCTGCGGCACTGTTACAGGCATGGCAGGTGCCACCTTCCATCGGGCACAGAGCCAGCTGTCCCAGGGTTCTTCCTCCAACCCTCATGTGCTTCCTGTCTGGCTTCAGGTCATGGTTTTTCTGATGCTTGTGCCAGACCGAGTCGTGTTCTTCCTTTCAGAGATTCCACTTATGCACAATTTTCCTATTTGAACATCATCGAAGCGCAAGAAAACACCAAACTGTTTTTATCTCAGGTGATCGCATCCCAGAGGGGAGGCAGCCCATGGAACATGCAGTCTACAGCCTCTGACCCTTCTAGGAAGGCAGCTCCTAACCTCCCTGCCTACAAGAAGAGAAGGTATGCAAAGCAAACGTAATTCAACAAGCAAAGTCACAAGCAAATGGACTCAGCTCCACTCAGTAAGCGGCTTAGTTTATTTCCAAAGCAAAGAGCAGATTCCTGAGCTGATTAAACAGTTTTTGGACTCATTGTCTACTTTCAGTTGTCCCTTTGAATGGCCCATTTTGTCTGTCCAGATTTGGGGTTCATGTAAGCTAGTGTACCTGGTTTATGGTTGCAATAAAGGTCAGCATCATACTCAAGGCAATTGGATTTCACAAGACTCATGGAGAACCCTGGTCTTTCTTTAGCATGGAGCCATCTTTTTATTTGTGTTTTTAATGGTAGTAATTGCAAAGAATCCCCCAGTTCTAAATGAGATTTGAGGAAAAGGGGTTCTTTCCACTACCTGCTAGGCGTGTCCTTTCACCTCTCTGAATGTTCACTTTTTCACCTGCTTAGTAGAAATAAGAAAAGTGTGTGTTTCAGAGAGTTATTAGGAAGGAAAATGAGGCACTGCCGGTAAAGCATTCAGAAAAGTCTCAGTGCCCTGAGGCTCCTAGAACGATGACAATGAGGGCACTATGGCCATGAGTACAATTTACCCCCGGGCCTCATTTCCTGGAAAACAAAGCCCACACTTGACTATGGCAGTGAAAACCTTCATGACCGCAGCCCAGTCTCCAACCTCTCCCGATGTCCAAGCCTGCTCCACCCTTGTCTCTCTTCTTCACCCTGTCCTGCAAGCATGGGGACAGAATCCCCTCCTTTCCCTCCACCTGTTTCTCCCACCTCAAAGCCCGCTCTTTCTACAAGGTGCCATCAAGACATTCCTTCCTCAGGCACCCTTGCTCCTTTGGCTGGGGGCAGCAATGTCCCTGATCCTCCAGGCACCTGGCCAGCCTTTGTTTGGAAGCAGAGCAGATATCACCATACTAGGAGCTATGTGGTTGCCAGCGTTTCCCAGCCTCCTTTTTTGGACTAATAAATATGAAAGTAGCCACACAGATACTTCCAGGACAAGGCAGCCAAAAGCCCATGCACAACTTAGCAGGCCTTGCCTGCAGCTGCCAGAGCATCCTCAGACACCAACTGGAGCCCAAGGGCACGGACAGTCCAGCTCACCGGGACCAGGCGCCCAAACTCCAATGTGTGCACACTCTAGACACTTCCTCTCTAACAAGCCCTCAGGATCCTACCTAAACAGCGTGTGTGCACACACAGGCACATGTAAGCTTTTCCCTGACAAGGTTGCATGCCCCTAGAACTCGAAGTCAGCTCCATCTGCAGCTCTCCAGAGTCTCCATCAAGCGCTGGAACTCAGAAGGAACTGAGTGAGTGTTGAGTTGACTGTGCTTGGTTCTGTCTCTCAATAAAGGTAAAATCCAGATAGGTAAAGGTGCAACTGTAAGTGAAGCTTTCTCTCCCGTCCATTTAGTAATGTGACCATGGTTCAGCTTGAATAGCACCCCCAAGCCAGTTGTGTACACAACAGCATCACTGACCCCAGCAGCACAATTTCCCTAGGACACCAGGCTCCCCTTCCTCCCTGGTGACTTCCCCACCACTGCTTCCCAGCCCACCAAGCACAGTGACTCACGGCAAGTTCAGCATGTCTGAACATGTGTGCACAAGCATGGAGTATGTTCAGTCTCTTTCATATGGTGTTGAATGGATACAGAAGGTGAATTCCAGCCAGAGCTGAGGCCATGGCATCACAGTGCCCTGGTGCCAGCCCACAGGAGCAGCCCCCTCTTTGTGTACCCCATGGCACAGGTGGAGAGGGGGTTCCTGCAATGGGTAGGCACCCTATGCAACTTCAGTTTACTTAAATCTGCTCCTCACAACCATTGATCTATTTATCTATGAAGTAGGGATGCCAGTAAAGATGTCTATATAGGCTTCCACCTAAATTTCAAAGAATTCACAGAGACTATTTCAGATTCTTTGGATAATCGTATCTAATTTGATTAGTGTCTCACTCAACATAAGAAAAATGAAAAACTGAAAAGCAGGAGCCCTAATTGGATTAAATTAACTATCTGTGAATTCATATTTGTGGTAGATACACTCTGGATTCAATTCAGCCATCATCTTTGCCTTGGAGATCCTCAAAGGAAACCAAACACCAAATTTGGCTAAGTCCAAAGGCTTTTATTTAAATAAGGCACTACTGAAAGTGAAATGCAACTTGTCTAATGTATGTAAATTCAATTTTAGCCAATGGTGTTCCTCAGCTTTCCATTGCTGTAACAAATAGCCAAGACCATCAACATATAAGGAAAAAAAGGTTGATTTTGTCTCCTAGATTCAGAGATTTCAGTCCATGGTTGGGACAAAAGTTCTTCAGTCATGGCCAGCTCTTTAAAAAGCAAACGAGAAAGAGACTAGCTTTCCACAGTCCCCATTGGACCACACCTCCAGTGGCCTAAGATCTCCAGTCTCTTAGAGTGTCAACTCCTCCCAGGGGCTGCTCTGGGAAGCAAGCCTTCTCCATGTGGGCCTTTGATTTAGGATCCAAACTACAGCACCAACCAAATGAGTAATCTGGGTTAGCATCCATCACTATTATTTAAGCTCTTTAAAATCCAGTTTTCAGTATTATGCTCTGGATTCTATTGCGTGGCTCTCCAAGGTCCCCCCATCCCTACAGCGGGAGGTCATGTATGGCACAGCTGGCTCCCTACACTGGCACATGCAAGTTCTGATCTAGAAACCAGTCTGCATCTCTATTGAGATTCTTATTTCCTACAGGATACTGAGTAACCAAATTGCCTTGTTGCCTCAACCTATACTTGCTATTATTAAGTATTTCCTTAAAGAACATCATCTGCAAACCTTCGGTGTGTTTTGTTTGATTCCTACAGTCACGTCTAACTGGCGAGTTACTGTAAACCAGCAGTCCAGTTTTGAGAAGTATGCATGGAGTGCTTTGAAACACATTTTGCCTACTCACATATGTTTGCGAAAATTATCCCCACCACCTACTTCTTGGAGATTCTCAGTGCCCAGTGTTCAACTATCATCTAACAGCTAAAAGCACCAAGAAATCCCTCAGTAAAAAAGTAAATAACAAGACACTAAGCAAAAGTCTTCTTTTCTATATCTTTGGGAGAAATTAGTTAAAACAAACCAACAAAAATGTTCTGCATAGGAACTTGAATTTTCAGACACCACTGAAGCATCAAAACAGAAGCCTAGCACAGATGAAGATGGGGACATTGGTGTATGTGGCAGGCAGCAGCAGGGTCAGTTCTCCAGAGAAAGGAGAACACCCAGGAGGGCTGGCTAGAGGCCATGCAGCCTTCTAAACACACTGCAGCGCACTCCTAAAAATACCTGTGCTGCCTGCGATGGAGGTCAAGGCTTACCCTGCTCAGACACTATGCAGATGGGTGGGGCTCCACGCAGAGGGGCAAGTCGGTTTGGGGTTTTGTAAAGCACTCCAGAGCCCTTGAGGAGACAGGCTTCAGGCCAAACTGCAGGTCTAAGAGCTGTGCATCGAAACACCAGTTGTGATCACCGTAGGAAAGAGGTCCTTCATCTCCACAGACCAGATCTGCTGTGGAGCTGCCAGCTCAGCCCCAGCAGTGGTGTCTCCAGCTGAGTTTAGGAGTTTTCCATGCCCTCCAGCAGGCTCAGGAGGGATCCTTGAACATCAGTGAGCAGGACATGCAGGGCTCTCAAAGGGCAAGCAAGCTCCCTTCTCCCTTCACTTCGTTCATACTTGAATAGGGATTCTGCTAGCATCTTGAGAAAGTGTCCCCAAGGAAGACAGAGAGGGGACAAGAGGAGCTAGCAGGGAGGAAACAGAGCCAAGCAACCATGTGACCTCAAGCAAAGTGCTGCAGGGGAGAGTTTAAGCCATCTTCCAGGGGAGCTTGGGCATGGGTCACTTATCCCAGCTCTTGACACCCAAGACAAAGCCTCCATCACCTCAAGGCTGGGTAAGGTGGGGACTAAGGGAAAAGATGACAATTACCTGAGGAGCTACTGATGTACTGACAGCAGCATCTTCTAGTAGTGGAAGCCGCTGAGCCACACATGACACAGAGGAAACAAGCATATTCCTTAAGTGGGAGAAAGTATACAAGAGGAGAAAAACAATTATTCTTTTCAAACCCAGGACAATGGTTCAGCACAGCACTGGCAGCCAGCAGCACTGTTAGGGAGATCTTAATAACTAATGGCACCACTGAGAGCAAGGTCTGAGTATTACTTAACTTTTCTTGCTAGGAAGCCCAACTGGAACCTGAATACCAGGTGCAGCGACTGTGCTGAAAGCTCACCCAACCCAGGGCCCGTGGCGTGGAATGGCATGCAAGTAACTTCTCTGTAAGTGATCCTGGGAGGTGCTCATAGAGAGGGAAAGCAGCTAAGATGAAGTAGGTTCATTAGCAAGTTATCTCTAAGGCCAACTGGACATCTTCAAGTGACTGCCAAGGGCCAGGGCCAGCTGCCCATTTTGGGTCAAGGAAGCCGAATCCTTGCCTGTCGTCTCGTACTGGTTGGGGTCCCTGTGGGACACCTGCTGGCGTGCACAGGTGCTGTCTACAGGAACCCCCCTCACCCCCTGCCACAAGCAGCCACAGAGGTACTACAGGGCCCACAGCTCAAAAGCATCAGCCCCTGGCCCCTTTCTCATCTCTCTCATCATGGACTGTCCACAGCTCCGAGGCTTTTTCAGAGATAGGCAGGGTGCGCATTATTTTTCAAAAACAAGATTCATTCATTAGAGTTAGCGGCCTATTACTTTTGGAGTGTATTACAAGGGAATCCTCAGATTGGTGCAGCAGACAAGCCGTGGCAGTGTGTCCCGGCTGATTATGATCAGAGCTGATCAAAAGACCGTAGGAGAGAAAAGTGCTCACCTCAGGGGACCCCTGGTGCTAGCAGACTCATTAACCCAAAGCGGGTCCCCAGATCTGGGCTTCTCTTCCACCCAGGCTACTGCCCCCACCTCCCCTCTGCTCATTAGCACCTGCGGTGAAGCTACGGAGAAGCAACCAGAACTGTGGGCGTCTTTGTGTTTTTAACTTGATTCAGGCTACAATGAAGTTAAAGCTAGTAACATAATCATTTTTTTTTTCGTTTTTTGATTGTGATAAAATGCACATAACATGTGCTTCACCATTGTAACGATTTTTAAGTGTCAGAGACATTGAGTCCATTCATATCGTGGTGAGAATTGTCCCTTCCCATCTCCAGGACTTCAACAGAGTGCAGAATTTTGGATAATCTATGAATGCTGATTTCCCATTCCGCCCCTACCCCCATTTATTTAGAAATGTAAGCATTGGCTAGATTGAGAAAATTGTCACTTTGGGGGAGCTAAAAAAGTCGGTATTTCTAGCTTATAAACCTGTGTGTGGCACCGGAAATAGGACCCGGGGCCTTTAACCTGTATTACACCCCTAGCCTTTCTTATCTTGAGACCAAGTCTCCCTATGTCACCAAATTGCCCAGGCTGAACTTGAGATCTTCCTGCCTCAGCCTCCAAGAGTGCTGGGATTAAAGGCATGTCCCACCATGCCCAGCTTATTTTTAGCACTTTTATAATAACTATTAAGAAACATGGATCAATATTATTTAGATATTTCTATATAATAAACCATCTCAAAATATACTGGCTTAAAACAATGTCACTCATTAAGTCGCTGTCCTAAGAATTGTCACTTTGGGCTGGCTCAGGGGAGTTCAGGCTCTGGTTCATTTGGACCAGACACCAGGTCTGTGACTGGGCACATTCCTTGCTCTGCCCATTTCCAGGGCAGCTGGACCTGGCAGGTGACTGACAGCTTCTCTCACTCTGTGTGGGCCTCGCCCTCGGCAGCCTCACTCCGGCACAGCCTGGCAGGATGTCATGAGCCCACAGGGGCTGAACTCTCTGCCTACATCCTATCTGTTACTTTCCCGCTGGCCAGAGAAAGGTACGTGATCAAGCCTAGAGTTTGTATACAGGGAACTGTCACAGTGCATGTGCCTAGTCTGTGTCTGTCATTAACTCACCATGCATTATCCTTCCTGGACCAGAAGTCTCACCAGGGTGATGTTTCTTCTGAGAGTTCCCTGAGACCCAGCCCCTCCCAGACCCACAAACATTCTCAGGAGTTGGCTTTGTGTAACTGGAATGACTCAGCTGTCAGCACTCTGGCCCCAGCAGTCAGCCATCCCCCAACCCCTAACCATGTTTTCCAATGAACCACCCAGCCAGGTGGGGTCTGATGGGGCCACTGTGCTGCCTCCTCTGACAGTCACCTCCCACTGTGGCATGGGAGGGGGACAGGAGGGGATGACTCCCTGCGCTGGCTCCCTCCTGGTTTAGAGTATCTGCTTCCATCTCTAATCGCAGCCAGGTTCTTACCTGGAAAGTGGGCCCATCCATGTGAAGTGGGCTTTCCTGCCTCAGGCACCCTCCAAATAAAGAGCAAATACACTGTTTCCCAGGTCAAAATTTAAGAAAACTAAAAACTTGATTCATGTTTTCCATTGTTTGGATCAAGGTTCTGTCATGAGTCAGGAAACCCATAAACTGAAATTAAAGGTGTCAAATGTCTTTTTTGTTTTATGACAGTTGTTTCTCAGTATTTGTGGGGAATTTGTTTCAAGACCAAAATCCATGAATGCTCAAATCTCTGGAATAAAATGGCATAGCATTTGCATATAACCTACACAGTGCTCCTGTACACTTTAAATCATTCCCATAGCTCATTCCCATAGTACATGTAACACCTCATAAATGTAAATGCTATGTAAATAGTTGCCACACTGTGTTGTTTAGAGGCCAATGACAAGGGAAAGAGTCTGGGCACGTTCAGTACAAAGACAACCAGCATGGGCCTAACATGCAGGCCACCATCCTCAGCTGGCAGAATATGCAGATGTGACGGAAGTGCCGCCCCAGTTGTAAATTCACTGTTCTTTCCAATCTAGACCTCCAGTGCCCAGGCACCTGGGTCAGACTTGGCTTCAATGAAAGGGAATTCAGAAAACAGGACTTTTGTTTTCTGAAGCCCACTGAGTGAGCCGGGTACTCTGATACTCACAGTCATCCTCCCCGGCACCTCTGTGGTAAAGAGGATGTTTGATGCATACAGCATATATCTTTCTATGGGGCTTTGCACTGCCAGGCCACATCTCACTCTGTGACACCATGTACAATATGTGGTCCCCAGCACCTGGGCTGACCACCCACTGTCTTTAGTGCATCTGGAGAGCAATGGGTTTCCTGGTGATTTGCAGGCCTGAACAGGTGCCACCCCTCCCATGGGAGAATTCACCTCTCATGCAATGGCAGCTGGAAGTCTTCCTGCCCTAGGAAAGGGGAGCTGGGCTGGGGAGAGAAGAGTGCTCAGGCTCACAGGTAGGCTGGGGGACTCTACCACTGTGGCCCCCCCAGTGCTAGTGTGGGAAAGTCTGGAGAAAAGGTGGAAGGATAGCAAATGTACCTATACACCCAGTGCATCTCCTGTACACCCAGATTCAAAGCCAGAGGACCCAGACAGGCTGTCTCCTCTGCCTCAATTCTTCTTCAACAATAAAACCTTAGTGAAGTAATGTTAGTCATTGTGTAGACACAGTCACTTGTCCAGTTGCTTATCGAATGCCACATCTACATCAATCTTTGCTTCCATTATTAAATTCTGATGGCATAAATAAACAACCAACCCCATGGAGTGGGTTCAGGGACTGCCAGCTGCAATTTGAGATTCCATCCAACTTTCCCAGCTGAGGTCCAGCCTGCTGTGGCATCGGACAGGTATGAAGTCTGCAAGTGAACTCAGCCCATAGGCTTTGAACTCCACAGGTAACACAGGGCAGGCACAGGGAGCCCTCCCTCTTGTCAGTCAGTCAGGGCTGCCCCAGAAAAGTGCCACAGATGGGGCACTTAAATGACAGAAACAGCTCTCTTTACATTCTGGCTAGAAGTCCAAGAGTCCAAGATCAAGGTGTCTGGTTTCTCCTGAAGGATGAGAAGGAGGAGTCCTTGACTTGAAAAGGTCACTTTGTCCCAGTGTCTCTCCATGGTGTCTGTGTGGACATCTGAATTGCCCATTTTTTGAAGGATGTCAGGCACCTCAGTTTAGGGCTTGCAGATGTGGTCTCGTTTTAATTCAGTCACCTCAATAAACACCCTGTCTCTAAATGATCCCGTGTTCTGAAACACTGCGAATCAGTACCATAGCATGAATTTATGTTGGGGGGGGCACAGTTCAGCCTGAAACCCTCCCCAAATTCCAGACTCATGACCAGAATAAACACGTCATTTCTCTGAGCCACAACACTGTTAAGGAGTGTTATGCAATAGAAGACTTCTGGCATCAGCCTGGTTCTGATCCTGACTCCAACGTGTCTTCCTAGGAAAGCTAATCTCTCCATGCAGCTGCTTCCTGGTCTGTTAAGATAGAAAATACCAGCACCTATGACATGAGACAATGACCTAAACTACATACCACAGACATGATGGGTCAGTTATCCATGTCTCCATCATAGGGCAGCCACTGACAAGTTATGCTTCCGACGTACCTAGATTCAAATTCCCAAGATTCTTTTCAAAGAAGAATCTTTCCTCTTTGCATCATGGAAGCTTCCAGTTCCTTCGATGGCTCATTCCTGAGCACCTACACTGTGTGCAGCACTGTTCTACATGCTGGAAGCAATCAATCAAGGGTTGGCTCTGGCCTCTGAGTATCCATGACCTCACTGACCTTGACTCCGGTATGTTCTTTACAGCTGTGTTCTACCTTGGGCCCTCCTGCAGCTGCTCGACCACTCACAAGGAACACCAAAGCTCTTTTCTTAGCTCAGATCCCTGAAAGAGACACTCTGACTGTCCCTGCTCATCTTTCTAAGTCAAGCTACAAAAATGTTTCCAACCAGCCTTGTGATAGGTTACCTAAGATCATGTGGCCATTCCCACCTGACTGACTGACTGACTGTGTTCCCAAGGAAGAGATGAGCAGGAGCCTAGGATGGGGGTTCCCTGTCCTTGGTGTAGTGTCGGTTGCTGGGCTGTCACCAATAGGGTGACTGGGCTGGTGGGATCTTCAAGCAGGATTAAAGGATGTGGGGAGCTTCCATGGACTCCTTCAGGAGCTTCAAACACTCCAAGGAATCTGTTAACTCACATCGCAGGCCTGTGGAGAGATATAGCTTCTCCAGATCCCTTAGCCTGCTGCAGGTTTGGGCCAGGACAGTAGGCATGCATCTTGGCACTGCCATGTGTGGCAGAATCCCTAAGAGTATTGGCAACCTGGGAGGAACCTCATTCTGCAGACGAGGTGTATCTGGCCCCTCAGTCAGTGGCCAATGAAAGTAGGTGGATATGTGGGGTGAGTTCGTAACATGCTCTTATCACAGCCCAGTGTCCCTGTCAGGACTGAGTCCTACCACTTGGAGACATATTGAAGGAAATATGTTTTATCCTCCTTCCCTGTTTCCAAATTCTTCATCAATATTTTCCGCAACCACATTGCAGACTCCATCTACTTTCACTCAAAACCTTGTCAGAGGGCCTGCTTTGGAAAACTACAGGCTAACACATCCTTGCAAGAAAAACAAATTGGTTGATAGCCGGGAGAACATGGCGGACAGATAGCAGCAGCTACGGAGGCTCTCTGTGAGACCCAGCTTAGAATGGTGCAGAGTAAGGAATCATAAGCAAGTGGAGATATGCCCTGCTGATACAAGAACGAACTGGGCTGAGAGAAACCAACTTGGAATGCAATCCTGGTGCTATAACAGAAACAGAAAAGCCTCAGTATGGAAGCTGGAGCCCGGGGCATTGGAAGCCGCGATTTGGGTTTCCCGCTGCATGGTGGCTGTGTCTACATTGGCTCAGCAGGGAGAGAGACACGCGGAAGCTCTGAGAACGGGAATCGGCGAACGGAGTTGAAAACAGGACGGGCGGGGAGCTGTGCATTGACTTGTGGTGAGGTGAGTGAGAGAAACTGACACTCTTCTACAGTTTAGGAAACTCCAACAGAGGACATTCTGGGACTGGGCAGACTTGCGGGAGCGTGGCGCTGCAGCGACTTCAGCCACGTATCCCCCTCTCAAGTGGGATTGGTGAGAAGTGCCTAGCCTACGTGACGCTGCTGGCTGAGACCCAGTAGGCTAGCACAGCCCAGATCCCAGCGCCTAAGGGTGACCTGGAGGGGTGGCCCCGCATAGGCTGCCTGGTCTGCAACTTCCTGGTGTGCTGCAGTGGGCGGGAACACCTAGCCAGCACAATTCAATCAGACTGTGGCTGACAGGGAAGGAAGCTGGGCCTCCTATATATGCTTGCATATATAAGGAACAAAGAATATGGGAAGAGGCAGCAACAAGAAAGGGTCCTCAGCCCCCAATCCTGAGAAAGAGGCAACAGCAGACACAGCACCAATAGACATAAAGCGCTATCTTGAGAGCCTCATAGACAAGTTCAGGAATGAAGTTATTAATGACCTGAAGCTAGACATAAGCAGAATAGTTAGAGAAATGCTAAGCACCACCCAAGAAAAAACAGATGGTGGAATGGAAGAACAGAAAATAAGGGGAGAATTGTTTGATGGAGAAAATAGAGAAAACATAGAATACATGAAGCAGGTTCAAAGAGATTACCAAGAAACTAAAAACTCTATCAAAAACTGGCATAACAGCTTGAAAGAAACTAAGGACAGACTATCTGAACTGGAGGGCAGATTTGTAATATAGGAGCATGAAATGAAAAACTTCTTAAAAGTAACAAAGAAACAAACAGCAATAATACAAAGACTAGAAGATGATAAGAGGATCCATAACTTAAGAATTAAGAACATAAAAGAAGAAGTAGGGACACAAACAAATGAACTACAAAAGCTACTCACAGAAATAATCCAGGAGAATTTTCCTAATTTAGCAAAAGGTAAAGATACTCAGTTGTATGAAGCATACAGGACCCCAGCCACCTACAACCCAAACAGAGCAACACCCAGGCATATAATAATTAAAATTCCAGAAATCCAATACAAGAACAGAATATTAAAAGCCATCAGAGACAAGAAACAGATCACTTACAAGGGAACACCCATCACAATTACAGCAGATTTCTCTGCACAAACCATCAAATCACGAAGAGCGTGGGGGGAAATAATTCAAGCTTTGAAAGATAATAATCTCCAGCCAAGATTGATATATCCTGCACAACTATCCCTGGAAATTGATGGAAAAACAAGGTGCTTCCAGGATAAAGAAGAACTAGGGGAATATGCAACCACCAATTCAACTCTACAGAGAATACTGCAGGATATTCTAAAAAAGTAAAATACGAAGAATCCAGAAATAGTGGCAGAGAGGCCACAATGAATGGAGCAGAAAACAAAATGAAGAAGACAAACTGACAACTAATGACAGAAAAGGAGCTCAACAGAAATGAGGCAGAGAAGATTGGATGATAGGAACAGCTAGTTTGGAGAAAATGACGTCTAAATAGGTAATACTGATTTAGTATCATCTTGTTTTGAAGTCTCATCAAGCTTTTGTCTCCATCGGTCTAAACAGGTTGTATCTTATTGGATTTTATTATGCATGATAGTATAAGCAAAAACTTTTATAGACAAGGAGATTATACAGAAACCATTGTCCATTTTCTGTTAGTTGATTCTAAATACCCTATAATGCTGTCATTCTCTTAAATGGTTTTACATTGTTTTAATATATTTGGTGCTACAGTATACGAAGTTGTACTCAAAGATTTCAAGGAAAGAGACAATATGGTAACTACTTTTATGTCAGGATTATCTTGTGGTGAAACACTATTCTGCTTAAATGGTTATGTTTTGATCTGCGCTGTTTTGTTGTTATGCCTTCTTTTATCTCAATCTCCACTTCATTATTTACTTTTTTATTTTTATCCTTTTAATTAAAGGAAAAATAAATTAAAAATAGCAGGATATATTATAGTAATCCACTTTGACTTTCCATTATCTTGATTTAAAGCCCTGTATTACTCTCACCATCTTGTTTTTGACTGATGTTCCTCTATTCTGTTTTGCTTGATAGTACCAGGTTCGAAAGTTTAGGCAACAGCTGTGAAGATACTGGGATTCATTATGACGCCCATTCTGGTTGACTATTATCTACTTTTGAAGACCTATAATGTCTCCAATGTTTTGGTTTTGTTGGTTTTGTTCTTTACTGTTTTGTTCAATTTTATTGTAACTGATGATATAGGCAATTCTATTAGAGATAGCGGGAGGCATTATGGTAACCATGGTTGATCACCTTGTATTATACTTTTACATTATCTATTATGTCCACCCTTTTGATTTGGTTGACTCTGTTCTGTTATGTCACATTTGGTTCTACTCCCTTCCAAAAAAGTAATAAGAACTGTGGGAGCAACAAAACCCAAAATGTGTAATTGCCATTGTACAAAAGAGAGGAAAAGAAAGTGCTCTAAATGATATAACTGCATGTATATTTAAGTGTATAAGATAGATAATGATATCACTGAGTTTTGTTGGATCATTGAACAGAACTGTTTGCAGTCTCACTGTTGGAATGTCCACTTTACAAGCTTTAATTTTGTAACTTGAACAATTATTTCTAAGATGACAATATGTAATCCATTAACTAGTGATTTCCTACTGTTTATTTTTTTCTGTAAATCTGTATAACTTGTACCCTTTCTCTGCTTTTTTTTCTCCTTAAATAAAATTTTAAAAATAAATAAAAAAAAAAGAAAAACAAATTGCAAGGCCATGTTAGTGAGAAAAACAAGAAACCAAGGCATAGGTGGGTGCTAGGTGCATTAGTCCATTTTTTGGCAAGCAATATAACAAAATACCTGATGCCATATGCTTTATAAAGAAAAGAGGTTTATTTAACACCTACTTTGGAAGGCTAAGAGTATGAGATCAGCTTCTAGAAAGAGTCCCCTTCACTATATCACAGGAAAATAGAAAAGGACCACCCTAAGAGCCAAAGATGGAGCATATGTAAATGCATCCTACTTTATGGAGAATTAACCAGGGTCCCAAGAGAACAGCATTAATCCCTTCAAGGGGCAGCAGACATCCACACTGACCCAACCATCTTCCCTGGGACCCCATTTCTTGGTGAATGCTTGGGGGCTACCTGCAAACCACAGCATGTGAGAGAAACACGAACACAGCCCTATGCACAGCTCCCACTGAAACCATAGGGCACAATAGTACCCGGATGGAGCTGCAAACAAAATGCAGGCTGCAGATGGTGGGGCGAAGGCACCACAGGAGTGACTGCTTCTTGTGAAGCCTGTATGCCTGAACGACCGGTCTTGAAATGGTTCATTCTTCCATTTTAATCTCCGTCATTATTGAATAATTAATAATGATTTATATGACATTGACTTTTTCCGCAGAAATCTTGACTGACTCTTTGACAAGAGATTAATAAAGAGTGGGACTTCAGATGTCAAGTTTTCACGAGCAAGTGTCCAAGGCCGTCTGTAGATGGGAATTCTTGGCGGCTTTCACCACGCTCTCCAGAGACTGAAAAGCAATTGTTTAGCTGGGTAGAGAGAGCCGCGCTGAATTAAATTGACCTGCATGATACAGAAAGTAGCACTGAGCCCATTTAACTAAGGGGTCTTTGAAAGAAATCTATTTTATTGTAGCTGAGTGCTGAAATTATTTTAAGGAAGTGATTATCAGCCTAATCATTTAAAATGCATGAATGACATCAGCATCTAAAATTCAGACAGACTGGGAGAACAACAGGCTTGATTTTAAATAAAAAAACTAAATGCATTTCTTTTTTTCCTGTGTTTTTTCTTTTCAGAAATATGAGTGACATCATACAAAAGCCCGGATTTTATGACTAAATCCTGAAAAGAAAGAAAAATTTCTGTTCTTACTAGAATATCAGCAGCCTTCCTTCATCCAGATATACATATACCTTATTGAAGAGATACTACTCTGAATAGAGAGCTGGTAAGGTTCTTTGAGTCTGGTGGAATCCTAGGCTTGTCTTGTTTTTAATTTCAAATAACTTTATTAGAATCCCTAAGAGATGAAAGTGGACACGGTAGGGAAAAGTCGTTATTAAGATGAGAGAAGCCAGAGATGCTGGAAGCTTTCACTGCAGGTTTCTGGAGGGAGTGATTAGCTCTGACTTGGGGTCCGCAACCCCTCACCAGTCAGGCAGGAAATGAGTGGAATTGTGCAGAAAGCCACCCCCAGCCTGAACGTCCTGACTCTCGGGGCAGTTCTGCTGCAGCCCTGGCCCAGCCAAGCCTTCCTGTGGAAAGAGTTCTGTCTGCTATTGCCAAAGTCATTGTTCACTGAGGAAGACAGCGGGTTTTTTTTTTTTCTCCTCTTCAAAAGAGCCTTTATGTACTAACTCACACCCACCTACTGTGCATGTAAATTATTCATCAGTGATGTGGCCTCTGTGGGTGACTTTGATCCTTCCTTTCCCCTGGATGTCCGAGGAGCAGGAGCGATCAGGTGGATGAGTCACAGAGCACCTTGATCTCCTACTCACAAATGACATTTGTGGTGGCACATCTGAGCTCTGCAGATGTGCCGGCTGGGGAAAGGAACAGCGCTGGGGCATCCTAAGGTGTCATCGCCTCGCTTTTCCCAGAACAAGTGAGTGCACACGGATTAACAGGCATGCGAGACTCTTGCCCCATGACCAGAATGGCACAGGATGACTAAAAGCCAAACTGGCATTACTGAAGAAATCAATTGAGATGTCATGCTGTGGTGTTGCGGAATAATTAAGTCACGTGGGGAGGAAAAAATAATAAATGGATCAGCGCCAAATTTTTTCTTTTCCTCCCCAGGTGAAAGTGAACTTTTTCTTATAAAGAGGGGCAGAATGCAAGGCCTAAAGCACTCTGAAAGACAAGAGAAGCCTGCATATCTCACAGCTTTGAAATGACCTGTCTCACAGTTTGTCGTCAAGCTATCAGTGCCCGCTGATTGTGCCTGGCTCTGAATCTTCAGCATGCTTGTGGTTTCGAGACCAAGGACAGTGAACTTCGGTTCACAATAGCATGTAAAACACTCTGCAGTAAGTACAAATAATAACCTTTTTTAAAAGAATGTATCAAGATCATTACATTTTGTGTGGCTTTTCTTTCTTATGCATGACATGAGGAAGCCCACTGGCCTCTTGAGAGTGCATGGGACAGGACTCTTCCAGAAAGGCTATCCCAGGAGGTGGTCACACTGGGCAGTAGAGGGTCTCGTGCTGTCCTAGCTGCTACCTCTACCCTGGGTTAAGGGTTTGCTCAGGAATTACACAGAGAATTACATTCCCCTGTGAAGTTCCTCTTTCAATACTGTCTCCCTCCCTCGCATCCCGCCCCCCCAATTTCTTGTCCCTAATTTACTGAAGGCAACATCCTCTGAAACACTGACCCTTTCATCTCCATAGTCAAACTCTAAAAGTGGCCGAAGGAGTAGCTTGGGTGCTCCTTCTATTTATTTGGTGACAAGCTCTGTTCAAAGGCATCTGAAATTCATTTTCAGAATTGTACAATAAAGCTCATTATTGTTTCCCAATGACACATTAAAATTCAAGAGCTTTGTCCACAGCATGGCCCTTTGGGATGAGGGTTACCTGGTTAGTTTAGTTTAAAATTGATACTATGAGCGGTTTGAAGTTCATTTTATCAAATGTTTATATCTAATGGATGTTAGAAGATAGCTCTTTTTTTTATATCTTGAATGGTCTGATATATAAAACAACTCATCTCCCTAAAGCAGGGGAATCAATTTAATTTGGTAAAGTGGAAACAGAACATTGGGATCTTTTTGTGTTTTCTAATGTATCAGCAATAAATAACCTTCATTCTCAGAAAGCAAAAATCACTGAGCTGAGAAAACAACTCCCTCACTCACATACATGCTATCGTGCACACATACCCACACACACACACACACACCTTCAGCTTCTTCCTTGATGCTTCCCTGTGTGTGTGGGAGAGAAGCTTCTCTGGAAATGTGAACAGAGCAAGAAAACACAAGAGTCCTTAGTGCCTGGTGGCCACGCTCTCTCCTTTCTCTTCCTGGCCAGTGTAGTTCCCCACAGTAGCAGGGTTCCATCCTTTCTCCTTCTCCTCCTCAGGTGCACACTCAGGTCACAATACCTACAATTCTGAGCCTTGCGGCTGCTCAGTAAACACCTGCTTCCAAGTCACGGGCAGATGGAGCCCAGGTAAGAGCTGAGCCCACAGCTTCTGCCACTGTCCCTTTGCGGCCCCAGCGGGCACCTGACCATGTGGGTAGGATATGCATTGCCTAAGGTCTCTAAAAAGTGCTGACTGATTTGGATAGGCATTGAGGACCTTGGTTCCTAAAAGCTAAACATTTGCTTGGGATGTTCAATTGTGTGGTACAGTGGGGGTCTTGGACTAAGATAAATTCCATGGTCCACCTTTCCCTTCAGCATCAACAATACATTGCTTCCGAGTCTGCAGACAGGATGCTGGCCCAGCATGCAGTATGACCACACCGAGTTTCCCTCCTGTGCGCCATGTGGATTTGTGAATGTGAGTGGCTGCTGTGTTTTAGCGACCCTAACACTGGGTGGTCTCCTGGATCCCTCCCCTGGAAGCTCCAGGCCTCCTGGGACCAGGCTGCAAACCTTCAGATCCCTGCGTAGCCCTGCTGGCTTCCCTCTATCCGCAACTTCTAATTAAACCAGTCCATCTAATTACCCATTGCACCATCAAATATTTCTCCAGATGGCTCCGATGCAGCCCGCGGGTGCTGGTCAGAGCTGGCGAGGCGAGGCTCTGATCAGGGATGAGGCCCTGAGCGCTGCACCCTGCGCCCCTTGCCAGTGCATGGATCCAGGTCCTGTGCAATGTGTCTCACTCATTTGCTCACCGCCTGTCCAAAGCAGAGAGCATAATTACCAAAGTTAAGAAAACATCTCTGTAATTAGCCAGGCAACTCTAAGCATAAGAAATGGAAATTAGTCACAGCATCATAAATTAGTTTGTGCATACATTACATTCAAGGATGCCCCTTGGGACACTGTGTTTGCAGTCTGTGGTGACAGCCCCCCTGTATATCAATAAAGCATTCCTTCCCAGTTGAGTATGTCACAGGAAGGGGAGTTTCGCTTGAATTTCAATTTAAAAAAATTATTTTGTGGATGGCAACCAGAATAAAGTCTTGTGTGCAGGCTGGGGAAAGAGAAAAAACAGTAATTTTCCTGTTGGTTTTATTTTCCCTGGTGGACATCTATTAACCTAGGGTGATCAGGGTGTTTCCAAGCAGAGGGCTCATCAAAGGTATTGTTGCATTCATTAGGAGCGGTAGTTATAAACTCTTTAAATAACCCTGATTTTCAACTATTTTTGCAGTCCCTCCTCTTGCCTGCAAAAGCCAGGAAATTGGACTCGGGCACACACAACACAGCATTTGCATCAAAATAATACAGCGGGCAACAGCAAGCCACAATCACATCACTCAGAAGGAAGGAATAGAATACAAATTAAAGGAAGAATGTAAATTTTTTGCCATTAAGCTTCAATGACCGTTTGAAATGGTGCAAGGCACAAAGGTTCTTGATGAGCGTCATCTAGTTTGATTATTCATACTTGTGTTTCTGCTTGAATTAAAGCAGGAGTGCTGCAGCCTGTTAAGGGAAAATATTTGAATTGATAGTGAACTCTCACCTTGCCGTGCATCCATTTACTTTTCAAATGAATACTAGATAAGTTAGTGCATTTTCTAATCGGCCTGTTTTCCAGTGAGTGCTGTCATTACATACCAATTTCTTTTAGAAGTGCTTGCTAAGAAACATTAACTACTTACAAATAAGGAGCTGTCTGTCACAGGCTGCTGTCTCAAGTGTACCGGCTCACCACTGTGGGATGATGGAGGGCTGGAGAGGCCACATTTGGAAGCTGGCTTTGACTCCAGCCCTTCCTGACTTCTCAGGGATTCCTTACATGTAGTCAGGGCTTTAGCCATGTGCTGTCTTCCCAGAAACAGGCAGAGTCCGCTCCAGTCACAGTCACACAGCCCAAACCAGTTTGCCATCCAGTACCTGTCACCATGTGCTGCTGGTCCGGGTCCACCCTGTTCTGGGGCTGAACAGGCAGAATGGTTTCTGCCCCAGACTTGGGGTTCAAAACCAGCTAAGGATAACATCAGCACGTCCTTCATTTGCAGACAGATTCCACAGTTGGTAGTTGAGTTGGTTCAACATACAGAAAATACAAAAGGCAGATTTTGAGGGCTGTGGTGTGGGAGAAGGGGCAAGAGATCTCATTTTTAAATGGATGCTTGAGTTTTAGATGAGAGCACATAAGCAGAAACTTCCAGAATGAAGAAGGTACCAGAACTTGATTAGGCCCTGGAAGAGATTTGAAAGAAAAACATTTATGTTAACTGAGAGGAAGGATCCTTACTACTTGGAGTTTGAAGAGCTTCCTTAGGTTGTTTCTCTGTTGGATGTGACTGGCCAGATATTTGTTAGAATATGTCGGTTATTACTTTTTTATTTCAGTCCTGGGAATTGAATCCAGAGTCGGTGTGTGATAGGCAAGCCTTCTGTCATTGAGCTACACCCTCAGCTCAACTGTTTCTTCATCGAAAGAAGAATTTTAGAATCACGGGGAAAACACTGGGCATACCTAAAGAAGTGAAGAGAAACCAAATGGTTTCATTGTGTAGATTCGACAGAAGCACATGGGAGAGAAAAAAAGTAAAGCCCAGGGAAACTGCCCTCCTGGAAGCAGCAGCAGCAGCTCTTACTGCAAAGGAGAGGAGAGTCCTCATCCAATCAGGATCCAAAGACAGAAAAATTTAAAATATCATAATCCCAAAGTTGGCTAATCCCATAACTGAACTAGAAAATATAAAGGAAACTGAAAATTAAAGAAGCTAAACACTGGCTATATAGGCTTAAGAAGGTTATAAAATGGACTCTAAGAAAGCTACAGATTTATTCTTGGCAAATGTGAGTATAGAGGAACACACAGAGGGAAACTGAAAGAGGAATTGCAGTCTCTTGGCCAATTACTACACCCTTATACAAACATATAAACAGCCATGGGTTGGAGAGGCTGGAATGTCCAGACTATTTTTAAATCTGTGTTTTTGATATGCATATCCAACTGCATTTAGACCTCAAAATCTCGACAACTTGTAAAAAAATTTACAATTTTTAAAATACCCTATGTTTTACAAAACTTCAGACAGATAATTTTTATACAAAGGAATTTTGGCATTTCTGTTCTTTCTTGTTGCTTCGAAAATTGAGTGTTTCTGGGAAATTTTGCATAATATAGGAGAATCCACAAAATGTGGCCAAGATAAATCATCTCACCCTTTGGTAGTGTCCATAGACCTGACTCAAGATTGGCCATGTGACTTGCTTCACCAGTAAACATCAGCCATAGTGACACAACACAGACATGCAGAGGTGTTGGCATTGCCATCTTGCCTGCCTTGCCCCGAGTCACCAGGCAAACAGCCCCAGCTCTCCAGCTGCACCATGAGAGCCCTGGGAGAGCAGAGAGCCTGCTGAGTGTGGTCATTCACTGTCATCAGTCACCGGGGATATCTATTCCAAGAATTCAGTGGGAGTTGACCAAGTCCCCAGCCCAGCCCAGGAGAGCTACCTAGCCAAACTTTTACAGTACCAGGACCCACATAAAACACCTCAGGTGAAGAGTCTAAGACTTAAGCCCATTTTCCTAATAATTCTCTTTTGTTATTAAGCCATCAAAATCATTTTTATAGTGTGTTTGGGGGTGTTAAATGGCTGAATATATTAATGTTTTTGGATCATTGAATGCAGCTGTTTGCAGTCTCTCTGTTTGAATGTCCACTTTGTATTCTTTGATACTGTGATTTGAGCAACTATTTCCAAGATGATAATATGTAATCTATTAACAGGTGATTTCTTACTGTTATGTTTTTTTTTTTTTTGTAGTTCTGTATTACGTGTACCCTTACACCGCTTTGTTTTGTTTTGTGTTTTTCTCTTTTTCCTCTTAAATAAAATTTAATAAATTAAAAAAAAATCATTTTTATATTCTTATTCAATCTGAAAGGCTGTAATGTGCAATATCACTCTAGGCGCCTCCATGCCTTGATGGCGTAGTTATGATTTTCTCAGGGGTCCTGACTATCCACCAATTGCAGACCATCTGACACAGCTGGCTTTAACCAGACAGGAAGCTGTGGTAGAAATGCCACCTTTTGAGTGTTTGAGTTCTAATGAAAATGTATGCTTGTGCGTGCGTGCATGTGTGTGTGTGTGTGTGTGTGTGTGTGTGTCTGTGTGTCTGTGCATCTGTGTGTGTCTGTGTGTGGTGCCAGGGATGGAATTCAGAGCCTTACATATGGTAAGCAAATGCTCTACTACTGAACCACAAACCTACCTCACTAGAATCACTCTCTCTTCATTTCAGGCTCTGCTTCTAAGAAACCAACTATAACCTCGCCGCTTTCTCCTCTAGACCAAAATTTCCTCCTCCCCCAGAGAGAAGCTGCCAGCTGACCTAGAAATGCCCTTCAAGTCAAGGACATTCTGTAAGTACCCTTGGCTTGCACAGGATATTCTCATGGCCAGGCCTCTCCTCCCTGCCCATTTCCTTTACACTTCAGAATTGACAACGTTAGGGATTTTTGTGTGAAAAGGATGGATGAGGACACGTCATGTTTTCACAAGCCTGCCTTTCCATTGGATGTGACTCAGTAGCAGAATTCACTGTATTTTGATCATACCTCAGAAAGAACTAATGAGAGAAGTCTTCCAGAACTGCTTCAGAATGTGGCAAAAATGATGGGATGAGCATGTCCAAAGTGAGGGAGAAGAGTTTATGGAGAATTCATAGCAATGTGTCTTTTAATGTAATAGATTTTTATAAACATACACTGTATGTTTTTAATCAATCCTTGTATATATCAAACGCCATCTATTCTTGAAAAGGAAATTCTGACACTCTACAACATGGATGAACCCCACAGACATTACTGTCAGTGAACAATTGTCTGAGGTACCTGAAATAGTCAAGTTCATAGACAAGAAGAATTCCATGGTCACTAGAACCAGGTAGGAGAAAGGAGGAGTTGTTTAATGCTATAGACTTTCAGTTTTGCATGACAAAAGAACCTTGGAGGCTATGGCCACACTATCCTTAACAGCTCTGAACTGTGCATTGAAAAGGGAGTAAGCTTGTGGATTTTATCTTATGTGTATTTTACCACAAAAAAATAAAAATTGGGGGAAAAAAGCTAATTCCCTGGAATTTGAGGTCCTGCATAAGTTGGCCTGGACAGTGTGGTAGGAAGAATTCAGGGGTGTCCTCACCCTTCTGCACCAACCCCTCTCCTCTGCAGGTGGCAATTGCCATGGCGCAGATGCTGCTCAGGAAGAAAAGAGAAGGGGTTGGTGCTCAGCAGGCCCATCCCACAGGAAGCCCTGAAGCTGTTTCTTCACTTTGTTTTCTCTTTATCTTTTAGATTTTTTTTTAATTTTAAAGAGAAAAAATCAGAAAATAATGGTACAAAATTTCAAAATAAAATTGTTCACTTTGCTTTTTATCTACTATTCTGTTCCCCATGAGGACTCTCCTCTCCTCTTTCATCCCAGTTGTCTCTAGAACCTTCCAGTTCCCTCTTCTTCCATGTAGATACCATCTTAATCAAGGTTCAGAAAACTGTTCTTTTGGATCTGTGACCCCTTTCATAGAAGTGTAGACATACACAACCTGAGCATAGTGCCTGGCCTCAGTCGTGGGCCAGGGTCCCTGGAACAAGGGCCAATACCTAGCCTGGACATCCATGTGACAGTGTCTATGGTCAGTGTCCCCCCCCCACCAGTTCCTGGTCTCTCCTGTCCTCTCCTACCCCCACTAGACTCATCTCCTCCTCCAAGCCTACTCTGACTTCTCCTTTCTCGACCGCCATCACATTCACCTTGTGCCTCCAGGGCCAGCATCCAGCACTCGATACCTTTGGGCAGCTTGTGTTTCCTCCCTCAGCTCACTTTCCACACCTCCAAAATGGAAATAGTGACAGTGCCAATCACAGAAGCTTGCTAAGTGCTTAAAGTAGCACTAACACAGAAAGGAATGGGAAAGATGGATTTTCCTGCCCTTACCTATGCAACCCAACTAGTCAGGGCTGTGGCTTTGATCTTGGTATAGCAAGCCCTCGGAAAAGCAAACCAATTTGTAAAAAGCTAAAGGAAACCTGTGTTTACTGCTGTGTGCTTTCCTCTTTGGTGACATTCGGTGGAGGGCGGTGTTGCCCCTCAGACAGAGGCAGGCTCCATCTGCACCCCAAGTCACTCAATGGGCGCCTGTCTCCTTCCTCCCAATTTGATCTTCATTCCAAGTCCCCTCCTGCTATTTCATGAAATGTGTGGCCTCTGAAATGCTGCATTTCAGTTGATATTTGCATGCTGGTATATGAGCCTGTTTATAGCTAAGAATAATTTAACAAGGATTCCAGGCTGCCAGCCTCCCCTTTCAGATGGAAGAGCAAACAGGCGGCTCATCCTCAGCTGTGATGTCTTTAACGTGCAGCTGCCACTTCCCCCTTTAATTGGGCAACTGGTCTTGGGAGCAGATATCCTCCCTCCGTGCTCCTCCGGAATTCAGCACCATGATGCCTCTAGCAGCCTTTGAATACTTTCCCCTTTTATCTTATGAAGACAAGGCTCCCAAAATTATCTGTGTGAACTTAGGCAGGATTGGGAAGCCTGAGAGAGGAGGCTGCGCTCGCTCATTTCTGTGACTGCTTCTTGCACTCTCACGTAGACCCTCCCAGTGGGCCCACCAGTAAGTACTGAGTGGGAGAGGTTTGGTTGTAATTGGGGTTTTTACAACAGTACAGTCCCTCCTACTGTGTGACTTGTTCCTCTGTGCTTGGGGACACTCTGTCCTCCCAAAGCAGAATTGGACCCGCTTTCCAGCAGTGGCTGGAATCCTACACTGAAAGGCCACTTGGGATCACAGCCGAGGCTTGGTGACTGCCACCAGCACCATTAGTAGCCCAGCTGCTGTGCAAAACCAGGCCTCATGTGGTGAAGGCGAATCGTTCTTTCTCAAGAAAGAAGGCTGTGATAATGAGGCTGGAATCCTGGTTTTCTCTTTTCACTATGGCTCAGGGCCTGTCCTCTTGTGATTTCAGGGAGGGTGCAGCAAATACCTTGGCTTTCTCTCAGGAGCTCATGGAAAATCAGGGGTCTGGGCCAGCCATACATCTGAGCAGCTCTCACTGAGTCAGTGCCTCCAAAGTGAGGCCCATGCTGCAGCTGAGCCGGGCTTCCTGTGGGAGGTCTGGCTTCCTGTGGGAGGTCTCCTGCCTACAGCCAGGTCTGCTGAGGTCTGATGAGGAAGGCAGCGATTGGGAGATCCGCTCTCCAGCCAGTTCACCCAGTAAGTCAGAGACAGCTCCACCCAAGCGAGAATGAACTTGAAACGCATGGGTGGACTTTCAGAGGGGTGACTGCAGAAAAAATTCCTAGATCTGAAACCTCTCAATTATTTGTCCCCATCCAGTTCTGATTACCTCTTTAACTTACAAAGACTGTCTTGTCTATTTGTTTGTTTCTGTTTTGTTTTGTTTTGTTTTCATAGAGTCAGCTGCCCAGGGCTATCCTCTGAATATTGGGTAAGATACTTAATTATGTTAAATTAGGTTTAAATTTCACCTTTGAAAGAAGAAACGAAGCTGGGAATGAGATGTGTATGTAACTTGGGTTGAAGAGAGGTTGGTGAGAAAGATGCAGAATCCCATATCACCATCAAAAGTCCTGTATAGAATCTGTCTGTCCTCCTCCCCCATCCAGCCTATGTACTTCATCTTTGGAGGCAGACTAGGTGCTGTTAAGATCCAACGGACTCTATTTCCAAAACCTGCTCTGCCTTCTGCCTCCTGCCACATCTCTCAATAACTAAATGTCCTCCACTGCCGAGTCTCAGGAGAGTGGCCAGGAGGGGTCTTAAGCCTGGCTTCAGCTTGCTCCCCTTGTGTCCCACATGTTGGATTAACAAGGACATATGGCCTGATCCCGCTGATAAAGCCTCAGGGGTCAGCCTCAGAGGCCAGCCTGGCACCTCTCCTTGGTGGTCCCCATTGTCTCTCCCGCCCAGGGATTACCCAGCCCTGCCTCGAAGGCCATTGTGCCGCAGCCTGCGGTCCTGGTGGGCTGGTGGAAGAGAATCAGCCACACACAGAGAGCAAGGCCTGCCGCAGCTTCCACCAGTCCGAGCTGCCGATGAGGGCCAAAGCCGCCACATATCCACACCCAAAGGACAGGTTTGATTTCCAATGGCCCGAGGGGCAAGTGAGTCACTTGCACTCTGTACCCCTTATTGTTTCTGGCGGCTGCTGTTTTCAGCAATCTGGGACTCCTCCAAAGGGGCACAAGGACACATACTATCTGCCTCCTGGATTGCTTGAGAGAAAAGCTCTTCATGTTCATGAGGCTTCATGGTGTAGCAGGCACATTCACACCAAGGGGTTCCCTTGTGCCACATGGCTCTGGGGCCGGTCTCCTCTTTTACAGACAAGAAAGTCAAAGTCTGCGTGGTCCAAAGGACCACCCAGTTTAGAAATGTACCTCCCAGTTTAGAAATGATGGAACTGGGTCTGATCCTTAGATCTCCTGGTCTGACCCCTGTTACTTCTTGAGCTCTTCCCTATTCTTCTATTAAAAGAAAAGATGAGAAATGAGAAGGAAAAGCAGCCCCCAACGGAGTGAAGGGACTGAGCACAGAACCTGTTCTAGTATCAATGCCCCCTGAGGTTCCGGTCCACTTACAGCACCAGGCCTCTCCCAGGCCCCAAAGTGCCCTCAAGCTGGGCTGCAACGAGGCACATGGGATGAATGTGAAGAGGGTGGAAGAAGCGACTGACTCTATCCAAAGCCAAGAGCATTGGCACAATGGGAAGGTAATACCTGCTCTCCATCGCACTAGAGGATCAAGGCACACAGGAGCCCCCCCATGCTACACCTCTGTTTTAGACCGTTGAGGGAAGAGACACAAAAGGTACAACCTAGGGCTGCCCCACGTGTCCTTACAAGCACTTTCTAGACCACTGTGTGAAGAGATGGAGACCAAACATGCTGTAGTCTCATGGAGGCAAAGAGTCACAGCTCAAAGCTGTCTGCAGGGACAGCTGGAACAGGAAGGCAGTGTGCAGAACACAGTCGAGGTGTACAGAGAAAGAGCTCCACGCGTCACACATAAAGGTTCCCTTCACCTTCTGGCTAAATATGAAGCTGCAGTGATGCCGAGCAAGCATCCCTGAGGGCTGGCTGAGCACAGTGGCTGCGAGCTCCCTGGAGATCGTGGAGTTCACAGAGCGTGGGAGACAGTGCAGTTCTGGGAATTCACCACCTTCCTTTTCTTCCCCAAGTGTCCGAATCCCAAATCTCAGAGAAGTTGATTTGTTGCTGCTGACTGCTCAGCCACCTTCCCAGAAGTCTACTGAACCATTGCAATCCTGCCAGCTGAAGCAGGTCATGTCGCCAAATGTCCAGACATGGCATCAAGATCCTTAGCAGCCATACCTGGAAGGAGGAATTAGTGAGCACCAAGGGAAGTGACTCTGGACCCTTCCTGAGCAATGAACTTCCCAGCAACCAGAATGGTCTATCTGGAACCCAAGAGCACATGTCTCTTACCCATAGACACACAAGGAACTAGGACTACAGGAGCCTTCTCTGAGAGGAAAATGGAGCCTTAGAAAAAGAGCCGGGATGATGGCAGTGTCGGAATTAACCGGCAAGAACTTGAAAGCAGCTATTACAGATATATTCAGAGGTTTCAAACAACGCATCATAATTGGAAATAAGTGGGGAGTCACAATAAAGAAATGGAAACCATTAAGATATGAAAAGAACATCCAGCTCCACAGCCCATTGGCATTCAGCTGAGCTGCATCCTATCCTGTGTGCACCTTCACTTCATCTCTGCCAGCCCCGAGATTCACCATGGCCTCCCGCCTGCCTTCATCACCACTGCCCCTCCCAAGTTCCAGTGCCACCCTCCCGTCCCAGCCTGTCCTCAGGTGATCATTGTGTCAAAGAGATGAATATGTCTCTCAAGGGTGCCAAGAGTGAGGGAAGAAGATTAAAGAAAGACATTTGTGATTTCCTCCTTCGTGTTGTCACTAGATGAGGTGTAGCCCTGCCAAGCAGCTCACAAATTCCGCCTGTGTGGGTCCCTGTTCTGCTGCTCACAGTCAGTGTGAACAGGCAGGGTGTGTTCAACCAGACACCATGAGGAGCACATCCTCCATTTCAGCAGTGGTGACAGCCACATGGAGGCTGTGTGCAGCAATCAGCTGCTGGCCAGGGACATAGGAAAGCCTGCTGATCACAGTATACGACATGTAATCCATAGCATCTAGTTTAATTAATCTTAGCATCTCCAAAGAATGGTTTCTAACCCTGTTGGCCCACCCTGCCATGTGAACCTTTTAGAGCTTTCACTGATAACAAACACCCATGGTGGCCCATGTGCCATAGGCTCACCTCCACTGGCCTTAGCCCAAAAGTCCTTCTTCCTCTCTTCTTCCCTTCTTTCCTTCCTTTCTCTCTGCCTCCTTCCATCTGTCTCTTCCTTCCTTTCTTTTTTTCTAAGTAAAAGTCTCTTAGTTAAAGGTTTAGGAACCAGCACCCTGAAGGGCATAGTGTTCTTTTGCACAGTAGGCAATTAATACAGTCCGCCCTCCACAGCTGTGGATTCGACCAACCAAGGATCAAATATACTCAGAAGGCACTGTGTCTGCAGAGTGAGCATGGATTTGTTTTTCTTGCCATTGCCCAGTAAGCAATGCAGCATAGCTGTTCATGCCACAAGTGCACTGTGTCAGTGTTGCAAATAATATAGAGGGGCTTCCAGCACACAGGAGGAGGCACCCAGTTTCTACACGGATGCTGCTCCATTTTCTAGAAGAGACCTCAGGTGCAGGTGTCTGCAGAGGGTCCCAGAACTGGTGGCCCCGGGTGCTGAGGGCCAACTTCACGCTGAATAAACCGGCTTCCTTCTCACCTGCTTTGCTTTGCTTTCCTTTCTCCTACTTTCCCTTATTCTCACTTCTGCTCATTCCTTCGGTGTCCCATATCCAATGTTTCTACCACTGCCAGTATTGCCACCCCAACCACATTCTTGCATGCACACACATACACACACACATGCGCACACACACACACAGGCCTGCCCCTCCTCCACAAACCCTCCCACCTGAATCGGAGAGTTGCCCCCCTCTGCTCCTAGCTGCCCTGTCAAGCCCTCATTCCTCAGTGAGCAGACGCATCCTGCAGCGCAGAGCTAGCCCTGAGTATAGCTTGAAGCTCAGCATCCCTTCCCCATGTTGTGTCCCTGGAGGTGGATGAACGCTGGGACTCCTGAGAGACAGTGCAGAAACCCAGGCCACTCAGGAACAGCCCAGGCCTACAGACACAAGACACTGCCACATAGCTCACTGGTCCTGTGCCCACCCCACACCTCTGCGGCCACTCAGAAAGAACACAGGAAGTTATTCCCCTGGCTTTCCCTGGCTCACACAGCCTGGAGGTGGGGACACATCTCACCCACTGTGTCAGGTTAATTTGATGGCTTGAGCTTGGTTATGGTTCTGAGTCCCATCCAAACCCACAGATGATCAAAGCCCATACCTCATGTTGGATGTAAGGTTCTATCTTCTCCCCTGGCCACATCTTCAGGAAAATCACCTGAAAATGATCCCTTCTCTGTCCCCAAACAATAGCACAATGATGCCTGGCAGTATTGAGTCCTGTACTCTGATCCTCGCTCTCCAGCCATGCTGGGCAAGGTTTGCCACTGCCATCAGATCACACAAGCAGGGCTGGTCCAGTTGCCACCACCTTTACTGAGGTTGGAGGATTTGGACCATCTGTTTCCCCAAAGGCCTTAGACTTTTTGTTGTTTTTGTTTTGTTTTGTTTTGTTTTGTTTTGGTACAAAGGATCGAACTCACAACCTTGCACTTTCTGGACAGGCACTTATGCCGCTAAGCTAAATCCCCAGCCCAAGCCTTAGACTTTAAACATCAAAATAAGGAAAGACTGGAACCAAAACAAGGACAGTAGAGTTGGGGCTGCCTGGAAACACCCCATCCCAGCTCTGCTGTCACTGGGCATGCAGCCCTGGCTAAAAGAACACATGGATATCGCTGGCTGGGGCTGTGTCTCTCAGCATTACTTCTGTGACACTTATATTGTCATCATCTTCACCAGTGGGCAACAGCAGGCTCCTCGTGAAACAAAATGATGCTGGTAGAAATGTCCTTAAGTTTGCTTTAGGCCTTTTCTATAATGAAAGAAGAGAAGGTTTTAGGAATTACTAGAAAATCAAGCAATAGAAGGTATCAGGGATATATGAGGGATCACCAAAGGGGTAAAAGCATTCATTTCAGTTTGCCTGTGAAATCAGGTTACTAAGAAAACTGGCGCCAAGCATGCCTCAGCAGGAGAGAGGGACCCTGAGTCCTGCCCATGACGACATACAATGTCCTTGTACACTTGCATTTGTCTGTGAAATTCCTCTGAAAAAATGCAGGCAGTGTCCTGCACTGGATCACCTGGCATTATCAGAGAATACAAGAGCAAAATGACCAGCTCAGAGTGAGTTCAGGCTCCCTGGATGATCCCAGCATAGCTTCGAGGCAGGTGGGAAGTGACCTGTGCCAGATACTGCAGAAGGAGGCTCCAGATGGGAGAGAAAATTAAATTCTCACAGCAACCCTCCAAGGCTAGGATGATTCTCCCCAGTTTACACATAATAAAACTAAACCTGAGGGAGTGAGACCGTTTTCCCAGAACTGAAGTTGGAAACTACAGTTACACAACCAGGTTCAGTTTCTCCTCCTACCATCTCTTGTGATTCCACAGCCAAATTTCCAGTCAGGTGGATGTAAACAGGCACTGGCAACAAGGCTCTTCCAAACTCCAGTGCATCTTTGTCTACCAGTGTGAGTGAGTGTGCTTATGACTGGGCATCACTGGCAGGCAGCTGGAATTCTGGAAAAGGCTGCCAGGGGGATGCCAGGGTGTGGCCAGAGCTGAGTGTTATTGGCTTACAGTCTCCATGGAAATCAGATTCTCTCCCCTACCCGCCTGCAAATGCACCTTGAAGAAGGCCTGGATGTGGGACAAGGCCTGGATGTGGCTGTTCTGAGATGCTGTTGAAGAACAGTCCTGGGTCTGACTTTCTGGAAGGAGCCAACCCCTCAGGCTAACTGGAAGAAAAGTCACCCACACACTGAGCTACATCAGCCACATCCTTGGGGTGTGGACCCAGCCCTGGGTGACAGTACTTGGAGATGGTGCCTCTGGAGGTGATTAGGTTTGTACATGGTGGTTTAGAGAGCTGCTGGTGTCCTGCTAGAGTAAGCCCAGCAGGATCATGAACTCCAGGAAGAATTGATGTTTTATTTTGATTCCAAAAGCAGAGAAAAGCCAATGTTCCAGTTCAAACAGCTCCAGGCAGGAAGAGCTCTGACTCAGGGGAGGACAGCCTTTTTGTTCTAGTCAACTTTCAATGATTGGATGTGGCCCATTCCAGTTAGGGAAAGGACTCACCATGGAGTCTACCACTTAAATATTAATCACACCCCAAACACCCTCAGGGAAACACCCAAAGTGTTTGGCCAAAGAGCTGGGCATCCCCTGGTCCAGCCACATTGGTTCACAGACTGACTTCACGCTGGCTTAACACAAAGCAGTTGGCCTGAGAGGGGCCCCTCCAGCCCTGGCTGTTTCCCAGCACAATGATATCAGCGGGTGAATAAAAGTCATGCGTGCATCCCCAGAGTGTGGCATCTGCACTCCAGGGTCCTCGGTTGTCATCATAAAACAAAGGGAAGGAAAAAGGGGAAGCAGGAGAGGCAATGCTGACGATTTTCAGCCCTGAATTCCACAAATACTCTTACTTGGGATTTGGGGCAAAGCTGGCTTCTCCACATCCGTCTTGATGGGTTTGCAGTGGGCCTGATGTAGGCCAGCCACAAAGAGAGGATTTGTCCTCTGCAGACAAATTTTTGAGAGAGCCCAACCATGGGCCCCACAACTCCCATGGGTCCACTTGGGGCCAAGGACAGCTCTTCCATCTCTTCCGGCCCTCAGCTTGCTGCTCCAGCAGGGGCTTCAGTCAAGCTTTGTGAGTTGCTAAGTGGACTTCACTGACATGCAGGCTGCTTTGAGCTGGTGACACCTCCAGGACAGGGCATAGGCTTTTATGGGTTCCAATCCCCTCCCCTAATCCCCAGTGATGGCCTGGAAATCCTTTAAAGGGGCTTAAGTGCAAATGACCTTGGGGGATGGAATTGTTGGATTTAAGTTCATGATTTAGACCTCTGGAGATGGGGACTTCTCACCCCACTACCTCCTGGCTCTAAACTACCCCAAATTCACTTAAGAACTGTCCCCACTATCATAGTCAGGACTTTCCAGATACATAGATCCCACAGGAGATTAGATAGATAGGCAGAAAGATAAATCATAGACAACTGATAGATGGATACTAGAAAGATGATAGGTGGCTAAATAGATAGATGATCAATAGATAATAGAAATATAAAAGAAAATGATAGATGATTAATAGATGGTTGATAGATAACAGATAGATATAAACAGATGATAAATGATAGGTGATAGATAATAAATGATAGATGATTGACAGATCTATAGACAGATGATTGGTAGATACCAGATAGATGATATATAGGTAAATGATAGATGATAAATGATAAATGATGTAGATACACAGATGATAGATGATTTATAGATAGATAGATAATAGGTAGACAGACACACAGACAGGAGATTCATTATAAATAATTGGCTCATGCCAAAATGGCAGCTGGGAAGCCCCATCACCTGCTGTCTCCACATTGGAGACCTATGGACACCAATACTGAGAGTCGATGGACCAGGAGCACCAGGGCTGGAGAAGGTGATGTGTCAGGTAGTGACTTCATTCACTCTCTGCCCTTTGCTCTGCTCAGGCCCTCCACAGGCAGAGTGGGCCCCACCTTAAGGAGGACTCCAATCTCACCCTCCCAGCCTCACTCAGAGGCAGATACTAGGCATCCTGTGGCAGGGTCGAGTTGACATAAAATTAACTATCACATCTGTCTGACTCACTGTCCTCACCTCTGGGACAAAAATACTCACAACTTAAAAAGAGGAGACGTATATTTTGATCCACATTTAGAATCTTTAATCCTTCTATGTTTGGTCAGCTCCAAGCAGAAGTGGCCTGGATGAAGGGCTTGGTGGAGGAGAGCTGCTCACATCATGGTGGCCAGGAAGCAGAGAGAAAGGAAGAGCTGGGAGGGAGATGCATCTTTCCAGGTCACCTTCCCAGCAATCACCTCTTCAGAGCAGACCTCACCCCCTAACAGTAAGTCAACTGGATACCCCCATAATCCAGTAATTTTCCCTAGAAGCACATATGTCCTGGGGGATATCTACATGTAAACCACAACAATGTCCACTGTAGCTCACCAGTTTCCAAGATGATGATGATTTTCATGGGCCTCATTTTGTTTCTGCTAGAAGGTTACCCACAAGGACCAGCCAAAGGCTTGGCCACAGAAAGGAGGCCTGGCCTTCTAGCTTCTCAGGGGTCACTGTGGGGAGGATGGGTCCCCCTGTTGCTTTTCGCTCTTTTCCTAATGCACTTCTGCTCTGTCTGTCCATGATCCTCTATCCTGCTGGGTGCCTGACCAGTGTAGCAAACACTGCAAGGTCTAGCATTTGCAGTGGGAGAACCATGATGGGCTGGGGCAGGTCCCCTGCATGTTCACAACCTAACCATGACCAAGAGCAATGAGGAGTCACATCTCTCTCATCTTCGTCCTTATCTTCATGGTGACCATGAAGGAATGGCTGTGGCCAGGTAGGATTCAGGAATGCCTATCTCTGGCCCCTGCACCATACTAATCATGCTCCAATGTCATATTCCGCTCGGCAACACTAAAACATAAATGAGTTACAGTAGAGTCTCCCTGAGCAGTTGGCAGCACATGGAGGAACACGCTAAAACAGAGGATAAGGAAAGGCCCAAGCACCAGAAAGTCACTGAAAGAGAGACAGCGGAGGGCGACTTAGTGCACCACAGAACACAGTGTCTCTAACTTCATGTGCACCTGCAGAGAGAAGGACAAACTCACCCCAGGCTTGCATACCCTGTTGTGCAATGGGACCCCCACGGAGAGGATGCCTGTGACTGGGTAAACGTCTCACTGAAGAGCAGTCCTGCCTGAAACCCATGTTACAGGGGCTCCTCAGGACTGGGGGAACAGATGCTTCTGAGTGAGAAGCACAGGGATGCCAGCAGTGTGGGGTTGGAAAGAGCACAGGGGCTCCCAAGATCATCCTGCTTTCCTTCTCTTATGTGGCTGCTGGTCTGAGTCATAGTAAAATCAGCACAATAAATTTTCTCCCCAGAGTTGTAACACAAAGCCACCTCCTACCCTCCAGAGCAAGTACTATTTGGCTGCTTAATTTGGAGGGGAAAGAAAAAGCACATAGTTTTAAAAATATTTTATATCAAAATGTCTTCAAAATGAGAAAGTTCACTAAATCACTATGTCCAACAAATTGTGAATGCAATCAGAAACATTCCAGTTACAGATAGGGAAAGTCTAGGGAGATGGACAGACACAACTTTCTTCTTCAAAGGGCAAACAAGTGACTTGTTTAAAATTTCAGATCTGCAAATGCCAAGCTCCAAAATTTGGATATTTAATGACTAGAAATATTTTGAGTCAAAATGTCATTTCCTAATTAGGTTCTTTGCACCATATCTACCTTCTCATTGAGCCAAAGAAATAGAGATCAAGCTTCTAACTTATGTGTAGAAATGCACTCTAGGAAACAAGGTAGGCAACAGTAAACTTCACAGCAATAGTTGACATTTCCAAGCACTTTCTGTTCATCATCACTCACCTTTGCTCTTTGTAAAACAGCACCTCACCTGGTCCTTGCAACAACCACTATGTGGGAATTGCTTTTATCTCTATCCCAGGCTGGGAACCTAGACCTTCAGGAACTAAATCACATGCCCAGAGCTTTCCAGTCTTGGTGGTGGCAGTGGAAACCATTACTTTGTGATCTGGCTTCAGTCAGGACTCAGCACGGAAGAAGCATCCAGAGCTAGGCATGCAGTGAGCCTTGAGGACCAGGAACCTGTCCAACATGGGTTGGCTCCATCCCTGTCATGTGGAATCATCTAACATCAGAGTCCACTGTTCTACAGCTGGAGCACAGCTGCATCCCTCCCTAGCAAGAGACTCCAAAACAAAAACTGGAATGCATGGAGATTACTTAAAAAGATACTGGGGAAATGGAAATTAGGCAGGGAGAAGAAGGAAGTGATGCAGGATACTGATGAGCAGGTTACTGCTGTGGGCACCTGAGGTTCAGTTGCACTGGTGACATGGGGATGGCCATGTTGCACCGGCTTAAGTGTTGTCCCACCCAATGGTGCTGGGGCTTGGCTGTCCATCCACAGTGCTTTTCTCCCCAGGATTGAGATAACTCAGAAGCATTCATTTCTGGGTACTGTGGGCTTGTCTTTGGCCCTGCCTGACCCCCAGGGCTGTGCACAGAGTGGTGAGGGTGAGGGGATGTATATGGGCACTGACAATGGATGTCCCCTTACAGGTGGCCTTGGCTGCAAATTTAGCAGTCATTTCTCCTTCTCACAGAGGCATGGCTCTGAGAAATTTGCTCTGGCTTGGGCCTAAATTAAGAGCACTAAAAGGAGAATGTTCTTCTTTTCCCTTCTGAGTATTCACTGGTAAAAAGGGAGGATTAGTCCCCCTCTGCCTGGGACAGCATTTGGCACCAAAGAGTCAGCATGCATCCCGAAGACCCCAAAAGGCTGGCTTCCTTTTGCTTCTCCCATGGATGATTCTATACTTAGGAGACACTAGGGCAAAGGGCCCTTAAATGAATGAAAGAAACAGAGGGAGACACAAGGCAGGCAGGGGGACTATTGAATACTTGCATCCCTCACTCTTATAAAAGTATGCAATAAAAACTGGAAATCAATATGGAGAGTAACAAAGTCAAGGACATTTCAGCCTTGGAAATTCAGATGTGAGACATGAAAATTTTTGCAACACTAATTTGATCTGCTATTTTAGCACACAAAATGAAAAGATGAGCTTATTTATGTACCACATCTTATCTAAGTATGTAATGAGGTGTGTGTGTGCATGTGTGTGTCTGCTTGTGACGTATGTGATGTAGAAAGAGTCACACATTTACAAAGAAGAGAGGAGACCTGAACTGTGTCATAGATAGATTGAAAGTTGCAATGCTACCAAAAACATTGTAAACCAATTCGTACTGGAACCAAACTTGAATATTTTTTCTGTTTTAACTGAAATAAAAATTTTCAACAATAAAATATCTGACAGAATTCTTCAGGAAGAAAGTAGGTGGACTCAAAAATACTTTTTACTGTTAATTTAGAATTCTAACTTGGGTGCTATATGACAAAGATACATCCCACAAAATATTATTTGAATGCCAAGTTGCCCAAGCATTTGGGAGGAAAGGTGGTCTTCCAAAGATCTGAGCGTTGTTATTCCTTCTTGAGCACTTTGTCTAGATAAGGTTGATTTCTGTCTTCTGTGACTACAACTTCAAACATGACTCTTCTGAACTTTGTGACCTTATTTTGAAGGAAAGAATTTTAAGAGGCTGGGATAAAATTCAATTAACTGAGATGACAGAAAATAATCTACTAAGCGAATATATCAGGCAATTGGAAGCTTTCATACCTTTCAAAAAGGAAATAACCTATTTCTTGCCTGTTATCTGTTGACACAGGAGTTTATTTCTCTTGAAGCTGTTACAGATCTACCTAATGAGGCCTAAACACTGTTGCCAAGCAATTAGGGTTTTTATTGTGTTCCTGATTTCCTTCATTTCCGGAGTTGCTGATAATCATGTGCTAACACTGTCTCATCTTGGAAAGCGCAGGCATTTGCTTGAGCTGACTGCAAACTGTGGTGGGGTTCCTGGGGGGAGCTCAGGCCCTGGCTGTGGGTAGACGCCTGAGACCTTGGATCTGAACATCTCTGCATGTCTTACAGTCAAGGCTCACCAAGTGGAGTCCAATTCCTTGGTCTGTCTTAGGACTCATTCATAGCCAATGGGGTCCAGCAGAAATGACTTTCATAGCAAAGCACAAAACATCACCTTGTAACACCTGCTCTCACAGAGCTTCAGCCACCATGTGGGCAGCCCAGTGACCCAGTGGCTACCAAGCTGTGGGGAGCCCAAATCATTCTGTGCAGAAGCGGAGAGGGGAGACTTCTGCCCATCCTTAGCAAAGCCAACCGTCCATCTCCTGTGCCTGCTCTAGCCTCAGACCGACAGCGGCCACACACAGAAAACCACCAATAGAGCCCTCCTGAATTCCCCACCTGTAGAAGCCACGAGTGGTGACACTTGTGAATTACAAACCAACTGTATCCCCAGTTAGTGCAGCACATGTGAGGGAAAAGGCGCATCCCAGCACCAAGCAGTCAGACCCTGAGCAGAAGCCCAGCTGTCCTCACTGCAAGAAGAATACTCTAGCAGGCATAAACCAGCCTGTGGAAAGTAGTCTCCAAGACTCCGCTCTGGCCTCTGGGTTAGTCTTTTTCATCTCACCAGTTAAGCTGGGGTCTGGCTCAGCCTGATCTCACAGGGAGCCCTATGGTGTGTCTCATCATAATGCCCCTTGAGGCATATGTGACTCCTGTGATGTAATCATTGGACACAGCTGCCCACAGACAGGCTTGTCACATAGTGAGTGGTATCCCTGGTGGCCAGGGTCAACTCTCCAGGGAAGAGAGAGCTGGAGAGGGTACAGGGCTTGTTACTGGGGGCCTGGGAGGTCTGGGGGCCTGGGGGCCCTGACTCCTACACTAAGCTCCTATAGGGAGCCTCGCCTTACTGGAGCATAGCTCAGCCCCCCACCGTATGTGTGCATGACCAGTTTGCCACCTGAGCCTTCGCAGTGCACTCAATGGAGCTGCCTCGCTTGCTCTATTCTCAAATACTCTGCTGAAGATGCATTAGAATACGTTTCAATTAAGCGACAGCAAAATCAGCACTTAAAACAGAATACACCATTAGGCATTCACAGTAACTAATAGTCCTTAATGAGCCGCAACCTTTCCAAATCCATAAAAACAGGTGTCTAAGTCCCTCGAGCCCCCTGGGGACACTCTTGTTTCACTAGCATCCTAGCAATCTGTCCCACTTCCCAAGCCCTGAGGCTGCTCTGGCAGCACCCCAGCCCCCACTCCCACCCCGACTTTGTGTCTGCCCTGCTCCCACTATCCACTAGGCTCCCTAGTGGACATCCAACAGCTGTCCAGGGACACTCTAGGATGCTTACAGGCGTCTCTATCCTGGTACCTTGAGACACTCCAGGGTCTCTAGGATCTTTCTCTGCTTATCTGCCTTTGGGTACCCCAGAGCAGGTCTGCACTATGTGTAAGCTCGAGGAGAGAGGACCATGGCAGCTTGTGCTCAGAGCTGCAGGCCGAGGACAGAGACCACAGTACATCCTGTGCCACTCTCTTTGCCCTCAGAAGAGGAGCAAGCTGACTTGCTGGCTTCAGGGAGGTGGCGTATGGAGGTGCCCAGGAAGTGCCTGGCTTTTGGAGGAATTTCCTAGATGAGCAGTCTCCCAATTAGTGCCCTCTGCCTCACACCGAGTTTCATGCTGAAAGCGAATTTTAGCATTATTTCTTACTGATGAATGTACCATGATGACCTGCTCAGGGCAACCTTGGAGAGTGCTGGGAAAAGCCTATCTCTGAGCAGATAGCAGATGGGGTGCAGTGACCACCCCAATACCAGTGTGGGCCTCGGGGCAGGGATAACTGTGCTAGAGTCCTGGCTGGCCCTCTTGAGCCACGGCTCTCTTTCCAACACTGTGGAAAGCTACGGTGCATCATAGGTCACCATGAGGTTAAATGAGGAGAGGCCAGTGTCTGGGATACAGGCAGAAATCTAAGCAGACTGCCCAGCGTGAACCCCTAAATGCCTCCCTTCTTCCAGATGTGTAACTAGGGGTAGAAACTCTCTATCTGCCTCCACTGTCTCCAGCGCCCAGATGGGCTCATAGGGACATTTATTTATTTTACAGCAGATTAAGTGAGTTAGCCCCTCTGCCTAGCACACAGCAGGCCTCAGCCACACAAAGCTCTTTACTAATTATCACATAATTATATTGGTCTTAATGTAAATGCTAACTAATACTAGCTATTTATTATGAGGACAGGACAAAGCTGTCGGAATGATACGAATCAATGCACTGAAATGCATCGAACACTTCTTAAAGGAGTGTTCACTTTAGTATACTATAAAATATTAGTTTTTATATTTTGGGCCCACATTTGAAATACTGCAAGGCTCCATGAAATAAAAATTAAGCTAGAGCTGTAACTGCACCCTGTCTGTGCTGTTGCTGCATCGCTGGGCACTGAAGCCCCTACCTCCCCAGGTTAAGAGTCCCATGGGCTCTGAGGCACAGCCTTCACCCCAGCCTGGAGAAGAAAAGCCCTGAAGGTGGCAGAGGGAGGCATTGTGAATGGCAGCTGTTGCAGAGGTGACTTTCCATCACTTCCGCCCCCATGAGTGTGGCTGGCTCTTTTACCTCCATCAGCAGGGAGTCCCTGGAGTAGAAAGATCTAGGAGAACACTACCCCAATGTTGGTGCCCTGCATGGGGACCCACTTCGCAAGCCACCTACTGGAGTCTTGGGCATGGATTCTCAGCACTCAGCAGGCTGAGGCAGGAGGATTGCTGTGAGTTTGAGACCAATTGGGACTACAAAGTGAGTTCAAGGTCAACCTGAACTGCATAGTGAGATCCTGTACCAAAGATACAAGAAAGAGAGAGACAGACAGACAGACAGAGACAGAGAGAATGGAGTGCTATGTGCGAAAGCAAAAACCTGGAAACCATACAATGAGTCAGGGAAAACACAATTGATACACTAATAAAGAACAAGATTACAGAAATCAAAATATACATCCATATATAGGTAGTGCCAAAGCAGGTTATAGAATCACATGGATAGCATGGGTCCCTTGCTTTATGTTGTGCGTTTATTTATCATTTTATTTGTTTACACTCAGTGTCTTAGAATGTAGGGTCCCTTCTCCCCATCCACCCAGATCAGCCTGAGATAAGGGCCCCTGTGGGCAGATAATGCTGGGAAGACCTCACAGGAATGAGAAAGGTGGCTGAGGAAGGAGAAAACCCAGATGGAGGGAAAACCAAGCCAGTACCAGCCCTGAGCCAAGCACCACTGTGAATACCTGAGTCCACACTGCTTGAAGCTGTGTGGACCCAGAAAGAGAAATGTGTCAGTCCATTCCTGTTGCTAAAACAAAATCGCTAGACTGGATAATTTGCAAAGAACAGGAGAATGCTGCTCTCGGTCCTGCAGGTTGGGAAGCACAAGATCAAGGCAATGGCAAAAGGGGACAGATACTCTGTTCTTGACGGGGAAGAGCAGGAGAGCAAACCCGGCGGCTTGCTGTTGAAGTCTCTTTTATAAACGCCTTCATTAGGGCTCTGCCCTGGTTACCTAATCACCTCCTGAGCCCACCTTCCTGTCCTCACATGGATGATAAAGTCTCAACAGATGGGTTTGGGTCATCCAGATTATGGCAAGGAGAGGGCACTTTGTCCACGGGGTCCAGACCCCATCAGTAGTTACCCAATTCCAGTGCCACAGTGGCCACAGGCACTGCACTCTATGGGAACAGAGAGCAATGGTGCAGGGGCTAGGAGGGGTCCTGGCTGCATGATTGGGAGCCACAGCAGATGCTGGAGTGAACTGGTGGGCTACAAAGATATGAGGTGGGCCCAGGAGGTGTGCAGCCTTCACAGAGGTGTCAGAAAGGGTGTTTTCCAAGCTGCTGGTGGCAGTCTCCCATGGAAAGTGAAACTTTATTGTCTTCCTTAAGTGTTCCTGTTTTTTTTTTTTTTTACAACTATGCAAAATTTTTTTTGCAAAACTAACTATAAAGCTTTATCAAAAGGAGAAATCATCTTGCTTCATTCCCTCGGTCTCCAGATAGCACAAGGGCTTGATCCAGTGCTCAGGGGCTCTGAGCTGCCTGTCATCAGTGACCTATAAGCCCCGGGGTTATAAAGGGTGTGACTTACAGGGCTGAGTCAGAGCAGATGATGGTGATGCGCAGCCTCACGGGGGGCAAAGGGGAACATTAAGTTGTACATTAAGTGGAATCATGTATGTGGTCTTCTGTACCTGGTTTCTTTCCTCAGCCTATTTTCAAGGTTCATCCTGCTGTGATATTTCATGGCCATTGTGTGGAGCTAGCACATTTTCTTTAGCCATTTGTCAGTTGATGGGCATTTGGATTATTTCCATTTCTGGCTAAGAGTAATGTTAGATTCACATTTCCCTGGTAACTAGCGATGTAAAGTTTCTTGTCACTTATTGATAATTGCTGTATTTAGAAAAATGTCTATGTAGACCCTTTGTCCACTTTTTAATTGGATTATTTTTATTGTGAAACTGCATGACTTCTTTGAATATGCTAGATTTAAGCTCTTAATCATATGTGTATGTTAATACATGTTATTTATTTTAGTAACATGAATATGAGTTCATACAAGTCAATTTATTCAAAACCACACTCTTGACCTGAATCAGAGCTGCCTTTATATTGTAGAGGTGAGAAGTGCCCTGAATCCCACCAGGTTTTTTATGACTTTTTTGGGTAAGTTCTTGAAAGTGGCTGCTATGGATTGGGTATAGTTTGTGTCACACATGGCTTCATGTGCTGAAATTTGATCCCAATTTGAGGGGTTAGGAGGGTGGAAACAATCTAATCATGATGTTGAAAGGCAAGGCCACTGGGAAGAAGCTAGTATTAGAAGAGGTCATTAGGGTGAAGCTCCCTTGATTGAGATCTAAAAGGAAGAAGAATCAAGAAACATAAGTGTGCAGGTGCATGTGCCCTGTCTGCTGCCCTGTGATGTCTCATGTCACTTAGGAATTCTGCCATCTCCACATCAGCATGCTAGACTTTGAACTCCAGAACTGTGAGCTAAGAGAAATCTCCTTCTTTATAAAGCAGCCTGCTTCTGCTGTTTTATTATAGTAACAGAAAATAGACAAAGACAGTGATGAACTCCAAGAGGCAGAATGCTACAGGAAAATGGCCTCAAGTCACTTTGGGAGCCTACTCTTGGTAGTATTTGACATCTTCCTCAAGGAGGCAGGAGGATCCTGCAGTTAGCAACCCAGTGGGTGATTCTTCACTGGTCAGGACTGCAAGACTTGGAAAACCTGCAAGACGGTCAGAAAAGTCACCACTATGAGGAAATAAGTAGTGTCTCCTCTGGATGAACCAATTAGCACAACCAAAAAGTTCCCCTTTGTCTGCTGACCCAGTCTCATACCTTGGTTCAGAGTTTGCTGGCAGAATCAGCAGAGACTGAGGACTGTGTCACTGTCAACTAGAGACAAGGGCTATGCTGGAAAGAGCCAAAAGCTCTGGAGTGGATGGTACAGAAGGCTGGCTTCCCTGCCTCCTGGCTGCTCGGTGTGCATTTGCCCCTAAAGCAGAGCCTGAGATGAGATTCATGCTTAGTTGATTTGCCTGGGATCTGACCTCAGGAATCCTGCAAGTGTTGAAGATAGGGCAGAAGGGACCCCGTGTGCCCAGGACACAGGCATCTGTGGTGAGCACCTGGAGCCCTGTCCTCCATGACTCTCTGAAAGGCTCCTGGGCACTGTCCTTCCAAAAGACAAGGACCCTGGGCATTTTCCCTGCAGTTCCCACTCCTTGTAGATTAGGGGAGGGATTACTCCTGGGGTGTTAACTTGATGGCATCTAGTTTTCCCCACAAATTAGGAATGCAACACCCTTGGCCATAGAAAGGCAGAAAGCTTCCTGGGCACAGAAATGGGTGAGCAGGGGCAGCATCTTGACAGCATCTGCTACATTCCCTGAATCAGAATGAGAATTTTCCCTACTCATCCTGGGCCCAGTGATTAAGCCATTCAGATGAAACAGGGCAGCCAGTGGGACCCTGATCATAACATGTGTCCTCTCCTCTGTCACCTTGGAGGGTAGAGGAGGGATGGAGCAGTGGGGAAACATTGATGAGGAAATGTAAATGACCCTGGCCCGGCACAGGTAAATAGTGCCAGACTGAATTGCTTGTTCCCCAATAGGGCAGGGACTTCTTTTGAAAGTTAATCTTAGCATGTTGCAATGGCCCCTGGGTCACCCCAAGAAGAATATTATTTGTTCAGAGTGTTGCAGGCTTGATAAAATCTTCATGTATCTCTTTCCTTTCAAAGACCAGGTCCAATGATCAGGCCAAGATGTTTGAAAAATAAGTCCTGTATGCCAGCTGGGACAAACAAAGGAGTTGCTGGCAGCGCTGGGGTCCTGAAACACTGACTCTAGCAGGAAGGGTCAACACATTTGTTCCCAAGTTCCACAACACTCCTGCATCCTTGAAGATATGACACTGAAAAGATCAGGCCCCCTTGTTATCAGTTCATTCAGTTTTTGGAGTAGCAGTAGCTTGCGTGCCACACGGGTGTTCCTCAGTGTATAAGGGACAAGTTTCAGGACCCTCTTGGATACCAAAGTCCATACATGCTGAATCCTCTATATAGTAGGGAGCAGTACTTGCATGTAACCTGCCCACTCTTTCTGTATGTTTTACCATGTCTAGATTGTTGGTCACACACAATGAAGTGTGGGTGCTGTGTAATGCAGTATAGTTGTTATACTGTATTGTTTGGGGGGAGAATGCAAGAAAAAGTCTGTCATCAGTGTATAGAGGCATTTTTGTTAAATGGATGACTGTGGTGCCTGGAGGACTGTGGATTTCTCAGCAAGCAGGCCCGCATCACCAGTTCCAGAGGACCCATGGCCTGCGGTAAGTGCCCAGTGCACTCTGCCCCAAGCCCAGACTGTTCAGGACCCTCGAGCCTTCCAGGTGCAGTGAAGTGGCTAAGTGGGCCCCAGGCGCCTACATCCCCCTCCCCATTCCGGCTGCACTCAGAGAACTGTGGAGTTTCGAGCAAGCAGGCAGGCGCACAGTGTCCGTGGAGCCCAGCTTATCTCGGCCACTGGTTCTAGAGGCCCAGCAGCCTGGGGAAACTGGGTGCCAGAGTCCCAGGAGATGCAAACATAGAAGTGGATTTCCAACAGACCCTGAGGAAGCTTTCGAATAATACTTGAAACACAGAAATATAGGAAAATGACAAAACAAAAGACCAAATTACAACCTCAAACCTCCAGCCCATCTCAAGAAACTCTAGGAGCGGTGTACATAGAAGAAAATATATGCCATACACCTCAAATATCGGACATACTAGCTACTGAAATAAACAAGCAACTCCAGGAAGCTTTAAAGGAATTCAAACTAGAAATAATCTCCCAGGTAAAAGAAGAAATGATAAAAGAAATGACAGAGATGCTGAATATATCTAAGGAAAACACAGTTAAAAAATTGGAAGAACTAAAAAAAGATAGAATCCCTAGATAAGCAATATAAGAAACAAACAGAATACATAAAGCAGATGCACAGAGATATACAGAAACCAAAAACTCCACTGAAAGCTGTAAAAACTGCCTCAATGAAAGTGAAGATAGACTTTCAGATCTTGAAGACAGGATTGCAGCTAGTGAACAGGAAAGGAAAGATCTTTTAAAAATAACAGGGAGGGGGCTGGAGATTTAGCTCAGCGGCATAAGTGCCTGCCTTGCAAGCAAGCAGTTGTGAGTTCAATCCCTAGTACCGATAAAAAGGAAAAAGACAAAAAAAAAAAAAAAAAAAAAAACAAGGAATCAGGAAATAACAATTCAACAACTGCAAGATGATGCGAAGAAAAACAACCTAAGATTGATAAGGATTAATGAAAAAGAAGGGGACAACATAAAGGATGTTAAGAGGATATTTAGAGAAGTAATAGCCGAAAATTTCCCAAGCATGAGATCAGAAACCGACATTAGGTTCAGTGAAGCCTATAGAACTCCAAATAGTCATAACCAAAATAAAACTACACCCAGACATATAATCCAACACAAGAATAGATTATTAAAAGCTGTCAGAGAGAAAAGACTGATCACTTATAAAGGAAACCCTATCAGAATCACAGCAGACTTCTCAGCACAAACAATAAAGTCAAGAAGAGCATGGAGTGAAGTATTCCAGATCCTAAAGCAAAATGATTTCCAACCTAGACTGATGTACCCTGCAAAACTATCATTCAAAATCGATGGTGAAATATGATACTTCCATGACAAAGAACAGCTGAAGAACTTCATGAACACCAAGCCAACCCTGCAAAAAATATTGAGAGACAGTTTAGATACACAAAGGAAAAAACCACTAAGCAAAGCAGATAATTAAACAGAACAGAAAGATAATGATGCAACAGCAGAGAGATAACATGTCAACAATAAACCAACATATAACAGTTATAACCATTAATGTAAATGGTCTCAATGCACCAATCAAAAGAAACTAGCAGAATGGATCAAGAAACAAAATCCAACCATGTGCTGTTTACAGGAAACCCATCTAACCCAGAAGGATACTCACAGACTGAAAGTCAAAGGATGGAAAACAATATTTCATGGAACAGGAATCAAAAAAAAAAAAAAAAAAAAGCAGGAGTAGCCATTCTGATTGCAGACAACATGAACTTTAAACCAACAACGATCATAAAGGACAAAGAAGGTCACTACATACTTGTTAGGGGAAAACTCCAAGAGGAAGATATAACTATCTTAAATATATATGCACCAAACTCCAGAGCACCCAGTTATATAAAACAACTATTAACAGAAATGAAAACTCAAATTATCAGTAACACAATTGTAACAGGAGACCTTAACACACCATTGACACCAAGGGACAGATCAACCAGACAGAAAATGAGCAAAGAAATAACAGAACTGAATCACACCTGTGAACAAATGGACTTGATAGACATATACAGAATGTTCCACCCAACAACATCAGAATACACATTCTTCTCAGCAGTACATAGGTCATTCTCTAAAATAGACCATACTTTTGCTCACAGAACATATTTAAACAAATGCAAAAGAGTTGAAATCATCCCTTGCATGTTATCAGATCATAGCGCTCTGAAATTAGAAATTAATGATAAAAGATACTGCAAAAATCCCACAAACACATGGAAACTGAATAACACACTATTGAGTAATCAGTGGGTCATGCAGGAAACTAAATAAGAAATTAAACAATACCTACAAGAAAATGAAAATACAGATACAACTTACCGGAATGTGTGGGATGCAATGAAAGCCGTCCTCAGAGGAAAATTTATTGCACTGAATTCCCACATCAGGAAAACAGAATAAATACAAATAACTAACTTGATTCTACACCTCAAAAGGCTAGAAAAAGAAGAACAAGTCAAGCCCAAATCCAAAAGCAGAGAGAAAATTATAAGAATCAGAGCAGAAATTAATGCAATAGAGACAAAGAAAACAATCCAAAGAATTAATGAATCAAAGAGTTGGTTCTTTGAAAGAATAAATAAAATTTATAAACCCCTAGCCAACCTTATGAAAAAAGGGAAGAAAAAGCTCAAATTCATGCAATAAAAAATGAAAAAGGTGAAATCACTACAGACTTCATAGAAATACAGAAGATCTTCAACAACTATTTTGAAAACCTCTACTCTCAAAGGTTTGATAACACGGAAGAAACAGACAGATTCCTAGAAACATATGAAGTACCAAAGCTAGATCAAGAGGATGTAAAACTGCTGAATAACTCAATCCCTATTAATGAAATTGAAAATGTAATTAAGTCCTTACCTACAAAGAAGAGCCCTGGCCCAGACGGATTCACTGCAGAATTCTACAAGAAATACAAAGAAGACCTAATGCTGACACTCCTCAAACTATTCAATGAAATTGAAAGGGAAGTAATCCTTCCTAAATCATTCCTGGAAGCAAATATTACTCTAGTACCAAAACCTGAGAAAGACCCAACTAAAAAAGAGAACTATAGACCGATCTCCCTAATGAACACAGATGCAAAAATCCTCAATAAAATATTGGCAAATAGGATGCAGCAAATCATCAAGAAGATTATACACCATGACCAAGTGGGATTCATCCCAGGCATGCAGGTATGGTTCAACATACGTAAATCAATAAATGTAATCCACCATGTCAATAAAGCCAAAAATAAGAATCACATGATCATTTCTATAGAAGCAGAAAAAGCTTTCCATAAGGTCCAACATTCATTCATGATAAGAACTTTACAGAAAATTGGAATAGATGGTCTTTACCTCAATATAATAAAGGCCATCTACAACAAACCAACAGCCAGTATCATACTAAATGGCCCAAAATTGAAGGCCATTACTGTAAAATCAGGCACAAGACAAGGATGTCCTTTATCACCACTTCTATTTAATATAGTACTGGAAATACTAGCCAGAGCAATTAGACAAGAGAGAGAAATAAAAGGGGTAAAGATAGGAAAAAAAGAAGTTAAATTATTATTGTTTGCAGATGACATGATACTCTACATAGAAGACCCCCTAAACTCCATTGAAAGACTCTTAGATATAATAAATAAATTCAGTAATGTAGCTGGATACAAAATCAATACTCAGAAATCAATAGCATTCCTATACACTAACAACAAAATCACAGAGCGAGAAATAAGAGAAGCCATACCCTTCACACTAGCAACCAAAAAATGAAATATTTAGGAATTACTCTTACGAAAGAAGCAAAAGACCCATACAGGGAAAATTATGATACACTGAAAAAAGAAATTGAAGATGATCTCAGAAAATGGATATACATCCACTGATCATGGATAGGAAGAATAAACATTGTGAAAATGGCCATTCTCCCAAAACTCTTACACAGATTCAATGCAATCCCAATAAAAATACCATCAACATACCTCACAGATCTAGAGAAATCACTCCTAAAATTCATCTGGAGTGAGAAGAGATCTAGAATAGCAAAGACAGTTCTAAGCAACAAAGGCAAGGCAGGAGGCATCACAATCCCTGACTTGAAGTTATACTACAAAGCAGCCATAGTAAAATCAAAATGGTACTGGAATCAAAACAGAGCCGAAGATTAATGGAATAGATTAGAAGATACAACCACAACTACAAACACACTCAACCACCTTATCTTTGATAAAGGAGCCAAACAGGTTCACTGGAAGAACGACAGTCTCTTTAATAAATGGTGTTGGAAAAACTGGCTCTCCATTTGCCGAAAACTAAAACTAGACCCATGCCTATCACCATGTACTAAATTAAAATCTAAATGGGTCAAAGATCTGAATATTAAAACAGAAACGCTAAATCTATTGGAAGACAAATTGGGTAGAAACCTTGAAGACATAGGGATAGGTAGAGAATTCATGAACAGGACTCAAACCTCACAGGAAACATTTCCCAGAATCAATAACTGGGACCACCTCTTATTAAAAAGTTTCTGCGTATCAAAAAAATCTCCAGCATAGTGAAACGAAAACCCACAAACTGGGAAAAGATCTCAGTGAACTCCCCCTCATACAAGGGATTTTTGTCTAAAACATACAAAGAATTAAAAAAACTCAGACCCCCGAAATTCAAAGATCCAATCCAAAAAGGGGCATCTGAGATGAATACACACCTCTCAGATGAAGAAATACAGATGGCAAATAAATACATGAAAAAATGTTCATCATCATTGGTCATCAGAAAAATGCAAATTAAAACCACACTGAGATTCCATCTCACTCCTGAAAGAATGGCTAGGATCAAGAAAATCAACAACAACAAGTGCTGGAGAGGCTGTGGGGAAAAAGGAACTCTCCTACACTGTTGGTGGGAGTGCAGACTGGTGCAGCCTTTGTGGAGGTCAGTCTGGAGATTCTCAAAAATCTGGGATTGGAAATCCCATTTGTTACAGCTATTCTACTTCTAGGCATATTCTCAGAAGAACTGAAAGCATCATCCACAGTGTTATATGTGCACCTATATTTATAGCAGCACAATTTGTAATCGTCAGATCTTGGAAACAACCCAAGTGTCCATCAACTGAGGAATGGATAAAAAAGTTGTGGTATTTCTATACAATGGAGTATTTACTCAGCTATAAAAAAGGATCACATTGAGATATTTATCAATAAATGGGCGCAGTTTGAGACCATACTCATAAGTGAAATAAATCAATCTCGCATGTGTGAATACCGAATAGTTTCCCTAATGTAAGTAATGATTCAAATATATAAAAGTATGTGGTAATCATGATTCTCCATTATGTGGCCTTGAAGCCTTATACAGTTTTCATTTATTAATTGGAATGGCTTTATTCTGGGCTGCTTGATATTATTGCCTGTGAGGAAATGAACAGCTATTTTGAAGAAAATAAGTCATCATAATAGCTAGTGCTGATTTACTATCATCTTGTTTTGAAGCCCCACCAAACTATGGATCTTCTGTCTCCATTGGTTTTATCATGATGTATCTTGCTGGATTTTATTATATGTGATAGTATAAACAAATATTGTTATAGGCAAAGCGATAATATAGAAACCATTGTTCGTTTTCTGTTAGCTGGTTCTAAATACCCTACAATGGTTTCATCCACTTGAATGGTTTTACACTGACTTGATATGTTTGAAGCTATAGTATATGAAGTTATATTCAAATATTTCAAGGAAAAAGACACTATGGTAACTACTATTAAGTCGGGTTATTTGGTGGTGAAGCACTAGGTTGCTGAAACTTTCATGCTTTGACCTGTATTGTTATGTTTGCTATGTCCTCTTTTATCTCAATCTCTTCCTTATTCATAAAAAAATATTTAGTTATGTTTTATGATTTTTTTAATAAGGGGGAAAATCAAAAAATTAGCAGGATATATTATAGTAACTTTTTTGATTTCTTACTAACTTGATTTGAAGTCCTGTAATACTCCCACTATCTTGTTTTGACTGATTAGACTCTGTTCCGTCCTGTATGATAGTATCATGTTTGGGGGTATAGGCAACTACTTTGAAGGCAATAAGATTCACTAAGATGCCCATTCTGGTTTGACTATTGTCTCCTTGGGAAGTCTTGTAATGTTTACAACTTTTAAGTTTTATTGGTCTTGTTCTCTACTGTTTTGTTCAACTTTATAATACCTAATGAGATAGACAATTCTTTTTAAGGAAATGAGACATTATGGTAATCATTGTTGATAACCTCGTACTCTGTTCTTACATCATGTACTATGTCTATCCTTGGTCTTGACTGACAGCTTTGTTTTGCCATATTTGACTTTATTCTCTTCCAAAAAAAAGTAATAAGAACTAAGGAGTAATAAAACTCAAAATGTGTAAATTTTGTTGTAAAAAGGAGAGGGAAAGAAAGTGTTTTAAGGGATACAACTGCAAGTGTGTTTAGGGGTGTTAAATAGCTGACCATATTAATGTTTTTGGTTGGATCATTGAACACAACTGTTTGCAGTCTCACTGTTTGAATGTCCACTTTGTATGCTTTGATACTGTGACTTAAGCAACTATCTCTAAGATGATAATGTGTAATCTATTAACTGGTGATTTCTTACTGTTTTTTTTGTTGTTGTTGTTTTTTGGGTTTTTTTTTTGTTTTTTTTTTTTTTTTGTAGTTCTGTATTACTTGTAACCTTACACCGCTTTATTTTGTTTTTTTTTTTCCTTTTAAATAAAATTTTAAAAACTAAAATAAAATAAATGGATGACTACATCAGTATAAACCAACAGAGGGAAAATCTCCCTAGGGATCCTCAAAATTCTAAACGAATAGTTGCTACAACAGGAGAGTTGTAAACTGGAGCCTTGTGATTCTACAGGGATTTTTCACACAGAATCTCCCGCAGAAAGCAAGGAGAATTTAAGAAACAAGAACATGTGTATTCTACAAAGCAATTGGAAGTTTTTTCTCAGTTTGAAAGGAGCCCCTTCAAAACCTTCACCATCCCTGAAACTTCAGTGATTCCCAATCAGAGAAGCTAGTTCAGTGTAAGAGAAAATCCTGCAGTGTGACTGGGTTCTATAGCCTCTTGGGGGTAGGCGGAAACCTCCAGGAATGACTCAATGACACTGAACTTCAAAGTGAGGAAAGGAAAAGAAACTGAGCCCACCTGTGAAAATGTTAGAGGTACTTTTTGCAAATATGTCTCATAAACACATTCAAAAGTTCATTTAAAATCTTAAATGACTACCCTGAGAAAAATACTCCTGATTCTCAAGATTTAACCACTTTCTTCTGTCTGTGAGTTTAATAAATGTCTCAAAGCTGACATTTAATTTTTCCAGGATATAAAGACCGTGCTTTGGCTAGTGGTTTAATTACCTATTTGGAAATTGTAAAGCAGTGAACAGAAGCCTGCCTTGAGACAACATTAAGTAAAATTCAGATAGAAAGGCAGACATTATCATTTTCAAGGTCACACAAACCTTTTTGTAGGTTGAGAAACAGTTTCAAAGGATGCCTATAAAAGAAACGAGAAAAGACAAGTTATATAGACAGATGTCTGTGTGTTTGTCTTCCAGAGCAAATCTATTAACACTTTCATCCATACATTCATTCATTCACTCAACAAAGATTCCCATAAAACTCTCCCAGACACCAGTGGATTCTCATGACAGAACTGTGTAAAGACAGTGGCTCCCACCCTTCGAAGTTACCAATATGGACACAGGTGATAGGTGAAGTATCACACATAGTACCTGGGTGCCCATCATTTTAAAAAGTATTAGTTTAAAGCCAGAACAATGTTAATCAGGAGAATCTAAAGCAAAAACATTGAGGCTGGGTTTGAAGGAGGAATAAACTTGTACGTTTCTGGTTTTGAAAGCAATCCCTGGCCTCATACCACACCTCCAAGTGAACAAGGAAACATCTAGCTTCTTACATCTGTGAGGTAAGTAATGACACCCAAAGCACATGGCTGCTGTGGGCATAGGTACAAAGAGCTTAGCCTGGTGGCACCCTTGATGATACTCAGCAGACACGACCTGCTTTTCCTTATTGAGGAACTCACATGACAGCACTTGGCACTAGTAAGCAGTCTGTAAATACTGGTGTTCTTCTGTGACTACACAGGTGCACAGGTATACACACACACATGTGCACATGCACGCACGCACTCAAATCCTGGCTTAAATATGGGATGCACACAATACACTGGATAAGAAAGAAGATGAAAGAGTCAGCGAAAGCTTCCTCAGCACCTGGTCACCAGGAAGCAAGGATCTGAGCAGGAATCCACAGTGTCCTGTCTTCACTTTTGTCACATCATCAAGACAGTGCAGTGACTATGTAAGCAGAGTTGAACCACCCTGATCTATTTATACTGTTTGCTGGGTGCTGGGTCCACAAGAAGATTTCCTTTTATGATGATCTCTCTGATTTTCCATACCCCGTGTCTTTCTCTGATTACTCTCTAATTTCAATGGAGCACATCCTCCAGTACTTTTTTGAGAAAGGTTGTGACTGGTAGATTTCCTCTGTTGATATGTCTTCATTCATACTCACTTGATAGTTTCACTGTTAGAGTTTTAAGTCAGCAATCACTTTTCTTTGAAGTTTCAAAAGCATTGCCAGGCATGGTGGTGCATGCCTGTCTTCTCAGAACGCTGAGAGGCTGAGGCAGGAGGACCACACGTTGAAGCCCAACCTAAGAAACTTAGCAACTCAGCAAAACCTTGTCTCAAAATTTAAAAAGTAAAACAGAAAAAAACTGGAAATGTAAGTCAGTGTGAAGGCCCTAGTCTCTAACTGCAGTACCACAAAAATAAAACTTTCAAAGCATTACACCACCATCATCTTGATTCCGATGTCTGCTCCTGAAGTCATTCTGATTCCCAGGCATTTTTTTTAGCAGAATTTTTTTTTATTTAAAGAGAAAGAAACAAAAAGATACCTGGAGATAAAAAAGGGTAGAAATAATACAGAATTACAGAAAAATAAATGGTAAGAAATCGCCAGTTGATAAGTTACATATTGTTATCTTAGAAATAGCTGTTCAGGTTACAAAATTAAAGTATGTAAAATGACATTCAAATAGTGACACTTCTGCCAACAGTTCTGCTCACTGATCCAATAAAAACTCAGTAATGTGGTTATCAGTCCTACACACTTGTTTTATATCTTAAAGAGGGTAAGATTAAACATATCAAAACAGAACAAAACAGTTTTAAAAAAACGATTTAAAGAAATAAAGATTTCAAAGCAAGTCCACTGGAGATCTTCACTGTGTATCTAATTGTCTCTAGTTTCTTCCAAATAGTTGTCCCCATCTTCACACACATTAAATACATACTGCATATTATAGAACTAATCAAATCATTACAGGATGATGAAGGTTTTTTAGGTCTTCAAGATCTGATATTAGGGAAGAGAATAACAACTACCACCGCACTTCTCATTCTCTTCGTAGTAGCTGTCCTTATCTTTACATATCTTTCAAGTTCAAGAAATTGAACTTAAGAGACTAGACTAATATCACTCTGAGCAGTGAATAATAGTATTGCTAGATTTTATATCATAATGCTACAAAATTAGCATTGGGTTTCTTAGTGTCTCTTCTTCAGAGTATCTGTTCATTACATATTGCATTATATAATCTGTTCCCGTAAATAGTTTTTTTTTTTAAATCTCATTCATGAATTTCTACATGTATATCTATCTTCTCTGTATTATAGGGGAAAACAAATCATAACAAGACAGCAAAACAAATTCCTAGAAAAACATGCAGTGAAAAAGACACATAAGACCACAATATTAGGTGATCTACCATAGTTATTATGCTTTCTCTTTGTTATTTTCAATAGTCTTGTCCACATCATCGGGCTTAAAATAGCTGAACATAGTATTACCTAGCTATTTTTATAATAACACAACTTTGAAAACATTGTAGGACTAGAGAGCTGTTAATAATTAATATTGGTATGGATATCTTTTACATCTTGTCATCTTCAGAGTAGTTGCCTCTACTTTTAGGGTTGATACTATCAAGCATATCAAATTCAAATAAAATTAGCCAAGGCAAAACTGCAGTCTTATGAATCAGATTCAAATAAGATCAGTCATAGTAAGACAATATAAGTAGTACAGGATTTCAGCTTAAGTTAATAGGAAATTAAGGATAGTTACCATGGTATAACCTGCTATTTTTGAGTCAGATGTCTGTGCCCTCAAATCCAATATGAGTGGGCAAATTAAATTCAAACTAAGCAAGGCAATAAGACTACTCTGTCTTTTAAATCCTGATACACTATTAACATGACCGCTGCCTTTTTTTATAGTGTATCAAAGCTATCTATATTAAAGCCTATAGCTTACCGTCTCTGCCTCATGTCTGCTACTCCACTTTACTGCTATAATTTGTCTACCTTACTCCCTCTTTCCACTGTCTGCCCCATTCATTGAGACCTCTCTTCCACTGTTGCTGGAATGCTGGTATCCCTTCCTCTCTTTCTTTGGAATGTCCTTCAGCACTCTCTGTAGGGTTGGGTTGGTGTCACGAACTCCCACAGTTCCTCCTTGTCTTGGAAGCATCTTATTTCTCCATTAATTTTGAGAGAGTTTTTATGGGTATATGAGTCTTGGTTGCATATCATTTTCTTTCAGGACTTGGAATATTTCTCCCCATTCCCTTCTTGATTTAAGAGTTTGTGTTGATAAGTCTGTTGTTATTCTGATAATTTTCCCGTTGTAGGTAATCTGCTTTTTTCCTCTGGCTGCTTTTAATATTCTGTTCTTTTGGTGGATTTCTGAAATCTTGATTATTATATGTCTGAGTGTAGATCTGTTTTGGTTGTAGGTAGCTGGTGTTCTGTATGCCTCTTTTATCTGGATCTCATTTCTTTTTGCTATACATGGGAAATTTTGCTTTAATATATCTGTGAATATTGTTTGTATTTCATTTTTGGTTGCTCTTGCTTCCTCACTCACATTCTTTATTCTTAAGTTATGTATCCTTTTTTCATCTTCTAGCCTTTGGATTGTTTCTTTCTGGCTTCTTGTTATTTTTAAGAGGTCTTTTTTTCATGATTATATATGATAAATCTCTCTTCAAGTTTCAAAAGGCTGACTTTAGTTTCTGTCAAGGCATTTTGCCAGTGTTCAATGGAGTTTTTAGTTTCCTAGTAATCTCTTTGGATCTGTTTCATGTATTCTAAGTTATGTTTAAATTCTTCTTCAGAAGTTTCTCTTTCTTTTCTGATTTCCTCAGTTCTTCCATCTATGTTCTCTTGGGCGGGGCTTGTCATTTCTTTAATTAATCTCTTTATATCTTGCCTCACTTGGATCAGGAGTACCACTTTAAATTCACCTATGAGGTCATGGAGGTATTTTTTTTATTTCGGCTGATGCTTGTCCAGTATTGGATGGTTACTGTGCTTGTTCTCTTCAGTGTTTATTTTTCCTGGGCTTATTTTCTCATTTTGGGCAGCTGGAGATTTTTTTATTTCTATCTCTTGTCATGTTTCTGGTTTCTTTCAGACTGGAGTGTTCTGGGGGTCTCTGGCCCTCTCCATATTTCTTAGGACCTTTCAGAAGTGTATTGACTTGAGTTTTTGCTGCCCTCCCCAATTTGCTGTTATCTGGGGTAGGCAGGGATGCAGGGACAGTGCAGGCTAGCCTCCAGCCTCTGTGCCAGTCAATCTGCAAATTAGGCTGTACTTTGTGGATGTCACAGAATCGTGATTATTTTGTATCTTGCTTATTGGGTCCCAATAAGCAGAGGCTTGGTTCAGCCCCAGCAGATCCTGCCAGTTCTCTCTGTGCCAGAAGCAGCTGGCTAATGTCACCATGGCACAGGGCTCTGCCCAAATCCCAGCTGTCCTCTTCCAGACCTCTCTGTGCCAGGAATGACTATCTAATGTCACCGCGACTGCAGGTCTGCCCAATTCTAAGATGTCCTCCACTAGTTCTCTCTATGTCATTGACACCAATATGGCCCTGGGCTCTGCCCACTTTCAAGATGTCCTCCACCAGACCTCTCTACACCAGGGGCGACTGTCTGATGTCACTGAGTTGCGGGCTCTGCCCAACTCCAAGATGTCTTCCACCAGACTCTCCATGTTATTGATGTTGCCATGGTGGCGCGCTCTGCCCAATTCCAAGATGTCTTCCAGCCAGCCACAGCAGCTGTGGGACCCAGTCCCCAGTACTCACCACGACTCAGTGCAGGTCTTCCTCTTGAGTCTACTGCACAGTACGCCACTTGCCTTCACTGCGTTCCTGACACAGTGTGGAATGGTCAGAAAACTGCACGGTGCCAGCTTCGGAACTCCGGAGCTTCTCACAATCTCCTCCAGTGTGGCCAGGCAGCCCTGGCTGCTTCATGGGGTCCCGGGTCTCAATTTCCAGCAATCACCAAAAGCCAATACAGCTTTTCCTCTTGGATCCACTGGTCAGTGTGCCACATTAAAGATGCAGGATTTGCAGACTCCTGTTATCAACCATCGCAGTCTCAGCACGACCTTAAATCCTCCAGCTGTGCTGTCTTGGTTAATAAGAATCATTATCCATTCATCTGGCCCTCTCCATGTTGTCATATTCTATCATCTAATATGATTTCCCCAGAAAGACTCTCCACCCAATCCCCTAGCAAGCTGCCATTTTTGAAAACCGACTCCCAGGCATTTTTGTGAGCCCTGTTTTCAGTTCCCCAGTAGCATGTCTCTGTCCCTGGTATTTTACTACAACACAATTCCACTGGGCTTATAATTACTGGGGCCATCCACTCTGGCAGTTCCTTCATGATTTCAATTCTTTTTCTCCTTCTCTTTGGTCCTACCATTGCATTGTTTGGAACTGTCCTTCTAATGTTGCTATTATTTTTTATTTCCCTATTCTAGATTCTAAGATATTTCCTCAACTTTATTTTCCAAACTTTCTATTAAGAATTTCATTGATAATATTATGTTTTATTGTCTCAAAAATTCCTTTCTGTCCTCTAAATATTCTTTTTTGATTTTGTGGGAAGTCTTTGGTGCTGTTGGTTTTGGGCATCTTGGTGTTAGGTTGGTTGGTTTGGAGACACAATCTAAGGCCTCGCACATGCTGAACACCTGCTCTGCCACTGGCTACACTCCCAGACCCCATATATTCTCCTTAAAAAAAAAAAAGTTTATGGAACTGGGGATTTAGCTCAGTGGCATAAGCGCCTGCCTTGCAGGCAGGCAGTTGTGAGTTTGATCCCCGGTACCGATAAAAAGGAAAAAGACAAAAAAAAAATGTTTATTGATGAAAAGCATCATATAGAAAAATGCATAAATCATGTATGCATCCGTGAATTTTTAAAGATTAAATACATTTGCCCAAATACCTCTAAACCAGGGAACAGGAAATTCTCCTCATGCCCATCCCCACATTTTGCTCCCACCCGTGCCCTCCATCCCCAGCAAAGGTGATGACTGTTAGGTTTTTTATCACCTTCAGTTAGTTCTGCCTGTTTTTAAATCTTATTTGATTGGAAACGTACAGGACACATTCTTTTGCATCTGGCTTTTTGCACAATGTAAGTTGGTGGGATTCACCCAAGTTTTGAAGGTAGAAATAGTTTTATAAAGTCATTTTTATTGTTATATTCCTTTGTATTTTTGATTTCATATTTATTGCATTTTAGTGCTATGTACCAATTTGGTTATGCCAAAATTTATTTATTCATTCCACTGTTAATAGATTTAGGGACTGTTTCCAACTTGGATTTCCAGAAGACTGCAGCTGTGAGCATGCTTGCACAGCCCTCTTGCACAGCCCTGACACATATTTGACAGTTGTGTATAGGAACTCCGCTCAGGACCTAGGTAAGCACCTGTGTATCCCATACCACAGTTTTCATGAGTGATTCTCCCCTTTCCACTCCCACAATCAGTGGATTAGACCTCTAACTATCTCCTCAACCTTTAATCCTATTGGTTTTTTTAACTTTTAAGCATTTGAGAAGGTATGTAACAGTAATTGATTAACAACTTAACTTGCATTTTGCTGACAATTAAGTAGCCCTTCGTGTCTTTAAAACTTTTTACTCATTTTTCAAATTGTATGGCCTGTCTTCCTAAGATTTGTTTTTCCATGCTGGAGATTGAACCCAAAGCTTTTACACTGAGCTACATCTCCAACCAACTTTTATTTTGAGACAGGGTCTCCATAAGGAATTTTCTGACACATTCAATCTACCAGTCTTTTGTCTGGGGTGTGTGTATGTGTGTGTGTGTGTGTGTGTGTGTGTGTCTGTATTACATATTCATCTTCATCCACTTGGTGACTTGAGTTTTTACTGTTTTAGAAGGAGTGATTATTGAATCCCTCTAAGAAATGTTAGACTTCCAAAAGATGAAGATTTTCTGTTTTGCTACTTCCTAGGTTTCTTTTATCTCCTCTAATTAGGTGTATTATCCCACCTGGAGTTTACTTCGTGTGGGATATAGGAAAGAATCCATGATGTTTCTTCTCAATGCAGGATCAGTTAGCACAGAATCCTTGCTGATGGGGTTGCCCTTTCCCCGCCATGTTTCAGTCACACTTTTGCAATAACATGTGGAGGACAGACAGCTTGAGTTCGCTTGTGGCCCTGGGCTGCACTGTCTACCTGCCCAACCTAAGCCTGTTCCATGCCAAGCACCAACTTCGTTCTCCATAGCTGCCTGGGCTATTCTTGATCCTTTGCATTTCTGAATGAATTTTAGAATCTGCTCATGTATTTATGCACACAAAATTAAAATTGATATTTTATTGGAATTACATTGAATCTATAGATCAATTTAGAAAGAATTGGTATCTTTATATTCTTGAGTCTTATGGTAAAATACGTTCTCCCAGGAATGTGTACTTCTTGATTTAGATCTCTTGGATATCAATATTTATTCCTAAACATTTCATTGCTAATACTGTTAGAAGTGATGCTGTCATCTTAAAAAGTTCACATTCTAATTATTGTTAATGTATGGAAATTAACCTGATTCTGTCCAATTGTCATTGTATTCACAGTCTTGCTAAACCCATTTATTAATCCTTATTATTTATCTGTAGGTTATTTTAAATTTTGTGTGTACCAGCCATGTCATCCGTTGTTTCTTTCTTTCTCTGTCTCTTCCGTTTTAACTGCTTGAGCTTTCTTTTTCTTCTCTGTCTCCTCTGGTCAGAGCTGCCAGTGTGATGTTGGGTAACTGCAGTGCTAGTAGGTACCTTTCTCTGTCTTCCGATCACGGAGGAGAAGCTGTTGACAATTCATGACTTCCTGTGGCGCTTTCTGGGGGCTTACGCAGGCACATGTCACCAGACTAGGAGAGGTCTCTGCAAAGCTGTTCTGTGAATTGCTTGAGACCAGGGAGACAGACTATTACACGGTGGGGTAACCAAGATCCATGGCTCCCTGGTGCCAAGACCGGGAAAGCTGCATAGATGGAGACTCTCTCCTCAAGGCCCACAACAGAGGAGCCTGGTGGCTTCCTGCCCTGGCTTATTACCCTGGTGCTACTGGGCTCACTGAGCATGTGCACTGCAGACCACCTGGGCTGGGACAAGAGAGGACAGAGCATGCGTTCTTCCAGAACCCTCCTCCTCACTCTGTGCCCAGTGCGTTCTGCTCCAAACCTGCAAGCAAAGGCAAGAGAGAACAGGTCAGCAAGGTCCATCCAGAAGCCTGTCTGCCATCATTCCCTTATATTCTAAATGTGCTGTGAGTTTCTTAATTATGCAATTATGTCAATGCTGCTTTTGCATTGATTGAGAAAGTCAGGTGATAGTATTTTAAGGGTTTTTTTTTCAGCTAATGTGGTAAATGACATAAAATGATTTTCCAAATATTTAACCAAGTTGAATTCTTAGAATCCCCTCATTTTAAACATGATTATTATTTTTTAAGTTTAATATGAAAAATAAAAATGATACATAATTTTTTAAATAATAGGAGATTAACATGGTTAGGATATCATGTATTATTACCTTCAAAATAACAAAAGTAGTTGTTCAGATTACAAGATATAGGAATGAAAAAAACAACTGAACAATGACAGCACAAATAATTTTTTCTGATGAACTAACAGAGATTAGTAATATCTAGTGTGTGTGTGTGTGTGTGTGTGTGTGTGTGTGTGTGTGTAATATTTTCCCTTCCTGGGCATGATTATTATTTTTTAATGCAGTACTGGAGATTGAACCTAAGCTACATTCTCAGCCCTTTTCATTTTATTTGGAAACAATCTCTGGCTCTCAAACTCACTCAGATTGGACTTGAAATTGAGTCTCCTATACCAGCCTCCTGAAAAGCTGAGATTAAAGGTGTGTACCACACCAAACCATGATTATCATTTTAAATCGTTTGTGCTGAATCTTGTTTGCTAATAATTTGAGATTTTTCATAAATATTCATAAGGGATATTGTCCTGTTATTAGCCCTTCTTGTAAAGCTTTGGCTTGAAGCTATTCTGGCTTCATAAGGCAAAAATGGGGAGAATTTTCTGGAAGAAATTATGTAAGTTTGAGGTTTTATCATCCTTAAATATTTGTAAGATTTCGACAATAAAGTTATTAATCTTGGTGTTTCATTGAAGGGCTTTAAAAAAACTATGAATTCAATTACTTTCTTAGACACTGGAGGACTACTTGGATTTTTCTATTTCTTCCATGATCATTTTTATAAGTTATATTTTTTGTTTTGTTTTGTTTTGTTTGTCTTTTTTGAGACAGGGTTTCACTATGCGGTTCAGGGTGGTCTTGAACTTACTTTGTAGCCCAGGCTTGTCTCGAACTTGCAATAATCCTCCTACCTCAGCCTCCCAAGTGCTGGCATTACAGCTGTGCCCCACCACACCCGGTATAAATTGTGCTCTTTAAGAAACATGTAAAATTTGTCTAGGTTTTTAACCTATTCGCCTAGGTTGTTTAAAATTTCCTTTTTTCTCTGTTACATAAAAAACATTTGATTATACCTTTTTCATTTTTGATAAGTATTTATTTATGGATTTTCTTAGTAAATCTTACTAAAAGTTTAAAGATTTTATTAATGTTTTCATCAAGCTAACTTTAATATGGTGGGTTTTGTTATGCCTGTTTTCCATTTAATTTCTGATGTTTTCTTTCTTATTTTTCTAGGTTTAACTTTTTTCTAAATTTGTTAGAGAGAGATTTCAATCATTAATTATTTTATAAAGTACATATTTACAGCTGTTGATTTTGCTCCCAGAACAGCTTTATCTCCCACGAGTCTTGGTCATATATTCTGTTATCTTTGTCAGTTCATAATGCTTTATTTCCCAGCATCCACTGTGATTTCTTCTGCTACTGCAAATTACTTAGAAAAGCATTTTCCTAACTATCTCATTGATTTTACCTGAGTTCCACTGGCATCAGAGAATATGTCTCTATTGTTTTTAATATTTTGAAGAAAAATTTGATTTATGACCCAGCATGTGGCCATTTTTGGTGAATATCCACATGAATACACCTGAAAAGTGTGTTGAAATTCATAGATTTTTTTTTCTTCCTCTTTCGTCTTATCAGTCACTGGAAGGATTTTAATGTGTGATTATCATTGTGATTTTTATATTTCTTTTTGTTACATCAATTTACGTATTTTGAAGCTGTGTTATTAATTACATAACTTCTTTCTGTATAAAGCATCTTATTATTATAAAACATTCCTCATTATTTCTAGTAATTCTTGTCTGATATGAATATAGCTATACAATCTCTTTTCTTTAGTATTCATGTAATGTAGTTTTCCAGGCTTTTTTTTATGTGTTAATATTAAGCTATATCTTGTTTAAGCAGCAAAACATTGAACTTATAGTACAATGTAATAACCTTGGTTTTTAATTAAAATACAGTCTATTTCATGTTACTATCATATTACTATTTGTCCTATTTATTGCTACTTCTCATTCTCATTTTCTTGCTGTATGTGGATTAACTATTTTTTTTATTCCACTTTTACCCTTAGTTAGTAAATTATACATTCTTTCACTATTTTTTTGTTGGCCTAGAGGATACAACCACTAGGTTCTAGATTTATTAAAATCTGTTGTTGATTAGTAGTAATGCAATTTCTCAGACAAGTAAAGGATTTTTAAATACTTTAATTAAATTTATTCTCCCTCACTCTTTTCATTCTTTTTACTTTAGTCATTTTAATTCTGTAAGACAATGTTACTTGGGGGATTTTCCACACTCAGCATTCAAATTAGGTTGGCATTTCTCCATCCTAACACTGTGAACATTTGAGGCCAGATAATTCCCTGTGCGGCACCAGCCTTGGCATGGGAAGGTGGCTGGTAGCACCCCTGGCCTCTACCCACCACATGCTCACTGTCCTCCTCCGAGGTATAAAACCCAAAAATGTCTCCAGATGTTGCCAGATGTGTCCTGGGGGCAAAATTGTCTTTAGTTGAGGATTGCCAATTTCAGTTTGTACATATATGTTCCATTTCATACCTGCTAATTTTTTTCTGCATTTCTATGCTTTTCTTTAGGATAATTTTCCTCTGCCTTCAATTTTTTGTTTGTTTTAGTATGGTTCCTCTACCCTGAAGTCAACTGTCAGTTTTTGCATTTCTCCCTACAGTTCTGTTACTTGTCACTTTACATTTCAGGACGATTCACACTCATGATTGATACACATTTTTATCCTGATATTTCTGTTACAGTTATGTGACTTTTGTATTGTTGTTAGTGACACTCTTTCTGACATTATTTTGAATATAAAGGTTTCAACTCAATTTTCTTTTGCTGTACATTTACCTCAGCTTTTCTCATCTGATTACTTTTGAACTTTTTAATCTTTTCATTTTGAGTGTCTCATATCTAATCCATTGTTATATTTCAAAACCCAGTGTGAGTCTCTGTTTTTAAATTACATACCTTTAATACAAGTACAAATATTTTGAGAGTTAGTTCATGCCCTTATTTTGTTCTCTATTTAGCACAATTTCTTTTTCTTGCATGCTTTTTCCTCCAAATAGATTGAGTTTACTTCTGCTGGCTTATGATAAAGTCTCTTTGTTATTTTTATGGCTTTAGATTATTCCATCGAGTGAATTGCCGCAATTTATTAATTAATGCATTACTGAGGACAGTGATTCGGCTCTAAATGTGGGCTAGTGACACTGTCTTCAAGCAATGAATACCTTGCTCCTTCCCAAGACTGACTCATTTGCTGGTTTCCTCTTGGATGCCTTTAGCTTCCAAAGATATGAAAGTAGACCTTCATACAGGCGGCGTCTTGAGCTCAAGTAGACCTGAACAGCCCCTGAGATAAGACCACCTTTCTGCAGCCTCTAGAACTCTAGCCCATGCAAACACCTGGTGGGAGACACACCTGGTGTGGTGTCCAGAAAATCACCCGGGAAGGTGGCTTTGCTGCTTCAGGCCTCGCGGGGACAGTGGGGTCCCTCTTCAGCACGCTGCAGTCTGACAGCTCTGCTCCTGTGCAACACCGTTAAGGGGCCTCTGCGCTTCAGGGTCTTCCACTGACTGTGTGGGCAGAAACTAAGGGCGGCCTGTGGCCAGACCCAGGAAGTGGATTGGGAGCGACGCTGCAGCCAGTGCTTTACAGGCTGCGGGTTCCTGATTTTTGCCTCATGCAGCCCTGCAACAGGATCCCTTCTGCATCTCACATCTTCATCTTCAGCCTCCAAACCAAAGCCAACCCCATCCAGGCCAGCTCTCTACTGCCCCCTAATCTGCACACACCCATAGGAGAGACTTCCCTTAATTTTCTGCCACCAGGACCATGACCATTCTTAGAGCAGAAGGCTCAGCACCAAAGTACCTTGTACACACAATGCAAGCTCCTGTCATCTTATTATTCAGCAGAACTTTCCCCAGAACCGTGAAAACAACACTCGAAAAACTTCAACCTGCTTAAATAGCCATGAGAAAGCACCTTACAAAGCAAAGATGCCAGCGTTTTTATTATTTATATAAAATATATATATATGAGAGGAAGTCACATAAATCACAAGCTGCTGTCCTCATTGGTGTCTACAACCACATCATTTTATGAAAAACTGGAACATATTAAAATACCCAGGCCTTGGAAATTTGTAAACCTGTACAAATTCCACATTGGGAACAGCCGTTTATCTACCCTGTCACTTAAAACACAAATTATGATCATATAAAAATTTTAATTCACATAAATTTGCTGGCAAAAAAAAAACGCATATCTAGAAGAGAAGTACTCAGGGTTCACCAAGCCTGTAAAGAGGCCACTAGAAGTCATTATGGCTTATTATACACTCTTAGGGTGATGGCTCTGGGAAGATGTGGAAAGAGAAAACCTCGTAAGGACAGCATTCATGAGGTGTCACCACGACTGGCAGGCACCATCTGAGAATGTGTGTGTCAGTCAACTTTCTGTCACTATAGCAAGTGCCTGAGATAGCTTGTAAAAAGAAAGGTTATAGAGGCTGGGGATTTAGCTCAGCGGCATAAGCGCCTGCCTTGCAAGCAGACAGTTGCAAGTTCAATCCCCAATACCGATAAAAAGACAAAAAAAAAAAAAAAAAGGGTTATTTGAGCTTACAGATTTTAAAGCCTTCATCCAAGGTCAATTGTCCCCTCTGCTTTTGGCTCAATGGGAGTAGCACACAAATGTGGGGAGCAGGTGGCAGAGCAAAGTCCTTCACTTCAGGCCAGGACATGAGAGGAAGAGGAGGCTGGGCCCCATAGCCCCTCCAAAGACACAGGGACTCCCTCCAGGGACCAGAAGAGCCATCCCAGTCATCCCCTTAAATGTTCACCACCTCCCAGCAGTGTCCTACTAAGGGATGAGTCTTATCACGTGGAACACTTCAGATACAGATTACAATAGTGTGGAACATTCACCAGAATCGCCCCACCCAGGGAGTAGGCACCAACTCACCCCAGACTTGCTGAGCCCATGATAGTAGCAGGTTGTCATGCTGATGAGCAGACCAAGCTTATGGGATTCTGCAGAAATCCTCAGGAAGAGTAGCAGAGAGATGAAGAAATTTTGGTGGGATGTTTTCTGGGTACATTAGAGCTGTCCCCTTCAATGAAGATGGACCCAATGACCAAGAAGGACAAACTGAGTCACCCACAACATCTGCTGCAAATGAAAATCTCCTATTATTATAGGCAGCTAAGTTTGATAAAATTAACATACATTGTAAAAGGCACTGGGCCCTCCAGGAAGTCAGCACAAAAAATAAAGACATCAAGTTTGTAGCTAGAGACACAAGATGGAGATGCAGTGTCCAGGCCTGCAGCCTCCTGAAGAGATAAAGAGCAACTGGAGATTATACTGTAGTTGGCATCACCCTGTCCAGGAAGTGCAGACAGGCATCAGCTGCCCAGGTTGGTGGCAGGGCATTGAGACCCATCCCTTCCTCCCAGATGCTTTTGGGCTGTGCATGCACCTTTGCTACGTGACTCATTTCTCTATGGATCAATACTAGCGGAACAACTGTCCTAGTGATCCTGTATAGATTGATTGTAGTTTGACCCACATTCTACCCCCATTAGACTACACCTACCCAAGACCCCTGCTGGAATCCAGGAGCTATTCTGTCTCCTTATTTCTGAAGAAACACTCCTAACTTCCTTTGATGCACAGTTTTGTTCCTCAATGTTGTGAGACCATGAACTCAGCACAGCTGACACTCAGCAGATCAGGAATTATATTTTTCCTGTATCACTATGACTCAAAACATGGTCAAATGTGTTATTGTGTGAATCCATTTTCCATCACGGTTTTTACAGTTACAGGAAGCAGAATGCCGTATGCTGGTGGAGCATCCTTAATCAGAAATCTGAACTGTTCCAAAATTCAAAACTTTTTGAGCACCAACGTGATACTACATGTGGAAAATCCCTCCCCAACCCAAATACTGCAAGTCATATTCAAAATCCAGGGTCACAAAAGGTACAGTATGAGTTTACCTGCAGCCTGTGTGTACCTGGTGTATATGAAATATATACAAGCTGTTTGTTTGGTTTCAAGAGATCTCACTGTGCTCGTGCAAATGCTCCAAAATATGAGAAAAAAAATCCAAAATCCAAACATTTCTGATCAAGCATTTTTGAAAAAGATATACTCAACCTGTTACATTATTTCTTCTAAAATTTCACTCCACAGAGCTCTGGGCCATTATGGTCATCTTTCCTTTTATTTTTATGTTGCAGATCCAACCCAGGAGCTAATGCAATCTGAGCACAGGCTCAGCCTCTAAGCAGCAGCCCATTTCTTACTCTGGTTCTTCTTAGCCAGGTGACAGAACCACCATGACTCCTACCACGCAGCGCACTCAGAGTGTTAGTGCACTGTATCAGAAATTAATGCCAGCACCAATATAACATTTTGATCACCGTATCTGTTACAGAAACATCTAAGTGGGTTAAAACCATATAATAACACTGGCCCTGGGTTTTCCAGGCCATTTAATTATTAAATTCCTCCTTTGAAAGGGATTCCTATTGTATGCAGTCCAGACTTGGGTGGATGGCAGAGGTTTTCCCTGAGGTCACCAGTGCTTTTAACCACTGTGGAAAGAGCATCCATGTTGATTAACATACCTCAGATTAACTAGACTTCATACGCAGCAATCATACTCCATTCAGCTGGGCCCATCTCTGGTGAATCATGAGCATTAATGACAGTTGCAAGGGCTCAAATATTATATAATCACTAATTACCTTCTGTGCAATTAGTGGAGGCTCATCAGTGTGAATCGTTAATGGCTGATCACCCTGCTCTCTCCGAGAGGAAAGAGATGGTTGGCATAATTTTCTGATTGTATTAGCATAGACACGAATGCTATTAACAAACTTTGGCAGTCGCAAAGAGCCTGGATGTCATGAACAGCAGCAAGAGGCCCGCCTGATGGGTGCATAGACTTGTGGTGAACCTTGGAGCTGTGTGCTGCTGGTTCTGGGGGTAACTCACTCCCTAGCCACCTCTCGAATGGAAAGCACATAAGATGCCCTGGCCCCCCATCAGAGAAGGAGTCACACATGGGTCCGCTTCAAAACAAAACAAAAGGTAACCTGTGGACTTACATTTTCCTAAAATGAGTTTTCTAAAGCCAAGCTTTAAGGAGTTGTGGGACACTGAAATATGAAGCTGTTGGCCAATTATTGGGGATACCTCTGAAACAGGAGAAAGCCTGTCTGGATATAATTTATTTAGATCTCTCCATATTAGGTCATAGCTATTTAGTGTGGTTATAACAAACACCAAAGGTGAGGTTACTTCCAAAGCAGGAGTTCATTATCCTAGTCTGAGGCCAGAGTTGAGAACCACATGTAGGGAGCTGAGCTTCTCCCAAGGTATTGGGTCCTGACCTAGATCCCAAATCTCCCAAACAAATGTACAGTGAAGACTTAAATAAAATGAGACAAGTGGTATGACTTTAGGACTCCAGGAGGGCCAAAACTCATTAGCTGAGTTTGAGACTCTGATGGCTAAGACAAAGACTTTTCTGGACCACCCATTTTTGTTAGGTCCAAAACACAGGGTGGGGAAACAGAAAAGAATAGGCAATGAACAGGATTTTGGGAGTCACTTCAAGGACTTCTCCAAGTAATGAATCATTGTCAATTTAGAAGAACCATCTTATCTTCATGATGACATGGTAGGAGTGAGACTGTAAGAGTAAGTCCTGCAATTACAGTCTCTATCTACTTAATTGATGTTTGAGCCAAGTGTCCACAGTGTGGCCTTGTCTTGCCTTTTGAGATATCTCTGGCCTCACAGACCTATATAGGCCTCAACCAGGACCAGTGATTTATAGAGGTCCACTTACTACGAATCAGCTCCTGTCGCCAAGCAAAGGGTGTAGGCCTAGGACAGACTCACAGATAAACAGAAAGCAAATTAGTTAATTTTAAATCCTGCTCAGAGCTGCTTCATGCTCGGTGTCTCCAACACTAAGTCCTCTCCTGAACTTGCAAGGACAGTCTCTTCCTCCTCTTCCTCCACTTCCTCCTGCTTCTCTTCTCCTTTCTCCTCCTCCTCTTCCTCCTTTCTCTCCTCCTCTGTGTATAGTATTGCCAATATCCCTTTGCATGTTCACTAATGCAAATTCCCTCTTCTTTTACAGACACCTGCCAGAATGGGTTAGACCCGACCATCAGGACTTCCTTGACTGTAATTGCATCTTTAAAGTCCCTTTCTCCAAATACAGTCCCATGCTGAGCTCCTCAAGTAAGGCTTTCACTTAGGAATTTGGGAAGAACACAGTTCAGCCCCTCACAGCCAGGATGCCCACCAGCTATGCATCTTCTAACCCACATGTCCTTGCTGGAGGCCTGGTGACAACACTGGGTAAAGACCTCAGGGTGTCATCTGATGAGACCCAGAATGGCCAATGCCAGCCACAACTGACTAATTGCATGGTGTGTGGCTGAGTGACTATAGAACTGAATAGTTAAAACTTTGTATCTCATTAAATTTTAAAACTAAAAGTGTATAAAAATATTTTCCTGTTAAAGACAACTCTTAGGGACACATTTCATTTCAACCATCTCAGTGTCCAAAATGAGATGAACTTAAAGTGTAAATGCACGCTGGAATTCAATGACTTAAAAAGGGGTAAGTAAGATATTAATAATTTTTATGTTAATTACACATTGAGATGAAAATCTATTTAATATATTGGGCTAAATAGAATCTACTTCCAAAATTAATCTTATCTGTTTCTAGGTTTTGTAACACGGCAACTTGAAAATATAAATTACATGTCTGGTTCATGCTGTATTTCTATTAAATAGCTTTGTGTTGTTCACCAACGCTGGGTTACTGGGTAAACTAAAATATAAATTCATTTTGCCAATACAATTAAAGCTCCAGATTGTTTTGTGTCTTCCCTACTATGATTAAAATAGTGAAACCATTTCTTCCTGGATACTAATTATTTAATCTCTCATCACTTGCCATATTTGTAAGTTTCCTCGACCATGTATAAAGCACACCTATGTTTAGAAATCAAGGTGATTTTCTCCATAATGACAAGATTCTCCCTTATCAATGGACTCTGTTTCCAGGTACCCCTGGCTTTCTTCCTCAGCGCCGTGGCTTAGCTTGTCCCCCCCCCCCCCAGGCCTGGGCAGACACGCAGCCCTCTGTCTTCATTTCTGGGTCACACACACTGAAAGGAAACTTCATTTCTGGGTCACACACGCTGAAAGCCCACTCTTGTCCTCCTCCTGTGTGCAAAAGCCACATGGAACTCTGGTTAAGGGACATCTTTAAGCTGGGCCCACCATGCTGAAGAGTTGAAAGGCTGGGTAATCAAGTTCAAGGATTTAGTGGAATGATTGTGGAGAGGAGTTTCTTCTCATTATTGTAAGGAAACCATTCTCTCAAATAAAAACTAAAGCTCTCAATATTACATATAGCCTTAAAAATTAAAGAATTATAATTCTAAACCACAAACAGTTGCTTCATATTAGATCAAAATAACCAACTGGTTGTCTCAAACATTTCTTGTGGTTTTTGTTTGTGTTTTTGTTCATTTGTTAGTTTTTGGTGCGGAGATGGAACCCAGGCCTTGTGCATGTTAAGCGCTGACTTTCCCCTGAGCTTCACCCCCAGCCTCTCACCCTCCCTTAGGCAGATTAATCCCTCGATGTCATAAAGAACAGCAAACATCAGGGCCTCGACCCATGACACAGCTGGGCCTTGTGGTACCCACTAAACCATCTTGCAGGTCTAGTTCTCACCTCAACCCCAATAGGAAATGTTTAAAATGCCCTAAATCACCAGAGAATTGATCCAATCCCATATTCTCACTCTAAACACACAAAGGGCAATCAAAGAGTTGATTTTTGCATTATCTCTTTGTTCTTCCTGGCATCACTCAGCCTTTAGAAATAACGAAATCAATGCAAACATTTGTTGGAAGGGTGCCTGCTTTGAAGATCATTGCTACCTAACTGCCTTGGTCATTTACATGGAATCCAGGGAGGATTTCAAAGAGACTTTCACCCTTGTTACTAAGATGAAAGGAAGACTCAGGTGTTGAGTTCATTCTGTGCCTGTGTCTGCGTATGTGTATGTATGGTTTAATATTTGATGAGGCTCCCATTTCACACACACAGGGTCCCGTGTGGGTTTTATTTTTCTATCCTTTAATTGAAGTGATGCAGATTAAATGGAAGATGAAAAATACATTCAGATCCAAAAAGGGAAAAACATTTACAGCCAGGAAACTGACGTGGAACTGTCTGGCCTTGTGTACATGAAGTGAAAGTTTTTCTGTATATGCAGCAAATGCAAAGCACTCACAGTGGCTGTCATCAGGAAACACAGGGGAAGGAAAGCTGGTGAAAGGAATACAAAAGAACTAGATCTCAACATATAGGAGGGGAAGACTAGGCAATTCTGTCCATGGACCAAGTCCTTAGCCAGAGTGACAGGCTCAGCAGGAAGCGCAGTGAGAGAAGCAAGGAATCATGGGAAGCCTTCCTAAAAGCAGGGTTATAGAAACAGTATCTAGAAAACAAAAAGTCAAAAAAGACTTCACACGACTGAGGGAATTTTGCTTTTTATGATAAGCCCTTCTGCATTTTTTAAACTTTTTAAACTTATGCAGATGTTGTTTCCAGCACATTTTTCACGTGAGAATAAACAATCCATTCTGTATCTGTATTTCTCATTTATTCCTCATCATCTACTTCACAGTCCCCAACCTGTACCCCCAAATGCACCCCAAGATTTTCATTATTTTGTTTGCTCTGGGTTGCAAACCCCAAGAAGACTTTCATAATGTCACCCGGTCTACTCTCTCAATTGGCTTTATAGTCAGCAAAACCATTGGACACTTTTCAAGGGTACTCCCAGGGCCCTCGCCTCTCGCCTGTTCTCTGTCCTATCCCCTCATGGGTGACATCATCTTCAGCCACAGGCCCAGCCTGCACCCACAGACAGCTGGCTACCCAGTCCGTTCTCTCCAGAGGCCTCTCAAATTCAGCATGTCCAAGTCCCCTCCCTCCGCCTTCTCCCCTCCAGCCTGTTCCTCACTCCCCACAGTCTTCACTCTTTTCATGACTGATGCCTAAGCCAAAACTGAGAGGGTCCCCTCTAATCTGCGCGTCACCTGTGAAGCAACGGAGACAAACAACACTAAAACAAGATTCCCAGACTGGAAACTGAAAGGAAAGACCTTCAAGAAGCAACAAACATTTTTAAGAAAAACAAACAACAGAACACAGAAAATGCAAACTCAACAAAGTAGAGAATCAACACCAGGGAAACAAAGACGTATCTTTGTCTTCATTCATAGATGACATGATCATGTATGTTGAAAATCAAGATATTAACAATTACTAGAACTAATGGATACTTTGAATAAGGCTTTTAGGTAAGTGTCACATGTACAAATAATCATACTTCTGTATACCCACAATAAATGGAAAATGACTTCTTTAAAAGTCATTTGTAATGGCACCAAAAGTGTCAAATACCTAGGAAAGAATGTAACAAAATATGGGCAAGACATTTATATTCCTATAAAATAACACTGAGAAAACTAAAGACATGAATAAATGGAGAGATATACCTTGTCTATGGATTGGTAGGTTCAATACTGTAAAGACAGAAATTCTTCCCAAACCAAAGTATTTATTCAAAGTAACTTTAATAAAAACCCAGAAAGCTTTATTTTAGAAATGAACAAGGTGATTTTTATAATGTGTAAGGAAATGTACAGGATCTAAACCAACAAAAACCAAAAATAAAGTAAGACTTAAAGACCACTTTCAGGTTTCAAGGGTTGCTATGAAACTATATCAAGACATACAAACAGACCAATATGACAAACTACAGTCAAAAATTTAACCCAAAAACATATATTTGGTTTTCCCAAAATGGAAAGTATTTTCAATGAATAGTGTGAAACAATTTGAAATCTGTTTTTAAAAAGGAATCTTGACCACCTATTTCTCACTATCTGTAGTAGTCACCTTCCTATCTCTGGGCAAAATACCTGATACCCATAACATGAAAGAGGAAAGACCTTTAGCTTATGGTTTCGGATGGTTCAGTCCATAGTTATGTGGCCTAGGTCACCCCCACCAGCAACTCACCTCCGACCATACCCCATCTCCAAACAGCACATTAAGCTATGAATTCATCAATGGATGAATCAAATGATGAGCATATTGCCCAGTGATTAATCACCTTCCAAAAACCCCATTTCTAAACACATGACACTTTCAGAGAGCATCTTAGATCTAAGTCATAACACCTTCCACAAAATTTAATTCAAGATGTATCATAGACATAAATAAAAAACTTAATATTATAAACTCATGAGAGAAAATATAGACTATCTTCATGAATTTAGAGTAGGAAAAGATTTGTTGGATAGGATACAACACTACAGACCATAAAAGAAGAAAAACCTGCTAAATGGCACTTCATCAAAATAAAACTTCTAGCTGCTCTTAAAAAGCACTAAGAAACGGTAAGAGGCATTCATAGCTCAGCGTTACAGCACATGCTTAGCCTGCTCAAGGCCTGAGCTCTGATTGCCAACATGAATCAAAGGAAGGAAGGAAGGGAGAGAGGGAGGAACAGAGGGAGGGAGGGAGGGAGGGAGGGAGAAAGGGACAAAGGAAGGAAAGATGAACATGCCATAGCATCCACTCCTAATCCCAGAGCCATGTGGAATGTCCCTGCTTTGCTTTGAGTGTTTGTATCTCCCCAAATTCATGTGGAAACTGAATCCCCACTACAGCCCTATGAAGAGGTCAGGCCTTTGGGGAAGTAACTAAGCTTTGAGTGCTCTACCCTCATGAATGGGACTAATCCCTTAGGGAAGTGGCTTCAGAGAGCTGCTTGGCCCTGCCACCTCCTTTCAGGTCCCACAGTGAGAAGTGGCATATTAGAAGCAGAGGACAGCACTCACTATACAGTGTATCTATCAGTGCCTTGGTTGGGAATTATGAGCCTCTGGAACTGTGAGAAAGTGGGTTTCTGTTCTTCACAAGTTACTTGATCCTGGTGTTTTCTTATCACAGCACAAATAGGCTAATATAGATACCCACAGCCAAATATTATCCTGGAATCTCTAGTTGATTGGGGTGGTGGATATAAACATAGTTCTAGACTATGCACCCTGTGGGTCTGGTAGATCCATACATATCCTTGAGGGCAACACTTGATTGTACCACTCTGCATGTGAGCTGCCATAGCAAATAAGTTTACATGAATCCTCAGAAACAGCTCTCTCTGCCCTGGCCAAAAAGTTCCATAAGAACCAGTGTAATATTTGGGGCAACTGGAAGCAATTATTGCCATCCTTAAAGCTCTAAAGGTAGGAGGGATTTCCCCTAACATGTCTTCATTTAATGCACCTAGTCAGTCCTATATAATGTAAGTCAAATATTAGAAGAAGATAGTGGACTACAGAGTCAAAGCTGCAATGAGAGGCTGACCGGAGCCGCGGGAGACAGGAGGCCAAACTCGAGCAGGATCAGCTCTCAAAGTTTATTGCGTACAGCGAACCGGACCTAACAAGGTCCGCCACCCTCAACGTTGGTTCCTCTTCCGCCCGTTGGGGGCAGGAACAACCTCTTATAAGGGGAAGCAGTATCCAATCACAGAGAAGCGCGTCTAACAAGCTGATAGGCTAGCGTCACGGGTAACTGGGCAGACATGACAATTTGGCGGGCTTGTTCAGGCCGGGAAGAACCCGGAAGCAGGAAATGGGCGCCATCATAGGTGGCTTCCCACATCTCCCCCTTTTTTATTTATTAAAATAGGATGGTCTGTGGGTCCCTCCAAGGTGTCTATGACCTTGTTGCTGTTAGACACCTAGGAGTGGGCCTACCTTGTAGGCCGAGGCATGAGAGAATGTAGAGGTCTACACCCTGCTGTGCATCACCCTGTTTTGTGCATATCCTTGCGCCAGGACCATGCTCAAGGTGAGTGGTTCATTTTTTCGCAGGGCCAGGCTTTTGTGAACCGAACCTGGATGCATATAGACATTCATTCCTGCCTTCCCCCCAACCTTTGGGGCGGACGGCACTGCAGTACCCTTGGTCTCGCATCTCAATGCCAATAATTTGACTCCAGAAGGGACCCCTGGCCTTATAGGCCATGTATATCTGAGTGGAGCCTGTCTTAGGTTGACCGGGAGGGCTTTTCCCGTCTTACCCGTCACTGGCTTGCCCACTCAGCTCTTATAGCTGATGTTCTGCAATGTGAAGGAGATATGCGACGGCCTGCTGCTGAGTTTGTATGAGGCGATCTAACAAGCATTTAATAACCACAAGCCCCACTAGGAAGGCCACGGCAATCAGGATCCAAGTAGTCAGGTTGGGCCAGGAGAACCAGGAGGTGACGCGTTCCCACAAACTGGCTATAACACTGCCTAAAGTTGATAAATCGAACCTGACTGGACCTAGTTGGATACCGTCCATATTGTCAAGTTCCTGACCGACTATGAGGGACAAATTGTGAAACTTAGGTAGGTAGGTGTCTTGCAGCCAAGCTGTCATATTTTTAACAGTGTTGGTCAAATTTGTGCGAACAGGGGTGATTAATAGGAACCGACAGAATAGAAAAAGCTCCAAACCAGACATTTTAGTTTGTAGATGGTCTCGGGCACTGAGCGTCGGTCCCAGAAGGGTCGAGTTGACTTGTGTCCGCGGGCTTATCCTCCTGTGCTTTATCAGGAACTGGTGGGGAGTTTACTGCTCGCGTCAATCTTTCCGGGACCCACAGCGGTTCGCAGCCTGGTTCCTGTGGGAAGACACAAACCGCACCTCGGGTCCAGCTAACCACTGGATCCGGGCCCATCCATTGTCCTGTAAGGACATCTTTCCATCTCACCAGCCCTTTGTCGGCCGGGGACGGGTTATTGTGCTCCATGGCAGGGGAATGATTATTGTGATTAAGGTTTAAAAAATTTATGGTAAAGAGTGCCAATGATATTCTTCCTTTGGGCGTTAGGCCATGGCCTATTCCCTCCTTTTGTTTTTGTAAGACACCCTTGAGTGTCCGATGGGATCGCTCAATGATGCCTTGTCCTTGGAGGTTGTAAGGAATGCCATGTTTAAGAGTGACCTCCATTTGTTGACAAAATGTCATAAAAATTTTGCTGGTATAGGCAGGACCATTGTCTGTTTTTAGTATATTGGGCTTTCCCCAAGCAGCCCAGGCTGCAAGACAATGATTAATAGCATGGGTGGCCCTTTCTCCAGGTTCTGCCGAAGCAAACATAACCTGAGAAGCGGTGTCAACCGAAACATGTACATATTTGAGTTTTCCGAATTCTGGGATGTGTGTAACATCCATTTGCCAAATATGATTGGGGCGCAGTCCTCTTGGGTTAACACCAATAGATTGTTGAGGTGAAGAGATTACACAGACCTGCCAATGCCTCTAAAAGCGCCATGGTAAATGGCGCATTGGGCCCATAAGCTGAAACTGTGTCCTTGATAGCTTTAAGTTGTTTAATTTCTAAGGGCTCATAATATCCTCCTCCTCCCCTGCCTCCTACTTGTACCAGGAATGCATGGAGACCAGAACACTCAAAGGGAAGCCACGACCATACCCTCTGGTGGAAGGAACGTCCTCCTCCCTCCCCAGATGGGGGCGCAGAAGGCAACCCAGGAAGTGGCTCTCCCTCTAACCAGGGCAGTGCCATAGGTTGTGGGCGCCCTCTGGCGGCCACGGGTGGAGGTGGCAGCCCAAGGAGCAACTCCTCTTCCGGCCACGGTGGTGCAGAAGGGCCTGGCGCCCTGAAGGGGGCGACCATGGGTCGCGAGCTTCGGAGCCCTTGTGTTTCTCTGGAGGCCCAAAGTCAGGTGTGACTTCGGGCTCCTCCGAGCACTTGGATCGAGCTTTGTCAAGAGCCTGTCGGGCTGAGCAAAGCCCGGGGGTTTGTTCGTCCGTCAGACAAGCCCTAATCAGTTCCCACAGGGGTAAAACCATGGGATCCAAGCGTCCCTCTTCTCGGGCGCATCTAAGATCCCCTCCTAACTTCTCCCATGACGGGAGGGTTAGAGAGCCCGTGGGCCAAAACCAGGGGGCAATTTCATTAACACTATCCAGAAATCTCGAAAGGGTGACCCGGTTTATGTAGATGCCTCGGGTCCGCAGCAGGACTCTTAGGGAGTCAGCGAGGGGTTTGCGAGCAGCGTTGCCCATAATGGCGAAGCGAAAGCGAAACAAATGCAAGGGAAAAGAAAAAAAAAGACCGGCGTCCACCCGTGTGGCGCTCAAAATCTGTTAGGTGCGTCCACCCAACCCAGGCGATTCAGTACTCACCTGTCCCGGGAACCACTGTATCTCACGTAGCTGATCAGGGTGAAGAGAAGAGGCGCTCGGGGCTTTCCGTTGTTATTGGGCCAGGTCCTCCGTCATACCGCAGGCGACAGCAATCGCACCTCCCGGCCGAAGAGGCACGTCGCTGAGTCTTTTACCTTTTTCCCCGTACAGGCCACCAGATGACCGGAGCCGCGGGAGACAGGAGACCAAACTCAAGCAGGATCAGCTCTCAAAGTTTATTGCGTACAGCGAACCGGACCTAACAAGGTCCGCCACCCTCAACGTTGGTTCCTCTTCCGCCCGTTGGGGGCAGGAACAACCTCTTATAAGGGGAAGCAGTATCCAATCACAGAGAAGCGCGTCTAACAAGCTGATAGGCTAGCGTCACGGGTAACTGGACAGACATGACAATTTGGCGGGCTTGTTCAGGCCGGGAAGAACCCGGAAGCAGGAAATGGGCGCCATCATAGGCGGCTTCCCACAAGAGGCTACATTAGATATGGGACCTTGGGTACAGCCAGCGAGCACAGCGTGCCACCACTGCATTTGGAGAATGTATTCATTTCCACACTTGTCAGGAATGATAACTGGAGGCAGTTTGTACCCACAGAGAGTGGACATGTGTAGTCACAACCCACGATAATGTAAGTGTTCCTTCCCTTAGATGTACGGACAAGTACTCTGTAGTCCAAAGAGACCTTGACTGGCTGGACATCCTGCAGGAGACCACCTGAGTGCTGTTTTTGCATCAGTTTCCTCTGACCCCCAAGTACCCCCAATAGTGTCTTGGAGGTTACCCCTGGTGGGTAGTGTAGACAGTAGGTTTGCATCACACCTGAGAAGTCCTAGCTAAGGAGATGCCAGTCTTTTAAAGGGACAAGAAGCAAAAGCTGGGAGGAGCTATTATCTGTATTATATCAGATGAGAGCAAATTTGCCCTTCTTCAAAGGAAAAGCCCCTCTTTCTCCCAAGGCTGTTCAGTACATGAACATCCTTGAAAAGATCGTTGATCCCACATGAGATGAAAGTAGATGGAGATTAACAGAGGCTGATCCAGAGCACTAACTTACACCAACAATTAGATAAGCGTGTTATCGCATAGTGCTATAACTATACATAACAGCACTGCACTGTATGCTTTGGAAAGCTGGAATAAAGGATTTTGAATATTTTTATCATAAAGAAAAGATACATGCCTGTGAATCATTTTTTTTCTAATCTGTTGCACATGTGCAACTATTCAGTTAAACATAATGCTTTTGGAAGTGTTCAGTCCCCCAGCCTGATCCCAAATACATACAGTATTTCAACAACTGCTGACAAGTCTTACCAGCAACACATGCAAATATTGTCCTAAAATGGATTCCAAGGAGAAAGACTGATGTCAAATTGCCCTATCATCCAAGTCATATCTTCCTGGCCTTTTATGAGAGTGCCATTTCCCCAGAACCTTATCAATAGCACACATTATTGCTCACTTTAATGTTTGTCATTGGAAGAGAGAAATAGCACCCTATTTGTGTTTCAGGGTACATTGTCTCAGACTTTGGTAAGGCTGGACAAGTGTCAAATCTCATTTTTTAGGTTGTTGTTCTGTAGTGTTCTTTTGCCTGGAAAACAACAGGTATTCAACATGAACTACTCTGTTTATATTACCAGGTAATATTAGTCAGCTTTCCATTACTGTAGCAAATGTTCAAAACTATCAACTTAAAAAGAAAAAAGGTTTACTTTGGCTCACAGTTTTCTGTCCAGGTTTCTGTACATGATCACCACACCAAAGAGATTATATGATTATGGAAGTTCCCACCCATGGCCAGTAAAGACTGGAAAATTCTTCCTCTGGCAATTCTTTTTTAGGACAATTAGAGTTACAAGTCTTGTTTCCAAGCAAGAATAATTGTAGCCTCCTAAGGACCACAGAAGAGATAGTGCTTGTGAAAGATCAAAGTAGAAATAGCCTAATACTGCATGACTTTCTATCTTTCTATATCTATAGTATCTGCAAGAGACTGCAGACTTGCAGGCAAGAACAATGTGACAAATGTTTAGAAACAGAAAGTGCTGCCCCTGGGTTCCCCAGTATCACAACTGGCTTTGCCACTGTATATGCCACTGATCGGAGAAAAAAAAATAATAACATCATTTCTCTGTCATCTTCTTCTTCTATGTTAATGAAGTCCACCTTTGTGCCATAGGTTTATGAGGAGAGTCCAATGATGAAATACACATAAAATCTTAAAAAAAAAAAAAAAAAAAGTCAGTAAGTGCCTGCATGGCAAGGGTGTAGGTTGTGAGTTCAATCCCCAGTACCAAAAATAAGTCAGTGTTTCTCTACACATGGGTGGAGTTATTGTATGAACTTTGGACCCCCAGTGTGTGTGGACCTGAGCATGTAAATCCTGTGATTATCATTACAGGAACCCCAGTTTTCTCCCTTTCTCAGCCATTATAGGGCATGAGCTCTCAGAAGACACAAATAAATTCAGGATGGAACAAAGTTGTCACAGTGAAGGCCAAGTGTGCCTATGTGTGTGTGTGTGTGTGTGTGCATGAGAGAGAGAGCTTGCACATGTGCTTAAGATGTCACCTATTTCTCTTTGAGTTTCATATATTTTATGCAAAGAATTGCTGAATATTCATTGATCTATGTAGTATCCACAAGTACGCTATCAGAAATGCATTGCTTATCTATATTTTCAAAATGTTGAAATAATTCAGTGTTGATCCTTTCTCGAGATAGGTTTGCTACCTTTAAACCCAAGTGACAATAACACACATACCGCCTTCGATTTCTCTCAAGTTGTGCTCATATCCTTGATGTCTATAATAGGCCAGAGACTGCCTGCGAGAATTCTGTATGTCACCATTAAATTGAAAAAGGCCTGAAATAGCAAAACCTCACTTCTGCTAGGAAAGGGAAAGAAGCAAGAAAAGGGCAGGCGGATGGTTATTCATGAGCCTCCCAGCTTGCCATGATAAATAACACCAGCCTCCGTCTCCTCTTCTCTGGGCTCATAATTTTCTCTCTGAAGGTGTTTTACCTGCACAGGAAGAGCCAGAGACGTCTAGTAAAAATGATTTTTAAGGCATCTTAAAACACAAAAGCCTGTGTCTGGGTTATGAGCCCTTCTTTTTGCATACAGCAAACAATGCCCAATTAATCTCAGCAAATGGAGGCGACTGGGCTAAAACAGCTTGCATGCTTGATCTGGGGTTTTGTGACAATCTAGGTACATTAAAAGAAAACTAAATAACTGTGTGAGAATTTGCTTTCAAACATACAAATGAAAGCGCCCAGGTTGGAGCTTCGACCCCAGCAAGCACAGGGTTCACTGTCCAAACACGGGTTCAGCACACAGGTGGCACGCACGCACGCCACCTCCACGTACAAAGGGTAGCGTGTATTTGGAATGAACAGCGGTGCAAAAATAATCAGTAAAGTGCAGCCTCTAGCTTCTCTCCGCAGGCTCCGCGTGCCCTTGCATTGTTTCGACAGGGAGCTGCTGCCTTCCTGGTGCTGACAGGCAAGGCTAAGTGACATGTCTGGCGAACAATTTTACTGTTTTCCTTTCTCTCCTTATGAACGATATTTATAGACTCTGAATTGCATTTGGTGCGGCTTTCCCACACAGTTATTTAGTTGGGCGTGGATTAAATGCAGATCAGGGTGTTGAAAGACATTTACATAAGTGCTGTTTGTGAACATGAAGGCCAGTTTGTCTATTATCGCCAGAACATTTAAATCTTAATGACTGGCATTGTTGTCTAAAAGACGGTGTTTTTCCTGCTGAGAAACTGCATTAGATTCAAGAAACAGAGCTCATTTCCATTCTCCCAGCAGTCTCTCTAGAAATGACATGCAGTGCTTGAAACTGTTTATTTCCAAATTCAGGCCTCCCTCGCATCAGTCATCAGCTTCAATTACCAGTTTTCCGGAGCCCAGCCGTCAGGCAGTCTGACACTGAGGTCCGGCCTAATTCCCACCTTCTCCAGAGTCAAGAGCATAATGTGCGGATGAAAAGGTGCAAAATAGCCCGGACTTCATTAGCATGCAGGGCCTGGCTGTTCATTTGCTGGCTGTGAATGGAAGTTCTGACACTTGGAGCTCGCTGCAAAATGAGAAAAGTCCTCTTCAGGGGAGATGAGGTCCTCCGTGGTAAGGAAAGGTCATCAAAAAGACAGCCACTGCCCTTGCTCCCTGCTCTCCACGACTGCTTACTGATTCCAGGAACACCTCATTACACGCTGGATCAACATATTATTGCCATGTTCTGGGACTGAATTGTTTACAAGTGTCTTTATCGCCGGCAAAGGCCTGCCCAGAGATGCGTGACTACACTCATTTGGCTGTGACCTGCCAATTATGTGTTATCCGATATGCTGCTGGGTATCTTGATCTTTGCCCGGGTCTTCTCCTGGTATCAACACAGTCCCATTTACTACTTCTTTCTAACCACTCTTTGGGAAAGTAGCCATTAGCCTGTCAGTGTGTAAATGTGTGTGTGCGTGTGAGCATGTGTGCCTGTGTGTGTGTTACCTCTGCTACTGGGAGTCAGAACATCCTTGCTCCATTATTTGCTATGCATGAGGCTCATAATCATTTGGGGGAAAGCAATCCCCCACTTTCTCATGGCATCTCGGGTAACCCACACAGTTTACAATCAGTATGCAGAGCGAGTAATACAGCGCATTCCTGAGCTTCCTCTGCTCACATATAGGCCCTACGAGAGGGCTGTCATATTTTATTTGGGCAGAGTCACTGCAAACCACTGCACAGGACCATTTTCATCTTTCATTACAGACACTTCTATGGCTCCATAAACGGGAGAGTGGAATGGCAACTCGATTAAAAACTTAGTAAAGACACTGTGCAGATGCCCCGCCCCAAAAGGGGGGGATTCAAGCCACATTTTCAAACCAGCAAACTTCATTTCCATACCCTCCCCTGGTGACTACTGATATCATTTCAGTGATGTCGGGAGTTGACAAGTTTTGTTTATTTTTATGAACATTGGGTGGAGAAATTATTTTTTTTAATCGGTACCGCGTATTGAACTCATGACCGCCTGCTTGCAAGGCAGATGTTTATGCCACTGAGCTAAATCCCCAGCCCCCAGTTGGAGAAATTTTAATGACCCTGCCAAACATTTGGGCCATCTCAACTGACTACGGAAGAGGGACTGTGTTACTTACATTCCCATTGCCACCAATAGCTTTTTGGTGCATTTTCCAATGTAGGATATAGCAAAGCAAATGCCAAGAAACTGGCTTCCACTTATCCTGAATGCTCAGCTCTTTGGCAATGGGCACATACAAGAATGAATAAAAAGAAACTCAAGAATCTAGGATGGCATCTGTATGTGCATTCATTTTCAGCAATTTCCCAGGTTCATCTTCCTTAATTTATTTTCTCCATGCATTTTTTCCCAAAAATTGGAGAGTTGTTTTTTAAGATACTGAGTTGCTTTTTTTCTTCCCAAATTCCTTCAATCCTAGTTTTCTGACAAAGGACTAACTGAAGAGGATAAATAATGATTCCCCTCATCACCACACTGCAGGTACCCTGAAGTCCACGGAGAGATTTGCTGCACCTAGTGTTGGTGCATACTGCAGGTTCCAGAGTATTGTCGACCAACAAATAGCCTTTGGAAGACAAGAAGATGACTGGAAAGATTACTCAGTCACTTTTGGAGACCTGATTACTGTGGAGAACTTTGGTCAAGGGATAAGGAGGGAATGTTTACCAAGATTCCCATCCAAGGAAAGAGTCTCAGTGTGGTTGGGATCCAGAGAATGGCAAAAAAGGATGATTCTCAATTAAAAGGGGTCATCCCAAGGAAATGCTTTCTTTGCAAATGTGTGACAGGTTGTCATCTTGCCCAAGCTATAGGCCATCTGAGATCAAACGTTCTAGGTAGAGGGACTGCTCTTGCCAGAAGCTTCTGACAATTTGTATAACCAGGTCATCTGCTATTTCAGCCATAAAAGAGAATTCCTCTGTTATGGCTTTAAAATCCCATCTTTTTTATGAATCTCCCCAAAAAGGCAACAAAAGATTCTCCTCTCTTAAAATGCTTCTAAATTATGCTTCTGAATTTCATCCCTTAAAGAGTCTCAGGTGCCTACTTGTATTTTCTAAGGGCTAATGAAACACGCATACACACAATCTGCAAACACAGAGATGTGGCAAAATGATCAGATGATAATTAACAATAACAAAGCCTTGTTTTATAAAACATTTATTAAATACAATGTTGTACTAAAAGAACTGTCTAGAAAGTTGGCAAACATGCATTTATTACTTACAGCAACCCTATGATTTAGGTATTGTTATTCCTGTTTTACAGAGGAGGAAATCTTTTCATATACCTCAGAGCATCCAATGTGCTCAATACCACCTGGCCAATGACAGCCACACAATGCAAGTAAACCCCCAGTGTGACGTGAGGCTCCACCCACATTGTATCCCACCTCTATAGAGCAAAACATCCATTACAGATTTCCAAGAACACATAAAAGTACATTTTCTGTGTGGGAGTCATCAAAGCACAAAAAGTTGCCAGTTATAATAGTGAGGAGTCAAAACCATCACCTCTGACACATTTACTCTCTGGAAAGAGGTGCATAAAGTTCACAGAATAAAGAAAATTTTGATCCAAAGGGGTAATTCAAACCATTTAATTTTTTACAATGGAGTGGGATTGCAGGAATAATGTATTTAGGGGCTACAGAATTTCCCAAGTGGTCAGTAGGAAACATTGAGAAACTCTGGTCAGTCTTTGGCACCTCATACCAAACATCTGCCCAGCTATCTTCAGTGGTTTTACTGAAAAACTATGTACATAGTGACATACTTCCTGGAGTCACAATAGTCATTTGCTCCAGGGTCTACTCTGCCATTGGAAACCTCAGTCTAGAAACCTCAAACCGGAATGGGTTGATGCACATGTATTGACTGACCACAAACCTAGTCAAAGGTTCTGGAATCTCCCCCTGGTTCATGTTCCCGTGGCTCTCCAGTGTCCATGAGAATGGCAGTCATTCAGTACATCCCAGGGCTGCTGGCCTGGTTGCTCTGCGGGCAGAGGCCTCAGGTCTTCCAGCACTGTCTCACTGTGCCCGTGTCTTCTGTGAAGAAAACAGAAACACAGCTCTCATAGGCCACAGATTCCAGTCCTTCCCAATCTGTCTTGGGCTTGTGTTTCAAAAAAGGGCCCGTGCTTTCAGCAGAGAAATGTGTACCACAGTAGGAGGAAGGGGATGTTTAAAAGGGGACAACTTGTAGGAACCTTCCAGGTGACTCACACCACTTATGAACACCAACACTGCTGCACACAGATACATATGTCACCTAAGCTGCACTCAGGCCTGGAGAATTCTGATTTTTCAGAATACGCAACTGAAACTTTAGATAAACCTACTAGAAATGAGCTGTACAAGGGCTGGGGATTTAGCTCAGCGGCATAAGCACCTGCCTTGCAAGTGTGTGGTCATGAATTCGATCCCCAGTACCGATAAAAAGGAAAAGACAAAAAAATTTAAAAATTAAAAAAAAAAAAAAAAAAAAAGAAATGAGCTGTACCGATCTGGATCTTGATGCCAGGGTCTATGGATGCCAGCCACTCTCTCCCCTGGTCCTGATTTCTGTGCCGGTTGTCTGCATAGATATGCACTGAGAGTTTACCATGTGCTCTAAACTGTGCACGATGGTCTTGGAGCTCAGACCTGGGTTTCCTGTGCTCCGAAAAGCCAACAATAAACAGCAATAATGTCCCCAGAGAGTGAATGATTAAGGACAAAGTAAGATGGATAACAAGAGGTACCCTAGGAATTTGGAGGGCAATAAAAATCCTCTCCAGCATAATGGGAAGGGCTTTCTATATGAAGTGGAACAGATATATGACTTGGGATTTGAATAAGTGGGAAAAGGGATGAGTAGGAACAACAGATGGTATCCAAACCTGGCCACACCCATGGCTCCCAGCCTGTTACACTTCTTCCACCAAGAGAAGGGTGCTAGATGACTCCTTCTCTAATTTAGTCCAACCTAGTGACCTACTTAGACCAACAGAATGAGATTGCAGAGGCACTCTGGGACTCTTGGCTACACTAGCCTTAGAAGGATGGGGAGCTTCTACTGCCTTCCTCCTGTGACCCAGTCACCATGCTGTAGAGAAGTCTATGCAAAGCCAGCAATGATTAGATGCCACTGAATACAGGCCCTAGAATGTGAGAGTCCATCCTGGAAGTTCCACATGAAAAAAAAACCCAAGCTAATCCCTCTATGGAGAAGTGCCCAGAATGTCCTGCCCGAATTCTGACCCACAAAATCAGGGAAAAGCAAACTGTGTTGTGTTAAACCACTAAGATGTGGGGTGGCTGTAATCAACAATAGGTAAGTGACACTGAGAGAACAATGTGGGTGAGAAGAGGTAACAAGAAGTGTAAGAGTGATAACCTAGTTTTCTTGCTGGAAGAGGGCATAAATAAAGGAAAAATAAATGCATTCAATATTGGTGGAACCCTAAATTGAGTAAACCAATGCCTATGAAGGCAGATGCTTCAGAATTGCAACTGGAAGAATGTAAATTGAAAAACTGGCCGTAATAGCTTTAAGGCAGGAAGGAGATCTCCAACACCACCATTGATGCCCTCTGCAGTAGGTGTAGTCAATGCGTGTGCATGGCTCCCTGTTCTTGTGCATCAGTGTGTACCAGCTCAACACCTGCCCACCAGCCCAGGCAGCTCAAGACCAGGGGTCTTCTCTTTGCCCCTTGACTCTCACTGCCTGAACAACAGGCCAGAAGTGTTAGGGAAACAGTGTTTGCAAAGAATATCCTCCACTAGGAACTGATGGCAGTAGACTCGCTGGAAGGCAAATTTTCTATTTTGCTGCTCAGGTTTCTCCAATTGAATCAACTGACTTCTGTTTATTTGCTATATAATGCACTGAATAGGCCCTGCCCTTCTCTGCCCCTCAATACTTATTGTGTCTCTTGAGATCACCTTCCAAAAAACTGATTGCTTTTGGACAAACCTAGATACCATCATTTTATAGTTAGGAACAATAATGCAAGGAATACTTTAAGTGGGTACTGTGGGAAAGGGAACCAAAAGATGCAGTTTTTCCATCAAAATAGAAATTTATTTTCCCCATATAATGTCCAGAGTGAGAGGACAGACTCTGCTTAAAGAAGTCCCCTTGGAAAGACAGGCTAATGCATTTTACTGTACTCAATACATGACTCCCTTTACATCATTCCCAGGCCAGCGCATCACTTCTACCTGTGTGCCATTGGTGAGAGCTAATCACATGCACCACATGTGGCTGCAAAGGGGTTTGGGAAATGTAGTTCAACTGAACAGCCAAGTGCCCCACAAGAAGAAAATGAATTGGTGAGAAGATGCAACTGAAGTCTGTGACACAGGGAGATTAGTTAATTGTCCAAGTGCCTGAGCCTAGTTAATGGACAAAAAGAACTATAAGTTTTTCTGTCTACTATTTTGTCTTTCTCTCCCTACACTGATTGAAAGTAACTATAGCAAGTCTCAAATGTCACACTGAAGAGTCTGGTGTTTTGTAGGGTCCATTTCCACTCATTACAGAGGCAGCAAGACAGGATCATTCCTAGGAGCTGCTCTCAGGTATGGTCTACTGGATTACATCATCTGGCCAGAGCAAATAGCAGAAAAGGCCCACACCCCCATTATCCAAGACCCTTCCATTAAGCACAGCCAGCCAGCCTCCTGCTAGCCTGTGTTGTCTTTGGTAGGGATATATAAACAGCACCATTTTGCCACGGAGCTGTACTGCCTTAGAACAGGATCTTAAAAACCTTACACACCTATCCTGACAGAGATGTGCCCCTGAAGTTACATGAAGCCAAACCTGCCTCTTGTCTCCCAGTGGGCACGGGGAGAAAGACAGGGAAGAGCAGAGGATAACTGACATCCGAGGAGGTCAGAGTCATTTTACAGTCATCTCTGGGGAACATGTACTTGTCTCCACAGCCTCTGCTAACCCACACGCCAACATGCATGGAGGTGCTGAAAAGCTAGTTCATTTAAAGATTAAAACAGCAGAAAATGAGAGCAAATAGGTACATCCAAATAATCCTATTTGTAACTTTAATATGAATTTAATAAATTAATAAATTTCATAGATTTGCGTTTAACCTGGACATATTATGTATATGTTGTAATTTTAAAGGGCAATGGGAGTAAATGAGTTGGAAGACTGTGTTTATTAGGACAATTTGTTTAATGGCTTTGCACTATTCACAGCTCTCAAATTAGAAATAAAAGAACTCAGTGATAGAATACTTATGCTTAAGCACAAGGCTCTGGTCTGACCTTCAGCACCAAAAGGAGAAAAAACAAAAATAAAAACACCTCATCCTTACAGAGATTACACCGAGTTGTTACATCATCACCCACCCCTTGCCACCCTCAGTGTGTCTCTCAGGTAGAAGGTAGCTATCTGTGACAGGTTGGAAATTACCAGTTCACAATGCTTACTTTATCAAACACATCTATAATTCCACTTTTTAAGTCCACATGAACAAGCACAGCAATTTCCTTTAGTTTCAATTCTACAAAGAAAAGTGATCCTATGGATTCTACCCCTCCAAAAATTTCTGATTATACGCTACAGAGTTCTACTGAGGTCTAATGCAGACCTCAGTCTCAACAGACTGTATTGGATATATGTTTCTAATCACCAAAAAGCCAAGCATTTATCAGAATAATCCTTCCAAACTCATCAACTTTAATGGTATCCAGACGGCTTTTCTGGAGAGGGCTCATTAGTTAAAAAAAAAAAAAAAAAAACCTCAAAATTTCCCTGTTCTGTGATTTTATTTACATAGTCAAAAATATAATCTGAGTTTCCTGTCTTCTTGTTTAATGGCCATTTTCTACCCATATACTGCTTTGAAAAATAGTCAAACAAATGTAAAGAAGATAAATATAGAGCATAAATGAAGTACCGCCAACGGAGGTGGGTTGTGTGCATAAAAATGAGTAAGCACCAGAGTTGCAGATTAAGAAACTGAGTATGTTGGTGTTTAAAATTAGAATGGCTCCCAAAAGAATTGATAATGCTCCATTTAAGCAAAGAAATGTTTTCAAATCACTCTGCTGACCAGAGAAGTCTGAATCAAAGACAGAAATTAATAAAAGAATGCAGACAGAGACCCCCCCAATTATAAATAACAGAGATGATTTGTATGCATATAAAAGCCTGCAAGGCCCAGTGGTGTCTATAGTTCTACGGGGAGAATCTAATGAAATGCAAGAAGAAAATGTTAAACATAGAAATAAATGTGCCTGGTAGAAATTCTATTGTCCTCTTCTGTGACACAATGACTTGTTTTCTGGAAAAGTAATTCTTCCATAGAGCCCAGGCAAGCATTGTATTCACTATAAAGTTGTATATTTAGACCTATACATGAGGGGTCTGCCTGTCTTTAAAGCTCAATGCTTCCTGGGACTCATTAGAGTACAAGGACAAAGCTCTATCATATTATTGCTTAGACACTACTCAGAACTTCTGGGTAGTTCTCAGTGGCTTCAAGTGCTTAGATTGTCAGTAGCATAGGACATAGAAGGTAGAATATTGAGTGCAAGAGGTGTATACTTCAAAGGAGCATGAATGTATAGACAGAGAGATAAAGACCCTGGCAGAACATCCTGACGTCGCTGCAGAACAATTCCAGGGTAAACACAGGTTTGCAATAAACAGCTACAATGCACAGGTTGCAAGAATTAGAACAGTCTGAACCTCATTCAAGATCAAACGGTTCCTTTCCAGACTTTGTGTGGGGAACAGGCTCTGCTACTGGTGGCAGAAAGATAAAAGGGCACTGTCCCCACTGTTGACTCTTTAGTGTTAATAATGGGAATGGCAAGGGGTAAGTGTTTAAATTCGGACCTGTTCTGACACAGGATGGCCTAGGTCTCCAAGTGCCTCCTTCCCTCCTTGGGCCACTTCAGTGTTTGGCCTGGCTGTGTGGAGGACACGCCCTCCCGACATACACACCTGTTCTGGGAAAAGGGAGCTGCTTTCAAGGTGAGGGTGTTTCCGTTGGGAGTGAAGGTGCGAAGGAAAGAGTGTGACCAAAGAGGCAGACAGGGTAAGTCAGAGAACAAAATCCAGTCCAAACGGCGCGCTCCTCTTCTGATCATTCCAGTCATCATATGGATTTATTTTAGGAATAAGGAATATCTGCATGGGATGAGAAGAATAAACAGCATGGAAGCAGGGTGTGGACAGTCAGCCCACCTGCCTGAACCCTTCCTTCTGCAGTCGCCCCTGAGCCCTTCCTTCCCTACAGATTCTCCAAGCACAGGCGCAAGTCACTCAATTCCAAAGGAGCAAGAGTAACAGCTCCCTGGCCCAGGCAGCCCCTCCCCGGCTCTTCCATGCTGCAGGCTGCCGCTCAGTCTGCAGCCCGTTCAGTCGCCTGGGGGCCTTAACAGAGGACCTGCCTGCACCCCGGTGACCCGGGCGGCTTCGATTTAAAAAAAAAAAAAAAGTTAGGGTTATTACTTAATGATAATGACTTATTTTACACATTGTCGTCTGTTGATGTTTAAAAGATAAGAAGACATTTGTCAGGGCGGACGTCTGAGGTCCTCAGAGGGCTCCAGGAGACCCTGCCAAAACGTTTCCAAACTGAATAGCCATTGGGCCGCCAGATAATTCAGAAACTGTTTGTATGAGCTGTTTATCAAATTATTAACCGCACAGATGTTGTTTGGCTGAAGAGCAGCTGAATCCCCTCTCTGGCGGCCGCGGAGACAAAGGTCTCTAGGAATAATTGGAGATGTGCACGGAATATTAAATTAATTTACTGCTCTTAATTCTTATGCAAATTCTGACCTCCGATGGAGCCTATCAATTACTTCGCGCATAGTGAAAGCGAAGGCCACAGTTTCTTTTCTTCTCTTTGCTTTTTTTTTTTTTTTAACTCGAAAGAGGAAATATTTGCAGTAAGCAGGCAGTAGAAGCACCACGTAACTGGAATTATTTAATTAAATCGCCAAGTCTTCAGGGATGTCCGCCGAGGATAAAACCCCGTGTCGCAGGGGAAAGGATAGGAAGGGTGCAGAGGGCAGAGGAATTTGTTGTTTTGGCAGTACACCTGGGGGCGGTCAGCGCGGAGAGGGACGGTTGGAGACAAAACCGGCTCGAAGGCGGATTTGGAGTCTCCGTGATTGCTGGAGCTTAGAGCCGGCGCGGTGCGCTTCTGCAAACGGAAAAAACAAAACTCGGACCCCGGGTGCACGCCTTGGTGCGTCTTTTCCTCCACCTCTGCCTGCAAGGTCCCTATCTGAATCCTGGCTTGCCATTCCTTATCTTTTAAGAGTTTTAACCAGTCTTTACAAATCTCCCTCCAAAAAACACCGTCATTGTTGTCTTTTACTTGGAAACCCAAACTCCTATGCACTCTCTTCAACTCTGCTGAAATCCCGGGTGGGGCGAAGTCTGCTCTAAATGTCCCCTGGTAGAGCGGTGACACCTACTCTTTTCCTGAACTGAGCAAACGCCCGTGCTTTGTCTGCTCCTGTGGCTTAGGCGCAGGGCGGCTTCTGCGCCCGGGTGGCGGGCTGTAAGGCTGGGGTCTCCGCGTTTTTCATCATCTTTCTAATAAGGAAAACCCAATCGGGCGCATAATGTCATCAGTCCCGGCCCGACCTTGCCGGGACCTCCGCAGCCCGAGGATGTCGCCTGCGGCCCCCGGCGCAGTCAGGACGTGCCACAATTCAGTTCCTCTCGGTCTCCACAAAAGCCAGACAACAATATCAATTAATCATGCAGCGAGCAAACAAGGAGATTTATCCCGCGACAAACAGCCCCTCCGAGAGCCGCTGAATGGGCGTGATTAGCATGTGAAAAGCGAGCAAAACTCCGCAGTTCAACAGCTAAAGAGCAATTTGATGGGGCTGGGATGGGGAAATTACTTGATTAGGGTCCGTCGAAGGAGAGCGCGCGGTGACAGCCCCTCGGCTGGGAATCCTACACGGGAACAAAACGCGCGGGTAACGGCGGCGCGCGGAGGGAGCGCGGGCGAGGGAGGGGGCGTGGGGCCGGCACCGGCACCGAGGTGAGGACAGCAATCCGAGCAACTGGGTTAACTGCGGGCCCAGAGACCGTGTCCGGAGAGCTCCCAGGCCTGGACGGCGCCGCGCCAGGTCTGACACCCAGGATGGAGGTCGACCTCCGTTTACTGCGCTGCCCGGGCCCTGTCCCTGACAGCGACGGTGGCGCGCGAGGAAGGAAGCTCCCATTCCATGCCGATCTCAGTCTCCTTCTGCGTCCTCAGGGGTGCAGTCCGCACGCCTCCGTTTGCCCCCAGGGCTCCGGCCCCGCGTCGGTGTCCCGGTGCCCGCCGCGCGGCCGTTCCTTGGAGGAGCTCTGCGCCTCCGTTCCCACAGGCAGTGGTGAACTTTGTATCCCCGCAAGACCGGTTGTCCCAAAGGTCCCAGTTTTCCTGCCTGTTGGAAAAGCCGCTGTGCTTGAACTTGGCCCTCGGCAAGAACTGCTCCCTGCCGCGCCCTCCCCGCCGTGGTAGGGCTGGGGCGCGCGGGGTGGGCACAGTATGGCACCAGGCCAGGGTGCCACAGCACAGGGACATCCCGGAGCCAAACTGTCCCCGGCTGGCGCAGGGGAGCCCCAGACTTGCTCTGAATCCGAACAGGCCAGGCTGGGTTTGGCGGCATGGGAAGGTGGGCGTCGCGGTTCCTCCCCAAACCTAGGGGGCAGTGCCCAAGACCTTTGGCCCGGATTGGGCCTGGGTACACTTGGGCCTGGCGGCAGGAATTTATTTGTGGGCAAGAAGCGTGACCCGGCGAAGCGTTAAGGAGGGGCGCGACCGAGGGACAGCAAGGCAGCCCGGGTGGAAAGCAAAGGCGAGCTGAAGTCTTCCACGTCCATTAGCCTGTCTTGAGAGGCACCGCCGTCTTCCCTACTACCGACTCCTTCACCCGAAGCTAAACTCTGCCCTCAGCCAAAAGAAAGCCATTTTAAGTTTCCCACTCCGGGCGCGCCTAGTACCTTCCCTCGGGAGCGTACCCTACTCCCTGGCTCCTCCCAGTGCCAAGGAAGGGAAAAGGCTCCCACCGTAGGCCTCGCCACCTGAGTCCCTAGACACTAACATGTCTTGCATGTCACACTCGAGTAGGGCGCGCCGGGGAACCCCCAGGATCCGGCGACCTTCAGTATGCCTCGGAGAGGGGAATGCTAACTCGCTGAACACTACGACTTGCACAACAAATTCCCCAAACCGGCGCGGCTGTGGTTAACCCTATCCCCTGGCACAAAAGAACAAAGACCAAGGAGTCAACTCTTAGTTATTATATATTTAAGTGGAGGGGGGCGGCGTGGATTGCCCCCATCTAGCTGGACAGCTGTCAGTCCAACAGTATCAATTAAGCCACAGCGAGTGGCCGACTTCAAAAGACTTAAATCTTTCTGAAACGCCCCTAGCTGCCCGCCTCACGTCCTCTTCTCGCTCCCTCCGGACCCGGGGCTCCCTCCTCTTGCTTGTGAGCAGAACCCCGCCTAGGCGCACAGCTTGGCGCTGGTGGTGTAGGCAGAAACGCCTGTAGGGCACACCCGGAAGGCTACGCTCTGCGCTGGGACCTCGGACCCCGGACCCTGGAGGGCACGTGCTCGCGCCGCAGAGTCCCAGCTCCGCTAGGATCTCCAGACTTGTAAACTCTGAAGGCAGCCAAGAAATCTGTTGTCTGGCGCAGGACCCGTCTCGCGCCGCTCAACACTAGCGCGCTGGGTGGCTCAAAACGCATCCTCTGGGTGGCTGGGACCGTGCATTTTAATTCCAAAGCCAAATAGTTGAATTGTCTCAAAGTTGGCAGGCGGAGGGGGCGGTGGCAAGGAACAACGTGGCTGGATATCTTTGCTTGCGGGGTGGCAGCGCTGTTCCCACCAATACTAACTGTTCGGGGCTGGCTTTGTAGTTATTTTTACAAGTTCTGCCCAGTGCCAGTCATATTGCCCTGAAAAGCAAGAGAGGCCGCTGCAATTTATTCCAATGGGCGGTTTTTAAGAAGCTGGCAATTTGAACCGGCTGGGTGTTATTTAGTGCAATATGAAATCAAATGATCCTATTTCTCAAATAACAGTGTCTGTGAGGAGATGTGAATCCTCTGAAAGGGTAATTGTCTGCTGATGGTGTTTCCCATTATCCGGATCTTGGCCTAAATGATGCTCGGCAGCAGGGCGGAGACACAGGGGTGAAATCAATGCGCGCAGACGGCGGGTTTGCGCTCTGGAAGCAGAAAGAGGCCGCGCCGCCCGCGGCCCCGCGCATTCCCGAACAATGACACCGATGCGCCGCCGATTTCTACGTCAATTTTACAGGTGGCTTCCGAAATCATCAGACTTGAGGGATCTCGTGGATAAGAAGAATAAAACTAAGTGTTTCTCCCTTCGCTGTTTTGGGAATTGTTCGTATCCTGGCACCCTTAATTGCCAGGCGGCAGATTGACCATATTCTGGGAAATGATACCCAGTTGGTACCTGTCTTGTGCCCCCTACCATGTTAATACTGACAGCGTGGAGTCTTTCTTTCCAAGGACACATTTGTGTCTGGGACTTTTTTACTCAGATTTCCGGTTTCCTTTAATTCGGGGGGGTGGGGGTGGACAAGGTTTTGAGTCCACGAGGTACATGTTGTTTATGCTATCACGTGCATCTGTCTGTCTCTGTCTCTCTCTCTCTCTGTTTCTCTCTCTCTCTCTCTCTGTCCCTGTCTCTCTCTCTCTGTCTCTCTCTCTGTCTCTCTCTCTCTCTCTTTCTCTCTCTCTCTCTCTCTCTCTCTCTCTCTCTCTCTCTCTCTCTCTGTGATCTTTGGCTGCCACAAGGTTGGCCCTACACCTTGAAGTTGTCCCTTGTGGGCTTGTCCCCGTTGTGGGCCAGCTTGTGTCTTAGAGAAGCACAGGCCGGGAGCAAACGTAATCCAGGACTTTAATAACGGGCAGCACTGGGACGCAGCGATCTGGGCACGGGCCCTCGGGGAGCACAGGTAGGACCCAGGCCTGCCTCTGCTCTACTTTGGCAGCAGAGGCAGCATCGCCCCCTAAATCCTCTGCAGTTACTGGGGGATCAACTCACCTTGAGGAGAGTGGCCTCCTTAGAGCCTATGCCTCCCAGGGCTAAACTACACCCGGCCAGGGCCTCTTGAGGCTTCCGCCTGAGAGGTGGCTTGTTTCTGCTCTACCTAGGCAGGCTCATTTTCATTCTCTGAGAATTTTGAGCGTTTATAGTGTGTGTCTATGTTTGTGAGCGCATATTCATCGAAACTTACATACACATGACCAAACAACGAGGCATACGGATCCCCCACAGTTAACTCCATCTACAAGCACATTTGGCTGCTCATGCCCTGTCCCTCTTCCTTGCGGGTACAGTACTTCCAAGTCGTCCAAGAAACAGGAAGAAATGGTAATTTTTGCATTCCCAAGGAGCTGGCCTGAGGAAGTCTCCGTCCCTTTCTGCAAGGCGGTTCGGCCCAGTCAGCGGTCAATCAGTGGGGTTGGCCCCTTCCGGTCTACCCTCAGCCGCAGGTGAGCGCGGGGTGTAGTTTCAGCCCTTGGCGTCCGCTCCCCATGCCATTTCCCGGCTGAAAATCCCACTTGGGCACGGCCTGGTCGTGATGCCTCAACTTTCGTCCTCCAGCTCTGAGTCAGAACAAACCTAGGGTCATCGGGGACGGCCGTGATCTACCCACCTACAATGCCATCTCAAAATAAAAAGGCGACCCCACCCTATGTCCCGCCAGTGGCTCCCAGGAGCCCCTCGGAGGCCGCCTCTGCGCGCAGAAATGGAGTTCGGCACCGGCAGAAGCCACCACTTACCTCTCTGGGGCGACCTGCACCCCAGGGGCGACGGGGGCCGCGTGGAGACAGAGCCCATTCTGTGCCGTGACCCCGCGCTGCTTCTCCCAGGAAAGGGGTAGCAAGACCGGCTCTGCTCCACCATCTACGGAGAAAAGAGCCGTGGCCCCTTGGGGAGCCTCGGCTAATACAGAGTCCCCGTGGAGTCAAGCTGGAGACCCGAGACTCTGCGTCTTGTCCTCCTCCCACAACCACAGTCCTAATGAGGCATTAAACACCCATCACCTCCTCCGATGTGCCCGATGCTGGGCACGAGTGAGCTCGGCAAGAGCACCAGAGGGGCATTAGTGGGCCAATCCGTGCGCCACCTCAGTCCGGTCCCCAGGAAAACCCAGTAGGAGTCAAGGTGCGCGGGAGGCGGGGCCCGGGCTGGCGCCAGTCTTCGCCCGAAACTCTCCAAACCTCTTTCCCTGCCTGGAGCTATTGTCCGAACCCCTCGTTTCGCCATTCTGCCAGCGCAAAGCCTAGCGAAGCAGCGCCCCCGCCTCCCGGTCCCCTCGGCGAGTCACGGCCCCCACACCTCCCCAGCCCTACTGACCTCCGGAAGGCGCAGACCACGGTGCCAGCCTCGCCAGGCGCGGCGCACTGCGAGCCCGCTAGGCGCCCAGCCGGAACCTACGGTCGGCGGCATCCACCCCGGTGGCCTGGCGCAGAGCGCCCCTCCCTCACGCCTTATAATTTAATCACATGCGATATTAAATGATCAAGCCGCTCGTTAATCATCACGCGAGTTACTGGGGCTGAACGCGTCGCTGCGTGTTTGAACCGCCGAGAGCCGTCTGCGGGACTGTGGGGTGGGTTTCTGGTCTGGGAGGTGGGGCTCTCTAACCATTCCTGAGAGACCCGCGGGGCTTGTTGCCTGCAGAAGCATCTGAAAAGCGCAGGCTGGGCTGCAGTTTGGTCCAGGGCACGCAAAAACCCATCGCATCCCGCAAGCCCCCCTTTCTTCAATGTTTGGATTTGGAGCTTAGTGATTATGGTTAAAGCAGCCCAGCATCTTAATTTGCAATTTTTCAGGAGGGCAAATTTGACTAGAATCTGAGTCTTCATTACCCAGTGTGGAGGGTTGAGAGTTCGAGCGCGAAATTCGGCCAGATTCCTGAAATTATTTCGAAATATAACTTTTTCCATAACTCAAACGAGGCTCTCTTATTTTAAGAGTGCAGCAAGTGGGAAGAAAACTAAAATTTTCAATTAAAGGCCTGATTTGGGGGTCTTTGTTTTTAAAATAATCCATGAGTTTCCTCTAAAGTTGTTAAAACCTGGTGTTACTTTCGAGAGCTCCCCCTCCTTTTAAAATGGTTCCTTTTAAAATGATTAAACCAATTAAAATTAAATTCTCATGAAGTGTTTGAGGTTTCCTAAGGGTGCATCCGGCTCCTGTAGGCCAGCAGAGCCAAACACAAAGAGAAGGAATCCGCCAGTCAGCATCTTTGTAAACATAACTAGTTTGGAGTTAGTCTTTGGAAGAGATGCAACCCCCACATCCAGCCAGCACCCCAGCCTAAGCCCAGGCTAATTGAACCAGAAGGCCAGTTTTTCAAGGGAAGAGCTACAAATTTGGCTACCTTGGTAAGCAAAGTTTTCTGAACAAATATTAGATCCAGTCACTTTTTTTGCCTTTTTTTTTTTTAACTTTTTATCGGTACCAGGGATCGAACTCACAACCACCTGCTTGCAAGGCAGGTGCTAATGCCACTGAGCTAAATCCCCAGCCCCTGATCCAGTCACTTTTAAAAATATAAAATAAAAAACAAACATCAGCCCAAGTCATATTCAAAATCCTTCACCACTCAAAACTGCATTTAGTTTCCTACCTAACTGTACGATCAATTTAATAAGCAAATAAGCACATAAATCCTGACCCCCTGGTTGTGTTTATCACAGAATATCATCAATAATATTAAATATGTCCTAGACTATTCATATTTTCTCTCCATTGAGTCTGATGTCTGCATTTTTCTATCTTGCTCCTTACACACAAAGAGATAGGTATCAAAACTCTACACACATACACACGCACACAGAGAGCTAGGAAAAATTTATAAATCCTATAGAAGTTGGGGGTGTAATATGGTGTGGTTTTATTTTCAAAAGCAAATAGAGGGACAAAAAATGTCTTGACTCTTTATCCAGACAGTTTAAGCCCACATCTGGTTGGCAATGACAGGGACCTTTGTCATCAGAGACACAGCAATGACTTTCCATCTCAGGAGCTCTTTTTAGGTAGAAGGGACTATTGACAACTGCAAGCTAAAAATAATCATGCTCAAATATTTTGTTTCTAAACTAGAGACTTCCAATATAACTGAGTTATGCAGTGAGTCTTGGTTACTGCTTACCGAAAAATAGAAGGAAGATCAAAACTGCATGAGAAGCTTTAAAAATATTAAACACGAAGTTTGGAACCACCAAAGATGGAACCCACTTATTTTCTTCATGCCACTCTTGCAGTCCCCACCTGGCTGGATTCTCACTGGATGACAGTGCTTGAGAGGTGAGAAGCTAGCATCCCTGGAGGCTCAGAAAAACTGAGGCACTACTCACAGCTTACAGTCAAAGCAAGAACCTATGATTCTTAACTCCTACTCCAGTGCTCTTTTCAAACTGTCTGTTTAGGTGGCAGGCATGCAAACTTTCAGTTGGTTCTCCTTTGTCAGCCCTTCTCCTACCACACAATAATTTTCTGAACTGGTCAGGACATATCAAATGTAGAGAGCACTACCTTTGCTGGGTACTGACCCTCCTACATGCCAAGCAAATTCTCTACCACTGAGCTGTCTTCTTGGCCTGTGGAAAGGACTCTGCACTGAGGATCCTTTCAGCCCTAAGTTTTAGTCCTGTGACCTTAGACAGATCACTCAGTAGTGAGCATTGTGTTCTACCAAATGTCGATCCCAAGCCAAAGATTTGCGTGTTAGAAGATTTTTTTCAGGAAGAGATTTCAGGAAGCAACAACAAAGGGACAGTAGGGAAAAGAAACAAGATGCAGGGAGCAGTGCACAACGCTGAGACAATCTGGTTCCCATTTGACTCAGCTGGAACTTACACAACTGCAGCTAGACTTGCTGGCAGAATTTGGGATGGCAGTGCACACATGGGCTTTAGGACAAGTAGTGGCCAGCTCTGAGCACTGCCTGGGGTATGAGTTCCTTTTTTACATCTCAGACCTGCCCCACCAGAGGCCAGCAGACTCTGGCCAAAGAGGCCCCTTAGGGTGGTGGGTGATGGCAGTTGGTGGCACCCCAGTATGCATTGACATGCTCAGAAAGTGACATCATCCCTATCCCCCAGTCCACACATTCTTCTGCAGTGTAGCTTCATCACACTCCCATCCAGTGCAGGCATCTCTTTCTCTACGCATTAAATTTAAGTGGGCCTGTGACTACTTTGACCACCAAAACATGGTGGCAGTAATGTGGTACCAGCTCCAGAGCAGGTGTTAACTGGTCTCACAGTCTCCCTGTCCTGTTTCTTGGAGCAGTGTCTCTTGGAACTCACCCTTCAGAATCCAGCAGACATGACAGCATGCCAAGCCACTTGGAAAGGGACCAGGTGCAGATACAGTGCAACTGCCCCTGCCAAGATCCCAGCAGATATCCTGCTTCAGCCTTCAGTCTGGGCTGAGTCATCCAGAAGGCTGCCACTCTGCCTATCTGAGGGTAGCCACACCAGAGACCCAGCAATGGTGAGTTTTCTGTGTCAGTTATAGTACCCAGTATTTAACCATACACCAATCTAGGTGTTGCTGTGATAGCATACATTTAATTGACTTTAAGTAAAACACAGTATCCCTTTTATCCCTGAAGAAGAAATTCTATCTGAAGATTATCACATCAACACTAGCCTGTGTTTGCAGCCTGCCAGCAAATGTCACAATTGCCTCCTCTGCAATACAATACAATGTAAAAGTTATGTGTCTTAGTTACTTTCTTGATGCCAAGACACAATATGACACACCCACAATGTAAAATGAGAGTGTTACTTTGAATTTTAGAGGATTCACTACATAGTTAACTGGTTCCAGGGCAGGAACAGCATGGCAGAAGGGACTAGAGGAAGAGAGCTGTTCACATCATGACAATCAGGAAGCAGAGAGGGAAGAGAGGCAACAAGGGGGATGTACTCTTGCAGGCCATACCCTAGTGAATAGCCTCTAACCAGGCCCCACCTCCTAACAGCCAAGCAGCTGTGGACTTATTTGTGGGTGAATCTGCTGATAATATAGCACCCCATGCTGCAATCATCTTCAAAAAGTCCACCTGTGAACTTTGAAGGTCTTGGAGGACATTTTGGATCTAAACCATAACATTATATAAATAATTATTTCATTGTATTAGTTGATACACTGTGTAAACTTGAAAAGTTTAGAAGTTTCAGGAAGGGACTCAGCAGGGGGCCAAGGTCCTCACTTTGTAAACATCCTGAGCCTGTGCAAGTGGCCGGCACAAAGATGGGATGAGTGCTACACCTGCCCTGGGGATGGTAGCCTGCCTACAATATAAGGGAGGGAAAGAGGCTTGTGCCCCTCTCGTTTGCTCTTGCTGCTCTTGCTGTATTCTGCTGCCTTGAAGTGTTGTCCCTGTGCCATGCCACCCTGCCTTGGAGCCAACTGATTACAAACTGAAGCCTCCACAAACTGTGAGCTAAATAAACTTTTCATTCCTGAATTTTGAGTGTCAGGTATTTTGTCCCAGCAACAAGAGAAACCTCTCAAAAGCTCTGCCTCTGAGCTCTGAGAGTATTGGGGGACATTCTGGATCTAAACCATAATATTATATGAATAATTATTTTACTGTATTATTTAGGAGATAATGACAATAAACAAGAGTTCTATATGTTCAGTACAGGTGCAACCATTGTAGCTCTGACTGCATATTTGCATACATGCATATGCATATTAAATACATATAATGTGTTCTGTTTCTCTGGAGAACTTGCTAAAAACCTCAGGCAAGAAACACCCACCCGGCAGCACTCAGGAAACCCACAGAACCACACAAAATACTTTTAAAAAATTGTTTACCATGCAGCCAGTGGTAATCAGAATAGGAAATGACATTGCCTACCATGCACACTTCGCTTCTTTGTGTCTCAATTTAGGCATTGTATCTTGTCAAAGGCCCCACCTCTTGACATCAGTACACTGGGACTAGCTTTCAACACATGAATTCTGGAGGTACACAAATATTCAGAGGGATTAATGCTCCTGGGGCAGTCCAGGATCAGTGACTGGTAGGATGGATAGATTTTTTTAAACCCCATTTTGATCTTTCAATCAATATGACTCTATTCCATTCTACATGGTCCCTCAGCAGGACCAGTAGGGTTGCCAGACAGCTGCCCACTGTGAAACCCTGCTCAGTGAGGCCCCTGACAGCTGCTTGCTTCCCTTCTCTACCTCCTATTCCCTCTCTTTCTACCACTTCCTGGGATAACTGGAAATATCCTGAATAAACCCTACCCTCACAACCTCATCTTGAGAACTAAAGCTCCGTCATCTGACAAATGCTCGAGCTGGTTCACAGTGGAGCGAGAATAAGATCTCGAGGCTCTGACTCTATACTACATGCTTCACTGTGAGTTACGTGTGTGAAACAATGGCACCGGAGTCCAGCAGCCTGTCCTTGACACAGCAGGGCAGCTCTGGCTCTGGGGAGCTTCATGGAGCCTGTGCATAAGTGGCTTCAAGCAGTAGCCTGCACAACTAAGGACTGGAGCAGGGACTCAGGTGCAGATCATCTGAATAGCGGGGTAAGGATGGGAGTAGTCATGGAGTGGGTAGGGTGTTTAGAAATTTCATGGGAACTGGAGGGAGAGGGTCCAGAGAGGAGTGCGCCTATAAATGTGACTCTGTACCACAGTTTCAGAAGCTCCAGAGGTATCAGTGGGATACAGACAGGGTGCAGGCACACAGCTAGCAAAAGACCTGCCCACAGTGCTGCAGGGGAGACACCCCACCCCCAATATTTCTATGTGACTTTTATAAGTTTAAATAAGAATTACTGAGTTAAATGCTGCCCTATGTATGCCACAATATGCTATATAATACAAAAATGCACTCAGCAGGAGAGGGTTAATGAAGTAAATTGCCTCATGTATTATCCATAAAATGAAGCTCCTCGTAGCTACTAAAAAATAATGTGCATTTATAGTTCACCATATACTGATTTAAAAAAAAAAAAACCACCAAAACATGCTCAGTGGGGAAAAAAACACAAGATGCAGAACTGTGTGTGAAAAGTATGACTGTGTTTTCTTCTTTCTTTCTTTTTCTTTTTTTTCATTTTTCAAACAGGGTCTCACTATGTAACTCAGGCTGGCTACCAACTTGCTTGATCCTCCTGCCTCAGACTCCCAGGTCCTGGGATCACAGATGTGCACCACACCTGGTCTGAGTCTTTTTACATACCTTTCTGCTGGGGGCAGAACCCAGGGCTTTGCATGAACTAGGCAAGCACTTAACTACTGAGCTGGATCCCCAGCCCGCTATTCTTATTTTTAAAGTTCCATAGTATCTAGATATAGCAATACACATACCAATGCAGGCATAGATGTGTGTTTAGACATAAGAAAGGAAGGAAGGAACCTGGAGGGCTGTAGGCAAAAATGAGAGAGATGATTTTCACAGTATATCTTTTTCACAACTGATATTTTCCATGATATATTGCTTTAATGAATAATAGTGGAGAAATATATGTGGGGTCCCAGAAATTAGCTGCTAAAAACAGGCTGGACCATTGATTGGTGCAGGACCATGCAGTCAGAAAGGCCACCACTACTTGTTGTCTCCCAAAGGGACACCCTGCCCGCCTCCAGAAGAAGCAGCACTAGCTCGTGTTGATGGAGCCCTAACTCTAGCAGGTGCGATTCCAGGAGCAGCACACCCTTCACCCCTGGTTGCTCTCAGCAGCCTGGAGAGCAAGACACCCATACCAGCACTGTTTTATAAGGGAAGTCTGGTGACACAGCAAGGGGAAGTCACCAGCCCAAGGCCACACAGCTTGTAAGCAGACGCAATAGTGTGCCACACAGATGAGGCACCTGAGTTAAAGTTCTTCACACTAATATTCAACTGCCTCTCAAGGACGCGACAGCAAGTGCCTGCGGGAGGAGGGAGGAGGCTCTGTGTGGCTCTCCCCAGTGAGGTGCCCAGGACTGAATGAAACCAACATCTCCACAAAGACCCATGGATAATCATAGACAATGAAGAGCAGAGCATTTCATACCAGCTGCCTTGTCACCTCGTAAACAAACCAAGAAGCTGTCAAATTAAATGGCATTTATTATGCAAAATTCTTTGGTTTCAACCTGCCAGTGAGTGGGTGGGAACAGAAGGCCTAGAGGGGCCCTTTGTTTCCATCCCTTGCAGTTAGGAGTACTTGTTGAACTCTGATGAGAAGTGCATCCAAGTGGCAGGCAATGATGAAATCTATCACATGATTTTAGAAGGGAACCTTGGCACTGAAGGATTGTGCACTTATGATTTAGCACCTACAGCCTGCCTCTCACACACCCAGGCACAAGGGGCTGCCAGCTGCCCTGACTGGCAAACTGAGCTGCAGTCCAGTCCTACAGGGATGAAAGGGCACAGGTCCTGCAGCCTGAAGGGCACAGGAACTGCTGAGGAGTCCTCTTTGTCTTCATGTGCTTAATCCCCTTAGAAACATAAATTTGCCAGGTTCAGTGGAAATCATAGGCACAAAAAAGCTGTGAGACACAGTCCAGTGCACACCTGCTACCTCAGCACTTGGAAGGCTGAAGCAGGAGGATCACCATAAACTCGAGGCATCCTGGGATACACAGTGAGTTCAAGACTAACCTGAACTACATAACGAGACTGTCTCAAAACAAAACTTGTGAGACAGAGTAAGTCATCTCATTTAAGTACTGTCTCTAGAAAGAGGCATTGAACTATTTTTGTTCTTCACTTTTTGTTATTATTTAGCTTTCATGGAACTCAGGTTTTCCCATATACTAGTTGCTGCTTTACATGATATTAAGTGAAATGAAATCATGTTTTCATTTTATGTATTAGAATTTATATGCAACTTATTCCATTAAGTTAACTATACAAATGTTTTAAAGGAAAATAGTCACGGTAACCTCATGTCTTCCTATATTAGTCATTGCTTTCCAGATAAACAAAACCACACTCACACAGAGGAGGGCAGTTGAGGACATGGGTCATGAGACTGTAAAGAATTACATTCAATTTAAGGGACTACATGAAGCTTGGAGCTCGAGTGGCTCTGTGAGTGTCCTGGCCTGCAGGTAAGTCCATGGAGACCCTAGAGGGGGAGTGGGGATGAAAAGGAAACAAGAGATGCAAAGAATGGAGACAAGACGAAGTCCAATCAAGTCTCGTTTATTCAAGAAATGAGTATCAAATATATAGGGTATTGGGGAGGAGGGTTTTGGGTTCGGAGACATCAGCAGGTAACTTAGCAACAGTGGCAATACTGAGGGTCATAGGTTATCAAATTTTCAAATTTCCCACTCATGGGCTCATAAGCATAATCCCTGAATAGGCCAGGCCAAACAAGCTAGGCAAGGTGCTGTTTAATTACCAAACTTAACTCCTAGGGAAATTAAGGTGGTGTGGCCTGCAGATATAAGGTGGCAGCCAATTACAGGGCTTCCTACATGTGAGAACCCTGCCAGTTGCTTCTGAGGACAGTATTCCCAGTGGCCCAGTTACCTTCATCAGCCCCTGCCTCTTACAGGTCCCCATGAAAGATTAAGCCTCCAACTCCTGAACTCTTGGGCAAGACACTCACGTATATCCAGAACACAGCACCCTCCTGGATCTGAGTGAGTCTCAGCTACTCAATCAAGAGACTTAACCAGAAGAGATCTCCACAGTACCTTCTAGACTGCTGTTTCTTCCAACAACAGGACACCACGCCCTGCTAGGTAGACACACAGAATAAACCATTCACTTCCCTTTGACCCCATCATCTCCTACCAAGGATGGTACCTCATCTAGTTCCTGCCTACTTCCTGGCGTCTCCATCGGCTGGTATATCTCTCACTCCTGTATCTTTCCACTTTGGATCTGCATTGTTCAGCATAGCAGCTGCTAACTCCATTGGACTCTTAAATTTAAATGTGAATTACTAAAGTTAGTTAAACTAAAAATTCAGTCTCTCAGTTGAAGAACCATATTCGACTGTGCAGCAGTAGCCACATGTGGCTGGTGGCTTCCATATTGGATAGTACACATTGGAACCTTTCCATCATTGCAAAAGAGCTTATTGGATACAGCTGTTCTAGATAGTGCTCCACGATGTCTTTGCTTTCATTATTCATACCTCTCTCTTCAGATATCAACTGTTAATCTTCCTGTTCCAGGTTTGCAGTCTCCCTTACCATCTGGATAGGCATATAGATCCTCAGTAAGAATTTTGGTGGAAACACAATTTGATGTAGTTGTATATTACTAACAAAAGTATAGATGCTTGATGGTGGAAGGGGTTACACAAACAGATATAATAACACAGCCTCCCCATCTATCTCCTAGGTTCGCTTTGTCTCCATTTCCAAAATCTAGGATGCAATGGCTAATACTGCTAGACAGCGATTACAAACTAGATATTTTCTAATGTTCATCTCTATTATGAGTTGGATTGTGTTCTCTCTAACATACACACTGTGAAGTCCTAACTCACAGTGTCTCATAATGCAACCTCATTGGTAAATAGACATGATTAGTTAAAATGAAGCAATACAGGAAGAAGATTGGCCCTGATCCAATAGGATTGGTACCTTTATAAAAAGGGGACATTTGGAGACACACACTGGGGGAACACTATAGAATGGCAATGCAGAGGCTGGGGTGAGGTACCTACAACCAAGCAATACCACAGGCTGCTTGCAAACCACCAGCAGCAAAAAGCAGCATGGACCATGTTCTTCTCCCTCATCTCCCTCAGAGGGAACTGACACTGCAGACGGCTAGATCTTGACCTAGTTTCCCAAATGATGACAATAGATCTTTTTGTTTAAGCCCCCAAGTGTGGTACTTTGTATGGCTGTCCTAAATAATACAATATCCAATGTTAGTTGTTGAATTTGGCATAAATAAGTAAAATTTAGTAAAAATAAGTAAAATAAATTGCATAGTGTTTACATTTTAAATTTTGTACCTGTTCCCCTTAACACCTCTATGACTTCTGGGCTGAGACAGTGGTTTCCCTTGCCATAGGTCTATTAGGAACTTCTATTCCGAGCTGGAATCATTAATAGTATACAGATTACTAGCTGGGTGACCTAGGCCAACTCTCTTCCCTGCCCTGAGTCTTTGTCCTCTGTAAAATAAAAGGGCAAAGCTAAAATCCCTATTTCTAGCAAAGACATTCTGGAAACTTATGAAAATCCAGATGATCCAGGCAGACCTGATAGCCCGGTCTATGTGGACTAAAAGTAGAGCTATTAACAGAAATTGGCTCTGCTGATATAGAACCGAAGAAAAATATTAAGAGATTGCCCTAGCAAATTAACTATTCAAAGTGAAGAATTCTGAATATATTAAGTTTGTCAACATTTAGGATGCATAATTTTAGAATAAATATTACAGATACATTCCTTTCATTTGCTGTGTGTTGTTGTTAATGAAAGGATCTTCCATCTAGATGTCATGTCATTAATGAATCAACTATTGAATGCAATTTTAATTGCTCTACATTATCTATTTACTATTGAATCTTTCCTAAAATGGACTAATAAAAAATTGGAATGTGGGCTGGGGATTTAGCTCAGCGGCATAAGCACCTGCCTTGCAAGCAGGCGGTCGTGAGTTCGATCCCCAGTACCGATAAAAACGAACAAGAAAAAAAAAAAGTGAAGTTTTGGGGCTGGGGGTTTAGCTCAGCGGCATAAGTGTCTGCCTTGAAAGCAGGCAGTTGTGAGTTCGATCCCCGGTACCAGTAAAAAGGAAAAAAAAAAAAAAAAAAAAATTGGGATGCTAAATGACTGCTTCACCTGGTTATTCTATGCTATTTGCTAAAAATCTTTAAAAAAATATTTGTATTAATTACCTGGGGATTTTTCTTTTCCTTAAAAAGCTAAGCTGGGGAAGTGTAACTAAATAAAATACCTTAAAAATGTTGTGCATTTTCTTTTGTCAGGTTCATAGTATAATTTTGATTACACTAAAATCAATAAAAGAAATTTTTGTTCTCTATCACTGAAGCAATTCGCTAAAATGATTCGATAGGGCAACCAAGTGAAAGTCACATCTGTGCTACCTTTAGGCTGGAGGAGACCCTGCCCCAGCTTTATGCATTAAAGGTCCATGCTGAGCTTTCTCTGGCCACCCCTCAACTGCGAAAAGGCTCAGGGTCAGAGCTCTGCTTGTGGAACTCCTACCCGCATACCCAGCTAGAACTCACACAGGGTAGCCCCTGACATGTGCATGTGCACAGGGCGCTTGCTGCTTTCCAAGCCCTTGCAGAGCTTTGTGCTGGGGGGCTCCTGCAGGGGACCATCATAGTCGTCTACCCCGCCTCCCAGAGGGGGCTGAGGCAGGTGTGTGGGCACATCTAGGATTTGGGGTGCAGGGAGGGCACACACACCCCCGGCCGCGAGAGGCCTTGCTGAGGCAGGACTCAGCCTGGGCGAAGGATTAGGGAAGGAGCCCAACCTGGGCTTCTGGGTTCTTAAGAAGGTGCCTTGGCCAAAGTTGGAGTGGAGAACCTATTTCCCTACAGATTGTGATCTTGGTTTGTAAGTTTTAGCGCTGAGGCAGATGACACGTGGGATCCCGTTTGAGGCTTTGCTCTGGACGTGGCAAGGTAAAGGAAAGCTAAGTGCCATGGTGATTTTATATTGTCGATGCTTCTGTTTCTCCTGCTAAAGCTCCTCAGCTTACTGGTTAAAGTCACACCATGCACATGTGTGAAATTAACCGCTGAGAAAAGAAACCAAAGACATGAATAAGTGAAGGGACGGAAGTGCTGGGCAAGGGCATGGAACAAGGTGGCCTTTCTTCAGGCAGCTTCTCACCCCGCGGTGAGGGCAGAGACCTCTCATAGCTGTTAATTCATCTGACAGGACTCTAATCCTGGGAGGGCCCAGGCCTCAAGGATGGCCTGTATTGCACGTGGAATAGGCAGAGCTGCAGGAACCAGGCAGGACTCCAGGGAGGTCCTCAAAGGCCCAATGGGCGCCCCTGCCCCGACTGAAGCATTAAGCCTCTCTTGAAGGCGCGTGCATTTTCAAGTAAGCAGCGCAGTACTCTAGGGTTGATAGTGCTGCTGGGAAAACAAGTTTATCAATAGTGCCTGGCATTCAGCAGATCCTGGGAGGAAAGGAGGCAGGAAGGCCGAAAGAAGCGAGAATGCAGTTTGAAAAATTACCGCGGCTTGCGCAAGTCCTTGAGGGTAAAGAAACGGGAACCTATCAGCTGCGGGGCGGAGAGAGCCTGGAACCTGGGGAGAGGCCGGCCCCGTTCCCAACCCGGACCGCGACCCCGTTCCCAACCCGGACCGCGACCCCGTACTGCCCCGAACACCCCGCCCCGTCCGTCTCTTCCGGGTTGCCTTCCTTCTCCCAACTTCTATGCCACGCCCCCCCCCCCCCCCCGGCGCCCAACCCGGCTGCGGCACTGGCCAGCCCCATCCTAACCCTAACCCTAACCCCGCCCCGCCCCAGCAGTTTGCTCCGCCCCTGTCGGCAGCTGCCCGCCATGTTTACCGAGGTGCATGCTGGGGCAGTCTCCGTGGCAACGCGGGCCCACAGACTACCCTGAGGCTTGGGGCGAGCAAAGATTGTCACCATGCTCCGGGCTCCCGCCGCGTCCGCGCCCCTGCCGAGCCCTGAGTACTACGAGAGGGTGGGCCGCCTCCAACAAGGGCTGCGCGACAGGTATGACGCCGGGGGCGGGGTGGTGGAGCGGACGGGCGGGCGTCGCGTGGTATCTGGAGCTAGCCTGGACTGCGGCTTCCCAGGTCCCTGGGTTGGGGGTGGCGCGCAAGGGCTGGGACTCACCTGCGGCGACCAAAGCCGCGTCCCCGAATTCGCCGAGACGCAAGTCACTCAACATCAAGCCCTGGGACTTTCTCCAGTCCCCTGCTCGCAACCCTCCTCGCTCTTCGGATTGTCGTCCGGCCTTGACAGCCGCTATACGTCCAGTTGAGAGATCTGGGAACTCGAGCGGGAGAGTGTGTGTGTCACACGCACCCCACTCCAGTGCAGCAGGCGTTTGGTTAGTTTTTTAGGGGTAGCTGGGGCTGGTTAGACTTGCAAAAAAGGAATGAAATTTCCAGCTTCCCCACAGTTCTAATGGCTTTGATTAACGCATAAAAGATGGGACCCTGAAAACAGATCTAAAAGTGCATAAAGAGAAAGAATTAGAAAGCAATTGACTGTGAACAACCACATGAAAGGTAAGTTGTTGGAACTCATATTTAGCTGCCAAATTAATTATAGAGTTAGACATCTCATTAGTTGACAAGAAAGGAAATAGATTTTTGGATCTCTTGATAAAGGAAACATTTAATGAGCATAAAAAGTTGCAAAATCATTCTTTTGAACAGGAGAGCTATCTGTGACAATTCCAAAATGATAACAAAACACAGTAATTATGTGTCAGGTAAAGGCGGAAGTGAGTGATTTTCAAGAGGAATTACATTTATCTTATGCTGCATTTAGTATTAGTTATTTTAGAGCATGTATAACAGGCCTCCTTATTTGTTTGCATTGTATTTTATCTTTTCCACGTTCTGTTTTCTTCCTGACATACTGCCAACTCACCTACCCCAGCCAGGGACTTCTGCATCTCCAACTTAAAAAAAAAAATCATTCCCTGAAGAGCTCCTGAAACCCACTCCCTAAGTTTCTCAAAGCACTCTATGGGGGTTAAAGTGATTTGCTGTTTGCCTAGACTGAGAATTCTAGGAGGCTAGGAACGAAACCTAGCTCAGTCTTTAGCTCATCATAGAATACTGGTCGTGGAGCAGGTACTCGTAAATATTTGTTGAATTTATGGAAGAAATCCCAAAGTCAACCAGCTAGTGTCTAGGAGCTATACCTTGCATAGAATGCTATGGTCACATATTATCCCTAAATAATAACCATTTTCCAGTCCACCAGGAACAGTGGACCTAATGATATTGTGGTAAGTGTGATGATCAGTGTGATGATGATACTGTGATAAGTGTGATGATAACTGTCAGCACCTTCCTGATAAATAAAGAACAAGACTTGCTGTGTGTTTCAAGACCCTTACAGTGCTTTTGGGCTTATCATCTATTCTGTTTGAAGAGTGGCTTAGGTATGGTAGGGTTTCAGTTATTGTGTGTCTTAGCTAAAGACCTAATCTTAAAATGTTGTGGATATAAGTGTTATTCTTCTTAAAATAGGTTAATTGTGAGTTATTCTTGTATACTGTGCTAGGAACACCTGGCTGTTTATAGTCCTTATGGTACAATAACTGTGTAATCATTACCTACTTAATGTTTAATGCTTATTGCTTTAATTATTAAGCAAGGTGAGGCTGTTGAAATTATATAAGAAATTCGAATTAAATTTTATGGCCTATTCGTGTTTCTGCATTTGGAAATTTGTTTTATTTTTAAGTTAGTACAAATCTGCTACTGCATATATTCATTTTTCATTTTAAGAATCCATAACTAATTAATGCATAGTACACACTAAATAAAGGCAAATAACTTTAAATAAAGATAAAGCTGCAGTAAAAATGTGGAAGCGTGGGTTCTAGTCCATGACCAGATACGAGACTTTGATCAGATAATTTTGGCTTTTCTGAACCTTGGTTCTGCTCCAGAAATGAGGGGACTTGACTAACACACAAAATAAGGTGTATTTCTTTTCTTGAGAGTAATAGGCCTTAAAGTTTAAAAAACATTGAAAGCTGTAATTTTGCAAAACAATACTAAAGCACATCTTTGTGTTTTGTTTGAATGTGTTGTTTGATTTTTATTAAAATTAGTGCTGGTGAGCACAAGAGACCACTGTTTCTAAAATCCCAGTCATTTCAAAGATTGCAATCTGCATGGTAGTCAAGATGGTTTTATCAATCCAGAAATTTCTGGGGAATGGGAGATTTAAAAACAAAACAAAACAAATATTTCCCCACCTTCCTTCAGCCCTATTAGAGAAAATCATTGAAATGTTAGCTGGTCTAAAAACTGCTCTCAAAACTGTCATGTTTTGAGCTCAGGTCATTTTATGAATACTTCTATGTATTCTCACATAGATGTAATTTTATAGCCTGAATGTTTTCCTGTGGGTATACAGTGTTTTCCCTGCATTGTGATGAGAATCAACAATTGAATCTTGAAGAACTTAATGGAGTGACTTGTAGTGGGTATAGTGCCCACAAGCATGATAGAAACGTGTAAGTGGAATTCAGTCTTAGAATTATTGTATATAAAAACATCTCTCTTAAAGGCTTAGTTTTTCAATGCCAATATTGATTCAAGGTGAGATATCATAATAGTTTTGAAATCGACACCAGGATATTAGTTGAGTAAAGCCAAAGATAGTGGAGAATTGTGATATTGAGGAAAAAACAGAATAATAAATGGCTTGAAAGGAGAGCACTCAACCATCTCAGGAGCACCCAGCTGTGTCAGACTTGCCTTAGTCCTTATGAGAGAATGCCTATGATTGGTGTGATTAAAAGGTTCTGGAGGGAGATTTAGTGTATACGCATAAGGAGGCAGTCCTGCAGTATGCCGCCTTCTACCTTTTTCACTGGACTAAATACCAGGTTTTAAGACTAACAGTTGCAACAGACTAACGATCTTGGCAGAGTGCTCTAGGATGGATGAAGGGGTTAGAAAATGGGCCAGTAGCAAAGAGTTGACAAGATTAATACCACTTGGCCTGGAGTAAAGGGCCATGGAGTGTTGATGAAGTAGGTGTTCTTTATGGAGAGGAGATGTGATCTTTGTTCCTTTCCTGTCTATACGTACAGAAGATGGAATAGGAACAAAGAAGTTTTGCATTTGTTATTAAAAAGAATTTACTGCTTGGGAGGGGATGGATCTCCAAAGAGACTTTGATCTTTTTTCAGAAAATGTCATAGATTAATTAGAAAATCATTTCAAAATAAGCTCAAGCTTTAGAAAAGTAGCTGGGCATGGTGGCTCATGCCTGTAAGCCCAACGCTTGGGAGGCTGAAGCAGGAGGATTGTTGTGAGTTTGAGATCAGCCTGGGCTACAAAGTGAGCTCAAAGCCAGCCTGAACTGCATAGTGAGACCTGTCTCAAAAAAAAAAAAAAAAAAAAAAAAAAACCTTTAGAAAAAGTTATAAATGTGGACAGAGACTTCCAAAACACCCCTTATTCAACTGCTACTGTTTCATTACATTTTCAGTTTTTCTGACCCACTTGAGAATTACAGGTAGAATTCCCCATTATTCCTAAAATCTCTAGTGAATATTCCCATAAAGCAAGTGTTATTGGGTAGTTCCTTTAGAAATGACTCACCAGTTAAACATTCTAGGTCCTACTTGCCTTGAATGAAGACCAGAACAAGACAAACCAAAAAACAGTGCCAAAGTTTATTTGAAAAGTGACAAGTGAAGCAGTAAAGGAAAAATTAGCTCTGTAGAGGGAGTTTGGGCCAAACAAGAGAAAAAGAGCAGAACAGGAGCGCACCCTAGACTAGAAAACACAGAGTGGGTGACTGTGAGTGTCATGATAGTAGGCTCCTCCTGACCTTTGTGTCTCTATGTGTCATCCACATCCCAAGGGGACCCCACAAGAAGTTCCACATATGGGGCCCTGAGAATCACCTGGCACCGTCCTGGGATCTCATAATTGACAGGCCCTGCTTATTTCTCCGCCCTCCCTCCTGACCCACTAGGATGTGCTCACACATTCTCTTGCAAGATAATTCTCGGTACACCTGTGTTCAGGCCCTCGTCACATTTCCAACTGTCCTAAACATGTCCCTTTTTCTTTCTGGCCCAGGTCTCATCTGGGAACCTTGTGTCTCTTCAGTGTCCCCAGTCTGAAACTGTTTCTCAGCCTTGCCTTTTCTTTCATGCTCTGGACAGTCACACAGAGGTCAGCCCTTATTCTAGATGGTGACCTGCAAGCTGGGTCATCTCTTGGTTCCTCCCCAAGATTCCAGTGACACATTCTTAGCAGGAGCACTACAGGGATGGAGCAGTGTGTTGGGACACATGTCCTGGTGCTTTTAAGTCTGTCTGTCTCTGCCCATGCTGTGCTATTGTCATGAACAAAGCACCCAACTGAGTGTAAAACCTCTCAAGGGAAAAGTTGCTAATAAAAATTTTTAGTGCAGGATCAATTATACCATGTTTCCTTCATTTCTATTCTGAGTTCATGTTATTAATGAGAAAATAAGCACCGGTTAGAAATTTGGTTTTATGATTTTTTTCTCCTTTCTAACGCATTTTCTAGGTGAAAAATAGGTTGTGTTCCCCAAGCAAAGGCTCTGTTTGGTATTCAATTTCATTTACCATCAAGAGAGCACTGAATAAGTGGAAATTTCCACTTTATATTATGCTGAGAAAGAAACTTAACTAGTAACATAGCTCCAGAATAATTTGGGGGTTGTTAACCTCAGTACTGGGGGTTGAACCTAGCGCTGGGCTACATCCCCAGACTTTTTATTCTTTTGGGACAGGTCTCACTGAGTTGCCCAGGCAGGGCTTGAACTGTCTGTCAGTCCACGTGCTTCAGCCTCCCAGATTGCTGGGATTACAGGAGTGCACCACCAGGCCCCAGTGGGATTTGTTTTTCCTAAAGAAAACAGAAAAAATGAAGAGTTCACGAAGGGAACCTTCCTATGGGAGGCCAGCTCGAGATCACCTGCTGCCAGAGTCCTGCTCTTTGTCTCAACATCCTTGAGTAATATTCTCTCTGAATGATATGCTTCTCTTACAGCTTTTAGTTAATGTTAACTCGGAATGACGGCTGGGCTTCAGTGAGGTGAGCTGCGCTGCGTGGTGGCGTCAGATGGAGCCGTCTAAAGGGCCTCCAAGTATAGCTCCACTCTCCTCCCCTAGCCCTGGGCTGCCTTGCTTCCTTTCTCAGAACTACCTCTGCCTGTGTCTCTTCATTCTGCTGGGTCTGGAGGTCCTCACTCAACTTAGCACCAGCTCTCACCTGAGTATCACCGGTTAATGGGTTACTCCCAAGTGCTAGTAGCATACGGGCAGGGCATCATCACAGTTATTAAAGGGGAGTCTAGAATGTTAGGGGACCTGATCTTCATCAGATGAGCGGGAGGCCAGGTGTACGCTCTGTCACCTGGCTGTGCCCAGGCCCCTGACTCCTGAGGCCCCTGAGGAGCCACCAGTCTTCAGTCCTCTGTGGCTCAGGGGAAGCATACCACACAGGCCCACTGCTCCAACATGGCAAGTCTTTGTCTTGTTTTTGTTCGTCTCCCCCTGAAAGGTCACCTGCCCCAGGTAGGCCACGGCAGCTTGCTCAGCACGTTGGGCTCAGGGTGCAGGTGAGTACCTGGCTCATCCCAGGTGCTTTTGAAGTCCCTCCTGAGGGGTGAGCATGCACTCCAGCCTTTGCTGTGAGGGAGAATCTTGGGGTTTTGCCTCCTGTTGGGGTCTGTTTTGTTTTTGGATTTCCCTACTAATGTTTTTATGTTTATGTTTCAAACACATATGGCATTTTCTGTTTCTTAGACCAGAGACCCATCCTCACAGAGATGTGATTTCCTTTTTTTAAATTTTAATTTGTTGAAGAAAGGTAAAACAAATTCATAACAAAATAATAAAAGAAAATAGTTACAATAGTTAATCCACTGCATATTGTCACCTTCGAAGTACTCAGAGTACAAGATAGGGGTGTAAAAATTATTCCAAAGGATATTAGCATGAGCCTTTCCTTTTAGTGTGCTAAGAGACTTAACAGTTTAGTTGCCTTGCATTTTCCCCCTTTTCCTTTCTTTCCTTTCCCATTCCCCACCCCTACCCCAGTTACTTTTGCCTTTAAAGCAGTTACTTCCCATTTTACAATATCTATTGTATATTTTAGACCTTATTTACTCTTTCAGTTTCTCACACCAGGGAGACAATATGAAGTTTTCATTTCATAGAATGAGTCTAATTTATTTCACTTATGCGTATGGTCTCAAGTTACATCAATTTATCTATAAATGTCTCAAGTTTATCTTTCTTTATAGCTGAGTAGTATTCCATTGTATAAAAATACCACCTTTTAAAATTTTATTCCTCGGGGCTGGGGATTTAGCTCACCGGCATAAGCGCCTGCCTTGGAAGCAGGCAGTCGTGAGTTTGATCCCCGGTACCAATAAAAAGGAAAAAGACCAAAAAAAAAAAAAATTAAAATTTTATTCCTCAATTGATGGGCATTTCGATTGTTTCCAAGATTTAGCAGTTACAAATTGTGCTGCTATAAACATGGGTATACATATATTGCTGTGGCATGGTGTTTTTAATTCTTCTGGGAAGATACCTGAAAGGAAGATGTCTGTGTTGAATGGGACCTCTAATCCTAGCTTTTTGAGGAATCGCTGTAGTGATTTCCACAGTGGTTGCACCAGTCTTCACTCCTATAGACAGTGGAGAATGGTTCCTTTTCCCCTCCAGCCACTCCAGCATTTGTTATTGGTTGATTTCTTGGTGATAGCCATTCTTCCTGGAGTGAGATGGAATCTCAGTGTTGTTTTAATTTGTATTGCTCGAATGACCAATGATGTTGAACATTTTTTGTATGTTTATTTGCTTTTTATATTTCTTCATCTGAGAAGTATGTATTCATTTCAGATGCCCATTTTTGGATCTTATTTGGATCTTTGAATTTGGAGGTCTGAGTTTTTTCAGTTCTTTATATGTTTTAGATAGAGGTCCTTTGTCTGAGGGACTATTGGCTAAAATTTTTTTTCTACTCTATGGGTTGTCTTTTTACTCTATTGATGATTTCTTTTGATGTGTAAAAGCCTTTTTAATAATTTTTAAAAGTATTTCCTATGTATTCTGGTTTTTGTTTATGAACTGTCTGCCTACCTGTATGTCTTCAAGATTTCTGCCTACTTTCTCTTCCAGTAGATTTAGTATTTCTGTTTTAATATTTAGATTTTTGATCCATTTTGACTTTAGTTTAGTGCCCAGTGATACATAATGGGTCTAGTTTTAGTCTTTGGCATGTAGAGATCCAGTTTTTTCAGCACTGTTTATTAAAGAGGCTATCTTTCTTCCAGTGAACATGTTTCACCCCTTTGTCAAAAATAAGATTTTGTTTTGTCAGTACCATGCTGATTTTATAACAATAGCTTTGTAGTATAATTTCAAATCAGGGATGTAATACCACATGCCTTGCCTTTGTTGCTTAGAATTGCCTTCGCTATTCTAAGTCTCTTCTGTTTCCAGATGAATTTTTAGAATGTTTTCTCTAGATCTGTGAGGTGTGATAAACGTATTTTGATCAGAATTGCATTAAATCTGTATAACAGTTTGGAGAGTATGGCTATTTTCACAACATTGGTTCTTTCTATCCATGAGTGAGCAAGGGTTCTTTCCATTTCCTGATATCCGCTTCAATCTCCTTTTCAGAGTACTGTGATTTTCAATACACACATCTATTACTTTGTTAGGTTGATTCCTAAGTATTTCATTTTTTTGGATGCTATTGTGAAAGGTGTTGTTTCCTTGATTTCTCTCTCAGTGAGTTTGTTATTTGTGTATAGGAATGCTATTGATTTTTGAGTGTTGATTTTGTAGCCAGCTACACTACTGAATTTGCTTATTAAATCACTAAGTCTTTTGGTGGAATTTTTGGGGAAAGACATGATTTTGAAAGGTGATGGCCTAAACTCATCAACTTATTACTTATCAATATGATGATTTATGAAATATTTCTTTCTGGATTACAGTGAAAAGAAGAGACTAGATCTGGAAAAGAAACTTTATGAGTATAATCAGTCTGACATATACAGGTAAGTGATGCGGTAGTGACAGTTTTTAAAGTAACTTGCAAATGTGAACCAAAATTTAAACCATGTTCTCTATTTTGTAGTTGAAATATTTTTACCACTTTTTTATTTCTACTATATAATGATTTGAATTGGCTGCTATAATTTTTTAAATTTTTTACTGTAATTTAATATTATCAACAATTTTTTTCATTATTCAGTGACATTATTATTATTATTATTTTTTGTCTTTTTCTTTTTTATCAGTACCTGGGATCGAACTCACGACCACACACTTGCAAGGCAGGCACTTATGCCGCTGAGCTAAATCCCCAGCCCCTGGTGATATTATTTTAAGAATATATTTTACTTAGATATTTTAAGTTCATGCGGTTTCTATAATAATTAAGACGTATAATTACTATGTTTGATATTTGAAAAAACTATAATAGGCAGGATTACCTGGTGTCTCATATTTTATGGATGTATGAGAATGACTATTAAAATTATTAATATAACAGGTTTTATACATATATACATATATATATTCCTCTGCAGGTTACTTACTATGATACTAATATCTTCATTTCTGATTTATAAAAACTGAACTTCATTCTTAAGTTAAATGTATGCCATTATCTCTAACATTCGTATAAAGAATTTCTGGTATGATGGCATTAAATTATGACTTATGCATGGGACACTAAGAGTGAGAAATGAAAATACTTGAGAAAGAGAAACAAGAATACTGTAAAACCAGATCACCCAGAAGTCTGTTTCCTAATCTTCAGAATTACCCTTCAGTTTAAAATGAGTGTACCTCCAAGGTTTCCAGTCAAGGTAGAAGCCATAGGCCCTGGCAGTTCCAAAATTGAGACAAGAAACAGCTGTCTTGAGGTGCTCTGGCTGAAGGCTCAGCCCGAGTCTTGGCAGCTGCCGTTTTGCCAGCTCTTTGCCGACAGGGCCAGGATAGCTGTAGACTTTGTGCAGCCTGTGCTTGGGCAGCTCCCTGTACCTTAAAATCCATGCTAACTAACTTGGCCCCCTGAGAAGGCAGCACCAGAGACCAGGGTTTATGGAGGTGGTGGTTACACAGCTGGAGAGGAGTCTGGGAAGAAGGAAATGGGAGGCGCCTGCTTCGGCTCCTGCAGACTTTCAGAGGAGCCCTTTCTCTGCAGAGCATCCCCACCCACTGTAAAGGTAGCCTGCTGGGGAGAGCTCCTTATGCACAGGTGTTCCCAGCTCCTTTTAAAGCGAAACCATCCTGGGAGAGCAGGAGATGCTGGGGAGATGAGGCTAGTGCTGCCGTGGTGGCTGGCAGAAGGAAGGTGGCAGGAGATGGACTAGGGCCCTGCAGGTGTCTCCCACCATGGCCCACCAGGTTCTCCATCATCAGCACATCTTTCCATCCTCCCCCTAAAATTCTGCACTGCCTGAAACTTCAATTTCTTAAGTACAACTGCTCTTTTGAGTATGGCACAGAAGCATGTTGGCTCTTTAGGTCAGTGCCTGAATCCCATCTGTGTGGGCTTATGGCAGTTACCTTAATCAGGAATAATGGTAGCTCTGGACAGGCATGCAGTGAGTTAATGCCCATAGAGCCTTAAAGCAGTGCTGACCCAAATGATGAACCAAGAACTTACTAGGAGTATTTTTATCAGTATTCTTGCTATTAATTCTTATTTATTGCCTTTAAACTCTCTTGCAGATGGTTTCTCCTGCCCAGAAATTTCCCCTTTATCTCTTTATTCTTGTTTTCCCAATTTTGCTTAATTTTATCTTTCACGCCTCAGCTGAAAAATACTTCCGCTGGGAAGGTTCTGTTTCCCCTCCCCCCAGTCAGGGTTGCCTGGCCTGTGACCTGTGACGGTGTCTTTCCTCTCCTGCATAGCCTTCACCAGGCTATGTTTACTTAGTGGACTGTTTTCCCTGTTGGCTGGACCTGACTGGTATCCATACGTGGAGAGCTGAGTGTATGAGTGATTGCATGGATGGGCAAATATATATCTGACTTGCTGACCAGCTTTGAAGGTTAATGAGTGGAGAAGGAACTGGAATGTAGAGGGAGAAGGCTTGGTTACCATGGAACCTGCCCAGCAGATACTAGACACTAGCAATGCGAAGCACCTTAGTATGAAAGACCCGGTGTCAGGTTTGTCTCCATATCTGTCATTTGTGTCCAACATGCAGTTAGGGCAAAACAATGACAATCCTAAGTTCTTGTTCAGGAAGAAGAATGGTAAACGGGTAACTGCAGTCAAAGCACATCATTACTAACGAGCATAATAGTTTCCTGAAAATTGTTGGCCTCGTGTTACAGATTGAAAGTCTGTTAGTGATTAGTGTGGAAAATCTCCACCAGCTTGGCAATCTGGGTTTTGAGGTGAATATGTTTTTAAAACTCATTTTCTTGGTGAAAAAATTTTAGATAATTCATTAGGCAACGACACAGTTGCTACCGTAATAGGCATTCTTGTGATGTCAGCACCTATGAAGAAGGATTGGGTTAGCATGTTGGTACCCTGAGAAGATCGGGTGCACTGGTCCAGGGTGTTCTTCGGAGCGCACTTTGGATGAGAGTCTCTGGAGGGTTTCCCACAGTTTGGGCGGAGTCCATGTATTATTATAAATATACTTTAGCCACCTGGTTTTTGGAGTACCTAACAAATATTTTTATAAAATGAGAGCTTTTCTGATATTTCAAATATTATAATTTCTCAATCATTTATATTGGATTATCATTTATAGTTATGTCCTAGTCCCATATGAGCAAATAACTTTGAAGTTATCTATTATATTAAAAAAATGTCAATGTGCTAGGAATCTGAGCGGGGCTACATAGATGCCACTCCTGAAATGATATTTCATTTTGAGAAATACATCCATGTAAAACTTTACCATGCAAGTGCTACCATGTGATCTTGTATATGTTTTTCAAGTGTTCTGCCATGATGCACCCCATGTGGGACCTCAGTGATGAGATTAATTCAGCTCTCAGAAAATGTCTATGCGCTCTGTCCTATGGACATTAGTGGCTTGGGTAAAATATCTTAGATTTCATTGTCTCATTAATGAATTTGTTAAAGAAAATTGTCCTCAGGCTTGTCAAAGTCTAACACCATTGTTTAAAAACAAAATCTGGTTTTTTTTCTAGACTTAAGCTGAAATATGTAAAACTAAAGAAATACCTGAAGGAAATATGTGAATCTGAAAGGAAGGCTCGTACTCGAAACCAAGAATATTTAAAGCAGCTGGAGCATGTTCAAGCTCATGTTGGACGCTTTATCACCAGTTCAGAAAAGCTTCAGGAACTGAAGGTGACACATTGTATTACACTATGTTTTTAAAAAACCTGTTTTCAGGGGAGTGGCAGTCACGAGGGTTCAGCTGGTTGCAGATAACATTAAGTATAAGCTTTCTCTTAAGTTGCCATGTGGCCACATTTGATCAGAGACATTGAAATTGCATTTCCTAACATTGCTCTTGCAATTGAGGAATTCTTGGAGAATCTGTGTCCCAGGGAGGGTCACTAGCCAGCCCCAGATGCTGTGTGTGACACCTGGTATTTGTTGGTGCAATGATCAAATCTGAGCAGCCTCTAGAAACTGCCTCTCTTTTTACAGGGTGCTGATTCTGTGGCTGGACTCTTCCCTTCTGGCCCAGCAGTGCCTTGGGGGAGCAAGAACTCCGGGAGTTCACCCTCATACTCTTAGGCCATGCAGCCCAGAGCACCTGCTCCTCGAGGCCTCTGGTGAGGGTACCTCATTCCTCTCCAGGGCTTAGTTACTCACAGCTTCATTAATCAGGGAAGGTGTGGAGGCCCTGCATGAGGCCTTCTTCCTGACCACTTGCCTTCAGTTTTTAAAACTGATTTCATCTCCTGCCAGTCTTCCTTTTGTTCCCCATGACACTGAGGTTTTGCAGGAGGAGGCCAGGTGTGGCCATTCTGAGTTTGAGATCCTATTTTCTGGAGTAGCGCCCTGTATTTCCTGTAAACCAGAAATGCAGATAAAGCCAGCACAGCTCAGGGAGCTCTGCAAAGAGGCAGATGCCTTGTAGCTTTGCTGATCCATCTGTTGCAGTAGCGGCTGTCAAGTCCTGAAAATGTGACTGTTATACCCGAGGACTGTGTTTTTCTTCCGTTAATTTTGAAGGAAATAGTAACAGCTGAGGCTTCACTTCCTCTGTAGTCAGTGGCCCTGTGGTCGAGGTGAGGGGGCCACCTGAGTGAGCCCCTTGTTACCATGGTGATCTCTAGATGTCTGTTTTACTGTGTCCCCCACCTATAAATTAGTAGGTAGCCACAGAGTGACAGTTTGGCATCACTGGGATTCTATGCTCCTCACTAATGCCCACCAGCCGGCTTGGGGTCCTTCGAGGAGAGTTAACCAAGTCATTTATTATGCTGGAGACTATGAGGCGGTGATTTTCGGCTGAGTGTCCTGACTTCTGTAACAAAGGACATTTTCCTCTTTTCTCTTACTTTCTTTTTGTATTACCTCAGTGGATTTAATTGTTATTCAGTCAGTGTGTTATTAGCTATAGTAGTTTTATGTTTTTCCTGTTTTTCAAACTTGGCTTATCGAAGTCTCCTTATTATTTAGGTTGCTGGGGATTGAACCTAGGGCCTTCTGCATGCTGAGCACATGGTCTACCACTGAGTGACACCCCAGCCACAGAGAATTAGTGTAGTTACTTCCTTAGTGGTGAGACAAAATACCTGGCACCCACAAGTTAAAGGAGAAAAGGTTTATTTAGCTCACAGCATTTCTAGGTTTCAGTCTATAGTTGGCTGGCTCCAAGACAGGATGGCATGGCAGAGAGGCATGACAGAGGAGAAACAGTCCATGGTGTGCAAGCAGGAAGCAGCTTTCCTCTTTCACTTTCTATTCCACCCAGGCTCTACATCTGTTGGTGGGTGCTACCCATGTCCAGGATGGGCCTTTTCATTATCCACACCCAGCATTATGTTAAACCAGTCTGTAGACTAATTTAGTTATCACACACCCTCCTTAATCCATATCCACACACTATCATGGTTTATGTTGGTGGCCCCCAGGCCTCATGCATTTACATTATGCATCTGTGATTAGTTCATTGTCTAGTGCTTGGATTGATGATGTCACTGCTACACCCACATAGGGTGGAGCCAGCATGTGATGTAATGGCAGGAAGAAGGCATGTCTTGCTCTCTTGCTGGTATCTGCTTTGCTGTTTGCAGCTGCCATGAACTGTGGCCCCGCCATGCCACCCTGCCTTGGAGCCAACTGAGTATGGACTGAAACCTCCAAAAACTGTAAGAAATAAATCTTTCCTTTCCCAACTTTGGGCATCAGGTGTTTTGTCTCAGCGACAAGTAAAAAGTAACTAAGATGTATACCCTAGATCCAGCCACCTCTGAAAAGCTCCAGGGGCTCAAGGTGGCAGGGTAGGGAGGGCACACAACACACATCTGGATACAGGGCATAACAGGAGTCTCTGTAGTTTGACTTCTGTGTCCATTTATCATAACTCCATTTTTCTGACTTATCTTTGCTTTTCTGCATAGGAAGATGTTCCAGGATTGTGCTATATTTTCCCTCTTTCCAATGTGAAATCAGCCTTTCACCACCAGAGCTGTGACTGCTTTCTGGTACTAAGAAGCTGAGGGTTAGCTGTATTCAAGCAGTAGCAGGTTTTGGGTGCAGCACTCCAGTTCTGTCTCTAGAATGCCTGAGTTCAAGAGCAGTTGTCTCTACATTATAAACCACTTTTCAGAGGTATCACAGAAAAGTAGTGAACAAAGCAAAGAATTTTGCTTGCAGAAATAATAGAAAATTTCCTCTTATTTTCATATTGTGGTTTTATTTAATTATTGACTTCTTAAAACCAAAGGAGTTTGAAAAGAAGAATTATCTTTTATAAATACTATTGAGAGCATGTGTTGTATATAATTATGACTTACATATTGAGCTACAAAAGAACATCAACATAAGGGATCATTTGAAAGAAAGAATAACAAACTCTGTTCTCAGAAATATGAAAAGCATGATCCATATATATGGGTCAAACCTTGCATACATGTTGCTTTTTAGAATTTTAGATAACAAACACCTCTAAAAGGAATCTGCTGATGACATAGAGGACAAATGAGGAGGCTCCAATGGGAAGGATGTGAGCTGTCCTGTCGTAGCCATTGTATGTCTTCAGTCCTGTGCTTGCTGTGTCTCAAACTGCAGACCCTGGGGTCAGAAACTAGTGAGCCACACCATGGGTTCTGGGTTCTGCACAGGGGAGTTGCTTTTCTTTGTTTTCATTGTTCCTTGCCACTTCCTCTTGTACCATGTCAAGTGGTGGCTGTAGGTGTGAGGACCACTATTTCTTTCTGGTGCTCCCAATTCAGGCATCTGAACTTTGCCTCCTGTGTTGCCTGACCCCAGGCAGATATCAGGACAGAGGTGTCTATAGGTGCTGCCTGTGCACCTGAGATTCCAGGGCTGTGTGCCTCAGAGCATGGCTCCTGCAGCTGGGTGGCAGGCAAGAAAGTTAATGCAAGTGAGGCAGTGTGGAGGACGTGGGATTCCGCCCAAATTATACCGAGTAGCTCTCTCCCTCTGTGATGTGCTGGGCCCACCTTATACACATACCATCAAAATATTTTAAGGTGGAATCAAAGCTAAAACAGAGTTTGAGCTGATTTTACTAATCATTCTGTGTTATTTGGAGACCAAAGAAGATTGTCAGGGCTTTTAAGGATATTGATGTGTTAGAAGTTTTGAAAGTATAGTTTTGGGGCTGGAAGGCTACATTGCCATTTGTCAGTGTTGGGTATAAAGAAGCTGGTAAACTTGGTGCCAGAGTGTGTGCATGAGTGTGAATCCTGTGAGGTTCCTGGCCCCCACTTGCTCTGCTCCCTGCTCCTGGCATTGGTTGTCTTGAGGGTGCCCTTTGGCTTATCTCAGAATCTGTATGTCTTATCTCAAACAGATTGGTTCTCCCCAGAGCAGCCCCTGAGAAAGGGATTCAGCCGGAAGAAGGTGTGTCAGGAGCCAGAGTGGGGAGATGACTGGAGAGGGGCACAGCAGGTATCACCTCTGCAGGTGACCACTGTGTTTCACTGCACAGGAAAACTCTGGCAAGTGGTTGGGAGCGTCTGGGCTATGTATTCCAGGCACTACTTGGCATGAATGGAGAACGGGTGGGTGAAGGCAGTAGGGTTAGCCAGGCCCCCTGTGGTCAGAGCAGCTACCTGGTTCTAGGAGTCTTAGGCACAGAGATCCTGGTAATGGAACTCGGAGCACCCAGAGTGCTCTGGGACAAGTGTAGAGCATTGCCAGCATGTGCATAGCCTCCCACAGCCGCAGTGCCTGGCACAGGATCCCCACTTTGGGTACCTTTTCCTTGGTTATATTTTTCGTAACAAAGGCTCAAAAGTGGTCTCCATGTGTTGGCCTAATTGTGTGAACACACCCTTCACACACTAACACACATGCATGCACACACTGTCACACTTAACCCGACATGCATATTTGCTCCCTCTTCTCCCTGCTCTCTCCCACCCATAGGCTCCCTCCATCTTCATCTGTCCCTGCCATCTCTTCCTTGTCCCTCATCCAGGCTTCCTGCCTTTGCTTATCCCCAGCTCCTGCCTCTTTCTCCCCCAAAAGCCTTTATGTCCCTACCCTTTATCTTCCCACTCCTGTTCTACGTCTTCCTCTCCTGCACACATGTACTCCTTACATATACTCACTTGCTCACTCACACGTACCCATAGCACTTTAACCCTGCTGAACAATTTGCATGAGCCCTGCATTATCTCCTCTCTCCCTGTTCCCTCCCTCCAGAAGACCCCTTATTTCAGGAAGCACTTCCTGCATGGGGTTGGAATTGTTTACCTGTCTGTCTGTCCTCTTCACAATGAGCTCCTCATCTTCCAGTTTCATTGCTCTCAATATGGCACGCAGTAAGCACTCAGGGAATACTGAGGGACCACCCTGCGCCCTGATGGACAATTAAGTCTTCTGTATTTTTTGTTGTGTCTCTTAGGGACTGTGAACAGTGATGGGAGAGCTGATGTGGTATTGATTATACTATGTCAGTGATGGTGAACCTTTTAGCGCTTTCTGTGATAACAGCCCTCTGCTGCATGCACAAGTGCCTATGGCTCCCCTTCCCACCCTCAGCCTCTCCTGAATATATTTCAGTGAACGAGCTGCAGGAACCCATGTGCATGTGTAGTGAAGCGGATGGACAGTCACTTCAGTTGGGTTGCACAGCATTACGCCAGTGCCGTGAAGCAAATAGTAACAGAATGAGTTAGTAGATGCTTAGACTCAGTGCCCCCAGTTTATTCCCGAAGACAAGATTTCCCAGCTGGAGCAGAGGATGAGGGGATTGTTCTAGAGCAGCTCTGTACCAGGCCATGTTACTGGGCATGAGTTAGGTAGACCCTGAAGCAGCAAGTCTAACTGAGCAGTCCAGGCCACGTGGCAGGAAGAGCACCAGGGCGGATGCCTGTACCAGTAAGATGGCGTGCTGTCTAACCTGCTGAGGAAACACCAGCTGTCTAACAGATGGAGATGCAAAGAAGACATGGACTCTGACATTGAATTACATATGTCTAGCAGGGGAAGTCTTGGAAAGGTTCGCCTGTACAGTATTTATAACTTTTTAAAGTGGTACTAGGAATCTTCAGAGCTGTAGAGCACAGCTGAAAGCCCCGGTTCACCCACATTCAGGGGTGGATTTGATGGGTAATAACCAGATGTCCATTGGAAAAATGAAAGGTAAAGAAAGATCAAAGCCCTTTTAGATATCAGTCTGTCATCTCAGGTGATATAGTTTATGTGTATCAGTCATAATACAGGAGCACATTTTTATTTCAAAATACTGTGTACAGTTTTTCTTTGCATCAGTAATTTTAAAAAAGAGACCTATAGTTCAGTAACTTTCTCAGATGCATTGAGAACAAACTAAATTGAGCTCTTGAAGATACCTTTCTTACTATTATCAGAAAGCCCTTATGCAATTATCATTTCCATTTTGCCTCAGCATAATGAATTGAATAAAACTCTCATGCTTTTCTGGAAGTGCTCTGTCTTTGGAAGGTACAGCTCTGAAACGACCCCATGGTGACAAGATCAGGGACAGTGCTCACTGATCTCAAAGAGTGCAAAACACATTTGTAGTCACAGAAAAAAAGAATTTTTATTTAACTTCTAATTATATATTATGCTTCTGTCTCTTACTGCTTTTTAAAGATAATTTCTCATGGAATTGGTAAAAGTATGCCTGCTTAAAGATCTTAGAATTAAAACCTAAATATCTGTAAATTCAAAGGTGTTCATATAGAACAGACATGTAAATTGTGTTTTCATAATTGCTTTATTTATTCATCTTTTCTATTTTGTCATTTGTATCATGATCTTTAAAACTTTAATTATCTATTTAGATCATTATTGCCCTCCATTATGATAATAGCATTCTGCTACAGGAAAAATATATCCCCATTATTAAAATGTGGGGCATCATATAACACCTTCTAAAATCTTATGAGGGAAATGCATCAGCTTTGATTTATTACTGCCTGTGTATTTTATGTGTATGTGATGACACAAACCCAGGCCTATGTCATATTCAAGCCAAGAGCTACGGAAACAGCTTCCTGAGTTAATGACCCCATAGGTGTGGATCTAGTTGCAGTGCATACCTGCCTAATTTAGAAAATGTATGAGTACTGTATTTCTCTGTGTTGGACCACAATCAGGGACTTTGTAAGCTTTGATTACTAATGTACTGAATTAAAGTGCTTTTTATGCCTTGCATTTAAGTAAAATGATTGATGATTTTATGATTGAAGCACTTTCATCATTTATAGTGAAATAATGATCCAGACATCTTTATATAGTTTTTAGCACCAAAGGAAATTTGAATTTATAGTACTGATGACTATCTACAGAGTATTTTTATTCCTAGAAAATGGAGTTGCTTTAAATTGATGATCTAGCAGATAATACTCTCAATTGCTGTAACTACCAAGATTATGTTATGGAGATAACACATAAATAAGAAGTGAGTGGTAGTGATATTTTTCCTTTGTTCAGGACAAAACTTTTTAAAGAAAACACTAATATTTTACTTTCATATGAAAGTAACTGGATTTTCATAATAACTTTATGATTGTCAAGCTATATAATATGTGTATATATCTGTATCAGAATTTTATTCTGTAAATAGATGTAATGCTAAAAAGTCCATCAAATCATGATTTATTTATCTAATGTTTTATAGAATTCAGTGTTTGCTATGTGTTATTTATGAAATTGTCTAAGGTAAGCTGAATTTCTTGGAAGCATCAGCTTTTATTATCTGCTTCACTTTTCCTTTTATGTTGTAAGTACCGCGAAATGTGGACATTTTCTGGTTGTAATGAAATCTATCATAAAATCAGATTTTGTTTATATTTAGATTGAATATGAGACTCAAATAAAGAAGGTGCAGCTGATCTCCAAAGATAGCCTGGGAATAAAAGGTGAACTGAAAGACGAGGGCAGAGAAAAGGTAATAAATTAAAATAATAAACTTTCTGTTTATAGGTGATTTCTGAAATATTTGTATTTTAAGATAGTTTAATAAAATTACCTTATTATAACATGTTTTGATTAAACCATAAGTGATTAAAGATTTTTGCTTTTGTAGTATTGCTTTAATGTCTAATTAAATTGACTGAAAAGCAGTCACTTTGGGGCTAAGATTTAGGTTCCAGAAAAAACCTGAGTCTTGTTAGTAGGTAAAGTTGTGGTTTCTAAATGATGTTTTGTAGCTACTTTTTGTCTTACTTTGAGAAATATTTTAAATGAAACATAAACAAAATGTTCATTTGACTTCTTTGCTCTCTGCATATAATTTTGTACATTTTAACCTTTTCATGGAGAAAGAAAGAAAGATTGCATATCTAAGCAATAGACAAAAAGACTGGCAAGGAATACTTAAATAAATTCTGCTATGTATCTGCTGTAATGCAGGCTTCTAATCCTCCGCCTATCTCCATATAAATGATTCTGTTCAAGACCATAGATGTTTTCTTCACTAAAAGCAGTAAAGCTCTTTTAGATGAAATGTCTAAAAACATCTTGTAATAACTTGGAGCATGCTGGCAAGAGTAGTCACTTGTGACTATGTGTGAAACCCCCTCAGCCGGTCGATATTGTAATAAGCAGAAATGTTCGCATCACTCCATTATTCAGAAAAGCCAGCAGCGTGCTTGTTCCTTAGGCTGCAGCATTCATTAAGAAAAGCTTACTGGGCTGAAAGCTGGGAACTGATGATAACGGGATATGATTTTCATATTTAATGCTTTCCTTGGAAGAGTGTGTGTGCTACAGATTGATAGAAGAATCAACTGCTACTTTACTAAAAGACTTTCAGGTTTGCCCTATAGCTACCGATGGAATCATTCAGCCAAGAAATTAACTTTTTCTCCTTTTACCTGCTTTATATATCTGCTAAGCAGGCTGCCTGGCTGCCAGTAAATGTTATTATGCAGTTAACTGTTTGGTATTTAAGACTCTTATCAGAAAAGAAACAGAGGCCACACTATTTTGTTTTTATAGTAGGGGGAAGGTTTTAGTTTTTCTTTCTTCCATGCATTAGCAGGCATTAATCTGAGTTTATAGAAAGTTTTAGTTTTCTTTCTCATAGATTAGAAAGTTAAAAACAAACAAACAAACAAACTAGAATTTAGAGCATTCTTTAAACTGTAAGATACAAAACACCAAGCCCCAGCAACCTTGACCTATATAAAAAGGTCTTTAATGATAAATGATCTGTATGCCATTAGATGTAGGCACAGTGTGGTATGATGTGATAGACTTCTAAACCATTCCATTTTTCTGTTTGACGTTTGGTCATGAAATAATTGGTGTGTTTTTAATCTGTAAAGCAGTTTATGCTTTCTGTGCTGCTCCTGATAGACACATCCTTAGTACAGCAGTGTCAATGGTACTTAAGTAAAACGGGAGACTTTTTTTTTTTCTATTTGCACTATTGATTCCTTACTTTGCATATGGTCATGGAGTGTTCTTTTAAGTCGTATTTAAACAGAGACAAGAGACATACTGCTGACAACTCCTTAAAATGTTTCACTTAATTAGAATAGAAGTGTTTTCCCTTATTCTAAAAGGTGCCATCTCCTTGTAAGCTTTGACTTTTGACTGCATGTAAGAATCAATTAGGTAACCTTTTGAGAAACTTGTATCTTGCCTTTTCCAATTTTCTATTGATCTTCAGTCAGTTAAAAAGTAACTATATTACAGCAAAATCATGGTGTAATCCTTGCTTTAGACTAACTTCCAAGCAGTTCCATATCCCATGAGTTCTCTTTGTTCTCAGAAATTTGAGCACCTCATCTTGAGGCAGCCACATAAATTCGTCTCCACGCTGAGTTGTTGGTTTCCAGTGACTTTCCTAGTTCAGGATCTAGCTGTCCATTCAGTATCTAGCTGTTGAGCTGCTCTGTTTAAGATGCTGCAGTAGGCTCCTCTGCGAATGTCACAATTTCTGCCCTGAAGGTGCTTTAAGAGAACATTGTTCTTTCTTTGGCACAGGAAAGAGTGTGACATGAACTGGTTCCAAACAGGTGTAGTCTTACGGGGACAGCCAGGACCACTTTCTCTGTTGTGAGTGGGTCATCCAGGCCTCGGAGGAGGTGTTGGAGTAGGCCTTGGAGGAAGAGGAGGCTGTTGCTGCTGGGAATTTGCAGACAGGTGATTTGATAAAGGAGAAAGAGCTGGCAAGCCCAGAGTGTAGGTGCCCATCTGGCAGAGGTCCAAAGGACTTGTTGGGAGCAAGGTGGAAGTGACTTTGAACAAGGGCATCTGGAGACTTTGTACCTGGAGTGCAGATTCAGTCTGAGAGGCCTCCTCCTAGGGTCAGCACTTGTGCATGTGTGGTGGGTAGGCGAAGGACTTTGGCGCAGGGCAGCGGGGTCCAGAAAAGCAGCTGCAGGAGGTGAGGCTAACAGTGAAGCTTGGGCTGGACTAGAAAGGGCACATGGAGCTGGAGCTCTGAGGACAAGTGCACAGGAGTCACTCCACCATGCCTGTGCCCAGGCGGCATTGTAGAGGAAAACATTAAAGAAGGGAGAAGCTCCAGCAATTCAGCTGAGTATTAAAAGGTAGCAGTTAGTGGCTGTACAGCAAGTACGGAAGTGTAGTTGTCCCCTAGGTAGTAATTTGGATGTCAGGAGAAGTCATCAAGTAGGTAGCAGTTGTGTTTTTACATAAACCCTGGTTCAGTTTTGCATTAAGGAACCCACTATGTGCAAGCATCCAGGGTTGTGTTCTCTCAAAGGGTAGAAAACTAATCTGCTTGCCCTCTCAGCTTGTTTCAGCTTTTACTTAGAAAAAAAAGAATAAGATAACAAAAAGATAAAATTCAAGCCCTGTTTGAATCCTCACAAGTTGTATTGCCACAGACCTTCCCCTCTCTTATCTATTGCCATTTTTATTTTGGTGTGAATTCTGATTCCATTTGTAGGCATGTCTTTCTGGGTACTTAGTTGTGTGGTATAAGCAGTGACTAGAGAATATGTGTAAAACGCACACCAAAACATGCGTACTAGGCATTTGTGGCCAAGAGAATACATTTTCCCATGGGGGCTGTGAGGGTTTGAACCATTGTGCTGAATCCTGTTCTACTAGAAGTAGGACGGACGGGCAGCACCCTGTCAGGACCAAGAACAAGGGAGGCCAGGAGATCTCATCACAACACTAGAAGCTGCTGGCAGTGTCACTTCCTCTACTGTAACCCTCCCTATGCACTTCCAGTACTTAAACTACTAGAGGTGACAGTGAGTGTGAGCCCTGCACACTTAGCAGCTGCTGCTCTCAGAATCTGAGTGGTACTTACCAGACCTGGGTAGTAACCCAGGCCCAGGTCTTCTTCTAGCATGAAGGAATAGACAAGTGGTGCAGTGAAACCTGATGGAGGTCAGTGTCACTGTGGGGGAAGGAGCCCTAACACTGGTTCCCTGCTTAAAAAGCAGATGCCCTAGCTGAGATCCCCTGGAAGTCAATTCCAGCACAAAGATTTGAGCACGTGCTATCACTTGGTTGGGAGGTTGTCCAGGGAAGCACAACCGAGGAGCAAGTGAGCAAGAAGAGTGACACCAAGGGCAAACAGCCCATGAAAGTGTGGCACTGAGCACCTGGTGCTCAGGCCCCTGGGAGCCCTGAAAGACTGCAGAACAAGCCTCACAGGAGACCTGGCCTGGGGAAGGAGAGAAAGGGCCTACCCTCTGGCCCACCCACCTGCAATTGCACCTCACTCTGCATCTGGTCTCCACAGATGAGATGCAAGCACTCTGGAGACCCTAGACACATACAGGACTGTGAGTTCGGGGTCTGGGCCCAGCCCACCCCTTGTACAAGACAGGAACATGGGCAGAGGAGGAGAGAGTGGGCTGTCATGGAGAGTTCTCTGTCCTACCTTACAGCCCTCTGTGGCATGCATACATATCCATTGCAATGCCTTACAAACGGGCTATTGTACATTCATTTTACACATTAGGGAAGGGATGCTTAAAGGAATTACATGACTCATCTGCAGGCTGCACAGCTGATAAGTGGCAGAGCTAGGGTTCAGGTCCCAGGAGACTGGTCTGGAGTCTCGTTTTATTTTTTTATAGTTTTACTTTTTTATTTTTTTCTTAAATTTATTTTGATCTGGCCTGGGGTTTAGCTCAGCATCATAAGTGCCTGCCTGGCAAGCACAAGGTCATGAGTTTGATCCCCAGTACAAAAAAAAAATTATTTTGGTTTGGAATATTAGTTAATAAAGGCTATTTATAATTTATATTTTAAAATTTATACTACTTTTAAGTTACTGGATGAAATAATTTACTTGGAAAAATAGTTGCAAGTAGCCCTTGGAGGAATTTTAGCTTTTTTCTCCTATTCAAGAATGAAAGAAAAGCAGTATTTTTAAAGCTTACTTTGCACTGGTCAGGTAACTGTCTTCTCTTGCTTTCCTGAGTGGTGGAATTATGTGCTGAAGGCTTCCATGGGGGAGAGCAAACACTCATAGATACAGGGCCCCACTCGGCCTCAGTGAGGAGGAGGAGGGGGAGAGGGCGAAGGAAACAAGTCCATTTAGCAAAGAGGGGGAGATAGATTTTTCACCTTTTGATAGTACATGGGATTAGAGAAGCTCCACAGAGCTAATATTGATTTCTTGTTCTTTAAAAGATTTTCCAAATTTCATATGTATATATTCCATGAAATCTTGTATTATTAGAAAAGGATATTGCTTATCTAGCCTGAAAAACGTGTTAATTCCTAGAATTTTTTTGGAAAGGACTCTGGCAATGACCATCATCATTAATGTCCATATACCCTTTGTCGTAAAGGTCTACTGTTGGTCATCTACTCTATCTAAATAAAAGCTTTGATTCACAGTATAGAAATCTCATTAGTCTGCTGCAGCATTGTCTCTATGAGCAAAACTTGGGAAATCCCCAGGGCTAGCGATGAAGGAGGAACTGGCCTGGAGAGGGCAGGGTGCTCCACCTATGTAGAAGGGAGTCCAGGGAATTCCCTTGGGTGGGGCTGAGTATCCTGGGGCATTGTTAGGAGAGGAGAACAGGTTGCTAAGGACCTAGTGAAGTGTGCTTTCACATTAACACATGCCCAAACCCCTGGCTCTGGGTAACTAGGTTTGTGTAAGTTGGGAGAAAGGTTTGAAGGTCATGTGCATTGCCTACCTCATCACCTTAGGGAGAGGAGAGAGAGGGATAAATACCAAAAAAAGTATTTGTGCTTTGTTTCTTATTTCTGTGATTTTATAACATAATGTAATTTTTTAAATTGGAGGAAGGTTGGTTAATCTGTTCCAAGAAGAAAGGGCCAGCCTGAGGATGAGACTGCTCTTTTTAGTGCAGTAAACTATGAGTTGCCTGTCTCCTTTCACAGATATTCCTGAATTTTAGAGCACGGAATTGGTATTCTGTCCCTGTACATTCATTTTGTGAATAGAAAAATCGGAGGGACATAGCTAGTTCTCTGAGTTACCCTGTGGGGACTGTGGAGTAGATCTAGGCCACAGTGAATTATATTATGTTTAAAAAAGACTTGTCAGCCGTGCGTGGTGGTGCACACCTGTAATCCCAGTATTCAGGAGGAGGCTGAGGCTCGAGGGTCCCGTGAGTTCAACGTTCAAGGCCAGTCTGAACTGTGAGGCAAGACTCTGTCTCAAACAAACAAAACAATCAAAACCTATCTTAGATACTCTTTGAGTTCCTTCCCTTGAAAAACCATGATACACTGTTTTAGGCAAAATGTTGGTTCTGAGGTATGTGTTTATTTTTTAGAAATCAGCCATTGTTATGTGAAACCAATCATGAACTAAGTAAATGCATACCCTTGATCCCAGCATCAGACACTCCAGATCCAGCCCCCTTTGACCACATGAGGCTTTGGGGGAATCTCTAGACACAAACCATAGCACAGTCAACTGGAGATTCCAGCTCCACCTGTGAAATGGGAGGAGTGCAGTCATGATTCAGCCCAGAGTAAGTGATAATATGAAATAGTTCCAGAAGGACTATTTATTATTATTAAGGGTTTTTTTAAAAAGCTTTTCAATTTGACCTAAGAACTTGCTTCCTTGGAAGTGAAAAGCGGTAACTGAGCTGCTGGTTTAACAGCTCCATTCCCGTTTTCCACTCATCTCACCACTTCTCATCCCCTAACCTTCAGGGGAAAATACATTGAGGAGCATTCCAGGTTTCCTTAGCATTTATAAAATGTGAAGCATAACAAATAAATTGTTTCAACATAGATTAATGGTCAAAATTTACTTTGTATACTGTAGTTCATGATGAGTAATATTATTACAACTCCAAAATTGCTAATAACTCCTTATATCTGTCCCTCTCTCTCCCCCAATAAAACTCCTGACTTAAAAATTACTATGTGTTCAGTAGTATTTTTAGTCATGTTTATTTCCTTTGCCTGTCTTTCTGCACTCCCAACATTTTATTTTCAGTACTAGGGATTGAACCTGGGGCATTCATGAGCTACATTCCTAGCCCTTATAAAAATTAATGAATTTATTAATTTATTTTGAGACATATTATGCTTGAACTTGCGATCTTCCTGCCTTAGCCTCCCAAAGCACCAGGATGACAGTTGTGCACCATTGTGCTCAGTTCCACTGATTTTTAAGACACTAAAGATGATTAACTGTGACAGAAAAAAAGGAACTGAACTAACGCCCTAGATTGTAGGTTTAGCAGTAGCACTGAACTACAGAAAGTAATCAGAGGGCGTGCAGTCTTTTGGTACTAACTTCTATCAAAAGCTTTTGAATTCCTCATACTTTTCCAGTGTCAACAAGCAAAAAAGTCATGGCAATGTCTTCACCTTCCATGGTTCAGAAATTGCTTCAATAAGATATATAATGTTCAGAATTTAAGATTAAAGAGCACCTTATTTCCTGTTGCTAAGGGAGCAAAGTGATAAACTTTTAAAAAGCAAAGGGACACCTGTCCAAGACTCCAACTCAGCAGACCGGGAAGCTGCCAGCCCACAGAAGCATGGCTTACTTTTTCTGGAGCTTGTATTGTTAGCAAAGCTGAGCCAGTTCACATGCATCATTATCAACTACTAAGCAACAAGAGCCACCAAGACCTTTACCACCGTGCCTCGTTAACACAGTCCAAGAAAGGTCTGTGTTAATTTTTATGAGTTTTTCCTACATTTTTGTAATAAAAGTTTAAATAATTGCTGATAGGAATGTAAACTAATGTCACCACTTTGGAAAACAGTGACAGTTCCTAAAAAAGTTAAATGTGTTGTTACTGTATGACACAGCAGTTTCATCCATAGAGATTTGAGAGGGAAGTGTGCACACAGTATCTTGTACAGATGTTTACAGCAGCATTAGTCACAGTAGGCACAAAGCAGACATGCCTTGCACGTCAGCTCCTAACAGGAACAGAGCGCTGACAAGGCTCGAAACGAATGCACCTTGAGAACATTATGCTGAATAAATGGACCCAGTCACCAAGACTGCGTGTTGTGTGACTCCACATATGTAAAATCCAGAGTGGGGAAATGTACAGAGCGAATCAGTGGTTGCACAGGGCTGGAGCTGACTGGAGAGGATAAGGAATGGTTTCTTTTTGGGGTAATGACAGACATTCAGATTGATTGTAGAATTGGCCGTGAAATTCTGAAACATAGCGAATACTTTTTTAAAAGTTATGTTTTAATATGCATGGTTTGCATCAGTAAAAACAAGTTCAAAAGGCTTAAATCAGCCATGCAGGTGGCTCATGTCTATAATCCCAACACTTGGGAGACTGAGGCAAGAAATCACTGTGAGTTTGAGGCTAGTCTGCGCTATTCAATGAATTCAAGACCAGCTTGAACTACATAACAAAACCCTGTCTCAGAAAGACAAAAAAAAAAAAGAAAAAAAAAAGGCTTAAATCAACTTGAATTTGTTAAATTACAAAAAAAGAATAGTGATACCCTTGTTCCTGACACACTCTTATATGGACACATTTTGGTGAACTTCTTTTGCCTGTGTTTTGTTTTCTTTTTTTGTGGGGCTGGAGATTGAATCCAAGACCTTGTGCATGCAGGGCTAGCGCTCTGCCGCTGAGCCACATTCCCAGTCCAAGAAAAATCATGTTTTCCTTTATCTTTACATAGGCTTATGCTTTATTTGTTTGCTTGTTTTCATTACCGTATTTAGACCTTCCTTGTGTTATGATATGCATTTGCCTGATTTTTGCAGTCATATGGGTTGCTCCCAACTCTTCCTGGTTGTATGCAATGCTGTAAATAAATTAATTTGACTACAGAGCTTTTTTTTTTTCTCCTGTTGGGCTTATTTCCTAAAAGTGGATTTCCATGCAGAATTACTGAATCAAAGGCATCAAGTGGGTTAGAACTCTTGATGCTTGAATCCTTTCCCAAGAGATTCTTGGTTCTCACTTACTTCAGTGGCCTTAAGCTCACTGTGTAGCCTAGCTGGTTAGTTCAATGTGGATTTGAGCTACTCTTAAATGGCTTTTCATTTCAGCCCAAAGTATTTCTTCTCTAGTATTTCTTGCATGGCAGGAATGGTACCAGTAGTCTCATCTCTCTCTCTCTCTCTCTCTCTTAGATTGTCTTAATTTCTCCTTCATTTTTGAAGGTGACTTTCAGTAGATAGAGAATTCCTGGCTGATAGTTTTCCTTTCGACATGTTTAGTATGTCTTCCTAATGCATGGTTTCCGATAAATCACCTTTGATCTTACTTAGGATCTCATGATATGAGAGCATCCATTTCTGTGCAGATATTTCTCGTTTAACAACCTACCTGTTTAACAACTGTTCGGACTTGCTACCTGCTGCTTGGATTTATGACCTGTCTTGTGTGTGTGTGGGGGGGGGGTTCTATGCATTTTGTTTATAGAGCCTCTGTGTCTTTTTGTACAGTGTATGTTGTTTATACAGGACTGTACTTTTTGCTAGTTGCACTATACAGTACTCTAGTTTTATGTTCTGTTATATATCACAGTACCACATGTAAGAGTTGTGCAAATAAAAGCAAAGTCATCGAGTTGAACTTCCTTTGACCATTGCTTTGTTTTGAATGTTGTAATGTACACACTATGTACAATTCCTCATGAATGAGTTTCGTGACCTAATTCATTTAATGTCTCAGTCATAGGAATTTAACGAAGAATATCTGTGTCTGCCAAAGCAAACTGGCTCTGTTTTCTTTTAATAATTTCTGCCTCTTGATTTCTTGTTTCTTGTATTGCTGGTGATGGACCCCTTGGCCCTATGTGCTAGACAGGCTTTCTATCACTGAGCCACACCCCAAACCCTGTGTCTTTATTGATGGACTACATATAGATGTTACGACTATACTTTGTGCTAGTTCCTTAGGTGCAATTTCCTTTAGTTCTTTGTACATATTTAACAGAGCTAATTCAGTGCTGTTATCTGCTATGTTCAGTGCCTGGGTTTCCCCCATGGACAGTTTATCTTGACTGCTTTTTTTCCCCCCCATGAGGAAGAGTCATAGTTTCTTGTCATTTTTCATAATTTTTTGTTGAACTTTACACATTTTAAATAATAAAATGTGGTAACTCTATGATTAGATTCTTCCATCGCTGAATGTGTTGCTGCTATTTGTCTTGGGGTTGTTTGGTGACTTTCTGAACTCATTGTGTGAAGTCCATATTGTTTTTCATGTGTAGTCACTGACGTTTCTGTCAGTTGGCTCAGTAATCAGCTCATGACCAGACAGGATGTTATGAGTCTTAACATAGCATATTGTTTCCAGTGCCGTGGTGTGAGCACCTCCATCTTGAAATGTCACCACACACCTATGTCTTGAGCAAGACACTTGCACTGCTGCTGAATGACTGGGAATGCTCAAAAGCTGCTAACTCCAGAGTTTCTGACACTGGAGTTAGCAGCCATTCAACATGTGACACCTCTGCTTATAGCTTGCCTTTGAAGACACACCTAGGAAAAGGGATATAAAGCCCAAGCATTTCCAGCCCCAGGATCCATTTGGGGGCTGCCATGAAAGGCATGGATTCCATCTGTCCAGAGATAGATTGGCCACTTGTGTGATCAGCTTGTGTGGCAATGCTGGGCTAAGATGCGTCAGCCCTTCCTGTCTGCCTGGGAAAAGCGCTGTCCATTTGTGTGATGAGCTTGGCAGCATTATAGCCCAAGTAGACACAGTGTTGGCCATACAGACTCCACATGGGAAGGAGAAGCATGGGCTCTAGCTGCAGCGCTGCCTGTGTAGATAAAACCAGTCTCCAGAGACAAAGTATGGACTCCATTAGCTCCGGAGTGTCGCTAGTAGTTGGTGAGAGTAAGAAGATCAGGTGTGCTATGTTGATTGGTAAGAGCCTTAATCAGAAGAGAAAGCACGCCTTCCCATGAAGCAGGCTCCACTATCCTGATAGAGTCTCAGCCAGAAGAGAAACCATGCCTTACTGTGAGCCAGCCAGTGCATAGACTGAAAAACCAGAAGAGCACACAGACATCCCTGCTGATTTGGAGGACTCAGAGTAAGATGATACCAACTGAGGGGGAAGGGAACAGCTCAATGCTTGTATTGTTTGGTTGACTCTGCTGGCCTGGGGCTGGTGGTCTGGGCATCTGCTTTGAGGATGGCAGTGTGCATTATGTCAACTGTAGGGGGTTTCCTTCTCTCCTAGTTTTGAAATCCAGTGTTTTGTTCCATTTTACTGTTTTTTCCCTGCATCTGGTAACCTGAGCAACTATTTTGAAAATAACGATGTGCAGTATTGTTCTCACTGTTCCATTTTGTTCCAATTTATTGTTTTGTTTTATTCAGTATTATGCTTTGATTGGTCTTACTCTGTTTTGTTTTGTTTTGATTTTTCTATGCCTGATGGTATGGACAACTATTTTGAAGATAGCAAGATACATTATGGTAGCCCCTATTGATTTCCTGTTATCCTATTTTGAAGTTCTTTCTCTTCAAAATAAAAGAAAGGAAAAAAAATTTTAAAAAGGAGCTGTGGCATGGACTCTAAACTTGTAGCTGCTTCTGAGATCAGCTTGAGTAACCAGCAGCACAGTGCAGATAGATGAGGACGATGGACGCTTGTGGTATCAACCTGTGGCCTGGTGCAGCTGAGTGAGTGAGACCTTTCCTGGAATCCATGCACCTCTTGGGTTACTAGTATGTTCTGCTCACCAGGCCACCTTGGTCGTCGGCAGTGCTTCTCCTGCTCTCCCTGGGCCTCTACCTGGGGCCACGGCCCACACAGGGTGATGGCCTTGCTGTGCTAAGGCACCAGCAGTCTCTGTGGGAACCCTCTAAATGTTGAGGTGTAAGATGAATGCTATGATTCATAAGCTGGCTGAGTGCACCCATCTCTGCTCCAACAGCCCTTTGTCCCTTCCAGGCTGCTTGTGACACAGCTTTCTTTACATGTCTGGAAGTAGAATCCTCAGTCTCCACCTGCGCTCTGACTCAGCACTTGACCACACAACTCACATCTCCTCCTTGGCCCTTGCTTTCTGCTCTGCAGAGCTGGAGCTCAATGCTCTTCACATCATTTCTGAGTGCAGCCCAGCAGACTGTGTAGGTATTGCCTGCATTCCTAGAAATGGATTGGAGCTTTCAGACACACCCCCTCAGCTTCCCCTTTAAATCTTTAGTTAGCTGTTGTTTGTCTCAAGTTACCTACTACCCTAAGCAGTCTGCCTATTAAAACTTGGTTTTTGTTATTTCCTACAAATCCCCCAGGGGAGACAGTTACTTGCTCCAGGTAAGCTTGGAGCCAGGTCAAATAAGCAGTCAGTGAGTGAGGTTCCCCAGGGAGCTGTCAAGTCACATGATGACAGTTCTCTAGAAATGGGTCTTTAATGGGATTCTGTTCTCCCACCCCTGTGGCTGCTGGGCCACTGACTTTCACCATGAGTACAAGTCTTGAGGGTTCGGTACACCAAAGGAGGAGGCTGGGAAGAAGGTAGGGTCCTGCATCATCCAGCCTGCATTTCTGACCCAGCTGCTTTTTCTGAATAAATGCTCCCCCAGGTGTCACAAGCCCAATGAATTTCCAGAATTCTGAGAAGTCATTCAGAACATTTTCCCAGTGATATCTCTAGAAGCAGGGAATTTTCAGAGATTCTTTGCCACCACTCATTCCAATATCCCTGATCATTTGCTGAGTTCAAACTTGTTTCTTTTATTTTAAGAACAGAAAAGACACTGTATGGAGGGAGCAAGACCTTGATTCTGTTTTTGTGACATGTGTGACATTTTCTCCTACAATGTGGGCCTCACATTTTCCATTTGCAGAGGAGGGGTGCAGATGCATCTCCTGTCTACTCTGTATGTTTCTCTGACATAAATGTTCATATGTGTGGAAGTGCTTTTGTCCCTTTTAAAGAAAGAAGGCTTCCAGCTTGTTATTTCTGGTTCTGCTTCCCACCATGTGTCCTTGATAAGCCATTGAACCAATGCCTCTCCTTCCGTCTCAAGCTCTGTGTCTTTCTCCATGAAAGACCAAGTTCACTCTTGCCAGTAAATTTAAATTGCTTGAAGCTGTGCATGATGATGTACACTTGTAGTCCTAGCATTTCAGAGGCTGAGGCATGAAGATCCCAAATTTGAGGCCATCCTGGGCTACATAGTGAGTTCAAGGCTGGTCTGGACTTCATAATGAGACTATCTCAAAATGACAATAAAACAATGTTACTTGATGAGGTTTTAAAAGCTGATGTTATTTATAGTTTGGATATAAGTTATAAATATTTTGTGTAGGTTGCAGTATATTTTATTGCCATCCTGAAGGTGATTATTGGAAGTATTTATAGTACATGTAATGCTAGAAATAATTTTGAAACGTCCAGTAGTTCTTTGTATGCCCCTCCCTTTTCTCTTTTCTTTATGTTTTGATCAAGTTCTTCATTAAATCTGAGCTCTGTGGAGAACTCTTAGAACTCACAGCTTTTTTTTAAAAATTTTGTTTTGTTTTGGCTTGGTTTTTATTATGGTAGACTACACATAGCAAAAAAATTGCCAGTGTAATTCAATTTTAAGCATGCAGTTCAGTTAAGTATGTGCTTTTCTTTTTCAAAATTATAGATGCCATATTTCCTGGCTATAATTGCTTTATGAATCAGTACTGTTACTAAAGTTAAATAGCATGGGCTATATAATGTCTTGCTCATTTGCTATGCAGAAAAGCATGCATTTCCTAAAAGGTGGTAAATGGTGACTTCCATGGCTGTACTTCTCTTACCTCCATCCACTTCAGAAAGCAAGCTCATTGTCTCTGTGTACTACACTTACCTCACATTTCCTGTTGCAGATTGCGGTGCCAGTTGGAATTAACTCCAGGACGTCTATGTCAAGAGGGTTGTACCAGCCAGCAACAATCTTTATGGGCCGCCAAATGTCAGCCCTCTCAAGCATTGGAGAGTTCAGCACAGAGCAGGAATTTGCCCAGCTCACAAAGAACTTCTCAACTCCTGACTCACATTCACACCGACAGACAGCCCCAAACAGCAGAGTGACAGACAGTTGTGGAGTACAAACTCCTAGTGACACGCAGTGCTTAGCTAAGTCTGACAAAGTAGATGGCAAGACATCTCTTCAGATTGACGAGAAGACTCCAGTCACTGCCCCGGCACTGGGTGAGGAGGTACAGACTCACTGCCTGGAGATAGGAAGCAACCCAAGGCACAGCGAGAGTCATTCTTCTGAAGGTAGAAAGTCTGCTGAACTCCATTCCTTGCCACAGCACAGATTAAGTCCCAAGAACTCAACCAGTGATTTAAAGTGTGACAGTTGCAGCAGATCAGAAGGATCAGAGCGAGGAAGACTGACACAAGAGCATATTGAAGTCGAGGAAGAAAGCGCCAGCCTGCCTGTCTCTGCCCTATCAGTTTCTGAGCACAGTGCATCTGGAAATACGAGGTCTCCAGGGACACGTTCTGCCAGGCCCGCTTCTCCAGGTGGGATGAGAGACTGCGCTCACTGGCAGGTTTTTGTTGGTGTTTAGTTTTTTTGGATGGGGAGAGATCTTATGTAAAGATAAAATATACCCATTTTATCTCTTTTCAAAAACCAAAATGGAGACATTGTCAATAAATTACATTCTAATGAGTTCAAAACTATGTACCTGGACATAGTTTTGAAAGTGAATTCACTGATTTTTAAACTCAATGATTTTTAAAAAACATTTATAAATATTTTCAAGCACTGGTGTGGTTTAGTAGTAGAAAATCATGTGCTTAACATGCACATAGCTCTGTACTCGATCTCCAGCACCACAAAATTTAAAATTTTGTAGTTTTTTTTATTAAAAATAAAACTTTTGAATTTTTAAATCCTGTAATTATGGATTGGTACTGTGTGTTCTTAATTGAGGAGTCATTCTGTTCTGTGTTTCCTTGATTCTCCATGACATCAATGACAAGCGATCTGTGTGGTGTCCCCCATGCAGGTCACCTCACCCCTGGGGACCTAGAGTTACACAAACCCTTGGAGCACCTGCAGGAGGAGCAGGAGGAGGAAAGTAGCAGCAGCAGCAGCAGCAGCAGCAGCAGTAGCCTCACGGTCTCCATCAGTGAAGATGACCTGATTTTACAGAGCCTAGAACCACAGCCAAATCGGGGTGCCCAGATGGAGAGAGAAGGTGGGATCCAGGCCTTCGCCCTAATCCACACTGAGCAGGAAAGAGATGTTCTTGCCACTGGAAAGAACGCTGGTGTTTTGCAAACTCTGAGCTCACTTGATTCAGAAAAGGCGGTCTGCTCTAACTCACCGAGACAGTAAGCCATCCTTTTTTCTTTCTTGTCTCTTACTGTCCTGTTCTTCATTGTAGACAGATTCAGGGACCATTTCCCTGAGAGTGTATTGTTGAACACTCAACTATATGTTTCTTAAATCTCATAAGTAGTCTTTTAAGATAAGATGTAAGTTTTCCTTTCCTTTCTTAACTAGCTTTTTAAAACTAGCTCTTATAAAGAGTTTAAATACTAGCTTTTTAAAGTAATGATCATTGAATCCTTGTGATTGACATATTTATCCAAACAGTTCCCATTTAATTCATAAATCACCCTACCTCCTACTTTCAGGCCCTTTAAAAATAAATCCATTTTGGAATTTTGTTACCATAGAAGATGACAAGTACATGTACTAGCAATTCAGCTATAAGACTAAGAACTTTGTAGCTAATTAATTAATCTTTATTTAACTTGATATAGTGTCACTTTTCTCATACAACTAAATGAGCTAAAATTCTCATTATATACCTAAGATTTCCTTTTCTGAGTATAAATATGAGGACTTTGGAATTTCTAGTGTCCAATAGGAATATCAACATGATACATTTTTAGCACTTATAGTACCCAACTCATAAAAGCTAATGTATTCTTTTTTTACTATTGATTGGAGATACTAGGTACAAAAAAAAATATTGAAAGTTTCATGTATCTACTATGTAGAAGACTTGTTAGCTGTTTAACACCGATTCTGTGATATTTGAAAAAATAGTGCTAATAGAATCAAATCTCTTCTGAGGAAAGAAGAAAGGGAGGTAAGGAGCCTGAGGTAGATTTACATTTTATACATGAAGACATGAAGGGCAGGGCACCTAAGTGGCACAGTGACCTTGGAGCTGAGCCTCCTTGTAGCCCGCCTCCTCATCCCGTGCACCCCACAGCCTAGTGGCTGTTCAACTGCCTCCCAGCCCTGGCAGCAGTGCATGTGTTCTGCCTTGCAGTGCATGCTGCATGCGCGGTTGAGAAGCATGTGCGTTCTGTGTTGTTGGATGAAGTATTCTATAAGCGTCGCTTGGATCTAATTGATTAATGCACCTGTCTCATTACTGCTTGCTGGATCTGTCAGCTACTGATAGAGGGGTGTTCAAGTCTGCACCTGTAATGGTGAATTTATCTACTTCTCCATAGGTCTACATGTTTTTGCTTATGTATTCTGATGCCCCTGTTGGGCATGTACACATTAAGGATTTTTATGATATTCCTAGGTATAGAGTTTTTGTTATTTATCCGTGGTATACTCTGAGTTTCCCCAATTATGGTTTTGGGTCTGCAGTTAATTACTGCTTCAAATGTTTCTTCTGTTCCTTTCTCTTTTTGTTCTTTATGGTGTGCCCATTATGTGGATGTTACATCCTTTGTAGTCCCATAGTTCTTGGATATTCTGTTCTATGTTTTTCTTCCTTTTCTCTTTTTTTTTTTTTCCTGTTTCATGTTTGTTTAATGGGCAGTAGTCATCTCAAATCTTTCTTTTTTTTTTTTTTTTTTATTTAAGGAGAAAAGAAAAAAAAACAGAAAGGGTACAAGTTATACAGATTTGCAGAAAAAAAAAATGAACAGTAGGAAATCACTAGTTAATGGATTACATATTGTCATCTTAGAAATAATTGTTCAAGTCACAAAATTAAAGCTTGTAGAGTGGACATTCCATCAATGATACTGCAAACAGTTCTGTTCAATGATCCAATAAAACTCTGTGATATCATTTTTTATCTTATACACTTAAATATACATGCAGTTATATAGTTTAGAGCACTTTCTTTTCCTCTCTTTTGTACAATGACTATTACACATTTTGGGTTTCATTGCTTCCACGGTTCTTATTACTTTTTTGGAAGAGAGTAAAACCAAATGTGACATAACAGAACAGAATCGGTCAAGTCAAAAGGGTGGACATAATAGATAATGTGAAAACATAATACAAGGTGATCAACAATGGTTACCATAATGCCTCCCACTATCTCTAATAGAATTGCCTGTATCGTTAGTTATAATACAATTGAACAAAACAGTAAAGAATAAAAGCGACAAAACCAAAACATTGGAGACATTGTAGGTCTTCAAAAGTAGATAAAAGTCAACGAGAATGGGCGTTATAATGAATCTCATTATCTTCACAGCTGATGCCTAAACTTTCGAACCTGATACTATCCAGCAAAACAGAATAGGGGAACATCAGTTAAAAACCAGATGGTGAGAGTAATACAGGGCTTTAAATCGAGGTAATGGAAAGTCAAAGTGGGTTACTATAATATATCCTGCTATTTTTTTCCTTTAATTAAAAGGATAAAAATAAAAAAGTAAATAATGGAGTGGAGATTGAGATAAAAGAAGGCATAACAACGAAACAGCACAGATCAAAACATAACCATTTAAGCAGAATAGTGTTTCACCACCAGATAATCCTGACCTAAAAGTAGTTACCATATTGTCTCTTTCCTTGAAATCCTTGAGTACAACTTCGTATACTGTAGCATTAAGTATATCAAAACAATGTAGAACCATTTAAGAGAATGACAGTATTACAGAGTATTTTGAATCGACTAACAGAAAATGAACAATGGTTTCTGTATAATCTCCTTGACTTTAAAAGGTTTTTGCTTATATTATCGTACATAATAAAATCCAGTAAGATACAACCTATTTAGACCATTGGAGACAGAAGGACAAAAGCTAGATGAGACTTCAAAACAAGATGATACTAAATCAGTATTACCTATTAAGATGTCATTTTCTCCAAAATAGCTGTTCCGATCATCCAATCTTCTCTGTCTCATTTCTGTTGAGCTCTTATTCTGTCAGTAGCTGTCAGTTTGTCTTCTTCACTTTGTTCTCTGCTCCATTCGTTGTGGCCTCCACTATTTCTGAATTCTTTGTATTTTTGTTTTTTTAGAATATCCTGCAATACTCTCTGTAGAGTTGAATTGGTGGTTGCAAATTCCCCCAGTTCCTCTTTATCCTGGAAGCACCTTGTTTTTCCATCAATTTCCAGGGACAGTTGTGCAGGATATCTCAATCTTGGCTGGAGATTATTATCTTTCAAAGCTTGAATTATTTCCCCCCACGCTCTTCGTGATTTGATGGTTTGTGCAGAGAAATCTGCTGTAATTCTGATGGGTGTTCCCTTGTAAGTGGTCTGTTTCTTGTCTCTGACAGCTTTTAATATTCTGTTCTTGTATTGAATTTCTGGAATTTTTATTATTATATGCCTGGGTGTAGTTCTGTTTGGGTTGTAGGTGGCTGGGGTCCTGTATGCCTCATACATCTGAGTATCTTTACCTTTTGCTAAATTAGGAAAATTCTCCTGGATTATTTCTGTGAGTAGCTTTTGTAGTTCACTTGTTTGTGTCCCTACTTCTTCTTTTATGTTCTTAATCCTTAAGTTATGGATCCTCTTATCATCTTCTTGTTTTTGTATTATTGCTGTTTGTTTCTTTGTTATTTTTAAGAAGTTTTTCATTTCATTCTCCCATATTACAAGTCTGCCCTCCAGTTCAGATAGTCTGTCCTTAGTTTCTTTCAAGCTGTTATGCCAGTCTTCGATAGACTTCTTAGTATCTTGGTAGTCCCTTTGAACCTGCTTCACGTATTCTATGCTTTCTCTGTTTTCTCCATCAAACAATTCTCCCCTTTTTTTCTGTTCTTCCATTCCACCACCTGTTTTTTCTTGGGTGGTACTTAGCATTTCTCTAACTATTCTGCCTACTTCTAGCTTCAGGTCGTTGATAACTTCATTCCTGAATTGGTCTATGAGGCTCTCTATATGGCGCCTTATGTGTATTGGTGCGGTGTCTGCTATTGCCTGATTCTCAGAATTGGGGGCCGAGGAGCCTTTCTTGTTGCTGCCTCTTCCCATGCTGCCTCTTCTTCTCTGTTCCTTATATATGCAAGCTTATATAAGAGGCCCAGCTTCTCTCCCAGTCAGCCACAGCCTGATCAAATTGCGCCAGTTAGGTGTTCCCGCTCACCGCTGCGCACCAGGGAGTTACGGACCAGGCAGCCTACGCGTCTCCCCTCCCGGCCACCGTCAGGCTCTGGGATCTGGGTTGGGACAGCCTACGGGATCCGCCAGCAGCGTCACGCAGGCCAGGCACTTTTCACCAATCCCGCCCAAGAGGGGAATGTGTGGCGGGAGTCAAACTGTGGCTCAAACTGTGGCGGAGTGTCAGTCTCCCTCACTCACCTCGCCACAAGTCAGAACATGCCTCCCTGCCCGTCCTGTTTTCGACTCCGTTCGCAGACTCCCGCTCCCAGAGTTTCCGCGCGTCTCTCTCCTTGCTGAGCCGATGTAGAGGCAGCCAGCCACCGCGCAGCGGGAAACCCAAATCGCGGCTTCCAATGGCGCGGGGTCCAGCCTCGGAGCAAGGCTTTTCTGTTCCTGTTTTAGCACCAGGACTGCATTCCAAGTTGGTTTCTCTCAGCCGAGTTCGTTCCTGAGTCAGCAGAGCATAAATCCACCAGCTTATGTCTCTTTAGTCCGCACCATACCTGGCTTCTGAGCCTAGTTTTTCAGAGAGCCTCCGGCAGTTGCTGTTATCTGTCCGCCATGTTCTCCCGGAACTCAAATCTTTCTTTTCATCAGATGATTGATCTGGGTTGCTCTCAGAATCATGAGCAAACTTTTTGGTCTTTGAACTTGAACATGGACCTTTACTCCATACATGATTTTCATGTTGTGTTGCATTCTGAAGCTCTTCTTCTGAAGAAAACTGAAACCAATCCAGACCTCTGTGAAAGCCAGTCTCTTTGTCAACAGGAACATGGCACTTGCATATGTGGCCAACTGAGCAAAGTATCCTGTCAGCTCATTTGGTGCTGTAGTCCAGGGGATATTCCTGACAAAAGCCACTGGCCGGTTGACACTTGTGTGCACTACAGTATCTCCCCTCACTACAGCGACCACCACCTTTATCTGGAAGGACTTCAGCAACCTTCTCCTTCTTTTTCTTTGCACTTCAGTCTGACAAGTTTTTATTGACAGCATCTTCAAGGCATTGATTCTCTTCTTTTTTTTTTCTTTGACTTCTGCTTCTCCTTCTTCTATTCTGCTGCTACTGCTTTTCTTCCTTTTTCTTTTACCTCTCTGTCTCTGAGTCTACCTGCCTTTCTCTCTCTCTCTCTCTCTCTCTCTCTCTCTCTCTCTCACACACACACACACACACACACACACACACACACACACACACACATTCTTGCTGCATTGTCCCAGCTGGTCCCTAAATACTTGGGCTCAAGGAGGATCAAGGGATCTCAGCTTCCTGCCTAGCTGGCACTACAGGTACCACAACTCTATGCCTGGCTGTGATTCTTTTTTTAAACTGTGTCCAGTCTTTGAGTTGGCATGTTCTGTTGAGTTTGATGTTTTCTTTTTTTTTTGAGTTACATTGATCATTTAAAATTAATTGTTCTTTCTAAGCCCATATATTAAAGAATTAAGCTGTCCTCCCTTCCAATTCTGGTGCCTTAATTAAAAACACCATGATTTATTTCCATTTGGATTCAACCAAAGTTTTTTGAACACTTGCTATGTAGCTCTGTTCTTCAAGCTTGAGGCTGTAGCAATTTAAAGTGTGGCTCTGATTCTCCAGCACTCCTCTTGTCCTTCCTTTGAGTTTTGGTGGGCTTGTGACTTCTTCCAACAAACACAGCATGGTGGAATTGATGCCGCATGACTTCTGAGGTCGAGTTACAAATGGCCACGCTGTTATTACCCTCTGTGCTGGGTCTTTCTCAGAACCGTGAGCACTTGTGTAAGAAGTCTGGCTGTTGTGAGGTTGCTGAAGAAATTCAGTGCAGGTGCCTCACCTGTCCTCCCTGCCGAGCCTCCTCCCTCTAGTCATCCCTGCCGAGAAACCCAACAAGTAAGTGAAGCCTTCTTGGACTCCACAGAAAAGTCTCCACAGCTGTCACTAAATGACCTCTCCCAAGGACACGCGAAACACAGTCACGAAGCCAGCTCTGTCTGACACCCTAATCTGCAGCATCGTGAGATGTGATGCACTGGCTGTTGCTTGAAGGTGCTGGGTTTTGGGGGTAGCTTATTAGGAGTCTGCAGATACAAAGGAAGGAGAGCATTCACCTAACATTGCATTGAGCACCTGCTGTTTGCCTGGCACTGGTTCTGCTCTGATGGTGCTTGCAATTGTGTTTACATCAAGGGAATATAAACAGTAAGCAATCATGCAAAACACATGATGGTGCAAAACTGTTGCCAGGAGAGCAAAGATATGGGTGCAATTTACCATAAGATAGGGAAAGTCTCTGTTAAGGGGAAGCTTAAGAGGAAGCCTAAAAAAATGAGGGGAGTGCACCCTTACCCTTTTTGCTCCCTTCTCTGTCCACAGAGGCTGCTGTGTGCTTTGCCATTTACTTTTCAACCTTGTAGGTTTATTCTTCAGTGGCTGTTTCCCCTCCCTCCCTTACCTGGAAGGCAGATGGGATGTTTCTGGAAGAAGAGCATAGCAGGCAGAAGGAGCCACGGGGAAGCCAGTGCTGTGGACGATGGAGGAAGTGCAGAGATACATCAGCCCTCTGAGAGTGAATGGAAGTAGGAAGATGGCCCAAGGCTTGGCTGCCAGTTCAGAGTCAGGAATGTCAGAAGGAACTGGCAAAGTGAGAGGAAGCACAGACTGTGCTGCAGGGGACAGTAGTGTTCTGAGTGGTATTTGGGAAGATGAAGCAACCTTCCCAGGTGAGAGGGCTGGCCCAGACAGATGATCTCATGGTGGATCTCATGCTCTTAATTTCTTCTGTCCTTCCACCCATTCTGAATTCTAGCATAGCACTGTCACCTTTGCCACTTCACAGAGAGGAAGCCGAAGGACGGAAGATGGATAACTTGTGGAGACTTGAGGTAGCTCAGTGTGCTTTGAACTTGGCCATCGCAGTCCAGAGCTGTGTTCCAAGTTGCTACCCGATGCTGTCTCAGCAGCTTACTACTGCAGAGGTAGCTGGAATAGCACCAAGGATAATATTTTATAGAGCTAAATAAGGAAGCTCAAGAAGCAAATTAGATTCTTTAATTAAAAAAAAGAAAGGAAAACTAAGCGTGGCAATTTGGCCTTTTGCTCCATCCACCCTAATTTTTACGCCTCCCATCCTCAAATAGGCTGATGAAGTGCTGTGTGCTTTCTTCAGGCCTGAACAAAGTGCTCGCAAGTTGCTTTGTTCTCTCTCTCCTGGTGTGTAACTGAAAGCAGAACGGAATGCTGCCTTTTAAGCTAAGTAAAATGAAAGCCTTGGTTTCTCAAGGTCGTAAAAATGTAATCACATAGATTGAATCCTACCCAGGGATTTTAATTTAACCTCTCTTCAAAGTTAAATATAGGAAAGAAGTTATTGCATCTGAGGAAGGTTTGCTGCTGGAAATCATATCACATAGAGTATTAGAGTTTACCCTAAATTCTTAGAGTTTACCCTAAATTCCTCTTATGAGGATACAAATTCCTCTTAGAGTTTACCCTAAATTCCTCTTATGAGGATACAAATGTATTTTAAATATAGCATTTCTTCAAATATGATGAGGCTGTTACTTGTTTTTCTGGGACATGACCTCTGACCCTTCAATACAAATAACTCATGTGCCTTTTGTTGTCATCTCACAGATTCTGGGCTTTGTCACCAGAATAAGGTTGTGCATCACACAGTTGAAAGACTAACCCAGTGCCATTAAATGTGGTCACCAGGGCATCTCCTTCATGATCTGCCTGCCACTTCATCCCCTACTCTTGCCTATATCTCATCAATTTTTTTCTGAAAAATTTAATATCTTTATTTTGGTTTAAATTTCCAAATGTCAGAATGAGATTTACAGTGAAGTAGTTCTGAGGCCTCATCATCAGCAAAGTAGGTGGAAATCAGTGTCACTGTACAGAGGATAGTAAAGGGCTGCATTGTCCAACTTCTACCCCACCTTTGCCAGCCATCCCATTGGGGACTTCAGGCCTCAATCAGAGCCTGGGTGACCTGGAATAAGGGAAATGGGCACTGAGAAACATTTATAAAGGTGCTCAGGAGTGAAGGTCACTAAAAGACTGAAATCTAATAACAGGATTTCCTAGAGGATATCCCCAACGCACACACACACCCTTATCACCACATTATTGCGGCTCCTGCATAATAATGGAAATGTAGCTGAAAGAACTGTGCACCCAGGCCTTATTTAAAAAACCTCTAGGGAAACTCAGAGACAAGAGAGAGAGAAAAACAAGGTCAGCCAAGCAAATACTAGCCTCTTGACACCTGCACTCCAGCTCCTAACCAGAGTCTCCTTGCAGGCCTGCCCTAAAGGGTTATACTTCTGGTTCTAACAGAAAACTACAAGGTATACTAAAAGGAAAGAACACATAGTTTAGACAAAGCCAAGATCAGGACTAGACTAAGATATGACACATGTTGGAATTATCAGACTGGGAACTTAAAATACTTACGATTAATATAGTAGAGCTATAATGTAAAAAGTGGACAATTATGTGAAACCAGTGGGGTGACATAAGCAGAAAAATAGAAATAAAGAATTGAACCAGGGTTTAGCTCAGACTTACTTAGTATGTGCAAGGTCCTGGGTTCAATCCCCAGGACGATAAAGGAAAGAAAGAACCAAAGCAAGGTTCTAGAAGTAAACCAGAGTAACGGCAATGAAGAATACCAGCAAGCAAGTCTAGTCCGGGAACCAGTGCCGTGCGCAGGCCACCACCAGACTGGAGCAGACAGACCCCAGCCTTTCCCCATGGGTCATTGCCATTCATGGACCTTGGGTAGAGAGAACAAAGCGACACTAGCAAGCAAGCCCAGTCCTGGAACTAGCACCATGTGTGGGCCACCACCAGGCTGGAACAAACAGACTCCAGCCCTTTCTGGCATAGGCTGGCAAACAAGTACCACCAACCCTCCAATCACCATAGCAACAGGCTTATCAGGAGAAACACAGGCTGTAATGATAGCTATGGAAGTGAAATGCAATTGGATGCGTGTGGTGCTTTGGTGTTTCACTAACATTGCAGGTCTAGGGCCAGTGGTCTGTTCATAGGTTTAGAGGATAGTGGTACTCAATGTGACATCTAGGGGGATCTCCTTCTGGGGGTTAAAGCCATTGTTGATTCCCTGTGGTCTTGTTTTGGAAGTCCTATATCATTTCCATTGTTTTGTTGGATTGAGTTTTATTCTCTTTTGTTTTGTTTAATTATGTCAAATCTGATGGCAAAAACTATTTCGAAGATAGCAAGATATATTATGGTAGGAATTTTGGATTCACTATAGGCTTATTTTGAAGTCTTATTGCATTCATTGTTTTGTTTTTATTATTTCTATTCTATTCTGTTCTGGTTGATTTTTACTTGTCTGAAGTTATCTGCAACTAATTTGAAGACATAAGGCATTACAGTAACTATTGTTGATTTGGTAACATTTTTTAGGAATGTATCTTTTACACTGTTTTGCTTTGATTGGTTTTATTCTGTTCTCTGTAAAATAAAAAACATATAAAACTTATCAGTAATTTGGACACAGAGGAATCACCAAATTTCTATTGAAGATTGGTCAGTAAAATTGCTACATCTGGGGCTGGGGATTTAGCTCAGCGGCATAAGGGCCTGCCTTGCAAGCAAGTGTCGTGGATACCGATAAAAAAAAAATTGCTACATCTGTGTTTCTTCATTTAGCATAATGTTTTCAGAGTTCATCCATGTTATAGCATGTATCAGAATTGCCCTCCCTTTTAAGGCTAAGTAATAGTCTAATGTGAGGACACACCGTATTTCCTTTAACCATTCATGGTATTGGAGTGCTGATATAGCTTTGAGACCCTGATTTGACTTCTTTTTAATAAATACCCAGAAGTTGGATTGCTGGAACATACAGTAGTTATATTTTTAATGTTTTCGAAGAATCTCCATATTGTTTTTCATGGCATCTGCAGCAGTTTGCATTCCTAACAGCATACAAAGGTTCCAGTCCCACCGTTTCCCTGTCAGCACTTGCTGTCTGTTGTCTCTGTGAATCGCCACCCTCTCAGGTAGAGGTGATGTCTCACTGTGATTTTGATGTGCATTTTACTTACTTTGATGTGCTGAGCCTCCTCCTGTGTACCTGCTCTCTCTACTCAAATCTGTAGCCCAGTTTTAAATTGGCTAGTTTTTTTGCTGTGGAGTTGCAGGAGTTGCTTACATATTTTGGAAATTAGCCCCTTTTCTAACCTTTGCTTTGCAAATATTTGTCCGATTCAGTAGGTTGCCTTTTCTCCCTGTTGACTGACTCCTTTGCTTTGTGGAAGATTTTTTGTTTGAGGTAGACCCACTTGTCTTTTGCTTTTGCTGCCTGTAATTTTAGTGTGATATTTATGAAATCATTGCCAGGATCAGTATCATAAAGTCTTTCCCCTATGTTCTGTTTTAGGAATTTTTCAGTTTTAGGTTTTACTTTTAAAGCTTTAATCCATTTTGAGCTGACTTTTGTATATGGTTTAACATAAGAGTCCAACTTCAAAAAGTGAGTATCCACTTTTCCCAACAGCATTTGTTAAAGAGACCATCCTTTTCCCATTGTGTATTCTTGGTACCCTTCTCAAAGGTTGGTTGTCTATCTACATATAGACAGATTTCTGGCTTCCTACTCTATTTCTATCCTGGGCTATATGTCTATGTCTCTTTGTACTGTTTTGATTACTGTAACTCTGTAACATATTTTGAAATCAGAAACTGGGAAGCTTCAGATTTTATTCTTTCTCAGGAATACTTTGGCTGTTGGGGTCTTTAGTGGTACCAGGTAAATTTTAGTGCTGTTTTTCTGCTTCTTTTTTTTAAAAAACTGACTTTGGAAGTTTGGTTGGGATTTCATTGAATGTGGAAGTCATTTTGGGCAATGCAGGCATTTTAAAACAATATTAAGTTTTCCAATCTATGACTGTAGTTATCTCTCTGTGTTTCAGTTGCTTTCATCAGTGTTTTACAGTTTGCAGTAAAGCTGCTTGTCTACTTGGTTTATTCCTTAGTTAACTTTATTCTCAGTATTTATTCTTTTTGGTGCTATCATAAATGAGATTATTCTGATTACTTTTCAGATAGCTGTTAGTGTATCAAAATGCAACTAATTTTATGTGTTGATTTTGTGCTCAACTTTACTCAGTTTGTTACTAGTTCCAACAGCATGTTTGAGTGTGTGTGTGTGTGTGTGTGTGTGTGTGTAGTCTAGTTTTCAGTGAATATGTTATTTGCCAACAAGAACAGTTTTACTTCTGGCTTTGATCGCTTTTATTTTTGTTGCCTAATCCCTGTGGCTAGGACTTCCAGTGCTTGCTAAATGGGAATGGCAAGAGTAGGCCTCTTTGCCTTGTGCCTGGTCTTTAAGGAAAGCTTTCAGTCTTCCACCAAGTGCGATACTGGCTTCAGGTTTTGCATCCATGACCTTTATTATTCTGGAGGTAATTTCTTTCTAGTCCTGCTTTATTGAAAGTTTTTATCATGAAAGGATGTTGGGTTTTGTCAGATGCTTTTTGCTTCTGTAAAACTGATCCTGTGAATTTTGTCCCTTATTCTGTTAATGGGATATATCACATTGTTTGATTTTTTTTTTTATATGTTGATTTGTTCCAGGTATAAATCCCACTTTGGCCTGATGTATGAGCTTTTTAATGTGCCCTTGAATTTTGTTTACTAGTATTTTGCTGACATTTTTATATCTAGTCACTGGTGTTATTAACTTACAGTTTTTACTTTTTGTGGTATTTTTGCCTATCTTTAGTATCAGTATCATAGTATCATAACTCATAATAATGAGTTTTAAAAAATAGGCTTCAAAGAGTTCTAGTCAGCTTTTTAAAAGAATTTGAAAAGGGTTGATTTCACTTCTTTAAATGTTTGATAGAAGTCACCACTGAAGCCATCTTGTCTTGGGCTTTCATCTGAGAATAAGGTTTTTATTACTAACTCACTCTTCTCACTAGTTATATTTGTGTTCAGACTTTATCTTTCTTGAATCAGTTTTGGTTGTATGTTTTTGTCCTATATGAGTAATCTATAAGTAGACAAAAGAGTTGATAGGACCATAATAGTATCTTGTCTTTATTCCTGTTGTTCATTTCTGATTTTACTTTTTTTCATTTTATTTAAGTATAGTATTTTATTTAAAATATTTTTATGAATGCAATAGTTGTTAATAATTTTAAAGGAGTTTTATTTTAATTAATATATAATATAAATTCTTATGGGGTAAGGTATCTTTGATAGATGTATACGAAATGTAGTGATCATATAAGGTTACTCAGTATAACCATCCTTCAGACACCTCACTTTTCTTACTCTAGTAAACAATTTGTCATTTTGTTTTTTTAAAAACTCTGCTTAGTTTCATTAATATTTTCTATTTCTCTCTTCTTTCATTTATTTCTGCTCTAATTTGTATCATTTCCTTTTATGTACTAATTTTGGATTGAGGTTATTGTTTTGAGCATTCCTTCTTTTTTAACATAGATTTTTTATTACTATAAAATTCCCTCAATATTGTTTTTGCTGCATCCTGTGAATTTTGGTATTTTTTTGTTAGTCTCAGGATGTTTTCTGATTTCCCTTTTGATTTCTTCTGCAGTGATTTCATAAGTATGTTGATTTCCACATATTTGAATTTTTTTTTTTTTTTTTGTCTTTTTTGTTTTTATCGGTACCAGGGATCGAACTCATGACTACCTGCTTGCAAGGCAGGTGCTTATGCCGCTGAGCTAAATGCCCAGTCCCATATTTGAACTTTTTGTTTTTCTTTCACCTGCTGATTTTTTATTTCATTGCATTTGGTCAGAACTATTCTTGGTTATGATTTGTTTTCTGACCTGTCATGTGATCTAACTTGGAGAATATTCTGCTTAGGCTTGCAGAACGTGTGCCTGCGCTGCTGCTATGGGCAGGCTGCTCCGTGTCGGGCCATGAGGCCCATTTGGTCTGTGGCGTTGTTCAGGTCCTCATCCCCTTTGTTGATTTCCTGTCTAGTTGTTCTGTCCACTACTGGAAGCAGGAGAGTGGAATCTGCAGTGACTGCTTCCGCATTAGCTGGCACTCCACAGCAGCTTTCCATGTGCTCTTGGTCACACCCATAAAGACAGGAACGAGACCTTGCAGAACAGCCTCACAAAGTGGCAGGAACAATGCAGCAGGTGTGTTTGAAGGCGTTCAAGTTAATTTTCAAACTCAAAAGCTCACGAGGTTCCCATCGCTCTCTGGATGCTCACCCTTGGGCACTTGTACATGCAGTGTGCAGCATTTTAAAAATGACAGTGGCAGTGACAGCTCTGCTACCATTGTTTTTCTAGAATTCCTTTTGTCATTTGGTTTCCATCATTTTGGAGAAATGTTATAGTGGAGTGGTCAGGTGCTCCATGCCAGCTTTCTGGGGCCAATAATGGCAGATGGGGAGGGGAGGAGGACAGAGGAATGAAGGGGATGCAGAGACCAGGGCACCAGTAAGAGAACATAGAGGACTTCTGCCTCTGCAGGGGGAGAGGCCAGTGTATCACAAATAGGTTTCCTGAAAATCCCACTTGAGATTTGAGTGCAACTGATTCTGAGTGAAGCAGGTTTACCCGTGGTTTCATAAGGTGGAGAGGAGACTCTGGCAGTCAGGTTCTAAGTATTCCAAGACAGGACAGCAGAATATGGGCAGATTTCAAGAAAATGAACCTGCATAGCAGTAGGCCTCAGGGAGGCCACAGATAGGTGTGCTAGTCACCTGTTCCATCTAAGCCTGAAGTCACCCAAGCCCAGGCCCCAGATGCATTTCAAGCTCCTCCCTAGATGCTCAGGTTAAAGTCTCAGACCTTGCAGAACAGGAAGCAGGCCACTTATACTATGCCCTGTCCACGCCCAAGTTCCTGACCCACAGAAGCCATGAGCATCATACAAGGGCATTGGTTGGTTGTTTATGCTGCCAAATTTGGGTTGTGATCTAACTAGCTGTGTCATAACCAGAACAACCCGGCATTGCTGGGATGGAAGGTGTACTGTCAGCAGAGGCCTGGAGATGGCTAGCAGGATTGTGTCTAGAAGCTGTGGGGTGCACAGGGCACCTCTGTGGGCTAGGGCAGCATTCAGAGCGGGTACAGGTCCTCCTGACTTCCAGGCCCATCAGTGAGCAGCCCGGTCCTGCTCCCTGCTGGCCAAGCCAGGTCTAGTAGGGTAAGCATTCTGCTGGTAAACAGTGAGGAGACATCATGAGAGAATAGGGAAACAGGGAGATGGAGCAGGATGCACATTTGTCATTTTAGGAGTCTCTTCTGTAACTTTCCAAGAAACAAAATGTACAGTGAGTGCTTAAACTTAAGAAATTTATTATGGTAAAGGAGCCCACAAATCCTCCCTTTGGCCTAACACACATACACATCCCACTCTTCTTGCCACTTCTGAAGCAGTTCCTGACATGCTTGTTGGTGTCTTTATGAAGCGTGATCAGAAGTATAGTGAACAAACGCTGCAGCCCCTTTTATTCTGCCTCCTTCAGTCCCACCTTTGCCTTTTAGTGTCATTTTAACTTACAGTTCTCACCTGAAGTCATCAGTGCAGGTTTTGGAAAGCCCAAATCCATTTAAAGGTGAATTGGAATGAGAATTTGCAGCTAGCTACTGGAGTAGGAAACTGCCCTCCAGGAGAGGGGATGGTGTGCACCTGGGCCACATGGGTGAGCCCAGCTCCAATGTGAGGAGGGCCTCTTGGTGCCTCTGGACTTCTACACTGAATCTCACTGTCCCCAGCCTACTGGGAGAAGACTTGACTTACTCACAAGAGCTGTGAGGAGCAGTTCTGAAACCCCTGTGTTTTTAAATGTGGTTTAAGTTTTTTCTATTTTCTTTGTCAAGTGAATTCATTCTCATTGCTTATCTTTTTGATGGACTGTGTTTCAATCTGCTAAAAACAATACCAGATTTGAGTATTTTCCTTATAGCAATGGTTCTTAAATATATTCTAATAGTAGAATTAATTATCTTACAATTGAACAAAGTAGCCTTTCCCATCTGTACAGGAAAATGAATTTTTGTAACTTTGAGAATTTTCCCAAAATCATTCTACTAAAACTTTGCTACCTGCTGCCATGGCTTACCTACTTACTGGAAGATACGTGAAATGAGTGAGAGAACAAAATGAAAAATAGTAAATGCAGAAACAGCTAATCTTGTGACCCTTAACAGTTCTTTTCTTGAAATCATGGACCTATGTGTCAGTGTTTGATTTTTTGTTATGTACATATATTCATTATTTGCTACTAAAACGTCTTTGTAATTTTTGTGTAGTAAAGTGGAATATTTCAGGCCTCATGGAACTTTGCAAAGCATTCTATGAATTCAGGTGTTCTGCCACTCAAGACAGGAAAAAAGACTGCTGTCCAGAACAGTAGGACCCCTTGTCAGTCCTGGCCCATGGGCCTTGATGTTCCCTTCTGACTCACTGGCCTGTGTGTTACACAGACTCTGCTGGCTATGGCTGTCTTGCTGCCTCCTGTGACCATGAGCTTAGAATCAGTGCCTGCTGTTTTGAAAAGTGCAGCTCTCCCGAATTAGCAGATACTTGTGTGAACGCTGACACAGACAGACACAGACACAGGAAGGAGCCCTGTCACTTTGCTCCCAGGTAGCCCCAGGGAGCCTGTGAGCTTCGGTCATTTTCTTATGGGCATTCTGCCTTCTGTCTTCATAACCCATCCATTTATTAATCTGTAATCGTTTATCATCCACGTCCTTGTTTCTTTTTGTCTTTAACATTCTCTTAGCAGCTTTTTATGTGAATGAACACTTGACTAATAACTTGATTCAGTTTTTTCAGTTTAATACAGTATTGACTCTTTGGAGGGCCAGCTGTCAACCAGCATGATCTTTTCAGCAGCCCTATATTTGATTTCTACCACATTGGACAGCAGGAGTCAAGTGTGACCAACAACACATTTCCACCTGTGGAAGGCATCTGCCTTAAATATTGCCACTCCTGTTTCATTATTATCTGAGTGGTAGACCTGGGCAGGATAAGAACATGAGGGACCTTACCCTGCCCACCTGGCAGAGTACATGGTGACTGTGCAATGGGCCCTGTTTCCATGTGTCAGTTAACTGTGCTCTGGAGAATCTCTGATCCTCTGTCCCACCATCCACCATTCAGCATGTCACCATCTACTATTCCACCGTCCACCATCCTGTGATCCACCATCCACTGTCCCACCATCCACTATCCACTGTCCCACCCTCTGGGACACCCACCACCCACTGCCTCACCATCCCACCATCTGCCATACCTACTGGCTTCCCTTCTCCCTACATGCACTCAAAGTCAAAACCTCACATCCCAGTCAGAACTTCGTGTCTCCTCACCCCCCACACATGCATGGATATGTGTGTTTACAGATCTGTAACACAGCATGATCTAATGCTTTATGTTCCTACATCAGTCACTGAGCCCCAGCAAAAAACATTCTACCTATCAGGTGCCTTTTTACTAAAAGTACCCTCTAGAGTTTAGTTATAGAACTGACAGAATAATGTCTAATGAATGTCGAAGTTAGTATGCTGTGAGGGTGTTTTTTTAACTTTTCTAAAAGACAGGGTCTGGTTATATTACGTTTGGGGAAAAAAAGTTGTATGAGAATAAGACATTTACACCCATATGTTTTTTCAGCAGACAGTTAAAGCATGGTCCATCTAGGCTCTGTCCTGCCTGGAGATGCATTTGTACATCTCAAATGGAGAAGTAGCCAGCAGCCCTCAAGTGACTGCCCCACTGTTGATGCTTATTTAAAAGAAACCCAGGAAGCACAAGCAAATTCTTTCAGGCTTCACCCTCCCAGCTAGGTGGGTTTTTGTCAGCCTAGTTAAGCGAGGGTTCCTACAGATTTATGAGAGACTGTACTGAGACCATTTATCCTTCCTTACAGAAGTCTGTGGTCGTCACTCAGGATTCCTGCAGCTCCAAATGGGTGACGAGCTCTGGGCCGGTTATCTCTGTTGGAGGGCGGTGGGGAAGCATCTGTTATAAATTATCCCAGGCCTTCCAAGCTCCTCATTAAGAAACTTCTTTTAAAAGTGGCATGGGAGGGGCTGGTCCTGACAGTGAAAATGGAACAGAAAGATGAGGTCTGTGTGGAGGCCAAAGCAGGGAGAGGGCAGGGCTTTGCTTGTGCTCGGCTGCTACAATGAAGAGGACCTCAGTGCATACGGCCGGTGCCCACAGAACAGAGCCCATAGTTCAAGCTGTCAGCTTAATCACGCCGTTTCCAGGTAGAGAGAAGGAGCCCTTGTTTCCTGGGTAAAGAGAAGTGGCCTTGTTTGCTGACCCCTGGTCCGTGGCCTGCCCAGACCGCCCTGTGCTGCTGGCCTTTGTGTCTCAGTCTCCTCCTCCCCTCCCAGGGACATTGTGCTCCCTTCAAGTGGGCCCCCGGAAGGGACCACCCAGGGGGCTGCACAATGGGGGCCGAGGTAGCCACAAAAACATAGGTTTTGTAAGACATTCCCTTAAAAGAAAAATACTGTTTAACTATGTATGTGTTTATCCTTTCTGCCACCGTTTTGTGTTGAAAACAAAACCCCGTATACAGACTTCACTGTGGCCTGCGCTACAGCTGTTCCACCGATCAGGGGTCAGGCTTGAGATAGTCACATCCAGTTTATTTTCCCAGGGCACTAATTCTTGGTGTGGTTTATGTTTACATGCTTGGATTTTTGGCCAGGAAATTTGATATCAAAACAAACAGCTTTCACTGGCTTTATGAAACTTTTTATCAGCAGTCAGCAGAGTTGGTGGCTGGTATTGCTCTTGGGTGAAATTTGTTTGCAGTGCTACTTAACAAAAGTTGGTAGCCGGCATTCAGTCCTCAATAGCTATTTACACCTCTGTAAAAGGATTAGCTCCAGCCTATTGTTGTGCTGTTTAAATTTTAATTTGCATCCTTGTGGAGTAGCACTATACAGATCCCTCTGTGGTCTCCTTGTGTTCTGTACCTATGGGTAGTAGATCACTAGATGCTTTCTCTAACTGGTGAAGGTGCTAAATAGCTTCAGATGACCAGTGCGCCATGCAGATTGAGTTATTTTTGAAGGACAGACAGGACAGCAGTTGGCTTTGGTTCATTAGTTGAATTTTTTCATTAGTTGAATTTTATTTTAGTTGTATTCCTTGGGGTCTAGTACATGAGTGCTGCATATTTTTAAACCCAGTTCTGCTGCATATGTTTTAATCCAAGGAAATGCTGATAACAGTAATCAACAGTTTTGGAGAGGATTAAATATTTTTTAAAACCCTGAACTTGATAAGGTGATAGTTTTAAAATTAATCTTCTCTATCCAGACTGCATTCCCAGTGTAAGGCTCAACAGCCTCTGTTATTCAGATAGCCCCACAGCCAGCAGACCAGCAGACTACATGTCAGAGGTCTGATAGAGAGCTCTGAACAGTGTACAGACGTGAGCTGATGGAGTGGCAGCAGTAGAGGAAACCAGGAGAGCGCTAGTATGGGGGGAAGAAGAGTTGTGATTTAATTGCTTAATAACCAAAATAAAAATCAGTAGAATGCTTGGTTGGAACAGAAATAGAAAATCTAGGACATTTTCATGACCACTTCATCACTAATTCCAGCTGTTTTCCGTCACAAATGCTTTGTTCATGAACTCACTAGATGCTTATTATGTCCTTGCCAGGTCCTGTGCTAGCCAGGGAGTCAGTGATGTATGGGGAGTGGAAAGAATTGTATTGGTTGCTGAGACTGGGCAGGAAAGAAAATGTCATTTAAAGGGACCTCGCCCCCTGTAAGTTTCCTGTAGAACAGATACACCAGGCCCAGGGAGGTAGATACCCTGTTGACAGTGCAGCCCTTTTGAGGCTGTTGAGGGGGGCTGCTGGATTGTGGGGCTGAGGAGCTGCTCCCAGGAAATGACAGTAGCATCCTGGAGGCATTCTGGGGGAGGTGGGCCATGGCAGGAAGCAACCACAGCCCCATTATTTTTTGTTTTCTAACCTTGAAAAATTCTGAGACAGTAATTGGATTTGCTAGTTCAATCTCATAAAGATAGAAAGAACTACTATGACTTTTAAATTAAAATAATTAGCTGAGTGTGGTGGTACACACCTGTAATTCCAGCACTTAGAAGGCTGAAGCAGGAGGATTGCCATGAGTTCAAGGCCTCCTTGGGCTACATAGTGAGACCTCATCTCAAAAAGAAAAAGAAAAAGAAAGAAAATCATAAATGGGGCTGGGGATTTAGCTCAGCGGCATAAGTGCCTGCCGTGCAAGCAGGGCATGAGTTTGATCCCCGGTACTGATAAAAAGGAAAAAGACAAAAAAAAAATCGTAAATAAGAGAGTCTGTTCATTTTACTTTTATGTTTCTATACACAGGTGTCAAGAAAGAACAATGGGGGAAAAGGCATTTAGAAAACTCACCTGACTTACACATGAAAAGGGTTTTTATGTATCACTGTGACCAACAAGTTTATTTCTTTGTTTAATTAAAAAAAAAAAAAAAAAAGACCAAAGGAGTTTGGTGTAAGAAAACAGTTCAGCTCCCCAGAGCTCCCCAGGAGGGAGCTGCACCATGGGCTGGTGAGGAATTCTGGACTGGAGGGAGGGAACTCAAGCTCCTGAGCAGGATGAGAAGGAGAATGGGGCCACACCAGTGGGAGGTGGCAAGAGTGAGTGATCAGGCACTATTCAGCCGGATCTGGTGAGAAATGTCCCACCTCTGTGCATGCATCTTGTTCCCTGCTTAACTCCTGGCCACCTTCTGAGTAAGATGAGCTGGTTCCAGGAAGCCTGACATCAGAGCCACCCTGCTGGAAGAGAACAAAGATGAACTGGGTGTTTTTTTTTGTCTTGGAGTGGCACTTAGGCATCCCCAGCACTGACCTGCCCCCACTGGTAGTGAGGAGGCTTGGGGAGTGCATGGGCAGGCAATAAGGGGTTATATTTGCTATGGAGAATTTCAAAAGAGTGATGAAACTGCTTGTCATTTAGCCTTCTCTCAGCACCATTCCTAAGCCTGGCAGAGGTGGAACGTATCTTCCTAGGAGCTGCACATACCCCTCTGCCCGTCCCCTGGCACCATTGCCAGCCCGCCCACTGGGTACCCACTTGGTAAAAAATGTAGAGCTACTTGTACCTGCCAGATGTCCAGCCTGGCCAGGGAGGGGAACACAGCTATCTGAGCAGGAAATCCCAGCCGTGTCCCAGGCCACAGACACTTCTATATAGCTGCTGCAGTGTTTACCCTTCTGAAGTAGTTGCCACATTTTAAAAATTGAGGGATGCCACATAAAAACAAATCTTGTGGTTATAAATTCTTAGCCTCTCTTGAAAGCTGGGCGAGACTAGCCTTGTGGACACACGTCTCACAGTAGTAGCTGATGATACCTGGTCCTTTGGTGAAACCCTTGGCCCTGGCTCTGCAGCCCCAGCCCAGTCCCCTTGGGCAGCACCCCCAGGCTAGGTGGCCACTCTCTGCCGCCTGCCTCCCCTTCACACTCACCAGGCTCAGTGCCTGCACCCCAGGCCTGCTCACCAGTCTGCCCATGCAGGCCTTCCCAGGGCCTCTGCTTTCCAGAAACGACCAGCAGCTTGGAAAGCCAGGAGTCATGCCCTCTCCGGAGTTTCCCATGAGATAATTTCATTACCAGCAACACCTATCCCACCCAGTCAAACTTGTCTCCCCCATCGTCCTCACACCCCTCTTATGCTACCACTCCTTAGCATCAGGTGCCACCAGCCATTCCCCTCTGCCCCAGGCCCACCCTGGTACTGAAGCCCCTCCTTCAGTTCCTTTCTTTACTTCCTGCTCCCTGATTGATTGATTGAGACCTGCAGGGGCCTCTTACCACCACCCTGTGTTCTTTCTCCGGAGCCAACCAGCTTCCTTCTCGGGGACCATCTCCCTCTTCTTCAGAGCAAGTGTTCTGAGAATGGAGTGGAGGAAGAAAGTGAAGACTTTGCAGAAGCAGTGTGTTCATTTGCATGTCTTTCTCATTGGTAACTAGGATTTCAGGCCAAAATGCTCCTCAGGCTGCTTGCTGGCCACATGCCTGACACCATTTGGCGGAGGGTGAGGAGGAGCTTTGCAGAAAGAGTCAGGTCAGACTGTGCCTACATAGACATGAGCCCAAGAAGCCAGACAGGCCTGGACTCTGAAGACTTAGGGCAGCAAGCTGCAGGGTGATAGGCTCAGCCTAAGATATGGCCATAGAGGCTAGAGTCCAGACTAAAACCCTGGGACTCAGGAAGGATAACCAGAGTCGGAGCTGGGCCGGGGTCCTATGGCATTTCCTCATGTAGAGGCCTACTTTGGCTGGCGCAGGCAGAAGGGTGGGGAGAGACTGCAGTTCTGCACCTTCCAGCAGACTGACTCCTCCCTCCTGGGTGCTGGGCCTCAGCCAGCAGACTCAGACTCACCCAGCCACACTCCCGCTGCCCTTGAGAAAGACTTCAAAGTGACATGCTTTGCAAGCAACCTTCTTTTTTTTTTGGAAGTTATGTGTTGAATATTCTCATCAATTAATGTGACTGGGGCCTCTAAGTAGAAACACTATTCTGTCTCTGGTCTTCTCCCATAGTGATGTAGCTTCTCTGCAAAGAGACCTTTCTTTAAAGGCAGTCACTATCCCATCTGTCCGAAGGCTGTGGTTTCAATCTAGAACAGTGGCCACATCCTTAGGTTCTCTCACTCAGTAAACACCCATTCTTCTCTCACAGCTTCCAGTTCTTAGTAGAAATAAAGTGTTGCTGGGATGGGATCTGAATAGGAAAATAGTAGTCACTTTTTCACATTTAAAAATAGAAGATTTAACCATACCTCTTCTGTAAGTTTTCCATTTCTTAGCAGTGACAATTTAAGTAAATTTCATAGGTATCATGGATTACTGTGTTTGTTATGATTGACCATGTAAAATTAGCCTTTTCTGCTGTTGAGATGACTAGATTCCTGTCAGTAATGTGGGAGGTGGAGTAAGATTTGAGCACCAGAAAAGTCATCACAGGGTTAAAAGCTGCTTCCTTGCATGGATTTAAAACTGCCACAAGCACACAAGCAACTTTTCAAACTGCCTCATTTTGCATCTTCATTCAGGGACAGTATAGTTGCTGCATTTTTATGTCTACATTATATTACAGACATATTTCAGTAAACCCGGAAGAAAAAGCGGAGATGCTGGTGCTCTGAGCTTGAATAAAAATCCCTGGCAGCACCTGTTTCGTTTTATAGGCTCTGTAATCACAGTGACATTCCTGGAGAAGAGAGACCTTGAGGCTTGCGGAACAGCTGTCCCTCCCCAGTTTCCTAGACTCCTAGCTGCGGTGGCAGCAATAAAAAGCTGGTCCCCATCACTGGTGTGAAATCACTGCTGTGCTTGGACTGTCCTTGTTCCCAGTGCTCCCAAATCACAAAGAATCGCGACATGGCAAAGCGCTAGTCCACACTGCCAGCTCAAGGACAGACCTGGGGAGTCGTCAGTGTTGCTTTTGCTGTGGACCACCCCATCTGTCTTTCTATAAATGTGCAGTGTTTGTTTCTGATTGCTAAGTGGACTTATCCACTGGACTCCTGCTTGCTGTAGCAATAGCTGAGAGACATGGATTGTGCTTATACTAAGAGCGGGGTGGGGAGAGGCAGGCTTGTAGCCTCTGGTGTGTTAATGCATCCTAGAGAGCAGCCCAGACTATGTTCAGCAGAGCCACTAGCCAGAGGAGGTCCTTGGTGGCAGGTCCAGGCCCAGGTGGCTTCTCCTATTTCCATTGTCACCCTAGACATGTACCCCAAGTCTGAATCTGTTACAGGTATGATCTCTGGGCCCAGTGGCACCGACAGGTTATGGCAGCTTTCTAGAAACTTGTTCCCAAACCTGCTTCAGACCCTACTCAAGACCCATCTAGGTCCCTTGCAAAGTCCCTCCAGACCCTCTGACTCAGGGACTCTTGAGGGTGGGGTCAGTCATCTGGGTATCTGTGAGCCCTGAAGGGACTCTGCCCCTGTAGTAGATAGCCACCAGTCTAGGCTGTGCCGTAAGTGTCTGCAGAGCTGGAGTGGGAGAGGGCTAACAGTTTGCAGAGTAGCTGGCACATGTGGGGCAAAACACTTGGACATCTTCCTGGGCAGTCAGAAATCAGTTAACACTATGCACCCACCTCTCAGAGTCCTGAGTTTCTCATTATAGCCATTGAGTTACTAAGCAGAGCGTGTGATGATTTGCCATGGTCACATCCAATAGAGGCACTGCTGTCCTTGGTTATGAGCAGGAAGCAGACTGTTATCATAGCCAGGAGACACTGCTCTGAGCAAGTCCATCTGACAGGACTGCCTGACTGAGCACCCAGCTCCACATCTGCTGGGCTCACGCCCTTGGTACCCTTCCACCACTTATGTCGGTGGCGTAAGTCAGGAGGGTAACCATCCTCCTTCAGAGTTGACTTGGCTGATGTCTGGTATTGCAAGGTGTGTAGGAATTGGGACCAGGCTCTGAACGGAGACCTTTGCACAAACAAATTTACTGACTTGAGTGTTTCCTTATTTATTCATTCACTTATTCACTCATTCATTTAGTTTATGCTTATGCAGTACTGGGGTTGAACCCAAGGCCTCTCCTCTGAGCTGTATTCCCAGTCATTTTTAAAAGTCCTCTTGAGACATGGTCTTACTAAGATCTTGAGCCAGTTTGAACTGGAGATCATCCTACCTCAGCCTCACAGGGTGCTGGATTCCAGACATGTACCACCAGGCCCCGTGGTGGTTCCATTCCCCACTGCCTCTCTTACCTGCACAGATGATCTCTGAACCCTGGAGAGTGCTAGAAATGCCTTTTCTAGTCAGAAGCTTCTCAACTCCACCCACATTTTGTGTTGGGCAGGGTCAAACCGGCAGGTTCAAATTCCCAAATTTGTGAGGTGGTGAAGGAGCCTTCCTGAGCTGCACTGGCTGTTTGGTGGTTCTGTGTTACAGCTCTTGGAAACATCTCCTGTTCTTGTGGTTCTGAATGCTTTGGCACTGTTTGGCATAAATGCATTTGCAATTCTTGGCATAAACTGATTCGTTTTCTTGGATGTTTAGTTGTGCAACTCTTAGCCCAGGCTGCCCAATGGAGATTGTGGGTGGAGCTCCTCACCATTCATAACTGTGCATTGATTTCCATGATGGAAAGTAGCACTTTATATGACCTTCAGTTCTGTACAAATCAGCCTTCCATTAGAAACAATCCTTCTGTATGACCAGTGCAAATTTTAAAATTAGTTGTTTTTTTTTTTTTTTTTTTTTTGTCTTTTTCCTTTTTATCGGTACCAGGGATTGAACTCACGACTGCCTGCTTGCAAGGCAGGCGCTTATGCCACCGAGCTAAATCTCCAGCCCCTCAAATTTTAAAATTAGTAATCTAGGTCTTTAATACCATTTCTTTACCTCAGTCATTTTATAAAGCCAGATAAAGAAGTCAGGAATGACCCCTACTATCTGTGCTGTGCTGTGTCACTGTGAGAATTATTCTCTATGTAGTTACTGGAGCTACTGTTCTACGTAAGCACACTGTTTTTCACTGGTTTGCATTCTACCCTGGGCAAAAGTACCAAGTATTTGTGGCCTCCAAGAAACAAGCACTGTGGTTTTGAGACATGGATTCTGTGAATGGAGTTTGATCACCTGCATTGTATCCCCCACCCTTGCACCAATGCCTGCTGCACCCCTCGGCATCTGGGTTCTTGCTGGGAATTCCCCCTAGGGAAATAGTCCTGGTTGCTCTGTGGCACTCCCTGAACTCAAGCACTCCACTGGCAACATAATAAACCATTCCAGAAACACTAGCTTGGAGACAGTGGCCTACTTTTGTTCTTCAATAGTTAATAACTCTGATGATACAGAGTATCAAGCCCAGTCAGGCAGGGAGGCTAGAGCCTGTAGAATAAGGGCAAGTGTGGCATGGTAGCCTCTGTTCACTTCTGAGCGACCCTGGCAGCCACAGCTTCATACTTTACCTGTGCGGCACAATGCCTGCCCCATCTGCACTTCCTCCTGGAAAATAACCTGAGTACTTTTCTACTCGCATTCACAGGACAGAGCCTCTTAGGAGAGAAGAGGAAAAGCCCACACTGATGTGTGTCGCAGGACAGATTAAGTGTTCAGAGACCTTCATAGGGGGAGCATGCTATTATTATGTGCCAGACACTGTTGCAGACCATTATGAATTATTAAAATATGACTCATGTCATTTGGATAGTTGATTAAAAAGTTTTGTTCATGATTGCTTTCAGGAAGACATACTTTAACATTAAGTAGTTTTATCATATATGAAAACATAATAAGATTGCTCATCATTTGTTATAGTTTTACCAGGTGTGACTAATTATCTCTATTAGTGGCTATTTTCAGAAATAATTATGCTCTTATACTCAGGCTGAAAAATTGAATCAGCTTTATATTGTTTGAAATACATTATGTAAAAACTTTATTCTGCGTATGTTCAAGACATTTATTACTTTGTTTGATTTAAAACATCGATCAAATTATCAGTCTGTTGTATATCAGTTGTTAGGGAATGCTGATACATTTCCGTTGTACTTTCTGATAGAAACCATTTCAGGAGTATAAAATTAATTATAGGTGCTTCTATGATGTATTACAGGTGTACATAAACTACCTGACACCTAATTTTTTTCTGTGATATTGATGTTACAGCTTTTCCAAAGGTAAAGTCAACAAAAGAGTAAAAAGCTCCTTTAAATCTCTCACACTTCTGCTGATTTCCCACTGTGTTGTGTTTCCAGTAGCCACAGGTTCGACCCTGTTCCAGGACAGCCCTGTCTGGGGGTGCTGGGCTCTGTTCAGGGGTTGGGGCTTAGCTGTGCAGGCATTACATATCCTCAGTATGGTGCATTTTTTACCTCTCAGTGATCGATTTTGCTTCTTTATGGAATATATGTAATTAGGGAAAATCTAAGCTAGTTCTCTCACACCAGGACCCGAAGGGTGGTTGCTGTTGGCTAGAGTAGTAGTTACTGAAATCCCACTTTGGCTCTGTCTCTTCAGCAGATCAATTTTACTTGTCCCAAGAGACTGTTCTCTCATTAGTTAATTCATCTGATTTTAATCATTTAATCTCTACTAATCCTGTTTCCCAGCTAGAAACAGTTGATTTATCTACTAAAGAAATAAACCCACTGAAATGGCTAAAATTCACTAGTGAGCAGCCAGAACATTTTCCCATGGGGAATCTAGTGAGACCCCAAGTACTGGATGCAGAGTTGGAACAGAGGACCTATCTGTTGGGTTCAATATCACTGTAGAATGGTAGGGAGCAGAAAAGCAGGTAGGTGGCTACAGGGCTTTTTATCAAAGGAGTCAGGAGCCTTAGAATCATCCTTGGAAGCTTTTGACTAAGGTAAGGGATTCCAGTGACTCATCCATTTTATTCAGGTCTTGGGGAAAAAACTAAAGTTGGCTCAAGTAAATACTGAGGAAATTAAGATTTATTGGAGAAGATTCCAAATTATACCTAGGTTTTTTCCCCAAACATTAATGTTTTTTGTTTTGGTTTTCTTGCTTCTCAGGATCCATATGCTAGACAAGTCCCCTACTACTAAGCTACATCCTTAGCCTTTCCAAACATTGTATTTCAAAAAGTGGCAAAGATGAAGAGGAGCAAAAGGGACCATAGCATGAATATCTACTACTTTGAGATTCCTCCATGGGTGTTTCATGACCCTCCTACATGTGTCTGTCCATCCTCCATCTCTTATTCTAGGTTTCAAAGTGGCAGACATGAATGTACTTTTTTCAGCTTTTTACTTTCAAGTTCTTTTTTATTCTGAAGATTTTTAAACCTTTGAAGCCTGTGTGCATGTCACTGAGACCCACCAAGTGCCCACATTTCGCCAATCTTGTTGTATCTCTTTCCTTCAATCTGTGTACTTTCCTTGGGTGGTTTAAATCAGTCAACATAGCATTTTGTTTACAAGTCTTTATCTCCAGCATATAAAGATTTAACATAATGCCTTTTAACAGAATTCTTTAGATATTATTATCTGATTAGATATTAGCTTATCTAATACATAATTCATGTTCTTTTACATTTATTTTGTTTGACTCAGGATCCAAATAAGGTTCGCATATTAGAGTTAGTGGTATGGGTGTGTTGAGAAAATTGGAGCATCTTCCTGGACTATTCATGCTGGATTTGCTGGTTATATCCAAATGGTGGTGTTTGACCTGTTCTTCTCTCCCGTTTGGTACTGTAGCCTGCTGGTTAGGTCTAGATGGGTGGTGCTGTTCCGGACCAGGTTTTTGCTATCAGTGGTGCTAATGCTAATGAAATCTGCTCAGGCAGCACATGGCTTGTGATCAGCTTGAGACTGGTGACACCAAGGCTGCTTGCTGGTTATGCACTGGAGATTGGCACCTCCTGCGTAAGGTATTCCCTTGCACACTTTTCATAAATGGAGTCATTTCCTAGATCTGTTCATTAACCAGGCTTTCTCAGCTTAACTATGCTTCTGCACTTCTTGGAGGAACTTTCACTCATCAGCTACTTATAACTCTGAAATACAGGGTTTTGTTTTTGTTTTGAGCTGCATTGTCAGTCTAAATGCTTGATTTAATCTTTTGACAGACTACTTTTCAGAATAACAAGTTTTTACGTCAATAGTTTCCGAAAGTTTTGCCTTGGTAGTCTCCAAGAGTTTATTTTAAATTATTTCATCTTTGTGATAAATATAACGAAATTTACTGTTTAAACCCTTCTTTTGGTTGTTGTGTATGTGTGTGTGTTGGTATTGGGTATTCAATCCAAAGCCTTGGCACAGAGCTACATCTACAGCCCCTTTTTATTTCTTATCTTGAGGCACTAAGACATTAAGTTGCACACATTGGACTTGAACTTGTGATCCTCCTGTCTAAGCTACCACCATCCTAATCACTGTGCAGTTCAGTAGCGTTGAATATAATCACACTGTTGTTCAACAAACCTGCCAATTCTTTTCACTGTACAAAACTGAAATTCTTGGGGCCGGGGATTTAGCTCAGTGGCGTAAGTGCCTGCCTTGCAAGCAGGCAGTCATGAGTTCGATCCCCGGTACTGATAAAAAGGAAAAAGACAAAAAAAAAAAAAAAAAAAACAAAAACCACTGAAATTCTGTCCGTTAAGCATTTTTCTATTTTTCCCTTCCCAATCCCCTGCCCCTTCCTGTCTCCATAAACTTCCTATTCTGGGCACTCCATGGAGGTCTAGTCATGTGGCGTTTTCTTTTTTGTCTTTGGCTTATTTCGCAGAGCATGTTACAATATTTGACAAGGTTTGTTTCTTTTTTAAGGATGCATGCAAAAGTTTTTATTTTTTTATTCATTTTAACTGATCCCAAACTCGTGGATTTTTATGAATTAGCTGTGTTTTAATCCCTTGCAGTTATCATTAGTATTGCTGTTGTTTTGCTGCATAAATTTTCCCATCGGTAGTTAGGATTCCCTTCAAGATAGCCCTGGGTCCATTTGACAGGACACAGTCTTCTTGGAGACCTTTCTTCTTTTCAGGTTCAGTGAATGTTCCAGGCTCATTCTGAACATTTCCTTTGACCAGGAAATTGTTCCTTTTTATATAATAAATATCATAGTCTGAATAGCAGTCCAAGTTTACTTTTCAACACTTTTCTGTAGTACTTTAATATATTTTGTTGTTGGGTTTTTTTTTTTTTTTTTTTTTTTTTTTTTGGTGGTACCAGGGATTGAACTCACAACCTTGTACTTGCCAGGCAGGCATTTATACCGCTGAGCCAAATCCCTGGGAGTACCTTAATTTTTAAAATTGTAAGTAGGTCATTGTAAAGGAGTAGTGACAATCCTGTATTTGAGATGGAGATGTGATTTTTTTTTCTGAAGCATAGAGGGGCAGACCAGGCACAGACTATCCTCGAGATTCCTTGTGCGTCCCAAGAACATGCCAGTGCCAGGTGCCACTCCCATGAGCCTCTACAGAGAGGGCTGGGCTCCCAGGGTCATAGAGTTTCCCTGGGGGTTCTGTGTGCAACCAAAGCAGAAAATGTCCATTTAGTAAGGAGATTATTACCCAAAATATTTTGAAATTTAAAAAATGATGTTTGAGTTCAAATTTTCTTTAGTCCAGAATATGTTAGACCACAGCCTTCTCTGGATAAGCTTTCTTCTTCCAGCTCGCTGTAAGTCCTTAGAGATATGGTGCTCTTTTAAGTCACCCAGTACTGTACACAGGTGGCACATCTCCTGTTTTGTCTCACAGATATGAACGGGTACTAGACCCCAGCCTCCCGAGTGCACCCTGTGGCCAGCCTGCCACCAGCCTGAAACAACTCAGCCAGTCTCTCTGCGAAGAGGTAGGTGGCTCAGCTCTCTGGCTTCTCAGACCAAAGTGTGGACCAGGGATCAAAGAGCAGAAATTTTTATTTTTTTAAAGAATAAATTTCAAGGTTTTATGTTATCCAGTTGAGGAAATAATATATTCTCAAGAATGATTGACATACTACTCAGTGGTACAGTGCCAGTACATGCGAGATCATGAGTTCCATTTCCAGTCCAAAAAATAAAGATTAATATATTTGAAGAAGTGATAAGAAAAGTAATAAGTAAGGCATAGGGATTGGTTTAATTTTCTGATCTTAGGCCTTTTGTGTAATGTTTTGGGTGGGAACCCTGACATACTGTTAATTTAGGTCCCAGCAGTGTGATTGAATGTCCCTACCAAGCATTTTCTGGGAACTTGGAAATGTGGTTTTCTGTCTACTCTGAACAGTACTGCAAAATGCTGTAAGGTCATGCATATTATTTCAGAAAACATATATCACTCCATCACCTACCCACATACCAGCCCAGAGCCATTTGAAGTAAAGAAATTCATACCCTGGTACTCAGCTTCTTTAAAATTCATTAACTCAGTCCTTGATGCATTTTGATGTGACAGTTTTGTCCTGATACTTATTCTTTGCTTGACTCTTGATGCACAAGTTAGGACTTGTGGATGTCAATTGCCTCGGGACTTGCTCCCCATTCCAGCCACAGCAATTTACTTGGTACTTGTCATTTTTGTACTCATCATGCCTGCCAGAACCAATGAGCAGTAAGTATCAAGGTACTATTGTAATTAAGATGTGATCCCCTCTTCCTGAAGTAATACAGCAGGGTGCTTGCAATGAAAGAACACCAAAGAATGTGGGTCCTCAGGAAAAGGGGTCAGGACATCTGGGGAAGCAGCAAGGCAGGCATTAGAGTGTAAGGGGCCCTTGAACACAGATATTTGGCAGGGCAAGGCTTGGGTAATACTGGGGCAACAGGGATGGGCAGTTAAGAGCCAGAGAGCGGGGGCTGGGGATTTAGCTCAGCGGCTTAAGCGCCTGCCTTGCAAGCAGGCAGTTGTGAGTTCAATCCCTGGTACCGATAAAAACGAAAAAGACCAAAAAAAAAAAGAGCCAGAGAGCAGGCTGGGGAGCATCAGGTATACCCGGGCAACAGAGCCGCACTTGAGGCAGCAGGATAGGCTCTAGCTCTGGTAGGAAAGAGCCCTAAGCAGTCTTGGGACCTGCTGGGCATTATGCTGGCCCTGGGCTGGGTATACTGTTTAGTCTAGTAGGTTTTGGAAAGCTGCTGGACATGAATTCTGCAATCCTTAGGAAATGCCTCTGTGTTCAGAAGGAGCCAGGCCTGCCATGGATTGGGCCAGGGGAAAGGACACTGTAACTCAGGAGCTGGTGCAGGAGGAGAGTTTGTGCTGAATAGGGAAGGAGACAGTGAGGCAGATTCCCAAGGAAGGCACAGGAAGCTGCCAGCAGCCCTCACTCAGGGTTTCCAGCCTACTACCTGCTGTCTCTGGGAAAAGACGTGCAGGGGGGAGGGAATAAGCCATTGAAGACACGGATGGCATTCCCTGCCTCCCATGGTCCCAGCCCTTATCCAGACTGACTTGTACCAGTTCTCCCGAGCGTTTTCATGTTGTTGCTTTGTGTGTGACTGAGTAGCCCATTGTTGTGTTTTGTTAAGGATGGGGCCATTTTCAAAGCTTTAAAGTAGACAGAACCTGTGTTTTTTTAGATCTGTTGCATGTTTGTGAACTAATATAGATCTTAAGAAGGAGCCAGCTTCAGGTTGCATTGTCCATTTTCTTTAGCACCATTTTGCAACAGCATCCGTTGTATTCTTGTTCATTCTGAGCACAGCCGTGTGAAGAAGGGTGTAAGGATTGGTGACTGCCGGTTGCTATGTGGTCCTCTTTTTCTTCCCTTAGGATATTTTTAATTTAGAAAGCATGTTCCAAATTCCAAACAGCCAGTCTACTCACAATTTCTCAAATAATCTCCCTACTTTTTGTCAGGAGGAGGCTGCCCAGGGAGTAACTCATGAACCAAATGATGCACCACCTCCCCCAATAACCAGTACTGAAGGCAAAATCTCTGCTTTGGAATGGAAGTGAACATGGTTTCTTACCCATCAGGCTGAAGTCAGGTCAGGTTGAAGAAAACAAAAACACAGGCACAAAATACAGTTACCAAAATGAGAGGGCCGGGCCAGCCATGGGCACTTTGAGACCAAATGGTTTTGTGAGTTCTAAAACTGCCATCTCAGGCATGTGCCTGTGCTGCACACATGTGTGTTGCCCTGCCCCATATCATCCTTGTATGATGAGCAAAATGAAGTATCTTTGAGTTGTTTCTGTGTATTAAAAAGATACAGATTTTTAGTAAAGACTCGGGTTAAATATCTTTTTTTAGATAAACTCTTAATAGTAAGCAGTTTTCAGAATTTAAGAAATTTCTATCATGAATTTGTTGGTTCAGAGTCTTGTGAAGCTCAGAAATATTTACTTTGATCTCTCAAGTAAATGGCTAATTAAACAGCCACATGTAGGTGGTGTTTACCTGTGGGACCCTGGTGCTGTCAGCCCTTCTCTTGAGCAAACACATCATCAAAGCTGCATCCCCTAGAGACCAGTGAGAGCCAGCAGTGTCCATATAACCTGTCATGTAATTACATAATTGAGCTGCATGCTTTTAATTCAGAAAAATTTTTAATCACTTTATGTGAAAAAATTGCTTCATTAGAATACAAAGTGGCTTCATATTTCCTTTCTCCCAATAGCTATTTCCGTCTGGCAGAACTTGGACTCAGCAAACAGCCTGCTAATGTCACTCAGAGTAGACCAAGGCCTGTCCCCTGCCATAAGCACACTGGTTTTGTTCACCAGGAAGCCTGGCCCCTAGTGATCAGCCATCTTGTTAGTTTTTGAACACTCATTTGCTAGCTCATAGCAACATTTTCTCCTTTGTTTTAAAGACTTCATGGAGAAGATGCCTTCTTTTCCTCCATTTAGCACAGATACACGCTGCACTCTAGTGTGCACAGCCTTCCTTCCCGCTTGTGGCACAGTTTCCTTCTCTGCCGCGGCTGTGCCCCTGCGTTGCTTACCGTGGGTTATGCATTCTCGATTCAGCTAACTGCCTGTCAGACATTTATTCTCTTTTTTTCTTCCACTAAGATAGTTTTAGAAAACATCTGTGCAATTCACGTTTCCAAATATCCGTAGTATTTCCTCAGAATGAGTTCCCAGGTGTAAAATTATTAGGTCAAAAGGTATCTACACCTTTGTGGATTTTGTTATGCACCACTGAATCTCATCTTGCAAGGGTCATCAGAGTTAGCAATAATGGATGAAAATGGCATTTCCCTGAGTTCTTTATAAGCTAAATACTACTGACTTTTTAAAAGCCAATTTGAGAGGTGAAAATAACATCCACTCTTTTTTGTTCATTTGGCCTTTTTATTATAATTCAGGTCAAACTTGTTTCCTACCTATTTGTAAGCTATTTGTATTTCTTCTTTCATGATTCACTAGTTCTATTAGATAAGTAATGAGTTTTTTTATTGATTTATAAGAACTTCAAATTTATACATTTTGTTGCAGCTTTTTTTAACAGCTTGATCTTTGTCTTTTTTTAATGGTGTTTTAGGCATACTATCTTTTCCATTAATAGCTTCATCTGTCTATTTGTGCATTTAAATATAATTAATAAGTGTCTGGATATAAATTGAGCCTAAATGTCTCTTGTGGCTACACATGTAGCAGGTTCCATATCTAAACTGAACTGTGAGGGAAATTTTGGTGGAATTGATGCCATGATTCTAGGAATACAACTGAGTCTGATCACAAAGTGGTTGACCTGCCATCAGGTGTGAAATATGGCAGTGTCAGCCTCAGGGCCCTTCTGCAGGCCACGTGGGCCCTGTCTCCTGGTCTCAGAGTGGCAGAACACTGAGGGGCTCTTTGTCGGTCTCGATGAGGCCTCACACTGCTGAGACTAGTGGGACGTTTTCATTTGCCTTCCTGGGCTCCAGATGACAGATAAGTTCAGACCAGTCCAGTTCCAGGCACTGTCCACAGCTGGCATCTGGAGATATTTTTCAGAGACTGAGCTCAGTTTATAACCTGTGATGTACAAAGGAGTTTATTAACTCTTCTCTGCTTTTTGCAGGTAGAGTTAGTCCCTACACTCTTGGACAGGTCTCCAACTGGGGACTTCCTTAGAAATACCCAGTTTGGAACATATGCAAGCAGCGCATCCTGAGAATGCGTTGCTGGTGTTTTTCCTGACTCTGCAGAAGTGGTTTTTGACTAAAACCATATTTGACTGATCCTTCTCTGAGGCAGACTTGTTTCTATCTCACTTGTCCATTGTCTGCTTCTTGCTGGGGACATACATTGTGGGTTGATTTATAGAGTGTGCCGGGGCAGATCCTTTTCTCTCGGCTCTGTGGTCCGGGAGAGTTGAGCCAGCCATTCTCATATTGCAGTTTGACTGTCCGTCACATTTTTATACTTACAGAGTACTCATCTGTGAAAAATTGTCTGTAGAACTATTTTAAGAAATGAGTTATTTTATAAATATTTCTATCAAAAAAGAAAAAGAAATCTTGATGAATACTGAGTAGTGAAGATAAATGGGATGAAATGGACAAAATAAATGAAACTGTCAGAGTGGTCCAATTACCAGGTCACTCTCCTCCTGGTGGAAAGGAGTGCTCAGCACAGCACAGGCAGCCATGGTGGGAGGATGTTTGCAGGATTATACAACAGAGCAAGATTAATAGTGTGTCACTGTGGAGTGTGTCAATCTAAAACAAAAATCGGAGAGCAGCTGTCCCAAGCCAAGAGTTTATTTGAGATTAGCAGTGACTTACAGTCCTGGATGCATGTGCATGGTGGACCCTAAGGGACTCTGGGGGCTGGGAGCAAACGAGAAGCTTTTAGAGCAGAGGAAAATTAACAAAAGACGGGGCTGAGGCCAGCCATCACGAAACAGAGACACTGGTTACAAGATCTTGTTGTAGTCTTGCCCTTGGCTCGGGAACTGCCGTTAACCAGTGCGCTTATGCAGGCAGCTCCCATGGTGCTGTGAGGGGCTTATGCCGAGAAGTACAGCTTGGTGGAGTTTGTTGTCCAGACACTGTTGTAGGCACTTCTGCAGGAGGGCGCTTCTTTCATGGCCTCCCGGCTTCCACCCTGCATGAGTGACTCCACTTTGATCCGGGGGGCTGGAGACGTGATCTGAGTCGCTGGTCATCCAGAACAGTCAGTATTTAGAGGAGGAAAGATATTTATTTTAAATTGTATACAAACATATGAATCTTTACATTCTCTGCAAATTCAGTGGTTGAAAGTACTAAAAACTTTGGTCTTTTAACAATTTTATACTTTAAAAAGTTAAAACAGTGATGAAGATGTTATGTCAAGAAATTACTTGTTAAATTGTGTAAGGTGCAGTGGCTTACAGATACATATTTAAGAGTTTCTTAGATGTATGAGTTAGGGTTAAACTCAGAAAATGAAAATAACAGTTTTCACTGTGGGATTTTTGTTCATATTATAAAGTGGTTTCCATGTACCCAGCATTACTGGGCACAGACAGACTGGATCAGGATAGAGTGGACACCACTCCCCCAGGACAGTGCAGTGCAACACTGGCTATTGAAGTTGACATTTCAAGGGGCAGAGCAAGATTGCTCACTCTTCCTGGGCAGCACTGGGGAGTGGCACAGTGCAAATCTGTGTGCAGCAGCAGGGAAGGTGGAATAAGAGCCATGATAGGGGCCCCTCAGCCTGGGCTCCAGGAGGCAGCTTCTGTGTGCGAGCCCAGCATGCAGGAATGGTGAAACCTAGCAGGTCATCTCCACAGAGTCACAACCACTGGGCTGCAAGAAGCCCAATGAAAGACTAACTTGGTGCCAGTCCTTTGGCCAAGGGTTAAAAACTCTTAACCTCCACCACCATCACTAAGCCAGCTGCTCCAGCTACTAGTGCGGGCCACAGGCTGTCAGCCCCAGGAAAAGCAGAGAGCAGGTGTCTTGCAGGAAGGAGGTCAGGGCTGAGGGAGCTGCAAAGCCAGAGGCACGAAGCCAGATCTTCCTGCTCTGTCTCGGTGCCCCTTTCTCAGAGCCTGTTCTCTCTCCCTCATGTGGGTCACAGGCAAGGCGATGCTTCTTCCCGTCACCGACTCATTCAAGCAGTTGTATATTGCAGATTGCCTCTGGACCCTGCTGTGCCATCTGCATTTCGCACAGGATGAGCTGGTCACTGCTCCACATGTGCCACCATTGTCAGCAGTGGTGTCCTCTCTAACTCCCCTTCTGAACAGGAATCAAGAGGAAGACACACACTCTGACAGTGGGACAGTGTGGTTGGTGGCTGTCTACTAACCATCAAACACTTGTTTTTTACCTGTTCCTTTTTTTTTTTTTTTTTTTGCCTGTTTCTTTGTCTTGAGAGAAAAGCAGTGACCTGGAAGTGGAAAGACCTGGGTACTCCCCTGATCTGAGAGGCGACACTGTTTCCTCACTTCTTAAGTTGGCTCTAGTGAATCTGTGTCCCCATATAGGTTAGGACAGTCCAGGCTGGTGTGCTGTGGAAAGGATAGACCATGAGGGAGGTAGGGCTCCCCAGCTCGCCTTGGATTTCAGAGTGAAGAACAGGCTGCCTTGGTCCTTTCCTGAAGAGCAGGGTTCGCAAACACGGCAGCTATGATTTTGCTCCCTCCCCTTACTATCTCCCCCAGCCTCCAGTTTTTCTGTAGTCTTCCCTTGGGGGAAGCTCAGAGGTCATTTCTAGGACGGAGGGTAATGCAAGACCATGTCTTCCAGGCTTCTCTCTCAGTCCCAGCCAACTGTATGTGCACACCTGGAAAACAGGATTCATGTTCCTTCAGAAAGGAGATGGAGGGCAGACTTCTGTATGTACTGGGGAAGGGTGAACCAGCCCAGGTGAACAGAGCCGATCACTACACATGCGGATGCTTCTCTAAGTTCAGTCCTCCAAAAAAATACGTTTCTATGAGTGTTAAGAGTCATAAAGAATTAAATTATGCTGTACAATAGCCAGATGACATTTCATCTTGAGAACATTTTAATTTCAGTTAATACTAGGAAGCAACCAAATCTTCAGTAAAGTCTACCCTACAATTATATTTGAAGTCTGTATTTGAGACCAGGAGAATGTGCTTATGGTTTGTTTTGGTTTCTTACTATTTCCTTTGAATCATTGTAGGCAGCAGCAGTGGCACTTAGCAGAGATCTCACAGCAGAGTGTGAAGCTGGCACGGTCGCATGCAGTGATGGGTCGTGGTGGGGCGTGCCATCTGTTCTGCAGGAGGGCACAGGGCTGGAGGGAACAAGACCTGCGTTCCGGCTCAGCAGCCTTTGCACAAGGGACCAAGGTAATCTGCGCTTAGTGTGTCCACAGTGAGGAGGCCTCCAAAGCCAGTGCGATGGCCTGTCTCACAGTAGCTGCAGGGCACCACCAGTTGTACCACGCATACTGTTAGCTGTCTCATACCACTTTCCAATAAATATGCAGTGTGTGCTGGTTTAGTCTAACAGGAGTGAGAAACCTTATAATAGATCTGTACTTCTGTTCAGTTTCTAATGATATAGATGTTTAAGTTATGAAAGTTAAAGGTAATCACTTGACAGGAAATCTTTTTTTTTTTTTTTTTTTTTGTCTTTTTCTTTTTTATCGGTACCGGGGATCGAACTCACAACTGCCTGCTTGCAAGGCAGGCGCTTATGCCGCTGAGCTAAATCCCCAGCCCCCTACAGGAAATCATTTTGATCCCACAATTTGGAGATAATCCCCTTAAAATGATTCCATAATGTACTGTGAGGTTTTTTAAATTACTTAATAGAATTTACCCATAACTTCATAAGTGCATTTTGATTTTAATAGAACCTTTTCAAAGTCTAAATAATGAATTTATGCCCCCAAATTTCTGTCCAACTTTAGTACCCAGAAATTGTAAGTATTTTAGCCATACCGCCACACATGCCAGTCTTGTGTGTGTTTCTCCCAGGTTCAGTCAGCGGCTGCCCTGTGACTCCTAGGACAGCTGTGAGTTCGCACAGAAAGTCCTAAGAAGTTAATTGGTTCCCATGCCCAGTGTTTGAGGCTTATTTGTCCCATCCGAATTTTTAGTAAGCAAGATCTGTTTCACAACTTTGAAATACATTTTTGTTATCATGTGTTTGGTTTTCAGATGAAGATGAGAGCGAACAAGAAAGCTTGAACACAAAGGTACCAGTCACAGGTAAAGTGACAGTCGCCTTCCTAGCTCCAAACCTAGGTGTGGTCTTGTATAATCAGGGCCTTCCAGGTGAAAAGCTTGTGGCCCTCAGAGAGCTAGCATGTTCCACTGCTGCATGCTGAAGCAGAGAGCAGCCAGAAGAACATAGCGCCCAAGCCTGCATCCCATAAACGAGGCGGCAGGGGACCTTGTCCGGGGAGCTCCCCCTGGAACTCCAGTGTGTCCACACTTGTAGCCTCCTCTGTCACACAGGTGCTAGGCACCCCTTGGCTGACTCTCCGCACACCCCGACTCTCTGCACACCCAGTCATTAACCCACAGGCTGGAGATGCTTCTGACTTCATTCCTTTCTTTGCTGTAGTAGTTGAAGGTATATCATCAAAACACAAGTAGGAAAAGATGCCAGACAGGAAGCCTGCCTGGGCCTTCTGTAGAAAGCTGGTCTGGTAATTTAAAACTTTCACCAGTTAGGTTGTAGCAAGACCTGTTAAGATTTCTGAACATGTGTTAGATGTGTTTAGATGGAATCTAAATGATATCATTATGATTTTTAGGTTTAGAGTAGCAGCAGCAGCAATTACTATTCCAAACAGAGCCCTGTTTGTTGTACATCTAAATTTACTAGTACCTTGTTTTTTAAAGTGGTATATGGCTTCATTATAAATGCAAAGGTCTGACTTTAAATATTTATACAAGTGACTCCACTCACACTGAGAAGCCAAGGCATGCATCTGCATATGTGCTCTGTTGTTCTTGTTCTCAGCAGAGAGGAGCAGCTTAGTTTGTGCAGTACGCAGCATGGTGATTAATTCTTTCAACTCACGTTTCTCTAATGAACTCCAGTTTTGAAAAAAGTTTACCGTGGGGCTGTGATTATGTATTTTATGTAGTAGATGATATGTCACTACAAAATTCAGAGATTTTCTTTTCTTTTAAACATTTTCCTGCAGCAGTGTTTATTGTGTTTCTTTTTTTTTCATTTTGAGAAAACTCTCATAGGGATCTGTCTTGCATATTTTGATTAATAGGAGAAATGTAGACAGCCTCCAACTGCGGATAACCAGGAAGTCACTCACATACCTTCTTTGAATGCAGAAGAATTGAATGGCCTCTGCATTTATTCCAGTTAAAATTATAAATTATTATTAAAAAGAAACTGAGAAGGGGCTGGGGATTTAGCTCAGCGGCATAAGTGCCTGCCTTGCAAGCAGGCAGTTGTGAGTTCGATCCCCGGTACCAATAAAAACGAAAAAGACAAAAAAAAAAAAAAAGAAACTGAGAAGTGACCCAGTGCCCATTCTTACTTCTCTGGTCTCTCTGGCTGTGAATAGATGACACTCCAAGATTGGTGCAAGTGTCGTTTGCTTTCTTCTTTCCTTACCAAAGAAGTGTGCTGTGCCTAGGGGTAGTAATTGGGGCTACCCATCAATTAAGATTGTGCGTGTGTGTGACAGGGTTTTCACTATGCAGTTTTGAGACAGGGTTTTACTATGCAGTTTAAGCTGGCCTTGAACTCATTTCATAGCCCAGGCTGGCCTCAAACAGTGATCCTCCTGCTTCAGCTTCCCTCCTGAGTATTACCATTAAGACTTTACAAGGACTCATTATCCCAACAACCTGTCATAGACCCATCAGTAGTTAGCAGTTTAAATTTGTCCTGTTGCATGGCAAAGTAAGAAACAGTAAATTTGTCGGAGCCTTGCTGCTCTGTCCTTGTGGCCAAGTTTGTCCTTCTGTGCCCCTCCTTGCTCCCACCAAGTTCCTGTTTGAGGGCCCCCTGCATTTCCGCTCAGCTTGCCAGCACACTATTGCTGTGTCAGTCCCTGACACAGTTGCTTCAGTCTCTCAGTTCTTGACCATCAGTCCCTTACTAACATTTTGTGACTGGCATAGTTATTTGGAGGTGGGCTTTCAGTAAAGGAAGGCAGTTGTAAGGGTCAATTTAAGATAGACTTTGCTCACCCACTCCCACTAGTTCTCTTGGCATCCTGTTTGCATAGCTGCATGCTGCCTTCATGGGCTGTGTGCCTTCTAGAATATTTCAAAGAAAAGGAGTATTGCAGAAGCTGTCCCCTGTGGTTGAGGAGATGTAGCAAGTGATCCCAGGCTTGGCATCTGCCAGCAATCTTTCCTCTCCTCTCTCTCCCTTAAGCCCATGGGGCTCTGTACAGGGAAGGCAACTGTTCCACCTGACAGGGTCATCTTTCAGTTCAAGGAGACCATTGTGCAGGTGCTGAGCAGACACTGGACCTTGGTGCATCCCATCCATGATGTATGACACACTCCCGTGCATCTTAGAGGCATGTTAGGTCTCCTGTGCTGGATTCCAAATCCTTACTGTCTCCACCCCAGGGACATCTAGGAGAAAGGACTCTTACAAAGCCAACTCAAAGAAGAGAGGCAGGGGCTGGGGATGCACTCCCAGGACAAGACTGCTTTCTAATGAGACTTTGGGGAAGCTGGTGTGAGGTAGACACTGAAAGCTGCTTATCAGAGCTGCTCCCCAAGCAAGACAGAGGTTGCAGCTGTTGTTTCCAGCCATGGGAGGAGCTCTTATATGGGTCCTCCTAGGAGCCACCATTTGCTCTGTAGCCATTCCCCAAGGGTAGTCCGCGAGGCTGGGCTGGGTGTCCCTGAAGTCACCCCTTCTCAGAGGTAAGGATTGTGGGGCTATTCAGCCTGAGCAGAGGGCCCTGTAGCTGCTCTTAAATATGTGAGAGGCTGCCACATGCTTGGCAGGGTGTTTGTGGCCCATGATCAGAAACAGAAGCGCTGTGGCCTTCTTGCTTGCCAGCGTCAGGCACAGTGTCTGTAGGCATGCGCGTCTATGCTGGGTGTGGGAACTCCCTGAAGAGGGCTGAGGAGCACTCCTGTTTCAGGTGCTGGACCCGAAGGAAGGACCTCTCACATTCTTTCTGTTGCCCAGACCGTGATCATATACTGTGCTAAAGGAATCTCACATGCCAACATTCTTGCATCTGTGTTTACCCTTATGTGCTTATCACCCCAAAACTCAGGTCTTCTTGGGAAAGGGACTCACTCCTAAAGTGCCTGCTCCTAAGGCATTTGTCAGTTCACTGGGCTAATTCCCAGAGGACTGGCTTTTGTGCACATCTGTATCCATAGCCAGCATGCACACTGCTGCACCAGTGCCTCAGGGCCAGCTTCGTGACCACCATTTTGTCTGGCTGCTTTTACTAAGATGTCCAGGTAGAAATCAAGATCAGTGCTGATGGCTATGAACCTGTCTTGTATGTAATAATTGACATAGCATTTCCCAGACATAGCATTTCTTGGACTGTATCCTGGGGTACCTGGCTCAGAAAAGACCTGGTTGCTACCCTCAGGAAGCCCCTGACAATTCTGATCTTCACACTGGTCCCAGAAGCTAAATAGCAGTAACTCATCCTATAGCCTCACACAGAGCCACCAAGAGGCCGTGCCTACCTTAGGCTGTGCCACCTATACAGTTGATTTGGACTCGAGCTCCAGCTTTTGGATTGAAACTCCAGGCTCTTCTTCTTCTGCAAGCTGCCTCTTTCCTCGTACCAGCCAGGGCACCTGCAGCAAGATGTTTGGCCCAGCCAAACAAAAGTGTCTGTCCTCACAAAAGAGGAGCTCTGTGGGGATGCTCTGGAGAATGAGGAGGAGCAGAGCTTACCCTTCCCTCACCTTTTGGGGGAGCTTCCTAAGGCGGATTCTGCTAGTGCAGCACCTCCAGCAGTGGGGCAGACACACTGCCTTTGTGACCAGTGCAGGCCAGATACACTCAGGCAGGAATGAGACCACAGGAGAATGCTGCGGGTGCCCACATCAGCTGTTTAATTTGTAGTCACATTAAATTTACCTTTCAGCTCTGTATTTTAGCCCATGACAAAGCTTCTGCCAAATGTCATCAAATCCAGCACCCGACACAGAGTCTGGCACACAGTGGGCATTTATTTTGTAAAACAATAACACTGGAGATAGTGAGGAGTTTCCCTAGTAATGGGTTGATGCCAGCATGTCTGTCTCTTTCTGTTGCCTCACTAGCACTCTCCCAACCCACATGCCCATCCTGGTAGAACTCTTCTCCTGAGCTCCATGTGAAAAGGGCCCTCAGCTTTTATCTAAGAGGATTAAGCCTCTGAAAATGCCCATTCAGCTCTTATTCCTTGACATCAATTCTCCTGGTCAAGCTGTGTTGAAAGTGCTTGCGCACTGGGCATGCATTCCTTGCAGACAACACGGCAGGTGAAGGGCTGCAGTCATGTGGAAACAGCTGCAGGGTCCATCCAAGGGTTGGGCCTGTGTTTGCAGGGTGCTGCTTGGTGTTGTGAGTACTACCTCCCCAGACCTCAGACCACCACTAGAGTTTTACACTGAGCTGGAATAGGGTCGTCACTGGTGAATGCATTTATCCTGAGAGAGAAGACCATAGTGACAACAGAAGTAGAGGCAGGATATCATGGCAATACCAAGACTCTGCTGAAAATGTGCTTCACCTGCCTCAATCCCAGAGCACTTACTGATGACTCGGGGGAGACATGGGGAACCCCACACTTGTGTAAAACCAGGGAGACGGTGTGTGCTGCGGGGTTGCCCATCACAGGGCAAGGGCAACCTGGTGTTCTGCATGATAGGATTATTTCCAAAAGATGAGAAGTATAAAACAAAAAGCGGCCTTTATTCTGAGAACACGGAGAGAGATGACCGGCACCCCCTACCGCTGGTGTCCCACAATCTCTCCGTGTCATGTGTTCTCCGGACACGTGTCATGGGGGTATGTAAGTAGCCTCGGTCTGGGGTAGAACCTAAGGAGGGCTTTAGGGATGCACAGGTAGCCCATTGGTCCTAGGTTTGGCGCCATAGGTAAATTTCCAGAGGCAGGAAGATGGCGTCACAGGTAAATTCCTAGGGGCGGGGGAGATAGGGGCTTCCTGCTTCTGGTTGAGGCTTTCCTGGCTACAATGTCCTGTCTGGGCCAAAACCCTTTCATTGCACCCACTGCTAGTCATAGTGCATTCCCCATTCTGAATTGTGTGGGAGTTATTCAGTGTGTTAAAGAGTTAAGGGCATCTTTGTGAAGAGAGCTGCTGACTGGATGGTTCTGCACCCAAGGACCTGAGCCCCTGGTGCCGAGTCGTCCCCCACCCCCAGCCTACATAAAGGCTGCACGCTAGAGTCACAGGTGCAGTTCCCATGCCCCTGCCACATCCCTGACCAATTACATCAGTGCCTCTGGGTGGGGACCCAGGCAAAGGCATCACACATCAAGGTGAATTCCCAGGCTTGGGAACCCCAGAGCAGGAGGTACAAATTGTGAAAAAGAGAGGCTTTGCTGTTCTGATAAAATCAGTCATCCTTTTTGTAGGGCACTTTAACAAGGTGCCAGCAATTATAACCACGGCCAGTGGTGCATGCTTATTGTCCTTGCTGCTTAGGAGACTGAGGCAAGAGGAAAGTTTGAGGTAGGCCTTCAAGAATAGCCTGAAATATAATGAGTCTTTGTCTCAGAAAAAAGAAAAGGAGGAAAAACAATTTAAAGCTGAGGAGTGTAGCTCCATGGTAAAATACACACTTAACAGGTACTGGCCCCAGGATCAGTACTCAGCTTGGAGGAGTCCAGGGACTGTTTGCTGTAAAGTAATGGCTTCTGGCCAGGGTTCCAAAGTCTGAAATGTGAAGGGTCCATCAGCCTGAGAGGAAGTGCCCCTCCCGTTATGAAACGGCGTGAGATGTCTTGTTGGGTGCAGCTGTTCCTTGGCACAGCAAATCAACTCTGGGATCCTTGTGGTTGTGGAGCTGCTGTGCACCCCAGTCCCTTACAAGAAATAGCTTGGTGTTTGCTTAGAACCCAGAACACATCCTCCTGTAAACTTTGCAGTTATCTCCAGATGACTCATGAGACCTAACACAATGTCCGCGTTGCATAACTAATTGCTAGTAGTGTATCATTTTGGCAGTGACCACAGGGAAAATGTCCTACATAACCAGTATATAGATTAATTTTTCCCTAATATTTTCAGTCAAGTTTGGTTGGAACTGTAGACCTGAAAACACATGGTGCCAAGTGCATTCACCCAGACTTGTGCTTCACTTCAAAATGTTTGCAGAGCCCAGTTCATGCCTGTGCTTCTTTTCAGGTCAACCATTTGGTTGCTGCAGGCACTGAGCCAGTCCTGCAATCTCTGTTTGTGATGCAGCCTGGAGCTCACTTGTCAGACATATAGCAGGCCGAGGAGAGAAGCCTGGCACAAGCTACAGGCCCAGGGTGCTGGGGCTGAGTGTCTCCCAGCAGGTCTGGAAGTAAAGAGTAATTCCCATTATGGGTAAAAATAGCCAATGTCTCACATTTATGTAGACTTCTGAAATTTAAGAAGAAAGTTCTAAAGACATGAATTTTCTGTATCTTCAGAATTTCAGAAACACCTATACTCTAAAACTTTCTTGTTTCCATTTGCACACATTACTGAGACAGATGTTTTCTGAATTTTCAGTGATAATATTTGTCTTTGTAATTAATTTAAGAAACATATCTTATGTTTTTATTTTGTTTGCCACATTAGCAATACATCTAGTGCAGCATTAAAAAAGAATGTTTTAACATGTGTAGAGTATGTCAAAAGCAGCGGCACTAGGAAACTTGGTGAAAAGAAAGTATTTCTCAAGTTAAACTTTGCAATTTCCACCCACTTTGCACAGGACACTCTTCGTGGGTTCAAGGTCATTTTCCCAGCTCCAGTACCGGTATTGTCCGGTATTGTCTGGCTGCCTTTGTCCCTCCCTCTCCAGTCCAAGTCTCCTTCTTTCATGAAGGTTTTCTACAAAAGCAATGGGCAGATCCTCTGCCTCAGACACCCCTTCGAGGCTGGTGAACCCACATTTGTCTGGCTCTTGTAATGGGTTGTTAAAAGCACTTGTTCATCAGATATTTTCTCTCTTTTTTTCTTTGTAGATTTAGAAGTATTTTAGCAGGTGTACATTTGCATATAAAAGAGAATAAAAGATAAGAAGTTGAGGCTTTTTCTTTCTCCTCTTGTTAACATCATCTCTCTCCTACCTCCCTGTGTTTAGTGTGTTTTCACTCTTTTTCTAGCCATTTCTAATTTTTAGATACAAAGTGCCTATCAAAAAGAAAGCAGGAACCTCAGTGACCTTCAGCACACTGCAGGATGGTGAGGCCCAGCAGTGCGGGTACCAGTAAGAGAAGTATGTTTACGGGTCTTGCCATTAGTATGGATTTACAGGGTGGATTTTAATCTCCTGGAGTTGGACACTACCCAGGGTGGGAGCTTTGCTTTGTTTCATGTTTTCAACTGTAACATTCTCTGCTTTTAAACTAAATCCTGCTGCAGATTTGGATAGCAGAGATGCTTGATGGAGATTCAAAACTGAAATTGGTAGCTTGCATGTGTTGTTTCTGTGTCTGAGAGACTGTTCCAGCTGAAAAGAAGTGAATGCTTCAGAAACATTTGTTTAAGGGAATTGTTTTCACATTCAGTTAACATTGCTAATGGGGGGAAGCGTTTCCCTGGAGTTGTAAGTCACAGGCTCAAAGGCAAGTAACAGCCACCCTGCCCTCAAATTTTCAGATTGTGGCTGAGAAGACTGAGTTCTTTTTTCTTTGGAAATATATGAACTCTGTTGCTTTCTCATTTATAGCAAGCTAGCTTGAACTTCGCGATTTGTAACTTTCACTCCTTGTTCATTAATTTCTGTTCATTGATAACTGTGGTTGTGTGTAAGGCAACTTTTATTTTTCTTTGCTTTTTTTTTTTTTTTTTTTTCCTGGTACCAGAGATTGAACTCACGACCTTGCGCTTGCCAGGCAGGTGCTTATGCCACTGAGCTAAATCCCAGGCCCTGTCTTTGCTTTTTTTGAGACAGGGTCTTACTGTATAGCCCATGCTGCCCCCAAATTTATATCTTCCTGCCTCAGCCCCCCCATGTGCTAGAATTACAGGTGTGCACCACTGTAGTGCAGCTTATAACTGCTTGATTTGTTCCTCGTTTTCTTCGGGAAAAGCCTGGGCCTGAGATGCTGTGAAACTTGTACCCGTTGCTTTTCCCTTTTGTACCATGAGGTTGGCATTCCGGCTAAGCCTTCTGGGCTGGTGTCTGAATTGTTTGAGAGCTCTAGCAAAAAGTATATGCTTGCCTCCAAAGATTATGAAACCTGGTCCAGCTGCTAAGGACAGCTGCTTAATCTCAGCTGGCTCTGCAGCCTCCTTCTGTGCCAGCCAAGGTCACAGCTCTTTCAAAGAGAAAGCTTTTCTCAGTGTCCAGCTTGGATCCTTTGGCTGCTAAGTATTCTTGTGCCACTTTAGTAAACAGAAAGATTGCTCACTGACATCCAATTTCCAGGTTGCCAATGTGCTCCTTTCAGATCTGGCAGTGACTTAGTATTTTTAAAACAAAAAGACCAAGTCTACAAGACCAGGCTCACTTTCCCACCTGGCAGCCCCGGCTGTAGCCAGAGAGCTGCTGTCTCTGATGGGCAGGGACACCTCTGTGCAGTGCCTGGGTGGCCCCAGAGGTGTCTTCAGTCCGAGCCCCATGGAGCCGGTTCTCAGGATCTGTCCTTAACCACCCTCTGCGAACCAGCTGCTTTAGCCATGCCTGATTGTTTAAAATCAAGCCCACTCATCCGACTTGTCTTCTCTGGACTGTCTCCCAGCGCAGCAGATCTCACTGACTGCAGGTGGGACCCCTGCTGGAGAGGGTGAGTCTGGTCTCTGTGCTTTGGGTATGTCCATTACTGGTGATTTCTGAAACTTCCCAGTTCTGAGAGCACTAGAGCAGCTTACACTGGGGCTGCTGGTGGTGCCACGCCCAGCAATCCTTAGCCTCGTGTTGCCAGCACTGACCCCTCCGGTCAGGAAAGCTATGTCCCACGTGGAAGTTGCTTTCCTCCAGAGAAGATTGCAGCAGGCCTGTGAGGCTGTGCTAGTGAGGGGAGGAGGGAGAGGTGTTGAGAGTGAATGGGGGAAGGGAAGGAGACTGGGACGGGGACCCAGAGTGTCCATCATTGGTTCCCTGCATCTCAGTGATGTGCTTCCTTGCTAGACTGACCCTGTGTCACTAATGACCTGTGTCACAGATGCCTGGCGCCCTGGCTGAAATCACCTTGGGCATCAGCTCCATGTTTCTCCTTCTGAACATCTGCATGCTTCTGTCCACCAGTAGCTGCTCCGTTTTTATTCTTATTTTGTTTTTTCTTTGCTATCTTTTCCTTGACCAAATAAGTTTAATCAAATGCAAAAGTGACACGTGGTTATTATCCTAAAAACTGAAAAACCTTTTGGTTGATTGTTATATAATAAAATCACTGTCATCTCTAATGATTCTTTACCTTTAGGGGTTCAGGCACCCTGAGTCCACTGCTGTTTTCCCTGCCCAGGCCACTTCCAGCAAGTCATGTGGCCCTGTTGGGAGTGTTAGTGACCAACCTGTAAAAAGCACTTTTGGTCCCAGGCTACTGCTTGCATGGCACAGACACACACATACACATAGTACAGACACACACGCCACATACATGTATTACAAATACGTATGTACATGCACACATACACATTATACAGACCAGTCCTTTCCCTTCTGCATGAATTTCACTTGGTATTTTCTTTGTTAAATTTTTAAAAATACTAGTTCCATCACACCAAACTGATTTCACAGATCAGTAATGTTAAAAAAATGCTGCTTTGGAACTTCATGTCTTCAGAGTTAAGAGCTCCTGATCCAGGTAAATTTTAATGATACCACATTTAATATTTCCAGGTACAGTGTTCATTTCAAGTAATCATTGTGACTTGACTCATTTTCAGTAAAACAAGATGAGTGATGCTTTCCTTTTCAGCCTAATGGTAATTTTACTCCAGGAATAAGGAGCCTGCAGTTAGGGTCTTAAACTAAGTCAGCAAAAGCAGGAAGTTGACCGGTAGCCTGTGTCTATAGCAAGAATCTTTTTGGGGCCACATGGTTGCTGTTCTGTTTCATCTTTGCTTGGAAAGACTCCCCAACCTCCGTTTCATCCTCGTGTCCTTGATACCTGGGGGAATGGGCTGGCTGTGGAATCTTGTTGTCCTCTCTACAGCCTAGCCAGGATGTCTCCTGCAGGTGTAGCAGCCCCCACAGACACACCCCTATCTTCCCTGTGGTTGGGACCCTGAGCTTATCCTCATCACCCACCCCAACACTACTCGCCAGCCTCTCCAGAACCCTGTCCCCAGTGGGAGAGCTGACACACAGGGCTGTCCCAGGCACTGACCACTGGGGATGTGGGCACTGTCTTCGCTCCTGCTGCTCTCAGGGGCCTGAAAGGGAAGGAAGCCTCTGAGCCAGGAAATGACCGTGATTTCCTGCTGCAGATGAACTCTTATAGCTCAACTCTTCTTTGGGTCTTGAAGCCTGGGTTCAACTAAATTGTGTTTTGTTTGCAAAATTTCTGAAAAAATGACAGTTCAAAAAATAATTTGTGTGCACTTGAAAAGTGTTAACCTCATGGGAAGAATTTATGATATCTCTTGACAGCGGGAAACTCAGCATTCTGTGCTTTCTTTAATCTACAGAAACAGAAGCCTACCAGTTGCTGAAAAAGTCCACCCTTCAGGAATGCACAGGTCAGATGGGAGGCAGGCTCCAAGGGGCACCCACCACTGCAGCACAGTTTCCAGGTGAGCATGGGTGGATTTGGCGTTTGGAGCCTTTGTCAGGCTGGGACAGGGTGGGCTTTTTGAGGACTTGAGTTGCAGTGTAAGAAGCTGTCACTGGCCCTGAGTGGGCTCATGAGGAGTTTCCTTCCTTGGCACCCAGCCTCTGGAAAACCCAGCCCTGTGGCGTGTGTGCTGGCCCCCACGGCCAAGCACCAAACACCTTGGTCTCCACATTCCCTGTCATGGTAGTCGCTTGTCCTCAGCCCCCACAGGAGTGGCCCCTGTTCCTTCCCTTTTCCATCTCCCAGCTTCTTATCATCAGTGGACAGAGTAGTTTCTTTCTGCCCTCCCTCAGTGTGGGGAGGCTGCAGATGCCAGGAGACTCATTTTTAAGCTTATATATAGTTCCCTTAACCTAGAGTATGTTTGGATTATATTTCTGTTTGTTTTCTTCTACTTTCTTACTGTACCTTTTTCTTTTATTATACTGAACCTTCTTTTTAAAGTATTTATCGCCTCCACCCCTTCATAAAAGTACGTGGATTAATACAGAAGCGAATATACATTAATGGCTTAATTCTTACAAAGCCACAGTATCACAGTTTTCCCAATAGAAGTGGAAAGTACTTGCTTAACAGCATATAATTCCTGGTTCACATTTGAATGTCTTTCTCAGACAGATGCTTTTAAGGGATAGACTTAGGGTGCATCAGAATCCTCTCTCTGTAGGGGAATGCTGGGACAACTGAGTGGTAGCTTGGCTGTGGGAAAGCCCAGCTTTGCTGGTGGCTCTGAGGGTTCAGGGGATGCTGCAGGCCTAGATGGTGGGGTGTGTGTGCTGCACAGGGTAAGACACTCCAAGCCATTGAGCAGAAACTGGGCTTGCATTCTATGGGACATTATCATCACTTTGGTGAGAGGAGTACTAGCTGACTCTTGGCTTTTCACACAAGAGCCACTGAATCGAAATTCAGGGCACCTTAGGAGGCATTTGCCCGCCCTCATTTACATTCATGGTCCCGAGACTAAGGCCTTCCTCAGCGCTGTGTGGGTGCAAGCAGACACGCATCGTGGGGCATCAGCTCCACAAGGGCTTTTGCTGAGTGCATTTGGAACCTTAACTGGACAGGGGGAAAAGTTGAGGAAGTTGTAGCCCCTTGATGTGTATTAAAAATGATGGCACTGGGGCTGGGGATTTAGCTCAGCAGCATAAGCACCTGCCTTGCAAGCAAGCAGGCGGTCGTAAGTTGATCCCAGGTACCAATAAAAAAAAAAAATGACGGCATTGTTAAGCATCCTGATAACATCCGGCAGTTCATTTGTAGGTGAAATGACCATGTACACATTATATAGTCGACTCCCCTGGATTTAACCCCCTCGGCCCCTACAGAGAATTACTATCACTCTCCCTCTCCCCCAGGGTCTGTGTGAGCTATAGAGAGAAGCAGAGGCCACCCAGGAAACCTCAAGAGCAGGGAACCTAAGGGCCAGCAATTACGGATGGGGGGCCTCCAGACTGGTAGTGGTGGGACAGCCAGCCTCCTCTTCTCCAGCCCTTCTGCTGTTTTTGGTGGAGAATTGCCCGCACCCTTGATGGGGTTTGGCAGAGGGGCCGGAGAGTGGGGAGCATGGGTGCTGTGATCCAGGGTAGTGGTTATTCCTGAGAGCTGGTTTCCAGCACCTGCCCATTCCTGCCTCTTACCACATAGACCTCTGACACTTCTTTTGTGTTATCACAGGTCTCAACACGGGCAGCAATGCTTTCCAGATGAAGACAGCTCACCAAGTTGCCTCGGAAGCTAGTTTCTCAACGTGCAAAGGAAGTCCTTTGTTAAGGTAAATGGTGGGAGCCTTTCTGAATAGCAGCACTAGATGTGCAGTGTCACTCCACAATGAATTCAACTCCGGCTGCATATTATTTTATCGCATGACTTGATGGAGAGTTAACGGTTTGCGTTTTTGTTTATCTAAAATCACAGTCAAAACTTTAGTCTACCTTTGAAAATGTTTGCCCCACAGCCAAGTATTGTTTTGCAGCTGTGATTTTCTTGCTTTAAGACTCAATTGACACCTCAGTGAACCACAAATTAGCACCCACAGCTGCTTGCAGCAGGGCTGCTTAGAGACGCACAATGGGGCTGTCAGGGAAAGGGCAGAGAGAAAACATCAGGCCTTGAAAGAGAGAAATGTGGCCTATTTCTCCTTTCTGAGCGGCTGATGCATAAACTAGCAATTGCTAGATATTATCTTTTGTATTCTTTTTTAGCAAGTATTTAGGCTACATTACTCTTTCCACCTCTGATACTTTCTTGCTTTTTTTCTTTAAAGTACAAAATTCATGTTTTTACATTTGTTAAGCTATAACACTTCTCATAAGATGTTTTGAGCTATGACAGATGAATTATGTACAGAATTTATCAATGTAAAATACTCATGCAGCAGGATTTAAGCAGTCATCTGAAAGAATGCCTACCCAGCCATTTTAGGCCAAATGTCATTTAAAATAGCGCCAAAAGTTTCCTTTTCAATAACACAGTTTAAAAAGTGGTCTTTTGATTATTGCATTGTATTTGAATTTACTGCTCGATCCTGCTGAAACTTTTAAACAAGAACTTTACATTTCTAATGTTACATGTACTGTCCCAGTGCCTAAAATGATGTGATCCATAAATATCATATTGAAATAAAAGTGAAAAGAATCCACTTTTCATTTGCGTTTTATAAGAACAGTATAACATTTTAGGACCTGGAGTGTATTAAAATTAAGTTGGCTTTCTAAAATTCTTACTATTAGAAACTTGACAAGCATCCAAAATGACCACTTAATTATGAGACAGTATTATTTTTAACTCCCAGGTTTGCATCCATATTAGGGAAGGAGGTGTCAGCCACCTGCTAAGGAAGAGTGTTAGACCATTAGGTTGTGATGATTATACTGTGTATTTGGGCTCTGGATCTTTTACAAGAAGTTTTAAAGAACAGTAAATTCTGTAGATAATTTTTAGGACTTAAAGTTACTATTTACTTTAAAAATACAGCCCTTTAGTTTTTTATAGTTAGAAGTGTTTCAGTTATATTTCAGAGGCATTGAGAAAACAAATTCTTCCTTAAATTTTTTTATAAATGTTCATTGGGCAGTTTTTAAATGCATTCAAAAACAAGTGAACTTCATAGAACATTTTCTCAACCTGACAATTTTCATATCTTGCATGTATTTCCCCAAACTAAAATGGAACATTGTCCTCCTCCAAATGGAGGAAGAGGCCTTTGGTTATTATTGTTGTTTCTTCATGAAATTAATTTCATCACAAGGGAGGAGAATCTTATTACTCTCTTTAAGGAGAAGAAAAGCAGACAGAGGTCTGCAAGCAGCTCTGGTTCTGGACGCTTGCTGACCGCCCTGAGACGTGGGGCCGGGAACCTGGACGTTGGTCTGACAAGCCATCTGTGCCCCGGGCCTTGAGCTGGGTCTGATGCTGGTAGTTCTCACCCTGGCATCGGAGAAGCTGCCTGCTTCCGAGCCTGGAGTCCTCACTGAAGTTTCTTTGAGGCTTACATTTAAGGATCCCACTTACTGCACTCACTGCTTGTGCTTTATTGCTTTTACAAGTGGTCTCGAAACCCAGTACTTGAGAATAAACATAACAGTGCAGCACTGCTGTAGCACTTTTAAAAATTCTTCTTTGCTCTGTTTTGTCAGTGAGCTGATGAGCAACCTCAAAAAAAAAAAAAAAAAGCCCTGCTGGACCTTAAAAAAAAATAGCTTCCTCTGATGTCCTAGAGACAATAATTATGATGTGCTAGTTAAGCCCGAACTACAGCTGAGGGATTTTACTTTAAAGCAGCGGCTTGGGTGCAAAAATGCATTTATAGCTCTTTGTCTGCACCTCATTATGTGTGGGCCTGATTCATTAAGTAATTGGTTTGCAGTTGTTTACATGAGTATTAAGGCCTTCTTTTCAGCCGCCTTTGAGAGATACATTGTGCAAATGTTGGCTGTGATGAATGCGGAATGAGGGCCAGAGGGCCCGTCCTATTGGCTAAACAGTGCACTCTGCTGAAAAGCCAGAGAAAGGCACTGGGTGCTGCTTTGCATAGCAATGACTTTCTTAATAAGCGTTACAGATTAATACACACAGCTATAAAAGATGCAAAGAGATACTCTTAGCACATTTAGCCACGCTCATTTCATCATGATGGTGGTGGGCTCTGGCCGCTTTCGTGCTCGGTGTTTCAGAGCATCGGCTTCAGAGCATGAGCTGTAATAGAATCCGATGTTTATTGTATGATAAATCACGGGCAAGTAGGCAGATCAGCAACAGTTTATTATTAAAGATTCTTTCAGTGTAAATCTTTTTCTGCCATTGTATTTGCTTCAGCAAAATCATTTTGTGGTTGAGTGGGGATGAAAGGCATAATGTTCGAAGGAGTGAGTCCTATTAGGAAGCCGCGCTCTGACTAAAGACCACTTGTTCCCTTTTGTTCAGGGTGCCTGCCGGAGCTTCCTCTCCTCACAGACATTGTCTCACTTTACCTTCCCCAGGAAGCCCGCTCCCCTCTGCTGGCCCTCCTATTCAGTGGGGAGTGGTCCCAGCAGCCCACTGCGGAACTAACTTTAGCCTGCCGCTTCTTGCCTTGTAACTTCAGCTTACTGATTACATCAAGATGGTTTTTTTGCCCAAAGAAAAGGGTGTATTCCTGCCACATAAGTGCTAGTGGGAAGGTAACAAATCACCGAGACACTGGCTCCAGTGTCACTGTGGGTGGCATTCCCTGCTGGTCCTGCAGCCACAGAGATGGCCAGCGGAGGGCGCCGGTCTGCGGCTGACACTGGCCTGGGGCCTGGCGTGGCTCTCCTTGCCTCCTCACTGTGCTGGTTTCCTTGGGATAATATCACAGTCATGAGAACTTGGTTGTCCAGGGAAATAATGGCAAGTGTTTCTTGGAAATCTTTTAGGTTCTCTTATAAAAGTATCCATCCCAGGCTCTAGCTTAGCAAATCTGTATTCTCCTTCAGTCCCACTGAGTTCGCAGATTCCCAGCTATTCCTCATTCCCTGTCACAAATGCGCATCTTGATTTTCATACAGAGGACTTCTACATAAGAAAATCCTTGTTGTCAAGTTGCCCCTTGACCGTTAAAAATAGCATCTCCTGTAGGGCCCCCGACTAACCATCAGGGGGCGCTCCGACTTTGCCAAATTAGCACCATTGCAGCCCCGTGGGGCTCTGAGACTTCAAATCAAGATTGTAAGTTGCTGGTGTGGATGCTGAGATTGTTTCTTTCATTTCTGTTTTTTAAAATTATATGTCCATTTTGAGCGAAGTTCCATAAGAAGATAGTATTTGAGAAATACTGATTTCATTTAGCAATGAAATTATGAAAAGCTTCAGCTCCAGAACCAAGAGACGGGCTGGGCATGGAAGGGCCACTGCGAGGCCACAGACTAGACTCTCAGGAAGGTAGGGTCTCAGTTTTGTCGCAGGACTGAGTCCCCAGGGCATAGTTTCTGAGGTTCCATCAGCATGTGGTTCATGTCAGGACATCCCTGGGTCTGTGGGTCCCCAAGTTTCTCCTGCAGGGCCAGGCCCACACCCCAGACCCACTTCCATTTCTGCAGGTCTCCTGGTGGCTTGTGGTCAGCACCTCCTGTGTCATCCAGCACTCCCTACTTCTCCATTGCACCCTGGCTGTTCTGTCCCCACCTAGCACAGGGACAGACACCTTCTCCTCCCTGCCTGGGGACAGGGCCTGCAGCCCATGTCACTTGTTACTGGGTGCCTGTCTCCTGCAGCAGAGGTAGAGCCCGCCTTGCTCATATGCTGCCTGGCCAAGAGCTTCACACAGTGTCCCTTCCTCTCTGCATGTTCTGTCCTTCCGCAGGCAGAGCGAGCAGGTGAGTACCAGAGCTCAGCACAGATGGTGGCCACTGCCATGAGGGATCAGGCATGTTACCCTGTGCTTCACTGCTGCCTGGTTTCCCCACCAGTTACACATTGGGCCACAGAGCTCTCGCTGGGGGCGTCCGCCCGAGCCTGGTGGGATACATCCCATTCTGCACACAGGAGACTGAGCCTAGAGCTGCACAGCGAGCAGAGTTGGAACCGGAAGCCATGCCTGGCCCAGCACTCATCAACCCCAGCAACTGAAGGCAGCTCACCTGGCCAGCACACGGTGGACAGGGCTGGGTTGCTGTGAGCCCGGCTTCCTGGGCCTCTCTGCTCGTTGTGAGACAGGGGACACCCTTTGAGGTTCAGGCAGCAGGAGAGCATCTTGGTCCCATTTTGTTCTGCCACTGGCCAACTCAGTGTCTGGGCCCTTTCCCCCAGGGAGTGACAGCTCTGGGTTGACATCCTCAGTGTTTGGGCCTAACATAATGTGGATTTTTAGCCTTAGGTTTTCTGGGTCTCATTTTGTATCTGTACACTGGGTCTAAAATGCAAGCTTATACACCCACAGTGACCCTTGCCACCTGGTCCCCAGGGAGGCAGATGTCTCTGTTGGCCACGTGGCCTGCAGTTCTTCGCTCAAATGACGTGAACAGTGGCACCCACTTTCTGCTGCTCTGCTCACACACTTTGTCACCCTGACTCCAGTGCAGTGTCCTGGCTGACCTTAGCTTCTTAAGTGTTCCAAAAGTGACCGTGGTGAAAGTGGCTGTGGTGATATCGGCCTAGCCTGACTGTTCAGTTTCAGAACTCATAAGTAATTACCGAAGTAATTACCGAGCATGGCCGGGCTTGACAGAGACAAAGTGGGGTGCTGGAAGAGCTGGAAGAGCCAAAGTGGAAAGGTGCTCACTGTGGAGCACCTCGAAGGGCATGTGGTATGCAGGGTACAGCTCGGGTGAAGAGTCCCCTTAGTGCAGAATACACTCAGTCATTCCCTGTGGCATCTTATCTGAAAATGCTTTGTTTTGAGCCAGGCCCTGAATCTTAATTGTGAACATCGGGAAAAGATGCCAACACTTTACCTTGGATCCACAAAGGACTCTGGCAGGCCCTGGCAGCCCCCTGCTACAGGCCTAGAGGTAGCCCTGGGCCAAGCTCAGGCACAGGTCCCAATAGCCCGTGAACTGAGGGCTGTCCACACTTTTCCACAGCAGGGGATAGTCTGGAGAGGAATATGCTATGGTGCCTGAGTGCACAGGCCCTGATTTCAGTGTCTGTGAATGGGGTTTCCTCAGAACTCAGCGTGTCCTGTGGCACATATTCTCCCCATGCTGATTTTGTGCCTCATCAGAGCCAGAGCTGTGATGCCCCATGAGCAAGGCCTGTCCTCCCACCTCAGGGACCAGTGTGCCCGGCCTCAGCTTCCCACACACCCCTGCCCTGCAAGATGGAGCAGTGCTCCTCTGCATCTGAGGCTGACAGACAGGAGTGTGTGCTTGTTCCCTAAGCAGCAGGAGAGCTGGGTGAGCCAGCTCTATTTGACAGTGCAGGAGCCCGCTCCTCCATCGCTGGTTGGCCCAGCATCCCAGTGCAGGGGTGGTACATGCCCACCCATTGGACCTGGCTCCCACTGGAAAGGAGTGCCCCATAGGTGTGAGCAGCAGAGGCCCAGTCAGCCCCACCCTTCTCTGCCAGGAGATAGTGCCACATGGTTCTGAAATGTTTCTTGTGAGAAAACTGGTAACCCGCACAGGAGCCATTGCATGATGGATTCACATTTCATGGGGTTGCCAACACATTCCCCGCAGCTTACATAGTCTTAATAAAGTTACTGTGTAACCACAGGACGGCAAGCAGCTGCAGGTTCAGGTAGCCCCATGGGGACACAGCCTGCCCGTTGCCCTCACAGAGCCACGGGGCCCCAGCCACCTGACACGCCCCCTCTGGCAGAAGCTGACCTGTGCCCACTTGCCCCTGCAAGCTGAATGATCGAGACCCTCACTGGCAGGGCAAGGCCCACAGCTGTGTCTCACTGCTGTGCCAGGATTTTTCTTGGAGGGTAGCAGTTTGTTGGGGTTTGTTTTCCTCTTTTGCCATCAGGCAAGCCAAAGAAACTTCAACCACCTGACCCCAAAGTCACATGCTCATGAGAAACATGCATACTACACCTTTCTCTGTGACCATTAACTATGGCCACAGTGACCTGGTACCCAGGCTGGGCACCTCCTGGGCTGGGTGTTGTGGCCTGCACTGCAGCAGGGAGGGGCACCTCCTGTGTGAGGGACACTCTCAGGCAGGCAGCAGCTGCTTGGACAGACAGGGGCAGAACAGGAGCGTCACGTGTTCTGGCCTGTTCTGGAGATCTGGGGCAGTGTCACAGTCTTTGCAGCCATGCAGAGGGAAGGCATTGAGGCCCTTACATGAGGAATCGATCAGATCGTGCTTTGTAAACCTCACTCTTGCTAGAGTGGGAAACAGGTGAGGGAGGGACAGGACTGGTGCAGTGTCACTGTCTAGGAGACGGCTGCCAAGATGCAGCCTGAGTGGTCATGGGATACGGCGAGAGTTTCAGGGATCGAAGCTTGGCAGGGCCAGGCTGCTGGGGGGTGGCAGAGAAATGAGAGGCATGAGGACTGGAGGCTTGATGTGCCCTGCCCTGGCCCTGTGATGTGAGGAGAGACCTTGCCTGGTGGGGAGGGGACCACAGCCTCTGCACCCCCACTCCTGTACCAAGGCTTCTGCTGCACACCCTGCTGTACCTTGTCCCATGGTCATGGCCTGCAATGTCCTCTCTGTCCTAAACTCTGAGCTGAGTCCTCTCACCTCACGGGGATCCTGCAGCCCCATCCATCACTCAGCACTGTGTTCTCTAGCCGTCCAGCCACTAGCCATTGTGGCCTCTCACCCACTCTGCTTCCTGATCTCAGCTGGCACATTAACCCTTGCGTGCCTACAGTGGGTTGAGAGCGAGCCCACCTCTATGCTCTATTGCAGCCCACCGTCTGCTGGGGATGGGAAGCAGAAAGAGTAACAGCCCCACTAACTTCTTCCTGTGTGTGTGTGTGTGTATGTGTGTGTGTTTGTGCACGTGCGCGCACGCACAAGCATACATGCACTTAGCTTAAGATGACTCTTTTGGGTTCATTCTGGGTATGCCCATGTTCCCAGCACCCTGCCTGTGGCCAGCTGCTGGGTCCCCAAGGTAACTGGGGCTTCTGCTCTACACAAAGGGTAGCCACAGGCCTCCCTGGTCCTTCACCTGACGGGCACTGCACTTCAGAATACTGACCTAAGGTAATCTTGTAAAATGATTCTGTGCTGGAGCTTGTTCATGAGGGAAAGACAATGGCGGCTTTGACAAAAGGCAGTCTCAACATACAGTCCAGCCCCCTGGGCCAGGGGCTCTTGCATCTGGAGGAGCCAAGGTGGCCCCCGGTAGGTGTGGGCACTTCCTAACATCCCCTTTGACCTCCTCCCTCCTCCACATGTGCCTTGGAGAATTGAAGTAAAATAAAAAAATGTAAATGCTGCTTCCAGAAGTTCCAGAAGGGACTTTTAAGTTGTTAGAATTGCAAAGCTCCTGCAAGGTGTGCTGAGAAGCCCCTTGCTGAGCCACGCTTTCTGTCCGTTGCCCTTGGCAGATGAGCTGCAGGCACCACATCGTGTGCAGTCCACACCTGAGCCCCAAACACAGGCATCCATCACGCTGTATTTTCTCTCATGTGTTTGTCGCCTTCTCTGTTAAAATGCTGGTGTTGCGGTCACAGGCTCACCTGGGATTAGGATTTGAATTCTTCCCCAACCTGGGGACAACACAGAAGCATGCCCACCTTGTGCCCACGTCTTGAGTTCCCTACTGCCAGTGGCCACTGCGAATCTTGGCTTTGTGCTTTTATCATCTGTGAATAAAAACAAAGTCTCTGGCACTGCCATGAATAACAGTGCCTCTCTCCTAAGGTAATCTTGTAAAACTGTTTTTCTGATTGTCATTTTTTTTCAGGCTGTTTCTTTCTTTTACAGGCATGAAGACAAAAAGAAATTAGTGACCCATTTGAAGTCGAATGGTAAGAGAAATATCTGGACACCAATCTTGGTGCATTTGAATGAAAAATTACATTTTACCAGGTACTAGTCCTCATGTACCAGGTACATGTCCTCGTGTAAGGACTACAAAGTGTGTCTTTAGTCGAGGGTGGATCCCTACTGACCATGGGGTGGGACCCAAGGGCTTCTGAGCAATGGGACTTCAGTGACAGGGCATGCCATGGGCCACAGTGCAGAGCAGCGTTACATCCAGTTGTGGATTGGTAGGGCGTCCTAGCCTCCACACCCAGTTGTTGACCACACTAGAATAGGGTTTTTTTGTGCCTCTGCTCTGCTTAACAAAAGGCGGTCAGTGGAGGAGCAGCCTGGGGCGATTGTCTGTCCCTGTCCTATAGCAGACCTTGACACAGAGGAAGGAAGGGATGCATCCTGCAATGCACAAGATGCAGTGGGGCGTATGTTCTCCCCTGAGGCTGTGTCTGTGGTTGATGTCACACATGCCTGCCATGTGCTGTCTGCTGCACTGTTCTGTAAACTCCAAGTCAGAGTTCAGAACCTGTTCCACCGCTGTCTGCTTTTCTCTTGCAGCCTTCTGGGGGGAGTCTGATGACAGTAACTCAGAAATCGAAGCTGCTTTACGTCCCAGAAGCCAGTACACGTCTGCTGATGATTTCGATGACTTTTATAACTAATAAGTGGTAACGTCTGCTGGAAATAAAGCCTTTAAACTAACTGAAACCCTCTTTTATGTGTGAAATGGTGCAGAAACTTTGAGAAACAGTCCTCAGAAAGTTAAACATAAGAGCTACCCCTGACCTAACCACTCGAAGAAGTATTATTCACGAACTAAAAAGTGGAACACCTCAAATATCCATCACACAGTAAATGGATGAGCAAAATGTGGTCTAACCATACAAAAGAATATCATTGCTCAATTAAAAAAAGAATGGATACTGACACATACTGCAATACAGATACACCTGGAAACCATGAAGCAGAAGAATTCCGATGCAGAAGATCATGTGGCTTAGGAGTCACGTGGATGGTGTGGCCAGGATAGTGAAATCCATAGAGCCAGCAGATGCTTGGTTGTCTAGGCCTGGGATTGAGAGGAGAGAGGCCTGACTACTCGAAGTGTGGCGAGTTGTGTTCTAAAATTGATGGCAGTTGTGCAACTCTGAATAAACTGGAAACTATGATCATGTGCTTTAAATGGGTAAATTACTGGGGATTTAGCTCAGTGGCATAAGCGCCTACCTGGCAAACATGAGGTCATGAGTTTGATCCTTGGTCCCCAAAAAATAAATAGATGAGTTGTGTTATCATCTGGTTTCTGTTTGGTATTTTTAAAAAGGAAATTGGTGATGAATACATTTTGGGGTCCGATTACTTAGGAACACCTATGGGCAACTCTTGGCTAACAGGTCGTTTTGCTTTATTTTTTCTGACTTACTTGCTCTAAAAAGAAAATAGTTTATTCTTTGCTTTTTAAAGCCTTTAACTTTATATTCCAGGATTGTTTTTTCAATTAGTTCTTCCCTATCCACCATATTAAAAAACAAACATGATTTAGTGGTCATTGCCATTATTTGAATTTCCTTCCGAAGTTCATGTTGAGATTCATTACTGTTGTAGCAGTAGCATTACAGAAGTTAAGCTATGAATGGATGCTGTTATCATGGAAAGGCAAAGTCTGGCCCCCATCCTCTCTGAGTCCATGTTGCCTTTCCCTCTGGGAACCATCACAGCAGGCAGCCCCTCACCAGATGCTGGCACCATGATCTTGGACATCCAGTCTGTTCTTGTAAAATACCCAGCCTCAGGTATTCTGTCACAGCAGATTAGCATTTTTCTGCTGAAAAATGAACAAATACATTATGGCCTAAAGCATATAATGGAAAGATTTGGCATCATTCTGTTTTAGGCCTGGAAAAGCATTTAGAGATTACCCGGTCTTTGAATGTTAGAATCACAAGGACACTAACATTTTCATTTAGAAAAGTTGTTCAAAGTGATACACACCCTGGACAGTCAAATGAAAGACAATGTAGGAATGAGCTAACCAGCAGGTGCTAAGGAGAAAAGGAGAGCATAGTGTACCTGGCAAGCACTGAAATTAACTGTAAAAGTGCAAGTTACTTTGACCAATGAAACCTCAACAGAAATTTAGGAACTTTAAGTACAATGTGTGAATCCCAAGGCCTCCTTTCCTGGGTCATCAGTCATGGAAGCATGTGATGAAGTGGAGCCTGCAGGCCCCTGAGCCCCTAAGGGACTGAGATGGATCCACAGAGCTGGCAGTTTTTAACCACAGGAAATTTCTGGCCCAGCCTGAACAGCACACCACTCCTCCACGCAGATGTACTCTAGGAGCTAGGCCATGAGATTTTCCATTTTTGAGTGGTGACACTTGCAAGGTTTCTTAAATGCTCATTTTACATATTTTTGAAAAAATTTTAAACTGTATTCTTAACAAACATTTTTTTCCAGTCTGAGAACCTCAATTAACCAAGTATCCATGAACTTGGTAACAATGAAGATGAGATGAACTCAGAGGGACTTAACAGTAACTGCCTTACACCAGGCCCCACCACTGAAGTTCAGACACAGCTTTCTCATGTACTCACTCTGCAAGCTCTGCTAGCACCTCGTGTGTTAGGCCTTGCTTGCTGTGCTGGTTATCCAAGAAGCAAAGGGAATCTTAACAGTCACTGACCTCAGCGTACTCATACTCTGGCCAAGGACATAAAATCTCAAGCACTACTTTGTACACATTGTGTGGGCTAGTGGGAAGTCCACGTGAAATACACTAAATTTCTACCTTACCACAAGAGAAAGTCCAGCTGGGGTAAAGAATTGAATGTGAAAAGAAAAACTTTTAAGCTTTTAAAGAAGAATTATCTGTATGACTTTGGAGCATGAAATAATTTTGTAACCAAGATAGAAATACACTCAAACAGGAAAAATTCCAATAAATGTAACTACATTAAAATTTAAAACTTTTGTATGACAAAATTACTGAAAATGGTGTACAGCTAAAAGGTGATATTTGTAGAATATATGTTTGTCCCATATCTGCATCTGGACCATAGAAATAATCACACATCACTAAGAAATATAAACAGTGGGAAAGCAAGGAAGAGGAACAAACAATTCATAGAAAAAGAAGCCAGATGGTCATAGACATAAAGAAATATGAAAGCAAACTGTAAAAGAAATACACAATAAATTGCTATTTTGTACCCAGTCACCTGGCACTGATCAAGAGGCAGATCACACAGTGATGTGAAGAACTTCCAGCAGGGGACTTTTGTACACTGAGGTACCTGTTCATAATATCAAGTTGCAGGTGGATACACCCATGACCTCATGTTTCCACTCCTAAATATGAACTATAGAACCACAATCCCATGTGATTGTCATCAGCCATATGTGACTGGAATCTCTGAGAGATGTAGCAGTCTAGACTGAGAGATACACAATAGATTTGAAGATGTGTATGAAAAATAGCCAAAATATTTCAATACTGATCACAGTGTATTGGATATGTTGCATTAAAATATATCATTAAAATTAGTTGTGCTAGGTTTTCCCTACCATTTTCTCTACATTTTCTAAGTTTCTAGTTACTAGATGTGCTGTAACAGTTTAGATCTAGAATCCCCACCTCCACCCCCACCACCTGAACTCTCATTTACTCAGAGGTAGGGCTCTTGGAAAGTGATTGGACCATTGTGGCACTATATTCATCACTAGATTCATCTACTAATGAATTTAACACCTGAGTTTGCTGTTAAGAGATAGGATCTGGTTAGAGGCATCTTGCTGGGGAATATGACCTGGGAGGGTAATCTTGCCCTGACTCCCTTGTCACTGTGCTTCCTGACCACTATGGTGTGAGCAGTTTTACTCCATAGCCTGTCTCCCATGCTTCCCAAGAAGATCCACCTAGAAAATTGATTCCCCAGAATTCATTTCAGAGCACTCCCCATCCAAACACAGAGGCCTCTGCAGTCATGATCCACGGGGGCCCGATTACTGCTTGAGTGTTCAGATTTCAGGCATGCAGAATCCAAGAGTTGGGTCATGAAGGCTTCCACTCAGTTTGGAAGAAGGCCTGAGGGGCAAGGTAATGTGCCCCTGTTAGAAGATGCAAAAGTGAAGGCAAAAGTGCTGTAGACCCCAGGAAGTTGAAGAAACCAGGCACATACATCTGAGGATAGCCACAGAAATGAGTGGAGCCACCCCAACAAAGAGGCCATGAGGAATCTGTTGTCTTTTGTCCCTTGCCAAAACATGAAACTACTCAACAGCTGCCATCTCCAGATCTCAGCCACAGTGAGGATGGCACAGTGATCAGAAAGCAACAATCAGGAAACCACCACAATCAAAAATCTTCATGACAGCTGCCATTTCCTGATTTGTGCTCCCTTTAATCCATCTGCACTAGAGGAATGGATGTCCTCTGCAGTGCCTCAACAGCCTTGGTCCTCCGATGACCCTCAACAAGTAAGCAGTAGCAGTCTTGCCTCCCTCCTACTCTCCAAGTCTTATGCTTGGCAGGACTGACCTAAAATCACAATGGAACTCTAGCTGCAAGGGAATCTAGGAAATGTAGCTTGGGCTTTCCAGCCTCTACAACATAGCAATACATACCAGGAGGGGCTGAAGTGGATGTTAAATACTCGTCCTCCATATTCTCTATATATCCACACTGTGGTCCAGGGATACAATTGAGAGAAAATGTTCTTGATAGGGAAAGGTGAATTCTGTGAAGCACTAAAGTCAATTCACTGATTCTTGTCCCTAGAAGCACACCTTTGTAACCCTACACACACATACACTGTCCAGGCATGAACCCTAATAAGGCAAGTCTTGATGGAAGACCATACACAGATACTCACCATAAAATTTCCTACATTTGTTGTCACTGGGGCTTGGCTGCCCTTGAACTTATCATTTGAATGAATTGTTTTTCTACTTCTTTTTAAGTAATCAGACATTGCTGTCTCCTCCCTGACTCTCCTTCCTGCCTGGTAGTTTGAAACACTCAGTGTCACATTACTGACAGATTAGATTTATTTAGGCCTCAACTCTGTGATAGCTATGAGCTTTTACTCCATTCCCTCAACAGCACAAAAAATTAGATAACCAAACATCTAACAAATCCTAACAGCTTTCTTCTAATTTTCAAGCTTTCGTCAACCTTAAGCACTCCTGTCACTAATGGCAGTAACCTGAGCACAGTGCTTAGGTGACAATCCAATTTTGATGAATCAAACTGGAAAAAATACATTAACGATGACCACAATAATTCTAGCCCAAAACCTAAGCAGATAAGGGTGATATTGCCCATGAACTTACCCTGAGTGATAGGAACTGAACTTGTCTAATGGAAAGACTCATTAGCAGTCAATGGCCAAGATTTCAAGATTTGGTAATGGTTGTAATTTATTTCAAAATCATCTGGACATCTCTGATTCCTTAAAGTAGTTCCCTTTAAGTCTTTTTGAACGACATATTGTCATTTGCTTCTCTCTGCCAATGTTTTCCATTTCCTCAGGCCAGGCCAGTCATTGACACAAAGACTCATATTTGATGACAGATGGTTCTGTAAGCTTCAGGTAAGGCCGTATCTCACTTTTGGAAGGTATGTGATAACCAGGTTCCTCTAGAGCCTGCTTTATTATACTATGATTGTGCACAAACTCATTAGATGTGAAACATTCTGCCAGTCAACTTGATCCTACTCTTCCCCAGCTGTCATGCTGGCAGCTCAAAGATGAGGACAGATGATACTGATGGATGGCACCACTGCCACTGCCTGTCTTCCCAGATCGAGTGCCTGGTGCTCTCCACCAAGGGACCATACAGAAGACAGAGCTGGGGAGCCACTCTGTGACGCCCTGTGGTTTAATCACGGTAATTCCCTGGATGGCATGTTTAGGGCTCTGTTGGCTGGGCCTCCATAGCATTTACAGGCACACACGCAGTCCTCAGTTTCCCAGCCGCCCCAAGACAGTGCCATCTGCTGGACATGTGGTCTGGATTCTTGCTAAAGACCAGTCTCTGTCCCTCTTCAGATTCACCTGCATCGGGTCTCAAGGCACAGAGAGACATTTGTATAACAATGTAAGAAGTAGCTGTTACTCAGTTTCTCATTCTGTAGGGACATTTATTCAAGAGGACTGTGCTGGGCCAAAGCTATGGCAGGATGGATTTGCCCTGGTCTCTGCCCTCAGACTTTTCTGTCCTAAAATGAATGAACAACAACAACAAAAATTGCCTATGATCACCTCAGTGTAAAATACTTAAGAGTGATGTTTCAGCTGCTATGACAAGTAGGCCCCCAGTGCAGCAGCTCAGGGGATGTAAAAGTTTGTTTCACAACCATTAAGAGCCCCAAGCCAGGCATGGTGGCTTATGACTGTAATTGTGGCACTCAGGAGGCAGAGGCAGGAGAATCACCATGGGTTCCAGGCCAACTTGGGCTACATAGTGAGTATGAGGCTCAGCAGGTAGATTCATTCCATGAATTCAAAAGCCCGTGTATTCCACATTGGATTCCTCCACCTCCCCAGGACACCATACTGATCTGTGTGGCCAAGCTGGTGCTAGGCACAAGAGGAAGAGGAGAGAATAGAAATCCTACTTCCAGGGAGTGGCATGGGAATTTCTCATATTCTTTTGGTGAATAGTTGGTTCCTTGGCCACACCTGGCCATCCAGAAGATTACAAAACACTCACCAGATGTGCAGCAGGGCTTCTTGGAAGAAGAGGAAAGCAGATTTTGGTAGAAATAAATCCTGATAGAGGAGCATGCCCAGAGAGGCCAAACCATTTGATGGGTAAACACTCAGGGTCAGGCAAGCGTGTGTCTGTCTCCTGGTGCTGCTACTCCATGGAAATGCACTGAGAGGACCCAGTGGATGGCCAGTAAGTCCTATATGAGGTGTGGACTGGGTGAGTCTTGGGGCCAATAAGAATTCAGCAAGGAGTCAGTTGGGGGGGTGTCATTCTGAGCATGGGGAAGCTAAGTAAGTCCGTAATCAAGGTATCATTGTCCCTGTGACAAACTAAAATTTTCTCATATGGAAGGTGGTCATTCTAGGCTCCAAAAACATTCTGTCCCTTGGTGACAGTGAACTTCAGCAAGTTTCCTTGGGAAGATGTGGGAGAAGCTTCCCAGCATGCACCCTGAAAATCAGGGACAGCAGATTGGCCGGGATGCCATCCAATGAGGAGCTATCCCAAAGAACCAGGACAGATAAAACTTGTGGAAGGTGCTATACTACACCCCTAAGATATGTGAGATACTTAAGTCCTTAGAATAATTTCCTTAGAATAAGGACTTAGAATAATAATTAATAAGGAAACTTGTTTTCCATTTCTTTTTGTTCATAGACCAGTTTATTACTGCTTTTCAACTGAGGTGCCCCAGTAGGCTGAAGAATTTTGAAGCACAGTCACCTCTTAGGTACCCTGCTCCTGAGGTTTCTGGTTTCAACAATAGTCTAGGTGTGGCACACTGTCCACTAGGGGGGACCCCCAGAAGCCTCTTCACCTGATATTAAAGTCCCTTGAAGCTGGCCTTGCACCATCTCCTGTGGCCAATTGACATGGTGCCCTGCTAGGTCCAAGCCTTGTGCAGTTCTGACAACTTCCTCTTCCACACCTCAGGGGAATCCAGATGTCGTGTAAGAGATCCAATTGTGCCAAGGCCTCTGTACTGCCAGGAAGGCCCAGCTGATCACCCAGGGGAGGCTGTGGCAGAGAGCCAAGGGTGCCCATTTGGTGCCACCATCCTGCACACCATAGGAGATACCACAGAAAGTCCCATGAGTGTCTGCCCAAAGGGCAGTACACAAGCAGGTAAACACTTAGTGGTCTGGGCCCCTGTGTTGTGGACTGGTCTATTACACAGCAATAAGTATTCAAAATGTTTCTTCTCTGGCTAGGTAGACCCTGTATTGGCAAGGATTCTCTAGAATGGGGGGGGGGAGGTTTTCCAGCCCCTAGGACACAAGCTGGTACTGATCTGTGGCCTAATAGGAACCAAGCCACACAGCAGGGGTGAGCACACAAAGCTTCACCTGTATTTCCAGCCATTCCTGTTGCTCTCCACCCCCTCACACTCCACCCCCTGCTGGACCCTTGGCAGCCTTAGGTTCTCATGGGAACGGGAAGGCTTTGGTGAACTGCGTAAGAAGTCTCGGTTGCATAGTCCTTTGAATCATTCTGAAACTAACCCTCACCTTCCACTGAAAAATTGTCTTCTAGGAAATCAGTCCTTAGTGCCCAAAAGGGTGGCCTCCTGCTCTAGAGGAACAAAAGCAATAATAATAGTATATATGGAGATTTTATCAGATTGGCTTACCAAATCAGAGGTGGGAGAGTCCACAATGGCTATCTGCACACTGCAGAGCCAGGGATCCCATGTATGCACAGCCCAAGAGCTGGGAGCTGCAGAACCACAGGGACCAAGGACACAGCCCCAGCCCAAGGCGGAAGGCCTGGGAGCTCCTGGAGTTACCATGTGAGCCCCTGTGAAATATGGCAGAGGCTGAAGTCTGATGTCCACACGCAGTGGCAGCATCCACAGCCCCACCTGCTCAAGCAGTTGGAACTTTCCAGCATGTTGGCTGATGCCCTCCACTTTTAGCTTTTTTCCTCCATTTGGGCTGTAAGCCTATTGGACAGAGGTACCTACCATCAGGGCAGGTATTCCCCACTCAGGTTGCTAGCCTACATGCCTAGCACCTCTGGATCCCCCTCCCCCAAACACACACACACACACACACACACACACACACACACACACACACACACTGTATTTGTCAACTTTTGCATTACTAGGGACAAATATCTGACACACTGATATTTGGCTCCTGGTTTCAAGGGAATTAGTCCATGGTTAGCTGGCTCCAAGGCAGGAACATCATGGCAGAAGGATTGGTGGAGCAAAGCTGTTTAGTCTATGGCAGCTGAGAACCAGAGCAGAGAAATAGTGCCAGAGAAAAAGAGGCCAAGGATCACATACAGACCTCAGGGTCATGACCCTAGACGCACTCAGGAACACCCAGAAATGTGCTATGCAATCTCTAGGCAGCTCTCTAGCCAGCCAAGTTGACAGTCAAGATTAAGTATCACAACTCCTGAGACCCACTGTCCCCTGCCTGCTTCATTCTCTTTTCCCAGTGCCTAAGAGCACCAACCAGCATCTCCAGAGAATAAGGACATTTCTTTCCCAGTAGTAATTACCATCATCTCCTTCAAGACCAGAGCATTAATCCAATAATGCTTGCTATCCAATGGACAATGCTTATGCAAATGTCATTATTTGTGCAAAATGTTCCCTTACAGTACTTTTTAACTCAGAGCCACTCACACCTCACTCATTGCATTTCACTTTTACAGACATGAAGGATTATAGAAATGTTGTTCACTGAAGCAAAGGATGACAGATAGAAATCATTCGTGGGTATTACCTGGGCAACATGTACTCACCTGAACTGGGACCAACACCTGCCCTGCTTGCTTCATGGGTCCCAGATCTCCGCAATGGTCCTCATTTGCATGTGGTGCACACTATTCCATTCAGGTCCCCTCTGGGTTACATATGCTTTTGCATATATCATCTTCATTTGCAGTCATATCCAAACACTTAGAGTGGTTGCAGTGGGCTATGCTGGCTTCTTGGTGGCCCTCTCCATGCCACCATACTATATGGAGCCCTCAGCTCTTTGCATAGTAATCCAAGCTGTGCATTTCCTTTGTGGAACATCTAGCTCCTTCAGTAGAGATGAGCAGAGATGCTTTTTTGCGTAGAGAGTCTCACTCCAGAGGGGGCCACTTAAAGAGTGGGTGAAATGGGATGGAGAAGCGAAGGGGAGGAAGAACAGGTCTCTGCTGTGTGGTTCTGGGGGACAGGAGTCCTGAGCTTCGAACCTCTGGCAATAGCACAGGAGCAGTCACCACCCAAAACAGAAGGCCACACCGCAGACGGAAGCCATAACCCTCACTGTGCTGCATACACCAGTTTGGATTCTCTCTCTCTCTCTCTCTCTCTCTCTCTCTCTCTCTCTCTCTCTCTCTCTCTCTCTCTGTGTGTGTGTGTGTGTGTGTGTGTGTGTGTGTGTGTGTGCTGTGTTTGTTTGTGTTTTGCATGATGAACCAGATATCCACACAAGTACTTTTTTGGCTTGGTGCCTTATATCTGTCCAATTAAGCCCCATGCTGCTTACTGACACCACCTGGAAGAGGGCCAAAGGTTTGGGCTGAACTTGTCCTGCTTTTACACCAGGTGGGGGACTCATCCTTTTACCCTGGTCCACACTAAACTCTTCACAGGGACTTCAAAGGCTTCCTCATGTCCCAGTGCTTGTCAGTTGAGTCCTTCACCTCAAGTCCTCTGCCCAGAAGGAGAGGAACCTCAGCCCTAGGTGGTGACAGTGCCCTCCTCCACGCTTCTGTCTGGGAAACCAGGGAAACAGAGCACTATGGGAACCCTGCAGGCCCTGGGACTCAGCTGGAAACACTTACCTACTTTTTCACAGAAAGCAATGCTGCCAGACCTGGAATGGGACTTAGAGACAGAGAGAGAGAGAGAGAGAGAGAGAGAGAGAGAGAGAGAGAGAGAGAGAGAGAGAGAGAGAGAGAGAGACACAGAGACAGAGAGAGAGAGAGAGACAGAGAGAGAGAGAGAGACAGAGAGAGAGAGAGAGACAGAAAGACAGAGACAGAGAGGGTGAGAGAGAGAGAGCACGAGGCAGCGGTGAGAGGACAGAGAGCAGGCCCTGCTCCTGTGTGGCCCCCAGGGAGGGCTCACTGATTAAAAGGGGAAGGTCAATATTGTTCCTGCGGGGCGAACTCGAGATCCTTGAAGAGCCTCTCAGCCTGTAGGATGTAGGACTCTCAAACCCTGCTCTGGAGTGAGCAGAAAGAGACTCAGCGGCTTTCCCTTGAAGGCTCCTGTTAGCTTGAGCTCCTCATTAAATCCAGAGCGTTGGGACCCTCATGGTGCCCACGTGGCCCCCAGAGAACCCTGCGTGCTTCAGGTTTCCCTCAGGTCTCCCATTTCCTGCTGACCTAGGGTCCAGGGTAACACTCAGGTTGCTGCTGTCTCTTCTTCCCCAGGCTCACCTGTGACTCTCTGGCCTCTCTATTCTACTGTGTTCATTTGTTGAACACAACCAGTCTCTTCAAGGGCAGCAAAAAGCGTTATTCTGCTACTTAAATAAAGATGTCAAGTATTATTATAGCAGCAGGTTGGAATCCCAGCTGCCTTCTCCCATCCTCTGGTCACAGACAGAAACCCCAAGGTAGCCAAAACTCCGCCCAAGGGTGGGGAGGGACAGTCGGCAGAGACAGGTAGGGGACAGCTGCTGTCCCTGTCGCCACTCCCACCCATCAGAATCACCTGTCAGAAGAGATGTGCTGCTGACTCTGCAAACAGGGCCAGGTTAGAGATACTGCCTGGGATGTGGGGTTCCCTGTGAACCCTATGCTTAGTGCCTTTTCCTGCACAGTGTGTTCACTGAACCCCTGGCTGTGGTTGCACTCAGGAGTCCTTGGTGAGACCCAGGCAGGACATAGCCCCGGCCCAGCACTGAGCAGACACAGCATCAGTGAGCTCAACCTGGACCTGCACCCATCTCCTCTAAGGTGGGGGTGTATCAGAGTCCCTGGTGAGACTACATGTTAAAGCCCAGATTCCTGGGGCTCAGCCCAGAGATCTGAACTTTCCCACCCCATCATGCAGCCACTGCTACTCACCCTTCCCAAACTAAAAGTACCAAAGCAAAGGTAGAGAAATAGCAAACGTATGCTATTTCACCTAAGTTTCATTCAGCATTGAACATGTTCCCACTGGCTTGAATCACAGATGGTACATACATGACCATCCTATGACTGCTTGTGCCACTGGTAGTACAAGTGGACCTCATCACTATTAACATTACCAAAAAACTGACGGAACCATATCCATGTACCACTAGTGGCTCAGGCTGCCCAGCAGAGACATATGAATTACAGCCCTGTTATGCATGTGTTAAACACATAGATCACATTGTGAGTGGCCAATAAATACATGAAGACATGTTCAACGTGTTTATCCAGGAAAAACTGCAAATTAAAACAACACTGTGCTTCCACCTTACCCCAGAAAGAATAGCCACCATCAAGAAATTAAATAATAACCAATGCTGGTGAGATTTGTGGGGAGAAGGAACCCTTCTACATTGCTCATAGAAAGGAGCAACTTGCAGAAACCCAGTTCTAAACAGAAAGAAAGGCACTTCCTACCCAGATGTTTGCAAGGCAACAATTTTATCACTCTAGCTGACTGGTGGGAATCAGTACAGTTCCAAATCGTCAGCACCAACTCACATACAAAAGCAAAAACTCACATACATTTTGTAAGCAGGAAATTCAAAAGCTGATAGGTCATATAAATGATTACATGAGTTAACTCATACATTGTCAGGCAGAATTAGCTAAAGGAAGTTGTTTATTATGAGGCGGGGAAATTCTGGGAAAGGGGATGTTGAGCAGGACAGGTAGGGTGAAGTTGTCCTTGACTGGGCTACTTTGTCTGGGGCAGAAAGTCCTTGGAACATATTAGAAAATCAGGCTATATTCTTAGGTGGGGAAATATAGTCCCTGCTTCTGAACTGGGACAGGCTGACCTGAACCAGGCTGTCTATGAAAAGCAGCTGCACACAGACAGTCAAGGCTGACTAGGTTTAGCAGTCTAATTATGTGACAGGTTGGGTGAGCACATCTTATCTCAGTACAGTAACAGGTTACTAAATGGCTACTAATTTTAAATTTTCTTGCTGTAAAATTTCCATTATACAACTACTATGAAAATCAATGTGGAGAGTCCTCAAAACAATAAAACTAGAAATGCCATTTGACGCAGCTTTCTTCCCCAAAGAGTTAAAAATCATCTCACAGTGATTCGTGCACATCCGTGTTTATAGTGAATCAACTCATACTAGCTGGATTGTGGAGGAGGTCTACACATCCCTCAGCAGATGCATGGATAAAGCAAATGTGGCATTTACACACAGTGGAGCACTACTGGGCCCATCAGAGAGATACACTTAAGTCATTCAGGAAAACGGATGCACTCTGAGACCACAATATTAAGTAAAATAAATCAGATATGCAAGCTTAAGTTTCGCATGGTTTTTCTTATCTGAAAAATTCAAAGTATAAATAACTGAAAAAGCAAAATAAATGAGTGATATTATGAAATAGGGTGATAGAGCCTTTTAAATGGGAAGAGAACTAGATAAGAGGGAGTGGGAAAGAGGGGACAGGAAGGGAAAATAAAATAAGTTAGAAGTGTTATAAATACGTACCAACTCCCCACATGAAGGCAATCGTTATGTACCAGAAGCATGTACTAATAAACATTAAAAAAGAAAATAAGCAGATAGAGTACATCATCAAAAGCCTCATTTCCTTTTTATTTTTGGATACTAATTTTTATTTTTTACTTTTTATTATGAAAGTTTGCAAATAAACACAAAATCTTGTTTCATTTATATTTTCTCCCAATGCTCACATGTATTATTATTGTTTTTCTATTAGTACAATTTGCAGTAATTACAGTTTACAGACATCTTGGAGAATGGGAATGCATATATAATAAAGCTTGGTTCTTTTTTTTTTAACCCTCTTCCCTTTTCCTCCCACCTCCCTGCCCCTCCCATCTCCCTCTGCCCTCCTCTAAATTCTTTTCCCTGCCTGTGTTATGTTAAAGCAAATGCAAAGCATCATATTATTTCACTGATGAGTATTTGGCACCTATATATCAATACTAAATATTCTGATTTTTTAAGTAGCACCACTGAAACTACTTCACTCAAACATGTTGATAGAATCCAGTGATCTTTATGTTACTGGATTGTGCTAAATTCCACTGTAACCTGAAAGCAGACATCCTGTGATTTGCAGTCTTCGACTTCCTCGGGATGTTGAGGGCTCAAGTGTGGCTTCCCCAGGTGACCTCCCTGGTGAGCCTGAGACCAGTGTGCACTGCCACGCTGGATGAGGCAGTTTATCAGCACCAGTCCTCGACAGTTGATCTACGGTGTCATGAGTTCAGTTCCACGCTCACTAACTTTATGACTGCTGGGTCTGCCCATTTGTTTTTAAAGTTGTCTTCATTTTTTATTAGCACACACTAATTGTGCATATAATTGGGATTCACTGTGATTTTCCCACATGCACATACGGTGAGCACCGCTCATATCCAGGCCCTTACCTCAGGCCCTAGAATTCACTGTTTAAAAAGCCTCTTCTGAGAAACCATCATTTAGAACATACTATATTACAAATAATTAGGACACAAAATACAATTGAGATAAGATTTCATTTTTTCTGGACTTTGGGTGCTGAAGGATGGGTTCATGTATCGTGTCTTCGAGAGCTCCCTGGGGAGAAAAGTCACATGAGGATGAAGAAAATAAAGATAAAGACAGAATGCTGGGGCGGGGAAGAGCCCTTCTCTTACAGGAGGCAGAGCCTGCGCAACCCTGTGATGCATTTCTGTATACACCTGTCACACCATGCCCCTTTGCTTAACTAGTTCAGGTCTCCCTCCATGCCCCAGGGCATTTCTCAGGTGCTCATGCCCAGGGGTACTCCTGATAGGGCCCTGTGCTTTCAGCTCAGCTTGTGCAAGTGATCACTAGTTCAGTGGCTGCCAGCACAGGTGGAGTGAAGCAGGCTGTCAAGGGAGCGATCGGGCAGGGCCCTCCTGAGGCCTTGGGGCCATAACCTATGTCCCTGTATCCTGCCAGAACACAGAGATCCCAGGGAAGCTCAGAGCATTGGCTGCTAGTGCTGTTGGAACAGGAAAAGTGGAGGAGCCTGGGGGCTATTTCCCGTGCCAAGAATAAAGTGCCCACTCTGAAACTGGTGACACATACCCAAGGGATGCAGGGGCTTATGAGTCGGGGTTTCTGCTGACCAAATTTGAGACAATTTGAGCATCAAGATAAGTCAGAAGGTATCAGGTGTGGAGGCCGAGGCAGGAGGATTGCTTTGAGTTCCAGGCCAGCCTGACATACATAGTGTATATAGGACCTTGTCACTTTGGGCCTGTGGCAGCACAGCACATCCTGGTGGAGCACACAGTTCATCCAGGAAGCATCACGAAAGATATAGGAAAGGGCTGGGGCTATACTCCCAATGACTGGACTCCAAAGAGACCTAACCTCCCAAAGGTGCCACATGGTCTGAGAACCATGCCTTCACACAGAGCTCTGCATGCATTCCAGATCCAAATTACAGCAGGCCATCAGTTAGAATAACCATGCATGGGAACTGCCTCCTCACAGAATAGCAAATGAGTTTTCTGAGCGGAGGGGGGGGGGGCAGAGAGAATGGGAGAGGGAGGAGGAGATGGAAGGGAGAGGGGAAGAAAGGGGAGCAGAAGAAAGGGGAGGGGAGGGCCAGGTGCTTTGTGGGACTTGGTCTCCAGAATCACACTCCATGCTCTTGGTCAGTAGATTCACAAGAAGGCAGTGACGGAGACAATGCCATGTGTTTCCTAGCATGTTTTAAAAACACCACAGATCTGTAAAATTATCGCACTCAACACAGAACACTTCAGAACTGAACCTTTGATGTCAATTATACATCAATTTTTAGAAAACAGAAAAACGGCTTCCCCTGGCTCCCCAGCCCCGCACCAGAGCTCTCACCCACAGTCCCTGTGACCCATTCTCCCTGCTTTGCTCCACTTTCCAGTTCCCTGCAGTCTCTTCCTGGTGGAGTTGAGTCCTCCGTAGCGACCGAAGACCAGGAGATGACAGCCACAGTCGCAATGCCACTGCGTATTGGCCCAGACCTGAGCACCAGGAGGCCCTGGGGTAAACAGCTGAACTCCCCACTTGCAGGTGAGGCTGAGGCTCAGATGGAGGCGATAGACAGCGTGGGTCCTCCCACACTAGGTATGATTCGGCCATCGGAGTGGGCTCTGCTGCTCACCCCAGCCATCACTTTCCTGTGCCTCTGGGCAGGCCCGCTGACCAGTATCTGGATTGTAAATGGCAGGCTCATGATTTGTTTCTCTGCTGTTACTGAGAATTGAACTCAGGACCTTCATGCTGAGCCATGTCCTCAGTTTTCTTTATTTTGCGACAGGGTCTCCTTAAGCCACAAACTTGCTCAGGCAGGGCTCCAGCTTGCAGTTCTCCCACCTCAGCCTCCCAGAGTGCTGGGGTCACAGCTGTCACCACCTTTGTGGGTCCTCTTTGTTCTTCACTTAGAATCACATTGATCCCCTCAGTCCCTCAGGATCTCTGAGAGCCACCTGTAGCATCCCCCCTTTTCCAGGGCTGCAGCAACTCTCATCCAACAGAGACACTGCAGGTCAGTAGTTCCCACAGTGCCCTGCTATGTCTCCAACAGTAGATGCTGGTTAAATGCTTGCTGACTGACTATAAGGACAGAGAATGCTGTCTGTACCAGCTCTTCTCAGAGGGTAACACTTCACGGTTAGTACAATACCTCTGTAAAACTTGTCTTTAGAATGTGATGACTTTCATGTCTCATTCTGGATCTAACCTTGGCCCCTCTGGCTTGTGATTGTGTGTCACAGGCCACGTGAACACCCGCTTGGTTGGTGTAAAACTATCCACAGTCCTGGACATCATGCTAGGTGTAGCTCAGTGATGTGAGAGAGAAAAGGGAGCCATGACACAAGAGTACAGTGAGAGAGGAGGAACAGGGCTGGTGTGGGGAACCCAGAGACAGGTCTTGAGTGTAAAATCCATTCCCCGAAACGTAGCCAGATGCAGCTAGCTAACGCATGTTTGCCTTGCATGCAGCATGAGGCCTGACTTTAATACCAGCACTTTGACAAAAGAGAAAACAAAAACAACTAAAAGAGACCTCCAGATTTTCTTCAGTGACAGTAATACCCACTCCTATAACCATCGAGCATTATATGCAAATAAAATAGCACACACTGCTTAGAAAACAGCCTAATGATTTCTTACAAAGTTACTCAGCTACTATGCAACCCTTATTTCTAGGACTTTGCTTCAATGAAATAAAGATGTATTTCTATAGAAAGACATGTGAATGTTTATAGTGGCTTTATTCCAAAAAAACTAGCAATGGCCCAGATATTTATCAAAAAGTGAATGACCAAAGGAACTGTGGCACGTCTACACAAAATACCACACAGCAAGAAAAAACTTTTGAAAACTGGGCTGGGGGTATAACTCAGTGGTAGTACAGTACTTGGTGCTCAGTCTTGTGTTTGATCCTCAGTACTGAAAAAACAAACAAATCAACAAATGATCTACACAACATGGACCTTTTTGAGAACACTGTTTTGAGTGAAAGAAGGCAGACCAAGGACTATGAAATGTTAGGATTTCATTGGTACAAAAGTGTAGGGAAAAGACTTTTAATCTACAGAGACCAAAACCTGGCCAATGATTGCTTAACGCCAGGGACAGGGAGGGACTCTACAGAAAAGCACAAAAGACATTGTGGTGATCAAACCATTCTGTCTTGAGCATAGGGGTGAGTTTCAATATACATGCTTTTCAAAACCCATTGAACCACAGGTTTAAACTGATGCATTTTAATATGTGCAAGTTAAGCCTCAATAAAGTTAATTTAAAAAAAAAAAACAACCTAGAGCTTGGCACCTGTAATCTCAGCTACTTGAGAGGCTGAGACAAAAGGACTGCAAGTTTGAAGACTGCCTGGGCAACTAAGTGAGACTCTGTCTCAAAAACTCAAAGGGGCTGGGGATGTAGCTCAGTGGTAGGGTGCCCCAGATTCATCCCCAGTTCTGCATGAAAACAAAACCAATTTTATCTGGACCCAATTCGGCACAAGAGAGAAGAAAATAAGTCTCTCCCGAGGTGCTTGTGATCTAGGACGAGGCTGAGGGACAGGTCCATGATGTGGGGAGATGAATTTGGTGGCCAAGAGAGAATATGGCCCAGAAGCAGAGGAGAGGGAAGGGAAGGGAAGGATGGAAGGAGGAGAGGGAGGGGAGAAAGGAACCAACACCACATGGTTTGGTGAAGGCCTCGTTAATCTTTTCCATCGGGAACTATTTTAAGTCCCACTTCCACCATGAATTCTTGCCTCCCTACCCACACTTTCTTCTTTGCCTTCTTTGAACTTTTATGGTAACACCTGCCTAATTCATTTGTAAATAGTTATGGCTTTATTTTTCTTTCCTCTACTATTCAAACTGCTTATTGCTACTTACCCAAGTGTTCCTATGCTCTTCATCTCTGGTGTGTCTGACCCTGGGGCCTCTGCCATTCCTTGCTGTCAGGGTGGCCCTAGTCCGAGCTGGCCTTTCCTGAAACCCAACTGGGTCAAAAATTCGGGGTAAGGAAGAGACCTCTACAGTTCTAAAATGATCCTACAGAGGGAATAAAAGGAGTGAGAACACCTCGGCAATTCATTCCAGTCCAACTTGAATTGACAGACCAGTCTCTATCTCAAAGCCAACACCCTCTTTGGGCAATGTATTCTCCGAGGCTCAGTGAAATGGAGCTGATATGGTTCCCTGATTATTTCATCCCCCAGTGACTTTTTTTCCCAATCAGGAATTTCAGCCAGGGCAGTCACATTTGTATTTGAAGCCTGCCAGCTCTGACCAGAAATCAGGTCCCCGTGTGAGACACACCTTGACAAGTGGATTAGATGTTCCAGTGAGAGGCAGATAAATGTCACTCATGTCACTACGAATAAAAGTCTGGGCCTGCTTATCAGCTCGTAAGGTTGAGGTCTTTACCTTCAACACTTGTGAGCGCTTTACACTTTATTATCCTTTAAATGAGGCCTTTTCTGTCCAGCTGTTTCTGTTTATACCCCAGAGGGAATTACAACTGTTCAACTCTTCAACACATAAGGCTTCTGTCAATTCCTGTCTTTTCCTTTAGGAGACAATACAACCTGAGGCCTGAAATGGAAATCTGCCAGGATTTTCTCAAACGTCGTATTAGGGAATGAAATGTAGTAGGATCCTTTCATAGAGCGGGATCTACATCATCTTACACCTTTTTTTTTTTTTTTTACAAGCAAATCATGTTCTAGTAGGCTCTCCTTGTTTGGGGTTATATATTAGAGCATTGAATTTGTCAACTAAATCCAAGTAATAACAAGGATGAATTTAGACCTGTGGTTTTCATCTTGTCCTGTTTCTGGAAACCTAGTGACATCTGCATAAAGTTGGCTCCCTAGCAGTGTGCACACTTTTCTATATACGTAGTAGCATCATTTCACAACATGTCTACAGCACCATTCCCCAGAACACCCGAGGGATGCAAGGAAGAGAAAAAAGATTCTCAGAATTAGAGAATTTAGCGTGGGCAGCTACAGAGACTGAGATGGGCATAGGCACACAGGCCTTAACAATACATCCTCCACATTAGTTCCATTTGTGTTACACTTTTGTGCCTCCTTGTTTTGAGCTGCCCTGTAGAGCTCCACCAGGAAGGACTGCCTATGAACACACAGGCTGCACACTGGTTCAGGTCTGGAGATATAAACATCATAGGAATTTGAAAGGGTTGCTTTGAATGAGTTCCAGGAACTCCCATCTTCAGTTTCATGTTCTAAAACACAACTTCTCAAAATTTTTGGTCTCAGGACTCAAAAATTACTGAGAAGCCCAAGGAGCTTAAGTGGATTGGGTCTATTGATATTTGCTGTGTTAGAAATCAAGCCTGAGAGTGGCTCCCAAGATCCGGCCATGGTGGAACTTAGGCAGCTGACCAAGAAAGGAATTCACCCGCCTTCTTGGTAAAGTGCCCCCATGCGACCCAGGAGGAGAACCAGTCAGCGGCTCCCATGAGCCTACCAGCATATGGGCTGAGAATCAAACGCCCCATCCCTCCCCACCACTCTGTCAGCAACTGGGGGCAGAGCATCTCTTGGGAGGATGACCGTATACAATACAGCAAATAGGGGGGATTTCCTTCAGTCTTCTGTTTGAAGGCAAATGTTGTTTTCACTTTTGTTTTGTTATGATTGTTTTGCTCTATTCAGTATTCTCTATTGTTTTGTAATGTTCTGTTTTTGGTTTCATTTCGTTATACCTGATTGAATGGACGACAATTGTGAAGATAATGAGATATACTATGGTACTATTAGTGTTATCCTGGTATCCTGCTGTGAAGTTCTGTACCAATTTCACTGCATTGTCTCAACTGGCTTTGTTCTGTCTTGTTCTTTAAAATAAATAAAAAGAAATCAAGCCTGAGAGAATGTTTAAAAACTAATTTATTGAATCACTTACAATAAAGACAAAAATCTTCAAAAGAACAATAAAAAATACATGGTAACATCACAAACACTGTAATAAAGTAACAGTGCTTTCCCATAAAAAAAGGCTTGTTAGCTAAAGGTGCTGTTGTAACTTTGGATCTCCTTTCCACCCTGAGTAGACTGTCCAGCTCCTTCTGTCACCACTGCTGCAAGGCTGCTCAGCCAGAGCCTCTCCCCACCTTTGGACAGAAAACAGTAAACAGCCCGACATGACAAAAACAGGTTCGGTCTCGCAGATCCCTGAATCTCTGGGATACACTTTGAGAATGACCACTCCAAGAATTCAATGAAAGTATTTATTGAGTCTCCTGGACACCCACCTAACACAAAAGTCACATCTCTGCTTCAAGGAATTTAACGATTCCTCCACGCCTCATTACCAACCAAAACTTAATATCCCAAGCCTCGGTGTCATTCTATGCCGTTGCGGGTAGCTTATTATTCGTCAAACCATTATGTAAGTCTTGATACTTCACGTTTGGTGGTTTGTATCTTGGCCTCACTACTTTAAGGGCAATGGCTTTTTCTTGTGATGCCCAAGATACACAGCAGAGACTGGCTCTTGAATGGCTATTTAATAGTGTGATTGGCAGCTAAATGAGGGTGCCAGAGGCAATGCCATGTGCCTGCCAAGCTTACATTCTTTTTCTGTCCTTGGGCACCAGGAAGATGGTTTCCCAGTCTCTCTGCAACTGGGCAAGGGCGATGTGACAGGGCTGGGCCAGGCATACATGAGTGAAAGCACTGAAATTCACCACCATGCCTCGCCCTTGAAACCACAGAGTATAGCCTTCTTGCCCTGTCTTCCTTTTGGTTTAAATTAGTTTTATTGGTATATTTTAGATACACATAATGATCACATTCCTATCTTCCCTCTGGCAGTGACTACAGTGGTCACGTGTTGAGCTGACAGAACCAAGGGCATCACTTGCTACTGCAGCAAAACCCATCTCATCCTGACCCATGAAAGGAACATGACGGGAGAGAATGTTCACAGACTGCAGCTGAGCTAGTATGAAGTGTAACACCACATGCAGGATAGCTGAAGCCACATGGAAGAGGAGTGGGTGAAAGGCAGCTTGAGCTCGTGCTGGGAGAGGAGAAGAGAGGATGAGAGTGTCAATTGATGACAAGGCAAATGGAGCACTAACAGTGTACACAGTGCATAGTGGGGAGAAGCAGGAAATACAAGGAAGGGAGGAAGAAGATAGATTTGATCTTACAAAGTTTCCAGCCACCCATGGTGTTTGGGAAACTAAGGCATTGGTCAATTAAACTGCCCCAAACCTCTCAAGTGGACCGTGGCAATCAAGATGTGGCTTCTCTAGACATAAAAAGCATAGAACGCCATGTAGAAGAGCATCTCCTTAATCTTAGATGACATCAAATGTTTCTAAGACAGGTCATCAGTTTGTACTTCTAGCAACAGCAGAATGAAAGTTCTTGTTGCTTCGTCTCTTCACCCACACTTGGTATAGTAGTCTTTCTAACTTTTGCTGGTTTGCTAGATGTGTGGCTTTAATTTGCAATTGCTGTATTTCCTCGGAGTTTGAACACCTTTTCATGTATTGGTCATCTGGATTTTCTCTTTGGCTAAGGATTTATCACATTATAAAGACTAGTCTATTTTTCTGTTGGCTTTTCTGTTCTAAGAGTTACTTAATTATTTTGTGTTTAAATTCTCTCGGTGTGTGTTGCAAATATTATTTATAACTCTGCTGTTGGTCTTTTTATTGTCTTTATCATGTTTTGTGAGCTAGAGCTTTTAATGATAGTGTAACATTTTATCAGCCTCTTTATGGCCAGAGCTTGTCACATCTTTCTCATCCACAGCTTCTAAAGCTATAATCCTAGATTATGTTCAACAGCTTTATAATTCTGCCTTTCATAAGGAGGACTATGATTCAACTTGTGTTTTTGTTTTTCTAAAAGTTTTAGAGATGATACACACTTTCATTTTTTTCCATTTAGATAAGAAATTATTCTAGCACAATTATTATTTTTAATTTTTTTATTTTAAAGGGATTAAGACAAAAAAGGACAGAACAAAGCAGATCAGAACAATGTAAGCAACACAGTACTTCACCACAAGACAACCTAATAGCTACCATAATGTCTCTTTCTTTGAAATAGTTGAGCATACCTTCACATACAATAGTATCGAACATAAAATAGTATAAAACCATTCAAGAGAATGAAAGTATTACAGGGCATTCAGAATCAAATAACAGAAAATGAACAATGGCTACTACATTATCTCTTTTTCCATAAAAATTTGTTTATACTATCACATATGTTAAAATCCAGTAAGATACAACATGATAGAACTAATGGAAACAGAAGAACAAAAGCATGGTAGGACTTCAAAGCAAGATGATATTAAATCAGCAATGGCTGTCATAAGGTCTTGTTTTCTTCAAAATAGCTGTTCATACCATCACACATAATAAAATCAAATCAAACAATTATTTTTTTAAATGTCCCTTCTCCAATTCTCTATACTGTAACACCTATTTTTTTTTTTTTCTTTTTCCTTTTTATTGGTACCAGGGATCGAACTCACAACTGCCTGCTTGCAAGGCAGGCGCTTATGCCGCTGAGCTAAATCCCCAGCCCCTACACCTATTGATTTTTAAGTGTTCAATACAAATGTGAGTATGTGGCTCTCTTTGGGATTTGTTTTTCATTGATTCCTGCATTTATCCCTGTAAAAATAGCCTTAACCTTCTTTGCATAACTTCATAAATCTTGATTTAGCATATTTTTACCAGCAAAGTATTTTAGTTTCTAAATCCTATATTTTTAAAATTTGCATTAAAAAGAAAACTAAAAATCTCCATTCGATTTTAATCTAGTGTTGTGAGTTATTCACAGGTTTATCTGATATGAAACAGCAAAATGCACAAAACAAATTCACATGTAAACAAAACTACTGTATTAGGACTCTTCAGAGTAAGACTCTATAGGTATCTGTCTGTCTTCAGAGGATGATGATCTGGTACAATGACTTCGAGGGCCAGCAAATCCAAATCTGCAGTGCTGGATGACAAGTTCAAGACTCACAACAACTAATAGTGGAGGTGCCTAGGGGCAATACATAGCCCAGAGAATTCTCTCTCTTTTGAGGGCTGGTCTTTTTGTTCTACTGAGACCTTCCACTGATTGGAAGAGGACCACTTGCATTATGGAAAGCAATCTGTTTTTCTCTACTGATAAAAATGTCAATCTCATCCAAAAATGACTTTCTAAAAACACCCAGAATAATTTTTAACTGAATATCTGAACACACTGGTCCAGTAAAGTAGGCACATGAAATTAATGTCACTATTATTTTAAGTGCATCGAAATAGTCACAATGAACTTTGTAAGGATCAAGAGGGAAAAAAGCAACTGATAATCCAAAACCAAAAATAGACAAAATCAATTCTACAATAATTATCATGTTAATGGGCTTAAAATGAATTTATGAATGTCTATGAATATTCTGATTTTGTATATACATATTTTTCATATTATCTTCACATTAATGTAATCCAGATGTCAGCTGGATTCTCAGCCTACAGAAGTCCAAGGTCTAGTTCATTACTGATGTTCATTTCTTACACTCAAATTCTCATCTTCTTCATCTCTGCTGTTTCCCAGTCCTGTGCTATGGTTCAAGGTAATCCCAATCTGAGACTCGTTCTTTGATTTCTACAAGAAGAAAAGCCCACACTAAGCCTGAATCTGACAGGATACATTCAGCTTAGTCTACATCCTCCTACTACCTTTCAGACATTCATCTCTACCTTCCACTCTCCTTTTCTCAGAGTTCCAAAACTTCCAGGTTTTGTACTTCTTTTATGCAAAGCACTTTCAGCATGTAGGCAAGTTAGCTGTGCACATCTCAAATTTTGTTGCCTGTTTCTTTACTCTTTCCTTTGCAAGGAATAGGAACTTAGACTATTCCTGCTTAAGTATAGCGCAAAAGATTTGTTTGGTTCACTGACTCAGAGGACAAGATTACCAACGAAACTGTAGGACGGGAAGGTTTGAACAGGAATTTAAAGTCTACTAAGACAAGGGACTTGAACCTGTTTCTCTCATTGTAGACTAGCAAGAAGTTCTGATTCTTATCTTATATAGCATGTTGACTATATGGGAGGGGCTGTCTTATATTCTTCATGGTTCAAAGATCACTAATTCTGGGCACAAACCTGAATGGTTCATCTTGGTCAGCAGCTTATGTTTGTATCAATTATAATGTGTGTTCCTATAAAAAGACTGTACCTCCTAAGGAAACCAAGTACTTGAGGAACAAGGCCATTTCCAGGTAAAATGTGAAATTTCAACACAGATAAAATATTCTGGAAGGTTTTAACTATCCTTAAGTAAACTATGAGGTAATCACACCTCTATATTCTCCATTTGGCAGGACTGTCTTAACATTTTTTTGAAAAATAAAAGGGGGGGCTGGGATGTAGTTAAGTGGCACAATAAAGATGAGTTTGCATTAATTTATGTAAGCTTGAGGACTTGAGTTCAATTTCCGGTGTCACACACACACACACACACACACACACACACACACACACAGGCACTTGCGTCATCAGGCCACAGAGGGAGCAATGAATATTGCTGCCTGGTAGCACAGGAGAAGCACTTTCCTAGAGACCTCTTGAAATGAGCCTTTAGGATAGAGTGTGATTTGTGAAGCCCAGAGGGGATTCAGGAGAGAGAGACTAAGAGTCTCCCTGGGCCCAGCAAATGGTCATAAATGCCACCTCTTCTTGACCCCCCCTCCCCCATAATATATTGCCATCAGAAACTAAGAATAAAAGTATCATGTTAGTCCAAGGACAGGAGATTTAATGATTTTTGCTTTAACTGAAACATATACTGAAAAAAGCAAAGGACTTAGAACCCTTGCAAGGCTGACTTTCCTATCCATTACCGTACACATTACCAGGGGATGACGACGGTGCCTCAGTGGGCTCAAATGTATTAGAATCTCTTGGTCAATGTCTTAGCACATTCTGACGTCAATAAAATTACACACAAATTTAGCAATTTTTAAATACACGTTAAGTGAAACTAGAAGTTTGTACTTGATGCTCACTGCTGGCTACATTCTGTAATTGCTTTAATTTACGCAAACAGTCGTTACTGTAAGACACTTTCAAATGCTCCGTCTCATAGTCCTGGTTCGCACCGTGGCACCGAACCGTGAGAAATCGGGAAATGGAACTAACGCGGGGCCTCTGACAGTTCGATCTGATTGTCGAGGTAAGTGGGAAAAAAAAAAGTAAAATAAGTTTCGTTTTCCCAAAGGGAAAACTGACCCAAAGGGCAAGGGGAGCTCCCCCCGCCGAGGTCCGCGGGGCGCGGCGACCCGGAGGTGGGAGCCCGGTGGGAGACGAGCCCGCTCGCATCTCGAGACCCGCGACCGCAGAGAGCAACACAGCCGGGAGCACCCACAGGCTCCGCGTTCACCAACCGCCGCGCCTCACCTGGCTGCGCCCACTCCGGCATTCCCCGCGGCGGCGCGTTTCGTCACTTCCGGCCGCGACGCGCACGTGGGCGGAAGTGCCGGTGCCCGCGGCTGCTGCTCCTGCCGGTCTCTCTGGTTACACGGCTTGCCGGCCGGGCCGCTGCCTCTGCCGCTATGGGAGTCCCGGCGTTCTTCCGCTGGCTCAGCCGCAAGTACCCGTCCATCATTGTCAACTGCGTGGAAGAAAAGGTGAGGAGGCGCTGGGCGATCGGCGTGCTGGAACCCTGGCTCACCGTGTGTAGGCCTCGGCGTCGGTTCCGACGCCCGGCCGCGGGGAGCCGCGCCGGAGCTGCGGCCGTCCCGCCCCCCGGGGGGATGTGGCTGGGGTCCCGGGCCGGGGCGTGTGGGCGGGGCGGGGCCGCGGGGAGAGGACTGGGCAGCCCTCTCCGTCCCGCGTTGCGCTTCCCCGCAGGCCCCGCCCACGCTTTGTTTCGCCCGGACCGCCCACTAGGGTTCGCTGAAGGCTTGGAGCCCGGGAAGCCGCCCTGGTAGGGTCTGCGGTGCCCAATGTGCTTTTCCTCCGCTTGTAAAGCCGTGCCGTGCGGCGAGCTTTTCTGTTGCTTATTATTGGAGTAAGACCTTTTGTTGCTGTTGTCAGATTTTGATTAGAAAGCAGCAGGTTGGAGAGGGCTGCGACCTCACGGAGATCTGATAAGTGCCCTCTTTGTGTCCTGAATGTTAGGCAGTTTAACATTTTCAGGGATAGTAAAAGAAGATGCTTTCTGTTTGCTAAAATGTAGGAAGACTTCTGGCCATTTTTGAGTTTTATCATTTCCATCACCCTGAGTTCGACGGTGAGCTCTTAGAATATTTGAGTTGGGAAAGTTCGGGACATCACACGTCCCCTCCTGTCCTCGGTTTTTGACGTCAGTATCTACCTGTTGCTGTGAAGTTTTCTTTTGCTTAGATGGCAAAGATCTTGATTTTGAATTTCAAGTCGATAGTCTTGTTTGAGTGACGTCTTGTCCTCTCATGAAAGAAGTTACTAATAAGCGCAGTGCTGGATTGTTTGTAAAATTAGACTACATTATCATAGTGCTAAGCAAATAAAAAGCAGCAGTTCTTTGGTCCACCCTTTCCCAAACTGTTTCTTCTCCCCAGAGACCGCCACTTTTAACTATTTTGGCTCCGTCTCTAAATGTGCTTATACTTGATTTATCAGTTTTAGGTCTAATTCTCGCTGTAATAGGCCTTCCCTCATCTTCAGGCAGTAAGTCATCGTTTTTATTTCTTCCATTGGTTAATTTTGTAACTTTAAGTAATGCTTTTTAAAAATTTTATCAATTTTTTTTTGTCCTTTTCCTTTTTATCGGTACCAGGGATCGAACTCACGACTACCTGCTTACAAGGCAGGCGCTTATGCCGCTGAGCTAAATCCCCAGCCCCAATTTTATCAATTTTACAAAGGGCCGTTTGACTCGCCGGGCTTTTGATGCTGGTGTTAGCTTTTCTGCCCCTGCCGGCCTTACCCTTCACCTCACTGTTGCCTGCTGTACTTTGTCATTATTAGTATCCAGAATTGTTGGGGCTTTGGTCATACTGTACAAGTCTGTTGCTAAAAGCTACGAAATCAAATAGTGTTGGTCTGCCGTGATACAGATTCGTAAGCTGCTGCTTTTCCTTTTTCCACTTTCACTTTTCTCCACAAAAGCAGTTTTATCAGGCGTTGTGTTAAGCTCGCTTTCTTCCTGGAGACTCCTCTTTGGAGTCGCCCTTATTCCGGCTGCTGTCACTCCTGGTGGTTGTGTGGGCATGCTGGAATGCTGCTCCATGCGAATTTTCAGTGGAAGTACCGTTTTGTGGGTCATCATCTTTCTTGACTGAATCTTTCCTTGGTTTTTATTCTCAGTTGACTTCATAAGAAATGTCTTTTTGGGATGTGAGTTTTCTGTCATTGTAGGCCCTCAAATATCTCCATTACACATCTCAATACACTTGAAAGATTCCTAGCTAGACTAATGGAGTTCAATTCCCAAAGTTACTTTCCCTCAAAACGTCGAAATATTGTTCTTTAATTTATTTAGTATTGTTGATGACAAGTCCAATGTTAATTGTGTTTTCTTATTTAACCAATACTTAACATTTACTATATTCTAAGCACTTTACAGGTGCTAACTTGTTAGAGACTCCTACCACCCACATGACTATTATTACTTGTTGTTTTTTTTTTTTGTCTTTTTCCTTTTTATCGGTACCAAGGATCGAACTCACGACTGCCTGCTTGCAAGGCAGGCGCTTATGCCGCTAAGCTAAATCCCCAGCCCCTACTATTATTACTTGTTATTACTGATCAGAAAACAAATAGAAGAGTGGAGTGACACACCTAAGATCACTGTTAATAGTAAATGCTAGGGCAGTATGGAAACCAAGAAAGCCTTGATCTTAAATTTTTAATGCTTTCACTTTCATTTTATGTTGTTCAGCTTTTCTTTCAGAGTTTTATTTATTTTCATTACTATGTATCTAGGTATAGGTTTCATTTTTAAATTTAAATTTGTTTTGATTAGAAATCTGAACTCTACTATGTTCTAGTTTTAGGGAATAATTTTTATTTCTTGACCTTTTTTTTTCTTGCTTTCTAAATTTTGGATATTGGTCTTTCTAGATTAACTGATTTTTTTTTCTTTTTTCCTCTCTCATTCCCTAGCTCTTTACCCCTTTCTAATTCTTCCCTTCTTTTGAAGCTTTACTGAGGTACACATGATGCAATGTGAAATATAGAATATATAATTTAATGCAATGTGTCTTGAAGCCAGGAAAGGCAAGCGTCACCTCTAAAATACTTATCCTGCCCCTTTTTAATTGTTCCATCTTTTATTAACTACTTACTGTTTGTTTTCTGACCCTAATGATAAATTTTCATTTTCTAGAATTTTGTGTGAAGTGCATTGTACATCATATACCCTTTTCAACCTGGCTTATTTGCATGTAGCATTATTATTTTGAGATTTATTTGTTATGAGTATCAGTAGTTTATTTTTCAATAGTATTCTGTATTGTGGGCACACCTTTTGTTTATTTTCTTGATATATGAACATTTGGATCATTTCAACTTTTGTGCTGTTACAAAAAACCTGTGGACATCTGTGTGCAAGTCTTTGTGTGAGTGTATGCTTCTGTTTCTTTAGGGGAAAAAGTTACTGGTGAAATAATTGGATTGTGTGGTAGGTATGTGATTATTTAGAAAGGAAACTTACTTATTTTTCCAAATTGGTTGTGCCCTTTCTGTTGACATGCACTCCGTCTGAGAACTCTGGTTGCTTTGCTTCTTTGCCAACACTTGGTTTATTTTGTTTCAAGTTTTAGAGATTCTACTGTAGTGTCATTTTATGGTGGTTTTAAACCTGCAAATGTTACTGAGTTTAGGTGCTTATTTGTCTTCCATTCATCATCTTGACTGTACAGACTAGGTTTTTTTTGGTCTTTTGAAATAGAGTCTCACTATGCAGTTCAGGCTGGCTTTGATCTCACTTTGTAGCCCAGGCTGATCTCAAACTCATGGTGAACCTCCTGCTTCACCCCTTTGAGTGCTGGGATTATAGGCATGTGCCACCATACCTGGCCTATTTTTAAATTGGGTTGTCTTATTACTGATTGTAGAGTTTATTTATACTGTGCATTCTGGGTAGCCTTCTTTAGGTTGCTGTGTCCTTTGTATTTTCTCATAGTCTGTAGTTTGCATTTTCACATCTTAGCACTGCCTTAAATATTTAAATTGTGATACTATATGCCGTGTTAACTTTTTTCACATTTCTGCTGTTCGTATTGTATTTAAGAACTCTTTGCCAAAGCCAAGTTCACTAAGTTCTTTTCTTAGGTTTTCTTAGAGAAGTTTTGTAGTTACAGTTTACCTTATAGTTCTTATATTTAGTCTTTCAATGTGGTGAATTACATTAATTTTTAAAGTTAAACCTGCCTTGCATTTCTTGGCAAGGTAAACCCCATTTGGTTGTATTGTATTATTTTTATGCATTGTTGAGTATATAGGTGGAACTCTCAAGTGCACTTAAGTTTTTCTGAGAAGTTTCATGTCTTTGTTCACAAAAGATACGTTTGTTGTATTCTTGTAATCTTTGTGTAGTTTTGATGCTAAAGTAGTATTGGCCTCCAGTGGAATTACAGTGGATGCCCTCTTCAGTTTTCTGGAAGAGTGTGTGTAGAATTGACATTGTAACTTTTAAAAATATTTATTTTTTATTTTTTGGTACCTCGTGCTTGCCAGGCAGGCACTTGTGTCACTGAGCTAAACTCCCAGCCCTTCTTTAAACATTTAGAAATCACCACTGAAAGTATCGGGACCTGGAATTTTGTAGGAAGATTTTTAAATATAAATTCAGTTTCTTTGGATGTTGAACTATGTAGATTAGTTATTGCTTCTTGGATGAGCTTTTGTAATTTGTATATTTTGAGAATTTTGTCTGTTTTATCTTAGACTTATTGATGTAATATTGTACTTAGTATTTACTTGTCCTTTTACTAAAATCTGTAATGCTGTCGGCTCTCATTCTTGATACTGGTAATTTTGTCTATTCTCATTTGTTCCATTATCAGCCTGCCCTAAACTCTTGAAGCTGTTGATTTCATTGATTTTTCTTTATTTTTGTTTCCTACTTTTTTGATTCTTTTTTTAAAGAGGAAAAAAAAGCCTAGAAAAATCAAGACACAAACAAACCAAAAACAAACAAAATAAACTAAAGCAAAACAATAGCCGCAACCACAAAACAACAATAGCTCTATAGGTTTTCAAAACAAGATGATAGGAATTTAATGATGGTTGTTATTTTGCATATTTTGCATTTTGTTATCTTCAAAATAGTTGGTCAAGTTACCAGGCACAGAAACAGTAAAATGGAACAAAACATAGAATTTAAAAAACAAGACAGAAGGAAACCCCTACATTTGCTATATTGCATATTGTTATCCTCCAAATAGATGACCAAACTACCAACTTTAGGCCTGCAAAGTCAGTCAAGTAATTAAAAGCAAGCATTATTTTTTTACTTGAGTTGCTATCATCTCTGCCTGACTTCCCATTGTGTACTGGGGGGGGGGGGGGGGCGTGGTTGCTCTTTTTGTCTTCCAGCCTGCCGACTGGAAGGCATGGTTTGGCTTCTTGGTTGTCTTCACACTCCTGGTGGTGGCTTTTGGGGAGGAGTAGTTTGGTTTCTACTTCTTTGATTTCTTACCTTATTTTAATTATCTCTCTATTATGTTCACTGTGGGTTTAGCTGCTTTTTTTTTTTTATTTAATAGTTTGTTACAATTTAGATACACATAATGACCACATTCATCCTAGGGAATTTGTACTGATACATAAGGTATCTTCATTAATCCTTTTCTTATTCCCTTACTTTCCCTTCAATCCCTGTTTCCCTCCTTATTTGGGGAAGCTTTGTTTCCATTTTATCCTTCTTTTCACATTTTTTTCTTTGCCCTTCTTTCCTTTCCCTCTCCCTCTTCCCTAGGTCCCCTTCCCTTGTAAGCAATTTCTTCCTATTTCACAATATTTATTATATATTTTGTATACTTAAACTTTCAGTTTTCACATCAGAGAGACAATTTAATATTTATGCAAATGTGGCTGATATATTTCACTTAACAGTATGGTCTCAAGGTGTATTCATTTTCCTAGAAATAGCTCGTTTATTTTTCTTTATGGCTGAGTACTATTCTATTGTATAAAAAACCCCGCATCTTTACCTATTCATTCATTAGGACTGATACAAAGGTTTTGGCAGAAGAGTCTGGCCCCTTGCTCACATTTGGTTTACCTGCTTTTCATACTCAGGTTATTAATTTGAAATAGTCCTTCTTTGATAGGTAGTGAGTGCTGTAACTTGTATTCTGGATATACATTGTTTAAACTATGGACTCTTTAAGTGTGGACGTGTTTTCATTTTTCATATTTATACATCTAAGAGTGGCATTACATGGTAACTCCATGTTTAAACATTTGAAGAACTTCAAACTATTTTCCAAAGTGGCCACGCCATTGTAACATTCCTACCAGCAATACATGAAGGTTCTAGAGACTGGGACAAGGCCTGGGCAGGTTTCAGGCAGCTCATTCTACAGTCATTTTTGAGAACTGCAGGCTGGGAAGGAAGTGATGAGCTACCTTGGAGAGCACCCAGGGAACCATCTTGTACTTGCTCATACTCCTGTCTGATGTATTTATTCTTAGCTGGTGCATGAAATAGATATCCCACTGTGCTGTTGTGCTACATGTGCTTATTTTCATTTGTATCTGTTTTAGGAGTATATGTTTAGATTTCAGGGTTTTTTTGTTTTACCTCTTTGTAAATAAGGTTGTTCTGTCATTGGTTGTCTCAATCTGTGGAAGACTGAAGCAGAAGGATTGTGTAAGTCCAGAAGTTCAGGAGTTCTAAACTAGCGTGGACAACATAACAAAGTCCTGTCAAAACAAAAGCAAAAGCAAAAACAAAAACAAAAACAAGAATACGGTGGCAAGGGAAGGAGAAGATGCCTATGTGTATTGTGCATTATGGCTGTAACATCCATTTTAGATATATGAATTGCAAGGTTTTTCCTGTTCTGTGTGTTGTCTTACTACTTTATTGATGGTGTATTTTGAAAAATAAAAGTTTCAAATTTTGATGAGCTTCAGTCTTATGTATTCCTCCTCTTTTTATTGTTTTATGCTTCTGGTGATATATCTTAAGAATCTGTTGCTAAATTCAGGGTCACCAAGATTTCTGTATTTTCATCTAAGAGTTTCCACTGTCAGCTCTTAAAGTCAGATACATGCTGCTTTACATATGTTATGAGGTAGGGGTTCTGACTTGATGCTTGTGTATGTGGCTAGTTGACCCGTACGGCTTCACTACTCTTTACCCCTCTTTTGAAGAGTGAATTCTAGAAGCAATGGAGGTAAATGCAGGAACTATTTAGTGAGGGAAAGAAAGCTTCTTAGAGACAGAAGGGAACCTGAAAAGTGGGTCACCCAGGACTCCACTTCTTAGGGGAAGCTTTATAGAACAAAATCTCGAGGTGGATATAAGGGGGACAAAATTATGATCAAACAGTAAGATTACAGATATAGTCGCTCAGGTAGTATTGATCTAATGGGAAATCATGAGGAGGGTATAAGGTGGGACAAAACTGTGATCAACTAATTAGATTACAAATATAGTCATTCAGATAATATTGATCCAGTAGAGAAGCAAATTGTATAGCAAATGTGCATGGAAAAAACTAGAACCTCACTTGGAAGGGGTGGGTCAGGTACTCTTCCAGCCCCCACCCTCGGGTGATTGATGCCTATTTAGAATATCAATCATTGTTATCCCTAGGGAAAGTGTGTAGGTATTGTCATTTCATCTTTGTGCTGAAGTCTGGCCTTTAACAAATGTGCTTCCATCTACAGTTATAATGTATCTTCTGCATTGACTCCTTTGAGAGCCTACCCCTGTCTGACTGCCTGTAATATTTTTAACTAATTTAGCTGTCTATAATAAAGCCACCTGGCCTGGGCTTTTCCTCTTGAGTAGTTTTTTAAATTACTGACTCACTTTTTTTCATTTATTGGTTTGTTCTGATTATTTCTTCTGTGTTTTTGTCCATTTCATCTAAATTCTAATAATTTGTCCATGTCATCTAAATTGACTTAAATTGGTAGTATTTCTTTTATAATTGTTTTTGTCTTTTGGGAGATGTGATTTGGGGCAGCTCTGGAAGTGTAGTGGGAGAACCAGCGGGGTTCCTTCTTCTCTCAAACTCCAGCAATTGAGTCCATTGTTACTTTCAACAATTCCGAAGCCTGTAAATTTCTGTGTAAGCCAACCCTGTTAAATTGTGACTCATCTTGGGTAACTGGTTTATATGGTCAGAATTTAAGGGGCTCTTCAGCTGTGTCCTTCCTTAGTTATGAATCTCTTCCCAGTTGCTTTTCTCTACAGCTTTCACTGTTCTTGATAGCATCTTTGGTTTTAACTTTGTCATGCTTTTTTGTAAATGAAGTGATTTCCACTATTTTCATAGTTTTTTAAAAAAATAAGTTAATTTTGAAAAATTAAATTATGCCAAAAGTTTTAAATGTTTTTGTTTTTAAAATACTTTTCTCCAGTTTCACGGGGAAGCTAGTGAGTGAATCCTTTCATATTGGAAATTGATCTTTCTGACACTATTTAGTCTGGAGAGCAAGGATAAATTCCACGTTTCATATTTTAGGTGCTCCATATGTGCTGTGGTCGTCAGCACACATGTTAAACATATGGAAGGACAGTTAGTCTAGCATAGTGGTAAAGGTACCACTTAAAGGCCAGTCTGCTGGGTTCAAGTGCTGTCCTCTGAACCTGGCAGAAGCATGACATTTGAAAATCCACCTAATCTTCTAAACATATGAAAGTGGAATACGCCAGATTTCAGAGGGTGGATGTGAGGAAAGAATGGAGCAAGTCCTGAGGCAAGGCCCTTAGATCAGTGCTTGTGCCATTCTCAGTGTTGTCTGTACAGTGTTCTCAATAAATATTTTTGTTCACTAAAACATGGTGAATATCTTCAAAGATGAAGATCTAACACACAAGTCGAAGAAACATTCATTGTTTACAAGGTTTCAAGCATCTTACTGGGCAGAAACATCAAGACTTATAGCCCAGAGTTGAGGATGCACCTCAGCAGTGGAGCAGCTGGCTAGAATGCAGGAAGCCTGGAGCACAGCCAGACCAAACCATACACTTACATAAACAGTCATAGTTTGAGTTTTAAAGCCTCAAATACTGCAGTTGGAAATTTTTATTAGCCTTTTGGCCATTTCTCCCCAAAAATATCACTCAGACTTTTCATTTTCTATGACTTCAAGCTGCTTGTGGAAATCTAACAGTTCAGCTTCTGACTTCCGTCAGTAGGCTGTTTTGTTACCCTGGAACCTTAGATGTGAGTTATGATTTTTCTGATGTTGCTGTTAAAACCTTTGTATGTTTAAGCAAGGATGTATCTGCTTACCTGCTACTGAAAGCAGTGGTTTTGCCCCTCCTACCCGTGTCTGCTCTACCATGGTGTTGGTGCTGGGTCCACTGCTTCCCCAGCGTTTCAGGTGTCTTGTGATTTCTCACCCATGGAATTTTCTGCTTCCAGTTTTCCACTATAGTTTCACAAATTTTTTGGCCAGGCCTTTCACGTGGTCTAGGTTTAGAAAAAAAACCAGGAAGACTATAGTGTGTGCTCAGTCAGCTGGGAAACTCAACAGATAATGAGAAGTTATTATGTGAAATAAATTGGTTTTAGGGTTCAGAGTAGGTTTTAGTTTCACTACCCTTTGATTAAGGATTTCACTTCAATCTAACAGAAAAAAACCACTGGTGTTGCATTGGACAAGGCTTTCAAGAAAGGAGTTCCTTCATTTAGCACCAGACTCTGGAACAAAGGAACTCTAAATATATATGATGTGTTGAATGTCTACCAGCTCTTGGGGAGAAAATATGTTCTGTTTTCTTAGTGGGAATTTCAGGACCTCTTTTCTCAGCACTAGGACCTTCCTTACCACCTTTGTCATACTGAATTTTTTTCTAGGTAATGGAGATAGAAATTCTGCAACTATACTCCGTATTCGGTATTTAATATGCCTGATGCTGTGCCAGCGCCAAGGGGAGAGGTTAGCCTGCAGTGACTTATTGTTATGTTATGTTATTTGTTGTTATGTTGTTGTGAATTAATTATATTTAACATAGTCACACCCACTCGTATACATATTGTTTGTGGTTGCTTTTATTCTGCACATGTGGATTGAATTTGCACCTAAGATTATGTAGCCGAGTGGAAGATATTTTCCCTCGATCTTTGGGAAGCAGGAGGACTGAGCCTTCATTTTCCTGAGTGTGGTGGCTGCTTGGCATAGAGAAGAAATGGAGACGTAGACCAAGTGGTACATAGGTTAGATAGAGAGACAGAGTCTGTTGCCTAGAGAGAGTTTAGTTTAGCTTGGAGGTCATCAAGGTGTCTTCTTCCATAGACGCGCAAGGATGGAACTGATTTCCTTGCCCCTTACCAGCTCATTACTGGAAGGCCCTTAGCTTGGTTCCCACCACGTATGTACAGAACATCATCTAACAGCTTCCTCTTTGTCCTGAAATCTTTTTTCATATCCTTTCCCTCCAGTTATAAAACAAACAGAAGCCCAGTCCTGTGCCCTTCCTCCATCTCAGAGACAACCCTTCTGATGCTATTCATCATCCTTTGCTTTTCTGTGTCCTTTGCTGCATTGCATATTTGCCTCTGAGCAGCATCCAGTGTTGTTGGCTCTGTGGCTGCTGACAGGTATTGTCCACTGTGTTCTTCTGCCGTTGGCTTTCTGGTTCAGCAGTGTAGTTGTGACCATCCATTTCTCATTCCTCACATCTCATGGTGTCTGGCTATCTGCTGGTTATGCCACAGTTTATACCATATACCACAGTTAATAAATCATTTTCTTCTCAACAGACTCCCTGTTCCCAATTAAGCTCACCTTTGGTTTTTATTCTTTAAAAAACCCACTTTATTGAGGTGATAATTTATGTCCAGTAGCATGAAATTATGGAGTGTACAGTTCTGTGTTTTTCTCTGTAATTACCGAGCTGTTACCTAATGTTACAGTGCTCTTATCCTTCCCCAGAGTACCACTGTACCTTCCAGCAGTCACTTCTCTTCTCCCTTACCCTTCCTTCACTCTCAGCCTGAAGCAGTCATCAAAGTACTTTAGATTTATCTCTTCTAGACTTTTCCTATAAATGTGATTTTATAGTGTATTTTTTCTTGTGACTGGTTTCTTTCACTTGGCATAATATTTTGAGGTTCATCTATGATGCAGCATGTACATGATGGGCTTTAAATTGTTTGCAGTGTTTTTGTTATTGCTTTGTGTGTTTGGGGAACCGTTATTTTTAAAGTGAATTTTAATAACAAAAATTGGATCTCATGTTCTTAATTTTTTGTCACAGCCCTGGAAAAAAAATCACAAGGGTATTGTCATTTATAAAAATATAATCCAGTGCCTTAGAAGTGAGTACATACCTTTTACCTTTCCAAGAACTCACAGTATGGTTGGGCTAGAATGACAAATTAATTATAAAACTATAAAAATGCTACAAGAGAATGAGCAAAATTCTTAGCCAGTGCGGAGTGAAGAGGAGCAGTTAATATCTTGGCAGGCATGTACAAGGGTTGGGAAGTGAGTGACATTTGATCTGCTTAAACCCTGGAAACTTAGGAAAATTTCAGGAACTGAGTGTTAGTAGGGAAGAAGTCCTTCTGGAATGAGATTCGTTATAAAGGCCTTGAGAGGCGAGAGAGCGTTTGAAAAGAGCAGTGGACCTCCACACTGCTGTGGCCAAACGGAAGGCAAGGCCAGGCCCATTGGTCAGCACCCACCACTCTGGGAATCCCTAGAGGAGGGCAAGATTCAGCCACAGACACATGCGAATCAGAAAAGAAGCTTGGAGAGGGAGAAGGGCACTCTGGAAATGAGTCTACTAGTGAGGTGGCTCATAGGGACACTGGGACCTCTAAGGTGAGATGGGGTAATGTGATGGCAGTGGGAGTGGAAGGAGAACAAGACGATTTCTCAGATTCAATTGATAGGACTTTGATCATTATGTTTGGCAAATATGTAGCAATAAAAAAATTGACAGGACTTACTGATGTGGCTGGTGAAGGAAATAAATTCTAAAATGGTTCCAATGATCTGTCACTTGGACAATTGAATTTGAGAATTTAATAAAAAATCTCCCCTGTTGTCAAAATTAACGTGTTAGGAGCTGTTTACTTTCTACAGATAAAATAAGTTTCATTTTGCTTTAAGGAATAAAAATGAAAGTGTTTCAATAAGCTATTTGAAGTGGTTTATCTCCAGAAATGAATCAGGTTCATATTGAGTCTAGAATCTGTCATTTTTAGACCTGAACAATTAAATTATTATTATCACTTCCTCATAGCCAAAAGAATGCAATGGTGTAAAGGTTCCAGTTGATGCCAGTAAACCTAACCCAAATGATGTGGAGTTTGATAATCTGTATTTGGATATGAATGGGATCATCCATCCTTGTACTCATCCTGAAGATAAGTATGTAACTTGTTTCTGTCACTGCTAACACAAGTCACAGGTGAAGTACTATAGTATACTACATTGTTTGCTTGTCATTATAGGCCAGCACCAAAAAATGAAGATGAAATGATGGTTGCAATTTTTGAGTACATTGACAGACTTTTCAATATTGTAAGACCAAGACGCCTTCTCTACATGGCAATAGATGGAGTGGTAAGTACTAAAATAATTCACAGAGCTTCTGCTTTTATTTTTGTTGTGTTTTCAGTGTCTAGAGTGAAAGTCAGCTAAATAGTGAAAAAATGTCAGCTGTTAAGAATTTGAGAAACAAAGTCGCATGCTTTAGTTCATTCACTATTTAATACTTATTTTCTGCCAGGTACTGTGAAATGCTAGGAATATTGGTGAATGGCCTTACTTTGGAAGGGTCACCCTCAAAGGAGGGTAGCACAGATATACGAGTGAGTTTAGGTCCTAGAAGTACTCAACAATGCTTGTAGGTGTTGAGGGGAGAGGAGGCAGGGCTACTTAGGAGATAGAGAAGGTCTCGCGTTTCTTAAAGGACGAAACACAGTTGGAGATTTGTGGGCAGTAGTGTGGGATGAATGGGACCGGTGTGGGGAGGAAGGAGGGGATCCCAGATTGTCAGAAGTGAGAGGTAAGCATGCTGTCTGTGCTTTTGAGCACACTAATACAGCTGGGGTAACTGCAGTTGTTTTGTGTTGAAAAAGAAAGTAGAACAATTTACATGCCAAATTCAGAAGTATCCTGTTGGCATTGAGTAATGTTCAAAATGATTTAAGAGGAGACTATTTTATAGATGTGTGATAATTATAACAAGCAGCTTATGTTATAAATTACCACTTAAACTATATATCAGGTATAAGAAGAATAAGTCATAGCCCTAAATGTATTATGAATAGGCAAGTAGATTTTCTTCAAGATGTTGTACAGCTTAGTGGTCAGTGGAATGATTTTGAAAGTTCAGAGTACTTTGAGTCCAAGATTAGCTTTTCTGTGCAAATGCTTTTACTCAGTGAAAAATCTTAGCTGTCTACTAACTTGTAGTTACAGTGGAATAAAGATAAAGAGAATAGGAATTTGTCTTGTGAAGAGCATGTTCAGTTCGCATTCATCTGTATTTCATGAAGAAAATCTTTAAGTTGGCTCCATTTGCCCATACATGTACATGCCCACAGTTTTTTTTGTCTTTCTGAGACAGGGTCTGGCTATGCGGTTCAGGCTGGCCTTGAGCTCACTTTGTAGCCCAGGCTGGTCTTGAACTCGCAACGATCCTTCTGCCTCAGCCTCCTGAGTGCTGAGATTACAGGCGTGAGCCACCATGCCCGGCCATGTTCACATTTTTGTTAAACTCTAAATTCAGACACTTGAACTTGATGTTTGAGAGTGCTGCATTAGAAGGTCTCAGTTTACAGGAAAAGTATTTGTTTAAAGAACATTAGATAACTTATCATTTAGGCATTGATAGGATATTCTAGAATTCTTCACTGCCCAGAACCTGTAAGATTCCAAAATCCTGCAGTCCAGTTCACTTCATTCAGGCCCATCCAGTGATTTAAATTGTTCTTGGTGGGCTGGGGATATAGCTCGGTATGCTTGCCAAGCAGGTGCTTAGGCCCTGGGTTCCATGCCCTGCACTGAGGGGAAATACATAGAGTTACAGTGGTTTAAAAGTACTTTGAGTTGCCCAGGTATGGAGGCACATGTATATAATCTCAGCACTCGGGAGGTGGAGGCAGGAGGAGTGTTGTGAGTCGGAGGCCAGCCTGGAATACATAGCAAGACCCTGTCAGCAAAAAAGAAAAAAGTACTTTGGGTTAAAACAGTTTCCTTTCTAACTGCTGTGCCTTGTCGAAAAGACAGAGTGATAACTCTGAGCCTGATTGTAGGAAATGGGAAGGAAAAGTGCATTCAAGTCCTGCAGGGCAAAAGGAAGCTGTTTTCTGCTGCCTTTGGGGGCCGCTGTGAATGTGATTTAGAGACTCCTTCCTTTAGTCATGGACGTAGAGACCTTGCTGTGGCAGTGACAGCCCAGATACTGGCTGGATGGTGGGGTAAAGCGAGCTATGTTTGCTGGGTGCCTGGAGATGCTCTGGGACAGGGGAGCTGGCCTCATGTTGTGGCTCAAGTGTGAACTCCTGTGCTTTCAGAGGATACTTGTGTCCATTTTTCCTGTCATTTGCTTGCCTGGCTGAGCTGATTGTAAGGATCTTGGCTCTAATTTAAGTTCTCAGAATTTGTCTGTCATGAAAAGATACTAGGCACATTACTTGTCTTTCTATTGTAGTGTACTAAATATGATTGAAAATAATGTATAGTATTTGTGAATATTTTGAATCATTTTGTGTGAGTGTGAAATGCATGTTTGCAGGCACCACGTGCTAAAATGAACCAGCAGCGGTCGAGGAGGTTTCGAGCATCAAAGGAAGGAATGGAAGCGGCGGTTGAGAAGCAGCGAGTCAGGGAGGAGATCCTGGCAAAAGGTAGAGGGTACTAAGACTGAAGATGGAGTTCTGACTTTTCACCTTTGTCCCCACAGCATTGGGAGTCAGTCCTAGTGAACATATAGTGAGGCCAGAGCCACAGGGGCAGGTCTGGGCGCAGGCCTAAGAAGAGTCAGGATGGATGGCACAGGACTAATTATGCTGTGGAGCTGCAAACACGATGCCATAGACCAGGATCATAACACACTTTATCAGTTTGCAGGAAATATACGAGTACATAGTGACGTTAGCCACAGCTGAAAACTAAGACTCTAAACCTATTTGCATTTATGACAGTGTTTTTTATTGTAAGTTTTCTTTTTTAAAGATGTTATGAATATATTTGTTTGCCTAACGGCTCATCAGTAATGCAGAGCAAAAATTGGTGTTTTTATGTAGTTAGCTCATTTTCTTATTCTAAATTGTATTAAATTCAGCATTTTAATTTCATTTTTCATGGTACTTTCACATTTTAAGAACTGTCCTCAAAACTAAAACCATTTGAAACAACCATGTGTGTTTTCAATTCAGAGGGAACTTCCTAATTTTTATGTTTATATCTAATGTATTTTATTTATATTATTTGATAGTCTTGTTAAAGTTTACAGTAAATTTGAAGAGAAATCATACTTTCTTCTACAAAAAGGAGACATTGTAGTTTTTGTATTTGAATTTTTTATTACCTCACAGTTTATGGGGAAAATAAAACATTGTCTCTTTTTTCTAGGTGGCTATCTTCCTCCAGAAGAAATAAAAGAAAGGTTTGACAGCAACTGTATTACACCGGTAAGTAGTCTTATACTTTGCTAGCTATTGCTAACTCTTAAATGATAGGTTAATTTATTTTCTTCTATCATTTTAGGGAACTGAGTTCATGGATAATCTTGCTAAATGTCTTCGCTATTACATTGCTGATCGTTTAAATAATGACCCTGGGTGGAAAAATTTGACAGTAAGTTTCACATTTTGGTACTTTAAAAAGATTAGAGTGATCATTTGAGTCTACATTTTGGTATGACTGATATTATGTGTGTCTTCCACCCCCAAACCCCCTATAAAATGCTAGTTGACTGTCAGGGAAAAGAGAAGCTTCCAGAGTTAATGGAAATGAGATGCTTTGCTTGGTTAGGTTTTAGATATCTAAATTTCTTCTCAGTGCCAATTTTGCTCTCTTACAATCACTGTGAAACTATAAAATGGGATTCATAATTCTTAAAATACATAAGAATGTAGTTTTAAAGTAGAAATTCCTGTAGGTAGATATCAAAGTACAGCAAGATTAAAGTTGTAAGATTGCTTTTAAAAAATGACTGTTGTCATAAAAGTGTAAGTAAAACGTAAATGAACTTAATAAACTTCAGATTTTTTGTGTTTTATTTCATTTAGACACAGTAAATTATATTTAAGCATTGTTTTCCACTGATTATTTTGTCTGATGGGCACATTTCATTCTCTTCTATTCCACGTGGTAAGTTAATCAATGAAGTGGTTTTGGTACTTATGACACATATATTATGCAGAAAAATTTCCAACCAATCACAGTGTCATAATAAAGTTACTGAAGTTCATTTTAAGAGTCTGTTCTCTTGATTTTTGTGCTGATAGAAAACTGGGGATGAACTGAAATTGTTGCTTTTTTAAAATAGGTTATTTTATCTGATGCTAGCGCTCCTGGTGAAGGAGAACATAAAATCATGGATTACATTAGAAGACAAAGAGGTAAAACTCATAACTATGTGATAATACAGTATGTTCAATGTAAAGACAGTAAATCAGGGTGTGGATGTAGCTCAGTAGTAGAGCACTTGTCTGGCATGTGACAGACCTTGAGTTCAATCCCCAGTATTACAAAAAACTGAACTCAAAGCATTGGCTAGAAAATATTTGGTAAGATGATAATTTTGCAGTGTACGATATATTTATATAATACAAACTTTTTTTCCACTTCAGCACAGCCTAACCATGACCCAAATACTCACCATTGTTTATGTGGAGCAGATGGTAAGTTTCTTCTTTCAGATTTGTTTTTCTTGGGTAAAGGTAGCACATTGGTGGACTGGTGTCTAGTAATGGATTATTCAGGGGCTACCTGGAAATTCTGAAATGCCTCATTTGTTTTAAGTTAGAAAACTGTTCCTGAGTTGCTGAGTGATCACCTGTGTTAATATTTTCCAATCTTTGGATATAGCTACATTAATTTTATTTATTTATTTATTTGGTGCTGGGAATCTAACTCAGGACCTTGTGCTTGCCAGGCAGGCGGTTTGCAAATGAGCAGTATCCCCGGCACACTTGCTTTTATAGTGTAGAGATTCCCGCATGTGTATACCTGAGTGTGTGTCCCAGGTGTGCATATCTGGAGGACATCTTGCTGAGGAGGGCAAGGGGACTTTGGGCTTTTGACTTTGCTACCTGCTGTGGCTCACTGAGGCTTTTTTCCCTCTGGTGTCCTGCAGTGCTTTGGCTATGGGAAGGCCCCTCTAAAGCATTCATCATTTCATGTTTTCCTTATTGGTAGCTGATCTCATTATGCTTGGCCTTGCTACACATGAACCCAACTTTACCATTATTAGAGAAGAATTCAAACCAAACAAACCCAAACCATGTGGTCTTTGTAACCAGTTTGGACATGAGGTCAAGGATTGTGAAGGTTTGCCAAGAGAAAAGAAGGGAAAGGTAAGAACTTTGGGGTGTTAACTGCCTTATTTGGAAAAGAAAAATTATTACCATGCTGAATATACATAATATGAAATAATTCAAACTGCCTCATTTTTAAAATGTTACCCTCATAGAGAGATATTAGAAATATTTTGCATTCAAAAACATGCATGCATATATTCATTCTACTTCACATTTTCCCATTGTAACCCACATGTACATGAGTTAAATTCTCGAAGATAATATTGACCACTGCATGTGGTTTATTCAAATAATTACTCTTCTTCAAGGAACTGCAAATCTTACCTATTTAATTTCATCATAGTTTTAAGTTACTGTTTTTGTATCTTTTGGGTTGATGTGAATCCAGTATCCTTTAGGGGGGTTTCTATTTTAAGGATAAGGTTCAAGGGAAAAAGGTTTAAAAAGCAAGTAAGGAATACAGTATGCTGTATGATTTCAGATACATGATAAAATAAAGGCTGAGTGTATGTAGATATGCATATATTCACAGAAGGGAAGAGGCTTATGCCTCAAAATATTAATATTGGTTTGCTGTGAGTCAAGAGTTAACAAGCTATAGTTTTCTCCATTTGGCCAGTGTTAAGAATGGTTTTCATATTTTTAAAGGTTGTAAATACAGTGAAACATGAAAGAATATGCAGTAGAGACTGTTGATGTCCTCTAAAAGCTATTTACTGCTTGGCCCTTTACAGAAAACTGTTGCTGACCCCTGGTCTAGGTGTGATTGGGTTTATGGGTAATTTTTGTTTTAAAATGGGTTGGTGATTGATTTTTAAAAATTTAATACTTGTCATAATAGAATGGATCTTGTTAGAAAAGCATTAAACTTTGCTTGTCTAGAAAAAAATCACAGAACTTCAAATAGACATTTTTAACCCCCACTCCCATTCTTGCAGCATGATGAGCTTGCGGACAGTCTTCCGTGTGCAGAGGGAGAGTTCATCTTCCTTCGGCTGAATGTCCTGCGCGAGGTGTGTATAAATCTGTACTGGAACTGGCTCTCCTGAAGCAGTGCCTTTGGATGGCTCTGGATGGCAGTATTCCTTTTTTGTTGTAGTATTTGGAAAGAGAGCTCACCATGGCCAGCCTGCCGTTCACATTCGATGTTGAGAGGAGCATTGACGACTGGGTCTTCATGTGCTTCTTTGTGGGAAATGACTTCCTTCCTCACTTGCCATCCTTAGAGATTAGGTATGTGTGTGCGTGCTTTCCCAGCTTTGTTAGCCTTCTTTACCTCATGGCATTTGTTGGTCCTAATGCACAGTGTTTGTCTTCTGCTGACAGGGAAGGTGCCATTGACCGTTTGGTTAACATATATAAAAATGTGGTGCACAAGACTGGGGTAAGTTCACTCTTGTATAATTTCAAGTTAGAAGTTTTTGCTTTTCTAAGAAGGTCATTTTACGTGTATTTTATCACTTACAGGGTTACCTTACAGAAAGTGGTTATGTCAATCTGCAAAGAGTACAGATGATCATGTTAGCAGTTGGTGAAGTTGAGGATAGCATTTTTAAAAAGAGAAAGGATGATGAGGTAAAGTGTTTCTATTGCAGTAGCTAAAATTGCTCCTGTCTCTAATGGGCTGTGATGATCCTCTGATTGTACTTTTAACCTCTGTCAGTGTGTTGTTATAACCTTGTAGAATATCAACACCAATATAATCCTGAGTGATCAGTGCTTTGATTGTTTTATTTATAAAGGCTTTGATGCTTGCTATGGAAACTATGTATTGCTTACTGTTTGAGTTGTATTGTGATTTTTCTCCTGTCTTCCCAATCTTAAATAGGGATATAAATACAAACATCTGTCTAACCACTATGAAGTGAGGCTGTGAAGTGAGGGTTGCAAGCCTAGAATGATGCTATCACTGAGCTAGTGGTTGCTGTGTTGGAAGTTGATTTTGTGTGATGATTAAGTCCTTGGGGCAAAAGCCCAGGTGTCCAGCTGGGGCAGTTATAGGGCTGGCAGGCACTAAGGGCAGAGCAAACCTGGGGAGGGACAGAGTAGAATTGAATTTCATTTTGGAGATGTTGACTTTGCGGAACTGTATGTACCTAAGAGGAGAAATGTCTTGAAAAGAGCTTTGAAGCTGCGCATAGTAGCACACAAGAGGATCACCATGAGTTCTAGGCCAGCCTGGGCTACCTAGTGAGGTCAAGACCAGTCTGAACTATATAGTGAGAGCCTGTCTCACTATATAGAGAGAGATGAGGATCTTTAGCTGATGTAAGGTTCTTGAAGCCATGAGTGAGAACTTGAATTCCTTGAGAACTTTATCTAGAGTGAAATGGCTTCCAACAGAAGCCTGGGGAAGTCTGGACATTTAAGGATAAGGAGGATCCAGTTCTGGAGAGGTAGGAAGGAAATCCCTGAGGAGATAAGCAGCCATCCCAGTGAGATGGTTGGGCACTGAGCCTGCGCCCCGGCGGGAGACCGCAAGGAGCTGCTGGTAGTAGGGGGCAGCAGCCTAGGCACAGTAGGGTGGAATGGGATTGTCTGGGAGGGGGGAAGGGAGGCCAGTTGTGGGCCAAGTGAGCAGATAGTAATTCTTAAGAGTGAAGGAAATTCTTTCACTGAGTCCAAATAGCAGGATAGTAGTGCTACACTGCCTCTCGTCTCCTAACAGATTAAAAACATATCTTGGGCTGGGGATTTAGCTTAGGGGCATAAGTCTGTCTGGTAGGCGCTAAGTCATGTACCAAGGTACCAAAAAACAAAACAAAACAAAACTGTCTCATCAACTCTAATGAGATTCCTGTTTTCCTCAGCTTTGTACATGATAGCTTTAGGTTTTGAATTTTGGGCATCATTTTATGTAATGCAGTGTGTGTACTATAAACATTTTTTCTAAAGCCTTTCATGCTTGGCAATGGGCTTCTGGGATAGCAAGTTCTATTAGTGAGAAGTTGGCATTATGGGGGAAGTATGGGTTTTGATGTGTTCTGTGGTGCTTCAGAGTTACTAATATGGTTTCCAGCTGAGCTTTCAGATGAGTATTTTAAAGCTTTAGGTCCTTTTTGGTGACCCTGGAGTCAAATAGTGTCCTTAGCATGATCGGGCATCAGGGGAATCAGAAACTCAGTGTGAGAGTTTCTGGATATCTCCTTCTCTCTGGCATGTGTAACCATGGTTTTTGACTGATTTTCAAAGGAGGATAATGCACAAAAAGATTAAAGGACAGTGAGGTCCACCCTGACTTGTCTGATCATCAGTGCTTAGTGATCAGTGCTTAGCAAAATGCATGGCAGGAAAGAAACAGATCAATATTTATTACTAAAATTGAATAATTAACCAGAAACATGATGCTTTTTATTTTTGAACTTTGTTTTTTGTTTGTTTGTTACCAGGGAGGATCAAACTCATGATCTTCTGCTTGCCAGGCAGGTGCCTATACATCTGAGCTAAAGGCCCCCCCCCCCTTTTTTTTTGTCTTTTTCATTTTTATCGGTACTGGGGATCGAACTCACGACCGCCTGCTTTCAAGGCAGGTACTTATGCCGCTGAGCTAAATCCCCAGCCCCTCCTGCCCCTATTTTTGAACTTCGATGGTTGCCTTTTATCATACAACTGTTGTTCATTGATTCGGTGAATGTTAAGTGTTCACCATGTACCAGTGTGCCGAGTTATAGTTGTACAGCAATAAAGAAACAAAAAATGGACAAAAGTTCCTGCCTTCATGAATCTTACCTTCTCCTGGACAGTAACCACAGCGTGATGGGATCGTGTCCTGTGTTAGAGAGTGTAAGTGCTGTGAAGGACGCTCTGGTTGGAGAAAGGAAGGGGTCTGGAGATCGGGGTCTGGAGAGGGCCTGCCTCCCTGACAACTGCTCTGCTGGGGAGAGGGCGAGCTGGGCCATGTTTGAGGGAAGATATCTCAGACAGGGAAGCCGCAGGCCCTGTGGCCAGAGCACAGCCAAGGTGTCCACAGCACAGCACGGAGCAGTGTGGCAGTGAAGTCCTCGGGATGAGGTCAGATGGAGAGTCAAACCTGGTATGGCTATCAGCTCTCATTCTGCTTCAGGGAAGAGTTTTGAATAAAAAAGTGACAAGATCTAACCCATATTAAAAAACGTCACCACAGCTGCCACATCGAGGCTAACTGTACGGTAGAGACAGAAGCCGTGAGCCCCAGGTGAGGAGGTTTATTGCATAATCCAAGAAAACCCAGGCAGTGGAGTAGAAAGGGCGCTGTATTCTGAAGATGTTTGGAACATAGACCTGTTGGGTTCAGTGCATAGCGCGAGAGGGACCAGGATGGGCTCCAGGGCATTTTGTCTGAGAAGCCTTCCTGAGAAAACAGCCATGGGGATTCTGTATTGGACAGTTTTGAGATACCTAGTGGGAGATGTTGAGTGGGGACAGGTCCTGGTTAGAGTTTTCAGCAGCTGGTGATGCTCAAAGCCAGGAGGCCACTTCACTCCTGAGAGTGAAGTATTGAGTGAAGGCCTGGGGCAGGAGTGGAGGAGGAGAAAACCAGGTGAGCATGATGTGTTGTAAGCCCAAGTGAAGCACGTGATTGGAGTAGAAAGAGTCATGGAGTACTGGATAGTGACAAATAGACTGCACATTCTACAGACCAGTACTAGCTAAGGAGAAGTTTTGTGGGTGACGGAAGCAAAAGCTTGATGAAGTCAGTGGTTTCCGTATTACAGGAGGTTTCAGGTAGTCAGTTGTCTGGACTCCATGGCAGGAAACAACTTCGTGGTCCAGTATCCACTCTCCTGGCAGAAGCACTAACTTCACATCTCATTAAGGTGCACATTTAGTTGGCAGGAGTGACTTGGCAGTGTTAGGAAGTTGAGCTACATAGGGTGGTCGTCAGTACAGTACAGCTGGCTCCCTTTTTGAGGCCACAGCACATTTCAGTGCCTTCCTTTTAAGGGAATGGTTAGCATGGCACAGGAGACCTTTGAATGGCTCACAGTTAGTGGGGACCAGGATCAACCCCAAATCCTGTCATCTGAAGCCATAGCTACACTTTGCAAATGAGTGGCAAGAAGCTGGAATGTATTGGGCCATTTCCTGTGAGTCAAACTGGCCCACAGTAAGCAGCACACACATCGGATTTCCTTCTTTCTCTGATTGGATTGACTTTTCAGAATCTAGTGGTTAGTAGAATCCTGGTTCTTTTTCTCTATTGTGGGTTCATGCTACAGAGTTAGGCACTGTCATGCCCTTAACAATGTATCAGAGTCTCTACTTAATTGTCTTACAGGTTCTATAAAACGGAATATCGTCTTTATTATCTATATTCCCCTAAAACTTGAGAATTGTCTTCTTTTTTGTTCGTATCTTCTCTGTATTGACAGCCTATACAGTCCAGGGTAAAACATGGATCTTTCCTGATTGTTGCATTTGCCTGAAATATTAAAACTATCTAAGAAAGACGAAGGAGGACAATTTAATTGTATCTTATATCTAAATTCAGTCTTTTTATCGATGTAGAGTTCTCATAAGCAGCAGTTTGAATACATGGTCCCTTGCTTGGCTTAATCATGAACCTGGATTGTTGAGGTCTTCATTTAAAACTTAAATGATCTGCCAAGTCGTTCCTGGTAATGTTTAACTCTGATATTTTTGTGTAATTATTTGACAGAATATGTGGATTTTATACTTTTAGGACAGTTTTAGAAGACGGCAGAAAGAAAAAAGAAAGAGAATGAAGGTGAGTTAATGAGATTGGCAATAGATTATTTTGTGAGGAAGATTTTCATAAAGTAATTTTATTTCCTATTCAGTAGGAATTGGTCAGACATATGTCCAGCTAGCTGCTTTTTTGCCTGGAGAAAGCATACTTGGGGCCAACTTTTAAAGGAACCTTTTCTGAGCTCTAAGTCAGGGTTCATACTTGATGGGTGGGAGGTGGGAGGTGACCGGCACTTAGGTGTTTGCAAGGTTTACAACACTGTAGTATTGTTTTTTATAATAAAGTCTGATAGTTTTACTACACTCAGGAGAACCTGACACTCTAAACTGACATCACCACTGCCTCTTTAACTTGCTCAGAATCATACTGTGATCTGGGCCAGTTTTGGGGATCCCTTCTGGCCTCCACTGTCCTCCAGATACACCTTACCCCTCAGGCTCAGTGTTGCCTTCCTTTCTGTGTTCCTCATGGGCGCCTGTCTTTCCCATGCTTACAGTTGCCTTCCCCACAGGTATTTAGCTTCTGTAGTTCTTGTTTTTCTTATCTTTACAATTAGATTTTCAAACTCATGGGATGGGTCTGTCTTTTACTGTGTTTTATTAGAATTGAGCAATTTCAGCAAACAGGAAGGGAGGAAAATTGAATTGTTTCTTGTTCTATGTAGCTTCAAAAGGTAGGGGCATATTTGATTTACATATTACAACTTTATTTCAGTCGGTATCTGCAGTATCAGTCAGCCATGACCATCACCTATTACAGCTACACTTAATGGCCCCAATTAATTGGAAATAGTTAAATCCTAGCAAAGTAAAGGATAGATAAAAATTATACAGTATTTCCTGAGTGCAAGTCTTACTTTCATTGTTATATTATTTTCTTTGCTTGAAATTGTCTTGTGAATAGTTTCTAAAATTATAAACAAACTCTGCATTATCATAGTGAGACTTAAATGAGTGCGGGTACACAGCCTGTTTTTCATGTGCAGTATATTTTATGTAATTTTAGGGTGATGTTAAGTATTACAGGGTGCTATTTACAAGGTATATGTGAGTAACCATCTAGTCCAAGTACAGACAATCACTGGGAGTATATTTGTGATATTGATGGAAATCCGTTGGGTCTTTTGGTGAGTTTACTATAGTAATTAACTTATATTAAGGACTTTGTTCCACTGTCCTCTTTTCTTGCTGTCGCCTTTGTTATTGTAATTTAATTTTAATTTCTACATTTATTTCCCTTTATGTTAAGAGAGATCAACCAGCTTTCACTCCTAGTGGAATATTAACCCCTCATGCCTTGGGGTCAAGAAACTCACCAGGTTCCCAAGTAGCCAGTAACCCAAGACAGGCAGCCTATGAAATGCGGATGCAGACCAACTCTGTAAGTGGCTTACCTTTATGTGGCACTGACGCGTGAGTGGTTTCCTCCTGGGATTGTATGCATGTGAATTCTATCACTCAGTTAGATAGCTGGTCTCCTTTCTGAGGTGTTTGTAACTCCCTGAGTCCATCTGCATCATTACAAATCCCCTGAATGATGGAAAGAGTATGTAGAGAACCAACAGCTGTGCACAAGAAAAGCTGAGGGGTCACAACTGGGTCCCCTGCCTTCAGGACCTAGGTATAGGTAAGTGGTGCTAGTGGCGAGACTCTAGATCCAGACGTCTGACTTTGGGGTGAGAGGGACTGGCACGGTTTGCTCCCTTACTTCCTCTTTCCTCCTAGGGGTCAGTTAGGGGCATTCTGTTAAAAGTATTTTTTTTTTTTTTTTGTCTTTTTTTATCGGTACCGGGGATCGAACTCATGACTGCCTGCTTGCAAGGCAGGCGCTTATGCCACTGAGCTGAATCCTCAGCCCCGTTAAAAGTATTCTTTAAGCTACCAAAAACTGGTGCTCTTCCCTGCCTAATCACTCACCAGAGAGACATGGGACAGCTGTGAATAAATATTTTAAGGTACTCCTCTATGCAAACTGTGTTGCTTCCTATTTATAAACTAGAGAACCGAGTGGATTTGACTGGTGGTATCCCTGCTTGTTTGAACTTTGTAATCCAAACTGGAAAAGCAATTCAGACAACCCAGCAGATCTGTTCTGTGTCCACCAGCTTCCTGTTCTGGTGGCAACATCCTTGAGCTCAAGAGCAGGGTGAAGAACAGACCAAACTAAGAGTAGAGAAGGAGAGATACTACGGGAGATCTAGACTGGATGTACATCTCTGCTGTGGTCTGTCCAGAGAACTTGCACACACATGGGTATTGACGTCTCATCGCTCTAATGATTTTCGTATTGATGCTAATATCCCTTATTTGAGAGCAACTCTGTGTGGAGTTTTTGTCACATCAGAAGACCAATTCAGTTTGTATTTACATCAGTTCACACCTAGTGGTATTAGGAACTTAGATTCAGAATTTGAAAGGTGACATTTTGCATCTCTTGAGAATGTCAACTGGAGTTTTTATTATTTTTTATTCTTTCATCTCCCTAACAGAGTAGAGTGTGGAGGCTCAGGGATTGGAGTGCACAGAGATACCTGAGTAGGACATAAAAAGCTGGAATCTTGTCATTTAAGACTACAGTCCCCATAGAACAAAGCTGAGAAAGACTGGTATTCTCAAGTGTCCTGTTGATGATAGAATGCTGCTTTCTCAAGGGAGGAAGATAAGTTTAAACTTTGCCAGCTGTGATTGCTTTGAGAAAGATTTCAATATTAAGGTTCCATAAAACCAGGCTGTTGATCAATACTGTCTTCCATGGGAGTAGGAGTGGAGAGATTGGTAATTATTGGATCCCATTGTGACCTCTCTTGACATAATTGTTTCTATAGAGGGAGATACAGAGTTGGAATCTTTGAATAGTGGGATTTTCTCTTTTAGAATGTTTTGAGCTTAAGGAAATCTTGAAGTCAAATTGTCAGCTCATTTAGAAAAGTGTTTAAAGTTAGGAGTTTTTGTTATTTTATTTATTCTAAGCTGTTGAGGTTGTTAGTCTGAAGTACGTGTGTATTGATGGCCAACAATATTGTTTCATCACTTGGCTCCTCTTTCTTGATAATGTGTGGTTTTAAATTTTACATTCAGAATTATGGTTTTATTACATTTGAGGCCATCTTCTTAGAATTTGAACACAAAGATGGCATTTTTAAAACAGATCATTTCAGTGGCTGTGTGAATATGGTATCCCTAGAGTAGAATACATTGATTTGTAGAGGCAGGACAGCAGAGATTTAGTGTTAATTAATGAACAGCTTTTTCCACCCTGAAAAGTATTATTTTTGTTAGTTAAAGTTGAAGATTATATCTAGTTGGTTAAAAGTTAGTTTGAGAAAGTTCACTACTTACACAATTTATTTGTACTTAGAAATTGATAGGAATGTTACTTTGTAATTTTAATCCAAATGCATGAGTGTAAGGTTAAAAAGTAATAGTTTTGATTCCCTGAACATGTGCCAGGGGAGCAGTAACCTTTCACACACGTTTCATTTAGTCCTTGCATTAAGCTGTAAAGAGGCAGAGCTTCCTGACCCCTGTTTTAAGGTGAGCTCACAGAGACGGGGAGAACATGGCGGACAGAGACGGGGAGAACATGGCGGACAGACAACAGCAACTACTGAACGCTCTCTAAAGGCTCGGCTCAGAGGCCAGGAATGACGCGGACTAAGGAGATACGAACCAGTAGAGATATGCTCTGCTGACTCAGGAACGAACTGGGCTGAGAGAATCCAACTTGGAATACAGTCCTGGCGCTAAAATAGGAACAGAAAAATCTCGGTGTGGAGGCTCGACTCCACGCCATTGGAAACCGCGGTTTGGATTTCCCGCCGCCCGGCGGCCGGCGCCTCCACAGCGGCTCGGCAAGGAGAGACACGCAGAGGCTTGGGAACGGGAGTCTGCGAACGGAGTCGGAAACGCGACGGACAGGGAGGAAGGCTGACTGGTGGCGAGGTGAGCGAGGAACTGACTCCCTACCGCAGGTTGACTCCAGCAGAGGTTTTTCTGGGCGCGGGCAGTCCTGTAAGAGCAGGGCGCGGTGGCAACTGCAGCCGCACGTTTCCCTCTCGGACGGGATTGGTGAAAGGTGCCTGACCGGAGGGACGCTGCTGGCGGACTCCCTAGGCTGGCCTAACCCAGATCCCAGAGCCTGACGGTGGCCCGGAGGAGCGACCGACTCCCGCGTAGGCTGCCTCCTCTGCAACTCCCTGGGGCGCAGCGGTGAGCGGGAACAACTAGCCAGCGCAATTTGATCAAGCTGTGGCTGACAGGCAGGGAAGCCGGGCCTCCTGTGTAAGATTACATTTTATAAGGAACAGAAAATATGGGGAAGGGAAGCAACAAAAAAGGCTCCTCGACCCCCAATCCTGAGAATCAGGCAGTGGACACTGCACCAATATACATTAAGCGCCATTTAGAGAGCCTCATAGACCAATTCAGGAATGAAGTTATCAATGACCTGAAGCTAGAAGTATGCAGAATAGTTAGAGAAATGCTAAGCACCACCTAGGAAAAAGCAGATGGTGGAATGGAAGAACAGAAAAAGAGGGGAGAATTGCTTGATGGAGAAAACAGAGAAAGCATTGAGTATGTGAAGCAGGTGCAAAGGGACTATCAAGAAATTAAGAAGTCTACCCAAGACTGGCATAACAGCTTGAAAGAAACTAAGGACAGACTATCTGAATTGGAGGGCAGACTTGAAACATGGGAGAATGAAATGAAAAACTTCTTAAAAATAACAAAGAAACACACAGCAATAATACAAAGACAAGAAGATGATAAGAGGAGCCATAACTTAAGGATTAAGAACATAAAAGAAGAAGTAGGGACACAAACAAGTGAACTACAAAAGCTACTCACAGAAATAATCCAGGAGAATTTTCCTAATTTAGCAAAAGGTAAAGATACTCCAATGTATGAGGCATACAGGACCCCAGCTACCTACAACCCTAACAGAGAAACACCCAGGCATATAATAATAAAAATTCCAGAAATTCAATACAAGAACAGAATATTAAAAGCTGTAAGAGACAAGAAACAGATCACTTACAAGGGAAGACCCATCAGAATTACAGCAGATTTCTCTTCACAAACCATCAAATCACGAAGAGCATGGGGAGAAATAATTCAAGCTTTGAAAGATAATAATCTCCAGCCAAGATTGAGATATCCTGCACAACTGTCCCTGGAAATTGATGGAAAAACGAGGTGCTTCCAGGATAAAGAGGAACTGGGGGAATTTGCAACCACCAATTCAACCCTACAGAAAGTATTGCAGGATATTCTAAAAAAAGAAAAATACAAAGAACCCAGAAATAGGGGCGGGGAGGCCACAACGAATGGAGCAGAGAACAAAATGAAGAAGACAAACTGACAGCTACTGACAGAAAAAGAGCTCAACAGAAATGAGACAGAGAAGATTGGATGATAGGAACAGCTTTTTTTGGAGAAAATGACATCTTAATAGGTAATGCTGATTTAGTACCATCTTGTTTTGAAGTCTCATCTAGCTTTTGTTCTTCTGTCTCCAATGGTCTAAACAGGTTGTATCTTATTGGATTTTGTTAAGTACGATAGTATAAGAAAAAACCTTTTAAAGACAAGGAGATTATACAGAGACCATTGTTCATTTTCTGTTAGTCGATTCTAAATACTCTATAATGCTGTCATTCTCTTAAATGGATTTACATTGTTTTGATATACTTAATGCTACAGTATATGAAGTTGTACTCAAGGACTTCAGGGAGGGAGTCAATATGGTAACTATTTTTGGGTCAGGATTATCTGGTGGTGAAACACTATTCTGCTTAAATGGTTATGTTTTGATCTGCCCTGTTTCGCTGTTATGCCCTCTTTTTTCTCAATCTCCACTCCATTATTTACTTTTTTATTTTTATCCATTTAATTAAAGGGAAAAATATAGCAGGATATAATATAGTAACCCACTTTGACTTTCTATTATCTCGATTTGAAGCCCTGTGTTACTCTCACCATCTTGTTTTTGACTGAGGTTCCTCTATTCTGTTTTGCTGGATAGTATCAGGTTCGAAAGTTTAGGCATCAGCTGAGAAGATAATGAGATTCATTATAACGCCCATTCTCGTTGACTTTTATCTACTTTTGAAGACCTACAATATCTCCAATGTTTTGGTTTTGTCGGTTTTATTCTTTACGGTTTTGTTCAATTGTATTACAACTAATGATATAGGCAATTCTATTAGAAATAGCGGGAGGCATTATGGTAACCATTGTTGATCACCTTGTGTTATGTTTTTATATTATCTATTATGTCCACCCTTTTGACTTGACCGATTCTGTTCTGTTATGTCACATTTGGTTTTACTCTCTTCCAAAAAAGCAACAAGAACCGTGGGAGCAATGAAACCCAAAATGTGTAATAGTCACTGTACAAAAGAGAGGAAAAGAAAGTGCTCTAAACTATATAACTGCATGTATATTTAAGTGTATAAGATAGAAAATGATATCACAGAGTTTTATTGGATCATTGAACAGAACTGTCTGCAGTATCATTGTTGGAATGTCCACTCTACAAGCTTTAATTTTGTGACTTGAACAATTATTTCTAAGATGGCAATATGTAATCCATTAACTAGTGATTTCCTACTGCGCATTTTTTTATTCTGTAAATCTGTATAACTTGTACCCCTTCACTGTTTTTTTTTTTCTTTCTTTTCTTTTCTCCTTAAATAAAAATTAAAAAAAAAAAAAAAAAAAAAAAGATGAGCTCACAGTTATAGTCTCCAAGGCCAGGGACCCAAAAGAGGCTGAACATAGTATTTCATATTCAGATCTGCTTAACTAAATGCTGTTATCTCATTTTCCAGCAGTGCTTTTGGTTATTTTTCTTTTGATAGTATTGCATATATGTTATCATAAAGAAACTTTATACTGTAGTTTTAAAAGGAAGGTGATAGGAGCTCTGTATGAAACAGAACTTTGCTTTATCTTTTCATGGCCTGTGGAGTGAACTGCTTGTGTGCTGTATTTCCATTTTAGTGTTAGTGAAATAACTTTTGAGTCCTCAGGTTTTGTTTTGTTTTGTTTTTAGCACTCAGCTTTAAGATAATTCAGTTACAGTTTATTGGTAGAGGGCTTGCTGGTCTGCACGAGGCCCTGGGCACAATCTCCTGTACTGAGAAAAGAAGTTTCTGAACTGTTCTGTTCTGAAACAGTTTTTATCCTAATAATGTTAATTTTTTTGATTTAAAGCATAGAAAGCTCTTAATACTGTATCACTTTGGACAAGGGAGGATTAGTATCTGTACTTTTAAATTTACTGCATTTAGATATCTACCATGCCTGTTTAATACCTGTAAGGAAATGTGTCAATGTGAAGCTTGGTGGTGATATCAGTTTTGACTCAAGTAAATAAGTGAAAAACCCCTGTGATGTTGTGGTTGTCTGCAGAGCCCTTCTGTGTCTCCTAATACAAGTTTCACATCCGATGGCTCCCCGTCTCCACTAGGAGGAATTAAGCGGAAAGCAGAAGACAGCGACAGCGAGCCGGAGCCCGAGGATAATGTCAGGTGCAGCCGTTGTTTGGTAGCACTTTGTTAGCAAATTGCTGAAAGAGATGCAGTTTAATTAATGCTGTTTAGCTTGGAGCAGCAGTGCCTTCAGATGCGTGCCCATGATCTTTTTATCCACCCATAATTAATGTGGAGGGCTAGAGCAGTTGGTAAATTCCAGTGAGAGGTGTAAGCTATTGCTGTTAAACTCAGGCATCTAGATTAGTATGCGTGCAGGTTTTCATCTTCCAAGCCACTTTCCCCTCTGAGACCAGACACTAGTGCAGCCAGACATGAGGTGTTCAGCCCTGCTGGTGTGATTTGAATGGTACTGTTTGAAGATTAAATTTTCAAGCTGCTTAACCTAGAAAGTTCAGTTACAGTTGGATAGTAATATTGTTTGCTTTAATCTTTGCAACTTGTATGGGTTCTTCCTCAGAATGAAATATACAAAAATCATTTTAAGACATAGATACTTATTTTTGGAAACTACAGGCTTGCGTACGCACAATTGCATTTCATGACAGAGGAGGTTTTCTTTTTTAGCTATATTAAACTTTATCGTAGGAAACTGGTGCTTTAGTTTATCTAGATGTTTAGGATGATTAAATGATAAGATTAACAGTCTTTTGTAGAACAACAGCAGACTTGAACCCTGGGCTTTTAGTGCAAAAAGGCAATAATGTAAAAATCGTAGCCCATTAAGAATATAGGGTGATGACATCTTTCACATGAGACATGATAGTGGTGGTCCATTGCTGGTGCTCCTTTTTCAGGACACAGAAGTGCAGCTCACATTTATGGTTAGAAACTGCACAAGGGTCATGATGGTCTGTGTTTTTCTAATATCTCTTGCTAACAGATGCATGCAAGCCTGTGATCAAACATTAATTTCCATTTTGTGCTCCTGTAGCTGTAGATTTCCCTCTTCAAGCATATTTTTATTTTCTTACCATGTAATATTTATGATCATGATAGTTTAATAGTAACTTGATTTGGATCCTAGTACTGAAAATAATCAAAATAAAAATGTTTTGGGCTGTTAACATTTCTTTCATTAGTACTTTCTTGAAACAATGAAACAATGAAAATCTACATTATGAATAGAGGATATTTCTCCTAATTGTTGTTCTGTGACTCCTTTGGGGGTTAAAAATTGGTATGATATATTTAAAAGCATGAGTACAATTAACATATGTGCTCTGGCCCACGTGGAAAAGAGCTTTTAATGGCGAGTCATCTTAATGTTCTTGATCTGTGCTGATTTTTTTGTGTTCTTTTTTTTTTTGTCTTTTTCCTTTTTATCGGTACCGGGGATCGAACTCACTACTGCCTGCTTTCAAGGCAGGCGCTTATGCCACTGAGCTAACCCCCCAGCCCCTGTGTTTGTTCTTTGATGCTCTTAAACCATTGATACCTATTAGCTCAAAGGATAAGGTTCAAGTAAGGATAGGAATTCTTAGATCATTTCATAAGCTATTTTTTACATTTTAAAATTACCTTTTAAAAAACAATTTTTTAGTATGTGATTCTTAAAAGTTTTGCAACTGTTGCATAATTGGAAAAACATAAAGCAAACAATGTTGTGTTTATACTTAATAAATAATTTTCTGTCTTTTCCTAATGCAGTTTTGTAATAGGTCTATCAGAATCAGTTTTTGGATTTTTGATGTTTAACTGGGTTTAAGTTGATAAATCCAATTACAGGAATCTGTATCAGCATTACTGTTTAACTTATTCTGATTTCTCATGAATAGTAAATACTAATTTAGGATCTAAATCAGTGAACAGTCTATTTTGAACATGTATTGATTTCAGTATAAATTGGCTTTCTCTGACATATAGGTTATGGGAAGCTGGCTGGAAGCAGCGATACTACAAGAACAAATTTGATGTTGATGCAGCTGATGAGAAATTCCGTCGTAAAGTTGTACAGTCTTATGTTGAAGGACTTTGCTGGGTTCTTAGATACTATTATCAGGTACAAAAAATAGTATTTCCCTCTAAATTTCTGGCTATCATTTTTAAATGATGTTGTTTTGTGTCATAATGTGTGATATTGAATATCCTCAAATAAAAATGAGACTAATATTTTGAGCGTATATCATAAATTTATTACCACTTACATTTGCTTGTAAAGACTTTGAAGCTCCTTGGTTATTAATATATAAATAAAGCTAGTTTTTGTTGTATTTGGGAATTTTCAGTATCAAGTATGGGGTTGAGTATACTTGTTTTTTTAATTGTGGTACTGGGGATTGAACTCAAGGCCTTCATGTTGTACTACACTATTTTTTTTTTTTTTGTACTGGGGATTGAACTCATGACTTTGCATTTGACAAGCAGGCACTTAGACTGCTGAGCTAAATCCCCTGGCTGAGCTACATTCTTTAGTTTTTTTAATTTTTTTATTTTGAGACAAGATCTCACTAAGTTGCTAAGTTGCCCAAGCTGGGCTTGAACCTGCCATCCTCCTGCCTTAGCTTCTGAGAATGCTGGAATTACAGGCTTTCGCCACTACCCATAACTATACTTGAGTATCTTAAAGATATTTAACATATCATTAAGAGGATTAAAGGTTAATGGTTTTTTAAATTGGAGTTTTAAAAACAACCAGGAAATTAATTGCCAGTCTCTTGAGTAACTGAACAAAAGACAGCCTGGGAAACACCAGTGAGAATCAGAAAGGAATTTGAACAGACCATCTCTTCCTAACATAGTCACGGTACAGGAAGTGAATTCTGATCCATCTAGTCTGTATCTGACTCAAACCTCATGATAATTGTAATGTGAGGCTGAGGAGCGCGCCCTGTAGTTAATACCTGGTTTCATATTCTGAGCCAGGTTAAGTCTGATGTGACTGGAGAGATGAAATTTGTTAGTAAGTAGCACATAACATGAAGTATTCTATTTTCATGTTTTAGTCCTACTCTCGTGATTTTAATTCAGTAGGCACAGAGGGCAAACGCATACCAGATAGACTCTTCTATGAAGGCAACTTGCTTCTATTTTCTTTTGGAGTTTACTCAAATTTCTTTTTTTATTTAAAGAAAGATAGAATAGAAAATGGGCAGAAATAGTACATACTTTCAAAGAAAAGAAAATAAACAGTAATAAATCACTAGTTGATGTATACATATTGTCCCCCCACAAATAATTGTTCAAGATACAAAAGTGGAACATATAAATGGAATTCAGCCAGGGAGACTGCAAACTGTTCTGTTCAACTATCCAACAAAAACTAAGTAATATGAGTATCAATCCTATACACTTAGACATGTACGCATTTATCCATATCTTCGTTTATGTTGGGACCTAACAAAACTTATTAGGTTAAAATCCTTCTGAACAAAGATTAATAATAATGCTGGATTTCACATCATAACACTCCGGAATCAGCACTGGGTACTGCAGTGCCCCTTTCTTTCCTTCAAAGTATTTGTTCATTTCATCATGTGTCATAAGATCAGTTCTCATAAATTGTTTACAGGTTTTATGCAAGCATGGGTCTTAATATGTATTTCTATCCTTTCTATATTAGAGGGAGAAACAGAACAAAGTAGGACAGAACTAAACATATTCCTATAGACACATAAAACTAAAAAGACATATAAAATTGCTGTATAAAGAGTTCTACCATGGTCAGTGTGCTGTTTCTTGTTATCATCAACCGAATTAGCTATATCATCAGATAAAGTATAATTGAACATATCAGTACATAACAGAATTAACCGAAATACAACTTTGTAGATAGTGTAGAGCTACAAAAATAGGTAGTAATCAAATCAGAATGGATATTGTGGAGAATCATTGTCATTTTCAGTATAGTTGTCTATATTCCTCAACTTGATAGCAGCAACCTAACAGCTTTGAATTAAATCTGTCAATAATAAGCAGTATTCAAACAAGTCAGATTTAACTAAGATCAGTCATGATACAACAGTATAAGTCATACAGGGATCCTGATTGAGTTAATAGGAAATTAAAGATGACCACTGTGCTATGTCCTGATACCTTCGGGACAGCTGTCAGTGCCCTCTGATGCAGTGCTTGTATCAAACTAGGATGGAACAAGTTCCAACCAAGCAGAGTAATGCGAGTAATAAGGGTTTTAATTCCTAATACACTATTAGCTATATCTTCTGCTGTTTTTTTTTTTTTAAAGACTATTCCTCCCCTTTATTCTCACAGAATGAACTGTGTATTTTCGGGTCTCCCCATCACTCACGGTTTTATATTGGCAGGGGGGCAACCTGCTATTTACCTAAGTATTTCTGAACTTTCTCACTCCTGCGCTAGATTTCTAGTTACATTTCTTCATTTATTAAAGCCTGTCTGTTCAGCCTATCCATAAATACTGGCCCAGTTACTCCTATTATTCTCTGGTTCCTTATCACATTGAGATCCATTTTCTCATATTTGATTTTGGTCTATATAACCTTCTTCAGGCTAATTAAATTTCCTATAAAGAGTCTCTCGGGGGACCCTACGTCTTGATCCACTCTGCCTGTGATTCTCTCTTTTTCCCCTTAAGTTAGTGTATGTTGGCTATCTATATTTAGAAATTATATCCAGCCTTCTTTGCCTTGTTTCTGTTGTGCTCTTTTTCTATCATTACTTGTATGTTTGTCTTTTTCATTTCACTTTCTGCTGCATTCATTGTGGCCTCTCTGCCATTGTTTCTGAAAAGAGAATCTTTTCTCTTTAGAATGTCCTGCAGTATTCTCTATAGAGTTGGATTGGTGGTTGTGAATTCCCCCAGTTCCTCTTTATCTTGGAAGCACCTTGTTTCTCCATTAATTTCTAGGGACAATTGTGCAGGATATATCAATCTTGGCTGGAGGTTATTGTCTTTCAAGGCTTGGGTTATTTTGCCCCATGCTCTTCGAGATTTAATGGTTTGTGCCGAGAAGTCTGCTGTATTCTGATGGGTGTTCCCTTGTAAGTGATCTGTTTCTTGTCTCTGACAGCTTTTAATATTCTGTTCTTATATTGGATTTCTGGAATTTTGATTATTGTATGCCTGGGTGTAGTTCTGTTTTGATTGTAGGTGGCTGGAGTTCTGTATGCCTCAAACATCTGATCATCTTTCCCTTTCCTATGTTTGGGAAGTTTTCTTTTATTATTTCATGAATAGCCTTTGCAGTTCCTTTGTTTGTACCCCTGCTTCTTCTCTCACAATCTTTATTCTTAAGTTATAGATTCTCTTGACATCTAGCCTTTGTATTGTTACTGCTTGTTTCCTTGTTATTTTTATATTTTTCCTTTCATGTTCCCACATTACAAATCTGTCCTGTAGTTCAGATAATCAATCCTTAGTTTCTTTCAAGCTGTTATGCCAGCTTTCAATAGAGTTTTTAGTTTTCTGGTAATCTCTTTGAACCTGCTTCATGTATTCTGTGTTTTCTCTGTTTTCTCCATCAAACAGTTCTCTCCTTTTTTTGTTCTTCCATTCTACTATCTGTTTTTTCTTGGGAGGTGCTTAGCATTTCTTTAACTATTCTACTTATATCTTATTTTACTTAGTTAAATACTTCACTTTTGAACTTGTCTATGAGGTCCCAAAGATAGCACTTTATGTCTATTGGTGCCATGCCTGATATTGCACGTTTTTTGTCTTCATTCTCCTTTGCATTTACCATTTCTGGATCAGTGTTCTCAGGATTGGGGACCGAGGACCCATTCTTGTTGCCTCCTCTTCTCATATTTTTTGTTCCTTCCATACAGGCTTATATAGGAGGCCCAGTTTCTTTCTTTGTCAGTTTCAGTTTGTCTGAGGTGCGCTGACTAGGTGGTCCTGCCCACTGCAGTGTACTAGGAGGTATAGACCCGTGCAGCCTATGATGGGCCTGCCATTCTAGGTCAACCTACTGAAAGCTTCACTGCCTTAGGGTATACTGCCAGGCGCAGAGACCTGGTTTGGGCTAGCCTATTGGGCCTCAGTACTCAAATTTCTTTATGGTCAAGAGAAAGGTGTTACATGAAAATACAGTAGATGGTGCCGGCCCTGTGGCACGCTCTTATGATCTCTCCAGCACTGGAAAAACTCAAGTGCAGGATCACTTGAATCCAGGAATTCAAGATCAGTCTGGTTCGCATAACAAGACCCTATCTCAGAAGGAAAAAAATAATTATGGCTTGTACAGTGAAACTTGGCTGTTTAACTTTCAAACCACTATTCTTGTGCTATCCCCACCACCTCCTTACTCAACAAATGCAAACTGCAACTTCTCTTGGTTTTATTTGATAATGACAGCTCTACAGTTGTTTAAAAATGCCACCAAGTACATTTTAAGGGTAGTAGAAGTCTTCACCAAAGCGTGTTTGTGAATGTAAAATTTGGTGTTAACTATTGATTATTAAAGATATTTTGCAGAATTAAAGAGCCACTGCAAAAACAAAAAGTTTAGGTTTAAGGAAAACAGTTCTTGTGATTCTTGGAAAAACATTAACACCCAGTCTGCCAAAAAATATATACACGAGGAAAAGAAAAACTTGTAACTTGTATAAATATTTTAATGCTAAATTTATTGAGACATCATCAGATTAAGACAAACTACTTTTGACCTCTGAAATTTTAAGAGATACTCAGAGTAGTGACCATTAGCATCCGGACATTTACTAGTGCTAAAGTGTATGCATTTTTTGGTAGACTCTAAATATGGAATGTATTTTTTCTAGAAGTTACATATATTGGGCAGCTTTCCATTGCTGCAACAAAATACTTGATATAGCAAACTTAAAGGAAGAATCATTTGTTTTGGCTTATAGTTTCCAAGGTTTAAGTTCATGGTTGGCCAGCCCCAAGATAGAAATATCATAGTGGAAGAGCATGGCAGAAAAAGCTGCTGAACTCATGGAAGCAGAGAGCAGGGAAAGAGTCAGAGAGGAAGGAAGCTTATGCCTCTTCACCCATTTCCTCGGTCCCATCTAGTTGTCCATACAGCTATGAATTCATGAATGATTTGACCCATTGATGAAGTTGGTGTTCTCACAGTCTAGTTACCCCTCCAGGAGTCTAATCCTGTCAAATTGACAATGAAGATTAATCAGCATACCATGTTTTGTAAATAGAGTATGAAATGTATTATAGATGAATCATTTATTTTTCCCAGCGTCCATCATTAACACAGGTTGTGTGTGTTTTCTGTTTTTAATGGTTCTAGGGCTGCGCTTCCTGGAAGTGGTATTATCCATTCCATTATGCTCCATTTGCTTCGGATTTTGAAGGTATTGCAGACATGCCTTCTGACTTTGAGAAGGGTACAAAACCGGTAAGCTCAGTTAGTTAGAATTGATAAAGCAATAGAACTTTGAGTTGGATAGTAATTTTAAGTCTTTAACTTTTTTCTCTTTTGCAGTTTAAACCTCTGGAACAACTTATGGGAGTTTTTCCAGCTGCAAGTGGTAACTTTCTGCCCCCATCATGGCGGAAGCTCATGAGTGACCCCGTGAGTCTCTTAGTATCTTGGGTTTTTGTCGTTATTTCATTCACATTAGTCACAATTGCTTTTCCATCTCACAGTTTAAAAAAACCAAAGTCCAGACACAAAGAATTTCAGTTCTTTCATATATATATATATATTTTGTTTGTTTGTTTTTTGGGTACTGGGAATCAAACTCACAACCTTGTGTTTGCTAGGCAGGGGCTTACACTGCTGAGCCGGCCCCTAAACTTTTTTTTTTTTTTTTTTTTTTTTTGGTTCCAGGAATCGATTTCATATATTTTTCATAACATGTATTTTTTTCTGCTGCTTCCTTTGGTCATGAATACTCTATCCAATAAATAAAATTGATTCATGTTCAGCCTATGTGTAAGTCTATTTTCATGTGTTTCAGTCACGTATGATGGCTTCCAGAGTCAAAAGCCTGCCTAATATCACATCTGCAATAGTTTTTTTGTGTGCTAGCAAAAAAGTGTGAGACCCAGCCAGGAAGTGCAGTGTGGAAAGAGATAAATCCTTCACTACCTGCCTGCCTGTGGCCCACAGCTATCATTTCTACATTTCCCTTCTTTTTATCTTTCAAATACAATTGTCAGTTTCATATTACTACTACTGGAATGAATGGTGTCATAGCTTAACATTTTTAAAAAAAGAAACAGACCTCACTTCCTCTTTAAGGCTGATTAATTGAATAAAATTCATAGCAAATGCTTTGTAACAGGGTGATGTGACTTTTGTTTTGAGTCTTGTCTTTTCTCCCTGATGCAGGATTCTAGTATAATTGACTTCTACCCTGAAGATTTTGCTATTGACTTGAATGGGAAAAAGTATGCGTGGCAAGGTAAAATTTAGATTTTTCTCTCTTATTTTTTTTTTGAGTCAGGGTTTCACTGTGCAGTTCAGACTGCACTTTTTAACCCAGGCTGGCCTTGAACTCTCAGCAATCCTTCTGCTTTAGCCTCCAGAGTACTGGGATTTTAGGCCTGCACTACCACATGCAGCTCACTTTGTTTTTTTCTAAAGAATTTTTGGTAAAACTGAGCAGTCATGATTTATGGAGTGAAAGAATTCTATAAAAAGTATTTTTAGAATTACTGTATATGTGAAACATTGGTATTTGTCCATTCTACCTTAATTAGCAATAATTAGCAATTTTAATCATAGCATTTGATAAGTCTTTTGTCTCCTTGTGATTAATCAGTACACTTATTCCAGCCATTCTGTAGTATGTTACTGCCTTTTACGATTGCTGAGAGAGAAAGAAACGGTAATATTCATATGGGAGTTCACTTTCACTGTGGAAAAGTTCTTCAGTGCTGAAAACTGTCTTAGTCACTTTTTATTTGTTGTTGAGACAAAATACCAGATGTCCAAAGTTAGAGAAAAAAGGTTTATTTTATTTATTTTTTGCCCGGTACCGGGATCAAACTCACGACCGTCCGGTTACAAGGCAGGTGCTTATGCCACTGAGCTAAATCCTCAGCCCTGAAAGTTTATTTCTTACAGTTCTTGGAGGTTTCAGTCCATACTCAGCTGGCTCCAAGGCAAAGTGGCATGGCAGAGCCACCATTCATGGCTGCTGCCAACAGCAAGGCACAAAACAGCAAGAGAGAGACACACAGCTTCTTCCTGCCAATATATCATATCCTGACTCTACCGCTGGGTGGGTAAACCACTTATACCACCATTCTGAGCACTACACAGTGAACCATTCACAAACACTAATTTGGTCAAGTCCATAATTGCATGAGAAATGAGGGCCACTGACATAAACCATGATACTGTTTTCTAAAAAAATGGTTTGGTTATTTGTGGGTTTTTTTTTGGTCTGTTCAGGACTGAACTCAGGGGCCTTCACACTGAGCTACATCCCCAGCCCTTTTCGTGTTCTTTGATAGGGTCTCACTAAATTGCCCACACTGGCCTGGAGCTTGGGCTACATTCTTGCCTCAGTCTCCCAGAGTGCTAGCATTACAGACCTGTGCCTCCATACCTGGCTATTCCTGGGAAACTTTTGAAAAATAGACTAGTGACTTTTATTTAGTCACTGAGTATTAGATAAATACTTGACATTGGTCATTACTTTACCTGTTATTTTTTATTCCATTATTTTTGGAATGGGAGTATGTAAGATTAGTACTTACATTTACTCTGTTCACTACTTAACACATCTTGGAGAGTGAATGTAAAAAATGATAAAGAAAACTCTTAGCCACTAAGCCAGCTGTTGTTTCTCATCAAAGCCTCCTTCAGCAAACCATTTTAACCTTTTCTTCTACTACATATTTTTCTAGGTTAATAAGTGAGTTTGGTAAGACCATGTCTTCATTTTCCATTGATGATTCTCTATAGTGGGGATGACCTCCCAGTGAACTGAGTTAAAGAGAATTATGGGGCAGAGGGGCATAGTCATTTTACAGATTGAGAATTATTATCTCCTGAACTTTTAGGGTTGACTTTTGGTTTGCTTTGGTTGCAGAGATTTCCTGTTACTTCCCTGGACCAATAAAGGGAAAGATGCTACGGGTGGTGGGGCTGTAAGAAGTGTTGTTATGTGTCAGCAGGTTGGCATCTTAGGTTGGTTTGAGGTTGGTTTTGAAGGAACTTTATGGAGGATGTTTTGATGTGAAAAAGAAGCATAGGAGAATGGGGAATAGTAAAAATAATGAGTAAATAGGAAATAGTGAATATATTTTTGTGTTTGTTAAATACTTTACCTAAGGAAATAATTGAATCCTTGCCTGGATTTACTAAATAAATAAGTAGTTAAATATCTAAGAATACAAATGACTTACCAAGCTTATCGCTGTAGTAATTGATGTCACTGTCAAGGACTGTTTTCCATATCATCTAACTCTGGTGGGGGGACATAAGGTAATGAAATGCACAACACTTCGAGTTTCTCTACATCCTCACCAGCATTGTCATGTGATAGTAACATCTTAATGAGTATGAAATGCTATTTCATTGTGATTTTTATTTTCTTTTCCCTGGTTATTATTGCCATTGAGCATATTTTTGTGTTCTTGCTTGCCATTTGTATATTGACTGGAGAAATGTCTATTGAAGACCTTTGCCATTTTTTAATCATCTTTTGGTTTTTGTTGTTGTTACATCTTCAAAATTCTTTATGTAGTCTGGAATTTACCCTGTAATCATATGATTTGCATATTTTTTCCATTCTGTGGGTTTTTGTTATTCTTGTTCCAATATCCATTGATGTGCTACAGTTTTTAATTTGTATAAAGTCTAATTTACTAGTTTGTCATTGCTGTGCCTTTGTATCATATCCAAGAAATCATTGCCAAATCTGATGTTGTAAATTTTTCCCTGTGCTTTGTTCTGTACGTTGTAATTTAGCTTTTACAGTTAAATCTTTGATCTATTTGAGCTATTTTTTTATGCACTGTAAGTAAATAGTCCAACTTCGTTCTTTTGCATGTGGATTTCTAGTTTTCTTAGCACCAGTTGTTGAGAAAATCGTTTACCATTGAAATAGTCCTCACAGTTGTCAAAAAATCAATTGACTGTTCATGTGAGGCTCTCTCATCAATCCTGTTGGTCGCTGTCTTCTCCTATGCCTGTACCATACTCTTTTAATTACTGTAGCTTTGTATTAAGTGTTAGTCAGAAATTTTATCCTCCAAGTTTGTTCTTGTTCAGGATTGTCTTGGCTATTTGAGATCCCTTGATAGGTTTAAATTTTGATCTTTAATAATTTTATATTGTATATTAAGATTTGCACTTAGCCTTCATAGCAAGAAAAAAAATTTGGAGATAAAACTCAATAGTTATTTCTCCATTAACATTTTTAAAACTTAGTAGAAGAAATAATACAGTACTAGGTTACAGTACTAGGTTAAATTCTTGTCTACCTTGAATACATCTTAAACTGATAGAAAATAAAATATATCTGGGTTCTTTTCCAACATTTTTGAGTGTGCACTTAACAACAGTATATATAAATGGATACCAATGTTTATTCTTGTAATATTTGCTTAATACGTACAGTGGATATAGTTTTGATACAGCTATAGTGGAGTAGTATTAATTGATGTACATTTTATGTGCGAACAGAGAATTTAAGTTAGCTTGACCCAAGTGACACAGTGGGAGACCCAAGATCTGAACCAGGAACCTGAGCTCATGTTTGAAAGTTACTGTGTTTACCTGAGCGTAACCACCATCTACAGCACCTTGGGGTTAAGTGGGTTGGGAGTGTTCAGTGAGGTAATGAGTGTAACATATTAAGTGCTTGGATACTGGATTTGTTTATTACTATCCACATACTCTTGAACACTCCTGCTGTTGCAGCTGGAGTAAGGCTTTTCCTTCTACCCTGGCCACTGGAGTTGACCTGTTGCTTGGTAACTTCATTACTGTCTGTAGCCCTGCAAGTTGCTTACTGATTGAATTTGACTTCTAAAGTCAGTTGCAGGAAAATCTTCCTGTAGGGAAGTCTTGCAGATGATGTTTAATATTCTAAATTTAAAAGAAAATAGAAGATAGATAATGCTGTAGTTTCTCATTCATGTATTTCTCCTAAATGAAAAAAAAAAAAAAAAAAAAAAACTTACGTAAAATGTTGAACGACTCCCTAGGACCCTCCCAACATGTTTACCAGTAATTGAAATAGCCTCACTCAGAGGATAGAAAGTAATATTTTTCACAATTCATATTAGACTATACTTTCTTTATAATTTAAAAAATTCTCCTTACTACATATTAAAATTGAATGGTTCCTTACTTTGGAAATACAGTAGTTGAGATATTAATGACAACTTTGATAACCTTTCATTTCTCATAATTGTCAAATGCAGTACCATTTTGAGTAGTAATAGTTCAAAAATTATTTAGCTCTTTGGCATTTGTCCTTGCTATTTGCCTAATATTTTTCATTTAGCCAAAATACTATTGTGACTGTAGAATAGCAGGACATATAAATGTTTCAGTAACTTGGTTCATTTTTATAATAGATACTGTGTCAGTGGTATACTTCTGAAATTTATGCACATGAGTCCACAGAAAACAGAGCCTTTAATTCCAGCAAACTTGAGAGGATCATTTTTAGCCCCTAGATGAGCCCTATGTGTTCCATTTCTCCAGGTTATTTATGCAAGTCTGTTTAAAAATCTTTATATATAAATTAATTAGGCTTTAAAAATGCCAACAACTTACTATTGAAATTTGGTGCTGGAAGAGATCTTCCTTGTTGTCTGGTTGTATAGGATTTCTTGAATGTTTCAGTTGAATAGTCTTATTCTGCAAAATGAGAAACCAGGTACCAGAAAGACGACAGGACAACCCCAGTGCCTTGGAGGATGGCCTGGCTTACCTGTGGTACCATATGGTGAGGAAGGCTGGGGAAGAGATTGGTGCCAGGTGTGTCCTTCATCATGTCATCTGAAAATTATATTGCTGCAGAGATTCAGAAAGCAATGTGAACCTTTTTAAGGATGAAAAGCATAGAGGATATTTCTTTCACCACCACATACAAGATGTTTGCATCTGAATTTTGGCTGAATGACCTACTAGAGTTCAGTTCTGAAATATCTTTATATCAGCAGGAACAGTCTACTAAAATGTTTATTTGGCCCAGTGCTAACTGGGATGATACATATGTTGCTTTTCCAGGTGTCGCTCTATTGCCCTTTGTGGATGAGCGAAGGCTACGAGCTGCCCTAGAAGAGGTGTACCCCGACCTAACTCCAGAAGAGAGTAAGACTTGCAAGCCCTCGGTCAACCACCAGTTTGCACTATGGGCTGTGCTCTTTCTATTTGTCACATTTCCCAGAGGGTGCATATGTTGTTCCAGCAAACTGTTAACTTTGTTTCTTAACCTTTAATCTGTAAATTGAGTAGCACTTAAAAATTTTTTAATGTGCACATGTTCCCTAAATGTATTAAAAAGCAACATATCAAGAATGTCCTTTGGGTTTTTGATTCTTAGGTGATATGATCACATAAAAAGGGTTTTTTTGGTCTATTGAGAAGGTACTTGTTTCTTCCACTGAAACAAATATTTGCCCTTTGAGTGCTAATTTGAAATGTTATTTGCGTAAAATGGATTTTTATAATTAGTACTGACAGTAAAAAGTGTTTAGATGGGGAAATGCAAAGCTGAGCTCTATCAAAACTTGTTTCATACCATTAGAAGTATGTAAGGAACAATTTGTACAGAACAGTTTATCAACTGTCATGAGTATAATTTTTGTCATCAGATGATACATTTAGTATTTCTACAGGGAATGTTTGTATTTTTCTTTATACTAAGATGTGGAGTTTGTAAACCCTATGCCAGAACTAAGTTTTTAAAATTTAGATGCTTTCCTTGGTTATATTCTCAATAACAGTGGGTTGTAGATAGAGTTACTTCATGTGTGATTCTTACTCTTTTCTTTCTTTCCTCTCAGACAGAAGAAACAGCCTTGGAGGTGATGTTTTGTTTGTGGGAAAACATCACCCACTCCATGACTTCATTTCAGAGCTGTACCGAACAGGATCCACAGAGGTATGGTTAATGAAGAATGCATTTTAAAAAATTTTAGTAAAATATAGACACTACTGTCCCCAGAACTTTTTCATCTAGTCATAGAGAAAATCTGTACCCATTAAACAATATCGAACCTGCTCATTCCACTGTCCCTCCAGAATCTGTTGCCTCTCTCCTGTTTTCTGCCTCTGAATTTGCCTCTTCTTCGGTACTTCTGGAAGTGGAGTCTTAAAGTTTTATCTTCTGTATCTGCCTTTTTTCACATAATGTAATGTTTCTAAGACTCATCCGTGCTGTGGTGTGTAGCAAAATTTTATTCCTTTTTATGGTTTAATATTTTTCCATTTATATTCATATGCCATATTTTCTTTCTCTCTTCATGTCTTGGTCCTTAAATTATTTCCACCATTTGCCTCTTATGAATAATACTCCTGTGTACTTGAGTGTACAAGTATCTGAGTCCCATTTTCCACTCCTTTGGGTATATAGTCTAATCAGGAACACATCTTTCTACAGCCAGTGGACGTCCCACCTGAACTTTGCCATGGGATTCAGGGCAAGTTTTCCTTGGATGAAGAGGCTATTCTTCCAGATCAGTAAGCATTGATTTGTATATACTTGCAGCAACTCGAAACGTTCAGTTAGCACTGGTGTATAATATTTTCTTTTCTAGTACTAGTGAGAAGAGAAAAAAAAATTTTTTTTTTTGTTGGACTAAAAGAGGCTTGTATTCAAAGCCCTGATCAACATACAGTACCTTGTAAGGGTACTGCTGGGGACCTTGGAACTCTGTCAGGGCATCCATAGGGTCAAAGTTATTTTCAGAGTTGGGCTGGGGATTTAACTCAGTGGCATAAGCACCTGCCTGGCAAGTGTGATGTCATGAGTTCGATCCCTGAGACCAAAAAAAACCAAAAAACAAAATTATTTTCAGAGTCTGAGATACTATGGTGTTACTTGATTGTCTCTCATTCTGTTTCTTGAGGGCCCAGTGTTTTCCAGAGACATAATGGAATTGAATATATCAAGAAATGCAGTCAGAAGCAGAGAAGAGAATCTAGTTTTCAGATAGCAAGTCAGATACTAGCTTTTTAAAAATGTAAAACAGTGACATGCTTCTTGGTTATTTTTGTTTCACTTTGTAAAAATAGTTATTTTCTGTTAAAATGCAGTTTGTGTTAACATGTAACAAGTTTGCTTTTTTGTCTTTTTCTTTTTTATGGGTACCGGGGATTGAACTCACGACTGCCTGCTTGCAAGGCAGGCACTTATGCCACTGAGCTAAATCTCCAGCCCAACAAGTTTGCTTTTAATTTAGTCTTTTAAAAATTTCTCAGTTTGAATTTTTAATAGGTATTTATTGATAGGGTTAACCAACATAAGCAAAAGCTGTTTAAGGATTTCAGTAATTTTCAAGAACGTTAAGAGTTTTGACACCTGGGTTTGGGACCTGCTGCTCCTGGGTATATATTCATGATGGAATTGCTGACCACAGGGTATGTGTATCTTCATCTTTTCTAGGTCATTATTGAGTGTTTTTCGAAGTGGTGGTTACACTATATTATAATCCCAGCAGCAGTTTGTGAGAGATCTTGTTGCACTGCATTCTGGCAGACCCTGGACCACTGTGATGTTAGCTTTTTTTGTTTGGTGGTTGCTTACTGGCATCTTTCGATTCATAATTGTATTTTTCTGTCAACTAAGAGATGTGAATATGGCTAATGGTTAATCATTTGTTTTTCTCATTTATAGGGTACCTGCTCTTGTTTTTTTTTATTCTTTTCCCCCCTTTTTTGGTTTGCAGTGGGTTTCTGTTGTTTATTTTACAAATTCTGTCATTAGCTCATGATTGTTTTGTGTTTATGAGATGATAGATAAGACAGGGTCATTTTTAAAAGTACAAATGGTCATGTTTTTGTTAGTGCATTTTAATGATTTTTCTAAAGCCTAACAAGCATAGCAGCATCTCACTTCCACTCACCTAAGCGATTACGATTTACATACGCATGGTTCTTCTCTCATTTTCCTTCAGAGTAGTGTGTTCTCCTGTGCCCATGTTACGAGACCTGGCGCAGAACACTGCAATCAGGTAAGTGCTCCAAGATGCACAGCACTCACTCAGCACACACATTATAGGAGACCTCTGACCCAGAGGGGATGGCAGCTGTTCAGGCATCAGTGCTTTGCAACTGGAGAGTCCCTGTGCTGCGGAGCCTCTTGACTTTAAATTACGTATATTGTTAAGGTTACTGATTTAGCAACGTGCTTATCTGTTTTCTGGTTTCCCCTGACAACCTCTAATTCTTCCTGGATTAGGAAAGTGGGAGGCAGAGTAGGAGTTTCTCAGAATTTCCACACAGGAGCAGACAAGACAACTTTCCTGTGTTATAATGGGCTTGTAATTTTTGCAGTTGTGGTCCTGTAGAGTTGGATTTTTAAAAAAAATATTACATGTTTTAGTTGGGCTGAGATAGACTGTGAACATTTTTATCAATAGTTGTGAATTTACAGGGCTAATTTCTATAGTCTGGAAAAGGTACATATACCTCAGTTTTTGAGCAGTGACAGCATCTTGTGTTGAGTAAAAATAATGTGAAATTTGATATGACAGTTTAGCATACAAAATCACTCTTACTACTCACCCATGTAATATAATTTGTGTCTTGATGGCTTAACTTATGGAGGCATTTCTCAGGTATTCAAGAATTTGATAAAAGCTTGCTAATTCTCAATCAATCTTCCTTTCTCACCCATTTTTTATTCCTCTCCCTCTCAGGAAATATTTTAGATTTTGCTTAGATTTCACATTAGGCATGTTTATTTCCTCTCTTTAATAGATTTGGATAGTAACTGATTACCATTCTAGAAAGGCTTTTATTTAAAGAGAACTGTTCTATGTTGGGAGAATCTGTCTGAATTAGTTGCTTTCACTTATCTTTATGCATGATATTTTGTTTATGTTTATATGTAACCTGTCCTGCCTGTTTGTCTTGTGCTCTTTTGTTAAGGGGGGAGCATAAGCTCTAAAGTCACCTTCCTCAGCGCATCGCGGCCTTCTGGCCCTGACAGGCCTGTGATGGACATATATTCTCATCTTAGAGTCTCTGGCACTTCAGACTACTTAACTGCCCTGCTCTCTCATTGGGTTTTTTGCTTGTGTTTCTCAGGGTTTTTTTGCTCTTTTCAAGGGCCTTCCTGCCTCACTGTCTAAAAGTAGTTCATTCTACGAAGTTTCTAAGTGAAACAGAAAAACTTGCCAGAGGAGAATTATGTAGTCAGCAGACAGTTCGTGCAGTTTGTATTATGGCAGTGATACTATTATTGGTTGGTTCTGAGCTTGAAGTACAACTTGGTACCCACTGTGTTTCTTAAATTTATAAAAAATACCAAACCCTGGATCTAGGTGCATAGTCAAGTGTATATTGAAAATAACTTCAGACAAAAGTTGATTTTATTGAATTAATTTCCCAAAGACTTGTAGAAGACTAGTTAACTTTTATTTCATGAGGTCATATTCAGTGTGTTCTGTAAGGGTAATGTTGGGCTGGGATCCAGTTTATTGCAGTTTTTGTGTGTGTGTGTTTGCTTGATTCTGTGCTTGTCATGCATCCCAGTGTTATATTTGCTTTATAAGTAAAAATCTAATAACGCAGCCTCCAGGGTCAGTTGCCAATTGTTCTAGTTTGACAGGAGTGGATGCATCCAGGATCCCATTCCGCATTCAAGAAGTTGGTTCCTTAAGTTGAATTTAGTTTGGTTACTGCTACTCCTTTTGGTCTTACCTAGAGTGCTAAGGAAGCACACTGTACAAGTCACTGCAGTGCCCTGAGTTCCTGGAAGGACCCTTAGAAACTATAGTCAGCTCTGACCTAGGGTATCTTCCCCGCTGCCCGTTTTGTTTTTGTATGTGATTTGACATAATAGTAGCTAGACTTTGAAGGAACCATGCTATTGCCCTTCATTTTCTTCATGTTGGTCTTCCTCTACCATTGTAATTTACTTACATGTAGTATCTTTGGAATAATTCTTTATTAACTGTAAGTATATAAACCCTTGGCTTACAATTTTAAATTAACAGAAGTTATCTTCCCAGGACAGCAGCACAATTTCCTGTTTCTTTGGGAGCCTGGGTATTCTCAGCCTCATACACTTCAGGTTTCTGAGGCCAGGCTTGGCTTGGCAAAGCCATGGCTGTGTGTCTGCAGCCCACTTTGTCGTGGCCCCTCCTCGATGGTCCCGTCAGTGTGCTTTGGCCTCTGTGTCTTTTTCCCACTGTTAGGTGTTCTTCCTTTTTTCTCTCTGCCTTCTCATGGCCTACCCTTCCTTGGTTTTTTTCCCTTCTAAAACAAGTGGATAATTTAATAATTTTTGCATGTTATTTTCAGCAGTGACATTGTTAGATATTTTTCCACTCCATACCACCTAGCGTAATTCTGAGCCCATGTAAAAACATAAAAACTCAGTATTGGAACCAGTATTTGCTGAATTCTTCCATGGGCCCCAAACTTTTTTCTTCAGAAGACGGTTTCTCAAACTTTCTGTATTTGTTTTGGATAAATTAGGTAAGGGGTAGAATGTTTTATTTTTTTAAAGAAATTTTTAAAAGTTGTGAATTTGTGTGGAGATGGACTTTCTAAGTGTAACCATTCCTGCAGCATTTGTGAGATTCATTGTTGACAAAAAATAACTGAAAGTCAGAAGCCTAGAGACAGTGGAGTACACACAGCAAACTTGGTGGTAGAAAGCACTTGGGAGCGTGTGAGCTGCATTGCTGGTGTTACTTTAGAGGACATTGAACTGGTTACCTCTCCTGCTAAAATTCTATAAACTCTCTAAGTGTTTTCAAATGTCAAGTATATATGAACCACGAAATTTTTCCTGCAAGAATTGCTTTGTTATGCTCATTTAGCATTAATTAAAGCATATACCAAGGAAAGGTAGAGTATAAATAAACCCTTGTATCTGGAATTTTTGGTTTCCTTTGCTAAGGATGCCAGCACTCTCAATTAAATAGCCTCTCTACAGATAGTTGTTAAGTGAATTGAGTCCGAGAAAAGAGTTGTACTTCCCTTCCTTGTCTCCTGAGACTTTGCCACATTTTCTTCTTGCCAAAGTACAGATAAAAGCACTATTGAGTTGCTTCATTTTCAGTCATGCTTAGGATTTACATTTTTATTCATTTTGCCCTAAGTGTAGTTACAAAAACACTCACTGACCCAACAGGTAGGTTGCCTGTCAAAGGAGGAGTCCATTGGCTGCTCTCTTGGACACCGACAGTGACAGTGAGCTGGGTGTGCAGCACTCCCGTGCCTGTTGTGTGGCCACGGTGGGAGAAGTACCTCTCTGCACTGCAGGATTAGATGGAGCAGTGTAAACCCGAGCATCATTCTCTTACAGTGGTCAAGCAGCCTGTTGGCTCCGTGGCTGTTTGGGGTTGGTTTATTTTGTTTTTGCAGTGCTTAGGTCTTAGTTTATCAGGTGGAAGTCGTCAAAGGGTAGTCTGTATTTTTTTTCCTTGTGTGTTATCCCTATAAGAATTTAAATCATAAACCTGAAAAGAAGAGGAATGCTGATACATAAAGTTACCTTAGGGTCTTTGCCTGATGGTCCTCCACTGTGTTTTTCATGTCGGGATCATGGGTGATGTTAGCACACTGGAAAAGTACATTTCTAAAACAACACATCTTGGTGTATTAAAATACTAAAGATCTCTCAGCCTAAGGAGATTGACCTCATGTTAAGAGAAAGAGTGCCTTCAAAGTGTTCTGAAAAACCTAAGGAAAAGGGACACTTTAATCTTTTGAAATTATAGTCTTTGGCTGGCCCTGGTGGCACATGCTTGTAATGGCAGCAATCAGGAGACTGAAGCAGAAGGATCACCATGAGTTTGAGGCCAGCCTAGGCTACATAGTGAGTTTGAGGCCAACTTGATCCACATAGTGACACCTGTCTCTGAATAAGTAGTTTGGTAGCGTCTTTGTCTTTTCAGTAGAGATTTTCCAAGTTTCTCTTTCCATATTCCTTTTCTTTCTCTTACTGGTTTGTACTGTATTGAGAATGTCAATTATTTTGTTGGGTGTGACTTAACGGCAGGTAAACTACATCTTGTGGACTGTCGTTCTACTGGCTTCAAAGTCTTTTTCCCTCCACATTGCTGCCAGGTGGTTCTTTCTGAAACGAATCTTGATCACTTTTACCTGCTTGCCACTGCCTCTGCCTTACTCACTTCTGCTGGCCCCTCTTTCTGCACACGTTGCCCTCAAATACAGCCCTTTCGGAATATGAAGCCCAGAGCATTTGAAGCATCTGCTGTATGTAGCGAGTCCGATTGTGTCCTGTGCCTCTAGGATGCTGTTAGCTGTTCAGCTTATCTGCCCTGGGAGAGTTGAGGCTGTAGTCATGTCACTTTTGTGGAGGGCTCTCAGATCCCCATTGAGAAGGCCTGCTCTTCCTTAGTCTGGGAAGAGGACCATGTCTTTGTTATTTTTCTTTTTTTCTTTTTAGAATTTTTCTTCCAGTGGTGGGAATCTGGCTAAGGGCCTTACTTACACTAGCCTCTTGCTGACACAAGTGTATACCTGGCCTCAAATTTAATTTTGAAAGTTGGAAATACTTGTGTACTTATTTATAGGTACAAGGTTGTGATTCAGTAAGTATATGCCATGTGTGATCAAATCAGGGTAATTAGCATTTTTGTCTACTGCTATAGTGCTATTTCTATGTGTTAGAAACGTTCATCCTCTTCTTGCTATTTTGAATGTGTGATTGTTGTAGACTAGTTGCCCAGTTGTGCTGTACACTGGACATTAGAACTGCCCCATTTTGCTGCTTTTGATTCTCATCATGTACCTTCCTGTATTCCACTTTCTTCCATAGCTTCAAGTGACCTTTTAATTACCTATCAAACTTCATTAGCTTTCACAAGTAAAAACGTATAACTTTGTGTATGTCTGCCACGCTGTGAACTGTTTCTCTTGTGTCATGGCCTTAGAGCCAGCCAGCTATGGACTGCAACTGCAAACTAGGAGCCAAAATAAACCTCTCTTCTTTTAATTTGTGGGTATTGAGTATTTTGCCCCAGCAATAAAAAGTAACCAAGACACATAAAATGTTTTGTCATTGGTGAATGTAGGATATCTCTTTATTTTGTGTGCTAAGAGTTATTTCATGAATATTTTTATATTCTTTATGGATTCTTTTCATTTCTTTGGTAAAGTTTACTCCTAAGATAGTTTGTTATTTAAAAACATTGGATATTGTGAATGGGTTTGCTGTGTGTGTGTGTGTGTGTGTGTGTGTGTGTGTCTGTGTCTATATAAAATGCCTACCTTTTTTTGGTACATTGATTTTATATTCTACAACTTCACTAAATTTGTTCATCATACAGTGATTTCTTTATTGAATTTTTTGGTTTTCCATGTATGAGATGATCTATAAGCAAGGATAATTTGATTTTTTTCCCAGTTTGGATACGCTTTATTTATTTATTTTTTAATCTTGCTATATTGCTTTGGCTAAGTTTTTCAATACCATCTTGAATAGGAGTGGACATCTTTGTCTTACTCTAGATCTTAGAAGAAACACTCATAGTGTGATGGCTATAGTTTTTCATATAGGGCCTTTATTATGTTGGGATACGTTCCTTTTATACCTAATTGGTCTGTATCGATTATGGGTTTTAGTTTTCAGTGTATTGATATGGTTTTATATTTATTGATTTGCAAGTGTCAGATTATCCTAATATATCCCTAAGGTGAGCTCCACCTGATTATGGTTTATAATCTTTTTGATGTGGTGTTGGATTCGGTTGAGAAGTTTTTCATATATATTTTTTAAGAAAAATATCTTTGGTTTTCATGTTATGGTTATGTGGGCCTCGTAGAATATTTTTTGATCGACTACCCTCCTTTTTACTGTATTTGGAATAGTTTGAGAGTTGGTGTTGGTTTTATAAATGTTGTGTAGAACTCAGCAGTCTTGTTGAGTTTATTTCCTCTGCCATTGTGTATTAAATTCTGTCCCACTTTAAACCATAACTCTTGGGTGGTATTATCCCACCCTTAACACACACTGATGAAGACATAGCATGTTAGAGCTGTGTGCAAATACGTTTTGACTCGGCATCTGTCCTGCATTCTTCCTGATAAAACTGTTATCAAGCATTTTTTATTTTTCTTACTAGAAGGGGATGTTCCCACCATGGTACTGTGTATGCAGTAAGCATCCACCAGTTTGGTAAACTGCTGAAAAGCCCTGCTGAAATTTGCTTCCAGACACTTTAGTTGCAAATTTTGCCAGTTTCCTCTCTTTTACTTTGTATCCACAAAGCCTAAAACAGTCCCAGTGCATTAGGGGTCTTAGCCGTGTGCTCTGAAACTGCCTGTCTTGTTTTGTGCTTGCTGTGCCGCCCCAGTGGCAGGGAGCTTTTGGGGGCAGTGGCAGTTGCCAGTGAAACGCAAGTTGTGCAAGGAACTAATTGACTAAACTGAAGTGTTTAGCTGTCTTGCGCTCTTGTGTTTATCATAAATATAAAGCTAATCTGTTCTTAAAATATACAGTTAAATCTGACTGCAAGGACATTTTCTTTGTAACAGATGGACCCTACTTGTTAAAATGGCAATATTCAAAAAGGAAAAAAAAAGCTATCTAAAAATATCAGCCATTTCAGTAAAATTGTATTTTAGAAATTCTTTTCAACTGACTGTAACTATAGTTTGTAATCATTAGTAGAATTTTGGGAAATGTTAAAATCATAATGAAAGGGAAAGATTGTACAAAAATCACTGATAACCTGTTGATGAGTATATGTTTAGTCTGTTGTATACATATTTTTTCCATCACTACATTTTTTTTTTTTTTTTTGTCTTTTTCATTTTTATCGGTACCGGGGATCGAACTCACGACCACCTGCTTGCAAGGCAGGTGCTTATGCCGCTGAGCTAAATCCCCAGCCCCATCACTACATTTTTTAAACTATCATCTGAGGATTCCATTTTTAGGAACAAGCCTGGTTTCTTTTCTTTTCTTAATTTTTTATTTTTTATTTGTTTTGGTACAAGGAATTGAACTTACAACCTCACGTTTGCCAGGCAGGCACTTGCACCACAGAGCTAAATCCCTGGCACAAGTCTGGCTTCTTTTGACATTTATCAACAAGAGCGTTATGAGCTTGCTAAATTTAAATCTGATGGCTAAACTGCTAGAAAGAGGCACTGTAGGATCGCAGGAAGATTCGCACAGCTGCTCACCAGCCTTTATGACAGACCATACCACCCCTATCCCAGAAAAGAAATCTGGCCCATCTTATACTCACAGTCTGATTGTATAACTTTAAAAAATAGGCATTTATGTAATTTTGAAATTACGAGTATTTTATTGTTTGAGAAGCACATCAGGATAGCAGGTATAGGTTTCCAACTGGGAAATTTAGTGGGATCTTTTTTGTTTTATATCCCACATAAACTTTTTAACTGGTTACCTATCTTACCTTTATTTGTTGTTGTATACCTTTTATGTCCATCTGGAGTACTAGATTAAAATTTCCTAAGAATCGAGGCAGTGTCCATTATTTCTCTGTGATCACCCGTAGTTAGCTGGAAATGGTTCTGCTCACAGAGAAAGTTGCTTGAAGCCTAGGTATTAGAGGAGTCAGAGGCAGTTTAGTATGGAAACTATTTAGCCGTCTGGCAAAATCATTGGCTGAAATCATTCTTACAGACTTTAGAATTGTGGCTATTTAAAATTTTTTAAATCCCAGTGTTCATGATAATTAAGATGATATAATGAAATCATTTAAGTTATCTCTTATTCTCTTTCAGTATTAATTTTAAAGACCCACAGTTTGCTGAAGATTATGTTTTTAAAGCTATACTGCTTCCCGGAGCAAGGTAACAGCAGTAAACTTCTAGGTTGACTTTTGTATGAACTGTGTTCAACACTGTAATAACCTAAAATACTGAATTTTCAAATGGCCAGAAAGCCAGCGGCAGTACTGAAGCCCAGTGACTGGGAAAAATCCAGCAATGGCCGTCAGTGGAAGCCCCAGCTGGGCTTTAACCGGGACCGGAGGCCAGTCCACCTGGACCAGGCAGCCTTCAGGACTTTGGGGTGAGTTGTATATTTCTGTCTGTCTTTGGTGTATTTTGCCTTTACTAAATCATTTAACAAAGCAAGTCAGTATTTATTGCGCAGATATTTAAGAGGTCATAAACTACAAGTCATTTGTTGATATTTCATTACTTTGATACAGTTTTTCATTTTTAGGAATTTACTTCTCCCCATCTTGGGTTTGTGTACTACTTTATATGTTGCATGCTAATTCTGTGTTTTAAAGAGGCTTTGCTATCTTTCTGACAATTATTTCAAAGGAATAAAATGTATCTTTACCCTCTACAAAGTGTTAGCTGAATTAACATGTGTATGTCTTCAGGTCTTATTTATCCAGTGCTTGGACAGTGATGTCTTTGGGACTTAGGCTATCCTTTCTGCCTACCAAGATTATCCCCTAGTATTTATTGGTCACTTATATTTCTTCTTTTGTAAATTACTTTTTTATTTATTTTACTTTTTGCTCTGTTAGTTATGCCATTGTCTTTTTCCTTGCTGTCGAAGAGTGGCAGGGGGACGGTATAACAAATAGCAGGTAAAGTTGTGATAAACAGAGCAACAGGCTAAAGGAAATAGTAATGTCATAATGCAAGTCTTATTCATGATAACTTATAAATAGGCTTTTTTGGGTTTTGTTTGTTTTTGTTTTTTTGAGACAGGGTCATACTACGCAATTCAGGCTGACCTTGAGTTTACTCTGTAGCCCAGGTGGTCTTGAATTTGCAACAAGCCTCCTGCCTCAGCCTCCCGAGTGCTGGGATTACAAGCATGTGCCACCACATCCTGCTTGAGGCATTTCTAGTTAATTGAAATCATTCAAAAAGTGATCTAGAGAGAAAGCATCACCATCACTATGTAATTTGTATGAATAGGAAGAGGGGTAGCACAATGGGTAAGGCCATGGGCCTTGGATCCTAATTGTCTGGATACAGTGAACCACTGAGTATATTAAGTTACTGAACCATTTTATACGTCCATTTTCATGTGTGTAAAATGACCACATCTACCTCATGAAGGTACAGAGTAGTTCTTAAACACTGTAAACATTAGCTATTACTGTTACTGTTTTGAGAAGTCTTCATTCTTAATAAAGAAATAAATTTAGAATAATCTTAAAATGTCTTATTTGCATTATTCTAATACTTTGGAAATCCACGTAGAAGTACCCTAAATAGAGTCTGAGTTTTGGAGATATTCTTTAATCTTTGATCTAGATTCTTATTTCTTGGCTTTTGTCTTGAGCAGATTTACAGAACCATAGTTATATACCTAAGTATCCCTGGTGTATTGCAATCCAAAGTACCGACACTGAATGATAGGAAAAATTTAGTAAAAAATGAAATTTGTATCTGTATGTATATATGGAATATGAACGGTAAGAAGTACTTTCTATAGTAACTTAAAAATAGCAGTATATAGAGCAGTGTTGTGTACAGTGATAACAGCAGGGATTCTTGAGGAAAAAATAAGTTAGGCCAGTAAAGCAAAGACTCAGTTCTTGCATAATGTGACTGTGTGTTCCAGTGGCTTCTAGAAGTCTTACTGTAGCCCGTGAGCATTTGCCATGCCATTGCTGCTATGTACAGTTCTGAATGTTAGTTGTAAACCTTTCTGTTTTTGCTTTTTTTCTTCAGCAGACCTAGCATTAAGAGTAGCCAGGTTTGCTGAATTGATGCCAGCTCAGTGTCATGATGGGTCTCTCTATATTTGTCTCTTCTCATGTGGGGTCCTTCTGCAGCCATATTATGCCAAGAGGATCAGGAACTGGAGTTTACAGCAATACTGCACCGCCCCCTGCAACTTACCAGGGAAGTTTATACAGGCCGCTGCTAAGGGGCCAAGCCCAGATCCCCAAACTGATGTCCAGTAAGTTTTTCCTAATTGGTTATTTTACATTCTCAATGAAGTGTCACAGCAAAGTTGGATTTGAGCCCTTATTACTGAGATTTATCACAGTTGTATCGCTGCATTAATAGTTCTTAAAAACATTTAAAAGAATTATAACAGAATTTTTAATGTAAAGTCTTATCTGCATTTTTATCTTTACTATATATAGTTAGTTGAATGAGACAAACTGGATTTTTGTTTTCATTTACAAACCTATTTCTGAGTTAACATACATAGAAAGAGGTATGTGGGGTTTATTGTTGTTTCTTCCATTAATACAAATATTTGGACTGTTAAACTAGGTAAGTAGATATGAAATTGCCACCACTTTGATATTTGAAAGACAAAAGTGATCCTATCTTAATTGATCTAAATTTTACCTAGCAGTACCTAACAAAGCTGGGAATTGCTAATCCTAACCACAAAAAATGATCAACATGATATTCTGATTGCTGTGGGAAGGGGAGAAAATAGTCGAATACTGACTTACAGTAATTTTGGTTTTATTTCCATTTAATGTTATTTTTGTGCTCTCGGGCTGTGCCCCTTTATTACACGAGTATAAGTCATGTGCCAGGTTCTTAAAACCACTGCCTTCCTGAAGCCCCACCTGGTTATCTGATGGTTTGACAAGGATGGCATGGGAGAAATAACAGAGTAATGTGTCAAGTCTGAGGATCCTATCCTTTCAGGTTGTTTTCTGAATATTTAAAATATTTTGCAAAAATTTAATTTCAAAAAAAAGTACTACTGAAATGCAGAGAATCAACAGAATTATTTAACCAAATGCATAGTTAGTTAATAAAAGAAAGTGCCTTGTTAAAGTAAATGACTGTTAGGAAGTATTCATGTCCCATGCCTACCACTGTTTAGTCAGTAAGTCACAGACCATTTTTTACCATAAAACTCAGATTTTATGCATGTAGTCCTGAAGAAGAAATGAGTTTTGCAGGTGTCATGCCCTCAGGACCCTCTGTTCTCAAGTGTGTCCCTCACTGGTGTTTGCCTTTCTAAGTTGTATGGGTTACTGAACTTTATCAGAGCAGTGTGAGACTTACCATGGATGCAGTTCATGTTCTGCCTGGTACAGTGGTTAATGAGCTGCTTTTCTCCTATGATTTAGCAAATAACATTTCTTAGTTTTTGAGCATATTCATTACGGATGCAGTACCGCATGCAGCAGGATCTAATAATCACTGAAGAAGTTAATTGTCTTTTGCAGTGAGTGGTGAGAAAGTGTAACCAGCTTAGTTTTAAAGCCAGCTGTTTATTGACACATTCCTTATCCATTCCCTTGTGACTTTTTGTCATCTACTTCGATGCACAGTGGTATCACAGCTTCTACACAGGAAAAAGAACTGAAATATAAGAATGTTCGAGCTGGTAGAATCTGGGCTAGTTTAGCTAGTATTTCTCAAGATAATAGTTACAAGGAAGTTCTCAGGTTATTGCATGGAATAAATGTTAGAGATATGAAAAGAAGGTTGAGTAGCATGATAAAAGTGTGTGATTTGTGCTTAAGAAGCTTCTCTTCAACCTGCAAGTGTTAGTTCATTTTGCATTACTGCAGTAAAATGCTGAAACCAACTGACTTACAAAAAAAGAGAAATTTTTTTTGTAAGATTCTGGAAGTGCCCCACCTGGGAAGACTTCTTGGTGGCAGAGTCTCTTAGCAGAGCACGACAGGTTAGGGCATCTCATGGCAGGAGATGGGAGTGGGGGGATCTTTGTCATTTTTAAAGCCACTTGAGTACCACCCAAATGACCTTATCCTAATCACCACCCAGCAGCCCCGTCTTTGAACATATCTTCACAATAGGGCCATAATAATTCATCTTGCTGACAGCAGCTCTGATTTGAATTCTGTCATCTGACGTTAAATAGCTAACCACTGGTGGTTTAGGCCATGCAGTGGGACAGTCATGCACATAGCACCGGTGGCTCAAGCTGTCAGAAGCGTGTGACATTTCAGTGCAGGAAGGCTGGAAGACACTCAGGCAGATCCAACCATAACACTATGTTTCCTAAGGCCTTACTTGTAACTGGGTATACCAACCCTTGGTCTGTCTCAATATTACCAACCCTTGGTCTGTCTCAATATTACCTTATTAACTACTTTGTTATCCTTTCTAATCTCTTAATGCAGATTGATTATTTTAAATTTATAAATTACATAATGACTGTGACATTACAGGTTACCAACTCTCTACCTCAAGGGAGGCTGGAGGTGTGGCTCAGGGCCAGAGTCCATGCACAGCAGGCGTGAGGCCTTGAGTTCCTTCCCCACTCACTTCCCCAAAGAGGGGGAAAGAGTCAGGTACACACTAATATCTATAGCTCTGAGGATAAAGGCTTGTTCACAGATGCCCCCAAGCCATCCTATGTACTGCTTCTTGGGAAATACTATGCTAGGTCAGTAGTCCTTACTTTTCCGGGCATTCCAGGCATTCATCAACCCACTCCTCAGAAAATCACTGTGTATGAGGCTTATGGAAATGCAAGGTCTTATGGTCTATCAATCCCAGTTGAAGGATCCTCCTTCAGCAAAGGAGGAGAAGAGAGACCTAGGGGCAAAGTTTGTGACTCTGAGGTAGGATACTTGCCCTGTGTACACAAGGCCCTGGGCTTGCTCCCCAGCACCACCCCCCAGTCCAAAAGCTTCTTTTACAAGTATTTATCAGCATCACTATACATATACTTTTATGCCCCTAGGGGCCTGTAGTTCTGTAGTTCTTGGGTCAGTCGTTCTTAGAAACACACAACTCTTGTTTGCACATAAGCAGTTTATTTCAGTGGATCCACATTTATGATTTGGAGTAAGTTATTCCTCATTTCCCACATTGTTATGAGATATAATTTGTACTTAAGGAAATGCTTACCAGGCATGTAGTATTTCTTTTTCCTTGTTAGCTTTTTTGTGGGGAGGGGGGTTTTTAGGGAATGGAACTCAGGGCCTTGGAGCCACAGTACCAGCCCTTTCCTTCCTGAGCTAATTAGACATGTGAATAGTGTGAGTTCTGAATTTTCAAAATATTTTAAAAAGTTTTAAAATCGCTAATCCTTTCTTCTTAAAACCCCAAGTTTCTGAGCCTCCTGATTGAGAAGCCCAGAATTCATAACACAAATTGGCAGCCCAACCTATGGCACAAGTACATGTCGGGTAGGAGAAGGTAGCCCTGGCTTCCCCTTGCCCCATGATAGCTCATGCCCTGTGCAGACTGTGGTCAGTGCCTGGTGTTCTCTCTGTGCTCCAGAGTCACAAGTTACCTGGGCCCAGGCTGCTCACTTAGTCACAGTTCTAACAGTGCCAAGCACATACCAGGTACTGCGAAAATATTCAGCGATCACAGATCAGCTTGCCTTTTTCTAGAATTTTGAACTTTAAAATTTAGTCAGAAATTGTTTATTTTAGTAAATTTGTTATCAAAAGCATTTAATTTTTGTGAATGTTTTTGTGTCGGATCTATTTTCTTCATACATTGTTTAAAATTACACAAAGAAGGGCCGTTTGGCCAGACTGCTACCTGCCGAGCGTCTGCAGGAGATGTTCCTTGTGCCTGGCCTCCAGTGTGTCTTTCCTGTGTCAGTTTTGGCTGATCAGTAATTGTTAGGCACTGATGACTTGCTGGAGTCAAGTGCAGCCCAAGTACCCTGTGTGAATAAAGCATATGGTTTCTGCTGCCCAGAAAACATGATGTGTGACTTCTCCTCAGTTAGTAAACTTACCAATTAACTGCATTTGAAAAGTGATTCTTGATTAGTGCAATCAGAAAAAATGAAATCTTTTCTTTGATTGCCACATTGATTAGGTAAATTGTCACTTGAGAAGCTATTGGCAAAGCCGTGGTATACATAGTCTTAGAGCACTAGAAGAGGGATAAGGTTTTAAAGACCAAAGGAAAAAAATTGTCATTTTTTTCCCCTACTCGCTTGTACCTTCTGAAGTGCAATTCACTATCTTGGAAATTTTTTTCTTCCTCTCAAATAGATCTTCTGATAGAGCCTTACAAATGAATGGTGATAAGTTTATTTTACCATCTACTTCATTATTTATCAGCCAGGAAGTGTTTCTGCTTTGTGAAAACTTAAGGCTACATATATTACTTAGTCACACAAAAAAATTATGTAAAAGTAACCCTACATCAGGCATGGTAAGGCTTGCTTGTAATCCCAGCTACCCTGAGGGCTGACGCAGGAAGATCACAAGTTTGAGGGCAGCCTAAGCAGTTTAATACATATCTCAAAAAGGTGTAGCTCAGTGGTAGACCTTTTGCCTAGGGTGCAAGTACTGCAGGCCTTACTACTACAAGAACAAAACAGTCAGAAAACACCAGACACCACTCACACACACTTCTGGCCACATGCAGCCACATACATGCCTATAGAAAGGTTGCCAAGAAGCTTTTTTCTGCTCTTTTCAGGTTTTTTTGGGGGGGGTTGAAAGAAAGCAAGGGATATTTTAGTAATTACATGATAGAATTTCTTTTAAAAGTTTTAGAAAATTTGCTTAGGTTTTAACAAAAACTATTTTTGCTCATGCTGAGTTTATGTGAGAAAAATTATTCTAAAGGTAAGAAATAGCCAATGTAAAATAGAGGGGAAGCAGCCAGCTGCTGGAAGTAGATGGACAGAGTAGTAGCTGTGCGCCCTCCTGGCAGCACAGGAGGACAGGTGGACACTGAGCACGCCCAGAACGTTTGTTTTCCAGTTCTGTTTAGATATCTAGATCTTCCAACTCTCACAGGCAGGTGTATTACTGGCGGTGATGGCTTTCCTGCTATATTTTTTCTAGGAAAAGATGTGCAAGTGTTTTTTCTATGACATTAAAATATTGCTTTAGTAGATTTCTCTTAGTGAAGATGGGTTGACTGTCTGCATTTCAAATCTGGTGGATCCAATGTGGAAGTTTAAGTACCAAACAGTGTGTGTCCAATGGTTATCTCACACATCAAACCAAGTCTCCTTGATAAAAAAGACATGTTTCTAGGAGGCCATAGCAGCTTCAGCACATGTGAAATACAGGGCTGGACAGGAACCCAAAGTTAGCTAATTCAATCTATATAAAGGCACTAAAGTAAATGACTTCTAGCAACATTTCATTCAGTTCCCCCTCAAATGATTTTGGTAGACCATCTGAGCAGACCAGTGGTCTTGAAGTTTAAGAGAGCAAAAATGAGGAAAACTGACACAAGTGGTGATTTTACTCTTCAGTGGGTTGCTTTGTCCTAAGTAGTAACTTTTTAAAAGTATATGTCAAGTAAATGTATCTTCAGTTTTTCTGTAGAAGGAAACCACACAAATGAGATAATTGCTGCTCTTGTTAACAGTTTCTAGGGTTTGCCTCTTCTAACTGACTTTCTGTTAACTGTGTCTGTAGTAGTCTGGGTCTAGGCTGGGGAGCTGTCTGGTGACCCACTCCCCAAGTTTCTGTCCAGGATTGGGCTGTGATGACACCCTGGGGCCCTGCACTCCTCACTGTTACTCGGATTGGCTGCTAGTAGTTGGTTTTTAAGAGATTGTAGGAGGACTTGATTTAGACTGGCAAGAGACACCATTTCAGTTCAGAAGGGGCTCTGTGTGAATGTGCTGACTGCGAGAAGGCTTCCTGCCTATGATCTTCTGGGGTGCCCTGCAGACCTCACTGCCCTAGCCCTCTTCTGCCCTGTGGTATTGTGTCCACAGGGAAGGACACCCCTCTCACCCTTTCCCCTGCCTGTCCTTGTGCTGTCGAGATTCAAAGAAGACACAGGGGTGCCCATTTGGGTTACACTATAACCATTATAGCAGCTAGAAATTTTTTTGTGCTCTGTTCTGTTTTATAAGCTTTTAAAACACAGAATTTTACTCTTTTCTTTTTGTGAAAACCAAATTGCATGGAGGTGGGTTCCTAATTCAGAGATAAGCTTTCATTTCTTCTTTAAGGAAGTAATTTTGAAAAGCATGTTTCTAGTTTGTGTTTCCATTAAAATGTGAGCCTGAATACATTATGGTAAGCCTGTGGTCCTTGGTCTCTGGAGTCCAGAGGAGGTGACTGTCCCTGCACAGCAAACTCATTAGACAACTTCTGGTGCCAGCTGTTTTAATTAGGCTGCAGCTGACTCCGCTGGTGGGGGCTGCAAGGCTGCAGCCTGCAGCTGCCAAGCATCCTGCAAGGGATCTCGGGACACTGCCTATGGGCCCCTGGTCAGTGAGTCCATGTACAGGGGCGGTAGCCATCCAGTGTGACATCCCTAGAGCCGACTTGGCCCTGAGGATGAGATGTTTTCGAGCACCCTGTGGAGAGTGGATGGGCCCTTCATGGCTGTGTATGCCCTCAGTGTTACGGTGGGTTTACACATTGGGGTGGGGGTGGGATTTCAAGGTTTCTATGCAAGTTAGTGTCTGTTTAGTGTCTATTTATGGATAACACCTAAATCCTGTCCTTCACAGCATTTAAAATATATGTGAAATATATATGCTTTATATATAGCAAGTGAGAGAGAGGTGATCTGTGTTTGATGGCCATGGTTACCAAAACTTTTATCAAGGGAAAATTGATTTACAAATCTGTCAGTTCTGTTGCTTTCTTGACTTTCTACATAATTGCAATACTAGTTTACTTGGTGTACATTCTATCTCAGATTATTTCAGGCACTCTTTAATAGAGTTTATAGTTAAAGTGTATGAGCAGCTGAATACTGATTACTTTTTAAAAAATACTCTGTTTAACTGATCACTGTTTATTTTCCAGACATGAGGCCACAGGATTCCTGGCGAGGTCCTCCTCCTCTTTTCCAGCAGCAGAGATTTGACAGGTAATAGTAAAACCAACACAGCTTTTAAATATTCTCCCCCATCAGCATTTGGGGTTTGTTGACTTTTTAGAGTCTAAGACCTCCATGGTTGAAAAACACTTTTTCCCACCAAAAGGGTTTTCTTGCACCTGTCCTTTGAAAATACAGAAACACTTTGAATTAAAACACTCACATTTGTATACTTCCCTACTTATCTTGGTTCTTGGCCTTTATTTTGTTGAAGCTTTTGAGATGCCCCGAAAAATGCAACACAGAGAGCTTAAAACTGTATTAGGTTTTGGTCAGGCTAAACAAATTTCTTTTTAGCAGGGTTGTGCAGCTTAATGAGGCATAACTAACAGTGTTCCACTTTATCATTTCTATGCTGGCAACACAGAATTAGTACAGACCAACCATTGATTCTTGCTACAAACCTCTTGAAGTCCTAATCAGCTTCTTTGGTAGAACTTTTTCAGGACTGACAAGCCTATTGTAAGGCAGTGTCACTGTAGGTCAGTAGTTATTAGTTGCCACTGAAAACAGTTTCTTTAACTACTTAAGACTGAACTGAATTAAATGCAGAAGGGACTCAGAAGAGGATTATGGGATCTGCAGTCTAATAAGTGCCATGGACTAGGAAGAATGTGACATGGTTTAATAACAAGGGATGTTTGACATGTGTCTCTTCATTGATAAGTTGTGTGTTCCTAAGTCAGATAGACTGTGGACGACAAGGCAGCAAGGCGTGTCATGAATAGTATATTAACATCTGTAGCAAAATTTGTAAGGCACAGTTTTAAAATACATCATTTCATGCTGGTTCTACCAGCATCGGTAAATAGGAAAACAAATGAAGCCCCAGTGCAGCAAGGCTTCCTTTTTTGCCTTCCCATTTCTAATCTGTTTTACTCCCCTCTCTAGTGTTTCAGCAGTCTCTCACCTGGTTATACTTGAAATGAAATAAGGTTTTAAATAGTGCCCCCCTTTTAAGAAAAGTCAGTAATTATTTAGAGACTTTTAGAATTTTCATTTTTTGTTTTCTTTAAGAAGACAGGAAATCGTGTTGCTAAGTTCATTAGAGGTGTTAGCTGCTTAGTGCGAGTCACATTTGAAGTTTAATATGATGGGCAGCGTGTGTGTATGTCCTGTTTTCAGTGTGTAAGCTCTCAAAGCACACATCATGTTCTAGATACACAGTGTGTGTTTTTCTGAATTAATTTTCTCATCGTGTTCTTCAGTTCTTCCCCACTTTAATAATAATTGCCTGTGTTTCTCCACTGCTTTTGAAGGACGTGTTAACACCCTTTTGTCAACATGACTTAATATATTCGCTTCCCAGCAACCTTTTGAAGTAGATCCTGTTATTTTGATAGGAAGAACCTGAGGCACATAGTTCAGTAGCTTAGCTAAGGTCAAACTTCTATGCTGCTCTTTACCAGGAAACTTTTCTTGAGAACAAAACTCATTGGTATCTTCACTCTGAGCATAATACAGTAAGTCCGGAGCTTAAGAGGAAGCAGAGACTCCACATCCAGATGCAGGCCACTGTCTCATCCCACAACTTTGCTCCCTGCACGCAGTGCAGCTCCCCCAAGATCACCGCCGTGGCCCTCTCCTTGCTCTAATGCTCATCCTTCAGTTCTTATTCCGTACTCACCAAGTATCAGCATGATCCTAGCTGTCTTATGAACCCAGCAGGTTAGGAACAAGTTCTATAGGGTTTTATTTTGTGTTGTTTTGATTTAGTTTGTAGTCAGAAATTTAAAATTATGCCTAAAGGCAAAAGTTAAATGTGAACATTAGTAGAATTCTAACTTATGAAGCTTAAATCATAATCATTTAAGAAATTCACCATTTTGTTCATCAGAAACTAGGTTTGGATTCTCGTCCTAAACTTCTCCTAACTAATATGCAGACCTATTGTATCATTCACTTCTGTAGGACTTGTCAGGCCAACAATACATACCTTACAAGACAGAGATGACAGACTGTCTTGATTTTGCCAAGATGGTATACTTCCATTCCACTAGTTGGAGTATGTGATGAGAATCCTATTAGAAAAGAGAATTTTCAGTATATTTTTTCTCTACACTACACTATATTAAGTTGATGTATTGCCTAATTTAAGATCGTGTTTATAATCTACTTATTTATTTGATTTAGAAATGTAACAGGAGTGGGCTAGAGGTGGTGGCGCATGCCTGTAATCCCAGATGCTGAGGCAGGACACCTGCAAGTTTGAGCCCAGCCTGGGCCACTCAATGACTTAGCAAGACCCTTTCTCAAAAAAATAATACATAAAAGCTGAGCATAATATCCTGGTGCCAAAGCCCTGGGTTCAATATCTAGGACAAAACAGACGAAACAACAAAGACAGGAACATGTTTTCTCCTGCTCCCACACAGAAGCAGCCCATGTTAGTAGTGTCCACTGTCAGAAGCAGTGGCCAGGGTTTGAGTTTCCTCTACCACTTGAGGCTGCCATACTCTCTGGATTTTCCTTGCCAATAGAGGCATCTTTTTCTCGCCCTAGTAAGGCAGACATTTTGTTTCTAACCTATGGGTGTTGAGCTCGGTTAGTCATGAAAAAGTTTTAAAAACCCCATTTTGTCCTACATATACATTAAAAAAATCCAGATTGGTGGACTTCATGTTTCCAGTCACTTGGAAATTTTAGGAATATTGTTTCCACCATGATGGCAAATGCTTCCATTATGTTGGCCCAGTTTCTAACTGCTAGCAAGTTAAAATGTGTCAGCTTAAATGCCTCCAGCTCAGATCTGAACACATTCTCCTAGGCAAATTGTAGTTCATTTGTTTGTTTATAAATTAATATAGAAATACCATTGTTTAGAAAATAAAGACCTTTCTGCTGTTAAGTGGAAGAAGGTAGTGCGTATCAATGATACTTTATTCTTTCTTAGTTTTAACTAGTGATTTTTATCATAAAATATCATTGTCAAAAATATTAGTAATCATTTCAAACAAAAAGGAGTGATGTGTGCTTTTAAACTGGCTTTGTTTTTACATTTTTAATATATAAATTTTTTTATTTTATTTTTTTTATCGGTACCTGGGGTCAAACTCACGACCGCCTGCTTGCAAGGCAGGTGCTTATGCCGCTGAGCTAAATCCCCAGCCCCCTAAAATGTTTTTTAAAATTGCATTTTAAAATGTACATTTTTCATACTAGTGAGTTTTCTTGAAACACAGTTGTGTGAATTTTACATGTATAAGACCAGAAGGAAAAACTGATTAACAGTGAAGCCAGCGTGTGAGTGTGTGTCTAGCTTGGAGTCCCACACCCTGCCCCAGCGCTGGGGAGCCTCCTGTCACAGTGCAGGTCTCGCCCCTCCCCAGGCTCTACTGTTCTGCTCTGGATGCAGAGCTGTTCCTGCTAAAGCAGATGAGGCATCCTGGCTGGAACTTGTACTAATAGTAAGCCTGAACAATAACTGTAAGTCCTAAACATACACATTTCTTTCTGAGATACAGACCTTGAATTTTATTTTTAATCACAGCAAGTTACAATAGAGCTCTAGTTTTAGCACTGTAAAGAATAACTTTGGCCTTCCTAGAGTTCTTCAGAGAGCTATTTGCTTTAAAATATCACACAAAAGTAATTATCTTTGGGTTTGTTTTTGTTGTTGGGTTTTTGTTTTGCTTTCTGATGCAAACTCCAAGTCAAAAGAAAAAGAATGGAGGCTAGAGAAGATGAAATTGGGCTTGAATAGCTGCAAGGAGAATGTATTACCTAATGAGTCAACACTGGGCTTTTTTTCCTGGGAGTTTTCTACTAAGAAGTAAAATTCATATGCTGATATGGTAATGCGTGATAGCAGCTAGTCAGCACACCAGTAACTTTAAAATTTTATTGCATTCTTCCTAACATCCTCAGTGGCCTCAAAATTTTTATGTTAAAATAGATCAAAGAATTTCACTTCTTTTTATTCTTTGTGGTGAAGCCTATAGATTAGAAGGTGAGTAAAGTTACTCAAGGAGAATGTTATGCCTTAAATGATGATTCCTATTAAAAGGTGTATCTTTGCTACATTGTTACAATTTTTAATTAAGTTATGATTTAGTACCTTATACCTGTTGCTTTGTATCTGCAAAGTTAAAATAGGCACTTGAAGACAATTAAAACATTTCTTTCAACTAGTAATCTGGGACAGCAAACTGGGTTATAATAGCTGTTGAATCTGTGTTCCCATGTAAACTGTACACCAAATGCCAGTCAGCCCATGCCAATTAGTGCTCATGTTGCTAGGTCACCATGGTCAATTGAAAGCTGCATCAATAGAACTTGAAAAGGTTTCCTCCCGATCAGACCTTCTGACATATTGAACAGAATAATGGATGGGAAAAAGCAGCCAAGTCCCCTACCCTGGATTCAAAATACTCAGCAGTAAGAATTCATTTGCAACCTGCAATTAACTAGAAAGAATGGATTCCAAGAACAAGTCTGGACAGTCTAAAAAAGCCTCATTCTCTTGTACATATGTATTCTGGATAGTATCAAAAATATAGCCAACATGATGATTTTGGATCCAAATATTCAAATGAATGAAAAGGCAGTTTCACAATTGAAAATAAACAAACTGTTTTAAAAAGCCAAACCTGATTCAGTTGCATTTGAAAATCCTTTTTAATAAATACAGATATCTTGTGAAATACATTTGACTGTACCAGATACAAGAAACATGAAGGCCTTCCCGATATTGTACATCGCACGTGGCTGACCTAGGCATATCAGATTGGGGCTTGGAGATGATGCCTGCCAGTGCCAGGGCTTCCTGCTGTGTAACAAGCTGGACTTAAAATGTACACATGGTTCCCTTCCACAGAGGTGTTGGGGCTGAGCCACTGCTGCCATGGAACCGGATGCTCCAAACCCAAAACGCAGCTTTCCAGCCAAATCAGTACCAGATGCTAGCTGGTCCTGGTGGGTATCCGCCCCGGAGAGATGACCGTGGAGGAAGACAGGTAATGCAGTGTGGACTGTGGGCAAAAAGCTTCCTGCTAACTTTGTATGTCAGCATGGTTTGCAGGACGCAGCATTTTGTCTTATTTCTGGAGAATGTGTCAGTAGAGTAGCTCAGCTGAACTTGTGTCCTTTACTGACCACGTATGTAAGTATAGTATCTGCCTCCCCAGACTTATACCCCAAGGGCCCTGGAGAAGTCCAGCCCAGAAATCCTTTTAATCACAGTAGTCAGTGCTGAGTAGCACAAACACAAGACAGTCACTAAAAACATACTGTTTTCTGTTTAAGGGAAAACTGTGCTTTAACAGAAACTAGATCCCTTATAACATAGAATTTTCTAGAAGCTGAAAGTAAAATCTTCCAGTTGAATTCTGGCATTTATTCATCCTACAAGTCTGTGGTCTTGACTTCTCAGTGATATCTCACCACCTGGAAAGATTTTGCACATGTTTTTTACTAAATGGTGCTAGCCATGTCACTGAATGAGGATCACATTTCATAGATAGCTCGCATAATATAAGCGTAGTTTTCTTCTCGTTTGCATCCAGTTTAGAAACATTTAAGGCTGAGGTCTGTTTAACATAATTTTCCCGGCCAGTTTGGCACTCTGGCTAGTGTTTATTTGCTCTTTGATCAGATCCTTGCTGGAAAACAGAATTGGTAAGCCGAGATTCAGAGTGTGTGCTGTCTGTGGAGTTTGGCTCCCACAGTTCGGTAGTTTGTAAATTGCTTACCTGGTGTTGCCCACTGGCCTTCTGCTGTGCTTTGTATATTAATTTTATACTTAAGTTTTTGCCATGAATCCCTTTTAGTGTAAAACTTTCCTTCTGACAGCTAAGGAAAATTATTTTTTATGGTTTTTATGTGTTTTCACAAGTCTAGACCCTTTATAAAATTCACCTTAATTGCAGATTTTAATGCTCCTTGAGGATTGTGTTATAGTTCGTTAAAATCAGTTTATAGCATTTTACTTTGAATCCTTTCAACCCAAGACCTCTAAAAGTCACATCTGTAAGTTGAGGCTATCTGTGCCACTGAAGTCTAGACAGCACTAAACAATTTAAATGTGAGCATTTTTAAAATAAATACATAACTGACAGAAACCTTGGAGAATGTTAAGTCCATTCACCTCATTTTCCAGGTCATGAACTAAGAGCCCAGCAGTGTGGCAGCAGAGGTGGGGGACTGGCTGCCTGGACTACTGGCCAGGTCCGCATCTTCCTCCCTTCTGCCAAGAAGCTTCCCTTTCAGTGAGCTCTGCTGGCCTAGGAGTTTAGCTTAGGGCATGAGTGCTTGCGTAGCATGCACTAGGCAGGGAGGAACCCTTTTCTCTAGGGTATTGTGGTTCTAGATACAAAACCCTGAGGCTTCACAGTACTGGCCAAGTACAGTGCCCCTGAGCTGTGCACCAGTCCCTAGATGGGAGGTTGTTACAGAAGGGCTGTTACATTTATCTTGTATTGTGCAGAAATGTTACAAGCATACTAGGATATATGACACATGTCACCACTTATATGATAACCTTAAGTTTATCACTAAAGCAGAAAAATTTTTTCCTTGATTGCCTAGTAGGCCTAGCTGACTCAGCAGGCTCTAACAGAATGACTTTCCTAGCCACTCAGTTACTTGAATTACTGTTTGGGATGGTAGGAAAATTGAGAACCACTGTCTGTACGTGTTGTTTACATAAAGCATTTTGCTGCTGTTCATTCGTGTGTTTTGAGGAATTTCTTTGGTGCAGTGATGGCTTGTTTGGTTAGTTTTCAGTGATGGCTGTTGGGCTACTTACAGCCCTGCAAGCTTATGTTAAGATTCTGCATTCCAAGTAGCTACTTACAGACGCCCATGTACCTTAAGACATACTTAGCTTCTTTATGATATGTTTTTTTTTAACCAAGATGTAAAATTAATTTCTATGCAGGAGTTTTAATCCACAAAATAAACACTTTGTTTGCTTTATTTTCAGGGATATCCCAGAGAAGGAAGAAAATACCCTTTGCCACCACCCTCGGGAAGATACAGTTGGAATTAAGCTTTTGTAAAGCTTTCCCAAATCCTTTCATCATTCTACAGTTTTATGCTATTTGTGGAAAGATTTCTTTCTCAAGTAGTAGTTTTTAATAAAACTACAGTCCTTTGTGTATTTCTTTTAACTGTGTATATTTGTACTGATCTGATCTCACTGTTTTATGTTGCTTTCCAAAGACGTGTGTTGCATAACACAGTGGATCTGAATTTATAATTGCTTGTAAAACACATTTGATGGAATTAGTACTGGTTTTTCATTATGGTTAAAAATCAAACTAGCTGTGGACTTCAAAACACAGTATATTCTAGATCATCTAAGATCCATGCTGATTTTTAGTGCACAGGAATTAGGTATGAGCTCTTTGAGCTGGAACCCTCGCAAACTAGAGTATATATTGTTCTTTGGAAACAGTTCATTAATGTACTTGTCTTACAGAAATTTCTGGGCTTTAATAAAAAAATAAAGTTAAACTTTAAAAGTTCTAGCATCCTGTGTTATTTGACAGTATTTCAGCTTTGAAAATCTTTTTTTTTTTTTTGTTCTATACCAGGGATCAAACTCATGACCTCATGCTTGCCAGGCAGGCGCTTGTGCCACTGAACTAAACCCCAGCAGCTTTGAAAATCTTTAGTAAACACATTAGCGTTTGCAGAAATTAGATGTCACAAGCAAGTCAGTGAAATCATAAAGAAGATGCTAAACCCCCATACTGGGGCCTAAACCCAGAGCCTTCATTCTGGGTGCATTCATCCCCTGCACTTTATATTCTAGTAGTAGTAGTAGTAGTATTTTGGAGACAGGATCTTGCTAAATTGCCCTGCAGGGCTCAATTTACAGTCCTCTTGCCTCAGCCTCCCAGGATAACAGGACGTGCCACTATGCCCAGCTAAGTGGAGCTTTTAAGAGGATGTGGCCAGCAAGACAATCAAACTAAAGTCTTAGAGTTAGTTGTTTACATTTTTATAAATTTCACACAGACATGTTCCTGTTTTAAGGATTTGTGCCAAAATCTTTAAAAACTTGAAAATTTTAATTTATAGCTACATTTAAAAAAAAAAAAAAACTTAAAAAAAAATGATCCTCGGGGGCTGGGGATTTAGCTCAGCGGCATAAGCACCTGCCTTGCAAGCAGGCGGTCGTGAGTTCAATCCCTGGTACCGATAAAAAGTTAAAAAAAAAAAAAAAAAAACTTAATTTATAGCTACATTTTCTATACGCTTCAGTATTTTTAAATGTTCATAGATTTGTTCGTTTTTGCTGGCTATTAAGCACACTATATTCCTTAAGTGTGTGTTTGGAATTCACATACAGCACCTTTATGTGTATTTGCATTTTGATTTTATTACCAAAACAAACTTGGATCCTACATGTGAAGGCTTGCTTTGTCTCAGTCTTTCCAACCTGGCCTAAGTGTAAGATACCTGTGACCTTCTGATTTAGCACATTTTTGTGCTAATACTCAACTTAAATGCACTTGTTAATCTTTGTTTCTGTGGGGAAGATGACTCCTGCCTTGAAGTATTTTGGAGCTAACGAGGTCACTGCTAGTGATGGACTAACACCACAGCACCCTTTGCTCACTGATAGAGGTCTCCATGAGGAATCGCCAGCATCATTCTGTGTTACCTCCACTCTGGCAGGTGATAATGCTGTCTGCGGTGGAGTTTATCTTCTCAGTATTTAAAATGAATAGCTTGTAAAAAAAAGCACTGAATATTTGACAAGGAGCCCTTGAGTATCTTCCTGTTTTGGGGGTACCCACCACCCTTTGTATCTTACCCCAGACCATTAGTTTGAGTTTAATTTTAAGCCTTAGTTAGGGTGCCTTTAATTTGGCTTTTGACTGCTGAGTGTTTTCAGAGGGAAATGGGTCTTTTGCCAGTGGGGAGGGAACATAAAGAGTTATGTTACATGTATCAAGTCCCCGCGGGGAACGTAATCGTTACTGCAAACGTGAACTAATGAAAATTAAGTATTCCCAGGCGTGGAGGCCCGGTCTGGAGCAGCTCCTCCGTGGAGCAGGTGGGTGTACTCAGCCCCTCAGGTCCTGCCGCGCCAGTCCTACTTGCTGAGGCTTCTGCTCAGCAGCGCGGCCCGCATTGAATCTGCAGAAAAAGGTCCCGTTGTTCCAGGCGGTTGGTCTTGGAACTTTAAGGTGAGATGTTTATCACTACAAAGTAAGTGGGCCAGCTTTTCGTGGCTGCATGTACTTTAATAGGGAGCATTTTTCAGGGCTCCACAGTACAAGATTTTTTAAAACTTTAGAACCCGGCGCAGCCCGCTGCGAGCAACTGACCTCCCCATGGGCGGAGACGCGGCAGAGAGCTAGTTCCCGCCGTCACTCCGAGTTGGAGGCTGGCGGAGGCCAAGGTCTGGGCAGGGTGGAACCGCGGGGTGCCACGCTGCTAGATCGTGGTGCTGCAAGGTCGCTAGTCCAGCCCTCTCGCGGGGCTTCCATTGCCCCGCAGTTTCTCACCCACCCAGCATCACGGACTCCGCGCTCTGCCTCTACAAGCGCAGAACCTGTAGAAAACAACGGAAATGTTTTTTTCCCCAGGCAGAAGCTGCGGTAGCCGAATTCAGCTAGGTTGGAAACCTAAAATCTGGCTTCCTGGCTCCCGCAGCATGGTTGCCTACCCTAATCCTAGCTCGGACCTGATCCGTTAGACACTTCCTGCCCCCTGGGTCAGGGGCATGAGATCCTGGCAGACTGTTGAGCAAAAGGGCAGCGAGTGAAAGAAGTATCAAACGGCCCACTCTCCACGGGTGTTTCTTCCACTCAGGCCTCAGTCCAACACACGGGGGTTTGCTTGCTCTTTACAGTGTATGGAGAGGATGCAGATCAAGGGCGAGCACTCTTTAATTCGGATGAGGGAACCACAGCAGTTCACCACTGCGTGAGTGAGGCGACTTTCAGGGTTATGGTGTTATCAGAAGTCACCTCGACAGTGACTAAAATACATTTTAAACATGAAGGCACTGCATTTCACGGGGGTATGTTTTTAAACCAAAAACAAAACCATAAAACCTCTCTCCCAGGAACTTCAGTTATCTCTAAACTTAAAAAAAAAAAAAAAAAAAAGTGATCTTGAAACCCCAGAGCAATCTCAGTACTTACTGGGGCCGGCACATTCCTGCCAAGGGGGATACAGGTCCGTCTAGGCATCTTCTAGACGTTTCCCAGTGCTCACAAGTGGTCACTAGCAGTAAAAGGTTACTTACATTTTATAAAACATGTCCTGTCCCATCTCACTGCGTTTGGGATGCCAAGTAACCTTTTCAAAAACCAGACCTAAATAACACACACACACAGGGCTCCCTCCACACACCATTAGAGAACACATCCATGCTTGGAACTGCATCTGAAATTATGTGGTCACCACAGAATGCATTATTTTCTCACATGCACAAACTGTAAAAATGTAATCACTGCATCTTTATGGATAACAAATTTCAGTCTTTCTAAATCATCTCTATTCAACGCATTCACAAAGCAAGTCTATGGAAGGTGCTTGCATTCAGTGAACAGGACTGAGTCTCTGATTTGCTTTAAATTGAAAGTAAACAGTGGCTAGCAGAATGGAGTTTGAACACAACATCTGTGTTGATAGAAGTCTGATTGACTACTTGTTTTGACCTTTAGGCTGCGGTTCTAAGCACAGCCTTAAATAGAAGACAACTGGGTTCCACCCTCACCCTCCCATAGACAAACACCCTTCTTGTGTGCTCCAAAATGGCACACACACTCACACAGACTCTTCAATTTACATCCCAATGCAGATTAGAGAAAGTACCTGCAGTCCTGCTGGTCCTCTCTGCAACTCTGATCCTGGGTTTTGGTTTCCGCGCCTCAATGGGAAAAGATAAGTTAGATCCCAAGACAGACGGGAGAATGTCACACCTGCAGTTAGCAATTCTGAAACCAAGGTTTGCTGTGGCCTCTGCTAAACTTTGAGGGGCTTTGTCCCTCTCAGCCCCTGCGCCAGTCTTCCCTCTTGGATGTGGAGACACTTATCCCCCTCTTCAGTTAATGAGTTTCACCTAGTCTGGCCTGGCCGTTTGCGTTTTTATAAAAGATCTGCAAAGCACTAGCTGAAAAAGAAAAAAAAGCTCTTGCTCTGCATTAATCACAGATAGAAATCTATAGTAAAAACTTTTCTTTTACTGTTTCAGGAACCAAACCTTTTCCTAATTTCAGGATATGCACACATAAAACACAATCTCTGGGTGTAAAATGGTAAGCTTTCTGCAGTAATTACTTCTGGCTTAGGTCTTTCACTAAAGGAATGCTGAAAGAAAAAAAATATGGCTACACTAAGCACACTTGCAGAAAATATTGAATAAAACTATTTTCCTTGATATTTTTACATAGTTCATCAATTTAAGGGAACCTTTGTACTTTTTTTTTGGTCAAGAGAAAACTGTCCATGAAGACTAATTTTCCTTTAAAAAATTACTGCGTGCTCTTGGGCCAAAAGCCATTATTGGTTTTATACGTACCAGGATGTTCAAAGAAAAAAATTGCAAACATGTTTTCTAAAATTAATACAGGATCTAACTGCTATAAATGAGCATTTTAAACTCTTGGCATATTAATGATAGTTATGCTATCTTGATTAACATTTCTTTGTGAAGTAAATCCATCAATACACAAAAACCCCAGGTAGAGGATTTTTCTATAGATTTATTGTATCATTTTAATACTAGTTTGCCTGTTGAAATTATGTAAAACGTTTTAAAAAATTAAATCTCATTTTCCAAAAATGCAGTCACTCCTTGGTAAAAGGCAGTCTCTTTGCTTCTTTTCTCCTCTGTGAAAGAAACGAAGTTTAAACAAAGAGCATTTGCTTTATAAAACAGAAAGTGCAAGTTTAACCTCTATACTTTCCTATGGATTCATTTTGCACATGGAGAAAAATTTTCAAACAAAGAAATGAAACGAAATGTTTCAGTCCCAAACTGTTATTCTGAACTCTAATATAGAAGAGGTTTGGGATCTCTGGTAACTTTGTCAGCATTTGTAAACTGTGCTTTAGTCATTTTATTTAACTACATTTTATAAACACATTATTCAGCTGCTTCAATATTTCCCCTTCAACCCCAGTTATTTAAATCATGAGTAAATTGGGCTAGGTTGTCACATCATGCCAACTAGTGCTTTTTAAAAAGTCACAAGCTCCTATACACTTTATAAAAAAGAAATGACCACTTGAGTTTTATGAAAAAGTACTTAAGGTTCTTTTAAATTATATTTAAATATTCATTTGAAACATAGGAAATACAAATTGGCATAGTAAATACATTATTTATACAATAAACACCAACAAAATCGGTGCAACTATTAAGTTCTAAATATGATGGAAAATTATAAATATTTTGGTTACTCTTTATTACAATTCAATAAATCATGTTATTCTTTCTTCACATGCTTTCAAATATAGGTTGATGTCAACTTTAGCAATTTTGCTTGCTTCAAATTCGGACAAAAATACCTTAAAAAGAGTCAGTACCATGTCTACAGAACGACGGGGTATATTTATCAGTAGAGATGGAGAAACCTGCTTCCATATAAAAAGTACAACCCTTCCTAGGATGAGCTTTGCCTTAGTGGGGGAAGGGCTCTTTTGCAGAATAATACAAACACTAGGTTGACAATTATGAAGACCTTCTGAAATCAGCATTTTAAACGCTATATTGAGCCATATAATTTGGTTTCTTTTCAGTCTGTTGCGCTATTTTACCTAAATGGCAATAATTCCTCTGTGATAATGTTCCTATGTGTACGACCCTATGATCCACCTCGAGTCACAATTCAACTTACTTTGAAACATTAATGAAATTGCACTTAGGGGGTGCCCTTCGAAAATCAATCTCCCAAGATCAATTTCGCGTCGGAAAGGACTGACTGTTGAAGCTGGGTTGATTTTGAGAGCTACAAACACCAACAAAGTTTCCAACTTTTAAAACTTGCTCTCGGGTTAGGAACTTGGTGCCCGAGGGCTCCGCCAGCGTTTCCGGTATTTAGCAACTCCTGGAAGCGGGAGATCGCGATCGCCACCGCCAAGCCTGGTGGCAGCGCCGGGCCCCGGGGAGCCGCAGTCCCCGCCCGTGCCAGGCGTCATCCCGGGCCCTCGGCACCGCGGGTCACCACGTCCTGCCATAGAGCAGGTTGGCGCCCAGCACGCCCCCGCTGTAGTCCGCGGCAGCCGCGTCCAGCGCCATCCCCGCCGCCGGCCCGTGCAGCGCGGGTGGGCTGGGCGACAGCTCCTCCAGTTCGGGCGTGGGCGGCGGGCCTGGCGTGGGCGCCCCACTCCCCGCGCCGTTCTGACACGGCTTGCCGTCCTTGACCAGCACTGGCACGGCCACGCGGCGTGGCGAGGGCGGTGGGGGCGGAGGCGGTGGCGGTGGGGGTCCTAGGCCGGCCTCCTGCTGCAGCTGCTGTGCCGCCTTGTTTTTGGCCTGCCGCTTCATCTTGTAGCGGTGGTTCTGGAACCAGATCTTGACCTGCGTGGGCGTCAGGTGGATCATGCTGGCCAGGTGCTCGCGCTCAGGCGCCGACAGGTACTTCTGCTGCTTGAAGCGCCGCTCCAGCTCGTACACCTGAGCCTGCGAGAACAGCACGCGCCGCTTCCGGCGCGGGGCGGCGGCCGCGTGCAGCGTGCCCAGCGACTTGGCGGCGTCGGCGATGCCGCTCAGCGAGCCCACGCCGGCCACGTTCACGCTCGCCGACGGTCCCATGAACCTGGAGACTGGGAGGGCGAGGGCGGCCGTGAGCGCGGGTCCGCGGGCGCCGGCGCCGCCGGGGCCGGGGCCAGGGCCGGGGCCGGGACCGGGGCCGTCGCACTCGCCGCCTCCATCCGGGACCCCTCACCCGCGACGGCGCGAACGGGCCGGGCCCCCAGCAGCCCCCGCGCGCCTCAGCCCAGGTCCCAAGACCCCCCGCGCCTTTCTAGGAGCCCCGCGACGCCCAGGCCGAGTCCCAGGACCCCTCGCGCGCCCGCGCCGCGCTTGGGGAGGGAAATGCCTGCGCCGCCGCCCGGCCACCCTCAGCCCCCGCTCACTTGAGGAGTAGCGCGGGTCCGCGTTGGCGCCGTACCAGCCGGTGGCCGCGGCCGCCGCGCCGCCCCGCATGCCGTCTGCGTAGCCGGGCAGCTCTCCCATGTTGCCCAGGCCGCCGTTGCAGTAGCCGCCCATAGCGCCGTGCGGGAACTGTGAGACGCCCGCCGGCATGTGGTAGGTAGCGGCCGCCGCCGCAGCCGCCGCTGCCGCCGCCGCGGCGGCCGCTGCATTGTGCCCAGCGACGGCGTGCGGCGCCTGCATCCCCGCCTGCGGGGCCGGCCCGGGCGGAGGCGCGCGGTAGGCGGCGGCTGCGGACCCCAGCGGCGCCCCCAGGCCGGGCGGCGCGCCGTCCATGGTGCCGCCGAACTTCTTGTAGGTCTCCTCGATGGGGCTCAGGATGTCGGACACGGAGAAGGGCGTCGTGTGCTTGGGGCTCAACGACATGGCTCGGCGGGCGGCTAGGTGGGGCCCGGGGGCGCGGGCGGGCGGGACGCGGCGCCGCTCGTCGCCACCACCTCTGCGCGGTGCGGCCGGGCTGCGGAGCTGGGTTTATTTTAGTCCAGCGCCAGGTTTACGACAGCCTCGGGGGGCGGAGCAACATCCCGAACGGGCAGACAATGGTCATTGACACCCCCCAGGAACAGAGACGGCGAAGGTAAGGGGGGCTGCATGCTCCGGGAGGGTCTTCTTGCCGCCCGTCCTCGTGCGCGTCGCCGGGTGTCCGGCCCTGGAGCTCTGAGCAGCGTTCGTGGCCGGCGTTGGCCGCCTCCCGACCAGAGTTTCCCAAAGTGACTGGGAAGCGCCGTCCAGGATGACTGGGCGGGGGCGGCGTGTGCTAAGACAGGGAGGGGTGGCGTTGCGGGACTCGCCCCGGCCTCTCCAGCTGCCAGCCCCTCCAGGTTCCATCATCTAAAGTGTTTAAAAAAAAAAAAAAAGGCTCTTGGGTCGAACTATAAGAGCGCATAAAGAGAAGAGTTACAATGCCCGTCCTCTGCCATTGTAGGACTTCCTAATTTATGCATCTTTAGGTCTTTAAGCATCATTTTGTGGGCCACCCAACGGATAGCATCAAATTAGCTCGAGGTATCCCAATCCGAGGAAGAGAGAACACACACACACAGACACTGACACACACACAGATGCTAACTTGTAAGTATTCTGTGTTTACTCTGTGGGCATGGCAATTGAACAGGAGAAAGTGGATTTTTATTTTTATTTGGTAAAATGTATCGTGTTTATACCTATAAAGTTCTTTTATTGTTACCTTTCCTTCTGTGTTCTCCCCTCAACCCTCTTGATTTAGAATTTATTCTGTCATTACCCTGTTAGCAAAGATTTTAAAAAGCTGTTTGCAGTAGATCTTTTGTCGTTGTTGTTGTTATTGGGGGAAAAACTGTTTAAGGGATATGAAAGTGGAAGTAGAAATAAAGTGAAAGTGAATTTCTCTTGAAAAATACAAAGCCATAGTTAAAATGATGTAAAAGGAAAACTGCATCTTTTTTCTTTGTAAGTTTACCTGCATGACAAAGAAGAACTTGCACATTATGAATTCTGTGAGACAAAGAATTAGACAAAAGAAATGTGCGTAGCATATTAACTAAATTTTGGAAACAATCTTGCAACTTTAGAAAATTATAACAGAAATGAAAATACAATTTTTAAGTTTTCTTAGAAACTGGAGTAGTAGAAAGAACAGAATGATTTATTCATTGAGATTCTATTGTGTTTAAAAAGATGATGTATGAAAATTGTGGAAGTTTAACCTGTCAGCCTGCCATACAGTGAAGAACACTGTTACATATTCCTTTTTTCTGTTTGGTTTCATTTCTGTGGTTGGAATGTGATTTTTGTCTCACTGTTTTAATCATTGTTATGTTCATTGCATTGTAGTTTTTGTAAAGAATCTGTCTTTTCTATGGAGAAAAAGCGATATCGTCAGGAAGAAAGTGATAACTAGATGAGTACTTAGAGTGATATTTTAAAATACATGCTAAAGAATAAAATGTAATTACATGAATTGTTTATAAACATCGGTCATTGACAAAATTTAATATTGGCCTGGTTTTGATGTCATGCTGCTTTACAGGTCTTTTAGATCTTCTTCCTCACCTGCATTGGAATTGCCTATTTTTCCTAAATTAAGGATGCACAACTCGGATGTTTCCAAAAAGTCCAGTTTTTCTTTTTTAAAAAAATTGCATCACTTTAGTTGTGTTTATTAACTTAAATGAAAATAGTAGAAAGCAATTTTAAACTTTCTTCAAACAAAGGTAATGAACTATTTTATTTTTCAAGTTCGAACATTTCAAACAGGAAGCCATTGTCACAGTCTCTATGTTGACCAGGCATCCTAATTGAAAAAAATATTTCAATTATAATTTTTCTAGATGAATACTATTCACTGTTTTCAGGCTATAGATTTCATTTCACATTTTATTTATAGAACTTCAATTAGTCATTTATAAGTGGTTATACCAGAAGCTAAGCTTGCTTTTTAACTGCATTGGGTCCTATTATAAGTACATTTACATCTGAGAGATTCCCATGTTTAAATTAAAAGGTACTTTATCATATCTGAAGAATCTCTGCAGAGTCATTTTTTGACCCCTTAGAAGTAAACCAAATAGTCCTTCACTAAAGGTGCACAGCTCTGAGGGGAAAATTTTATAATCATCAGCATTTATTTCTGTTAATTATTTGTGTCTTACTTGAAATCGCATATCTGTAGGCTGGAAATGCAAGTATGTGAACAGATGGTTTTGAAAATAGAGATATTTTGGCAGGTGTATTTGTATAAAGACAGAAAAAAAATAATTTGGTTACATTTCATTTTTTATCAAATTGTCAAAATTGTGAATGGAAATTTAGATTTAGTAGATTCTTAAATACTGTCGATTAAATTGGATTTCACAGGAAATTATTTTATCAGGAATATTTTCTTGTTGTTTTTCTTAATGCTGGCACTCAGGGGAAAGCAAAAACAAATACTTTGAAAGTGAAATGAGAAGTCCCTCTGTCCTGCCTTCCAGTTTCCCTGCAGGCACACTGTGTAACCTACTGTTTCCAGATGGCCTGGGCATCTGAAGGCACACGATCATGTAATAACACAGAAGGTGAAGGCACACGATCATGTAATAACACTAAAGGTGGCATGTCCTGGGTGTGGTGTGGTGCCTCACTTTTAGCATTGATTAAGGATTACACTTAATACTGGAAACGTACTAAGGCTGTGGCAGATAAAATTTTCGTAAACTAAAAGATTATGTAGACACTCAACTTTTTGACAAAAGTGTGGTATTTACTGAAAATCTTTGATTTAATCTTTGGTTAACTTTAGGGACAAAAACGTTTGGCAAAATCATTCTACAGAAGGTGCTTTCCCAAGAGCTGGAATTTGCTATTGTCAGACAGCTCAACAGAGGGGCCTGAGGGGAGCCCAACCCTTCTAGCAAGATCTGCTTGAAGTGGAGTTCCAGCCAGCACTGAGGGAAAGCTTGTCTTCCTAGGGTAACAAGTAGATTGTCAATGTGTCCTGAATTTCCTCATCAGGACCGTGTTTATGGAAAACTGTGTTTGGTGCTCAAGGACTTAAGTTGGCTTTAGGGAAGGAGACATGTGCTACATTTGTAGTTAGCTTGAAATAGTTGTGAAATAATGAAATTTTCATGTTGTAGATTTAAAATATCTTTGCAGTTGGAAGGGAATAATGAATTCTGTCAAAGATATTACTATTGTATAGGAACATTTGAAGTTATAAACAGAAAACTGCTAGAGAGATGAAACAAAGTTTAAAGTTTTTGCTAATTTTTTTGCTGATTATTTTTAAAAGTTGCAGAGATTTTGCATTTTGTGAAGAAAATATGAAAGGGGCTGGGGATTTAGCTCAGTGGCATAAGTGCCTGCCTGGTAAGCACGAGGTCGTGAGTTCGATTCCCAGTACCAAAAAAAAAAAAAAAAAAAAGAAAAAAGAAAGAAAGGGTTACTGAGTCACAGAGTAACAGAAGTACACAATTACTAAAAGAAATTTAAAATAATTGAAATAAGCACTGGAAACAAATTTATGAGATTTACTTCACTATGACCCAGTATTCCTTTCATGTTTTCTTCACAAAATGTAGAATCCTCACAGTTCAACTACTCTTAAAAAAATCTTAAATCATCCTAAAAGTCAGATATTTTAGATTGAAAGTTGTTCTTTTCTGACCAATGAATATGTTTAAATTAACATAATTGTTAGTACTATCCAAGGATGAGTAGGTGTTAAAGATATCATCCTTGCCTACATAATCATAGTGAAGTTCAATGAAATGACGAAAAAAATAGAAAAAAAAAATCCCAAGAAACTTTCCCCATCGAAACACCATAACAGGTTTTTTTTTTTGGCTTTTTCCTTTTTGCTGGTACCAGGGATCGAACTCACGACTGCCTGCTTGCAAGGCAGGTGCTTATGCCGCTGAGCTAAATCCCCAGCCCCACAGTTTGTTATTTTTAAGCAGAGAATAACAGGCTATAATATGGAGTAAAAATTTGAAAGTTGTCCTATTTGTCATAATTCTCTCACACTAGTATTGTATGTTCAAGCTAGAAATTTAAATTTTTCTGTATTTTTTTTTTTTTTTTTTTGTCTTTTTCATTTTTATCGGTACCGGGGATCAAACTCACGACCGTCTGCTTGCAACGCAGGTGCTTATGCCGCTGAGCTAAATCCCCAGCCTCCAATTTTTCTGTATTTTAGAAGTTAATTTTTAGTACAATACATGATATGGGAAAGCAATAGTAATGTGGAAATATTTTAATTCTGAATAACAAGTTTACTTGTGTTTCACTTAGGTAGAAAGTTTAAAACTTAAAATCATGGCATTTCCATTTAACAGTATTTTTAGCATCTTTCATGTTTTGAATATCATTAAATGCTTCATAGGAAAAAAAAATCTTCAATTTTAAGTAAAATCATATTTTCATTGTGTAAGAAGCTGGTTGTCCTAAATGTGCTACCCTGTCTCTACATATGTTTAATAATAATAACTACATGTAACCTTTAAAAATATAAACTTTTATAATTTTTTTCACGTTATCAATGTTTGTAAGTCTAAGAATTCAGTGTCCTGTTAAAAATGTATCACCTTATAAGTACAAGTCAATTTGAAAAGGAAGTTATCAGCTGAGATAGGTAATTGTATTATTTGTTCCCATTATTTACTTAGACAGTAACTCCAGTTCTGATAAGTTGATTATCAGGTTATTGAAATTTTCCTATGTGCATTTTAGAAATAATATTTTAGAGGACAGTATTATAACTAGAGAATAATTTGGCAAATTTCATTTTGTATACTGAACAGAGAGGGTATATATGTCTGAACTCGAGAGTAGGAATTGTGTTTAAAAGGAAACACGACTTTGCATACACTAGGCAAGTACTCTACCAGTGAGCTATAGCCCTAGCATTTTAGACTTAAATAAGTGTTAAATCACAATATATCTGGCAGGTAAGGTTTAAGATTACTGAGCTAAAATATCTAATTTGTGAAATAGACTAATAGTGGTTTTTGACTCTTACCAAATCAGTATTAAAGTTTTTGATAATGAAATACTAAACATAAAAGGGAATTCAATCGTGTCACTATGGGGAGTCATGTCAATATGGGGAGCACATTTCAACAATTGCAGAGATTAAGAGGATTGTTATGATGGATTGATAACTGGTAGGCAACTTGTAACACCCAGCTGAACTGAATCAGTGTGGTGCTGGGTGTGGAGGGCCACCTAAGGATTGTTGCTAGCAGTGGAAAAAGAACTGGAGAGGAAGAGGCGCACTGGTTTCCCTGATATGAACTCGGCCGTTCCATTGTTGGAGGGGTTTGGGGCCTTATTGTCACTGAGGATGGCTGTGGTTCTTTTCTAGTCCTTTGAGTGTCGCTTGCTAGCTCCAGTGTGGCTCCTTTGGTCTGCTGGCACAGATCCTTCATTCCGCTGGCACAGACTTTCTAGTTTACACCACTGACCTTTGGGTCTTCCCAGCCCTGATCTATGAATGAAACAGACTTGCATGAGACATTACCATGCGCGCTAGGCCTCCAGTTGGATGGGAGTGGGGGTGGGGTGGGGTGGGGGTTGGCACAGTTTAATGGGTTCTAGGTCTTCAGCTGGACTCATGCAGGACATTGCTGTGGAATCCAGGCCCTCAGCTAGATTCTTCGGTCTTTAGTGTGTGGAGAGATTTTCCATACTCTTTTTGCATTTGACTCTGGGTGAACTGATTGATCAATCGATTGATTGTTCTGGGAATTGAACTCACAACTTCACACTTGCTAGGCAGGCGCTATATTTACCCAGCTTGGGTGAATATTATTAAATAATCCTATAAATTGTGTGTCCTGCATTAAATTGTTTTCTTTGAAAACCCTGACTACAACAGTAGTAGAAATGGTGGTTTAGAAAGTGGTTTCTAGTGAGACTGGGGAATCAAAGAGAAACCTAGGGTTCTAGTACCCTCTGAAATCATCTTCATGTGAAAATGGAGTTTAGAAGGTGCAAGTGTCATTTAAATGCTCTGCTCATGAAAAAAATTATGTGGCACAGAGAGATTATTTGGTTGTGGATCTTAAGGAAACAAATTAGAGTGTCTCTTTTATACCTATGTCAAAAATAAAAATGAAGAATACTGTGTATATTGAGTATATTCCATGTGATTGTATTTGACTCCATAGGTAATAGATGGAGTTGTTTACTAACTTAACAAACACGTTCTATACCCAAGACAATCTAATGGCAAACTGTCATTAACTTTCTGTATATAAATTGCTCCATTTCCATGTGTTCAAGCCAGTTTTATCTCATGTAGATTATTTGACACAGATTTAGAGAGAATATTATGAGATAAAATACATTTTCTCTTTCCCTTGATTGATAAAAATGAGACAGTTTATAAATAAACATACTTGTGTACTTTAAACATTCATTAAGAATCAGGGCCTCATAAATAAGGACCTTATAGGAGAGATACTTTAAAAAATGGAGAAAAAAATCCTTTACAGACATCCTTTGAATGTCAGTCTTGGCTTACAGCATCCTAGGGCTCAATTGTAAAAGCAAGTTTATGTTTTATTTTTAGGAAGAACACACCCTCATGCCTCCAAGATGCATTTTCTACCACTCAGCTCTAAAATTTCTTTTCCTATTAGTACATGTTTGCAGTATGTAGTGTACAATCATCTTGAGTGGGTACAGCTTTTTAATCCCCTTTTCCTTCCCACCCACCTTTCCCTCTCCTCTAAATCCCCTTTGCCGTTTCATTCTTTTGATATTATTAATGTTATCTCATGTTTATGTTCATTTAGGTTATTAGGTTCCTATACATAACATATTTGTTCTAATTATTTTCTCTCCCCACCTCCTGCTCTACCCAAATTCTCTTGGACGCCTACTCATTTACAAAAGCTCTATCCCTTCATCTAATGGAGAACGTCACAGAGAAAGCACTGAATATTCTTAATAGTTTGATAGTGGATAGAGTTATTTTCTATGATTGGCTTGTTATAGTGGTCATCCCAAAGGAATTTGAGACCTCAGCACCACATCAGCTTAATCATGGACTTTGAGAAAGGAAAAAAATAATATGGTCTGTGTTTATAGGCTTCTGAAGTCCAGAAATGAACTTCATACTTTTCAAAGAACACCACATAAAAACCACAATATGATTTAGTCTGATTACTAGAAAGTTCCCCTACTGCTCAGTAGTTGCTATAATTTGCAAGAATCAATCTTTGTTCAGTCTCTTGATGCCAAACTAGTTTTCTTCCCATAAAACTCTTAAATATAGAAGTATATTATCTTATAGTCACTGTCCTACTTATGTTTTCTCCTTTTTGAGCTAAAATCCCTGATAGCACAACTATCTGGAGTGAACATATACAATTCTGTTATCTATGAATTATTAAGTGCTCACTGTGCTGTAGAATGTCCTGAGTGCTTGGGAAAAAGAGAGGAAGGGCCATCTGGTTCTGGAGTGAGCAATCATACTGTATTTCACAATTGTATATATGTATGCATTAATTTGTATGCTATTTAACATTATACATATATATGTTTATGCACATGCATAAGAAAATATATGTATGTATTTGTCTAAAAGAAAATACTTGCCACGTTTAGGCAATTGACTTATAAACTTCAGAATATATCCCATTGGTATGGTGGAGAGGCTAAAATTCTAAAAATCATTAACATTAATCTTTTACTAGTCTATTAGGTGCATTCATGAGCTTTATGTGTTCATCTTAATACAGTATAAGAGAACATTTAGTGTGATTGACAATGAATTCAAATTTTAAAAATTCTGAATAGGAGCAAGCAGATCTCACAGAAAATTGACTGTTCTCATCTGTGTGAGGTTGATAGGTCAGGATGGTAGCTATTGTTAATCACATTGCCATGTGATTTATAAACTTACTACACAACAATATATTTGGTTTTTGTATATTTATCAGGACAGCAGAGAGCTTGAATGTTATAAGTGGCTGTATGTAGGGTTAATGGAGCAATAATGATAGGTGTTTCTTTCCTATAGGTACCACAGTAGTAAAATTTCCTTAGAAAAATTAATAGTATAATCTTTCCTGTTACAGTGTGTTACAAATATTGTATTCATAGCTCATACCAGTGGTTATTTGTATCAGCTGAACATTGTTAAAGTTACTAAATAGAAGCCTGTTACAAAACAATTCAAATAATATGGAAGTACATAGAGCAGTGGTGTCCAATAAAAAGATGTGAGCCACGTATGTAATTTTTAAAATTTTATTCTGTTAAATTAAAAAGTAATAGGTGGAGTCAAATAAAAGTGTTTTTATTTAACCAAATATATGTAAAATACTGATTTTGAGCATAGTCAATACAAAATTATTAAAGAGGCCTTTATTTGTATACTGAATATTTGTAATTTTACATTTACTACACATCTCCATTTAGACTGGGTACACTGCCCAACCTCAGGAAGTATGAGCTGCTCCTGGTTACTGTATTGAGCAGAGTTACTCCAACTATATTTTATATCAGCTTCCAAATCATCTATACACTTGTTCTTTGTCATTACAAATAACATGTTTCCATGTCAGTGTGCATAGATCTTTAAGAATTTAGGACCTGCAAACCAAAGCTGGCCTAACATATCTTTTTGTATTCTGGGAGCTAAGAATTGTTTTTTTATTTATATGATTTTAAAAAATCAAATGCATAATAATAGTTCATGACATAGGAAAATCATGGAGTTTAGCTATTGGGGTTTATAAATAAATGTTTATTTAACACAGGTCTACTGGTTTATCTGTGTCCACTGTTGTGCTAGTGCAGCAGAGGTGAGTACATAGTTGTAACAAAAACTGTTCGATTTGTAAGCCTAAAATATTTACTGGCTGGTCCTTTTACAGAAAATGTTAGTCAGCCACTGTTAGAGTAAAAGGGAAAGTCACCTTTGCATCCACCAACCCCATAAGTAATCACTGGTTAAAGGTTTTGTGTGTTTCCAGGTCTGTCTAATGTAGCCTGTATGTTCTGAGTATGTGTAAAAATATAAACACACGTATGCATATACATATTTTATATTTCCTTATGTGTCTAAAGCATATAGTCATATTGTCTTTTATATACTATGGTGTGAATATATTCTGTGATTTCCTTTCTTAACTATATTATTTTACGTGGCACTGGTATCAAACCCAGGGCCTTATGCATACAAAACAAGAGCTCTATCACATCCCCACCCCTCTTAACTATATTTTATACCAGTTTCTACATCAGTAACTATAAATATGTTCCTTGTCTACCAATTTGGGTTTTCATGGCACTGTACATAGACCTCCATCATATGAGCATATTACATTCTCTAACATAATTTTACTATGTTATAAGTCTAATGAGCATATTACATTCTCTAACATAATTTTACTATAAGTTATTTAATCATTCTCTCCCCAATGAGTTCAGGTTCATTGTTTTTCTTTGCCTGCCTTCCTTCCTCCCTCCTTCCCTCTCTCCCTTTCTACTGTAAGCAGTGAAACCAATAACATATACACAAATCTTTAGATGTGGGTACAAAAACTTCTGCAAGATAAATTTCTAGAAGTAAAATTTTACCAGGGCTAAGTTTAATGCACATTTTGATAGAACTTGTCAAGTTGCCCTCCAAGAAGACTATGAGTTTATATGTCAGCAGTGGATGGCTTTTCTTTCCACATCTCATCAATACTAATCACTTTTACTCAAACTTCTGTAGTCTTACCTAAGTATTTTAATATCACTTCAATACTTTTCTATTTACAAAAAGCATTACTTATTTTAAAAAATGAAAAAGAAAGAAAAACAGTGTGAAAGGGAAAAAGTCCCTGAAACAATATGCAGTAATACCAGTATTAAGTATTCAAGCTAAAATTTTTAACCTAGAATGTTAATCTATTTTTATCTATTACCTTGAGTATGATGTAATAAAAAGCAGATGTGCTTTTTAAAAAAAAAATTCTTTGTCTTTTTCACTGTATAGCCAGACTTGCCTCAAACAGCAATCCTTCTGTCTCAGCCTCCTGAGTGCTGGGATTACAGGCATTAATTCTCTTATACTGTATTAAGATGAACACATAAAGCTCATGAATGCACCTAATAGACTAGTAAAAGATTAATGTTAATGATTTTTAGAATTTTAGCCTCTCCACCATACCAATGGGATATATTCTGAAGTTTATAAGTCAATTGCCTAAACGTGGCAAGTATTTTCTTTTAGACAAATACATACATATATTTTCTTATGCATGTGCATAAACATATATATGTATAATGTTAAATAGCATACAAATTAATGCTGTGTTACCATGCCCCACACAAGTGTGCTTTAGAATTGAATGAACTTCATTGAATCCTATTCTACTGGAAGGAAATTTGGTGGCAAATTGAGTCCCCGGAAATTCATTTTTTTCAACTATAAAAATGTGGCAGATGAAGTAGGACTAAGTGATAGATGAAATAGTCTATCACAGCAGTCCATGAAATGTTTGCTTATATCTTCTTTCTATTCCACTATGAGAACAAAAGGACATATTTCCTAAAATACCATGTTTAATTGCAGAGAATGGTGTCTGCTATGTCAAAAGAGAGGTCAAGTAGTAGGATAGCAGTGGACCTAGGCTTGTAGAGAGAAAGATTGATCCTTTTGGGGGCTGAGTCGTCATTTCATCATCCCATGACAGCACTCAGCCTTCTCTTGTATGACATTTTAGAGCTAAAATACTGAATAATGTACTCTCTATCTTGGAAAAATTCACATCTTTGGTCAGAAGAGAAGTTTCTCTTTTTGGAAGAAAATCAACTGTATTATCCTGGCATCAATGAAAAAAAGCTTCTAAAGCAAAGTTCTATACCAAAGGTAAAAATATCTTGCCTAGGCAAAACTTAAATCAGGGCTTCACGAATGTCACAGATGAGGAAGGTAGAAGGTTGAAATTGTGCTCTTCTGTTTAGGTAGAGAAGCATTTAAAGGACATTTACAAAAGTAATTTAAGTCAACAAATATTTAAGGGATGTTTGCCATCATAGTTCAGATATGGTTTGAATTTGTGCCCCAAAACCACACTGAAAACTTGGTTTCAATATTTTGATGCTGAGAATGGGGAGACTTAAAAGGTAGGGGCAGGGACTAGAAATGTAGCTAAGCAGTAGAGAACTTGCGTACAAGTCCCAAGGTGTCTATTGGGAGGTGATTAGATCATTTGGTGGCATATGCCTTAGAAGAGATAGTGTAGTTCCCATGAGACCTTAGTTCTTAAGCAAGTGAGTTGTTATAAACCAAGGCTACCTCACAGGCTTGGCGTTTTGTGGGGGTACCAGTTTCTCTGCCACATTAGATGGCAAAGGGGGCCTTCACTGGGAGTAAAGCAGATGAGAATGCATGGTGTTGGACTTTAACCTCAAAAATTTTGAATTAAATCTTTTTTTTTTTCTGTAAGTATCCAGATTCAGGTATATAACACCAAAAAACAAAGTCATCTGCCACATGCCAACCCAAAGAAAGCTTGGTGTGTGCAGGGAATGGCAAACTGTGTGACCAGAGTAAAAGAAGCAAATTGAGGATCACTGGGAGGTGGAATTGGAAAATTTGGCGAGAGCCAGATTATGAAGAACCTTGTATGCTATGTAAAATAATTTGGATTTTATCCACAGAAAACAGCAAGACTAAAATCATACTGGCATCAGGCTTGGGAATTAATCCAGAAATACTAATGCTAAATGCAGCATATCGGTAAGGAAGCTATTATAAAAACCTAGGCTGTTTTAAAAATCCATGTCGGCTTGGACTAAATCAGCAGCCATGGAAGTGGGGAAGTACTGGTTATGTGAGGTACTAAAGAGGTCAGGGAATCTTTCTTCTCCTACTGCTCTTTAACAGTTCTCATTCTATTGTTAAAAATACAGTTGCATGTGAAAATTTTAATTTAAACACAGGTGGTATTCACAAAGGATATATACTATAAATGTGCTTTCAAATGAATGAGCCAGTAGAGAATAGGCATTTTATGAAAACAAAACAGTACCAAGGACTAATCATTACCAGCAAGGTGTTTGTTCTCTAGTAGACAAGGGACTTAACAAATAAAACAGCCATAAAAACTATTCCTTGCCTTCAAAAAGATTCACCTTACATTCGTGAGGATTACAGGATCCTAATGAAGTAATTTATATGAAAAGAGGTATTCATTTGAATGCTGCTGAGACTAGTCTCAGACCAGAGAAAGGTAAGTGTATAGCTGAATGTCAGGGACAAAATAATGAGAAACTCAAATGCCATCAGGAAACTCATCTATTGTCTGCATGTTGGCGTCACTTCTACTACAGATTACTTTCCTCAATGTGGCAGGAAACGGGGCTAGCATCCCCTTTTGTGGTTCCCTCACATAGACTTCTACTCGAAGATTTTGACTATTGATTTGTACTCTAATCTAAAAAGCCTGGTTGGTTCAGCATTGAACAAGTGTTCACTGCTGTGGGCATAGTTCTATGAGAGGCAGCCATGGCTGGAACCATTGAGAGATGTGTGTGGTTGAGAGTTGGTGATTAGAGAACAGGAGGGGGATACACAAAACAAAACAAGACGATCAAATTCCTGCTTTCATACTCATTTTTTTTTAAACTGAAGATTGTTGACTAATTAGACTCTGTTCCATTCTGTATGATAGTATCAAGTTTGGGGGTATAGGCAACTACTTTGAAGGCAATAAGATTCACTAAGATGCCCATTCTGGTTTGACTGTTGTCTCCTTTGGAAGTCCTGTAATGTTTATACAACGTTTAAGTTTTATTAGTCTTGTTCTCTACTGTTTTGTTCAACTTTATAATACCTAATGAGATAGACAATTCTTTTTAAGGAAATAAGAGACATTATGGTAACCATTGTTGATAACCTTGTACTCTCTTCTTACATCATGTACTATGTCTATCCTTGGTTTTGACTGACAGCTTTATTTTGCCATATTTGACTTTATTCTCTTCCAAAAAAAAAGTAATAAGAACTAAGGAGGAATAAAACCCAAAATGTGTAAATTTTGTTGTAAAAAGGAGAGGGGGGAAAAAAGTGCTCTAAAGGATACAACAGCAAGTGTGTTTAGGGGTGTTAAATAGCTTACCATATTAATGTTTTTGGTTGGATCATTGAACACAACTGTTTGCAGTCTCTCTGTATGAATGTTCACTTTGTATGCTTTGATACTGTGACTTGAGCAACTATCTCTAAGATGATAATGTGTAATCTATTAACTGGTGATTTCTTACTTTTTTTTTTTTGTAGTTCTGTATTACTTGTACCCTTACACCACTTTGTTTTGTTTTTTCTCTTTTTCCTTTTAAATAAAATTTAAAAAAAAACTGGAGATTGAACTCAGCTTTCACACAGATCTACATTTCCAGCCCTTTTTAATTTTTATGTGAGACAGGGTCTCATGAAGTCATGTTTTCCATGCTGGGCTTGGAGTTTTGACCATCCTGTCCCAGCCTCCCACAGTGTGGGGATTACAGATGTGGGCACCTTGTCCAGCTCAGCACCCTTTCTTTGACTTCTCTGCTACCATGACTGCTACTATCTTTGTTTTCTGGAAAACTTCTTTGATTTCTGTTCTTGTTTCCCCTTCTACATCATGCTCATTCTGTGAATCTTATCTTGACTCCCCTTCCCTTTCTCTCAACCATTCCTTGCCTCCAGAAAGATTATCTTATATTCCGAGTTGGAGAATACAGGACAACAAGGACAGAATATTGTCAAGATTATGAAGAGATACAGCATTTTTGCTTGAAGATATTAAATGTACATCTTTTGTGAACTATCAAGTTCACCTTTAGGTAAGTATCCTATAAAAATATTTGGACATAAATATGTATAAAAGCTACCCAGAAGGCAATCTGAAGTATTGTGAACTGAGTTTTCATCCATAGAAAAGTGATGTGTAGTAGCATGAGGGAAGGCTGCATTCATAGGCATGAAAAGTTGAAGAAAAGTTGCAAAGCCATGTGCATTAGCTTTTCTGTTGCTGGGACAAAATACCTGATATCTGCAATTTGAAAGCTTTATTTTGGCTCCTGGTTTCAATTCATGGGTACACTAGGTCCAATGCAGAAACATCATAGCGGAAGGACCTGGTAGAGGGAAACTGCTCAGCTCAAGGCAGCCTGGAAGCAGACAGCAGAGAAAGAACCAGAGAGGAAGGGCCAGGGACCAGACACAGCCAAAGCCAATCTGTGTGAGCCACTACCTCCAACTACATCCCACATCCTCATCTCATACTCACTGTGCTTTCCCAATCCAGTCACCTTCATTGTTTAATCCTGCCGAACTGACAATGAGGATTGGCTGGCACACCACACCACACCTTGTGATCACATTTTATAGAAATAATTAATGTACTTGAAATAACATACCTGAAATGTTTTCAATTTGTTTATGTGTTTTTCTTAAAGTCATCTGGAAGGAGTTGTGCCAAATAGTTACCGGAGTTATCCTTTAGAGAGTGAAAGAGGAATGAAGGAAGGAATTTTCACTTTTTAAATGTGACTCAGTTATGAGCATTATGTATTTTTATATGTTAATCTCTAGTTTGTTAATCCTTTTGGTTGCTACCTCTTCCTCATAGCACTTGCCAGTGTTGGTCACTAAATATTTGACTCCACTTTTTCTCTTATGCATGGTTTCTCATAACTAGTCTACTGTAATTTTTGTACTTGAAGTTTGAAAGGGATATGTTTAGATCTGGATTTATCCTACTGGTGTTCTCTGAGCTCCTAAATCTTTAGTTTGGTGTGTGTCACTCTTTTTATTTTATTAGTACATTTTTTGTAATACTTACTGAATATATTTGTCATGGGGAGCTTGAACATGTACATATCATATCTTACTCCCTTTTATGTCTCCTCTGCCCTTCCTCCTCCTTCCCTCCATCTCCATGTCCCCTTACCATTTGCAAAATGTCTACTTCCCTGTGTCTTACCATCTTTTGCTCCTTCTTTATATCATATTTAAGCTAATGAGTGGTTTATTTCACTTGATATTATGATCTCAGGGTGCATTTATTTTCCTAAATGAGTCATTTGCCCTTTATGACAAAGTAGTACCCCACTGTGGGTAAATGCCACATTTTCTTTATCCATGCATCTATTACTGAACCTATAGGCTGCTTTCCTAGATTTAGCTGCTGCAAATCGTGCTGCTATACATATGAGTATATACACATGCTTATATTATAATGTGTTCAACTCTTTGGAGATAGAAAAGGGACAACAGCAGTGTCAAATGGAATTTCTAATTTAGTCTTTCAAGAAATTGCCACACTGATGTCTATAGGGGTAGCACTAATTTACACTTCAACAATGTAGACTACCCCTCCTAAGCCTTACCAGCATGTGTTTTTTGAATTACTGATGATGGCTATTCTTTCTGGAGTGAGATGAAATCTCAGTATTGTTTCACTTGCATTTTTTCTAATGACCAAAGATTTGAATGTTCTTTCAGGTATTTATTGGCCATTTGCGTTTGTTCTTCTAAGTGTCTTTTCAGTTCAACTGCCCATTTTTGATCGAATTTTTATTTCAGAGGGTCTACTTTTTGGTTTTTTTATATATTCTAGATATTATTCCTCTGAGGAATACCTAACAAAAATTTTCCCATTCTGTAGGTTGTCTCTTCACTCTGTTGGTTGTTTACTGTTTAGAAGCTTTTTAATTTGATACAATCCCATTTATTGATTCTTTGTGTTATTTCTTGTACAATTGGTATTCTGTTCAGAAAGTCCTTGCCTCTGCCTATATCATCAAGAGTTTTACCTATTTTACTTTCCAGCAGATTGTTTCTGTTTTAATATCTAGGTTTTCAATCCATTTTTATTTTACATTAGTGCATAGTGAAAGATACAGGCCTAGATTCATCCTTTTCCATTTGGGTAGCCAGTTTATCCAGCACCATTTGTTAAAGAGGCTACCTTTTTTTTTTTTCCCAGTGTCTGCCGTTAACTTTGGAACATTCTTGGCCATTGTTACTTCATCTATTTCTGCTTTATTCTCTTCTCTTATAGAATTCCTGTTAGGTACATGTTACCCCTTTTGAAATTGGCCCGTGGCTCTGGAATGTGCCATTGTTTTCTGTGTTTTCTTTCTGTGTCTTAGGCATATTTCTCACTGACTTGCAACATTCCCTCTTGATTCTCTTAGTTTCTATCTCTCCTTATATTATCCACCTGTTTTTGTACAGCATGTAATATTATTCCCCTACAGCCCTTAATATGTAAATCCTAATTATTTAAAATTCCCTGTTAGATATCTCCAGAATCTGCAGCATATCTAAGTCTGGTTGTAGTATTTCCTTCATCTCTTTAGGCTGATCTTGCTTTCTAACATGATTTATGATTTTGTGGTTAGAAGTCAAACCTTATGTATCAGGTAATAGAAACTGAGGTGAGTAGGCCTTTAAAGTGAGGTTTTTGTGGTAGTATAGCTAGGCACCGGGCTGTTTTTCATGTCAGCTACAGTGCCAGAGGCTTCTGCCCTCCCTACTGTCCTTGCTCTTATCTCTTATTGTCTTGGGCTTCTTGAAGAACTCTTTCTTATGTGGAGCTTCCACTTGTGCCTCTTTCAGCTATAATCTACCCTCATTAAGCTGGTGTCCTGTTGGTTTTGGTAGTAAAGCATGGGAGAGTTCTATAATCCTATAATCCTTAATTTTATTATTAAGATTTAGATTAAGCAGTCCATAATTTGTGATTTTATAGATATAGGACTCCTAAGTTACTGTATTTATTGTTATACAACTCTTATCCTAATGAGTAAATCTCAGACTCCATTGGACCCGTGTTCTTGATATGATTTTCATAAGTATCCCCCTCCCCCATTTTAAGTCAGGAAGTATAGTAGGACTGGAATCATGGAAGTGTACCCTTCTGCTCCCATCAGGGAAGTGGCTAGCAAAGTTTATCCCTAAGGAAAGAGGACATTTGTAGGGCAGTATCCTGGATGTATTTCAAATGATCACTTGCAGCTTTCCACTGTCGGAGCTCTAAGAGAGTCTTTCCTGGTCTTTTCTTCAAAACCTTCTGGGGTTCCTGGAGGTAAAAGTCTACAAAAGTGTGAGCTCCCCTAAGGTTGCACTAGATTTTTTTTAGTACTGGAATTGAACCTAGGAGCTTCCTACTTTTTTTTTTAATCGGTACCGGGGATCAAACTCATGACTGCCTGCTTGCAAGGCAGGTGCTTATGCCGCTGAGCTAAATCCCCAGCCCTACCCAAGAGCTTCTTATGGAGCTACATTCCCCAGTCTTTTATTATTATTACTATTATTGTACCAGAAATCAAACTCAGGACCTTGCACTTTCCAGGCACATGCTTATTTTTTATTTTTCAAACAGGCTTTCAGGTTTTATTTTCAACTAAGTCACTAGCTTGCCCAGGCGGGGCTCAAACTTCCAATCCTTTTGCCTTACCTTTCTAGAAAGCTGGAATTAACCTTTCTAGAAAGCAGGCACCACCATGTCTGGCTCCTAAACAGGTCTAACAGCTCATCACACTTAACATTTAATCATTCCTGCCAGCTTATGGCTCTAATACTTCTGCTCCAGGCTAGTATCTATTGGCTGTGACTGTGAATCTGCCTGTCTCTTCAGACTGCAAGGTGGTAGTTAGATATCTAACCACAGTCCTCCAGTGGGTCCGAGAAAAAAGCTACTGACTTCAATTTGTTCTTTTGTTATTTTTTTCTCTTTGGATAAAAGGAATTAATGACTTCCAAGCTTTTTTTTTTTTTTTTTTTTTTTTTTTTTTTGGAGCTGAAACATTAGCCACTAAAGACACTTTATTTAAACACTAGAGTTTTATGTCTTTAGAAACTTCAGTTTTAGTTGTTTGGGAAATTTTCAGATATATCTATGTATGCATATACATATATATATTTTCAGTGATAAGGATTGAACCCAGGACCTTGCGTATTCTGTGTAAGCACTGTACCACTGGCTATACCTATAGCCTATGTGTGTGGTTTAATGTGGAAAATTAAAGTTATCTTCAAATATTTTGAGAATTACAATGTGAAAGCCAAATTGAATTTGTCCTGTATAGTATCAGAAGATCTTGTGGAAATTGTATGTGAGCCTATGTTAAGGTTTTAATCCAACATAAAAATCTTCTATCAAAATTATTCAATAATATTAGACATATGAGTGGTACGTTATGAAACTTAAAATCCTCTTTCAGTTGTGGGTAGATGTAGGAATGCCTGAGATTTTCATGAACATATGAGGCATCATGCTCCCCTATGTAAGTATATGGAAGCAGAACTTAAACCACAGCTCCTCAGGTATTCATACTAAAGGGTAGACTGTCTTGGGTAGAGATGGTGCTATATAACTTCCACTGTAGAAATGTTGATTCTCAGAAAATCAATTTAATTCTCAAAAAAGTCCACCTCTCATTCATATTTGGTGTAACTAGAGTTTAAATCCAGTTACCCATTTATAATTGTGCTTTAGATTATTTAGTTAGTTAATTTTTTGGTACCAGGAATCAGACTCACAACCTTGCATTTGTGAGGCAGACACTGTGCCACTCAGTTATACTCCTGGCCTTCCCATTTATACTTGTGCTGGCCTTTGAGGAAATTGAGTCAGTGTTCTAAATTACATTCAGGTTCACTGCCCGGGATGAAGCACCAGATTCCTCTGTAGTGAAGTTAAAATGAGCTGCTGGCCTGGCCCCAGGCACAGACCTGAGGCAGATGTGCATTTCTGCATAGTGCCAGGTTGCCTTGTGCTGTGAGACAGAGAGACAGTATGCCTTGTGCACAGCTCTGTGATGCTGGCTGTCCTCTTCTACAGGAACTTTTGTGAGAGAAGCCCTAGATGCTCAGGATTCATTCCCATTCCTGTAGCACTACGGTGCACAGCAAGCCTCTGGAAATGCAGCCTCTATGTGCTGGATGGCTGCTTCCTATGCTTTTGCACTAGATGACTTATTTTTTTTGTTGTTGTTTTTTACTATTTTTTTTATTTAAGTAGAAAAAAGGGGTACAAGTTATACAGAATTTCAGAAAAAATAGGAAATCACTAGTTAATAGATTACATATTATCTTAGAAATAGTTGTTCAAGTTACAAAATTAAAGCATATAAAGTGGACTTTGAAACAGTGAGACTGGAAACAGTTCAATGATCCAACAAAACTCAGTAATATGGTTATCTTATACACTTAAATATATATGCAGTTATATTCTTTAGAGCACTTTTCCTTTCTTTTGTACAATGACAATTACACATTTTGGGTTTTATTACTCCCACAGTTCTTATTACTTTTTTTTGAAGAGAGTAAAACCAAATGTGCCATAACAGAACAGAGTCAGTCAAATCAAGAGGATGGACATAATAGATAATGTAAAAACAAAATACTAGGTGATAACAATGGTTACCATACTGCCTCTTGCTATCTTAAAAAGAATTGCCTATATCATCGGTTATAATAAAATTGAACAAAACAGTAAAGAATAAAACCAAAACATTGGAGACATTACAGGACTTTAAAAGAAGGTAATAGTCAACCGGAATGGGCGTCATAATGAATCTTACTGTCTTCACAGTTGTTGGCTATACTTTCAAACTTGGTACTATCAAGCAAAGCAGAATAGAGGAAAATCAGTCAAAGCAAGATGGTGAGGGCTATACAGGGTTTCAAATCAAGTTAATAGGAAATCAAAGTAGGTTACTATAATGTATCCTGCTAATTTTTTTATTTTTCCCTTAATTAAAAAGAAAATAAATTTTAAAAAAGGAGATTTAGATAAAAGCATAACAACAAAACAGCGCAGGTCAAAGCATAACCATTTAAGCAAATTAGTGTTTCACCACAAGATATCTTGACATAAAAGTAGTTACCATAGTGTGTCTTTCCTTGAAATCTTTGAGTATAGCTTCGTATACTGTAACACCAAACATATCAACACAAAGTAAAACCATTCAAGAGAATGACAGTATTACAGGGTATTTAGAACCAACTATCAGAAAATGAACAATAGGGGGCTGGGGATTTAGTTCAGCGGCATAAGTGCCTGCCTTGCAAGCAGGCAGTTGTGAGTTCGACCCCCGGTACTGATAAAAAATGAAAAAGACTAAAAAAAAAAAAATCATGAGAAAATGAACAATAGTTTCTGTATAATCTCCTTGTCTAGAAAAGTTTTTGCTTATATTATCACATATAATAAGATACAACCTGTTAAGACTGATGGAGATAGAAGAATAAAAGCTTGATGGGACTTCAAAGCAAGGTGATACTAAGGATGTCTTGTTTTCTCCAAAATAGGTGTTCCTACCATCTAATCTTCTCTGCCTCATTTCTGTTGAGCTCTTTTTCTGTCATTTGTTGTCAGTTTGTCTTCTTCATTTTGTTTTCTGCTCCATTCATTGTGGCCTCTCTGCCACTATTTCTGGATTTTTCTTTTTTAGAATATCCTGCAATATTCTCTGTAGAGTTGAATTGGTGGTTGCATATTCACCTAGAGCCTCATAGACAAGTTTAAAAATGTTCCTCTTTATCCTGGAAGCACCTTGTTTTTCCATCAATTTCCAGGGATAGTTGTGCAGGATGTATCAATCCTGGCTGGAGGTTATTATCTTTCAAATTGAATTATTTCTCCCCACGCTCTTCATGATTTGATGGTTTGTGCCGAGAAGTCTGCTGTAATTCTGATGGGTGTTCTCTTGTAAGTGATGTGTTTCTTGTCTCTGACGGCTTTTAATATTCTGTTCTTATATTGGATTTCTGGAACTTTGATTATTATATGCCTGGGTGTAGCTCTGTTTGGGTTGTAGGTGGCTGGGGTCCTGTATGCTTCATACATCTGAGTATCTTTACCTTTTGCTAACTTAGGAAAATTCTCCTGGATTATTTCTGCAAGTAGCTTTTGTAGTTCATTTGTTTGTGTCCCTACTTCTTCTTTTATGTTCTTAATTCTTAAGTTATAGGTCCTCTTACCGTCTTCTAGCCTTTGTATTATTGCTGTTTGCTTTCTTGTTATTTTTAAGAAGTTTTTCATTTCATGCTCCCACCTTACAAATCTGTCCTCCAGTTCAGATAATCTATCCTTAGTTTCTTTCAAGCTGTTATGCCAGCTTTCAATAGAGTTTTTAGTTTCCTGGTAATCTCTTTGAACCTGCTTCATGTATTCTATGTTTTCTCTATTTTCTCCATCAATTCTCCTCTTTTTTTCTGTTCTTCCATTCCACTATCTGTTTTTTCTTGGGTGGTGCTTAGCATTTCTCTAACTATTCTACTTATATCTTGCTTTATTTCATTAAATATTTCATTTTTAAACTTGTCTATGAGGCTCTGGATATATCGCTTTATATCTATTGGTGCCTTGTCTGATATTGCATGTTTTGTGTCTTCCTTTGTGTTTCCCTTTCCTGGATCAGTGTTCTCAGGATTGGGGACTGAGGACCCTTTCATGTTGCTTCCTCTTCCCCTACTTTTTTTTCCTTCCATACAAGCGAATGTAGGAGGCCAATTTTTTTCTCTTTTTTGGTTACGGTTTGAATTGCGCCGGCTAGGTGTTCCTGCCCACTGCAGTGTACTAGGGAGACAGAGACCTGGGCAGCTTCTGCTGGGCCCACCCTCCAGGTCAACCTACTGAAGGCTTCACTGCTAGGGTGCACCTCCAGGCACTGGGACCTGTGTTGGGCTTGCCTACTGGGTCTTAGTCAGCGGCGTCACACAGGCCCAGCACTCCCCACCAATCCTGCTTGAGAGGGGAATATGCGACTAATGTCACTGCGGCATCCTGTTCTGGCAAGTCTGCCCAGTCCCGGTATGTCCTTTGCTGGAGCTTCCTACTCTATGAAAGGGTCCCCGTTCCACTCACTCACCGCAGGTTGATATAGGGCTCCCACTCTCAACTCCGTTTGCAGATTCCTGCTCTCAGAGCTTTCGTGCGTCTCTCTCCCTGCCCTGCAGATTTGGATGCAGCAGCAGCAGCAGGAAATTCAAATCGCAGCTTCCAGTGGCATGGGTTCTAGCTTCCACGCTGAGATTTTGTCTGTTCCTGTTATAGTACCAGGATTGGATTTCCAGTTGGTTTCTCTTAGCTTAGTTCATTCCTGGGTCGGCAGGGTGTATCTCCCCTTGCTTAGGACTCCTCGTACTGTACCATTCCTGGATTTTAAGCGGGGTATCTCAGAGAGCCTCCGCAGCTGCTGCTATCTGTCCGCCATGTTCTTCCCTAGATGACTTATTGTTAATGATGAAAGAAGTGAAGATCTTGGTTGACAGTTTTACATCTTACTGTTTTATTTTGAAGAAACATTCATGTTCCCAAAGTTTGAAAAATAAATGAGGTCTTTAAAAGTTGTTTTCGAGGACTATAAAATGTCCTTTTGAATAATAGTTTTGAACTTTATGTAATTTTGAATTTCTGAGTTTTATAGAATTCAGTGTTTTCTTTACCTAATTTATTAATGCTTTTATATTCCAAAAACCACTTAGATAGACTTTAGTATACTTACTAAAGAGCTGAGCTTAGCAAAAAAAAATTTAGATTTGATGGCTAGTAACAGACTTATTAAGTTTTATTAAAATCTTAATTTTCATAATGTTTAAAAATTTTAAATTAAGGAATTAAAAATCAGGTATAATTATGTACATTAAAATTCATTTTTTTGATGTTCCGTTCTATTGTCATGTAAACTACCATAATCAAGCTACATAATTTTCCACTAACCTATGTCCTTAGTTTTAGGTATTTTGAAATTTCAGATTTTGCTTTTAGATCTATGATCCATTTTGTGTCAGTTTTTGTGTAAGATGTAAGAAGCATGGATCCAGTTTCTTTTCTTTCTCTTTCTCCTTCCCTCTGTCCTTTCTTCTGTCCTTCTCTGTCTCATTTTTGCAAGTCAGTGTCCAATTTTTTGAGCTCCACTCGTCAAATTGCATTTTTGTCTTTGTTAAAAACCAATTGGCCAAATATGTGCATGTCTAAAATTGTCGAGGTCTTTCTTTTATTTCACTGATCCAGTGTCTGTAAATCTCTTGAATTTTACATTCAGTAGTTGGTTAAAACCTGACACTGTCATCAGTGTTTCACCGTGTAATTTGTGACAGGTCAAAAAAGTGCAAAGCAAATCTTGCTCTTTCTATTTTTGACTTTTTAAAAATGCCTTAGGCAACCATGACTCATTGACATTTATATCTCATTGCTAAAATACTGAGATTACATTTGGATCAACACCTTCGTTACATACACCCGAAACTAATTATGTTTCAGTGTAATGAAATGAAAATGTTAGCATGTTTAAACCTGCCGTGTGAAAATATCTCAAGTCTCACAATGAAGCCATTTATGCCATCCTTGTCACAGTTTTCTCTGGTCCCATAATTACTTCCTACTTTCTAGAAAATCTGTTTCAATCTTAAAAATATTCAAGAATAAAATATTACTGAGGAAGCAGAGATTTCTCTTTCTCTGACTTTCTTTTTTTTTTTTTTTTTTGTCTTTTTCCTTTTTATCGGTACCAGGGATCGAACTCACGACTGCCTGCTTTCAAGGCAGGCGCTTATGCCGCTAAGCTAAATCCCCAGCCCTCTCTGACTTTCTAGTTAAAAAAAAAATCTTTTTATGCAACCTTATCTTGTCTGGCCTAAATTTGAATCTCAAGACTGGGAAGACTTCAGCTTCTCCCTTGCCTACATCCAAAGCGAAGTTTGTGTTTCTTTGTGTATTCCACTAAGTCTTTCTTTTCCAAGTGCTCCCTTTCCCAGCCTATACTTAGCAACTGCTAGATTTTTGTCCAACTGCTAGATTTTTGGCAGTACAGGGGACAGGAGAGAGAGCCTTCCACAAACACTGTGCTTTTCTCTGTATCTCCATGCTCTGGGTTCTAGAGTCGTCATGGCGGGGCATTGCCCTGCCTGAGAAGGGGCAAGGAATGCAAGGGAAAAGTTTTTATCAGATCCAGGGAACCCTGGTGACTGTGATTCTTAGACTACTGTAGTTGTCTTTGACAACTTTCATCTCTGCCTCAGCACTGGGTGAACTCAGTCACTCACAGATCACAGCTACCTCCCACCAAATATCTGATTCTAGAAGCCCAACAGGGTTTTCAGCGGTGACCTTTGTGGGGCCAAGGTTACACCAAAGCATCTCCATTCCCTTGGGTGTTTGTTGGGCCCACACCCTGATTGCTTTTCTTCAAGCTGATTGCTTCCAAGCCTTGGAAGGAAAGCTGTCCCCTTGGATGGCTCCCAGGAGGCAAGCTGCTGCACTTTCCTCAGTGTCCTTTCCCCCCACCCGCCCTGACACAGTGAGTAGTCTTCATTACCACCCCTTCTGCCTCGGTGAGCAATATATCCTTACCCTAGGCTTACCCTCTGCATTTTTTGATACTCCTGCCTTGTCCCATCCAAGGTCACAGCACATCCTGGAGTCTCCATTTTCCTGAGGCTGGCTGTGGGAGACGAAGTGTGTCCTCCCGTCATGGTCCAGCCACTCTCCTCTCTGTGCTTATGCTGCCTCTTCCACAGGGATTCCTTCCTGTCCCCCTGAGGTTTCCACCGTTGGAGGAAAAGTCACTTGGGGCCAGAGAGAGGTTGATTTCTCTCAAGACTCCATTTTTCTCGCTTTTGCCATTTCAGTTTCTAGGGGCACCTGTGCAAATCACCTCAAGGTGGCTATGTTTCACCTTGCCCTCTTTCTTAAGACATGCCTTAAAGGCAGCTATTTAAGAGAGTGGGAGTCTTCTAGATTCTTTTATGCACTTCTCTTTTTCGAACAAACACAAGCGGTATTACAGAGTGTTCATGTACTCCTGTGTGACTGGCATTTCCCACTTTCCCTGCTCGGTGATTCTGTTGCCCACCTGTGGCGTGCCTCACTTTCCCTGCCCTTGCTGACAGATGTCTGTGTTGCTTCAGTTTGCACTGGTCACAAACAGACCTGAAGATGCCACTGTGTGTGTCCTTGAGCAATGGCCCACTTAGAAGGGAAGTTGATGGTTCTATGTTCTAAAAGGTAGCTCCATCCATGGATGCTCCCAATGACAGTATACAAAGGTCACGTTTTCACTATGCCCTTGCAAGCATTTGGCTTAGCCTTCTTTTACATCTACCTCAGACCAAATCCATAGCTGCACATGCATGGCATTTTAGTATTTCAGTTTGAACCTTTTTGATTATTTGGGAGATTGATCACCATTTCCATATATTTAATAGTCATTTGGATTTTTTCTCTGTAAATTACTTGTTCATATTTTTTAATAAGAGCAGGGTTCATCTTTTCTATATTGCTTTGTAAGAGTTCTTTATATAACAAGTACATGAACTCTTGGTTTTGCCCTCAGTTTATTGCTTGGTTTTAAATTTTGATTCTAGTGTCCCTTGCCACATAGACTTTAAACATTTTATGTGGTCATTTTCCTTTGTAGCTTCTGGTTTTTCACCTTTCTGCCACTCAGATCTTCTAAAAATATTTAAATGTGTTTATTGTTCCTATTTTTTTTAAGTCTTCTAAGCACAATGGATCAGTCTTGTCGTGAGCATGAGTGTTATAGGTAACTTCCCAAGCTGAACGATAGAATGAGGAAGGGTAATGTGAAGTCACTACTTGACAGGTTTGGTGACATGGAATGTTACAGACACTACAAAAATTATGCAGAACCTAGAGCCCAGTTTGATGTCACTGGTCATGTCCACACAGTTGTTCATAATACAGTGTCCTCAAATGTTTTGTAAGCAAATGCAAGGGAGCTTTTTTGGTTAGTAAGTTGAAAACATTTTTGTTCATAGCTTTGACCAAGTTTGTGCCAGCACTATAATTTGTAAACCACTAACCATTTGGCTTTGATTTTTCTGTGACATGAAGGAAGCCTGGCTAAGCAGCGTGTCCCCCTGCTGTTGTAACCATCCTATGAAACAGACTGATTGCCCTTTCAACATCAGTTCTGGTTAAGCTAGCCCTAAGTGTCAGTTAGCATTGTTCTACAGAATAAAACATTAAAGGACCTCAACTTGCAACAAATTCCGTGGCAGGTTTTAGAGTTTAACTGCCTTAGTAAAGTACTAGGCATTCTCAGTACTCAAATATGGAACACGTGCCTGGGGAAAGGATAGTGTCACGCTCTGTAAGCACTATATTATAAGTAGAAAGTGCAGTGTCTTCAATAAAACTGTTTAAAATTGGCACCATGACAAAAATCTGCCTTGGTGTTGATACTGATGACACCACATACACCAAGAAGGTATGACAAGCGTTATTGCACACAATCAGGCCTTTGGGGCAGAGCAGGGCAGGCGTCCCGAGCAGGCCTGAAATGGCTCAGGAGAGCCAGTCGAGGAGGCTGGGCACAGTGACCTCACGTTCCTCCAACAATAACGCTGCCATCTTCTGAGTTTTTCCATTATGTGGTGATTTAGTTACTAATGTTCTATAAATCAAATGTCAGCAGAGAATTTATTTGTAGAATACCAAGAATCAAAGCTTGGGTGTGGCTATTTTCCTTTGTGAAAATTCTATTCATTGATATGTGATTTTCTCATTTCCTCCTGAAATCACTCCATCATTGTCAGTAATTTCTTTTTAGGCAGCAGTTACTACCCTTAACAGCTTGCTTTTCAAATCTCCTGTCTTTCTTGGTAACTGCTTTCAACAATACAAGCTGACATAGAAGAGACTCTATTTCATAGATATGTCTGCTTTTGTTGAGAGAATAAATGACTATTTGATTTCAGTGCATTCTTTGATTTAGAATACATGTAGCATTTAGTTTTGGTATGAATTTGGCTTAATGTTCAATATTAATTTTTAAAAACATCTGTTGGTGTATGAAATACTACTCATATTTCAGTGTTTAATGCTGTATTATGTGATTAATTTTGGCATTCTCTAACAGCTTGTCTGTTACAGACTGTCAAACTTGTGAAAACTAGAAGCTCACATCAAGAGTGATAAAAGACTGAGTGCTTTTCCCTCATGTTGGGGAACAAGGCAAGGAGGTCTACTTTACCCCAGCAAATATTATATTGGACAAACTGGTCAGCCCAATGGGGTCAGAAAAAGAAATAAACAACTTGTGGCTTGGAAAAAATAAAATTGTGTCAGTTTGCAGATAATTTGTCAGTACAAAAATTCTTAAGGGAATCTTCAAAAAGTCTCCACAAATTATCTTTTTCTCATTGTGATTTTTTTTACCTGTGCATGTCTGCAGTACCTGGTTGCATTCATCATGGGAAGTTGATACAGGTGCATAACACATCATAATTCTTGTTTTTAATCCCCTTTTCTTCCTTCTGTGTCTGCTCTATCCCCTGGTCTTTGTATCTACAAAAGTCCTAAGTCCTATTATCTTTTATTTTGCTCTTTATTTATATTTTGAGTTTTGCATAAAAGAGAGACTATGTGATATTTAAGCTGTGTATCTGATTTACTTCACTGAGGATTACAATCTTTAGGTGCATCCATTTTTCTACAAGTGACTTAAGTTTACTCTTCTTTATGGCACAGTAGTATTCCATCATGTGTAAATACCACATTCTCTTTTTTTTTTTTTTTTTTATTTAAGAGGAAAAAGAGAAAAACACAAAACAAACCAAAGCGGCGTAAGGGTACATGCAATACAGAACTACAAAACAAAACAAAACAACAAAACAAAAAACCATAACAGTAAGAAATTACCTGCTAGTAGATTACACACTATCTTCTTGAAAATAGTTCCTCAAATCACAGTATCAAAGAACACAAGGTGGACATTCAAACAGGGAGACTGCAAACAGCTGTGTTCAATGTTCCAAAAACATTGATAAAGTCAGCTATTTAACACCCCCCAAACACACTTGCTGTTATATCCGTTAGAGCTCCTTTTCTTTTTTTTTTTTTTCCTCTCTTTTTTACAACAAACTTTACACATCTTGGATTTTATTACTCCTTAGTGCTTATTACTTTTTTTTTGGGGGGGGGGAAGAATACAGTCAAATATGGCAAAACAAAGCTGTCAGTCAATACCAAGGATAGACATAGCACATGGTGTAGAACAGAGTACAAGTTTATCAACAATGGTTATCAACGTTGTCCCTTGTTTCCTTAAAAAGAATTGTCTATCTTATTAGATATTATAAAGTTGGACAAAACAGTAGAGAACAAGACCAATAAAACTTAGGCATTGTAAACATTACAGGACTTCCAAAGAAGACAATAGTCAAACCAGAATGGGTATCTTAGTGAATCTTATTGTCTTCAAAGTAGTTGCCTATGTCTTCAAACTTGATACTATCATATAGAATGGAACAGAGTCTAATCAGTCAAAACAAGATCGTGGGAGTACTACAGGACTTCAAAACAAGTTAATAGGAAATCGAAAAGAGTTACTATTTATATATCCTATTTTTTTTGAATTTTTTCTTTAATTAAGACAAACATAAGAAATGACTAAATAATTTTTTTTTGAAACAATAAGGGGGAGATTGAGATAAAACAGGACATAACAATATAACAATAGAGGTCACAGCATGACTGTTTCAATAACCTAGTACTTCACCACCTTATAACCTGACTTAATAGTAGTTACCATAGTGTCTTTTTCCTTGAAATATTTGGGTAAAACTTCATATACTCTAGCTTCAAATATTTTCATATCAAGAAGCCCAGAATAAAGCCTTTCTAATTAATGAGTGAAAACTTTATAAGGCTTCAAGGCCACCTAATGGGGAATCATGATTACCACATATTTTTATATATTTGAATCATTACTTACATTAGGGAAACTATTTGGTATTCACACATGCGAGATTGATTTATTTCACTTATGAGTATGGTCTCAAGCTGTGCCCATTTATTGATAAATATCTCAATGTGATCCTTCTTTATAGCTGAATAATACTCCATTGTATAGAAATACCACAACTTTTTTATCCATTCCTCAGTTGATGGGCACTTGGGTTGTTTCCAAGATCTGGCGATTACAAATTGTGCTGCTATAAACATAGGTGCACATATATCACTGTGGTATGATGCTTTCAGTTCTTCTGGGAATATGCCTAGAAGTGGAATAGCTGGAATAAATGGGATTTCCAGTCCCAACTTTTTGAGAAATCTCCAGACAGATCTCCACAAAGGCTGTACCAGTCTACACTCCCACCAGCAGTGCAGGAGAGTTCCTTTTTCCCCACAGCCTCTCCAGCATTTGTTGTCGGTTTTCTTGATCCTGGCCATTCTTTCAGGAGTGAGATGGTATCTCAGTGTGGTTTTAATTTGCATTTGTCTAATGACCAATGATGATGAGCATTTTTTCATGTATTTATTTGCCATTTGCATTTCTTCATCTGAGAATTGCATATTCATCTCAGATGCCCATTTTTGGATTGGATCTTTGAATTTCGGAGGTCTGAGTTTCTTTAATTCTTTGTATGTTTTAGACAAGAGGCCCTTGTCTGAGAGAGAGTTCACTAAAATCTTTTCCCAGTTTGTGGGTTTTCTTTTCACTATGCTGGAGATTTCTTTTGACATGCAGAAACTTTTTAATAAGAAGTGGTCCCAGTTATTGATTCTGGGAAGTATTTCCCGTGCGGTTTGAGTCCTGTTCATGAATTCTTTACCTACTCCTATGTCTCCAAGGTTTCTACCTATTTTGTCTTCCAATAGATTTAGTGTTTGTTTTAATATTCAGATCTTTGACCCATTTACATTTTAATTTAGTACATGGTGATAGACATGGGTCTAGCTTTAGTTTTCGGCAAATGGAGAGCCAGTTTTTCCAGCACCATTTATTAAAGAGACTGTCGTTCTTCCAGTGAACCTGCTTGGCTCCTTTATCAAAAATAAGGTGGTTGAGTGTGTTCGTAGTTGTGGTTGTATCTTCTAATCTATTCCACTGATCTTCAGCTCTGTTTTGATTCCAGTACCATGTTGATTTTACTACTGTTGCTTTGTAGTATAACTTCAAGTCAGGGATTGTGATGCCTCCTGCTTTGTCTTTGCTGCTTAGAATTGCCTTTGCGATTCTAGGTCTCTTCTGGTTCCAGATGAAATTTAGGAGTGATTTCTCTAGATCTATAAGGTATGTTGATGGTATTTCTATTGGGATTGCATTGAATCTGTATAACAGTTTTGGGAGAATGGCCATTTTCACAATGTTTGTTCTTCCTATCCATGAGCAAGGGATGTCTTTCCATTTTCTGAGATCATCTTCAATTTCCTTTTTCAGTGTATTATAATTTTCACTGTATAAGTCTTTCACTTCTTTCGTAAGAGTAATTCCTAAATATTTCATTTTTTTGCTTGCTAATGTGAATAGTCCAGTTTCTCTTATTTCCCTCTCTGTAATTTTGTTGTTCGTGTATAGGAATGCTATTGATTTCTGAGTATTGATTTTGTATCCAGCCACATTACTGAATTTATTTATTGTATCTAAGAGTATTTCAGTGGAGTTTAGGGGGTCTTCTATGTAGAGTATCATGTCATCTGCAAACAATGATAATTTAACTTCTTCTTTTCCTATCTTTACCCCTTTTATTTCTCTTTCTTGCCTAATTGCTCTGGCTAGTACTTCCAGTACTATATTAAATAGGAGTGGTGATAAAGGACATCCTTGTCTTGTACCCGATTTTAAAGTAAAGGCTTTCAATTTTTGGCCATTTAGTATGATGCTGGCTGTTGGTTTGTCATAAATGGCCTTTATTATATTGAGGTAAAGACCACTTATTCCAATTTTCTGTAAAGTTCTTATCATGAATAAGTGTTGGACCTTATCGAAGGCTTTTTCTGCATCTATAGAGATGATCATGTGATTCTTATTTTTGGCTTTATTGATATGGTGGATTACATTTATTGATTTGCGTATGTTGAACCATCCTTGCATTCCTGGGATGAATCCCACCTGGTCATGGTGTATAATCTTCTTGATGATTTGCTGGATCCTATTTGCCAATATTTTATTGAGGATTTTTGCATCTGTGTTCATTAGGGAGATCGGTCTATAGTTCTCTTTTATAGTTGGGTCTTTCTCAGGTTTTGGTACTAGAGTAATATTTGCTTCCAGGAATGACTTAGGAAGGATTGCTTCCCTTTCAATTTCATTGAATAGTTTGAGGAGTGTCGGCATTAGGTCTTCTTTATATTTCTTGTAGAATTCTGCAGTGAATCCATCTGGGCCTGGGCTCTTCTTGGTGGGCAAGGACCCAATTACATTCTCAATTTCATTAGCAGAGATTGGGTTATTCAACAGTTTTATATCCTCTTGATCTAGCTTTGGTACTTCATATGCTTCTAAGAATCTGTCTATTTCTTCTGTGTTATCAAACTTTTGAGAGTAGAGGTTTTCGAAATAGGTGTTGATGATCCTCTGTATTTCTATTGGGTCTGTAGTGATTTCTCCTTTTTCATTTCTTATTGCATGAATTTGAGCTTTTTCTTTCCTTTTTTAAATAAGGTTGGCTAGGGGCTTATCGATTTTATTTATTCTTTCAAAGAACCAACTCTTTGATTCGTTGATTCTTTGGATTGTTTTCTTAGTCTCTATTGCATTGATTTCTGCTCTGATTCTTATAATTTCCTCTCTTCTTTTGGCTTTGGGCTTGACTTGCTCTTCTTTTTCTAGCTGTTTGAGGTGTAGCATCAAGTTATTTACTTGTATTCGTTCTGTTTTCCTGATGTGGGAACTCAGTGCAATAAATTTTCCTCTCAGAACGGCTTTCATTGCATCCCACAGATTCCGGTAAGTTGTATCTGCATTTTCATTTTCTTTTAGGTATTGTTTAATTTCTTCTTTAATTTCTTCTGTGACCCACTGATTACTCAAGAGTGTGTTATTTAGTTTCCATGTGTTTGCGGAATTTTTGCAGTATCCTTTGTCATTAATTTCTAATTTCAGAGCGCTATGATCCGATAATATGCAAGGGATGATTTCAACTCTTTTGCATTTGCTTAAATATGTTCTGTGAGCTAATATATGGTCTATTTTAGAAAATGATCCATGTACTGCTGAGAAGAATGTGTATTCTGATGTTGTTGGGTGGAACATTCTGTATATGTCTATCAAACCCATTTGTTCACAGGTATGATTCAGTTCTGTTATTTCTTTACTCATTTTCTGTCTGGTCGATCTGTCCCCTGGTGTCAATGGCATATTAAGGTCTCCTGTTACAATTGTGTTACTGATAATTTGAGTTTTCATTTCTGTTAATAATTGTTTTATATAACTGGGCGCTCTGGAGTTTGGTGCGTATATATTTAAGATAGTTATCCCTTCCTCTTGGAGTTTTCCCCTTACGAGTATGTAGTGACCTTCTTTGTCCTTTATGGTCATTGTTGGTTTAAAGTTCACGTTGTCTGCAAACAGAATGGCTACTCCTGCCTTTTTTTGGATTCCTGCTGCATGAAGAATTGTTTTCCATCCTTTGACTTTCAGTCTGTGAGTATCTTTCTGGGTTAGATGGGTTTCCTGTAAACAGCATATGGTTGGATTTTGTTTCTTGATCCATTCTGCTAGTCTGTTTCTTTTGATTGGTGCATTGAGACCATTTACATTAGTGGTTATTACTGTTAAATGCTGGTTAATTGTAGGAATGTTATCTCTCTGCTGTTGCATCTTTATCTTTCGGTTCTGTTTAATTATTTGCTTTGCTTAGTGGTTTTTTCCTTTGTGTATCTAAACTGTCTTTCAATATTTTTTGCAGGGTTGGTTTGGTGTTCATGAAGTTCTTCAGCTGTTCTTTGTCATGGAAGTATCGTATTGCACCATCTATTTTGAATGATAGTTTTGCAGGATATATCAGTCTTGGTTGGAAATCATTTTGCTTTAGGATCTGGAATACTTCACTCCATGCTCTTCTTGACTTTATCGTTTGTGCTGAGAAGTCTGCTGTGATTCTGATAGGTTTTCCTTTATAAGTGATTTGTCTTTTCTCTCTGACAGCTTTTAATAATCTATTCTTGTGTTGGATTTCTGGGATGGTGACTATTATATGTCTGGGTGTAGTTTTATTTTGGTTATGACTGTTTGGAGTTCTATATGCTTCACTGATCCTGATGTCAGTTTCTGATCTCATGCTTGGGAAATTTTCAGCTATTACTTCTCTAAATATCCTCCTGACATCCTTCATGTTGTCTCCCTCTCTTTCATTAATCCCTATCATTCTTATGTTATTCTTCTTTGCATCGTCTTGCAGTTGTTGAATTGTTGTTTCCTGGTTCCTTGTTATTTTCAAAAGATCTTTCCTTTCCTGTTCACTAGCTGCAATCCTGTCTTCAAGGTCTGAAATTCTATCTTCACTTTCATTAAGGCGGTTTTTACAACTTTCAGTGGAGTTTTTTATTTCCTGTATATCTCTGTGCATCTGCATTATGTATTCTGTTTGTTTCTTATATTGCTCGTCTAGGGATTCTATCTTTTTGTTTAGTTCCTCCAATTTTTTATCTGTGTTTTCTTTAGATATATTTAGAATCTCTTTCATTTCTTTTATCATTTCTTCTTTTATCTGGGAGATTATTTCGAGTTTGAATTTCTTTAAAGCTTCCTGGAGTTGCTTGTCAATTTCAGTGGCTATTGTGTCCGATATATGAGGTGGATGGGATATATTTTCTTCTATATACATCGCTCCTAGGGTTTCTTGAGATGGGCTGGAGGTTTGAGGTTGTAATTTGGTCTTTCGTTTTGTCATTTTCCTATATTTCTGTGTTTCAAGTGTTACTTGAAAGCTTCCTCAGGATCTGTTGAAAATCCCCTTCTATGTTTGGAGCTACTGGGACTCTGGCGCCGCGCTACTCCAAGCCATTAGGCCTACAGAACCAGTGGCCCTCCTCTGCCTGCTCAGAACTCCGCAGTTCCAGACAAGCTGGGCCTCAGGGAGACTGTGCGCCCACCTGCCCCTTGGAAGCTCCACAGTTCTTCAATCGCAGCCGGGTTAGGGTACTCACCACAGGCCGCAGTGCTTCAGGAACCTGTGGACCCTCCCTGGTTGCAGAGATATCCACAGTCCTCCAGACACGCAGAGAGGCCAGTGAGGGCACCCCAGATCTGCCCAGCTCCTCCTCTGCAGACCTGTGGCCAGGCGCGGCAGCTAAACAGGCTGGGCTAGGCTGGTAGTGTGGGCCAGCCCACCTATTGGGAGCTCGGCAGGTCTCCAAATGAAGCCGGGAATGGGGAGGCTGATGTGAAAGCCTTAAACCCACCTCTCTCCTTCACTGCACCTGGAAGCCTGAGGGAACTCCAGCAGTCTGGGCGCAGAAATCCAGAGTCCTCCAGACACGCAGAGAGGCCAGTGAGGGCACCCCAGATCTGCCCAGCTCCTCCTCTGCAGACCTATGGCCAGGCACGGCTGCTAAACAGGCTGGGCTAGGCTGGTTGTGTGGGCCAGCCCACCTATCGGGAGCTCAGCAGGTCTCCAAATGAAGCCTGGAATGGGGAGGCTGATGTGGAAGCCTCAAACCCACCTCTCGCCTTCACTGCACCTGGAAGCCTGAGGGAACTCCAGCAGTCTGGGCGCAGAAATCCAGAGTCCTCCAGACACGCAGAGAGGCCAGTGAGGGCACCCCAGATCTGCCCAGCTCCTCCTCTCCAATACCACATTCTCCTTATGCATTCATCTGTTGATGGACATGGAAGGCTGCTTCCAACACTTAGGAATTATGAGTTGTGCTGCTATAAACATAGGTGTGCATGTTTTATGATGACTGTAACTCTTTCAGGGAGATACTTAAAAGGAGAATGGCTGGGTCAAATGGAATTTCTATCTATCTATTTTTGTTGTTGATAAATGAATGTCTTTATTTTGGAATCTTGTGGGGGGTGCTTTATAGGTCTTTGTTCTTGGCCTTGTCTTTACTACTAGCCACAATTGGAATTTCTCTTTTTAGTTTTTTGAAGAATTGTCATGCTTATTTCCTTATAAAGGTTGTACTAGTTTACATTCCTACTGACAGTGTGGAAGAGTTCCTTTTTCCCCATGACCTCACCAGCAGTTTTATTACTTGATTTCTTTTTTTTTTTTTTTTTGTCTTTTTTTTTCATTTTTATCGGTACCGGGGATCGAACTCATGACTGCCTACTTGCAAGGCAGGTGCTTATGCCGCTGAGCTAAATCCCCAGCCCCATTACTTGATTTCTTGATGATAGCCATTCTTTATGGAATAAGATGGAGTCCCAGTGTTGCTTTAATTTGAACTCTCTAATAAGCAGAGATGTTGACTACTTTTTCATATATTTATTACCATTCATACTTTTGCTGAGAAGGCTCTATTCATTTTCAGTTGCTTATTTTTTTATTGTGTCTTTTTTGGGGGAGGGCCTAATTTTTAAAAGGTCATTATATACTTTATATATTAGTCTTTTATTTGAGGAATTTCTGGAATTTTTTTCTATTTTGCAGGCTGTCTCTTTATCCTGTTTCTTTTGCTATGCAGAAACCTTTTAATTTGGTATTATTTCATTTATTGATTCTTGGTACTATTTTTTGTGCAATTGGGATTCTTTTCAGAAAGTCCCTGCCTATACCTATGTCTTCAAGAGTTTAATCTATTTTACCTTCTATCATATTGTACCTGTTTTAACATTTAGATCTTTGGTCCATTTTGATTTTAGTACCTCGTAAGCAATATGGGTCTAGATTCAATCTTCTGCATGTGCAGAGCCAGTTTTCTCAGCACCATTTGTTAAAGAGACTAAGTCTTTCCTTCTCCATGTATCTTTTACCCTTTGTCAAAGATTTGATAGCTGAACATGCTTGGAATTATTTCTGAATCTTCTGTTTTTCAAATTCCATGCTGTACCACTGTAGCTTTGTAATATAATTTGAATTCTGAGATTATGATGCCTCGTGCTTTGCTCTTGTTGCTTAGGATTGCTTTTGCTATTCTTGGTCTGTTCTTGTTGCACATGAATTTCAGGATTATTTTCTCTAGTTCCATGAGGAATGCTGTTGGTATTTAGGTTGGGGTTACATTATATCTGTATATTAGTTTTGGAAGTTTGGCCATTTTGACAATATTGGTTCTGCCTACCCAGGAACAGGGGATGTCTTTACATTTTCTGATGTCCTCTTCTGTCTCCTTTTTCAGAGTACAAGAGTTTTTGTCAGAGAGGTGTTTTGCATGAATGGTTAGGTTAATTCCTAGGTATTTAATTTTTCTTGTGCTATTATGAATGATACTGCTTTCCTAATTCCTTCCTCATTGAGTTCATTATTGGTGTACAGGAGCACTATTGCTTTTGTGTGTCAACTTTGTATCTTGCTGTGCTACTGAATTTGATTATTCTAGAAGGTTTTTGGTGAAATTGGGGGATGGCTATGTAGAGGATCATGCCATCTACAAATAATAATTTGACTTCTTTCTTTCCTAAATATATCCCATTTATGTGTTTCTTGCCTGATTGTTCTGGTTAATGTTTTAAAAACTATGTTGAACAGGAATAATGATAGGGGATTCCTGATTTTAGAGGAAAAGCTGAAAGCTTTTCTTAGTATGATGATGGCGTAGAATTATTAAATTTAGCGGAATCATAGGCTATAAGGCCAATATGTAAATGTATTTCTATATACCAGTAATAATCAAAAATCAAAAGTGTAATTAGATGTCATTTACAATAGCACCCAAAATGAGATATTTAAATATAAATCTAATAACATATATGCAGGATCTGTGTCTTAGTTACTTTTTACTCATTGCTGAGACAAAATACCTGATGCCCAAAGTTAGGAAAGGAAAGGTTTATTTCTTACAGTTTTTGGAGGTTTCAGTCCATACTCAGTTGGCTCCAAGGCAGGGTGGCATGGTGGGCCACAGTTCATGGCAGCTGCAAACAGCAAGGCGGAAAATGGCGAGGGTGAGACACGCCTTCTTCCTGCCTTTACCTCACATTCTGGCTCCACCCCTAGGCCAGTGTAGCACTCACTCTCCCAATCTAAGTGCTACACAATAAACCAATCACAAATGCATAATGCAAAGACATTAGGCTTAGGGGCCACCAACATAAACCATGACAATCTATATACTTAAAACTACAAAACACTGAAGAAAGAAATCAAAGATGTAAAATATAATGAAAAACTATATCATGTTTCTTGGAAAACTCCATGTCACTAAGATGTCTACACTCTCCAACTTGATTCAGCACCATCTCAACCCAGATCTTAGTGCTTTCTGTATAAGGTGACATGTTGAATTTTTTTTCTTTTTCTTTTGTCTTCTTGAGACAGGGTCTTGTGATATAGTTCAGACTGGCCTTGAATTCACTTTGTAGTCCAGGCTGGCCTTGAACTCACTGCGATCTTCCTGCCTCAGTCTCCCATATTTGGGATTACAGGTGTGGGTCAACACACCTGGCAACAAATTGATCCCAAAAACACTTATAAGGAAAGACAAATGATTTAGAGTAAACAAAATAAATTTTTTTTTAAAAAAACTACTTTGGAAGCCACACTAGCTAATTTTAAGACTTACTATAAAGCTACTGTAATCAAGACAATGTGATGTTGATCAAGATGTGTGATGATAGTGAGGAGATAAGACTACGGATTACTGGAACAGAAGGGAAACTTAAGAATAATCCACACATCTACTGTCAATTGGTTTTTGACAAAAGTACAAAATCAGTTCAATGGAAAAGGGATAATACTTTTCCATAAATGGTGCTGGAGGGCTGGGGATTTAGCTCAGCGGCATCAGCGCCTGCCTTGCAAGCAGGCAGTCGTGAGTTCAATCCCCAGTACCGATAAAAAGCAAAAAGACAAAAAAAAAAAAAAAAGAAATATTCCATAAATGGTGCTGGCACCACTGTAAAAATACTTCTAATAAAATGAAAGTTGATCCAGACCTCATACTCTATGCACAAATTTAAATAACACAGATCATACATCTAAATAAATGTGAGACCTAAGTCTAATGGGAGAAAGTTTTTGTGATCTATGCATGATTTAGAAAAGAAAAAACTAAACAAATATTCCTCAAATGAACAGTGTACAAACAGTGGTACATGTACACAGTGCAACAATGTGAGTTTTAATTGCATTTTGGTAAGTGAAAGAAGCTAAATCCCATGCATAGGCTACATCCTACGTGTTCCTTATACGACATTGGGGAGGAGGCAGAATACTGGTCAGTGGGAAGATTAGGAGAGTGATTTGATTAGAAATCAGTAGAATGAAGAAGGGTGGGAAGGAGGGTAATGGACATGATTGTGTACATTTGTCAAAACCAGATACCAAGAAAATTGCTACAAGTAATATAATACAGTACAATCGTTGACTAAGCTGGCATACACATGTGCGCGCACACACACACTTTGGGGGTTTATTTTTTTTTTTTATTTTCTGAAGCAGGGTCTTGCTGTGTAGTCCAGACTGGCCCATCCTCCTGCCTCAATCTCCCAGGGATCCCCCTGGCTCAGCCTTCCATGTGGTGGGATTATAGATGTTATGCCACCATGTCTGCAAGTAGGCATATGTTTTTTTTTTAAACTTTTTTTTCTTTTGTCTTTTTATTGGTACCAGGGATCGAACTCATGACTGCCTCCATGCAAGGCAGGCGCTTATGCCGCTGAGCTAAATCCCCAGCCCCTGGCATATGTTTTTAATTCAAATAACAAATTGCCTTCCAGGAAGGTAGTCAGTTTAGATTCTCTTTCTTTTCAAAGTAATTCTTTACTAAAGTGATCTTTTGCATCTTATATTGTCTCATTTATCTCAGTTAATTCATTGTGTTTTCTTTAAGCTTGTCAAATTTATTTTTTTAAGTTATTTTGAAGTTAGTGAAATACAACAGAACAGGACAGAACAAAGCCAATTGAGACAGTGTAGTGAAATTGGTACAGAATTTCACAGCAGGTTACTGGGATAACAGCAAGGTATCACAGTATATCTCATTATCTTCATAATAGTTGTTCTTTCAGTCACGTATAGCAAAATAAAATGAAATACAGAACATTATAGAACTGAAAACAGAATATTGAATGGAGCAGTACCATTAATCAGAATAAAGCAAAGCAGTAGTAAAAATATTTGTATTCAGAGACATGGTAGAAGAAAATCCCCCTTATTTGCTATATTGCATATGGTCAGTCTCCCAAGAGATGCTCAGATCTCTAGTTCCCATTTGCTAATGGGGGGGGGGCAGGGGAAGTAGGATGTTTGACTCTCAGCCCATGCACCGGTAGGCTCACTATTGCTTAGTAGAGAGGCAGCTGGTTGCTTGGTTTCCCAGTACCCTAAGTTCTAACATGGTACAGATCTCAGGAGACACTGGTGGTTCTCCCCCTGGAGGGGCTGCAGCCTGCCATACCACAGCCGCTTACCAGGGAGGCAACCTGGTTTCTTGGATTTCCAGTGCCCTAAGTTCCAACATGGTGTGGATCTCAGGAGTCGCTGGTGGTTCTCCCCCTGGAGGGGCTGCATCCTGCCACACCACAGCCACTTAACAGGGAGGCGAGCCAAGCTTGTCAAGTATTTTGTTGGTAAAACCTTTTATCTGCCTAACACAATCCATTTTCCACTTTTAAAACATCTTATACATTCACTTATGTGTTTCTTCTTTTATCTCTTCAGACGTTTCGACCATTTGGCCTTTGAGTTCTTTGCCTGTAGCTTCCTCTGCTTCATTGCCTGTGAGATCAGCTGTGGGAGAGTTGGGGTTTTGGAGATATCTTGGTTCCTTGCTTTGTTGTTTTTGCACTGTGGATTGAAGATCAGTTGGGGCAGGGAAACTCTGTCACTACTGTGAAGATCTCTGTAGTTAGATTCTCTCTCATTGTGTGTTCTTGGGTTTGGTTAGATTTTGATGTTAATATCCTCCTTCAACCACTTCAGTGTAGTATTTGAGGGTTTCTTAGTGTCACATCTTTTTTCTGAGGACTTGATCTCCAGCACCACTCAAGAGAGATAAACAATATTAATACTGATAACACAAAAACAAACAGATATTGGCATATAGTAAACACTAATCAAGCTGGCTGTGGTGGTACATGCCTATAATCCTGGCACTCAGGAGGCTGAGGCAGGAGGATCACTGTGAGTTTGAGGCCAGACTGGCCTGCAAAGTGAGTTCAAGGCCACCCTGGACTGCATAGTGAAATTCTGTCTCAGAAAGACCAAAAACAAATAAACAAATAAAACAGACTTCTTTGTGCTTTTTGCTGTGTTGTCTTTGGTTTTTGCAGGTTCCCTGTGCTTTCTGGTTTCTTTGTTGACTTTATGGATTCCAGAGCTCTGTTACTTTGTCTCTTTGCTAAATTGTTTTCCAAGTTTTTCTACTCAACATCCCAGAGGGCTGTACATTGCTGCAAGCCTTCATTCTGGGACATTTTTATAGTACATTTTATAATTTTGGAAGGTTGGTGGTATAAGTTTACTCACATTTATAGTTTTTAAAGGAAATTTTTACTAGTTTCTTTTTATTATGGCAAAGTGTAAATAATGATTTTTTGGTATTAATGTTATTTTGGTACTATAAGCATTTGTTATTCTATTTAATTTCTTTAGTGCAAACTACAAGTCTACTACACCATCCCTTTTCTGTCTTCTTTTTTTTTTTAACTCAAAGGTGAATTTACCTTCCTGCTGATAAGGCAAGCAACATCATTCAGGTATGATCTCAGATCTCTCAGCAAAACCTTAAATGGCTAGGTATACTGTATGAAAAAAAAAAAGAAAAAGTGTGTCAAATAATACAATACTCTGATGTCCAGTTGATAGATTATATAATTATTACACATTTTTGTTTCAAACTGGTCACTCTTATTCCACATTATTGATGCTGGGAAACTTGCTTCTAACAGATCCTAAATGGGTTATGTAAAGTTCCAAGGAGACAAGAGTCATTCAGAAGACACATTGGGTTTCATGAAACAGTCTACTAGGATTTTGATCAGAATTGTATTGAACATATAGGTCAATTTATGGAGAACCATCATCCTGAGTTTTGCAGTCTCTAAACATTTAAGGTAAATGGCTCAGTTGTCATTTAACTTTTGGATTGTTGTTGTTAGTATATGACATATAGTTGACTTACCTATATTTACCCTATGTCCTGTCCCCTTACTAAATTCATTTATTAGTTTTAGTGTTTTTGTAAATTACTTTGGAATTTTGTGAGTATGTAATATCATCTACAAACACGGCATTAACTTCTTTTTTTCCCCCAAATTCTATGCCTTGTTTTTTTTTTTCTTCTTTTTTTTTAAATTTTATTTAAGGAGAAAAGAAAAAAAAAAGCAGGGAAAGGGTACAAGTTATACAGATTTTACAGAAAAAAATGAACAGTAGGAAATCACTAGTTAATGGATTACATATTGTCATCTTAGAAATAATTGTTCAAGTCACAAAATTAAAGCTTGTAAAGTGGACATTCCATCAATGATACTGCAAACAGTTCTGTTCATTGATCCAATAAAACTCTGTGATATCATTTTCTATCTTATACACTTAAATATACATGCAGTTATATAGTTTGGAGCACTTTCTTTTCTTCTCTTTTGTACCATGACTATTACACATTTTGGGTTTCATTGCTCCTATGGTTCTTATTACTTTTTTGGAAGAGAGTAAAACCAAATGTGACATAACAGAACAGAATCGGTCAAGTCAAAAGGGTGGACATAATAGATAATGTAAAAACATAATACAAGGTGATCAACAATGGTTACCATAATGCCTCCCGCTATCTCTAATAGAATTGCCTATATCATTATAATACAATTGAACAAAACAGTAAAGAATAAAACCGACAAAACCAAAACATTGGAGACATTGTAGGTCTTCAAAAGTAGATAAAAGTCAACAAGAATGAAAAAAAAAAAAAAAGAGCTCTAATGGATATAACAGCAAGTGTGTTTAGGGGTGTTAAATAGCTGACTATATCAATGTTTTTGGATCATTGAACACAGCTGTTTGCAGTCTCCCTGTTTGAATGTCCACCTTGTATTCTTTGATACTGTGATTTGAGGAACTATTTTCAAGATGATAATATGTAATCTACTAACAGGTGATTTCTTACTGTTATGTTTTTTTTTTTGGTTTTTTTTTTTGTTTTTTTTTGTAGTTCTGTAATACGTGTACACTTACACCGCTTTGGTTTGTTTTGTGTTTTTCTCTTTTTCCTCTTAAATTACAAAAGAAAAGTCAACAGGAATGGGCGTCATAATGAATCTCATTATCTTCACAGCTGATGCCTAAACTTTCAAACCTGATACTATCCAGCAAAACAGAATAGGGGAACATCAGTTAAAAACCAGATGGTGAGAGTAATACAGGGCTTTAAATCAAGGTAATGAAAAGTCAAAGTGGGTTACTATAATATATCCTGCTATTTTTTTCCTTTAATTAAAAGGATAAAGATAAAAAAGTAAATACTGGAGTGGAGATTGAGATAAAAGAGGGCATAACAACGAAACAGCGCAGATCAAAACATAACCATTTAAGCAGAATAGTGTTTCACCACTATTTTAGTGAAAACTATATAGTTTTAGTGAAAACTACTTTTCACTAAAAGTAGTTACCATATTGTCTTTTTCTTTGAAATCCTTGAGTACAACTTCGTATACTGTAGCATTAAGTATATCAAAACAATGTAAAACCATTCAAGAGAATGACAGCATTACAGAATATTTAGAATCGACTAACAGAAAATGAACAATGGTTTCTGTATAATCTCCTTGTCTTTAAAAGGTTTTTGCTTATACTATCGTACATAATAAAATCCAGTAAGATACAACCTATTTGGACCATTGGAGACAGAAGGACAAAAGCTAGATGAGTCTTCAAAACAAGATGATACTAAATCAGTATTACCTATTAAGTTATCATTTTCTCCAAAATAGCTGTTCCTATCATCCAATCTTCTCTGCCTCATTTCTGTTGAGCTCTTTTTCTGTCAGTAGCTGTCAGTTTGTCTTCTTCATTTTGTTTTCTGCTCCATTCGTTGTGGCCTCTCTGCCATTATTTCTGGATTCTTTGTATTTTTCTTTTTTTAGAATATCCTGCAATACTCTCTGTAGAGTTGAATTGGTGGTTGCAAATTCCCCCAGTTCCTCTTTATCCTGGAAGCACCTTGTTTTTCCATCAATTTCCAGGGACAGTTGTGCAGGATATCTCAATCTTGGCTGGAGATTATTATCTTTCAAAGTTTGAATTATTTCCCCCCCCCATGCTCTTCATGATTTGATGGTTTGTGCAGAGAAATCTGCTGTAATTCTGATGGGTGTTCCCTTGTAATTGGTCTGTTTCTTGTCTCTGACAGCTTTTAATATTCTGTTCTTGTATTGAATTTCTGGAATTTTTATTATTATATTCCTGGGTGTTGCTCTGTTTGGGTTGTAGGTAGCTGGGGTCCTGTATGCCTCATACATCTGAGTATCTTGACCTTTTGCTAAATTAGGAAAATTCTCCTGGATTATTTCTGTGAGTAGCTTTTGTAGTTCACTTGTTTGTGTCCCTACTTCTTCTTTTATGTTCTTAATCCTTAACTTATGGATCCTCTTATCATCTTCTTGTCTTTGTATTATTGCTGTTTGTTTCTTTGTTATTTTTAAGAAGTTTTTCATTTCATTCTCCCATATTACAAGTCTGCCCTCCAGTTCAGATAGTCTGTCCTTAGTTTCTTTCAAGCTGTTATGCCAGTCTTCGATAGACTTCTTAGTATCTTGGTAGTCCCTTTGAACCTGCTTCACGTATTCTATGCTTTCTCTGTTTTCTCCATCAAACAATTCTCCCCTTTTTTTCTGTTCTTCCATTCCACCACCTGTTTTTTCTTGGGTGGTACTTAGCATTTCTCTAACTATTCTGCATACTTCTAGCTTCAGGTCATTGATAACTTCATTCCTGAATTGGTCTATGAGGCTCTCTATATGGCGCCTTATGTGTATTGGTGCGGTGTCTGCTATTGCCTGTTTCTCAGAATTGGGGGCCGAGGAGCCTTTCTTGTTGCTGCCTCTTCCCATGCTGCCTCTTCTTCTCTGTTCCTTATATATGCAAGCTTATATAAGAGGCCCAGCTTCTCTCCCAGTCAGCCACAGCCTGATCGAATTGCGCCAGTTAGGTGTTCCCGCTCACCGCTGCGCACCAGGGAGTTACGGACCAGGCAGCCTACGCGTCTCCCCTCCCGGCCACCGTCAGGCTCTGGGATCTGGGTTGGGACAGCCTACCAGGTCTGCCGGCAGCGTCATGCAGGCCAGGCACTTTTCACCAATCCCGCCCGAGAGGGGGATGTGTGGCTGGAGTCGCCACCGCGCCCTGCTCCCGCAGGACTGCTCGGGCCCAGAAAGTCCTCTGCTGGAGTCAAACTGTGGTAGAGTGTCAGTTTCTCTCACTCACCTCACCACAAGTCAGTGCACGCCTCCCTGCCGTTTGCAGATTGCCGTTCTCAGAGCTTCTGCGCGTCTCTCTCCTTGCCGAGCCACTGTAGAGGCAGCCAGCCGCCGCGCGGCGGGAAACCCAAATCGCGGCTTACAATGGCGCGGGGTCCAGCCTCCACTCCGAGGCTTTTCTGCTCCTGTTTTAGCACCAGGACTGCATTCCAAGTTGGTTTCTCTCAGCCCAGTTCGTTCCTGAGTCAGCAGAGCATATCTCCACCTGCTTATGTCTCCTTAGTCTGCACCATTCCTGGCTTCTGAGCCGAGTCTTTCAGAGAGCCTCCGGTAGTTGCTGTTAACCTGTTTGCCATGTTCTCCCGGAAGTCTCCTATGCCTTGTATTTTGTTCTCTTGCCATGTAGCAGAGATAAGGGCCTCTAGACTAATGCTCAGTAGAGATGATGAAGGAACATACACCTTGCATAGTGTCAGATAGTCATCTACACATCTTTGGGTTTGGTTGGTGCCTTTCATTAGTCTGAGAAAGTTTTCTTCCATATCTAGGTTGCTGGCAGTTATCATCACCATAATGCTGAACTTCATCATACTTTTTCTGCCTGTGCTTAAATGATACATGTTTTTCCTTTTTATTATACTAATGCCCTAAGTTACATTGATTATTTCTTTTTAATATAATTCCAATCTTGCCCTCCTGGGATAAGCTTTCTTATCTTTGATGCATTGTCCTTGATGATAGATTTTATAAATGTTTTGCAAACATCTATGTTCTGTTTATCTGTTTTTGAGTTCTAAATTTCCCTTCTTATCCTTTAGTCTGTTGGAATAAAGCTTCTAATGCTTCCTTTTATTTATTTATTTATTTGAGTTTCTTTTTGTTTTTTTGGTTTTTTTTGGTATTGGGGATTAAACTCACAACCTTGCACTTGACAGGCAGGCACATATGCCACTGAGCTAAATCCCCAGCCTTTATTTATTTATTTGGTATTGGGGATCAAACTCACAATCTTGTGCTTAGCAGGCAAGTGCTTAAGCCACTGAGTTAAGTCCCCGGCCCCTAATGCTTCTTTTTAAAGGTATGCTTAAAAAAAGTTGATGCCATTATCAGGGATACAAGTAATAATCCATACTATAAAAAATCTAGTCAATGTTTTGATGCAACGAAACAGTTAGTGTGTCTAACATATATATCTGTATACCTTCACAAATGTAGATTTATACAACACATATGTACGTAGGAGTATATAAAGGGAAGTATGTTATACACATGCATAGATACCTTTTCTTTGTAAATGAAGCTATACTATACACACTAATTTTTCTTTACTTTCTGGCATACCAGTATATCTTTGTGATTAGTCTGTGGATATAGATTTGCCATTCTTTTTCAATAACTGCATGGTACTCCGTTGTATAGATGTCCTCTATTCATTTAATGAATCCACTGATAGAAACTGAGTTGTTTCAAGTCTTATAAGTGATGCTTCAGTGAATTACATATTACCTTTTTATGGCTTCTCCGGGGATGTGTTTGAGGTAGTTTTAACTTAGCGTTGCTGGGTCAGAGGGTAACTGTGTATACAATTTTACTACATGCTTCCAAGTTCCTCCTCAGGTGGGTTGTGTCACTTTTCATTTGCACCATCAGTGTTCAGTAGCACCTGTTTGCTGACAGACTTGCTAAGAGTATTTTCTATAATTTTTTGGCAATCTGAGAAATGATAAATAGTATCTCAGTATTATTTTAATTTGTATTTTCATTAGTGTTAGGGTGAGTATTCTTTCATATGGCTAAGATCCATTTGAATTTCTTTCTTTCCCTTCCTTCATTTCTTCTTTCTTTACTATTTTATTTTTTTATTGTCCTAGGAATGAATTGAATACAGGACTTCTCACATGCTAAGCACCTTCTTTACCATGAAGTTGCATTCCTAGCCCCATTTGATTTCTAATCTCTTTTTCAGGAAATTTTATTCAAATTCCTGGTCCATTTTATCCATGGTTTTGACTTTTTCCTTCGCTGAGTTTGGGAGCTCTTTCTGAATAGGGCTTTCAATCCTGTGCCTTAGTAGAATAGGAAAAGTGGTCTTTCAATTCACCATTTTTCTTTTTGCTTTGCTAATAGTATTTTTGACTTATAAAACATTTTATCTTTAGGTAATCATCATCTTCATTCTTTTTAGGTTTTTAGGCCATAGCTTCAGTCCTAGATTATAGATATTCATTTTGTTTTTTCCTATGGATTTGTATGCTTCATTAGTTTTTACATTGAAACCTTTGATCCACTTAGAATTTATTGTGATGCACAGTGTAAAAGTCCACTTTTAACTTTTTCCATGTGACTGGTTGTCTTTTTTTTTTTTTTTTTTTTTTTTAGTATCAGGGATTGAACTCATGATGTCGCACTCATCAGGCAGGCGCTTATACCACTGAGCTAAATCTCCTGCATGACTGGTTGTCTTAACACACAACTCCTTTTTTCCTTCCTTTTATGGCTAAGATATTGCTATTATATAATAAATTTTAAGATGAATTTGAGACTGTATTTGTGTTTTTATTTATGTCTTTTTAAAAAATTTATGTCTTTGACAAGAAGGGTATGTGGATGGGATGCCATGTGCACATTGTATCATACTCAAATCAAGAGAGACATCTTGAACATTTATCATTTTTTTTTTTATACTGGGGGTTGAACTCATGACCTTGCACTTGCCAGGCAGGTGCTTGTGCCACTGAGCTAAATCCCCAGCCCAACATTTATCATTTTTTGTGGAAAAAGTACTCAAAATCCTTTCTTCCAGCTTTTTGAAATATACAACTATGTTATCTCTAGTCATCCTACGTGCGATAGAATACTAGAACATATTTCTTCTAAATATGTTAGTACCCATTAATCAACCTTTCTAGCAGAAAATTTTGATCATTGGTAGCATCTTTGCATGATCTTAAAGTGTCTCCTTACAGACTGCTTATTACTAGGAGGAAAATAAATCCCAATAATTATTCAGTGGATAAACTGGACAACATCTTGACCAACTGATCACAATTAACAGTAGCATTAAAGGGCAGTAAGCACACACACACTTTTAAAAATAAGAGCAGGTTACACATTGCCAAATATATGAAGTAGAAAGAACATTTACATGCACTTCAGAAAGGGGGTATTAAGTAAAGCTGCCTCCTAAAAGATTTAGTTTCTGTCTTTGGTTTTTTAATTTTAAAAAAGGCAAAATAAATTTGGACACATACTAGGTTTGAATATGACATATTTCATGGATTTCTTCCTAATCACTGCTTTTTGTTTGGCATGATTTTTATGCTCAGGTAATACCTGAAAATGGTAGTTGCTTACACAATCAGACGCTTGACAATAATCCCAGGAAAATTATCCTTATCTCTTGTTGATAATGAATTCCAGGAACAATCAGGTCAATGGAGAAGCTTAGGTGCTGCTGAGAACTACCAATTTTGTGACAATCATTGAAATTGTGCGACATTACGGCTTCTTTGCGGACAAACAAGCCAGGATGTAAATAACCCTCTTCCCTGCCCGCATTTCAGCTTTTTTCCTCCATATTCATCAAACCTTATGCTATTGAAGACATTATGGCACAGAAAACGATATCTGATTTCTCCCAGGTGGCTATTATTTTACAATTATCTGGCAAAATAAGAAGTGATATTTAGTTAGTTCCCTTATATGAGATGTTGTATTTATGCATTATTTACCATACATGAAAACCTACTTAGCAAACATAGAAAAGTATAATACATTCAGCTATCAAAAATTGGAACAATGACTGCCTGGCACTAGAGAAGATGAGCTAGGGCTGTGAATGAGCTTTTATGGGGAGACTGTTCCAGACTTGTGCACTATGAGGTGTAAAGCTCTCTTGAGAGATGATGAGAAGAGAGAAAGCAGGGACCTGGACAGCTGCTGCTGACAGCCCTGGTGCCCCGGGCCCAGTCTGCTCAGCTCTCCTGGGTGTCAGTGCTCCTGCCTGTGGGTTAAAGTGTTCTAAAGAAGCTCCATGGAGCCTCACTGGACCCTTGGAGTCTATGTCTGTAGCCCACGAGATCAGTCCCAGTGCAGAGCACTGCTCACTTGGCCAGGGCTGAAGGGGAATGAAACAATAGGGTGAAAATCATTAGGAGAACCGAGTGGCCACCCCTTCCACCAGCCTTGCAAGCCAAGGCATCAGCTCAGCTCTTCCAGAAGGCTGAGGTCTAAGGCCAGAGGAATGTGGGACATCAGGATGGTGGAGGATGCCTGACCAGATCCAGGGCAGGGCAGAGGCAGGAATTGATGTGGAAGCTAGAGAGAGGAGCACGTGGCCAGAGTGGGAATAGCAGAGCAGCACTTCAGGTCAGCCTGGCAGGATTTGTCAGAGCAACCCAGGGCAGTCAGCAGAATTGCAGCATGCAGAAATGAAGGTCCTTTTTAATGTTGTTACCAGTCTACAGTGTGCTTGGTAGTTGCTGGAAATAAAAAACAGATCTTGCATAGCCTTACTTTCTAGGAGTTTAAAATGTGAAAGACAGCATGAGCCCTAAAGGGGAGTTCAGTTAAGGGGCACAGAGCATTAAATCTGGTTCAGTTCAGTCTGGCAAGAGGGCTAAGGAAAGACTTGACCATGGAGTGATATTTAAGCCAGCCCTGGAGAAAGAAGCAACCTATGGGATGGAGGGTGGGGGAGGCAGAGAGAGCAGAAGCTCAGGACGGCCTGGAACCACACAAGAGATGCACCTGCTACCCAGTGAAGGTGCCTGGGGAGGGGCAGAAGCCTGGCTGTCCCTAGGGGTGCCACCAATGCCAGCTGCTCTTGCAGGTCTGTAGCTGCCAACCTGGGGCCTTCAGAGGCCAGGAGTGGAGAGGGAGAGGGGCCTGCCACTGCAAGGTGGAGTGAGTCATTAGGGATGTCAGGGATTAAGAAGGAGGTGATCCAATGAGACAGAAATCGTAACTTAATTTTGGTAAGGTTGGGAAAATCCACGAGAGGCCATTGGGCTATTGATGATGAGGTCTGGGTCTCAGGTGAGCCAAGGCTGGATCCAGCTATGTGGGAGAAAACAGCAGGCATGGATGAGATAGAGGGAGAGAATGGTGAAAGGGAAGAAAGTGGGGAGGGGTCTTGAGAATGAGTCACTGAAGAAGAATCAGTGAACACACTGTAAAAGATGAGGAAAGTGGGGTGACGACAGAGTTGCTCTGTGGGACCCACAGGAAGTGAGGGTTTTCCCGAGGACTGGTTTGGAATCTTTAGAAAGCTCAAAGGAGGTCAGGAAGGATAAGAAGAGGAAGGAGACCCCTGCGGGTGGCAGTTGGCCCAGGGTTCTTTCCCCAGTGCCACCCCACAGAGGAGGTCATTGCAAGTGGAAACGAAGTAACCATGAATGAGGACGTGACTTCAGTGAGTACAGGAGGATGAGAGTCCAAGAAGGGGCAAAGCGAATCACTGTTAGCTTTGCAGGAAGCTGAGGTCTCGGGAATTTGGGAAACTTTTAATTCAGGTTTACAGAAAAGTTTTAAAAAATTGTACAGAGTTCTTAGGTACCTGGGCTCACAGTGGGTTTTGTTTGTTTGTTTTGGCATTTTGGTCCTAGAGATGAAACCCAGGGCCACATGTACACTAAGCATGTGTAGAGCTTGACCACTGGGCAACAGCACGTGTCCACTGCTCTGCCACTTGCTGGCCACTCACTCTCACTTGCTTTTTGACCCCTTTGAGTTGCTGCCAACACAAGCCCCGCAGTCTAGATATATCCTAGGAAAAAGAGTCTTCTTCTCCTAATAGTAGTTGTCAGATTAAGAAACTTCATAATACTGTTATCTAATTTATATACCATATTCAAAAGTTAGTAATGGTCTCTAAAATGTTCTTGGTATCTAATTTTCCCCCCATGCTTGATCCACGCTAGGATTGCAGGTTTCTTTCTTTTTTTTTTTTTTTTTTGGTATCAGGAATCAAACTCAGGACCTTATGCCACTGAGCTAAATCCCTAACCTAGGGATCACAGTTTTTATTTAAATATCATATCTCTCCCATTCCCTTAATCTGGAATATTTCCTGTGCTGTTCCTTGTCTTTCATGACATTTTCGAGGGTTTGGACTGGTCACTTGGTGCAATGTCCCTCAGTGTGGACTGACAGTCCTTCTTCAGTGTTTGGTCAGGGCTTGTCACTCTCTAAGGAATATCTGAGATCTGACATCCTTCCCAGGGTGCCATGCAGGGGGTGTGGTGTCTGCCAGGTTCTGTGCTCAGTGACTATAAAGTAGCTCTATCCTCTGTGTCATGAGTGAGTGCTTTGTGGGAGCTACCTGGAGGTCACATCACTGTCCTGCTCCTATGGAAAAGCACTTAGCAACTTTAGGACCCACTGCTGTGTTTTGCCTGAATCTGTTATTACTGTGCTAGTTACAAAATGGTGATTTTTTTAATAAATTTTTTTCTGCTTTTATTATTTGCTGTGTTACTGTGAAGACCTTTCCTTCCTTCCTTCCTTCCTTCCTTCCTTCCTTCCTTCCTTCCTTCCTTCCTTCCTTCCTGTTCATGTGATAAAATTCTTTAACAAGCACATGGGAAGATCTGAGTTTTCTTCTGGATGGAATGAGAACCATTATAAGGAAAGTCGAGAGTCTGGAGACAATGGAAGCCACCAAGGCTAGGGGGTTAGGCTCGGTGATGCTGATACGGGGAGCTGGTCCTTGACAGGAGGGACAGGTGGGCTGCAGTGAGAAGATCAGTGTTCAGACCTCATGGGTCTCATTGCTCTGCAGGAAAGATGTGGTGACATCAGCCACTCAAGTGCCTGTCTAATGCAGCCATCCTGCATTACTGGTGAGATAACACTGCCACCCAATGTTAATACCTTGGGCTGAGTGGTAGGGACCACAGGCCATGACCAGCTGTTTCCAGATGTGCTATGGGGCTCAGAATTTAAGGCACCATGATATATATTCTATCCAGCAGAACTCCCTAGGGGCATCCATGGCTGCATGTGACAAACCTTATTTCAACCTCTAAAATAAATGTAACACTTTTAAGGTGAAGAGTGAGTATCTTCATTAGGGGCTGAGCAGTCAGGTCCCTGCCCTGTACTCCAGGGCACTGAACTATCCGTGGCTGAAGAGGTGGGGGCCCGGCAGGGTATTTTCATGCAGCAGGCTGAGTAATTATTTTAGGGCTCTTAAAGAGGCTGAGCCACATGGGACTGCTGGTGAGAGCGTGACAGGCAGCTCTTCAGCCAGACTGAAGTTCTGAATTGCCTTTCAGCACTTGTGTATTGATCGGTATGTTCTGCATATCTTCAGCTAGCTTTCCAAAGTTCACAATGACAAAAGCCTACCAGAAACAGCACTTTTTCCTTCAACACACCTTCTACCTGAATCCTCGCTCCCAGCCCCTATATCTTTTAATTTCTTCCAGTTAACAGCAGTATTGCCCAATATTTTAGACAAAGGGGTAAAATATATGTTACCTTAAAACGAGGAAACAGATCATCTACTGTAATACTTGGAAGAAGGTTGACAGGTTTCTGTTTTACTCTGCATAAACCTTTGAGAAGAAAACAGAGATATTAAATATTCAAAGAGGTAAAATGACAAGCTTTCCTAGAGCTGCAGGAACTCTGAGGACAGACACGATTATGGAAATCTTCACAGCTGCAGTCCCTGTCAAGGGCTACAACCTCCCCAACCTTAGAAGTACAAGTCAGTCTATCCGTAATGCTAGAGTTAAAACCTCTTGCATCTTTTCAGGGTTCCTGGCTCACCCAGTTAATATCATCAAAATGATAAATGGGATTCCCAGTCATCTGTGCTGTTTCTGTGTGTCAGGCCCTATGGTAAATATTTGTGCGGACTTACTCAAGCCACACTGTTACCTCCCAAGAAGAGAAACAAGGGTGTTGTATTTAGTGTTGAACTGAGTGCTGATGCAAATACTCCCCTTTATTTTCACTGGTAATCTATGAACAATCTGCAAATGTGGCCGGGGAGGAGGATTGCCAGCAATGGTAGGTGCATAATAAAGTAGTATGATGTTCAGGAAACTGCTTCAGCAATACACTAGCTGGTGCTTATTGAGGACAGCAGTTACTCTTCAGATGTACGGTGCTTCCATTCTAAAGCTGCCTTTTATACAAAACTATTTATCTCTATGGTAGATTTCCCAACTGTCCCAGTTCATGTTCTCATTTTATAAACACATAAGTCATCACATATACATGTGGTTTGACTGAGACATAGCATAAATATATACATGTTATTATATGGTCTTCTTGTCCATTTGGTAATAACTAGAGTATTTCATCAGGTAACAATAATTTCTTCAACTATAACAGTGTAAACACATGGATTTGGTTCTATTTTGGGATTATAGAAATGTATTTTGTCACATATTTTTTATTATTTTGAACTGTCTGAGAGTAGATTCTCAGGAATTACATTTTTGGGTATAATGTTTGAAGTTTCTTTAGTTCTTTTTTTCCCCCACTTTGGTACCAGGGATTGAACTCATGACCTCAGTCTTGACAGGCAAGCACTCATGCCACTGAGCTAACTCTCTCCTGCTCCTCTTTAGTTCTTGATTAAATTGTCAAATTTCTTTCCCAAGTAGTTACACCAATTTACAGTTCCTTCATATACAACCTTCTTTTTTATGGTCTTGTGAAAGTCTCCTTTTATATACTGCAAAAATTGTTCAGGCCATTGAGATGAATGATATGCATGAAAATTTCTCCAAAGATGCTCCAAAATAAAGTGGAATTTGCACAAATTTTTAGAGAATAGAAGGTAGACAAATACGGTGTAGGATTATCACAACTCTGTGTGTTAGGCCTCATGGAAAATTGGGGCTTAACATACTCAACAAATGAGTAATCCTTTGCCTAAAAAATAGGCTGAACTGACCAGATGGTGCATGGGATGAAATCACTTTCCTGCCATTATGGGCAACATTTCTGGTTCTTTGTCACCATTCTGTTCTTAGGCAAGACGTCAGTGGGGGATGCTTGCGTGCATACAGGAGAAAAACCCCACCCCCACCCCACCCTAATTTCTCATCCCTTTCTCAGCACCTATTCATTTAGACCTTTGTTTTAAATACATGTGTTTTCCGTTGACAATACCATAATGACTTTTCTTTTGGTCCCTCCTCATTGTAATCATGAGCACAAATGTAATGAACATAGTCTTTCTTCATTTGAATCTCTCTTTTATTCTTCTAATTCTAAACTGCTGCTCTTCCTGAAGGAGGACAGGGTTACAAAAGAAAGGAATTTTCCAGACAATGTTTAGTACATAATAGTTTTAAGAGGCTTCAAGTTCACAAGAGACAAATTAAGCAGTGTCCCTTAATATGTAGACAACATCTGTTATACAAAGTCACCATTAACGATAATACCAGGGTCTCCTTTGTGGCTGATTTTCATCCATCTGCACCACCCATAAAAGATGCCAGCAAAGGCAGCTACATGTTTATGTCAGTTCAGAATGACTTTGGAAAATGGCACTAGCCTGACAAAGCAAATCTTTGTTAACCTCCGAAATCAGAACCTCCATCACTGACAGCAAATAACACCTTATAACCTCCTCACTACTAACTTGCCATCTCCATTTAGTGTTTGTAAAATGTTCCAAGTCTTAGCCTTGTAATGAGGAAGAAAGCCACATATTCGGAAACAGAGTTTTATGGCACTCATCTGAGAAGGGACCCAAGAGCCCAAAAGGATTAATGCCTCTTGGCCCATCAATTACAGGTTCTTGTTCCAAAGCTTTATTTCAGACATTTCCACTCATATCAGTAGGTCATTTACTTAATTATAAAACTCCACCACACAGACTTAATTAGCTATAGATATCATATGATTTGTCATTATTTACTTTGATGTTAAACATTAAGAGTCTTAAAGTCATCCAGAGAACTAGCGGAGGGCTCCACTTTCTTTGTAACTAAGCTGCAGAAACTCTCTCTCTTACCACTTGGCAGGTGTAACTTCTCCACTGGGTTTCTCTGTGGGCACAGGTCTTCCAGCGTGACGTGTCAATTTACCTGCTTAATGCTACTCCTGAGCCTGCTGATTTTCGGCTTTGTGTGAGATGCTTTGGATAACAAAATAGATGAAGACCCTCCCTCAGGTGGTTTTACTAAGCATGGGAGGAGAGGAAAAACAAATACCTGAACAAATGAATGAAGCAGGAATGATTGAGGGGTGGTGTTCAGTGACGGCTTCTGGGGCGTGCTCTGCAGAGGGAGCATTAGGAGACAGCACAGACAGCTGCCTGGGTGGATGCTGAAGCAGGAGGGGAGGGAGGTGAATGCAAGGTGAGCAAGATGGGCACCAACCATTCTTATACCAATGGAAGCTCTCTCTGAGCATAAAGAAGCCATAAAGTAACTCAGTTTCTGCACCGGGAATGATGAAGTTTCCTTAGGATACAATTTTATTCTAACTTGTAGATTTCCAGGGGACTCAAAACTGGCTTTCAGAGAGTCCATATTGGATTAGATAGCTGTCCATTACTGTAACTGACACATGAAATAATCAAGTTACAAAAAGAATGGGTTTATTTAGGCTCATGGTTTGGAAGGGTTTAGTCCAAATGTCTGTTTTTAGGCCTCTTTGTCCCATTTGCTAGATGGTGGTTGTTGAAAAGGGAAAAGCTTTAATGCAGGATGCATAATTTATAGGATTATATTTACCCAAAGAGTTAAATGCAAAAGAGTGGGGAAGATCTGGTCACATACTAGAGACCTAAAGAATTCAGCTGAGGGCTTGGATCCTGTGGTAATGTCCTGCACAAGTCCAGTTGAAGACCTAGAGCCCATGACAATGTCTCATGCACATCTGTTTCACAGATCTGCAGCGGGAAGGCCTAAAGGTCAGTGATGGAAACAAGAAAATCTGCACCAATGGGCTGAAGGATCTGGGCCCTCAGACTGAGGGATCTGTGTTGGAGCCAGGAAGCAACACTCAAGGATGAGAGCTCACTTGAAAAGAACTGCAGCCTCCTCAATGACAGTGAGGACCCAAACTTCTCTGATAATGAGAACAGGGGAAAGCCAACATGAAATGCTTCTCCAGGAGAACCAACTGCACATCATCTTCCCCTCCAGTTCTCCTATTGCTGTAGGCCGCAATCCTCAGGTGGCCCTCCACACCCAGCACCACGCTGACTCAATTCAGCTGTATGTTCCAAGGCGACCTTTGGTTAATCCAGCACAGCTATATTCTTTCCTTTCTCTGTCTGTGTCCTCTGCCCTGTGGCCTCACCATACAGGGTGTCTTCCCACATACCTTGGCTTTCTTCAGTCAATGGGATGTCATGGAAGCAGACAAAAGCTTGGACTGCACTCATGATATCTTGCTCTTTCTCTCCCAACATCCTCATGAGAAGAACATGCCACAACTGACCAGCGGATGTCAGGAGGAGAACACAAGTCATGCGGAGCTGGGTGAGCACCCTAGCCACATACGGTGAGATTGGCCTATGCTCAGACATGTGCAAGAGCCACCAAAATCAGCTCAGCTGCACAGCTTCCCAAAAACATCCAAGCTGGGAAGCGCTCTTGGGCCTCTGGTGAGAGGCTGTTTATGTAGCAGTCATCAACTGCAGTGCCAAATTGTTGCTATGCCTGTGGCCCTTTGTCAGAATCTTTTATTTTTCAAATATTTTGAATTTTGTTTTATGTGTGAGTTATGTTAATCAGCCCCAAATTCCTATTGGAAATAGATAATTTTTTTAAAAACTCAGCAGTTCCACTTCTAAGATAACATTCAACTAAAATATATACATCTGCTTAACAAAATACACAAGCTAGAATGTTCTTAACAACAATGGTCACAACAGACCTTTGTTTTGTATATAAAAGAAATATATAGTTAATTTTTGTTCCCACTTTCTGACAGCTTCTGAAAGCCTTGGACTTTCCTAAGAGACAGGGATAATAGGAACATCTTTTGTCACTCATAATAAGCCCTTCCAACACTACCTGAGGACGATTAGTGAAGTGGCTTCCAGTGGAGCCCCAGACAACTTTTGGATGGGGCTGGCTGCTAAAGATCAGAGGAAGGCTGAAGCTTTCAGCCTCAATTCCAGACTTTTGGGGAGAGGAGGAGGGCTAGAGATTGAGTTGGAAGTGAGTTAATCAGTTATGATCCCATCATGACTGTGGGTTTGGGGCACTTCTGGGTGGGTGAACACGAAGTGATTCTGGGTGGTGGTGTGTTTAGAGGAGGCATGAACTCTTCAAGCACTGCCTTTTCTACACCTTTCCCTTTACTTCTGCTCCATTTGGCAGTTCCAAGTTCGTCTTTTATGATGACAAACTTGTCATCACAAAAGCAGTGGTAAAATCATCTCCTGGGTCCTGCAAATTGTTTTAGCAAATTATTGAATCTCACAGGGATGAAATTGTGTGAATTCCCACCTTGGTAGCCAAGTGTCTTAGTTACTTTTTACTTGTCACTGAGACAAAATACCTGATGCACCAAGTTGGGAAAGGAAAGGTTTATTTCTTACAATTTTGGAGGTTTCAGTCCATACTCAGTTGGTTCCAAGGCAGGGTTGAGAAAGACGCACCTTCTTCCTGCCATTACATTGTATGCTGGCTCCACCCCTATGTGGGTGTTGCCCTGACGCCATCAATCCAAGCTCTAGACAATGAACCAATCACAAATGCATAATGCAAAGGCATGAGGCCTGGGGGCCACCCACATAAACCATGACACCAAGTAAGACAGATATGTGGGTATTCTGGCATACAATGCTGAGTCTGGCACCTGGAGTGAGGACAGTCTTGTGGGGGTGAAGCACTAACCCCACGGATTCTCACATGCAGAGTTGTTAGTGTTGGCACTGAATGGCAGGACACCAGGCTGGGGCTGCAGAGATGGACAACTGCTGGATGAAAAAGAACCCACATATTTGGTGTTACAGTGTTAGCAGAAAAAACAGGTTTGAACCCCAAACTTCAATCTTCACAAATGCCCATCTATAGTCCAATGGACAAGCAAACTGTGCTGTGTGTGTATAGTGAGCGCCGTGATGAGAACACCATGAACAGTCAAACAACCACAGAGGTGGGCCTTGCAGCCACAGTCTTGAATAGAAGAAGCAAGACACAGACAACACACACACCAGATGCTCCTATTCACACAATACAAACCCTGCCACACTAAACTGCACAGTCAGAGGTCAGGTGAGTGGCGACCTTGGGTGGGCAGAGATGGAGGGGCCATAAAGGGGGCTTTGGTGTGTGTTGGGAACCTCCCACTTGTCTAGGCCCTAATTTCTCAAATGCTTTCACTTTGTGAAAAATTTATCAAGCTGTATGCTTATTATTTGTGTTCTTTTTATATGAATATTAAACTTTTTAGAAAATTAAAGGGGGAATTAGGATTTGTTTGTTGTTTGTCTTCACTCTCCAAGGGCTTCCTCTCCCTTTAATAGTTACATCTGTGTCTAAGGTCCCCTCCTGAGGGTCAGCTGAAAGTCCCATTTTTTCAGTGGTTCCTTTATGTTGTAAACCTAAGAATTCCCACCAGTGCTATCAAGTTCTACAAATGTGTCTTGGCACGCATGGGGCCTCACCATCCGTTTCTCTGGTCCTCTCATCTTTTGAGTTTCCTAGAATAGCAACTCTGCCCCTGATGTCTGGTGGTGTGGGAATCAAAGCCAAGGTTTGTACTAGACAAGTGCTCTACCACAATTAAAACCTGCAGCCCCATCGCAAAACTTTCTGAAAGACAAAAATGAAGACATGAATGGGGATATTAGTACTATCCCTCCATTCCACTGGACTGTGACCCCCCCACACACACACAGGATTCCCTCCAAGGGGAAACTATGATGACTCCCTGCAATGGGAATCCCCTTGGCTTTCTCTTCCTTTTGTGTGTCCAGGGTCCAGAATCTCAGGAAAAAAGCAACAACAATGTCTATCTTCCTAGTCTCACTAGAGATGGTCTCTATTTCTAATAAAGACAACACTTTACAGCATGAAAAGGATATTTAACACTCAACCTGAAATGTTACCCTAGTAGTAACAAACTGTGACTTCCTACCTCATATCTGCTTGGTTGGAAAAGGCTTAGTGAAACAGTCTCACTTAGTGAGAAGGAAGGTCTCACCCAAGGTAAACATCATCATCTGCTTTGCAGTCTGAGAGTTGTTTATGGTGGATCCTTCCACACCACCCAACACGCCTGTACAAATACATAACAAAGGATGATGCTATTTGAAATCTACAGGCATACTGTATTATTCCTCTTCTCCGTGGTAATACAGCTGCACAAATTATCCCCAAATTTCAGTAATGCAAAAAACATTTAGGTTCTAGCACAATTGTTGCTGCAGTGACTCTGCTCTAGGTTACAGACAGACTTTGTCTTTCATTCTGAGAGGCAGGGTAAAGGAGGACTGGCCACCACACACACTCTGCCAGAGGGAAAGGGAGTCAAAAGAACTGGTAGGAATTCCAGAGTCTTTTAAAATGTCTGCTTGAAACTGGGACAGTTATTTCTGTCTACAACCCACTGGCAAAAGCAAGTTATATAGAAGAACACAACATTAATGGAAAAGGAAGAGACTTAGCTCTTGGGAAAAGAAGGGAAAGTATTTGTTGACCAATATAAAATCTAATATACACACACAAACACATACCCAATGCCCTATGGGATAGTCGATAGTGTCACCTAATGTGTGGACCAGAAAGACAGAAAACTCCCTGAAGAGCTCTCCTACTGTGGAACAATTAGACCTTTGCTTTGCTTATGGGATAAAAAGAAAATTTTCAACAGGGCGGAAAGAATAATGAAAATAAAAGTGAGCTAAAACCAGAGTGGAGAGCTGTTAACCAGTGCGTGTATATACACAAGGCCAGGACCAAGGCTTCTAAGACTAAAGGGTGTGCATGTGTTGAATTCGGGAGGGACATTAGGGGAACGGGAAGTAAACTCAGGGCTCCAGATTAAGATGGGGACTTTTGAAAGGTGGCCAAGTGGTCCAGATCATTAGTACTCTTAAATCTTTGCAGAACTGAGCACAAATTCACTCAGATTCCCACCCAAGAGTGAGCTGGCCAGGCCATCCATTTGCTTCTCACAGATGAAGGCTGCTCTGTGGTGTCCACTCTTCTGGTTGCATAAGATGGAACACACATGCCTGCGAGCAGGGAAACCCTCCGGAGAGATGAGCAGGTGCTCTGTGGTGGATGGACTGTCCTCCAGGGCCACAGGGCCTTCCTGGCTGATGTGTGAGACAGCAAAGCATTCAGCAGTGCCTGGCAAGGAGGGCTTGGATCCAGCCTGCGTGCTGCTGAAATCCTACATGGCTGCAGGGTTTCAGGGAGATGGGAGAGATCAGCATTAAGTATGCTAGGGTGTGATTCTGGAGATGGTAAGATGATAGCATTGGACTACGATGTGAGAATGCAAGGTCAGTTTTCCACCAACACATTGCAAATAGCTTGGATAACTTCCAAATCAGGTAAGAAGACAAACACTTGGGTCGGAGCCCTTGGGTCACAGAGTCTGGCTCATCTCTGCACTCAGCCCAGCTCTCTGCGGTGACTTTTCTGCCCACAGATCCTGCCTGGGACCCAACCTGATCCTCCCCTGAAATGCCAGGGTTTCTGTGAGATCGAACCCCTTTTTGTTTATTTATTAACTTTTATTTTTCCGTTTTTGGACAGGGTCTTGCTAAGTCATTAAGTTGCCCAGGTTGAGCTCTAATTTAATCCTCTTGCCTCAGCTTTCCACAGTTCTAAGACTACAAGTGTGAACCCCCACAGCTGGCTCACCCATGTTACAATTTAAATCAATTCAGTAATGCTGCTTTCAGCCTGATATCCCAGAGAGCTGCTCATCGGATGGGGGTGGGGTAAAGTATTTGAAAGAAACAGGAGCAGAAATTTAAGTGACAGCTGTGAAGTGTGACTTTAAAAATACAGTGAACGTTTAAATTTTAAAAATGTATGACAGTAAAAGACACATTGCCACAAATCCCTCTCAAAATATTCCCTCTCACTTTGATCATACTTAGCCTTTTGATCACTTTCAGCAGCAGTTCTAGAGTTCTTTTTCCTGAATGTCTTTCTGAGGTGAGATCAGAAATACAGTAAATACTGCTGTGGAGTGCCAGCCAATGGACAGACGGGTTGGTAAAAACATGACACTTGCTCTTCACCTCTCTTACTCACTGGATGTGGCACTGTGTGACTCCTGGCTCCTCCCAAAAGTCAAAATGATCAAAAGGAAATATTTTTAATTGATTCAGGACATCAGGGTAGCTGTGACTCACAGCTAAAGACACTCAGGAAAGAGTAAAATTGAGGTACCTAGAGGTGATTTTCTCATGCATCCACTCTGATTTTTTATATAATGAAAGGTACTGCGTGCCTTTATTTGCTACTCCCCAGGAGGGCGTTTATTTTACTTTCAGGAAAATATGCAGGTAGATGGTGGGTTCCTCTGACCCCAGACAGGCTACAAATCTCGGACACTCACCGAGACTTCTCAGGAAGTCACCAGAAACGGATATTAAGCAGGACAGACTGCCTAGCCTAACTGTGAGGATTCGTGAGTCTTGTGTGTAGAAAGCTCGTCAACAGCGCCTGAGTGGGGAAGTACAAATTTGAACCAGCATTAGTAACATCTGTTTTCTTTTTCGGAGAGAGGAGCACTGGTCATCTAAAATTGATTTCTTGTGACCACATCACTTCCTGTAAAGACCAGAAAGATGCAGGTTATTTCCCTAGCTGTAGCTAACATGACACCCATCCACTTCCCTTCCCCCGTGCTGTATGCTCCCTTTGCCAGGTGAGGATGACTTAGGTGGCCGAGGGACAGTTCTTTGGGGCTGGGCAGGTGGTGTTGTGGCCAAGCCTCTCCTCCATCCCTTTGTCTCCAGACGTCTTCTTCTCAGGGAGGTGAGAAGTGTTTTCCCTATGGGTTCTGAGCAACTCACCGTCCTTGAGCACCCCAGGCCCTCCCATAGCAAGGTTTTTCTCTTGAAGCAGTTTGTATTTTAAGCGTGGGTGGAAGAAGGCCGCATCCTCTACATCCTGGACAAACAGCATCACTTGACCCTGGACCTCATTTCTTCTGGGAAACCAGCGAGGCAGCCAGGTGCTCCAGTGATCAGGGTTACCCAGTGCTGCCCGGGAACAGGGCAGAAGGCTGCAGCCACCTCAGGCAAGATCCTAGTAGTTATGGGCGAGCTGCTGTGTCCTCTGAAGACGATTCCAGTTAATGGACACTAGACTCAGCAGCCACAGATGGAAATGCAAATAACACATTATAAATGTATCTCATTTAAAAATTGAGCCTATTTTCACAGAGCATCTAAAAGCTGGAGAAGGACTGTGTGTGTGTGTGCACATGTGTGTGTGTGCACATGTGTGTGCATATGTGTGCATATGTAAACCTAGGTCCTGGTGTGCACTGGGCTAGCCCATAGTCAGGGAAGAGGGGAGAATTCTGAAGCCGGGTGTTCAGTGTCCAGCTTCCTCTTCTTTATAAAAAAAGAATTTAAGTAATGGATTCCTGGGGCCGGGGATTTAGCTCAGCAGCATAAGCACCTGCCTGACAAGCGCAAGATCCTGAGTTCAATCCCCAGTACAAAAAAAAAAAATTCAAAGTAATGGATTCCTGATTAATCCACATACAATTCATTAGGTGACACATGCCAAGAAGAAAGCTGGCTCACAGTAGATTCTTCCTCCTAGAAGGAATAACTGAAATACTGAGAGCAAAACCTACCCTTCCTTTGTCCCTCTCTCCTTCTGACCCTCCCTCTCTCCCTTCCTCCTCTCTTGCTGTTTATCACTTTCATAACATTTTATCTTTGAGGTTTAGAGTTTGCTTTAATGAGACAATCTCCAACTGTGAGAAATCTGTAGGGCAAAGTAGACAAGGTAGATACCAAAGATGACCCTGGGGATAGCTTTTAGGATCTTTGGAACTTACAATTAGGAAGCAGTTTTTGAGGACACAGATGGTATTTTAAAATACTAGCAGATCTATCCGAAAGTGTCCTCATAGAGTTGGGAAAGATAAAATCACCAGCAGGCCAAACCTACAGTAACAGAGGCAAAATCGTGCTGCAGGCAGAGGGCTTAAGTTTGAAGACAAACAGGGTAGCAGCAAAGACAGCAAAGATATTTGTTGATCACTAAGGGCACGAGTAGTAACTTCAAGTGGAGAAATCAAGCAGATGCCTTCTTGTCTGAGAGATCAAGGTTAACACCACTGACAACCTTGCATGTTGACATCATATTGTGTCCTGAGACCCCAACATCAAGCAGCCCCCTTGCCATGGCCTGCGACTCCATCATTTCTGTGCACTCTTGTCAAAGTTCACTGTCAACCGCAACAAAATGTTAGAGAAACCCAAACTGAAAGACAATTACATGCTACCTGGCCAGTGCACTTTAAAATTTTACATCAGGTGAGACAAAGACTTCAAGTCCTGGACCGGACAAGAAGGACAGAGGGGACCCACCAGTGGCAGGTGGGTCCTGGACTGCCTCCTGTACTAGAGAAAGGATGGGAATGGGAATGAGGGGAATCCAAACACAGTCGGTGTGGTTTTATATGGTTTCCTTGGTTCTGACTATCATGTTGCAGTCATATAACATAGTACTGTTACCAGGCTCTAGGTGAAGTTTAGACTGAAACTCCCTGAGGTTCTTTTGCAACCTTCTATATGTCTAAAATAATTTCAAAATGCACCCTGATTGAAATTTTTGAAATTTTGTTTTAATTTTTTTCATTTTATCCTCTTTGAAATAAAATTTGAAAAAAGAATAAAAATTTCAAAATGTAAAGAAAAAATAATTGTCTTTTTCAGTAGAAACTATAAATCTGCTTTGGCAGATTTCATTGTTTTAACAAATAATTTTAGTTAGCATGATGATGTGGGCCAATAATCCCAGTCACCCTGGGAGGCTTCATATAAGAAGTTGCAAATTCAGTTTCTGACTGCACAACTTAGTGACTCTGTGAGGTCCTGCCTAAAACTAAGAAACAAACACTGCTGGGGTGGCACAGTGTGTGACCGTGGCAGTGTGGAAGATGATAAGATTACTCAGAAACAAGACTTGAACGCTGGGAGGCCCAGAGGGACTGTCCAGCAAGAGCATTCAAGGGTCTCCAGGGAGCAGCTCCAAGCCAAGAACTCTTTGGCTTTTATTTAGAATATCAGAGAAAGAGAAAAACAGCCCAGACTTTGTCAGGGAATAGGAAAAGGCAATGGCCAGATGCAACGTGCTTCACAAATCTGAATTTCTTGCTGTTTTCTAGCTGTGCTGTGCTCAGCACATTATGTACAGAGTGTACCTGCTTTTGCCTTGTAGGTTCTTTCATGGTTTAACTCTTCACTCTTTGGCCAGATCTGCCGCAGTGGGGGATATAACTCAGAATGATGGCCCTTGGTTCAGTCTCCAATATTGGGGAAAAAAAAAAAAAAAATATATATATATATATATATATATATCACCAAACATGCATACAACACTGCAGGAAAAAAAATAACATGATGTTTATTCAACAGATGGTATTACCCTCATTTGGGGGACCCTGTCATATTTCGAAGAAAACCCACTATCCTCCAAGGCCTTAAAGAAGTTGAAAATGCATGTGCAGCAATCCCAATGACCAACGTTACCCATGCAGCAGTTCCCCATACTAATAAATTGGATGTGAATGGTCACCACTTTGAGTACCTCTTATAGTTATGGAGGCCAAAGGTAACTTGTATTAAGATCATAACTTTTCCATAAATTTAAAATACTTCCACAAATTTTTCTTTTCCTGAAATGTATGTAAATTGTTTGGTAGACATTGTACACACATGCACATGTGCACATATTCGGTAAAAGTAAATCAACGTTGGTGAGTTACCAATGTAACTGTAGCTGTGTACCAAACATATTTTATATTTGTTCAACTGACATCTAGTTGTAGAACACTCTGAATCCTAACTTATGAAGGTGCAGTAGGAAATCTACTGTTATTTTTTTTGGTTAAAGTCATTTTAATCCCAGAAGGAAAAATAAAGAGCTCATGTAATGTGGTGAGAGGGTTTTAAAATGCGCTCAGGCTTTGGCAAGCATGCGTGCGTATTCAGGACCTGAGAACCCCTCCCCCCTCACAGTGCTGGTCCAAGACAGCTGAACAGTGCGCCTCCCCCTTCCGGGAGCTCTCGGGGTCACCACCCAAGATTTATGAAGTGACAGAGCCCAGGAGGAGCTGGGGCAGCTGGAAGGGTCCTGGGCCCATACCTGGTGCCATTCCGAGCCCTTTCATCATGGTGATGATTAATAATCTACACAAAGTGACACATAATTAACACCTTTGATTTGCACCTGCTTTGTGGATTCAATCACATTTCCCTATTTGTTTTAGAAGTGAACAGAACACTGGTTGGGCTGCTTCTAGGACCAGGACCTGAGATCCTGCCCTGAGTCACCCCCAGGCTAGATGTAAGTGGAGAGACCTCCCATTCACTGGAAAAACTCTAGAAATGGGGCACCAAGGTGGGAAGGTAATGTTGACGGTCAAGGCCAATGAACAGAGTTTAGAGCAGTGGCTGCTCTCAGAGGAGCAGTGGATGGGGCATGGGTGGAATCACCTCAGTGTTTTAATGGCAGTGTACAGACTCTGAGCTACGAAGCTTCACTTGAGGTGATCCATAAGCAGGTAGGATGGGGAAAGCTCAGGCCCCAACACTCACGGGTTGTGGTTGCTAATGAAGCCAGCTGGGCTCATTGGGAGGGTGCTTGGCTGGGGGCCCTGCACCAAGCAGGGCCCACATGTTGGCGGGAGTGGGCCAGGAGGAGATGGTCACGAGTGGCAGGTAGGCCTCCGTGGGAGGGAGGAGCCGGGACACACTCTGGCATCTGGTGAGCCTGACAGAGGCTGCTTGCCAGCAGTCCTTGGAGACCAGCAGTGCAGCCAGCAGGGGAAGGGGGCTATAGTTAGCTGTGAGTGAGCTGGGGACCACTTCCTCCTCTGGGGTTAGGAAGGGTGGCACCATGAAAAAGAAAAAAGAGCAAATCGCCTTCAATTTGATCTAAATACTGATAGTTCCGATTTTTTCAAGGATGTAACCAATTATAGGGTAGTCTTGAGTGAAGGTGCAATAATTAAGAATAAATTTTCCAATTTTAAAGGAGAGGCAGTTTTCAGTTAGTAGCAATATAAACAGAAATTTTTCTTCCACATTAACAAAACTGTCTGAAGTAGTTTGAAAATTTTATGTCTCAGAATACTGCCTTTTTTCTGCTTCATTGTATATTAGAAAAAATGTCTTGAAATATTCTTCTTAGTTATGATTGCTGAAGATATTATACACAGGTAGACATCCACATGTAAGCAACATACGAACCACAAGGTGACATTAAAATCACCTTGTCCTCCTCAGGGACACCTTATTTGATCACACCTGCTTGTAATTTTGGTGGTTCTCCATCCTGCATCTACACTGTTTTCCTTAGAAAGGGCACATACTTTTAATGCTTATTTAAAGCTTTAATTGTGTAGAAAATGGTATGGCATATTGTGCTACTTTTACTAGGAGAGAATAGCCCATTACACCTCTTAGAACGAGATGATAAAATTTTCAGAGGGACGCTAAAATATTGATGTTTAATGTAAAAGTGCATTTCTAGCTCATGACACAACTGTAAGCAGCTTCATTGTTACACACATACGTTAAAATATTCATGTCAATTCTACTTGAATAACTTGCATGCCTTGAAAAATCTGAAGACCCTTTTAAATTGATGTGGTGTTAGAATGTTTAAGGAAATAAATTTGCTGTTAGAATCAGTTTTATAAAAATCCATGAGGTTATACTCAAGTGTTGGAGGAACAAAACGGAAAGCAAAAACAAGCCTTCAGATGGATAAATTCCTGTCAGCTGTAGACTTGGTTATTTTCTGGGAGCCCTGTTAGAGGGTTCCCCTGGACCCTCTCCAGCTTTCCAGCCCATAGATGAACTCGAGTCAAAGTGTCATCCTCTAACTTTCTAGTTGCCAAAGCCAGGATTCACACACACGTGCACAGTTGTGTTTACTACCCTCCTGGGCCCCCACCGCACATGGGGTTTAACCCTTTTTCTCACTGATTAATTAGCCTGGTGGCATAATTTTCTCAGCCTGGCCACGCGTGCGTGGCCTCTCCAGCCGGAGCGCCCAGGTCTCTATTAGAGCCTCTCAGTGCCCCGTGGGCAGGGGACAGGTTCCTAATTGCTTTGTCTAATTGTATCGGATGGGAGTGGTAAACTATGACAGCGTGTTTCTATCAAGAGTGGTATTTCAATTTGCCTTGCTAAATTGTTTTCCCCCTGCTGATATTGTACCTTATTTTATGGAACGTTTGTGCCCACAGGGGGCAGCATGGGGTTGGGGTAGGTTGACTTGGGGCAGGCACAGCAGCCCACCTCTCCCCCTCACCTGGCCTGGGTGCCCTCTGAAATGCCAGGCCAGTCTCAAGGTGGGGAACAACTGTCCCTTCAATGCCAGTGGAGTCCATAGCAGCTTTAGACTCGGCTCCTGTCCTGGCCATAGCTGGTCCCCTGCCTTCCCAGGTGGGGAAGGGGCAGACAGCAGCTCTGGAGTCCTCCCCACGGAGGACTCTCCTGTCTGCCTTGATGTCCTAAATTGATTCGAATAGTTTTCCTTTCAGAGTGGTCTTGGCTTTGGGGAAGAGCTGGAGGTCACACAGTGTCACAGCTGGTGCATACATGAGTTGGAGGTCACAGTGTGGTGGTTTTGACAGAAGCTGCCATAAACCTGTGGTCAACAAAGCTGATCAAGAAATACAGTGAATGCCTACATTTTAAAAATGTATCGCAATAAAAGCCACATTGCCTTTAATCCTCTTTTAACTCATTCTCCTTGCTTTGCACATTTCTTGTTTCTTGGTCCCTGGCAATGTGTCTTTTACTGTAATGAGTCCTTTAACTTTAAGGGCTCACACTGTGTTTCTGGCACCCCTTGTAACCTCGAGTTGTTCATCCCCAAGGATGTTATTATTTTCAGTGTATTTCCTTTTCAGCTGGAGTTCATTCTTCGGAGAAGGGTTCTACAGGGTTCCTCAGCCTTCCTGGGGGCCCCAGTCCCCCCAGCTCAGCACTGACTAGCACTGTTGTGTGCTCCCCTCTTCCCCCAACCCCAGCCAAAATATGGGGAGGAATCCACTGGACGCAAGGTATATTTATAAAGCACTTTATTATTCCTGGAGTGCTATCTGCTCTGAGGCACTGGGGTCCTTGCACAAGGGGTGTAGGAAGGGCAAGTCCCCAGCCGGTGCCTACATGGTCCCAGCTGGAGTCTTACTGCTATCTACCTCATAGTGCTTACTGATGCCTTAGGGGTGATGAGGAGAGGACAGGCGGGCATCTCCCTCCACACCCCGGGTGCAGTGGCCATGAGCTGAGCCTGCACTGCCTGTGCCTACTGAAACTGAAACAGCTAACAGTGAAATGCAATTCAACACCACTCCACAGTCCCCAGTTCTTGTCACAACAGTGGATGTGGCCTAGGTGGACACTGCCTCCCTTGCCTCGCCCCAGAGGCCAGCCTGGGCCTGGGTGCTCAGCTGCCTCTTCCTGCAACCCCAGGTACCCATCCTCCTCCACCTCAGTCCTTAGTGTCCCTGCTGGGGGTAGTGCTCTGTGAGTTTGGCAGGTTAAGTTCGGCCCTCTGTTTTGGGGTTTGTTTTTTGAGCCTGAGGGGATGTGAGCCATCTTTTGCGACCTGGCAGCCTGGCACAGGCAGCCTGGGGTTTGTGCTTTGTAGATGTGCATGACAGCCACCTGCTGTCAGCTCTCAGGGCAGTCAGGAGTAATGTGTGCAGGTGTGACTATGGAAGGCACTGAGGTAGCAACAAGGAGACCTGGCTGTTCACCTCCTGCCCTGCTGGGCACCAGGTGGTACGTGCCGGCAGGACAGACTGGCTCCTTTTTGGGGCCTCAGTTTCCTTGTCTGGAGACTGGGTGGAGTCACTACAAAACAGTGTTGGGTTCTTCTGGTCTTGCAGCCAGCATGGGTAAATAGTAAAACTATTTTTTCTTCCTAGGGTGCTGGATTAATTCCCCAAATGATTCAAGTGCACCTCCTCTGGAGTGACAACCAGTCAGTCCTGCAGGGGTCCTGCTGACCACTCAGCACAGGGCCACCCCCCTCCCCCTTAGACATCTGAAGTTACACTGAGACTCTTGCAACCCAAAGGCGGGTCTCACAGCAGCAGCATCTGTGCCCCAGTGCTTATTAGAAACGCAAGACTGCAGGGTTACTGTGTCAGAGTCTGCATTCCCAGGCAATTCATTTGTTCCCCATAGTGTGAGAACCTGTGATCCAGGGCTCAGGGAGAAGGGAGCAAATGTGGACCCTGCAGGGCCTTTCTGGCTGGAGCTGGAGCTCCCTCCATAGGCGGGCGGCTGAGGCCTCCTCGTGCCTTTGTCTCTGACACCATGGCTTTGTGGAATGGCTGAGACCTCCATCTGCTCACAGATGCCCTTTGGTCTCACTAATTCTCAAGTGGAAGCTCACACATGTCATGGTCCTGGGAGACCTTTGCACAGAAAAGTCAGAGTGCTGGATTCGTAAGACGCACCCACAGCTGGGTGGACTCTGGACATTGGGGACATGGGGGCACCCCTGATCCCTGGGAGGCCTGAAGTGCACAGTGCCTGACCTCAGCTGTGTCAACTTGCAGGCAAGAACAGGGCAGGGGTCCAGCTACAGACACTGCAGTGTCTCATGCCGTCCTTGTAGATGGATGTGTGTGTGCACCCTTATGGGCCTCTGTCTATTTCTGATAGTCATTGACATCTGGGGATGGGGGCCATCTGTGTTGGGACAGCCCCAAACTGTGACAGAAGCCGGTGGCTGGATGTGAGCTCTCCCAGGCCTCCCTACCTGGTGGACACAGGATCACAAGTACCTGGGTGAGGCCACCTGTGCCACACAGTCATGCGCACACCTCTTCATGGTGGGGAGATGGGAGAGGAAGGTATTCCAGTGCACATCATGGAGAAAATAAAATCGATTCCTGCAGCCATTGGTGGTAGAGAAGAGGCCCTGGCTGCTGTGTGTGTCTTTCTGATGCCCTGGGAAAGCCCGTCCTCCAGAGACACCAGACACTGCCTTTGAGCTTCCAGCACCCACCACTCAGGGAGCTGCTGCACCCAAAGCCACCAGTGTCTTGGGCCGTGAGAGAAGAGCAGCCTGATGCTACTCCTGCCAGATGCTGCACAGCTGGATGCTGCGGGCAGCAGGGCAAGACCATGCAAGAGGCAGTAGTCTTGTGCCATTTGTCTTGGTCTGTGTTGTCCCAGGACATATCCTTTGCCCACTAACCAGCACTGAGGCTGAGAGGTAAAGAAGCCCGAGGCAGGGAGCAGAGCCAGGCAGGGCTGATGGCCTCTGATCACGCTCCTACTGATGCGTTTTGCACCCAATCCACTTTTCCCAGCACAGGGGCACAAGGTGGTTCTCCCTGCAGCTACTGTTTGGGGGCATGCAGACAGCACCTGCTCCCTGGACCCCACTGGGGCTGCCCAGGCCAGGATTCCTTCCTGGCCCTCGGGGATGAGCCCCCACAACTTTACCCAGACGCAGTCACCTCTCTGAGGCACTCCCCAACCACATTGGCACTCGGGGACCCAGGGCTTGGATTTTAGCCTGTGTACCACCGAGCACACAGACCTCTCCTAGCCCTGTCTGCAGGTGACAGAGAACAGCTCTTCTGCACCAGGCTGTCAGCCTTGGGCCTGTGTCACCCATACCAGCTGTCTTCCTGAAAGAGGTAGAGTCATCATATCCCAGGATCCATGCACACCCACATTCACAGCAGCACGATTCAGTGCAGTTAAATCTTAGAAGCAGCCTAGATGTCCATCAGCAGATGAATGGATAAAGAAAACGTGGTGTTTACACACAATGAAGCACTACTCTGCCACGAAGAAGAATAGGATAATGGGTGCACCTTGAAACCATAATGTTAAATAAGTCAGACACACAACCTGAAATATCACGTGGTTTCTCTTATATGTATAAATAAACAGCAAAATAAAAGGAATAGGGAGCTAAGAAAGAGGTGGTAACTCTTTTGCAGATGGGAAGGGGACTGTCTTACTTTTCTCTTTGCTGAGACAAATACCCAGCACCCAAAGTTAAAGGGAAAAAGGTTTATTTAGCTCAGAGGTTTGGAGGAGTTGGTGGAGGTTTCCATCCATAAACAGCTGGCCCCAAGGCACAGGGTGGCACATGGCTGAGGGGCAAAAGCAATAAGAGAGAACAGAGAGGTCGACAGCCTTTTTCTGCTCTTTATCTCACCTGGGCTGCTGGGATTGGGGCGGTGCTCATCCCATCAATGGACTGATCCAGCAGTCACCATCCATCATCCTGCCCCCTTCATCCCAGCACTGCACTACAAATCAGTCTCATACTCTGGATTCAGCCAACTCCAGAAAAACTCTCTGACCGCATGAGGTTTGAGGGGTCATCGAGACACAGCCATGACAGACCGGGGGATGGACAGAGCGGGAAGGAGGGGAGAGAAAGGGGATGCAAAGAGAATGAGTAGTGTCCTGAGCAGCACCAGCTCTCCATGAAGAGATTCTCATCATAGACTGCGGACTAATAAAACTAGAAACCAACAAAACAAAGTGATCTGGACTTTGGAGAAGCCACTTGCCTGCCATGGGTTTGATCCTGACCCTGACCAGAAGGTCCCTGTGAGGTGAGCTGACCTGTCCTCCCTGGAAGGGGCTCTGTCTCCAGGAAGAGGCTGGCCTGAAGCACCAGTTCTGGTCCTGTGAGGGGAGACTCTGGTGGCTTCCGAGAGTCTGCACAGCACCTGGCTCCTGACTGCTCATCCTGCAGCGAGGCGTGGCCACAGCGAATGGACGACTGATATGGCCAGCGATGCCGAAAGTGACCACCAGCCTGGCGTATGGTGGGGCGGCCAGGGCCGCCTCGGAGTGGGGCAGAGCTTGCTCAGCTCGAAGCCACACTCTCTCCAGTAGCCTTCTCCAGGCTCTGCCCAGCCCCTCCTGCTCCTCCTAGGGCTGAAGCAGGGAGGTGCGGGCTGCAGGAAGCTGGAAGCAGGCACCAGCGGCAGAGACTGTGGACTCCGCAACCCCAGATCCCAGCAGCAGGTGTTTGGGCTTGAGCCCTGGCCGAGAGGATCAGTGACCTCTGAAAGGTGCTCTTGTGTAACGTCTGGCAGGTGGCTGTGCACCTGCTTTATAACCGCCCCCCCCCCCAGCGGTTCTGCACAGTGAGGTGCACCCTGCCAACAGTGGCTAACCAGCCTCTCACTGCAGCCCTGACTCAGGCAATGTGGAGAGCTCTGGAAGTCAACACTTGGAGGAAATTCCATTATAAATCAATAGCACCACACCCCAAAGAACATATTATTTTAATTCCCTCCCTCATTAAATAGACAATTATTTCATCCAAGAGATAAGATCAGCAGGGATGTGGGATGTAACCCATGTAATCCCAGGTACTTGAGAGGCTGAGGCAGGAGGATGCAAAGTTGGAGGTGAGCTGGGAAAACACAGACTTGTATTTTTACAAAAGAAGATAAAAGTAACAAAACGGAGAATCTATTTTTCTCCAATCTTCTATCATGGGGGTGATCTACAGCAAGGAGGCCCGGTGTGGGGCGCACTGGGCCGCAGCCCAGGTGAAGCCACAGATCCTGCTTCTTCGTTCTCCTGGCTTCCCTTTCACTTTGCAGCGCCAGGAGGCAGAAGGGACCCGGGGCTCCACAGCAGACACCGCCCACATTTGCGGCCAGTACAGCGACACAGGTCGCTCGCCGGGCCCGGGCGGCCACACAGACCGCAGAAGCTGGCGCGCAGCTTCTGGGCCGTCTGGGCACCGCTGCTGCCTTCTGCAGAATAGGCAGCGCCGTCATTGCCCTGGGACTCGTGTCCGCGGGCCGGCGGTTCCATCTGGATAGGAAAAATCGCCCCAGAGGAGGCCGCTGCCGGGGAGGGAGGGCGAGATTCCCCACTTACCCCGCATCGGGCCGTCGCCTTGTCGCCCACGCGGAGCACCGCAGGAGGGGCGCCTGGGGCAGCGGACAGGGAGAGGCAGGGCTGGCGGTGTCGGGCAGAGTAGAGTTAGACTCGGGCCACGAGTTCTCGGGGCGCGCGGGCCTCTCCTTATCCAACTGCGCCACCCCGCGGCCAGAGCGCGCAGTGCGCCCTCGCCGCCCGCAGAGGAGCGGAGCCGGAGGTCGGCGCCTCGCGCTGGGACGGAGGCAGTCGCCTAGGCGGTGAGCGAGTAGGAGCCGCGGGCTCCGGTCTGGGCAGGTGGAGGAGGCGTCACGTGCGGTCAGATCTTGCGCAGGATCGGCGCTCTGGGGCCGTGGGGGCTTTTGCGTCGCTGGCCCGCACCCCACAGCTCGGAGGGGCGCGGCATCTCCCCCTGGTGGCCAGACGGCGGCCGCGCCTGCCTGGTGCGCGCTGTGCGTTCTCCAAAGTCCTCGGGCTGTGTTTGCCTCGTCGCCGGGTTGGACTTGGGGATGACCAGGAGGAGCTCCACCCCGACTCCGCCGTGCGCGGCGTGTGAGGGCTCCACCTTTCTACATCTCATAAACCCGGGACCTAAACCTCATAAACCTGGTCCCCGTGCACCAGCGTCCCCCACGCGGGCGCCCAGGCCAGCGCGTTTTTAGCCACAGCGCCCGCTTGCTATGTTTGGTCCCCAAGGGAACGAGAACGCAGGTGGGGGCGGCAGGCGGCACCTAGCTGGGGTGACATCCCGGACGACGTCCACGGTGCCCGCACGCGCCCCCGCCGCGACCGACTCGCAGCTCCGCCCCGGCCCGCGCCCTGATTTCTCCACGGTCCTCGCCGGGCTCTGACCCGGGGCCCCGCCTCGAAGGTGTTGGCAGGGTCGCAGCTGGGAATCCGGGGCCGGCAGCCTGGGCAAAGCCGGCCTCGAGCGCCCCCTAGCGGCGACGGAGCCTGGGACCGGAGGGCTTCTGCGTCCCGGACGTCTGGAGGAGACTCGGTCCCACGCGCTTCCGGGCTCGCTCGGATGGCGGCGCTGAGGCCTGTTCGCCTCCAGTAAAAACGATGCCCCGAAGGAGAAATACAGAGCTTTTAAACCAGAGTGGGTGAGAGAGGAGTGCATGTGGTGCGTGCGCGTGTACGCGTGTATACGCGCGCGTGTGTGCGTATGTGCGTGTGTGCGTGTGTGCGTGTGTGCGTGTGTGTGTGTGTGTGTGTGTGTGTGTGTGTGTGTGTGTGTGTGTGTGTGTTGGGGCGTTGGCAAAAGCAATAAAACTCAGATCGCTTCCTCAGTGAGATAGCGGCGGCTATAATGCGCCGAGGGGATCAGGGGTTTATTTGCAGATCCTGGATAAAGGATGATATATCGACACGGTTTAGAGTGTCACTATGCCTGGCCTCTCAGGAGCCACAAGTACATATTTCCTGAAATACCACCCAGCACAATATCTAATCCACTGGCCACTTAAGCTGGGAGGCGAGCTCAGCCTCTTGCTGGAGTCCTGGGTGCTGAATTCTCTCCCGCCGCCCGTGCAGGGCTGGGCCAGACGCCCTTGCCTGGCCTTTTGTCTTTGGTCCAAGAAATCACTTAGCCATGGCCCTAATAAATACGTCTGAGAACTGTCCTTATTCTCGGTAAATATTGGATTAGCTTTTCAATGACCAGGCTCTTGAAAAGGCTCGAGAAATCCACACCAGGTCTCCGCTAAGCCCAACAGTCAATAGGTAAAGAAAATAAGTCATTTCCCGGCTTGAGTGGGGAGCGTGGAGAAGGTGGCTCCCCAGTCTCACTGGGTCACTTGATTCCACTAATTATGATAGCAGTGCTCCATGAGAAGAGGCAGGGAAGCCCCAAGCTGGATTTGCTGGAATTTCCACCCACTCAGTGGTGTGAATTTTGTCTGACTGTTCCAGGGAAAATATCTCATTTTGTTTTTATCCCCCCAGCTCCCCTGTAGCTCCTGTGGGGCCACGTGCTATTTATTTGGGGGCTTCTTATGGGAATTTTGACCTGGTTGTCACCAGGGACAAAGCAAGGCCCAAGTCAGCTTGACTTCCACCAAGTAGGGGGTCAGGGGGCCAAAGTGGGAAAGGCCTTGGGACCCCTGTTACTGAATTTTGCCAACTAAACAGACAGCGGGTATTAGGACTTTTTTCCTCCCCCAATGTGAAGGAAGTTTCCGGACTGTTTTCCTAAGATGCCAGTAGGATTCCCACACCATGCACAGCAAGAATGGCCACTGGCTCCTGGAGTGGGGATGGGGCCCTGCTGTGGCTGCAGTCAGGCTGGCTGTACACCGAGCCAGGCCCTGTGACTCTCCAACTGTCTCAGGGTGCGAGGGGAAAAGGATGCTCAGTCTGGGGGGGCTTGGGAGCATCCTCTGAGGAAACTGGATCTTCATCCACTCTGGACACCTTGGGCACCTTAGTGACCTTCAGAGCTGAGATGGCTTTGAAGAGGGTGGTGGAGTGAGAGGCTACAGCCATGTGTTCCCACATGGATCCCAGGGAGCTGCAGAGTGGTGCCCTGAGCCCCAGACCCAGAACACTGGCGCCAGTCCTGGGTAGGGTAGGGAAAGAGGAGAAAGGAGAAGAGAGAAGAGAGGAGAGGAGAGGAGAGGAGAGGAGAGGAGAGGAGAGGAGAGGAGAGGAGAGGAGAGGGAGAGATCTCCAGCTTTTAGAGTGTCACGGGGCCTTGGTGGTGCAAGCGCCCTCTGAAGCCATCAAAGACAGGGGTGGCTTTTTTCCCCTCCTCCAACCTCCTCCCCAATAGATATAGCACGAATTTTTAATGCGTCTTCCTTTCACAGACAACAATACAGGGTTTGAAAGCTGGACACAATTTGGGTTTTGTGCGGGTCCCTCCTCGCGCTCCCTCGGCCCAGCTGGCCATATGGAATCCAGCATGGAGTCCGTGGATGACAAAGGGACCCAGTGACAGGCCCAACAAAACCCCAAGGAGACTTCTGCCTGACTCCGGGATTCACTGCCCGAGATAAGCGCGCTGAATGGTGCGGGGTGGGGTGAGCAAGCCCCTCTCCTGCTTCCCTTCTCGGTCCCGACAACCTTTCTCTGTCCCTTTTTAATATGCACGCCTCTAACATCTCCGGCTCCCAGCTCGCCCATTGTGCCGTTTTGTGCAGCCCGCTGTAGATTGGGCGAAGATAGACTGCCAAAGCGGACCCGGCGCCGGGAATGCTCCCAGGGCGCTGGGGTTAGGGCCACACAGGGCTCCGCAGGCTTTTATTGACTCCCTGGCCCCCAAGTGCAGAGAGAGGCGGGCTCTGGGCCCACCCTCCAGCCTGGGGCCTGGCCGGCACACACCCCGGCTGCAGGCCTGTGGGTTTGGCCTAGCTCCAAGTGCCCTCCACCCACCCATGTTCAAGGAAAACTAGAAGTTTGGGTGTTCTTTGCCTCTCCCTTCCCTTGAGGGCCTGGAGGACTCCTGGGATTAGTCTTAGCTCCAGGGAAGGCTGGGGGCCCCAAACTATCCAAACCTACTGTTTTCCAATTGGTGCTCCACTGGACTCTGAACCCCAACTTTCTTCCCAGAGGACAGGGGTAATGCGGAACCTCAGAGGGGTGTTGGGTAGTTTCTACCAGCCCAGATTGGGCATCAGATTTCTATGCACTGGACAACTAGGGGGCAGGGATTCTCCGGCCTTTACAAACAGGAAAACCAAACCAAACCAAACATTTCCAAGCTAGTGCAGCGAACAAAGGGGGACAGGTTAACAGTTGGGAAAACTTTGCCATACTGGGGACAAACCTGGAGGTGGGAAGGCCCTTTGAGGGGTATTAGACAGCCTCCCCCACCCTTGACTACCTAGGGGCCAAGCGCAAGACGGGAATAAAGTGTAATCACCTCCCTGGCCGCGTTGCGCTGAGTGCTATTGACGCGCAGATTTGGTCACACGGATAATCATGTTTGCTTTAGATATTGAATTAAATCTGATCATCAACCAGAGGGAGTGGAAAGTCAGCTGGGACGCTCCCTTTGCCCGGCCTCCATGCCTCCCCCTCCCCAGGCTTGGTGGAAGCTCTCACTTTGGAGAAAACAAGATACTATTTCCAAAAGGGCTGACTTTTCCCTCTCAGGCATCCCAGAGAGGCCCTGGGCTCCCAGTTGAGGTTATTTTTGGAAAGCTGAGAAACAAGGCCAAAAGGTACATCCTTCTGCCAGCCTTTCCTGCCCCCTCAGACGCTCCCCCGCATAGTCAAGTGAGCACCAGCCTCAGCCCAAGAGCTGTACTCCAGCGACCGGGTGGGAAGGGATCAGTGCGGGGCAGGAAGGGAGAGAGGGAGTGAGGAAGGAAGGAGGAAGGAAAGAAGGGAGCAAGGAAGCAGCGAGCAAGGAACCACCTCCAGGGCCTACTGAGCAGGGCTCTGCCCACTTCTCGAGCCCCAGCCCAGCCCTGGAGGCCAGCACACCCCACCCTGTTTGCAACCTCTACTTCCCAAGGCATCCCCATCCTGACACCCGATGGCCAGCCTGGGGCACTGTGCTGCCCAGCGCCAGGAGTGGACCAGGCCTGGATCCAGCTTGGAGAGAAGTCTGGAAGTGAGAAAGACTTGGGACACCCCAGAGGGGGAGAGTTTGCTGGGGTCACCCGGGATGCACACTCCCCACCTCCTCCAGGATCAAAGACCACCGAGGAAGGCTCAGGCGTCCTGCCTTCCCCTACTGCCAGGACCCTGAGTGTCCCTCCCCAATGCCACCACCGAACCCACCCTCATCCCTACACCCAAATGGAGCAGCTCCCAGGCCTCCATACAGCTGCACATTTGGAAAAGGAGGTGGGGAGCAGAAAGAAAGCTGGACCGTCTCTGTCTCCACCGCACAGCCCAGGCCCCTTCTTAGCGTGAGGGAAATTAAACGCAACAAAGTGAAAGTCATCGAGTGTAGTGGCTTCAACAGCTTCTCAGGCTGAAGGAGCCACTCATAGATTTGGGCTAGCAAGGGGGGCTTGCTCTCCTGGCCTCAGCATTTCCCAGAAACACTTTTCCACCCGAGGCCCGGATGCTGCAGCCCCGGTGCAGACCGAGGCGGTGGAAAGGCCTAGAAAGGGAAGGCCTCTGGGGCTGGGGGGCTGCAGGCTGTGTGCTCCAGCTCTGGTCCGGCTGCAGGGTCCGACTGGTGGGGCCAGATGAGGCCTGCTGGGGTCCCCTCCTGCACCCGGGTGCCAGCCTTCCCCACCCCAAGAGGAAGTCCGCATGGCGGCATCCCGCTCTTGGCGCAGGCAGGCCTCGGGCCTGGAGCAGAGCTACAGTCAGACAAACCGGAGGGCTGGGCTTCTTGGTTGGCTTTTTTAAACACAGGATTTTTATTAAAATTATTTAAAAAATCGAAAGCTTTCGGTGCCCGGCGCTCTTGGGGAACCGCGCTGAATGGCTGAGCTCCAATTTCTGGCCTCAGGACCCAGAAAATGGGGCACGGGAAGGGGGGCTTCTCGCCTACACATTGTTTCTCCTTTTATATATTTGAAAAAAGTTTGCACCGAATAAAATGAAAAAGAAAAGAAGAAAACGGGGGTAACCCAAATATGACCAAACCAAAACAAATGGGCATAGCAGGGCGCTGGGCCAGAGGGGTCGGCCCCCTCAGGAAGGTCAGTCCACCAACATTCACCACCGATATTTACAACCCAAAGCCAAATCTGCCACCAGTAGTCGGAACGTATACATGGCCATAAATATTTAGCATTTTCTTATTAAAAAAGAAGAAATTTTCTATATATTTTTAAAGTGTTCTCCACTTGCTTTAGAAGACGGCTGACAATATCGCTACTCACACAAACATATTTTACAAAATTCACGAAAGCGGGCTGGGGGTCGGTCTTTTTCTCCTTTTCAAGAGAGGACGTTAACTCTGGGGTGGTTTGCTCCCCCCGGGGGAGGCAAGAAGCGAAGCTGCGCGAACACGGCTGTAAACACGGCTCTGGGTCCATCCCCTCCAAAGGTCGGAGGACGGTGAGAGGCAGGATGGAGTCGGCGGATGGAACCTCGCGGCGGCGCCTCTACCGCGGAGCCGAGGGGCGACCGATTCTCCCATAATAATAATATAATAATAATAATCACCCAGGACCAGTCCTCCTCGCCACTGCCGCCGGCGCGGGCTTGGCCTGGGACGCAGTCTCAAGGGCGGCGCTCACCAAGTCCACTGCTGGGCCTGGACCAGTGGGTGTGCAGTCGGGTACTGGGGTGTGCTGGCCGAGCTGTACTGGGCGTTGTACTGCATGTGCTGCAGCGACTGCGCGCTGTAGGCCGAAAAGGGGATGCCCGCCTGGAAGGTGGCGGCGGCCAGGTCCTGGGCTTTGAGCGCATGGCACGGTTTGCCGTCCCTGACCAAGACGGGCACGGCTACCCGGCGCGGTGAGGGCAGGGGCGTCACCTCCATACCTTTCTCGGCCCGCGCTCGCTTCATCTTGTAGCGGTGATTCTGGAACCAGATCTTGACCTGCGTAGGCGTGAGGCGGATGAGGCTGGCCAGGTGCTCGCGCTCGGGCGCCGACAGGTACCGCTGTTGCCGGAAGCGCCGCTCCAGCTCGTAGGTCTGCGCCTTGGAGAACAGCACGCGCCGCTTCCGCTTCTTGCCAGCGTCCCCTCCGCTGCCCGAGGTCTCCTTGTCATTGTCCGGGGATTCGTCTGCTGAGGGTTCTGGGGACTTGGTACTGGAGTCCTGCGGGGGCGCGCCGGCTGCCAGCCCGTGCACTGCAGAAGAGAGAAGCGCGTGAGCACCTGGAGGCAGCGCGCAGCCCGGGTCGCGCTGGCGCCACGGATCTTTCGTGCGCCCTGGCCTTGGGCGCAGCGGCCCAGCCGCACTGGATGCTCGGGAAAGCGCCCAGGTCTCCCAGGGTAAAGAGAATAACCCGCAGGAGTAGTGTCCTGGGGTTGCCGTTCTGGGGGTTCGCAAGATGTGGGTGAGGGTTTGGGCGGGGAGGGGCGCGTGGGAGATCCTCGCAGGTTAAGGGCTCCGGCCCCCTTAAGTTGTTTCCTCTCTGGAGAGACGTGGGCAGATTTTTAAAAGAAAAACTCCACAATCCCAGCATTGATCCGCTAGGCCATTTAAGGCAGGTTTTTGGGGGCTTTCGCTTTTGCTCCAGGGCTTTCCCGACACCCCCGCACCACACAAAGCGTCCTCTATGATCGCGCAGGGGGCAGGGTGAGCTACTTATACCCGGGCCACCCGAAGCCTCCCCCACCCTCTCCCGCGGCTGGACCAGGCTCGCTGGCCAGCGCCAGGTCCCAGGCCAGTCTCTCCCTGGCCAAAGCTCCAGGGCCTGGCTGAAACCATAGCACACGGGTGACATATGCGACCAGTCCTGGTTCCCTTCTCCTCTTGCTTCTTAATTACTCACGTTGGGTTGGGGGGGAATCTGAGACCGAGTCTTTCGCAGGGGCAGGGACTGGAAGCCGAGCACATCCCAGACAAGTGTTAGAAACCTTCCCAGGGACAGAGGACCTGCGCTCCGTGGGCTTCTCCCCCTGGGCGCCCGCGACTGAGCTGCGCTACTCACGGGAGTACTGTAGGCCTTCGGTGCTGGCCAGCCAGCGCGTGTACGGGTTGTCGCTGCTGTCGTAGAAGGAGCTCTTTAGGGGCAGGCTCTGCACCGCTTCCAGGGTGCCCTGCCCCAGCGGCCCGGCCCTCTTGGCAGGCTCCGGCCCCTCGTTCTCCTCCTCCGGCCCTTCGGCCACCGATCCCTCCTCGTCGTTAGTGTCCGGCAGGTCCAAGATGTCCTTGACCGAAAATCCCGTCTTCGTGTTGGTCAGCGACATGGTTCGGGGACCCCGCAATTTATGCCGCAAAGTTGTGGCTGCACTTGGTCAATTCGTGGCTTTCCCCGTCGCCCCGGCGGGCGGGGGAGGGGTGGGGGGGAGGGACGGGGGAGGGGAGGGGACGGCGTTAATTATTGAGATAATTATTATTTTAGAACCAGAGGGAGAGAGAGGGAGAGAAACAGTGGGGAAAGGGAGGGGAAGAAATGAAACCCAACCCCAGCCCGGTCCTCAGCGGAAGCACGCGGCGGTGGGCGCAAGAGCTGGAGCGCGCGCCCGGCCCGTTCGCAACTCCAGGAGCGGTGCCAAGGCGGCGTCAGCGCGGGCTCCGGCGGCCGCTCGGCGCGCGGTGGCGGCTGGTGGCGAGGAAAAAATGGGCCATTGCCCGAGCGATCAGTCCATATAAGGCTGGGCTCCACGCACGAACCTGGGGAGGAGGGGAGGGGGAGAACGCGGGAGGGAGGGTAAGGGGGCGAGGGGGGAGGGGAGCGGGAGAGGGAGCGAGGGAAGGGTGGAAAAAGGGGGAAGAGACGTTAAAAACGCGAAGGTTGGCCACGTGTGGGCGGGTCTTGGGAGTCAAGTGGATGAAGACAGTATTTGCAGATGTGAAATTGTGGGTTTTGGGGAGCTCCGCGCTCCCAGCGAACGGCCCTCTAGAGCGAGATGAGAGGTGTAACGTGTCAATTAATTGCAAAGACCGGCCGGGCCTTTTTTTTTTTTTTTTTACCCAGTATTTACATACAAAGGACCACCGCGTCGCTCGAGAGTCCAAGCACTTGAAAGGGCCGTTTTAACAAATTGCGTGTTAAGGGGGTGGTGGTAGGGTAGAAAACAAAACAGAGCCTGGAGGAGGAAAAACTCTTTACCATTCACCGGTTTCCAACCCCCCAGCCACAAACTGGCGATTTGTGGCGCCTTTGGAGGGTGGGGGGTGCTGAGCCGCGGAAATCTTTGCTTCGCATCGCTGTTGGTTCTCCAAACAAGATCCAGTTCAAATGGCAAGAACCCAACTTTTGTAAGCCTCCTAGGTCAATATTTTGGTTGAGGCTTAAGGATGAGTACTAGAAACGACGAGGCAAGTAATTGATTCCAGTTAACCGCGACAGAGCTGGAGACCCTAGCGGAGCGCCTGGTGCAAGCCGGCCAGCGGCGCCGCCGCGAGCCCTCCAGCCCCTCCGGCCTAGCTTTATTTGCTGAGGACTCATTTATTTCCTTCACCCGCTGCCCCATATCCCCGCTTTCCCCGCGGCTGGGAGGGACGCGCAGTTCACTTTCTGCGCCTAGAGCTCCAACTCGCAGGCAATCGGACTCCAGCTCGGCCTCGGGCTGGCCGCCTTTTCCTTGAGAGCCGAGTTGAAGGGCAGGCGCCCCGCTCCCCCCCGGCCTCTATTATCCCTGCCCCACCGGCCCCCTCCCCTCCGGCTGCCGCGAAAGGTGGGGCGGTGGGAAGCGGAGGGCGGGATTGAGGCGGGGGTGGGGCGAAGTGGGTTTGGGCCCCACCCGGGCAAGGATTCCACGAAGCCACGGGGAACGGGTCAGAGGATGGGCCCGGGGTGCAGTGCTTTCTCCCGAGTTATCCTCCTGGTTGCAAGTCTCTCCATTTCCTCTCCTTTCGGCACCCCCGGGGGCGTGTCTCCAGGAGGCGCCCCAGGCTCGCAGTTCTAGGTTAGGTTGGAAGGAACTTTGCAGCCTTGCCCCAGTCCAGAGCTGGACTTTCCTGGCACAGCCCTGCTCTGCGCGGGGAGGAAAAGGCGATTCTCCGCTCTCTGTCCAGTTTAACATTGGGCAGAGAGGGCTGCTCCCTATTGGGTGCTCACCCCAAAGCAGCGCCAGGAAGGAGCTCGGCCTGGGGCTTAGCAGGGCAGAGAAGGCCGCCTGCGGGGGTCTCGGGCTCTGTTTCCTCCAAACCCTAGCTCGGGCCGCTTGGCGCAGGCAGAGTACAGCACAAGGCCCGAGTTCTCCTTGCGCGCAGCTGCGGGGGCCGCCGTGGCACCCCCTCCACCCCGGGTTGCCAGCGTCCGGTGAGGGCGCCTCTCTCCGAGCCGCTCGGCGGCTTTCTGCAGCCCTAGCGGCCTCGCCTTCAGTATGTGACGTGGGTGACAATGGCCCAGGGTGGAGCGAGCCCCTCGTCGGCGCGTCCTGGGTGGTCGGACCCGGGCAAACACAAATACAAACCGATTGCTAAGCTGCGGACAATGAGCGAAATGTAGACAAATGTCCCGCTCCCGTTGGAAGCCTTTGTCCCGGCTCGGTTTTTGCATTTATTTCAGTGGCGAAATAATACATGATTGACGCTCTCTTTCAATGTGTCCTAACTGTTTGGAATAAATCTAAGGTTGTTGCTAGTTGTCATGGCATTCAACCCTTTTCAATGGACTATCTCTTCATTCATTTCGGAACCGGCCACAATATTAAGGAAACCCCTTCATGTCGTCGCTCCCCGATTCCTCTTTCTCCTCCTACTTTTTCTTTTCTCCTTGCTCCCCTCCCCCTTTTCCCCTGCAAGAATTAGAAACTGGTTTGAATCGTGTTCCTCAAACACATTATTTTTTGTGCCTTTTTTTTTTTGCTCTCCCCAGACTGTCTTTCTCAGCCTCCCCTCTTGCCTGTCCCTCCCCCCCTTCCTCCCCCTAACGTGGGAGTTCCTGGGCCTGTCCAGTTGCAGGAGGGAAGTCAGTTTTCCAGGAATCCAGGAAGCCTGAGTTTGGATACAGGGATGAGCCTGCCCTAGCTATGGTCACTCAGCTGCTAAATAAGTAACTGGTGAGAGAAGGATCCCCAACCCAAGCACTGCAGGAAGATTTTGTGTTTCTCCTCTTAGTCCTCCGTGCTGGGGGTGGGGGCTCCTTTGGGGACTCCAGTAGCCATCCGTGCTGGAGTCTGAGGCCAGAGCAGAGCCCAGTTAGACCAAATGAATTCTTGAATTCTCAGTTTGGGTAGAGAAGGAGGAACCTCATTTTGCACATCCCCAGAGCCATCCTTGGACCCTTGGGGTGGGGGTGGGGTTGCCCCCAGGCACCTTCCAAGAGCAAGCGGGCTCCAGTGTGGAATGATCTGCTTCCCAGCAGTTCTCACATATTTTTCACTTTCCCAGGCAGAGCAGGCCTACTTTCCCCAAGATGATACCCTCTTCTAGCCCTATGGACTGAGTGAGGCACTCAGAGCACTCTGAATTACCCATTTTCCATTTGGAATCTAGGCCCCCGGGAATTGGACAGGGGCAGGGAGCCTGGCCTGAGGGCTCTGAGTCCAAGATCCCCAGCCCAGTAGGGAAAGGCCAGATTTGTGCTCCTGACCTTTGGCCTCCACCAGCCCCAATACGGTGCATCTGGGCCCCGCTGTGGCCTTGCCTTAGCTCCGAGGAGGCCAGGCAGCCTAGGAGAGAGCTGGAGAGGCCAGGCCTTTCCTCAGCCACCTTGTGGGTCCAGCCGGGTTTCCCTCTGGGGACTCAGCACGTCCGTGTCCCCATTCCTCTGTTGCCCTTGTGGTTTCCACGTCCGTTTCCAAAGCGTTATCATTTGCAATTGAAAAGGGGCAGGGAGACCGCTGGGAGGCTGGTAATTGAGGGGGAGAAACTGGGCTTGTTAGAGGAAGATCATAAAATGCAAGTCCCCCAGGAGGGGCCTGTGGACTGCCGTGCGGGCCCAGCTGGCAGCCGGGGCAAGTCCCGTGCCTCGAGCTTGCTCTCCAGTCCCCTCGATTTCGTGGGCTGGGATTGTGGCCGCCAAACTTGAGGGGCCAGGCGCCAAATGCACCTCTTCTTACCACATGAAACAGGTGATTTCTGGCCGAGGCCTCCGCAAGAAGCTGCCCCTGCCTCAGTAAGGACTTTTGCTATTCTGATCTCTTTTTCCGAAGGATCCGGCAGTCGGAGGGGGCCCAGCCTCGCGCCCCTTTTCCCTCCCGACAGAGTCCTTTATTATTGTCCCCACCGCCCCCACCTCGCGGGTTGGAAACCTATCAGCATCTCGCGCACCGTTTCCGCTGAAAGTGCATGTGCGCGGTTCTCCCTACTTGAGTTCTTTATGATCGCTGCCAGGTTCAAGCTAGACTCAAAGATAGGGCCCAGTTTAGGCTCCGTGGCCGCGGTCTGGGGAGCTCGTGCGCGCTCAGCACTGGATCTGAGGCTGAGAACCTGAGATGTCTAGGTGCGTGTTGGAGTCCTAAACCCAGCTGCCCTGCACGGAGCGAGACGAGTTCGGGTTCCTTTGGGGGTCGGGAACAACTCGCACCAAGACAGCCGCGAGAGTCCTGCCCGGAGGGCGCCAGGTTTGCATGCTCCGCGCTGGGGTTCCAAGTTCGGCGAGAATCTCTAACCGTGTGCATTTTCTCGGCCGAGGACAGGCATAACTACACTCATCTGGGGCCGCGGGGAGGAAGAAGACCTGTCCCCGGAGCCCAGAGCACAGCTTCCTTCAGGGCATCCAGAGCTCGGTTCAGGGCCGGAGCGCAGCCTTCGCAGGAGTGCGGAGCGCACGGCGAAGGAGCTAAACAATTGCAGAGGCCCAGGAGGCGAGGTGAATGTACACAGCCTAAGTGGCCCCACTCCAGGACAAGTGGCCCTCTAAGTCTGCCCAGTGTTTACCTTCCCAGGTAGCTCAAACATGAGCGCCTTTTCTGCGCCCCGTAGCCTGGGGTGGGGGCGCATCATGCGCCTAGCGTTCCAGCTCCGCTCCCCGTACCGCCTCGCGATGCGCCCCCTATTGGGGGGTAAGGACTACACTCAAGCACACAGAGCAAGAGAGATACTCGAGGGGTGTGGGGAGAGGCCTGAGCACCCAGACAGCAGCCTCCTCCCGTCTGGGGACAGCAGCCCTGTACCATCTCTGCACCGGGCGCTGAAGGCCTCCAGGATCCCTGAGCAAAGTGCTCGCCCCCCCTCCAAAGCTTGTTGAGGAGGCTTAGTTTCCAGGGGAGTTAAGGAAAAAGTCCTGGGCTGGGGTGGAGGGAGTTGGGGCAGACTTGAGGAGTCCAAAGCTTTGCAACCCTGGTTGACATTACATTTCCTTCTGCACCCACACTCAGATCTTCAAAAGGACAAGCACCTTTCCTTTCTTTGCAAGTACCAATTTGATTTCATTTTTGTTCTTCTTTGGTTTCTCCCTTGTGGGATGAAAGGGGCTTGCAGCAAACTCCCTTCCCGGTACAGTCCAAGGCTGAGTGCTCAGGCCTCTGCACCTTGTATCTCAGACGACCTGCCTCGCCTGCTCAGTACCAAGGTGCCTGCTCCTCCGTTCACTCCTGAAACAAAGCCCAGGGCACCGTCCTGCTTCCTGCTTCACTGGGGATTAACACGAGGACAGAAAGGTTTTGTTGAAGGGGAAAGGCTTATTTTATGTCACATTGGAGACTTCTCCAGGAGTGGCAGGCACTTAAAATCAGTGAAGGTGGAAAATGTCACCCATCTAGGTCCCTGAATAAGGCGATAAAGACATTGTCTTACAGACTGGGCCCCTGTGCTGTGAGGGCTTAGGGCTGCAGGAAGCAGGGCCCTGAGCTCTGGTATTTAGAGTGAAAGTAATCAAGGTGTGTGGCCTAGCAGTACCACCCCACACAGAGACCTCTCTTGATCTGGAAAAGTTGAGAAGCCTGGAAGTCTTTGCTGTCTGAGTAGTGACTGTGTGAGGAGTTACACCTCAGGGGAGGTCACATCTGGCCAGGCAGGCCTCTGGAGGGGCCCCAAGCCTTGGGACCAGAGAGTGAGGGCTAGCCCAGGCAAACAGCATCTCAGCCCACCTTGGCTTCAAGTCCCACTTTAACCCACATTGTGGTATAAAGTCTTCAGTACCAGGAGAGGAAGAGCAAAGGCCATCTGCAGACAGGCCCCCTACCCATGGTCACCAGGTAGGTGCTGGGTAAATTTGGAGTTCAAGCCCAGAGATGGTTCCACCCTGTCTCAAGGAAGTCTCCTAGCCAGGGTGCGTACCCTACCAGAAAGGCACAATGCTTCCAAACCATGAAGATAGGTTCAGAGCTGGGGAACTCAAGCCAGGAGCAATTAGTTGCGGGTGCAGGAGGACTACATCTATGGGAGGTAACTCTATTCTTTTGCAAGGTGAAACACACTTTCCCGACTATTTGCCCCCTCCCTCTCCAGAAGGAAAGTATCTCCTGAGTATATAAATTGTAATAGAAATTAGGATTTCTCTTTCTATTAATCAGCCTCATTGTGTGCATATAAGACCCCGCGGGCATATGTTAGGACTTTGATAAATGCACTTTAATGAGATCTTTGAAAATGCATCCAATAAAATAAGAGGCCAGCAAAGCCGTTTAACTTTCATGGATGTTAAATTGAACACATAATGTGGCTTGGGGCGTGTTACAAAATGGAACCGGCCTCCTTCCAATATTTTCTTTAAAAATGTGCCTTTAAGCCCCCCTCGGGCCAAAGCAGCCTGCTCCAGCCGATCTTTTATCACTGGTTTATTGGGGAACCAAACACCACATCCCCCCGGGCAAACCCCTGTGCTTTATTCGTTCTCGCTGCACTGATGATTAAATATGTTACAAGGAGATTAGGCATCGTCAGCGTTGCCTTCAGGAACGATCTCCCGGTCTAGCCCGACCTTCCCCTGTTAAAGGAGATTTCAGTGCGGGAGATTTGGGTTTCTCTAGGAACGAGGGTACTGAAAGCACTTTGTTATCTGAATTTACTTCTCACCACGTGACGAAATCATTACAAGACTTCAGGAAAACAAGCGACGTCTCCTAGCTGGTTAACAGTCGGGGAACTCAACGCCGGGTGAGGCGGGTTGATGCCAGCGCAACAGCCCTGGGTGTGCAGAAGAGGCCGCTCAGCCTGCGCTCAGGGCCTGGCAGGAAGGACCAGGACACTGCGCGAGTCCGTGGGTATCTGTTATCTTTTCATTGGAGCACTAAAAGTCGCACCTGTGCCCTAGATGCAACGCTCCCTTCCCACCCCCAAGTGCCACCAAAGCGGAGACACGCGTGGGGCGCACCGATGGGCCTCCGTGGTCGCCCGAGTTGGGGGAGCAGGCGCCCCTCTCAGATTAGGCAGACCCCCCCGAGGCGCATTTCTGATCCTCTGGCGATCTCTACTGTCGCGAACGAGAACTGTCCAGCGCCAGGTGCGGCCCAGGCGACCCCCTCCCACTTCAGTATTGGGTCGCCTCCCCAGCAATCGCAGGCATCTTCCGCAGCCTCCAGCCGGGGCGGGTGCTTCTGGCCGCTACTCCTGTTACTCGCCCTCCGCTCCCCACCGCCCCCATTCCGCCGCCAGAAGAGAACCCTCTTCTCCAAGAGGAGTCAGCTCCAAATTATCTTGGGACTTCCGCCTCGGCAGCAGCTCCCTCTACTCTGCACCCCCGCGCGCACGCACATGGACTCACCGGCGAGGTGGGGGTGGCGCGGACAGCCAGGAGCGTCAGGCACCGGCGCCGGGTCGGGGAGGAGGCTGGCGAGGGCTCAGTGCCCGCTCCGCCTCCCGCTCCCGCTCCCTCTCCCCGGCCTCAGCGACAACCCCGCCGCGTTTCCGGGCGCGTCTTTATCTAGTCCTCCACCTACCAGGACCGCCCCCCCATTCCGCTACGCCCTTCCCCCACCGCACGCCCTCCAGACCAGGGCTACAGGGGGTGCGCTCCGGCGGGCGGGGTCCTGGGCCCCGCGCCTCTCCCTCTCTGCCCCCCTTCCCCGCACCGGCCTGGCCCCCGCTGCCTGGAGTACCCAACCCGCTGCAGGGTGCCCAACGCGAGCACCCGTCTCGGCGCAGGTAAAAGTTTTCCCGACTGCAGGTGTAACACAGGGGGAGCAGGGAGGGAGTTCTGTCCCTCCCCGGGGTTCCCTCCCCCACTGACCCTCGAAGTCTAGGGAGAAGTGGACACGCCCCGTGTTGCCCACCTGCTGCTTCCCAACTCCGCAGCGCGGCGAAGGACCCAGGTCGGGAGCACGGCAGGGAGGGGCGCGACGTGCTAGATTTGAGAGCCCCTCTCGGCCCACGGGGACTCGGGGCCTGGAGACTCCTCTCAGGAGCGGTCCGCGGGGCCCGAGCCCCGAATGCGTCCCTGTCTCCGGCGACGCGGAGACTGATGAGCAGACGCTTGGTGCTTGGCCGCGAGAGGCCGACGCCGGCTTCCCCTTCGCGGCCGCACTGTGCCCCTAGCTGCCGGCGCCCGACGCGCGCGCCCTCCGAGCGCGCGAGCTGCAGCTCACCTGGGCGCAGCCTCTTGGGCGCGGGGTCCCTGTCGCGGGCTCCCTCTCTGGGTTCTGGGACCCCGCTGCGGCTTCTATGGCTCAGCGTCCAGCTCCCTGCTCCCGCTCCTGCTCCGGGTGCTCCGCTCCGGCTTCGACTCCCAGCTCCGGGCCCCGCGGCCGCCGCGCAGCCCCAGCGGAGGGGGCCGCTCCCCCGCGCCGCGCGCGCTCTGTTTGTTTTCCTTACCCGACTGACGTGAGTCAAAATATTGGCCATATGTTCAGCGGTAATAAATTGGGTACGAGCGCAAACACACTTGGGCTTCGATGGCTGTTTCAGCTGCCACATGGCCGGCGGGGGGGGGCGGGGGCTTCCACTGTGCAGGGGTCCCTTCCTCCTAGGGGCGCGTGGGCTGCCTCTCAGCGCCCTTAGGACCTGGCGACGGGGACTTGGGTCTCTCTGCCCCTGTCTCTCCGCCATCCTCATCAGTGCCTGGGACCCTGTAGCTCCTGGCAAGCCCAGGCTGCTGGTTAACAAGGTCGCCATCTAGAAATTGCTCGGTCGCTAAGACGCCATAAAACCAAAGGGCCAGATGTGGCACGTTATTTATGTGTGAAACCGCGTTTACACTAGATACGAGATCCCAGGAAGAGAGCACGCGTTAGGGGAGGTCACAGACCTCTGGCCTGGGCTGCAGATTCCTCCCTGTGTGCACCCCCTCCAGTCCAGATTGAGGGGCGTTGGTTTTGGAAAGGGACCTGGCTCCCTGCAGCCCAGGAAGGAAGCGATTTCAGGGTTCTCGTGCCAAAGGGCCACCTGTCCAGGATTAGAGGCAGCCACTAGGGTAGAGGCAGCCACTAGGGTTTTCTGTACTGACCCCACCCTCTGCCATCGGGGTGGGAGGTGAAGAGGGGTGCTAGGAAAGGGGTTCATTTTCCAGGCTCCCATGAGACTTAGGTCTGACACAGGAAAGAGGAGACTGGGAAGCTGGACTCCAAGGGTAGGTGTGACTTGAGGGTGAGGGGTTCAGATCCCTGGTGGGAGGCAGACAGGAAGTGGAACCTTCACCTGACTGAGGCCTTTGGCCTTGCCTGTTCCCTCTAAGTTAACAGCATCACATGCTGAGAGCCAGGCTGGATGGCAGTGGACAGGAAGCCCCGCCAGCCCTGGGTACTTAGAGGGAGGCGAGTGAATTTTATGTCATAATAGAAAACAATTGTTTTGTTTTTCTCCTTCCTGAGATGGTCTTGGGGCTTCGCATGCCCAAGCTGATCACCCACACTCTCCTCGCATGAATTCATTAAGAGTCATCAGCTCCCCTTGCCATTATTTCTCTCTTGCTTGAAGTGAACCCAATTCTCTCTGTGGTTAATAAGCACTGAGCCAGGCCCCCTACCTTCCTTTTCATCTTCAAAACGCCTGGAGTTCCCTGAATGGCATCTTCCATCAGGCCAGGGGAAATAGGAGATGGAAAATGTTACCCTACTGCAGGGAAAAACATAAGCATTTGACTTTACTATTACCAGTTACCCCAGGTCTGTGTTCACTGGATAACGGTCCTTAGGTGGCTTTATTAAGGTGGAAAGTGATGCTTTTGAGATGGGCTGGGAGGGGGAGGATGTCTGTGGGCTGGGCTGGGGGTGGAACCTACCCAACAGTTGTGAAAGAGACCTGTAAGCCTTGGTAAGATAGCTCAGAAAAATCCAGGGCCACCCCTCGGCCTGCAGGGGTCATTGACCTTGGACTATTATTGTAGTTTCATTACTTTTATTTTTTTTTTCAGTCCTGGGAATTAAGTAATGTATCAGTTGCATCAGTTTGCCCAGCCCTGTACCACTGAGTCACACTCCCAGCCCTTTTCTTGGATTTCAAGTCATTGTGTTTTTATCACCTCCACGGGAAAACTCTAGCACCACTGGCATGGGGTTGGACAAGAGGTTTGGAGGTGGACCTTCACTTCTGTGGTCCCCTTGGGGGTGGGGGCCCTGTCTGACTCATGAAGGGCTGTGTCCCTTCCTGAGGCTGAGATGCACACAGGACCTCAGTGAGAGGCAAAGAGGGTGTCAGCTAGGCCCACCATGGTTCCTTGCTTGGGAAGCCCTGCTCACCAACAGGGTGAGCACCAAGGCATGGACGAGGTAATGGACAGTCAACTCCACTACAGAAAAGAGCAAGGATGAAGCGAAATATAACTGCATAGATGCAGCTCAGCGTTCTTCCCCTATGCCTGTCCAGAGGGCTGGTGCTGAACTCGATAGCACAGAGCAACCTTGGACCGAAGCGGGTTCCTGGCAGCTCTTTGCTCCATAGCTGTTGATGCTGTTTTTGTTACCAAGCTCTCCTGTTCTGCCCATGGACTTGCTTTTGCCCTGGAAAAGCCTTGCTCCATGAAGTTCCCCCAGGTCTCTGTTGTTCCTCTGTGGAGCAAGCAGGTCTCAAGACTTATGTGTAAAACTTGAAGCTAATGTCCTAGACTGGCTTTGAGCTGGCCTAGGACACAGCTGAGTTGTCATGCAAAGGTTATACAGTGGTTTTCCCAGGGAGAAGTCTTTTCCTCCCAGTCTGAGAATTGAACCCAATAGTTTCATACTGTGTCCCAGCACTTTAGTTTTAAAATTTTGAGTCAAGGTCTCACTGTGTTGTCGGGGCTAGGATTGAACTTGTGATTCTGCTGCCTCAGCTTCCCAGAGTGCTGGGATTATAGGCATGCACCACCACAATTTGCTTCTTAGAGCTATTTGAGCTGCTGTACAGTGCCTCCGATCAATGAAGGAATCTTGCGCATGTTTTGTCTATGGGCATTGGGAAGTTCCTTTGAGGGTGAGAGGTAGTGTGGAACTTCAGCACCCCACCCCTCACAACAGGGGGCTGCCTGGAAGTTCTGTGTCTGCTGTGTGGGCAGCATATATGGTGGGGTACTGGAGACCACAGTGCCTGTCCAGAGCCCCCACCTGCCAAGGGCTTGGCTGTGCTTGGCTGCCATGGACTGACTTCTGATGCATCACTGAGAGCCAGCACCTGGTTTTCTCCCTCCAGCCCCTCCCTAAGCAGAGCTAGGAAGCAGAGCCGAGTCACTGTCTACCTAGGCTCACAGGCTGCAGAGTCCAGGGGTGACACCTGCTGGCACCCTCTGACCTCCTGCATGGGCAAATGCAGCAGGGCGCTGTGTTCAAGAATTGGCCTCAGCTCAAAACTTGGCAACCCATGTTGGTCTTCAAGAAGTAAAAATGAAACACATCTGAGACAGAAGCAGGAGTGGTGGCAGGCTAGAATTGGACTGTGTCCAGGCTGGGGAGTGACGGCTATGGGGTGAAGAGTGATGTGATGTTCGAATTGTATCTCAACAAAGGCAATAAAGGACAGGAGATGGGGAAGAGCTGGGGCAGAGGGGGCTGGGAGGAGCCCCTCATCTCCCTGGTCTCCATTCTGAGTGCTCTTGGGTGCAGGGAAGTTGAATGAATAGTATCATCATCCACCTGGACCCAACATTTGCTAATATTTTCCTATACTCAGAACATTTTATTTTTGTTGAGCCATGTGGAGCTAAGTTTGAAGACATCTTGATACTTCCTACTGAACATTTCAGCCTGTGTCTCCTGGGAATATATTCTTCATTATGACCACAAAACCATTACTGTGCTTTAGGAAATTCACAGTGACTGCCTGATATTAGCTCTGGGTTTATCAGACTACTTTTTTCTTTGTGTCATTTGCCTTGTTATTCTATCCCCATAAACAGCACAGCCATGAAGTGGACAGAAGGCCTGGGGTCACAGTAAGGTGATGCCTCAAGTCTGGTCAAAACTCACATCCCCCCTGCTTCTTTGCCAGAGGTGAACCATGTGCCTCTACCATGGTGACTGAGTTTGATCACTCAATGTGACCCTGGTCACCCCTGAGAATGAGTAAGAGACTCGTGAGGCACATGAGGAATGAGGGACCCCGTGGGGGTAGCCCCAATATCATCTGATACTGTGTACCTATGAACCACATTCCCCACGGCTTTTGGCATCCATGACTCAGATGCTACTGTTCCCTTCACAGTGTGGGGTTTCCCTTCTCTGCTCCTGTGCCTTTTGCCTTGGTTTCCCGCCCCAGAATCTCCTTCTCCTTGGCCCATTCTGTTGATGGCAGCGAGGACACCGTCATTTCGGACTAAACAGATGGCTAACTCATGGGTCATTTTATTGCTTCCCAGGACAAAGTATGGTGGAAATTTCTGAAAGCCTGAAATGGAAAACTGTGTCACTTTTCAGTACCACTGGTTTAGGGGAACACGGTGTTTGTGAATGTGTGCATGCTGGGCATGGCTGAGTGCACACCCCACTGCTGGCCTGCAGCCCCGGCCAGAAGCACTGCATCCAAAGTGTTGGTCTGGTTCCTTGGTGCTAGCTGGCGGGTTTGTTTCTGCTTACACCCAAGTGGTCCGGCCCAGGCTCTGAGTAGTCTAAGGGTGGCCTTTACCATCTCTTACTGCAGTGGGTCCACCAAGGCCAACTCCTTATCACCCTTGCTGCCTGGGCACCAGGGTGGCACACTTGGGATCTCCAAGTTCCTCCAATGGAGGGGGTATCCAAGGAGAGACACATTGCTTGGGAGTTTCCAAAGCAGAGGAGGCAATAGCTTGGGTTTTTTGGGAAGGCGCCTAACTATTCTTGCTGTACAGGTTTACACCTTTACCCTTAGATAAAGAAGAGTGGGAGATTAGCATTTCCTCTGGCCACTATGGATTCACAGCCACAGACTTCTAGTGCATTAAGAGCAGAACAGAGGTAGGGAGTGGGCATGGCCATGTTCCCCATGTCTGGGAATTTCCACAGGGCAGGGGCTGGCTATAGGTTGCACAGTGAGTTTTTGCAGAGCTCACCAGAGTTTTCTTCAGGTTGCTGTTCTCTGACCCTGGGAGTGTAGCTCTTGAGTGATCTCCTGGAGAAAAGGTATCATGGCCAACATCTCAATAAAGTAATCGGTGAGGTTGGGGCAATGATGGCAGTGGAGGGAGAGAAAATTACACCTGGACCTAATCACAGGATTGTCATCTAGATTGTGGTTGTCAAATTTTAACTGGAGCCAAGGTTGCTGTGGGGGAGAGAAACCACATCATAAATCTCAGTGACTTTTTGACAGTTTCAATTTCAATGGGAGGCATCAAGGAAAGTGAATTTGATAGGGCTTGCAATGAATAAAAGGTTTCTTCTTTCTCTTGTCAATTTAAAGATCATCAGAGAATTTGTGAACCTTGTTGGTTCTGAGACTTAAAATCATTGTTCTCTCTCTCTCTCTCTCTCTCTCTCTCTCTCTCTCTCTGTCTCTGTCTCTGTCTTCCCCCCCCCCCGCTCCCTCCTCTCATGGGGGTAGAACCTAGAGCCTTCCACATGCTGGGCAACTGCTCTACCACTGAGCTACATCCCCAGCTCTACTTCCTATACATGGACACTTTTTTCCCATATGGACTTTTTATACTATGAGGGTTTGATGTAAGAAGAGTTACAGTGGTCCTTCTGCCTATCACAGAGGAGCTGGAATGACTCTGGTCTTGCTCCTTCTGAAGTAATTCAATCATTACATTCATAAGATATATGTTTTCCCCTAGGCTGTGTGTTTACTTGGCACATGAACAGCTAGAGCAGCAGTAACAGGTGCACAAACAGTGTTTTGCATGGGGAAATGTGGCACCTCATAGTAGTGGACACCAGAAACCCAGAGCCCAGGTGCCAGCTGGTCGGTTCCTTCTGAGGGCAGCGAGTGGAAAATTCAATCTTGCACTCTCTCCATGCACACTCTTTTCTCCCCAGGTCTCTTCACATCACTGTCCCTCTGTGCAGGTTGGGCCCCATCTCTCAGTGCTGAGATTCAAAGCCAGGGCCTTGTTCATAATAGGCAGGTGCCATCCCTCCGTGTGACGTCTTGGCCTTTCAGCTCTAAAACACACAGGAACCACAGTCATATGGGATAAAACACAGCCCTACTGACCTGTTTGCTTGAACTTGATTATCCCTGAAAAGCTCATCTCCACATAAGTCACATCCTGAGGTATGGAAATTAGGGCTGTAGTATTTCTTTTTAGGGACATAGTTCATCCCGACCCCTGGGTAGCTTAGGGCCAGGATGATGCAAAGCAAGGAGGGTCACAGTTTCCACACACACCTTGTGGTGCTCAGTGCTCAGCTCTAGTGCCTGCCTGACTGAAGAGACTTGGGTTTGGGAGTACAGTGTGATATGGGAGCACAGGGCTATGAAGGGATGAAATTATTTACTGCAGGAGCCTGCAGGAGTTTGGACTGTAAAAGATCCTCGAGCCCACGCATTGAGGGCTTGTTTCCAAAGTGGTGCTCTTGAGAAGTGCACCTTTAAAAGGCAGGGCCTAATGGGAGATTTTCAGGTCATTGGAGGTGTGGCCTTGAAGGGGATGCTGTGACCCTACTCCTTCCTCTTTCTCTTTTTTGTCTTTCACTTCCTGGTCATTGGGCGAGTAACTTTGCTACACTCTGTGTTCCCCACCACTGCCATCCAGCATCCCCAGCAGAGGCCTAAAAACAATGGCTTTGCCTCCTCATTGTCTGAAACCCTTTTGCTCTGTATATTTATTTTATTTCAGGTATTTTTCATAGTGGCAACAAGCTACCATAACTCCTGTTAGGAAAAGGAGCATATGTATGTATATTAAATAGTGGAGAAAAGGCAAGAAAATCACCTGGAGTTGTATCTTGTACTGACAAGACAGCTATATGCTCTGCCTTCCATTTTCTCCAAGCCTATTTTTTTGGTGACATCTAACTATGTCTCTCCTAGACATCTAATTCTCACTGAATTAATGGGAGATTTGGGGCTAATACTGCCAGGGAAGATTGAGATGTAATTATAATGCCTCTGTCTTTATAGGACACATGCGTTTTAGGGAGTCACAGCACACTTTTACACAGGTTGGGATCTTTTGCAATCCAGACTGGGCTCATTCCTGTGACTCTCTTAGGATCACTTGGACCCAAGATGCAAGTATCATGGCTCCTGTCTTCAGAGAGGGGAACCCAAAGAACTGGATAGGAAGGGCTTTTGTCCAATGCCACAGAGAAGAACAGGAGGGCCATACTGTCCTTTTACAGTGCCCTTTGTTTTGGACAGTCCCTATTTAGCCAGACTGTCTTCCAAAGCAATCCCTTCTCTATGTTAGCATCCCCTGTCACTGTGTGTATGCTGGCTGGTGTCTGGGGCCTGAGCAGTTCTGGATGAATTGAGAAGAAAAACGACAAAGCTTCCAATACAAAGTACTGTTTATTATTGGATCAATATGATCGATGGCCACCTGTCAGATCTGTAACATTATCTGGGAACCAGCAGATGGAGCTCTAGCAGATAGCATTCAGGGTTTGTTTATTCTCCTGAGCACGTGTTTCCAGTGTTTCCACAGCCGGGGAAATACCACTTCATTGTCAGAGCTTGTGTTGTTTGCAGCCAGATGTTGGACACACCTTTTCTCTTGGTCCAAGCCTGCAGAACTGGCAGGTCGTTTAGGTGCAGGGCCAAGGTTTTTCACAGGGGAAAAAAGCTCCAGGGACAATTTCAGACTAGCATCTGGCCCAGGGGCAGGAATGGATGGTCTCCATGTCTGAGCAGAGGATTAGCTATTCAGTGTTGCTCTTTGGAAACCTCACACTTGATGCACAGTGGTGTTTACCTGTGGGGAGCCGGAGGGACCAAGAAGACTTTGGTTGATGGTGGTTCACTCTGTAGACACAGCATCAATATAGATGGCCCTGAGGATGCATATGCAGGCTGGCTCTGGGGCTTTGCGGGAACCGTTTGTCCAGGTGAACGCCCAGTACTATTCATCGTGGCTAATGACAGTTTCTATTGCTAGTGCTGTGAAGGGCGGTGGTAGACAGCCCCCACTTTCCTGGAGAAGGAAGAGAGACTAACAATTTCGAGGACTGGATAAAAGCATTAGCAGGAAGGGAATGGGATTCCTGGCTGGTGCTGTGGAGAGATTAGAAGGAAAGGGACTCATTTGGGGACAGCTTGAAGCACACGGAGGGGACACTGTGTTCCAGCAGTGAAGGGCGATAAATATTCAGAAGTGTCCCTGGGGCCTGTCCCCTGCGACAGTTAATACTGATTTGGAGAATGATGTCTGAAGCATCTTGGGTTGCAAAAAATGAGGGACAGATGAGGGGTGGGAGGAGGGACAGCGTGGCCTGGGGGCTGAACCCCAAGTCTTCAGCACTGGATATGGAGTTGCTCATCAGCTACTTTTTCACATGTCCAGTACTTTGAATGTTTTCTTTTTTCCAGTTGAAACTACAAGTAATTACTGTAGGAAGTGGATGTTTTTCATTACAGGGGATCAAACCCAGGGCCTCATGCATAAGCATGGGTTCCAACCCTGAGCTGCACTACAGCCCGACAAGAGGGTCACTAAAGTGTGCAATGTTCTGGAGACCTCTTCCTGGCATGCAAAAAGCCCCTTCCTTGTAGGGCTCTGCTGCCAGAACAGCCCTCATAGGGCCCCACCCACACAGACATGGACAGGGAGGGACGGCCTCCACTTCACAGTCCTGGGCCCTGGCCAAGAGACCGTGTGGCCCACTCTCACCAGTCTAAGACATTTCTCCATTTCTCAGTCCCCCTACTGCCGCCTCTGTCTCTGTCTTGTTTGAGACAGAGTCTCCATATGTTGCTCAGACTGGTCTTCAATTCACTATGTAGCCACTATGTAGCTGAACTCATGGCAATCCTCCTGCCTCAGCCTCCCATGCCTGGCTCTTGAGTTCTCTGGAAGAGAACAGTGTCTCAGGGGTTTCTTGGTGGACAAAGAGCTCAGTAGGCTAAGCTGAATTGGAGAAAGAGTGCCCCAGAGTGGAGTCCTGATCACAAGGTGTGGAGTGCAGGTGGTACTGGGAACAGAGCCAGAATGGGGCTGGGACCTGAGAAGGTGGTGCCGGCCTTTGTGTGGCCTCTGGAGGCCTGGAGTGGAGGCCTTTGTGTGGCCAAGGAAGCCAGGAGTGAGGGCACCAGGGCTCTCGGATGAACTCTAGGAAAGAGCAGACTGTAGCGGCCGCAGGAAGGAGCTGCCAGGCACGAGTGGTGGGAATTCCCTTAATGAGCCCATAGCAACGCCCCATCCATGCAGCTGATTGCTTTGAGTTCACTTAACTCAGGGCTGCTCTCTGGAGCCTTGACTAGCAGGCTTTCAGTGCCTTGTTCGAGGTGAGCAGAAGTGCACTCGTGTGTGTACATCCATGCATGTGCATGTGTGTGTACGTGTGTGTCTACCTGGGCCTCTCGCCAGCATTATTTTAAGCCCCGGGAGGATGCTCCGAAAGCAGGGGAGGATGAGCCCTCTGCCGGCTGAGGCATAGGGGCTGCTCGTTGCCCTGGAGCCAGGATCCAGTGTCACAGGTGCAGATGCAGCATCTTGCTAGTTCCACAAAACAGTGGTGGGCGGCCCTATTTCCCTCTGTTAAGGTGCTGGTGACACTAGTTTTTGACCTAAGTGGTTCAGATCTGTGGTGGAGGTGGGAGCACATGTGTGAGGGTTTCGATGACAGACGAGTGCCGTCTGGGACAGGCCACACTGCAGCTGTCTCTCCATGGGTTTAGTCCTAACTCTGGGTCTCATCACCTTCCCCAGGACAATGTGTGCGCCTGAAACTCCCTTTGACAGCTGCATGATGATTCTGAACGGGGATTGAGTGTGTGCTGTGCACATCATAGGTGTCACAAAACATGACCGGGCTGGCCAGCACGAGACCCAGCGACACCTGCTGCCTCCCTGGCCTCAGTCCTTCCTTCTAGTGATTAAGCTGAGCTCTGAAACAGCACCCCAGTCCAGGGGCAGCTGCACATGGCTTCAGGGGCCTGGTGGTCCCTTCTCCGGAGCAGCTGCAGCCCCTACCCGGTGTGACTCACCTGGCGGAAGCTGCTGTGGGCAGAGATGCTGCGTCAGTTCCATGGCATCTCGAATGTTCCAAAGTGGGACCCAGCGGCACAGATAGCGTGGTCTCTGCTGCACTGAGGGCACTAGAGGTGGAAATGGAGCAGCAGTGGAAATGCCAAGCTCCTTGCCCCACACGGCCACAGCACCCACACACTTGGGGGGCACAGGAGGTGGCCCAGTGTGATGGTGACTTCACAGCCTGCTGAATGGCAAGTGGAATCTCGGAGGACAGGGTGTAGATTACCCAGTAATCGGGTTCCCCCCACCCCCCGCAAGGAAAGACTTGGCCAGTGTTGGGAGCCGCAGCCCCGAGCCCGGTCGCCTCACTTGGCGGACGTGAGGCCTGTAGTAAAGAGCAAAGCCTGAGGTAGATTACCCCTCCCATCGAGCACGTTAGTTTCCTGCTTACCGCGTAAGCAACCCGCTCAACAATATAGTCTGCCTGGCAACTGATGATGTTAGCCAATCAGCTTGCCTTGCTTACTTTAACATGATTGGACACTGTATCCGTATATATACTGGTGCCACCCCTGGGGGGGAAGAAGAAGCCCGGAAGTAGAAGCCCAAAAGGAGCCGCGGAGAGCGGACCGGTAGAGGCTTCGGAGCGAAGCCCGGAAGGAGCCGCGGGGAGCGGACCAGAGGAGGCTTCGGCTGGGAGCGATCCCAGGGCAGGCTGTACGGAGAAGGAAAATAAAAGAAAAGGTTGTCCACTGCCAGACTTTGTCGTGTGTCCTTCCTGCCGGCCGGGAGCGGACATCGACATTTGGTGGCCCGTACGGGGACTGATCACCCCCGAGACGTGACAGCGGACAACGCTCCAGTACAGAGCTGCGAGACAGGTGAGTTGGGGATAAGCCTGGGCTCTGGGTGGCGCGCACCTACAGGGCTTTTAGACTCCCCTCAGGCTCACGCGTAAGTGGCGGATTCCTTGGGCCTCACGCGGTGAGTAACATATTAAAAAATGGGAAACATGCTAGGTAGTAACATTAAGAGCGAGGGTGGTTGTGGAGAAAGCTCTCAAGAGCTTACAAAAGTACGCAGGGTATTTGAGCAGGCCCAGTCAGGGAGCTCCCGAGAGGGGCCCGTCAAGGGGAACAAAGATGCTAAGGAGAAGGACGGGGCTCTAGCCTCGGAGTCGTCTGACTCCGAGGACGAGGGAAAGTTAAATGGCAAGGAGGCCAAAGAGACCAGCTGTCAGGAGCCTAAGTCGCTCGATAAGGAGTCGCAGGGTTTTTTCCCAGTAATTCAGGGTACCACAGAGCCATTTGTTGACTTTGTGGCCCGAATGCAAGATGCTGCCGATAAGATATTTTCTGATCCGGGAGTGGCTCGACCGCTGGTAAGGCAGCTGATTTTTGAGCAATGTACAAAAGAGTGCAAGGCAGCGATAGCTCCTCATAAGAACAAGGACCTCAACGCCTGGATTAGGATATGCAGAGAGATAGGGGGGCCGCTCTCCAACTCGGGAGTGGCTGCTCTCCTGGCTGCGGCTGTACAGCAGAGGGGACCTTGCGGGTTAGAAGGGGAATGTAAGGCTAAAGGGTGTTTTGCCTGCGGGGAGCCAGGACACATTAAACGTCATTGCCCAAACAATGCAGATGCTAGGCCTCGCCCTAGGAATGAAAAACCATATGTTTGTGGGCGATGCAAGAGGGGATCACACAAAGCTGAGGAGTGTAGGTCGGTCTTTAATGCTCAGGGCAACCATATTTGTGGACGAGATGTTAGAGGGCCAAAAAACGGCCAGAGGGGGCCCCCTTCACAGGCGGGCCCCCGCCCCAGAGACAGGACAGCTCAGGATGGCAGCCTTCAACAAGGGCCACCCCTGGGTCAGCAGGTGTAGACCTCAGTGTCGCCTCCAGACTTATACAGAAGGTCACCATTAGGACGGATGGCGTTAGGACCCTAAATGACATGCAAAAGCTATTGGGAGACATTAATTGGATTAGGCCATATTTACATATACCAAATTCAGATCTCAAACCCCTGTTCGACCTTCTAAAGGGAGACCCAGATATAGCCTCCCACAGGAGGCTCACTCCTGAGGCAAGAGCTGCCTTACAGAGAGTAAAAAAAGCCTTAGGTGGGGCTACCTTACACAGAATTAAGCCAGGGCGACCCTTTGATGTCTGTTTGCTACAGACTAGTCTACAGCCCACAGCGGTGATTTGGCAGAAAGGACCACTACTGTGGATACACCCTAAGGTCTCACCTGCAAAAGTCATAGAGCATTACCCGGAGGCAGTCGCTTCATTGGCCCTTAAAGCGCATGATAGAGCTGTCCAACATTTTGGCTCAGGACCACAAGCCATCCGAGTACCCTATACCGCCAGCCAGATCAAGACCCTGGCTGCCTGCATAGATACATGGGCCATTCTGAGATGTGTTTTCCATGGGGATATAAACAATCAATACCCTAAAGACCCTATCTTGTCATTTGTCACTCAGCACCCTATAATTTTTCCAAAGGTTACTGCCTCTGAGCCATTAGTCCCAGCAACTACAATATATACAGATGGCTCCAAGATGGGGATAGGCGCCTATGTGATCCTAGGCAAGCCCCCGGTTACCATACAATTTGAACCTGATCAGCCTCAGGTGGTAGAACTGCAGATCGTTAAAATGATTCTTAAACGGTTCTCAGAACCCATTAATATTGTCTCCGATTCTAGATATGTGGTCAATGCTATGCAAGTGCTTGAGACTGCCGGTTTAATTAGATCCACTTCCACAGTGGCTGGGCTGTTCCTGTCTATCCAGACATTGCTTCAAAACAGACACCATAAGGTCTTCACCACCCACATAAGAGCACATACATCCCTGCCAGGGCCTATGGCACAGGGGAATGCGGCTGCTGACACTGCCACTCGCCCGTTATAGATTTTTACCTTACTAACACCAATCGAGCGAGCCCGTGCCTTCCATGATAAGTTTCATGTCAATGCCAGGACACTAACAAACCATTTCCATGTTTCCAGAGCAGATACACAAGATATCGTGCGACTATGTGACTCCTGTGCCACATACAAACCTGCCATACCGATGGGAGTAAACCCTCGAGGTTTGATCCCTGGTGATGTTTGGCAGATGGACATCACACATATACAGGAGTTTGAGACTCTTAAATATGTTCATGTTTCCACAGACACCTGTTCTCACGTCATATTCGCAACAGCAAAAACAGATAAAAAAGTGTCTAATGTGATCAATCATTGCCTGGCGGCTTAGGCCGCATGGGGCAAACCAAAAATATTAAAAACTGATAATGGACCAGCCTATATAGACAAAGCCTTCAATGAGTTCTGCAAAATGATGGAGGTTCAATTAAAACATGGTATCCCATACAATCCCCAAGGTCAAAAAATCATTGAGAGGGCTCATAGAAGCCTCAAAAAAATTTTACAAAAACAAAAAGGGGGAGTAGGCCAAGGCCTGGCCCCAAAGGCACGATTATCCATGGCACTATTCACACACAATTTTTTAAATTTAAATAATGATAATCGCTCCCCAGCCGTGGAGCACTGCAACCCTTCCCCCAACCATAAAGGGTGGGTGAAGTGGAAAGATGTCCTGACAGGACAATGGATGGGCCCGGATCCAGTGGTCAGCTGGAACCGAGGCGCGGTTTGTGTTTTCCCACAGGAATCGGGACGAGAACCACTGTGGGTACCGGAGAGACTGACACGGGCGACAAAGCCCTCGACTAAAGATCAGACCTGCCCTACCGGAGATCCATCACAGACCAACCAACAAGATAAATAAAAATAGCGGTAGCCCAAAATGGACAAAAAGATCCTCAGGCATATGCATGGCTCGCTCGCCTAGCCTACGACCGAGTCTAGGGACGGTGAGCTTCCCACACTCCTCCTCTAAAAAATTATGACATAGCTGGGTAGGAGAGTCAATGACGGGTAAGAGCGTACTCCCCCGGTGCGACTCAACCTAAGCCAGGCCCTACCCCATCCTGCACGTAAGCCGCTGGACTGTTAGATGCTGCCCAGGTCTAAATTTCTCTCCGAGGGGATTTCTTTACGGAGAGGAAATGAGTACAAGCTTGTGTGCATCCAGGTTCCGTCCAGTTTGTGCCTGGCCCTAGAAAAAGGACGAGGGCCTCAGGGCCTTGACAGACCATGGGACGGCCGACCAGGGTCTAAGCCAAGGACCTACGGTGGGCCTACGCATAGGGCATAAGCCTCTGCACCCAGTCCAAAAAGGGCTACGATGCGCACATTCATAAAAAATAAAAAAGGGGGAGATGTTGGGAGCCGCAGCCCCGAGCCCGGTCGCCTCACTTGGCGGACGTGAGGCCTGTAGTAAAGAGCAAAGCCTGAGGTAGATTACCCCTCCCATCGAGCACGTTAGTTTCCTGCTTACCGCGTAAGCAACCCGCTCAACAATATAGTCTGCCTGGCAACTGATGATGTTAGCCAATCAGCTTGCCTTGCTTACTTTAACATGATTGGACACTGTATCCGTATATATACTGGTGCCACCCCTGGGGGGGAAGAAGAAGCCCGGAAGTAGAAGCCCAAAAGGAGCCGCGGAGAGCGGACCGGTAGAGGCTTCGGAGCGAAGCCCGGAAGGAGCCGCGGGGAGCGGACCAGAGGAGGCTTCGGCTGGGAGCGATCCCAGGGCAGGCTGTACGGAGAAGGAAAATAAAAGAAAAGGTTGTCCACTGCCAGACTTTGTCGTGTGTCCTTCCTGCCGGCCGGGAGCGGACATCGACAGGCCAGGTCAGCAGAGCCCAGAGCAGCACTTTCTTGCAGAGGAGGTGGGGCTTGTGAGGAAGGATGGCCAGGGTGCTGTCTGTGGCAGTGTCAGGGGACCTGTTGCCATGTGCACTTTGACTTTCTGTTCCTTATGGCAGCCAGAAGGCTGCTCCCCACGTGAAGATCGAGGTTTCTTATTTGGCAGTTCTAGAATCTGGCTTCACTGAGGAACCCTTGGATGTATCCGACCGATTGACAACAGACTCAGAGTGAGACCTGGGTTGAGCGGAGGAGAGACACTGGCCGACTGTATTAATTCTTAACATGCAAAGACAGCCCCGTGTTGGAAGCTAATACTCCCGCAGGGCTGAAATCTATTATTATTTCAGAATATTAGCATTGTTTGGTGGAGAATAACTTAACCATAATGACACATTGAGAAATCAATATGACACGGGAGCCCACACGCTTTCTCTGAAAGATGAGCCGCTGATGGGCCAGCGCCGCTTTCACAGAGGAAGAAGCAAATTTTCAAAGTAAATGAATCAGAAGCTGATAAGCAAGTAATACATTTGTAGTACATAAATGATTTTGGTTCAGCCTGTGATTATCCCTGTACTGTTCTAGAAATGCATATCATGGGTTTTACTTCTTGTTTGAATTGTCCCATGTGTCCTAGAGCTGCTGTACACATTTTATAGCTCAGGACTTTCCACTCATCAGCAAGAATTCAGATTTCTTATTTTATTTTTTAAGATTGTCTTTTTAAAATAAAGGATGCTTTATTAAATTTAACATTGTTTGACAAGGTGATGGTAAATGGTTTTTTTTTAAGTTTTTCTTTCAATTCCTCTTATTGCATCTTATTTATTTTTAACAGACTTTCTATTTTTCTTTTAAAATTTTTGTTTTGTATGAGTGTGTGTTTGCAGACACAATGACCACATTCCTTGTGGGGAGTTGGCCCACACACACAGCATCTTCATTCCTTTCTCCTGCCCTTCCCGCTCCTCTCTCTTCCCTCCCCCTCCTGCTGTCTCTTGATCCTCTTTCCCATTTGCAAAAGATCTGCTTCCCACTATCTACATTTTATTTTGTTTTTTTAATTTATATTTTGGTTTTTTCATATAAGAGAAATAATGTGTCTCTGATTTATTTCACTTAACATTATGGTCTCAAAGTGCATTTGTTTTCTTACAGTGGAGAAGAGAAGGTTGGAGTATAATTTTAATGACCAAAAGAGAAAATAATATCCTCCTCTAAGGTTTCACATTCGTTTATTGCTTTATTGGTTTGTTTCTTAGCAGTGCGAGGGATGGACCCTGCGGCCCCGTGTGTGTGAAGCTGGTGTTCTGCCACTGAGCAACAGCCCCGAATTGTTTGTCTCTTTCTTTAACGCAGAAGTAGAGTAATATTTTCTCTACTAATCAGAAGAAAATTAAATGCTTGCTGAAATTAATTTAAATAATACAAAAACATAAAATGTAAGGTGAAGGTACTTCTGTAATCTCACTCCACACAGGTTTCAATGACTAACAGTTTGCTCAGCTCTCAATTTTAAATAAACAGGTACGTGTATAAATACAGAAAAATTTGAAATAAAAATAGAAAAACTAAGCTACATAACTGAATGCAATACTCTGTTAATCTAAAACCAGAAGGAAGCCAGAAGTGTGCCTCGGTGGTGAATCATAGTTAGAATCTATGGACTTGGAGATTTAGCTCAATGGCATAAACACCTGTCTGGAAAGTGCTAGGTCATGAATTCCATCCCTGGTATAAAAAAAAAAATCTATAGACTTGTACTCAAATGGCTCATACATACACACATACACACTTGCAGTCACACGCATTCACATGCACATTCATGGGCACAAGCACGTGCACATTCACATGCACACATATGTGCATACAAGCAAAGGATAAAGAGCTAGTAAAGTGCCTAGAGGCTTTTGTTGTTGCAATCCTTGTGATTTTTCTGAAATTTTGAGTTTTTTTCAAAATAAAAACATAAATATTGGTGATTGATTTGCATGTGCTGGATAAACTATACTGTTCATCTGCACCCAAACATCTGCGCTTTTAGTTAGACACCACGGCAGCAACCACAAGATGCCAACCACACTTTGAGTCACAAAGAAATCCTTCATCAATACATTTCAGAATGTGGAAAGCAAACACTGTCACCATCATCACCATCATCGTCTTTGTTACTATTTTGGTACTGGGGATGGAACCCATCGCCTTCACGCCAAGTTACATCCTTTGTTTGTATTTTATATTTGAGACACAGTCTCTGAGTTGCTGAGTTGCTGAGGCTGAGCTCCTGCCTTGACCTCCTGGAGTGCTGGGATTACAAGTGTGCACCACTATGCTTGACACTTTCATTATTATACAAGAAAGAATGAAAAAAAGAGAGCGAATTCTCTTCAAAATGTTAGAAAAACCAGATTAACAAAACTTAAAAAAACATAAAGGGCAGGATTAGAGAAAATAAAACACCAGAAATTAGTGAATCAGAAACCAGTAAACCAACCACACTGGAAAAAATAAAACCCAGTACTCATTTATTGAAACAACTAGTGGCAGATAAACTTTCACTTATTTAATTAAAAATACTAACATATAGGGAAATCCCATTTTCATATAGCAGAAATCTCCTCATGGGGTTCACTCTATTAATAAAGCAATACAGGGAAAATGTGCTAGGACCCCAAGTTGACAGAGGCACTGAATCAATGCTAGTGTTCTATGTAAGCCTGGGTAGTCTCTGGGGCTGAGGGAGCTGGGCTGGGGCTGTTGGGCACAGAGCTGCAAGGCTGGGCCAAGGGAGCTTGTTATGGTTTGTGTTCCGATGCCCCCAACCCTCATGCAATCATAGACAAGGCTGAATCTAGCATTTGTGATTGGTTTGTTGTCTAGCACTGGGATTGGTGATGTAAGTGCTGCACCTGCCCAGAGGTGGAGCTGACATTGCTGTTTGTGGTGGCCATGAATGGTAGTCCTGCCATGCCACCCTGCCTTGGAGCTAGCTGAGTATGGACTGAAATCTCCAAAATTGTGAGAAATAAACCTTCCCTTGCTTCATTTTAAGCATCAGATATTTTGTCTCAGCAACAAGAGAAAAGTAACTAAAACAGAGCTGCAGGAGAGAGTGGCAGGGTGGGCCCAGCAGCACCCCAGGAAGCTCCCTGGGCTCCTCCAGCTCCAGCTCCAGCTCAGTGGAGGATAAGGACTGCCAGGTGCTTGCCTCTTCTGGCATCCTCTCGGGTCCCAGGCTTATCCAGCCAGCAGATAAGCCCTTCTCGAGGCAGGTGATAGACACTTTTCTCCTCATCTTTTACTAAAAGTAAGATGGGAACCGGTGGTCCCTTCAGTTTTCTGCCTGGAAGTCTTTTCCTGGGTGGCTGATTCATCAGGTGCACATAGTTCTCTCCACGCAGTAGCAGACAACAGCTTTGCTGAGCCTTCTGTCTCCTTCCTCCAGCTGCTGTGCCCCTCACTCCCCTTTCCAACGTCCCTGGCAGTGCCCTCAGTGGCCAGATCTTTTATGTTTGGACTGTTCTGTCCAGCTGCTCCAAGGCTTCCTTTCTGCTTACCACTGCTGTGCCTCCAGAGCTGCCCCACATTTTAATGATCTATTGCGAAGGACCCCACTTCCAGTGCCAAAATCTACCTTAGTTACCTGTCATGTATGCTATGCTTTGGAAATATGGTTTGCCCCGCAGCCACACCTGTGGCCACGTGGTTCCCCTTGTGGTGGTGGTGGTGGAAGGTGGGCACTGCTGTCTTGTGTGGTGGAAAGGGAGGCTGGGACCTCCCGCTGTTTTGCAAGGAGCGCTAGCTCTTTCTGCTCTTCTGCCTGACTCATCACAGCAGGAGGACTCAGCAGGAGTCTGGGAAATGTGCTGCCCATTTGTGGATGCCCAGTGTCTAGAACTGCCAGCCAGGTCAGACTCCAGTCTTAAGTAGTTTACCCAGCCGCAGGTCATCCGCTAAAACAACAGAGAAGGCACAAAGACTCTGTGCCACCAATTGCCGCAGATCTCACAGCCTCCAGGAACATGCACGTGGTCCTCACCTGTGGATGGGTGCCCACACATGCTCAGCTGGGTACCGGGCTGTAGTCCATGCATGGGCTGGGGCTGGGTCTCTTTTGATGCCTCCCTGGAGGAGGGTCCATCTCCTGCTGGAGCTGTTGGCAGGACCCTTCTAGCCTCTGGACTCGTGGGTCAGTGCAAGCTTCCTCACCCCATGGGTCTGCCTGGCACAGCAATGAAGCTCAGCAAAACCAGCACAGGAAGAGTTCGTGAGCAAAGACAGAAGCCAGTCTTTTGTGACCTCGCCATAGGAGTAGTACCTGTTGCTACTGGCAAGCCTCCAGCTTTACAGACCAGAGCTTTATAACTGGCTCCTGACCAAGGGTTAAAATGAATTTTGAAAATGAAGCCTTCCTTGCTTCCTGTGAAACAGGAATTTAAAGTGAAGATGGTGAAGCCTTCGAAATAATTTAAAGACTTCCTTTTCCCTTTTAGAAATGTGCCTTTGTGGACTGGCTGTCCTACCTTGAGTGTTATTAGGGCCAAACTAGAGACAGTTTAGCTCTGTGCTGTGCCAGGTAAATATACTGCTGTCTGTCCAATTAGGGTGACATTCTAGTTTCACTGGGAAATAGTGTATGTTTAAATATTTTAAAATGTACCCTAGAGGACATATTGTCACAAGTCCCTCTCAGAATACGCCCTTTGCAATGAACACACTTACTCCGTGATTCTTGCCACTTTCTGGAACACTTCTGGAAGTCCCCTTCCATGAGTCGTTAGCTGTTCTGTCACTGTCCTGAGCTGATTCCAACACTCACCTTTTAGTCATTTTGATTTGGGGAGGAGCAGGAATCTCGTGGTGCCACATCCGGTGAGTAAGGTGGATGAGGTAGCAGGGTGATGCTTCTCTGAGCTGCCTTCTGCTGGATGGCACTTGGCGGCAGTATTCAGGGAATTTTGACCATACCTCATATGCTGGTTAACTGACTAATTGTTAGCGGGAGTGGGAACGCCCAGCTGATCTCAGTGGGCGTGGTCCTGGGCGTGGAAGACTCACTTAAGGGGCTCTGTTGTCAGAACGCTATAAAAGGGGAGGATTTCACCCCAATTCCCTTGGAAGGGCCTCGCTGCTGCTGGCTTTCCTTCTGGGTGCTTTCTCCAGAGAAGCTTGAATTGTTTGTTTGAGCCCTGGTCTTCCGCTTTTGGGAAGGACGGCCAGGGAGGAGGGGTCAGGGAGGAGTGCTGGAGAGGAGGAGTGGGAGGAGGGCGGGGAGAAGGGGCTGGGAGGACGAGGTTTGGGGAAGGGGACTCTGGGAAGGAGGAGAATGGTGAGGGGGGCTGGGGAATGGGGGCCAGGGAGGCAGAGTGGGGAGGAGGGGTGCGGTGGGGTGGGAGGGAACTAGGGAGGGGGCCCAGGGAGGAGGGGTGCCAGGGAGGAGGAGCTGGGGAATAGGAGCCAGAGAGGGGGGTGCCGGGGAGGAGCAGCTGGGCAGGAGGAAGGCAGGAGGAGGGGTGGGACGAGGGCTGGGAGGAGGGACTGGTCAGGAGGGGCTGGAGAGGAGCCCCAGAGAGGAGGGTCTGGGAGGAGTGTCAGTCTTCGCCTTTTCCTCCAGCATGCAGCGTGGTCTCCTGGTTTTTGAAGCAGATTCCTCAGCTTCCTGCACTGCCTTTGGCAGTGGCGTGGGCTCTCCAGCCTCCAGCGTGGCTCCCAGGCTTTCTGTGTAACCCCTTCTGTCTCCCATCACAGATTCCTCCGCTACCGACGTAGACTGCGTGGGATGGACGCTGCCACCAGCTCCAGGCCTTCAGTAGACTGCGTGGGATGGACGCTGCCACCAGCTCCAGGTCTTCAGCTGGATTCTTTGGGTCTTGCTAGGACAGATCTCTTGCACTTTTCTACATTTGACTCTGGGCAGATACTGTCAGCTAATCTGATGAATTTTTGTGTCTGCATTAAAACTATTTCCCATGCAAATACCGACTATAATACTGTGTAAAGACCCCCGTGAAAAAGGACTCCAGAGCCTCTACAGAAAGTGGCAAGAAGGATGGGACGAGTACATTTACAAGGACAGGAGTCGGACCCATCCCTAGTCTGTAGTGAGCAGTTGAAGCTAGAGATTGATCATGTGTGGGGCTAAAGCAAGGTCAGCCCTGAAAACACAGAGGGATCAAAAAAAGCCAGGTAAACAAGTTATTCCAGCACCAAGAAGGAAAGGGGCCCAGGGCAGCCAGGCAACCAAGTTGCTAGGAAGTGGGGTGGAAATTGACATTCTTCTTCCGGAGTGTATGGAGTATATAAATCCATATGCTATACTGGGGAGCAGTTCCTTCTCTCCCATCAGGAGAGTAAGAGCGCCCCCTGATCCCAGATTTTTCTCTTCTTTATTTCCTCATCTTCTCATTGTCCTTCTCCCCGGGAACCTCTAGAGCTGCAGCCAGCTACATATGGTAACTGAACAGGGACTGGGGTAAGAAGAAACAGTGAATGAGGGAACACTTCTCATTTGCATGCAACACAGGTATAGGTAGTGGTTAATATTCATCATTGGAGTGAACTGATGTTGACATTGTCATGTGAAAACCCTTGAGGATAAAAAAATGAGTCCATTAGGGCTAGAAAAACAAAAAGAAAAAAGCTGAAGACATATTTGAGAGAAGCCAAAGAGACAGACAGACTTAAGAGAATTCAAGGAGAAAACTGGTTCACTAGAAACCAAAGGGAAGACATGTATAGATTTTACCAGTTGTTAGATGTGGGGTAAATACATTCTAAGAAATCACAAATGTATATGGAAGTGTTGGTTGTGTGCTTGATCCTAGTTTTTCCCTTTTTTGTGGTGGATTTGGATTAGTCAGGATCTTAATAATCATAAGCTTCTTGGGACAACAACTAACCTGTAAAACTTCTAAAAATTCAACAATTAGCTTTCACGAGCTGGTAATAGGCTGGCTCCAGCATATCACTCTCTTTCACTGTGGCCTTTCAGTGAGTCTTGATATCTGGGAATGTAAATTCTCAAACTCTGTTGTTTTTCAAAATTGTTTACTACAGGCACGCTTGCTTCAAATTGGCAACCAATGTAATTCTATGTTTATTTAGGTCTTTTTTGCTTTCTCAAGTCAACTTTAGTTTTCAACTCACTGACACTACACAGCTTGTTAAATATCTTTTTTGTTCCAAAAGAAGAAATTGTAAATTTACATACTTGGGAGAAAAAGGGAAAACAGTTTAGAGCAAGGCTAGAAAAAAGCAAACCAACACAAATCTCTCTGAACCTCTGTAGGCTTTAAAGTGTTATTTAACAGGGAAAAACTGCAGCTCTCTGCCCCTCTCACTACTTCTCACAGGCCCTCAAACAGGGGAGGAAACCAGAGAGCTCCACCAGCCCTGAGCTTGCTAGACCACAAAGAGAAATGATGTTGGTTGTTTCAGCTCTAGGGTGGAAACCTCAGAGTTCTAATGTAATACAGTGTTGATAAACTTAATATTGGTTCTTAAGGATTGTTAAATCAGAGTTTAAATGTTCAAGCTGTAAAATGTTAAAAAATAAGCATGCCTTTGTAGCTAGAAATTGGTTTAAAGCAATGTGTCTGGTTGCCAAGTTGACAGTGGTGACTTGGAGTGGTTGATACATTGTGTCACTTTGAAGTTTGGAAGCTTGGCAAAGTGACTTCCTTTGGGGATGGGCGAGGGTTCTCATTTTGTAGACCTTAGTGCACTGTGATTGAGCAGAGCAAAGAGATGATATTCTGCTGCCTGCTTACAATGTAGCAGGGAAAAAGGGAGGCTAGGGCTTCCTGCCTTTGCTATTTTTGCTGCCTTCCATTGCCATGAACTCTTACTCCCTCAGACAATGTTCAGCAGGCTTCTGTTTCCCATGCCACCTTGCAGCAAAGTGTTTCTACCTTATGCAAACAACACCATTTAACAGGATACAAGCTAAAAATTGTTAAACTTGGTTAAAGTTTAATTACAAAAACAACAAAGAGGATTTTTACCTAGACTTCATTGGGCAGTATGTTAAATTTTTAAATCCTACTAAGGATGAAACTACAATAGCAGCAAGACAATTCACTCAAGTGAAAGAAAGAAACTAGGAAGGGTCCTTCAGAAAGATCTTTACACTAGACAATGGAAGGGATCCTGCTCAGGGCTAATTTGGGTTGAGGGTATGCTTGTGTTTTTCTAGGAAATGATAAATGGCCTTACCTGGATGCCAGTGTGTCCGGCTCTATCATGACCCAAACCCAGAGAAGGAGTTGATTTCACCTCTTGAGAAGTAGATGCTCAGTTCTATGACAGAGACGCCTCAGAGACCACACTACAACCAATAAAAAAAGATGAAGCTAGCACCTACCTTAATTGATCCAGGATTCCCAGGAGATGGTAACCAAAAATAAAACCAAAGGTCTAAATAGCTGATAAGGGTATAGGCTAAGTCCTATGACAAACATGTATGTTAATTATAGATAAGATTTTGTACTTCCCAAAAATCTCTTAAGAGAGATCTCTGCTAATCAATCTACTACAAATCTGACTAGTTATTTATAGTTACAGATTGTACAATTGTAAAAAAATTAGTGTAATTCAATTTGGCTAAAATATATTTGAGTGCACTCTGATTGTGTAAGATGTTTGTCAGTCTGCCTGTGTATCTGTTGTTCAGTTTGTTAAGTTGTTATTGGGAGTCACCGAGCTAGTGATCATTCACATATGCAGACCCAAAAACACAAGTGCCCATACAGGAGTGCCCAAGTGGCTCGGAGTGCCTAAGAAACACCCTGAGGGCTGGGATGCTGGAGGTGACAGGTGTTCCAAGCCCAAGGACACAGGGTGTAAGAAGCGAGCTAGTTCATCAAAGGGACATAATAGCCCCTGGGAACTTGGAGAGTTCTTGCAGATAACACCAACTCTGTTTGAATCTGTACAGATCATCTGTTCATGTTTGTCCATTTGTCTGTGAACAGCTGTTCCTTTTATTTGAGCTCAACAAGTTTTTCTCTTTTACATTTTTGGATCATTTAATCAAAGTTCAATTTGGATCATAGATTTAAAAAAGAAAAAAACATGCTTCTACTGGTGTTCCCAGTTAGTCAAAATGATGCTAAAATTGGTTATATAAATGTAATATACATTGTTTATCATAACTTGAGAGTCTCTCATTGTTCAAGAATAATAAATCAAATGTTGTGATTGAGTTTTTCACAAGTCATTAAAAATTATTAAGATGTTTAAACAAAACCCCTTAGGGTGGAGGGAAATTATTGGACAGGACTTCAATTGGTGAATAAGAAAGCAGTTGCTTGGTAACATTTTTAACCAGTTCTTGTTCATTGATCAGAGCCCCAGTGATGTCCATAGCCTTATGGGAGACACCTTGACTTTTGTTAAGCTTATTGCCTCTACTGCACTGTACTGTTATTATCTTTTCTTCTAGCTGTTCAACAACTGAGGGTTAGAGACCAAAAATTAGAGAGATAGATGGGCTAGAGGGATAACCAATATTTTGGCCTTAGCTCTCTGAGGTCAATGAGAACCCAGGACGTAAGAGAACCTCTCCTGTAACATCCAATACTCAGTAAGTCCTTGATCTTCTGATCAAGAGGACTATGAGACCACAGAGGAAAGTGATCATCCGTGTGTGATGTACCAAAGGAGAGTCACCAGTAGAAAAGATCTCCCAGGCTTTCACAGAAAGCAACTTGGTCAAGCAGTGGCTGTAATGAATCTAAACAGCTGACATTGATGGAAGAACTAAGAGGTGTTATGTAGGGTTCCAAGGAATTTCCCGAAGAGACTGAACTGACCTTGATAGATAACCAAAAAACTAATTGTTTTTAAAACAGGTCTCACCTTAATTTGGTCTTGAACATCCTGCAGAAAATATATAACTTCTAGAGGTATATAAAACAATGCTAAAGTAATATGCTATAAAAGAAATTCAAATCAGTAACACCTTGTGACAGTTGCCAACTACACTGGTAGTGGACTACTGTTATGGATTAATGGATTGCACAGGGTTTCAATTCCAGAATGTAAGGACGGACTTAAAATCTTTGAATTGCATTTCAAGTAAAAGATCTTCAGAGTTCTTCAAACACAACTCCTCCAGCTTTAACTGACCACCTGTCTATGCTACAATAAAACACAAAGAAGAATGTGTGGGAAGTTGGAAATAGATCACATGTGTGGGGCTAAAGCAAGACCAGCCCTGAAAACACAGAGAGCTCAAACCCAGCCACGTAAACAAGCTGTTCCAGCACCAAGAAGGCAAGGGGCCCAGGCCAGCCAGGCAAACAGGTTGCTAGGAAGTGGGGTTGGAATGGGCATCTTCCTCTGGAGCATATAAATAAATGTGCTACAGTGGTTGAGTAGTTCCTTCTATCCCATCAGGAAAGTGAGGGCTCCAGCTTTGTCTCTTCTTTGTCATCCTCTCACTGTCCTTCTCCCCAGGAACATTTAGAGCTGCCGCCAGTCACTACTCGTCCATTCCCAGGCCAAGCTCTCTGGAACTCTGTGTCTGTTCAGAGCCATGAAACCCCACCTCTCAGGGGATGTGGGACCTGCACAAAGCAACTAGGCAGCATTTTTCTAGAGAGGGTGCCTTTTCCAAATCTTCCTGGGCACTCTTCACTGGCAAGCCGAGAGCTATCAGTAAGGGGAAGTACCACATCTGTTTGGTGGAGGCTCAGGGACACCATGGCAGCAGCATGAATCCCAAACCCACAGACCCCACGGCATGGGTTGGCACAGTAGATGCACCAGGTGGAGATGACAGGCAGGATGGGGTTCTGGGGGTTGGTTAGGTCAATGCAGCCAACATCTCCCGCCCTGGCCCCATTCATGGTTCACCACCAACTGTTGCCTGTGCTGGACACCAGGGACACAAAAGGACGACACCTGGTGACCCTGGAGAGGCACCACTGCTCTATCCCTGGAGTGTGGCATCCCTCTTGGGAGGCACAGACAGGTTCAGCTCGGATGCAATGCACTCATGGGGACAGGAAGGAGGACAGGAAAGACTCGGGTGACATGAGGATCTGGCGCAGGGAATGGCAGACACGCTGCTGCTCCTGTTTCGTTTGTGTCCACAGCTGTGCTGAGCAGTGGTGGACCTACCAGCCCGAGGACTAGGAACATGAATTAAAATTAAACCGAAGGCCCCATTCCTTAGTTGTAGGGGTGGCACAGGGCATGCAGCTCCCTTGGGGGAGTGGGGCGGGACTCACCATGCTCACTTTGTTCAGATGGGAAGGTGGATAGGAGAGAGGAGTGGACAGCCAGGGCGGGATGGATGTTGGCACCATGTGGGGAGAATCTTCTGAGCAGAGCTGCCTCTGTGCTGGAGGACCTTGGCTCTGGCTGGGGTTATCGAGCCCAACTGCCTTGATCTTGATGCCCCAGGATTGCGTGTACCCAAAGGGTTTCCTGTCAAATGCTGATTCTGTTCCAAGTTTGCAGCCTCAGGTTTTCCCCACACTGTCATCTTCATAGCTTCGATAATTCCACAAATAATGCCATTGCCTTTTTAAAACCAAGGAAGCAGACTTCCAGGAAGTTGTTCCTGTTATAGTGAGTAGCACAGTGGCTTTGTAGGTCCTGGCTGGCTTGAGCCCGAGGCTGGTGAGATGGCACATTTGACCCCGTCCCCCCAGGGCTGGGAACAGAATCTGGGGTGTCACAATGCTAGGCCGGCACCCACTGCTGAGCTGCGCTCCAGCCCTCAGAACCAGTGGGTGCACAATAGAGTAGTCGATAGAACAAATCCAATCAAGCATGTTAGTTTCTAGAAAACCATTTTCTCACATGGTTTGTAGTTCTTAGAGTGAAAATAACTTAGGCATAGAAGAAAGCCATATAAAGGACAAATTCATAGCTCTTGGTAAGATCCTTGTCTTAAAAGCCCAACATCATATATTATTGTTTACTCAACAAAAAACAAACTGTATTTAAAAATGCAATATGTGCACCGAGATAACTCTGCACCTGCGTCAAGTCTGAGTTTACCGTTGCTGGGGAACAGCTGCCCCCAACACAGGGCCTGAAACCCTGTGCTCCTCCATGCTCAGGACTGGGGTGGGTGTGGCTGGCGCTAGTCCTGTGGGTGCCCACCCCTGGGTGTAGCCTGAGCTCAGCTTTCCTGCAAACTCCAAGCCGCCTCAATCCCTGGACGTGCCCCTGCTCCTGCCCTCTAGAGGATCACAGTCCCTTGCTACATGCTCTCTCCTCTGAGCCCCATGTTGTGGAAGATGTCATCCTGCACTGGTCAAAGCCGGCCTGAGCCATGGACAGGGACAGAGACACCCCCTCCTGCGAAGGAACCACATGGATGGCCTTGTTTTAAAATCCCCTGTAACTTGCAAGCACACTCTTAACTTCAGGGAACAGGACAGAACACAGTCACTTCCAGGGGTTAGCGATCCCAAATGCTGTCTTGAAATGGTAGGTTGATTTCCCAGCTCTGTGGCTTAGAAAGCTCGCAGCTGCCGACCTTGGTGCTCTTGGCTCTCCATGCATCCTGCTTTTGTACTGTGATCCTAAACACTTGGCAGTGATGTTCAACAAATGGAAGCCAACAGTTGTGGGCTGAGAGAAGATCCAGACTGCAAGTTTCAGGAGGGTTGATGGTTGAAAGATAAAAGAAATGAAAACTTGTTCAAACAAGATTCCAAATGTCCATCACTAGATGAGTGGATTAAGAAATGTACAGACAAGCGATGGAATATTACACAGCCCTAAAAGGAGAGTCTACTTGCTACAACACAGGTGAGCCTTAAGGACACTAGGCTAAGTGTCACAAAAGGGCACATGGGAGGCCCTGTGGGAGCTGAGTTCAGGGAAGCAGGACATCAAATGAATGGTGGTTTCCAGGCTCTAGCAGACGTGCACGTGGGGAGTTTTGCAAGCGGGAGGAGTTGATAACAATGTGGATGCACCTGTTGCTCTGAATTGCTCACTTAGGAGCAGTTAAGTCTGTACATTGCATAGTGCATTATTTAAACAACAATTCAAGATAAACCGCCGTTTATAGCTCCACCGAGGAAAAGCAGTGTAGTCTGGTTTAGTGTGTCCTCAGAGACTACACTTGGCACTGTGGTCACTTCTGTGCCCTTAGCTTGGGAAGCTCAGTCCCAGGAAGGAGGGGCCAGGAACGTGCTGAAGGTGACAAGTGAGTCACATGTTGGGAGGACAGGGCTGTCACTTTGGGAAGCCAAGGTCTAGAGCGGCTCTGGGCAAGCAGCTGTGTGTGGGCCTGAGGATTCCGGCTATGCTAGGGCATACAGGGCCGGGAAAGGGTGGCACTTGTCTGGCAGAACAGGTAGGCTGGGCTGTCTCCCAAGAGGGCTGAGGACACCAGCACTGTGACACAGCAGCTCTTCAGGGCTGGAGGCTTTGTGCTGTCTCTCCCTCCAAACCCAGCTTGCACCACTGCACTGGAGGACACTTAGTGGCTTCCTAGGCAAGAGAAAGAACTAAAAGCACAGCTGGGCGTGGTGACGCACACCTGTGATCCCAGCACGGGGGAGGCTGAGGCAGGAGCATTACATTGAGTTTAAGGCAACCCAGGCTACATAGTGAGTTCACGGTTAATCGGAAATCCATAGAAAGGCTGTATCTCAAAACAAATGAGCAAACAACAAAAAGAAAGAACTAAAAACACACAGCTTTGGGGCTGGGGATTTAGCTCAGCGGCATAAGTGCCTGCCTTGCAAGCAGGCAGTTGTGAGTTCGATTGCTGGTACTGATAAAAAGGAAAAAGATAAAAAACAAACAAACAACCCCCCCCCCAAAAAAAAAAAAAAAAAACCAAACCACAGCTTCCAAGCCTGTGATGACACATTTAAGTAGCAGGTGCTACCAACAGGGCTCTTCTCTGTTTTCCTCATCTTCACGAGGGGAGGGGGCGTTGCAGCTCCTTATCCCCAGAGCTGGGCATAACTGATTTAGAGGACTTCTCAGCAGGACCCCAGGCAGGGCCACGCCTCCCCAGGGCCCGCCTTATCTCAGTTCCTGCTGGGCCTCAGGGCCAGCTGCTCTGGCCTCCAGCTGGGCTATGGGGCCCTGGGCTATGGCTGATTCCTGTGTCCCTGCCGTAGCAATTCCGTACCAATTCTGCAGCCTCAATTTCTGAGGCTGTCCGAGGCCACTGCAATTTCAGGATTGACAGTGATTCTGCCGAGACTGAAGAGGAAAACATGTTTAGGGAAACGGGAATTTCTCTCCACCTTTCTTTTGACATCCAGCAGTCGATGATGGATGTTTCAAATTACTCTTGATAAGAAGCTATCAGGAGGAATTATTTTGTTTCACAGATACCTGGCAGGTCAAAAACATACTCAAATTGAACAAATATTCTCAAATTAAGCACACAGAATAGCCAGGCTCAGGAACTGGCGCTGCAGAAGGGAGGTGTGTGTGTGGGGGGCAGATGCACAGGAAGGCAGGGCAGTGCCAGCAGGACCGCCTGCGACATTGGAGGATCCAGGTGGCGGAAGAGCTGACAGAGGACATACCGAGGGCCGCGGAGGCCCAGGTCCTCTGGAAGCTGGAGTGATGTGGCTTGGGTCCTGACTGTCCCCCAGAAGCCCATGTGTGAAAGGCTCAGGCCCAGCTGGGTGCTGTTGGGAGCCGAAGTCTGTTACAGATTAAAAACTGGTGGTCAACTTGACGCCAGCTGAATTAAATCAGCATGGTGCTGAGTGTAGCTGTTCCACCTGAGGAAAGTTGCCAGCATAAATAGAGATGTGGCGAGGACAAGCAAGGTGCTGTAGATTTCTCTGTGTTGCTGTTTGAGCCGTTGGTTCTCCTGGAGGAGCTCGTCATGACTAGCTTCCCCAGTGTGAGAATGACCGTTGTCACTGGAGGAGCTTGGGATCTTGTTGGTGAGAGTGGCTGTGGTTCACTTTGGGGGCGCTCTGGTCCTTACATCGAGCATTCCTTCCTGGCTCCAGAGGGAAGACGTGTGCCATTTAATCTCCATTGTCATGCTGGCTTTCTGGGATGTACTCAACTGTTGGTATTGTCAGAGGAGCTCAGGACCTCCGTGCCGCTGAAGATGGCTGTGGGACTTTTCAGGATAGCCCTGGTCTTTATTATGAGCGTGACTTCTCAGCTCCAGTGTAGAATCCTCAACCGACCAACACAGCTCCTTCACCCTGCTGGCATAGACTTTCTAGCTTCCACCGCTGAACTTCGGGCCTTCCCAGTGCAGATCCATAAAACAGACTGTTGTGAATCCTTGTCATAGGTTCTGGATCTCCAGCTGGCCTCATGGGAGGCATTGTCATGGGCTCTAGGTTTTCATCTAGACTCATGCAGGATATTTTTGTGGGTTGAATATTCTGAGTCTTTAGTGTTGTGGACAGATGTCCTGCACTTTCTGTGTTTAAGGGTGGGTGACCATCTTAAAACAATATTATAAATTCTGTGTCCTGATTCTAATTGTTCTCCTTACAACCTCTGACTACAGCAAAGCCTTAAGAAGGGCCTGGGAAGGTTCGAGTCACAGGGGCTGTGCCCTTGATTGAAGGGCAGTGGGGGGCCTGGCCTCCTCTTTTCAGCCTTGGCTGACATGCATGCATCCATTGATTGTAACATATTGCAATGTTCACGGGACAGGGATTTATAACGTGCTCAGTGTGTTTTAGTATTATGCTATGCAACCCTGGTGTTTTTGCACACAGCTCCTACAGACAGCAGAACTGAGGCAAAGAGGAAGTGCCACATCTCTGTGCCCACTTAGTGGCCAGTCAGCCCCGGGAGCTCACAGGCAGAACCCAGGATGAAGTCAAGGGTGGGCCAGGGAGGGCAGGAGAGCCATGTTAGTCTCCTTGCCAGGGGCTGCTGGGCTGGGGCTGGGGCTGGGGCTGGGGCTGGGGCTGGGGCTGGGGCTGGGCCCACCCTGAAGGACAAGATGGGGCTTGAAATTCAGAGCCACCATAAATCCTGGGGAAATACCTATTAGTGGAAGTCACACCTATGTACTCTTTTCTTTTTTTAATAGTCCTTGTGGTGCTGGGGATGGAAGCCATGGTCTCAAACATTAGGCATGTGCTCACCCTGAGCTGTATCCCCCAGCCCTCAGACACAGCTCTGTGGTTAGATACCCCTGACCCTCACCGAGTGTTGAGTACAGTAACCTCAAGTAGAGCCACAGTGCTGTATGACCATCGCCACCATCATCACCATTGGTTTCTCATCTCCCCAAATGGGACTCTATACCCATGAAACACTTCCTGTTTCCTGCCCATGGGCACAGTCCCTGGGAGATGCTGTTTTGCTTTCTGACTCTGTGAGTTCAGTGACTCTAGGTCCGTTGTGTAAGTGGAGTTGATGTCTGTTGTGTTGTGGTGGGCTGATCTCAGCACAGTGTCCTCAAGGTTTGTCCATATTGCAAGCTGGGTCAGAGTTTCCTTCCTGTTCAAGGCTGAGTAATATTCCTGTTTACTTCTATATAGTGACTATATGGTCTCATTAGACCTGCAAGTCCAGGTGCCTGGATTGTCCTGGGGACCCACCAAAGCCCTGAGAGGACTGAGCCACTTGACCATCCACCCAGCAGCACAGTGCCCTCTGGGCTTCATCTGTTCTGCATTGGTGTGTGGGGGCTGAGAAGTGTCCTCGTGCTTCCTGTCTGAGCCTCAAAAAAGAGGCTTCTGTGTGTGTGATGAGGTTTTACATGTAGTGAGCTCGATCCTGTTGGGGTTGAGATCTAAACTGTGCCTGAAAGCTCATCCCCACAGGCAGGGCTTTGGGAAGGCACTGGATCATGGGCGCCGTGCCCCTCTCTGGCTCAGCTCCAGGGAAGTCATGGCTGCATGTGCTGGGAGCTAGGGCCTGGTCTGAAGAGTGGTCACAGCGGGGCACTAGAAGGGTGGATTCTTGCTCCCAGCTTCTCTCTCCGTTTCCTGCCTGTTATGGGATGAGCAGCTTTCTAGAACCTTCTATCATGGTGCTTCTGCCTTGAAGCTGACCATGGACTGAAGCCTCTGCAACATGAGCCAAAGAAAATCCCTCTTTCAGGGGTCAGGTGTTGTGTCCTGGAGACAGGAAGTGACAAATGCACCCCTTATTTGAGTGATGGTAGAGAGGTTTGTAAATATGGTCAACGAGAGTCACCATCAAAGAAGTATCTGTTATCAGGTGGGCACTTCCCCTTTACCAAAGGCAAAAGGCCAGGGAAACAGCTTAGCAGTAAATATTGCTTGCTGGCTTGTGTGGGGTTCTGGCTCCAGGACATGTTTCTATACTTTTAAAAAACGTTGACATCCATTTCTCTGGAAAAGCAGGCCTTTGCAATGGAATGGCCATTCTGATGGTCCTGCAAAGAAATATAGGGAAGGGTATTTCTCTCCCCTCCTCCCTCTCCTTTTTTCTCCCCCTCCTCTTCCCTCTCCTCTGTGAGGCTGAAATCTTTCATTCAGCAGGCTCTCACCTTGGGTGTGAACGTGGGCTTAAACACTCAGGTGCTGTCAGTTAATGTATGGGAAACCCATCCAGCCAAGGGGAGTAAGCACCATGGAACCAGGTGTCATGGAGGGCCCATAAAAGGGTTCAAGAAGGAGATCTCCACGTCTTGGACTCCTGGGAGAGTTCCCTTGAACTGGTGCATGTTGTCAAAGCCCGACATTCTTCTCCGAAGGACAGCGGAGATCATTGTAATCATAATGGAGACCAGCTCCGCGTGCAAGCCTTGAAAGGAACCAGCAGGGCGCAGGGTGTGGGCCCGCCTGGCCCCTCTCCTCCTGCGACAGCCACCACCAAAAGTGAAGCGAGCCTCCTGGGGGCGCGGGTGTCACGCGTGTCAACATTTCCATTACGCCTAAAAGCAGAAAATGGAACAAATAAAGCAGGTTGAATTTTCCTGCACTATAATGTATGCCAGAATGTCACAAGCGCTCATTGTCCACGGTGAATGCGGAAATAGGGGCAATTCAGGCCGAACAATGAGCGCGGCGACGATGCTATAAAAGCGTCCCTCTCCAGTGAGGTTCGTCTGGGCGGTTTCACCCTGGCCCCCTCCCCAAGGCTGTTCCTTGAATTGTGACCTTTAAAGTTGAAGCCCATGTGGAAGGGAGGCTTCTTTCCCTCACCACCTTCTGTTTCTAAAATGTAAGAAATGCAGTGAAATGAAGCTACGTGGCATGTGTTCCCTGCCCCTTCTCCCTGGTAAACACTGCTGTGATTTGGGTGTAAATGTCCTCACGATTTCTGCAAAAGGGACTGGGTTCAGGCACTTGGCTCCAGGTGGTGTTAGGTGTCTTTTCTTCACAGGAGGGCTTGTCCCGGGTGCTGGCGCTGGTGCATCCCAGGCTGGTACAAATCCATGTCACCGCTGGGCCCCGGGGCAGGTGAGGGTGCGGTGGTCTTTCCTGCTGTTTAGTGGAAAGCCTTTTGGGACTTAGGTTTTCTGGACTCAGAAAGGCCTTTGACCTTGAGCTGAGGGTATGAACTAGCTTGCTGAAAAGGTGCTGAGGCGAGCAGTATGGTGAGGACCCAGAAGGGCAAGGGACAGGACTGAGGTCCATCTTGGGAATGGGATTGCTGGCCACAGGACATGTGGACTTGGTTTTTCCAACACAGCACCCACTTGTTTTCCAAAGTGGTTCCACCGATTTGGACCCTCCTGGCAGCATTCAGCCATTCTCAGGAAACTACACTCTCACCCTCATTCTCTAGACAGCAGCCTTCATTGCGCTGCTCTGGGGAGTCAGCTGCATTTTCATCCACCAATTAGAAGTTAAAGCCTTTTGTGGTGCTGGAGGTTGACATGAGAGTCCCAGGCATGCCAAACAAGTGCTACCTCTGAGCTCCACCCCAGGCCTTCGAAGCAGGAATGCAGGTCTTCTGCAAACAGGAAGGAGACAGAGAGCAGGAGGGCGGGAAAACAAATCAAGAAAAACTAAACTGTGCTGTGGACACATGCCAGCTCTGCGATGGTAGTAATCATTATGTCCTGCAAACGTGGACTAATAAAAAGAAAAACAGTTTTATGGACAGTGTCTTGTTAACTTGCCCTCAAATTTGTGATCTTCCTGGCCCAGCCTCCTGAGCTGCTGGCATTTTATATTTTGTAACTATGCACCTTTTATGTTTTAGACTTAGCCAGCTAGCACTATTTTTGTGGAAAACTGTCCTCACTGAGGCCGGATGTCTTACGGTTTCTCTGAAAAGTGTTTACGCCTGTGCTCATTTTCTCTGCTCTGTCTAGGATTAAATGCCAGTGGAGTGTGAGATCTCTTTCTGCATATGGATGAACTGCTCTGCACCCTCACGGGACCTGCTGGAGGACATGCGTCAGGTGTGGTGAGGTTCTGGGCTTTTGGGCTCCTTGTTCTGTCCTGCTGGCCCCTTTGCCTATCCTTGAGCTGATGTCCCATTCTATGACTAATTTTGAGACAGTTCTTGGGGTTCATATTTTTATTGCCAGTACTGAGAACTGGACTCTAGGGCTTCCATACTGAGTTATAGCCCTCACTGTTTACTGTGAGATAGAGTCTTGCTAAGTTGTTCGGGGCTGGCCTTGAATTTTAGTCCTCCTGCCTCAGCCTCCCAGAGTGTTAGGATTACAGGCATGTGCCACTAATGCATTTCTTATTGTTTTTAACAGCCTCATAGTATTCTGTGGTGTGTGTATCAGGTTTTCCTTATCCAGTATTCCATTTATGTGTCCTAAGGTTGACTCTATACCTGTGAACACTGGAATCTTAAAAAAGCAGATCTCCTAGAAATTGAGTATAGAATAAAATCCAGCAGGACTGGGAAGAGGCATGACGCAGACAGGGAGGGGTGGGTTGGGGTGGGAAGCGAAGGTTGGACAGAGGGTGAGTCCCGAGTCCTTTTGTACTTGGGGTGCCTCAGTGAGAAAGAATGCACTGTAATGTCTTAAGCAGCTCCATAGGCAAATGGGACCTGACATTCTCCCCACCAAGCAATGATAAGCATTCGACATGACAAACGTGCTCATTGCTGGTTTGACCCTTACACAGCGTGGACAGCAAACACGTCATGGTGTGCCCTGCGGATGTACACAGCTATCACATGCCCATCAGAAAGAAGATGAAAGCTGGGGAAAGCAAGTTCCTGAGCTGTGAGATTGGGGCTCACTGTCCTGAAGGCAAAGCCCTGGTCCCTGAACCTGGGGGTTTCGCTCAGCTATGCGCCAATTCAGGTTCCAGTCCCCCATTACAGTTGTGCTAGCCACAGCGGCAGCTGGACCAGTCACCTCCATGCTGCATGGCCTCGAGGGATGGTGACTCACATTCAAAATGTAAAATGGTGCCATGGAAGTCCAGCTGTGAGGGACTTTACTGAGTTTACAATGTGCAAAATTGAGTTTGAATCAGAAATGCCAGATCGGAAGGACAGCTTTCAATTTGAAGTTTGGCCTTGAGTTTTAAGTGTGTGTTTAGAACTGGAGAGGGAAGCCAAAAAACCCTGGCTGGCCGGAGTCCTGTGGTGGGATGAGCGGTGCTCGGGGATTCTGTATGTGGTGCTGGCCCTTGGGAAGTGTTCTGTCTGTTCCTCTAGGTTGTGCCCCTCCTGTGTCCCAGGGAAAAGTGAGGCTGGGAACATTGTTCATGCCAGAGCCCTGCTTCTCCCTAGGGGCCCCCGTCCTCTGGTTCAGGCTTAATGGGAGCCTCTGCGGGGTGGAGGGCCTGTGTAGCACCCCTGGGTGCCCGTCCCCAGGCTGAGGACGGTGTTTGCTGTGCACTGTTTTGCTCTGGTGAAGTCAGGGGGAAGTAAGTTATATACACAATGATCCAGGAAAAATGCCCGAGTGTGTGACAGGAGGGCAGAGTCCACAGGACGCCCCGGGAAACACGCTCGGCTGGAAACCAGGCTGCACTGCAGGTCTCGGCCCTGGGAAGACTCCATCTGAGTGGAGCCCCTGACTCTCTTTCGGCTCTTGGTTCCCTTGTGGACAGGTCATAGAGCTGCCTGCCACGCACTCCCTGCCTTCAAGTGGCCAGAGCTAACACCAGAACTAGTCCTCAACCACGACACGGCCCAGCCTCCAGCCCTCCATGTCCCTCACTGCCCCCTGGGACTTTGCAGGGCTGACGGCCCCACTCACACTCGGACCCGCTCTCCACCCACCTGTTACTCATGTGTCCTGGTCCCTGGTCTGCCTGCAAGTATCCCAGTCTGTTCACTCAGTGATGAGTGTCTGGCACATGGCAGTTGCTTAATAAATGCTCATACCAGACCAAGAAACAACTGTGTGAGCTATTAACTTTGTCCCTGGCTCTATGTGGCTAAAATCCACCCTGAGTAAGTGTCTTAGTCACTTTCTCAGAGCTAGGACACCATACCTGACACCCACTACTTGGAGGAGGAGAGGTTTAGTTTGGCTCAGGGTTTAGAAGCTTCAGTCTGTGCATGGTCAGCAGCACTGCAGAGGGGTCTGGTGAAGGAGAACTGCCTGTATCATGGTGGTGAGGAACCAGAGAGTGGAAGGAGGAGCCCTGGAAGGAAAGAACAACTTCCAGGTCACGCCCCAGTGATCCCCTCTTCTGGCCAAGCCCTATCTCCCACTAGCCAATATTCCTCACAAATCCTGCCTCTGACCACCTGAGGCTTTGGGGGAGCATCCAGATACAAACCGTACCAGTAAAGATTGCATTTCTTATTAAATTCTAACCTAGGAAAGCCCTGGCCCCTGCTGGGGTGGCAGAGATGGCCCCGGGGTCCTTCGCTTTGGGCAATAGGAAGCCTGGGGAGTGGTTTTGGGTTTTTGCCTTGAATCTGAGCTGTGTGATTGAAGATGGTTTCTCTGTCCCCTCAATCTATGACTCCAGCACTGCTCCTGGGGATGGTAGCTCTTCAAGGTGATTTGTGGGTGTTTGTTATGGTTTGGACCTAAAATGTGCCTGGAGCCTGGTATGTTTGGAAGATGATTAGATTATGGGGGAGATGCAGCCGGCTTGATGTTGGGAGGTGGAGGCGTGACCCAGAGGGTGTCCCCACCCCAGTCCTCCCTTCTGGTTCTTCTTCCTGCCCGCCACACCGTGAGCAGCTCTCCTCTGCGACTCCTCCGTTGTGCTGCCAATCACGAAGAACTGCCATGCGTCTCAGGCCTCTGACGTGGAGCATGGTATGCCCCCTCAGATCACTGCCTTTCAGGGCGTCCCCTCATAGTCCCCCATAACCAGCTTTCTACATTAGAAATGCTGGTCTCTGGCGGTCTCCAAATTAGAGTGCTCACTATCTCTGCCAGGCAGATGAATTCCTTCCTTCTGGATTTTTCTAGCAGACGTAGTGAGGGGAGCCTGGACTGGTTAGAGTCCCTGATGCCTTTGGGGAACCCTTGGCTTTATTCCTACTGCCTGGTGTCACAAGCAGGAGCTCAGCTTGGCTGACCTCTCAGCAAGATTCACGACCCCACCTGACTGACCCAAAAGGGGGCTGATGAGAGTTGACGCCAGGGCTTCTGCTGGAGCCCATGCCAAGGCGTGAGCAGGCAGGACATCAGGCTGCAGTGCAGGGCACCATTGGGTCTTTGCTGGGGCAGAACGTGGCAGTGGTCGAGCAAACAAGGAAAGTCAGAGACCCAGGACTCCATCTTCACCAGTAGCTGTTTATGCCATGATCAGCCATGCCTGGATTTAGGCCTGCATTTTTCCCTTCCAAGAGCTCATGTACTCTGTTTCACTTCAACCAGTTTGGGGAGGACTTTGCCACAGGTAGCTCAGAGCACACTGGTCAGATGGGGCATCATGGCACATCTGCCCAAAAATATGTGACCTGGGCTGCACCCAGGCATGGCTTCCGTGGGGCCCCAGAGTTGAGCAGCAGAACTCTCTCAGGCTGCACAGTTCCATCTATCCCTGGTCTACATGCGAAAACCTGGGACCTGCCCTGAGTCATGCATACAACAAAGCCATCAGGGTCTCTCCTGTGGCCCAGTGCTCTGAGATGACAGCAGTGCCACAGCACAGCGTACTGCTGTAGGCCGGGGGCTCCCTTTGTGTGGAAAGGGCCTTGTCCTGTCCTAATGTCGCAGTCTTTCTAATTGCAATGTTATAAAAATGCCCATTAAGGGGGCTGGAGGTGACCTCAAGGCCTTGCCTTGATTCCCAGAACTGGAGATTTCTAGACTGGTATGCTGGGAACAGCAGCTGTCAAAGTGTGGTCCCCCGACCAGCAGCATTGGCACTGCCTGTAGTGGAGACTCAAATTCTCAGCCCACCTCAGACCCACAGATTCAGAGCGGGCAGTAGTCTGCCCAGTGAGACCAGGGTGTTCATGCGCCCACCCAGGCAGGAAGCCCCTGCCTGCAGCTTATTCAGTGCAAAACGAGAGTTCAAAAACTATGTGATAAAAAATGCAAAGTAAACACAAGTGATCTGTGAACAAAAACAGAGAAGTCTGTGTGAGAATGACTGGACTCATGGCCATGCTGTCCTGTACCTCTGGAGAAATGGCAATTCAATGGCAGGATGGCCTGCCCCACCCAAAGGGCTATTTGCACCCCGTCGGTCTGGGAGCCCCCAGGATCTGCAGGTGGAACTTCATGGTTCTGTGTTTGTTCTGCCGAGGGACATGGAGGTTGAACATCCACTTTCCTGTTCTGAGTTGGAAACTTTAAAATCGAAGGACCTTTCCTATCTTTCAGGATGATCATGCAATGACTGAGGGACTCTCCCCTTTGTGCAGATAAAGCACTAGCTTTTGGTCCCCATGGTGGGACCGTCCCTGGGAAGAGCAGTCACGTGCTCGGGTGGGTGTGCTGGGGCCCCCACAATCTTCACAATCACAGAGCCTCCGCAACGACCTTGAACTGGATTCTGAAGGAGGACCAGGGACTCACGTGGCTTCCTTGACAATGTGAACGTGGATTTCAGGCGGCCCCCACGCTTGTCCCCAGCCCCGCCCTCAGCCGCTGTCCCTGGTGAGTCTGACACATCTGGCTGTGACGGCCTTGGCCCACATCCATGAAAACCATTGTTGCCGCCGGCGAACCGCCTTCCCGCTGAAGAGGGGCCCGGAGTGCTTTGTGGAGCCTGCTTTCCTCAAGGGTTCAGATCCTTTTCTAACCATGGCTGGATGGCTCTCTGACAGGAGACACAGACTCGCCTGTGACAGACAATGGCAGCTGGCGCATCTCCCCGCATCCACTTCCAAGATGCCACCCATGAGCACAAAAGCTCCGGAGAGATTTTAGTCCCTGGGGGCAGGGGACATCATGGATTTCAAAGGTGCCTTAACCACATGAGGCCCCTCTGACTACACAGCAGGACACAATGATGGCCTGGCAGTAGATGTGACATCTCTGAGGTGGAGCAATGAATTATATGTGTTTGCTTTCTTCTTTGCCTGTTCCTCCTTGTTATTGACATTGCTTTGCACTTTTAACAATTGTAGTAAAATGCACAAAAATATATCACTTTAGCCATGGTAGGTGTGCAGCTCAGTATCACACTGTCATGCTGCCACCACCACATCCAGCTCCTTCCACCTTCCACAGCAGAAACTTCACACCTTGTGCAGCCAGTATTCCTGATCTGTTGACTTCATTGAATCAAGAAGCTCTTAGCAGGGTAGAAGAACTGCTCCTAGGCATGGTGGGTGGGTCATAGAGAAGTGACTGTGGGTACTTACATGGTCCTTGGCCACTTCCTCTCTGGTGCTGTTCCCCTACTCTTCAGGCCACCGTGAACCCAGCAGAGTTGGTCTGCCACATCCTTCCACCATGATGTTCCTGCCTTGGGGCAGCTTATCATGGACTGAGCCCCCTTAAACTGTGAGCCACATGAGTCTTTTCTTCCTTTGAGTTGTGGGTGTTGGGTGTTGTGTCTTAGTGATGAAATGCTAATACACCCAGCAAGCAACAGCTACCTGTTCCCGCTCCCTCGCTCCTCACAACCACCATTGTACTTTTTGTGTGCATGAGTTTGACATGCAACTTTTGAGGCCAACTTTTTTACAACTAATTTCTGGGAGGTCATAATGAGGGTAAAAATGTCTCACCATTCAGCAACGGTATTTGGGAGCTGGGTGTCTCCAGCATGCTGCAGCTACCATAAACTGGGATGTGGTCTGTCCATATGGTGTTCTGTGTTCATCTGAGTATTCTGGTATGGAGGCAAGAGCACTGGGTTTGGATTCAGAAGATCTGGGATTGAAAATGTTACCCTGGAGAACATGTGACCAAGGAGAAGCAGAATTCTCTATATATATTCAAAATGGGTTCTTATTTTAAAAATCTGAAAGTTCCATGTAAAAATTTAAATTTCTGGATTCTCTTGAAAATATAAAAAAATCCATCCAAGTTTTCAATTTTTAACTAGGGGGAAGAGCTTTGAAGGGACACTGTATTAAAAGGGAGCACTGTGTTCAGATAAATGTCCTTCAAAGTCCTGCATGTCAAAGGTGTGGTCCCAGTGGGAGGTGCTATCAGGAGGTGGAGGAACTTTTAGAGGTAGGGGTTGGTGGGAGGAGCCAGGTTACTAGAGGCGGAGCCCTGAAGGAACTTTGAAACCCAGTCCCTTCCTTAGCTTCTGACCACCCTGAGGGCAGCACTTCCCTCTGCCATGCTCTCCCTGTGATATGGTATGCAGGCCCAGACTAGGACAGGCCAGGGACCAAGAGGATACATAAGGAGCTGGGAAGTCCAAGCAGAGTGCTACCTCCTTAGTCATTAGGAAATGCACATGAAAGCCAAGATGCTTGTTGGAATGATCACATCAGTAAGACATGAGGACACAGAACCCCTGGACCTCCCACCTGGAGGTCAAACTTTCTGGGCTATTACCAAGCTAAAGATGCTCTCAGACTGCCGCAGTGCCTCCTCTCTGTGCAGGTACTCAGGGGAAGGGAAATCATGGTCCCAGTCATCTGAGAATCAAACTGGCATCCGTGCTCAAGCTTGACCGGCCAAGGACTCCCCTGACGAGCATCCCCTGGGTGCTGTCACAGAGCTAATTTGCAAATGATGCACACAGAGCAGCATTCCTGCAGCTGTGGCCAGGACTCGGAGGAACCATCAGGGTCATGAAAGACAAGGACAAGGAGACTCCATCAATGACACAGCAGGGATCCTGGATTTGACCCTGGATCGGAAGAGAGCTCTGTGGAAGAGGGGTGCAATACTGTCTACACTGTGCTGCTTTGACCACCGCGTGTGGTTACTGCACCCAATGTGGATGTGGAGTGAGTTGGGTATGGGGTGATTGGAATGCCCTGTGTGCCCTTCTGTGACAATAAATTATTGCATGGCAAACTAACTTTTTTAATGAAAAAATCATGTTGCAGTTACTGTTACAGCTGCGCAAAAGGGATGTTCACAATGTCATGCAACATATCAGGGGGAGATGGAGGCCTCACAGCCAGGCCTGGTGCACTGGGGCCTCGGATGTGACCCCACCGCATTGGGGGATTTGCACCAAGCTCACACTGACAACTGGCACAGTGAGAGTCTGAACATCGAGTGACGGAGGGAGCTAGGGAAAACCCAAGAGTGCAGCCATGTGGGTCTATGTGCACAGGTCCTGCCTGCCATCCTCACAGAGGCAGCATGGGTGGAGGGTGCAGGCTGCCAGGCCTCCTGGACCCCTGCCCAGTGTGTGGGTGGAGGACTCCATGGCTCCAGGTGTCCCTGGCGCAGGGAACACTTCCTGAGGCAGTGTGACTCATTGATGGTGCCCATGAGTGGACCTGTAGAGTGACATGGGCCTCCACAAGCTGGGAGGGATGGGCCATATTAGATGCCTGCACACAGGATGCTGGTGAGCATGACTCCTGGCCTGGAGGGCATTGCAGGCAGGCCATCTTGCTCTGTGACAGGAGAAGGATGACATGAATGTGGTGAGGGATGGCAGAGGAGCCATGTTGCTCTCTGACAAGAGAAAGAGGACATGAGTGTGGTGATGGATGGGTGAGAAACCATGTTGCTCTGTGACAGGAGAACATGAGTCTGGTGAGGGACAGGAGATATTCTAGGTGGATGAGTCTGAAAGGGGGACTCGGGAGCCTGAACAGGTGTCTCAGTTCCAGATCTTGGCAACAGACAAACCAGGTCCTGACAGACACGAAAAGCTGAGAAGGTGCAGGTGGAACATGTGGCAGAGGATGGGAGAGTGAATCTGGATGGTTGGCTGGGCCAGGTGCCTGGCGGCTTGGGATGAGGACATAATGTGTCCTGCTTCTTGCCCACACTGGAGAGTGAGGAAGGGCATGGGTGGGCAAGACAGGGCCTTAGAAAAGCATCTCGCCTCTGTGGAGCCACCATTGCCCTGGTTGAGCCTCATCTCCCTCTACTTCCCCCAAATGCAGTCTGCCTCCCAGTCCTCCTCCTTTTTTCTTGTTGCTTTAGTCAGTTTTCCACCCCTCTAATGAAACACCCGAGTCAGAAAACTTTCGAAGAAGAAAGGTTTATTTAGTCCATAGTTTTGGAGAGTCCAATTCCAAGATGAGGCTGGGGCCTCCTGTTGTTTGCCCCCTTGTTGAGGCAGCACACAGTAGTGTCTGGTGACACCTCAGGCCAGGAAACAGAGTGAAGGCCAGATGGGGTCACCCCAGTGTCTTAAATCTCTGTGAGCTCCACCTCCCAAAGCCTCCACTGCACTGTGCTGTCCTGGGGACGAAGCCCACGACATACCTGTCCATGTCCCCTTTGGTCCCCTCTGGCTGTGCGCAGTCCCCACTGCCTCCTGCACTCTCAGGCTGTGGTCTGGGGAGGACCTGGGGAGCCATGGTCACCAGAAGGAAGAACGATCTCAGGACCTGCAGTGTTCATGTGTCGAGAAATTAACTCAGTAAAAGGAAAAAGGCTCAGGAAGCAGGGGAAGGAGGTCTAACCAAATCCCCCACACTGGGAAAGACTGGGTTTCTTTTGGGTGGAAATGTGGTGCTCTGTGTAGATGCAGCTGGGCATTTATGCAGAGGTTCTGATTCTTTGAGGCAGATAAATGACCTTTTTGTGGCTTCGTGTCCTGTATCCTGCACCAGAAACCACCAGAGGTGAGTATGTGTGTGTGTGTGTGTGTGTGTGTGTGTGATTTCCAAAGAGGGCAAGAAAGGAACCTGTCCACACTTCAGAAAATCTCACATCTGCCTCCACAGCCCTGACTCATTGTAATCATTATTTTGCTCTGACCCATAGTTTTATCAACAAAGCATGAATCTCTAAACATGTTCTTTGCTCTTGCCTGATTTTTTTTTTTTTTTTTTGTCTTTTTCCTTTTTACCGGTACCAGAGATCGAACTCACGACTGCCTGCTTGCAAGGCAGGCACTTATGCCGCTGAGCTAAATCCCCAGTCCTCTTGCCTGATTTTGATCTTCCTAAAAATGGAGCTGTATATGAATACTATTTTGCACTTATTTTCCCCTTATTTTACATTTCACATTATTTTTTTGCAATTCATATTAGTGTGTTATGATTATAGTTCATTTATTTTTGTTTATCAAGGCTTAAGTAGTATGATTTCCTATCAATTTGATTACATTTCATGGATATTGGGGTCATTCCAGTTTTTGACTACTGTTTATATTATGTTGCAATTGCTTGATTAATAATAGGAATTGGCATCTTTCCAATGTCTATCAGTTCTTTGGGTTCACTTTTCTGATGTGAATATACAGGGATTGGGAAGTTCATTTTTCTGAGATTTTTTTGCCCTTGTTGCTGTTCGGGCATTTTTATGTAGTTAGTGCTCTGTTTGTTTTATGCACCCCAAATGTTTTCTCTCCCTCTAGCTTTTCCTTTTCAACTCTTTTTTCTTCTCCTTCACTTCCTCTCTCTTGTTATTCCTCCTCCTCCTCCTTTCTTCTTTGTGGTGCTGGGGATGGTTGAACCCAGGGCCTCATGCAGATTAAGCATACACTTTCCCATTGAGCTATGCGCTCAACTCCTAAAGGCTTATTCTTAATGTAGTCTAATTTGTAGGCTTTTTCCTTTACGGCTGGTATTTTTGTGCATGTAAAGGAATCTTTTTCTATTCTAATGTTAGAAAGGTGAGATCTCCTATAGTATCTTCTAAAATTTTGCCTTTCTGTTTTTCACCTTGTGTTTCACTGATAAGATACCTGGGCCCTTGTATATGGCTTGAGGTAGGGATCTCATCTTGATATTTTTCATCTGGATACTGTGATGTTATAGTCATGCATACTGGAAAGGCAGTTCTTTCTCAATGGTCCTTCAATTTTTTTCTTTGTCATAAATCAAATGTTCATATCTTCCAGGGTCTGAGGCGCTAGTGCTTGAGTAATAGCCTGCTGCTCTAATTAATGTATTACGTTACCTGTTGTCAGTGGGTAAAGTAAATTCACTCTCTTCTTTCTTCTTCAGAAGTATTATCACTACACTTGGTCCTTTCCATTTCTCTATGAATCTGCTTATAGGGTTTTAATTGGGAATGAAATTAATTTATACACCAGTTTAATGTAGGATTGGTATTTTTATGATTTTGAGTCTTTCAGCTCATGATTATGTTCCTCATTTATTTAAGTCTCCTTTAATCAAAATCTACCGTTTGAAATCTTTTGTTAGATTTATTCCCAGGTACTTGATATTCTTTTAAATGTTAATAAAAGAGATATTTTAACTTTTAACTTCATGGTTGAGATTTTTGTTGCTAACATAGAGAGATGTAATTGATTTCTCCATATTGATTCTGTAATTTCTAAGCTTGTGGAACTCTGGTACAACTTCTGATATCTCAAGGGTTCTTTCAGTTTTCTTGTGTACAATCACATTATCTGTATCTCTTGTGTACAATCACATTATCACATTATTGTTTGGTTGCTTTTGAAATAAATGAGACAAAAAGCTCAAAATAAAAAATCTATAAAAGAACACAGGGAGGTAGACCTTCTACAGATGTGTGAAGAGATGGGGGACAGGGGAAGGAGGAAGGGGATGAGAAGAGGATTAAGGTGAATTATATTTCTGCACCAGCTGCCCACAGTGAGTGCAACCACGATGCCCTGCAGATTTGTACAACAACAACAAAAAATTGAACACAATCTTCTTAAGACCTATAGTAGTCACATGCCACATAGCATTTCAGCCAAGGGCGGATGGAATATACGATGTGGGACCTAAAATGATGTTGCCTGGTGACATCAGAGCCCTTGGTTTGTATAAGCTCACTCTGAGGTGGTTGCGTGATGGCACCATCTAAGGACATGTTTCTTGGAACACATTCACCTCCTCAGATGACACCTAAATGTGTGTAGTGGAAGGAAGTGGTTATTGTGGGCACATTTGTCTCCATCCTGATTGCCGAGGGGAAGCCCTGTGTGTATTTCAGTATTAATTTTGATATTTGCTGCAGGTTTAGTGTAGGTGGCATTTTCCACACTAACTGAGCTCTTAATCCCCTCCCCAGTTCCTTGCTCGTTGCCCTTGGATTCCTGGGCTCACAGGACGCTCTTGCCTCAGCTTTCACTGTAGTTGGGACAGAGTTGGGCTCCTCTGTGCCTGGCTGATAAGTCCCTTTCTTTTTCTAGTTAGCTGATCATGTCTGTTTCAAGTCAAAAGTAAGTGTTATGCTTTATCAATTGCTTTTCAGCATTTATAAAAGAATCACATTTATTTTTGCTTTATACTCTTAATGTGATAAATTACATCAATTGACTTCCTAACATTAAAACAGCTTTGCATACTTGAGATAAGCTAAATTTAGTAATGAGGTGTCTTCTTGCTTTATACCACTGGATCCAGATTGGTTTTTTTTTTTTGTTGTTGTTTGTTTGTTTTTTTGTTTAGGATTTTTGCATTTACCTGCATACATAGTAGTCATCTGCAATTTTCCTTCTTTCTACTATGAATTTGAGTGTCAAGTCTGTGCTGGCCTCACAAGATGAGTTAAAGAACATACTTTGCTCCATTTTCCAAAAGACATCCTAAAACATTCACATTATTTCTTTACTTAACTCTTTTGTGAAATTTATACATTTGTAACCTCATTACATAAAAGGATAACTCTGGAATTACATTAAAATATTGATGGATGTACAAAGTTTCAATTTTTCAAAGTTGTAAAAGTGTCACATTACACTTACAAACCACAACTTTAGCAATTATGAAACTTACACATGTGAAAATTGCATAGATACATTTTAACAAAAATCACATAAATACAAGATTACAAAAATTCCCCAAAACAATTGTTGCAGTTGGGCTGTCTCTGTGGATGTCCCCATGTTCTGTGCCGTCGCCTGTTACGAGTTTAACAGTCCCTCCACCTCCCGAAGGCATCAGGAGTTCACCAAGGCACACCTGCATGTGCACCAGCAGCCTAGAGCTGATGCGAGGTCAGCATTTGGTACATGTGTTTGTGACACCATTGTCCATGTCTGCAGGTACCAGGCATCTGCTGAGGCCCGGCCCCATGTGGGCATTGGGGGCACAACAGGAAGCAAAACTGCACATGGCCTCTCATATGCTGGGCTCAGAGGCTGTCCCAGCAGGTTGATGTCTCCATGGAAACATAGCTGAGAAATCTTTCGTGCCACCGCTGTGCTCCCCTTCTGCGCTGGACCGGAAGGAGTAGAAAGAAATAGCTACTTCTGCTGGGGGCTGCCAGAGTCCCATAAGCAGCGGCAGAGGAAAGGGTCGTTTCTTTAGGAAGTGGGGTGCAGACCCCTGGCTTTTCCTGAGCCAGCTGCCCTGGATGCATTTCTTGACAAGGGCTCCTGGCTTCCATCACATTTGTCTTTCACAAAATCTTCTCCAGAATCCTAGCTTCTCTCTGCTTTTGGAAGCTCAGAGGCCACAGAAGGCAGGATAGGCAGAACACGGCCAGCTAAAAGTGGAACCAGGGCCTGAGGTCTAACCGCCCCCCACCAGGACACAGCTCTCTCTTGCATCTGAGTGACACTCAGGGGTCCATGGCACCTCTTGGAAATCGTGGCACCCTGCCTTGTTTCCCAGCAGATATGACTTTGATTCCCCAGTATGGGTTTCCTGGACCATGTAACACGGCCACAGGATGACGCTTACCTCCTGGGTCTGCTGAGGAATAGGAGCATAGATGGGACTTGGCTTATTTAGTTGATGTGTTGCCTGGTTGGATGGCTCAAGTGCATTCTTATGTGGATACAGACTTGTGGCTCTGTGAATGAGGAGTTGAAGACACAGCTCCAGACAGACAAGATACACAGCACAGATAAGCATGCCACACATGGGCATTCACTCAATATTTCAACAGTAATGACTGCTCACTATGTGCTCTGTATATTTATGTGAGTTCATTGTTAGTCTTATTTACAGAATAAAAAGAGGATGCTAAACTTTGCTTTACATGGGAAGTGTTGGAAAAGTAATTTTAAAAATGAACTATGTTCGTGCCCACCCAAGGACGATTAAAAACAAAAAAGAACTATGATGGAGCCACAGGACTTTGGAAGAGAAAGCAGGATGGATGTTTGTACATTACCTGCTAGTAACTAAGCTGGGTATGGACTGGCCCTGGGATGGGGACAAGGCATCTCTGGGCCCCAGGGGAAGCACTGGCATCCTGCCTGCTTCCCGCCAAGCCTGCCATTGTGGGGGTGTCAGATGCCAGTGGGCAGAATCGATGCGGAGGAAGTGGGCATCACTAAAGGATGAATGCCCACCAATGCAGTGCCAAAGGGTGGGTGAGGGAAGCAGGCAGAGGAGGGGTGAACTCCACCATCTGGATGCCCAGGGTCTTGGCCAAGTTCAGAGCCACTGCACGTGTGGCGCTGGAGGCTGGAGGAGGCTGGGTGGGCTTCCACTGCAGAATGCCTCTCCACGTTAAAGCAGTGCGCCTCTCCCCAGTGCGGATCCATTTGGAGCCTCTTGAGAGTTTTTAGGTCCAGTTCTTAAAAAAACCTCACTTGTGTGAATAAAAACAGTGGGCAAAGAGCAAATCAGCAACTGGGAGACTTCTCGGGTGAGTTAAGACTGGGACACTGGCCTGCTGTTCAGAAGAGGCTCGCAGGCTGCAGCCTGTGGGAGTGGGGAAGCCTGTGCAGAGGCTCAGTGGGTGGTGCGGGTGTTCTGGGCCCGGTGGGTGTCATGTCCAACAGTGATGCCCAGCATGTGTGTCTCCAAAGAGCTGCAAGAGAGGGTCACCATGCCCTGCTACCAAGGAGTGGTGAATGCTGAGGTGACCGAGCCAGCTCCCCTATGCTGATCATCCCCGACTTCCATGAGTACAGTCCTCTCACTGTGCCTCATTAACACACGCCCTTGTGAGTGTCAGTGCAAGGTACACACTGCTGGTCCGTGGGACAAATAGGGGAGTCCCTGTCTGCTCAGACCCCACCTCCAAGGTGGGACTGCTGGTCTGAGGGTTTCTGTCTGATCATGCAGCTGAGGTGGAACACCGACTCAGGAAATGCAGGACCAGGGGACAGAAGGACAGTGCTGCCCTCAGCCGTGGCCCCAGGAGGGAACTGCTGGGGCCAGAGAGGGAACGGATGATTCTCTCAGGACTCGTTACAGGGAAACCCAGGATCCCGCAGAATGAATCAGCGCTGGAGAGAAGCGTAGAACAGGAGCAGCTGCACAACCACGAGGGCCTGTTTTGTTTTGAAGACAATGTCTAACGTTTGCATTTAGGTGGCCACACTGGCTAAGCCATTTCTCCCAGCCCTTGCTCCGGTCAATTCTGTCTAAGGAGCTGAATTTAAGTGGAATGAAAGACATGTCAGGGAGGCACAAAGCTGCTGGCCTCAGCCTCAGATGGGTAGGATCACAATTGGCTCTGAACTCATCGCAAGGTGTCACTGGAGTCACTCATCTGTCCCCAGAGCCTGGCTCTGTCAGAATCCGCTGGGAGCTGTAAGGACACAGCCACTGCTGAGGACTTGGACATGTCCCTATAAGGTCCCACAGGGCTCATAGGCGTCTGTGTTCTCACAGCCTCTCGGGAGGCTCAGTGTGAGGCCTAGTAAAGCACTGCTGCTCCAAAAGATGTTTGGAATGACAGCCACCAAAGTGCTCAGTCATCCCTTTCACTTCTTTTTTGAGAAGGGTCCCATGGTGTTGCCCAGGTTGGTCTTGAACTCCTGGGCTCAAGTGATCGTCCTGCCTCCACTTCTCCAATAGCACAGCCAGTGAGCACCACTGTGCCTGGGTCTGAATCTCTTCCTCATGTGCCTCCTCCACAAATGTTTTGTTGTAATTTCTTTTCCATCTTGAGATGAAATTCATAGAGGGCATGAGTTACTCTGTATCCTTTCTGGAAACATAGTAGTATTAAATGAAGGGACTTCCTTCTCCCTCAGACCCAGGGATCCCAGGCTCCAGACCCCCAGAGGGAGGGACCTGGGAACAAGATGCCACCAGCTGAGAGGTTGCAATTCCCAGGGTCCCAGACAGTGAGATGTTGGGTCAGCCTGCATCCTGCAGCACTGGTCCTGGGATGGCCCCAGAGACTGCACAGGAGGCCGCCGTCAGGCTGTGTCTGGGTCATTGAGGGTGCTGGTCTCTTGGACCCCAGGTACTAGGTCTTGCTCTGCTGTCAGTGAGTCACTAGGGGAGCTCCACAGCTGCATCCTGCAGACCTGGGTGGCAACATGGGAACGGGGACGCAGAATCCTGGAGCCCAGAACAGCCCAAGGGCCGGCAGGTGGCAGGTGAGGTGGCCTAGGCTGCCCCCTGGGGTCACTCGGGCTGTGGTCCCCTGCATGGCGGAGGAGGACCCCGGCCGAGGCCTGCAATCTCCGGCGCCCTCTAGTGGCCAGCGGTGTCAGGCCAGGCGCCGACATGAGTGTGGGTGCATGCATCTCTCTCTCTCTCTCTCTCTCTCTCTCTCTCTCTCTCTCTCTCTCTCTCTCTGTGTGTGTGTGTTAGGACGGTCTCCAAGACACTGGGGGACATCAGACTGCATGGTTTCCCCTGTATGAGAAGCCCAAACTATAAATAATCTAAAATTCAAGCTAAAGGAGAGATGAGAAGAAATAGGCGTGGTGGAGAAGGGAAGTGAGCAGAGATGGCTCCGTAGCAATTCCCCACGATGGATTTAATGATTGTGTCATAGAAACCTGCATGAATAAGGTTTTTGTCCACACAGAAAGTTTGTAGGGTAAAAGTCTCAACTCTCAAGGCTCTTGTGTTTCTTTCTTTCCTCCCTGTCCTGCTGCCCCCGGATGAGGTCTCCACATTTTCCTAAGTGTTTCAGTGACACAGGTGTGTGGGTACAGATGCATTTCTGCTTGTGCATGTGGACTTGCAGACAGAAGCCTGTGTTACGTGTGCATGTATGATAGTATGTCTTGTACGTATCCATAGAAGTCAGAATTTTACATGTAAGCATGTATACATTTTATATCTACAAATGTAAAAGCTGCTTTAAAACTTTAAATATACTGTATACAATAAGAAAATATTAGACTAATATGTTTAAATAAACATGATATAAAGCTTGTATTGGTGATATACTTCTGCATATCATCAAAAGTCTGAAAATGTGGAAAGTTTCTACAGGTAATCAGGACCCAGCTGTTTTGCTGCTGCAGTGCGGTGCATGGGGACTGTAACCTGATGCCTGAGTTAATCTCCTGACATGGCACATTTGGGTACCCTTCATGGACTTCTGGGAGACCCTTGCTGTGGCTGCCCCAGGGTGATGTCTGCTGAACAATGGTGCCCACCAGTTTTGGTTACTTTTCTCTCATTGCTGAGACAAAGCACCTGACACCCAAAATTAAGGAAGGAAAGGTTTATTTAGCTCACAGTTTGGGGACATTTGAGTCTGTAATCAGCTGGCTCCAAAACAGGGTGGCACATGGAAGAGGGAAACAGTTCATGGCATTGGAACACAGCAAAGCAATGAGAGACCAAGGGGAGGAACATGGAGAGAAGACTCTGTCCCTTATATTGTCTGTAGGTCACACCTACTTAGGTGTAGCACTCACATCCATAATCCTAGCACTGGACCATGAACTAATCACAAACTCTAGAAGCCTGTCTCCCGACCACATGAGGCTTTGGGGGACATCCAGACACAAACCATAACACTACCACACCCAACCCTCCTGACTTGCATCATACTGAAACCACATCTGAGACAGGAAAGCATGTCCAATCAGAAAGCGTCAGAACATGGGGCATTTTATAAACTTGAGGTAGATAGGAAAGGCTACAGATGAATGAGGGGTGGGGTTTCTGTCTTTATTTTTATTTTGAAATAGAGAAACTGTGTGCTCTGATCTAAAACTCAAGGACAACGAGAGGACATGATAACCCCTCTTTCCTCCTGTCTTCAGCCACATGGTTTGTGCTTTTCTGGGAGGAAGTGTCATCAGCATCCTCCTGCAGGCCACTGTGTGTGAACGAACAAACAAAACCTTCTTGCACACACAGCATCCCAGTCTAAAGCTGGTGCCAACTGTGTCCTGTCGCACTGTCTGTGTTTCCCTGCTGTGGAACCGAGGGGAGGCTGGCTCTGTGGTGGGCACTCTGTTGCCCATGGCCTTGCCGTGCACTCTCAGCCGCTGTTGGTGCACACAGGAGAGAGGGTTAACATCCTCCTTAGCACAGCGATTGGTGGAAAGAACAGGTGCATGTGTAACATGCTTGTGCAGAGCCCCTGTGTGTGAGCCCTTGGGAGTCTCAAGAGCTACAGGATTTTCCCATAGCCTAAGTGAACATCTGCACTTCTGCATGTCCTGGAGGACATTTGTCTAGCACGAGGATGGTTGAGCCGATTCTCCAGCATGGCAGAGGGTCCTGGCTTCTCACCCTGTGCAAAGAGGATGGTTATATGCTGGTCCCAGCCCCGAGAGCGCCTTCCTCCCTCTGTACTGACTCCGAGGGCTCCCGTGCCTTAGATTTTCAGAAGAAAATCATGTTTTCTCTTCCACTGCCTTCCTTGCTGTCCTCTTTCCAGCACCACCTAAAGTGCCACCAGCTGTGTTCAGGTCTCTTCCCTCTCCTCTCCATTTCCTGTCATGTGCTCTCCTTTCTGGCTGCAAGCCAGTCACAGGGAGCTGGAGAGTTTACGTGGTTGGGGACAGATGTAGGAAAGTGGGGTGTTGGTCAGTGGCAGCTGGGATAGATGTAGGGTGCCTGGTGACATGCTTCTTCCTCCCTGGCCACTTCCAGTCTGTGCCACGTGATGCTCTTGTGTCCCTGGGTGTGATTTCTTCATCTGGGAGCTCTGCACTCACCTGCTTTTGCTGGTATCATGCCCTCCTTCCCAGTCCCCTCCACACGTCCAGTGTGGACCATGCCTGCTCCCCCAACAGGTCTGTCCTCAGCCCTGAAACTTCTGCACATACCTTGTACCTGTGTGTGGCACCTGTCACCATCTCCTGTGGAATCTGGCTCTTTGCCCTCTTCTTTCTTGTAGCCATGGAGGTGGTAGCATCTCTGTGCAAGTTGCCTGTGTGACTTGGGGGTCAGCACAGTGCCTCATGCCCAGCAAATGTCTGCTGCTGCCGATGACCATGCAAGGACCCTTTCCCAGCCCCCTGCTTAGCTTGACAGTGGAATCATCAATCACAGTGCATCTTAGATGATGAAGAAAATTAACATGGAATCAGATTTCTGTAATAGACCAGCCTGGGCATTTTCCTTAGAATGACTACCTTGAGTAGGTTGAGTATCTTTAGTCTGAAAACTCACAATTAAAAATGCTCCAAAATTCCAACCTTTTGGAGCACTGACATGAGACTGCAAGTGGAAAATTCCACACTCGACTTCAGTGCTGGCACACTGAGAATACTGCATAAATCACCCTTGAGCTGTGTCCTCAGGTGTCAGTGAAACATAGGTGAACTTTGTGGTTTGACTTGGGTCCCATCACTAAGCTGTGTCATTATGTAGATGTAAATATTCCAAAATCTGACAAGTGCCCACATCCAAGTCCTTCTGGCTGTGAGCATTTCTATCTGGACTTCTAGCATTTTGAACCCTAACTTCTTCTACTGCCCAAGGAATAGAGACCTGCCACCTTGGCAGGGAAGTAAAGAAACAGAACTGAAGGCTGGTTTGGCCTCAACCCTCCACTGATGATTAATACCCTGGAAGCTCAGGCATCTCCTACCTTCCTGGTACGGAGAGGGATGAGTCAGGGCTGAGGTGACTGCCTCACCCCTGCTCCCAATGGCCCCGATGACATCTGTTCTAGATTTGTCTCTGTATACCCACACATCTTTACATAGTTTCTCGGCTTGTGAGTTTCTTGCTGGTGTGATGATCACCGATCGAAAATCTCCCTGGGGGCCCATTCAGACAGCTTGAAAACTCCCTAAAACTACTCCCAACTCCCCCAGCATGGCTTGGTCACTCTCATCACAGAAGCCCCAGGAGGACTGGAATCAGGCCTGGGGGCACAGAGGGACCCCCGCTCTGACCTGGTGCTGTCAGAAGGCCACGGCCTCTTAGCTCACATGGCGCTGCAGGGGTCGACTACACAAGTTGGCTGGAAGGGCTGTTAGCAGTGGCTTGTTCCTGTGCTGGCTGCTTCTGTGTCCCCTTCTGATGTGAGCTCGTCACTCCCCATCAGAGAATAGCATCTTGCTCCTCTCCCTTGGAATCTGGTGCTACAGTTGGGTCCACAGACCCCAGAGGTCCACGAGGAAGGCTGGTCCCCACCTGTGGCATTACTGGAGGGTCCGGGAGGCAGGGAGGAAGTTGGGTCACTGGGCAGCATGGCCTGGGAGGGAACACTGGACTTGACTCCTTCTCTGTCTCCATCCACCCCAAGGGGAGCAGCTTCCTCCATGTGTACCCCTGCCACAGTGTGCCAGATCCATGCGACCACAGACCATGGGCTGAGCCCTCTGTACCACAGCCTGGAACCTCCTTTCCCTCCTTTCAGTTCACTTTGCTCAGACATCAGTATAGTGACAGAGCAAATGCCTGCTGCTGCTGCTGACCTGTGGTGGTGGTAACTGGTCTGTCAGCCCCAGAAGGCAGAGTGCTGGGCTGTGCCCTCTGGTGCTGAGGAGAAGTTTCTGGCTCTGGGATGGTGAATCTAAGGGGTGCCTGGGCCTTGGACCATGGAGAAGTGAGTGGGTGTGAGCCCGGTGTTCTGGAAGGGTTTCCTGAGGCAGGGTGGGGGAGATCTGAACACAGCAGGTCCACCCCATCAGCTGGCCCAGGAGAGAAATCAGAGGCCAGGTGACACAGTCTTCTTGGTGGACATTGGAACTCCAGGCATCTGGCTCCTATAGTCCAGGCCTGCAGTGTAGTGCTGGGCCTTGATCTTGGCCACACTGGCCTAATCCTAGGTCTCTAGCTTATAGGCGGCCGTGAGACATGGATGTCACAGCACTGCAATCACATGAGCCAATCCCCAGGAAGTCCCTTTGAGGTGTCTCTGCAGACACCAGCTCTACAGGCATCTCCTGTATTTCCTGGGTTCTCCTCATCCTGCAGTGGCAAACAGAAACACTGAAACAACACCCAGAACTTGGAGGCAGATTTATTTACATCAGCAGGCACTGATGATGGGGATCATTCCCAGAATATCAGGCCCTGATCTCTGGTGGTCTAGGGCTTATATGGGGTAAACAAGCAGGAAGTACAGAGGCAGAATGGCTTGTCCATTGGGGATTGGTTTATACAACGTGCATCACAGTGACAGCTGCTTCTAGGAGACAGGAGCAATCAGACCTGCAACAGGAGCTATCACCTGGGCAACTAACACACTGAAGTATACTGTGGCGGGGGTGGGGGGCATTTTCTGTTATACTCCTTTTAGGCTCCTGCTCTGAGTTGTCCCCCAAGATGCCACCTGTGCAGAGAAGGAGCCTCCCATGACCTTGTTCCCTGTGGGGCTCCCAATATCCCAGGCTTTGTCACCTTGTCTGAAGTTTGTACCTGCAGACTGACATCAAGATCGCATGAGATGCTGCCTGTTTGTCTCTGAGTTTGGGATGGCCCAATCTGCAGGGGTATTAAATTGGATTGAGCCTAAAACAAAACATGGAGAGGTAAAAAGGAAATTGTATGGACTATGGTGCCCACAACAGGCATGGCTGAGCCAAAGGCAGAATCGCCCTTCATGTTTTAGCTGGAGTTCATTGTGGGCTGGGTTGGGAGAAGCCTCCAAGTGCCGGTCTAACAGTGCTAGTGCTATGAACTGCTCTCTGTGCAGGGCTGCTGGGGAGGCACTGGGGAGCCCGAGAGCTGGGTTAGAGCAGGTGGTGGGCAGGGTGAGTGAGGGTGCTGGCGAGGTCTGCATCTCCCTGTTGGGTGACCTGGGTCTCCTGCTGCTGCCTGGAAACCAGTGGAATCAGCAGTGTGCTCTGAGCATTGGAGTGGACACGGCATGGTGCTGACCCAAGGGGAATGATTTCTGCTCATTGTCCCTCAATCTGGTGGCATCATACAGAGACTGTCCCACCCCCAGGGCTCTGTGCTATGTGAGCTATGTCTTCCCTCTCTCTAGCTGTACAGGGCTCAGCCTGGGCAACTGTGTGCTCAGCCCTGGGAAAATTGACTTGTCCAAAGAAGAATATTTGCTCCAGAGATCTGGAAAGGCAGCATTTTATTTAAAAAGAGAACTGGAAAACACTGAAGAAATGCGTGGCCGGCAGCCTTCCAGTCTCGTTGGGGTGGAGCAGTCCTAGGAGGTCCCCAAAACCCACCCAGCACTCAAGGGGAGATGGGGTTGGGTTCCTGCACCTCATACATCTGTCACATTGTTACTACAGACACCTGAGTACTGGGCACCTCTTGGGTGGGAGCCTGGGAAGTGTACCAGGGCCCAGGTGCTCTCTGGGAAGCTGCCACCACCTCCTGCGTTCAGAGATGTGCTGCTGGGATGTCAGCCTCCCAGAGAAATGCAAAATCTCCCTCTGTTTTGTCAGAGTTGCTGATTTTTAAAGAGACAGCTGGAAAGGCAGTGTATCTGAAACACAAGATCTGAAAATACAGGTGGCCAGCTGGAGGAAACAGTCCTGGCCACTATGCCAGCTGATGACATGGAGAGCATCCAGACATGTGTGGGACGCATCCTGCATGTGGCTGTCACCATGGAGTGGCTCGCAGGCTCTGCCACTCTGTGTCCCTGAACACTTTCTGCCAAGCAGTTCTGCCCCGGGAAAGATGGGGAGGGGGTGCAGGGGAGCCTTGTCAGTACTGAGGGTGGACAGAGCTGCAATAGTTGAACCCCTGTCCTTTGAGGGCTTTTCTGGGGGTCTACAGACTCTGGTTTCACTGGGTGACACCCAGGCTACATAGCTGACCCATAGCCACCAGAGCTGGCAGTGCCTGTAATGAGGCACCGGACTTCCACAGGGTGGCTGCGGACTACGAGCGCTTTCAAGTGTGCCTAGAATTCTTCCAATAAGTGTGTTTGTTTTTCATCTTGTGCTTCTTGGGTATGGAAGCTCTCTGTGAGGTTATGTTCGTGCAAACAAAAGCCTTTTTTCCTTTTCCTAATAAAAGCTGGGTAATGAAAGATGAGGATAAGGTCGCACCATGGCTACAGGGCTGTCAATGAGCCTTTGAGAGTGTCTTTTTCTGTTGGAATCGGTTAATGAATTGAGTTTTCCATGGAGCTGTGGAAGGTGGATTTTCAGATGAGGGAGCAGAAAATCAGAGGCTCTTCCCCGCTCGTGTCCAAGGGTGTTGTTTGGTCTCTGTCTACACCCATGTGGCAGTTCAGGACCCCTCTTGCTAATTACCACAGGTGGATCTTTGACCCCAAGGGGAAAGCAAAGCCCAGGGTCTCTTCTCCTGGGACCTCTTGGAAAGGATGAGCCTCTGCTCCGGGATAATGATTTGCAGTGGGCTTTTATGTGGCCGAGCAATGCAACCTAGGGCATCGGGGACACCAGAAAGGACACCTTTTATCCAGCCTGAGATGTGAGCAGAGAGCAAAGGAGATTTCGAAAGATCATGCCGAGGCTTTTAGCATCCTGGAGAGGTTCTGATGGGAGTCCGCAGAACCATGCAGAATTACACTCGAGCTTGCTGTTTGGGAAAAGAACTGTGTGTTTCACTTCTGGGGGCCAGATGTGGGCCTTACTCCTAATTTAACCCTAGCAGTGAGCTGGAGTCAGGTGAGATTCTGGCCTCTCACAGGGGAGGGGACTGAGGCCACTGAGTCTGTCAACGGCTCTGTTGGGAATAGAGCCCAGGTCTGTGGACCCCAAGGCATGGGCTCCACCAGGCTTAGTGAACACAGAGCAGACAGTGAGTGCCCTCCATCCTCCCTCACTGGCACGAGGAGATGGAGCTTGGAGCTGGTGGAACAGTGCTGGCCTTGCTCTGGCTTCAGTCACTAGCACAAGAAAACAAAAACTGCCCAACACTTAAGGAAGACTGAGGCAGGAGGTTCTCAAATGCAAGGACTCCCTTTGCAACTTAGTGAGGCTCTGTCTTCAAATAAAAAATAAGAAAAGGGCTGGGAGTGTAGCTCAGTGGTAGTTTGATCTCCTAGCACTGCAAAGCCAGCCAATCAACCAGCTAACCAAAGGGCATTAGCCTGTGCAGTCACAGATTTCTATTTGCCTTATAGAGTTCCCATCCATCATGGGGATTACTGCACATTCGGAGAAAGGAAAAGCAGTTGTGAGTGTGGGCCCTGAAGCTCCTGTAGACCCACTGTGGGGTGCTCTTGGTCCTCCCCTCTGCTCTAGAAGCACCTCACCTCCTGTCTCAGCCTCACCCTGGCCACTCCACCCTTCCTCCTTCTCCGCCTCCTCAGGAGGTGACTGCATCTTCTTCCTCTGATCTCTGACCAGTCCTCCCCACCAATGCAGAGTCTACCGAGAATCTGAGGCCACCCCAGCAGCTTTTTGAGACCCCATCTCACAAACATCAGAAGGGCTGGGGGAGAGAGCTCTGGGCTGTGCTCTAGAAGGACACCCTGGCATTGCCAAGTGAGCAGCCATGTTTCCTCCGGCCCTCCATAAACATCACAGCGTCCATGGCGTTGACTGCATTTTAACATTTGCTTCCATCACTGCCTCAGGTGAAGAGTTGCTTACAGTGAAATGCACTCAGCTGCTCTCAAGTCTTTGTCACACAATTCCCGCTGCACTGGCCAACCCTGGGCTCCCTTCCTGCTCTGCTCCTCCTCTGGGCCCAGCATAGGCAGCCTTGCATTAGCCTGGGGTCAGCTTGTTCTGTCCATACCAGAACAAATCCCCATCAGGGATTTTCCAGCCTCAACATCCTCCTCTCTCTGTGTGGCTGGGGTCGGCTCTGCAGGCCTGGGTTCTCTGCTCCACCACCCAGCCTGAAACAGGAGGGGTGGGCGGTGCAGGTTGCTTGCAGGGGCACTGGCCCTGGTGCTGTGTGTGTGTGGGTGGGTGGTCACTGGTCCTGTGTCCAGAGTGGCCCACAGCTTGGAGGAACCATGTCTCTGCCGACTTGGCATGATGCTGCTGACCAGCACTTGTCCTCCTCGCTGTGGAAACCACAGAAGCTGCGGAAACCACAGAAGCTGCTTTGCAGGAGAGGTTAATTAATGCAATTAGCAGAGATGCCTTAATTGCAGATGTTTAGTGTGTCACTTTACTATTATCACTGCTGCTATTGTTTTGTGTGCAACTCTCTGCACACTTAGATATCTTGTTACTAAAGCAAATAAAACCATAATTAGCCCAATTCAAACAGCCACAGCTGCTTGGAGCTGGAAACCACAGTTCCACAGCAAGAGGCCTTCCCCTCCAACCCCAGGCAGATTAGCTGTGGTCAGAGCTATGTGGCGGCTTAGTAGAGTGCTTACCTGTTCTGGTCTGGTCCCTGAAGGAGCTTGAGGGAGCCAGGGTCTCTTTCACCCTGGAGCAAATCTAGGATGAGGCCTCAGCTTGAAGAAGCATAGAGAACTATTGTTCAGGATCTTTAGTTGGAACTGGGGAACAACCCAGAGGCTGGAGTTAAAGGAAGAGAACAAAGCAGTTTACCACACTCGGTTGCTGGCACGGTGGTCAGGACTGTTTCTTCCAGCTGACCACTTGTATTTTCAGATCTTGTGTTTCAGATACACTGCCTTTCTAGCTGTCTCTTAAAAAATCAGTAACTCTGACAAAACAGAGGGAGATTTTGCATTTCTCTGGGAGGCTGGCTTCAGAGGATTCGAAGGAGGGAACCGCAGGGCAGCTCAGCATTTGAAGGCACACAGTCAAGCAAGCAGATAGTCTGGGCCTCACCGTGGACCCGGCCTCGACCAAAGTGTCTTCAGCCAAAGTTACCAGTAGCCAGTGTTTGTCTGGGAAGCAGGGCACATCGATATGCTAATGATGGCCTCTTTAAGTGAAATTAATGCCCAGATTGTGTGCGGAGAGCAGCCCTTCATTATTCCCTGTGATATGAAGATGTGTTGGAGATTCTTCCCGGCCTCTGGGTGACACTCTTCATACAAAATTTATCTCTTTTATGGGTTTGAAGCTCTTTCAGATACATATCAAAGACCTTTCCATGCCTCAACCATGCATAATATATTCTGCAGCAGCTTATAATAATTCATCTTCTTCCTTGGGCCTGGAGCACACACAGCTATGGCCAGCCCTGGGGCTGTGAGGCTACCTTTGCCTTTGCACTGTTTCGGCAAGGAGCTGGGCCCATCCACATGTGGTCAGACTCCAAGACACCCTGCAGACCGGTCACAGAGAGAGGAGCCGCTGGCATCTCTGCTCGGGGCAGGAAACTTGCCTTCCTCTCACTTTCTGCTTCAGGAGACAGTGGTGGCTCAGGAGCTTGGCAGAGTCTGCTCCCAGAGCACACAGTGGGGGACAATGTTGTTGGTTTGTCAGAGGCAAACAAGAAGGGAGGGCTCCATTATCTTTCATGCAGGAGAGGAGAGTAAAGAACATTGGACCAGGGGGAAGACTGCAAGATGGTGCTCTCTGGGATGGGACTTTACTTGAGCTGGTTGGTGGCTTTGAGGTGCTGCTGTCTCCAGCAGTGTGTCCAAGGCTCACGAGTGACTGGGGCTGTATGTGAGAAGCTTTTGCAGAAGTAGCAGGATCTTGCCCTCCATGGGGTTGGTTGAGAGGCTGATGCATGGCCATGGAGGACGTGGCCAGGTGCAGCCCCACCTGGGTCTGCCGGCTGCTTGTTTTGGGAAACAGAGCCCAAGTGTGTGGCTGTGCACACAGGCATGGCACCTCCCAGGCTGAAGCAGTGGGCAGCCCAGGGCTCAGCCTCTCAAGGCAAGCGGCTGGGCAGGGGCAGAGGCTACAGTATTTGCTTCCATTTCAGCGATTCTCGTTGCCTCCTTTTAGTTTTGTGGTGGCTGGAGACTTCCTGGGGGAGATGTTGCAGAGTTTCTAGAGAATAAAGAATAGGATTAACAGACAGGGACTTCACTTAACTCCAACCTATATCCCTGCTGCTAATTTCAGATCACCTATTTAACAGAGAATGTGCTATACACATCAAATCACAGTAGATCACTGTCAACTACTGGACAGCTACTCCTCAACTGTGCATGCACTTTTAATTAGCTTTATTGAGATTCAATTCATAGGTCATATAATTTGTGGACATGGGTGTATAGTTTGATGAATCAGGAAATGTACAGACTCACATCGTGATCCAGGCATGGGACCTGTGTGTCCTCCCAACGCCCTGAAGCTGCTTTGGACCCAGCCCCTCCCGCGACTCCGGTTCCTGGTAGCTCTGCTTCCTGTGGCTGCCTTTCCTTTTCTTTCTAGAACTGCATGCCTGAATGGACCACCTTGCTTTTAGGTTTAATTTCATTCCTGTGTGTGATCATATGTAGGTTTCAGCCACTTCCCTCCTCTGCCTATTTGTGTTCTGATGATCCTTTCATTTGGGAAGGTCTGGCTTCACCTCATCTTACTGGCCACTAGTAGCCTGACGTGGCACAAATGTGTGACCTCCAGGTCACAGTGTGTGATGGTTACAAACCCTGCACCCAGAGCCAATCTGGCAGGGTCCAAGTTGTGGTCACCACAGAATGTGCACGTGACCTCAGGCACTCTGCACAGCCTCCTGCACTCTGATTTTCTGTTTGTGCCCCAGTTTTTCTGACTGTGAAAACATGACTGTGCTATGGTCATCCTTTTCCAGGGTGTTACCAAGATGTGCTTTGCAGTAGTTTCACGGTGCGAGGAAGCTGCCTGGATCCCGCCAAAACATTGCTTCTGCCCTTCTGCAGTTCTCTCCAGCAGCTGCAGGGTTAGACGCTGATGGGGTTGATACCTAGTTTAAAATATCCCAAGCTTGAGAAATTGTATTTTACATGGTTTCCTAGCTATGCCCCTCTCACGACCTCCTGGGCTACAGCAGGATATCAGTTGATTCCAATGATTCTTTATTTCACCTTGGCATGTCTTTTATCAGAAATCATATGGAAACTTTTTAATTTATGGGCTTTTATTGCAATCCTCAATTCACCCTGAGTAGTCTGTTATTAAGAGTTCTAGAGGTTCTTATTGTCCCTTATCACGGAATTGTATCTCAGTGCAATTCATCTGTAGTCACTCTTCACACAGAAAATCTCCCATATTACCTTCCTTTCATCACGCGACGACAACTCTCGAATACATCATTATTCCACAATGAGCTTATAAATTATTATCATTAGGCAGTTTTTCATATAATCTGATTTTAGAAACTGTTTCTTTTTATTACCGTTAGAGGGAAACCAGTAAATGCACTGTCTGTTTTGATCCTCTATGATAGCGGTAATAGAAAAACGAAGTAGGGACATCTTACTGAGCCACAGACATGCAGGGGCTGCGATGACCTCGGGCCGGGACACTCCCGTGCAGGTGGCCCAGTGCCACAGCCCTTCCTGGCAAGTTCCCGTCACCACTTGAGTGGACCTGAATTGGTGGTGCTAGAATTGAAACCATCTCAAGCTGGATTTCCTTTTCTATTTAGAAGTGAATTCTAAAAATGTAAAGGAAATATTTTCAAACGAAGAAAAAGCCCACATGGATTTCACGAGAATGTGTGAGGTGGCGACCAAGGAAGCTCCTGCTGCTCTGCTCTGCCTGGTTTGTGTTCATGGATACAGCAGAGTCTGTTTTGTGTAGAAACAAGAAGGTAAATTTTCTTTTTTGTATGTGTCTTCCTTCCTTCCTTCCTCCCTTCCTTTCTCTCTCTGTCTCTCTCTTTTTTCTCCTTTGTTTTTGAGATAAGGTCCCATTACGTAGTCTAGGTTGGCCTTGAACTCACTGTATAAACTGAAACTGGCCTCAGATTTCACTGTGATCCTCAGACATGCTAAATACGTGCCTCAGACATGCTAAATACGTGCTCTACCACCAAACTCCAGCCCCCATTCCCAGCATGTGGCTTGCTACGCTGGTGGATGTGCTGGGTATCTGTTCCATGTGCCATGCGGTAGCTGTTGGCCCACAGGACACCATGTGTATAACCAAGGAACTGAATTTTAAATTTTATTTACATTTAATTAATTTAAATTTAAATGGCTTCTCATGGCTGGTGGCTTCTGCAATGGCCTGTATTGTTTCAGGTTGTCTGTGGCACAGGGTGTTTACATTCTGTATCACCACTTATTTCCAGTGGGGCAGATAATGGAGAGTTGCCTATTGATTCCCATTCTGGGTACTCCTTGGAACAAGTAACATGTACTGTTACTCAAAAAATTATTATTATTATTATTGCCACTATATATTATTATTTTGTGGTACTGGGGATTGAACCATAGGCCTTTGTACTGAGCTACATCCTCAGTCCTTTTTATTTACTTATTTTTTATTTCAAGGCAAGATCTACAATTTGTAATCCTCCTGCCTCAGCCTCCCAGAGTTCTGGGATTACAGATATGTGAGGCCTCGCTGGCCAAAAGGAGCATGTTATTAACCACCGTCTTCCCAGAGTTCCCTTTGCATGTTGACTGGATTAGGCCAGCTGATCCTCCCCATCTGTCATCTCCATTTTGCAGTTGAGGGACAGGAGTGCAGAGATGTCCCCTGACTTGCCCAAGGACATGCAGCTGGTAGAGTGTGGGTTCCCCCAGCGCGTGTCATTTCTGTGGGGCTTGGCTTGTGTTGGCTGCATTTACAACGCACCATCTTCACAGGTCTAACAGTGAGGCGGTCTCTCCCTGGTGCTCTTTCTCTGCAGATTAGTCATAACTGTAGACTTGGTTCTTTTGTTTGTTTGTTTTGCTTTTGCTTTTGGTAGTACTGGGGTTAAACACAGGGCTCCCACACTGAACTACATCCCCAGCCCTTTCTGTTTCTGTCTTTGTTTTGAGATAGCATCTCCCTAACTTGGCCTTGCCAAGTGGGACTTGAACTTGTGATTCTCCTGCCTCTCAGGTTCGTGAAGTAGGAGACCACAGCGTGCTACCCTGTACTCTTTTACACTAAGATCTCTCAACTTTGGGGTGAGGGACGTGGAGGGCCAGAGTGTTCTTTGCAGTAGTAGTGATATAGCGAAAAGACGCTCCTGATCTACTATGTGCGGTACAAGTTCGTGTTCTTTAAAAGCAAAGAATGAATTTTAGGAACAACGGAGGTATATTTACTGAAAGAAAGAAAGCTCCTGTCTGAGAGAGAGACAGAAAGGGTCCCGAGTGTGTTGCCAAAGATTCTATATTTTCCCGGGATTTTGAGAGAGTAAAACCATGAGGTGAGGCGGCTCTAAAATTGGGGAAAACTGGGAACTCGTGAGGTAGATGGACATGAGTTGGGCAGAGCTATGTTTAGCCAAAAAGATTAATAGCTCAGGTAAAATTGATTAAATTGAGAACAAATGGGGAAGCGAGCCACGTAGAAAGTGGGCATTCTTAGGGAGCAGTGACTCTTTCCTTGGAATTGGGATGGTGACTCCTGACTTCTCAAAGTGATCCAGATTTAATCCCTAAGGATTATACTTAAGGATATGGTTGGATTTGTTTTGCCTTCTGTCCCGAGATACTGCCCAAGCTAGAGGTGGACATTTGGGCCTCTGTGCCAGCTTCTTCAAGGGCCTAACCCTGTCTGACTGCCTATAATATTCCTAACTAGCTCAGCTGCCTGTAATGGTAGATGTGTTTGGTGTGTTTTTGGCTAGAAAATGGCATTCTTATGCCACCTCCGGTCTTCACCTCCTAGGACTACATCACTGTCAACTGTCCTCTGAGATGCCATCACCCCAACTGTCAAACAAGGTTCTACATGAATTTAGTTTCAGTGAGTCAAACTGAAAAAAGTTTGGTGTGCATATCTATTGAAATGTTGTCACCTGTAGAGATTCATTTTGGAAACTATCAGTTATATGATACTGAGTCTTCTCAAACAGGGTGGTCTCCTTTGAATCTGGGAGATTACCCAAGGGACATGTGTTGAGGGCTTAGTGTTCTTGGAAGGTTCTGGAACCCTTAGGAGGGAATGAGGTCACTGGGGGTGTGGCCTTGAAGGGGATAATGGGACCCTGTCCTTTCCTGTCTCTCTTTTCACTTCCTGGGCGCCTTGAGGGAAGCAACCACCTTCCTAACTTCCCTCTTTCTGTAAACTAACCCAGGGACGTACTTCATTTCTTTACATTTACTCCATTTCAATTCATTTTAATGACATTTTATAATTTTCCTCTTGAAAGGTGAACCATTTGTTAACTATTCCTGGGCCATTATATAGTATTTTTGCTGTGACTAACAATAACAACAACAAGGCTTCTGTTTCCAGTTACAATTTCTAATTGACCATTGTTGATCTAAAGAAACATTATTAATTTTTGTGTGTTTACTTTGTCTTGAAAGTCTTGTTGAACTTTCTGGTTGAATTTAATAGCCTGCACATCTTCTAGAATTTTCTATGTAGATAATCTTCATACTGTCTGCAATTAACAGTAGGCTGTGTTGACCCATCACTCAATAGTCTTACACTATTAAATTCTCTTCCTCATTCACTACCTGGAGACCTCTAGAAAATGCTGAATGGCCACAAGGAGAAACAGCCACTATCATTTTACCAGCAAAGAAACAAAGACCTGAGCTTGTTCAAGGTCTCCTGATGAATTAGAGCCAGGCCAAGCCTAGATCTTTAGGTTTACAAATTTCTCTTTCCTTTCTGTTTTCCCCTTTCTTCTGTTTTGGTTAATTTAGTTAGCATAAAAAATTTGCTATTGGAATTCTTTTGATTTTAAACCCATTTCAGCCTTAAAAGAAAGTCAAATGCTGTCTTTTGTGCTAGTAGGACATAGCATACCAGGGAATTTATAGAAGAGCAACCTCTGATTCTTTCCTTGGGAAAGTATGGCAGGTATTCTGCAGCTAATCTCTGTTTCCACCCAGGAAGCTCCTGAAATCACGTCTCCTTAATAATTTGAGGTGTTGGGGAAAGTGGCTGTGTCCTCTAACAAGCACCGTATTGGGCCCATCACTGAGCGGAAGCAGGCAGTGTGCTGGGATTCGGCAAGGACACATTCACGACTATGCTCCAAGTTGTACATCTGTGTCTCTATCTCACACGTCAGGGAACAAGCTTCAGGATCTAAGTTTGCCAAGCCTTGTTTCAGGTCTAACTCAGACACCAGCATATATGCCCTGCATGCTATCTGCTTCGTTTCTACCAAGTGTGTAAAACATGTGAAAACTACTGGATAAATTCAAATTCAGTCTGAGGGGTCAAATAATTCTTTTCATTGGTTTAGGTTAAAGAGAAAGCATTAATAGAATTAAAAATAAAGCAAATGAAGTTGTCGTCCAGTATCTCTTCTACACAAGTACGGTCTATTCAAAGTGGTAAGAGGTTCAGTTCAGCAAATGCCTCCCACAGGTCAGGCACACTGTACATATCAGATCTTATCTGCATCATGCATTGGAAGAAAAGTTTTGTTGGTACCATTTTATGGATCAGAAACCTGGAGCCTGTAGGGATTCAGTAGCAGCTAAGGAGGAGCAGAGCTAGGTCACACCATGCTCCCTGCAACCAAGAAGTTGATAAGACAGTCCCCCAGCCCAAAACTGGGTTTTGGTCACATTAGATTTTCAGCTGAGGCAGTGTGCTGTAGCATCTGGATTCTGAAGCCCTTGCTCTCTTTATGCTGTATGTGGAGCCCAGGAGGGGTTCTGTGAACATGAGTACGTGCTCCCAGACAGAGGAGGTAATGATGCAAATAAACACTAGCTACCACATCTGGCCATCTGTTTGTCAGGGCTTTATACAAAGCATGGCGTATGGTACTTCAGGTGCACACCTGAAGTTTAGAGCTCCCTTGATCCTGTAATCTTGGGGTGTGATAGATGAGGAGTTGGCAGGTCATGAAGTGTGGCTTTATCAAGCACTTTTGCTTCAGATCACATTTTTCTATTTTAACTATAATTATAACCACATCAATGCTACTATAATTTCTGTGGTGATGCTGGGATTAGTTTCATCCAGTCCTGAGGTCCTCTTAAGAATGCTTTTGGGTTGTTCATGTATGTGCACAGAGAAGGACATCCATGCGACATTGTTCTTGGAGAATAGATTTTCACAATATGATTTAATGGTCCTGATTGGGTTGTGGTGTGTCCGAAAAAGAGGACAAAAGAACAAGTGTCAAACAGTTCAGTGTAGCTATCACTGGGGATGCGTTGTGGAAATCTTCCTCTTCCTATTTTACATAGGCTTCGTTATGGCTTCCATTTAGCTGTCTCCCTGAAGCCTCCTGTGGCCATAGGCAGGACCTGTGGGTAGCCAGATCATGGGACTATAGCCAAGCTGAGCTGCTTCTAGGAGGCGAGGCCTGCCTGGAAGAGGCATGGCTGGAAGGAGACATCACTCTCCCTGGCTCCTCCCCTCTTTCTCTGCTTCCTATCTGCCAAGAAGTGAGCAACCTCTCCTCCTCCAGGCCCCTCTGCCATGCTGCTTCTTGGGAGCAGGTCAATGATGGGCTAGAATGTGAGCCACAGTAACCCTTCTGAAATCTGTGATAGTTGGTCATGAGCTAGGCAGGATAAAGAAAGCCCTGACTCAGTTTCTCAAAATTCCCAGTGTTCCTCACTGCCCTGTATAATTCCAATGTAGCTGTGAATGTATCCACTTTATTGGGCCACTTGAACACAGTTGTCATTCTCCCCTGAAGATGGGTTGTGTTCATTGGTAGAACTGAATATGTCACAGGAGTAAGAACGTTTTTCAACCCATTCTGTGTAATTGAAATTTTCTGCCGGGGTTGGTTGCATGTTTTCTAAAATCACTCAAAGACTTGAATAGCTCTGCAGCTCTGGTGCTGAGTGGAAACAAACATGCACATAGTACACCTTCATGCACATTGTCCTGAAAAGTATATTGCACAAAAACAAATATAGTTATCAGTATCAGGACTCATCAACCTTGTGTACCATGGTGACTCATCAGTCCCCTGTGACAATTGTGTCTCAATGTCCTCTACTATTGCACTGATTTCTCTAGTTGTGGTACCAGCCGAAAAAGGAACCCATTCCCCTTTTGAACTGCAGCCTCTCCTGAAAGTTCAGGACAGATTTCCTTAGCAGAAGGCAGGTCGGCTCTTCACCAGTCAGGAAGGGCTCTTAGCTTTAGCAGTGCAGTTGGCCACTGAGAATGATGCTCTGGACACAGACACATTTGAAGAAGTGATGGCCTTTAATAACTGCTTTTGTTTGTGTTCACTTTTTCCTTTTGAAAAACCCTAAAGGTTTGTCTTTCAAGGCAGGTGCTTGGTCTCCATGTGGTGGAGCAGTGTTGAAGGTTTTGTGGCTTCGTTGTAGAGCCAGACACCACCTGTCATACAAAAGTGGGCTTGGAGAATGTGAATCACGTGTTACTATGAAGCTGTGACTTAATAGGACTCAACATTTTCTCTTAAATGCAGGTTTGTATTTGATGGTGTTTTAGTCTTCTGCTGGCTCATCATTCATTCTTTCCTCTTTTCAAAGAAGCTCTTCAGTGATGTTTGTTCTTTATTTGTTTTGTCTAGGGTTAGCTGTGGGCTACCAAGTCTGTGTATGACAAGTGTGCATTGTGGGAGAGAGTCTCAGAGAGAACATCACATAAAATAATGGCTGGACCACATGCAGATTAAAATGAATGTCAGACTCTGAATTAAAGCTGCCACCAGATGCAGCTTGTCACTTGTTGCTCCTCAATGGAACTTTGATCTTATCTTGCACACAGCTGATATATCATAGTCTCTGAGCAGTCAGGTTCCTCTGCTAATGTTCATCTTGATTTGCAGCTGCTCCCCAGGGCTGGCATCACCACCTCAGCTCTATCTCAGCTCACCAGGCATTAAGTTTTCATAAGGAGCTCTCCCATGTGCAGGCCACAGTAGGGTCTGGATTCCTATGAGAATCTAATGCCACTGCTGGGTTGACAGGAGGTGGATCTGAGGTGTGATGTAGGCCTTGGAGAACAACTGTAAATTCAGAGGTAGCCTTGCTAAGGTACCTTTGCTTACCTGCACTGTGCAGTCAGTCCCTAGCAGGGAGAGGTCCTGGTCCATGGTCACAGAATGGGAACTCCTGTGCTAGGTACAGGCCTGCTTTGGAATGCATCTCCTTTTGTGCTTTCTAGCAGAACATAGGAAGGTTTGGTGTGGGCTTCACCTAGATGCCACAGCCATCCCCACCAGACACCATACTGACCCCTATTTTGCCTGCGGGGTGCATTGGTTTGATCTGTCATCCACAGGCCAGGTCCCTATTGGGCTCTAGGCCACCCATTCTGCACCTGATGCCTCCTCCAGGGTGACCTCCCTGCCAGCTGAGTCCCTTGCAGCTCTGTCAGTAACTTAGGATCCACATTTGAGCAAAGTCAAACTAAGATTGAGTTTTAAATCTATGGTTAGTTTTAAGCAAATTATCTGGATTTCTGTATCCACCATCAACTCTGGCTGTATTTCCTGATTCTTCGATCTGATGTAGCATTTTCCTCCCCATCACCTCTCTCTGCTTTTCCAGCTGCAGGTTTTCCTTCTGTTACTGCTGGTGTCACTGATGCTTATATTCTGTAACTGCCCGTGAATCCTTCTGGGATTTTTCCTGTAGGTTGATTCTAAGAGTTGAACACTAACCAATGTCTCGTCTCCATTATTACTCCAGGCAAGGCTGCCCTTCCTTCCTCATGGGCGTCACGGGGGAGCCTCCGGCCCTTGGGTCTGAGGGGTCCCCAGCTGACACCTCCCTGTTTCGTCTAAGCAGGCCTCCCCTCTGCATCCCCAGGGAATAGTCACCACCTCCTCAGAACACCTGCCAGCTTCTGCTCCAAGCCAGTCTTCTTGGACATGTGCTTCCCGAGCCTCTTCCTCTCTTGTCGTGGGCTGATTGCTTTTTAGACCTGCTCTGCAGCCGCGCTCCTGGCCTTTCTGTCTGTGCCCAGCAGAGTTGATTCCAGGGCATCTTTTTATACTACTCTTTGTTTCTAATAGTTTTCATTCTTCCTTTGTTGTGGTGCAGCCTTCAGTGGTTTCTGTAGAAAGAATGCTGGGAGCTTTGCTCTGTGAGACCTTGTGTGATTAAAAATATGTTCATCTCGGACTTATTAATGGTTTAGCTGTGTGGACAATGCTTACATACATTAACCTGAGAATAATGTCATTGGAGAAATTAATTTTCTAATAGAAACTTGAATGCTTTTAGCATGGTCTAATACCCAGTTTTGCTGATGTTAATATGAATCTAAATTCTCCCGTGGTGACCTATTTTTTCCATCTGAGTCCTGGCTCTGGATGGGAGGGATGGCTGTTCCCCACTCCCTGGGCTCACATCGGCGAAGGGGCTCCCCACCCCATGTTCCTGTGTATCTGCAGCCAGGTGCTGTCCTGTGAGGGTCCCTGTGAGCTCATGGAATGGAGGTGCAAGGCCCTCCTGGGTCCAGGACAGTGATCTTTGCACTCGGCTGGGCCTCTGTACCATAGGCCATCTTGCCTGTCTCAAGTGGTGCCCACTCTCAGCAGCTTGGAGCAGGGTCACCAATTAAAGTAGGAAACAAAACATTTCCTGAGCCCATGTGGCCTCCAGCCTCCCGCTTCCTGCCGCCCCTGGTGAGCTTGTCGCCGCCGCCTTTGATCGCTGGCCCTGCCGCACTCTGTGTGAGGCCGCGTGACGTCTTCATTATTCCTCTGGGCCTTGGTTTCCTCTCCTCTCCCCCTTTCACAGGCCTGGGTCTCCAGGCCCTCAGCCACACAGAGCGAGGGGCGCCCTTTCCTGTCCCCTCCTCCGGGCCACTCCTCCGTTGGGGTCTCGGAACAGAGCTGTCACCTGCAGGCCCAGGCGATGGCTGTCGGCCACTTCTTGGCCACAATGGGCTCTCAGAGCCAGGCAGCCTGGCCCGGGCCAGGTGCCAACTGCCACAGAGCGGCGGCTCAGTGTGCAGGGGAGGGGTCTGGCAGCAGGCCCTGCAGAGCTGCCACCAGCGCGCTGTGGGGTCCGGAGTGAGTCTCTTGACCTCTGTGCAGCTCCTGTCCGGGAAAGTGGGGAGGAGTCGGCAGCAAGCCGGCTCTCTGGGCTGTGTGCTTTGTATGCAGCCCTCTCTCTCTCTTTCTCACACATGAACCCGCGCACGGTACACACATAAGTACGTGTGCCTGAGGGCACAGGCAGAAGTAACTAGTGCACAGAGACATGTAGATGTGTGTTCACACACAAGCATTCACAGACACACCCTCACTGCTTCCATGTGCAAATCCACATTAGCGGCGCACATGGACACAGAGATGCTGACGCCCACACAGACAGTTGCAGGCTCATGCACACAGCAGAACACAGACACATACCTGCATCATGGGCTTGTCCTTGATGGGCGTGTCCAAAATGGACACAAATGCCCACTTCTTACCCACACATAGAGACATCACACAAAGGCATGTGTACTACACGGGAAAAACATGGTGAGTGTTTAAATTGAAAAAATCCATGACAGTAAGAGGCAAATTGTCATTCAACTTGCTCAAAATATAACCTCTCACTTCGAATGCGTTTGTTCCATTGTCCTTGTCACTTGCTGCAGCAGCTCCGGAGTCCTCTTTCCTACATGTCTTTAGTTGTGCTGCTCTGGCTGCCTTAGTGTCCTGAATGGGCTCAAAACATTGATTGTGCGTGGTTATTTTGACTTTGGGGGGGGGAGCCAGAAGTCTTGTGGCACCTGTGGGTAAGGTGGATGAGGACACAGCGTCATGGTTTTATGAGCCCACCTTTCTGTTGAGTGGCTCTCAGCAGCAGCATTCACGGTATTTTTTTTTTTTAAATCACACCTGGTAAAGACACTCAGGAAAGAGGACTCCAGAGCTGCTGTAGAAAGTAGTAAGAACAATGGGATGAGTATGCTTGAGGTGAAGGAGAAGATTTTTGGGGGTATCAGCAGCAATATCTCTTTTACTATAATATATTTTTAAATTGAAGCATATACTGTATTTTTTGGTCATATACTATTGTACACTGAGACACACACACCAGACAGAGACACATTTACACAGGGGCTACATAGACATGTGCATGCAAACTGGACTGCCAATGACATAAATATGGGGAGAATGAAATGTCATCTTTTCACTCAAGAAAACTGACAACATGGGATACCTTACCCACTGGTACCTTACCCACTCTTCTAACACAACAGCTGACAGCCAGCCACCCCTGAGAGATGGTCACCAGCCGGGCACAGGGAGGGATGCAACATAATAGCTCACATGCCCCCTCCTGGAGGGCTTTGGGCTGCACAGGAACATGACTCAGTCAAGCCAGAGCAAGGTATGACCTCTGTCTTGGGCTTGGCTGTGGGCTATGGGAGTGGAACTGTGCCTCCTGCCAGGGAGCAGGTCTAAGAGGCTGCAGGAGGGGTCATCATAGCAGACGAGGGACCTTGCTCCTGGACATTGTGGTGTACTTTATCTCCTGCAGGGCTTCCTCCCATGTCTGGGGCTCTGCGCCACGGGCTGCCATGGTCTGGATGTGGTTTGAGTTCTCCCCTGAAGGTTGCTGTGCTGGGGTTTGGTCCCCAGCATGCTACGTGGGAGCCATGGCATCTATAACAAAGGGATGTAGTGGGGGTGCTTACCTTGCCGGGGCTGCTGCCCTCAGAGGGAGCTGTGGTCTCCAGAGTGAGTTCTCACTCCCGGGGCGAGCTGTGACAGTTGCGAGGCACAGCCCTAGCCTCCCTTCCTGGGATGCCACCATTTCCTTCCCCACACAATGCTGCTGCCTTTGCCATGGGGCCCTTGTCACAGCTGCATGGTGCTGTTTGGACTTTTAGGCTCCAAAATCAGGAGGTAAATAAATCCCTTTTCTATTTCATGTCAGCGTGTCTGGAGCATTTCCTTACAGGGATAAGAAACAGACTAACACAGCTGGTGTTTCCTGAGGGTGTCTGTTACCATGTCCTTGGTCCCCAAGCTCCTGCAGGAGCCTGCTCATCCTCATAGGGAGGCCTGTGGTGGCTTTGGGGCTGCCCCAGGAATAGAATGCATGAGACTGAGACCACTGTGGGAAGTTCCCTTGGGTTCTCGGTGAGCCCTGGGCTTGCGAGCCTGGCACACACACAGAGGAATCCTACTCTCCACAGGTAGTGGTGCCAGGAGACCACAGGGGACAGCAGATACAGAGGGCCACTGCCTTTGCTCTGGCCCTGGCCGTATGCATCTCCCTAGCCAGGCATCACTAGGAGTGAGGAGCCTCCTGGTCACCCTGGCTCAGACTTTGTGCTCCCTGGCTGACACCAAGAGGGGCAGAGACACAGAGCTGAGTCCTGCCCAAATGCACAATCAGGAACCAAGCAGACTTTGCTATTGGCTTAGCCCACTGGGGTTTTTTTGGGGAATGGGAATCTCCCTATCCATCTCAGTTTGGTCTTGATCCTACTATGTAGTGCAGGCTGGGTTTGAGCTCACAATGCTCCTGCCTCAGCCTCCCAAGTGCTGGGATCACAGTTGTGGTCCCCTGCACGCTGCCAGCCCCTGAATCCTGCTGTGGTTTGCTACTCAACAGTAGACAACTAGGGCATCTGTCCAAGGACAAGCTCAGTCTCTTACCCCTAAGGACTGAGACAAACCTTGTGGGTCTGGCTATGCCTAGAGGGTTTAGTCCAGTGGCAGGGTCTTCCTGTGTGACCTCCTGAAAAGTGTCCTCCTCTGGAAACACTGAGGCTCCCCATGTGCATGTGGCCTTCTGTAAATAAAGTCTTGCATATCACCAGCTGTCCTGCCACTGCAGGCGTGACTGTCCCTGGCCTGGAAAGTCAATCGAAGTGATCATGACAATCCTCAGCATATCTAGGATTGAATCCCCAAGGTCATCCTGTGAGACAGGCTGAGCTCCCTCAGCCCCTCACAGCGAGCAACAGCTAGGTCCAGGAGGCCTGAGCCACCTGCTCTACAATGGGTCGGTGATGTGAATGCAGATAGTGCTGTTGTCACCTCCAGCAAAGTCAAGAGGCAGGGTGCATGCTCTTAGTTCAGACACCTGCTCCAAACAGCTCTGCTCATCAAGGCCCAGCATTCTTGTGACTCACAGTAACTGGATTACTAAGAAAATGAAACAAGACAGATGTCAGCCACCGAACCAAGCTATATTTCTAGACTCAGCAGAGCTAAAGTCACTCTGTCCCTGGGCTGTGGCCATCTTTGTGTTTGAAGCCTACGGATGCTGGGCCACACTGTGGGTGGTGCAGGTCCTGAGGGGCAGGTGGCCCGTGGCACCGGCTCAAGGATGAGGAGGGAAGCCGCTGTCCCTGAAGCTCACAGTGGGGGGCAGGAGGTCCCAGTTGCTTCCACACCAACTTTGTTCACTTTCTATCTCTTAGCTCAAGGTGGCTGTCCAGCTCAGAAGTGGGAGGATACTTTACAAGGGAAGGTGGAGCATGGCTTGTGATGCTTGGCTTCCTGGGAGAGGTTGGTACAGGGCTCCCTTGAATAAACATGGGTTCTCTGTGTAGAACTTTGTAGGTGCAAAGGAAGCCCCATGGCACCCTTAATGTGGTGCTAAGACTGTCAGCTTCAGGCTTGCAGGACTCAGTATACAGTGTGCACACATGTGCAGGACTCAGTATACACATGTGTGTATGTGTGTGTGTGTGGTGGACATTCACCTGCCCAGGACTTACCCACCACTTCCAGTGAGGTGCACAGGTGTGCTTTCCCCCCGTGCTGGTGTCTGTTCCACCCCACATCACCCAGGGCTCATGCGCAGACATGGGAGCATCTCCTGGGCTGGCAGGGGCAGACTGGCTACCAGTTGGCACAGGAGCTGTGCAGGGCTGTGAGCCTGCAGGGGCATCGCTGCTGACCTTGCCAGTTGCATGTAAGCTTCTTTACATGCTTTCAATTAGGATGCATTTAAGAATTTCACCACTGATTGCCTTTTCATCCCTCTCACTTTCTGATAAGCTTTCCCAAGCAGAAGCAAAAAAACAAGAAAACAGCTTTACTGTTCACTTCAGATCATTATTCTGTCTTGTTGCCTGCAGTTCTTACTGATGTTTCATTACTACTAGGCGATCTGGGGTGATTATAAAGTTGTAAATCCCTGAATATTTTGGAAGAACATTTGTGAAAACCTTGTACAATATTTGTGTTAGTTTAACAAAATATGCACATACTCAATAATTTCATTTTATTACCCACACCAGAGAAATATCCATCTCTCTGCACGAGGAGGCACATGATAGGGAATAGATTATGGCAACATCTGGGATGATACCAATTCAAAAAGAACTTAAATATTTATCAAAAGGACTAGGGAAAAATAAACCAAGATTCAGCCCAGTGAGGGAATCCTCTGCAGTGGCTGAGAAGGACGAGGCTTGAGAAGATCCCAAGGTACTACGTTGCTGCGATTCCAAAGACTTATCTAGCAGGGCCAAACCATGGAGAGCCAGCTCAGCCATGTTTCAGTCACAAAACAGTCACAGAAACAGCCTGGAGGATGAGGTCCACATTGTCACTGTGGGTGCCCTAGGAAGAGCTGGAGTCAAGGGTACTCTTAACCCATAAGCTTATAGATTTTTTTTTTTTTTAACGATGAAACGCCACTCAGGCCTTCTTTGTGCACAGGTTGAAGATCGTGTATCTGAGGTGGCTGGGACAAGAAGTGCATTGGGTTTTGGATTTTAAAAAACATTTGAAGCCGTCCACAATGAGATTTTCCAGAGATGGGCTTGAAGTCTAAACATGGATTCCTTTGTGCGTTACCTAAGAAGCAGACCCAGAACGTGGGGTGTTCTACAGTATTTTTAGTGCCCCTCCCTTCAGCTGTGAGCTGTTTCTCAAGGTCAGGGATGGGTCTTCCACTGGTGTAACATGTCTGGTTTTGGAGCATTTCAGATCCAGGGGTTCCAGTTTTAGAATAATGCACAATTGGGGGAAGTGGAAGAGCGTGGATCTCCCCCAGCCCGGATCACAAGGAAGCTGAGATAAAGATGAGGCAGAGGCAAGGACCACATCACCCACAGCACCTGTCAACCTTCCTGCTCAGGCTGCAACAGATCTGGGGTGATCTGGGAGAAACCGAGCCACCTGGCTGCTGCCCCCAGGTCCCTGCTGGCTCTGTGACTCTGGGGAAGCTGCTTGGTCTCTCAGTGTCTCATGGTCCTGGCCAGATCCTGCGGTGTCTGTGGGTGAGTGCCTGCATGTGGCACAGCTCCCACCATGGGGCCAGGGGCCGAGAAGCCCCCAAGTAGATGTTGTCCACCTCTGCTGGTGGCCCAGGCTCTAGTGGACCTCCCCTCAGATCAAGCCGGCCCTGGGTTCTGTGTGACTGGAAGATCCCAACACTCTACTACCCGTTGTCCTGCCCCTTTATATCCTGACTCCTGGGAAGGGCACCAAATGGAATGCGTCATGGCACAACTGGAGAAACTGAGGCACAGAGTGGAATTATGTAGCTGGTCCCATCAGGAAGTTGGCAGCAGAGCTGGCTCCAGATTTTTCACCTCCTGACCACGCAGTTTCTCACAGGCCCTGCCTCCATGAGTCCCACCTCTAGGGAACTCACCTCCCAAAACACCATTTCCATAGACCCCGCTTCTATTGATATCCCCCCCCCCATGAATCAAGCCCTATGGATCCCACTTCCACAGAAATCACCCCAGACCCTGCATCCTGGAATCTTGCCCCATGGCTCTGTGTCCAAGGCTACTATCTCCAAGGATCCCATCTCCATGGATTCCACCTCCACTTTTTTTTTCCTGTCCTGGGGATTGAACCCACAGCCTTTGACATGCTAGGCAAGCCCCCTTACACTCCCAGCCCATCTTCAACATGTTGAGATGGAATCTTGCTAAGTTGCCTAGGCTGGCCTAGAACTCGGCGTCCTCTTGCCTCAGCCCCCAAGAAGCTGGGATGACAGGCCTGCATCCATGACAGAGGTCACACACACAGCAGCTGCCCAGATCCTCAGTGTGCATGAGCACACTCCATGGTGGGCTCATGAGGGGTTTCTCAGCACAGTACCATGGGTAAGTGATGCAAGACCATGTTCCTACGGCCCGCCGGGGTTTTCTCTTTTACCTCAGTTACACCTTTGGTAAAGGAGCTGGGCCTGACTGTGTGGGCCTTGGGCTGGGCCGTGGTGTGGATGCTCAGAGTGGGCACTGCAGGAGGCCCTCGCAAGGAGTGAGACCCCTGTTGCGTCCCAGCAGGCAGCTGCCCGGCCCAGGGAGCAGCCTCGTCTCCTTCCATATCTACCCGCAAAGGAAAAAAAAAAAAAACAAAAAAAACAAAAAAACTTAATACTTTCTCAGTAGATCATGAAGCAGTTTATTTAATATTATTTGGATAACAAGTCCACACATGAATGGGATTCGAATGTCAGTTGTCTTAGGGGAAAAAAGATTTATTGGTTGGTAAATATTGAGAAAGAAAAGCTGGTAAAGAACGGCTTCAGCTGCGGCTTCTGCCGGGAGCGGAGAACAGGCCTGTGTTGTATTTTGGGGCCCTGGGAAGGCAAAAAATTGTGAATGTCTTTCTTTGTTGGTGGGGGTTAAAGTGGAGCCCGCTACAAATAATTTCTTATTTCTGTTCGCATAGATTTTAAATTATGGCGCTTCCCTACCTTGTTAAGTATTAAAGCGGTCTTGTTTAGGGAGAAGCACTTAAATAATGAAGCTTATGTATCTTGTTTTCAGACATCAATATCTGGCCTCGAGTGGCACAAAGGGATAAAGGAATGGGGCGTCTGCGCCCTGCGCCGGGCGAGTCTCCTTCCAGCCCCGGCTGCTAGGGGACGCACAATCCTTGTGACTTTTGTGCAAGCAGAGGCGGCTGGCTGAGCACGTGGTGCTGGGAAATTAAATTTCTTCTTCGAGTCCTTCTGTTTCCGAATATTTAATCCCACTGTTCTCTGCTCTCTTGAGTAAAGAATCTCTTTCCTGCAATCGCTGTAGCAACAGAGAAAGGATTCAGACACACACAGGCCCAGGCTGCCAGCTGCATCTGGTGCGGGCAAAGACTGCCACCTGGTGGTCAGCACGATGCCCTGCACCCCCTTCACTGCCCAGGGCCCCGCAGGAAGCTCTGGCCTGGGAAATGAGGCTGCAGGTGAATTTGTGCAGAAGGGTTGGACTCTAGACAGTGGCCGAGCACCCACTGAGGAGGCTTCAGGAAGGATTCTGCGCGTGTGTTGTCATTCCTGAGCCAAGCGCGCCTTCATGCTCTGCAGGCTGAGGTGAGGTAGAACCCGAGAGGAATCCCACGGTGAGAACAAAGAAATATGTGTGTGTCCACTATGCTTCCGGTGCTCCTGGAAGACAGGTGGGTGAAGAAAGCCCAGCCTAAGAAAGAGGTGGTGACATGAGTGGTGGTAGAGGCCACCCAATGCCACTCTACATGGATAGAAGCAGACAAGAGCAGCCTATGGTTCTTCAACAGGGCATCTGGTCAACCCCATAAACAAAGCTAGCCCTTTGCAGCAGGATCCCTGGATCTGTGATGTATTTATTCTTTCAAAATTAAAGAAAGTTGATTGTAAAAATGTTACACATGTCATAAAGAAGATAATCAAACAATATCAAAAAACACGAAGAAGAAAGTAAAAGATTAGAAGCTCTGACCCTAGTTATCAAATATCAATCTGTGGCCAGCCACAATTTGGACATCTTAGTGTGGACCCATCTAAGAAGATAATAAAGATGCACCTTGACATCAGTGCCTCTGAGCCTTGCACTTTGCTCTGTGCCCTGCTCCTCCATTCAGTGCTCTGGCAGAGACAGTTTTGCAGGTCAGTCAGGGTAGGTTGGCATCATGGATGCTTACTGATTGCAGGATGATAGCTTACGATGGGTGATATTGATTTGAATCCTGCTATGCACCAGGCACGGCACTGCGTGCTTTCCATAATAACTTTACACCCCACCTCCCTTCCCCAACTTCATTGTGGCTAATTTCTAAAGACAAAAAATTAGGCCTCACTAAATTTCACTAAAAATGAGTGCATCTCTGGGACTGTTTGAATTCTCAGCTGTTCAGAATTCACTGCCTCAGTCTCCACTTGCTTTTGACCTTCTCTATGTCTTTTCTGGAGCATTTTGAGTTTGGGGACAGTGACAGAATGTGTCTCACAGCACTCCTCGGCTCATAGCAGCTCAGATCAAGACTCTGTGTCCTCGGGCAAAGCACAGGACCTCCTTCAGCGTCAGCTTTCATGACATGGGGTGTGAACATGGCTGGCACCCATCCTATTTAAATCATATTAACAAAAATGAGACGTAAGACATGCAGGCAGTATGAAAACTTTTAAATGCTTTCAGAACTTTGCTGATTGAACTATGCCTGTATTTTTCTCCTGAGTCCCCACCAGGATAACAGGACATAGGTGGTTTTGAAAAAGGAAAAGTCCATTGCAATGGAGAGAGGGGGAGAAGACCAGATGGCACTGGAGAGGGGGTCAGAAGATGGCAGAATGGTGACTGTCAAAGAAAGGGAACCCAGGAGTGTTGTGGGGACAGTCATCCTTTGCGCAGAAGCTGAGCAGTGAAGAGCAAGGTCCACGTTGGCTTGTGTCAGGCAGCTGTCAGGGGACAGCAGGACACATCTCTGGGTCACAAGCAGCACTCTCCAGGCTGGCCAGTGGACTGGCTAGAGGGTAGGTCCCGAGGGGAAGGCAGCCCTCACAATTTTGGGCCACAAAATCAGCTGCATGGGGGCCACCACACAGCCATGCAGCCCTGCTGGCCACCGTGCCCTGTCCTCCTGCCTGTGGGGTGACAGACAGCAAGACCTCTAGAAGGAAAAACACCAGGACCTGCCCTAGAAGGCTCCGCAGACCTGAGGTGAGAACAATAAGTAAGGAGGAAGACTCGAAAAAGCAATAATGAAACTTTTTGTTTGCAAAATAAGTATTCTGCAAAACATTTCTATGTGATGATTGATCACATCCATGATTACGTGTGATGTATTTTATTCTTAATTTATAAAGCAAAGTCCAGGTTGAAATGAACTTCAGCCCTGCTTCCATTCACTTACCTTCCCAACAGGTAATTGCTGTCTTAGATTTTGTGAAAGTTCAAAATTTCCACTTCTCTCCTTCTCTTTCTGAAGTTTTCATCCACCATTTTTTTTTCTTTTTTGGTGGTACCCAGAGTTTTTGCAGTGCGTTACACTGTCAGCCCTTTTTTATTTTGAGACTGAATCTGACTATGTCATTAAGTTGCCCAGGCTGGGCTCAAACTTCAGCCTCCCAGAATGCTGGGATTTGTAGGCATGTGCCACCATGCCTGGTGCCTCCTACAGTTTTGTGTTGAAAAAAAATTTTTTTTGTCTTTTTCCTTTTTATCGGTACCAGGGATCGAACTCACAATTGCCTGCTTGCAAGGCAGGCGCTTATGCCGCTGAGCTAAATCCCCAGCCCCTGTGTTGAAAATTTATACTAATACAAGTGTTGCAAAATAATACAGTAAAATGCATCTAGACTCACTAGTTGTTAACGTTTGATCCATTTGTATTTGTTACCTATCTGTCTACCTATCTTTGATCCTCCTATCATCTATTTTCCTACCTATTATCATCTATTATCTGTCAGTGTATCTATTTCTGTCTGTCTGTCTATCTATCTATCATGTATCTATAGTCTATCCTCTTATCTACCCATCCTCTCTGTCTGAGCCCATCTGGTGCTGCTAACATATGAACAGAAGTCTGTTTGGGTCTGGGCCCCTGAGCTGGAGGCAAGGTCAGGGGTGGCATCTGATGAAATCTCCTGCAGCATAGCCCTGGTGGGGCCACCTCGTCCCAGTCCTGGTTGTCAGCATGGTGCGTCAGAATGAGCTCCCGACACAGGGACTTGGTGACCCACTCCAGCCAGAATGTGACTTTCTGTTTACCACGTCACCCCTCTGTACTGGATCCTCTGCGGCACAGCAATACGCACAGCCTGCACTGTAAGACCGCAGACTTTGCCAGCACTGCAGCCAGGAAACGGGCACAGGGCTGTTATCTAACCCGCCATGCTTGCTCAGCCTCCCCACTGTCCAGGATCACCTCAGAGCTGGTCCTTCTTTGTTTACTCTGCAACCAGCTGGGCCCCGCAGCGAGCCTCTTTGCCCCATCTCTGTCTCCTGTCCTGATGGCTCCTCAGCCTTTTGTGCCCTGTGCCATCAACAGTTCCGAAAAGCCCAGGCCTGGTGTTTTGGTGATGGTCCTCATTTGAACTCCTCGATATTTCCTCATGAGTGGCTTCCAATGAATAGAACCCCAGCTTCTGAAGCCCTTTGAGGTGCTCTGGATGGACTGCAGTCTGTTCTGCTATTGGGACTTATGGAGTCTGCTTAGTCTGCAGGCTGGGCAGCTGTCACCTGGGAGCACCCCAGTCCACACACTGCCTGGAGCTGCTGGACCACCAGGCCCTGGCTCGATGGCTCCCAGAGCCTGGGCTCGGGGCAGACTGTCACACAGGACTTCCCATACATTTACTTCCCCTCTGCAGGGTGCACCTTGGTCCCCGGTTTTTGGGTTTAGGGAGATGGGGAGGAGGCAAAAGCACTACCAGGCCTTTTGTGTCCCCGCTTCTGGGGTCTGAGTGCTCCAGGGCATCAGCACCCACAAGGATCGCTCCAGATTCTGCGGTGACCATGATCTGCAGATTCGTCACCCTGCCTGTCCAGCTTCTGGGGGACGAAGCTGGAGAAGGTGGCTGTACCCTGACCAGGCAGCCAAAGTCTGCTGAGAGCTTCCCGAGAGGACAGAGGAATGGGAAGGGCTGGAGCACTCCCAAGCGTGCTGCCTCTTCCAGCCGTGATTTGGAGCCAGAACAGTGGGGATGGTGATGCTGACAGAGCTTCGGAGAAAGCAGCTTTTGGGGACCACGCATGGGTGCCATGGACCCCGGACACTCAGGACGATGGCGGTGCTGAGCTGGGGACAGTGGCCTTGAGAAACCAAGGCGGAGATCCAAGGGGCTGGCAGACTTGGACAGGGACGGAGATACAATCCCACTTCCTTGAGCACCTGGCCCACTTCCTGGAGGGATCTGGTCCTCACGGCTGCTTGCAGCTCCAGCGGTTTATGGGAATCAGCTACATTTGCTGTGCTGGCTGCATCCTGCCTGGCAGCAGCCCCTGGCCCCTACCATTTAGCTTTTCAAGCTTTAAATTCTCCTTAATCCATCTCTTCCAAAAACATGAAATAAAAAAGTTTGGAAATAAGCAATTCATAAGTTTCAAATTGTACCCTGTTCTATGTAGCCTGATGGAATCCTGTGCTGTCCTGACCTGGCCCACCTGGAACACGGATCCTCTGTCCATCCATTGATCATTCAGTGACCATCTTCATGATCAGAGCAGCTATGGCAAAATCAGGTACTTGTGCTCAAGGAACTCTACTTTACTTCATGATGCCCCAAAGGCAAAAGCAGTGGCACAGAGCCATGGCTTTGGCACCATGTGGAAGCCCGGGGTGGGTAGGAAGTGTGGTCCGCAGTCCTGGCATCCACTGATGGACTGGAGTGTGTGTTCTGGCTGCACCTGTAATTGTCTCACCTAGAACTGACTCCACAGTCACTGTCTGCGCCACCCCCAGTGAGGATGTGGGGTGCAGGGAAGCTATGAGCTGTTTCGGGCTCTCTGCATGCAGGAGCAGGGCTGCTGTCATGTGCTGTCCTTGCACATGGTAGATCTGGCTCCTCCAGCTGTATGCCAGGCTCGGGTCCTGGCTCTCATGGGCAGACAGAGTCTGAGTTCACCCCCCTGGCCTCTGGGCAGCCTGCAACTCACTGTGCCAGGGCAAGGAAGCAGGAGGGACCCCTGGCATCTGGAGCTGGGAGAGCTGGGCAGCCACAGTGCCAGGGAGGCTCGCTGTCTGGAGGAGAGTGGGAGAGGGGCCCTGAGGATGAAGCAAGGCTGTAGGGGGCGGGGACAACCGGAGGGTGGGGAGGGCCCCCCAGGTCTGTCCTTGGCACTGCCCCTGGTCTTAGCCACCTTGGGGTACCCTAGTGGCTGCAGCTGACTGGCCCTGGGACAGAAGAGCCATTGTCAACCTTCAGGGTGGGGAGAAATCCTACAGCACTCTCTGCATGGCCTGGTTTGTTGCAATTTAATCACTTTTTGTTTCAAGTTGCTATGTTCTGGGGAGTCTGTCACACAGCAAGAGATAACGGAAGAGCTGGTCATTTTTCATTGAAAGTTAGCACCTTGTAGTAAATGGCAAACTGAAGATTTTCAAAACTGAGTCTGATTGGCTGTGTTCCTCTTGGAGTGGTGACAGGTCCAGCCTGGAACAGGAAAAGCCAGCATGTGAGGAAACCGGGTCCTCTTTGCCCTGCAGCCTGCTTTGCCCACCTGGTGCTGTTGGGACCTCCTGAGTGCTGGGTACAGAGCCGGCAAGTTGGTCCTGGCCTCCACAGTGGGAGGCAGGGAGGCAGCTCGCCTTCTGCGTGGGGAGTTGTGTATTTCCTGGCATGAGATCCTCTAACCTGGGGAAAAGGTCAGCTGAGGATGTCATAGGGAGACAGAGGAGGCTTCTGCTTTGCCCAGGGGTGCAGGATGGAGCCCTAGGGACAGAACTGCTGAGACAGGGCTCATGGGAAGACAGGCCCACAGCAGGGCTGCTCAGGACATGGGCAGCATCCCACTTCTCTGTGTTTTGTGGGGGACAATTCTGCTCTGTCCCATCCAAGGCCGCTTCTGCTGAGGCAGGAAGACGGAGCTTCTCCTGGGCTTCTTCTGGGCCATCAGCCAGCCACAAGACGCTGATGCCCAGGGAGCCAAGAGAGCACCTTTCACTGGAGGGCTGCACCTCTGTTCCCTCGAGAGCCGATAGGTGGTGGTCATGGGCCGCAGAGCAGCGCCTTGGCTGGGCTTGCAGCCTGCACTTTCCTGGAAGCCCTGTGCTTGGAGGGAGTGTGATACAGGCACAGCCTCAGACCATGCTGCTTCTCCACATCCTTTGTCACCTTTAGCTTTGTCACCGAGAGCTGTAGGCTTCAAGCAGGCTGCTGCCTGCTGCGTAGCTCTTACCCTGGGTGGACCTGGAGTTTGTGAGCTCAGAGACAGAAGAGATGGCTGCACATGGAGCTGGGAGGTGGACAGGGACGAGGCTGGCAGCTGGGATTGCATGAGGCCAGGCTGCTCAGGAAGATACAGCAAGGGTCCAAGATCCAGGAAGCTCTGGACGCAGCAGCCTGATCCTGAGGGGGATATGCCACGAGGCCAGTGCCAGCATCACAAGGCTGGCACAATGCACTGTGATGGGTCCAGCAGAGCACAGGACAGCTGGGCTGCCACAGGCTGCTGATTGGGCATTGGTGAGGTGACCACTGGTGTCTTCTGTGGGTCCTGTAATGGTGACAGCTGTGTGGAAACCACAATGCCGCGCAGGCCAGGGTCAGCGGCGCTGCCCGTTCCATGTAGTCCATTGTGTGGTCCTGCCCCAACACCGCTGGGCCCATGTGGCTTTCCGGATTAAAGTCCTCATGGGCCAAGGAGGCCCAGGAAACCACATCACAGCCTCTCGGGCCCTGAACCTGAGTGCTTCTTGGGGTGAGAGGACTCAGTGAATTTCCAGAGCTCTGGAGCTCCTCCCCTGATGCGATCACACAGACACAGCTGGGCAGAGCCCTGCGGAGTGGAAAAATGCTCTCATCTTCAAAGAACAGTGTCTTTCGTGTGATTTCCATCCCATGTCACACGAGAGGTAAGTTTTTCAATGACAAGATGCACACTATTGTGTGCAGTGTATAATTGAGATGAAGTCATAGGACAGTTTTTGCTGTGTATTATGTTACACTTTGCTTGTAAAAATGCTGGTGATGACATGGTACTTAGATCTGATGACCCAGCAATTCACTTGGTTCCCACAAAATGCCTTTGTGCCCTTGAAAAGCAGCAGCTGTCACGGTTTCAGGAGACCTCGCGAGGTGCGCGCTGTGACAGTCTGAGCAGAGCTTGACCAGAAGCTACGGGATCCTCTGAGGAAGAGCAGAGAGAGCGAGAGAACAAAGCAGGGAGAGAGAGCTCAGAGCACGGGCCCAGTGTACCCCAAGCAGTCAGTGGGGCTGGCTGATGTGCACGCTCTTTCTCCCAGCTGATTGGGATCCAGGAGGTCAGGAAGCAGGCAGCGTGGGGAATGGGACCAGGTTGGGAACAGCTGGGGTCCTACGTGCCCACCGGACCTTGTCCACAAAGTGGTTAAAAAGCCAGAGGCTCCAGTTTCCCTCCACTGAGGTGGATCCTCAGCCATGGGACTTGCCCCTGTGCCTCAGTTTCCTCACCTGCATAGGGTATGATGACAGCAGTGACCCATGGGTTACCAAGGACCTAGAAGAAAGGAGGCTGCTGTGCATTCAGCTCAGCACTGGGGACGCGCAACAGTCACTTGTGGGTGCTGGTCTGGCTCCCCAGGGCTCTCTGCTCAGCAGTATCTTTTTGTTAGCCATCCTGCAGTGGGCTGGAAGTGTTCGGAGAAGCACATTTCTTTCGTAAAAGGACATACAACTCTTATAGGCTCCTTGTCTCACAGGGCCACCTTCCAACGGCCTTTCCTTCAGGAGACTGGCTTTCTGGACATCATAAATTCACTTGCTTTTTCCTTTTTAAAATTCTTTTCAAGAACTCACAGACAACCAAGAATCTGTTAAATAGACACAGAAGAGCAGTACATGCAGCTTCTCAAGTGTTGGTTACTGCAGCCCAGTGGCACACTAAACACCACATTGCCCAAGCTGGAGTATCAGTGAGATTCTCAGCTATTGTCTGATAATCACCACTTTCTTGAACTATATAGGAATAGACTAGATGGGAAGCAAAGTGCGATCCAGAAGTCCAAATAGTTCTGCTAAGATAGCATCATCGAACGATGAAAGTCACCTGAGATGTTTCTGACAGGTGATGTTATCAAACCTGCCGCCTGAGTCTGTCTCCCTGTGTGGCGCCTTCTCTCATGCTCATGGCCCTGAGGGGACTGTGTGAACCTTGGACATGAGAGAGCCTCAGTCCTGCCTGACCCTGAAACTCTAAGACTCCACGTTCTCTTCTTTCTCCTGCTCCTCTCCAGCCTGATTTTACCCTGACCTGGAAACCTCTGGCATTAAACCTGTCATGTGGAGCTGGGCGTTTTATCCCATCAGCACTTTGGTGTGTGTGTGAGCCAAACCAAACAGGTCCTGGTCTCACGCGAGCGTGCAAAGACAAGTCTGCTGCAGGCGCTTGGGGGAGTGCGGCAGAGAGGCTCGGATTTCGGCTTCCTGTGTGTGACTGCAGAGGGCTCCTGTCACTCAGCAAGTGGGGATGAGGTGGGGGCAGAGAGCCTTCCTATCCTGAGACACCAGGTGAGGTGAGGAGGGCGTGGTGTCACAAGGATGGCCGTGCACAGCATGGCTTCGACCTAACGAGGCCCAGGGATTGGCATTGCCCTCATCCTACTCCAGAGTGGCACAAACTTGGTGTCCCTGATCTTCTGAGTCTGCCTTTGTGTTCAACCAACAAAAAGCTGGATGAGAATACCAAGCGGGAAAGAGCACCTGCCCTGGACGTGCTCCACACGTGCACTGAACAGGTGCTGACTTTTTCTTATCCTTGTTCGCTAAGGATACAGCATAGCTATTATCGGCATGACATTTACTGTGTACAATAAATAAACTTCAGATGATTCCATGTAGATTAGAAAATATAGATGAATTCTGCACAAACTCTACTCCAGCGTGAGCACTGGCAGATTTTGGTATTTGCAGGGGTCCTGGAACCAGTCTCCTTGAGCACCAGGGGATGACTGTGCATTCCCGCAGGTGCCAGATGTCTGTATGCATATTTCTCACAGTGCCTGGAGATCTGGATATATATTTCCAATAGTTGTCCAACCATCTGTATATATATTTCCCACAAGTGTTTGGATAACATCTATAGATATATTTCCTACAGTAGCTGGATGCCTGGATATATCTTCCACAGGTGCCTGGACACCTGGATATGTATTTCCCACAGTGCCTGGATGACATCCGTGTATATTTCCCTAGCTTCCCAGACGTCTGGACATATATTTCCTATAGGTGTCTGGATGTCTGGATATCCTCATCCCACCCCAGAGTAGTGGCACAAGATGCCTGGAATAGGGCTTCCATTTGAGTTATCGGAATGCACAGGAGATATTCACCGATCCTGAGCTGCTCTGATCAGCTCCACCTGGCTTGCTATTTGGAAGTTCACCATGGTCCCATTTAGATTCTAGGGTGCTGGGAGGGGTCACTGTCTCATCCCTCTTCCTTACACTTCCTAAACACGACCATCACTTCCTGTCTCACCAACTCACCCCCTCACATGTCTCATGCTTAGACCAGGTCCACACTGTTCCCACCCAGGTTATGGAGGTGATCTTATCTCCCATGTCTGTTTCCTGGGCAGCTCTTCTAACTAGTTCTCCTTCCTGAAATTGTAATCTCTCTAAAGCAAGGCTTTGAATGAGCCACTGCACAGCTGGTCACCACTTAGTGGGTATCTGCGGCCTCAGGGTAACATCCCAAGTCCTTAGCAGGGCTCCCGAGGCCCTGCAGTGTCTGCCCAACGTTGTGTCCTGTCCCGTTGCACTTCCTGCTACAGCAGTCTCGGCTGCAGGCCTTGGCACATGGCACTTCCTCCTCCTGGTCCATAACTGCTCCTCCTCGTTCTCCTGTCTCATTGTGTGATAACCCCCTGCTGAACACTGTGCCATACGGCACTATGATCCCTGCCCAGCCTGGGTTTCGCACATACGCATGGTGTGTTGTGGGGCTCATTATCTCCAGGTCATTCTCTGTGTCATCGCCCTGGTACTGGTGTTAGTTGACCTCCTAACAGACTGAGTGCTGAGTGCAGGCTCTGATGCACTTTTGATTCCTCAGTGCTCAGCCTGAAGTGCAGGTCCCATTGTGCAGTATCATCTGTTTTGTGTGCTGTTGTGTCCCCAGTATTATCCCATGTGGAACAGGTTTATTGTTCTTCTTATTGAATGAACAACTCAGTGCACAAGAGTGTGAGTGGGGTATGGTACAGCTTTAGAACTCTACCTTTCACAAAGACTCTTCCAGAGCCCATTTGTCCTCTTGTAGCTCTGTTTTTTCCCAGGGCGATGAAAACTACAAACACATTATTGGAAGAAAGTGAAGAAGACCCAAATAAATGGAAAGACATTCTACGTTTATGGAACAGATGGCTTAGCATCACTAAGATGACAACACTATCCAAAGTGATACATATAGATTCAATGCAATCCTTACCAAAGCCACAGTGATACTTATTTTTTGGAGAAATTATAGGTCCTCGAATTTATAGGGGATGGCAAATGTTGCAGAATATTCAAAACAATCTTGAAAAAAATGATGAATCGTGTTGGATGACTCATGTGTCTTGATTTCAAAACTTATTTCAAAGGTACAGCAATTGAAATAGTATAATTTTGGCATAAGGTAGACATACAGTCCACCAGAATAAAATTGAGAGCCCAGAACTAAACCCTCACATGGACAAGAGCACCAAGACCACTCAGTCTGTTTTCAAAAAATGTGCTGTGAAACTGAAGACCCATATGCAGAAGAATGAAACTGACTCTTACCTAACACCCGACACAAAAATTAACTAAAAATGGAGTGGTCAGAGACCCAAACATAAGAGCTAAACTGTAGACCTCTTCTTTGAAGAGCACAAGGAGAAATCATATGACCTTGGATTGGAAATGGTTTCTCAAGTATGACATTAAAAGCACAAAGAAAGGAAAATAGAAAAATTGAATTTCATCAAAATGAAAAACTTTTTTTATATCAAAGGGCATTATCAAGTAGAACAGGAAAATAGCAGAGAACCAGGTTCCTGAAATCTCTCTCCCTTCTGCCAGAAAACCATTGCATAGGCAGAACATGTCTGATATGCCCATCTAAGAGCTCTGAAGACTATTCAGGGCCCTGTAAGCCCAGGGGAGGCTCAGATGGCACAACACGGCCAGACCTCAGCATTCAGCAGCTGCCTTTTGTCAACTGCCTGGACCCTAAGACCATCACACACTTGACCCTGGAAGAGCAGCTTGCGTCTTACAAGAGTCAGAGTTGGCCAGGAGGACTGTGCCTTCCAGACACTGCTGGGAAGGAGAGGTGTCAGTGTTCTGTCGTTGATTTCTGCTGTAATCCAGGGGTACCAGGTGGAGGCTGTTGTTGCAACCCCTTCTGACTGAAGCAGTCAGTTTTCAGAGGACCTCAAGGGCCAGTGTTTTGCTTTTTTTTTATGTATATATTCTTCCGTTTCTCCTTTTGAGAGGTAGGCATTGAGGACTAGAACAGTAAAAACTGTTCTAGTAAACACGGCACAGGGGAGAATTTAGAAAGTAGCAATGCATGCTCTGCATAGAGGCAAGGAGACATTGCGTATACACAACAGGGTGATGCCTGGAACAAGCACAACCCATAACAATAGAAAAGAACGCAAAATGTCAAACTATGAGGAAAGAGAATGGGATTTCCACACCTATATTGTTAAACAGGGCTTCTAAAGGCATGCAGAGAGACAAGCAGGTCTGGCTCCAAAATATGAGGGATAAGGCAGCAGATTCACTGGACATAGACTTTAAAACAGCTGTCTACAGGATGTCCACATAGATAAAAGAAGATAAAAAAATAGGGTAGAAAAATGATATATGAACAAAATGGAAATATCAATAATAGAAAACATGAAACGCAAAACAAGAAATTCTGGATCCAAAAAGTACAATAACTGAAATGAAAAATCCACTAGAGGAACTCAAAAATAGATTTGAGAAGACAGAAGAATTAGTTGAACTTGAATACAGGAAACTAGACATATTCTGAGGCCAAGGAAATGAGCAAAAGTCAGGAACACAACCAACCTGACCACAGTGTGCATTGTGGGAGTTCCAGGAAGAAAAGAGAGAAAAAGGCAGATATACTATTAAGATATATAACTGCTGATTATATGAGCAATAAAATTCTGGCTGAAAATTCCCCATGTATTGGGAAAAATCTGAAAAATAAATATCCCAGAAGAATGAATTCTGTGTAGGATAAAGTAGAAAGGCCCCACACCAAAATACATTATGATCACAATGTTGAGAAACAAGAGAGAATCTTGAAAGAATAAGAGAAAAGTGATTCACCAAATTCCAAGGGTCCTAAACAATATTTACTGATGGACATTTCATTAGAAAACTCAGGGCAGAGAATAGTAGGCTGATATGCTCAATATCCTGGCAGGAAAAAAATCTACAAAAAGTCTTATATCTGGTAAAACCATCCTTCCAAAGTGAAAGAAAGGAAAGGGCATTCCTAGGTAGCTCTGGAGGCCCACCAGGCTGCATCCTTGAAAGAAGACTCTTTGTCTCCATGCTGGCTCACCTTGCCCCACTTCTGTGCCCAGAGGTATGCAGAGCTGGTTAGGAAAATACTCCGCCCCCTCAGCTGGCTTTAAGCAATGCAAATGGGAAAGGCCTGGAAACAATGCCCGCCTAGAGCTCCCTACCACTAAGAGTGAGCAAGGCCAAGAGACGGGACACTGTTGGCTGGGACTGAGCCTGGAGAAAGAGACCATGACATCCCAGGGCAGGAGGGCCCGTCATCAAAGCTAAAGAAGTGACAGAAGATACAAAGACACAAAGGCACATCCATCTGTGTTATGCAGATTCCTCCAGACTTGAGGCTGTTTCCAGAATCTGATTCCCTCCCGCTGCATACTGCAGAGGCCCTGCCTCACCTTTGCCCAGCCCAGCCCCCAGCACTCACAGACTTCCTGCCACTCTCACTCTCTCAGTCACTCAATTCCCCAGCTGCTCCCCTCTTCAAGAATGAATAAAATCTGGGTTCAGACCTTTGCTCTGTGTGGCCATTGTTCTGTCTGGAGTTAGGGCCCCTTTGGTTCCCCATGACCGCAGATACGTGCCTGTCTCTTTCTTCCCACTGTGGGCTGCACTGGAAATGGTAGACTGGAGCTTACTGGAATTCTGACGACTTTTCCCTGGGGTTACAGATATAAACTCCCATGGACAGCGATGAGGCCCAGACAAGGCCCTATTGCAGGGCAAAGCCTACGGAGTTTATTGCAGCAGCTCCTTGCCCTCAGCAAACGCAGAGAGAGAGAGGCACCGCATGGCACTTTGGAGCTGTAAAATGGGACAGTGCTATCTGCTAAGCATAATTTCATACTAACTTATAAAAGCTGAAATTACTCTCACTGTACCTTGTAACATTTCTTTGTTTTCTACATGAGTTTAGAAACTCATGCATAAAACAGTTGTTAATCTAGGGTTTTGACCACAAAATTGATAAAAAGTGTAATTTTGCATTATCAATAAGTGAAAAGAATTGTGGAAAGGGCTATTTAGGCTGAGTTTTGTATGTTAGTGAAGAAAATCTAGTATAAATTTAAATGAGAACTTAAAACTTTAGGATTCTAAATATGGTCTATGTTAAGCATGAGGATAGTTATCAAATATACACAAAGCGAAATGGAAAGGGAATTAAAATATTTCATCAGAGAAAAAATTGACTAAACAAAGAAACAAAAAAGATAGCATTATAGAAAGTACAGATCCAAAAACTATGAGGCACACAGAAAAAAAAAAAAAAAAAAAATAGCCAAGTGGCAGAAACAGGTCCTTTCTTTTTAGTGATAACTTTAAATGTAAACAGACTAAACTTTCAAAAAAAAAAAAAAAAAGCAGAGAACTAGAAGAGATTAAAAAACTAAATCTAACCATATGCTGTCTGTGAGAGAATCATACTAGATCAAAAGACACAAATAGGTTCAAAGTACAAAGATGGAAAAATATATTCCATGCAAACAGAAACCAAATGAGAGGAGTTGTATCTGTGCAAATATCAGACAAGACAGGCTTCAAGTTGAGTGGTGCACGCCTGTAAGCCCAGAATTTGGGAGGCTGAGACAGGAGGGTTGCCATAAGCTTGAGGCCAGCCTGAGCTACATAGTGAGTTGAAGGCCAGCCCACACTACATAGTGAGACCGTGTCTCCAAAACAAAAACAAAGCAAAACACACACACTGATGGAAAATAACAGACTTTAATTCAAAAAGGTTTATGGGAGACAAAGGATATTATACAGTAATAAAAATTTAATATGGGAAGAAAATTCATCAGCGCTAAACATTTGCTTACCTAGTGTGTTTGGGGGTGTTAAATAGCTGACTTTATCAATGTTTTTGGAACATTGAACACAGCTGTTTGCAGTCTCCCTGTTTGAATGTCCACCTTGTGTTCTTTGATACTGTGATTTGAGGAACTATTTTCAAGAAAATAGTGTGTAATCTACTAGCAGGTAATTTCTTACTGTTATGGTTTTTTGTTTTGTTTTGTTTTGTTTTGTTTTGTTTTGTAGTTCTGTATTGCGTGTACCCTTACGCCGCTTTGGTTTGTTTTGTGTTTTTCTCTTTTTCCTCTTAAATAAAAAAAAAAACAAAAAAACAAAAAAAAAAACATTTGCTTACCCAATAATAGACCACTGAAGTATGTGAAGCAAATAGTAACAACACTGAAGGGATGAAGACTTCAATACCTTATCCTCAGCAAGAGATAGAAAACTCAGAAAGAAGAGAAATAGGATTTCACCAAGACCGTAGACCTCTAGGTCTGCAGATGCAGACATCTCCGTAGGACTCAGCAGAGTCCACGTTTTCCTAGGCACACGCGGACCACTCTCCAGGATCGATGTGTGTCAGATCACAGATCTCCCATCTTCCACGGCATCTCCTGTGACCACAGTGAGGTGAGGTGAGAAAGCAATAATAAAGGAAAACCAGAAAAATACGCATATTTGTGAAAAATGCACAGCACACTTTTAACAACCAAAGGATCAAAGAAAAAATCATGAGGAGGTTATAAAATAGTTGAAGAAGAATGAAAGTGAAAAAAAAAACACACAAAACTTGCAAGATTCAGCAAAAATAATACTGAGACAGTTTCATACCTGTAATCACACTAAGAGACAGAAAGACTCCAAATGAGCCACCTAACTTTAGAATTAAGTATAGAACGATTTCTCCCTTTAATTTGTTAATGTGATTTTTAAAAAATCAACTGGCTTTTTGAACCAGAAAAAAACAAGTTAACTCAAACTTGGCAGAAGGGAGAAAATAATAATGATTAGAGATAAATAACGAAAAGAAAAACAATAGAGAAAATTGACAAAACCCAAGGTTGATCCTTTGAAAAGATTAACACAGTTGACAAACTTCTAGCTTGATTGGCTCAGAATAATACAGAGAAGACTAAAATTAATAAAATCAGAACTTAAAATGGAAGATGCTGCTAATGATTGTATAAAAATAGGGTTCATTATAAGAAAGAACTGTGAACAACTGTCCAGCAAATTGGCTAATGGTAGGTGACATGCCAAGTTCCTAGAAACACAAAGCCTACCATGCCTGAATGAAGAAGAAACAGCAACTCTGAGGAGACCTACAACTGGTGAGAAAACTGAATTAGGAATCAAAAACTCCTGACTTCAGGAAAGGTCTCCAGACCTGATGTCTTCCCTGGGAATCCTATCAAACATTTAGATTTCCGACATCAGTCCTTGTCAAAGACTTCCAAAAATCTGAGGAGTGAATGCTTGTTAGCTCATTTATGAGGTTGGAATCCTTGGCTTCTAAGACCAGATGAAACAAACCAATAAACCTTGAAAATCCTAATGCAAATATTGTCAGAGAAATACTGGCAAACCAAACTCAGCATCATATTGAAGGGATCCTACACTATGGCCACGTACAATTTATTCCTGGATGGAAGTGTGGTTCCACATACAAAAGCAGGCAACGTAAAATGACACGTCAATGTGTCAGAGGAGGGCGAAACCCCACATACCTGTCTCAGTTGATTCAGAAAAGGGATTTGACAAAAGTCACCACCCTGTTAGGATTAAAACAAAAAACCTCACTCAACGAACTAGAAATAAGAGAGCATACATAATAAAGGACCAGCTGAAACATTAACTGTATAAGAATAAATTTGTTTAATTAAAATATTTATGCTATTAGTGATGTGCGTAGTATATAATGTTTACCTTCCTTGCATGTTTAATCTCTTTGTTCATCTCTTTGCCTTCCTTTCTTCACCCCTCCACCCACCCTGGATCCCCCTCTTCTGTTTGCGCATGTTTGCAGTGTGCGATGTTTATATTCCCTGTATGGAGTCAGAACGTGTACATAACACACCCCAAATCCTTTTTATCTCTTACCTCTTTCTTCCATTCCCCACCCCCTTCATCTCTTGCTCCCCTTCCCCTCTGAGACTAAAATTTACCCCTAAGATCTAAGCAGGCTAAAATGCCCACTTTCACCACTTCTATTTAATGTAGTGTTGGTAATTTAGCTAGAGCAATTAGGCAAGAAAAATAAATTAAAGATCTGAATAGAAAGAAAAAAAGTAAAATTATCTATGTTTGCAGAGGATATGCTCTTACATATAACCTTAAAGATTCAATTAAAAGTTAATACATTCTGCAAAATCATACAATACAAAGTTAATGTGCAAGAACTAGTTGTATTTCTACTAACAGTGAACAAGCCAAAAAGAAAATTAAGAGAACAATTTGATCTATAGGAGCACTAAAAAGTATAAAATACTTACAAATTAGCTAAGGAGCTGAAAGACTTGTATCATGAAAAATCCAAAAAGTGGTTGAAAGAAACTAAAGTGGACATAGGTAAACGAACAGATCTCTATGTTCATTCATTCAAAGACTTTGTATTAAGATGTCAAAATGATGCAAAAGAACCTGCACATTCAGTGTGAACCCTATCAACAATTAAATGACACTTTCTGCAGAGATACAAAAAAATCCAAAAATTAATAAATTAACATGGAATTTAAAATTCAAGGCTTCCAGAATAGCCAAAGTAGTCTTGAAAAAGAATAAAGTTGAAGGTTTCATAGCTTTTGGTTTCTAAATATATTATGAAGCCACAATAATCAAAACAGTGTGATATTGGCACAAACACATACATATATAGATCAGTGCAAAGAAAAGAAAGACCAGAAATAAATCCTAACATATGGTCAAACTTTCAACAAGGTTATCAAGACTAATCAAGTCGAAGAATAGTTTTTTCAACAATGGTGTATGGAAAACTGGATATTCACATGCAAAAGAATGCAGTTGGACTCTTAATTCATATCATACATAAACATTTATCTAAAAATAGATCCTAAGTACAAGAGCAGAACTATAGAATATTTAGAAGACAATATAGAGGAGAATCTATATGATCTTCGAGTTGGTACTGGTTTCCTAGATGTGACATCAAAAGCAGAGGCAATGAGAGAAGAAATAGAAAATTAAACACTCTGATATATTAAAAGAGTTATATTTTAATTTTGTGTGTCCAAGTGGATGGGTCATGAGGTGTGCACGCCTTTGGTCAAATGTTATTCTGGATGTATCCAGGTCGGGTTTTAAGCATAAGATTGACATTTTGATTGGTAGTATAAGGCAGTCTTCCTCCGCAGCAAGGGTGGGCCTTACTGAACCAGTTGAAGGCCTGAGTAGAACAAAAAGATGTCCATCCCCTAAACAGGACAGCAGATGTTCAGAAGACTGTAGTCGGGCTTCATTTGCAGCATCAGCTCTGCTGGTCGTGAGCCCACTGGCCCAGCTAGAAATGGGGACCATGCGTCATCACAGGGGCCAGCTCCTCCTCCGCAGCCTTTCTGTGTATGTAAGGTTTGCTGGGTCTAGTTCTCAGGGAAGCCTGGCTAATAATATAGACCCTATTGATGGAGTGAAAAGGCAACCTACACAGTGTGTGAATTTGCTAATTACATATCCAATAATTGGATTTATAACCAGAGTTCAAAACTTCTAAAACCCAGCCACAAAGAAATGAGTAAGACGAATAATCAGCCAGCAAAGGATTTGAAATGCTGTTTCTCCAAGAAGAGGTAGGAATGTCCAGCAAATGCACGGAAGGTGCACAGTATCACAGGTGATCAGGGAAACGCAAATGGAAACCCGTATGGGCACCACTACTTCACAGCCGCAAGGGGGCTGTCATATTGAAACCTGGAGGACAGCAAGTGTCAGCACAGTGGTGTGACATGGAGAGACAGGAACCTTCTTGCAGGGCTGGCGGGGGAGCGAAGGGTGCACTGCTGTGACAGTGTGGTGGGGACTAAACAAAGGCACCAGATTTAGCATCTGATCCGGCAATTCTACTTCTGGGCATATTATAAAAGTCTTAACAGCAGGGACTCCAACAGTTACCTGTACACCAGTTGTAATGGTTGCTACCTTGTGTCAACTTGAGAAGTCTAGAAGTTTAAATGACTGGCAGAGGATGAAGGTTGTTATTTTGTAAATATCCTTACCCTGTGCGAGAGGAGGGCTCCCAGGTGGTGGGATGGGGTTACCTGCTCATGGTGTAAGGGAGGAAAAGAGTCTTGCTCTTGCCACCTTTGCTCGTGTTACCTTTACTGACTTCTGCCACCTTGAAGTGTTGCCCCTGTGCCATGCCACCCTGCCTTGGAGCCCTCTGATTATGGACTGAAACCTCCTCAAACTGTGACCTAAATAAACCTGTTCTTCCTTAATTTAGGGCATTGGGTATTTTGTCGCAGCAATGAGAGAAAAGTTACCAAGATGCCAGTGTTGATTGCAGTGTGCATGGTGATCAGAAGGTCAACCATCAACCTACTTTCCCAAAAAGAAGAAATTCTGACACGCACCACAGCATGGATGAAACCTACATGCATTACGCAGAGTGAAATCAGCCCAGCCCAGCAGGTCAGGCATGGTACAATCTGCTGATGTAAAGAGCACTTCATAGAGACAAGGTAGACTGGAGGTGACCAGCAGCTGGAGCAGGGGCTGACAACTGGGCACAGAGTTTCTGTTTGGGATGGCGAGAAAGTTTTGGAAATGGTGGTGTAACATTTTGAATATAGTTAGTGCCACTAAATTGTACATGTAAAAAATGTTAAACTGGAAATTTGTATCTTACATACATTTTCATCACAATTCAAACATGGTAAAACATAAGCAAACTTTCTCTACATACAGAAAGTAAAAAATCTACGAAAAAGTGGTGGTGAATATTTGTCTGATCTCTGAATGGGAAAAGTCATTCAGAGGACAAATCCAGTAAAAGACTCAGAAATAAAGAGATATTAAATTGTCTAAATAGAAATTAAAGCATTTTAAATCCCCCAAAGGAAGCACAAACAAAATGAAAATGCTAATAGGGAGACATTGAAAAATCTATAACATATTTGACACAAAGTTAAAACTTAACTATAGTGTCAAATAATTTAATTAAAAAAACCCCACCACACTGCCCAAAATTCATTTGCCTAGGACAAAGTACAATGTTTCACCAAAAAGTTAGCCTGGAATTTAGTAAATGTTTTGTATTCTTTAGCCTCATTGGCAAACAATATAAATTAAACTTTAGAAACAAATAACATTGCCTACCAATTATCATTAAAATATCCAAGACTGGTGAAAGATTGCAAACTTCTCCACCAGTTTTTGAATGTCCTTTAAACGAATGGTATGTACCAAAGAATGTACATAATTACTTTAGCAGAATAATTTCTCTTCTAGGAATTTAGGCTAAGAAATGTTTTCCTAGCAGCAGAAAATGCTTTACGAAGAATTGTATTCATTTCAGCACTATGTAAAATTATGGGAAATTGACAACAGGGTGAACAATAGGGAAGTATTTTGGAAAACCGTATTTCATCATGTTAAGAAAAAAGCTAGAAATAAAATTAGATACAGGGTAGGCTCGCAACAAACTACAAAGCATACATAGACACCACAATATCGCTCATAGCTGCTGGCTCTTGGTGGTGACATTTTGGTTATATTTTCCTTTTTTCTACTTTGTTTCTAAATTTTTCACAATAAACCGTTACTTTTGTAATGGAGAAAGGAAACTAACCAATATTACTGGATAATAAGAAAACAACATAAAACCACAGCTGGGTGTATCTGAGGGGGTGCTATTTGTCTTGATCGCTGGGCATAATTTCTTTCTAATTAAATCAGAAAGATGTGGAAGAAGGAAATTCTAATAGAACAAGAAAATTGGAAAATTTCTATTTCATGACACCTGGCTTCTGACTTTCCTGGAGTCAGGTATAGGCAAGAATTACTATTGCTATTGGCATGGTACCTCAAGCCTGTAGCCCCAGCACTTGGGAGGCTGAGGCAGGAGAATTTCTGTGAACTCAGACTGGACTACTTGGTGGGATGCTGTCTCACGCAAACTCACACACATACAGTATTACAGTTACTGCTGTGGGTGTTGTTTTGTCTCAGAAGATGTAATCTTATTTATTTGCATCTCACATCTGGGCAGTACAGTTGTCCACTAGTATATAAGATTCCCAGGGAACCCCTCTCCTCCACGGGTACCCAGGTCTGAAGATGCTGAATTCCTCACACGGGATGTATGAATACCCTATAACACCCTTCCGAATGCACTAAATCATCTCTGATTGCTTGGAACACCTTGTGTGGTGAAGAGGCTACACATGGGATGTTCTACTGAATGTGCAGGGAATAAGGGTGAGAAGCCAGGATCTACCCATGTGCAGGGGGCTGTGTTTCTGTGTATTTCTGTCTATCTGCACCTTCGTTTTCAAGTGGTTTCTGTCCGTGCTTGGTTGGCAGAGACCGAGGACCCCGAGGGCTGAGTGTGCTATGAGTTCTCACTGCTATGCGTCTGTCCCATTCGCAGAAGGAAGATGCCAAGCGTATGGTCATGTGACTGGGGGCACCGCTGATAGGTACCCCATGACCACCGGATGCTGCAATTCCGGAGGCACCTCAGTTCCCCCATGTGAAGCAGGGAGCTGAAGGCCCCAGGGGAGCAGGCTCCCTTCCTAGCCAAGAGGCAGGGCCCAGCCTTCAGTCCTACGGGGAGCTGGCCCATCACCCTGACCACCCTGGAGGTCGCCCGAACAGTGAGTAGCGACTTCCCCTGGGCACACAGGTGTGCCACTCTGTGGCCAGTAGTGCTTGTGGATTCTGTCCCCCAGGGGCTGTGCCTTGTCTCTGGCTTGGGAGTGAGTTGTGCTTCTCCTGCTCCCAAGTTCAAATCTGCCCCTTCAACAGAGCGCCTGGATCTGCAGGTGAGGCCGAGCGTGATCATTTTGCGCGGCTCCCAGATCCTGTCTCCTCTCCCAGGGGCGGGCTGCTGACAGAAAGGAAGGCAGGAATGGATCCCTGTCAACGAGGGCACCGAGGAAAGCAGAGCATCACAGGCAGCCCGGGTCTGTGAGCGGAGGGACGCCTGCCTGGAGGTGTGTCCACAAGCGCAGGGCAGCCGGCCTTCCGCCTGCACCCGATCAGTCAGCTGGAGGTCACCCAGGTCCTGAAGTATCTGGAGCCACTGAAACAACTGCCCTGCTCCGGGTGCCTCATCTCGTCAAGTCTGCATGATGAGTCAGATCAAAGAATCTCCAAGGTTTCCTACAGCTCAACGAGTTGATGCCCAAGTTTGGAAGAGACTTGGAAAAACATTTATAATTTAAAGTTAAATGAAAATCAAAAGTATACAATTGTATTCCCAAGAGTCCCCAAAAGATTTAAAATAAATTGTATTTGTGTTAAGAAAAGGCCTGGAAAGTGAATGTTTAGAACTCTTCAGTGTGTGATCCTGAATGGATACTGTGTTGCTTCTCCTGTGGGGCCACTGGTGTGTGTACTGATGAAACTGCTCCTTGGGGTCGAGCCTGCTAACTGAAGAGGCGATCGCAGAGACTGAGGGAGCCTGCGCGTAGATGACATTTGGATGACTGGAAGAAAGGCGGAGGAAGATGCAGTGAAAACGAGCTTGGTCCGTCCTACGCTGGCCAGAAGGAGGGCTAGAGCTGTCGGGCAGAGCCAGGTCACCAGCATGTGAGTGTGGCAGATGTGGCAGGAGAGAGCCACCAACCGCCAGCAATTGGGCTGTCCTGAGGTCTGGGGCTGCCAGACTAGGAGTCCCTCTCCTCTCCTGTCCTCTCCTGTCCTCTCCTATCCCCTCCTGTCCCCTCTGTCCTCTCCTGTCCTCTCCTATCCCCTCCTGTCCCCTCTGTCCTCTCCTGTCCTCTCCTATCCCCTTCTGTCCCCTCTGTCCTCTCCTGTCCTCTCCTGTCCTCTCCTATCCCCTCCTGTCCCCTCTGTCCTCTCCTGTCCTCTCCTGTCCTCTCCTGTCCTCTCCTGTCCCCTCCTGTCCCCTCCTGTCCTCTCCTGTCCTCTCCTATCCCCTCCTGTCCTCTCCTGTCCTCTCCTGTCCCCTCCTGTCCCCTCCTGTCCTCTCCTGTCCTCTCCTGTCCTCTCCTGTCCTCTCCTCTCCTCTCCTGTCTTCTCCTGTCCTCTCCTGTCCTCTCCTGTCCTCTCCTGTCCTCTCCTCTCCTCTCCTGTCCTCTCCTCTCCTCCCCTTCCCTCCCCCTCTCCTCTCTTCTCCATCCCTCCCTCCTTCCTCTCCCCTCCTCTCTTCTGGTTTTATTTTCTTGGTGAAGTAAGAAGCAAAGCCACCACCTTGGGAGACAGTGACTGCACTAGGTTGCTGTGCAGTCAGTTTTTGATTGCCATGAGAAAATCTCTGGGGAAAAAAATGACATAAAGAAGGACAGGTTTGTTTTGGCTCACAGATTCAGAGAGTCCGGTCATGGGTAGGGGCTCCCTCACTCCCAGCCTCTGTGAGGCAGAAACCCTGTACAGGGAGGCTGGGGGAGGAAAGCCGCTCATGTGTGCCTTAGCCTCACCCCAGCCGTGATCTATGGGTGGAAGTGGCACAAGTCGGCCCAGGTTCTCAGAGAGGTACACAGGTGCCCCATAACCGGGAGCAATGCCAGTAACTGACGGCTACCAGGCAAGAGACCAGTGGAGTGCCAGGTAGGAGCCTGAGGCTGTGCGGCTCTGGCGAGCCTCAGAGAGGGCAAGGGGACCGGAGGTGGCCAGGCACGGAGGCCAGCAGACCCTGGGCTGTCCTGTTGGCCACAGCTCCTCCAGCTACCAGTCCACTTGGAGGACAGAGCTACTGCCCTTTACCAGCACTGACATGAGGACAGATGGGGCCAAGACTGTCCTGCCCAACACAGCCCCTGCCTCGGGGGCCAACTTGGGAAGAGGACGGGGTGCAGGGTGCACCTTTCACGGAGGAGCGTTCTTAAATAGAAGGCAGCTAATTAAGCCAACGGAGGCTAAAATAACATTAAAAGCAACCTATGTTTTTCCACGGAGATGGTGCGGCTTGATGACAATGGGGTCAGTTGTAGAAAATAAAGATTCTTCTTTTGCACATCACAACATCAATTTTGCACATGTATTTTTAACCTAACATATGTTAGTCACTTTCCCATTGCTGGGATGAAATATCTGACACCCACTAGTAAAGAAGAAGAGGTTTGTTTTGGTTTACAGTTTCAGAGTGTTCAGTCCATGGTCAACTGGATCTAAAACCAAGAAACATGGCAGGAGAGCGTGGCAGAGGACAGAAGCTCATCCCGCAGCAACCAGGAAGCAGAGAGACTGGGGACAGGAAGACACTCTTGCAGGCCATACCCCAGTGAACCCGCTCTTCTGACCAGGCCCCAGCTGCTCACTGCACGTTCAGCAGTGAATCAGTCCTCAGGTGAGTGTAGCACAGGAGTGACAGAACCCCTTCCAAAGCCCCTCCTCTGAACACTTGAGAGATCTGGGGGGGCTCTTAGGTCTAAACCATAACATGACACCTTCACAGAAGGTGAAACATCTGAAGTTATTTCTAAGATTTTTAAGAAACATCTGAAATTATTTCTAAGATTATTTACTAGTATCTCTAGTATGTTGTAAATTTATGAGGGTCAGTATGGTGGTTTTGAAGAGTGGCACAGATTCTCTAACCCCACTCCTGTGGAAAGCCGGGCTGTTCCCCGGGGGCAAAGGTGGGCTCTTAGCTCACTCGTCATCCATGGAACTTGGTGAGAATCATGGTGGGAACCTCCGGGGTTAGAGCATGGTGGTTGCACAGCTTCCAGCTTGTTCACTGGGATGTTGGAGCCTCGAGCTTCCCATATGAACCACGAGTTGGCCAGGATGCCCAGAAATCCTGCTGAGGGGGTTCAGCTCCGCTATCCCTTCTCATTGTTAGTGAAGAGGCTCCCATTAGGGTCCTGCTGAGTATCCCCACTGAAGCCTCAGACAGGGGGGCAGGGACGAGCCACAGCCCTGGGTTCCTGGCACAGAGAATTCATGAGCAGTTAAAATGCTATGTGACTGCTGAGTTCTGGGGCTTGCAAGTTGCTTGTGGTGCAAATGGAAATTCAGGTCAATCTACTCTTACCTGCATACTTAAAATCTGGAACTGCTATCTAATTGGGGTTCTTCTTGCTTAAATTGAGGCCTTTAATAGAATGGGTTCACCAACTTAAAATGCCACAATTCCTCATTCTGGAGAAGACAATTTGATGATCTTATTGGGGGGCCAGGTTTCTTCTTCATCAAAAAGTGTACCTGGCCCTGCTATGCCAGGGGTGCCCATATTACATCACCTCCAGTGTCTGCAGGGGTCACCTGCAAGCAGGGGTGCTGTTCTCAGGAGGAAATTCGCCCTGGCAGGAAGGGCAGGGGGTCCTTGGCCAGTAGCTGAGAGCAGGGAGGGTTTGGATGAGTGGGGGCATTGGTCTGCAGGTAGCAGAGGGGACAGAAGGAGGTGGGGTCGGCAACTGACACCACTGCTGAGGCCTTCTCCTTCCAGGCCACTTTCTGGAATGGTTTGGAAGCCACAGTGAGAACCGAGACCCCAGTGTGGCCAGAAGCGTGAGGAGCAGTGGGCTCTTGTCCTGAGCAGGTGTGGTGTGGCTGCTGCTGGGACTGGTCTCCCCCGCTCCTTGCTCCAGGGATCTGCAGGCAGCTTGAGCACAAAGCCAGCTTGCAGGCAGCACAGAGCTCTGCCTCCTGCCTGTGCGGTGAAACACAGTCCTAAGCAGGAAGGCAGAATTTAGCCAGGCGTGGTGGCGCACGCCTGTAATCTCAGCACCTGGAGGCCGGGTAGGAGAATCACCAAGGGTTCACAACCAGCCTGGGCTACATAGTGAGAGAGACCCTCATCTCAAAAAAACAAAAAATAAAAAGGGAAACTAGAATTTAATAATATTCAGTATAAAGGGAGAGGGGAAAGGTTAATTTCTTGCCTACCATGGACCAAAATCCTCAGTTAACCCTTACAGTGCCTGTCTAGAGGTAGGTACTATTCAAACCCATTTTACAAATGAGGACACTGAGGCACAGAACCATGGTGCTTTTTGCCCAGGGTCACACAGCAAGTGAGTGGCCAAAGCAAGATTCTGGCACAGGGAGTTGGGCCCAGCACCCTCATTCTGTTCAGCCTGTGCAACGTTTTGAATTCATACTGCAAAAAGTTCACCTTGTTTGCTCAAACAGACCCCCTTTCACCAACTTCTCTTCCTGTGACCGACTCTGTTTTAAGAGGAGGATAAGCATTCACAAGGTGGGACTTCAGATGCTGTGTTTCAGTGGAGTTCCAAGACCTTTATATGGCCTCTGTTTCTCCAGGTACAGAGCAGACTAGGAGAGAACATTCCAAAGACTCTAAATTGCCAGACAGGAAAGTGTGTGTGTGTGTGCGCGCACGCGCGCTGTGAATGGGGTGTAAGTACAGGCCGTGCACTGTCAGAGCTCATAGAACTGTGTATCAATACAACAGAATTTTGCTGTACATAATTAGACAATAAATTAAAATGAGGTAGTAAAAGCATTTCTGCCAATAATTCAACAGTACAAAATAAATCTTTAGTGTCCACTTAGAAGTCCCAAACTGGAGCCTGACACAGCGGTACATGTCTGTCATCCAAGTACTTGGGAAGCTGAGGCAGGAGGATCGCCATGAGTTCAAGGTCAACCTGGGCACATAGTGAGACCCTGTTTCAAAAATCAAAACAAAACAACCAAAAACAAAAACAACATGTCAAACCAGCAAATAATACAAACATTCTCTTCAGTGGCTATTAAAAAATGACATTGTGCGAATTGTTTTTCTACCCCGTGAAATCTGCCTGCCAGCTCCTGAAGGCCTGTGGCCCCCATGTGCCTTCACCCCTCGTGGTCCCCACCCTGTCCTGACAGTTAACAGACCTCATGGTTCCCAGAGGAAGCATCAAGGACAGACAGACAGACCTGGGTTCTGCCTGGGAGCTGGTGGATCCAAGCAGGAAAGGTGTGGTCCCATGGGCTCTGATGGCTTCTCCATGCTGTCTAGCGACCCCTTAGGAAGGGACACCATCCACTGAACACCATACCTTGAGGTTGCATAAATGTCTCAGAGCGTAAGGCTCACTAGGGGAGGTGGCCCCAGAGTCCACTGATGTCAGAAGGTCTTGGGGGGCCTCGTAGGTCAGAGGGCACAGCTGATCTATGGTGTCATCGTCACTACGGGCCTTAAGAGAAATAAGAATACAAGAAGCAACTTCTAATTACAAACCAGTACACAGATTGTCAAGGGGAGTGAGTAGAAGCAAAGCATTTCCAACTCCAATAGTTAGAAATAACCCCTGGAAAATACTAATAAAAGCAGGTCTGAAAGTTCACTTTTGTGAGTTTACCAGATGTGGTCAAAATATATGTGGCAAACGCTGCTGCCAATGGAAAGGTGGTCTCCCAAAACACCACGCTGTGTCCTCTTCACTGTCCTCATGTAAACCAGCACTGTGTGACTTCTGGTTCCTCCCCCATGTCAAAATGATCAGGGGCTCGAACTCGAGACTGCCTGCTTGCAAGGCAGGCGCTTATGCCGCTGAGCTAAACCTCCAGCCCAAGGGAGACAGTGTTAATCCATTCAGGACACCAAAGCAGCTAAGACAGTGCAGCCAAAGACACTCACGAAAGAGCACTTCAGAGCTGTTTCAGAAAGCAGCAAGAGCAATGGGATGAGTGTGCTGTAAGTGGGGACTCATGGCACTGTGACTTTTACTGTGAGGACTTCTAAAAAATTTAACAGTCAGTGTATTTTACAATCATGAGCATCTAGTCATTTCTCCATCACTGTCTCAACCCATTAATCCACTCTTTTGTGACTGTATTTTTGATGCATAATAATTAGACTTGTCTGGGGGATTGGCAGCTTGTGTATTTCATGTTCATCACTTTGCTTCCCCTTCTACTCCCCAAACTCTCCTCTCCCCCATCCCAGATCCCTTTCCCATCGCTGCAAAGTCTACCAACCTATTTCCTATCATTTCTCTTTTATTTTGTTCTTTAAATGATTTATAATTTGTGGTTATCACAAAAAATAGACCACATAATGTTTTACCTCCTCGGCCTGGTTTATTTCACTTAGCATTATGGCCTTAAAACACATTCATTTTCCTACGAATAACTCAATCCTCCTTTATGGCTGAGGGTATTCTGTGGTGTGTAAACACATGTTTGCTTTATTCATCTGTTGTTGGGGATACAGGTCACTTAGCTGTTACCAGTTGTGCTGCTTGCTAAATACATGGACCACTGTAATATGCTGTCTTTAACGATTTTGAAAAGACACACAGAAAAGGAATAGCTGGTCAAATAGAACTCTCTCTCTCTCTCTCTCTCTCTCTCTCTCTCTCTCTCTCTCTCTCTCTCTCTCTCTCCTTTTTGAGGAAACTCCACACTGATTTTCATAGCTGTGTTACTTTATGTTCCCATCAATAATGCAAAAGGACATTTTTTCCATAACTTTGCCAACATTTTTTTTCAATTCTTTTTAGAATGAGATGAAATCCTTGTGTTGTTTTGATTTGCATTTCTCTAAAGCAATGATGCTAAATATTTTTTTGTTTTTTTCCTTTTTATCAGTACTGGGGATCAAACCCATGACTGCCTGCTTGCAACGCAGGTGCTTATGCCGCTGAGCTAAATCCCCAGCCCAGATGCTAAATATTTTTTCATGTACTTGCCTGGCAATCTTTACTTTTTTAAAGAAATGTTTCTCATTTCAATTTCCCATTTTTGATTGGTTTTTATTGTTTGGAATAGAATTTTTGAATTCTTTATGTATTCTACACATTAATTCTCTATCTGATGTGTAGCTCACAAAGATTTTTTTTTCCCATTCTTTAGGTTGTCTGTTCACTTTGAAAGTTATTTTCTTGGCTGTGCAGAAGCTTTTTAATTTGCTATGGTCCCATTTGTTGATTCTTGGTATTATTTCTTGTGCAATTTGGTTTCTGTTCAGAAAGTCTTTGCCTAAGCCTATATCTTTAGAATCTTAATGCCAGATGTGGTGGTGCACATCTGTAATGCAGCTGGAGGCTGAGGCAGGAGGATTACCACGAGTTCCAGCCTGGGCTACATATGAATCTAAGGTCAGTTTGAACTATATACTGAGACACTGTCTAAAATAATAATAATAATAATAATAATAATAATAATAATAATAATGTCAGCATTTTCCTTTCAGTAGTGTTTCTGTTTTAATATCTTGATCTTTTATCCATTTTGATTTGATTTTAGCACAGAGTGAGAAGTACAGATCTACATTCACTTTTCTGCATGTGGATAGCTAGACCTGTTCTCCCAGCACCATTCATTGGAGAGATCATCTTTTCTCCAGTGTATGTTTTTGGTTCTGTGAAAAATCAAACAGATGAAAGCGCCTGGGGTGGTTTGTGCACCTTCAGTTCTAGCCCACAAACTGCAGGTGTGTTTTGTGCCCATCCTACACTGTTTTGCACTGTGGCTTTGTAACATAACATGAAGTCCGGGATTGTCACCTGCTCGTTCTCATTCCTGGGATCACTTTGACTGTTCTGGGTCTCTTCTAATTCGATGGGAGTTTGAAGAGTATTATTTCCAGTTCTGTGAAAAGAATAATGATGATGATATTTTGATGGGAACTGCATGAAATCTGTATTGAGTAGGGCCAATTTGATGATACTGGTTCTGCCTATCCAGGAACAGGGATATATTTCCCTTTCCCAGCATCCTCTTTGATCTCTTTTTGCCTTGCATCATCATTTTCATTATAGTGGTCTTTCATTCCCTTGCTTAGGTAAATTCCCAGACATCTGATTTTTTGGGGAGCTACTGTACATGAGAATTTTTCCTTTATTTCTTTCTTGGTGGGTTCATTTTTGCTGTGCAGGACCATTTGACTTTTGTATTGATGCTGCTTATGTATTGGTTCCTAGAGTTTTCTGGTAGAGATATTTTGGATCGTCTACGTAGAGGATCAAGTCACCTACAAATAAGGATAGTTTGACTTCTTCCTTTCCTGTTCATAAACTGTTCATATTTCTTTCTTGATTACTTATTTCTTACCTGATTGGTTTGCTAAAGTTTCAAGCACTGTATTGAACAGGTGTGGTAAGGGTGGAATCTACCCATTGGTCTACTTTTACAGGACAGATTCCTAGGGTCCTAGTCAAGTCTAAAAAGTAACCCAGGCCGGGAAGCTCTAAGCAACAGTTATTTCTTTCAACTTGAGAGCAGAGAAGTCCAAGATGACAGTGCCAGACTTGGTGTCTGGTGAGGACCCTCCTTCTGGTTCATTGCTGGTGACCTCTGGCTGTGTTGTCCCGGGGAGGGAGGGCTTACTAGATCTCTGGTGTCTCTTCAAGAGGGCACCAGCCCTATTCCTGAGATCAGAGTCCCTGTGAGTGTCCTACCATCCAATACCATCATCCTGGGGTTTTAGTGGATAAATTGGGGGGCACAAGCCTTAGACCACAATGCCATCTAATTTGCAGACACCAGTATACTTCACCCCAAAACACTCTGCCATGCATATAATTAACTGGAGCTCAGTAATCACTGATGGTCTTTTGTGTAAGGAACATTTACATACAGTGAAGTGCACAGATCTTGAATAAACCATTCAGGGACTTTTGACAAATACACACAGCTGCGTAGTGGCCTGAGAGGCAGAGCATCACCATCAGCCTGCAGGTCCACAGACCTCTTTCTGGTCAACCCTCTCCTTCCCCCCCAAGCTGATTCTGCTGTGGTACTTCCCCACACTCTAGCCTCCTGACATCATTTTATCTCAGCTGTATGTGAGGCTATGGTGTCCTGTGCCACAGTTTAAGCAGTTTCCTGTAGTTAAACATTTGGGGCTCTCTGCTGTGGGCTCTGCTATGTGGAATTTCCCATGGGCAGCCTCTGGTCCCCCAGATTTGCTTGGTGGTGGTGATGGTGGGGTGGGGGGTGGGGGTAAAGTCCTTGTAAGAGAATTTCATGTGGGAATAGGCTGCTTACTTTCGTGCCTTCTGAGGCATCACTAGCTCCTTCTCTGGGCTGCCCCTTCCCTCCCATGAGCCATATTCAGTGCTCATGGGCACCACTGGACTTGTGCCTGTCCTGGCTATTAAAGGGCACTGAGAGTTAAAGGGAGCTGAGAGTCCTGGCTGTTAAAGGGCCTGGGGGTGGGCTGGGTAACAAACCCTTTCCCAGGGAGTCCCCAACTTGTCTATATGTATCAAGTCTCAGGGAAAAGAGGATTGCCACGGTTACCCACAGGACTTGTGTGGTGGACAGTGCCCCTTCTGAAACTATGATGCTGGCTTATTGGATAGCCTGTAGGGGAGGAGAAAAAGAAGCAAAACATATTTATTGAAAGCGAAAGAATCTGAAAGACCTTAGGCCACCACAATAGATAGGTATATCCACCCCACTGAAGGGGGGCAGTTATGAGAGCCTTCCAAATATACCGCATGAATTTACTTGTCAGGCGTGTGAGCTTTTAGAGAACCCATCTTCTATCCATAGACAAAGTCTGCAGGAAGTTAAAAACTCGCAGTAGCTCACAGATTCCTCCCAGTGCCCCTTTTGTCCCATATGACTCCATTGGCTGATGTGAGGCAAAGGTGCCAGGCGGCTGGTGCCCTTCCATGGACGGCCTGGGAGCAGGATCAGGAGTGAGGCTGGAGCACTGCACACTCTGCCCCTCCTGGTGGAAATGTGTAGATCTATAGAGAATTCACTCCATCCTGCAGGCTTTCCCCTGTGAACTGGTCCTGCCAGGGCCACTTGAAGAATCGCTCACCTGCTAGAGACAGTGAGTGCACAAGGACAGCTTCTGTACATGAACCCCTCTCCGGAACAGAGGAAGAAGCCACCCACTAAAGGTACCTGGGTGCCCCACGTTGGACCAAAACCTCATGGAGGGGGACCAAAGCCTCATGGAGACCTGCAGCTCCCAGCACCCTTTTTTTGGAAAGCAGCAGAGATTCCCAGGAACCTAGCCTGGCTGCAACCAGCATTCTGCTCACCCCACCTCCCAGGCCTGGCGCTAAGCAGGGGCTCCCAGAGCAGATATCTAGGAACAGGTCGCTGGCAGTTTGGAATCTGTACCCACCAGGCCTCACCCTGCCTGCAGCCCCGTCTCATCTGTGGGCCCCTGGCCTGTGGAAGACACATGGTCCTCTACTATCTCTCCCAGGTAGATGGGGCGACACTCATTTGTTTTGGGGTGTCCTGTTCAATGCGATTTCCCAGCTGCCCAGGAAGGACAGCCTCTGGCCAGTTCCTCTGGCAACCTAGTCCCTGAGTCCCACTAGGCCTCAGGAAGTCTGAACTCGCAGTTGCTGTAGGCGGCACTGGCCACCACGTTTGGAAATAATTTGGGTTTAAAAATGCCACAGAGCCAGGAAATGCCGAGTGCAGCTTGTGTCTGTTCCACCATCTAACTTCCAAGCTGCTGTGAAACTGAAAGAGTGAAAGATGACAGCCAGCATGATGAGGGCAGGCAGGGAGGAGTCCCCAGTCCTCCCAGCTCAGAGGGCTTCGGCCAGGGCCCCTGCAGCGCCCCCTGCCGGGCCTGGCATCATTGAGGTCTCATTTGGCTGTCTGCCCCCTAGCCCCTTGCAAGCGCCTGACCTGAGCCCGGTTTCCTCTTGTTCTGGAGCCCAAGCCCTGCTTCCCTCTGCAACCTGCAAAGGGAGGCTCTTCCGGTCGCTGAGGTCCTCTGCGCCCCATCTTGTGAGCTACTGCCCCTCGACCATTCTTCCTTCAAAATCCAGCTGGACACTGAACTTTCCCAACTCTTATTTCAACTGGACGCCGCGATCGCACGTCAAACGGCGGCGATGGGATGGGCAATGTTAGAAATAACTTCGCCTAATGACCCAGAGAAAGCCCTGTTTTTTGCAGTTTTCTTTCTTGTTTTTAAATTTTATTTCCATGACTTGGTTTTACATAGGACTATTGTTCGCTACAAAGACTGGTGCTTTCGATCCATCACGCTCCCGCCTGCCTCCCTCCTGAGGCCCCGTCCCCCAGCCCCCCAGCCCCTCCCGCAACCCCCTGCTCCCCGCGGGCCGCGCCAACGGCGTGGCGGGAGGAATTTCTGGAAGGGGGCCAGATTCGGCTTCAGATCATTTCTCCTCAACACACACTGGCCTCTGAAAACCAGATTCTGTTTGTCATTTGGTTTGTTCTCCCAGTATTGTGTCATTCCGATGGTAATGCTGATGGATTTCAAGCTTGCCTCATAGAGGAACGCACAAGGTTTTCATAAGCACATTAATCTTAAAAGAAAAACTGTCAGAGGCAAACAATACCCATATGACTGATGTTGTAAAGACACAAACTAATTCCTAACATCCATTCCCAAAGAATATTATCTTACAGGCCTTGCACTGCCTTCAAACCTGCTTACCTGTATCACAGGGCTTCCTGGCACCTCAAAGGCTTGCTTTCCACACCAAAAAGCTAGGGATTGAGGACATGTCTGCTCCCATGCCAAGTCCAAATAATAGGCTTGGTCACATGGCTGTGTAAATAAGACCATGATTACAAGAAATACGTAATTTCATTAGTTTTCACAAAATGTAATATAAGCAGTCCTTATGAAAACCAAATTGGAAAATCATTATCCTCCAAGATGAGGGCCTCTGGTCTCCACAAAACACTAAACACTCATTAGCAGATGAGACATGCCACCCAAAGTCCTACCCTCACCCAAAGGTTCCTAGTTTCCAAGTGGACTTGTGTGAGCCCTTTTCCCATCTTGTCTGGAAGTTAGCAAAATGTGTGTTATGAATTAAATATCTGATATTGCTGTAAACGTCAGGCTACAATCAACAAGCTAGTAGCTTGTTTTAATTTAATGGTGTTGAAGTGTTCCACTGTAATTAAGCATCTGAAAATTAAATAGAAACAGTCATTATGCTCAGTGATACGAAGCCATCAGACCAAAGAATATAAATTATTTCAAATAGAGGCTCCCAAAGAGTATCACGGGGTGGGGGGAGTTCTTCAGCCAGGCAGCTCTGTCACTGAGGCCATCAGGAGTCAGAGATACAAATTTGGAGTGGGGAGTTTGAGGCAGACCCCAGCTTCGCTAGCTGTGATTATATTTGGTTAGCGATCTGGACAAGGTTAGGCTGAGAATCTGGGTGATCGCCCTGCCCCTCCTCCAATTAGGTGCCCATCCACACCCACTGTCGTGGCCTGAACCCACAGCGAGGGTCTTTCTTGCCACCACCTCTCACGGTGCTCACAGCCACCCCAGAGCCCAGGTCCTTGCAGCTTGAGAAAGCAGCCCGATTCTCCAGCTTCCAGGGTAAGAGAGAGGACAAGCACTCGCCTTTCCTGCAGATCTCTGTGCACTTTTATAGACCTGGGACGTCCTTGGGGATCTGGCCAGGCGAGAAGAGCACTGGCCTTTCCATAGCTTAGGAAACCATGTGTACACACATTGGACACTTCCTAGGGTTTGGGTAGGGCCACAAGACAATCTTACATTTTTTAAACCCACAACTGAGCCATTGCATTTAGCACACAGGGTGAGTCTTGCTCTGCTCCTGCTGTAAGCTAAGCCTGCTGGGACTTTGGAGAAATGCACTTTGGAACACATGGCTGATCACCAGCCCAGCTGGTATAATAACCCGGGTCTTCTGGTTCCAAGTTCAGTGCCTTTCTCAAAATGCTAAATTGACTCCTGGTAGAAAACAGAGTAAAACTTATTGTGCTACCCTGAGTGATTTTTATTTGACACTAAGTAGTCGATTGCACAATAAACTGTTATTTATGCATGAGGTTAAATAACAAAGACAGCAGTGATTTTAAAAATGTTTTAGTCCAACTCTTTGAAAATATGATGAAACCAAAGGACAGTCTCCCTAGAAAAAATGTAAGAGGCAGAAATTTCCAATCAGTTTTAGAGGAGGCGTGGGTCTGTAGCCCATCCAGGGGACCCAGATGTTAAGATGTAATAAAAAGAAGTTGTAGCATGCAAGAGTTCTGGGCTCCAGCTCCAGGACCAGAAAAAACAATGCAATGGGTGGATAACTGAAATCTTTAAATTATACCAGGTTCTCACTTCATAAATTTCCTCCATGGGTCACCTCTACTAAATATTATTTCTGAAACTCCTCCTTTGCCCTCACCTCCCACCAGCTGCCTCCTGCTGGGGGTGCTGGTGAGCACTGGGGAGTGTGGCCATTTGGGCAGTGATGACATAGGGTCAAGAATTCAGAAGGCTATCTGCAGGAGCCAATCCCAGGACATCCCAAGGGGGCTGCAGGTTAAATCCCAGAGCAGCTTTGAAGTTTCCTGCATGAGGAGAGAGTGTCCACGCCCCAGGCTTTCATCTGAGTCCTTCACACTGAGCTACTTCCCAAGTCTTTTTAATTTTGAGGTAGTTCTCCAGTCCTTCACTTGCCCAGGCTGGGCTTGAACATGTGATCTTTCTGTCTCAGCTCCCAGGGTTCTGGGATTAAAAGTGTGTGCCTCTGCACCCATTGCCAGATGCCAGTTCAAATCCTGCTCATCAGCTTCCTGGTTGGTGTAGACAGAAACATCTGTTGTCCTTGCCCTCAGTTTCCACACCTGTGCAATGGGCTTGCTCTGTGTTAAGTTATTCTTCAGCAAAATGATGTGTGCAAATCCTTAGCATGGGAAGAGTTGCTTCAAGAGCCTCAGATCCCACTATCCAGGCTAGGAAAAAGCTGATCCATGTGGGGCAGGATGGCACCAGAGAGGGCAGCTGCTGTACTGTCTTCAGTTGCCATGTTTAGTCTCTGAAGGGATGGGCCACAGGTGTTGGCATCCCCCACTTTGTGTATGCACAGGTGACAAGCGCTTTATCAAAGAAGGGCAGGCTGTTTGCTGAAGCTGCCATGTGGGCCTTCTCAGCCTCCCTGAGTAATTGACTCAGCCCCATCCAGGGCTGCCATGACTTCCAGCCTGGCTGACTTGGAAAGGTCTTGACTCCAACACCGTCCTCCCTACCGAACCTCAGCACTGGAGGCAGCTTCTACCTCCTACCATGGGTAGGAGGAATGTCTCCTCCAAGCAGGGTTGTTTTTGTTTCTGTTTTTAAACTGAAAGCCTGTTACCTCCATTTTTAAAATTTTAGATTTGGTGCTTTCTTTTAAATGTAGAAAACTTCAACAATGCTTCTGAAATTCAGAGTTTCTACTCTGCTTTTATGGCTGCAGTTGTGGGCATGATGAGTTGTTGAAACTCCCTTTTCAGTGTTCCTGGACTGCGCCAGGGAGGACCACTCAGAGGAGTGCTGGCATTGGCTGGGCACAGTGGGCGCTCAGGCCTGGGCACCGCTTCTCCAGGGTGCGTTTGTCCAAGGTGGCTCAGGAAATCTCTGGGAAGATCCTCAGTATTACTCCTGGCACTGAGAAGGGGCTCAGCGAGCAGCTGTTAAGTGCCACTTAAGAAGGGGGCAGTGCAGGTGTCCCGGGACATGGGCAGTTGACAAAAGGGTCCAGGAGCTTGGCGCTGTCACGGTACTGCAGGGTCTGAGCTCCACGGTGAGGGTGGCATCTGCTTTCAAAGTGCAGTCATCAGCAGAACTCGCATGGCTGTCAGGAATAACACAGCAATGTCTGTCCATCCGGAGTGCTGCGCTGGAGATGTGTGAGCTGGCGATGAGGGGGACAAATGGGGTGGGAGTGTCCCATCCTGGAGGAAGGAATGCATCATGGGTAGGACATTCTCCACAACAGCACTATCAACAGAGGTGGGACTGTCCCCAATGCCAGGCACCCATGTTTTCCTCCTATTCTTTCAACCCTAGCCTTCATCACCATTGTGCCCCGTGGCATCTGGCATCTGCTTGTCATGCCAAACTTCCCTAAAAATTCCCTAAATGTCTGTTTTATTCTGTAATAGTTATCAGTAGGGTTCCATGCAGTAAGACTTCTAAAATCAAACAGCGAGGTCACCCAAGAAGGGCACTTAGTTATTCATACAGGGTCTTCCTGAAATGATCGCTGCTGCTCAGCCTCACGGATCACATGCTTCTGCATCTGTGGAGAAAATAAGCCAGTGCTTTAGAAAGGCTATAGGGAGGGATTCCCAGGACAACTTTTCCCTGGGAAAGATGCGCAGGGAACACTGGAGGACAGGAATTTTGTGTCTCCCATGTAGACTTAGCGATGAAGTCAAGACTGGTAGACTCCGATTCTGTTGCCAGGATGGTGTCAGCCTCGCCCTTGGGAACTCTGTGTTGTCAGTGAGCAGGAGCTGTGGGCTTGTAACCTGCTGGGCGCGGCAAGTCGGCTTAGGGAGACAAACTGAACAGCTGATCCGGCCGGACCTTGGAGAGTCAGTGAAACTTCCACTGTGTTTGGGAATAGACAGTGAAAGTCTTAGAAAGCAGTTTGAATTGATTATGCAGTGTGTCTTAGTTACTTTTCTTGTTGGTGAGATGAGATATCTGACACCCAGTGTTTAGGGAGAAAAGGTTTGTTTAGCTCACGGTTTGTGGAGGTTTCAGTCCACAGTTGGCTGGCTCCACGGCAGGGTGGCATGGCAGAGGGACAACTGTTCATGGTGCAGAAAGCAGCAAAAGCAACAAAGGCAGGGAGAGAGTCCTCTTTCTCTTATACTGCATCCAGTCTACTGGGACTGGGGCAATGCCCATCCAATTGGTGGGCTGATCTAACCGTCGCCCAGTCTTCATCCCAGCACACTCAGTCCCAGCACCAAACCACAAATCAATCACATCCTCTGGATTCAGTCACCTCTGAGAAAGTTCTGTAATGCATGAGGCTTTGGGAGTGGGGTCAATCTTCCTTTATCTTCCTGGGCCCCACACATAGGGGCTGATGATAGGGAAGCTCTGGGTCCTGGAAGGAGACTGAGGACTGCTGCTGAGGACCTGCAGACAAGCTTGATGATATCTGAGATGAAAAGCAGCAAATGTTTAACTCCTATCAGGCTGTTGTGGTCTTCTACTTGTGCAAGGACCCAACGTAACCTATAGCTAATACTAGACAAGGGAGATTTGGTGAGCAAGCTCCATTCCTGTGCTCCGGAAATCTAACACAGGCCTCCCTGAAAATCCACATGAGCAAGACCCACTCCCCAGGATGAAATAGCTTCTGGGGGATATCCATGAGTGAAAAGCACACTAGAGCACATGGGCTAGGCTAAGTCAAGACATTTCACCAGGAAATATTCAAGCCAGGCGCAGGGGCACAAGCCTGTAATCCCAGCACTCTGGGAAATGAAGCAGGAGGATCAAAAGTTCCAACTCATCCTGGGCAATTTAGTGACTTAGTGAGACCCTGTTTCAAAATTAAAAATACAAAAAGCAAGGTTTCTGGTTCAATCCTTAGCATCATAGAAAAGAAAGACTATTTCAGTATGTTATTAATACAAGAGGAGGGATTTTTTTTTTTTTTTTTTTTTTTTTTGTCTTTTTCAGACAGGGTCTCACTATGCAGTTCCGGCTGGCCTTATAGTCACTTTGTAGCCTACACTGGCCTCAAACCCACAGTGAACCTCCTGCCTCAGCCTCCCGAGTGCTGGGATTACAGGTCTGTGTCACCATGTGAGGCAAAATGAGGGATTTTAAAAGACAAACACAGTATCGTTACACACTTACACAATTGACCATAACTTCTTTCTTTCTTTCCTTTTCTTTTCTTTTTTTGGTACTCGGGATCGAACTTACAACCTTGTACTTGCCAGGCAGGCACTTCACTTCAGTGAAATATCTGCTCATTTTATGGTGGATTTTAGCCCTTTTCTCAATTACTAAGTATCTTTATATATTATAGAGATTCATACTTTATCTTTGATATCAGATACAAATTTCTCTCCACTTTCTTAGGTGTTCTTTGACCTTGCTTAGGGTGTTTTCTATTTGTTTTGCTTTAATGTAAAATCTCTGGGCTCTGTAAAGAGCTAGCTTAGTGTATTAGTGTAGATTTTCAAATTCTGAGTTTTGTCTCATGGCTGAGAAAGTTTCCTCCCTCCATAATAATGAAAGATTTCTCAACTGCATCCAGCTAGCACTTTCCTGGATTTGTTTTCCTCATTTAATTTGTTTCCCACCATGCATGATATGAGGTGTGGAGCTATGTCTCTCCAGAGTGTCACCAGAGAGGAACCTGTCATGTAATCATTATCCTGAGTTTGCCCATTCCAACCCCTTGGAACCCATTTGCTCAGCCTCCGGTGCTGCCCACCCTCACATGGTCCCCCCAAGTACTAGGCAGCTGCCCAGAGTTTCTATCTGAATGCCTGGGGAGAACACTCTTCTCCTGTCTAAACTTTTAGCACTCCTCCACCTCCACTCTGCAGCACCGAAGTCCAAGTCCTTCAGCACAGGGCCCACGATCAATGTCACTGAAGACAGAGTCCCCATTTCCTGGTTCTGATCTTCTAGGCTGTTCTGCCTTTGGGGGAGTCCTGCTTTTCACAGCATTGCTAGGCTGCTTCAGGGAGAAAGCAAAATAAAGTGGCTAAAGTCCTAGCAGCAACAATGTCACTTATTATCAAGCCATGCCACGCTGTAGACCCTGAACTCTGGCCGTCACACGGATGCAAAGCTGTTGGCCGAAGACCCAGGTATAGGAGTTCATTTGTTTGCCCTTTCAGGTGCGTCTTGCCCTGCTTCCCTAAAGGAAGGCTGTATTCTAGGCTATTAGTAGCCGTGAGAACATAGTCAGCATTTGGGATGTCCTCAGGCCTTTGTGACCCCAGTGAAATCTGCCTGTCAACAAGATCGACACAATCAATCTTAACCTCACAAAAAAAGAAATCACCAGACCTTCAACGCCTATCTATGGTCAGGATGAATCTGAACTGCATCAAAACTCAAGATCTGATCACCAGCTTACAAGAAGTGTAAGATAAAGGTGGTTCTTAAATGACCTCGTGAGGATGCAATTAGCTGGATCCAAAATGTGGGAAATGTTACAAAACAGTGACCCACTATATTCAGGAAGCCAGCGGTGATGAAGAAAGAAGTATATATGATATACAAAAAATAAAATGAATTTAAATAAAAGGCCTAAGAAATGAATTAACAGAGGAAAAGGGTTGCCTGCATGACCCTTGATTGGAAGAGGTCTCCCTTGAAAGCCCAGTTACGGGTTGCTCTGTTGGTCTGTGGCTTGTGCCCCAGGGGTTCACGTGTTAGACGCTTGATCACCGGGGTGGGGTGTTAAGAGCCGGGGCCTCCTCATGGGGTGCTCGGTCACTGGGGCACCAACCTCACAGAAGAGGAGAAGGAAGGGGAGGGGAGGGGAGGGGAAGGGAGTGGAGAAGAAGAGGAAAACTCGTAAGACTCAGATTCTAGGGACCACAGAAGGGACAGGGAGCAGGTGGAGATGAAAGCCAGGAGAAGCCACATGTGCAAAGACTTGGCCAGTGGCCCAGGGACCCCAGCACGAGAGGGCATCTGAAGCGAGGGACGCAGGAGTGGGAGACATGGGTGCTATCCTCCTTGAGCACCAGAAGCGTGGGCAGGAGAGACAGCCAAGGGTCTGCAGGGAGCAGGGCCAAGGCCTCCAGCAACTCTAAACCTGGGGTCCTTTACAGTAGCGATGCAAAGGCCTGCCTGGGCGCCTTCCCAGCCTGCTGTTACCACCCCCCAGCCAACCTCACGCCATCATCCACCCAGCCACAGGGGTGGACCCAGCCTTTGCTTATGGACTGTCCCTCCCCCTCCAGTGCTGGACAGAGCCTCATAAAGCAGGCTTGGAAGAGGGAAGCCACAGCTAAAGGGAGCAGAAGAGAGTCTGCCCAGCAACCCTGGGACCCTGCCCCGGGCTCCTTCGACTGCTTCCTCAGCTGCCCTGGCAGTTTCCCCGAAGACTGGGTGCTTTAGTGAGCAGGAACAGGGAAGAAAGGAGAATGTTATGAAAGGACAAAGTGTGCTTGAAAAATATGGCAAATATTTAATACTTTTCTCTGGTACGGCAGATTGAACCCATGACCTCATGCTTGCTGGACAGGTGCTTATGCCACTGAGCCAAATTCCAGGCCCAAATATTTAGTACTTTTTAAAAGAATTATTAGAGTAAGAGACATTGCCACAGCACACTGCTGTCCCAGCAATCTTCTTACTTCGAACACTCTTATCCTACCATTCTTGCCACGCTCTGCAGCAACCCTCTTTTGTGGATGTCTTTAGTTGCTTTGTCTGGGTTGCCTCAGTGCCCTGAATCCTTTCAAAACATTTCTCTTTTTGATAAATTTGGACTTTGGGGAGGAGCCAGAGTTCACACAGCACCAGATCCGGTGAGTAAGATAGAGAGGGACACAGTGTCATGTTTTTGGGAGCTGCCTTTCTGGGGAATGGCGGTGGGCAGCAGCATTCACTGTGTGGTTGGTCACACCCCATACAGACACCCATGAGAGAGGACTTTCAGAGCTGCTGCAGAAAGGGGAACGAAGGACGGGACCAGGGGGTCTGAAGTGAGGGAGGATCCTGAAACAAAGGCAATGGTGTCTTTCACTGTAACAAAAAATTTTACATTAAAATATTCTGTGTCTACTTTGATCAGCCTGTACAGCTCAGCTCAGGAAAGTTTTGTAAAAGGATAAACATCAAGAGGCCTGCAGGCTGCGGCTTGTGCAAATTCTGCCTTATAGAAAACCTGGGGTCCTTTACAGTAGTGGTGCTAAGGCCTGCCTGGGCACCTTCCCAGCCTGCTGTTCCTGATTCTCCTCTGCTTCTCCAATTGCTTCCTTCCCTAGGTGGTCTTAAGAACCAGGACAATTATATTCGGCAGCATATTTAAACTCTTTATTGTTGGAATCATATAGTGCTATCATTACTGCAAAATAACGACTTGCTGAGCTCTTGCTGTGAGAAATGCGCTGGCTTCGTGCCAAGCGTTTTATCTTTCGCATCTCCCTGACTCCTCAGATGTCCCCAGGAAGTGGTTCCGTGGTGTCCCCACTTCACAGACTGATACGCAGAGGACCCATCACTCGCCTGGGCCCCAGCCGGCATAGAAGGGGTGCAGTCAGGAGTCACCTTCTGCATCCCAAGGTCGGAGCTCCAGTCCCTGAACTGGGCCTGGGTGCCTCAGCCCCCTTTGCCATCCCCCTGGGTCCCCTCTTCCCTGCCTCACCCACCACTCTGGCATCAAGCCCAGTGCCCTCCTAAGCCAAACTGTGGGCTTCAGTCCAGCGGTCCTTGACATCACAGCTGTGATTCTCCACCTTCTCCTTCCTGACAGCCCTTTCCATACCTCCTGTGTGCTCTGGGCCCCACCTCTCAATTGCCACTTACTCTTCACACAGCCCATGGTCCCGGTCATTCATGCCCTCCCTGTGAGCTATGCTTCCAGAACTGACTGCAGGGCTCACAGGCTTCTGCTACAGCAGCCCTCTTGACACCCAGCGGCAAACTCCTGCTCGTTCAGAATGGGGGCTCAGCCCTGCACCCAGGAAACTGGCATGGCATCATCTATGTTCCTTATAAAGTAGACAAAAAAAAGTGAATCTGTCAGGACAACCCAGGCATTTTTTAGTATCAAAAAAATGTGCTTTTCCAAAGTCATTAGACAACACTGGAACTTCAGGGGTCATGTGTTTCCTAGGCGGGCCGCTCCCTCCACCCTGCCAAGCCCTGCAGGACTCACACAGCCAAGTCTATGTTGTGGGTGACCAGGACTCAGGACCCTGAGGGTGAACTCGGCCTCCCTGTGATCCCTGGCCTACACGCTTCATGCTAATCCTGAAAGGACTTTCTTTATGTTCTTTCAAATGAATCACATTCGCATGGCCTCCAAAACGGCTGAAAATCATTTATTTCTCTGTGGATATGTTTCCCTCATAATCGAAACTGCTTGATGAAGCTGCTCAGTGAGGTCATTCGGCAGCATGGCACAAGCCCACCAACACAGCCGATTCCCAGGCTCTGTCTGCGCAGCCCCGGGGTTCTCCGCTGTTCCATCTTGGACGTGCATGTGTTGGAAGCGCAGCCAGCCCACATTTCCCGTCTCCGCGCTCACCCAGAGCCTCCTGCTCCAGACTCGCTGCTTTCTCTGGCTTCTCAGATTCTATGAACCCGATACTAATCTGCTGTGGCCACTGCCAGTGCCTCCTCTCCCTCGGGGAACCAAGACTAAATCATTTCCTTTTGGGGAGGACCCCCACCTGCTTAGAGAAAGCCCCTTTGAGAGGTGGGAAGATGGTAAGTGGTGGGAGCCGGTCTGGAACGATATCCACACCATCATCTCTGAAGCAAGGGAACTGATAGATCAAGCTTGCGTCTTTGGCATAAGGGGTACTGGTCCCAGCTCCAGAAGCCACCCCAGAGGAGAATGGGGTGGGCAGCCAGCTTCCTGGAGTGTCCTGTGATTGGCAGCTGCAAGGGAGGGGAGGCAGGATCAGGAGAAGCTGGACCTCCGCAAGCCCAGGTGGAGCCCTAGGCCTGGGGTGACCTCTGCACAGACTGTCACTGGACATGGTGCCCCCTGGAAGGACAACTGTTTTTGGGGGGCATGGTGGCTCTCCATAGCCAAGGGCAACAGGAAAGATGCTAACCAACAGCAGTACTCCCAGCCTGGGGTAATGAGCATCTTAGTACTTGGTGGAGAGTGATCCAGGCAGCACCTGGTGGCATCCACTACAGGAAGTGCTTGGTCTCACAATCGATGGAGGCCACCAGATTAGTAAGGTGTTGCCTGGCTAATAAGGTATAGGTGGCTGTAGCTTGGTTGTTCCCAGAGATAGCCTTTTAACTACAATGCTTTAAAGACAACCCTTGGCTAAAGTCTTGGATTTGAAGCACCAGGGGGAGTAGGGGAAGGTTAGGAAGGCAGGTCAAGCACGACAGACATGAGCTCCCAGAAAATGATCACGTGTAACAGGTGGGCGAGTCAGATCCCCCTCCAGTCCAACAGCATTTCCATTAGGTCTTATGACCCCTTGCCGAGGCCCTGACTGGCTGGAAGATGTAGACACGGAGGTGCACTGAAGTCAGGGCCAGGAGGAGGAAGCTTGGATTTCAGCCTCAGAGTCTTGAGCTAATAAAAATTCCAGAGTTGTCAATATTCTGAATTTGAGGTCCACACGCATTTTGGACCCCATAGATATCAAGCCTTAAAAAGAATTTGTGGATGTTCTGCATGCTAACTCCACAATCACAGGCATGCACATGCGCACACACATGAACATACACACATGCACACGTGCACACACAAGCGAACCCTGGGGAGTATTCTGATCACACCTGGTTACAAATGTCTCCAACCTTTCCAGAAACTTTTATGTTTACTGAGGATTCAAGAGAACTTTGATGGCACAAAGAGGGTGGTGGACTCATTTCCATCTCACAGTGGAGAAACCCAGCCTAAAGTCTCCAGCCCACAGGTGCATAAAATGCCTGCGCACCCCACTAAGGGTCTCTGTGCAATCACTGGCTGCTGCGCACCAAGCCCCAATTGTTCCCAGGTCCTCTCTCTGGTCACCTGTGGCCCCTCAGAGGGAAACCGAGATGAAAGCACCAGATTCATTCTGCCCGAATCAGTCTGGTGACATCACAAACATGAACACGTGTCCCACACATGCCATCACCACCCTGCATAGAGTGCTGGGTTATGCTTTGTGCAGCATAATTGCAGGACAGATTAACCCAGGCAGCGTGGAGTGCAGCTCGCAGGGCATTTTGCACAGCTAAGAGGTGATGTGGCACATGGAGCGTTTACCAGGCAGGCGGAGATGGACTCAGCTCTCTGCTTTGCCACTGTTTAAAGGCCTAGGAATTTGTCAAAGCCTGTTTTCTTGGCCACTTCCTGTTCTCACTGTCTCTGACCTTGTCACCCACTCCACACCTCTCTACATTTCAAGCCACCCTATGACCACACACAGCAGTGCTGCAGGGAAACACCAGATGATTTAGGGACATTTCTGGTTTCACTGTTGTTGCTTTTAATATTAATTTGTAAGTACCTTTAAATTATTGAATACTACCTTACAAAAAGGTATAATTTTATTGAATTAAAGGAGCATGAAGATTTTTATTTTTACAAGATGCTTTTAAAAAAACAGGATTTATAAAGCATGCAATTCAAGAGATGCCCATATGAAATTTTAAAAAATAAACAAGACAAGGAAGATTGGCGTGGTGGCATACAGTTCCAGCTACTCAGGAGGCTGAGGCAGGAGGATCACAAGCTCAAGGGTAACCTGGATGATTAAAGGGGATGCAATCTCAAAATTAAAAAAAAAGATTTTAGGTGATGGGTGTAGCTCATGCTCATCTGGCAAATCAAAAGACCTACAAGTCCCAAAAAAGATTATGTCTGGGTGATGGGTTGCTAATGATATTTTATAGATAAAAGGGATTCATAAACCATTTTGTGCAAGGCTGTCCTTTCAAAGCCTGACACATAAAGATCCTGCTGTGACAGCATTACTCTCAAGCTTTCTGAGAACTTGCTAAAAAAACAAAAGGAGGTTTGTATTTAGAAATATACATAAGTTTGTAAAACATCAACTCAAAGAGTTGGGATGTTAACATTTATCACCAAATGAGGCAAATGAAAAGTTCTGGGGGCTTTTTGATGCTGAGACTTTAAATCTGGTGAGGGAAGTGTTTACTTCCTGTCTCTGCCTCCTCCCGGAGCCTGCTAGCCTCTCACAGGACACTGGTGGCTCTGTCATGATCCCACGTCTGCCTCTCAGGACACAGCAGCTGCCACCTCCGAAGCTGGCTCAGCTACCACCAGGACAACGCTCTCCCTCCGCGGTGGTGTGGTAAGTGAACAACACTAACTGTGGCAGTGATCGCAGAGACGCTAAAATACGTGGAGCTGGAGAAGATTCTGAGTTTCTGTGATGCTGCCAAGGGCTGCAGGATGGAGATCCCCATTGCTTCCAGGGTCTGAAGATCTCGTTACTTAACACCTTTGAGACTCCTGTTCTCCCCACCCATGGTGTGCTGATCCGACGTGCAGCGCCTTTGTGATTCATCTCACCCCTCTTTACCGACTCCAAGCTGCCCCCAGCTCCCTGTGCAGATGGCTCTGTTTAACCAGGAGCCTGGGATCACCTGTGGGACTCAGGAGTGTGGCGAGGCCTTTCGAGTGATCATGGAGGCTGCAGGCTTCCTATTTATCCGCTCCAAGACGGGCAAAGTGTGACAGTTGAAGGCTGCATTGGGCATGGAGTGGCACACGTCTTAATGTGTCACTGTTGGGCATCCACAGACACCAGTCAGCCACCAGCCTCTCCTCTCACATCCGGGAGAACAGTTGCAGAGCAAGCAGCACCATGTGACAGACACTGTTGCTTTTCTCTGAGTTTGCCCTAAAGCAGAGATTCTCCAACTTTAATGCGCATTAGCATCCCTTGGCAGCCCTTAAAAATCCCAACACCCAGGAAGAGGCCAAGGCAAATGCGATCCATCTCCAGGGCTGGGGCCCCGGGAAGGAGGATCTTCCAAGACTCCAGCCCCAAGAAGAAACAGTGATTTCAAAAGAACCTTGTGCAGCAGCAGGGTGGGCTGCTGAGGTCTCTTTTCGATGGTGGCAAAGCTAAATGTGGACTCTGGATGTCTGCGCAGCCACCTTACTCCGGGACTGGGGACGAGCTCTCACCCACCACAGTGGTGTGGGCCTTCTCCTGCGTGCAATCTGCAGACCCTGTCTAATATTTTCCATACCGGGCAATGAGATCACAAACTCCAAAACACTAAATCAAAACCGGAGGCATTACGGGTCTTCAATAAAACTCCAAAGCCCATACACGGGGCGGGGGGAGGAAATTAAAACCATCACCAAACTGTGGACATATTTCATAGACATAAATATAAATACACGTGTGCGGAGATGTGGACGCGCAGCCAGCGCGGGGAGGCAGCAGCAACCCGGGAAAGACACCCAGGGATGATTAGATAAAAGTGCGGGGCCGAGCAGGTAGCAAAAGGCTGCCACAAGTAAACATCCCATTCGTGCCTTAGAGAGAGTTCCTTATAAAAGATAAGCGATTTCCCGTGGAGGGAAGGGATAACCGAGAGACGCTAGGAAGAAAGTAAGGGAACAGCGGGAGCGCAGACTTCGCTGAGAGCACACAGCTCCAGAGGCCCTGGAGACTTCCGGGCTTACACTAAACAAACCAACCACAGCTCGGGAACAAAGCTCTTATTCCAAAATAGCAATTTTTCATAGCAACATGAAAAACGAAATGGTTAGTATCTAAATCTGATAGCAAATTTAACCATAGGAGAAACTGGTGAGGGAAAATGGGCGTTTGTTGGGCGATGCAGGCGCCGTCCCACGCAGGTTTCAGTTCTCCCGTACTTGTGAAGGTGATTTTGCAGATCCAAATGCCCCTGGTGCAGGGCTTGATTAGGGATCTCTTCTGTGCATGGGCTGAGGACAGGGGAGGACTGGTGCTTAATGAGAAATCGGACAAAGGCAGGTAAAGGAACCTTCGGAGACAAAGGGCGCAGCAAGGGCGCAGCATGGCTCCTGTGTATCCTCCTGCTCCTAGGTCAGTGCGGGAGTTCAGCCCTCCGCCGGTCGCTTTCAAGGGCCGTGCATTATGAACTGGTTCCAACTGAGCTGGGCCAATGAGGACATCTCTGTCACCCAGTGCCCACCTTGCCTTTGAAAGTTGTCTTCAGGGCACCACATAGGTGCCTCCACCCTTCCCTGCACAAACTCTGCTGCTATCTTTTGTAAACCAAACCAAACCAAACCAAACCAAACCAAACCAAACCAAACCAAACCAAACCAAACCAAACCAAACCAAATCAAACCAAACCAAACCAAACCCCAAAGCAGAACCCCTTTTGTCGTGGTTATCTTGCATCTCCCCCACCCTGAGTACCTCGGAGATATGCCTCATGTACGTGTGAAGTTTCTCAGACGTTTCCATTTTAATATCAGCACCATCACATAAACAGCTTTGAGAGCTCGCTGCTGCAAAGGTGGGATTGTGACCACTGCCCAGCATCTTTTGCAGGAAATGGAATATTTCTAAATGCACAATATTGGTAACTCTCTACAAGAGGAAACTGAGACCCACTGCTGGGGGAAAGCAGGGAGACACCACAGTGGAACTCTGGATCCTGCGGGGTGCCTCTATGCAGAGAGTAACCTGGGGCTCCTCAGAGGCACAGGGCAGCGCTTTCTGTTTTACCACCTGAACGCAACCACCACGGTGCCTGGTTTGTACTTTGACTGCCAGATTATAAATGCGCCTGTCAGGTCCTTCACTCTGTAGAAGTCCTTAGATCTTCCCTCCCCTCGTCATCTTAGTTTCTCCTTTTAATTCTAGTATGGGTTTCATGGCGAGCTGTTTTCTGGTTTTTTTCTCCTTTCATCTCTGAACGAAATCAAGGGACTGTGGCCATCCACTGTTTTGTGTATCACACAAAAATATCCATTTAGTCCTCCTTATTTATTTCATTTGAGGAAATTGAAAATCAATTTTCTTTGCTTCTCTGGCCGCCCTGCCTGCATTTCCAGGACACGGTAATCAGGGTAAGTGAGAAGAAGATGCCTTCACCCAGCTGGGCAGACCTCTGCCAAGTGGAAAATGGCTGGGCTGCTGGGACACCGTCCCATGGGGCCTGGTGGCACTTCTTGCCCTCGGGTTGTGTTTGAATGCCAGTGGGCACCAGCCTGGGCACCTTTTGCTTGGGATCTGGGGAGTCTGTGGCTTTGGCAGGTGCTGCTCCAGGGTCTACGCTCCTTGGAGGGAACCTGGGGAGGGCACAGTGGCCCCTCTGTGTAAGTTTTTCTCCCTCCCCATCCCTCTCCTCACCATCCGGGTCACTTCCCAGTGGTTTCCTTGCAGCAATGAATCCCCTTATCTCTGCTCTTCTGGGAGTTTCTTTCTATATTTCCCTTCTTTTATAAAAAAATTCTTACTATTTTTAAGAGTGAGATGGAAGGATTCCTCTGCAAAAATGGGTGTTGGATGGGCTATCACTACAACCCAACGGTACAAAACTCGGCCACTGCCTGAGCTGTTTTTTTTTTTTTTTAAAGTAAAGTTTAAACATTTAGAGGCTGACTTGTTTGATTTATATCAAACCGCGGGACTCACTGTGTGGTGCTCTTAAAAGCAGCGAAAGCACAGCGGGCCCACTCCTGGGAGCAGGAGGACGCCCAGACCTTGGGCACCGCGTGTAGTTAGGCCCAGGCTCCTAGCTTTTCAGCCCCTCTGTGGCTCCGCTCTCGGTTCCTTCCTGGCAGCTTCGGAGTGCGAACAGGAGCGATCTGAATAAGACTTCCATCTGTTCCTGTAGTTTTCTTCTGGAAACCATGCACCGGGCCTGGGCACCAGGAAGAGCCCAGACTATTGCGTATTTTATTTTGCGACCAAACTCGTCCCCCATCAAACAGCCCCACCAAAAACCTAAGCTACGCGGAGTCGTGGAGTGGGCGGCTGCAGCGTCGCGCCCCGGAGCCTGCGTCACCCAAGCCGGGCTTTCCGGCGCTCGGCTCCCGACCCGGGAGGACTCAAGGGCAACCCTGGCTGCTACCTGCTCCAGACCCCAAAAGCCAGCCACTCCCTTCGCTCCTGCACCGGGATTCTCCCGTGGGCCGGCCTGCCTCTCCTCGCCCTGCCCAGGGGCGCCTCCACCAGTTCCCTGACGGCGGCGCGGGGACGGCACCCCGTGCCCTGCGGCTGTGCGCTCCAGCCCCAGCACGCGTGCCCGCCCCGGGTTCCCTTTCCCGGGCGCTGCGACGGCAGCTCCCAGCCCGGCCACGCAGACCCGCGGCCCTGCGAGCGGCTCACCTCCGCGCTCAGCGCCGGCCGCGAGAGCCCGTCCTCTGCGAGGGAAGCATGTCCTGCGCTGCTGCAGTCCCACCTCGGCCATCTCGCACCGCGCAGCCCGCAGCGCGGGGACCCGCGGAGCCCTGCCAGGGGCCGACAGGGGGCGACAAACTGTAAGGTTTTCCAGTTCCTCGCTAGGCCAAGGGTCGAGAGCTGGGGTGTTCGCGATGCGCCTGGGGGCCGGCAACCGGGGCTGCCGAGGGATCCCTGAGCGCAACCTCCATGCTCCCATAGGCCTCTGCCAAGCTGCGAGCGCCTTCCCGAGAGCGATGATGCAGTCTGGACTGCGCCTCCTGTGTGGCGAGTGGGGCGGACCAGCCGTCATACCTGCCCTGTTCGCCCTTCCAGGGTCCTGAGTCCGTTCCTACAGGGGGCAGCTGTGGCCTCAGCTGCCTCTCCGTGGTCCTGGATGCAAATCTCAGCGTAGAAACTCTCCTTTCCTGGAATCCCTTGTCTAACTTGAAAGTAGGGCACCTCTAGACCAGGGGTGCAAAGATTCCAGAATACCCAGAGAGAAGCTAGAGCGACCCTGCTCCCCACAGTCTCTGTGGCCTCGTCCCGCGTGTTCTCAGCCCCACACAGAACTAGTCAACTGGTCCAAGTAGCCCCGTGGGTCTCTACCTAATGCCAGATGGGCCGGACTTTTGTGTGGTCTCTGGCTATCCCAGGGCACTAATCCAATTCTCTTCCCGGGTCCCCAGACCTCCCCAGGTTCCCAGAACACTGGATTTTGTGACCTGCAGAAGGGAAGAGTCCTGGGCTTTTTCCAAACTGGACTTTCTTGTGTTGTGCAGAGGGCTCCAGCACTCAGGTCCTTGTGCATCTTCAGCAGAGCCCTGCTAACCCATGCCGTCAGGAAGGCTAACAGGAGCTAGTCTTGCTCTGGACCTCTGAGCAGAGGGGACAGGGCCTCCACCAGTGGCCCGGCCATGTGAGTGGGGTCCCTTTGGGTCTTGGTCAGTGGACCCCACCCACAGGAGTATATGCCTTTGAAGCGGGATGTCTTCTTGCCTTCCCTTCTGAGAGAGCTTCGAGCTCACAGGAGGCCTGACCTAGGACACCAAGCTGTCCTAGACTCCTGGGCCTCTGGGGCTCAAAATGCCAATATCTCCTCCTTCCCTTGCCCTCTGGTCCCCTCTGTGACTCTGAACTGTGTGGTGGGTGAAGGTTAGCAGAAGAGTGTCTAGTGCTAGGGCCAAAGGATTCAGAGCTGTGCACCACACCTGCCCTTGCACACAGAAAGGGAGGAGACCTTTCTGTGCTAACAGCGACATGAGGCTCTCAGAGGTGCTGGGTGAGGGAGGCTGGTGGCTGGGGCTGGAGCAGTGTCCTTGGCCTGAGTGGGAAACCCCTGTGAATGCCAGCACTCCTGCATTTCAGCCTCAGCAGAGGAGGGGTCTTCCCACTGCACATCCTGCATCACCTCCAGAGAGCCAACAGCTCAGCTTGGTGGGCTTGGCTGCTGGAAACAGAATCTGGATGCCCTCCTGGGGAGGTGAAAGGACCCCACCACTCCAGGGGGTAGGTGGCCCTTAGAAACAAAACCGGATGTCCTGGTACAGGACTGGGAGATGGCCGGAAGTGGGGTGCCCTGTTCCAGGATCGCACTGTCTTCCTCCACCTTGGCCCTGACACAGAGGAACTGGAGTCTTGACCTCTCTCTTCCCGTGCTCCTGGCCGGGGAAGGAGAGGTTGAAGCATGGAAACCTTGCTATGATCAACTGTCATCTTATTATCGTATTAATATTGGTGGTGGATGTGGAAGTAACACTAACTCCCAAGCTAGAACTAGTGTTAGTACCAAGAAGCTGGAGGCAGGAGAAGGATCATCACAGGCCCAGCTGGGCTGGGGACAGTTGTGTTCCTGGAGTGTGTTGGGGGGGGGGGTGGCCAGAGAGGGTGGAGAAAGCGGAGGGGAGGAAGACACCCAAAGGGTAGCGTTAGGGGCGGGGAGGGGGCGCCCCGCGCAGTGACGGTAACCAATGAGCTGCCAACTCGCGCGTCTGCAGCGTGACCGAAGAAACTGACGTGGAGGACACGTCAAATTGATTCCCGCACGCGGTAGCTTCCCGGTCAGACGAATTTCTCCCAATCGGATGAAGTTCACCCTGGGCCTGGGGGCGCGGGCGTGGAGAGTGTCCTGGGCGCGGGCGGAGGCGGCGGCGGCGGGTCCCGGGGCGGTCGGCGGCGGCGCGCTGGGCGGTGGCGCAGTGCACGTCTCCGGCCCCCGGCCCGGGCGGCGCGGCTCTCGCCTAGCGCGCGCGCTCCCTCTATGCCTCTCCGGCGGCGGCGGCGCAGCTCTCCCGGACCGCTCCGGGCCCAGCCCCCGCCGCCCCGGCGCCAGGCTGCCTGCCGGCCGGCGCGCCATGGGTAAGGACAAGAGGCGGGCAGGCGGAAGGGCGATGGGGTCCCGGGTCTCAGACAACCCACACTCCGCGCGTCCCCAGAACTCGCGGGCAGTTGCTCAAGTTGGGGAGGGGGTGTCCCCAAGTGGACGCGCAAGGGTCGCGACAGGGAGGAGCGTGCAGTGCTCCCTTCTGTGGCCGCACTTCGGGAGCCAGACCCGAGCTGTTAGCCGGACTCAGCTGTCCGGGAACCCGCGGGTCGCCTCGAGGCTGCGCCAGGGTGCAGCCCGCCGCCAGTGGCTAACCCGCGGCGTTTTATTCTCCCTGGCTGGCTCTGGTCGGCGCATCGCAGAGCAGACGTACGGCGAAGTGAATCAGCTGGGCGGCGTGTTCGTGAACGGCCGCCCCTTGCCCAACGCCATCCGCCTGCGCATCGTGGAGCTGGCGCAGCTGGGCATCCGACCCTGTGACATCAGCCGGCAGCTGCGCGTCTCCCACGGCTGCGTGAGCAAGATCCTGGCGCGCTACAACGAGACGGGCTCCATCCTGCCCGGGGCCATTGGGGGCAGCAAGCCGCGCGTCACCACCCCAAACGTGGTCAAACACATCCGGGACTACAAGCAGGGGGACCCCGGCATCTTTGCTTGGGAAATCCGCGACCGGCTGCTGGCCGATGGTGTCTGTGACAAGTACAACGTGCCCTCCGTGAGCTCCATCAGTCGCATCCTGCGCAACAAGATCGGCAGCCTGGCGCAGCCCGGGCCCTACGAGCCCAGCAAGCAGCCGCCGCCCCAGCCCGCGCTGCCCTACAACCCCATTTACCAGTACCCCTACCCCACCCCCGTGTCGCCTACGGGCGCCAAGATGGGTGGCCATCCTGGGGTCCCCGGCTCGGCAGGCCACGTCAGCATCCCGCGGTCCTGGCCCTCAGCGCATTCGGTCAGCAACATCCTGGGCATCCGGACGCTGATGGAGCAAACAGGTCAGTCCCTCCTTTGCCCTGCAGCAGCGCACCAGGGACCGCGCTGCCCGCTGCCTCAACTGCTTCAGGCACAGGAGAGAGCTTGGGGCTGCCAGGGAGCTGGGGGGCTGGAACTTCTGTGGGAGCCCTCGGACATCTTGAACTTTTAATGACAAATATGGAAAATATTTCCCAAACGGAAGAGCTGTTGCCGACTGCCAATTAGGAGGCTTGAAATCGCGCTTTTTCAATTTTGCAAAAAGAATGCAAAGCCCCAATGCCAAATCTGAACCAAACAAATTGCCCAGGTCATTCTGAGACCCTTTCTTTAGCTTTTGGGATTCCTTGATATTTCCCAAGGGTTCTGTCTCCTCTGCCTGGGCCAAAGAAAGCGACCTAGCACTAGCATGCCTTTTGGCCTGGCCTAGCTATTCTGTGGCCTCTAGCTACTCTGAGGCCTTGCAGGTTCTGGAGTTGGGTTTGTGGGTGCTGGCACCCTCAGGCTGCAGCTACCACCCCAAACACTTGCTATTCTTCACCTGAAATTAAAACTCCACAACTGTGGGTCATCTCTGGTGGAGGAGAAAGAGACAAGTTTGGGACAACTTTGGTGTCTGTTCCGGAGGAAGATATATGTGGGGTCGAACTAGATCTTTTCCCCAGCCTGGGTGGTGTTTGTTCTCTCATGCTATGTGACTTGGTGGCAGGGCAGAAGCAAAGGCATCTTAGCCTAGGAAAAAGGCTAGAGGACAAGGAAGAACCTGCAGAGTCCCTACACCAGTGAGGTGAGCTTCTGAGGCTTAGGAGGGCTGCTTCTCTAGGTGACCAGACTGGTCAGGGTGGTCTGGTACAGGTGGCTCTGCTAGCCTGCACTCAATGGGGGAGCTTCGCTCAGCTTCCTGCCAGCCTCCCTGCATGCAGCCCAGAGCCAGGTGCTGCTGGGGGTCTGCATACAGAGATGATAGGTTTGCTAGGAGATAATCCAGGGTCAGATTGTCCCTTCTGCACACTTCTTTAGACATTAAGAAATACACACTATTTTGTGAATTTGAACTTAGACCTTTCTGGATCCTGTATCAGTTGTGGTTGCAGCCCTAGTCTGGAGCCCTGGGCCTGGATGGGTCATGAGGGCACTGTTTCGTGGGAAGCGGGTCTCAGGCTGCAGGGATGGAAGAGCAGGCCTTGTGCCTCCTTTCCACTTCCCTGCTCCGAGGGAAAGCAGTGCCAGCTGCTTCCCCCTTCCACTTCCCTTCCAACTGCTCGGGGAGCATTTATGCACTCCTAGGGCTTGCGGGGGACATGGGTGTGTGCTCACGCTGGATGCCTACCAGTAGTTGCAGGTAAGGGTGACTATCCAGGTTGGAGGACTGCATGTGACCAGCACAGAGGCGCTTCCTCCTGACCCACTGTGTCCCTCCAGGCGCCCTGGCCGGGGGTGAAGGCGCTGCCTACTCCCCCAAGATGGAAGAGTGGGCAGGGGTGAACCGAACAGCCTTTCCCGCTGCGCCCGCGGTGAATGGGCTTGAGAAACCGGCCTTGGAGGCAGACATTAAATACACCCAGGTAACCGGAGGCAGAGGTGGGAGGAAGGGGACCTCGCAGGGAGAAGGAAGAGGAAAGACCGAGGCCTCTGGCAGTGTGGCTTTCCTTCCTTTCCTGCTTGGTTAGGGAGGCAGCTTCCGGGGACAACTTTGTTAACTAAGTGGGGTTCCGGATGCCCGACCTCCTGGCCAAACGCTGATGGTGGATACCTTGACTTCCTCAGTGTGTATTTCCTTTCATGACATTTGGGTAGATTTTACAAATCGCTTGGCCGCAAAGTCCTCGAGAGGCCTCGCACACTCGATTGCCGATTGCCGGGGCGACCGGGAGGCGGAGGCGGTGGCGCTGGCTGCAGGGTCTGACCGAGCCTGTCTTCCGCAGTCGGCCTCCGGGCTCTCCGCCGTCGGCGGGTTCCTCCCAGCCTGCGCCTACCCAGCCTCCAACCAGCACGGCGTGTACAGCGCGCCGGCGGGCGGCTACCTCGCCCCGGGCCCGCCGTGGCCACCCGCGCAGGGACCCCCGCTGGCGCCGCCCGGGGCCAGCGTCTCAGTGCACGGCGGGGAGCTCGCCGCCGCCGTGACCTTCAAGCATCCCAGCCGAGAAGGTGAGGGGCACGGGCCTGGGCGGGTGCAGTGGGGGAGGAGGGGGCTGGGGAAGAGGAGAAGGAGGAGAGGGAGAGGGAGGAAGGCTGGGCTTGGCGCTGGGCACCAACCCTTCCCTAACGCTGGGTCCGCGCTCTGGGAGCGCGTCGTGTCCTACAAGAGCGCCTGCAGTCGGACTGACAAACAGACTCCGGTCCTGCCTGCCTGGGCCAAGTTCGCGCCGGAATCACCCCGCACCTCCAGCCTCGCGGAGGTCTGGGGTGCCCTCCACACCCGATTCAGCGCTCTGTGAAGCCGTGCTTTCCGTGGAGCTGTCCTGGCTCTTGAACTGTAAGGCAGAGTGGGACTTTCACTGGACCCACACCTAGACCTTTCCAGTGGTCACTGCTCCCCTGCTCCTCGGGTTCTCCAAGGTTTTTTTTTTTTCTCCTTAATCGGGGCCTAGTCTGCACCTTAGATTATTTTTCTTGAGCACATTGGGAAGGAGAGCCTTTCGGTCACATGTCCCTAATTCTAGACTCTGTCTGGCTGTGTTTTGGGGTCCTTTCTGAGACAGTGTGACTGGGACTTCTGCATTCCTTCTCCTCTTAACTCTTGGGCTTCCTCTTCCTCGAATCTGTTCCCTAGTAAGCCCAAGGATTTGGGTTTAAAACCAAGGGATTCCTGGGATTTAATAAAGGGCCAGCAGTGACAGGGACATCAATTTACACTGCTCTTTAGGTACTGGTTTTCCTTTACTTTGGGAACCACTCACCTGCCCTGGAATTTCTAAATAGGGCTGGGTTTGCTAATTTTGAAGTTGCCTGTGTTTAGATTCCAGTCACCAGGAATTTGCAATTTCTCAGCTCTGGGGTAGAAAGGGGGTGGGTGTCACCTCAGGAGGTCCCAGTCCCATGGAGACTGGCCTTGTCCTGGGCTGAGGGGTGTTCTGGATCACAGCAGGGACCCAGGGTACCTGCCCTGGCACCTGAGGAGATGGTGCTAGGTGGTCGGGCAGACAGGTGGCAGGAGAGGATTCCTTCTTTAAAGTGCTTCCAAGTAGACTTGGTGAGGCTGAGGGACCGCATCTTCGGGTGGTGTGGGGTTGAGATGCTGTCCAGAGCAGGGACCTGCAGAAAAAGCAATTTTTGTCTTTACACTTTTCCTAGGCATTGCATGTCTTGAGATAATTAAGATAGTGCTCATTGCCTGATAAATCTGAAAAAAGAAAGTTCATGAAAATTGAGAATTAGAACTCCTTTGCAACTTGTTTTAAAGAACAGAGTAATGCCATGGCACCTGTAGAGAAAAATCCCAGTAAATTTTAAAATGGAGCCCAAGAGCCCTCACACAGCTGATGTCTTGTCCTTGACTTTCCCTACCGTCTGTCCGAGCCAGGCTGTCTGCTGAAATCAAAATCGAAATAAGATTTACGTCTCTGCAGAAGTCACTTAATTGAGCAGGTTCACTTGAACTCAAAGAATCTATCTGTAAGTTCAAATCATTTCTCCTGGATTGATTCTTAGAAAAAGCAAGAACCCGCTGTGTTTCTCTAGATTTAGTCATTTCCAAATTAGCCACTGGGGCATTTCAAATCTAGAAACCAATCAGAAAGTGTAAAAGAGACCTAAAAAGATCAGTTCTAAGTCTGTGATGGCTTCTAGTTAATTCACAAAGGGAGGAGACTGTGACTTTCGGATTCCTCCGTTGGTTTTCTTTGGTGAATACAGTACCTTCTTGCTCCTCAAAACAGACCCTCTGAGCAGTGCTGTGCTCCGGTGCCCTTCACAGTCAGATCTGCTGCTGTTAGGAAACATCTCACCATTTTCTAAGTCCACAGCCATGAGAAGTTAATACTTCAATGTCTGATCCTCACAATTATTTAAAAGCTTCAGCAAAGGGTCATGGAGTGGCTCAGGCCCATCCCTCACAGCAGATTTTCAAGTTGGCGTGCAAGTGCTTGTGTTGGAGGAACACAACAGCATTCACTGTGCATCTACTTTCACAGCAGGAGAATTACATACACACTGGAGTAGTGAATTTCTACTCTTCATAGGGAAGGAAACCTGACTGCAAAGGCCTCCCTTCTCTAGAACTGTTTTTTTTTTTAAGACAAAGTAATACAAATCATTACAATTTATTTTAAAACTAGTTCTTAAAAAATTAATGTCTTTAACTAAATCTACCCCACAAATCAGACTGCTGTCATTACTTGTCATTCAGGTTATAATGATAGGGATGGCATTTCCTAAGTCTCTTTTCAGCCAAAAATACTTTCGACCACCTCATGGGTGTGTAAGACACACACAGTGTTATCCATCTGTCTAGCTGTGTGTCCTCTAAATTAGATGAACACCTAACAATTACTCCAAGGGGCGCGTAATGGTATGGCAAAGTAAACATCACAACTGATTCATTTTTCCTGGAAAAAGATGAGGAGCCTGATCACTTCTCATCCCCTGCTGGAGCGGACAGACAGGAGAGTCCACTTCTCTCCAGATGGTTTTCTGTGGCCAGGGTAAACGCCATCCCCTGGAAAGAAGAAAGATTTGGAAAGATACTGCATTGTGTATTAGGGAGAAACTGTGATTTACATTTGCTAAGGAAACTGTTCAAGGATCTCTGTTGGGGATTAGTCCTCAGAGGATTGTAACTGAATTTTGTCAAGGGCTCTGGCATCCAGTGACCCTGGGATCCCACTGCTGGTCTGGAGCTCATATGAGCCAGCCCTTGGGTTACCTTTTGTCCATAGCAACCCTAGCCTGATGTTTAAGATACAACCCTGCTCCCTGCTTAGTGACCTGTGGAACTCCGAGGCCCAGGCTGCTGAGGCCACAGGCACCCCTGGGTCCCTCAAAGGGCTAAGGGGTGGGGTCTTCTGCCAGCCCCTGTGTGTTTTCAGCCAGTGCATAGCTCTCGCTTACCTCTGAGGGATGTGGCTAGGCTAAGACACCTCCTCACCTTGGTTTGGCTTTCTGAAGAGGTGCAGCCTGAGTGGGCATGGGGTAGAAAGTAAAGGTTCAGTGCTGTCCCTGGCTGGGCAGTCGCACTGTTTAGGAAGGAGAGCTTAGAGGCCATGAAGGCCAGGGGTCAGGTGGCTCTGTCCTGAAAATGTGTTAAGATTTCTTCGAAAACCTGTGTTTTCTGGGCCCTGAGCGTCCCTCCAGCTCTCAGGGTCACAGTAAACTGGCCTGGGGATGGGAGGGGGAGAGCTGCAGGGACAGTGACTGAGGTGCCTGGAGCTAGCCCTGTAGGCAGGACTCTTTGACCGAAAGGCAGGGAATTAAAAAGAGGTCCCTTCCAGTGCAAACAGCATGTGCTCCCACTGCGGGAGCGCTGGCTCTGGAAGGAAAAGGGGTCGTGCACGCCGGCATCACTTTCTGGCTTCCAGTAGCACAATTTGGCCCCTTCCCCAAAGCCAAATAACAGCAGCAAGCAGGACACCGCCTGGCCTAGCGAGTCCTGAGTCTTAATCTGATGCCCCAAGGCCCGGCACGCGATGGTAAGCACCTCTGGTGTCCCCGACGTCAGGGACTAGGAAGCCTGCTGTTCGCTACAACTACATTCTGCGACCCTTTCCTCTAGCCCCAGCCAATCCGAGCTTTTGCCGCAGCGCCCCGCACTTCCTCTCCCCATGGTGAAGGCACCGGCGTTCACCCGCCCAAGCTTGGGGCAGTGGCTGGGCAGAGACGCAGGTGCCACCTCTGAGTGCGCGATCCTTGTGCCCTGCCCGGCGCCCGAGAGCCCCACGCTCCGGATCTGTTGCTAGTGCCACCCGCAGTGACCAGTAACGCCCTGTGCTTCCTCCGCAGGCCCGGATCGGAAGCCTTCCAGCCCCAGCGGCAAAGCCGCGGACGCCCTCAGTAGCTTGCACGGACTGGCGCTCCCGGCCTCCTCCTCCTAGGGCTGCAGGCCCGTGTCAGTGGTGGAGTGCGGTGGGGACAGGCCCGGGGATCCGAGAACCGGAGCACCAGAGAACCTGAGCACCCGCGGAGCCCAGGACCCGAGCTCCCGTGGAGCTCGCACAAGGAGCCGGCTGCCCGGCCTGCTCCGGCTCCCGGCGCACATCTTGCTTGGCTGGCTCCTTGGCCCCCCTGAACTTGGGCTGCAGAATGCGGGCCCCCGACGCGGAGGGTCCTTCTTGCACAAGGCCTCCCTACGCTGCTGGCCTCACTGCACTGCCGGCCTCAAGTTCCCCGTTGTCCTCCTCTGGTTTTTCTCTCTCCCGCTCGGCATCCCGCCCTTATTTCCTCAGTCTCACTGTCAAAGCCCAGGCCTGGGTTCCCCTCATTTGTAGGGCAATCCCTGCCCGGTTCCCCCAATCCGGGAAAGCCAAGCTCACGCTGTGTGCCCCTTCTCTGTGCCCCCAGTGACCCCTCCCAGGGACCCCCAGCTCTAAGGGAAGCAGGCAGAAGCCACAGCCTTTATTTTCTACTTTTATAATGACAATCTGAACCTTAAAGGACTGTCCTCACCTCCGTTTTCTCAGCGCCTGGGCTGGGCTTCGCTTTGCTTCTGAGCTGATGTCACTCCATATAAGACAGGGTGGGTGTCAGACGCCATTGGGGCTTTCTGTGCTGACTAGAAGACTGGGGTCCTGCGCACCCTTCCACCTGCACCCGAGCACTGGGAGCCTGACAGTTGGTGAGCATGTCAGGGTGGCTTTGGGTGAAGCCCAGTTGTTAGTTTAGAACACAGGGAAACTCATGTGGATTGCTTCTGGGTACCGGGTTAATTTGGGGCTCCTGGTTTGTAAGGGGTTAAAACACCAGAAAACGTCCCTGGAGTGACACAAGCTGTGCACCCCTGTCAGGTCAGGAGCCATGGTGGTGGGACCCTGAGTATCAGGCAGTTTTGTAGTCATGCAAAATACAGCTGGTGAGACTCAGGAGTCCCCTGGCTGCCTTCAAATAAAGGAAAGCATCTGATACTGGTGTGGCGAGGCTGAGAGAGTCTGTCAGTGTCCTGTGCATCCTTACGTGGAGCCCCTAACCCCAGTCCAGGGGTGTATAATGAATGCAACAGAGGAAACCATTGCTTTTCCCATGAGCACTTGCAGCCAGGTTGGGCAGCAGGTGGGAGAGAAAAGAAAAGGGCTGGTGTTGGTGATGGGGTGGGCAGCCTGGTCCACCTGCGATGCCCTCCTCCCTTCCCAGCCTGGCCCTGGGGACTGATGTTGAGAGACAGTGTGCAGAAATTCTTCCCAAATGAAGTGAATGCTCACAGGAACAAGGTGGAACAAGGCGTTGGGTGACAGTGGAGAGTTTTCCCAGACTGCTCTCACATTCTGACAGCCAAAGGAAGCTCTCAGGTTACCCAATAATGTAGGGGTTTTAATTACAAAGGAGTTCCTGGGTGACTGATTTCTTTGCATGTTTTGGCTTTCTGAAACCCATAGAAGAACTTTCAGATGGGTGCCTGGATGTTTCTGCTTGCAAGTGGAGTTTGGAGCCATCCAGAGAACCCCTGGGACTCGTGTCCTACCACACCTCTGCCCAGCTTAAGACACTAGTCATAAAACAAACTGCCTTGTCAGAACAGATTTTTCTCTGCAGGTTTTCAGTCTCTTGCTTTAAAAAAAGTTCCACATCATAGCTAGGCGCTGAGAGTAGAGCTTTGCTTCCTCTCTGGATCGTGCACACTGCAGGGCTTGGGATAGAACCCGGTGCCACTTCTGTGGTTGGGCTTAGTGGGTTTCAGGGTAGCAGACCTGGGAAACACAGTCCAGGCTGGTGAAGATGCCTGTGTTTCAAGTGTCCCCTGCAGTGGGAGGTGCTTTCCAGATGTGTCCCCAGTTCTTCCCATGTCCCATGGCTACCAGTGAGTCTTTCAGAGTTGTGTGTCTCTAAGGACAGGTGGCTGTGAGCCACTGCCCAACAGTGTGAGACCCAGAGGGCCACAGACAGTCCCAGCAAGCCTGGCTGGAAGTCTGGCTCTGCTTCCTGCCTCAACCTCCGTGTCCCTTCTGCAGTGAGCACCATGGCACTGTTGCTGCTTCTGCCCACTGGAGCTGGTGCTGTGTAGCTGGGGTGTGGCTCAGGGCTACAGTTCTTGCCTTGCACACACACCTGCACACAATATGGATGGGGTAGGGGGACATTTCTAAGGGTGCCAAGGGGTTCAGTATTGAACTATCTTTCAGAGGTTCCTCTTGAATGATGGCATCACGCATGCAAATGGGTTCAGGGCCTGCAGAGTCCTTCCACGGGCAAGCTGTTGGATTTGAGAGTCATTCCTGAAAGGCTGTATGTCTTTGCATTAGTATTTGCCTGTTATTTTTAAATTTAAGAATAATTTTTTAAAAACCTCAGAGACATACCCAAAAGAAAATTAACCAAGAAAGACATTCACTTAGATAGCTCTCTGATAGTTTGGAGAGAATAAGTATAATCCATGTCCCTGACTTAAAATCCCACGCAGTACTGAAAAATCAAAACACACCAAAAACAAACAAACAAACAAACAATCAAAAAAGCCAATTAGGGACTTGGAATTTATCTCAGTGGCCTAAACGCCTGCCTGGCAAGCCTGAGGTGGTGAGTTCAATCCCTGGTACCACCAAAAACAACAACAAAAAGAAACATCGAAACAGAAAGTGCAAGTTCCCTCCTGCTTGCCTGTCTGTCATAAAGGTGCATTGTGAAAGTGTCCTGAGCCCTTGTGGCACAGTCCAGGCACACGGTGCGACCTCAAGCTGACCTAGGCGCTCACTGCAGGCTGTGCAGGCACATGGGCGTAGCCCACACATCAGGGCTCAGCCCGCCTTGTCCATGTTCTTTAGAACGGATGCATAGCAACAAGGCTGTCTTCACAACACTGTTTGCAAAGAGGTGAACGCCGTGCTCTGGATGAATACAGGTGGGATTTTGTCATCTTCCTGGTCGGGGGAAGTCCTCAGAATGCATTGTGATAACTTCCTTGGGAGAGGTGGCTGCTTTTTTGGCTGGGAGGAGGGAAAGCAAAACAAAGGAGCCTAGAGGGACAAGACAGTGGGTTTTGTCCTTAAGGACATCATGGACTTTTCTTTTTTTCTTTTTTTAAATTTCTTTTTAACAGTACTGGGCAGTAACCCAGGACTTTTGCTCTGAACTCCATTGCCAGCCCTTTTTATTTTTATTTAGAGACAGGCTCTTGTTAAGTTGTCTAGGCTGGCTTTGAACTTGCAGCCCTGCCTCAGCCTCCTGAGTAGCTAGGATTATAGGCTTATGCCACCATACCTGTCTGGAAGCTACGAGAGGCCAGCGAAGGCAGTTTCCTCTCTTTGGGCGAAGAGAGAGACGGGGGCAGAGGAATGAGGAGCAGCAGTGAAGAACGGTAGACACAGATGGGTTCAAATGTTCAGTACTGGCACAAGTGTTACTTTTACCTCCACGGATTCACAGAAATCCCCGTGGAATGAGCCTCCTGGTGGTGACCCACTGACAGCTATGTTCCCCGCTTGCTTGTCTCTGGTCTCTGGTAAGGAGATCGGGATTTGTTTAATTGAGCTGTGGTCTGGGTGAAGCACACTGCACATTTCCGTCATCAGCTTTGCTCGCTTGAATTACCCTGCCTGGCTCTGCTTTTAGAAAAAGCCCTGCCGCTCCTCACGAGGCGGGAGGATACGAATGGGGGCTCTCGCCGGAACACACCGAGGGGCTCAGTTGAAAAGCTCATGTGCTGACAAGCATTTGATTCACTTCTTGGAATGGGCAAGAATTACGCTCAAAATGGTATTTAGGCTTCACCTCAACCTTTCCGCCTGAACCATATCCTTCTTTACTAAAGAAATGCCCTGTGACTGAGACATTTCTGGCCAAACCTTTGTAATTTAACTTAAAACCTTTCCCTCATTTTGGGGGTTGTTTTTCTTTTTTAAGGACAGAACATAGAGCAATCCCACTGTCCTCTTTTTCAAGGCCATAAAATGAGAACCACACATTTTGCCCCAGTCCGACTTGGGAATTCTAAACAGTTGAAGCAATTAGAGTCAATTGAGCCTAGTCCCTTCTTTGGAGTTGGAACCAGTTGAAATCCCTATTTCACTGTGAGTTTTGCTTCGGGAGACGCAGCCTGTGATTCTCATCGAGACGCACATCTGTTTCTGTGTCGGCCAAATCCAAAAGTGGAATCCCAATGACAGTTTTCACGGGTGATAGAATTTCGACTGTATTACAGTTTAACCACCTGGCTTGCTTGCACTCTCTCTTTTTCTTGTGAAGGATGAAATAAGCTGGTTAAGTGTTCACTCAGCTATTAAATTACATTTCCATCCTGTAACATTTTATTTCCTTTTTTTTTTGCTAGTGAGCTATATTGACTCAATGGATCACCTCCAGTGTCTTTTTTTATACCCACTAAATGATTTTAAATTCTATGAGTTTCTGCCCATTGCTGGTGGGTGTGGCTTAAGCTTCATAAGACTTTCTTTTATCCAAAACAATCAAGAATGAAACAAAATTCTTTAACTGGACGGTTTTGGTTTAACAATGAATCTGTTAGACAAAAATAAACGAGGGGTTTGAATGAATTGAAGAAAACTGACTTTTAGGAAGGTCAAATTGGCATCAGAAATTTGTGAAACATAAAGAAAAAAGATGCTGGAAGAAATGAGTGGTGTGAGAATTTGCTTGGTCTAGACAGCCTAAGGCATCACTGCAGCCACCAGGGGGAGCACACATTGTTCATGAAGATTAAAAGAGATAATGTGGAATACAAAGAAATTAGCATCTTGGGAAAGTGGTAACTTTTCCAGCTGTGAACATCTTTTTTGACCAGGGCTGCTCTTTTGTGGCTGTTGATATTATTACTATTGGCATGGATAACCAGTTGCTTGGACCTGTGAGAAATAATGGATCTTCTTGGCTTGTCTATCTGGGAATTGTCAGGTAAATTAATTTAGATGTCAATAACAACTCAGAGATAGGTTTCACTGGTACCCTTGTCTCTAAGGTGTACATAGATTCAATTCTTTGAGTACTGAATGAACACTATGAAACTTAAAAGCGACCTGTCCCGAACTGCCAGTTTTGAAATTGAAATCAAGTTCATCCATACTGGTAAAAAGTCAATAATTTTTGTTGGGTTTGAGTGTGAGGTTCTTCAATTTTAAGAAACGTCTCCTTTTACTGATCCCTTGGACATCTATAATTGTTTAAAGTTATAATTCAGTATCTTTCTGTAAAGGATGATAGATTGCAGAGGCAGCACAGAGCCAGCAAATGGTAGTCTCCTGATTTTTCTGTTATTTTCAGATCAGACCCAGAGAACTCATGAGCAGGAGGGCAGAGTGCAGACTGCTCAGGTTAGAGGGAAGAGGGCCCTCTCCCACCTGTCGCCTGTGCTTCTGTTGGTATTAAGCTGAGACCTCCAAGTGGCGCCTGGGCCTGCAGGAAGCTGTAGGGGGCAGAAGGTGAACTTGGTGGCTAAGATTGGCAGAACTGGCTGGGTTCAAGTTTCAGTTTTACTGCTGATCAACTGCATCCTTTAGGGTGAGCTTAGACAAAATATCCAGCCCTGGTCTTCGCACCTGCTTAATGGGAGTTGTGCCTCCCTGTCTGGACTGTTGTGAACACATGTAAAGAGTGGACATTTGTACTAGGTTGCACTCAGTTCTTATTAGTTACCATCATTTGTCATTTTTACTGTCACTTGCTTCTTTTTCTTTGCACATCAGTGCTTACTGGTGACCTAGCTTGTATCATTGCCCTGAAGACCGTGACTGCTGCATGTTATTTGGGGATGACCCCGAGCCCATCAGATTGCTAGTGGACCCATTCCCAGAGACTTAGGACCCTGTCCAGACCTAAGGGTGATCTGATGATTCTATGGCAAGGTGTGAGGGGACTGCAGGGAGGCAGGGAGTGACCATTGCTGCGTGGAAGTATACTGTGTGTGACGAGTCCACATGGACCCATTTTGTATAGCCATGCACAGGGTCACCTCAGCAGACCCGTAAACGTGAAGGGCAGGGTTCAGCCTGAGCAGCAGCAATCGCGTTGGCTTTGGCTGGGGTCTTGCTGTCATCATTGCAGAATCGCCCTGTGCCTGACTTCATCCCTGATACTGGGGACACCAGGAGGGAGCATAGGGCCTTCTGCTCAGTACTTGCAGGAAGAGACTTATATTTATATTCCTCTGAGGAAGACTGTGTCAGACTTGTAGGGCAGTCAGGGGAGGAAATGCCCAGTCTTTCTGAGGTGCCCATAGGAGAGCATGGGTGCACACACACATTCAGCCATGTATGCATACACACCCCAAATTTGAGACAACCTACAATATGAAAACAGCTGCAGTAGTCTGTGTTATAAAGACACTCAGGCAGGCCGGCAATGTAGCTCAGTGGTAGAGCACTTGCTTAGGACCTGCTGGGCCCTGGTTGGATCCCCAGCCCTACAAAAGCAAGCCAACCAACCCCGAAACATTTGCAAGCTGCCACAGTGTCTGTTCCCTACTTTAACCATGCTTCCTCACTCCAGAATTGGCCCACAAGTGCGTCCCACATGTTTGTGGCCTTATCAGCTGTGTGCAAGGCTGTGTTTTCACAGAATATGGCAGTTCGGTTCTGATTCCAAATTATTTGGAGTTTACTCATAAACTGGATGCTTCAAAAAGTAAATAAAGACATTAAAAGATTTACAAAAGGCTGTCACACATTCTGAAGTGCAAAGTGTAAATGAATTTTTATAGGCATATGGATTCTGTTTTTCTGATAATATGCATGAATTTAAAAATTAAAAGAAAATGTGTTGGCTGCAATGTGTTTTCAGTTCGCCTTTAGACTCTGAAAGCAATCAAGGGTGCCTAGCATAGGCAGAACTGGGGAGACTTCTCTGTCCTAGGATGGCAATTGGTTTCAATACTGGGAAATGAACCTAGTCCCCTCACACTGAGCCATTTTTAAATTTTTTATTTTGAGACAGGGTCTCACTAAGCTGCTTATATTGCCTAGGCTGGGCTCAAACTTGTAATCTTTCTGTTTCAGTCTCTCAAGTACCTGGGATTATGAGTATGTGCCACCATCCCCAGTTTATATTTTTTATTTTGACACAGTGTCTTGCTGAATTGCACAGGGTAGACTCCAATTTGCAATCCTTCTGCATCAGCCATCTGAACCACTGGGTAATGATTAATATTTCCCCAACATAGACTTTTGCTGAATGAAATTCCTGAGCAGCACCTGCCATGGCCTCCAGTCTGACTTTTTATTTTTCAATGTATTCTGAGGCTTATGGTCAGACTCATTCCTTCCCATGTGCACTTCCCAGGTGCTGCGCTCAGCACTCTGTGTCCTGACAATTGAGTTTTCATGGTCCAGACAACCTGTTGGGGTTTCATGATAGTATTTACATCAAGGCAGGAGAGGATGGGCTGGGGAAACATGCAAAGGAAGCAGGTTTGAGTCCACATAGAATGGATTCTGTCAAGAAGGCAAAATAACATTTGTATCTGTGCTGTGCTCGCACCCAAAAAGGTTCTCCTGGGTCAAGCAAGGATGGAGCCAGCGTTTCCTTGTGAACTGTCATGGGATCGCAGCCTTGGAGAACCACCCAGGTTACAGACACTAAGTCTCAGAGGAAATTTGGGCTGCGAGTATTTGGTTTCACTTAGTTAAACAAAAACAAGTCAGTGAGAGTTTTTTTGCAAGCTCTACTGTGAATTGTGATGTTATCAGTGGTGATGGCAGTGGTCAGGAAAGAGGTCCACAAAGGTTTTTTCTGAGAGTTTAATACAAATGAACATAATAAACGGTCTACTTCACTTCCATCTGTTGTTATCAGAGTAGGATCTTTCAACTCATGATTCCCTTAGATAAAAATATCATTCCCGTGCTCTTATGCCCTCATACCTGTAAAGCATTCAAAAATGAGTATTATGACTTTTAAGGAGGTAAAGTGTGGCTAATGTCCATTAGATATGGCATTGGAAGTGCTTCAAAATGATCATCAAATGAGGTGGGAGCGAGGAAATACATGATATAAATATATGTATTATATTTTTCAACATCAGGGATCCAACCCAGGGCAAGTGCTCTATAACTGACCTATACTGCATCCTTAAAGCAATGACTTTTGCAAACTCCTGTCCCATTGCCTGCGTGCTGGAGGGACCAAGGAACTATGAGGTTTGTGTGATGCTGTATTTGTGGCAGGCAAATTGGAGGACTGAGGAAGCAGTATTTCTATATTTTGGCTTCAATAACAAAGATAGCTTGATTTTTAGTTTTCTCCTTGCCATGAGTCTGTGGACAGCTGTGGAAGTAAGGAAGCTGTGCAGAGAGCTTTGAAAATATCAGCTCGGCTGTGTTGTGAGCAGCATCAACAGCAGTCACCGTACTGCAGAGGCCCAGAGCTGTAGGCATTGGAGCATTCCTCGACAAGGGCAAGGGCAAGATTTATGCAGGTGCCTAAAATGCCACTCAGGAGCATGGACACCAGCGTTATGCTTTTGAGATTCATTTGCTGAATCTTTAATGTTTTGTGCAAGAATGATTTTTTTTTAGTTGAGGCTTGGCATTCAGTTAAGAACTCAGACTGGGCAAACAACCTGTTGTTTGCACAGTGCAGGGAAAAAGTCTTTTGATGAAAACAGAGCTGTGGGCCCTCAGCCCTGAAACCCTGCCGTGCTGGCTGGGAGCTATGAGGGACTCTGAATCTTCAGCAGCTGGGCCAGGCACAAGACCCCAGGGGACCGTCCCCATCCTCTTCCAGTTGGCTGGACTGGGCCTGACCCACTGGGATCTGCATTGGGAAGGCTGAGTAGGAACATCCTCTTCCCCAAGCCTCAGCGTCCCCTGTGAGATGGATCCCTGAGCGCTGCCCAGGGCTGCTGTGAGGGCTTCTGTCAGCACCCGGCCCAAGGCTGTGCAGTTACTGCTCGCCAGAAATGCATCTGAGTTCTCTGAAGATGGCAGCTTTGAGGTCTTTGCCTTGGCTATCATCCTTCATTGTCTGCACAACCTTTAGTCTCACAGCATCTGCACACCCCAAGCGTCTTAACAGATTTAGTTAACTGAGTTGCAGAGAATTCTATTGCTCCTTTTAACAACTGATTAAGTGGAAAACTCGTCAAACATTTTTGGGCTACTTGATGTGACTGAACTAACTGGTCAAAATAGTTGATCTAGCAGATTTGCTACATCAGTCAGCTTTCTGCCTCTGAGACAAAATATCTGAGTAATCAGCTTACAAAGAAAGAAGGTTAATCTGGCTGATGGTTTTGGAGGTTCTAGTCCATAATGCCTTGGCCTGTTGTTTGGGGTCTGTAGTGAGGTAGCACAACATGGTGGGAGAACACAGTGGGGCAAAACTGCCTGCATCACTAGCCAGGGCAAGAGAGGAGAAAGAGAAAGGGACCCACATCCCAGCATCCCATGGATGGTGAGCCTCTTGACCTAAGGACCACTTGTGAGGTCACGTTCCAATAGCACCAGGTGGGGATTACATCTTCCCATACCGCACAGCGCTACCCAGTGTCAGTTCCTGGTGTGTGGCATCACAGGCTCAGGGTCCCATGCTCAGAAGCACCTCTTGCCTGCTTTAACACTGTTGTTGCCCTCGGGATTTTTAGTAACTTTCCAACACTGCTCCCCACTTTCTGACCTGGGCCTCACTCATGACGCTGATGCCCTGTTCCTGGACAAGACATTTTAGTATCTGTGCTGCTGAAGCAAGCTCCTGGAGGAGAAATTTCAGATGTCACAAAAGTCAAGATGGTGCCAGAGGAGATGGCATGGGACACCTGCATGCTCAGTGGCAGTGACCATGACTTCAGTGTCTACAGGAGCAGAGTGCAGAGCATTCTGGATGCCACAGTGGGTGGCTTTGATTTTCTACCTTGACAAAATAAGATTTTAAAAAAGCCCTGGCAGAAACATGTATGATTACACCAGAGTTTTTCCAGTTTACATGGACAACGTCTTACTTTTTCTTTTCTTTTCTTTCTTTCTTAGCAGATGTTTGCAGCTCATGGTGTTTCTGCTCCTCATGTGGGGCCGATGCACACTGAGCACATCTCAAAGCAAGCTTTTTTTCTCCTCCTTCTCCCCTCCCTCTAACCCTTGATCCTCTTCTCATTTGAAAAAAAAAAACCTCTATTTCCATTTTTTTCTTTGATTCTCTCTTTTAAAAATCTTTTTTCTCGGGGGCTGGGGATTTAGCTCAGTGGCATAAGCACCTGCCTTGTAAGCAGGCAGTCATGGGTTTGATCCCTGGTACTGATAAAAATGAAAAATGAAAAAAAAAAAGATAAAAGTCTTTTTTCTCTTCTTTTGCTGCCCTCTCCATCTCTGGTCCCCACTCCCATTTGAAAAAGACCTTCCTACTTCCTATTATCTAGCCTTAATTTTGCACTGTATCTATATTTTGAGTTTCTCATGCAGGTGAAACCATGCAACATTTAAACTTGTGTGTCTGATTTATTTCCCCCTACGCTGTAGCTTCAACGTGCATGCAGTTTTGTACAAACAATTCGAATTTATTTTTCTTTATGTCAGAGTAGTACTCTGTAGTGTATGAATTCCACATTTTAAAATATCCATTCATCTGTTGCTGGACATATAGGTGGCTTCCAAGATTTAGTTACTATGAATTGTGTTTCTATAAATACAGATGTATGTGTGTGTGTGTGTGTGTGCACGCGCGCGTGTGACTATAATATGATGTCCTTAATATGATGTCTTTGAAAATATACATAGAAGGGGAATAGCTGGATCAAATGGAATTTCTAGTTTTGCTTTTTTGAGGAGCCTCCACACTGATTTCCATAGTGGTTGTAGTAGTTAACATTCCCATCAACAGTGTAGAAGGGTTCTTTTTTCACTGAATCCTTACCAGCATTTGTTATTATTTGATATTTTGGGGGGTACTAGGAATGGAATTCAGGACAGGCACTGTGCCACTGAACTATATCCCTGGCCCCTATTATTTGATTTCTTGGTCCTGGTCATTCTTCCTGGGCTAAGGTGAAATCAGCGTGTTGTTTTCTATTGCTAACTATTAGAGAAATTTCTTTTGTGAGCCAGTTGTGGACATCTTTTTCTGATGAATTTTCATCAAGTGCTGGAAGAAGGAAGAACTTTATATTACATTCAAAACATGAATCACAAGGAAAAGACAAATGAGTTCACTTTCTTCAGTCTAAAACTTCAGTTCATTTCAAAGTACTAGAAGTAGAAGGAGAAATTGAAGACTACAACTAAGAAGTTAGTTGTAGTTAATGCAGAGTTAATGCAGAGCACTACAATTCATCTAAGAAGCTCCTGACAGATGTGGAATAGAGGAGCTCAAAGACTCTCAACAGATATGTCACTAATGTTTAGGGAGATGAGAATGCTAATTACCCTGCCTTGCTCACATTGTGTGCATGCATCTAACCATCCCCCTAACTCCATAAACCCATGCAATTACTACGAGCCAGTAAAAAGCCTTGAAAACAAATTGACGATTAGCACAAACAAACTTCTTACCATCACTAGAAAAAAAGATAACCACTTGTATTAGAAAACTGCTACGTAACATTTATGTATTAGAAAGGGTAGGTGCAAAGATTCAGTAAGAGAGACAAAGGTACTCCTAAGCGCTAATCAAAGAAAGGCAAAATGACACAGCCAGCTGTTCTTTTTTTCTTCTTGGAACTCCAGATTCTGAATGATGCTAGGGGCCTGGGCAGAGGAGCCTGGTGGTCCACAGGGGGAGGAGAAATGAGGCTGCATCTGCAGAGCCAGTGTGGGGATCCCAGTGGGCAGCCCTGGGGGCCCAGGTGACATCTCAGGATGATTGTGATGATTGCTCTGCCCCATCCATGGGGGTGCATGGGGTGGGGACTCCTGGGCCAGCACTATGTCCCCACCCTGCATCCCGTCCAGGCTGGAGTCTCCCATGGAATTTTCCACAGTGTCGTTAGGTTACATGTTTATTTTTAATTAATTTTAATTCTAATTTAATGACCACACTCTTATGTGAAGCTGGCACACACAGGACGCACTTTCATCCTTTTATTCTCTCTCTTCTTTCCATTTCTAGATCCCTTCCCATTCGCAAAAGGTCTGCTTCCTTGTTTTCTATTAACTCTCTCTTTAAATTATTGGTATGTTGATTTTTTAATAAAAAATTATTTACGTATGCTAGCAATGATTTGGACATTCAAGCATTAAAGTGCTGAAATCACTGCTCAGTGTGATGGTTTAGGAGTTAAAAAATTTTATCTGTAGTTTGAAAAATTTCTAGTGAAGTCATGCTAATTTAATAGGACAAAGTACAAATACAATTTATTTTTTGAGGTGCTGAGGGATTGAACCCAGGCCTTCTTGCATGCAAAGCAGGAACTCTACCACTGAGTTACAGTCCCAGCCCTTTTAAATTTTGGATTTGATGCAAGATATTCCTAATTTTCCTAGGCTGACTTGCAATTTGTGACTTTCATGCCTCAGCCTCCTGAGTACTGTGATTATAGGTATATACCACCATGCTCAGATTTATTAGCATAATTTTATTTTCTTGAGACAGGAAAATTTATTGAAAATAAAACACTCAGGATCAGAACAAAAAGGTGAATCAAAAAATTTATAACCAGTGATAACAACCTTTAAATCAGTACTGGGATTCAAATTTTAAGAGGAAAAATTTTTTTCAAGGTAAATTATCTTTGGATTTTCCTCAGAAAAGCTGAGGACAAATAATTCAGTTTTCCACTACTGAAACATTCTGAGAGGCAGTAAAACCCCAGAACAATAGCATTTTATTCGCACAGGAGCAGAGAAACAATGTAATGGAAAATACGATGTAAACTGGAGAGTATCTTGACTACACTGTATTAGTAAGAAGACAGAAAAGAAAGTCATCACAGCAGGGGGAAGAAAAACCCGCTGAGCTATTTGAAAATGTTCCCAGAATCTGTAGCCATTGGTTTTTCAAATACTTTATTGTTTAAAATAATTTTTTTGGTTATCAGGAATCGAACTCAGGGCCTTACTCTTGCCAGGCAGGTGCTGTGTCACTGAGCAAAATCCCTGGCCCCTCAAGTGCTTTAAATTGGGGATATTTTTGTTTGCTAAGTGGATGTTTTCTGCAGGAGCCTTATGCAGATAGCAAATAGCTGGGCTGTGAAACTCACCATTTGGGTATTTCCTCCTCCTGTCTCCTCTCAATCTTTTCTTTCTCAGCCCAAAGCATAGTTACTAACATTTGTATACTATACTATAGTATACTATGCTATGCTATACTATACTATACTATACTATACTATACTATACTATACTATAAATCAATATTTGATAATAACAGACCTGAGAATTCCAGAGACCTCTTAAGACCTTTTTGATTGGTTTCCAAGTGTCTTGTGGGATCTTGCCCCTGAGCCGTTGCAGGCTTGGGTCACCTCCTGAGCAGGTCCTTTCAGTCCACAGCACAGAGCCAGATCAGACCAGGCTTGAACTCCCAAAAATCTGGACTCCAAATTACTCTGAGACCTGACTGCACTGAGCATTTTATATGGCATTCAGAAAATTTTTGATTTTTGGAGCCTTTGGGATCTCAGTTTTAGATTATGGATGCTCAGCTGATAAAGTCCATGCACATGCCCAAAGCCAAGATCCCTGAGTCTGTGCGTCTCTGCACCAAGTGCTTCAGACGAAAGTGACTGAGCTTTTCTATGTGCTATGTGTGGGCTCCTGAGAGCCCAGATGGGAGCCTCTATATCGTGTTTAAGGAAGACGAATCTTAATCTTTACTTTTCTTCTCATCAGGAGATGATTGGAAATCGCTGAAGTGGCTGGATGTGAAATGTGTCACCTGAGAAGTGTGGGGTCTTGGCCTCGGTACCCCACACTCGGTCACGCTGTGGTCAGGGTCTGTGCAGGTGTAATGACATGAAGGTCGGAGTGAGCCTGAACTGGTGTCGCTGGTGTCCTGCTAAGAAGAGGTCCCTCTGAAGACGGACACACGGAATGCCACATCACAGCAGAGAGCAGACAGGGAGCTGCAGCAGGCAGTCCAGGAATGCGGGACCTGGGCCACCCTGCAGCTGGGATGAAGCCAGGATGACTCTACCGAGTGGCACTTTGGCTTTGCCTAATTTTGGGTCCCACGTGACAGTGATGTATCTTGGAGATGAAAAAAGGGAGGATGAGGTTAAAGGGGAAGCTTATCTTTGTGTCATGACTTTGGTTCATGTTAGTTACATTGATGTGGCTCCAGCAATGTTCCAGCAAGGGCTGGTACTCCTCAAAGTCTGCCTGCAACCAGGACCTGAGCCCAGCTACTGAGGGACCCAAGATGCCAGGCTCTGGGGAATCACACCACCCTCGCCTTCTTAAGGGGTTTTTGCCTTTGGTTTCAACTTAGAGCACTCATTTCTACTGCTTTAAAAATGCGGGCAGGAGCAAATTTCCTCAGGTACTGTGCTGGATGCTTCATGTACACATGTATTTACCACTCCCTTCCTTCCTTCCTTCCTTCCTTCCTTCCTTCCTTCCTTCCTTCCTTCCTTCCTTCCTTCCTTCCTTCTTTCCTTCCCTTTCTCTCTCTGTTGTTCCTCCTTTTCTCCCTCCTTCCCTTCTTTTCCAGCGATGGAGCCCAGACCTCCCTCATGCTCATCATTGCTCCACCCAGACTTGTGCCTCCAGGTCCTTACACATTTTTTCAATCCAAGTTTCTTATGTTGTTTTTTTTTTTTTTCTGTTATTTTTAATTTTGAAATAATTCTAGACATAAAAAGTTGTGAAAATGGTTTAGGGAACTCTTTACTGAGACTTCTCAGATTCAAATCTAAATAGTTCTGTGTGTATTTCTTAAACATCAAAGACATTTCCTTCTACAACCATCGTACAATTGTTAAAATCCGAGAACTGACCTGACTATGCTACTCCGGCTCACTGACAGCCTGCGGTCACCTTCGCCCCTTCGGCCCCCAGAGGCTGTGCGTGGTGCCTACCATGCAGCTTTCTGGCCCCCTTTCGTCTGGGCTGTTCCTTGCTCAGCATCTTGCATGACCAGGAGACTCTCGAGTGTGGGCACTTATTTTGTGGGATGCCCCTCGGTTTGGGTTCTTCCAGTGTTTTGTGATGGTGATGATGAGATTCCGTTACATTTCTTGGCTGGGATGCGCTGTGTCCCCCACAACACTCTCCACATCGAGGCATTTGCTGTACTATTGTACACATTGGTACACATGTTCACCCCTTGGTACACATTGTCGAAGGCTTAGTGTTCGCCCAAGTCCGTGTGCTCAAGGGCCTGTCCCAGAACCTCAGAGTGGACAGTGTTAGGGGCCAGGTCTTTGCCGAGGTGTTTAGGCTGGAACGAAGTCACAAGGTGGGCGTGCTCCCACATGAATGTGCCATATGAAGGAGTTTGGACAACTGCACAAAGGAAAGTGGTGTGGAGGGACAGGGACAGCAAGACCATTGACAAGCCCAGGAGAGCGGCCCAGAAGAGTAGGTCTCTCCCTCTGGGGCCCTGAGGAGCCTGGCCTCCCTGGCACCATGACTGTGGACACCCACCACACATGTGAGAAGCAGATTCGTATAATTTGGTAATATGACACGTAACCCAGATATTAATAGTTTATAAGTACATTTTGTGTATTTTGTATATTCTCTTATATATTCTGTGAATAATGACTTCTTATTCCTATTTTTCAATTTACTTTCTTACTTTGCTTTGCTTTATTGTATTCTCAAATAATACTTAATAGTGGGGAACTGATTGCAGCCCAGAGTTTTCACTATCTACTTTTTTTTTTTTTTTTTTTTTTTTTTTTTGTGGTACTGGGGATTGAACTCACATCCTCGCACTTGCCAGGCAGGTTCTTATGCTGCTGAGCTAAATCCCCAGCCCCACTATCTCACTATTATGTTCCGTGTTTATTCCAGATTTCATATGCTCCTTTTTGTTTTTCTAATACTAAGGAAGCTTCCTTATATTTCTAATTTGATACCAAGTTTTGTCTTCTATCATAACGTATTATTTTTTTTTGGTACTGGGCTTGAACTTGTGACCTCATGCTTGCCAGGCTGGTGCTTACGATACTGAGCTAAATCCCTGGCCCAAGTTATTGAATTGTTCATATGCTTTTTGTGCATCTCTTATAAGTCATACTATGTATTACATGACAAATAGTCATATGATTTTCTCTTTAACAATGTGATGCATGATATTATTCACTTTAGACTGTTATTTAGCATTGAATTTCTGAAATAGTCCTAGACAGGTTATGGCACATTATCCTTTCAGTGAATAACAGTTTGGTTTTCTAATTTTTTAAAAGAAATTTTACACTCATGTTTATAAGTGACATTGACCTGTAAATTTCTTTTTTTGTAATAGCTTTTTCAGATTTAAGTGTCAAGGTTATGCAGGTTTTATAAAATGATTTAAAAACAGTTCCTCTTACTCAGGGAATGGAAGGGCTTGTCGAAAATTGGTGTTTTCTCTTTGTTCAATATTTTTTATATTTCCCCAGTGAAGCCATCTGGATCTGTACTTTCCTTGAGGGAATTTTATTTTTACATGTTCAAATAATATTTTCTTTAATTTTTGAAGAATTGGTCAATTGTTGTTTTCCTATGATATTCTTTAGGTACATACTTTTTCAAATAGTTGTTTGCAGTGCCATGTCATTATCTTTTTAATATTCTGAGGTCTGTATTGAGATTCTCTTTCATTCCTGCTTTTAATCATCTGGGCCTTCATTTCTTTTTCTAGAACAAACTTTTGTCTACAAAGATCTTCTCTGCTTTATGTCTGTTTTATCAATTGCTATTATCATTTTTGTTGTTTCATCTGTGTCTTGTCTTTGGGTTTAATTTGCTGTTTTTTTAGTTTCTGAAGTTGCTCACTAATTTTGCTTATTTTCTAAAATATCCATTAAAAGTCACAAATTTTCTTCTAATTATGGCTTTATCTGGATCCTGCATATGTTAATATGTCATATTTTTATTACTACTTAATTATATACAGTTTTTTATTTCCAAGGGGATTCCTTTTTTTGTCGTATACAGAATTTAGAGTGTGTTACTTACTTTGCAAACACTAGGGAATTTTATTAGTTGTCTTTTTATATTGATTTATAGCTCAATTTTCCATGAGCAGAAAACATACAATCTTTGATTTAAAACTTCTGAAATACATGAAGACTTGCCTTTTGACCCCAGGCTTAATTTTTATTTTTAAAAATGGGATTTTGCTATATTGTCTAGGTGGGATTCAAACAGTCCTCCTGCCTCAGCCTTGAATATCTACTTTTATCTTACATTTATTTTTCTAGAAAGAAAAAAAATATTACTTTTGTCTATAAATATTAACATCAATGACTCCTTTCTTATGACAAATGCATGTAACACGAGCGGACTTATTTCCATCCTCACACTTTACCCTCTCTCTCTCTCTCTCTTTCTGACAGGGTCTCACTATGCAAGCCAGGCTGACCTTGAACTCACTATGTGGCCAAGGCTGGCTCCAATTCTTGGCCATCCTCTTGCCTCAGCTTCCTGAGTGTTGGGATTATGGTTATGTGTCACCATACCTAGCTACTTTCATATTTTCAGAGGAAAGGAACCTTCAATCCTGCCTCTCCTCAAAAGCGTGGAGCCAATGTGACTGGTCATAGGCTGCTAATTTTGGTGTCTGTGTTGCCCCAAGGCAGGGTGACTTGGCCTCAACAGCAAAAACTAAACTGAACAAAACCCAGGCCCTGCCACTCCCTTTTCTGGGTTGCCTGTCTCATGGGTGAGCTCAGTGTCCCAGGATGCCCTGGCTCCTGGGCCATACTTGACCAGGCAGGTCCTTTCTCTCTCTGAGCCTGACGAAGAGACCCAGCAGCACTGCATGGACAGGATGGAGAGCTGAAAAGGCACAGGTGTCCTTGCTCTGGGGAGAGGTGTAGGAAGCCCGCCTGGGGCCCAGATCCAGTCTGTATCCCCTCTGCCGACTGCTCGTCACCCTCTGAAGCCGTTATTCCCTTGGGCTCTGGGCTGCCTCTCCCCACTGGAAGAATTACCCCCAACCTGGTCCCTCTCAGGAAGAACGCTTTGCCCTCTGGTTTAGACATTTTCTGCTCCCAGCAGCTGTATACACATTCACTGGCACGCTGACAAAAACAGGACATGCTGCTAATATTTCTTAATGTGCTGATGCATTTATTGAGCTTGTAATATGTAAAAGGTTGAATCATCTTGTAGTCATAAAAATTTCTATTTTTAAGCATGCTGTCTTGGTTAGATCCCTGAAACACAGGTCTCAAGCCATTTTTGCAAATGGATATAGCAGAACGACATTACAGGAGTGTGTGGCCGTAAGAGAAAGAAAGGAAAAAAAAAAAAAAAAGAAACCACAGCGGAAACAGAACTGAAGAATCCAAGCTTACAGGCGTGAACAGAAGCGCCATATATAATTCAGATGAGTGTTCAAACAGGCCTGGAGCCCCTCAGAGAAAGGTGCTACCTGAAATACAAATAAAATAGATATTTTCCCCACATTTTTCATAGCCTTTTCCTAGGCTTGGTCACACAGTATACAGGGTTTCAGGTTACTGCCCATCCAAAATTATACGATGAGAGACCTCAAAGCAGCGGCTCTGGGGAACCCAGGGCTGACCGCCGGTGTCTTTCAAGACCACCTTGTTTTTCCATAAGTTCCGGAGCTGGATTCCTATAGGAGCTGGATAATCTGGATTTCTGGAAAATGACCTGCAAGATGTCATGCCAGGTTGCATCTTGTCTGTCCTCAGAGCAGAGGCTTGGCACATGGCATGCTGTGTCCCAGGGCACTCTCTGCACATGGAGATGGAGAGCACGTCCTGCTGGGAAACCGCTCTCATCCTCCAACCTCTTGGGTAGCACATGGTTGTGCAAATTCTGCATCATGAGGCTTGGAGATTTGGGACCTCTGCTTGTGAACATCCATGCCTGTTCTCTGGAGCAGGCTCACTCAGCAAAATGACAGCTCATCGACCAGACTGGAGCTGCTCTGCTGTGTTCCCTACCCCGAGGGTGACCTTAGCAGGTATTGCCTGACTTGTGAGGTGAACACCTTTCTCTGAGTCTGGTTCCAGTGACCTTGAGAAACTTAAGACAGCCTTCCTCATGGTTCCATAGGTAACTCAGAAAGAGCTGCACTCAAAGTCAGAGAAGACAAGGACTGGTTGGAAAGTCTTAAACACGGCTTAAGTGACCTCTCAGGGAGCATTCTTCTTCTTCTTTTGTCTCTAGAGTTTCAGATGTGGTGAAATGGCGAAGTCTATGTCAATTTTAAGACAATAAGTAATTCATGATCATTTCCCATGATCACTTTGAGGCCATCGAAAGGAACCCACAGGTTTGACAGCTGGCAAAACAGGTTCCCAAAGGCAAGAGAGACAGATGCCGCCCTGTTTTCTTTGAAAGCCATTTGTCACTGTCACATACACACAGTGGCCTCTCTTTTAGATCTGTTCAAACAAGAACAGAGTTTGCATCATGACATTTCCCTGAAAATGGCAGGTTTCATTTATCACGAGTCAGTTTGCCAGCTGCACGGCCTCCACTGGGAAGGTCCTGTGGGTGCTCAAGAGTGGCTTTGTTAGGAAATGTTATTTCCTCATGAAATGTACAACTTGCCTTCCAGACTCCCATCCCTGCACATCTTCCTGCCGTTTCCACACATCTTCCTGCCATCTCCATGAAACTCGGCAATTGTTTATTTTCATATTCTATGCTCATGGAGTTCAACTCCATTCTGTAAACAACATGTAAGCATTTATTGTATCTGATTGCAGGTCACGGGTGTGGAAACTCTTACTGTTTATATGGATCTTTTCTTATAAAAGAAGCTGATAGTTTAAACACATGAGTCAAATATGAAATGAAGACTTTTATTTTTAGAACAATAACCTAAAGCTCAGCTTTGTATAGAAATTACTTTTTGGTCATTGATAGAATAGTAGTCTTGCTACAACTCAGGATAGAATGAGCTGCTTTTCAAATGAGGTAGGAACGCATGGAAGAATGAGAGACTTTCATTTTAGAAGAACAATAATGACACAGCTAAGCAGAATTACATGTGTATACTTCACATTCTTCATCTAGACTCTATTTCTTTTCTTCTCCTGCTTCTGGTTTTTTGAGATAGGGTCTACGCAGGGTAGGCTGTCCTTGAATTTGTGGCAATCCTCCTGCCTCATCGTCCCAAGTTCTGAGTGTACAGGTATACTCACCTATACAGATCTTTTGTGTCCTCTTCAAAATGTGGTGCTGACTTCTCATTCCTGAGTGTAGGTGGCCTCAGCCATGATAACTTGCACTAAGGGAGAAGGAGGATGACAGTGTGACTTTCAGGATGAATACACAGAGGCCCATGACTCTCTCTGCTCTTGTGTTGTCTTGGATGACCTGTCACAAGGACTCACACTCAGTGATGGAGAAGTCAGTGTTGGAGATCCAAGTCTTCCTCTCACATTGGATATGACTGAGGCCTCCTGCCACTGGCCTGGTATCCCAGAAGCCAGCTGTTCACCCCAGCAGGGCCCTTGGATGGTGATGACCCTGGCAGGTAACCTATCTGTTACCTCAAGGTGAATCCCTGGGCAGAGCTGCTGGGCAGAACCACATTCAGATTCCTGATTCTCAGAAACTGTGCCAGGCAATTGGGCTGGTGTTTTGCACTAACTTTTGGGTCATTTCTTGTGCCGCGATCACTAAGGGGCAGAGCACCACCTTCCCTGTGTGTCTTGGGCACAGTGAAGCTAGTGATTTCCATTCTTTTGTCCACCGAGCACAGTGCATGCTGTGGCTCCATTCCTTGGGAGCCCAGTTCTCCTGGCTTTGAGGATGGCTGCGCTGTGAAGGGACCTGGCTGAGCAGATGGCCCCACGGTAGCCCCTGGCGAGGTAATGGCTGCAGCTACTGTGACTTCCTGCCAGGCCCCTGCTCACCTGCTCCTCCCTGTCCATCTTAGGTCCCTGGCTGCAGGAGCAAATTCAGCCCTGGCATGGGCCAAAAGGAAGTGGCAGGGAGCCTGCGTCCCACAAAGAGGCTGGTTGACAGATTCCCTGCTTCTCACTCCACTGTGTGGTGTGGCCCTCAGGATCCCTTGGATGACCCTGGGGGACTGAGTCCCTGTGGTCTCCGTCACTGCAGCTGTTTCTTTCATACACTGGTATTTGTTGTCCCTCTTCTTTGGCAATGTGCTATCTGGACTCACCTCCCTAATTAATGACTCACAGCAAGTCCTGGGCTAGGCTCTGCCTTTGGCGGTCTGGAGTAGGAGGTGGAAGTCCGAACCACAGTGGAGCTCCTGAGAGTGGGAAGTGGATATTGAAGAGGTGAGAGATATCGCATGGGAGAAGAGAGTGCTGCAGGCTGGCAGTGGGGGTGGGGAGTGAACATCCCATGCTGGTCACCATGAGGCTGTCTCATAAGTGCTTCAATATCTGGACTTAGAACCTGGGATCCTGCAGTGGCATGACACAGGAGCACATGTGCTTGTGGTCTGCTCAAATGATCACTTGATTGTGACCCAGTCCCTCACCCAAGCTTCTTCCTCCTCTCCTATGTGGGAGTGGGGTGGGGTCCCTGAGCTATTACGAATCTGTCATTAACTGTCTGGACATCATTACAGATGGCCCTAGCTGGAGTATGGGTGGGGATTTTTATTCTACCGTTCTTCATTATGTGCCAATCATCAGAGAAGCCAGCTACTTATGGCGACTCTAGTTTTCTCCCGATGGGAGGAGACAGATGCTCACTTCAGTGAAACATACAGGTCGCTTTAAGGTCATATTTTCACTAAAAAGGAGCTGAAGGGCAAAGGTGATAAGCAAGACTGAAATGGAGTTGGATGGAGAACGAATTCTGGAACTTGTCCTGGTGGAGAAGAACTCTGAGAATCATTTTGTCCAGGCCAAACTGAGTGTCATAAACTTTGTGTTTGAGCCTGAATACATCTGCCTTACTGAAGTCATGCCTGCGAAGGAGGAAGTTACACAGGGTGTTACACTGAATCCTGTGGAGGTCAAAATCGCACACTTTTAATCTCAGATTTCTCCATCTCCAACTGACTGTGGCCAGTTCCTAGAAAACAGAGCCAGAAGGCGACTGTCTCTGCTGCAGGGCTGCTGTGAGGGCAGTTCAGGTTGCCAGCTACGGCAGAAGGAAGGTGTGTTAGTCACTTTCTTAGTGCTGGGACACAATCCCCGCCACCCACAGCATGAAGGAGGGGAGGCTGACACTGACTCACGCTTTTACTCGTTGGTCTGCAGGCTCTAAGGCAGGGCAGCGTGGTGGAAGGCCTGGCGGAGGAGAACAGCTCGCCTCATGGGCCAGGAAGCAGAGAGAGGAAGGAACCGGGAGCAGAGAGACCCTTCCTAGTCCACCCTCCATGAGTATCTCTCCCCACCAGACCCAAATCAGCTACAACACCCCATAATCCAGTCACTTTCCAAGCACAGCAAGCTTTGGGCACAACCTTAGCACAAAGGCAGCAGCCCCCACCCAGGGGACTGTCGTCTCCTGCAGGTTCACCTGGTGGGAGAGGACTGTGCCTTCCTCCACTTCTCTGGTGACATTCGCCTTCTCCTTCAGCTTCACCACATCCCAGGATACAGGGTGCAGCTCTGCCTGGAAGGCACAGCCTCTCCTGAGGTCACCTGTGTCCAACAGTAGGGCAGGGCAGGTGAGAAGGGATGCAGGCTCCAGTCTGCTCTCCTGGGTTCCTGCTTCATGTCCAGCTGGGCTTCCAGAGAGACAAACAGTTCTTCATGAGCTCCCGACTACCCCAGATCCTGTCTGTGTCCCTAGTTCCATGTCACCTGGGGAACTCTGCCTGTTTCAGAAGCCAGCAGACTAGGGAGGTGACGCCCCCCTAGGGTACCCCACTGGGCCCTGTGCTCCCTAGAGGGAGGCGAGCTGCTCTTTTCAATTTCTCTCCTGTGCTGGCTCCTGGGCTTGGTGGTGAGACACTTTTTGTCCTCCCAGTAGTTAGATCATCATTTTCAGGTGAGTTTTTTTTAGGCCTAATTCTGCCAATATTTTGTTTTTGTCTTGTCCATTTTTTAATGGTGCATCTGTCATTGCAAAATTATGACCCCGGAGGCAAAATTTTCTGAGCACAGTAAATACCAGAACCTAGCCAAAAAGCTTCAGCCCCCTGTTGAAGTTGGAAAAAAGGCAACATTGACTTATTTTTACAGAAATTTGTGTCCTGGAAGAAAAATCAACAGGGACAGTTTTCTTCGCCTCTTCTCCACGGCCTGTGGTTGCAGATTCCTCGCGTGCCTGGCCTTTCAAGGAGGCCTGGGCAGCCTGAACATGCTTAAGGTTTGTCAGCTGTGCACTTATTTACTGGGAGCTTGGCTGGGTAAGCACCACCCTTGGAGATGGGGTCCCCCAGGCTGCGTCTGAGCTCCCAACCCCAGGTGGTGACAGCAGGCTGACCACTTCTTTGTGCTCAGTGTCCCCATGTCCCCTGCCCCTCCAGGCTGGCATTCAAGTGCCCAGCCCCAACCCTGCTTTAAAAGAACCCATTTGAATGCAATTATAAAACCTCCTTTAGAAGTCGGTCAGCCCTGTCCATTAGGGTAATTGATAGTCCAGAGCCTCGTTTGAGAGGAAGGAATTTAATCAGAGCTAAGTGTAATTTATAGGGTAAGGCCGACATCCGCGTACTTTCTCTAAGCCCTGGTTTGATTGGTTTTCATTTCTGGGATGTGTAGTTGACGTTGGAAACAATTTTGGTCAGCAGTGCTTTCAGGTGAGGCTGAAAGCTCTGTGACCTGTCTCTGGGAGGAGTGAGGGTCAAGAGAAATTTGGTGCTGGTTGTGGCCACAGAGCTCCGGGGTCATTAATGTGGGCTGCTAACGGACACATTTGGCTGGAGGTCCCTTTGGTTAGGGATCCCTTTAGGATGGAGGAGATCAGCTGCCTGAGAGGAGGCTTTTCTTTGCCTTCCCAGAGTCTCTACCCACATGGCCTTCAGCTTCCCAGCCCCACCTTCAACTCTCTGTGCTCATTTCCGCTGAGATCCTTGCTTGCATCTTTTCCTGGGGACTAGCCAGTGCAAGGTGGGCGTCACTGCATCAGAAAGCAGTCGGCACTCCAGAGCGGATGGGACACATGGACACGTGTGATGCCTGCTCTGTCTGGACCCCCAGTCCCCAGGAATGCAGGCTCCACTGACCAGAAAGCTGGCTCCTGTGCTGATGACCTGCTGCCCCTTCCCCTGGTGCCTCTTGGGATAATCCCTCAAGCAGGCAGAGCCTGGGACTCTGCAGCAGTGACCCCAACCCTGGGAGGGAGGATGCTGGTACTGCTCAAAGAGTGGAGCATTTGTGTGTGGGCCATCCCAGGAGCCACCAAGGGCAACTGGGACTATTGAGGTCCCTAGCTGGCTCAGCAGAGGTGAGGTCAAGAGGAGGTGGGTAAAGATGGGCACTTTACTTTTTAATTGTTTTTAAATGTTTGGAGATAGGGTCTTGCTATGTAGCCCTGGCTGACCTCCAACTTGTGACAATCTACCTGCTTCTGCCTCCAAAGTGCTGAGATTACAGAAGTGAATTGCCATATCTGGAGAGATGGGGTTTTGATACCCAGGAGCTGGGTGAAGCCCACAGGACACTGGTCAGGAGACCCCGGGGGTCTTTTCTCTCCGTGTGCTTGAACAGCATCTCTTCCCTCTCTAGCGGGGTTTCCTGCAGCTGAAAGTCAGCTCACTTTGTCCCCGCCCACCTTGCATGTGTGCTAAGATGGTGGGCATTCCGAGACACTCGCCTCCAAAGGAAGACGCTGTTCCTATCCTGTTGGACACACAAATAGTGCATCAGCATATTGTGGCCCTGAGGAGTCCCCGAGTGAAAAAATATGTTTAATTTGTTTAATTCAATGTTCCCCAGCTGATGTGACCATGACTACCCTGCGCCTTTTGCAGGACAGCAGCTATTACTGACCGTGTGAAGAGCCAGCTTGGGCTCCCTGGAAGCACGTCACTTTTTCTAACCACACCGGACCTGACATCTGAAAGACGTCAAACTCTGGGGCAAGAGTTGTTTTTTATTACCTTCCCTCAGCTGCTGTCTTCCTCTTGAGGGGATGTAGTCAGTGCCTCTCCCTCTCCAATTTCCAGCCTCCTTCAGGGTGTAGCCAGGTTGGTGTCCCGTTGCCCCAGTGCCTGGCCCTCTCACAGGCTCCGGCAGCCTCTGAGGTGATGAGCACCGCATCCGATCAGCTGCAGGACCCGGGGGACATTGTAGCTCGATTTTCTTTTTCACAGTGGCCCACAGTACTGTGTGCATCTCTTGAGAAACTGAGAGAGTATTTTCTGAATTTACAGTCATGTCACCAAGCCCTGTGACAGTGGGTGACTTGGGAGTATGATTTGCTCTCAGCTGGGTCTGGCTGGGTTCCTAGGGTGGGAGGGGGAACCCATGGGGCCCACGGAGCTTTTCATCCTGGGCTGTGTACAAATTAAATGAGCTACCTGAAGGGTGCACTAAACATCTCGAGAGTGTCAGGCTGTAGAGAGGGCAACAAAGACGCCCCAGGGTGAGTCCCCTGTCCGTCCCACTACCAGCTAGTGAGGGAGGGGCTTCTTTTCTCACACAAAGCCGAGCCACTTGGAACCTGTAGTCTGACTGCAAGGCCCTGTCAATGAGGCAGTGAAGACATTTACCAGTTGTCATTTGGCACCCCAAATGAAGGAAAGTTTTATTTAGCTCAAGTCTGTGGAGGTTTCCATCGGTAATCAGCTGGCTCCAAGGCAGGGTGGCATGGCACAGGGGCAACACTTCAAGCAGCAGCTAGAGCAAACCGGGCAGAGCAAGCCTCTTTTCTTCCCTTATATTGTACACAGACCACCCCTTCTCCAGGGCGGGTGTAGCACTCACAAAATCTACTTGCCCTCCTCTTGCACAGGATGGGGATGTTTACAAAGTAAGGACTCTGGCTCCCTGCTGAGGCTTTTAGACTTCTAAACTTCTCAAGTTTAGAAGTCTTCTAAACTTCTCAAGTTTAGAAGTCTTCTAAACTTCTCATTGTGTCAAGCTGACACAATGTATCAACCATACACATATTAATTAGGAGGTATGGGGCTGCATAATGCTTTAAGCCTCAGTTTCCTTAATTGTAAAGTGGCGATGTTCTTACTATTGTAGAGTGTGAGAATCAGATGGGACAGCATGGGTGGCCGGCTCAGCCCCATAGATTACTCTGCGGGTTGCACCTGTCCTTATTGTGACTGTGGTGATGTCATCCTTTCTTCAACCACAAATAGGACCAAGATGACTATAGAGGGAGAATAGGAATCACAAGTACATCTTGCCACTAGAGGGAGGGAAACGAGTTTGACCTTGAAATCCAGTCCAAGATTCCTCTGAAAAACCAGTATTGGAGTCCACCAACTCCCTCCTCCAACCCACAGTCCTTTGTTGGAAACTTTGCTTCGTTCTTCAGCTCAGCAACATCGAGGAGGTGGAAACATCTGCGAGCTCAAGAATGAACAGAAGCAAGGCAAACGTACACAAAGACTTTCTCACAGAAGGGAAAAACATATAGAGGTTAAAACTGGAAAATAAAACTAATGAATTACATTAATAGAACTGTTGGAAGGTACTACCCTTTAGTCTTCATTTGGTGACAACTTTGAAGTTGCTATCTGAAAAAAAGATAGGAAATGATCTAGAATGTTGACTCTAGTGTTTAAAAAATGGAAAGAAATGTAAAGATTTGAGAAATGTTAAGCAGTAGTAACTTCGTGATTTATTGCCAAATATATTAAAGCAACAATTGGACATAGGTTAACTTTTCCCCATAAAATCTCGTCATTTCAATAATACTAGGAACTCATAAAAAGATAAAAATCCATAACTGATGTCAAAAAGTTTCTGAAAAAGTCAAGCCAGTGGCTGGCCTGGAATAGGCGTCACCCCAGACCTGTCCATGCTCCTGGGACCAAGGTGATGGCTGTGACCACGGCCCACGGGGCTGGCTGAGGCTGTGTTGACAGTTGGCTCACTCCGGCTCAGCAGCATCCTCTTCCCTCACCCTCTGCCTGTTGTCCCCACTGCGGGTGCCCCTGTGGGCTCCTTCCACAGTCACAGTCACCTAGAGCTGTAGCGCCAGGCTCAGCAACCTCCCCTGGAGGCTCTGGGAAAGAGAAGTGCAAGTGTGCTGGCCTGCATTCAAGCCCATCCCATTTAGCTCCAGGTGACTTGCCCACCCTGCCCTGTGCTCTTGCATTCCGTGTCTCTCCAGCTCTCTATTCCAGGTATGCTTCAAGACACAGGTGAACATCTTTCCTTCCATAAAGCATTCCTGACTCACTAAGAAAATGGGAGGTACACTTTTTCTGAAAGGTCTCCCTCACTGTCACCCTGGCTGAGTGGTTTCCTTTTCTCTCTACCATAGCTCTTGGTATCTTCTAATTTGTATTATGGTTGGGAGTCAACATGTTGATGTTCCAATTTGTATCTGTTAACTTCTTGTCATTGTGACCAAGTACAGAAGACAATCAGCTCATCAAGAGGAAAGGTTGATTTTGGCTTATGGGTTCCAAGGTTTCAGTCCATGGTTGCTGACCTGTTGTGGCACAGCACATCATGGCAGGAGCACATGGTAGAGGGGGCTGTTCTTCTTGTGGCAGCCAGGAAGTATACAAGGAGAGAAAGGGGCTGGGTCCTGATATTTTCTTCAAGATCATGTCTACTGTGACTCAACTTCCTGCCAACGGGGTCCAACTCCCTCATGGTTCCATCAGCCCTAGTGCTGCCAGAGGTCTGCAGACCAAGCCTTTAACACTGGCTCTCAAGGATATGTTTGCAAACTACAGTGGGCTGTATGATAAATTGCTCCTCAGGTTCAGCAGCCATGTCTATCTTTGGTAGCATCGAGCCGATGGAGGTTTAAACATCATTTCTGCAACTCCATCACTGGGATACTGCAAAGGCATGTAGTTTCTGTCTTTAGTCACTGTGATTATGATGATTACTGACTTAGTGGATACAGTCGTGCTGTTAGCTACTCACTAAGTGAATGCACTTCCTCTTCCAATGAGTCCTTATTTCACAGTGTCTTTCGGGGCTCCTGTGACAGTGTTGTCCTAAAAACAGTGTGGGCAGGAGTGAGACCGCCGCTCAGGCCTGACCCTACACACTGCCCATGCAGTCTTTGTGCTCCCTTCCATTGCTGTGGCCACCTTAGGAGCCATGGCCGGAGCCGGGGTCAGGGCTGCCACCTTCCTGGCACTTAGACCCTGTGCAGTCATCTCTCACACTGAATATGGTGGGCACATCACCAACAGGGTATTGCAGAAATGGCAGCTAAGGCTAAGTCATAAAAGGTGTGTGGCTTTGGCCTCCTCTCTCTTGGATCACTCTCTCTGGTGAATGCTGGCTACTGTCACATAATGATGCTCACACAGTCCTGTGAAGAGGCCCCTGTGTGCAGCCAAGACCTCCTGCCTGCAACCAGCACACACTCTCAGCAGTGGGCCCCATTTTACAAGTAGATCCCCAGCCCAAGTACAATCCTCAGGTGGCAGCAATCTTACATGAGACAAAACTAGAGCCTCATGACTAAGCCATTTGTGAATCTCTCTACTGATAATTCCTATCATTTTAAGCTGCTAAATTTTGAGACACTTTGTTACACAGCAATTGGTAACTGATACAGGGGCGTCAGTTGACCATTTGAATGGGAGATGCCTACTAAGACTTGGGGTTTTTCCCTGTGTGTGAGGCCTGGGGCTTAAACGGTACTAGCTTTATGGTAAGTCCCCTTCATTAGACCTCAATGCATCTATTGTTTCAGGTCTTTCTTTTATGGCCTTTTAGTACAATTTTGTAATTTTCTTCCACAGGATTTTAATATTTCTCATTTATTTCTATTGATAGATGTTTAACAGTTGGTGTTGTCTGTTTAAATTAGATACTTTATTCTATTATTATTACCTGCTAGTAGGAATTTAACTGATTTGCTTATGTCGATTGTTATATTCCATAACTTGGCTTACCAGTCACACAAAAACTCTTCAGATTTGTGGGAGACAACTCCAGTAACTCTCCTTGAATGCAAAACACTTGCAACTTTGATTGTATGGAGACTTATTTCCTTATTCCTGTATATGTACAGAGCTGGCTATGGTATTTCCTTCTCCCTTCATTGCAAATAAGGCTAGCCAAGGTAATGATATATAATCTCTAAAGCCATCAGACAGTCTCCTGTTTCCTCACATAGTGCTCTCTGTAAAAGATATGAGCACAGTGGGATGTTAGAGCCAACAGCTCTGGGAATGTCAACTGGATATGAGCCTCAAGGTGAAGAGCCTATGACTCCCCAGGGCACAAAAGTTTACATATCAGAAACCAAAGCAACAGCCTCCTAAAACAATTCAGTTGCTACCTTAAGTGAATTATGAAAATTTATCCTTCTGCATATCCTTATCTCTGCATTTTGCAGAGAAGCTTTTACCCCCACCTGGCCAGCCAGCTCAAATTACTCATGTAATTTCCGTATCCTCACTGTTGCTCATCCTGGAGCCAACCCTCTTCTTCACAAGATAATAAATTCTGGGAGAGACCTAGGATCAGGGCCTTTGTCCACACAGCCTTACGGGGATTGAATTTGGGACCCCTTGGCTGCCCTTAACTTGGTATATGTCTAGGTTTCTTTACTCTTGCCGTGGGTTGCGTTGGAAGTGATAGATTGGAATTAACTTGTTGGGATTTCAATGATGTCTCAATGGGATTAAAAATATAACCTTTTGGATTGTGAGGAAAACTGAAAAAGGGATTATGAAACTTGGTTGATTATGCACAATATTTGGGATTACAATACAGGTTAATTAGTCTTGAATTTCCTACAGAATCATATCGTGTGCTAAAAATTAAATCTTTATTTTCTTTGCCAGTGTCTGTCTTATTTTTTTCCCCTCTTTTGTTGTACTGTCACATACTTCCTGTAGGACATTCTGGGAGGATTGGTTAAGGTGAGAATGTTTGAGCCAGGTCCAGCGTGATGATTCCTGAGGATTTCTAGAACATAGAAGGTGGAAAGTCCTCCTGGATGCTTCATTTGATAAACACTTTTAAAAAAAAAATCTGAAATTGCTTTTAAATTTTGTCAAATCATTTTTGTCCTCAATTTGGATAATCGTGTAATTTTTTTCTAATTAAATATATTAATACATTTGTTGACATACTATTATTGTAACTTTAGTTGTATCCTATATTTTTTAAAAACAGTCACCAAATATAGGTTTATTTACACTTTTAAACTTTAAAAAAAGGTACCAAGAAAAAACAAGTACTCCCATAAGACTGGCTACTTTGTGAAATTAACTTTTTCTAAGTTCTAAAAACAGCTGAAGTTTTAAAACATGTACAGACTTTTAGAAAAGAACTGACTAGTAGTTCTTGGAGATGATGATCCAATATGATAGAATCATTTGATAGAAGTGGAACCTGTCTTACAGTTAGATTTTGATAGATTATTTTACCACTAATACAAATGGGTAATGTGAATTATTTAAGTTCTAGAACATAAAAGAAAAAACTCCAGCTAATCACTGAATACTACAAATATGAGGCTTGCTTGTTTTTAAAAACAAAAATAATTGTATCTCATATTCTTAATATAATCCTTATTTGGGCATAATGTACTTTTAATGCATATCATTGAACTTAATTTGATAATATTTTAAGATATTGCCTGTATATTTACAAGGCCAAAAGTCTATTATTTTATTTTCTGGAAATGACCTTGATTTGAATATTATCATTTGTTTTAGCTAGCAAAATGAATTGGTCGGCTTCTCATTTCTTCTGTCCTGGACACTTTCTGTACCAGAGGGTCTGATTCTTTAATGCTCAGTAGAACCTCACCCATAAATCTGTGTGGGCCCGGTGTCTTTTACTTTTAAGGAATCAAGCTCTGGTGCTTCTGTATTTTCTTCATTGATGTTTGTCATCTACCTAACTTTTTTTTCACTTCTTCTTAAAGTCAATTTTATTAGTTAAGTTTTCTCTAAGATTGTTTACATAGCTTAGATTCTGTATGTTTTATATTCTTAAGCTGACTTTTTTCTTCTGAGTCAATTGCTTAATCAGACATTTCAAGACTTTGACTATTTTACTGTCTTTTAAAGCAGATGTTGGCTTAATTGATTTATTTTAATTCTTGAGTTTTAGAGTTTTGTAACTTCCTTTACCTTCTTTTATCCCCTTCATCTTCTCCAACTTCCTGAGTTAAGCATATAGGTGATTTATTTTTAGCCTTTCTCATCTTTAGATAAATGCACCAATACTTAAGTTTTTCCATGAGTATAGCTTACTTTTCATCTGGTGCACTTTGGTATAAAATGTCAAGTGTTCCTCTCAATAGTGTAAAATCTGTAGTTGATTTTTATAAAGTAGCTCTGTAGGTCTAGATTTTAAAATTTCAATAGTTCTCATGTTTCTCTTTCTGTTTCTTCTGTGTGTCTTCTCATTCTTATTTTTAACAAATATGATCACCATATTGCTATATCAACTATGTAGCTTCTTCAAATTTGTTGTTGTTGCTGAGACTTTTAATGATTTCTTCTGTTGAGAGAAATCATTTAAAGTTTGGTATTGTGATAATAAAATTGTCAATGTCCTATTCCAGTTTGATAGATTTACTGTGTGAATGTGAGGTTACCTGTTTGAGTGCACTCGCATTAAGAACCGCCCCAGCCTTTTGCTGTTGGCATTCTGCTGTGAGGCGCTGTCTTGCTCTGTCCCTCCTGGCATCTTCCGCCTGCAAATCTTTTCTGTCCGACTTTAACAAAGTTTGTCCAGCTGACTTTTGACTAATATAGCTTAGTGTTTCTTGTTTATTTTTTGTCTTTTCTTTGTCCTTTGCGTGAACAACATGGAGAAACACTACATAACTGGACTATGGTTTTCTGTTTTACTTCAGCCTGACGAACCCTCGACTGTTATGAGATCCATCCATTTCTGCACCTTTTGATTATTCATGCATTTGAATTTGCCTGTTCCCATTCTGCTGTTTTAGGAATTTCTATAAGTCACTTTCTCTATGTTTCGCTTTGTTCTTCTTTGCTATTTAGACGTAGCTAAAGGTTCATAGTTTATTTTCCTTATTTGACATTTTTCCTTTCTGAAGGTTTAGACACATACTTACATAATTGATAGATTTTATTTCTGCTTTATATTCTGTATTTTATATGTGTTACCCATGATAGTTAATCACACCTATAGGGCATAATGATGTTGAAAGCCCTGGCTCATGGTTTTGGGTGTGCAGGAGGAAAAACCAGACGTCTGTGGTCCACAGGAACCTTTCACTAGGGTGCAAGTGTCAGAGAGGTGCAGGGGTTTCCAGAAGGTGTGGGGGAGGAGGGGAAGCAGACAGGGGAGGGGAAGGAAGGGAAAGAGGAGGGGAGGAGGAAGAGGGATAGAAATCAGTTGAAGCAGGCAGAGAGAGCAACCTGGATGACCAGAAGAGCAGAGTCTCTGAGGCATTAGTGCTCATGTCTCTTAGGGACAATTTATACACTCACCAGCGTGTGCGCACACTTGTGTGCACATGAATAAATCTATGTGTTCCTGAGTGTGTAACAGCAAATGTGAGTGGGAGTGTCACCTTGAGCACCCAGCATGGGGAAAGAGGGTAGGAAGGAAGCAGGTAAGCAAGGGCTCAGTTGTCCTGCCCAAGGCTCCAGGTGACCCGAGGCAGAGCTGGCACTGGGAGGAGCACTGCTAGGTGGGATCCAAATTGTGGGGTCCTTTCCAGAGCCTGGATAGATCACAGGTGCTGGAGGGTCCAGGAGGGCAGGGGCTGTGGTGCAGGCAGACCTGCCTGGCCTGGTTAGGCCTCTCCTGCCTCATAGTGAAATCCCACATGACATGACGTCTGTTGCAGTTCTGGGTTGCACACCAGCTGTGGTGCAGGACTCAGTTTGCCAATGAAGGTTACTAAACGAGTTGCTCAGGTCAAATCTCAGTGTCATCTCTGCCCCAATTAATGAGAAACAGTTTTGTAGAATTCAGTGATGATCCTCCACATGGGACAGAAAAAAAGAACCACACCGAATGTTCTCGTTCCATCAGCCTGCGAGAAGCACATCTGTGAGATAAGCCGCAAAGGAGCTGCCATCTCGCCACAAACCACAGCAGTGGGGGTGGGGTCTTTCCTAAATGACTGAGGAGGTGGAGCTGCTGAGCATGATTTTGGAATCATTGTCTTTTTGTTCTAAGCTGCATTTCTTTTGCTATTAGCAGTAAGAGCTCAGCACATTGTTCCAACCCCAAGCCAAGTGCAAACTTGAGGTATATGCAGCTTTCTCCCCTTCCTTTCCCATTGGGTCTACATGTGGCTGAGTGCTGGGACCTCCTGGCTGATGCGGAGAGGCAAGGAGATAATGTGTATTTTCTGTTCTCATGTGAAGACCAAGCGACTTCTGAAACACTAACTATTGCACCACCTGAAATCCTGGAGCTGGTATGGTGTGAATTGTGCTGGGAGGGAAAATGTACCAACATGGAGAAACTAACTTAGAAACCAGGCTGAGGTGTGTGCTTCATGAAAACATTCTATTTCCTATTTAGAAAAGGCCAAGGTTTTTGAAAATCACATCATTTGAAGTCATTTTGGAGTCTAGACAGTCCCTCACTTATGATGGTTCAATTAATGATTTTTTGACTTTGCAATGTGTGAAAACAACATACATGCAATAGAAGGTGCAATTTTCATTTGGACCTTCTTGCTGGCCAGCATCATGGGTGTGGCCCTCTCTGGATGCCAGGCAGCCATGTTGAGCTATGGCTACTGGTTGACTGCAAGGTTGCTCAGTTGCCGCGTGTGACACAGACCTTGTGTTAATGATTCCTCCTACCTGGGCTGGCCAGGGCTCTGAGCACATTCCAGGCAGGCCAGGCTGAGCTGCCATGCTTGGTAGCTGAGATCTAGAATGTGTTTGTAGCCTGCAGTGGGCTGTGAGACTGTCACCTGTGGCTGGGTAGAGACAGCTATTCTGTGGTCTGTTGAAGGTTTTGCTAAGATGATGGACTGGAAGGAACGAGGCAGCCTGTCATCGTGCTGCATCCTGGAGCCTTGCTCCCTGGGAACTCATGCCGCCCCGTGTCTTTCCCTCACATGTCAACCACAAAAAGCTGCTCCTGAGAGCCCAGGTGCACCCCTTCATCTGGCCTCCAGCTCTTGCCCTGGCACCTGGAGCATGCATGTGGGGGTCAGCATCATGGGTCTATGGTCATTGGTTGCCTCGTCTGGATACAAGAGGATCTGCTCTGTCTTTCTCCCACTGTTGGTCCTTCCTAACCACTCGTCCGGTGGGTTTGATGTCATCTCTGCACTGTCCAGTCGTGTCCAAGCCCCTTCCTCCATCTTTGTGCAGTTCTTGGGATTGAACCCATGAGTATTTTATCATTCATTCCTTTTCGTGTTTTTGAGACAAGGTCTTGCTAAGTTGCCTAGGCTAGCCTTGAACTTGTAACCCTCCTGCCTCAGGCTCCTAAGAAACTGGGATTACAGTCACATGCTGTTATGCCCAGCTACTTAAAGCCTTCTTGAGCTCTACCCTGCAGCTGGACATCCAAATATATAGTACACGTGGCCACAGCTGTATGCTCTGTGGTGGAGCTGAGGTCCTTGCGACCACTTTGTCCATCTCTCTTATAGTTGGATATCCTGAGAGAGGTTGGTAGTTCCCCCAGGATTTCCACATCCAGGATTTCCAGGATTTTCACAGCCCAAGTGAAAGTCAAGCTCCTTTCAAAGCAGAGTCACTGTTCCTCAGGAAAGGCAGAAGATAGGAATTCTAAATTCATGGGGTTCAGAAGCACAGTCTGCTGTGGGAGGATGGAGATCCATCTCCCTCCTCCTGAAGCCGCCTCTTCTGTGCCTATCCCTATGAGGAGGCTCCAGGGTAGAAGAGCAGATTGCACCATCCTAAGAGGCCCCATGGAGCTTCTGACATCAAAAGCCTGCCCATCTCCACCCAGAGGACATGGCTAAAGATGATGCTGGTGACCAGATCTGGCTAGAAGCCTGCGCCCCTGATGCCTCCCACTGGTGCCCTCTCCTGCTTCATCCCACACAGCCCCCAGCCCTGGAGCCCCTAAACTTGGGCCACCAGGGCTTCCTGCTGCCTGTGAAAGACACAGTGCCGACTTGCGTTTATGCTCTGAAAAGAGCTGACCAAGCGCATGGGTTTCCTCCCTGTCTCCCGAGGGGTCACTTCACCTTCATGGCTCTGGGTCTTCGTGTGTGCAGTTCCCAGAGCCCAGGAAATACTTTGCCTTCCTTCCTCAGCCAATCAGGCTCCCAATCCCTACTGCCTCTTGGGAATCACAGAGTCCTTCTACTCAGTTTCAGACCCCAGTGGACCTCCTCAGGACAGACCCTAAGGCCACCTGGTTTTCTTATAGTTCTGGCAGAGCCTACTCTGACTCTGCAATCAGAATTTCATAAATACTGGATAATACTATGGTTTATCATAAAGAGATCAATTCAACCTGAACTGGTCTTTTCACAAATTATCTTAGTACATTGGTTATTTTTCAAATATTGACTTGCTTTCCCACAGTTCAACTTATTTCTGAAGAACCATGAGACCTACCCTGTGAATGGTATGGTTTTGTTTTCCTCTGTGTTGATAGTTTATTGCACAAGTCAAACACAGAGGCTAAGTGTATGCTTTCCATTTTACTTCAATTACACAGTCCTCCAGCAGGCATTTTAAGCTAAAATTTCAAGAAATTTGACTTGCCCTTAAAAGTTACATAACCTGCTGAGGATTAAGTTTAATGATGTAGGTGCCTGCCTGGCAAGCACAAGGTCATGAGTTCAAAAAGTCATGTAATCTTTGGGTAAAAAGCAGTTCAGAAGTATCAGCTTCAACTTCTCAGTGGCAATGAGTGTGCTAAGGTACAACTGTATCCTTGCACTTGGGAGTCTGAAGTGGGAGGATCACAAGCTGAGGCCCAGCTGGGTAATTTCCTAAGACCAGTGGTCAAAGGTGCAATGCTTCAGTTTTCCTCACTAGATGGTTACACTGTCCAGCGGAATGGTTTTCCTGACTCTCTTGCAGCTTGCTGTTCTTAATCAAGTCAGTTTTCTATTCTGTGCTTCTTTGTATTTGATCTTCAGCAAATACCTTCTTTGTATTTGATCTTCAGCAAAAACCTTTTAAAGTTTTTACAGATTTGTCCCATAAATCATGGTGCCATCTCACCCTCTAACTGAAACTTGTTATGTGACACCTTTATTTCTTTTTAAATTTGTTTTATTTTGTTTCAACTTTTATTATTTATTTGCTCAGAATACTAGACTTCTAAGTTTTACCTGGGTCAAAACAAGTTCAAAATTTCAGAAAGAGCTATGAAAACTCTAAACATTTAAAGCACTCCCATAGGGGCCTATGGGTCAAGCTTTCAGCTTGGCATGTTCTGGTTATAACTTGGATGGCTCAGCCCAAGATGACTCAATCTTCACTTTCCAGCCCCACCAAACAGTTACAGGTAAAGTGTACATTCTCCCACTTGCTGTAAAACCCAGGACAATGCCAACGGGCCTTTTTGACATGTATTTCAGCCATCACCAGCCATCTCTCCCCCCTAAAGGTTTCACTGGTGCTGCCTCTTTGATGTACATTGAGAGGAATCATCAGAACATCTCATGTCCCTAATAATCTTGGAATTTGTTAGCTGGCTTCTCAACATAGAGGTAGAGATGCAGAGGTGATAAAGAACTCAGACCAAAAAATGAAAACCATTTGTTAGCATTTTAATGATTCCCCTGCCCTGCGACTTCAGTCCACTAGGACAGGGCCCTCCAGCACCTTTAATCTTCTCCTTAGACTTTCTGCTGAAGAATTTGGCTGCTTTGGAAGCTTTTCCTTCCCAAGAACTTTGTAGGAGCCTGATTGTCAGTGATGGCAGCTACTCCAGTCTTGATTTTGGCAGCATTTACTCTGTCTGCTCACTGCCCAGTGTCCACAGTGTATCAAGGTTGGGCAGAAGCTCTGGTTTCTCTCTAATGGCTCTGCCTTATACCAACCTTCCCAAATATTACCCTGGGTAATATTTGTCCAAGTGGATGCTTGGTGACCCATGCTTCCAGCATTAGCCCAGCCCCCAGGTGCTTCCATTGCTACCATGGCCCTGACTCACATGGTCCCAAAGTTTCTGGGTCTTCCTTAGCTTCCTGGGTCTGTCCGTGGCTGAGACAAAAGAGTGTTACAATTTTTTTGAAAACAACTTTTCGTTGTGTAAGCTTATACAAAAGCAGCATGGTGAATCCCAGATTCTCACCACCCAGCTTCATCAATTCTCCCTGGAATTTATGTTGATGTCATTCATTTCTGTGCAACATTTTAGCTTGTTTCTCTGACAGATAAGACGACATAATAAAAGTAACTCCAATCCCACTCATTACTCAAATACTGTATATTAACAAATTCTCACATTTGGTGGCAGGTCCTCTCGGCACAGAGCTGTGGCTCTCTCCTCATTAATGTACCTGGAATTGCTAGCTGCTTGCTCGTAGGGACTGCTTTGTTCCTGATGGATCAATTAATGAATGAGACCAGCTTTGTAGCCTTGCTTTCTGGTTATCATGAGCCTTTATGGAAGGTAGCTGTCTCATGTGATTTATTCTTATCTTCTACTACCTTTAAGGCGCTTGTCTCCTGGAGGATGGGTGGTGGAGACCAGCACTCTGTGACCGGGGACACTGCTAATGTTTTGCAAAGCCACTGCAGGGCAACCACTAGTCCTGGTGCTTTCCCTGACAGGGACCTTGGTGATGCTCTCAGACCACCCTGGCCCTGTTGAGGCCAATGACCTGTTTAACTTCTCTGAGTGCAACTTCCCTACTGGAGAAATGAACTGTGTAATAGTGCTATGTCCTAGGATGTGTGTGTGTGTGTGTGTGTGTGTGTGTTTGTGTTGCAAATGAGATCCAAAAATACAAGGCGGCATTAGGGATTCACTTGGTGCTCAGTAAATATCATCTTTCCTCATTTTTCTTATGCACAATATCTTCTCCTCCTGCCCCATTTTTGACACTGGAAGCAAATTGAAAATGGCAAGCAGCAAGATGACCTGGGGCCACTTAGGAAAATGAAGAGGCGTCTAAGTCAGCGCTGCACAAACATCTGCCTGAGCCAACAGCACTTCATGGTCTTTGAGTATTTCACACAAGCAGCGAGGCCGCTGCGGAGACATGATCTTGCCAGCCCCCCTCAGGCCTCAAAGATGGTCTTTTGGGACTTCCTGTCTCGATCACTGGACTGTTCCCTGCTGGTAAGTGGCCTGCAAACAATTTACTCCTTCATCAGTTGTGAGTGAGACCCCAAAGAACAGTGCCTCCATACTCCTGCCCTCATCCCCTCTCCAAAGCCCCTCTGGGTGACACTAACTGAGGAAGGAAGGAGGTTCATAGCTCCTCAAAACCACATTGGTCCCCACTGCCCCGGATGGGCCAGGAGTCACCACCGCCTGGCTCCAGCTTTTTCTCCAGCCCAGATTGTCTAGATTTGCACCCAGCCATGGAGGTGATTATCCAAAGCTGCTAGGATGATTCAGGTCTCACACAGGGTTATGAAAACACAGTCGAAGCCTGACGTCTTCATTTCCCATGAAGTCTTATGCGTGAGGGAGAGTGAAGCATATTTTAACCCCAAATCCTGGAGCAAAAAGGGCTGTGATACAGTAATATCCTGTTCTCCCAGCCAAGAGGCCTCTGTGGCCAAGGATGAGTCCCCCTTTTTCATGTTCATTTATAACCTATGCAAACTTTGGTTACCCACTAGAAGATTCTTAGACAGCAGAGCTCTGAAAAATCTCTACTGAAATCATGGCACTCCTCCTGTGAGATCTTTCTGCTAAAGCTATTAATAATTACAAGCTCAGATATTTTGATAGAGCTGGGGCTGGAGTTGAGGCTCCAGCAGGACCAGCTACTCAGAGACTTAGCAGACTTGCAAAACAATTTCTGGCTTAGAAGTGTTCCTAAGACAGAGGATCAACTACCATAAAGTGGTGCAAGAAAACACAGAGAATATTTGCAACAGAAAATCACTATTGATTTTTAAAATTCAGGGAGCAGAGGTCAGTGCAAGTGTCATGGCTTCTTCCAGAGACTGATGGTGACCCCGGGCCTGTCCTCTCAAGATTGTCACAGAGCTTGTCCTACAGAGTTGGGGAGGAAGTAGGATTCACCTTTGGATCTGCACATCAAGGCTAGGAGGTACTAGGGTTGTGGGTAGAGAGTACTGTTTTCCTGGTAGTTTCCAAGATAACAGCACAGGAGGGTGAAGGGTTCCCTCGTTCCCTCGACATTTGGGTGGCTCACACACTCCAGCACCATGCCTAGCACATGGCGGAGGTTGTGCAGCAGAAATCCCCAAATCCCCAGTACAACACGACCTTGCAGCCCAGGCTTATGAACTCCAAAAGCTTCATTAGAAAGTTCTGCTCCTCTGTGCTACCCTCAGCCCAAATCACTAGCTGAGTATCCGTACAAGGACCCAATCTGTCACATTAATGACTACTAGATGAGAGCGCACTCAGAATTTACCCAAGTGACGATTTGGGAATTGAAATGAATCTAATCGATAGAGCCTGTCAGCTTGAGGAAATTAGGCTGAATCCTCAGAGTTACAGGAGGACATAATGACTTGCATGTGAGTCACATGTGAGAATGTAAAAGCTGTCGCTGAGCCTTGGCCCTCATGCGTAGCACCTTCTGGAAGAGCAGGTGGAGACCCAGAGAGGTTACTGAGTGTAGCAGACCAGACTCAGTGACACCCATGTCTCTTCCCCAGGAAGGAGTGGTTCTTCCTCCCTCCCTATCCTGGTCTCTTTGAATTAATACCAATACAATGATATTTTAGATTTAGATGTAAATAATGTATGAATTTTGGTATATTTGGTTTCTCCTGGTACACTTTCAGTCTCACAGCAATTTCTTCTCAGAATACTCTGATAAAGGGAAATGCATGGCAGTTACTGACTGATTTGCTGCAGACAGTTATTAATCAACCATCTACCTGAGCACGTGGCCATAGACAGCGTGCCTGGCTCTGGGAACAGGGACAGGAATGCAGTATGTGACTTTCATGTGTGTGAGTCAGCTTTCTTCAGTGAGAACATACATGAGATAACCAACTTAATACAGCAAAGAAGTTTATTTTGGCCCATGGTTTCAGAGCTTTCAGTGCATAGTTATTGGGCCCTGTTGCTTTGGGCTGTGGCCACACAGCTCACTGTGGCAGAAGCACATAGCTGGTCCAACTCATGGTGGCTGGAAAGCAAATGAAAAAAAGGAAGAGGAGGCCATACCGTCTGCAAGGACACGCCCTCAGTGACCTCACTTCCTTCTGCCGGGCTTTGCCACTTAAAGCTCCACCCAGTAGTGCCACAGGCTGGGGACCAGGCCTTTAACATGTGAGTTTTGGGGGACACTTAGATCTAAACTATAGAACCATGGGTCATCCATGGGGTTTGACCATGATGGAAAGACACTGTCTCAGTTTCCATTCACAAGGAAATGAGAAAGAGTGAGCATATATCCATTTTTAAACACTTTGTCAAATATTCAAGATGCAGATAAAAAGTTTCTGTCTTTGTGAAACGTTGTCTATGGAATTAGTTCCTTATATCGAAATGAGGCTCGATTTTCAGACTTCAAAACATGTGCTGGATAAACCTCTTTTTCTCAAAGGTGTCCTACCTCAGGCATTGCATTATAGAAAGGCAAAATGAGAAAGACAGTGACAATCCCATTTTCACAGGCGGAGAGGCTGAGACTCAGTGACTTCTTGTAACTTGACTAAAGACCTCAAACAAGTTGACGGAGGAACCAGAATTCCAGCTCCAACCAGCTTGGAGTCCATCACACTGTGTGGCCATGGTGTGGTAGAAGATGAATGATTACTCAGAGATGAGACAGCTCAGTCACTGAGCGGTCCAGAGGAGCTATCTCATCTGAGAGCACCCAGCATTAGGGAGACTCCCAGAAGAAGCTCCAAAGCCAAGAATTCTCCAGTTTTGATTTAGAAGTAAGTGAAAGAAGCAGAAGTTACAGTTTGGGCTTGGAGCCGCCCTGAGGCAGGCAGATTTTCTTGGGGAAGGAAGAGGGACGATGACCAGACATGACACGCTTCACTGACCTAAACTGTTGTTTAGCCATTCACTTCTCCCAGAGCCGTGTGCTTCTGCCTGCAGTTTAACCATTTGCTCCTCCACCAAGTTCCCCAGAAAACCCCAAAGCCTTTGATCTCCCACTTGATTTACAAGGAGTGGGGTGTCCCATTTCCAGGGAACAGGATGTCTCCAAGATGTCTGCATCTGTGTCTTCCTGCCTAACAGCTTTCTTTGTTTCTCCATCTCAGGACTCCTCAAGCCCTGAGGCAACCGCACCCCACTGGAGAATCACAGCGACTAGGAAGGCAGAAGTATTCAGTTAGTAGCCATTCACAGTTAGGACGCTCATGCAGCACTGGAGCCTCACCCTGCTGTGCAAAGGCGACAGCGCTGCGCTGGCTTTGGAGGCCTCTGTTCCCCACAGCCATTTCTCTTCATCAAGGGCCATAGAGCAGAGTCAGCAGCAGGATCATCATTGAGCCCAGGGGTGCCCCTTCCCTTCCTGCCCTGCTCATTACCTCCCTGGCCTCTCCTCAAATTGCTGTTTCTGTTTACCCCAGTGCCAAGCAGAAGAGTGGGTGCAGTCAAACCTCCTCTGCCCCCCAGCATCTCCCTTTGAAGCCAGGGGCTCTGCACACAGCAGGGGCCATTAAGGGAATCCTGCCTTGCACCCCAGTGCTCTACAGTTAGAAGGTGCAGGAAGCCTTCCCACTGCCCTGTGCATGGCCTGAGCTGGCAATGGCAGTGCCTTCGCTGAGCACAGGCCCCTGAGAGCTGTCCACCGTGGTCTGGGGCTGTCTCCACTTCTGAAGTGGTTTCCGTGGAAGCCAGGAGTTGAGGGTCTGCAGACTCCTCTGCTGGAGCAGGGCCTGGGCTTTGGGGGTAGGAACTTGTGAGGATACCTCTTTATAGCTCTGAGGGCTCTCAGAGAGGACCCTGAGGTCAGGGGACAGGGTGTGCTGGGGACACACATTCTGGTTTGAATCATAGCCAGAACACACTTGTCATCTGTTCGTTCAGGAAACCTTTCTTGAGTTCTGTGCACACCAGATACCACTGTCCACCCTGAGAACCAATAGTGGATAAAACACAGGTCCCTGAGGCTTCTATCCAATTGCAGGAAGCAGACAATGCCGTACATGCAGTGGGGTACATGGATACATTCCTGTAACACCAGTTACTCTGGAGGCTGAGGCAAGAGGATCACAAGTTCGAGCCCGACCTGGGCCCAGGTAGTGGGGACCACCAACTAAGGGGACATAGGAGGGCCCTGAGGTGGGGCTGGCAGGGACTTGGTGGGACTTGGGCTCCAATCAGTGGTGGGAGCCAGGCCTGACTTACCCTGGCTTTGGTGTGAAGGTCACTCAGGTGGGGAAGAGGGTGGAGTGGGCAGCAGCAATCAGGCTGTGTTTTTGTGGATTCTGTCCATTGTTCCACATGTGAATCTGTTGCCTTCCAGCTGGGACAGGTGCTGCGCTCCCTCCCCACTCATATTCACAGCTGCAGCCTTGCCTTACAGGCCAGGGTCTGGATGACCAGCGACAATCTGGTTCAGAGGAAATCATAGCCACGTTGCGGTTAGGGCCCTTCTGAGAGGAGACCGAAGGGCATCCCCTCCATGTGAGGACCCAGAGAGAAGGCAGCTGTCTGTGAACCAGGAAGAGGACCTGGGACGTCTGTCTCTGAGAGGAAGTGGATGTCTGCCGGAGAAGCTGCCAACCTGTGTCTGAGGAGGACACAGCCAGTGACAGATTCTGTGTTCTCCAGCTTGCCTCACAGTTCAGCCAGGTGGGCACTCAAGGATCCGTTTTCTGTTTTTGTTTTTTAGGACCTCTGCACTGAGCTACACTCATAGCCTTTTTATTTTTATTTGGAGACAGGGTCTTGCTAAGTTGCTAAATTGCCAGGGCTGGGCTTGAATTTGTGATCCTCCTGCTTCAGCCTTGTAGGGTTGGGGTTAGAGGCAGGTGCTACCATGCCTAGGTGGTATTTCATCTTGGGTGTTGCAGTAGCAATAGGAGTGCCAAGTCTTCTTTCTTTTATTTATTTTATTTTATTTCATTTTATTTAAGAGGGTAAAACTAAACAGAACAAAGCAGATCAGAAGAAAACAATGTAAGTGACATGGACCTCAAAGCAAGACAACAGGAAATCTACAATGGCTACCATAATGTCTCTTGTTTTCTTTTAAATAGTTGTCCATATCTTCACACACAATGAATTCATACAAAACAAAATAGTATAAAATTCATCAGAACAGGATGATGAAGGCATTATAGGTCTTCAAAACCAGACAGTAGGAAAATCAACAATGGCTGCCACATGTCTCTTGTTGTCTTCAAATTAGCTATTCATACCTTCATGTATGTTGAAATTAAACAATACACAATAGACTAAAACCATTCTGAACAAAGAATAATAGCATTACTGGATTTCACAGCATGATGATACGGAATCAGCAATGGATACCATAATGTCTCTTTTTCTTCAAAGTAGCTGTTCATTTCATCACACATAATATAATCAATTCTCATAAACTGTTTAGGAGAAGTTCTACGCATGTATAAAACTATATAGATACCTATCCTTTCTGTATTAGTGGGCAAAACAAATTACTAGAAAAACACGAAACAAAAAAGACATATAAACAACAATAGCAAAGAGCCCAGAAACACCAACAATGCAGGCCTTCAAGACAAGGTAATAGGAGCATAACTAGGGTTGTTATTTTACTAATGATGTACAAGAGTTCCTCAGATCACCAGACACTAACATGCAAAATTGTTCCAATCCTATGAATGTTAACTGTTTTGTTCCAAGAAATTACAGAATTTGTAGCACAATCATCTTAGCTATCCTATGTGTTTATACGATTTTTCTTTTTCCTCCTTTTCCCTGAGATATTATTTTTTCCTTTTGAGCAGATTCTTATCCTTTTACTGTATTTTTTGAGGATTTTGTATCTCATGTACTTTTACCATTTCTTATACTAGGGAGACTACATGGTATTTACACATGTGAGTTTGATTTATTTCACTTATGAGTTATGGTCTCAAGTTGCATCCATTTATTTACAGATACCTCAATGCAATCATTCTTTATAGGTGAGTAGTACTCCATTATATAAAAATACCACAACTTTTTTTATCCATTCCTCAGTTGACAGGCATTTAGGTCTGGCTGTTACAAATTATGCTGTTATAAACATGAGTGCATATATATCACTGTGATATCGTGTTTTCAGTTCTTCTGGGAATATGCCCAGAAGTGGAATAGCTAGGTCGAATGTGACTTCCAATCCCAGCTTTTTGAGAAACCTCCAGACTGACCTCTACAATGGTTCCAATAGTCTGCACTCGCACCAACAGTGCAAAATAGTTCCTTTTTCCCTGAAGCCTCTTCAGCATTTGTTGTTGGTAGTTTCCTTTATCTCTCTGGAGTGAGATGGAATCTCAGTGCAGTTTTAATTTGCATTTTCCTAATGACTAATGATGCTGAACGTTTTTTCATGTATTTATTTGCCATTTGTATTTCTTTACCTGAGAACTGTGTGTTCATCTCAGATGCCCATTTTTGGACTGGGTCTTTGAGTTTTGGGATCTGATTTTTAAAAATTCTTTATATATTCTAGATGGAAGTCCTTTGTCTGAGGGACAGTTCACTAAGATTTTTTTCCCAGTTTGTGGGTTTTCTTTTCACTATGTTGGAGATTTCTTTTGACACACAAAACTCTTTAATAAGACGTGACCCCAGTTATTGATTCTGGGAAGTATTTCCCGTGTAGTTTGATTGCTGTTCATGAATTCTCTACCTACCTCTATGTCTTCAATGTTTTTACCCAATTTGTCTTCCAATAGATTTAGTGTTTCTGTTTTAATATTCAGATCTTTGATCCACTTAGATTTTAATTTAGTACATGGTGATAGGCATGGGTCTAGCTTTAGTTTTCGGCAAATGGAGAGCCAGTTTTTCCAACACCATTTATTAAAGAGACTGTCGTTCTTCCAGTGAACATGTTTGGCTCCTTTATCAAAGATAAGGTGGTTGAGTGTGTTTGTAGTTGTGGTTGTATCTTCTAATCTATTCCATTGATCTTTAGCTCTGTTTTCATTCCAGTGCCATGTTGATTTTACTACAGTTGCTTTCTAGTATAACTTCAAGTCAGGGATTGTGATGCCTCCTGCCTTGCCTTTGTTGCTTAGAACTGTCTTTGCTATTTTAGATCTCTTCTGGTTCTAGATAAATTTTAGGAGTGATTTCTTGAGTCTCTGAGGTATGTTGATGGTATTTTCATTGGGATTGCATTGAATCTGTATAAGAGTTTTGGGAGAATGGCCATTTTCACAATATTCATTCTTCCTATCCATGAGCAAGGGTTTGTCTTTCCATTTTCTGAGATCCTCTTCAATTTCTTTTTCAGGGTATTATAATTTTCCCTAAATAGATCTTTCACTTCTTTCGTGAGAATAATTCCTAAATATTTCATTTTTTGGTTGCTAGTGTGAAAGGTGTAGCTTCTCTTATTTCTCCGTTAGTGATTTTGTTGTTACTGTATAGGAATGCTATTGAGTTTTGAGGATTGATTTTGTATCCAGCTACATTGCTGAATTTATTTATTATATCTAGGAGTCTTTCAATGGAGTTTCTAGGTAGAGTATCATGTCATCTGCAAATAATGATAATTTAACTTCTTCTTTTTCTATCTTTACCCCTTTTATTTTTCTCTCTTGTCTAATTGCTCTGGCTAGTATTTCCAGTACTATATTAAATAGGAACAGTGATAAGGGACATCCTTGTCTTCTGCCTGATTTTAAGGTAAAGGCTTTCAGTTTTTGGCTGTTTAGTATGATACCAGCTGTTGGTTTGTAATAGATGGCCTTTATTATATTGAGGTAAAGACTGTCTATTCCAATTTTCTGTAAGGTTCTTATCATAAATGAACGTTGGACCTTATCAAAAGCTTTTTCTGCATCTATAGAAATGATCATATGATTGTTACCTTTGGTTTTATTGATATGATGGATTACATTTATTGATTTACATATGTTGAACCATACCTGCATGCCTGGGATGAATCCCACTTGGTAATGGTGTGTAATCTTGATGATTTGCTGTATTCTATTTGCCAATATTTTACTGAGGATTTTTGCATCTGTGTTCATTAGGGAGATTGGCCTATAGTTCTCTTTTTTAGTTGGGTCCTTTTCAGGTTTTGGTACTAGAGTAATATCTGCTTCCGGGAATGACTTTGGAAGGATCGCTTCCCTTGTAATTTCACTGAAGAGTTTGAGGAGTGATGGCGTTAAGTCTTGTTTGTACTTCTTGTAGAATTCTGCAGTGAATCTGTCAGGGCCTGGGTTCTTTTTTGTAGGTAAGGACTTGATTACATTTTCAATATCATTAATAGAAATTGGGTTAGTCAGCAGGTTTACATTTTCTTGACTCAGCTTTGGTACTTCTTAAGTTTCTAGGAATCTGTCTATTTCTTCTGTGTTATCAAACCTCCGAGAGTACAGGTTTTCGAAATAGGTGTTGATGATCTTCCATATTTCTACAGTCTGTAGTGATTTTGCCTTTTTTATTCCTTATTGCATGAATTTGGGCTTTTTCTCCCCTTTTTTAATAAGGTTGGCTAGCACCTTATCAATTTGATTTATTCTTTCTACTGGGTCTTTTTTTTTAATTTTTATTTAAGGATAAAAGAAAAGAAAGAAAAAAAAACAGTGAAGGGGTACAAGTTATACAGATTTACAGAAGAAAAAAATGCGCAGTAGGAAATCACTAGTTAATGGATTACATATTGCCATCTTAGAAATAATTGTTCCAGTCACAAAATTAAAGCTTGTAGAGTGGACATTCCAACAATGATACTGCAAACAGTTCTGTTCAATGATCCAATAAAACTCTGTGATATCATTTCTATCTTATACATTTAAATATACATGCAGTTATATAGTTTAGAGCACTTTCTTTTCCTCTCTTTTGTACAGTGACTATTACACATTTTGGGTTTCATTGCTCCCACGTATTGCTTTTTTGGAAGAGAGTAAAACCAAATGTGACATAACAGAACAGAATCGGTCAAGTCAAAAGGGTGGACATAATAGATAATATAAAAACATAATACAAGGTGATCAACAATGGTTACCATAATGCCTCCCGCTATTTCTAATAGAATTGCCTATATCATTAGTTGTAATACAATTGAACAAAACTGTAAAGAATAAAACCGACAAAACCAAAACATTGGAGATATTGTAGGTCTTCAAAAGTAGATAAAAGTCAACGAGAATGGGCGTTATAATGAATCTCATTATCTTCTCAGCTGATGCCTAAACTTTTGAACCTGATACTATCCAGCAAAACAGAATAGAGGAACCTCAGTCAAAAACAAGATGGTGAGAGTAATACAGGGCTTCAAATCGAGATAATAGAGAGTCCAAGTGGGTTACTATATTATATCCTGCTATATTTTTCCCTTTAATTAAATGGATAAAAATAAAAAAGTAAATAATGGAGTGGAGATTGAGAAAAAAGAGGGCATAACAGCGAAACAGGGCAGATCAAAACATAACCATTTAAGCAGAATAGTGTTTCACCACCAGATAATCCTGACCCAAAAATAGTTACCATATTGACTCCCTCCCTGAAGTCCTTGAGTACAACTTCATATACTGTAGCAGTAAGTATATCAAAACAATGTAAAACCATTTAAGAGAATGACAGCATTATAGAGTATTTAGAATCGACTAACAGAAAATGAACAATGGTCTCTGTATAATCTCCTTGTCTTTAAAAGGTTTTTGCTTATACTATCGTACATAACAAAATCCAATAAGATACAACCTGTTTAGACCATTGGAGACAGAAGAACAAAAGCTAGATGAGACTTCAAAACAAGATGGTACTAAATCAGCATTACCTATTAAGATGTCATTTTCTCCAAAAAAGGCTGTTCCTATCATCCAATCTTCTCTGTCTCATTTCTGTTGAGCTCTTTTTCTGTCAGTAGCTGTCAGTTTGTCTTCTTCATTTTGTTCTCTGCTCCATTCGTTGTTGCCTCCCCGCCACTATTTCTGGGTTCTTTGTATTTTTCTTTTTTAGAATATCCTGCAATACTTTCTGTAGGGTTGAATTGGTGGTTGCAAATTCCCCCAGTTCCTCTTTATCCTGGAAGCACCTCATTTTTCCATCAATTTCCAGGGACAGTTGTGCAGGATATCTCAATCTTGGCTGGAGATTATTATCTTTCAAAGCTTGAATTATTTCTCCCCATGCTCTTCGTGATTTGATGGTTTGTGAAGAGAAATCTGCTGTAATTCTGATGGGTGTTCCCTTGTAAGTGATCTGTTTCTTGTCTCTTACAGCTTTTAATATTCTGTTCTTGTATTGAATTTCTGGAATTTTTATTATTATATGCCTGGGTGTTTCTCTGTTAGGGTTGTAGGTAGCTGGGGTCCTGTATGCCTCATACATCTGAGTATCTTTACCTTTTGCTAAATTAGGAAAATTCTCCTGGATTATTTCTGTGAGTAGCTTTTGTAGTTCACTTGTTTGTGTCCCTACTTCTTCTTTTATGTTCTTAATCCTTAAGTTATGGCTCCTCTTATCATCTTCTTGTCTTTGTATTATTGCTGTTTGTTTCTTTGTTATTTTTAAGAAGTTTTTCATTTCATTCTCCCATGTTTCAAGTCTGCCCTCCAGTTCAGATAGTCTGTCCTTAGTTTCTTTCAAGCTGTTATGCCAGTCTTGGATAGACTTCTTAATTTCTTAATAGTCCCTTTGAACCTGCTTCACATACTCAATGCTTTCTCTGTTTTCTCCATCAAGCAATTCTCCCCTCTTTTTCTGTTCTTCCATTCCACCATCTGCTTTTTCCTGGGTGGTGCTTAGCATTTCTCTAACTATTCTGCATACTTCTAGCTTCAGGTCATTGATAACTTCATTCCTGAATTGGTCTATGAGGCTCTCTATATGGCGCTTAATGTCTATTGGTGCGGTGTCCACTATTGCCTGATTCTCAGGATTGGGGGCCGAGGAGCCTTTTTTGTTGCTTCCCTTCCCCATATTTTCTGTTCCTTATAAAATGCAAGCTTACATGGGAGGCCCGGCTTCCCTGCCTGTCAGCCACAGCCTGATCAAATTGCGCTGGCTAGTTGTTCCCGCCCACCGCTGCGCACCAGGGAGTTGCGGAGGAGGCAGCCTACGCGGGAGTCAGTCGCTCCTCCGGGCCACCGTCAGGCTCTGGGATCTGGGTTAGGCCAGCCTAGGGAGTCTGCCAGCAGCGTCACTCAGGCCAGGCACTTTTCACCAATCCCGTCCGAGAGGGGAATGTATGGCTGGAGTTGCCACCGCGCCCTGCTCTTACAGGACTGCCTGAGCCCAGAAAAACCTCCGCTGGAGTCAAACTGTGGTAGGGGGTCAGTATCTCGCTCACCTCGCCACCAGTCAGTTTTCGTGTACGCCTCCTTGTCCGTCCTGTTTCCAACTCCGTTCGCAGACTCCCGTTCCCAGAGCTCGGCGCGTCTCTCCTTGCCGAGCCGCTGTGGAGGCAGCCAGCCACCGGGCGGCGGGAAACCCAAATCGCGGTTTCCAATGGCGCGGGGTCGAGCCTCTACACCGAGTCTTTTCTGTTCCTATTTTAGTGCCAGGACTGTATCCTAAGTTGGATTCTCTCAGCCCAGTTCGTTCCTGAGTCAGCAGAGCATATCTCTACTGGTTCGTATCTCCTTAGTCTGCATCATTCCTGGCCTCTGAGCCGAGCCTTTCAGAGTGCCTTCAGTAGTTGCTGTTGTCTGTCCGCCATGTTCTCCCGGAGTCCCTTGATTTATTCTTTCAAAGAACCAACTCTTTGATTCATTGATTCTTTGGATTGTTTTCTTAGTCTCTATTGCGTTAATTTCTGCTCTGATTTTTATAATTTCCTCTCTTCTTTTGGCTTTGGGCTTGACTTGCTCTTCTTTTTCTAGCTTCTTGAGGTGTAGCATCAGGTTATTTATTTGTATTCATTCTGTTTTCCTGATGTGGGAACTCTGTGCAATAAATTTTCCTCTAAGGACAGCTTTCATTGCATCCCACAGATCCTGGTAAGTTGTATTTGTATTTTCATTTACTTGTAGGTATTGTTTAATTTCTTCTTTAATTTCCCCCTGTGACCCACTGATTACTCAAGAGTGTGTTATTCATTTTCCATGTGTTTGTGGGATTTTTGCAGTATCTTTTATCATTAATTTCTAACTTAATGTTGCTATGATCCGATAACATGCATGAGATAATTTCAATTCTTTTGCATTTATTTAAATATGTTCTGTGGGCTAATATGAGGTCTATTTTAGAGAATGTCCTGTGTTCTACTGAGAAGAATGTGTATTCTGATGTTGTTGGGTTGAACACTCTGTATATGTCTATCAAGTCCATTTGTTCACAGGTGTGATTCAGTTCTGTTACTTGTTTGCTGATTTTCTGTCTGGTTGATCTGTCCCTTGGTGTTAATGGTGTGTTAAGGTCTCCTGTTATAATTATGTTACTGCTAATTTGATTTTTCATTTCTATTAATACTTGCTTTATATAACTGGGTGCTCTGGCATTTGGTGCATATATATTTAAGATAGTTATCTCTTCCTCTTGAATTTTTCCCCTAACCAGTATGTAATGACCTTCTTTATCTCTTCTGATCATTATTGGTTTGAAGTTCACATTGTCTGCAAACAGAATAGCTACCCCAACTTTTTTTGGGTTCCTGTTGCCTGAAGTATTGTTTTCCATCCTTTGACTTTCAGTGTGTGAGTATCCTTCTGGGTTAGATGGGTTTCTTGTAGACAGCATATGGTTGGATGTTGTTTCTTGATCCATTCTGCCAGTCTGTTTCTTTTAATTGGCACATTGAGACCATTTACATTAATGATTATAACTGTTATATGTTGGTTTATTGTTGACATGTTTATTTCTGCTGTTGCATCTTTATCTTTCCATTGTGTTTTATTATCTGCTTTGCTTAGTGGTTTTTTCCTAAGTGTATCTAAACTGTCTTTCAGTATTCTTTGCATGGTTGGCTTGGTGATCATGAAGTTCTTCAGCTGTTCTTTGTCATGGAAGTATCTGATTTCTCCATCGATTTTGAAGGACAGTTTTGTGGGGTACATCAATCTGGGTTGGAATTCATTTTCCTTTAGGATCTGAAATACTTCACTCCATGTTCTTCTTGACTTTGTTGTTTGTGTTGACACATCCGCTGTGATTCTGATATACTTTCCTTTATAGGTGATCTGTCTCTTCTCTCTAATAGCTTTTAATAGTCCGTTTTTATGTTGGATTTCTGGGATGCTGATTATTATATATCTGGATGTAGTTTTATTTTGGTTATGGCTATTTGGAATTCTATATGCTTCACTGATTCTGATGTCAGTTTCCATTCTCATGTTTGGGAAAATTTCAGGTATTACTTCTGTAAATAAACTTGTTATTTTTTTTGTTGTCATCTTTTTCATTTATATCAATCAGTCTTATGTTGTTTTTTCTTTGCATCATATTGCAGCTGTTGAATTGTAATTCCCAATTCCTTGTTATTTTTAAAAGATATTTCCTTTCCTGTTCGCTAGCTGCAATCTTGTCTTTGTGGTCTGAAAGTCTATCTTTACTTTCATTGATGTGGTTTTGCCAACTTGTGATTGAATTTTTGATTTCCTTTATATCTCTTTGAATCTGCTTCATGTATTCTGTTTGTTTCTTATGTTGTTCATTCAAGGTTTCCATCTTTTTGCATTGTTCCTCTAACATTTTTTAACTATGTCTTCTTTAGATGTGTTCAGCTTTTCTTTCATCACATTTATCATTTCTTCTTTCACCTGGGAGATTATTTCTAATCTGACTTCTTTTATAGCTTCCCTGAGTTGTTTCTTTCTTCAGTTGCTGTAATTTCAGGAATTTCAGGTGTATGGCTTACATTTTCTTCTATGTCCATATCTCCTAGGCTTGCTTGGAATGGGCTGGAGGTTTGAGATTGCATTTCGCTCTTTCATTTTGTCATTTTCCTATATTTCCAATCTCTGTGCAATGTTCTAAGGCTTCCTTGTGCACTGGAAATCATCTCATATACTTTTGGCTTGTGAAGAGGAATGCAGGCAGCTGTCCTCTGCTGGGGTTGCTGGACGTGGCCCAATTAGGCCCATAGGTGTGTCCTCAGGTGATTTGGAATGCTGAGTGGGCCCTTACCTGGCTCGAAGCAATGTTCCAAAGCTTCCCTGTGTGATGGAAATCACTCCTGTGCTTTTGACTATCAAGGAGACATATAGGCAGCTCTCCGCTGCCTAGGCATCCCCAAGTCTTCTTTCTGAAAGTGGGGTTTTAAGGCATTCCAGATGATTCTCTCTTGTTTTTTTCTTTTTTGAGGCACAGTCACACTATGTAGTTCAGGCTGGCCTTGACCTCACTATATGTCCCAGGCTGGCCTTGGATTCCTGGTGATCTTACTGCTTCAGCCTCCCATGTGCTGGGATTGCTGGCCTGTGCCACCACTTTCACTGCTTTTGAGACTCACAGAGAAAGTGATCTTGTTGTCAGAGCCTAGCATCTAAAATAACTTGGACACTTTCTTTGTTGTTTCCCTGATGTTCTTTGGGGTAACAAGATGGAAATGGCAATTTCACTTTTTCTGTTGAATGAAAAGCTAAACAAAGGACCAGGTTCATTGCTTTTCTAATCCAAATTCCACTTTGCAGTGTGACTGTGGAGCTTGCAGCTGAAACAAGTGCAAGGTCCAAGAGAACCCACTAGGCTTCTGATGAGGCTGCCCTGGCTGCCCAGGGTATTCTGTGCTGCCATTTCAGGATGTGCTGGGTGATCCTCTACTTCTGCTCACTTCTGGCTTGCTGGGTTGGGTCCCGAGGATGGAAGACCCAGCTGTGGAGATTTAGTAAAGGGCTTTCTTACTGCTCCAGGAACAAAGCTGCACATTAACTGAAAACTGATGAGAAAGCCTCATTCAGGAATGGGCAGGTAAAGACTTAAACCTGGCTATAACCATTTGACAGGGCCATTCTTCAAATTTTTTTCTTGAACAAGATGTGTATAAATAAGTAAATAAAACAATAATATAAAGCAAAATGAAGGGCTGGAAGTGGGAAATGCTGGAAATAGTTATTTGGCATCAAGTCAATTTTTCAGAAACTATGTTTTTAATTTTTTCCTTTTTATTAGAACATGTTTGTGATAAATAATAATTACATCTGTTCTGGGGAATTGGTACATATATGCCTCACATCTGGATCATTTTTATGCTTCTTTCTCCCCGCTCCTCTCTTTCCTTTCCCAGATTCCTTCGAATCTCTGAAAGACAGTCCAACTCTCTCTCTTTTATTTACCATCACTCTTTTACTTTGCTCTTTAAATTATCTCTATTTAGGGCTCTTGCATATGAGACATCATGTGATATTTAGCCATGTCACTGAGAATTATGGTCTAAAGATTAATCCAGTTTCCTACAAGTGACTGAGATCTGTCCTTCTCTGTGAGTATGACCTCTCCCCTCTCCCTCTGTTGATATCTTGTTTGGGCTGCCTCCTTATTTTTATCTTTTATTTTCTGCATCTCACCACATTTGATCAAATGTGGGTCTCTATTAGTTCTCCAGAGAAACACGAGCTATGGAGGTGTTGTTTTAAACAGTTGGCTCATGTGATTTGGGGGCTAAAATTGTAGTTTTCAGGAGAGGTTAGCAGGCTTGAGCCCAGTGCTGTCAGGTCTGGAGATAGAATTCCTTGCTTTCCTGGAGCAATGTGTCTTTTCTCTTACCTCTGCTCCCTGACTAGACAAGGCCCACTCTAGTACTGTGAGTAATCTGCCTTATCAAAATCTGCTGATCTATAGGAGAGAAAAAATGGCAACTTGATAGAGGGTTGAATGGAGAGTCTCTGTGGAGAAATCAGATCAGATGCTAGAATATGACAACATAGAGAGGGCTAGAAAAATGGATAACAATTCTTATTAACCAACGCAGTAACCAAAGGGAAAAATAAAACTAGAAAGAGGGAGGAAAAGCGCGGGTGGAGAGCTGAAGCCCAATGCACTCACTGAGACCCATTCTGTGCTGTACTAGGCATGCCCAGAGGATCCAAGGTTGTGCTGAGACCATGGCTGCTGATAATGGGAGTCAGCGAATCCCGGGCCCTTAATGGGAGGACGCGGTGAAGTGGGCTGTGGATCCAAGTGGAAGAGCTATATTGGTTTTCAGTGAGTGCTGGAAATTGGGACCTGGGGCCCTGTGAAGTAGCCAGAGCCACCTCGCTGCACCAGAGGAGACTGCGAGAGGACCATACACCTAGGCTCCGAAGCCAGGCACTGTGCAGTTTTCTGACTGATCCGCACTGTGCTGGGAGCACAGTGAAGACACGCGGCACAGTGTGCAGTGGACCCAAGAGGAAGATTTGTGTTGATTCTTGGTGAATGCTAGGGATTGGGTCCTGTGGCTGCTGTCGCTGGCTGGAGGACATCTTGGAATTGGGCAGATTCTGGCACCATGATGACATCAGATAGTTGTCCCTGGTGCAGAGAGGTCTGATGGAGTTGGGTGGAACCCGGTGGTGTGGTGACATCAGTCAGCCACCCCTGGCACAGAGAGAACTGGCAGGGTCTGCTGGGGCTGAGCTATGCCTCTGGTTGGGGCCCAATAAGCAGGTACAAAATTGTCATGACTCTGTGACATCCACAAGGTACAGTCTAACTTGAGTATCATAGGCTCGAGGCTAGCCTGCACAGTCTCTACATTCCTGTATATACCTCAGATAACAGCAAATTGAGGAGAGCAGCAAAACCCCAGTCAGCATGCTTCAGAAAGTCCCTAAGCAATATGGAGAGGGCCAGAGACCCCCAGGACACACCAGACTGAAAGAAACCAGCAACACGACAAGAGATAGAAATTAAAAAAAAAAAAAAAAAAAACTCCAGCTGCTGAACCTGGGAAAATAAGCCCAGGGAAGTAAATACAGAAGAGAACCAGTGCAGTAACCATCCAATACTAGACACAGCATCAGCAGACATAAAGCAATACCTTCATGACCTCATAGACAAATTTAAAACTGTACTTCTGATCCAAGTGAGGCAAGATATAAAAAGATTAATTAAAGAAATAAGCCCCCCCCAAGAGAACACAGATGGAAGAATGGAGGAAATCAGAAAAGAAAGAGAAACCGCTGATGAAGAATTTAAACATAACCTAGAATACATGAAACAGATCCAAAGAGATTACCAGGCAACTAAAAGCTCCATTGAAAACTGGCAAAATGCCTTGACAGAAGCTAAAGTTAGCCTTTTGAAACTTGAAGAGAGATTTATGATATATGATCATGAAAGAAAAGACCTCTTAAAAATAACAAGGAACCAGAAAGAAACAATTCAAAAGCTAGAAGACAACAAAAGGATACATAACTTAAGCATAAAGCACATGAGTGAAGAAGTAGAAATAACCAAAAATGAACTACAAAGAATATTCACAGATATAATAAAGGAAAACTTCCCAAGCATAGGAAAAAGAAATGATATCCAGATAAATGAGGCATACAGAACTCTAGACATCTACAACCAAAACAGATCTACACCCAGACATATAAGAATCAAGATTCCAGAAATCCACCAAAAGAACAGAATACTAAAAGCATCCAGGGAAAAGAAGCAGATTACCTACAATGGAAACATTACCAAAATAACAACAGACTTATCAACACAAACTCTCAAATCAAGAAGAGCCTTGGGGGAAATAGTCCAAGCCCTGAGAGAAAATAATTTGCAATCAAGACTGATGGACCCAGAAAAACTCTCTCAAAATTAATGGAGAAATAAGATGTTTCCAAGACAAAGAGGAACTGTGGGAGTTCATGGCCACCCACCCAACCTTACACAGAATGCTGAAGGACATTCCAGAGAGAGAGAGAGGAAGGGATACCAGGATTCCAGCAACAATGGCAGAGAAGCCTCAATGAATGGGTCAGACAGAGGAATGAGGGAGTAAGCTGGACAAATTATAGTAGTAAAGTGGAGTAGCAGACATGAGGCAGAGATGGTAAGCTATAATCTTTAATATAGATAGCCTTAATACACTAAAATAAAAAAAAAAACAAGCAGAGTAGATTAGGAGGCAGGCTCCATTGAGATGCTCTGAATGGGAAATACACTCAACCCGAAGGAGGGTTACTAAACTGAAAGTCAAAGATGAGAAAGTAAAACTATGTGACAGGAAACCAGAGAGAGAAATAGGGACAACTCATCCGGCAGCTGCAGATAGATTGGAAAGCTATGACACTTTTGGGCAGTGTAGAACTACACAGCTGGAAGGAAAGAAAACCCTATGACTTTAGTGAGTAAAGGAGTACAGCTCAAGATCAAGCTCAGGGGTAGAAAGGTTCAGCAACACCTAGATAGACAGCAGGCTGACCCCCTAATCTAAAAACTAAAGGGGCCTGTGAGACCCAAAATGTACAAAGCATCCTGAGAAGAGGAAAGGCGAAAAATAACCTAAAAAAGGAAGGCAGAGGACATTGTTAATAGTGTATCAGGATTTAAAAGTCACAGTAGTCTTATGGCTCTGTTTAGTTTGATTTTATTTTGTTTCCGTCTGTCCATTCATATCAGATTTGAGGGCACAAACATATAACCCCAAAATAGCAGGTTATACCATGGTAACTATCCTTAATTTCCTATTAAACTGAAACCCTGTATTACTTACATTGTCTTACTATGACTGATCGTATTCGAATCTGGTTTGTTAGACCACGGTTTTGCCTTGGCTGATTTTATTCGAATTTGGTATGCATGATAGTATCAAGTCTAAGAGGCAACTACTCTGAAGATGACGAGATGTAAAAGATATCCATACCGGTTTTGATTATTAACAGCTCTCAAGTCCTGCAACGTTTTCAAAGTTGTGTTTTTATAAAAATAGCTATGTAATACTATGCTTAATTATATTAAGCCTGATGATGTGGACAAGTCTAATGAAAATAACAAGAGAAAGCATAGTAACTATGGTAGATCTTATTGTGGTCTTATGTGTCTTTTTCATTGCATGTTTTTCTAGGAATTTGTTTTGTTGTCTTGTTATGATCTGTTTTTCCCTATAATACAGAGAGGATAGATACACATGTAGAAATTCACACATGGGAAGAATTTTTAAACTATTTATGGGAACAGATTATATAATACAAGATGTAATGAACAGATAGTCTGAAGAAGAAAGAGACACTAAGAAACGCAATGCTAATTCTGTAACATTATGATATAAAATCTAGCAATACTATTACTCATTGTTCACAGTGATAAGTTCAATTTCAGCATAAGTAAAGATAAGGACAGCTACTATGAAGAGAATGAGAGACATTATGGTAGTCATTATTGACTTCCCCAATGTCAGATCTTGAAGACCTAAAAAGCCTTCATTATCCTGTAGTGATTTGATTAGTTCTATAATATGTAGTATGTATTCAATGTGTGCAAAGTTGGGGAAAACTAATTGGAAGAAAACTAGAGACAATAAGATAGACAGTGAAGATCTCCAGTGGACTTGCTTTGAAATATGTATTTCTTTAAATTATTTCTTCATGAACTGTTTTATTCTGTTTTGATATGTTTAATCTTACCCTCTTTAAGATAAAAAACAAGTGTGTAGGACTGATAACAATATTACTAACTTTTGTTGGATCATTGAGCAGAACTGTTGGCAGTGTCACTATTTGAATGTCACTTTGTATGCTTTAATTTTGTAACCTGAACAACTATTTCTAAGATGACAATATGTAACTTATCAACTAGCAATTTCTGTTTATTTTTCTGTAATTCTGTATTATTTCTACCCTTTTTTCTCTATTTTTTTGCTTCTTTCTCTTTAAATAATAATAAAAAATCAAAGATAGCAGGATATATTATGGTAACCATTTTTTATTTCCTATTAACTTGATTTTGAAGCCCTGTATTGCTTTCATTGTCTTGTTTTGACTGATTTTACTCTATTCTGTTTTGTTTGCTAGTATCAAATCTGAAGATATACGCAACTACTTTGAAGACAATAAGATTCACTATGATACCCATTCTGCTTTAACTATTAACTTCTTTTGAAGTCCTGTAATCCAGGACTTCAAAGTGTAAAGTGTTTCATCTTTATTGGTTTTGTTCTGTACTGTTTTGTTCAATTGCATGATGCCTGATGATATGGGCAATTCTTTTGAAGATAGCAAGAGGCATTATGGTAACCTTTATTGATCACATTGTATTTTGTTTTTACATCATGTACTATGTCCATCCTTTTCTTTTGACTGACTCTATTTTGTTTTGTCACATTTGGTTTTATTCTCTTCAAAAAAAGTAGTAAGAACTGAAGGAGTAATAAAACCCAAAATGTGTAATTGTCATAAAAAAGAGAGGAAAGGAAAGTGCTCTAAAGGATATAACTGCATGTATGTTTAAGTGTGTAAGATAGATAACCACATTACTAAGTTTTTGTTGGATTGTTGAACAGAACTGTTTGCAGTTTCACTATTTGAACGTCTACTTTGTATACTTTAATTTTGTAACTTGAACAACTATTTCTAAGATGACAATATGCAATCTATCAACTAGTGATTTTTTACTGTTTATTTTTTGAAATTCTGTATTATTTCTACCCTTTTTTTCTGTTTTCATTTTTCTTTAAATAAAATTTAAAACAAACAACAACAACAACAAAAAAAACAAAAACAAAATCTGCTGATCTAAATGCCAGTCTCACCCAAAACACATGTGCACAGACATACTGAGATGTGGTTTGATCAAATGTGCTCTCTCCTTGCCTGGCCATGCAGATCCATGAGGATCCATCCTGGGTCAGCCCTGTCCCTGTGTCTTGCTTTGGCCTGTGTTCTAGTTTCTTGCTTGTCTAGGTAGGAAAGGGCAGGAAAACTAGGGCCTCACCAGCTCCTCCAGGTGGGCTCCACTGCCCTCCTCTACATCTTTGCCACCTGGTTTGTCAGCCACACTGTGATGCACCCCATGACGCGTGGCTTCAGCTCCCACTTCCTCCAGTGAGCAGGTGGTGCCTCCATGACGTGCACCTCGGTGTGGGAAGAGATTCAACTCCCTGGTTCCACGTGGTTATGTAGTCCTCTCGGGATCCTCAAATGTAGATGTGCTAAGTTTCTGTTGTGTACATCTGGAGGCATATGCACCACATCTGGAATTTCACAATGGAAGAGGCCAGATGTTTGCCCAGTGATTGTGGACATAGCTCCTGCACACCCCTTTAAAACAGGAACAGCTACATTTCCATCCTTTGCTTCATGGAAGAGTCCTGCATTTGGGGGCCCAGCCACCAAATTGGTCATAAATACCAGTGGCATTGGGTTAACAGCGCCTCATGGGGAGAAAGGGGGCCACTGCCGAGGACTCAGCATTTATCCAGGTCTGGGGCGCAGCACTGCTCTGGGGTGTTCTTGGGTGCTATGAAGCAGTTTATCTTTCAACTGTGGAGTTGGGGCTTAGTGAATGAGGAGTACACAGGTGATCAGAAAGCAGATTTAAGTTTAAAATAAAAGAAAAACTGTTTTATTACAGTACAAGACAAATTGTTATGAATACCTCTAAAAATCTTTCCCTTAGCTTTGGATACATGTATCGAGTGATCCCTGTGGCTTTCTGTAGCAGCTCTGGAGTTCTCTTTCCTGAATGTCTTCCCTTATGTGGCTGTGGCTTCCTCGATATCCTGCGGAGTTGATTCAAAATGTTTCCCTTTCAAGTCTGTTTGGATTTTGGGGTAGAGGGCATATGGGGCTGAGGGCATGCCCTGGTGTTTTATGAGTCCCTCCTGTGGCGAGCACTCAGCAGCAGCATTTACTGTTTTTGATCACACTTTGTGAAGACACAACTGTGGGCTCAGGACTTCTCAGGAGAGGACAGAGGCTGGGCAGGTTGGCAAAGCCAGGGAGAGGCTACAGGTGAGTGTCTTAAGGCAAATGGAGATGGTGCAGTGGACAGATTCTTGCTGAGTCAGCCGAGGGGAGGTGTCTGGGTACTCAGCAGGTGGAGGAACTGGCAGGGGACAGAGCTTCAGGAGCCAAGGTGTGTGTGTCTCCTAACCCTGCGGTTCAATGTGAGGTCAGGGCTGCGGAGCCACAGTGCAGGCTGGGTAGAGGCACTGAGAGTTGATTTCTCCAGACAGCAGAGGCTGTGGTCAGCAGGGTGGAGGGGCTATGGGGTTTTAATATCAGCCCCCTTCCAGGCCACCCAGGGCAGGAGGTGAACTCATTGGAACCCCACAGAGGGAACTTTCAGCGAGGCTGCCTCCAGCCTGGGGTCCCCATGGATAAAGTCAGATGATCCAGGCATCTAGTCAGGAGGGCCTGAGGCAGGGCAGAGAGCAGGGGGTGACTGTGGTCCCTGGGGCCTTGCTGGGAGGAGGAAAAGGAGGGAAAGCAGACATAAATCCGGAGAGCATGGGAGAGGCTCTGGGAGGTAGGGATAAGGCTCTGCACTTGTAGGGGAGTTGGGTGGGGTGCAGGGGTGGCCAGGGAAGGGAGTGGGACAGGGATGGAGGTTTGCTGGGGGCAGGAAGGACAAGTGCCATCCTGAGGGGCCATGGCCCCATGGGTAGTGGGTGCTAGGCAGTGGGATGAGGGCTCTGTGCAGGGCTAGGCAGTGGGCAGCTCTGAACCATCTGAGGCGAGCCTGGGTGAGTGGGTCATGCGGGGTTGTCTGGAGGAGCAGCAGGCAGGGGAGAAGGGAGGAAGAGAGGAGCCAATAAGGCCCACTATGGGGGTTTCCCGGATGATGGTTGGGACAGATCACTTCCGGGGGTGTGGCCTGGGCACCTGTCCCTTGCATTCCACCCCTGGGCTCTTCCCTGGGCACCTGTGTGGTGAGGGCTAGGGGCACCATGAGAGGTGCCTCCAGCTTTAGGAGAAACTGGCACTGGGGCTTGGGGAGCTTCTGAGGCCCTGCAAGGGGCTCCCAGATGGCAGTGCTTATCAGCCACAAGGTGACACAGTGACACCGAGCCTGCTCCACTCTGCTTCTCTGCCCACACCACAGCTTTGGGGTGCTGCCTATGCTAAGCCAGAGCACAGCTGGGTGCAGGAGGAGCCACCTCTAGCTCTATCAGCTCACTTTTTGTTTGGTTTTTGACATGGTCATTTTTCACCATGGGACAACTATGTAGCCTATGGTAAACCAGATGGAGGCAGAGCCCCCAGGACGTCCTGATGGTGGACGCCAGTAGGAGCACCCACCTAGGGGCCACATGCGAACCACCCATCTGACACTGCCCCGCACTCCAAGATGGCCCCTGGGCTGTGTCCTGCCATGGCTGAGCAGGGACAGAGCATGCCCGTGATAGAAAGGAGTGTTTTTCTTTTGAGCCTCTAGAGTTTCTCCTTTTGTTTGTTCCCAGTTGTTGCAAGGGGCTCAGGGAGGAGTTTGTTTGCCCCAAGCAGCCCCAAGCTCTGAGCAGGGACTGCAGGACCCATGATAGTGGGAGCGTCAGTGAACAGGAACACGGTCTCTTCGCTTGGTGTCCCTACTTAATAACTGCATGGAGTTATATAAATTGTACTCATGGTGTTTAGAGAAGTGAAAGGTATCTTTGGCAGGTAGTGAGCTCGCTGTCTAAAGGTGAGCTCAGGTTCTCCAGGCCCCGATTCTGAGACAGGATTCAAATGCGGTGATGGATGTGCGGAGAGCTCAGGGTGCAGGGCAGGGAGCGGGTGGTTGCCAATGTCAGCAGTGGTAACCTCAGGTCCCCGCTGCCAGCTGCACTTGTCCTCAGCAGCACTGCCCTCCTGGGTGTGGTAAGAGCCCAGTCCTTGCATGCTGCCCGGAGTGTGGGCCATCCCTGCTGCTGTGGCTGCAGCTTCTAGCCAGGATCCAGAGCATTGGCGGTAGAAGCAGCAGCTCCACAGGAAGGAGGGAGCCAAGGAGCAGCAGCAGTAGGTCTGCAAGGATTTTCTGAAAGAGGCGAGGAATAAATGCCGGTATTTACACAGTGCCTTCTCATTCTCACTGCTCTGAACAGCCCAACAGTGTGAGGTGATGGAAAGAATTTGAGTAGTCAAGGAAAAGGAACCATCTTCTTTCACTGATTGCTTTCTTCCTGTTGCAAGGATTAACCCAGGGCCTCTGCTCTGAGCTGTATCCCTGCCCTTTTTACATTTTTACTTTGAGACAAGAGCTTGGTAAGTCACTAGGTGGCCTAAGTTGGGGTGGAACTTGTGAGCTTCCTGCCTCAGCCTCTCAAAGTGCTAACTGCTAACTAGTGTCTCAGCCAGTTATCTTCCAGCTGCCTCCCTGGCCTTCCCAAAGGCCAGCTGCCTTCCCAAAGCCTTCCCTTGATCTTTGTGTAAAATATTATCATACAAACTACTGTTTTACCAAATCCCCTTCCTGTGCAGGCATGGAGACCAACAGCCACCTCTGCCACTGGGCTGTCACTCAGCCCTGGGTCATGCTGGAAAATGCCAAGGTAAATACCAGCCAAGCTGAAGGTCCTGACTGAGCGAGCACTTTGGGCCAGGGAAGGCAGCTGGAGAGTAACTGGCTGAGATACAGGTTAGCAGTTCAATTTTTCCTTTATTTCCACAAAGGAAATCAGACTTTGCTTCACTCTTTGGGTACAACCTGCCTAGTTTTTGTCCACCCAGGTTTGAGGATGAAGATTCACACTCAGCTCCGCACCTCCTCTGCAGAGGCAGGTGAGGTAAGCTGAGAGCTCTTCTGCTCACTCCGCAGGGGCGAGGTGTCGAAGCAGCTCTTGGGCTTATGAGGATTGTTTTAACTTACTCCCACCCCACTATCCCAACCACTCCAAAGATAACAGTGCTCTACACTCATTTATGAAAATGGTTTTAGCTTTAATTTCTCTGAGCTGAGTCACACCCACCCCAGTTTTATTTAACTCAGAGCATTTTTGTTGCTAAGCAGAAGCGATTATGCCTCTAGGGTCAGCTGAGAAATCACAAGTAGACGGCCAGCGCTGTGTGGAGGGAGTGAGGTTAGGTCCTTTGCTGGGGTCAGCAGAGGGAATCATTCCCTGGAAGGAGGCAGGTTTTTCTGGGAGTGACATTAAATTGTCAGCTAAGAGGGAACAGTTGCATGATTTATAACTCACGCATGACAGAACTCACGTGATTTGTACATTATGAAATGCCTCCCTGGTGGGCACATATTTCATGAGCACAGTGTAATTGCACTTGGTCCCTCGACATTTAATTGTTGCACCTTCACCTCTGGGTGTCCTCAGTCCCCACTCCTTGCACACACTGGCAGAAGAAGGAGGGCACTAAGTCCAGAATGCTCACCCTGCCGGTGCCCCAGGGATGTAAATGCTGCCCCATAATCTAGCTCAGGAACCTTAAACTCAAGTTGAGAATGGAAAAAGGAACTCTAGAGGGAGAAGGAGAAGATGCAGAGGGAAAGTAGAGCATTGTAGCAAGGACATTATCAATCTGCCAGAGAGCTGGGCATGGTATCACACACCTGAGTAACTCCAGCCCTCAGGAGGCTGAGGCAGGGGGATTGCCGCAAGTTCAAGGCCAGCCAGGGTCACAGTCAGTTCAAGGCCTTGAACTACATAGTGAGACCCTGTGTAAACAAAACAAAGCAAAAAATCAGAGAAAAACTCTATCAGAGAAAAAACTCAGAACCCCTCTCTTAAGGGTATAGTGACTTTGCCTACCCCTCTCCAGAAGGGAGACATTTGGCCCTGAAATCACTGGGAATCTACTAATAACCATGACTATATGTTTCCACTGTGTTGTAGAAAAGTAGAAGCCAGGAGAACATAGATTTTGTCATCATAGAATGAAATGTTTTTGAAGAAAATTTGGAAGAGTTTCAATAATTTTTATGCTTTTTTCATATTATGGACATCATTAATCCTCTTTCTAGTCTGGAAAAATATTACCATACAATACACATCCATTGAACTGATTTTTCCTTTGGATTAAAAAAAATAAATATACTTATAAATATTGGGCTCAACAGTAATATATTTATTACAGAAATTTTGAAAAATACAAAATGGTTATAATCTGCTGTAATCTAGGTTACCATTCAGAGAATGTCCAATTATTTTCTTTTCCTTTATTTTTAAAAAATCATCCTTTATTTTATCTTTATAATGTTTAATGGAAAGTTGGTTTAAAATATTCACTTTTTAAAGGGAAATCATCACTTTCCCCCTTTCTAGTTCTTTGTAAAGTCATTGCACCCATCCATGTCTGCAGCCCATGTGCTCAAGCCCCTCATGGTGGGTTGTGCTCACGCACAACAGCTCTGTAGTCTTTTCTGCCCTCGGTCCCCTGTCCCTTTGACAAAGCTCTGTCTCCCAGCTTCCTGTCATCCCTCCCCCTGCCTTATTTTGTTTCTCAGTGATTTGTATCTGGGCTTGTCATGCAAGAGTGACCATGCGACATTCAGGCTGTGTGTGACTTGTTTCCCTTAATAGTGCTGGACAGTTTAGGACCACAGTGGACATCCAGGGAAAAGAGATCAAGCCCAAGCCATGTAGAAGGTGACAGGGCAAAGCCCACACCTCATCTCTGCCCAGCCCCACTGCTCCAGCTTCCCAATTCTCCTTTAAGGAGCTGCATCCTCATCCCACTCGCACTCCCTTGACACAGGCAGGCTTGGCACAGTAGCTGGCACCTGTGACCCAGGGAGCCCAGGCTCAGCTGTGCACACAGCTTACTGTCCCTTGGCCAGGTCTCCACCAGCTACTTCCTGGGTAACTGGACATGAATGCCAAACTTGAACCCAGAGAGCTTGACGGTGACAGGGGCAGTAACAGTATTGACATCTCTGGGGTCCATGTCACCATGCTCCAGGAGCAACAAGCCATGCAGTTGCTATGGCAAGGGTCCCAAGTCACCGTCTGCTGGACGTGGTACCTAGAGTAAACTCTTGAGAGGCAGAGCACATGGAGCTGGATTTGGGGATGAATAATGGGTTAGAGCTCTGTCAGGTCAAGCTGGGGGAGGCTGTGGTGCTTCATGTCAAAGTTTCTTTGTGGATGTTCCAGATGCTGCATTACCTACCACAAGGCACCCTCCGAGGGCTGCAGGGGGCAGGGGTGTGGGGTGGCATCATGGAGGCTGTGCCTGGGTGACTGGAGAACCCGCACTGGTTTCCAATGACATCGATGGTGAGCAGCAACCCAGCCACCTTGCCCAGTTCCCTCCTGACTTCTATCCAAAATGAGGTCATGGCGCAGAGCCGCAGGCATAGCTGCTGGTTGTGTGTCCCCAGCCTAACCTGTGATGGGCTCAGGGCAAGTGTCAGTGTGGATGCCACCCATGACTTTGGGCTCTGATCTATCTATTCCCTGGGCCCAGGGCCTTTCCTGCAGAAAGGTCAAGGGAGTCATCCTTCCCCAGGGTCTTGTCCCTGTGCATCTGGCCCCCTGGGTGAGATGAGGTATTCCACTTGTAGGGCTCCCAGCTTGCATCTCCAGCCCAGGTTGCATCCCAGCCACCATGGGATGCAGCCAATGGGGCCTGCCAGGCTGCATGCAGGGTGAGCAGGGAGAGATGACATGGCTTTCCAGGAGCACCCTGACATGTGTGTGGGTGTCCACTCAGAATACCTGTAAGTGTCTCAGAGGCACAGGATCCACAGATGACCATCACGCCAAACCATGTGCAGCCCTGCCTAGCTTTCAAATTCCTATCACCTTGCAAATGTGTCCCTTTCCTGTTTTCTCTTTGGTATTTTATTTCTGTTGGGACTTACAGTTGCATTTACCTTAAAATAGCAAGTTTTAAGTAATGTGTGATTTTACCTATAAAACTCCAAATTCATTTTCAGCTGACAGAGATCTTTGAACCATTAATTACAGCATGAAATCTGCACGATTGCACACCAGATACCCAGGTGTCTTTGCATTCATTAAACTGCTTACCTGGTTGATTCTCAGCACGCACACCACCCTGGACTCAGCTCCATGTCTTACCTGTGTAGCTCCTCTTCCCACTGTGCTCATGTTTCTGACTTCTTCCCAGCCACCTAATGGGCACATGGGGTCACCTGGGCTGCAGAGCCCACTGCGCCCTGGGCCTGGTACCTTGCTACCTATAGTGAGGATTCCTCTCTGTCACTTCCTATGACCTAGAGGTGGCCTTGGGTCTCAGTGGGCCAAGGCTGTGTGTTTTCCTCCCTGGAACTCTTGGTGATGCTTGCCCAGCAGGTACAGGAGGATAACATCTCCCCTGGGACTCTCAACAACGGCAACTGCTGGAGACCATGCTCAGCACTTGTGTGGCCTGCTTGGGCCAGCTTGCACTGGTCCGGAGCTAACTGGTGCTCATCTGTCCCACCCTGGGTTGTTTGGCATCCTGTTGGCAATTGGAAGTCAACCATGGGATAGTCTTGGACCCACAGGCATTGGCTGGTGCTGCAAACCTGTGCCTTATACCATCCCGCTCAAATAAACATTTATAAAGGCGGCACTGCTTAGATCCATTGTTTCAGCATGGATCAAAACAATAATCAGAAAAGTTGCCTAACAGGGCATGGTGGGGGCTCACCTATGATCCCAGCATTCTGGGAGGCTGAGGCAGGAGAACTGCAAGCTAAGAGTCTGGCCTTGGTAATTTAACAAGTTAGTATTCTTTACATGAAGTACTGGAGGAATGGACACATCTGTGAGTAGCTGAGCTACAGAACTAACCCTAGGACCTTGGGCTTCGTGTATGCCGAGGTGAATGCCTCTGTCAAAATGCCACCAAGTCACTCTGATCCTGTCTGGCTTAACATTTACTCTTCTTTATCAATATTGCATTTCACATGAGCAAATAGAAATAGATTTTCACTGTAAAAATAAAAATTAATGGAGAAAATCTCAGATTTCCTTCTTGTCTCTTACAATTCCATTTTCTTATCTTTTTCCCCAAATATAAATGGAATCAAACTCCATCGCTTTGCTCAGTGACCTCCTCGTCATCCAGCAATGTGTTTTGGATCCTCTTGCTCCAAGCCAGGAGTCTTGGAATTCTTCACTGATCCTTCATGTGGGAGTGTCTCAGCTTTCTTTTTTTTTGGTACTGGGAATCGAACTCATGATCTCATGCTTGCCAGGCAGGCACTTATGCCACTGAGCTAAATCCTTAGCTCTGTCTCAGCTTTTTTTTTTTATTATTATTTTTTAAAAATTTTATTTAAAAGGAAAAAAAAAAGAAAAAACAGAACAAGACAAAACAGTGTAAGGGTACAAGTAATACAGGACTACAAAAAAAAAAACAGTAAGAAATCACCAGTTTATAGGTTACACATTGTCACCTTAGAAATAGTTGCTCAAGTCACAGGATCAAAGCATACAAAGTGGACATTCAAACAGTGAGACTGCAAACAGTTGTGTTCAATGATCCAACAAAAACTCCGTAATATGGTCATCTATCCTAACACGTCTAAACACACTTGCAGTTGTATCCTTTAGAGCACTTTTTTTTCTCTCTTTTTTTTACAACAAAATTTACACATTTTGGGTTTTATTACTCCCATAGTTCTTATTACTTTTTTTGGAAGAAAATAAAACCAAATATGACAAAACAAAGCTGTCAGTCAATACCAAGGATAGACATAGTACATGACATAAAAACAGAGTACAAGGTTATCAACAATGGTTACCATAATGCCTCTTGCTTCCTTAAAAAGAATTGCCCATATCATTAGGTATAATAAAATTGAACGAAACAGTACAGAACAAGACCAATAAAACCTAAACATTGTAAACATTACAGGACTTCAAAAGAAGATAATAGTCAAACCAGAATGGGCATCATAGTGAATCTTATTGCCTTCAAAGTAGTTGCCAATACCCTCAAACTTGATACTATCAAACAGAGTAGAACAGAGTCTAATCAGTCAAAACAAGATAGTGGGAGTAATACAGGACTTCAAATCAAGTTAATAGGAAATCAAAAAAGTTGCTATAATATATCCTGCTAATTTTTTTGATTTTTTCCCCTTAATTAAAAAAATAATAAAAAATAAACAATTTTTTTAATAAATAAGGAGGAGATTGAGATAAAAAAGGATATAGCAACATAACAATACAGGTCAAAGCATGACAATTTCAGTAACCTAATGCTTCACCACCGAATAACCCGACTTAATAGTAGTTACCATAGTGTCTTTTTCCTTGAAATATTTGAATATAACTAAGCATACTATAGCATCAGACATATCAAGACGATGTGAAACCATTTAAGTGGATTAAAGTATTACAGGGTATTTAGAACCAGCTAACAAAAAATGAACAATGGTTTCTATATTATCTCTTTGCCTATAAAAATTTTTGTTTATACTATCAGATACAATAAAATCCAGTAAGATACAACATAATAAAACCAGTGGATACAGAAGAGCAACAGTTTGTAGGGCTTCAAAACAAGATGACATTAAATCAGCACTAGCTATTATGATGTCTTGTTTTCTTCAAAATAGCTGTTCATTTCATCACAGGCAATAATATCAAGCAGCCCAGAATAAAGCCATTCCAATTAATGAGTGAAAGCTTTATAAGGCTTCAAGGCCACATAATGGGGAATCATGATTACCACATACTTTTATATATTTGAATCCTTTCTTACACTAGGGAAACTATTCGCTATTCACACATGTGTGTTTGATTTATTTCACTTATGAGAATGGTCTCAAGCTGCGCCCATTTATTTATAAATATCTCAATGTGACCCTTCTTTATAGCTGAGTAGTACTCCATTGTATAAAATTACCGCAACTTTTTTTTATCTGTTCCTCAGTTGATGGATACTTGGGTTGTTTCCAAGATCTGATGATTACAAATTGTGCTGCTATAAACATAGATGCACATATATCACTGTGGTATGATGCTTTCAGTTCTGGGAATATGCCTAGAAGTGGAATAGCTGGAACAAATGGGACTCCAAATCCCAGCTATTTGAGAAATCTCCAGACCGACCTTCACAAAGGCTGCACCAGTCTACACTCCCACCAACAGTGCAGGAGAGTTCCTTTTTCCACACAGCCTCTCTATCATTTGTTGTTGTTGGTTTTCTTGATCCTAGCCATTCTTTCAGGAGTGAGATGGAATCTCAGTGTGGTTTTAATTTGCATTTCTCTAATGACTAATGATGATGAACATTTTTTCATGTATATTTATTTGCCATCTGTATTTCTTCATCTGAGAGGTGTGTATTCATCTCAGATGCCCCTTTTTGGATTGGATCTTTGAATTTTGGGGGTCTGAGTTTTTTAAATTCTTTATATGTTTTAAACAAAAATCCCTTGTCTGAGGGGGAGTTCACTAAGATCTTTTCCCAATTTGTGGGTTTTCGTTTCATTATGCTGGAGATTTTTTTGATATGCAGAAACTTTTTAATAAGAGGTGGTCCCAGTTATTGATTCTGGGAAGTGTTTCCCGTGTGGTTTGAGTCCTGTTCATGAATTCTCTACCTATCCCTATGTCTTCAAGGTTTCTACCCAATTTGTCTTCCAAAAGATTTAGTGTTTCTGTTTTAATAGTCAGATCTTTGATCCACTTAGATTTTAATTTAGTACATGGTGATAGGCATGGGTCTAGTTTTAGTTTTCGGCAAATGGAGAGCCAGTTTTTCCAACACCATTTATTAAAGAGACTGTCGTTCTTCCAGTGAACCTCTTTGGCTCCTTTATCAAAGATAACGTGGTTGAGTGTGTTTGTAGTTGTGGTTGTATCTTCTAATCTATTCCATTGATCTTTGGCTCTGTTTTGATTCCAATACCATGTTGATTTTACTACGGCTGCTTTGTAGTATAACTTCAAGTCAGGGATTGTGATGCCTCCTGCCTTGCCTTTGTTGCTTAGAACTGTCTTTGCTATGCTAGGTCTCTTCTCACTCCAGATGAATTTTAGGAGTGATTTCTCTAGATCTGTGAGGTATGTTGATGGTATTTTTAGTGGTTTGCATTGAATCTGTATAAGAGTTTTGGGAGAATGGCCATTTTCACAATGTTTATTTTTCCTATACATGATCAGTGGATGTATTTCCATTTTCTGAGATCATCTTTAATTTCTTTTTTCAGTGTATTGTAATTTTCCCTGTATGGGTCTTTCGCTTCTTTTGTAAGAGTAATTCCTAAATATTTCATTTTTTGGTTGCTAGTGTGAAGGGTATGGCTTATCTTATTTCTCTCTCTGTGATTTTGTTGTTAGTGTATAGGAATGCTATTGATTTCTAGTATTGATTTTGTATCCAGCTACATTGCTGAATTTATTTATTATATCTAAGAGTCTTTCAATGGAGTTTAGGGGGTCTTCTATGTAGAGTATCATGTCATCTGCAAACAATAATAATTTAACTTCTTCTTTTCCTATCTTTACCCCTTTTATTTCTCTCTCTTGTCTAATTGCTCTGGCTAGTATTTCCAGTACTATATTAAATAGAAGTGGTGATAAAGGACATCCTTGTCTTGTGTCTGATTTTAAAGTAATGGCCTTCAGTTTTTGGCCATTTAGTATGATACTGGCCGTTGGTTTGTTGTAGATGGCCTTTATTATATTGAGGTAAAGACCATCTATTCCAATTTTCTGTAAAGTTCTTATCATGAATGAATGTTGGACCTTATGGAAAGCTTTTTCTGCATCTATAGAAATGATCATGTGATTCTTATTTTTGGCTTTATTGACATGGTGAATTACATCTATTGATTTATGTATGTTGAACCATACCTGCATGCCTGGGATGAATCCCACTTGGTCATGGTGTATAATCTTCTTGATGATTTGCTGCATCCTATTTGCCAATATTTTATTGAGGATTTTTGCATCTGTCTTCATTAGGGAGATTGGTCTATAGTTCTCTTTTTTAGTTGGGTCTTTCTCAGGTTTTGGTACTAGAGTAACATTTGCTTCCAGGAATGATTTAGGAAGGATTACTTCCCTTTCAATTTCATTGAATAGTTTGAGGAGTGTCAGCATTAGGTCTTTGTATTTCTTGTAGAATTCTGCAGTGAATCCATCTGGGCCTGGGCTCTTCTTTGTAGGTAAGGACTTAACTACATTTTCAATTTCATTAATAGAGATTGAGTTATTCAGCAGTTTTACATCCTCTTGATCTAGCTTTGGTACTTCATATGTTTCTAGGAATCTGTCTGTTTCTTCCATGTTATCAAACCTTTGAGGGTAGAGGTTTTCAAAATAGGTGTTGATGATCTTCTGTATTTCTATCGAGTCTGTAGTGATTTCACCTTTTTCATTTTTTATTGCATGAATTTGAGCTTTTCTTCCCTTTTTTCATAAGGTTGGCTAGGGGTTTATCAATTTTATTTATTCTTTCAAAAACCAACTCTTTGATTCATTGATTCTTTGGATTGTTTTCTTAGTCTCTATTGCATTAATTTCTGCTCTGATTTTTATAATTTCCTCTCTTCTTTTGGCTTTGGGCTTGACTTGCTCTTCTTTTTCTAGCTTTTTGAGGTGTAGTATCAAGTTATTTATTTGTATTCATTCTGTTTTCCTGATGTGGGAATTCAGTGCAATAAATTTTCCTCTGAGGACGGCTTTTATTGCATCCCACAGATTCCGGTAAGTTGTATTTGTATTTTCATTTTCTTGTAGGTATTGTTTAATTTCTTCTTTAATTTCCCCTGTGACCCACTGGTTACTCAAGAGTGTGTTATTCAGTTTCCATGTGTTCGTGGGATTTTTGCAGTATTTTTTGTCATTAATTTCTAATTTCAAAGCACTATGATCCGATTACGTGAAAGGGATGATTTCAACTCTTTTGCATTTATTTAAATATGTTCTGTGAGCTAATATATGGTCTATTTTAGAGAATGACCCATGTACTGCTGAGAAGAATGTGTAATCTGATGTTGTTGGGTGGAACACTCTGTATATGTCTATCAAGTCCATTTGTTCACGGGTGTGATTCAGTTCTGTTATTTCTTTGCTGATTTTCTGTCTGGTTGATCTGTCCCTTGGTGTCAATGGTGTGTTAAGGTCTCCTGCTACAATTGTGTTACTGATAATTTGATTTTTCATTTCTGTTAATACTTGTTTTATATAACTGGGTGCTCTGGCATTTGGTGCATATATATTTAAGATAGTTATCTCTTCCTCTTGGAGTTTTCCCCTAATGAGTATGTAGTGACCTTCTTTGTCTTTTCTGATCATTGTTGGTTTAAAGTTCACATTGTCTGCAAACAGAATGGCTACTCCTGTTTTTTTTTTTTTTTTGATTCCTGTTGCCTGAAGTATTGTTTTTCATCCTTTGACTTTCAGTCTGTGAGTATCCTTCTGGGTTTGATGGGTTTCCTGTAAACAGCATATTGTTGGATTTTGTTTCTTGATCCATTCTGTCAGTCTGTTTCTTTTAATTGGTGCATTGAGACCATTTACATTAATGGTTATAACTGTTATATGTTGGTTTATTGTTGGCATGTTATCTTTCTGCTGTTGCATTTTTATCTTTCTGTTCTGTTTAATTATCTGCTTTGCTTACTGGTTTTTTCCTTTGTGTATTTAAACTGTCTTTCAATATTTTTTGCAGGGTTGGCTTGGTGATCATGAAGTTCTTCAGCTGTTCTTTGTCATGGAAGTATCTTATTTCACCATCAATTTTGAATGATAGTTTTGCAGGGTACATCAGTCTAGGTTGGAAATCATTTTTCTTTAGGATCTGAAATACTTCACTCCATGCTCTTCTTGACTTTATTGTTTGTGCTGAGAAGTCTGCTGTGATTCTGATATACTTTCCTTTATAAGTGATCTGTCTTTTCTCTCTGACAGCTTTTAATAATCTACTCATGTTGGATTTCTGGGATGGTGATTATTATATGTCTGGATGTAGTTTTATTTTGGTTATGACTATTGGAGTTCTATATGCTTCACTGAACCTGATGTTGGTTTCTGATCTCATGCTTGGGGAATTTTCAGCTATTACTTCTTTAAATATCCTCTTGACATCCTTTATGTCATCCCTTTCTTTTTCATTAATCCCTATTAATGTTATGTTGTCTTTCTTTGTGTCATCTTGCTGTTATTGAATTGTTATTTCTTGATTCTTTGTTATTTTTAAAAGATCTTTCCTTTCCTGCTCACTAGCTGCAATCCTGTCTTCAAGGTCTGAAATTCTATCTTCATTTTCATTGAGGCGGTTTTTACAGCTTTCAGTGGAGTTTTTGATTTCCTGTATATCTCTGTGCATCTGCTTTGTGTATTGTTTGTTTCTTATATTGATCATCTAGGGATTCTACCTTTTTGTTTAGTTCCTCCAATTTTTTAAACTGTGTTTTCTTTAGATATATTCAGCATCTCTTTCATTTCTTTTATCATTTCTTCTTTTACCTGGGAGATTATTTCGAGTTTGAAATCCTTTAAAGCTTCTCGGAGTTGCTTGTTTATTTTAGTAGCTATTATGTCTGATATTTGAGGTGTATGGCATGTATTTTCTTCTATATACATCGCTCCTAGGGTTTCTTGAGACGGGCTGGAAGTTTGAGGTTGTAATTTGGTCTTTCGTTTTGTCATTTTTCTGTGTGTCTGTGTTTGAAGAGTTATTTGAAAGCTTCCTCAGGGTCTGTTGGAAATCCTCTTCTATTTTGCAGCTCCTGGGACTCTGGCACCCAGTTCCCCCAGGCCGCTTGGTCTCTGGAACCCATGGCGCTTGCCTGCTTGCTTAGAACTACACTGTTCTCCAAGGGCAGCCGGAATGGGGAGGTGGAGGTAGGTGCCTCTGACCTGCCTAGCTCTTTCACTGCACCTGGGAGGCTCCAGGGTCCGGAACAAGCTGGGCTCAAGGGAGAGTGCGCGGGGCACTTACCCCTGGACACTGTGCCTCTGGAACTGGTGATGCCTGTCTGCTCGTTCAGAAATCTACAGTCCTCCAGACACACGGGGAGGTGGATGCAGGCGCCCCAGACCCGCCCAGCCATTCCACTGCACCCAGATGGTGCGAGGTTTCCAAACAGGCTGGGCTCCGGGGCCAGTGTGCTCCTGCCTGCTTGCTTGGAACTCCACAGTTCTCCCTCTGTCTCAGCTTTCTTAAGCACTTTTACATATTCCCATCTAATGAGGTAGAGAACAAGTACCATGTAAAGGGTCCTGGAGTCAGATTTGGGTCCCAGGTGTCCAAGAACTTGTCATAGGACCTCAAATGAGGACCCTAACCTTTTCCTGCCCCAAGTCTCATCCATGAAATGGTAATGATGCCTCCTGTCTCAGGTGAACGCACCCAGGGCAGCCGTGGATGATGCCTGGCATGCAGGGAGTTCTGGCTAAGCACTTATTATCATGAAAGTGTTCACACTCACTCAACGAGCCCCTGAAACTATTTTCTGTGACTTTCTATTTTGAATAATGCTACAGTGAATGTCCTGGCTGGTACAGAGCCCTGTTGTGTGGTTGGCTAGCAATCAGCAGGATAAGCGCTAGAAGGGTTCGTGGCTGACAAGAAGCAAAATGACCCTGGGGGCTGCAGAGACAGCAGGAGTGGGCTCTGTGTCCTATGTCAGCTTGCACAAGGGGCACTGCCTGGCATCTGTGTCTCCAGATGACACAGCTCTGCAGACTGGGCAATGCAGAGAGAAAAGACATAGGTTTGCAGGGATATCTCACGCCGTAGTGCCAGGCTGGGTCACATGGTGATCTCTTTTTCTCCCATTTTCTTTTTGTTGCAGGATGGAGTTGTGTGTGCTGAGCACCCACTCTGCCCCAGCCATGCCCCTGCCCATACTGCAAGCTCTGGGAGAGGCAGCCCCCTCTTCTGAGGGTGCTGGTACTTTTGGACATTCAGAGGAGAAGAGTTGCCCACCTGGCATGGCTCTAGATGGCGGGTGAGGGTGGAATGAAAACACTTAAAAGGTCTATGGTGTGAATATGGTAAAGGAGGAAGAGGAAGGCAGATGGGTGCTTCTTGGAAAAAGCAAAGATTTCTTACTGTAGGAAAGCACTTCTTTTTTGAAGGCATTATGGTTTGAGTCTAGATGTCCCCCCAAATCCTCCTGTAGTCATACAACTTTAGAGTCAGAGGTGGTTGAATCTAAAGTGTGAGGTGCTGGGGTTAAGGGTGTGTGGTTAGTAAGTCTGACTGGTTTGGTAGGATTAAAGGTGTGAGTGCTATACCTGCCCTAGGATGGGTAGCCTGTATATATATAAGGCACAGAAAGAATCTCCTCTCTTGCTTGTTGCTTTTGTTGTCTTCTACCACCATGCACTGCTGTCCCTCTGTCATGAGCCACTCGCCTTGGAACCAGCTGACTATGGACTGAAACCTTTAGGAACTGTGAGCTAAATAAACCTTTCCTCCCTTAACTTTGGTCATTGGGTATTTTATTTCAGCAAGGAGAAAAGAGTAACTAAGACAGAAGGTAAGTAACATTTACATAGAGTAAACACACCCTTTTAGCATAGCTCTGTGTGTTCTGATGAATGGATAAGCACACGCACATCAGCAGAACGGGCACAGAGAACATTTCTAGCACCCTTCCAACCCTGCACTCTCCTCTGTGCACAGTTGCATCTCCTTTCTGACCCTGGGAAACACTGGTGTCTGTCTGTCTGTACCTTCATCTTTTCCAAAATGGGACAGTGGAATTGTATGATACAGTTATGGTTATTTTACTAGGGTGGGCAGTGTGGTGCAGGTATGTCCAACTCTGACAATAATCCTACCTTGTGATTTTAGTGTTTTTGTTTATAGTTACATTGTGATTTGGGAGCTGGAAGTTGGTCCACGTCTATTCATCTTTCTCACCTACAGAAGGCAGTGAGAGGACTGTGAACATCACAGAGATATTTAAGGACGAGTGTTGAGGCATTTCCTTGGTGCTGTTACATGGAAGAATGAAGTGAATGTACCCTGAGAAGCTGCAGGTGAGCTGCGGAACTTCCACCTGAGAAATGTGGAGCTGCACCCAGCTTCTGTTTCCAGGCAGTAGCCCTGGAGCAGTGTGGTCCAGATTGAGCCCCGAGTCTGACCAGACCTGGCTGTCAGAGTGAGGCTAAGGCCAGGCATAGGCAGCCCCTTCATGGCAGCAACCACTGTTTTGTGGTGACACTGTACAGGTAACGGTTTTGAGAGGAAACAGTATTTTTCATGATATCGCATCATGAGTTCCATCAGAGCAGTTTTTCTGTGCACATAGCTATGTAGGTTAACTACATCTACTTTTTTCTAAACTTTGTAGTTTAGCAAAATCTACTTCTTTCTAAACTAAGCAGAGACTTTGGGACAACCAACTCTTCTCAGGGAGGAGTGGTATAACCTCTGTAGGCCTCTCCGTAGCACCAGATGGATACTGAGTAACAAACAGGACTGGAAGGGAACACATACTGCACTAGTAGCTTCAGAAACGTATAGCCTGGGCTTTAATAGGGATCAAAATTTCTCTTTGGATTAAAATCTTCGATTTGGATTTAAAGAATAGTTATTTGGCAATTCTAGCCAAATTAATTAAATCACCAAGCCACTGTGAATTATGTCAGAAATACTCAGATTTCAAAGAATGATAAATCTTTGGCAAGTCAGTAAGTTTAACTTGATAAACATTATGTAATTTGTATATCAACTATAGCGTGGTACTCGATTAATATGCATAAATGGTATGTCTTAATGTAACAGTTAAACATTAATTTAAGTTAAGAAGCTTAGCTTTTGGTTGAGAATATTAGAATTTTATTCACATTGGAAGTAATATTGAAGCCATTAAATCGTGTGCCAAAATGTCTCATAAAATAACGTGCAGAGAAATAGTAATTAACCATAACTGCTATGTTAAACCAATGTCTTCAAAATGCGAATCATTGAAGACCTCTGCTCTTGGGGCTGCAGATTTAGCTTGGTGGCATAAGCGCCTGCCTTGCAAGCAGGTGGTTGTGAGTTCAATCCCCGGTACTGATAAAAATGAAACAGACAAAAAAAAAATTAAAACAAAACAAAAAAAAGACCTCTGCTCTGTGAATTGACTTTCGGTTGGCCACCAAATAAGCCACGAAAATTTCCCCTCCCTTCTTCAGCAGACTTTACTGTTGTTGCATTTTTAATAGCTGGTCATTTGTGAAATTCATTTTTTAGTGGTAAGGAGAAAAAGTAATACAGAAGCAGCACACATCTTCTAAATGACTTTGGGTCCTGAGCTACTGTTTGAAAAGGTTTGCGGGAAGGGTGAAGGGCTTGCCTGGGTTTTCCCAAGGAGTGACAGAGGGAGAGACTGAGAATTTCATCAGTCTTATCCCAGCTGGGGAGCATCTCTCCTGCCTTATCGAGTTACTAAAACTCCTCTTGCTTTTTGAGATTAGTAAAGTGATACATTGTTGATTTTAGAAATTTGTAATTTAAGATGATTCCACTGCATAGGATTCAGCAAACCAAAGACAGTGTTTTGATAGTTTCCAGTCATCAGGATACAGATTCTCACCCTGGACTCCTTTGCTGGCCTCTCAGTAACCGTCTGCAGAGGCTGTGGTTCTGGAGTGGGCCTGGCTTCTCAGAAATAGGGGGCTTTGGGGCCACCTAGGAGAACTGTAAGTCCTTGATGACTCTATGTGAGGGAACGTGCAATTTAGCAAGCGTTCTCCTTGCAAAGCACAAATGAGAATGCAGTTTTGCAATGTAAAGGTATTTTAACTTGGAAGTTGTATGATTCCAGGTTCGATAGAAGCTCTCTCCTATGGCCAGGGGTGACTGCTTCCTCAGGGATCAGAACAAGAATGGGCTTGGAGGGAAGGGGCAGTCTACTAGGTGGGTGGCTTCTGTTTACTTAGAAGTCTCAGGATTAAGGTGAGCTTTTGAGTTTTTAAATCATTTCTCTTTCACATATTCCTGTTACACACACACACACACACACACACACACACACACATAGAATTTATGCAGTGGCCTCACAGTGTGGCCCACCAGGCCACACTCCCCCACTGTCCCAGGGACACGCATGGGCACCAAGGTCTACATGGCTAGGTCCCAGCTCCCCTGCACCCAGCTAGAAAAACCTGGGCTGCTGCCAGTCGGCTGATGATGGTGATTCACTTGGCTATAGGTGACAGTCCTGACAGGACAGCGGAGTGAAGTGAGTGAGTTACAATGACCCATCCACCAGCCTCCTTTTGAAAGTTGAGATAATTATAGCAGTCAATTTCTGTCTTGCGTACAGGAGGCAGAGCAATTGTATGGAGCTGGCAAAATTATTTAGTGAATTAATCAATGGATTAAATAAAGGGGAGATGACAGGAAACTAGAAAGCAGGCTATGGAGACACGGATGGGGTTTGGAAGAAAGGAGACAGGCAGGGGCTGGGGTGGGAATGATCCAAATATGTCTGCTACGGGCCAGTATTGCGAAATGAACGGCAAGACTCTGTGTGATGGATATGCACAAGCGAACTTGTGGAAGAGGAAAAGACTGTCCAGGAGACAGAGCACAGCAGCCCAGGACTGCATGGAGGCAGAGCACAGTGGCCTGTGTACCGCTGACACCCTGGAGCTTTGGAGCCTCGATGATGTGAGCTGAGGGTGCCTAACCAAGGTGCTGGGGGAGTGTGGGGAAGAGGCTGCTCTTTGGCACAACCTGTTTGGGCATTTGGGTCCTTTAAGTCCTCAAATTCCCTGTAAATTAAAACTTCAAAATTATGTAGCAGTCGGGCTCCTTGGCTGAGAACAATGGCATTAATTTTTAAATTTTGGCAGTGGAAGCTTATTTTAATACGCAAAAGCATCTGGCATCAAAAGTGGGAAGCAGCGTGTGTGAGATGGGGCAGGGGAGCCCCCTGTCAGGATCAGAGTTCCCCCGCTCTGGAGGGGAGCCTGCGAAGCAAGTTAAGCCACCACCCCCTTGCTCATAACAAAACCGGCCCCATCTCTGAGGTCCTTAAGTACTTGTATGACATCACTTATAGGAGTTAATTTAAAAATTTTAAAATTATTCCCCCATTCACACATGTCTTGAGTTACTCTGGAGGACTTACGAGTTCCCCCGGACTCTGTGCCAAGAAGCCAGTCATGGAATAAACACCGGCTTGGAAGTTAAGAGACTTCTCAGCTAACCCCGGCTTTGCTCATAACTAGCTTGGCTACGTGGGGGAGTCAGTTAATCTCTTGCTACAGAGTGAGGGACTGAATTAACTGATCTCTTAGGGCTCCTTGCTTTAAGTCCCAGCCATCCAGGGTTCTTTTTAATGCCTAGATATAATGACCTTATGGTGCACAGAAGGGCACCATATCTTATCCCAAGATAATCATCTTGGGAAACCACACCCCGTACATCTGGTCAGTTCCCCTCCTCTGGGCAGGTAAGATGCCCTGCTGAGCTCCAACACAGATGACCATTTCCTGGTCCTCAATCTCCCCACCTCACCCATGGGCTGTGTGTCTCTGCCTCAGCATGTCTGTGCGATTGTTTCTGCTTGTTTATAAGGCAGACCTCAAGCTGTGACTTCATTTGGGAGCACTTCAAGAAATGTGGCATGTGCTTAAATAAAAAAATTCATACGGAAGCAAGAACCATGGGATGAGTGTGTTTGAAGCCAGGGGGAGAATTCTGAGGAGATTTGTGGCACTGTGTCTTACTGTAATGCTTTTTAAAAATATTTAAACATTCACTGTATTTGTGACCACACCTCATCGGTGCCTGCGGCTAATACAGGCTGCATGTATTTCATCCTTACTAGATATTGTTCTGAATGATTTGGTTCAAAAATAAAATTGGCTTTGTGCTGGTCTCTGTGTGCAAAGACACCTTTGAGATTTAAAGTTTCTTATTGAAAGCCTACTGTCAGCAATGTATAGTATTCGCCTGTAAGTTTCCCAAGGGACACCTCATCAATGCCAGGGAGACTCCCCACCCTGACACCACTGTGTTTTGCAGGGCTGAGGAGCGATATGCGATGCAGAACCCATCCCAGCCTCTCAGGTACTGTTTCTAGTGTTGTACACATAGCCACCCAGTGGCTGTCACCCCTTGGCATAGGAGGACACAAGGCAGACACAGCCGTGGTCCATGCAGTTCTCTACCTGCTGTGGGAGTCTTTTTTTTTTTTTTTTTTGCTTTGGAACAAAACTCCAGACAATGTTGGCAGTGGTTGTCTTTAAAAATCCACTGTATTGAAATCATGTTTACCCTTCACAAGGCCAAGCTCTTCTCACCCTGTGCAGGGGGCTGGCTGACACCTTAGGTGTCAACCAGCGCCAGGCTACCTGGGAGGTGAGACTGAAAGACATTTGCTTTCTTGTGTGTGTGTCTCTGCCTGGGAAACATACACAGATGTGTTTTTAAAATGTGATTAGAAGCATTTTGTAAGGAATCTCTATGAATAAAGGGGAAGCACGGTGTACCTGGGCTGAGAGCAGGCATGAGACCCTTTCTGGAGCTTGGAGGGGGTCCAGGCTGAGTGAAGTTTCCTGAGTCCTCAGAGTTGAAAGCAGAGCAAGAACAGGAGGCAGACTTTGGTCTCCTCAGCGTAACAAAAATCATTACAGCCTCAGAATAACCTTTGTTTTTCTTTGGGGTTAAAAATACACTTCTCATTAAAATATATTAAAATTTTCAAGTCAAATTCACAATTAAAAGAAGCTTCTAATGGTGTTCATGTTGTCTAAACCTGAGTTCTTGGGGTTGCCCTTGGGAGGATCTGGTAGAAGACAGAAGGACAGGACGCTGGCCAGTCCAGTGCAGCGCTGGGCTTTGTCCTAAGCAACCTGGCCTCTTGCTCAGAAGCATCTCAGGTTCTGCCCCCCATATGTTAATGGAAAGCGAGGTCCCAGGAGTGACCTGGGGCTTCATGGGAACTGGCAGTGTTCAATGGAAGGCACAGCCTCTGTTATCTCTTGGGGTCAGGTTACTCCATTCCTCGGCAGCTTGTGCAGACAGTGGTGGGGGCCAGGACACCAGCCTAATCCTCCTCCAACCCCTGTGAGGTACACTGGAAGGACAACACTTGGGCGGGTATCAGTTTCCTGGGCGAGTTCCACAAACAACTCAGATGCTCCGCTCCCTGAGCCCCTGTCACTTTGCACAGATGAAGACTTCAGTCCCTGAATGCCATTGTCTGCTGTTTGCTCAGGCTCACATGTATAACCTTTAAGACTTGGCTTTGGGGCCAGGTTCCCATGCAGGCATGGCGCCCCAGAGCACTAGGGGATCACAGGGCCGAGGGGGCCTGCAAAGTGGGCTGTCCACCTCCTGTGTGCAAACTCAGCTGCCTGTGCCCACACTTGGCAGTTTACCTGATAGGCCATCCGTCTTGTCACTTCTCCCTGGGGGAAGCCCCGCCTTTCATTTCTCACTGCGGCTGTGCTGACAGATGTGTAAGAATTCTATTTTCATTCCTATGGAATTTAAAGGACAGCCCACTGTCTGGAGAAACTGGTACAGAAGCAGCAGGCCTAGCAGAAGGCTGCGCCCCATCCTCCCTGGCACCCATCCTCTAAGCCAGGCAGGAGGGAGCCAGCCTGGGGAGGGGACCACCCGTATGCCTTTGCTCTGAGTATGTGGTGTCGTGTCCCCACTTGTTTCCACTTTCACTCGAGTTTTCAAGCTGGTGGTAGTGCGGAAGCTCTAGGGCGGAAGCTCTAGGGCACACGTTCACCTTCATTTTGGACCTTCAGATGTCGGGAATGTTGGGGACACAGTGTAGGGCAATGGGAAAGGTGACTGCCCTGGGACTTCTGCTGTTTTTTTCTTTCTTTTAATTTTTTTTTTAATTTTCAAGAGGGTAAAATTAAACATAACAAAACAGATAATTAGAAAACAATTTAAGAAGCACAGATTTCAAAGCAAGACCACTGGAGATCTTCACTGTGTGTCATATTGTCTCTTGTTTTCTTCCAAATAGGTGTCCACATCTTCACACACAGTGAATTAATACTGAACAAAACAGTATTAAACTGATCAGAACAGGATGATGAAGGCATTTTAGGTCTTCAAGACTGACAATAAGGGAGTCAACAATGGCTACCATAAAGTCTCTCATTCTCTTCAAAACAGCTGTCCACACTTTTACATATGTTGAAATTAAACAAAAGAAAATAGATTAATATCACTCTGAACAGAGAATAATAATATTGCTAGATTTTATATCATAACACTACAGAATTAGCACTGGGCATCTTAGTGTCTCTTCTTCTTTAGAGTAGCTGTTCATTTCATCGTGCATTATATAATCTATTCTCGTAAACTGTTTAGAAGTTCTACACATGTGTGAGTTTCTACATGTATACTTATCCTTTCAGATCAGAACAAGACAATAAAACAAATTCCTAGAAAAACATGAAACAAAAAAGACATATAAAACCACAATACTAGGTGATCTACAGTAGTTACTATGATGTCTCCTGTTATTTTCAATATAATTGCCTATATCATCAATTGGCATAAAATTGAACATAGCACAACGTAGCAATATTAATAAAAACACAACATTGGTGACATTATAGGACTTCAAAAGCAGTTAATGATCAAACCAGAATGGGTATCCTATTGCATCTTGTCATCTTCAGAGTAGTTGCCTCTACTCTTAGACTTGATACTATCAAGCACACCAAATTTGAATAAAATCCGTCAAGACAAAACAGCGATCTAACAAATCAGATTTGAATAAGATCAGTCATAGTAAGACAATATAAGGGCTTCAGTTTAAGTTAAAAGGAAATTAAGAATAGTTATCATAGTATATCTTGCTATTTTTGGGATAGCTGTCTGTGCCCTCAAATCTAGTACCAGTAGACAGACTGGAACAGAATAAAATCAAACTAAACAGAGCGGTAAGACTAATGTGGCTTTTAAATCCTGATACACTATTAACAATGTCCTCTGCCTTCCTTTTTTAGACAGTTCCTCCCCTTTCCCTTTCTCATGGTGCTTTGTACACTTTGGGTCCCACTAACTCCTTTAGTTTTTAGATTAGGGGGACAACCCGTTATCAATCTAAGTGGTGCTGAACTTTTTTTTACCTCTGAGCTTGATCTTGAGCTGCATTTCTTTACCTGCTAAAGCCTCAAGGTTTTTCCTGCCTTATAGCTGAGTAGTTCTCCACTGCACAAAAGTATCATCGCTTTCCAACCTATCTGCAGCTGCTGGATGAGCTGTCCCTATTTCTCTCTGGTTCCCTGTCACTAGAGCATCGTTTTCTCATCTTTGACTTTTGGTTCATTAACCCTCTTTCAGGTTGATTATATTTCCTATTCAGAGTATCTTGATGGACCCTATCTCCTGATCTATTTTGCCTATGTTTCTTTTTGTTAGTATGTTAGAGATTACAGCCAACCTCTGCCTCATCTCTGCTATGCTATTTTTCTGCTGTTGATTGTCTACTTTTCTCCTTCATTCCACTGTCTGCCCTCTTCTTTAAGGCCTCTCTGCCATTGTTGCTGGAATCCTGGTATTTTTTTCTCTCTCTCTAGAATGTCCTTCAGTATTTTTTGTAGGGTTGGATTGGTGGTCACGAACTCCCACAGTTCCTGTTTGTCATGAAAACATCTTGTTTCTCCATTAATTTTGAGAGATAGTTTTTCAGGGTACCTCAATCTGGGGTGGAGATTATTTTCTTTCAGGGCTTGGAATGCTTTGCTCCAAGCTCTTCTTGATTTGATAGTTTGTGTCCAGAAGTCTGTCATGATTTTGATGGGTTTTCCTTTATAGGTGATCTGTTTCTTTTCTCTACTGCTTTTAATATTCTGTTCTTGTGATGAATTTCTGGGATTGTGATTATTATGTATCTGAGTGTAGATCTGTTTTGGTTGTAGCTGGCTAGAGTTTTGTATGCCTCATTTATCTGAATATCCTTTCCTTTTCATATGCTTGGGAAGTTTTCCTTAATTATTTCTGTGAATAGCCTTTGTAATTCATTTGTGTTTACTCCTGCTTCTTCACTCACATTTTTGATTCTTAAATTATAGATCTTGTCATCTTCTAGCCTTTGTATTGTTACATCCTGGTTCCTTGTTATTTTTAAGAGATCTTTGCTTTCACAATCACACATTGCAAATCTATCTGCAAGTTTTGAAAGTGTAACTTTAGTTTCTGTCAAGGAATTTTTCCAGCTTTCAAAGGAGTTTTTAATTTCCTGGTAATCTCTTTGGATCTGTATCATGTATTCTAGATTTTGTTAATATTCTTCATCAAAGATTTCTCTCCTTTTTCTGGGTTCCTCCATTCTTCCATCTATGTCTTCTTGAAGGTGCTTAGCATTTCTTTTATTAATCTTTTTATATCTTGTCTCACTTGAATTAGACTTTCAGTTTTAAGTTCGTCTATGAGGTCATGAAAGTATTTATTTCCACTGATGCTGTGGCCAATATTGCATGATTGCTGCCCTCAAGCTCTTCCATATTTACCTCTCCTGGACTTATTTTCCTTGGGTCAGTGGCTGGAGGCTTTTTTTTGTTTCTTTCTCTTGTCATGTTTCTGGTTTCTTTCAGACAGGTGTATGATGGAGATCTCAGGCCCTTTCCATATTGTCTACGTTTTTTCTGAAGCGTGCTGGCTAGAGGATTGCCACTCTCTCCAGTTTACTATTATCTGAGGTACACACAGGGATGATGTGGGCTGGCCCCTCTTCCACTTCTGCTGTTTTTTCAGGCTGGACAAACAACCTTGACCACAGCAGTTCCCTCCCCTTGACCTTCACAGGAAGGCTGGGGCCCAGGTTGCTCAGTGGGTTCTGCACGCTGCCCCTTCTCTGTGATGTGTTTTCCCAGGTAGCACCTCGTTCTGCTCTGTCCACCTCACCCAAGCTTCAGTTCCCTGTCCAAGAAGATTCAGGCTGGAGTTGTGGGCTACACTGACTGCCTTTTGAGACATTGAGAACTTGAACCCAATTGTCAGTGCTATTGTTGGTTTGTGTTTTTCTTCTCAAAAAGCTTCTTGAGGGATTCTGGGAAACACTCTGGTGTGCTGGGCCCTCTGTGAGGGTCCTGAGGATGAGGGCGTGTGGTGCCTGCTCGGGTAGGCAGGTCCTGAAAGATGCCAGGAAGAATGTCATACTGGTGCTTCCTTGTTTCTCTCCTTCCTCCCTGGTTTCCTGCCTCCCTTGCCTCCTCTTCTCCTTCTCTTTGAAAACGCAGATGGTTGTATGATTCTTTTCTGCTCCTTTCACTCCTGCCATGAAGCGCCTGCAGTCCCAGGCTCCATGGCAAGCACTGTCCTGAGCTGAGCCCTACACTGTGGAGTCACAAATCTTACCTATGCTGTGACAGAGGCCCCACGGTCTGACCTTACCCGATGCCCCTGCAGGCATCCTTTCAGGGGCCTCCCTCACCTGGTCACCTGGGGTGGAGACAGGTCCTGTTTTGGTGCAGGGCCTGCCTGTCATGTCAGTCGTTTCTGCTTTGTGGCTGTTCCCTTCCCCGTGACTGTTTCCTCCTTAAACACAGTCTTAGGGCCACACGCCTGTCACCTCCTCTTTGAAACCAGCCCTGATATTCCACACAGAAATGATATCCCCCCATTTGGCACCACCATTTTACATTGAAGTAAAACTTTGGTTTTAGTTGTAAAAGTAGTCTTAACTATGTTTGCATTGCAAAAGTTCAAATAATAGGGAAAAATGAAAGCTTTTCTATATCTGCAATTCTCTTCTATCTTTATTCTAATTCTTATAGTTAGCCACTGCTTAGAGCATATATTTTCAGGTTATTTTTTGAGCAGAAATTCAGTTATAAAACACAGAGATGGACTTAGCAAATGTTGGATCATCCCGTGATATTTTCCTGCACTTTTCCTCCTCTCTCAATATACCCATGGTCTTTTATCTCTAAAAAGTCCTCCGCTGCTCTGAAACTTGGTGTACCACAGTGTAGAATGCGAGTACTGTAGCTGGACAGTCCACACAATGAGGCACTGGGTCATTTCTCCTTGGTCTCTTAGAAACAGTTGTCCAGTGCACATCTTTGTCCACTTACCTCTCTCTGCATGAGAAGAGACATCTGCAGAGCACATCCTAGAGGTTGGAGCCCTGGGCCTATAGAGTGTGTACGGCTTCCTCACTGGCTAGGTCCCTGTGTGGGTGATGCTCACATGCTTTTGCATGGCCTGGGTGGTCCTCAGAATTTTGCCTCTAGAAGATTTTATATGGGACAGTGTATGGCCAGAGGAAGAACTTCAGATGATAATATCACATTTTCTCTTAAAAATGAGGGCTGGAATATGGAAAACCTGAGAGATATATGGGAACATGCGTATTGATGTAAATATGTTGGGAGTACTTTTTAGAAAGTCAGCTGGGTTTGGAAGTCAGAACTGTATGTGATGCAGCAGGGAATGTTCCACTGAGATGCCCTGGCCATCTGGGCAGGGTCTCTGACTCCAGTGTCCTGCTTCGAAGGCGTATGGTCCTTTTCTACATATGGCTAAGGCCAGAGCCATCTGCTAGAGTGCCTGACACACTATGTGGTGTTCTCTCTCTCTTTCTTTCTAGTGGGGGACTGGGGATCAAACACTTTACCAGCTACATCCCAAGGCTTTTTGATGATAAAATGATATGGGTTGGAAAAATAATTATCAAAAGATGAAAACATCCTACATAAAAATAAAGATATATCCTGTATAGGTATGATGAATATTATTGTTATGCATATCTAAAATGTACCAATAAAATAAACACACACACAATAGAAACCATAGTTACCACTTGGTCCAAGGCAAACCATCTCGGAGACATTTCGGGTCTAAGATTGAAACTCGGAGCAGGCAGGAGCAGAAAGGAGCCTGAGCTGCCTACTGCAGACCTGACAGGTGAATGAGGCAGCGCCATGCACCACAGCAGCACCAGTTCTTCCCATCCGCCCCGATGAGAGGAGCCTGCTTCCTGTGTGCATTCTGGATCCAGGGAAGTGGTTTGAAAATTGGCTGATGGCCTGAATGCCAGAGGCCCAGGCTGTGCTGCAACCTTTCTCCTGCTCTTGCCTTTGATCCCAGGCCCAGAGCAAAGAGGAATGAGGCAGGCGTGGGAGTCCTCAGCCTCCTGGCTGGCTGAGGGTTGTCTCTGGCCTGGTGGCCTGCAACAGACTGCTCAGTGTGCCCACTCTTGAGATCTGGCCCACTATGATGGTTTGGGAGTGGATCCACGCCATGGGTGCAGGTGTTGGATACTGGTGCCTGGGATGGGGACGTGGGACACAGTGGGGCTTCTACAAGGTGGAGTTTAGTGGGAGGCTGTATGACTGACCACTCCTCCTCACTCAGGCTTATTGCCAGCAGTGTGACCTTTCCTCATGTGGCCCCTGTCACAGCAAAGCTGTCCCCAGTGAGTGACACAGCCAGGGTCCCTGAGCTGTTTGGACTTCAGCTTCCAGAAAGTTGAGCTGCGCAGACCTTTCTTTCTTATCAGGATCCAGCCTTGGGTATCTCATTACAGCAACGTGGGGTCTGGTGCTGCTACCCACTTTCCTGTCTTGGGCATTCCAGTGCGCCAGGCATGCTGAAGACTGAGAGGCTGTGTACCCAGAGACAGCATTTCTCTTGCTGGATCTGTGTTTTCAAACTCACTCCTCAGGCACCATCTCTTAAGGTCTCCTGGGTCATCCTGCAAGCTCCTAGGTAAGACCTGCCTCTCATCTTGCAACCGCCCAGTGGGATTCAGGGATGCTCAGTGTGCTCTAGATCTTACAGATATCGGCCTGAAGGGGCTGTGATCTTTCCAGAATGAGTCCTACCCAGTGCCTTCTTCCCTCTGTGGCCTGAGTGGAGCCTGTGGCCCTGGTGGCTTTGGCAAGTGCTCACAGTGAGGCAGAGGAGCTCATGCTGCCTCTTCTAGAAGCAGCGATACAGATTGTCTGTGTGCAAATAGAGGAGAACACATTCAGCGCTAACTCAGAGGTGGAGGCAAAATGGTGGTTGCTGGTAAATTAGCCCTCCAGGGGAAGAGTCCAGATTTCCAGCAGCTGCCCGCTTCCAGGGTGCACATACTCCCACCATGACTGGAGCTGAGGGCACCCCCGAGCACAGGGGCTGGAGACGGTGGAATCATCCAGAGAGGGCTCATGCAGGGACTGGTGGCCTTGTCAGAACCACAAAAGGAGAGAGTAAGCCCAGAAAATGAGGTAAACCAGAGTTCCAGGTTTGGAAAGAAAGAAAACTCCTTTTGAGATAAACTTTACTTTGTTCCAGGACTGTTTTTCCTTTTTAGGCTTAAATATATTTGGCCCCAGTTTTTCTCTCATAATTTTAATTTTAGACCAGTTTTAACTTTATAGGAAAAGTCATTTCATGGAGACTTCCCCTATACTGTGCATCCAGCTTTCCCTAATGTATCTTTCTATCTTGGTAAGATGCATTTCTAGGATCCCTGCATCAATGTTGTTTCCTTTGTTCTGTAAAGAAAGCACCCACATCCACAGATTCCTTAAGTAGAACTACAGTTTCTGTTTGAGTTTCATTGGTTTCCCCCCATTGCTCTTTCTGCCCCAGAGTCCTATGTGAGACACAGTCCTACATTTACCTGTCCTGTCTCCCCAGTGGCTTTAGGCTGCATCTGTTTCTCAGACTTTCTTTCTTGTGGTTGTTTTAGTGACCAGCTGGTGGTGAGGCTTGAGGGCAGGGGTCTCATGGGCTGCCTTCAGTCCTGTGAGCCTGATGGTCACTCAGTGGATGGAACAGGCTGTGGTTATATGTAGACGACCAGGAGTTGAGGTCCTACTCTTGTGATATGGTGTCTAGGACACAAGCTACCCAGACACCTGTTTCTTGCTGACACTGAGTGTGACACCAGGGTGACATGTGCTAGCTGGGTGTCCCTTCCAGAAAAGCCACTCCTCTTGCCCACACTATGTTCCCTAGAAGTCCATTCTGCCAGGCCTTGCTATCTTATGTTGGGCTTTATTAAGCTTCTACTAGGTTTTCCTAGACTCCTCCAATTCAGTCAGTCTTGGACATCACCAGAAGTCTTGATTAGAGTCCCATCACCACTGTCACCTTTGGCAGATTGCTAGTGGCTCTGTCCCGCCCCAGTGAGCCTGTGGATCCTGGATGCTTCCTTAGGCTGTTACTTTACTTAACCTGTCTGCTACCCCAATTTGCTTGCTTCCTGCCTCAGCTCTTCCCATCTTTACTGTGTTCCTTGAGTCTCACAAGAGCCCCTGCTTGGTCTGGGTTCCCTGGAAGCAGACTGGAGCCAGTTGAGAGTGATTTATTTAAGAGGCAGCCCCGGATGCACTGGGGTGGTGGTGGGCAGCAGAGAGTACCCCAGGCCCTCACCAGGAGCAGGGCAGATGAGTTCCTGATCCTCCAGTGCTGCACAATGTGGAAGTCATGTCCCTGGACATCCCGCCACCCTAGAGCTCTGGTGGCCAGAGGAAGTGCCCAGGCAGAGGGTCCCATGAGCTTCTCAGAGAGAACAGGCTGTGTGTCAGCATTGGGGGTGCCCGGGACACATGGGGGAGGGCATCAATACTCTGCCACAGCCTTCCTCATGGGGCCCCAGGAACAGAGTCCTAGGTAGACAATGGGCCCCAGAGTCTGCTGTCCACTCATGTTTCCCATTAAGCGAGGAGCTTCCCATTGAAAAATCCACCCCTCCCCCCAGACTACCAGCTTGCACTGAATTGGCCCCAAGACTCCCAGGCAGGCGCACCCTGGTGGAAGCCAGAGAAACCCTTCTCCAGTCCACAGAGAACATTCTTGGATATCCTTGACTTGTAAAGGGAAAAATGCAGTCTCCTGAGAACCACAGAGCCTGAATTGTGGATAGCATTTCCCAGCAGAAGACACAGAGGCCTGGAGTCGCTAAGGCTCAGGTCAGCCTGGCTGGGACATCGAAGGCTGGGATGGGGGTCTACAGTGGATGGAGGACTTGAACTTCCTGCTCACTCTGGCATCCATTTGCAGCCTGAATATTCTCCGCTCCACTCAGAGTAATAGAGCCAAACCAGGAGTGGGGCTGCCAACTGGAAGGCAGGTCCAGTCTTTATTTCTAGAGGGGTTTGAGTGGTGCAAAATGAGAAAATGGAACAGAGCACATTCCGCAGCAGCAGGATGAATTCCCTGGGACTGATTCGGTTTCATATGTTTCCAAAGTCAGCCCTGATACTAAAACAAGCAGGAAAGTGGTGTGCTATAGCCAAATACTGGCGGGATTATAAAGACGGAGAGCTAAAAATTAAGAATAATAACATAAAATGGTAATATTGGAGTGGTCCCAAAATGCTGAGTTAGTAGCTCTGGATTCTAGAGCTGGTTTTGTGCCATTTGTCTTTCCTGCTGTGTGACCTCAACCAACTCGCCCACCCTCTCTCAGTCCTCGTGTTCCTCCCAGACAAATGTTGACCATGCCAGCACTCTCATCCCTGCCTGGATGCAGGGGTTCAGGGGGAAGCAATGTGCAGGAAGCGGGGGTGGGGAGGTGGAGTCCCCGAGGAACTGGGCTCTCCTTTCGGCCCCCTGCCTGGGCACAGCCATCTGGAGCCTCACCTTGCTCCCTTTCAAGATGAACTCTCATCTCCAGGAAAAATTTCTCAGCCTCAGAGTCACAACTTCAAAAATGTAGTGGGGACCACATTTAAAAGGTCTGGCAAATTTTTGGTTGATTTAATTTTTAAAACTGCACTTTTAAAACAAACCCAAATATAGAGATGAAAGCCAAGAATTAAAATACACATACAAAATAGAAAACATTAATATTTTCAAGTACAATGAATTGAATAATCATCATAAGGAAACAATAAAATGCGAAGTGACTGGGACCAGATGATCGTGAGGCTCCACACAGCTGGAGCGCACCGGCCCACGGAGGAGCCGGCGCTTCCGCCCTGAGTGGCAGGGTGCGGGGATGCTGGGTCACCTTGGGGCTTTCTCTGGGTGTCACCCAGCCCAACATGAAGTCCACAGGGTGCCAGTCCCAGAGGAGGCAGTGGCTCCCCACACTGCCCCTGCCCTTCCTCACCAGCCAGGAGCCTGTCCGCTGTCCCCGTCCCACTGTCCAGGGCCCCCAGGGTCGCTCACCTACACAGAGGCTTCTGTGAAGAAACAAGAGGGGGAGACTCGGCCATACTGGGACTGGGAGGACCCAACAAGAAGCCAACCAGCCAGCCCTTCTGGTAAACTGTCCAAGCAGTGTGGCTCCCAGGAAGAGAAAAGGGTGCTTTTCTCAGAGCTTCCCGTGAGAATAAAACACCCTTCAGCCCCCAGCAACCAGCAGGTTGGAGGATACACTGAGTTGATAGCAACTAAGGCACATAAAGCAACTAAATGCTTGTATTGTCTGGTTGATTTTGCAGGTCTGGACCAGCGGTCTGAGCATCTCTTGGGAGGATGACAGTATGAATAGAGCAAACATGGGGAATTTTCTTCTATCTTGTCTTTGAAATCCAATATTGATCTCACTATTTTGCTTTGTTCTGATTAATTGGTTTGCTTTATTCAATAGTCTGTTTTGATTGGTTTTATTCTGTTTTGGTTTGATTTTGCTATACCTGATGGACAAGAATTGTGAAGATAACAATATCTACTGTGGCAGCTATTGCTTTTTTTCTAGTATCCTGTTTGGAAGTTCAGTTTTGTTTTGTTGGATTTTACTATCTTTAAAATTAAAGAAGAAGAAGAAGAAGAAGAAGAAGAAGAAGAAGAAGAAGAAGAAGAAGAAGAAGAAGAAGAAGAAGCAGCAGCAGCAGCAGCGAGAGGGGCAGGAACTGACCTGGAAAGAAGAGGACCCAGGGTTGTGTTGTCAGGAGCTGTCCCACTGTCACATACCATGTCACCATGTGCTCCAGGGTGCAGTGCTGGATATCCAGGCCTCAAGGGACCTGCGAGCAGCTGGTCTGCTCCCCCTAGAAGAGCCCCTGGGGCTGCTGCCTTCCGGAAAGGGATGTCTCCTGAGGGTTCAGCCTTTTTCTTCACTGGATGCAGTTTTGAACTTCCTGGTTCCTGATCCTCTTTCCCATTTCTGCTGGCATCTCTGTTTGCTGCCCGTCCACAGGGAAGGAGGCTGCTGGAACTGATACCCAGTGACGGACCTGAGGCAGGGTTGGGAGGTGACGGAGTAACGGGAGGCATGGGCTGATGGGCAGGAGGGGACCCAGCTGAGACAGGATGCACATCTGTGCCGCTCAGGCCATGAGGGCTGAACTGGTCACTCAGGGGCCTGTCTGGGGGTGGCAGAGACTGAGGCTGGGGTTGAGCTGGGACCCAGGAGGCAGTATGGCTGGGGAGCATCACTAGCCCCATTTGCAGAAGGAACTATGAGGACTCTGCTCTCCCGTCAGAGCAGAATCCAGGCCCTGGTGCTGGGGGACTGCAGCCCAAGTAGTGGCTCCCAAACAGCCTTGAAGAAAACCCCAGCCGTCCACTCACTGCAGCCAGTACCCCTACTTGCTCTTCGCTTGCTTTGTTTTTGGTTGTGGGAACTGAACTCGAGGGCTACTGATGCTAACCAGGTGAGCGCTTACCACTAAGTGACACCCCAGATCATTTACAATGTGAATACTATTCGAATTGTGTGGATGGACTGGGTATGGTGTGATCACATAAACTATGCAATGATCATGTCAGGAGTCAGTATTTCCATCTCCTTAAAAGTTAAAAATTTAAAAAAAGTTTTAAAAGTATTTTTGGCTAACACAGCATTGTCCAAATTTTCTGGGAAGAGTTCCACACATGCACACAGTACGAGCTGCGACATCAGGGTGGGGAACAGTTCTGTCTGCTTGTTGGAACCTCTGAATTCCTCTCCTCTCCTGATTCATAGAGGATCCCCAGGCTATCATGATGCATGGTCCCCAGGGTGCAGTAGGACATCAGAGCCTTGCCCCACTGCTTAGCAGCTTTGGGTCCCACTGTACCCTTGTGCCTTCCTGGGCCTTCAGGAATCAGTCCATACTGTTGCATGAACATGCGAAGGGTGACATTTCCTCTAACATGATGCCCTTTGTCCCCTCCCCTGTGCTACAAATGACAGGACACTATCATTTTTGATGGCCAAAAAGCATTTCACCCATCGTGGTTATTAGTAAGCACCTCTTGGAGGATAGGAGCTGTTGGGCTGTGGTTGCACCCCAGGATCCCCCCACTCACTGAGTCGTGCACTGATGGAGTTTTCAGGCTTTGTCTGCATGGTGAAGGTGGCTCTCTGTCCTGGAAGTTGCGTATCAGGCTGACAGATGCAAGCGGGTGTTCCTGTGTATGTGACCCACCCTGTACTCTGGGCAGAGTGTGCACAGCCACCCTCAGCCTGAGCCTTGCTCTGCAGGTGAGCAGCTGAGAAGGCAGAGCAACATGGCCTGCTCAGGACTCACAACTACTTAGTGAGCTCAAAACGCAGCTCTCCTTCACTTTGGGTAGGAAACGGCTGCACTCGGGCTTCCCAGGAAGCCCAGTCACTCCAGGGTGGTGGTGGGGTCTGAGTTTCCATGGAACACCCAGGATCTGTGCCCTGCGGCATGGCCCGGAAGCTCGGAGAGGTGTGTCCAGGGAGTGCAGTCCTTTGCTGCAGCGCAGCATTGAGCGGGCTGAGCATAGCACAGCAGTAAGAACCCGAGCCAGGCAGAGTGGAAGCGGCCCGAGAGTGTCACTCAAGGACTGATGTGTGGCCAGCAGCGCCTACAGACAGTTAGGCCCCTGAGACCTGGTAATTGCGATCTGCGTGGGACACCACTGTCCACAGGAAGTGCAGCCACTGAGCTGGCAATGGGGCCTGAGCATCCCATTCTTCTTGCTGCTCTGGCTCTGTTCTTGGAGGGAGCCAAGCTCCCTCACCCTGGAACAGTGACAGGGATGAGATGAACCTGTCCCTTACTCACATACAGCTCATATGGTGTTGGGGTGAGCAGATGACCAGACAGACACCCAGAGTGAAGGGGACAAGGGCTGAGATCAGAGCCTGCAGGGACACGTCTGCATTGCACAGCTGGAAGTGGCCTGGGTGCCCTTCTTTTCTCTCCTTTCCCAACTTTTCTCCTCCTCCCATATTGTCAGAAATCAAAGGAAGCACTCATCCACTGAGGACCTTTCTTTACACTCCTATAAATATCAGGATGTGTTACATCGACTCTGCCACCCAAGTCGGTTCCTGATCTTCTATCACAGACTGAGACTCAGCCGTCAGAATTGGCTCTGGATGTTTGGAACCTATTTTCAGTATTTCCAGGATTGTTTCCCATCTGCATGACATACATTTCCTGGGAAAACCTAGCACATATTTCTTCGACCGAGGGGGAGATGCTTTTCAGGTCTGCTCCAAACACTCTACCAATCAGCAGCTGGCAGAAACATTCATGCTGAGCCTTCATCTGGAAATGGGTAGCGGACTTGCGTTGTGGGAGCTGCCAGCCTCGCACCAACATCCTTTCTGGGTGACAAATGCTTCAAAGCGTGTACATCCTAGGCCATGGCATTGCTCTTTTGGTTTTACTTTTTTAAATGTTGCTCACCCAAACAGAGCCCTGAGTGCTGCAATTCAGGATCCAGCAGAGCTCAGATGGAGTAAGGGTGGTGGCTGCAGCACCCTTCCAGAAAGACTTCAGGGTCCTTTCTGCAGGGATTTGTGCAGTTAAAGTATCAGAGGTTTGTAAGTTTAACAACTTCTTTTGAGATAACAATATGCAATAGATTAATATGTTAACTTTCTATTTTTAAAATTCTGTAACTTTTTAATCATTTTTTTAAAATAAAAAAATACCAAAGGCTGTGCAGGGTTTGTGCAGTGAGGGGAAAGAGTGGTGGGCAGGCCTGTGGCTGTGTCCTACCTTGCTCAAGGGGATCAGTCAGTTTTGTACAAATGTTTCCCTTCAGTCTGTATTACAAGCCTATAAAATCACGTAAAAAATGACAGACTGTCTACTTTTATTTATGCATTACTTTGATCAAAATGTGCACATCCAAAGATCAAAGACTGTGTTACACAAGAAGAGGATGAGGTGGTGAGGGCGAAGATGCGCTCACATCAGGCTGGAGGCCTTTCCTACTGGGGTTACCTGTGCAAACAGCACAGGAGGACCCCAGCCCCACGCATGTGTAGCACAGGGCCACACCAGTGCTGTTCGATCAAGGCTGACGTGGAGCCCTCTCCTGTGGAGTTGTCCTGGGGCCCTGGGTTCCCACAGGAGCCTGAGCTGGAGTCAGCCCCTGGAGCTCCTCTGAGCCTTGCTGGGGACCTTGGCATTCCTTGGCCACAGAGCCCGAGGCCCTTGGTGGTGCAGGCAGGAGCACCTTCCTGGCTCAGCTCGGTGGGCCATGTGCAGAGGAGTCCTTGGTCGTGGCTACAGCCACGCTGTGGGATCCCAGGCTCCATAGCTATGGCACATGCACTGGTGGCCTTGACCTGATGCATCTTCTCAGGCCTCTCTGGTTCTGCTTCTCAGCCAAGTATTTGCTCCGCAGCCTGCCCTCTGTCCCCTTAAGAGAGTCACACTTTGGTGATGGAGGAGGTTCTCGGTTGCCTCCGAGCCACACTTCTGGGCCATCCTGGGTACTGCTTGAGCGGTATGTTCTTGCTCCTAGCTATCTGCACTGTAACTTGTGATTCTCAAGACTGGATTTTTAAAAACAGTGGTGCTTCTTGGTTTAGGAAATGATGAAATGAGAGAAAGGAACACAAATTCTTTTATCTCTGATAGACCCTGGGGTGCTGTTTAGTCGGTCATAAGCAGAGGCTCCCAACCACGGCCGGTTGCTGACTCATGTGGCCCAGGCACAGTGGGCTGGGCTCTGCTTGGAAGTCTTCATCTCCATAGACTGTAGAGGTTTCAGGTGTGGCTGAATCCAGCTCTGTGCAGTGTAGGATTCAGATTCCCAGTTCTGGGTGGCTGCCAGCTTTTTGAAAGCCACTTTGAGCTCCTAGATATTGCTTGCATTTCCTGCCACCTTCTACCTTCAACCAGCAGCAGAGACCCTCCCTCACCATAGCCCTTTCAAGTCATTTCCACCAGCGGAAGCCCAGTCCCTTTGGAAGGCTCTGTTGGTTAGGTTGGCCTCATGTGGGCTGTGTGTCCCATCCATCTTCAGTTGATTTGGGACCTAACATACACCTCAACATCCCTTCACAGTGCTGCCTCGCTTAGCATATGGAGAACCAGAGGAGGTGTGTGCAGCCTAAAAACCTTAATCTTAGAACTCTGCCTATGACAGACTATTTAATAAACATTAATCCACTGCTTTCTGGGGAAATCCATGACCATGGCATGACGGATGTGACCCTTTCGGTTGATGGTTTATAAGGCCTGGTACAGGCAAAGCAGTCCAGTGGGCCATGCATGAGGTGAGAGGCGGGGTGGCTCGTGGTGCACAGTACCTGCCTCGCTCACTTCTCTTGATATTTACCTGCAGCACTGCACCTCGCTTCTGCCAGATATTCTCATCTTTAAGAGAAATTTTAAAAGCTGTCAAGAAGAATTTGTGAAAGATGTGGGAGTCAGCAGTGGCAGAAATCACCCTTCCATCTGCACAGCAATGGCATGAGCAGAACTTATCTAATATGATGATTTGGGAACTCTGGAGTCTATACAAGACCTTTGACTTCTGGGAAAAGTAGTCAAAGATAAATTGCAGTTAACTTTGATCAATTTCGGCTCTTTTCCTAGTAGCAGGTACCCATCCCCACTTCTGATAAAAAGAACTCCATCCTCCAAATACGAATGAAGGAGTTTGCTTGGTGCGCGCTGGGTGATGCATCTGATCACCGAGGTGCGGAGGGTGATGGTGTCTGCCGCATCCCCTCCCCACATGCAAACATTTTGCCCTGGACTGAGGTGAGTTCCGAGGGAACTGAAGGGTGGACATTTCTATTATCCTCTTCATCTTTTTCTTGTTGTCCCCTTTGGGAGACAGAAATCGAAGACTAGGACATGGGGAAGGGAATTAGAAAATCATTGCACATACACAGGGGAAATTGCAGGCTCAGAAAGGCAACTTCCTTAAAGATTCTTCTCCAATCAAGACTTTGTATCTGGCACAAGAATCCTTAAAAAGGAAGGGAGAAATGAAGACATTAGTGTGAGCCCTACCTGGCAGGACCACCAAGCTCAAGGTGTCCTGCAGACAGAAATGCAGGGACTGGAGGCAGCGTTTTGGAGCCCTGTGAAGAAACAAGGGTCTCTGAGTAAACACAGGTGGTGCCAAGGCAGAGGTGGGTGACAACGGTTTGTGATTCCGCATTTTATCTTTGCATAATGTAGGAGACTTACACATTAGACAGTTGTAGCTTTTATTTTTGGGTATGCAACAGAGAAGTGTAGTTTTCTGACAACAGCTGTAAGGACAGAGCAGAGTTTTCAAGCATTATTGAAGTTATCCTTGTAGGAAGTCAGATTTCAGCATTGCAAACTAAGGAAGGTAGATGTTGTCCTCATGGCAACCACAAGTAGTATAGCTAAAAGCTATACACAAAAGGAAACAAGAAGTCAATTTAAATGCTTCTGTACAAAAACTTAGCTAAACACAAAAGACAGTAGTGCAGAAAATGAGGGACAAAAGATGCCCTAAGACTGTGGGGAAAAGAGCCAGGTAGCAGCAGTTAGTGTGAGAATGGATTAAACTCTCCAGGGAAAAGGCAGAGGTTGGTGCAATGGTAAGCAACACGTCATCATATAACCACAGTTGTCTTTGAGAGCCTTACTTTAGATATAAAGACTAATAGGTTCTCAGTGGGATGATGCAAAGGTCCTTTCATGTAAATAACACCCAGAAGACAGCTGAGGAGGAGGCCGCTCATATGGAAGCAGAATCTGACTCGAAAGGGTCACAGATGTGAAGAGGATGTTCACGCAGTGAGGACACACACCAATTATAGACATTTATGCGTGAAGCAAAACCGGCTGAATTGGAGGAATAGACAGTTCCAACCTAACAGCTGGGGACTTCAGCGTCCACCTCAGTAACAGGCTGAGCAACCTGTGAGACAGCAGGCAATGGGACCTTGGCACACAGTGTGTGGGCAGATCTGACAGCAGACCCTGCTGCCCAGCAGCAGCAGAATCGAGGTCTACTCTGAGCGAGGTGGGAGATTCCCCAGTATGGATCAGATGCGAGGTCAAGATTAAGTCTCAGCAGATTTGAAGACAGGAATCGTGGCAAGCTCCAACCACAGCAGGGCGAGGTCATAAACCAATGATAGAAGGGAAACTGGACAGGAAACAATGTATTCTTAACCAACGTGAAGAAGAAATCACAAAGAAATTGGACATACTTAGATGAGAATGAAAAGGAACACAAACATTGTGAATGCATGGGGTAAGATGGAAGCAGTGGTAGGGAGGAAATGCACTGCTACATGAATGCACAAGAAATAGCTCCAGAGAATACCCACCAGCACAACCTAAGGACCTAGAGAAAGAACACACTCAACCCAAAGACACAAGGCAGGGAAGTAACAGAGTGAAGCAGAGATAAATATCATAGAGAATAAACAATAAATAAACCAGCAAAACAAAATGTTGCTTCTTTGAGAATATCAACAAAAATGACACACCTGGATAGGATATGAAAAAGAGTGATGATTCTAATTACTAAAACTGGAATCAAAAATAGAAACATTCCCACTGATTCTACAGAAATGAAAGAGATTTTGTGAGAGTCCTATTAGCAATTTGATGCTACCAAATTGACTAACTTTGGGTGAATTCCTGGAAATACATCCCTTCTCAAAACTAAACAACTCAGAAAATATAAAACTCAGATAGACCCATAACTAATAAGAAGATGCAACCGACAATACAAAAGCTTCTAACAGAAAAACCTCAGAACTGATGGCTTTCATGGTGAATTCTATTTAGCATGTGAAGCTGAATCAATACCAATCCCCCTGAAACTGCTCTAAAGAACCAAAGAGAGGAGGGGTTGTTCTCTAACTCTTGCTCTAAGGCCTGTCTTAGTGTGATTTCAAAACCAGAAGACACTTTGAAAAGGCAAATGACAGACCAAGATTCCTTATGAATATTGATGGACATTTTCTCCAAAAATTAAAAGCAAAACTGACTTCAGCAGTGTTTTGAAAAGATTATCTACCATGAACAAGTGGGGATTTACTCCTGCAATAATGCAAGGATGGCTCAATGCGGCAAATGGATTGATACAAGGCCCACATTAATGGAAAGAAGGGAGATAGATATCTTAATCGTAATCAAGCCAGAAAAAATTTCACAAAATTTAACCCCTTCTCCTCATAACATGCTCAGAAAACTAGGAGAAGGCAGAAACCACCTCAAACATAAGTCAGATGAGCTTTCCCCCTAAGACTGGGGGCAAAAGGCAATGCCTGATTAGTTTAGGGGAGGATCAGAGTCAACACCAGAATTTGACAAGAAACAGATAATAATTCTTCTCCATTGGAAGGGAAGAAGTGAAGTCATCTGTGTTTGAAGATGATTTGAACTTATGTGCAGAAGGCTCCATAGATTCCACACAAAAATCTGTCAGACTCAATGAATTCATCAAAGTAGCAGGATACAAAGTAATACAAAGGGTACGGATCAAAGACGCCTTTCCATCTTTAACAATAGACAATTAGTAAAGGAAATTAAAAAAAAACAATTTCATTTACTACAACATCACATAGAATAAAATATGTAAGGATTAACAAATAGTTGAAAGTCCTACTGATTTAATAGAATCCCTATCAAAATCCCAGTAATGTTTTTCAGATATAGAAAGATTTATCCTCAAACAACTCCAAAATAGCCAAAAATATCCCTGAGAAAGAACAAAGCCAGAGTCTCACACTTGCAAATTTTTAAACTTAATACAAAAGCTGCAGTACTCAAAGCGGTATGAGGGTAGAGTGGAGTAGGGTTACCGCAACAACACGGGACCTGTGGCTTGAGTGCTGCCACTGGCTGTCTGCATCATGGCAAGCTCTAAAAGTTCGGCATCAGTGGTAGAGGTGTGGCACTCAGTTTGGGGAGATAAAATGGTTCTGGGGGTGGATACTGGGGACAGGTGTGCAGTGATGCCGCTGACTGTGCACATCACAGTGCTGCACGGGGGATCTGGATTTTCTCCGTCATCTTTGCCAGGGAGGGTGAGACCCTGAGTCGGGTGTCACTAGAGGATGGGACAGCAGCACCCAGAGAAGCACGAGGGGATGGGAGGCCAGCAGCTGCTCACGGCAAAAGCCAGAAGCCAAGGATCATGAGGGAGCCCCGAGAGGTGGTGCCCCTCCTCCTCCCTTCCTCCCCTCCTGTCCTCCTTCTTTCCTCCCTCCCTTCTCCCCTCCTCCCCTCTTCCTTCTTCCCTTCCTTCCCTTCCAGTTTCCTTCACACTGGGATCAAACATAGGGACTTGCACAGGCTGGACAAACTCTGTACCAACCAAGCTGCACCCCAACTCCTGTTTCTTTCATTTTTTATTACCACATTATAGTTGTGTGTATTTATGGGTTCAGTGTGGTATTTTGACCGATTCATTTTTAATGTCAGATATTGATAATTGACATTCCCATTCTCTTGTCTAGATCAGCCGACCTAATGTGGTCTTTAATCTTTACAAAAGGGCTTCCTTTGAGCTTTGCTCCTTTTCTCTGTGCCTGCCTGTCCCTGTCTCAGCCTTGGACATTCACCTGATGGACTCGCCTATCTGCCTGGACTTCCCAACTGGCCCTTGGTGGACCCGAATAGAAGCAGGTGCCCAATGCCTGTGTTTCCTTCCCCAGTGCCATCTGCTCTTGGGGTCCCACATCCTTTTGTCCCTCACAATGAGGTCTGGCATCCAGGACCTTTGCTCTGTTTCATCTTCATCCAACACACACTAATTGAATATGACTATGTGCAGCTCCTGGGAGTGTAGCAGAAGGTCTTACTGAGTTTATAAGTTGGTGGAAAACTGAACAATAAACCAGACAAGAAATTTACAGCATGCAGCATCCCCCATTTCTCTGTATGCCTGGTTCCTGGCCTTCCACCAGACCATGTCGGCAGTCTGCTGATGCACGCCCAGGCGCACCTCCCTCTAGCTGTGCTGAGGTGACTGGGAGTAGTGTGTGAGGTTACCCAGGCAGGAGTATCTCCCAGAGGTGCAGCGTAACCTCATTGTTGATCTGAGGCTTGGGGCTGGGGTGTCAGAGTTAACCTGCCCCCAACAGCACTTTCCACAGCACCCCAAGGCCAGGGAAGCCTCAGAATGAGGCTTTTGGAGTAGAGGTTGTGATGAAGTAAGAGAGACCTAGCTGTCAGTTCCATGCTGTCTTCTGGACTTCAGGAGCTGGTACTGCATGGCACTTTAATGTGACTTTAAAGTCCCTAGAGCTGCCTGGTACCCAGATGTGCCACTGCTGCTGGCCTCCAACTTATCTGCAGCCATCTCACCTGGCAGCCCCACCCGCGTTGCTGGTCTCTCTCAAGCCCTACCCTGCCCAGCTGCTTCACTGCCTTGGTACCATCTACCAGGTGGCATCCCACATTTGAGAGCACCATTTCTGCTGCTAATGGTCAGAAGTGGCGAATCTAGCCAGGTCCTGTGAGTGGGAAGAGTGAACATTTCCTCTGTGTGGAGATACCATGACAGCTGTCACTGTTGTGATTCTCGTTGTTGATGGCAAGTCATTCAGGCAAATCTGTTCCACATAGCTTTCTGAGCAATTTACTATGTGAATTGGATTTTTTTTTGTTTGTTTTGTGCTTTTGAGACAGGGTCTTGCCATGTAGTTCAGGCTGGCTTTACACTCATGACGATCCTCCAGTCTCAGCCTCCCTAATGCTGGGATTACAAGCATGTGCCACCACACCTGTCAATTGAATTTTATCAGAATGACTTCCATGCCATCTCCTACTGGCTGTAGGCTTTCTGGTAGGTGCCATCTGCAGGAGGCTAGCTCTGGTGGCGCCTGAGATATACCCCCACTTAGCAGTCATGTGCTTTCAAGTTGAAATTATGCTACATTTAAACATTTATATTAATGTACAACAAAGAGCAGGACTAAAAGCATTTTTCTTGTCTCTTTCTACGTATCTACTTTGACCTGAAGTGGAAGTAATGTCTGGCTGTTTCACCAAGGGAAACATTTCACTTTGGATTTTCCCTCCCAGGAGAAAATGCCTGCAATTAGCATCAGTTTACATATCTGCCCCATCACATCAGGCTTCGCATGGAAATACTCATCATGGGAAAGAGCTGTGACAGGGACTCCATCTTCTTGGTGTATTCACGATGTTTGGAGCAAGTGTAATAGTGTAAGTCTTACAGAAATACATTTAGGTTTCAACTTTGATAGGAAGATCAGTGTTAAGACTAAGTATTATGAAGCAGTTTTTAAGAATAAAGTATAATACTTTAAGATAGGACTTTACAGACAGAAAAGGTCTGTGCTCTGTGATTCTGTTCACATGAGATTTAGGAACACACAGAACCGATCTCCACTGACTGTGTCAGTGATTATCTTTGAGGGAGCTGAAATTAAGCCCGAGATGCCTTTGGGGAAGATAGAAGGGCCCTGAATCTTGCCCTGGGTGGTAGAATCAGGGTGTGAACACACTTAAAATCCTAGTGTACTCTTCAGGAATGTGTACCTTATTGTAGGAAGACTGTATCTCTATAATGTGAAAATAAATAAAAACCCACCCCCATCCCCTTCCTCCCAGGATGCGTTATGTTTTTTGTGGCATCTACAGACTCCTTGTCTCCATGGCCCACAGCAACCTTGCGCTTTTTTGGGTTTGGGTTCCATGGGGCATGGAAGAAGATTTTTGCACAGGTTTCCGCCACGTCATCCTTTCAAAAAAGTATGTCAAGTGAAAGACAGAAAGAAATCTGTTTTCTCATTCTTTGTCCACATAGCTTGTATTATTAAACCTCTTTCCAGCTAGAGAAACAGCAGTTCCAGGGTTTGTTTAGCTCAGGGCACACTGCTATAAAGGAAGCCCAAATCTGCATTTGATCGACTGGTTATTTTTCTTAGGAGTCCAGGATTACCTGGGTTGGCCCACAGGTCATGTGCAGATTTCAGTCTGTTGTGGTTGCGGGGAGCACTGCTAAAGGGGCTGGTTCATCACTAGAGAGTAAGCTCTCTGAGGGCCATTTGGGGTGCATCCAAGTCAAGGGTGATGTGCAAGGTAGTGAACTGAACACCGAAGGGAAGGATGGGTGGAAAATGTACGATGAATGGCCATAGATGGGAGAAGGGTGACCAGGCAGCAGCCCCACAGGAACTTGGACCAGACAGAACTCAGGTTGTGCAGGTCCAGGTCAGAAGGGAATCCCTGGGGACCAGAATATGCCTGCAGCGAGGTCCTAAGCATCCTGACAAAGCTACAGAGCACATAGAATAAGGGAAGGTGCAGAATAAAGCCAGAGACACCAGAGAACAGATCAAAACAAAAGTTGGTGTGGGTGGACCTTTTCTACTCCTGGCTCGGGGTGGGGCTGGTGCAGGTTCCAAGGCAACTGGGAGGTAGCTCCGAACTGCAGGTGAATTCCAGGAAGAGGCTGCATCTGGTTGAGGTGCAAGGGGTTCATGACTGGGCTGGAGCAGGAGAGCAAAGCTGTCCCCGCCACAAAGAGGGTAGGGACTTGTGCCACACTTCAGTCAAGAGGGGAAGGGACTGAGTTGGGAGCTCAGAACACCCTTCCAGGCCATGACCCTCATCAGTGGCCAATTAAAAGGACAAGTTTAAAGGAGTGGCTGGAAGAGGACAGGTAAGAATGAGCATCGATCTGATCATAGAGTAACCACAGGTGCTTGTGTGTATGCAAGTGTGTGTGTGTGTGTGTGTGTGTGTGTGTGTGTGTGTGCATGCATGTGTGTGCATGCATGTGTGTGCACATAGTGATGACTATAACTAAGAACCCAGCCTGGAAGAAGCCAGGCTAAACAGACCTGCCGTGTGTGTGTCCAGGTAGTCTGGGAAAGAACATTGTGCTGTGGTCAGGAGGGAGAAGACGAATGCAACTAGGAACGGTTACTTCCAAGTACTGGCAAGAGGAGCTGCAGTTCAGGGAGAAGTGGAGACTTGATTCACAAAGTGTGACCAGTCAGGTGGCTCTGCAGGGTGACCTGGTTATCTCTTTCTCTCACCTTCCAGGATTCTTCACAATTCTTCCAATTCTTCACAATTAAACAGCTTTGTGCATTAATACTGAGCTCAGCATATCTTGTTAAGATCACTGGCTGTGTTTGAGTATTGTACCTTCAAGAAAATTAAAGAAAAAGCTATTGTGGTCTTTGAAAGTGAAATTACTCGTAAGTCCCTGCAGCTCCAAAATGCTTCAATTCTTACATCTTACTTTCTACAAAATAATAGCAATATCAGTAACTGGTTGCTTGCTTTCCTTTGAGAGCCCACTGGGAAAGATATGTGGTATATTATAAAAGTCGGCCAAAAATGCACACAAATGGATCAGAGAATGAGCAGAATCAAGTGAAAGAATGGTTTGAATAATGCCATATTGATAACAGATAATGCAAACTTTTTTGATTAGGCTTCAGAAGACTCTGAACAGAAATGCATTGTTTGGAATGTGTATGCTTTGGTCTCAATAAAAATATCCGGTTGCAGAGATATTTCATGTGGTTTGAACTAACAGGCAAAAAATTAAAACTTCATTGGCATACGCTAATTCATGTAATAGTATATTTCGGAGGTAAGTAGGTTTCTGTAAAGGAATTGATTGGAAAATGGTCTTGGAGAAAATTTATTGCTGGTCATAAGATTTCTTTGGTTTAGGAAAATGCTGGGTTTAGTCAAATCTGTAGCACCAAATGAAAGTCTGCTTTAATAAAAATGGGGATCTGAGAATTGCGGTTTTTACTAAGAGGCCATTTGATCCATTAAAATTGTATTGGTTTATTCTTCATGTTGGCTTTTTCTGAAATCCATCAGCTTGAAGCATGAAGTAAGGACTTCCAGGTATTGCTCTGATAATAAAAAAAAGACCTATAGTAATCTTTAAAATGTGTCTTATTAGTCAGCTATGATTTGTTCCTGCCTAAGGCTCTGGCTACGGAAAAGAAGAGACTCCTTTGCATTTTTTGGAATAGTGAAGCAGTAATTTCATTGTCCCAGAGCCCACGTGGTGTGGCTGATCTTGGAGGTGGAGAAAGAGCTCTGGGATTAAATCATGCAGCAGCAGAGGCTGCCTGCGTGTCTGCCCTGTGGAGCCTCAGCTCGCTCAGGGTATGGCTGGCTGAAACCTTGGCGGGGCCTCTGCCACTGTCCTTGGCACAGGATCCTGTGGTCTGATTGACCTTATTGTTAGGAAATTGTTCATAAAATTAGGAGACTCAGAGTAAGCAGAGAACTCTCAGTGCTTCTCCTTGCAGAGGGGCATGCATATGGAAAGAGTTACCGCAGAGAGTGAGGGTGGCTCAGCACAGAAGAGTTCAAGGGCTCCCCAGAGCCCTTTCTGGATGGGGAGGAGAAGGGAGGCCAGGAAGGGAGGCGGAAGGCGCCCGTGGCAGGACAGACATGTCCATGATTTTACCTATTTTTTACTATTCCCTTTAAACGTTGTGGGGTATTCTCAATGAAAGGGTGCTTTGCAATATACATCTTTCTGGGGTGCACAGCAGGAACAGATCCTGAGTGACACCATGGTCTTGTCAACCTCTTTCTGGGACACGTGGATTCAGCACAGTGTAGGGCTGAACCCCCTTAACCTAGAGCAGAATACACCAGCAGGGAAGGAGGAGCCAGAGGCCAGGCCAGTGGGGTCTAGTCCTAAAAGTATATGACCAAGAGGGACCCCGCTGGCCTCCACATGGCTTTAACTTTGGGTTTCCGTCTTGGTTTAAATTGGTGAAGATTCTGCACACCAGCCTCACGATAGGCTGCAGCAGGAAGACCTCATGGCCCCAGTGTGGACTAGTGCGAGTTGGAGCAGTCATTTTCTCTGCTCCTGTAATAAAGCACTGCAGATGGGAGATAAGGTAAGAGATGCTTGAATTCTCTTGATGCTGAGGGAGGAAGGCAAAGCCCAGAGCACCAGCCAGGCCTCTCTTCTGGATTCATCTCTCTGTGTCTTCACGAGGTTCCTGCCTACAGGTGTGCATGCGTGTGTGTGTGAGTGTGTGTGAATGTGTCTGGACCTTTCTCTTCTTGCAGGGATTCCAGTCATGGTGCCACTCCAGCCCCTGGGCATTTGATGGCTTATCCTCCTCTGTGTTTGCTTAGGGTCCCCAACATTAAGTCGCCTCTAGATAGAAGTGGATGGGACCCATAATTGGGATGGGGTGTGGTAAAAAGCCACTTCCCACTGCCCTGGGCCCCTCACCCAGGCTCCTTCACTGGATAAGGCACCATGTAGCCATTTGGCTGAGGCTGCCTTGATGCTGGAGATGCCTCCATCCCACATAGGCCTCTCATCCAGGCCACACACAGGGACCCTGGGGACATGTGATATGGGGACAGAGCCCAGTGTCTCCGTTTCTCCAAATTCTCCATGCACAGAACATCTGTTTCCATGTTAGACGTTTGTGTGAGCCTCCAGTATTGGAGTCTTTGTACCAGGCAAACGGTAAAGTGACCTACGTCCTCCTTCTGGTCCTACCATTAGAGGTTCTGCCTTTACTGTTCCTACACAGAGAAGTGTTATGTGGTTTGCTCTGGGGTCTGGGGTGAGGGTGGGAGCCACCTGCACAAAGCAAGCAGTAAGTGCACTAACACTGCCTCACTGTCACTGTCATTGTCACTGTCATCATCACTGAGCCCAGATGGTGAGATTTCTCTCAAAAACCAAGGGCTGGCTGAGCCTTTTCATGAGGTTCTTTAGTGTGAGGTAAGTGGTAGTGCCCCAGAAAACAGGGATTCCAACACATAGGCGTAAAAGCAGTCTTTTTATCTGTTGAAGACAGGAAGTAGCTGATCTGGGTCACATATCCTGGTCACTTGAGATTTGCTACCTGTTCTATGGAGCACAGTTGACATAAATTCATTTTGGGCACATATGGGAGTTTACTTGTAATCGTCTCTCAACACAAATTTCTTCTTGCAGATGGCTCTACTGTTGACTTCTACTCTCCCACTTCTTTTCTATTTATTTATTTTTTGTATCTGGAATTGAACTAGGGACCTCGTGCTTGCCAGGCCAGCACTGTGCTGACAAGCTACCTCCTCAGGTCACTCTCTCCCACTTCTGATGGGGCCGGAAGATGGCTCCTGCCCAAGAGCAGTGCTCACACATGCAGGAGTGGGTTTCCTGGAGGATGAGTGGCAGCCCCTTTCGGTCAAAGGCATTGCCAGTGCATTTTTATTTATAGTTCTAGAGTCAAATACTTGGCTGCTTGGTTCAGAGGAAAATTGCACTGGAATAAGACAACAATAAACACAGCTTCATGAGCGAGCTCACCTGTCCTTCAGCAAATGCAGCTTTAGGAATCAGGATCACACATTTTCTCTTTCACATTGTGACATTTTATTTGTGAATGATGTAGAGAGACTGAAAACACCTGAGGGCAGTGTCCTCCTCATTTCTGACCTAAAGGATGCTTCAGATCTCCCCAGCTGCAGGCACCTGGTCCAGTGACTCCTTCCTGCCCTTTGAGATTAGCGCTGGCTGCTGCGCAAGCTCTCCTAACACTCTCGTGTGCTCACTTGTCAACTGAGTTTGCTGCAGGGACACAGTGACAGTTTGGGAATAGGAGGATAGTATAGCCAGTTGGGAGCCAGTTCTTGGAGTGGGGTGCTGTCTGGGTCCTCTACAGTGACCCTGGCTTCAATCCTGTCCCTCCATCTCTCCCCACCTCCCTCTCTGCAGCCTGCTGCCCCGGTTCCATCTCTACCACGTAAGGCTGTCTCTGTCCATCCTTGCCGCTGGGACAGATAGGAAAAGCAGCTCCCAGGGACAGGAGACCACCATGAGGGCAGGATAAGGTCTGCCAAGGACTTCTCACTGTGCCTTCCACTTCTACAGCAGAAGGTGTGCAACGGTAGAGGATGGGGGCCACACTCATTCCTGGAGGGATGGGGAGAGGTGCCCTTGGCCACCCACCAGCTGGTGACAAGTTCTGGACCTCAACTTCCTCCATGCCCCACCCTACTTCTTTGTGATTACAGCGCCCTGTACATGTGCCCAGTGGACTATTGTATAGTTTGGTAGAATTGCGGGCATTCCATGTAGTCCACGTCAAATCACATGAATCAAGTATTCATTGTATATTATGTATATGAAGTATTTGATTTCAGAGTGCTTCCAGTGGCACATGGCCTCTATCGCTGGACATTCATCAAAATGAATTTTAGTAGATTAGCTGTTTTTCACATTCCCTAACTATCCTAATGTTCAGGGCTCTTTATTTTACATGTTGTAATGAATATAAATACATCAGTGCCTGCCTCAAGCCCATGTAACATTGACTAATATGTGGCACTTTGGAAAGATATCTGCATATGTTCTATGTGTATTGCATTTCTCTAGATTACAACCTTCTCAAGTCATCTGCCCTAAACATTTTCAATAACTAATAAAAATATTAATCAAGGACCTTGCAAAGCTCATCCCAGTTCCAGAGTCAGTGAGACATTTTTAGAAGACCTTGATATTATTATCAAAGAACCAATGTTCAGTACTTATCACCATGATGATAAGATCTCCAGGATTGTTTTGGAGATTAAGGAATTAATCCACCAGCACCTGATGTCACTCTGGTCCTGTAGAAATTGTGTAACAATGCTGGTGCATATGGTTTCAACCATTAGTGTCATGCCCTGTGCACCAACATTTCTTCATGAGAGTATTTGCAGTTGACCCAGCTAGAGACTTATCATTTTTCTTACATCTACATGTTTATTTCATGGTCCTTCACCTGGGTGCTGTTGTCCTGTCCACTCTGGTTTAGGTCTCTTCTTGGATGGCTTTTTTCAGTGGACTTGGGTACAGGTAGATGTCTGGGCAGTGGTCTCAGGAAGCAGGAGTGAGAAACTAGGGAAATTGAGACAGGGCAGCAGGAACAGTTAAATAAATGCATTATTGACACTGCTGCTCAGAGGAGCCACAGGTGTCAGGGACAGGACCCACTCTGTTCACTATTGCCATTGGTGCCAGGATCCAAGGTGAGACCCTCAACTGCTGCTGGCCATCCTGCTTTGGATGAAGGACCTTGTATTGGGATTCCTGGGAGGCTGAGGCCAAGCTCACTTGTGTTGAGCTCTGTACCGAAGGCTGAGATCAGTGGCTGGCAGAGGCAATGGGCCAGAATCTCAAAGCCTCTGCCAGGCACAGGTTATGGAGAGAAACACCTGCCTGGTGAGATTGGCTAAGAACGTCCCTGGTCCAAGTTTGGATTCCAAATTCATCTCTTCCCCCCCACCACTATGCACACACACTCTCAGTACGATGCTGTTGGCCTTCGGGGAAGTTCCAGATTTACATGTAAGTTAATAGATGGTTTGGGGACATTGTAAAAGAGTTGAGGGACTGGGCCCATGGGAAATTTCCTGCACCCCTCACCTCTGCCCACCAGAGAGAAGCACGTGGCACCTCCTCTACTCGACACCTGGCAAGAACATCAGCTTTGAAGGTGACAATGGCATGACTTGCAGAAGCTGGGAGCTTTCACAGTGAATTTCTGTGAGAAGCAGTCTGATGCTTTTTCTGGTCTCACTCCAGCACCTGCTGTGTTCCGAGGCCAGCATTGTTATCTGTGTGGGACACAGGTGTCTCTCCAAGAGGTCACACTCACACATGTGCAAAGACATCAGGGAACAAAGAGGATGTGAGGTACAGGCTTGCCATCCTGACCTAGCAGTGCCCTGTGCCCAGAAGTCACTATGTGTGGGACTTGGATCAGTTTTGGCCCTGACAAAGCTGTCAGCCTCTTGGGTACCTTTTTCTCCTCCCAGACCGTGGGTATTGGTTGATGGCCTTGAGTGAACTGGCACTGGACAATGCATTGTCTACTGTAATGCATCTTTAATATTTATACTGGATTTAATGTTCACACCTCTTTTCATTCAGTGTTCAGTTTCAGAGAATGGCAAGTTATTTGTAAGAGGATACATTGGAAAGGTAAAAGCATAATTGAGTCAATACTGAGAGGAACAGTAATGATGGTGTGCATGGGTTTTCTGCAGCACTGGATTAGTCATGTAACTCAGAGCACTCATACTGGTCACTGGGACATGCTGCTGTCCACAGGAAGTACTACCTCAGTTCTATGGCTGTGCAAACCTAATTCACATCAAGTAAAAGAGCACAGATGCTATGTACCTGCAGCTTCGCCAGCCTCCGCAGCCAGCGCATGAAGGAGGAAGCACAAGAAGCTCCTTTTGGTGACAGAGGTGGGCCCAGAGGGCCCTGAGCAGCAAACACAGCGACTGCCTGACCTTGAGCAGTGACCAGATATTCACATCCTGCAACATTCCGCTCTTCAATAATCTGTGAACTCATTTTTACGAGCACTCCCTTCCGTCACTTTTTCCCTAAAGGGAGGAAATGATAGCGGGCATATCAGAAGGCTTTTTGAATGATTTGCTTTAAATTCTTTATGTAAACAAAGTAAATCCCTATTTGAAATGAATGTTGCTGTTTGCTCACTCAGATGCATTGTTTTTGCTCCTTGTCTAAAGGTAAATAGATTAGAGGAGGTAGGGGGTGGCATGGTGAAGAGTGCTGAGATTTCCACTGTATCCCCAGCTGCTCAGCCAAGAGGCTTCTATGACTATGAATGGATGAGGGAGGATCCCTTTGAAGAGCAGTGAGGTTTCCCAAGAGGTGGCTTTGCAGTTTCCACTTAAGAAGGTGTGGCAAGGGCATGTTTCTCTCTCAGTGAGTCCCCAGCGCATGTCCCAGGTCCTGCAGGCTCTGTGGCCTTTGTCCCTCCTCCTGGAGGGAGGGTGACTTCCCCAGGGTGGCAGGGCAGAAGCCTGGGGTCTTCCCTGCAGACAGTGAGGTACTGGGTGTCAGCCTAGGACCTGATAGGCCATGGGGACAGCAACAGCTTCAGAGCAGTCTCTGCCCTCTCAGCTCCTGTCCTGCCCTGCACGTGGGCACCCACCCTGTGACACTGTCTGCACAGACTCACCATAAGTCTTGGCTGTGCCATGCTCTTGGACCTCCAAAAGCCCTGTGTTCCATAAACCTCTGCCAAAAATAAGTACACACACAAAAAAATAGAGACCCTCACCTCAAGGATTCTGTTAGAACAATGGAAATCAGACCCCAGGAAGTGGAGGAGCAGAGTCCTGCCCAGGGCCCTGTCAGGTGCCAAGCAGCAGCCACCCTTCCTCTTTCCTCTCCAAAGACCCAGCCTCCTCTTCAGTAGACAAGCCTGCTTGGCAAAGAAGAGGGGTGCACCTGGTGTGTGGCGTGGGGTCCTACACCTGGCACTCTGGGGGCTGGGAGGCTGCTGCCCCACAAGGAAAGAGAGCAGAACTGGGGATGCCATGGGCTCCGTGCAGGCTGGGCCAGGGTGGCTAGGCTTCCCTGCACGGTGAGTGTGCTTTTTGACTCCCTCCCTGCACATTCCTTGCTAAGAGGTCCCTGGCTCTCTCCAACAGCCGAGGGCAGTCCTGTCACGTGGCTCATCCCAGGAGGGCTCCAGACTAGACCAGGTCTCCTCTCCTCTGCAGTCTGGAGCCCTTTTGGGATGAGCCACATTGCAGGGTGGGAGTCGGAGGAACATGCCTGCCATGCAAGCCTGGAGACCTGCAGGGTCCTAGTAGCAGGGGTGCATGACAATCTTCCAGAGGGGATGCTACACAGCAGTGTGGCTGGTCCCCACCGCTACTGAGTGTTAGGACCCCCAGAGGCTGAGTAGTTCCTGGCCTCTGCCCTTTGCCATTTTTGTCCCTGTCCTATTTCATGCATTCCACATTCTTAAGAAAGCATTTCATAGATCAGTGCAGGGAACTTCAATTATTTCTTTGGGGAAGAGGAGTGTGCATTATAAGAAGGTCCTTGGAGCAGGGTTACTTCACCCAGAACTGGAGTTTAGGTGTTAGTTACACACAAAGGAGGGTCACTGGAGACGGCGGAGGTCTCTGTTTACCCATAACTACAAGGACACAGGACAAGGGCCTCTGTACTATTTTCCGTGATGGCTGTGCTAACCTGCACCTGACAGCATGAGAAAATCCTTTTTCTGCAGCCTTACCTGTGTTTTTCCTTCTGCCTTTTTGGTAACTGCTCCCCTAACTGGGTCCTGATGCCATGTGTTTGACTCTAGGTGTCCCATGGCTGCCAGAGATTAGGGCAAGCAAAGTCAGTGGGGGGAAAGAGTGGCAGAAGGGGAAGGAAAATGCACGGTGTGGATAGGAAGAAGCACACAGAACAACCGACGCAGGGGGCCACTCTGTTCTCCCTCCCGGGCTGCTGGAAGACCGGGTTGCCTTCTCCACTGGGCTGAGTGCCTTGGTTTTTATTCTAAAGAGAAGCAGTAAATTACATTTGTGCAAATTTATCTGCAAAGAGCTGCAGTTGGGGCACACACTCTTTGTTTCCAGCGTGACCAGTCCTTTTCACTGGTCCCAGGCCTCCCCTTGGCTCCCCAGTGCTGTCCTGTACATTTGGATTTCTGATTAGCCAACAGATGTGGAGAGAACGGCTGGCCAGGCCAGAGAGGCCCCCATGGCCACATGTGTGCAAATACGGAGGCTCGAAAATCACTCTGGTGGAGGACTCCGCAGTGGCTCACATGACCCTCCACTGCCAGCATCTGATGTCTGGGAGAATCTGTGTTGAGACAGAACTGGGGCAGACAGGGAAGAGGATAAGCGCATGGCTCTCCACACTGAATTTCTCTCCCAGCATGCTTTGAGGAGTGAGGCTGCTGCCTGGGTGAATGTAATGGAAAATCATTCCCTATGTGGATCAATAGCAGCCTGATGACTATCTAATAAAACATAGGGGTCCCACACGCAGCTGAAGTTTATTTGAGTACAAGGTGGCTTGTCTAGATACAAACATATTTATTCCTTGCTGTTAAAATTTTTTTTAAGTTTCAAAAGAGCAAATAAAAGGTCCATCAGTTTCTCAGACATCAAATAGCTCTCAAAAATGTCAACAACATCAGTGTAAAACTAATAAAAATATGGCACAGATTTAACACTTGTACTTAAAGGAAATATAAAAAAGGAAAGAGAAGCATATGGAAAATCCTGCTTGGAGGCTGAGCGGATCGACCCCACATAGTAAAAAAACTAAACAAAACAGAATAGTTCTGGAGGGAATGGTGGGCAGGGATGACTTATTTTAATTAGGAAAAAATAGCAACATCCTTCTTCCTTTTCCTTCAACAACATTAAAGTTAAAAGTGGACTTCGATTGTTACTTTCACTATTCTAGCAGGAGCGGGCATCAGACCATGATTTCTTTCCCAGATTGCAATGTGAGGAGAGGGTTGCAGACATTCTATCAAGCCAGACTGGTCAGACAAAGGGTTGCACAGGGAAGAAGAGATGACTGCAGTCTTTGTAGACTTCCTGCATACCCGGAAGCCTCAGTTTCTACATATATGAAATGGGGCTGACCAAACCATCCTTGCTGGTGGTACCATCATGGGCAGCACAACTACGGACATCCAACCAGTGTCAGTGCTGGTGAGGGTCAGCTGGTCCCATCTCCTCACTTTGGAGTAAAGGCTTTGCATGCAGGGTGCTGTATAGGTGTATCAGGAACTCACTCCTAGGTGGGGCAGGAGACCAAGCTTTTCTCAAAGAGTTATGTCCTGTGAAGGTCTTTGTGCAGGTTGTCACCTCCAACTGGGTGGCTTTGAGCTTGGGGGCTCCTTGATGCTGCTTTCTCCCATCAGTTAAAAGGGATAGTCAGGCAAATGGGCCAGCTCTGCACAAATTTGAGCCTTCCTTTCAGCATGGCTGGTTTCGGTGCTCTGTATTTCCCTTCAAATGCTTTTATTAGAATGCAAAATGGATGTTTGTGGCATTGATTGCTCAGAATGGTCCTTTACTTACAGTGGCTGGAGAGTGCCCAGATGACAGCACAAATAATAAGTAACCAAGTGATGATTCTGTTGAGGTTCTAAGAGGTCAGAGTGTCCTGTGTTTGAGGCTGTCCAGGAGGGCAGACCTTACCGAGTAGTCTGTTTTGAATAAAGACTTCATTGAGGGCTGTCAGTCCAATTCAGGACCAGCTGGAGGGTCTTGATGGAATGACCATGCATAGATAAGGTCCTGAGCAGTGAAATGTGACAGGCTGATGCCACAGAACATTGATTTAAGCTTGGAACTTTGTCCTCATGTGTGTATGATGTACACTATATAACTGAAACCTTCCTTCGGCAAAGAAAAGGAAGGCGACAGTACTCCTCAGTCACACACTGATCTCCTAGGGGTATTCAGTAAGTGGCGTTACCATAGCAGCATCGAACTACTCTTCCCACTGAGTTCTCCCAAGTACAAGGTGCATACTCGAGACCCATCTCTCAAATTTATTATCCAGCATCCTGTTTTATGCATTACAGTCCTCCAGAGTGCTTCTAAATCGGAGTCTTTCCTTTCAAAGAAACAGTGAAGTGCAATGGTAACTTGTGTAATTGGGTGGGAGGAGCACTCTGGCCAGTCAGCAGTGGTGCAGCCATTGTCCTTTACAGCACTAGCTTTTTCCCTCACATCCCAGTGCCTGTGCCACACCCACTCCACCCTCACTCAGGCCACCACAAGGGAGCAGTCTTGGTGCTGCGGTTGCGTGGCCATGTGTGCACACCACAGCCATCCAGCAAGGAACAAATCTGTGCCTCCTCAATCTGTGTCCCTCCTCCTGGGGGGAGCAGCATGCATCCCCAAGAATGCCACCTTGGCCTGTCCTTCAGGGGCTCTGATATTGGCCACTGTGCCAGTCAGGGGCCTGACCAGAAACAAGCATCATGTTCAACCAAGGAGCCCCAGAAAGCAACCAGAAGAGGGGCAGAATCCTCAGATGGGAAGTCTACAATCAGCCCCTGATCTGAGTGGCTGCCATGCCCCAGCAAGTGTGTGCATAGTGTACATTTCATGGGAGCTGATGCCTTTGGGTAAAGACTCAGTCAACCCAAGATGAGCTCCTAGGAAGGGAATGGAAATAAGCACCCAACCCGCTGCTTCTCTGGAGCAGTCTGTGTCCATCCAAAAGCAGAGCAAGGAGCCTGTGGTTCCAGTGCACAAAGGACAGTGTCCTGAGTGCAGAGCTGAGAAGGAAGTACCTTCACTCTAGAGGGCCACGTAGAATCCAGGGAGAGTCAGAGTCGCCATGGTCCTGAGCTGGAAGCGACCAATGTTAGAATGTAGAAAGTGTTAGTTTTCAGGAATGGGATCCAAGAGAAGTGGGAAAAATTGTCATACACTTTGTAAAGTTTTTACCATTTTTGAAGTCATGTGAGGACTGGCTCAAATCTTGCAAGTGATGCTGCAGCCAAGTTAAGACAGATGCTGTGGTTCAGGTCTGGGGATCCCCCTAAAGCCTCATGTGCTCAGAGGTGAGGCTTTGGGTGGCAGTTTCTTAAGGGCCTGTGATTGCCTTCTGTTAGGAGTGGGGCATGGCCAGAGCTTCTCACTGAGATGGTGGCTGGAAGGTCCTGTTTCCTTCTCAGCACCTCCCTTGTCTCTGCTTGCTGGTCACCATGGTGTGAGCAGCTCTCTTCTGCCAGGCCCTTCTACCATGCAGCTGACTGCAAGGAATGAGGCTTCTGAACCCCTGAGCCAAACTAAATCTCTCCTCCTTCTGGCTGTGGCTGTTGGGTATTGAATCTCAGTGATGATAACAATCATTGGGTGTTTATAGTTATGGGATGTATTTAGATAAATGTTTATGCTCTGCAAGTTGTTGACATCCATATATGCCTAATCCTTTCAAAAGCTCTGTGAAGCAGGTACCATTATTACTCATCTTTTATGGAAGAAACTGAACAATATGATAAATGACTGAGGTAGTGGCTAACAGGTTAGGCCTTCACCCCAGTGGGTGCACTTATGAGTCACAGGTTCTGCGTCATCTCTAAGTTCATTGATGATCTCCAGTGAGATGTGCATTTGAGCACTACATTTGTTAAGCAGCTGCTGTCATCTGGGGGAATCCCCAGGGCTAGGAATTAGGATACTGTGAAACCCTCCTTCTGTGGTCCAGGAAGCTTTCTAAGCTCCTTATGGGTCCTGGATGGTGGTGAGGAATGCATGTCTCAAGAGCTCCTCTGCCTTAGTGCGGTGTTCCAGGATCTGAATTTTGTGTCCTCAGATGTGGAACTCAACACATTTTCCCTTAACAAAAGCATCAGTGAGAAAGACACATTTCTATAAAGATGCATTATACAAAATGTCATAGGGGAAATGGGAATGTTTATAACATGTATATCATGGCAAATTACTTAAAGACTGTATTAGATGTCTCTATTCTCCAGTATTTCCTCTGGAGCAGGGTATAGTTTATGCCAGAAAAATGCAGTCTAACAGCTCAGAATCTCTGTGGAACAGTGGTGAGTGTGGGTATCGATGTTAGCCTTGTGAGTCCCATTGAGGGAGGCCACTCTGGGTTGGGCTTGGCTGACCTTTGGCTGCTTATGCATCTAGGGGTAGCTGGGGTCAGCTAACCTAGGCAGCGGTGGCTCTATTCCATGGCTCTTCTGACCCTCTGGTTTTTCTCTTGGTAATGGAACTCAGGAGGGCAAGCCCAAGGGACACTGTGGGATTTGGCCTGCTCATGGACAACAACAACAAAAAAATCACAAGGATGCACAGTTCTTGTTGTTAAACCATTTGTGTGTATATGGGTTTCTTTATCAATTTATTTTTAAATCATTTTATTGGTGTATGGTTGATATGTGAAAAGCTGTACAAATTTCCTGTATGAGACATGGTGAGTTAGGGTTACAAGCACACCTGTGAAGCCATCTCCAGCTTTAAAGTTATAAACATATTCATCATCCCCAGTGCCTCTTTCATTATCATCATTGTTATGATTATTAGTTTTGGAGGTGAGAAATTTACCTTTCTGTAAATTTCAAGTATGCAGTACTGTAATGTTAGTTGTAGGGGTCACATCAGGTCAGAGGTCTCTAGAGCAGATGTAATTTGTGTGGCTGAAACTCTGTGCCCTTTGGCCAAGGTCTCCCCACCTCCCTGCTTTCCTAACTGTCACCAACCTGCATCCACCTCCTTGAGCTGGGATCTCCTAGACTCCTCACAGAAGTGAGGGCAGGCGGCATTTGTTTCTCTATGCTTAGCTTGTCTTGCTTGGGGCAGTGTCTCCTGGGCTTATCCACGTTGTCATGAGTGGTGAGGTGTCTTTTTTTAAAAGACTAAATAATTCTCCATTTTGTTTCCTTTGCCCATTTATCTGTTGATGGACATTTAGTTTCTATATTTTAGCCACTGGGAATGAACATGATGTGGCCATCTGGCTTTCTGATTTTATCCCTGGAAGTGGGCTTCCTGGAGTGGATGAGAGTTCTATGTATATGGTTTTTGAAGCTTCTCCATCCTGTTTTCCAAAACACTGCACTAACTCGCAGCCCACTCCTCAGCAGTGTGCCAGGGTCCCCTTCTCTGCCCCGCACCTCCTCTTCTTATCTCTTTACAAATAATAGCCAACCCGTTTGGATGTGCAGTAGTTTCAGTATTCCCAGTAACAGCTCATCTGTTTCTTTCCCAACTGAAGAAAATTAAGGGTAGAAAGAACAGAATTTGTGGAGAGTGAGCTCTTTGCTCTAGAGTGAATATTCTAAGAAAGTCCAGGCTGCCTGTCACTGTCCATGTCAAGCACCTTAGCTTTTCAGCACAGAAGTGAGAGGTTTTGTTTACCATGGTGATAGATACACAACTGAGGTGTCCCATTGGGGTGAGTCACATGGGATTCTGGAAAGAGGGTTATAGGCCCCTTGTGAAAGTTGGAAGCATCTTGTTCTTCAATACACAAGCATCTGGAGGCACATTGCCCCCTGAAAGGTGGTCCATGTCAGCATGGAGCCTGGAGTATTAACACATCGCCTGGCTTTTCATGTCCCCGTGTCTGCTATTATCTCCATCCCAGCCCTGTCTTGGGGTCATAGCACTCAGATCATGGACTCTCTGGGCTGCATGTGGGCATCCTCCCCTGGGCAACTGTGGATGCTGTGGGTTGGGCAGCATGTTGGGACGGGAAGCCCTGCTGCATCCCATGTGCCAGCGAGGAGCTCTGTGAAGAGAGTACACCATTGTTTTACTTGGCCACAATTTTTTTCTAAGTTTGTAGATGTTGATTTACTCACTATTAAGATATCAAATAACTATTTGTCATGATTGCCATCTAGATGACCCCCAGGAGCCTCATGCACTCATTAGCAGGACTCATGGGGAGGTGATTAGATTTGGGGGCTTATGCCTGACTTGATACTAGGAGGCAGGGTCTGGTCAGGCCAAGTGGTCATTAGGGTGTGACCTGGGAAGGTGCATATCCTTCCACACTCCTGACTTCTCTCTCTGCTTCCTGTCCCTCATGCTGTGAGCAGCTCTCCTCCACCAGGCCTCTCTGCCATGCCTTCCTGCTCCAGAGCAGCTGACCATGGACTGAAATGTGAGCCAAAATAAACCTCTGCTCCTATAAGTTGCAGGGGTCAGGTATTATTCTCAGTCATGAGAAAAGTGACCAAGACACTGTTCAGTGCTTTCCACCTTGGTTCTGTGCCCTCTAATATAAAAGCATCCCTGATGACAACACTCAACTCTGAAATTATCCTGTACCCGTGAGAGCAGATGCTGTCAGAGGCACCCCTGATCCTGGGGAAGAGGGGCTCTCCCCAGCTATTGAGGGCTGAAGGAGACCCTCAGTTCCCAGGCAGAGATTACTCCTGGGAGCAGCTCCTGCCCAGTGACAAGGGGAAGAGACAGGTAAATAAATGGCTTGATGTCATCACATCTGATGGGCAATGGCCTCACCTGCTCAATTACTAGGAATTTATCCATTAATGTACTTGGGATAGATTTCCCCTCAAATTGGGCCACAGAAGTGAAATCTTTAGAGTGGGATCCTGAGGGAAACCCAGGCAGAAAACCTAGCACCAATCCACTCGCTCATGTTAGAAAGAGCAAGTATTTAGGGTTTTCTTTTTTATAACCTTATCTTTTGCCACTTTTATCATAGATGTATTTATTGTATATCACAAATGTATACTAACAAGAAAAGGAAAAGAGGAAAATACTTCAATGACTATAGCAAACCTGAATAAATATAAACCTATGAGAATCAAAAATTTAGAAAGAACATGGAGTACTTTTTAAATGAAAAATAATTATTTATCATTCCAAGGTAATCTGTACTCTTTGGAAAAAAGTAGAAAAAGATAAACTTCATTAAGAAGTGGCTGAAATGCTGACACTAGAAATCACCACCCTGCCATATCTGAGCTTATCGTTTCATTGTTTTTCTTTCAAAACATGTCTTCCACCCATGGAATCATCTCTGCTGTGACCGTAACTCTGGGAAAGAGGCAGGGCTTAGTCCCTTCCTCTTAAACTCGGGCAGAGCTCTGTCTGCCTTGACCAGATTATAGTGAAGAGGACAGGTAGCCTCTGAGGCGAGGTCACAGAAATGCCACGTGCTTGTGTCTCAGTGTCCTGGATGCTCACTCAGGAAGCTGGGCTGCCATGCTGTGTGGGAGCTCAAGTTACAGTGCAGATGGGCCACAGGACTCAGAGCTCCACCAGCAGTCCCAGCTGCGTGAGGATGTTGAGATACTACCACGTTCTCCTCGCTACCAGCGTCTGAGTCTCTCCAGCTAAGCTGTCAGGCATGGTGTTAGATCAGAAATGCCATTTATCCCTGTGCCTTGACCCAGCAGACTCATGGCATGGAAGCCATGAGCATAGTAAGATGACTGCTTTCTGCCAAGAGGTACTAGGCACTTGTCCATGAGTGCCGCACTGAGAACTTGACTATATCTTTTTGCCAGTTTCTGTGCATTCTCCTATCTGTGTCCTATCTGATTGTCTGTGGTCATCCTACCACCCCATTGAGCTGAGCCTTTGAGCTAACTCACTCTGATGGCTTAGGTTTTTGCTCAGGGGCTGGTGGTCACTTCCCCTGGGCCAATCAGCGAGAAGCTTGGGATGAGTAGACTTTAGCAGGGACTGTGGGCAAGGGAACTTTAGCTAGAAAGTAAAACCAACAAACACACACCCTGAAACACAGGTCCTTAAAAATAAACATATAACAAAAATAAGGCAAGCCCTGTAATAAGCTACATTATAGAGCAATTATCTTAAAAAGAGTACATGGTTAGCATGTAAAAGTATATTCTGTCCAACATAAGAAGAAACCCAAAGTGTTGTGTGGTGGATTTTTTCAGTTTGGTACAGCTCCTATCACTATCCAGGAACTGGAATAGATCCCTCTTAGGTGGTAGGATTTTTCTGTTTTTAGAATATCCAAGAACGGTTGGACTAACAATTCTAAAATTTGCAGATAGAGTTTATGAATACTTGGCTTGTGCTCCTGTTGAGATGTTAGGTGTCCCCCAATAGCCCATGTCTTGAAAGCTTGGCCCCAGGAAGGTCCCATTTTGGATGTCATGAAGACCTCAGGGAGGATTTCGGGTCACTGAGGGTGAGACCCCGAGGGGACTGTGGGACCCTGGCCTCTTCCCCTTCCTCTCTTGTACTTGCAGGAGGTGACTGAATCCTCCATGCTGCATCCCTGCTGTGATGGGGTGCCTACAGGGGGCACAGAAACAAATGGGCCCCAGGCACAGGCCAAAACCTGTGAGTGGTGAGGAGCACCACCTGTCCTCTTCAGGAGTTGATCATCTTTTATGTACATGTGACAGTGGTGGAGAGCTAACAGTATGACAGTAAGGCTATGCTGCACAACCAGGGAGAAGGGAATAACTAACTAATCGTCAAAGCTTTTCCCTTTATTTTGGTACTTTCCATAATTTCTCAGCTTTAAAAACTGTATCATTTAAATTGCTTAAGAAAACATATGTAGTGGTACCTCGGTTCACAAACTCCATTTGTTCCATGGTTTTGGAAAAGATGGTCATGTTTGTGCTCATGTGGGAGAGATGTTCGCAGTCGTGTTTGTCAACTGATGCACAGTTTGCAAATGAAAAGAAAATTTGGGCATATAGAAATGCTTCTATATGCCAATCAAATTGTTTAGAAACAAAAGCATTCGTGAACCGAGGTACTGTTGGGCCATAGAAGAGAATGTCTGCTGTTCTCGATTCTTGATTGGTATTCGTTTTGAGCTCAGTGACTCTCTGGGGTCTCGGCCCTTCACAAACTAGCCTGCCTCTGGCTCCTGGAGCCCTAGGCCAGCTGGCTGGGCAAGCCCTGTCCTTGGATGCCAGCTGAACCCTGGCCACCACAGTGTCTGTCACGCAGTTAGTCATAACAAGAGCTGGGTCCAGCCCTGGGAGGGTGCTGGGTTTTCCAACCACAGACTCAAAAGATGCCACAGCAACCAGGTGGTGGGAAGAGTGAGTTAATGCCCTGGGCCTGCGAAGAGGCAGGCTGTACACTGAACTCAGATTCAGAGCAAGATGAATTGAGCGTCTTCTTCCAAGTAAACACAGCACATTTATCCACAGTACAAAACCACCATGCAATTCAAAAACATTGGCAGGCAGGTGCTGGCAGGAGAGACCAAGGAGGGCCTTCCCGGCCAGCAATGAGGTGGCACAGGCTGTAGGGTGTAGGGCCACCTCTCCCCGATGGTGCTTGTTTTCATGAGCACCACATCTGGGAAAACAGGACTGTGGAGAGACCATGCTGTAGCCCAACTGGCCAGCGATGATCAGCTCTCCAGCTGCCGACTGGCTCTGCCACTTAGTGAGCTTTTAGGGCCTCAAGCATGGAGGGCCTCCACCTGCCTCCGAAAGGCAGTGCATTAACTTTTATTACTGATTCTGTGCTTCAAAACTCTTTGGGACTGGAAAATACGTAAGACAAATCTCGGGCCCCAGAAAGCTGTTAAACTGAATTGCAAATAAAAGGCTCAGAAAGTCCTTAAAAGATTGCAACCTTGGCCAACATCTCCAATAGTAAAAATTAATGTTCATTCTTTGGAGTTAACAGATTTGGGAAATTCAGTCTTTACATTGGAGGGCTACATGCTACCATTTCTGCAAGCAAGCTGCCTCCTGACATTGGAAAATCTTTTTTTCTGGCTCCACCCAACCTCTTGAGCTTGATTTGGACAACACAATCTCTAGATGTTTGCCTCCGGGTGTCATTTACACATTAGCAACAATTTCAGTTAGTATTCAGTTAAATACATTTCTCTAGATAAATATTCATTGAATATTTACTATGTGATAGACCCAAAGATGAATATAGCTGAGCCCTTGCTTCTAAGTACAGACAGCTGAGGAAAGGAAACAGACAATTGCCTTAGCCACTTCCTCATTGCTGAGACGTAACACCTGATGCCCACAGCCCAGGGAGGGAGCTTTATTTTGACTCACAGTTTCACATTGGATCCAAGGCTCCGTGACAGAGGGGCCTGGTGGGGAAAAGTTGCTCAACCCACGGCAGCCAGGAAACAGAGAAGGAAGAAAGCGGGGACCAAACTATACCTTCCCAGTCACAATTCCATGGACCCAGCTCCAGCCAGGTGCCACCACCCAAAAGCACACTTGGCTGTGGACACACAGGTGGCTTGATCCACTTAGGAGAATAGTGCCCTGCAGTCCAGTCACTTCCTAAACACAGGAGGGCATTGGGAGATGTTTTAATCTAAACAAACAACAACAAAAGTGCAAGGGGAAGATGCATGGGGCCAAAGTTTCTTGGCATCCAGAGGAAGCTGCTCAAAACAAGGGTTTGAATAAAAGGAGGATTTTAACTGAGTGTCTGAAAGAAGAAAACTTAGCAGGCATGAATAGGGAGCAAGAAATGGGCATTTTCAACACACATGCTAAAGTTGCGGAGCAGGAGATATAAGTGTGGGCCAGGACAAGGCAGACTGAGCACTGTGGAGATGAGAGGATGGGAAAGAACTTGGGGCCAAAGCATGGAGGCCTCAGTGACATGATGAGACATCAGCATACTATCCCTGAGAGCCACTGCTGACATGGGGCAGAAGCCTGGCACAGTCAGGTCTCTGCTTATGGAGACACAGCAGGGTGGAGTTGTGGCAGAGGAGAGGGAGAAGGGAATGCTAGCCATAGCCTGCATTTGGGGTGAAGAGGATGGAATGGGCGAAGTTACTGAAGTGTGTTTGTGACTCAGGCTGCATCCTAATGTGACTCAGGGGAGCAGAACATGGTGCCACAGAGGTGAGCACAGTGTTAGGGTCTGTTCATCTAGATGATGTCATCTCTAAGTGACCTAATCACCATAGTTAAGGTGATTCCGGGTACCTTCCACAGTTGGGCATGTGTATTGGTCAGCTTTTATGACACTGGGACAAAATACCCTATGCCAACAAATTAAAGGAGAAGAGATTTATTTTGGCTCATGGTTTTAGGGGATTCAGTCAATGGCAAACCATTCCAAGGCAGAACCATCATGGTGGAAAGTTGTGGGGGAGCCAAGCTGCTCAATCATGATATGCAGACAGGAAGGGACCAGCGACCAGTAGAGTCCCCACAGTCATTCTTCCCTTGACCCACTTCCTCTGATTGGAAACTCATCCCAATAGTCTATTCAGCTATGGATTCCTGAATGGACTAACTCGGTGATGAGGTTAGTGCCTTCATGGTCCACTCACCTCTCCAGGAGTCTCTACATCTGGTCAAGCTGACAGTGGAGGTTAATCTGCACAGAGAAAGAACAGAATTCACAAATGGTAAAAACTCTAAAATGAAATAAACTTAATCTTTATCACCTGATGTTCTTCTTTCTTTGCCCCTGAATTGAGCATATTTTGGAATCTTTAATTTTATTTGATACATGTTTAACACAAAGCATTTCTAGTGACACCTAATTCTGTTACTTTAGTTTATTAAGAATGATGTAACTAGGTAATTTTGTTTGATTCTGCACAGCCTTCATCCCTACACTGTGAGCAAGCAAGAGCTTGCTGTACCCAAGGAAGCCCAGGACACAATTTCTGCCCAAAGATATTCTGTGAAGAGAAAAAGGGCCAGGCTGCTCTGTGAGCCACTCTGCATGCTGGCCACCGGGAAAGGAGCAAGGACCATGGGGAGTGGTGGCCAAGGTCAGAAACCTCTTCAGGACCAAAGAAGGCACTGAAGAAGTTTTAATGCTGAGGCAAACACAACCCACCCCCCACTTTTAAACAACCTGCCCAAAAGCAGCTGTTTTGCAAGGGAAGACCTCTCACCCTGGTGTCTGAGGCAAAGCAGGGAAGGCAGGCTTCAAACCTGAGGGCCCGGTGTGCATCTGAGTGTGGCCACTTAAAGTCTGTGGGATGGAGACAAGTCAGGTTTCTCTCGGCCTCCATGGATTCCTCAGTAGAATCCACAAACTACATCTGATGAGTTGGAGGTTGTGGACCAGCTGAGCTGGCACACGGCAAGGTAAACCTGGCCCCTGATCAACCTTATTCACTTGGGGTGAGCCAGGTTCCACCACTGCCAGGTACTTGGATTATAACTGGGCACAGTCCTGCTTTCACCATCCAAGTTTTAACAGGGAGACAAATATTGAAAGGGGAAGCAATCAATGGACCTCATAACAAGATGGCTCCTGCCTATAGGCCAAGGTGAGAGGACTTCTCCAGGCTGGTGCCCCCTAGGGTGAGTGAGAGAGATGCCAGAGTCCCCTGATCCCTGCTCCCCAGCCAGCCATGTCTCTGGGACTCATGTGGGTCATTCTGGTGGCTCTGGACCACCTGGAGCACCTGGTGGCATTGCTGGCTGTGGGAACGGAGACCGGTGCTGTGGCCAGATATTGCAAGTAGGAGCAGATGCCCTTGGGTGGGGGTGGTTATGAGCCAGGCCCTTTCTGCCTGCCCTCTCAGTGTGGAGCCCCCAGTCCAGCCCGGCCTCCCAGCCCTTGGGATACAAATGCACATGCACCAGGGACCAGGATGCAACCTCCCCTGGCTGCTAGCCTGTGTGGCACTGTGAGACTCTGAACTGAGAGCAACTTCACCTGTTCTGTTGCTAATAACACACGGCCAGGTCTGCTCCATTATAAAGGAAAGAGGTTCCTTCTGCTCAGCATTCTGGTCCCAACTGTGTCCCATGGTGGCTTTTCACTGGTACAGTCCTGAGATCATATAGGGCACTTCGCAGGAGGACAGGGAGCATGGAGGGGCCTGGGTCAATGGCTCTTATTGACTGACTCTTCTCTAGATAGTCCTGATCCCTTGATGAAGTGAATGGATTATTCCCCTGAGTTCAGAGCCCAAATCACTTCCTGAAGTTCCCACCTTTGAATACGGCACAGTACAGGTTAAATCTCCAAGCATGTTTGGAGGGGACTAGTCACCTTTACCCATGGCTGTGGGCCTCAATACACCTATTTCCTGGACAGGGAAATCTTGGACCACCCATGTCCTGTACCTCTGTGTCCTGAACCAAGGCATAGTCTCTCTTGTCGATTATCCCCTTGGCACAGGTGCACCCTGTACCCTGGTCTGTATTTCCCTCCTTTTGTCTTGTAAGATTTTCGCTGATCCATCAGCCATGTAGGCCACTTCTCTCATCCTTCCTGACAAAATGTCTTCCTAGTATGCCCCTAACCTGATGAGTCCTCCAGGACTGTGGCTTCTAGGTCAACATTCAGGTATTTAGTGCTCTTCAGGGCTGGTCCACCTTCAGGGTCAACAGCTCTGCTTGTGTGAAGCCTATCTGGCTCTGTCACTAAAGGATCAGGGGCCATGGCCTGGTGGGGACGTCTTCCACGGTCACTGTGCATCTGAGCGCATCATCTAGACAGCAGGTAGTGTCTATGCTTTTCTGTCCAGACCATGGGAAGGGGCTGGTTCTCAGGAGTGAACTCATGGTGGGTAGAGCTACGGCACCCCAGTTTAGATCAGGTCACAGTCTTTCTACTCTGGAAGGGTTGGCCTCACTTTGTACCCACGTTCACTGTGCTAGTGTCACGTTTCTGTCCTCGAGTCCTTCTCTGGGCCCAGAAGGATGGGACTTGCCAGCTCCATGACATTCCTGAGACTGTGGAGAGGAACTGAGGTCTGTGCTGCTGCTTTTGTCATTGCCAGGAGAGTTGGCTTCCTGTTTCAATGTAGGGTGCAAGGTAAAAAGAAGATGGGCTGGGGTCTCAGCAGATATCAAGGTCTAGAAGATATAGATCAAATCACATCCACTATCATCACCAAGTCTTTCAGGACAAAACCCATGCTGACACTGCCCCCATGAAGGGCACCTGCAGAGTGTGCTCCCCCAGAACCTCCAAGGCTGCTCTTGCCCAGGAAGAGAGAACAACCAGCCCTCAAGTGGCAAGACTCAGGTGCCTAAGTCCACCGAGCACACACCCAGCTCCCTGCTGCCCAGGATGGGTCTGTGGTGATCAGTACAGGTCCCGAGCTGCCAAGGGGACTGAGCTCCAGTCAGGTGCAGTAGTGACCTGTTCACTGCTTAACCCCATGGCTTCCTCCTTTCCCCAACATGTTCCCTGGTGTCATCCCCTAAAATGACTTCCTCAACCCAAAACTGGAAGATGCAGGACCTGTTTACTAAGACACAACATTGGCCAAGCACTTGAAGGTACAGAGCACTGTGCTCGAGTGGACTGCTGGCCCTGGGCTTCCTTCTCCCATGCCTGTGGGCTGGGGGCTCCCTCCTCTAAGTGCTTATTGCTTTTTAGGTTGCTGCTTTCTGGGTGTGGAATATTAATACCCCTCTCATGATTGGAGCCACCTGCTATTTACTGCAGCCCTGCAGCCGCTGGCCCTGCATCTGAGGACAGTGTGAAGAAGCACACCTCACACCTATGAATGCAGCATGGGCTGCCAAGGCCAGGCAGGAGCAGGTTTCCCAGCCAAGGGCAGCACACAGAGGCCCTGAGACACGCAAGCTGCATTTCGACCCCTGGCATGCAGACTTCCCCACACTCCCAAGCTGGGAGACGGGCAAGCGTTTTTCTAGTGACAGCCTTGGACCCAAGGTTATTTTTCATGCAGCAGCTCTGTAAGATTTATAGCGCAAGGATACAATATGCCTTTTCCTTGAGCTTCGTTCTGCTCACAAATGTCTATTTAGCAAGTTGGCAAAGCACAGCAGAAGGGGCTCCTGGGGATGCCCTGTCCTCTGCTGTGGTCCTCACATGAATCATGCAGAGAGAACCCAGTCCCTCTTCCTCCTGGCTGGAAGAAAGCTCTCACCTCTCCACACACTCTCTCCACAAACATGAGAGAGCAGAAGTCAGGCCTTCCAGTAAAGAATCACTTGAAATGTGCTCACTGTCAGTTATTTACCTTTGATTCTTCTGGAAATTACAGATTGCATAATCCAGCCCCTGCCTGGATGGATGGAGGAGCCGAGGCCCAGAAAAGTGGGATGGGTTCCCCCAAGACAATCCAGACACTGGGCTGCCTTGGGCCCCTTCCCTGAGCACCAGTGTGCTGGTGACTTCCCTTTCCCAATCTCTGTTCACTTTTAATTTGCAAAAGGGTCAAAGCATAGTTCCTGAAGATTTGCCTTGCAGATATAACTTCATATTTTACAGTGATTCTATTAAGGTCGGGCTGATACAGAATGTATTACCCATATTTAAAGCATGCAATTTGATGAACTTTGGGCCAATACATAGACTCATGAAACCCTGGTCAAGATCAAGTTGTGGGTCTGCTCAGTTTGCATATTCTAGAGTTTCATAGGATGGAATTATCCAGCTTGTGTTCTTTTTCTGAATGGCTTCTTTTGTTGAGCATAATTAACTTGTGTATCAACTGTAACGTGGAGTGTATTAATAGCATCAATACTCATTTTATTTATTTTTGCTGGGTTTTAAGGAAAGGATCCATCTCAGTTCGCTTACTCATTCATCTGTTGGTGGTGCAGGCTACTCCATATACAGCTGTTGTGAACATTCACATCTGAGGCCTCATGTGGATTAGTCTTTCACCTCTTTTGGGTAAGTCTTAGGAATGGAACAGTTGTGTTATACGCTGAGAGTTTTTACCTTCCTAAGAACCTGGGACACCCTCTGCCCAGGGTGGGACCCTGCAGTGACCCTGGCTGTAGGTTCACCCCCTGACAGGGTGCTGGGCTCTCCTTGGGCCCCACTGAAGTTTTCACTTGCATTTGTCCACCAGTTACTCCCACGCTTATTTGCCATCCACATATTTCCATTCGGGAAGTATTCGTTCAAATCCTTCACTCATTTTTAAACTGAGCAAGTTTTTCTTTTCATACTGTGAGCACAAGTCCTTCCCTGGACACACAGCTTGCAAATACCTTCTCCAAGTTTCCATCTCTTTCACCCTCTAAACTGCATTTTAAAGAGCAGGGATTTTCAATGAAGTCTAATTTATTAATTTTTCTTTTATGAATCCTAGTCTCAGGTTCATATCTTGTGGATCTTTGCTAATTACGATAGCACTGAATTGTTCTCTTAAGTTTTTTCCTAGAAGAGTTAAGGTACAGGTTTAATATTTATGCATATGATCCTTTTGCTTTCATTATTTTTATTTGGGAAAAGGTATAAAAATTACTGTCTTGTCATGTAGATATCTACTTCCTTACAGCGTATTTGTTGCAAAGACTATTGCTTTCCTTTGAATTACTTTTTCCTATTTATTGAAAATTAGTTCTCTGCAGATGAATGCGTGGCTTTGTTTCTGTATTCTTTCTTGATTTTGTTCCAGGGATCTATGTGGCTACTTTCACACCAGTATTTGCACTGTTTTGACTACTGCAGCTTTATCAAAAGTCCTAAAGTCATGTGTGTTTTAATTGGGCATTTTCAACTGTGAAGAACTGACCCCCAACTCTTCTAAATTCTCTAAGTCGACAATTATTAAGTAAGTTTCATTGTGATCCCACTCCAAACCCTTTGCAGAGAATTACCACAGAACCAATCTTCTCTGCCGGAAGCATGGCTCCGTGGCCGCAGGGAGAGGAGAGTAGAAGCGTTCCTTAGCGAACTTTTCCTTTCTGGTGCTGCAGCTCTGGTTCCTGGGAGGCAGACAGGGAAGCAGAAGTGAGGACCGAAGCCTTGTCTGATTCCTCCTGCGGGGCGTGATCGTCTGTTCCGCGTGAAAGTTGAGCACTCGGAGCACAGCTGCGGTGGTTCCCGGGAGGACTGCCTGGCTGGGAGGAGCGGAGCGGAGCAACTCTTCACTCATCCTGGGGGAGGAGCCTCCACTACCCTCATTTTCCTTTCAGGTCCTGGGGAGACGATGATGGGGTGAACTCAAACCCTGTCGATCTAAAAGCCGTAACCTTGTTCTCCACACAGACCTGACAGCGTCGTGGGGCTCCACCCTGGTGACTCCTCCGACCCCATGTCACATCCCGAAGCCCTGCCTTTAAACGCAGTGCTGCAGGGCTTTCATCTTTCCAGCACTGCTCAGCGGAGTTTCAGAGTCCACACAGGAGCTGGGGAGACCTGCTTGACTCGCGTCCCAAGCTCAGGGGGACCAGCGATGTGTGGGAGAGGAGGCTGCGTGGAAGCAGGTTACACCAGTGGGAAGGACACAGTGCTGCTGGAGCTCCCTTTGAAGGGTGCCCGGGCCCCAGCTGTCCCCCCTCCCTAACCCTGCCCTGGGGCACGCTGGACCCACCGCCTGACTCCCTCAGTCACCACCTGCACTTCTTTTCGCGGACCTCGCAGGCACCAGAGCCTTCTTTGGTTTTCTTTGTGGGGAGAAGTAGCAGGACGTTAAGGAGCCCTGGAGCCACGCTGGCCACCAGCTACAGGAGCTGCCTGCCCATAAATACTTCTCATCTCTGGGAGGGGTTGGGGTCCATCCTGTTTGGCTCTCAGGGTCCCCAGCGAATTAACCTTCCATACACTCAGGGTAACTTGCTGGGTAGGACGCTGCACCCTGCCCACCTTCTCATCTCTTCCTGGCCCACAGCTCCCAAAACAGGCTGGGTATGGGCTGTTGCCGGCTTCTGCCTCTGGGTGGGCACCCTGGGGATTGGTTCCAGTCTTACTGTATTTTGTGAACATGCACCCTCATCTCTAGGCCAATTTAGAGTGTCACTATGTGTTTTATTTATCAATAACTTAAGTTCTATGAGCAGTAAACACACAAAAATGGGATGAGACATTGGGTGTAGGGCACATACCTGTGATCCTAGCATGGGGAGGCCGAGGCAGGAAGACTGCAGCAAGTGCAAGGCCAGCCTGAGCCACACAGCAAGACTCTCAAAAATCAAAACAAAAAAAAAAAAAAATGAAGAATAGGTGTGTTTTTAGAGTTCAAGTACACTCTTTCGAGTGGGCACAAGGCTCTCGGTATTGGATCAGCTCTGGCCTGGTCCCTGTCACCCGGGCTGGGGGTTTACACAGCTGTAAGAGGAGGTCCTCATCACCGTGGGTTCTGTCGGCTTTGTTTCACCTTCATCACCACATTAGCTGGGTGTGAGGACCCTCTGTAGAGCACGTGGCCACGCTGAGGGGGTAGCATACTTAAAATCGGATCGGATATCGCATAAATCCACCACATTGGGCACATGTGGACTGCAACAGGCTGCAAGACACAGAGGGCCAATCTGAGCGTAGGCACTGCTGATCACATCCAGCCACCAGCTCCTACCTGGGGCATGGAGGGCGCGAGGTCGCCATTCAGGAGGCAGAGGAGGGTGCAGCAGCCACCTGTCCATCTGGAGAGAGCGTTTATAAAGGGAAGTTCTGGCCCTGACTCTCAGTCCCAGTGTTGATCCCCTCCCGCCTGGCCTGGCTTCTGGTGTGAATCCAGGGGCTGGATGGGGTGGGCAGCAGTGCAGTCACCTGGGGACCATGAGTGGGTTAGACAGGTCATGACGGGGGTAAGGGGGTGCTAGCCAGGTTGGTTCACACCAAGGAGAGTGTCAGACACGTTTCCTCTGGTCACCAACCAGTGCTGCTGGAGGAAAGTCCCTCCCCTCCCCCCAGCTTTGGTGCTTTTGTTGACTGTTAACCTGGGCCTTCTGTAGTGGAGGAGATCGATTCTGCAGTGATAGTGCTCGGAGAGGTTGGTGGAAAGAGTCTTGATTCACTGGCAGGGTAACTGCAGGTTTGCGGCACTATGGGCGATTTCTTTCAAAAACTGAGAAATGAACATTGCATATTTACTTGGAAAGAGTCACAGAAGTAAGGGGAGCATGATTTTTATTAAATTTTAGAGGAAAAGCATTAAGCTTTTTCCATTCAATCTTAGATCAGTAGAGGTCAAAACTCACCATCTGAAGTTAGTTTGCTTGTTTTTTTTTCCCTTTCTTTTTCTATTCTTGAAAAAGATCTCATTTTAAAAATGTGTGGGCGTCAGACCCCACTCCATAAACTTTGCTTCGTTGATCCTAAAAAATGGTGTGCAAGAACCAGGAGCTGTGCTATGCCAAGCTGAGCCCTGCGGAAGACAGAGCAGTCTCGAGGCGACCTCTCTCAGAAGTGGTTTGCCTCGCTGGTCCACCAGGAGTGCTTTATGAAGTTGATGGCCGGGGTCCCCATTACAGCATGGGGACCTGACAGTGGCTGGAATTCCTTTCTGGGTAAATCACCTTCACTGCGAAGGTTCTGCATTCATTAGGGAAGTCCAAGGCAGTGGCCTGAGCTTGTTCCTGGGTTTTATGGGCTGCTTGGTGAACTAGGGGGAACAGTTAAAGCACCAGCCAGCAAGCCCAGCACTACCTCTGGACCCTGAGCCCAGCTAGTCCACATCATTGTCCTAGACACTCAAGAAAATCAAAGCATTAATAATAATTTATAGACTCTGCCCCGCTTTCATATGTCAGCCCAGGGAGTGACCCCAGGAAGGGCGCTGGGGTGAGGGACAATATTTCAAGGTCTAATTTATAAGCCACTTAAAATGGGAACACAACAGTGCATATTCCTGCAGTACATTCCTTGGGGATGCTGGAACCTCTGGGTCACCAGGAGATGTAGATATGCAGCACAGAAAGAGGCGGGGTGGTGGAGGCTATGGTTCTGGATGGTGAGTGCCGAGATCACCATCACCCTGGTCCCTACTGCAAGCAGTGTGCTACATGGAGAACAGAATGGGCCCCTCCAGCAAGATAAACGAAGAGGGTGAAGAGAGGGTTCAATACCAGTTTGGAAGCTGGCACTGAAGTGAATGCTACTTTTACTTTTGGAAAGTGTTGGGCAGAGCTTGGTCTCAGAGCCGGGCCACCCATCCTGCTGCTGGCAGCTGCACCCTTGGCATGGCACCTCCTCCCTACCTGAGCTCTGGATTTGTTGCACTCCTGGGTCAGGAGACAGGAGACCCCACCACCCAAGCTCTGGGCACCAAAGGGAAAGCAGAAGCCCCGCCCACTCCATGGTCAGTTCCCTCTACAGCAGGTGGTGTTTGCAGCAGCAGGACAAAGGTTCACTATATCCTCCTTCGAGCTGCCCCAGGGTGATGCACAGCATGGGTTCTGCTCTGTCCCCTGCGATGATCCCCATTTAGAGGTGGCCGAGCTGTGAGTCAGTGCCTGGTGTTGCCCCTGGGTGGGCTTTGTCTCCTGAGTGCTGGGTATAGTGTGTTTGTGGGGGCCCAGGCCCCTGCTTAGATACCAGATTCTTGCACTGCAGGTCTAACACTTCCACGGACCTTGGTGGGTCTCTCAGTCCTGTGGTCCTTTTGTCAGATTGGCTCCCATAGTGCTGTTTGCAGAGCTGTGGGGCATTAGCTCCAGAGTCTGTCACATCCCTGGAGCCCAGAGAACAGGATTCAGTCTGTGTTCCAGCCCTGTGTGGACACTGCTGTGTGACGGACATAGTGCAACAGTCAGTGCTGACTCAGCCCAGGGCATCCCACAGTTGGGGCCTCTACTCTCGTCCCTTTTGCCTATACGCCCCTGGCCTGATCCAGTCATAGGGTGCATCGCCCTACCCAGGCAGAGGGCATATGCTTTCAGCCACCAAGTCCTGCAGCAGAGAAGTAAAGGGCTGAGAGCCACACCCCAAGCCAACTGTGATTGGTTTTGTCTTCCTCTGGTTTCCAGACACTGAGGTGCTGGGGACACATCATCTTGACGTGGGATGGAAGTCTGAGACTGTGGAAATGCCACCACCTGTAACAGGATGGCAGGTCTTACCCTTGCCATGAGGAAATGGCTGGAGAGCTGTTGTGTCCCTGTGATGTCGGTGACCTTCACTGGACCCCCCCAGGCCTTCTCTCCCCAGGGCTACTTTGCAGGTGCAGCCTGAGGCCTCCTGTCCCAGGGTAGAGGGAGCCTCACCTCCTGGGACCAGAGGAAGTTAACGTGTGTCCTTCCCTCTCCCTTCACTTGCCTTTGCGCCTGTGATGATAGAGATGGTTTATTTAGAAGAGCTTGGCCTCCACGGAAGAAAGTTCCTGCATAAATTTGCAGGGCTCTGGTAAGACGGCATCCCAGCCATGGATGTGTGAATAATAAAAACGTCAGCACCTGTGCCAGAAAGCCACTGAATGAAAGGGAAGGAAAATACCACACATCAAAGCCCTGGGAGGGGTTTATTTAGATTTGAGGCCCCCTGGGGGAGGACCACACCCAGGATGGTGTCATATCCAATAAACGCTGAGGAGCAACTGTGTCACACATGATGCCCAGTTGTGATGTCCTGGACCGCTTGATGGAGCAGGGAGACCTGGTTCACCACAGTGAACACACATCCTGCTCCTCCACTCACTGGGCCACAGTGCTGCCAAGGTGCCTGGACAGGACAGGAGAGGACAGGACAGGACAGGACAGGACAGGGAGTGGCCTGAACAAGGTGAGGCTGTGAGACAGAGTCAGGTGCTGAAGGAGGGTTGGTGCATTCAGACAGTAACTCCAGGCAGGGCAGCAACTTCTTTGGCAGGGACTAGTACAGCATGGGCATCGTCTCCATCTCTGTGGGAAGGCTTGGTCCTTGTTCATCTACTCCCCATGCCCAGCACCTGTGGCTGATTATCCGGGGCTTTGCATGCACAAGGTGGGGTGCAGGCAGGCAGGGTGGGGTGGTGAAAACCCCCAGGAGTGGCTCACAACCAATCTCAGATGGGAAGGAGTGATGAAAGACCCAGCTCGCAGCCCCTCATGGGACAAGTCTGCAGGATCTGTGTCCTGGACCCGAGCCTGGCCTTGGGCTGGAACTTAGGTGCCCACAGAGTGAGATGTCCCTTCATGGGCTCCTCTGAGGCATCCATCACTTTCTGGGTCACTTTTCTAATCCCCACCCTGTCTCCCCAAGAAAGTCCTGGCCTCAGAGTCTGCATTGGGGGAATCCAAGACAGCCAGGACATCTAGCCATGCCATGGACAAGATCATGGCAGCCTTTCCGTGATGAGTGTCAGAGGGGCGGGAGGGGCGGGAGGAGTGATCATTGGCACTGGCGACACCGGCCGGGGTGGGCAGGTCAGGGGGGTGGGGTGCGCAAGGGCCTGGGAGGAGGTCAGGATCCAGAGGTTGAGGGAAGTGGCTGCTGACACATGGAAATAGGTATTGTGACATTTAGATTTATTTTCAGGCAAACTGTTCACCACACACCCAGGATTCTCCTGCCCAGTTCCCAGGAAACCTTTCAGAAGTGCTGGGGATCTGGTGACCATATTTTCAGAGTCAAAAACTGGGAACAGGTCAAAGAGTGTTTTGTTATGATTTGCGAGTGTTTCTGGGCTGAAAAAGACATGAGAGAGAATATTGGGAATTGATCCTGCTCCAGAAATACAGAGATCCACAGTCGCCAAATTCGGGGTTCATCTGAGTTGAGGTCTCCAGCAGCTGCGTGTGTCATGGGGAACAACATGGGTAAGCTCCTGGGTGGAAATTGGAACACTGCAAACATTGAGATGTCACAGCTAAGCTTACAGGATGATGGTGCTACACGGTGATTTTCTTCACTTTGGCCCTAAATGAAGCTTATGAACACGCACATGTTCCCATTATACACCTGTGGATGGGACACATGAAAAACTACTCATTTGTGTTTTCATTTTAAAGAGATGAAGATCAGAATTTATGAATAATTAAAAAGGAATAGGTGATGACAATTAGCATATGCCCTTCTACAGCCTATGGATAGACACAGTGTCAGCCCTAGGGGTTACGATAAATCAGACTCCTCCACCTTATTTGGTTTATTATGAGGGCAACAAACATTGAAAACACATGCATCAGGATGTGATTACCGACTGAGAAGGGACTGAAGAGGTCACAAGAATTCTGGGAGGTTTTTTTTGGTGAGGAGGTGTTGAGCTACTCCCCCCAGCTTGTTCCCCCCTCTCCTCCCACAGCCCTTTTGTGTTTTGATACACATTTTACTAAGCCCCTCAATCACCCAGGCTGAACTTGAACTTGCCATCCTGCCTCAGCTTTTCAGGGTGCTGGGATTATAGGCGTGCTCCATCACATCTGGTTGAGAGGCTCAGAGACTGTTTAGAAATCAAGACCTATGGGGCGCAGTGGCAGGTTCAGGATGAAGCAGTGAGTTACCATGGTGAGACTCACATTTCCCCTCCTGCCTCTCCACCCTCACCCCTAGAGGACACAGGCCAACCACCTGGCCTGTGCGAGGCCACCAGGGTAGGGGTGGAGGGCACCTTCTTCTCCCTCCCATGTTCATGAGACATCACATGTGAGACCTGAAGGAGGGAGCCCAGCACAGGCCCAGGGCCTCAGTTGTTGGCTTCCCCATGGGGTGCCCTGGAGGAGATCCCAGCTTCTTCATCTAGAGAGCTTGCTGTCAGGAGTGTGGTTGACACAGCCTCTACCTCTGCTGTCACCTACGAGGTCATCTCCACTGTGCAGACTCTGCTTCCTCAGCTGCTGAGCCTGAGTGGGCTCCCACGTCCCCTTCCAGGTCCTGCAAATCAGAGTGGCTGTCACAGAGCCACAGTCCAAGGCTCCTCCTGCCTGCAGCCCCGCTGCCCTCTACATGTCCATGGGATCAGCTGGAAGTCTTGCCCAGCCTGCAGTGCCTCTCTTGTTTTTCCAGGAGGCCCTGACTGATCTCACGGGCCCAGCCCCACAGAGCCATCGGTGGCCAGACACAAGGTGTGGGGGAGCCACCCAAGGCCGCAAGGTGTCTCGAAGTTCAGAGGCATCTGCTAATGCACGGTCCTGTTTCCTGCCAGACTTGAGGGCCCGAGGGCACCTCTGGATGGTGGCTGGTTCTGAGATCAACAGGAAACATCTCTGCTCATGGCACTGCAGTTGTGCCTGTCTCCTTGGCACCTGATAGAAAGCCAGCTGTCACCACTGTGCATCTTCAGGAGGGGTGACTGAGAGGCAGCACAGCAGGTGGCTGGCATGGCTTCTGGTTCCTGGGATCCAGGGAAGAAGAGGAGACATCACTCACTGTTCCGCTGCCTGGCAGTTTCCATTTTTTGCATACATGCTCATCTTTAGTGACTTGATAATGATTGTCTCCAGATCTCCAATACAAAGCTCTTTTAATGGTTTCCATGGTTACCAATTCAACTCTTTCCAACAAGATGCTGCTACTACTGTTTTCCAAAGTGTGACTCCACACACAGCTATTACAGAGACGCCGCCGCTGCTCTCTCCATGCCTGGGGCCCCTTGCGTGGTGGTCTGCACTCTTCACTTGAGCTGCTCACTCACCCAGCCAGCGTTGTCTTCACTCAGGTGTCTGGCGCCTTTGTGCTGTGGGTTTAATGTGTGTTTCCTCGGTGTCTAATGACATGGACGCTATTAATAGTGTCCAGTGTGGTTCCCTAGACATAGCAGACATTCAGGTGTTTTTAGTCAGTGTTACTAGTAATAATCTTCCTGCACAATAAGAACTGCAAGGGGCATCTTTACGTTTTCTGATGTCCTCTTTGATCTCCTTGTTCAGAGTACTATAGTTTTTAATGTAAAGAAATTTTACTTGTTAGATTGATTCCTCTTTCTTTCTTTCTTTCTTTCTTTCTTTCTTCTTTCTTTTTTCGTTTTCTTTTTGGATTCTATTGTGAAAGGTGTGTTCTCCTTAAATCCTCTTTCAGGGAGTGTCGTGTTTGTGTACAGGATGCTATTGATTTTTGAGTGTTGATTTTCTTGCAACATGACCAAATTTGGTTATTAAATCCAGTCTTTTTGGGGAGTTTTTGGGGTCTTCTATTCAGAGTATCATGTCATTTGCAAATGATAATTTAGCTTTTTTCTTTCTTGTTTTTATTCCTTTCACTTCTTTCTTTTGTCTAATTGCTCTGGCTAATATTTCCAGAACTATATTGTATGAGAATGGTGACAGTGGATATCCTTGTCTTGTTCCTGATTTTAGAGTGAAAGCTTTCAGTTTTTGACCTTTTAGCATGATGTTGGCTGTTGGTTTCTCATAGATGGCTTTTATTAGATTGAGATATAAACCAACTATTCCAATTTTCTATAGGGTTTTTATAGTGAATGGTTGTTGGATTTTGTCAAATGATTTTTCTGCATTTATTGAGATGATCATATGGCTTTTGTCCTTGGCTATGTTAATATGGTATATTACAATTATTGATTTGCATAGGTTGAACCATCCCTGCTTCCCTGGGATGATTCCTACTTGGTCATGGTGTATAGTTTTCTTGGTGATTTGCAGCATTTTGATTGTTAAGATCTTATCGAAGATTTTTGCATCTATGTTCATTCTGGATATTAGGTTATTGTTTTCTTTTTTGGTTGGATCCTGTTTTTTACCCTTTTCAGGGTAATTCTTGCTTACAAGAATAATTTTGGAAATATTGCTTCCAGACGAATCAACATAGTGAAAATAGCCATAAGCTCAAAGTTGTTATATAGGCTTAATGCAATTCTAATCAAAATACCATTACCATTCTTCACAGAACTAGGAAAAATAGTTCAAAATTCTATTTGGAACCTGGAGAGACCTAGAATAGGAAAAGCCAATTCTGGACAATAAAAGCAAGGCAGGGAGCATCATAATCCCTGATCTGAAATTATACAAACTGCTACTGTGATAAATTCAGCATGGTACTGACACAAAAACAGACCTGAGAATCAATGGAACAGATTAGAACATGCAGAAACACATTCCATCACCTTGTCTTTGACAAAAGGGCCAAACACTTTCACGAGAAGAAAGCTTCTTTAGTTGGTGGTTCTGGGAATGGCTCTCTACATGCTGAAGACTAAAACTATACCCAGGTCTCTCACTGTGCAGTAAATTAAAGTAAAAATGGATCAAAGATCTATGCATTAAAACAGAACCACTAACTCTACTGGAAATTAGAATAGATAGAACTCTTGAAGACATTGATGTGGGCACAGACTTCATGAACAAAACCCTGATTTCACAGTAAATGTTACAAAGAATCAATAACTGGAATCTCATGTTACCAAAAAGATTTTGCACAGCAAAAGAAATCACCAACAAAGTGAAGAGACAACTCAGAGTGGGAAAAAATTTAGCCAGTTGTTCCTCAGACAAAGGACATTATAAGAGCTAGAACATATAAAGAACTGAAAAAATCATTAGACCCTCTTCCCCAATTTAGAGACCCAATCCAAAAATGGGCATCGGAGATGAGTACAGGCTTACTAGATGAAGTACAAATGGCAAATAAATATATGAAAAATGTTCAACATCACTGGTTATTTGAGAGATGGAAATTAAAATAACACTGAGATTCTACTTCACTCCAGAAAGAATGGCTATTACCAAGAAAATGACCAATAACAAATGCCAGAGGGGCTGTGGGGGAAAAAGGAACACTTCTCTATTGTTGGTGGGGATGCAGATTGCTGCAATCACTATGGAAATCTGTGTGGAGATTTCTCAAAAAAGCTAGGATTAGAGGTCCCACTTGACCCAGCTATTCTGCTTCTTGGTATCTTCCCCCCAAAATTATACTACATTATCATTCCACAGTCATATATGTACACCCATGTTTGTGACAGCAAAATTTGTAATTGCTAAATCTTGGAAACAACTCAAATGCTCAGCAACAGGAATGGATAAAAAAGATGGCTGTTTTATACCATAGAGTATGACTTGTCCTTAAAGAAGGTTAAACTTGAGACACTTTTAGGTAAATGGATACACCTTGAGATCATATTCTTAAGTGAAATAAATTAGACACACACGTGTAAATACCACATTGTATCTCTGATACGAGAAACTAAAAGTATGAATGAGGATCAAAATGTATAATAGATATTGTCACATAGGAAGGAATTGTTCAAAAAGGAAGGGGAACTAGGAGAGGGAGGGGGAAAGGAAAGAAGGGAAAAGAAAAATCTGAGAAAGGAAGGAAAAAATGGAAACATTTTTGTAAGTGAGGGGGAGAGGGTTGAGGGGAGGGGAATGATAAAGAAAGAAGAATCAAAATATATCACGTGCAGGTACAAATTCCCTATGATGAATATGATCATTATGTATATCTGAATTGTACCAATAAACTCAATTAAAATGAGAATTGCTAGGATCCAAATGCTGGTTTGTTTTCCCTTTGCTAGGGCAGTGTGAGGAAGCACTGCTGCAGTGCCTGGGCCTGCGGGGCTCTGTGGACCAGCAGGTTCCACAGCCATGCCTGGAACCTGGTTTCTTAGCTGTGGGGCTGAGATGCCGGTGTCCGCACCAGCAGGGCTTCCCAGATGAGTGTGGGGTTGCTGGAGGCTGGGGGAACCCGCTGTCCTCCCAGGACTCCTCTGCTGGGCCAGGGAAGATATGCATTCATCTCCCAGCCAAATCACAGGAGATCAGCTGTTTCACTCCACACCTGGTGCAGGTCACACATGAATTAGGACTGGTTTGCCTTCTCCAGCAGACAGAGGCTTTCAGCTGAGGGCAGGAGAAATGTCCATGAAGCACCCAAGGGTAAAATGGCCTGGAAAATGGGCTCAGATTTCTTCAAAGGGTCCCTGAGAGAAGAATGGAGAAGACAGTTAATTCCGTGTACTTGTTACCATGCGGCAATATAGACTTCTTCTTGGAGCACAAGTGCAATGGGGGTGGGGTGGGGTGGAAAGAGAGGGGGAGATCAGGCCATACCTGACCCCTCACTTATTTGTCCCTCTACCACTTAGCCATCTAACTAAGTTTGGTCTTTCAAGGTGTAAAAATCATGACTTATGACTTTCATAATAAAAACGCTACATGTGGAACTTTGAAAAACTCGGGTTAAAATGTCTTAGACTTAGCCGGTCATGGTGGCCCACTGCTGTAAGCCCAGAACTCTGGAGGCTGAGGCAGGAAAATTGTTGCAAGTTTGAGACCAGAGTGGGCTACAAAGTGAGTCCAAGGCAAGGTTGAACTGCACAGCCAGACCCTGTCTCAAAAAGACAAAAAAACAAAAAAGAATGTCAGACTCAGCCACTTTAGGAGGCGTAGAAACACTGCTGACAAACACAGGTGTTTTGAGCAGAGAAGGGCTGGTTTCTTCAGCCCTGCTCGGTGAGCACACACTTCTAACCCAGGGTCATTGTCTTAGTCCAGCTCGAGCACTGATGTTTTAGTGAAGAACATCAGGACTGGCCAGCATGCCAGCTGTTGCCTGGCATGTGCTCCTAGTGAAGATGTCTTTCTTCAAAAAACAGCAGGACTCTGGCTGATCTGTGTTCCTAGCATGGGTCTGTATACAGCAGGTGCTCAGCAGTGGCGACCTAGCAGTGGGCATGTGGAAGAGATAGGAGGGAGCCTCATTTCAGTGGGAAGTTACCTTAACTAAGGAGAAGGCTGGGAGGAGAATTCTTTTTACTTTCTTCAAAACTTCAGAGGAAAGGAGGAAAAACAAATGGCAGCAAGCAAAGTATTTGTGCAGAGTGATTTTCAAAAAATGCCAAACCATGGTAAAATGAGGAGATGAAAGTGTCAGAGATGAGCAGTGCACATTTCCATAAAGCTCCTTATCAATCTGTGTTTTTCAATGCAAAGAAGAGGGGGAGAATTTCCCTTGTGACATTTGATCATGCTTTTGTCACTACACCTCCCATGGTGGTTGGAAGTCATTTGATTTTTCCTTGGATTTTCTTGCAGTAATTCTGTCTGATGCTGACCCATGTGAATGATGCTCTGGCTTAGTGGGAAGCTGGGGTGGCTCCATCAGCATGAGTTAGGGTGAAGCTGAACCCTCACCCTTCACCGTGTCCCCCACTTAAGTGAGATCACCCCACATGGCCAGTGAAGGGAGAGACTGACACAGCCCAGCCCTGGAGGCCACAGTGGTGCCCACAGAATCCTCAAGGACCAGCAGTCCAGCTTATGCCATCTGAAGAACGACAGCTCAACTTGAGAAAAAAGAAAAGACAGAAAATACACAACTTTCCTCCTTTTTCCTCTGGTCTCTTAGGTTGTCATGCTGTTGTTTATTTCCTACTTAATGTCCCTGTAAGTAAAGAAAAATTAAAATTGTAACATAGTTACCACTCAGTTTTATATCATACACAAACATAAGGCCATTTAACTTACGTGGAGAGTCACTAGAATACACATGTCAGCTTTGCTGCTGATGCACACTTGTGTCCAGGACAGCGGAAGTGCTGCACAAACTAACTCAACTGACCTTTCTCCTCCACTTTGTGTCGTCCAGCCCATATTCTCTCCCACTAGCTTGCTGATGAGTCAAGAAGAACTGAAAAGCAGCAGTCACCATGTGAACATGGTTGGCCAAGGAGGAAGTGGGGAGGATGAGCTCCACTCACAGATAAGACTGATGAAAACTTCAAGATGGTGATGGTAGTGCAGGAAGCCAACCTGGGGCAACTTCTGGGCAGGGTCCCATCTGGGTGGTCAGGTTCCATGACCACAAAGCCAGTCCTGCTTGGGGAGCTATAGGGCTTGGGTTCTCCAGAATTGCCTGATGGGAGGGAAGGCTGGCGGGCTTCAAAACCCCATATCAACCAGTCATGGTCCTTGGTCAGCCCATGGAAACATGGGGAGAATAACTTTGGGTGACAGTCCGCTGTGTCCAGGGACATGGAACGAAATTGTCAGTGGCCCAAATGCTTCAGCACTGGGGATACAAATAAGGGTTGATTGAGGAGGGGTTGTGGCTGCTACACTACTGAAGTCACTACATCAGGCTCCTAGTTTATGGACACAGGTTCTCTTGGAGTGAGAAAAGACAATGCCCACCACTTGGAAAGCCTCTCATGAGATGGCACAAGGCATGGGCTTCCAACCATGATTTTCATCTTCCTATGGCAGTGATCTTTCTGGTTCATGCCATCCCACATAGCCACATGGATGTGCTCTGGGAGACACTGTCCTGTGCCAGAAACTACTGTTCCTGGTTGGACACCCTTTGATCACACAGGTCCCAAGTTTCTCCCAGGAATTTCAGTGAGTCCTCCAGCTGGGCTCTGTCTTGTGCCCACCTGTACCTGAGTGGAGGATGTACATCTCAAATGTGGGCACCTGCCTCTTACCTCCCAGCAGACACTCGAGGCCCTGGTAAGTTTTCCCAGCGCTTGCCCTCCTCCCTTCCCAGGGAACACACTCAGTGGAGTGACCAACTTGTTTCTGATTTTCAGTTCTTTTTATCTTTCAGTCAATTTTGTAAAGACGGTTTTCCATTTGTCTCCCTTGATGACAATGCAGGATGTTAGCTACCGTAGTTTGATAACTTTGTCTGGAAAAGACAACTGTAGAAGGAAGGAAAAGAAACATCAGCCGAGTGGCAGGGCACGGCGTAAAGAGAGCTGTCAAGAAACATGGGAGGCTCACAGAGAGGCACCAAGAGCCTCCGGGCAGCAGTGGTCAGAAGGAACCCAAGGGGAGTTTCTTGTCATCGCGCCCCCTCTGCCTCAAATCTCTGCAAGAGCTGAGAGGAGATCAGTCGTAAATGCCTTCGGAAATTTCAGAGTTTTGGCTGAGGCTGTTTTTAAAAATTCTTCTTGCATAAAATCAGGATGGCTCATTCCCTCTTAGGTCTTGGTGGACTGCCCAAGCACATCCTTCAAAATTAGACCCATTTCTTCAGTGCGTCTGGAGACGCGTCAGAAAGGCATCTGCGGCCAGCGCTTGTGTGCTTTTGAAGCTTTACATGGAGAGGATCTCCAAGGGGTTCAGCTATGTCGAGGCAATATTTCTGTGGAGAAAACTTGTATCCAGGCTGACGTTTTCCATCCTGGGTTTTCTACCTGCTGTGATGCAGAATGGCCAAGATATGAAGGCCTCTAATGTCGGGGTCGCAGGCAGCTTTACGGGCCCCTGAGGGCTTGTTCCCGTAGCCATTGTTCACAGATGCCAGATGATCTAAGAGGACCATGGAAACCTGGCACCTCACTGCTTTTTGGCTGACACCACCAAGGAAAATTAATTGTTATTGTTTTTGGAAACTCTCATCTAATGCACAAAATAGTAATATCAGCAATTATGGACTTTTTTCTTTTTCTTCCTCTTTTTTTTTTCTTTTTGGCAGAGTGTGGGGAAGGGAAAATGATGAACATAGAGATTTTACTGCAACTGCCCCAAATGGCCAGTTTTAGGGGCAAGAAAGCAGTGTTCCATTCCTCTGGTTGAGAATCTCACAAAGCTGTAAAGAAAAAGGCACCTGAGGATTCGTCTGAGGTGAGGTGATTAAGCCACCTCGAGCTGCTGTCTGGTTATCCAACAAAGATTGCAGATAACTCTGTCCCATAGCCTGCCACTCAGCAGCCTCTGGGGAGCAGACTTGGCTTAGGTCCTGCCTTCCTGCCAGTCCTTCCTTGCTGCAGCAGCCTGCCTCAGCTTCCTGCTCCTTCCTTTAGGTCGATCATGGATGCAAATGTTCTTTTCTCAAAGCTATGTCGCCAGTTCCATCCATCCCGGAAGTCCCTTTGGAAGGTCCATTGTCTCCCACAGAAGTCTGACCTGAGCCTTGGTTTGGTCTCGGCATTCACTTGGCTCGACTTCTGGCCTCTTCGGTCTGATGTACAAGCTCTAGTCGGGTCACATGCCAGGCCACAAGCAGCCCAGGACCCTGTTCTGGCCATATCCAAACGAGCTCTTGGTGATAACTGCACAAAGGAAATCAGGGCCTCTTTTCCTCCTAAAGCCCAGGCGTTTGGACACTGGTGCCTCAGAGAAGAGAGAGAATCCTCCACACAGCCACACCTATACAGCCGGGCTCTGCAGGCCTGTGTGTAGTTGTGGTGCAGGACATATGTCATTTTCAGTTATTGTCGCTCACTGTCTGTTTCCCTCCTCGTAGTCCCCAGCTGAGTTCCTTTGGGGAACTGGCTTTGTTCTGCGTGGGGACGCCCAGGCAGTTTTCTCTTGGCCATGGACACAGGGGGAGCCCCTGAAGTCCCTCCCTCCAAAACCTTCTTCTCACCTCTCTGTATAACCCAGGAGCCTGCCAAGGGCCCTGCCTTAGCCAGACTTCCACTGCTGGCACCCGCATCTCTAGCAGACATGAAGATCCTGGAGTTCATTCATTCCCAAAGTGTGTGGAGGAGGTGATCTATTATTTCCTGCTGTCTAGATGTCTGGCACATTTCTACACCCTATCTAGTTCTTATTAGTTGCTGTTTCATTTCCATTTAACTGCTTTTTCTTCCTTCTAGGCAGTGAACTACACACATCTCTCCAAAAAACTCCTGCTTTCCTCTTGTTCATAAGTTAGACATATTTGTTTTCTGTTACCTGTAACCAGAAATTCTTAACACACATTTTTCTCTATCATTGATTGGCTAAATGAACATAAAGAAAATTTCTAAATCATCCAGAAACTGAGATTTTCTACCTCAAAGTGAGGCTCTTACATCAGGTCTGGCATTGCAGAGAACAAGCATGGCAAAGGCTGAGCTCCCTTGTATTAGCTTTCAGGTGCTGTGAAACTTACCTGATACAAACAGCTTGGAAGGATAGAGGTTTATCTTGGTTCAGGGATTCAGAGAATTGGCCATGATCAACTGGCTCCAAGACAGAGGGTATGGGGGAGGAAAGATGCTCTTCTCATGGAAGGCAGGAAGCAGGAAGCCAGGATTGAAACTGCCAGCAAGTGGGGCACTGGAGGGACAGGAGAGTGTGAAAAACAGAGAGAAAGGGGCCGGGGACGAGATGTAGCCCCAGGTTGCACTGCCATGACCCACTCCCTTCAGCTGGGTCCCCTCCTACATTTTCGTTGCCTCCTAGTAATGCTATCGAATTGTGGTCCAGCAACAGGTGAAATCAGAGTCCTTGTGACCCAATTGTTGCCAGATGGCGCCAGGATGATGGTTCTGGCTCTTTCTCTCCCATCCAAAGAATTTGTGGGGACTACTGAAAAAGGGGGAAATGTAACTTTTCTATAAAATAAAGGAAGAAAAGGAAAGAGTGATGAAAATAAGAGCAACAAGAGTCATGTCCAAGCAGAGGCAGGAGGACAGCAGGATGGGGTCTCCGGGTGGCACCGAGTCAGCGGCTGCCATCTTTCACCCCCACCCATCCCATCCCATGAAGGTGCCCTTCCCGGCATCCTGACTGGATTGGCAGGTCTGTGCTGTTGTCCATCTCTGTTCTGGCTCAGGTGTGCCCTCTTTTCAGCCAGCCTGTTGTGCCCTGACCTCCAGCCTCACAGTCACCTCCAGTCACAGACTTTGGGGGGCAGTTTAGATCCACACTATAATACATCCATAGAGTCTTCACAGCTCTTAAGGACTGCACTGGTGGGCAATTTAGTTTTTAAAAAATCAAACTGGAGACTAATTTTTAAGCATGTCTTCTGTTTAGTGGGGAGGACCAGAATCAAAAAGAAAAGGCATTCAACAATTATTCTTCATTTTGCTGGCTGCACAGGTGAGGGAGTAAGACAGTGAGCGTATACAACACGACACTATTGGAGTGGTCGTGTCATAAGAGGGCAGCTGGAGGGGCACCGTGGCACATGGGAAGGGACTTTCAGAGAATGAGAAGGTAGGTGCATCTTCTCAGCCAAACAGCAGATCCAAGGAGCCTCCCAAAAGGCCACCTCATCCTGGGGCGAAGGTCCACACTGACCTCACTTTGAGGCCAAGTATGTTTGGGCAGCTGGCTGGGGATGGGGACCCTGTGTGTCTCTAGCCCTCTTGGCAGAGGGTACAAAAATAGACCGAGGGATGCAGAGGCTGCACAGACTTCTGGGCAAAACAGGTACCTGCCTGTGTAGCTTCTGAAAAATCCCACATCTGACAGGCGAGAGAGACTATGGCCTCCACAGTGGCCTTGCCAGGAAAAACCCAGAGAGCCCCTGTGCCCACAGGACCTACTTGGCCAGGTGGTTCTGGACGTAGCATCCAGGACTGACCCTGTGTGGAACCCGCATCAGTAACTGTGGATCACACGCCAGCTGCCAGAGGCACTGGGCCTCAGGGTGTTTGAGACTGTAACTTACAGGAGCATGGGAGGAAGGAGGAGAGGTTAAACTTGATGGTTTGGTTAATTCTATGAAGACTCGAACCCAAGGAAAAGTAAAACCATCCTAGTGAAACTTAACATTTGACTTCTCTCCTTCCAAAACCTGATTTCTGCGGTTACTGTTGAAATGAAAATTGGGAGCAATTAGCTGATGATTTGGCTGTGTTCCTTTTCAAATGTGTACTCTAAATAATTTTGCTCGGCAGCTATTTTGAGCAGGGAGGGAAAAATACATATTTTAAATGTTGAAAATTACTGATCACAACTGGTATCAACAAAAATGGGGCAGACATCCATGGAGGCTCCTCGATGGATTTTATTGGAGGCTCAGAGAACCCAAACCCCCATAGACCCAGGTGGTCAGATGTCAGTGCATCCCCTGGGACTCCTGGGGGAAAGAGAGGACCAGAAGCAAAGCCTCCTCTAGTACTAGGTCATCCCAGGGCTTCACAGGGGAGAGATGGCAAAGGCCACTGCCTAGAATGGCAACACTTGGAGAGGAATCCCTGACACTGAGAGCACCCCTTTATTTATGAGCAGAGGCTGCCTTGCCTCGAGCTTGGTCTGGAGCAGGATGGTGATCTAGTTCTCAGGACTCACTGGCGGTCAGGATAGAGCACCCTCTCCCTCAGTCTCGTTTTCAGAGGTCTCCCAGTGGGGTATGCTCTGCCCACCCCACCTCTCACTTCCTGCCCCCTCTTCTGGTCCAGGATTCTTGCTTCTTCCTGTAAGGTTGGGCCTTGGCTGAAGGGGAACTGTTTTCTCTCTAGATGGAGGAGACCTCTCTTCAGGCTCTTCGGCTGACCCTGCAGGCTGAGAAAATCAGTGTCAGGGAACCATTCCAAACCCAAGAGTAGGAGTAAGGTGAGGCTTGAAGCTGGCAGAAGCGACCACCAGATGAAAGGAGGTGCAGGCCAGGCCAGGGCCAATGGTGTACTGTCACTGGCCTCTCCAAGAGTGCTACCCAACAGCCACCACCACCACAACAACACAAAGCCCTGATTTATAGCATTTGCCAATTTCCACAGCATAAATACCCCTGCCACACTACTGTGGCCAATGTCAAACCACTGGTGGTTTGACACCAACTCACAAATTCCTGAATCCTTGACAAAGGGCACTTCTGCGCTGGGTGGGACAAATTTTGACCAAAGCACTGCTTCAGCACTTTTGGAAATGGAAGGACAGACAAGACACGAAACAGAGAAGACACATTCAACCTCATTCCTAAGGGCCATGGAAAGACAATGGTGGCCCGGTTCTGAGGTGATGGGAACACTTGTCAAGGTGGGGACCTAATAAACTCAGATCAATGAGAAAAATGGCAGGAAAAATTCTGGAAGGAAGAGTGTTTGTATTAAAGAAACAACTGTGTCAGAAAACTAGTATTTTCCTAGCATCTGCGATGTGCCCTGCCTGACCCTAAGCACTGTACTTTATTGGTCCACTGGGTCCCAACACAGCTCTATGAAATAAACACTACTACCATCTTCAGTTCAGGAGCAGGAGGTTCATGTTGAGAAATATTCTCGAGTGCCTTGAAGGTTCACTATCTCCACGGTCTGTCCACCCCTGCTGTCCTGAGAAAATCCTGCTCAAGTCTGGGACTCAGCTTCCATTTTCCCAGAATGCTTTGCCGCTTGCCTTCAACCAGTGTGTGATCAACCCAGGATCTCACACTGCAAGGAAGAAACAAGGCTGCACAATTCACCCACAGACAGGAGGTGTGAGTGCCTGGGCCCCTGGGGTCTCATGTGAGATTTGGTATAGATGATGACTTTTTAATGTTTTTCCTTTGTCTTCAGCTATATTTTTTGCATTGTTTTCTTTGCCATTTTCTACATTTCCTGGTGTAGTTGATCTAACTTTGAAAACACTGATCTGATACCAATAACTTGACCAATGGGAGCGAGTAGATGAGCACGGCATCTGTGGGGGGCAGAGGGGCACGATGGTTTCTAACCCTGAATTCAAACTCACCTGCTCCAGTCTCCTTGGCCGGACCATTTTCAAATAACTTTCTCTGACTGCTTTGGACTATACATCGTTTCCAAAATAGCATGAAAAAGTTTTCTCATTGTATTTCAAAACGAAAAATGTTCTGTCTACATCTGGAAATACTAAAAAGTGTGCTTTCTTAAAGTATTTTTTTTTTTTTTTACTAGGTATGGACAAGGTTCTGACCCTTATTATTGGAACTCAAATCCAGATGGAGTTTGGTAAGGTTCTAATCATTCGAGGGGTCTTCTTTTTTGAAGATTTGTGCATCTTTAGGGGAATTTCTACTTTAAAGAATTTATCATTTGTGGGAGGTCCGTTATGAAGATTTTACATAGTTTGAGGGAAATCTCTCCGTCTTTGAAGATTTCTACAATTCAGTGAAAACATTTGCCAACTGAGATGGTCACATTTCCCTATTCTAAAACTTCTCCTTCGAAAATGAATCAAATCCGTCTTTTAATGTATTGGATGTAAGTAAGCTGAAGAGTTTTTCTTCTTCTTTCTAATGTTGGAAACACTGAAAAGAACATTTTTGCATTTGAGTGACAGTAAGATTTAAAATTGCACTGGGAGACAACCAAAGTACCAAAATAACAAATGCATATGTTAATATCATCGAGTGGAAGATTTAAAATAGTAAGGATCAAAGAAAAGGGTGGTTCAATGTGTGACATTTCTTCCTTGCAACTTATTGTGTCTTTATGGAAGCCTCATTGTCTGGAGAAAAAAAAAGGTTCAAAGGCAGTTTCTAAAATGCTTAGTTAAAGGCTAAATTCAGTGCAGTTTAAAAGGTAACAGATCTACAGATGAGCTAACAACTCCCAACCGCCTGCCTCCTCTCCTAGTCTGTGGCTGACAGCTCCCCTCCCCCGGCCCCCACACCTTTGAAGTCTGCTGCAGTCCACAGTGTGCTGAAGGCAGCCATAGGCCTGGACCAGCGCCGCATGGCTTCCCTGGAAACCAGCACCTTTTGGCTCTGCATTCATACCAGATCCCTGACATTTGCTTCATGATTTGAAAGTGATATTTGCACTTGTCTTACTCTGATTTTTCTTGCTCTACCCAAGCACCTGTGACCTGGTAATTTACAAAAAAAATGGAAGTTTATTTGGCTCTGAGGCTGAGAAGTCCCAGATCGAGGCCGGTACCCGATCTTCTGCACCAGACGTAGCCTCGGCATCCCAGCACCTGGCTCTCTTCTTTTTCCTGTGAAGTTTCCGATGCCACCATGGGGACCTTGCTCCTGAGACTTTGTCCAATCCTAATTGCCTCTCAAAGGTCTCACTGCCTAATACCAGTGATGTGTGCATTTGAAATTAACCCTCCCCAAGGGAGATTTCAGGAGATGTGTTCAAACCATGGCAGTGCTCTAGTAACACCCATTAAACAGACCTGGAGTCCACTCACCTCTTGGACTTCATGTAACAATATGACCAGCTATGTGCTGGTCACTGTGGCCTCACCCCTGAGTCCCTGGAGATGTCAGACCCCAGATGATGGGGTGACTGTTCTCAGATCTTCCAGTCTGCCAGCCTGTGGCCCATCAATGGGGGCACCTGCACCATGAGGGAGCAGGCATGGTCTCTGTCCACCTGCCAGGAAGTGTCCTCAAGCTTGCAGGCCACCTAGGCACTCTGTCCCTTCAGGATGAACTGCTGTGGCCAGCTGGCAAAGGGAGAGGGGACCACAGCGACCCCTGAGGGACATGCAGAGTAAGGGCTGGAGTTGGACACTGCAGTCTTTCATGCTCTGGGCAACCTTGTCAGTGACCTGGGCTGTACAGTGTGATGCCATGGACAGCCACCACGTGCCCTTTCTCTTTCTCACTGCTTATTCCTGGGGTCACTTCCCAGACTTGCTAATGACCTATACCCAAGGCTCTGCCCTGAAGAGAAACTGGACTAAGGACAAAGAACAACAATGGCAAAATAGTCATTGATTTTATTCTAAAGGACAGAATTTATTCTATGTGAAATAATTGATGGGCCCAGGACACTGGGATGCAGGGATGTAGGGGTGCGGTGGATGATGGCTGGGTAAGATTTTAAATAGGGCCAAGAGAGACCACACTGGGAAAGTGGTGCTTGGGTGAAAAATGGAAAGAGATTGAGTGTGTTGGTCCTCAGCTGCATGGAGAGATTTTGGGTGATGGGGAGACAGGGCAGAGGCCCTGAGGCTGGGGGCTGGGGAAACGAGATCGGCATGGACGAGACAAGACAGAGAGAGGAGCCTGGCAGTGCCAGGTTACCGCCATCACCAGAGCAGAGACTTTGAGGCAACAGGAGGTAGAGGGTCCCAGGAGCACTCTGAAAGGCACAGCCTGGCTCCTTCTAGTGTTCCCATTGCCCAAAGGGAAGAACTCCTTTGTCACAGACCCCTTGATTTCTGACATTGCTCACCTGTAAAACAGAAATGGCAATTCTTGTCTCTCACATTGTGAGATGTTAAGGTACAGATTCTAGGGGTGAAAGACTGAATTTGGAATCTTGGGTTTCCTGATCACACTTGCTTTCAGCCTCTCTGTCCATGACTCAGGAGTCACCAGAGGGAAAAAACTGAGACTCCACTGTCTCGGAAGCTGGCTTAGCAGACAAACCTCCCACACACACTTCCCAGCATGGTGGCTGCTGGACAGAGACAGAGCAGAAGCCCAAGGAGGCTTGGGGTGATCAGGGATGTTTCCCTATGATTGCTTCAGGTAAGCCTCCTCTTTGCTACTTTGCTATCGATGTGTCCTAGGATTTTCTCTTCCACGCATTTTTGATTAAAATTTGAACTTTGGTTTACAAGTCAGTGTTGAGGTACAGTTAGCCCATTGCTTCATGTGCTGTGACATGGGTGTCCAGCGTGTCTTTTTCCCGAATGCAGAAAGTAACACTATGTATTAACATCATTTGTGAGGCTGAAAGCCTCCTTTTCTTTCTTCTTTCTTTCTGGACATCTGTCTACACAAAATAATCAGTGCCAAGTGTGCCCAGGACTGTGTCCCGAGATCTAACCATAGAAAAGTTCGGTGATGACCTCAGGATGTCAGTCCTTCACTTTGCTAAAAATGTCCGTTGTGATGGGGAAATGGGTCTTCAGTATGTGTATATTTCAGTACAACTTCGGCTGGCAAAATGATTGTCATACATTTGAATATGTAGCTCTTACCCAGTTGTAGAAGAGCCAATTTATTTTTCTCATAATCTTAGGAAGTAGAATAAGAGAAAAAGGACTTAAAATATGATTTGTATTCTGATCTTCTTTCATTTGTTAAGACACAAAAAGATAATCATAATAATGAACCTTGATGGAGATACTGATATTCCATATTTTCATACAAAATTTCCCCTTCGATATATGCAAGTAACTTAAAAATTTCCAAACTAGTAATTTGCCCCTTTCACTTTTACAATGATGTTTCATCTCTCTTTATTTTGGTTAGATTTGCAAGGAATTCTCTACTTTAATGGTGTTCTTTTTTTCTTTTGGTTTTATTGAACTTTAATTTTCTTATTTATGCTTTAGAGATTTACATTTGTTGCTTTTGTCCTTGTAGTTTTTTTTTTAACATTTATTAGATTACTGCTCTTGCTTCTTTATTTGACAGATTATTTATTAGTAAATTTGTTTTTAGACCTTCCTGCTTCCTGGTAGTGTTCACATTTGCTGTGGGTGCATATACAGGTCGCATCGAAAACCTTTCTACTTCCCATGCCCGCTGCACCCTGCCGCCATCCACCTGGATCTCTTGTCGTTTGCAAAACATCTACCTTCGTGTTTCTATCTATCAATCCTTTATTTTACTCTTTATTTGTACTTTGCCTTACTCAAATAAGAGATACCATACCGTGTTTAAGCTGTGTGCTTGATTTATTTCACCTACCATTGTATTTTCTAGGTGTATTCATTTTCCTATAAATGTCTCAAATTTATCCTTCCTTCACCTGAGTGGTATTCCATTCTGTATAGACAATGCATTTTATTTACCCTTTCATCTGTTGATGGGTATGCAGGCTGCTTCTGGGATTTACTTGTTATAAATTGTGCTGTTACAAACATTGATGTGCACATGTCACTATAATATGTTGTCTTTAGCTCTTTTGAGAAATACCCAGAAGGGGAACAGCTGGGTCAGATGGAATTTCTAGTTTTAGTTGCTTGAGAAATCTGCATACTGATTTTCATAATGATTGTGCTAGTTTATAGTCTTACTAACAATGTAGGATGATTCCTTTTTCACCGTAGCACCACCAGCATTTGCTGTCCCTTAACGACTGGCATTCTTTCTGGTGTAAGATGAAATCTTAGCATTGTTTTAAATTACATTTCTTTTAGCCCCCATGTGCACACAGGCTGCCACTGGGAATCTCCTGCTGGTGGCTGGTGTGAGCCAGGAGAACCAGCCAGCCATACCTTCTCACAGTGTGAGAAGCTGTGAGTGTCTAGAGAAGCCCACCCCATAACCCACCACCTCCTGGGGACCCGGGTTGGGAGAAACGCAGGTGCCTGACTTATCCCCCTACACTGTGAACTGGTTGACAACATGAAAAGTGCCTGGGACTCTACAACTTGCTCGTCTGGAGGAACCCGGGAAAATGTCAAGACAAAGGAGCAAAAGACAATTTCTGGCCTCCAGCCCAAACAGAATAAGTCCAGGAGACATGGACATGGGAAAAAGTGGAGTCCCACACCTGAAATTTCAGGGATGATGGCAACTGAAGTAACAAAACTACTTCATGAGGCTGTAAAAGAAATCAGATCAGAAATAATATCTCAGGTAAAAGAAGAAATGACAAACATGATAAAAGGTTGCTGAGTATATCTGAAGAAGACATGGATAAAAGGAGCATAGGAGAATGAGGGAAACCTTGAATGAGCAATATAGAGGAGAACTGGAATGAATGGAATAGACTCAAAGAGATATTCAGGAAGTTAAAAACTGCATTGAAAGTTGGTAAAACCACTTGAAAGAAAATGAAGATAGACTTTCAGACCTTGAAGACAGGATAGAAGCTTGCGATCACAAAAGGGAAGATTTCTTAAAAACAACAAGGAAACAGGAACTTCAACAGCTGCAATACGAGGCAAAGAAAAATAATTTAAGAATGATAAGCATCAACAAAAAGCAAGAGTCAACACAAATGACACAAAGAGACTATCTACAAAATCAATAGCAGAAGATTTCCCAAGCATGGGAAAAGGACCTGACATACAGATAAGTGAGGCATATAGAACTCCAACTAGCCATAACCAAAACAAAACTATACCCAGACACATAATAATCAAAATCCCAGACATTCAGCACAAGATCAGAATACTAAATGCCGTTAGAGAAAAGAAACATTACCCATAAAGGAAAACCCATCAAAATCATGACAGACTTTTCAACAAAAACCATCAAGTCAAAAAGAAGTTGGAGTGAAGTATTTCAAGTCCTGAAAGAAAACAAAGTCCAACTCAAAGTAATGTATCACTCTGAAAAACTCCTTCAGAACTAATGGAGAAATAAGATACTTCCATGATAAAAAATAACTAAAGGAATTTATGATCACCAAACCAACACTACAGCGAGTGCTGAAGGACATTCTAGAGAGAGAAAAATGACCTTGGTCCTAGGAAAAGCAGCAGAGTGGGATCACCTAGTGGGGCAGGCAATTAAATGGAGGGGAAAAGCAGGGAAACAATGGCTGGAAAAAAGCATGGCAGAGACCAGCCAGTGCATGTTGGCTGTAACTATTAATAGAGAAGGCCTCAATTCACCAATAAAAAGAAACAGACAAAGTAGGTTAAGAAACAAGAACCATCAATATGTGGTATACAAGAAACACATTAACTTGAAAGGAAATTCATAGATTGAAAGTCAAAGGAGAGAAAACCGTGCTCTATGTGACAGGGAATCAGAAAAAAGCGGGAGTATCTTGCCCGGCAACTGCAGAATGGATAAGAAAGATATGGCATTTTTACACAGTGGAAAGCTACTCAGCTATAAAAAAGGATAATCACGAGGTTATTATAGGTAAATGGGTACAACTTGTGATCATGTTCTTGAGTGAAATGGTTTAAACTCACAGAGGTGAACATTGTGTTGTCTTCCTAATATCAAAAACTGACAGAGTTAGTGGGATCCAAAATGTACAATAGATATTGTGAAAATGAAAGGGGAGGAAACGTCTAAAAAGGGAATGTGGTAGCCATTGTTAATTCTCTATTATTTTGTTTTAAAGTCTGTATCTTTTTCATTGTTTTGTTTTGTTAGGTTTTATTCTGTTTTGTCTTATTTCATTTTATGATATCTGATGTCATGGGCAGCTATTTTAAAGATAGCAAGATATATTATGGTAGCCATTGTTGATTTTGGATTATCGTATTTTGGAATTCTGTATTTCTTTCACTGTTTTGTTTTGATTGGTTTTCTTCTGTTTTATTTGGTTTAATTTTAATAGGTCTGATGGTATGGACAGCTATTTTGACGATAACAGGAGGCATTATGATAGCCAGTGTTGATTTCCCGTTATCTTGTTTTGAAGTCCTGTATCACTTTTATTTTGTTTTGATTGGCTTTATTCTGTTTTATTTTCTTAAAAATAAAAAAAATTCATTTCTCTAGAGGCCAGAGATGTTGATCATCTTCTCATATGTGTGCTGGCCATTTGTACTTCTGAGAAATGTCTAATCATTTCACTCGCTCGTCTCTTGATTGGGTATTTTATTTGGGGTATCTATTTTGTGAGTTCCTTATCTATTGGAACTATTAGTCTGCTGTCTGAGGAATAGCTGGAAAAACATTTTTCCTGTTGTGTACGTTGTCTCCTTAGTAACTGTTTCCTTTGGTGTGCAGAAGGTTTTTCCTTTTCAGTGGACTGCTTTTGCTACTCTGGGTCTCTTCTAGTTCCATATGAATTTTAAGATTGTTTTCTCTAGTTCTGAAAGGAGTAATGTTGGCATTTTGATTGGGACTCCTTGAATTTACATATCTGTTTTGGAAGTATGGCCATTTTAAGAATATTGGTTCTGCCTATCCTGCAGCGGGGGACAAAATCCACTGTGTGATGTTCTCTTCAGTGTCCTTTTTCTGAATATTACAGTTTTCTTCATAGAAGTCTTTTACTTCCTTGGTTAGGCTAATTTCTAGATACTCACTTTTTCTTGATGCTATGGTGAACGGCATTGTTTTCCTGATTTCATACTCATTGAGTTCATTATTGGTATATATGAATGCTATTGACTTTTGTGTGTTGATTATGTATCCTGCTACATTGTTGAAATTGATATTAATTTAAGAGTCTCCCCCACTTTGGGTCTTCCATGAAAGATATCATGTCATCTGCAACCAATGTGATAATTTAACTGCTCCCTTTCGTGTAAGTGTCCCCTCTGCTTTTTTTTTTTCTTCTCTTGCTGATTGCTTTGGGTCATGTTGCAAGTACTGTGTAGAACAGAGGTGATGACAGTGAGGTTCTTGCCTCATTTCTGATTTTAGAGGGAAAGCTTTCAATTTTGCGCATTTGGTATCACGCTGACCATCAGTTAGTCATAAACAGCTTTAATCAAACTCAGGTAAGGTTTTTTTATTTCTACTTATTCGGTTTTTTTCATGTTGGGTTTTGTCAAAGGCCTTCTTTGCATCTACTGAGATGATCATGTGGTTTTCTCCTTGCTTCTGTTTATACGAAGTATTACATTTATCGATTTGTATACGTTCAACCATCTTTGCAACTCTGGGATAAAACCTGCTTGGTCATGCTGTGTGATCGTTTTGATGAGATGTACTCTTATCTGCCAGTAACTTGCTGAGGAATTTTGCTTTTGTGTTTGTTAAGGAGATTGACCTATAGTTTTCCTTTTTAGTTAGATTTTTGTCTGTTTGGGGGATCAGAATGATGCTGGATGCAAAAATGAGTTTGGAAGCATTTATTTCCTCTCAATTTCATTGAAGACTTTGAGTAGTATTGGTGATATAATGTCCTTGAAGGTTTTGTAAAATTTAGCAGTGAATCCATCAAGTTCTAGACTTGTTTTAGTTGCTAATTGTTTTTTAAAATTACTACCTCAATTTCATTGCTTGTTACTGTGTTGTTCAATAATTTTAGATGCTTTTGGTTTAGTCTTGGTAATTTGTCTGAGTCTAGGAATCTGTCAATTTCTTCAGAATTTTCCAATTTATTGGAATATGATTTTTCATAGCAGTCATTATCTTCAAGGATTTTGACAGTGTCTATTTTTATTTGGCTTCCTTTTTAAAATTTTTATCTTATTGGTACATTTCATATATACATAGTGATAATATTCATCTTAGGGAATTCGTGCCTGTACAGGATGTATCTTATTGCTTCTTTTTTCCCATTCCTCTATTCTCCCTTCAACCTCTCTTCCTTGTGTATTTTTAATCATGTTGAAGTCAGTCTTCTTTTTTTTCTTTTTCTTTTTGTAAGTTTTGCTAAGGGTTTATCTATATTATTTATTCTTTCAAAGGACCTTCTCTTTGATTTGTTGATTCTTTGTATTTTTTCTTTCAGTCTCAATTTCATTAATTCCCTCTCTGTGTGCTTTTCTTCCTCATTTTCAGCTTGGGCTTGGATTATTGTTGTTTCTCAACTATCCCAAGCTTTATTCTGTGTTTTTTGTTTGAACTCTTGTTCGCTTTTCCTAGTGTGAGTGTTGATCGCAATGAACTTCCCTCTTGGGACCACATTCACTGTGTTCCATAGATTCTGATGTGTTGTACAGGCCTTGTCTTTTGCCTCCAGAAAGTTTTTAATTTCTTCCTTGATTTCTTCTGTGACTCATTCATTGTTCAGCAGGGTGCTATTGAGTTTCCAAGTTCCTCTCAATTTTCTGTGGGTTTTTCTGTGGTTGATTTCTATTTTCATTACACACTGGTCTGCCAGCAAACATGGAGTGATTTCAATTCCTTCGTATTGATTTAAGCCAACTTTGTGGACTAGGGTGACATCTATTTGGAGAAAGTTCCATGTGTTGCAGAGAAAAATGTGTCTATTATAGTAGGGTAGAATATTCTAGATATCTGTGAAGTCCATAGATCCAAGGGTGTGGTTCAACTCTGATATTTCCCTTTCTTTCTTTCTTTCTTTCTTTCTTTCTCTCTCTCTCTCTCTCTCTCTCTCTCTCTCTCTCTCTCTCTCTTTCAAAACAGGGTCTTACTATGTAGTCAAAGCTGACCTTGAACTCATTATGTAGCCCAGGCTGGTTTTGAACTTGGGGTGACCCTTCTGCCTTGGCCTCTTGAGTATAGGAATTACAGTTGTGTGCCACCTTGCTCAGCTAGCTCTAATAATTCTTGACTGATATTTTGTTTAGTTGATCTCTCTCTTTGAAGTGGAGTATAGCATTAGTACTTATTTGAGTGTTTATATCCAGAAGTATTTGTTTTATCAAGATAGGTGTCCCAAATTTGTTGTGTACATATTTACCAACATCAACTGCTTTTGTTGGATTACTGCCCTCCCTAGTATATACTGACCTTCTTCCTCTCTTCTGCTCAGTTTATCTTTAATTTTACCTTGTCTGAGATTAGAATTTCTTCCCCTGCTTATTTTGAGGGTTTTAATGCATGAAGTATTTTTTCCAGCCTTTGAATTTTTAGCCTATGAATATCTTTTTGGATCACATGAGTTTCTTTTTTTTAAATTTTATTTAAGGAAAAAAAAGAAAAAAAAAACAGAAAAAGGATACAAGTTATACAGAATTTCAGAAAAAATTAACAATAGGAAATCACTAGTTAATTACATATTGTCATCCCAGAAATAGTTGTTCAAGTTACAAAACTAAAGCATATAGAGGGGACCTTCAAACAGTGAGACTGCAAACAGTTTTGTTCAATGATCCAACAAAACTCAGTAATATGGTTATCTATCTTATACACTTAAATATATATGCAGTTATATCTTTTAGAGCACTTTCTTTTCCTTTCTTTTGTACAATGACAATTACACATTTTGGGTTTTATTACTCCCACAGTTATTACTTTTTTTTTGAAGAAAGTAAAACCAAATGTGACATAACAGGACAGAGTCAGTCAAATCAAAAGGATGGACATAATACATAATGTAAAAACAAAATACAAGGTGATCAACAATGGTTACCATAATGCCTCTTGTTATCTTAAAAAGAATTGCCTATATCATCAGTTATAATAAAATTGAACAAAACAGTAAAGAGTAAGACCAATAAAACCAAAACATTGGAGACATTAGTGGACTTCAAAAGAAGATAATAGTCAACCAGAATGGGCATCATAATGAATCTTATTGTCTTCATAGTTGTTGCCTATACTTTCAAACTTGGTACTATCAAGCATAACAGAATAGAGGAAAATCAGTCAAAACAAGATGGTGAGAGCAATACAGGGTTTCAAATAAAGCTAATAGGAAATCAAAGTGGGTTACTATAACATGAGTTTCTTGAATGTAACAGACAGTTGGATTCTGTTTCTCGATTCAGTCTGCCACTCTTCAATTGAAGAGCCGAAGCTATTAACACTGAGAGGTATTAGTGAGAGTGATAACTCCAATCATTGCACACTTTCTCTGTTGTTGACTGCTTTGTGTTTCTTTTTCTATTTTTTCTGCTTTATCTCTTCACCATGCTCAATGTGAGCATAGTCCACCTGGATTTTTTTTTTTTTTTTTTTTTTTGGTTTCATTGTTTCTGTCTAGGTTATCCTTGAGCATTCTCTGGAGTGCTGGTTTGGTATTGGTACATATCTTGAGTGGTTCTTTTCATAAAATGTTCTTATTTCTTTGCTATTTCAAAGCAAGTTTTTGCTGGATATATTAATTTAGGTGTAAGACCTTTGCACTTTAGGGCTTGAAATACTTCAAATTCTTCTGGCCTTTCGTGTCTTGAGAAGCCTTCTGTAATTCAAATGCACTTACCGTTATGTGTGACTTTTGTTTTTCTCTGATCACTTTTTTTATTTGAAAGAGATTAAGACAAAAGAGGACAGAACAAAGCAGATCAGAACAGAACAATGTAAACAACACAGTACTTCACCACAAGACAACTCCATATCAACATAGCTACCATAATGTTTCTTCCTTTGAAATAATTGAGCATACCTTCACAATAGTACACACACAATAGTATCAAACATAACAAAATAGTAAAAACCATTCAAGAGAATCAAAGTATTACAGGTCATTCACAACCAAATAACCAAAAATGAACAAGGGGTACTATATTATCTCATTTTCCATAAAAATTTTGTTTATAGTATCACACATAATAAAATCCAATAAGATACAACATGGTAGAACCAATGGAAACAGAAGAACAAAAGCATGGTAGGACTTCAAAGCAAGATGACATTAAATCATCAATGGCTATTATAATTCTTGTTCTCTTCAAAATAGCTGTTCATACCATCACAGAGAATAAAATCAAACAAACCAGAATAAAACCATTCCAACTAATGAATGAGAACATTATAAGGCTTCAAAGCAATGTAATGGAGAATCATGATTACCATAAAATCTTAGTACTCTTACCATTTCTTACAGTAGGGAGACTATACAGTATTTATACATGTAAGTTTGATTTATTTTGCTTATGTGTATGGTCTCAAGTTGCATCCATTTATTTATAAATATCTGTATGTAATCATTCTTTAGAGCTGAGTAGTACTCCATTGAATAAAAATACCACAACTTTTTTTATCCATTCCTCAGTTGATGGACACTAAAGTTGTTTCCAAGATCTGACTATTACAAATTGTGCTACACATATATTTTTGTGGTACGATGTTTTCAGGTCTTCTGGGAATATGCTTAGAAGTAGAATAGCTGGGTCAAATGGGACTTCCAATCCTAGGTTTTTGAGGAATCCCCAGACTGACTTCCACAGTGGTTGCACCAGTCTACACTCCCATCAACAGGCAGGAGAGTTCCTTTTTCCCCATAGCCTTTCCAGCATTTGTTGTTGGTAGTTTTCTTGATCCTGGCCATTCTTTCTGGAGTGAAATGGAATCTCAGTGTTGTTTTATTTTGCAATTCTCTAATGAGTAATGATGTTGAACAGTTTTTCATGTATTTATTTGCCATTTGTATTTCTTCATCTGAGAACTGTATATTCATCTCAGATGCCCATTTTTGGATTGGGTCTTTGAATTTTGGGAGTCTGATATTTTTCAAATTCTGTATATGTTTTAGACAGAAGTCCTTTGTCTAAAGGACAGTTCACTAAGTTTTTTTCCCAACTTATGGGTTTTCTTTTCACTGTGCTGCAGACTTCTTTTGACAGGCAGAAACTTTTTAGTAAGATGTGATTCCAGTTATTGATTGTGTTTTAATATCCAGATTTGTGATCTATTTAGATTTCAGTTTAGTACATGGTGATAGGCATAGGTCTAGTTTTAGTTTTCAGCATATTGAGAACCGTTTTGCCAGAACCATTTATTAGAGACTGTCGTTCTTCCAGTGAACATGTTTGGCCCCTTTATCAAGGATAAGGTGGTTGAGTGTGTTGGTAGTTGTGGTTGTATCTTCTAATCTATTCCACTGATCTTCAGATCTGTTTTTATTTCAGTACCATGTTGATTTTATTACAGTAGCTTTGTAGTATAACTTCAAGTCAGGGATTGTGATGCCTCCTGCCTTGCCTTTGCTGCTTAGAATTGTCTTTGCTATTCTAGGTCTCTTTTGGTTCCAGATGAATTTCAGGAGTGATTTGTCTAGATATTGATGGTATTTTCACTGGGATTGCATTGAATCTGTGTAACAGTTTTGGGAAAATGGCCACTTTCACAATATTTATTCTTCCTATCCACAAGCAAGGGATGTCTTTGCATTTTCTGAGATCCTCTTCAATTTCTTTTTTCAGGTTATTATAATTTTCCCTGTATAGATCTTTTACTTCTTTTGTGAGATTAATTCCTAAGTATTTCATTTTTTTGAATGCTAGTGTGAAGGGTGTGGCTTCTCTTATTTTTCTGTTAGTGATTTTGTTGTTAGTGTATAGGAATGCTATTGATTTTTGAGGATTGATTTTGTATCCAGCTACATTGCTGAATTTATTTGTTATATCTAGGAGTCTTTCAATGGAGTTTTTGGGGTCTTCTATGTAGAGTATCATGTTGTTTGCAAATAATAATAATTTAACTTCCTCTTTTCCTGTTTTTACCCCTTTTATTTCTCTCTTTTGTCTAATTGCTCTGGCTAGTATTTCCAGTACTATGTTGAGTAGGAGTGGTGATAAGGGACATCCTTGTCTTGTGCCTGATTTTAAGGTAAAGGCCTTCAGTTTTGGGCCATTTAATATGATGCTGGCTGTTGGTTTGTCATAGATGACTTTTATCATTTTGAGGTTAAGATCATCTATTCCAAATTTCTGTAAGGTTCTTATCATGTATGAGTGTTGGACCTTATCAAAAGCTTTTTCTGCATCTATAGAAATGATCATGTGATTCTTACTTTTGGCTCTATTGATATGGTGGATTACATTTATTGATTTATGTATGTTGTCATACCTGCATACCTGGGATGGAGCCTACTTGGTCATGGCGTATAATCTTCTTGATGATTTGCTGCTCCTGTTTGCCAATATTTTATTGAGGATTTTTGCATCCATTAGGGAGATTGGTCTGTAGTTCTCTTTTTTGGTTGGGTCTTTCTCAGGTTTTGGTACTAGAGTAATCTTTGCTTCCAGGAATGACTTAGGAAGAATTGCTTCCCTTTCAATTTCATTGAAGTGTTTGAGGAGTGTTGGCATTAAGTCTTCTTTGTATTTCTTGTAGAATTCTGCAGAACCCGTCTGGGCCTGGGTTCTTCTTTATAGGTAAGGACTTAATTACATTTTCAATTTCATTAATAGAAATTGAGTTATTAAGCAGTTTTACATCTTCTTGACTCAGCTTTGGTACTTCATATGTTTCTAGGAATCTGTCCATTTCTTCTGTGTTATCGAACCTATGAGAGTAGAGATTTTTGAAATAGGTGTTGATGATCATCTGTATTTCCACAGGGTCTTTAGTGATTTCACCTTTTTCATTCCTTATTGCATGAATTTGAGTTTTTTCTTCCCTTTTTTAATAAGGTTGGCTAGGGGCTTATCAATTTCATTTATTCTTTCAAAGAACCAACTCTTTGATTCATTGATTCTTTGGGGTATTTTCTTAGTCTCTATTGCATTAATTTCTGCTCTGATTTTTATAATTTCCTTCTTTCTTTTGGCTTTGGGCTTGACTTGCTCTTTTTTTTCTAGATGTTTGAGGTGTAGCATCAGGTTGTTTATTTGTATTCATTTTGTTTTCCTGATGTGGAACTCAGTACAATAAATTTTCCTCTGAGGACTGCTTTCATTGCATCCCACAAATTCCAGTATGTTGTATTTGTATTTTTGTTTGCTTGTCGGTATTGTTTAATTTCTTATTTAATTTCATCTGTGACCCACTGATTGCTCAAGAGTATATTATTCAATTTCCATATGTTTGTGGGTTTTTTGAAGTTTCCTTTATCATTAATTTCTAGTTTCATGGCACTATATCCAATAATGTGCATGAGATAATTTCAATTCTTTTGCATTTACTTGAGCATGTTCTGTGGGCTATTATATGGTCTATTTTAGAGAACATTCCATGTGCTGCTGAGAAGAATGTATGTTCTGATGTTGTTGAGTGGAACACTCTATACATCTACCAAGTACATTTATTCACAGGTGTGATTCTGTTCTGTTATTTCTTTGCTGATTTTCTGTCTAGTTGATCTGCTCCTTTGTGTAAATGGCATGTTAAGGTCTCCTGTTATAATCATGTTATTGATTTTTCATTTCCATTAACATTTGTTTTTTAAAGTTGGGTGCTCCTGAATTGGTGCATAGATATTTAATATTGTTATGTCTTCCTCTTGAAGTTTTCCCCTAATTAGTATTTAGTGACCTTCTTTATCTCTTTGGATCATTCTTGGTTTGAAGTTCGTATTGTCTGCAAACAGAATAGCTATCCAGCTTTTTGGGGGGGATCCTGTTGCATGAAGTATGGCTTTTCATCCTTTGACTTTCAATCTATGAGTTTCCTTTTGGGTTAGATGTTCTTGTAGACAGCATACGGTTGGATGTTGTTTCTTGATCCATTCTGCCAGTCTGTTTCTTTTAATTGGTGAATTGAGACCATTTACATTAATGGTTATAACTGTTATGTATTGGTTTATTGTTGACATGTTATCTTTATGCTGCTGCATCTTTATCTTTCCATTCTGTTTAATTGTCTGCCTTGCTTAGTGGTTTTTTCCTATGTGTATCTAGACTGGCTTTCAGTATTCTTTGCAGGATTGGTTTAGTGAACATGAAGTTCTTCAGCTGTTCTTTGTCATGGAAGTATTGTATTTTTCCATCCATTTTGAAGGACAGTTTTGTAGGGTACATCAGTCTAGGTTGGAAATCGTTTTCCTTTAGGATCTGAAATACTTCAGTCCATGCTTTTCTTGACTTCATTGTTTGTGCTGAGAAGTCTGCTGTGATTCTGATAGGTTTTCCTTTATAAGTGATCTGTCTTTTCTCTCTGATAGCTTTTAATGTTCTATTCTTATGTTGGATTTCTGGGATGGTGATTATTATATGTCTGGGTGTAGTTTTATTTTGGTTATGGCTATTTGGAGTTCTATATACTACACTAATCCAAATATCAGTTTCCATTCTCATGTTTGGGCAATTTTTAGCTATTATTTCTGTAAATAGCCTCTTGATATCATTTGTGTTGTCCCATTTTTTTATTTATCCATATCAGTCTTACGTTGTTTTTCTTTGCATCATTTTGCAGCTATTGAATTGTTATTTTCTGATTCCTTGTTATTTTTAAAAGATCTTTCCTTTCATGTTCATGAGCTGCAATCTTGTCTTTGAGGTCTGAAATTCTATTTTCACTTTCATTGAGGCAGTTTTGACAACTTTCAATGGAATATTTGATTTCCTGTATATCTCTTTCCTGTATAATCTGCCTAATGTATTCTGTTTGTTTCTTATGCTGTTTATCCTGAGATTCTATCTTTTTGTTTTGTTACTCTAATTTTTTAACTGTGTCATCCTATATGTGTTCAGCATCTCTTTCATTACTTTTATCATTTCTTCTTTTACCTGAGAGATTATTTCTTATTTGAATGCCTTTGAAGCTTCCTGGTGTTGCTTCTTTATTTCAGTTGCTATTATTTCAGGTATTTCAGGTATGTGGCATATATTTTCTCCTATGTACATGGCTCCTAGACTTTCTTGGGATGGGCTGGAGGTTTGAGATTATATTTTGGTCTTTTGCCTTATCATTTTCCTATATTTCCATGTTTCAAGTGTTGGTCCAAAGCTTCCCCTGGGCATGTTGGAAATTGCCTCCTATGCCCTCAGCTCCTGGGACTTAATGGAGGTCGCTGAGCATGGTCCAGTCAGGCCCACAGGACCTCCCATGCCACCTCTGGTGTTCCAGGAAGCTGGGTGTGGGTGATGGTCCAAAGCTCTCCCTGAGCAAGCACTGATGCACTGGAACTCACTTCACGAGCCCTCAGCTCCCCTGACTGAAGAAGGTCACTGGGCGTGTTGAGTTGGGTTGCAAAACCTAGTATAGTGTGGCTGGAAGCTGGGTGGGCACTTAACCACTAGGAGTGATGATCTTAAACTCTCCCCAGGCTCATGCTAGTGTGCTGGAACTCACCTCCAGCAGCCCAGTTCCCTGGATTGAAAGAATGTCGCTGGGCATGGCTCAGCCAGGCTAGAAAACTGCAGAGCCCAGTCTAGTGTGGTTGGAAGCTGGATAAGTCCCTAACCACTGAGAGAGATGATCTTAAACTCTCCCCAGGTTGGCACTGGTGTGCTGGACTCACCTTGGGCAGCCCCAGCTCCCCAGATTGAAAGAAGGTCACTGGGCTGGCCCAGCCAGGCCACAAAAGCTGTAGAGCCATCTAGTGTGGCTGGAAGCTGGGCGGGTCCTTAACCACTGGGAGAGATGATCTTCAACTCTCCCTGGGCTTGAGCTGGTGTGCTGGAACTCACCTCTCTCTGATTACTTTTAAGATACTGCGGTTTTCTTTGCCATCTGGCATTCCTATTGCCTTTTTTTTTATTAAGTTACAGGAGTTCTTTATATATTTTTAACACTAAACCTATGTCAGACATATACTTTGCAAGTATTTTCTGTCTTTTTTTCTACTTTCTCAAGAGTATTCTTTAATGTGTAGAAGTTTTAAATTTTGTTATATTCAAATTTATATATATTTTAAATTTTGTAGCTTGTATTTTTGGTTTCATAGTATATGTCTAACCAAGTGCGGTGATGCATGCCTGTAATCTCGGCACTTAGCAGGCTGAGGATGGAAGGTCACCAGGAGTTTGAGGCCACTCTCAGCTACATAACAAGTTCAAGGCCAGCTTGGACTACATAACACGACACTGTCTGATAAAAACAAAAACAAAAATCAATAAACATTTGCTAGCTCTTGGATCATGAAATTATCCTCCTGTGTTTTCTTTTAACAGCTTTATAGCTTTAGCTCTTACACTTAGGTCTTTGGTCTAGTTTGAGTTAATATTTAAATATGATTGTAAGTAAATATATAACTACAGTTTTGTATGGAGCTATACAGTTTTCTCATCTCATCTGTTGTAAAGATTGCCCTTTATCCACTGAGTACTCTTGGCTCTTTTATCTAAAGTAAATTAATCATATATGTGGAGATTTATTTGAATTCTGTATTCTTTTCCACTCATCCATATGTCTGCTCTTTGGCAGTACTAAAATATTTTGCTTGTTATAGCCATGAGGTTAGTTTTAAAATGAAGGAAATGTGAGTCCTCCAAATTCATTTTTATTCTTTTTAAGACTGTTTTGGTTATATGGGATCTCTTGAGATTCCACATGGCTATTATAATAAGTTATTCTATTTCTTCAAAACATGCTATTGGAATTTTGATTTGATTGCATTAATTTATAGGTTGCCTTGAATAGTATTGTAATCTTCAAAATAATAAGTCTTCCAGGCCATCAGTGATAGATCCCTCTTCTTGTTTATATCTTAATTAATGAGTGAATTAGTTAAACTTATTTCAACAATGCTTTGTAATTTTTAGTGTACTTTTTCACTTATTGGGTAATTCTTAGATTTTTATTCTTTTTTGATGTCCAAGTTTAATTTCCTTTTTTTGTTTTTCTTTACTCTTATATAGACAAAGCAAGTGATTTATATGTTGATTTTATATTCTGCTACTTTGTTGCATTCTTTGATGTTAAGATTTTATGAAATCTTCAGAATTTTCTATACATAAGACCTATCAAATGCAATAATGTAATTTCTTTCTAATTTGAATGTCTTTTATTCTTTTGCCTAATTGCTCTGGCTAGGACTTCCAATACTACACTGAATAACAGCAGTGAGTATGAGTTCCCTTATATTATTCCTGATCTTAGGGTGAGAGCTTCTATTGTTCACTACTAAGTATGACATTAGCTGTGAGTTGTTCATACATGACCTATATAATGTTCAGAAAGATTCATTTTCTTTCCAGTTTTTAAGTGGTTTTATCATAAGAGGGTGTTGAATTTGTCCAATCTTTTTCCTGCAACGGTGAAATGGTCACGTGGTTTCTTTCTTTCATCCTGTTAGTGTAGTTTACAATGACTGATTTTCTGTACGTTGAGTTATCTTTACATTTCAAGAATAAATACCACTTGGTCATAGTGTATTGCCTTTTTCATACACTCCTGAATTTGGCTAGCATTTGTCAAGGATTTTCTATCGGTATTCCTATGGGACATTCATCTGAAGATTTCTTTTTCTGTACTTTTTTTCTTTAGCTTTGTTTGGTATCTAGTTAACTCAGACTGACTAGAATGAAGACTAAGTTAGGGAGTGTTTCCCACCTCTTAAAATTTTTTTGAAGATTTTGAGATTTGGTACTAGCTCATATTTGAATGTTCTAATAGCATTGAATATAAAAACTATATAGTCCTAAATTTTATTTTACAATTTTTTTAACGACTGATTCAGCATCTGTAGTTTTATGCCTACTTAGATTTTCTAATGCTTTATGCATCAGCATTGATAGGTTATTCTTGGAATTTATTCATTTCCCTTAGATGATGAAATCTGTTGATAGACAATCATTATAATTATCTTTTATAATCCTTTCTATATAGGTAAGTCAGTAGTGATGTTCCATTTTTTGTCTGATTGCAGTAATCAGAGACATGTTTTTTTTTTTTCTTAGTCGTGCAAGGGATTTCAATTTGTTGATCTTTCTGAAGAATAATCTTTTTATTAAATGGTATTAGATATTGTTTTCCTATTTTCTACTTATCTCTGCTCTAATCTTTATTATTTCCTTTCTTCTAACAGCTTGGCTTTAGTTTTTCTTCTCTTTCTCTAATTCTTTGGGGGTATAAGTGAGATTATTGATTTGAGAGCTTTCTTCTTTTGCTGTAGTTTTAACTGCAATAGATTTCCTTGTCATCACCACTTCTGTGTTAATGCATAGGCTTTGTTACACTGTTTCTTTCTTTTTATCTAGATGTACAGTATTTTCTGATTTTGCCTGTGATTTTTTCCTTGCCTCATTGGTTTTTATAGACTGTGTTGCATAATTCTCACATATCTGAATAGTCTAGTTTCCTTTATATTATTGATTTTCACTTTCATTCCTTTGTGACTAGAAAAGATAGCACATTTGATTTCAATCTTTAAAAATTAAGTCAGACTTGTTTTATGGCTTAACATATGGTCTGTGCTGGAAAATCTCCCATGTGCACATGAGAAAGAAAGCCTATTCCATTGTTTCTAGGTTGAGTATTCTGATCATGTCCGCTGGATTTATTTGGTTTACGGTATTGCCCAAGGACTTTATTTCCTTATTAATCTCCCATCTGTTTCTCTATCCATTACTGAAGGTAATTATTTTAACAATTGTGGTTTTGACTTCTGGCTTTAGTACTTTTTCATAATGTGCTGATCTTGTTTCATGGGTGCAGTATACTTTCTTAGACTCCAAGAAACATCCAAAAACTTACGTGCATGTTCTGCATGTTTGTCACCCACTCGGGCCCACATGCTGCTGTTTTCTCATTGGGTTTCTTTCTGTGACTCTGGAGGCTCCGTGATGCATCTGCATCTGCTCATCATGGCCTAGGTGTGGTACAGGATGGTCCCTGCTCCCCTGGCTGTGGAGGTTGTGTTGACTCTTTAGAATGGGCCTCCAGGGAGGGGATAGGGATGGGGATGGGGATGGGTGGGTGCTCAGATGGGAGGCTGGGCACACGAGCCCCGCAGAACCGCACCTGTCTCTGGCCTGAGTTCTGGGAACCCCAGCTCCTGCTTGTCCTCTGCAGCCTAGAGCCCAGGCCTGCTACTCATCTCACGGCTGCATATGGGGACGTGGGGACAAAAAAAGACAACTCACCTGGATGCCTCTGCGGTGTCTCCATGACCTCTACTGTGTCTCTCTTTGCAGTCATCTCTGGACTGGAAGCACAGCTTGAAAATGGCCTATCTGCCACCCCCATCCAGTCGCCTGACTTGAATGGAAACCATGTGTCTTGTTCTCATTCTCTATTTCTAACACTTTAGAACAAACGTTTGCAAACTACTGTCTTTGCATCAAACTTAGCCTGCCCTTGTCTATGTAAGTAAAGCTTTATTGACATGTACTCGTGACTATTCATACCTGTGCTGTCTGGATGTTGTAATACCAGCTGAGTAGTGGTGGCATCAACTGCATGGCTTGTGCAGCCTAAAACATTTATTTGACTCTTTGCAGAGAAAGTTTGCTGACTGTCATGTTAGGAAGCCTTTAAATGTTAGATTTATATCTAAAATACTGTAATTGGCAAATCCATAGTGATGATTGCTTTTGTCAGGAAGATTCTCACACTATGAAGCACAGTCAGATCATGGTAAATCGAACTTCACTGCCATGCTTCGTGTGACAAACAGTAAAGCAGGGAGAAGACACATTCTTGCAGGAAGGCAGTGCTGTGGGCATGCTGGGGTCCTGGCTTTAGCAGTTTATGAAACTGACGAGAAATGGCACTGAGTCATGAAACAGCACACAGCGGTGTCTAAAGAAAAGCTGTTTGGTCTGACCCACTGCTGTCAGCACCGGAATGATTCCGAGGAGGAAGAGGCAGTCAGAGAGTTTGGTGACTCAGCAAAACTTGACCATGTGCTGAAAATGGTAGCCTTCTGTTCCCCTCCCAATGCATCCAATAGTCCAATAACTGTCTTTAAGTATGATGCACCAAGACTAACTGGTGTCATTTGTTTTCTTCACTTGAAAAGTACACTTCAAATGTGTTTGCTCAGTTAAAGAAATGAGAAAAACTTCTACTATTTCTAGATTGCTAAATAAACAACCACTCAGACTTAAATCCCACTTTTCTATTTTGTATGATATAAGAAGCTGGACTCCGCATGCTGGGCTTATAAGATGTAAAGGCCAGAAACTGTGCAGAGAAATACTGAGTACCCCAGGATTTTGGGGACCTGCTTCTGTGAGGAGCAGACAGGCTCTCAGGGGAGTCTATCGAAGCTCCTTGGTGACCAAAGGTTGGGTGGGAATCGGTTACATAACTAAGATGCTGAACTCACTTCTTTTTCTCTACTATAAAGGGTGTGAAAGGGCCATTTAATGTTCAGAGAGCAGCTTCTCTTGGAAAACATTCTTGAACATACCATGGAGCACTGTCAACTGTAATATAAAATGTCCTAGAGATCTTGCAATTTATGAGTTTAATGGCACACCTGAGGGTTACGAGGATTTTTCCATATACTTGTAATAGCCCAGTGACTGACTTAGCAGAAAGGAAGCAAGATGAATAATCCCGATCACTTTCTAATATTTTCCTGTCTTGCTGACTTCAGAGACCGAGGTGTGCAACATTTGTAGGATTTGTGTGTCCTTTGGGTCATGCTTTAGAATCAAGCTCAAAAGATGCACAAGAAAAATGGTTTTAAGATAGATATAAATACTTCATTATTTGAAAATGGGGTTATTTTGCAGATTCTAACCTCTTTATTGCTTGTCTGCTTTTTAATTCAATGCTTTGCTTCTGAAGGCACAAGGTTTTTCCCCCCTAAAGTTAAATTAAATTTATTGGTACATCTTATATACACATAATGATCATATTCATCTAGTAAGTTCGTGCCTGTACGTGGTTTTGATTCCTGTTTTTTTCTCAATTCCCTCTCCTCCCTTCAGCCTTTCTTCCCTCCCCTAGTTACAAAGATTTGTTTCCATTTTATCCTTTATTTCCTTTTCCCTTCTTTCCTCCCCCTGCCCAGTTTCTCTTTTCTTTTGAACAATTTCTTCCCCTTTTGCAGCAGGACATCAGTTTCTCTGCTGGTGTTGTGGGCTGAGGAGTGTGAACAGCTGATGTGGGGTGAAGCTCCAGACCTGCTTCTCAGTTTCTCCTTCCAACCCTCAGCCTGTGTGTTCCTTAGCTTTTAAGATCTGATGATGAGATCAACAATAGAATTATTTTTTTCAGGGCTTTCAATGGATGCAAAGCATTTGGCGTGTGATTAGCACTTGACAGTGTTAATTATTTAATATATTACTTGTAACTAAACTATATTGTCTCTATCACATAGACTCACCTGAATGAAAATGATTTAAGATTTATATAGTATACATGTATTACAAAACTAGTGGCCATTTCAAATAGGAATTTGGATGATGCTAACATTTTTCTTGAGGTATCTCTATGTGTATTTAAAATTTTTTCAATATATATAGATATATACCATATACACTATCTATCTATCTATATCTATCTATACATTTTTTTGCAAGATGAGGAAAGAATGGTGCTCTTTTATATTAAACAAAAGAGACCAGCAAGAGTATTTTATTTTATTTTTTTCTTTTGGTACTGGGAATCAAACTTATGACCATGCACTTGCCAGGCAAGTGCTTGTGCCACTGAACTAAATCCTCGGCCTGAGTATTTTATTTTTTCATTCAAAATTCAAGGTTCTCTGGGGTTAGTTTCAAGTTGTAAAATATTAGATAGCAAATGGTAGATAAATCTCACTGTATTAGCAGCTCATTTGTTGTTCAGATAAGTGGACTATTTTTCTAATCAACTTGCATACATTTCTTAGTGAAGACCAACTCTTTTTAAAAGTGCCTATTTCCCTTTGGATGAATGTAACCAATCACACAAATGCCATTTTAAAGGATTAGTTAACCCAGAGGAGGATAAACTTGGTTGCGTTTCCTGGGAAAGCAGCTAGGAAGTAACTGTTTTGAAAGGCCCGACAGGACCTGGAACTTCCTGACCTCTTTGGGGTCCCGTCGGGAAGGAGCAGAGACTCTGCCTCCTATGTGCCACCCTTTCTATAGCCTGATGACACCTGCCAGTCCCACCTTCTCCCATGAGTTGCTTCCTGAGCCTTGGCCCATGTTGCAGAAACACTTCTGAATGAAGACTAAGGAGACACAAATCGCTTCCTCAAACTGTGTTCCAGAAAAGCTTATTTTCCAAGTAAAAAGCCAGAATTGGTTACCTAAGAACAAGACAGTGTTTTCCGTTCCTCATGAACAGAAATTTGATAGATGTGAGAACCCAGCTAATGAACATATTGGCACCGACATTAGCCACCCACTTTTGGGTCAGGTGACTGCTGTCACAGCAGTTTCTCTCGAGGACCTTGGAGCTGTAATGTCCAGCAGTCCTCACACCGTGGTGAGGTGGACAGGCACATCACGGCTGAGAACCTTACCAACTTTTGGAATAACTACAACAGGAAGAAGAGCTTCCCTTAAAGCAAGCCCAGCGATGTGTGAGTGCCCAGGCTGAGACAGCTCTACAACCTCGGGGATCCAAGCCTGCTTCACACACTTGACCACAGCCACTGTCTCCGGCAGCAACGCTGGGGTCAAACCATCCTCACCAGGACCAGAGCTTGGTGTATAGCTTTCTGAGGTCGGGGATTTCTTCTTCTGTTTTATTTTCCCTGGAAATAAAATTGTGTCTGATGTCTGTATTTAAGACTTTTGGGCTTTACTTTATTACATTTTCTACTTTCTTTAAAAGCTTAAAACACGTAACTGTGCAATTCCAGTCTTGCAAAAGCAATCTGAAATTGTTAAAGATTTTTTTTAATCAGAACACCTGGGTGTCTTTCATTATGAAATAATTTTCCATAAATTTAAGCCAACTGTACAGCATGTGTGTGCACATGTGTATATGTGTGTGTGTGTGTCTTTATATACTGCCTGACAACCATGTGTTTTTCCCCAGGATAGAAAGAATTTTTAACTCTAGGTGATAAATCTCAAAATTTCAAGATCTAAACTGGAGATGCCACCTCTGACTTACCAGTTGTGTCTGGCTTATGCTTCTACTAAACACAAAGCACATATTTTCTAACCATAATTGAAACCGTTTTAAAATGGTATCTTTGTAGAAATGAATCTACATGAAACTTCTGCAAGCCATTTGTCCAGACAGCCGGAAAAAATCTTCAACCTTCTAGGTATTGGGTTTTTCTTTGTTTCTTCCTTCTTCACAAGGATCAGTTATAGATTAATGACACAAAAAAAGTAGGACAGTACTGTTTAAGAAAGAGTGAGATACCAGAGGGAGATCCAGGAGCCAGTCCATCTCAGGTAACCCTCAGAGGATGAAGAACCTAGAGAGAAGTTCGGTATCACTGTCCATCTTGAGAGGAGCCCAGAACACAGGCTGTAGGTGGGGCTGACACCTAAGGAACACCTGGAGCCCACTGTGTGACTCAGGAAGAGTGACGGCCCCTCCCACGTTCTTGCCTAGAGGCCCCAGAACTCAACACTTGCTAATCCCTGAACCCCGGTGGGTGGGTGACTGTCCTGAACACCCAGGTGTGGAAGGGAGAGGCACAGGGAAGGGAAAGCCAGCTGTGAGTTTAAATTTGCCCAATGCCACATGTTCCTGAACAATTTCTGGGCCATTTCCAAGCAGGTCTGTGCAGATCTTCATCTCTGGGGCCGTCTGTCTGCTTGGCACTGGGGAGCAGCTGCTGCAGCTGCTGCTGCTCTGTGGCTATGCTGGCTGTTGTGAGGAACTTGTGTCTGGGGCGTCAGGCCATGATGGAAAACACTGTCCTCCTCATTCTTCCTTCTGAACTTGGCTGCTTGCTTGCTGCATTTGTCAAACCCCAGATAAATTTATTTTCAAAATCTAAGGTGAGGCCAGTGGCAGATACGAACTCAGACAGGGCACAAGGCCAGATGTGAGGTCCTGGAGTCACAAAGCTGACCAGGCCCACTTTCTGTCCAACCTAAGGCTCACTCATCAACAAACTGCTGATTTCAAGGTGCATTTTCTTAACTGTGTAATATGATACAAAAGAAAATCCGAAGTAAGAGAAATACACTGAGTTTCAGAGCAAGATCACCTTTATTCCATACAGTTGAGACTACTATTTAGCTCTATAATCCCAACACTCAAGTAATTCTCAACACTCCGTTAATCTCAAGAGTTCGTACAAAGGGTATACCTCCCTCTCCATCACCAATGAGCCGAAAGGCAGCAAGCCCACCCTCATGTCCCCCCTCCTGGACGGAGCCAGGCTCTCCCTGTGAGGGGGAGGCAGCTGGCTGGAGTCACACTTTTCTTTCCCATGCAAACCGCATACCAATAATATCACCCCTGTCATTCCAGGCTTGTCTTTAGGTCAGAGCAGGAATTGGGAGAGCTGTGTGTAGACATTCAAGGACAGGAGGGGCTTGTAGTTTATACAATATGGGGCCTCAGGGCCACCAGTGCCCCTTAGGGAGGACTGGGGCTGCAGGTGACTCAAGGACAAGTATTTAAGGTCATGGAGTTGGTTGTGATCTGGGACGCAGCCTGATAGGGAAAATCCTAGGATTCTCTCTGGTTTTAAGAACGACTATCTCCCCTCTTTCTCTTGGTGTAAATCTTGGACCTACACTGGCCTGTCCAGCAGCCATGAGCCATGCAAGACTGTGGAAAGTTTGGCCTGGGGCTGCCTGCATGTGACAAAACCCACTCAGAATTCCAGAGACCTAACAGGAGCAAGATGTGATGCTGCACCTTGCACTAATAATGTTTGAAGTCGCTTCTATAAATGAAAACAGTTTACATGAATTAGGTTGGCTAAAACGTATTAAAAATATTAGTTTCACTTGTTTCTAAAAGCATTTTGAGTGTGCGTAAAATTGTGATTTACATATATAGCTCCCTTTATATTTTTACGAGACAGAACTGATGTAGAGTCTCCAATAGAAGGCAAAATGAACTGCAATGACCTAAATCAGTAATTTATATTTCCTAGAGTGTGGGGAAATTTAAGGGTGCCCATGAAGAAGTACAAACTTTAATTGGTGCCCAAAGCCCTGTCAACTGAAGGCTAACTCGAGTCAGTTTCTTTAGCACTGTCCCTCATACCTAGTGAAATTTTTAGGTGTTTCAGGTGACTTCATGAACTCTGAGTGCATATTTCACTTGTTCATTATTTTGCCAATATTTGTCAAGTGTCTCTGTGCTCCTGTGTGCTGGAGGCAGGATTGCAACCCTGAATCATGAGAGACGGGCTATGAAAATGGGCTCGCTGACAAGTAAGATGTTGGCCCTATGCTCTTAATGCATGCGATGCAAAGTTGTTCTCCTTGACTTTGCAGCTGTTCTGCACATCGTCTCTGCACGCTGCTGGGTGTGTCTATCCGGAAGTCTTCTCTTGGTCCTGAAGTGTGAGCACTGGACTGGAAACAGCTGGGTCTTCCTGGAGGAACCCAGAGCCTCTACCTGCTCAGACATTGCTGGGTGCAACCTCACCCTCCCTCCTCCTTTAACCAACCTACAAAGTGAGTGGAGACTGTGAATGCCTCCCACACCCTCTTCCTGGGCTAGGAAACCCTTACATTGAATCAGTGGTTGGTTTTCAACCCCTACGACCCACGGTAAGAAATAATGTTGACACTGGTCCAGCACATAGAAGCATAACTCAGGCAAAGTACCTCAAAGGATCTTTGCCTTAACTGAGGGTGGTGCTCAGGTCAGTTGGATTTTCTGGTTTCTTCCATATTATGCAAACTCGTTTTGTTGTGATCATACCCTCATCTCATAGTGCCTCAATGGTTTGTAATGGGCTGCTTGCCAGAGACTAGAAAATGTGATCCTTTTAGCTGTGAGGAGTTAAATCAGACTCAAGAATCAGAGACTGTGAACAGTGTGAGCTGAGAGATGATTCACTTACCTTCCGCTGGCTTTGCCTTTTCTATAGATGCATCTCTTAGAAATCATCTCACCAACACAACCAGGGCCAAAGATTTGGCCCCAGGTTTCTCTACGGGGAAAACCACATTTTCTAGATCGAGATGTACATGACATCCACTTCCACTTATTCTGGGTGACAAAAGGTGAGAGCTCTGAAGGATGGAGCCTGAGCTTTGTATGCCTACTGGCTTCTCCACCTTCCTCCCTTTACCCCTGGCCTTCGCCTCCATCTGGCCAGCTTTTCTTTTGAGTGAAGAAGTCAGGACAAAGCTTTGCGGTCACGGCTGGGTAGTCAGCACTAGAGGCACCAATCACACCACAGGTGCTGGCCCTGAGCTGGCCCTGAGCTTCTCCTTCCTCCTGGGAGCAGGGCAGGTGCAGGTGGACCCCAGTTGGCAACGGAGGGATGCCCACCCTTTATCCTTGCAGCGTGCTGCTTTCTAAGGATATCTGAGGTCTCGTTGGCCCTCAGGCCATAGGGCGAGGACAGATTGCCTTCTTGAGCAAGACTGACAGCCACAGAGCCACGAGGCAGCCTCTGCCCTGCCTCTGGGTTTGTGCTGGTGGCTGATGCTGAATTTACTGGCTGCCTCCTCGGCCTGCTCTCACTGTCTGCCTCCTGGAGAAATCTGTTAGCTGTCTGGACCACACACATGAGCAGGGCACTTGTGCGGGCTCCACTGCCCCCGACTGTCCTTTAACAGCCCTCCAAGGAAATGGGGTCGTGGGTTCACGGCTGGCAGGAAGGGCCTGCCGGTGGCCTGAGCGATCCCACACACTTGCCATGCCATTCCTAATTCATAAAGAAGCCCCAGTGCTGTTGGAGCCCAATGACTTTTCCATGTGTTCCGTGTTTTTAGTTCCGAGCACTGTCCTCAGCACCTCTCCAGCATGTGCTAAGAGTGACCCAGCGGTCCCATATTAAGATAATTATTTTAACTGCTGTTTTGAAACTCCACAGTGGTATACCAAGAAACTTCCTACCAGCACTCTGCGCACTTGATTAAGCAGAAATAGATCCCTAGTCAATCAAATGTATCTAATAAGGTGTAAATGCACAATTTCAGCAGCAGCAGAAGCAGGCACGCCTGGTGAGATGGGAAACTCATCTGGAGTGTTTGATTCCCGGCATAAATGAACTGGCCATCCGTGAGCTCACGGGATGCTACAGTGACCCACTGTCACAATGTGGGTGTGGCATGGGTGAGCCTGACTACCTGGAATTTATCTTCCCAGACTCAAGCATAAATTAACCTCCATAAATCTCCTGGCTTGTTGCTTTACTAACGTAGATGTCCTGCCAAAGTATTACATTCTTGAAAGAGCCGTGTCAGTAGATTAAATGGTTTCTGTCCTTGGGAATGTAGAAACCTTTATTTGTTTTGTTAAGAGACTTTTAAATATCCATAGGTTATGCAGCAAACAGATGTTCTGGGGGACATGCTCCTGACCCATCCAACTGCCCTGGGCTTGAGCGAAGGTCCCGCCCCTGCAGCTTATGCGAAGCTGGGCTCCCTGGTCAGCACCTGACCAAACTATGGGGCTGCTGACGCTGGTTTTGATGGCTCTGTGGTGTGACTTTTAATGGCAGGGCTGAGGAAACTAAGATAAATTAAAGCCTAATTGGGTCCGTTAACAGCTTTAGCAGCCTGTGCATATGGGTCCCAGGAGGACCCTTGAAAAGATGTTACAGTTTAGCTCTTGTTGCAGGGCTCAGCACGGAACAGGGCCAGCAGTTGTGTCTCTCGCTCATTCCCTTGTACATCTGCCCTTCAGCCCTGGACAGCCCAGTGCAGCATGGGGGGCCAATGCTGCAGATACCCTGGCATGAAAGCCATAGGGCAATTAAGGGGAGGGACCCCTTAAAGTCACGGAGGTGCCATTCGGACAGTAAGGTTATAGTTGCCATCGCGATTAATGTCCCTCCCTTGCTTCTTTGCTGTCTTTGGCCTGTCACTTGTACACTCAGTTTGTTTGGTGATCTGGAGTCTCCTGCTCATGAGCCAAACCATGAAAACAAAATGGGTGCACCCCGTGCTTGTGGGTGCAGCTTAGTGGCAGTGTTTTCCCAATTAGATTTTCTGTGGATTCTGTAGATTTTCTGTGGCTGTTGGTAAAGACTCCTTGGGCTTGGTAGATAAAGAGCCTCTACCTTTTCCATCTGCTCATTAACAGCTCCTCTTCTTACTTATGCACAGCTTATGTGACCTAGAGGAGTGAAGTGACTTCCTGTGGGACTGGCATCCTCGGGGGGCCCTGGGCACAGCACAGCAATACTGAGGAGCTCCTGTAAAGGCTGTGACAGTCCTGTCACACAGCAGATAGCAAAAGCAAATGCAGGCAACCAAATGGGAATAGCTGGAGGCACCCAATGTGTCCGCAGCCACCTCTGTTACCAAGTTCCTGGGGAGAGTGGACCCTGGGCATGCAGCTGAGGAGCTATGTAGGCTTCCCAGACTGTGGCAGCTTTGATTTGTAGGGTCAGCTACACAGTTGGCTCAAGAGGTGAGAAAACACGAGATGCAGCTGAGGAAAGTAGTATTTTTGTTTCCATTCGGAGTGTTTAACTGATCTGTACTGCATTCTACTGCACTGGGCATGAACTGGGCATGGCTGGAAAGGCTCCTTGCCTCCCCCGTCTGTGATTCCCATGCTGGCAGCTGCACTTGCAGTTGAGAGAGCCCAGCTGGAAGTGGAAGCGAGGTGAGACACCATGAGCAACCATTCCCATTTCATGAGCACTGCCTTACATGGGAGCCCCTGGGTCAGCAGCGAGAAGCCCCGTGGAGCACCGGGTCCACCTCCCCACAGGTGTTCATCTTGCGTGTGGGTGGAGGGGAGCCCTGGCTTTCCTGAGCTTGGCCTGGCCCTCCTCGCATGGATGGGTGTCCTTGGGGAAGAAGGTGCTGAGGTGGGTGGGGCCAGCTCCACCACTCTAGCTGTCTGCATGTGCAGACAGGACAGAGCGCATAGCTTGGTAATGGACAGGCTTGGAGGCCTCAGTCTGTGCTGCTCCAAGCATGCAGCAGTTTCCTGGCCCAGCTGTGTTTATTACCGAGGGCCTCTCAGTCCAAGAAGAGAGGACTCAGACAGCACCCCTGGAGATGCAGCGACCTAGCTTATGGTTTATGAGCTAGGACTCTCAGGCCTGGGATACTTTTCTCTCCTCAGACTCCCCCACCCCTCCTTGTGCTGGACACCCCCATCCTCTGTCCCAAGCAGTTGCCAGGGTCTGAGATGCCATCATTGGAGAGCAGCTGAGCCCATGGTATGTGTGTGTGTCCACACTGGTGTGTGGCACATTGACACATGTATGTTTATGTGATATATGTGTATGTAGCATGTGTGTGGTATATGATGTGTGTGGTATATGCTGTGTGTGGTATATGATGTGTGTGATATGCGTGTCATATGTGTATGTCTACATGGTATTCTGTGTATTTGTAGTGTGTATGTGCAAGTGTGTGGTGTGTGAATGTGGCAGGTCTGTGGCATGTGGTGTGTATGTGTCTGTGTGTGTATTGAATTCCTATATGTATGTATAGAAGCAGTCGGAACACCATGCCCACTCTTGTACCCTTCGAGGGTCTTGCCACTCATTCACAGTGGGGGTCATGGGTCACCTCTCCCTGGCTTCAGCACACAGGTCCCTCACCTGCTATGAATTCTCACCTTGAAACAGTAACTTGTGTTTGCCTTGGTACCAAGAAAACTCAGGCAGAGCGACTTTGCCAAGCGCTTCCCTGAGCATGCCCCTCCCAGCATCCTAGCCCCTCAGCCAACTTCTCCTGAGCCCTTAGGGCTGCTCTGTGGAGGGGTGTGGCCCTTGGCATGAGTGTCAGCTATTGACTCTGGCTTTGGGCACAGTGTCTGGCCCTTCTGCCTGGCTGACCAGGTGACTCAGCCTTGTGGGGAGTTGTTTAGAACAAACCTTCTGGGGCCAAAAAGACCACTTTGAATGTTTTCCAGAGCAGACAAGACCCAGAGTTTGGGTGACGCTGAGAGGGAAAGTGCTGTCTAGTTGGGCAGTGGAAAATAGTGCATGAATCACACCCACTGATTTCTGCTTCCTTCCCTTGGGAGCTAGGGTGACATCTCCTGTGGACAGCTTCTTTTCTATTGTCTGGGAGGGAGCAGCTAATTTCACCTGCCACAACAGGGAAGTTGGCTCAGTGGGTGTCCTGTTTCCATTCCTGAGTCACAGCCTTGGCCTCCTCCCTCTCTCCTTCCTTGCCTCAATCCCTTCTGCCCTGGTCTACTCTCTTCCTGTAGCTGGAAATGCCTTTCTGAAATCAGCTGTGGTCATAGGGTCAGCTCTTCCTCAGGTTCTGCCCCTCACTGGCCCCCTTCATTTTGGGATCTGCCTGAGCTCATTATCATGGATTACCAGGCTCCTGCAGCCAGCTGTCCTCATCCTACTTCATCCTATCATGCTCTCTGATGTCCCCTAAGCATCCCTTTCCCTACAGATCTGTCTGGAGCTGCCTGTAGTCCCTCTGCTGCTGAATCTGGCCTGCCTGGTTTGCTTTGTGGATCCTTTTCTTTGTCTCCAGTGCATGAGGGACATCACAGGAATGGTGTGTGTCCTGCCTCCTCACCTGCTCTGGGCCAGGAGCTTTTCTCTGGCCCAGTGTCTGTGGGTGAAGGCCTTTGGAGACCTATGGGTCTCCAACTGCACCAGGTATCAGGGTGAATTGTCCCTGGTGGGCACTGTCCCTCAGCCAGGTCCCAGAGGAATAGAAACAAACTGACAAAGTCTCTGCCTAATGCTGACCCGAAATAAGAGCAGGCCAGGCACCCATTGCCCCTAGTGTAAGAGTCCTGCATTTCCAGGCTGGTTCGGGGTTGGCTTTGCAGACCTTTTGCTCAGCTGTATGGTTTTCACAGTATGGAAACCTGTTTGAGTTTGAGTTCTGTCACTTGCACCCTGAGAGTCCTAACTAACACAGATGTGAGGGGCTGCAGATTTTCATGGGGACCCCGTTTACCAATTGAAAGTCTCTGAAAGGTGGTGGGAGGAGCTCCTCTTCTGACCCCACAAGTGTGGCCTGCAGAGTGGCCCTCAGTGGAACAATATGCAAGGAGTGCCCCTCCTAAGCCAGCAATGAGGGTGCAGGACATGACTGGCCCTCCATGAGGTGAAGTGGGACTTGGCACTTGGCACATGGGCACCATGGTTCAGCAATGACACTTGGGCACACACTGCCCAGGCCCTTTGGAGGGCAGCTGTTGAGTGGGTTGGAGCAGAGAACAGTGAACCAAGCCTCATGGCCCAGTGCCCACACCCAAGAGGTTTTACCAGGGAGCATCACAGTCCCCACACGTGCGGCTTCTATGTTTATGTCTCATGGTCTCTATGGGCCTCTGGCCAGCACTGAGGCCAGCACAAGGCCCATGCTGTTTCCAGAGAGGGCTTGGACCCATTTCTCAGTTGCCTCCCAGAGCTTGCTTGGGATTTCACTCATTCCCCATGAAGCAAACTCTTCCACAGTTCCAGCAAGGAGCCACGGAAGAAACCCCAGTCTTCAGGCAGCCAGAAGTCCTTGCAGCAAGGCAGAAAGCTGAGATATTGCAACTTTACTAAGGATGCAACTGGTGCCATCACCTAGAACGACCCATGACTCAACAGCGCAAACAGCATTAGCCAGGAGATGCTGAAACTCTAAACAAATGATAGCAACAAACATAACTCTTAAAGCAGAATTTTATACCCAGCAAGAGTATCCTGCACAAATGGAGATGAAACAAAGACATCGCATATTAAAGACAATGAAAGAGCCACTCACCAGCAGACCTACCAAAGAGGATGTCTTCAGGCTGAAGGAGAACCAGCCAGATGGGTGCTCGCAGTGCCAGAAGATGAAGAGCTGCAGAAGTAGAAAGCTATGGGCAAGCATGAGTGCTGCTCCCTTAATTTACTAGAACACATTATCATTAAGGCAGGGCTGGAAAGGATAGTTCTGGGTCAGCTGCATGGCTTGCCTGTCTGGATTAAGTATCACCACCATCCTTTTCTGTGAGGCTCATGGCTGCTTCTGTTAATGTTGTATTGCAGAACCTAAAAGCAAAAATATATTGAGGGTTTATGATGTGTGGGTACATATTATACAATAAGTACAACAGTGGTATGGAACCACATGGTGCACGGTCCTAACACCTCATACAAAGTAGTAAGTAGGACATTCACGCTTGACAATGAGGACTTAAAGATATGCATGGTAGTATCTAGAGTAACGGCCAAATAATCATGCCAACAAGTAAAACTGTGGAACAAGTAACCTAGAAATAGATTCTGATACTAAAGACAGGAAACAGAGGCAACCAAGGTGTCCACCAAATGATGAATGCATAAAGGAAATGTGGTATCAGAATGGACTGGAATGGAAAAGAACTGAACAGAGTGGAATGGAATACTATGAAGTTATGGAAACCATGAAATACTGTCACTTATGATCACATGGGCGAACTGGAGATCACTATGTTTAGGAAAATAAGCCAGATGCAGAAAGACAAGGACAGAAAGATCTGGCTTCTGTGGGGAGTGTACAGCAGTTGATTTCATGGAGGTTGAGTGTCGTGTGGTGGCTACTAGAGGGAGAGAGGGAAGGGTAGGGAGATTGCTTCATGGGTACAAAGTTATGAGTAGGTGGGAGGGGGAAGCTCTGGGTGCCACCGTGCAACAGGGGGTTGCCGAGGACAGTAGTGTATTGTGCTAGAAGATGAATATGTCTAATCTGATGCAAACATCTTGTAACATACACACATATGGGGACACGACACCCTAGTAATGTGTGCGGGGTTCAGGTTTCTATCTATGTGTTAAAAATGAAGAAAAATAGGAACCTCAAAGGATGTTTTCTTAAACCACTGGGTGCAAGGCCAATCTTGACCCCAAGTCTGCCTGAGTGGGATCCAGCTTTCCTGCAGCCCTAAATGACTAGATATAAAAGGGAAAACATGTCTCATTGTGGTAAAAACATTTTAGTAGTAAGCTTACACTCAGACATGCATGGCAGTGCACACACCTGTAATCCCAAAACCCTGAAAGGCCAAGGCAGGCAGCCTGGGAAAATGAACAATACCCCATTCCAGAGCTAAAAGAAAAAATATAAAAGGCTGCAGATGCAGCTGAGGGGCAGAGCTACCTAGTATTCAACACCCAGGAATGCGGAAAGAGTGAGGGAAGAAAGGAAGGTTAGCTGACACTTGCTCCTGGGGAACCAGTCCCTCTGTGTGTTCTTGACATTTGCCAAGTCTGATAAAGACGTCCAGGGCCTGCTGGGGTAATTTACTGTCTTCACGTTTGTTTTGGGTTCAGGCCTCCAATGACCCGTGAAAAGTTGTGACTCCCCTGGGAGAAGAGGATAATAGTGTGCAGACCCTCTTGGATGTTTGACTTATTTTTCAGACATGCTTTAGTTATTTGTTATTATCTAACTCCCAAGATTCTTTCTAAAGGATGCATCTTAATTTTCATCACATTGGAAGTTTTTCTTCCTCTTCTTATAAGAATATGCTAGAGCAAGTTCTGTTAACAATGACTTTGTTCTATTTTTGTTCTGGTCAATTAAACAATTTTTCAAATATCTTGTAAATGCAAAAGTAGATGACTGACGTAATTGTACCATTCTCTTTCATACAGATTCTTACAAGGTGCCCATAAAATTATCAGTAGAATGTGCCTGGGTGTGGAAGGAGAAACCTGCCTGTGCTGTGAGATTTCTCAGGGACAGAGTCAGAGGAAGGAACCATGAACATTTTCCAGGTTTACCTCTGCTGACAGCAGATGACACTTAGGTGACAGCCCAAATACTAATTCCACTGGGCAGACTTCCCTTTGGTCCCTAAATGCCGAAGTTCAATGTCTTCTCCATTAGAGATTGATTTTTAATAAGGGCTAGTGTATGAAATCTCTCATTATTGTTTTTCATATCAGCTGGCCGTAGAATTCCTCCAGAAGCTGCATCTGTCAGGCTTGGTGAGACACCTGAGCACAGTAACTGAAGAGTTACAGCTCCTGGGTGCCCAGCCAGTGCTTATCTTGTTTTTACACAATTCACCTGACACCATTCTATCCATGAAATTAATATGCTTTATAGGTAAAATTTGCAACTTCCTGCATCCCTGGACTTGATATGATTTCCCAAAACATGATGTGGCATTGCACAATTTTCCATTCTGTTTCTCAACAAAGGGCGATGCTCCACGTGGCCGAGATGAGGAGTGGAGTTAAAGGACAGAGGCTCTGAGGGTGAGTCAGGTTCCATAGCCGGCTCGGACCTGGTCACTGCACAGTCATTTGTACCTGTGATTCCAGCCACGGAGGAAGCTGATGCAGATCCTAGGGAGGGGGAAGGGCAGATTCCTCTACAAACCTCAGCCTGCAACTCCCTTGCATGTCCCTTGTGCCACAGAACCCAGTTTGGCTCAGCGCAGGGACCCAGTGGCTGTGACCTCTGGGAGACAGGGTGTCTCTGGACGACTTGGCAGGAAGGACTATGGGGCTCCAATCGGGCAGAGATCTGGAAAAGTTCAACCTCATTTCTCAAACCAAGCCAGACACAGGCCTGCTTGGTGTGCAGCAGGGCACACGCAGCTCTGCTTTCCTTTCTTTCTTTGAAAGGTTCTCAAAAAGCCCGAAGTGTCCCGTGGACTTCTGGTGCTGCTGCCTCCCTGGGCTCAGCAGCCTCATGCTCTGCTGGGCTCCCCTGCACTTCAGGAGTGCAGTGTGAGCCTAGCAAGTACACAGTCGCCTTGCAGGAACTGCTGACTTGAGCCTCTCACACATTTATGAGTTAGGTGTGACGCCTGGGGATGAGAATACACTGTGTAGTGACCTGAGCAGAGTAACCAATACCCTTATCTCCTCAAACATGTACAGTGTCTTTGGAGTGCAAACATCCCACATCCTCCCTTGTAGCTATGTTGAGATACACAGTGTCTTGTTAACCCTTTAGTGCAATAAAGCACCAGAATTTATTTTTTCTAATTGTAACTTTGTGTTCATTGACTGGCCTGTGGTCCTCACCTGTCTATTCGCTGCTTCTGTGAGAGTAACTCTTTTAGATTCCATATATGAGTGAGATCATGCATATTTGGCTTTCTGGGTCTGGTTTATTTCACTCAGAATAATCTTAGCCAAGTTCATCATAATTGCCAGAAATTATAGGATTTTGTTTTTTGTTATGGCTGAGAAATATTCCATAGTGTATACATTCACTACATTTTATGTATCTATTTACCAGTGGACACCGAGGTGCATTCCATATCTTGACAGTAACACGGTGGTGCTCATGTCTCTGACATGCTGATTTTATTTCCTTTGAATACATACCCAGCAGCTGGATGAGTGGATCACATGATGGTCCCAATTTGAGGTTTTTGAGGAACCACCATCCTGATACACACAGTGCCTGTATGAAGTGATATTGCTACCAACAGCATGCAGGGCTCTTTATCTGCACCTCCTTAACTGTGCCTGTTGTCTGCTTTCTTTATTTTTTTTTTTTTTTAACAACCATTGTAACTGGAGTGGTGTGACAGCTCGTTGTAATTTGAATTTGCATTTCTCTGATGACTGCTCATATTGAGGGCTTTTATGCCCCTCTGGCTTTGGTCCATGTGTTGAGAAGTGTCCCTTACACTTGGGTTATTTGCTTCCTTGCCCCTGAATAGTTTTGGTTCCTTCTGTTCAGGATAGTAACCTCTTGTCAGATGTGAATACCTTCCCTGCCATTCAGTCCTTCACTTCCGCTCCTCTCTGAGGACTGCCAGCCCCTTTCCAGCACTGTACTTACCTTGCTACTGTGAGAGTGAGGCCCTGGCTTGCACAGCATCTCGTACCCCTCAGCTCTGCTCTGCAGCCACAGTGCCATGTGGGGTGTAGAGGGGCTCTGGGTGGGTTCCTGTGCATATGGGTATTGCAGACTCACCTTAGGGGCAGCCAAGGAGCCATGTGGAGGTGTGGCCATGAAGGCAGCGCTCTGTGGACACCTCGGCCAGGTAGAGGCCAACAGTGGTACCAGCACCCAAGCATCGGAGCAGTGATGAAGAGGAAGCTAGGAAGAGCAGAGTGGCTTTGAAAGGCTTGGCCTACCACAAACACTGCTGTTCTAGCTTTCGCAGGCCCTTTTAAGGGGAAGCAACAAGATAAATCAACAGATAACAAAACCACATGAGAAGAAGCTGGCAAGCTGGTCTTTCAAATTGCTCCAGTGAACCACGGTGCTGCCAGGCAGAGAGAAGATGCATAAGGCTACCAGCAAACATCGATTTGCCAGACAAGATCACAGTTAACCTGAGGCTGCTGAGCCAATGGTGTGCAGCGGATTAATGAGGCACTGACCTTTGCTTCTCCTTTATCTCAGCTGCCCCCACAAGGAAATCGCACACTGTCCACCGCTGAACCTGCTGTTGGAATCTGTCCTCAGCCTTGTGCTAAACAGATGCATGCTCATCCATCCTCTAAGATAAATGACAAAATTACACTTGGGGAGAAATGCAGTCTCCAGGCAAATGCCACGTGAGTGATGGCCATTCTGCTGTGCCTTTGATGCGAGCACAATTACACATCCACTACACAAGAACCAAGGGCCTCTTCTTATTCTTTCTCATGTAAGTCACGAGATGCCCTGGATGCTTTTCTGTGAAGCATCCAGATGCTTCCTGGATTGTATTTCTTGGAAATAAAAGGACCTATGAAATCTTCCCAAATACGCTGCGGTATCAACATTGAAGGGATAAAAATTTGTACTTCTTTGTAACCACTTATTACAGCCGTAGAATGTAGTCACACTGAACCGTGGAAGCTGCTGCATTCTTAGGATGTGTGTAAATATTATTTTTTGACATCTGTGTAATGACAGCTACAAGGGAAAGTAGTCTCTTGGCTGAAAAATGTGTGCGCACTGCTTCTAAAATACGTGCCATTTATAATTAATCTGCATCTTTGGCTCATGTCAGGATATGGACAGAGCAGTTACAGCACCGCATCTGTGGTGAGCTAAGAGTCCTGGTGATGATTCTAACATGCTGGCCTCCAAGGAGGCCCGCCACTTCGTCTCGCCTCCACCTGCAGAGGGCGCTGGCTTTTACACCAGCTGAGTCCTAGGGCTGAGGGTGACCCCACTGAAGGGGTCATTTTGTGAATGAGGTAAAGATCACAGACTGACTTCTGTCATGAACATGTCAGCAGCACATGGAGCCAGAGTCCTTGTCATTGCACACTCTATGCCCCCTCCCTGTCTGTGGGAGTTGTCCTTGCTCATGACAACAAGCCCGTGAGCCTGGGAAGTGGAGTGTCAGGAGCTCTATGCTCGTGGAAGAGCAAGGTCTTTGGCCTGTTCTGGCGGGAGATCAGTGGTGGTCACCACAGCTCAGCAGCCAGGCTGCGTGCAGTGTGTTCTCCTGTGCAGCTGTCACAGTCAGTCAGCTCACACTGATCTGAGTGCAGACAAACACTGGACAAGGGCAGCCAGGTGCAGCTTCCTTTGGGATTTCTCCCCCTGGATTGTCCAGGTGCCGCTTTATCGGTGTGGCTAGGATGGCTTTTTCTCTCACTTACCTGCAGCGGGAGGAGGGGAAGGAGGGTCCATGTGATTCAATAATTAATAATGGAATGAAGCACCATTCAGGCATTTCCTAGCAATAGAAAGAGCCATTGGAGTCACATATGAGTGACCTTCGTACTCGTCAGGAATTTCAGGAAGAGGTCATTATGCACCCGAAGACACCACGCCCTGCGCACTCCCAGGGCAAGATCCCACTTACCAAGCCAAGTGGGACTGAGGGTTCTAGCAGCGCAGTGACGATGCGGAAGGAACGCGCCATTGGGAAGCCATGTCTGGAAGGTTGTTTTGGATTCCAGTGGCTCAAAACATGCCTTGGAGTGGAGTTAGTGTTTGGTAACAATGTTTCTCACAGCTACAGCACAATTCTACCCAGCCCTGTGCTTGCCATGGTTACACCGTCATGCACATGCATTTTGATTTAAGGTTCTATCAGTCATCCCACTGATTGTTGAGAATCTACCAATCCAATACTTTTCAGAGTGATGGATGACGTTTTGAGAATCTCCAGCCTCTCATGAGTTAGCTTGCAGACTTAGTGTGTGAAACTAGTGTCCAGCTGGTGATAGGACAGTGTCACGTGAGGTTGGGAGAATCCACCCCAGTCCATGCATTTCAGTAGAGGGTCCATGCTTTCACAACATTGAACTGCCATGGGGATTTCTACAGGTGTGTGCCCACAGTCCTGACTGCTCAAGAGACTGGGGCAGGAGGATCACTCAAGCCCAGAGATTCAAGAAAATCAGCCTGGGCAACAAGGTAAGACCCCCATCACAACACACATGAGCACACACACGCACACACACACACACACACACACACACACACACACATACACAGCAGGAGACAGAGAGGGAGAGAGAGACATTAGCAAGCAGTCTGTGTGTGATCCTGAAAATTCTTTGAGTTTGAGAGATGAAACATATTCTAATAAATTCCACAGAATGATGGAACATCAACTTCTTGGAAAGCAACCGAAAGCATAATATTAATATGAATGGGGGCCTGCATAATGAGATAAGTAGTGCTCTTTCCAGACAATCTTAAGAAACAGCAGATTCATACAAATCCTAGTCTAGACTTGAAGAAATGGAGTAATTATTTTCCCTTCCCAGGCGATGCCTTGGAGGACCAGGTGGAGACGGCGGTGTTAGTAACTTTTGAGTCCATTCAGTGAAATGTGAGGAATTTTAGTTGAAACACAGAACTGGCTTTACCTCTATTGATTATCAGCTGTTCACTGAGGAATCCGAGAGTGTGCGCTTAGGAGAAGCCCACTCATGTCCTCGTTTGTTGTTTCCTTGTGTGCTGGGGGTTGAATGCAGGGTTTTCACACTGAGCTACATTCCGGGCTTGGTTTAGTTTTAGTTTTTTATTTTGAGATGAGACAGGGACTCACCTGGTTGACCAGGTTGGCCTCCAGATAGGGGCAGGGGGTTCCCCAAGCAGAAATGAGGACCCATAACTCACCCATCTACTAGGCAGGTTGCAAACAAAGAATTTTCAAGATATACCAAAAGGTTAATTATATTCTCATAGAGAATAAAGGGTGGGAGAGAGAAACAGACAGAAACAGGGAGAGACAGAGACACAGGGAGAGAGAAGAGCACCTAGTAGTGAGTATATTTATGTGGATTTGAGGGTGGAAATCTATGAAAAGAAGGAGTTCAAGTGAGCTGGATATGGCAGCAAAGGTTTGTAATTTCAGAAATCTAGAGGCTGAGGCAGTAGGATTGCTACAAGTTCCAGGCCACCCTGGGCTACCTAGTAAGTCCAAGGCCAGCCTGAACTGAAAAACATATTCCTCTACTTATAGGGGAACCTTGTGACTTTAAGGCTGATGGAAGTTCTATTTTGTTTTGTATTTGAGTAAGTTTCCTGGAAGGTAAAAGACCTGAGTAACCATTATGTCCTGAAGCTACAGTTGTTTTTGTTTTAAAACACAATTTACAATTTTAATTTCCTTGTTTACTTTCTACCTATCTTTACTTTTGTATCCTACCTCAGAACTGGTGATCTTCCTGCCTCAGCTTCCCAGAGGGCAGGGATTATAGTTGTGCACCACAATGTCTGGCTTCCATTTCCTTTCTATGGGACAGCGTAGTGCTCCCTCAGTGTTGCTGCCTCCATGCCCTGAGTGACACCCCTGACAAAGAAGTGATAACTCAGATTCATAGAGAGTGTTTGCACACTCAGAGCCGAGCTCTGTAGAGGTCACACTTGAGCAGTTTGTGCTAAATTCATTATCATTCGCATGCAGAGCAGCTGCAGGGAATCATTCAACTACAAAGCATTTAGGAAACTGTTCTCCATCAAGGATGCTGCATATGGAAATGCAGCTGGTCAGGACCCCTGGCTGAGCATGGCCAGTGGAGATTTCGCTTTTCTTGGCAGTTGTTTTCAGTCCAGGTTATTTTCAGTCCAGCGCCACCATGTTTGCTGGCCATGCTGGGGTGAAGTCCTCAGCCAGACTAGATAGGGAGGGCCCACAACACCCCTGTAGGTGCAGGGACCCAGAGGACTGGAGGGTGCAGAGAGCTAGTGGGAGGAGCCCACCTCTTTTTGCAGAAGAGGGATGAAGAGAGAAATAGGAACCCTCTGTGAATCAGCGCTGCCTGTCTCCAGATAACAAAATTCACATGATTCTGTAAAGCTCTGACCAGGGACTCTCGAGGCCTGGCTCAGTGTTGCTGGGGGTTAGGTCCAAGAACATCCTGAAGAAATGTGGGTCTTGAGAGCTTTAGAACTTAGTCCAACCTCAGGGGTTTTGAAGTTCTTGAACGAGCTTTAAACCTTGCACTGTGCCAATTTTGGATGTATTTGTCTCCAGATTTCCTGGTGAAAAGGCTGTTGATTTCTGGGAGAAGAAACAGCAGAATATCAGACAAGACAGGCCACCGGGATGCGGGCTGCTCCAGGGAATAGGCCTCTCCCAGCTCACTCTCCACTTTCTCTCCACGCTGTCCAAATGTGCACCAGATGTGGGACTCCAGCATGCAAGTGTCTTCCGGACCATGCATGGATTTTGCTCCTCTTATCTCCACTTTCCAAGAGAAAGGCGCTGGAGCCCTGGGGAGAAGCCACCTGGTGCTGTCTTTAAGAGCAGCTGAGGGGAGCAGGAAGGGCCCTGCACAGACCCCTCTCCTGGATCACAGCTCCACAGCCTGACTGCTCCTGGGGTAGGGAGGTAGGTGCTATCACGTGGCTATCAGGTCCAGACACATCGGGTTCCAGGGGGCCAGGAGGAGCTGTAGGAGGCTGGGAGGGTAGGAGATGTCACTCAGGGACCTGGGTGGCTGGGCACGTGCAGGGTGTCAGCCACCTGAGCCCTGAGATTCCACCTGCAACACCCTTCATTCACCTGCACTTCAGTCAAAGACAAGCTCCCCCTGCACTGAAGCAGTGCCCAAAAGCCAGTGTGCTGCTCCTGAGGAAGTGAGATGGGATGGCTTAATGGACACTGCAGGAGAAGCAGGTCCCTATGCCACATGGCAAATGTAGGTGACGCAGTGTTGGATGTTTCATGAGAACTGGGGAAAGGATTCCCAGTGTCCTCACCACAAAGAGCCGTGAGTGTCCAGATGCTGGACATGTTATCTACCCTGATGTGATAGTTCCACAACGTGTGCATTTGTGTGTTAGTTAAAATTTTTAAAAATTGAAAAAAAAATTAGAAAAGAGACCCTAGCACTCAGAGACTCATTGGGAGCCTGACAGGGAAGGTGTTTTAAAGCTTCTGGGTCTGCTTAAGCAATTTCATGAAGCATGTGATCTAAATGGCTGAGAGTCTGCCTTTGTGCCAGTCATGTGGGTTTGTGGGGCCCAGGCACCAGCTTTACTGCTTCTGTATCCCTGCCTGAAGAATGGAAGTGGCCACTTGTGGGGACTGTGCTTTCCCTGCCTGGGTGTGCACAGCCCCGTGCCTGGGACCTGGGGAGGACCTGAGGGGAGGTGCCACTCCCCCTCCGTGACATTCCAGTGTGGATCAGGCTGGTGAGCCAAGGATTCTGTTCCCCAGCACTGCAGTGTAGCTTCAGGATGAGAAAATGAAAAAGATCTGTAAAATATCCGAGATGTCTGGCTTGGACTTTATTTTGCACACCCCACTGACAGGTGAGTTGTTAAACAGTGCAAAAATTAATAATTATATAGATTTTCCCCTAAAATTTCCTTGTCTTCATCTGGCAAAATCATTCATTCTAGTTTTTAGAGTCAGGATTGTTACATCTTTGAGGTTTATAAAAAGTGATGCCCACCTGGGAGCTTTCTGCTGTACTCATCATGCTTTGGGAGTCACTTGAAGTTAATTCAGTTCTGAGAGGCACTGGGCTAGGAGCTGCTGCTGTGTGAATGGATGGTCCACGAGGTCCTTCCTGTGATTTTTGGTTGCCAATTCAAAGGTGAATTTTCTATGCTGTGCTCAGAGGTAGCATTTCTATCCCATAGGATGTGCTGCTAGCATGAATACTATTAAAGTATTTCACAAATCATTGTATTTCAAAATTATCACTTCTATTTGAGCAGTGTCTAAATTCACACATAGAAGGGTGAAGTTCAGTGGCAGGGGGTGAGCTTAGTGACAAGGCTTGGTTCCACATCCAGGATCACACACACACACACACACACACACACACACACACACACACGTTGCATGCAGTGAAGAGGCGTTGTTCCTGGATTCTTTTCCAGCTATTTCAATGCTAGGATATTATCATGAAAGCCCAAAACATGAACTCTGATTCAGTTTGCTTAAATCTCTCCTTAAGTTGCACTACTGGGGCCAGAAGACCTTCCCTGCAGAAAGTTTTGGGGAATTATTTGAGCTTGAGTCTTCCACTTCACGGTTGCAAATGTTTTCTTTCTTCTTTCTCATTTCTCTGTTTTTGGTGGTGGAATTCTTTCCTTACCATGTCACTCACTGTCCCACAAGTGATGCTGCAGGCTTGAAACTTAGAGAAGTTATCTTGGGTCACAGTCTGCCTGGCTGAAGACAGAAAGGGCATGGCAGGGGCACCCAGGGAGAAGACCACTTGGTGGGCAGGGCAGCCAGGAAACACCCGGAGCAGCTGGGTCAAGATCACACTTTCCGGATCTGGTGCCCTAGGCTTCAATCTCCTCTTGGGCCACCTCCTAATGGCCTGTCCGCTCTCTCCTCCCTGGTTGGAGCCATTGGTGAGCATAGCATCCCCACAATCTAGGAGTCTTCTACACTTGAGGCTATTGCAGGACATTGTAGATCTGAACCATAACATTTACATAATTCACTTGCATGCTTTGTTTAGGAGAAAAAATCCATATTATATTTAACATTTAAACATTACTCCTTTATAAAATAAAATAGCCTAGGGCCAGGGATATAGCTCAGTGGCACAGTGTCTGCCTGGCAAGCACAAGGTCATGAGTTCGATTCCTGGTCCAAAAATAAATAAATAAATAAATAAATAAATAAAACGGCCAAACTTGAATCAGTTCCCTAAGTTGTTGCTAACACCAACAGCAACTGTGGTTCCTAGCGAGTAACTCTGGAAGGTGCAGATTCGCAGTGAACTCGAACCAAGCTTTCCTCTGTGGGGGCACCTTCCCCTTCGTGGAACTCTGCTGGGGCATTGTGTGTCTTATCTCAATTAGCTCTGAGCTCTTTATCAACATGCAGTCATTTTGCTCTATGGGACCAAGAGAAGCCACGAAGTCAAAGTTGATAGTGTTTCATCAAGATGTTCCATTCTGGGGCAAGTCCAGAAACTGTCACATACAATTGTGTGTTGCTCTGAAGACTGTCACTGCTGCGGGCCCAGCTGCGGCTGTGTCTCACAGTAACAAATTCAAACCAGGTGCCATGCATGGCATAAAGCAGGCTTCTGGTTCACAGCCAGATTTACGGCCTTACATCTTTTTCTTTACCAATCATGTCAGCACTATTATCATAGATTTGCTCTGTGCAATCTTTGAAATTGTTTAAATAGAGCTGACGTTTTAAATCTAATTTTATAAAAAAATTTAGTCAAATTCTTTGAAAATATTTTTTATAATTTTCACAGCTAATACAATGCCTATATGGTAGCATTTGGGGAGGTACCATCTTAAGAGTCACGTGATGTTTTTCACTGTGAAGGTGGTTGGGCTACTACCTCATGTAGTTGCAAGAAGCCATGCCAGTACTCCAGCTCCTCTGGACCAGGAGTGGGAACCCAGGGGGAGCCAGGGAACTGTGCTCACCCTACTGTGTCTGCTTGAGGAGGATTCTGCTGATTAACTGTTTCCCTCCAGTCAAGAGCTTCTGATACTCAAGTGCTCCCCACTCCCGAGCAGTGTGTGTTTCTAGCTTTGACAGCCACACAATCCACAAACCTTCATGATGTTCTTATAGGCACGGGAGGAGGCACAAGATCATCTAGTTGCACCAGCTGGCTCCAATCGGACTGCTGAAATTGCTCTACCGTGACCAGCTGGCTGGAATGGTGACCCATGGGTTTCCCTGTTGATTTGCAAATCCCGTCCACAATGTTGAGCTGTGTAAAAAGAGGGCCTCACCATCTTCCCACATGCTGTGTACTGAAAACTTGAGGTAAGAGTTTTTCTATTTCTTGAATTAACAGGAAACATTACCTGACACATCCTGGTCACTTCATAAATACATGTTGAATGATAAAGATCATTCTTTGTAGAGATTTTTACAACCAGCATTGGAATTGGTTGACTGAATTGCATAGAAAACATTTTGATGCAACTTGTGATAATGAAAGGTCAATGCATTTCCTATATACAATGATGGTTTGTATGGAAATTAGGGACCTGTGACTAAAACAGTGTCTTTTATTGTGCTGTATATAAAAACAGCATGTGAGTCTCAGCCTCTTTTTTGGCATGTGATTTTAGTCCATTTATAGTAATGTATATAATTATACCACCATACTATCATTGTTTGATCTGAAATGTCCCTAAAAGTTTCATCTCTGCAGAAGAGACTGGACCATAGTCACTTCAGTGGGTCAAGTTCATGCCTGAATTGGCCACTAGGTGTCGGGGTCCAGAGAGAGAAAGTAGGTCCCTTGGGCCTTTGAGGCACAGCCTTTCCCAGTGCTGGCCATTCCTCTGGTTCTCCTCACGCTTCCCGGTTTCCTAGCTGCCATGAGGTGAGCAGCTTTCCTCTACTGTGCTCTTCCACAGTGATGTTCCTTCCTTGGAGCTAGCTCAGTATGGACTGAGGTCTCTGAATTTGGGACCCCAAAGGAACTGTTTTAGGTATTTTGGTCAAAGCAGCGAGAAGATACCTAACTCATGTAACACAATACTTTCTTTATTTAATCATTGATCAACTTTTAAGAATTTTCTAGTTTGGGGCCATTTCAAATAATCCTGAATTAAATTCTCTTATGCATATCTTCTGTTGAAACATGTGCACTTTTCTTGCATAAATATCTAAGCTATTGAGTTGTGGGATATGCATATGTTTTGTTTTAATTAATAGTGGTAAACAGATTTGCAAAATGATTTGGATTAATTTTGATTCCCATAGTTTGGCACAACATTTATTTATGAACAACACAAAAGAAAATGTTATCTCAATTGAGTTGTGGTAAAATCATCATGTTTTAAACAAGTGGAAGCCAAAGGGAATCACTATTTTAAGGGAATGAGTGCATCCTTGGTTTGGCATTGATTTGCTCTTCCTGATGATCCAAGCATCGAGCTGACCTCATATTTTCAAATGTAGTCAGTGAACCTCATGCCTTATTCCACACCCAGCATACTGTATCCTGTGTATAACATTACTGTGTTAGTTGGAAATATTGTTTATTTTCAACCAAACTGCCAGTGATGCAGGCAGGCAACTTGCATCTTCTGAGAGCTGCCAGTCCTGATGTCAGTGCCTAACTATTTGCATACAGGCCCATCTTCCTGGCTGGTGTTACACCATTTGTTATAAATAACCTTGAAAAATATCTACAGATAAGAAAAATAAACATTTTAAGGTAACAGTGAATGAAGGACTATAAATGTTAACACTTACACCATGATGTGTTCAATAAATATAACTCTGCCTTTTATACATGTGTACACATCTTTCCAAGTTCCAGAGCATCTATAGCCTGGAGACCAAGTGAGATCTAGCTGACAATTTCTGAATAATGTGGTGAATTGTTAGCAGCCTTGGAAAAATAAAAAGAAAGAAAAAGAGGAATTCTTTGCTGTGGGCAATGGATTTTGATCCATGCCAAGGCAGGCAGTATGTGGTAGGCATCATTGTGATCAGTTCCTCTTGTGGCAAAGGTCAGCTGTTGCTTCTCTGCATAAAGAAATGTTAGTGATGACAGCAACATTAAATGTGTTGAGTGCTGACCAGGTACCCAGCTTGAGCTCACTGCCTTACATATGTGTTTGTGCCACACAAGAATGTTGGAAGTAGGAAGTCATTTCTCTTTTGCAGTGAGGAAAGAGAGGTTAAAGAAGTTCAGTAAATTTCTCCAAGACCCTGATGCCACCACAGGGAAGGATGACACCAGACTGGAGACGAAGGCAACTTCAGAGTCCAAGTCCTGAAGCACCAAATTCAACAGGATGTGGGAGAAGTGGAGGCAGAGGAGTGGTTAGGAAAAGGATAACAGCTGGGGAAGCGTCTAGGGAAGCAAAAGAAGAGAGAGAAAGTGAGGGAGAGACACAGAGAGAGACAGAGATGCAGAGGGAGACAGAGACACAGAGATACAGAGATAGAGATAGAGACAGAATACAGATGGAGACAGAGAAAGAAGAAGTTTAAAACAAAACTTTAATCAATTGCACTGTGACAGATTAGATATAAGAAATCCATGTAAGTTAGATATAAAAAAGAATTTGAGAAAAGCACCTCCACATTGTGTCTTTTCATAACCAATGAATGCTGCAAGCCCAAGGTGGCCCTCAAATGCCTTAGCCAGCCTTCTTGAGAATGTAGAGAGACAATACTTGATGCTCATAACTTGAAAGAGGAGAGGTTTAGTTTTGCTCACATTTTTAGTCTACGATCCATTCAATCCAAGGGAGAAGCATCATGGAAGAAAGATGAGAAGAAGCAAAACTGCTCAATTCATGGTGGCCTGGAAACAGAGCAGTGGAACAGCCCAGAGAGGAATGAGTGAAGGACTGTATATAGTATGTGGGGCCAAACTCCATGACTCACCCAGACAGCCAGGAGTGTACTTTACTAATCTGCTAGACATTTCTTAATCCAATGAAATCGGCATATCAGTTGGTTAGTAGTCACAGTCCACCCCTTCTCAACTTGACACTCAAACACATCCCCTTAAACCACAATTAAAAGGCAATACCAAGTTCATAACTCTGTGTAACATAATACAACTCTCCTGTGCGCAGTTGTGCAAAAATAATTCCTTCCCTAAAGTCTCAAGCATGCCAGGGTTTTCAAAAGTCCAAGTCTAAATCTTTTTCTGAGATTCAAGGAAAACTCTTGGCTCTGAACATCTATGAAAATAAAAAACAAGTTGCATAATCCCAAGGTACAATGAGACAGAAAACATTCTCATTTTGAAGTGGGGATTGTGGATAGAAAAGAACAGGACCAAAGCAAGACTAAAACCCAACAGGGTAAACACTAAGTCCTATAGCTCCATATCTGGCATCTGGAGCACATGCGGGTAAAACTATGAATGTAGAGGGCTTGTGTGGCTCCACCCCAATAGCCTTGCCTATTACAATTCACATGGCCTCTCTCGTTGGTTGACTTGCTCATGACCTGAAGGATTCCTTAACAGACATTTATCTTTCTTGACATTTCAAACTTCCTGGGCTCTCCACTGCATCTTTGGATTCATGCCCACAAGTTCACCCACTACCTTTTCAGAAACTCCTTTCTTGAGTGCCCAGGCCTTCCTTTGAAATATTGGTGGAAGCTTTACTGACCTCATAACTCATGCATTCTGCATGGCTTCTGTGGATGATGCCAAGGATTGCTGTCAATGGATGGGCTAGATGCCCCTTTGGCCATGGCTACAACAGCCTCTTGAGTGCCTGGATAGCTGTGCCACTGAAATGAATCCTGGGAAACCAACTACCCAGTAGGCTCTTCTTCAGCAAGAGTCCCAGGGCCCTCCTTAACCTGTAATAACTGGGTTCTGGCTGATTTCTGAAATGTCCTCAAGGAATCTTTCTTATTTCTGTACAAAATGCAGTGATACTTTGATTTACAAACTTAATCTGTTTCACAGTTTTGGGAAAGATAGCTGTGTTTGTGTTTGTGTGGGAAAGATGGCCATGATCATGTTGTCACCCAATGAAGAGCTTGTGAATAAAGGCAAAAGTTTGCTGAATGATTTTACTTGCAAATGGAGTTGTTTGTACTCTTACCTCTTTTGGCTCCAATGTTACATGTACTTCCTTCCAAAATGAAATTTAAATTTTCAAGATTTTTTTCTTTGTCTTTTGCCTCCTGGTTCTCACTAATAAACTTGGTTAATGGTACCATATAATACTCTTGTCATAAACTGAATGTTGGACTGTTTTGAGATTCATGCTGCCAAATTAATTAGTTTACCATCCTCAAATTTCGTCTCTGGAAATGTTTCAGGAGATGGACAAAAAATATAGAAATGTTTTTGCCAGTGTATAACCTGTATGGCCTATAATCCAACTGCCCATGAAGTCTTTGTTCCAAAATGAAACTTCCAACACCTGGCCTTTACTGTCCTCATTCCTATCAGCATTCTACTATTCTAAGCTCCTGCCAAGATAATATGTCAAGCTCTGATTACATTATGCTAGGATTTCCCTAACCTGAAAATCTAAATCTTTCCAAATACCTCCCACAAAACAATTTCAAAGATTCCTGAATCCCATGATCAGGTATGGTCACAGCAATGGCCCCACTTCTCTGGTATCAATTTTCTATATAACTCAACTTTTCAACTCAGAACAAAAATAGGTGACACATACAAATTAAAGAAAGAAGGATTTATTTTTGTATACATTTTCAGAGGGTTCAGCCTACAATCACTAATGCCATAACAGGAACATCATGGAGCAAAGGTGCTCATTTTGTAGTGCTCAGGAAGTAGAGCAGAGAAACAGGGGCAGAGAGGAAATGGTAAGGAAATAGATGTAATACTCAGGGTCATGCCTCCAATACCCTCACAGATACACCCGAGTGTGCTTTATTAATCCCCTGGGTGGCTTCCAACCTATAATTGTTAAACCTGATACATTAATTTTATTGGATTAAGAAATGCCTAGCCCAGAAGAATAGTAAAGCATATTCCTAGGCATACATGGGATGAAAATGGAGTTGTGGCCTTGAGCACTATGTGCTCATTCTTTTTTGCTCATTCTTTTCTTGCTCATTCTTTTTTGGCGGTGCTCCTTTGCTCTGCTTCTAGGCTGTCATGAACTGAGCAGCCTTGTTGCTCTATTTCCTCCCCTCATGATATTTTTGTCTTGAAGCCAACTGATCACAGGCTGAAATTATGAAGTGACTTAAACCTGTATTTCTTTAAGTTGTGTATGTGAGTTTTGTGCTGGTACTACTGGCTGCTTTTAGCAGATTTATAGTGAGAATTGGGAGAGAAAAGCAGAGGAAAATATTTGAGAAACTTAAATATTGACCCAAATAGAACCATATATAAAGTTGAAACCAAAAGGGATTAGCATCACTAAAAGAAAACAAGTACTTTGAATGAAGATGCAAACAAAGATCTTTTGAGGGTGTCTTAGGAGCCAACAACACTCTCACATTGCAATCTCAAGGGTGCAAAATTATAAACCAGCCCAGCGGACAGGCTGACAAGGGGGGTCTCAGGTGAGGAGCCACCCACGCTCGCTGGGACTCTGACTTTATCATCATGTGCCGGATGCCAAAATGGAGCTATAGAATTTGCTATTTGCCCTGTTGCATTTTGCCTTGCTTTGGTCCTGTTCTTTTCTCTCCCCCTATTCTGTTGCACATGGAATATGTTACTTGGTTTTTTGAAATTTCAGGGGTATGTAGCTAAAAGTTTGCCGTGAATTTTGGATGAGACTTTGGACTAAAGCAATACTGGAAGTACTGAGACTTTGGGGAATGAACGAGAATAGTTTTGTGTCAGGGAGAGTTAGATATGTTAGGCAGAAACCTGGCCTTGGTGAGTAGCTGTGGTTTAAGGACATGAGTTTGGGTACCAAGTGACAAGGAGTGGAATGTGACAGTAGACAAGACTGACCACTTGATTGGCTTTGGAAGCCACGTAGGGGACTAGTAAAACACATTTTGGGGGTGTCTGGTGGGCTGTGGAGAAGTAAGCTTGAGCACTGCAGCTAATCCCTGGCCACTTCCTCTCTGGGGCTGTTCCCTTGCTCTGATTCCCTGTCGCCAGGAACCACGTCCTTCTGTCACAATGTTCCTGCCATGGAGCCAGCTGACCATATACTGTGAGCAAAACAATCTCTTCCTTCTGTGACTCACAGATGTTGGGTACTTGACCCCCACAATAACAAATCCAGGCTCCAAGATAGTACTGGATTCTTGTTTTCAACCTTTGGTTATAGCAATCATTTATCCAACTTTGCAACACTGGATTATTGAAGAATTACTTTTTTCTTCTCTTAATCTTTAATAAAGTTTTTTCCAGTTTTCTTTAGCAATCTCCACATATCCACATACATTTGAACTTGCACAGTACACATTTTGCCATGCTGTATTCTGTTCAATGATTGGGGTAAAGGTTGTACCTGCACCATCTAAAATAGTTCTTCTCAATCTTGGAACTTAATGTATGGTTTCTGAATCAACACCATTAGTTTCCCTGGGAGTCTGCAATAAATGCAGAATTTAATACCTGCCTTGTACCTTCTATATCAGAATTTGTGTTTTAACAAGGTCTCTAGCAGAAATGTATTCCAATGAAAAAGAGTACTTTTTTAAAAGAAAAGTTTAAGTTCATAGCAAATGGGAGAGCAAGATAGAGATTGTCCACATACCTACGACTATGACCTACACACTGTTAGCATCTCTCACTTCACAGATGTTGCAGCTGATGGATCTACAATGCTGCTTCATAACACCCCAAGCCTACGGTTTATGTTTGTATTCCCTCTTGGTGTTGCACAGTGTATAGTCCTGGATGAATGCATGACACACACTCACTGATGCAGGACCACACAGAGCACTTCCACAAGTCGTTGTGAAAGCTCAGTTAGCTGTACAATTGCACAGGGTGGGGACTTCTTGGTAGTTTTCTGGAGAAATCTTAAGATCATAAATAGTTGACTATCTTGCAACAAGATTAGGAGATAATCTTCTGTAAGCAGGTAGTGCCTGCATTTTCAAGAGTTTTCCCTGAGATAGTTGTTGACTTTTAATATGTGATCACCAGACAGCTAATTATTGGATTATTGTAATCAAATCCCATTCATGCATTGGGGAAGACTTCTTTTGGTCATAGATTTCCCATGTAAAAGTCGAGGAGCATTCTGTATGTCAGTCCAGAGGTGGGACACTGCTATCCAGGACCCCTGGTGGTGTGACACCCCATGGTGTGGTGATTGGGCAGGCCCAAGGATGACTCCTTTCAGCTTTCCAGGGATTGATCTAGTCCATCTGGATTGAGCCCTGTCTGGTTTGTATTACCTGAATGTAAATCAGATCCTTGGAAACAAAAGGATCTATATATAAGAACCATTGTGACATACTGTAGATAAACTGCAGCTACTAATTGAAATACTTATATCATGAATTACCACACATAGTTCTTGAGCTACTTTGTCACTTAACTTTTCTGATTAAAGTGCAGTTTTCAAGTCCAGCACAGCACAAGCCGGGGGTGCCTGTTTCCCGGGCCTTCTGGTTCAGTAGGCTGGGCTGAGGCACACGAATACACACTTCAAAGGTGCTAGAAGATAAAGAAGATACTGTTGTTGACCCAAGGTCATCTTTTGAGACCCAAAGCCCTAAAGATAGCAAAGAAGCAGCCAGTAGTGGTAGCAGGTAGAAAATCCCCACCACCACCACGATGCAAACTGTCACTGAGTTTTCTTGTGCACATGTCTTTCCCCAGCTGCAGCTTCTCTTCTTCTCTGGATGCCTAACCTCGAGAGCCCACAGGTGGAGCCTGGGCCAAGGCAGTGCTGCTGTCTTTGGCGCCTTCAGAAGTAATGAACTTCTGTTTCAAAGACACAAGGCTTGGCCTATGTGATGCCATGCAGTTAAAGATGCTGGGCCAATGCCAGCTGCTCGCCTTAGTCACAGACAGGAGGAGACCTCTGTCACAGACAGGGGAGACGCCTCTCTTACTTCACTCAAACAGCCTGGTCTGAGAGCATTTTGTGTGGTAGCCCCTTAATCCAGTTTCCGGTCTCCTCCGGAACTCAGGTTGCCATGTACTCCCGCTGTCTCACTGTATAGTCTTAAGAGTTGAAAGCAGGGGTCTATTCCAGGGTCAGGGACCTCTCTTCTCCAGAAAGACTCTGCATCTCAGGGGTGGATCTGCTAAGAAAGCCAGTTAGCTCTGACTGTGGCTACCTTCGTCTCGACAGGCCATGCCTGTCCAGAATGGTGCCAACCAGGCCATCTGCTGTGCATCCTCCAGGGCTCAGCCATGGGCCAGCGTGCCAGCACTGACCACTCTGGGCTGCTCGGTCTCAGCCTGGCCTTTGCCTGAGTGCCGTCCCCCATGGCCAGCTCCCTGAACTTGTTGCTTAAGATTAAAACGCTCTGAATGTTTCCAGAGCTTTCATCAAATCTTCAGATACGTGGGTTCTGTGCCCCCAGTGCTGACTAAAATCAGAGTGCCCTTGGCAGGACTCAGAGACCATTTTGAGCCTGGCAATTTTCATCTAGTAGCACTTGTGCAATAGGCCAGGTCCTCTGGGTTGGATCAGTGATTTTGCTAAGCCACCAGGAGGCCAAGAGGAGGGGACGGAAGCGCCTTTCTAGGTAAAGCCACGGTGAGGATGGGCAAGGCTGGCCTTAGGCCAAGCATCTCAAACCATGCATCAAACTTCTGAGGTTAGGCAAAATTGGAAACATATTTGGAGAAGTTAATTCTCCTTAATTTTGAAACCCATGTGTATTTCAAGGGAAATTTAATCCGTGTGTTTCTAATTCATTTACACTCAACTCATCAAAATGTGATTTTGAAAGAATTGTTTCATTTTTATATCCAGGAAATATTATGAATCCTTTTAACAAGATTCTTGAAAGCTTGAGTAAAATGTCTTTGGATTATGAAATTGCATTTGGCTGGTCCTAAGTGGGGCTCACAAACAGTGGAAAATACAATAGTTCTGGAGCTGGGTCTATGGCCTGGGCCAGGGTGGTCCTGTCCAGTGTTAGGCACTGTGGGTCAGTGGCAGGTGCCACCACCCAGTGATGCTCCTCCATTACTGCACTAACAGGCCCTCGGTGGGCTGCTGTCCACCACGAAGGCTGAGCTGACCCTTAGCTTTAGTTTTCCTTCTGGTTTCTCTAGTGCTTAAATGAAGGCTTTGGTGCTGTAGATTGAGATTAGCAGGAGAGCACATAGAAGAACCAGGCTGCTGGATCTGCCTAGGCTGGGGAAACCCTGGGAAAGAAGGGAAAGGAAGTGGCCAATTTCCCGTAATTAAATTAATTTTTAAAGAAACAGTGGATGGGATCGGTTACAATTTCACATACAATTTCTGGGATGAAAAATAAAAACATTCTTATTAGATAAAATATTAGATTTAAAGATGGAAGAAATGTGGAGTTTCCTTTAATGCCTGTGTTTCTAAAATATGACAGTTCCTATAAGACATAAAGTCAAAATGCATCTGCAGCTCTTGGGGTCCATGTGTGGTGAGGGCAGACTCTTTGGTTTTGAGAGTAAAAGAATAAAGCCTGCTCCGTTTTTGATTTATACATTTCCCTTTCTGGGCAGTGTTCTGTGGGGGGGGGGGCTAGGCACTACCAAACAATAACAGTCAAGCTAATTGTCATGAGCATACACCAGTAGGGGGCAGGTCTCTGGGGGCCACCTCCGGAGGGTGACCTTAGTGGGGTGGGACGAAGCCCCTTGGGAGCAGCCCTGTGATGGGGTCCCAGAGCCCCCCAGCTGGGGAGAAGAGCAACACTTTGTCTGGAATCCAGGGAGGCAAGGGGAGTCCGCAGAAACCAGGGCTGTCTGGGACCTTAGGTTGTATGGAGATGACGCTCAGATCTGTCGCAGGCCAAAGCAAAGGGTGACAGCCAAGTTCTCTACAAGGTCTATCTTCTTGCCTCCTTTTTTCTTCTTTGCAAATGCTTATTTACTTCCTCCACTCCCCGGCCCCTTCCTTCCCCTCCCCACTTACCTTTCTTTCCCTCCTCCCTCCTTTTCCTGACAGTGACAGGGGGAGCTCAGAGGGGCAGCTCTTTCAGAAAGAGACAAGCAGCACTGCTCACTGGGGATCAGGGGCTGTGGCTGTAAGGTCCCAGATCAACTCCACTAGTGCTCACAGAGAACACTGTTGGCTCCACAGACCTCGTGCACATCAGGGCAGTGGACAGTGCGCTGCACAGGGCTGGGGCTGGTGTCCCTCTGCTTTGGGCTGCCTGGAGCTCTGCTTAGGAAACCTGAAAACAGCAAGATTACAGCCACAGACCTTTTCTGTTCACTTTAACAGCTCTTCTGACAGAAGCTGGGAAAATTACTCAATTTCAAGATTTAACAACCATTGAGTCATTTCTGGAGATGGCCACTAGTTATTGAAATCACTTAGTGAGAATTTGTAGCAGTAGAAACAGATACAAAGAAAATCTGATCTTGAGTTAATTTTCTCACAGACACATCTTCCCTATTTTTTCTGGCAGAAAGGTTTTAAGTCTTAACTGTCCCTCTATCTTATGTAGAGAATGACTGAGAATTCAAATGGCCATATCAGTACTGTCTTGGTTACTTTTCTCATTGCTGAGACAAAATATCCAAAAACCAAAGTTAGAAGAAGAAAGGTTTATTTAACTCAGTTTGTAGGTTTCAGTCCAAAATTGGCTTGCACCAAGGCAGGATGGTGCATGGCACAGGGGCATGGCAGAGGAGGAACAGCCCACGGTGGGCAGCAGGCAGCCAAGCCGTGAAACAGCAAAAAACCAGCAAGTGACCAGTGACCACTAGCAATGATAGCAGCCCTCTTTTGTCCCTTACATTCCATCTGGGCAGCACTCACACCCAGGGAGGGCCTTTCCATCATCCACTCCCAGAACTGTGCTAAACCAGTGAGTTGACTAAATTAGCAATCACACGCCAACCTTAATCCCTGTGTCACATGCTCTAGATCCAGCCGCCTCTGCAAAGCCCCAGTGATGACTGCGTGAGGCTCTGGGGGATATCTAGCCACAAGCCATAACAAATACACACCTTCAGAAATGAGGACATAGGGAATCTCTGTAAAGCCAGGGTGGAGTCTGGAGCCCAGCAGGTGCCCCGGCAGCAGAAGCCCTGCTTGGCTCTAAGGGGGTACAGTCTGGGGGCTCTAGGCTTTGGCCAGGATCACATTTCATGTTATAAAATGATGATTTTGAGGGGGTAATTCTGTGTTAATGATTTGCTACTCAATTCAGACTCCAAAATACCTTAATTTTAAATTCACATTTAACCATAAGCATATGGGCTGCTTCTTATTTAACATGCGAAAGGAATGAGTATATATGATCATAGGTTTGTATTTTTGGAACATGCTCTGGTGGCCATTACAATCAGAATAATTTCTGAATCTATTTTTTGTGTGTGTGCATCTGTTTCTGGGGAATTGATTGGATGTAATAAAATGCCCTTGTAGATCTTTGTTTTATTTATATCTGATTACCTTGGGAGGGCTGAGAATGTGATTTCCATTCCCTTCAGCACCAGCTGTGCAAGCTCTGTAGAGAGTGGCTTTTCTCCCTGGGGTTCCTGGCACACAGTTGGCTTCCCATGGACCCAGAAGAGCACCAAGGTGAGCAGGGAGGGCACTGTCCCTGCCCCTGCTACTCAGTCCATGAGGACATCGTGGGACAGATGTGATTGTCACTGAGTGTATGACCACAGTGGAGGGAAGGGCCAGCCCTGACTCTGCTCTGCCTGCTTCCAAGTGCTGCCTGGGTAGCTATCTTCTCCTCGCTGCCTCTGGACCTCTTTTTCCTTCTTCCCAGTGCTGGGACCATAAGCCCCTTGCACTGGGGCATCAAGCTGGACTTTTAATTCTGGCCTGCTGGTGGTGCCTAAATCCAAGCCTGCAGCCATGGCCTCCTCTTCACCTGCCCTGGCATCTCCTGTTGTCATTTCTGTTTGGCTATGCTAAGTATGTGTCAGGTTATGTGACTGCAATATGGAATTTTAGTTGCACCCATGGGACCTGACCACACCCATGGCATGGGCCACAGTCTGCACCTGGGTCTTGGGCCTCAGGGATTCTCATTCCATGACATAGGGTATGGCCTAAGCTGTGGCCATCCTTGTCTGGGGAGCAGCTGGGACAGGACCAGAGGGCTCTGGACACTTTCTTTATTCTCTGTTTAGTGCTTTGCAAAAAAAGCTTGGCTGACACCTGCTGTGCAGTGTAAGTCAGCTGCCCCTCACAGTGCAGCTGAGCTCAGGGCACCCTGGGATTCCCTACTGGCACCTGCTATGCCCCTCCTCCAGTGCTGGTTCACAAGGCCGTCCGCCTTTCTGAGAAGACCGACTTGTGCCTGGCCTTCACCTGCAGAGCTCTGAGTGCCTCCCTGGAGGATGCAGCTATGGCGCCTGAAGTTCCTCCCTGGCCTTGGGCACACCCATATTCTGGGATGATTTTTCTGGCTCAGTGCATCCCTCAGGGTGTTACCTCATGGTGCATTTCCCACCTTGCTATGGGCTGGCAGTGGTGCAGCCCACTGCATATTAAGGAAGACCCATCCATTGTCTCATCTAGAGTTGAACCAGAAGAGCTTTGGCCCCGAGAACCCTTCTCATGGCTCCGCTGGACGTGGCTATGAGAGCCGGGTTGGGATGTATAGGGCAGGTTTGAGCACACAGGGCAGGACCGTGGCATGGGTGTGCACAGCGTGAGTGTGCCACAGCCAACAGGTGTTCATCTTCTACCACATACCTGGGCACAGGGACCACAGAAACGTGTGCCTGGGAACACTGCAAGGATCTTCTGGGCCCCAAGAATGCTGCAATTGCTGGAGAGCGAGGGCCCAGGAGCAGTGTGCAAAAGTCAGAGTTGTGCAGGCACTGACACTGCCCAGCCCTGGAGGAGCCACTGTAGACATATATGTGCGACAGAGGCAAGGAGCGCTGCCCCAGTCTTTTGTGACTTTGAATTAAGATCTTTGGAAAATTGATCAGAAAGTACAGAGTTACATGCACCAGCCCCTCCATCACTGACGTCCACTGTGAGCAGGGCACCCGTCCTGGATCAGGATTATTGCAACATAGCATGGTTCACTGAGTCCCATGGTATATGGCTGGGCCCGCTCTTCCCGTCGTGCTCCCTGTGTGGGACACAGGTGCAGTGAGACTCTGGGCTATCCTGGGAGCATCCCAGACATTGCTGTCACTGCCTGAACCTGCATGACCACCACTTAACCCTTCCGTACCCCGAATCCTTGTTCACTAGCAAATTTTTATTGTCTCCATAGTTTTACCTTTTCCAGAATGTGCACAGTGCAATTTTCTAGTTTGTAGCCTTTTGAGTCTGGCTTCTATCACTTAGCAAGGCTCCCTGATGGTTTTTCCAGGGTTTCTACGGCTTCAGAGACTCTTTTTCTCCCTAATGCTCCACAGGGCTCATCCCTTCACTGTCTGAAGGCTGTGGTGGCAATGAAGAAAGCTGCTAGAGTATCCGTGTGGCATAACTGGAAGTTTGCAACTTACTTGGGTGAACCCCCCAAATGCAGTTGTTGGGTTTTATGGTAAAAATATGTCTTATAAGAAAGCTTTTATGGATCAGTATTCATAGCATTAAATGCATAAATTAGAAAAAAGGGTCCTTAAGTAGAGGAAAGAAAGAATCCAACACTAGAATGAAATTGAACAGAAAAAGCATTAAAGAAAATCAATGAAAACACACTCTAGAATTTTAAAAGGACCAGGAAATCACTCAACTTCTAGCAAGACCAGCAAAGCTGGTACAGAAAAACACCCAGCTTAGCGACCCTGGGAGAGAAGGGGGACTTGGCTGTATACCACACGGATGGTGATGGGAACAGGAGTGCTGTGCATGATAAACCACTCTCAGCTTGCAACTGGATGGCTTCAGACAGGCACAGATCCACATCCAGCCAGGTCAGGCTACACATAGGCCTGCTCCAGGTTGGCAGAGCCACAGCTCCTGGTGGATCTAACCTTTGCTTCTACCGGGGAGTCACAGTCCCCTACCTTGAGACTCCAGGGGAAGGTGAAGCAGAATCAGGGGACAGAGAGGAGCTTTCTGCTGTGACTTCAGCATGACACTCTCTCACCACTGCCCAAACCATATCAATTTTGAGAATAAAAGAAAAAATCTGCCATCAATGGATTCTGGAGAAAAGTCTTAAACAAGGACAACCCAGGAAGATGGGGTGCATGGCCTCATAGATCTGGACCACAGGGTCCAGTGAGAAGATGATTAAGTCAAAGAGATGCGTTGCATCCCCACTTCCACCAGCCACTGCTGCACATTCTGAATGAGTGACTCAGCCTCTCCGAGCTGCAGATTTGGGGATGACAGAGATCAGCACCTCTCTAGTGGCAGCCATGGGATGGTATTTAGGAAAGTGCTTTGTCAAACATCAGGCACAATGAGACTGGTGGTTTTTATTATGCAAACTAACCGATATAATTATGGTGACTGCAACGATGTGGGTCTGCTTAACTTTACGCAATGGAGGAGTTCTCAGAAAATGAGTATGAATAGGAGTTTTGTAAGTTGCCTCTTAGAAAGCTCACATTAAATAAACTTCTCTGAGAATTCTCCAATGATGTGAAGAATGTATTTTTTTTCTGAGACTAGAAAATCACCCCATGCTTCCTTCTTCTGTCTCAGGAGTTGCATTTAAGCAAAGTCCATCATGCATGGGTGCCCTTAATGGGTCTCCCTAGCTGGATGCGGACAGGTGAGACTACCTGGTGGAGCTACCAGGCTGGGGTACAGGAGGGAGTCCAGCATCCTCTTTGGGGCTCAATGTGAACAGAAAGGGAACTCATTTAGAATGAAACCTGAGTCCCTGGAAAGCAGTGCCCCGTGGGTGTAATTTAGTTCACATAATTCACATAGTGCCCTCAAAGCCCCAGGAGCCAATGCATAGGGAGACGCAGCTGTGGTGGGAGAAGGGGCTGAGGCCCCTCCCCAAAGCCCTGTCCCTGTCCCTGTCTTTCCTGGTAGACACAGAAGGCCCTGCTCACAGCAGCTCGCTGCCTCCTCCTGCATCTGTGCCGCCATCTGGGAAGACTTAGCTGCTGTCGTCGGGACCTTTGAAGCTTGATTATAGAACCAGGAAACGTCAGCACCACAGAGTGGCCGTCCTGCTGGGGACATGGGGACAGTTGCTTTCTCCCCTGCTGTTTGATCGTCTTCACATCGGGCGGAATGTTGGTGGTGGAATGGGCTTGAGGATCTGTGCTCTTGAAGGAACAGAAAGGGACCCGAAGCCCCTCCTTACCACCGCCCCCCCACCCAGCTTCCAGCGCTTCCGCGAAGACTATAGATCGCGCTGATACAATGCGTTCCTGCGGGTCACCCTTTGTGCTGACGGCCAAAGTTCTGAGGTTTCAAAGCACAAATCAAAATATAAATGCTGATAACATAATTTTCCCATTTCTTTGGCTCAGATTGTACAGTAATGCTGAATTCTAAAGAAATAGGCATGGACATAAATAAGGATTGTTTTCGATGGTAAAAACTTTGCTAACACTAGATTGTTTTAAAAATCCCTGGCATAATTTATTGCTATAGAAATGCTGTGGTTAAATGGCATCAAATCAATACTGTGCTGTAACTTATATAAAAGACAACTAAGTTACAGTCACGTATTTCGTGGTTTTATTTTAGCAAATAAAATGTGTGTGAATGAAGTGATATATTTAAGTAATTAAGAGTTATCATCATCACTGTGGAGTAGAAACATAGAATATTTTCCTGTTTTACCCCCTCTCCCTTCTCTTTGCTTATTAGAAGTTTTGAATGATTTTATCACAGACTTAGATCACATCTGTAATAAAAGTCACTGTATAAGGTAAGTTTAAAAAACATGAAGTATACAGTAATATCAGCACTCTGGAAGGCTGAGTCAGGGAGATCACCAGTTTGAGCTCAGTCTAAGCCACTCAGCAAGATCTTGTCTCAAAGATAAAAATTGGCTTGGGGTGGAGCTCAGTGTGAAGGTTCTGGATTTGACCCACAGTACTGTACTGCAAAACAAATATAAAACAAGTACCTTGAAGTCTAAAAACAGCACATAAAACACAATGGGCCTCAGAAATGCAGAGCCAGGTGAGACATAGTTGGGGGCAGGAGTGGGAGTTCAGGGCAGGTACCACAGAAGGACAATCACTGGCCACATGTAGCATGGTGGGCAGAAGGAGCTCTGTGCTAGCATCCAAGTGTCTTTTGCATCTTTGAGATTCCCAGGTCTGGAAGCCAGGGCCTCCAGTGTGGCAGGGTCTAGTTACACAGTCCCTTTTGCTCCCTTCACCACTGATTCCGAGTACTGACTGAGCACATCTGGGTCTCCAGCCCCTGCCAAGGTGGGGTCAGCCCAGGGAAGCCCAGCCGTTCAAGGATGAACTCATTTACCACTCAAACCGATCTAAGGAGGTCAGTGCCATTAGCATCCCCACTTGGCAGAGAAGGGAACCGGGGCACAGTCTCCCACTCACTCTAGGTGAAACCACTAGGAAGTGGTGTAACTGGAGTTGGTAATAGTCCTTAGCTGTGGAACTCAGGATTGTTTTCTCGATGCAAAGAGATGGGAGAAGCTATAGCTGATCCTCAAAACTTGTTGAACCTTTTGGCATCAGAAGCTGGTATGAGCAGCTTTTAAGCAGAGTGGGGGAAGCACATCATGAGGCCCTCATTTCATGCCGTGATTTGGGTTCAAGGACAAACCCTTTGGCATAGGTCTCCAGGATGCTGGGATTTTCCCAGGTTCCTTCCGAGCCCCTGCCCAGCCCACCCACTGCACAGAGCACACAAGTCTCCTCTAGCAGGGTGTGGCAGTGCCTGCCGGTAATCCCAGCACTTTGGGAGACTGAGAGGAGTTTTGTATACTCAAGCCCAGCCTGGGCAATTTAGTGACTTAGTGAGAACCTGTCTCAAAATAAAAAGTAGAAAAGGGCTGGAGACCAGCTCACCATTACTTCAGGCTGATCCTTCCTAACACAGGGGTCAGTATGTTACGATGATGACTGTGGAGCCTCAGGGAGACTGTGCCTGGCCCCAGCCAGGATGCTTAGAGTTTTATTCTGGTCCTTCCCAGCCTTTTACATACAATGCTTGCAGGGGAGCTCATCTCTATGGAGAACCATATTCGGGTTTCCTGGAAGGAGATGAGGGGCTCCTCCATGCTCCCCTCTTCTTCACTCAGTGATGCTGTGATTCTGGTTGCAGCTGTCTCAGCCCCTCCTTCTGGAATCTCCCTCTGTCTTGAGCCCCAGCCTCTTTGGTAGCCCCTCTGTAACTCCAAACCACTGCGGTCTCTGGGCCTCCCAGCTCTGGCTCACTGCCCATAGTGCTGCAGGTCAGCAGCAGCTTCATGAACATTGGAGCCCTGGAGATGAGGTCTGCCTTTCTGGGACCCTGACTCATGCAAAGCCCTCCTCCCCAACCATGCATGGCCACTGACACATTCCCTACTCATGTAGCATCTGGTCCCACAGATGGGAAAGTGAGGCAGCTCTCTGAGTGCTGGGATTACCAGGAAGATGTGGCCCACCCATTCCTTGGAAGGTGCCTTGCTGGCTCCCTCTACCACCTTCCCACTGCATGGATTTCCTGTGACCTGGGCACACGGTGACCACAGACATGTGGAAGGGGCTGTAAAGCACCCTTTCCTGCCCTTGTCTCAGTCCAGGAAGTCTATAATTGTAATCCCAAGGAGAAACTGGAATTCTAGGGAGTTAATTCCAATCTACCACTTCCAGTGCAACCCACAGCGAGAAGAAAGACACTGAGACATATACACAGTTGTGGGGCGCCAAGGAGTCCTAAGTCCAGCCAAGATGGGGTTCACTGGAACAAAGGCCTCGCCCAGAGCCCTGCCTGGGTTTTATTAATGCTCCATGAAAGGAGTGGCTCAGGGATGAGTAACAGTCAGAGTTGTAGGAAATATGTGACTGACATGATTACTGTGAGCTGGGCTAGGCAGGAGGTCTGAGATCACCTCTGCAACAAGATCACTTCTTGCAGAGGGCAAGAAATGCAAAGAGAGAGAGAGAGAGAGAGAGAGAGAGAGAGAGAGAGAGAGAGAGAGAGAGCCAGCCCAATTTACATTGCTTAAAGCCAGTTGAATGGACAAAGAAATAGCCCAGCCAGCTGTGTACATATCAGTACATAGAGATAGGCCAGGTTTATCAAGAATGGAGATTGTTGCTCTTCTTCTCAAGGAGCATCAAGTACAGTCACCTCTGTGGTTCCCCACAAGTGTAATAAAGGATTATCCCACCCCATCTACAACTACTCTAGGAATCATGGGGTTATTTTTCTTCTCTCATTATCCTTGTGACTACTGGTGTACTGGAGATCTGTGAGCCTTAATAGAGGAGAGGGGTCTCTTGGGCAAGATCTGAATCAAATGTGCATTACTCTGCTCTCGTCCCTGTGACAGGGCACTAGCGCTAAATCAATTTGAAAGAGGAAAGATGTAATCTGTTTACAGTTTCATAGGGCTCAGTTCATGGTTATGGATTCCACTGCTTCTGTGGGAGTTAGAGCATCCTTCTGGGGGTGTACATTGGGGTGTAGCTGCTTACTTATGGTGTCCAGGAAGCAGAAAGAGAGAGACCAGAAGGGGCTGGAGTCCCCCAGTGGTTGGACTTCTGCTAGGTCCCACCTTCCAAAGGTTCCACTGCTTCCCAAGAGCTCCACAGGCTGAGATCTTGGGGGGTATTTCAGATCCAGATGACAGCAAAGTGTTTCCTGAATCAAAAAGTGCATAAATGAAGGAACAGGGGAGAGACAGCAGATAAGAGGTGGCTCCATCCTACAGCTGCTGAGCAAACACCCGTAACCCATCAGCAGCCTGGTCCTCAGAACTCTAACCCAGAGCTGCCCCCGCTCAGCAGTGCTTCTCCAGGTTCTGCCTGACAGACTCCCTCTGGGCCGGGCCCTGGTCTGGAGGACAAGAGGCCATTGAGCGCCTCATCCAGCTGCTGCACAGAGACCTGGTTCCCGACAGCTTGCCTGACGCACTCCTCACCAAACCACATGGACTGTTTTCCTGCACCCCAGCTTGGACCACTTGGCTCTTCTTGACTCAGACACCTCTGATCCCCTGTCTGGGACCCGCGCCCAACTGCTCCCTGGTGTCAAGTTCTATGCAGCATGTGGCTGTGCTTGGAAAAGCCCCGGCACCTTGAGCACTGACCTGAGCTCCCAGGCAGGAGGACTGGGGTGGACAAATTCTCACCATGAGGATGGGATTGAGGCTATAAGCCCTTGTGGGACTCAGAGATGCTGGGTGTCCGTGGTGGGTTTGTGCTGAATGTGACTGGCAGGAAGCCGAAATTCTGGCTTAAAGACACAGGCCTTCTGCTGGTCCAGCCTGTCTTAGCAAGAACCACAGCTCCGGTAGCCAGGGACAACAGAGGTCTGCAGACAGACAGACAGACACACACTGCCCACCTTCACCGGCCCTTGCCTTTTCACCTTTATTCAGTAAGCCAGCAATTTGCTGGTGCATGAAAAAGGTAAACAGAAAATAAATAAACTGTGGAACTTGAAGGAGGATTTTAAAGCTAGGAATCTGAAGAGGGGAGAAGAAAGGCTGTGGAGTGAACACGAAAACAAACATACTACACCCAAACAGCTAGAAGCCTGCAGCAGACTGTGAACCTCATTGCTGGTAAAGACACTAAACTGGGTTAAATTGACCAAAACTGGGCTTGGAGATAGAGAGAATTTTGTGTTTTATTATTTCTCTTTGCAAAGGTGTGAGAGAAGGTTAGTTTGCACCAGAGGAAGCATTTGAAGCTTTTCTCTCTGCCGCTTGTTTCTGGACCATGGGCTGAATGTTGGGTAGGAAATGTGTGTTTCTCAGTAATAGGTAGATATTTTTACTTATGTGTATATATTTCTTTTCTTGTTGAACCATGATAGTAAAAATGATTAGTGGAGTTGAAATCTGCAGCAATGCACAGAGCGCTGGCTACAGTGTTTAGGAGAGCTAAAATATGCAATAATTGATTTTAACATGTGCCGTAATCGGTTCCATACGCGTGGCTGTCAGCTGCGATGCGTCATAATTAAACTGACATGCTCAGAAACCGGCCACTGCCGAGCGCTCGCCCAGTGCTCCCACCGCGCACAGCGTGCCGCTCTCGCTTCCTCGCTCCCAGTCAGGGCCCTCCTTGCTGGGCTTTATTTGCAGCCAGGCTTCTCCATGTTTTATCTATTTATCCCTCACATCCTCAACCACCTCCTGGAAAGGATTCGGCCCCTTTCCGCAACTTCATTTTCACATGGTCACATATTTTAGCTGAGATAGGGTGATACGCCATTTCCTAAGTCATTATAAATCAGACCTCAAATCTTGAGAATGGTTGAGAACGAGATAGGAAAGGAGACATGGAAGCAGAGTCCCCCACCCCACCCCACTGGACCGTGCTGGAACTGCAGTTAGGACAGCCATGTGGAGGGGAACAGGGGCACCTGATGTATGGACCACACTGTCCCCAAACCTGACACCTGGCCACCTTCTCCCACTTTCCTCTGTGATCCTCAGTGTGCAGTGGGCATCCAGGACGGCCTACCTTGCTAGTCTTGTCATTTTTCTTCTCTGTTTCTTAAAAGTGATAGCGCACAGCGGAAGGCAGATTGAGCTAGGACCTGGGGGTCTTGGGATCCAGTGCATCTCTGTTATTCATTTTTCAAAAGGTTTTTTTAAATTAAGGGATATTACTTTTACAAAATATTGGATTTCGTTGTGTGCTGCATTGTCACACAAGTACCATTTTGATAATGTCACTCTCCCATTTCTCTGGCTTATATTCCCCGTCTCCTTATGCCCTTCCTTTCATGTAACAACAGTCTTCCTCCTAACTTCATATCTTTTTAGTTTAGATTCTGCATATTAACGAAAACACAAGACTCCTCTTTTCCCCTACAGATGACATAGCTTTGTTCTTTACAGCTGAATAATACATCTTTGCATACACATATATTTTCTTTACACAATCATCCAATGGTGAGCCCGGAGGTTGATTCTGTACCTGGGCTGTTGTGAACTGAGGTGCAATAAACCTGGGTGTGCTGTGCTCCCAGAGTATGCTGACTTTAATTCCTTGGATGTTCACTAAGGACTTGTCTTAGTTACTTTTCTCATTGCTGGCACGAAATACCCAACATCCACAAGTTAAAGGAGGAAAAGTTTATTTTGGCTCATGGTTTCAGTCCATAGCCAGCTGGTTCCAGGGCAGAGTAGCACAGCAAGGGGCATCAAGGAGGAGAAATGGTCAATGGTGTGGCGGGCAGCAAGCAGCAGCTGCCAGCCTGCCTTCCCTCTCTCCCTTTGCATCCCACCCAGGCTGTAAACTGCACCCAAATCCAGGCTGGGTTTCCATCATCCACAACCAGAACTATGCTAAACCAATTTAGTAATCACACACACACTTAATCCCAGCATCACACACCCTGGATCCAGCCACCTCTGAAATGCCCCACCTATGACTCCGTGAGACTTCACAGAGAAACCTAGCTATGTGCCATAACAGACTGGGACTGCTTCACCATGTAGCAGTTCCATTTTTCATTTTTTGAGGACATCGCACTGATTTCCATAGTGGCTATACTAATGTACATTCCGTTCCCCAACCCTCTCTACAATTCGCTGGTTTTGCACTCTTGCTGTGAGCTGTTCTGACTAGGAGGAGTTGGGATCTCAGTGTAGTTTTGATCTTCAGGTAGCTATGTTGTCCCCAGTATCTCAGTGAGGCTCCTGGGGTTAGCTTTCTCCTTGGCAGAATGGGAAGGTTACTCTTCCTACTGTCATCTCCATGTTGGGAACAGCAGATAGGAACCAATCGTGACCTGCAGAGTGGCTTTCCTATTGTAAGATGGCCCTTCCCAGTCAGCAGGAACCAGGTCTATGTCTGTGTTCAGTGTTCCATAATCGGTGTCTCAATTCAGTGAAGAACCAGATCCACCCCCAAGTCAAACTTCTTACTTGCTTCTCACACCTGGGCCTGGAGGGCAAAATGTCTATGAACCACACAAAGCAAGTTTTCCACTTGCTGTTGACAGGTGTCTCACTGGCAGAAGTGCCCCTACCTCCACCCTTCTAGGAGACAAGATGACGTCTGGGCCCCCTTATTTCCTCATTTACTCCAACTGGTCGATCTTAGTGACCCTTCTGTCCTCAGTGCATAGCCAGTCTTTGGTTGAACACCCATGCTGAGCCCATGGGCAGTTTCTGCTGGTGTCCACAGCCAGAAGTGAGATGTCTGGGGTCTCGTGACCTGGGAAATGCTCCATGGAGCTGGGAGCCTGGCGTGGCCCTCTAGAGAGGAGCCAGACCCACCATGCAGAAAGGGGGCAGTAAGCAGAGCTGAGAGTCTGGTGAGTTCCAGAAGACTGGCACCACCCACTGGCCTCTGCCTCGTGGTTATATCACTTGAACATAAGCTGTGACTCAGGCTGTGGCTGTAGGGTTGAAGCCCTTGAACCCTCTGTCTCCTCAGCCTCTGCTCACCGCCAGCTCTACTCAGGAACCTGGCAGGGAGTCAGTGAGGGTCCTGGCAAGGATCTTTTCTACTTCCTGTCATCATTCCAGTGGGATCACCTACCCTACCTGCTGCTCCCTGGGCTGCACAGTCTTGGGGTCAAGATGCAAGGCTGTCTATCAATTTGGAGCAACGTCAGTACTCTGTACGGAGTGGGTAGGTATCAAACTTGGAGTGCATCTGAAACCCCTGAAGAATGCCAAGAAACAGCTGGCTGGGCCTGACCACCGAAGATGCTGGCCAATAGCCCTGCCTGGGTGGACTTTCAGAGAGTCCCCTTTCTCTTGGACTATGTCTGTAGGCCACACTGAGAACCACCACAGAAATCAGTATCAGCTTTCATGCAAGGTTTGAGATGCCAGCCCTGGCATTTGTGTGATTCACCCAGCTTTACCCACCTGTAAAATGGGAAGTTTATTTGGTGGCCTGTGTATTTCCCTTAAAGATGCCTCCAAGTCTAGGAATAAAGAGCTGGTGCAGGTCTCCTTGGGGAAGACTGCTGTCATCATGCTGCCTCTTCTTTCTCGTTCAAGTAGCTGTGATTTGAAGGTGATGCCCAGTTCCTGGAGAAATGGTGGAGGTAGACAGAAAACAAGAGAATAGGGCAGATATTAGATGCTATGAATTCGAAGGCCCTGAGATAATTCTCCACCATCAAGGCAAGCTGTTCACCAGCATATTCTATATTTCCTAGGGTGGCTGGGTGATCTCTAGCTTTAAGGCTGAGCTCATTCCAGCTTGCTGTGAGGAGCAGATGGTACAAAGAAGCTCTCTGGAAGGAAGCAGCAGGGAGCAGTCTAATGGGGTCCCTGTGGCAAGTGAGAACCACATGAAGCCTGACTGTTCTTGGCCCTGCTCGAGCCCCTTGCTCCTGCGCTGGGACACAGCATCCTGTACGGGGATCAGAAAACATGGCAAACATAGGTTCTTTCCCTTCCTTTGCAAAGAGGGATAGGGATGGGCTGGAGAGAGGTAAACAAGAATACAACTAGGAAACCAAACTACTATGCAATGATGCCCACGTGCAAGACAGGGAGGTGGCAAGCAGTGGGCAAGCTTGGGGGCCACAACAGAACTGGCAGAGGCTCCAGAAGCAAAGACGGCAGCGCAGGGTGGTAAGACCAGGGGTGAGGTCCAGCCCCAGAGGAGGTGCAGGCAGGACACATGTTCAGTCCAGTCATGGCAGGTACAGGTGTTCAGGGGTGAGTCCACAACACCTAGGTTGCTCCATGTGGAGAGCTCAGGGCGGGGAGTGAGGATGGGTTCCAGGGCTCTGAGAGTTTGGCCCTTCTGGGGGGATGGGTGGTGGGTTGCAAAGTTCATTAGAGTTGTTTGTACACGATAAAATGGCTGCAGGGGTGTGGGGCCCTTGCTCTGTCCTGTTGACCTCTGTTCTGCTCTGTGGCAGGCCCCTGAAGCTTGGCTTCTCTTCTTTCACCACTGACAAGCCTGGCCCTTTCCTTCCTGGCTTTACTTTGCATCTAACCTCCTTGCCCTAGGCTGTTACTAATTTCCCAAAGTGATACAACAAATGTCTCTAGACAAATGTGGTGTAAAGGAGGAAGAGAAGGAGCTGAAGCGTCCTGCGGGCTGGAGACTTGCCTTTCTGCTTTGTGAGCCCTGTGGTGACACATGGAAGAAGCTGAGTCGGGCCTTCTACTCTCCCACTGGTCTCTAAACAGGATAATTACAAGGAATGACCCTCGCCCTAGCAGACTTCAGCCCCTGGCCAAAGGTAAGTCCAGTATACTCTCCCTGCTGAGCTCTGGGTGCTCTGGGCACTGGCAGGGCTCCCAGCTGGAGGGACAGGTCACAGGGCTGGATGATGGTTCCTGCATCCTAGCAGGTAAACTTGAGAAGTCTTTGTGGCTTCAGGAACACATGTAAGGCTCAGGCATACCCAATGCTGGCCCCTGCTGGGTTTCTAAGTTGAGCAGGCATCAGCTGCTTCAGTGTCTGGATAGCTCCAGCCAGAGCTGCGAGATTTCTGTTTTAAATCTCTTTCTCATTCTGCTTTCAGCTCCAGAACTTTCAAAGAAGCAACCTGATTTGGACCAAATTTGATATAAGACTGGAGACTTATCAAGTTACATGGAAAGTTTAGTGTGCTATTTAGATGATATTTTGTACAAAGTGTTCTGGAATTAGGCTACAGGATGAAGGTCTATTTAACCTGTGACTCTATGATCAAAAAGAGGCCCCAAACAATACGTGCTCTAAATCGTTCAGAGAAAAGGAAATTTGAGAAACAGCCAGTGGGTCCCAGAGATCTTGGGGGGCCAGCCACAGCCCCAGCACCAGAAGGAGGAGGGCTTTCTTCTCAGCACCTTCCCAGTGTATCTTCACAGTGTACAGCGTTGGTGGCACCAGTATTTCTCAAGTGTGAATGCGTGTGTGGATTGTGTAAGAACCTTGACATTTACATTGGCTTCAGGGTCACAGGTAGGGCCCAGGGTTCTACAGGGTGACAGTTCCTGCTCACTCAGGGTAGCAGGATGTGGTAAAAGGACAGTGGGTGTGTTCTACTTGAGAAACTGAAAAGCGGTGAATTATTAGATGCTGAGACACCTAGATAATACATGCATGTGCATGCGTGTTTGTGTGTGTGCATGTGTTAACTCCTCTGGGGACAAATAGGCCATCTTGGGCCACTGGATGGTCCCTACTGCACAGGGTCAGGACTGGGGAGTTTGGTGATAGCTGCTGGAGTAAGCATGATGTTCTGCCACCCAATCATGCCTGATAATCCAGAATTGTTCCCAGGGGTACAATTGAGATGCTCTACTGTCCTGAGGAAGTGGTGGAGGCTCCTTTATCTTCAAACCCCCAGCAGATGATTTTCCATCTGCACATGTATGCTCAACAGGGAGAGATGAAGGACACCTCCCAGTCACCCTCCACACAGAGCATAGTCTGGGCAGGAGAGGCCCCTGTTCCCTCTGCAGCCCATGCCTCTCCTGCAGCTGAGGACTGGCTCCTTTCGTGATGCCTGGGCCCTTGACATCCTAAGGTTGCCCTGTGGTTTTCTCTCCCAGAAGGAGAGGACAGGGAGGCCTATGCAAAGGCTTTACAAACTCAGCATACTTGGGAACCACCAAGGAGCTCACTGATGAGCAGATGCTGACTCAGCCAACTGGGCAGGACCTTGGAATCTGCATTTACAGCATGCTGTCTGCATTGACCCAAGGCTTAGCTCACTTGCAAGGGCAAAGAGGCAGTCATTGCAAGACCAATGGGGCTTTCAGGCATGATGTAGACACTGGAGCTGTAGGCCACGGGGAGCTACATGGCTCAGAGGGGTACAGGGTGGCACAGGGCTTGGTGGAAGGCATCCTTGCATCTCAGCAGTGGCAGCAAGAAAGGGTCTCCCTGTGCTTGGGGAAGTGTTTTCAGTGTGAGTTGATTTTGGTATCACCAGTCTGTTATGGGGAGAGAGAAGCACCCATTAGCTATGGGGAAGGGTTAGCAAGCGGGGAGGAAAGCAGCCCTCCCACCGCTGCCTCCCAGGCCCTGCCTGCACCCGCCTCTGTTGGCCTGAGCTCTCGGGCTGCCTTCCAAGTTCCCCAAGTTCAGCTGTGGAAAAAGCCAACTAATCTCCTGGAAAATCTCCTGATGTGTATTTTTCTTTAAAAATCCAGGCCGGTTGTGAACATTACCCCTCTCCCCTATAGGGCGGGCATTGTCACCGTGGACCCCAGGATCTCCCTGCCCCTGCAACCATGGGTACCAGACATGGAGCAGAATCTGTCAAGGCCAGGCTTGCACTCTTGCTACCCATTAATTCCCGTAGTGCCTTGAGAAGAGGAAGGCCGAGTCAGCACATTTTATTTTGGCTGTCAGGCCTGATTTGAGCTTATTTCTCATTGAGGGCTCCATATCAAAGGGCAGGATAATAGAATTACAGGACATTAGGGTTTTCAATCTGGAAAAGGCCCTGGAGATCATTTAGTGCTGCCTGCTCGCTTTACGGATGAGGAAACTGTATTTTTATCCTTAGAAACCTGAGCAGCACTTGGTTTCTGATATGCATGCATAGCTGGGAGGATGGGGGCTGTGTGTGCGGGGAAGGGAGCCCGGGATAGAGCCTTTCTGGCTGCTGAATCTTGATCCTGACTTTAGTGTCATCAAAATCAGTCACCTCATCCCCCTGGACAGCACACATTTTGCAATAATGTGTAAATGCTTTGGTTCCCGACATTAGCTGGAGAAGAAGTGCTATGTTTTCACACAGTTTAATAGGGGACTGCACCCCACATCTCTAACAGATGTTGGCCAGAGCAGCCAACTCTTTCTAAGCAATCTAGCTGAATTTTAGAGGCTGAAATTTTCTGTATCATTTGCTGATCATATTTCATTTCAGACTTTTGAGCACGACAGATTGTCCACCTGGCTCTCATTTCGCCACATTTTATTGATGGTCTGACTCAGATCTTTCAAGTTTGTGCTAACTGACTTTGAAGGAGCAGCTTGTTGTTTAAATTTTGTGACACAGACAAGTAAACTGCCTGCAAATTATGCAACACAATGGCGATGAACAATGAATTAGGACTTTTTATTAATATTTATTACCTATAGTCCAGGAATTAGTGCAGACTACTACACTGGACCCATTCCTGGAACAAAATCCCAAATTCACTTTACCACGAGCACATGTGGGACCAGGAGGGCTGTACTTTTGTTTGCAAACCCGAGCTCGGGCAGCAATAGCTCACTGCTAATTATCTGCTGCTCCGGGCCTGTGAACACTGCCCCTTCCTTCCACCCAGTGCTTGGTTCTGATCATTCACAGGAGCCACTCCAATGAGGCTAGGCTATAGTCTGGGAATTCAGTGTTGTGTGTATGTCAGATGTTCATGAGAGAGCAAACTGGGGCTGGGTGTGAGTAAACACCGCACTGTCTTTACACCTTTTCTATGAATCTAAAGTTACTCTAAATCTAAAAGTATATTTAAAATGACACATACTATGTCCATTCCGCCTCTGAGGTTGCCCATTACTGAGATAGAACTTGGAACTGACCTGAGCCAGTGCTGGCATGTCCAGGCTCTCTCCTTGTCATCTCATTGACTTTGGGACATTTCCACAAAGGATTTGTTTGAATTTTCACTCACTGGGTTGGAAACCCAAATCAAGGTTTCAAGAGAATAATTTTTCCTGTGCTGAGGGACACCCTCTGGCCAGGTACAGGGGTGCAGGTGTGCTCTCCCAGCCCTCTGCAGGGCTGAGGCTTGAGGGTCACAAGTTCAAGCCCAGTCTGGGCAAATTAGTGACCTAGCAAGTCACTAGCAAGCATTAGTGACCTGGCCATAGTAAAAACGTGAAAAAGGCTGAGGGTTCAATCCCCAGCCCCCCCCCCCAGGTAAATTTGCTATGGAAACCCTGACTCTAATTATGCAAGTATTTCAGTCCCCTGCATGGTCCTCAGATCCAGGGCTCCGGGCAGAGGCAGAGGTGGGGGTGGGCGGCAGGTGAGAAGGCCAGGCTGCACATGGGGGCTAGGAAAGTTTCTAACAAAGGTCCTCAGCCTCTGTTTCCCTCGAGGGTGGGGATTCCCATGTCCTTGGGTATCTGCCAGGGAATATTCAAAAGAAACTCACCTTGCAGGATCACAGTGCTGTCCCAACTGCACAGAGGAGCTGGGGTGGGCTCTGCTTGATCAGCCAGGCTCCAACTTGGCTGAAACCAAGTGCTTATGATTTCCTGGGACCCAGTGCTAGGCAGCCAGAGAAGCTGGTTGAGGGAAGCTGAGTGAGCTGGTGAGACGGAAGACCAGAAATCCTTATTCAGTACTGTGTGCAGTGGCCCAGGCTTTAACTCCGAATCCCTGTTCTGTGTCACAAACCCTGAGATGTGACTCTTATCTCCCCTGGTGGGAATGTGTACTGAGCTCTGTGCTCACTCTCCCAGGGCAGTGGCGATCGCAGACTGTCTCAGACTACACCTGGGGCCACATGGCTGCAGCTGGCTGGCTGACCTTGTAACCACAGCCCGATTGGACACAGTCCCTGTTCACTTTCACATTTATGTGGCTGCTTCCCTACCTGCATTAGTGACCTGGTCCTTTACCATGTGCAGATACATGGCGTAGCAGACCCACATGGGTCCCATGAGTAGTGAGCTGCCCAGGAGCCCCCTGCAGTGCTGGTTTAACAGTGCTCCCCTTGGAGATTCTGGTTAAGGTGTGGGGCAGGGGCCTAAAGTGGGCATTTCTAGCTGTGCTTTGAGATCCACAATCTTAGTCATCAAGAATACTGGTCAGTTACACCTAGAGAGGCTAAGTATGTACCATTATTACGGCATATCATGCTGGTACCAAAATAAAAATAAATATCAGTACTATGGGCTGAATGAAGCATGTCTCTCTGAAATTCATATACTCATATGCTGAAGCCCTAACTCCCAGTATAGCTGCATTTGATGACAGTATCTTCGAGGTACAGTTCACCTAGGTCATAAGGGTAGGGCCTTGATCAGGGCTGGTGTCCTTGTGAGAAGATCAGAAGGCATCAGCAGCCTCTCTCTGTCTGTCAGTCTGCCTGTCTCTGTGTATCTATCTTTGTCTCTGTCTCTGTCTTGCTCTGTCTCTGTCTGTCTGTCTGTCTGTCTCTCTCTCTCTCTTTGTCTCTGTCTCTCTCTCTCCATGTGCAGAGAGGAAAGGAAGGTCATGTGAAGGAACAATGAGAAGGTGCCACTCACACCCAACCAGAGACCTCACCAGAAACCAAACCCTTGGCTCTCTGTCGTCCTGAACTCCCAGCTTGCACAACTGTGAAAAAAAAATCCTAGGTCTTAGCCTCTCAGTCTGTGACATTTTGTTAAGGCTACCTGAGCTGATCAGCGCAGTCACTAAGGCATCCAAATGAGGAAGGAAAATGTGTTAAATCCAACTCACTCAGGAAAAATATGAAACAGATGAGCAGAAATTTAATCAAGGGTATGAGTAATGAGCTCAAGAACACTGCTTTGTGTTGTGTTTTTCAGAGCTCCCCTGAGGTGTAGTCAGTGTCCACTAAATTGCACCAGTTTAGCATACATGATTGGAAGTACTTTGCCATCGGGGCCCATTGTCACCATCATGATGGTGGACACACCTGCCATTCTCACCTCCTCTACTTCCTGCAATTTCCTCATCTCCCTGCAAGAGGCAGCCACCAATCTGCTTTCTGACCCTGTAGGTCCACCCTGTAGATCTATAGGATCATTTGCATTTCTAGAATTTTCTATGAACAGAATCATGCCAGATGTAGTCTTTTTTTTTTTAACAGAACTTAATTATTCTAGGATAGTCCCATGTTATTTCTGTGTCTACATTTCATTCCTGTCTGTTGCTGAGTAATATTGTGTTCTGTGTACCTTGATTTAGTTTTCATTTACCTGTTGCTAGACCTTGGGCTTATTTCTAGTTTTAAGGTATTATAAACAAAGTGTCAGGTTTTGTAGGGATATATGGAGCCATTCTTACTACATCAGATGGAAAATGCATACTGAATTTTTTAGGAAGCTGTCGACCTATTTTCCACACTAACTGTGCCATCTAAATCTCTGCCACTTGTCAAAAGTCTCCTCCTTGCTCTGTGTCTCTGTCAAAACTGAATACCACCAGCCTTTTAAATTTTATCCAGTTTAGAAGGGCTTTTTGTGCAGTGATAGGTCATCATAGCCCTAATTTGCATCTTCTTAGTGACCAATGATGTTGACTTTTTTCAAATGTTTATTTATTATATGTCGTTTTGTGTAGTGCCTCTTTTGCTTGTTTAAATTTTTTTTTAAGTTACTTAGTTTGAGAGGCTTGTATTCTGGAGCTAAGTCTGAATATCAGATGGGTGGTTTGAAAATATGTTTTCCAAATCTGTGACTTGCCTTTTCATCATTTTTTGAATGAAATTGTTCAAAACAACATGAAAGTTTTTCATTGCAAGAATTACAATGTATCAATTTGTTCTTAACTCACTAAGCTTCTGTTGTCCTAGCTAAGAATTCTTTCCCTAGTTCAAAGCTATAAAGACTTTATACTATGTTCTCTACTACAAGTTTTAGATTTTTCTACTGCTGTTTTAGAGTTTCCACTTTGAGTTAACTTTTGTAGATGGTGAAAGATAGTGGTGGAGGTTAGTTTCCTCCTATTTCCTGTAGGGGCTCCCCCTACCCATAGGTCAGTGTGTGAGTCGCAGCTCCCAGCCACGCACTGCCTGGGGCTCTGATGCTTCCCTAGGAGATGATGCTCTACAACATACAGAAACCAGCCTGCAGGAAGACTATGCAGGACCCTGTGAGTGAGTTTTTTATTTAAAAAAAAAACCTTTACTTAGGTTAATTAATCGTAAAATGGTATGTCCATACCTCTGCAACACAGTGGTCATCATTGGCCTCCTGGTCACCTCCCTCTCCTCCCTGTTATCCACCGGCTGAGCTTCCCATTTTTGGAGTCTCTTCCCAGCTGCTTCTCTCTTAAAATGGTTGAGCAGTGACATTCCTACCATTGACTCTGTAGTGTGGCAGGTGAGGTTCAGCTGTGTTACCCAAATGCCCCACTCTAAGGCTCTTAATGTGGCTGTGAGAGGAGTTTTGGCTACACAGATGCAGGCTTAAGAAATTCTTACTGCATGTTAGGAACCAGGGTCTGCACGCTTCATCTCCTCATGGGTGCTTGGTACTGCCTGCCTTCTACCTTGGTCATTTTGGTGGGCAGGTAGGCACCTGGAGGAACCTCTGTGAGTCCCGTTACTGCTTCAGAGGTTGAGCACAGTCCCTGCTTGTGGTGTGGTCCCCATTTCCACCTCACCCCACTTCCCAACCTTCATTAGCACCTGTTCTGGCCTTGTTGACCCCTCCGGAGGTCATGCCCCTGTAGGCCTCTTTAGGGAGATGGTTGTTGCTTAGCAACATCCCCTTTCTACTCTGGGAATCCTCAGGGATACAGGGATGCCCTTGCCTGTGATTTCCCCATCGTTTCCTGCCTCCCTGTCTCCTTAGTGAGTCCCCAATGCCCCTTTTATCTCTTCCTTGATGTTTTAAAATATTTTAAGGAAAAGAAGAAAATAAAAGCTGGTGATCAGTAAGTTATATGATTTCAACATCCACAATAATTTCAAAGAGTGCATGCTGGAAATGCATCTGGGAATTCAAAGCACATGGGATGGTGGTACCATAAATGGGCTCCCTGCCTTCCTCTGAGTTGGACTGATGCTTACGTACTTGGTGTTCTTGGGCTAAACACCCAAAGTTGTTCTGAGGTTGCCCCCAAAACTGGTCTCTCTTCTAGAACCTCTGTCCATGCTTGATTTCTTCTTCTGAAGTACAGACCTTCTTCTAAATAAACAACCTTCCCTTATCTTGTCTTCTGTTTCTCTGTAAAGTTGCCGTGAGTCATCTTTGCTGGCTTATGAACTATGAGAATTATTCACCTGCTCAATATCCAGTCAGAGGACAGCCCGGCTCCAGGCCCCCTCAGGAGGGCGCTCTTCACTCAGGCATGGCATACTCGAGATCCCCAAATGCAGTAGTGAATGCCTTGGGCCACCCAAATGCGATAGTGAATGCCTTGTGTCAACATGGTAAGAAATGCACAGCTGAATGGGACTGCACAGCTCTGAGTGAGGCTGAGACTATTTACGAGGACGGGGCCGAAAAGCCATCCAGGCTGGCTTGTCACAGGCTTCAAAGGAAAGGAAGAAGGAAGCTGCTTCTGTTTCTTTGGAGGAGCTCTAGTTTGGCCTTCACCTCGGACATCATCTCCTGGCTTCTGGTGCCTACCCCTCAGCCTTCTCATCTGGACGCACACAGGCCCTGCACTGAGCTTCTGGCCTTGAACCGGAGCCTTTGGTCTCCAGTGCACAGGCTGACCCTCTGCACATCGGACACTGTGTGCGGCCACTGTAAGCCAACCTCGTCAGTTCTTAGGTATTTGTATATTAAATCTGTTTCTCTATTGCGCACTGACTGATACAAACAGTGTAAGGTAACATTTATCATTACATTGTTTCTGCATCCAGCATTCTGGGAGTGGGTTGTCTGGGCCATTCTGGGGCACAGTCTCTGAAGAGGTAACTGGAGCTGTCCACACACCTGGGGTGATCTGGGAGCTGTCCTCTATGCCTTGTGTGACCTTGGAGATCCACGGGACCAGGATACCCACTCCTCCTGTCATTCCTGTGTCCCATACAGGCCTTTGTCCTTGCTGGCTGCCAGTCAGAGCTCAGCAAGGTCTCTCCACAGGGTCTCTCAGAGTGCAGGGGATGGGGGTCCCCTCCTTAGTAACCTCATTTGTCTCAGCAATGAAACAGCTTACCTCTGCCCTATGCATTAGACACACGGACCAGCCTGGGCCAAGTGGGATGAGCATGGGTTCTGAGAGAAGGGTGACTAGGACCATCCTGCGCTGCCACCGCGACCCAGATTGCAGGGGTCAAGCTGGACAGGACAGGAAGATCAACTCCAAAGCTGTGCACTCCTTGGTGAAGGGCTGCTGTGTTCTGCCCTGTAAATGCTTCCTAACTGCCTTTCTAGCAGCTGAACAAGTGTGAGGCAAAGACTGAACTGTGAGCTCCTCATTTTATTGAGAAAGAAATACCGACAGTTCATTGCCAGGTGGCTCCCTCATCTAAGTCACCTGGGTAAAAAAGACAATTTCAGATTCGAATAGCCCTTCCCATGCCCCATCTTCTAGCGAGATAGTGTCTTTCCATAATGTATTCACACCAGCCGCATAATTATTTCCACATGGCTCGGAGAACTCAGAGCAAGGGTGATGAAGACTTTGGGCTGAATCCCCGGTGTGACCCGCCAGCCCCAGAATCTCTCACCCTGCCAGTCCTGCTGCCTGGGACACTGGGTGGTGGGTGCCGGTCATGACAATGTGGGGAAGTAAGAGCAGCGTCAACTTGGAACATGCTGGCTTTTGTCAGCTGTGGGCGATCTGCAGAAACATTTGCTTTTTCGTAAACAAGTCCATGAACCTTCAAATCCTTTCAGTCTATAAGTCACAAATGCATATGCCTATCTTCTTCCCAGTAATGATTTCCTTACTGTGGGGAGAATGAACACTATATGCTTTATGTAAATTAAGATTAGAAATGTCTAGAGATGTAATTATTGGGTCATTTTCCAATATGCAGTTAATCAAAAGATAATTATACTGCTTGACAAATTACTTTTTCTATTAGACCCCCAATTTAAAAAGAAAAAGAAAACTTTTGGTACAGTACTGCCTAATTAAAACAAGGCACACAACCTTGTTAGACACTACACTAGAGCCATTTCTCCAAAGTGGTGACATTTCCTGCAGCTACCCCGAATGAGAGTGCGGGCCATCTAGGGTCAGTTTGCCTTTCTGATTCTAATATAGCCTGAAATTAATTTGGGGCTGAAAAAAAAAAAAAGAAAGAAAGAAAAGAAAGAAGAAGAGAAAAAGAAAGAAACCTCCAAAGAAGGCCAAGACAAGTGTAGGCAGCTCTGGTCTGCTGGAGCCAGACCTGAAACTCAGAGCAAACATCAGGCTCAGCTGTGTTTCGGCACTGGTTGGGGGAAGCCAAGGTGTTTTTGTAGAGAAATTTCTTGGATTCAGAGAAAATCTAGAACTGTCTAGAAACAGCACACTCACAGACAAGCTTTTTTTTTTTTTTTTTTTTTTTTTTTTTAATGAAAATGAGACCCTTTGCCTATCACAGTTCCTTACCAAGTGCCTGAGGGAGCCTACAGTGACCTCTGGCTTTTGGTCACCCAGCGGCAGCAGGGGTTACTGATATGTCTCTCACCTGGCTGGAAGGAGAATCATTGCCAGCTTGTTTTCTTAAGAACAGCCCCAAAGAATTAGAATTACAACAGCGATTAGCAAGTGGAAAGCCTCTTGGTGATCTTTTAGAAGTTCATTCTTGACCAGGGGACTTGGGGGTGCTGGAGAGATTTTTGGAGGGCTGGTGGAATTGTAGGGGAAGTGACTCCCTCTCGCTCCTCCCTTGCTCCTCCCCCCCCGCCATCCATTTTTTTTCAGTGATCAAACTCCAGGCCTCATGTATGCTAGGCAAGTACTTTACCACTGAACTACACTACCAGCCCACGGCTTCTGAATTTTGTCTACTGCATGTCACTTCCATATATTCATGGTGTTGAAATCAGAGTGATAAGTGCCAAATTATTATGTAAATATTTAAGTCGCATGATGTGTGACTTGGCAAGTCTTTCAAAACTTCTCTGCAATGCAGTTTATTCTCATGTAAACTTCAGTTTAAGCTTCTGCTGTGTGCTCATTAATCTTACTTAGTAAGGTATTACATGAGAGTGAGTCTTAATGCTTTCCTGTACAAGAAATAGTAGCAAGCTATAGAGCGTAGATCTAACGTTGGCCAATTTGGCAAAAACATTGTTGTGTAAATGAGCTTTAAAGCTTAGTAGATGAATTGGAATGTGTGTGTGTGCATATGTGTGTGTGTGTGCGTGTGTGCATGTGTGTATGTGTGTGCGTGTGTGTGTGTGTGTGTGTGTGTGTCTGTATTTGGTTTCCTTCAAAACAGCACAAAGGTTTATACATATGTTGGTAAGAATCACTCAGAGGACCAAACATAAAAGCCTCCATCCAAGGGAACATGGTTATGCTATAAATAGTTTAAGATGAGCTTCCCTTTGAGTGGTTCTGTTTTGTTATCTGGCATTAACTAGTTTTTATTCAGTAACTTCGATTCTGTTCTCTATTACTGAAGATTTATTGTGTTTTCACTTAAAGTAAACTTGACTTTGAAAAGAAATATGAAGAATGAAGTTTTGTTGCTGTTGGTTTTCTTTTGTAAATAAATATTTACTCACAGCGTGAAATTTCTCTTTGAACAACTGAGGCCCTGAATGGCTGAAAACCTCTAAGTCACAGCATATTCTTGTGGCACAGATTCCGACCCACTGAAGTGTCATTATGACATATGTGCATCATAATAATCATTTATGAATACATAAGTAAGTCAAGTAACACATGTAAATGTGTGCACATTTAACACATGTATGCATATCTGGTCTAAATGTGTGAGACATCTTCAAGACATTCAGCATTCACTGAGGTTGTCTACATTAATAGCAACTAACAATGTAGGTCTTTATTGAGATGCACCTTGATGTCTAACATTTGTGATTTTTTTTTCTGTGATATGGTAAATTTGGTAATTCTTGTGAGAATCTAAAAAGTACAACAGAATACTACACACAAAACACTATAATTAGGCATTATCATTCAAATGTCTATTACACTTATTAAACTAAAATAGTGATGTAGTCCATGTTAAACTTTGTAGTTCTTTCAACAGGACAAGTGGTTTTAAAAAATTACCATGAATGTTTGCAAAACTTCTGTGGTAATGCTCTTTATCTGCATCCTGATTACATAAGCAAAAATCAGAAACATGAATGTTTAAAAATGGAGGATTAGTTAGATATTATGATGTAAAAATAACACATTATGCAATACTAAACAAAAATAGATCACACACACCTTCTTTTTCCAGTCTGCTATTCATTTTCAGTTCTTAGACTTGATACATTCAATGTCCATTTAGCTCCCAAATGTAAAAACTTCTTCACATATGGTCCTACACACAAACATACACACACACACACAAAACCATATGTGTATCCTAGTAAGTATATATGTATATTTAATGTGTATATATTTTATGCACCTATTTTAAAGAGATACAAAACTTTTAATATTGCAAATATTCCTCAACAAAAGCATGCAAACAATGGTGACAGTGTGACCTTTTATGAGGACTTCTGGGAGCACAAACAGGAACACAGAGAGAAATAAGAAAACTGAATGGCTGCCCTCGCCGGAAATGGTGTGGCGTTCCCAGAAGCTGGCTATCTCAGGTTTTCTGCAAGAAGTCAGCTAGCTTCCTCCGCGTCCTCACTGAGGGCCCAAGGGTATCCCTTGTTTTGTCCCAGTGGCCCAGCTTCACCTGTAGCATTTGCATTCAGGGCCCGGAGGCAGCACAGGGAGGCTTTTCCTGGCCCTGAGCTGACTTGCCTGTCTAGGTGGTGGGGAGGGACCTGTTGTGACCCGGTGCACACCGACTGCTGATTTCTGATTTGTTTGGACCACTGGGTGCCTTTCCAGTAAGGTCAATGACAGATTCCCCTGCCTGGTGGAAGAGTGCTACTGCTGGTGTCTAACATTTCATCACATTAGCCATGTGGTGACACTTCGTTTCAGACATCTTTTCCCATGTACCTTCCTAAAAATTTCCATCCATTTATCCTAAATCTGTCTTTACCTTGAATCTACACAGTGCCTCTCATAGACAGCATCTTGACGGATCCTGTTCTAATCCCAGGCACATTTTCACTGGATTGTGTGACCCGTTCACTCTGAGTATATTACTGGTACACCTGGCTTTGTACGTGGCATCAGTTTTCACTGGCTGTCTCTCATGGCACATTGCTCCTCTATTCCTTTATGTGCATTCTTTGGCATGAAGTTAGTACTTTTGAGCCTGCATTTTGGTTTTTGGTGGGTTTCTCTTAATAGTTGCCCCTTTGTGTCTTCAGGTTTGGCATACATGGATTCAACCAACCATGAGCCAAGAATATTAAAAAATGACTGAAGAAGAAATAAATAAGCTTAGAAAAACAAGCCAGAAGAACAGCTGTTTTGTAGCATTTATAATGCATTGGGTATTATAGCACCTAATTATAAAACAGAATTAACTGTTATGATCTGGAGAAAATGTGAAGTGAACATATGGGGAATGTGGGCAGGTTACACATGAATCCTCTGCTGTTTAATGTAAGGACCCTGTGCCTCTCTGAGGTTTGGTATCTATAGGGGTCTGGGAACCGATCTGTCGCATCACAGGGGCTGTAATGCCAGGGATGAGCATCTCTCTTGCTGCTTTAATGAATCTTTCACTTCTGGTATTTTTACTACGATGTATGAGATGTGATTAAAAAAATACCACGGTGCATGTTTAAATAAAAAGAATTATTATGGTAAAAGACACATTGCCAGGAACGCGCCTGGAAATATTCCCTCTTGCTTAAACGCACTCATCCCAGGGTCCCTGCCATGTCCTGGAGCAGCTCTGGAAGTGCTCTTTCTTGAGTGTCCTGAGTAGCACTGTCTCGGCTGCCTCAGTGCTCTGAGTATTTTCTAGTCTCTTCTCCCTCATGGGAACATATGCTGGTGCCCTGGACACCGTCCCATTCGTGTTTTAGCTTCTCCTTGTTTTTCTCCATTCTTTGTTATCTAAGTTCACTGGGGGCTGGAATCTGCAGTGAAGGACGTGCTGATGACGTGCTCCCGGCCCCCCTCTGCTGGCTAGATTTGCAGCATCCTGAGCTGGGGCAAGTGGATTGGGACCACTGTAGCACTTTCACATAATGCTGGACTTTCCCCTTTGTATAGAGCTATCCAGACTTGCAGCCATTTTCCAAAGGAGTCTTTCTTCCTTTTAGTGTGGCAAATGGGATTAAGGACCACCAGTTGACATTTGAAGTGTCCTGTTGCTCTTAGCTGTGTCTTATTGTCAGTCCTTTCCTATTATACCACCAGGCAATGGCTTTTTTGTTTGATAAAATACATTGAACATGGTTTTGCAATTTTCTTGACCAATGTGTCCAGCTAGTGATGTGCAGTTGAATGCTTAAAATGAACTAAGAATAGTTAGTAGCAATGCATTTATGCTACTAACTACATACACAGTTGACTTTTATTTTTAGGGATCATTTAATTTGCTCGTTTATTCAAATTAGAGCAAAATATTTACATGGTACCAAAATCAAATCTATAAAATATGGCATGCTCCAAGAAGTTTAACTTCTGTTTCTGATCCTCTTTCTTATGCTGTGCTCCTCACAGGTCAACATGGAAATATCTTTACTTTCTGTTGTTTTCCTAAAAAGAAAATTCACATAAACGTGGATCTGTTTCACTTTCCTAAATATCACTAGAATGTAACACATCTTTCCTGCACTCTGCGATTTTCCTTTTTAATGACATAGCCTAGAAAACATTCTATAATAGAAGACAAAAGTGCTTCTAATGTTTAGAGCTCACTTGGAGACACTGTGAGGTTTTTCACCATGGTTGTAGGTGTGGCTGACCTGTGAGTGGATGAGTAACCAAAGATGTGTTTGGGGCTCCTGCAGGTGAAGCACAGGCTCTGGTTTCTGGTATCTTCCTCTCTGCAGTTTGGATCATGAGTTTCGTCCAAACACTGAAGGTTTGAAGACCTGACTCCCAACCTGTTGCACTCTTGGGAGGTGGCAGACCCTTAGAAGATGGAGCATGGGAGAAAGAAGTGAGGTCAATGCAGGTGTGACCTTGAAGGGAACACTGAACTCCACTCCTTCCTGTCTCTCTGTTTCCTGGCCACCATGAGCTAAGCAGCCTCTCTTGTTACAATGAGCTTCCTCCCATCGGCTTCATGTGATGGGGCCAATGACCATGGACTGAAATCTCCAACACCATGAGTCAAAATGAACCTTTCCTTATTTTAAGCTGATAGGCTCAGCTATTTTGTTACAGTGGTGGAAAGATGATTGATTCACAGTGTTAGCCATGGCAGCATCATGTGTCTGGTTCATATTGGATACAATGTGACATTTCAGTCAAAGAAAGAGACACAAATAGATGTGAACTATTGCTACAGGGTGACACACTACAACTATGATGGTTTTTCTAACATAACATTATAGAAAACTTTATAACTGAATGCTTTCTTTGAAATTTTTCTTTCCATCTGGCAATTATTGTTACTTTTTTTGAGGATTGAGACCATTCCATTTTTGCTATAGTCATTAAAAGCACCATGATACTTTTTATGTTTCCATTAGCTGCTTACCTGATATTTTAAAAGTATTTCAGGCTTGCACCCCTATCCTGACATACGAGCTAAATCCAAAAAAAGCTGAGTACCAAGTGTGTATGACCCTGTCCTGTATCTGGAAAATGTCCCCAGTCCTCCCTCAGTCATAGAATGGGATTTCTTTGTTTTTCCTTTTGTTCTTTCATTCTCCTCCATTTCAGTTAAAATAACATTGTGACCTCTAGGTGGCAGGTATTTGTTAAACTAACAGAATCGTATATATTTCAAATAATCTAATTCACTCCCTGTTAACATAAATGCATTTTTAAAAACTGAAGAACACTTATCTGTATAAAAGTAAACATGAAGTATCACAATTTTGCAGTTGAAAAGTTTCTTGAGCTATGCAACTTTGCTGCTTTGGAATTCAACTAAAAATACAAGGGTGAAACCAAATATGTTGACTTTCCAAAGAAAAAGAATTTTAACTTAGGTGTGTATGCCTGAAACTGTACCTCTAAAGCAGCAGGAGTGGGACTTGCTGTGGGGTTCAGCTGGGTTTGCAGAAGGCTGGGCCGGTGACAACGCGGGTCTAGCAAGGTGCGCCTGGCAGCTCTGACACTGGACCAGCGTGCGTGCTCTTGTTTTAGAAAAGTCTCCGATTCTGTCTGACTTGATCTAGAAAAGAATTTCCCCCATGATGCCATGTCTTTTCCTTTATGTCTGACATACCTCTGACTATTTGGAGGTAGTAAGAACTCTCAGATGAGGCTGGTGCTTGTCTCTGGAGCTGGCAGCTGCCCAACTAGGTGTCATGGGGGAGGACACTGGGGCATCTTAAGCACTGGGATCCCTGGCTCTCCTGGTGTCTCCTGTCACCGAAGACAAAGAAGGGAAGGGATAGAAATCTGGCCACTGTTGCTAAGTGTCCTCGGGTAGGGAGAGGGATACAGAAACTAAAGCTGGCCCGGTGGGCTTATTGCACTGGGTCCCCTCCTTGTCAGGTGCCAGCTCTTGGTTTTGGAGTTTCCTGAGCCTTTCAAGGATTTTGATTTTCTTTATCAACCTGATTTCATGTTTCTTCCAGAACCACTTCACTTGCATCCCAGGCTCATCTCACTATGACTCACGGGAGAAGTCCCTTCGGCAGGTGACCTTTCCACTGGCTTGCCAGCCAGCTTCTGGCTGAGGGTGACAATGCTGAATGTCTTCGAGCCTGCATGAGAACGGGAAATAAGGGTTAGTGGACCCTGGAGGCCTGCTGCTTTCTTAGCCTCTAAATTTTCTCGAACTCTGGAGTTCATTTCAGCAAGCCTCAGCTGGTAGCCAAGAAAAATACTTTGTAAAACACCCTTCAAGACCGAGAGGGACGCAAATCATAAATTTGAAATAATTGTAACGAAGCAGGAAGTCTAGTCTCTGGCACCCATCTGACCTTCACCTGCTGGGCTGATGGAAGGGCCACTGCTTATTCCTCGGGATGCTGAATCTGCCCCGCCCTCTCTCTCCCCCCTCTGGTGGCTCAGTTCTGCAAGTCTCAGAAGGAGAAAACCCTGGCTTGGACTCAGGCTTCCCACTCCAAACTGAGAGGCAAATCACACATAAGTTCTGGTTCCCCAAAGGGGAGAAAGTGAGAAGGTGCTTCCTATCTGCCTCGTAGCCTGCACCCAGCAGGGAGAGAAGCCAGGCCAGACGCAGAACACAAGTCTAAGGACAGTCAGAAGCACTGGTGGCTGCTGGGAAAAGGCCGAGGTCACGCTTCACCAGGGCCCCAACCTGGAGGGAGCTCACAGCTTTCTAGTTGGTACCATGAGCAAGGAACCAACCTCCTGGCAGACATCAAGAGCTACTGAAAGGCCTGAGACTTCTAGTTCACACCACAGGTACCCTAGAAAAGACATAAGGGGCTCCAGCGCACCTGACCTAAGGGCACAGGGACATCACGGGGAGCTAGCAGCTGGCCGCCCCTGCCATAACAACTGGAGAGCCACGTGCTGTCTGTGCTGCAGCGCCGTGCAGAAAGAAGGGCCACACAGCACTGTCAGTGCACACGGGGGTCTGATAGTAAGTGGAAAATATTATATTTTGACCTGGGCACCATGTGTGAGGCATCCAGAACTTGTCCAACATCATCACAAGGCACTTTTAATGCATTTTTAGTTTTTTAAAATTGTATTTTTAGACCTATAACTGCCCAGCAAGAAGAGAAGCAATTGAAACACACTCTGGGTGTGTGGGTGTGGAGAAGGTGTGGCAAATGGGAGGGAGGAGGCCAGGAGAAGACTCGGGACAAGGGTCTGCGCCTGGGGCTCTGCAAGGTCTACCTGCCGTCCTTCCCTGGGATAGTTCATAGCACAACCTATATATTAGGAGGAGTACTAAATTAATTCGTGCTAGGTTCATTTTTTGTGGTACTGGGGATTAAAGTTAGGGCTTTCACACTGAGTTATATTTCCAATCCCCTCCCCTTTTTGAGGCAGTTTTTCCTAAATTGCTCAGGCCAGACTTAGACTCGTATTCTTCCTGCCTCAGCCTCCCAGAGTCCTGAGTTTATAGGTGTGCACCATCACACCTAGTTCTAAATGAAATTTAAAAATATTCTTATATTGTAGCCTACATTAAGATATTTTAGATAATACAAATTCATTTCTTTTTTTTTTTTTTTTTTTTTTTTTTTTGTCTTTTTCCTTTTTATCAGTACCGGGGATCAAACTCGCGACTGCCTGCTTGCAAGGCAGGCACTTATGCCGCTGAGCTAAATCCCCAGCCCCCATAAATTCATTTCTTTAACCAGAGAAAAAAACCTTAAATGCTATTATTTCCTTGCAGAGTGTTAGAAAGGGAACACTTCTCTTTTGTTTTCTTTTTCCCTGGAAGGGGTGATGGGTCCTCAGCACCAAGGCGCCTGTCGTCCTTGTGCACTGCCTCCTTCCTCTCTGTCACTGCTCACTGGAAGCAGCTGCAGTCCAGCTTCTGCCTGCATGCAATCGGGGTGCAGGGCCTTGGTGTCCTGTATAAGCCCACCATGGTTCCACATGGCTCAAGAAAAGTGGGCTTGGCTTCTGTTGAGTGGATTTCAGAAAAAGAATCTGTCTTATATTTGTATAACATTACCAAATATCAGTAGTTTAGAGCTGATGATCTACACTGACATTTTCCCAACTTTGCTTTGCCCTTTGTGTCACTGTTTGCTGACCCAGCCTCTTGAGGAGGAGAGCTGAGGAGCAGGAGCTGCAACCTCAGCCCTGGGCCCTAAACTTCATCCTGTTACCCACAGCCCATTGTGTCACAGACCTGGGCACAGGGGCCGCTCTCGTGGGATGCCAGGGGTGGCCAAGCTCACTGACCCATCTGTGAGCATAAGCAAAACCAAAAGCAAGCAGTGCTCAGGCCTAGATCTATCAGCCACAGTGTTGGGCTCAAAAATCCAACCACCTAGGGCCAGATTCATTTAAAATCTGTCTGGCTTTCACACCAAGCCAACGCAGGCCTGGAAAAACCAATCTTCCAGAACATGAAAAGCCTCTATCCCCCAGGCAGGGACAATGTCTTAGCCTCAGGCCCCTGGGCCGGTGCTGCCTTCTTGTGAGTCCTGCGGTGGGGAGGGGGGGATAGATCTGATGGTGTCACTGCTCAGGGAGCTCAGGTCACTGTCCCTTTCTGCCCAGCATTTAAGTGGCCACAGCTCTGGGCCAAGTGCTGGGCTGTGGGCTGGAAGAATCGAGATAGAAACCCAGGTCCACCCCAGGGTGAGCTCAGTGACGATCCTGATGCAGGGCTGCATTACCAGGAGATCAGGGACACTGGAGCAAAAGGAGGCTCTGTTCTCAGGGAGGAGCAGTAAGAGCAGCTGGAGCTCTGCATACAGGCTGGGAGAGACAGACAGACATACAGACAGACGCAAAGAGGCAGAGAGAGGAAGTGGGCAGGTGGATGAGGGACTTCAGGTGGTGCGAGGTCGAATCTGGGAACTTGCACTCACCCCAAAGGTTCTGGGGCAGCACAGCCAGCCTTCCACTGGGCAGCAAGATGCAGTCAGCATTTCGGCCATCAGCATAGACAGTAGCAAAGCTGGAGACTTAAAGCTGGTGGTTTGGAGGCCTCTGCGGTGACCGAAGGCACATGGAGCTGGTGATGGCCCTGGCCTGCAGGGCGCTGAGTGCAGGGACATGGGATGCAGGTGCCACCCTCTCAAGGCTTTCTGGACTGGACCAAGTGAGGGCCTGGAATGGGGACATACGCACACGCACACACACACACACACACACACACACACACACACACACACACGGAGGCAGGGCAGGAGAGCGAAGGGTGGGGGCGGAGCGAGGGCCCCGAGTCTAGGGTTGGGCCAGTGAGGGACGCTGACCACAGAAGGAAAAATCAAGTGAAAAGGGACAAAGCTAGAGAACATGCACATCAGATGAGGGGCTCAGAAAGCCACCAAGAATCACAGGTGGAAGAAGCTACAGAGAGGAACAGAAACCACCTTGGAATGGGCCAGTTTGACATCATGGAAAGATCAGAAGTCAGGAGAGGTTGTCCTCCAATGCCCCATGGGTCTAGGGCAGGTGGTGTTTGGCATCTTGGGAGCAGTTTCAATTAAGGATTCACCCTAGGGGGCCACAAGGTGGGCTCAGGGGCCTGGGGCTGCAGGACACCCTCCTGCTGAAGACAGGGCCATCGGGGGCAGGAGTCCCCAAGGGCAGTGGTGCCGACGTCTGTCCAAGCCAATGCTTCCCCCCAGTGTCAAAGTGGCCACTCCCTGCTTCCAAGTGAGGCTGCAGAGCTCCAGGGTGTCGCTGCCTTGTTCTGGGCTGGATTAGCAGCACCATGCAGACACACAATGAAGGTTTCAGCCACACCCACTCAAGTCCTCAGTCAGGGTCCAAGCGGGATCAAACTGGGTACCAGGCACACTCCCTCCCATGTGACTTGGCTGGTGAAGGTGGGCCTGAGAAGGCCTGGACCGTGGCAGGTAGAGCAGGAGCAAAGTATCGGACTAACCCTAGGAGTGACAAAGGTGGCCCACTCTCAGGCCCTTTCCAAGCCCCATCCCACCAGTGACAGGCACTCAGCCCACCCAATCCTGGGCTACCTTGTTTGCTCCAGTGGTCTCTGACTTCTGGCTGTCTCTCAGGTGAGCTGAAGTCCTAAAAACCCAGTGCCACAGCCAGGGCAGGCGAAGCTCTGGTCTTTGGGGTTCCTGTCCTCTCTGCCAGGTGCGGGTGGCTCTGGAGCAGCTGTGCCTGGGTCCCAGCTCCCTGAGGCAAAGCCACACACACAGTGTGTGGAGCCAGGAGAATGCTGTATCTCACCTAGCCTTACCCAGCCACTCTCTGTCCTCTCCTCTTCCCTATCTTCCCTGCAGTCACCAATGTCCCCATGGGAACAGGGGCAGCATGAACCAGCAGTCTGCAATCTGAGGTGACCTTATCAAGTGTGGACTGTTTTTAAGTTTGAAAATGTAAGTGAATTTTTCACATGCTCATTTAATTATGATACTTCAAATTTTGGATCATGAAAGAACAGTTTCATTTTATTCTCTGGTTTGATTTGGGCACCTCACTCGTATCTCCTGTCGTGTTTCCAGAGTAAGAAGTAAAGAGGCAGAGTCCTGTGTGGCAGATGGGAATGGGGTCTGCAACTTAGTGCCCAGGGTGGATAGAGGGATTGGGCAGTGTCTGAAGGATGACTATTAAACCTTTCTCAGCCCTTGGATAGACAAGGATTCAGTCTATAGTTTCAAATATTCTAATCATGTTTATCTTCCCCCCTCCCTTCCTCCTCACCTCTACTCTTGGTGCTCAAGGATCAAATCACATCCCCAACCCTTTTAAAATGTTTTACTTATTGTGAGACAGAGCCTCTGCTGTTTCCCAGGTGAGACTCCAGGATGTGATGCTCCTGCCTCAGCCTACTGGTGAGCTGGGGTTGTATATACATGCACCAGGTTACCTGGCTTCTGAATGTGTTCCCAAACACGTTGCTGCACTTAAGTAAGTAAACATACATGATTATTGGGCATAAATCTAGAAATCATACTGAAAATAAGAGACGGTGAAGTGGATGCCATCATTGCTCCAAAGTGCACAGGGTTGGGGCTGAAATGGTGGGAGGGGGCAGGAAGTGCCTGGCCCCGGTCTGGGCACCAGGGCAGTCAGCTATGGGGCACATTTCAGTGTGGGGGAAGGTTGGGTAGAGGGATGGGAAAAAGTAACTATTTTGGTAATTTTTATATAATTTCATTGCACAGAAAAACATATCTATGAAAACATAGTTTTCCCTGCTTATTTGATGGTAACTGGGAGACATTTCCCTGCCATAATTTTGTGTCCCTCCTCTCTGATTCTGGGGGTTTAATCGGGCCTCCCTCGTACTACAGGGCCAGTCAGGAAGCCAGCTCCTCTCCTGCTTTCCTCTCCTGCTTTCCATCTAGCTCACTGAGGGAGCCTGCCCTGAGATCTAGGGTGCTGCCCAGCGCTCTCACTGGGCTGCTAGCACCAGGAGGGGGGACGCCCTTACGTCCTTGCCCAGTGTGCAATTTGGAATCGGGTTAGGGGTCGCACATGCCTCATCAACGGCATTTTCTGGGCGTCCTGGGGTCTGGGGCGGTCCCCTGGGAGGACGCCCCTTCAGGCTCCCTGCTGCTTCACCAGGCCTGGACTCTAGAGTGCGTTTTAGTCAAGAACAGTCCCGGAGGAGTGCGCGCTCTGCTGTTGGACGCAGTGTGGGGTTGGCTCATTATGGATAGAGGGTGACAGTGGCCCCATCAGTTGGCTAAGGGTGCTTTAAATCCCGGATCCTTGAATCAAGGGAGGCTGAGGATTTCTGGTTCTCTGGCTTCCCCAGAGGAAGGCAGCCTCATTGCAACAGCGCCACCTGCTGAAAGAAGGAGCGGTTTTCCTGGAACTGGGGTCCGGCTTATTTGCAGGCCTTCGGCTCCAGACTGGGGTTGTAGCTGAATTTTCCCGAGGCCGGGCGGAGTGCAACAAGGCTGGAGGTCAAGCCTGCAGGGAGCTGGAAGCGGAAGGGCAGAGCTCAGAGCAGGAAGCTGCAGGCCGCAGCTCCCGCGGTCCCGGGGACAGGCCGGGTGGACAGGGCTGCGGGCCGCTGGTCGCTGGTCCTGCTGGAGCGGCCCAGATGCTCCTGCACCCCTGTTTCCCTTTCATCTCGGTCACACGGCTCCTCACAAACTCTAACTTGTTCCAGCGCTCGCCTCATTGTTTGTCTGGAAGTAATAAGAGCCGTTGGTCTCGCTCTCTACTTGGCGAGTGAGGCTGGCATCCCCTCGCACCGTGGAAAACGCCGGGACGATCCCTATCGTCCTAATGCCCTTCTATCGCCCGCCCACCGCTCTCTTCAAAGAGGTGTTTGATCTTCTCTCCACCAGTCAAGGACTGAGCCTCAAACTCTCCAGGGCAGGAAGCACATCCAGGTGTGCGCTTTGCCACTTGCGGAGCAGAGGCAGAAGTGAATTCCTGCGGAGGGACCTGGGGTCCAGCCATGATGTCACATTCAGGCCAGATTCCTTCCTTCGCTCGCCAGAACCTGACAGCTCACCGAGCTGAAAGGGAAAGAAACGGGAGGAGATGATTTGTGCCCTGTTGTTAAGAGATGGAGGCGTGAAAGGTGTGATTCACAAGAGCACACAGCATTTCCCTCAGCTTTAGCGTCCGCATCTAGCGTCTGGGAACAGAGCAGTTGGCTGTGAGGCCTGTGCAAAGGTCCTGGGCTCCGCAGCTCCTTGGGAACAAAGAGGCTCTGTGCTCATGAAGGAGACAGAAGCCGAGACAAGAAGGGAAATAGGGAGAGAGAAAATAAGGTGCAGAAGGAAAGGGAATGGGGACGCTGGGCTAGAGAAGGCAGGGACAGAGGGAGCAGGAGAACCGGCTCTGGGGTCTGCAGGGAGCCGATCCTGGCTCCTCCTTGGACAGCAGGAAAGTGGATGCCGGCTCTGCTTCCTGTCCAGTCCTGTGCAGAGGAGTGAAGCTGGAGGAGAGAGCTCACAGCCAGGTTCTACCACCGACTGAGCTGTGGCTTCAGCCCAAGATTCTGTGACTCAAGATGCCCTTAGCACTGACCCCTCTCTTCACCTAACCCCTGGCCACCTTTCTTTACCTCTAAAGTTAAAAAGTTAAAAATACCACCTTTTGCAAAGAAAATAAAACCCAGCTTGTTAAGATTCTTTCTTCCCAATTCAAGATTAAATTCATAGATCTGACATTGATTTATTAATCTTAAATTATATAATAGACAAAAATAGATTTGTAAACAAAATGAAAATCCTGGAAGGGTAACCCTTTATAAAAAAGAATCTGATGTAAAGCAAATGTGATTCATCTACTAAATGCTTTTATTTCATCACTATGTGATCAAATCTGATTATTCTTACAAGTCTCTGTCCTCATAAATTATTTTCAGTTTACAAATTTGAGTCCTGTGCATTAGCTCTTTAATACACATGGAAAAAACCTACAGGAAAGGTGAAAAACTCATTTTGCTTCTAAACATTTTAGGGTGGCCTTGGCCTAATTCATGTGAAACTGTTCATGCAGTTGTGAGAAATAATTCAGAAAGGTCCTGTGTACTTTTGCATAGTCTCCCAGTGGCAGCATCTTGCAAAACGGTAGCACATTTTTGATCTACAGAATGGCAATTTTATATGACTCAATCTAATGCATTATAAACTGCTGACAACATCCACATATTTGGCCCGATTAGGGGGTGAGGATGACCCTAGAACAAAGTTTCCCTGATGGCCTTGAGGCGGCCACTGCAGGATGGTGCCCACAGGTGTATGCCATGGGAGAAGAGAGGTCTCTGGAGATGTGGGCAGTAGCTGGATGTTAGCAGCGCTGGGGGAAGTCAGAAAATGAGCACTGGGCAGTGGCCGTGTCCCTGTGAGGATGCACAGTCTGGAGGTCAGAGGGAGCAGGGAGGCGGAGGGAGCAGCGGTTGCCTGCAGTGGTCTGGTTGGCACAGGCAGAGTGGGAGGTGCTATGCTGGGGGTGCAGAGAAAGGATCAGCCAGAGTGAGCAGGCCTGGAGTGCTTGGAGCTGGAGAGCCATAGGAGAGTCACCCTGGGTGGCAGGGAGGTCCCTCTCCTGGCTTGGGAAGAGGAGGATGAGTGGATGAGTTGACACTGGGATGCGGCAGGAGGGAGAGCTTGGTAAAATCCAGTGGTTCCCGAATGTTTTCTGAACAGTGCAGTCCTTTGTGTTTTCCACATTGGAGCTCATGCAGAAAGTGAAAGCACAAAAAGAAGAAATGAGAGTAGGTCTTATCAAAATGAGGGAAAGGACCTGTCCAGGTTCAGCTTTGAAAGGCCTGGTGGTTCCACAGATGCACTGAGCAACACAGGTCTCCAGGAGACCACGGCAGTGGGCAATCGGCCCCACCTGCATGCATCTGGGTCTGAGCAGGGCCATGACTCACTTCTCAAAGTGGCCTGATGTCTGGACCATAAACATAAGGGTGCACAGGATCCCACTGATTCCCAAGCCAGCCGGGGAGCTCCCGCAGTGAGCTGAAAAGGGTGGGTGTCAAGAGCAGCTGGACCCACAGACCCCTAGGAGGTCAGGAGCACATGTAAGCAGAGGTACCGGCCATGACTGGTGGCCTTGGGAGCCTCGTGTGCTCACCCCACAGCTTCTCGCACACAGCAGAATGGGGGATGGCGCGCAGGGCGAGCAGATGAAGGAGGGTGAGACACGGTAGCCACTGACTGGATTTGTGGGGTGGCCACAGAGTGGATCTGCACTGATGCTTGTTCAAGGAAAGAGGGGTAGAGGCAGAATGAGGATCAACAGACAGCAGGAGAGCGGGAGGAAGAGGAAGTTCCTAGTGCGAGGAGAGGTTAGGTCTCCAGAAGCTTTTCTCAGCAAGGGATTGGAGACTTGGAGACCATGGCAGGCAGAAGCTTTGCAGAAGGGAATGAGCTTGCGGGGGTGGGACTGGCTCTCCCACAGAGGATGGCCCACTCCTGAAAGGGTGACCACAATGGGGCTCTGCTGCAGCTGTCAAGGTCTAAAGCTTTCATTTCCACTATTACCCAAGATGCCTCAGGCCTGGGGACTGTGCTCACTGGGGTATTGAATGTGTGAGTTCCTTATCTGTAGGGAAAGAGCTCCCAGAACACCCCAATTCCTCTCTGCCCCTGCCTCTCCCTCCTTTTTACTCTCTCCCTTCTTCCCTTCTCCCCTCCCTTCCTTCCTCTTGCTCTCATCTCTCTTTTCCTCTCTGTTATGGATTAAAAACTGGTGGTCAACTTAATGCCAGCTGAATTAAATCAGCATGGTGCTCAGTGTGGATGGCCACCTGAGGAAAGTTTCCAGCATCAATAGAGATGTGGAGAAGAGCGAGGTGTTGTGGGTTCTCCTAAGTGTTGCTGTTTTGAGCTGTTGGTTCTCCTGAAAAGAACCAGCTTCCCCAGTGTGAGTTCAACCATTGTCATCAGAGAATCTCTGGACTTTGTTGGTGAGAGTGGCTGTGGTTCACTTTGGGGGAGCTCTGGTCCTTACATCAAGCATCATTTCCTGGCTCCAGAGGAGAAGACGTGTGCTGTTTACTTGCCAGGAGAAACTTGTTGCCCTGGCTTTCTGGCATGTACTTGACTGTTTTTATCATAAGAGGAGCTCGGGACTTCTATGTCACTAAGGATGGCTATGGTACTTTTCAGGGTAGTTCTGGTCCTTATTTTGAGCGTGACTTCTTGGCTCCAGTGTAGAACCCTCAACCTACTGGCACAGCTCCTTCACCTCACTGGCACAGACTTTCTATTCCACTGCTGACCTTTGGGCCTTCCCAGCATGGATCCATAAAACAGATTGGTGTGACTCCTTCTTATTGGCTCTAGAGCTCTAGTTGGGCTTGTGCGAGGTGTTGTCAATGACTCTAGGTTTTCATCTAGACTCATGCAGGACATTGCTGTGGGATCCAGGCCCTCAGTTGGATTTTCTAGGTCTTTCGTACTGTGGGCAGATTTCCTGCACTTCCTTGTGTTTAACTCTGGTTGACCAACACAAAATAATATTATAAATTCTGTATCCTGATTTTAATTGTTCTCTCACAACCCCTGACTACAACACTCTTCTTTCTTCTTCGCCTATTTTCTTTCTTTCTTCCTTTCTTTCTTTCTTTCTTTCTTTCTTTCTTTCTTTCTTTCTTTCTTTCTTTGTTTACATTTTACATTACTGTGATATGTTTGTCACTACTAAGGAAAGAACATGATATATTACTGCTAACTAAACTCCACATTTCATTCAAATTTTACTAGTTCTCTCCTAATGTACTTTTCTGATCCAGCATTCTACCCAAGATACCTGTGATCCTTCATCCTGATATGTCAACTTCACTGGACTAAAAAAAAAAAAAAATGCCTAGTAGATCAACAGAGCATGTTCCTGGGTTTGTCTGGGTAGACCATGGAGCCATGGCCTTGGTTACTCTGTCTTTCCCATCTGGTGCTATTCCATTTCTCTTCTTCCTGGCTGCAATGAACTAAGCAGATTTGCTCCGCCATTCTATGATATTCCTCCACTGGAGCCAACCTTGTACTAAATCCCCCCAAACCGAAAGCTAACTTAAACCCTTCCCCCTTTAAGCTGTGTATGGAGAGCATTGTATTGAGCAATGAGAAACTCACTAATAGAATAACCCACTGCTTTTGGTTGTCATGTGTCCTTATTCATGTCTGGAGTGTCAGTTTCTAGATTTTTATTGTTCCAATGATTTTAACAGTTTTGTGACACAGTGATTAGAAACGTATATAATATACCTCAATCTGAGTTTCTCTAATGTTTTCTGTATGCTTAAACTGGGACATTTCTCATGGTTAGCTCTAAGTACTGGGAAGAGAACATTGGCATCAAAATACAAAAAGAGTATAACAGATAAAAGCAAAAGCACCCACTAGAAATTGTAAGGTGGCTTTCTGAAATAAAGATTAAAGAGAACATCTAAAGTATTGTTATAGAATATTTAAAGCAAAAATTACCCTATGTGAAAACCAATAGTTTGTACTCTCCTATGCTGTATTTAAAGGACACATTTGTGGAAAATTAGTATTTCAAATGCCAAAAGTTGGAAAAAAAATGACTCAAAAAATCTATAACAAGAGAAAAGGAAATACAAAATAAAACTAAATAAATAGCAAGTCAGTAAGCAAACAGTAGAGTTGATCGGTAAGGCTAAACACCATTTTAAAGAGTTGTAAAACTGAACAGTTGATGGCGTGAGACAGCAAGAGCAGGGAAGAATAAATGTGAATAAAGGATCCTAGAAACAATCTTCACCAGGAGCAAGTTCAAAGCACCAAGCTTTGCGGGCATATTTTTAAAATATATAATATGAAGGGGCTGGGAGTTTAGCTCAGCGGCATAAGCGCCTGCCTTGAAAGCAGGCAGTTGTGAGTTCGATCCCTGGTACCGATAAAAAGACAAAGACAAAAAAAAAAAAAATATATATATATATATATATATATATATATATATATATAATATGAGATGACTGCTGTTATAAAAGCTTTGTACCAATAAGCCAAGACCTCACAAAATGGATAACGTTTTATACATACTAAAATTGGTTTAGAGCAAGACTATGAAGAAAATTTAAAACAATAAAAAGGAATAAAACTTGAAATAGTAGTCCATGATGTGTCATTCCCAAAGGCAGCAGATCCAGATATTTTTCTAGCAACTTTTGGCAAGAATTTAAGAAACATGTATTTCTCATTTTATCTTAACTGCTTCTGAAAAGTAAAGTTACATGAGTCGTTTTAGAAGCACTGAAGATTATTCTTGGAGAAACTGGAAAAGAAAAACAAAAAGGAATACCTTTGTTTCAAAATTATAACAGCAAAAATATTATTTCCTTGCTGGTTTCACTTTGGGGAAATGCTAATTTATTTTTGTGGTCAACACAAATTCATCTTTGTGGTTAATAAAGATGCTAAAGGCACAATAAGCCAATAGAATACTCCCCACTGACTTCTTCAATATTTGGTCAGCAGTTATAACTTCGTTTTAAAAAGTGGATACTAATGTACACATTTCCTCCTAAATGTGGGTAAAGCATTTCAGGAGAAACTAGAATTTACTAAGTTTCATTTGGCTAAATTTGCTGGGCAGAATTCCAGGCTGATACTTTAAATTATACTTGGTTGTAAGAAACAAAAGTAAGGCTCCATTTTTGTTTTCTTCTCTCATGGCAATTAATTTGGCCTTTTTGACCACTGTTTATTGAAAGAATCTGAGTGTAGATTCCCACTGTACTTGAGTGTAATTGTTAATTGTCTTAAGTTCTATAGACACCCTTATTCTTCTCAATTAGGAAAGCTTTCATCTGACTGCAATAACATTTTTGTTATAAAATAAGAAATCAAGAGGTAGAACTTCCACCTCTCTTTCTTTAATCATTGTCTTTAATCGTGAATTCTTAGAGGTCCTTTTGGCCTTTCAACATGACAACAAGTTCAAGGCACAAGGAGCAGAAAGTAGACTGGAGACTTGATGGGTGTCCCAGAGGAGGCCCTGCAGCTACACTCACATGCAGCGGGACCTGACCTCTGCTGCCAGTCTCCACTCCATTGACTTCTGAGGCTGACTCGTAGCTGAGCACACAGTGCCAGCCCTGGTCCCTGCAGCTACGCACACATGTGACCTGCCCTCAGTCTGCATTACTGGGATACACCTGCAGCGGCCCCTTCAGCAAGCCTGTTTGTGCTACCCTCACTAGCCCTGCTGCTGTCTGCCTGATCTTATCTCTTGCTTCTGGACCAGAAGTGATTTTGAGGAACCTAACAGCTCTCAAGACATTGCAGGTCTACTGCACCTCTTTTGACTGTCCTTTGACCTGAGGTCCTACCCCTGTCCAGAAGCCACCCTACATCCTGCACTTACTTACTAGCTGTGCCACTAAACTCAGCATCGCATTGCATTGTCATGTCCTCCTCCCCATCCCAGATGAAGACCTTTCTGTAAAGAAACCAGTCCGTAAGGCCTGAAAGAGGAGATCATATCTTCAAATATATAGATACACACCCAACAGTACAAAGTTATGAAAGATAAGCTATACATGAGACTACAAAAGAATTACAGTGACACACCATTCATGGACACCAAAAAATACATGAATTGCCTGAGGAAAAAATTGAAAATTAAAGAAGCTCCAAGGAATAGGAGAACACAGGAAAACTATTTACCAAAATCAGGAAGACAAAACAAAAATAAAGCAATAGACACATCTAAGCACAGAAAATAAACAAAAAAGAGCTAAATAGAAGTTTTGGAGCAGAAGAATGCAAGGACAGAAGTAAAAACTGCAATGGAAAGCTCCAGCACAAGACTGAATCAGACAACAGAAAGAAGCTATGAACTGCAAGACTGGTCTTTTGAGTTATCCAGGCAGAGAAAAAGAAAGAAAATGAATTGAAGAGAAAAAGGTCTATTGCATCTGTGGAATACAGTCACTTAAACTAACATTTATAAGATTTTCAGAAGGAAAAGAAAAAGAAAAATAGACAAAAACTTTATGGAAATAAATAATGGCTGTAAACTTCCAAATTTGGGAAAAGATGCATATTAAGGTACATGAATCTCAAGGAAACCTTTAAACATGCTCAACCCAAAGATGACTTTACCAAGATAATCAAAATATCAGAGGCAAGGAGAGAATTTTGAAAGAAATAAAAGAAAAAATCATACACATGGAAACTGAAGCCTTACAAGTCATTAGAGAATAAGATAATATACTCAAAATGTTAGAAGGCAAAAATCTGCCTACTAAGAATACTTCACTTAGCAAAGCTATCCTTTATAAATGAGTTAAAGACTTTCTTAGACAAACAAAACTCAGAGAACTAATCACCCTTAGAGATGCCTTACATGAAATATAATTTAAATTCTTTAATCTGTAATAATAGATGTGTGAAAGTACAAAACTACTTGGCAAATTGTAAATATGTAGTTGAATCCATAGTCCTGTGATAATGGTGTACACATCATTCAAAACATAAAGGTTAAAAGGCAGACGTACTGAAATTATCATAGCTGTGTTATTTGCTTATGGATATACAATATAAAAAGATCTAAATAGCAACACCAAAGTATGCATGTGAATGAGGACAGAAGTAGAAGTTTATAACTTTAATATGTACTGGAAATGAAGTTATTGACAGCTTAAAATAGATAGTATAGCTATAATATGTTTTATATATGCCTCTTGGTTAAACAATGGTAGATTCATAAAAGATATAATAAATCAATGCATGCTACAACAGAAAAACTTCAAATGGCAAAAGAATACATCAAGAGAAGAAAAATCCCTAAGAAAAAGGCTAAGTGAGAAAAGGTTTATTTAGCACACTGTTTGTGGAAGTTTCAGTCCATAATCAGCTGGCTTCAAGGCAGGGTGGCCCGTGGCAGAGGGGCAGCAGTTCATGGTAGCAGAGGACAGCAAAAGCAACAATGGAGAGGATGGCAAAAGTAAAAGCAAAAGAAAAGTAAAAGTAAAAGCAAGAGAGAACGAGACATGAGACACAGAGAGAGGCAGAGACAGAGACACACAGAGAGAAATAGAGAGCCTGCTTTCTGTTCCTTATATTGTATGCAGTCTACTGGGATTGGAGTGTGCCAATCCAATCAGTGGACTGATCAAGCAATCACCTACTCTTAAACCCAATCCTCTTAGTCCCAACATTGCACTGGGAATCAATCACACATTCTAGATTCAACCACATCCTAAAAAACTCTAACTGCATGAGGCTTTGGGGGATCATCTAGGCACAAACCATAACAATATTTAAGGAAAACATATGAACTGGGTGTGAAAGGATTAGAAAGATATTCTAGGTTAATGGAACCCAACAAAGAGGAAGAATGACTGTATGTATTTAGGACAAAATCAACTTCAAGTCAAGCACTATAAAGAACATCAAGAAAGTGATTCTATAATGATAAAGAGGTCAACTGATCAAGAGGATGTGACAGTTGTAAGCCTATCCACATCCAATACTAGCATACCTGAGCATTTAAAGCAAACAGTAATGATTGCAAAAAAGAAAAAGGAAAATGATATAATAGTATTGGAAGTGTTTAATACCCTAATTTATTTTTTAATTTTGAATTTATGTTTAAATGAATATATAGAAATATAAAAATTATACATATTTATGAGGTACCATAGCAAGATGCTTTAATGTAAAGTTTAAATCAAGGAAAGCATGCATTTTTCTCAAATATTTATTATTTCTTAATTGGGAAAATAGCCTAAATCCTTTCTTTCAGCTTTTTGAAATATGCAGAGTGTTTTTGCTATCTATAGCCACCCTACCGTGCAATCACAGCCAGAATTTTTTACTCTTCTCCTACTATAGCTTGGTAGTTACTGATTGTCCTTCCCTATCTGTCCTTCTTCCTTTTATTCAGTCACTAGTATCCTGGTTCCACTCTGACCTTCTGTGAGACAGAATTTGTTATATTGTACATGGTGGTGAGATCATAAAGTACTTGTCTTTCTGTGCTTGGATTATTTCACTTAACATAATGACCTCCCATATCATCCACATTGTTACAAATGACAGAGTTTGATTACATTTTATGAATAAATAAGTATATATATTTCATTTTCTGTACCCATTCATTAGTTGATAGACATTTATATTTGTCCAGTTCTCTGCTCTTATGAATAATGCTGTGATATACAGGTGTCTCTTCAACATATCAATTTGTTTTTCTTTGGATATGTTCTTTGGATCCAGTCAGATTCCTGGATCAGGTAGTAGCTCTGTTTTTAATTTTCTGAGGCAGCTCCATACTGTTCTCTGTATAAGCTATACTAATTTACATTTCTGCCTACAGTGTGCAAGGGTTCCTATTTCTCCGCATTGTTACCAGCATTTGTTATTTCTGCTTTTTTGATAATGACCAGTCTTATAAAGGTGAGGTGATAGTTTGGTTTTGATTTGCCTTTCCTTGGTGATTAGTGACATTGACCATTTTTCATGTGCTTTTTAATCACCTGTATGCCTTCTTTGGAGAAGTGTCTGCTAAATCTATTTCCCAATTTAAAAAATCAGATCATTTGGGTTTTGGACTACTAGATTTTTAACAAATTCCTTCCTGGATATTAATTTCTTGTCAGATGCATATTTTGGCAATGTTTTCTCCATCTTTATGCTGTCTCTTCAAGCTATTGATAGTATTCTTTGCTACTCAGAAGCTTTTTAAATTTGGTGTAATTCCAGTTGTCTATTTTTGCTTTTATTTTCTGTGCTTTTGGGAATCTGGTCCCAAAAAGTCTTTTTGTACTGCAAGGTCCCAAAGTATTTGTTTTCCTCTAGTAGTTTCTGTTGTTTCATGTCTTCCATTTAAGACTTTATCCACATTATAGTTTGCATATGGAGCCCCTCCCAAACACTTGTGTGTTGAAGTTTGAAGGTGGTGCTATCAAGAGGGAACTTGATCAGGAAGGTGTATTCTCATCAAGGAGTGAAGGCATGAGTGAATTCGTAGGTTACTGGACTGTTCAGAGTTGAGAACTTTAGGAGATGGAGCCTTGCTAGAGGAAATGAGCCACGAAAGGTGAGCCTTTAGGAAGTAAATTTTGTCTCAGTCTCTCTCTTCCTTTCTCCTTCCTGCATGCTGTAAGCTTCACTGTGCACTCCCTGGCACCTAATGGTGTGCCATGCTGCCTCTTCCCAGGCTCACAAATTAAGCCAGTGACCATGGGCTGAACATAGATTAAAAACTGAACAAATTAGATATGGAAGGAACATAGTGCCACACAATAAAGTTCATATACAACAAGCCCACAGATGGTACTATATACAGCAAAGAAGTTTTTCATCTCAGAAAATGATGGCTCCTCTTACCACTTCCATTCAGCACAGTACTGACAGTCCTAACTAGAACAAATGAGCAAGATAAAGGAACTGGAAAGGAGAAAGGGTTGGCAAAGTTGTGTTTTTGTTTGCAGTTTCTGTCTCGAGTCACAGGCATGATCACAGCATCTTTTCCACAGAAACACAAATGTGGCTATCTTTTCTAAAATCATGGAACAAATTCAGTTTGTGAACCAAGATACCACTGTATCAAGGAACTAACATGTGGCATGATGACTAATCACAGGGGACTGGGTGTTGGAACTCCTTGAGAGTAGGTATCAAATGTCCATACCATGCACAAAAAAGGGAGCTGGGCAAGGAGCTGTGTATGCCGACTGGTGAGACCATGAGATAACTCCACAGGTGGATCTATATCAAAACATGGCATTGCCTATGTTCGTGGCACTCTGGAGGGCTGATGCATCCCAGTTTAAACCCAGCCTGAGCAATTTAGAGAGTTAGCTAGACCTGGTCTCACAATAAAAAGTTAGAAAAAGGCTGGGAGGTAGCTCAGTGTGAAGTCCATGGTTCAGTCCCCAGTAACACACACATGCACACACACACACACACACACACACACACATGTGCTCACACATTCACGTGCACACACATGCACTCAGGAATCATACTGTAAACCTTCATGTGTGCCATTTTAATTTGCCAATCATATCTTGGTAAACCTGGGAAGAGTATTTTCAAAAGAGTGCAGGTGAAGCCAGCAGGTTCGGTCTCCTCCCACGAACCAGGACTGTGAGCTCAGACAGCTGTCTGCAGTTCATGGTGGTTGCGTGTTTTGTAGATCAGAGCAGGTTAACTATTGTTTTCCTGATTTCAAATTCATATAGTTCTTATTGTGCTGACTAATTCTTTCATTTTTCCCCTTCCACTTATTTCTTTTTCTTGTTTCTTTACTTTTCTTTCTTTTTTTTTTTGAGTAAAAGAATTTTTTTGCCTGAAAATAGTATTGACTTTGTCACATATTTTAAAAATCTTGAGTCATTATTTTCAAAACATTTAAATTTGAAATATCTATTTCCTCCTTCACCCAATGCAGGAAAGAAGAGAATTTTTACATTAACAAGTCAACTTTTAAATATCAAAGGTGCATTTTTCATTTTATAATATTATGGACATAGGATATTTTTGTTATTCATGTCTTTGGCACTGATAGGGCTAAATTATGGTCAATTTGGCTCTATTCACATATAAAATCTTTATTTCCCTCTTTAAGCAGGGAAATTGAGATGTTTACACTTCTCGATTTGTGGATCAGGTCTAAACATAGAGGCAAAGCAGCCCGAATCATCCAGGGGAAACACTGGAGGATGGGTTTGACAAGAGCGAATTTAACAGCCGACAGTCCTGGGGAAGGTGCTCTGGCGTCACTGCCCATGAGGAGGACATGGAGCAGGACTATGGAGGTTCTGCACTGGTCGGGCCTGGGGATGTGTGGTGCTGTCCCTGGGGCGCCAGCTCCAGAGCAGAGTGTGAAAACGCTGCCTGGAGATTTCTCACAAAGCAAATACCTGCTGACCCTAAGCCCAGCCCCTTGGCTCCTAGATGGGACCCAGAGCCAGCAAACAGGGGCCTGAGCAAAACCTGTGTCACAGTCACACAAGCACTGTGCATACGGCCCGGAGGAGCCACACTGCCGGCAGGTGGTAGCAAGACAGGGCAGTGGGCAGTGCATGGACAGGTGCTGCTGGGGTCCGATGATGTGGCAGAGACTTCTCTCAGGGACAGCAGTCGGAGCCCTGGGACTTGATGGAACTGGCCTGAGCAGAGTGGGGAGCCCCAAGTTTCACTGGTGTGAACCTGCAGCACCTCTAGATCCTTTCTGATGCTTTGCTGATGCAACCTGCTGGGAGCAAGGGAAAGAAGCGCCTGAGGTCACCATGGCCAGCACAAAGCACACTTCCCAGGCACCCTGGCGCTCTCCTCCATGTGTGCTGCCCAAGGGCTTCATGGTGAGCAGGAGGGACCTGGGCCCCCCTTACTGCAGACACCTTAGGGGATTGCAAAGCGACCTCTCAGTCCTATTTAAGCACCTTCTCCTTCTCCTCGAGTTTTGCATATGTGAATTGCTTGGCTTTTGCTCTCTTTGTACTTCAGCTTACATGGTCTATCTTCTTCTTTTATTTAAAGACTGTAGTAAATCATGCATAACAGCATCTACTACCCTCACTGTTTTAAAGAACGCAGCTGGTTGTTATTAAGGTTGTTCACGTCTGGTGCCAGCATCCCCACCCAAACACTTTTCTCCATGCCTAGGGAATAATTCTCATCCTATCACCTGTTTCTGACAACTGCCTTCCTCCTTCCTGTGGGTGGGAGTCTGACTCAGCTAGGACCTCCGCTAGGTGGAGTCATATAGCACTTGTTGTTCTGGGACTAGCTTATATCACTTACCATGATGTTTGTCCTCAAGGTTCACCTATTTTCTAGCATGCATTAGAATGTCTTTCTTTTTAATGGCTGAATAATATTCTACCACACCCATCTACCATATTTTATATGTTCATTCATCTGCCTGTGAACCCTTGGGCTCCTCCCACCCTGACTACTTTGAATAATGCTGTCTTGGAGGGTAGCACATCAACTCTCTCCTTTTGATTATTTTGGGAACTAGAGATGGTGGATCATATTATAATTCTAGTTTTGTTTTCTAGCCCTGGGCGAATCTCAGAGCCCCGGTCACAGTGCTCAGCTTTCTGCTTCTCCAAACCTTGCCCACATGAAGCAGCCGTAGCTCAGGGCCCAGGGAGCTGGACACAGAGTTGGAGTGTTGAATGGGACAACAGCCAAGTCAAGGAGGCTGAGGCATTCCAGCACCACGTGACAGAGTAGGATGGCTGCCCCAGAGCTGTGTTCCAGTGGGGGGGGGGGGATGGGGGCAACCCCCACGGATGTGGGGATGTCATTCTCAAGGGAAGTGGGGAGAAGGGCCCAAGTCCAGTCCTCTGCTGCCATGACTACCGTCAGCTGGGGACCTCGGCCAGCCTCCCTCTGTGATGCCAGTGTCCCCGGATAGTGAGAGGACTGTGCAGGGCCCCTCAGAGGATTCAGGGGTGCAAAGGGCTACATGCTGCCGGGGCAGGGGAGAGCACTCAGGCACCAGACACCTGTGGGCCACCATGCTGCCCAGAAGCTGCCACCTTTCTTCCCCTTCCTTCTCTTGTTTTCCCTCCCTTCCCTTCCCTTCCCTTCCCTTCCCTTCCCTTCCCTTCCCTTCCCTTCCCTTCCTTCCTTCCTTCCTTCCTTCCTTCCTTCCTTCCTTCCTTCCTTCCCCCATCCCACTTCCTTCCTCTCTTTCCTTTTTCCTTTCTCCCTTTCCTATTCTTTTCCTGTCTCTTCTCTTCTCCCCTCCTCCTCTTCCCATTTCCCTGTTCTCTTCCTCTTCCTCAGCCTTGGGCTAGGGTACCAGTTTCCACCTATTTCTGTTGCCACTTACTCTGGGGACTCTGGCCCATCTTGTTCTGGTAATGCTTATTTGGAAATACTTCTGATTTTACAAACTACACACCTACACGCACACACTGACACCTACACAGTACACTCTCACACCTTCACATTACAAACATACACACACTCATACCTACACACTACACACACATATTCACACCACACGTGCACACACACTCAAATGGGCCTTCTTTTCCAACAGAGAAACCATAAACCATGTAAAATCTACATAAGCAGCAATCAAATGAAGCTGAAACACGAAGAGAAGACACAGGCACCTAAAATCTAACTTGGATGCTTGAATTATTTTTTTGAGCACTTATTTTTCCTGAAAAGCAGTGGTCTTCATTCAAGAAAGTGAAAGCTGTGAGCTGTGAGTCTTTGCCCTGCAGGGCGCCCCAAGCGGCCAGAAGTGTGTGGAGAAGCCGCCCTCCAGTGCACAGCTTGAGTCCCTGTCTCTGCTGCTGCCTTAGCTTCTGCCAGGCATCTGGGGGAGGCCAGGGCTGCAAGTGTCCAGTCCCTGGGCAAGCATGGGACATTGTGCTGTGGAGGTCGGGCTCTCTGGTCAGAAGAGAGCATGAAAGCACCTGGCGTCTGGAATGTGGGCTGCAGCAGGTTGGGAATCGAGGGCTGGTTCACCCCAGCAGCGCTCTGCTCTGCTTCATGGCTGCTCTTTCCTGTCCTGCACTTTAATGTTTAAGACACTTTGCACCATCATGCATACATAGGTATGGTACCAGAAAATGGCTCTTTAATAAGTATGTGTCTGCTACAAACAAGGCTTGTAAAGCACTTTTACAAAATCAGAACATTCCCAGAAAATAACTTTGACACAAGAGAATGCAGAGCAGCATGCTGAAGCCATCTCTTTTTTACAGCCTATCTGTAAATTGTTAGATAATAAAAAGTAGCATATACACGAAAATCTGCATGCATTTCTTCAAATTCACATCTGTTTTGCTGGGCTTGTGCTATCTTAAACCCATCTACTCTAGGGCCCAAAGATATCTGAACTCTTTAATATAAACAACAGTCCTGATAAAACTTAGAGGAAAGAGCTATTAAGCTTGAAAAAACAAGAGCAAACTGTAAGAATTCTGAACAAATGATGCCTGGGCGTGGCAACACATAGCTATAATCCCAGCCCTTTGGGAGGCTGAGGCAAGAGCATGGCAAATTCAAGCTCACCCTGGGCATCTTAGCAACTTAATGAGATCCTGGCTCAAAATTTTAAAAATCTTTAAAAGCTGAGAGTGTAGCTCTCTTAGTTATTTTTCTTGCCTTCCTGAGACAAAATACCCAACACCCAAAGTCAAAGGGGGAAAGACTTTTTAGCTCAAAATTTGTAGAGGTTTCAGTCCATAACAGGTTGGCTCCAAGCTGAGGTGACATCCCAGAGGAGAAACAATCCACGGTGGCAGAGGGCAGCAAAGAAGCAAGGGCTGACCACACCTCTTTCTGTCCCTTGAACCTTATCCAAGCTACTCAGCGCAGGCAGCATCCACGCCCTTAATCCTAGGGCCCTTGAGCCTTGCACTGCATCATGAGTCACCCCAGTGTCACATACTCCAGATCCAGCTACCTTTGAAAAAGCCCGCCTATGACTGTCTGAGGCTTTGGGGGACTTCCAGACACAAATGGTGTGTAACTCAGTGTGACGGCATTGAGTTCAATCCCTGTTATCTTGATAAAAGAACAAAAAATTAAAAAGAAAACCAATGGAACCAAGATCTTCCTTTCATTCCCAGGGACAGGAGGAAGAGGATGGCGAGCAGCTGGGAGGTTGCCAGCATGGACTGTGCACTGTGCTTGGTGATCCTGTGTGCACATCCCACACTGTAGCTGCAGAGCTGTGTGCTCAGCACATACTCTCAGGGAGTTCAGCCCGGGGCTCGCTGAGTCAGAGATGCCAGCGAGAATCACTGGCCAGGTCTGCCTCATGCTGCAGTATGACCAACAGATGAGGGTCCACAGGAAGTTCCTGGCGGTACCCCGCACTCAGCTGCTACAAGTGCTGTGTGAAGGGTAAAGGGTGTCATCAGTCCCTGTCTGCCTCGCACCCCGGGAGCCCTGGGCCTAGGGAGTTACCCCAGCAACTTAAAAGAGTGACAGCCACAGCCACAGAGGTCGCCAGGGCACAGCAGGGCTGCAGACGGCCTGGAATGGACCTGTCAAAGCTCATGAGAAAACAGAATCTGAAAGCAGAGGCTGTGTCAGGAAAATCAATTGCTTTCTCTGCCAAATAAAAGGAAGAGTTTTGCCCAGGGCGATGTGACGGTGACGTGACTGTTCTGCATTAACCGTAGCTTTCTTCTCCTTTATTCTGCAGGGAGCATTTGAGGTTGTGGACCACGCACTGGGAATATCCAAACTGGAAATAATTAAAATATGTATTCCAGTTATCGTGCGCCTCATGTGAGGAGAAGTCAAGGTTTCCACAGCTTCCTGAGTAGATGAGTTAATGATGTGTTCTGCATTTTCTTAATTTTCCACATTTTAGCTGCCTCTGTTCCTCGTTTGGGGGCTGGGATGCAGACTCCGTGGGGCCAACAGGAGGGGGCAGCATGGGGCAGCTCACTGAGGACGGGTCCCCAGCCTTGTTGTCCTGTTTATGCCTTCATTGTCATAGCACACAGGTCATCAGGAGCTGGTTCACCCCAGAGATAGGTGCAGGGCCATCACTGTCTTTTGTGAGGGTATAGCTTTAAGATATGATGAGCAAACGGATTTTCACAGTGAAGAATCAGGCATGGTCTTTTCGAGTTCATGGTCAACCTGGACTATGTAAGAAAATGCTTTAAAAAGGAGAGGGAGAGAAAGAAGAAAGTGGGCAAATGGCTCAGTGCATCCTGGGTTTGGTCAATGCCTAGCAAACCCAACACCTCAAAGATTTTTTAAAAAGGAGTCAAGCAAGGTAATGCACTCCTGTCATTCCAGCACTCTTGAAAGCTGAAGCAGGAGATTCACAAATTCACACCTACCTGGGCAACTTAGCAAGACCCTATCTTAAAAAAATACTTTAAAAAGGCCAGGGTTGTAGCTCAGTGCAAAGGGCCAGGGTTGAATCTCCAGTTACCCAAAGGAAATGAAAAACACATTCATAAAAGACTGGAACATGAAATGTTTATAGAAGTTTTATGTGTAATATTTAAAATTTAGGAGGAAAAACCCCAAATGTCCATCCATTGGTAAGTGAATAAATAGTAATGGTATAGTCCTACACTGAAATACTACTAAGCAATGAACCAGACGGAGGGGCTGGAGGTGGAATACAGTGGCAGATCATTTGCCTAGCATGCAGGACCGTGGTTGATCCCCAGATCATAGAAAAGAACAGCACATAGTCTAAAAGGGGTTGGGGTGAAGGGCTAGGTAAGATTTTAAGAGGCTGATCTGGGATCCTTGAGGTGATAAGGCCATGCTTTATCTTGCAGATGGTAGGTACCTGAACTGATGTGATACTATTGTAAATAAAAATGTAGGATCTACTGCAAACATACATGATTAAAAAATAAAAACTTTAAATGTAAGATCAGTAGACTATGTCACCATCCTTATCTTGATTGTGACACTGTATTACAGTTTTGCAAAATGTTACCATTAGGGAAGTTGGACCAGTGCTATAGGAGAGTGGAGGGTTATTTCTTATAACTGCATGTAAACCAATAATTTCAATATAATTTTTAATCAGAAAAACAAAAGAAAAACAAACAAAAAATGAAGATTCAGAAGTCATCCTTGAAAAAGGAAAATACAGGGCCACAAAAGAAGAAAAGCAATTCAAGTGTGCATGTGTGTGAGATTCTTACAACTCGCGTGCCTGGGCACATACACACACAGATCTGCAGTAGAACGAAGGCACTGATAGGGAAGGTTACTGGGAGGTGTGTTAATCAGCTTTCCATGGCTGTAACAAAATACCTGAGATAATCAACAGCAAAGTCTTGTTATGGCTCATGGTTTTGGAGGTTTCAGTCTGTAACCAGATGGATTCATTGCTTTGGGGTGGACATCACAGTGAGGACTTCCTAGATTTGCCCACTTCCTAGACTTAATTGGGCTACCGTTTTGGCAGGGGCTAGGCTGATAAACAGAGCCAGAACCTGGGCACAAAACTAACTGGTTACAGGGCTCTATTGGAGGGCCTGGCTGCATTGACTGAAGCTCAAAAGGAAAGAAAAGCATCTGAGGCAGAGCTGCAAGTGGGATTTTGGTCCTGGTTTACCCTAAAAGGAAGAAAGGTAAAAGTTGTTCCTAAAATATTAGAGCTAGAGTATCCGAGGGGGACCCAGGAATCCGGAGGTCCCAATGGAGCTGTGTTTATTGTGCTCTTCAGATCCTGTTTCCAGAGCTGATTCACAGCTGATCAAAGTAGTCAGTAAGGCAAAGAGTGTGGAAGCCAGGCATCAAGGCCTGAAACACACGAGTCACAGCACAGTCCCCTTACAGCACTAGGGTGGGATGGAGGCGCGTCTGCCTCAGTGGCTGTCCCAGTCCTGGCAGAGGACATGGGACAGAGGAGTACAGACCTCCTCTGCACCTGCTTGGACAGCAGATTCCTCTGAAGTTAGGTGCCAGCAGCACGGCCATCTACCATCAGGTGCCCGTGCTGGCCCATCTCATTGGGTGGAGTCTGAGGTCACTAACGCTGGTCAGTAAAGTTGATGTGACTTCTGATGGTGGGAAAGATGAAGCAGAGCCAAGAGAAGGCTAGAACACACCAGAAGTAGACCTGAGGACAAGGATTTGGGCATGAGTATGGCAGGTTACTGGGAGGTATGTTAATCAGCTTTCCATGGCTGTAACAAAATACCTGAGATAAACAACAGCAAAGTCTTGTTATGGCTCATGGTTTTGGAGGTTTCAGTCTGTAACCAGATGGATTCATTGCTTTGGGGTGGACATCACAGTGAGGAGCACTGTGGGAGCAGAGGCATTCACCCCATGGCTGAAAAGCAAGAAGAGTGAAGGTAGAGGTACTGACCCATCCCACACTAACTTCCAGTGTGCTAACTTAGCGGACCCACCGTCTTCCAGTAGTGCCAAGGTGAGGACCTGCCCTGAATGCATGGTTCTTTGGGGGAATTTAGGGTCCACATAATGGGAGGTGACAGCAGGAGGTACCTGAGGGAGTGAGAGGTGAGATGGGACCAGAAGAACAGAGAACTCTGCGTGGGCCGTGGGGCTTTAACCTTGCAGGACATCTCCAAGAAGCTGGAGGCTTAGAGCTGTCTTGCATCAGGGACAAGGAGCAGCTGTCCTTGCACATGGAGTCCTGTCTGCTTTCCTAAAGGTCTGCCCTCGAGAGCATCTGGCCCTGTGCCTGGGGGGGGGGGCAAGATGGGGGTTATCCTCTCCAAGTGTCTCATCTCCCTGCTTCAGGGACCAAGAAATGGAGGGAAGGGAAGGGGAAAGAGGCAAAGAGGACAAAAAAAAAAAAAAATTCAGATTCATTATTTACCTGTACCAGGTTCCCACAATGAATACAATGGATATGCATTGCAAATATATACTAATAAAAACAGAAATTAAAAACAATGTTAAACAAGAAGCACCCTGATTCATTTTATTGTTAACTTAATTTAAAAATTTGTAAATCTAAATATATTACTTTGCTGATACGACATAGAAATTCTGCATAATAATGAGGTATCTTGGGATGTTTTCACACATCACACATTGTTTCATATTTAAGTCAGGTTAAACATGTCTTTCTCCTCAAATATCTGTCATTTCTTTATGGTGAAAAGTTCCAAAGTCCTTCCTCCTGGATTTAGCAGTGTCCAGTGCTTTGTTGTTACCCATGGTCATCTTCCTGCTCTACAGCACTGCAGAACTACACCGAGTGGTGACTCAGTGTCCAAAGTCCTGCCTGAAATACAGGACCTTATCCAGGAGCCACCTTGTTAAGCAGGCGCAGCAGCTGGGCCTGCATTCATGAGCAGCATAACAACACACTTTGTCAGGGGGATCATGAAGCCAGAGAGCAATGTTACTAATGGGCTGGGCTCTGAAGCCATCCGGCATTGGTTCTACCTGTTTCTCTGTAATCTTGTAAAGACCCAGAAAACCACACTGTCTGCTGAACAAACTGAAAAAGAGAGGACCGGAATGCTGATTGATAGATAGAAAGATAGATATAGATAGATGATAGCTAGAGATAAATAGACAGATGATAGATACATAAGAGATAGATATAGATAGCTGATATATAGACAGATAGCTAGATGATAGATAAATAGATATAGATAGATGATACATAGATAATACATAGATATAGATAGATAATAGATGATAGATATAGATGATAGAGATAGATGATAGGTACATGCTAGATAGATGGATAGATCTTAAGAAATCACAACAAGAGAGGAGCAGACAGATAGTGAAGGTACCTGACAGTAGGGATCCTCACTTGCTCAGATGTGTGGTTGAGAAATACACTGTGAATAGAGGAGCTGTCTGCACCGCAGATGTTAGACTATGCTCTGCTTCCTGGCATTTGCTTACAGAAGCGTGCACTAGTGGCTAGCATGTCATTCTAAGGCTAGACAGAAGGAAGCTCTGGGTCGAATCTCCAGCTCTGGCCAGCTGTGGTCCTGGACAGGTCAGTCTCACTCTCCTGCCCTTGTCATCTGCTCCCTACACACAAAGCCTCTTGGCCCAGATACAGCATTGAGGACCATGCTGTTGGACAGAGAGCATCCACATAGTCTATGAAGGGTCAAATCTTTCTCACAATACTCATTTGTTTATTGGAACCATTTTTAAAACTAAATACATAAGAGAACTTGGCCCAGTTAGGTCATAATTGTTCTCGTAAATTCTGATTCCCTGGGATTCATTTAAGTCAGGTGAAGGGTGGTACCTGAGAACCTTTACGTGATCATTAAACTCATTTGAAGTATTTACTGTTACATTTGTGATAGAACGGTGATTAAAGGCTGCTACCCAGATATTCCTGAAATAAACACAGCTCTGCTCCCTCCAGCTCCCAAAGTGCTCATAAATCTATGTGTAAGTGGTTCTTTTTGTTTCCTTTTTTTAATTCTGAAAAGAAATTTTGAAGATCACATTGAAATAGAGCCAGATGGTCAGCTATGACTTTTACGTTAGGTGAATGCTCATAATTTACTTTATCCGACAGCAACCACAAAAGTAGAAATCACGGTGAACCGCCTCCAACAACATCAGATCCAAATCATCTCAGGGGTTTTAGGTTCTGTCAAACATTTCGTCAAATGGCATGAGAAACAAATCTTTCATGTTCTTTTCAGCTTGCAAATGACTGTGTCCTTTACATTAGAGGAAAATGCTCTTGATATGTTTTAAATTATCAAATGTAATAATATGCATCTCTAAGAAATGTATTTTTCTTTGTTTAAGCCAATTCAAGGGCTTAGTTTTGTTCCTGTGCTCATGGTTGATCCATTTAATTCTTTTTCAGATAAAAATGTAAAATCTGAAATCACTCTCTTCTAACATTAAAACAAAGCAATGGTTTTGATTTTAGGGATACAAGGCATTTTTTGGCCTTTTCTACTGGATGGAATTTTTAAAAATGGGTGAGTAGGTATCAAATAGTAGCCAAGATGATAACTAATCTGATTTCAAGAAAGAAATGCAAGCTCAAGCAGTAGAAGAATTGGGAAATGTGTTATCTAAATATGTCATGGGGTATATTGCTTTTAATCTGTAACATATGTGAAGTTGAATCGTTAGGCAATGAATTCCTTTTCTTAGGTCCGTATGGTAAATATCAATGAATATAATATTTTTGAGCCAAATGAAATGTCCAGGAACAGTCTCTCAGGGTTTAATTACCCACTTAAAAGTCCCCAGAGGCCCTGAAGGACGGTGAGACCATCGATCACTGGCCGCACTAGAGCTGCCCACTGGAAAGGGGTAGGAGGCAAGATTGGTACCTGTGGGCCAGGCCCATTGGAGCCTGAAAGTGGGTGATTGGTACCTGTGGGCCAGACCCGTTGGAGCCTGAAAGTGGGTGATGCCAGGCAGACATCTTGGTGCACCCAAACTGTGGGAGTCCAAGGTGTGCACCATGGTAGTAACAAGCACCGGCCACAGAGTGTGACAATGTTCCTTCCCTGCCAGCTGTGCACAGGCCACAGTGCGGTGTGTGTACTATGACCCAGCTGGCTCCACATCACTCAGTCAGTCAGTATCTTCCAGTGAGTTCTGTTGCACATCTACTGGAAGCCGGGTGCTAGTGTGATGATGAACGAGTCCCTCAAAGAACCGGCACTTCATGGTGTGAGGAGACCACAAACATGGACAGCCACCAAGGGCCACTGTGCCAGAGGCTCTGTGCTGCCCACAGGGTCGTGCAGTTGATTGCAAGGCTTTTCTAAGGAGATGTCCCTGGAGGGACATGGAGCTGCTGTCCCAGGGGGCTGGCAAGTACATTCTGGGTGGGACAGAGGCTGAGCAAGGGAACGGAGGTCTGGAGTGGCCTTTGGGAATGTGACAGAGGCAGGGTGAGGTGTGCCGGCAGGGGGTACATGAGTGGCGCTGGGGACTTCGGCTGTGACTTGAAGACAGCATCACTGAAGTTGACAAGTGATATACATCAGTCATGATTTTTTAAAAATTCTGCTACTTCAGCCCAGGTAGGTTTGGGGGTTGCAGGCAGCAAGAATGAATGAGCTTCCCATTAGGATCCCCAGAACCCAGCCAGGCCTGAGGGTGGCCCTGAACTAGGAGGGAATGAAGGTGTCCTGGCCATCTGGCTGGTGACATCCACTAAGGGAAGAGAGAACAGGCCTTGGAGATGCAAGGGGAATGAGCGTGCAGATTTGTTCTTGATATATTAGTTTCAAGACATTGTTTGGACATCCAGGCTGAGGTTTCCAGGAGGAAGATTAGATGCAGGCCCACAATTCAGGAGACCATAAATCTCGAAGGAATGAGACTTTTTTGGTGGCTCCATTGTGAGTAAAATCTGCCACAGGGCTGGTGGCCCTCATTCCCCCACCAGGCGACCTTACCTTCCTAGCTCAGCTGTCGGTTGCTCTGATAGCAGGCGATGCTCAAGCCTCTGTGTGCCACATGTCACTGTCCTAAAACCCGGAGACTGAAGCCTATCTGCAGATCCTGTGTCTTAAGGACAGGATTGGAGCTGGCCCCTGAGGAACACAAAGTGGGGTGGTCACAGGAAGCCCTTGGTCACTCTGGAGTCTTTGTGGGCTGTTGGCACAGAAATCTCAGCCTGTGCACTGTGGGTCACAGTGGAGCCCACTGTCCCTGATGCCCTAGGGGAAAGCCAGAGCCCATCGGGGCACCCTGCTCTCCTCTGCTTTGAGGGACAAAGCCTCGATCCTGACTTTATTGGCTCAGTCCAACCCTTGTGATTCGGGGGGGGGGGCTGACTTATTTGAAATATGGTTATTAATTATGGCTTAGTGAACATTTTATTTTATTAAATGTTTTTCATTTATTAAGACAAGCATAAATTTCCCCGCAAGACTTGGGGTATAAAACTGTCATAGTTCTTTATTTGTTAAAGGGAGAGAGAGAGAGAGAGAGAGAGAGAGAGAGAGAAAGAGAGAGAGAGAGAGAGTAAATTAAATACAAGCTGAGGTCCCTCACAGGGCTGGAGAAGAAATTCAAATCTGTTGGTTTACAGGGCACTGAGCCCCACCATTTGCTCTCATCCCATCCCAGGCTCTGAGCACAGGGCCCACAGTGCCTGTGGGCTGACACCACCCCCACAATGTCCACTGTCAAGGCCTCTGCTGCTGCTAAGCTGCACTTTAAGCTACACTCTGTACCCCTGTAGCCTCTTCTGAGGGAGTCGTGGCTCTGGGGACAGGGTGGCACATGGAGTGATGGCTCTCCTCCTCCACCCTTTAGTCACCCCACCTCTTAGGCTGTCTTCCTTGGAGATGGGGACCATCATCTCCCTCCATTCTTCTGCCCCAACGGCCCTCCTGCTGCTTGCATGGAAGAGAGGGGCTCATGTCCTTCCAAGCAGGTCCACAGCCACAGGATGACCAGACAGCAGCTGGGTTCTCTAAGATGCTTCCCTGGGTTCCCAGGCGTTCACAGGTGAGGTTTGGGAAGGTGATCAGATCATAGCTGAGACACTCATCTGTGGGTTCACCTCTGGGTGAATCCATGGCTGGATATGCTTTGGAGTGGTGCCTGGTCAGAGGTGGTCACTGTGGTGCCACCTGGCAGGTGAATGCTGGGCCCCAGCGCCTCCTTTCTCTCAGTGCTCACTGGGTGTGGTGAGGACAGCAGCTTTCCTCTGGTCCCTTTGGCAGCAGTGTTTCTGCCTTGGAGCAGCCACCTCTGGACTCAACCAGGAGCCAAAGTAAATTTCTCCCTCAGACTAAGATGTTGGATATTTTGTCCCAGCAATGAGCGTGTGACTAATGCACCCTTCTTCTCCGGAAGGAGAATAAAAGTCCTTCAAACCTGCACTCCCAGTATGTTCTCAAAGTAGATGAAATACACACTTGGTAGAATTAGAGTGCAAAGTGAAAGAAAGAAAAAGACTCGAGAAAGAAAATTGTGCGGAATAAGCTAGCTGCACCACATTCCAGGGCTGTCCCGGTGCTCAAAGGGATAAGGAACAACCTTCAAAAAACACTCTAATTTACGTCTCTAAACTGCTGCCCCATGAGATATGTTGAAAAAGGCTCAGATGATGTCCCAGAGTCAGACAAACCACATGTAACGTTTTGGTTTAAATGCTGCTTCCCCGTAATTAAATCTGTGCATGCTAATTGAAGGACTATTGAAAATGCAGAAAAGATTATAAAAATAAGATTGCCTGTGAATCCTTCCAGAGATGAGCATTGTGATATTTGGGCATTTTCCTTCTGGCTTATGTCTCTAAAAACTGACCTCAGCCTACATATTCTGTTATTTACATGGCTGAGAAACTAGAGTACATTCAAGTTTGTGTTCTGGTTCTTCTGTTTTCTGATCATCATGTTTCATCCTGAGGAATGAGGCCTAAAAATAAACTGAGAGTGCCAGTCTCCTGGGCTACAGTGAGCACTGGACAGGGAGCCTTCCCTCTTCCCAGCCAGTAACACCGTGTTGTCCAGAAGCACCCTGGATACAGAAACTAAGAGCGAAAGGAATATGAAGGTCGCTACGTGACAACACCTGTGGAGGATGCAAACCTCTTCTCAAATTTTCTCCATATACGAGGGATGACCAAATAATACTATGAATGTTTAAGTTAAAAGAAAACTGTGCTGCAGTAAGACACATCATCATCAGAGTCCTCCCCACTTCCAACACACTTAATCCATCATCTTTGCCACTTGCTGAAGCAGCTCTGGAGTCTGCTTTCAGGAAGGTCTTCAGTTCCATTGCTGGGGTTGTCTCAGTGTGGAACTGATTCAAACCTTTACTTTCATGGTCACTTTGACTTTGGGGAAGAGCCAGAAGCTACGCAATGCCAGATCCAGTGAGTAAGGTGGGAATGTTTTCACTTGACAGAAATTCTCATAAACATTTGATCAAGGAGAGGCGATCAAAACCTGTAGAGAATGTTTGAATTAAAATTGTATTAGAGTGGAATACAGTTCTATCAATCACTCTTGAAATGTTCCTCCTTACTTTGAGTACACCTTTCCCATCACTCTTGGCAGTGTCTTTTACCGCAATAAGAAAATCCAATAATCATAATGATTTTTGATCACCTCTGCCTGCTGCCCCCTCATCACATCCCACCCCCCATTCATGTCAGCCTATCTTCCGACCTTCTTAGGAGAAATGGTTTCCAGGCTAAGAACACAAACGTTTTTATTTGAACATTTTCATCCTAACTTCCCCTCAGAAAATACATAATGTCACCTTAAACTTTGGAAAACACAAGAAAGTCGAATGAAGTATGAATCCCATGTTTTCTCACGAGCTGGAGGTGATCGTAGCCAGCACTGCAGCACTGATTGTGGCCCAATGGAGTTTCGTACACATAGACTCATCCTGCTTCCCCACAGACAGTGCTGACCACCACCCTGTGAGTCCTTGGACAAAAGATCACCCTGGTGTCTACTTCTGAGACTCTGCAGTGTCATTAACTGTAGGCCCTTCACTGGGTACATGCAATCCATTTTTTGACTTCCCTCTTCTCAAATACCATAGACATTACCCATGTGGAGCATTTGGGTTCCCAGCTCACAGCTGGCTCCCTTGGAGAGCACTGAGCCCAGGTGAGCCCAGGTATCTCAGGACGCTGTGGGCATAGCTGCATTTCCGGCACAGACTGCAGACAGTGCCTTCTGGGCGGGAAGGCTGCAAACATGCTCTCTTCTCCAAAGTCCACTTAGCAAACAGAGCTCTTTTCTTTAGGAGGCACACAGTCAGGCCAGTGGAGTGCAGCCTAGATTTGTAGGTCCCCTTCTTGGCCAGGTGCTTTTGTTGAAGTAGATGACCTGCCCAAACTTACACAGCTGTTGTGCACAGAATAACATTTTATCCAAAGTCACAAAGCCAGTAGATGGTAGAGCTGGTTGACACACCAAAACCAGATTAACTCCAAACCTACTGGAGCTTTGCTAACCTCAGACCGTCCTCCTGACCATGACCAGGGCTGTAAGTGAGATTTCTCTCTTGTTCTTTGTGTGGGACTCATTGCATCATGCAAGCATTTCATGTTTAAAAATAGCAGTCCCAAGAGGACAGTCTGAACATTGCATTCAACAATAGCATTTATTATAGGCTTTCTGGCTGGTGACACTAAAAAGCCCAAAGTTATGAACTGTCATTTAGAAAACACACACACACACACACACACACACACACACACACACACACACACGCAACCTATGGTCTTTGAGATTTTCAGAATATGTCCTCTCAGCCAGTTCAACTGGGCAGAATGTTAAAAATAACAAACATTCACTAGGACTCTAATGTTCTCACTGCGTTAACTTGCAGGGCACATCCGCTGCGCCAAGGATCACTGCTGCTTTTGACATCCCACCAGGATGTTCTGGAATTTTATTTCAACAAAGTTGTAGTTTTCCTTTCAAAATCTGGGAACCAGCTTCCTCCCTACACCAGAGTGAGGGTGAGACAGTGGCAAGGAGGCGGAAGGGAACTGTTCCCAGCATCTGCTTCGTGCTGGGCGAGCCAGCCCGGTTTCGTCAATTATTTTGGCCCCAGCCTTTGAGACGTATTTTATTCAATCTGCAAAATCGAGAGTTGACTCAAAGCCAGCTGTTCAGAAATGGGCTGAGAAAACAACTGTAATTTTTCATCCCTCAATTTCTGCGCAAAAACTTCCTTGTCAAAGTCTGTCTACACTGATGGCCATCCTGCTGAAAGCCAGGCCAGGAATTGGACTCTGCTGAAACCCACAGGGATCGTGAAACAAGACCTAAGTGAGACGGAGTGAGTACGAGCGGGGGCCGCCAATCAGCCCTCGTGTTGGGGTCCAGTGGGCTGCTTCCGTGTTCCTTTTTAACTTCTTACACTGAAATCATCTCAGACTAACATTGCAAAAATTGTGCAAAACCCGTCCCATGCCTCTTCCCGTGCGTCTTCTAGTGCTAGCACTTTACCTCCCGCTCCTGTCAGCCTCCCGCAGTGTGTGTTTTCCAAAACTGAAGATTCCTGGGGTCATGATGTGGTTGGCCTGCATCCCACCGAAGTTCTGGTGCTGGGCGCTTGGTCTCTCCATGGTGGTGGGGTGGGGCTTTAAAAGGTGGGGTCCAGCAGGCTGCCACTGGCAAGGCCTTAATGGGTTAATGTCCCAAGACCAAGTGGGTCCTGGCAGGGGTGGATTGTTAGGAAGCAAGCGAGACTGTCACCCGAGACAGGGTCCTGGGTGATTCTTTGTGGGTTCTTGGTGTTCCAAACAAAGAATTGTATGAGATAGACAGAAAAGGCCACAGAAGTGTCCATTTACTGAAGGCCAAAAGAGGTGCACCTGGGAAGGGAGAGCGGTTCCCCGTGGCCTCAAGAACTAGGGAAAGGGGCTTGGCATCCAGAGTGCTTGGACTGGGGTGGTCACATTATCAAAAGCTCACCAGGGCTGGCGCCAATTTGAACTGCCCTGTGAAAGGCCCGCTTGGCTTCCAATAGGATGTAAGTCAAGGACTGAAAATTTTCCATCTGGTCCCCACACACTGCCAGATTCACACAAGGGCTTGAGCGTATCATTCTCTGATTGGCTCTGTGTACTCATTTTGGGTCCAGTGTCCTATGAATTCATCTCATGTTTTATTAGTACATGTTTGCACCTCATACTTATGTCCCTGGCAGAGGAACTGGTGCACGTGCAAAATGTGTGTTCCCTCCTTGCGACCCTTGAGACTTTGCCTTGTTAGCTGTTTGGTTTGTCTCAGGGCCACCCCACCTGCTTGGCCCTTTCTGCACGGAGCTGATTGCTTCCCTGTCCCTCTACCATGTTGTCACATAGAACCATGCTATGCTAGCCTTCCAGGCCACCAGAATCGCACGTCAAATAAACTTCTTTTATAGCACCAGCCCTGGGATGTTGTGGACTAAGGAAAGGCTGTTCTCTCACTTAACTTGGCACAATAAGAAAATAAGGAAACAGATAATGGACCATGATGATGGAATCCATACACTTTGTTCTAATTTTGCCCAGTGGACACCATCCTTACCAAGATGTCAGGCGATGATTCCCTGTAGGAGGACAGGTGGCCTTCTGAGGGAGGGACTGAACTGTCCTGAGCAGCTCTTCTCCTGGTTCTGTGGTGTTCCTGCTCCAGACGTATATTCTACATCAGCTCCTGATGGAAGAGCAGGCGATGCAGGGTCGGACAGCATGCCCTCCTGACAAGAGTCCAGTTCACCAACTCCAAACGAGGACAATCTGAACAAACATGACGGAGAAACTGTTCCAGATTGACAGGGCAGCTCTGTGAGGCTAAATTGTTCGTGCAGATGGACATAAGCTGAATGATTTCATGTCATGAGCGCCAGGAATTAACACTGGAGAGATCAAATGAGCGGCACAAGGGCTAGATGGGGCCCCAGGGGAGCAAACCCACCCTGACTCTCAAGAACCCCAGCAGTCGCTTACATAAAGGCAGCCACACTTTGCTCCGGTTGTGACTGCGTGGACAGCTTTGACAAGTGTGTCAACCGATCAAACAGGAACCAACTGTTAGGCTGTTTGTTTGAGCAATGGGCCAAATCACTGGCACTTGCAGCCAGCCGTGGGCCAGGATCAACTTCCTCGTGCACCTCTAAACTCAGGACCCAGGCTGTGTGGGACACAGTTGCCTGTGGGCACGCTGGTGTGGAGCCCAGAGCCCCCATGTGTAGCCCTGGAAAAGATGCTGTGCCCAGCGCAGCCACGGCAGGCTCGGGGCTGTGTACAGCACATGGTGACATTTTCCGGACTAGTTCTTTATATCCCATAATTGTGCTAAGAGTAGATATGCCTCTTTCAGAAAGAAACAATAAATACAAGACTTGTATTAAAAATCTCTCACAGGAAATACTTTTCAGATTTGCTCCCTCCCCATGTTTTTAACGAGAAACTTGAACTTGCTCTGCACATCTAACACAGCAGGTTTGGGGTCTGCCGTGGCTTCCAGGAATTCCTCCATACAGCCCTGAATCTTAACAACTGGGAGGGGGAAGAGGCTTTAAGAAAAAGATCAGAAAATTGCAAATATAAAGTCAGCCACAAAAGTCACTGTTTATTTAGAACGAGAAAAGACGTCATTACAGATCATTTCCTGCTGCCTTCAATTTATAGGTCCATGTCCACTCCAGCACAAGCTTCTTTCTCTTAGGCCATTGCCAGAACTGGCCACGTAGTAAACACCCTGCCTGGATGCGCTGCCTTCCCTCCTGACCCAGCGTACTCTGTAACTCCCGGTGCCTATGCCGGCGCCCACAGAACTCCAGAGTGAATCTCCCCGCTCCATAGTATACCCGATGGGCTCCGTGCCGGGAGGCGGGATCTGTGGCCTCAACCCCTTGTCCGGCTAGCTGTGCAGTGACCCTACTGTGGTCCCCAGGAAGATTGAATGTGAGTGGTTCTCCATAAACGGCAGGGGAAGGCTTGTGTTTGTTTTTCTTTTTATGTGGCTGTAGCAATGTCCGGAGTTTCATGTTCACCTATAATAGGTCATCAATAAGGGCTGCATATTTTTATTATTACAACTCAGGTCATTCTAGAAATAAACATCTGAGCCAGCTTAGTTCCTAGGAAGTGGATCAGAAAGGGACAAGGCTATGTCCCCTCCTGCGTGGTGTCTTGGTCACGGTCATTCATGTTCACCTGGATGTTTAGAACTGCCTCAAGGAGGAAGTGCCTCCACACGCACATACATCATGAACAACATGTAAGGACAAGAAGTACTTGTGTGCACATGGTTGTCATGGGCCAAGGGCTCACACACATCTTGGAGTTATCTGCTTCACTTTGGGTTGTACTAACTTTCCTGGCCCTGCTCTGGCTCTGCCCTGTCCCGGGAGTCACACACCCACGTACCTTTTTGTGTTCTCCTTTTGCTGTGGGCCTGGAGCCACGCACTCATCTGCAGATTTTCCCGCCTTGTGCACTGTTGCTCTAACTTGCTGTAATCGGATGCTGAACCTTGCGTTTAGAGTGTTGTGGAGACACAGAAAAGAAACAGGGATTCTTAACCCAGGCTGACTGACTCCCAGCCTGTTAGGCTGTCTTGGGACAGAGTCGTCCTGGATGTCTGCACAGGAGCTGAAGGGCAGTGTGCTTTGCTCCGGGAAAGTCTCAGCCTTCAGGTCATGGGAGGAAGACAGCCACCGGGGGCGCTCAGGGATCCCCTGTGGTGCCCCTCAAGTTCATACCCTTCCCAAAGATGGGGTGCACAGGCCTCTGCATGTCCATAATCACCACACAGGGCAAGAGATTAGCATACAGGATTGCTGAAGGCAGAGTCTGGTTGCTGCTGTAAGTTAAGAAGCAAGTGGAGAAAAAAAATCCTATGAGAAAAGAAACTTTGAAAAAACATTTTTAATTTGAGAAAATAACGTTTTATCAACCCACAAAGGTGCAGTGGAAGAGGAAAGCAGACTCGTGGTGAGTCAGATATAAAATCCAACTGCACAGACTAACTTCTACCGTATTCCGATAACCTGCAGATGTATTTTCACAGGAGGGTTGTGATCCAATTTTCAATCAGGGTGTGTGTGAGTGTGAGTGAGTGTGTGTGTGCCTGTTAGAAAGAGAGCACGTGGCATTCCAAAGTTCAGATAAATGCAATGAAATCATTTCTCTCCGTTGAGTAATTTCTCCCCAGTAACTCTCCCAAAACAATTTCCATCTGCAAACTTCCCTTCAGAAGTTTTAATTATTTTTAATTTCACCACTTGACTTTGATGAGTGCTGTTGGCAGCCGGTTCCAGCGGGGAGGGTTCGGGTTTAATCAATCGCCAGTGCCTTCTACGACCTTCTGTTTGGGGAGTAAATAGCGGGGAATAGAACTCAGTGGCACGTTCCCTTCTCTTCCAAACATATGTTCTTATTTAATAGATTCTGTCTCAAATAAAATAAATCTGTGGTTACTGGTGGTCAGTTTCGTGTAATAGGAGCTACTAGAGTTTTCCCATTTAAAAAAATAATATAAGACTGTAATAAAGCAAACAGTGAGTCACTTTATTAGGTATGAAGCAATAAAGAGGCAGCTATAATGCTAACTTCTATGCTGTGCCTCAGAAGAAAACACCATGATTGTTTTGTTTGGTGGGGCTGAGACCTTTGGGCTGAGCAACCCGGGAAACCAATCTGTGATCAGGTTCTAGCCCTCTACTCCGGCTTCTCTCAGCAACTGGAAAAGTTCACTCTGGATAAAGATTGCACCCTAATTGGTTTCCGTCCATGGTGTTAGGGTCTCAGCCTCCCATGGGTCTCTGTCCAGCTCTACAGTGGGGCAAATGACACTCAGTCTGCACAGCCCGGGTACCTCACACATGAGTGGACACTGGTGTCCAGGGATGGGAACAAAACCAGAGGAGAGGGAAGGGGAAAGGAAGAGCTGGGGTGGGAAGAATTAGAAAGAACTGAAAAAAATCCAAAGAAGAAAGAAGGGAATGAAAACAGAAGAAAGGAGAGAAAGGGAAAGAAGGGGGTTTGTTTATCAGGATCCCGCCTCCTCGGGACTTGGCAGAGGGGACCCTCCTACCCATCGTGCCCAAGTGTCCAGAGCCTTGTTTATCTCTGTGAGTAAATCACAGGCTGACAAAGCGCTTCCAGAAAGGCTCTCTCACGCCCAGCCAGTCTGCAGCACAATCCTTCCCCAGCTCCCTGGGACCCAGAGACTGTACAGGGAGGGCTGGTGCTGGGGACTCCCCTCTGCCCACAGGGTCACAGGGCGGGAATCCACAGGCTGGCACAGCCCGAATAGCAGAGGTGTGTGAGGCCCGGGCTGTTTCTGGATGGGGATCCTGGGCCCTGGAAGTGACACTGAGGCTCCCAGGGAATTTCTCTTAGAGAGGCAATTCACAGCTGGATGAGAACCAGATCTATGACAGGCAGAGCTGCCAAATCATCCCCTCCTTGCTCGCCACAGCCCTGCTGAGTGTTTCTAATACAGCTGGGGTGTCGGCTGAAATACGACTTTCTGAAGGGCGGATGCCTGTGGGCTCCGTGATAAACGCCAGTTCAAGGGCACTGTGGCCTAGGCGGAGGGAGGGGAGAGGGCCCCGCCTGTGGATGAGCCCACACAACCCACCCTTACTTAGTGTTCCTCACATCTGGCTGGGGCCACGATCCCCGCATGAAGAGCGGCCTGTCCGCCTGCTGTGCGTTCCTGTCCTTCACTGCTGAGGTCCAGCTGCCCTGCACAGGGTCGTTTTAAGGAGGCAAAGTTTTAAGGAAACGTTGACCGCATTCGGGACTGACAGACACCCATTGACAGGAGCAAATCTGTTCCCCTTATCGCTTTGGCCACCCCCCTCCTTCTTATTCCCTTTCGGGTTCCCACTGCGCACATATTTCATTTTTAACCAGTGTATTTTTTCAGTTCTATAGCTATGCCTTTTTAGGTCTACCTAGAAATTTTTCAGTTACATCATTTGCACAAATATATTGCTGTTAACATTGAAAAACCTCTTTGCCTGCCGTTGTATATTTTATTTGGCTAAAAATGGTTCGTGTCTAATACATTACACGTCCTCTGGTGATACTATTTAAGCAAGAAATTCCAAAACTCACAAATACCGAACAGCCAAAAGTTCCAAGACCGTGCGCGAACGCTAAACATGCAATATATCTCCTCCTTTTCCAAACAGAAATAGATTTCTCTCTGATTTGTTTGATAAATTTGACCCAAGATTTCCATTTGGAGTTATTGGAGTTCCTACTGTTTTTCTGCGTGTTGGTGGCCGAGGCCTCCGCGCCGCGGGGTCCCACGGAGGCCATAAATTACGGCCCCGAGGTGACGCTTTGTGTGCCTGGGCTGCCGGAGAAGGCTGCTCTGCTGCAGCCTATTTTGACAGGCATGAATTTAATTCATTGTTTTATGACAGATGGGAAAAGTGTACACGCTCATAGTCCTGATTTATGGTCATTTGGGTCTGGAGGATTCTATAATTTGCAGCTAATGTGAAAACAGATGGATGGGCAGACACCAGAGGCCGGGCTGACCCGCTCGCCGGTTACAAATGGCGTCCATATGCGTCCAGGCTGCGGGCTCCGCACTGGCCTGCGGTGCGTGGCTTTTCCCCCCCAGGAGGTTGGTGCAAGAGAAATCGGGGAGAGTTTGCAAGCCTCCGAGTGGCAGGAAGTAGTCTGCGGATGCTACTTGCTCCTCCTCTGCTCTTTCAAAGCCCACTAGCACCTTTTAAGAAGGTGTATGGAGCACACTCACTGTTATCCAAACAAGTCACCCCCGGGAAGGCATGGGTGGCTGTTTTCATTTCAATTGACAAATTTATTTTAATAGAATGATTGATTGAAAATCGGCAGTTGGGGAGTTTCAAAGGAAATACCTTGACTTGGGGACTGGTGTGTCTTTTTCGTGAGAAATGTGTTTGTGCTTAAATAAATGGGTTTCTTCTACTTTACAAATCATTTTGCCATTTTAGAAAATAAATAGATTATCAAGTAAAATTACCTCGTTGATGCTAAAGATATTTATTTTATACATTTTTTGACTATTACATGACTGCACCAAAGAGGAAATAGTAACAATCCATATCTTGTTTCGAAGAAAGACATTTTAGCCTTTTACAGTCACAAGGTAAATCCATAGTTAATTTTAGTTGAACTGGTATTTATGATCCATTTAAAAATATACTGAAGAATATTATGCTGTTATTGATTATTGTGTGTATTTATCATAACATCATTATTAAATTGGTTCATAGCATTTAAATGTTAAAACTAAACATGTCACTAATTTCCATGTTGAAAATGCAGGTTTGGGTTTCATTTCATTAATGTTCAGAACTTGGAAATTATGTTTTATTTCATTCCAGTTTACAAGGTGGAAATACAGACTCTTCTTCGTTAAACTGAGCATACAAGATGCTGATATGATAAGCATTGTTTTATTCTTGATCAAATCAGCATTTTTACAACAAAAGTCAGAAGACATAGGGTTTTTCCGAAGTCAAGGCCTTGCTTCTTTTCATTATGATTTGGAATTACATTTTCAACTTCTCTCATGGCTACTGCTTGACTGGTGAGCAGGTCATTTCCACAACTGTATTTGGTGTTTTGGACACTTCAGGCTTTGCACATTTATCCTAGAAGAGGAAAAAATATAAGTGCCTAACAACTAATTATAATTGACAGCTAAGAAAATAAACCAAGCAAACAAAATATGTGCTTTTTTAATAGCTGTTAGAGTCTGCAGCTTTGAGTGGGGACGACACTGTCACCTCTGCTCCAGGTTGCTGTCCTGCTGCTGCTTTGGTAGAAGAGGCCTCCCTAAGGCTCCAGTGAGAGGCGAGGGCATGGATTTCGAGGACTCTCTCGGCCTGGCCTACAAGCTTCAGTTTTTGTTAAGTGTTCACACTGTGGATTGAAGAATGACCTTACTTTCCTCTTGCTATACTTTAGAGGTTTGTATCCCAAATTCCCTGCTTTGGAAACTTCATTTCCAAAATCACATATGGCTGATGTTGGAGGTGGGACCCCTCGAGAGGCAACTGGTCCTGAAGGCTCTGGTCCCAGACTGGGCTGACCCCTTTGGGATAGTGGTTAGCAGGCTGTCTCTGAAACGCCTGTGTTTTACAAATGGACTTTCTCAGGGGTGAGTGTGGGATTCCATTGTGGCTCAGCTGGAGGCCCATGCTCTGGGACTTACAGAAATATTTGCAGCATAAATATTTTTCTTGACAAATTACCCAGTCTGTGACATTTAGTTGTAGCAACTGAAAACAAACTAAGGACCGATGTCATTGACATTCAAATCCTCGTCAAGGACAGCCTCTTTGGCACTTTGGGAAATGCTGCGGTGAATTTCATGCGTCTGTTCAGTTCATGAGGTGGATGGCTTGGGTCTTGCTCAACCTCAGGCCATCTGGCCAAGGAGTTGCCAGCCCTTGCATCCTGCACCTTACCTCTGCTTCCCTCCAGCTCCACATCCTCCTCATCCTCTCCCTGCTCTGCTGTGGGCTGGCAGGATCTGGAGGTGGGTAATGAGGAGCTCTGACCCCGGGCAGAGTTGTTGTGCCTGTCCTGTCACACCCAGAGCTCAGCTGGGGCTTTCTCTGAGTTTTCTCCTCTGCTAGGAGGTTAGAGTTAGCTACATTAACTTTTTAAATTCCATTATTTACTCAAGAGCTTGGAATGCAGTCACTGTTCAATACGAGTTGTTTAGAAGTGTGAAAGAAAATGGATCCTTAATTCAATTTTATTATGATAGAAATCAGGCTGTGGTAAGTCATGAAGTAAAGTAAAAACAAATTTATAAACCTCACACGGTAATGAAATGACTACAAAGAAGCAACCGTCCACAAAGAGACCAGTTCTACACATCTTAATATTTTTATTTTTAAAATATTGATTACTTTTTAAAAATTGCACAGAAATAGAGAAGGGTCCTCACTGACAGCGTTTCTAAGAATTCACAGAAAACAGATGTCTTTCTGACATCTGGCCAGGAGGCACCAAGTTTCAGGGTTTATGAGTAGCTCCCGACCCATCCTCTTTTGTTTACAGAAGCACAGGCATGTGGGGGGAGCCAATCCATCCTAACACCTGGGACAGTGCAGGAGCTTACACGGTTCACCTCCGGAGAACTGAGGGTTCTGATGGGGAGACACTACACAGTCTCAGGACCAACCTGGGGCCAGAAAAGTAATGCCCTACCCTCTACCCTCAGCCTCACAGCACCCCCTAGAGACAGGACCCTGCAACCAGGACCCAGAGCCCACTCCAGCCTCTGCTTGACTATGTGGAGGATGGAGACCTCCCAGACCAGCCTTCATGCTGTTTGTTCAGTTGGTGCCGTGGCTCAGACACTCTTCAAGTTTTCCTGTCTCATTGTGTTTTTTTTTAAATTTTATTTAAAAGGAAAAAGAGAAAAAACAAAACAAAACAAAGCAGTGTAAGGGTACAAGTAATACAGAACTACAAAAAAAAAAAAAAAAAAGTAAGAAATCACCAGTTAATAGATTACATATTCTCATCTTAGAGATAGTTGCTCAAATCACAGTATCAAAGCATACAAAGTGGACATTCAAACAGTGAGACTGCAAACAGTTGTGTTCAATGATCCAACCAAAAACATTAATATGGTCAGCTATTTAACACCCCTAAACACTCTTGCTGTTGTATCATTTAGAACTCTTTTTTTTCCCTCTCTTTTTTACAACAAAATTTACACATTTTGGGTTTTATTACTCCTTAGTTCTTATTACTTTTTTTTGGGGGGGGGAGAGAATAAAGTCAAATATGGCAAAACAAAGCTGTCAGTCAAACCAAGGATAGACATAGCACATGGTGTAGAACAGAGTACAAGGTTATCAACAATGGTTATCAACAATGTCTCTTGTTTCCTTAAAAAGAATTGTCTATCTCGTTAGATATTATAAAATTGAACAAAACAGTAGAGAACAAGACCAATAAAACTTAAGCATTGTAAACATTACAGGACTTCCAAAGGAGACAATAGTCAAACCAGAATGGGCATCTTAGTGAATCTTATTGCCTTCAAAGTAGTTGCCTTTACCCTCAAACTTGATACTATCATACAGAATGGAACAGACTCTAATCAGTCAAAACAAGAGTGGGAGTATTACAGGACTTCAAAACAAGTTAATAGGAAATCAAAAAAGTTACTATTATATACCCTGCTAATTTTTTAAATTTTTCCCCTGAATTAAAAAAAGCATAAAAACTATCTCATTGTGGGTAGTTACTGACTGATATCTCAGAGTGTGGATGTGTCTGGGCTCACTGTGCCACTGTCATCTCAGGGACACTTGGGTTGATTCCTATTGTCTACTTCTACAAATGTACCTATATCCCGCACCCCTTTGTGTGTGAGTGGCCATGTCTCTGACACCATTGGAAGCCAAATGTGGGTCCACAAAGGCTTTGTTAGTGATCACTGCCACCAACCCATGTCATTCAATATCTTTTTGAAATATTATGTGTGAAAATTATAAAAGAGATAATTAAGAATTTTAATTATATCAGGATTTTCTTGGACTATTTTCATATTGACTTAGACAGGTTCTTAAAATATTCTGGAAGCACATTATCCACACAGCATATGTTGCTGTTAACTTCGGCCACGCTGTTACGTTTCCTTGGACTATGTCAACTCCCATCATTCAGTTTTAAGGTTTATCTGAAGGTATCCCTTCTGCAATTTTTATACTGTTGATGAGTATTTTTTCTCCCAAAGAATATCAATCCTGCATTTAATTGAACTTAATTGTGTTGAGATCTGCTTTATTTATTGTTTACTTACTCATATATAGATTTTATTCTGGAATTTATAATGTCTATATTTAGAGCTTTTTGCCTATTTAATTTTTCTAGTATCATTTATGAGTAATCTTTTTATTCCTCCTGATTTAAAATGTCATTTTATCATAAACAATAAATATTACTTAATTCTGATAATTGTAAAATTAGCAAGTACAAAAACAGACATACAACAAAACCTATCAATAATCACAGGATGTTAAACTGCTAGAGTGTGAGATGATCTCTCTCTATCCATAGTATTTTTTGTGTGACTGATACCTTGCTCAGTTTTATCTCACTGTATGGTAAGCATTTTAAACTGACATTAAATGTCTTGGTAATTAAATTGCTATCAACTTCACATGAAAGGGGCTGGGGATTTAATTTGGTGGCACAAATGCCTGCCTGGCAAGTGCAAGGCAATGAGTTCCATCCCCAGTATCAAAAAAAAAAAAATCACATGAACTTCTAAGTTGTCAGAAGCAGAGGTGGAGGGTGACTGAGTTTACTACTATTAATAGCATTTACTTGTATAAATGTTCTGGAAAATGGTAGCATATTTTAAGAGTATCATGCTGGGTCTATGCTTTGATCTAGTGATTTCTGTTAAGATATGTATCCAAAGAGGATGACTATAGGTGGAGTCAGAGATTAATGTATGAAATGTTGCAGGCATATTTTGTATCTTCAAAAAGCACTAAATGATCCACTAGGAAGCATAGGTGGATAAATGCGGGTACATTCCTGAAGTAGCATGCTGTTTACTTAGTGTGATGGTGCTTGTAGATCTTGTGTGCAAGTCACCGCTGCTCGTGGCCAAATGTTGATGGCTCTTATCACCCTTGAGGCACATGGGAGGCACTTGGACACCTTGGAATTGTGGGGCCCTGAGATTGCCTGACCATGAGTCACATCCAGAGGTGACATGTAGCATTTTCAGGCCAGAACATTTGACAGTGTGAGGGAGACACCCCAGCTTTAGGAAGGGGACCAACAATATTCGACACGACCTTTTGGCAGGAAAGGTAGGGGCTTTCTGCTACCCAGAAATGGAAATTCAGAGTAGAGAGCAACAGACACGCCCCAGGGTAAGTCAGTGAGTTCTGCCCATTGGAAAATGCAGATGGGAAAAACTACAAAGTCATGGCAAGAGGAAAGATTGAGGAGAAATGTGTTGCATGGTGTGAAAGGATAATGTGATGGTGATGTAAATAAATACTAAAAAAGAAAGAATAAAATCAGCTGAATAGTTTTACCTCTGCATGTTGGAGCTATAGGGTGTTCATTTCTTTCATTTTGCTATATTTTCTCAAATAAATGCATACATTTAATAATTATGAAATCTAACTTTTAAATTTTTGTAAATTTAACTGTAGTGTTTATATATGCATTATTTCAAGATGTGAACATAAAGAATGCATTCACCTCTTTTTATTGCTGTGAACTTCAGTCAGTTATAGTTTCCTCTGTTTTCCCAAAGTGGTGAATGCTAACATGTGTGCTTCTTTTTGTTGTTTCCAAGGTGCTGGGGTTGGAAGGCAGAGCCTCATGTGCTGGGCAGTGCTCACCACTGAGCTGCATCTCACCTCGCTACCATGCACCATGTACAGTTCTTATGGGGTGGCTAGATGGTTTCCATGGAATCACTAGAACAGCTAATTACCCAATGGTTTGCACAGTTAAGTTTCCACAAATACTGCTAAGGTATTTCTCATTAATACCTGAGTCCAGTGCACTTTTACTCATAAGCGTGCTCATTCTTTTTGTGATGTGATAGTTTGACAAGGAAGATCTTCTAAGCACACTTGTTTAACTTGGTGTGTCTTAAACCACCCATGGTAAAGCACCATAAGATGAATTCATCGTGGCTGCTGTGAGGCCCCCTATCCATGTCTAGTGCCACTCTGGGCCCTGTGTGCGACTTTGCCAGAGTCATCTTACTTTCCATGCATTTGCAGAGATAGCCTTAGACTCTGAGGCAGCACCTCAGAGGTCGCCGTGCCCCCTTGGTTTCTGTGCTCCTGTGGCTTAGTGAGGACATAGTTCCCGAATCCCCACTAGGCTGCAGCTCACACTGGTTTGTGCTCTTTTCTTATGAGCTATGTAGCTAATGTGTCCTGAAATGGAAACTTTGTTTCATTTTTGACACATTGGAGGATCCTTGCCCCTTGGTCTGTTGGATTCACAAGCTTCTGTGCGGGCTGGACATCACAGAGGTCACTGGCTTTCTGATGGTGCTGCATGCTGAGCCTAAACTTCTCTGTTTCTTTCTCATCTGTGGGCAGGATCTGAGCACCCGACTTGGCAGTTTGAGAATAAAGTGATGGAAACTAATATCCTGCAGACAGCGAGCTGACAATGCCCTGAGCAGCCGTGCCAACATCACACTGACTAGATTTGAGGTCAGCATTGAAAAAGACTGACTTTTGCAGGGTGGAGGAGTTGGAGCTCCACCCTTCCATCATCCATCACTACAGATTCAGCTGCCTCGCAGGACCAAGCTCCTTCTGAGAGCACAGATGTGCACGGAAGCGTTGCTGTGTCTCTGGAGACAAGAAGGGGAAGCAGATGGGAAGATTTCATTCCCCACAGTGCCTGTCCTACACGGCGCTAGATGACCAGGAGACTGGAGTTTCACCCTGAGTGGGCAGAAGTAGGACGTGTCAGAGCCCCAGCTTTGCTGAATGCTTTATGAATCTCGGGGAACCCAGTTGTCAGAGTAGGCTGGGGTGCCATGACTCCTTTGTCCCACCCAGCAAAAACACAGAGCCAAAGCCCAGGGGTCAGCTCCTGCTAGGGAACAGCAAGCTGACCCAGGTCCCCGTTCCCCCAGCCAGGATGACCAATAGGGGCGCTGCAGAGGGCGGCCAGGCTCTGGAGGATCTCGAAAGGGGCTACTGCTGGGTCTGAGTCCAGGCAGTGACTCAGAGAATCTGGGAAAGTGAGTCAGACGAAGGAGCTCTGAGTACAGAGAAGGAGGTAAATTCCAAAGCTGAACCTAATGAAATGGGCTTGCCTGGCTTACAGGCCAGAGAGCTAGAAGAATGTTCATGAAGTCACTCAGTGAGCTCACAAGGATAATACATGAACAGAGTCAACAGAAAGACAGGAAAGACTTTAATATACTACACAGAAACACTGGGACTGCTGATCACTGTGAAGAAATGGAAATTTACTCAGGTTTTTCTCAGCAGAAGAAATTGCACTGGAGAAAGGATCTGTGAACTTTAGGGTAGGACCCTGGAAATAAATCAGTTGGAGAAGCAAAAATTATTACAAGAGACAAAGAAGGACTTTGGCACATTTCATATCATAAGCCTCAGTCCTTCAGGAAGATAAAACAGTTATAAGTGTGTATGCACCTAACAACAGAGTCCCAGATAACTGAGACCACAGCCCAGCACCTTAATGTGAGCCCAGGGTGCATGGAGGTGCCCAGCAGAGACTCCGAGTGGCCCTATTCCCTCAGCCTGCATCCTTTGCCATCCCACCACTGCACCTATGTGAGAGTGCTGGCAGGAACCCATCTTCCACCCCTCTGAGCCCCACAGTCTGCCAGAACACACAAGCTTTCCGCACCAGGCTCTGCCCAAGCTGCAGATTTGTGAGTTAAAAAAACTGATTCTCTGAGCCACCTGCTTTTATAGTGGTTCATTACCCAGCACTGCTAATCCAAACACCAGATCTCACAAATTTCTAAGAAAAGCCAAAAGTCTAAATTTTCATGTGAAATTCTGTTTTTCAAATAACAACTAGTCACAAGTCTTAAAATATCTTCTGTGAGTTTCGTAAAACATCTTGGTGTCATTTCTGCTTGCTGGCCACAGGGTAACACAATACCTCCATGAGTTATCTCAGCAAGGTCCCTGGAGCTGCGGGTGCCTCCGGTCCAGATAACTCCAGAATGCGAGCAAAGCAGCTCACAGTCCCACAGCAGGGAGAGGTGAGGTGGGATGTGAACTCATGCCATCCACCATCCGTCTGCCTCCCCCACGCCACACTATGTTTTAAGCCTCATGCAAAAGAATGATGAGTTCCTGCTTCATTTACTCTTTTTAGTCCTGTCTAACATAAAATAGGTCCAAGGTGACTTTACTCCTTATGCTTTTCTATCCCATTGCTGCTATTTTTTTTTCTTATACTTCATTTCCCTTAAGTTCCTCACCTCCAGCTTTATTTACTCTCTTGGGCTATAAAAAAAAAAGGATTAAGGGAGGGCATCTGAGAGCCTGTCCTAGGCCTGCGGTGGTGTAAACAGGGGACCTCACACCAACCTGGCAATGTCACCAGCCAGTTTGGAGTCTTTTGTATCGCTTTAGGACTGCTGTCTTCTTGATTTATTCTTTATTACAAATTATATCTGCCCAGATGCCTTTTGCACAAAATCTTAGGAAGAATAAGATGCCCAGGGCTGGAGTTTGGAAGTCTGGGCCTGAGTCTGTTAGCCTGCAGATGGGAGAGATGGCAGAGCTGCTTTTCTGTTGCCTTTGCAAGAAAAATAGTGTCACCAGTATTTCCTAGGTGAGTGTAAAACAAACAGCACCCCACTATAGTTTTTGAACAACAGTTTTGCTTTTGGGACAAATCCAACTGGATCAAAAGCTTTTGCATTCCAAATCCAAAACACTCTAAAATCTAAAGCATTGTGAGCACTGATTGGTTCGATGCTAGTGCAAACTTCTACCCCAAGTGTGTGTGACAAGTCACAGTACTATCCTAGCTTGCCTGAAGGGAATATTTGTGAAACACAAATGAATTTCTTGCTTAGAGCTGGCCATGTCCTCAAGGTGTCTCGCAATGCACACGCAACCATTCCAAAATCGAAAGCTCAGATCTTTCAGGTCCTAAGAGTTTGGAGTAAAGTGTGCTTGATGTATGCAGTAAAATAAACAGCCAGTTGAGCTAATGGTCTTCATTTTCACGTTAACACCTGCTCAGATTTCGTGGCTTTTAACCTCACCAAGTGGGGCCTGTATGATCACAACCCAGAGGCACAGAATGACTGGTGGCCCCTGAGATGGACAGAGACTGTTGGCCCTGTGCTCTAGCCTGGGGACACTTCCAAACAGGCTGTGGGCCTCCAGTTTCTGCATGTAACGCGAGGACTGCAACAGCTGATCCACAGGCTGCCGGGAGAAGGGAACAAAAGGCCTAATTATGTGATCAACACAGCCCTTCAGAGTGAGGAGCCTTTATAAATTCACAATGCTGCTGACATTTTTATTACTTTCTCTGAAGAAAGCACCACACTGAGCTTTGCTTTACTGTTTTATTAATTAAAGCATAAACGCTCCAAGAGGGAGGTCTTCTTATACCAGTTCAGCAAATTTATCTCAAATTATGCTCAGGGAATAGTAATACCTTAAGCAGGAAGAGACTTGGGGCAAGCAGATAATGTTGAAGAAGGAAGAGAAAAGAAGGAAGAGAAGAAGGAGGAAGAGGAAGAAAACAGAAGAAGAGGAAGAGGAGGAGGAGGGAGGCAGAAGATGAAGAGAGAAGGGAGAGAGGAAGGAAGGGTCCCCTGTGGCCAGGTAAGTTTGTGTTGTGCCCTCCCTTGCCATAAATGTGCTGGCTCTGTAAATCCCACCCTCCTCTCCCCGCCCTCCCCTCCCTACCCTCCCCTCCTCATCTTTCCTCTCCCTGTCCTCCTCTGTCCATCTTCCTATCTCCATCCCAGTGCAGGAGATTTCCCCACCTTTGTGCTGTTAGGCCTGGCCATGGCATCGGGTTGTCCCCTGGGTCATGAGGAACACGACACATACCACACACACCATGGTCTGCAGACCAAGGGACACCTGTGCCTTGTCACCCTCTGCTCTCCTCCCACCTATGGGAGAAGAGCTTTCCCCAGGAACCAGAGGACAACACAGGTGCCAGGGACAAATGTCACCTGCATTCCCAGCTGAAATGGGCCTGTAAGATGGTGTGTGGAAAATATTGGACAGCTGTAAGTCTCTGAGACTCTTGTTCCTCAGTGTTTTCAAAGCAAAAGTTGATTAACTCACATATTAAATACCTTGTTAACTGCACAACCTCTGGGCATTTAATACACTAGTGACCCCCTAGATCCAAACTCCTTGGATCCAGCCTTACGTGTTCTTAGGAAACACTGCCTTAAAAATAATGTTTGTACACCAATATCTTTGAAAACCCTATGTTGTCTCTGTAAAATCAGAGGGGACTGAGGTGCTGGGCTCAGTTTTCACACCTCACAGTGACAGCTGTGGCTTTGTTGCCAGTAGCATCTGTTTACATGGACTGGTGACAGAACGGAGCGGCCAACACACTGGCTTCAGAGTGTAACAAACATGGATTTAAATTCTGTTCCTATCATGGAAGACATAGGTACTATGGGAAATTCACCTACATTCTCTGAGACTCAGTTTCCCTATTTGCAAAATTGGGTTTACAGCAGTAGCTGCATTACAGACATTACAGGATTAACTAAACAGGTAGCAGCTTTAGCACAACCACTGACTGGGCCGGGAGCTCAATCCGTGGTCAGCTGATGTGGAAAGCTCGATTATTATCAATTTAGTGCAGATCAGAAATCCAAGTTAGTATCATCTTTAACTATAAATAACTAAAGGGGAAGAGACTTTCCTCTGACCTTCTGACCTTGTTATTTTTAAAGGATCCATATTTCCATAAAATTCTTGAGAGATAAACTCAAAGTAGAAGAATAATAGGGCCAAGAAATAAGAAGTTGATTCTAATCAAAGAAAAGATCATTTAGGAGAAAATACTGTCTGTGATTTCTTCTCTTTTTCTGCTTTGGCTGAATTTATGTTTTCAGTGTCACTGAGTTCAGTGGCTCTGACTCTGTACCTTTCTGCGCAGTCCTCCTCCGCTCACTTCTTCCTCCCGCCGAGAACTTGCCCAGGCCACACTAGCGGCCTCAGCTTCCACCATTCTGCAAAGGCTGAGCTGGCTTTGAATCACCGGCAAGTTTCAGCTTTCCACGCGTAAAGCGAGCTCCCCAAACTCTGCTATGACTACGCTGCTTTCCGCACCGTGAAGGAAATGATCTTTTAAAAGGTTTAATAAGGAGAGGGGAAAACAGTCTCCTCCGGCCTTTCCAGAAGACAGGGGCCATGTCCCCAAACAGCCTGCTGGCTCTCAACCTCCAAGACTTGCTGATTGTGCCAGGGAAGGAAATATGCCTGTAATTGCTCATCCGGGTAATATTTAAATTAAAGACTGGATTTCAAGCTCAATTTAAGCACTACATTTGGATGATTTTAAGAAGGAAATTTTGCCTGTGAAAATGCTGCTTGCTTTACAGAAAGACCCAATGACATGCTCTGACAACTTCTACAGTGGGTGGAAAGCGGTTGCGTATTTCTGAATGAAGATGTGTAGAGTTCAGGTGAGTAAACGAAACAAGTCTATTCTTCTCTTTAAGCTCTCATTACTGTGCACAGAAATTCTCTGTAATTCCCTTTTATTCCTTGTTTATATTTTGGCATCATTTTACTGCCCCTAATGCCCCAGAACAATAGTGGCAAAATATGAACTAATGATCTGGAAATTTCATGCAGAACAGTCAGAAGTGTATAAAGTAGCTAGGTCTGGATGAGTCTGTTAACCCACAAGTCATTTAGGGCAACTGTGAGCAGCGAGAGGGTGTCTCTCGCCTCAACTCACTCTGCAGGGCTTGTCCCCCAGCACATTTCTCAATTCCCCCTTTGAAGACTGTCAGCCACGTCCTTAATATTTTTCTCACTGAGGGGAAAGCTTGTAATTTCCAGATCCACACACAGACAGCAGAACATTTGTAAGAAAGTCAGCCATGCAGGTGGCAGCTGGGATGTGTCAGAGCGCAGAGATTTTCCTTTTGGTATGGGAAAATATGCATGGCATAAAATGGGCTGTTTTAACCATCTTGAAATTCTCAGCTCACCTTGTCAGGCAGGCACTGCATACCCATTCCAGAGTGCATTCATCTTCCCGGGCCAAAGCTTTGCAAGAGCTCTCCAAGCCCTGGCAGCCCCATTTACCTTCTGTCTCTGAAGTGGACGAGTCGGGTGCCCCATGGAACAGGGATATACATTAGCTGCTCTTTTGTGACTGACTTCTTTCGCTCAACCCAGCTTCCTCGGTGTTCATCGGTGCTGCCCCACGTATCAGAGTCTCTTTCCTTTTTTAGGCTGAATAATATGAACACCATTCTATTTCATTGTTCACCTGCCAGGAGAAGCCTGGGCTGCTCTGTGGTAGATAGGAATAAAGATAGGTAGGCAGGAGACCAGGACACTGGAGTCCTAAAGCATAGTCATGGTGAGTCAGGGGCCTGCATCCCGCTGTCCTCCCTGGGTGTACCATGGGGCTCAGCTCCTGAACTAGCTTGCGGCCTAACCAGAAAACAAAAAGCCTGATCAAATCCCTGCAGACTGAGACACAGACTCAGACAAAGGAATATGCAGTAGGGGCTTAAAGGCTGGGCCTGAGATGCTGCAGGGAGACAGACACAGAACCGAGCTCGGCCTCTCCCTTTCTCCATGTCTGTCTTCCTTAGGACCTCAGAACTCTGGGTCAGAGCCTTGCTGCATGGGTATGTTCATTGCTCAGGGTCACCCGTGCCAGTGAATTAGTCTTACATTTACCCAAACTGTGTCACTGCCCCTTAAGACTAAGGATACCAAGAGCAACTGAAGTGATTTTGGGCCTTGCAGGGATATCCAGTTGCCAGATTTCCACAGCCTCCACTTCCGGATCCACTGGAGGAATGAGCAGAATTTTCCAAACCTATAACCATGTGGGTTTTGATAAGGCTACCTCTCCCATTGTCTCATGGGAACCCAATTGTCCCTGCAGCCTCAAGGATTCCTCTGGAACAAGGACACTGGGCCTGAGGTCAAGACCCAAGGCCCATCCACCTCAGCCCATCCTTGTAGGCAAGCCTGCTCCTTCCAGGAGCTGCCAGGCTGACACCCCAGGTGGAGTTGCTCCTGCGGGCGCTAACTGGACTCATTCTTGTCCTCCCACCTCTGACTCTGCCCGGTGAACCTAACTCTGCCTCGCCTGAGGCACCCCCAAATCCCTTTTCTGTGATGAGTCAAGAGGTTGGCAAGATGGGGTCCCCCCTCTTGTTGGGGAGACTCCTGGACCCTGTGTAGTGACCTCTCTACCTTCTGTCCTTATGAATGATGCAGCTGTGCCCGTGGGTGTATATAAACAGGTGTGAGCGGTGGCTTTAGATCCCCTTAGGTGTGGACTGAGAAGTGCAGTTGCTGGGTGGGGTGGTAGTTTTCAGCTGAATTGTTGAGGAAACACACTGTGAAGTTTTCTCTGGAAGCCTCACTTCCTACCAGCAGTTAGAGGCTTCTCAATTCTCCACATCCTCTCCAAACACTTGGGAGTTTTATTTTGTTTCTTTCAAGGCTCAGCAGCATCTTCATGGAGTGAGGCACTGTCTTGAGGATCTGACTTGTGTTACCTGAGGCCAGCGAGGCCAGCGAGGCCAGCGTCTTCCTGAGTCCTCACAGCCCCTCACCTGTCTTGTCCTGGTGGATTCCTCTGGCGGCTTTAAATTGGTGGCCCAAAGCTGTTTCTGAGTTGGTCTAAATTAGACTCAGAGTGTAATGGTGATGACAGCTACTGTTACCTTAAAGACTTAAAGCAGACAAGTCATGTTGTAATTCATTGTTGAATTAAGTGCACGGTAAGGAGAAAACCTTGTGGTCAGTAAGGCAGCGTTTATTTTTCATGGAGATCATTCTGTAAAGTCATGTACTTCTATATTTAGCGAAATTCTTCTCTTTCCCATTGTTTCCTTTGGACCTTCACAATTAGCTAAAAAGTGCAGAAAAGTGTTTTCTGTGGCATTCCTCCTTTCCTCACATCCCCACTTTCCATCTGCTGATTTTTCATTCTGGGAAGCAGCAGTCTGCTCTGCTTGTTTTAGAGATGTACCCACAGCCTGATATGGTCATGAAAGAGTCCCTGAGCGCATCACCCATCTACCCCATCCCGTGTCCCACAGCACCTGGTCTCACTTGTGGTTCTTAACTGCCCTTATGTGGCCGTGGCCCCATGTACACACCGAGACTCCTGCCTTCATCCCCAGGCCACAGCCAGCTCAGTTGCCATGCATCTTGTCTCTAAGGAGAAGTTACTGTGGAGGAGAAAAGAGGAGACAGACTTGTGAGTAATTTTTGTGTGGTGTGGTACTGAAGCTTTAACTGGGGTGTTTTCATTGAGCTATATCCCAGCCTCTTTAAAATAATTAATTTGAAAACTGGGTCTCGGTAAGTCATTAAATTGCCCAGACCGGTCTCAATCTCATGATCCTCCTGCCTCAGCCTCACTGAGTGCTGGGAATGCAGTTGCACAGCCCACACCCAGCTGGTGTGGAGAACATTAAAATCTGCTATATTATCACTGCACAGCCTCCAGCTGCTAATGCTTCCAGCTGATCTGTGAGGTCCACTAGAATCATAGTGTCCAAAGACTGACCTCTTTATCCTAGGACTTCCTGGAGTGAAGGGTCCTGAAAAATGCCACAGTTCCAAATGTGCTAGGCCACAGAGGGACCTCTAATCTTTCTGCCAACCCCAGACTTAAACAGAATCATCACCAGGAAGATCTAGTTCTGTGACATGGACAGGCTGCCGAGCGAGCAGCTTCAGGCAGACAGAGACTGGCCCTGCAAGTGAGGCCATGCTGGGACAGAGACCAGGAAGACATGGGTCGAAGGACAGGCAGGGAGCAAAAGGGAGAGGGAAGTAGAGCTGGCCAGAGGTGCGGTGGTGAGAGCTGCAGGAGGGCTGTTATCATTTTCCAGGTGGAGAAACTGAGGCACAGGGACAGGGGATTCGGGTCACTGAGCATATGACAGAAACAGCACATGTGTTAATGGCCCATAGTCCAGGATGACTCCAGTACCCTGAACTCCCCTCGCACGCTGTGGCTGCACTGTGAGGGTGGACGTGAGTGTCAGAAAATTTAACTAAATTTTCAGAAAGCCCAAGACTTAGTTAAAATTTCAGAACCAATACTGAAATCAGGGAATACCGCTAGATATACAACCAGTAGACCAAAATTCAGTAACTTTTCAAGTATAAGCAATAATTCAAAAACATATTGAGAAAACTTGTGAATCACATAAGTAAGAAATAGGAACAATTCAAGAAATAAATCTACAAAAGTGAAACAAAAACAGCATAAAATTTACTTGATGAGTGCAAAATCTTAGTAACTAGAAGATACATCATGTGGTAAAAAGGACAATAGAAAGTGGAACAATGTCCATTTTTCCCTAAAAATTGCAATAATTTAGTACCTCTGATCAGAAACTTGATGACATTTCTTTTGAAAGCATCAGAGAGTTTTCTGGGAAAATAATGGCAAAAATAGGATTTAGAAGATAATTGCTGTGCGTAAGTCCTCCTAGCAGATCAGAGGAAGCAGAGGACTGAGAACAATGGTAACAGCTGTCCACAGCTGGCCAGTGGCAAATGCACCCCTGTTGTGGGCAAGGAGCAGCGTCCACTGTCCTTCACCAACTGCATTTTGCAGAAGGGGCCCTAGCTACTTCCTTTTGGTAAAAGCTGGGATGCCTTGGCTCCTTACCCCAGCCACACAGTGAGTGGAGACCTGATCACAGCACTGTCTGATCCCAGTGCCCACTTGCGTGCCCCCGTGCCTTAGGCTGCAGAAAGCTGAGCCAGACACAATCAGTGCATGATCAAGCTGAGCCAGGCACAATCAGTGCATGATCAGTGCCAGACCCACAGCAGGAGCAGAGCTCTGCTGCACTGTGTATGTGTGGAAGCAGCCCTGCTTACCAAGAAACGCAGTGCGCATTGGAGGGTGCTCACCTGTTTTGCAGAGAGACAACTAAATGGACTTACATCACGGTTCTTGCTAAATAAAACTCCACATGGAATTTTATCTGAGTAAGCAGAAAAGTGTTAAAACTAAAATTTAAAAAATTACAATACAGAAAAATACCAGAAATTTTGTTCTCATGCCAGTGCAAGTCTTTCTAAACAGAAGTCACAAGAGGAAGTAATAGAAAGATGGAATGACCTGAAACATCAGGAACAATCAAGTTCAAAGGTCACATATTGCTAAGAATTACAATTAAGTAAGTATGCCCCGTACAGAACCTGCTTGATTTTGCGATTTTGTGAAAGACCTTAGAATATATGTCCAGAGATCAAAAATACTTGTCCTATGACTCCTTAATCTTTCTGCAAGAAGGATAATTCCAAGAAAAACCATCAGCAGTGAAGCCAAAAATGAAAACGATCTTTATAATGGAAAAGAAAAAACCCCGCAAATACATTTAACTACCAGAACTTAATGGGGGAGGGCTTGGCTAATTCTCCTGCATCTTTGATTTGCCATCAGCATTAGCGTCACACTTCCGAGCAATGCTTACTGATGATTGATGCTCTTGAGACAAAAGTGCAAAGAAAAGTAATTTTCAGAATGTGCACTCGGTCTTCATTAATGCTCACGGAGGGAGGTGGACCAACTTTCATATTTTCTATTTCTTCAGTGTTTTATTTTTGTGCCATCAAAATAAATCACATTTATAATTAGGGAAAAAGGAGAAATAAAAACAAGAAGCACATTGAGAATTGTATATACAGAGTGATAATGCTTTTTACATATATCTTTGCAGAGAAGTAAATATATAGAAAGTATCATAGTCAATATCTGAGGGGCTGAGTTATAAGCAAGTTCCGATTTTGTTATAACAAGTTCTTATTTCTACTTTTTACATTTTTAAAATATTTTTCAAAGTCTAACCTGTCCTCTCATTTTTCAAATTAGAAAAAGCAAAACAAACAAACAAAACCATGCTACTGTAAATACAGAGCTTAAAATAGTCCAGCTTCCCGGCTGCAACGAAGTAGGTGTTTTGTTTTATTTGACTGCAAGTGTGGACAAGCTGCTTACATGCTGTCTCTGCAGAAGTGACCCAGAGGCCATTTGCTCCTGCTGGAAGGCTGCCTTTAAATGTCCAGGCACAGGCAGTGTCCCTGAGCCAGGGAGAGGCGCCTCCCGTGGGTGTGCAGTCCTGCAGGAGGTGTGCGGCCGAGGTTGGGTGGTGATAACAGGGGCCACTGCCAGGCCCTGCCGCGTTCTCTGGTTCTGGGACCATCAGTCCAGATGCACATCTGTGTATGAGACTCGGTCCGAGCCCAAGCTTCTAGGTGGACAGTGGGGGATTCTCCTCCTCTGCACAGAGGACAGGGAGACTCGGGGCCACATCTGACGGAGGTAAGAAAGGGTCCCAGGGCCAACCGCCCGGGGAGCACTGTGCTGAAACTTTAGCACTGATGTCTTCGTTTGCAAACACGATTTGTTGCCACTCACTACTGCAGTTTCACTTGATCAGTGCTGACGACTGCTGGAGGGAAACGAGGGAGACTAAATTCCGTGCCCAGTGAATGCAATGAAAACTGCGGTCGTCCTTGGGCAAGAGACGGGAATTTCAATTTCCTCTGCGCTTGTCTCTCAGCATATCAAAATCCCTTTTCCTGCAGAACATGTTTTCATACCTCCTCATGCCCTGAGCTTTTGACTTACTTTTCTTTTCGCGCTGTGCTAACTCATGTCTTACGTGCCTTTTTTTTTTTTTAAGCCCTCCGTGTAGCTGACAAACCTCAGAGTTGGTAGGTGGTCATGGAACTGTGCCCCAGCACGGGAAGGAAAGAAGGTGTGGAGCTGACAGGCCCCAGGACAGGATCTTTCAGCACCAGACTTGGAGCCTCCAGCCTGTGGAGCCTCGCTGCGCCCTCGGGGGTGGGCAGCACCTGCGTCCCAGAAGGTGGGCTCCCTGTCAGGGAGTCCTCTTGGCAGCCAGCGCAAGGCCGGGTGTTTCCAAGCATAACCTTCCGGGAGCAGATCAGTTATGTCCTGTCTGCATAGCGGTGCGATTGGCAGCCGGCCTCTGCAGATCTGGGCCGATACTCTGCTGGGGCCCGAAAGCAGCCTTTCTCCGCCGACCCGCACATCTGGTGGGGGTTCCAGCATCTGTGCACTTCACTCTCCGCTCGCCAACAGCCGCTGAGAAAAAAGCTATTCGCTTGGGATTGCTCATTAGTTGACAAAACAAATGTTTTGTTTTCTACTGTGAGCTGAGGCCAATGCCTAGCTAGAAATTTGTGTTTTAAAACTTTGCATCTGAGTGTTTTCTTCTAAATGATTCAGTGGAAAGAGCGCTGTTTAGAACCCCAGCAGCTGGAGGAGAAAGGCCAGTGCTCTGATCTGGGGAGATAAAAGACTGAAGAGCAGATTACTTGGCCAAAGTGTTTTCCCGATAGGTAAGTGTTTAGGCACTCTCGCCCTTCATAAATCCTTCCCGTGTGTCTGCGGAGCAAGACGGAAAGCACAGGCCTCACTCCCAGGGAAGACCAGGAACTGTGAATAGAGTGGGTGTGTACAAGCCTCCAGTTGGCCCCCTGAGAAAAGTCATCCTGCTGGGCTCACAGGGGCATTAGGGCAGAGCAGAGCTTTTAAATGACCCCCATTGGGCTCAGTGAAACACCAGTGTCGGTTGTTTAGAGCGATACAAGTGGCCCCATTGGGAGCCAGTGAAGTCTGAGAAGCAGGGTGCTGTTTAGCTTTCTGGTGTTCCATCCCCTGGGCGTAGGGACTAGCATCCCCCTCCTTACAGTCATCTTGGGTGCTCCACAGGTCCCACCACCTTCCCACCATGTCACACACAGCCCCATGGCCCAGCTCAGACCCCCTTCTGCAGATGCTGTGGCTCCAGGGTTGACACTGCATGTCTTCACCCCTCGTAGCTCTAGAGTTCCCTCTGCGGCAGGACTGTGTGCTGTGTCTCCTGTCCTGCTTTTTCTCTGCATCTGTAAGTGAGGGTTAGGACCCACTTTTTGCTCTTGCTCGAATAGATGAATTAATATACAAATATAAGTATTCATCTGGTCATGGTAAGGTAGAAGGATTATAGATCCCGGTAGTGTACTATATATTTCAAAAAGTTACAAGAAAGGATTCTGACTGTCTTCACCACAGAGAAGTGACAGATGTTCAAAGAAGTAGACATGTTACCCTGACTTGAACTTGACAGGAGGTATGCATGTGTGGCTCACGTGGCACCCCAGAACTGCAACCCTGACAAATGTGCAGTTTGTATGATTATGCGTCACAGCTGAATTTGAACTAAAGGGAAACTACCTTGCTTATCACTAGTTTAGTCCCATCAAGGATGTGTTTGGTCTGTGCCTGAGTCGCCTGTGCCGGTAGAGGCCAGGGGTATCACCATGAGGCAGCCCTGCTGCCAGTGGTGATATCTCTTTGAGGATGTGCCCTCTGCGCTCCTGTAGCAGGAAGGGGCCTTTCTTACTCTTTCCTAACCCACTGGCCTTGTCCTGGTCCTGTGGGAGGCTTTGGATCCGGGAAGGAAAATGGATTGAAAAGGAACTGGCTCCTGAGAAGTGGGCGCTGGAAGGGTAGTGTAGCTTCAGCTCAAGGGCTTTGCTGTGGGGCCGCCTAAGGCGTCTGCACCGACGAGGCTGGCTTGGGAGCAGGGAGCACTTAGGCAGAGAGTCTCGAGCTTAATGTAAACATGATTTGATCCAGGAAAAAAATTAACTCATGCTGGGGGCCAAAGCCTGGCCTCTGACTGTCTATAAAACTGGCTCTTCAGCATCTGTGCCCACAGCCCCTCCTCACCAGCCTGGAGTTTGTCTGGAGGACCTCACTGAAAACAGGTTAAAGAGTTGCTCTAAATCAGTCAGTCAACAGGTATTTCTGTGTTATTCGTGAGAGCCCAGGGTTGTACACTTAAGTTTTATTTTTCTAAAACGGAAAAAAAAAAAGGGAAATCCACAGAGCTGATTGCCGGGTTGCAGCGAAGTGCACAGCCAGGCGTGCAGCTCCCCTAGCACCCTGTCCTCTTGGAGCAGAGCTGTGAGCTATTCCCTGGGCACTGACTTTGGCATGCAAGCCTCATTTGCCGAGGTACAGTAAAGCAGGCTGCTAATTTAGCAAAACCCTCACCAAAGCTCTCAGCACAGAATGGCTGTGTGGAGCCCAGAGGAAAAGCAACATTTCTCTGGGCCATGGCCGCTGGGGTTTGAAATCCCAGCGGCCAGCAGAGATTTCTGGAGAGCAAACGACACTAGTTCTGAGATGCAGGAGGATAATCCTGTTAGCACATGTGTGCATTCAGCTCCCCTGTAAAAACCTCCTAATGTTATTTCAGCTCTGAGAGCTTGTCTCAGAATAGCTCCCCCACCCCCGGAAATTCCAGAGGAGGGAAGAATTCTCTTTGGAAATCAAATTGCTGGTCTGCAGGTATCACGGAGACTTGCTTGCCCTCTCTCCTGTCCTGGTTGTGAGGCAGAACCTGAGACCCTACCCAGCCTTACCTGCACAGCTCTCTGCCGGATGCTTGTACCCTGACTGTGAACAGCTTCAAGGCTACTTTAAATCCTGCCAGATAAAAGGGGTGCATGCAGTTCTGAAATCTGTTGAGGTGTTAGATAACATCTAAGAAAATCTGTGGATTGAAACAGTGATTAGGTCAATTCAAAAATGATGTAACTTGACAATTCAATGACCACTGTTGACAGTTTGACAAAATATACAGAAATATAGCACATGTACAATTTGTAATGTGAGTCATTATGGTTCATAATGCTTGCGATTTCTGTAAATTTTACATGGAACAACTGCAGAGGGCTTTGTGCTTTCTGATTTAGCACAGAAAGCCCCTGGAACAAAGCTCACAACTGCACACCTCAAGGCAGCAAGGTGCCTCTAATAGCTTTGTCTCGGTCACTGTCTTATAGTAGTTTTTCTTATTTAGCAGTAGTGTGAGGTTATCACAAAGTCTAGGCACAGGAATTTTTTTTCCCTAAATACATGGTTTAAATCAGTGCTTTGGTAGCTCACTTTTCTTTCTTTCTCTTTTTCTAGTCCCTGGGATGAGCCCACGCTGGGCAAGCTCTGTACCACAGAGCTGCACCCCCACCCCAGTGCCTTTGCTGCCTGACTATCCATTGCGACAGCACCACCACAACACAGGAGACTCCGGGGACAGCATTTGGCCATCAGCTTAATTTTCACAGAAATGCTGCTTCTCAAAATGCACACTGCAATCAGAGCCATTGCTAGTCAATTTCTCTTGCTCAGGCAGGGCACCTGTTCCCCTCCGAAGGAGCTAGGGACCCCCAGCACATGTTCACCACTGGCTGAATAGGCTCCTCCACTTCCCTGTCCAGAGCTCAGGGCACATATTCATTAGTTTTTAACTTTTCAGGCAAATACTGTTTCCAAATAGCATCAAATGCTTCCCAAATTACAAAGAAAATATTTTATTTATTGAAGGGAAGCAAAGCACTTGACATTTTTAGAATTCCTCCCGTAATTTATATATTTAGAAAACCATTGACTTCTATGTTTTTTACCATATAAACATTTATGTAGGTCCCAAGCTGTGCTAAGACTGAATTTCTATGATGTGTGTACACGTTATGCTTCTGAGTTCTCATTTGCTTTACAGGCAATGTGATTTTTAGACACACACATAGACAAGTAAACTTCTTTGAAAGTTTATTCTTTTTTGATATAATTAATAAATAAATTTTAAATTGTACACAGAAAAGAGTGAAATATCTACTACATGCATCAAATTTAGGGTTGATATAATTTTTGTAGCAAAGCCGTTGTGCAGGTTTGGCTTCCAAAGTTATATTTCAAATTCTGTTTTTTCTCAGCTCCAAAGCTCTAATTTGACTTAATTACAGATGAGTCCCAGGGAAGGAAGGCTGGGTAGTGAGCCCAAGAGTGAAACTTTACCATCCACGGAAAGCTACTTAGCACCATTAGTAACCTTGAACACGGGATGGAACGTGAGAAGTGCCCGCGTTTACGGCTCATTAGTAAAAGAACATTCAAAACTGAAAGTGGAATGGCGATTTCGAAAAGTAATGAATTTGATTAAAATGTAGAGTACTGGGGCTGGGGATTTAGCTCAGTGGCATAAGCGCCTGCCTTGTAAGCAGGCAGTCGTGAGTTCGATCCCTGGTACCGATAAAAATGAAAAAAAGACCAAAAAAACAAACAAACAAACAAAAAAAATGTATTTGGGGTTGAGATTTTTTCTGCTAAGTTTCAAAAAAATTCTGAATAAAACTATTTTCTCTTTTTTCCTTTCTTCCTTCCCCCTTCCCCACCCTCCCCTCCCCACTCTCATCCTCCCCTTCCTCTCTCCCTCTCCCTCTCCCCGACCCTTCTTGGTTCCCTGTCCTGCCCCTGATGAAACCCAATGCCCCTCTATGGCTAGGCAATGCATGTCCTGCCCCGTTTTCTCTCAAGGAGACAGTTTACTCTGCTGTTCAGTATATTGTAGGAACACACAGTAACGATTGCACAAAGAAGCTGATACAGAATTCAGGCTTCACTTTCCTGCCCAAAGAAAACAATGAACAAATGTATAATTTAACCATCACTGTGATTCCAAGCAATATTTTCAAGACCGCAGTAAACCTTTTGCTATGGGGCTGTAGGCCTAGCCCTGGGGCTGATTGTCTGGATCCCTCTTTCAGGCGTGAGCACACTTGCACAGGTGATGGAGACGCAGGGGACCAAGGAGATCCCTAAACAGGACCTGGTGCCCCTGACCTGTCCCTCAGGCCACACAGCAGGCCCAGGGAGTTGGGCTTCAGCACACCTACAGTGGCATTTGTTCTCTGGGCTCTGAGGGGAAAATGAGGGCACACATATGTTTTTTCTTCTGTCTTATGTGGTATGATCAAAATATACAGTGAATGTTTTAATTAAAAAATATATCATAGTAGAAAACATAATCTCCCTCAAAATGCTCCACCTTATTTCACATGTACTTCTCCCATCATTCTTCCTACTTTCCAAATACCCTGAAAGCCTTGTTTTATGAATGTGCTTATAAAGCATGATCAAAAATGTGGTGAATGCTGCTGCTGGGTGCTGTCCTGTGGAAAGGCAGCACCTGAAACTCAGATGCTATGTCCCTGGCCACCTTGTTCACCTGCTCTGGCAGGATATGACTTTTGGCTTTGTCCCAAAGTTAAAATGAACCTGAAAAGTAGATGTTTTGAATTGGTTCATGACATCGAGGCAGTCACAAGAGCACAATTAAAGACACCCACAAAACAAGACTTGCAGAGAGGCTTCAGAAAAGAGCAGGAGCGATAGGATGGGTGCACTAGAAGCGAGGGGGAGGGTTTTGGGACCCCATCTTTTTTTTACTGTAATAATCTTTTAAAGAAACATTTTAAACATTCACTGTATTTATCAGACATCGCCCATATGTTTCCTAAATCCCTACGTAAATACAAGTCCAACTCAGCTCCTCACTTAGTTTAGGGGAAAGGACCAGAACCGCAGTCAGCGCTCCCCACCACCTGCCTTGTGCGCAGAAGTAACTGTGGGGAATTTCCTGTGTTTTGCTTTGTTTTGTCTGCAGAACCATTCCCGACATGATTGCAGCGAGTAGCTAACTGCCTGATTTTTCTTTCACTGACTTCAGTGTTTCGGTCTCTCTGCCTCATGGCAGAGTGAGGACTCCGCCACCTGAAACATTACTGTCTGTTCAAACAGGTTAAATTAATGAAGTCGAAAGTGCTTCCCAGCTAAGCAGACACCTTTCCGCACACTGTGCTTTTTTATTGCTCTTCCCAGCTGATATTTATAACTCAGCCATATGTGGTTATAAAGATTTATTATGCGCCAGTGGAATAAGTTCTGTTAATGTGTACAGTAAATGTCCAAGTTTCACTCGGTGAGCCCCGGAGATTTCCAATAAGATGAAGCCTTTCTGATCGCGGGCCAGGCTGTGCAGAGCTGGCGCGAGGCCGCGTGTTGACAGAGGGCTTAGCTGTGCACTGTCGCCGGCACTCACCCCGCGTGTGGGTTTGCCGTGGTACTTGCCCAGCTCAGGCAGGTATTTTTTTCTTCACCCCATCCTCATGCGAGAAGCGCTGAGGTTGGAGAGTCTGTTGACGAAAAGTTAAAGTGGAAAATTTTAGGATCACAATTAAAAGCCAGGCTGCAGCAGTGGGCATAGCTGGCCTGGGAGGACAGTGAATGGGCCTTCTGTGTGTCTACCAGCCTTCCCTGGACAGTGACCCTTGGCTCAGCACATTTCCATGCCCAGGGTAAAGGGGACGGTACCCTCCTGTGTCTTCTGACATACTTCCCTCATTAGAAGAAACTTCTGTCACCCTTCAGAGAGGCATGTGGTCTTCGGTTTGTAGTGGTTTAAGCTCATACTTGCTACTTGGGGAAGAGAAAGGCATCTCGGTGTCTTTGGGATGCTGTAATGAAAAAGCACAAGCTAAGTAATGCATAAGCACAGAGATTCTCTTCTCTAGGTTCTGGAGCTGGGAGCCCAAAGTCCGGGTGTGTGGGGTCCTGTGGGACAGAGTCCCTGGGTCTGAAGGGCATCTTTCACTCTGTCTCTCTGGGAAGTAGTTGTGTTCCTCTGGGGCTATGTTACTCACTCACATCCCATTCACAAAGACTTTGCTCTGGTGACCCAGGGACCACCCACAGCCTCACCTCCCGCTTCATGTCTTGTAGTGTGTGAACTGGGGGGAAACAGACCTTTACACCATAGCAGTCCTGAAGTACAGCACTCAGAGGGAACTGTGCCTAAAGCCTCCAAGGGTGCGCTGGCCTTGGAGGACTCAAGCCACCCAGGAGGCTCTTAGGAGTCAGGAAATGTCATTTGCTTCCTCCTCCTCCCCTGCCTGGGGCTGAGGGGGCAGGTTTTTTTTTTTTTTTTTTTTTTTATAAGACTTTTGAGACACTCCAATGTGGAGTAGATGACCTCTTCCAGCTCGGTCCCCCAAGTGGGAATGGTCCAAAGTGACTTTATTGAAATCAGGGTTGGGATGGAGTTAGTGTCAGCACCCGCCCTTGACCCTTTCTCAGGTTGTGCACCTCCAGGAGCACCCCGATGTGGCTTGAGTCCTCCAAGGCCAAGGAACCTCCACAGGCTTTGGGCATGGTCCCTGCTGAAGTGCTGTCTCCATTGGGCCTGCAAGGGGTCAGGTCAGACCCTGCCTGGCTCGTTAATCCTAAATATCCCTTTACAATGTTCAGAGTGGGGCTCAGCGGGCATCGACGCCATCAGATGTGGTTCATACTCCTCACAAAACAGCCGCTCACACAGAGCTCCGTGTGCTCTGCGACCTGGAACAACCCAGGGAGAAGTCACCTCTCTCTGTTAGTTCCTTTGCCGCCAAGAAAGTGCTCATAGGATGACTGTCATCTCCCAAACTGACAGCAGGGGGCTCTGCGGGGCAAAGGTGCTCACAGATGGACAGGGGCACTCTTCCCAGCCACTGCCTCCGTAGGACATGTCTCAAATCCACTCCTCTATGTCTACTGCCACACCACTTTCCCAGCTACCATTGTCTGGACAGTAAGTGACTCAGAGTTCTGCAACACCCTTCCCCCAACTCAATTTCTACTTGAATTTTGTCACCTGGCTCTGTCAGCCTCTACCTAAGGCTGTTTAACAGCTTTGCCAGCACTAACATAGAACCCAAAGTCCTTACTATGTCATAGGCATGGTCCATCACCCACCCAGCCAGCACTGCTTCCTGTCCTGAGCAGGCTCACACACCCAGATCCTCAAGATAAAGGCTATGTGAGCACGAGCAAGTCACCTAACCTCTCTGATGCTAGTGTCCTCCTTGAGGAAGTGGGGGTATATGGTGGACCTGGCCAAGATCCCCAGATGCCTGTATGAGGGGTACTGAGTGGTATGGCAAAAGAAATAAATAAAAAATAGAAACAACTTTAGTGATACCTGACAGGCGCTGGGATGTCAGTGCCTCAGGATGGGCAGAGACAGTGACACTCCAGAGCAGCTGCTACAGGATTGGGTGTGTACAGGAATGGGAGAGAAGGGAAAGGTTTTTGGGTGACTCAGAGGGCAGCAGTGACCCTATGCAAATGAGGATCTTTGTGTTGATGAGGACAGTGGGGACAGATGCCAGGTTTGAAGGTGAAATTCTAGTTTTATTACTTCTGGGTTTTCAAGGAACCAGGATGTCATCAGGTGACATAATATTGCCCCAGGGCATTACAGCATCATGGGACCATCGAGGCCTCAACTGAGACCCGAGGCACATGGAATTCTGCTCCCACGGACGACAGCAGCCGACATGGCCAGGCACCAGGCGATGGGCAAACTCTAATCACCATTTAATTATGAAATGGTTTCTCTCAAAATGATATAGAATGGACCCTTACAAAGGTACTGGTGTTTATCTTTATGCACAGCAGTCAGTATGGGTTGCGTAAAGCACACATCTGTGTTTCTACACAAAGCTTCACCAGCGTCAGCCCAGCACACCTGTCCAGGTGTGCACTAGCCCCTCCTGTAGAGTTTCGCCAGGCTGCACACCATGGTCATGTCCAACAGTTTTTGAGTCTTTGATCAAGGAACTGCTTCCAGGGGCTCCGTCCTCCGTGTGTGTGTGTGTGTGTGTGTGTGTGTGTGTGTGTGTGTGTGTGTGTATGTTCCTCATGGGTGAGGAATGTAAGCTCCACCATTCTATGAAGGCGTGGAACTTCCCTTCAGTGATGCAGGTACCAGCACACTTGTCTACAGTCTCCTGGACATTGGAATACCTGTTGACAGGAAATATGGTGACACAGAATATGAAAATAAATCCATGCATGCAAAGAAGAAGTTCAGAGCCAGGAGGAGGGAAATCTCTTGTGTGACCTCCATCAGGGACATGTCTTGTTGGCCATGGCACTGGACAGTGGCAGAGGGCAGAATGGCTCAGAGACCACTTGTTCTGGACTCCTGGGGGGTGCTGCCGCTGCCCAGGATGGACCACACACTGTGGATAGTGACCCCATTTGCAATGATTGCTTCTTAATGACTCAGGGTCACCTAGTGACAGTCAGAGCAAGTGCGCTTTGGTGGTAGGGAATAGGCCATCTTATAAGTGACCATTAGTGGCCCAAAAAGCATGGGAAAGTGCCAGGATTGGGACATCTAGGACAGATCCAAGTGTAGAGGGCACAGAAGGGCATGCAGGGCCCCCAGCAGTGAGGCCAAGGGCAGAGGGCACAATCAGCAGGACTTAAGTCCAAGTAAGTGAATTGACAGGCCACTTTGAAGACTGGACAACAGCCACTGTTGAAGAGCCGTGCACATTCTCGGACCCCAGTTCCCATCCTGGGCGCATTCCCAGTGCAGAGCTGTGCAGATGTTGATGGCCAGAAGCACCAGGGAGGCTCTAAGCAGCACCATCCACATGGGCACCATTGTAGTCTGTTTAGGCTGCCATGTGGGATGGGGCACCTGGTCGGCACAGATGTTTCTCCCACGGCTATGGCTGGCAGAAGCCTGAGACAAAGGGGCTGGCGGATCAGCTTCTCCCAAGACCCCTCAGGGCTCATAGACAGCATCTCCTCTTGGTGAGTATTGGAGTCCTGAGTGGGCGTGAGGACAGTGGCTCCCTCCAGAGGGAGTAGGAAAAGGACTGGGTGCGGGCAGGGAACCATCCAAGTCAGTGACCCTGAGTCTCTGGTGGCAGCAGAAGGACCTGGGGAGGAGCCCTGGGGGCTTGCATAATGGAGGCCGAAGGAGCAGCTGGGGTATGGATCAGAGTGCCAGTGGGCGACCATGATAGGTCAGCTGCATGGGAGGAAGGGCCTGGGCAGCATTATTAGGAATAGCTCTTTGCGATTGCTATTCTGGTGATTGCTGGTACTCCTACCTCAGACTGCACTGCGTCTGCCACACCTGGCCCCTCTGGCATCACCCTGCCCCTGACCTGCTTCCAAGTGTCTGTAGAATGCCTGTCACCAGCTGGGGATACTGAGCACAGCAGAGCTCTAGCCCTTGCTACACCCCACATCCTCAAGGTCCTCAATGTCAGCAGAGGTTACTGGGGGACAAACCAACCACCACCTCACCAGTCCCCACCCCAGAGGACCACATATGAGTGCTAAGAGAGGCAGGAACCGCAGCCCATCCGAATGCAATCCATGGGTCGTAAAGCACTGAGCTTGGCCGGAAACTCATGTCCAAGCTCTCCCCTACATTGGAGTGCTGCCCGATAAAAATCTACATCTAAACAGGTCTTTAAGAAGTTCACCAAATATAAAATAAAAACTATGAGAAACAAGAAAGCAAGAACATTATTTTTCCTTGGCAGCATATAGAATTAGAATGTTTCTGACAACAGACTGTCTTTTCTAAGTAAATATGGTATGTGTATATATTCTCTTTTATGAAAACAATATTTTGTAATTTTCATAGATGGAATCAATGCTTTGAGAATCAACTCAAATTTGTAGCAGGTGTTAGTACAATCACAAAACTGTTTCTAGCTGTCATGGCTTGCCCTCCATGCACAGCCCTCTCTCTAGCCCTCTGCTTTCTCCCCTGCAGTCCCTGGGAATCTTGTCTCCCTTGTAGTGCTGAGATTTGAACCTAGAACCTTGGCACTGAGCCTATTTTTTTTGTGTTGGGGATGGAACTCATGACCTCAAGCTTGCCAGGCAAGTGCTTATGCCGCTGAGCTAAATATCTGGCTCTCCTCAAATCATTTTTTATTTTGAGACTGGATCTTGCTAGGTTGCTAAGTTTCCCAAGCTGGACTTGAACTCGTGATCCTCCTGCCTCAGCCTAGAGACCTGGACCAAGGACAGGTGGGACCTGCTGGTGTGCCCAAGGTGGGAGCATCCTGCCCGCCATGTGCTTCCTGTTTGTGAAAAGATCCTTAGTCTCTTTCTGGGTCCCAAAGTTCCAACCTACGTTCCAGCCACACTGCCAGGTGTCTAGTTGTCTGCTTGTGCAGGGAGCTGCCCCAATCATTATCCTCTGCAAACATGCACCAATAAAAATAAAATAGAGAGAGAGGCTCCCCCAGGAAGGGCGTGGATGCGAGAGTTGTACACACAGCCCAGGAACTTGTCTGAAAGACTCCCGCTCCATGGGTTTCTTCCCAGGGAAGTTATGCAGACCTGAAGCATACTAGTTGCCTGAGGCACCTTAGAAAAATAAATGATCCTGGAGTTTTATGCTTGGGATGTCATTTCTTTTATGATACTTATTTTCAAAAGGCAAGGAGTGGTTGTGAGCAAGGTGGGTGTGAACACTAGGTCTAGGCTGCCTTCCGTCTGCCCCTTTCCCTGCCAGGCTGTACCATCGAGCCACAGCTTCTCTGCCTGAAACTGAGGAGACAGCATCTCCTCTCCAGCAAGGCCTGGGCTCACCATACACCTTTTCTGTAGGCCACATGGCCTCAGCATTTGCTGCTCCTGATCAGAGCAAGGAAGGAAGCTGGCAGTATGGAAGTCTTGTGCTTGGGGTGATGGAGAAGTCCTCAGACAGTCCTCGGGTCTACTTCCTCCTGCTGCAAACCAGACCTGGCAGGACTGGACCCCCCTCCAACTGGCAAAAAGGAGTGGAACGCAGCCCCCTGTCTTTCAGTCTAAGCTTTCCCAGTTTATTTTGAGAGCAGCTACACGTGGAGTTTGAGCAGCTGGATTTTTGCTTTTTAACCTCACAGCCTAAGGAAATGTGGCTCAGTCCCTTAATGCTTCTGATAAATACCAGTGTGGTCCAAGACAGCCAACACGGGAAGGATCAAACTTCCTTCCTATTTTAAATTAGAATTTTAAATGTAAAGCTGGGGTGAAGCAGAGAAGGGAATTTGCATTTTAAAAGCCAAGAGGAAGCATACAAAGAATGAAAAGATAAACATTTTGTCTTTCAATGGAAAAGAATTCTTCATTCTATTTTACAGACAACCATAACTCACAGGAAGAATGATGCTTTCTGTGAGTGTCATGCTTTTCAAATGACATAAAAAATCCGGTTTTGCATGAAAGGCTCTGGTGAAGTGGTCATTATCAGCCTCTGGGCCTGCATCTCCAGCTCCACCCCCCCCCACCGGCTCCCCTGGCACCTAGCCTGGGTCATCCCTGTCCCCTACCCCAGGCTCACAGGCAGCCTCACTCTGACACACTGCAAGAGAGCAGCACACTGGCCCCCATGGATCAGCTTATGTTCATTACATACCAACTCCATCAAGATCCTAAAGGACAGCTCCAAGGTGAGGTAAAACTACCAGTGTTCATCTGAGAGAGTGGAAGGGTTAAAATTTTGTTTATGCTGCATCACAGTCACCCAGGCATCACAGGGACCCACAAGTGTGTAACACTAATAAAACTGCACACTCGCTTGCACACACACATCAATTTTACCATATGTTAATTGATAAAGGGAAACTGTTAAATCTTCCCTGCATCCTAGAAAACGTACAGAAATTGTGAGAAGTAAGGAAAATCACTTGGCCTTTTTCTACCTAAGACTAAAAAGCTTACTACCACGCAAACCACACATCAAACTTCAGCAAGTGGCCTGTGTGGGTGGCAGGGCCACAGTGCTGCCCAGGCAGGTGGTCAAGGATGGACCCTATGGCCAGTGACCTTCCCTGCTGGCCTCTCCCTGTGACCTGTGATGCTTCCTGCTGAGGACTTTGGCTTTGAGGTCTTGGTTTCAAAAAGCAAACAACTTGATCACATCCAGCACAAAGGGAGGCCTTTCCTTCCTCATGATAGTGGTGACAATGATGTGACCTCATTTCCTTTCAGCTGCTAAACCAGAGTCCCATGTCTCAGGGGCTTGTGAACAAAAAAGAAGTTTGGATTAAGAAGGATCCAAGAAGAACAGGAGGTATAGGCCAGAGTGGCCTTAGCTGCACCACCTGTGCCCAGTGCCAGTCTGTGCCACCTGCCCAGAATGCTTTCTCCTCGTCCTCACTTATTGCATGTGTCCAGAAGCACTGGAACTACACTCCCCACTGGGACTACACTCTGCACACTGTGGCCCACAGCCCCCAAATGAATGCTAGGGCAGGACTACCCCTTATCTGGCTGCTGAAAGGAGAGAGGGATATGAAAGAAAGGCAATGGGCAGATAGGGAGTTAGTGGTTTCCATGCTGCATGTGCAACAGGAGCCCTCCCTTTGGACATAGGGAAAGCCTGGCACGTTGGAGACCACAATCCCAGGTCGGCTCACCTTTGAACCCAGATAATGGAGGTGAGATTCCTAATAAGAAACACAGCCAGAAAATCTGGCTGGTGCTGCTCTGCTGCCCTGGCCAGGCCAGACAGTCAGCCCTCCAAGGACACAAAAGAGCAGCCACGTGTGGCACTGGCTTTGCTGTCTGCAGCTTCTGAGCATTTAGTGAAAGCTTCTTGAGGGCCAGGAGATCAATGCCCCTGAAGATTCAGGACCCATATAATCCTCTCCAGGGTGGGCTACACGGTCCAGTCTGTGGAGGAGAAAGCTGTCATTGAATGCGACATGGTCAAAGTTGACAGGAAGTACCTCATGGAGGTAAGATTTGAACCCATGTCTTTCCACATCTTGAGGCTTGAATTTAAACCACAATGCCAGCTGTCCCTTGAGAAGCACCTTCCTGGCTGTAGAGCCACAGAGATGTCCACACAGGGACAGGTTTCCTGGAGGACTCAAAGTTCTCTTTTAGAGGCAAGTGAATGCCCTGTGGCCTTTGCCATGTGGCCACAAGACCTTTACCCAAACTTGGTGTCACCTGGCATGGCATATGGTTGTAGCTCAGTTCCCATTTGCAGGGCCATTGCCCTTTTTGGGTCTCTGCTGCCCTGCCATGTTTTACAGAGCGGTGCAAACTTGTTCTGCAGCCCACATCTCCCAGGTACTCTCTGTGGATTTGGAGAAGGTGGGAAGATCAACAGGAAGCTGATCCTGTGTCCGGAGGGGACAGGAGCAGATGTGACAGCAAAGCTGCAGGGCAGAGAACAGCATTTAGGAAGTGGTGTCCACAGGGGATGCAAGGGGCTATAGGGGAAAATAGGACTGGGTCTGCACCACTCAGTAGAGCCCCGGGCTGGCCATCCCAATCCAAAATGCTCCCCCCCATCAGGAGCTGATTCCGGTTTGGGAGTTTTTGGAATTTCAGAATAATTGCTCAAGCTTTACTGATTCAGTGTCTCCAGTCCCAAATCATAAATGCTCCCAAGTAGGAAGTGTGAATATGGTGGCGCTCAAAGCTTTGTATCCTGAAGGATTTGGGAATTCTGAATAGGAACATTTGGTCTGCACTAATTCAACAGCTACACTTCCGTGGAGGGCAGAGGCCACACAGAGGCAGGAGTGGGGATGCACCTGGTCATCTCTGAGGTCCCAGTGAGCTGCCTGGCAGCCCCACTGACAAACTATGGACTAGCCCAGCACTGACACTGCCCATCCCCCCAGGTCCTCAGAGCCACTTGCCCTGTGGTCCCCATCCCGGCAAGTGAGGAGCTCATTTTGCAGTTGCCTCCTTGGGAACACCTAGGAATAGCAGGGACGTCTCCTGGGTGGGCAAAAACACCCAGTTCCCAGTCCTCCCGGCAGCTGAGTCACCTCTACATGCTTGAGAGGGTCCCAGCAGTTTGAAGCCGCAGGGGCCCCAGAGCAACTTGGTCCCAAATCAAGTACTACAGGCCTTTGTCTTCCTTCAGCCTCATTCTCCTCACTTCTTCCTTCCTTCTTTCTCCTGAGACCAACCCCAGCCCCTCCTCATCCTGGCCTGCTGTCAGGGGGGCTTTGGCTAACCACAGTCAGTGACTACCAACCAAGGATGATGGTACTGTGTGACTTGCGTGAGCCACCAGGAGAAGCGACATTTCTCAGGAGACCGAAGTCACCAGCCTGCTGTGCAGAGCTTTGCCTGGTAGGAGCCTGAGGGATCTGATGGGTGGGATTTCCACAGTGGGCTGTGAAGGGTCCTGAGAGAAGCCAGGCAGTGAAGACAAGGGAAGATGGATTTAGAGAACACAAACTGGGTAGTGTGGTGGGAGTGGGAGGATGAAACAGAAGGGGATCCTGGAACTGCTGGCTGGGGCTCCTGTGTCAGGGATACGGTGTCAGCTGACACTCAGCACCCTGCACACAGAAGAAATCAGGAGCCGTGAGAGGATGTGACCAAGGTTTCCTGGACAGAAGGCACGTGGTGGGGATGGGGAAACAGTGCTGACCATGACCTGAAGCCTGCGCTGGGCACCTCGCTGGGGATGGGCAGGAGGGGCAAACATAGAGGGTGGGGACACTGTGGTTGCTATTCCCGTCCTCCCATAAGCCAAGTCTCTGCTCTGGCTGTGGGAAAGCTGTGAGCTCAATGGCATTAGGAGAGCTCAGGCAGACATGAGCATTTCTGGTATCTAAGTAATGAAATGACTGCTCAGTGGGCTCACTGTGGCCATCGTGACCTGGGGCTCAGCCTTGAGGGGGTCTCCGCTGGGCAGCATGGTGGGGCTGTCACCCTCTGTCCATTCCACAGGCTACAACCTGTGTAGATTCAAAGATTTTCCTTTTTTTATTTAAATGAAAAAGAAAAGAAGACAGAACATAAAAAGGGTAGAAATAATACAGAATTTCAAAAAATATTAACGCTAAAAAAATCACTAGTTTATAAATATATATTGTCCTCTTAGAAATAGTTGTTCAAGTTACAAAATCAAAGCATAAAAAGTGGATAGACACTCAGATATTGACAGTGAAAACCATTCTGTTCAAAGATCCAAAGAAAATTTAGTAATATGGTCATTTATCTTACATACTTAAACATACATGCAGTTATATCCTTTAGAGCAATTTCCTTCTCTATCTTTTTTTTACAACAGCTATTATACATTTCATTTTTATTACTTTTTATAGCAGATAGACAATGTGATATTTATAAATATTCTTATTTTTTTCACTTATGAGGATAGTCTTCAGTTGCCTCCATTTATCTGCAAAGGCCTCAAGATCATTGTTTTTAATAGCTGAGTAATATTTCATTGCATAAAAATACCATATCTTTTTCATCCACTTTGTGGGTGATGGGCATTTTGGTTGTTTCCCAGATTTAGCTATTACAAATTGTGCTGCTATAAACATGGGTGCACATATATCACTGTGACGTGACCTTTTCAGTTTTTCTGGGAAAATTCCCAGGAGGGGAATAGCTGGGTTAAATGGAACTTCCAAGGCTAGTCTGAGGAACCTCCATACTGATTTCCACAGTGGCTGCACCAGTCTACACTCCCACCAACACTCCCCGCAGCCTTGCCAACATTTGTTATCAGTTCATTTTTTAATGGCAGCCATTCTTTCTGGAGTGATGTCAAATCTCAATGCTGTTTTAATTTGCATTTCTCAAGTGACCAGTGATGGTGAACATTTCTTCATGTATTTATTTGCCATTTGTATATCTTCATCTGAGAACTGTGTGCTCATCTCAGATACCCATTTTTGGAGAGGGTCTTTGAGTCTGGGGGACCTGCCATTTTTTAATTCTTTATATTTTTTGGATATAAGTCCTTTGAGGGACAGCTGGCTAAAATTCTTTCCCATTCTGTGAGTTTTCTCTTCATTCTGTTGGTTATTTCTTTTGAAGTAGAAAAAATTTTTAATAAGAGATCCCAGTTGTTGATTCTTTGAAGTACTTACCATGTAGTTTGTGTTTTGCTCATGGACTTATTGCCTACCCCTATGTCTTCAAGATTTCTGCCTACATTATCTTCTAGTAGATTTAGTGTTTCTATTTTAATATTTACGTCTTTGATCCATTTTAACTTTATTTTAGTGCATGGTGATAGGCATGAGTCTAGTTTCGGTCTTCGGCATATGGAAAGCCAGTTGTTCAAGCCCTGTTTATTAAATAGGCTATCTTTTATTCCAGTGAACAAGTTTATCCCCTTTGTCAAATCTTCTAATCTTTTCCATTGATCCTCAGGTCTTTTTCTTTGCCAGTATCATGCTGATTTTTATCACTGTGGCTTTGTAGTATAATTTCAAGTCAGGAATTGAGATGTCTCCTGCCTTTCCTTTGCTGCCCAGAATTGCCTTTGCTATTCTAGGTTTCTTCTGTTTCCAAATGAATTTTAGCAGTGTTTTCTCTAGATCTGTAAGTTATGTTAATGGTATTTTGATTGGATTGCATTAAATCTGGTATTTTGATTGAGATTGCATTAAATCTGTATAACAGTTGGGAGAATGGCCATTTTCACAATGTTGGCTCTTCCTAATCAAGAGCAACTAATATTCTTTTATTTTCTAATATCCTCTTCAATCTCCTTTTTTAGAGTAGTAGAATCTTCAGCATATAGATCTTTTACATTCTTGGTTAGGTTGATTTCTAGGTATTTCATTTTTTTTTAGATGCTATTGTGAAAGACATCTAAAATATTCCCATAATTTCTCTCTCAGGGAGTTTTTTGTTTGTGTACAGGAATGCTATTGACTTTTGAGTGTTCACTTTGTGCCCAGCTACGCTGCTGAATTTGTTTATTACCTCTAGTAGTCTTTTAATGGAGTTTTTGCATCTTCTATAAAGTATCATGTCATCTGCAAATAATGATAATTTAACTTCTTCCATTCTTATCTTTAGTCTTTTATTTCTCTCCCTTGTCTGATTGCTCGGCTATTATTTCTAGAATTATATTCATTAGGAGTGGTGACAGTGGACATCCTTGTCTTGTTCCTGATTTTTGAGTGAAGGCTTTTAGTTTTTGTCCATTTAGTATAATGTTGGCTATTGGTTTGTCATAGATAGCCTTTATGAGATTGAGGTAGATACCATCTATTCCAAGTTTTTGTAAGCTTTTATATCATGAACAAATGTACTTCATCAAAAGCTTTATCTGTGTCTATTGAGATGATCATGTGACTTTTGTTTCTGACTGTTGATGTGGTGTATTACACTTACTGATTTGCATATGTTAAACCATGCCCGCACTCCTGGAATACACCCCACTGGGTCATGGGTGTATAATCTTGTAGATGATTTGCTGCATTCTATTTGCCAGTATTTTATTGAGAATCTTTACATCAATGTTCATTAGTGATACTGGTCTATAGTTCTCCTTGCCGGTTGGGTGTTTCTCTGGTTTTGGTATCAGAGTGATACTTGCTTCCAGGAATGAGTTAGGGAGGATTGCTTCTCTTTCAATTTCATTGAAGACTTTAAGGACTATTGGTGTCAAATCTCTAAATTTCTTGTAGAACTCAGCTGTGAATCCACCAGGACCTGGGCTTTTCTTTGTTGGTAAGCTTTTAATCACATTTTCAATTTCAGCAGCTGATATTGGGTTATTGTTTCTATCAAAATTATTATATCTTCTTGATTGAGCTTTGGTAGTTCATATGTTTCTAAAAATCTATCCATTTTTTTCTGTGTTTCCCATTCTATGTGAGTACAGATTTTCAAGGTAGGTAATCATGATCTTTTGAATTTCCAAGGGATCTATAGTAATTTCTCTCTTTTCAGTCCTTATTGTGTGAATTTGAGTTTTCCCTTTCTTCTTCTTAATAAGGTTGGCTAAAGGTTTATCAACTTTGTTTATTCTCTCAAAAAATCATCTCTTTGATTTGTTAATCCTTTGTATTATTTTTTTAGTTTCAATTGCATTTATTTCTGCTTTGATCTTTACAGTTTCCTCTCTTCTAGGGGCTCTGATTTGCTCTTGCTTTTCTAGAAGCTTGAGATGTAGCATTAGGTTGTTTGTACTTGTTCTGTTTTCTTTCTTTTCTTGTATTGGAAATTGAACTAAGGGCTGTGCACTTGCAAGGTAGGCACTTATGCCACTGAGATAAATCTCCATTCCCTGTTATTGATGTGAAAATTTATTACTATATATTTCCCTCTTAGGACCACTTCATTGTGTTCCACAGGTTATAGTATGTTGTATCCACATTTTCATTGAATTATAGGCATTGCTTGATTTCTTCCTTAATTTCGTCTGTAACCCACTGGTTGTTTAGAAGGTTGTTATTTATTTCCATGAATTCATGCAGGTTTTGCTATATCCTTTGCCATTACTTTCCAATTTCAGTGCACTATGGTCAGATATTATGCATGGGATAATTTCAATCCCTTTACATTTACTTAAGAATGTTTTATGGGTTAATATATAGTCTATATTGGACAATGTCTCTTGTGCAACTGAAAAGAATGTATATTCTGATGTGGTTGGGTGAAACGCTCTGTAAACGTCTACTAAGTCTATTTGCTCACAGGTATGATTCAGTTCTATTATTTCTCTGCTGACTTTTTGTCTAGTTGATCTATCTCTTTGTGACAGTGGGGTATTAAGGGCCCCTACAATTGTGTTCTTGTGTATTTGGTTTCTCATGTCCATTAGTAAGTATTTGTCTTATATAGTTTGGTGCTCCTGTATTTGGCACATATATGTTTATAATTGTTAGTTCTACTTGAAGTTTTCCACTAACAACCATGTAGTGACCTTCTTTATCTCTTTTAATCATTTTAGGTCTGAAGTCCACATTGTCTGCAAACAGAATAGCTATCTCTACTTTTTTATGGGTTCCTGTTGCATGGAATACTGTTTTCCATCCTTTGACTTTTAATCTATGAGCTTCCTTTTGGGTCAGATGTGTTTCTTGTATACAGCATATTGTGGGATCATATTTCTTGATCCATTCTGTCAACCTATTTCTTTTGATACGTGAATTGAGGCCATTTACATTTATGGGTATTGCTGATATGTGCTAACTCAACTTTGTCATGTTATGTTGCAGTTGTTTGCTTTCTGCTTTTCCCTCTTTAATTGCTTATACTACCTGCTGGTTTCTTTCTGTTGTTGTTCTGGAGATTGTGGTCATTTTTGTCTCTATCTAATATGTCTTTCAATACTCTTTCTAGGGTTGGTGTGGTGGATATGAATTTCTTCAGTTGTTCTTTGTCGTGGAAGTATCTTGTTTCTTCATTAAATCTGAATGAAAAATTTTCTGGGTACATCGATCTGGGTTGAAAGTTGTTTTTTTTCAGGGCTTAAAATACCTCACTCCAAGCTCGTCTTGACTTGAGGGTTTGTGCTGAAAAGTCTGTTGTGATTCTAATGGGCTTTCCTTGATAGGTGAGTTGTGTCTTTTTGCTAACACCTTTTAGTATTCTGTTTTTATGTTGTATGTCTGGGATCCGAATTATTATATGTTTGGGTGTAGATTTATGTTGGTTGTGACTGTTTGGCATTCTATATGCCTCACTTATCTGCATATCAGATTTTCCTCCCATGTTTGGAAAATTTTCTGCTATTACTTCTGTGAATAGTTTATCTATGTCATTCACGTTGACTCCTACATCTTCATTGATGCCTATTAGATTTATATTGTTTCTTTTGGCATCATCTTGAAGTTGCTGGATTGTCATTTCATACTGCTTTATTGTTTTTAAAAGTTCTACCCTTTCATTATTGCTACCTGTGATCCTGTCCTCAAGGATCAAAATTCTATCCTCAGGTTTATTTAAATGGTTTTGCCAGCTTTCAATAGAATTTTGTGTTTTTTGGGTATCTCTTTGAATTTGTTTCCTGGATTCTGCTTGTTTTCTATATTGTTCATTCAAGGTTTCAATTGATTTGCCATGTTCCTGTATTTTTGTTTATCTGTTGCTTTTCTGGCTATGTTAAGCAACTCCTTTACTAAGGTTGTTATTTCTGTCTTTACGTGGGAAACTTTCTAATTTGATTTTTTCTCTAACCTCATGGATTTGTTTCTTTATTTCATTTGCTATCTTTTCAGAGATTTCTGGTACATGATTTTTAAAGTCCTCTATTTCAGTATTGCCTGTACCTGCTCCTGATGGACTAGATGTTTGAGGTTGCATTTTGCTTTTTTGTTTTGTCATTTTCATCTTTTGGGCTAATATTTGGTTTTCAATTCCAATAGTCTCAATTGCCAGTAGTGTATATCTTAAGGTCCTACAGTGTGGTTGATGTTTGTCTGACTGTTGAGTAACACAATATAGAGGAAGGTCAGTTACCTATATTTTTCCTGCAGGGCCTGTTGGGTGAATCCTCTATTCTTCCTGGACTGACAAGCCTAGGAGTGTAGGTCAACCCTTTGTGTTGGCTGAGGCTCTACTGTTTCTGTATTGTGTGCTTGTGTGTCTCATAAGCCCTTTTGATTTTCTCCAAATTGGGGAAGGCCTTATTGGCACACTCCTCAACCTGCTTGATCATCTCTTTGTAGAGGAAGGAATCATCCACCCTCTTGCCAAGCTCGCCAAGGTCTTACAGTTGGAGGGAGCATCACTACTGCTCCTATTTACCCACCGAAGACCTCTATTTTAGAGGCAAACTCACCAGACTGACTGGAGCCTGCTGAGGTCTTCTGTTTGGGTGAGAGGCTACTAGTGTCTAATCAATCCAGCATGGTTAATCCACTGCAGTCCAAGGTTCTTGGAGAAGGGGTTGGAATGTTGTCACAGAGACAGAACACTAACATGCCTTCCAATTGTTGTGGACTCCTGCATCAGAGTTCTGCTCTGAAGTGGACAGTGCCTGTCTTTCTTGGTCTCAGTGGTACACCACATCTGTCCTTGTTACCACACCTTCTCTAAATTAGGATGCTGGAGGAAAAAGTACAGAGAAACATGAGGGTGACTGACAGTGAGGTGTGTCATGCACTCTAAAGCCTGGGCCTGAAAGCAGGCTCTAGCTGCCACAGCTGCACACTTCTCCTCTTTCAGAAGCATGACCCAAAGGTCAAGAGGTGTTAGTGGTCCCAGAATACTTTCCAATACAGCCCAGGACATGGCTCATTGGCGAGCTGATAGCATTCAAGTAAGATCTAACTTTTCCAGAAGACACCTGTCACCAAGGTATGAGCACCACTTTTTGGAGGTGGAGAAGCTGGAAAGATGAGCATACGCAAATGGACCTCCACAGGAGAGGTCATCACTGTCATCCAGCCCACTTTGCCACTCTGTTGATTGCCTGATGGGATCATAGCATAATATATGCTTGTGTCAAAACATCACATAGTAGCTTAAAAATGTGTGCAATTACATATCAATCAAAAATAAAAGAACAATTCTGAAAACAAAGAATGCCAATTCCAGTAACTGCAGCCTACCCCAGGGTCTCTTCTGCCCACCCGTGGCTCTCACATCTGCCTCTCTAAGGGGCCATTCCAGACCATGCTCCCCTTGTCTCCAAGAATGAACCCATGAGGTGCTTTGAAGAAGAGGTCACCAGCCGTACAGTGACACTGCAGACCTCATCCTTGGGCTAGGGCCCACCTGTGTTGGTGAGGCTAGGTGCTGGGTGCTGGGTGCTAGAACTCAGCTCCTAGTCCTGAGATCCTTGCTCAAATCTGGAGGATCAAAGCCAGTGATGTGGAAAGACAACTAGACAACCTGGGTGTCCTAGGGAAATGCCAAGATGGCAACATTCTCTCTGTTTCCTAAAAGAGCAGCTGTTGTTGCTTCTGAGGGAGACACAGTTGTCAAGTTCTGACCCACTGGTAGCAGCCAGTAGCCCATGGGCTGCCTCTGCCTGGCATATCTGCGCTGTGCCACAGAGAGCCACCTCGCTCTGCTGTGGCTCACTGTCATGTATCAGGTGACATCATCTGGTTTTAGAACAGCCTATGCTGGGCACCTTGGCCAGCCTCTCCCCTGCCCTGGGAGACCTGGCACTGTGAGTGGCCCCTGGGAGCAGCCTCCCTTGTGGGCATCCATCAGTGAGCCTCTGGCATCTTACAGATGGTTGAATTCTTGAGTACACTGCCTTGGACATCAGGTGGAATTGCATCAATCAGAGAAGCCAAAGTCACCTGCAGCCCCTTCCTGCACTGGGTGAGGACACAGAAGCATCCTCACCAGAGACTACTTCATGAGGAATGTTCTAGATTTGGAAACCCAGACATCACAGGAGCTGTGCTCAGCAGCTAGCTGCTGCCACCCTCTGTTGGCTGAAGCAGGCACTGCAGGAAGCCCCTTTGGAGGCTAGGAGCGGGTGCCCCTTGCGACTTTGAAAAGATGCTTAATTGTCTTTGCTTAGAGGAGCCCCACAGAGCAAAGTGGCATAGATCAGTGAGTCACATGTTAGCTGGGAACTCCTCTTGTTTGACTGGAATGAATGATGATCATTTTTGTAGAAGTTTAATGTGCAAACCCCAAGGTACAGATCTACCAAAATGGCCACGTGAAGGCATGAAATACATACATTATATTGTAAATCAAAGATTATGTCAATACTATAGCTTGATGTATCCTCAATGCTTTTTTAAATTGGATTAACAGATGCAACCCAGGAATCCCATGGCCCATTCTGTGCCAGTCTAACTAGCTTTCAGTTCTTATGGGGAGGCCTGGCTGGGAGCCTTGGGCTCCTGGAAATGCTAAACTGACACCAGAAGTCAAAAATCCTGGGCCACACTCAAGTCCAAATCCTATAAAGCCCTCATTCAGATCAGGGTTCTTTTAGTGGCGGAAGCCACCATCAAGGGGCGTAGAATGCCACGCTGGTGTGAGGGTCAGTGCTGAGCCCAGTCAGGCCCCAAACATCTGTGAACCCCTCATGGAAGCTTCTACAGGAGAAAGCAAGTTCTAGAAAATGCCAAAATGTTTGTCTTCTGCTTATTTCCATTAGCAATGGTGTGGTATCAGGAGGTGAGGGATTGGTAAAAAAGATAATGTTTTATTAGGGTGGGAGGCTCCTGGGTTGGGACTTTAGCTTGGAATGTGGTACTAGGACATTGCATGTTTCAACCAGCTAAGAGGGAGATTTTGTGTTCTCACCACAATGTGTTTGCAGAGTTGAAGTGATGGTTGTGCTAACTCTACAACTTTGGTCATTCTGCAAAGTATACATATCTGGGAACTTCACACTGTACTCATCAATATATACCAGGGTCAGGGTCCATCAACCCAACCCTAACAAGAGTGCTGAAGGACATCCTAGAGAAAGATAAAAATGACCCTGGTCCCAGAAGCAGCAACAGAGTGGGATCAATGAGCAAGGCAGAGAATTGAATGGAGGGGAAAGACAGGGAGCCAATGGCAGGAAAAAATGTATGGAAGAGATGAGCCAGTGCATATTGGCCATAACTATTAATGTAGATGGCCTAATTCACCAATAAAAAGAAACACAGGCAGAGTGGCTTAAGAAATAAGATCCATCAATATGCAGTATACAAGAAACATATTAACTCAAAAGGAAATTCATAGACTGAAAGTCAAAGGAGAGAAACCAATGATCCACGTGACAAGGAACCAGAAAAAAAGCAGGGGTATCTTTCCCATCAACTGCAGAATGGATAAAGAAGCTATGATATTTTTATACAGCGGAAAGCTATTCAGCTATAAAGAAGGATAATCACAAGGCTCTTATAGGTAAATAGATGCAACTTGTGATCATGTTTGTGAGTGTAATGGTTTGGACTCACATAGGTGAACATTGTGTTGTCTTCCTAATATGAAAAACTGATGGAGTTAGTGGGATTCAAAATGTACAATAGATGTTGTGAAAATGAAAGGGAGGAAATGTCTAAAAGTGGAAGGTGGTAGCCATTGTTAAACTTATTGTTTTGTTTTAAAATCCTGTATCATTTTCATTATTTTGTTTTGATTGATTTTATTTTGTTTGGCTTAGTTTGATTTTATTATATCTGATAGCATGGACAGCTATTTCAAAGATAACAAGATAGATCATGGTAGCCACTGTTGATTTCATATTGTCCTGTTTTGAAGTCCTTTATCACTCTCACTGTTTTATTTTAATTGGTTTTATTCTGTTGTGTTTTATTTGATTTTATTAAAGGTATTTAAAGGTCTTTTAAAGTGGGCAGCTATTCTGAATATTAACAAGAGGCATTATGGTAGTCATTGTTGATTTCCTATTATCTTGTCTTGAAGTCCTGTATCACTTTCATTGTTATGTTTTGATTGGTTTTATTCTGTTTTACTCTCTTAAATATAAATTTTTTTAAAGTCAATGAACATGTAAAAGGAACTAGTGGCTTGGGGACCCATGCTATCTGACAGTGAGGGGCAGAAACCCTGGGGACCATGTGTTTCTCAAAAAGAATGAACAAATGGGTGCAATCTAATTATCGTAGCTCCATTTTTACATTCCTCATGGTTTTAGGAGTTTTATATTTGTAGTCCCACTGAAACATTATTGGAATCTTGATAAGTTAATTTCAATCTGTCATCTCCAGTGCAACCCATGACAAGAAAAGATATTAAGACATATTCAAAGTCATGGGCAGCCAAGGAGTTCTGAGTCCAGTCTAAGAGAGGATACATGGAACAAAAACCTTGACCCAAAGTCTCATCTAGAATTTATTATCTCAAGAAGAAGGGAGTGGCCTGAGGATGAGTGATAGTCAGTGAGGTGGGAACTATGTGAACTGAGCTGGCCAGGGGATGAGGAACGCACCTCTGCAATATATAGGGAGAGGTTTGTGCAGAAAGACCAACCTATGTAACTCCACTGGGATTGCATAGGAATGAACTTAGGAGGCTGTTGCTTTAGTTTCTGATATGTAAACTTTTGTGCCCTAGGAAGTCATAGACCATTATTTTGAGGCTCATACCCAGTGGCTATTCTTGAAGCTGTTTGGCTCTGTCCTTCTGCTGTGCTCAACTGCTTACTGGGAACACAATGAGAGGAAACTGGAAATGGTCAGCTGGTACTGAGGATTATGGATGCTCAGTGAGGATCTCAATGAGCTTTATTTACATTGCTTAGAGCCAATTAAAGATTTTTAAAAATGGCATAGGCAGTTCTGTATGTCTTAGTACATGGAAATAGAGATCATTTTAACTAAAGCTGAAGCAATTGTTTGCATTCCAGAAGAGATGTCTGGGTTGTCTTCTACATATTTCAAGTTTTTTTCTCAGTTAGAAACAAAAAAGCGAATACGAGTGTACACGCTTGGCACTCAAAGCAAGGTATGAGAGGGAGAACCCACTGGAGCCAGAGACATTTTTCTTTTCTCTGATCTACAATACTTAGTCATATGCTTGCTATTTGTGGACACTCAATAAACATTTCCTGAATTGAAACTCAAGTCTGAATCTCTTCAAGACTTATTTAAAGTAAGAAAATACAATGCAGTAAAAAAAAAAAAAGAAACCCACAAACTTTGAATTATTTAAATTTCATTGTCTAATAGTCACTAGGTAGAGATGCTGGCAAATTATTTAACTTCCATGAGCTTCAGTTTTATGTTTTACAATATTGAAATGATAATATTTTGGGTTTTTTTCTAAAAAAAGTATTTGTTAGGGGCCAGAGATATAGTTTAGCAGGAAAATGCCTACCTGGCAAGCAAGCACAAAGTCCTGAGTTTGATTCCAAGTAGAAAAAAAAAGTTTTTGTTAAATTTTGAAGACAAATTTATGTAATTAATATTGTTAAATTGATAATTTGATGCTTAAGATGATATAACAGAGAAGGAAACTGCAGTGCTATTTGGTTCACAAACTTAATTCTTTCTATGATTCTGATCACAAACTGAATTGGATGAGAATTGAATCAAATTCAGTGGTTAGGTAGAATGTTGACCTTACAGGGAAATTTGAGTCGGTTCTTATCCAATTCAGTTTGCAAGCAGAATCATGGAAAGAATTAAGTTCACGAGCTGACGTATCACTGCACCTCACTTGTTTTCTAAGATTCAGAAGCCTGACCCACTGTGGAGTCCCAGGAAGCGCTGGGAATGCCCCCAAGTACAAGAGCTCAGGATGAGCTACCATGGTGTTTCTCTCTTGTTTTCCACTCAGTATGGAATTAATCCAGCTACGTCTCTTTGGCTAATCGTTTAATCACAGATTTTTCTGTATTTTCTACAATTTCTCCCAGCAATGAAGGTAAGTACCACCCAGTAAAAAAGGCTTCTGTCAAGCACCCAGACATTCTCAAGATGAGGAGTCCTTTTAGGGTTGCAGGCACCGGGCCTGTGAGATGGTCAGCGCTGCTTTGTTTCCATGGAGAATGAAGGTGAACCTTCAGAGATGGCCAGAGCTGCAGGTCAGCAGCAGTTAGCAGCAAAATTCACCCCCTTAAGGAATCTTATGTTTTATTTCTTATTATGGCCTTGTGAGCCTTTATACTGCATAAAGGCCTTCTGATCTTCTCAAAGGTCAAGGGTGAGGAACCAGGTTCTGATCAGTCCTCTGCCATGTGCAGAGACAAAGCCAGAAGAGATAATATGCACATTCACGCCTGAGCCAGAGGGTTTGCTTTTCATTTGATTTGAGCAGTCAGAAAATATTCATGGGAAATGTAATCAAAGTACTACATAATTGACAATTCAGTCAGTAAAAAATGAACCAAATGACATAATTGCTCCATAATTAGCCACAATACATGGCTGAATAGATATCTTACATTTAGCAAGTGGTTTTCCAATTCTACTATATGCTAAAGCTTGCTTGCTTGCTTGCTTGATTTATTTATTTACTGTCTTTTTGAGACAGGGTCTCACTATGCAGTTCAGGCTGGCCTTAAGCTCACTTTGTAGCCCAGGCTGGTCTCGAATTTGCAACAATCCTCCTGCCTCAGCCTCCCAAATGTTGGGATTACAGGTGTATGCCACCATACCCAGCTGTTGCTTGCTCTTAGAATGCCGTCAGTATGATATGAAACAAATTTTCTGCCTCTTTTTACCAGTTTTATTGATACCTATGTAATTTTTAACAATATAATTTTATATTTTATACTTTCCAGTTTTGGCTTTTCAAAATTTATGTACTCCTCATTATCCAAAATTATGGTTTTTCTATGGATTTTAGAATAGTAAGTATGGAAAAGTAATGTCTTTTCCTTCAATGATGAAGAGAACCTTCCCTCTTTTTCACAAAAAGAACACGCTGCATTATAAACCTGAGGTTTTCTTATCTATGAAACCATTTACAGTCTGTCCATGAGAAATGTAAACTAGCACGATCCTTTTAAGTTTGCGAGAATATAAATGCAAAGGTTTTATTAGAGAAGTCAAACTGCTTTCTCCTATGGTTTGAAGTCGCAGCCTGAGTGCGTGGCTGTGAGAAAGCACATAAGCTTCAGATGCACCAATACCCGCTGCAGGCTGCAGGCTGCAGGCCACAAGCCCCCCACCCCAGCTCCATGCAAAGTGGGGCTCTGCTGCACAGTGACAACCCAAGGGTGACTGCTTACCGAGAAAAGATGATGGAAACCATCTCTGTGCCATCTTCACTTCTGACTTGGTAAGGTGCTCTGCTCTTCCTGGCACCTGGACTCCTCACCTCAGGAAAGGCTTACACAGTGCACTCTGGAGCATCTAAAGGAGGTCCAGGGGAGCTGGTTTAATATTGAGCTGGTTGGAATTTGTGCTGTTTTCAGTAGCTTGGTCTCTTTATTTATGCAGAGCCAATTTAACAGTAAAACAAAAGTGAGGAAAAAAATCTTTGCTAATGGAAAGGAGCACTACCCCAGATTGATACTCAAATTCCCCTGACCACAGGCTCTGGACGCACAGGACAGGTGTTCCTCTTTTAACAACCTGAACATGTGGAATTACCCCCTGCTGCTCGGTCTCATGACACAGGAATGTGAGCGGCAGTGCAGCCTTAGGTGCCTCTGTCTACTGTTAGTACTATAATGTTTGCTGATTTTACCGCTCGGTACAGTATTACACAATATTCTTGTTTTATGTCCTGTTATACGTTACAGCACTGTGTGTAAAAGCTATGCAAATAAAAAAGCAAAGTTACCAGGTTGGAGTTCCCTTTAACCAGTCTTTGTTCTGAGTACTGTGATACATGTACTACACACAGCTCCTCTTTTAGCGACACATCTGTGTAAGGACCCAGCTACAGGTACCAAGTGCTGTCATTTGGTGAGGAGTGTATGCCCAGCATGGAGACTGGTGGCTTTACTCCTGGAACCACGCAGCACAGCAGACCATGCTGCTCAGCCTGACCAGATGACAGTGCGTACTGTTTTATGGGGTTTACATGAAATGTGTCACATTGCAGCTCCTTGATTTGAGCTTTCAGCGGGAAAGTGCTGGTTTGCAATGAGTGGTGAGCAGTGAGCATGCCCAGTGACAACAGTGACAACACCAGCAGGACGCTCTACCCTCCCGCCTGCCTCTCCTGCCTCCTGGGCTCTGCCTGCTGAGCTTGGTGCTTTTGCCTCGTCCTCTCCAGGTTTTCCAAACCCCTCCAGGGCCGGCAGCTGAACGTCCTGCTGTGGATCCCAGACAAGGCAGGTCAGCTGGTCTGTCTGCCTGCTCATTTTCCCCTTTCGACCTTGCATGTTTGTCCATTCTCACCCCGGTTCCTGGAAGTCACACATCTGACACTCAGGCCAACCTGGAGGAGATGGTGGTAGTCCCAGCAGAAAATGAAGCTGATCTCAGTTTCTACCCAACACTCTGTGAGAGATTTCTTTAAAGCATATCAAATGTGTTCAGTGTTTTCTTCGTGAGACGGAGCTCTTCTTAATAGCAATAGAAAAGAAGTTGGACCTAATTGTGAAAAGTCACACTGGGTGATGTTTGGAGAGGAAATGTGGCTCGGCTTGCACAGGACAGATGGGGCCAGGTGCTGACGAGCCCAAGCCCTGCCGGAGGGGAGAGAAGCAGACAAACATGGGGGTAACCGAGCCATGAGTGTGGGGAACCCAGCCTCCCAAAGGCATTTAATCCAGGTTTTGTCTTGCTTTTATTCCCTTCCCTCTACAAAGATGCTTTAAATTATTTAATGGAGGAAAGTAGGACTTTGAACTCCAGGAAAATCAAAATGTCACAGCTCTCAGGGTTTTACTTATTTATTTATTTATTTTTAGTTCTCATGGTATCTAGTGAATAGAACCAGCTTTTGGGGAGAAAAACAAAACTAAAAAGTGCAGTTGCCTCATCTGTTACAAAGGCAAGGCCTAACACTTGGCACAGATGGACCGTGGTCAGGTGTTCCCTGCATATGGCTTTTGTGCCAACGGCTGCACAGTGGAAGGCGTTGGATTCAGAACAGTGCGTCACATTGGTTGGCAGTGTGTGACACTAAATACCCAAAGTGCAAAACTGAAATAATGTGAAATTCATTTTCCAGAATTACTGAAAGGTCACTGCTTGTGAACTTGGGACTTTGAAGTCCAAATCTTCCAATCAGCCCAGGAATTTGCTGGTGATTTATTACTATTTGGACAAGTGGCCAGCAGAGCAATGGTCTGTACAGAAATGGCCGTCCCCACCTGTCTAGCTGGTGCTCTTCATACCAGGTTGCTGGGTCCCTGACCAAAGTACCTCCTTAGCCAGCCAGGCCCTGGGTGGGTCAGAGTGGGCTGTGTTTGATTGGCCATGGGCCTGGTCTCTGTTCCTCCTTCTCTCTGTAGCCCCATCCCTGTCACCTTCCCAGCTCACCTAGACCCCAGCCCACTGCCTTGTCTAATCCAATTCTCTCCTGTGTGCCTCAGTTGACACAGTGACCTATTCCTGGGCATGCTTGGCTTCATTGCCTCTGGAGGATGTCTAGGCCAACCCCATCTAGCCTGTCCCTTGGAGGAACAGTGGCTGCACTCCCACCCCACCTTCAAGTGTCCACCTGTCCACTCTAAGGAGACAGCACTTAATGCCCAGTTCTTGTCCAGCCCCTTTGGCTAGATCTGGGAGCACAGTTACTACATCAGCTAGTTAGCAAGACAGACATCCAAGCCCTATTAAAAGCACTTGCACCCAGGGGCTGCATCACTCAGTTTTGTGTTGCTAGGACACAATGCTCAATATCTACAATTTAAAGAAAGAGAAGTTAAATTTAGCTCACCATTTCAGGGGGCTCAGTCTACGATGAGCTGACACCAGGCAGGAATATCATGGCAGAAGGGCATGGTGGAGTATAAAGATGCTTGGTTTCAGCAATTGGGAAGCAAAGCAGAGGAACAGTGTCAAAGAGGAAGGGGCTGGCTAGGGACTAGATACAGTACCCAAGGTTACGCTTCGGGGACTCACCCATATACACGCAGAGGTAGGTCCATCCATCCTCTAGGCAGGTCCCAAGCCAACCAAATTGGTACACGGATCACATTTTATTCCCCAAAGCTAATGTGTGGACCCGGGTTGGTTCCGTATTCTGATGATTCCCTGGAGACAGTTCATTTGATTCACTAATATGAAGTGGAACTAGTACACAGTGGAACGACTGCCTTACCTACACGTTGACTTCACCAGTACCAAAATCGATTTCATGACACTCTCACCTGCCCTCTGTCTCATCTGCTGGTGTCCTGATACATTCGGGCACAGGCTGGTTCTGAGGTGGCCTCCAGGTGGAAAGGAACTCCAACAGCAAGCTGTCAGCAGACTTCACAGTGTAGACAGAGGTGATAAAGCTCCAGGGACCCTGCAAGGGGGTGACCACAGCTGGCCAAGCCTGCAGAGAGGCAGACTGTAATCTCCTCTGAACTGGTCCTGCAGACTGAGAACCGGCTGTTCAGGTACTGACCCCTTCTGTGTCCCTGGACGGGCCCCAGAGACTCTGAGCTTCCATTTCTGCTTTGGAAAGTAGAAAAGGTGGCACCTACCTGGAGTTACAAGGAGCATGAAGTGGCCAGCTGCTGTGGGTGCTTTCAGCAGCACAAGTGAAAGCAGCCACTACCTGTGAAATGGTGTCCCAGAGTCGGGAAAGACAGGCTGGGGTGGGCGTGGCAGTGGGTAGGTGCAGGTCAGAACAGAAGGACCGTCTGGATCAGGAAGCAGAGAAGGAAGATGGACATCAGGTCTCCCTTGGACCTCAGGTCCCACATAGGCCTTATTTTCTGGTCTTACGGACACACCTCGTCCACTGGAGAGGGAGAAAGAGGACACAGGCAGAGCACACTTCTGGACATTTAAATCTGGACACCAGGCATGGCTTCTCTGCAAACAAAAGGACTGAGAAGAGGAGAGGGAGGGATGAAAAGTCTGCCTGTTTTCTCTGCAGGATGCTGGGGCTGGGGCCGGGGCTGGGGTGGGGATGGGAGGAACAGTGCTGTTCAAAGGGCTTGGCTGAACTCATTCCCAAACTAAACCCCGGCCCAACCCTTGCTTGTCCCTTCCTGCCCTGATGAACCCTCCAGAATGGCCACGGCTTCTTCCAAGGAGGCACCCAGCAAGAACCACACTCTGTGTTTCTAGAAGGTTCCTAATGCAGACACCTCCTGGAAGTGAGGCTGCTGGGCGTAAGACTTGTTCCAGGGAGCCCAAGCTCAGTGGTGACTTCCCAGTGAGGTCATTGCCACTCCCTGAGCAGGACACCAGGATATCTGAATCCACAAGGAAGGTACTCCCACCTCACTTTGACGGCGACAGACATGGAGCTCATCTCTTTCCTCACAGGGACACCTGAAACGCAGATGAGGTGCTCGGGATCTTGGCTGAGAAATAGTTGAGCAGGCATTCAGGAGCCCAGACTAGGCCAAGGCATCTGCTGCAGGGCTGAACTGAGTCCTGATCCCTGCTGGAGTGTGAAGGTGGAAGGCTTCCCGCAGCGCCTCCTGCTGTCCAGAGATGTACGGACGCCAGGGTTCCCATGCAAGAACTGGAACACCCATCCAGGCTTCCCTCTGTGCGCAGCTGTGCTTCTCCTTTCCCTGCTGTGTCTGTGCATCTCACCTGGAGACAAACAGTGCAGCGAGTTGGAGGGGGTAGTACCTACAGAGCCTCTTCTTCCTCCCAGCCTAGCCCCAGCCTGGTGCAGGAGGTGCGTTCACTTGGGGCATCATCGGTCACCTGGTGTGCCCACCTGTCCTTTCCCCCAGGATCCTGTCACTGCAGCAGGACAAAGACAGCCCAGGGATGGTAGTGGGAAGCAGCATCTCCCTTAAAAACTTTGCCACCACCCATGTGAAAAGACTCATGGAAACCATGAGCCTGGAAGATTAGAAGTGTGAGGCTTGCAGAATGGTCCCCAGAGCCAGAACATGAGTGAGGTCATGAAGAGAAGTGGAGGGGAGAAGCAAAGGTGAGACTCAGGCAGCTTAAAGCATCTGCTGGAGACGGCACGCCTGGCTGGGTCCAGGGAAGGGGCTCAAAGACTGAGGCAAGGCTGGCCCAGGTACTGAGCGCAGGTGGAAGACAAAGCCCAGTGGGAGGACACAGCAGACTGGGGGTGCTCTGCACCCCTCCATTTGCACTGAGGGGGCTGATGCCGTGCTGTAGATGGCTTTTGCTCAGTCGCTCAGGAGCCAATCAGGAACACCCTGAAGTCTGATCATGGTGGCTTCCAGAGAATGGGCACTGGTGGCTCCCTCTCCACACAGGTGCTGCCTTCTCTGGAGAGAAGGGTGGGAAAAAAGAGCTCATTGACTCCACTTCCTGGGATGGCACCATCTGTCAAGTGCTTTTCCTCTGCAGCTGTGTCTAAGTGCAGGAATTTGCCCAGATTGGCCAAGAAAGGACTGTGATGACCCACAGTTCGCAAGCTTCTCCAGACAACCTGGACTCAGTTTGTCACCATGGGGACTCCCAATACTGTGGCAAGTAGTGTCAGAATTCGTGGCTCACACCTGTCTCTGAGCCAGAGAACAACCTGGAAGCAGACCCTTGACCAGATTGTGCTGAAACCATCAGGATACAAGTCCTTCAGTGCCTCTCATGGGAACTAATTGCAAGCTGACCCCAGCATCAGCCCACAGTCTCATCTCCACAGGGAAGGGGTGGTGAGAGGGAGACTCACTGGGTGCCTTAAAATGTCCCCAGCATGAGTGGCTGAACCCTTGCCATGAGACCTCAGTGTGCACTGGACGCTCCAAGCCAGCTACTGTTTTCCAGGTCATCCTCAGGGCATCGTGGGGAGAGGTCCCACCTGGGTGTCTCAGCCTGGCTGTAGGGCACATCCCAGGCAGAAGGCTCTGCAGATTCCAGACACTCAGTGTCCCTGCCCTGAGCCCCGGAATTTGCTTCCCATCTGTGCATGGTTATGGATCCACACTGGAACACAGAGGTTCCTCCCACAAAGGTTGGGAGGAAGAAGACTGTCCAGGCCCAGGAGCATTGCAGCTGGGGCAGTTGTGCAGTCCATGAGGAGCTGAGTCTGTCCTGATGCTGCTGACATCACATGCAGGTAACGGATGTAACCACGCTGCTCTCACTCAGCTGATGATCTTTCAACACAGACCCTCAAAGGCCTCCGTGGAGGTTTTCTCACTGTGCCCTGCATCTTCAAGTGCCCGATGACCAGAAAACCCAAGAAGCTTCCTCAGAAACCCCGAGCAACATGCAGGGTGGGCGTGCATGTGGGTCGGTGAGCCTGGGAGGCACTGCCCAGCACTGCAGTCAGGCCCTGAGTTCTGGTTTACCTCGCTGTTCCCAGTGGCAGTGGTGGCTGACTTCATGGAGATCAGAGCCCCACCAAGTGCTGTCCTTTCACTTCCTGCCTGCCTGGGACCAGAAAGAGTCTGTGACAGAGCTGGATTACTCCAGGGTAATACTTACAGGGTACCTCTAGGGGAGCTCCGCTGTATCTCCTGCCCCTTCCCACCCGTCAAAGGACTGCATTCTTCAGAAGCTGTCCTCAGGCGGGGGGGCACTTTCCCAGCTTTCGATGTGATTTTTGCCATCTGCTTCTTGTTCTGCACTCTGACACTTTATGTAGTGCTTTGTTTTAGTTTGTTTATTTACATTATACTGGGGACGGCAGTGCCTTTGCACTTCCCCAGTCCTTTGCAATTTGATTTTGAGATAGAGTCTTGCTAAGTCACTAAGTTGCCCAGGCTGGGCTCAAACTTGCAACTCCCCTGTCTCAGCCTCCCAGAGTGCTGGGATTTCAGGTGTGCACCACTTCGCCTGGCCTTTGTGCACCTCGGGCTCTGAGGCCAATACCCCTCCTGGCCCTCTCCTCTCTTGCTGGTGACCCCATTACTGTTCCTCCTTCCCCACTCCTACACTGAGCAGCTCTCTGAGATACCCTAGAATCTGCCTCAGGCTGGGCAGGAGCACTGTCCCAGGGGAACCTAAGAGACCCATGAGTAGAACATGCAGTTTGTGCAGAGTTCGCTTCTGGGAAAACCTTCAAATCCAGTAAATCCGAGTGAGCTGCAACACATGACTGCTCTCAGATTTTGCTCTAGGATGAGAAACCAGGCTCCAGCAGCTGGCCCTCAGATGATTTCTTTTATACCCTGCTTTCTTTTATACCCTGTTTCCAGCCAGAATCCACAGAACTCTGTTTGCCTGAAGCTGCTCACAATGTGAGCAGATGCCTGTCAATGGAATTTTACCTTCCCGAACCTCCCAATCCAGGTGATGAGCAAAACATTTGAAAGGACAGAGAGCCCAGGCCTCTTTGAGCTCACAAACCAAATTGTACAATCAGTTTTCTGATAGCTGTGGAATTTGTAAATGTGCCTCTGAATTTTGCTGGAAACTGGCTTTCCTAGTAGCCCACGAGCCAATTTGAGTGGCGGGGGTGGAGAGTCAACACTGACTCACCTATAACTTCTTGGGGGCTACTACCACTTCCTACCAGAGTTTTGCGTGACCAGGCCATCCAAATCCAGCTGGCAATGCTAATGGGCTTGAGCAATAATCGCAGTGTGAGCGTTATGATTGCCAAGTGAGAGCCCACCCAGCTATGTGTGGCAGGAGCTTCTCCAGCAGGGTTGGATTTCTGCTCAGTGTGAGAGACTTTCACACACACATCCTGTGTCCACACCTAGGTGACTCTGAATGGTCCCTTTCCTTATCTTTCGTTTCTGACCAGCTTCCTCCTGGGCGAGCACTGCTGGCTGACAGAGTCCCTTGGCTTGTTTACATATTGATGCCCTCCATCCGGGTACCTGGAGCAGAGAGGCTGGTTAAAATTAGAAGAGGGAAGAGCATCTCTGTCCTGGTTGTCCCCATGTTCTCTCAGCATGGTCTGGGCTGGCAATGGCAAATCTTTTAGAGCTTTCCCTGACTGCAGCAGCACAAGTGCCATAGTCCCGCCACCATCTGTGTACACCAAGGAGACGGCCTGTGAAGGCCGGGACAGGGAGAGGACCATCCAGGGCGGGATATGCATCTCCACTGTTCTGTTGGAGCTTGGGGGCCTGTCTGTGCCTCTGCAGTCTGTCTGCTCGTGGGACTTGGCATGGGTGGGGACAGTTAGACCCTGGCTTGGAACAATGAGTCTTCTCATGTCTGATTCAGTCTCTATCAGATCTTAGACAAAATTTCCCTGAGACTCACCCAAGTCACAAATCTCAGGACTGAAAAGATAATTTGAAATTTCTGAAAATTATTCTGTACTTTCCTTGAAGGGGAAAAGCAAAATTAAGCAGATGAGTAGCTTAAAATTTGAAAATAACTAAAATGCTCCACCCCACCTGGTTTCGGAAGCCAAAGCTCTTGTCCACAGGAGTAGGGCACTGCAGTGGGGTTGGCTTTGTGCTGTCCTTACAGAGCTATCCACGTGAACCCATCAGAGAGCCTTGGGGAGTCCCTCAGGGTCCCACACCCTCAATCAGAGGGACAGGCTCAGCCCAAGCCTCTGCTTGTGAAGGCGACTTTGTTAGTACACAGCTACCCCGTCCAGTGACACGCTGTGTATGCTGCTGCTGCAGTCCTGAGTCACCACCCAGCCTCGGCAGTCCTGAACTGTTTGCTCTCCAAGGCCTTGCTGACTGCATGTTCAGTGTCCGGGGAGACTCGTCCATGAGCCAGGGTGGGCAGTGGCCTTTTCTATGTGCTTAGATCAACCAAAATGATAGTAGAGGGAAATGACTTCAGAACCCCAGGGGTTCATGCTGCATTCAGTCTCATTTGTTTACATTTTCCTCATTCCTCAGAGGATGGGAGGTGGGACAAGAAAGCACACATCTATTGTGAAAATCAAGGTAGCTATAAAATACCAGCAAGAGAAGGTGGAAATAAGTGTAGGACTTAGACTTCTAATTCTATATTATTTTATACTTGTATTTCCCTGTTTTTTTCCTCTTTGTTGCTATACTGAATTCATTTAGTTCTCTTAGAACTCTTTAGAATTACCATACATTTCAAATATTTTAAACAGTTTGTTGAGAAATATTATAAACACCCGCGTATGCACTATCCATATTTTTCTAACTAATATTGACATAGCAATGCCACATTTGTTTAGGATGTTTTATGGAAAGAAATGCAACATTGGTGATACAGTCCCTCCCCCACCTTTCCTGGCCTCCCTCACCAGACACAACTTCTGTCCTGAGGTGGTTTGCATTCCTCCAATCCATATCTTAAAATTTGTAACACATGTGTACACACATAGCACATGGAGTTGTTTTGTATGTTTTTAAATTCACATGACTGGGATATGATTTTACACATTTTGCAACTTGCTTTTATTTTGCAACACTAGATTTTAGAAATTCATCTATGCTGAAGTAAATGGATTTAGTGTATTCATTGTACCAACTGAGTAGTAGTTAAAACACACTCTCAATTTATCCATTACCAGTGAAGGAACATTTTGATTGCTTTAATTTTAGAATATTGAAAAAAGGCTTCTAACTTCTAGTGTTTTGCAGCACAACAGCATGACCATAACGCATGTGAATTTATTATACATTTCATAAATTTTATAAAGAACTAGAAAAGAGTTCAAAGTTCCAATATAAATGAGAAATGTTTAAGATTATGAAAAATTCTAATTACATTTATTCATTATACACTATACGTTCATTGAATTATCACACTGTATCCCATGAATCTTTACATTTATTATGTGTCAATGACAATTTTTTAAAAGCTACCATGAACGTCTTTGTTAATGTGGGGGTTGCTCCAGGCCATCCCTGAAGAGGAGTGGGAAGATCTTTGGGTACCTGGTAAAGCCCAACTTTACTAGATAACAGGAAATTGCTCTCTGAAGAGCTTCCACACATTTACACTTTAACCAGCAGCAGATTTCTCTGCACCCTTAAGATCAGATCCTCAAAAGAAGAGAAGGGCTGAACAGGAAGCAAATAAAATTGTTAAAGAAGAAATATGTGAGGATCAGCGATGACGGGAGGCCTCCAGAGTCCTCTGCAGAATTCCAGCTACGCCGCAGGCAGCCTACAGCGCCCTTATGTGTGCGCTGGTTGACAAGGAATATGCTTGCCACTTCTCTTTAGATCTAAATGACTTGCTCACCCAGAAGCCCAGGAAGCTGAGCATAGCCGCAAATACATACTGATCCTGCTTGAAGCCAGGTATCACTCAGCTCCTTCCTTGGCTTCCTGGAGTATTTTCCACTGACATCTGTCAACTGGAGGCTTAATAGAAACGCTCCGCATCCAAATGCTGATGAAAAAGTGTCCGCTGCACTTCCCAATGTGCTAAGCTGACCAGAGTCCTGTTGAGAAGATGGCAATTATTCCACTGAGTCAGATGCTGGCGGTTTGGTGAATCTGATGTGATTCACATTTCCTAGGCATCGTGTCATCCTTTCTTCCTTTTGACTCACTGTTTGGGGTAAAGATGGATCTAACTTTTCTCTGCTTCTCTTTCCTGACCAGCTCCAGGAGCTCCTCCAATGGGGATCAGCTCATCAGACCAGGGCCCTTGCCTGCTCCCTTGATTCCTATGCACTGCATGCGCATGTCCTGAAGGCAGCCATTGTTCCCTAGGAAGAGTGTTCAGCCTGTGTCTCCAGCCCAAGGCTCACAGTTGGTGCAGGTGACAATCTAGTGTGTATGAGCCTCATTGCTCCAGCTCCTTCAAGCACAGTGTGTGCAACCCCCCACCAGGGGTCTTTCATTTCATTGCTTTGCAAAGCAAAGAAGGCATTTGAGAATAAGAGAGGGGAGGCAGGGGAAAACTTCTGCTACAGGGGTGTGGTAGGGTCATGGGCCAGCCTCGGGTGACCAAGGGCTGAACTCTGTGTTCTGCGTTGTGTCCTCATCCCTGGATCAGGGTCAGGGTCAGGGTGAAGTTGGAGCAGTAGTTCTGGGAGCCCCAAGCTTAATACGAGTGGCCTCAGCTCCTCCCATGATGCCAGGAAACCGTCCTTGCAGGAGTCAGATCCTCCAGCTTGAGAATCAACATCGAGAGTCCTGCCTGTGACCAGGAGGAATGTGGAGACATTTCACCCGGGAAACAAGAAGTGCTGTTCAGAGAGACAAAATCTTGGGTGTCCACTTCCATGGCCATGAGTCCTGATGTCCTATGTGGCCCCTGGGTCATAACTTTCCAGCCACAGAGAACTTTGCCCAGATCAACAGTGCACAGAAAATAATTTTCACCTGCTGGGAGTCCTTCTTGTGTTCCCAGTTCCAGTGGTCACCCATCCTGTCATCTCATATCACTCATCCTGTCACTCAGACATTGCTCAGGTCTGGGCCTCTCTTTAGAGCAAACGCCTGACCCACTAAGGCCTGGTGCCCTGTGGTGATGACGGTGTCGTGTCCTCTCCAGGACTTTCCTGCCCTGGGTAGCTCTGGCTGGCTGGAGCTGAGTCACCCAATTCATCCAACAAGATGAGAAGAACACAGAAGGGACACTGTCCCACCAGTCCAACAGCAGAGCACCTTGCCATGAGGAATCTTCCATTCTCTCCCAGCCCAATCCAACAGCTGCTGTCTCCTCAGGACAGATTTGGAACTCAGTGTGCCCTGCAGAGGCAGGAGGAGGCTGTGTCTCAGGGAAACCTCCCACTCCCAGGTGAGAAATGCAGTCCCAGCAAAGCTGCGTGGCGTGGGAAGAGCCACCAAGGCCATCTTATACCCTGAAGAGCTTCATAGAGGGAAATGTCTACTGGAAACCTCTGCAGGTCTCGCCAGCCCCTTTGGGGAGCACCAAGAGCATCAGGGGGCTGAAAGCACAGTCTTGCCCTCTGGGAGCTTCCAGAAGGCCTCCCCATCATGTATGCACTGAAGCACTAGAAACACAGGCACAGGTGACACTTTTCACCATGCAGAGAGCCTTCTGCTTCATTTAATGAGTTTCAACACTCAGGTTGTCACTGTCTGCTCTGCATATGGTTCCACTGCACCCAATTCCACCCAGCACAGAGACCCTTCTGCTACTTCACACACCTTGCCCACTGTCCCCTGGGCACAGCCCTGCATGCCACAGCACCGAGGGAGTCCTGCGACCACCATCCCTTCAGTGATGTGTAGTCTGGGGCCAGCTGCCGTGGCCTCTGAAGGGTTAACTGGGGAAGCAGCACAGGATTCCAGAGTCTGCAGTTGATTTCCAAGAGTCCCTCCTCACGGGGCCAATGCCAGCACCACATCTGGCCTGCACCTGAGAAAATCCAAGGTTTCCCTTTCAGTATCATATAAATGCTGCACCTTGATTCATGGCTAAGAAACTCAAGGCAGTGAAATCATGGACAAACATGGCGATATTTCCTTCATGAGGGGACCATCCACGGTGAGCAGCAGGAAGTTACCTCCACCCACTGCACCCCAAAGCCTTGGAGAACCCCACCATCCGGGGTCACGCTGTCCCGCATTCCATTCCGCTCACGCACTCCTTTACAGCATGCTTTCCCTCTCAGCCTTGCTTGTGCCCCTGGTTCCTTCCCCATCTCTTCTAGTCTCACTTTACCCCAAGGAGCAGAGCCATGGATGCTCCTCTCCCCTGGGTGTCACAGTCAGCCAAGCCCTGTCACTCAGTTTGGCTTAAAGTCCAAGCAGGCCCTCTGGCGGGGCCCATGACCACCCTTTCTCTCTCTCTGTTCCCCTGGCCGCGTGCTCCTGAACGCGGTCCTGTGAAGGGTGTTCGGCTGAGTGGATCGTGCATGACCCTTGTCTCTCTCTGCTCCCTTGAATGAAAACCACAACAATTCTAAGGCAAACAGTTCCTGCCAGGCTCTGTGGCCCCACATCTCCACCATGCAGCTGCTTTACAGAATTCCCACAGATCACCACTTTCCCGGGCTCTCACACATCATCAGGCCCTCACCTTCACCTGCCCTTCCCATCCCTGAGGTCCTCTGGTGAGCTTCACCTCTCCCTTGTCCACCGAGCTGTAGGGCACCTCTCCCAAGGAAGCTGTCTCTACCTCTACTCTCTGCCCACTTGGAGCCGGTACATCCTCTGCAGCTCCCCAGGTCTGCATGGCATTCCCATCCTAGCTCCTCATGGTGCATCAGATAGGCCAGTTTGGTTTTAGCCTGTCCCTGGTTTTTTCAGCAGACCCAGAGACAGGTTTCTAATGCCAGCACTTGGCCAGAGAGCCAGTGTTGGGGGTGAGGAGGTCACTAGGGAGCACGTAGGATTGCTCTGCCTGCGGTCCTGGGGACCGATCCTGCTGTCATCCCTGAGAAGGCTGGAGGGAGGGGGAGCTCTGGAGAGCACAGAGCAAGGAACCTGGGGTACTGTCACCCAGCTGTGGTGCCTCCTTTCTTGGGGTGGGTGGCCTGCAGCCTGGAACATTGTTTTCCTCACACTCAGCAAAGCAGCCTTGTTACCCAGAGGATGCTCTCAGGCAGAGAGACCCTGGAACTGCCTTCTGGGGACATCTGGTGTGGACCAGGGACTAGGAATGTGTACCACGGACCTTGCACTCCGTGTCCCTGCAGAGCAGAGCCTGGGCTGCAGTCATCTCTGTGGCCCCAGGGCATAGCATGCAGCAAGCATCAGGGCAGTGTAACTGAGCATGACAGTGACCTCAACCAGTGAGACTCCCTACACATTCAGGGACAGACATAGGACTTAAAGCTGGCTCTTGACTCTCTATCTTCGAAAGCATTTCTCAGAATTTTGAGCCCAGTCATCCTTTTAAGGCGTTTGCATGATCTTCCCCGGAGGCCTGGTGACCGGCAGAGCATTTCCTGTAAGCATATTTCTTAAATCTCCATGAATTACATTCTACTTCATAATGTGTCTGCATTTCTTTTAATAGTTTTAAACATTTAAATTACCAGTTAAATGTTTTTTATTGCATTTTTTGGTGAGCAATTGATGTTCCGGGGTAATTTTCTGCAGCTGTAGGGGACTTCATGTGCCTCTCAGTCTTGCCATCCCTGAGGCTGTCTCAGGGCCTCTTTCCACATGAAAATGACAGGTGACAGGATTCGGGCTCCATGAGCTTGGTCACCTGGGACATCAAAACCCCATCTGTCCCCTGAGAGTCCATGTGGAGGTGGGAAGCTGTTGTGGCGCTGGCCAGCTCTGCTGTTCAGTTCCTCCTTCCACTGATGTAACAGCCCAAGTCCCTAAAGATGAAACTGCTGCCGCAAGAGGGAGAAAGAGGAGGTGGGTGGGTGGGTGGGGCGATAGGGGAGCTATGGGGACCTCAAGGTACCCTGGAGGCACTTCCTTTCAAGGGCTGGACCATGCACACCGGTCGGTCACCAAACTGCAGAGGCCCTTCACATTCATCGCTCAGCGTGCTCTCCCCGCAAGGCAGTAACTGGGACCCAAATTCGCTGGAGGACTTTGTTAGCAGGGAAGCCACTGGTGTTGGTGAATGGCTTCACAAAACAGTAGCAATCTCTCCCAAGTCTCCTTTCTTGTCCTTGCAGAAACCTGGTCATCATTTAAATGCTTCCATACAGGGAGCATCCTGCCGCTCTGCACCCGGTTCCCAGCTTCCTGCTTCAGACTTCTGGCTTCTAGTTCCCAGCTTCCAGTTTCTGGATTCCAGTTCCCAACTTTTGGTTTTTTGGCTTCGAGTTTCCAGCTTCCAGTCAGGCTCCACAGGCTGCTTCTTGCTTTACAGACTTACGTTTCTCCATGGCTCTGATCATGCAACAAGGCCCTACACCATGCACACCACATTCTTTCACTCCATTAAGCCACCAAGGGCCTTACTATTACAAGTACTCCAAAACTGCAGAAAACACCGGTTATATTGATTGTAGGTATAGCTGTGCACATACCATAAAGGACATTTCCATTAGTCCTGTATGATTATTAATGGAGCTGAAGATTCCTTATGGTCTAGTGGTGTTGCACCATCACTATGACTAGAACACACTGAGTCCTGTGTGTAGTGATGCTGGGGTCCAAAACTACCTCACTCCCAGTCACAGAAATGCATAGCACATGCAGCCAATGGGCAGGGCTCAATGCTGGGTAGTGACAGTGAGTGACGAGGCTGCTGGCTCATGTGGTTACTGCTCCATGCTGGTTATCATTATGCCAGGCTTGGGTTTGTACAAGTGCATTGGGTGACATTTGCACAATGATAAAACCATGTAGGGACACACATCTCTAAGCAACTCCCTGTCACTATGTGCATGACCATTCAAGCATTCTTTTCCTTCCTTCTCTCTATAGCCAAGAACAGAACTAAGATAAAAAAAATCCAAGACAACTATCACCTGTCACAAAACTTCTAATCATTCATCTTTAGTTTGAATGCTTAATAACAGCTAAAAAGTAAGTATTAACAGACTGTTAAGTGATTAAACATTCTATGTGGGTGTAATATTTCTGCACATACATTATGTGTGGTATACATGATATTTGAGAAGAGGAACAAGTGGACTGCTGCTGCTCTGCTGTATGTGCCTGGCTCCTTGCTTCTCTGTAGTCCCCAGTGACCATCCTTCCCTCCTCTCTGATGCTGCCACTTACGGTAGATTTTCCTCGGGACCCACTGCCATTCTCTCTGCACCTCTCTGCCATTCTCTCTGATCACCTCTTCCCTCTCCACGCTTTGCTTAGCTCCTGTGTGACAGTGCATTAAAGACAGATGCTGACCCAGGATGGAGTCCCCCAAATGGATCACATGCAAGGATTCTAATGCAAAAAACTCATTGACAGCTGACCCTAGAAAAATTTTCTGAGCATGTTGACAATTGCTACCCCATTCATATATCTGAGTTTCAGTCCACCAAAGAGGCAGACCCCACTGCAGCTCTCTACAGCCTGGGACTCCCAACTCCATCACCTTCAGCCTGCGAGTGCACTGAGACACTCCTCAGACTGAGCTTCTTGCCAGCTGTAGCTTCTTGCCATGTCCTCTGGTGGGTTCCTCCCCTGGTGGGTTCCTCTCATCTCCTGAAGCCCCTCTCTTCTCTCCAGACCCACGGTGAATTTTGCTGGGTGCTGCTGAGTCAGGTGGAATTCACTGTGTTAGGGGAAAGAAGGAGATAGAGTAAGCTGGTAGGGAAAAGTGTGTGAAATTAGTGAACACAGACAAGAGTGTGTACAATCAAGCAGACACTGGTAGTGCATCACTTCTGGTAGAAAAATGGTAGAATTAAGAGTTGCTTTGCCTTCCCACAACACTTGGTATTTATTTATCTAGGTACCAGGAATCAAACTTACAACCTCGTGCTTACCAAGCAAGCTCTTGGACTGCTGAGCTAAATCCCTGGCCAGCCCTTAGTATTTAAAAAGCCAAGAACCCAGTCTTTTACTGAGTAGAATAGACTTCATTAATGCCAGATTTTTGCTGGCCACATCCCTAATTGTGATGGTACTCTATCTCTACATTATCTTAGAAAATCACATTCCAGGAATGGGAAGCCCCTAGGAGGAGGCTGGCCCACCGATCTTCATGCCTTGAAGGAGCATCCGAGCTGGGCAGTGGGTGGTGATGAAGAAAAATCTGTCAGGTTCTGCATGAGGACTCTGTAGGTACAAACTGGAAAAAGACTCAGAAGGAGCTGGATGGGAGTGGATATCAAACTGTGCAAGACTGGTGGGCAGTGCCAGGCACTGGTGAACCCAAACTGGCAGTGAGGTCACAGCACTGAGTACAGTCCAGAGGCAGGGCTGGTGCAGGGCAGTGAGGCACTCTGCCTTCCTTTCACGGCCTGGAACAGAGGCCATGCCCCTGAGCAGGCACTTTCATAATTACCCAAAGTAGGGCCATGCACTCCAGGCACACACAGGCAGTTGGGTTGAGGTCTGTGGTTCACTGGTGAGAATGGTGTCTCAGCCCCAACAGCCAAAGGCACTATGCCTTAGCCAAGCAGCTTCTTATTCTCCAAGGCTGCGCTGCGCCCTGATTGGCTTGCAACCTTCTCCCCAGGCTGCTCAATGGATCTGCTCCACTCCATGCACTGCACAAGCTCAGGCACTGCTTGCAGAGGGCCTGCAGCCTGGCCTCTCTCCAGGTCCCTGCTGAGGTGACATTTTTGCAGGTGCTGGATGCTATGGAGGTGACGACCACTGCAGAGAAATGAGCCCAGTTAGTTTTGTTTCCTTTATATGACTCTAAAATTAGCAACTCTCTGCTTGTAGGTTGTATTCAAAGCTGGTCCCTGAGTTCATGAGCACACATATCCTTTTAATGTGTGTTCATTCAGAATCCCCTAACACAACAACAGAAAGGGTATTTTGACATGTGTTATTTTCAGATTCTTCATATCTGGAAGATAAAGTAAAACATGCTCAAAAACAAATGAAAATTATGAAACCGCAGCATTCCTTCCAGTGTTGGGTCCCTTGGCAAATAGACGCTGCACACAGGCTGTACCCACTGAACCTGTCAGGTGAAGACTTCTGGAAAAAGCATTTACTCAGCGAAACCCCAGACATTCTTCCTTGTCTTGTCCTCCACTGACCTTCATGCACCCTAAAAATGTCTTGAGGGGCTTAAACTTGGAGCTTCATGAGGCTTTCACAAAACAAGAAGCAGACTCTGGCCCAGGACACACTACCATCCCAGAGGTAACTTTGAAGTTCTCATCACATGAATCTCAGCTCCTTCTCAGCTCCATGACCCTGGTACTTTCCAGGGCTGTGTGAACAGATTAAGTGACAGCCCAAATGTCAAGTGTGCATGGAACTGGATGAGGGTATGTTTTTCCTCTCCTCTTCCTGCCTTCCTGGTTACTCATGTCCCTTATATGGAGAATGTGTGTGCTGTGGCTTTCAACTCTATTGCAAGTTACTGAGGAGAAGAGCACTGAGTACAGAGAGCTTATCTGAGAGCAGAGCTCTAGAATCCACCAGAGGGTTGGGAGACTGAGAACCTCACAGTGTTGCCAAGCAAGCTGTCTCAGAGTCATCCAGCCTTAGGACTTAGATCAGGGCTTTTGAACACAACCCTCCCAAGTCATTGATCATGTCTTCCCTGAGGCTTCCCACCTACTCTGTTCTCAGAGGGACTCATGGTTTAAGGTTCCAGAGAGACACGCAAAGAAGGACATACAGCTTAGATGGCCAGGTGAGGAGGAAGCAAAATGGGTAATATTATGGTTTTTATCTAGGTGTCCCCCCTCATGTGCTCATCAGTGGTGCTTTGAGGAGATGACTGGGTCATGAATGTGTGATGCTGTTGGGTTTATAGATGTGTATGATGTTGGGAGGTGGAGCTTGGTGGATAAAAGTGGGATGCTATGTGCCTAGCCTGGTGGGGTATATATACCCCTCCTCCTTCCTTGATCCTTCCTTGCTTCCTGCCTGTCATGCCATGGACTGTTTCTCTGCAGTGCCTCTCTGCCATGCTGCCCTGCCTTGGAGCCAGTTGACTATGGACTGATATCTTTACAAATTGTAAGGCAAAATAAACCTTTTCTATTTTAAATTGTGGTTGTCAGATATTGGGTGCCAGTACTGAGAAAGTAAGACAGTGAGCTTGACATCATTTTCTTTATGTGTTTTTGACTGAAAAAAAAAAAAAAAAAAACCAGACTGACTGGCTCCAAAACAAAGGTTTGGGCATTAAACCTTGATGCGATGCACACTGCTTTTTTGGCCAAAGTAGGGGGAAATCTCAATTCAGCATCAAAAATTGTATTTAATTTTAGCTGGAGGCAGTCTTTAAAAGCCCCACTAGCCTGACTACTTATAGAAAAAAAGTATGAAATGGGTACACATGTGTAGTAAGATGTGTTTGTGTGTAGTCGTGCAATGAACAGTTACAAAACTCCTTGTGGAAGTCAGCCTAGAACCCAAACCACCTGCACCAGGTTATCACAAGAACCAGGCTGAACACAGCTGGACAGGGGTCAGAGCAAAAGTGGTGGGTCCTGGTGCAGGGAGGGAACATTGCTAAGCCTGAAGCTCTGGTAGGTGTGTGCCAGGTACCTGGATGGAGGGTGGAAAGAGTGGGTGGGATGAGGGGACAAGGAAGAAAAAGGGTACAAGAGACCACGAGGTTGGAGCAAGTGTGAGACAGCCAGAAGAGCCGGAATCTCACCATGAAACCTTGGTCAGGCCACTTACACAATTGCCTGGCACCCTCTGCATCGAGACAGGAAAACAGAACTGTATTTGGAACAGCACTGCCCAACAGAGACCAGGGATGGGGGGTCTAAGCCACACCGCTCAGCACAGCAACTGCCAGCCACCTCTGTCCCTTGAGTGCATGAAACATGTCCACGGAGACCCTTAATTTTAAGCTTTGTTTCATTTCAGTTAATTTAAATTTAAATAGCCGCAGGTGCCTCGTGTCCACCATATTGGAGAGTGGTGCTGGAAAATGCGGTTTCAGGGGGTAAGTGCAATTCGTGGTTTGGCTTGGTCTCCCAGCCCCATGGTGAGGTCTTGGATGTGTGAGCCAGTGCTCTATACCCAGGGCTAATTTAAAGTTGCCTCTCCAGCAGCAGAGTGTTTGGTTCCACTGTGGCTGGCTGCCAGGTGTCCCCACGGGAAGTCACAAGGCTCCTGGCCCTCTGCCAGCACCATGATGGACTCAAGCGGCTGAGAACAGCTTGCAAACGGCAACCACCAATGGGTAGAAAACATCTCAGTTTTAATCTAAACTGGGTGCAGGGAACAGTCACCAAGGCTGCAAGAGCAGGGCTCTGCAGACGACCCAGAGGACAAGAAGAAACGTTCCCTTGTTCAAAGAATAACAATCAGTGGCTGAAAGCTATTAAGTTCACTCTTCTAGTTCAAAGAGATTTGCAATGGCAATTTGTCAGGCAACTGTTGTCACTTTAGATGCCCCAGTGGCTCTCTTTGAAGCCCTTGATTGACTACAGGAGATTCTTCTAAGGGCAGGATTTCCACAGTTGAACACATTTATGTCACAGTAATTACGACTCTTTCCAGATTTAATCAACAAAAAGCAAAAGAGAGCAAGTTGGCAAAAAATCTGTGGGCTGTCTCCAAAGTCCAGGCCGTGGCCGGGATGGCTGTGGCACAGGCTCTGAGGTCTGTCACATCACTCATGTGATTATTGGGTGCTAGAAGAAGGTCCTCAGAGCCTCGGGACCTGTCCCTCAGTTCTACTGTTCTGTCCAATAAGGAAAGAGGGTTCAAGTTGGAACCACTTCTAGGGGAAAAACTTGTCAGTGGAGAAATAGACTCCCCAACCAACCAACTCTGTACTGCCTTTACCCATCAGGGGCAGACCTGGGAGGAAATGTATGCAGGTCAGTTCTAAAGTTCAAGGCCCGCATACTCCTAGAATGATGGATCGTTGGTCTACATGGAGACGGGCACAGAAAAGCATCGCCAGTGAGCCATCTATGACAGCTGTGGTATCCAATGTCACACTGTTGTGGAGTCCAGAGGGCCTTGCGTCCTCTGAAACCTGTTCCTGAAGGACAAGCACCTGCAAATTAGTTTCTGTGATGAGGGTAGGCGGGCATGAGAAGCTCTGTCCCATGACTAGGGAGAAGGCTTCAGGGTGCTGCAAAGCCAGAGTGTGTTTCAATATAGAGCAGCGCTGTGGTTGGTCCCAGAGGTTGATCAGGGCCCTGCCCTTGGAACTCCAAGTGCCCCATAGCCAGCAGCAGCAAGCAAAGCAGATGGGAAGGACAGGAGCAGAGGCCCTAGGGAGAACACCAGTGAGGTAGCCTCTTCCCAGCAGCTGTACACCAGATGTCCCTGCTGTGTATCCTCAGGGACACATCCATAGCTGATAGCTAAAGAAAAGCCATCCTGGGGGAAAAAAGTGATAACTGCTGTGATAGGTGGGGATGGGCCAGGGGTGAGGCCAGGGAGAGAGAGCGATTCCCAGGGTGAGGACCACCAGATGGAGAGAGGTGGTGCTCAGCTGGATAGGGGAACCCCATCCATGCTGCTGTGTCACAGGTGTCACTCCTGGGTACAGGAAGTCAGAGTTCAGACACACACCGAAGGAATCAAAGGTCAAGCTGACTGGGTCTCTGGCCCTTCAGCCTAGATGAGTACCTGTGTCCTAGTGGTGTGACAGGTTGCCTGGGACCATTTGACTGAAGTCATCCCCTCTGCTCCCCATTCTTTCCCATGAGACTCAAAAAGCCTCGTCTCCTGGAACCTACCCAGAGGCATCTATTTGCGTGTGAGATTCCGCCTAAAGGAGGCCTGAGCAGCAGGGTTCGCTGAGCCAAGGCGGTTCAGGAGCAGAGGAGAAAGAGTGTGCTTGGGTGAATCCTTGGCCTGAACTAGTTCTGCAAAGCTATGTCTTCCCAGAGAAAGATGCAGCAGGAAACCATTTGTTCTGCAGTTTCTGCCTCTACTGCTTGGCTAGGAAGCCATGGAGCCTGGGGTGAGGCCAAAGCCAGAGCCCACAGGAGGAAAATCTGGAGCTGGAGGGCTTCAGGCTCACCCACCTCCGCGAGATCCGCACTCATTCCAGGTCTGAAAATTCGCATATCACTCAAGGGAGGCACAGGGAACCTTCACCCTGCTCAGAAGGAAATGTCCTTAAAGGGTCATCTCTTTACACTAGGGTGACAGATGCTGCATACAGCGCCTACCTGCATCTGTCAGCCACAGCTCTGGCATCACCAGCATTGTGCCAGCCCCCAGCACCACTGCCACCCCCACGATGACAACTGAAAACTGCACTCATGAAACAACTCTTTAATTTCTGAGTTTGACCACTCCAAGTGTCTTATGGGAGAGGAATCAGTGTCTTTTTCACCTTGCATAATAGGCTCCAGGTTTACCTTGCATCATGTGTCAAAATTTCCTTTCTTTCTAAGGCCATGTGAGATTCCATCATGTGTGTTCCCCTATTTTGTTTAGCCATTTGCATATCCATGAGTTCTTGGGTTGCTTCACCTGTTGCTATGAATTATGTTGCTGTGAATATGCATGTTCAGATATTTTTTGAAGCCCCACCATCAGTGCTTTTGAGGGTACCCCAGAAAAGGCATTGCCAGATGGTACGTCAGTTCTATTTTCAATGTTTTGATGAATCTTCACAGAACTGCGGCATCCCACCTGCCTGCCCCCAGCACACAGGTTCCGGTGTCTCTGGGCAATGCTTACTGGTTCTGTTTCTTTCTCTTGTTTCTTCTGAGCTGTGGTTGTCATCACCGATTCAAGGTGGTGAGAAGGAGACACCTGCAGTCACACGGAGCACTGGGCGCTACTGACTAACACATTCCTTCCTCCTCTCAATCATGCATTTACCTTGGACTCACATCCGCTGATCAGTCCCAGTGAATGGCCTTTCATTGAGGTAGTAACGGAGATAATGCCAAGACTATACACTCACACATGTGCCAGAAGAGGGCAGCAAGTGAAAAGTGAATAAATAAGACAATACTGGGTGGAGGTCAGCAGAGCATCATAGAGTAGGCCAAGGGGGTCATAGAGGGGGGCGGGGGGCCTCCCTGGGGAGATGGGGCTGGCAGTGTAGGCAGGGGTGGCAGGGGCAGAGCCCTTGGGGGAGATCTCAGGCCTTCTGACCCATGCTTGTGTAATGACCTTCACAGGGATTTTGTTCAGGGGACCTGAGGTGGTAGGATTGTGGATCCCAAACAATGAAGGGTCCTGTAACCACACCTATGTGCACATGCACGTGTGCATCTTGTGTCCATGTCTCTCCTGTGGCAGAACTTTCATGGCATGTCATTGTGGACAAGCTGGAGGGGGGGCATCTCCTCCAGGCCTGATCCCGGAAGAGCCCCAGCTCGTCCATGCTCCAGCTGTCCAGATATGGGTGCAGCACTCATTTTCCTCTGCCTCAGTTTCCTCACTGGTGCATGTGGCTAATATTGGTGTCACTTGCTTGCACAGGGCAGCCATGAAGATGAAACCAGTGACCATAGGTGCAGGGCTCAGGGCAGGGCCCAGCACAGGGAGCACCACAGGTCTTCGCTAGTTCATGCTGTGCTTCCCACTGTGCAGCCAGGCCACTGGCTGAGACGTATGCAAGCCAGGAGGATGAAATAGCCTTTGAGGAGAGTTCATTTTCACCTGGCTGGAATCCCCAGCCTCATCCCAGGGAGCCTTCCAAATCTAAGGCCACCAGCTGGTGCTTACTGCAGCCTGGGGAGGCTTTGTGATTCTTGGATGGGTTCTTGCTGTGTTGAAAGGAAGCCTGCATCTGCCGCTGATTCTTTCTAGTTCAGGCCCATCTCTGGTGGCTGCCTGGCCAGGTCTGGTCCTGCAGCATTGTGTCAGGACTTCCTAGTGACTGGCAGGGACCCCAGACTGCCTCTGATTCATGTTACAGCCCCGTGGACCTCGTCCATGCTTCCTGAAACCAGTGTTGGGTGCATCCTATTTCTAGCTTGACTGCCTCTGATTGCATCCCATTGATATGTTCCCCTCCCAAAGCAGAATGCCTGAGACCAGGGTCCTGCTGCAAACACCACTGGCCAGGGCAGAAAAGAATGATTATCCTTAGGACCTAGAATCATCTGAAGGCAGCCCAAAGTGGCTGTCTCACTGTGATCGCCATGCCAGAGGTCCCTGTGATGACCCTAGGGTGCCATCAAGAGGTCTTTAGAAATCAGAGGCCTCTTCTTCACCTTTTTCATGTTTGAGTTCCAAAGAGATAGAAATGCATTTACTGCTGCCAACTGTCCAAAGCAGTTTTTGGAGCCTTAATTTTGTTAGATTGCCTCGTTAAGAACCTGTTGCTTGTTTAGATGACCTGAAAGATGCACCATTGAAATTATCACCTAAGCTACCGATGGAACCTAGGAAACCACAAAGGCAGAGCTGGGGCTGGCCTCTCCCTGTGCAGAATACCTGGGGCCCAGTCTTCCAGCTGGCCCCTGGACCTCACAACTACAATAGGATTCCCCTGGGGTTCGTGTGATTTGCTAAGTGCATCCTGAGATGGCCCCCCACAAGTCTAACTGTAGCAGAAGGCCACAGGGCTCCGTGGCTAAGGCAAGTAAAAGCCTCCTTCTTTGTTGCTGGATGAACAGGTATCGGCAGGCTGTCGCTAAAGCACCAATGCCAGCATCTTGCCACGGGGCAGTGCCCTAAGGCTTTACCACAGCATGGAATCTCCAACTTAGCCAGCTGCAGAGTTGCTGGGGGGCTCTGAAGTACAAAGTCTGGGGTCCCAGGCCCAGTCAGGAGGTCAGTGTAGGCTTGAGATCCCTCGATTCTGAAGAGATCCCCGAAGATGCTGAGGGGCTGGCAGTACCTCACTTGCAGACCCAAGGGCTCTTTTCCTGCTATTCGTGAATAGAAAGGGCAAGGATGGGGGTCAGGGGAGTCCACTCTGCTCCCACCTCTGAGCTCCTCAAGGCCATCTCTCCAGCAGAGGCCTGAGTTAATGTTATTGTCACGTTCCACGGCAAAGTCCTTTGTTATCTATTTCTTATTAGGATTGTGATGTTTTCTTTTTTACCTCAGGCCTCGTACAACACAGCCTGTTGATTCATTTAGGTTCTGGCAAGAAGATCAGGGTCTCCTCTGATCTTCAGCCAAAAATTTCCCCACAACATCATACCCACTACATGGTTTAATCCAGTATTCCTTTAAAAAGCAGCAGTGGGTTCTGGTGTGAAATTGCTATTTCTCAGTGAACTCATGCTAGCGTCCTGTGATCACAGGTCCCCTTGACAAGGGGAAGCAGCATGTGTAATGTGTTCCAGCGTCTCCCGAAGCGAGCATGCTTGGTGTCTGTGGCTGGGGCCCGTGCCTGGGCCTGAGTTTTACTCCTGTGGCACCCTCAGGTCCCTGAATGCCTAGCACACGTGTGCCACTGTCTTCTCCTTGTTCAGGACTCACAGGTCAACCCCACCTGGACGCCACTACTGTCCTCCTCCTGGTCTAGGCCCCACAGCAGGACACACCTTGTGCTCCCAACTTCTCGGGGTGGACCTGGTCTCGTGTATGAGCAGCGGCAGAGGGCAGGAAGTCTCCAGCCACCTGCCCCTGGGTTAGGAAGGAGAGGGAAGCCAGTGGGAAAGGCGGAAGTGCTGCCTACAAAGTCAGCTCCAGACTGGCAGAGGTGTCTCAGGAAACACCCCAGATGTCCAGGCCAACATGGGCCCCAGGAGATAGACACAGCTTTGTGGAGGCCTGTCCTTCTCACCGATGACTTGAGTCATAACCGTGTTCCTGCTAAACACAACTGGCTGTGCTCTTCCTGGGGTCCTCACTCCAGAACCAGGAGCAAAGAGGAGTCCTGGGGCCCTGGAGGGGTTTTCCTGCATGTCTCCACTGAAATTACAAAGCCTCCCTTGCTGAGTGGTGGACTCTCCTCTCCTTGGCACGTGAGACCCCTCCGTCAGGCTGCTCATCTTGCATGCTATCTGTCACGCAGGTACAGAGATGTTTGTCCACTTGGTTCCCCGCTGTACCCAGGACACATGAGGCCCAGGGAATATAGAATTAGGGGAGGAATGAAAGAAGGAAGGAAGGAGCAGATTAATAAATGAATGAGTAGGGGAAGGAATGAATCTGCAGGGCAGGGGAGAATGGAGAACAGTGCACCGCCACCATGGCAGGGTCTCAGGTACATCTGTGTAACTTGGGCACTTGAGCTGGACCTGTGGACCCCACCCAAAGGCCCTGGGACCCTGAGGGAGCTGCAGGAGCTACAAAGGGGCTCCCAGGCCGCAGAGCCTACTGGATCCTGAGTTGTGCACAGGAGCAGGCTGCATGGGTGAGCTGGCTCTCAGACAGGCAGAGGCTACTCTGTCCCTCCCTCATCCCACCTCCCCATCTGGAGGCACCCTGGGATGCGGGGTGGGGGCTTCTCTGCAAAGTGCTGTCAGTTCCATAGGGCCAGGCAGTAAGAAAGGGGGTCACAGGGGCACAGCGGCTCTGTGACCAGCTTTCACCACTGTTGTCCTCCAGAGGCTGCCCCCAGTTAGGCCCCTGGAATGTGGCTTTGTTTTAAAGATGGAGAAACAAAGGCTTGGCACAACTTCTGTGCTGTTTTCTTCAGAGACCTCAAGTGGCAAGTTGGGTCTGGGGTGCAGGCCAGGTGGGCCTAATGTGGTCCATGCTGCATAGCTTCAAGACTCAAATCTGCACCTGTGTTCCCGACGGCGGTGACCTTGGCAGGCACTGTGTCCATGGAGCTTCATGATGGCCTGACTCTGAAAGGTCAGCCTGGAGCCATGTGGTGTCCACTGAGGTCTGAGGTTGAGAACTTCGGGCATCAACCTCCTGGCCTACTTTTCCATAGGGATGAGGCCTCCCTGTCATCCTCCTGTGGCCAGTGGGAGCATCATACAGACTTGCCCCTCCTACATGTCAGTGACCCTAGCAGGCACACACCTGTGTACACAGCCACCTGCTCTCACCAGACAGATATTTATTTGCTGCCACATGAATGAGGGGAATCTGTGCTCAGCCCTGAAGCTCTGGCCACCGCTCATCCTTCCTCCTCCCCTGCGGCTCTGGCCCTGAAACGGCCACAGTTGGTTGGCACCGGCAGAGCTCTGGGAAGATGCATTTTCCACGTGTACGTGGACCTTGCAAGGTGCTCCAGCTGCCAGGGAAATCTGAGTTTAGTGGCAGTCTAGACGGTCACATCCATCACCCACGACTTGGGAAGCCTGGGTGGGGCGGAAGGCTGCACCTTTGTCTAAAAGTCTTATTAGCCTGCTCTCGATAAGTAAGAACTCCATGACTCCTGGGGAAGGGTGGCAGCACACCGACCTCCTGGTCACTGGCTGGAACAGTAGGTCCCACCATGGGGACACCACCTGCTAGTGGCCGGCTCCTGGGACCCTGCCTGAGCTCTTGAGGTGCCCATGCCCTTTCCAGAATGCTCACCTGAAGGGGTTGAAAGCTCTTTTTGTGACTGAGACAGAGGAGACCAGGGACCACAGCTTTGCTTCTTTGAGGCTGGAGCAGTTTGGAGGGTTCTGGGGAAGCCAGCCTGAGACTCAGGGCTGAAAACCAGCCTGGGCAGACATGAAAGTTTCTTTCACGTACTTTAAATTCTTATGTTGTCCATATCGTGTCCTTTTAATTAAATATTAAAGAGATGCAGAATACATTTTAGAGAAGTGTGAGAAACATAAAATAGAATACATACAGGGTGTAATGAGTTATACCTCAAACACCTTTGATCCATCACCCAGATGGGAAAACAAAGGACCACGCCACTAACTGAGGGCAGTTTTCTGTTTGTGTCTGGTGCTCACAGTTCTGGTGCCAAACCCAGGGTCTTGAGGCCTCCTCTGGGCATCTGGCCTAGCCTCAAACCCCTGCTGGACAGTGCTGCCTGGAGCTCACCCGAAGCAGAATCCGGCTCAGAAGTCCAGTGCAGTGTGCTCAGAGCTGCGTGTCCTCCATGGTCACCTGCCTTACTCCTGGAGTGACCCTGATGGACTCTGGTCAGTTTTCCCTCTGCTTAGATACGACACCATTCCCTGTATCTGTATGGGCTTCTTCTGGGTATGTGTGTGTGTGCACGCATGCATGTACAAGCCCATGATCACACGCAAAGCTGCTACAAACTATGAACACTCTTTGCATTAATATAAACATGAACATTTTACTATGAAATGCATGCAGAAAGCAGAATGCCAGAGCCTGGGATATTCATATTTCCACCACTCTTGGTCGATGGTGAGCTGATTTCAGGGAGGAAATGGAGCGATGGGATCTCCGGCTACTGGGATCATCCTCGCCACCACATGCCCTGCCGACCCCTGACGCTGACAAGGGTCTGGGTTTTAGTTCTGAGTGTCAGACGACATTCCATCTGGTTTATGATTTTTGGATTCCTTATTTCTGCCTCAGTGCAACATCTTCCATACCGTATTAGCCACCCAGTTTTCTTTCTGTAGATGTCCCCTTTGAGTGTTTTGCCAGTTCACCTGTTCTGCTCACCTGCCTTCAGCACCCTGCCCCCCAGCCCTCGTCCTTCCAGGCAGTGGTCCTCCAGGCAGTGGTCCTCCAGGCAGTGGTCCCACTCTTTTTGCTCCATACTGTGTTCACATTCACTCCTGACTGCAGTCCATGGAGTCTATCGCCCTCTCCTCACAGGGTGTGCACTCCATTGTCAAGGCAATGGTCTCTTAGTGGCCTCTTGGCACCCAGGCTTTGAATTTCTGTTTTTCAGCCTGTTCTCACCTCCTGGCCTTTCTTACTGTGGGGCAGCCGAGGCTTCAGCTCTGCTGTCTTCTGTGTAGCCAAGGCCGTGTCTAACTGTGCCCAACTCACACCTTGGACAGCCCAAGCAGCAGTGTGGCACTGAGGGTGGGTATGGGGTGCCCAGGGTACCCTGCACTGCTCCCATCTATGGCCCACAAAGGAGCCTGGGGGAAGGTCCTGCCCATGCCTCTGCCTTCCCAGCTGCGGTTAGGATGCAGGGTCCCTTCCTGGTCTCCAAAGCAGCTCCTGGCCTCCCCATGATCCGCCCCAGAGCCCAGGACTGTTGAGAATGGGACATATGTGGGGACATGTGCCTGTCCCTGACAACAGTGTGCATGTGGCTCACATATCCTGAGCCTCCTATTGCAGTGTGGACCTCACACCTCTCATCAGAGAAAGACTTTCCTCCGCCTCAGTGCTCCCATGGTGCAGAGCTCTCAGTGGGGTCTGGGTGTCCAGCAGCTGGTCATCTGCGTGAATGCTCGGGTTTGCACACACATATGTCACAATCTATCAACGATGGGATAAGAGAATTTTGTCCTCCATGAAATAAAAAACCATTGCTATCACTGTTCTTAAGTGTCCCTCCTCTGATTTAAGGACTGCCTAGAGTCCTGGCCACAGGGCCTTGGCATGGCCAGTGCTTTGTGGCTTCTGTCCCCTGCCTGGTGCCAGGTGGCACTGGGAACTGCTCAAGTGACTCCAAAGCAACAGATCAGCAGCTGAGGCTGCACAGCCAGGGCACCAGGGTTTCTGGTGTGGAAAAGCCTCACATAGCACGAAAGCCAGCCTGTGGCTCACAGGGCAGGCAAGGCCCAGGGCTGCCCCTCAATTTTCAACTCCTCGAGTTACTAAAAGGAGGAGAACACAGAGGACCGAAGAGTGGCTGCCTCTGAATCCGATGTGAAAGGACATTGCTCACCATCTCACCTGCAGCTGGGCCACAGGTTCTGCCCTGGGGCCAGGACGCTCATGGGGAGAGCGGGCAGGCAGGGAAGTCGTGAGATGTCCACGCGATCAGGGAACAGAGTGTGGAGCTGATCCCAGATCTGAGGTGCTCTCTCTCTGTGCCCAGCACCTCGCACAAGGACACATACACAGACACACACCACACACTGACACACACACATAGATGCACACACAACCTCCTGTGAATGGAATTTGGGAGATGGGCTCCTTGCTTTGCATATTTCTTTTTCTCTAAAAAATGGTAGATGCAAGACAGCTGTGAGACACTTAAAACATTCCTAAGATTTAAAGGTTGAAAGCCTAGCAATTCTGCTGAGTTCCTAATATTCTTCCCTCTATTTACTCACACACCTAAATCAAGTTTCCTAAATTTGAAGCCAGAAAACAAGAATGGAAACATGGAAAGGAATCCAATCCCTGGGAGACTGAGACAGGAGCATCACAAGTTCAAGTCCAGCCTGGGCAGTTTGGCAATTAATGATACCATGACTCCAGATAAATTATTAATGTGTGTGCGGCTTGTGGGCAGGAGCTGGGGCTGCAGCTAGGTGCTAAGGCCCTCGACTCAGTCCCCACTAATGAAGAAAATCGGTCCCCACTCAGAACATGCACACCAGAGTCCTGCCGGCCACTTTCTGCCAAGGAAAGGAGCAGGGCTTCTGGTCTCCGAGTGAACCGGCTTGGAAGCAAGGCCGGGTCCTGGCGCCACCTGCTGGTCCTAGCGCGCATTTCAGCGTCCTGCAAAAAAGCGAGGCCCTTGATCGCTTTCTTAGGTAAAAGTGTTTCATTCTGTTAAACCCACGTGACTCCCATACCTTAGTAACGTCTGCTGGTTATCCTTCACATCATATGGAAAGGAACCTATTTATCTGAAGTCTTCAAAGCCGGTCTCCTGTAAGAGACCTGAGGCGATGCGGTAGGCTGCTCAGTTTCCCTCCTTCCTGGGAACTGAGCGCAGGCCAAGGGGAACTCAGCCCTGTCCTGACCGCTGCAGCCCATTGCTCCCACGCGTTGGAAAACCGCCTCAGTGTCAACCAGCATGACCCTTGTGTGTTTCACACGCCTCACAGTGCCTTCCCTTCCGTGGCTTTCCAGCCAAACTAGGGGACACTGGAGAACCCCGGGCTGAGGCACAGCTGCAGAATTGCCAGCTGTCCTCCAGACCTGAGGTTGGGCACCAGGACAGCTGAGGACCCCAGGGCACCCAGGGTGAGGAGCACAGGCTGGCCAGCGGCTGGGGTATGGGGATGCTGTGAAGGCCAGGGTGACAGACAGGCTCAGTGTGTTGAGTTTGAGCTGGTAACTCTGATTATGGACTGAAATGGATCAAATGTCCTCAGTCACAGGAAACACAGCTATGGTGCCTGTGAGGTTAAGCGTTGGGGGACAGTAAGACCCCCGAGATATAAGAAAGAAAGACCCTCTGGGACTCTAGGGACCCCCAGCTGCCCACCTGTGCAAGGGGCAGTGCACCTGGGTTCCACAGGACACACACAAGCTGAGGAACGGGATGTGGGCTGTGTCGCTGGAGCGGGAAGGCTGCTCATGGGTGTCTGAGATCCAAGTCACACGCACGGAGCTTGGATCCAAGTCACATGCACAGAGCTTGGGCAGCGTTTGTGTCTCGAGCTCCTTTCCCACCTCGGATTTCAAAACTTCAGGGCTCTGGGGGGTGGGTGCCATGGGTGACCCTGATGGGGCTCTGGACAGGCAGCCTGGAAGTGCACAGACATTCACATGAGCCCACACCCAGGCACATGCAGGCTGGGAGGAGGCCAGGCAGCTGCCAGGGCTCGGAAGTGGCCTGTGAGATATTGGACTCCATAAATATTAAACAACCTAATCCTAACAGGCTTCATGTGGTTTTCAGGGAAGATGTTCTCATCCTTAGAAAATACACATCACAGTGTCCAGGAATGCAGAAGACTTGAGAGGAAAGTGTGAGCCTATGTGAATGACATGTGTGTGCATGTGTGCATGTGTGCATGGCATGTGTGTATACATACATGTGTGCATGTATATGTGCGTGTATGTGTTTGTAGGTGTATGGAGAGGTGGATAAGTGCATGGATGTATGGAGAGAAATGTAAACTGAGCGAAACAGGAAATGTTAGTGAATTTGAATGAGGGCGTGTGTGTGTTCTTTGTACCACTTTTGGAAAGTCTTGTAAATTTAAAATTATACCAAAATAAAAACTGAGGCAGGACTTGGGGCCAGGCAGTGGGGTGACTCATAGTTACACAGCTGAGACTGGGATCACCCCCCCAGCTTGGATCTCACTGCCTTGGTGCCCTGCGTTCCAGCCGCAATGTTCCCTAGGTGACAGGGTAGGCAGGAGCCTAATCTCTGCCTCAGTTTCCCCATCCCTTCCCTCACCAGTCTAAGGTACTCAGGTCTGTCCCAGAAAGCACTGTTGCCTTTCTCCTGAGACCTGATTCCCTCCTGCCATCCACACTGACCCAAGCAACTGCAGCCACAAGCTCCTTCAGATAAGAAATCAGAAACAACCACCTTGTCCCATATCTACTCTGTGGCTTGGGGTGGACCACACAATCTTGGGGAATTCTCACTTGGATCTGGGCTCAGACAGACACAAGGATTCAGAGACATAACTTTCAGAGTGAAGAATCATACCAGCAGAGACTCAGTTCCACCCATTTCTACCTGTATCATTCATGCCCAGGACCTGCTCTGCACACAGCCAGCAATATCCTTCCAAAACTCTAGTCCTAATCCTGACCTCTAACCCCTAACCCTTGACCCTAAGCCTAACCCTAACCTGCCTTGAGTCAGGTGGGGGAGCACCAGGGCCACAGCATGGTGCAGGCGGAGGCATCTCACCAAAGCCATGGTGACACAATCTAATCACGCGTGGTGCCTTCTGCCCTTGTCACCTTACTTGGTTAGTGCTTTGGGTCACAAGTTCCCCATTAAACTACAATTCCCCAAAAGTCCTCCTCTCAGGGTTTAATCACCCAATGACTTTGTGGAGAGTGAGCCTCCAACCAGCATGGGCTGCGTGAAGATAGGAGACAACAGAAGAAAGGTAGACCGAGACCCAGACACAGGAGGCTGGACTTGAAACCGACTCCCTCGACTCTCACACTTATTCATCATCTCACGTCTTAGGCTCAGAACGGAGATGCTCCTGAGTGAATAGGCACATTCTCAGGGGTGTGCTTTTGTCCAGACTCATCCTTAGGACCTGTACTTTTTGTGCAGGATGTTACCTCAAAAAAAAAAAAAAAAAAAAAAGGAGGGAGGAAAGGAAGTGGGAAGAATGATTTGGTACTGAAAATTATTATTTCTTTCCATACTGGAAATTGAACCCCAGGCTTTTGCTCTGAGCTACATCCCCAGGCCCTCCCTCGCTCCCTCCCTTCCTTCCTTCCTTCCTGCCTTTCTTTCTTTCTTTCTTTCTTTCTTTCTTTCTTTCTTTCTTTCTTTCTTTCTTTTTCTTTCTTTCTTTCTTTCCTTCCTTTCTTCCTTCCTTCCTTCCTTCCTTCCTTCCTTCCTTCCTTCCTTCCTTCCTTTCTTCTTATTTTGAGGCAGGGAGTTGAAAGAAGGAAGAATCAGATTCCTGGCAGGACCTGACTGTCCTTTGCCACCAAGGATGGAGCAGTAGTTACAAGCCCCATCTGGCTAAGCTTCAAGACAAGAGCGGATGGCAGGTGAGAGCAGAGCCTAAGGAGCCCATCATAAAATCACTGGAAATAGCCACTGTCAGGCACACTAGAAAGGTTTGCACCCTTGGCTCTGCCCAAAAGATCTGGGTTTGCACGTTGGTCCAGCCACCCACGAACCATCCAATGGACAAACAGATGGCCTGTCCCTTGGGTGAACGGATCACCTCTGGTCTGCAGTGTCCTCCTCTGGAAATGGAAACAGCCAGGCTCCCTCCTCCTGGTCTCCCAAGTTCTTCAGTTACTTCTGTGATGCACATGTGGAACTAGGCCCAACTCAAACCTGGCAGCTGTTTTTGCATAGTGATGAGAGCTCCAAAGTACGAAGGTGACTGCAAAGTCCCAGCTGTGCCATACTGAGCCATCCCAATGAACTCACAGTCAGATGCCTTAGGGAGGGTGCTGCCCCATGTGATCAGCCGGCCCTGGCAGAGGAACAGAGTACACACAGGCTCTGCAACCAGAGCCCCTACCCTGGCCACCCCTCTGTCACCACATGTCTTTCCACATGAGACTGAGAGTGTCATCATTGTTGCTTTGCACATCACAGGCACATGCTGAGACTTCACCATTTGGACATCAGAGGCTCGGTGGCCAATAGCCCCAGAGCCATCCGAGGGGCTACACCCTCCCATCATTTTCCCCTCCCTCCTCTTCCTTGCATGCTCTGGCTGTGAGGACCCACTGGGTGGTGAGGAATACTAGTTTCTCAAAGTACAAACCCAGAAACAAGTAGGGCCACCTGTTCTGCACCACTGGTCTTTAGACCAGGAGGTGCATCCTCCTGAGGACTGGGAACCTCTCCCAAAGACCAGCATGGGCCGTGGAGGGAAACCCACTTCCATCCTCACGATGGCAACTCCTGATCAGTCAAGATTCTCATTTCCACACCCCTCTCTGACTGTGCCATCGTGAGTCAGGCTGCCGCTGCTGCATGGTGGCCACCAGGGCCCCTCCATAATGACTTGGCTGGTCCAAAACTCCTGGGGGATTCCCATCTTTCCCTGGCTCCTCCTAGAAGCACAGAGCACTGCTGAAAGCAAACATTTGGCACCTTCTGGACCATGCCAAGTTACACAGCGTGCGTGAGAGGCTTCCGGGGGACAGACCTTCAACCTCGGTGCTGAGACACCGAGGTGCTGCCAGCCCTGACCATTAAAACACTCAGTTCTCTCCCCACAGAGACAGTTGCAGAGCTTGCATCTTCCCTTAGCTTCATGTCATCCCCAAGACCTGGTGACCCCAAGAAGGCTGTTGTCACCTCCTGTGCTGCAGTGTTACCATGATAGCCAAACTGTTGATCTGTCATTGGTGAAGGACATGTGAGGTGGGTCTGTTATTCACACACACATAATTTTATGTCAGTGACATAAGTCCCTCCAAAGAAGGCTTGGGTTTATTTCACTTGGTTTCCTCCAGTGCTTGGTCCTTAATATACTATGGGTAGAGAGGGATTCAGGAACAAGCACATTACCAAGATTGCACTGTGCTAAAGCACCTATCACTCAGCACAACAGTGAACACAGGAACTGAGAAAGGCTCCTCGTAGCTTCCAGATTGGCTTTATCTGACCCCATTTAGCTTGCTGCATAGCACTCCCTGCTGAGCTGCAATGGAAAAGGCTCCCTTTCTGCCAACGTGGGCTGCAGACCTGCAGGCGCCTGTACCAAGGCCTAGGGGCTGTGGAGAGACCCTTTCTTCACCTCCCAGTGACACTGCCTTGTCTCTGGGCTGAAGCTTCCCGGACATCAGCTGGGAGTCAGTGCCAACAGAGACCTCTGCCAGCTTCAGCACAAAGCTCCCAAGGGGACAGTGCGAGTAGAATGTGGTGACGACGTGCCCTGGGCCTCCAGGCTGCAGTGCCCGCCACATGGACCTGGGCCTTTGGGATAACCAGGAGCATCTGTTCTGCTGTCCTGGTTCCATTTTGTATTTTCCTGAACAAGACACTGTGGAGTGATGGGAAGGGTGTGGATTTCCAAGGGGGAACACCCTCGCCCCACAGTGATCTCAGGAAGGAGTGGGAACCAGGGATACCTGGATCAAGGTCCTGCCTGGGGACTCAGCTGTGTTTCTGAGCATTTCCAGCCCTCACTTTCTTCACCTGCAGGTGGGGCAAAGACTATATCAGCCCCAAAAGTCTCAGCAGCCCAGTGCCTGGCACATGGCAGGAACTCGGGAAGCCTGGCTTCATTTTTAATAAGCCCCTGGCTAGCCTCCTCCCCTCCTGGCGAAGTGTTGTGGGGCATCTCAGATGCAGAGCTGGCAGGTGCTGGCTCCAAAGCCAAGGCCAGCATCAAAGTCCTGCCCCCAGTAGCTCTGCTCAGGCTTTGCACTCCACACTGAAGAGGGTGAGAGCCACCAGCATCAGGAAGGTTTGTGGGCATGGGAATGAGTGGCAGCTGAGACCCACACCACCCCCAAAAAGTGAATCTCTGTTTTTAAACTAAGTGGAGTCTTCCCCTGGCCCTCATCCCTCCTGTTTTCCTTTCTGCCCTTTGCAGGCTTTTAGAAAGTGAGCTGCTGCACTGTGCCCACCCTCATTCCTCTGCTGAAGTGATTTCAGTTTCCTTAAAATATTAGATTTTTGCCTAACTCATATTTACTATGCACAGATGCAGAAGGAGAATTACTCAAGTTTTGCAATAAAAATAAGCTTGGCTTTGCGAGCACCTGCTTTCCGCTGTTTAATAATGCCTGGCTCTCCTCTTCCAAGTGCTTCTGTTTACTCTTCCACAAATTATTTTTGTTCTCAGTTGACAAAGATAAATGATGGGATTAATATATATTGAAGCAGTCCCCAAGAAGAGTGAGCCAGCCATGGAAGGGTGGGCGTTATTTCCCCCAGGAAAGGCAGCACGGCACACTGGATTAAGAGTAATTTGCTGTGGGGCTTATAGATGATCATGATCCATTAGTGCCACGGAGTTTATGAAAATTGCTTTTTCTTAAATAAAAATTAGAATTATTTTCATTGCCTTGTCAGAACTGAGCCAAACCAACTACTTTTTCCCCTCAAGGGAAAGCAAAATATCAATGGCAAGGCTTAGCCTTTTTTATTTAATTTCAAAGCAATCTTCAAACTGTTGAAAGTAACAGTGAAAACAAAAAAGTGTGTGGCAAGAACTTTATCCTATGAAATCTAGGGACCCTATTGTGAAGCACAGCGAAAAACCACTCCAGAAAGTATGAGTAGGAAAAATGGGGCATCACTTTACAAATTATGCAAATCAATGTAATGTAAGTAGAGATTTTACAAAATGTGGTTTAAGAGATTTTTGAAATTCCGATTTTTCTTCTTTAGTTTCATCGGATCTTTTTGCATAATACAAGTAAAATTTTCAATCTATGAATTCAAAATTTGCCTATTTCCCTTATCTTAGCATACACACTAGCAAAGCTAGCAACTCCCTAGACTGGTATGTCGTGCAGTGGACAGCTGATTTACATTCTTTGGCTGCCCTATGATACACAATTCCCATCATGAAGAGAATATTTATTTATTGTCGTGCTTAAAATAACCTAAGATGAATTTTAGATAGTATTTTTAAAATGCGTTAAAATAATAAAAGACATCAAAAGTACTCATCATTTATGACTATTTGTTTTTGTCTTTCTTGTTTGGTATATGAAAAAGTTTTATTATTTGCATTACATTTCCAATTTGTATCTCAGACAAGAGTCACTATAAAACTGGTCTCTGTACGCTGAAAGAAGAGGAACACAGTGGCTGCGAATGTAGCCAGGTGGTAAAGCACTCACCTCATGTACACAAAGCCCCAGGATCCAGATGGCATTGAAAAAAAAAGAACACAAGGGTTAGTTTTGTCTCACATTTTGCTCAAGCCAACCTCAGTCCTGGCAATGATCAAAGGCAGCTGTGGATTTGGCACAATACTGTGTCACAGGTGGCGGCAACGTCATGAAACTATTAGAGGACAATTGGGGTGCTGATCATATACGTGATTCAATAAGGATGAAGAAAGGCCTTGCGTGCCTTTGGATGGAGTTAGAATAAAATGTTTCTGCCTTAAGCCACCCAGCTGGGAGCTGGAGAAGTTATCTGTCATCTACTTTAGAGGGTACAGCTTCTAAGGCTTCCCCTGGTCCCTGACGCCTGAACAAGGACTGATTAGGGTCGTGGGTGGTTCTCTTCCGCAGGTGGGTTTAGTGTGCAGGAGAACCCTGAGGGAGGCTGATGGGAGCCTTGCCACACACGGTTCCATTCCTCCTCTCCCAACACTTGTCCTATTCACAGCCACAAGGACACTAGTCACCGCATCCAGCATGGTACTTGCATCCACCGACTATAGGTGCCACAGGCCCTGCTTGAAGAGTCAACCAGCAAGGGGTACTGGGCAGAAGAATTAAGCCAGTTACAAACCCAAAAACTCTGGATTTATTGATTTTAACTTCTATTGCATCTGAGTTGCTAAAGGTTTGAAATTCTTGGGCTATCAAACAGAGGCAAGATCCAAGTAGGTTTCCAGGCAATGGGTCTTCTCATGCTCAGGTATCCACAGTTGAACTTTCCAAACCTGTCTGTTATAGCTTGTGTCTAGATGTCCTGCAAAGCCCAGTGTGGCTATAGATGGATTTTCAGAGCTGGCTGAATCTAGAATGTGTTAATGCAGACTAAGGCTGTGATGCTGGGATTAAAGGTATGTGGCACTAGATTAGTCCACTAATTGGGTTAGCATAGTTCTGGGTGTGAGTAATGGGAAGCCCCTCCCTGGTGTGGGTGGTATTGGTAGCCTGGGTGGGATAAAAGGGAAAGGAAGGCTTACTGGTTCCCTTAATGCTTGCTCCTTAATGTCTGTACTGCCAAGAACTGTTTCTCCTCTATTATATCCCCTGCCAGGCCACCCTTGGAACCAGCTAATTACAAACTGAAACGTTTACAAACTGTGAACTGAAATAACTTACTATGGGGTGTCAGATATTTCCTCCCAGCAATGAGAAAAGTAACTGAGCTAATGCCTAAGAGAATCCGAGGACTTCGTATTCACTGGAGCCTAACAACCGATGACCAATGAACTCAGGAGAAGTCAGGTGGGCAGTCATCACACAGCTTCACTACAAAAAGCTCCAGGAGCCACATGTCTCTGTGGGCTGGAACAAATGGAAACTGGGTCAGCTCAAAAATACTCAGCTGTTCTCTCTACCTGTTTCTCACAGTGAACATGACATGGATCATCGCCTTCAGCCAGGTGAGGACACCGAAAGGGCAGGGTTCAGCGGTTTAGCATTTGCCTGGCACACACAAAACTTCTGTCTCCAGCATGGCAAAAACACTCAAGAGTGTTCCATCCAAGAAAATGGCACTCACTTGGTGTGCTTCGCCATGAAACCTGCTCTGAATGGCAAACATGAGATGCACAGTTCAAAACAATAGGTTCCCTCCTGGTACTGAGAATTCCCAACCTTATCACTCAGTGGCTGCCATGATTCCTAGGAGTATCCTTGTATTACCAGGGTTAAAATTTATCATGAAAGCTTCCTCCAGGAACTCTGTGCATATTGCAGGAATGAGTGGTTAATCAAACCTTCTGTAGACAGGATTCAGATCAGTCTGGGCAAGATTTGAAAGACATTTGTCAAAATCAGCCCCGTGAAAAATGTATACTTACAAAGGGGAAAGGAAATAACATAACATACTAGACCATCTGAGGTTATGCTCTCGATTACAGAAGGAGGAAATGCATTCAGAACATCCCATTGTCAGGACACAAAGTTGGGTTTAAGTCTTCCTTGTTCACACATAGATGTCCTCTTCAATCTTTTCACATAAAGTAAGAATGCACACCAATTCATATTCTCAACCAGGAGAAATGCAATGAAAAATAATTTTTCTGAGGATGGAGAAATTCCTATAGCCACTAATTTTTCATTCTTTTTTCTATTATTTTAATCTCTTTGCATATAGTCTATCTTTCTATGCTCTTCTCAAGCAAGACAGGACATTTTTGCCTTTCTGTCTCTCATCTGGAGCTCAACCTCCTTTGTGAGAAGTCTCCTCCAGTCCACAGCCTTCCAGGGGGTGAAACCTCCCTGTTCTAGTTTTAATTTATGATGACACAGCTCTGAGCAGTCGCTTCCTCTCAGTGCAGCCAGTCTGAGGTCCCCTCCTTTGGTGTTTCCTAGTCTCTGTTAGCAAGGTAGTAAATTTGATCTCGCTAAAATGTGCAAGAATGTATAAACCTTATGTTGTGATAAACACATGTAAGTTTATTTAAAGTAATATCTGTTGAGTCACTGATCCCAGCTCCTGGTGACAGAGTCCCCTTTACCTGTGAAGGAGGGGAGAACACATGAATCACAGAAGCTGGCTCAACTTCAGGCCTTGATTTAGCCTTGAACAAGAACAGCCCAGGCCAGGGGGCTCTTTCTGGAAAGAGAGATGGTGTCCCAAGTAGCCGTGCGGGAATATGTGGGCAGACTACTGGTGCACACCTCTCCCCAGCATGAAAAGCCTGCCCAGCAAGGACATGGAGCAGAGCAGAGGTGAAGAGCTGGGAAGGCCGAGCCATCACTGAGCTGCGAAATCCTTCTGCACCTGGGTTTCCCATCTTTGTGAGCCCATAGATTCCCCTTTCTGTTCACACAAACATAAACTGAGTGGAAACATAATGAATGAATACTTTGACAGCTTGTTATTAAGCTCCCACTCAGTATCACAAAGGTGCACATGCATGGATACTAGAACCACCTAGGTTACACCTTCATCAAGGCAGATCCTTTGGTTATTAAGAACCCTTCAAGATCAGTCATCGGAGAGACAAGAGAGCCCTTCTCTCCATTTTACTGAGGAGGAAACTGAAGAGCAGTGGTTCAGAAACTTGTTCAGTAGCTTGTGACAGCAAGTGGTAGAGCCAGGACTCAGACTCCGAGGCCAGGGCTCTAGATATCACACAGCCTCAGGGATGCACAGGACACATTGTGTACCCCAGGTCCCTTGTAGGACAATCAGCTCCTGAGTAGTACACTAAGAAGGTGGAGCCCTCACAAGGCAGTGCAGAACTGTGAGAGGGGAAATGACACCGGGGCTGACAATCCTGCAAAGTGTGGGTGGTGAGAAAGAAAGAGGGGAGCTGGATGCAGCAGGTGCCTGGAAAAGTGACAGTGCACTGGATCAGCATCTGTTGTAGGCAGGGTTGTGCAGAGAACAATTAGAATCAGGACATGGAGTTTATAATATTATTTTTATGATGGTCACCCAGAGTTAACACAAGAAAATGCAAGAAATCTATCCACAACACCAAGGATATAGAATATTCAATCTAGGGCCTGAATCACACAGCAATGTCCAGCATAAGTTCAGATAAAGAACCAGAGCTCATGACAATGCCTCTCGTGAGTCCAACGGGAGGTCTAGTGCCCGTAAGAAGGGCACACCAGTTTTTTTTTTTGTTTTTTTTTTTTTATGGATCTGTGCTGGAAAAGTCCAAAGGTCAGCAGTGGAATCTAGAAAGTCTATGCCCACAGGGTGAAGGAGCTGTGCTCGTAGGTTGAGGGTTCTATGCTGGAGCCGAGAAGTCACGCTCATAATAAAGACCAGGCTGTCCTGAAAAGCACCACAGTGTCCTTAGCGCCATGGAGGTCCCGAGCTCCTCCAATGATAAACACAGTCGAGTATAAACCAGGAAGCCAGGCGTGAGGAGTTCATCTTGGAGATTAAGCATACATATTTATTTCCCTCCGGAGCCAGGAAACAATGCTCGATGTAAGGACCAGAGCTCCTCCAGGAGAACCAATGGCTCAAGCAGCAACACAGTGAAACCCACAACGCCTCAACGCCTTTCATCTCTTTTCCATGTCTATGCTTGCAACTTTCCTCAGGTGGAACATCTATGCTCAGTGCCCTACTGATTTAATTCAGCTGATGTTAAGTTGACCACCAGTTTTAATCCATAACAGTGTCCTGGCCCCTTGTACCACTAGACCTGGTGCATCCCCTGTCACCTTGTCCTCTGAACCCCAGGTTCCTTGCACATAAAACTGAAAGAATAAAACTCCCTCCACTTCTCTTCTCCTGCCCTCCCTTCTCCCTCCTCCTCTTCCTTCTGTCCCCCTCCCCTATCCTGTCTGCTCTCCCAGATGGAAAGGACTCTGGATTTGGAGGCATCGGGATATTTTGTCCCCACTCCTGCCACCTCTTATGAGACAGAAACGATATCTATGTCTCCACTTCCCTTAGCCCTGCTCCGCTTCCTGCCTCATCTGCTCAGTGAGAGTCACCACTTTACCCTGCATCTGCAGTCAGTGTGTCCCAGGGTGTCCCAGTGTGCCCCACTTTCCCTATGTCCCAGGGTGAGGACTTCCAAATGCAGTCCAGCAGCCCAGGCCCACCACCAAGCTTACTCCGGACCCCCACAGTCTTGGGATCAGGTTCCTCTCTCCTTAGGGGTCACACAACTCTCTCTTCCCTTTCTGCACATGATTGCAAGGCTCTCCCTGACCAGCCTCTGGGTGCTCAATGCAAGTGCAGACCTCAGGCTTCCCCTGCCCTATCTCCTGACTCCCGGCCTGCATTTTAACTGCATGCATGACAGGTTTATGCAGACAGTCGGGGCGCTCTGCTCTACGGCACCAGCAGCACCAGCTTCCGCTGGCTGTGCTAACCCAGCGGATCCCATTCAGTTCACCTCCAGGAAGCCTCCTCGGACCCCACCCTGGGTGGGGCTCTGCCTTCCCTCTCTGTTGCACCTTGCACATACTGGAACTGTGACAAATAACCAGAGGAGGTTTGTAAACAATGTGAAGGGATCTTGCCTATAGAATTCATCACCTAGTGCCCCCACATCTTCAACTAGTAAGAAATATTTGTTCAATTAACTCACAATAAATACACATAGGAATAAGTGTGAATACAGCCTACTGCCCAGAAAAACTTTGTTTTGATGCCTGCACTCACTGCAGCCAAGAGGCCGTTCTATGGATGATGAGCTCCAGTCTCAACTATGCTGGGCAGCCGCTGCTCAGGGGCGAAGGCCTGAGACCTCTGCCCTGACACTGTAGTACCCAGGTACTGCCTGTGTGCAGGGGGTGCTGCTGTCACTGGACAGAGTCCCAGGGTGTGGGACAGGGAGACAGGGTCTGTGGCCACAGGTTGATCCTCGATCTTCTCTGGATTGGAGCCAGGAGAAAGCTCCCCAGAGCATTTTACAAGGCTCCTTTTAGAGAAAGGCCCAGACACACTGGAAGGCCTTTGGAGCCTCCTAGTAGCAGAACAAAGAGCATTGGACTTCTCTGTGAGGCTCTTAAGGGAATCATCATCACAGGTCAGGGAGGATAGGTCTTTAAATATACACTGTTTCTTATCATAAGACCATGGGCAAATCGTGACAGGCAACCTAAAAGCACAGCCCCAATTCCCGGGAAGCCTTGTCCTGCCCAGTTACCCACCAGGCTGCATGTGCTTCCAGGCGGCCTCTCCCCTCTGCCTGTGGTGAAACTGCAGCTTTCCCTGGCTGTCCCAAAGCCGAGGCTGGCGGGGGCACAGCGCTGAAGACCCCCAGAACTAGACTGCTTTAGGGATCCATTCCACACATACCACGTTAGCTCATGTGCTAGCTTGTATCATCACCAGAATTAGGTCATGATGGATTGTGACTGTTTTGGAATCTACTAAAATTCACAAGAGCCTCAAATGCCTTCTCTCTGTGAGCTGTCAGTGTAATTCCATCAAATCTTCGATGGCTGTAAGACTCAACACTGTGGCTGGCATCCCTGCCCAGGCAGAAGAGCAGTCGTGGTGGGTGGGCAAGGGTCCACTGGTCAGGCTCCTCCACCCGCCTGGCTTGTGACCTTCCTCCTCTGGGTTCCCACCCTACGTGAGGAGTGAGGCCGAGGCTGACCCCAGAGGCTCCAGGGAGGTCAGGATCATCCAAGTTTGGGGTATACCACCCACTCAGTGGCCCACCTGGGAAGTCAGGGTCCAAAGGGACTGCATGTGACTTAAGATACCTGCCACAGCAACTCAGGGAATTTAGGAAGAACAACACCTTGGAGTCAACTTAGTGGCCAGGTGTACTTGGCCTGAGTGGCGGTGTAAGCACGGTGCTGCCTCGCAGCAGCGGGGTGAGAGGCCACATGGGACACCTGGACATGGGCACATTGTGCAGCCCAGGAGCGAGGCCCTGGCCTCCTGGAGTGCAGGGTAGGGGATGCATGGAGGACGAGGTGGAGCCATGGCTGGTCCTCCTTGGGTGTCAGCATCACCCCTTGAGCTGCTCAGGGAACCTTATTCAGACCCCACCCTTTCTCTGACCAGAATTCTTCGTTTTCACCTTATGATACTGGCAATTTTAGTCACTTCAAAACTATTTTACTTTTTGCAGGTAGGACCACGGAGTGACTCCTTCATTATTGAATCTGGCGGCTGTAGAGGATTTGGGTTCGCCAGGTCTTGGCTCAGGCAAGGACACCCCCTGCACCCCAAGGGCTCATCGCTGCCTCTCACCCTGGGCGATCTGTGTGTGTGAGGGAGGCCTCCACACGGTGGATTTTAAAAGCAAACATGTACACGTTTTGTCCCCTAGGACGCCCTGGGGGCAAGAAGGCATCTGTCCTCACTGAAGTCAGAGGTATCAGGCTGGTAAATGGTCAAAGAGGGGGGTGTCCCTATGTGATTGGACTTTGACAGCCCTGAAGTACAGGGAGGATACAAGTGAAGACAGCTCTGATTTGTGCCGAGTGGCTGCAGAGTGTGAACCAGACACAGCAGCCACGACAGGGCCTAGAAAGCCTGTGCAGCCACCACCAGTCACCACAGGGCAGAGCCCAGAGCGAGGCCACAGGGCCCAGTGTGGAAAGCAGATGCCGGCACGCAGCTGTGGGGAAAGTGGGAGAGGCAGAGCCTGTCCCCATCCAAATCCTGCAAACACTCAGCCCCGAGTGCTCCACAGCCGCTGGTCTCATTGGCCTGCCGCTTCCTCGCTCAGATCCAGTCATCCTCCCCTTCCTTGTGGCTTCAGTCCTGGTGACAGCCGTGGGCTGCTGGACTCACCTCCCTGCGCCTGGTTCCCGTCACTCAGGACGGTGCCTTCCAGCTCACCCATGCTGTCACAATGGCAGGATTCCTCACTTTCCTTCATCTGTGTGACATCCCACTGTGTTATACCATGTCTGAATGTCCACGTCCCTGATGGCTGGGTGCTTTGGCCTCACAGTACGATGACTTTGGGCCTGCAGACAGCTCCGCTGCACGGATTCCCACCCCCTTGAGGGTGTGGCTGGAAGCAGGGTGACTAGACGGCGTGGCTCTGCCCTTTTAGTTTTCTGAGGCCCCTCCACCATGCTCCCCAAGAGGCTGTGCCACTTCACCTTCCCCGCACCAGGGCTGATGCCACCTCTGCCGGTCAGCGCAGCTCCTGTCAGCACGGCCTTTTTCTGTCGCAGCCTTCAGCCTTACATTTTGGAAAATGGTCCAGAAATCATCATGTCCTCAAGCATCCAGGACTCAGGTTACCTGGGCACCAGGTGGATGCCAGTGGCTTCTGCCCACCCACACATGGGCATCCCCAGCCTTCGCAGTGGACACAGAGTGCCCCCACCAGAGCAGACCCCGATCTTCTTGGGTAGGGAGGTTCCCAAGATGATTTTAGTGGACACACATGGACACCAAAGCTGAGTCTGTTTCTTGGGGGAGGATAAAGGGAGAAGCAAACAAGGGCCAGAGAGGGGGCTTGGGTACAGGACCTGATCTGCCTACCTCTCTCATCTCCTCTACAGCTACTGCTGCCATCAAGAAACCTGTGGGATAGAGAAGGCCCTCTTTCCAGAACCTTCTGAGCCACCTGCTACACTGTCTGTATCTCAATGTCCAACCCAAAGTCTTCACAGCTAGGAGTTCAGTATCCCACTGCCCTGGAGTAGGGTCTGCCCATAGAGACCTGTTTTCTTGGACAAGGTGATGGAGCAAATTCAAAGATTAAAAAACAAGAAAAAGTAAGTGTCAGTATCTATGCCTTCCACCCGTCCACTGCACTGCCCAGGATCTCCCTCCCCTCGCTGGTTACCTGGGATCCTGCAGGTCCAAAGGCTCCTACATTGTACCGGCCCTGGGGCCCACCACTCTGGACTGGGCTTCCTACTGTTTTCCGAACCTCCCTATGTACGTGCTCCTTCCATTTCCTGGGATTGGAAACTTGGCAATCCAGGCAGCATGTCCTTCCTCTTCCAAGGCCAAGAGAGGACTTGCCACACTGCCCAACACCCTGCTCTGTAACACTTCCTGTCAGCCTGCTCTTTAGCACTTCCTGTCCACATCATCCTGCTTCCTGTTCCATCCTGGTTCACTGTGAGTTGTCTGCCTTGCTGATTCATGTGTGGGCTCCTCACAGAGCTTTCTATGAATTGCTCCTAGTACCACACACAATAGCAGCACCAAGAGCACAGGACACTATTGTCTGTGGCCACAGTGGACCTGGGCAGCTTGGCATTGCAGGGCCCACACTGTAGCTGTGGTCCAGCCCACCAGGTGTCTCTGTGTGCATCCAGCCAGCAGCTGTTGGCCCAGCCTCTCTCTGCTGAGGTCTCTGGGTCCCCAGCTGGGGTTGGTGTTCTGGGACAGGGACCCAGTCCTGTGAGCAGGACACTGGGCTCTGTCTCTGCCCATGGTGAGTTTGTGGTCTGCAGAAGATGACAGAACTGTGGTGTTTGCTACAGCAAGTCACTAACTTGTCCACTCACTTGTGCCATTAGCCACAGCCTGGGTCAGACGGAGGCCAGGAATTGATGACACAGGGGCCATCGCCAGCCTCTGTCCTGGGCTGTTGTTGGGATTTTAAACCACTTCATTTTAAACGGACCTCGATAACATTCGGGATTTTTTTTTTCTCGATTTCCAAGCCTAAGGTTCTTACTCTATGGTTCATTGATCACACCTAATTTAGGGCAAGCTGGAAACATTTCCGCAAGTGTCAGGAGATGCCAGATGGGTGTGGCAGCTGTGCAGAGGAGACACAACAGGCAACGTTTGCAAGCTGGCCATGGTCAGAGACAAGGCCACCACTCGGAGCTGACCACCAGTGACGTGGACCTGCCGCATGGAGCACATTTGGTCCCACATGAATTTATTGTTGAAAATACCAGTTTGACCTTATTTCAGCTCATTTCCACCTAGGAACATTAAAGGAACTGTGGGAGGTCTGATTCTGTTATTGTGGTAATGGGCATTGAACCCAGAGACCTTGCATGGAATTATAATGCCAGACCTCTTTTTGAATTTTTTAAAACAGGGTCTTGCTACGTCGACCAGGCTGGGCTGAATCTGCAATCCTCCTGCCTCAGCCTATCAGAGTGTCGCAATTACAGGCATGTTCCACCTTGCCCAGCCAAGGTCTGGTTTCATGTACACTAGTCCTTTCCATCACCCTGTGATATACATCTCATGGATCTTTTGGATGCAGACTGAACATCTATTCCTGCTTCTCTTTCCCAAACCTTGTACCTGACATGCATATACCCAGCATGTCCACATGGGGGCTCCAGAGAACAGCGTCTGCATCTGTCCTTCAAACAGTAGAGAAAGAACAAAATTAGGCAAGTGCAGATGCCAGGTATAAATGCAGACGCAAATGCCAAATATAAATGAACCCTCTGTCCACCTAAATCTGTGATCACTGCAAATACAATAATGAAAGTGATCAGACGACTTTTTTGTTGCGATCAAAGAGAGTATTAGGTAAGGTTTTCCTGCCCGTGAAGCCAGGATAAGAATTCACTCAGGGAAGAAAACATGAAGGGTGACAGCACCACCACCCCACACTGCAGCCTGCACTGGGCTGCGGGCATCGATGCTGGGCCAGTGCTGTCAGCTGCCCAGGGTTCTGGAGCCAACCACACCCAGCCTGAAGTCATGAAACTTGCTGCATGGCCCCAATGTTGCCCTAAGCAATATGGAAATGGTGTCTTTTTGAAAAGTAACTTGTGACCTCTCTGAGAGCTGGAAAGCAGCAGGGATTGAGACTTGGGCCCTTCACAGCTGATTCTGCATCTCACTTGTGTCAGACTCTGTCTCATTGTACATTGCATGTAAATTAGCCATGTTTGCTGTGAAAAGAACTTCTCACCATTCAATGACTGAGATCACAGCATCTGGCCCATTCTCCAGCTCCACATCTTTCCCAGGATTGGCTTAGCTTTGCTTAGCAGCTGCCCACCTCTCCCCACCCCACACTGTGGTTCTGAAATCCTGGCCCCAGAATGCCCAGTCTGGAACATCCCGGATCTGCATGCACCCAACCTCCTCTCCCCTGCACAAGCACCTGGCTCTCAGAGCTGCCTGGAGCACAGGTGGAGCCCTCTCCTCTGTGCCACACCTCCTGTGTCTCCCTGAAACACAGCAAATCTCAGAAAAGCCCACTTAAACTCTGTCATGTGTAAAATGCATGTACTCCTGTCACGGCCTTTTATTTCTCCTCCCCAGTTGGAACAAATGTTACCAGTTTCAGGGCTTTTGGAATTACTGCTGCATAATAATTCCACCAGCCCTGCGGGTTTAGAAAACAATGCTTGAGGTAAGCCGCCCCTGATCTCCTGCTAATCCAACATAATTGCTTTCGGCTTTCATGGGGAATCTGGAATTCTCCAGGCTGGATTCACCGAATGGGTCTACTGGAAAGGGGATTTGGGGGGACTTTTTCCATCTCTACTTTCAAACCTGTTTGAAACAGTAGTGCTATTATGACAGTGTCCTTGACTTCGGTGCCTATCGACCACCAGCTCCCTGTAAGAGTCTGCAGACTCTGAGATGTCCTGACTCCCTTTCATTCCCTCCTGCTTTCCTTCTTTCCTTTCTTCCTATTTCTTTCCTTCTTTCAGTTTTGTCTTTCTTCCTCCTCGGTCTCTCCTCCATTGATTAACAGCCTCTAGAAAACTCCAGTAAATGGCTGCCAGACAAGGCTTTCTTATTGCACAGTAGACAGCTGTGAGCTGGACTCTAGTTTCTGGGACAGATTGATATTGAATGTCCTGGAAAAGTCCATATGTTACAGGCTGGGTCCTCAGGGTGACACTGTTGATAGGTGATAGAACTTTGGGAGGTGGACCTTGGCAGGAGGAGGTGAGGTCATTGGTGGGGGGCCCATGAAGGGGGGGATGATGGAACTCTTCTCTCTTCTCTTTACTTCTGGGATGAGGAGGTGAGCAGTTTGGTCTCCCATGAACTCGATGTGCTGCCTTGCCAAAAGGCCAGATCCAAACTCTCCCTAGTCTTGGTATTTTGTTATAGGCATGTAATGCTGATGAATTTGCTGCTGAACCTCAGGTAAAATCCACAGGTTCTCACCAATTCCCTGGAGATTCTCTGACTTCTAACTTGGAACTCAGTTCTCATAATTTACACTGAGTGTTGACCACATAACCTCATCCAGGAATGCCAGGCCTCACACTGTGCTGCCCACCGGCCTGCACACTGCACTTTCCAAAATAAGGAGAGAGGCCTGTTAATCCATGCATGGCTCCTGAGGAGAACCCAGTGTCCCCTCAGAGCTCAAGTGCCTTGTGCCCGGGCCTACTCTGGTACAGATGTTTCCACACCTTACAACATGCCTGACCTTTGTCTCATACCAAAGTGCTCTCCTCACAGAGCCACTTTATTTCTCTGAGGAGCAGAGCCAAGGGTCCTCTTGGCACTCACACAGCCACTCGTGCTTCTGCCTCATCTTTCCCACCATCAGAAGTCACCTCGACTTACCTGACCAGCATTAGTGACCTTGGCCTCCACCCAATGAGATGGGCCAGCACGGGCACCTGATGGTAGATGGCCGTGCTGCTGGCACCTAACTTCAGAGGAATCTGCTGTCCAAGCAAGTGAAGAGCAGGTCTGCACTCGTCCGTCCCGTGCCCTCTGCTAGGACTGGGACAGCCACTGAGGCAGACGCGCCTCCATCCCACCCTGGTGCTGTAAGGGGACTGTGCTGTGAATCGTGTAAGTGTTTCAGGTCTCGAAAACTCGCTTCGACACTCTTTGCCTTACTGATCACTTTAGTCAGCTGTGAGTCAGCTCTGGAAACAGGATCTGAAGAGCACAGTAAACACGGCTCCATCTGGACCTCCGGATTCCTGGGTCTCCCATGGAGAATCTAGCTCTAATATTTTGGGAACAGCTTTTACCTTTCCTCCCTTTAGGGTATAAACCAGGACCAGAATCCCACTTGAAGCTCTGCATCGGATGCTTTTCTTTCCTTCTGATCTTTAGTCATGCAGCTAGGCCCTCCAGGCGAGCCCTAAAACCAGTTAGCTTTGTGCCAGTTTCTGGCTCTGTTTATCAGTTTAGTCCCCACCAAAACGGTGTCCCAATTAAATCTAAGAAGTGAGCACATGCCCTTCCCTACCAGTGCCTGTGTTCTGCTGCAGATCTGTACATGAACTTCATACAATTCACATGCACATGCACACACACACATGCACACTTAGGCTCCTTTCTTCTGTCGTGGCTCAGTATTTTCCTTTTTCAAGGATCACTTCTGTGTTTTTACTGTGAAAATCCATTTGTGCATCATATCCTAAAGTTACACCCTCATGAAACACTGGGTACGCACTCCACCTCTGAGCCACACTGCCAGCCTCTTTAACCATTTTATTTTGAGGCAGGGTCCCCCAAGAGAGAGACAGTCCAGGCTGTCCTCACAGTGGCATGCCCCCTGCCTCGGCCTCCCTAGGAGCTGGGATTATAGGCAGGTGCCTCCACAGCCAGCTTGATCTGGGGGAGTTTGAATGAACGTGGCAGAAGACACTGGTGTCCAACCACGGATGCCAGCTGTCCTGGCTCTGCCTTCACGGCAGAGGCACGGATCCAAAGTGGCTTCCTCCCCTCCCACTTTTACTCTACAGTGGTGCTCATTGTTCCTGGCTAGTTTTTTTTCCCCTATTTTTGCCTACTTTGGTTTCTTTCTTTTTTCTTAATTTTTTTTTACTGAATGAAGTCTTGAGGCCAAGTTGGCGCTGGCCACCAGGGGGCGCCCTAGGCCAGCCAGAGGCCTCAGCCAGCCAACCCGCAGGAAGCGCAAGGCAGGGTCTCTGCCACTTGATTTGGCCAACTGAGCTGAGCTCTCTTGGGAAAGGCTGGAGGGAGATGGAGAAGGGTGGACTGCACTCGATCTCTGCTCCCTTCATCGCTGGCTGGGGCTGGCTTCTGTCCCCTGCCTTGCTGTTGCCCTGTGAGACTGACAGAGCGAGACTGGGAAACCGCTGGATCCGGAGCAGGGGCAGGGGACAGTGCAGGGCTCCCAGTCTGCTTCTGGCCAGTGAAGGCAGGCCCTGAGCACTCGCAGTCAGTCGGGATCCTTAACGCCAAGCAGCACCCAACAAACGAACAAGGGTCCTAACCCAGACCTGTAAGTCTGCTTTTCAGGATTTGCCCAAATGAGTCTCAAGTTAGTTCCATACACATTATACACACAAATGTTTAAAACCTTGTTCATAATTAGCTGCCTTAGGAAGCAAGCAAGATGCCCTGCACCAGTGAGCCGATACTGGGCAGTACCAGCGCCACCCAGTGGAATATCACACAGCAGTTTAAAAGAGTGAGTTATTGAGCCAAGAAGAGACATAGGAAAACCTTACACACCCACAGGAAAGCAGTAAATCTATCTGAAAGGGATGCATACCTGGCTCCAGCTGTGCAACCACAGTGCCTCCTGTGAAAAGGCACTGGTGTGGAGGGAGGGAGGAGGAAGTCCGTGATTGCTCGGCTGCGTGGGAGAGATCACGAGTGGGATGGGGGATTTGGTGAAGGGAAGGTGCTGTGTGCAGTGCTCCAGTGGGGCTCCATGTCTCGATGCCTCTGTCCCAGCCTAGGGAACACATAACCTCTGCTGTGCCCTGGACCTCAGCACATGTCAGCATTGGGCCATGAGCTGTGACCTGGTGTGACACTTAGGTCGGAGGAGGTGATGGGAGACTTATGGGGATGGGGCACATGTGGGAACACTGCCCTGATCAGTTCAGGAAACCTGGATAGCCTAGGAGCACAACGACTACGACTGCCCCACTCAGAGGTGCCTTCTGTGTCCTGGTGAGCTCTGTTGGCCCGTGCTGGGACTAATGGGGACACCAGGGCAACAGCCACTCTGAGGGCCTGCAATCTGGGCTGTGGCCCTGGGACATGCCCTGTCTCTCCACAATACGCTATCCCAGAGCACGATGCCCATCTCCTCGCATGAATCCAGGCTGTGCTCAAACTTCATTCATGGATAGAAGGGAGGAGGCTTCACACCCACTCGGCCACACCTTGCTGTCTGCCTCAGTCAGCACAGCACAACAGCTTGCAGTCATGGACCCGAGCGGCCGGCCCTCCTCTTTCCCCAGAAAACACGCATCGTAGCCCAAAGGGTTTATTCCCTATGCGAACTTTTTTTTACTTTTTGTACCATTTCCCTTTGGAAAGAAAACCCAAGATGCTTCCTTTACCCATGAAGGGGTATGGAAACAAGAAATACTATCTTAGGAGTAACAGAAGATGTGAGACAAGGAATTTTACGGAAAAGGAGAAAAATCTGTCAAAGGCTTATATGAAAAACGTCTCGGTTCTAAGTTATAGCACAGCATAGCAATGCCCGATTCTCTCCCAGAGAGCTGCAGACTGAATAAGCAATGGCACGGTGGCTTCAGTGAGAGTCCTTAGCTCGGGCAGCAGGTCCAGGCCAGGGTGCTGGCCCCATGGTTTCTCAGAGTGGGGTGCTGCCAACGAATCCTTCATGCTCCATGGGCCCCACAGAATCTCACTACTTTGCCCGGACCAGGGCTTGTCAGAAAAGCACAGCACTGGCCCAGCCCTGCACACCCAGAATCTGCAGCTCACAGCACCTGCACCCACACGTACACACCAGGTGGAGCTCAGCTGAGCACAGCGAGACAGAGCTCAGGCACTGTTGTAGTCAGGGGTTGTGAGGAGAACAATTAGAATCAGGACCCAGAATTTATAATATTATTTTGTGATGGTCACCCAGAGTTAAACACAAGAAAGGGCAGGAAATCTGCTCATAACAGTAAAGATCCAGAATATTGAGCCAAAGGCCTGGATCCCACAGCAATGTCCTGCATGAGTCCAGCTAAAGACCCAGAGCCCATGACAATGCCTCCCACAAGTCCAACTGGAGGTCTAGAGCCCATGACAAGGACTCACACCAGTCTGTTTTACGCATCTCCTGGGAAGGCCCAAAGAAAGGTCAGCAATGGAAGCTAGAAAGTCTATGCCAGCGGCGGGGGAAAGAGTTATGCCAGTAGGTTGAGGATTCCACACTGGAGTCGAAAAGTCATGCTCAAGATAAGGACTAGGGCTCCCCTGAGAAGTACCACAGCCATCCTCAGTGACAAGGAGCTCTCAAGCTCCTCCCAGGATAAAAAAGTTGAGTACATGTCAGAAAGCCAGTGTGACAAGTTTGTCCTGGAGATTAAATAGCACCCATCTTCCCCTCCAAAGCCAGGAAGCAATGCTCGATGTAAGGACCAGAGGTCCTCCAAAGTGAACCACAGCCACTCTCACCAACAAGGTCCTGAGCTCCTCCAATGAGAATGGCAGAATTCATATTGGGGAAGCTAGTCATGACAAGCTCCTTCAGGAGAAACAATGGCTCCAAACAGCAACACTTAGGAGAACCCACAACACCTCACTCTTCCTCAACACATCTCCTTTTAGGCTGGCGTCTTAGTTACTTTTACTCATTGCTGAGACAAAATACCTGAAGCCCAAGTTGGGAAAGGAAAGATTTATTTCTTACAGTTTTTAGAGGTTTCAGTCCACACTCAGTTGGCTCCAAGGCAGGCAGGCATGGCTGGACTGCAGTACATGGCTGCAAACAGCAAACAGGAACCAGCAAAAGAGCAAGACACACCTTCTTCCTGCCATTACATCACATCCTGGCTCCACCCCTTTGTGGGTGTAGCACTAACACCATCAGTTCAAGCACTAGACAACGAACCATCACAAATGCACAATGCAAACGCACGAGTCCTGGGGGCCACAGACATAAATCATGACAGTTGGCAACTTTCCTCAGATGGAACAGCTATGCTCAACACCATGCTGATTTAATTCAGCTGGTGTTAAGTTGACCACCAGTAACAGACGCCTGAGCTGCTCTCTCTGTGGTCCTCTGGCATTCACACTGCTCTTCCAGGGGCTCAGCCATGGGGACCCAAAGGGGAAGCAGCCACATCCAAGCCCTTTCCCAAGAGCAGTGGATACATTTGTCCTGTTAGGAAACAGCATCCATGCAGTGTCCAGCTCCAGTGACTTCCCATCACCGCTATTCAGGCAGCTGAGGCTACTCCCCACCTGTGTCGCTTCTGCTGATAGTTTCCCACTGATGTTCTCCTGACCCCATCCTAGCACTCCCACTGTACTGCTGAGGCATGGGTGTCCTGAATGGGTGACATATGGGGAGGTCTGTGCAAGACCAAAGAGTGGTGTGCAAAGTGGATCTGCCAGAGTGCTGAGGCAGGAGGTTGTTCTCTGTCACTCTGCCAGAGCAGTGTGGATGAAGTCCTTGCAGGGCACAAGGCCAGCCTGGCCTCTGCTTCTGGCTCTGTCACTTGCCAGGTTTGAAAACCTGAGCAGACACCTGGCCCCTCTGGGCCTCAGTCAGCTGCCGGTGCAGAGGGCACCAGGCTACTAATGCCTGCCTGCCATTGGTGCTGAGAGCTCAGAGCACATGGCACCCCGGCACCCCACAGCAGGGCGGGAAGCACAGCCCAGAAGTGATGCCTGCACCCAAAGGAGCAGACATCCCAAGACAAGAGTGAGCCAGAAAGGCAGCATCCTCCAGGAAGCCGCATGCGAAGCTACACATGCAGGCATGCGGAAGCCAGCAGTAGCACACCCAGGCGGCGCTCTCAGCCCGACAATTCTGGAAGGGCCATGCCCCACTAATTTCAGGCTGTGGCTCATGTGACTTCTGTCCCAACTCTGCAAAAAACAGCACTAGCCAGTCTGTCATTGAATGCATAGCTGTGCTCCAATAAACACAGGCTGTGGGCAGGATTTGGCCCATGCTTTCCATTGCTGATAGCGTTAAAAAATCATTTGTGAATTCCATCATCTAGAAGCCTTCTAAAAAGGATCACAAGAAAAGCATTAGTATCAAAAAAAAAAAAAAAAAAAAAAAAGAAAAGCATTAGTATCCTGCAGTCTAATCCAGAGCAATGTTCAGGAAGACGTTTTGTTTTGTTTGTCATGGAAAGCTTGTCTGCTGTAGTGACTTAGAAACAACTCTCAGGAAAATGTATCAGGCAGGGGCACGTACCCTGTCCCCTGTCTGAAAATGTCCCTGGAGCAGCAGATGCAAATGTGTTAAAATGCTGTCTTACTCAAAAGTGGTGGAAGTTTGGAAAATGGAAACTCTCGTGCCAGGAGCTGCATGGGAACAGAGAGGCGAATGTTTCAGAGGGCGGCAGCCAGGCCCTGTCCCTGCCCTGGCTTGAACTGCTGGCAGCTGGCCAGTCCTGAGAGCCCGGCTTTCTCGGGCCTGGAAAGGACAAGGAAGCCTTCTTTCCCTCTGCAGAGAGGAAGCTGGGGCTGGGTGGCTCCGTGACTCCATGACTAGCTTATTGAGAACATATTGGGTGCGTTTCACCTGGGGATCTGCTGGCAGGATTTCCATGGAGAGGCCAGAGGAGCCATGGCTGGGCTTCTGGAGCCAAAGTCAGCAAGGCGGAATGGTGAGTGGGAGAACCCAGGCTCCCAGGAGCTCCCACCAGAGAGGGTCAAGGATGTCCTCTCTCCATCCCATCCTCTGTTGGGGACAGAGGCAGGCACACCACACACACCTGTGCAGACATTTGCTCCTCACGAGGAGGAGCTCTCCTCCATTCAGTGTCATTCATGGCTCTACGCAGGGCCGGCCACACAGCTGGGCTGTTGACAGGAAACACCGTAGGCACAGCAAGTCCAGTCTTTTCCACCTGCTGCATCCACAGCCAAGAAGTTGCTCTTGTGACAGCGCCAGAGCTGGAGCCTGAGTCTATACTAGAAGCCCAAGGGAAGATAGATGAGTGGCCCAGGCAGTCCCCTGGCACTGGGCGCCTTCTCCATACACAACCCACATCTTTCCATAGCTCTCAGACCTCTCAGAAGGCAAACAGTAGTGACTGCACAGCCCATGCCTGATCCAACCTCAAGAAGAACTAGAAAGCCCGATGTTCAAGTGGGAAAGTTATCAGCCCCATGTCCAAGGTCCAGGGCTTCTACCTATTTTAACCAAGTTGCCTTGCATTCTTTAAGAGCATAGTTTGCTGAACCAGAGTTGAATGTACCTTCGGTGCCAGAGTCCGGAGGATTTCAGTCCCCCGCTGAGTGTTAGCATCTGTCACAAGCACAGGAGGGGCTGGACACAGTGGAACTGGTTTCCAGCTCTGGAAAATGCTGGGCGTCTGTCCTTTCTCACCGTGCCACTCCACGCTTCCCTCAGTGTGTTCTGTGAGGAGCAGACCAAAGCAAGGATGCACTATTTCCTTTTTCAAGAGCTCTCTCTCCTACATCACTTGCCTTCGATGTTTTCGGTTGAATAGCAAAAAACATTTTATTCTTTGTCTATAATTAATATGTTTAAAAAATGAGGATTTAAAAAATTACGACTGTTCCTGCTTTGTAGCTGTGGAACATAGTTTCTATATATTTTACTATGCATCAGTTTGAAAGCAGCAATTTAAAACCCTCTTGAATGCTTAGTTTAGCCTAAACAACAACCACCGATTTAGAACAATTCTGCAATCAAATTAGCAGTCAAATAATCAACGGCAAGTGGAAAATCGGTCAATGTATCATTTCTCCTATAGCCTAATTCAGAATGAGACATTTAAAAAATGTAAATCTCTCTTTTCAATGTTGTATACCCATCGGCAAATATTTCTATGAGTAGGAAAATATGTATTGAAATAGTGGCCGCCTGCCGGGCCTGATCTCAGGACCTTCAACCGTCAGCTCGTCAGCTCGGAGAGGCATCTGGAGCAGCTGCCACTGGGGGCCCAGGGCCTGCACCCCAGCATGGCCTCCCACTGCGGGAGAGCCCTGTGCCGGCCCGAAAGTGAAGACCTAGAGGGTGGGGGTGAGGCCATTATTCCACAAAGTTTGCACGAGTACATAGAATGAACAATAATTTCCTCAATATGTAAGTTTGGTCTTATCTTTTTTAATGAGGCAGGTCTTGTTAAGATTCTAGCTCCTCCTGTCTTTTAAATGAGAAATGGTTATAAGTTAAACTAACTTGTCTTACCAGCTCTCCGCCTTCTCTGCTTTTCCTTTCTGTTCACCTAAGCCCCTAGGACCATGCCCACCTTGTCATTTTGCTCCCCCTGCCCTGGTGATTTCGAGTCATCGTGTAGGTTAGCAGCCATGCGACACTGAGAAGCCCTGTGATACAAAGCTGGCGAGACACAGAGACTCTTGGAGCTGCTCTGCACAGCTGCATTCAGCTGATGGCCGGGAAGGGTTAGGGTTAGGAACCAGCTCACCCTGTGAACTTTTGTAGCCTGAAAACCTCTCTCCCACAATGAGTTCCAGCCACCAGAAGGAGCAGCGACAACCTGGGACCCGCAGGGTCCCTGTCCAATTCCACATCTGTCTGCCAGTCTAAACCCCCAGGAGCCCCTCTGTCTCTGGGATGTGTGCACACCCCTGCAGGAGACTTTGCCATATCTGGGTCACCTGCCACACAAAGCCTCTGATTGTCCAGCTCATCCTGGATGGAGCTAGATGAAGTTTCCAGAGCTCCGAAGACTATTGGGTTCCTTCAAGATGTGGTGAAGTTGACCTGAGGGGCTACACTTCTCCTCCCTTTCTCCCACTGCTTTTTTTTTTTTTTTTTGCTATTTGAATTTGTTTGGAACCTGAGAAGATGCTTCCCTCCACAAATTCTTCCCCTCCCCAAGTTCTTCCTGCTAGAGAAGGAAAAGGAACACTTCTCTGGGACTTTCTGTCCCTGTAGTGTCACTGGTCTCTCTAGCAGTCATACAGACCAGGACTGCATGGGTCACCTGTGTGCTTCACACACATAGACACAACTGCAAACGTCTAAAGTCACATTTCAGGTGGTTGCTTCCATAAAGAGAGTGGAAACACAGAAATGTGGCTTTATTTCCAAATGGAGCTGGCGAAAGGAAGTGGGAAACAATGACAGATGGATAAATATCAGGAGGGTTTTTTCTCAGCTTCCCCGTCCAAGTCTGCTTTAGGATAATTATCTGCTTTGCCTTGTGGCCTGTAGAGTAGTAAATGAGCTAAAGCAGTGCAATGCATATAATGGATTTAAAACATCCCTGACAGAAATTCCTTATGTCACAGGATGACACCAGAGCTGAGGTCTTGCGAGACTGTCCTTCCTCTGAGGTTTTTGGTGGCTGTGGGACCACAGCAAAACATTTGCATATTTTGCAGGTTACATTCATAGACTCTGAAACTGATTTCTTGATCCCTGGCAGAAACAGCGCTGGGAGTGGGTGGGACAGTGACTGTGATCTCCCTGTGGTGATTTTAAGGAGGTTCAGAGAGAGGAGTAGGTGGCCTCAGGGCATGAATTTGGTGACAGATCAAGATGCACATGAAGTTAGTCTTCTCATCAGACACTCTCCTCTCATCTCCCCTCCATCTTTGTAGGGTGTTTGGCAACTTCCTGTCAGCATTTTGAGATGTGACCTGGAGTTCTTAAGATGTCCCAGTTAAGACCTCTCACTGGTTTCCTCACTGAAGGCAAAACCAGAGGGGAGACTTGGCAAGTTCTTGCTGTGTTCCCCAGGCTGGCCTTGAACCTGTGATCCTGCCTCTTCAGCCTCCAGTGTAGCTGTGATACCAGGCATGCACCTTTGAACTCAGCTTGGGGGAATTGTTAGTCACTGCTGTTTATCCTTGGATCCCTCCCCACCTCCCACTCACCCTAGGATACCAAGGTGAGTGTGAGTAGTTTCTGCTGTTCTAATTCCTGTTTGTACTGCTGGGAGTTGAACACAGGGTCTCTCATTTGCTAAGCGCATACTCCACCACTGAGCTTCATGCCGGCTGCCTGCAGGCATGTTTCGTCACCCCCAGGGGGGCTGTGTGAACATGGAAGTGCCACATCTGGAGTGGGCTGTAGGCCTGGTCATTGGCTTTGGGGAGGCCTCAGGCAAACACCTACTCTCCAACTCGGAGAGCCTTGTCTGCTCAGGTGATGCTCGTATCAGCCTTTGTCCCGCTACATGTACAGGCAAATCCTTGTAGGTATTGCTAATGGAGGCAATGACTCAGTAGGTCTGAGATGGAGCTGGAAATTCTGCATTTTTATCCAGCTCCAGGTGACCACAGACTGCGAAGAAAAGTCCCAGGGCTGTGCTCTAGAGCAGGTGTGTCATTGGGTGGACATCATAAGCAGTGCTTCTGTGATGTAGTGTGTGGGTTCCTGAGCTTCTTCTAGCATTTCTTGACTGGGGCACAAGTGTCCAGTGAGTCTTGGAGAGAAGTTCTCTTCTCAGCAGACCATGGACCTTGGGTCCCACGGGGTGCTTTGCTCCATCACACGCCTTAGGGTCCCAGCAATGCAGTGGATGTGTAGAGAAGGCAGCTCCTTTGTGATTTCCCATTATTATCATCCATCATCAAATGGAACTTGCCCATTGCTAGGCATATATTAGCTCACTTTACCCACGGGCAGAGACATGTCTAGAAAGGCTTCACAACACGCCACGTGTCATAAGAAGTAATATGTATGTTAGGCTCTGCCTCAGTTCCTGGTCAGAACTCTTAAGCCCTTGTGACTTCCTCAGTGATAGGAATACAAGTAACAACATTTTTCTCATGGTGGCCCAGTGTCTGACACAGAGCCCCTAAGCCTGTTGGCCTTTCCTGGGTGACAGAAACTTTTGCAATCAAAGTCCCCCTCTTGGTGAGCTCCAACATGGCACTGGTCACCAGGAAGACCCAGTCATGAGGAGGATCTAGGAGCTTCTGGCTCCATCCACCATTCATCTTGGGAGGGGAGGAGAGCTGGAGTGTGAGTTAATAATCAATCATACTTTGGTGAGGAAGTTAATAATCAATCATACCTCTGTGAGGGAACGGCCATAAAAACACCTAGAAGACTGGGCCATGGGGTGGCACACCCGGCTCCAGGGCGCAGAGGTATCTGCACTTGGGATTCTTCTAGACCCCGCCTTGCAAACCTTTTTATCTGCATCCTTTATTTTATTATGCAGTAAATTTGGAAGCCTAAGTGCAACCTTGAGTTCTATGAGCCTTTCTAGCCAATGATTGAACATAAGGGGAATCGGGGCGAGGAAGAGCTCTGACAGGTAGCTAAGTCAGACAGAATTGGGAGCACCCTGAGACCTCCCCACTTACACTGACATCTGGAGGGAGGAACAGCCTTTGAGAACTGAACTCTTAACCTGAGGGTCAGCGCTGGCTCCAAGTAGCTGTGTACTGAGGGAACTGGAGAATTGCTTGGTGTGGGAAGAAACATGCACACGTCTGGAAGTACTGGGTGCGAGTACAGGGAAAGATAGTTGGCTTTTCCCACAGAAGTCATTTTCCTGCAATATCCATTCTCCCCTATTCACCCTCTGTCCTCTCCTTTGTAGCAGATCTCGGTGTGGGAGCCGTGAACACATGGCCACCTGTCCCCTGGGGAGCACAGTCACAGTCATGCACCTCTTTCCTGGCCAGTGGAATGAGAATCCAAGCAGCCATGCCATGCTGAGGTGGTGACTGCGAAGGAAGGTGGCTGCTGTCTGTCCCGACCTTTTCCTTGTCAGGAGCTGCATGTGCTTGCAGCATCATGGCATAGCATGGCTCCCAAGGAGATGTGGGTGTGGTGCTGGTCACTTCTGCCTCACAGTTAATGATACTAAATATCTGGGAGTATAAAATTTCTACAGCTTTTTGTTAGGCTTCACTATAACTATGAAGTTCAGTAAGACAGGTTCCAGTTTCAGAGACAGAGAAGATGAGGTTTAAAGAGCTGGAATGATGAAGCTAAGAAGATTCTAGACTTGAACTTTAGTGCTATGATTTAAATGGTTTTGTTTTTACTTCCTCATATTAACCCATGTGTACGAGGGCTTGTAAATCACCCTATGGGAGACAGATCGGACTAGGTTTGAAAGCAAGCCAGAGTCCCAAGGGCAATAATGTTAAAATACCAGAAAAAGGAAGCCTTACCTTTGGGTGTAGGTTTAGACAAGACAAATGCAAGGCTTCACTGGACCATGCCTCAGTAAGGATGCTTACAAATTAGTATGAATCCAAAATTGTAAGGACAGTGATCTCTTGACTCATCTGCTTCACAATCCCATGTGGCATGAAATCAAAAGGACCTACACTGAGACACAGGTCAACCAAACTATTAAAAGTCAAAGACAAAGGAGGATCTAGAGCAAAGCAAGAGAAAAGCAACTCTTCAGATTCAAGGGACACTCAACAAGGTATCAGTGAATTTCTCGCAGAAACCAAGCAGGGAAGGCAATGGGGTGATACATTTACAGTACTGAAAGGAAAAGGAGTCAGTCATGATTTCTGTATCTGCAAAACTGTCCTTATAAATGAAGGTGAAATTAAGTCATTCCCAGATTAACAAAAATCACCAGAATCCATTATCACTCTATCTTCTCTACAGAGGATGCTAATGAATCCTTTAAATTGAAATGAAAGGAGGCTAGACATTTCAAGCCATATAAAAATATGAAGATTTCCAGTGAAGTTAATATGGGGACAAATATAATCACTGTTCCTCTAGTTTATAATTCTGTTTATTTTTTTAATATTTAAAAAGTAAATCCACAAAAGATAATTATAGATCCGTGTTAATGTGTACATGACATAAAGATACGATTTGTGACATAAGAAATGGAAAGGAGTATAGTTTTTTATGTTATTGAAATTAAACTGGTACAAGTTTAAAATACATTTTAAAAATACAAGCCAAAAAAGGTACCAGTTAAGGAAATGAAGTAGAAAATCTATAAAACTCAGAGGAAAAATGCAAAATTATCATCTTCTGTGTCAGTAAAGACTGAAACTGTGGCTGTCACTTGAGTGTATTCCCCAAAAGCATAACAGTGAAACTAAATTCCCACAGTAGTCTGATGGGAGGGCTTAGGTGAGGCGCACCTGTCTGCATGAATAGCTTGAAGTTGATGGGAGAAAAACTGGCTGTGATTCTCAGCTGTTGCTGTTCACCCCCCCCCCGCCAAGTCCCTTACTCTTCCCATCTTCTGTCATGAGATAATTCAGCGAGATCCTCATCAGATGTGAGCAATAAACTTTGAACTTCCCATCCTCCATAATGGCAATAAATAAATTCCTGCTCATTCAGAAATCTAACCCACGCTCAGTTATTTTCTGTTGGAGAAACAAAAATGGATTAGGACAAATTAAATGGATTGAACTGTCAATCAAAAGTCATAGGCCAGAAGAATGGATTTCTCTTATTAAAAAACAAAGGAATACAATTTTGTGTTGTCTAAAAGAAACTCATTTTGTATCTGAAGACACACATTGGCAGAAAGTGAAAGGATGGAAAAGTATATTTCATACAAACAGTAGCCAAAGAAGAGCAGAAATGAGAATACAAAAGAGAAATTAAGCCAAATGTTACAACTGAGAAAGGATGTTATATATTGGATAAAAGCAGTTCTATGGCAATAACATATGCCAAAAAGCTGAACTCTAAAAATTGAAATCTTATGTATAGCAAAGGCACTATCAGCAGAGTAAAAGAGCAATCACTGAATGAAAGAAAATATTTGTAAGTTAAATACATAGTAAGAAATAAATATACACTCCATATGCCACTTTCAATAATGGATTGAACAAGCAGATAGAAGATCAATTTTAAAATGGAAGCTCTGAACATCACTGTACCCAAAGATTTATACAAAACATTTTACTTGGCAATAGCAGATCATGGGTTTTTCTCTAGTGCCCATCCTCCAGGATAGATGATATATTGGGCTATAGACAAATCAATACATTCAAAATGATTAAAATCTTGTAAACTATCTTCTCTGATGACAATTGAGTAACACCAGGTACTGATGCAGAAGGAAAGCTGGAAAATTCACAAATACATGGAAATTAAAGAACATTTAATCAGTGGTTCAAAGAAGAAATCATGGAGGAAAATGGGATATAGCTTAGGGCAACTCCCAATTCCCAATATCAAGTTTACCACAAAGTTATAAAAACCAAAACAATATAGCAGGAGCACAAACACAGACATATAGACCAATGGGATAGATGTGATACTCCAGGAAAAAACACTTGCAAATATACTCTTTCCATAAGGATGCTAAGACAGATTTGGGAAGACAGATTTTCAAAACACAGCATTGAGGAAATGGAATGTCCACACACGAAGAATGAGGGTGGACCTTTGTTTTACACCATATGTAGAAGTTAAAATGGGTCAAATACCAAAATGTAAGCAATTAAACTCATAGAAAAAAACATAGGGGGAAATTTTGTGACATTAAATTTGGCAATGACTGTTGAATATGATGCAAAAAGCACTGTCAAAAAAAATGAACTCTAAAAATTGAAATCTTATGTATAGCAAAGTCACTATCAGCAGAATAAAAGAGCAATCACTGAATGGAAGAAAATATTTGTATGGGGCTGGGGATTTAGCTAAACGGCATAAGCGCCTGCCTTGCAAGCAGGCAGTTGTGAGTTCAATCCCTGGTACCGATAAAAAGGAAAAAGACAAAAAAAAAAAAAAAAAAAAAAAGAAAAGAAAAGAAAAGAAAATATTTGTAAGTTAAATACATAGTAAGAAATCAATATGCACTCCATTGTATAAAAATATCACATCTTTTTTATCCATTCCTCAGTTGATGGACACTTAGGTTGTTTCCAAGATCTAGCCATTACAAATTGTGCTGCTATAAACATGGGTGCAAATATATCCCTGTGGTATGATGTTTTCAGTTCTCCCAGAACTGGAATAGCTGAGTCAAACGGGACCTCCAATCCCAGATTTTTGAGGAATCTCCAGACTGACCTCCATAGTGGTTGCACCAGTCTACACTCCCACCAACAGTGCAGGAGAGTTCCTTTTCCCCACAGCCTCTACAGCATTTGTTATTGGTCATTCTTGATCCTGTCCATTCTTTCTGGAGTGAGATGGAATCTTAATGTTATTTTAATTTGCATTTCTCTAATGACTAATGATGATGAACATTTTTTCATGTATTTATTCGCAATTTGTATTTTTTCATCTGAGAACTGTGTATTCATCTCAGATGCCCATTTTTGGATTGGGTCCTTGAGTTTCGGGGATCTGATTTTTTTTTAATTCTTTATGTGTTTTAGACAGAAGTCCTTTGCCTGAGGGACAGTTCACTGAGATTTTTTTTCCCAGTTTGTGGGTTTTTTCACTATGCTGGAGATTTCTTTTGACATGCAGAAACTTTTTAATAAGATGTGATCCCAGTTATTGATTCTGGGAAGTAGTTCCCGTGTGGTTTGATTCCTATTCATGAATTCTCTACCTACCCCTACGTCTTCAAGATGTTTACCTACTTCGTCTTCCAACAGATTTAGTGTTTCTGTTTTAATATTCATATATTTGATCCATTTAGCTTTTAGTTTAGTACATGGTGATAGGCATGGGTCTAGTTTTAATTTTTGGCATATGGAGAGCCAGTTTTTCCAGCACCATTTATTAAAGAGACTGTCGTATTTCCAGTAAACATGTTTGGCCCCTTATCAAAGATAAGGTGTTTGAGTGTGTTGGTAGTTGCGGTTGTATCTTCTAGTCTATTCTATTGATCTTGAAATCTACTTTTATTCCAGCATCATGTTGATTTTATTACAGTAGTTTCGTAATACAATTTCAAGTCAGGGATTGAGATATTTACTAAGAAATGGCCGCAACTTGAGACCATACTCATAAATGAAATAAATCAAACTCACATGTATAAATAACATATAGTCTCTCTAGTGTAAGAAATAGTAAAAGGACATAAGTGTTTATGGTTATCATGATTCCCTATTACATTGTTTTGAAGCCTTATAATGATCGCAGTTGTAATGTGTTTGTCCTGGTTTTATTATTTTATTATCTGTGATGGTATGAACAGCTAATTTGAGGGAAACAAGTTATTATAATAGCCAGTACTGATACAATATCATCTTACTCTGAAGTCCTACCATACTCTTGCTCTTCTGTTTCCATTGGCTCTATCATGTTGTACCTTACTGGATTGTATTATGTGTGAAAATATAAACAAATTTCCTATGGAAAATGAAATAATATAGTAGCCATTGTTTCTTTTCTGTTATTTGGTTCTGAAAACCCTATAATACTCTCATTCTCTTGAATGAGAGTTATTTTGTTATGCTTGATACTATTGTATATGAAGTTATACTCAACGATTTCAAAGAAAGAGACATCGTGGTAGTTACTGTTAATTATGGGTTGTCTTTTGGTGAAATACTGTGTTGCTTACATTGTTCTGTTCTGATCTGATCTGTTATGTTCTGTTTTGTCTTAATCTCTTTAAAATAAAAAAACAACACAGAAAAGAAATCAATATGCAGAATATAGAAAGAATTCCAACATCATGACATCAACCACACTGTAATTTAAAAACTGGCAAAAGATCCAAATAAACATTTCTCCAAAGAAGATGTGTATACAAATGATCAATAACTATTTTGAAATATAGTCAACATTGCCAATCATTAGGGAAATGCAAACTGAATCCCCAGTAAGAAAATGCTTCGCGCACATTAGGATGTCCATTACTAAAAAAAGAAAACAGTGACGGATTTTTCCCATGTGCCAGTCTATATGGCGCTGGACAGCGCCTCCCTTCACCACTGACTTTAAGGTTTTCGCAAACCCGAAAGCTGAACCTCCCGCCTTTTTGCCCGCGCCAACACTCCCCCAATCAGCTGTCAATACGTCTTTCCGCCCGCCCCTTTAACTCTGCCCCTGCCAATTCCAAATAAAGCCGGCAGTTTTCCTTTGTTCTCTTCAGAGGGTGCTTGTGACTCTTTGGCAGCCCTCTTGTGCCTGCAATAAAGGCCTCTTTCCTTTCATTCTCTGTTCTCTCTCCTTTGTCTCTCTCACGTCAGAGGACCAAACAAGTAGCAAATGTTTTTAAAGATGTAGAGAAAATGGTATCACTGCACATTGCTGGTAAGAATATCAAATGGTACCATCCCCGTGGAAAACATGAAGCTTCTGAAAAACAAACAGAATTGCCATCTGATCCAGGAATTCTGAGCATGCAGTCCAGTGCACCGAAAGCAGAGGTTCGAGCAGTGCACCTGTATATGGCCCCAGGTGACACAGAACAATGTCCCCTACAGTACCCGTCCACATCACTGTGGCCAGCTGCTGCCCCTCCTCACGAAGCCTGAGGAGCTCACTCAGCGCAGGGTGCTGGTGGTAAGGGGGGGGGTGGAGTAAACCGGCTCCCATCTTCCCACTTTACACCACACCCCTAAGTCCTGAGGGTGGTGGGTGTGGTGCAGACACATAGCTCCGGCAGCTGCTCTGCAGTCAGCCTGTGGGGTGGATGCTTTTGCAACAAGGGTTGGCTGTGGTTCACAAGCTCATGGCGTCTCTGGTGAGCGGATTCAGTGAGCAGAGACCTGTAATGTGCGTGCCCAGCCTGAAGGGGCATCCTTGAGGAAGAGCGTTCATTCCCTCCTCATTTTGTTTTTCAAGATAAGCTGGAAAACATATCTTGATGTGAAATATTCACACACTGAAGCTTAGGACTTTGACTCAATTTAAAATACCGTGCAAGTTAAATAAACAAAAACAGAGAATAACCATCCAAACAAATACCCTAGCTCTGAGCTAAACCTATCCTCATGTCCCATTCTGTAGTCTCTGCTTTCTATGGGACTACATTTCCATTGCCTGTGACCCAGATGTGTGGTGAATAATTTAATTATTAATTCTTCTGTGCAAAGCAAGAGTTACAAAATGGATTTTTGCACACTCATTATCTTCCAAACATCACACTCCCGACCTGAGAGGCTCAAACTCAGTGCTGCTTTGGAAATGCCACTTTTTCCCTGAAGGAAAGGCTCTTTGGAAAGGGCCAAAGGGCTTCCTGCTCTTCCTGTCTCTCTTTGGTCTCTTGGGGTCATCTTGACTTTGGCTGTCCCTGCTCTTAGGCAGTGTCACTTAAGAGACTTGAGATGCCAATCCGCACCTCCTTTACTTCTCCTCCTCTTAGCCACCTCAGAATACATAAATATTTATACAAACACAGAGCAAACTGAAGAGAGATGAATAGGAATAGGGAGTTCAGTGACTCCCCAAATTACATACTGTTATATTTCTTAAAATGTAATATACACAATATGTTAGCTTGTTTCATTTATATTACTAGCTTATCTTAGTTCATGGAAAAGAAAGTTTTGTGTTATTATCTGTTTGTTTCTTTTTGTTTATGTCTGGTATGGAGTAACTGCTTTGAAGATGACAATACACAACATATTAACTCTTGTTATTCTCATAATTTTGTTATGAAATTTTACTTCATTTTCTTATAAAATTTAAAAAATGCAAGAGAAAGGCAATATGTTATTATCCTTTCCTAAGAAGAAAATATGACACTTTTCCAAAAAGCATTGAGTTCTATATTCCCTGGCCAGGAATGTCATATGGAAATGATAAGATTTCCCTGTCGCATGGCAGTGAGTTTTTCCACCTTTGTTTAAGTAACTTCTCAGGCTCCTGTGATTTTTGCCTTATGGGGAATGTTCAATATGAAAGGATTGGAAGGGTCTTACTCCACTAGGTAGTCTCAAAGTTCCGGAAAGTCTGGATCATACCCAGTTCTGCTATTTTCCCCCACAATGTGTACCTTGAAGACAGAGTTTGTAGAAGGAGATGCAGATGGAGACACAGACTTGAGGAATAGCTCTTATTTACTGTACCACAGGATCCTCTTCTTCCACTTACTGCTGCTTCCTCTCTGTCCTGAGCCCTCACGGGCTTGTGGCTGGGATCCAGGATTGTGGGTATGAAGCCCTAGAGGTAAGGAACTAACAGTATTGAACACCCAGGCGTATAACTGAGATAATAAACCCACTTTCTCCAGCCAGTTACCACATCCATGTGCTGGAGTTTGGATCCCCAAGGTGCATGTGTGAAAGACCCTGTCCCCAGGACAGCCTGGTGAGAGGTGTTGGGGTCATGGGGGAGGTTTAAGGGCATTGGAAGGTGCCCCAAGGGCATGCGGATGGATACTCAGGAACCTTCTCTTCTTTCCCTTTTGCTTCCTGCCCATGAGCTGAGGGGCTTTGCTGTCACACACTGCCACCATGATAGGCCATTTCACCGTGAATGCAAAGCTGCAGACCATTGCTTCTGGGATTAGAATCTCCAGAACTGCAGCCATGATAAATAAACCTTTCTCTCTCTGATCCAGTAGTCTCAGGTGTCCTGTTATAGTGACAGAAAGTTCATGAATGCACCCTGTAATGACAGCATACACATGCCTATGCACACTTCCTATTAATCACATTTCTATACCTGTTCTCACACACACATTATATATGTGCACTACTATTGTAATCCCAAATATTGTGTATTGCAATCCAAGTATTGTAATCCCTTTTCCAGCCTTCCCCACAACCTAAAAAGTTATAGTTGTAATCCCATCAAGAAGTTATTGAAATCCCAGCAAGTTAATTTCAGTCTACCACCTCCAGTGCAACCCACAGCGAGAATAGACACCAAGACATATTTACGGGCAGCCCAGGGGTCCTGAGTCCAATCCCTGTGAAGATGTATGGACATGTGTGCTCCAAAATTTATTATCTTGTGAAGAAGGAATGGCTTGAGTTTGAGTGATAGTGAGGATGATAACTTGAGCTTGCCAGCCAGGTAGGGAGAAAAGCATCTTTGCAAAATGCAGGGAGAATGACATGCAGAAGGATGGATCTGCATAATTCAATTAAGGTAGTAACTGAATTATTTTTGGAGGCTGTTGCTTTGGTTTCTGATATGTAAATTTTTTTTCCCAGGGATTCATAGCCTCTTTATCTCGAGGCTCATACTGCCTTGACATTTCTGGAGCTGACTGGCTCTACCATCCAGCTTTGCCTATATCTTTTATAGAGAACACTATGCGAGGAAACAGACTGTCTGATGGCTTTAGAGAGTATAGACCAGTACCTCAGCTAGCCTTATTTGAATGCTTAAAGCCAATTGAAGACAGAAAGAAATACCATAGCCAGCTCTGTACGTATCAACATACGGGGAATAAGCCTCAATATAATCAAAGTTGCAGCAATTGTTCTGCATGCAAGAGAAGTCGCTCAAATTGTCTCCCACACTTTACCGAGTGCAAAGGAACTAACATCTCCGCAGAGATGATGGTGTTCGAACGCTCCAGCATGTACTTGTCTGGGGTGTCTTCCTTGGTGTCCCCAGGGACCTGGCGGGATCTGAAGACCACAGTCATTCTGCAGACAAGGAGCTCACAGAGGTGAAGCCACAGTCACTGCTGCCTCTTCCCAAGGAAAGGATCTGGACCCTTGTTGCCAGTGTTACTGGCACTCCAAAGATACAGGATTACCCCAATTTGGGGTACTAGGCCCAGGGTAGTCCAGGCTGGTTTTGATTCTGCAATTTATTGATTTTTCTTTTCAGGATCTCCTGCAGGAGCTGCTCAGACTTTCTGTTCAGAGAGCAAACATAGCTTTGTACCCTGTCCCTACTTGCATGTCCCTGCAACCATAGGTCCCCCTTGACTCTAACTTCCTGAAAACTCAATGACAACAGAATTTCTGGGAAAGACAGTCTGAATAGGAACCATGAAGAAGGCCTTTCTTCAGTGTGAACTCAACAAGAGGTTGGCCTGGCTTCTTGCAGGAGACAGAGGCTCCTCTGCGCTGGCTTCTTTGTGGCTTCTCCATCCTCCACATGCAGAGGATCGTCCAGACAGGTGTGGCCAGTGCCTCTGACACTGGGAGCTTTGTTCCTGTGGGACATGAGGCTCCTTAAGCCCACTGACAATGGCAGTGACATTGACCTCACCCTCCTCCTTATGTCTTCTCATTGTTGTCCCCTGACACCTCTCTGTGGAGGGGGAGATTGTGGATTGATTTATGATCCTGCAAGTTTCCTCAGCAATGTGTTGTGTCTCTCCACATAATAAACAGACTCAGCTGATAGAGGTTTAAAATAAGTTGCATTATTATTTACTTTTTAATGCTACTATCTCACCTCAATTCTTGGGTCTTTGCCATGCTACGTTTTACCTTTTCATTTTGTTTTATGTCTTACAGTTGGATGTGCGGTGGAGATCAGATGCTGAATCCCCAGGAAGTCACTGCCAGGACCCAGGAGGAAATAGCAGAATGCATGGCCCCAACCTGCCTGCAAAGATTTGCTTCTGAGAGAGAAGACCCTGGCTCACCCACAGAACTTTCATGGTCTTCTACATCAGTCAGTTTCCTATGGTGACAAAAGCCCCATCTCAGAAGCTTGCAACAGCAAGAGTGGACTTCCTGCCCTGCATCTCACACCTTTCAGGGAGGACTCATCCTCCCAGCACAGACACAAGGGAGCTGGTAGCACTCAGGACAGGATGGGGATTCAGGAGGTGATATCAGCCTAAACTCAGGCAAGATCTTGGGGAGGACCTGTAATAACACAGACAATGATGATGTTAAAATGTTAGATGAAGGGGAAAAGCAAACCTCATTGACCTGACTCATTATATCCTGATAGAGAGACAAATTATGTACGCAAGGATTTGGGGTAATACAGGTAACAGCAGGATCTTCTCTCCCTTTGTTCCATCTTTGTGTGGTGCCAGTTCTTCTACAATAAGTGAGTCATTCAGGCTTTTGAGAATTTTCCATCATACACAGTAAGCACCAGGTGAGCTCCTGCGCAGGGGTTACTTTGTGGCTGAACTGCTCCATGCAGTGAGGTAGCCGGTGGCCATGCGCTGCCTCGCTGTCCCAGGGTGACTCCTCTGCTGCATAGACCCTCTGTGCATACTGTTGTGACCCGGGTGGGCCTGGGCTGGGATGAGTAGATGCTCACCTGGACAGAACCACCCACCTGGGATTCCGAGGTCCCTTTGTGCAACACTTCCTGTCTTTCTCAGAGCACCTGTAGAAGAGGATAAAGCCTGTGCTGTGGTCTCTTTTTAATACAAACATTCTGCAAGAACAATGCTGGGCTGCAGGGACCTTGGGCAGGTAACAGCTGCTTACAGGTGGAGCTGGCAGCCCTGACCTGGCACTGGCAAGAAGATCTCCAGAACTGTGGGAAGGAGGCAGCTGGCTGGCGCTATGAGTGTGGGCCCCACATGTCCTCTGGGCATGCATAAAATCTGGATCACTTCGTTTGGATTCCAGCATAACTGATGAGCTCCCTGGCAGAGGGGCCTTTGACCTCTGCAGGCTGCAGGTGAGCATCTCAACACAGACAAATGCTGAGCACTTCTGGGGTCCACAGGTTTCACTCTTCGGGGCCCTCTGCATGCTCCTGAAGGGGGTGGATTGTGCTGAAGAGTAAGCCAGGGTGCCTCGGTGCAGTGGGGTTGATCAGCATGTGACTGTGCTGGTCATAGTCCCCGTGGCAGCAGGATGCCTTGATGCGCTGCTCCACAATCTGCACTGTGTGTCACTGCACCCCAGCTCCACACTCACGGCAGGCATTGTCACTGTGACAATGTGGCCTCATAGTGAAATGGTCCAAGTGCTGACTGCAGAGAGATCAGGGTCCTCTAACAGTGACCTCCTCTATCTGCCTGCCACCCTACATTTGTTGCATCTGCCACCAAGGGGGCACCTCTGACCCGCACGGCTGCTAGGTGACTATCATGTGCATTTATTGTGAATGCAGTGCTGTTCGTGGGATGTGATGGAGAGGGTTGGGATGGGTCCTGGGAGCAGAGGTAAGGGTCCCCTTTCTCCTTCTCCCTCACCAAGAGACAGGGAGGGGCCTGCAGTCCCCGGGGCCCAGTGACAGAATCAGGCCTGTGATGGGGTGAGGATGTCCCCTCCTGTTCCCCAGGACTACACATGCTCTGCAAACACCCAGCTCTGCATTGGCAGGCCTGGCATGGAGTGCTGTCAGTGCTGTCCTCTGAGCACACTGCTGAGGCTCCCTACCTCCAGTGGGGTCTCCAGGGCCACCCTTGGGTGTCCCTCCCACCTTGTCATGTTGATCCCATCCAAGTGTAGAAGAGAGTTATGGAAAGGAAGCATTTGAGAGTATGTGCAGAAGACTGTCATCACGAACCCGGGGCCACTGGACCCTTGCCTGGAGATTGCCAGGACTGCCTGTCTAGAGCGAGACCCCTCTTTTTGGGGTACCAGGCAGTGCAGGGAGCAGCAGAAGGAGCTAAGAGGAGACTGCTTCACCAAAAAGCTCACTAATGCAGACCACAGCCTTACCTACCTGGGCTGAGACCTGAACATCTCACGGCCAGGCCCAAAGGCCGCGTGCCCCAGCTCGGCCATCATGGAGACATCACGGAGCCTCACACAGCAGCCACTTTGAAAGCCTGACAGACCTCTCTCCACTCAACACAGGTTTCTCTAGGGTCTCCTGGGAGCAGCTGGCAGTTGCCCTTTTCCCACAGAATAGTAAAGTGATGGGTGTCTTTCCCCTTTGGGACAGTCGCACCAGTACGGCTTCAAAGTGGGGGTAACAGAGGGCAAAGTGGTTGACAGACGAGACAGATGAGGGCAGCAGGATCAAGACACCTCATTTGGGCCTGGACTGCAGTGAGCTGGGATGCAGGGCCGGTTGGTTACTTAGCAAGGTCTTCAGTTTGCACAAAGGCTACTTGGCTGGTGCTTGGTACAGGTTATTCTCAAAAACCAATGGAGAAGTTTACGGGTTACAGAGCAGCAGCAAAAGGCTATGATTTCCCAAGAGGAAGTGATTTCTGTTCCCAAATCCAGCTTCCACACACTGTGCTGAACAGGTGTCACTGGTTCACTGAGCACCACTCTAGAAACACACAACATCATATATTTAAAATTTATATAGTTTCACCCCAAACTGCAGAGCAGTTAGAAAACACCTTAGATCTCCTAGTTTTAACCCCTAATTTTAAACACTAATGGCATCAAAACTCCTTGGTGTTTCCAGACAGCACTAAGGGAATGGGTCCTGGCAATCTGTGGGCTCAGCAGTCTTCAGGCCAGGTACACAGCGGGAGACAGAGTGGCTGCCGAGGGAGCCGGTGTTCAGACCCCCAGGCCCTGGGCTGGGATCCTGGCTGGCTGCATGACTCTGGAGACAAAGCCTCATCCCTGCCTCATGCTCTCATGAGCAGCATGGTCATGGCCATTTTCCAGTATGTCCTGGGGCTGCTGTGAGGTGATATCGGTGAGACCCACAGCTCCTATACCCCAGCGCATCCATCCCCAGGATCTGGGACAGACCCGATCCAGGAGTACAAAAGGAAGTAAAGTGCTCGTGGGCTGCAGGCTCGAGCCCAGCTCTCCAGGCTTTGGGAAAAGGATGCTGCCCAGTCTGACCTCTGGATCCTTGCCTCACTGCCCAACCTCACTGCCCCAGAAAGGCGCTAGGATGTGACCACATCTAGCACACAACTGCATGGCCCGTGCTGGCCTGGGAGCTCTGTGAGCAGCACTAGCAGGAGGTCTCAGTGCCAAGGATTCAGATGGGAGCCACTTGCCAGGGACAAGCTCAGGGGTTGGAACTGGGCTCCAGGTGGGCCCAGCTCAGCCTGATTCCCAGAGCCCACTTGACTGTCAGCTCTCCTGCAGAGGGGAGCCATGGGGTGGGGTGATACCTGTCTGTGTTCCAATGATGTTTGGTATCTGTGGGTGATCTCTGTGGACTGCAGAGAACTCTGACCAACAGGGACATGGCAGCTGTGGGACTGCTGCACAGACCTAGGTAAATGCACAAGGGACTCTGGCCAGGCACCAGGATGAGGCATTCAGGCCAGGTGCTCTGTCTCTACCATGGGGTTTTTGCTCCAACATGAGCTCAGCCCCCAGATATGCCAGGTGGAGGCTTTCAGCACTGTTCCCCAGGGCATTGAGACTGGGGGCTGATGCGACAATTGGTTCACGTGGGGGGATCAGCAGGGGTCACAGTGAGGCTTCACTCCACCCTTTCTGTCACCAGCCTGCTTGCTTGGGAGTAGTACTGGCAAGAATGGGTCACTAAACTGGGGAGACATGGCTGGGAATTGAATCCACGTCTGTCCTCATAGTGTGGTCAGATACACTGCTACCTCAAGTGCTGGATTCTGTATGTAACCCTGAGATCCTCAGGAGGAGGGGCCCTTCCTTCATCCCCACTCTGTCCTCACTGTCCAGTGGAGACATTAAACATTTCCTGCCCATTTGGAGGAGGAAAATGATCATTCTGAAGCCACCCTGAAATGCTCTGAGCTGTAGTTTAACGTGGACCAAAATGAACCCAAGGCAACAACACTCTTGGAAACAGTTCAGTGAAAAGCCACCGCATGACTGTTCTGCCCTGGATGCCGAGAAGAGATGGGGAGTCAGAGGCTCTGTCCCCACCCATGCCAGGTGGAGCCTGAGAGCCGGTCCCATGGCACCATCCTGTCCACATGTGCCCTGGGTCCTGACACTGCAGGCGTGGGGACTGCTGCCTTTCTTGCTCCCAGAAGAGTCCCGATTAACCTGCTATCTCTCAGCTCTTTTCTCTCCCCTTCCCCTGTGACCGCATAGGAGAATGAGGGCTATGATTAGGAGAAATGGAGCCAAGAGCCAGGGCAGGGAACGATGTTTCAGAAATGCTCGAGTCCAGATCAGTTGCGAAAAGTAGCACATTGTGGAGACCACAGGACCAGTCACTTCCCGCCTCTGTCAGCTGGGTCTGGTGGAGGGTGGTTTATTTGGTTTTTCGTTCTCTGCCTCCAAGTAGGAAAACAGATCCACAAAGTAAGTGTTGTTCCCCATGAAGGAAGCTCTCTGCCCTCATTTTCCATTCTGTGGGAGGAGGAAGAAAACTTCCTTTGTTTCTCCACCTTCTGACAGTAATAGAAAGTGGGGCTCCTGCCCCCAGAGCAACCTTAAATCTCTGAGTCAGGAAAGATCTTCGGGGTCTACAGCCTCATCTGAGCAACCCCACCGAGCAACTCCACGAGTGACCAGGGACATGGTCAGAGCTCGCCAGGACAGCTGGAAGAGAGACAAACTTGTGAGCAACCTCAGTGCACTGCCACCCCATACCTGGGGGACTCTAAAGTCCCTCCTGGCTGAAACCCCCAACTCAGTAATCCACCAGGGCTAAGGGAGACCTGAGAGCTCTCACAAGTTGCCCACCTTTAGCTGCAAGAGGCAAATGAACTCTCCAGTGGGCATATCCAGTTCTGATTTAAATATAATCTGTGTGGTCAATTATTTGTATAATAATAGAACAAAATAAAGACTATTTCACAAAAGTCAATGCTAATTTCAGAGCCTTGAAGACATTTGAAAAATGCCCTGTGCAATTATGTGGCGCTTAATACTCAGATAATGGAACAATGAAAGATGTCTGTTTGCATTTTGTAAAATTAAACTGTATGCAGTTATTTATCTTTTACCTTAATTGTTTGAGCTTGTTTCTAATGTAAACTGTTGTAATTTTAAGTAAATATAATAGAAAAAACTTTCATAGGTATCAAGAATCCAGAGTAAATTTACTTTGCAAATAGGCTGTGTAGGTATGTTTTATGCTGAGGATTTTAAACTGACGCTTTCATTCAAAAATATTTCGAATTACTCACTGTTTGCCCTCTGAAGTCACAGATTTGGAGGAGCCAAGCTTTTGCAATGGAGTGTGGCTGGCTGCATCTCCTCCAAAGCCTGGAGAGTGACAAACACGTAAATCGTAAATCAATACACAAGGAGGTGGTAAGCACATTTCTAACCGACTTTCTAAAAGTATAACGAACTTCATGCTTCCATTTTTGTATTCTTCATTTTTGGTTATATTTTATATGCTCAACTAGTTCTGCCTTCTAGTGATATTGTTCATCTACTTACAGTTTGTTAGCCTGACCTATAATGGAAGTTTGAGACTTTCTTATGGGCTCTGGTAATACTTAAAATCACCAATACAAGCCAAATACACTCTAGTTATAGAGTATAGTATAGAGTGTAGCTCAGTGGTAGAGCACTTGCTTGGGTTTGGTTCGAAACCCTGCAAATTCATTAAATAATCCCTTTCCTTGTTGTGAATCTTTCTGCCACAGTGGCCACACCAAGAGCACAAACACCAGCACGGCAAATGAAACAGTGCACAGAGCAAAGGTGATGCTGTGTGAATCTCAGGTCCCATGGGATGATGGCGCCTACAGGCACAGCCCTGCCCTCCGGCTCACTCCACACTATGTCCTGTTGGTAGCACCAGTCAGCCTGGCTCAGAGCTCGAGATGGCCAGTGGTGTGACCTCAGGTGCGTCAACTGAAATTCCTGTGCCTTCATTTCCTCTCTGTGAAGCAGGTCATGGGGCAGTGGTGTTTGTTATTTATCAAGAGTAGAAGGCATGAGTATACTTTAAAATACTTTAAATGGCACATAGCCTACAGGGAGCCCCTGCTTGACTATGTCTTGGGTAACTTTTCATTTTGAATAGCTTTTAGATTTACTGAAAAGTGCCATAAATATGCACAAAACCTCTTCAATTTGTTTTCCAGAATCTGTCAGCTGCCCCTGCCCTGAGGCACCTGCTACAGATGCCCTGTCCATTTCCTCCCAACAGTAGCAGCTGTGGCCTCCCTGTGCCTGTAGAGCCATAGGGCCAGGCAGCAGGGTCCTCTCCTCACATGTCCTGACTGGAGGGTCCAGGGGCTGGTGGTACTGCTGTGACTCCTGAGCCTTGGGTCCTCCTCCCGGGTCGCCGCTGTGGATGGAGCTCAGCTCATGGTGCCGGTGGGATGAAGGGACCCATGATCAGCTCAGAGACCTCCATTCTTCTTGACCTGGCTCTTACCCTGACTGTCAGCTGGAGCCTGGGGCAGTGCCTTCCCAAGCTCCCTGACAGCTCTCTCCCTCTTCCATTCCCTCCGCCTTCTGCAATTTCAGCTAAAGGTCAACTGTGCACCCAAAGTGTCAAGTGCAAAAGTCAGAAGCAAAGTCTAAGTTTCCCATAGAGCCCTGCTGTGATGAGTGGGTTGAAATCACTCACCATCCTGCTCCATCCCACTGGGGCAGGATTCACCCTCTGGGCAGAGGGTCCCTACTAGAGACGCAGTGCTGCTGACTTGCTCAGCAGCCAACTAGTTGTCACTGTTGGTCACCATCGTGGTGCCTGGGTGCTACATTCATTACTTTTATTTCATTCATGATGGTCCTGAAGCTTAAGGGTAATGAGATTTATCTGTGACAAAGAGAAGTTGTAAAGCGCTTCCAGTGAGTGAGAAGGAAAGATCTCAGCTTAATAAAGAAAAAGAAATGCATGCCATGAGTGGTGGCGCACACTGTAGTCCCAGCTTTCAGGGGACTGAGGCAGGAAGATTGCTGTGACTTAGAGCCAGCCAAGGCTACAAAGTGAGACACTGCCTCGGGAAATGGAAGTGATACAGGGGAATGAGACACCCGGCCTACTGTGTGTGCGAGCTCGTGTTCTCTAAAACCGATGAATGAATTTTAGGAACAATGAGTTGTAGAGTAGAATATATTTATTAAGAGAAACAAAGCTTCTGTCTGAAGTGAGAAGAAGGGAACCCCGAGCAGGTTGTCAAGGACTCTATCTTTTCCAGGGACTTTTATAGAGTAAAACCATGGGTTGAAGGTGGGGGAAGACTGGCAGTTCACAAGGCAGATGGGCATGAGGTGGGACAAACTATAGTTAGCCAATAAGACCAACAGTTCAGATAAAATTGATTACATTAGGGACAAATGGGGAAGCAAGTCACGTAGAAAGCAGGCATTCTTAAGGAGCAGTGACTCTTCCCTAGGGGGATGGGCACTATTTAGGGTCTTAATCCTCAGGACATGGGTATATTTGTATGGTCTCTTGTCTTGAGGCCTGGTCCACAGCAGGAGGCATCAGTCTGCCCTGAAGTTGCCAGGTATCTGCACTGGCTCCATTGAGGACCTAGCCCTGCCTCACTCCCTATAGTATTTTTAACTAACTCAGCTGCCTGCAACAGAAAGAAAGAAGGAAGAGAGGGAGGGGAAAAAGGAAAAGAAAGGCTGGGGTTGCTAAAAACTGTAGTAAGAACAGATCTTGCCATAAAGAGAAAGGAAATGGGCCCCAGTGTTGTTGCCCCTGCAGCCGCAGGCCAGGGTTAGGGTTAGGGTTGGGATGTATTCATGGGGACACGTAGGGTGTGTGCATGGGGACACAGCATGTACAGGCAGCAGGTGGCACTGTCTCCCTGTTCCAGGTGGCCGCCCCCTTGGATACCCTGGGTGTTCCCCTGCAGAGCTGTGACTCTTTCCCTGTGCCTCTCAGCCTCCAGCTGGGCTCCAGAAGAGAAGAAGTGGTGGTGTCTAAGGCTTTGGCTGGCTCTGCCTGCAGTGTTCCTGCTGAACTCAGCGTCCAGGGCCAGAAAAGGAGGCCACAAGGCTCTAGACCACAGGATCAAATCAGGGCAAGGTGGGCTGTCGGGATTCAGGGCACCCTGCAAGGGGCTCTCCCCTGCCACCCTGGTGGCCCGTGCTGTGAAGTCCCTGTGGGTCCCAGGCCTGACTCAGGCCATTGGCAGACTCTGATCACACTCCCCCTGGTAAAGCCAAAGGTGCAGGACTGCGCAGGAAAGGCCCAGAGGTTCCATACCATCATTGCAGTTCAGGAGCTGTGGGAGGTTTAGGAAGGCGCTGTGTGGGACCTGGGGCTCTGTCCAGGCAGCCGCTGCCTGCTCTCACCTTGGCATGGGAAACACTCTTCACCTTATACTCGGGCCAGGGTGTTGTCTGGGCTACAGCCTCAGCCCATGATCACAGAAAGGTGTGGGAGCTTGGCTTTGGGAAACAGTGTCTTCCATTCAACCCCCACCCCTACTTCCAAGGTCCCCAGATGCAGGTGCGGTGCCCTGAAGGCAGCCCTTGCCCTATCAGCAGCCTGGCCAGGCCAAGGCTCTGAAAAGTCCTGTAGGAAAGCAGCCTCTGGTCACCTCTGTTTCAACCATCGGCTCCCAAGTCACCACCTGCTGAGCTCCTGCAAAGGCCTCCTGTATGCATTCTGGAAAGTTCTACCATAAATAAGGTCAACCACCTCAGAGGAGTTGGGGCTGGATCCTCATGCTGTATGCATCTTCAGATGCTGGGAGTTTCAGGCATTTTCTGCAATTAAAATGTGTGCGTAACACATTGTTCTTTTTTCCTCCTCTCTGATCACCTTTCATGTGAAGTTGGTGATCATATGTGAAAAACATGAATAGAACCAAACTTTTTTCTTCTGCAGTACTGGGATTGAACACAGGACCCTGAGTGCGCTTAGCAAGTGCTCTACCCCTGAGCTCCACCCAGCCCCCTTATTAGATAGGGTCTCACTAAAATGCCCAGGCTGATCTCAGATTTGCAATCCTCATGCCTCAGCTTCCCAAGAGGCTGAAATTATAACCATTCAACACTTCTTCTGGCCAGAAGTGAATTTTTAAGGTTAAACTTCTTTTATAAAATAATTGGTGGAAAGAAAACAAAGCTCATCCTCTATTTGTCTGTAAGCTGCAGGCCAAAATGCTGAGCAGTTTTTTTCCCCTTGAAGAAATGCTCACTCCTTGCTGGGAATCTGCAGTATCTGCAGGAATCCAGAGATAATGCTTTCAAGTTCCCTGTAAGTGAAGCAGCAGCAGGTGCGCCAGCTGGCCACCTGTCCCAAGGCCTGCCTCCATGGGGAAAGTGGTCCTACCCCGTATGGATGCTTGGCCTGGTTAGTCTCATTGGCGGCTGTAAAAACACCTGTCCTGTGTGGGCTGTGTCCATGGGAGGTAACAGAGCTGCAGGGCAGCAGCAAAAGCGTTCCAAGTGTCTCAGCACGGTCACCGTGCCTGGTCCCCCAGCACATAGGGATCACTCAGGTTGTTGATCTGACCAGAATTACTGCTCCATTGAGCACCATCCTGTCGCCAGCACATCTGGAGTCCCGGCACTGTGGGACTCTAGTTATCACCAGCTCCCTGGCTATGGGCAGCAGTGCAAACCCAGGTGTTATCAGATCTCTAGTCCTGTTGGCACCAGTGGCACCTGTGTCCCATGTAGTCCTGAAGAAGGGCAATTGGGCAGGTGGCCCAGTGTGTGGAAAGGATGCATTTCATGGAGGCAGTTTGTCCAAGTTCACATTGAAATCAGGCCTGTGCCTCACATGAGAGGGGGATTCACATTAGGAGTATGAAAGTGGGGTGAAGCAGCTCTTTAGCCTTGTGACTGGGGGGCTATACCATGAGGGGTCTCTGTGCACATGAGGGAGCTCTGAATCCCAGACAAGGTGGCGTGTCCTGCAGGTAGTGGGTTGGCTTCTCCAAGTCCATCAGTCAGACAGTTGATGACCTCGGTCCATGATGTCTAAACTAACATGTGTGTCTCAGCCATTTTCCTGTGATACACAATACAACATTCACCACTGAGGGAGGAGAGGCTTATTTTGGCTCCCAGTTTTTGTCCATGGTCAGCTGGCTCCAAGTCAGACACAGCACGGCAGAAGGGCCTGGCAGAGGAGAGGGTGTTCGATCCCTGGGGATCAGGAAGCAGAGGGAAAAGGGAGGACCCAATGAATACCTCTTCCCAGAACATGCAGCTGTGAACTCCCCCGTGGGTGAATGCACTTAGGAGTACCATATCCTGTGACCCCTCACATTACATGCATGCTATATCCAGGACCAGGTTAGGCCTAAACCCTAACAGTAAGAGGTGGGCAAGTCCCTGTTAGAGAACATCTTTGGGTCACTCCACACCTGATCTAGTTTGCAGAACCATTTGGTCCTAGAAGCAAACAGGGCTTGCCAGTTGCTCCCCAGGGGTAACTGCCACTGCTACCTGGCACGGACAAACCTCCAGCCCTCTGATCTGTTCTCCCCTCCTCTCTTCCACTCCTCACCTACAACCCTTCCCCATCACATCCAACATGTCCCTTCCCTTCCCTTTCTTTTCCTTCCTTTCCTTTTTTGCTCTATCATTCTCTCCTGTACAGCCTGACTGAGGCCCCAAGGTTCTGGTTTCTATGGAGCTGGGTCCTACAGCTGGCAGCACCTGTCTGGTACTACCTCTGCTTAACACTAGCTGTGCTCGAGAAACAGCAGAATTCAATGCTGTCTTCTGAGTCCGAAGTCCAAGGGCAGAAACCTGGCTGTCCAGAGACAGGCAGAGATTGCCCTGTCCCTCTGCAAAGCCACCCTGCGGCTCCTCTTAGCTCCTTTAGGTGGCGCCCTTCCACTGCGGTGTGGCCAACCCCAGTGTTCCCTTTCCAATTAGTATGCATTGTGCAAAAATAAGAAAATTCCTTCATTATGAGGATGCCCGGTGGCGATCTGGTAATTAAGGTGGTGTGCTGGCATTTCCATTATAAACCCCGCTTTTCGTGAGGAGGTGTAGCTCAGCAATAAAAACTTGCCAGCAAGGGCTTCACCTTAGGACGTTTCAAAATAAACATTTCATTTAGCTTTAGGAGGCTCTGTCTTGGTGCTAATTGTGTTAAGTCTGGTCTAGGCAATTCTTTTCTCCATGAGCCAAAATAGGAACTGGGACTATCTGGATTTTTTGGTAATTTCAGCAAGGTATTAGTTTCCATTTTAGCACAAAGAAACAATGAGTATTTGTGGGGACAGACATCAGATTTCCCCAACTGGATCATTCATTCACTGCACAGGCGTCCATGCAGAGGAACAAGGCCAAGACACCCTGAAAATTCGTCCAGGGCTTATGTGTGCGTTAGAAATAAAAATAAAATACAAAATATGAAAGTGGCTCAGTAAAACACTGAGGAATACAATCTTGTGAGTTTCAAGATTTGGTTTCCCAAAGATGTGTTAGTCTTCTCCCCCATTCCTCCCTTTCTTCCTTCCTTCTTCCCTCTCTCTCTCCCTCTCTTTATGTTTCCTTTCTCCAGTTAATCCTACTGTAATAGGCACAGCTGACTTGAGACAGCCAGCCCTTACATGCTGCTCCTTACATGTGGTGCCTAGGTAGGCAGTGCAGGTCCTCATTCCACTGTTTAGCAGAAGCTTGACCGGGATCTAAGCAGAAGTGTGGGCTCCGTTGTCCCAGCTCTCAGTGCTGTGGGGAGGACCACAGCCTCACCCTGACACGGTCACACTTAGCCTCCATCTTGAAGGTCCCAGTGGCAGATATCACCTTCTGTCTCAGGGTCAAAGTGAGCTGTCCAGACACAGAGAAATACCTGTCCATGTCTACACCTTCCCTTCCTTCCTCCCACCACCCACCCAACCAAAATGGAATCTTGAACTGCTGGTTGCTTCTATTATCAGTGCAGATGCCCTCTGCCTTTAATTAACATTGACAATTGATGGTGACTGTATTCACTTGTTTTCTGTGACTGTAACAAATTCTCTGAGGCTGAGTGCTTTATAAAGAAAAGAGGTTCCTATAGCACAGTTTTGGAGCCTGAACAACCACAATTGTGTCCCTGTCTATTCTCAACTGGATGCCAACCTTCCACACATAAACCTGTGGGGTACATCCTTGAATCACAGCCAATCCACAAGTTACTAAACTGCTTTTGGTTTAGCTCGCTGTAAGAATGCCAGCACAAAATGGAATTTGTAAAATATATAAAGGAGCAAGTCACAGGTTACCTCCATCACTATGCAATCTGCTCTGTGCTCATATTGGGCGATGATAGTAGGATGAATCGTGTATATGCATGCATGGAGAGCCATTCAGAAAAGGGACATGAAATGTGTGTCACCAACTACCCTGTCTGCTGTTATTTGCATTGGGTAACAACAGGTTGCTGTCCTGGAGGGCAGATTTGGGATTGAACACAAGCAGGGTACAGTCACAAGGAGACTCTGTCCAGGAATCTGAGTGACAAAGGGTCCCGCCTCGGAATATGGAGATCGGTGAGACCAGAGAGCACACCTGCAGAGCACTGGGACTTCAGAGGGTGCCAGAACCCAAGCCCGAAAGAGGGAACTGGCTGACAGAGTGCTCCTGCGGAGAGCAGAGCTGAGCTGCGTCCATCTGCTCATCAATCACTGTGCTTCTTGTTTTCTCACTTCTCAAAGACTAAGTATGGGTTTGTTTTTAAATTTTTTCAGACTCTAATTTTGCCTAGATTTGAACTTCAGACTCCTAGAGCAAGGCATGGATACTACAGAATGTGGAGAGTCTGCTCTGAGCTTCTGGGGCCTCCCAAACCTGGATGTGGGAGGTGAGACACAGGAAGGGGCTGCCAGGTACATCTCCCATGTAGCCACAGGACAAAGTCATCTCCAGGGACATCCTAGTCCCACAGCTTCTCAGGGCCCCAAGATCACCAGACACAATGTTGGCCAGTCACTCCAGCTCCCAAGAGCACAGCTCTCCACCAGCATATTTTGGTGGCACAAAACCCTGTGACACTTCCAGTCCATTGCCTGTCTTTCCCTGTGGGCACTTTCCGGGAGGTGGGCCCAGGATGGGAGAAGGAGGCAAAACCAGGAAGTGCAAGTTGCACTGTAGGTTTGCGGATTCACGCTGGTCCTGTAACCCCACTCAATACCTCTAAAGAATGTTCACAGGGTGTCTCAAGAACAAGAGTAGAATTACTTTCATGTAACTGATACGGTCATGGAAAATAGCTCCTTCTCCCTCTCACATTAACTCAAACCACAAACCCCATTTCCCAATACTGAGAAAAAAAGAGTGCAGATGTTGAAATGCTCATTTAACTGTAAATCAAGATGGAGCACTGGGGTGGCAGCCAGCCAGATCACCCATGAGGAGATGGGGACAGCTGGGTGGAGCTGCAGGGACAAGTAGTACAGAGCAGGTGGGGTCCCCATGCAAGCGCCAAAGGTCGCAGGGTGTAGGTGGCCACCTTGCAGAGAGGACCGGGTCAGGGCTGCCCAGGATGGCACAGTTCAGTCCTGAGAGGGTCACTAAGGCAGCGCAGGGCCGGCTCTGTTGTTCAGCGACCACATGGGAGAGCACAGGGGATACTCGCTGGCCTAGCAGAGCCAATTTTCACCTGGAAACATCAACATACAAAAATGGAAGCGCTGCTGATGTATATGAAGAAGGTTCCTTGTAAAGGGATGGGCCCTGCCGACTGTGCCTCCTGCCCACGCTCTCAGAGGATGCGGCGTAACAAGGGATTTGCAGATCTCTGCACTGGAAAGGACCTGCCCTCTTCCTCAGTCACACAAATATGTCACTGTGTAAATAAGACTGGACTGCAGCATCACCTCACATCTGTCCTGATAGCTGGGCCTGAAAACAGCAGCAAAATTAAGCATGGGTGGCAGTGTTGGAAGGCAGCATGGAGGGCCTCACAGCAGTGAGACACTCAACCTCTGTGGGCTCTCCCTCCTAACATGGCCTGCTCTGGGTCCACTGATGCACTGTGCACAGTGGCCAGGCTGCTTCCAGCTGATGAGCCAATTGACAAGGAAACTCTGAGGAAGCAATGTGAATCTGTTTTCTAGAACATGCTGCCACATGTTCCATCATGGATAAAACTAGAAAGAAATACGCTAAGTGAAATGAGCCAGACCCACAAGGAAAAAATATTGCCTGGTGTGAAATCAGGAAGACAGACACAGAGAAGAGAGCAACACAGTGACTGCCAGCAGTGGTGGGTGGGTGAGCGGAGAAGGGGCTGCAGGAGAGGCGTCAGGGCCAAGCTGCAGTGTGAGCCGGTCTGGGATGCAGCTGTCCACGGCTGCTGTTTAGAAGAGCGGACTAAGCCATTTTATAATATTTGAGAGTTTTAGCAAATTGGCAGATTTTAGCTGCTTTTGCCACACAAAGCAGATAACTCTGAGATGGTGGATATGTTGATAGCTGCATCTTTTTACTATCTGATGCACCCCGGAGCAAAGGGCTGCACTCTTTAAATACACAGTAAAACTTGTAAGAGAGAGTGAGGAAGAAAAGAGAGTGGAACACTCAGATCTGAGCACTCCTCCCCCTGAACCTACTCCATTCTCTCCAGCGCACTCTCCTCTCATCCTGGGGACACCGGCCAGCAGTCCCTGGCCTGAGTCCTCTGGGGCATGACCTATGGACCCTGTGTCTTCAGTGCTAAGCACAGTCTCATGCCAAGACAGGCAACTGAGTGGGGTCAGCATGCACACGTGTGTGCAAGGCTCTGTGCTGGAGTGGTTACAGGAAAAATAGCGGGGCAAGAGCAGAGAGTTTTTTTTTCTGGCCAAGGCTGTTCTTTCCAGCTGATTTCCCCGCTGTTCCCTGATTCATAGAGAAATCCACACTGCTTCACCACAGAGGTCGGCAAAATTTCGAGCAGGGCCTATCGGGGTTGAGGTCCATAGTCTGCATTGTCCCAGGTCCCTGGCCTCTCAGCCTAGGCAGGTGCTCTGCTCAGAGAAATCTTTGCAGTCTGCAGATGGCACAGAGCTATCTCTTAAGGGACCACAAGCCTGGCAGCTGCTGGTCCTGAATGTCCCAGACAGCAGTGAGCTCTTGGCAAACTAGAGGAGGTGGTTGCTAGACAATGCATACCCGGGCTGCCCAGGAGGAAAGGGATGTGTACTCAGCCACTGTGCACCCCTGAGAGCATGACCAGGAAAGGGATGTGCTGGGTCAGAAAACCCACATTCCGTTCCAGCTGCACTGGGGCTCTCAGTCCTCCTCCCCTCCTGCATGTTTCTGTCACCAGCTGAAGCCACCTCCCCTTGATCCCCACCATGTAGGCTGGTGGCCTCCTTAAGGGTGGAATGGAGATGCAGTACCACGTCTCCTGCCTGCACCTTCTGCCTCAGACAGGAAGCCAACGGCCAGATGTGTGTTCAGCCCTTTTGATGAGACTTAAGAGCATTTTCAATATGACGAAGGAAGTGAGTGGGAAATTTGGGAAAGATAAAGCTTCATGGCTGTAGCCTAACTGCAAACTTAGATTCTAAACATAGCTTGTCTTCCCGTTAGAGGTCTGTGATGACTTTCTGGAACGCTTGCTCAGTGAACACACCAAGACCATAACAGTACCAGTGTGAAAGTGACATCATTGTGGGGCCTCTTGCTCCAGTCCCATCATATATGTGACATTCAAACCCTTGTGTGAGGCTGCATTTCTTCATTCTAAAATTTGCCAGGAATCATTGTGGTCAGAGATATTTCAAAAGAGCACCTGGTCAACCCACTCAAGGGTATAAAGCATGAAAGACTGTTAGTAGAGCTTTGCTTGGTATCGGATGGGGAACTCGGGACTATTCAGTTAGCACAATGATTTAAAAACTATAACAATGCCTTCCCCGTACAGTATCTTTATCCACCAAGACCATTGTGAAGCTGTCTGCTTTTTGTCTGGGTCTTCCTTCCCCTCCTGGATTAAAATCAAATCCTCTTGGTGAGGCTCAGGAGGTGCCCAGGCACAGGCACACCTCTCTTGCTCTTCTCCTTTGTCCATGGGTCTCTATCTTTGGCTGCTGTCTTAGCCTACCTTGTGCTACTGTAACAGAAGCCTGGAGTCTGGGAAGTTTCTGAAGAGAAGTTTCTTTTCCCTCATCTTTTGGGAGGCTGCATCGTGACATTGCCTTGGTGAGGCCTCGAGCTGCCTGCACTAAGGACAGAAAGAGGAGAGCAAGCAGGACCCAGGACATAAAATGAGACCCAGGAAACCTGATGTTTGTGAAAACCCACTCTTGTGATCCCCAGCCCATTCCCATGAGAAGCACATTAATCCCCCCTCCAGGTGAGTCCCTTACAATTCCAACATCTCTCCACATGGAAGCTCACTAGAAATGAGGCTCACAGGGAAAAAATCACATGTATTTTCATAACAGCACCTGTGAATCATTTTTAAAATGAACTGTGATAAGTCACTGACACCCCAAAAATAAAGGACCCAGAAGTCCCCAGATCTTCTGCAGCCACGTAGTTCATCAACAGTTGACAAGCCAGACTGGTAATGAAATTATATAGCTATCAATCCAGTGCCATATGAAATATGTGTAATTTATTCCACTAAATTGACTGATGTTGTGACACTTATCTTTATTCTAGAAAATGGGCTAGGCAATGGTGTTTATCATTAAATACGTTAAAATACAACATAGGGAACTCTAGACTATTCCTATAGCATTAAAGGGTATGCTTGTCCAAGAATACTTATTTCCATGGGGAAATTCAGAATATATATTTTAAGGGAACAAAAGGGACAACAATAACAAACATTAACACCCAATACAACCCTAAATGTGAAAATTATCTACGGATATGTTTAAACACATGTATCAAAATGCTGACAGTGTGGACATTTGAACTCTAATTAAAATGATCCCATATTACCTGTATAAAGAGATGATAAAAATGATGCTCTGTAATTTCAAGGTGCTGTAAAGCAGTGTGCTACTCAACTCTCTGGAGCTATGTGAGGACATTCATGGCCTCACACAGAACAATATCCAATTGAAATGTTCCAACTCCCCCAAAGCATCCCGGAGTTCTGCTGTTTTTGATGTAAGAAAAATTTTGTCTCCACTCTGCCCAGTGTAAGATGAGATCACCAGCATGTTAGACATTCTGGGGAATTTTAAAATATAGACCTTCCTCCACCTTCATTCGTTACGTGAAATTTCAAAAAGGTGTGAACAAGAAACTGCTTGGTGCGTTATGGAGAAAAACAACCTAAAAACGCACCCCATCAGCTTCATCAGAACAGATGCCAGCCCCTTCTGTGAAGGCGCTTAGACAGCCTGCCCATGAAACAAGTCGTACCGCAATATTTAAAAGTTGAACTTTTTCTTGAGACTATTTTGATTTTCCTATGAATGAGAAGTAGGAATTATTTCTTTTTAAATAAATCCTGCAGGAGCCATAACCTGCATGACCCCATTTCCACAGAAGCCAGATTCATCTTCCCGGCCGCAGAGTCCTGCGTGTGAAACCGCGACCTTCCCTGCAGAGCATAAAACCTCATTCGGATGGGAGCTCACTGCCTCTCACAGTTTGAAATATGTTTGCATAAGAATGTATATATATAGCTAGGAAGGTTGGCAATGTCCCCGGTAAGCTTCCTCCCCTGAGATTGGGATTTGGTTCCTGCATTGATCCTATCCCATGACCAAGTCCTCTCGAGCCAGCCTGAGCTGCGTGTGATTTTATGTCCTGGTATGGAACAGTCACACACACACACACACACACACACACACACACACACACACACCTTGGCCAAGAGAAATGAACAACATAGCGAGAAGCCTGGGTAGCAAGGAGACATTTTATATGATTGGTCTGATACTTGTAGATTTAACATTTACAAGTGGCCACACATTAACTATTCACTTTACAGAGGGACAGATGTGAACAACATGAACTGAGAAGCTGTTCCATAAAAATCAACTGCATGGAAAGGCCCAGGGCCTCCCTGCCTGGCCCCACTCACTCAGCAGTTTCTCTGCTGTAGTGTGATGACCTCTGAAGGGGGGCGGGGGCAGGAAACAAGGTCTCTTAGAGAACTGAGAACGAGGTGAGCAAATTTCTACCCTAATTTACATCTGCCTCGTGCTGGCAGGGTGCTGGGGCTGACCAGGGTTACCTGGGCAGGGTTCCAGCTTGAAGGTGATCTCCCCCTTTCCTTCATGGCCTCTGACATTTCTGCCACATCAGGCTCTTTGCCTTTGCAAAGACACAGGCCAGGCCTCAGGGGGCCTTGTGGTCTCCCCAGCGTTCTGAGACCCTGGGGGCCACAGCTCAGAAACAAGGGGGAATGGTTAACCCAGCAGGGCAGGCAGAAAGAGTGGTTTCCTGGGGACTCTCCCTGTGCCCCTTCCCTGGCTCGGGCTCCTGAGTACCCCGCTGAGGTCTGGGCCGACTGGGAGTGTTTGATCCCTGCACCTGTCCCTAATCTCCTGATTTCCACTTCTTGACAACCGAAGGCAGAGTAATCCCATCTCGCCAAAGGCAGCACAGCTGAATGGGCCCTACTCCACCCCACCCTTGTGCTCCTCCCAGCTGCTGAGAGGATGTGCTCAAAGTAAAAGAAGACAACTCCTGCCTGGTGTAGAGAGCTCAGCACCTGTCCAAACTGAGGGCTTGCTGCCAAGCTGCATGGGGACAATGCCTTAGGCAGCCTGGTGGGAATCAGTCTGGCCTAGGAGCCAGCTCCACTCCTGCTCCTGGTGTGGATGTGCAGAAGGGACTGGCCATGGGCCCAGCACAGAGATGGCTGCCCTGGAGCAGAGAGCTTGCCCTTGAAGTGCTGTTCGGGGATCCTACCCCGCAGGCAGGCAGGATAAACAAGCAGGGGCCGTTGTTTGTGGGGCAAATATGGCCCGGCTGGAGGTCCGCCCACAGGAGGAGCCCAGCCCTTTCATCCCAGGTGGGACGACTGGGAAGGGCTGAGCATGTGAGAGCAAGAAGCCATGCTGCTGCTTCTGGGAGAGCGTAAACAGCTTCTTTCAGGTTCCTCTGGAGAGGTGGGGACCACCTGCGCTGCTTCCCATCCATTCAGCTGCCTCTATTCATTCGCTTGGCAAACATTCCCTGGGTGTTCCATGGAGGTGCGAGGTTCAGGGAGGAAAAGCCAGCCCAGCAGGCGCACAGCTTCACCACCACCCTCACTTCCCGCAGCTCAAGCCCACTGCTCTCTGCAGAGCCAGGGAGCGGGTGATGGTGCTGCTCCATAGACACAGTGAGTCGGGTGCTGGCTCTCAACTGACAGCCCGCAGGGAGACACCAGACCCCAGGCTCAGCAGGCCATGCAAGGCATCCCATGGGGTGACAGCAGGTCTCCCTGGCCCTGACTCCTGCCCAGTGGGGCTCCTTGTCTTCCACCTGGGACATTCCATCCTCAGGAGCCTATTTTTCTCCTGTCCAATTTGGCTTTCCATGGCTGAGGGTTTGGGTCCAAACACGAGCACAGAGGAAGTATTCATTTCAACACTTTTTATTGCAACTATGACCCATAAATTATTTTTGGAAGATACAGCCTTCCCCTGAAATAGCTCAGTAGGTAGTGAGTCAGTCAAGCCAGGAGTAGCCGAGCCTCAGGCAGGGCGAGGCTGGAGGATGCTTCAGGCTGAGGGTTTGTCTTGGAGCGGGCTTTTCCTTCTGAAACCCAAAGGTAGCTCTAGAAACTTTGTGTTAATGTTTCCTTTCCTGAATAGTCTTTCTTTAAGCTGGTTCTATGGTTACATGGTGAATTCCATGATGAGTCTTCAAAATGATTATTTAGGGTCAAAAACCAAAACTGTAACTGCTCGTATCATTATTCCAAGCAGGGGTATTCACTGTTAGCAATGATGCACTGAAGCCGGGGATCTCACTGGCTCCCCATGTGCAGGCAAAGAAGCCATCACAAATTGGAATTTTCGGGAGCTGAGTATGATTAAACTCATTGGATGCTGGGACAATAGTATCAGATTGGCGAAGAAATGTTGTAGTCCTCAATTCTAAGTATATAGAATCTCAGGGTTTTTTTTTATGTTGTTGTTATTGTCATTGTTTTTGTTTGTTTGTTGGGTTTTTTGTTTGTTTGTTTTATTTTGTATTTTGTTTTGTTTTGAGACAGAGTCTCACTCCGGAGTTCAGGCTGGACTTGAACTCACTATGTAGCCCCAGCTGGCCATAAACTCACAGTGATCCTCGTGCTTCAGCTCCCGAGTGCCAGGATCACAAGTATGCACCACCATGCCTGGAAGAATCTTGGTTTTTAAATGAAGAAATATATTTGAAATTTCAAGGATCTCAAGTAACATCACATAGCCTTCTGGCAGCAAATGCTGAAATTAGAATTTGAGTCTTTTGTTGGTTGGGGTCCAGACTTTGTGACTGTCATATTAAATTAACAGCTATCATCTGACCTTTCTCCTCTGAAGGTGAAGGTAAAGCTGATAAATCATCACAACTGTATGAGACCAGCAAGCAAACAGACACAGCATGGAATTAAAATATAATGGACTCACAGAATATCCAGCACTGCCGAGTTCAGTGGGTATTAAGAGTAGTTTTCAAGAAAAATGGAAAATAATAATACTCCTGAGATAATTTATTAAATCTTTGGGGAGAAAAATCAATATTAGAGCTTGAAACATGCACTCATGTTTCAGAAAAATTTTGATTTCTTTTTTTTTTCTTTTTAATCGGTCCCGGGGATCAAACTCACGACCATGCGATTGCAAAGCAGGTGCTTATGCCACTGAGCTAAATCCCCAGCCCTCTAAACTTTGATTTCTTAATAATTAAAAGATAAGCATTTTCACTTAATAGAGTTCAAATAAAAATCAAAGGAATAAGAAATGTAACTTTAGGGTAAGAGATTCTTGTGCAAACATAACAAAGATGACACCCAAAAAATAAGCATTTTGGTTGACTACATAAAAATGTCAGATTTCAGGGCTGGAGGTGTAACTCACTGGTCGAGCAAGTGTTTGGCATGTGTGACCCTAAATTTGATCCCAGCAGCACCAAAGCAAAGCAAAGCAAAAAGATCAAGTGCTTGACACACACAAGATACATTTGCATGTAGCAGATAGAAGACTAATATCTTTTATTCTACAAAGAGACGTTATAAGTAACTAAAAAATCTGACAGATGACAAACAGATAAATTATTGAGGAAGAGCATAATAGGTACTCGCATTATATTTTTTATGATTTCATTTGTAGCTAAATGAAAATTTCAACACATTTATCATATATGGACACACAGATATTCAATATTTATCCTCTAAAATTGCTCAACATTTCTTTTTAGTGAATATGACCAGCACTTACCAGCTCATAGAAATGTAAACTGTAATAGCCAATAAATGGGAAAATTTCCAATCAAATACCAGACTTTTAAAGCTGCATTCCCCGTGAAGTAGGTTATCCAAAGTTAGAATGCCAGATTATTTTAAGGATAATAATAAGGAATTTAAAAAATTGTATTCTCTGCAGCATTACATATTATTGCAAAAAGGGAAATAATTTAATCTGACAGTAAAATTTTACACAAACATTTAAAATATAAGTGCACCGAGTCAGAATAATATGACAAGCATATGAATTATCCACTAGGAAAACACACTTAACTATGGGAACATTTTCAACCATTTTCAAGGAAGAAAATTGTCAAGTGTAGATGCATTCACTTACTTATCCAACACATTTGTGTTGAATATAAATAATAGCGTACTTGTGTAAAGAAAATACAGCAAAGACAAAGGTAATAACAATGGTTACTTTCCCATGTTGAAAAGTATAATGGCAATAATGAAAATCACTCACGGTCTCAGCGTGGTTTATTTCAGTAACGTGTAGGACTTTGGAAACCCTCAGAGGTAATGATGAAGTTGTGACACGTCTTGCTTTAACACTGTCATGCTTTTTTAAAATGCCACCGTCTCTCAACATGTCTGCATTATCGTCATGCTGTTTTCCCTGTGTTATAACATGTTATGCTTTCATTTTGCAAAACTCCTTCTCTTAAGAGCTTAATAATTATTAGACAATAAGGTAACCAAGTAGTTCCGGCTGCTTTTTTTCCTTTTTGCGGATTGCCTAGAGCCAATTCAAGAGCTTCGATGCATGACAGAGTTTCAGCCCTGGCTTCCTGGATGTTTCAGAGACAGCAGGAGGAAGAGGTGGTGGCAGCACCGGGTGGGCACAGGGTGTGGCTTCAGACAGGCCTGGGCCTCTGGGTCCCCTTGATACCCTGGGCACCCAGAGCAGAACTTCTCTGCTTGTCCCTAACCCTTGGGGGACCGTGTGGGGCGACCAGGCTGGGAGCAGCTCGGGAGCATGCCTCCCCTTCACCTCCTGCCAGTGCCACGCTTCCTCCAACCTTTCCACACCAGTAATACAGATCCTTCCCCAACAGAGGTTTTATTACTGTTACTGCTCAGACTGGGAGTTAGGATGCATACGGTCTGCCCCTGCTGTGCTCAGGTGTTATGGGGAGGTGTAAGCTATCGCTCCTGCTCATCCATTCCGTGTCATCCCAGTCCTGCACCAAATGACTTCTTGTGTAGTCTCCCTTTCCGGCTGTAGCGCTACACACTTCCTGCCAGTGCTGCCCTTCTGGGCTCCCAGCTTCTGCCTCTTGTGGCCTTTGCTTCCCAAATGCCATCAGCATGGCTCCCTCCTCCAGCCACTGAACAGGGTCCCTGCAAGGTAGCAGTGGTCTGCAGCCACCACTCCCATCCTTTCTGTGTCTTCTCTAGCACGCAGCTTCTGGTCTGGCACCCCCCCATACCATTCTCTGGGTTATTTTGCCAGCTCCCTAAATCTACACACCACTTCACATTTCACACTGCCTTCCCCTGCTCCTCAGTCTTTCTCTGTATCCTTCTCTTATAGCTTCAGCTGCCTTCTTACCTCTGTAGCTCCTCATGAGGGCCGCTAGCTCATTCAAGCAGAACCAACCCCAACCATCTCCCCAGCCCACGTCTGCCTTTTGCTAGCTCTCAGAGAAGACAGGACTCTCCGAACTTCCCACCTCTGATCTCATGACCCTGCACCCCCTTCCTCAAGATTCTTTTCTGTATCAGGAACAGGTAGTCTACTCCCTAAGGGCACACATGGAACTCAGGACTCACAGGGAGAGCTGTTGGTCCTTACAGCCCTTTGCTCAGATCTTCCCATGATGCTGACAATCACTATTCAAATCCACGACGACAGTGTGTGTGATGCATTCGCACTTCTGGAGCTCAGATAGGTCTGGTCTGCAAGATCTCTAGGCTGATAGAGCCCTCAAGGGTCATTTGAGCCTGGTCCTGAGGTGGTGGTGCAGGTTCACAAGCTCAGCTGCTCTAGAGGTTCAGGCAGGACAAATACAAGTTCAAGACCAGGCCAGGCAGCTGACCCAGACCTAAGTGAAGTGAAATGAGAGAAAGGGCTCAGGCTGAGGCTTAAGGGCAGAGTGCTTGCCTGGCATGCACAAAGACCTAGGTTCCATTCCAGTACTAGGGAAAAGCAAAAGACTCCTTGCTCCCAATATTTGAGGCTGTCCACACCCCACACACGGCTTTTGGACCCTGCAGGGAACCTTCCATGATGGGACTTCCGATTGTTCACTGCTCCTCACAAACTGCAGGAGGCCACTTTCTGTGGACAGGAAAAGGCTTCATCGGAGCCAACTGCAAGGAACTGAAGGGGCTGCTTGGGGATGGACACAAATCCCTGTCTCCCGTGACCAGCTGTGGGAAAGCCTCTCAGAGTCAGGACACAAGAGACAGGGACAGAGGACAGCACACCACACACAACCAGGCCACACCCTCCCTTCCCCACTGCAAATAATCTGGTCCTGACCTCCAAGCCTGCTTCTGCACCTCTGCCACTCCTCCGAGTCTAGGAGAAAAGGGGGTGGCAGTCGATGCCAAGGCCTGAGGATGTTAAGAAGCTGCTGGTTTCGCAAGGAGAGGTCTCACTCTTATGACTCCACTTTGCCCTGCTGGTTCCCAAACACTCGCTTTCCACAGAACCCCTCTGCTGTCCTTCTAGGAGCCCAGAAATGAGCCTGCTGCCTTCTTGTAGTAGTACTGGCAAATCTGGAGCAAGAAAGTTAACGAATACTTTCCTCTTTACTAACTGGCCTTAAACGGACGCCCTCATCTCCCTCTTCTTTTGTCTTCTTGTCTGGAAAATGCAGGTGCCATCATTTCCCATCATTTCCTGCTCAGGTCCTGAGCACAAAGGTGAGCGATGCTGGGATCAGGGTACAGGTCCCCAACCACAGCAGGACTGGTCAGATTGATGTCCACTGCTCCCAGTAGTGTAGGTGTCTGTGTGTCCCAGGAGTCCAGGTATCCAGGTGTCTCAGTGTCTGGAGTTCAGATGTCTGAGTGTCCAGTGTCCAATGTCCAGGTGTCCGGTGGTCTGGTCCTGAAACCCCCTCCCATCCCTTGTCCCTTACATAACTGGCAGATTGCTCAGTGCCTCAATGTGGCCCCTAAGCGTGTGCTTTCCTATGTGATCTAGGAGATATGGCATGGTAAGTGTGCCCCCTACTTTATGCTGGATTCTGTATCACTCACACATGCAAGGATCCTGCCGTATCTGAAGCCTCACACGCTGCACCCTGTGAGCTCCAGGGAGGAAGCTGTTTCCCTGTGTCAGCAGCATCAGACTTTGCCACTGGGCCACTTTTGAGCGAATCCCTGGGGTCCAGCACCTGGCAACAGGCTGCTAGATACTTTGTCCCTTTCTCCTGAAAAACCTCGCCATCCCCCCATTTCATGCTGGATAAAATTCATCCCCCTGAGAGCTGTGCTCCGCAGTGGCTCTGGAGGCTGCGGGCCCTTGGCATTCCTCGTCCACTGCTCAGCTCAGACAGTCATCCTGCTGGCAGCCAAGCAGTTTCTGCGTTTGCTGTTATTCCACGCCAGGGGTCCTCCAGTCCTTTCTCCCTGTGGACACCAGGCTTGGGCTGGCTGCGTGGGCGGCCAGCATGTGTTCTCTGAAGCCCAGGCAGTTTCGGCCTTAGTACAGCTACCTTTCTCTGGATGATAAAGGACAGTGGCCCAGGTGGACATGCAGGTGGGCGCACAGGCAGGACCCTGCCCTGCCCCAAGCCTACACAGCCCTCCCTCAACCTCCTCTCCACAGCCCTGGATGTATCTGCACACTTCTTTCTTCAGAGCTCTGCTGAACTGTGCTGCGGTACCATCGAATTCACCACTTAACATGCACGGTTCTGGATGTCCATGTCCGGATGTCTGTGTCTGGATGTGAGCAATGTCTCCACAGGCTCATTTCAAAGCACGTTGGCTGCACCCCAGGCCGGTCCCAAGCCTTGAGGTTGCTCCCATGGCCTTGAAGACAGGCAGCTTTCCAGGCCTGACCCCTACTGTGGCCAGGTCCACCAGGAGTCTGAAGCCATCGGCCGACTGGAATTATCCCAGGCTGTGATTCCTGGGCCAACACAGCTGCTTAGCCACAGGGTGGTGGGCCTGAAAGATGGACTGTGACCTTCTGGGCTTTTGAAAGGTCACCCAACCAGGAGAGCACACCACTACATCCTTCCTTTACATAACACTGGCCAGTCTTCTTTGAGCACTGTTAGTGTGAGTAAATGGAGAGGAATTCAGACCTAGCTGGGGACTTCCAAAGAAGCCAGCTGACACCCCTTCTCTATCCCAAGTGCTTGGCAGCCACTAGATTCATCCATTCTGGGTTTCCTACCAAGGGCTCTTCCAGTGTGTGGCCCTTCCTGACTGGCTTCTTTTACTGTACACCACATCCCTAAGTGTTCTCTGTTGTCCTGCTTATCAGTACCTCACCTTTTTCATTGCTGAGTGATATTCCCACACGGATATGCTGTATTCCCTTTGCCCGCTCACCAGCAGGGAGTATTCTGGTTGTGTCTCTAGCTATTGCCTCCACTCTGTGAGTGGGGACTAGAGAGGGTCATGGGAACATGAGTAGAAGGTCTCTGTTCTTGAGGGACTGATGTGCCACAGGGGATACCCAAGGCTTGGGTGTATGTGGCCTGTGTGAGCCCCCCATGTGTGCCTCCCTGGTACTGGCTCTCTCTCCTGAGCTGACTGCTTCCCCTCCAGCTCTGACTCCCAGCTTCTGAGAGCTGCAGACAGCCTCTGCTTCCTGAGGATCAGTCACTGGGACCCTAGCTGGACCTCGGCTATCTCCAGGCCTGGGGGCCGCAGAGTCACACATCAGCTGCAAGTTGTGGAGTGTGCTCTCCTGGCTCACCTGTGCACAGTGCAGGACCCTGGCATGAGCCATTGCAGCAATCTGTTTCTTTAAACTTGCATGCACAGGAGCATACACACACACACTTCCAACAAACCTGTGCCCTGGGTTTATCCACTCTCATCCCAGTGTGGGCAACAGGTCAGTTTCAAACTCACCTGGGGACCTGGGCATGGTGAGCAGGGCTGAGTTCCTGTCAGAGCCCCCACCCCAGCTGCTTAGGACCCCAGCTGCTTAGGACAATCTCAGCTGTGCGCGGGTACTGAACTCCCAGGGCTCAGTTGTTAAAGCTGTATTCTTCTTCCTGGATATAAATAAACAGTCATTTAGTTTAAAATAATTATTTTGTAGGCCATAGAGGTAAATGCATAAATACCACCCTCCAAAAATTTGATTTTCTAATTAAAACTATACCTGGCAAATACTTCTATTTTATTCTGGACACTTCTCTGCTCTGAGGTGAACACAGTTTTCAGAACAGCTTGAATCTTTCAGCGATCACACACAACCCCAAATGCATTTGGCAATTACTTTCCTTCAGGAGAAAGTGAGCTCATGGGCTCCCTCCTTTTCCACATTGAATTTGGGGTGAGGAAGTGGAGGCGACTGACAGTCTGATGTGTGCCAGTGTCTGCAGCATCCTTCCCGTGCACACTGCAAATCCTCCTGTGGACAGAAGTCTGATGCTTCCTCACCACAGTGATGAATGTTGACTGAGTTTGAGAAAAAAAATCTAATTAAAAATGTTATGGAAGCCGCAAACGTGGGTGATTTAGACAGCAGCAAGCACCCCTCCCCTGACAGCCAGCTACCCCAGCTGCTCCAAGTTTCTCAGGTCGGTGTTGGCCTCCAGAAACCATAGTGCTGCTTTTCCTGTCTCTGACAATAAAACACGGGCTCGAGGGTGGTTTGTTCCTACAGCACGGTGTTAACACTGCCTTTTCCGATTCTTGCATGATTTTTTTTTTTTTGGTAATTTTAAGCTCAGCGAAGACTAAAACTAGAGCTACAAAGGCTGTTGCCGCATTCCATGCCACGCCCATACGCTTTTTGTCCTCTTTTTAAAATCCTCTCTCCCTTCCCAGCTTCTGGGCAGCAGCAGGACAGAGCTCTGGAGTGGACTGCAGTGCAGAGCTGCCCTGGAGCCCTGGGCCTGTTTGCCCAGCTCGGCAGAGTTTCCCCACCAGTTCTACTTGAGTAAGTCCTGTTTGGACAACCATCTGTTTCATTTAGGTCTTTTGCAATGACTGGGCCAAGGTCAGTTTTATATTCTGCTGAAATCATAAAGTGACACTTGAGATAAACAGAATGTTTACCCTCTCCGTGTGAGCCCGGGCTGATATGTAAATTTATCCTTCTTCTTTCATCAAATTTGCATTTACCCTCTTAGCCAAACACGACAGAGCTCCAAATCAAACAGTTTTAATGATGGTCAACTCTTTATGACCGATGGCCATATCAGAGCAAAAGCAACAGCAATTTAGATTAGAATGGAAAGCCTGCACTCCTCGGCCCCCTCTCCAGGTTCTGGTAATTGGATGAACTTTCATCCAGGGTGCTGTGATGCTTCAATGCTTAGCGGTAATTACCACGGCTAGACTCGGATGCCTCGCTCCCCTTTATCTGCCGCAAACACGCCCCACTCACCTACCACCTTTATTCTTCCCTTTCTGTCCAAACAAGCCATGTGTTCTAAACAGATGCTTAATGCTAACAGGGAGAGAGATCCAACACAGTGGGGAGATGCGATCTGTTCCCCCAGATGAGCACTCTCAGCGAGCACCACAAATTACCACAGCACACCGTGCAGAAACCGGAAATCTGTGCTCTGGGTTTGGCGGGTAACCATCTTGCAGGAGGTGACTGTTTGCAGCCACCACTGTCCACTGTCCCCTGGGATGCAGGGAAGTGTCACACCCTCACTGCAGAGATGCTGGGGTCTCCTAGATAAGAACCAAGAGCCTCCGATAGCTGCAGGCCCATGAAAAGCCACTGCCACGGCTTAGATCTCTCCGATGCCTGGAAGGGGAGCATACATTTAGTACCTGTATTTGCACTCCATTCTTTCTGAACAAAGGGAGTGCTTTCTGTTAGGACTTTGTAGACCACAGAGGGGATTAAGGATGGGACCACACTGCTCAGCCCTGCCTGCCACACCGGGTGCAGGAAGACTGCTCAGCCCTCTGGGGTTTCATTCCCGAAACCAGGGCATTCGGGCTGAGCTGGGCCCAGCCCTGCTTGCACTGTTTTGTTTCTGCATCCAGTGCAGCCTTAGCAAGTTCAAAGGAAAGGGTCTCGGAGACAGGCTGCACAAAGAAGAAAGAGTGACATTCTTTGGGTGAGTCTGGGACGCTGCTTTCTGGAAGGAATAAAAAATGAAGACAAGCTTGGCGCTGGCCCTCGCTAGGTTACTGCCGATCTCCCAGCTGGAATGTCAGCACCATCCGTAAATGACTTGCTTCGCAACAGAACGAACATAATTCACGTCGTGGACACAACAAGGCGAGTGTCTCTGCCCAACTTATGAAGAAGACATCGCAGGGAAGCAAAGAAAGGACGAGAAAGCAGCGAGACCAGGGTGGGGGAGGCGCGGATGTTTCCTTTTCAGGCTGGCTGTCAAATGGCAATCTAATGTGGCTGGGCTGTGGGGGAGCAGATAGCCTTTCTGAAGCCCCAAGTATTCCTGCCATTCACGGCCGAAGGATGCCACACACAGTCTGTTTATTCAACACAAGCAAACAGATTGTAAACTGGCTGATAATTTTTGTACTGACAATGTCATTTACAGCTGTCAGCCTTTCGTCTGCCTTGTTTGCTTTATTCAAATATGAACCAAGTGGACCTCCCTTCCAGCGCTTTCTTCTGCATTAAAATCACATCCATTCCCTTCCAAGCTGTCTTATCTAAAATTCATTGGAGGCCAATCAGTTGGCTGAATGCTTCGCTGTTTCCATGGAGGCAAGAAGCCTAGTGTGCACTTTCAGGGATTAGGAAGTTTCAGATTTACTGCCCTGAAGTGTGCACTGCTTTCCCTTAGCTTCTTGGGATTGCACAGAAGCAAGAAATTTAAATATAATTTTAGGTCTGAGCTGGGAAGCTACACTTTGAAATGCTGTTGTCCTCCCTCGCAGTTCTGTCAGGCCAACATCTGGTTCCTGGGCCAGTTCTGGCTGGTTCCCAGCATGTACCATCAGGGGCCTGTCCCGGGCCTGGTATCACCCCCTGCCGCGTGGCTACGGTAGCCCCTGTTCTCTACGCAGCCCAGTGGTACCCACATACCCGAGGACCTCTACTGTTAGTAGAGGCCGCAGTGCTTTCAGTGAATGATTCACTCCAGGGAGCTGTCTGGCAGCAGCTCTGCTATGGTGTGGCCGTGCGGTCCACGCCTCCTTCTCATTGAGAATGAGGAAAGCTTCAGCTGTGGGTTTCACAGCACACCAGCTCCAAGGCATCCGCCGGAGAGGGGCAGTTTGCTGCCCTCTTGGGGAGAGTGCCCTTTCAGAAGGCTGACCACTGCAGGTACTCTCATTCCAGCACCTGAATCCTATGTGCCAGGCACCATGTGGCTTGCTCGGGAGCTGAAGCCTGAAAGCTCAGTGTTGCTGGCTGACACTTTCTGACTGATGGTCAATCATAGCAGCATGTTTAAACTCATTTTCTCAATTCTTCTTGGTTTTTGTTTTTTTGTTTTTTTTTTTTTTTTTTGTTTGTTTGTTTTTTTTTTTTTTTTTTGGTGTTTTGATACTTGGGATGGAATTGAATTGATAACCTTGAATTTGCCAGGCAGGCACTTATACCACTGAGCTAAATCCTCAGCCTTCATTGTCTCAATTCTTAAAATGGGCACATACAAGTTGACTCCAGCAAATGGATATTGAGACTGAATTTCCTGTAGCAATAAATTAATCATAAAACTTCATACACCAAGGTATGCTATGAGGTTACCGGGGAGGCCTGGGCCTTGGTGCCCTACCTCATGCCCAGCCTCTCCAGTGGAAATCTGGGAGATAGGACAAGAAAGTAAAGCTGCAGAGAAAAGAAATCTTGGTAGAAATTGCTAAAGGAGAGAATAATCCTTCTATCCTTATGCAATAAATGTCAGATGTATGTAACACTGGGGAAGCTGGCTATTTTCAGGCAAGGCCAGCTGTTCTTATAAAACAGCTGATATGATTCGCAGTTGTGAATACTAGTGTGGAAAGGTAGTGACCTAGCGTGCAGACCTGTGCGCTGTCTGATATACGAAATCGTTAGCTATCTACACCCCCAGCTGCCCCAAGCCCTGCTCCCCCGAAGCTGCCACATTTGTTAGGTTAAATCCTTGATGCACTCGGATCACCAAGAAGCCCTTCCTCCTGGGGAAGGCAGCATTGGTCCTCAGACATCATCTCAAAGACTTGATCCATCGAGTGTACATGCTCTGGAGGATACATACCTCTGTTACTTTAGGTCTTGTTGGAATTGTCATAATTTTACTGTCACTAATTAAAATAAAATTGATTTATTTTCTAATTTTTTCAGGCAATTTAGATGCTAGGCTGCCAGTCAATCATTAAAGTTGTTATCTAGCACCTCTTCCCTATCATTAAATGTGCAGTCACGCGCCATTTGTGCGCAACTTGAAAAACAAGATGTTCTCAATGCTAAAATTTGGATTCCAAATCTCCATCAATGGCTGTGCCAAGTGAAGTGAAGGGAGGGACGCAGAATCTGTTTATTCTGCATGCACTTGCTGTGGAAGTGTTTGTGTCAGTGCCTGGGATTGCTCCCCTGGACCTCACTGGGGATGTTATTAAACACGTGCCCTCACCATAGCTTTCAAAATCCTTACATCATTGATTCTAAGTCACAGGACTCCGAGGCTTGGGCATTGTGGTGCACACCTGTCTCAGAAGATCAAAGCAACGCGGTGGCAGCTGCCAGGACTTGGGACTGGCCATCATCTGCCAGCAACAGGCACTAAAAGAAGTACAGGTAGAGAAGGCGGATATCGGCTTTTATATGTAAGAGTCCAGTGGGGACGAAGAAGCGAGTTGCTGCTGCAGTGGGTCACAGTCAAGGGCAGCTGGCGGCTTCTGTCTGGATGGGTGACAGAGGGCAGGGGACAAAGGGGAAAGGCAGCCAAGGGAATGGGACACGGGGCAAGCTGGAGCCTAAATGCGGTGTTCCTGCTATCTTGGGACAGTTACTGCAACTCTGCTACCAGTGGGAATCTACACTGAAACTTTTTTTAGATTGGTAAAATTCCAAAGGGCACAAGCAATGAAGCAAGGGTGGCAGTCACGGAAGGAAGCATCCTACTTGCCTTGACCACTTGCTTTCCTGCTGACCCTGGAACCCAAGGCAGGAGACAGAAATGCAGAGGTGGGGAAACAGCCTATGGAGGAACAAGAAGTGGGGATGGGGAAGGAGAGAGGAGCACCCTGTGTTGGGAGTCACGCTCTGTATCACCCAGCTCCTCCCTGGATCTCACTTTTCCTAATCTCAGTGGACCTCGGGTACTTCACGTACAAGTCATGAGTGACACAGGATGCACCTCCCTGGACAGCTGCAGAACGGACCAGGAGAGCCCAGAAGAAGCCTGCTGTTGGGCAAGGCTGGAGCTCTCACCAGATGCTCCCATGCTGCAGTGATGCTGCTCACAAGCCAAGTCCTCCCCAAGTCACCTGCGGACCCTTTTCTTCAATAGACTCCTAGAAAAAAGAGGGAGCAAGAGCTCCTTGACATTGGCCTCAGTGATACATTTTTTTTGATATGACAAAAACACAACAACAAAAGAAAAATAAATAAGCAGGCCTACATCAAACCGAAAGGCTTCTGTGCTGCAAGGGAAATAATCAACAAAGTTAAAGGCCAGCTGCCGAGTGAGAGAAATGTTTGCAAACCATATCTCTGATACGAGTTTGATATTCAGAATATTTCAACAGACAGACAGATGGCCAAGGAGAAAACACAGGGAAAAATATTCAAGCTTGAGAGTTGGCAAGGGAATGCAAGTCAAAGCCATGGTGAGGGGTCACCTTGCATCACTTAGGCATCCATTATTAAACAGACCAGAAATAGTGAGGAATGTGAGGGATGCCCACTTCTCTGAGTGGGGATATAGCTTGGTGCTACTGGGATGGACCCCAGTAGGCAAGTTCCTCAGAAATAGAATGAATACGTGCTCTGCTGTGGGGGCACGTCCAAAGAAAATGGAATCAAAGTACAGAGAAGCACCTGCCCTCCTTGATCACTGCAGTGATAGCCACGGCACCCAAGCTCAGTGGAACATGGGTGAATGGATAAAGAAATGCTGTCACATTGTCCGGTCCTACAGCAGAGCATGCCATGAGAAGGGGCACTCCTGCCTGGCCTCGGGGATGTGCAACCCCTGAACATGCCAATCTGGGGAGGCCAGGAACGGAGGCTGCCAGTGGCTAGAGGTGGGGAGTAGAGCAGTGTTGGTCAAGGACACTGACAGCTCTGCCACAAGAGGACTGAGCTCAGGGTACCTTTTCAAGCCAGGTGGGCACGGCTAGTAACAGGCATTAGTTCAGTTTTTATTTTGTGTTTTTATTAGCAGATGTTTCTAGTATAAAATGGTTTAGTTACTCATAGGGAGTTGGTGCGTGGACACAGCACATCCCAATTCTCTTTTTGTTTGCTTCTCCTTCTTACCTCATATCTGACACAAAATATAAATAAAAAGCATTTTTAAACTTACATTTGGTAAGAGCAGATTTTAAGTGTTCTCATCACACATGAATACACAAGTGGTGATCCTAGATGGAGATGAATGCGTTAGATAATTTGACTGGCAACCATACACAGCCTGCCCAAATCATCACGTTGGACACCTTCAACTTATAAAATGTTTGTCTATAAAAAATTTTCCAAAAAGTACACTTTACTACAAAGACATGCAGCTCACTGATTCTAATAGAACGTGCTGATTTTGATGACACTTGTCCACACAGCTGTAGCTTCACGGCTAAGCCTCAGCTCTGATGTCTGAACCTCAGCCCGCCTGCTTCTCAGTGGTTGATGGTGACCCTATTCTTCAGTGGAGCTGCTCCCTAACACCAGCTTGCAGAGTGGCAGTGAAGTGTCAGTGGCCACTTAGCTCACCAGTGGTACCCACAGCTTCTGTTACCATGGAGATGAGTTTCCCAACAACAGAGAGCTGCTTCTCCACACATTTTGCCCTCACTGTGTAACGCTATGGGCTTGGCACATGTTTAAGTTTAAATTACTCTGTAGCATTTTCTCCACCACCACCTTAATCTAGACTGTAACGGTAAATTGTGGTGCTCCAACGCAACACCAGGTTCCGTGATGCCAGCGCTCTCACTGTGGCCAAGCTCAGGCCGCCAGCTCTATGCCTCAAATGCAGGCTTGAGCAGAGATGCGGGGGCCTGCATTTTCTGTGGCTTTCGTAAAGAAAGAGCATTTGAACTTGATTTTTGATAAATGGAAAACTTCACAGATAGAAATAGAAGGAAAAGGACATTGCAGGCCAAAGGTACATTTAAACAAAGGCAAGAAGGAAACCGCCACAGGGAGGTCTTGCTACAGACAGGAGGGGAAACAGGCGGGATCTGGGAAAGCATTTGAGGTCAGTTCTGAAGGCCCCGGGACCCCTTCCTCAGCTCAGGCCCCTGCCCTTGTGTCCTGAAAGCTTTGGTTTCCTTTCTGCGCTTGATAGGGGAGGATTTGAACACTTGCATTGTCCAGTTCTATCATCTGGTGCAGGCAAGGAGGGACAGGGCCTAAGGGGTGGCGTGAGTCAACTGGATCTGATCCCGAAGGACACTGCTGTCACAGTCAGCGTGCTGGGGAGGTGGACACAGACAGACCAGGGTGGGGAGAACTCACAACAGCCGGAGCTGGGGCAGGACGCTGCCTGGGCTCCAGCCCCAAGTGCATCAGCTCTGAAGGTCCAGGTGAGGCCTGTCTCACTTGCCTCTTTCCCTGTCCCCAGCTCCCTCGCGTGGAGGCAATCTTAATTAGCATTTATCGACAGCAGGAGCAGCCCAGGTGGAAAGCAGGGCCCAGGAGAGGGCTCTAACACCACCAGCAAAGCAGCCCTGAATAATGTGGAGTGCTGTGCACACATAGTGTGTTCTCTGTCAGAGCGAGGAAAAGAAGAAAGAAAAAGCACATATGCAGTCTATGTAAAGCAGTGCTGATGGGGAGCGGAAAGTGCTGATTGAATCCACGCATTTGATAGGGAATTGGATGCAGGCTGAGCAGGCTGTACTGAAGTGCTTGGAACTAGAAGTGATTCTATACCAGGGTTTTTGTGTTTTGGGAAGTTGGAAATTGGTTTGTATATAAGGACTGACCTCCAGGTAGGGATCCAAATCTAAATCCTTCCACATGTACCCCAAATGTGGCTTCCCACAACATTTTTAGTCCATTTGTCTTTTGCCTGGGACCTGTCACACCCTAGTGGGCAGGGGAGTTTCCACCCAGGTCATCTGGTCCCAGCTCAGAAAGTTTCAGATTTCCAGGTGACGGAAGCTCACCCCTGTGTCGGGGTCAGCAGCATGGGTGGGTGACTGAAGAGAATGTTCTGACCTGGATCGCATCTCACCTCACACCTGCTTCTGCCCCTGTCCCCACCCTTCTGGGTTAATAATCTGTGAGCAGCTAATAACACACCTGTGGAAATTCTGAATTAGGCAGTGCTTCATAGGAATCCATTTGGAGAAGACCTGAGGCTTTTAAAACATTGAAATGCATTTTCTCCCAGGAGGGGAAGGAGGTGGAGAAGGCTGGGATACTGGACTTAGCACTGAATGCAGACTTTGGAGGAAGTGACAGCGACAACTTCCCAAGGGCACAGAGCAGGCTTGTGTGACCTCTGCCGGTGACACTGTGGGCGGGGCTGATCGCTGTCCCTGCTCAGGGGCTGATGCCACCGAGAACTATTGGGGCTTGTAGCCCCGGGAAGGAGCCAAGCCACACTAGTTTTGTTCTGGAGTGTAACACACAGATGTGCATGTATGCACACACACACTCCTCACTATAGTACCTCTGATTTTTCATCTTCCTCAGGCAGAGTGCAGTGTGCAGCCTGGCGATGCATCCAGGCTGGGGGGCCAGCATGGGCCCCAGGTGGGAGGCCAAGGTACCAGGCTGCTTGCTTTGCTGAATCACAGCTGCTGATTTTCCCAGAATCAGAACCCTGGTCCTGCCAGACCTGTGAGTGTTTAGCTCTGGGACTGTTTAGGCCGCCCCCTTCTGAACAAACAAGGCCAGCTACAGGGTGAGGACTTTCATCAAGTTTACCATCCAGAAAAGTGGCCACCTACAGAGAAGCCACAGGACCCACCCTTTGGAGCCCCAGATATGCTTCCCTCTAATCTCTCACCCTCTCCAACAGCAGAGATTAGTTTCTGAATCACGTAAATCTAACTAACCCCATTTACTCTTTTGTGCTTGGCTTTTTTATTTCAGTCTTATAAGATTTAACCCTATTTTTCTGCTTAACTATTGACTCTTTTTCATTGCAGTATACTACTCCGTTGTGTGATTAAACCACTATTCATTAATTCTAACGGTATTCTTTTTAAACATTGGAGGAGGAACTTCCTCCATATTCCAGCTCAATCAGACTTCAAATCACGGTCTTGATTCTTTTCATTGTCTTTCCCCCTGATAAATCTGACTGTTCTAATAAGCTTCCAGTGACTTTACAGCTTCATCTTCCTTCCGATTAGGCTTGTCTCACAAACATCCCCAAGGAGGACAGAGCTGCCCAGACTCCAAGCTCCAAGCTCTACTGTCCTCTCCTTGCCCAGTACACATGGTGCCCTCAAGACAATAAAGTGGGCACTTGCTTGAACCCTGAATGTCCATTTGGAAAACCTGTGATCTCTGATTTTACCTTGCGGCTCCATGTCCATTCCCCTGCCTCCAGGCTCTGGGTCTGGCTGCACATCCTAAGGTCACCTTTCCCACCAAGGCTCTGCCTCTCCCACTGACCCTGTCCCCTTGGTGGCTGAGTTCATAGCCGCTCACCTGAGGTTGGCCCGGAGGTGCTCTCATCATCCAGCTCCTTAGGTACACCCATTGCCCAGGTCACACCCCTCTGCTTCCTGAGCTTTGGGTCCTAGGGAGAGGAAACTCCTGGCGGGGCAGCCCAGCCTGCAAGCCTCCTGGGCTGCTCTCCAGAGGAGGGGATAGGGCATTGCTGTGAGTGGTTGCTCCTCATGCTGTGGGAATCCTGCAGGCCTGATGTGGGGGGAGGCCTGTGCCGGAGGGGAAGGACCCACCGGGCAGAGAAAAAGCAGTTTTCATGCACAGTGCTCCTGGCCCTGAGTTTATCACCATGTGCACTGAAACACTAGCTTCCTTGTTTCTAATATTCTTAGCCCCTAACGTAACAGAATACCTGCTTTTCTCATTTTTATTTCTATGGGAATGTGTTATAGTACATGCCAATTTCATTTAGCCTGGGGAACTGGTACATGACGTAACACAGTTCAGCTCTGCATCCTTTCTGACCTGAGAATTCACTTGAAAAGCATTAATCTCTGTCTAGCTGTGCCCTCCCGGAGTCAGCTACTCTGAAGCAAGTAAGAGCCTTGAAGAGCAGGACCGTGCGTGGAGATGGGTGCTTCACTCTCGCTGCCGTGGTAGCCACCATCTTGTACCTAAGGATGAGACCTTCCTGTGACCCAGGGAGAGCTTCCTGCTGGTACCCGCAGTGAGCACGAAGTCCCTGGGAATTCTGGGTCTCATTGAAAATAGCCTCCCCTGGAAAGGGGGAGTTGGGGTCCCCAAGCCAGCAGCCACTCACATCAGCACCGTGCCACAGCCTCAGCCAGGGGCCCTCGTACTCCCCACACTGCCACCGTCAGGAAGTGAGCACCGTGAAAATAAGCATGGAGTAGAGGACATGTGGTTCTTAGGACTCTGAAATTCAGGTTCTTAAGGGCTAAAATGGGAAAAACATCTACCTCATATTATTGTGAAGATTAACTATTAAATGGAACTATGTATGTAAACATTGAGCAAATAGCATAATATAAAACAGATATTCTATATATATTGCAGATATTATTAATATCTGCAGGCGGAGGAGGGAGTCTGGAAACAACACACATGGCACTGCGCCCTCTCCCCTCCGGCAGCTGGAGTTTTTGAGGTGGCCATCCAGGCCTCTGTGGTGTGATTGAATGGCACTGTCACTGCTTGGGTTGACATGGCAACCATGGAAAATGCCATAAATATCTGAGTCGTGGACTCACATGGTATGTTTACATTGTGTGCGGGGCGGTGCATTGTGAGACATGTGGTGGCCGTTGTCCCCTCCATTTGGGGATGTCTGGAGGTGACAACCATTTTTCAGGGTAATCGGGCTGAATGACTCTCCTGACAGACACTGCTGCAGGCCCGGGCCGCGTGTTTTTGTGTAGATTGAGAAATGAAACACAGCCCCTCCTGAGTCACAGCACTGCCCCACAGCTCCAATGTGCCAGCCCTGGATTTTGTTTCGGGGTCCAGACAGCATCAGGTCTCTTCTGAACTCAGCACGATAGCAGCAAGGCAGCTTTTGAGCAAAACAGCATCAAATAAGCACTTGCACCAATTTGTTGAAACCCAAATCCTAGTCCAGTTATTCTGTCCTTCAGGGTAATGGGGAAGGGGCTGATTCGCTTTGGCCAGAGCTCTCTTGGGAGGCCAGTGACTTCCATCCTTTCCCTGTGTGTGGTGGATCTTCACAGTGAGTGTTGGTTTCTGAAGGCCACTAAAAAAATACACTGACCAGCAAAACAGCATTTTTGAGGCTCACCTTAGAAGGGTGTGCTCCATTTTGCTAGGTCTCAAGGTGGCTAAAGATGACAGAGGAGTGTCCTGTAGGCACTCCTGGGCAGGAGAAAGGTCCCTGGGCAGGAGGTTCTAACTCTGTCATGTATGCTCATGATACCACAGGCTTGGGTTCATGGACATGGGGAAGCAGAGGCTCAGTGCCAGTCTTGCCAGGGAAGCTGCTCTCCAGCAAGTCTGCCATTTTGTGGCTTTCTGGTATCACTTTGTCTGAGAGAGCATGGGACAGTGGCCAAGCTGTTTGGCTGGTGTTGGTGTCGTTTGACTCAGGCACAGGGAGGGACAGCTACCCTGACTAGCATTGTCCTGCACAGGAAGCTCTGTTCTGTCCTCCGTGGCTTGGGTGAGTCATCTAATCTCCCTGTGGGTCTTGTTACTCATTCATTCATGCATTCATTCATTCAAACTTTCACTAAACAGGCACTGAATACCCAACCCTAAGACACAACAGGAAGACTGGCAATTTCTCCCAAGGAACCTACCTGCATACCCGCTTGCTTTTTGAATGTGTTACCCTTTTGAAACTCCCACATTTCAAGAAGCCAAGACAAGCAGAGACATTGCTGACTATTTATTTTATTTTATTTTATTTTATTTTATTTTATTTTGTACTAGGGATTGCCGTTTGCCAAGCTAAGCCCCCGGCCCAACTATTTTTATTTGAAGCACCCTCCAGCATGGTAGAGAGCACAGGACTCTTGTCTCAGCAGCATAAGGTCTGGCCTTGTAGAGACTTTGATATTTTGGCAGTGGTTCTGGCTGGGCCCAGTCCTCTCTGGAGAGGGTGCCTGCTCAGCTGATTGTCACGCCCGATGTGGTTTCTTTCCCAGCATGGTGCTGCCCCAGATCAGCACCAACACCCTCGGGGTCACCTCATGGGTCTGAGCCCTGGTAAATCAGTGCAGTTCACAACACCATCATGTGGTCATGGGTATGAGGAACCCCTGGGCCACCTTTGCACGCTTGCCCTCCAATCCCTCAAACAAAAACCCATGGCTTTCAGTCCAGGGCACACTTGTGCCAAGTAAGGACTTCATGCCCGGGAGTGTGTCACTCACACATTCATTCATCTGTAGGGGTCTCCTTAATCCCAATGTCCTTGTGCTGAGACCCAAGTATTCAAGAGCGTTGAACTTAGCTCCCTCACAAAATTTATTTTATTACTTTAGTTTTAAAGAATTTTGGGGTGCAATATCATATTGCATCCAAAACAATTAAAGAGATTGCCTAAAGTTACAAACACAGAAGCACAACTGGTGTGAAATGGGGAGTTTTAAATGCTCAGTCTTTAAAAAAAACCTCAGTCTTCCCTTCATTTCTCCCTTTCGCTGTAATCTTGGGTTTGCAGAGAACCAAAATATTGTCAGCGAAGAGAAGACAGATTTGTCACGACTTCATTTGAAGGTAAAGAATTGCTTCAATCACTGACCTTTATTTCTTTGTGCTGGGATCACACTGTAACTATGGAGCCTGTTTCAACACGAAGTCCTTGGCTGAGGGTTTAGTGGTGTCTCAGGCAGAGGGGCCCTGTCCTTCTCACGCCCACCAGGTATTGATGTGTTTGGTTAGAGACCCATTCATCATGGCCTGAGCGGTGGGCAGGCAGGCAGAGATGACGGCCCTTTGTCTCCAGGACCTCTCATTCACCTTGTGCAAACCAGGAAAACTCCTTCGTGACTTCTCCGCATGGTAAAGGGATGGACATTGTCTTTAACCCTTTGGGGCAGTAGTGTTAGAAGGTGCTTTCGTGCAAGTTTCTCCGGCCTACAGGACACTTTATTGAGAGGCTGAGCATCTAATTGTTCTCTCTGTGGCCGACAGCTGTGGCTTCCCAGGAGCCACTGTCATAGTAAGGACAGAAATCAGTCCACAGGGGAAATGGGTGGAAACGGTGGTATTCGGAGGTATAAAAGAAATGCCATTAGCAGCAGAGCCCCGCCAGCAGCAATGAGCTCACCCTGCCCAGGTCTGGGCTTCAACCCTGTGCTCTAATGGAAGGAGATGGAGCTCCCAGGACAATGGGTGACACACAAAGACAGGGGACATTTGAGAAAAGCCTGACTAGGTGCAAGAAAGCTCTCAGGAAACAAAGCACACAGTGATGGAAGGGTATCCTCTCCTACATCCCACTGGAAGGGTTACAGGGCCTGAGGCTGAAACAGTGCCAGCAACCAGCATACTGGAGTAGTAGCAGCTACAACCCCAAATACAGAGAGAATATAAATAAAAGCAAGTAAATAAACAGGGTAGACGAGGCGAATCTTTTAGGCAAAAAGAAAACTCAGAAACTGGCTCCAGTGTAGAGCAGAACTCCCAATCCCACGTGTGGGTGCAGGGCTGACTTCCTTCCAAAGAGTATGAGGAGAGGGTGGAGGAGGAGGAGCTCACTGCCTCACCCAGGCCACCTGACAAGCATGGCCTCAGCCAGGAGGCCAGGACCATCTCAATGCCCTTCAGTTACGTAGATGGCCCTGCCCGTGGACAGGGTACAATGAATACCGTCTACCTTTGCATCCTCCTCTCAGTCCCATGACCCTGGTCTTAGCAAGAGCAAAACCTAGGACGGATCCTGAGTGGGGACTTTCTAAGAGTGCTTGGCCCTGCTGGCCATTGTCACACCCTGCAAACCAGGAAGATTTGAGCAACTGTAACTGTTGAAAGACACCCAGGAGATGGACTGTGGAACAGGTAATAGCCAAGAAGATCCATGAAAAATGCAGATTTTTGTAAACTGGAGTTAATGTGTTCTTACTGGTCATTAATTGTGACAAATGCACCATACTAAATAAAATACTGACAGGAAAAGCAAGATGGCAATTGTATATGAGAATTCTCAGTACTGTTTTGAATATATTTTCCATGAATCTGAGGCTATTTTTAAAATTTTTTTTTAAAAAATGTGAGCCAGCAAAGATAATAATCGTATCCTTATTTTCCTGATCACTGTGATCCTTCTCATCATTCCTCCTCTTTGGGAGGTAAGAACTGGGGTCAGTGCAGTTCTGGGTCAGCGTCACCAGGACCAGACATGGTCCCTGTCCCTCTGCTTGGCAATGTCAGAAACAAGCAAAAGTAACTCTCCAGCTCACTTCAGGAGTGGCTGATCATCTAGAAAGTGGTTAGCTCTGGGAGCTTTGCTCATCTTCGAGGTTTGCTTCAAGACACTTGCCTCATGGGATTCGGCAGTGCAGATCATTAGGGTACAAACTGTCCCCTCCCAAACTGTTCCCATCCTGCAAGTCCCATCCTCCTGTCACCCCATCCAGACCTGTCTTTTCCTCCTGAAATACCAAGAACGCCCAGGCTGGAGCCCCTCGGACTTCTGCAGGACGATGAGCTGGCTTTGTTCCATTGACAGTTTGTTTGGAGCAATTTGGGGAGCTGACAGGGAACAGAAGTGAGTTTGGGCAAGAGAATTCACTCTCGTCTTTGAAGAACGTGTTACTCTCTGCCATTCTTAAGTCAGGTAAACATTTGTGGGACCACAGTCCTCTGTCAAAATGATTCTAATCTTCCTGCTTTGACCTCTGATGCCAACCACAGGTGCTTTTGAATTTGGGGTCCCTGTGGTACAGAGAGGAGTACAAGGCTCTGGCTTCCTGCTGGACTCTGCTGGGGTGGGGCCAGGCCTGTGTCTGATGACCATGGATACATGTCTGTCCTCTACCTTACCAGACTGAGGGGGTCACCTCCCTGACCACATGGAGCCCCGGCTGCCACCCAATTTAGGGGACAGCTGAGCCTAGGCTGGGTGTGTTTCCCACTTCGGTGGTTCTGCCCGACAGGGCCTAGCGCCCCAGGGAAGGCTCTGGAGTGTGAGCTAGGCCTCCTTCCTCCCCAAGCGGCCCATTGTGCTGGAGCCACTCAGCCGTGGCCACTCCGTGGGGAGCCAGGGCCACCCTCTGTGCTCTCCAGCCAGGGTTTCAGGGTTTAGTTTTCCCAACTAGAACCCTGTCCTACCCAAGATTTCAGTCCAGGTGGGGGACCGAGAGTCCGGGCTGGCTCATGGCTTCCTCCCTGTTGCCTCCCTCCCTCCCTGGTGGCCCTCTAGGAGACACTTCCTCTGTGTCCTCATCTGTCTTCAGAGGTGACCACCGTGGGCCTGAAGTGACCTGGGGGTGTCCATTCAGATCCCCGTTAGAAAAGGACTGGCAGGCTGGGGATTTAGCTCAGTGGCATAAGTGCCTGCCTTGCAAGCAGGCAGTCCTGAGTTCGATCCCTGGTACTGATTAAAAAAAAAAGACTGGAAATCACTGTGAAGACAGCTGTGAGCCAAACATCTGTCTGCAGGGTTCGCCTGGGGGACCCACACTGCCTTTGAACCCTGATGCCTTCCTGACCGGCACACAGACAGTGACTGGGCCACAGGCTGTGTTGCCCAGTGCAGACCCCCTGGCCATCTGTAGTAGACTTCTTGTTCCTCCTTGCATCTGTGCTGCACTCTGAGATCTCTCTCCAGCTCCCTCCCTCCTTTGCCTCTTTATGTCCCCGGGGTCAGCCCTTCCTCAGGGTCCTGGGGCTCCTGGTCACTTGCCACAATCCCCTCTTATTCCCTTGTCCTCATGTCTCTTCTTGGAGGAACCACCAGGTAACCTGCAGTCCACAGAGCCTTGGCAAATGCTGAGGGTGAGCGTTGGCTTATAACACTGGCTTGTGAGGAAGCAAGTGACAAGGCACGGGGCCAGCATCACAGGCCAGAGCACACAGCCAGCTGTCCTGGGACCACCACACGGGTGTCTTCCCTTGGCCAGCCAAGCTCCCCCCCACTCTGTGCTGCCCACAGCTGCAGATGGACATCTGCTCTCTTCCTCAGGGTTCCTCCCTGGGCCCCAGGGGGTAGAATCATCAGCAGGACAATGGTGGGGAGAGGGGGGCTGCTGAGGTTCTGAGATTCTTTCCCACCTTCTCCCACCTGAGCCACCCTGGATGCACCCAGGTCCCCCACTTCCTGTCCTGCCCATCAGGTTCCTGTGATGGCACCCCCTGCAGCAGAGGCCAAACACAATCTGAGCATCCCCTACAATCATTCTGCATGAGGCCACACACTTTCCAGCCAAAGTGTGAACCACCAGGTGTAAATATTACACTACTTCTCAAATACAGGGGAGGGTAAGTGCAAATCCCAGCAGCTTCTCTATAAACGTGCGGCAGTAACCATTGAAATAAAGCTGATTTGAACCTCCTGAAGGAATTTCTCCACATTTGTCATCATAAATGACATAGGACCTGTCAAAGCCTGTAACCAATCATGTGTGAGTTCAGTGGGTTTCAACATCCTGGGTGGTTGACGTTGACTGGTGCATCAATTAGATGGAGAAACACCTGGGAAATAAGCAAAGCACACTCTGGGTGTGTCTGAGGTGTTTCCAGGACGGCCAGCATGAGGGACACCCGCCCTCCTACTGAGTGGTTCTATTCAGTGGCTGGAAATCTGCATGAAACAAAAGTTAACAAGGGTCCCTCTCTCTCCCCATCTCTTCCCCTTTCTCTCCTTTCTGGCTGCCAGGAGGTGATCAGCTTTGCTGCACTGTGTTCTTCCACCATGATGCTTCTACCTCACTAAGAGCCTAAAGCAATGGAGCTGGCTGACCATGCACTGATCCCCCTGAAATCATAAGCCAGAGCCCATCTTTTCTCCTTTTAAATTGTTTTTCTCACATATCTTGTGACAGTGACAGAAAACTGAGAAACATAATGCTATATGAAGTTTTTAAACATCTCATATATCAAAAGTCTCTCACGATTACAGAGTGAGATTCTTCTGATTATTGTAATTGTTTTCTGTTTTGACAATTATCTCTAATCCAAGTAAAATTTTGATTTCTCCCATACATTGAAGGGTAAATTGAACAGTGATTCAGGACAGTGGTTATGAAACAGTTCTTTTGAGGGTTAAAAAAGCTAGGAAATGCCTCCTCAGATAAATACAAATATGTCCATACTTACAAAGTAGATGAGACAATTTCAGACAATTGGGAAAACTTTGTGTCCTATAGTTCTTGGTTGTCAAATTCTGAGTTTATGATGTAACAAAACAACAGAACTCTGAAACACTGTGTTCAGGGTAGACACCTCCCACACAATACACTTGCACACACAGGTGCACACACAGGTGCACACACAAGTCAGCACAGGGAGGGGACTGCTAGCTCAAAAGGCAGGAAGGGAAACATTAAATCCAGTACGTATAGCTGTGTTTGTGTGTGCATGGGTGAGTGTGCACACACAGGTGCACAAGTGTTATTTTTAAGTGAACATAGGTTTCAGAAAATAACTGATTATTCCAAAGGCCCAAGATCCATAGAAGCCAGTTCTTCCTTTTAACAATTCTTGAGTTATTCTAATACTAGGACCCAGAGATGCGGCAGGGAAATGCGAGTTTCCATCAGAATGCATCATGGCCCTCCACATTGAACATTCGACTTAAATTCATGCTCCAAGCCCTGTGTGACATCCATGCCACCTGTGTCCTGTGTGCCTTGCTCGGTGTTTGTGATACCGTAGATAAGTCACCTGTGGGAAACACAAGTTACTTTGATGCCCTCTGTCCTCCACCAACAAATCCTAAGAGTGGAAAGTCTCTCCTTCCTGCCTCCTCTCTGGTCCTTCATGGTGAGAGTCAGTGTCCGTGACTCCCTCACTTGCCACCCTCCTGAAAGGCACAGGGTCTTTCTGTTGCTCATCCCTGCTTTGAACACCATACAGTGCCTTCCTCAGGCCTGGAGGAAGCAGCCTGAGCTAAGCGTCACATTGGAGGAGCCCTTCCTGCTGGGCCCTGATCACCTCTCAGCATACCAGTAGCACCCAGGCCCTGTCATCTCTGCCCACACAACTGTCCCAGTTCTGAGTGTCTTTGCTTTTCTGTCGTCTGACTTGACCATCACCTGCAGAGCAGGACCTCCTTGTCCAGGAGACCTTAACCCTTGAGCTGCATTTTCAGAGCCCTCATGATCCTCTCCAAGATGGACAGCTCACTCCTGCTTCTTTGCTACTGCCTTGCATCTGGTTTCTGCCACAGATGCGTTCTAGCTGCACACTTCCAAGCACAGAGGGAGAGGGTTGCCCAGCCTTCTGGCTCCGCTGTGTTCTCCTCATGCCTGGCAGGTGGCTAACCGAATAGGCTGGTGGGAAATGGGTGTATCTCCACATCTCCTTCAAGAAGCTTGCTGATTTCACCTACATGCACCTTAAAAGGCCAGCCAATTTGCTAAACTGCCTTTTGCTCATTACAAATCAGGCTCTGAATCACCAAATGAGAGGGCTGGCCAGCAATAAACTCAGAGGTGACAGAAGTCCTGTTGTGCTTGAGTGATGAGCTGTGGCTCCTGACTCTGATGCACTGAGTGTTGCCCAGACCATCCACAGACATTGAGGTGCCACAACCTGGGCCTGGAATGTGCCCCACTGACCCCCACATCCTAGGCTTGGTCCTCAGCTTGGCGCTGCTGAGAGGGTGGAACCTTCAGAGGCGGGGCTGGCAGGAGAAAGTGAGGTCTCTGGGTCATGCCCTGGAAGGGGACAGTGGGACTCCACCCTTCCTTTTTCTCTCTGTGCTTCCTAGATGCCAGAAGCTTCCTCTATCACACACGTCCACCGTGACAAACATCCATGTCCAAATGTGCTCATCACCGGCCCAAAGCAACAGGGACCTGCAATACTGGAACCCAAAATGAACCTCTCCTCTCTGTGAGTGTATTTATCTCTGGTATTTGTTTCAGTAACAGACAACTAACAAATCAGGCACACATAAACACAGACACTCATGTGCATGAAGACACACGTAGGCACACACCTGTGTGCATATATCCATTCACTTGTGCATACACATAGTTGCATCTGTGTACATACACACATGTGGGAGTGCACTACAGAGACATTAGTAAGTGTTTTTTCATCTGGTGCTAAGATAATTGCTTCAACTCACTGTTCAGTTAAACTAAAACTGCTGTTAAAGTAGAGGTGAATCATTTTCAGTGCGGTGTCCAAGTCTTCACAGGGGCAGGAGTGTGCTGTGTCCCTTGGCTCCCGTGGGCTCCAGAGTTCCATCCTCCTCTTCTTCCTCCCTTTCCCGACCTCTCTCCTGCACCCTAGATGGGTGATGTGACCCACTTCTGTGAGATCTGTGTCTCAGACAACACCTTTGTTTTGAGTGAGAAGCAGCTAGAAAAAATGACCACAGGTCAGCCAGATGCTGGCCCTGGAGCAGGGGCCAAAGGCACTCGTGAGGGGAAGTGAATTTCACCGGGCTGTCACTGTGGGGCTCGCTGGGCGGCAAGCGTGGAAGGAGACCTGACACAGCGGACCTGAGAGTTCCCACGAAGAAACGCCAGCACTATCTGAAAGTGCGGTGTGTGTGTGTGTGTGTGTGTGTGTGTGTGTGTGTGTGTGTGTATGCATGTGTGCGTGTATTTCATGCACACATATATATGTAAACTTTACACATTTCTTTACAAATTAAAACTGCCTAAATCTGGGCCAGGAAGCACCTGCCTGGCAAGCACAAGGTCCTGAGTTCAATTCCCCATACCAAAAAAGCACCTAAATCTCTGTTTCCTCACATCCACACACACACAATCTCATACACAAATATTTCCCCTTATAACCAAACCTGCAGTCATATCCAACTTGTTCACAAAAAGAAAACAAAAACAGGCTAATTTCCCAAGGGGCCTGGGAAAGCCTGGCCTCCTGCCCGAGCTCAGGCAGCCACCTCCCTGAAGTCCACCAAGTGTTCTCAGCAGAGAATGACTCGACTTTCCCTACCCAGGATGGCAGGGAAGAGGTCTTGTCCATAACTCCACTGAGGGCCATAGCAGCCCACCTGCAAGGAGGAGACAGAAGGACTTTAGAATGTCTTTCAGTTCTCCATTGGAAACCCAACAAACAGTGCTAGGAAAGCTGACCAAAAGCAAAAAAAGCATAGCCAGAGCCGACCTCATGACAGCTGTCAAGCACCCTCCAGCGACGAGTCAGGCTTGTGAAAGCACAACACTGTCCTCACCTGCCTTATTCACAGACTTGGCCCTGTGTGACTGCTTGCTCTGCCCCACTCCAAATGACCAGGGAAGGTCAATATTTCCAATAGATTCAGGACATCAAGGTGGCTGGGCCAGTGCAAGTAAAGACTCTCAGGAAAGAGGACTCCAGAGCTGTTCAGAAAGCATGGGGAAGGATGCAATGAGTGCCTTCAAAACAAGCTATAGTATTTGAGAGGGATCAATGGCAATGTGCCTTTTACTGTAACTTTCAAAATTTAAACATTTACTAGACTTTTTAAGCACACCTCATACCATGCCTGTGACCAGGTAATTTATAAAGAATAGCTTATTCAGCGCCTGGTTCTGGAGCTTTGACTTCTGAGTGCGTGGTGCTGGGGTATGACAAGGACTTCCTGCTGGTGACAGTGTGGCATTGCCAAGCACCAAGTCCCCAAAGCAGTCCTGTGGCCCGGAAGAGCAGTGGACCCATCTCAGGGTGGGGGTTTCTGAGAACACAAGGACATCACAACCACCCCAGGGAAAGCCGTTACCAATCTGGGCATCTGGCTACTGGACACCTGCCTGCCTTCCCTTCTCCCTGTCCCCTTTCCCTGGGTTACAGATGGTGGGACGGACACAGTTCAGGAGGTCAATGTTCTTTTACTCCTTCTCCACAATCTCCCTTCCATTGCCACATTTTCACAGAGGAGAAACTGAGGCTGAGTAGTTAATTTCATTCAACTCGTTTCTAACACGGGAACCCTGAAGTCTTCCAATTTCCATGGAAAACAGAGAACTGAGGACCCTACTGTGATCCCCAGGGCTGCTGGAGGAATTGGGGCAAAGATAGTCTCTGATTCTGGCTCTCCAAGGCCAACGCCACCTGTGTGACCCTTGGTGACCTTCTGGAAAGAACCTAGGAATAGCCTGAAGAGTGTGGGGCAGGAACTATGTGTCCCACTCCAGCATCTCCACAACCTGGCCAGGGCAGGCAGGCTATACATGTGTCCCCAGATGTCCTCAGATCATGCTCTCTGGAGGTGAAGACTTCAGGCAGTGACTCAGGTAGATGGAGTCCTCGAGGTGACATTGATGGCTTTGTGAGAACAGAATCCAAGCAGACAGAGTCACTCCCCCCCCCCCACCGCGTGCTGCCCTGTGCTAGGAGACAACCTAGTCCAAGCCCTCGCCCAGTGCCAATCAGATACCCAGGTTCTAGAGCTGCCAGCCTTGAGTATTTAGCAATAAGACAGGAGTTAAGCTGATTCCCTGGAGACGCAGTTCAGTGGAGGCATGGAGGAGGGGCTTTGATAGCTAGGAGGGGGGTTTCTGGGTGGCATGGGGCACCAAAAGGTCCCAGGTGCCCAGCAGGGAAGCCTGCAGGGGGCGTGAGCTCAGCTCAAAGGTCCTGGCAGTGAGGACTGGGTGAAGAGCTCCAGCCCTTCCTCAGCACCCATCCCGGGGACCACATCACAGGGACTAGGGAGTGACTGAGACCTTGTCCCAGGAGACTCCCATTCACTGAGCTGGGTCCATGCTGGTGAGAAGCCTAGCTTCCCTTGCCCTGGCTGGATGCCACAGGGCCCTGCTACTGGCCAAGATCCTACTCTGAAGGCTGAATAGCAGTGTGTGGACCAGACTAGCCACCACTACAGAACACCCCAGACTGCAAAGGTGAAAATAAGCCAGGGTCACCAGACACTTTCAGGATCTGGGTGGGGCCAGAGAGGCCACCCCAGAAGCAGGGAGTGGGTGAGCACATCCTGCCTCAGCCTCCCACAGAGGCAGCCAGCCTGGTCTCAAGGAGAGATTGTTCCCCTGAACTTCAGCTCTGCAGGAAACAGCCCTGCGCAGGGGAGGGGGAGGGGCGGCCTCAGTCTGCCTGCAGAATTGACTTTTCTGTCAGTGAGAACACAGCCCGGCTTTCACTTCTGCTTTCTGCTGTGTGCTTTGGCAGTTCCAGCATGGCTGTAAAATTTATCCAAGGAAAACTGGCATTTATCTTGGGTTCACTTGCACTCGGCTAAACCGATAAACAGATGGGGCCGGCCAGGCCATGGCTAATTTGGTTAGCACTTTACAAAATACAAATGTCACCCTTTATTTCTGCAGGGAGTATTTATTGCTAATTGGCAAGTTGCAGCCGTTGTGCTGTAACAGGATCGCTCGCCCTCCGTTTAAAGGATCGACTTCCTGATTTTTGTGTGGCACCGGCCAGGATAGGAGGGGGCGCTGTGGTGGGAAGGGACTCCCCGCCATTGTCAGCAACAAAGGAACAAAATCGCCCTGCTGGGCCTGCTCACGCACACAAAGGACACTTATCTGTAAGGCTGGGGAAAAAGAAAGGAGGAGAGAAAGAGAGAATAAGAAGGAAAGAAAGAAATCAGCGAGATCTGACTGGAAGCTTGCAAAGGCGATCAGGGCTCAGACCAACTGTCCCTCCAGGGAACTCTGGAGTTTTTTTCTTTTGTGTCCCAGCTAAAGGCACTGGGAGGATCAGAGACCTCATCCCAGCTCTGTTTGCTTTGGGAACAATCGGTGGTGTATGAATAATAATGCCTCCCTCTGACCATGACTAATTGAATTGCAGCGTGTGGGCGGGAGAGAGGCTCGAGGCCAGTCCATCACCCTGGTACTTGTAGCTGGACAGTGATTGATGCCCACAGTCTGGACCGGAGAGCATCCTCGAGCGCCCAAGAGTGGGTCTGAACCTGCATCCCCGAGCTTCTATTAACCAAGGCCTTACAGAGCCAGTCTGGGTGTGGCCACTGTGGGAGAAAGGGCCTGGGGTCCCCAGCCTCTGCCCACACTGATATTAAGTGAGCCCCAGTATTGGGGTGCACAGGAAAAGCCTGTTGCAGGGACCATCAGGCCACTATGGGGCCGCACCCACCAGAAGCACCATTTGGGCTGTGGACACCCTACGCGGGATACTCGAAAGACCAGGCAGAGGGCAGTGTCCTGGAGGGGGCCCTGGGAACTGCACACAGCTGAGGCGAGAGCAGGGTGGCCAGGAGTCTATGCTGTGTCTATCAGCTAACAATGCATCGCCATCGCGTGGGGACCCTAACATTTGGCCAGCCGGCTGTGCCACAGTTTACACAGCAGAGCCCGCAGCTGGGGCCTGGCTCTGTGCGCCCAAGCGTGTCAACAGGGCGAGGGTTGGGGCTAGGATTGAGCCTTGCTTTGCGGCAGGACATGTGCATGGCCTGTGCCCATTACTGGGCTGGACTTCCCATCCTGGACCAACACCTCATCAGGATGGCTGTGTTTGGTGGCCTGGGCCAGCAAACACCCAGGGGAGCCTGCCCCAGGAGCTCCTCGCAGAACCCCTGGTGAGGCACAGTGCTTGTCTGTGTCTGGAATTGCAAAATTTTAAATCCCTCCAAAGAGTTTCTCGGTAACATCCTCATTTACTTACCATGCTTTGAGATTTATCCATGAGGGTTTCTACCAAAAGCAACACCCTGCACCCCACTTTCTCAGCTCCGTTCTCTCATTTAGGTATCAGACAAATGATGCCACTTCTGATCACACAAATAATTGAGGACCTCTTGCTCCCACACACAAGATGTTTTAACAAAGAAAACAATGAAATATTTCTACGTTGTCTATCAGTCTACATCTCCCTCTGTATATAATTTTCTTATTATATACTTGTCACTATCTATCACCTATTATTTATTTACTACTGGTGTCCTGCTACCTGTCATCTATTTATCAATCAATCTACCTAGCTAGATTTTTTAGGTATCTAACAATTAGATCTTTGTCTGTCTGTCTGTCTGTTTAGGTGAATAGTTTTTCTTTTTAGCTGTCTATCAGTTTAGCTATCAATCTATCTATCTATTTATCTATCTATCTATCTATCTATCTATCATCTATTTTCTATCTATCTGCTACCCAATATCTATTTATCTATCAGTCTATCTGGCTAGGTAGGTAGTTTTATTAGCTATCTAACAGTTTGGCTGTCTATCTATGTATCTAACATCTATCTATCATCTATTTGCTATCTGCTGCTTTCACCTATCTATCCATCCATCTAGCTAGCTACCATTTCAGCTGACAGTTTAGCTATCTATCTATCTATTAGTATATCTGTTTGCTATCTGCTACCTAACATCTATCAGTTTATCTTTCTAGCTAGTATTCTAGCTAGCCAGTAGCTGAGCTATGTATCAGTCTCTCTATCCACCAGTCTGTCTATCTCTCTCCCCATCTATCACTCTCTCTTGCTGTGACAAGTCATGGAGGGACTGTTCCCTTCCTTCGAAGGAGGGCATGCCAGATGCCTTGTCCCAGATCTGGCTGCTTCCAGCTGCTCAGAAAGTGCAAAAAAGCAACTTTAACAGATCCTTCCTCCTCACACCACTTGACCAAATGGACACACTATCCCAGGAAAATTGTAGTTCTTTGGTGCTTGCACTAAAAGTGAAATACCTCCACCAACCCAGGTTTGCCACAGCATTTTGGTCCCTGCTGTAAATTAGTAAATTTAGTCAAATTTACTAAACAAACAGCATGACCGCCCTGGCCTGGGCCGCACTCCTGGGGTCAAGATATTCCACCTAAAATTCCTGCTCTCTTTCTGGGCTGTTATTCATGACCACTGTTCTTGTGCTTTGAATACCAAACAAAGGGAAAGAGCACTGGCTTAGTGGCTGCACCAGGCAGCAGGGACGGTGAGAGGAGCCTTTACCCTGTGGTACGCATTTAGAAAATAAATATTTCAAGCCCTCGCCCAGGAGCAGGAGAAGCATTAGGAGTATTAATAAAAGGAAGCAGAAGCTAATCTAGTTTTTGCAGACTGCAGAGAACAGCCTGTCTGGGCCTTCGGTAGCCCAAACTTGGAGACTGCTGTCCCAGAGCTCAGAAGCAGAGGCAGGTCATGTCCTGGGATGGAGGGCCCCTGGCAGGACTCCTGCACGGTGTCTTCACCTCCTAACTGCAGCCCCGGGACTCTGTGCCCTGGGCCTTGATGGTACCTGCACATCACCTCTGTGCTGAAACCAGAATTGCAGGGGTGGATAGGGGGTAAGGAACAGTGTATGGGGATGGGGTGCCTCAGGGAAGTGGCCTTTATCCACCAGCTCCTGGCAGTCCAGCTGCAGATCACAGAACCAGGGAACAAGCAGGAGAATTGTGTTGCTGTCAGTATCACTCAATGCTGGCCACCACAGACCACAGACCAGGACGGACACTTCCAGTGTGATGGGCACAGTCCTCCTGGTCTTCCAAGTTCACTGTGACCCTTCCGGGATCCCAGGCAGCAGATGCTATTATCCCCATCTGACAGATGAAGCAACCGAGGCCCAGAGGAAGTGCCAGGTGTGTGTGAGCCCAGCATTGTCCTCTGTCCCCCAGTCTGGGTTCCCAGGACTCTGAGACCATCTCTAACAGGGATATGCAGAGATGGCAGAGGCAGGGCCATGGATTTTCCAAAAATTGGCCTCTCTCCAGCTGGAACACGCCATCCAACATTCAAGCAGAAACTGAATACAGCACATTCCAGGACTTGCCTCCTGCTTCTCAGGGGGTGGCTGTGCAAAAGAGAGACTCACATTCTCATGCCTGTAGGCTCATCCCACAGCCCAGGCACAGAGAGACGCCCACGGGGCAATCCCAGCCTCTCCAGGACTCTGACTGTTAAATTTGAAATGCCGCCTCCTCTTCACTTCGCATTTCTGTTTATGCATGTAGTTCCTTCTCTAGAAAACTGCATCTGTTTGGGGCTGGCCACTGGGGCTTCATCTAAGACAATGAAGTTCAAAGAACCTTCCAATCCTGTAAGTGGGGATCCTTGGGATAAACCGCACTTTTACACGAGATTTCTGCTCAAACAGCAAAAGGAGCCATCAAAGCCCCTGGTGCAAAGCCGTCCAAAGTGTCTCACTCAGTGGAGAGAGCCTGCAAGGAGAAAGAGTCCTTCTCTATAAAACAGTGATGCAGGGTTCTCCGTGGAGGCCGGAGGGCACGTGTTTCGGTCAACCTCCATCTCCTCTGCAGCGGGACCAAGGACAGCCTCTCCCCATGGACGTTGGCCAGGATTCTCCACTATCTCCTTCTCGTGGAGATGTATTTTTTAATTTTCATTTTCATTAACCCATGTTTGCAGTATAAAATGATTACATTCCACAGAGGGAGTTGACCGAATTTTCCTCCTTCCTCTGTCTCTTGATTTTTCCGTTTGCAAAAGAGCTGTATTTTGTCGGAAAAGGCATTGCTCAGAAAGCACTCAGTGATCCCTCGGATCATGGCAGCCCCCTTCAGAATGCTGCTGCCAGGTCCCCTGGTGGGGTTCCCCAGGGAAGGGGGTTCACTCCTTCCCATCCTTCTTGCTGCTCTGCCCTGCCTCAGCCTTCAGGACTGAGGTCCATCCTGCCTCTGTCTCTGCTGCCCTCTCTCCTTACTCAGATGCCCCAGGCATTGGCCACACACTCAGAGGCACTGAAGCCCACGTCACACATGGTGCCTGTGAGGACACTCGTGGTGTTGTCAGGTCTGCCCCAGGCAGCCGAGAGCCCAGGACCACAGCACCGTGCCACTGTCACCCAGGAGCAGGATTCCAGGGCGGAGGACACTGGTCTCTCGCAGCTTCCTTCTCAGCCATCGCTTCACTGTGGGAAGGTCTGGCTGAGGCTCAGGGTGGGAGGTGGGGACACGGAGGTCTGGGTGTCTTGCTGGGAGCTCCTGGGAGTTGACTGTATGAAAAGTAAAGTGTCCGCTTCTTCGGTTGTGAGGAAACAGGCTGATGGAGAGCCTCAAAGCGGAGGTTCCCTTCCCGCATCCTGGAAAGTCCATTCCATGGATTCTCCCCAGGCCTACCCAGCCTGAAAGCCATGGTGCCTGCTGGTGCCTGCTGAGGCTGGGTGGCACTGCCATAGTCTGTGTCTTTGGCAGGGTGTCTGGATCACTCAGCTCCGGCCTGCCTTGTCTGGAAGTAAGCTGGGCCCAATGAACTGTTGGGATGCTGGTCCTCTCTTGTGTCCAGGGCTCCATGAGGTGGGACTGGTGGGACATGGCTCAGGGTTGGGAGCACAGGATGCTGGGGTACAAGCCAAGCTAGAGCATCCCTGAGCAGGCAGAGCTAGCAAAAAACTGAAGGGATGGCCTGGAGCTCCTGGGGCAGGGTACATGGCCTTGCTTTAATTCAGTAGGGTAGACTTCCCAGGTTGGCACAGGAAAACGTTCTGAAGATTCATTGTTTTCTAAATGTAATAGACTGAGCTGTCCATCTACCATGGCAAAAATTCAAGCTTTACTACAATTAAAAACAAGTAATAATTGAACACTAATTCAATCTGCCCAAGACAATTTTAAGAAGATTTTTTAAAAAGCAGTAAGAATGGAACACAATTGGGAGGCAGATGACATAAAGAAAACACTTCAATGATTCTAAAAGGAGAGCTTGGGCACTGTTGAAGAAGAGATCTCAGCATGATGGACAGGAGACCTCAGCATGGTGGAGAGGTGACTCCAGCATGGTGGAGAGAAGACCAGCTTAGTGGACCCTGCTGGCATCTCCACGCACTGTGAAGGAGGTGAGGCTGGCAGGTGGCAGCAGCCCTGACCTCAGGTACCATGAGGAGCACCTCTCTGACACTTCAAGAAGATCCCTGGAGCAGGGTCCCATCATGAGCATGGGTGGCATCAAGAAGCCAACTCCATTCCACTTCCTCTCACCCAAGAATCCCTTGCACCATTGTCTTTGACCTGGAAATCTCGGTCACAGCTGGACAATGTGAGAGGCTTCAAAGTCCAGGACCCTGCTGGGCCAAGGCAGCAGCTGTCTGCCCCATGACACAGACCAACAGGGGCCAAGCAGGCTCTCCCTCTGTCCAGGATGAGCTGCCCTGTCCATCCCAATCTGCTAGCAGCTGGGATCCCCATGCAGCTGCTGCTCCCACCCTGTGGGAGGGGAATCCTTTGACCAGCTGGACACTGGTACAGGGGTGGTGCTGATGACGTAGCTGGGATGAGGAGCCACCTCTCATAGGCTGGGTGCAGACATTTCAGGACATGCACAGAAGCCATGAACCTTTAGCCACAGGTTCCCTCACACTTCCCCAGCAATGGAAGTGCATGGGGATGACAAAAATCCATCCTTCCCCGGCAATAGCCTCAGCCCTCAACAGGACTGCAGGCCACAGCCCCGAACCAGGTGCCCCTTCTTACTCACTGTCAGTTCTTCTGACAGCCACCACCCCCAGGTAGACCTGATCATTAATTCCTCCTCCCAAACAGCCCCAGTGAATGGCCCAACCCTTTGCTCCATCCAACGCAGGCATCCTTTTCCTGAGACCTGGAAATCTGTTGCCTAGATAAAAGCGCCTTACAGTGGTGGCTGTGTGCAGATCTGGTACAAGAAGGCTCTCTCAGGGCTGCAGATTCACCGTGGCTTTCATCCGAGTTCCCAGCCAAAGTCCTGGGGTCTCCTCATCTGAACTGGTTTACTCAGGCCACGTAGAGACACTGCCACCCCTGCCAATCCTGTCTGCATGGCAATTTTGGATCTGTGTACCCTTCAAACTTAACCACCCTGTACAATTCCACAGGGAAACCAGAGCCTGCCTGTGTGCCTTTGTTTGTTCTCTGTGTCAGGTGCACTGTCTGTGTTTATTGGCTCCATCTGGCTTGCATAGGTACTGCAGATAAGGACAAATCAGGACACCACTTACACTGTGGTCTCTTCAGAGGCTTCCTTGCTTCTGCACATTTCTGTGATTGGGAGGAAGCAGAGAAAGACAAAGGAAGAGAAGGGTGTGGAATCTGTCCTTTATGTTTTCAGAGATCTTTGCATCTTTATGTGAGGAGAACAAGGGATTGCTTTACTTCAAAGAGGACAGAGAAACCCTGCTCTTTATTTCAAACAATGGGACTGTAAGGGAATGATAGAAGAGGGAGGAGCAGGAATGCAGGTCATGGTGGGGACCAGGCTGATGACAGGCCAAGCACCAGGACCTGGATAACTGCCCCGCCCCGAGGATCCTGGCATTTCCAACTGCATAAAGCTGTGATGGGGCATCGTGCAAAAAGCTGGAAAGCAAAAACTCAAAGCATCCCCCAGGTGAGGCCCAGCCTTCTGATGCCCTAGAGGTGATCCAGGGTCCATCTGCAAAAGGAGAGACTCCCATAAACTGATGAAAATGACAGCAGGGTCACAACAGTCACCACACTGAGCTCCTCAGGTGACTGCCAGTTCTCTATATCTTCCTGCTCACACTGCTGTTTGAAAACTACTGGGAAAGAGAGCTGATGCATCAAGGGTGAGGGGGAGAAGGAGCAGGGTAGGAGAACTGTTTCATTTTCCATTGTGAACACTTACTGTAAAAGTCAGATCGAGGGCAAGATGTGGGTCAGTGGTGAGTGCTTGCCTTGCAAGCAGGAGGCCCTGTGCTCCCTTCCCAGAGCAACACAAAACAAAATATAGTGAAAAAGGAACAATTTGCAAAAATAGTTTTGCACTGTGGAGGATCACAAATACAGGGTGAGGCAAGATACTCCATTGGCAGGTGAAAGGCAAGAATGGGGGCAAGTTCAGGTGTCATGGTTTATATCTAGATGCCTCCCAAAGCTTCCTACATTCACAAGTGGGGCTTAAAAGGTAACTGGATTGTGAGACCTGATACTCATCACTGAATTAGAGCACTGATGAGTTTATAGCTAAATGTAATGTTGAGAGATGAAACCTGATAGGAGGAGGTGGTCACTGGAGGCGTGGCCTAGGAGGCTTTGTCTCCCTCCTCCTTCCTTGATCTCTCTCTTCTTGCTACCTGCCATTCCATGGACTGTTTCTTCTTGACCAAACCCCTCTGCCTTACCACCGTGCTTTGGAGCCAGCTGACTTTGGATTGAAGCCTCTACAAACTGTGAACTAAAATAAATATTTCCTTTGTAGAGTTGTGGGTGTCCAGCATTTTGTCCCAGAGATGAAGAAAGTAATTATGATACTAGGCATTAAAATACTCACACTAACAAAGAGTTTTGGAATCACACAATTCAATCATTAAATCAAGTTTATGTTCATTTCCAGGATGCACTTCTCCTTTTCAGTTTTAATTGAACATGACTTAAATAATGTTTTTATCAAAATAACATGGTTTTTTATAATTTGTATTAAGAACTTCTGTCTGGAGACCTATTTAATTTCTTTTTACTCTACTTATAGTTGAAGGAAACAGGCAAACTGTCCTTTCCCCCTGTTGATGAAGGGCTGCCTAGTGATATTTCATAGTCATGCTATCCTGTGGTGAGTACTGATGGTAGAAATTATTAACTCAATAAACTCCAATAAGTAAACTGCTAGTCTAGAAGAACCAAAGTGATTTCACAACATATCTAAATATTGACTGTTGTTCTTCAGCTTCTGGGTATTTCAGCAGCAAGATAAGGAAATGCCAACTGAGAATCTGCATGGTAACATTGTGACCATGCACAGGGCAGTTTGTGTGACAGCAGTGGCCGCTGTGAAGGTGGTGTGCAGGGTCCCATGCCCTGCCCGCCCTCTGTCCTCACACATTGGCTCTGCCACCACCACAATGTTCTCCCTCTGCCATAAGTGAGCACTTACCACATGATTCTAGTTCTACTTGGAAAGATATTCTGTCTACATCCCAAATCAATCTTTGTCCAGCCATTGCTGGACAAACCACGTAACCCAAACTAGAGTCCTTTGGACAGTTGTGGCGAGGGGCACAAGGGGCCGTGGCTTTTTTTCTGAGCAGAGGACACATTGTAAAGCATGGTTTCCTTTCTGAACATTCCTACTCTGGCACCTCTCGGATACCGGGTGATTTACACAGCTTCTGTGTCCTAGCACCACACATCTTAGCGGCACCATGCACATTCCTCATTTCTTTTCCACAAGACTCTCCAGCTCCTTAACTAGGTTGCTGCTCCATTGATTCTCTGAAATTTTTCTAGCATTTTCCACCTGCCTTGCTTACTATACCTCTGGATTTCCAGGGATCAGGAAGTAGTCTTTCCACTCACACCTGGCAGGTCTGATGAAGCACTTTTCCAGCAGCACGAAAAAGATCAAGACAAAGAACAGCTGTGAATTTAACTAGCATGGCTGACTTGAAAAGGTTATGAGTTTAGACATTTTGCTTTCTGAAATGTCAGAATGAATCGTTAATCAATTCATCCATCAATAGAGAGGCACAAACATGCTTGTGTCACTGCAGGTTCACTGATGCTCATGATGGATTCTCTCCCCGGAGTCCCAGGAAGCTAGAATGGGGAATCGTGTCACAAGAAAGGTACATGGCAATGTCCTAATGGCCAGAACCCCCACTGTGCTGGTGGTGAGGACCGTGTTAGAGGAGGCTTCACTGGGAACACTGCCGGCAGCCCCGGATGCTGGCTGCTGAGGTATTCAGCCCTCTGGCCCTCCTCGTACTTCACACCATGAGAACTGAGGGTGGGACCAAGCCAGCTCTTGGCCTGCCTGACCGAATCCCCACTGTCCCCCTGTGATCCCCCAGGGCTCATTCGGAAGTTTAAGTAACGCTGAAGTCAGGATGGACAAAGAAAGGCTACCCGTGTCAATAGTCCTGACCCTGACTCTGCAGCTGCGCACCAGGGCACAGCACTGCAAGGAGGAGAAGGAACACTCTCAGGGTTATGAAGGACAAGGAAGGGCAAGGTTCCTGGATCAACAGGCAAGCCCTGGGGTGCTCTGGGCACAGCCTCAGAACCACCTGCAACACGGAAGCAGAAAGCAAGGAATTTCAAATTTCAGGAGGCCATGAGGACTGATCCAGGGGCAGTTCTTGAGCTATGCATGGTGGGAAAGTGACAAGTGTGAGCCATAAAAAAGCTAAAAAGGGAAGTGACAGACAGATTGTGGTACAAGTACTGCAGGTAGCTTGGTTTGTTCTGGGTTAGAGACCTCATGATGGCTCCACTCCCCGATCCTTTACCAACTCACTGAGCACTCCACTTCCCACCCTGAGACCCCCATATCCTGCTCAAGGGCTTTCCCTGGCTGTTGGAGTCTGCTCGGCTTCTTAGTGCCATCACCTGGAGTTCTGGGAAGTTCCTGTCAGGAAGCAGCCCCTGAGTTGTCCTGTCCTAGGTCCCCAAGGTCCCCTGCAGGATGGGACTGCAGGTGCCCACCAGGGGTCACACCCTCCTGACTGCCATCTCCCCTACCCAACCCCACCCCTGTCCTGATGCCATCCTTACTGGAACAACCTGTACCTCAGATCTCTAACATTCACTGTCAACTCAAGATGCTACCACCAGGCCAAGTTTGACCTTGGCATAGCCCAGTGTCAGGTTAGAGAAAAGGAGGAGATACAGGAAGTCACGGCCCTTGTCACGGCCCTTCATCTCGTCTCCCGGCTTTGCTGGGCAAATCTGACCCACGTCTGCAGCTTCCAGCCTGGTGCCGCTGCTGCCAAGCAGAGAGCAGCGGGGTAAACATGACATTTTCCTCATGCTCAGCGAGACAGGAAGTTCATTAAATTTGGTATAAATCTTTGCTTTAAAGTGCCAGTTGGTGATTTATTTTCTCCTTCTGTTTAGACTTTTTAGAGCGTAGGTGCCAACCTCTGGAATCCAATCCAAAACCCTGAGTGAAGTCCTGTTGATAAATCAACAAAAGCCCTGTTTGAACAAAGCAAGCCAAATGCAAATCCCTCATCCTTGAGCGCGCGTCTAATGATCATCTTTCCATGTTATAAAAGGTGCCCTGTCAAAGCATCTCACTAATTCTCACCTTGGCTCCCACAAAACATCTCTGGCTGCCTTTCTTCGAAGAAAATCCACAGATAAATAAAACCTCTCCAGGATCACCAGGGGCACAAATGCATCTCAGGGGAGAAAATTGCTTTGGGACTGGATCCTGCGAGCAGAGTCCCACTCGCCTTGACGGTGGCCCTCATCTACTGAGGACTTCAGCATGGACCTTACAGGGGCTTCAGGGGACCCATGTCACCTTGCTGAGACTCCCTCAACTTCTGCCTCCTATAGGTTCAGACTGCCTGTAGCTCCTTGGGAGTCTTGGGAACACTGCAAGAACTGGAGCACTCACTGTCTGCTGACTTGGCATCCGCTGTGTGCTAGACTCAGCCAGGCTGGTGATGTCCTGGTGACCAAAGGGCTGTGCACACTGACAAGAGAAGGGGTGCAAAGTAGCCAACAACTAGCTGGCAGGAAGAATGAGCAAACTATGCCCAGCCTTGTGCTGAGAGGTCTAGAGGGTGACAGAGGGCACCAGCAAGGGCACCAGCGTTGTAAAAAGGAGTCAGGCGACAGCTGAGAGTGGGTGAGACTACAGATCATGAAGCAAGGCATCCAAACCCAGCACCAGTGCCATGTGGGCATCAGTGAGGATGGGACCTGGCCACTCTCCTTCAGTGTTGGATCTGGCCACTTCTAGATCCATTGAGGGCTGGATCTGGCCACTCCCTTTTAAGCCCATCCCCTCAGCGACCAGCCTTACCATCTTGGTGGAATTACCTAGTAACTGTGAAGCCTCTGTGATCCTATTATTCACCCGGGGGCAAAGATCGTTCCCTCTTTGGAAGAAGGAAATTGGGAATTAAATTTTATGAGCTAACGTAGAAGAGGCTTCTGTTTGATAAGAATTATTGTAGAATTGTGTCACATTTTATATCAATGGATGTAGGGAAGAATAGTAAAGGTTATGGTTCTAGAAATCATGTTGTAGGATCAAAGAAGGCTCCGAGGGTTGGGAAGCATGAAAGAGAAACACATGTAAGATAACCTACTTGTGGGTCCTGGGAAACTTTTTGACACATCATCTGAATACATTCTTGATAAATAGAATAAATATTTGAAAAAACAAGAGTAGTTAATTAGGCATAGGTGCAACTCATGAAGATTCTCACCTCGGGAAGACATCTGGGCTGTTGATGATGAGACTTGGGCTCAGGAAATTCAGTTTGCAAAGAGAACAGCATCTAAACAATCACAGCTGAACAAAGAGATTTCTGCTTTACAAAAGACAGGCAGAACTACATCAGCATCAAAGAGTTTCACAGAAATAAAAAGACTAGATGTTTGTTATGCTTTTGAAGTGAAACTGAAAGCCTGCCCAGCTTTTCTTAGTGATAGCCAGGTCAAGACCGAGAAAGAGGAAGCCCCAGATGACCACAGAGTCACTGAGCTACCGAGACAAACAGTCTTCAAATCAGAAATTTAAAAGATTCGCAATCCTGAATATGAGATATATTAGCAAAGTATCCATCTTTAAAATGAGAACTGAAGTAGATGGCAGATGAAATCATGGAGCTCTACTTGGTAATTTAAAATGAAAGCCCAGGGCTGTGAGGGACGAGGGCTTGGTGGGTAGAACCCTTGCAGCCCTTGCCTGGCAGGCACGAGGCCCTGCGTTCCTTTCTCAGCACTGCAAAAATATAAATAAATAAATATAAATATAAATAAATAAATAAAAATAAAAACAACAAGCGATCATGAGAATTGTCAAAAAAGGAGAAAGCAAAATTCATTTTCTTAAAAAAAATCACTAGACTGCATTCTGAAAATGTGAACGAGAGCATTTGCTGTCTACCTGTAGGAAAATTCAATAATAAACGTTCAACATATTTTCTCGGAGCTCTTAGTCATAAGCTCTAAACAAACTGATCCTTCACTGGGCTGGGTTTTATTTTTCACTTTAATACCCCTAAGGCAGAGCGGGACCACACAGTAGCACCCCTGAGTTTTTCTGTGGAACGTGGTCAGCCCCGGGCAAAAAGAGGATTGTTCTGGGAACTTCCATATCGAAAGGCTCCTTGCTAACATGAAACATGGACGAGCTGGTATCCAAATCCGGTCAGCACCCCAGCTGTGCTGTGCAAAGGTTTTTATCACCTCTGAGCGTGGATGGACGCATCTGTGTGTCAACTCCTTCCCACAAATAGTAAATAATACACATCCCAAAGTTGCTGGCCCGTGAATTGCTAGGCGAATGTCATTTCCTACCATTACTGTCATTAATATTCAATGCTATTCTTTCTAGCATGTGGACAATAAGTCACCGTCACTTCCTGGATTAGTGCAAGGCTCAGTGATGTGTAGAAAACAATTGTGCTTGGAATCAGTTAAGCAATAGTGATCCATGGTCCTAGACTGACAATACCCATGGAATGGAGTTAAGGTTCCAGGGTGGACCCTGAGGTCAGCACCTAACCCCTTGAAAGAGGTTCAGCCTGGCTAGGGAAAGGATAAGCCTTGTTCTGATGGGGGCACTCTTCTCTGGAAGGCTCCATTCCAACATGGCCCCAGGGAAGCTGCGAGGGGCCCTTACATCATCTGCACTGTAAGTACACTTGGTCAGGCTGTGTAAACTTTGACATGTGGGTGTCAATCTTTCTCATATTTGCAGATGGCTTTATCAGAGCATGATTAGTTTCCAGAACAAATTTGAGCAAAAGAAAACATTACCTACAGTATGTAAGCCAACAGACCAGCTAGTTTTCAGATTTGTCTATTTACATGGGCACTAGATGTTTTGCTAAGGCTCTCTAAAACTGATGGTAATTGAACAGTGCCAGTGTGTTAGTGGAAGCTGATGAGTTGTAAAGGTTTTATAAACAACCAGGGTGGATTTGGACACAGCCTTTCTAGTAATGTTTGTTAATCTCCCAGAGCAAGTGTGCACCTAACACAATGTAAATACTCCAGAATTTGGAGGTGTCAATAGTGTAACTTTTAGTGTTTGTAAAATCATTCTTTGATATCATCAGTAAGTTTACTGAATGTCCCATGGCCAAATATAATAAAACCTTAAGTAAGCGCTTACAGAGAAATAAGGGAAAACATGTGTTTTATTTTTACCCACCACATGTTTGTTGAAGGATCACTGTAGACTGATAAATACAGTCATGACTGTGCCCGTGTGTAGGTTTCTGTCTGGCTTTCAGTTAAAGAAAGCTGTCTTCCAGGCAGAAGAGGGAAAGTATCTATGTAAAATTATTAGATGGCTGACTTTCCCCATTTCTTTGGGAAGGGTTTACATTAAAACTTTCGGGGGCATCTTCATTGATTCCAAGCAATCAGCAAACCCAGAATTTCTCCGGGATTCATTTCAGTGGAATCCAGGGTGGGTCACAGCCCCCGATAGCGGTGTGCTGCTGCGGGTGTGGAAATTCCTGTGCCTTCCAGTGATGTCAGGCCCCATGGGAAGAGCCCGTTACTTCTGCGTTCCCTCCTTTTGCCGCTAGAGGGCCTACCTATTTCCAGGGGTTTCTTCTGGAACAGAAAAGGTTTCAAATTAGCAGAGAAAAAGATTTGGAAGTTTTCCTTCTTCTTCTTCTTTTTTTTTTTTTTAATTTTGGAAGATGTATTTCGGGGACCCACCCTCCACCTCATGTTCCTGTTCCTGTTCTCTGTGAAGCTCTGGGAATGCACAGGGACCCCACCCCTGTGCCTCAGACAAGAGGATGACCCCCAAGGTTAATGAGCAGACCCTCTGGCTGCGGTATTGACGGCAGAGAAAATGAAATGGCGGTGACATTTTGAAGTAGAATTTGTGAGCCATAGATATAAGCATGGCTGGCGCAGCCTAGTAGCACCTAAAATCAATACAAATAACCCAAACCTTAATGCCTTGATCCGGGGGAGAGACCTGCTTTATCAGACAAGGGAGGGCAGCGGCTGGCAGATCCCAGCACCTGGCCCACTATTGACCTGCTCCAACGAGGCCTTAAGCCGGCCTCAATTAGAAAGCTGGGCTGTTCTGAGGCGTGTTTTGCAAGAATGTCCTGGGGAGACGTGTGCCATGGTGAAAGGGTCTTTGCAAAGCACCCTTCCAGCAACTGTGGTCAGGCCATGTTGACTCCATGAAAACTCCGAGGCCAGGTTTTTCTCCCTTCATTTTACAGATTGTCTCTGTTTTTGAATCTGGAAAATAATCTGAAGATGTAAACTGCTTTCCCATGTGGCTTCTAATTGCTGGGAGTAAGTCTCCGTTTTATAAGCTCATGGCTCCTGCCTGTGCTGTTCGTGGGGAGAAGTGTCACTTTCACTTCATCACGCTCTGAAATTCTTATGTGCACAAGTTCATGAAGCCACAAAAACAGCAAAGATAGCAAAGACCCTGGATATTCACTGCATATTAAACTTCCCCTTTTTGCAGAGTCACATTCAAAAGAGCTGACTGAAAATCACCAGTTTAATAGAGAAAAGATATAAACATTCTATTTCTATTTTACTTCTTGATGTGTTACAATGACTTCCTTTCTCAGGACAGTGAGAACTCTAAAGCTGAGGTGACACTGTTTTCACTTTTGTAGAATATTAGAGTAAGCATACAAAATAGGGAGGGGAAGCAGTGTTCCCCAAACCATCCTCTCACCGTTCCTTCTGCAGACGGCCTGGGAAGGCCCCACATGGAAGGGAGTGGGAGGCCTGGTGACCGTTAGATGTTCCACCCGGAGAAAGCACCATTTTTGAAGGGTCTGGGGTTCAATTCCTTACAAAATAGGGTGCAGTTTTCCAGTCATGTCATTCAATGCTTGAAAAGACAGAGACTACATTGACTTTTCGAGACTTCCATGAGTCAGAAGACAACACAGAGGACTCCCTTTCCTTTGTTGTTTCCTTTTCAAAAGAATCCCCCCGCCATTCATGTGTGAGGCATGGTGGGGACCTATGCAGCTCTGGTCTTCGTCTCCATGAGCGGTGAGGAGCCAGAGACCTGGACTCCACACAGTGTGGCCTCCAGGCCACATGCATCCCAGCCCTGGTTCTTCTGCCCCCAAGACAAGCAGAGGCCGAAGTCCCAACACAAAGCTGTTAGGAGACAGCACCCCTCTTCAGAAGTTCCAGAACCTTCTGAGCCCCAGGCAAACTTTAGTCCCTGAGAGGCTCACTAGCTAATGTGTGTACAGAGGAACTCTGTTTGTTTGTAGGTCCTTAGTTGAAGGGTGTGTAGTGTTGACTTTTTGAGGCTAATATTGTTTGAATTTTCTATCCCTACGATGAGCCACCTCACAGAGGGCCCTTCTATTCCTGCTGTTTGTACATTCATTACCTTTTAAAATGTCTTGAAGCAGTAAACAGTTAAACCATCTGCCCATTGTCCAGAAGAATGGGAGCCAGGGGCCAAGTGCAAGGGTGGCTGGCAAGCCGGCCCTGGTCATAAATATCTGGAGCCCCAGGTCACATACATCACATGCCTGACACATCTGAAATCCTCCGGATGCCAGAGAGGACAAGGCGATTGGGGTGATGGCTCTCAGAGTGGACTCGAGGCTCGATCCTGACTGGGTCTGCTGGGAGGGAAGGGTGGCTGGCATAGAAACGAAGGGCCACGCTGTGCTGGGAGCGATGTGTTTCTTCAACCTGACCTGAATGAAAGCCGCACTGCATTCTCCTTATCCAGTGCTATGGCGAGGGCCTGTGATTTCCTCACAGGGAGAAAGTAGGGAAGGGTTCCCTCCACTACCCCTGGAATCTGTGCAAGTCCCAGTCCAAGTCCCTGCCCTCGGCTCAGCTCACAGGTGGGGGCGGGGGAGAAAGGGTGGAGCCTGAACTAGGCTGCTCTGGCTGTGTGCACACCTTCATGGGGAGCATGTGGTTGACGGTGCTGCCTGGTAGTGAGAGCTGTGGCCTCCTGGTGGTCTCTAGCCCCAGCATTGGCCCTCTCTGGTCTTGCATTGCCCCAGAGGCTGACTGAGGGTAGAGAAGACAAGGGTCTCAGCTGCTGCTGCTGGGAGCTACTCTGGAAAGGAGTCTACAACATTTCTGTCTTAGATGTGTGTGCTCACATATGTGTCCATGTGTGCGTGTATTCAAGTGTTCGAGTGTGTTCATGTGTGTATGTGTGCATACATGTTCATGTAGGGGGTGCATCTATATGAGTCAGAAACTGGACTGGTCCAGCTTTGGGCAGTTCCCAAGATGTCACCAGGTATGGTGGATTGACAACTGGTGGCCAACTGGTAACACCCAGCTGAATTGAATCAGTGTGGTGGTGCTGGGTGCAGAGAGCCCATCTGAGCATTTTTGCCAACAATATAAAAAGGAGAACTGGAGAGGAACGTTTGGTATTGTTGGTTCTCCTGTTGCCGCTGGTTCTCCTGGAGATGCTCGTTGAGTTTCTTTCCTGATACCAACTTGGCTGTTCTCATCCTTGGAGAAGCTTAGGCCTTGCTGTCACTGAAAATGGCTGTAGTTCACTTTGGGGGGCTTTGGTTTTTACTTTGAGCATTGCTTCCTGGCTCTGGAGGGGAAGATGTGTGTTGTTCAGGCTTGTTACGCTGGCTTCCTGGTGTGAACTCAGCTGTCTAATTGTCGGAGGAGCTCGAGACCTCGTTATCCCTAAGGATGGCTGTGGTAGTTTTCAGGGGAGCCCTGGTCCTTATGTTGACATTGCTCAAAACCCAGTGCAGAACCCTAGGCCTGCTGGCACAGATCCTTTACTCTGCTGGCATAGACATTCTAGCTTCTACTGTTGATCTTTAGGGCTTCATAACACAGATCCATGAAACAACTACATGAATCATTTTCATGGGCTCTTGGTCTTCAGCGGGACTCAGGTAGGACATTGCTATGGGATCCAGGTCCTCAGCTGAAGTCTTTGAGTCTTAGCGTGTGGACAGATTTCCTGAACTTTTTTGTGTTTGACTCTTTAGGTGACTATTATAGAAAATAATTCTATAAATTATGTCCTGTATTAAATTTGGTTTTCCTCACAAACCCTGGCTACAACTACTACAGGCAAAGTTGCAGCTGCTTTTGGACACTGGGACCCATTCTGTGGACCCAGAGCCCTAGGACCCAGAACCCTAGGACGAGCTGCATTGGGCAGCCAGGCAGCGCTGGAGTCATCTAACAGCAGCCCAATATCCCAGGGGAGGGGACCCGCATCACCCTCAGAGACTCTTAGCTTCCTGAAGATCACCTCCCTCATGACTAAGGTGGAATTGTCACTGTCAGGGACCTGCAAGATTCCCAGCTCAGGCTCTGGGCCTGGGTGTGCTGGGTTCAGAGCCAGCCTTTGTCTAGACAGGGCTCAGCCTTAGGACCTAGTATAGATGCAGTGGGCTCTGTGCTCTCCAGCAGGAGCCCCCAGGGCCAGTGTCTCCCAGATCTGACCAGCTGGGAGTGACTGTTATTGAAAGCAAATCTTCCTGCCAACTTCAGAAGAAAGCAGTTGTGGGGGGATTACAATGTCTAGTCAAGGTCAGTAGAAGCTTGGAGCTATTCCCCTGGGTTTTACTGAGTCTTGTGGGGGAGAATCCAGCGTGGAAGGGTCGCTGTCAGATCCGAGCCACATGCTTTGCTTCCTGCAGTTTACAAGGCAGAAGAGTCTCTAAAATCAACTCAGGACACAGGAGGGACCAACCTCCTCCCTGCTCATTGGGCAACACTAGGGATGTGAGCCCGCCAGGCCACAGCACAGCTTGGGGACCAAAGGGAAGGTGATGGGGTGACAGCACTCAGAGGGAAGGCACCAAGAACCTGACCCAGGGCAGGCCTGGCCAAGTCTGTGCCTGGCCCTGGACATCTCCATTGCAAGATCTCACAGCGCAGGGCTGCACTGCCCTGGCACCACTCCCTGTGCCAGCCCTGGGGGGCCCAAGGAGTTCAGGGCACCCAATTCTCATGACTGTACAGACAGCTCAGCCAGAGAAAACACAGGTCCCTCATGTCTGCCACCCCAAGATCACCTCTTCCACCCTATCTCCATCAGCAGAGCTGATGGTGTGTGCCTCCAGCCTTATCACTGGAACTGTTCACATGCGTAATTGTTCCCAAGTGGTGGACCTTAGATTCTGGTGGGCTATGCTGTGGGAAGACTCCTGCAGACCTGGTCCCTGGTGCTTTTGTAGTGCTGTGTTTAGAGACTGCACAATACACACTTCCTAACGACTGGATCCAAGGCCCTGCTGTTCGTTCGTCCTCACATGAGAATTGAATGAGCCCCATTGGCACTGCTTGGAGTCTGAGGACTGCGGGGCACCTAGTATCTCTGCCCCCTGCATGCCTGCATCCTGGCCTGTATTCCACTCCTGACCCCATGACCTGCACCAGTCCTCACACAGAACCCAGAGCCACTCTGACCCTCACTTCTAATCTGCAAATGGAACTGAGCAGCTCTTGCTGTTCCTGTGGCTCTGAGGATGGAAGCTGAGCCTCTGCGCGTCACTGTGGAGCTGACAACTCTCCCTGTCCATCCTCAGGTCCTCCATGCTACTCAGGGGCAAGGTACATCGAAAAGTGATAAGACTCCAGCCTTCTAGAGATCAGTGGCTGCTGGAGATCAGCCCTGACTGGGGCTCCTGTCTTCACCTCTCCTGCAGCTCCCTGAGCACCCAGCAGGGCTGGAACAAGCTTAATCATGAGGACCACAGGGAGGACTGTGCTCCCTAAAGGTCATTTGTCAGCACCAGCGTGAGTGGAGAGATGGCCCCCTCCAAAGCATGCTTCTAAAGGAAACAAATTAAGGCACACCAGCATTCACTTTTCTGGAAAGCAGACAGAGTCTGTGTGGCCCCTGCATCTGATGACCCTGTCTATCCTGAGACTCAGTGATGGCTGTGGTACCACATCTCAGTGGCCTGAGAGCAGGTGGCTGAGACAAGGTCCTTTCCTCCCTTTCCAGCAGAGGCAATGAAGAACACATTGCTGGCTAGCTGGGTCCTCAACACCTACGAAGCAGCTGACCCTTCTGTGCTCACTGGTCACGTGTTAAATAGCAACCTAGAGGATGAACTCCTGGATGGCATGGAGGGGGTATGCCTCCAGCTTGTCACATGTGCATGTGTGCCAAGAAGCCCTTGCTGCTGCTCTGTCCTCCCACCACTGGCTTGGGGCAGACACTCCCCCCAGGGTCCATGCATGGGGTGCTCAGAAGATTCCTAATGACTCTCACGAACTAGAGTGCACACAAACCGGCCCTGGGTGCAGAGAAAGTACTGCACATTCCCTACTTCTTTATCTCACCACTTAAAGTCAAATTCTATTCAGATAGAATGCGATACTTTGTGTAGAAGACAGATACATCCACGTATGTTAGTTAGGTCACAGGCTCTTCTGGTAAAGCAGGGGGTTCTGGGCCACAATGTTAGAGAAAAGTGCCGTTCGGAAGACTCCCACTCCGACTCGGATCTCTGCTGCTTGCTCATGCACAAACTCAGTTATTCTCAAATATGAGCTTTGCAAGGAGGCAAATAGCATGGCTGCTTTGCAAAGTGTAGGGCTGGCCTTACACTGGCAGCTGATGGAGTTGGGGATGACCTTCTCGGCTCTGTGTGCACTGAGGCTGTCCCCACTCCCGCTCTGCCTGCACAAATAGCACCAGTTTGGATGAAGTGGGGATATTAGCTTCAACACCAGAGAACAAGTTTTGCTTTTAATTGAATCCTTCAAGCTGGAGCATGTGCCATGTGTTCCTGTGGCAGCCAGCTGACCGGCAGAGACCACTAAGGGCTCAGCCTCTCTCCCCAGGCCCCCCACAGTGAACCCTGGGGGACTCCAAAGCCTCCTGTGGTCCCTGCCTTCCCATTTTCTGAGAACAGGCCTTCTCATACTTCACCTCCACTTCCTCTGATTTGCTTCCAGAGTTTATTCCACTTCTGGGACTCATTCCCTGGGTCTATGTCCAGTATTTGAAGTCCATGGGCAGAAAGCACTTTATGATAGCTTAGACCTTAGCACATGTGTGGGCATCATGGGGACAGGTCTCCCTGTGACCAGCACCAAGCAGCTCCCAGATGCTTGCCAGTCCTTGCTGCTGGCATCCCTGGCTCTTGTGGTCTGGTACCATGCATGGTAGCCACCTTTCTGTCATAGTATTGGTTTGTGTGTGCTTGCCCAGAAATTTGTCCTCTTGCACTATTGTATGAAGTCCAAATGTCCACCTCTGACTTTGCACAGCCTGTCCTACCAGGAAGATCAGAGCCAGCAGAATTCCCTGTGAGCCAACACAATGAAGGGAAGGAGCACAAGGGTTCCCATGGCTCCCTAGTTCCCAGGACTAGAGAGCCAGGATACTTGACTTGAAACCTCCTTTTGCCCTGAAGTGGCCGCCCTTACCACACCACCCCGAGGGCAGTCAGTTTGCTAATAGGCAAATTCAGCGATGGAGGCCTCCAATGTTTAAGAAAATATTTTGCACTTGAAAAATGCTTCAAAGAGCTATGGATATCTCCTGACCCTTGGGGCTAGCACTGGACACCTTTGTCCTATTACACAAGGGATTCTTTGGATTGGCAAACATCCATTTGTGCACTTCCAGGGCCAACAGCAGGCGGGGGAGTTGGTGATTATAGGAGTGTGTGGTCGTGAGGGAGGGGACAAAGTCCAGGCCTCATCACCCGCCCTGTCCCTTCACCCACACAGGGCACAGGACATCCTGTCCCCTTGCCTCTGACCAACCTGTCTTCTCATGGCCCCTTGACTTGCCACCTACTTGATGCACAGCTCAGAGCAAGGCTTCTGTGAATCATCCTAGTGACAGCTGCCTCTGTCTCTGCTGGACACTTCCCATCTAATCCCAGAGGAGCCACAGCAGGGCAAGCCTTGCACACTGGCCTCAAGAATTCTCCTCCAAGGGCAGATTATAGGGGCACCTACCTGCCTCTCCAGCCCTATTCCACTGACGTTGAGGTATAAATTGGTACAGCCTCTATGGCGATGAGGAGATTCCTCAAAGCAGTAAATCTACAAGTTCTGTTTGACCCGCTTTCCCCTGTTAGGCATCTCCTGAAAGAGTTAGAGATATTGTATCACAGTGATCTGTGCACACCATGGCAATAGTGGCACAACTCATAATAGTTAAATCTTGGAAACAGCCTATATGTCTGTCAATAGATGAATGGCTAGGGAAAATGTGATATTTATGCACAACGGAGTACTACTGTGTCACAAAAAAGGACACATTTTCATTTGTAGGAAAATGATGCCCCTTGAGACCATAATTTTGGGTGAAATGAATCAGATGCAGGTTAAACAGTACATGGTTTCTCTTATATGATAAACCCAAAGTACAAGCAAGTTACAGAGCAGAATAAAATACAGAATAAAAGACAGGACATAGGAATAGATCTTTTGCAGACAGAAAGGGGACCAAGAGATGGAGGGAAGGGCAGTGGGGGGAGGTAGGGAAGGGAGTAAAAAAGAACCAAACCGTGCATGTGCCAACTTGCTGCAATGGAATGTGACGGTCCTATGTTGCAAACATGTACCAATAAAAATAAAATACACATAAGTGTGCAGGTTGAAGAGAAAACACTCATGCTTCTGACCCAAAGGTGAATAAAGCAGAGTTATCTTTACAGCCAGATCCAGGAGAGGCCATGGCTCAGCTTTTCCAAGGTCACAACCTCAGGTGGGGACTGATGGTTTGCTTTTTAGCCTGCTTAAGATTTTTGTCAGTCAGAAATCATACATTGTGTGCTGCTATCTGAGGTCTCCCACGAATTATGTCAACATGGCCCCCAGCAAGCCAACTCTTCAGCCGCGGGCCAGGGCTGCCTGATCAAGTCTGGGCATGCTGTGCCCCTGGATGCCCCTCCATCTCCGATCTCCAGGTTAGTTGCACTGTTGTTTGGTGGGGGAGGCAGTTCAGTTAGTCACTTCCAGGAAAGGGTCCCTGAAGAACTCTCCTGGGATGCACCAGGGACCTGCAGGGCATTTGCACAAGGGGCAGGCAGCTGCTTGCAAAGCAGGGCGTGTGGAGAAGCCATAGGTGCACAGAAGGAAGGAAAGGCACTAGGTCTCAAAAGCAAAGACACAGCCCAGTGAGTGGGAGGCCACAGGCCATTCTGACAGGCCCTTTCAGGGCTGTACTCTCCCGGCCCAACTGCACCTTGCCTCCGGATGGAGTGGTCCTGAAAGCTGCTGAAGAAACACAGCCACAGAAATCACAAGCCAGAGCTCGGTGACCAATGTGAACCGTGGCTGTCAGGGGCTCCTGGTCTCACAGCTCACTGCAGGGAGGGACCGTGGGGACAAATGTGGGGACAGAGAGAGGGCAGAAACAGAGAGGAAAATCTTTCCGGGAAGGTCGGGCACCAAGAGAAAATGGAGAGAGACCTCGGACCTCCAGCCCAGGCTGAGGACCCCAGCAGACAGCTCTGCACGTGGATGAGGGCACAGAGAGCCCTCATCTTTGGGAAGCAGGAGCTCTGGTTGCTTGCACTCTCTGCTGCAAAGCACCAAACGCTTCCTTCATTTACTCACCCATCTGGCCGGCATCCGGCCGGCCCCTCACTTATCCACACACTCACTGATTCAGCGTGTATTCAGGTGCTGAGGAGAGCGAGATGCAGAAGACCGAGACCCTGACAGGTGCAAGAGAAGGAAATAAAATGGCAAGCATGTGACCGTGGATGTTGAAGAGTGGCGTTTGCCACAGAGGAGATAGAACCAGATAAGGGGACCATGTGGCCTGTGAGGACCTCCCAGCCCTGCAGCTCCCAGGAAGCCTCTCTGCTGGCACCAGGAGCCATTGTGGCAGAACCAGGGTGGCCATTCCAGAAGACATGCAAAGGCCCTGCAGACACTTGCACCAGACATAGCTGAGGTCCAGGCAGCAGGTCCTGGAGTAGCTATGGACCAGCAATGGAAAAGTGGCCACGCCATCCTGAAGCCAGCATGCTGTCTGGATCTGGACCTGGACCAGCTGTTTCTTAAACTGGTTCCTTCCTGTTGCTCCCATTTCTTCCAGAGATTCCACAGATAGATAACCTGGGACAGACACAGCATGCTGACGGAGGCAGAAGGGGTCCTAGCCATGCCACAGATCCTCCCCAGGGCCTGACCAGAGGCACTTCCCGGAGGAGTAGGCACTTCTGTGTTGCTGCCCACCCCTGTGCTCAGGGTGCAACTCTAGAGAGGCTCTTGGCAGCTCTCTGGGCCCAGAAAGGGGCCTGCGGCCCTCTGTGTCTGTTGGCCCCCTTTTCTCTCCACTCCTGCCCTCCCTCCTCTCCCTTTTCCTTCCTGGGTCCCCTCCCTGCCCAGCACTGGTGCTTCCTGGGGTTCCTGCCCACATAAGCCCCTCTCCTGCATGGAAGCCACTGCTCCTGGCACTCCGTGATTCCTTCTGCCCATTCTCCACCTGCCCCTCTCCTCACATGGGGTCAGCACTGATCGAGATGGGTGCCACATCTCCCACTAGAAGCATGAGATGGGGTCACACACAGTGACCCAGAGGCTCACTCCACCCCACCACATCCACCCGGCCTCACCTCTGCCAAGGTCCCTGTGCTGGAGGACATATTGATTAGGTCTCTGGGGACAGTGCTGTTGACAATGTCTCTTCTCAGAAACACACAGTGAAAACAACCCCAGGCTCAACCCAGCCTCCACTGCTCAGTGCTGGCTACTGTTCCTGAAAATGTCTGTCCACTGGGGAAGGGAGGCCACTCTGTCTCAGCCTTTGGTCCTGTCATACACACTGTGACACCGGTTCCTTCCCCTGAAGGGGCCCCCAGGGTGAACTCCCAAGTTAGAGTCTCCAGAAAAGAAGCCCTGAATTAAAACTGCAGTCCAGACAAAGGTGCCTGGAGTTGGGTCTCCCCAGGGCTGAGCTCAAAGCCGTGGTCTCCCACACACTACACTGGGTTAGTTCCTGATCCAGACCCAGGGTAAACGGACTTGTGTTCTTTGCTTTTTGCAGCAGTAGTATGCCCCGTGTGTCCCACACATATGAGCGGGGACAGAGTGCTGACCTGTGCAAGGGGTCACTTGTTACCTTTGGAAGCTGCCCCTCAGGCCTGGGGCAGCTGTATGCTCGATCCCCCAAGACAGGAGCCTGGAGACCACAGATCAGAAACAAGGATGAATCCCCCACAGTGGAAAAGGAGACATATCCTCCGCGACTTCAAGAAAAGACAGAGGCCTCGAGGTCAGGCTGCAGGAGATTTTGAGGTCCTGGGGAGGTCTCAGAGGCCATGCTCAGTGGGGAGAAGAGCCATGTAGTCATCTGCCAGGTCCTCACAGAGGCCACCGAGCTGCTTCCCTTGAGGTGGGAGGAGGTGGGATGAGCTGCCTGCATTTGTATACAGGAGGGGCTGGAGGGGAGTGTGGGTCTAGCTCTTCCTCTAGCTTCCTGCTGCTGCCTCATAGAGGTCACAGCCTGGTGCATTCCTAGGCACAGTCACAAAGGTTGGGAGACAATGGTGCACAGAAGGATAGCAAGAAAGGAGGGGTGAGGATGCAGATCAAAAGCTCAGGGTGTGCACAGGAGATCCAGGCCAAGGCTGGAGACGCTGCAGATGAATGTGCCGGGCACACAGTCCCAGCCCAAGGCGCAGGGTGTGGCCACCGAGGCCATTCAGTCTACCTGACTGCAGGCTTTCATGCCGTGTTCCACACAGCCCAGCACAGGTCTCCAGCTCAGGATAAGCCTGAGGTGCCACCCCATCCCTAGCATTAACACACTCAAAGTGAGGGGCACAGCATGCACAGGGGTGCAGTTTCTACCTCATTCTGAAAGACTTCGCTCCCACCCCATGTAGACTCCTGGGTAATATGGTGAGGATGAGTCTATGGGAGCTCAGCTCCTTCCCCCTGACCCTACGTATTGAAACCCCTGTCAGCCTTCCGCACAGGTGGAGGGAGAGGGGACAGGGCTGGGCGCAGGGCCTCCAGCTGCCACAGCCCAGCCCAAGCAGCTCTGCCCCTGGAAGACACCAGTGCAAGGGCAGAGGACAGGGTCCAGGCAGCCACCCGTGCTTCTAGAGTCTACATCAGAGTTCTGGTACAGGGGAGCAAACACCTCAACAGCCCTTCTATTTTGTAGAGAACTTTGTTTCCTTTTTAATTTTTTGTTAGCCCATGCTGATTGAACAGGTTAAGGGGTTCAGTCTGTTTTTCCATACACATGCAGTGTGTGCTGGCCAAATCCTAATAGTCTGGAAACAGAACGTTTTCTGAAATCACAGTGTGATTGATCTCTGAGAAGCTGTCACTTGTGGGCCATGCTGAGACCCTGGAAACACCACAGTGACAGTGGGGCAGAAGTAGCTGCAGGGATCCCATTATCATGAGCTGCAAATGCAAAAGCATAAGCTATGCCATCTTCTCCCTGTTTTGCTAAGAAAAATATAGTATTTTTCATTTAAAAATGTGTTTCCAGTGCTAACTTCTGATAGGTTTGTTGTTATTTCCAGATGAACTAGTGAGCAGGGTTAACTGTTTCTCAGTTTCAAATTCTCCTGCAGTAAGCAGCATTATCCATCTTGGTGGATGCCACTCCTGTAACAGAGGCTGCCCTGCTCTTCACCTGCAGCAACGAAGGCAGATGGAGCCAAAGTCTGCGAATCCCTGGCCCTGGAGTGCTCACCCTGCCAAGCTTCTCAGTGAGCACAGGACCTCCATCCACAGCTCCAGCCCAGCCTCCCGTCCAGTCTGCAGGCTGTGCAGGAAGGATGCCCGCAGGATCCCCGCTGCCAGACCCTGCAGGGAGGAGCACTCCATTTGTCTGTTCATGGCTGAAGCCATGTATGGGGTGCTGTGGAAGCCCAAGGCCCTGACTCTCAAAGCTCAGAGCTTGCAGCTCATCTGTCATCTTCAGTTACTGTTGCTTGGAGGAAGAGAAGGTTCCTGAACTCGGGTCTCTCATGTATGTGGAGAAAGAGTGGTCTCGGCTGTGCACTGGCTGGGAATGGCAGCTCAGTGATGGTGCTCACCTAGGGTCTCAGCAGGGGCTGGACCTCTTTACATAGATAGGAACACCATTTTTGCTTTAATGATCAACCAAAACCAAAGCATTTACTATTTATCTACCTGATATTTCATTATGTATTGTGTTTGCATATTTACAAAGTGCTTAATCACATGCAAAGCAGTACGCGGTTTCCCTGATTTTAAAGGAAAAAGCAAACTTAAAGAAAACTAGTTCTATCTTTTAGGAAAAGCCAGGAACTTGGTTAGATATCCAGCTGTGTCTGTTGGTGTCATCCTTCATTTTTTGGATTTTTTTTTAAGACAGGGCCTTGCCATGCAGTTCAGGCTGGATTTGAACTCACTATGTAGCCCAGCCTGGCCTTGAACTCATGGCAATCCTCATGCCTCAGCCTCCTGAGTGCTAGGATCACAGGCATGTGCCACGATATACAGCTGTTTGGATGTTTTATAAAATTTAGCCATGCATCTATTTATTTGTTCATCAAAATTCAGAGTGTCCTCTTACCAATGCAGTTGAAGGATTTAAAAGAATGTGTCAAAATGTGAATCACAGGGGCTAAGAGAGAAAAGAATCTCAATTACTTTGCAGAAATGCCTTTGCACTCTGCACCACCCACCGCCAGCTCTTTGAGTTAGTGAATCTTCCTTTTACAAAAGATTTTTTCACAAAGAGATTCAGTAACTTTTCAAAGTCTCTCTTAATGTTTCCAAGAATGAAAACACAAGAACAAAAAGAGATCGGAAGATCTTCCCTCTCCTGTTGGTCTCCAAATCTGGCGAATATGCGCCTCCTTTCCTCTGAATTCACATCTTGCTCATCTCCTGCCCAGGCTCCCTGCTGTGTCTCTTTGTGGTTTCTGAGCAGAATTAAATGCTCCTTGGCGTGGGCCCACAGGCTGGGTGCAGAAAGGACAGAGCCAACTGCTGCGGCCCTTGATGGGAGGCTGATGGATGAACCCAAGCCCCAGCACTGGGCTTTAAAAAGATACACCTGCCTGCAGGTGGTGAGCACAGCGCTGTGTCTACACAAGGCCTGCCATAAATCAGAAGGAGATAAAAGCGTTTAAAACCAACAAAGCAGGCAACATTTTTTGAGTAATTGAGCCTGGTTTTAAAAAACAAGAAATGTCTGTGTTAGTCCTTGTCTTTCAAACATTGTTCTCTGTTTGGTTAAGCTAGACAAACACCAGGATCTGATGTAAAGGAGACTTTTTCTTTTTGTACGTTGGACATAAATGTCTTTAATCATTGGAGTTAGGAATTTATTGGTTGAGGCTTCATGGGCAAATGCAATAAGTTCTGAAATAGTTTTTCTTGCAGAAGGACAGAAAGCAGAGAGGAGGCAGAGAGGGACAGAAAGGTGCACCCCCAATCAAACTGCACCCCTAAGTCAGCTGGAAATGATCTGCATTTCCCAGTAACAGGAGCACAAGGGACAGGCAACTTTTCCCCAGCATGGTCTGGCCCAGTGGACGCACGGGGCAGGGGTCAGCTGGGCTCACTGGTCAGGAACCAAAGTTCCTTCTCATGACTACAACAGCAACCACTTGAAGCAGACATAGACCCGCGAGCAGGCTGCTCTCACCCCTGTGCTCCCCCTCTGTCTTCTCCTCTTTCCCCCAGTTCCCTCCCAGAAATTGCACCCCCTCTGTGGTCCCACTGGTTCAGGCTGTGATCTCGGGCGCACTAGAGTCTCCCAGATGTTGGGGACACAGGAGGTGCTACGTGAGTTGGCGGGAGACAGAGTACTGTGTCAGAGAGAACAGAGACTGTTTTGGGCCAGTCTCCACCCCCTGTCCACCTGCCCCGCCCCACCCCTGGTCCCCTCATCTGCCTCTAGTTGCAACCACAGATTCCAAAGTCTGCAAGGTGCAGCTGCGCCAGGGATGGACCTGCTTGTTTTAACAAGAAGGGTGAGGTTTTAATGCTTAAAATAAATGAGGCACTCTCACTCTTGCCTCTGTGACTTTGAAACTTGCATTTTCTTATTATCTTTTTTCCTCTTTCTTTTCTTTTATTCTCTAGTACTGAGGGTCAAACCAGCAGCCCTTCTGACATTGAGCTACATACCCAGGTCTATTTATTTGTTTATTTGTTTGTTTTGTTTAGAGACAGGGTCGTGCTAAGTCTTAAACTGCCCTGGCAGTCTCAAACTTGCCATAGATTCTTCTGCCTCAGCCTCCTTCCATGCTGGGGTTATAGGTGTGAGCCACTGCACCAGGTTCCATTTGTACTTTTTTAGGAGTTTTCAGAAGATGTCTGTGGGAGATTAAAAAAGCAAAGAATTTCCAGTCGGGTCTAGGGCTGCAGTACAGAGAAATCCAGTGTCCACAGATTTGAAGGTGCAGCCTGCGATGCCGGTGTAAGCAGGGCTGATCCTTCCCTGCCTGGCCCTCATCCCTGGAGATCTGCTGGTGGGCTTGGTGCCTGCTGTCTTGCAGACCCTTCACTGGGACCTAGCCTGGCTTGTTTCCACAGTCTTCTCTGGTGGTCTTCTAGGTGGCCTATCCTGCTCCACTGCGAACTCATCTTAAGTAAACACGTCCGAAATGACCACCCCATTTTCACACAAGGTCCCAGTCTGAGGTTCTGGGGCTCTGGGCATTGACTTACAGACTGGGGGTGGGAGGCACACAGTTCAGCCAGTGCCCAGGCACGCTGGCACATGGATGTGAACACAGGCTCTGCGTCCTCTGGAGACACTTCCTGGACATGTATAAGCCCACAGAGAGTGGGAGACAATGTCCCTGAGTGCAGAGCCCTCCGGACCACAGCCATGCAGGGCCACACAGAGCACCAAGCAGACCCCTGGGGGGCCCATGTCCAGCCAAAGCCTCACACTCTCACCATCTGTGCCATTTTTATCATACTGCCACCCACCCCTGAGCTCCGGCAGAAGGGGGCTCACACTGGCTGGGCTCGAGGATTCAGGGACCTGGCAGGAGTGGGTGCTGGTGCCTGGCCCAAAGGCTATCTTGTGTTCCTCAAATTTCTGGAGGAAATCAGGCTATGAAAATACTCCTGATAAGGGAACATAAGAATAGGTGCAGAAGAGGTATTTTTGAGAGATCTGATTTGGCAAATAATTATAATTTAAGATAATTAAAGATTTGTACAGTGATGTAGAAAACTGAAAAATGAAGAAGAAATCCTATATAGGCTTAGATAAGTTTCAGGAGTTACTTCAAGTTCTGTATCAAGTTGGAGAATTCTAGGGGATTCAAAAAGAGATACATATGTTAATAAAGACTTTCTTTGGGGTATATTAATGGGCCATAGAAACAAATACAGAGAAATTTTAAATATAATATTAAAGGTGTTTTGAATTATACATAGAGACAGTTATCGATCCAGGTGAATAAAGATAGGATTCGCCAAATCCAGCGTGACTCCTGGGAGAGATCCGATTGAGGCTTTCTAAATGGTGAGTGGGCTGAGGGGTGAGGGGACGAGTGAATATCTCCATAGGCTCCTTCTTGCACTGAGGTCTCACTCACCAGGTCAAGAACAACTTTGACTCCAGAGCTGAAAACCTGCATTAAGCCCCCTGCCAGGATGACTCAAAGCCCCCCAGAATTTTCTATGCTGTGCACACCCTGTGCCCCAGGAAGGCCAAGGCCCATGAGTCAGGACCGCTGGCTTGGGAGTCCCCTAAACAGAAGCAGCCCCCAACACACACCTTCATGGGTGACCCAAGGCATCCTGGTTGGGTTTTCCAGGATGAAACAAGGATTGGCATGTCTAAAATTATTTGAGAGCTGTCCTAGAAACCAGAGTGGAGCATAAGGAAAGTGAGACCAAGGAGAAAGAACTGCAAAAGGTATCCCCCTGAGTCACTTCCCCTGCAGCACCAGGGTTCAGTGTCTGGAGTCTCATCTCACCGGGCCCCATCTCCCCAGAGTTCCATTTGCCAGGGGCCCAATGCTCCTTCGGATCTATATTCTACCTCCAAGTTCCCCCAGGCATCGTTACCTGGGGGTTCCCTCTTCCTGGGGTTCCATCTCCCTGGGCTCCATCATTTCACTGGGCTCCATCACTGGGGCTCTATCTCTGTGGCTCTCCAGCTCCCTGGCCCCATCTCCCTGAGGATGCCAAGGAGCCCGGTGGGCTGTGCCTCAGTTCAGTCCTCCAGCTGCAGGAGGGCCAAGCATGTCCCACAGATGCTCTGCCTCTGCTGTTGGTCAGCTGCCCTGGGAGATCCATTGCCCAGGCCATGGGCCTCCTTGCCAGCATTCAGAACCCTGGGGAAAGCCTGGAAGTGGCAATGGTCCCTCCGCCCCAACCCAGGGTCAAGTTCCATGGTGCCCCCCAGGGATGCTGTGGCCACTCCCGTTGTCCCCACACCCCTAGCCTCCAGCTCGCTTGTCCTCTTCATGTGTCACCAGCACCCAAGCACAGTCCTCCAGGAGAACAGGGAAGCCCTGGCCTCCAGGCAAGCCAGGAGCCTCCACCAGACAGCTCCTCCCACCAGGCTCCAGAGCCCCCATGCTATGTCAGGGCCACTCCACTGTGCCAGCCTTCCCTTTCTCCACTGCTGATTTTCTGTTTTGCACCTTCTGCGACAGTTTTCATACATCCATATGATGTGTTTTGATCATCTCCATTCTGTTTCATGCACCTCTGCCCTGGCTGTCCCTCCCCAGCCCTTTCCTCTTGTCTAATAACAGTCTCCCTCCAGCTTTCAAGTCATCTTCAGTTTTTAGATCCTATCTACCAAGGAAAACACGTGATCCCTGTCAGCCTGTGTCTGGCTTATTTCTCTCACCAAGCTGATCTTGTTATATCCCCCCTTTTGCCAACGGCACAGGGCAGTGTCCCTCAGTGCTCCTTGTGTGTACACACCACCTCCCCCACCTGCTCCCCTGTGCATGGCACCTGCTGGCTGTGGGGCGGTTCTGTGCACTATGAGCTCACAGCCCTGCTAGCTTTCATCCCTTCGAGAAGTACTAAGCAATGGAACCGCCTAACCCTCTCAGGTACCACCTCCCCTCAAATTGTTCCATGATCTTCACTTGCCACAAATCCACACACCTACTACGCACATCACACACACACACACACACACACACACACACACACACACACACAACTCATACCCACCCCATGCTACCTGCAGGGTGTCACAGTGTCCTCCCTCTGTCCTTATGGCCACCAGGCTGGACCTCTTGTGGGCTGACTGTGTTTCCTCCAAACTTGTTCCCGTATGGGAGGTCCCTCTCCTCCCACAGCTGCTGTGTCTGATTAATCTGGTGACTGGTGAGCCTGGCCCTGCAGCCTCTATGAATGGCTGGGGAAATCACCAGGGGGTGGCAGTTAGACCCACTGCCACAGGCAGAGGGCCAGTGGACTTGCAGGGAGAAGTAGGCTCTGCTTTCCCCAGCCACATCTGGAGGGCAAGGATCCGTAACTCTCCTTGCATGCACACAGGCAGCAAGGGGCATCCTAACACCACAGCTGTAACAGCCGGGAGCAAGGTGCCTGTGGCAGCACCAGGTCCCCCAGGAGCACCTCCAAATAGAGGTGCCAGGGCCATGTCCCCAAGGGCCAGAGGAGCAGTGCTGTTGGAGGTCATAGAGACCCACCCATCGTCAAGCTGAGGTGCAGGATGATTGGACTGCTGTTTAATAATGGACCATTAGCTATATTTAGGTGCAGAAATCTTCACATTTTGCAAATAAGCCAGGTATGCGTTGTCTGCCTCATCGGAAATTCCACGCAGAGCCTGGTGTGCTCACACATTCACAATTCAGAATTAATTGGTTTTTAGGCCGTGCATTTAGGTCAGATCTGCCAGACACTCCATTTCATGTGGTGAAAAGAAATTAAGTCAATTCTCCCCCTGCCAGATCCCGGCTCTCATCTGGCGGGCCGGCGGACCGTCCCTGTGCACGCACGGAAGAAGACAACCTTTAAAGGCATTCTCATTATTTCTCAGGGAGATGTCATTAAGTACTGTAAACATGTCCCGAATGAGTCCATGTCACCACGACGGCAAAGTGTTTATAGAATAAAAACCTATAAGTGCCAAAGTGAGATAAAATGGGAAGGCGGAGAGAGAGCCAGAGAGAAAGAGATTTTATAAAGGAAAAGGAAATATCTTCCTGACCAAAAATTGAGCGAAAGGTATGGTCCAGGGGGTTGCTTTGCCCAGAGGAGCCTTGATTCCAGAGGGCAGTAGGACCAGGTCTGCCTGGTCCCTGCAGACATCACTAATTGACCACACCCTTATACCCCTGTGGATTCACACCTGGCAGACATTGCTAGCTGATTCCCCTAGGCCCTCTGAATTCACACTCAGCCTCCTGGTTCTCAAGAGGAAGAAGTCAAATCAGCCAGTAAGAGCTTCAGTAAAGTGGTTGATGCTTCTGTCCAGAAAGGCAGTGAGTTCAAGCCTGTGCTGGGCATTGTACCAGGAAGTACTCTAAAAAGAGATGGACACAGCACAGTATGTGAACACTGTCTTATTCGTCATTTTCCTCTGCATTGTTTACAATCAAGGAAGAAGACAGGTGCCAGGTGCTGGGAGGCCTGCACTGCTTCTGGTCTGCACAGCCTTCCACGCATGAACCCACACACCAGCTGCAAGGGTGAGGTACACAGATGCAGCGAGCTCAACATCAGGGAAGACAGGTGGGCATCTCGTGCTCTTTTTTGGGGCTCAGCAACCAGACTCTACCACACACACACATGCACCCATACACAAATTCACACATGCACACACATACACACACAGAGAAGAAGGGCTTCAAGTCCATACCTGGGCTGGCCTCAGCTGTGGTGTATGTGTGGGGAATGAAAGCAGCCTAGCCACCCTGCTTCGAGGTGGGCAAGCGCTCTGTGGTGTCCTGATGGGAAAACACTCATCCTGAACTTGGAAAGAGCTTCAGACCATGGGTGCTCATGAGGCAGGGGCTGGCCCTGTCACTGTCCCTGCCACCTAGGGAACACAGGAGTACCTGTCACATCCTCACCCTATGAGACAGCACAGCTGCTCTGTTGGAGCCGAGAATGTCCCCCCTCAGGCATATTGTCTGCCCTACAAGGCCACAGCTCCATGGAGTCTTCAGTCCGGAGCCCTAAAGAAACAAACCCCTGGGGCTGAGGATTTAGCTCAGCGGCATAAGCACCTGCCTTGGAAGCAGGCGGTCGTGAGTTTGATCCCCCGTACCGATAAAAAATAAAAAAGAAGAAACACACCCCTAAGCTGGCTAACCTGTAGTCACTGTTGCTAGCACGTAAACAGAGCAAGCATGAGCCAGAACTGTGTCAGACAGTGTCAGGGGCATCAGGCAAAGGTCAGGAGCCTGAACATGTTCGCTGATGAAGCTGAGAGACCACAGCTGAAAGTAACTGCACGAAAATCATACGCCACTCAGAAATCACATTTGGCAACCTATGTGTTTTTAGACTGGGATGTGTACACACACCTTGAAGCATGGTTACAGCCCACACCATGTCCTCCACCTTCCAGACGTCACCAGGCAAATCACGGCCAGCCTTTCCTGTGTTCCTAAGCAACTTACCAAGTAGTTTTACTTCAATATTTCACAGGTGCAATGATTTGTACCGTTTCAAAGCAAACAGGTGGAACTTTTGTACCGAGAGTTTAATTCCTTCAAAGCAGTGCCTTCAGGGAACTATCCTTGATTCAGAGTAAGATTTCCTAAGAGCAATCTTTGGTTGGAAATTTAGATGCCTGTGATACTTCTCAAGATTATCCAGATTAGATCTTTCTGTCTTTAAAACAGTTTGCAGTCACTCAGTGTACTTTTTTTTAAATCTCAGTTGCTTAGGTTGCTCCAGTAAGGCAGAATGTGTTTTCAGGTATCACCAGGACATGGTTCTGTCCTGCTCAGATCTCCACTCCATCTGCAGCTGGTCCTGCCCTGTTCCTTGATCCAGATGGAGACTGCTGGACTCTTCCAGTCTGAATCCACCTCCCAGGCTGACACTGGGCAAAAGAAGTTACCTTTGCAGCCCTGGTCACCATCGAAGCTAACATGAGCGTTAGAGCAGTGGAAACCCTGCCTGTCCATCTGTGTTAGCCCTTCAGAGGTGAAAGATGAGATTCTGAATGAAAAGCCCAGCAGGAGGAAATTGGGATGAACCAGGGGGTCCCTGCTGGCTAACGCTCTATGTGGGAGACTGTGCCCTTCCTGTGATGGCAGGGGCACTGAGCATCGCTCTGGGCCCTTGCTGTGTGCTCCTGACTCAATCTGACCAGTCACGTGCCTGAGATGGATATGCACATGCTATCTTCCCAGGACTCTCCTCTGACCTTCCATTGTCCAGGCCGAGTTGATTTAGTACTGGAGTATGAAATCAGAGCCTTTGTACTCATCCATATGGCCAACCTTTTAAACATGTTTTTCCTTCAAGGTAAAGTCTAAGTAACTAAGTTGTCCCGCAGTACTCAAACTTGCTATCCTCCTGCCTCAGCCTTCCAGAGTACTGGGATTACAATGTGAGCCACTGCACCACTCCTGGCTCAGGGCTGTAATTTTTCATCTGAGATCACGGTCTGGGAGTGCCTAAAATGGAATGCATTTGATTCCTCCGCAGGAAGTTGGTGTAACTCTCAGCTCAAGTCTGTAATTGTCTTTTACCACTGCTGAAACAAACTGCTGCCAACTTAGTGATCTAACACATGAATTTCTTTTCTTACATTTCTGCAAGTCAGAGCATCAACAGTAGCCTCTCAGAAATAATGCTGCTTTTCCCCTAGGAGTCTCTGGGGGAGAATCCATCTCCTTGCCTTCTCCTACAGCACTTACTTCCCATCTTGCTATGCTTTAGATTTAAATGTCCCCCAAAATTCCTGTATTTGGTAGAAGACCTCTGGGAGGGGGGATCTCTGGGAGTATGACCTAGAAAAGTGTATTCTTGACTTTGGCCTCTCCCTTCTCTGTTTCCTGGCTTCCATGGTATAAGTATCTTTCTTCCACCATATGATTTCTGTCTTGGAGCCAGACTACCATGGACTGAACCCACAGAATCTGCAAGCCAAAATAAATCTCTCCTCCTTTAAGTTTCTGGTGTTGAATATTTTGTCCTAGCTACAGAAAAGCTGACAAATACACTCCTCTTATACCTTCAAAGCCAGGTCAGGGGAGAGTCTTGCCCTTCCTCTCATTTGTCTTTAAGAGTCATGTAGGGACTTTGTGATCATACCAGGTAACCCAGCATCATCTTCCTATTTAAAGGTGACTGTCATGGCAACCTTAATCCCACCCAAAGCCACAACCCTTTACCATGTAATCTAACAAAGCTAGGATTTGGATGTCATTATATTTGGGAATAGGAATTATGTTACCTGCCTCAGAGACTGTGAAACCTTCCTTAAAGGAAAAAACAAGTGTATTATTAAATGTCACAGTATTTCAACAAGCATTTGCTGAATATGCCCTGTCTGCCAGTCAGTGATTAAACAGTAGGATGAAATTACAAACAGACAAAATATAGGGGATGACCATCTTGCTTTGTCCAAGACTAAGTGGTTTCCAAGGTGGAGGATTTTCAGTACAGGGACATTTGCAGGTCATCTGCAATACAGCCTCTGCGATCCAAGAAGTTGCAGTTCAGTATGAAGTTTGAACATGATCAAGACAGACTTTCTAAAAGAAACTTGGAGTTGCATATTTTTACAGCAAAAAGAAAAGAGGTTGAATGGAATGAGCAGCATCTTCCTCCTTAGGCATCCTTCATTAATACTGAGAGAATTCTAGAAGCAGGTCAGACGCAGGAGCCTTGGTACCAAGATCATTTAAACATCAGGCAGGATAACTCAGGAAGTGAGGACACTGATGCCTGCAGCTTCCAGATGAGGACACAGGAGGAGAAATCAGCCACCAGTGTCTATATCCTGACACCAAGAAACATCTCAAAATAAGGGCTCCAAAAGCAAGCATCAGTGTCAACATGAAGGACAAGCAAAGTAAGGGGGGTCATAAGGCTGGGATTTCAGGAAAGGATACCAGTGGGCAGCTCCACCCCATCCAAGCAAGGGGGTGGGGTGTAAGTTACCCTGAGGTTTCCAGGAAGCCAGAAAAAGGAAACAGGACCGCGAAAGTGACCCTTGTGGTCTTAATGGGCACCAGCAGTGACACACACTTAGCCCAGCAAGTGGGACGCCAGCCTTAAAAGCCACACCTGGCACCTCCCAAATCAGGGCAGCTAAACCCTCCTTCCATTCTGCCCAATTTCCTATTCTAGGAAAATCTCTCAAAACCTAACACTGGAGAGAGGAATTTTTCTTTTACAAAAGCCATTCTTTTCCACAGGGATGTTTGGCACCAACTTTGAACTCAAACTGTACTATCACTCTACACCAACAGGGTCAGCCTGGTACCCCAGTGTCACCCTGTAACTGACTTGTTTTCTGGGTGCTGTGATCAGCTACTTCTGGAGATAGCTGATTAGCAGGACACTGATAAGACTGGAAAGGTTGTTGGGGATTTAGCTCAGCAGCACAACACCTGCCTGGCAAGCGTGAGGTTCCGAGTTCGATTTCCAGTACCAAAAGGGGAGGGGGACCAACTAGGAAGATTAAACACTACTTTCTAAATTTCAGTGACTATTCAAATGAAATTTGGTCCTTCTGAGCCATGCTAAATTTCTTTCCATATCCAGGTTTTAATTCTGTCCATACTTTTGTGTGAGTGTAAAAGTAGGAGGTAATAATGTGTCTTTTCACAATCACAGCAGGCACTAATTGTGAATGTTGCAAGGCCTTCATCTTCACTGCGAATGTGATATTTCAGTGTGACCTTGGGTCTTTACTGTCTCCGAGAATGGATCCTTTATGGGTTCCAGATGGAAAGTGTAAAATTAATAATCCCTTGTAGACAAAAGCCCGTATGTTTTCCACATACTACTGTGATATACTTTGCTCATAGCATCAATTATTCAAATGCAACTAACATATAAATGTTGATAAATGGCTGCTTCTGCATTTCATGCTAGAAATAGCAAAAAATAAACAAACATTTAATATGGCACCAAAAAATCTAAAAGAAATGGGTTTGCCAAATGGCAAATAAGGATCACCAATCTCTCTTGTAATTCTGTGTGGGTGCTAGCTATGTATGTTTGCAATAAGCCAATCTCATGCCCAAAAATAAACACACCAAAATCAATACTCAAAATAGTCAAATATTTATGCATTTGTACTGCCTAGGACTAAGTTTACTGCAAATAACAGAGACCTACAATGGGTGATTTAAACAAGAAAGTAGTTTGTCTCCCTCACACAATTCCAGGTTCTGTTCTGCAGATTCCTTTTGGGTCCCGTCTCTCTAGGCCATGGCTTGTTCTTTAGGGTCCAAGATGGCAGCTGCAGAGCCCCTTCTCCCAACAGGAGAGGGCATGGCTCTAAGGAAAGAATCACAATGCACCTCAGTTTACAATTTTTCTTTCTCATTGGGCTGACCACATGACCTCAACCAGTCTCCAAGGAATTCTGGGAAATGTAGGCTTTTGCATGGATAACCAAGGTCCTCATAAAAACCTGGGATACTTTGCTATAGAAAAGTACTGCACTAGAAATAAAAATGGGCTCTGCTATAAACCTTTATGAAAATTTCTAAAGCTGTTAATAAGGCTAATTTCAATAAGGATTGTTTGTGTGTCTTCCTTATCAGAGTTAGATAGAGTTCCTTTTACCCCTTAGCTTGCTTTTCCAAGCTGAGCATTAAATCTGAGGTCAACAGTAATTTGGAATGAAGGCCTTTGAACCGCAGGAAATCATTCTGTACCAACACCAGATCTCTGCACTAGGTCTGGATCCTGTAATGATCCTTTAATTTGCCTCAGAAACAGAGAGTTTCTCTTCCTGGGAGCCCTGCAGCTTGGGGCTGAGTCACACTGGGGTGCAAAGGGCCTGGCATCTTGACCCTGGCAGGCCTGTCACTGAGAGTCCTCCCCTCGCCTCACTGCCCCCACCCTCCACAGCGCTTGATCCTCCCAAGAGTGCGTCCTAACAAATCCCCACACGCTGCTCTCTGTCTCAGGAGCTGCCTCTGGGCAAGGTGCAGCTAAAAACCCCCTGGTTCTCTCTCTGGTCACACTCTGGGACTCTTCCACTCTTGGGCCCCTCTGCTTCCTGAGAGAACTGTCTCTGCTCAGCAATGCTCTCCCCTCCTTGGGGTCGGGTGGCCAGGAGTACCAGGACCCTTGCTGGTGGGAGCAGGTGCCACAAGGGTGGCAGCCTCGGGATGTTCTGTAGCAGAGAGAGGACATCACTGAGCTCCTTCTGCACGCTTGGCATCCAGCTGCGGTGACATGGCCATTTCGGCCTCCTCATCCCTGGCCCTGCCTTCCAGGTCTATTGAATGGAATGAGCGAGTGGTTGGAACCACCACTTTGATGGCTCTCCTTCCCACTCATGCACATCTTGGGCTTGGATAAAATTTACTTGCTCAACTGATTGAGGAAATGGCTGTATCTTTCTTACTGAAAGCTGCAAATTTAAAAAGTCCCTCAAAGAAGCTGGATGTATTGGCACACACCTGTAATTCCAGCACTTGGGAGGCTGAGGCAGAAGGATCATCATGAGTTCAAGGTCAGCCTCCACTACATAGCAAGCCCCTGTTTCCAAACCAAAGCTCCTCAAAGGAGTCCTAAAAGCAGCCTGCTCACCTGGCCTCCTGCCCACCTCCGGACTTCCCCACCAACTCCTGACCCCCCTGCCCAAGCATCTCAGTCTGACCCTGCATGCCTGAGGTTGTTCCTCCACCTTATGTGTGCTATCCTGGAAATCTGCTCAGTTCGGGGACAAATGTGGCAACAAGTGCACTCACATTTGGGAAAGACAGTGGGTCCCTGATTGAATTCTGTTCACGAGGACACTGGGGAAGAGCACAGGCCTCAAGGCAGACATCCCAAGCAGGCAGCATCTATATCATCTGGGAATTTGGCCTGACTGTTCCAGAGCTCTTGCATCCCAGGCCAGGGGCCTTCACCCACTCGGTAAGTTGGGGACAGAACCCGAAAGGCAGTGTGCTTCCAAGGGACACCCAGGATGTAGAGGGCAAGCTTTCTAGGAGGCAGTCACTACAGCCTTGGACCTCAGGCTGTCCCTTCTTTCTCTACTGCAAGTGACCGGATTGGGACTTCTCTTTAGGTTTTGGTACTAGGCCCTTGGGAACTGCAGGCAATCACACACACACACACACTCATGGCAATTTTAGAGTAAATAAGTGCTAAATACTAGGTCTGGAAAATCTTTTCCTACCTGTCCTCAATGAATTGTTAAACTTCTCTGCATCCTGACCTCACAAAGGCTACAGCTGCTGAAGGCAGATCCGCAGCCACGGTAGGCAATAAAGGGCTCACTAACCACCCTTTATTTGCTTTCTGCTCAAGATAAACATTTATCACTGGCTGTATTGATTACCACCAGATCACTTCCCTCCTTATGCTTTCTCTGCCGAGCAGCTCCCTTGGGAACACAGGCCTTCCTGGGCTTGGGGGCCCTGAGGGCTCCCAGCTGCCAGGTGCTGTGAGCTGTGGGGAGACCACAGTCACCATGCTGCAGGCTGGTGAGGGCAGGGCTGAGGCTCATCCTTGGGGTGACCAGAGAGCAGAGAGCCTCTCTGTCACGGCAGGAGGCAGGGATGCCGCAACCTTGCCTCACCACTCTTTTCATCCCCACTTCCCTTCCCAGACCATGGCAGACCAAAATCTGTTCTCCATTCCTGTAATTTTGCTAGTTGGGGGTGTTATGTATGTCAATGGAACCACACACAGCGTAATCACTGGAGATTTAATGGTTTCCTTTCAGTGTATTTCTCTGCAGTTCATACAGTTTATTGTATGCATCAATATTTTTCCTTTTTATGGCTGTGTAGTATTTTGGGGGAGGATGTACATTCTTCCTGAACAAGTCATTCTGTGAAACACACCTGTCTCACAACTGTAGCTTACGGTCCAGGCTCATCTGAGTAGGGCTGCCATGAATGTCTGCACCAGATATCTGCATGAGTGGAAGTCTCCCTCCTGCGAGACGCAGGCCCAGGAGAGAAGTTGACAAGAGATATGGTGGCAGCACATTTGCTTGTTTTAAAAAAGCTGCCAAACTGCTTTCTCACTCTACTACTGAGTGGCCCAGAAGTCAAGGAGTGAGGATCCCGCAGCGCCAGAGCCTCGCCTGTGTCACTGTGATTAGGATTTGAGTTTCTCTGATGCTGGTTTGTCACATCCTTAATGATCTTTTCATGTGCTTCAATTTGCAACATGTGTGTCCTCTTCCATGGAATGTCTTTCTGTCCCCACTTCCTAGCAGGCCAGGGGAATTTGGAGAGATCCTAATGTACCCTACACACCAGTCCCCTTGGAGAAAAGGTTTGCGACCACACCCCACCCCACCCCACCCCACCCCAACCCCTGTCTGCAGCTCATCTTTCTGTCCTCTTACCAGGGTCTTGCACAATGCAAAAGGTTAATTGTGATCAAGTTTTCCTTTTAGGGATCATGACTTTGGTATCAAAGTCTAACAGTCTTTGCCTCATCCTAAATCCCCGAGATTTTATCTTCTGCTTTCTTCTAAAAGTTTTATAGCTTTACATTTTACATCTAAGCCCATAATCCAGTGCAAGTTAATTTTTGTCTGAGGTTTGAGACCTAGATCAAGGTTCATATTTTGCCCATGGATGTCTGATACCTCAGCATCATTTGTTGAAAAGGCGCCATTTTCTCCGCTGATGGTCTTCACAGCTGTGTTAAAACTCAGCACGTGTATGTGGCTCTGTTTCCAGGGTCTTCATTCTGTGACAATCAGTGATTTATGTGCCTAACCCTTGGCCAGTTCCAAGGAATCTTGATTGCTATAGTTATAGAGTAATTCTCGAAGTCTGATAAATATGGTCCTCTTTTTTTTTATTCTTTTAAACTCAAAATTGTTTAAGATATTTTAGTCCCTTTGTCTTTCCATACAAATTTTACAGTGATATTGGTTTCTTACTATAAACAACCTGCTTAGAATTTTGATAGGAACTGCATTATGTGCATGTGTGCGTTTGAGGAGGCTTCCCACCCATGAGCAGAGCCTGTGTCCTGCTTGGCTCTCCACTGGCCCTCCAGTCATGCATGCTGCTGTCAGCAGAGAAGCCTCTGCACACTTACATCTAAGCATTTCCTCTTTTTTGAGTAATGCTAACTGGCATTATACCTTAGTTTTGGTGTCCATGTGTTCTTTACTAGCATCAAGAAATAGAGTGTATTTGTCTTATATCCTGCTTTGATGAACCAAGACACTTCCTGGAGATCCTTGGAGATTTCCAATGAGCCAATCATGTCAGCTGCAGGTAAGCAGCTTTATTTCCCAGTTTCTGATCTGTTTGCTTTTTCTTTTCCTTTCTTGCTTCCTTACACTAGACAGAATTTCCAGCACCTCTGGATATGATAGACATGACAAACACCCTCTCCTCCGCTTAGGGGAAGGGGTGCAGCCAGGTGTAAATCTCTGTGAATAGTCTCTACCCAAGTGGGCTGTTTGCCTCTAGTATTATTTTCCTGAGAGGATTTTTTTTGTTTGTTTTCCTTGTTCTCTCTCTCTCCCTCTCCCTTTCCCTCTCTTTTTCCCTCTCTCTCTCCAAGACAGTATCACTAACTCATTAAGTTGTCTAGGCTGGACTCAAATTTGCAGTCCTGCCTCTGCCTCCCAGAGTGCTAGAATTACACGTGTGCCACAAGGCCTAGCTATTGAGGGTTTTATTTATTTATTTATTTATTTATTTATTTATTTATTTTTTGGCTTTTTCGTTTTTATCGGTACCGGGGATCGAACTCACGACTGCCTGCTTCCAAGGCAGGTGCTTATGCCGCTGAGCTAAACCTCCAGCCCCGCTATTGAGGGTTTTTGTCATGCATAAGTGTTGAGTTTTGTCAAGTGATTTTCATGCATCAATTATACGGCCATGTGACTTTTTCTTCTTTAGCCTGACAATATAGTAAATTACACTGATTAATTTGCAATACTCAACCAGCTCTGCATCTCAGAAATAAATCCCATTTGGTCATTGCAAACAATTATTTTATATATTTCTAACTTCTATTTGTTAATATTTTGTTAAGTAATTTTAATCTATACTTGTGAAAGATATTAGCTTTTAATTTTCTTTTTTGAACCATACCTGTTTTTAATATCAGAATGATGCTAGTTTCATAAAATAAGGTGTATTCCCAAAGACTGCTGGGATTCCTGTTAACTTTTTATACATTTGATTTCCTTCTTCAGTGAGACCACATGGGACTGGAAGTTTCTTGTGGGGGAAAGTTATTAAATTATAAATGCAATTCTCTTCTAGTGATAGGGCTCCTCAAAGTGTCTCACAGTGGGTGAATTCGGATAGTCTGTGTTTTTTGAGAAATTTGTCTTTTTCATCTCATTTGTCATGTTTATGTTTGGAACTGCTTGCGGTATTTCCTTCTTTTTGTTTTCTGCATGATCTGTAATGACATCTTCTGTGTTATTTCCAACCCTGGAAATTTGTGTGTTCTTTTGCTTCTTTGTCTTGTTAGAGGTTTGCCAATTTTGTTGCTGTCTTCAAAACATCAATCCTTGTTTCATCAATGTTTTCTGCTGCATTCTGTTTTAACTGTCCTGGGTTTCTGTCCTTACCTGGATCACTTTCTTCCTCTGCTTGCTTTAGACTTGCTTGTCCTCTTTTTCTAGGTTCTCACGACAGGAGATTTTTCTGTGGATTTGAGACTTTTGTTCTTGCTACAGCGCACACTTAGAGCTATTGGTTTCCCTCCAGTAACACGTTAGTTGTGTGCCACAAAGGCTGCTGTCCTGTATTTTCATTTTTAATATAGTTCAATTTTTTAACTTAGAATTTTCTCTTTGGTCTATGTATTATTCAAGAACATATTGCGTAGTTTCCAAGTGGTTCTTTTTTTTTTTATCTGTTATTGATTTCTTTTATGCATTATGGTCAGAGAACACATTTTATTCGGCTTTGGTTTATGGACCTTTTTGGACTTTTTCTGGCCCAGGATATGGGCAGAATTTCCAGGAACACTCTGGAAGAGCTGCAGTCCTGCAGCAGCTGGGTGGAGTGTTCCAGAAAGGTTTGTGGGATCCGTGGGCTGATGGTGCTGGTTATTTCTTCTCTAGTCAGTCTGGCTAATGCTTTGTCAATATACCCTTTCCATAGGACCAGCTTTTGGTTTTTCTCAATAGCACAAAATAGGTGCGTGAAAGACACGGGGATTAGTGAACAGAAGCTGCGTTTTCAGCAGGCCCCGTGGGACCGCTCCTGCAGGGCACATTCAGTTGTCCTCACGGCTGTTTAGTTCCAATTTGATACAAATGAGAAGATAAATAAAGGATTTTCATCCACCCGTGATGCTTGTTCTCTTATTAACCAGGCACAGTCACCACCTGTCTGTCAGCACCTGCAGGAAACCCAAGCCTTCAGAAGTGCCCTCTGCAGCAGCCCAAGGGTGACCTCGTGGTCAGTGGCGCAGAAATCCGCACGGGACAAACGCAACTCCTGGCTGCTGAGACCTGAAGCAAGTGTCAGGGACCTTGGGGAGATGTGCAGAGCCACCCCCTCCATACCAAGCATCCACCACACCAGAGTGTGTCGGGCCAGGGGCTGCTGGCATCTGCTCTGTGGTCTGCCCGCAGCAGGGCTGTGGGTCCCTCCCAGGCAGCAGCCTCTGAGACTCCCTACCTCGGACTCCAACTTGGAGCTATACCCCAGCCAGTGGAAAGACCTCAGACAGTTTGGGGTTGGCTTTTCCTCGTGTAGGGAGTAGGTAGAATGCTGTATTTAAATATCAAACACGGGCACTCATTCTGGCAGTGCTGCTAGTTTGGATAAGAGGTCTTATTGTAGCTAATTGCCTGAATATCTGCAGACTGATACACTCTCTGTAGACACTGATGCTCTCTTCTTTTTATAACTTTATTTCATTTTCTGTTCATTTCTAGTGTTGACTCAAAGGCCCTTTATCACCTTGAGCTGATAATCTGTGCTTTATGACTACAGGTGTGATCGCGAGCAGCAGAAGCCATGTGCAATAATACACACACGTATAAATATTTGAACAGGAGAAGGAAAGTCTGCCTGGTGCAGGCCAGGGAAGAAATGCATTTAAACACCTCATGCCGCTGGAGGGACCTTGACCAGGAGCCACAGCAGGCAGGGTTGGCCTGGAAGGATGCCTTCACCAGATGCCACACAGCTCCACGGCAGGGCTCCAGGGTGGGTGTTGCAGGCCCACGACACGCAGCACCGAGCTGAGATCCCCTCGGGCAGACTCATGACGTCATGGCTGTGGCTGGCATGTTTGGCCAAGATCTCTGAAATAATTCCCTTTGAGAAGAATAAATTTGTTCTTGCAGGGAGTTAAAGACCTAAGAGGTTTTAATTAGTTTACCCGGCCTTTGCATTGGTCACCAAACATTATTGCAGAGTTCAAAAGAACGTGACGCTGTGTGCCCCATCCCCATTTTTGCGTGAGGGTGCCCCCCTGTCTTAGCACCTCCTGTGAACAGTGGAAAATGAAGGCAAAATGACATTCGACTTAGAAAGTAAGAGCACCAGGAAGCCGGACTGGAGGCAAACAGAGCAGCTAATTTCGCCAGGCATAGCTGCTGCTGCCCCCGGTTGTCCCTGACAGCGCCTGGCGACTTGGAACCACCTGTGTTTGCTCACTAGCTTTCCCCAATCTGCCAGAAAATGGCCCAGGCCGGTCACATGGCAGCCAGATAGGCCAGGCACCATGGGAATACAAAAGCCGGAGCTTTTAGCGGAGTTAATCATTAATGCGCCTTTACTTTGTCCCATTCAGGAGTGCTGACAGGGCTTTGATAGCCTGTATTTGCCGAGGCAGGCTGCAGTCAGAGCCAGGTACTAATGAGCCCATTGGCCCCAGGCTCCCTCTCCCAGCGCCACCCAACCTGAAGGGACCTGGACGCAGCCCTCCACCTGACTGTGCTGTCCCCACATGGGCTCTCTGAGCACCCCTCCCCAGTTCCTCGTTCTGGTGGAACACCCCACAGCCTACAGCCTGCTGCATCTGCCTGTCATCTGAGCTCCCTGTCTTTCCACAAAGCTAAGCTGAATGTGCAGCTCGTGTATTTGACTGTGGACATGGAAGTTCCCTCCCAAGCCACTGAGGAGCCTCTATGAATACATCCTGACATTTGCTTCTCAACCACTATAACCTGAGTGCCCTGAGGCATTGTGGAAATCTCTACCCCAGCCCAGCAGTGAGTGGTGTGGGCTGGTGTGGCTGCTGGAGAGTAGGAGCCACCTCACCTTCCCTGGAGCCAGGTCTGCAAGCCCAGCCCCCAGCTTTGCCTCTGCTCCTGCCTCCAATGTGTCCTGCAGGTACAGGCTCCACTAGCCACCACCCTCTTCCTCGGAATGTGAGCTGCTCATGTGAGTGGAGAACAGAGCACAGCACTCTTTTGTCTCAGAGTGGTGAAACCACACAGATAGGGGATGTCTTTGAAAGCTGGCTTATAAAGGAACAGAGATTTGCAGAGCAGCACATGAAGAACAGAGCCTTTTCTTGGGAGCTGAGCATGTGCCCTCGGAGAGTGGCTGTTGGGCATGTCTGAAACTGATAGGAAGTGCTACCTCAGCACCCCACCCCTAGACCTCCCTGGGGCTCCATCAAAGACCTTTAAAGATTTTATCCATTTGATCTGCTTAACATCAGAGCACATGGAAGAAACACAAATTTCACTGTCAGCTTCCTATCCCCAAAAGAGGAGGAAGAGAAAGTTGACCAACTCAAAGGATCATCTTGGCACAGGAGCAAAGGACAGATGCTTGGAACCCCAAGAAGATCCACTGAGTGGCCAGGTTGGAGGAGTGGCTTGGGCTTATCCTGGGGAACCAGCTGGGTGTGCATACTCTTACATATCGTGGGTACCTGCTAGGGCACTTGGCTCCCAAAGGAATAAAGATGGAACACTTGGGGTTCCCACCACTGAGAAGCAGTTCACAAGTCAGACACATGCCACAGACACAGTACAGGACAGAATGTACCTGGCTTCACTGTTGCATGGAGGCATCCAGGGGTCCACACCCTGGCAGAGGTGTGCCCAGTCTGAAAACCCTTCAGGGAAGGAAATGTCTTCTCTGGGATGCTAGGACATGGAAAGCATCCAACTTAAACAATGGTATCAGCTTTGACATAAGAAGTGGTGTCATCTGCTCTTCATACAGGTGCATGGACACATTAGTAACCTGGGTGCCATCTGACCCCTGACCCCTCAGCCTCAGGCTTGTGTAGAAGACAGAAGATGACCCCATGAGGACCAAGGTCACCTGTATCCCTCTGTCCTGAGAGGCTGATCTAGAACATGGCCTTCATCTTCAAAAGGGGGCAGTGCACTCAGCTAAACACACATTCAAAATATATTCCAGTACACACTAAGGAGAGAGATAAGACAGAAATGATTCCCCTACTTTTGAGGCCAAATTATCTAAACCATCCTTTGAGATAATCAGTAATTAAACGGCCACTTGGGGCAGACAATGCAGGTCAGGCTGACATGCCGATCATGCTGTCTCCTCGGTATCAGCTCATACTGACATGTTTCTGCGATTGTAATCAGATTGAATGAAGCTGGGCAGAAGGATGGTCTTGTTTTCGGAAAGGAGGACAAGCATCTCAGTTCAATGCACACCATGCTTCTCAGTCTTAAAAGGCTGTTAGTGTTAAATCACCTTATCAGGTTAAGAGCTTTCCAGATTGGGGAGGGGACTTGTTTTCATCGAACTGGAACATTGCAGATTTTTAAAAAATGAAAAGATAGAACACAGTCATCCAGGAAACATGGATTCCCAGGCAGTGAGTATTCCATCCCTGACCCAACAGCTCAGGCTGTGGGACTGGCATCTCCTTCAGGACCAAGCAGCAGAGGGAAGACCAGAGTCCTGACACCTGTCCTTGAGAAGTGGCACAGGATTGATGGACTGTGCTCTGCCCAGGAGAGTGCTGAGGAACCTTGGCCCAGTATTAGAGGTGGTACTGGCTAATTAGTTGCCAAGTGTGTTACAGGAGCAACCTCTGATGAATGCTGGTACCACAACCGATCATTGAGCAAGGTCATTGTTAGGAAAGCCTTAAGCACTGACTTAGATAAGGTGTGGGAGATAAAATAGTGACCTCAGTGCCTATGGAAAATGTATTCAGGAAGAGTAGAGATATTAATAGAAAGAATATTTACTAGGCTATGTTATTAATTATTGCTAATAACAATTGAACTCTCATTGGTGCCAAGCACTCCTCTACAAAGTGTGCATTTAATTCTTAATGCTGACAAACACTCCGTGAAGCAGGTGTGGTCACTTTCCAGGAAAAACTCCCAGAGGTGAGAACTGCATTGTGAAGACACCACAGGAGCTGAGTGGTAGTCTAACATGAGTAAATGACCTCAGCCATTCTTTGCCTAGCTACTCTGGGGACAGTGGTGCTGCTGATGGTCACTGAACTGGGGTGTCATAGAGAGCCATGAAATATCCCAAGGGAGGTCATGTTTTGACAGTGATCTAAAATGTCTCTCCTAAGTCTCATGTGTTCACCAGTGGGACTTTTGGAAAGTGACTGGATCACAGCGGGCTGCATTCATTGACGGCATTGTTCATTGACGAATTTCTGCCTGAATATACTGTTAGGAGTTGGGGTTTAATTGGAAGAGGCAAGTCATTAGAGTGTGACCTGCAAGAATGTATTTTTGTCCCTGGGTGCTTTCTTTCCTCACTGTTGCTTGGCTATGAGTTGAGCATCTTTCCCTTATGCCCTTTCTGCCTTACAGCCAGCCAAAACTGTGTTGAACCCTTTGAAATCATGAGCCAAAATAAACTTCTTTGTTGTGTTGTGGTTGTTAGGCATCTGTACCATTGATGGAAAAGTGACTAATATGGAAAGTTAGTTCTTGCTGTGACTATATCTAACTACATGATTCATATTTAGAATAGATTTAGAACTCATTAGATGATTTAAAACTGGTGTGTGGGAAGTTTGGGAAGATTTGGACATGCAGGCTACAAAGCCTAGAATGGTGAAAGGAGAGTCTGATGGGTGATTCTGGTCAGAGCTCAGAAGCTCAGAATGCTGATAGGAATGCAGACAATAAAGGCCAGACTCAGGAGGTTTCAGGTAGGAACAGACTCTATTGGAAACTGGACAAGAGGCTGTGGATGTTTATTCTGGCAAAGAATTTGTCGACATTTTGTCCATGCCCTAAGACTTTATGTGAGGTTGAATTTAAAGATGGCAAATTAATTAATGTGGTGGCAGACATTTCAAAGGAGCTCAATGTTTTAGAGATGACAAGAGTATTGCTGGCTCATTTTAAACAGATTTACAGTGACAATCAGAAGATAAAATAGAATCAAATGATTAAAAACTTTTGCTAGAAAGGAAAAACTATAAATTTGGGTTGAGGAGGGTGTTAAAGACATAAATTTCATTAAAATAAAGCCAAGTGCTTCACAATAAGAAAGATGCTTTCCGGGCTTCTGAGGAATTGGCTATTCCCCACCTTATAAGATCAAAGTTTTAAAGGGGTAAATATCTTTAAAATACTTTTCTTTAACCAGGGATTTAGCAGCAGCATAAGTGCCTACCTGGCAGGCTCTAGGTCATGAGTTAGATCCCTGATACAAAAAAAAAAAAAAAAAAAAAAAAGATTTTGCTTTGAGAAAAGAGCCCCCAAGAAGCTTTTCTAATCCAGGGCTACCTAGAGAAATATTTTCAAAAGTTCAATCTTCTAGGAATTCACTTGTTACTGCAACTATAGACCAAGAGCTTCAGCCACTGCCTGAAACAAGGGCAGACATTAACATCATCCTCATGGTCTTTGTTTTCCAGGCATGTAGAATGCAAGAGTTGTGAGGTCATGAAGTCTCCCTCCCAGATGTCAGAGGTAGGCCTGGGAGACCAAGCAATGTGACCTTGAAAGCACAGTGCATAAATCTGTGAAAGTGAAGCCAAGAGCACAATAGAAATCCTTGGAAACTAAAAATGGGCCAGCAGTATAGCTCAGCAACGCAGAGCCTGCCCAGCAAGTGTGAGGTCATGAGTTCGATTCCTGGAAGAAGAGGAGGAGGAGGAGGAGGTGGAAGAAGAAGAAGAAGAAGAAGAAGAAGAAGAAGAAGAAGAAGAAGAAGAAGAAGAAGAAGCAACAGCTAATGACAGATACATGGAGTGTCTACAGAGAGACCCTGTGGGCTGCAACATAGGGTTGGGACTGGTTATCCTCTTGGAGTTGTTGTTTTACCATAATTTCCCCCATGTACTGACTTATAGCTACAGGATTTAATATTTTCGTTGTTGATTTTCAATCTTGCTTTGGTTTAATTCCTTTCTATTCACCTATTTGTAGCTTTAAAAATAGAAGTATTTATCCTTTACCCTTATATGTTGAAACATTTAACTTTCTTTTTGATTTTTACGGAGCTTCGCAACTAAGAGTTTGCCTTGAGTCTCAAAGGGGAATTTGGACTCAAACTTTTCACCAGTCCTGGAACAGTTGAGACCTTGGCGGCTCATAGAGATAGACTAAGTGAATCTTCTATCCTAAGGTAGGTATGAGCTTTTGGGAGCCAGGAATGAAATGTTACGGTTTAAATGTAAAGTTTCCACAAAAAGTCTCATATGTTCAGAGCGAAGCTTTTGGAAGGTAATTGGATCATGGATTGATTCCTCTACTGATGAGTTTATAACTGAGTGTGCTGTTAGGAGGCAGGGACAAATCTGAAGAGGTGGGTCACTGATAGTGAGGCCTAAAAGGGTGTATTTGAGTCCCCCACTTGTCCCTGGACTCTCTGCTTCCTGACTTCACGGGTTCAACAGTTTTCCTAAACCATATCCTTGCACTACTATGCTCTGTATGACTTAAAGCCAGTCATTGTAAATTGAACTCTTTAAAACCATAAGCCCAAATAAGCATCTTCTCCTTTAAGTCCTAACTGTTGGATTTTTTGTCCCAGTGAGTGAAAACCAACATTTCTATCATCTGCTCCGGAGAAGAGCAGGTGTCTTGTCACAGGTGACATGTCCCAAGCCTGGCCCAGTAGAAGTGCTACTGCACCAAAGGGGACACTAGATGGAGCACAGTTACAGTCTTGGACATGCTCACTGGTGTGCATAGGGATTTTGGAGGCAGATGGCACTTGGTAATGAACTTCCTGGGGGTGCAGTCTATGAGGTGCACCTGCCTGCAAGCAGAGCCTTGCCCTTGTGGGTCCTGTTCTCTCCCCTGTAGGAAGCTCTAATTACGATCCCCCCACCCTGTTCATCTGTAGAGCAAGGTCACTATGCCATGCTTGGTAATCTGATGGGCACCTCACCCTCACAAGGCAGCAGCTGCCATGGCCACGTGGCTGCTTTGTCCTCATTTAACATGTGGGTGGTGTGGGTCAGGACGAGGAGCAGCACGGGCTGTGTAGGGCACACCTGCTCAGGTCTTGTTTACAGACCTCCTTGCCCCCTCCTCTACCAGGGACACAGAGTCCTCTGTGCTCAGCAGATGTTTCACCAATGCTGTTTTCCTAGGCGAAGCTTTTTCCTTTCCTTTCCTTTTTTTTTTGAACATATCACGGACTCCAAGTGCTTCTAAGAATCTACTTCCTCTGTGAAGAACAGCTTGCATCTGACACCACCCTCAGCCCCAGTGCCTTCTTTCCATGTCCTATGCCCAACTTCTTCCCCAGCCAGAAGTTTCCCTGGGGGAATGTGAAAGAAAGTAAAGTGAAGGTGTATTTATATTCAGGGGACCTCGCTCTGCAGCCTCCAGCAGCACTGCAATGACTTCCACCAATCTGCCAAGCCAGTTCCTGAGCCTCTGCATTCCCTACATGCAGTGACCCTGGTGCCTGAGCTGAGCATCTTTACCACTGAAGGAAAGAGGAATTCTAAAGGCCTCAGCTGCCCTCTCACTTCAGGATCTCACTTCAGAACTTGGTCTCATCTCTGTCCAGTCTTCTCTATTTACAAAATCTCTGGCTGGCTCCAGTATCTGGTAGGAAGTGTTTTAGCAGGGGTCAGTAAACCAGAGGACACAGTATGCCCAGACAGAATGTTCCAGAATGTTCCAGAGGAGAGGAATGCCACAGCTTCGCAGTGTGATCACCTCCCTGCCACTGTCCAGGCACAGGCGACCACTCACCTCTAGCATGTAGGCTATGCCCTGTCTCTTCTTGGTCCCTGCTGCTCTGTCGCTCTGACTTTGGTTTGATCCTTGCTCAGGGCCGAAGAGCTGGGGTAGCTAGGACCCTGGGCCCCAGACCAGGCCAGGCTTGATCACTTACCTGGGGCTCATCTGGTCACAGGAAAGCCTCGTCACTCATCGATCACACTGACCACTGCAGCTGACACTGTAGAAAGCGCAGAGTCCCACAGTATCAAAAAGCAGCTCTGAGCTCCTGCTCCACAGTGGGGTGACCACCGTAGCATCCAGATACAGCAGACACAGCAGCAGTGGTTGTCACCCTTCACCTTGCAGACCACAGACTTTGCCTCGGGATGCATGGAGTTGAGCCTGACCTCGCCAGGGGCCAGCTGTGTGTCTTGAGAAAGACAGTGACCTCATCATTGTAACAATCCTGGAAGGAGTGAATGGAGGGTGACTCCAACTGCCACCCGTGGGTTCCAGTCTGCACAGCAATGTGGAGGGGGTGCCGGGCTCAGACGTGGGAACCAAGGGCAAGAGCAGAAGCAGAGGTGTGAGCTGCTTGGGGAGCTGTCCCAGCAAACCCTCCCTTCCCTGGCCCCGGAAGAGCTCTGACCAGCCTCACCACCAAGGCCATGCATGCCCACTCCCAGACCTTCTGCCCCCACCATCAGTGCCACCACCAGCTGACCTGAGCCATGCTCCTTTCTGTCCTCTCACACCCAGTCCGTCTGCCACCCCCCCTGCCATACTGCAACCATAGGCCAGGATGTCACTCAGCTGCTGGTCCCCTTGGCTGTGGCTCCACTCTCCACCAACTCCATGGTCTGGGGCAGCCGTGCCAGGCTGTGCTATGTGACATGGCTGCCAGGGAAAGCTCTGATCAGAACACTGCCCAGGTGGGGCTGTGTTTGGTCACAAGGGGAATTTGCAGGAAGTTTGGACTGTGAATGGGTGGGGTATGGGAGGACAGCTAACAGGTCAGTTGGTCCCCTCAGCTCTGGGTCCCTTAGTCTCTGGGCTGTGCTGGCTGTAAACCAGATGTTTGGCAGGACACAGCCACCTGCAGAGCTCCCTGCCCTCTCCCCGGCCCCTAGAAGCTCTTTTCTGCAGATGCCTGGCTGGCCATGCTTCTCATCTTCCAAGACCACCATCCTAACTTTCCCTGCCCCATTCCCCCAACATAAAAGCCCCATTCCTGAACCCCAGTCCCTCCCCAGGGCATACCCAGCTCCCCTTTCCTGTATTAACCCCCACAAAGGGGCCATGCTCAGACTGCCCAGGGCTGGGCTTGGAAGGAATGATGACCCTGGGAACACTGCTCACAGATCACTGGACTCTGCTGCAAGCTCAGTAATGGAAACCTTCCCGTTCAGTTCATTACCAAATTTATTTATATGTATGGGTCCCTTCCTGAGGCCACCCTGCATGAAACCTTTGGGGTGATCAGGTGGTGGTCTTAGCTTGAGCCAGTGTCTTCCTGATTCCTAACACCCATGGGTCTCCAGGACAGTTCAGGGCGGGTGCACAATTCTAAGGCAACAATTAGCACAAATCCACTCTGAGAGGTAAATGGTAGGGGAGAGAGGTGGCCAATGGGTGAAGGAGATGGAGGGGACTCAGACTAAAGAACCCAGAGTCCACTCCGGAGAGGAGTAGGAGGGAGGGTAGGGAAAACAGAGATAGGTCTGCACCCACAGAGTGCCAGCCTGATGCAGCCGTAAAGATAGTACATCAGGTGACAGATGGGCGCCAGCACTCCTGGTGATGGTGACGTTACCTGGTGCCCCAGGAAGGCCTGAGTGCAAGCATTGAGGAGCGATGATCCGCAAACAGGAAGGAATTAGAATGTCTCCTACCAGCGGTAAGGAGATAAGCCTTTATAGGGCGCAGGCTGAGCAAGGTATGCTGAGAGCGGTGGCCCCAGAAGGACAAAGCAGTCGTTCTCTTCCTTGCAGTGGGGGAGGGACTCAGGAGGCCAGGGAGCCTTTGAAATTCTCACCAACTGAAATGCCAGCGTTTGCCTTGGTGCCCCAGATATGCCTGGGGACAGAAGGGCACACAGAAAACAGGAGCCTTGTGTGCCAGCAGGAGGGACCAAGGGTGACGTTCAAACAGGAAGGCCCTGGATTTTCTGGTTTCTCTGACTCCTGGGGATCCTCAGCCTGGGGTGACCATGGAGCTCTGAGAAAGGCGTGGTAAAGGAGATCCCTGGAGACACCCAGGGTAGAGACAGGGACAGCACATTTGGGAAGCCCTACAGAGCCTCTGAAGGTGGGGAGATGGCCAGAGCCAAGGCTGGGACTCTCAAGGGTGACCAGAGGAGATTGTGCCCTGGTGACCAGAGTGATCCCAAGAATTGTCTCCCCATGTGTACAGGCAGGTTTACTTAGTGCTTCAGTAATTCATCCTACGTTTAAGGCACACTGTTGCTCTTGAAAATTTCATGCTGCGCCTTTGGAGATGGACTGAGGACTAGAGGTCTGGGTCAGCTGCCTGTCCTGAGCTTTCTCAGCAGGGTCTGGGCAGTGGAGGGCCTGGGTGACAGTGGATGAGCTGGGTGTGGGAGGTCCTAGACCCACAGCAATGCCAGGCTGAGGCAGCAGTCAGGATGCCCCAGAGCTGGAGATGCCTGAGGACCCAGCTTGGAGGGAACAGTAGGAGGTTTCAGCTCAGAGTCTCTCTGCAGAAGACATGGGCCCTCTGTCCAGCTCTGTCACTCAGGCCATGGTGTAAGTGAGGACTGGATGTGGCCAGTGGCTGCTGCCTGGGACAGGGCCACAAGCACCTGGACTCCAGCCGTCTCAGAGTCCATGGGGCAGAGGGGGAGGGCAGTGACAGAGCCCACTTGCCAGGTGGAAAATGCCTGTCTGTCTCTCTGTATTTCTGACAACCCTGCTCGCTGCATCAAAATGACAGCAGTGTCACTGCAAACCAGAGAACAACCAAGTAGGCACTGCCAGGCAGCAAGTAAAGTAGGAGCAATTCCAAACCACACCCCTTGGGGCATCCCTGGGTGAGAGAACCCACACCTGGCATTTGATAAAATGTCTTCTGCCTGCTGGCGTGAGGGTGCACACAAGTCTGGGGAAGCTGTCAGAGGACGGAATCTGTTCACAGTGATATTTTGCAGATGGGAACCACATCGGAAAGGGATCCACTCGGGAAGGTTCCATCATGGGCTGGAAAGCAAAGGGTTAAAGGGCAGCAGCCTGGGCCTCACTGCTCCCCCTGCCCTGGTCCGCGCCAGCTGCTGAGGACAGCTCAGCTCAAGACTTTAAGACTTTTCTGCTGACCTTGCTGCCCTCATGTGTCACAGCAGCCAGGAAACATTTGTCTGGGTTTTGTTTTTTTTCCTTTTGAGCTGTGGGGCTTTCTGCGTGCCAGGCAAGTGCTCTACTACTGGAGCCCTGCCCTCAGGACTGTTTTGAATATTCCCCTCTCTTCTATATTCTAGAAATTCTAGAACTATGAAGAGCACTCCCAGGGCACGGGGCTGGGGTTCCGGGACTCAGCCGGTGACCATCTGGCCGCAGACACAGTTTTGCTGTCCTTGCTTGGTCACTGAAGCAGACTATGCAACTGACACAATTTTTTTCAAGAATTCATTTTAAAATTTGTATGACATTGACAGGATTAGATGCCGCCTGCCATCAGTTAAGACCCTCAGCTTTACTTTTCATACAATAAAAGCTGCGTTTAGATGTCAACCACAAAAATCACTACATTATTTTTGAGTTATGTTGAGTAAATGTTATATACTAAGAACTAGAATACTCACTAGTTATTAAACTAATAAAATATCTCTTTTGTGGGTTTTATAGATTGGGGTTCCTGCATTATAATTTATTTGAAAAGAGGACAAGTTAATTAAAAAGAAAAAAAATCTGCTTCTTCATTCCTCAAACAAGGAAAATGAAACTCTAGGAGAGAAGGGGAAGCTGAGGCACGAGGAAGCTGCAACAGGGGTGGCAGAGAAAAACGTTGTGTTTGAAAGTGCAAAGCTGAGGGGCTGGGGATTTAGCTCAGCAGCATGAGCACCTGCCTTGCAAGCAGGCAGTCATGAGTTCGATCCCTGGTACCGATAAAAACGAAAAAGACCAAAAAAAGAAAGTGCAAAGCTGAGATGAGACAGCATGGGCGCCCTCCGCCTGACCCTGGACCTCCCATGCATCAGAGGGGACAGTGGCCATGCCACCAGCAACCAGGGGCCCGCTGGCTGGCAGAAACTTTGATGTCCACAGCTCCACTTCCTCTAACTCACCAGCGACCATGGCTGCCCAAACACCTCATGAGCTGACTTACAGAGAAGAAAAACCCACTACACACAGCAGGGCAAAGCTGTTTCCTTCCCATTTGCAAAGGAGGGCAGAGCAAGAGGCAACTTAGTTACAGCTACCAAGGCTGCTGAGGTGACTGGCACCCCCAAGTCCCTGTGGGAATCCAGCACCCACTGCCCTGGGCAATGTCTGCCTCTGATGCTGGAGGGCTGAGTCAGTCCACCCAGCTGGAGCTCTCTCTGTGACTGAGGGGCCTATGAGTCCTTAGGCTTGTGTGTGGGCATAGGTTAAACACCTGTGGTCTGAAGGAAAACCTGAAAACCCCAAACCTCTTGAATGCCAGTAAGTGGGAAATTCCACACCTGACCTCCTGTGTGAGGCGTGGCAGAGGAAATGCCGAGGTGTAAAACCTGGGAAAGTGACCCAAAACTGTGGACAGGAATGCAGGAAGCAGGTGAATTTCATGCCCACACTTGGGTCCCTCCCTATAGGCTCAGATATTCCAATTAAATAAAAAAAATCAAAATTCAAAATGCCTGGTCCTACACAGCAGGAGAAAGGCCACCCCATGCCATAGCTTTGGAGTCACTGACTCTTTGCTGAACGTGAGCAGCACCAGGCCAGGAAAGCAGAGCAACAATTGCTACCTGCTTTGCAACTGAGGGAACTTGTGCAGCTCTCCGGGCTGGCAGGCCACAGAGGGGCATGTGCCCACCTGGGTGTTGCTCCACATCTGCCATCTCGAAGGCAGGAGCGCTCCGTAGTGGGAGCTGGCAGTTTATCAACTTATTTAACTGCCACAGGTAGCGAGTTCACGGAGCAAGCCAAGAGCAGCCCTCCTCCGCAGAGCCCAGCTGACCTCTCTGTGACCACCCAGGTGAGCGCTGGGCGCCCCTGGCAGCCTCCCGTGTTTGCAACGCTCCTGTTTACTTGCTCTATCAAGAAGGGGGCAGTGTGACCATGCCTCACAGGGCATTAATAAAGATAAGAGGTCCATAGCTACCAGGCTTCCAGCAGCCTCCCCCGGTTTCCCTGGCTGCAGCGCTTCACACACAGACACACAGAGCCACCGAGGCAAGACCAATTGCCGCCATCCGATTATTGCCATTGTAATGCCTATTCAGCTGCCCTTTGTGAGTTCCTAGAGTGAAGGGACCGTGTCCGGCTGCTCCTCAGGGTCCCTGCCTTCTAGCCCCGTTTCCCCCCTCCTCCTGCCCACATTGACAGAGTGCAGCTTCTCCCTATCTGTTCTGTTGCCGAGGTCATGGAGCATGTATCTCCTCCATGTGTCCATGTTCTCAGCACAAGCTGCCCCAGGGCCCAGCAGTTCCTTCCTTCCTCATTGCCTTCACTCTACCCAGACTTCCCCAGCAAGCTCGCATGTGACAGCACAAAGAACAATACAGTAAACTCGACCTTCAAAACCACCTGTCCACACCTGAGAGGCACCCAGGGAGCCTGAGCAGCAGAATGCCTGGTGGTCACCTGGCCTGGGCACTGAGTCTGGACAGCTGGGGTGGCTCAGCATGGCCAAGGTGAGGCCCTGGCTGCAGCCCAGACCAGGAACAAAGGCTGGGGCTGGAGGGGGAGGTGCACTCCACTGATTCCGTGGACCTAGCCCTGTATGGGGACCCAGGAGCCTGCATCCCTGTCCTATCCCACATTTCCCACTGGCTCCTTAGGTGTGTGACCTCTCTGCTACCCACACCTTCCTGCACCCTCAGCCTCAGTGCCTTTCTTGGCCTAGGTGCCCAGGATACCCCAGTGAGTACTACCTGTTTACACTTCCAAGATCTGGCGCCCCAGCCTCTGCCCTGAGCTGTGCTCTTCCTTCTTACTTCCTAAGCCTGCCCCCCCTCACCCCAGGCCCTACGTCCTCAGCTCTCCCCTTCTGCCACAGGCACAGGATGCCTCCTCCAGCCTGCTCAGCCTGATGGCAAGGATTCTCTGCAGAAAGGGGGACCCCTGGCTTCGGCACTCACAGCTACAAAGCAGCTTTCAGGAGACATCAGGATGCTAGAGGAGCCCAGCATCATTCTGTGCAAATGCCAGAGGTCATGTGCCCATGTCCTTGTCCTTCCATAACATCATGTGGGCACGATAGCTCTTAAAATGCCAGTTAAAAGCACGTTTGGGTGCTGCTTCACACCCACTAACACGGTCGCAACTGTATGAGACTACAGTGTGGCCAGAAGGTAGGGAAACTGGACCCTTGGACATTGCTGATAGGAAAGCAAAAGGTGCAGCCACTGTGGAGAAGAGCTGGGCAAATCTTCAAAACTTATAGCACAGAGCCAAGTGACCCAGCAGTCCCTTTCCTCGGTGCATGTCCCAGAAAAGGAACAACAAAAACTGGAACCAGTGTGTGTGTGTGCACATACACACCATACCCACTATAGCCCACGGGAAACCACCAATGTCAGGGAGCAGCTTCGATGAACACACAGGCATGTGCAGACTGTTAATACAGCATGCAATTGATGTCCCATTACCTACATAGCAACTGCCCTGTGTCCTCTGAAGACAAAACTGAATGTCGAACTTGCCTGTGCTGCTGGACATGGAAAGCCAGGCTGCGGTCCAGGGCATGACAAGAGGACACACAGGGCACATGCATCGGAGCTGTCTCCAGGCATGGCGATTTCCAGTGTGTGTTCTCCTCATCTTTGGGGCTCCCTCATCTCTAACTTGTGTCTGCCTTCAGCAAGCCCAGACCCCTTGGTAGAGAGAAACTCATGTCCCAAGAGCCCCAGTGAGGCCTGAGACAACATGACGCACTGTGACCATGGTGTTTGTCTGGAGCTCCTGTCTGATGCTCAATGGTTTGGTTTCAAGGACAGCTCCAGAGTAGGCTGATGCCAGGGGCTGCCATCAGGAGCTATGTCTGAGGCAGCTGGGGTTGTGCCCCATATCATGACATCCAGAAACTCGATGTAGACATCGTGCTCCCAAGCTTGCTGGCTGAGCCCCTCAGAGCAGGGTCAGGCAAAACTTGGCAAGAAAGGAGAGATGAATTCACTAAAAAGAACTGGAAAAATAAATGCTATGCTTGGCTGTTTTAGGTCTATGCAAACATCGTGTTCAAATGGTTCTGCCCAAACCCCTGATGATATGTGGCTGAGGCAGAAAGGTTTCCAAATCTGAAAGCAAGAGCAAGAGATGCAGTTTCGATTGAGGAAGTGACCGAGAAAGACAACGCTCACGCCTGTACACTGATATGGAAATACCTCTTACAAGGAGACCAAGTGCACAAGGTCATGAGTTCAATCCGCAGCACAAAAAAAAAAAAAAAAAAAAAAAAAAGGACTTAAAATTCACAAGGAGACCAAGTGATACTTTCTGTCTGTATCTCTGTCTCTCTCTCTCTGTCTCTCTCTCTTTCTCTCTCTCTGTCATACACACACACACACACACACACACACACACACACACACCGTGCTGCACATAGTAATGAAGGGACAGATGCGAGTTCCCCCTCAACAGTGCCCCCGAGTGGCGAGCAGTGGCCCTCAGAGACGGGCAGTGCTGCGTGGCCTAGGGCCCCCCTTGCCTGAGCAGGGTTCAAAGGAAGAACCCTGCCAGTGGCAGTGGCAGTAGCAGAAGCAGGTCCATGATGGCTGGGCTGGTAAACACAGCCTCGTACTTGTGCAGAGCCACGCGACACTCTACACAGAACAGTGGTCACAAGGGTGCATGAAGCAGCATGGTCTAAGTTCAGTCCTGCTCCAGTTCATCTGGATAGATTTTGCAAAGAGTGAGGCAGGCTCTTGGCTTTGGAAGCACCCCGGCTGCCTGCCTGGCTGTTCCTGAAGTTCTGCTCAATTCCTACTGCTGAGCAGGGCCCAAAGAAGTTGGCCCACACAGTCTGACTAGGCTTCCCACTGCGGTGTCTCCCTCGCCCCTGGGAAGGCTGTCCTCTCCAAGGGGACGTTGTGGAGGGCAGAAACCATCACTGACTCCTCCTGGGCAGTTCAGATGTATCCACAGAGGGTTTCTGTTTCCAGTTAGAAAGATCCACTTGCCGCTTTTGCAGGGAAGGGTAAACACCATCGTAAATTCCATCCGGTGAATCACAGGGAGGCGGTGGCTCAAATTAAAGGTGTTTGCTTTCGGAAGGGGCCCTTGGTTTCTTATCTTTATGTGCACAAGAAAACAGAGCTCACCTCTGCGCACGGCTGGGGAAATGCACCTGGCCATCAGCTGTTGGGCGCCAGCTCTCACAGACAAAGGCAGGGGCCCCATCAACCTGAGAACCAGGGAACCTGGCCCCCATCTGAACCGCAGGCCCATAGCCAAAGGGGCCACTGTTTCTTTGGAGGTTGCCCTGGTCGAGGAGGTGGCACCGTCGTAGGCCGGTGCAGTGCTGCGATTGAGTTTACTGCCTCTTTCTTGAGTCTTTCTTGCTGGACAATTAGCTACCAGCTCACCACAAAAGCTCTAAAACTTACCTTCTTGATTTCGTCAGCAAAGCAAAGAAAGCAGCTAATGAAGTCAGCATCTAACAAAGTTGGTTTCTAACTCCTCTCCCCCCATCTCTCCCACTTAGGAGAGTGACCCCAGTGACCCCCCTCACTGGCCCTGGCCTGTTGCCTGCACTCCCTCTGCTTGGGTGTTGGTCACAGGGAGTCATGGGGCACCTGAGGATGTCACCTCAGGACATGAGGGGCCACAACTTTTTTGTAAAACTTTTCAGGCAGGCGTGGAGAGTGGGCCAACCCACGGGGCAGTGAAGTGGGGGCTCCGGTTGCCCCAGTTTTAGAGTTAACAGAAGAGAGGACTAGGCTGAGCCTTTCACTCCAGATTTCCCATGCCGCTCAGAAAATTCGTGCATCTCCTCAAGCGCGTACCCTGGGAGTGACAGCAGGGCCCATGCCACACTTGTATGTCCATGAGGCCCCACTGCCCTGGAGGGAAACCAGCCCAGCCCGGCCTTCTGTCCCACCCACCGTCCCCTTGGCAGGGTGTTCAGCCATCAGTGTCCTGGACTACTCCTCACTGTGGAGGGTGAACGCCCCAGAAGAGACTTGGTTCCCAAATCCTGCTCTTTCCTGGTCCACGTCTTTTACCCCTGGATTTACTTCGCCCTGGAGGCTCTGGCTCCAGTGTTTCCCGTTCATGCTCGGTTACTGGACTCCAAAACCCTGGAGTCGCCTGGGCAGTGGCCCCCAAGTCCAGCACCTCATACTGCTCTGCTGTCCAGCTCCAGGAATTTTGCAATGTCTTTTAAATTCCCTTTCATCCTCACTAACTCATAATAAATACCCAGTGCTCGATTTGTTTTGTGAGTCCCAGAGTTGTTTGAAGCTTTGTGCTTACTGATTTCTTTATTTCATTATGATTAGGAGGCACAATCTGCATATACTGATTATTTGGCACTGATTGAAGCTTCCTTTGTTCTGGAAGGCTGAAATAAGTATTTCCTTTTACTTAATTTTATTCAGTTTATAATTGAATAATAGACTCACCTACCAAGTTGTTCCAAATGTACTTAGAAGTTTTCCAATACCCAATTTAGGGATTCGTTAGTTAAAGTTTAAAATTTAGTGACACCAGTCACATTCCAAGCTGGAGCTGCACAAGGCTTCCACATGGGACAGTGTGCCATGACATCGCTGCCGGCAGACATGGAACTCCACTGCTCAGGTTGGTCTCTATTTGGAGAAGTTCGTCTCATAGGCGCCATGGTATCCCCTGCTCTGACCGCTGTCTGAGACCGCATGTGAGGCTGTGCTCATCCTCCCCCTTGTATCCAACCCCTTTGGACTCTGTCACACGAAGAATGACACTTCGCCCTCCGTGTCAGTGCCTTTTCTGTTGCCGTCTTCACCTTCCTGAGGTCACCAGAACTCTGACAACCACTTCGTTCTCCCTGCATCACCCCGCCCTTTGCTGCTTCTCTGCTGCTCTGGATGTAGCATTCAGAGCGTGTTTGTGACTCTTCTGTGTTCTTGTTTTAGTTTTCCGAGCAGAAGAACACAATGATTTTTTGGAAGACAATCTTAAGGGAATCTGTGTGTCAGGTTCCTAAAGCCACTGACAACATCTGATGTTCCACAGTTCAACCTCAAAGCACACAACTGGCAAGGAGGGGACACTGAGGAAAAGTGGTGTGACTGACTGAGCAGGGCTATCAGACAGTGTCCTCTGGGGTCACACCAGCACACTCCATCAGTGACCTTGTACACGTACTGAATGGTGGACAGGGGAGTCATCAAGGAGAGAGGAGCTCCTGACTTGGACAGGAGCCTTCTCACTGGAAAAGAATAAAGAAACCCCAACTCTCAGGACTCAGACTAGGTCAGGAATAGACTCTGGGATACATCCAACAGGCATTCACATTACAGCCATGCACAGATGTCACTGAGAGGGAACAGCTTGATGAGTCATTAATAAGATTTATATGGCTGACCTGACAAGCAACTCCGTTAAAGCACTAGAATTTGGCAAGAATTTATTACAAGGGCAAGTCAACAAAACCAACCTTTCACCCAGGACCTTGCCCGAGCCGGGGAATGTCTGCGCCCGTGCCGGAGCCCTTGCTAGGGGGCGGTGCATAAGCCCTTGCTAGGGGGCGGTGCTTAGTGAGATGCACCCGAAGTGTGACATGCACACTAGATTTGGGTGACTAGATGTGAAAGGAGAGCACAGAATGGCTCAGGAGTGTTTTGGTATTGGTTATGTACTGACGTGACTTGGGGAAGTATTAGGAAAAAAAATACCATTAAAATTACTTTTACCTGTTTATTTTTAATATTAATTATACTTCTAGAATTCAGTTCTATAAATGATTGATCACATATCACTCTTTTAAACACTCATGTTCTCCATTGTTTGTTGATCTCATAGAGGAGAGCAGAAGTGGGGGTCATTAGAGACCATGAAGGACAGAGAAGGTGAAGCAGGGAGGCTGGGCACTAAGAACCAAATTTCAGCTGGACAGTGACCCCGGACTGAGCCCACACAGCAGGGTGACCAGAGCACACAGTTATATATGACAGACATTGAAATGGTTAGAAAGGAGGATGCCAAGGTTCGTAACACATAGAAACAAACATACTAGAGTGGGTGGAGATGCTGCTTACCCTGATCTGCATGTTAGGCTGTAAATGTGTTGAATTACTGAACTGTATCACACAATGTGGGCAAATATTATGTCAATTAAAATGTAGAATACTGAGCGGCATAAGCACCTGCCTTGCAAGCAGGCAGTCATGAGTTCGATTCCCGGTACTGATAAAAAAGAAAAAGACAAAAAAATATATAGAACATTGACTTAATAGAAGGAAATTAAACTAGGGCCATATTTTTAAATCAAAAGCATGCTTATCTTCTCATGAGCACAGTAACCAATAAAATAAGAGAGAATATTTCAGTCTCCTCCAAGCCAGGGTGCTGGGGAGAAACAGAAAGTGTGAAAGGGAGAGTGGAGGCACATGAATTGTCACTGTGAATGTGGGGTTCTCATTAAGGAAGTTGCACTGGCACAAGGGGGAGAAGAGGGAACACTGCAGATTGACTGGGACCATTGACCTCTGACAGAGTGGCCGATGGCTGTAGTGGGACAGGGTGCTGGGAACTGTGCACAGCCTCCGGGTCTGGTGTTGCCCCTGAAAATGCTGGGGTGCAGAGGATGCCGATGCCCTACCCTCTCAGAAGGCCACTCTGTCTGCTCTGCTGGGTGGGCTGTAGCCAGGCCGGGGTGCAGGTGAGGAGCGGGAACCTTCTGCACAGACCTGCAGAGAGGCAGGTGGATCTCACAGGCCTCGTCCAGGGAGTAGTTGAGGGGGTTTCAGAGGTATCTCACAAGGGACCCTGGCACACTGGACATGTAGGGGGTGGAGGAGAGGGTTGGGGTGACTCCTCAAATCTGGCCCAAGGACTGGAAGGACATGACAGTCATGTGGGAAATGTACAAGAGCACAGTGAGAAGCAGTCCATGGCGACGTGGCAGGAAAGGCACATGGATGTGAGGACACACTGCACCCATGTCATAGCATGTGCCTGTGCACACACTCACACCACTTGCCATCACAGGGTGGGGACAAGGACTTTGCACCTCCACTCTCAGACGTAGGCAGGTGACCCATTGATTGGATTGTCACCAGTTCAGCAAAGACTGAACAGTCACTCCTACGTCCTGGGATTGACAAAGATGGTGGCTATTTGCAGCCTCAAGGTGGGGAGCAAGGGGTTGGCCTGAGGGAGGAAGGAGCTGGAAGAGGGGGTGGGGGGCTCACAGGAGCACTGGGACATCAGAAGTTAGGGCCAGCAATGAGTGGTCGTTCTGCTTGTAAGAGAAAAGTCACATGGCTCCGTGAAGAACAGATAAGAAAGAAGATAAATCACAGACGAGCTGCTGCATTGTCTACAGTTTTTTTTTCAGATTTTAACTAGAGTGGATTGAAAGCAAGGGAAGGATGGATTGGAGAGATTCTTCTAGGTAAAATGTGTAAAAACTGGCATCCAGGGAAGACGGGCTTGGAGGGTGAAGCCAGACACACAGTGCTCCTCTAGCTTCCCCCTGAGGCTGTGGGACTGCGCATTGCTGTATTCCCTGAAGAGAGGAACAGGAAGGAGTGCATCTCAGCTCGGGTTCCCTGAGGTATGGCTGAGCCCATGAAGCGCCGTGTTGGGCCTGAGGGGCCAGAATTTTGGAGTCAAGGCCTGTAGAGCAGATTGGGGTAGCAACTGTGTAAGGGGCTTCAGCCCAAAGAGTGAGTTTCAGCCCAAAGAGTGAGTCCCTGTGAGGACACTCCTTCCAGAGTGTGAGGCCACAGCAGGAAGTGATCCCAGAACAGGAAGTCCTCCTAGATGCCAGCTCCTTGACCTTGGACTTCCAGCCTCCAGAACCGAGAGCGGGCTGTCTCCGCTCCTTACAGACCCCCGGTCTGGGTTGTGAAGCCCTATGACATGGACTAAGAAGAGGACAGCTGGCGTGGGAGGAAGGGTCTGCAGGAGGAGGCTGGGGCAGTGCAGTTTTTGGAAGATGTGGGCTTGGTGTCAAGAGAGCACTGGCCTGGTGCCCAAGAAGATAATTGGTGAGGCGGGGTGCTATGAAACACAGGAAACTCAGCAGGGGCTGACTTGCATCACCAACGCACACAAGTGTCTTCTGAGGAGCAGATACCCCGCCTGAAGTGGCGCTGCCTGTACTCACCTCTACCTGGTAAATCTGGGAACCTGCAAGTCATGCTTGTCCCTCAACCAAGCTCTGATCCGAAGGGCGGGAAGTTCAGCACTTTACTCCTGCATTCCTGGAAGGGTTACTGTCCTAAGGCTTCATTCCCAAAAAGACCTCCCACTCTGCTAACCAGGGGCTGTGCCCAGGATGAAGTCCAGCTTTCTACAACATAAGGTGGAACAAGTCTCGTCCTGGGCCAGCACTGTGAATGTTCTGGAAGTTGGGTTGGAATTTTGGCTTTATATGAACAGCTTGAGAGACTAAAGGACTGAAAACCAAATGATGGAGAAAGTCCAGGAAGCCCTACATCCCTTGTGGGCAGGGTTTGGACAGGAGGCCTGGGTTGGGGCAAGGGGTTTGGATGCTCCTGGGGGCCATCTTGGTCCAGCCCCACCGGCCAGCTGCTGCCCCACGATAGGAAGCTTCCAACACAGTTTAAGGAAATGCATTACACACTGCATCTTTTCCATTCACACAGAACCTGAAGGCCCCAGCATCTTTTCTGGGCCTGGTGTAGAGCCAGGTGCTCCATGCCCTGTGGCTTCAGTCCCCCTTGGGAGGTCGCAGGCCTTTGGTCTGCTCTGCTTCATTGCGGGAGCAATCAGACCTGGGCACTCACTGTCGAGGTCGGACAGGCTGGGGAGCAGGAAACTGCAGAAGCCCTGAGAAGCTCTTGAAGAGGTCAAGACTCAGTTTGCAATGCCTGTCTCTCCCTGCCATTGGAGCTCTGGCTGCATTTTCTGAGATGACTGTAGGCTTGCAGGATGAGGGCAGAAAGTCCACCCCTGGGTCCCAAGGCGGTGGCACAGAGTGACTCAGAAACATGAGGGACCCACTGGCCTTGTGTTGCTGGGGGAGTCACACACCTCCAGGAGGCTTCCAGCCCATCCCATAGTCCCTCTGGAGGGCGCCTCGTGGGTTCCATGCCTCCAGGGATCGCTGCATCTGGCAAAGGAATGAGTGGGACAGATGAACCCCTCCATGCTTCTGTGCTCCCCACTTTCACCCTGGGCTGGGCTAACCTGCACCACCCTCCTGTGGGTGGGCTATGGAACAGAGAAGCAGCAGCTCCCAGGGGCTTAGCATCATGCTGGGCTGCAAGTCCCCGTCCTCAGGCACCTGCATGCTCTTGGCTCCCAGTTCCACCCTCTGGCTCTGCTGCTGGGGAGCCCTGATGGGGCAGAGTACCTGTGGGATGCTGTTTCCCAGTGGCGACAGCCTTTGAGCAAAGGGTGCTGCGTGTTAACCTTGGGACAAAGTTCCCAACCAGCAGTGGGAGATGCCTCCCAACTTACAGTCCTGGCCTGTGACAGTCAAGGAGAGAAGGGAGCTGAAGGCCATCCCACAAAACCAAACACATTGTGAACACAAATATCCTTGGGGTGGGGTGGAGCTAAGCAGTGCAGTCTAGCTACTGCACATAGAAGAGGCCCTGGGCTCAAACACACACTGCAAACTAAATGCCCTTTGGGATGTGATCCCTCCTGGACAATCCTCCTTCAGCATCATGATGAGCTCCCTCAGTCCCTCTGTCCCTCTGTCCCTCTGTTCCTCTGTCCCATGCAGCCAGTTCCGCTGTGGCCCAGGAGAGCAGATGCAGGGTGCCATGGTGGCGATTCCGGCCAGCATGTGAGTCAGGGCCAGATGGCATCCCTGCTCCATGTTTACTCTTGTACCTGGACAGATTAGTCAGCCAGAGGCCCAGCACAGCCTGAATGCCATCTGGCCAAGTGTGGATACAGGCTGAAGGTGACAAACCAGCCCTCCACACCTTGATAGCCAGAGGACACCGTGGTCACCGGGAGGAATGGCCCTGCCTGACAGCCTAATGAATACAACCTCCTATGTACTCCCGCTGGGCAGGCTGTAGTTCCTGCCTGGGCAGATGTGGTTCTAGGTTGCTCAGGCTGTAGTTTGGGGTCCAGGGTCCGCCTTAGGGGCCTTCCTGATCAGGACCCTGGTCCACTCCTGTCACTCCTCCCTGCAGACCTGGGACCAGGAGCCCTCCCACAGCTGCTGAGTCCTGTCTCTCTCTGCCCAGCTTCCTCCCAAAGAGTCTGGACTTTGGACTCACAGCTGCCTGATTTTCTGCTCTGATCTTGAGGTCTTGGGCAACCTTTCCAGGCTCCCTAAGTCTCCAGCCTTTGTCTGTTAACTGACAGTTGTCACAGGTTAATTTATCTGTGTATCAAGCAAAGCACCAGGTTCAGGGGAAAAGGTGAAGGAGAGCTCCCCAACCAGCCCTGCATTGTCTGCTTTTATTCCCTCGGTGTGAGACTCCTGTGGAATGGAAAGTGGCTGTCCTTTATCCTGGGAAAGAAAAAAAAACTCCTACGAAAGTAACTGCGCTGCCTCCTCGGTGTGTCTGAGACACACAAATAATGACATGGAGAGATTAAATTGAGACTGCTGGCTGAAGGGAGAGGCTCAGCAAGTTACAGTGATGGGACACCAGGCCATCACTTGAGGCCAACTCTAAGACTAAACTTGGATCCAGGCAGGCAGTAGGCCCTGGATCGCAGCACTTGGGAGGCTGAAGCAGGAGCTTTGCTTGAGTCCAGGAGCTTGAGGCCAGCCTGAGTGATAGCCACCTCTCAGGGAATAAATCAACAAGATGGAAATAGTGCTCAGCTCTGCAGAGATGCTGGCCTCATGAGAGGCTGCAAGACCAGCTTTGCAGAGGGTCCTTCTGAGCCCCGCACTCCAGGTCCACCCCGGGGCCCTCGGGCTCCTCTGACCTGGCTGCTATTCTCCACCCAGCACCCCAGAAAGAGGGTGGCCAGGCCATGCATTTAACAACCAGCCTGCACCCAGCATGCCACCCTCACTTGTGCTGGGACAATATGTCAAGGGACGAGTGCCAGATTGTGAGGAAACCTCGCTTAATTCCAGTTAGGCTCACGGGTTCATGAGAGGACTTGTGCTTGTTCTGAGAAAAGATGCAGTGTCCCCATGGTGACCCCCATGCTCCCCGAAGTGCTTCTCACCTAGAGTCTTCTCTGGCCCATTTTGGGAAATTGTGAGGACATCTGGCCTCGCTGCAGAGATCAATGGGACTGGGAAGTAGGGCCTTTTCTGCCCATGGTGTTCCAATGAACGTTTTCAAGCTTAAGAAACTGACTGTCCAAAAATCAAACCCATTGATTTTTCCAAAGGGCGAGTACAAGCAGATGGCCCCATGGCCAGGTCTTCAGATGGTTTTCCTGCCCAGAATCTGCATCCTCCAACCCGAGCAGCTGCTGCCCTGGAGGCTGAGGAAAAAAGAGTGGGCACAGGCCTGGGCCGCTGCCAAGAACCCTACTGAGGGAGGCGTTTTCCTGGGGCCCAAGGTCCCCAGACGCCAGCCCAAAGCCTCACCCTGGAGCTCTCAGGGACCTCTGGCTGCCACACTGTGGGTTGGGTACATTTCCCCACCACAGGGAACTGCTATGAGCAGGACACCACTGTCCACACAAGACAAGTGTGACCTTCAATGTAAAGCACCAGTAGGCAGCTCAGAGCCAGAGAGCACGTGTACAGCCTCGTGTGCCAGGGAAGCCACAGCTGGTGACAGAGGAGAGGGCTGCTGGGCCAGCACTCCAGACACAAGTCCTGACAGAGGCATGGGGCCCCCTCTCCAGGGCAACCCCAGGCCTCTGGATTCTTCTCCAGAGCATGCCCCCCCTGGGCCCAGCCCTGGTCCAGCTCATCCTGCAAAGCTAAAGGAAGACATCGGGATCTGGTCTCCATTCTGCAGGGTTTCGTCTGTTTCGGTGCCAAGTGTCAAGGTCGGGTCCCCTGCTCCACGTGCTACCCGTGCTCCACCACCAAACTGCACCAGTGCCACAGCTGGTCCTTGATCTTTGCCCTGGCAGGGTGCTGGCCAAAATAGCTCCAGAAAGGTCCACAGTCAGTGGCACAGAACCGGGACCTGACAGTCCATGAGGGACCTGTGGGAATCAGGATGTGGAACTCGAGGCCTGGTCATGGGAAGGACAGGACTGGTGAAGCGGGTGGGAACAGCTGGTGTGGTTCCTTGAGCCTGTGGTCAAGCCTACCCTCCTCTCTCTCTGTGCTGTGCGATCCTTCACAGACCTGATAACCTCTCTGATCATTCATTCATCACCTACAAATATGCAAGAAATATCTGATAGTTTATGAGCTGGCTATAACTTCAGGGTGCAGATCAAGCAAAAAAAATAAACCCCAGGATGCATTGAAATAAATTCAATGAAATATTATTTTATATATATAATAAATTGCCATGATTATGATGCAACAGTTGAAGGTGGTACTCAGCTCTCTGCTAGCTAATTTCTGCCCAGCATTTCAGAAAGAAAAGTGTAGGCTCCAGTTACTCTGCAGTGGTATATAGTGGTGCATTAGAAAACCCACTGAGCTGTTGTTGTGCTGAAAATTTTCACAGTGAAATACTGGGATGTCCGTCAGCCCAGCAGAAGCCAGCAGTCTTGCACATGTCCAGCAGAGTTTGGTCTCCATTTTGGAAAAAAAGTGAGGGCAGCATTCTCAAAATGTAAAACAAAGCAAAATAACAAATTCTGACCCAGTAAGATCATGTTGCAAGCTAGAGATATTTATTCTAGCGTTATTTACAGTAGTATATCATTTGGTAAGGCAAGGGAAGAAGAGAGGAGAGGAGGGGAGAGGAAAAGGGAGAAGCGGGGAGGGGAGAAGGGAGAGAAGAGAAGAGGAGAAGGGAGAGGAGAGGATGGAAAAAGAGAGGGGAGGGCATGGAGGGAGAATGGGAAGGGAAAGCAAGGAAAGGAAAAGAGAAGGGAGGAGAGGAAGGGAAGGGAAAGGGGAGGGGAGGGGAGGGGAAGAGAGGAGAGGAGAGGGGAGGGGAGGAGAGGGGAGGGGAGGGGAGGAGAGGAGAGGAGAGGGGAGGGGAGGAGAGGGGAGGGGAGGGGAGGGGAGGGGAGGAGAGGAGAGGAGAGGGGAGGGGAGGAGAGGGGAGGGGAGGGGAGGGGAAGAGAGGGGAGGGGAGGGGAGGGGAGGAGAGGAGAGGGGAGGGGAGGAGAGGAGAACAGAGGAGAGGAGAGGAGAAGAGAGGAGAAGGGTGGGGAGGAGAGGAGAGGAGAGGGGAGGGGAGGGGAGGGGAGGAGAGGAGAGGGGAGGGGAGGGGAGGAGAGGGGAGGAGAGGAGAGGGGAGCGGAGGGGAGGGGAGGAGAGGAAAGGGGAGGGGAGGGGAGGGGAGGGGAGGGGAAGGGGAGGGGAGGGGAGGGAGGGAGGGGAGGAGGGGGGAGAGGGAGGGGAGGGGAGGGGAGGGAGGGGAGGGAGGGAAAGAGGAGGAGAGGAGAGGAGAGGAGGAGGAAGGGGAGGGGAGGGGGGGGAGGGGAGGAGAGAAAGGGGAGGGGAGGGGAGGGGAGGAGAGGGGAGGGGAGGAGAGGGGAGGAGAGGAGAGGGGAGGGGAGGGGAGGGGAGGAGAGGAGAGGGGAGGGGAGGGGAGGGGAGGAGAGGAAAGGGGAGGGGAGGAGAGGGGAGGGGAGGGGAGGGGAGGAGAGGAGAGGGGAGGGGAGGGGAGGGGAGGAGAGGAAAGGGGAGGGGAGGGGAGGAGAGGAGAGGGGAGGGGAGGGGAGGGGAGGAGAGGAAGGGGAGGGGAAGGGAGGGGAGGAGAGGTGAGGAGAGGGAAGGGAAGGGAAGGGAAGGGAAGGGAAGGGAAGGGAAGGGAAGGGAAGGGAAGGGAAGGGAAGGGAACGGAAGGGAAGGGAAGGAGAGGGCTGCAACTCACCCTGACATCTGCCCAGGGAAAGGGCTCCACACTCAAGCACCCCGTAGGCGGTAGACAGTAGACCTGCCTCACACCCACTGCTATGCTAAGTAAAATAGCACAGAGCAGCAAGGTTCTTACGCTGATTACAGCTGGGTTAAATAAAAAGACAAACAGAACAAGGAGGAACATCAAGGGTGGGAGGGCGGGCAGACCCTGCTTTCTTTATGTAAGTTTTCCCTTTGATGTTGTTAGGCACATTTGTTTCCTGAATGAAAAAGAAAGGTTTTTGTTATTTTTCCAGAGTGTTACCAGCAGCCTTAATGCCCAGGACCGGCTTGGCACGGCTGGCAAGGAGAACACAACCATGCCATGAAAGCGGACCTCGCAGGCTGCCAGACGCATTGTTCCATCGCTGCAGCAAAGGCTTTGAACACAGCAGCCGCCAGGTTAAGGGCGCCGGCTGGACAGCCCCTACCTGGCCCCGGTTCCAGCCCATTGTTGCCACCAGAACTTCTGCCAGGACCTCATGGCCGAGCTTTGAAGTTGAGGTCACACAGCTTCAAGGTGCAGACCTTGGATTGAGGAAAGGGGCACGATGCTCCCAAACTGAGATGACCCCAACACATGTCAGGAACAGAGGCCAGCAAGAAGGCAGACACGAGACAGGTGAGGACACTGAGCACAGGCAGGGCACTCAGGTCAGAAACCCAGCTCTCTCTTCCCCTTACGCCCCGTATAACAAGAGAACTGTAATCACCCTTTGTTGTGGGCCAGCTAGAGCCAGGTCAGAGCTCAGGTGACCACATCTCAAGCTTGGCTTCCCAAGTGGAGCAGGGCATGGCTGGGAGGATTGCATGCTGTCTCTGCTCACTCCTTGCTGCCTTGAGCTTCCTGGCAGAGGTCTTAGGTACCTTTGATTTGGGGAGAACTTCAGACCCAGGAAACCCGACCAGGGATTTATCAGCAATGTCTCATAGTTCTTCTGCATATGAGAAGCAATGGTGACAAACAACAACAAGATTCCTCCATCCCTCCGGGCATCCGAGTGTGTGTGTGTGGAGGTGATAACTAACACTGCAAACATGCAAATGGTATCTGATAGCGTGACTTGGCTATAACTGAAGAATGCAGGTCAAGCAAGAAACATTCTGAACTCCACTAAAGTCAATAAAATGTGGGTATTTCCTGCTTGTCACACTCTATCATATGAGCTTTCTCTAAACTAGCTACAGGAATACCTCAATCCACCAACGCTTCTGTTTGCAAACAATTTAGTTCACAAAACTATTCAGCAAACATTGCTTCCATTTGCAAACTCCACGTCAGTGACAAATGCAACCGCATCCATCTCCACTCAAATGCAGCTATAGGTAGAGCTAAGGCATGGATATTATTAGATAAGCAGATATCTACGAGCCCTGACTATGACCAGGGTCTACAGGCAGAAGAACCAGCGTGGTCGAGAAAGGCCAGGATGGGCACAGAACTGCACAGAGCCAGTCAGTGGAGATCACAGTGGCCATTCTAGAAGTTGGTGGTTTGAGTCCTTAGCAGGACAGCTTGGCCTCACCATGTACCTGTGAGGACACTGAGCTACATGCTTGACTGCCTCTGGGCTCCTGGTTCCTCTGCCCAAAAAGGGTTTCCAGGAAAAAGCAATCAGCTTTTTCATACAGTCTGGGGGCCAGGGCACCCATGAATTCACTGGGGATGACCCAGGGCTCTCCAGCCCAGTTGGGGAAAAGCTTATGGTGAGCTCCTGGGGGACAGAGCCCTGCACACAGCCGGGCCAAGGAAGCACTGGGACAAGAGCTCAGCCCTCGCCCACCCTGGAATGCTGAAGCCAGGTGGGAATGCTGGAAGACATTGTCTCTGCCACTGCTCCCCTTAAATTGGGGCCCTTAGTGACCCAGTGGCCTCATTAACTCAGGAGAGAACAAAGGCTGCAGGTGTGAGAATGAAGTGCTCTCGGGTCACTCTTCAGGCCAGACGCTTGAAAGCCACATAGAGCACCTTCATCTGGGGTCTTGAGCCCAGCCCACATGGCATCTATGATAGTGTTTCCCAGAAGCGTCACCGGGTCGAGCTCCCTCAGGAGCCCTGCTGGGTCAGCCACGTTCAGCTCCGGCGCCCACTCTGCCATCTCTGCTACTCTGCCAGATGACGCTTGGGTACAGTGGCATCAGACTGCACCTGGGACCAAGCAAGTCCCTAAGGCCCTGAACTCTGAGTTGGGGCCCCTCTGGATGATCTCAGAAGAGCAAGCGCCTGTTTTTAGATGTCACATGCACTTGAGGTGCCATCTTTTACCCCAGCCCTCAGGGCCTGAGCTCCCCTCCAGACCCCAGTGTCCTCACTATGCCAGAGGAGGCCGTGCACTCAACCTCTGCACCTCTGCACCCTCTGTGAAATCCGAGTCCTCCCAGAAAATCTCCAGAACCCCACACGCCAGGGACTAGAGCATGAGTGTGTCACACAGCAGGAGGCCGTCTACTTACTTTCTGGAGGCCACATCCACTGTGGTATGGCCAGGCAGCCCACCCCAGGGTCCCCATGTTGGGACTAGGGGGGGTATTAAAGTCAGGGTTGGCAGTTGCTGAAACTCTCTTCCCTGTGTGAAGTGCGTGCCTGTTTCTTCCTTCCTCCTCTGCTGGACTTAGAGTTTAAGCAGGCCTTAGTCAGGCTAAGATCAGAGACTCTCACTATCTATCTATCTATCTATCTATCTATCTATCTATCTATCTATCTTTTGGAGGTACTAGGAACTGAACCAGAGCCTTGGTACTGAGCTATAGCCCCAACTTGTCTGGACAGGGTCTCTCTAAGTGGCTAACTTTTGATCCTCCTGCCTCAGCCTTCCAGAGTGCTGGGGTAGTAGGTCACAGCACCACACTCTTTCCATTCTTGGGGCTGCACAACTCTGGGCAGATCTCGGACTTCTCTGGGCCTTGGTTTGCTTAGGTGTAGAAGGAGCTTGCCTATCCCCACCCCGTCCCAGAGAAAGGGGACCCACAGAGACATCAGGTGTGCTTCATACCACATGGCAGCTCTAAAGAATTCAGGGTACAGGCATCATCTCTTCCTCAGCTCAACTCGCCTGGACTCCGTTTCTCCAGCCTTTGTCCCCAGCCTCTGTGAGCAGCACCCACCTTGGACACCTGCAGCCTTTCAGCTCTGCCCCAATCCTTCCAGACCTCTCTGGATCCTCTGAGCCAGTGCTGGCTCCCTGGCCCCCCTTCCTTTCCAGTGTTGTGGGCCCCAGCTCTGGTAGCTGGGGTAGTGGAGGGATTCACTGCATCCTCCCTGGGCCGGGTGGAAGTCAGTAGGCCCCAGCTATCCCAAGGGAGACGCCCTGATGACGATCTCAGCATCACCAGCCTCTTGGGCCCAAACCTCGCCCTCTCACTCTCAGCCTGGCATAGTGCTGGGTGACCTCCAGGTCTGTCAACATGAGCACATTCTCTTCTGCACATCCTGCACTCTGTCCATTCCAGTCTCCAGGGTGCCAGAAACCCTCTGCCCTCATCCTGGTCTCCCCGGCCTACAAGTGCGGCTCCTCTGCTCCTGGCCTCTCTCAGTTCCCATGCCGTCCTTGAACTGCTGCACCTTGCCTGCCTGCCCAGACCCAGTCTAGTGCCCTACTGCAGCCCCCTGGTTAATCATTGTCAGGAAGATAAGGTCCTGCATTCCTGCCCACCCCTCCCATCCTCCCCCACACCTCCAGTCTCCTGAGCTCTCAGCTGGAGGCAGGACCCCTGAGGGAATCTACAACCAGCCAGGGGCTGCTTTGGGAGTGGTCTCTCCCTCCTCCTCCTCCTCCTCAAGGCCAAGACTTTGGAGCAAGAAGGCCATTGGGGCTCAGGAGGGCAAAAGCCAGGGTGAAACCAGTGTCCACCACCGCAAGTCCCACTTTGTCCAGTCACACCAGAGGCCCCCTGCTGCATCCTTGCCCCAAGTTGGATGGGGTCTCCTAGTCCTGGTCCCAGGGTCAGCGTTTGGTGGCTCAGATGTCTCTTTAGTCTTGCACGTATCCTTCTCCCTTCATTGAACATGCCATCATTTATAGGCTGCATCTTTGCCTTAATGTCATCTTTACCAGAAAACAAACACAGAGTCACCAATTGCAAACTCCCAGAGATGCGACACACACACACACACACACACACACACACACACACACACACACACACAGGACAACTCCTATGCAAGCAGCCAAGCCCTGGCTTCAGTCTGCTCGCTTGTCTGGGTCTGGCAGGCTAAGCTCCATTGGGATTGTCAACACATTCTGATGTCCCCAATGCCTGCTACACCTAGGTGAAAGGTCAGCGAGTGAAACGTGTGTGCAGAAATACTGGACAACCAGAAAAAGAGCTGGCATTTTTGAAGTGTACACAGCATGTCAGGTCTAAGACTAAGCATTTGGCAGACATATTTTATTTTCATTGTTCACAATTAAAGTTTATAAGACCCCGGAGAGCTTGAAGCAATCAGAGAGGCAAAGCGATTCATCCACTGCCCCCCAGCTAGACTGGCGCAGGGTTGGGGTTTTAAATTAGAGTTTGACTTACATGGGGGTTTGATTTTTTAACTCGAGCTGCCTTTCCACAGAAGGAGTCTCCTGGCTGCTGTGCACACACCACAGCCCAGCACCTAGGGGACTTCCCACCCTTTTGTTTGGCCAGAATCCTGTTTTTTAAAGCTCAAAAAACTACCAGAAATTTAAGAATAGCTTGGGCAGCAGAGAGGGTGGCAGATCAGCCCCTCCCATGACCTGGCTGCCACGGTTAAAAACTACCAGAAATTTAAGAATAGCTTGGGCAGCAGAGAGGGTGGCAGATCAGCCCCTCCCATGACCTGGCTGCCACGGTTTCCAGCTCACGATTTAGCAGTGCCTTAAGTTTAGGCTGGCTGTGTCAACTGGGCTGGACCAGGGGCGCCCTCACAGGTCAGTAAGCACATTTATGGGTGTTTCCAGAGATGATTGGCACGCAGGCCAGCAAACCCAGGGAAAAGACCCACCCCCATGTAGGTGGCAGCATCCAATAGCAGGCAGCTCCAAGGGAACGAAGGGGAAGGAGGAGGAAGTCACCCTGCTCTTGAAAAGTTTGAGCAGGTGCGTCTGCTGTACTGCCATCACCTGTGGACATCGGACTCCATCTCTGCAGCCTTTAAGGGGATCACAGACGGCGACTCTCCTCTCCTGAAGCTTCCAGGCCATCAGCCCTAGGGCTGCATCCTTGGTCACTCTTGTTCTGCAGCTTCCAGCTCTTGGGCTGAGCAGTTACTGGAGTGTGCAGCTCTCCAGGGTGTAGATGACCGCCGTGGGCCCTCCTGCTTGATCTGCGAGCCTTCCTAGTAAATCCCCAGGGTCGTTTATTGTCAATTCTGTTCCTCTAGAGAACTTTCCCCAACACAGCCATTAAATCTTCTTCATAACAACTGAGCAGGACTGGGCGCAGCTCGCTGGTAGAGTACTCTCTGCCCCAGCCGGTGGGAGGCCCTGGGCTCAGTCCTCAGCACTGCAAAGAAAGAAGGGAGCCTGGCTTCATTAATCTGCTGTTTCTTATGCTTCTTTCTGTTAAAGCAATTGCAGAATGCTTCCTGGAGTTAATATTATCACTGCAGGGAAACAGTGACTACCAAACTGCCAAGGGTACGTACGTGAAGCCTTGGTCTACACCCTACAAACTACGACAATAAGCTCAAAGTGGGTACAGACCCAAGGCAAATGTGCAAAATGTTCAGGAAAAAAAATCTCATGTTAAGATGCACATTTAAAAATATGACTCCATGAACACGACATAGAAGAGAAAAAAATTAATAAATTTGACTTAAAATTAAATAGGTCTGCTTTACGTAATTATTTTAAAAATGAAGAGAAAATCTTTGATCCCTGGTACCAGAATAAAAAATGAAGAGAAAATCCACCAACAAGGAGAGATCAATATTTGCAAAATACATAATATTTAAAGAATTTATCAAGAACATGTAAAAAAGCACTGTTGTAGTCAGTGGTTGTACACAGAGAACACTAGGATTAGAACATGGAGTTTATAATATTTTTATAATGGTCACCGGAAGTTAACACAAGAAAATGCAAGAAATCTATCCGCAACACCAAAGACATAGATTATTTAGTCAAGAGCCTAAACCCCATGGCAATGTCCCACGTGAGTCCAGATAAAAACCCAGAGCTCAGGACAATGCCTCCCACGAGTCCAACTGGAGGTCCAGAGCCCACAAGAAGGACTCACGCCAGTCTCTCTTATGGATCCGTGCCGGGAAGACCCAAGGGTCAGTGGTGGAAGCCAGAAACTCCATGCCAGCGGGATGAAGGAGCTGTGCTGGGGGGATGAGGGTTCTATGCTGGAGCCGAGAAGTCACACTCAACAAAGACCAGGGCTATCCTGAAAGGCACCACAGCTGTCCTCAGTGACACGGAGGCCCTGAGCTCTGACAACGACAAGCCCAGTCGGGTACGTGCCAGGAAGCAGCGTGATGAGTTCATCCTGGAGACCAAGCAATACATGTCTTCCCCTTCGGAGCCAGGAAGCAATGCTCGATGTGAGGACCAAAGCTTCTCCAGGAGAACCAACAGCTCAGACAGCAACTCGTAGGAGAACCCACAATGGCTCCTTAGTGCCTCAACCCTCCACATCTCCCTTCTTCTCCACCTATTTATCCTGGCAACCCTCCTCAAGTGGAGCATCTTTGCTCAATGCATGCTGATGTAATCTAGCTGGTGTTGTTAACCACCAGTTCTCAATCCATAACAAGCACTCAAATTGAATAATCAGAAGACAACTAAATAAAAATCCAAGCAGACAGTGGACCAAAAAAGTGTAGCAAAGAAGACAGGCCTTGAAAAGATGCTCAGAGGCATGCCAACCCACCCTTGCTCCAAGGACTAAACACTTGCTGCGTAAGAAAGGCTACACAGATACCTATGTAGGACCTGGAAATCTTTCTTTCAGTTGCTCAGAAAAAATAAAAACATAAGTCTCCACAAAAGCCTACACAGAGTGTTTATAACAGCTCTATTCTTAACCTCCCCAAACTGAAAACAACACAAATGTCCTTGACAGTATGAACTGATCCATGTCCTGTGGGACACTCTGACAAGGAATACCAGGCATCCTGGAAAAGGAATTGAGCCCTAATGCAGGCAATGACCTGACTATCTCCAAATGCATTCGCTGAGCAAGAGAGCTAGGTGGAGAAAGGCAGCAAAATTATAATTCCACATACATGACAAGCTGAGAAAGGCGAAGTAGAAGGTCAGCAAACAGCCCAAGGTCTGCAGGGGCTGGGGAGAGGGGGGCAAACCACACAGGGGTGAGGCGGGAAAGGAAGGGCTGCCCGGGGACACGGCTTATTGAGTGAAACTGCTCAACCCATGGGTCTGCCTGATGGCAGTGCGCATGTGTATGGCTGAAACTCATGCACCTGTGTGATAAAAGGACAAACCTTGGGGCTGGAGATTTAGCTCAGCGGCATAAGTGCCTGCCTTGCAAGCAGGCAGTCGTGTCGTGAGTTCGATCCCTGGTACCGGTAAAAAATGAAAAAGACAAAAAAAAAAAAAAAAAAAAAAAAAGGACAAACGTCAGGGAGTACATCGGACCTCTGGAAAGGTATATTCCTTCATGGAGCAACCAGGATGGGAGGGAGAAGCAAGGTGACAGCTCAGAGTGTACCATGTCTAACTCCCCCACAAATAAGCTGGCTAGTTGCTGGCCTGGCCCAGATGGGAATGGGCGTCTCCGTGAGGTGGCAGGTGTCAGCAGCAGAGGTGATGTGTTGCATTCACAGCCGCATCATTCAAAAGCATCAGTGTCATGAGAGGCCAGAGAGGCTATGGGGACAGATGGGTTCCAGATGAATAAAGGTGATGGAGACTATCGGGGTGACCACTGAATGGTCTCTTATTAAGTCCCAGTACTTACAGAATCAGAAACGCAGGTGGTAGATCAGAGAAAAATTTTGTCGCACTTTGTAAATTCACTGGGTAGACAGCTATGCTCTGACTATGGGAAAATACTGCTATTTTTAGGGAACACATCGTTACTGAAGTACTTGGGGTAAACAGACAGGGTATGTACGACTCAGTCTCAAATGCATCAGGAGACAATGGCATTTACTGAAGCTATGATTAAGCTGTTATTATAGGAATTATTGTTGTGTTGGAATTACTTCAAAATAAAAATCTTTGCAAACTGCGTGCTGTCAGCCATGTCCCTGTAAACATGTGTTGAGTACTGGGGCACTGTTTAATTACAGAAGGTGGGAGGAGAAAAATGAGAAATGTGCTTCTCCGAGCCCTGAGAAACCCTCTGCAGACCAGGTCCTTATGAAAATGTCAGCTCTAAATATTACTTGACAGATGCTTTCCAGGCTTCTTACTGGCCTGGCCAGGAACCGACTGCTCTCCACAGTCAGTGTCCTGTGTCCACCAGTCTTCCGACACAGCCATCTCAGCCCCCAGTCCTTCAGGTAAGCACTGGACACAGCCTGCTTCCATTCACGCCCACGGTTTCCTCCGTGTGGCCAGGTCAAGTCCTTTTTCTTTATTTTTGAGTGCTAAGGGTTGATTGAACCCAGGGCCTTCACACCGAGCTACAGCCAGTCCTTTTTAGTTTGAGATGGTGTCTCATTAAGTCTCCCAGGCTGGACTAGAAATTGGGATACTCTGGGCTTATAAGTATGTGCAGCCATCCCGGCTTTGGATGGGTCGAGTCCTCTAAGCATAGAGCTGCTGGTTGGTTGCCCAAGGAGAACCACCATTGCTTCCTCCTGTCCATTGTTGTGCTGCTCACTGAGCAGGGGTGGGAGGGTAGTGTGATCATTAACCCTGGCCCTCAGGGACTGTCCTGCTGTGCTGTTAGCACTGACTCAGTTTCGGGATGTGGCTAAACTTCCACTCTTATGGCAATCACCAGGTCTCAGAGGACCTACATGCTCGAAGCTTGTCACAGTTCCATGGGTTGAACAGATTGGGTGGCGCCCCCAGGGGTGATTCAGAGACATGGGCTCCTCCCCACTTGGGTGCTGTCATGGTCAGACTGTGCTCTGCACAGTTGCAACTGCCTGAGCAGGAAGATCCTTGTCAAGGTCTCAAGTACTGTGCGTGCACACCCCACCGTGTGACCCCAATAGTCCCCCATCTAGAGGCAGGGCCAGGTGACCCTATGCTCCTACCTCAAGCAGTGAACGTGACAGATGTGACCCAGCCTGACTCCCAGGGGCAGCGTGGCTTCTTACTCCCTGGAGCAGCCATCAGCAGAGGGTATCTGCCCTGCAAGCTTCTCAGAGGCCTGGAAGACCCAGTGAAACACGGTACTCTGCGGTGCCTGCTGAATTCCTGACCTGAAGAAGGATAAAAAATAATAAACCATCATTGTTTTAAGCTCCTGGAGTTTGGGTAGCTAGCTACAAGGCAGCAGATAACTAACACAATGGGTTCTGCTCATCTCTGCCACAATTCTGCAGCATCTTTGCCTGAGTTCCTCATTAGTGCCCCCAGAGCCCCTGCTGGGAAAAGTCTCTGCCCTCATTATCATGGTTGCCACCATTGCCATCACTGGATCTGTCAGGCTTTTATGTAGAAACCCGAAGAAGTACTAGAAAGGAGCAGCTGTGGAGAGTGTTTTCAAGTGGCGAGAATGGGATGGAAGGCATTTACCAGTGACACACTCTGGGACTGGCATCTGCAGGGAGCTGCTCCTACCCTGGGCCAGGGGCCAGAGAGGCAAAGGAAGGAGCTTTTACTAGGGTGTTTCAAGGGCCCAAGACTGGGAGACCAGCAAAGCTACACTGGGTGTGCAGCTGAGTTTGCTTGTGTCAGCTTGATTGACCTGAGAGCTGTTCAGGCACTGCTGATGTTTTGGGGTGTGCCTGAGTGTGCTACAGAAAGCTGCCCTCAAGGTCTGCATCTAGTCTCCTGCCCCTGCCTCTTGGGCACTATTCCCTTTCTCTGCTTCCCTGCCACTATGAGCTGAGCAGGTTTGTTCTACCACACCCATCTGCTGTGATGTTCCCATGTTGGAACCCGCAGGCTAGGGCTTAATCCTCAAAGCTTGGCCCAAATTAAACTCCTCCTCTTTTAAGTTGTGAGTGTCAAGTATTGTGCCCTAACGATGGAAAACTGCCTAATACAGAAGATTGGTTTTGGAGAAGTGGTCTCATTGCTGTAAGTATACCTTACTACATTGTTCAGAAAACTTTGGAACTTGTTTGTACAAGGTCTTTGGAAAGGTTGGCAACAGAAGCTAGAGAAGTTCTAGAATGTTGTAAGCAGAGGCTGGTGGATAATTCTGACCAGAGCTCAGGGGACCCAAACATTGATAAGAATGGAAACAGTAAAGGCCAGGCTTAGGAAGTTTTAGTTGGGAAAAAGGACTCCATTGGCAGTTGGATCACAGGCCTGACATGTTATACTGCAGCAGAAATATTTCCCTATATCTTTTCCATGTCCTGAAACTTTGCCAGAGATTAAGGTTAAGAGTCACAGATTAACTTATATGGCAGAGGAAATTTCAAAGAGGTCCAACAGGGCCAGCCATATAGCTCAGCAGCGCATGCCTACCTGGCAAGCACAAGGCCATGAGTTTGATTCCCATACAAAATAAAAAAATTTTAAAAACCTCAGCATTTAGACTGTGGCATGCGTGTAGCCAGCTGCTTTTAATCACATTCATAGTGAGAACAATGGGCACAAGGAAGAGCATAAAAGTTTGAAAAACTTTGAAAATCTTGGTCAAAAATAACATGTAAAGTTGGGACCAGAGGAAGCATGGTGACTGAAGAAATCAGAAACCATTAAAAAGAAAGCAAGCACTTTATACAGAGACGAGGAGATTCTTTGTGGGCATCACAGGGACCAGCAAAAGCCCACCTATCATAGGAATAAAGGTGAAACAGTATAAAACTTTCATCTTAGGGGGTGGAGATTTAGCTCAGTGGCATAAGAACCTGCCTTACAAGCAGGTGGTCGTGAGTTCGATCCCCGGGACCGATTAAAAAAAAAAAAAAAAAAAAAAAAAAAAAAAAAAAAAAAAAACCAACTTTCATCTTAGAAGAAAGTCCCTGTGCCCCCTGCTGCAGAACAGCCACCTAAGACATTGCTTCTCTGGGATTCCACCATGCTCAGCCATCCAGTTACTCAGAGACTGCTGAGCCATGATCTAAAGGGGTCTGGCTCATGCCTATGATAGCAGCAGACCCTGACAGCATCAGTGTGACGCAGGTTTTACACACATGAAAAATGCAAAAATTGAATCAGAGAGTCTCCAGCCCAGATTTCAAAGGAAGAAGCCCTGGAGAGGACAATTTGTGAAACCAAAGGTGCCAGAAAAATGAAATACCTGCTAAGGAAGGCTTCATGCTGTGTGTGGGGTAAGCCCGAGAAACAGTCCAGATGGGTTGCAAACAGCATGGCCATAGGAGGGGAAGTGTTCACACCCTCTGAAATTCACATGTTGCCACTGGGACCCCAGAGGTGGACATGGAGCCATGGGGCTTTGCATTTGCCCCGCTGGTTTTCAGTCTCACTTTGGTGGAATTCTTTTCTTTCTCCCTATTTATCCCTTTTGGAATGAGAATGCTTACCCTGTCCCATGGTACCTTGGAATTACGTAACTTGTTTTTTAGTTTTACAGAGGTTCACAGCTAAGAGTTTCTCTTGTGTCTCAGAAGAGACTTTGATTTCAACTTTTGAAAAATGCTGAAACTGATGAAACTTTGGAGAAGGGGGTAGTGCATTTCTGTTTATAGTCAATATAGGCAGAATTGCTAACTTATTACTGAGTTTACCTGGAAAGTAGGTATGAGTTAAGGAGAGATATTTAGGTTTCAAGTTGACAAGGGATAGGATGTGACAGTTAAGCTTGATTGTGTCAACATGATTGGCTTTGGACTGCCCTGACTGGTGGGGCACATCTCCAGGTATGTTTGGGCGGGTTCTGAGGCATGGCCCTGGGATCTTATCCAGTCCCTCACCTCTTCTTCTGTGGCTCTGCTTCCCTACTCAGCTTCCCGGCTCCCATGAATTAAGCAGCATTGTGCCACCCGACTCTTCCAGCTTGATGTTTCTGCCTTGGAATCAGGCAATCATGGATTAAATCCTCTGAAACTATGAGCCAAATTAAGTTCCTTTAAATTGTGGGTGTCAGGGTTGCTTCCCAGGAATGGGAAAAGTAATACATTGGGAAAATGAATTCTGCAACTATCCTCTTGCTCTCTGAATTTCCATCATGGTTCCTGTTGACTGAAACAAAAAAGAAAACAGGTCCAGAGAGGCTGCTGATGTAGTCCATGAGGATCGATCTCTGGCAGGGTGAAGAAGTAGGGAGGGGGGTAACAGACACATCTTACACATTCACCATCACCAGCGCCAGCAGCATGACCATTTTCCCTGTCATAACTGCCATCATGGACATCACCACCACCATCACTGCCATAATCACCAGCATTTTTGCATATCACTTAGTTCTACAACACAGTTTTTCATGCTTTGTCTCACATCACCCTCGCAGCAGGTAACTGGTGCTTAGTGCAGTTCCACAATGATCTTACAGCACCTGATCTATCCCAGGCTGTAGGCTAGAAGCATGGGGAAGAAAAGAAAACCCCAAAATGAATACATCAAGCATCATAAGAAAGACATGCAGGTCTGGGGGTTTGGTCAAAGAAGAGTGCTGCAGCCTGGCCTTGGGACAAGGTGTGTTTCGGTGATGACCATGGGGAGAGAGCCCTCCCCTGGGAGCTGCAGGAAGAGGAGATCTGAAGGTGAGGATGAAAGGTGTATCTGGGAGCCTGCCCGGGGGCCAGACATGCCAAGAGGAGTGTAAACCACACAGCCGAGCCGTGGCATGACCATGCTGCAACACACTGTCACCTATGCTCAGCAGAGGAGGGACAGGGAGGTGCTGGGAGTCCTTGGATACAGGAGCAAAGTATTCCACTGCCAGGAACCTAGTGATGTGGTGTTGGTTATGATGGTGATAAGGATGGTGATGAGAATGCATGGACCTCTGGGCTTCAGAAACATTGCGTCCCCAACAGCAGCAGCATGGACAGTATGTATAGACACAAGGACGGAGGACAGAGCCTGAGCAGAGGTGACAGGCTGGCCCTGTGGAACCTGAGGCAACAAACACCAGACTTCCTGCGTCAGGCTCGGCCAGCATGGGGCCATGCTCTGCCTAGTGTCCACAGCCTCCACCCTGGCCTGCCCGTGCCAGTACTGCTCTGGGCTACATGGGCACAGCAGGAATCGGGGCAGGTAAACAGCAGGAGGTGAGCGTGTCCCTGGCACAGGCAGTGGAGCCAGAGCTAAGGGCTGGCACACTGCTTTTCCTTGGCCTACAGTGTCCTCCCCGTCCTCTCCTCTGCCTAGAAAACTCACCTTCAAAACTAGTTCCAATCCCTCAACAGTTTGAGCCCACTAGGATCTCAAGGGATACAAAATGGCTTTGGCCAGGAAGAGCTGGTGAAAGGCACCCTGGAAGTTTCATTGATGCCTTTAGATAGAGTCATTACAGTGCCGTGCTGGTCAAAAATCTGTCAAGCAGCAGAAAGTTGCCCTGTTTGGAGTTCACTGTTCATCAAGACAGATTGTTAATCAGAGGAGCCCACCACCACCTCGCTCCTGGTCCCCACCTTGGCGGGGACACCCTGCAGGAGTTCAGGGTTGGAGGCAATGCCAGTCTTGGTCTCCAGGCCTCCCTCACTCTACGCTGCTGCAGGTGAGTGCAGCCAGGGACCTGAGAATCAGGCCAGCTCTGGGGTCACATTGGCAAAAATGGAAACTGAGATATTGCCATCTCAGGGCTGAGCCCCTGCCTAGGATCAGGACTCTAGACAGGCTCTACCTGCACTCAGTAAGGAGGCTGAGGGCAATGGAAGCCTGAAGCCAGGGTGCTGTCAAAGAATGGGGTTATTCCTGAGGTCAGGGACCGAGACAGTACAGGCACAGCAGGCAGCCACCTGCCCCGAGATTCACCCACAGCTGCCCAAACCCCCCTGGGCCACAGTGAACAGAAATGGACCAAACACAGGCAGACGTGTCAACCACTCATTTGCTCAGCAAGGGCTCCCTGAGTGCCTGCCCATCCAGGCACTGCTCACAGTAGCCACTGCCACTGGGGCATCCTGAGTGCCTGGAAGCTTCCATCCTGGACACAGTTGGCAGACAGGAAACAGAATATCAGACTGAGGAGGCTGAGCTTAGGGACCCCACCACCCTTCTGCACTCCAAGAATGCTCTCTGAACAGCAGTCCTATGCAGACTCTAGCTGAGTGACTCCTTTCCAGGCCCTCACCCAGAGCCGACCCTGAGCAGGGTGATCACCAGCCCTATCCACACAGAACAGCTTTCTTGGAACCAGGAGTTACTGCAGAGCACAAGAACATGTAGGTGGGAAGGAGTACAAGATAGGAACATGGAGCACAGAGCCAGGCAAGGCAGGACCCATGTGCTGACCCCAGGGACACGTTCCAAGTGCCTAAAGCTACAAGTAGCAATCAACTCTCCACATGAAGCATCTACTTGGTGGGTGCACACCTGTAACTTAAAATAAAACAGAACAAGTACAAGGATCTACTATAACGAGGTTTAAATTATTTCGTACTTGTTTATTTCTAGAGTTTTGCATTTACTATGCTCAGAGCACAGCTGACTGACTGTCACGTGCTGCTTTGGCCTTCTCCCTCTTCAGAAGGGACAGGGAGATGGAAGCCCAGAACTATGTCGGTAGCTATGTCCAGCCCAGACCCCTCCCAGCATACAGTGAGCTAAAGTCCAAGAAAGCTGCTGCCACCACAGAGGCCCATCATCGACAACTGCTGGGTGGGGTCTTGGAACATACTAGCACATCTACCTCGCCAGAAGGGGTCCACAGTGGTCAGTGAGGACTCAGATTGGGGAGGGTGAGGCTGAAGCAGGTTTTCAGATTGGGACCCAGGGGCTCATAGCAGGTCCCCACTAAGGAATCACATACACACACACACACAGACACACACACACACACACACACACACTTTAGCAGCGCACCCTCAGCTTGCTCCGCAATCTCTACACTTACTTCTCACTGTTTAGACTCTAAAACGTGGTTTCTCTAATTATGGAGAAGCAAGTTTAGAATTTCGTCCAGTAGAATCAGGGACCCTGATGGTCCCAGATGGCTGGGAAGGAAGGGAGAGACCTGAGTACCTTCTGACGCCATCCTGGGGAAGAGGAGCAGGCAAGTCAGGGGCTAAATGGCCGGGTGAGGGTGGGAAAGGAGGCCACCTGCAGAGGTGAAAGACTGTATGGGCATGAGCCCCACTAAGCATGGTGCCCCAGGAAGGATGGATAAGGACAGGGAGGGAAGGATTTAGTTTTAGGAAATTCTAAGCAGGGAGTCCATCCGTGAGGTGCTGAAGAGAGGAACCCAGAAAACACAGAGGAGGAAAGCTGGACGTGCAGGACGAGGCCTCTCCCTAGCCCCGGTGTTTGAGGAGATGAATTCTCTAGATTTGACAGGCAAGAGAAGGAAGAGACAGTGGGTGCCAGATCCCTTGGGTGGATGGAGCGGGCCAACTGGCTGGGTAAAGATGAGTCTGCAAAATCAGGAAAATCAGAGTAGCAGCAGCACAGAAGCAGAAAGAAAAGAGAGGCCTGAGAAGGAAAGGCTGGCAGATACTGTCCATGTTGCTGAGGTCACACAGCACATCCCTAGGGAGTGGCTGCTGGGTGTGGGGTTCAGAGCCAGCTTTTGTGATGTCCACTAGCAAATAAAAGAGCAGGGAGCCAGCAAGAGCAGCATCCTGCAAAAGGACTTCACCCAGGTCAGCTGCCACCACCATGTGGGACATGGAGGATGTCCAGAGAGGGGCAGCCAAATGGACAGGAGGACAGCCACTCTAAACCCTGGCTATCTTCAGTGCCCAACTGTGGAGAGACCTGAACAAAGTCTTCATGAATACGAGCCCCAAGTTTCTCCCTTTTGCTTTTTCCAAGTATGTCAGAAAGAACAGTGAACCACATCACTCCATAAGGCTGTCTCCACCTCACTAGTACTGAGTTACCTCTGCTATACCCACTTTGTCCCCCAACAGGTTTATTTGGAAGTTAATTCTAGATATTAAAGCACTTCTTTAAGAAATTCCTCTAAAAAATACAGGCTTTAAAAAATATAGTCCCATAACATTACTACATCTAAAAGGTGAATAATAGTTTCTGAATCACCCATACTCAAATTTCCCTGATTTTCTCCTACTTTTGCTCAATTGCAATCAAGATGCACATGCAGCCCACATAACGTATTTACCCAGATGCACTTCATTCTCTTTGTACCTGTGAGCGGTCCTCTAATTCCTCCTATCAATTTGCTAAGATGAGTTTCTGGGTGCTGCATAGTCTTCACCCTGAGGATTTTCTTGGTGGCATCCACATGGTGCCATTTAACAAGTTCTTCTGTCCTCTGTTTTTCAGTCATGTGGGATGTAGACCCTGAGGCTGATGCAATTCATATTTTATTTCTTGCCAACAAATGCAGTGTGCTACTTGAGACATCACACAAGTAGGTGTAGAGATCTTCTTGTTTCCCTCTTTGTGACTTTCAGGCTGACAGGATCAGGAACATCTACCCAACCAATCTGTTTTAAATCCTCCAACACTTTTTGTGTTGGCAGGGATAATCAAATAGTTACTTTCTTACAGAAAATCTCACCTCTTTTGATGAGTAGGAAATTCAAGGCTAGATGTACAGTACGAGAAGACATAAAACATCAGCATTTCTTGAATATGGGCATGACATGATTTTTCCCCCATAATAAGCTGTAGCTGATTTTCCTAACCTGAAAGTGATATTCAGATTGTGGTCTGTGGCTAAAGCTGAAATATGAGGTTGGAGGTGATGATGGAGGAGGGGCTTGTGGCCTGCACAAGCAGGCACCCTGAGGACAGCAGCAGACGCTCAAGACTCTCCCTGCTTGCACATTGCTGCCACTGGCAGGGACAATGGAAAAGTAGTGATAAACATGACATTATGAAAGAAGAATTAAAAGAATTTGGTAAATAATTAAAGGAAGGCAGAGATAGCACCAAAGCCTTGGTCAGCTGACTCTTGAATAGCTGGGGCTTAGGGAACATGAATCTAGCCCTGCTGGTCTATGCCGGTGGACACCACTTTACACACAGCAGGGCGTATGGGAAGTCCTAGAAGTTTCCCTCAACCATCAGAATGCACCCACCCCTCATTTCTGTGCCCCTCTTAGGACCCTGCTCGTAAGTAACAAGAGCACCCATTACCTGGAAAAATTTCATGACACAGAGGCTTCCCCTGAACAGACTTCTAAAGGAAGGCATTGTCAGCCTATTTATTATAAAAATACCTAACTGCATGTGATTCAGTTCTGTAATTTGGCTCAGAGCTCAGACCAGGACCTATAAGGATGGATGGCGGAAGGCTCTGAGGACCCACCTGTGCCCAGCGGAGAAAGAAGGAAGCTGAGAAACCAAGGAAATAGTGAGGCTTGGAATAAAGGACCTAGGCTTAGACCAGCCCTCAACTGCTTGCTGGAAGAGCAGCAGGACAAAGGCTCCAAATCTGAGCACGTCTGTTTAGCCTGCTAACAGTGAGTCCCTCCCCCAGCCTGGCCATTAAACCTCTTTATCAGCAACTCTCCAGATCCAAAGCAAGGCGGCTTGCCAGCCTATTCTCCCACACCTGAGTGAGAGCACAGCTGGTGACCATTCCCCATGGCTTCCCTGAGAGTCCCTGCCACCAATACTGGCATTTGGCATGGGCCAGCCTTTCCCAGAATGCAGGGCCTTTTCCCCGGCCAGGCTGCCGTGGAGAGGCCACAGAGGATCTGTGGTGTGGCCTGGAAGGGGTCAGCACTGCCCATGAATAGGGAAGGCTTCAGGCCGATAAGAGGAACTTAGTCATCACTGCACTGCCTAAGTGGAAATCAACAAAGGTCTCCAGCCCAGAGCTACATGGCAGAAGAAGATAGCAAAGACTTCTTTGAAGAAGGCCAGCTCGGTGCCCTAGGGTGCCCTTTGCCATGCAGAGGCCTGCAGGAACCCAGGAGGGCAAGGTGTGCCCAGCAATGGCAGCAGGGTGCCACAGGGTCCCAGCTCCAGCTCCACCTGCCCTTGAGTCTCATTGAGACGCATTCTTAAGATAACCCTAAAATCCATAGCAACCATTCTGCTGTTGGGAGTCACAGAGATTCCGGACCCAAGGGCAGGGCAGGAGAAACAGGTCTGTGTTTCTCTCCCCAGGCAGAGAGGAATGTGAGCCCCTCCACCACATTCAATAGCCAGCTTCCAGCTGCCCAACTGCTTGGCATCCACTCAGCCCCACATTTCAGCAGCTGGAAATGAGCTGAGCCACAAGGCCAGCACCATTCCTTCTAGAACAGCTTGCAGAGCCAGTGGTTTCATAAGGGTCCGCGGGATTGTGATACTGGGTACCAAGAGACGCAGGGCGAGAGACAGAGACCAAGAGTTGCATCGCATGTGTGAGCCACTGACCCACATCCAGGGTAGGGTGAAAGTATGTGCCTGGAGAGTCCCACATCAGGAAATGGGCTCACAAAGGAACAGTGTCATAGACCCCATGCCAAGGGACCCCAAATGCATGTGGTCTCCAGGTGAAGAGCAGCACCCAGCCCACTCTTGGGGATTGTATCTTGCACAGTCACGAACCAAGCCAGTAGGGTGGAGAGCAGCTCCCCATGCCATTGCAGAGGGACTGTCCCAGAGGAACCACTAGAGGACACAGAGGCCCCGTCCATCAGGAAGACCATCATCCAGGACCCAGGACCATCACCATCAAGCCATTTCTCTTTCTCTAAAGCCAGAACCTCTTTACCAGTCCCCTTTACCCCTACTGGTTCTGCTCCCATCCTGTGGAGGGGGGACAAGCCCCCGCAGGCCCCTTGTGGCCTGGTGTGCATCATGGAAGCCATCCTACCTTAGACACAGAGCTGGGCGTCTGCTGTTCTCAGACCTGTGGCCTCTGCTCTGGGGACACAGCACACTGGAGTTCATCTTCCCTAACCGGGGAGCCCAGACTTCATCCTGGCTCCTTCCACTTTAGAGCATGGTGGGAAGGGGGTCCACAGGACAGTAGGGCTGGCATGCTCTAAAGGACAGCATAAAAAGAATAATGAAGAAAGCTGTGACCATCTCAGAGAAGAAGTGACCAGGATTTGGAGCAGTCCTGTAATGCCTTTCCTGCTTGCTGGGTTTGGGAATATGTGGGACAGGCTTTCCTTGGGACCCGGTGGTGTTTTTAGGAGAGGGTAAGGATACTGGGGATTAAACCCAGGACCATCACAGTCAGATGCCTTCCCTCCCCTCACCCTTTTTTTTTAGGCAGGATCTTGTAAGTCACTAAGGATTTGTTTTCCATCAGAATTGGAGTTTGATCTCATAGCTTTCATAGTGATATGCATGCCCCGCCCATTTTTTATTTTTTCATTTGGGAAAAGGGTCTCATTAAGTTGCCAAGTTCCCTAGGCTTGGCTCAAACTTGCAATCCTCCTGCAGCCTTACAGGGTGCTAGGATTACAGGAGTGTGCCCCAGTGTGCCTGACTGGGCTCAATGTCTATGTTTAAGGTCCATCTTCTTGGTCCTGCTGTGCCTATGTCTACGCAGAATAAAAGCTGAGACCCTCCCCCATGCTTAACCATGAAGGCTCCCCCATCTTTGCACCTAAGGCAGAGGGTCACAAACATTCCTGCTAGCAGCATTTCCAGAATACTGCACACTGAAAGCACTATCTCCCCAAATAACTTCTGGCTCTTTCTTCTGTGTGGGTTTGGAAAACCCATGTCATTGTACAAATTCTCCCCCTGCAGACACACTGCTCACACGACCTGGAGCAGTCAGAGTCACAGTTCAGAGAACTGAGGATTTCCCTCAGCCAGCAGTAGAACAGGAGGCCCTGGAAGATTCACTCTCTCTCCCTCCCAGCACATGGCAGGACTAGCTGCTGTTTTGTTTGGTTGTGATTCCATCCACAGAAGCTCCCAGGCTGGACCTTGGCTGCTGGCGTTTAATGAATGTTAATGCTGGAGCCCACCCCTCCCCCAAGGACGAGGAGCCAGGGAGATGGGCTGGCACACCCAGACAAAGCCTGTGGGGCACCCGCTGGGGACCCCGGGAAGCCCACTGGGGATGGTGCCCTGCTGTCTGCCCTTCCCTAGCTCCAGGAGGAGCCCATTGGGGAGCAAGGATTTCTGCTCATAATAAAACAGTGCTCTGAAATCTCAGAATCAGCTAGGAGCCTTCGATTCTTAGGAAGGGGAGTTTTCTTTTATTTTGAGATCAATACCACAAAGATGTGTCCCACCTCAATTTCACAACAACACAAAAGACACATGGTAAATGCCTTCAAACACCCAGCCTCAGGTCTGGAAATCAACCTGATAGTTATAACAATATGCAAAGCCCTTTCTTCAGTCAAAGCATTTTCCCTGCCAGATATTGTGTTTCTTTTTTCCTTTCCAGTAAATTTCTATTTTTTCCTCAACCTTCACGGCTTAAGCATTTTATCCAGTTTAAACGATGGGATTTAAATTGCTATTTTAGTGGAAGAGGCTTGATTAAAACCTGTGTCCTCATCAAATTATTGGACAGTGGTTCCTGGGCTCTGTTTACATTAGTGTCAACCCTAATTTAAATTCTGCATAACTATATTTGCTTCACTAAATGCATTCGCCAGGAACACACCACAAATTACTTTGCATTATGAGCAGAGTCTCTTTGTCAATTGCAAAGTGTTTTGAAATTAGCACCATAAGTAACTAGCTGTAAGTGTCACTCGATCTCTTTAATGCCTCATTAATCAAACCGTGGCAGCTGGTGTGGCGTCCAAGCCCCTTGGTATAAGATCAGTATCGCTCACCCCTGCATCTGACCACAGTCCTTTAAACTGAGTCATTATTCGTGCCCTTGCCCTCCCCTGCAATGGGGCTCCTCCCACAGAGGCCTGCTCGGCAACCAGTTGCATGCATATTCTTTGCAGAAAGTGTGAATATATGCTCACAAAAGCAGGGCAAAGGCTCTTCTGGAAGAAGGACTCCACCTGTTTCTGAGTTATCCCCAGTATCATCTGGATTTTCAAACTCATCTTAATATTCCATGCTGAAAAAAATTGCCTGAAATAGTTTTTACCTATGTCAAAAAGTAGACAGAAAAGGAATATATTTGCCCACTTTGGCTTCAGGTCACAAGAAGACAGAATACATTTTAGCCTAAACACTTCATCTAGGGGGGTAAAAAGGGCTTGCTCTCTTTTACAGACTACGATTTCTCCTTTATGAAACATAAATTTTTTTTTTTTGCCTTTTTCCTTTTTATTGGTACCAGGGATCGAACTCACGACTGCCTGCTTGCAAGGCAGGCGCTTATGCCGCTGAGCTAAATCCCCAGGCCCTGAAACATAAAATTTTTAAAATATATTCTTGCAAAAGCAAATGGAATCAGTTAGCTCTTGATAGGTTTTCTACAATCTCAGAGAAAACAGGGTCTCATTCGTCCAGCCACACAGGAATGAAACCATGGCACAAGATACGTTTCATAGGGTTTTTGTCATCGTTGTTTTCATGGTGTCATCAAACATTTGCAAATGTCTAAAAGAACCCTTCTTCTGCTTGCTGCCCACTCTGCCTGCATCACAACAGACTACAGCACACATGCGCGTGCGCGCGCACGCGCGCGCGCACACACACACACACACACACACACACATACACACACACACACCCTGCTCTAACCAAGGATGGTACTCACGGGCATTCAGGTACTCCGTGGCTCAGCTGGATGACAGCTTCTGTGCATGGCAGAGCTGAGGCAGCCTGGTGCAGCATGCTCTCGGGTGCAGGGCTCCTAGCACGGAGTCTTTGGTGGCAGTGCGGGCAAGCCTGGCTCCTCTGCTGCCAGTGCAGGGCCTGCCTCACAGCAAGGAGGTGACCAGGTGCCAGGTGATTGCATGGGAGGCAGGCTCTTCCTAGCGCTGCTTCTCAGTGGGAGGCTTTTGGCTTTGTGGCGTTTCCTCTGACCACCCAGCAGGAGAGCCAGAGAAAGAGCTTTCCTCTGCCGGCTTTTCAGTGCAAAACACATGTACATGCACACACATGCGCGCGCACAGTGTAGAAACTTTTTATTTCCTTCCGGGGCCTTTTCAGCCTGTGATTATACAGTACAATCCTAGAAAACCATTCATTTCCTTTGGTGTTAAACTTTTTGCCTTTTCATCTTATGAAACCATGAAGGTTAATTTTATCTTCTCACAGTGAACTATCCATTGTAGCCTGGCTCCCAAAACCAGCACCAGTGGCAACGCTCACTGTGTTGGGACACACACCCAACAGTGCAAAGCTGTGTAGGTTTCGGATTTACTTGCACTTTTGTTGGGAGCCGCAGCCCCGAGCCCGGTCGCCTCACTTGGCGGACGTGAGGCCTGTAGTAAAGAGTGAGGCCTGAGGTAGATTACCCCTCCCATCGAATATGTTAGTTTCCTGCTTACCGCGTAAACAACCCGCTCAACAATATAGTCTGCCTGGCAACTGATGATGTTAGCCAATCAGCTTGCCTTGCTTACTTTAACATGATTGGACACTGTACCCGTATATATACCGGTGCCACCCCTGGGCGGAAGAAGAAGCCAGATAGAAGCCCGGAAGTAGAAGCCCAAAAGGAGCCGCGGAGAGCGGACCGGTAGAGGCTTTGGGGCAGGCTGAAGCACAAAAGGAGCCGCGGGGAGCGGACCAAAGGAGGCTTCAGCTGGGAGAACCCAGGGCAGGCTGTACAGAGAAGGAAAATAAAAAGAAAAGGTTGTCCACTACCAGACTATGTCGTGTGTCCTTCCTGCCGGCCGGGAGCGGACATCGACATTTGGTGGCCCGTACGGGGACTGATCACCCCCGAGACGTGGAAGTGGACAACGCTCCAGTACAGAGCTGCGAGACAGGTGAGTTGGGGATAAGCCTGGGCTCTGGGTGGCGCGCACCTACAGGGCTTTTAGACTCCCCTCAGGCTCACGCGTAAGTGGCGGATTCCTTGGGCCTCACGCGGTGAGTAACATATTAAAAAATGGGAAACATGCTAGGTAGCGGCACTAAGAGCGAGGGTGGTTGTGGAGAAAGCTCTCAAGAGCTTACAAAAGTACGCAGGGTATCTGAGCAGGCCCAGTCAGGGAGCTCCCGAGAGGTGTCTGTCAAGGGGAACAAGGATGCTAAGGAGGAGGACGGGGCTCTAGCCTCGGAGTCGTCTGACTCCGAGGACGAGGAAAAGTTAAATGGCAAGGAGGCCAAAGAGACCAGCTGTCAAGAGCCTAAATCGCTCAATAAGGAGTCGCAGGGTTCTTTTCCAGCGTTGCCCCGCGAATTGCGCTCTGCTCAACCTGGTCTGCGGAGGAGTAGAGAGCTCCTGAGCGCTCCCCGGCGCGAGAGGGAGGCGAAGCCTTCCGCCCCACCTTGGGGGCCGTTTCCGGAGGCGATCCCTCGCCGCGGGGCGGCCGCCCGGGAGCTCCCTTCCTCTTCGCCAGAACAGGAAGTGATGCACGGGCCCCCATTTTCCGCCCAATCACGGCCGCTGTCTTATGCTCCGCCGCCGGCAGGTCGGTATTTTTACAGGCGGCTTTGACAGGGGGGACGCTTGTCTCATGAGGTACATCCACCTGGGATAGATAGTGGCCCCTACGAGATATTTCCTGTACAAGTAGCTATGGGCCAGGGACGCAATGTATGGGAGCCTTTTGAGATAAAGCAGATTAGAGAACTTAAAAATGCAGTTACAACCTTTGGGCCGACTGCGCCTTACACCATTGCCATGCTGGAGAATCTGTCTTCTGGGCCCCTCACCCCCGCGGACTGGATTCAGCTGGCAAAGGCCTGTCTGCCCTCGGGCAGTTACCTGGATTGGCGAGCCTGGTATGCAGAGTTCTCTGCCGAGCAGGCTGAGAAAAACGCCAATCGAGGAAACCGGGGGTGGAACAAGGAAATGCTTATGGGAGAAGGTCGGCACGCTGATGACCAGACCCAGTTCCCCGGCGCTGTCTATGAGCAAATCAATGCCATAGGACTCCGCGCCTGGAAGCAAGTAAGTGGTGCTGGAACAGCCTCCTTGTGTCTTTCAAAAATAATTCAGGGTACCACAGAGCCATTTGTTGACTTTGTGGCCCGAATGCAAGATGCTGCCGATAAGATATTTTCTGATCCGGGAGTGGCTCGACCGCTGGTAAGGCAGCTGATTTTCAAACAGTGTACAAAGGAGTGCAAGGCGGCGATAGCTCCTCATAAGAACAAGGACCTCAATGCCTGGATTAGGATATGCAGAGAGATAGGGGGGCCGCTCTCCAACTCGGGAGTGGCTGCTCTCCTGGCCGCGGCTGTACAGCAGAGGGGACCTCGCGGGTTAAAAGGGGAATGTAAGGCTAAAGGGTGTTTTGCCTGCGGGGAGCCAGGACACATTAAACGTCACTGCCCAAACAATGCAGATGCTAGGCCTCGCCCTAGGAATAAAAAACCATATGTTTGTGGGCGATGCAAGAAGGGATCACACAAAGCTGAGGAGTGTAGGTCGGTCTTTGATGCTCAGGGCAACCGTATTTGTGGACAAGATGCTAGAGAGCCAAAAAACGGCCAGAGGGGGCCCCCTTCACAGACGGGCCCCCGCCCCAGAGACAGGACAGCTCAGGGTGGCAGCCTTCAACAAGGGCCACCCCTGGGTCAGCAGGTGTAGACCTCAGTGTCGCCTCCAGACTTATATGGGTGTTCATCTTGTCATTTGTCACTCAGCACCCTATAATTTTTCCAAAGGTTACTGCCTCTGAGCCATTAGTCCCAGCAACTACAATATACACAGATGGCTCTAAGACGGGGATAGGCGCCTATGTGATCCTAGGCAAGCCCCCGGTTACCATACAATTTGAACCAGATCAGCCTCAGGTGGTGAAACTGCAGATCGTTAAAATGATTCTTAAACGGTTCTCAGAGGCCATTAACATTGTCTCCGATTCTAGGTATGTGGTCAATGCTATGCAAGTGCTTGAGACTGCCGGTTTAATTAGATCCACTTCCACAGTGGCTGGACTGTTCCTGTCTATCCAGACATTGCTTCAAAACAGACACCATAAGGTCTTCACCACCCACATAAGAGCACATACATCCCTGCCAGGGCCTATGGCACAGGGGAATGCGGCTGCTGACACTGCCACTCGCCCGTTATAGATTTTTACCTTACTAACACCAATCGAGCGAGCCCGTGCCTTCCATGATAAATTTCATGTTAATGCCAGGACACTAGCAAACCATTTCCATGTTTCTAGAGCAGATGCACGAGATATCGTGCGACTATGTGACTCCTGTGCCACATACAAACCTGCCATACCGATGGGAGTAAACCCTCGAGGTTTGATCCCTGGTGATGTTTGGCAGATAGACATCACACATATACAGGAGTTTGGGACTCTTAAATATGTTCATGTTTCCACAGACACCTGTTCTCGCGTCATATTTGCAACAGCAGAAACAGGTAAAAAAGTGTCTAATGTGATCAATCATTGCCTGGCGGCTTGGGCCGCATGGGGCAAACCAAAAATATTAAAAACTGATAATGGACCAGCCTATATAGGCAAAGCCTTCAATGAGTTCTGCAAAATGATGGAGGTTCAATTAAAACATGGTATCCCATACAATCCCCAAGGTCAAGAAATCATTGAGAGGGCTCATAAAAGCCTCAAAAAAATTTTACAAAAACAAAAAGGGGGAGTAGGCCAAGGCCTGGCCCCAAAGGCACGATTATCCATGGCACTATTCACACACAATTTTTTAAATTTAAATAATGATAATCGCTCCCCAGCTGTGGAGCACTGCAACCCTTCCCCCAACCATAAAGGGTGGGTGAAGTGGAAAGATGTCCTGACAGGACAATGGATGGGCCCGGATCCGGTAATCAGCTGGAACCGAGGCGCGGTTTGTGTTTTCCCACAGGAATCGGGACGAGAACCACTGTGGATACCGGAGAGACTGACACGGGCAACAAAGCCCTCGACTGAAGATCAGACCTGCCCTACTGGAGATCCATCACAGACCAACCAACAAGATGAATAGAAATAGCGGTAGCCCGAAATGGACAAGAAGATCCTCAGGCATATGCATGGCTCGCTCGCCTAGCCTACGACCGAGTCTAGGGATGGTGAGCTTCCCACACTCCTCCTCTAAAAAATTATGATATAGCAGGGTAGATGAGTCAATGACGGGTAAGAGCGTGCCTCCCCAGCATGACTCGACCTAAGCCAGGCCCTACCCCATCCTGCACGTAAGCCGCTGGACTGTTAGATGCTGCCCAGGTCTAAATTTCTCTCCGAGGGGATTTCTTTACGGAGAGGAAATGAGTGCAAGCTTGTGTGCATCCAGGTTCCGTCCAGTTTGTGCCTGGCCCTAGAAAAAGGACGAGGGCCTCAGGGCCTTGGCAGACCATGGGACGGCCGACCAGGGTCTAAGCCAAGGACCTACGGTGGGCCTACGCATAGGGCATAAGCCTCTGCACCCAGTCCAGGAAGGGCTACGATGCGCACATTCATAAAAAATAAAAAAGGGGGAGATGTTGGGAGCCGCAGCCCCGAGCCCGGTCGCCTCACTTGGCGGACGTGAGGCCTGTAGTAAAGAGTGAGGCCTGAGGTAGATTACCCCTCCCATCGAATATGTTAGTTTCCTGCTTACCGCGTAAACAACCCGCTCAACAATATAGTCTGCCTGGCAACTGATGATGTTAGCCAATCAGCTTGCCTTGCTTACTTTAACATGATTGGACACTGTACCCGTATATATACCGGTGCCACCCCTGGGCGGAAGAAGAAGCCAGATAGAAGCCCGGAAGTAGAAGCCCAAAAGGAGCCGCGGAGAGCGGACCGGTAGAGGCTTTGGGGCAGGCTGAAGCACAAAAGGAGCCGCGGGGAGCGGACCAAAGGAGGCTTCAGCTGGGAGAACCCAGGGCAGGCTGTACAGAGAAGGAAAATAAAAAGAAAAGGTTGTCCACTACCAGACTATGTCGTGTGTCCTTCCTGCCGGCCGGGAGCGGACATCGACACACTTTGTACTTTTTTGTTAATGTGTTGCTGGGGCTGGGGGGGGAGCAGGGCTACACACAAGCTGGGCAAGGCCTACGACCCTGAGCTACACCCCTAGCTGAGAGCTTGTTTTTACACCATTATCATGTCTACTTCCTCTTACGGTATGTAGAATAAGCTAGCATTTAAAAGACCAAATGTGAAAGAACACCTTGATTATTTTTAGATGACATTTACTTTTATTGTAAGTGTAATTCAGGGCAAGTATGGAAGGATATTTTTTGTCCTGTTACCAGTCCACCCTGTTCTCAATCTGATTCCAGCTACTTCAATTCATTAGAATTCTGAGCAAAAAAAATGCAAAGAAATACGAGTGATTTTCAGAAGTAGAAGATCACACCTGGACAATTTTGAATTTGACTGTTCCTAAACTTTTCCCTCTTTTAAGCTGCTGAAAAAGTCTATTGAAAGCAAAGACTGGCCTGAAATCCCCTTCCCTACATTTATCTAACACCCTCGACCTCTCGCGTGCACACACACACACACACACACACACAAACTCTCTCTCTCTCTCTCTCTCTCTCTCTCTCTCTCTCTTCTCTCTCTCTCTCTCTCTCTCTCTCTCTCTCTCTCTCTCTCTCTCTCTCTCTCTCTCTCTCTCTCTCCCTACCACCAAAGGCAGCATTTGGTTCGGCAGCCACACAAATCCCCGAACCCAAAAGGACAGCAAGTAGGCACAACTCAGGCTCAGGGACGGCAAGCAGACCTAAGTGATGTGACATTCCTGGGTCCCCTGCCCGCTGGATTCTCCCTTCTTTCCTGTTCTGCTCTTTATAAAAATAGTTTAAGGGGCCAAGTGGAGCCAGGCAGTAAGGCCACAGTGATAGCAACCAAGGCTGAGGGGACCGGACGGCAGCTCAGCTGCAGCACGCAGCTGTGCTCTTATCTGGCCAGAGGGGACAGAGACAACAAAAGACCCCAAAGCAGGGACAGCGGATGCCTGGGAAAAGCACCAGCCCAGCATTGTGGTGCCCTTCTGCTGAGCAAATAGTTCAAACTGCTCCTTCCCATCTCCTATTCTCTCCCTGGTACATTGTTTGTGCCCTTGCATTTCATTCTGCAAGAAAGCGGCTCACGGGGCCTGTGAGCAAACAGTCCAGAAGAGAGCTCGCCGGCCGCCTCTCCTCCCGGGAGAACTAGCATTTTTATTTCGGCTCCAAGCTGTCAAAGACCTGGAGAGTTTAAGTCAGTGTCCTGAATTAATTGCTTTAAGCTGGAGCAAGCTCCATGGGCTATCCAATGTCCAGAAGATGTTTATTAATAACACTTCCTCCAAGATTCTGGCTCTAAGCTGTCCCTTGGTGTGGCCTTGATCCTTGTCCCCTCTCACCCCTGGCCTCTCTGTCTCTTGCAGGCATCGTGACAAAATTTAGAATGCCTGGGGTGAAGAAAAAGTCCACCTGTGCAGCAGATGCGTGTGTGGACTGGCATCTCTGTTCTCACCCAGCAAGGTCTGGAGCTGTGGCCACAGTGGGTAAGGCCCCAGGGCAGGCCGAGGGGGTGGGCAGCAGGGAGCCCTCAGCACGGGTGGCAGACAGAGCTGGGGGCCCATGACCTCACTCCTCACTCTGCCTCTGGCAGGTAATTCGGGGAGACCCATCGCATGATGCTTCTGAAAAGATTTCCTAGTACAAAGGGAAAAAAAAGGAAAATAAAAAGTTCCCTGTAAAAGAATGAAATAATAAACCAGTTTTTATACAGCTAGAAGGCCAGGGTTGTGAGCACCACTGTGTGATTTCCCGCTGGACTTTTCATTACCTACCTGAAGAAAATCAATCTATATGGATGGGATCAGCCTGCAGTTCCAGAGATAAAGCAGAAAATAAAGCACTTTGCATATCCTCATATAAAAGACACTTGTGGCCGCACCTTCTTTGGGCAGATGCATTTATCAAAAGAATACTTGTGTCGGGCAAGAGCCAGCCACACTTCATGTCCAGCACTGATGCCGCTGACACTGGAAATTTGACCCCCTAGAGAGGCAGTGGCTAAGGAGTGCCCTGCAGATCATATCAGGGCTTTTGCCCTTCTTCAGCCTCTGTGTGGGCCTGATGAGTGCTTCTCCCAACCCAAGCTCTCTTCTAGCAAAAAAAAAAAAAAAAAAAAAAAAATCTTTCCCCGTTAACATGGATTTTGGGCTGAGGACTTCAAGGGCCTCCTGAATCCTCTCCACAGAGACAAAGCATTCTGAAAATCACATGGTATCAAAGACCCCACCGTGCCGCCGTCAACACTGGCTTGGACAGTGGCTTCATTCCCTCGTGTCCTTTCCACCCCAGCAAGTCTACTGGGTCCTACCCTTCTGCCACCCTGGCCAAGCAGGTCCACCTCCATCCCTTCCTGGAAAGCTACACCCCCTGTGCCACCTTCACCAGCCCTGCTGGGCACAAGCAGAGCCCTGAGAGCATGGCGGGCTGCTGCAGGGTGCCTTGGGCCTGGGGCTCCTTCTGCTCTGGTCCTAGGTTTCCCTGTAGGGCTGCACAAGTCAACATTTGAACTCCCCACCCCGGGAGGGGTGATGGGTCACTTTTCACCTCCAAACAATTCCTGAGTTTGTGGACATTTTCTGGTCACACAGAAAAACCAATGTCCTAGGTCACCCAGTCTGAAGTTGAAGCTTTCTAAAAATCAGTCACACATCTTGTCTTCCCCCTTGCTGCTTGGTCAGGTGGTGATTTGGACTGATGCTGGGGCTGGCCAGCAGGGTCCCAGGCATCTCACCAAGTGCTCCCACAGTGAGCTACACTTCCAGGAGCATTATGGTTCGTTTGTCATATGACAGGGGCCAAATGCATCCTCAGCCACCTCGTTAGCCAGCCAGGACTTCAGTCTGACAAAAGGACAGGCCAGCACTTCCTCTCTAAAGACCTTCATGATGCTGGCCTGGCACTGTGGACCAGCTCTGAAATTGTGTCACCTTCTCCCTTGTTCCAGTGGGCAGCATTGGCACATGGAGCCCATCTGGAATTGTACCCATGAGTCTGGGGACGAGTCTGGCCGTGTGCCTCGTGCCCTGGTCTACAGCCATTGGAGGCTCCCAGAGAAGCGTCCAGGGGCTGCCTGATGGAGTCGTGGCCTTTTGGGACCACTCTCACAGTGGAAGAAGCTTATGGGCTTTCGATCACAAATATGTGCAAACGTCTTCTAGCTCATAGTTTTGGCAAAGGAACTGTGAGTAAGCAAATCTAGACAAAACATAAGGAAAGTTACACAGTTAAATTTTTTATTGAAAAGGGAGGTTATGCTGGGAAAAGCTCTTAAATTCTCCTAGCAAAAATAATGCTCCTAAAGAGTCCAGGGTGAATTCAACAATTTGACCCAAAGCTTAATTATTAATTAAGTGAGGTGGCATTCTAGAGAACTGATAATAGCACACAGGTTTCACCCAGCAGACAGAAAATCTTTTAGGAGTCTCAGAACCCCATTTCCATGAGAAAAGAGAACATACCGGAGTGGGCACCGCCTGGGCCTGTGACAAATAACGTGCTGGAAACTGTCTTTGCTGAGTGACATCTGCGGCCAGGGTAACTCTCCCTGCCTAAGCAGAATCCTGGCCCTGAGTTGCTACAGGACCTATGCTCAAGGAATAAATATTTACGAAACAGGAAAAACTGGATTTATTTAAAAGGTATTATTAGTGACCACAGCGTGTGATGTTATTTCCCAGAGGAAGAAAAACGCACCGCCAAAAGTCCAGTAAACGTTACCTAGGTCTATACCTGCAGATAAACACAGAAAAAAAAGTCACTGCAACTTTGCCTGCTCTGGTATTTGAAAAGCCTGCACTAGCGAGATCCTTGATCCTCATCTTTGTCGGGAGAGGAAACGTGCAGGAATGGGGCTGCCTGGCAGGGGGACATCCTGGGCCAAGGCAGAACCCCCACTGTTTCAGCATCCAGGGGAGCCTGGTAACCCAGCTGCCTAAGGCTACTGCCTATGTCTCAGCTATGCTTCCATCCAGGTCTCATTCCTCTCCTTCCATGTGTGCATAGAAGCTTTAAAAATAACCAAGGTGCAGAGCAGTCTTGATTTCCACCAATACCAATACAAAATGTGTTTCCCTCAACTGAAAAGCTGCACTGTCCTGGTCACAGCAGCCTGGATGGAGACACAGGAGCCCACCCAACAGGAGGAGAACTGAAAGGTCCCCTGAACTTCACTCTTCCACCAGGCCACTGAGGTGGAAATGCTTTCCTAGCATAGGAGGTGGGATGGGAAGGGGGGTCTGTGTCCTGCCTCCTGGTCCTCCTCTAGTCTCATCACACCTGCTCTCCTCCTGTTCCCCCCCACCTCAGATGCTGCAGGTTCCCCACATTGCATGAGGTCCCTCAGATCACCCCACACTGACAGTTCTTTTTACAATAGAGAAAAAAATAACAAATGCGATTTGACAATTTGAACAGTGAATGAAATTTCCATTTTGAAAGTGAAATGTTAGGGGCTGGGGATTTAGCTCAGCCGCATAAGTGCCTGCCTTGCGAGCAGGCAATCGTGAGTTCGATCCCCGGTACTGATAAAAAGGAAAAAGACAAAAAACAAAAAAAAAAAAAAAAAAAAAAGAAAGAAAGAAAGAAAAGAAAAGAAAAGAAAATGAAATGTCACTGTGGAGAGAAATTCCTGGATAACACTCCTGTAGAACAGGGACAGGCATGCCGTGAGACGCACGGCTGATTTGCACTGTGGCTGATCACAAGTGGTTTACACTTTCATAAGTGGAGAAATAAGCAAAACATCTCTAAAACTAAATTAACATCTGACCAGTAAAACACTTTCATCACGGGTCACAATGCTTCTTTTTCTAAGCACTTCTTAGACTACTGTTATTGTGTAACAGTAAGACCTGTGTGCTATGTGATAGGGTACTTACTTGGCACACACAAGGCCCTGGGCTGCACCACACACACACACACACACATACACAAACACACCAGCATCCACAACCAAAACAGCCCATCCTGCTTCCTCAATTAACATCTCCTGCCATTTAGTGAACACAGGGATGCGGCATTCCGGAGAGAATGGTTTCTTCAGAGAAATGAGAAAGCAGTCGCTCTTACTCAGCTTGGGTATAAGAGCTCTACAGCAATCTCCTCCAACAGCGCTGACTGCACCCCCAGAGGCAGGGAGCCCTGGCTGCCATGCAACTCCACTCTTGACATGAGGGGCTTGCGAATCCTAGGGAGAGGGTCGAATGTGCTGTGTTTCTCTCCTTGGGATTCTGCGGGACAGAGCCACCCACACCTTCATAGCCGAGCACAAAGCAGGCACCGGGCAGGGACGACTAGGGTATCTCTGCCAGAGGAGCCACTAGGCTCCACTCAGGCATTCAGTAACAGCTCAGAGCAGCATCTGCAGCTTTCGAGAGAAGATGTTTTGCTTCCCGGTTTCTGGGCTCTGCTCACACTTAGCAGCTGTAGACAGGCAGCTGCACCAGGGCCCCCTCCGTGAACTGGAGTCAGATGTTGGAGTTTAAAGACCCAAGGACATGGGTGGAAGCCTGTCTACCCCTCAGGATGAGGGAACGAATGCGAGGACAACAGGAAATACAATAGTCTTCTCACTTTGAAGAAAGATAAGCATTCATTTTCAAGGAATTTCAGGAGAAAGAATTTCTAACAGCACATACTAAGATGTAGGGTTTATTTGCAGATGTAAATTTCTTTTTCCTTTTGAGTAAATAAGTAATTAAATAAAGAAAAGCCAACAAAAGGAGAGACTTGGGCAGCTGGATATTTTGGTTGACATCACGCAAAGTAGTCTCACATTTACAAAAAGGGACATTTTACTTCGAAATTCTATGTGACCCTCCCTGTTCTGCCTAAAAAGCCACCTCCTGTTCAAAAATGCAGAAGCCACGGATGAGAGACAGAACTCAGGAGCCTGGTCTTGGCGGGTGGAGTTGAAGATGTGGGGTTCAGTAAGCATTACTCCTGGCAGGGACGCGCCTACCAGCTTTCACCTGCCTTCCCGCTGGCTCCGCAGTGCAGGTGGCTGCATTCCCTTACTGAGTACCCCCAGAAGGTCACATGCTTCGCCTCAATGGCAATTAGCTCCCTTTTTAAAATGGAAAATGTCATTAAGTTCTTGAATAATTCAAGAGCAGAGGTCACAATACAGTGTCCCTTTTGGGGGTCTTTATGGTGCAAATGGTAAAACAAGGCGACCCTATCAGTAGGAGTAGATCTAAGGTTACAATGTGGCTCTATTTAGTGTGACAGGAAAATTAAATTAGGAAGGCACTCACTCATTGTCACCGCTAACAGGCTTGGGAAAATTGGGGATGGGGGGAAGTCGACAATAAGCGAGGGAAATAAACATATTTCGTTTTAATTGGCTGCTGCTTCCCTTGCTTGATTTTGAAAATAACAACGCCCGCTCAGCACAGCTCTCCTCAGACACAGACCGTCTGCTTCCCGGATCTCACGATTTAAAGGATCCGCCCAAGACCAGCTCCGGAGCCCGTGCGCACCCGGGGACCTGGCAGGAGACTGAGCCGGGTTTGAGTCCAAGTGGTCCGGCCTGGTCCTGCTGTCAGGGCTTCTAGGACGAAGGGATATGGAGGCTCAGGCTTTCTCCCTGCGCAGGGGACAGCGGGGGCCTGGAGGGCTGGGACACAAGAACCGCCTCCTCCCCGGGGTCCACTGTACCGGCACCCTGCACCCCGCAACACTAGCTCTCGGGGTACTCGACCCTCCCTAGTCCAGGCTGTGGGCGTGGCCGCTGTCCGTTGCCCCACCCAGCCCTGGATGCCCCCAGCCGACCTTGGCCCTGAGAGGGAAAAGGGCGCGGGTCCCCGGCAGCAGCGACGGGATGGGGTCGGTTCCTGCGCCCTGGGACTTGGAAAGGAGCTCGGTAGACTCTCTGCCTCATGCTTTTCAGATTTTTTTTTTCTTGCTCAGTAATGTTCAGCTGCCCAGGAAAGTCCCTTGTCCAAAACCGACACCGAGAGAAGCAGGAGGAGCCCTCAGAGTCCCCAAGTCCCCAGCCTCAAGCGCCCAGAGGACCCGCGCCCCATCCTGGGGCTCCGTGCGTCCTGAGCGCGGAGCCTGGGAACTCTCGGGCCTCTCCGCCCCAGCGCCGGGCGCTCAAAGAGGGCGCTGCGGGGCCTCGGTCCCAGAGAGCTGAAGGGGTGCCACTCCGTTTCAGAAGCAGGCTGGGTTTGGGGACACTTGCAGAAAGGTTGGCCTTCAATGCTTAAGAAATTCTCATTGCAAAGGTGATCCGCTCTGCCGGCGAGCGACCTGGCCCACATTTGGACCTGTTTCCGAGGAGAATTAAAGATCACGCTTCTTCGTGCTTGGGGTAGGGGGAGGAGAAGCGGGGAGCAGTCTGGATGCTTTTCATTTTGTAAAGCTGCCATTTAAGCAAACACTTGGGGTCTCCGGGCCGCTATAATTCCAAAGGCAATTTTCTCTGGTTTTAATTTGATTTGCATTTTTCAACTTTGATAATATTCAATTTCATGGCCGAGTACACAGGTAAACACCGCTGGATCCTGATTTTCTCCTCTTCTCTCCGAGCGTCCCGGGAGGTTACGCACAGAGTCCTCAAAATATCTGCAGGTTTCCCCTGAATTATTTTTTTCAAAATTCAGCCCGACTTTGACTGAGCTCCGGAGGTGGCAAAGTATACAAAATTATCGACATCAGACCGAGGCAAAGTGCAAGGGGACTCGACCCAGCTTTACAAAGTGGAGGCGAAAAGAAAGCAAATCGCTAATCTAGTACTCGATTCTATTTTTACCAAGAAACAGCCTTATTGTATTTCATAATTTTAAACAACCCAAAAATGATAAATGCGTTTCTCTCCAGAAATATTCTTAATGTAAATTTTATCACCACAAGGTCAAACACGGATAAATACAAAGAAATGGTGCAAGCACACGTTTCATGGACACTGCGGAGCTGGCCTGTCAAACATAACAGAAGAAAACATTAAACGAAATTAGGTGATTAGTTCTAGTCATATCAAACCTGATTTTCAACAACATAGCCAGCCAGGAACTCTGCTCATGATAAAGAAACCAGGAGGAACACAGTGACCCACTATGGTCTGCTATGCCCAGAACTCGTGTCCACCAACCCTTTTTACTTTCATTCTCCAAACGCCCTGTGGGCTGAGGCATGGTGGAAGGAAATAGCTGGGCTGCATCAAGTGTCATCATAAATGTATCAAGACTCCAGATGCATTTTACACTCAATTTACAAAATTATGCTAGAAAAAAAAGAAAGGAGAAAGCGAAGACAAAAACTCTCTTGGCTTGTGCAGGCATACTTTATATTAAAAAGTCTTCTGGTTCCCAGAGCAACGCTTCATTCTTTAAAATACAAATACCTGCCTTCTGCTGCTGCTGGGGGAGATATTTTTACCTTAACTATCAAGAATTTACAAATTATAAGGTTCGTTTTATTTTTAGGATTTTTTTAATTTGGAGAGTTCATGGACAACACCAGTGATTTTTTAAAATATTAGAACAACTAGGGATTTTTGGTGAAAGCTAGCTAGAAGGGGGCACTGTATTTGAAGTCCATGTGTGATCGAATTTGAAAAATGCCTTTTAGCGAGTAAAAGGAATTTAGGCAAACAAAAAAAGAATTCCATCTGAAATAGGACCAACTTTGAAAGAGAAAGTTTCTTAATTTTTACAAAAGCACTCATTGCAGACTGATGACCCAAAACATTCAGGGAAAACAGTTCTTTACCATTTGGCTTCTTAAAAATAGCTCTTGCATTTTTAACTCGGTACTGTTTAGGATTGGTACTGAGATTTTTCGCCGCTGTGGATAGCTGGTGATTGTGTCTGTTCTTATAAAACAGGCAGCTGTATGCCCACGATCATTACAATGGCCTCCAGCAAACCTGTTCCTGGAGTTAGAGCTAATGAAGGAGTCTAATTAGAACAAATGGTCTATTCAGAGAATTGGGACTTGTGGACAATAGGGAGCGTCTTTCCCTTTTTATTAGTAATTGGGGAGTAAGTGAGGCTCTTGTTAAAGACCTTAAAAGTTTGGTGCCCAAGGAGTCAGTTTGCCACATTAATTACTTTTACCCCAAGAAATCTGTGTGGAGGACCAGGGTTGGAGGGGTACAGAAGCCCCTGCTCCTGTATGGTGGCTGGAACGTCCCCACCCCCAACTTCTATCTGCTGGGTTAGAGCTGTGCCGGCTTAGCAAAGGCAGAGGCCTGGGTGGGGGAAGGGAGGCCGACCAGAAGGGCTGGGAAGTCCCCAGCAAGTGTGCTAGCCAGGTGGGAACTTAGAGAAGTGGCCAGCAGGGGTTTGGAAAGGGGCCCCACGTTCTCAGAACCTCCTGTAGATACTTGGGAGGGCATGTACATCCCCCAAGGCAAGTGTGAGTCCCCAATGGAGAGCACAGAGCCCCCCAAATTCTTTTGCTGAGGGGATTAGCTATAGATAAAGGGATTGTGATCTGACTGTCCCTACGTGATTAACAGGAGTCCAGAGACCTGTAGAAGGAAGGAGTGTGGGTATGTGTGCATAGCTGTGGGGGGAGAAGAGAGAGAGAAAGAAGGGCAGGAGAGGAGAGTGAGGGTGGGAGATAGCTGAAAGCCAGGGCAAAACCATGCAGTTACTTTTAGTTGTTTACTGAGCAAGGGGAAAATCTAAATCATGCTTTCCACAATCAATGAAGGGATCGCCTGGGGTCCCGAGCTGAGCTGCCTAAATGAGCCTGGCATTCTGATAACCACAGGTGAGACCTGACATCGGTTCTTCCCCAGCTGGAGCCGCAGGAGAAAGGGATTCATCTCAGTCCCAAACCGGAGAAGGGAGCGAGCAGTGCGAGGGGGATTTAATTGTCTGTCTGGGTGAATCGAAATGTCCTTTGAACGCAAAGAAATCAAGAGAGATTGGCCTTTAATAGGCAAACTCTGCTGGTGAGAGAGAGGTGGCAATTAAAATGGAGAGAGGACAGAACATAGATCGGGGACCCTCTTCCTGCTGCCCACCCCATAATCAGCCCCAAGAGTATTCTGTGCTCTCAGTAGTGTCAGAGGGGCTGACAGACAGAGGTTTGGGAACCTGTGTCGCGCTGTGCCCCACCTCAATCTCACCCCTACTGCTGGCGGGGCTGAGGGGACACAGTTCACCATGAACCTCCCTGTAGCTCAAGGAGTCACCCATCCTCAGGCCTGGTACAGATATCCAGTGCATGCTGGCCTAGAATCTAAGTCCCCCAATCCAAGTGTCCCTGAAATGATGCGGCAAAGACGCCAACTCTGCAGGACAGCAACTTCTCAAAGTGGACAAGCCAGGGAGCCTAGCTGCGGGGCCACAGGGAGAGGGAGTGGTGTATACTCTCGCAGGAGGCAGGTGTGTGGGCCCCAGGGCCAGGCACAGCCATCCTTGTCACCCCTTCCCTCCTGCAGCCCCTGAGTGTGTGCTAGATGTCCTCTCCTTGGCAGTAGGCCTGCTGGGTGCAGGGCAGCATCTGTGCGCTTGTGCACACACACACAGATGCTGGGGACCGAATTTGGATACAGGGGTGCTGCCCTGGGCTGGTGGGCTGGGTGTGTAGGAGGCCAGCTGTGGGCGGCCATGCATTCCAGCTGTGCTGTCACCTGTGTTGTCAGGACACCAGGTGGGGGTCAGGGGGAGGTCAGAGGTCAGAGTCTCTTAGGACATTCCAGGCCCCTTGCCAGGTCTGATGAGGAATAAGGCATTGGGTAATCTAGCGCTGAAAGAAACCTGCGTGGTCTAGCTCTCCCCCAGTCTGTCCCAGCATGGCCCTGGCATTTTCTCTTCTAATCACAGTGCTGGAACCGTCCAACCGCTGAATATCTGTGGCCTCCTCTCTCAGCAGCGGCCAGCTGACACTGCTTCAGCGGGGAGCAGAGCGCAGCCAGGTCCAGACAGACTCTTGGCTGGCTCTAGGGACCATGGTCACAGGAAATTCGACCACACACCCCCTCCTAATCTGTCCTAATCTATCCTGGGCACCCTGGCCCCACTCTTCTGAGCTCTTCCTGCTTCCCTCTACCTCTTCCCACATTCCAGACATGCTCCTCCACTGACATAGCCCAGGACCCAAACCCTGAGCTCAGGTGAAAGCTGTTTCCCACTGCTGTGACTTGGGGCCAGAGCTCTGAGTCTGGGAAGCAGACAAGCTAAATTTAGAGAACACAGAACTCAGACTAGGGCTCAGCACCAATCCCCCGGAAACTCTGACTCCCACCAGTGAGGAAGATTAGCCCAAAGCGACTTCAGGGGGTACCTGCACCCTGGGGAGCCCCACTTGATGGTGGGGTCAAACAGAGTTGTGATGAGGAAACAAGATGGGCCAGTTGTGGAGGTGCATGTGCTGTAATCCCAGCACTTAGGAGGCTGAGGCAGGAGGATCCCAAGTTCAAGTTCCACCTGGGTAACTTAGCGAGATCATGTCTCAAAACAAAGAATAAAAATGGCTGGGAATGTAGCTTAGTGTGAAGGCCCTGGATGCAATCTCAAGAGAAAGTAAGAAAGAAAGAGAAAGAGAGAGAAAGATGTACACGTGTTAGGCATCAGAAGGCCATAAGAAACCCAGCATGGTAGAACACCAAGAATCAAAATTTCTGCCAAGAAATAGACTCACTTCTCTGGGTAGAAGGCAAATTTTTCAACCAGCAAGATGGTAGTTGAAATTATAATTTCTGGGGCTGGGGATTTAGCTCAGCGGCATAAGCGCCTGCCTTGCAAGCATGCAGTTGTGAGTTCGATCCCTGGTACTGATAAAAAAAAAAAAAAGTGAAAAAAAAAAAAGAAATTATAACTTCTTTCAGCTCATGAAGTGCACAATGTACTAATATAAATATATGAGTGAATGAATGAAAATGTAGCTAAGAATTGCAAAATAAAGGGAAAGTAAGTCTCCTTTACTTTAGATTGAGGATGGGTTTCAGAAAGTACACTAAACAGAAATCCTGAGCAGACTCTGTATTTTATAACAGAGACCATAAGTTGATGTCCTGGACTTTTTTGGAGTGGTGGCGATGGCACCCAGTCCCTGCTCTGGCTGGTGTCCCCCACTCTTCTAGGAGGACAGTCACAGAATTAGGTTCCTCCCAGGGCTCCTGCCCTATGCTTCCCTCCTTCCAAACATTCCCAAGACAACAATTTAAATTTTCTAGTGATTTAATGCTCAAGACTTAGAATTAGGAATGATATACTTTTCTTTCAGCAAATGAGAATTTCCCCCACAAAACTCATGACAATTATGCCTGCTTTCTGAAAAAGAGACCCAGGAATGAATGAAGATCGAATTTGTACAGAAATAGCAACTCCAGATCCACATGCATGCAGTTCTGCTTTGATTTACTGGGCTCCTGCCCCTCCTGGTCCAAAAACATTCGTGCTTTTCCTTGAACCTGAGTTTTATGGTTTTCAGCGAGTGAAACAATGCAATCCCTGATTTGCTTGGGAAGAAATCTAGTTCTTAGCATTCAAGCAAGTGCATGTGGGGTTGCAAAGGTAAGAGCTGAAAACAGTCAACTTTTACTCTAAAGGCCCAGCGCTACTCCTCTAATCTCACTCACTTTACACATTGGAGATTTGGGGGCTGACATTCTCCTTCTCACCGGATGCTTATGTCTGATAGAGTATTGCAGGCTTCACACCCTACACCATTAGCAACCTCAACACCTCCAGTTAGCAAGAGGGGCTCGGAACCCCAGGCACTGGCCCTGGGGAACCCAGAGGTCTCTAGCTGTGCCTGAATGTAGCTTAATTTGAATTGCCTCTTTTTTCACTTGCAGGTACTAGCTGTGCTAGATAACAGAGAGACACAGAGACAGAGACAGAGACAGAGACAGAGACAGAGACATAGACAGAGACAGAGACAGAGACAGAGGCTGGCAGAGCAAGCTGAGCTTCTCTAACGTGAGCCTGGTGCTGATAGTTCATCTGGAGATCTGAGGGAGATCCCAACTCTGAGGAGCAGCCACTAACACATCCCTGTCTGCTTTCCCTGCCTTGAGAAGCACTTCAGCCCAAGGCAGCCTTCTGCCTTGCAGAGAAGAGGATGCACAGGAGATCTGGAGACGGCCTAGGGTGCAGGGCGGGGGAGGGGTGAGGAGCATCACCTCCTGTCTGGCAAGGGGGACCGGGACCGGGGCGGAATTACAGCTTGTAAAAGAAGCCTCCATCAGTCTCCCAGGAGACAGCCGGCTGCAACTTGGGTGTTCCCGCTTGTTAGCCTCAGCCATAATTGGCCTCTCCTCCCATCCCACACTGTTGGTTTTCTGTGTGTGGCTTTTGGTGTGAGCGTGTTAGGTCATCAACAAACACAAAGCGGGGAGGGCGTGAGGGGGGACACACATGATTGTTTTAAAGAAGAAAGGAGAAAAGGGATAAGAGTGTGGGCAGGAAGGCTGCAAACAGAATGCAGGAGATGCCCCAGGATTTAGGCCTCCGAGCAACCCCTGGAGCAATGGGGTCGGGAAGTCCCTGAGAGTTCTGTCCCGAGCAGAGGCCGCTGGGAGCTGGGCCCCCGCTGAGCTCGCTGGGGACACGGCCAGGCCAGGAGTGTTTTGTTTGCTGTGCGCCTGCCCATATCCAACGCAGCTCATCAAAAAAGAATTTTTCAGAGCTCTCAGTCAAGGTGACCTGCTTTTGGGGGGGGGTACAGATCAAGGGACAGCCAGGACCCCCGGTACCAGGCCCTTGGCTTTTCTTCATCTCTTTTTAAGTTTCTCCCTGACCTTGTTAGCTGTGTGACTGTCCCTACCTCTTCCTTTGGCAGAGGAGAATGGGTCCTGAGCAGTGAGACATACTATTTCTGAGGTCTGCCGGGGAGGGGGTCGCTGTCCAGGACTGAGACACAGTGTGCAGCTTGTGCTCAGCCAGGGCACCCAGCCACTGTCCCAGCCGCTTTCATCTTTATTTACCTTAAAAAGAACATTTGACCCATGTACACAATAAATGTCCTTAAACTGAGCTGCAAATTTTGGAGGTCTTTTTCCTTGTTTTGTGTGTTCACAGTTTTTAGCTTCACTTGCCAACCCATGACTGGCCTGGATCACCAGGTGCTGCTCCCAGGCGTGGTCAGGCCATCTTAAGTGGGCAAAGCACTCCAGGTCTGACACTTGCTCTTCTGTCACTGCAGGGACAGCAAACTGGGGCCACCAGTGCTGGGGGTGCAACTGTGTTCTGGAGGCAGGACTTGGGTCTGTAGGCTGGCTCTGCTGTCACTGCTCAGCAGCCCCAGATCCACAGTGGTGGGGCTAGGGGTGGGGTAGAGAGACCTCTTTCCTTTTCCCTTCCCCCTAATCTTGCAGGATGAAGAGCCTCAGAAAAGGCTTTGCCTTGTTTCAGGATACCCAGTGCCTCCAGCCAGGAGTGCATGAAACCCCTGGGTGCTGGACGCTGAACGGTTCCTCTGGAGCCTACTTAATAACCACCGTCTCTACCCTCCACTGCTGGACCCATCTCTCCACTCTCCTGCCCTACCCCTGCCTGGAAAGGCCCCCAAAGCGCTGAGGGCTGGCTGCTCTGTATAAGCCGGAGAGGCCAGAGATAAAGATCAGGCGTTTAAATTGGCCATTTGAAAGATTACATCTCTTCAGCGAGGGTCTTTCTTTCAAAACTCGCAGTGAATTAAGGGCCGCGGCTACTCTGCACCCGGCTCTCAAAGGCCGGGCACCTTTTAATTCAGCCTTGGAGTGGGCTGGGCTAGGTGACCGGGCGCCATCAAAGGCCCGAGGGGAGGCTGTGGGGCGACACTCGTCTAATGACAAGTAATCGACGAATTCGAGGCCCAGCATTACCAGCGGAACGGGAGGCATTAATTATTTAAAAACGATTAGCCTTGCCTTGCATCCTTCAGGCGCTCCACCTCGCTGGGGATGATCAACAGCCAGGCAAGGCGGAGGCCGGGCTGAGGCGGTGGGTGCGTCCCCTCGAGCAGCGGGGACGATGGGCGCGGACGGCAGCGTGTCCACGACGGGGCTACCTATAATGCGCACAAACAAAAGTGCGCCAGCAACCCTAAGCCCATGCATCCTTGCGACCGATTCCTGCATACCCGGGGTAGCGATCTGGTGATTGCGGCGCCGCTCAGCTGAGCGGTCCATTTGGGTTGGCGGGCAATTTCCGTAGGCCATGGACCTGGTGCATCCCAGCCTCTGCAAAACCGCATTAGGTCCTATTTGGACAGGGCCCCGTAGTATGCCTGACGCCCGAGAGTAAAAATGGAAGACCCTGGGAAAGCGCGGCGTGGAGGGGACCTGTTGGAAAGGTTGGTCCCGGGGGGAAAGTCTTTCCGTACCCCGCCCTCAAAAGCCAAGCGTCCCGGAAGCTGAAAAGCTGCTGCTTTTCCCTGGTCTGCACCTCCCGCAGGCAGCGAAACTGTGCCCGATTTTGCCGTGTCCTAGACGATTCTGCGCCAAGTCCGGCTCACTCTAGCGAGCTCCGGCACCTGACGACTGGTGCTGGGAGAAAGAGGTGACAAAAGGCCCCGCGGCCAGCTTTGGCTTCCTAACGTGGGCCCAGCTCTCGTCCCGGAGGCTCCCATCCTGCTCGTGGCCGAGCCCGCGTGCGTAAAAGTATCAAGGTTTTCTGCGCGTGAGCTCAAATCGCTCTCTCCTTGGAAAGGAGCTGCCCCTCCCCTGCGCCCTGCCACGACCCCTGCCGCCCACGCCAGGCCACACCCGCAAGAAGCCGAGCCCAGATTGCAGCGGGGCTTACAGTAACCAAGTAGTTGCGCCTGGATCTGCCCCGCGTCCCGCACCGGGCACCCCGTTTCCTGCTGATTTCACTCTCTAAGCCACCTCCACACTCTCCTTTGAATCGAGTCCCCGGACCACAGTGGTGGCAGGAGCCTGTTAAAGGCTTCAGTGCCTCGGGGTCCTGCTAGACTCCAACTGCGCCCGGACTTAGACCCCTTACCCTTGCACGCTGCGCAGCCTGGAACCCTCTCCCACCCCTGCGTCTTGCTGGCCCCCGCCGAGCGTCGCGGCCCCTGCGGGGAGAGGACCCGGCCAGGCGGGGAGCCGCGCGCTCCCTACCTGTGTGGCCTGGGTTGCGGACGGCGGCGGAGCGTCCAGCGCGCGGAGGGAGGCGGCCGACTGCTCAGAGCCCCGGCATCCCTGCATTTATTTGAGCTCAAACCGAGCGACTGTTGACTTTAGCGCACAAAGCAAAGATTTCACTGCCCGCTAGTTTAAAAATGAATATTTTACCAAGATATCGATCAGCGTTATAAAATTCAGTTAAGTACAATGGGATCTTGGCAAAAAAAAAAAAAAAAGAATAATAAAGGAGGGGGAGGCAATATAATATCTGTGCAAATTTGCTGAGGTGTGACGTGGCGTGGGGAGTTCACCCTCCTGGAATTCGGATCCAGCATGTTTTTTTTCGGTTGTTTACTGACTTTGTTTATTCACACATCACGGTTGCTTAAACCCGCGCGCGGAAGGAAGGCGCGGGGAGGCAGATGGGAGAGAGGGGGCGCGCTGCACCCCGCAAGAAGCGGAGCCAGGCGGGCGGAGGCGAAGGGGCGCCCGCTCGGAACGGGGGGGGGGTTGCGGGGGGAGGGTCGCGGACGGCACTGAAAGCAGAGAAGCCGGGACGCGCCGCTCCGACCTCCTCTTCGCGTAGGAGCGCGGACTCTGCTCCCGGCAGGATCAGTGGAGGGGGCGCGCTAAGTAGTTTAAAACGACCCTCGCACAATGGGCGAGCGGTAGGGAACACAGCAGGTTAGGGCCGCGCTTTCAGTCCCCATTGTCCCGCACTCGGCCCGGGCCCTGCCTCTCCGCTCCTTCGCCACGGGAGCCTTTTATGTGATAATGAAACACATTTCTGGCCAGGCTCGCGACGTGTGTGTCCTTGCTGGAGGAGAGACGGCCTGATTGCTGGCCTAGGCAACTCCACCCCCCCCACCCCGTCTCTCTTCCCTGTGTTCTTTGGGACAATGTGGTGTGTTAAAAAGGGGGATTTGAAGGCGGGGGTGGAGGAGCAGCCCCCTCCCAAGGCGTGGGAAGGCCGGGGGGAGTGGGAGGGGCGCAGAGACCACAAGGAGGTGTCCGAGCCGGGAAGCCTCAGAGACACCCCCGGTTTCTGCAGTCGGGAAGCCCGATTTGTAGCTTTCGAAGCTCGAGTCTGGGCTTGGAAAACGGAAGCACCGAGTCTGAGGTTCTGGGGCCCCAGTGCGATTTTACTCAGGCATGAACTAGAGGTGCGCGCTCTAGACAGTCGCTGGAAGGCCTGCGGAGATGGGGTCAAAACCCATGCTGGGCTGCGCTGCTCAGAGCCAGGGTTTCCACTGCAGCCAGGCCATCTGTGGGGCGAGGGAACAGTTTGGAAAAATATATTTTGGGAAAGAAAGATCAAAAGAATGCAAAAGAGAAAAGAAAGGAAAAGCATATATTCTGGGTCCTCATACTTTTGGTTTTCTAGAAGACTCACATAATACCCGCACTGGGCTGCAATCCCACATTGCCAGCCTGGAAACCTGGCCCAGCAGGATGCTTTTGGGATCTCAGGGCTTGCTATGAGGTAGGGGACAGATCTTAAGACACTGGCATCCCGCACCAGCCAAGATCCTTTGACAAGTGGCACTAGGTACCCTTACCTCTGCCTTAGTCCCACATACACCTCATATTTACAAAGGAGAGGTGGAATGTCACTCAGCTGCCCCATCTAGTCAGGTGTGCACAGGGCACAAGACACCCTGGTGGCATAGACACAGGCCTGAGACTGCTGGCCCCGTTCCCTTTCCACAGTAAGCTACCAGGACCACCTCAGCACTAGAAATCTACAAAGGCAGCCTAGGCTCTGTAGCTTCCATGAGGCCTAGGTAGAAACACAGCAGGTACAGGTGAAGTCCAGGCTTCCCCAGGACCAGCCAGTCCTGGACTGGAGTGAGATCCAGGCTTGGCCGCCTTCTACAGCCCACGTTGAGTGCTGAGACAAGAGGAGACTGGTTTTCTCTTAGCTTTAAAAACAAACCTGCCAGAATGGTTCACAGGGGGCCATGTTTCCCTGTGTGCACAGTTAAAAGTCCAGACGGGAAGCACGGCCACAGAGAGGCTGAGAGCTTATGGGGCTAGACTTTTGAGGGCATAGGTGGGAGAGGGCTGGCACCTGAGTTACCCGGAGCCATGCTGAGTGGGTGGTTCAGAGTGGTTCAGGGATGGAGGCATGGTGAGAGGGACAGGAACATGAGAGGAGAACTGGGACCTTGGCCGTGGCTGCTGTATACTCACATTAAAAAAAAAAAAAAAAAAAAAAAGCTTAACTTGGACATTTTAATAAAATGCTTGGAAAACAGCGTGCTCCCCCCAACCACATAAAACTTGCCACCAGCCACTCTCTACCTCCCTCCTTGGAATAATTTTAAATCTGTTTATTTTCAAAGTCAGATAAAAAAAAGAAAAAGAGGAAAAAGAAAGAAAAATCTTGAGGAAAAGATTCAAGGGATAAAACCAGCAATAACACTTTAATATAGATCTGCAGAACTCTGGGCCTGGTTGCCGGAATACACATTTATAAGCCATAAATAAAGCACGCAGAAACCATAAATTAATCAGACCCGAGACCTGGATTTCACCGTGTGGAGGATGGGAATGCATTTTTTTCTTGGTCACTTACAACAGACCCTTACATCATTTGTTTTTCTGTCTTTTTAAACAACAGTACAACCCTCTGGATCTCTGTTAAAACTACATGGTTTTACACCGAGTCACTCACAAAGCTTTTTTTTTAAAAAGTAAATCTTCCCTGCAACAACAGCAACGGAGAACAACAACAACAAAAAGTCGGGTCTGCAGGTGCTGAGAGAAGCAGAGTCTACAGAGTGGGAACCGAAGGCTTTTTTCTTTTCCTCTTTCCCCGCTCCCTCTTATACAGGATGATGGGCATCAACGTGGTCATCTGTGGGGAGCTCAGGCTTCGGAGAAAGTGAGCCTAAAAAGGGCTGTTTGGGGCAGAGGTGTCCTGGGTCTCTCCACCCTTGCACCTCCTGGAACCCCATCCCTGGAGCCTCTACTGGATTCCTCTGTCTCTTTCTCTCTCATCCTTCACCCAGGCTGCTGGAGCCAGCTGGGGCTGCAGCTGTCCTCTTAGGAGGAGTTCATGATGGGTCTTGAGTACACGCCCTGGTAGTAGGAAGTGTCCGCCACCAGAGGTGAGGCATCCAGGCCCGCTTTGTTCGTGACCGAGCCCATTGCCAAGCTGCCGGGCATGGGGGACCCATACCCGGGGTAGTGCATCACCTGTTCATAGGCCTTGAGGTCCATTTTGTGCGGCTGGTGGTGGTGGTGGCTGTGGTGGTGCTGCTGCTCGGAGGACATGAGGTTGTTGATGGAGAAGGGGTGGTTGAAGGCGTAGTGGTGCTCCGGCTTCAGGTGTGCCTCAGGCGGCAGGCCAGGGTGGTGCGCCTGGCCCAGCAGGTGCGCCGCGGCAGAGGGCTGCTGCCCAGGGGAGGGTGCGGGCTCTGGCGGGCTCAGTGCTGCAGAGGGGGGCGCCTTCAGCTCCCCAAGGGCCCCGCGTTTGTGCTCCTGGCAGGGTGAGGCGCTTGAGTGAGGCGACTCTGTGCCCACTGGCGTTTCCGGGGCCGGCCCGGAGGGCTCCCCCAGCGGAACCTGGGCGGCCACAGTCCCCGCACCCTTCTTGCCACCACTTGCCGCCTCCTTCAGTGCTAGCTGCTTCTCGCACTTGAAGCGCTTCTGGCGGCGTAGGTAGCAGCCGTTCTCGAACATGTTGCCCGAATCGGGGTGCAGGGTCCAGAAGGAACCTTTGCCGGGCTTGTCCGGGGAGCGTGGCACTTTGAGGAAGCAGTCGTTGAAGGACAACGAGTGGCGGATGGAGTTTTGCCAGCGCTGCTGGTTCTGCCGGTAGAAGGGGAAGAGGTCCATGATCCACTGGTAGATCTCGCTCAGCGTCAGCATCTTGTTGGGGCTCTGCTGGATGGCCATGGTGATGAGCGAGATGTACGAGTAGGGCGGCTTGGCATGCGTGTAGCTGCGCCGGTAAGTCTTGGGGTCGCGCGCACGGCTCAATCCCGCCTGTCCATACATGGGGCTCATGGAGTTCATGTTGGCGTAGGGTGCCAGGCCGCCCATGGCCCCTGCAGCCTGCCCACCGAGCGGACTCAGGCTGGGACTCAGGTGCGGCCCCATGCCCGTCACACCGGCTGCGCCGGCGGAGCCCCCCATGCCTGCCATGGGGCCGGCGCCCGGGGACATGCCGGCCAGAGACGGGCTCATGCCGGCGCCCACGTACGAGGACATGTTCATGGAGCCCGCGCCCATGTTGCCCGAGCCGCTGCCCATGGCGGCTGCCGACATACTCATGTATGTGTTCATGCCGTTCATGCCTAGGCCGGCGTTCATGTTGCTCACGGAGGAGTAGCCCTGCGGACAGAGCCAGGAAGGGGGACAGCGTTAGCGCCGCGCCTCCAGGGTGCCCACACCATCGCCCTTCCAGTCCCTACCCGGTCTGCCTAGCGGGAGGGCGCGCCTCCCCTGGGCCCTGGTCGGGAGTGCATTTCTCCAGAGCGAACCTCGAGCACCCCTGGGGAAGTTGCCTGCGGCGCGCGGCCGGTCCGGGAGTGTAGCCGGCTCCCAGCCTTACGGAGCCTTGCCCAGATCCTGGGACAGCGGCCTCCCGGAGCGCAGTGAGCGTATCCTCCCTCTCCAGACTCGCCCCAAACTCTCCCGCCCGCACTGTGACCGGACGCCGCTGCCCGGAGTCCTTGGACATGGCCACCTCCAGTCCCAAGAACCAAGCACTGGGATCCCGTCTGGGGTGGCACAAGTGTAGACTGTCTCTGGGCCCCGCTTGTCCGCATTCCTCCCGTGACTCCCTCCCTGTCCCGGGGGAGCCTGGGCGCAAGGGCTGCGGAGTCCAGGGCTCTGTCTCCGGCTCAAAGTGGGGGGAACGGAGGAGGCTCAGAGCGCTGGGAACAGAACCCTTGCGGCGGGGCTTCGCAGCCGCCAACTTTCTTTCTCTTCGTGGTGAGTCTGTGACTCTGCCTCCACCGCGGCCCGGCTCGGGCCCACCTCTCCTCTTCCGCCCCCCACCCTCTCCGGCCGACCTCCCACCCCTCCCCAGCCGCGCGCCGCCAAACATAACTCTGTTAGGATAGTGCGTGGCGCGGCCACGGAGAGGATTTGGAGGCGCCGCAAGTCAATATTTGATCACAAAGTTAATATTATCTCAAGGCTAACAGTGTGTCGTATAAAAAAAGAGACCCATTTGAGTCGAAGGAGGGCGGAAAAGGCTGTTGTCCGCGCGGCTGGGTGGGGGGCGGTGCGCGCCGGGCCGCGATCCCGAGTCCCGCCGCCCGCCGCGCCCCAGCCCCGCGCGCTCACCTCGGGCTCAGCGTAGTAGCTGCTCCAGTCGGACGGCTCGTGTCCTTCCATCTTCACGGCTCCCAGCATACTGGAGGCCGAGTGCATGGCAGTTTAAAATTTAACAGCCACAACAAACGACCGGCAGTCCGCCCCCACCCCCACCCTCTTAAAAAAAAAAAAGCTGCTGGCGTCCGGGTCCCTCCTCCTCGCGCTCGCGCTCCCGCCGCGCCGCGCCGCTCAATACCCGCCGGCCCGGGAGGTGCCGAGGGCGCACGATTGGGCGCGGAGGCTGGAGCCGAGGAGCCCGGGAGGCTGCGCCGAGCCCGCTGTATGGGCGCCCGCGCCGCGCCGCTCCGCACTCCGGCTGCCGAGAGGAGGCTGAGGCAGGCAGTGGCGACCGCCCCGCGGCGGCGGGAAGCTGGCAGCGCGGGGGCGGGCGGGGGGAACGCAGGAGGAGGGGGAGGAGGTGTGGACCGCGCGGCGAACAAGTGCCGCAGTGACGTGGGCGGCTGGTGATATAGCGCGGCGCGCTGCGCGGGCCTCCAATCCCCAGACCCGGGCAGCCCATTTGAATAATCAGCTCACACCTAGGTGAGACGCAGCCCAGGCCGGCGTCCCGCACCTGCCCCTCGGAGCCCCGCACCCCGAGCTTCCGCGCCCCACACCTGGCCGGCCAGGGAGGTGCGCGCAAGGGACGCTGGGGAGGGTGAGCCCTTGTCCTGCAGGGTCTCCAGGACGCCCACTGTGCGCCAAAGGACCGGGAAGAGCCACCCGATCGGCCTGGGGCCACATCCCCGCTCTGTCCCTGAGCACCAAACGCCACCAGGCGCGCGCCTCCGAAGGCGCGTCTGGCCTCGGAGCCCCGCGGAACTGCGGTTAAGCCAGATTTATTTATCCCAGGTTCTTCGCTCCTGGTGCTCATTCTCGGTCATAAAAACAAGCTGGTGACAGCCAATTTGCAAAAAGCTGTAGTATTTAGAAAAACTGTGTACACACCTTGACTGCCCTCCGGAACTCCCAGCAGGCCCTGCCCAGTGACAGTTAGATCCGGAGCGGCAGCTATTGCGCGCATGGCCTGGCGGCCTTGCTGTCCGCCGGCCCAGTCCCCTCCTGCCTGCGGCCCAGAGGGCTCACTGCGGCCAACCGTTAGGAGGCTGCGATTTGTCTCTCTGACAGTCAAGGTTACTTTTCCGGTCATGAGCAAGGTGCCCACAGCGTTTGGTAACTAAAACAAACAGGACAGGTGGGGTGGGGCGGGAGGAGAGAGAGAAAAGGGATCCATGCAGGGTGTGTGAGTTGCTTCAGGAGGGTCCCTGTCCTCTCTGCCCACCAGGGGGGCTTTTTATGAAAACTACAAACTGCAGCAGCCACACACTTCACTGCTTCTCCAGCGGGTGCAGAACAGCTGCCTGTCCTGGCTTAGACGTCCACGACCAGCAAGGCCTCTGCCAGCCTGGAGCTGGAAGTGTACAGGTGCTGAGAGAGGGAAGCCTCTGCCTACTTGTTTCTGAGCACCTGGCCCAGGCCTGGGACGCAGCCCTGTGCGCCTTCTCCCAAATCGGGACAAGACACAAAGCAGATCTGGCCCACCTGCCCCGAATCGGGCTCAGGGTAGCAAAAGACAGCTGTGAGCAGAGCCAAGATGGAAAACACATGCCTCCGGAGGGTCAGGCTGGAAGGTGGACCCTGCAGGGCCGCGGGGAGGGGGGTAGCATTCCCAGACCTGGCCTCCGGGGTTGCGCGGGGTTTGGATTCCATCCTTGGCCATGGAATCGTACATGGTTTGGGCAATCTGTAGGGAAGGGCATTCCTCGCCCTCCCAATGAGTACCAGGCGACCCAAGCCAAAGTCGGCGTCCAGCAGAAGCCGGCGTCCGGCTGTGTAAGCACGGGGCAAAGATGGAAGTGTGGAAGGGGAGCCTGAGAGTACAGTATCATCCAGGACACCCTGGGGGTGGGTGGAGCCGCCATCAGCACCATCCGGAGCGTTGAAAGGGTTTGCGAAGGGGCACAGGCAGGAGCGGCTCTGCAAAGCTCTCTGCGCAGGCCTGGGCAGGAAAACAGCGGCGAGCCACACGGCATGCGTTCCTAAATTGGACGCAGGGCACGGGCACCCTCCGCCCCACGCCGGGCACGCAGAGGCCAGGAACCCAGGCAGCTTCCCGGCCTCTCTGGACTTGAACCCTCCAGGCCTCTACTCATGGGGCGCTGGGAGCGCTTAGCCGCGCACACCCTTTCTGCTGTTGCTCCAGATTGAAATTCTAGTCATAAAAATTATTCCAAAAGTCAAAGAGAGCTCCAGGCTCAAGTGAGAGGAGGTCCTGTCCCTTCCAAAGAGGGGACCCGCGTGGCTGGACCGGGCATCCGGGCGCTGTGGGCATGGCTTCGACGGTGACAGCGCGCCCCCTGTCGGCCCCACATCCGCAGACCCACCCGCGTCCTGGGCCCACGTTCTTGAATAATCAACTCCTGCACCTGGGCGTCTTCTCTGGGTCTCTCCGACCTCCCCCTCCCTGTATAAAAAAAAAAAAAAACACTCCAGAATGCATTTATTTTGAGCCCCTTGAAATTCTGCCCAGCCCAAACTGGCTTCCCTCCCCTGGGGACGCTGGCGGTAGGGCTGGCTAGACTGGGCCGACATGCCAGCTGAGCCATCAGCTCCGAGGTCCTGGGAGGCGGGCGGGCCCCTGTGAGGGGTGCAGGGTCAGCCCAGAGCCTGGGCTTCTCTGCCTTATCCTGTGCTGGCTTCAGGATGCCACCTCCCCCTGTACACACGGGTGCTCGGAGCTTGGATTTGTAAAGGGTTATTCAGAGCTCTGGCTCGGGAAGCACAGGCTGGAATGCTGTAAACTGCTCCGAAGCTTCTCTCCAGGAAAAAGTTTGCAGGAGCTGGGCTGCGAACAGACCCCCCCCCCCGCCCTTCATTAGACCTCATTTAGGGCCCAGACCCACGAAACTCTCCTTTGTCTTATCCTGTCCTTTCCTTCCTCTCCCTCCAGCCCAGCCATGTCTGTACTGAAGCCGCCTTAAAACCAGCAACTGTGCTCAGTTAGCAGTTTTATTCTGGATGTCACCATGGTGGCAAAGGGGGCTATGACTTGGGCTCAAATCCAGGCCATCTCTGCCGCCGGTTGGAAGGTAGCTGGGAGTCTGTGTCCCTTAGCAAAACACCTCTCAGTGAAGCCAGCTGGAGGGGACGTCACAAACAGAACTGACTCCCTTAGGCCACAGCCCATCAAATGCCAAGGGGAAAATAATGAAAGGCTGAGTCCTCTGATCAATACTCCAGGTGGCCAAGCCCTTTGGAGAGTAAATATCCAGGAAAGGCCTTGCTCGAGGTTCCAACTTGTGTGGGGCCTTTCCCTGTGTATCTGCAGGCACAGGAAAGGAAATGTCACTGGAAGTTTGTGAAAGCAGCCTTTCCACTTCTGAGCAAGCTTTTTAGTGATAGAAACCAGATGCACACACAGCCCCTAATTCCCAGGGGGATTTTCCCAGCAAATCCCCCCTCTCAGTGAAGAAGGGGTGTGTAGAGCTCCTATAATCAACACCTCACTTCCAGTAGATGGGTGATTTCTGAAATGTATTTTTAAAACTCAGGCCATCAAGAATGTGCATGCTCGGCACAGAGCGCATGTTCAGACCTCTATGTGGCTCTTGACAGTTCTGGGGTCTGGATGCGGCAGTGGGGAGCCCCGCCAAGGGCAACAGCTGAGAAGCCTCGGGTCAGGAGAGCACTGGGATAGAGGGACGTGGGGTGCAGTTTTAGTAAACAATTCACTGCTCCTGTGCAAGGTCCAAGAAAAAGAAGTGACACAAGTAAAAGTGATGAGAAATTAAAACAAGAGCAAGGGCAGTGACCCTAGCGGGCTGGGGTATGGTTCAGTGGAGACTGCGTGCCCAGCAGGACAGACCCGGGACCCATCCCCAGCACCAAAGGCTGAAATGGAATTTAAAAACCATGACTGTGTGCCAGTAGTAGAATTGTATCTTCAGGCTTCATTTTCCTCCAGGATAGTTGTACTGTGTTCATATCGTTATTGTGTCATTATTACATTCTCTTACTATTTTGTAGTGAAATGTGTAGTGAAGTGATCAGCCCTCATGTTAAGAAAACTCTGGGAAAATATATGGTGCAAATATTCACTCAGTTGTGATCCTCAAAAGATCAGGCAGCCACTGCCAAAACCAGCGAGGGCTTTGTGTCCTGAAAAAGCAAACCCTCCTTTTTTTTCATGGGGTTCCATGGCCTAACTGGGCTGCAGCCTAATGGGGCAGCCTTCAGTACAAGGAAGGGAGGAGGACAAGAAGTATCCACAGCAGCAAGGTTGCAGTCCCCAGCATGGGCCTCTGTCTCCCTTCGGATGAGAAGCAGCAGCGTTTACACAGCTGTCTCTCTGCATGTAGAGCCCTACTGCTGCTGGGAAGGCTGGGAGGGGCCTGGGCTGCTCACCTCCACAGGTGACCCCACGCCCCTCTGCAGAGGTCTGCTCAGGAAGCGGAACTCTGCCCTCTTGGGTCCCGAGTCTGACACATATTTCTGGTGCGCATTCAACCCCCTGTCCTCTCCCCTTTTAGCACATTTCTGGAGTGTGGGCCTCTCACAGCAGGTAACTGAGATCATTAGAAGAAGCAAAAATAAAGACAAGACAATTTTAGTAGCAATAATAACATGCCAGTGTGAATGAGAACAAAGCCTCCTTTGAGGATGCTTAAATTAGATGCTTCTGCCTCTGTGGTCCCGGGAACTGTTTCACCCATTTGCATGTTATTCTTGGGGGAAGTCTCAGTTATTTCTGCCAGACAAGCAAGCAGCAAACTTTATTAAGCACGGGAGTACTTCAGACTCACTGAGACACAACTGAAGCATCCCAACCACTTTCTCTGTTACCCAGGGAGCTACTGAGAAGTAGGTGACCAATGATGGGTATGGTTTTGATGTTTGGGATATGTCTGTGTTAGTCCTGTTAGTCAGGCTTCCTAGGGTGATCCCAGGGAAAAGACTGGAGCTGGGAGTTGGGCGAGAGTTTCTCAGAAAGGGTGCTGGGCACACCAGGGGCCAAAGCTCTGAGCTGACTTTTATGCACATAGGGATCCCTGCTGACCTCGTTAAAATGTGGCTCCCATCTGCAGGTGGAGTGGGCTTCCTGAGGGCCCTGCAGGTGGCTCTGAGCCCCCTTGGGCCCACTGAGCACCAGGGGCCTCTGTCTCCAACAGCCTCTGTCTCCACTGCTCTCCGCTCACCCTCCAGCAAGTCTCCAGCACACATTTGAACACAGGTATGGACACACACCATGCACACACATGTGCACACACACTGCCTAGCCAGTATTCCTTTCTTCGCCCACCTGTATCTTGGGTCCCTACCTCTGCCTCCCCCTAAACCATGCTCTCCAGAGGTTGAGACCTCCCAGGCTGACCTAGAAGAAAGGGGACCTGGGGCAGTAGCAGCCCAGCCAGGTGTCCCCTGCTACAGCCCTGTCCACCAGCCAGCCACAGCCCTTGAAGGCCTCTGCAGCAGGAGGAGGCAGTGGCCAGGCAGGCCTGCATGGATGTTCACTCTGGCAGGGACAGGGCTGACCATCTCCCAGACCTCCCAGACCACTTACCTGACCCTAGTGGCCATTTAAGAAACAAAACAGGAACATGGAGCACTAGAAAAAATGTCAAGCAGGTTGCTGTGGGTGGAGTTTGGAGTGAGGTTTGTCTGCCCCTTGGGGAAGACCTGGGTCTCCTCAGAAGGCATCTGAGGGAGGGATTTTCTTTCACAAAGTTTGACTGAACCCTGAGACCCCACAATGAACCCCTTGTCAAGCACAACCTTTTCCTTAGTGTGCCTCCCCAATATCTTCCAGTAGATGTAACAAGAAACGTTCAGGAATTAAAGTTGGGGCCCAGAAGTGATAACAAAGAGTTTGCATATTCTCACTGTGCTCACTCTGCCTGCAGCTGGCACTGCTGGTGATGGGCCCCCACTCACCCTGTGGTGTATGAACTGCTAAGAGGGAGGGGCCCTTCTCCGGGTGAGCTCTTCACGTGCACTAATGCTGGTGGAGAACCCATCTGCACCGTGAAGCACGGGTGCCAATGACTCAGGCAACTTTAAGCTCACAGGCGTGTGGATTAGGGACTGGAAACCAGTGAGACCTGGGGTAGAGTTTCGCTGGGCTCCCTGTGTAGAGCTGGACTTTCACACGGCCCTTTCACAGCCAACTGCTCTTCACCAACCAGGTTGCCTTGTGAGTCTTGCATCCAGGATTCCATAGTGGCACTGGTTGTGATGTGAAAGACTGGGGTGGAAGTTCTCAGGGTCCTCTCCAGGGAGGTCTGGAGGCCTGTCACCCTCCAAATGAGCTTAGCTGTGCCCTAGGTGTGAAACATGCAAATATGTTCCAGCTTTCCAAATTAAGTACTAAGTGGCTGCTAATGATGAGGATCCTCAGTTAGTGGTCGTCCTGGCCATCTCCTGTTGCAGACCCCCACCTGCTCCACGGTTAGGTAAGACTGAGAAGAGGGGGCTCCATCCCCAGTTCTTTCATTCTTTCCTCACTTTTACTATGCTAAATTTAGGAATATAGGATTTTTAAATATATTTATATTCTCAAGAGTTTCTTCTGCTTTCTCCCTCCGAGAGCCCAGGCACTGGGAGGGTAAATGAGGTTATGGAGTGTGTGTCCTTGCTCGTGTATATGTGTGTATGTGTGCGTGCATGTGTGTGTGTGTGTGTGTGTGTGTGTGTGTGTATTCCCAACAGACTGGCAGTCACATGGACCTCCCACATGGGGACCCCCAGGGCTGCGGTGGGAAGCTGCCTTGACTCACCATAGCCATAGCCATCCCTGGAGACAGAGCCACTTTGTAATGTTTTCCTCCCACCCAGGAGACTTCTGCTAGTGATAGAGCAGTGATCAGGAGCCCAGGAAAAAGGAAACTAGATGCCCAAGGTAGTCCAGGGGGCCAGAACCTGTGATTTGTGCGTGTAGAGGTATGCACGTGCTTCGTCCTCGTAGTTTATCTACCAAATGCAAAGATTTTCACTCTAGAAAACTATGGTTAAATAAACAATAACCTAATTTTATCATGGAGCATCGAACAACTGTTATAAAGGACTATATGAATATTGGTGAACTTACACAGAAAATAGTTTCTTCATTTCATTTTTTTAGCTTAATATTTTTGCAGCGTTGTAGGTTAAAGCCAGGCTCTTGCATGTGCTGAGCAAGAGCCCTCACCCTGAGCTGCGGCCTGTCACACAAGCATTTTAGAGTGAGTGGCTGAGCAGCTGCTGATTGATTAATCTGACTTAATTTTTGTAGTAGTAACCTTGACTGTTACTGCCCATGCAAGTTTTGAAGTCTGCACACCAAGCTCTTCACCTTGACCTGCCTAGAGACTGGAACTTGGGAGGGGCGGGTGAGGGCTCCTGCTTTGCCTGCCTTGCCTTGTATAAGGTATCTTCTGTTCTTGCCATGAAATAACCTTCAGTACAGGGCAGTGTGGGCTCCACCACTGCCAACCTGCATCCTGCACACCTGTCCTTGGCAACTGAAATATGCAGTTTTCCGCATGTTATTTCAGAGAGAATGAGCAGAACTCCTGGAGGAACAGACTCTCTGCTTGAAGGAGGCAGAATCAGATCGGGCTGGAGAAGTGAGGGAGGAAGCAGAAAGCACCAAGCCTTGATCAATCTGACTTAATTCTAAAAAGAAAAAAGTAGACATCAGGGAGCAAATTTAGGGAATCAGAAAATACTTACACTGCCATGGTTCTTAATTGCTTATGATCCTCATGAAGTGAAGGGATTGAGTGCAGCCTCTGCGTGGTTTCATTTAATTAATATTTATGACTACAGAAGAAAATTAAATAAGGTAAATGGTGTAATTTTAAGCAGTCCGTGGTCACAGTCAGCAGAACTCACCACAGATTCAAAAGCAAGAAGTATGAATGCTGGGGCTGGGGATTTAGCTCAGCGGCATAAGCGCCTGCCTTGCAAGCAGGCAGTCGTGAGTTCGATCCCTGGTACCGATAAAAACGAAAAAAAGACCAAAAAAAAAAAAAGAAGTATGAATGCTCTGTGATCTCAGTTATCTTCATTCCATTTTTCTTGTTGGCTGAGACCTCCAGTACCAACATCTTAAAATACCACACTGACTGTTACCCGTTTTTGCACATTTTTTTCTGTCTTTATGACTAGAGGTCTAAAAAAACAGCTAAGAGCACAGGACCAAAGATGTTTTCTTTGGACCTTTTTGTAATTTCTCTCTTGGGTGCTTCTAGAGTGCATACCTGGCAGGTGCACATCCTCTGCATCACTGATAATTTGGGTTTTACCTTTGGGGAACAGATAATTGATGAGAGAGCCTCCTTTCTTTTAAGAACCCAGGCGATAAAGTTGGCTCAAATTCTGTGTTCTATGAAATGTTTCTTGGTTGATTGGGTGGATGGATAAATGGGTGGATGGATGATGAATGGATGGATGGATGGATGATAGATAGAGGGGTGGTGTATGGATGGATGGGTGGATGGATAGATAAGGGATAGATGGATGGATGGATGGATGGATGGGTGGATGATGGATGGATGGATGGTTGATGGATACATGACTTGGTCCTGCTGGGCCTCTGGCATCCAAGGGGGGTGTGCACCTCAGAACTGTCCATATCCAAGGTGAGTTCCCTGGTTGGGTACTGCAGCCTAAGGGTTTCAGCTGTTTAGAGAATCCCAGTTCTGTGTGGCTGGGGCGGGAGCTGCTACCATTAAACACATGATGGACAGCACCTCAGCTTCAGCCTTTAGTCATAAAACTAAAACTCGGCTTTAGCTTCTTAGTCATAAAACAAGGTTATGGCAAAAGCCTTCTTGTTGTAAGGTTTGAACACAGCTTGATTCTAGTTCTCAGATAGTGTCTTCAAGAATAGGTAGCATGGAGAAAGCAGGCACAAATATTCATAGTTATCACCAGCCCTGCAATCCAGACCTGAATCCCTAGTGTAGAGAGAACAAAATGTCCTCCAGCTCCTTCAGATACAATTGCCCCCCTGAATTTGGTTTTTCAGTTTCACAGGCACACATTATCTTCTGCAATGGTCTTTTCAGTGAGTTGCTTAGAAAGACACCTATGGCCTCTTAAACATCATTGCTCCAGGTTTTAGCAGAATTGGAAAAAGGAGGTTGAGGTCACTGGAGCCAGGATGGAGAGCACATCTGGGGTTCACGCAGAGAACAGAGCAGAGGAGAAGGCTCTGTCATGTGCGTGAGAAGGCACAGCCTACTTCCAGGGTCATCTCTACAAAGCCCTGGTGGAATTTCTCCTATCCTTGTAAGAACTCTCACTCTCCAACCTCAGGTTTACTTTAAACTCACAGCCTTTGATTACAGCCCCTTGAGGTTAATGCGCTCTTAAATCAGTCACAAGACCCTGCAGAATTTGTCTGGAAATCCTGCTCTATATTTTATCACTGGCCCATTAGCCTTTCCAGTAATTGAGTTTTATGTTCTAGACATTAATCATTTTAATTTTAAGACTAGATAGCACCTGAAGGACTACTTCCCATTTCCTAAGCTCTTTTAGGACAGTGCTAAGCAGAGCCTCAACTTGGGCTGATGGAAAATCCATACACAAGCCTGAGGTACTTCAGATTTTATGATCTGAGCATTAAAAGAAAGAACTGAGCCCTTGAGTGATATTCTATTCCATTCCAAGCACAGCCGTGCAGAAGGGATTTGCATGTTTAACACAGCGTTCGGAACAATTCTCATAATGAACTCTCAGGACCTTTGAAGGGAAATTGCTATTCATCCTCACTGTGTACTCCAGTGTGCTGATTGGGTGCTGAGGCCCAGTGGCAGCCAATAGTAAGATATCGAATGGAGACCTAGCACAGGTGTGGTGCCCAGATTCCTTCCCTGAAACCATCTATTAAGAAGCACCTTCCTTGCTAGGGATCAGAACCCCAGAGATATCTTCCCATTTCCTAATTTCCAGTAGGTAACTGCACAGATTGTCACCATCTCTCTAAGAAAACATGCTGGAAAGGGACAAGATTCATAGGAAATCCTGCAAAAAATGTTGGTGGTTCTAGAACTGTAGCCTGTTCTGTGTGTGGGGTGGAGAGGCGATGGTTACATTTACTTAACATGGCACAAGGAGAGGGGAAGGCACCACAGTCCTTCTCACTGGAGTAGCAGATTCCCTAGATCCTGAAACCCCCAGCTCTCTTTTGCTTAGTTGGACTCATTTGCATTGCTTTCTCTGCAACTATCAACACAATGGGCAGGACCTGTTCTGTTGACAGCTGCCTGTGATGACTGCAGAGCTCAGCAACTGTCCTCAGAGTCATCTTCCCCTTCCCTGAGACTACCATTGGGCTTCTGGTGGTCTCATTCAATGGCACCCACCGACTGAAGGAAGAAATTGGCACATGAGTGAGTGTGGACCTCAGAGTCAAGACTTAACTAGAGGCTCTGATTTTGTTATTTCTGCACTCAGTAACACTGGGTTCATGCTCAGCCTTCCTCATCTTGTTTTCTCATCTCTCAAAGAAAGTCATGGCTGCTCCTTCCTCCAAGCGGCACAGAGATTGCATCAATCAGCTTCCCACTGCTGGAACACCATGCCCAACGTTTGCAACTCAATGGAGGAGTGAGTGGCTCATGGTTTCAGAGTATTCACTTCATGGTGGGCCCCAAGGTAGGAGCATCATGGCAAAAGATGGCTGCACGGCAGCCAAGAAGCACAGCACAAGGGAAGAGTAGCAAGAAGAAGGGACCAGGGGGCTGGGGATTCAGCTCAGTGGCATAAGCACCTGCCTTGCAAGCACACAGTCGTGAGTTCGATCCCCGGTACCAATTAAAAAATTTTTTTAAAAAGAGGAAGGGACCAGGCACCTTACAACAGTCCCAAGGATACAGCCACATGATCCGCCCAGAAACATCTAACTCCTTAAAGGGCTCCCAGGTTAATCAAGTTGGCAGCCCATCTAGACCATCCCGGGGATCATCCCTGCAGGGCACACAATGACTGTTAACCACCACCTGTAACACACAGTAAAGCTTCTGTCTGTGTCAGCTATCTCAGGGTGTGGACATGGCTGGGTGGATTTTCACAGGACTTAGAAGGGGTCTCATTTAGGCCACAAGTTGCTTGGTGTCCAAGAAATTCTCTTTGAGGTGGGTAAATGGTGATGCCATCCAGGGAAGCTGAAAATCTTGCCTTTGTCCCCTGCACTGATAACTGTGTAGCCAGGTACTTCCTCCAGTAGGAGAGACCTAGCCTAAGATGTCCGTCTTTGGAGGATGTGTGACATTTCCTCCTGTAAACCTGGAACCTTAACAACCACCACCCTTTATTACCACCACCACCTCCCCACATTCAGGGAAAGGGCCAGGGTTCCAAGAAGATATGGTGGAACCCAGCCACATCTCCCTGGAGGTCCAGTGACATGGAAAATCAGCTGTTCTGACTGAACAGAAGCATTTACGTTTCAACGGCTATTCCTAAAACAGTAAAAGTCAGCTTGCTACAATTAATGAAAGACACTGGGGACACAGACATAGGTGACCTGGCTCACTCCAGGCTCTGTCTCTTGGGAGCTGCGTGATCCTGAGTGAGTAGGTCATTTTCACCACCTGAGCAGCTGTGCAGTTAGTGAGACCAAGGACAGCAAGGCCAAGCTGTGCTGTGGCTGCCTGTAACCTGGGCTCATGGGGGTAAGTGAAGAGGGAAAGGTTGGAAGCTCAAATCAGTTGAGTTTTTTGGGTCATGGAAAAAGCTGATTGTCACAAGGGTTTGGTTTTTATAAAAACACACATCTGTTGATGAGGACCGAGGACAAAGCTTTGTCACTGAAAACACTAACACTAATTTGTTTGTTGACACATAAGTATCCCTCTCATTCATCCTTTCTACTCTAAAAAGGGTTCCGTGAGCCAAAGGTAAGATTCTTCCTAGCTCAAGACTTCTTAGCAGCCATAGTCACCCAGAAATCATATTAAAAGGCAGACTCTGGGTCAACAAGGAGGCAGAGTGGAGGAGTGAAATGGGGACTGATGTCTGGGTTTCTGGAAAGCTTCCAGCTTCTGGCACCGAAGGCCGAGATCTCTCTATGAGCAGAATCTTCTAAGCACTTCCATTTGTTTCTTTACTGGGGGTACCAAAGATTGAAGCTGGACTTCACACTGAGTTATAGCCCTAACCCTTTAAAAGATGTTTTTTGAATTTTGAGACAGGCTACTCCTAAGTCATTAATGCTGGGTCTCAAACTGATGATCTCCTTGCCTTGGCCTCCAGGAGTGCTGAACTAACAGGCAGGGGCCACCTTGCGGGTCCCAATCAATTTTAAAATAAAGCTAACTTTCACTGTCTAAACATAGAATACTTTAATTCATATGTATTTTGCTATGTGTATTACCTAGTAACAACAGTAATAAATATGACGTTTTCTTGTTCTTTAAAATTGAGCACTGCATTGTATGTTTTCTAGACTTCTGAATTTCTATTTGTGTGTCAAGCTTCTCATGGTTGATTCTGAAAAACAGTAACATGTATGTTTGTATGTATCTACTTTTTTCTCTCTCTGTATGTGTGTGTGTGTGTGTGTGTGTGTGTGTATGCTGGTGCTCTGATGTTACGGTTTCAGCAAGGCCCTCAAAATTCCTATGTTGAAATCATGACCACAAACACTTCCGGAAGTGACCATATGTGGAGGGGACCTTTAAAGATGTAACTAATGCTAATTGAATTGGTTAGGTGAGTTCTAGTCCCATATGCTGGCTAGTGCATAGAGGGACCACCATGCAAAAACCAGGAGAAGACGCCATCTACAAGCCACAGGGACCACGGACACCTTGATCTCAAACATGTGGCCTCAACAGTCACAAGAAAACAAATCTCTGTTATTTAAGCTCCTTAGTTTGTAGTGCACTTTGTTCCAGAAGCTCCCGCCACCTCAGGAGTTACTGTGCGTTAGACGCACTAGGAAGAGTTAGAGTGCCAGTCTTGGTGAACGGCTGATCTGAGGGGATCAGAGAGACAGTGCTGTAAATTCTCTGAGCTCCACAGGTTCTTGCTCAGTGTACTCCCAACGTGAGGCTGTTCAGGTATACTGGTGGAAGTGGCCCTGTCCCTTACGCACCATGCACACGGGAAGTAGGAAAGGTGCTGGGGTGGCTCCAGGAGGAAGCCGGCTAAATGTGGGTGAGAGGGACAAATGCTTGTCCCAAGGAGCTCAGGGGCACAGCCATGCCCTGGAGTCAGGAGTGCAGCTGAGCACAGGGAGGCAGGAGATAGCCTGCTGGACGGGGCCTGGAAGGAACATGGGACTGTGCTCCAGTGAGCAAGGGCAGTCTGGGAAGTCTTTTAAGTGGACAGGTCACATGAGTCTGAGGCAGAAGACAAGGCCTCTAAAGCTTCCAGTATCTAGAGCCAGCATGTGCTGGACACTGACAGACAGACATCGAGACAGCCCAGGTGCCAGGTCCCCAAGAAGACAGGCCGGGGGAGGGGCCGGAGCCTGAAAGGGGATCCCCCCAACATCTGTCAACTTCTTTTGCTTTGCTTTCTTTCCATTGGTAGAGAAATGCTTCACTGTCCATGCAGCTGGCACAGAATGAGGCTGGGCTTTGGAGGGACCTCAGCCCTGACAGTGAGATCATTAGCATGGGGACAATGGGCCTCGGTTTTAGAGAGAAGCACTTGAGAATGGAGAGGCAGGAAATGAGTGGGTCCACCGAAGATAAAGTGCAATGACAATCTCCCACTCCTTATCAGCCTTGGCAGGAGACTGTGGGGCCTGCTAACTGGATTTGCACTGAGTAGTTCACCTTCCCCCTGGCTGGGACTCCACAGACAGGCATGGTGCTCTGCTCCTGGTGGCCCCTGAAAGGTGAATGTCCTGGGGGAGGGCACAAGTGAGCTTTAGAAGGAGAGGCCTATGATACAGCCTCGCCCATCAGTCATGTGCCCGCCACCCCGGTCTGACCCACAAGCATCCAAATACTCTGTCCTCAAAAAAAAAAAAAAAAAAAAAACCAAATACTCTGTCCTGGCTGCCTTGGATTTGGTGTTCCTTACTGATTTCATTCTTCCTTTCTTTAATCTTGTCTTTGATCTATGAAAAAGCAAGAAATGCATCTTCTCAGGCCTCTGAAGATTGGAAGTGGCTCTCAAGTGCCAGCCCCATCAGGTTCCCTTGCCGGTTCTCTCTGGGCTTGCAGGGCAAGTGGCTCACACTGGCTTTCCCTGGAGATGGAGATGGCTCTCCCTCTTCTTGCAAAGCCACCAGTCCTACCCGGGGTTGGCGGGGGGCTTCCCTTAGGACCCCATAGACCTTTGACCACTTTCTGAGACTCCTTTCCAAATACAGACACACTGGGGGCCAGGACTTCAGTATGGACATCAGGAGGACACAGTTCTACCCAGCTCAGACAATGAGATGTAATAAGAAGACACAGTGACACTAGCAGTGATATCCTCACTCCCAGTTCCTTTAACAACTTCTAAAAGTGGCTTCTCCCTCCCTGGCCCTGTCTTGGATCTGCATGCTCAGCCCCATTCTCCCATTAGAAGAAGGCTTCACCTAAGGCCCCTCTCTGACCAGAGTCCTGGGGCATAGCCCTGAGCTGAGCTCAGCTTCACCACAGCCCAGGCAGGGCTTTGCCATGGGCTCTTCACCTCATGAGAAACCTAAAGGCTAGAAGTCTGGAACCCAGCTGCATGCCCCACTAAGAAATCTCTGCTCCCCTTCCTTGCTACGGTGGGATAAACCCATATCCCTGAGAAGTACAGGGACCCACCGGCAGACCTGTGTGAAGCTGACCACACAGGAGGCCCACAGCACAGAACCCAGGCCCTGAGGTCCCTACTGATTCAGAGGTTTTCCGTGTCTGGATTTCAGGCATCTGCTTGCCCACCAAGGCTCCGGTCAGGGAGCTGGCATGTGAGCCGGTGTAACCTCTTCAACAAAAAGAGTGGCGTTCACTGAGTCTGTACCTATCAAAGATCTCACAGCCCAGCAGCTCTCAGGGCAGATGATGAAATTCCCTCAAACCATTGTCAAATAAAAACTCTGGTTTCTAGTTCGCAAAACCACCTCCATTCAGAATTCAGGGAAATTGAGGCCAAAGCAACATTTTTCTTCTAAAAATATCTACACTAGGATTAGAACAGTTAAAAGGATTACTAAAACAAAGAAGCCCTGGAATTTCAGAGAATGGCATTTGCATTTGCAAAATGATTTGCCACCAGACCTGCCAGGTAGCACTTCACGGAAACCCAGAAGCCGGTTTTGAATACCTAAATCATTTTTCTCAGCATCCAAATCCATAGTAAAATCAATGTCCTAGCTGCTGCAGTCGATGTCACCACATGCTCCTGGAAGTGCTGAGTAATTCTGAAGCATAATTCCAAGCTGAGGCTCAACCATATTTATCGGCCTCACCTCGATCCCCTGAACCAGCGTATTGTCCAGAAAGCTCCTTGGTTCAGCTGTCCCAGTCCTGCGGCCACCTTCTCCGGTTGCCAAAGCCTGTGCACTGCCCGAAATAACTCACAGTTCGCCGCTGAGGGGTTTGGGCTGCCGGAGATGGCAGCGTCCCCCCATTTCTTCATTCAGGATTTCTCCCCTCAAAGGGCACTTTGTGCTGCCTGCCTGAGTCCTTCCCCAGCCTGTGTGACTCTGAAATGAATTTGCACTGAAAGTGCTTGTGGAGTGGTTATGCTCCCGACTGTAATTTGGACCCAAGGAATGAATATTTTATACTCACCGAATCACTGAAGATTTGTGAAAGGTTTTTAAAAATAAAATGAATGCGCTCATTATTGTTGGCACGGGAAGACGATAGCTGGGGGAAACAAAAATACTGCACAAGCGCTCAGTCACTGGGCTTTCAAAACTGGACCTGGACGTGTCCGGGGAGATCAGGAGGGCTGTGGTGAGGACAGAGTGTCCTCCAGGGCAGACAAGTGCCCCAAAGAAGGGGACTAGGAAACAAAAACAGGAGCTCCGCAGCAGGCTCGCATCTCCTTTTGAACCAGCCCAGACTCAGAGGTGTCGCTTCAGGAGGCGCTGTCCGTGCCCTGGCAGAAAAGAGGTGTCAGCCTGGGAAGCAGCCCTCAGATGCCTGTGGCTTCCTCCCATTGCAAAAATAGATTCACTAAATAATCCAGTGTTTGGCAAGGTCCCTGCTGAGACCGAGAGCCCTTGTGGCCCCTGTACACTGCCTGTGTGTGTTGCAGTAAACCAAGGGTTTCATGAGCTCGTGGAGGACTTCAAAGGCGCTCAGTCCAGCTGAGACAAAAACAAATCCATGCGAGTGTGCTGCTTCCTTTTTTCCCCCTTTTAGACACGTGTGAGGTTCATTCTCCTGCTGGCATCTTTGGTTTTTACTGAAGGATCCCGCTCAGCAGTTTTCACTGGGCAGAGCCTTGTTTAAAAGGAGAGAATAGAAGGGAAACTGTTTGGGCTGTGTGACCTTTCAGCCCGACCACACGCAGGCGGACAACGTCCTCAGACGCCCAAGTTCTTTCCGGGAGGATGGTCCAGTCACAAATCAGTTCTGACATTCATCTTTCAGTAGCATTTGGTGATTTGTTGGGTGGGGTGGAGGGGAGGTTTCTGAATTGACTAAGGTGTCTGCCAAGTCCTGAGGCCCTGGGCGCCTTGCGTTACACCCTTTAGCAGACATTTTTAAGCAACGTAAGTGGGGGTTTTTTTGCAATGAAATGTATTTAACTTTATTTTTTTAGCATAGTTTACTACTTTCTCATATTTTCTTGTCTCCAAAGATTCCATTGAATTAAGGTCAATTAATATTAAAAATTTTAAATATTTATTTATTTATGGAGTAGAAAATGAAATCCAGAGCCTTGGTGCATGCTAGACAAACACTCTGTCACTGAGCTACATGTCCTCCCTTATGTCATCATTTTTAATGAAGATGTTGTATGGTCTGTTTTATAAGAATGCATGAGATTATTGGATTTTAAAAATTATAAAGAACATGCAAAGGCCTTATCTTTTTTGTTCTTTAGGTTGTAGCAAGATGATTGCTACAATGCTGCACATCCAGACCTCCTGTCTGAGGTTCAAAACAAGATCAGGGAGCTAAGGATAAGCCACCAAGCTGCATTCGCCTTATTTGTTTAATAAAGTAAAACTTTTCCCAGAAGCACCCTGCTTAGCTCCTGCTTCGTTCTCATTAGCTGGAAATGAATTACACGGTCTCCCTGTTTATAACTACATTTACGCATATTTTTTTTTTTTCAAATCATGGACCTCCCCAGTACAGCAGTTGACATTTGTTCATTAGTTCATAAAATTATATTCACAAATTTAACATGTGTCCTGGAAAAGACACTACTTCTTTATCTTTGTCCCCAGAGATTCTATTCTGATTGTCCAAAACATTCCAGAACCCTGGTTACTTTAAATAGAGTCAATCCAAGAGGATTCTGTAAAAATTCTGCACTGTGTAACAACATCACAACTTTTGTCACGAAGGATTAGATACCATTTTTACCCACTATACAGGCAGGGATTCTGTAGCTCATTAATGGGAGATTTGGCCAAAGTTTGGTTAAAATGTGCCCTTGTAGTCTGCGTGTGGGGGGCCAATGAGTTCTGTCTTTGAGGACAGGTCGGTGTGCATAGCCTTTGACCCCATGATGATAGTGCTAGCTTATTTACCTATCACTAGACAAAGGGACAAAGGGTTACTGTTGCATTTACTTTGTGCATAAGTGGAAAGAACATCCAAGCAAACGACAGGGGACCAGCTCTGGGCTGTGAGTCCTGCTCACACTTATTGGATGGATGGACAGGATGTATGCATGCATGTGTGTGCATGTGTTCGAACAGACCTCCACAGAGCTCAGTGTTGAGAAAACAGAAAGGGAGTTTGGTGGGCAATGTTCTACCCTATTTGTGTAAGGAGGCACACAGGTGCACACATATATGTGCAGAGTTCCTGAAAAAAGCAGAGAAGAAATTGTCATGACTGATGATTTCCAAGTATGGAACTGAGGGACTGAGGAGAGCTGTGGGAGAGTGTATTTGTTATTCTATATTCATTTGTTTACTTTGCCTTTAAAATAAATCATATTTGTACATTGTTTTATCACGCTTGTTTAATTTTTTAATAAGCAAAAGCCCCCCCGCCCCGGGCCATGACTCTGTATTTCCTGATTTAAGCCATACTCTTCGTGTTTCTGCTCAGCCTCTCCTACATGAGGTGCTCCCATGGAGTGGAGTTGGGGTGAGCCTGGGGCCCTACACACTCCTGCCCTGCTGTCCACACTGATCATGCTGCAGCAAGGCTTTCGCCTACACCTGAGGTGGGGCTCAGCAAACAGTGGTGGGCAGAGTGGGGTAGTTAAAGCGGGACAGGCAGCCATGTAGCTGTCAGTGATGGCCTTGGGGGCAGAGGAGCAAGTAGAGGGGACCCAGTCACCCAAGATCTGGGCAGTCCGACCTGGCTGTCCCTGAATCACGCAGCACCTCTGTTTATGGTTCTGGAGCTTACAAGTTCCTGTGGCACACACCCATGGGACCTTTGGGGTTTTGTGAGGCTCTATCCAGACCCCTGCCCCACACAGCAAGTGTTGCTGGATCTCACAGCTGTCCCAGGGTTCAGAGGTTCCCAGACTGGGACCATCATGGCCACTGTCAAGGAAACATCAACCAGAGACATTTGTATTGATACGAGATCCTCTCCGTCACTCTCTGGCTTATCTGAGTGGCCACTCTGGTCCCCACAGTCCCCCAGGGGATGATGATCCTATGTGTCTCCCTCACTCTTGCTTCCCTCACCTCCCCCGGGTGGGTGGGCCCGAAGGTGGCAAGCCACCACATTCCTGGATGAGCTCTGTCATCTCAGGTCTGCACCTGAGGAAAGCGACCCCAGTGGGGCTCAGGAAAGAGCTGTAGGCAGAGTGGGCGAGTTAAAGCAGGACAGGCAGTGAGTGGGCTGCTGCTCTCGGGGTGGAGAGAAGGCAGGGTGTGGAGGAGGAGGCACCCAATCAGAGCTGCTGGTGACTTAGTACTCACTGAAGGGAATATTCTGAGGAGACTTCTGAGCTGTAGACCCTCTGTAAGGTGACACAGGACGGATGCAAGTGCCTCAGTGCTATACTGAGGGAAGCACAAAGTGCTCCCAGCCTTCCCTGGAAGAGCTTTGGGGCCTCAGCCCTCTGTACTTTGCTTTCATTTCCTGAAGTGTTTTCTTATCACTGGCTTTGATGTCATTCATGATGGGGTTCACCAACCTCGTGCTGGTCCCCAGCCTTCAGCCTGGGCTCCCTCCACCCCTCTTTGGAAATTCAGGACCCCCATCTCCCACCTAACGAAGAGGTTCCTAAGCCCAGAGCAGGACCCCACACCTCTGGTTGCCCTGCTCGTTGAAGACAGGAAACAGACACAGGCTTTCAAAGGAAGTCTTGGGGTTTACCATCAATTTATCAGTAATACTATTTTACATCAGATTTTTGACACAGACCAGTTATATTACAACTTCTGGATACTCCAAAAGAGTCAAGAGGCTGAAATCTATTTTCCAGGCTTTCTTAGTGTTTATTGGTGCCCTGTCGGCTGGAAGGCGCAGCAACAGTACTGTGAATGACCTTGGGCACAGGCACCATCTGTGGAGCCATGGGCAGCAGCCCCTCCTGCCACCCAGGGACACAGGGGCCCCACCCAGGCCACAAGTGCTGCGTACCCCAGGGGGCTAGGGCTGAGATGGGAGAGACCTGATCCCTGGAAGGCTTCTCAAGTCCTACCCAACCCTGACCTGTCCTACCCTGAGTATTTTTTTAAATGAGAAACTGAAGACAGAGGTGCTAATGTGGAGCCTTCCTGGTCACAATTCATAGCCTTTGATCTCAGACATGCCTCAGAGCACAAAATATGCTATTATTTCTGTAGGAAATGAATGGAAATTTGTTTATAAAAGTGACACAGACTGTAACCTAATTGGTTTCTTTTGAAAAATAAGGTCCACTTTGCATCACACAGTTTGTCTTGTTTGGGCAGCACTGGTGGTGGACCCCACCTGCCCCTACCTTCTGCTGCGCCCAGCCCCTGGGCCCCTTGGGACTTAGCACCTGAGTGTCACTCCGGGAACACAGGCCTCTCCAGGGCCCTTCTACAAACCTACTGGGCCTGCTTTCCACAGGGGTTGGGAGGAAACCCAGGAGGTCAAAGCCTCTCTGAAAAGTGATGATTTGCTGTGTGTGGCAGTCCGTGTGTGAAGTGGCCCTACTTGGAATAATACAGCTTTGGTTACCAAAAACAACACATGTGTACACACATAGAAACACAAGACTGTGTGGAACAATGTCCCAACACAAAGCACTGTCACTGCCGCTCTATGTTCTAATTTTTGCACATTCCGTGTGTGTCGCTTGTATCACTGGAAAACCACTCCACCCAGTCCTTCCCCGCTGCCTGGGCACCTGGTGTGAAACACAGGGTGTCGAGTCACTCTCCCAGGACCAGTCGGGCTGGAACGGTCCCTGCCACTTGCTGAAAGCTGCCTCTTGCACTCGGATGGAAAAGTCCTGCTGCTCCGCTGGCCAGCTGGCTCTCTGCACTTCTGGGCAACTTTGCTTCCTGCTTTAACCACAGGGCAGCTCGAGCTGGGGCATTCTGGAGTGGGAACCTGCGGGGAGAACCTGGCTAGTCCGTGTGTCAGAATTTCACAGTAGCCAAGCAGATGTAAGTAAATAGGAGCGGAGAGCTGCAGGAGGGTGGGATGGGGGGGTGGGGCTCAGTGGGTGGCGGGCGAGAGACCCAGCTGCTGCTCCAGGGTGATTCAGTACCCAGCTCTACACTGAGGACTCCAGCAAGTGCTGCCTGCTGCGAGGCTGGGTGCTCACCAAACTCAAGGTGTTACCATAATAATACTTGCAGCCCAAGAATGCAGTTGGGTTAATGGAACCCGTGGAAGGGCCAAATGAGCTTCCCTGAAGAGTGATACTAGATTAATACCAAATTGCAAGCACATCATCTGAATAGGGGTGGGAGATTGTCAGGCCCTGCACTGCTTGCAGGGCCCACTGAGGGCTCCAGTAGAGGCAAAGAGTCTGATAAGACAGCTGGGCCAAGACATGACCTGCCAGACATGGAAGGTTGCTCTCTCCATTGTCCTGGAGCCCAAGGATGCAATAGGTGCTGCAAGATGGAGCACTTTGTTGTCACCTCCCACCGAACGCCAAGACTTCCAAGGACTCCAGAAGTGAGTCTGCCCCCTCACATGCCAGCCCGGCCCAGGGAAAGACATTCCCCAGCTCTCCCTGGAAACCATTCCTAGGACTGTGCTGTGCCCAGCTTCTGTGGGACCCCTTTGTGTTTAGCCCTAATCCTTTGACAATGATTTGGTGATTCCTTATTGAAAGAAAATGAAGGAAATCCAGTTTTCTGTTTTGGTCTCAGAAGTCATACAGATGTGTCTGTGCACACACACGTACATGCACATGAGCACACACACATATACACTTGTTGATTTGCCAACTTGGGGCTTTAAACATTGATTTTGTCATAAGTTGAAGATACACTGTAGCTCTTTTTGTATTTTTTTCTAGTCTCTGTTATTCTCCTACTACCTACAGCCTGTTTTCAATTCAGGCCACAAGCTGGCAATTGTTGCAAGAAATTAACTCATAAAAAATTACATAGTGTGTCAAACACTTAGGCCTTGGACACAATACTGGGTCTCTTTCCTCTCTGGTTGGAGGGGGAAGCCTGTGGACACTGGGAAGGTGAGAGTCCTTCTCCCACCTCTATGTTGGCAGCAGCCAATGTCGGTTCCACACATCCCACATGTGTCACCCTCCTGATAAGTCCTGACTCTGCATCTCTCCAAGGATCCCAGGGAAACACTTGAAAGTGAATGGATGGACAATTATTTTAGATTACTGAGGAACCTGGTATTTTACACTCAGTTAAACACAATCATTTTGTACTGGAATGGCTCAGTAGGAATGGGTGAAAATCTCCTCGCATGACCATCCTCACGCAGCCCCAAGTGTCCTATCTATTTTATGCACAGGGAATGGAGATGCCGGCTTTTTCTTCCTCGTGGCGCCCTGAGAGTCTGAGAGCCTGTACCCACAGACTCGGCCAGGGTCCTGCAGAGGTGGCAACGATTTCCTTTTATTTTACATTTTTATCTTTTGGGAAGGGTCTGGGATGGAACCAAGATGATGATGATTTGATGAGATTTAGGTAGAACTGAATTTGCTACCCTCTCCCTCCCCTTTTTTTTATCTATCTTAGAAGAGGCCAGAGGCACTTGAGCAAGGCCACCATGACAAGAAGCCAGGTTCCATGCAATGGGTACGTCTGGGACTCTGTCAGAGGGGAGAGGAGTGTTTTCCCCCAGGCATGCCATGTGGTGGAGATGAACAGAGCTCTTTTCTTCTCATATCCTGCACACCTGGATCGAGGTCCTAAGGCAGTCACTGATGGCCAGGTCGCAGGAAGGGACACAGCAATTCGATGGCCCCTCACTGCAGACTTCCATGCACAGTCACAGCCACCATCTTGCTATGGCTTTCTGGAACTTTTTTCTTGGCGTCTGATCCTGTCTGTGCTCTCCATAGCTCTTTTCAGAAGAGGGACTCAGGAAGTTCCCCTGTATCCCCCAGCCCGCTGACCGGCAGGCTTCATTCCCTTGGGTTCCTGGTTCAGCAGCAGATGCTCCACTTCCTCCAGTGCTGTCTCTGCTCCCACTGCAGCTCGGTGCAAAACAAGAGCTTGAGCCAAAATATGATCTGAAATAAAGATGAGAAAAAAGGGAAGAAATGAAAGTTTCAACAGGCACCAGCCAAAACAAAGCGTAAGTTATTTCCATATAACCACAAAGGTGCATCCTGAGACAGTGCAGCCCTGCTGCCCAGGCTAGATGCTGCTCAGATACATTCAAGTCCCCTCCCGGTGTGGCCCTGGCCAGTCAGTGTCCCTGCCTGGGCCGGCCTGGAACACAGGCAACAGCAGACCAGAGATGTCAGCAGGGCAGTGAGCCCAGCGCCTGCCACCAGGGTGTGAGCAAGAGGAGCCCCGGCCGTGCAGACTGAAAAGCAAAGCTGGCTAAAGGCGTACTGTCTGGGGAGACAAGAAGGCAATGGCCTCAGGTAAGTTCCAAACCCAGTCGGGCTCCCAGTGAGTGTGAACACAGAGCATACTCCGCACTTGGACTTTCTTGAGTGTTGGATTTGTATGGCCGCAGCACAGGTAGCTCTGACACAGTTCATCCTGGACACAGCGGGCAAAGACACTGGACCTGCTCCTCATTTCCAGGGAAGACTTCCAGGGTCAGAACAATTTCAGCTTCCACCAGGGCCTCCTCTGACAAGTGGACGGAGGACTGGGTGGAGCTCCGGGTCCTAGCTTTACCCCAGCAGTGAATATCCATCCATCTGCCAGTCAATCAATCAGCTGGGGGGTGGAGAAGAGAACAATGGCAGCAACTGACTGTCAGCTGAAAACAGAACATGTCCAAGCCCCTGCATCTGAGAGATGCGCACCCCGGGAGCGAGAGACAGGCATCCAGGGGTCCACCTCCTGTTGCTGTGCCACCATACTCCTGGTCCAGCTTCCCTCCCAGATGGACGGGGCTCTGCACAGAGCCCTGCCTATGTCCCACTCAGGGGCCTGGCCTCGAGCTTCAGGGAGGCCGGTTCAGGGAGGGAGATGAGACCTCGGAGGCCGGCTGTCCAGGAGGACCTGGAAGACACAATGTCTGGCCTGGCCCGTGCTCACCCACTCAAAACCTGATACTGATGGAAGATGTCATCTTCTTGTGTTTACAACCAGGGGAGCCAAAGGATTCACGAATTTAAGCTGAAACAAAGGAAAGAATTGTGCAGCTATAGACTCACCTGCATGTCCCATACACAGCTGAAGATTCCCTTAGATACAAACCAGACCCTCGCTCCTACTGCAACTCCAGGGGTCAGTAGGAGTAATCTCATATGCATGTGTGAATGCCCATATGACCTTGAGATTGAAACCAGGGCCTTCACACTGAGCTACATTCTCAGCCTTTTCCATTTCTATTTAAGTTTGGAGATCTGTCACTAAGTTGCCCAGGCTGGGCTAGAACTTGGGATCCTCTTGCCTCAGCCTCCCAGAGTGCTAGGATGACTGACAGATGTGTGCCATCATCCTGGCTGAGGTTACTTATTTTTACCCTCACAGCCCCTGGTGAGTCTTAGGGCATTAATTCTTCTTTACATAGAAGGAAGGCCTGGCTGCTAGAGACAGGGAATAGACTTTATGTTCCAGCTGGTGCGGCTGTGACTCTTGTAACCTGTGTTAACCTTTTTAGAGGATTAACGCTGTGTGTGCAGCCTAGAACTTGATATGAGTACATGACAGTGTGAGTCCAGGTGAGATTTCCCCACTAAACTTGGGGTAATGAGACAGCAGCTGTGCACACCAGCACAGACCAAGTGTGGGCCTCACTGTCATAGGTCCCCTCCAGCAGGCATGGAAGAACTCCCTGCCAAAGCAAGCCACGAGCACAAGAGGCTGCAATACCAGCGCCTCTGCCATCTTGCTGCTTAGCAGCAGCACCCCAGGCTGAGGGCTGTGCTTGAGCCCGGGGCCCTTCCCAATTGACCTCATGGTCAGGGTGAGGAGTGTTGGGCCAGGAGCATGGATGACAGCGGCCCGGCCCCCCAGACCTTGCTTCCCACCAGCTCTCAAGCGCAGGTGCCCTTGTCACTGAGGTCTAACTGCAGACTGAGGATGGCAGAACACATATTTTGGCAGCACTTTGACTCTAAGTTCAATGAGAAGGTACAGGAGTTGCAAGGGGAGAGGGATGGGATTGGATTCACACCATAGGAACTCACCAGGCACAGTCAGTGACTTCTCAGAGCAGAAGGACGCACTTTTAGCAGCACTGGAAGTTGCCCTGGCATCAGCAGAGATGCTGATGGTTCGACTGAGGGTTGGGTGGAGGGGGAGCAGAAGTGCAGCTAAGGGCCAGCCTCACACCAGGAGCTTCTGCGTAGCTAGGATGGCGTCTGGCCTGAGGGAATGCACAGAAGACTGGGTGGGGAAAGTAGAGCCTGGAGCACAGGAGAGGAGGTGCAGCAGGAGCACTGGGGGGTGAGGGGGGGGCGACTTCCTTCCGGTCCTAGAATCAAGCTCATTCTGGCAAGCACCTTCTCCTGCCCCTTGTTCTTGCACACTGAGGGGACACTGAGGTGGCCTTCTCCTGCACAGTGTCCCCAATCCTCATACAGGTTCACTGAGTCCCAAACCTGTTTGAGTCACAGGAAGAGGACACCAGTTACCTTAGAAATTGGGGAGTCCAAGGGCTGGGAATTTAGCTCAGTGACATAAGCACCTGCCTTGCAAGCAGGCAGTCGTGAGTTTGATCCCCGGTACCGATAAAAAAAAAAAAAAGGCAAAATAAAAGAAATTAGGGAGTCCAGAGAGCAGGTCAAGAAGAACCTCACTTCCTTTCTCAACTAGAACCAACAAATTTTAGGTATGAATTTGCTAGTGACACACTAAATTTCTAGAACAGGGCGGGGTGCCATCTCACTGGTCCTCTGTTCAAAGACAAGGACATCAGGGTCCAAGGAAATTCAGAAAGAAGCCCAGAGCAACACAGCCCGCAAGTGGGGCCACTGGGTGGTGAGACTGCCATGTCCTCAGCCCACACAACGCCGGGCGCATCTGCCTTCAGCTCACCGCTGGGCCACTGGACTCATGGAAAGGTATCATTCACCCAAACCAAGACCTAATTACCCCCTCTGCATAACTGTCTGGGAGGTCCAGGCCCAGTGGCAAAAATATCCTTGTTGTGTACTTGCTGTCCCCATCTCCCAGTGGCAGGGACAAATCCAGGTGTGCACCATGCTGGGCAGGACACTGTCCCCTTCAGTAGAAGGACTTCTGGTGCTCCGCTCTGCCCATTATCGTCACAGAAGACAGAGAAAGGTAGATGGGAATTAAGCATTGGTTTGTATAGAAAGACTGTAGATGAAAGGCCGTGAAAAGTGTAATTTTTAAGAGGACTTAGAATGGAACATGAGCTAGGTTCTTCCCAGGGGGAGAGCACCTGTCCCAGAGAGCAGAAAGCCCTGGCTGGCTTTGGGGAGGCCTGCAGCCATAGGAAGTCCTAAGCTCTCCAAGTGCCTTTGTTTGAACGGGTCTTCTCGTTACAGTAATGAGAAAGGTGTTGCCTTAATGACTCCTGTAATGCAAATTATAGTGGTGAAATTAAATTTTGAATAAACAATAGGAAAAATCAAATATTAGAAATCCATTTCTTCGACGCTTACAGCAGTGACTTGTCAAGGTACTAGGTGAGCTTAAGTGAGATCATTTCAGATTATGTGTACAGTGCTGGGCCAGTTCAATCTAATTATGTTAAAACTGTGTTTTCATTAAAGCTTCCTCCTAATGCAAAAGCGCTATTAAAGTTATTTTCACTGACATTCTCCTAATAACTGGCTTAGAAACACACTGGCACCTGCCCAGTTTGGGGCAAGACTTTCACTCTGGTGAGGGGTCAGGCTCCTAAGCAGAGGGATCCCTGGGACAGTGAAGACCTCGACTGGCCAACAGTCACATGAGGTGCTCCATGAGAGCCTCATGCAGCAGCAAGAGAGTGGCAGGCTCAGTCCCAGTCCCACGCCTGGGAGCAAGCACACTTCGGACTGCAATCGTAGTCAACAGGGTGGACTTTGGGATGGAGGGTGGGCGGCCCCTGCACACAGCTGGGATATGTGCTGCTGGATCTGCAGGCCTCTGTTCTTTCCCTCCATCAAGCTAGCAGGGTGGCCCCCAAACCTGGCCACCCATGCCATCCAAGCCTGGTAGCCGGCACCCACCTCTCCTCCTCTGGGAAAGAGGCGCACAGATGCCCTGCAATTTAGGTCTTCAAGAAACTACCAGCCCAGCTTACTCAGGACTGGTGATATGCTGCTGGATGTCTGGGGACCTTTGTGACACCCCGTAGGTAGGAGATGAAGAGTCTCCCCATTTGTAAATCAGGGATGGAAACTTTCAGGAAAGTGGGTCTGGCTTAAGCATAGCTTGACTCGGGAGGGATGGGAAACAGTCATAAAAATGTCACTTGAGGTCTCCTTTTTAGCTTTGCACTGTGTTACCTGGCCCAGATGGGAGCATAGCACATCCGCCTTCCAGGGCACGGCTCTTGGACCTGGGAAGGTCCCACTTTCTCCCACACTGTGTCACACAGAGTGAGGTCACTTCTAGTTATTTGTCCATTTCTCCATGCCTTGGAATTTGGGGTTCCAGGATTCCATAGTTATCCTCAGCACTCCTGCAGATGTTGTTGCTGGTGTTTCTCCGAGTTTCTCATAGCCATTGCAAACAGCAAGGCACAAACCAGCAAGAGAGACATGCCTTCTTCCCAGTGTTACATAGTATCCTGAGTGCACCCCTAGCCTGGTGTAGCACTCACACCACCAATCCGAGCGCTAGACAATGAACCAATCACAAATGCATAATTGCATGAGACTTGGGGGCCACTGACACAAAACCATGACAAGTACAGACCTTATTTTATTATGACTTTAATTTTGTCTTCCTTATTACCAAGTAGTGTTGGTACCTTTTCTAACTGGTATTTGTATTTCTTTTGAGAAAGATCTGATCATGTCTTTGACCTCTTCTGGCCTAAACTTTGCTTATTTTATTTTATTTTATTTTAGTTTTTGAGACAGAGTCTCTTTAGTAGTGCAAGCTGACCTTGAATTCACTATGCAGATCAGGCTGGCCTTGAATATCACAATATTCCTAACTCCGTCTCCCAAATGTTGGGATTATAAGCATGTACTTTTTCAGTTATGATTTTCCCTGACTCCTTTTAAAAATGTTTTGTTTGGTCTTTGGGGAGAGGGTCTCTGATTTTGAGTGACTTTTGTATCCTGGACACTTCCTTTTGCCAGTTTCAGCTTGGTCCTTGGGCAGAAGTCGTGCTTTGCAGTCCTATGGAGCTGACCGGACTTCAGTGCCCTCACGTCATCAGATTTGCGCTTGTGCATGCCACTTCAGAAATCTTACTTTTTATGATGATACTGTCCTCCATAGCTTCTTCTCTTACAGTCTAGCCATTGTGTTTAGGTATTGCAGAGAGCTGTGATAGAGTTTTGAGTGGCAGGTGCTAGGAAACCTGTCATTCTGCTTCCACAGATGCGCGCTTCCTCGGTCCACTTGCTGAGTGGTCCAGTGGTGAGTGACTGTTTTCTAGAGGAATGAAATCAACAGTAAACGATGCTGGGGATTTCCTAGGTTCGCAGATAGGCCGGGAGGGCCCATTGCGGTCATGTACACACAAGAGAGCCAGAGGCTCCAGTCACTGCTCAGCACAAGAGCTGGAAGCTGCAGAACAAGAGACCAAGGATGCAGCCCCAAGGCTGAAGGTCTGGGAGCTCTGAGAGAGGTGTTGTGTGTGTCCTGGAAAGGCTACAGAAGTGGAGTTGGATGTCCGCAGGTAATTGCAGCGCAGCAGCTGCACTTGCTCAAACTTTTCAAGAACAGGCTGACTTCCTCCTCCTTCCCCTTTCCTTGGAATTGGCTGCTATTGGATGCTGCCACCCACATGGAGGTAGGTCTTCTCCCTGGGTTTGCTGGCCCACATGCCAATTATCTCTGGGACCACCCACAAATGTGCTTACTGACCTATGAGGATGCCCATAGTCCAGCCCAGTCGACATCCAGGATTAATAGTCACAGCAGCCGTGGGCTCTCCTGTCTGTAAAGTGGAGGTGATGAAAGGGACCATCTGAAACTGGTTGTCACTTCTAGTAAATCGCTGCAAAACCTCACAGCTCAGGATGGCATCTATGGTTTGTTGCTTGCATTCTGAGGGCCGGGAATCCAAGGGTCTCCATGGACTTGTGCTTTTCCATGATGGCTCCTTAGCGGGGATCCCTCCCAGGTTCTTTCATCACATGAAGTCAGCAGGATGTGGTCCCTCGAGGAGCTGGACCAGCTGGTGAAGCAAAGCGTCCCTTAGTGCCCCGCCCTGTGCTGTTCAGGGCAGCAATGCTGAGCCAGCCCCTGCCAAGCACTTGCGCTGTGTCTGCTACTGCCACACTCGGCTTATCTAGCCTACACTTGCCTCCATGTTGAGTTCCCATATACAACAGAATTTGCGTCTAGGTTCTGTGGGATATTTTTGTCTATTTTTTGTTTTTGGACAGGGTCTTGGCATACAGTCTGGAGTGGCCTTGACCTTGTGATCCTCCTGACTCAGCCTCCCAAGTGCTATGATTACAGGCATTCATCTGTCACCACATGCGTTCTCATTTTTTTTGTTGTTTATTTTGTTTATGTATTTATTTTTGTAGTTCTGAAGATTGAAACCAAAATCTGTACACTGAGTTACACACCCCAGACCCGTTTTATTTTCTTTCATTTTGAGATATGGTCTCATTAAGCCACCCAGGCTGGGCTGCAACTTGCAATTCTCCTGCCTCAGCCTTCCAGAATGTATTTGTTTGCTTCTCTTTTTACCTGTGGTGTGATGACTAATGTTGTGTCCACTTAACAGGAATGAGAATGTACACATCACCTGCCAAGCAGTATTTAGTACTGCTGCCCAGGGACACAGGCTGAGGCACCCAAGCATAGAAGAGGCTGGTGGCTCTCTTCCGGGGCAGGGTCATCCCTCTTCTCATGCTCTGTGTGGCAGGACTGGGAGGTGGCTTGCAGCCCCACCCTTGCCCACAGCTGCTCCCTCACCTGGGTGCTTGGCTGACCTAGCTCCATGCCCACCTGTAGGGCAGATATGGCTGTCTGAAGCTTGTGCTGTGGTCCCAGCGCTCTGTTCAGATAAAGGGAAGGGTCCTGGAGACAGCTGGGCTGGCACTGAAGAGTGCCCACTGCAGCAGCCTTGGGTGCCATTGCTGTGCTGCCAGGTGCCTGGCCTTCCATCCCATGTAGCAAGGGTGGAGCTGCCTTGAGTCCCAGCAGCGCCTCTGTGCCTGGGCCTTGGCCCAGGACTCCAGGGCCCCAGGAGGAAGCAGCTAGGTAAGGAACAGGTCTGTCCCCAGAGCCTGCTCCAAGTTTCTACACAGCTTCCCATCTGGCAATCCCAAGGTATTGTAGACCCAGCAGAACAAGCAGCAAGTAGAAATTTCTCTCCAGCCCTCCTTCCCCACCTTCAGAGCAGCCTCTGAGAAGTGCAGTGCTGTGAGCGTCTCCAGGATTCTGAAGAAAGCCCAGGAGGAAAGTGGCCCGCACTGCCTCACATCTCCTTGGAGGAGGCAGACCTTGCTGGGGGTGCTGCTTGGGGCACAGCGTGGATTCAACCATGACGCTGGGGGAGGCAGCAGCCTCATGTGATGGAGAAGTTAGATCCGGAGAACTGGGGTATATGGTGGCATGACAGGGAGTTCCCAGGATTTTGCCAGGTAATGTTCACCCTGCTCTTTAAGAACTCAGAGCTGAATCTTTGCTAAGTAGATTCGCCACCTAATGGCTATTCTTAGTTCAGGAAAAACATGTGGAGGGGATTTAATGATCTGAATCCAGCAGAATTAGGAGGTGTTGTTCACACACTTAAATGAGCCTCAAAACTGGAGTGGGGTGAGCTTAGGGGATTTCACCCCAAACTCTTTGCCTGCCAGAATCAGAACTAACCTCTGCCAGTTTGTCTTTCTGCCCTATGGGTAGATCAGGGCGTCCTCCTGGTCAGCATAACCTGGAAAACAAGACGGGCTGTGCACTCGAGTGTGGTTGTGTGGTTGGTGGTGTCACCAAAGCCCGGGGAATGCTCCTGGACAGTTTGCTGGAGATAAACAGGGAGAGGAGGGAGTGAAGATCAGTTTTCCCGTTTTATTAAGGCAGTTTTCTCTTTGCATCATGGGGGACCTATCTCTCCTTCCTTTTGGGAACAAGGAGGAAACCAGGGAGTCTGATGAGGGCAGAGAGCTCTGGGTTCAAGGCGACACCAAGAGTTGCTCCCAACTGAACCTCAAGGACCTCCCTATGCCTTGCACAATGGGTGTGTTGCACTCAGCAGAGGGGCCTTACTGTGTGCTCCTTACTGTATGCTGCATGTGCACTAGAACCAGGCTGGAGGAAAGAAAGGGCTTTACTCAGAGCAGAAGGGCTTTGATGGGGATGAAACCCTGCATGGATTAGGGGGTGGATTTGCCAGAGGGTGGCTGTCTGGGCCTTCACTGTCCCCAGTGTGGTGCAGGCTTGCTCTTGGCATGTCTGGGGGTCCCAGGAAGGGATATGTAGGACTAGGTGCCTGGGCTCTGGGTCTTGGGTGGGGTGTTGCCCCAGGGGTCCCCTCCTTCTAGATCCTGCCTTTCTGAAGCCTTCGGGACTGTGTGGGCTGCACCCCTGATGGTTTCACTTCCTGTCTGCTGAGCTTCTGTGCACCACAAGCCCCCACTTCTTAGGCACTTATAAAACGTCATATGAGGCTTGTTATACCAAGGTGGCCAACAGTAGTGTGAGACAGGAGATGCTTCCTTCCCTTCCTAAACAATTTGGACACACACATGTACACACACACAGAGCTACAAGTGTCTTTTGTATGTATGCATTTTATATTTGCCTGTGTTTTATCTAAAGTTTTTGATCTCCAGCACCGATGAGCTTATAATTAATAGGCAGTGACTTAAAAACCAGTTGAGCTAAATGTCCTGATGGCCAATGTAGGTGTCTGTCCCCACCCAGGAATAAATCATCTCCGTCACTTTGTGTTAAGAGTTTGACATGGCATGCACAGTTAACCTATCATCCAAGTGACTGACGGTATCTGGCGCATGGCATTCCCATGCTTCCTAAGCTCAGCTCCACAACACAGCAATGTGCTACTCAAGATAAGGTCAGATGGACTATAAGCAGCAAAAAACTAAACCAACAAAAAACACATATTCTTGATAACTGAAACATCACATTTAAAGTTTTGATATATATATATATATATATATATATATATATATATATATTTTTTTTTTTTTTTTTTTGTCTTTTTCTTTTTTATCGGTACCGGGAATCGAACTCTCAACTGCCTGCTTGCAAGGCAGGCGCTTATACCGCTGAGCTAAATCCCCAGCCCCAATTTTGATATACTTTTCATGTTTCCTTTTCTCTAGTCAAGAGCAAATCTTCTCACTTTGTATGCTTTGATACTGTGACTTGAGCAACTATCTCTAAGATGATAATGTGTAATCTATTAACTGGTGATTTCTTACTTTTTTTTTTTTTTTTTTTTTTTTAGTTCTGTATTACTTGTACCCTTACACCGCTTTGTTTGTTTTGTTTTTTCTTTTTTTCCTTTTAAATAAATTTTTTTTTTTAAAGAGCAAATCTTGGAGAAAACTTTTTATTTCTTTTCCTAGATATTTTCTTTAATGCAAGGAAGGCCAAATAATGAATTTGAACCACCTCAGCTTCAAATATCTTGAGTGAGTCCAGCATGGCTTGCAGGTTCCAGTTTCAATGCAAAATGATGCAGAGGTCGGGTGATACTTGTAACCTTCTGCACTTTTACTTAACATTATTTGGTTCCCAGAGAAGGGGCAGCAGCAGAGACTTGTCCTGTCTTAAGGATGTAGGTGGCAGCTCCCTGCATGCTGATGGTGCCCAACCTGCACAGCTTCTGTTTAGATGTGTTTTGGGGGAACTCTTACCACACCTGTGGCCATGAAATGCAGAAATACTGAGTATGTACATGCAACTTTAAGGACTTCAGAGGCCATCGGGTGGCTCAGGGATGGCATGCTAATCTAGCATGTGAGAAGCTTGGCTTCGATCCCTAGCACTACACAACATACACACAGATATCAAGTAAAGTGAGGGTGTGGGGGGGAGGGAGGGTGAGTTCCGATGCCGGTGTCAGCAAGGTTAAAGGTGGCTCTTCTGCACTAAGACTGCCCAGAATGGAATGTGCTGTGCGCCTGAAGGGGTCATTGTGCTCCTTAAACTCCTGTGACCGAACTGTTACACTCTGGGGGACTCAGGGAGGGACTGTCCCTCCAGGGAATGCACTTTGGGGAGAATATATTGCATGTTCTCCCCAGTCACAGTGCAAACTGTCTCCAAGACAGAACTGTTGTCATCTCACTTTCACCTTGTGAAAATTCGTAATGCAGAGAGACCTCTTAACTGAAAATCAGCTCTTTCACGAAAGATATTTCCCTCTGAAATTTTCCATTACATTAATTGTCTCAAATTCTGAGTCTTTGCCTATTTAGATTGTGTTTCTCAAGATATTATTCTTAGGCTTTCGAATATAGAGGAAAAATAAAAAGGCAGGAGCGATTTTGAACAAGACCAGTGTGAATTTTAAAGCAGCGGCCATATCTCCAGAGAGACTTGGGCACTAGCCATGAAGACAAGTGTGTTGCAGCCTCAGGCGAAGGGGTCCTTGTCTGGGTGGGGCCAGGTGGAACTATCTGCCGTCAGTCGGTGTTGGGGACTCAGGAAACATGGCCCAGTGAAGACCCAGTTGGGAGGACCTATAAGCAAAATGACTGCGTGGTTTATGAAAACATATGAAAAGACTAAAAAACAAAATAAATAGCGTGCATCTGTTGAGTGTTTGCAGTAGCTCACGTGACCTCCTCAGGCCCGATACAGTGGCTTTGCACATTTAGTTAGGTAAACAGACTCACAGAGGCCCAAATGCGCCTCCGGAATCAGACATTTGGCAGTGAAAACCAAAGATCACACGGTGAGGAAAGTGACTGTCATTACAGGCGCTGACTGTTTTTATGCACTTGCTCATGGCTTGAGCCTTTTCACCGGGCAGCCCAAGGATGTGCTGTCTTGCTAGTGGTCTCAGTCGGCCTCCAGACCACAGCCCTCCACACCCCCTGGAGGCTGCTCTCCAGGGCTCCAAGCTAGGAAGGTCGGGGAAGGTGCTCAGGGGGTGCGTGGTGGCAGAAGGAGCCCAGCTGTAGGCCGTGGTCTGGGCTAAAGCAGGGGAGAAGCAGACCGTGGGGCAGGAGGTGCCTCTGGAGGAGAACCAGGTGGGGCAGTACCAGAGCATAGGCAGGGGGCCTGCTGAGCTGTGGGGGAATCCAGGGCTCCGTCCTGATACATTGGAAGGTCCACACCTCACAACTGTCCTCTCCCAGTGCTCATCTTGTCACCTACAATGTCAAATAAACGCTGGACGCCTTCCAAGTTACACTGACCCTACTGTCCCACCACTGATCCCTCACTGATCTGATGAGTGTGGGTGATGGGCACTGGGGACTCCCCGGAAGGGAAGCTTCCAACCCTGCTATAAAAGTGTGGCATCTCCTTTCCTAAGAGGTCAGTGGCTCCTAGAAAACAAGCCAGGGCTTGGCATCCTGAGGCCATGGCTCCTAACATAATGAGAGTCGTGGGTACAGTCTTCCCGCCTGCCTTTCCACTGAAACTTGGAGTGGTTGTGTCAGTGCTGCCTGTGCATGGCTGTCTGATTTCAGAGAACACAGAAGCAGACAGAACCAAAGAGGATGCACACTTTGGGAGCCCCATGCAGAGTGCATGGAAAAAAGACCAGGGTCAGGGCCTGGTCCCCAGTAGCACCAGGGTGAGGTGTGGCCAGGAGGAGTGGCCAGGAGAAAAGGAAAGGAACGTAAAACAGCTCATGAAGGCCTCACTGTTAACTCCTTAGCCCTGGGCTACATGGGAACTGAGGTGTGGAGATGCAATTCACATGCCATGAGGTTTACCCTTTCAGAGTGTGAAAGTCAGCTGTTCTTTAGCATATTCCCCACTGTGTGGGGTTATCACAACTAATCCTGCACACTTCTGTCACAGAAAAAGAAATCCCTTACCTGCTGGCACTCACTCCTCAGTCCCCTCCTGTCCCTGAAGACCCAAGGAGCCAGGCTGGCTCTGGACATTTCCCCTGGAGGGAATCAGACACTAGGACCTTTAGGCCCAGCTCCTGGGACTGTCACTTTCTGGAGTGGCATCTGTGTGCTAACATGTATCTGATAATTCTGTCACAGGGATCGGCCACATTTTGTTTATCTACTTTTCAGCTGATAGAATCTGCTGCGTTTAGAGAGTAATTCTGCTCTGATTGCTCACAGGCGACTGTCAGTGCAGACTTTGCTTTCAGCTTCTTTCATGGACTCATTGGCTACTTCTGCACCTTCTCTGGAAAAGCGTCTACTCTAATGCTAATTTTCAAACTGGGCAATGCTTTATTATTGAACTGAGAGAGTTCTGTGGATACAAATTCTTGATCAGAGGTATGCAAGTATCTTCTCCCATCTGTGACTGTCTTTCACTTTCTGGGTTCTAAGTGCTTCACAGCACAATAGTTTTTTTAAAAAAAAATTTGATGAAGTCTATCTATTCATCTAGTTTTCCTTTAGTTGCTTTTGCGTGAGATATTTAAGGATTTACACCTATGTTTCCTTCCAGTGGCTTGTAGATTTAGCTCCCATAATTGCATCTTTCATACATTTGAGTTGATTTTTTTCCTTGTGTGAGGCAGGGGTCCGAGCTCACCCTGTCACATGTGTTCTTGTCTCTGTGTTCCTTCCCATCCAATCATTTTGTTGAAAGTCAACTGACCATAAAAATGAGAATTTAGGTTTAGAATCTCAATTCTATTCTGTTGATCTATATTTCTGTGTGTCTGTCTTTATATAAGCAGCAGACAATCTTGAGTATTACCCTTTTGAGTGAATTTTGAAATGTGCACATTTAAGTCTTTCAACTTGCCTTTAAAAAATAAAATCATAGCTGGGGATTTAGCTCAGTGGCACAAGTGCTTGCCTGGCAAGCACAAGGTAGTGAGTTCAGTACCTGGTACCAATAGAAAAAAAAATCATTGCAGCTGCTCTGGGTCCCTTGGGTCGCCATAGCTACCTTAGCTTCAGCTCATGTTTTGCAAGAAAGAAAGCTAAAGTTGATAAGCAGTGTGTTGAATATCTAACCCAATCTGGGGGAATATTGCTATCTTAACAATATTGTTTTCCAGCCTATGAAAGTATGGTGTTTATTGCTATTTTCCTTCAATACTATTTTGTATCTAGTGCACCAGCCTTGCACTTCTTTGTTAAATTTATTTGCATGTATTTTATTCCTTTTGATGCTACTTTAAATAGAATATTTTAGAAGTTTTCATTTCAGATTGTTCATTAATATGTACAGAAGTACAACAGATTTTAAATATTGATTATATATCCTTAAACTTGCTGAATATATTTATTAACTTTAACAGTATTTTTGCAGCTTCTTTGGGATTTTATATATAAAGTCAAGTCCTCTTCTTTAGTGATATGTATTTCTTCCTTCCAGTTTGCTTAGTGTTCTTTCTTTTTTCTAGCTTAGTTTATCCAACTAAAACTTATGGCAAGAGACTGAACAGAGTGGTGAAAGCAAGCGTTTTTTGTCCTGCTTCCAATATCCAGGGAAAATTGATCATCTCCCATTTTCTTTCTTTTTCTTTTTCTTTTTCTTTCTTTTTTTTTTTTTTTTTTTGTTGTTGTTGTTGGAACTGGGAATCAAACTCACAACCTCATGATTGCCTGGAAGACACTTGTGCCACTGAGCTGAGCCTCAGCCCCAGAACCTATGTTTTGTTTTTTCATACCAGCGATCAAACTCAGGATCCTCGCACTTAATCAGGCAAGCACTTGAACCACTGAGTTAAATGCCCAGCTACCTTCCGTTTTCAAATATGACTTTTTAGACATTCTTTATGGTTCAGAGGAGTACCAATTTTTTCTTAGCTTTTGAGTGTTATTATGATGAGATACTTTTGGAATTTTTCAAAGGCATTATGTGTATCTATTGATGATCACATGGTTTTTAATTATTTATCCCATTACTATGGTGCATAACACTGGTTGGACTTCTTATGTTGGGCCATTGCTATAACATTGGTAGATCCAAGTTAGTTATGCTGTATGCTTTGCTTTTTGTGTACTGGTTTTGCTCTGCTAGTGTTTTGTTGAACTGTCATTTATATTAATAAACTGTAGTGGGCTATAATTTTCTTGTGGTATCTTTTTCTGACCTGTAGTCAGAGTTGTAATGACTTCAGAGTGGTGTAATAAAATGTTCCCTCCTTATATATTTTTTTGGAAGAGTCTGTGAAGAATTGCTAATTCTTTAAAGATTAGGTAGAATTTACCAGTTGAAAGGAATCTGATCTTGGTTTCTTTATGAATCTTTTTGTTGTTATTGTTAACCTAATTTCTGTAGTTTTAACAGGTCTATTCAGATTTCCATTTCTCCTTCAGATAGTTCTACAGGACTATCTGAAGAAAATTGTCCATTTTAAATAGATTATCTGAATCAGATTATCTGAAATGTTAACATACAATTATTTATAGAATTTCGCTATATTATTTTTTATCACAGAAAAAAATAGTTTTAATGCCCTTTCATTATTGACTTTAGCAATTTTTGTCTTCTCTCTCTTTTATTTGGTGTTTGTTTGTTTTTTTAGTTAGTCTAGCTAAAGTTTCTGAATTTGTTGGTCTGGTGAAAGAATCACTCTTGGTTATTTGAATTTCTTTCTTTCTTTTTTTTTTTTTTTTTTTGTCTTTTTCATTTTTTATCGGTACTGGGGATCGAACTCACAACCGCCTGCTTGCAGGGCAGGTGCTTATGCCGCTGAGCTAAATCCCCAGCCCCTATTTGAATTTCTTGTAAATTTACTCTTTCATTTATTTCTGTTCTAGTATTCTTTCCCTGTACTTGATTTGACTTTAGCTTGCTCTAATTTCTTATATTCATAAAATACAGCGGTACCTCAGTTTACCTACCTATGAGGTAGGGAGAAGATGACCGTGTTTGTATTTGTGTGCGGAAGATGGCTGTGCTTGTGTTTGTCACATGATGTTTGTGAACCAAAGCAAAATCTTGCTGAACACTTTTGTTTGTGAAACAAATTGTTTCCAAACAGAAGCATTTGTGAACTGAGGTAGTGCTATAGGTTAAGGCATTAAAGTTAGATATTTCTTCTTTTCTAATGTAGTTTTTACAGTCATAAATTTTCCTTTAAGAAACATCTTAGTCATCATTTCATGAGTTTTGATATAGTGGTTTTTGCTTTATTCACCTGAAAATATTCTCCAATTTCCCTTACAATTATTTCTTTTTTGATGTATTTGTTACTGGAAGTGTGTGTTTAATTTGTACTTACTAGTGAATTTTTTCTCTTGTCATTATTTTCTCTCATTATCTCTGACCTTTGTGGTCAGAGAACACACTTTGCATCATTTAAATTCTTTTAAATTTTTAGAGATTTATGTTATGGCTACATATGAGGGGGTCTACCTTAGAGAATATTCCATGAACTTTTAAAGGATGTGTTTTATGCTGTTGTTGGAATTGTTGGAATGTTCTATACTTTTGTTAATTCTAGATGTATCTTGGTTACTTTTCTCTTGTTGTTGAGACAAAATACCTGATGCCCAAAAATGAGGGAAAGAAAGGTTTATTTAGCTTACAGTTTTTGGAAGTTTCAGTCCATACTCAGCTGGCTCCAAGGCAGGGTGGAGAGACTGAGAGGCAGCCATTCATGGTGGCCATTCATCAACAACAGCAAACAGTAAAAAGGAGGAAGAGCACACCTCCTTCCCTCCCCTATATTGTATGCGGGCTCCCCGCCCGCCCATAGGCCTGCGCAGCAGTCGGGCTGCCAATCCCAGCACTAGACAATAAACCAATCACAAACCCTAGATTCAGCTGCCTCCATGACTGCATGAGGCTTGGGAGGACTCTTAAGCCATAACAAAATGGTTATAGTGTTGTCCAAGTTTTCTAGCTTCCTTTCAATATTGCCTAGTTATTACAGCTCTTATTCAAATGGGCTATGGAAACTTTCAGATATTTTTGAATAGCCTATTTTCTTCAACTCTTTAAATTTTGGGTTCTGTGGTAGATGGTTCTATGTTTTTAATTACTAGATCTTCTGAGTGATTGATCCTTTTACCATAATACCATGTTTTTATGTATCCTTACCAGCAACTTTGGTGTTAACATCTATTTCAGTTGGCTACAGCCATTCTAGCCTTTTTTCCTATGTCACTCCTCATCTTCTTTTACTCCACTTATGTCTCTGAGTCTATAGTTTATCTCCTTTACACAGTGTTGAGTCACTTTTTAATCCATGGTTTTGTCCTCTATCTTTTGATTGTATTAATCCACTCATACTGATGTTGTCATCAGTATAATAGCACTTATGTCTGCCTTTTACTCTTTATTTTTTTTTATGTCTTATGTCTTCTTTGTTTCTTTTCCTCCTTTTCTGCTATATTTTGTGTTAAAGAAATACTGTTAGTATACCATTTTTCTTTTCTTTCCATGTCTCTTTCTATATTCTTTTAAGCTATTTTCTTAGTAGTTGCTGTGAGAATTACAATTACTATGAATTTACAATAGTCTTGTTCAAATTAACACATATTTAATTCTAATAATATGCAAAGCTTTTGCCCTTTGTGACTCCATTCTGGCCTCTGCTTTATGTCGTTAATGTCATGCAGATGGTGCCCTTATGCATGCCCTTTATTCCTCAACTTCATATTTATCATTATTGCTTAATGGAGTTGACATCTAAATGATACAGCAGAAAAAAGTGTTACAATAAAAGATGTTTATAGCATCTTTCATATTTGCTGATGAAATTGCCTTTTCTGATATTCTTTGTTAATTCAGATAGATGTAAGATTACCACCTAGTGTCCTCTCATAACTCTAACCTAGACTTGCTTCAGTATTTCTCGTAAGACTGGAAAGAAATTAGCTTTTGGTTTTCTGAAATTGTGTTAACTTGTTCTTCAGTTCTGACAAAGTTTTGTTCAACAGAGAATTTCTGCTTGGAAGAGTCTTTCTTTCAGTACTGTGACTCTGATATCACGCTGCCTTTCAGAAGTAAATTTCTGATGAGACATCTGTGGATAATCTTATGGAAACCCCCTGTATGTGACCAGCAGCTTCTCTTGTCCTGTTTTCCATCTTTGTCTTTGAATTTGACCGGTTTGTTTGCAATGTGTGTAGATATCGATCTCCCTGGGATGATCAGATGTCTTCCATGATTTTCCCAGTGGGATGGGTCAACATTTTTTATTGAATTTTGGAGTCTGGGCCGTTATTTTTCCCACTATTTCTTTTAGAACTTCACCTCTTTCTTCACCTTATAGCACCCATTGTGAGTGTGTTGTTCCATCCTACTTTGTCCCGTAGGTTGGAAGCTGTATTCACTTTTCTTCATTCTTTTTTTTTCTTTAATCTCAATTTATCTATTTTCAAATTTGTTGACTCATATCTTCTGCTGTCTTAAAATTGCTATTGCACCCCTCTAGTGAATTTTTCATTTTAGTTAGTTTACTTGTCAAATCCAGAATTATTTTATTTTGTTTATTTTTGGTGCCGGGGATTGAACTCACGATGTCGCATTTCCCAAGCAGGCACTTACACTGCTGAACTAAACTCCCAGCCCCCAGAATTTTTTTTTTTTTTTTTTTTTTGGTGCCGGGTATCAAACTCACGACCTCACGCCTGGCAGGCGGGTGCTTATGTTGCTGAGCTAAATCCCCAGCCCCAGAATTAATATTTTTAAAAATTCTTTTTTTTTTTGTAGTATCAGGAATAAAATTCAGAACCTTGTGCTTTGCCAAGCAGGCACTATGCACTATGCTATATCCCCAGTTTTTAAAAAATCCTTTTTGTTGATATTTTTTATTTAGTGAGACATTGATCTTGTGACTTCATTTAGTTGTGTTTTGTTTGGTTTGGTTAGGTTTTGGTTTTGGTTTCTCCTCCATTTGCTCTGGCTGAACCAGGGCAAGCAGAGAGGAAACAGCAGGTTTCAAGGAAAAAGAGAGGACAAAGATTACAGCTCAAGGACATTTGTACACAAACGCCCAATTCCTGAAGCAGAGGCACCAACTAGATAACAGTGCATCCTAGATATGTGAAACATGTCAGGAGAATATCACATCATGGGATTTAACTATTTCTTTAGAACTTTCCTTTGTGCTAGAAATTGAAATCCAGTCCTCCCTTATGTCCCATGACTTTCTTTTTCAAAGAGGGATGTGTGGAAAACACTGTCTTAGTTACTTTTCTTTTGTTGCTAAGATAAAATATGTGATGCCCAAAAGTAAGGAAGGGAAGATTTATTTAGCTCACAGTTTGTAGAGGTTTCAGTTTATAATCAGCTGGATCCAAGGCAGGGTGGCAGATGGCATAGGGGCAATATTTCAAGGCAGCAGAAGGCATCAAAAGTAGCAAGAGCAGAAAGGTGGGAAGAGGGAAAACCTTTCCTTCCCTGTATTACAAGCAGGCTCCGCTCCCCTAGGGTGGCTGTAGCACTCACCTTATCTTTGTGCCCTCCTCTTGCACAGGTTGAGGATATTTACAAAGTGAGGACCCTGGAACCTTGCTAAGTCACTTAGTTAAACTTCTAAACTTCTCAAATTGACACAATGTATCAACCATAACAGACACTAAAATCCAAAAAGAGAGGGCTCACAGGTCTCAACCTCTTTTGCAGTTTCATCCATAAACTGCATGGGTTCTGTGGTCAACTGTCCTGGCCTCATCTGTCACTTACCTCATGTAGCCAGAGGGGCAGTGCACCCAGCAGTCTGAGACAGAAAGACCTGGGCCATGCAGACAGCTTGAAATTCTTCACCTTGAGGCCAGACCTCCTGTAAGTCACAGTGACCCTGGCCATCTCTCCTTCGAGACAATGCGGCACTCTTGTCCACCTCTGGGGACTGAACCTCAGAGAGCTGATGTCATCCAGGCTGGAAGTTACAGCTGGCAGAAGCCTCGGCCCACAGAGCATGCGCCAAGCCTCATCTCTGTCTGACCAGACCTCAGGTCTGCCTTGAGACTTTTACTGCGTCAATGAACTAAAGAAACTGGGAGATGGCTGCTCAGTACCCCACTTAACCCAAGAGGAATATTTGACCAATGAAATCTGATCGAGCAAAGACGTTTACCGCAGCATTTTACCAAGCTGACAACAGAGAATGTGAAAACTGAGATTTCATAAGAACATCAGATTTTCAGGGGCAAATGTGCTCCTGAGGCATTGTGTTCCCTACTCCCACCTCATGCTCCCACAATGAGCCAGAGGACAGCTCTCCAAGCAGGCTATGCAGGGAAATAGAAAACAGCATCTGCCCTGCAAGGAGCTATCTGGGAAGCGATGTGGTGTGGGGAGGAGGCAGGAGGACACCAGGAGCACTAAGCACCTCGATCTGCCCAGGAACCCTGGGAAATGCTGTGGATGACAACACAGAGGGCGAGGAAGCTATTGTGGGGCAAAGGACACTGCACGGTGGTCAGTCTCTATCTCCTCCATCTGTGAGTGGTGACCTCATGGCCACCATTGCCCTGCTCCTCTGCAAGGTCTCAGTCCTGATGGCACCTGACCCCTTTCCTTTCTCTCCTCTGCAGGTTGCTTCCCCAGAACTGCTGTGAGCAGAATCCACTGGGGCAGTGATTTGTGCCATGTACATGGGAACTTTGTTTACGGTTATGCGCTGTCCCCACTGCCTTCCCATACCTCCACCCTGAGCAGACGCCATGCAGGATGTATGCCGTCACTGGGCACCCAGCTGAGTGCTCCCCTTGCAGTATGTTACACACCCAGTCTGCCCCACCATACAGTGACTTCCAACAGTGGTGCACACCAAGCTCTAGAACCTGCGCCAGCCACACAGGGCACAGAGGAGCCGGCCCTGCTCTGCTGCACTGGTCAGGGCCTAAGACAGAAGTGAAGGCTTGACTGTCATTGTGTGGAGGCACCTTGTTTGCATGCATGTCTCACATCTGAACAAGGGACCTGCACACAGCAAGGATCCAGTTGGGCAGCTTCTTACCTGGGGCCTCAGGGTCTTAAAAGTTAAGACTCCAAAGCGTGGCAAGCCAGGAGGATGCGTCACCTCTGGGGACTGAACCTCAGAGGCCACACTGGTGTGCTCAGGCACAGAAAGGGAGCCCAGATCTCATGGGTCAGTGGCAGCCTTGCTTTGGGAGCCAGCTCATGGACAAGAGCAATTGACACGCAGCCCAGGAGTCCCGACTAGGTATCTCTGGGGGTTCAAGGACCCCGTCTCACCTATAGAGCCCTCCTCAGTGCTCCCAGATGTATGAAGCTCCTGGTGTAGAGCTGCATATGCAAGGCACCCAGGGCTGCGCCTGTGGGAGCAGCTGTAAGGTCAGCTCTTGTGTTAGGGAGAGGGAAAAAAACACACTGGCCAGGCCTCATGGACTCACAGGGACAGGTGGCCACCACCTTCCCTGCGGCCCCTGCTGGGCAAGTGAATGGATACGCAAGAGGGACAGGGCCACAGGGGGCAGCAGGACTCTACGATTCCTTCAAGAGGAAGAGGAGGACATGTGGCACAGCGTCAGGGTGGGCTCCTCCGGCCCAGGGTCTTCCTTCCCTTCCTGGTTCTGGAACAGAGCTTGGTAACACTCAGAGCTCTGCCTCAGTTAATGTTTTGCTCCAGAAATCTACTTTCCCAAAGAAGAGACAACTGTCCCTGCCAAGAGGCGGGTGATGATGCCAACCAGGCTCGCCATGCCAGACTCCCACTGCTGCCACTCACCTTTCTGGATTCTTTAACAGGTTGGCTTGGGACAGAGGAGCAGAAATCAGGGACTTTTTATTCCTCCCATTGTGGGCTTTTCTGGTGAGTCCCACCATGAGCCCACATGCAAAGGGGAACCTGGGACCCCACATCCAGGCAGGGTATCAAGCTGGAGGATGCCTGGGAATCCCTCGTCATCCTCAGGGGAAGGGCTCACTTTTCCTGCAGTGAATTGGTTCCTTTGTCTTTTTAGGATGGAAGGCATTTACTCACTGGCAGACATTCCTGAAGTCAGATACAGTCAGATGAGCACAGGCATCCAATTGCTCACAAATGTGGGGACAAGGTAGCCCAGCCTGCAGTGTGACGGGCCTCTGACAGCCTCATCACAGCTTTTGTCCTTGGTGAGCACTGGAAAGTATTTGCTCCCCAGAGCCCTGGTGATGGCAAACAAGACCACGGCGGAATCGGCCCATGGGGCACAGCTGTGGTCATGCGGGTTGGTCGCTGGGGTGTCAGGACTGTTTACCTGAGAAGGAATCCAAGAGGCCACAGGGCCAGCATTAGCTCCGTGGCTGGGAGACTGTGCCTGGCTATTTAGAGCCACGGCCATACATCTTGTCTATGCCAGCTGCTAGCGGAGACAAGCAGGGCCTCCCTGGTCGAGGGCTGCTCTGCAAACACACGTCTCCTCTGAGTCACTTTCAGATGTGAAAAGGACAAAAGAGTGGCGTCACATGGTCCTGTGATGAATGAATAGCATACAGGGTCCCCAAGACGGTGATAGAGCCTGCACATCCGGTGATTGCCTGGAGTAGGGGTAGGCACCCTGGCACTTGCGTGCTCATATTCACATAGATACACACTTGTGTTCACACCCCCACACACATATTCCTACACAGAGAGATGCATGTACACTCTCTCACTGTACAGACCACACTCACACAGCTACTGTGGTGCATGCTGGACATACATATGTACACCCACCCCCACACACAGTCACACACAGCTTCTTACTCATCCACACACAGCTATGCACACCCACAAACATGCACATAGACTCGCACAAGCACATGTAAGCATTTAAACACATACAGGTGCGTACACAAGTTCGTATGCATCATACACACACATATTCACATGCAAATCTAAAACCAGACAAATACAGACTTATGTTCATGTACTTAGGCCTGTGCAAGCATACAAGCACTTCCATCAGCATATACCAACACATACTTACTCAGTATACTCGCTAGTACTGGCACATACCTCACAGCCTTACAGTCTTACATCAATGACCACAAGTATGTACTTTTCCTCATATGCACATGGATTAAGTACTTTCCTGCACACACACATCCTCTTATCACAGATACACTTGTAGACACAGGTATACCTCTCATGCAGGTGCCTGAGTGCGGTGACTGGTTCTTCAGGATATTTGTAGAAAGTGTGGGTCACCTCAAGAAACCACTGCCACCTCCAGATCTGAGGGCCCTGCCATATAGTCCCCTTCTGTACTCAGCTGCCCCTGGGTGCCCCCTGATACCCAGAGGATGTGGGATGGAAGGCGGCTTGCCCCTTTCCCTCCCTCCCCGGCATGTGGATGGCCCTCTCTGGGTTGGCTGGGGCTGGGGCTGCAAGGTGCTCTCAGCTGAGGGACGCTGAGAGTTGGATGAGCCGCCCCTCTTCCTGTGTGATTGCCTTCGTTATCAGCTGGTGTTTGCCCCATGCAAACTCTCCCTCTTGCCTCCTTCACAGGTGCCTCCATGCCATGCTCACAGTGACACAGTGTGGTGGGGACACTAAAAGAGCAGCCAGCCCTGGCCACCTTGAGTCCACTCTACTCCAAGGCCAGCCAGCGCTGAGGATAGAGACGGCGGTCAGGACCCTTTCCCTGGGTCAGTGGCTCATATTGTGGGCTATATGCATTTAAATTACACATTTTAGATACAACATTTTCATTGAATCAAGAAGGAATGGTACTTTTTAAACCAACCCAGTGGTTCACTCCTCTCTGCTTGCAGTCCTTATCCTTATGAGCAAGATCGCTGAAATTTGTAAATAACCTACGTGAACTTCTTTGATCCCTTGAGCCCTGTCATTCTCTAGAATAATCAGACCCTTCCATGGACACTGAATGCATCCCTCAGGGTTCTGATGAGGAACAGACTGAAGATAAAATACATGTCTCACTGGGCGAGAGTTTGTGAGGTGGGTTCACAGGGTCAGAGGCAGGAGAAGCACAGTGGCAGTGTGTGGGCTGCAGGACCAGAGAATCCAGGAGCAGCTGAGGTCAAAGGCCTGGAGCTCACTGCAGCCAGCCATGAGAGCCTGGGCAGGAGGGTGAAGGACTGAGACCCACATTCAAAGGCCATGGTGAAGACTAGGCATTTCTTCTTTCCCTGTTTATTCCATCCAGGCTCCAAGTCTGTTGGTTTGTGCTACCCACATCTGAGTGGGTCTCCCCTTCAGTTGGTTGTCCTGCGTGTCAATCATCTGCAGATGTATTCAGAGCTTACTAATCAGCCAGGTGTAAGTCAAGCCCACACAACAGAATGAATGATCATGCTGTGTTGGCAGTAAAACTGGAAAGCACACAATAAAACAGAGCTGTGCAAGTATGTGATCTTTTGTGTGTATGAGGCAAAACAGCACAACATAATGTATTAGTGAACATTCCTGTTGTGGGACACAGTATCAGGCACCGAGAATGTAAAGGAGCACAGGCTTATTTGGCTCACATTTTAGGGGAACTTGGTCCATGGTCAACCGGCTCCAAGGCAGGATCGTCATGGCAGAAAAGAGTGGCAGAGCAAAGCTCAGTTTATGTTGGCCCAGAAGCAGAGTTGGGAACTGTGCTGGAGAGGAAGGGCCCAGGAACAAACATAGATTTCAAGGCCAGGCCTCAGACATACTCAGAAGGGTCCCCAGCAGTCCCCTGAGTAGATCCCAAAGCCGATAAGCTGTCACTCCACCTTGGCCCTGACACATGACATTTGCCATGTGGCTCAGCAGCATTAGGTACATTTAGAGTGTAGGGCAGCCAGCTCCAGCATCCACTTCCGACACTTTTTCATTTTGCAAAACCAAAACTCTAGTACCATCAAACATCCCTGTCCCTCTTTTCCCCACCCCTCCCCTCAGATAGCTGCCCTGCTGCTTCCTGTCCTGTGGCTCTGACTGTTCTAGGTCCATGGCAGGAGTGGAACCATGTGGCATCTGCCTTTTAGTGAGTGGCTTCTTTCACTGAGCATAATGTCCTCAGATGTCACCCATGTGTGCAGCAGCCTTGTTCAGTTTTCTTTCTTTTCAGGGCTATGGGACATTCCTGATGTCCCAATGGGATATCGCACATGTGAGCCACGCTTGTTCACTCATTCCCCTGCTGATGAGAGTGGAGCTGTTCTCTTCTGACCATAGTGAATGACGCTGGCAAAAAACAGCAATATTGACCTTCTTTCAAAAAATGATTTAACTGCAGCCAGGTCACGTGGCTCATGCCTATAATCCTGGTACTCTGGGAGGCTGCAGCAGGAGAATGGAACATTCTAGTCCTTCCTGAGCAACTCAGCAAGATTGTCCCAAAGTAAAAATAGAAGATGAAGGAGATGTGGTTTGGTGTGAAGACCCCCAGTTCATTTCCCAGTCACCCATAAACACGCATACTCACACAGGTGCACACACACGCGTGCACTGCACACACACACACACACACACACACACACACACACACACACACTTTCCTATTTGGCCTTTCTCCTTTGTGTGGTGGGCTACTGCACTGGCCAGGTCCTCTGCATGGTCCTTGTTATCTGGCTGAATGTTTTGGAGGATGTAGCGAGACAAAAGCAGTATTGTTTTCCTTTACAGATGGGACACTGGGGCTCAGAGTCCAATTCGTTGCCCCAGGACACACAGTAGAACCAGCCAGAGCAGGAAGAGCCCAGTCATTGCTAACTCGGGGAACTGTTTCCCTCCTCCCTCCTTGTGACTTGCTGAGCACCCCTGTCCCCAGGGCTCTCCAGAGGGTACTGACCATCACGGATTCTGAAAGTGGCCCCATGCCAGGCATGCTGTAGTTCTGCTGCCCAAGGGAAGGACATGTCACAGGACACATCCCACAGGACAATGGGATTATGACAGCATGAGAAAGAGGAGCCGGAAGCTAGAAGGTGCTCCGGAAAATTGTATCTCTAAAGTCAGGGCCACACCTGCTCAGATGGACGGGATGGAGGCATTATTGCTTTTGTTTCATTTACTTTATTTCATTTATGTTTTGCAGAACTGGAGGCAGCACTCAGGGCCAGGCACAACCTTGGCCCCTACCAGGTCAGAGGCTGTGACATCATGCCTGGCCACCTGGGCCCTTCCCTGCCACACTCTGAGGTCAGGCCCCTCTGGCCGGGCTCATGGAGGATGTCCCCTCTTTCCTGAACACCTCCGCTTTGCCTCCAATGAGCTGTGAAGTCTGGACAGCAGTCACTGCCAGCAACAGTGGATCTGGAGGGTGACACATGGGCCACTGCTTCAGCTGCACTGTAACAAACATCTCTGCTAGACCCAGAAAGCTTGGGCACCCCTAGGTGTCAGGGTGGAGGGCAGATTTCCCAAGCCCAGGGAGGGAACGCAGTGCTCACCCCAGAACCTTGAATTCATATCAAGAAGAGCCAGAGGGCTGAGAGCCCTGCTGACTCCTCCCAAGGGCCGTTTCATCACATCAGGGACCACCATCACTGAGGGACTTGGAGAGGTAAATCCCGGGTGTTAAACTGTCAACAGAAGGCTGAGCTGCTCTGTTGTCAACAACTTCAGTATCACAGATGCTAAAGAGTAAAGCAGAAAGCTCCTGTGGATAAAAACAAAGCTGATGATCAATGTGTTTCAAGTGTATGTGAACATTTTGCTAAGCAGATTCACCAAATCTGAACTTATTTCAGAATGTCGCAGAGTTCAGGACACTTTTCTATGATTTCCTTTTTTCTATGGTTCTTAAAAATACAATTAGGAAGCTATGTAACCTCCCAAGGGCCTTTCCTTCTCCCTGGGGCCCAGGGTGTAGATGGAGGGTGAGGGGTGTCCTGTTGAGGGTGCTAATTAGAGCAATCAGCAAGTACTTGTCTCCATTAGGAGGAGGTGTGGAGAGGTCAGCATGAACATAATTGCTGGAAAAGAAAAAATAACCCATGAATGCAGCAGAGGACACCGAAAAACACTCCCCTCAGAGGCAGAAAGGACCTGGAACACTGTCACTGCCACATGTGACCCCTGGAGAGTGCTGCTTTGCAGCAGAGGTTTCAAATCATGACCATTCACTATGGTGATCACCCAAGTGTGACCAGAACCACAACAAAGATGCCGTCACCATGTGCCTGGAGGTCCCTCAGTGAGTTGTGCGGATGGCACAAAGCAAGGCCACCCAGCCACCCTTGACCTTCGAAGTGACCTTGGGAGACTTGCAGATCTGGAGGCCTCCATGACTTGTGTCTTTGTTTCTCAAACACTGAGCTACTTGATGCACCCTGACAGCGCCGAGGCTTAGTTGGTGCGGGGCCGTGATGTGAGCATCTGACGCCAGTGTCCCAGGTCCCAGCAGAATATGAAACTTTTCAGGTGATCCCGAGGCAACGTGGCTGACAGCCATCCTCAGTTTCCTGTCAGTGGGGTCCTAGCCACGTGGAAGCACCCAGCCTTCCTCCAGGTCGACAGCACCAGGACCTTGAGAATACACGATGTGATCCACAAGGGGAGGGGTGTTTAAACTTTACGATTTTAGTACAGTAAAGTCACATCACCGTGAATCCCCTCAGAACTTTCCCCCTCACTTTGCACACCTTCATCCTATCATCCTGTCACTTTCTGCAGCCGCTCAGGAGCCCTCTTTCTTGAGAGTCTTTAGTTGCACCATCCTGGATGCCTCAGTGTGCTAGATGGATTGAAAACCTTAACATTTCATGGTCATTTTGACTCTGAGAAGAGCTGGAATAGCACTGTGCCAGGTCCCATGACAAAGCGGATGAGGACACAGTGTTATGGTTTTACCAGCCCATCTTTCTGTCAGATGCCACTCAGCAGTAGCATTCGCTGAAATTTTTATCACATCTCACAAAAAGAGCTCCAGAGCTGTTTCAGAGAGTGGCAGGAAGGAGCAAGTGTGCTGGAGTCAAGCGGTGCTCTGAGGGACACTCGTGGCCATGTGTCTGGTACTATAATAAACTTTACCACATCAGCACTCACTGTGTATTTCCATTGTACTGAGTATCCTCCTGTTTTTCACAGCAGATTTGGTCTTGGAACCCAGAGCTCAGCTCAGTAGTCCCTGTCACTGGCCTGTGCCCATCTGGAGAACAGGCTGCTGGCCCACCTCCTGCTCACGCCCTGTGGCTATGGAACGTGGACTACATGGGCCGAGGCTAGGACCATCTCTGCTAGGGGAGGGAGCCAGTGGGTGGTGAGGCCCTGGCCTGCTCAGCTTTAGACCCCAGCTTCCCCAGCTGCCTCTCTGCAGGCTTTGGGAACTCAGGGCCATACCTCCTTTTCATCCTAACTGCACAGCCTCAGTCAGAAATGAGAGTCAGCCATCAGGACCTCAGTGATTCCAGATTTCCTGAAATTTTCCGGAAAGATGATTTTACCAGCTTTAAAAACACTTGCCAGAAAGACAGGTACAGAGCTAATCACAGCTCCTTAGTGATAGGATTATTTTCAGAGGATGAAAAATGCTTCCAAAAGTTGAGGAGTATAAGACAAAAGAGGCCTTTATTCCGGGAACATGGGGAGAGAGGACTGGCGTGCTGGCCGCTGGAATCTGGTGATCTCTCTCGGACCCGTGGCGTGGGGGAATATAAGTAGCCTAAGCTTAGAGCAGTGCCCTAAGGCCATTAGAGATGCACAGGTATTTCATTGGCACACGTTTGGCGCCAGGGGCAGGTTTTGAAGGGTGGGGGTATAGGGTTACAGATAAATCTCTAGGGGCGGGGGAGGCAGGAGCTCCCTAATTCCAGCCGAGGCTTTTCTGGCTACAGTGTCCGGTCTGGGCCAGCAACCCTTTCACTTAGCACTGGAGTTCGTGGAGCCAAGCATGATGGCAGCTGACAGGGACACACACCAGTCCCCACAGGAGACGTCTCCAGGTGCTAACTCATTGCTCCCTGCAGGGTGGCACTGAGAACTGCCCCTGCTCAACTGCCTGAGCCCCTGTTCTGCTTGGATACACAACATCAAGGGACCAGTGTTTGTTGAGTGCTTGCTGGAAGTGCAGCACCTGTTGGAAGGGCCTCATGAAGCTAGAGAGAAAGGGAGAGAGCAGACATTTAGCTGTCAGTGAAAGGGAGAGTCAATTCCTTTATTTGGTGAATGATTGCTGGGTGCTGGGCAGCAAAGCTGGTGTGGAAAGTGGCACTGCCTCCACCCGGGGCCAGGACAGCCGTCTCCACATCTGACTGGGGGCCAGGCCACCCTGAGCACTTGGGGAGTCTCGAGGTCTATAGTAGATGTTGGCCCCTCGCTTCTACATAAAGGGTCTCAATCACCCTAGACTGGAGTGAGGCTTCCAGGGATCCTGTTTCTCTCTCACCACTGATCTTTTATTTCCAACCCTCATAAAAAGGGCACAGATGCTCCTCCTTGTCACCTCTGTTAGGGAGGAGCCCCATCCTGTGCAGAGGACCAGATAGGAAAGACCACACTGGGTGACTGGGACTCACTGTCCTGCTGGGCACTCAGGTCCCCCAGAGAGGGCACCACCATGTTCCAAGGATATGGCCCCAGATCAGAGCCACCTCAGGCTTGGGAGTTGGGGTTGACCTCTCATGTGGACGGATGGGAGCGGGCAAGCAGGTCACATCAGTGCTGCCAACTGCAAGTTCCAGCCAGGCCTGGACTATAGGGGTCCCCATATTATTACCTCATCAGCTCCCTGGGGTCTCAAGCAAACACAGCCTTCCCAGTGCAGGAAATAATGTCCCTTGACATGCAAAGCCTGTAACACCAGTGCTTCCTTCGTTCTGGAACAGCTGGGTCAGGCCTCCTGTGGAGTGTGGGGTGGGTGGTGGGGCTCAGGTGGCTGGGGATGTGGATTGGGCCTGCAAGTGGTGCCCAGGCCACATAGCACAGACTTCCTCCAGACCTCATTAGCTCAGCCCAGCCAGGTTCACTCCTGGCCCCTCTGGGAAGGAGCAATCTTTCTCATTCTTAGGGAAAGTACCAAGCTCTGCCTGGGTCTCTTCTGGAAAAAACAGCTTTCTGTTTTGGAGGAAGAGGCTGTCTGAGGGCTTTGGAAAGCATAGCAGCTGGGACTGTCCCTCCTGACATTCTAGGTGATGGCCTTAGTGACCAACTGAGGATGTGTTTGAAGATTTCTGCTTCTGCCACCCTTTTAAAAACAGAACAAATAAAACAGCTCTTCTTCCTCTGCCATGCTGAACCCCAAGAATCTGTTTGCTATTTTCTGGGATCTACAAAGAGCTCCTGACAGCCTCCATCCAGCCAGTGCGTGGGGTAGTGTATCTCAGGAGTTTCCCCTCTGTCCAACACTGGCCCATGCCAGTTCTTCCCACAGCGTGCAGGTGTGTGGGCCATTCTGTACACTCTTCCTGCCTCCTCAGAGCTGTGCATGCCAGGCCCTTCTGATCGGCATTTGCTTTGCCTGTGATGCCATCTCTATTGACTCTGATTGTCCCCTCTCCAGCCAGACTTGTGCATGCTGGACCCAGGGGCTCCCCCAATTTCTACTCCCAAATTCTCTCTGCTTCTCCCTTCTCTGAAGCCAGATTATCACCTTTAATAGTCTTTCCAGCAACTGCAGTTCATGAAAATCCCTTCATCTGCTGGATGCTAGATTGTGTAAATTACCATCTGAAGATCTTTTTTATTCTTCAATCATTTTTATCATATTCTAGAAAGACACATAACACACACATATGGACACAGGAGAACTAACATGGAAATAGGTGCTGGGTTACCCACAAGTCTTTTAGTAAACGTAGCAAACTTCAATTTGAAAGGAAGCTCCTGATTGGGAATGATAGTGGCTTATTTTTTCTTTTGTGGCCACCAGCTCTTGCAGGATCCATGCCAGGAAGAGAAGATGGACCACTATTTCTGAGTCCATTTGCTCTTTGATTTATGTGGGAGACAACTTTGCAAATCTTCTACCAAATCTCCGCATTGATAGAGCACCACTGAGTCTCTCTGTCTGCAGGTGAATTCTCTGTCTGTATGATGCCATTTTCACAGGGGAATCACTCATTATTGGCAATCTGTGTGGTAATTATTTCCCAGCCTCCCTTATGGTTCGATTGATCATGTGACTGAGTTCTGCCAATGAAATGCAGGCACGGGATCCACACCTCTTTCTGAACCGGATGTGTAAATCTCCCTCCCTCATTCCTTGTCTTCCTCCTTGTCTGTAGTCTGGGTGGATGCCCCTGCAGAGCAAGAGTCAGGTATTGAAGATGAACCGAGGTGTGGAGAGTGTGCAGTCCCCATCAATTCTTCCTTGGCTCATTTGGACTCTAGGATGCCTCTGTTTCTTTTGGCTTTAGATTCTCCACAAAAACTGACAGCAAGTGAGAGAGTTTGTCTGTGTCTAAGGGGAGGTTCCAGGAAGCCCCCATCTCTGGAGCTCCACTGGGCCTACAGCTGATCCCAAAACTGACCAACTACTGGATATTTTTTCCAAGAAGGATTTAATGTGTCAGGTTCCTTTTAGTTGGTGTTTGAGAATCTAGGCTGATTCTAGCTGAGTTCTGTTACTCTGCGAGCAACTTTCTTGTCACTGGAACAAGATATTCAACATCCAAAACTCCAAGGAAGAAAAGTTCCACTTTGGTCATTGTCTCGTGGCCTCAGTCCCTGGCTGGCATGGTGGGAGGGCCTGGCTGGGGAAAGCTGTTCAACTAGGAGGCTGAGAGAAAGGTAGGGAGCCAGGGAGGGAGATGCACTCACCTAAGGCACGGCCCAGGGACCATCTTCAGATGGGCCCTGCCTCCTCACAGCACATCAACTGCTGAGCTCTTTAATGGATTGATCCACTTATTAGAACGATGCCCTCATGATTCAGTCACCTACTAAAAGTTCCATCTTTGAACACACGAGACTCTTGGGAGACATTTTTGAATTTAAATCATAATGGACATGAGAAGACCCTGGGCTGCAATGCAAAGGTGCCTGTCAGCTCCCTGTGTGGCAGGGCTGTCGTTGGTCCTCAGAATCTTGTATGACAGCAGCAAGCACATCATGATGCCAATCTTGCAGCCCTACAACAGCTCGGCCTCTCAGGCCGGAGGACGTATCTCTGGACTCATGCAGCAGATGGCTGGCAGGACCAAGCGCTCCGCTTCTGTGACTCTTGGGGAGGTAGAGGACTGAGAGGGGTCCTGAGTGGCAGGGACTAGGGCTGACCAGGAACAGTAGGACTACTAGCCCCATGTACCCTGCCGGGCAGACAAAATGTTACCTGGAGAAACCCAAGGCTGACAGCTGTGATGCAGACATGGCAGACAGGGTGGCAGGCGGGGCCCAGGCTTCCTCTGGGACACTGGTGACGAATGACACATGTAGGGGTGGGGGCAGGTGCCAGCCCCTGCCTCTTCCACATTGAAGTGTGGCACCCTGACAGCTGGCCCCCCTTCACAGCGAAGGAGGCTGGAGACTCAGCTCTTCCTCTGTCCTGGATCCGCCTGTCCTCCTGATGTAGAAAGTGTGCCCCCTCCTGGCCTTTGTGGGGTCCCATTGAAGCTTTGGTCATGGAGTGGCCCCCTCACATTGCCAAAGCTTCATGGATGTCAGGATCTTTCTGCTGCAGCTCCTTTGAGTTAGGAACTGAATTGTGTTGCAGTCGCGGTGAGTTTTCAAAGCCTTCTGTCCAAAGGGGTGCACTCCCTCCCCCGTCACTCCCTCTGTCTCCTCTACAGTATGTTTTCTGGAGACACTGAGTTGTGATGCCCAGGGGAGGTCACCATTCTAAGCTCTGTGAGATCAGAGCTCAGCAGTGTGCCTTCAGGAGCTGCTAAGCAGAGGCATGATCCAGCCAGGGGAGCTGCAGAAGCACCCCCATGCCTGGGGTGCAGCAAGCTGTCCTTCCCTGGCCTCCTCCATGGCAGCTGACACAGGTGTCACTGAGCCAGGGCCCAGTGATGCCTCTTGGGGCTGTGTGGGCAGGGAGAGGGGAAAGAAGCTGCTTCCACGACTTTGTGATCCTTTGCCTTAGTTGATAACTTCTGCCACTAACACACAAGAAACAATGAAAACGTAGCACCTTCTCCCACTGAGGAAGTGACCAAAGCCTCTGAGCCACCTCACTCCGCCAGCTCCTCCTGCTTAGCTTCTCCTTCGCTTCGAGTTCCAAGTGCCAATCTGCTCCCCAGAGAGCAGAGTGTGCAGTACTGTTGGGGCTGTGGGATCCCAGCATTTATCCACTTTGCACCTGATTTTGCTATTTTCAAGGGTAGAAGGAGGTGACCTCCTGGGTCCCCTCTCCTCCTGTAGCTGTTCTGAGCACTGTCTGGCTAGGGACTGAGGTCTGCATGACAATGCTTAGGGCCTGTCCTTGAAGGCTTGTGCCTCTGTGTGAGGCTTCTCCCACCTGGACTCCACCTGACCCTGTGTGTCTGGGGCCTGCGCTCAGCCTGGCCAGGTGAGCCATGAGTGTTAGGAACAAGAAGTGAGGATTATGGGCTAGGTCAGGCCCAGGCCAGCCCTGTGCCAAGCAGACTGGTTCTATGTCCAGCCCATGGTCCTCATTCCAAGAATCAAGCCAGGAGGGCATATAAGACCAGTGACAAATGTCCAAACTCCTTCCCCAGGCTAGCAGCCCCAGACTGGCTGTCAACAATGCCTGTCCAGCATCACTGCTGCTGTCTGAGAAGAGAACTCCTGTTTCTGTGGCACCGTAAAAGAGGACAGAAGCCTTTCACGGCTCCACCACCCCACTAAGCTCACACAGTAGAGGATAGAGCTCTGACCTGAGCCAAGTTGGTTTTAGGGATCTGAGCCCAGGGTTTAGGAGGTAAGTTTCAATTCTAAAGCCCAACTCATGTCAATACTGTGCCCCTCCTTCAAAGTCTGGCTCAGATATTGGCATTTCCTGTCCCCATTTGGCACTGTGCCACACTTCACTGGGTGACAGCATGGCCATACGGTTTCCTCCACCATGGCTGGTTCTGTGTTGCGTCCTGTGTGTGCTAACAACAGGCACCACACAGAGCCCCAGCCTGGCCCTCACTTTGGGGTCTGTAAGGCAGCTTGGCCTCCTAGAATTTCAGGGCAAGCAGATGTAACAAACCACTCTCCACACATACCCACGCACACACACAATCCTGAAAGTTCAAGGGAGACTCCACTGTGTCTCCTATCTGATGCTATTTGTCAAATACTAAGTCCTTCTGGAGCTTGGAATGTGCCAAATAATTGTAACAAGGATGCTGGTACAGGGTAGGGGGAACCAGGGACTATGGAACCCTGATATCCAGCCAAAGCACAGCACCTGGCCCAGCCATGTAAGAGGGAAATACTTTCTCACGAACAAGGGCAAGACCACTTGTGGCCAAGCCAGACCCAGCCACACCCCTGTGGGAGGAGCAGCACAGTAAAAACCCAGCGGCATCTGGCACTCGGACAGGTTATTTGGACAAGTCACATTCTTTTTAAACTGAGGCTCTTGAAAAATTCTTTTGGAAATGTCAAGGTGAAGAAACAAGTCAGGTGAACACAGGCACCAGTCTCCTAATTCCTCCCTGGCTCATTTGCTCCTCAGCACTGCCCTCCACTCTGGGCATCTTTGGTGAGGGTGCAGTGATCAGCTCAGAAGTCTTACCTGGGGACACCACAACACAGGGGATGTTTGTGTCAATTGACCTGTGGGCCCCTTGCTCATTCTCCTGAGCTCTAGCAGATGCCCTCGAAGCAAGGAAATGAGAAAACTGAGCATGGTGGAAATGTCTCTCCAGCAACACGGGTCAGGCTGGGGTGTGGCTCAGTGGTGAGTGCTTGCCTGCCATGCATGTGCCAGGACCCAGCTTTCATCCCCAGCCCTGCAAATCAGACTATGGAATAACACCACTGTCCTAATGAGGGAGAGCAGGAAAGGAGGAGGAGGAGGTAGAGGAGGAGTGTCCTCATTCCTCCAACTAAGAATGTCAAGCAGGAATTTTAGAAGTCACAACATAGTCATTTTTATAAAAATTGTTGCATAATTATTGAAAGAGGCACGGCATAGAAAAGCTCCTTCCCACGCGTGTATTGAGCAAGAGTTCAGGGATGTGCTTTGAAGGAGAATTTCCCAATCTTCCTCTTCTGTTTCCTGACACATAAAACCCATGCTCTGGGATGGCTTCATGGTGGCAGAGCTCTAGGACTGCTGTTCACTTTCTGTCTCTGTCACCAGTGTGGCGGGGAGCTGGCTCCCTGGAAACCTGTCGGTCCAACATGGCGTCAGAGGCAGGGACACGGTGAGCGTGGGATCTGCTGGCCCAAGGACTGCACAGGAGGTGCAGCCCTAGACCCCAAGCCTCTGGGAATGATGGCTTCATTACTGCCAACTCTGGTGCAGCATGGCTTCACTGTGTGGTGCCGAGTGCTGAGACATCCTGTTATGTACTATTAGATTTGCCCATCAGAACAGTGGAGTGGCGACTAGATTGAATCTAGTCCTAACAGGAGATACTGAAAATCACAGTGTTGTAGCTGAAGCTACCCTCACAGCAAGGAAATAGGAGGAGGTGAGGCCAGAACGCTTTTTGCTGCTACATCCAACACAGACACTTTTCCCGAACACCCCTACCATGCTCACTAGATGTCAGTGATTTGCATCTGTCAGTTTTAACATTTTGTCCATAATAAATATGCACATTTGTTTGGCTGTGATTCATTTAAAAATAGCATTCGTGAGATGTTTCTTACGTTCCACAATTGCACAAGTTTAAATGATTTGCAGATGCATAGTCCCTAGAGAGCAGTGGTCAGGCTTGTGATTTCTCAACTTTACAGTGGTGGGAGATAGATATACATTCAGTGGGGGCCCTGTGTTCGGCAGGAGGGGTGATCAAAGCATATGGCTAATGTTTAAATTAGAGAATTTATAGCAGGAACATCCCTCTCCCTTGAGCACGCCTCTCCCATCCTTCTTCCCCTCTCTGAAGCAGTTTGCACAACAGCAATTTTTGTCAAATAAAAATATGACACACAATGTGTCCTCAGCCACCTGATCCATCGGATCTGGCACCAAGGGACCTCTGGCTCTTCCCCAAAATCAAAAGATCCACAAAAATTCAACATTGTGAATCCATTCAGGACACGGAGGCAAAGCCCACAGCACAGCTAAAGACCCTCAGGAAAGAGGACTCCAGAGCTGCTTCAGACAGGGACAAGGAGGGTGGGGAAAGTGTGTTCAAAGTGAAAGGGCATATTCTGAGGGGGATTCATGATGATATATCTTATACTGTATAACTTAAAAATTTTAAAACATTTGCTGTATTTTTTGATCATACCTCCTACACTAACCACGCATTAATGGTGAGTACCCATGCAAAACCCGAATTTTGCACTTTCGGTATTGTGTTCCATAAGTGTATGACCATAAGTCCCACACCTCGTTGTATAGCAGGCTTTCTGTGAGATGGTTCTGCAAACTGCATGCTGTTCTCTCAGAGCATGTCCAAGGCCGGCAAAACTGGGAAGGGAGGGAAGAGAGACTGTTGATGGAGGACAGGCTGTGGCCTGGTAGATCCACAGAAGCTGAAAGTACTGAAAACAGAACCCACATTCCTCCCCCAGCCTGTGCCCCCGTGGACCTGCTCAGCCCAGGGGAGGCCAGCTGCTTTCCACTGTGCCTGGGCCTCTGGCTGGGACTCAGGAGGCAGCGTGGATCCACACGGCACAACCGGGAAAGGATCAAAATCCAGACTTGGAGCTCTGACTCTGTGGATGTGCACTGCTTTCACACCACTGCAAGATCACGGAATTAGGATCCAGGGGTGTCTGTATTAAACACATCATTCTCACGGTGCAGAGGTGGCGCACAGGGCCCCGCCCAAGCTAGGCAAGTGCGGCATCACAGCAGGACTTGTGGCCCGACTGAGCCGAGCCACACCTAGGCCCCGGGGTGCACTCCCACCTGGAACTGTTGTCAGCTGAGGATGGGCTCATGAGGATGATCCCAGTGCAAACGGAGGGGCACCTGTGCTAACAGTGACTCCATAAAGTGCGTTCTTTCTGGAGAGCCAACTCTGTCAGGTCAGGTGAGCATGACTGCAGAACAGCAGGCAGAGCCATCTCTGCTCACTGGGTCCCAACAGCTGGATCGGAGCCAGTGGCACCCTCTGCGCAGAGGTGGGTGAGGCAGGAGCCATCCCCAAGCCCAGGAGACACGACCAGGCCACAGCCCTGATGGACCTCCCAGCCTCTGCACCGGCAGAGCCACAAGCCACCTCGAGGAGGTGAGGAAGTACCTGCACTTCGCTCCATGCCTTGCAGAGCAGGTGGAGATGTGTCCCCAAGTGACTACCACATGTTTACTGGGATGAAGCAGAAGCTGGAGGCCAGCACTTCCCTGCATGTCTCTGCATCTTGCTTCTCCGATGTCCCAAACACTGCCAGTCCTGAGTCCCTTCATATAGAAATGTGTCACTGTTACACCTGGTCCTTACAGGAGGGTCTGGAGGAGCCACTGCTCACAGGAGGTGGCCGTCTATCAGCACAGGTAGCAGGTGTTTATCCCAGGGTGGTAACATCTTTCTGGGGAAATGTAAATTGAGAAGTTTCATGACGCAGCAGAGGAAATCTTCATGCGAGTTTGGGGTGTGACTGTGCTCGCCAGGGCTCAGCAGGCTGGGTTAGGTGCCAGGCCCATGGCACTGCCGGTTCTAAGGCAGCATGGACATGTAAGGCTCGGCCATGCCATCTTGTCTGCTCTGTCCCTCTGCTGCCCACACAGCCTAAGGGTGTCCCCTTCCTTTAAGGATAGGATTTCAGACCCCTGCATCCCAGGATGAGTAGGAAAATCTCCCTTTCCAGGAGACCAGGGGGGTCAGCTCGTATCCACGCACTTGTGTCCCCACCTGCAAGGCAGGCAGAATCACCATGCAGAACTGTCCAGCCTGTGGCCAGCAGCTGTCCTTGGGCACAGGCTGGGCCATCAGTGGGAGCTGTGTCTTCATGGAGACTGCAGGCTCAGCCTCATGGGTCAAGGCCTAACGCTGGGGGTGCCTTTCCCACCTGCATTCCTCCTGTGCAGGACGAGTATAAGAAATAAATGTGCATCATATGGGCTGGAAGTGCGGGCTTTAATGTGACCTCAGCACCGCAAGGGATCAGGGTTGGGGTCCTGGGCAGGGGGTGTCTCTGAGAAGGTTGCAATGTGTCTACCTGGAGAAGAAGCTAGAGCCTGACTTTCCTTACTCATGCTGTGAAATGGGCTGATCCAGGACCCAGGGCTCACCTGGAAGCCTGTGCAGATCTGGAGATGCCACTGAGGGCCGGCTGGCTATACACTTCCCTGTGTTCTCACTGCTCAGCCAGGTCCCCCTCTCCTCTGTGTCGGTGCGGTATCCATATCAGTGTGGAGGAGACAAACTCACAGAAGCAAGCTTAAGTTCGAAACTCTGTCCTCCTGAGTCTCTTCAAAGCTCCCTGAGTCTCCCTGGGGACAACTTGGGGACTGGGACTGGCCAGGTGGAAACTCACCTGGGAGGAAGTAGCCTCCACCTCCAAATCCCCTTCTCCCAGGAGCAGCATTGCCATGGGGCCATCTAGTGGGCAGAATAAGATTTCCCCGTGGTTAGGACAGAAGTGCTACCAAGTCACCAACCATCCCTACCCAGCTTTGTTAACTCCCAGTCCCCAGAGGCGGCCACCTCAGGTCAGGACTAGCACAATGAGTGGGTGGTGGGGGGTAAGCAGGCAGGGCTGGCAGTGGTGTGTCTGAGGACATCACTCATCTTTCACAGCCTATATCCCAGGCTGCCCAGGGTCAGGTCAGCACCCCAAGGACCCAGGACAGCACTGGGGACACTGGTGTCATGATGGAGGACAGGCATGGTGGGTGCATATCACCCATGGTCGATGATAAAAATGATCCAATCCCACCAATGCACCAGGGCTTTTAGGAACCCTTCTGTGCCCCACAAACGGCAGTGAGTCTCATCACCTTCCTTCTGCTTTTCCTTCCTTCTGCCCAGCTATGCATTTAAAGGACAGCGTCTGACTCTTCATTTCCCCCAGCAGATCTCAGCAGGAGTCTAGGACAGCGAGTCATTTAGGAGAGGACTCCAGAAACACCCACTGGGAGTGTAGAAGAGACAGGGCGAGGGGAAGGGCAGGGCAGAGCCACCACTAAGACCTGGGGTCCAGGTGGAGGTGCTATTGAGTCCCCCAGCAGCCAGCCCTCTGCTATTGGACACTGTTATAGTAAAGACATGGATGTCCCCCAAAAGGTTCCTGTTTGGAGGTGGAGCTTTTGGAAAGTGACTGGATCATGGGGTACTAAACTCATCAGTGGCTTCATCCATGGGTGATCTCAGGGCTGAATGTGCTGTTAGGAGGCAGGGTCTAGCTAGAGGTGGACACTAAGACTGTGACCTGGAAGGGCGCATTCTTGTCCCCATCTTTTTCCTCTTTCTCTGCTTCCTGGCTTGCAAGCCTCTCTACCCAGCCCTTCCCACCTTGGAGCCAGCTGACTGTGGACTGAACCCACTGAATGTCGGCCAAGTAAACCTTTCCTCCTTAGCTCACAGTGTCAGGAAAGTGACTCATGTAGTGACCCTGGGCCTCAGGTGGGGGAATTACCGACTTGTCCATGATGTGTGCCTGCCTACTTGCCTCTCTCCACCCTGAGGTGTGCTCAGTCCAGCTCACACCATCCTACTCTGTCACTTCACGTCCTTGAAGCTCCTGGGAGCAGGGACAAGGGCACCTTAGAGGTGAAGCCGCTCCAGGAGCGGATCCATGTGTCTGTGGGCTGTGTCCTCCCTGCAGGGATGGGACTGGCTCCTATGCTCTGGAGCCACCTGGCCAGGGTTTTGGACCTAATCACCGCAAAAAAATATTACATCAAGGCTAGGCTGCATTTGCTTGGGAAGAAAAGCTATGTTTTTGTTGAATTTCAAATTTTCTACCAAATAATGAGTTAACCTTTGAGAAGTCACAGAGGAGATCACAGTGGGAAGATGAAGCCGTACCCTGCCTGAGCTGGCTGTGCAGGGAGACACAGATGCTGGCAGGAGAGGAGGAGATAGGAACCAGGAGCCAGGAGCCGGGTGTTAATTCACTATCTGGCAGCATGTGCTTTCCTCTCAGGCCTCTGTAGACCCAGGGCCAGCAGGTACAGCCATGGCCGTCAGCTGCAGGGTGTAGTCCTCATCACCGCTGGGGCTGGTCAGACCCTGAGCAGGTGCTTGAGTGTCCCGCATCCCCTCAGCCCTCCTGAGTGCCCACATTCTCCAGGCCTCCCCAGAATCCCTCACCCACTACACCCACTACTCTGCGTAGGATCCCACCGACCCAAAGACCACATACAGACCTTCAGCCAGGAGGTGCATAGGGACAGGGCACAGGACAATGTCCCAATGTCTCCTGTCCAAGAAGGGCAGATTCTAGAACCTGCAGGGCTCCCCAGCTGTCCAGGCAGCAGCCCCAATGCTCACCCTGAGCTCACCTTTGCTCCCCAATGCCCTCATCCTTGCCATCTCATCTACCTCCCTGCTCCATCTGTGCTTTCAGGGGCCTCACCATGCGACCACCTGTGCCAGGCCCTGTCTGGGTTCATCGGGATCAGAGGCGGAGCATGGGTTTTTCTGTGGACTGAGCCCGAGTAGGGTGGCCTGGCTCTGCCCCACTGCTGCCTTCTCCTGGGACATCACTGGTCCTGCACTGGTGCTGCCCACTCCCTGCTGCCCAGTGCCCTGCAGCTGGGTCCTCCTGCTTGGCTCCTTCCTGACTTCCCGGGGGACAAGGTAACTGCACTGCCCTCTGGTCACAGGCCTTACAGTCCCTTGTTCCACCCAGGACTCAGCAAGCAGAGAAATCAATGGGGCAGCAACAGCCTGTGGAATTAACGAAAGGGAATCAGGTGGCTCAGAGCAAAAGGTGGCAGCCATAGGAGCCACTGTTGGGGAGCCGAGTATCCACTTGAGGGCACCAGCAACAGCAGGCTCTGCAGCCCACAGGAGATTCCAGCCTCAGCTATGCACTGGTGCTGCCTGAGCTGCAGGGCCATCACCCTGAATTTGGCTCTGTCTCTGTACACCACCCTTTTAATATCCACCTTAGTCACATGTGTCAGGGCCTCTGGACTCTGCCTTATGACATCATCTAAATTATATCCCAAGGACTTGACTTCCAGGAGAGGTCACATCCTGAGGTCCTGTGGATTAGGGTTTCGACAGCTTTTGTTTTGGCTTAAAACAGAGTCTCACTGTGTACCCAGACTGGCTTCAAACTCATCCTGCCTCAGCTTCCAGAGGGCTAGGATTACAGGTGAGCACTACATACAGACTTAAATATACCTTTATCAAGGGGCATGATTCACTCATGCCATGGGCATAAGGTCACAAGTCCCATGAGTGGCACAGACCTGGGGCCAGGCACATTATGCTGAACAGAGCTGCACAATGCAGAAGATGGTGGTGGCATCTCAGTGTCCCCACCCACATGCAGATGTGCCAACGTGATGACCAGCTGGGGCCGTTGAGAGGCAGTTGGGCCTTGAGAACTCCTGTCTCAGAAATGGATTGACATGGAGAGCCCAACTCCAACCTCGTCACAGTCCAGAGGAGTTTACATCTGCAATCCCAGGGAAAGTTGTCAGAATTCTAGTAAATTCCAACCTACCACTTCCAGGTGAGAATTCAGAAATGAACACGGGTCTGCAGCTGTGGGGGCCCCAGGGGGTCCTAAGTGCAGTCGAAACAATGGTGACCCAGAACCAACGCCTCCACGCAGGGCTGAACCTGGGTTTTATTAATTTGTGAATTGGGGAGTGGCTCGGGATGAGTGACTGTGAGAGTGGCGGGAAGTACGTGAGTGCTGGTGGTGGGGCTGGGTAGGAGGGGAGACAGCACCTCTGCAATAGGAGAAACAGGTGTGCAGAAAGAGCACCAGATTCCTGTGAGGTGACAGCCTCAGTGTGAGGAAGAGCTTTGTGTCACTTCTGCAGTTTTGATGACTGGCCCTCCTGCCTTGAGATGGCACTGGCTCTTTCTTGAGCCTCATTTCCAGCTGACAATGCGGCATTTGGGGGCCTTGCTCACGCTTAGTAGTGGGGAGCTCTAGGTGGGCATCGCTGACCCGTTGCATTGCTTCCAGGGCTACACAGCAGCACCTTTGCCAGACCCATGGGCACTGCTTAAAGCCAGCTGAGGGGGTAGAGTATTTTCCTAGCCAGCTCTGCATGTGTCAGGGCATGAAAATGGGGCAAGGTGAACCAGCATGGAGACAAAGGATCTTCTAAGAAGAGCCCCCAATTGTCCTCCACAGACTGAGGCTTCCCAAGGCTCCCAGCATCAGCCACATCCGGATCCTCAGAGGATGTAGCATCTTGGAAGCAGGGGCCTTTTTCTGGACTCCCAGCCTCATCCTTGTCTTGTTCATAAACTGCCTGATCTTGGAGTTTTGTTACAGTGGCACAGAGGAAGGGCACAGCTCAGGAAGAGGTACAGACTGGTCACACACCGGAGGGGCAATGCAAGGGACGGCAGCGCAGAGCCCAGGCAGCCAGTGTAGTATAGAAGGATGTAGGAACCCAGAGCCCAGTCACCTAGGGCCACTGAGGCAGGCAGGACTGGCTGGCTGGAGCTGGGCCATGAGGAGGGGAAAGAAAAGGCATTGGTTGACTTGTGTCTCTGGTTTCAATCTGCACAGAACTTTCTGGTGGCCAGACATAAACTGAAGCTGGTTGACCAGAAGCCCTAATAAAGTTTGCCAGGCTGGCTTTGGACCAGGTCTGAGGCTGACAGGCAGGTGTTTAGTGGCCACTAATAGAGAAGGGTAACTAAAGCAGGAAGATGAGCTTTGTTGGACCTGAAGCTGGCATGCAACCACAAACACCAGGCAGTGTGTGGTCTGCATGTGGGTCAACTCCAAAGCCTTGGGGGCACTGTTCTGACCTCAGCCAGGCTGGGTCCCTCCATGAGGAGATAAAACCACAGAGCACCCCACCTCTCATGGCTCACAGGGACATCCTAGGAACAGAAGATACCAACCCTCGGCATTTACGGCATCGGTGCCCTTTGAAGATCTGATTAGCTCTTTTAATTACCCTGGGCCCTTTCAGCACTGAGCTAATTAATGTGCTGGTGCCTGGGAAAGCATGCATCTCTCTGGCTGTCTGACGTTGGCTCCTGCATCACCTCCTTGTCCCTTGCCCTCTGATTTTCTTGTCTCCTGCTTGGCCACAAAGTTTCCCCCAAGAGGACAGGGTGCTGGCTGGATGAGGTGGCCAGCATGGGAGACTGTGAGAGGTGAAGAGTCTGTGTTCCTGACCATCCCAGCCAGCGCCATGTGCACAGTCCGGCAGTAACCATGGGGTTAGTGCCTCAGCTGCGTGATCTGCCAGGTGAGAGCGAAGGAAGAACCTGGCAGTGAGAGCACGCTCCAGGGGTCAGTACGTATGACTGGACATCATTGCACACCAGGGCCAAGAGCTGTGGCTAGAGAAGCACATCCCCACATCCCGGGAACAGTTGGCCTCCCGGCGTCTAGCCAGGTGCTAGCTCTTTTATGGGGTATAGCTATGGGGAGGTCTACTTGGAGGATAAGTTGGTGTCTGCCCAGAGCTGGCCCAGCCATGGCGGCAGGGGACCATATGCCCCAGCACCAGCGGCTCAAACTATGCTGTCAGCCCCACAGCTGGCTGTGCAGGAGCAGAGGTCCAGGAAGAGGCTTGGACCCGCATCCCCTGCTCTTGCAGGGGGTGTGCTCCTGCCACCTGGCCAGGGTGGAGTGGCCAACTGCTGCCCCAATGAAGAGTGTCCCAGCCCAGCGGCATCACTTGGTTTTGCCTGGTGTAAAACGTGACCGCACAGTGATCTCTGCCAATCAACTGAGCAAAGGCAGAGGAAGTGGTAGTGGAAGAGAAATTCCAGCTGCAGTGAGGACAATCCGGCAGCAGAGGGTAGCAGAGGATGCTGTTTTGGGGTGCACTGTGCAGGCTTGGCTCCACCGCAGTCCACCAAGGTGTACCCCAAACCTCTAAGGTGACCGCAGGCCAAGAGAGGACAGATCTCAGGGAGCCTGGCTCAGGCCGATGGAGAAGCTTGGCTCTGTGCGGGCTGAGAGAGCCGGGTCTGGGGGATGCCCTCCCTCGCCAACCCAACCCTGTCACAGGGTCAACCTTCCCGGTCTGTCCCATAGCCACCAGCCTTTTGCCAAAGGAGAATCTCCCCTCCAGCTCCTTCAGACACAGAGTCTTGTGCACACAATCCCTGGCTGTTCCATGTCCCAAAGTGGTCCTTTGTGGTCCTGTAAAACCTACTGGGTCTTCCTCCTATCACCTCCATTTGGGCAGAGAGGCAAGGAGGTGGGGGCCTGGAAGGACCGGCCTGGGAAAATGCAAATCCCACACTGAGCCAGTTCCCAGATTTTATTTCTGAAGCTGCTACACCCTCAGCTCCAGGGATCGTTTCCCAAACAACACAAAGAGCGACATGAGGGCCCTGCTGAAGTGTGCCCTGTTCCTTGGAAGGGTCAAGGAGGAACCCATGTTACTTTCTTACTCACCCAGCGCTGGTGCTTGATTTGTGCTGCCTCTCCTGGAGTTGGGCCTACCTCCCTCTGCCTGCTGCTTGCTGGGACCCTCTCCAAGTCCACCCTGGGCCCCAGACCACCTAGCCCCAACCAGAGAAGACAGGTTAGGAATTTGTTGGCTCAGACTCAGGATGGTGCTATATTGGGGTCTGCATGTTTCCCAAGGCCATTGGCAGATAACTTGGTCCTCAGGGGGGTCTGCTGGAGGAGCTAGGACCTTCAGGATGTGGGGCCTAAAAAGGAGAAGTTAGGTCAGGGGGGATGTGACCTTGCAGGGGACATGGACACCCAGCCCCTCTGTTTTTTTCTAGTCACTATGAAGAAGCAGTTGCCTCTATCTCCTACTGCCTAAAGCCACAGGACCATGTGACCATGCGCTGGACCTCTGAAACCAGGAGCCACACCAAACCTTTCCTCCTTAATAAGCTTGTTTTCTCAGATTTTTGTCAGAATGATGGAAAACTGGCTAATAACCTCAATGTGGATAGTGGAGCTCAAAATCAACTTGCAGGCTTGCATCCCAGGGATGGATGCCCTGTCTTATGTCCCAGCTTCCACATCATATCTGGGTGCCCAGGTTGTGTCCTGACACATGGGCTCAGGAGGCCCTCCCACATTGCCAGGTTGTCCCAGTTACAGAACTTGAGCCGGGCCCAGCTGTGAGGACATGGCGGTTTCTACAGGGATTGAACCTGGCCTTTGCACTTTGGTACTCTTCCAGTCCCTAAGAAATTTGTTTTGAGCTCGAATCCTGCTAGGTTTTCCAGGCTTGCCTGGAGTTTGGTAGTCTTGCTTCCTGTGGGAGCTCAGTGTCTTCCTAGGTGCAAGGTCTGCTCAACAGGAGTCAGCCTGGAGGTGACCACAGATCCAGAGGGAAGGATGCAAGGGGAACCTGTGTGGGAAGCTGAACGCCTCCTATATTCTGCTGGTCTCAGCTCAGAGCGGTAAGGCTCTGCTAAGCAACTCGCTGGCGGAATAGCAATTTGCTTTTCTCTTGCAAGTCGCTACAAATTCATCTTCAGGCACCCTATGTGGCACTAAATTAATTCTTGAGTTAAATCATTTAGTGTCCTCCTACACCTTTGTCCTTACACCAGCATCTTTTCTCAAGGATTAGGGACAGAAGTTGTGCTGGGGTGTTACTTTGTGGACTATATATCACTGTGATACCTGGTAAATCCAGGACTCTTGGGCTCTCCTTGGAACAACAAGTGCCTGGGCTGGTTCAAGAGAGGACCAGAAACACAGAGCAGCAGAGGCTCTTGGAGATAGGAAGCCCAAGAAATATCCCACCACAATAGCGCCTGCTATGGTGGCTCAAGCTCAGAGTAAGCACAGGCTGGGGTAATCCAGCCAGTGTGTTCAAGAGCGGAGTTCTTTCCCATTGCAGGACACCTCGCCACCAGCTTCCTTCTTCCTTTCAGCAGGACGAGGGAGGGGAGGTCTGTTTCCTCTACCAGCATCATTGGCTGCCAGGGTTCCTGACACCTGTCCTCTAGGCTGTGTGATGCACCCTCGAAAGGTCCTGCCAGGAGGAGACTGGAGCTGCTCAGCACTCCTTGGGGTGGAAACTCCACCTCCAAACACAGCTGCTGTGACTGAGGAAGTGGATTTTTAAATCCCTATAAGAATCTGCTCTAACCAATGAAATAGAAGGGGCCTACATGGCGAGTAATAGCCGTAAGGCTTCCCACTCTCCATCCTCTCCGACAAGGCCATGCCTGTCTTCATTCCCAGCAGTATCAGTGTCTCTTGACGTTTCCCGCGGCCACCTTCTCAGCTATGGGACTCTCTGCTTCCCAGACTCAGCCTCCAAATCACTCCCGTTGTTAGCTACAGTGCAACTGGCTTCTGCTTTGCTTTCAAACACCACCTCCAACCTCGACCTTTACCAGCTGCATTTCCACTGCTCCCTCTGGAGCTCCAGGCTGCTGCCCACAGAACGCGGGGTGTGTGTTCCACACTGTGCCCCATTTGCCTTGGGGCTGAATTCTCCTGTGTGATTTATTGTTTCAATGTTCTTGACCTTTTTTTGGAATGTGGCAAAGGAGGTCATTTTAGGATCTTGCTTTGTCATTGTTTTTAAATGCATATTTAGTAATCATACATGTATGGGGTACAGTGTGGCCCTGAAAATGCGCATTCAGGATGTGATGGTCAGACCTGATGACGGGCACATCTGTCATCTGGACATTCCTTCTCTCTGTGTTGGGAATTTTAAAATCCCCTCAACTGGCTCTTTTGCAGTAGCTATTGTTCTTACCCATACTGTCCTCCAGTGCTGTGGAGGCCTGGAAGGTGTCTCCCCTCCAGCCAGACACCATGCCCATCAACCCCCCGTATGCTTGCCCATCCCACTCTGTTCCACGAATGCTGACCATGACTCAATCCTCTTCCTCTCAGTAGAAAGCTGTAGCTACCACACTGGGAGGACACATGGCTCAATGCACAGCTCTGCAGGGGAGGCCTGGGCAGCCTACTTTGGCCTCTGGGGCAGTGTTCTTCTGAGCATCCCTGTGATGTCCTGTGTCCCAGGAAGGGGAGGGACACTGATGCTTTGCCCTATGATCTCATGTCCAGAGCCATCACTTGTCTATTCCATCCCAGCCCCAGAGATGCCCCAGCTTCCCACATACCTGCTCCTCCGCAGTGTTGGACAACCTTGGGGCAGGCTCTGTGAAGCAAGAGTGTGGGACCCGGCCCAACCTGGTCCCTGGCATGGGTGAGATATCACCAGAGGCAGATCAGGCAGCCGGCCTGGGGGCTCTAGCGGTGCAGGTGGTGTGATCTGCGGCATTGGGGACAGCACTTTGTCCTGGGCTCCCTCCCCTGCCCTGCTCCCTGCTACCTCTCTGCTCCTGTCCTAGCATCAGGGGCTCCCATCTGCCTGGACAGGAGGAACTCAAAGCCCTTCCCAACTCCAACAGGAGGGGCTTCCTGCTGGGCAGATCAGGGCCAATGGTGTCAAAAGTGGTTTCTCTCTCTGCACAAGACAAAACCGCAGAGTGCCAGCTGAGGACAGAGGAGCAGCTGCAGGCATCCTTCTGGGACACTGGTGGACTTGTGTGTGCTCACGAGTGCATGCATATATGTGAGTGCGTGCCTGTGTGTATACACGTGGACCTGAGCATCCAGGTGGTGCCATTTGGAAAGATTACAGCACAGTCATACCTACAGAGCCAATCGGAGATTCCTACTTTCAGGAAAAACAACCTGGGGCGTGAAGGTGGGGACATCTTCCACTGCATTAACGATGCCACTCACCTCTGCCGATTGCCTGAAATGAGTGTCAAAATAAAGGGAGCTGGAGATGACCCATGGCGAGGGAGCAGGTGGGACCCTGAGCCTCGTGGCCACAGATTAACTGCTGGTGCCTTCATCTTATCTCCTGGACTCCCCCCTTGACTGCTGGCCCACACAGCTCTGTCCATTGTGCCCCTCCTGCTCATGTCGTGCCAGCCAGACGCAAGTTGCTGGCCTTCAGCTCCTGGGGCCTGGCAGAGCCTGGCTTCTCCCCTGGAGAAAGGTACCAAGACATCCTTGGGCTGCTACCAGGTTCCTTCCAGGTCTTTGCCATTGGGATAATGCAGAAATAAACACAGAGAGCACCTCTTTCCAGTGGACGTCAGTTCCTATGGACACAACCAGAAGCGGCACTGCTGGGGCATAGGGCCATTCTATTTTTTGGTTGTAGAAGAAACTTTATACTGTTTTCCACAACAGCTGTATCAATTTACATTTCCAAGTATGATGAAAATGTGAGGACACACAGGATGTCCACTCTCTCAGCTTCACGTGCATGACACAGGAGTTCCTGGGCACTGCCCTGACCTGATGACGAAGGGCAACATCTCCAGTGACAGGGCTGGATTGGAGTTGGTGCAGCTTCTCAGGGTGCGGTACAAAGAATACAGCTCTGCGCATGCTGCTCCTGCCCTCATGCGTTTAGTCTCAGAACACGGATGCCATGAAAGAAGGTCCTGCAGCCTGCACTCTCCCAGTTTCAGGGCAGGGGGTCTGGGAGGCCGAGGGGCTCTTCCCAGTTGCAGGCTGGCCTTTTATGGTGTGTGTGAGACTCTGGGTGTGAGACTCTTGATCTCCAGCACTGTATTAATTAATTACATTAATTAATTAATTTAAAATAATTAACAATAAAAATGCATGATGAATAAATGTCACATGTGATTCTGAAATGGATCCCTTTTCTTCAGAAGTCTTTCCTGGGACACTGGGTAATCCATCGGAGCTGATAGGGCCTGGTGTCAGCCATCACTTCCTGATCAGACAGCACCGTCTTTGTCACTGGGAGAGGGTGTCGTTCATGGGACACACGTATCACTGTGTTTGGGAGTAGTGGCATTGTACCAGCAGTCTTCCCTTTCATGGTTTCATAGAAAAGTAAAGTTCTGCACTTAGAAGTCTTTGCAACTTGTAAAAGTACAAAACCTTGAAAATTTTCTGCAAGTTTGAATTTCTTTCATGTCATTTCTGCACACATGATTAGGAGGCACATTATCCGGTCATCCTACTTGTGGGTACCAGGTTCCTGTGAGCTGTGGCAGTTTGATCAATGGTAGGCAACTTGTGATACCACCTGAACACAATCAGCATGGATGGCCCACTTGAGGATTGTTGCCAAGATAAAAAGGACAACTGGAGGGGAAGTGTTTAGTGTTGTTTGGGGTCCATGGAACAGACTTGCATGAGTCACTGTTATGGGCTCTAGGTCTTCAGCGCAACTCATGCAGGTTATTGCTATGGGATCCAGGCCCTTGACTGGATTTTCTAGGTCTTTAGTGTGTGGACAGATTTCCTGCACTTTCTCTGTATTTGACTCCCTGGATGACCATTAAACATAATACTCTAAATTATGTGCCCTGTATGGAATCATTTTCCTTGCAATCCCTGACTACAACACTCTCTCTGCACTTGCTATCATCCGAACTACGAACCCAGCCTTACAGCTGTGCTCACAGGGATACGGCCTGGGACAGAGCCAGAGAATGACACACCTCATTAAATACTGTCAGCCAAGGGCTTGGTTCGGAAACTTGATATTGAGGAAGTGAAGAGATCATATTGCCCAGCAATTCCTTAAAATGCTTTTTCAATCCCAGTGCAGAATCCTGGATCCCTTATGAGACCTTGGCAGATTAAATCACCCCCATCAAGTTTCCTTATTTAGTCTATAAAAATAGAAGCAAAAGTATACTTGTCCATTCTTCCAAACTGTGCCTCAGCTGAAGCCAAAATCTTTTACTTAACTGTAGAGATTGTAGGAACTGCGGCATGTGTCAGTGCCCCGGGAACACGCAAGTCCCTATGAAAGGACAGGGGAGCCCCTGAAAGACAGAGACCCTTGAAACAGGTTCTGTCCAGGAGCAGAAGCAGCGAGCACCAGACTTGTGGAACCAGACCAAGGTAGGAGAGGGAATAAGTTTAGCTTCTAAGAAACTATCCAGTATTTGAAACTTTGCAATGATTTGGGGCATAATTATAGAGAAGTCAAAAATGTAAATGACTTTTGTAGTTTACCTTGGGTGGGAGAGAGAGGTTTCTTGCTGGGCATCCTCAATTGGAGGCTGTGAGGCAGCTCTGGGCCCCAAGAACTTGGTGTGACCCCAACCTTGCACCCCCCTCAACTCCCAGCTTCAGACTCTGCTCGCCTCCTTTGGTACCGCTCTTTCCCTATAGCTCACTTGGCAAAACAGAGCCTTTTTAGTCTCCGTGACTGAGAAGTACAATTGTGAGATGCAGCATTCTCCAAACTGACCTCCTCAAGGACAGACTCCCGGCAATCCAAAACTATTGAAGTCCACAGTGGCCTTCTGTGTACCCCGGAGACCGTGGTATTCCCTCTCTATCTAAGGGCCTTCATGGTCTCTCCTCATCTTCCCCTGGAGCTGTGGGATTTGCTTCTGAGCTTTGTAACCTTGCCCTGGATGGCTGATACCCATGTAACTGTCCTTTTTTATATGTTTCTTAATGTCATATTTTCAGGGAATTTTTCTGCATCATCTGAGTGGCATAGTGTAAGATCCCTGGCCACTTGCTGCTGTCTGCAGTGTCCCTTTATAGTTCTGACTTGCGGTCCGATTCTGGGCCATAGCATGGCCTCCCCTTTACCTCCACTCCTTCTACCTCCATATTTAACTCAGTTCGTTTCTGTTTTGGGGTGTGAAGCTCATCCCAGCCAGCAGCTGGATTTGCAGGGCTAGAGAGGAGGAGGACCAGGACAGGCAAGGCTGAGGCAGGGTCTGTGGAGGCTGAGGGGACCGATAAGAAACTGGAGCAGTGATTCAGCTCTTGGAGGACAGAAATAGAGCAGAACAGCTATCTCCTGGCACTGTCCTTCTGCAGGGGAGTTTGGGATTGCTCTTGAGGGATGACTTCTGGCTGGCCAGCAGCTCAGTGGCACTGTGCCCCAAGCAGCAGAACCATGGGAAGGTGGTAAGCGTGCACGGTACACTCCTGTTTGCACAGGCAGAAGGGAGGCAGCTTGCAGGCCGGAGGTATTTGCACGCCTGTGTCTACGAAAACCACCAAAAGGTTCCAGGGATGGTGCCTCTTAGCTTCCGCTTTTCCATGGTGACGTGGTAAATTAATTACTGCATAAGAAGTATATTTTTATCACTGTGCATTTTACATTTTGGTGCACTAGAAAGTGTGCTAACCAGCAAAGGAAAACAAATGCCAAAATGAGTTGTAAATAAGTTAAATAAAGAAATATAAATTAAACCATGAAATTGTAGAGCAAGTTGAAAGTAAACAAAAGAACTAAAAAGCAAAACCCTGCACTGTGTTTTGGAGACACTGGTCACCCCCTTTGGGCTCTGATTAGACCCAGGGTGGACCAGGGTAGCAGCCCAGGTTCTGAGAATCTGGGTCTACTCTCCTGGGAGGGAATATCACACCCGCTGGTGTCACTCTGAGCTGTCACTGACCCCTACTTACTGTGGCCTGTGTGGTGGGATGGGGACTGTGCAGGTTTTGGTGGGAGCTGAGTGGTGAAAGAATCAAAGGGAAGCGTGGCAGAAGGTGACCTGGAGCATGGTCCTGCAGAGGGCAACAGGGAAGGGGCCACTTCTTCTGTGCCCTTCTAGATTTGGTCCCTGGTTCCTACTTTGACACAGGATCTGGTCCAGAGCACCTGTGTCAGACAAGTGTGAAGTCGTAGACCATGGAGTGGGGTGCAGTGCATGCTTGCATCCATGCCCGTTGGGGAGACCTGAACCCCTCCTGGGAAACCTACTCAGCAACACAGGGTCCACACAGGGTCTGCAGACTGCATTCAACTAGAGGGTCTCAGTTTCTGCCTCTAAAACTGAGGCTGGAACTTGCTGCTCCCTTGTGCACTGACTTTAATTGTAAGACTTAATATTTTCAGCTAAGCATACATAATCCAAAAATCTAAACTCCAAGCTCCTCCAAAAGCTGAAATTACAGAGGACCAATATGATGTCACAAGTGAGAAATTTCACTCTATGACACTTCCTTACATGCCCCTAAGTTTTAAAATACTGTTTCAAATGACCTTTAGGCCTTGTGTATGGGAAACATTGAATTTCATGCTTAGGCCTGGGCCCCAGTCTTGAGAAATCGTGTTATGTATCCTGCGTGCAAACCTGAAGAAACCTGACGTTCAAAGCACTTGGCCTGAGTATTTTGAGTGAAGAAACTCACCCCTGTTCCTTTTTAGGCTGGGACGATCCCAAGCTCCTCCAGGGATCCTTGTCCAGGGAGAGTCTCCCACCATACAAAGGAGGCCTGAGACAGGGCCTCTGCCTCCAGCAGGCCAGGCTCCAGGATGGGATGTTGACTGGACACTGGTCCTTTGGGGACCCTTAGCTGGACCCGCCTCCTGCCTCAGCACCCTGCAAAAGCCCTGCTTTTGCCCAAGTTGGAGCCAGGCTGCTCACGCTAGCTCCACCTTGCTGCTCTGGGCATGGCTAGTGAACATCTGCTCACCTCTGCATTAGTGTCCAGCTGGTCACCTGTGATTATCACACTTCTGAGTATGGCTTCCTCACCTTTCCCTGGAGACCCTCAGTGCCAAGCACCCTTCGTGTAAGTTTATTGCCCTCTTGGACACCTTCCTCTGTGCAGTAGCTGTGTAGGTTTGCTGCGTACATTTTAAAATGTCAGCCATTTCTCCAGTGTTTTCACACGTATAAAAGTTTTTGCCCTAAAATTCTGCATGAAGAATAATTTATCCACAGAGAGCTAGCAGGAATAGGTTAAAAGTGGATAGTTCAAGGCTGAAGGAATAGAAATTAAATGTAGGAAAAATGCCAAAAATGTTGGTCTCTGTAGGGAATTTAGAAAGAATAGAGTTAAGAAATGGATCTTCTATTGCTTTCCAAAAAAAAAGTCTATTCCTCGGGAATAAGCTAAGAATAAAAAGAATTAAAGAGAAATTACTTAGAACCTGGAGATGTGCCTTGGTAGAGGAACGTGTGTGTGCATAAAATGTGGGTTTGAGTTCCTGGGTTTGAGCCCCAGCCCTGTAAAGAAAGGGAAAGGAGGGAGAGAGGAAAAGAAAGAAGCTAATGCAGTGACTGCTGAAGGACTCAGGCAGCCGTACCTGCCTGTGTGAGGCCTTTGCAGGGCTCTGCTTCCCACCACTGCAGGGATTGGTCAGTACACAGCATGAAGTCATCACCTCTCCCTCTCCGTGAATTCCTCCTGCCCCCCACCCCCTCCGGGTGTGCTCACTGCCACTGTCCCTGTTATCAGCTGAGCTGACAGTGCATCAGCCCCTCCCTCATCCCCATCCCCATGGGTGTGGGACTTCCTTCCACGAGGGCCTTGCCTTTCCTGAAGGAAAAGTGAGGTCGTCCCAGGGGAAGGCAGAGGTGCTCGGAGCTGGTGACTGTACCCGACCTTGAGCGGTCAGGCAGCCAGGGAGTGGCCAGGAAGGTTACCTGGGGACAGCTGGGCCAGTTACTGACCAAGGCTGGACCAGCTTGTGCCTCTGTCTACCCTGAGCCACACTGGGGCTGGAGGGCAGGGTCCACCAGCAAAGCAGGGCTGGGCTTGGCTTGGACCTTGAGGGCCACTCCTAGCCTGCCTGCCCCAGCCAGCTTCCTGGGCCAGGGTGTGGTGGGAGAGAAGTGGTAAAGGAGGGCAGGAAGGGAAGGTCACCAGGTGGGGGGCAGCAGTTGGACAGGTGGAAGGCTCCATTTCCTGGAGGGGTGCTGGGCTAAGGCCAGCTGGCTGAGATCAGTGAGTGGGATGCAGGCTGTGTGACCAGGCAAGCTGCTTGATCACTGCAGATCAGTTTCTCTCCCTGCCCTGCTTTGCACAGGATTCAGTGCACAGCTGCCCGCATCTGGTCCACCAAGGGGCCCTGGCCAACCGGAGGCCACAGAATGAAGAAGGGCCTTGGGGCTGCTGTGTCAGGGCCTGCACTCTGGCCATTTCAGCCATGGGGGTGAGACCAGGCCACAGCATCTCCCTCCACCCACTTTGTGGCCACTGGGCAGCTGCTGGGCACAGGGACAAGGAGCTGTCTGCAGCAATGTGTGCTCAGACACCAGAGGCGAACAATTCTGGCTTATACCCACAAGTCACTGCATCTTTTTATAAGTTGATTTTAAATATCTAAGTCATTTAAGGCATTGGAATCCAACTGGTGTAGTTGGTTTGGTCATTTCCCAAATGTGGACAGAGCTGCACCTGCAAGCTTAATGTTACCATCTTCTTTTCTGCCCCAAGGGATGTGCGAGTAAGAAATCCATGTGCAGAGCCTTCTCTGCTAGCCTGGATTCCCTCAGGGATTGCTGTGCAGCTCCTGATCTGCCATACACCCTTGCAGGACAACCCTTGCAGGGCCTGTGCACTCCCCCTGCTGGCTCAGGACACTTGCAGCCAGGTTCTGGAGATTTGGGGGAGGACAGAGCCCAGTGAGCCACCATGGAAGGGTGGGAGGTTACCCCAGTTCATGGATCTAATCCTTTCTAGGATTCTGGAGGCAAACTGAGTCTGCTACACAACCAGGTGACTATCAATAAAGTTCTACACATTTCCAAGTAGCCAAGAGAGTGTGCGTCAGGTGCCTGAGTCTTCAGCCCAGCTACAGATCCAGGTGCAGGAAGAGATGTGGAGGAAGGGTAGGGCCATCCACACACTTCGGTTCCAGGTGACCAGGAGTCCTGCGACACTGACACCTCCGAAGCCATGCCAAGCTTGGTAATAAGCCTGTTCACCCAAAGGGAAAAATTGGCTTCTCCATTGTAACTGTGCCTTTGTGTGCATTTGGAAAGAACATTTGTGCATTTGGAGACTGCCTCCTCCTCAGCTGATTTCCCAACATTGCCAGATAAGCAGGATGGAGCTGTGCCCCTGAGTCCTGGATGCCCTCATCCTGCCTGGGGTTCCAGCACATCTCCATGGCTCATCCAGTGCCTACTCCTCCCTACGGAGCTGTCCAAGACTCTGCACAGATGTGGGTGAGCTGTGCATAGCTCAGGCTTTGATTTGCCTTTTCTAGAGGGAAGGATTTATTCCCTGGCGTGGTTCCATGGCATAGGCATCCCTGGAGTTACCCTGAACTTCTCCAAGAACAAATAAACACTGGATGAGAGTGTTCTAGAATGCAGATGCTGAAAGCCCACGCAGGGCTTCTCAGGCGGGAACATAAGCCTAAACTCTGGCCTGCAGTGGGCGCTGATGGAAACTGGTCAGCTTTCTACTTACTACTGTAACTAAATGCCTGGGGGACCAACCCAGACAAGGAGAGGCTTCTTTTGGCTCCAGACTTGGAGGCTGCAGTGTGTGTGGGGGGGTTGGGCTCAGCACTTTGAACTCCTACCCTGGTAGTCGGTTGCGAAAACTGAGGGAGGGGAATTTGACTCCCAATACCTTCACTTGGGGACACCCAGACCTAACCTCCTCCAACCCTACCTGACCTGCTATGCACTTCTGCTCCACCCAACAGCACCGAAGGCCATGGTGAGCCCTCAGCCAGGGCCCTTGGACTCGTGTCCAGCACAGCAAAGGACCAATTTCCTGGTGTGCGTCCTGTCTGACGGGAAGTATTTAGGGAGCGTTCCGAAGGTTCCCGTCACTCTCCTGGCTCCTGGATATGGTTGGAGCTGTTTTTCTCCTCTCTTTCCTTATGCAACGCCGCTTATCAGGCACTAACCAGCTGATAGCCTTCCAATTTTATATCATTGGATACAGTGAGTTAAAGGCACAATTTTCTCCACCAAACATTTTCTACCTCCCTCTCATGGATCAGCCTACGGCCCAGCTTGCCTGCAGAAGAGTGGAGCTCAGGAAACCTTGGTGGCTTTGGTGTGATGAAGCTGAGGATAATTTCCGTATTTTTCTTCTTTTTCTGAATGTTGGAAGCTGTGGAGCAAGGGAGATGAAGCTGGCATGGTCCCCTGACTCCACACTCTTGTGGTTTTCTCACACATCCACACAGGCCACCACAGAGGAGGACACAGTGGAGACATGCATGGCACAAGTCACTTGTGCATGAGACTGGGTGGGGCTCCTGTTCAGATGCTCGCTCTCCCCTAGCCGGCAGAGTGCACCTGCATCTTGGGGCCATGGTGACCCCACACAGGATAGCACTTGGAAACACTTGGCACCACACCCTTTGGTGCCCCCATTGCTTCTGCACTTATAGGGGAGATCTGATTTCCTAAGACTTTGCTTCCTTCGATGACTTTTATAATGAAAATGCTCCAGGGAAGCTCATGCCCACACCTTGGCATTGCCTACATCGATCAGGGTGTAAAGTAGCCTGTAGGTTCTTCCCCGAGTGGGCTGAGGAGGACAAGAACAAAAGTCCCTGTGTCTGCTTGCATCTGTGTGGGTCACTCTCACGTGTGGACAGAGGGTCACAACAGGCTGAGAGCAAGGCCAGGAAAGCTCCTCAGAAAATCAGTCTCTAGCCAGGTCCCCACTGTGTCCCGAGGAGACAGTGTTACTGCTGCCCATGGAGGCTCAATCCAGTGGTATAGTCTGGGCAAAGTCAGAAACACTGCCTAGAGGGAAGATTGAACAAGAAGGGCAGTCCTTTCCCAGGAGTGGGTGGTGCACTCGGGCAGGAAGCCTGAGGACATGGCAGGTGAGAATGTGGCAGGCAGAAACACCTGCCAGGTGCAGCTGAGTTGCACCAGCCATGTAGGAGGTCAGCACCTCTGGATTTGGGACACCAGGGTGGATCTGACTCATCACCTGAGGGACTCTTCCTCCAGAGGGACTCGTCACATCCTCTTGGCCTCCAGCACCAGCTGGGTGGCACTGTGCTCCGTACTCAGTACCCTGCCCTGGATGAGGCCAGCCTCTCCTCATAGTGCAGAAGACCCTGGGACCCTTGGACAGGCAGCCCCTCAGCCTACGAGGGCAAATGACAGTTGAAAATAAGCTTCGCATAACCAGGGAACCAGCAAATGCCTCTGTGAGGGTGACCCTGGCCTCTGTCTGGGCCAAACTGTTCTGTGGGAATCAAGAGCTGATGGGCATCTATACACTGGGACTTCCTGAAAACTACATTACCAAGACCCCTGGGAAAAGCTATCTGGAACTCCATGGTCACAGCTTTAGGTCAGCCAGGGCTGCTGCGCCTCCCGACAGCCTGGGCAGAGGAAGGAGACTTGCCTGGGCCCCACTGCCAGCTGCTTTGTCTTCTTAATACATCTTTACTAGTGACAACTGTAAGATTTTGAATGTGCTAGTCAGAAGCTAAAACAGAGCAGCCTGGCTTTGGCCTGGGTTCCCAAGCAAGATGCACAGGAGAAACGCTTCCTAGGCTGGAACCTTGAACCCTGAGGGGACCTCCCTGCAGCCTGCAGAGCTGAGATTCCCTGAACACCCTTTCCCAAGCAGGCCCACCCCTGTTCTGCCAGCATCTCCCCAGCTCCACTGGGTCCCCTTCCTCCTGCCCTTCTATCTTCCTGTGTGCTGAAATCACTGCCTGCTCGGGCTGTTCGCACGCCCCTTGGAGGGTAGAGAATTTCATCCAACCGTGACAAGCTTCAATTTTAGGATCTCTCAGAGGATGACAAAATAAAGTTTCAGAAACCAATAGGATTGTTTACAGGAAGCATTGGCTTTACAACAGATTTCTTGGGTCTGCAACAGGAGCCACGAGAGCTTTCCTTCTTTGTTTTTCTTGGTTCAGGTCTGAGGACAAGTGCTTTCCTGAAATCTCCAACACTGTCTGAATCCCTAATCCAGAGAATACCCTGCATTCTTTGCTTTGCTATGAGGCAGGAAATTTTTCTGCCTCAAGCTCTCCTACCTCCACTTTATTAAACTGGCAGGGCATGAAACGGGCCAGAGAGTCCTTGAACATCAGAAGCCTGGGCTTCTGTTGGAGTCGGTGCTTGTGTTTCTAGTTATGGACAGAAAACTTTCATTTCCATGCTCCAAATCTGCCCTCCGACTGCATCATGCTGACACAGGTAACATAACCCTCAGCCCTTGCAGACCACCTGCGACTCCACTCCAACTGAAATGGATCAAGACCATGGCGCCATTGCAGGGACAGGTGTCACCACCCAAAGAGCACAGGTTGACTAGCGAGAGAAAAAAGGTACAAAGGATCTGCAAATGACATTTGCCCTCCCTCCTACCTGAGGCACTGAGGCCTGGGCTCCCCCAGACAGTGGAAGGCAGGGTCCCTTCCCCTGAGGCCAGGTCTGAAGGCCGAGTCCAAAGTGAAGATGCTGCTTACTGAGCAGAACCAAGTGCCCAGAAGTGTGACATCCTGCATCCTCCTTCCTGCTCCTTGTGCCTGCCAGCCACCAAAGGATCATCTGTCTCATCCTCACATCTGTCTCATCCCCAAACATTGTGGAGGCCCTCATGTCCTCTTCCCTTCATGTACCCACTTCCTGTTCCTGCCCTGACATCATCAGTTCAAATAAGGCTAGGTCCAGAAGACAGCAGTCGCTTAAAACCACAGTCCCCGACACAGCTGCCTTTGGGAGCTGGCTCTGTGGAAGATGATGTCCCCGTGAATGGCAGATCAGGCTCTCACAAGGAGTGTGTGGTGTAGACCCCTTGCATGTGCAGCCACAGTAGGACTGTGCTCCCTTGAGTCTGAGGCCTCACTGATCCGACCAGGTGGAGAAGGCTGGGCCCCAGAGGAGGCTCCTTGGCTCACTTGCTGTTGTGTGCCTGGATCCTGACAGGCCCAGAACAGTGCTGGTCTGGGGAGGATTCTAAGGCCAGAGACCCCTGGCTAATGGGTGCCCCATTCACGCACAAAGGGTCACTCTGATGGGCATCAGCACCACCTCCAGGTTCCTGCATCTGCCTTCAGGAAACCCCTGAGGTCCCCTCTACAGCCTTACTCTGACCACTTCCGGTCTTCCCTGAGTGCCAGTCCGCACCCAGAACTGGCCATACCATGCTCTCTGTGCCCTTGGCTTGCTCAGACTCTCCAGACATGAACATGGCAGCCACCGAGCCCAAGTTTCACTTCCAGGAAAGCAGGGTTGGGCAGCCAAGGTGCCCTCCACCAAAGTCCTCGGGCACTCATGTCCCTTCTGCTAGATGAGGTCTTGTGTCCCCTAGTCACATACACCTGCCTGCTTCAAACCACTGCTAGGTTATTTACTGCATCAAATGCAAGGTGGAGGCTGCATAAGTTGTTGCATCGTTTAGTGGAAAAAGATCTATTGATTCAGGCCCTATGTGGCCATGCAGCCTAAGTGTGAGGTAAATGAGGAGACTGGAGGTGAGCAAAAGACCTGTGGGTGGGAGACACAGAGGTCAGCACAGCACACAGGTGATCCCGGGACTCTGCACAGCACTCTTATGCTGCAAATCCAAGTTGTATTGTATGGGGCTTCCTGGAGTTTTCCCAGCTCGATCCAGTCAGGGGAGCCATGGACCCAGAGTCCATTCCGTGGCCCTTGGATGAGGAAGGGGCTCTTTGAGAGGAGGTGAGAGGCAAAATCTCAGTGCCAAGTATGGGAAGAGCAGGGATCTTATGGGAAGCAGGAAGGGGCAGACGGAGCAGGGAGCCACAAGGATCAGAGGCCGTGGAGCCATCACTGGTCTCTGTGTGCAGACTGCCTGGTGGCCACTGGAGTCCTGATGACCTGGATGAGCTGTCTACTGCAGCTCTCGGCTACACTTGGTGATGTCACAGTGTTTACAGCAGCTCTAGCTCCTAAGTGGACACTGAGACTGGAGCTCCTGTGGACATCACCAGCTAGCATCCTCACAGAGAACCCTGAAGGCCCAGGAACCTGCTGGCCGGGGAAGCCAGGCCTGGGGCGGCTGACAGATGCCCGCCCACACATAGGTTCCTCACCAAGTGCAGGTTGTGGGATCCTGCTCTGCCAGCTCCGTGTTCCCTCCCTGAGGCACCTCCTTGCCAGGCAGTGGGTATGGGAAGAATCCTCATCTGGGCTGGAGGAGGAGGCCTGGAATCAAGGGACGTGGCTCTGGGCCCTATTCTCAAGCTTTCAGACAGCACCACGCAGTCCTTCTTCTGCCTGACTGTGGTGTTCTGTCCTGCAGATGTCTGCAGCCTACCTGCAACCTGCACCTGGGAACAGTGGAGGTTGACTCTGGAGCATGGAGGCCTGTCTGCTCCTCCCAGCTTTCCCTGCTGCTGGACCAGGCCCTGGGCAGCCAGAGTGCCCAGCGTGGCTCACTTGTGTTACCGGGAGTGATAGCCTCCAGACATTTCAGCCTGAAAAATAGCTCAGAACATTTCGCTAAGTCTCCTTAAACCCACAAAGCAAGGCAGCCTCAGTTTGGGAGTGCAGAGAGAGACAGAAAGCCCTAGAAGTGAAGTGCTCCCACCTACTCATACACCAGGAGTTCATGGGTTTAGGTGCCACAGCCCAGGGAGCTAGACCAACTGAGACACCCATTGAGGGCCCTGGATGCCCTAGTATCCCCACCCTCCTTCCCTACCAGTATGGACAGAGAAGGCTGGCCAGGGGTGGAGAACCCACAGACGGCCCTCATGGCATGTGGTTAACTCTCCATCCCCACAACAGCTGCAATGACCAGAGTTGCTTCCCAATGCAACATCCTGACAAGGCACACAGTGACCTTACCCGGATAGCAGTTTCTGGGTGGAACCGACTCCTGGGCCCCGTCTCCTCGGTGGTTTGGTGCCTTCAATGGATATAAACCACAGAGCACACAGCAGAATGAAGACTCATTCAAGCTCCTCACATTCCTCAAAGGCAGAGCCCAACCCACTGGGCCTAGAAGCCACTCACCATTCTCCCTTGAGTTGCGGCGGTGCTATCTCAGAGGGCTGTGCAGGCTTCTTCTCCAGACTCGTTAGATCTGCTGATTCTACACTCAGTGAAAACAGGTCAGAAACTCCCTAGGTGGCAAGGGGATAAGGGTGCTTCCTCCCCAGCACCAAGCTGTTCACACTTCCCACACTGGATGAGACTGAGGAGCCCTGCTGAGCCGAATTTCCTTTAGCAGCTCATAGAAACCTGACTGTGCATAGTGAAACCACAGAGGTGCATAGTATACTCGTCTCCAAAGGGCAGTGAGGTTATTATTGCAACCACAGCTCCTGACAACTGGTTTTTAAGTGAGGAAACTGAAGGTTGGTGAGGGTGAGTGATTTTCCTGAGGTCACCCAGCTGGAATGGGCAAATGGTGAGCCAGGCCCAGGTCTCCTGAGACCTCTTCATGGGGTGGGCTGGTGTTAACCCCTGAGGCCCTAGGCCAGGATGGGGCTGGGATTCCTTGGGGCTGGAGCAAGACCTCCCCTAAACTGTGCCATCTGATCCTCACCTTCTGTCAGCATCCCGCAGTGTCCTGGAGTCCTGAGCGGCTCCCCACACTTCAGAGCACCAGTGATCAGGACAGAGCCATCTGCTCATCCCCCTGCCCACCTGTGCGGGGGTTGCTTTGCTGTTTCAATGAATCTGGGACTCTCAGACTCATTGGGAGAAGTCATGGCCTAATCTAGAGCGATGACCCCATCCCCAAGGAGAGGCCCTGTGCCCCTCTGTCACTCCTGAGAGATGGCCTCTGACCCTATCCCCAAGGAGAGGCCTTGCACCCAGTTTTATCCCCAGGAAATGCTGGCAGTGATGTCTGTGGCTTTATTCAAATGCCACTGATTTCATCGACAAAAGAAATTCTGGAGAATTTCTAAGTCTAACTGACCAGTGGGAAAATGCTATTTAAGAACAAAATCCCAGTAGAAAGAGCGACTGAAGCTGTGACTTCAGAGAGTGTGGTGCCAGGGCCCCAGCTCTGCCCACCCAGGCCTGGCCCTCCCCACTCCAGGATATCGGGTCAGGGAAGGGAGTGGCTCTGCCATCACCATATACGCCTGCCCACGCAGGGGGAAGACTCAGGGTCAGGCCACACCTGGACAGTCATCTGGAGCGGCCTCAGCACATAACCTCCTCGGGCAGCTGATGCAGGAAATTCCACACTGGCTGCCTGGCTGGCAGCTATTTTAAGGGCTGAGCAGAGGCAAACCCAGGGAGAAAGTCAGCTCAGCAAGATAATTGTCTCTGAGAAGGAAGCCCAAGGTGGCTGATGCAGCCTCAGTGCCTTGGGCAAGGCCAGCAGTACAGGAACCTTGGCTATAACACCTTAGACAACTGTCCAACAGTTCACAGTCCCTGAGCCTGGGCCCACACTCCAAAATACCAGCTCAACCGAGGGGTGTAGTCCTTCCTGGGACTGTCCAATGCTGCTGGTTCCCCCTGCTGTGGCTCATCACGGCCTCTCCCGAGGTTCTCTGTACCCAGACTCTGGAGCAAGGTATACCGGGACCTCCCAGGTGCCCCCAGTTGATAGGGCTTCCATTCCTGCCAACTGAGGGCACCTGGTCCTGGGCCTTGGTTTGCAGCTTGGGTGCCAGAGACCATGCAGCAGAGATTGAGGTTTAGATTCTGAGTGTCCCCTACATGTTTCGTGTGTTCAGTGGAAGATGACTGGATCATGTGGGCAAGCACAGTGACTTTGGTTGCATAGATGGGGGAACTGGTCCTGAGCCCATTATGCCATGCAGCTGCATTTCCCATCTCTTGGGAGAGCCCCCAAGAATCTGGAGTTCACAAGGACTGTGTGGTTAAAGAAGGAAACAAGCCTCTGGCATGACTCCCTTGCAAGGCATGGTCTCCCCAGTTGGGGCATCAGTGTTGGCTGGGGAGTACACCTGGCAGCTTTGATCTTGGCCTCTTGGTCTCTCTTTGGGATGTGCCTTTAGGGGGATACCCCCTTATGGAGCCAGCCCACACTGGGGAAACCAAGGTACGCGTCAGGCACCTGGAGGAGAGTAGGTGCCTCCAGCATCCAGCACCACTGTCAGCAGCTGTCACTGTCAGCACTGTCAGCACTGTCAGCAGTAACTCTGGACCTGCAGCTTGACTGCACCTTCAAAGGACTGAAGCCCATGGCCATGGTAACATCTGCCCAAGAGTCAGGTGAGAAGCCCCAGGGAGCCCCTCCTGGACCACACACCCCAGGCAAATATAAAATAGTGTTCGAGTTGCTAAGCTTGAGAGTCACAGGTAGCCAAGTTGCAGATAACCCCAGCAGACTGTCTGTGGATATGGTTACCTCCCCAGCTCCAGGAGACAGGCAGGCCTCCAGGGTGTCACAAGATTGGCAAGGACCCCAAGTCCCAAGTGACAGACCTGCCTGCCCTTCTCAGGCAGACTCAGGAATTCCCCAACAGGGGAGCCCCACAAGAGGTTTCAGCATTCAGTCAGCATCCATGGAATGCCAGCTTGGGGTGGTGGGCGATAAGCCTGTCTTAGACAAGGTGAAGAGCAGCGGTGTAGAGCAAAGTGACCAGAGGCTTTCTGGATGGGTTCTGGGATGTGTACAGAGCCAGGGACACAGAGGAAGGAGCAGAGGACAGACAAGAGCTACATTCCTGATGCACGAGCAGCACACAACATTTTGCTGCTGCTATCGCTGCTGCTGCTGCTGCTGCAGACTCCACTGCTGATTTTCTTGGCCATCTTGCTTTGGGACTGGAGACCCTGGTGGTTGAATTCCTGGTAGACCTCATTCTTGATGTGAGCACACAGCTCAGCCCCTGCGAGATCCAAATGGGGGTAAGCATGTTCATGTGTGTTTTCTTGCCTTGAAGAGGAGGCAGCACAAGTCTGATTTAAGAGCCAGTGTGAACTGTGTCTTCAAAATAACACCCTACTGTGAGCTCCTGAAACCTTGCACTTCTACCTTCCTGTGAACAGCAAGAAATGTAGTGTGCCACCCTCCAGCGGCTGGAAACCTGGTTTGGTCTGTCCATGCACAGCCTGGGCATGGAACCTCCTCACTCCCAGGTGCACAAGAATACAAACTAGGAGAATAAGTTATACACCCAGGCCCTGCCCGCATGGGGAAAAATCTCAAGGATGTAGAGTCTGTGTCCCAGTGCCTCCTCCTCAGCAGAAATTTTCTTTCCTTGCAAGCAGCAGAGAGACAGAAGAAGAGGGATAAAGGATGGGAAGAGGAAACCCAGCTGGGTTCACTGTCTGAGTCCTGGGTTCTGCCAGGAAGCTCTCTGGATTGGGACAGAGCCTAGTGCTGCTTGCTGATAAACAGTTCTTGGACTCAGTCCTGGGCTTTTAATGAATGTAATAGTTTTTTTTGTTTGTTTGTTTATTTTTTGTATAAAGAAGAGAATAGCTAGACAAAGAAAGAAGAGCAAGGAACAAGGGCAAAGCATTCTAACATTTGTTAATAAGTAGCAAATAAAAGAAAGGAGAAGTTTGATGATTCCATTGATTAAGAAAAAGACAGATATGCATGCGCAAGCTTCACTCAGTCAGGCAGGGCTGCTTTAGATGCTGGGAGAGCCCAGGTGGTGCTTTCCTCCTGGGAACTGAGGCTGAGGCATTCAGACCCTTAAGGCGGCATCTTTCAGGCAATCTGATGGAGCAGGACTACAGCAAAGAGCAGGGTCTAGGTGTGGGAGATCAACCCCACCAGAGGGGTTGAGCCAGAGGAGAGGGAGATTCCCAGATTCCACCAGGCAGCCCCAGGTTGGGACAGAGCCATAACCTGGGAAGCCAGCAAGCCCATCCAGAGTACCCCGCTGCTGGCAGCCAGACATTCGTCTCTCTCCCTGCTTTCCTTTGCCTGATAAGCTACTCTGCTTTTTTAAATAAAGAGTAATAACAGGTCTGATTTACCCAGGGATTGAGGGTCACATCTGCGCACTGATTTATTACTTTAAAGCAAGGCAAACACACCCAGGAAGCTGGGAGTGAGGCTGGGGCTGAGCATCTAAGAGGAGAAGCTAGTGGCATCCACCTCTGTGCGTCCTTCGGCAGGGTGCTGCTTGCTGAGGAACCCACAAACACCTACAGTGGGCTACCTTTCTCAGGAGCATGGCTGAGTCCATCGGGGTCGAGGCAGTTCTAGAGGCTTAACAGACCCCACAGACAGTGGTGTTATCACAGCCTCAGGTGACAAGACAGACAGCTCTGCCGAGGACAAGCTTCGTGGATGAGAGCGAGGCCCTTCTGAGGGAGAGGCAGAGCAGAAGCAGAGGCTCTGAGCAGAGTGTGGGGCAGAACTGAGAAACAGAGCACCTCCCCATCTCCAAGACAGGGTGCTGGAGGACTCAGGGTGCACATGGGCAGGAGAGGGGAGCTGCATTCTTTCCTCACTGCATGTTTCCCAGTGGGGCCAGCACACTGACCTCCCACACTGACCATCTGACTTGCGGTGCCAGTGCAGCGCACAAAGCAGGCCTCCCTGTCCTGGCTGGAGCTGCAGATGGGCTGGGGCTCTGGTGATCATGTGGCTCACATTTGCTGATTAGAGAGGCGCTGTGTATGCTGGGAACTCCTGACCTGGCTCCATGGGCATCATGGGCTGCTCATGGTGAGCCAAGACTCTGACCCACAACGTCCGCTAAGCCTTTCAGAGCAGCTCATTTTCCCAGAAACAAGGGTGGAGAGGCTGCTTTTGCTGACAAGTGCTGGCCTTCCCTTGGGCCTGCAAAGGGAAACTCATGAGGAGCTCGAGGAGGAAATCAGCCAGCTCAGCCTCCATTTGCATCTGCCTCCATTGCACAGAGTCACTCTGTCCTGCAGCTGCCTCAGGGTCTGCGAAGAATGGGTCTGAGGGCCAAACATCTTGTGACAGGTTGGAATTACTTCTCCAGAACTGACCGGGCCCTGCCTGCCAAGTCCTGAGATAAAGACCAGCCAGAGCAGGATCATGGACTGCCAGGACAGCTTGCTCCACCTATGCTGGCCTCCCTCCTGTGTAACCTGTGACCTGATGTCCTTATCCCTGAGGACAAGGCTGAGGATGCTGGACACCCCTTGTCTTCCTGATCCAGCCATGTGTAATGAGTTTCTTTCTTGCCTTGTACTGTTATTTTCGCTCTTAGGTTTCTGCGGGGAGCAGCCAAAACTGGTTTGTTGGGACTCCCCAGATACACACCTTCTTTGGCCTGGCATCTGCATTAATGTGTCTTTTTAAAAATGTCATTTACTAAAATCCATCCTCCGCCAGTTCCCTCTCTCCTTCTCTCCCTCTCCAGTGCTAGAAATCAAACCTAGGACTTCACACATGCTAGGAAAACCCTCTATCACTCTACCACCGAGCTGCACCCCAGCTCTGGGGTGGAATCTTGATACTTCCTCACCCTGTGCTACATTCTCTCCACTTGGGCAGTGGCTCTGCACAGCATTCTTTAGCCTATGTCAGATTCTGGCAGGGCCCTCCGGAGCAGAGGGAGTAAGTATCCAAGTGCACATAGCTTCTCAGGAGGTGATTCCAAGAGGGAGAGGGTCATGGGGCAGCAAGGGAAATAATCTCAAAGGGCACATGCTGGGCAGGCTCCTGCTCTGAGCACCGGAGGGATTCTGGGAAGTGGGGAAGGATGCTGACCCTGCTCACCACTGGCCGGTGATGCCCCAGGCATGATCTCTTTAGCAATGGCTTGCCCATTTCCCAGGAAGGGGAAGCTCTCATGCAGAGGGTCTCAGGTGCTTAGAATAGGATGATCCACCTGTGAGACCAGAGACAAAAGCAAGGAGGGAAGGTCGCCACCCCATGCATGGACAGACTTAACTCAAGGCTGAGAAAGCTGCAGATTTTAAAATCTCTCGACTTCTCAACAGATGGCATTGCAACAACTGGTTCCCCACATGCAAAAGAATGAATTTGGAGCCTTACCATACAACATTCAAATAGTTAACCCAAAATGCATCAGAGGTCTAAGCATAAGACCTGACGCTCCAAAACTCTGAGAAGAAAATAGGAAGAAAGCTGCCTGATCTTGGATTTGCCAATGACTTCTTGGATATATTTCCCGAAGAACAGGCAGCAACAGAAAAGAATAGGTGACTTGAACTCATCAGAATTAAAAACTTCTGTTCCTCAGGGGACACAATTACCAGCTTGAACAGCAACAAAGAAACTTAGATAAAACTTTGCAAATCATCGATTTGATAATAGTATTACCCAGAATAGATAAAGAAGAACAAAAAGACAGCTACTCAATTAAAAAGTGAACCACAGACTCAGATGCATCTCTGCAGGTATGCAAAGGCAGTCAGCACTGGTCATTAGCAAAATGCAAATCAAAGCCAGGTGAGACACCGGCACACACCAGTTACAGTGACAGTGATAAGCAAAGAAACAGAGTACAGACAGCAGCAGGTGCTGGGGAAGCAGTGGAGCTGGAACTCTGTACAGTGTCCGTGGAAGAGGGTGATGGTGCCTCCACTGTGGGAATCAACGTGGTGATTCCTCAAATACACTAAAAATAGAATTATCATGCAGAGTACCAAGTCCACTTCAGGGTAGAACCCCGAAGGGCTGGTGTTGGGATGTGCTGCACCACATTCACAGGGGTGTGGATCACAGCAGCCAAGACACAGATTCAGCCCGGCATCCATCGCTGGATGAGCACAGCGCAGGTCTCCATGTAGCATGCAACAAACATTACTCGGTTTTATGAGGGAGGCATTTGGGCACAGGCTATGCCCTGGATGTTCGAACCATAGGATACAGCTAGGTGAAAGAAGTCACGAAGCTTTGCACAGTGGCAGTATCATAGCCAATGAGGTTTATCCGAGGCGCGATTATTGCTAATTGAAAGAAGCCACGTAAGGACAAACACCACATGGTCCTACTTCTCCAAGACACCCGGAGTAGACATCACATAGACAGAAACAGAGAGGTGGGTGCCAGGGATGAGAGCAAGGGGTGTGGGAGGTGCTACTCAACGGGCGTGAGTTCCAGTCTGGAAAGACGGATTGCTCCGGGCGTGGGCTGCTCCACAGTAAGACAGTGCTCAGTGGCCCTGAACACTCACCTCAAAAGCACTGAGATGGAAAGTTTTGTTTTGTGAATTTTACCACAATTAAGGAGCTTGGGCACTCTAGGAAGAGCGCCAGAACTGATGAGCAGCCAGATTTGGAGACGCCTGCCCTAATGTATCATGGTGCAGGTGATCAAAGGGCCACATCTTTTTGAAAGCCACACGTGCTGCTGTTCAGTCCATTGCACCCCATCCGAGAGAATGACCACCAGAGAGCACAGGACACAGGTAGGAGATATTTTGTCCTTCCTTCATAATGCTTAATAAAGTAAGTGAGGTTCCCCAGGGAGGAAAGAGGGGCTATAATCCATCTCTCCATTCAGAAAGTGTGGAAGCAGCCAGCACTTCCAAGCAGGCAGGAATCAGGGTGAAGCTCTCACCACTCCACTGAAAGGGGATCAATGTAACCTGCCCTGCAGTGACATGGAGTTCTCAGATATTGGCCAGGGTTCTACATAACAAACAACCCCACATCTCAACAGGCGTTAACGAGATGCACTGATGTGCATGAGCTTTGGTCCAGCAAGGATAGAGCTGGCTGGGACAGGTGGGACTTGAGCTCTGCTTGAGTTCACACCCGCCCATGAACCCATCCTGGGTTCCAGGAAAAGATGATGGTGTGGGTGTTTGGTCTGAGAAAGAAAAGGGAAAACAGAAAGAAAAGAGGCCTTTTTAAAAATTTTTATTTAAAAGGAAAAAGAGAAAAACACAAAACAAAACAAAGCGGTATAAGGGTACATGTAATACAGAACTACAAAAAAAAAAAAAGTAAGAAATCACCTGTTAATAGATTACATATTATCATCTTAGAAATAGTTGCTCAAATCACAGTATCAAAGAATACAAAGTGGACATTCAAACAGAGAGACTGCAAACAGCTGTGTTCAATGATCCAAAAACATTAATATAGTCAGCTATTTAACACCCCTAAACACACTTGCTGTTATATCCGTTAGAGCTCTTTTTTTTCCCCTCTCTTTTTTACAACAAAATTTACACATTTTGGATTTTATTACTCCTTAGTTCTTATTACTTTTTGGCGGGGGGGGGAGAATAAAGTCAAATTTGGCAAAACAAAGCTGTTAGTCAAAACCAAGGATAGACATAGCACATGATGTAAAACAGAGTACAAGGTTATCAGCAATGGTTATCAACGATTTCTCTGGTTTCCTTAAAAAAATTGTCTATCTCATTAGATATTATAAAGTTGAACAAAACAGTAGAGAACAAGACCAATAAAACTTAGGCATTGTGAACATTACAGGAAAAGAGGCCTTTATTGTGGGCACTGGAGGGCTGCTGAAGAGATACAAGCACCCTCTGAAAGCTTCAAGAAAAACTTCAAGAAAAAGCTTCAAGAAAAACCTGCTCATCAGTTCTGGGCTTTATTCTGGATTGACAGAGGGCGGAGTTAAAGGGGTGGGCTGAATGATGTAGTGACAGCTGATTGGAGGACTTTGGTGCTCGCACAAAAAGTGGGAGGTTTAACTTTTGGGTTTTCAAGCAGAATTCAAGGAGGCGCTGTCCCATGCCACCTTAACCCTCCCATAGGAAAAATCTGTCAGTGGGAGGCATACTTTCTTGTGGCCCCTACAGGAAGGCAGGAAGAGGTATTGAAACCCACAATGCCCCTAAGCTTGGACTGAATGGGGACTGCAGCGTTCACGTCCACACGCTGTCCACCAGTCACCTGCTGAGGCTGATCACAGGCCCAGGTATGAGCAGCACAGTGCATCAACCTACAGGAAGGTGGGAATGGGGACTCAGGGCTACCGTCCAACCTGCCACATCTCACTGTGGCGCAGAGGGACCAGAAGAGGAAAAGCCAAACCTGCAGGGTGTAGTTCATATCTGAGCCTCACAGATGCGGCATCACTCAGGACAGAGTGAGCCCGAGGTGTGGATTGAAGGCCTGGCTTGGTATCCTGCTGTCTGGGTCACTTTATGGTCGCTGGGACTCAACACCTGATGTCAACAAAGTAAAGGAGGAAGGTCTATCTGGGCCACAGTTCTAGAGTTCTCAGTCTGAGGTCAGCGGGTTCCAGGGCAGAAGCAGCACAGTGTGTTGGCCAGGGGGAGGAGAGCTGCTCATGCCACAGGGCCAAGAAGCAGAGCAAGGAGGGAGGGGTCAGGAGGGAGATGCAACCTTCCAGGCTGGGGCCTCCTGACAGCATGCTCAGCTCCCCAGGAAGTGTGGCAGACATCCAGATATAAGCGGAGCACCTGTCCATCCATCCAAGGCCACTGAGATGGCATCACCCAGCCAAAGTAGTGGTCTGCCCTGTGGCAAAGAGCACGGGCACAGGATTAGTGCCCTCACTCCACTGAGATGCAAAGGATGCAGCAGGCTTGTACAGGCTCCACCTGGGTGCCAGAGATCACTGGGCCAGAACCAGGCTCAGGTGAGCACCCAGCTGTGAGGCTGGGCTTCCACTTGGGGGTGAGCATCCCCCTCGGCACTGGTACTCCTCTGCAGGTATGGAGATAGTTACTTGTGAGGGTACAGACTTGTGCGCCCTGACTCTAGCTGCTCGATGGTAAGCCAGCCACATGCCCTCTGTGACTGTGTGGCCTAGATGTGACTTGGCATGAGGCAGAGGAAGATAGAATAGACCAAAGGTAAGAATTTTCTGAAGAGTGAGATTTCTTCCAGGAAGCAAGTCCAAAGAAGAAGGCTAAATCGGAGGGGCTCAACATAGAAGGCCCCAGCTCCATGGAGGAGGGGGAGCTTTCACTGCCAGGCAGAGTGGGAACCTCTCATCCTGAACCTGAGCATGGAACAGGGAAAATGGTTAGCAGTGAATTGGAGGTGAGAAAGAAAACAAGCAGAACCAAGGGAAAGTTCTCGAGATGAGCAACAGTTTGTAGTCACTCCACAGAGACCTCCCCAGGGTGCAAGGGCTGGCTGTGAAGCTTGTGAGCTCTGGCCATGCTGCGGGGCTACTGGAGGGAGGCCACCCAAGGGAAGCAGGACAGAGTCTGCAGGTGATCCAGAGCTACACCTTCATGCTACAGAGCTCCAGAATCTTATTCTGTCTACCAACTGTGGGGGCACTGCACCTGCTTCGCCAAACCAGAGAGAACCTGCGAGCCCCGGCACATTAGGGGAAGAGCCCAGCAGTGCGCTTCACTCTGGCAGGTTACACCTGCAGAATTCACAGTGCTGCTCCTAGCTGATGCCTCTGTGGCCTTGCCTGTCCCTGGGGGACCTGGAAGGAGTGGAGCCTGCTGGAAAGTCCCAAGGTCCCTGGAATTTTCACCCTCAGAAGTGGCCAGAGAAGTTCTCAGAGGTCCTAGATTGTTACATGTTGAGCCCGACTGGGCTTTGCTCTCTGTGATGTTGCTTGGAGAGGGACTCTTCTTCCCACAAGTGCATAGGCTACTGCGATACCACCTGCTGCCATTGCAGCCAAGACACCAGAGTCATGTCCTTGAAAGTTCAGAACTGCCTGCTGAGCAAACCCCCCTTTTCATGTGGATCCTGAGACTCAGATGTTTTGCTGCAGTGAGGGTAAATGGACTAGGACAGTTGCCTTCCATGTGCTGGGCCTTCTGGGTCATGGTTCTGTCCAGTGCACCTGCAGTGCTGTGCTGCTGCTCTCCCTCCAGGAGCACAGGCTCAATGGGCATGGGTCACATCCCAGGTCCAAAGTCACAAGGCTCAGGCTGGTGAATCCCCAGCCCTTCCATCCCAGATCAGCCCAGACCACCATCTGGGAAGTGGGAGTCATGGAGCTGGCAGGCCAGGCCACGCTACAGGCTGTTCATCTACATAAGATTTCCTGTTAAGTCCTAGCTCAGCAAAGTGCAGCCTGAAGTAAGTACACACAGGCAGAACGGCCGGGAGACATTTGTGTCCTCATCACCTCCACTTCTCCTGAGACTAGGCCCACTTTGAGGTTAGAGACAGTGTGTGCCCAGGGATCTTTGCAGGACAGCTCCACCCCAGGCAGTGCCTCATGGAGATCAGGACACAGGATGACCCTACTGAGGATGAGGAAGGAAGCCCGCCCTTCTCCTTTCTTGCAGGAAGTTTACAGTTCTGGAAAGGGAAGAAGAGACTCTACCAGGTTCCTCTGAGTACCCAGAGGCCCCTGTGCTTGGAGCAGGATTTCCTGGCAAGTGCTCCAGGGACATTTTGCTGAAAACGGAGGACTCTGGAGGATGTGAAGAAAGAAAGAAAATGGTAAATCATAGAACAACCCCTGCAGCCCCAGGGGTCTCAGAGAAAACCCGGAAGTGTGGCCACTTGGAGTGGGGGAGAAACGATGAGCTGCTTCTTCCCTAGAAAGCCATGAGGGATAGCTTATCCTCCAGCTGCACCCCAGGGCCTCCTGGAACTCAGAATCCGGCTAAGGAGTGGCAGGAGGCTGCCCTAGGTTGCCTCCATGAAGGCTCTTCCTGTCAAGGGGGGACCCCATGCCTTAACTCTTGCTCAGCCTAAGAATGGCTGGCAAACATGCCCGTAGATGAATCGGGCATCTACCTGGAAGGCATGCTAGAGTCACTGCTAAGGCCCACAGAGCCATGGCCAGCTTAGGGATGTGGCACCCCTTCTTCAGGGCACTGCCCCTACCTACCCTGCCCAGGTGAGCACATGTTTCCTTCCTGTGGTCACTCTTGGGTTGGCAAGTAGCCAGAGGGCCACACTGGGGACTTGGGTCTGGCTTACTAGTCCTCCTGCAGCCCCGGTCTGCCCAGGCTCTCCCAGTGCCCCTTCTTGCAGCCTCTGCTTTTTGCTGTGGCACAGAAAGAACTTGGGCCTCTGGGTCTAAACCCAGGCAGAATGCATGGAAACAGGGAGACCTAGGGCTGTGCTGGGTGAAGCTGCTGGTTGGGGAACACTGGGGAGCTCATGGCCCCTGTGTGAGGTGGCTCCAGGGTGCAGTACAGGGAGACTTGTCAGGCCTGGGTACTGGGCAGGGGGCATTGTGAGCTCAGCTTTGCTGGTGGAACTCAGCTATGTCTGCATCCATGTGTGTGTGCATCACTGAGAAAGGTGGTGTGCGTGTGTGCATGCCTGAGTGTTTGTGTGTGCCCGGGCATGCTGCACATTCAGTTACAGGAGATATGGAAAGATGAGAGCAAGGCGGAGGAGGTTCCCGGGATGAAGGAGGAGTGGGAATCCAGCTTTCAGTGATAGTGAGTGGGTGGGAAATTCCTCACCCTTTAAGGAAGCTCACGGATGACTGCACAGGGCAGGGAACACAGGAGGAGCACAACAGGTGGATGGAGGCACAGAGGGAGGAGTGGGGTGCCACACAAGCCTCTGGTAAGGAGCCCATAAGCAGATGTCCATCCCACCACCTGGCCCACTGATACCACTGAGTGTAGAGTGAGCAAAGGAGCTCACATGTTCACAGTGAGTCACGAAGCAGCGATACCTGTGTGGACCTTGGCTTCTGCAGCCTTTCTGGGTTTCCACTCCATTTCCTGACCCAGAGGCAGGAACGGGGGTCGGGGGGAAGTCAAAGGCAGGTCCTGTGGCCCCAGCCCTGGGCTTGTGAGTGAGCCAAAGTGATGACCACCATGGGTCCAGGCTCAGTTGGAAGCAAAGCCAAGAGGTTACTGGGTTTCAGCTTGTGGTAGCCCCAATATTAGTGGCTGACCATGTCCACTCTCCTTTTTCTTCTGGCTCTGATGGTTGGTGGCTCTTCTGAGGGCCTTCCAATGGCCACTCCTGGCCACATGCAGACACGACAGGAGTGGACATTGGCAGGTGTCAGGACGAGGTCTTTATGGTGCAAAACTCCCACGCCAAGCTTGAAGGCTCTGCAGGTCCAGGCTCTGCTAGGGTTTGTGTTCCTATCATCTGCAAACCTCTGGTTGATGAACACCAGTGAACAGACCCTGCTCTCACTGAAGAGTACGGGGAAATTCCTCTGCAGTACGCAGGAGAAAGAAGGTCTGCATGCTGATCTGCAGTGAGGGTCTCCTGAGCCCCGCACACCTGTGTGAGTATTGCATACAGTTGTGGGATAGGAAGGAGGATCACAGTGTCCGAGCAGTACTCAGGATCGAGGGGAACAAGCTGTTTCCACATAGATGTTAAAACTCAGTCCATGAGGAGGAAAGAACTATCACTTACTGGCCACTTTTGAGGTACACTGACACTTTTCACTGTCACTGCTTCTAACCAAACACCTTGGAAAGAACAGTGGCAAAGACTGACAGCATCTCACTGCCCTCTGCATCTTGCAAAGCTGTGGCTCCCAGGGGTGGACAAGGTGGGAATAATTAGGAATAAGCAAAACCTGGCAGCCTTGTACCTCCCAGACATAAAGGAAGACTTATCTTAAATCACCTTGCAAGGCTCTCCTGCCACAGTGCGGGGACATGGTGTAGCAGGTAGCTGTGCATCGAACATGTTAATAGCACTGCTGGGAGTCCCACTTGGTACCGTCGGAAATCTGCCAGGCCAAGCAACAGAAAGCAATGTTTCAGAACAGTGTGCAGTGTTTGCTTACCTTTAGCCACAAGTGACACTGGATCCCTTGCAATATCTTTACAAGCCATCTGTATTGCCTTCCTCGCAAATAGTTTTTATATCCACTGTCCCTTTTCTTCAAGGACTGTGTGTTTTCCACACTGAGTTGTGTGAGTGTTGTGCTCTATGTCTGTGAGCCCCATGCACTCGTAGGTGGGGCTTCTAGAAGGTGATTGGATGGTGGGGTGCTTTATGTGGATTAATCCACTGAGGAATTTACAGCTGACTTGCTGCCAGGAGGCAGGGCCTGGTCCGAACAGGCATCACTGGGGGTGGGATCTGGGGGGCTGTGTCTTTCTCCTGGCTCCTCCCTTCCTCTCTGCTCCCTATGCCCCATGGCACTAGCAGATCTTTGCCAGGCCCCTTGCCGGGCTATTTCTTCTTTGGTGTTGCTGACCATGGATGGAAACCCAGCAGGTGAGAACTGCTCATGCTTCACACTGCTGTGACTGTGACAGAGGCAGCATGACCAGTAGCCTGCACCAGAAGAAGCCCCACGAGGCAGGGTGCTGGGAATTCAACTGCATCCTCTCCCACAATTCTGCTTCTCTCGCTTCTCTTACCGTGCTGGGATTAGGATGTGCTGCTGTTTTTGTTTTTATGTCCACACGTGTTCAAAATGCAGTTTTCTTAATTTTCTGGTGATTCCAATTCTCCACTCTTTAATGTACAATTTCCACATCTGAATCCGCAGTTGAACTTTGTCCTCAGTTTTTGCAAAATATATTTTCTGCCCTTCCTGTGTGGATTGCTCCATGTGGCAGAAACAAAGACAGACCCTACTTTTCTCAGCCCTGAACCTCCTGCTGTTCTGTCTCTTGCATACTTTTAAGGTTTTCAAGAAATTCATCTAAATTTGTTTCCAAAATGTGATTCATCACCTTTTGCTGTGCACCAACTTATCCTCAAGTTGATGCCCAAACAGAAATGTTGCATGATTTCCATTGGTTTCTGTGTTTCAGGAGTTGAGATGGAATGCACAGTGGATAGCTCGGTCTGCACAGAGACATGGGAGTCTCGAGGTGGAGCCTGGGGTCATCTGAAGCCAATCAGGCTGGCAGTGATGCGGTACAGGTGTTACCCCCTGCCTGGGCTCCTCCCACCGTGGTTGCTTCCATGGAGAAAGAGAGGGGACTAATGGGATCAGGGAGAGGGAGGTAGAGAGGGAGAAACTCAACCTCCTCCCACCACCCCTAGCATATCACACAGCCTTATCTCCATCTGCATTCATTAGAGGGGAGTCAAGCCCAGCCCACATTCAAGGGTGCGGACCTAGGCCCCTCCATAATGAGAGGAAGTCAGGACATGCAGATGTATTTTAAAGCCACCACTGAGGATGATGGTAAATGCCTGGCCCAGGGCTCTGGCTGCTGCTCTCCGCTAGACCGTAGGTGACAGCTTGTGGACAGTTTTATTCATGCAAAAATGTTTGTTTTTAAGTAAATTCAAATATTATCTATTTGAACATCTATTTCTAATTTCATGTATACTGGTTATAATTTGAATTATTCTCTTTTATTCCTAATGGATAACTGACCATTTTCAGGAAAAAATATTTTAGGAAAACCTCTTAATTTTTAACATTTCTGTTCATATTTTAAAAAATAAATTCAAGTTTGGGTCTTTGAAATTTTTATTCAGTAGAACTAATATTTAACAGTTTAAGTTGAGGTTTGTCAACTTTGACACATTCATAAGTCTAAGAAATTCATCTGAATTTCTACATTTGGAGCTGGATTTGACACACTTCCGGTAACTTCTTGGACTTTCCTGTCTCCCTGGGGTGGTGAGCAGTGTTCCTGGCCTCCATCCACCAGCTGCCCCAGGGTGCTGCTAGCTGTCCCAGGGTGACAGCAAAAGTGTCCTTGTCAGACCTTGTCAGACATTCTTAGGAGGTGTGGTCATCTCGGCCGGGGACCTGGCTTGAGATTCTGAGTCAGAAAAGCACAAGTCAGACTATGACCTTGATCAAAAAGCCTAACAGGTCACCTCCCGGAAATGCCTGTGGAAAAACTGGTCCTTGAACAGACGCAGAATGGTTCAGGCGTTGACTCTGCCTAACTTCTACCTCTCCCTGGAAACTCCAAAGTCCCCAGTTCCCTCAGCCTTTGTGATTTCACCAATGCTCACAGGCTGAGGGTAAAAGATATTTTTAGTTTTTCTCCATCGAGGTGCATGATGGACCATATTTGATTTGGAGATTAGACCTTGGTCCACACCTTTGGACAGTTGAGCTCATGTGTGGTTTGCCTTGGACCAATATGAAAGATGGACCTAGCCTAGGAGGATGATGTAGACTTGGTTGGATGTCTGGCTTTTCTTTCTGTCCACCCACTTTATCAGGAGCTCTGACCAGGCTTCTCTCAGTGTGTTGGGCTGCGCATTCTAATCTTGTCAGAACACAGCTCTGTTTTTCCTCAATGATCACAGACTGACCCTGTTCCACCACCCTAAGCCTCCCACTGACCACACTGGGCACTCTTAGCTTTAGGGCACCCGCCTCCTGCCCAGCTCCCTTGGCATTTTGTTTGCTGTTGTACTGTTGGGTTAGAGATGTACCGCTCTTGCTACTTATGGCTTACTTTGCCCTTTGTTCCAAACCAGGAGGAAGCAACAGGTGTGTTCCTAACCTCCAAGGGGTGGCTGACTTGTCAGGAGGGCTTCCAGAGGGGTTGGTGCTGCTGCTGCTGACATGTATAATGTTAGATGGTAGAGGGAGGAGGACGGGGAAATCTTGTCTAATTCTCCACCTTCACCCACATGTTGCTGGAACCTGTCAGAGGTCTAACTCTAAGTGGATTTTTAGTGATTAAGAAAAATACTATTTCAGCCTCACCAGGAGGTGATCCCTGCTTGGAAACCAGTGCTATGTGCAGGGCATTGCTGGAGTAGGGACACCCAGACCCATTTGTGGACTGCCAGGGGAGAAAACCAGGGCTCATCAGGAAGCGATCTCTGCCTAAAAAGCATATCATTTTCATTGTTTTGTTGGGTTGGGGTTTATTCTCTTTTGTTTTGTTTGACTATGTTAAATCTGATAATGTGAGCAGCTATTTAAAAGACAGCAAGACATTGTAGTAGCCATTTTGGATTTACTATTGGCTTGTTTTGAAGTTGTCTATTGCATTCATTGTTTTGTTTTTATTATTTCTATTCTATTCTGTTCTCTTTTTTTACTGTTTGAAGGTATCTGCAGCTATTTTGAGAACAATAAAAAATATTATGGTAACTGTTGTTGGTTTTATAAGGTTTTGAAGCTCTATATCACTTATACTAGTTTATTTTGATTGGTTTTAGTCTGGTTTTATACTTTTTTTTAAAAAAAAGAAAAAACTATTTCAAAGAATCAGGTCTATCTTCCCCTATGAACTAATCCTACAGCTGGGGCTCAATATTGAGTGATTAAGTAACTAGTAATAGACTCTTATGGAGTACTGTGCTCCTAATGTAAGCCTTCTTGTAACAGAATGTTTATTGAGAGACAAATTTCTCATGAAAAATAGTATGATAATGTGAGGATATTTCATAATATTATATATTTGCCCATACAGATGGTCTCAGACCATCTTATCAGAATTAGACTTCTGATTTTTCAATTTTGTGATTGTACAAAAATATTATACATTCAGTAGAAGTTGCACTGTGAGATTTGGATTTGGATCTTTTTCTAGACTAGTGATCAGCCCTCCTGCCTGCTCTGAGGGCCAGCTCTACCTGTTCTCCAAGGCACACTCATGGCCAGCATGTGCTGGCCACCTGTACTCCACATAGGACATGAGCTTCCCCTTGCATGATTATGAAGCAGGCTCGAACTAGATGACTTTGCCCATCTGTAGGTGATCGGCGTGTTCTGAATGTGTTTAAACAGAGCATAACACTGAGTTCCATGAACCCATCCTTTAGTTTTCTACCGCAAATTTTTACTTTAACATAATACTATCCAACTGTTTGTCTCAGTACTTTTCCCTAAAGAATACAGCCAGCAAACCTTGTGTTTACCCACTTGACACAATGAAAGGCAAGGTGTGTACACATTTGCAAACGTGTCAAATCCTTTACACCCACATCATGCTTCATGGAACAGTTTTTGCATGTTTACCTGAGCATCACAGAGAGTATAATATACCCACACCTCTCTAGAATTTGTTTTTAAAAAGTTTTCTTTGACTTTTCTGGTAGAAGTGTCCCAATTCAGTACAAAGAACAGATTTGCAAGTTTGGAAGGCAGTCAAAAGTGAATCATTAGATTACTCACAATGAAGATGATCCGTCATGGAAAAACACATGCTTTCATAACAGAGGAGTGATGTGGGGAGATGATGATGATGACAACAAGGATGATGATAACTTTGACGTTGGCCATGTGAGCCACAGTTCTGTGACAGTGAAATGGAGCAAGAATCGACCGATACAGTCACAAGAAATGTAGACATCCTTGATTCAGATGATGAAGAAAACAACAATGTTAATACATCTTAGAAATAGTCAAAATGTTGCAAAGTAGTCACACAACCAAATGCAATGATCCAGTGTTAAAACTAGGTCCAAAAATATAGTGAGAGTCTTGACAGGGGTGTCACTTATTGAAAAGAATGCCACCACTGCCATTCAATGTTGGAAATTTTAATAGATGAAATACTACAAAATGCTGTGAAATACACAAAGACTGAGATACAAGCAAAACATTCTGTGTGCACCAATAACTATATTAAAGAATGTACTAATTGTGATACCTCCCTAACTGAACTGAAAGCATTCATAGGTTTGCTGTTCTTAGCAGGGATTTCTCATGGTAATCACAGAATTGTAAAAGACTTAAGAAAAAGATACATGTTAAAGTATGGCATAAAAATTCATGCCCTGTAAATGCAGAATTATTATGCTTTCAGTATAGAAATTTATTCTGGTCCTTATTTGTATAGTAATAAACTGAATGATGTGAACAGATTCATTGCTCCCATCTTTCAAACTAATTGGAATGTGACATTTAACAGTTGGTTTTACCAATTCCAATTGTTGTTACATTTGCTAACAAAGCACAGGTTGATTAGTGCAGGACATGTACATAGGAACAAAGCCGAAATTCCAAATGAAATGTTGCAATTTCAAAATAGAGAATTGTACAATAAAATCTTTGGATTTCAGAAAGCTTTACATTGACCTTGTATATGGCAAAGAAAAACACACTGATACTATTGATGTCAACTTTGTACTATGATAGAAGTATTGATAGAGGATCTCAACAGGATAGAAATCTGAGAGAGATGTTAATTTTTACAATAAAACCAAATACAGAGTAGATGTTGTCAATGCAGTGACTACGATGTCATTTAAAGCACAAATCATTGGCCAGTGGTTTTGTTTTACTCAATACTAAATATATATGGCATAGTTCGATAGTTTACAAAGAAAACAAATGCAAAGTACCACAAAAAATTTTTTTAGAGATCTAAAACTAAAGCTTATAAGAGATCATTTACAGCAGAGGAAAAACAAAATGTTTCTGCCTAGGGGACTATGCAAAAAAAGTATGGTCCACACTGGTGCTCTGACAGGCGAATAGGCAGCTGCAGCATCACCAAGACCTATTACAACAACAGGAAAAGCAAAAAGATGTCAACTGTGCCCTAAAATAAAAGACAGCAAAACAAAACATATGTACTATCAATGTAAGCAATACTTGTGTATGCAACAAGCAACACTTGTGTAAAGAACATGCAGTTGTCACGTGTGAAGACTGCTGCTAGTGTAACTGTTGAAGCAAAGATTATTTCTGTAGTAGACATTTGCTTGTGTTTACATTGGAACTCACACAGAGTTTTATTTCTGATGTTATCTCAGCACACAGCTGATGTGAAAACGTTGATGTCTATTATAAACACTCATTGTACATTTGATATTTTATTTTATTAACATCTTATTTTCTTATGATGTAGATGTTGTAATTGAAGTAAGGATTTTTGGTACAGTGCTATTTGTATTTTCATTGCAGTTGATACAGGGATTTATTTCTGATTTTATCTTTTAGGTTTTATAAACAAGTACAGAGCTGATGTGAAAATGTTAATATTTATTCTAAAGATGCAATACATGTTAAGAACCTAATACTTTATTTTATTAATATTTTATGCTCTTGTTAATTGCACATTGCCTAATACAATAAGCACCTCCTGACAAAACAGCAGACCAACCGCATATCAAGAATGTATTATAAAAAGACCAGGAAAGTAAAACATACTGTCAATGTAAGGGGTGTATCACATGTGCAAATCACCCCAGTTGTGATAATTGAAGATTATTTTTTTGTAGAGTGTTATTGATATTTTCATTGTAGTTCATATAGGAATCTATTCCTGTCTTTCTTTTTTAGGCTTTATACACAATTTTGATGCTTTTTTACAAACAATAAATGTTTAAAATGCAATACTTTATTTTTGTGATATTTATCCTGTTATGCACCCATTTTTTAATATAATAAAACTCACAAAGTTAAAAGTAATAATTTACCAATAGAAATATTCTAAAGAATGAACATGGGTATGATATACCCAAGGTTATGCTGCTTTATGACAAAATTATGTGTTACATTCCTGAGTCAGGCTAGACTAAACTAGGGTGTTAGGCAGTGTTACCATCCAGAGAATTGTTTCCAGGTTTTTGGTGTCTGGAACAAGGGACTGAGCATGAAACCAGGAGTAACAAGAGAAAGATTAATTGGAATGAGAGAAAGGAAATTACACTGCACAGGGTGGAAGTGGCCAGGGAAGAATGGCCATGGCCAATGGGCCAGCCCTGGACCCTGTGAGGTCCTCAGACTGGAAGAATCTAGAGCTGAGGATGGACAGGGGTTGTGCCCAACAGGGTACCTGGCTCAGCCGGTCCCTTGGTGGGGGGAGTTTCTGATCACACAAGATTTCCAGAGGAAGCGTCATGGCATCTGAAGCCTCCTTGGAGAAGGGGTCAAAACCCCAATGAAGATTCATCTGGACCCAGGCCAGGGTCATGTACTTTTTTTTTTTTTTGTGGTTGCCTTGGACCCTGGAGGGAAGGGGTAACCTTTGTCTATTGGTTTTCTGATGTTTTGACACGGCTCTGGTTTCTCAATTCTTGCTGAAACCCATGGTCTTTTCTCCACCTTTACCTCAGTAGGTCAGTGGTGTTAAATATATTTTCAGCTTCATGCAGTTCTTGATGTGCAGTGGTTTGGGGGGTGGAGCAGCTCCATCTCAAGCTGGAGAGCACCTAAGTGCAAAAGGTGCATGTGGACATATTTTCCACCTCATCTTCAAGTGTGGGGGCTGCCTGGTTGTTGTAGTCAGAGTTTTCAAGAGAAATAATTTAATATAGGGCACACAACTTATAGGGTTATTTTATTATAGTCACCCAAAGGGTCAAATATAAAAAGAGTGCAGGAAATCTGTCCACACACTAAGACCCAAAGAATTCAGCTGATGACCTGGACCTGGCAATGTCCTGCTTGAGTCCAGCTGAAGACCTACAGCCCATGACAGTGCAACCCCCTCAGAGTCCAACAAGAGGCATAGAGCCCATGACCATGTTTCATGCAAGTGTGTAACAAGGATCTGCACTGGAAAGACCCAAACGTCAGGGGTGGAAGCGAGAAAGTCTGTGCCAGTAGGATGCAGGATCTGTGCCAGCAGACTGAGGGGTCTGCACTGGAACCAAGAATTGAAGCTCAAAGTAAGGACCAGAGCTCCCCCAAAGAGAACTGCACCCATCCCCAGCAACACTGAGGTCCCGAGCAGCTCAGACAATAAAAACAGCCAAGTTCATATCAGGAAGCCCAGCACAACAGCCTCTTCCAGGAGAATCAGCAGTACCATCACCACCCACTCCAGTCCTCTTTTCTATGCTGCTCACAACAACTTCAGGTGGCCTTCAACGCCGAGTACCACACTGATTCAGCAGGATGCTACAAATTGACCACCAGTTGTCAATCCGTCAGACAGGGGTTATTGTGTTTTAAAAATAAACTTTTTCATTTCTTAAATGTAACATATTGAGCATGAATTATTCTTAAAATTAGAAGAGTTATTTGTGTTGCAAACATAAGTTCTCTGACTTGGCTTAGGAGCCCACACCTCTGGACAGGCGAGCAGGCCAGGCACTTGGTTCCACCACTCAGCCCTACTGTCTGCATGTCCCTGGTGACCAGAGTCAGCCTTCAGGCTTGCTGAGGCCACTGACATCCTCCTCATAGGCACCAGCAATGAGGGAGGCTACACAGCACCAGTTCCAGGAGGCCACTTTCCCCTCAGAAGGAGTCCAGACTCACTGCGGGTTTGCAGCGCTCCTTGAATTACTCAGATGGCTTATTTGTTTAAGGCTTCTATCGCAGACATCCACCTCACCTTCTCAGTGGGAATTACCCAGATAATTGTGCAGCTGTGAGGCGTCTGCTGGAAGGTCGCAGGCGCAGTCCTCCTGTGGTTGGGAAACATGTGTTTCTCGTCCTCTGGCAGGGTTGTGCTTGGCTCTGCACCCTAGCACTTAGCACTTGTGAACCAAAGATAAAGCACATTGACGGCTCAAGGACCTCTGTGAGCTAGTGTCAGAGTCTGCACCGTGAGCATCTGCAGAACCCCACTTGGGTCATGTTGCAGCCCCTCATGCTCCCGGCTATAAATGTGGAAGAGCCCTAGATCTGTGCTACAGCTCCAGGGGCTGCTTGCTGCCCACTGCAAATCTTGGGGAGGCTGGGGGCTCTGGGACAGGAAGGTGAGGCCCCACTCCTTCAGCACGCAGCTGCTACCCTGCTCAATTGCATCCCTATGCCCAGACATGTGCCTCAAAGTGCAGCCCTTGCACTTTGAGGGCCCTGTTGCTTAGGAATGGGACCGGATTTAAAAGCACACTTTAAGCTATGCAGTAAATGTAAATAAAGCCAACAACTCCTGTGTGTTTGCCCTCAGTTCTGTGAGTTGTGCCCACCTGTGTGCAATCACCTGGGTACAGGCACAAAACAGTACACACTACTGTTCCTTCTCCGAATCTCCAGCTGCCTGAGGAGGAAGGGTTCTTGTCAGACTCCCTGGCTTGAGGTGGGAGACAGAGCAAAGACAAGCGAACAGCAGAGAGCAGTGGGGCAGGAACGGGGAGGCCAAACAGAGCAGAGCAAACTGTCACAACATCAGAAAACCAATACTGAGGTCACTCTGTCCACCCACACTTAGGGGCCCCCTGTCTCAACCCAAGGCCACTAGCCTGACATCCTGGCCAACTGGTTCATTTCGCTGGTTCTGTATTGTCCTGTAGGTGGGTGATTTGAATGGGCTACAGTTCTCTCTTGCATGTGGAAATTCATGGGACTCAAACTCACACAAGCTTCTCCTAGGCCATAGGCCCAGTAAACAACAAAAGCAGGAAGCCATGACCCATGGCCTAGGAGAGGATTATGTGACTTGTGTGAATTCGGTGACCAAAGAACCAAATTCTCTTCTAGATCGGAAGGGCAAGGAGTCTCTTGGAACTGGGAACTTCCATTTTTAGACCATCCCATTCAGTTTTTTTGTTTGTTTGTTTTTTGTTTTGTTTTTAAGGTTAAGCATCCATCAACCAAGTCCACTGTTGGCATTTACCGAGAAAACAAAAGCATATGTCTGCAAAACCTTTCATACAAGGATGTTCCTAGAAGCCTTATTTCTAAATTGCCCCAAAACACAAGTCTCCCAAGTGCCTCTCAACAGGGTCTGTTCATGGATCCTACACAGCAACAAAAATAAATGAATGAATGATGCACACATCCACGTGGATAAATACTGCAGATGATCAGAGAGATTCTACAAGGAGTGAGAATATTTATTTGGGAATAGAATAGCTGTGCAATAATACTGTGTGAGCCACGGTAAACTCTGACCATACTCGGAAGAGTGCAGTAAGGGGAAGTGTTTAAAGGCAAAAGGAGGAGGATTACATCAAGTATTTTGAAACAATGATCCTTGACCACAAAGACTAATAACCAGTGACGCCAGTCTGGGGTTGAGTACACAGTGGCTGGGCGGTGTCTTCCCTGAAATATGCTTCCTTACTGAGGGACATCAGGAAACCCCCTTTGTCCTGATTCAGGAGTTCGGGATTATTGCCGAGCAGATGGGCTCACTTTATTGTCTTGAGTGACAGCAGAGAGCACGGAATCCAAGGTGACCTTGATGAATCCACATGGACACCTCAGCAGTCCAGCTGTGGCAGTGTGTGCCTGTCATGGTACTGAGAGGCCAGGGAAGCAAGGTTTCCAGAATTCTACCTCATTCTGCCTCTTCTTGGTGGTGGATGGTGGATACATCATTTTGCGTCTCCGAATCTCCAGCTGCCTGAGAAGAAAGGGTTCCGGTCAGACTCCCTGGCTTGAGGTGGGAGACAGAGCAAAGACAAGCGAACAGCAGAGAATAGTGGGCAGGAATGGGGACACCAGACAGACAGATGTTGTGATGTGTCACAACATCAGAAAACCAATACTGAGGTCACTCTGTCCACCCCTTCAGCACCCCAAATGTAGGCAAACCCAAAAGTACCCGATCCTAGCCTGCATCCAACACATTTGCATTGAAGTTTTGACCCAAATGGATGCAAGACATTTCCTTTAAAAACCTGACATGGCCAAATGTCCACTGCTTCCAGCAGGGAAGCTGTCAGGTGGATCCCCAGCATTAGATCCTCCCATAACCCTAAAACCTTAAGAGATCCAGTGCCTGTCCCCTCTTAGGCTGTGAGCTCCACTCCCCAGCCACTCCCACTCTGTGGAGTGCACTTTTACTTCATCCACTTTCACTAAATCTTTCTCTTGCTCTTTCTGAGTATCCTGCTCGGTTCTTTGTTCAGGATGTCAGGAACCTGGAGACAGTTCCACCAGGGCCCTCTGTGTAATAACAAGCACTTATACATCACAAGGGCTCCTCAGGGCCCTGGAAGGCTGTTAACACCTCGCTACCAGTGTGCGGCCCAGAGCCACGCCATGCTGTCTGCATTCCAATTCCAACAGTGCGAGCCAAGTGCAGACCCCATAGGGTGAGTTCAAGGCCTTCTGTGCTCAGGCAGAGGCAGATTCTTGGAATCCATGACTCTTAACTCAACATCTTGAGGATGTTTTCATAAAGACTGAGAATCAACATCATATGGAACACAGCTGTCAGCTTCCGAGCCCCAGGAGAGTCCAGAGTGGGCTGAGGTCAAGTGCAGGTCTTGCTGCAGAGAGGAAGAACTGAGGTTTGGAAGGGGTCTTGGCTCGGGGTGATCTCTGCTTGCCCCCAAGGGGATTTCATGGCTGGCAAGTGTTCTGATGTAAGCAGGGAAATGTAGTCCTGGGTTGATGCTGAGACCAAAGGGCTCACCTCCCACGAGAAAGGGTATTTCCGTCACTTCTTGCACTTTGTCATGCAAAGCCCTTCTATGCTAAATCTTGTTCATTTCACTGCTGGACTTAGAGCTGCAGGAGCACAAGAAGCCACTCCATCTCTCCGAGAAGCAACTGTCTTTAAGCAGGAAATTTGAACGTTTCACCAGACAACAGTGAGAGTTCAGTTTGAGGACAGAAAGCATTTTTGTAAGGCCATAGAACTAATTGTTGGGCCAATCTGTCAACAAATATTTATGGTTTTATGTACTGTTTTTATTAATGCACTGGAAAATTCAAGATGTAGTTAAACATAAATATTGCTGGAAACCAAGTACAAGGATAACCTGATAGAGAATCACATGCTGGCTAAATCCTGAAAGCAATTGTGGCCCAAGGCAGGGGTGATTACCTGGAGCCTCTGCCTCTGCCTCTGCTCTGTGACACAGGGTGTCATATGAGGGTAACGGGGAGAGGGGACACTGGAGGAGCTCCAAGCTCAGTCTTGGAGAATATAAGGAAGTGGCCCCAGAGTTTGGAGCTCTAGACCTGGAGGATGGGCAGATGTAGTCAGGGCCATGCAGAGGGAACAAGAGTCTATGACAGTGACACTGTGTGAAGGACATGTCAATGAAGTGGGTGGCAGGGACAGTGCTGGAGTCCCAGTGCCATACTCAGGAAACTGGACCAAATCCTGAGACAATAGCCCAGAGTCACAGAGAGCAGGAAAGCAGGACATAGTCACCAAAATTCAGGGTAAAGATTTACCTAGGGGCTGGAGCAGCAGAAATGACCGTGGGTAAAAGTGACCAGTTCGAGATGGAAATCATAGGTGCCAGCTTGGTTTCCTGCTAACGCACTTGGGTCTCAGACTCTGACTCCTGTGCCATCCACATCATTCACCTTCCCCTCCCTGTCCTGGCAGCAGCCACTGTTTCGGTCTGAGGCAAAACACTCAAGGTTGACACTTCCTGAAGAAAAGAGGGCTCTATGGCTCACAGGTGTGGTGGTGGGAGGCGGGAGGAGGGCAGCCGCACCTGCTGGGCCCCTGTGGAGGAAACACAGGGCCAGTGAGGAAACCACCTGCTCTGTAACAACCACTTTCAAAGCCGCAATCAGTGAGAACTCGCTCCTCTAGCAACCTGGCCACTCGGGGGCGCCATCTCTCCAACCCCCACACTGGGACAAGCCTTTTGGGGACAAAGCAAGCCAGAGCCATGGTGGCATCCAGAGCTGCCACTTAGATGAACGAGCAGATACAGAGCAAGTCAATAGGTGGGTCCAGGGAGCCTAGTCCCCTGGCATGAAACACCAGACTCAGAGAGATCAAGGCTGACACTCCGGTGGAGATACTGTAGGGTATCAGAGAGAAGGGTGCCTAGAAAGAGAAGACCACAGGACATAGCCACACCAGACAGGCAGGCATGAAGGAGACATGGGACCAGGGTCAGAGGGGAGGAGTCTTGGGAGTCGAGCACTCTGAGTGGTGCAGAGGCCAGCAAAGATCAAAACCAGAAGGGACTGCTCTGTGTGGAGAAGGCCACTGAGGCCCATGCTGAACACAGTGGTGAGGAGAAGCCTTGCTCTCTAATCTGCCCTGGTGGTTTCTATCTGCAGCACAGCCAACCCTTCTGTGCAGCCCTGGAGGGCAGAGTAGCCAGGGCTGGGGAGAAGGTGCACAGTCTGCTCTTGGCCCTCCTCAGCTGGCACAAGATAGCACAGTTGCCTCAGGCTCCCGAGGCAGCAGAGCAGCTCCCACATTCCTAACCAAAGACCCTTCATGGCCTGGTCAGAGGCCACCCCAGGAATGTTTGTGAATGTTTGGAAGGAGAAGCTTGGTGTTTTGCTGGAGGCAAGGATTCTTCCAAGATGACATCAAGCCACTTGTATCCTCGCTTGTAGACCATCAATAAAGCAAGCTGCTATCTCTGTGCAATTAAAAAAACAGGCTTTTCCTCAAAGAAAGCAGTGAAGCAGGGAGAGATGAAGCCAGTTCTAACAGGGCACTCTGGTGGTCCTAACAATGCAGTCAGTGGCTGCCAAGAACCTGTCTTGAGATGCAAAGTAAAAAATAAAAACAGCTCTTGCTTAACCAGCATTTATCATGCAACCAAAGTGGGCTTTGGGAAAAGGCTGACTGGAGTTAGGTGGGACTCCACCCACGGGCTCGAACGGTACCAGATGTCTGCAGCAGGCTCGTTTCCAAGATACTCTTTGGGGACATCCTCCTTGCCTTTGTCTCTGAGTTGCATGGAGAAAGTTTTCTCCAGAAAAGACCTATAAAATGAAAGTGCACTGCCTGTTAACCACCCAAGATGTTTTCTCCCAGGGGGCACATTCACTAGGACTTGAAATGTTTTCAGCGAAACCCCACTCCTTCACCAGGAGACCACACAATCCACAATCCGTTGGAAAAGTGTTGTGTCACAGTGCCAGGTGTGCACATCTCTCCAGAGAAATGGGGCTGGGATGAAAGGTGCAGCATAAGCGAGTGCCAAGTCCGAACCCTGAGCTCTGCTCACCACCAGGGCAGCGGGGCCGAGAACAGGATGAGGCCATGACCCTGCGCTTGTGAGGCTGCGTCACCCGCTGCACCAGGATCGGACAGGCACCTGCAAGCAGATGTTTCTCCCGGAATGTCCTCTCCAAAACCCATAGCTCCTGAAACATTCTTTTTTGGCCACTGTGGTGTCATCCTAAATTCATCTCACCCCAGCCCCGTGGGCAGCCCTTGGTTGTCTACCACATAGGAAGCCACTTTCTCATTTCCTTTTCTCTGCTCAGCATGGTTGACCTCATTCTGTCTACTGTTTCAGATGTCACATCAAGTTGATGAACCCCAACTGCATCATGGATGCTCTCTCCCTGACCTCAGATACATTCATCTCTACTGACATGTGGGTGTTTTCTGTGAGTCCTCCCTGATGCTGGCAAACACTGCTTACCTCACCTCCAGAGAGATGTGAAGTGGCCCACTGACCCTTCAGGGCACCATGCTTAGCTTGCTATGGTAGATTCTGATCCTGCTGCCTGTCCCAGGCAAGCCAGCCTACTCACAGCACTCACAGTGAACTCTGCAAAGCAGAAGTCAGCCCCCACCCAACTGTAGCTTCTCAGGGGACCCTCTCTGCAGGGACACAGGCCCCTTCCTGTGCTGTGCTCTGTATCTGGCCCTTCATGTGCTCCTAGGTCTGAGGCGGTCACTCAGAATTGGGGCACAGGTGACCTCTTTAGCAAGCTCTTCTGTGTTCCACTGTGTCCCCACTGCTGTCATGCATTTCCCCCTCATTCAGTGTCTGTCATGCGTCCCTGTGAGGAGGTGACTTGCTGCTTGCCATAAGGCAGGGACAGGCCCTAAGGGGGATGGGGACAAGGCCGCCAGTGCAACTGGTAGCTGGCATGCTGAGTGTGCCCGGATAAGAGGTGAAGATCTGACTGTTCTTCAGTAAGAGTGTGAAAACTCTGAGAAGTTAGGATAACGATCAAATTATAGCTGGAGCTGTTTTCTCTAACTTAATGCATGGGTCTCAGATTTGTTTTTCTGGAAGTTTCACAGCCAAAGCCATTCCAAGTTGGCTGCACCTTCTCTACCTCTCTCAGAGGCTTCCACCTCACTCCCCAAGGATCCAGGGGAGGAGCCCAGCAGCTTGGGAGCAGCCTGCTGCTCCTCCCATCATGTGCAGAAGTGATGACAGGAATTACTGTGACAAATGAGAGAGCATGATAGCAACAGTCTCCTGTATTGCTGCTGGTGCCTGCACATCCGAATTCTACCTCCCCACGAGCTGTTATGGGATTCACAGAGCTGTGCCAACAGAGAGCAGGTCTGCAATGGAGGCTGAGGGCTGTGTTGCGTGGAAATGGGGTCTTGCCCGACAGTGTGACATAGGCACACAGCACATGTGTATCACATTGTCATGCTGTACATGTACCAGGAGTACACATGCTGTGTGCAAATTATACTTTCATAAAAGGAATAGATCAAAAATTAAAATGCACAAATTCCTACCACTGTGGGTGGTAATGGTATGTATCCCACTTTATAATTGCAGTTGACTGAAATTCTGCAACAATCTCTCTTTTGACGAACTATAGGGAGTCACCACTGAATATGCAGTCACTTGAAAAGCTGAGATCTGGAGAAATTGTGTCTTTCACTAATGAGGATGTGCAAAAATGACACCTCTTCCTTTACTGAGGAGTTTCAGTGGTTTGGTGGCCATGTATGACCCCCATACCTCAAGTGGACATGGTGAAGTGTACCTTCGCAGGGTCAGATTTGCCAAAACTGGCTTAGAATTCTAGAAAGTCTTCATGTATCAGTGCTGGAGCAGATGTAACAATGAAACACATAACACAGTGAGCGCTGTAGACAGTATGCTGATGACTGAAAATAGTGTAGGAAAAGAATAAGGCTAAAAAGAAAAAGAAGCATGAAAAGCGTGCTCAGGAATAGGTACTGGGTAGTTGTCTGGAAGTGGTCCTGAAGAACTAGCCAACACTGGGGGTCACTAATGCACTCCGATGTTTTGCATCAGGATGAAAAGCTGTTTGGTTTTTTTCTTGTAGCACACGGTTCTCCGTAGAGAGTACACTCACTTCATTTTCTACGTGGCACTGCTCTTTCTGAAATTCTGTGATTCACCGCACATGGACATGAACATTTCTTACTAGCTCTCCATCTCCTGTGCCATGGCTCTGTGTGTTTTAGGTGAACGGAAATCCCTTTCACATTCACTGAGATATGGGCCACAAATTTGATGGGAACAATGCTGCAGTTGACCCAAATCACTGTTGTATAAATATGTCTTCCAATCCCATCACGCATGTAATTATTTTCAAGCCAATCGGGAACTTCCTTGACTTCTTTAAGTAAATGTGGCTTTAATTCATTAAACACATTTCTGGAATTTCATTAGCTGGGAGGAATTCCAAAGCAGACAAATGTTACATTGTTCAACTGACAGATCTCTCCTTAGAACTTGACTCCCTACCATCTTGTGTAACCCTTGTGTTCCTTACGGGGATTGTAGTTTTCACTGATTTAGGCTTTCACCATTTTAAGATTTATTAGGATTTTGATCTTTTGGAGATTGTGATTCTTCAGGATGTTAGGTATGGAGATTTTAGAGAGTTTGACATTTCAACACATGGGACTATGGTAGTGGGGATGTGTCTGGGGCAGCAGTCATACCAGTTACAGAAAGCAGCCTCAGGGAGCTGAGAGCATGCTGGAGGATTAGAAGTCACTGCTGGCTCTGCTCATGACCAGCCAGATCCGGGGTGCATCCTCCAGGGTGCTGCAGGAAATGTCACAGGAGTCCCTCAGAAGTGTCCCACTGAGGCAGAGGTCAGGGTGGCCTCTGCACCAGCTCCATCACCACAGGCTGAAGTCCCCCTCTGGAGTGTTACTCACTGTACTCTCCCTGACCTACCCACATCCTGACCGTGCGCAGGACCAGAAACAGCTGCCAGGTGGGCACAGGAACTTGCTCAAAGAAGCTGCTGGCTGTGGCACAAAGCAGCCGTGGATGCTGGGAGCACACAGTAGACACAACAGCGGCCACTGTCTCCAGTGAGTGGGACACAGTCCCCCAAGTATCCTTGTTTCTCATTGTTAGAGGGTTCTGCTTCCCTTTCCCTATGCTAACTGCAGACTGGTTCTTTGTGACTCTTCTGTAATCTCTAGATTAAAACACCCGACCCCTCACGGTCAAAGGCAGTGATTGGGTCTAGTTCCACACACACAGTCCTCACCCATGCATCAGAAGGCCACACTAGTCTAGGGAGCCCTTACTACACATCAGATACCAGAATCCAGTCTTGTTTAGTTGTCAGAGCAATCCTAGGTGGCTGATGGGGGCGTTTACATTCACTTCACAGGTGGGGAACTGATTTTTCAGAGGACCTCTTTGATCCAAAAATCAGCAAACATGCCAGAGTACAAGGTCAGACTCTTCATGGGTCCAGCCCTCGTGTGGATTCTGCACCAGCAGTCTTCTTCCCTAGCAAGCATCTCCACTCAGATCAGAAGTCCTAGGATGCAAACCTAGAACCAGCAAGTTTGTTGGGGGCAAGGAAGGAGAACAAAGAGACATAGTGTTCAAAGAGACCAGGGTGTGAAAACAACTTAAATCATATCAAGTTGCTTGTCCAGTGTTTACAAAGAAAATTTCATTTCTTCCCTGATAATATGATAAAGGAGGAATTAGCCTCCACAGTGGCCCATTAGGGCCACAAGGATTACCTTCAGTATACACAACCACAAAGTGTATTCAAACACCGACATTTCCAAGGCCTGAGATAATTGGAACTGAGGACCGTAAAACTGTGACACTGACCTAGAGCCCACACAGCCCTGGGTGTCAGGGATCGTTCCGCCAGGACCATGTGGGGAACCAGCTCCTTACTTTGTATCTCTACCCTGTGGTTCTGCAGCTCTGCATGGCTTCCACACACTTTCTGCTTGTTCCGCTGTCTCTCCACCCTGGATGTGGGATGCAGAGTGGGATGCAGCGCCTGGCTGTATAATCGTCTGGTGTGACCTTGCTTGTTTCAGCCTCCTCCCTGCTCTTCCCCCTACGGCTCTTTGAAATGGCTCAGTTCCTTTCCTGAGCGCACAGGTCGTTGGCCTCGTTCTTCAGCTCTCTTCCCCTTGTGCCTCTGCTCCCTGGGGTCACCTGACCCTACCACTTTCACCCAAACCTCGCCTCAGTGCCAGCTTCTGACAGGACCCAATCAGAGACAGTGTGAAGTAGAGGATGCTGTGAGCAGACTCCACAAACTGGTTTTTAAGTTCTGCGTGGTTTCAATAGGTCCGTGTCATCCATTCATAGCCAGGAGCATCTCCTGGGAAGCCCACAATGCGTTGTGATTTCGTGAGGAGTCCCCCACACTGACATGCTCTCATCATCCTCATCTGTTGCTGTGTGGAACTCCTCCACCCCCAGCTCTCAGGGAGATGCAGCTAAGCTATGATGTCGCATCTCTGCTCAGCATATATGGGTTGTTTTTCCTCATCTATTCCTTAACAGTACAACATAATGAGAATACACATAGTATTTACAGGATATTAGGTACCATGTGCAATCATGCGATCTGAAGTATTCGGGAAGATGTGTGTAGATTACATGCAAATCCTACACCATCTTGCCTGAGGGACTAGAGCTCCTCTGCCTCTGATTTGCAGGGTGACCTGGAGCCAGCCCCAGAGATGCTGAGGGCCAGCTATTGAAACACCAGAGCCCAGGAGCAGCCTGCAGGAGCTGGGGGAGCAGCTGACACTGTGTGCCATCAGCGAGCAGCCTCCTGCCTGCCCTCCCTGGCAGTCCCGACGCACCTGACTGTGTCCTGACTGGGAGGGCAGGCGGTGCTGCAGCAGGACGGGAGGGTGAGGGCACCACCCACTCTTTATTCTTTGTCTTCATGTGAGCTATTGGGAGCTCAAATCCAAATCTGGTGGCTCTGTCCAGCAATGGGTTGGTTTTGTTTCATGTGTGTATGTGTGCGTGGGTGTGTGTGCATGTGTGCATGTGCATGTGTGTTTCTGCTGCTTCCATTTCCCCTGCATCCTTTATATTCCACCCATTTTCCTATGCATCTATGTCCCATCACATGTTTGCCTGTATGGACAGCAAATCTCTTTAGAGGAAGGCCACAGCAGAGCTCCTGCCCTTGCCTGCTATGTGTGTGGACACTGGGCGCCCACAGGAGAGGACCTAGGGTCAGGTCACAAGGCTGATGAGTGCAGCAGCAGGACCCAGTTCTGGGTCGCTGACTGAATCATAGACAGGTCTCTGCCAGAGGCCAGGGCTCCTCTCCTGCCCATTTGGAAATACAGGTACTGAACCTAAGGACACAAGTGGAGAAGGATGGGCTGTCATGTGAGGCACCAGGTCGGTGTGAGCTCAGCTCCAGGAGCATTGCAGCAGCAATTTCTTGCTCACACGCTCTGTGATCCTAATAATTTCCAGCTGTGGTGCTTGAGTACCGCCTCTAGGAAGCCACAGAGGGGTGGAGCATGGAGAGCAGCGTGGAGATCTGCAGCCCTGGGCACTTGATTTTCAGAGGAGTGCTAGGGCACTCCAGACATGACCTGGGCTGCGTCTTCCCATGTCACCCCTGCCCCATGGCTGTAGTGCTCCCCACCGATGCCCACACAGACTGCACAGCCCCTGCCATGTGGCTCAGATACACATCTGTCAGAGCAGCCATTGGGAGAGCCAGGGCAGTTCTGTCTACCTGTGCAGGCATGGCCCTGGAAGAGGGGACAGAGCCTCCAGTTAGGGTCTGCCATTGGGTTCCCTTCCCTCCCATCCACATATGTTTTGTTTCTGTGTTCACAACTTTGATGATGTCTGCCAGGAATTATTCTAGATTCTGGTTTTTGAATCCAGAATCCTTTCAAGACTTCAGTTTCTCCAGAACACAAAAGGCTCTTGAAAGTGGAAGGAGATTTCAGAAACAGGAAACCCTGGGCCTCCATGGCACTGCAGCTGCCCCGGCAGGCAGAATGAGCACTGTGCTGCATGAGTCCCACCCAGCCTGGATAGGTTTGTGAGCGGGGCTGAGTGAGCAGTGGGAACCCAGCAGTGTGGGGAGCACCAGGCCCATCTGTGCAGGGGACCCCGGGAGGGGATAAGCAGCAGCTCCCCAGGCAGCTGGGCTCCAGGTTGGGTGACCCCACTGGGTCTGCACCAGGAGGAGCCCCCAGGGCCAGTGTACTCAAAGTTTGATCCCTGGTAAGGCAGGTGGTGGAACCCAGTGGGCAGCCTGGGTCCAAGACCTGGCCTCGAGGCCAGGAGCCATCAGAGGAGCCTCGAGGAGCCCCTGTGATGCTGGCCCTCCCCTTCTCTCTTAGTTTTCTGGCTATCACATTGCTTCACCACCCACTCCTGCAACCATGTGTCACCACAGGCCCCAAGTGGCAGGGTTGGGGGACCATAGGATGAAACCCTCAATCTGTGAGCCAATCTAACCTTTCTGCTCTATAAGCTGATCACTTTGGGTGTTCTGTAACGGTATCAGAAAGTTGACTAACACTGACTTCCACCTGCAACCTTGGCCTGTCCTGCATTGCATGGAGAAAGATATGTATGACAATGACCTGGGACATGTGACATCTGATCTGACTCCTTTGTGGGGTACTGGGAAGGTCAGTGAATATGTCCATCACAGCTGGCCCACTGTGATGTACTCTTGGGAAGAAAGGCAGCCATCACTTCCAGAGGCAGGAAATGGGGCAGACAGCTGCAGAAAACAGGGCAGATGCAGGGTTTAACCAGAGGCCTGATGGGCAGGCACAGATGGTGGTGGATGAGAGGCACCCCACCTGGATAAAGACTTGAACCAGAAGCACAGGGCAGGGCATAATGACATGGCACAGAAAGAGCAGGGTGAATGCAGAATCCCGCCAGGACTGCTCAGCCAGACTCAGCTCCAACCAGCCCAAGCCTGAGAGAGGGAGACCACAGCCAGACGAGGGCAGCACCTCGGAGAGCTCCCGGGACACTGCTTGCAGGCAGTGCTGGGAAGGATTCCAGGTTACAGAGGAGATTGTGATGATGTCACTGATGCCCACATAGGCGCTGGGCAGGGTGGGGCGGAGAGATTGAAGGTTCACCTGTCCTGATCCGGAGAGGCTCAGTTACCAGAAGGCTGTGGCACCTCATTCACTGTACACTGTGGACTCAGGTCTCCAAACTGGACATGTCTGCTCCCTGAGTGCTTGCCATGCTTTCCCATGCCAAAGCCAAAGCCCTTTCCCTAAGAACCAAAGTGCATGCCAAAGCCCTTTCTCTAAGAACCGGTTCCGCCATCCTGGCTATGGCCCCTCTGGTCAGAGGAGATTCAGAACTCAGAGGGACCTGGCCCATGGTAGCTAATGAGCAAGGTTTGGGTGTGGCCCCGATGACATGGGGCTCAAGGTCCCCGGTTCCCGGTGGCTACCAGGCTTCCCTGCTCATAGCTGATCCCTTGGCCCCCATCTTTCCAGCCTCCATCCCTTGTCCTCTGAGTGAATCAGAGGACACACATAGTCATGTCAGGGTCTGTGTGAACAGAGTGGCCCCTCTTTTCTTCTCAAAACTCTTGACCCAGTCTGCAGGCCTGTGCCTATCACAGGGCCCAGCCTTGAGACACAGACATCCTGAAGGACCTCTGTTTGGCTCTTGTCTACCCAGCTCTTGGATTCAGAAGCAGCGGGCTGTCAGGGGGCTGAACTGGTCCTCCGACTTGAGCGGTGAGGATATGTTCACAGGGGTGATGCAGACCATGAACCCCACCCTTCCTGTGTGTGCAGGGCATGCAGATCCACAGCATAGGAGCAGCCGACTTCAGGAGTGAGTGCTTACCTCGCTGCACCCCAGCTGCAGGAACAGGACTGAAGCCATGCAGAAGTCAGCCGATTTTGTCCCCAAGGTACCAGGACAAGTGCTGGAACATGTCCAGAGCCTCTAGCAGTGGCTGCAGGCAGTGCTTTTGCTATTGGCTGTGTCCCCTCCAAGCATGATGCCTGATGGGGTCCATGTTCTAAGGGTTTCCCAACTCACGGTGTCCCCTGTGGACTCACAAGCCAGCGAGTGTGAAGGTCACAATGACTCCCTCCAAGCTCATATGCCTCCCTGGGTGTCCTTGGACTTGTGGGTCAAAGCCATGTTGTCACACAAGGCATTTTCCTCTTCCTTGGGCACAAGGAGGTGACAAGATAGGGAGAAAGTCCACTTTCAACCTCTCAGTGGCCTAGCAGTGGGGACTGGATAGCCTCACATGTGAGAGCGTCAGGCTCACTCTGTACCCCGAGCTGTGCTGTAAACACCTTCTGCTCTGTAGACAATCGTGGTGTCCTTCCACAATGGAGGAAAAACTGGCTGGTGACAGCCATGCCTGATGGCCTTTGTAAACCCCTGCCCAGAACACCAGAGCTCCTTCTCTTTGTGGAATGACAGAGATTGATTCTGCCTGGGCTCACTTTTGTGCCCCAGATGAGGGAACCTGGGTTCTGTTCCACCCCCTAACTCCGGCCTTCAACACTCGGGGAAGCCCTGGGACTTCTCCCACAGTGGTTGTAGGGGACACAGTGACTATTATGCCTATGTCTGATGTTGAGAGCAGGCTGGGTCACATTCGGGTGCTTTTCACGTACTCCAAGGCAGCTCCCACTGGGAAGGGACACTTCCTCACCACTACATGAGCATTGGCTTCCATGTGACCTGCGATGGGCCTGGGAGAAGCAAGCGGGAGAGGGAATGTGTGTGCAGTGTGGCGTGGCCACCTGGCTTCTGCCATCCAGAGCTCGCCTTAAGGAGGTCCCAGGAGGAGCAGACCCATACCCAGTGGGCAGCCTGTAGGTGACCCTCACTGCCTGCTTCAGGGTGGATGCAAGGAAAATACTAGAGCAGGGCACACCGTGAAGACAAGAGGAGGAGGGCAGGGCAGAGTTGCGGCCTCCAGAAGTCAGGACCCTACCTGACTGAATAGGTGGCATCTGGGGACCATCCTGGAGTAAGGCAGCTCCAGTTTTCAGGAGTACTGTGAGGTGACTGCTCCGGAACCCCGGCTGGGGCCTGGCCTCCTTTTCCTGTGCTGCATCAAAGCTGGAGCCCAGCAGAGGGCCTGAGTATGCCCAAGTGCATATAAAACAGCTGCTGTGGAGTGGGGCAAGCACAGCTGCCTCCTTCTCCTGCCAGGGCACAGCTGAGGCCCAGCCTTGCACTTGCCATCCAGCACCACCACGTCCAGCCAGCGGAAGCAGCAGGAGGCCGACAGCCCAAGTCCACTGTCTCACAGGCCAGGGAGCTCTGGGAGGCCTGTCCAAGGTGGGTGTGGGCAGCTCAGAGGCTGAGCTGGGGTTTCCTGAGAGTTAGTGCCAACAGGCCGGGGAGGAGATTGCCGGGCCCTTGGGGTCCCAGGCTGCCCCCTCCTGGTTAGGTGTGGCCAATGGCACAAGGCCTTTTGGAATGATGAGGAGGCCAAGGTGCTCCTCTCCCAGGAGGACAGTGCCACAGGACCTGGCAGTTGGCCAGTGTCACAGGGACCCTTCTTGGCTGCCACCTCCTCAAGACAGCCGGCTGGTGGTATATGCCGTCACCCTGACTGGCTCCACTCTTGCTGAGAGCCACCGTGCATGTCATTTGCAGTGACATCTGTCTACCTGTCACTCCCTACCTGTGCCTCCACCTACCTCACATACAGGGGCCTCATCTGTCACCACCCCTGAGTGGCTCTTCAGCAGGCAGTGACCGGCACATCCTGGGTCACAGGCAAGCATGGGAGAAGGGCTGTTCCAAGGGATGTTGGAGTAGTCCCTCTGCCCAGAGGTGGCGGCTTCTTCCCCAGCACCAAGGGCAGTGGCTCCCTGTCACAGCCCCCTCTCCCACAGGGAGCTGCACCACTGCCCTCCTGCTGCCAGGTCCCAGGCCCAGCCCAACCCATGACCCCTGCCTGACCCAGGGGTTGGAACAAAGGACCTGTCCTCGCATAGGGAGTCACCCACTGCTCTTGTGACAGGGCAATCAAGCACAACTCTTGTTTCCATTTCCCATCATTTAATGAGCATTTCTCACTCATTATGGCACTAGTAACAGAAAAGTCCTTTCGGTCCAGTGATTAAAACAATTTGTTCCTCGTGCTTTTGTCTGGTTGTTAAGTCAGTCACAGTGGTTCACTGCAGATCATAGAACTCTATAGCTCTCCAAGATTTGAGCCAAATATTCAAAAACCATTGCTGGTTTCATAATTGAATGCCAAGAAAAGAGGAGACCAGTGACTCCTATTTCATGAGGCTCTGGATGGCAGGCTTTTCCAAGGGGCTCTTATGTGACTTCACTTACTGGGTCAGTTCAAGATGTTTTCCTTTGAAAACTGATTTGGGAGGGGAGGCCCGTGGGTTACTCTGCTTCAGAGGCTTGGTCCTTTTGGATTTATCTTCTCTACTCCTGGGAAAAAACTCTTGATTTGAGAATCAAGGCAAATTTGTTTTGCCTTAAAAAGAAACCCAATAGCATTGGTATTTCCCCTGTTAACATGAATGACCAGCTAATGCTGGCAAACTGTGCACTCCATGATCATAATTCTTCACTATTAAAAATAATTGGGCCTCAAGAAACAGGGAAGGGCTGTCAGGCTTCTTCCCATCAGCTGGCCACAGCCTTGGACCAGGGACCCCGGCACAGCACGCCCATTCCCAGAACCTCCAGCCAGCCTCCCTTCCCCTCCCTGGCAGTAGGAAGGGCTGCTATGGATCAGAATGGGCAAATGGCAAAGAGCTAAGTACCAAGCCTCAAAATACTACTGCATAGGCATGGCCAAGCCTCAGTGACCTCCAAGAGACCGCGCAGGGACACCTTGGGCTGAGCTGCAGGAGCACATCAGTACATAGCACGGCCACAGCCACTCTGCGCAGCCACAACACCATGGAAGTCTAATGGAAGGGCCCTGTGGGTATGGGTGAGCAAGACTACTAATGCTTCCCTGGGGAAAATAGAGACCTATCTTCATGCTTCTCTGAGCTGCACTGTTTCCCAAGATGCACCCTCAGATGGTGGTGGGACGGCTGTCTGACTCACTTTGCAGAGTGGCACTGCAGGCTGCTGTGTCTTGAGACTGCCTCCTCAGCCACCCTGTCCATCACTGAGGAGTGGCGTAGCTACTGCCGGAGCAGTGTGGGTTCAGGCCCTGCACCACATGGGCGCTGAGAAGAAGAAAGCCTCTATGAAGAATGTATGACCAGAGCCCATCAGCAAGCAGCTTGCCCCAGGGCTTGCTCAGGAGATAGATGAGAAATACCCCGTGTCTGAGCCCAGAGCCCCCAACCCCCATAGTCACTCAGTGACTTCCTGTTTGACAGTTTGCTCTGAGATGACTGGCAGGGCTGGGATCCCCGACCCTCACTATGTCACTGAGGATCCTGCTAGACCAGCCCCACAGCAACACCAAGGTTCTAGGGCTAGGGGGGCTCCTACTGGAGTCAGGACTCCTTTGCTTTATAAGCTGAAAGTGGACCCGTGGAAGGTTTTCAGGTTAGACCGCGGAGGGAGGTCAAAGGTGCTGGAGTGGTTTACACCTAGGAAAGGAGACCGAGGGCTGATCCCACAGAAGCAGCCTCTCGTGTAGGCCATGTCTAGCTGTCACTTCCCGGCCGGGTCATCTCAGGAAGTGGTGTAGACAAAGGCTGTTAGGGTGAGTCTCTGTGGCCTCTGGTGAGAGCCAAGGGGTCCACCTTCTCCAGGGACCTGGGCTGACAGTGACTGTCACTTGTCTGACTTTGAGATGATTCTCAGAGACAGATCCCCAGCATTTCATAGAAGCTCATTGTGCTTTCTCAAGAAATGCATACCGGAGGGAAGACTTTTAGGCACCTGTGTGTGAAATTCAGAAAATTTATCTACAGCCATGAGGTGCTGAGGAAGAGCAGAGCAGACCCTGCTCGCTGTGTCAGCTCTGCCTCCAGCCCACATTAGTGGCCGTGGGCAAGAGCTTCTTGGGGACCTAGAACCCACTGCATGTTCCCTGGACCCACAGGTGAGGAGGTAGCATGTAGGCGGGAAGCAGTTCCTTTTTCAGATCTTGTGAACTGAAGTATCATATGCCTTGTGGATGGAGGTGGCACAGAAGGACCCAGGAGAGCTGGGACCAGCCTGCCTGCTATGACAGAGGTGAACCCACTCTCCTGGTATGGTATGGCTGTCGGCGGGAGGCTCAGGTCCAGCTGAAGTGCAGTGGGGAATACTGGACAGACGTCATCGCGGAGTGACTATCCACTCCACCAGCCAGGGCCATTCCCCATGCATGTGAGCCCAGAAGGGGTTGTTATGGACTGACTCATGTCCCCAAAAGATAGTTGAAGTCTTAACCCAGGACCTGAGAAGATGAGATGCTCTCAAAATAATGTCTTTATCGAGTTACCTCCAAGCAGCAAGCAGGACCTGGAATCCAGTCCTGGGCCCTGACTGTGCATGTGGGTTAAATTTCAAGCACAGTGAAGCCTAAGAACTTTGCTTCCAGGCAAAGTTCTGCGTCTGAAATCACCAAAGGACATTCAGACTCCCCGCAGACCCAACTGGCCCACATTCAGCAAGCTCAAAGTAGCAAGCAGTTGCCAGCAGTCTGCTCCAGGAGCCAAAAGTGGGCCAGCTGATTCCCAGTGCTCCAAGGAAGCTTTGAAATGTCTCTCAAAATCCGGACATAGGGGTGACTTCAGCCTGCACTGAGGAGCAGCACCACACTGCTCTGGGACCTTGGCCTGCACCACTGCAAGCTTCCTGCATGACTCTTGCTGGTCCTGAGGAACTCGTGCTGCCCTCAGACCTTGGCCTGTGCAAGTCGCCTGCTTCCTGTGCAACTACAATCAGCACTGAGGAATGCCATGCTGCCTTGGAATCTTGGCCCGTGCCCAGCAGATGCCCAGACCCAGGATATCGACTGGTCCCTCAGGGACACTCCCCACCTCCTGGACCTAATACTGCTGTTGATCTTCAGCTCCCTTGGACCTTGGAATACAGCGGATTAACTGTGTTAGATTGAAGAGAGATTCCATAACTGCCTCAACCAAACAGAAGATCTCAGCAGGCTCCAGTCAGTGTGGTGAGTATGCCCCTAAAATAGAGGTGTACAGTGAGTAAATAGGGCCAGTAATAAAGCTCCCTCCAACTAACTGTAAGACCTTGGTGAGTCTGACAAGAGTGTGGGTGACCCCTTCCTGCACACAGAAAACATCAGGCAGGGTAAACAGTGTGCCAATAAGGACTCCCCCAACTTGGAGAAAATCAAAAGGGCTTCTGAGACACACAGGCACACAATAGTGACACAGTAGGGCCTCAGCTGACACAAACACTATAGACAGGGAGATTTGGTGACCTGAAATAACCTGAAAATAAAGTAATAGCAGGAATTAAAAGTTGACCTACATCAACACTACTAGGCTTGTCAGCCCAGGAAGACTATAGGGCTCACCTAACAGGCCCTGCAGTGGAAAGTCAGGTGACTGGCCCAACTCTTCATTGAGGGACCCAGAAATTGGACAAACATCAACTTTACATTAGGACCCCAAGATACACACAACCAACTGTTGACCCTAGTGGGATTGAAGGACCAAATATTAATTTGAAAGGGGAAAATGGCAAAATGAAAAAACAAAATGCAATCTCAAACATCTAGTCCACCAGGAACAAGTACAAGAGACACTGAAATAGATGACTTCAAAAGTAACACACCAGAAATCCCTGAAAAGATAGCAAGTGAAATTAAAAAACAACTCCATGAGGCTATAGAGGAAATCAAATTAGAAGTACTGTCCCATGTAAAGATAGAAATAACAACCTTAGTAAAGGAGTTGCTGAGCACAGCAGCTAAAGAAGAAATAGAGGGAAAAAATACAGGACCATGGGAAACTGATTGAAAGCTTGAAGGAACAATATATAAAACAAACAGAATTCATGAATTAAACTCAAAGAGACATCCAAGAAACAAAAAATTATGTTCAGAGCTGGCATAACAGTTTAAATGAAGCTGAGGATAGGATTTCAGAACTTGAGGACAGGATTGCAATTAGCGATCATGAAAGGATAGAACTTTTAAAAATAACAAAACAGCATGAAATGACAATCCAGCAGCTTCAAGATAATGCCAAGAGCAACAGTGTAAGACTAATAGACATCAGTGAAGATGCAGGAGTCAATGCAAATAACTTAACTAAAATAGTCACAGAAGTAGTAGCAGAAAATTTCCCAAACATGGGGAAAAATCTGATATGCAGATAAATGAGGCATATACAATGCCAAATAGTCACAACCAACATAAATCTATACACAGACATATAATGATTAAGATCTCAGACATACAGCATAAAAACAGAATACTAGAAGCTGTTAGGGAAAAGACACAACTCACGTATCAGGGAAAGCCCATTAGAATCACAGCAGACTTTTCAGACAAACAAGATGAGCTTGGAGTGAGGTATTTCAAGTCCTGAAAGGAAACAACTTTCAACACAGACTGATGTACGCAGCAAAATTTCATTCAGATTTAATGGAGAAACAAGATACTTCCATGACAAAGAACAACTGAAGAAATTCACATCCTCCAAACCAACCCTAGAAAAAGTATTGAAAAACATACTAGATAGAGATAAAAATGACCACAATTCCCACAAACAGAAAGAAACCACCAGGTAGGACAAGCAATTAAACAATGGGGAAAAGCAAAAAGCAAACAACTAGAACATAACATAGCAAAGTCGAGCTAGACATTTCAGTGATATCCATAAATGTAAATGGCCTCAATTCACATATAAAAAGAAATAGGTTGACAGAATGGATCAAGAAACAAGATCCCACAATATGCTGTATACAAGAAATATATCTGACCCAAAGAGAAACTCATAGATTAAAAGTCAAAGGATGGAAAACAGTATTTCATGCAACAGGAATCCAGAAGAAAGCAGGGGTAACTATTCTATTTGCAGACAACGTGAACTTCAAACCTAAAATGATTAAAAGAGATAAAGAAGGTCACTACCTACTCATTAGTGGAAAAATTCAAGAGGAAGGACTAACAATTATAAATATATATGCACCAAATACGGGAGTACCCATCTGTATAAGACAGATACTAATGGACATGAAAAACCAAATACACAAGAACACAATTATAACAGGGACCTTAATAGCCCATTGTTACAAAGAGATAGATCAACTAGACAAATAGCAAATAAACAATAGAACTGAATCATACCTGTGAGCAATTGGACTTGGTAGATGTTTACAGAGCATTCCAACCAACCACATCAGAATACACATTCTTCTCAGCTGTGCATGGGACATTCTCCAAAATAGACCATATATTAACCCATAAAACATTCTTAAGTAACTGCAAAGCTTTTGAAATTATCCCATGCGTAATATCTGGCCATAGCGCAATGAAATTGGAAATTAATAGCAAAAGAAATTGCAAAACCTGCATAAATACATGGAAATTAAATAACAACCTTTTGAACAACCAGTGAGCTACAGGTAAAATTAAAGAAGAAATAAAGCAATACCTACAATTCAATGAAAATGCAGAAAACATATTGCAATTTGTGGGATGCAATGAAAGTGGTCTTAAGAGGGAAGTATATAGCAATAAATTGTCATTTCAAGAAAACAGAACGAGCACAAATAAACAACCTAATGCTTCATCTCAAGTTTCTAGAAAAAGAAGAGCAAGTTAAACCCAAAGCTCATAGAAGACATTATAAAGATCTTTATAAATTATAAAGATTAAAACAGAAATCAATGTAATTGAGACTAAAAAAATACAAATAATGAATCAAAAAGCTGGCTTTTGGAGAGAATCAACAAAATTGATAAATCTCTAGCTAACCTCATAAAGAAAAAAGAAAAAAAATCCAAATTCATGCAATAAGTTCTGAAAAGGGGAAATATACGAGAGATCCCATGGGAATTCAAAAGATCATAACATAAAGAGTGGAAAACACAGAGGAAATGGACAGGTTTCTAGAAACATATGAACTACCAAAGCTCAACCAAGAAGATATAGCAATTTTGAGTAACTCAATATCAGCTATTGAATTGAAAATGTAATTAAAAACTTACCAACAAAGAAAAGCCCAGGTCCTGATGGATTCATGGCTGAATTCAACAAGAAACTTAGAGGAGATTTGATACCAATACTCCTTAAACTTTCAATGAAATTGAAAAGGAAGTAATCCTCCCTAAATCATTCCTGGAAGCAAATATTTCTCTGATACCAAGACCAGAGCAAGACCCAACCAAAAAGGAGAACTATAGCCAGTCTCACTAATGAACATTGATGCAAAGATTCTTAATAAAATACTGGCAAATAGAATGCAGCAAATAATTATAATGATTATACATCATGACCAAGTGGGATTCACCCCAGGAATTCAGGGATGGTTTAACATACTCAAATCAATAAATGTAATACACCACATCAACAGATCCAAAAGCAAAAACCACATGGTCATCTCAATATATGCAGAAAAATCTTTTAATAAAGTCCAAAACATGTTCATGATAAAAACTCTTCAGATTCGGTGTGCAGAGGAGGAGCTGGGCGGATCTGGAGTGCCTGCAGAAGCCCCGTCCTTTGTCTGGAGGACTGAATATCTCTGCAAGCAGGGAGGGATCGCAGGTTCCTGAGGCACCTCGGATTGTGGTTAGTGCCCAGCACACTCTGCCCAAATCTCAGACTGTTCGGGACCCCCCAGGCTTCTGGGTGCAGTGAAGTGAAGCAGTGGGTTAGAGGCCACTACAGCCGCCTCCCCATCCGGGCTACACATGGAGGTCTGCTGAGCTCCCGACGGGTGGGCAGGCCTACACTATCCCCCGAGCCCAGCCGCGTCTAGCCATCGGCGTGCAGAGGAGGAGCTGGGCGGATCTGGAGTGCCTGCAGAAGCCCCTTCCTTTGTCTGGAGGACTGTGGATATCTCTGCAAGGAGGGAGGGATCACAGGCTCCTGAGGCACTGCGGCCTGTGGTGAGTACCCTAACCTGGCTGCGATTCAAGAGCTGTGGAGCTACCAAGGGGCAGGTGGGCGCACAGTGTCCCTGAGGCCCAGCTTGTCTGGAACTGTGGAGTTCTGAACAAGCAGAGGAGGGCCATTGGTTCTGCAGGCCCAATGGCTTGGGGTAGCGTGGTGCCAGAGTCTCAGTAGCTGCAAACATAGAAGGGGATTTTCAACAGATCCTGAGGAAGCTTTCAAATAACACTTGAAACACAGAAATATAGGAAAATGACAAAATGAAAGACCAAATTACAACCTCAAACCTCCAGCCCATCTCAGGAAACCCTAGGAGGAATGTATTTAGAAGAAAATATATCCCATCCACCTCATATATCAGACACAATAGCTACTGAAGTTGACAAGCAACTCCAGGAAGCTTTAAAGAAATTCAAACTCGAAATAATTTCCCAGATAAAAGAAGAAATGATAAAAGAAATGAAAGAGATTCTAAATATATCTAAAGAAAACACAGATAAAAAATTGGAGGAACTAAACAAAAAGATAGAATCCCTAGACGAGCAATATAAGAAACAAACAGAATACATAATGCAGATGCACAGAGATATACAGGAAATTAAAAACTCCACTGAAAGTTGTAAAAACCGCCTTAATGAAAGTGAAGATAGAATTTCAGACCTTGAAGACAGGATCGCAGCTAGTGAACAGGAAAGGAAAGGTCTTTTAAAAATAACAAGCAATCAGGAAACAACAATTCAACAACTGCAAGACGATGCAAAGAAGAATAACATAAGAATGATAGGGATTAATGAAAAAGAAGGAGACAATATAAAGAATATCAAGAGGATATTTAGAGAAGTAATAGCTGAAAATTTCCCAAGCATGAGATCAGAAACTGACATCAGGATCAGTGAAGCATATAGAACTCCAAATAGTCATAACCAAAATAAAACTACACCCAGACATATAATAATCACCATCCCAGAAATCCAACACAAGAATAGATTATTAAAAGCTATCAGAGAGAAAAGACAGATCACTTATAAAGGAAAACCTATCAGAATCACAGCAGACTTCTCATCACAAACAATAAAGTCAAGAAGAGCATGGAGTGAAGTATTCCAGATCCTAAAGCAAAATGATTTCCCACCTAGACTGATATATCCTGCAAAACTATCATTCAAAATAGATGGTGAAATACGATACTTCCATGACAAAGAACAGCTGAAGAACTTCATGAACACCAAACCAACCCTGCAAAAAATATTGAAAGACAGTTTAGATACACAAAGGAAAAAACCACAAAGCAAAGCAAATAATTAAACAGAACAGAAAGATAAAGATGCAACATCAGAGAGATAACATTCCTACAATTAACCAGCATTTAACAGTAATAACCACTAATGTAAATGGTCTCAATGCACCAATCAAAAGAAACAGACTAGCAGAATGGATCAAGAAACAAAATGCAACCATATGCTGTTTACAGGAAACCCATCTAACCCAGAAGGATACTCACAGACTGAAAGTCAAAGGATGGAAAACAATTCTTCATGCAGCAGGAATCCAAAAAAAAGGCAGGAGTAGCCATTCTGTTTGCAGACAACGTGAACTTTAAACCAACAATGACCATAAAGGATAAAGAAGGTCACTACATACTCGTAAGGGGAAAACTCCAAGAGGAAGAGATAACTATCTTAAATATATACGCACCAAACTCCAGAGCACCCAGTTATATAAAACAATTATTAACAGAAATGAAAACTCAAATTATCAGTAACACAATTGTAACAGGAGAACTTAATACGCCATTGACACCAAGGGACAGATCAACCAGACAGAAAATCAGCAAAGAAATAACAGAACTGAATCATACCTGTGAACAAATGGGTTTGATAGACATATACAGAATGTTCCACCAACAACATCAGAATACACATTCTTCTCAGCAGTACATGGATCATTTTCTAAAATAGACCATATATTAGCTCACAGAACATATTTAAACAAGTGCAAAAGAGCTGAAATCATCCCTTGCATGTTATCGGATCATAGCGCTCTGAAATTAGAAATTAATGTAAAAGATACGGCAAAAATCCCACAAACACATGGAAACTGAATAACACACTCTTGAGTAATCAGTGGGTCACAGAAGAAATTAAAGAAGAAATCAAACAATACCTAAAAGAAAATGAAAATGCAGATACAACTTACCGGAATCTGTGGGATGCAATGAAAGCCGTCCTGAGAGGAAAATTTATTGCACTGAGTTCCCACATCAGGAAAACAGAACGAATACAAATAAATAACTTGATGCTACACCTCAAACAGCTAGAAAAAGAAGAGCAAGTCAAGCCCAAACCAAAAGAAGAGAGGAAATTATAAAAATCAGAGCAGAAATCAATGCAATAGAGACTAAGAAAACAATCCAAAGAATCAATGAATCAAAGAGTTGGTTCTTTGAAAGAATAAATAAAATCGATAAGCCCCTAGCCAACCTTATTTTAAAAAGGGAAGAAAAAACTCAAATTCATGCAATAAGAAATGAAAAAGGAGAAATCACTACAGACCCAATAGAAATACAGAAGATCATCAACACCTATTTCGAAAACCTCTACTCTCAAAAGTTTGATAACACAGAAGAAATAGACAGATTCTTAGAAGCATATGAAGTGCCAAAGCTAGATCAAGAGGATGTAAAACTGTTGAATAACCCAATCTCTGTTACTGAAATTGAAAATGTAATTAAGTCCTTACCCACCAAGAAGAGCCCAGGCCCAGATGGATTCACTGCAGAATTCTACAAGAAATACAAAAAAGACCTAATGCCGACACTCCTCAAACTATTCAATGAAATTGAAAGGGAAGCAATCCTTCCTAAGTCATTCCTGGAAGCAAATATTACTCTAGTACCAAAACCTGAGAAAGACCCAACTAAAAAAGAGAACTATAGACCAATCTCCCTAATGAACACAGATGCAAAAATCCTCAATAAAATATTGGCAAATAGGATGCAGCAAATCATCAAGAAGATTATACACCATGACCAAGTGGGATTCATCCCAGGAATGCAAGGATGATTCAACATATGCAAATCAATAAATGTAATCCACCATATCAATAAAGCCAAAAATAAGAATCACATGATCATTTCTACAGATGCAGAAAAAGCCTTCAATAAGGTCCAACATTTATTCATGATAAAAACTCTACAGAAAATTGGAATAGATGGTCTTTACCTCAATATAATAAAGGCCATTTATGACAAACCAACAGCCAGCATCATACTAAATGGCCAAAAATTGAAAGCCTTTACTTTAAAATCAGGCACAAGATAAGGATGTCCTTTATCACCACTCCTATTTAATATAGTACTGGAAGTACTAGCCAGAGCAATTAGGCAAGAAAGAGAAATAAAAGGGGTAAAGATAGGAAAAGAAGAAGTTAAGTTGTCATTGTTTGCAGATGACATGATACTCTACATAGAAGACCCCCTAAGCTCCATTGAAAGACTCTTAGATACAATAAATAAATTCAGTAATGTGGCTGGATACAAAATCAATACTCAGAAATCAATAGCATTCCTATACACAAACAACAAAATCACAGAGAGGGAAATAAGAGAAACTGGACTATTCACATTAGCAAGCAAAAAAAAAATGAAATATTTAGGAATTACTCTTATGAAAGAAGTGAAAGACTTATACAGTGAAAACTATAATACACTGAAAAAGGAAATTGAAGATGATCTCAGAAAATGGAAAGACATCCCTTGCTCATGGATAGGAAGAACAAACATTGTGAAGATGGCCATTCTCCCAAAACTCTTATACAGATTCAATGCAATCCCAATAGAAATACCATCAACATACCTTATAGATCTAGAGAAATCACTCCTAAATTTCATCTGGAACCAGAAGAGACCTAGAATCACAAAGGCAATTCTAAGCAGCAAAGACAAAGCAGGAGGCATCACAATCCGTGACTTGAAATTATACTACAAAGCAACAGTAGTAAAATCAACATGGTATTGGGATCAAAACAGAGCTGAAGATCAATGGAATAGATTAGAAGATACAACCACAACTACAAACACACTCAACCACCTTATCTTTGATAAAGGAACCAAGCAGGTTCACTGGAAGAACGACAGTCTCTTTAATAAATGGGGCTGGAAAAACTGGCTCTCCATTTGCCGAAAACTAAAGCTAGACCCATGTCTACCACCATGTACTAAATTAAAATCTAAATGGGTCAAAGATCTGAATATTAAAACAGAAACACTAAATCTATTGGAAGACAAATTGGGTAGAAACCTTGGAGACATAGGAGTAGGTAGAGAATTCATGAACAGGACTCAAACCGCACGGGAAATACTTCCCAGAATCAATAACTGGGACCACTTCTTATTAAAAAGTTTCTGCATGTCAAAAGAAATCTCCAGCATAGTGAAAAGAAAACCCACAAACTGGGAAAAGATTTTAGTGAACTCTCTCTCAGACAAGGGACTCTTGTCTAAAACATATAAAGAATTAAAAAAAACTCAGACCTCCAAAATTCAAAGATCCAATCCAAAAATGGGCATCTGAGATGAATACGCAATTCTCAGATGAAGAAATGCAAATGGCAAATAAATACATGAAAAAATGCTCATCATCATTGGTCATTAGAGAAATGCAAATTAAAACCACACTGAGATACCATCTCACTCCTGAAAGAATGGCCAGGATCAAGAAAACCAACAACAACAAATGCTGGAGAGGCTGTGGGGAAAAAGGAACTCTCCTGCACTCTTGGTGGGAGTGTAGACTGGTACAGCCTTTGTGGAGGTCTGTCTGGAGATTTCTCAAAATGTTGGGATTGGAAATCCCATTTATTCCAGCTATTCCACTTCTAGGCATATTCCCAGAAGAACTGAAAGCATCATACCACAGTGATATATGTGCACCTATGTTTATAGCAGCACGATTTGTAATCGCCAGATCTTGGAAACAACCCAAGTGTCCATCAACTGAGGAATGGATAAAAAAGTTGTGGTATTTCTATACAATGGAGTATTATTCAGCTATAAAGAAGGATCACATTGAGATATTTATCAATAAATGGGCGCAGCTTGAGACCATACTCATAAGTGAAATAAATCAATCTCGCATGTATGAATACCGAATAGTTTCCCTAATGTAAGTAATGATTCAAATACATAAAAATATGTGGTAATCATGATTTCCCATTATGTGGCCTTGAAGCCTTATTAAATTTTCACTTATTAATTAGAAAGACTTTATTCTGGGCTTCTTGATATGGAAATATTTGAAGCTATAGTATATGAAGTTTTATCCAAATATTTCAAGGAAAAAGACAGACACTATGGTAACTACTATTCTTTAAAAAAATTATTTAGTTATTTCTTATGTTTATTTTAATTAAGGGAAAAATTTAAAAAATTAGGATATATAATAGTAACTCTTTTCGATTTCCTATTAACTTGTTTTGAAGTCCTGTAATACTCCCACGATCTTGTTTTGACTGATTAGACTCTGTTCCATTCTGTGCGATAGTATCAAGTTTGAGGGTATAGGCAACTACTTTGAAGGCAATAAGATTCACAAAGATGCCCATTCTGATTTGACTATTGTCTCCTTTGGAAGTCCTGTAATGTTTACAATGCCTAAGTTTTATTGGTCTTGTTCTCTACTGTTTTGTCCAACTTTATAATATCTAATGAGATAGACAATTCTTTTTAAGGAAACAAGAGACAACGTTGATAACCATTGTTAATAACCTTGTACTCTGTTCTACATCATGTGCTATGTCTATCCTTGGTTTTGACTGACAGCTTTGTTTTGCCATATTTGACTTTATTCTCTCCCCCCCAAAAAAGTAATAAGAACTAAGGAGTAATAAAATCCAAAATGTGTAAATTTTGTTGTAAAAAAGAGAGGGAGGAAAAAAAAAAGAGCTCTAACGGATATAACAGCAAGTGTGTTTAGGGGTGTTAAATAGCTGACTATATTAATGTTTTTGGATCATTGAACACAGCTGTTTGCAGTCTCTCTGTTTGAATGTCTACTTTGTATTCTTTGATACTGTGATTTGAGCAACTATTTCCAAGATGATAATATGTAATCTATTAACAGGTGATTTCTTACTGTTATGTTTTTTTTTTTGTAGTTCTGTATTATGTGTAACCTTACACTGCTTTGTTTTGTTTTGTGTTTTTCTCTTTTTCCTCTTAAATAAAATTTAAAAAAAACTCTTCAGATACTCGGAATACACGGTGTCCACCTCAATCTTATAAAGGCTATCTATGACAAACCAACAGCCAACATTATACTAAATGGAAAAAAACTGAAAACTTTCACTTAAAATCAGGAACAAGACAAGGATGTTTACTATCACCACTGCTATCCAATATAGCTCTGGAAACACTAGCCAGAGCAATCAGACAAGAGAGAGAAATAAAAGGAGCAAAGATAGGAAAGGAAGAAGTTAAATCATCACTATTTGCAAATAACATTATACTTTAGATAGAAGATCCAAAAAAGCTCCATTAAAAGACTACCAGATGTAATAAACAAATTCAACAGTGTAGCTGGATACAAAGTCAACACTCAAAAATTAATAGCATTCCTGTACACAAACAAAAAACTCACTGAGAGAGAAATTATGGAAACACCCCCCTTCACAATAGCACCTAAAAATGAAATACTTAGGAATCAACCTAACTAAGAATGTAAAAGACCTATATGCTGAAAATTATGCTACATTAAAAAAGGAGATGGAAGAGGATGTTAGAAAATGGAAAGATATTCCTTGCTCTTGGCTAGGAAGAACCAACACTGTGAAAATGGTCATACTCCCAAAACTGTTATACAGATTTAATGCAATCCCAATCAAAATACCATTAACGTACCTCACAGATCTAGAGAAAACACTCCTAAAATTCATTTGGAAGCAGAAGAAACCTAGAATAGCAAAGGCAATTCTGGGCAACAAAGGCAGGGCAGGAGGCATCTCAAAGCCACAGTGATAAAACCATCATGGTCCTGGCAAAGAAATAGACCTGAGGATCAATGGAATAGATTAGAAGATGAAAGCACAACTACAAAGACACTCAGTCACCTGATATTTGATAAGTGGCTAAATATGTTCACTGGAAGAAGGATAGCCTCTTTAATAAATGGTGTTGGAAAAACTGGCTTTCCACATGCCAAAGACTGAAACTAGATCCACACATATCACCATGCACAAAACTAAAGTCTAAGTGGATCAAAGACTTAAATGTTAAAACAGAAACACTAAATTATCTACTGGAAGATAAGGTCGGTAGAAGATAAGTCTCGGAAACATAGGAGTAGGCAGAAAATTCATGAACAAAACACAAACTGCAATGGAAATACTTCAAAGAATCAACAACTGGCATCTCATATTATTGAAAAGTTTCTGTACTTCAATGAAATCACCAACAGAGTGAAAAAAAAACCCCACAGAATGGGAAAGAATTATAGCCAGCAACCCCTCAGACAAAGGACTTATATCCAAAACATATAAAGAATTGAAAAACATCAAGCCCCCCAAATTCAAAGACCGCTCCAAAAATGGGCGTCTGAGATAAACACACAGTTCTCAGATGAAGAACAAATGGCAAATAAATACATGAAGATGTTCACCATCACTGGTCATTTGGGAAATGCAAATTAAAACAGCATTAAGATTTGACATCACTCCAGAAAGAATGGCTGCCATCAAGAAATCAACTGGTAACAAATGTTGGTGAGGCTGCGGGAGAGAAGGAACACTGCTCCACTGTTGGTGGGGTGTAGACTGGCGCAACCACTATGGAAATCAGTATGGAGAATTCTCAGAAGACTAGGACTGGAAGGTCCATTCAACCCAGCTATTCCCCTCCTGGGTATTTTCCCAGAAAAACTGAAAAGATCACCTCACAGTGATATATGTGCACCCATGTTCATAGCAGCACAATTTGTAAAAACTAAATCTTGGAAGCAACCAAGATGCCCATCCACTGCAGAGTGGATGAAAAAGATGTGGTATTTTTAGACAATAGAATATTACTCAGATATAAAAAGGATGATTTTGAGGCCTTCATAGGCAAATAGAGACAAGTCGAGGCTATCCTCATTAGTGAAATAAACAAGAATCATATTTATAAATATCACGTTGTGTCTCTAATGTAAAAAGTAATAAGAAATGTAGGAGTAATAAAATCCAAAATGTGTCATTGCTATTGTATAAAAGAGAGGAAAAAATAGTGCTCTAAAGGATACAACCACATGTATGGGAAGTGTGTAGAATTGATAACCCTATTACTAAGTTTTTGTTATTATTTGAACAGATAATTGATAATTGAACAGAACTGTTTGCAGTCTCGCTGTTTGAATGTCCATTTTTGTAACTTGAACTAGTTGTAAGAGGACAATATGTAATTATCAACTAGTGATTTCCTATTGTTTATTTTTTTGAAATTATGTATTATTTCTACTCTTTTTCTGTTTTTTTAAATAAAACAATGTCTTTATAGAGGCAATGAAATTGAAATGTGCTCATTTGGATCAACCTTAATCTAGAATGACTCTCCTCATAAAAAGAGGAAATGTGGACACAGGGACAGCACCATGATTAGAGGGGAGGTGGCCCTGGGGTGGAGATGGCAGCTCTACAGGCCAAGGGATGCTAGACTTTGCCAGCAAATGGCAGGAGCTGGACGAGGAAAGGTGGGTCCGGCCTGGAGCCACCAATCTGTGGCCCAGCCAGCGCCCTGAAAGTTTTAACTTCCAACTTCTGAGGTAGACAGTGAACAAATACGTGCTATCTGTAGTCATCTGAGAGAGTCAGGTAGGCAGGGGTCACTGGGTACTATCTCCCCAAGGGCTATATGCCACCTAACCTGGGGTAGTGGTAACCTGAGTGGCTGCCTGGAAAAAAATAAAGAAAACAATCTTACAATTGTGTGAAAAAAATGTAGGAATAAATTTAAACAAGGAAGGGAAAGAGTAATATCCTCCAAATTATGAAACATTGCTGAAAGAAATTGAAAAATATATAAAAATTAGAAATAGAATCTCTGTCCATGACTGGAAGAATTAACACTGGAAAATGTCTCTATTATCCAAAGTGGTCTACAGACTTGGTAGCAATACAGATGAAAACTCTAATGACATTTTTCACAGAAACAGAAAAACAATCCTGAAATCCTTCTGGGGAAGCCCCAAAGCAGTCTGAGAAAGGACAAAGCCCAACAAATCACATTTCCTGATTTCCAATTATATTACAAAGCCACATTAATCAATATAGTATGGCACTGGTGTACAGGCAGACACACAAGCTAAATGAATAGAATTAGAGAGCCCTAAGCAAATCCTTGCACACCAGTGAGTTTTTGACAAATCACCAGGGACACACATTAGGGACATCTTTGTCTCTTCAGGAGAATAAAACCAGATCCTTATTTCACACCACACACAACAATGTCCTACAATAAATTAAAATTTTAAACATTAAGACCTCAGATCATAACAAAACAGAGGGAAAATTCTACACATTTGTTCTGATAATGATTTTTTAAAATTTTTTTAAAATTTCAAAATACCAGAAAACAAAACAAAACAAACAGGATGAAATAAAACTGAAGTTTCTACACAGCAAAAAAAAAAAAAAAAAGAGCAACTAGCAAAACAAGAAAGTAAGCTACAAAATAAGAGAAAATATTTGCAAACTATCTAACCAACAAAAAATTAATATTAAAAATGTAGAAGGAACTCATGTAACTTGATAACAGGGAAACAAATAGCCCAGGTGAAAAACGGACCAAGGATCAGAATGGATGTTTCGTCTGCAGAGGAATGCAAGTGTTTAGTGGTATATGAAAAGATGTGAACACCGGAAACCACTGACGAATGCGAGTCAAACCACAAAAGGTAATTCCTCACGCTTGTTAGGATGCCAAGCGTCCCAAAATGGAAAGGTGACAGACGTTGACCGAGTTGGGAGAAAATGAGAACCCAGCACGCAGCCAGCAAGAAGATAAACTGGAGCAGCCTCAAGGGAAAACAGTGCAAACGGCCCTCCAAAAATGAAAGGGCTGACTCCCCAGAATCCCACTGTGCCCCTTTGGGTGTGCATACAGAGGAAATGAGAGCAGTGTTCAGAGGGACATCTGTGCCCTGTGTTTACCGCAGCATTATTTATAGTGTCCCTGAGGTGGAAGCAAGCGACGGTCCATCCCCAGATGAGCAGATAAAGAAAACACAGAGCACAGACGGTCTCACAATGGAGTATTCTTCAGCCTACAAAAGGGAGGAAATCCTGTCACCCGCTGATGGCCGGGAAGACGCTGTGCTAAGTAAAACAAGCCAGGCCCAGGGGACAAACACTGCACCACTCCAGCTCCCTCATCGGCAGCCTGAGAAGAGCGGACCTCGGCGACAGGAGGCACTCAGGTCACCAGGGGCCACGGGCGGAGGCAGGGCAGTGCCAGCCAAGTAACTGGAAGAGTTAAGACATTAGAATTTGCCTAATAAATTCATGAGACTCTGTTGCACTCTTGAAATTTGCTCAGATGTGCATCAGGGGTGTTCATGGAAGCACAGCATGGGCAGTGCTGTGTGTGACTCAGCTTGGTGTCATAGTCACTGGCAGGGTGTGCTGATATCAAACCACCACACTGCACACTTATTTGCTTGGCAGTAATCCCTCAGGAAACCTGGGGGGAAGGACATGAAAAGAGTAGGGGCGGGATCCTCTGCACCCACAGCTGTACCCTCGGGGTCCACTCAGGGGCCTCCCAGGGGACAGTGGCCATGGGCACCTCAGCCCCGCTGCTCAGATTTTCTGTGTAAGGACACCACTGTCCATGGGAACAGAACCCCCCTCCCTCCACCTCCCCACTGTGGTCCCCTCTGTGGTGTCCCCTGAGCCCACGGGACACTTCACTGTCCCCAGCCCCTTATCAGAGTCCTTGCCCCTCAGTCATGCCTGCCTGCGACCCTTCCCCACAAGTCCCAGCGGTCTCCCCAATGGACCTGCAACAACTCCTTCATGGGACCACTGTGTTTCCAAGGGAATGCGGTCCCTGGACTGCCCAGGGCCCAGCTGCCCAGCTTTCAGGGTTTTCTCCCTGTTATCAGACAAAACGCCCAAACACAGCCCACGCGTGACCACGTCACTGCCTGCTGGCCCTCGTCCTTCTGTCTGGTCTCTACACCCTCTGTAGCGTCTTTTGCCCTTAAAACACTGTGTCTTTCCCTGGGGGCCACTCTGTCCCCACCATCATCTCCCCGCTTCTCTCTGAGCATCTTCACAGCCCAAGCCCAACCAGCCCTACCACCCAGAAGTAATTACCGGCAGGAGCTCCTGGTGGCAGGGTCCCCGCTGTCCTCACCGCCCGCTTGGGTTCCAGGATGATGGGACGAGGTGCATGTTGAATGAGTGAATAACGATGAAACCACAGAGTCCTGGCCTGGCTCCCTCTGTGACCATCGTGATTCCAACCCACAGAGGAAGGAAAGAGGAAGTCACTGTGCTGGGAGTGAGATCCAGGCTAACAGAGGGGAGGCCCACAGCACGCATGGTGGCTGCCATGACCCTGTATGGGCTTGGAGTCCAGAGCCCATGTCACAGCCCGCTGGCTGCTGCATGCGCAGTGGCATCTGTACACTGCCCAACCTTGTATAGACTGCTGCTGCTATCGGCTGCCTGAGGACTCACAGCAGGTGACCACAAGCCGGGCACAGAGACCACCCACAGTTCATGCTCTTCTCATGGCTTTGTAGAGGGCAAGAGAGGCTGTCATGAGTCTTCCTTCAAGGAAAAAGACCCTGAGCCGCTGAGTCTTAGGTGGAGTCTCCCTCAGTATGAGACCATGTCTGAGCCAAACCAGTCTTCCAGGTGAGAGCGCTTGGGTGCCTCTTTTGTCCTCTTTGATCTCAGAACCTGAGAGGGGGTGAGGTAGGACTCTGCTCCCATGAGAGATGCCCAGAATGGCTGAGGCTGAGCCCATCCGGCTATCAGGACAAGACTCCATTGACTCAGCTCAGTGGGTGCAGGACCACATGGCCATGGAGGTCACTGTGTGATGAGACACAGCTACTGTGCCCACCCCACTGGTGTCAACAGAGCTGATGGGCACTGTCACGTGCTCCCAGTCTTTAGCAAGGGCTCCTACTGAGTGTCAGTGCACCAAGGTGGGCACTCCTGGGAGGACACACAGTGGTTCTGCTCACTGTGGGTGCTTGGTCCCTGGGACTGGGCTAGGGTCTATGTGGGCTCAAGATGAGCAACCATGCAGTCTCCCCATGGGGCTCTGACCCTGGCCAGGGAGCTCATGTTCTTCAGGGAGGGATGGAGTGGAGGCATGTGTGTGAGCAGGGTTTCCAGGGCAGTGAGGCCACTTTGCCTCCCAGAAAGGCAGGCCAAGGTCACCTGCACGTCATCCACAAGGTGTCTGGGTCCAATCCCTGAAAGAACAAGGAGGGTCAGGAGTCCCAGGAAGTTTGTACCAGTTATCAAAACCTGAAAGTTGCAGATCACAAGTGGCCAGGCTGGGCATGAAACCAAAGGACTGAGGGGTCACCCCAGGGTGCCCCATCCTTGAGCTGCATTGCCTTGCAGGCCTCCTCTGGGTGTGGTACAGAGCAGAGTAAGGGATCTGGAGCATCAAACAGGATGTCCTGATGCAGTTTTCTGCCCTCCATGGACTCAGCAACCCATGCACTGAAGACCGGAAGGCCCCACCCTGCACATCCAAAGCTGGAATTGAAACCCAGCCATCCACAAACACATCAGGCAGGGCTTCTGGTGAGGTCCTTTGGAATCAGGGTGGATGTGATGGGGCCTACAGAGCTATGCCCCAGAGCCTCCGAGGGAGGAGCAGGCTCCCCACTGATCTTCCCCAGGTGATCTGAGGGAAAGGATGTGCCTGTGTTCTCCTTGAGGCCAAGGCTGCCTTCCTTCCGTGCCATGCTATCCAGCTCAGGAGAGGGCAAAGCTCTCCTGTTCTTGGCCGCCACTCAGGCCAAAGGTTTATGCAGGGTGTATGACTGCCAGCTGGTTTATGTCTCCCTGCTGTGGGGCCTCCAAGTCTTTTGAATCAGGGGTCAAAATTGCACTTTAAGGCAAGAACACTCTGCTTCTGCTGCTCCTGAGGGGTAAACACTGGGAATTTCCCAGATTCCCCAGTACCTGAGGCAAAAACAAACCATGGCCACTGTCATGGATGGAGATGGGAAGCAGGTGACCAACACATGTCCCTATCATCTGTGCTCCTTGAGAAGGGATGAGCACCAGGCATGTGACTGTCCCTCCAATGTCCTTTCCTGTGAGCTATGCACTCTGCAATGAGGGCTAAACCCATCCACTGGGCCAGTGTCTGAGCTGGGCAGATCCATGGCTCCTTGGACCCTGCCAGCTGGCAGATGCCCCAACCACAGCATCCTGGAACCGTTCCTGTCCTGCAGGCGGAGACACCGCCTCCCCACCATCCTGTCACCTTCCCAACATCTGAATTTCCCCTTGAGGAAGGTGAGCCTGAAGCCCTGCCCCACACTCCTTCTGCAAGCCAAAGCCCACAGAGATTCCTCTGGGCCCTCAGACTCCAGGGCTCCAGGCTCATCTTCCACGAATAGCCTCTTGATGCCACTTGGAGTCCAGACGTGAAACAGCCATTGTCCTCTTCTCATCAGACAAACCGCGGACGTGACTCGGCCTTGGAGACTGAAAGTCTGCCCTGTTTTCCTCCAGTCTGACACTGGGATCCTCCCTGTTCAACTCAGGTGAGGAAAAAGCAAGTCATGGCATCTTCACCTTGGAAAACTTTGAGCCCACGGAGCTTTAAATAGAGCATTGTTGGGCCAGTACTGGAAAGCCGATGATTGTATTTCCCCAGTTCCGACACACCCTTTCCCCCATAGCACTCCTGCTCCTGAAACAGGGCGGTAACTTATAGCAGAGCTTGCATTTAATCATTTAATGTCATTTTCCTTTTTTTTTTTTTTTTTCTGAGACAGCGTCTCGTTCTACAGTTCAGGCTGGCTTTGAGCTCACGGAAACTCCCCTGCCTCAGTCTCCCGAGTGCTGGGATTATAGGCGTGTACCACCATGCCAGATCCAGTCTCTTTCTTGAAACAGAAACACTTGCTATCTTCTTGATTCTTCACCTTGCACACAACCGTCTGAACCGTTGAGTGTTTTTTTTTTTTTTTTTTTTTTTTCCGTCGAGTGTTTTCACTCTGACTCATTTGAACAGGTCCAGGAACACCTGGGACTGCCAAGGGCATGCCGGGTGCCTCTAGCCAAGCTTTTATCTTCCACCCTCGCTCAGCCTGTCTTGCCCTTTCCTGTTCCTGTGTTTCCCAGCATCCCATGCGCTCCTCTCTCATGATCTTTACGGAATGGGTGTTTCACCCTTCCACAGCCCTCCCTGTTATTTGCAAAAGTTTTTACACTGACTGTGGCCATGCTCAGCATCCACTTGGAGAAAAGAAAATGAATTTCTTCAGCTAGTTTCAGTGGTGGTCTACTTTCTCCTAGAGCTTTGCAGAGAGCAGTTGCCTGCGGGCATTTCTGGATTTAGTTGTGTGGACCGGAAGGCCTTGGACACTGGCCATGGCTTTGCCAGGGTCCTGGCTGTGAATGAAATCTCTGACGTCTTCTGAGTGCCCTCACCTGTGTGGCCTTCAGCTGCTCCTGAGATGCTGCAGAGCCATTTCCCCAAATACTCTTCCTCCTTCCTCCCTTACGTTCTTCTTTTCACTCTCTCCCTCCTCCTCCCTTTTCTTTGCATTTATGTGAAGGTGCCATGACACTGTGGTTGGTGTCACGGAGATCTAGTGTAATAGATTCTGCTGTTTGTTCCCAGCTACAAAGGTGCTGATCTCGGGGGTCCTTTGTCCCAAAGGGTGAGCTGCGTGCACAGGGCTCTCAGCTGTGAATGCTGTCACATACTAAACCCATGGATCCCTGAAGTGGTGAAGCGTGGCCTGCTAACACAGGCTTTCATGTGAGACTCCAGTGGCCTAACTGCAACCTTGCAGGTAGCCTGGTCACATTGCAGCTTTGCAACCCAGGCTGTTTCCACAGAGACAACCTGTGACCAAAGATGTGTGGCTCAGATCAGATCTCTATGTGCCTCAGATCATATCTGTGTGCCTCATGGGGATACCACCCATCTGTGAAAGCATGCACAGCCTGGGTTCACCCCCAAGTAAACCCACTGCTCTGCAGAATTCTCTGCCTGTTGTTCAGGTTGACTTGGGGCACAGAAGAAAGACAAAGGGAAAAGATGTGGTCCTGTTGATAGTAAGTGGCCGCTATCCTCACTTAATCAGGGCCCCACATCAGGCAAGGGATTCATGCCCAGCTGCTGGGAGACACCTCCCTTTGACCTGCCCTGACTTGCCTGGAAGTTTGCCTGATCAAAGGGTGTCTGATGCAGGAATGCAGGGGTCTGAGTCCTTTCACTGAGGTGGGTTTGACCCTGCTGTACTTTCCTGTTCCTGTAGCATCAGGCTGAGAGGGCAGACTCTGCCCTGCCTCATATCCCTCCTGACTCTTTTCATGAGACCATACCTTCAATGAATAACTGGGGAGGATTTACAAGGCAATGCCTCTATGTGCATCGCAGTGAGACACCTCAAAGTAGAACGGCTGAAATCGAAAGTGTAGATACCACCAAATATAGGTGAGGAACAAATGAGCAACAGGAGCTCCTGTTCACTGTTGACAGAAAATGCAAAATAGCACTGTTGACAAAGAGCTGGTCTGGTCATTTCTTATAAACATGGGCTTACCATAGAGGACTGTTTACTGTGGTATGTCAACCTCACTGAATTACCCAGCAGATTAGTCATGCATGCCCCTGAGTGTATCTGGTTGGGTCATGGGGATGTGGCCTTGGGTATTACATCTGATCCCTTGTTCTTCCTCTCTGGTACTGTTTCCCTGTTCTGCCTCCTGACTATCATGAGCTATGTAGCTTTGCTTGCTCCACCACACCCTTATTCCTGCCTTGGAACCAACCAACCATGGACTGAGTCCTCTTAAACCGCGAGCCAAATAAACCTCTCCTCCTTTAAATTGTGGGTGTTAGGTGTGATGTCCCAGTCATGAGAAAGCCAAATACACCATATCACTTACCAATCATACTAAGTAGTTAGCCAACGAGTTGACAATTTTTATGTCCACACAAAACTTGGAACCAACCAAGATGCCCTTCAACACATAAGGGTGAATAGTGATGTGCACTTTTTATTGTTTCCTTCCCAAACCCAAGGTCTTCTAGCTCAGCTTCTTGTCTTGCTGCATCAACTTGGACTTCCTGTGTGATATTTCTGCATCTTCCCTTCCCCTTTAGCCTTCCATGTTCTTATCACCTTGCATTAGTGTGTTGCAAATGTGACAATTTATGACCATACTGACACGATTATTAACCAAAGTCCATTGCCTACACTAGAGGGTGCTCTTTGGGTTCCATCATTTCATGGATTTTGACAAACACAATGTGTCAGATATTCTTCATTACAGAATCACACAGAATAGTTTAAAAGTCTTCAAAAGCCTTCAAAAATACACCTGTTCATCTTTCTCTTCCTCTCCTGGAAGGTCCCCAAACCACTGACCCGTCACCATCTCTACCCTTTCCTGGATGTTGTACAGCTGGATTCACTACATTGGATGGCCTTTCCAGATTGGTTTCTTCTATATACAGATGTGTGTTCACACTTAATTTTTTTCCTTTCATATATCATGCTTTTGATGCTATATTTAAAAAGTCACTATCAAATGTGCTTGGCTACCATCATTAACAGTAATGGATCATTTATGGTTTCTCCTTCATCTTCCTGAAATGTTACAGCTTCACACTTTATGTTCAGTATGGCATCTGTGTGAAGTTTGCTTTTGTGAAAGGTATAGGATCCAGACGTTGTTTTGCAAATGGGCATCCAGGTATCTGACACTACTTGTTGATGAGACTCCTTTCTCTGTTTGCTTTGCTTCTTTGCAAGGATCAGCTGCCTGCATCTGTGGGGCTGTTTCTGTGGTCTCTGTTCTCTGTTCTCTGTTCTCTGGCCTGATCTTCCATCTAATCTTTCTCCAGGACCACATAGTTTTGATTGCAGGAGCTTCATAGCAAATCTTGAGTCAAGCAGTGCCAATCCTCCTACATTGTCCTTCCAAACACTGTTTGCTACTTGGAAACTTGTGCCTTTTTCCACATCAACTTCAGGACAAGCTTATTGACATCCACCAAGCACTTCTGGGTAGCTGGATTAAGACTACACCAAATCTATAACCAAATTTGAAAAGATTAACAAGATTGACCTTTTCTGTCTATGAACATGGAATACCCCTCCGTTTATTGTGATCTCCCTGTTTTAATCACCACTTGTGTGTTTGGACATAGGGATCTGGTCTGTATTTTCATTCATACAGACTGCTCCATTGTTGGGAAAGTAGTCTGTTTCAAAGAAATATTGGAAGTTACAGAGCTTTTAAAACATTTCATGTGCTCCATTTGGCAGCACATATACTAAAATTGGAATTATACGGAGAAGATTAGCATGGCCCCTGAGCAAGGATGACACTCAAATTTGTGAAGCGTTCCATATTTTTAAGTTAAATTATCATTATTTTCAGAGGATCTCAGAAAATGGAAAAACATCCCTTGCTCATGGATAGGAAGAATAAATATTGTGAAAATGGCCATTCTCCAAAAACTGTTATACAGATTCAATGAAATCCCAATAAAAATACCATCAACATACCTCATAGATCTTGAGAAATCACTCCTAAAATTCATCTGGAGTGAGAAGAGACCTAGAATAGCAAAGACAGTTCTAAGCAGCAAAGGCAAGGCAGGAGGCATCACAATCCCTGACTTGAAGTTATACTACCAAGCAACTGTAGTAAGATCAACATGGTACTGGAATAAAAACAGAGCTGAAGATCAATGGAATAGATCAGAAGATAACACAACTACAAACACACTCAACCATCTTTTTTCTTTGAAAAAGGGGACATACAGGTTCACTGAAAGAACGACAGTCTCTTTAATAAATGGTGTTGGAAAAACTGGCTCTCCAGATGCCAAAAACTAAAACTAGACCCATGCCTATCACCATGTACTAAATTAAAATCTAAATGGATCAAAGATCTGAATATTAAAACAGAAACACTAAATCTATTGGAAGACAAATTGGGTAAAAACCTTGAAGACATAGGAGTAGGTAGAGAATTCATGAAAAGGAATCAAACTGTATGGGAAATACTTTCCAGAATCAACAATTGGGATCATGTCTTAATAAAGTTTGCACGTCAAAAGAAGTCTCTAGCAAAGTGAAAAGAAAACCTAGAAACTGGGAAACAATCTTAGTGAACTGTCCCTCAGACAAAGGACTTCTATCTAAAACATATAAAGAATTAAAAAAATTCAGACCCCCAAAATTCAAGGATCCAATCCAAAAATGGGCTTCTGAGATGAATACGCAATTCTCAGAGGAAGAAATACAAACGGCAAATAAATACATGAAAAAATGTTCATCATCATTAATCATTAAAGAAATGCAAATTAAAACCACACTGAGATTCCATCTCACTTCTGAAAGAATAGCCAGGATCAAGAAAACCACCAACAACATATACAACAACATAAGGGGAGAGGCTGTGGGGAAAAAGGAACTCTCCTGCACTGTTGGTGGGAGTGTAGACTGGTGCAACCATTGTGAAGGTCAGTCTGGAGATTTCTCAAAAAGTTAGGATTGGAAGTACCATTTGTTCCAGCTATTCCACTTCTAGGCATATTCCCAGCAGAACTGAAAGCATCATACCACAGTGATATATGTGCACCCATGTTTATAGCAGCACAATTTGTAATAGCCAGATCTTGGAAACAACCCAAGTGTCCATCAACTGAGGAATGGATAAAAAAGTTGTGGTATTTTTACACAATGGAGTACTACTCAGCTATAAAGAATGATCACATTGAGATATTTATAAATAAGTAGGCGCAGCTTGAGACCATACACATAAGTGAAATAAATCAAACTCACATATATAAATATCTAGTAGTTTCCCTGGTGTAACAAATGGTAAGAATACATAAAAGTATGTGGTAATCATGATTCCCTATTATATTGTTTTGAAGCCTTATAATGTTTTCATTCATTAATTGGAATGGTTTTATTCTGGGGTGTTTGATTTTATTGTCTGTGATGGTATGAACAGCTATTTTGAAGAAAACAAGACATTATAATAGCTAGTGATGACTTAATATCATCTTGTTTTGAAGTCCCACCAAGCTTTTGTTCTTTTGTTTCCATCAGTTTTATCATGTTGTATCTTATTGGATTTTGTTTTATGTGATAGTATAAACAAAATTTTTTATGGACAAGGAGATAATATAGTAACCTTTGTTCGTTTTCTGTTAGTTGATTCTGAATACCCTGTAATACTTTCAATCTCTTGAATGGTTTTACACTGTCTTGTTATGTTTGATACTATAGTCTATGAAGGTATATTCAAACATTTCAAGGAAAGAGACACTACGGTAATTACTGTTCTGTCAGGTTGTCTTGTGGTGAAACACTATGTTGCTTAAATTGTTCTGTTCTGAACCGTTTTGTTATGTGCTCTTTTATCTTAATCTTTTTTAAAATAAAAAAATTCATAAACATTTATCTTTAATAAAAGTGAATTTTCTACAACGTTGGTCTGGCCAGAGTCTGGAGAGAGGGAGTTGGAGAGGGGAAAAATGTAGCACAGGAAATTTTAAAGCAGTGAGTGACGTACATGGTGAACGCATGACGCATTTTCCAAATCCCACAGAATGCAACACAGAGGGAGGACTGCAACGCAAACCCCTAGTATCTGTTAATAGTGACACCTCAGCACCCACCAGCTGTCACACATCTGCACCACATTAACACGAAATCCATAGTCACAGAAATGGTGAGGCAGACAGAGGGTAAGTGGGAGAGGTCTGGACTTACAGTGCAGCGTGCTTGTGAACCTAAATTTTAAAAAATAGTATTGAAATTTAAAATTACCTGATCTCTTCTAATAGCTCCATTTCAGAAATATGTTTTAGTCTAAAATTATTATTTTTTATTGGTATATTTGCATACTGTTTACAAGGCTCGCATGGAGTTGGCATGTACACTGCACATCTTAATCCCGACCTCTCCCTCCCTCTGCCTTTATCCCCTCAATCCCCTTCCTATTTGTGAAAGGCCTCTCTCCCTTTCCCCATCCTCTGTTTATTACTTTACTCTTTGCTTATACTTTGGATTTCTCATATAAGAGAAACCATATGATACGTAAGCTTGTGCACCTGGTTTGTTTCACTTATTTTAAATTTTGGAAACAGAACTCACAACACAATCCTGCAGCAGGAAATTAGAGCATAGCCAAACACTGGGCAGTTGGGAGTGACCTTTCAACTGTGGGGACCTGTGGATCATAGAGATTTGAGACAGGTGCACAGGAAGCTTCCCGGTGCTGCATCTGGTCTCAATCAGAAACTCTGTCTTCATTTCTTCTGGCACAAGTTCAAGCCGAGCCCTGTGCCGGATACCAATTTTCTGGCAAGCAGTCAAGCAAGTTATTGACATGATGACCTAAGTCTGACAGCAGAACGGGGTGAAAAGATGGCAGTGTTAAGCTTGGAGTCTTTCCACCAACCCACCCTGCACTCCGCTTCCTTTCCTAGTTTAACTGCTCGCTCTGCAGTACATTCTTCTTTTTCCTTCGTCACCTACTTTTAAGCCTAACTTCAATACCTGTAATAATTGCCAAGCTTTTTGCTTTTTTCATTTGTCCCATGCAGTTCTTTGAACAGGACAGGAAGAACCTGAAAAGGACCCCTGGCCACCACAGCCCTGTATTTCTTAAGATCACTTCTTGTTTCCTAAAGTGGAACAACAAAGCAACTCGAAACACAAAAGTCAAATTAAGCTAGAATAAAAAAAAATAGAGGCAAACTCTTACTTTTTAGGTCAGTTCCCAAGTGACAAATGTAGCAGGAAATAATCAGCATCATTTACGAAGGTGTGCGTACTTTGCAACTCTGGGCTGGAAAGCACAGCTTTCTCTGGCTGTGGGTCTGTGTACCTGGGCCTGAGGGCTCAGCTACTGCCAGATCTGCTCTCACTCTCTGCACCCAGGCAGCTGCTCAGGGGGCATCTTTTTGACAACTGCAGTCTTCTCCACCCACTGCCTGCACCCAGAAACAGATGGGAAGAGGGAACATCTGAGTCTTCACGGAGCATAGATACGGCCCACTCTGCACAGTGGCTCTGGTAACAGGAGAACTCAGCACTAACAGCAATGTTCCCGGCCTCTCTCTAAGTTTAAGACAGTGGAAGGAGAAGCACCATTACTGAAGGAGGAGGGGATCATAGAATCTCTCAGCTCCACCCACCCCCTCTCCCCCAGCTGAAGATCACTCCCAGCACAGGCCAGAGTACTCAGGTTTGTTGCAGGTCATCCTAGTCCCTGCAATGTGCCTCTCCTCTCCCTCGACTGACTGCCTGACCATTCCACTCATTGCCTTGATCTCATCTCTATAGTCGCTAACACCAATTTTCCCAGGAGGCATTGCTGCCAGTTTGCTGAGCACAGTCCTTGAGCATGCACCTATCTTAAGCACATGTGGCTGTCTCCCTTTTTATTTCAGAATAGCTCTAGGCTTACAGCAAATTTCTAAGGCGAGTATAGAGTTCCCATCCACTCTTACACTGTTTTCTTTTTTATTAATACTTAACTTTCAAATGCATGGGGCAGGTCAGTCATCCCACCAGGCAGAGCAGCTGCCCACCATGACCAGGATCGGACATAGTGGGAAACATCACGGAGATCAAAGTAAAACTCAGAGTGTGCCGCACACCTGCCTTTCCAGCACTCTGGGACACCAAGGCAGGAAGACTGAAGCCCAGCCTGGGCCACTTAGCAAGAGCTTCTCTCAAACTTTTAAAAAAGATTGGGGTTATAGCTCAGCATGAAGTCCCTGGCTGGTTTTACATCCCTATACTGGAAAAAAAAATTGAGTCATGTTTCGTTTGGAGCTGAAAGAAATTTTATATGAAGCCATCCCATCTCTGACACTGAAACGAGACCCTGAAACAAAGCAGGAAGGGAATGTTATCTTCAAATATCCCCTTCTTGTGTCCTCTATCCCCGCTCCCTGAACAAGGAATGGCATTGGCCCAGGAGAGAGGAGCCTGCTTGGAATGGGTCATGACCTTCGGGAAAGGTGCAGCTCAGAGAGATAGGACCATCTTCCCAGAGACTGCACCCAGCCTAGGATGGACACTTGGGGTACAGTGAGGGAGGGACATGAGTGAGGACTGAGTGTGAGGTTGAGGGAGCAGAAAGCATGATCAGTTCAGGGACCTGGGTGTCGGGGTCGCTCCCGGCCGGCAGGAAAGACACACGACAAAGTCTGGCGGTGTGCAACCTTGCCTTTATTTATCTCCGCGTGGGCCCCTCGAGGCCTCCACTCTGCCACCAGCCCTTTCTCGCCAGTGGACTTTCTCTATCTCTCTCTGTGCTTCCTCTCGTGGCGGGAGAGGCATTCACTTTTATAGGGTAACAGTGGCCAATCAGTTCAAAGCGCGCGATGCGGGCTGATTGGCTAACATCAGTTGTTGCTAGGCAGACTATCTTACAGAGCGGGTTGTTTAAGTCGCCAGCGCAATCAGGGGGCAGGAAGCAGGCGCCAACTTGACTCACTCGATGGGAGGGGCAATCTAGCTCAGGCTCCGCTCCCACCCACAGGCCCTACGTCCGCCAAGTAAGGCGACCGGTGTCGGCCGCGGCTCCCAACACCTGGGTGTCCGTGTTTTTCAGGAATGAAGGCACTCAAATGAGGCGGAAGATGTACTCAGATGGAACAGTGCAGAAGAAGGGAGGAGGAGGCTGCCCTTCCCCAGAGATACCTGTGGCAGCTCACTGTCCACAGCAAGCACTTGCAGAAACACCCTGGGGGAGGTGTTGCTAAGTGCCACTGTGGCCCCGTCCACGAGGAGATGGCCACTTGAGACCCATGATGGGCGAAGGTTGGTTCGTGCGTGTCAGCTGGACCTCAGGTACTTCCGAGTTGTCCCAAGGGCAGGCAGCTTTAAGTAAACTTGGAATAGTTCCTCAGCTAGGAGGACAGAATCTCAAATTGCTTTCATTTCCCTGTCAGGTTTTGTCAATTTACAAAGACTCCTTGAAGTACAGGAAAAGGTTAATGAGGATGTCATATCAAGCAGCTTCTATGTGTTTGATTGGGATCATTACTCTCAGCAGGACCAGACTAGACACAAGATCCTTCAGTCATCTGGTCCCCCAAGGAAAGTAGTTTAAAATTGTCCTCGGTTCTGTGTCATTCTGCTGAACCCCTGTGGGTACAGTGGACCCACAGTTCCCAGCATGCAGAGATAGTGACCCTAAACTATGTCCACCTTCAGCAATGGCCTCAGAGTCATTCCAGGGAATCTGTAGGATCCCAGATTGCTAACTTCACAACATCACAGAGCAGGGTTGTCACTGGAGTTTGGCCCCCTCCACAGAGAGAGAAAGACCACAAGGAAAGCAATGTTCATTCTCACCGTTGGCCTTGACCACCAATGATAAAGTGGCTCACAGGGAGGGTTGATACAATAGGATATGACCCCTTGTGATATGGCCCAGCACAGTATGAGATGGAATGGTACAGTATGATGTGATACCGTATGGCATGATATGAAATGGTATGGGATGATATGCTAGGACATGATATGGTGTGATACGGTTTGATTTATTTACAGAGGAATAATTCCAGGTACAAAAACCACACAATTATTCAAAGTAGCTTTCAGAGGAAAGCTCTCAGCAAGGTGTCATGGGAAAGCCCACAGATCACCACCTCCTGGCACCCAGGGAGCTGGGAACAGGCCTCAGAGTAGGTGCTCAGGTCTGGTGGGCAGTTCAGACCTGGCTTGGCCCTTGGCAGTCTTCACCATCAGCATAGAATCATGGGTGCAGAGAGGCGATGATGACCAAAGCAGGGTCAGCCAGGGCTGACCAAGCACGAGTTGCACGTCATCCATGATGGACATTGCTGACCAGGGCCGAGGGCAGGTGTCAGGGACCCTCTTGGGTTATGGGGTGCCCTGAGTACACATGCTGCCGCTGCTCTCACTAGTTATGTACTTGGTAGTCTTTCGGGGACCAGGTCTCCATACCACACCCCATGTCTAGATAGAGCTGTCTCGCGGCTAAGCTTCTTGGAAACTATGGTTCCTTTCATGGAGCTGAAAGAGTTTATAGGAGCAGGGGGAGGTGAGGGGGTGACAGCTGTGCCAAATCTACTCCATGTCTGTCCCATTCCCTGCCCCCAGCACACACACACATACATGAACACACATGCACAGATAGGCACACGTGTGAACATAATCACATGGGCTGCAGAGCTGGCATGAACCTGTCTCCCCAATCAGAGAACGCAGAGGATCCCTGGCTCTGGTGCAAGGAGGGGACCCAGCCAACTCTAGGAACTGAGCCATGAGATCACCCTGTTGCCTTCTGTCCCCACTTTGCAAGCCCCACACCTGTCTACTGGATTTCTTCTGTCTCACACAGACCCTTGTCCTCCCCTCATGCTCCTTGTCTATCTTTCCCCACAAGCCACCCTATCCTCACAGCCCCACTGCAGGGCCCCTGTGTCCCTCTAACCTCTGCCCTGCCTTAGTCATCTCCTGGCACATCACCCCAGGTACCCACCGGACCTGACCGCATCGTCTCCCTGGACATGGGCGGCTGAACACACCACGTCCTCCAGGCTCTGTGGTCATTGCAGAACCTCCCATGTCCCCCACAGCTGCCATGTGTGATGGGCAAGTTATCTCCCATCTATGCCTTTGCTAGACAAGAAGCTAAGACCTCACTTCTCAGTCATCCTCCATCCACCCAATGGCATTCCTGGAGCTCGTTCCAGGACAGTGGAGACAGGCTGTCCCACACAGGTGGCATCCACAGAGCCAATCCACAAGCAGCCTGCTGGTACCAAACACAGCACCAAGCCACTCCCAGCAGGGATGCCAGCTGGCAGCAGCGGGACATTCTCCCAACTCGAGCTTTGGTGAGGAACATGTGGGGAATGAGTCTTCCAGCCTGTCCCTGGGAGAATGGGATTTGATGTGGACTTGGGGGTGGCGCTTCCCAAGCCCCCAGTGTAAACTGTCTGCCAGCAGAACAGGCCAGGAGCTGTGGGTCAGGGGCCCCTCACGCTAAGCCCACTGATGACACTGCCTATTTGTCCCTGGGTGGCCTCTGAGGCTGTCCTTGGCCACCCTTGCTCCATCACAGCTCTTCCATAGCTGAATTTTTATAATTCCCATGTGGACTATCTTTCCCAAGCAAGAGATCTTTGTTTCTTTGGTTTCTGAGAACTTCTTCTAAGATGGCCCTGGCTCATTTGGTCTGCTGAACTCCGGAAATTGCTTTCTGCAGCCTCAACCTTCCTTACATGAGCAAGACATGCGCAGGGGAAGGGCACACATCCAGGGGACAGAGACTCCCTGGGGACGGCTGCATCCCCACTTGGGCCCAGCTCCCCTCTGAGGGCGCAGCCATCTGGGCAGCAGCTGCCCTGCTCTGGGCACAGGGTGCTGACCCCCCAAAGCCTGCTTGCCTTGCCTGGTGTCCAGACTTTGAAAGCACAAGTGGGCGCCGCCCTTCTGAGGCCCACATTGGCTTGGGTGTGTTTTTCTGGCACAGGGAAGTCATTAGGAGCTTGGAATCTGTCTTTGATTATAGCTCCTGATTTTCCCACCACAGAGGAAGCTTTGGAAGGCAAGCGCTTCCAAAACGCTAATGCCTTCATGCAGCTCAAACCCCTGAGGCTGGGGCCCCTGCACCGTTCAGCCATGGGATGAGAGGCAGAGCCACAGAGGAGGTCACCGCTGTCCTCCCTTCCTCCACCCCTCAGACAGCATGTCTTGGAGTGCGATGCAGAAGATTCTCTGAGCATCCAAGTAGATGGCAAAGACGTGGTCAGGGGGTGAGGGCGCTCACGGGTTTGAGGGCAGCTGCCTGGAATCACCAATTCCTCAGCACACCGTGCCCACCTGGCTTGGGCCTGGAGGCCCCAGTGGTCAGAGGAAATCAGAAGGGACACCACAGAATCAGTGGCACCAAAGTGGGCACTCAGACCCACATCCAGGACCCAGTTTTCTTGCTATGGAAGGGCAGATACTGAGAAAGAGACAGGATGCCAGTGGGACAAGCCTCTGCTCTGCCTAACAAGCAGTCCAGTATCCAGCAGGTCACCTGCCAGCCTGCTGGGCCACCAGAGGCAGAGGTTGTGCGGCTTCCAAATAGAAGTGGTCATATTTCCCTAGTTCTTCTCTGCACAGCTTCGCTGAGGTTGCTGTTGGGCAAAAGCCTGCAGTGATTTGAGCCACACAGCTCATGAGTCCCAGCCCCTAAAGGAACCCAGCCACACCGTCCAGGAGTTCTAACTCTTGGTCCACTTTGCCTTCCTCTTCATTGTTTAAAGAATTCTCACTTTTAAAATAATGAACAGCATGCCAGCCCATGTGCAGCTCTCCAAGGGATGGATAGTCCTTTGGCATGTGGTCAGGCTCTAATAAGTAAAATAGCTCTTAGAATGTCAACTCTGATGCTGCTTCTCCTGATATTTAATAAGATTTTCCGTCAATCCCTATGGGAAAGAAAGGAAGGTAGGTCACCTTTTACAAATTAAGGAAAATAAAGCAAGCACAATGGTGCACATCTGTAATCTCAGCACTCTGGGAGACTAAGGCAGGAAGATCATGAGTTCAAACCATCCTGGTCAATTGAGTGATTTTGCAAGATTCTGTCTCAAAACATGAAATTAAAAGCAAAAGTCCTGAGTATGTAACTCAGTGCCTCAGTGGGAGGGCCATGAATTCAATTCCCAGTATCACAAAAGAAGGAAGAGGAAGACAAAGCAAGGGGCGGGGGGAGAGTGAAGAGGAGGAAAAAAGAAAAAAATGAGAGGTAAAGCAAGCATAAATGGCAAATTGAATTTTTTCCCTCTACAGTGAAATTCCCAAGTCTAGAAATGCACGGCTGTGTAAGTGCCCGGATCCTGATGTGAGCGGGGCACCTGAAATGACCTCAAGTCAAACCACCCAAGACCCTGGCTATCTCTTTCTTTGCTGGATGGATTTTGTCCTTTTGTCATCTTCTCAGCCAGCCTGCAGGGTACCAAGCTCTCCTTCTCTGCCCTCTGAAGGACTCTGCTGTACCCTGAGATCACCATCAATTTCTCCACCACTATGAGCGCTGCAGACTACCTCCTGCTTGAGATCTCCTAGCATGGTAGGACTTCCTGAGCACAGAGTGTGGTGGCCGCACAGCTCTGTCCTGGATGTCCTGTCTGTAGCTCCTTCCGGTCAGCTGGTTTCCTTCATCATTTACTCTCAGCAAAGGGAGCCCCATGAAGCAGCCACTGAAGACAAATTAGTTTGTCCTTGATGATTGTTGTGGTTGATACATTGTGTAAACTTGAGCAGCTGACAAGTTTAACTAAGAAATTCAGCAGGGAGCCAGGGTCCTTACTTTGTAAATATCCTCATCCTGTGCAAGAGGAGGGCAGAGGGATTTTGTGAGCTCTACATCTGCCCTGGGGGGAGGGTGTGCCTACACTATAAGACAAGAAAAGAAGCTTGCTCTTCCCTCTTGTTCTAGCTGCTTTTTCTGGCTGCTGCTTAGAAGTGTTGCCCCAGTACTGGTATGGGCAGAAAAATGACAGACTCCAAAAATTAAAAAAGAAGCACTTTATTAGCTGAGCTCAGCAGTGACACTGTCCCAGAAGTCAGTCAGGGAAGTGTGTGTTGAGCCAGGGGCTGCAGGAATTTATAAAGTAGCAAGTCACAAGGGGAAGGGTCAGGGTCCTAGAATCAGTTTGTCTCCATAAAAGGTAACTTGGTTTAGTTTTACAGGAACCAGGGAAGCGGAACAAGCAGGTATAGGAACCAGGGAGGTAGAGAGGGGGTTACATGGTGAGTATGGTACCAGGTTGCAACTTAACTGGCTGTTACACAAGTTTTACAGGAAGAGAACAAGTTATAATAAGTACATCACATTTTGGGTTTTTGAGCTTATAACAAGTACCGTGCTACCCTGCCTTGGAGTCAACTGATCATAGACTGAAACCTCCACAAACAGTGAACTAAATAAACGTTTCTTTCCTTCATTTTGAGTGTCAAGTATTTTGTCCCATCAATGAAAGAAAAATAACCAAGACAGAATTTGATACCAGAAGAATGGGGTTGTTGCTATGACTGTATCTGGCCACATGGTTCAAGAGCCTTTGGGAGGAATTTGGAATTCAGAGATGTCACCTCAAAGAGTAGTCCTGAAACAGCTTAGGCTGTCCTGCATGAGAGATTCTAGTAAGAGCTCAGAAGACCAAAAAACCAGGCTGGGAAGGACTACATTGCTTGTTGGACTCCAGATGATGTGTGTTATGGCTTGGAAGAAAGCTTGCCTGCATTTTGTTCCACTTCAGAGACTTTGCCTGAGACTGAGATTAAGGTGGTGGACCAATTAACCTGGCAGAAGAAATTTCAAGGCAGTCTACAGTCTAATTTGAGGCATGGCCACTGTCAGGAGCTCTTAGCCAGATCTATGTTGAGAATCAAGAGCAAAGAGCCCAGTAGGATGATTTAAAACGTTGTGAGTTTACCCAGAAAGGAAGCGCCAGTAAAACTGTGAACTTCAGAGAGAGCTGAGATTTCTATTGCTGAGAAGTAAAAGGAGAATAGAAAAGATAGCCTGAAGGCATTACAAGAAAGAGCAAGTCTACATGCTTTTCAGGCTCAAAACTGCAAAAGTGAAAGACTGCTTTGAGGAGAAAGCAGCAGAGCACCAGGCTCCAGAATGGTGGTGGCATAAAAAATTTGTTCTCAAAATTGGATTTAAAGTGTCCACTGATCCAAGCACTTGATCCCCTACAGCTAAGAGAGAGGGAAGCCTGGCTACTGCTCCAGCTGGCAGCAAACCTTGGCATCATCCACGTGGTGCTGGTTTTAGGTGCATGAAGAATCTAAGAGTTACGGTATTTCAGAAAAACCAATATGAACCTAAATGGAAGACTCCTTGCACTGAGGAGTTAAAAGCAACTGTTTGTTACACTAGTGGGCTATTGGGAATCAGCCACCAGCCACAAGTCAGCTTAGAGTTCAGTTTAAATACATTTTGCAAGCAGGAAGTACAAGGCTGATGGCAGGGGATTACATGATTAGTTACATGGATTAAGTTGTATGTTGTCAAGCAAGCTAGCTTTAAGTAGATTTACTTAAAAGGAATTATTTATACTAAGGTAGGAACATTCTGAGAGAAGGAGAGGAGGTTTGAGCAGAGCAAGTAGAGTTTAATGGGTCCTTGTCTGGGCCAGTCTGTCCCAGACATAAAGTCCTTGAAGCAAGTTGGAAAAACTACATATATTTTTTCTAAGTGGGAAAAACACAACCATTATAGCTGGACACAGTTAGGTAAACCTAGCACATTGTGTAGGAGAAGCAGCGGGATACACAGTCGCGGCTAACTGTGCTTAGCAGGCAGCCTTCTACTTTCTGCTTGCAAGATGTATTTAAACAGAACTCTAAGCTGGCTTGTGGCTGATGATTTGGAATTATTCCCAACAGCCCCTAATGGAATAAACTATGTGACAGGCAGCATGAGCACAGTTATAGGCCACTAATTGATTTTTAACTTTTGCTATAAACTTTCTATATGTTTGTATTGTACACTTTTGCCCTTATAAGAGGTTAACAGAAAGCAGAGCAACAATGCCAAAGAGCTGTCACAAAATCACCACCTCTGAACTCCTACATTCCAGGGCCACTAGAAAGTGAAATGGGACATTGAATAGAAGCTGGCAAGCAGCACACAACGGTCACATCGTGACTCAGGTGGCTGCCGAGCGACTGAGGGTGGGTGGAGAATGCAGTGTGGGTTTGCTGGACAAAGGGGGTTCATACGCTGGGGTGGAGTGATGGCAGAAGATCTCACTAGGTACCGGGAAGGCACCTAGGTATTTGTGGGATTTTCTGCTTGTCTGCTGACTAGCTGACTGTGGGTGACAGCAGTGTCCAGGTCAGCGTCTTACACTGAATAAATGTGCCCTGTGTCAGTGAGAATATCACATGGCCTAATGCGTTACACTGAAACAAAGCCTAACTCTGGGAGCCCACACTGCATCCATCATTAGCACACTTTTTATTTTGGATAATTTTACATTTGCAGAAAACTACAAAAGTAGTGCGTGGGTTTCTGGCCTACCCTCACTGGCTTCTCCCTCTAGTAACAGTGGGCTTCTATAAACCAAATTCCACACTTTATTTGAGCTCCAGCAGATTTCCCACAGGAGTTCTCCTCCTCCAGGAACTCATTTAGTCTTCAACTTCTCAGCCTTTCCTTGTTTGTCTCAAATGACCTTAAATAGCCTTTTAGAAGAGGGAAGGGGGTGCTCTGAAGGGGGTGCCCTGGCTAAGGCCAGGGACAGGGGATCCAGGTCCATTATTTCATACTCAGCATTCATAGTGAGCTTTCTGCCCTGCCCCTCACTAACCGAGCACTGTCTCCCCTGCCATTTCTCAGTCTAGGAGGGCTCCCCACTCCATACTGAGCCCTGTGCTGCAGCACATAGGCCTGTTGAAATATGGGCTCCACCTCAACTTGGGGCTTGCAGTGCCAGGGCTCATAGGGGTTAGGGAGAACTTGGTATAGGTGTGGTTCCTTCCTGCCTACACCAATGGGGGCCATGTGACAGTGCACATTGGCATATGCGGCTTTGCGAAAGGAACAGACTCTGTCCAGGGACCCTGCTGTCTGAGGCAGCAAGAAGCCCCACCTACCCTGTTTCCACATCCAGGACCAGGAGCTGGATGGACCTGGATGCTCTGGAAGTCCTCAGTCTCAGGCGTATCATCACAGCACACAGATGGTGCCTTCAGGTCCTTCTCACTTACACAAGTTCCGCAGCTCATGCTCTGTGCTTCAGAAAGCAGTCCGTGTTCCCAGGTCACTTCTCATGCTGGGATAAGTGACACATTTGCCATTCAGAATTCTTCAACAGTGCAGAATGAAGAATTTCCCTGTCTTCTCCTCACACTGAGTTGTTTAATCGTTCATTTATATCACAAGCTTGAGTCTACCTATCTAACTGGGTGATAACCCAACACTACATCACTTAATCAAACATCTGATCAGAGTATGGATGAGGGCTGCTTCTCAGGTTCTTGGTGTTGGAAATGGGTATGTCTTAAGGATGGCCCAGTCAGGCAGAGCAGGAAAGGACAATCCCAGCTGCATGGGAGCCATGTGGAGTGGCCATGGAGCTTGCCAGTTTGCTTTTGAGACTCTGGATTTCATTGTTAATGCTGACTTTTTGTAAAAGGCACATAATACACAACTGTGTCTGGTTCCGCATTCAGTGATTGTGATTTACAGAAAGTAGGTGCCTCCATTCAGGACTGATGATTTTCTGGGTCCAAAATCTAGTTGGGGACAGACTGCAGGAGCACAGAGGTGGGGCATCCTTTGTCCAGTGTCTGAGTAAGCGCCCCTCATGGGCTGCATGACACACGCCAAGCACACCCCAGGATGCCTGATTCTGCTCATTTTTGACTCTTCTGTGTGCACTTGTTCACTTTTCTTCCACAGATCCATCTGCGTCCACAGCCCACGCTCCCCTAGGCTGACGTGTATGTGCACCTGCATGTGAGAGCACGTGTATGCATGCATGTGTATGTGTGAGTGCATGGATGTGCATGGATGTGCATGGATGTGGCTGTTCCCCAGAGTCCCTGCACTCACCACGTGCCTTTCCTGTAGCCCCTTCCCTGTGCTATCTGCTCAGCCCCTGCCAGGAACCTAAGTGATTTTCCATATTGGTCCCTGCACTTTCTCCCAACTTCTGTAGCAGTAAAACCTGCTGGCTCTGCTCTTCTTCACGTTTTGTGAGTACACTTTAATCATGCAGCATAACTGGTCTGTTGTGACATTTTCACTATGCATGTGACACACTTTGATCCTGTCTACTCCTGTTACTGTCCACTCCCACCTCCTCCCCACCCGATTCTTCTCCTGCTACATTGCAGTCATCTTGTTTTGGTTGGTTCGATTATAGATTTCACACAGGAGACAAAAACACGAGATACTTTGCTTTCTGAGCCTGGCTTCACTTCTCTTTTTGAACCTGGCTTCATCTCACCTCTGCATCCCACAGCCTCAGGGAAATCCCTCTCAGCCTTTGGTTATAACAAGAAAGTCTGAGTTTTTCCACCTTCCCCACTCACAGGCTCACTGCACAGACGTCCACCCAGGTCCCAGATGACTGAGCCCCCTCTCTTTTATACACAGTGCTCCTGGACACTAACTCCATTGCCCTAAAATGTCCTCTGCCTCCTTCCTGTGGAGGCCACACATCTTCTCTTTTTCTGCTTCATATTAATTTAAATTCCTTCCTACCACACTGTGGTAATCATCTACCCGTCTGTATCTCTAAGCCTCTTCCTCCTTTTCTGGATTCTGGGCTCTTCCTCCTTTTCAGAAAACCCACTGATCCTCTGAGACCTCAGTGCTCGAAGAGTGTTCTGCCAACCAAAGCCATTTGGGAGCATCAGAGACATGGAACCCTGAACTCTGCCATGGCCAGGGATCTGCATTCAGTGCTTCACTGCACCCCCAGGGGCTGACATGCCTCTTAGGGACTGAGGAGTATCTCATGAAGACACAGTGGCCACCAGTTTCCCTAGGAGTCTCCTGGGATTCCCTCCATCCCATTATCAGGGGTCCATCTCTCTTCCCTGTTTCAGTCAATGTTGGGTTCCTGCGAGATCTCAGGGAAGGCATGTATTATGTTCAGCTCTTTATCCTTACAGCTACCATAGGTCTTCTACTGCCACTCCCTAAACCAGTACCACATGCCTGTGTGCCCACAGTCACAGTCCAGGGTGACCAAGAAATCTGTCTTAGTCACTTTCTCCCTTCTGGGGTCACAATACTCAATACCCACAACAGAAAAAGAGGTTTACTTTGGCTTAAGGTTTCAGTGAGTTCATTCCATGGTCTGTTGGTGCCAAGGCAGAAAGAGCACTGTTTCTGGAGTGCTCTTTCTGAAGGAGGAAAGCTGCTCACGTCATGATGGCCAGGCAGCAGAGAGAAAAGGGAAATATGGGGACTGGGATTCATCCTTCCTGTGGGAGACTCCAGTGATTCCCCTTGAATGCAAAACAATTACTTTGATTATTTGGGGACTTATTTCCTTATACTGATATGTAGAGTTGGCTATGGTATTTCCTTCTCTCTTCAATTGTCTATAAACATTACAAATAAAGCTAGCCAAGGTACTGGTATGTAATTTCTAAAGCCCACAGTCTCCTGTTTCCTTACATAGTGTTCTCCATAAAGGACCTGAGCACAGTGGGAAGTCAGAGCCAATAGCTCTGGGAATGTCAACTGGGTATGAGCCTCAAGGTAAAGAGGTTATGACTCCCAGGGCACAAAAGTTATCAGAAGCCAAAGCAACAGCCTCCTAAAATAATTCAGTTGCTACCTTAACTGGATTATGTAAATGGATCCTTCTGCATATCTTTATCTTTGCATTTTGCAGAGATGCTTTTCTCCCCACATGGCCAGTCAGCTCAAGTTACATAATTTCCACCATCCTCACTGTCACTCACTCCTGAGCCACACCCGCTTCTTCGTAAGATAATAAATGCTGAGAGAGGCCTTTGTCCGCACATCCTCATGGGGATTGGATTTAGGACCCCCTGGCTGCCCTTCATTTAGAATATGTCTTGGTGTCTTTATTCTCACCATGGGTTGCATTGGAGGTGATAGGTTGGAATTAATTTGCTGGGATTCCAATAATGTCTCAAAGAGATTACAAATAAAACTTTTTGGATTGTGAGGAAAATCACAAAAGGATACAGCAAAAGGATTACAATACTTGGGTGACTGTACACAATATTTGGGATTACAATACTTCCAGGGCAGGCCCCCCGTGACCACCTCTTCTGAATAGATCCCACTTTTGACCAGCATGCTCAGCTCTGAATTCTGGTAGATGAATGTACTGAAAAGTGCAACAAACACTGGAGACCAGGGACATTTGAGACCCAAGTCATCACAATGCTAGTGATGGGTGGATGACATGGCCCTATGGGGACACACAGTGTTCATCAAAGAGAAAGAGAGATCGTTGAGTGTGGTCCTCACAAGAATCTGAATGTGGCCAGCACCTGGGGACATTGTCAAGTGTTCGCTGACTCTACATGTGTCCCAGCGCCCCACATGTGTCTCTGCATGCTCAGGACCATAGGTCACAGATGTCACTACTGATCAGAGATGACGTAGGTGTGTTTAGGAGCATTGGATGGCAGCAGAGAAGCCCACCCTGGGCAGAGGGCCCAGAGCCACAGCCACACGCCCTTGTGACTTCTCAGCCTCAACTAAAGCTTCCACAGTTAGGAATTAGCATGCTTGCTGGTAGTCCACCTGACCCACGGCTGGCGCCAGCACCTGATCTCCTCCTCAGGGCATGTGAGTGCGAGTGTGCCTGTCAGAGGACATGGACACAGTCATAGGTATCCAGAGGGGAGCTGCACTCTGGAGCAGCGGAGACAGAAATGAAAGCAATACAGCATCATGCTGGAGGACAATCTGCCCTCCTCAAAGACTGGGAATGGATGAATCCTCTCATGTCTTCTCCTCCCCCATGGATCCCAGCTGCTGGCTCCGGATGTGGGCAGAGGATGATCCCCTGACTGGGAATCAGGAACCCCTCCTGCATTCATCAGGACCCATCTCAGGGTTCTCTCCCAGGAGGGTCATTTATGCCCAGTTTACTGCAGAGACCAAGCCTCAGAGAAGGACATGGACTCTGAGGAGCACAGGTGTCAGACAGGAGCTGAGCTCTACCCTCACCAGGAGCAGAAATGCTTGGTCTCCTTTGCAGGAAGTGGCAGCTGGACCTGGGAGCTGGCCCTAGAGGCAGAGGGAGCTTTGCTATTGCTTGGCTCAGTCCTCTGGTGTCCATTTTAGGTAAGGGGCCCTTCCGGTCTCCCAAGGAGAGGCCCATTTTCAGAATGGGAGGGCCAGAAGGAGGAGCAGAGTGAGAAAGGAAGGCAAGGTCCTGGCTCCTTAATAAGAACTCAGAAGAGGAGAGAGTAATGGGGGAAGTGGTGATTTAACTGTGAAATATTAAACTGAATTGAATTTAAACTTTAAGAAAACAGTGTTCTGTGAAGCTGGACAGCCGTGCAAGATGGTATTCATTTCTAGGCCGCATCAAGTCCCATATTTTTTTAATCTCATACCCCCTAACAAATCTCAGAACTATGCTGGCTTTTGTTGGCAAAAGGAGCCAACCTCAACATTTCCAGCTGGCCAGCCAGCTCACTGCACAGACCATGAGTGCAGTTAGCCGGCTGCACCCACCCAAGAGTGACCATGAGTCACTCTTTTCTCTGAGGGCTTAATTAATGTCACCATGAGAGCCTTTAATTTTCTTCCATATTTATTATTGGGAAACAAGTGTTTACTTACTTTGCGTGACAAAGGATAGATTCTGCTCATAAATAAAATTATAAGACTAACAAGCACAATTTCCCTGTCATGTGTGGTCAGTATTCCATCATCCACCTCATGGGGGACGTGGCCCTGTCTTGTGGCCAGCAGGATGGGCAGAGCAGCTCCAGGCAGAGTTTGAGGCTGCAAGTCTGACCACACTGTGGACCAGGAACTCCCTGCAAGCCCCCTTTGTCACTGACGCAGAAAACAAGAGTAGTCTTCCTTGTCCGTGCTAAGCTAAAGGTCGAGGACTATTGTTACAGTAAAAGAGCCACAAAAAGAAATGGAAAAAATACAGTGTGGTGAAATCTGTAAATTATTTGCATTTCTCAAGATAAGACACAGGATGAAGAATGACATCTAGCAGACAAGCTAAAAATATGCTGTAAGTCCTCTAACTTTTCAGAAGGCATCCACACACATACACACAGCACATACTAAAAAAGAAAGGGAAGGGAGGAAGCGAGGGAGGGAGAGGGGAAAAAGTCAGGCAGTCTACATCTAATTGAGGGAAATAAAGAGCATATGGAGAGCAAAAGTCTAAAACCTTAAGCTATTAATATTGTTTTAGTTACTTTTCTCTCATTGCTGGGACAAAATACTCAACACCCAAAATGAAAGAAGGAAATGATTATTTGGCTCACAGTATGTGGAGGTTTCGGTACATAATCAGCTGGCTCCAAGGCAGGGTCGCCTGGCACAGGGGCAACACTTTCAGGGCAGAAGACAGCAAATGCGGCCAGAGCAAAAGAGGGCAGAGCAAGCTGGTTCTCCTCCCTTATATTGTACAAGGCTATGCCCCGCCCCTGGGCCAGTGTAACCCCAGAGAAATCTCCTTGTCCTGCTCTTGCACAGGATGAGAATATTTAGAAAGTAGGGATCCTGGCTCCCTGATGTCTCTCAGTTAAACTTCTAAACTTCTCAAATTGGCATAATGTATCAACCATAATAAACATTAAAAGACAAAATATACTGTTCTCCCAATACACTCAGATAGAATAGCAAGGACCGAGGTAGAGAGAACACCTAGTGGGAAAATCTCCATCAGAGTGAGGCCTGCATGAGAGGGACAAGGACAGAGAGGGAGCATAGAACTGTGCCAGACAAACAACAGAGAGAGATCCCCAGGGCTCCACACAACAGGTGGGGAATGGAAAACTACAGCAGAAAGTGACAACCAAGCCTGTGCAGATGCGAGGGTTCAATGACAAAACATCTGCATCTCACATGGCCGATAAGAGTTAAAAGCTAGAGAGCAGCACCAGCTGCTTCAAGAATAATCAATGAAAGTCTAAGTTGTTCGAGGCGAACAGACCCCAGGGTCCACCCAGCGGATCCAGATTCTCACACTGAGAAGGTGGTAGACCTGCAGGTCAGGCTGCAAATCTTGCACCATCCAGGCCTTCTTCCAGCCCATGGGTACAACTGACAATTAGCATCTGAGCCATCCCAGGGGTGCTGGGATTGAGGTCATCCTAGGAGAATGTGAGGTGGAGGAGAGAAATACAATAATCAGTGAAACTCAACGGATGAACATTGTCAAATGCAAGAGCAACCACTTATCTGGCCATAGAAAACTCCTGAAGAAATTGAAAAAGGCAGAACATGTGAAATCAAGCTCACATTCCAAGTAATAAAGACAAAGTGACAGACCCAGTCTATTGGAAACAGCATCTAAAACAGAGGAGTTTGCCAAACGAGCTTGCAATGCATTTTGAGCCTGAAACCTTTACACTGATAGATGGAATGTAACAATAATCCAACAAAGGAAAGAAAACCCTGAAACAGCATGCAAGTCTGTAATATCTCAGGAAGAAGCCTTGGGGAGAAAAGTTCACCTTTTTGCTCTAGGCTTTTCTATGCGTTCTGAATTCTCTAACTATATGCCTGATTTTTTTTTTTTAAAAGCACATGGATGAGTTCATTTGGCTGGTGAGATGGAGGACTTGCTTTGCCTTTTTTTTCATTGTCTTTCATCAAATATTAAATTCTGAGCTGTGCCGGGAGTGCGGGAAAGGTGGGCGGCTTGGTGTGCAGTGGACCTGGGACGAGGACCTGCGCCGGACTCTGCTCCATACAGAGAACTAGTGGGAGACATCTTGGATTTGGGCAGCTCTGCTGTTCTGGTGCTCCTGTCACAGAGAGGTCTGGAAGACAATAGCTGGGATTTGGGCAGAACCCTGTACCATAGTGACGTTAGTCAGCTGCTTCTGGTACAAAGAGAACTGGCAGGAGCTACTGGGGCTAAACCAAGCCTCTGCTTGGGGCCCAATAAGCAGATACAAAATAGTCACAACTCAGTGACATCCAGAAAGTACAGCCTAATTTACGGATTAACTGGCACAGAGGCTGGAGACTAGCCTGTACCACCCCTGCATCCCAGCCTACCCCAGATAACAGCAAATTGGGGAGGACAGCAAAAACTCAAGTCAGCACGCTTCTGAAAGGCCCTAAGCAATTCGGAGAGGGCCAGAGAACTCCAGGACAGTCTGAAAGAAACAAGAAACATGACAAGAGATAAAAATTAAAAAAAAATCCCCAGCTGCCCAACATGAAAAAATAAGTCCAGGAGAAGTAAACACTGAAGAGAATAAGCACAGTAACCATCCATTGCTCGACACAGCATCAGCCGAAATTAAAAAGTACCTACATGATCTCATAGATGAATTTAAAGCTGTACTCCTGATCCAAGTGAGGCAAGATATAAAGAGATTAATTAAAGAAATGACAAGCCCCGCCCAAGAGAACACAGATGGAAGAACTGAGGAAATCAGAAAAGAAAGAGAAACTTCTGAAGAAGAATTTAAACATAACTTAGAATACATGAAACAGATCCAAAGAGAATACCAGGAAACTAAAAACTCCATTGAACACTGGCAAAATGCCTTGACAGACACTAAAGACAGCCTTCTGAAACTTGAAGAGAGATTTATGGCATATGATCGTGAAAGAAAAAGCCTCTTAAAAATAACAAGGAACCAGAAAGAAGCAATTCAAAAACTGGAAGATGACAAAAAGATACATAACTTAAGAATAAAGAATGTGAGTGAGGAAGCAGGAGCAACCAAAAATGAAATACAAAAAATATTCACAGATATATTAAAGCAACATTTCCCATGTATAGCAAAAAGAAATGAGATCCAGATAAAAGAGGCACACAGAACACCAGCTACCTACAACCAAAACAGACCTACGCCTAGACATATAATAATCAAGATTCCAGAAATCCACCAAAAGAACAGAATATTAAAAGCAGCCAGAGAAAAGATGCAGATTACCTACAACAGGAAAACTATCAAAATAATAGCAGACTTATCAACACAAACTCTTAAGTCAAGAAGGGAGTGGGGAGAAATATTCCAAGTTCTGAAAGAAAAAAATATGCAACAAAGTTCATATACCTGTCAAAACTCTCTCTCAAAATTAATGAAGAAATAAGATATTTTCAAGACAAGGAGGAACTGCGGGAGTTCGTGGCCACCAATCCAACCCTACAGAGAGTGCTGAAGGACATTACAGAGAAAGAGAGGAAGAGATACCAGGATTCCAGCAACAGTGGCAGAGAGGCCTCAGTGAACGGGGCAGACAGTGGAATGAGGGAATAAGGTGGACAAATTATAGCAGAAAAGTGGAGTAGCAGACATGAGGCAGAGACGGTAAGCTATAGTCTTTAGTATAGACAGCTCTGAAACTATATTTAAAAAAAGGCAGAGGTCATTGTTAATGGTGTATAACGATTTAAAAGACACAGTAGTCCTATTGACATATTTAGTTTGAATTTAATTTGTTCTGGTCTGTCCACTCATGTCAGATTTGAGGGCACAGACATCTTGACTCAAAAATAGCAGGTTATACCATGGTAACTATCCTTACTTTCCTATTAACTTAAACTGAAATCCTGTATTACTTACATTGTCTTACTATGACTGATCTTAACTGAATCTGAATCATAAGACTATGGGTTGGCCTTGGCTGATTTTATTTGAAATTGGTATGCTTGTTAGTATCAACCCTAAAAGTAGAGGCAACTACTCTGAGGATGACAAGATGTAAAGGATATCCATACGGGTATTAATTAGTAACAGCTCTCAAATCCTACAATGCTGTCAAAGTTAAGTTTTTATAAAAATAGGTGATACTATGTTTAACTATAATAAGCCAGTGTTGTGGACAAATCTATTGAAAATAACAAGAGAAAACATAGTAGCTACGGAAGATCATTTATATTGTGGTCTTATATGTCTTGTCCATTGCATGTTTTTCTAGGAAATTGTTTTGCTGTCTCGCTATGACTTGGTTTTCCCTATAATACAAAGAGGATAGATATATATATGTAGAAATTCACACATGGGTTTTTTTTTAATTATTTACAGTAACAGATTATATAATGCAAGATGTAAGGAACAGATACTCTGAGGAAGAGATGCTGAGAAACCCGAGGCTTATTTTGTAGCATTATAATATAAATTCTATCAATCTATTGTTCGCTGATTAGAATGACATTGGATTGGTTTCTTGAGTTCTTCAATTGAATTGAAATTCTTCAATTTCAGCATATGTAGAGATGGGGACAGCTATCACAAGGAGAATGAGAGATGCGATGGTAGTTACTATTGTCTTCCCTAATTGGAACTTGAGGACCTAAAAAGCCTTCATCATCCTGTAATGACTTGATTAGTTCTATAATATGCAATAAGTATATAAAGTGGGTGAAGATAGGGACAACTATTTGTAAGAAACTAGAGACAGATAGACAATGAAGATCTCCAGTGGACTTGCTTTGAAATCTGTATTTCTTTAAATTGTTTTTTTTTTAATGTTCTGTTCTGTTTTGATATGTTTAATCTTACTCTCTTTGAGATGTAAAACAAATGTGTAGGACTGATAACCATATTACTGAGCTTTTGTTCGATCATAGAGCAGAACGGTTTGTAGTGTCACTTTTTGAATATCATTCTAAATACTTTAATTCTATAACCTGAACAGCTATTTCTAAGATGACAATGTATAACTTATCAACCAGCAATTTCTTACCATTTGTTTTTCTGTAATTTTGTATTATTTCTACCCTTTTTTTATCTCCATGTATTTTTTGTTTCCTTTTCTTTAAATAAAAAAAAAGATACTAAATTCTTGATATTTTGCAAAATAATTGTTCTGTTTTCTTATCCTTATGGAACTATAAAAACTGAAAAACTTCTGTAATGAATAACATTCTTTGAAGTTTAGTAGTTTCTTTGGGTTCACTTTAATTCATTTTCCTTTTGATAAATTCATGTAAAATAAAATATAATACATTCATATTTTTTAAAAAAAATATTAAATTCTGTCAAAGAAAGGTTACATAGTATATTCATCTCTTGTAAATTAATGCTGGAGGAAAACCATCAGATGCCTAAATTTACTCAGAGATTATTCTAGCTCATGTGACACAGGTGTGACATCGGTGGGTTGGCCAGGTGCTCCCTGCAGCCTCTCCCCACCAGCTCAGGTGCTCCCTGTGGAGCCCTCCCATGGGTGAGGCCCCCTCTCTCAGCCTAGTATAATGTTGCCCATGCCAGTGAGTGATTCCTGGCTGAGTCTTCCTGTGGTGATAGCTCAATGCCTGAGATGGCCATAAGAGATACATACATACAGTACTTAGCTCACGGAGTCCATTCCTTAACCTAACCCTAACCTCTCTTACTTCAGACCCTCTGAGCAGAATGCCACACTGGGTCAGCTGCAGGCTAGCTCCACCCAGGGCAGTAATGTCAGCTTAGCTCCTCTAGAGATGGGGTCAGGCTGGGTTTCATGATGTGCCCGTGTCTTTTTCAGAACTTGGATATTGAAGTGGCTATTGACCATGACATTGCTTATGCTGTTTCATTTCTTTGGAGAATTAAACTCAGGACCTTGTGCTTGCCAGGCAGGTACTTACACAGCTGAGCTATATCCCCAGTCCTAAGAGATTAAATTCTTGGGGAGATATTTGGCTTGCCTGATACCCTAGACTTTTAGATAAGAAAAACTGCAACTCACTTTTCCTTCCCTGCCTTGCCAGACTGAAAGGCTTGGTTCATGGTCAGTGGAACAGATAAGCAGAGGACCCTTTTTTGGTACAATCTCTTTTCACTGCTCCTTTGTCTTATGTCTTAGCTACTTTTCTCTTGTGGCTGGGACAAAATATCCAATACCCAAAATGAAGAAAACATAGGTTAATTTAGTTCACTGTTTGTGGAGGTTTCAGTCCATAATCATCTGGCTCCAAGGCAAGATGGCATGGCACAGGGGCAACACTTCAAGGCAGTGGCCAACAAAAGCAACAAGAGCAAGAGGGTAGAGCAAGCCTCTTTTCCTCCCTTACATTGTACGCAGGCCACCTTCACCCTCCAGGGCAGGCATAGCATTGAAAGTCTCCTTGCCCTCCTCTTGCTCAGGATGAGGATATTACAAAGTAAGAACTCTGGCTCTGAGCTGAGTCTCTTAGTTAAACCATGATACCTTTCTTGGTTAAACTTCTAAATGGCTCAAATTTACACAATGTATCAACCTTAACAATCCACTCCTTGTCAGCTTGGCAACCAGGCACATTTCTTTAAAATCAGTTTCCAGATACAAAGGCATACTTAATTCTTATCATTTCACAATTGGAATATTATAGCACACATTATTAGCAATCCTTAAGAACCAACGTCTATCAATATTATATTACATTAGAATCATAACATTTTGTTCTTGGGTCCCCTAAAGACTCATGCACATCCCTTTATGCAAAAGACTTTAGTCCATTTGAAATAGTTGCCAAAGTCCTAACAGTTTCAGCATTGCTGAAAAGTCCATGTCCCAAGTCTCCTCCAAGATGTAAGGCAAAGTCTTAGCTGCAAGCCCCTGTACAAATGAAAAGTTAAACACTTCCAACATGCAAAGGCACAAGATAGACATTTCCATTCCAAAAGGTACAAACAGAGGGATACAAAGCATTGGGACCAAAGCAAGTGCAGAATCCAGCAGGCAAGTGTTAAGTCCTGTAGTTGTGTATCCAGCATCTGGAGCAGTCTGTGGCAAATTGTGAGCTCAAAGGGCTTGTGTGGCTCCACCCCTCCAGCTCTTCTCATGATTGTTTCTCCTACAGCCCTCTCTTAGGCCTGCTTTGCTCTCTATTTTCAGCTTTCCTTAGATGATCCATATTTCTGGCTTTTCCAAATTTCTGGGGTCTCCACTGTACCTTTGGCTTCACACTCACAGCTTCACACACTGCCCTCTCAAGAGCAAAATGCCTGGCCTCCCCAGATCCTCTGAAATCAGGGCAGAAGCCTTTTTAACCTCAGAACTCTTACATTGTGTATGCACCTAAAACCAGCCCCATAAGGATGATGCTGAGGTGTGCTGCCAGCTGAAGTAGTAGCCAGGCTCTCCACTCTTTTGGCTGTAGGGGTCAAGTATTTGGATCACTGGGCACTCTGAATCCAATTCTGAGGCACAAATTTTCTATGTTGCCACCATGCTGAAACATTGTGCTCTGCGGGTTTTTTTTCACTTTTGCAGTTTTGAGGCTGCAAAGGTTTCAGATTTGCTGCCCTTTGTAATGCCTTCAGGCCATATTTTCTATTGTGTTCCTTCTCAGCAATGGAGATCTCCTCAGCTGTATCTTTGCAGTCCACAGCTTTACTGGAGCTTCCTTTCTGGCCAAACTCACAACATAATCATCCTGTTAGACTCTTTGCTCTTGATTCTCAACACAGGTCTGTCTAAAAGCCCCCAACAATAGCCATGTGATTGCCCCAAATTGGACTGCCTTGAAATTTCTTCTGCCAGATTACTTAGTCTGCCACCCTTAATCTTAGTCTCAGGCAAAGTCTCTAGAGAAAAGCAAAATGCAGGACTTCCAGGAGAACATGGTGGACAGATAGTAGCAGCTATGGAAAGACCCAGCTTAGAATCCAGGAATGGTGCGGAGTGAAGAATCCTAAGCAAGAGAGGAGAAATGCCCTGCTGACCCAAGAACGAACTGGGTTGAGAGAAACCAACTGGGAATGCAATCCTGGTGCTATAACAGAACAGATAAAGCCTCAGCATGGAAGCTGGAGCCCGCACCATTGGAAACCATGGTTTGGGACCATGATTTGGGTTTCCTGCCACCATGGCTGTGTCTGAATCGGCTCGGCAGGGAGACAGACGCACAAAAGCTCTGAGAATGGGAATCGGTGAACGGAGTTGAGAGCAGGATGGGTGGGGAGCTGTGCATCGACCTGCGGTGAGTGAGAGAAACTGGGACTCTTCCACGATCTAGGAGCCTCCAACAGAGGACATTCTGGGACCTGGCAGACTTGCCGGAACAGGGCGCTGTAGTGACTTCAGTCATATATCCCCCTCTCAAGCGGGACTGGTGAGCAGTGCCTAGCCTACGTGACACTGCTGGCTGAGACCAGTAGGCTAGCACAGCCCAGGTCACAGCACCTGAAGGTGACCTGGAGGGGTGGGCCCCGCATAGGCTGCCTGGTCCGTAACTCCCTGGTGTGCTGCCGTGGGTGGGAACACCTAGCCAGTGCAATTCAATCAGACTGTGGCCAACAGGGAAGGAAGCTGGGCCTCCTACATACACTTGCATATATAAGGAACAAAGAATATGGGAAGAGGCAGCAACAAGAAAGGCCCCTCAGCCCCCAATCCTGAGAAACAGGCAATAGCGGACACCACACCAATAGACATAAAGCGCTATCTTCAGAGCCTCATAGACGAGTTCAGGAATGAAGTTATTAATGACCTGAAGCTAGAAATAAGCAGAATAGTTAGAGAAATGCTAAGCACCACCCAAGAAAAAACAGATGGTGGAATGGAAGAACAGAAAAAGAGGGGAGAATTGTTTGATGGAGAAAATAGAGAAAGCATAGAATATGTGAAGCAGGTTCAAAGAGATTACCAGGAAACTAAAATCTCTATCGAAAACTGGCATAACAGCTTGAAAGAAACTAAGGATAGATTATCTGAACTGGAGGCCAGATTTGTAATATGGGAGCATGAAATGAAAAACTTCTTAAAAATAACAAAGAAACAAACAGCAATAATACAAAGACTAGAAGATGATAAGAGGATCTATAACTTAAGAATTAAGAACATAAAAGAAGAAGTAGGGACACAAACAAATGAACTACAAAAGCTACTCACAGAAATAATCCAGGAGAATTTTCCTAATTTAGCAAAAGGTAAAGATACTCAGATGTATGAAGCATTCAGGACCCCAGCCACCTACAACCCAAACAGAGCTACACCCAGACATATAATAATCAAAATACCAGAAATCCAGTATAAGAACAGAATATTAAAAGCTGTCAGAGACAAGAAACAGATTACTTACAAGGGAACACCCATCAGAATTACAGCAGACTTCTCGGCCCAAACCATCAAATCACGAAGAGCGTGGGGGGAAATAATTCAAGCTTTGAAAGATAATAACCTCCAGCCAAGACTGATATATCCTGCACAACTATCCCTGGAAATCGATGGAAAAACAAGGTGCTTCCAGGATAAAGAGGAACTAGGGGAATATGCAACCACCAATTCAACTCTACAGAGAATAGTGCAGGATATTCTAAAAAAGAAAAATACAAAGAATCCAGAAATAGTGGCAGAGAGGCCACAATGAATGGAGCAGAAAACAAAATGAAGAAGACAAACTGACAACTAATGACAGAAAAAGAGCTCAACAGAAATGAGGCAGAGAAGACTGGATGATAGGAACAGCTATTTTGGAGAAAATGACGTCATAATAGGTAATGCTGATTTAGTATCATCTTGTTTTGAAGTCTCATCAAGCTTTTGCTCTTCTGTCTCCATTGGTCTTAGCATGTTGTATCTTATTGGATTTTATTATATGTGATAGTATAAGCAAAAACTTTTATAGACAAAGAGATTATACAGAAACCATTGTTCATTTTCTGTTAGTTGATTCTAAATACCCTGTAATACTGTCATTCTCTTGAATGGTTTTACATTGTTTTGATATATTTGATGCTACAGTATATGAAGTTATACTCAAAGATTTCAAGGAAAGAGACAATATGGTAACTACTTTTATGTTGGGATTATTTTGTGGTAAAACACTATTTTGCTTAAATGGTTATGTTTTTTGCTGTGCTGTTTTGTTGTTATGCCCTCTTTTATCTCAATCTCCATTTTATTATTTACTTCTTTATTTTTATCCTTTTAATTAAGGGAAAAATAAATTTAAAAAATAGCAGGATATATTATAGTAACCCACTTTGATTTACTATTAACTTGATTTGAAGCCCTGTATTGCTCTCACCATCTTGTTTTGACTGATGTTCCCCTATTCTGTTTTGCTTGATAGTACCAGGTTCGAAAGTACAGGCAACAGCTGTGAAGATAGTGGGATTCATTATGACACCCATTCTGGTTGACTATTGTCTACTTTTGAAGACCTGTAATGTCTCCAATGTTTTGGTTTTGTTGGTTTCATTCTTTACTGTTTTGTTCAATTTTATTATAACTGATAATACAGGCAATTCTGTTAGAGATAGCGGGAGGCATTATGTAACCATTGTTGATCACCTTGTATTATTGTTTTTACATTATCTATTATGTCCACCCTTTTGATTTGACTGACTCTGTTCTGTTATGTCACATGTGGTTTTACTCTCTTCCAAAAAAAGTAATAAGAACTGTGGGAGCAATAAAACCCAAAATGTGTAATAGTCATTGTACAAAAGAGAGGAAAAGAAAGTGCTCTAAACGATATAACTGCATGTATATTTAAGTGTATAAGATAGACAATGATATTACTGAGTTTTGTTGGATCATTGAACAGAACTGTTTGGTCTCACTGTTTGAATGTCCACTATATAAGCTTTAATTTTGTAACTTGAACAAATATTTCTAAGATGACAATATGTAATCCATTAACTAGTGATTTCCTACTGTTAATTTTTTTTCTGAAATTCTGTATAACTTGTACCCTTTTTCTGCTTTTTTTCTTTTTCTCCTTAAATAAAATTTTTAAAAAAAGAAAAGCAAAATGCAGACAAACTTTTTGCCAAGCTGTAACACACATTATGTGAGACCAACAACCAATGCAGTCCTTCCTAGCAGAAACCTACTGAGCCTGTCTTTATTGGAAGAATTTCTATCAGCCTTCTGGTTTTCTGAACTCTGACCATCATCTCCCGTATAGAACAGTGTTAGCTGCTCCAGCACTACTCTTTCAGGTGACATCTCCAAACCTTACAAACTCTTCCCTCAAGCCATTCATCAGCCATTCCCCAAGGTCTTGAACCACATAGTCAGGTATAGTCACAGAAACATCCCTACTTCTCTGGTACCAAATTCTGTGTTAATTACTTTTCTTTCATTGCTGGGACAAAATACCTGACACCCAAAATGAAGGCAAGAAAGGTTTATTTAGCTCACAGTTTGTGGAGGTTTTAGTCACAATTAGTTGGCTTCAAGGCAGGGTGGCATGGCACAGGGGCAACACTTCAAGGCTGCAGCCAGAAAAAGTAGCAAAGGCAAAAGGAGCAGAACAAGCTCCCTTTCCTCCTTTGCATTATACACAGGCTGCTTCCCTCTCCAGGGCTCGTGTAGCATTCACAAAATCTCTGTGCCCTCCTCTTGCCCAGAATGAGGATATTTACAAAGTAAGGACACTGGCTTGCTCCTGGGTCTCTTAGTTAAACTTCTAAACTTCTCAAATTGACACAACGTATCAACCATAACACCTTACTACTACCACCAAAACTAAAGGACTCAATTCTTTTTTCCTCTACTGAGAATTGAACCTGGAGCTTTTGCACTGAGTTATATCTCCAGCCCATCTTCATTTTGAGATAGTGTCTCACTAAGTTGCCCAGGCTGAGCTCAACCTTTTGAGCCTTCTGCCTCAGCCTCCCAGGGCACTGAGACTGCAGGTGTGTACCATCACATCCAGCTAAGACTTGATATTTTTAAAAATTTATTTGAATACCATTGTTTATGTTTTTGTTGTTATTGTAATTTGATTATTTCTTTTGGGAAAGTGGGTAGCATAAATAAACGTAGATAGCATAAATAAACAGACAAATAAATAAGTAGATCCTTCTAATTAATCATGAAGGTAGGAAGAAGAATTGGCCTCACCATTGATTTTTCTTATTGATGGAGTAGAGAGCAGGTCTTAAAAATCACTTTCTGGAAAAATTTTAGCAACCCTCTCTGACCTTAGAGGAGAATCATTCTACGAACTCTCTGCTATAAACATTGCAGGAGCGCTTCTTAATTACAGCCTGGGATTGCTCACCAAGACTTCCTTCATGATGGTCTATAGGAACTGTTTAACTGAAGAAACATCCCAGCACAATCTTGAAGGAAGCAAGTTCGAATTCTTAACTTACCCAACAAAAGGATCATTGAACACAGCTGTTTGCAGTCTCTCTGTTTGAATGTCTACTTTGTATTCTTTGATACTGTGATTTGAGCAGCTATTTCCAAGATGATAATGTGTAGTCTATTAACGGGTGATTTCTTACTGTTATGTTTTTTTTTTTTTGTAGTTCTGTATTATGTGTAACCTTACACTGCTTTGTTTTGTTTTGTGTTTTTCTCTTTTTCCTCTTAAATAAAAAAAAAAATTCAAGACACAGCATCACCAACACCTGCGAGTGCGCACTTGGCTTTGATCCCTCGCTGCTACAGAGAAGAAGGGTTTCTGCAGCAGACCCTATGGAGTTTTCTTTCTGCCTGTGTTTGTCAAAATCAAGCTGAGAAACAGACTAGAAAGGAATGTACAGACTTATACACGAAGAAACATCATTTGATCTAGACAGTGAGAGACCTGATCCCGGGGGTTGTGTGGTGTCTGCACTGTGCACCCTTCCTGCCCTGCAGACTAATCCCCTGGGACGTGGTGCCTGCCCCCAAGCAGCGGATGCTCAGAGGCTATAGGAAAACGCGTGTCCACCACTTGAGCCGGCACATGAGAAGCATCCTGTGAATGCTGTGCGGAGGACCGTGGCAAAATTTAACAGAATAAGAAAAGCTCCCATTGACAGCATGTGAACATTGTCATCCACAAACTGCCCAAGTCTACCCCATGCCCAGGCCTGGAGAAGTGGGGATGTTGCTGAGACTATACCTGACTATGTGGTTCAAGAGCCTTTGGGAATGGATGATGCAGAAATATCAACCTTCCAGATTTCCCCCAGATCTGTTGCCTGAAAAGACGTTTTCTTTATGTCAAATAAGGCATAAAACGTTGACTTGTTTTATTTTGCTTTTTGGCCTAGGGATTAAATCCCCTGCTTTTGCACAGAGCTGCAGCTCAACTGCCTACACTGACCTTTTTTTTTTTTTTAAACAGGATCTGTTTACATTGCTCAGGCTGGCCTCGAAATCACAGGGATCCTCCTGCCTCAGCCTCCTGACTGCTGCAATTACAGGAATGTGCTGCCACACCTTGTCCCCAGTCCTTTTAAAAAAACTTTTTAAAATTTTGTGACAGGGTCTCACTAAGTTTCCCAGGCTAGACTTGGGCTTGTAATCCCCCTACCTCAGCCTTGCAGAGTGCTGGGATTTTAAGTGTGTACCAGTACTCCCTGCTTTGCAAACATGTTGACCAAGAGTGGGCTTGGGGTTGCAGGGCCATTGCCCTGGGGACAGAACCTTTCCATTTCTTGGTCATGTTGAGGTTTCATTCCTGTTTCTGAGAAATGAGAACACAAGAGATAGATTTTGTACGAAATCACCAGTTAATAGGTTACATATTGTCTTCCCAGAAACAGTTGCCCGTATTACTAAATTAAAGCATATAAAGTGAACATTCATACAGTGAAATTGGAGACAGTTATGCTCAATGATCCAACAAAAGCTCAGTTATATGGTTTTCCATCCTACACACTCGAACATACCTGTGGTTATATCCCTTAGTCCACCTTACTTTCCTCTCTTTTTTTACAGTAACATTTAGACTTTTAGGGTTTTATTACTCTCACAGTTCTTATTACTTTTTTGAAGAGAATAAAACCAAATGTGACTAAGCAAAACAGAGTCAGTTAGAACAGATGCAAAACAGTTAGCACATGATGCAAAAATAGATTACCAGTGATCAAAAGTGGTTACCATTGTGCCTCTTGCTATTTTTAAATTGAGTTGTCTATATCATCAGGTATAATAGAATTGATCAAAACAGTACAGAACAAAACCAATAAAACCTACACTGAGGACCTTACAGGACTTCAAAAAAAAAAAAGGATAATAGTCAATCCATAATGGGCATCATAGTATATCTTATTGCCTTCAAAGTGGTTGCCTATACCCTCAAACTTGATACTATCAAACAAAATAGAATATATAATAATCAGAACAAGATGAGGAGAGCAATACTGGGGTTCAAGTCAGGTTAATAGGACAACAAAAAAGTCACTATAATATGTCCTGTTATTTTTAATTTAGTTTTCCCTTAATTAAAAAACTGAGAGAAAATAGACTAATTTTTAAAAAGGGGGGGATTGAGATAAGAGAGGACATTGTAATAGAACAATGCAGGGCAGAACCGAGCAATTCAAGCATCATTGTGTTTCACCACCAGATAATCTAACATAGTAGTAGTCGCCATAGTGCCTCTTTCCTTAAATTATTTCAGTGTAACTTCGTATGCTATAATATCAAGCATATCAAGACAATGTGAAGTCTTTCAAGAGAATGCAAGAATTACAGGGTATTTAGAACCTGCTAATAGAAAACGAACAACGGTCTCTATATTATCTCTTTGCCTATAAAGAATTTTGTTTATACTATAGCATATAGTGAAATATAGTAAGATACAACATGTTAAAACCAGTGGAAACAGATGTACTGCAGCTTGATGGGACTTCAAAACAAGACGATGAAATACTGTATTATTTGTACCCTTTTACTGCATTGTTTTTTTATGTCCTTTCTTTTTTTTTCTTTCTTCTCTCTTTAAATTAAAAAAAAAACTTCAATTTCAAAGTTTCCTACTAAGACTATTAATTTACCCAGCTTGGATTGTATTCTATGAGTTCCAACACTTACATTTTTCTTGATCTTTCATATATACTTGAACAAAACAGAAAAGCCATAGGAACTGTATTTTGCTTAAAGAGTAATTGAATTACAGACAAGGTGACAGCTTCTCCAATATCCTCTCTTATCCTCTCCATCTCCAATATCCTGTCCATGTTCCTCTTCCTATTTAATAAAATATTCTTATTTTTTCCTGTGCAAAAAAAGAGATAGATTTTGAGTTCATCACATAATTTTTCAATTTTTAGTCCTATTTATTCCTTTTGACAAATTCCAACTATATACCAAAAATATGCTAACCCTGAAAGCAACTTGATTTCATAAGAATGTGTTTTTTTTAATATAATGCTAGATCTGAGACGTAGGTCTTTTATTTATGATTTTCACCTTTGTGTACAAGTTGACTCGTAGAAATTGACTTCTACTTTTCTTTTTCCCCAAATGTTTTCTTGGGTTTCACTGTCAGCTCATCGTCTCATAACATGCCTAGTTCTGGAGTTCTTTGTTATGTGAAAAATTTATTTACTCCTTGAAAATTAAGTAAAACTTTTCTCTAAGACATCTGGATATGAGACCATTAGGCAGGCTAGATTTTGACACCTTTCAGGTTTCTACTGTGATGGGTTTTCTCACTTTTTGACCTGTTCTTGATCATATTGGTTATTTGTGATTTCCCAAGGAGCCTTGAAGTCTTCTAGAGTTTAAAATGCTTTGGGTGAAATCTACCGGTTAATTCTTGCCATGAAAATCTTCATATCTTTCACAGCTTTGGACCGTGTGTCTCATACATGATTCTCAACATTTTACCTGGAGAGACTTACAAGAGACTGATGATCGACTTTTTTTCCTTAAGGTAGGGTTGGTTGTATTTACTTATCTTACCGTTTACTTACATAAGCATATTTGTTTGGATTTGAGTCAGTTAATGACTTCTTTGGAGTTTATAAATTTGTCTCTCAAACTTCCTTTGGTTCATTTCAGTGTACATTTTCTACATTCTTGAATAACTTTTAGTGAATATATTTTTAAACATGTTCTCTTTTCTTGGAAACATGCAAGGCTATGGAATTTCTTGCTCCATTTGTTACTATAATTTTGGACCCATATAAAGGGTTCTCATTGTCTTTAACGTCTAGGGAAGGCATAGTTTTAGTTTCGAGCTTGGCCTAAGGATGGGTTTTCAGTCATTACTGTTTTTAATTTCAGGTGATTACACTGGCGACTGCGGAGGAGTTGGGTGAGTGTTGGTTTTCATTTCTGGCTGCACAGGTTGGGGACTCTCCTGAGAAACAGAACCAGCAGGATGGAGGGCAGAGAAAGCCCAGGCTGTGAAGTTGATGCTTGAAGGCTGAAGACAGGGGTGGGGTGGGGCTGGGGGTCAGCCCAGCATTGAGGCAGTCACAGGGAGATGACCATTGCCCGGGCCCTGGCTGTGCCTTCGTGCTCCTGACCGCAGACTGGGGATGCCTGGCCCCAGGGTGGACAACACATGGGCTTTACTCAGGTGACCATGTCAAACCCTGACCTCAACCAGAAAGCCCTTGCCTACACGTGGGATGCAGAATGACTCTGGGCATAGTGGGCACAAATTAACCATCACACTGGCCTTGTCACACCTGGTTAGAAAACACACACTTAGGCAAGTTCTGCATTCACAGGTTTGACTGGCCTTTCCCTTGGTCTAAAGCACAGTTGGCTCTGCCAGCATTTCATGACTGTAAAGCACACATCTTCAGATATGTGCAGCTGTCCAGTAAAGTGTGTCCGTGCGCTTTTAATGGCTTTGTGCGTTTTTATTGACAATTAGCACATGGAGCTGATGGAGGGGTTTGCTACATGTTGTGCCTGGACTTTGTTTTCTGAGTCCCCTTGTGTTTACACTGACCTTACACACTTGCAGCAGCCTGCATATTTCGGAGCTTCCCTTTCCCCTTGACCTCCAACCTTGAATGACACCTTGGGAAGCACCACCACCCAGGTTGCTGCTGTCATTTTGTGATAGTATCCTTTTCATCCTTTTATGTTCTTTGTTCAATTTCTGTATTAATTTTCTGTTACTATTATACAGTGCCTGAGTCTGAGTGCTTTGTAAAGAAAAGAGGTCTATTTAGTCATAATTTTGGAGGCTACATGTCCAGGCAACACAGTAGAGGCTCTGGTGAGAGTTCTCTGGCTATCACATCCTGCAGAGAGCTCATGGTAGGTGTTCACAGAGTGACTGGGGCTCAGGTTCACTCTTATGAGAACCAACCAGGAGCCCAGCATGCTCCATTAATCCCTCCCAAGGATGATGCCTGCGGTGACCTCCACAGAGCTCCACCTCCAACACCAGCATACTGGGCTCAGCTTCCAAAACAGGAACCTGGAGGACACACATTCAGTCCAAACCACAGCAATTTCTAGTCCTTTTACCTTCCAAGAAAATTAGTGCTTAGGTGCTAGGCTCTGGAGTCTGATTATTTAGTTCCTTGGCATTAGGGTAAACCAAGGCCTAAGTGAGATCACTGAGGCAAGCAAAGTTGAAGCAACTGGCAAGAAGTTTAATTCCAGACCAGGTATGGGTGGGCCAAGAGCTAAAAGACCATTGGCTTTGAGCAAGTGGTGAGGGTGTGTTTTTATGGAGGGGTTTGGATAAGGGAGGGAGGTATTGCTGAGCGGGGGGGATGCAGAATTTTGGGGCTCTAAGTAGAGGGGCTAAGGCTGTGTGACAGACAAGGTTGGGTACAGAGGGTGCTGGCAGGCACAGTGTGGCCCTTGAGGTTTTTTGTGGAATCAGCACTCTGCAGGTTGAGCCATGTCAGGCAGCTGCCAGCTTCCTGTTCATGCCAAGCTCCCTGAAGTATGAATAACAGATCTGCTTGGAGAGATGTTTTCTCTCCTAGTTGGGTGGGGGTCCAGTTTAGAGACCTGACACCTGGTCCACTGGCAGCACATCCATCCCTTTGCCTCCCAAGTGAAGTGTGTGCTTGGGGTGGGGGGGTGGGGGATGCCCAGTGTATGGCAAGCACGCAACAGGCCTTCCCTTGTGCTGCTTTTGACTACTGTCTTTTCCTTCTTCTTTTATACTGTAAATAGCAAGGCATGTGTTAGCAAAGCATCCTGTTCTGACTCTAAGATATAATCTGAACATCTGTTTATTCCAATAAGGTGAACTAAAACCCATGTAAATTGATTTCCACTTTATTGAAGTTTCCCTTTCTGTTACATTTTCGCCTCATTCTGATTTCTACTTCATTTTTTCCCTTGCTGATTTTGGGTTTTCATTCTTCATCGCTTTTTTATTTTATTGAATTGTTTTATTGGAGCCCAATGTATTTGCCGGGGAAAGGGCCTTTTCATAGTAGGCAGAGTATCTGACTGGTGACAGGCATCTGTTCAGTCTCCTAAATGCCCCGCAGTGAGCTGCATGTGACAGGGACATGCACAAGAGTAAGAATAACACTTGTTCTGGGCAGTTTACACCCTAGGTGAGAGACCATGGGAAAAAACCAAAAGGCAAGAAGTAATGAGATCAGGTTTCTGCTAAGTGCTCTGAGCTTGGAAGAAAGATGAAGATGTAGGAAATGTGCTCTCCAAAGGAAGATCCCAGAGGCCACACAGGACCCCAGAGTGACCTCAGAACCCATGAGTCTTCCTGGTGGGGTGAGCGCTTCCATCCTGGGCTCTGGAACCAAAAAGTGAGATCTCCTGCCAAAACCAGCGGGAGGTCTGTGTGCACCCAAGTCCCCTGTCGTGGCTCCTTGTCTCATCCTTGTCATGAAGGACAACCATCAGCCCTTCATTGTGGAGCATCATTTAGTGGGAGCCTCCCACACACAGCTGTGGTCACATGAGGTAGATTCCTTTCCTTTCTAGTTCATGCAGGGCTATTTTCATCATGAAAATATGTGGAGCTCTGTGGCTCCACGTTGACTTTGACGGCGCAGGTTTTCCCCTTGCTCTGTGGATGGGGTACCACCAGCCTTTCCCCAGCTGAGTCACGGTGACCCAGCGGGGTCCCTGCTGCATAGCCCCCAGGGTGCTGCTCTCGTGGCTTGCTATTATTCAGTGGAGGGTTTCCCACAGGTCTTTACTAGGGACAGGGGTTTGTATGTCTCTTTTCTTCAAATTTCTTCATCTGCCTTTGCAAAATGGGCTTGGGCGTGTTCTCTTCTCTTCCATTTCTTGGGAGAGTTTGAGGGGCCATGGCATTGCTACAGGAGACACTGGTAGAGCCATCTGGCTGTGCCTTTGCTTTGCTGGCAGGGGTTGGATTTCTGATTCACCTCTGTGCTGTTCACAAGTCAGATCCAGTTTCTTTTTCCCCCTGACCCAGGCACGGTGGGCTTTTCTAAAAAGATGTCCATTTTATCAAATGTGGTGGCATACCATTGTTCATTGTATGCTTTTACCCAGTTTTTAAAACATCTGTAAAAGCAGTTGCAATGTCCCCTAATTCATTTCTGGTTTTAGTGTCCTCAGTCTTCTCTCTTTTTTCTTCAGGGTGATTTTATGAATCATTTTCCCATGCCCTACTTCGCTTCCATTATCATTCACCTTATTATCTTTTTTTTCTGCTGGCTTTGGCTTTAGTTTGTTCTTCTTCCTCTAGTTTTGAAAGGTGTGTATTGTGGATTTGATAGCCTTATTCTTTTCTAACTTGAGCATTCACAGCTATAAACATCTCAGAGGCTGCTTTTCCTGCATCCCACAAGTTTCAGTTTATTATATTTTCACTTTCATCAGTCTGAAAATATTTTCCAGTTTCCCTTGTGATTTTTAATTTGATCTTCTGCTTATTTAAGCATGTGTGAAGTTTCTTGCTTTCCTTTTGCTTATTGGTTTCGAGTTTCATCCGGATATAATCAGTAAGATTAGCGTCCATGTGCACTTGAGAAACCACAAGGAGCCTTTGCTGGGCAGGCTGTTCTGTTCACTGTGGTCCCCAATCTGCAATTTTACTTTTCCGTTTCCTACTACCGCTTCAGCTATGGCCTGAAAACATTACTGTCCCACAAAGCCAGAGACGCCATTCACATAGCTTTTATTAGTGCACACTGTTACAATGACTCTATTTTATTGTTGTTGTTTTAATCTCTTAGTTGGTAATTAATTGGTAATTAGTTGTAAGCATGCACAAATAGGAGAAAACATGGGATACACAGAGAGATTCTGGCACTGCCCGTTGCTTCTAGCACCCAGGGATCTCAGAACGCGCACCCCAGGGGGACGTTGTCTGCTCCGTACCTGCAGGGCCCATTGTCCTGCTTGGTTTCCAGTTCTTTCTGGTGAAGGCAACAGCACCAAAGTCTTCCCAGAGTGTTAAACCGTCTACTTTTTCCTTCAGTTCTCTCTGTGTTTGTGTCACACATTGGGGGGGGGGGCATGGTGTGTGTGTGTGTGTGTGTGTGTGTGTGTGTGTGTGTGTGTGTGTAAACACACTCCGCAGAGTGTAGGGCTGGAGGAAATGTTCATCACTTTAGGAGCTGAGAGGAGGTGAGGGCCCCAGAAAGCACAGACCAGGAGAGGTCATGGGCCCCACCCGCAGGGCTCCTGGGGTGGGGAGCAGTGGCCTGAGGAAAGCAAGACACCTCCTGAGTGTGTGCGAATATGCTTGTGGCCTCACATGTGGCTGTGAGTGTGGCCGTGCATGTGGCCAGGAGTGTGGCATTATCTCAGGGGAGTGAGGGCATGGCCCTCTGACAGAATTTCTTTTAAAAAGGCAGAGAGCCCACATTTCACACGTTGCTCAATGATTCTCTGAGGTTCTGAGCATGGGAAGCTCTTTGTCAGAGCTGCCACTGGCATGGTCCATGATCCAGGCAGAGCGAGCCGTGTGCCACCATGGAAGTCAGAACCTGGCTTAGTGTCTCAGGCGGTCTGTTTGTACATATTCTTCTTACTTTGCAGCCCTCTCATGGTTTTCTCTCTCCTTCTCCTCTTACACTGAATTTTATTAAGCTGTGAATTTGCTGTGTCACCAAGAAACTCCCACACGTATCCCCATCAGGTCGCAGAGAGGCATGTGATACCATCTGCTGGTAGTCACCCATGCTGCTGTCCTGAGGAAACACCGGTGGGTCCCTCACACTGGTGTGGGTGGGATGGGGGACCCTGCCCTCTCTGAGACCAAGACTCTGGAGAAGTGGTTCCTTTGGGCAATGACTGGGGGACCACAGCAGAGGAGGAAGTCAGGTAATTAAGGAGGGGAGGAAGGAACCAGGTCTGTTGTGAGCAGGTCAGGGCTGCTGGCAGCTGGAGCCTGGGCCCCCGTGACCCGGACCGCTGCTGGCACTTGGGGCACAGCTGCTGTTTAGGGCACGAGGAAGTGGCAGTCACGTTTGTCTACTGTTCCTAGCCACAGAGCACCATAGTTGGCTCTGAAATGTCTCTGGAGGAGAGGTATCAAAGGGTCAGTCCTCAGCAGGGTGGTCCTGGGAGACGTAGGGCCCAGCAGTGGGCCTGGTGGAGCTCATAGGTCATGGGGACACAACCTTGAAGAATATGGTGGGGCCTGACCCCTCCACTTCCTTGCTCCTACCACAGTGTGCTGTCTCCCCCGGACCCAAGAGCAACAAACCCTGACTAGTCCAGCCTGGAAAAAAACCTTCACAGCTATTAGTCAAAATAAACCTTTTCACTTGGTAAGTTGATTGTCTCAAGTATTTTGTTATAGTGATAAAAGATGACGAGAGGTGCTCTTGAAAGATACTGATTCCTCAGCATTTCTGACCCTGCAGCTAAGCATCCAATGCACTCTGTGCATATGTGCATAACTAACATGCACTAATTTAAAGAGGAGGTGTCTCGGATCCCACATTTGGAGCCCTCAGGTTTTGCGAGGATGCAGCTGGTGAGATGAGTGCCAGGCTCTCTTGCTCCCTGGGAGGGTGACAAGAGCCCCCTTTTCCACTGAGATCTCTAGACTGGTTCCTGGGAGCCAGGAAGTAGGACAGACCATGATTTAGCAAATAAAAAACCTTCAAGTTGGTGATCTTTTCTATTGGCTAAAGGCATTTACAAGAGGATCAATTGCTGTTCAAGTAAAAGATTAATTTTCTGTTGACCCTACTGTGCAGCTTTGCATACGACCCAGTGAATCTGTTCTTAAAGTAATAAAATGTCTCAGGACATTCTGATCCCTGCCAATTTGGTCTGCACGATCCTTGTAAAAGGTGCTGAGAAGACTATGAGGAAAGATCCAGCTGTGGGTTACAGCCCAGACACAGTCAAATGTGGTGCCTGCTTCAAATGCGGAGCCCAGAGGGAGAAGGAACTCACAGTCCCCTGTCACAGTAGCAATGGATCTGTGTGAGGTCATCCGGGGATCTGAGCCCAGCGCGGATATTTTGCTGAGGAACAGAATATTCACAAACCCTCTGGGTGCCTCTGAAATGCGGTCATTAATTTCAGAGGCAGTGAAGAGCTTGACAGTGTGGCATCCACCAAGCAAACAAAGTCAGTACTACCAGGAGGAGACCACTCTGCACCATGCACCTCAGTGATGCATGCACCAGGCTGCTGAGCTGCCTGGATCCCACCTACAGCACATGACCTCCCTGGTCTACAGGAAGCATCCAGAGTCCTCAGCATGAGGGCATTCCAAAAGCATCATTGTGTCAATTGGTAAAACCAAAATTCTATCGATAGGTTCAAATAATCTATGAATTTATTCCAGGTTCTTATCATTTTCCTGGGTTGAGAGCATGCCCTTGTTTTTGGGAAATAGCTCTGAAATGTTTAAGAAGAAAAAGTAGAAAAAATTAGAACCCCACCTGCAACTCACCCCAAAGGACTTGAAATAAATTATAAACACCAAATACATAGACAGTGAAAATGTGGGAGGATGTTAGCTTTTGGGAAATCGGGTGAAAGGTGTGCAGGAAATTCTAATATTATTCTTGCAAAATTTTCTGTAAATCTAAGATTATTTCAAAATCTAGAAAGCATCTTTCATAAAATCATTGTCAGAAATTTTGGGAATTTCCAAAGCTTTTGGTATGTCAGCTTGTGACTAGAGGCTGAGAGATGCTACATTAAAGACATTTACACTCAAACAATGCCCAGGCCAGGCCAGCTGCTTAGTGACACATCTTTTCCTGAGAATTTCTGGGTCTCTTTACTCATACTAAGTTCTTAGCATGGAGGCTTTTCTTCTTTTCAGCCTTTCTTTCTGTTCTGTCCTTCGGCAGAGGCGCCCCCCTCTTGGATAAGGTTTATGGAGCCCATGTTCATGCAAACACCACCCTCTCCGGGATATCCTATTACTCCAGAAAGAGCCCCACACACATGGGCAGCCCCTCCTGCGCCTCCAGGGAACCACTTATGAGAAGCTGCTATGACTGAGCCCACACAGACAGGACACAGACCTGTTGGTCCAAGGTATTGATGGCCTAGGGGAAGAGCAGTCCCTGGAGCCCAGGGTCACAGGTTGCACTGACTTCCCTGGTTGAATGCTCTCGACTTTGGAAACTGTGCAAGGTGAAAGCACCAAGTCTAAGTGCAGACAGCCACTCAATGCACAGCACCCAGAGGGGCCTGGCCAGACTGCAGTATCCAGACACAGGTGTGGCCATTGAATCAGATGCTCTTCTTCCCTTCAGGCTCCAGAGACCAGCTCCAGCTGGCTTTTACAGGTAATTCCAGGTGGGCCCTGACCGAGGAGTTAATTCATCACTGAGGAACTGAAGTTATTTAGCTGTTAGATCTCTTCATGGTCTGGGTAAGCTTTCGCCTCATAGTAAGAAAAAGGCTGCAGCTTCTCCAGCCCTAGTTTCTTCATATCACCTTCCCTAGAGGGGAGAGACTCTTCTGGGACCTAGAAGAATTGTGGACTCCCTGACTGGCCCAGCAAAGTTCTATGGAATATTTCACTGCCCATCTCTCCTCAATAACTGGCTTTGCCACTTTGAGCCCAAGGTGACCAATCTTATCTACAGTTGATTGTTGAGCTTGGCAAAAGAAATTGGGCTACACTGATGGGAGCTCAGAGAATGGAGATGGGTAGATTCTGGGAACCTACCACACTATTATTTAGATTCTTTCTCTGCAGGGGGCTGGAGGCTGGAGCTGGGCAGCTCTGGTAGGGCTGAGCTGGAGACAAGAGCACACCTGTCCTGCTGAGAGAAGCCCCCCGGAGTCCTGCGGCCTCTGGTTCAGCACAGGATCCAGACTCGTAAGTGTGCTGGGCATCCAGGGGCTTAGCTGGACACCTCAGCCAGCCTAGGCTGCAGAAGGGCAAGGGAAATACCAAGCACTGGCTTCTCACTGGCTGCATGCCTGAGACCCAGGTGCCAGTGGGCTGAGTAGCCCTGAGGATCCCTTTCTGGCTGACTTCCCTCTGTGTGTTCACCTGGGGAATGTGCTGACCTCCTCCAGTTTCAGGGGACACTGACCTCACTGTTGGGCTCCCCGTGTAGCCTTTGCTCTCCCTGATCAGCTCAGGATCCCCCTCTGAGTACGCCACCCTGGAGATCAGGGCTCAGGGATGAATTTGAGTGCCACAGGCCTCCAAGATCTGCGAGCAGGTCTGTTAGATCCATGTCCTGCACTAACCTTCATGGGCAGCAGTCTGATATCACCTTGAGCGGGCACAGGGCATAGAGGTAACCAGCTGCATTGCCTCTGCCTGAGAGGTGCTGCCCCATTGGCTCAGCGGGGACATCTGTCCCTGGTGGAGGTAGCAGAGGGCTGGAAAGAACCAGAAGGCAGGGAAGGGCAGACCCGTGGCCACTCTCCTGGAGCAGGACCCCTTCCACCCTGAATGTTGGGACTCTAGCTCCATGGCTTTGGGGCCAGGCTGCACCATGCCCCAGGTCCTACCTGTGCCTTCAGCAGAGACCGAGCACTCCACACCAGCTTCCCGAGTCTGAGGCCTTGACTCGGACCTGGCAGCACTGCCAACTACCTTCGGTATCTAGGCCTTGGGCAGCATCCGTAGGCTCCCTTGGCCTCCATGATGGGGCAAGCCGGTTCCCTAGGAGACTCTCTCTCTCATCCCTCCATCAATCCACTGACCTCTCAATTTGTCTGTCAAGCTGCCTGTCTATCCTGCCTGTTGCTTCTGCTTCTTCAGTGCCCCCAACCAGAAGGACACCTAGTAGGACAGCCTCTCTTTATTCTACAAACTGCCAACTATATCTACTTAAGCAAAAGAACTTAACTCCATTTTTTGATAATATGGTAAGCATTTTTATCATTTAAAATGTAATCTAATAAAGAAGAAACCAAAAGCCATTTGACTATCTGTGGTCCAGAGATAATGTTATTATCATTCAGTGAGCAAATGTCTCTGCAGACGTCTGCAGGTGTTTTTGTCCCATGTCTACAGTTTGTGGGGGATGTGGCCTTGGATATGACCTTCACTCTGTGATAGTAGTTTACTCAAAATCTCTCCATTGTCAAATCCATGTCCATCCTCATAGCTTCCAGTCCCCACCTTGGTCTGTTCCCTCCACAGGGTGTCCGATGGTAGGTAGGTGGGTCTGTCCCACCTTGTGCCCTCCTGGTGGAGGGTCTGAAATCTGGTGGTCACTGTTGCTAGGCATCAATTTGGCTGGGTGGAGAGACACCCAGAGAAATGGCAGACATGACCTGAGACTGTGAAGGTGTTATCACAGACGAGTGGCCCATGGGCAGAAGATGCATGGGGAAACCCTCCTGAGTCAGGAGGGGCTCAAAGAGACTGATGAGTGTCAGGCCCCAACTCTCCTCAGTGGATGCATCTCTGCTGCAGTGCATGGCAGATCCCAAGCCCTACAGTCTTTGAAAGGGAGCCTGGACTGTGACCCTGCAGGGGGACCAGGCTGCATCATTGGTCTCTGAGCTCTGAGACCCCAGATCCTTGATATGGGCTGGAAGTCTGGACTCCCATCAGGTGGGCCAAGCTAGTAAATTCCCTCCTGTGATGCCATGTGTGCCGTCCTCTGATTCTCATGAGAATCTTGACTCCAGAAAACTGCAAAAGGAGGTAGCACCTTCCACTCTGCCCTCCAGAGGTCCAAGTCCCAGGAACCTGGTTCCCTTTTGCCCACTGAGCATGAATCAGTCTCTGCAAGCGTTGCCAATCTGGCTGTCAGACTCACTATTTTGCTGAAACAGGTGAACACACTTTCCACAAATCTCTTGGCTGGACAGATGTAATTTTAAAAAGTAAGCACCAAAGTTATTGTGAAGAACAGACTGTGGAAACTGAACAATCTTGAAAAACAAGCTCTGACCTGAAGCGAGTCCTACATTTTTCTGCGATGTTGAAATCAGGAGTTGTGTCACTGCCTCCACGTACCAGAGGGCCTCCTTGCTTTCTGGTGGCAGGTGCTCTCAGCCCAGCCTCTGTGATTCTGCCTCTAGGGGACCATGGGGGGTGGTAAGGACATCACCTCTGTTGGGACCAGGATTTTGGGCTGGCCGCATCTCAGAAACCTCACTCCACCACCTACTAATTGGCATGAAGTTGGTTTCTTCCCTTTTATTCATTAAAATATTATTTATCTCCCCAAATGTAGGGATTTAGGGAGAAGGAAATGTCATTCTTTGAACACAGAAATGAAGAGAACTTCCGTCTTCACCAGAATAAAACTCTGTGCGCACATTTACATGGCACCTTCCTATCCCTGTATCTGTCCCCCGTGACCCTCCTCTGAGGTGGAAGAGGAAAGGGCTGTGTCCCCATGTCCTGGGTGGGGAAATATCCCCAGTTGGTGACCAGAGGCCTGGCCAGGCTGTGACATCTTAAGGTGGACCTGGGTCAGGACAGAATCCTGCTGAGTCTGGGCCCAGGCTTTTCCCACTGTCTGTGCATGCAAAGGGCCAATGCAGGATTGCCACCCATCACCTGGACACCGAAGCCCAGACAGCACCCAGGAGACTGCAGTCTGGGCAGGAGCCTTCCCTGAGCCCCTCAACCCACAGCCAGTGCTGGAGACGCCCTCTGCGGCTTAGATGCAGGCAGCAGAAATGACCAAGGTTTTCCTTCCTGCGGGTGGGGATGAAGTTGCACCCCTCTCTTTTTCCCATGATTTTTCTCATCCATGTAGTTGCACAATAAATGTAAGTTAATTTATTGTTAAATAAATCATCTCCCAAGAGCTATGGAACTCTTACTTAACCTTCCTATTTCATAAAACACCCTGGATACCAGAAATCAGCTCTGGCCTCCTCCTGCTGTCAGTAAATATCTGCTGGGGTGCTGGTCTAAAGGCATGATGCCCTCTGGAGTGCAGGAGAAACACCTTCCACGAGGAGCCTGCTCCCCATCAGGGAGAGATGTGGGGCAGGAGGAATCTGCCCCCGCCCATAAGGACATTGCCTTCTGTCAGGAGGAAGACGCTTTCCCAAGCCAATACAGGGCTGGAAATGCTGCGACCCTTCAGTGCATGGGGGAGAGTTTTCTCTTGTCAAAGAGTAAAGTCTTCTCCCAAGAATGAATGCACCTGGACCTGGGCCCCAGGGGAACTCAATTTCTATCCAAAGAGGACAGGTCAGGAGGACAGTGAGCCTGAAGTTGGCACCGGCTCCCATACCCCCAGCCCAACCCTGGGACTCCTGGCTCAATAGATTCATGCAGCCACAGGCTCCTCACAGAGGTGAAAGTACTCAGTGATAGCACCCTGGCCACCCATAGGGCACTGTGCTGGCAAACTCAGACCCACAGGGATGCTCCATGAAGCAGAGAGGCTGAGGACACAGCAGGGCCTCGGTGGCCCCTTCACAGTGCTGGAGGCGGCCCCAGACCACCCCAGCTGGAAACAAGCAGACCGAAGCCAGGTGCAATTCCTTGATTACCCCAGACAGTTGAAAAAGGCATAAAAAATCTGGAAATGATCCAGTATTGAGTGATTATGCATGGAAGAGAAGTTACCAATAAAAATAACAGACGCGTGAAACCGCTTAGTTCAGTGAAACGCAAATGTAACCAAGTCCATGGGGTCAAAGGGAGGACAGGATGATTTAGAACTGCACAGGGCACTGCGGTGACTGCAGTGGGCACTCATGTCTTGCCAGGCACCTGGTGGGCCGCCAGCGTAGGTGACACAGCACAACAGACCAGGGCTGCGGAAACTACAGTATGGGAAAGGAAACAACCAAAGTCCTACAAAACTATAAATTTTTAATCCTGATTCATGAAGAAGTAGGAAAAAAGAAAGAAAAAAGCTCAAATTTTAATTTTATTTCACCGAAAGTTTTTCACTTAGTACATGGGCAAATGGCCAGCAGGGCGAATTAGGACTGAGATTCCTGATCCTTCTGGGAAAATTCAGAGACCAGCTCACTGAAGCTGTGGCCTGGAATTGAGCCCTGAGCAGCTGAGACATTAGACAGCTTGCAGGAGACAGGTGCTGCTGCACATGCTGTATGGCAGGAACTGTGGGAGGCTGAGGCAGGAGGACTGCAAGTTCACACAGAACTGAACAGCAGTTTAGTGGGGCCCTGCCTCAAACTTTTTAGGGGCTGGGGATGTAGCTTAGTACAAAAGCCTTGGGTTCAGTCCCCAGTACTGGGAAATTTTGGAGCTGGCAGGAGGCAAGGAGATGCTAGGAGACAAGCATTCAGGTGTCCACCATTGGCTCTGGGCACAGTGAGGCAAACCTGCAGGGGCTGACTGAGCTGGATGTTCCTAGGCAGTGGCTCTCAGTGGGGGGATTCTCCTCCACCCTCACCCCCCGTACACTCAGAAAGATCTGGGGGCATTTGTGGATGCCCCAACCTCAGGGGAGCACTGCCAGCACCCTGCATGTGGAGACTGAGAGGGACATGTTGACCACACTGTGACACACAGGACCACCACAGCCACCATAACTGCCCCACAGGGTCATGGCACCCAGCTGAGACAGCTGTCCAGAGTGACGCAGGAGTATCTCGTTCTTTACAGCATCCTCTGCACCTGGTTCTCACTACCAAGTGGTAGGGGGTTAAAAATTTGTCCCAACATCTCCTGCACCACACTTACTACCAGTAGTGTCCAAGAGGCCAGGCCTGGAGAATGCTCAGTCACTGCTGATCTTAATGTGTCCTGCCATGACCACAAGATAGATGCACTGGTGAGCACCGAGCCCCTGTCCTGGCAGAAACCTCCATGTGAATGCCCTTCCCTGAGAGGGCAGGGGCTGGCAGCCAGGGAGGGGAGAAGATGGAACTGCAGTTCCCAGTGGGTGGGGTGAAGGATGCCAAGTTAAAACCATGACTCAGGTAAATGCACCCTGAACCTGTCAAAGAGCTCATTTAACTCCTTCCTTAAGGAGGGAGCTAGTGAGGCGCAACAGTGGGACTGAAGAGAATCCAAACACCACCTCTAAGTATTTGAATCAGAGAGGCTGAGATGAATCCACAGACGCCTAACTGGCTTCCCCCACAGGGAGAAGGGAGATTCCATGTCCTCTGGCAATGTCGTTTCTGCAGTGGTCAGTTTTTATCTCAGGGCTCAAAGACAGTGGACACTGCAGAGCAGGGCATGAGTAAACAGAAACGTGTTGAGATGCACTTTCCACAAAAGCCCTCCAGAAGCTTCAGTGCACCTCATTGTCTTGCACGGTTTTCCTGCCAGAGGTCCAGTGCTGCTGCTCAGGGGTGACTGGACAGGTTCCAAGGCTGCCTATGAGAGTGAGGGAGTTTGGTGAATCTGGCAGATGAGTTCCCAAGCGCATGAGTGCAGTGAACAGGCCACAGGGTTGCTGACCCTGGTGCAGGGAACAGAGACTGTGGAAAGGAGGGGGACATCGAGCTAGCCAGGAGGAGGCTCACGGTGGATGGGAGAAGATTCGACTCCCTTCAGGCATACGCGAATCCTGGCAGACAGAGGAGGGAAATAAAGTGGGGATGAGGCTCCAGGGAAGCAGAGTCAGAGGCATCAAGTGGCCACCACAGTGAGGCAGTGGGAACAAGAGACGCCCACCTGGGACTCACAGAGCTCCTCTCCTTTGGGACCAGAGCAGTGGCAGAGGGATCCTTGCATAGATCAGTGGAACAGAGCACAGAACCCTGGAAAAGACTGGAGGAAAGTGTCCCAGCGGCTGTTTACACAAGTGCAAAAGCCAATCCGCGGATAAAAGGTGTTTCTGACAAACTGTACTAGAGCCACTCAACACCTCTAGACAAAAAGTGAACCCTGATACTCTAGTATAAAGATTAAGTCAGAAAGTATCATGGGTCAAAGCATAAAAGGTAAAGTATTAAACTTTTAAAAGAAAGCACAAGTGTATTTTTAGGATCCAGGGTTGAGAGTTCTTAAAATAGACAGGAGAGGGAGGCGCGCTGGCTAAACTGAATTTCAGCAGGACAAGAAAACACTTTTGTTCTTTCAGGATGTGCCACATGCTGGAAATCAGACATTTACCAAGGACTAGTATCAACATACATAAAGATCTTAGAGATCAAGAGGAAAAAAAGTCAGTTAGAAAGTGGGGAAATGCATGGACATTCATTTCTCCAGAGGATGGAGAGACAGGAAGCAAGCAGGGCTCAAAGTGCCCTTCTTGAGGTAGAAACTGAAAAGGACGGCTTTCCCATCACGTGGAGGAGGCAGGGTGCGGCTGCATGTGCAGATGCCCCATGTTCAGCCTGAGGAACTGAACTTATTTAGTTCTGCCCACGTCCTGGGGTGATGCTGCACTCGGCCCCACCTCCTTTGGGGAAGATGAAGTCTTTGCAGGCAGAATGAAGCCCAAGAGATAGTCGGCACCGGGACAGGCTCAGCCACAGCCAGCTATCCAGGAACAGTTCCCCCTTCTCAGGTTGCCCCAAACTCAGAAGAACAGCGAGGAGGAAGGGTGTCGGCAGGGAGCTGAACCAGAGCTCTGGGGCCATGGCTGTCCTGCAGGATAGGGGCACCCGAGTGAGGATGCCTGTAGGAATGGGGCTCTGTGTGACCAAGGGGGTGACACCATGAGTGAGGGTGGCAGCAGTGAGAAGCACAAAATAGATTCGGGGAGTGGTGCAGGAATATGCACTCAGGGTCTTGGGAAGCACATGGGGTGGGTGCAGGGTGGAAGCCACTCAGCCTGACATGGAGGACTGCACCCCAGTGCTCTGGGGGAGAGGAGGGCAGGGAAACGCCTAGGAGATGGGGCCCACGGCAGCGCATCCCACCTCCTGCTAGCCATGGCTCAGGGACCACATCACCCTTACTTCTGATGTGTTCCCTGGGGAAGCTGGTGCTCCATATGCCAATGTGAGTGCCACCAGGGCTCAGGATCAAGTGGTGTGCATGGTGCTGCTCATGCACTGGACGGCTGCTTGTACAGAGGCAGAGACGTGGGGAACACTTCAGGGCCTCCCTCCCTGCAGGTAATGGGCAGGCTGGGTGGGGAGAGGATGGGTTCTCTGGGCAGCAGGGTCCTCCGGCCACACCCAGGGGAAGGAAAATCTGCCTGTGTGGCAGTAGTGTGTGCCAAAACGCCCTTGGAGGAGTCCCATGGGGTGGGCCTCAGGCCAGGTCTGCACCAGACAGCTATGCTGATCTTGCAGGATTCTCCACCTGTGGCCTCAGGCCACTGACACCACCCTGCTGGGGACAAACAGAAGTCAGATGGCCCACAGGCTCTGACAGCTTCTGGAGTGTTAGAGCTCATGGGGCCAAGGGAGGGCACACACGTGCAGTGACACCCGTGTTACCCAGGCACCCCAGGCAGGAGGCTGTGGATGGCAGGTGGAGGACTGTGTGTAGCCTGGGCCACTAGATGCTCCTTCAGGCCCATGGGGCAGCTTATGCTGCTGCCCTTTTTGGTGAGGCCAGGCACAGTCAGGCGTGTTTTCCCCACGGGTGTCATCAGGAGCCACAGTTGGCTCCATGAAGGCACGGGCTCTACAGCTGCCTCTCACCAGGTGGCCCTGCATTAAGACACCCACCGATCATCCAGTGTAGTCTGTTCTTCCCTTTGCTGGGAAACCATGCTGCCCTCCAGGGACTCCTGCAACTAGAAAGTCCTCGGGATAACTTCGGGGTGGAGATGCTGAGGGTCCCTCACCCAGAGTGGAGTTTGGTTCTGACACTGGGCTTGGATCAGTACCAGGATGCTGGGGCAAACAGGACAAGGGTGGAGGGGCAGCAGAGGTTGTGGGCAGCCTGGTGGACTGGCTGTAGTCCCACCAGGCAACACCATGTCACCAAGATCAGCACTAGAAAACACGAGGGCATTTTTCTCAAGCTCTTTTGTGAACTGTGGCCAAGGCCTGGGAAATTTTAAACACATACTGGGAGAGAGGCTTGGCTTCCTTCCACTGGGTGATTTCCAGAAGCCTTGCTGAGCTCTCCGGGTTCCCCTAGGAGATGTGAGACTGAGGCAGGAGATCTGGCCATGGCCCAGAACCTCTTGGCCCCCATGGACCTCACAGCCTCCCATGCCCTCCAAGCTCCCCTCAGCTCCCTGCCTACTGAGTGCCCCAGCTGTGCTCTGACACCTACAGGGGCTGTGTGCTCCCCTGACCTCTCCTGGCTCCATCTCCCCAGAGGCTCTGTGACCGGGGCTCTTATCGCCAGCGGGTAGAGTCGGTCCCAGCAGGGCTAGACCAGGGGCCCCAGAAATTTGCTTCCATGCAACACAGATGTCTTGAGAAATGCAAAAGTGGTACGTTTGAGATTCAGGTCATGACTATCTTTTTCTCTCAAAATCTTCTCCCTTCTCTCTGCCCTCCCTGGTGCTGCAAGGGGACCTAGCAGGCCTGAGGCCCGTGTCCCTTCACCCACTTGCCCGATTCTCTCCAGGGCTGTGCTTCGCTCTGTCTGGGGGGCCCAGGCCCCCATGACCCTATTCTTTTTCACCTCCTCTCCCTTCCCCTCTGCTCTGTCTCTGCCTGGGCTATTTCTTCCTCTTCCTCTCCCTTTCCCTCCCTTCTGAAGGTCTTAGGGGCCATGGGCCCTTCTGCCCCTCTATAGGTGGCACTAACCCTCAGTGTCCCTTCCCCTGGGAAACGGGATAAAACTTTCCTGTTTAGGAGATATTTTTCTGAGAGGGAGAAAAGGAGAGAGGGAGAGAGGAAGAGAGAGAGGGAAAAGGACAAGGAAAGAGGAAGAAGGAAGAGGAGGAGAAGGAGAAAGAGGATGAGGAGGGAAAGGTAGAGGAGGGGGTAGAGGAGGAGGGTTAGGGGGAAGAGGAGGGGGAAGGAGGAGAGGAGGAGGACTAGGAGAAGTAGGAGGGGATCGCAAGCGTCCTAGGCCTTGGCAGCCCACATGTGAGGGCGCACAGCTCTCGCACTGGAAGCCCAGGGCAGCGTGCACTCTTTGTCCTAAACCCCTCTGTGTGGGTCCCTGCAGGGGACAAGGAACATGCTAGCGAGCCCACATGCACACCAGCACATTGGAAACCCCTCCTTTTCTCCTCATGCCCACCAGGGGACAGAGGACCTGCCCCCAGGACCCCTTCCAGGCAGGAGGGAGGCTGAGGCAGGCTGGCCTGCGTGGAGAGGGCCCACAGCCAGACATAGGGCACAGTACAGGGCCTGGGGAGAATTCTCAGTCACTGGTGAGGGTCACAGTGTCCTAGGCGCTCTCCCGGCCGCTGCAGAGAGACCCCAGATGTTGGTCCATGGCTTGTCTTATTTTGGTGCAAATATTTTCGCACTTGCTAATCCTATAGAATATTGTTTTGTGGTCATAATTCCTAACCAAAAGACAGCCTTGTGCCTGAAGACCTCAGTTCATTTTCTCCATGTAAATTGCTTTGTTACATTGTTTAGCATTGTTCAAAAATTTTTACCCATGTTGAAATATGACCATGTTCACAGCCCAGGGCAGGCACAGGTGAGGGGATAGGCGACCCACAGTGTGGGGCTTTTCCTCTGCTCTGCACCACTATGAGCCCCACTGGAGGGGCTGGGCTGTATCTATCCTCAGGAGACTGGCAGGGGAGGCTGAGGCAGGTGAGTCTTGTGGGGACTATATGGCTGGGAGGCACAGGGCTGCTCAGCCCCTGACAGCCCTACCAAGGGAAGAGTTAGGCTTCCCTTTATTCCATGCATTTTATCACTCACTTATTAAATGTTTTGCTGTGCTGGCTGTAGAACCTTGCACACCTGGGCGGGAGATCGCCATCACATTGCACGCCAGCTGGCTCTTCCTTACACAGGAGAGGAGTTGCCTCTAGCAAGTCACCTCTGGGAAACTGGCCAGGACCACAGGCATTCTCTGAGCTCCTTGGAGGTCGCTGCTGCTTCGCCGCTGCTTCGGACACCTCCTGTCCCTCAGGGTGTCACCCTTGGCTCTGCCTCCACACCGTCCTTCTCCCCTTGATCACACCTCACCGTCACCGGCCTGTCCTCAGATGACCTTGTCCCTCTGTAGCACTCCTGCCCCAGAGCCCAGGGCGTTGGTAGGTAGATGCAGGAAAACAGGAAACCTCTAAGATAGTAACCGTGGCATCAAGAGATAAGGACAAGTTGTGCTCTGCGGCGGGGGCACAAGGCACCAGGCACACACAGCTGCCTGCCCTCCTCTCAGAGAGCCGGGCACCGCTATCCTCTGCAACACACAGCTGGGGCACCGAGGAGTAGACAGCCAGAGAAACTGAGGCAGCACCATCAAACTGGCTAGGGAAGCTCAGAGTAAGCTAGCAGGCAGATGTTCCGTTCCTGGCAGGCACTCTGTGAGGAGCCCTCCACGTGAGAGCCACCGTCCCCCCATAGCTGCCCACTGAGGAGACCCCGGAGCCTTTGTTCCTCCCTCCTCCCCCTAAACCTGAACTCTGAACACTTGCATGAGAGAACAAGAAGTAGAGGGTTCTGGCCCAATTGATTTACCCTATACCCAGACAGAGGCAGTCTGAGGAAAACAATCCTCCTCATCAAAACAGATACAATAAAAAAGACACTAGCACATAGAATTTAGTGATCTATCAAATTAATCACATACCACTACCACATGGGTTTTTGGTTCCAGGAATGCAGGGCTGACTCAGTATTTGCATTCACATCAATGTGATTCACCACATTGACAGACTCGTGAAGGAAAACCACCCAGTTCCATCGATGTGGGAGGCATTTGACAAAGTTCAGCACCCACACATGATTGAACTGTTAGCAGCACAAGAGTCAGAAGCTTGTGCCCAGCTTGACAAAGATGACAGCAAAAACAGGGTGCTCCCTGACCTCCTGCTCCAGGGTTGGGGCCAAGGTCTGGGCTCCCCCTCACTCTTGAGGTCACCTCTGGCATTGTGGGTGAGCTTCTTATTATCCACCCGGCAGCCTGTGCTCCCCACTGGACCTTGACTGGCACGGGCAGGGGGAGGGACCCATTTCCACCTGCACTGCTTGGCTCAAGCAGTGCAGTTACTGTTTAGGTCCTCCCTGCTGGTCCTGGCCCTGGCCCTGTCTTTGGACTGCAGAGGACAGGATTGTGTTGAGACTTTTGTTGGGACAGCGCATGCTGACATTTCTGGGTCACTCACCTCCTCTCCCCAGCTAAATCTAAAGGAAGCCTGGAGTACCTCGGGGTCCTTCCTTGGCCCTGAGGCCCCTCACCAGTGTGACCCTTTATCTGCTCTCGTCTCCTGCACATGACACCCAGTCTCAGGTTGCCGTCCCGGAGGGGCGGAGGAAAGTGTTTGTAGTCCATCTTGCTGGAAGCGTATGCCTGGAATTTCGCAGTCTCTTGGTTCTGCTTCTCTCTGTCCTCTCACTACTTTCCCTCAGGTCCTTGTTCAGCCCTGGGTCCCCTGAGGACTGGTCCGGGTGACATCACTTCATCATGTGTCCTCAGCACCCTCTGCTCTGTGACCTTTTCTCAGATGTCCTTGGTTTTCAATGCACTTTAAACTGACCTTCAGGCACTTTGTGGATGCCCCAATCAGTTCATGAGGCCTGGAGGTCCTAGGACCTGGCACCTGTCCCCTGGGCATCAGGGTGAGGCAGCACAGGGGACTCAGCCAGCTGCCACCTCCCTCGGGACACTCTTCCTCCTCTGATGAAGCCCTGATGCCATCCCAGGCCCCCATCACGACTCATCTGTCCTGATCATCCCCGAGTTCCCCCCCTCTGACACCACAGACACAGGATTTGGGGACTGAGGTTCCAACACAGGGACCTTGGGGACCTTCAGGACAACTTTCTTTTTCTGTATTCTATTCTTTGGATTAAGCACAGCCCATACTAGAAGCAAGGAGCTAGGCTTTCCTCTTGAAGGGCTCAGCTCCTGCCTCATTTGTACAGAATCACAAAGAGCTGATGACCTGCGTCTGCCAGAGCCAGTATCTGGATGCGTATGGCTCCCTGCATGTGCCTGAAAACACATCAGCAACTATAAATGAAAGCTACGCTGCTCCTGCTCCCCAACATCCTTCCTCCTGAGATAAAACGATTGTATCTTCCCAGAAACAAAGTCCCTGACCTTATGGAAATGACTGTTTTTTTTTTTTTTCAACAAAAAAGCAGGCCCCATTAGGAGATCTCTTGGGGTCCAAGGAGTGGCATGGGCACTTGCATATGGGTTTCGGGGATCTGTTAGGTATTAAGGTGTCAGTTCCATTTTAACATTAAAAACCACAGCTGCGCTTGTGGAGTGGACAGGTCCTGCCTTCCGCACTGCAGCCCTGTGCCTCAGTTTCCAACCCTGCAGGGCATGGATGACATCTCTTTCCTTCCCTGCTGGGCTCTCTGGAGGCTAAGGAAGTGGGCCTGGGAAATTCTGCAGGACAGAGACAGCTCTGGGCTGAGTGCCCATTGGTCAAGTGGTATCCAACAGCTGTCCCCTGGCCCAAACTGTGAGGTGTGGGCGCCACAAGGAAGCCCCAGCCTCACCTGTGCAGTGGCCCCAGGAGCTCTGCCCCTCACAGCACCTTCGAGCGACTGCCTCCACAGAAGCTCCTCCCCTATTTCCTTCATTTTCTCCAATGAATGTTGTTTCTTTTCTTCAGTACTAGGAATTGAGTCCACGGTCTTTCTACCAAGTGCCATATCCAGCCCTTCTTTATTTTTATTTTGAGGCAGGGTCTCCTTGAGTCACTCATTTGTGCAGGCTGGGGTTGAACTTTCAGTACTCCTGCCTCAGCCTCCCAGTGTGCTGGGGTTGCAGGCCTTGGTAGGTGACCATCCACCTTGGTAGGTGCGGCATTGGGTGGCTCCCTTCTGTTCTTGCCCTGTCTTGAGGCTCATACGAAGGGGCCGAGCCCAGCCTTGGCACAGCTGCTCCCGGTACCCCAAGGGAAACAAGGCAGTTTGCAGGTTCTGGGTGTGTAGAGCCCTCCTCGGGCCTGTCCTGGTGGCACTCTGTGCTGCCGTCCCATCCGGCCCTCTATCCCCTCGCTTGCTCAAGGATGCACTGCTCCCGCTTGCTCAGCCCAGGGACCCTGGGAAGAGGCAGAGGTGGAGCCAGTGTCCTTCCCCCCCCCCCACCTGAATTTGAGGACGGGCCAGGACAGGGCTCAGGACAGTCCCCCTGAATGGTTAATGCTGCAGGCCCCCACAGTTTCCAGGAACACACCCAGGAAAAGGTGAGGCTACCCACCCTCCACATCCAGGATCAGCCCACTTACATAAAGGCACCGGGTTATTTTCGTCAAGACAGCAAAGCAGCAGCCTCTTCCAAACAAATCCAGATGGGCAGAGGCTGCTTCTGTCCAACAAACACACCCAGCCTGCAGGAAGTGTGCAGGGAAGTGCCTGTAGGGCGGTCTGCTGCTGGCCCCAAAGCCCTGGCTGAGGCTGCAGCAGCTCGGCCAAGGCTCTAGACTCAGGCTGGATGTTCAGGACCCCAGGTGTAATTGGGTCAATTTCCAACACCAGAGAATAAAATCATGGCTTGCAGTGTGAGAAAGTGATCCTTGGGCTAATTTACAACCCTAAACCCCACCAGCCTTCTAAAGGGATGCTTTCAAAAACAAAAGTTATCTTAAACTCCAGAGGAGGAGTGATATTAATGATCGCCTGCAGGACCTAGGATTCATTCACCATTTTTCCAAACCGGTCACCTTGAGCATAGACACGAGCTCCTGCCATGTCATTTGATTGCTACCTCAGGGCTTCTGAATCTCACTCGTGTTGTGGTCACAATGCAAAGGAAAAGGCATGTGTAAGTGTGTGCAGGCATGTGCACAATGTGTGAACATTACAGAGCCATCAGGGGCAGCACTCAGCACTTAAGATCCTGCGTGTTTGAATTTCTAATGTGCAGCCTGTACCACGGCTCAATGCAGTGACAGTGACCAGTAACCACAGGTTCAGTACCTGGTGCCACATCCTCAAAAATATCACTCCTTCCCAGCCTCTCACCGCTCACTCCTCTTCCAGAGTTCAGTTTACCAAGGCCTCCGTGCCCAGGCGCCCCCATGAGCATGCGTGTGGCATTTCAGAAGCACATGCATGAGCCTGTGAGTTCCCAAGTGTGAGCACCCCCCCCCACCCAGCTCGAGTGTGCCAGCAGGGTGCCCTTGGGGAAGGCAGGTGCAGGCGTCACCGGTGTCACCTTCCTTCATCGTAAAGGAAGTAGCATCAGCCCGGAGCCAGAAGTTTTTATGTCTCAAAGGTTTTATTCAAGTTACAACTACACCATTTCGAGTACTCTTGTAACTTTGATCAAATACATCAGTCTTAAAAACCATGCCCTAATGAATTTTCTGCTTAGGGTTAAAAGTAAAGGATGTTTTCCTTCAGGTGGGAGGGGGCCCTGGAAATGAATAACTGTTTTTAAATGATAATTCTCACTTCATTCGTTCCATACTTGAGAACTCTATGCTAAGAGAATGACCGGAACCAGATTGCATGTGGGACAATATTTATAAAAGAGAAGACAACTGCCAGAGACAGACGTCCCAGCAGAAGCACCAGGGAGTGTCTTTTCCACTCTGAAGGCATGGCCACCTGGGGCGCACAGAGCTGCCCCGGCAGCAGAGAGAGGCAGAGTGACTGCTCTTGGGAGATGCCTGTGCCTGTGGGTTGTTTGAGAAGGTCACAGGAACAGAGAACAAGTAGAATTGTTAACCACACTAGAAAATAAAAACAGAAAGAAATGCTCTGAAATTTGGGCAGAACTTTTGTTTTATGACTTTTTCTCCCATGCCTTATATTACTTCAAATACTGGAAATAAAATGTACTTTGGAACCAACCAAGCATACATTCACATACATGCACATGCAAGGCTTTCCGCAGTTGTGGCTCATGCTGCAGCTCCAGCTCCGGCTCCAGGGACCCCCAGCAACATGCGACCCAGGAGAGATGAGGCTGCTGCCGGGGATTTGGATGCCAGTAGACTGGGCAGCGGTGGACATTGCCTGGCATGGGGCTTGGTCTCCGTTACAGTGCAGGGTTTCAGGACAAGACAAGCCTCCGTCCTCCTGCCCAGAATGGGTATGAGTATTTGTCCTCATCTGCTCCCAACCTGCAGTCTCCATGCCCCAGAGCAAGGCTCCTCAGTCCTGTGAGCCTCAAGCCAGCTCTAGCTTTGGCCTGTGTCCTGTTCTTCCCATAGGAGAGGGGTCCTGTGGGTTTGCTTCTGTCACCGGATGGTGCAGCATGGGGCTCCTGAGGGTGTGGGAGGTGCTGTGAGCAGAGGAAGGTTGGAGTAGAGCAGTGGACACCACCCACCTTTCCCAAAGGATGAGCTTAGGAGCGAAGACTGACTAGAAAACAGGACCAGAACAGTACATGGCCCTGTGTACCAAAATTCACACCCACTCTTGGAGAAGTCACTTTCCCTGACCTGTGACATCCCTGTCCACTCTTCTGCTGCAGGGCCATGTGGGATAGGGCTGAGTGACCTTGGTCCACAGGGATGGCCTCCCCAACATGGAGATTTCCTGAAAGTGCTGGGTCAGGAACAGACATGCCTTCCAGCCTGGGCACCACGCCCTTGGACAGCAAGGTGAGTCGCTAGGACTCCGGGAAAGACTTCAATCACACTACAGAGGGATATGACTGGCCTGGGGTGAACTACGGGACACATGCTGCATTCACACAGTTACTCACCCACAGGGCAGGGCCTTTAGTGTCTTGGGGCCATTGATATGGGCTGATAAGTGATTTTAGTTTGCGCTGGTGTGCACGGGATTTGCCCACTCTCATGAAGAGCCCACTTGGCTGGTTGCTGGAGGAAACCATGAGGCCAACAGACGTGCTAGAGAAACCATGAGCAAGCACTGGGCCCTGCTGGAAACCCAGAGTCTGCACAGGTGGGATGAAAACCGCACTTCCCCTGGCACTCTCCTTTCACCCTGTGTGCCCCACACCAGCTCTCCTGCCTGGATGTTTAACGCTCCGAGAGCAGGGAAGCCAGCAATCCTGCCTGGGATCCTTCCAGAGGGAGGACACTGTCCAAAGCTTTAACCTCAGCCCTCTGGGACAGGCTGATCAGGAGCAGGCGGAGCTTACTGGGTCACACTGCCAGGACCCCTGTGTCTCCGTCCCAGGCCTGGACACCCCCTGGGACACCTAAGGAAGGAGCAGCCTCCAGGATAAACCCAAAATTTGGCCAGGAGGTTACTCAGCTACATTGTTCTGGTTCCCAGGTTTCAAAACATAGTTCAGCTCTGGCTTGAATCAATTGGAGAGACTTGGGAACATGTTTTAGTTTGGGTAACAGTGTCAGGGTAGGACGGGCTCAAGGGCTGGCAGTTAGGACAGTTTCCTCCAGTGTTGGTGTCAGTTCTAATGTTGTATTTTACATACATGGCAACTTACTTTGCAGACCTTCTGTTCAGGCAACTTTGAGGGCCTAGTGGAGAACAGGGTTTATTTATGTTTGCCCTGGAACTTATCCTGCAAGAAGGAGGACTGCAGCGCCCTCCATACCAGCACGGGATTAGGCTTGGAACCCCAAATTTTAGAGACTCCCTGCACTATGTTAAAATGTCATCTTAAATGTCCTGCCTGCCAGTCCACACGTGACAGCAGTGTTTCCACAAATTGCTGCTAACCGACCTTGGTGTGTGACTGAAGAATACAGGGCAGGATAGCACAACCCCAGCAGTTTAGGAACTGAGTTCACTGCCATCGCTTATGGAGGAAGTGAAACTACATGTGGAACTAAGCACATGCAGGAAGTAATCTGGGGAAAAAATTGTCTGCCCCATGAGAGTTTTGAACTTAATTTGGGCTACAAATGAGTGTGGTGATGCTTGTCCTGAGGCGTCTAAAAGCCTGGTTGTTATTCGCCAACTCCCAAATAAAACTTCATGCAGAATGTTTCTGGCACTTTCCAAAACTGGGATGCCAAGGGGTTGGGCAGTGACGGTGACAGCTGAGCTTGGTCAGTGGGCTTCGCTGCGCTCCATGTGCATGTGGGTGTCCCCAGCAACTGTGTGCGTGCGGGTATCCTCAGGGATTGAGACACATCTTCCCGACCGCATGACCCAGGCAGTTTCCTCAGGACATATTTGGAAACAGCCCCTGAAACCACCACCCTGTTTGTAGTCATCGCACCATGAGCTTCCTGGCCAAGCTTCCCCTCCAGGATTTTCCCCTTTCTTGCACCACAACATCTGTAGTGCAGGGACCAAGGCAGAACTGGTGGACGGAGGCCTGGCCTGAGGCCGCTGACTACCTGAGTGTATGTACCACCGGAGCTTGTCCAAAGCTGCAGAGGCAAGAGTACCACACAGTACCCCAAGGCTGCGCAGGGGTCTGCCTGGAGACAGCTCTGCCAGCCCAGCCAAGAGACCAGTCATGCCTGGTCCACATTCTGGCAGGAAGAGCCCTGCACCATGTGCCACACCCAGTGTCCAGGCCACTGGAGCCCCATGTAGGTACAGACCGGGCAAAGGTGCCAGTTCCCAGCTCTCTCAGCAAAGGCTGCTGCCTGAGACAGAAAGGAACACAGGCCATGGTGGTAGGCAGTGAAATACCTTACAGTCTGGGAACTCCGTTCCTTCTGAGAGACTGCCTCCCACCTGCCAGGCTCCCACTCACAGAGGACATGTTTTCGGCCACTAGGGAGCCCAGAACAGATGTGAGCTTTGCTCTTCAAGGCAATCAATCTACTTCTGCCTAATTTAGACGTTTTCCTGAGATGACCCCATGATGAGGCGAGAGCCCCAAGTGTATCTGACCAGACTCCCAAAGGAGCATCCTCTGTCACCAGGCTCCCTGCTAGTGCTGGCTCCCGATCCTCCTGTGGTGAAAACTCAGACTCTGCTGCACTCCATTCCAAAAGCATCTGGACCGTAGCAAAGACAGGCACCAAGCGGGGTTGACTAGGACCAGTCCTAAGATGGTGCCGGCCAGGTCCCTCCTCAGGCCACATGGGGTCTTCTGGAGCCTGTCCTCCTCCTACAGTGGGAGCAAAGTAACTGACAGCTGCTAGAACAAACTTCTGTAAAGAGCAGCTTAGAAACTTCAGAAATGCCAATCCCAAGACCAAGGCACCTGGACACAGAGTCCAGCACAGGTCACTTCTTGATTCGCAACTGGTGCCTTCTGCCTGCGTCCTCACAAGGTGGAAAGGATGGGGGCCTCTGGTTCCTAAGCCAGTAATTCCATTCCTGAGGTTCCACTCTCATGACCTGCCGGCCTCCCAGAGGTCCCCCACCTAACCTCTTCAGCTCTGAGTTTGAGTCCACAGTGCCTCAATGAAGGTCTGCAGGGCAGAAGCCCTTAACCCACACTGCTTGCCTCTCCTGCCTGACTGCAGTGCCTGTACTTTGCCCGCACCCAGCCCCACAGCCAAGCCCTCCCAGTTCTGCCTTCATAGGATCAGAGAGAAGAAGCCTGCTGTGCAGGATACCAGCACGCAGGGCAGGGGACACAGGCTGAGGCCTGGCCTTTTAGGGAAAGCCTCTGTGTAAAGGATGACCACATCCCAGAGGTAGTACTTGCAGTCTGGGAGGGAAGCGGGGTGCATTGCTTAACAATCCTGGTCATGTAACTGAGGAGCTGGACAGTTAGAGCCTGGGGATGTTGCTGGTGGAAGATCTTGGCCAGTTATAGAGAAACCCAAGCCAATGGCCCCCAAGAGCAGAAGGCACGAGGCTAAGAAGGAATGCACGCCCTCAGTGACCAGATCACGCAGGGTGCAGGTGCTGGCTTGGTTCCTCTAAAAGCAAATAAATCAGACAAAATCCAGGTCATACTGTTACTGGGTGGTTTCTGTGGAAGTGGCTCACCAACCAAAAATATTCTAGGTTCTTCTCCCCTCAACACGCAAGTGGCTACAGATATGCCACGCAGGGCTTCCCTGACCACCGCTCCTCCCCCTGCCCCGATGTCGTGGGACCTCACAAGAAGTTCTGGATTCCAGGTCAGATGTGGCCCTGGAACCTTGAGAGTGCAGGTCCAGCTTGCTTTTGGGTCAGCTTTTTCAGGCCTTGTCTCTCTTATCAACAGAGGGAAAAGAAGCAGCGTAGAACGACTGTGGGCTGTAATCCAATAGTCAAGATGAAGTAAAAAGCTGTAAAATGAAGACCTGAATTCTCTAATGTAAGAAAAAGAAAACCTGACAATTTCATATGGAAAATAAACAATAATCACTAAAAATTTTTAAATGAATGATTCACTAAAGAAATCCAAGCAGAGAATCGCATGCAGAAGGTGTAAGTGTGTTTGATTTCCCTAACCTTCACAAAATATTGTATCTACTATTTGCATATTAGACACGCAGATAAAAAAAAAATAAGTAGGTATTATCCCATCAGTATAGGGAAAACCAGCAAGGTTACTAAGGGACAGGATTGGCAAAGACATAAGAAATAATCACTTTGTGTTGCACTCACAGATGTGGAATCTGCTGAAATTATTGGGGTAGAAACTGGAAAATGTTTATTGAAATTTAAAATTCACATAAGCTTTGATCCCACAATTGTATTTTGCGATTTCCACCCTCTCAGAAACACTTCAGCCTTTGGGTGGTGGATGTGAGGGACCACACCAGAGAAATCTGGAACTGGACCAGCATGGACCATGACATGGAGCCCACGTGGCTGGTGCCAGTGTCTCATAAAAGCCTGTACTGCAGTGCTAGGGACCAAGCCTGATCACACAAGAAACACGCATGGGATGACTCATGGTCCTTCATGCTAGCTCAGTCAACTGCTGGCCAACACACTGCATGGCGTGGGCGCGCTGATGAGTTACTACACTGTGACTGCAGGTGCCAGAGAGCATCCCCTGGTTGGGGAAGGCCCCCAGGATGTCTCCATGTGGCAGGAGGCCTGTGCATCCTTAGTTGGGGGGTTCCCTCCAGCTGCCTGTGGGTCTGCAGACTTGGTAACACCTTGCTGGGTGCACAAGCAAACCCACACTTGGGCTGCAGCAGCGACAGCCCACTGGCCGGGAACATCCCAACCACAGCCCAAACACCCTAAATATTGCAAACACCCATTTTACAGGAACAGACACATTCTAGTTCTGACCTAGGATGCTCTGCTGCACCCTATAAACAGCTCTGTGTGAGGTTTACCATCCCTTTGACCCACAAACCTGGCACTCCTGGCTCCTCCCTTCCAGCTTCTGGGCATCAGTGTTAGCTGGCTGTCCCTCCTCTGTGACAGCCCTGAGTGTGTCTCCCAGACATTGTTATTCTAATCTGTAACACAATGGCAGGAGAGCCCTGCTGTCCAAGCCTTCTGTGAAGGACCATGAGCCTCTTCTGTCCCTGATTACTGGGAGGATAGGGAAATGAGGGGCTTAACTTTGCCTGCTCACCTAGGGGTTGGCAATGTGAACAGATGTTTGAGGCCCTCAAAATTCTTAAAGCTTGTGACAGAAAGATAGCTGCATGTTGTCTGCACCTTTGCTGGCACCCACCTACCCTCTGCTAGGCCTCATCCCTGGCTCCTCCAGGAGAGGAAAGCTCCAGCTGCTCCCAATGCTGTGGCCATTTGATTTCCTGGTCTATGCATTACTGTGACTCACAATGGACCTTTTTTGGTTTCCAACAAATGTGACAGTAGCCCAAAGCTGCACCGTGGCCTCTGCCCTCCTTCGTCGTCTCAGATCCCACTGCCTTACCCACGAAAAACAAACAAGCCCTTATTACTCTCTCCCAAATGCTCCACAGGGCCTCCATAATGAGTGCTACATGGGCAATGACAGAATAGGATTGGAACAGAGCCAGTGCTATGCGATCTGAGAGCGCTTTTGTCTCTTACTCTATATTCTGATATATGTCCTTAAAACAGTGTGAGGACAGTGCAAATATCAGGAAAGCCCCGGTCAAAATTAGAGAAGCCAGAGCAAGGGCTTAGAGAATCCACCTGGCTTACAACAAAGGTACAACGGAGGGCCCTGGGTTGGGCAAGTCCCTTGATGGAAGCGCCATCTTCCTTGAGACCCGGCACATCCCCAGACAGGGATCCCCTCCTGCCACCCAAGCCCAGCAGGGATGATACAGGGGAAGGAACCTCCCAGCCTACTAGATGGCCGGTATGAGTTGGTGTTCTCTGAAATCAAAGAATGAATTTTAGGAGCAACAGAGGTTAAGAGCAGAATATACTGATTGAGAGAAAGAAAGCTTCTGTTGGAGAGAGACAAGAAGTCCCAAGCAGGTTGCCAAAGACCCTGTCTTTTCTAGAGAGTTTTATAGAGTAAAATCATGAGGTGATATGGGTTCAAGGTAGAGTAACTAGGAACTCACAAGGTGAGCATAAGGTGGGACAGAACTGTGGTCAGCAAATAAGATTAATATTTCAGGTAAAATTGATTAAATCGGGAACAAATGGGGGAAGCAAGTCACATAGCAAATGGATGTGCTTAAAGAGTGGTGACTCTTCCTGTATGGGGTTGGGATACTGACTCCTGGCTTCCACAGGGTGATAGAGAACTATTTAGACTGTAGATCCTTAGGATATGCGTATATTTGCTTTGCCTTTTGTCTTGAGATCTGGCCCACAGCGGGAGGTGTTTGTCTCCTCCAAGGTTACAAGGTACCTGTTCTTCTATACTGGTTCCACTGAGGGCCCAGCCCTGTCTGACTGTCTATAATATTTCTAACTAACTCAACTACCTGTAACAATGGGACTGATGGACCTGCCCACTTTCTGTTCTGGGGGTCTTCTGCGGTGACGATGGTATAGGAGATCCTTTCTGGAACAGGAATGCATGTTGATGCTGGCACCAGTGGGCAGAGGACCCCCAGAGACCATTGCATCACACAATCCCTGGATCCCCCTTCATCCCTACCCACTCTCAAAATACCACTGTTCTCAGGTTGGGGGTCCTGCTCCGTTTGCTGATGTGCTGAACAGAGATCCCAACAGATGCCCAAGAGGTCAGCAGGACCAGTGATTTATCTGAAAGTACAGACACGATCCGCCCCACAAGGTGGGAACAGCCAGGAGCTCCCAGGCTGAGGGGCTTGGGGTTTTTAAGCCTGGGGTTTGGGATGACATAGAGGATGTGGACTACACCAGAGGGAAGCTCACCTGGGCCCCTCTGTCAGCAGTGGAGCTTCTGAACTTGCTTGGCCCTTGAAGGACCTGTCATAGGCATGACCCCTGGGAGCCAAATCTACAGGGTCATTAGGGCTGGGGTCAGCCAAGTTACAGAAGACTCCTGGCACCTGCCTGGGACTTGCTGTGTGTAAGTGGATATACCTGCTCACCTTTTCCTACTGTGTCCAGACCTGGGCACCCTGGGCCAGCTAATGCCCACCCCAGAAGGCAGCACCATTCCAGATTCTGGCTCTCAGGCGCCAGGCCCTCCAGAGCTGCCTCCTTCCAGGTTCTCTTTAATCTCCCACCCCAGCTGGTGCAGAAGCTCCATGCTTCCTGTGCAAGGACAGACAGAAAGAAGACTGGTCTAGACAGAAGTCTGCTTGCTGACCATGGCTCCCACAGGCTGTTCAAACTTCCTGAGAACCACCAGAGAACACATCTGATGCCCTCCCTACTCCTCTGTACATCAGGTACCCTAACACAGGGACTGGGACTCCTCAAAGACAGGCGAGCAGGGCAAGGATGACCTCGGTCCTGACTCCTGCTGTGGCCTGCACTACCCCATCCCCTAGCTGTGATGTAGGCTTTCATCTGAGAAGCTCCCAGGCAGAGTCAGGAAAAATCAGGAGAGCTGTAGGTCCCTGTCCACCCTCCCTGTGCCCCTGGGCACCTGCTCAGGGGTGCTCAGGGAGGGGCCTACCATGTCTGTATGAACAGGGAGGAGCTCAGTGTGGACACTGAAACCCTCCATCCTCTAGGAAAGACCATGGCCCAGCAGCTGCCTGAGGATGCCAAGGGCGTGTAGGGACCCTTTCCTGTGGAGATCAGCACTTCATGGTCATGAACAATGCAGTCCAGCAAGACCAGTCACTGCCATGAGGTCACAGGGAGTGATGTGCAGGGTCGGCCCCACAGCCCCACTCTGTCCCCACCAGCAGAAACACTGATCAAAGATGACCATCTTAGATAAGATTCTGGGTTTCTCCTTATCATCAGTCTCACAGAAACACCATGACACAAAGTAGAAATGCCAGGAAAAGCAGAGAGCAAATTCCTCCCCTGGGACTTCAGAGAGCAGAGTCAGTATCTTGCAGAGCAGGCACAGAGAGCATCCTGCCTCTGCCTTCCTGGGGAAGGTAAGCAGCCCAGTCTTTCTCCCCTTTCAGAGAACCCTCCGAACTCCCGCCCAGGAAGCATCTGGGGTGTCACAGTTGTCTTCCCCAAGCAGAGGCTCAAAGTTGTAAGCAACTTAGCTGGCTTCTCTCTGGTTGCCAGCGAGCAGGGGTAGGAGCTGTGCTCTGTTCCCAAAGAGCTGCAGCACGGCCAGAAGACAGGCATCACCTGAGGCACGTGAGCACAGTGAGCAGGACAGAGAAGGGAGGGGACCAACTGATGCCCCTCTGCACAGCCTCTCAGAAGCTCCAGCGATCTGACCTAGGCACAGGTAGAAGGCAAGAAGTGGGGCAAAGCCCAGAACCCACATTTGCTCTCCTTCTAGGGAGGTGGCTACACCCTAAGGAAGGGACAGCGCTGGATGCCACTGGCCACAGCACCACACAGGCTATGCCCTCTGTGCGGTGGCTCACTCAGGGCACATCACAGGCTTAACATGCAATACAACACTGGGAGCTCTTAGCTGGTGACATAAACATAACCCTGGGGCTTGGTGGTGCTTTAAAAATCATCAAGACTGCAATCTACATAAAAAGGATGTGGAACCACATGAGCATGTGAGAATCTTGTGCTCTCCAAAAGACACTTCAGAGACGGGACAGAGGTGGAAGTCAGGGCAGCACTCTGCAGGGGAGAGGAAGCAGTGGTGCCTGCAGGCTCAGGAACCATAAAGCCCAGGAAGGAGAGAAAAACCCAACTAAAGCTGCCTGGCCCACCCTAGCCTCACCACCAAGGAGAGACAGACAATAGGGAACACTTAAAAAGCTTCCTCGCCACATGTCGCCAGTGAAATGAAATAAAACAAAAACCGCTGCACACCTACCAGGAAGGCCATGAGCCAGAACGCTGCCTGCACCAGAGCAGCAAAAGCTTTTATTCCCTTCTATCAGAAATGCAAAAGGGCACGGCCGCTTTGCAGGACACTCTTGCGTATTTTCCTGCAAAATCAGATCCATTCTTTCCGCACCATCTGGCAGCCATGATCCCTGGTGTCACACACACATGTAGATGTGTGTGAGCGAGCTACAGCGACCCAGGCAATGGAGGACTGAGCCACAAACCAGGCGAGGAAATGGAGAGGGTGTGTGAGTGCCTATCACTGCATGAAGAAGCCCCTGTGATTCTACCTGGACCTCATGGCTCCTGCCTTGCTGCCTCCCCCACCCCAACACACAGCCTTAAGTGAGCACAGGTGGGGCTTTCAGAAGGCAATTGGATGACTGCAAGGAGCTTAGCTGACTTCCTGTGAGGAGGTGGGGCCTGTTGAAAGGAGTGTCACTGGGGTACAACCCTGATGGGTGACCTCCCTCCTGGCTCCTCTGAGTCCTTCCTGCTTCCTGGCCATCATGATGCAAGCAACTGTCCTCTGCCAGGTCCTCCTGCCAGGAGGCTACTCGGCTGCTGCAGGTGTAGGTGTTCAAAAGTCACAGAGTGCTATGGCCCAGGGTACTGCAGAGACAGTTCAGCCAGGGTGCAGTCATTCCAGATAAACCTGTCTTGGTCTGAATGACACAGACTTGAGGGATATTGTGCTCTTCTGAAAAACCACCTGCATCTTTCTTTTACTCTAGCATTTCTGAAGCACAGGGTAATGGTTTTAAGCAAGTATAGTCCTGGTCACTGGATTCAGAAGAGGAGGCATAATGTCAGTTTCTTTAAGCTCCTGGAAGCACCCCGCACCACCAGCGGCCCCACCTAGGGAAAGCCCCTCGGGCCTGGTCAGTCATTTCTCCCTTTGGAAAGAGCCTTATCTCAGTGGATAGTATCTTTTTTTAAAAAACATGTTTGTATCTAAAGACTGTGGTGAAGACAGGAGACTCTGATTCACCCCCACAGATGGGCTGCACAGACAGTGTATGCCAAAGCCAGGCGCTGGCCAGGCCTCTGCAGGAGGAGTGACAGGGAAACACAAGTGCCCGAGGCCAAGCTGGGTCTAAACTGCCACCTCTGTCTCCTCAGACTCTGTCCCGGGTACCCACCAATGTGGCATCTCCCCAGGACCACGGCTGTCACTGCCCAGGGACAGGGCACCCTGCATCTCTGGAGGGACCTCAGCACTGCACACATGCTCTCTCCTATGAGTTTGCAATGAGAAAACTGAGGCAGAGTGGGAAGATGGAGAAGAACAGCCACTACCAAGGCCCCACACACTGCCGCCCAGCCCCACGCAGCCATTTCCAGCACTCTGCGGTGTGGTGCCAGGAGTTCAACATCACCAAGTGGGCATCAGGAAGAGCCCAGGATTAGAAGGGGATCCCTCCACTGACGGGAACTGGAGGGAGGGAGGCAGAGCCAGCAGTGGGGGTTCAAAAGTGACCAGGTGCACTTCCCTGTAGGTTGGACTTCCTCCCCCTGACCTGAGCATGGCCCTCCAAGCCTTCCCAGGGGCAGCTAGGACTCTCAGACCTGTGCCTGTGGGACGAGGAGAAGAAAATCCAGGAGGGCATCTGTGAGGCTATGGACTGGAGCCCACACCTGACTGTGTGCATTCACACCTTCTCATCCAGACAGACACGCATACATGTGCACAGCCACAGCTGGGCACAGATTTTGGTCACAATAAATGTACATTCTCCCTCCTTCCTCCAGAAGAGGAGAGGCCTCAGGTCTCCTTCAGGGGACATGCTTCCCAAACCTGTATAAAAGGGCACCACTTCTGAGCATGCCTTTCCAGGGCAATATCCTCTCTCCAGGAAAGGCGGAAGCATGGGGACCCTCATGCCAGGGTACATTCTTGCATGACTATACCCAGTATCTAATCCCTCTGGAAGACCGCTTTGGCTCAGACATTGCAGGAGGCCCCAGGCTTGCCTGTCTCATGAGCCCAGCACTGGTCCTGGTGTAGCCACGGAGGCCCCAGGAGGCTTCAGGGGACACGGGGAGAACAGCAGCCAGCTCTGCAGCATGACAAGACCTTCCCGTTGCCCCTCACTTCACCAGGCATCCATCTGGCCATGTGTGGGGCCTGGCAGGGCTGAGGCTGCAGAGCTTTGTAATAAAAGCTCTCATGGTCACCCCACAGCACGGCGTAGCTTACAGTTTCTGCTATTCATTGAACCCATAGCAGCAATCTAGAAAGGTGCCACAAACACGTATTTCTAGGAAACTGTTATTCTAACCACTGGCAGTGTGGTACCAAAGCTGTCTTAAAACAAAGATAAAGAAATCTACATCAAAGAAGTCAAGTTGTTGGTGGAGGCCTGTTTGTCCACCTATACCCAGTATCTAATCCCTCTGGAAGACCGCTTTGGCTCAGACATTGCAGGAGGCCCCAGGTTTGCCTGTCTCATGAGCCCAGGTGGAGTGCCTGGTTGCTCTCAAGGTGACATTTTGCTGGGAGCCCCCAGTCTCTTGGTTGCCTCCTGGGGAGGACTGAGGGGGGGGGCGGTGCAGGGAGATGCAGGGAGAAGGATGTGGGTGGGAAAGGGTTGTCACCATGGCCTGCACAGGTATGGTCACACTCTGTGGCTCTTACGGGGAAATAAGCCCAGAAACAGTAGAATGACCTGCTCTGAGGGCAGTGTTGGTCATCTGTTGTGACAGGTCACCACTGGACACTGTGCAGACCCCAGGGAGGGGCCAGTGGCTTTGAAATTTGAGCTGCTCTCCAGTTCTCTGGAAGACCTTAGGCACCAGGATCATGGGCACCATCTGCCCAAAGCCAAGGAGGCTCCTGCCCACTCTGTGACCCTGGTTCTGGTGATGATGCGGGGCATGGAAGTGAAGGGAACTGGGGGTCTGCCCTCGACTGCCAATGTGGTCTGCCAAGCCCTTTTAGGTGAGACGGGGTGTCCTACTGAACAGGGAGCACCATTGTTCAGGAGGAAAACCCAGCACTTCTGCCACCGCCTGCAGGGACCCACAGTGCAGGCCTTCAGAGCAGAGCTCACGGTAGGGACCCTTGGGGCTGTGCAAGCCGTCGCACAACAGAACCTGCAGAGGAGGAAGGTCCTCCCCACTGCTGTGGCTGCGTCACATACTTGGCATCTGCAAAGTACCGTCCAGATCCGTAACGACCCTTACAGGAGCAGGAAGGAAGACATTGTCTGCCTGCAGGGCCCTCAGCAGGCAGGAAACCCATTGGAAGGGACTTCAGTGCCTCCCAAAGTCGGCGCCCAGGCAGGACACAGGGACAAGCGGGGACAAGAGGAGCAGGGCCTTTCGATGGTCTCACGACACAGGAAACAGACCAGTCATGCCTAGCGAACTGATGCTATCAGCAGAGAGAGGGCTGGAAAAACCAGCAGAGCTCCGAGCCCCAGGGGTAACCACAGCAAGTTTCATCTCCATAGCCGAGCAGATTAAATCTTCTTCCCCCAGTTGGACACAGGCAGCCCTGTGAGTGCATGGAGCCTGCGCCCCAAGCCAAGCCTCAGGTGGGTGGAAAATGATTGAGAAAACTGCATCAGTGCTAAACACGCACAGACTTTTCGCGTCATTTCCCTAGCAGTCCAATCTTACGCCTGCTCACACGGCACTCCACAGCACTGTGTTACTAACAGTCTGGAGGTATCGAGGCTCAGGAAGATGAGCTGGGTTGCCTGTGAGTGAGCACAACAGTGTCCTGTGCCAGGTCAGAGCATCCTTAGATGGGGTTTCCCTCTGGCCCCTGGAGCCACACCCCTGGGACACTGCAGGCAAGGAGCACAGTTCTGCTGTGGGTCTGGCTCTGAGTGATTTCAGATCCTTTGAAAGAGCAAGTGTGGGAAAAAAAAAATTACACCTTAGCCCAACCGGTGGAAAGACACGGAAACAGAGCCCTCAGGTCACTCCGACTTCCTGTTACTGCAGAGACGAAGGGCTGAGTGTGCATGGGGTGGGGACAGTAGCAACAGGCTTTGCCCTTCAGCCTCTCTGCTGGTCAACAGCGCTGCAGTGTATGTGAAGGAAAGACCATGGGTAATGCCTGCCCCTTGCAGAATACTGGGGAGAAAACAGGTCTTCAAAGAGAAAAAGAAATGCCACCTGTAACCATGTTTCAAAAGGAGCCATATTCATACCCTGAATATTCCATCTGTCTAAGGACATCTTAAAGTGGAAACTGTGGCAAACATTCAAGGCCTATCTCAATGCCTCACCCAGCGTCACTCCCCTTTGAGAGGAAGCCACAGGCACCCTGTGTACTCCTGAATATTTCAACTCTGTTTACTGCGTGTTTTCTGTTCTTCCTTTCTTTGTGGTGCTGGAGATGGGGCCCAGGCCACTCCTGAGCCAGTCGAGCACCACCCTGCGCTCAGCCCCACCCAGAGTTTGCCCTGGAGCGCAGGATCTTTCTCTCCCTCACTGCAGTGTGACAGTGGAGATGGGTCTCTGAGCTGGCGCCCTGCTTTCAGTCCCCATGACCCTCTGCAGTGCCATCCCTGCCACAGTCACCCAGGCCACGTGGGTGGGCTGTGGTCCCTCTCGTGCACCCAGGCTCTTCCTTGTGCCCCAGACTGAGGTGTTTGGAAGGCTTGGTCAGAGGCTTTGCAGGACCTCAGCTGCTTTCCCACCCCCGGTGTACCGGCAGGAATCACCTCAGGTCGCACCCTTGAGGCAGCAAAGCATGCAGTTTTCATGCCAATGGGGGCTTCACGTTGGGCATCACGGGTGGTGGTTTGCTCTGCATTGCTGATTTGAGCCCCACCACTTGGTTTAAAGACAGTTTCATCAGAGCTCTCTGCTGGGAAATTATTATCATTTCTATTCACAAGCAAACAATCGCAATCATATCAGGTTATATCAATCAACAAAATGACTGAAACTTTAGAAGATGTTTTTATTCTATCAAAGACAGAATTCTGACTGGTTCCTGCAGGGCTGATGGGGACATCCAGGAGACATGTGAGAGACCAAGGGGTTTGCTCTGTGCCTCAGGGGCACAGGAAGGAACAGAAATCTTATCTTCCCATGGTGGGTGGGGGGTAGGTGCACAGCTGATGCCTTGAGGACCCATGTTGGGAAACAGAGTCGCAGTGACTTTTAGAATCACAACAGTGAGTCCTGTCCAGTTGTGGCTTGCAACATCCCCCAGAGCTCAGTGCTGGAACTCTGAGGGGCCCCTCCACTCCTGAGCAGCACCAAGGCCCCAGTGGATTTGCCCCTACAGCACTGACCTCCAGCCCCTCTGCCTCCCTCCTCGCAAGGCCTGCATCCTCAGCCCTGCAGGACACAGAGGCTCCATCTGAGCAGAGTTACCCCTGTCACACCAAAGCCCAGCTCCTTTGTCTGGGACTTTCAGGCTCCAAAACAGAAACAAACATCTGTTCTTTGTGAATTACCCAGTCTGCAGTATTCTGTTACAGCAGCACCACACAGGCTAAGGCTGGGTTCCAAGGAGTCACCCTGCCTCTAAGGCCCATGAGGGAGGCCCCTGACCACCATCCCAAGTCCACTGACCTCCAGCTTTTCCTGCATCTTCTGTTACTGGCTGTCTTAAGAATCATCTTATTCAAATCACAGAGCCTGTGGGTTCAAAAAAAAAAAAAAAAAAACTATGATATTGAGAAAATTGAAAGTCTATGTTAGCTGATGTGCTCTAAACTCTCCTGCCTTAAGTTTCCATCATTAAGACAAAATATCCAAGATGGTCACCAAGGATAGCAAGTTTATTTTAGCTCTCAGTTTTGGGGTTCCAGAAGGCTACGCTGGCTCAGCCTTGGCATCATGAAAGCAGGGGCATGGGACAGCAAGATGGGGGCCAGGTTTCCACACATCGGCCCTGCAAGGGTCACTGGTCCCACAGGTCCTCCACCCCCTGGCAACCCAGACATTGAGGAGCAGCCTTTGGGGGCCACTGGCACTCTCAAGAGCACATGTGTCAGCCTGCAACCCCGAAAGCTCATCAGATGTAGGCTGTGCAGCGCCCACTCCAGGGAGCCCACACCAGGGATGGGCAGGACCTGGAATTTTCACAGAAACAAGAAAATCCAAGGGACACATTGGAGCTCAGGGGCATCTCAAGCTCTTCCCTTACATCCTGCCACACAGGACAGCAGCACACTGCTGCGGCTGGATTGTGCTCGGTTGTACAAGACCCTCTTCTTCATCCCCAGAGCAAGGCTCATAAATTTGGTTTGTGCAGGAATCACTAAGGAGCACTAAAGCACTGATCCCGACACTACCCCCCACCATCACCCCCACCCCCCATCCTGCTAGTGCCCCTCCTTCAGAGGCCTCTAACCAGAGGAGGCCCCATCCACCCTGCCCCATGCCCCAGGCTCTCTCTGGCATCCTTTCTCTAAAGCAAAGTGATGGCTCCCTGCTTGGGCCTCTGCGGGGTGAGTGTCCAATCAGCACCTCAGCAAATATTTATTTTTAGCATGAATTTTGTTATTAAAACAAAAGTTGCAACCCTCGGGGAACTGCTCTGTGCTGAGGAAACACCTCTCCGAGGGCAGGCTGAGAGCTCAGGCCTTGCACAGCCCTGTTGCACGCAGCTCTACACACCCCTCTACAGCCAAACAAGTGTGGACAGTCTACACTCCTCGCCCCTCTGCCTGCCCAGCGTCCAATGCATACCTGTGGGGCTTCCTGGGCACAGAGCAGGCAGAAGACAATGGGCCACTAGGAGCTGCTGTGTTCTGGGTGGCTCCCACTCACCTTCTTCCCTAGCCTGGGGACACATCTGTGTGATGCTCCTCCCCATTGGAGGAGCCCTTGTCTGGCTCTCGCTGGGTAGAGAAAGTTCTTTCTTACCCTGCTGATGATATCCAGATCTCAGCTATATTAGTCAGCTTTCATCACTGTAATGAGACCCCTGAGCCAACCAAAGTTGTAAAGAGAAAAGACCTATAGAGCTCAGCTTGGGGAGCCACACTGGACAGCAGCCCCGTAGGTTTCACCTTGGTTAGGGAGGTGGATGCAATGGTGGGAGCTCCCATTGCCAGAGCCAGCAGTCAGACCTTGCGCCAAGAGAGGGGAGCTTGAGGCTTCACATCTGCCTTCAAGGGTGGGTCCCCAGTGACTTAAAGTCCCATCCTAAAGGTCACAGTTCTTCCCTGAGACTAGGGCTATAGCACACACACACTTCTGGGGACACTGCCTGGGTTCTGTTCCATCCTTACAGCCCAGCCTCTGCCTATCAGGAGCTTGGGGAGCCCAGGCCTCTGCCAGAGTATGCAGGAAGGAACAAGAGCCTGTGTGAGCCCACCATGGAGGTGGGACATCCTTGCAGGGACCACGGCACAGGCACAGGCATATGGCTGGATGTGGAGGATGTGCATCCTGTGGAGGACGAAGCCAGAAGTCAGCTGGACTCCCCAGTGTGCATCCTGAGGCCACTGAGGATAAGAAGCCAGGCCCAAAAGAGGTGCCTGCAGCAGGGCCTCGAGATCCCCACTACCTACATACCACAGAGCAGGAGCCAGGGGGGCCAAGCAACGCCAAGGCCAGGGACTCAGCCCCTGTCCCACAGAGTGTGCTGTGTCCAGAGGGTGTTGAGCTAGGGACAGCACTGCCTGCCCTGTCCACACTGGAGCCGGAGCTCTCTCCTCCCACACTCCTCAGTCTCACTGTGAGTGGACAACGGAGGGGCAAAGCATTACACAGGGTAGGGATGCACCAGCATGGAGGTGTGAATTCCTCTTCTGAAGGTGGAGGATCAGGAGCTGGGGTCTCAGCGGAGAAGGTGAGAAGAAATCCCAGTGAGGACCTGCCTGCCCACTCTGGCTCCCCAGCTACACACTGCATGACAAGGCAGGCAGGAAGCCATGGCTGCTCCTCGACCTGGGCCCGCTGAGCCTGAACGACTTTCTCAGTTTGTTTGCTTGTCTCTTGGTTTGTCTGAGACAGGGTCTCACCAAGAAGTCCAGGTTGGCCTTGAATTTGGTAATCCTCTGCCTCAGGCTCCCGAGAGCTGACACAAGTGTGTTATAGAATGTCACCACACTCCACAAAGGAGTGCTGCTCCTACCCGGACCCTTCTGAGCTCCCCTGCTGCAGCTTCAGGTTGTTTGTACAAGTGTGTTTCTGTGTTCACACAGACATCATATTCTCTGCCAATGTGGAGGACTCCAGGGTTCTTCAAAGCGCTACAGCTGCAGCAGGGGCAGTGAAAGAGCCAGTGGACACACTGGGGACCCATGAGGCCTGGCTCTCTGAATGTGCAGGACATGCAGGTGTCTAAGTTGCTTGGTCATGGATGGCTCCTACTGATGCTGTCTGAGTCCTGTTCGGCGATTTTTAATGAAAATGATTAGTAAGATTCTAGATGTCACTAAGATGACACAGCTGGCTGTGTGGGGGTGCCCAATGCATCTCCTAAAGCTGTATCCCTGGTCTCACCCTTGCTCTCCCGGAAGGCTGGAGTGGGCATAGCTGGTTCCCTCTGCTCTGATGCTGGGAATGAGGGGCTCCAGCCTCCTGCTCTGTGCATCTCTGGCCAAGTGCTGGTTATCTAAAGTCTGCACAAAGGCACCCTGGAAAGAAGGGACAGCCCCTCCCTGGAATGATGAGGTTTGTTTTCTGCTGACAGCAGCAATGATAATTTCTCCTTTGGCAGAGGCCAGCGCATTCACTCCAGAGTTCCAAAGGCTGTCAGCCATCCAGGCTCCCTCCTGTCACCTCCTGCCCCTGAGCCACGTGGGGAGAGGGGAGGGACAGGACTGCTCCTGTGCCACTGCGTCCTGACACTCCCAGGCTGTGTACCCTGCTCTCTGAGCTGGGGTCTCCTACTGAGACCGGGGGATTCCTGTGCCCCAAGGAGGCCACATTACCAGCCTTTCTCAGGCCAAGACTGAAGAGGGACTAGGCTTCCGGGGGACACCAATGGCTTCCCTCATAGCCTGCTGCATCTGGACAAGGACAGGGAAGTCCAGGGATGGGGGCTGACTCCACTGCTGGCTCTGTAGCCAAGCGAATGCAGGCTGGGCTTGGAAATACAGTCTGAGCCCCAGTCAGGCCCTCAGGCTGCTGTGGACAAGGAATGTGACTCACACCAGTCTCTACTATCACACAGCCTCACTGAAAGGAGAGAGAGCTCTGGGGGTCCTCCTGGAAAGACTGGGACACTGAGCTCACAGAGGCCAAATAGAGCTGCCCGGGGACAGGGGGTCAGAGTGCATTTGGCTGCAAGAACACAAACAGAGCTGCAGCAAGGTGACAGGAATGCTGACCTCTCACATTGAAAGAAGTCAGGGGCAGCAGCAGCCAAGCTGATTGCCTTGTGGCTTTTGCTGCTTTACTGTGCCCAGGCCCTCCCTTGCTGCCTAACTCCATCAGCACATTGGTCCTCACTGACACGGCTTATACCTCAGAGTCACAAGGTGGCTGCAGCGCCTCCAAGCATAAAGTCTCCATTAAGCAAACCTTTCCTAGAATTTGACCCTCAAATCTCTCCACAAACCCCATTGGCCAACACTGACCCATACACATTCCTAAAACAATCCTACATTCTGGACACCTAAGTACGTTTGAAATGCAGCCCTGGAGAGAGTCAGAGATCTGTGCAGGAGGAGGAGCCAGTGGGGCCCCAGAGGTGTACAGCAGGCTAAGGTCTGGCCCCAGCCGAGCGGAACCCAGGCCTAAGTCCTGCGCACAAGCTGGAGCTGTCCTGCATCTAGTGCTGTGCTCTGGCCACAGCCTGTCTCAGTTCTTGAGCATGTGGCTCTTAGCTAGTGTGCTGAAGACCTGAAACTCCAGCTCTCCCTGAGCTTAACTCTAATTCAAAGAGCCGCATGGGTGGTCAACCTGCTGACACCCAGATCAGCGAGGGCACTGGGCCAGTTCCCAGGCCCAGGTTGCTGCAGGCCCAGATGCAGCCCCGGGTTCACTTCACTCTGCAGACACAGTTGAGCTCAAATTCCTGCAGCTGCAGCCTCAATGAAGAGACCTAGGCTCGATTCACCGCACAACGTTCCTTCCTTTACCGCCTTACACCAGGTGCCATTGTCCCAACACACAGCCAATGCCATGGGGCATCCTAAGGCCCTATGGCCTCAGCTCATGGCTCCCAGGGGCCAGCACAGACTGACAGTGGCCAGGAGTGCCTGGGACACTCACACTTCTGCTACCCTGCTGCCGTGATGAGCAGCAGGCAGGTGCGGAGAGTAGGGCTCCAGGCCAAGCCAGCAGCTCTCAGGTCTGGGGTCACCAGAGGCCCTGGTTAGCGGCTGGCCTGGGTTAACCACCTGCTTACACTCCTGGAGGCAGAAGGGCCAGGTGAAGCCAGCTTCCTGTCCTCCTGCTTGTTGTCTTCTACATACAAGGCCATGAGACCAAGTTGCAGGAAGAGCCTTGAAGCCACCAGAGAGTACTTTGTCCAGACTCACAGGATGGGCCCCAGAGTCTACGTCTCTATGTCTGACACAGGCTCCATGTCCCAGGCCTGTCCACGCCTTCTGGACTGCTCCAGCCAGCAGGCACCCTGAGCCCCCAGGCATGTTGGGAGGGCAGTGATGGGCACTGGGTCTTGCAGGCTCAGGAAGGCCTCTCCCAAGGCTGGGACCAGTGGGAGGAGGAGGTCCCTAAGCAGAGGTCTCGCTCTGTCATCCATCCTCTCACCTGCCCAAAGGTGTTTTCGGAAGTGACCCTGGTGCTTACCAGGCTTCAACTCTTTCGGTTAGAAATTAAAATAGACTCACAAGCAGCCACAGGATGTGGTCACGGATGACAAAAGATAGAAAGCCCTGTGGTTAGAGCACTGTGGGCTCTAGCTGGTCAGATCAGTGGTACCCACAGGGGTGCGGGTTATAGGCCACTTTGCTTGCCTGTTTGTTTGGGTTTGTTTTCATTGTCCTCCAAGGACTGGGCATGGAGCAGGCTTCTGCATGCCACAGGAGCTCCCATGGAGCCACACCAGGCTGTGACTGACACTCCACCCCATGAGGACAAATCTGCTTTCTTCCTCACAAATCTGTGCTGAGCACAACATCCACCGAGGATGAGTTCACGCCATGCATGTGAGGTCATCCAGCCAAAGTCAGGATGAAGTCAGCTCTCCTGCAGCTCAGGATGTTGTTGTGAGCAAAGGTCAACTGGATGAAACTGCATGGGAGGGGTAATGGGACCAGTGTGGCTATAAGCCACCAACTAATCCCCACACCTCGGCCAGACTTCCCCCTGGGAAGAGTTCCATCAGGAGGGCACGGAGCATCTCCAGCAGAGTCAGCAGCGGCTCAGAGCCCAGCATCTGCACCAAGCACAAAGGAGATATGATGGGGTCATGTAAGGCTCTTCCCCAGAGTCCAGCACTACAGGGAGAAGCTCCTGCCTGCCCTTCTCCATCCCTGTCTGAGGTCCCCTGTTCCCTTCCTCTAAACCCCACCAGCTGGAAGGATGAAGCGGCTGCCCCCCTTCTGGGCCTTTAGGTCTCCCCATCAGGGACCAAGATGCAGGAGGCCATGGGCATAGACAGACAGGCTTAAGGAGTGAGTACAGGTGCAGTGAGTACACCTGGCCACAGTTTCCAAGGGGCCAGTGTGGTCCATTCAGGAACAGGAACTAGGCTTGAGTGTGGTGTCAGCCAATCACACTTGTACCCCCACCCCCTCCTGGAGGAAGGCGTTGGCCACCTCTGACCTCCTGAAGCATCTAGTGGCCCCATCTCAGCACTGTCCTCCACCAGCATGAGACCTGGACCTGCCACCCTGGCTGCCAGGAGATCACTTCAAGATCCTCCAGGTATCTGGCGCTGTGCATGGCTGCAGGCTGCCAACTCAGAGCGGGGTCAATGGCCAGCTTCCCAGGACCAGCTCTACCTGGGGAATAATTTCCAAGCTGCCTGCATCACCTACTCAGCTGCCCTGTGCTGACCAGCAAGGTGGTGAGTAGAAACCCCACTCAGGCTCAGGGGAAAGGATGGGGCTTCCTCTAGAAGGAAGGATGAGGCAGCAGAGACATTTACTGGGACAGATGGAGGGAGGAGAAGATGGGGCCAGATGGCTCGTGCTCTCCGAGGTCCTTGCTCAGTCAGAGGTGAGAAGGGCCAAGGTGCCCTACTGCTCTGGGTCAGGGTTGCTCCCCAAGAGTCGTGGCACCCACTCCTGCTCTGGTTGCTATGTAAGAGCACTCAAGTTGTTGTCCTCAGGCTTGACATCCCTTTGCCACAAGTGTCCCTGCTGCTGGCCGTAGCAGGCTGTTGGTGGGTGGAAGAGAAGTGTGGAGGCTGAGGGGGAATTCATGGATCCAGACAGGAATGCAGAAGCGAGGATATATTCTGCTCCAGTACCAATAGATGGCATCTCTGCCCCGAGAAACAAGAGACCTCAGTGAAGCCCCTGTGAGTTTTGCTCAGTTTCCTTGAAGATCTGAGAGTTCATCGAAGCCCCAGGTTATGGAGCGGCTGGAGTGGGAGAGTGGAAGAAGAGGGCCAGGTAGAGGAAACTGGCCCAAAAGGTGAAGAGGGAGGCAGCTCTGCCCCTGACTCTGAGATATCAACAGGCGGTGAAACCCCAGCCAGCACAGACAGAAGGACAGAAAGCTGCATACAGAGGCCTGATAGCTTCTATATCAGAGCATGCGTCCCCTGCAGGGACAAGAAGCCTGGTGGGGCAGTGTGACATCTACTCTCCCTGACAGCAAGTACTAGGGGGGCCTGCAGGGAGAGGGGCATGTGCTACACAGGGACCCACCTGGCCTGCAACCAAAGACACCTCTGGGTTCCCCAGCCCAATCCTGAGGTGCTGGGAAGATGTGTAAAGGGGTGGAGGAGTCCAAGAGCCAGCCCCTTTGCAGTGCCACAACTTGGTGCAGGGGTCATCAAGAGAAAACTCCTGGACCAATCAGCTCTGTCATCCAGGCCAGTGGCACAGGTTCTAGAATGGGCACTGATGCTGCTGGGGGAGGAGCCTGCTGTGATGGGGGTGCCCTGCTGCTCTGGGTCAGGATTGCTCCCCGACAGTCCTGGAGAAGCAAGGGGCCCTTCGAGGTCTGCACCATGGTAGCTATACCTGGTACATGGGAAATAGGAGGCCAGGTAAAGTTATAGTTCAGGAACTCAGTGTGTGTCAAGTGACCCAAGCAGGAGGCTCAGCCCTGGGCCCGGAGTTCTCACTGGGAAAACTAGGGGTTGGTCTGGGCCAACAGAGGGACTCAGGGTGTGACCACACCCGTTCCCACAGGACTGCAGATGCTGGCTTGTGCCTTCTGCAAGGAAAAAGAAAGTGCCTTGTGTCATCATCTCTAGATAACCCTGTGGGACAGTGTATCTGGACAGCATGGCCAGCAGAAGGCTGAAAGCCATAAGCAGCATTATCCCTAGGCCAAGGACATGCAGGTTACTGGACAGAGCTGTGGAGCCAAGTCCTTGCCACACCCTGGCCACATGGCTGTAGATGCAAGTTCCCAACAAAGGCACAAACACCAGGCACACACACATGCACACACCTCTGTACACTCAGGAACCCAAGCTCACTGTCTCTGGCCTGCCAGTGCAACGGCAAACAGAAATACCGAAACGACACTGGGCTTTGGAGGCAGACTTATTTACATCGATGAGCACTGGCCAGGGTCATTCCCAGAATAACAAGCCCAGGTCGCTGGTGATCCAGGGCTTATTGGGATAAGCAAGCAGAAAGTACAGAGGCAAAATGGCTTGTCCACTGGTTTGCACAATGTGCATCACAGTGACAGCTGTGCATCATAGTGACCAGAAGTTTCTAGCGGAAAGAAGCAAGCAGAACTGCAACAGGAGCTATCACTGGGCAACTAAGACACTGAAGTATGCTGGCTGGGGGGTTTCTGCTACAGCAGCACACGTCACAGTCATCCAGGGCATCCCAGGTAAGCAGGCTCTCGTGTCACTGACCTGGTGGCACCTCAGTTCATCAAGATCCTCATTCCCTCATGCGTAGCTCTGATGTGAGGACACCCAGGGTCACGGCAGAAGGTGGGAATGTGTTGGTCTGGCCTCAGCTGGGGTGGAGCCTGAGGTGCCCTCCTGATACCCACCAGGGTATGACTTCCACTACATCCACTCTTGCCTGCCCCAGCTGAACACTGGGCCGCCACAGTGTCTCCAGTTTGCAGCTGCTGAGCTCTGTGTGACCACAGAGAGACAGCATCCAGCCCTGGCAAAAGGACCCTGGGGGCAGAGGACCTTAGCATTTTTGGTTCTTCTTGATTGTGAATTGACTTTAAAGAGCTTGGAGGGACAGTTCCACCACCTTCCTCTACTCAGCACTGCCAGATTGCTGGTGAAGCCACTCGTCACACTGTCCTCGCCTGGGAGCCATAAACCAGTAATAAATCATGGCAGGCGAGGCGCCCTCCTGGTGCTCTCAACTCTCCAGACGAAGCTGCTCTGCTCAGTGCGGCAGCAGAATACCCAGGCCTTGTCTCCACATGTGTCTCAAGCTGGCCATGGGCCTGCAGCTTGGGTTGGTGGCTGTCAACTGAGGGCTCCACAGTAGCTAGTGGCATTAGGTGCCACTCAGTTTGCGTCCCAAAAGTTGCACACATACTGAGAGGTCTGGGAAGTTGTGGCCAGGCACGCACTGACTTTGGTCTTGCTTTGTCCTTTAAACAGCCTCAACTGACTGCACAGGACAAGTCAAGCGTGCATGTTTTCTTGTGATGAAGAGCCAGAAGGGCCTGACTGGAGGGCACTCTCCAGTTCCTGCCCAGCTAGTAGCACCCACCTGTGGGTTTCACTCTGTCTGCCTGCCAGAAGTAGGGCCTCTAGTGCAAAGAACAACCAAAGGCCAGGCTGCCCCAGACACCGGGCTGGACTCCCGGGGAACAGATTGGCTGCTGGTGGTATCCAAGCCTCATCTCACTTGTCCTAAGTAGATCGCAGCACCAGCACCCCTGCCAAAGTCAGTGCCACCCCAAAGACTATGCTTGGGGTCATGTACAGATGGGGACACAGGGACAGGTACCTGGGGACATCTGCACAGCCAGAGACCGGAGTTAATGCCAACAGAGGCAATCTTTAGTCACCTCAACACTGAGCACAGAATTCCATCCTACCCTGGAACAAGGCCTCCAAGGAAAGGAATCTCGATGCCGTGAGCTGGCATAGCCTTGAGCCTGCCCTGGTCTCACAGCAGGAGTCTGAAGAAAACTACTGGCAGTAACACCCTGCAAAGGTGATGCCTGTCCCTGAGGTGCTCGTGGACACAGAGTTGGGGAGTTTGTCAAGCAGTACACTGAGGACTTAAGAATTTGTCCTACGAGCCCCAAGGCAGCAGGGTCAGGCTCTGAGGGGCCTGGGTTCTTGTGAAGTCAAGGTGCCCATCCCCCCTTCCCAGGCAGGAGCTGGTAGGACCATCCTGCTTTTCATTCGCTCTGTGTGCATGGACTGAAAGCTGGTGAGGGTCCTGAAGACAGAGGCTGCTGCTTGTTTGCCATTTCCATCAGCCACTCTGAATACTGGGGCCCCTGCTGCATCCACACCTACAGGCTGCGACTACCCATGGGAAAGCTCACTCTGTGTGGGGCCGTGCTGTGACCTCCAACACACAGATGCCACCCCAGGAAAACAAGGACAGCTCTGTCCGTCACCACCGACTTCCTTCTCCATGGCTGTCACATGGTGGCCACAGACTATGGGGGGGAGGGGTATGAGAGTGACAGAATTGGAACGATGCTTCCCCAAGCCCAGGAGCCCCATTAAAACATCTCCCAGACTCCCCTAAACCCAGGCCTCAATCTGTGTCTCCGAGCCTGCCCTCTTGAATTTGCAAAGAAACATCCTCGGCCCCAGAAGCACCTTAATCACCTGGGGGTTTGTGTGTCTCTGGCAAATGGCGGACTTTGTAATCATTTATGATTGTCACTCTGCATCCTGGAGAGAGACTACAGTGGTCCCTCTCCCCCGCCAGGGCTGTATTCCCTCTGGCCCACAGAGCAGGGGGTGCTCCTCAAGACACACTCTAAAGAGCCCCGAGTCTCCACAGGGCATGCAACCCAGACATGCTGGCTGCTGGGCTGGTGTTACCCCCTCTTTGTTTTTGTGTGTATATGGATGTGTCCAGTGCCCTGAAGAGTTACCCACAAACTAAACAAAGATTCCAGCCCTCTCAGCCTTCCCTGCCCTTGGTCGGCATGCAATCCCCAGGGGCGAAGCTAGGGAAAGAGAGTCCAATCAGGAAAAGGATCACAAGACGTGGTGCTCGTGGCTCCTATCACCGTTTCCACATGCATGTGCTAAGGGTGTGTTCCAAGAGTGAGGTCCCCACTCTCCAAGGGGCCCATGCCAAGCAGGTTAGGAAAGGGGATTAACCGTTGCCACAGAGCCTCTTCCTTCTTCTCAGGCCAGGCAGAGGTGGGTGGCCAGGTGCCCTGACAGGGATTGGGGGAGGGCCGTGCTGGAAAGATGAGGCCGCAGCAGAAGATGCAGACAGGAAGCAGGTTTCCGTGGCAGGATGACACCAGGATGACACACAGTTACAAAACTTCCGCCTTTCATGGGCAATTTCTTTCAGGTCGAAGTTCGAGGGCGGCAGCCCTGGTGGTCAACACTGACCTGGTGGCACCCTTGCCCGACCCCGGCTCTCAGTACTACAGTCCCTGGTGGACCCCAAAGGCCCCGCTTTCGCAGCAGGCTGGGACCTGGGCAGACGCTGCCCCAGGGCCTTTCAACCTTTGCAATCACACTTTCAAAATAGGCTGCAAGGGTTCTGATTCTGCTCAAATCTGATGTTAAAACAATATTTAGCTTCTCTTGTGAGAGGAAATCAGTTGTTTGCCTACATCTGAGCCTGCTGACCAGCAACAAAGGAGGAAAAGACCCACTTGCAACAGAGGGAACCATGCCCGGGCAGGAGCTTAGAAAGAGGGCAGGCGACCCGCCTACTCTGAGAGACACTGTGGTAGCCAGGTGGGGGGGGGGGTTGTGGGTCCTCACTGAGCCACCAGCAGGATAAAATCTGTTTATGTCCTTTGTGGCCTATAATGAGGCACCCTGCTTAATACACAACAATGGGAACCCCTCAAAGCCAGAAACCAAGCATCCTCTCTGCCTGTCTTGTCCATACCACACCACCACACCCAGTGTCTCCACAGCCCAGATGGGTGCCTGAGCCCTGAGCTTAGCCTGGGCTGCCACCAGCTTCCCTTCCAGCTCTGAGCACAAGAGGATGGCTTTCTGAGGGTACCACTCCTCCCCTGTGTCTACTGGGGGAAAGGAGGACCCACACGCTCCTCTATTTGAGAGGTCCTAAGCACAGCATGCAGGCCTGTGCCTTCATGGCTGGACTTCACTGCTAGCAAAGGGCACTTCTTACCCTGCACAAACCCTCCCTACTGAAATCTCAGCTTCACAGGTACCCTAGGCTGGTGCTGTTCCATCCTGGGACTCCATCTTGCCTCAGAAGGGCACTGTCCACTTCCTGTACAGCCTCAGTTTTGTCCCTGGGAATAACTATGGATCCAGAATTCATCAGAGCACAGGCAACAGTGGGTACCTGCCATGTCCTAGTTACATAATGCCCCCATGGCACCTCTAGTCTTCAAGGAGGTCACATGGTTCCTGTGGTTACACAACCACCACATGTGAGGCTAGGGTCAAGCAGGGGTGCCTGTGATGTGAGCCCTGCACAGTGCTTGCCAGGGAGACCCCAGGCTTTTGCTCCTAGGGCCAAAGGAGTGAGGCGTGGCTACAACATCCCAAACAACTGGGGTCCAACAGTCCCTGCTGATGCTCCTTGAGGTCCCACTGCAGTAGAGGCACCAACTGTCTCCCCCAGCTCCCAGCACCACAGATCTGCCTCTATCAGCCCTGTCCCTGGATTCTTCCTTCACGTGGACCTGCGGACTCCTAGTCAATACATCACTTGCTTCTGGTCTCTACCACTCGTCTCTCCTCCCACAGCATCTGCTCAGGTGGACACTGAGGGTCTGGCCTCTTCCAGGTGCACAAATGCATTTGAAGATTTTGCTAAGCTTTTTCCTCCTGGCCCACTTTGTGGAAACATTCCAAACTCTGCCTGTGAAAGTCAGCCATCTCCATCTGGGTGAAGGGTCAAGAAACCCGAGTCCTGACACCAGGGAGAAGGATGGCTCAATACTGCAAGATGCCTCGAGTCTGGAGGCAGTTGCTGCATGGTGAACCCCAGAAACAGCCCAGAAGGACCACGCCTCCTGTGCATCCCAGTAAATGGCCTAGGATGTACTTGGGAACACGTAGATACAAGTCTGCATGATTGAAGTTGTCATGGTTATGGAAAGACAAACATTTGCCTACCCAGAGATAACAGGAACTCCCTCTCCACTGAAAACCATCTCCTCCAGGAAGATACACAACTCAGAGACAGTGCCTGGAGCTCTGACCCTGTGTCAGGGGCAGCGATACAGAGCAGCCCGCGGCACAGGGCTCCAGTTCAGCTCAGGAGCTCTGCCAGAAGACACAGAGGAGGCAGAGGCAAGGTGAACCCATGTGTGAGCACATTGTAATCTGTTTATTTTGTACAAAAGACATCATAAGTAAGGGTTTTGCCTGTGTTCTAGTTTACCTCCAATAAATAATATGTACAAATGTGCTGAGTTTACAACACAGCAGAGGAAAACCTTTGCCTTACAAAGACACACTTTCTTACATGATACAGTTTTTCCATTCACTGGAGTGTGAGTCATGCCCAGCTTACTCCAACCAAGGCCCTTCTGCACGCAGTGTGGCGGAGTCCAGTGCTGTGTACCTAATCTTTTCTACCAGAGAACAAAACTATACCATGAAAATTCCTCAGTTTCTTGAGAATTGAGGGCCTGGATGGGCCCACTACTTACTACTGACCCATGTATAATGTTTTCCAGAAAGCTGGAAATTCTCTAGAACGGTTGTCCTCAAGTGACTGCACAGAGGAGCCCCTGCACTTCTAGTGAGCTGGACAGGGTGGAGCCCAGGGTTCTCCCCATCTCTCTTGCTTTCCCGGGGGCTCCGAGCCTGACCAGGGACCACATGTGGTTGGCCAGGGCTAGAAGGTCCCTCCAAAGCAGGAGATGTTCTTCAAGGCTGCTGTAAGAAAGGCTCTGATTGCCCATCCTCTGGGCCCCCTTCCCAGATCCAAGTCTCCTGGAAAATGGGGGGCTTTCATTCTGGAGCACAAGTGAGCAAATAAAATGAGCAGCTGAGAGTCCGACTGGCCGGAAGCAGGCAGCTCAAAATCTTCTGGGCCCCGCTCCTGGGGCTGCTTCTCTCTCAACCTGGAGCAAGCATTGGAATGTTTCAGCACTGCCAAAACTTATCGGTAATGAAGGAACTGCATACAACACTTAACAATCACTTTCTCTTCATCCAAATCAAAGTGAGTCTAAAACTCAGACTCACTGTTTGAAAAATAAAACAATTCTACAGGTTTAATTTCTATGACAGTCCAGCAATGTTAATTTAATGGGTCACCTATTAAACTCAGTTAAAACTATTTTGCTCTCAAAGCCTGAAATTTCAAGATAAATAAATTAGCAAAGCTAGGGGAAACGAAAATATGCAACTGGTTTTGTTTTTAGTGTTTCTGTTTCTGCCTCACATAGCAGTTCTTTCTGGATAGACAGCTTAGAGTCAAGAAGGAGGCTGAATATAGGCAGAGAGACAGCATCTGACACACAGTGTGGTGGGGAGTGCAGTGAGCCTCGGAGACAGACAGGTAAAGAGTGAAAAAAGGAAAGAGGCAAAAAACTAAATATTTTTTAAAAATAAATATCTTATTTGTCACCAGCCCTGCCGGTAGGAGTCTGCCCTGCAAGATAAGGCCCAGTGGCACTCACCCCTCCCACACCCAGGCAGGGTGGGCCACCTGCCAGTCTGTCCTCTGGGCAAATCTGTGCTCTGCCCAGATGTGGCAGCTTCATCCTTTGGGGCTCCCAGGCAGAGGACAGGGAGGGTCTCCACACTCCAGTAGCTAGGGTCCTTCTGAGCAGCCTGGGAGCAAACGGAGGGGGATGCACTGTGGGTGGCACACTGCACATGGTGGGTCCTCAGAACTTCTGCAGAGCCACAGACTTGTCAGGGGATGCACACTTGTACTCCATCTCCTCACGGGCTGCGATCCGCTTCTTGCGCAGGTGGCAAAGGAGTGCCAGAAGCGCCACCACCAGGGACAGGGTAGAAACAGAGGTGCCAATGAGAACAACAGAGTGCGAGGGCCCTGTGGGTGGGGCACTCAGCGTAGGGCCTGGCACTGAGCTGGTGAAGTCCTCCCCAGAACCTTCCTCCTCCCTGATGGCCTCTTCTTTTTTCTCCAGACTTTGTTTGTCTCTAGACAACTGTATGTTGTCGCAGTCCTGGCTCACTTGGCCCTCGAGGGGGGAGCCAGGTCCACAGACACACTCATATGTGCCCAGGAGGTTGTGGCATTCATGTGAACCACAGTGGCCCTGATCACACTCATCAATGTCCACGCACATGCTGCCCTCATCTAGGATGAAGCCTTCAGGGCAGTAGCAGATCTGTGGGGCGTTGGGGTCACAGTCCGCAGGACACTCAGTCTCGTTGCAGAACAGCTCACAGAGGTGCGGTGCCTCCGGCTTGGGCCGGAAACCCTCAGCACAAATGCACTTGTATGTGTCCTGGCCTAGAGGCTGGCACTGGTACTCACAGTCCGACCCGTAGCAGGGGTCCATCAGCTCCACACACTCTCCGTCCACCATCTCGAAGCCTTCATCGCAGAGACATGTGAAGCCCCCGTCAGTGTTGACACAGCGTTGCTGGCACACGCTGGGCACCTGTGCGCAGTCATCCACGTCCTCGCACGAGTGCTGGTCGTCTGCCAGCTTGTAGCCGGTGGCGCACATGCAGGTGTAGGAACCCGGCGCTGTAGGGTCAGGCACGCAGAAGTGAGCACAGAGGCTGTCGCAGGAGGGCCCAGCTGGGGCGACACAGGAGCGCCCATCTGCTTGCAGTTTGGCCTGGTGGGGGCACACACACCTGGGCGTCCCCTCACTCCAGTGGCACTCGTGCTCACAGCCACCCTTCTCCACTGTGCAATCCCAAGCGCCAGGCGCCTCGCGCCCCCAACGCCCCTCCGCAGTCCCAGGCAGCGCCGCACACCTCAGTTGCAGCCCGAGCACCGCCACGGCAGCCGAGCTGCCCACGGGCAGCGCCTGGAAGTCTCCGCCGCGCGCACCGAATGGGGTGCTGTAGGCAACAGAAATGCGGTGCCCAACCGCTTCCACCAAGAGTGGCCTGCAGGAGGCCTCAAAGTGCAGCTCGCACAGGAATCCAGCTGCCTCTGAGTCGCAAGGTTGCGCCTCCCAGGCGGGGTCGCCAGGTCCCATGCCTGCAGCCGAAACGGTGACGCACAGCGGGCCGCAGGGGGGCGCACCGTCGCCGTCGCTGTCGGGCCGCGCCCACCTACTGTAGCTCGTGTGGTTATCGCCTGTCACCCACTGGAAGCCGCGCAGGGCCCCAAGTGGTCCGGGGTCCCCGCAGCCCTGCTGGCGCTGCAAGCCAATCCAGAGGTTCGGGCCCGCACCACCGTCGCCGCTGAGGAGCAGAGAGATGACCTCGGCCGCCACGGAGGAGCGCACGGTCATCAGGTGCCCGCGCAGGCGCTCGCAGACCTGGCTGGCGTTAGCGAAAGTTGTGGGACCGTGGAAGAGCGCGAAGCACTCGCTCTCCACGCACTGGCTGCCGCTGGGCCACGGGTCCGCGGGCACCAGGAGCCCCAGGCCAGCCAGGGCCAGCACGCCGAGGAGCAGCACCCCGAGCATGCCGCGCGGGCCGAGGCGTGCGGGCGGAGGCGGAGCGAAGGGCGCGGCGCGGGCCCGGACGAGACGCAGCTCTGCTCTGCCCAAAGCCTGGCTAGGCCGGCTTATAAACGCGCGGCCCCCTCCCTCCTGGACGTTCGAGAAAAGGAAGGAAGTGCAGTGGGAAGGGCCGGGGCGACGTCCTCAGATCGACGGGTTCCCAGGACGCCTGCACCGCCCTCGCTCCCGTAGCGCCTCGCAGGGTGAGCGCAGTGGATAAGGACCAAGCCCCACCGCCATTGGCAGCGCGAATCCCCCCCCCCCCCCGCAGCCTCTTAGCGCCCCACCCCTTCCATAAATAGTACCCCGATTTCAAGAACCCAGAAAGGGGGCGGGGCCGGGCGGGGCAGCTAGCGACCCAGACCTGTAAGACGCCGGGGCAGGAGCAGGATGGAGACCAAGAGGACACTGGGGGGCGATGCTGTGCAGGCCACGGGTTCTCACTAAGACAGGGTCGCTAGAAAACGGCCCCAGGCCTGGTCAGGGTGCTGCCGGGGAGTCCGTGGAGGGGGCTGAGGATCCCAGGCGCGCCTGACACCAGCACTGCCTCCAGCTCCCGGGTGGGCGCTGCCAAGCCCAGTGCGCCCTGGCGTGGAAGCGGTGCCGGGAGTGTCGCGGCACCGAAGTCCGGCCCGTCGCCGTCCAGCAGCACAGAGGAACTGTGCACCGATTGCCCTGGAGTAGTGGGCTACGAGCCTAGCGGGGGACTCATCGGTACACTGGGGACGTTCCATCTATGAAAAGGCGGTGATCGAGGGGTCCGCCACGGGTGGGCGAGCAGGCAGGACCGGGCAGCGCGTTAGGAGAACTGTCACTTTGGACTTTATCCGCTTATTCACGCGCCAAGAATACGGAGGGCCGAAAGCGACGAACTTTCAAAACTTCCAGTCTGCTCGGCCACAACTACTCCCGGCCAGACGGCAGCAGGCGGCGCTGTTGGACGCCGGACCAGGCTGCGAGCCGAGGGCGCAGACAGGGATGGGGGCTCGGGGACCCTGGCTCCGGGGCGCCAAGGGCGCGGGCCTCCCGTTCCTAACTGCAGCTGCCAAGCCTGGCGGAGCCCCCGCTAGCAGCCCGGCTGCCCAGGGAGGAGGCTTGGGCGGTGCCGTAAAGCACCCCCCCCCAAGTGGAACCCTTCCTGGTAAGGAGACGCGAGGCCCAAAAGCACTGCGGCGCCCCAGGCGGGGTGCGTGCGGGAGGGTTAGGTGGCTATGCCTGTTGAGCCCCCAGCCCGAGCTCGAAGAGTGCCCACAACCAAGTCTCGTCCACGCGGGAAGACGGGAGTTGGAGGCCTTCCAGGCTGCCCACTACCGCCGGTTCGACTCCTGCGTGGTCTCCTTGCGTCCGGAGCCGAGGCGGTGGGGCTGTGCGAGAGCCCGCGGAGAGCTCTGGAGGGCAGAGCCGCCTAGGACGCAGGCCAGACGCACCCGAGCAGGGAGCAGTTGTTGCATGCAGCTGGAGGGAAGCGGGGGGCCTAGCGTAGAGACCCCAGGGACGATTGGCCCTGACTACCCTGTGGAGGGCCTCAGCACTTGCCTCTGGCCTGACCCCCTGAAAGGTCCTTCCTAGCCTTTCTCTTCCGCCTGTTTCCTGTCCGGCCATCTCTTACCCATGTCTGAAACTACCTTTCTCAGTTGAGTCTCCCCAATCTCCGCCCCTGTGGGGCCCTGCTTCCAGGGAGTGCCCCCTCCACTGAGGGGCAGCCCCTGGCTCTGTGTGGGCGACTCCACCTCCCCCTGATCAGCCACCCCCTACCCACCTCCCATGGGCGCACCAGCTGCCCTCCTATCCTGTCCTGACTCTGACCCCAGGGGTTTCTCTTTGGCCCTGGATTTCATCAGTCTCACCCCTCCCCACCCCGTCCCATTCCCCTAGGCAGACCATGCCCTGCCTCTGTCCCTTACTCTTCTCTGCTCTCACCCTGCCAAGGCCCATGTGGGCCCTCTGATATCCCCTGCTGCCCAGCCCCCATGGGAGAAGCCCAGCTCCATCCCCTCCCCTCCCTTAAGTGCTTATCCATGCCTGTTCCCTAGGGCCACACACAGGGCTGCCTACACCCCACTCCTGCAGCCTCAATGACCACATCATTCCGGCCACAGAGACTTCCTGGCAAGGGAGGCCCTGCTCATCCTATCTCCAGTTCTTCCCCCTGCCATGAAGCCCTGGTCTCCACCAGCCTCAGCCTCTCTCCTCTAGCAGATCCTTGTTGACAAGCTGCCTTCAGCTGAGTGTTTCCAAGTCACAAAGCCAGAGCTGATAGTTTTGAACTTTCACAGATAAAACTTCCCATCACCTCCTCAGCGCTTGCCACCCCTACCTGCCTAAGAGGTCGTGCTGTGCATGCTGCTGTCTCAGCGACTCTCAGGATCTAGCTTACTGGGAGCAAGGCAGAGAGCTGTGCACTGTGCTCTCTAGTGCCCTCCACCTTACAGCACCCTGCGGCAGCGATGGTGCCAGGAGCTGATGGAGCTCGGTGCGGATGTGTTTTCCAGAGCATTCTCTTTGCCACCCTGTGAAGCCCAGGTTAAGAGACTTCAGGGCCCCAGAAATAATTAAGAGTGTAGGCTTTACAGGATGTGGTGATGCACCCCTGTAATCCCAGCACTTAGGAGGATGAGGCAGGAAAATTGCTGCAAGTTTGAAACCAACTGGGCTACAAAGTAAGTTCAGTGCCAGCCTGAACTGCATAGTGAAACCCTGTCTCAAAAAAAAAAAAAAAAAAAAAAAAGGTGGGCTTTGCAGCTACCTGGCTGAAACTGAGTCTCAGCGGCACCACTTACAAGTTGCTGTTATTGTTGTTTTTAAGATTTAATAAGTTGTCTGGCCTCTCTGTGCCTCAGTTTTCTCAGCTGTGTGATAGAAATTGTAACAAAGCACTCATTACTATAGACTGATTTATGCATGGAAAGCATTTAGGACAGTAAACTCTCAACAGATTTTAGTTAAACAGAAAGCACACATTCCCTAGAATTTGAATTCAGCTGCTGGTGGTTTGCACACCCAGTATGGTTCCCGACTCACTGTTGGGTCAAATTTGATCCAACCAAGTATTTTCACTAGTTGCTATAAGCAATTGCTGAAAACCTCCAGGACCAAGGAGTGGCAGGGGAAATTGGAGAACCAGGGCAGTGTGTCTTTGCTGGGTTCCCATCCCCAAGCTTCACATATGGATTTTCTCACTTCCCAGATGACAGCCAGGGACAATGAGTGACTCCCCAGGACACACGCTAGTGAGCAGTGGAACTGGCACTCGCCAGTCTGCCTTTGTGACAGAGCTGGTGGGAGCACATCTGAGCCCCAAAGTAGCCACATATCAGGTAATCTGGCTGAGTTCCTCAAGTCTCTGATTCTCCCTTTCACCCTGCTTCCTCGTGGAGATGTTATGCCTATTGCACGGGGTTGCCTGAAACTTGAGCAGGAGCTACACATACAGCACTGTTAATACAAAGGTGAGTTGCAAGTATAGATTTCCCTCCTAGCCAGAAGCCTCAGTGCCTCAGATCCATCCAGCCAGGCTAGATTTCTAGCAGAGTTCCTGTACCATCCTGGGAAGACCTTGGCCCCACCACCTGGGCGTTACGTGGCCTCTGGTACTGAAAGTGCCCAGGCACTGTCAAAAGAGACCTGAGGAAGCATCCACAGGCAGGAGATTCTGCACCGTCCCCTGCATAAGAGCATAATGATACAGAGGTGTGGCCCTGAGGGTTAGGCTTGTGCAGCTACGTACAGTATGTGAATCCAGGTTGTGAAGATAAGTACCAACGGAGCAAATATCCTTCAATAAGCAACTGCATCTCCGTATAGCAAAGCAAATATTTTACTAAACTCTGGCACTCACTCAAGCTTTCTTCAAGAAACAGGGTGAACGTGTATGGAAAGACTTTCCTAGTCCTCATTGCCATTCAGAAAGTTTGTAATCCTATGAAATCCTATGAATCTTGGAATTCCAATAAATTAATTCTAACCTACCACTTCTGGTGCAACCCATGGTAAGAATAAAGACACTAAGACATATTTATAGTTATGGGGAGCCAAGGGGTCCTAAGTCTGGTCAGAATTAAGGTTCATTGGAACAAAGACCTTGACCCAGGTCTCAATTTGGATTTTATTAACTCATGAAGAAGGGAGAGGCTGGAGGATGAATGTCTGTGAGAAAGGCGGGAAGTATGTGAGTACTGTGAGCTGGGCTAGCTAGGTGGCTTGACACCACCTCTGCAATATGCAGAGGGAAGGGTACATAAAAAGACCAATGTGCATAACATGATTGAGGTGGGTTGGAGTTTTGGGGTTGGTGCTTCTGCTCTGATGTGTAAACTTTTCCACCCTGGGGAGTCATAGCCTCTGATCTCAAGGCAGATTCCAGACTAAACAGAAGGGGTAAAACCAGAGATTCCTTAGGAGAAAATATCACTATAAATCTTTGTGTCCTGAGACTAAGCAATAACTTTTTAGATATGACACTGAGAGCACAAGTAAAACTTGGACATTACTGGTTAAAAACTTTCACACTTCAAAGGAAGCAGATATCCACAGAGTGGGAGGATGGGCAAAAACACATAATGTAACAGAAAAGGAATTTATAATATCTAAGAAACCATTAAAAACAATAAGACAACTAGCCCAATTAAAGTATGGGCAAGGGACCTGAAAAGACATTTTTCTAATAAGGGGACAGGTGCTTAGTATCATTGGTCATCAGAAAAATGCAAAGCAAAACCACAGTGAGCCTTTCAGGGGTCATCTTGGATCCCAACTGTAAGAAAACCCCAGATAACCACCCCACTGGGCTGGACATTGCGATCTGTGCATGTGTGCACACAGTGAGCCACATTTGTACCCCAGCCCTCTAGCAATCAGTCCTCCCTTTCTGGCTAATTAATGAATGCATCAGCTCTAACATGTGGAATAAAAAATGAAACCGTTCATCTTGAAGCATTAGTAAAACGGGAAAAAGGAGCAAATACGTGCCATCAAACAAACACTTCCTTATGATTATTTAAATCACAGATCCCTAAACCAGGCCTGGTGACACATATCTGTAATCCTACTTGGGAGGCTGAGGCAGGAGGATCATTCATTGTGAATTCGAGACCAGCCTGGGCTACAAAGTGAGCTCAAAAGCAGGCTAAATGACATAGGAAGACCCTATCTCAAAAAGACAAAAACAAACCCACCACAACTGTAAATCACAGTTCCCAGAGCCTTCACTTACCTGCCCTCATTTCAGATGTAGGCTGACATGGCAGTATTTTGAGGTCAGCAGCACCGTAATATGAATGCATAAAATGCCTGCGATTTCCAATCATCTGGGCTTCTCCTAAGTGCTGCTGGTATTTGCCTTTTCTTTTCTGTTTTTCTTCCCCAGAAGAGAAGAGTATGCTGAGGAAGAAATGAGTGAAAATAGAGACGCAATAGTTCGTTCAAGTTGATGAAAACCTTGAATTAATAGTCACGAAATGTAAAAGAACATAGAAAGTTCTGTCAGCCAAGCAGAAGCCTCTATTTTTATTTTAGCCTTTGTTTTTCACAACAGATTATATTTTAATTGAAAGCACAGTGCACGTTTGGAAACTGCACCGTTGCCCTCAGACATCGGGCTCCGAGACGGCGCTCACCAACCAAGAGGAGACTGTGCCACCCCAGACCCAGTGCCATCTCCCACAGGATAAGCTCCAGGTGCCCCTGAAGACCAGAAGCAGCACAGACAAATGGAAAGCAGACCAGGAGGGCTGTGATACCAGAACTGAACTTTTCATGAAAAACTGTAGCTTCTGGATACAAGAGGTATTCAAGCACTTTTTTTTTCTCCATTCCTAGAAAAATTCGTAAGGACCTTAAAAGACACTGAGGTAGTATCCCACATCCTGCCTTGGCCTTCTCCCTGAATACTGCAGCCCCCCACACCCCAACCCCAGGATCCGCTGTTAGAGGACCATGCTGCCCACTTCAAACACATGTAAATTGTAAAGAGGCCACACTTATTCCATTTTGTCCCAGACACATCCAGTTGACAGTGTCCTGGTGGAAAGTGCAAGTCTTAAAACGTTCACACACGCACAAAAGGTAAAAACATGAGGTCCCGTCAGGACAAGAAATTATCTAAGCATGAGCAATTTGAGTTTCTTTGTTCTTTATCTCAATAAAAGCTGCTTGCTTACACTGGCTGGACATCAGTCATTTTGCTTACCCTCTTGTTGCATGCGTCCCTTGATTTTTCCCTTTGCTTGCAGAACCCCTACATCTGGCACCCAAACAGACCTGACAACAGAAATGTCTGCTGTGGAGGGTAACTTGCCCTCGCTGTGTTCTCGGGGTGGAACACAGCTCCCAACACATCAGAATTCCCTGTCTGAAGTACAGCAGAAACATAAGGCAGAACTGCTTTTTGTCCTTAAGAAGGAGGGCCACATGCTCCCTGAGCATAATTTAGTAACTTTTGTGATTATTGTCTTTGGTATCCTGAGGGAGGAACACTCATTATGGAGGATTGGAAAAAATAGGCAAACTGCTGCATGCAGAGCCTCGAGCCCCTATCTCTGTCCTGCACACCTGGTGTCTCTGCTAGGATGCTGCTGCAACCTTTGGCAGGTGAACAGACACAACACAGCATGGCTGACTTCCAGGTCCTCCTGAGTGTGCCACTTCTGCTGTCTCTACCTTAACTGACAAGGCTCTATTTTCCTTTGACAACAGTTAGCTCCTCTAGTCGATGCTTTATGGGGTCTCCCAGATCCTACTGAGGTGACCTCTGACTCTCCTTGTCTACGGCAGGCCCTTCAGAGCCTACAGAGCTCTACAGCAGGCCCACACACGCACCACAGTGATGGTGGATTGAGTCCCAAAGGTCTACCCTCTCTCCTTACTCATTTTTCATTCAGCAGCTTTGCCCACTGGAGTTCTTGTTGCCATCCAGAGCAACAAGGTATTTATTGCCGAATGATTACATTTACCCCACTCACCTGGCAGTACTTTATTTCCCATTATCAATGCTATTTCCTGTCATCTCTCGAGGATGTACTCATGCACTTACAGTGCTTGGAATTTATCTCACTGATACTGTTTTACCACTTACCAAGGCTGACTTCTTTTTGCTGTCCCTACTGTTTCTCTTCAAGTCTCTTTGGCTATGTTGGTTCCATTGATTTCAAATCACCCCCAGAGCCAGTCAGGCAGGGACCCACACCCCTGCTGACCTAAGGGCTACGGGATGTTTCTGTGTTATCCCCAACAGGCCCTGTGAGGATCCTGCTCTTGGCACCCTGCGCCAGATGAGTTGGCATCACGGGCTGCACAACCCAATCCCACAGTTTTGCCTCTCCCTGAATCAAGCCTGGCCACATTGGAAGTGACTTAGGATAACAGCTTCCAGATCAGTGAGCTGGGTGATATAAAGGCACTGATCCAGTTTGCATAAGACTTGTTCCATACATCTGAAGAAGAACCAACTCCTGAAAAGCTTCTTGCAGTGGTATTTACCAAACTGACAATGAACTCTTTAATGCTTGTTTGCATTCTGTTACTATGTGTTTTGAAGCCCACTGTGGGGACCATACAGTCCCATGACCTCCAGGAAAGATTGGAATACAATATTTGGCAAAAATAGCTAATGTCTCTCATTTCTGTCTTGTTCAAAAGATAAAAGTGAATACATTCTCAGGTCCTGTCTGATTCCGGTATGCAAGGACCCTATCTCTCTAAGTAATTACACCATTTTCTCCACTACTCCAAAAATAATTACATATGCTGACTTTCCAAATTGGGGCATGCCATCCTTTAAAAAGCCTGATAATGCTGTTAAAATGTTCACTCCTTATGGAGCAACTTCAAATGCCTCATGTGTTGGTATTGAAAATTGTACTACTCAATGTCTTTGCCTTCCTAACAGTACTTGGGATTGTTCTAGTTATGAGCCAGTATTGTATGGACATGGACATGTTCCTCTCCCTGCTGGATAGTTTTTTTCTCATGTGAAGAGTAGACCTTCAGTAATATCCCTACTAACTTATCTCATAACACAAAATATTGCCTTAGTCGCCTTACTATATTGTTGCCTTCTCCTGGATTTACACTGTCTCCCACCAAATGGTCTACAACTAGTCTCACTGACCTATGTGGGGACTTTTCCATTAGCCTGTTAACCAAAGCAGAAATTTATGCTTTAGGTATTTCTCTGGTTGGTATGCCTTCCCTGGCAGCCAGGGCCAATCTCAATGCTAATGAACTAGCTTGTCTCATGGCAAAACAAATTAGTTATACTTCCACAGCTTAGGCATTATTAACAAAAAACAAAGTGAGCACCAACAAGTGATTTTAGATAATCACCCTGCAGTTGATTATCTACTTCTATTATATCATCATGGGTGCAATGAAATTGCTCAATGTGTTGTTTTAATTTGTCTGATGAAAGTAGATCTATTAATGAGAAGCTTCATGATTTATGAGAACTTACCAAGCAGATACATGTGTCCCAAGGGCTCAATATTGGATTATGAAATTTCCTTACAGGATGGTTACCGGGTATCAATTGGTAAAAGAAATGTTTTTTTATGGTGTTACTCTCCTTATCTGTCTAATTGGTATGGGATACCTACAAGCATCCCATCCCTATGCAAAATGTTCATACCTAAAATACCGGTTTCTAATATGGTAAGAAAACCTAAACTAAAAAAAGAAGGGAGGGGGAGATGTAGAGAGACCACACTGACTCCGTTTTGTTCCAGACACATCTGGACGATAGTGTCTTGGATGAAAGTGCAGGCTTTGAACCCCCGTCTCCCCACCCCCCACCCCCACACACACCATCCAAGGCAAAAACCTGAGGTCCTTACAAGGGCAAGAAGCAAACAAATTATATAATCTAAGCATGTTTTTTCTCTCAATAAAAGCTGCTTGCTTACACTGACCAAGCAGCAGTCATTTTGCTGACCCTTGGTATATACGTCCCTTTTTTTTCCCTTTGCCTACAGAACTCCTACAGTAAATAGTTTACATCTTAACTTCACCCACCAAGCAGGCAGAACCTGCCAGAACTAAAGCACACATCCTAGGTGACCTGCCTGAGGGACACCACAAGTCCCTACAAGTGCACCCTGCTCAAGGCTGCCCGGGGCCTGCTGCCTGTCCCCTGAAGGTTGCTTGTGCGGTTCTCCCTGCAAACCCTTATGCCTCCTTCTGGGCCCATCTGGAAAGTCCTTTCTCAGCATTCGAGTCAGAAAACCCACAATCTGCCCTGAGGGGTGGAACCTCATGGCTCTCAGCTCCACTTTGGGGCCCTCCTGGGCCTTGTGCATTGACAAGCAGGAGCTCAAGCTCATGTAGGGTATGAGTGTCTAGGGGAAGAGGGTGAGGAGAGCACAACTCACTCAGTGAGGTGAACAGAAAAGGAAGCCATGAAGTTTAATGATTCACAAGTCTATGTTAGTGCCTGCTTGAATATAGTAAGTGCAGAAATTTAGCATTAAAAAGTCTGCCTGTGAAACTAACTGTGCCTATTCAGGCCTTAACATTAATCTTTTTAGAGAAGTAGAAAGTTGGATGCTGTCTTAGCACAATACATGCATTATAATTGACACAGCGTTTGCATGGAAAGCTGTAAAAATAGGTTCACCCAATTTAGAAAAAAATACACACTCAGTACTAGAATACCCGCGATCGCTCAGAAGTAACTTTGTCCCCTGTGTAAAGGACTGGAGCCCTTATTATGAAATACACATTTTTTTGTAGAAAATATAAGAAATATAGAGAAAAGTAAAAATTGAGGTGCTTCAGCCTAGAGGTACACATGGATGCAGGCACACACTTTCTCACCAGGTTGAAATGTGATAATCTTTCCTTTCCTTTATATTTCTTCTTGCACAGTCAACACCCTAGGCTCCCTGCCCTGGTCTTTCTGTGGCAGTGCTCAGCCTGCTTTCCTGGGGTAAGAGCAGCAGCATGGGCAAAGTTCTGCACCCCCAATGGCTACCATCTAATGGATCTCCTGGAACCAAGCAATGACACAGTCAGAAAGTGAACCCTGCTACCCAGCCCATCACTGGTGATCATAGGCACTGAGTTCTTTCCATCAGCACCCAGCTGCATCAGGATCCAGCTCCCAGAAGCAGCCCCACAGCAGCTCCCAGGTCCCTATGAGGAGCCCTCCAGGCGACCCGCTACCTGGGAACTGGCTCCAGAATCACCCAGTGGGAAAAGTGCTCCCCAGCACTGGGGACACAGCAAGATGCAGGCGTCCAGCATCCCCTAGAGGGCCCTCCAGGAGAGGGCCATGGAAACATGGATCTTTTGCTGCACTGTTGGGGAGGGCCTCCTTCCTGGAGCCGGAGGCTCCTCTTCCCTTCTTGTGACCCGCTGGTCCCCAGGAACAGGGAAGCCCAGACATGACGAGGAGAACTCTGACCCCCTCATAAGTGGTGTCAAACAAAAGCCCAGCGGCTCTGCCACAAGTGGGGTAAACACAAACAGGCATCAAACTCCCAACCACCCGCCACGAAGTCCCCACAGCTCCACACCTCACGCTGTGCCCTTTTCCTGCCCCCGTCCTGTGGCCTTGAGCTTGCACACTGTTTTCCTATTTTATCTTCCATTTAATGTTGAATTTCACTGTGATTTATTTATTTACCCGGAATCTGGGGGAAATGATCATTGCAAACACAATATTTGGCTTCCTCTTCCTCAAAAAATTATTTGCTGCTGCTTCCACTTTTGGGCCACATTTTTCCAAGGAGTGGAGAGCTTGCATCCATTGTATCTGAGACCTGGGTGCAGGTCTTCCCTGCATGCAGAAGCCCTACAGCTGAGAGGTGGTTGCCCTGTAAGAGAGTAGCTCCACACCCGTGCACCTGAATCTGCTCCCCGAGGGATCTGGGCATTGTCCACAGTCTCCCCTGCTCTGGCTGTGCTGGAGAAGAACAGCTGGGTGACCTGCTCCCCTCGCTGTCCACCTGACTTTGATGGTCTCCAGTGCTTATCAGCACTGGCTGTAGGCCTTCCCTGCTTCCAGGTCCCAGAGGACACATGCAACACCACCCATCACCTGGAACATGCCAGAAGGGCAGATCCCCAGACCCTGACCAACCCTGGGAGTTGGGCAGCCTTCTGGGTTGTCACAAGCCTTCCATGTGTCTGCACCTTTTCTGCATGTGAGGCCCAGATGGAGGGGCCTGCAGGCTCTGGTCACTTCCTTGCCACCCCATCCCTCTAGGCTCTCCACTGGGGCTTTGAGTCCTCTAGCTCTTCCTGAAACCACAGCTTCTGCTCACAGGGCAGAGGTACCCCAAAGCTTGCCCTGACCGAGCAGTAGAAATATGCATTGAAGCCGAGATAAGTGGACTGTGGAGGGCTTTGGACTGACAGTGGGTAAAACAACATCTGTATCATGAAGCCAGAAGTCACAAGGAAAAGAAGGGAGAAGATGAAGGATCCAGGATGCTGGAAGGGTCAAGCACTCACAGTCCTGGCTGCAGACCCCCAGCCTCTGGACTTTGGCTGGGGAGGCAAGCCGTCCCCTGCCACTGCCACAGGACTGGTCGGTGCTGTGTCCACCTCAGTGGCACTAACTGGAATGAGGCTCCTGTGTGAGTTCTCAGCTGCCTTTTACTGGAACTGAGCCCTTGCAGCTGCAAAAGAAAATGCAGCCTCTACTTTTAGTCAAATGTCCTCACTAACTAGTGCATTCCACAAGTTCATCAGGTAGGCTGCCCTAGAGGACGGGCCAGAAAACTTTGCTGTGTGGGACCACATGATAACTGTTTCAGGCTACACAGGCCCAGTGTCTGCCTGGTGGCAGAAAAACTGCCACAACCATGGGTCCTGAACACATGTGCAGGTTCTAGTGCAACTCTTTAGGAACCCGAGCAGCTTTATAATGTTTTCGCACTTTTTTCCAATCATTAAAAATAAGCGTGTGCTACCTAGTGAGTTCAAGATTAACTGGACTACATAGCAAGACCCTGTTTCAAAATAAAATGCATATAGATATAGATAAGAATGAGACTAAATATACAATTTTTATCAACTCACAGGCCATATACAAACAAGCAGTGGGACAGACTGGTCCCAGACGCCATGGGTTTCCAGCCCACTTTACTTGCACTATAAAGCACTGCCCAGAAGCCACGTTCTGGCTGCTTCCTGCCATTGAGTGACCACAGGGAGGCCAAGCGGAAACTCACTGAAACTTTTGCTCTGACCAACAGGCAGTGGTGGGCGGGGCCACCTCCTCTAGCCTCAGTCACTGTGTATAGGTCTAGCAGCTTTGAGCATGCTAGTGAGTGAAGAGAGGCCACTGGCGAAGAAGGAAAGGGGAGAAAGGAGAAGCCAAAGTATGGACATTGGGAAGTTGTGGATGGGAAGAAGAACCCTGACTGGAGGCTCCATCTCGGCACCCCATCGGCTAGCCCCTCAGGGCTGGCACTGGGGAGCCACTGGTCCTGCCACTGGCCCTGAAGCCTAGGCCTTCACACTGTGCACAGGCTCCTCACCAGCTTGCCTTTGCTCTTCTAATGCACAACTCAATTGTATGTGTGTGTTTTTAACTGTACATCTGTTGTTTATGTGAGTTGCATAGCATTTCCTGTTACTGTGTATTTTTCATATTGTCTAGCCGATTACCATAGATTAGTGACTCAAATAAAGCAACTCGATAATCTTATAGTTTTGGAGGTGGGAAGCCCAAATTATAGACATCAACAGGCTGCTTTCTGTCCAGGAAGACCTGTCCCTCACCCTCTGGCCTGGCCCGACGTCCGTCCTCCTCCCGTAACCCTGGCAGTGCGAGGAGCATCTCGAGTCTCTCCCTCCCAGCCCCATCTGCTCTCCAAGGAGCCTCAGGTGACACTGAGCCTCTGGACAGAGCTCCAGTGTCCAAGCACAGTACATGACTGCTAACAAAACCAGACAGCATGTGAGAACCCCGGTGCGCCCTCTGATGTAGCATACAAGGCCGGTATTTGGAGTCTACCTAAAAATGGCTTATAAATGAAATGAATTCAAGCTGTCATCTGTCTTTCTGAACTCCATTTACTGTTTCTACATAAAATTTCACTTCCAAATGTGCAGAAGCATCCTATGTCTCACACTTAGGACTATCACTCTGTCTTCTGCCCCTGGGGCTGGGGCTCTTCGATGCCCTAGTAGGAGGATTTCTGGGCCTGTGTCTCTGCCCCTTCCCCAGTCGAGTGTCTGTTCCCTGTCACTTGCTGAAGATTGACTGGGCTCAGCAGCAAGAACTCTGGTTGTTGCGGGTTTGTTGGTGGCGATGAAGGCTCAGTTCCCCTAGAGAATCTCAGAGTGATTTTTGTTGTCCTTGATGTTCACCATGAGTAGGACACAAGGCAAGGGAGTTAGGGAAGTGGAAGCGAGAAGTGCATGTGCCCGTGGATATGTGTGTGACCCTGTGATGCCTCCTCTGTCACACCTTCAGGGTGGCTGGTCCAACCCCACTGCCACACCCAGTGGCCCCGCTCCTACAATTAGCATTGCTCTAATAAGCCAGCCACTCACTCCACCCATGTGCCATGGCAAGAGGGCAGCGTTGCACCTCATGAAATTGTGGCTTAAACACCCTTCCACCCAGAAGCCACTAGAGTCTCCCTCAGCTCTGGGGTGGGCAGGCACCAGCACCATCAATGCCAGTTTATGTTCATGGTGGAATGATGAGAAGCAGGAAAGTGCTCGGGGGATAAAAATCCTTTGGAGGTTTACATGTATTTGATTTGTTGTAGTCACGGAGTGGGGGCGGGGGAGGGAAGCATCAGAAGTATCACCTGGCAGGGCTCCTGGCAGTGGACTCTCACCGTCAGCTTTGCCATAAGAACACCTGGTTTTTCAGGCATTTTATCCTCTCCCAAGAAATCACTGAGAACAGCACAGTGCCTGTAGTGCCGAGCTGCACAGGTTCCTCCGCCCTGGAGTCTGCTCCAGCGTGTGGGAACTCAAGCTGCATTCCCTGCTGGAGGGGCTGCTGAAAGCCCCTTCCGGTCTTCCCCCAAAGTCAGGGGCCTTTTCCTAGCAGGGGCTGCCACGATTTCTACTTCCAGGAGTGGCAACACCCAGGCCGGCCACAATCACACTACTGCCTCGTTTTATCCAAGACAAGCAGCAGAGTTCCCTTGAGAAGGATGGGAAGCCCTGTGCCTGATGGCTGCACATGCTTGAGGAAACCCTTTCGGTTGTACATGCCAACCCTCTCCATGGAAATTATAAAATATAAATCAGGCCGGCAGTTACTCTGCAGGTGCCTCTGATGGAAAGTTCTTGAATCTCTGTCATGTTTTCTGGTACTGACAGTTATATTTTGAATGAGTGCTTATTGGACCCTTGTTACGGGCCATTTTTCATTGGTTTGTTCCATTTTCTGACCACTTTTCTGACCAGGTGCTGTGTCCAGCCTGTTACTTGGACTGTTGCATTTAATCCGCCGTGAGAGCTCTCTGAAGGTGACAGCTGTGCTTATCTCCTTTACAAGATTCCACATGGAGGGGAGGCCAGGTGCTGTCTGCGGCTTCTCCACGGTTCTGCCGGAGTCTAGCTTGTCTGCATTCTCCAGCTCCCAAAAGCTCCCTTCCTGTGTTGAAGGGCCCCGGTGCCCAGAGGCAGAAAGAGACTCCCGGGATACGGAGAGGAGGTCACAGGGAAGGCAGGTGCCAGTGCAAGAACTGAGGAAGATCAGCTGAGGAAGATCAGGGTGGCATGGGAAACATCATGGGTCAGAACGGGACAGGGCGGGGCTAGTATGCCCATAGGGACTTGGGCTTACAGCTCAGCAGCTGCCTTGGTTATAAAACTGCATTCCAGTTAGCAGTGGCAGGAAGTTAGAAATGTAGACCACCGCAGTGGGTGGTGAGCTCCTGACTAGTGTGGGTGGGCCCTGGGTTCCATACCCAGCACCACAAAGATCCCATTGATCCATGTGTCTCAAGTCCTACATTCTGCACACACGTGCACACACGTACACACACACATGCACACACTCAGCCTTCCCCACCCATCTGGGCATCGTGTCCACTTCTCTGTTCTGGACAGATTGCACAGAGAAATAAAACTCTGAAAAGTTCCTATGGTTGTGGTAAGGACATCCCTTATCTGGATGACGCAGCGCACCATGTGTTCCTCAGGGCGAGCCAGGGGAGCAGTTGATGCATGCTCTGCAGTTCTCTCCTCTGCTGTGAGGAGCCCTGAGCTCAGCACAGGGCAGCAGGTGTGGGTCAGGCATCTCCAGCTCCCAAGTGTTTCTGACGCTGCTAACCACAGGACCTGGGAGGACATCGAGGTCTGTGAGGCCTCAGTTTCTCAAGCCGTTGTGTGGGTGCATCCTAGAGCTCACCCCAAGATGGAGAGGTACTTGGGCAACAGAGGCCCACAGCAAGTCCTCAAGCCATTGCTGTCGCGCCTATGCACACTTTGGTGTCTCCACTGCCTCCAGCCAACTCCCCACTCTGAGAGTGCAGCCGAGATTGGCTGCACTGCATCTGCTTTTGCTCTTTGTCTGCATGAGGCGTATTCAGCTGTGCGGGTGCCCAAAATCTTGTCTTGTGACCATGTGGGACAGAAGACACACTCCAAAGAAACCTCGTGAGTGTCTGAAACCAAGGCCATTTCATTAAGAAGGAATGACCATCATCAAGAAGTAAAATACCGGGGGCTGGGGGTTTAGCTCAGCACCTGCCTTGAAAGCAGGCAGTTGTGAGTTCGATCCCTGGTATCGATAAAAAGGAAAAAGACAAAAAAGAAAGAAAGAAAGATTATAAAAAAAAGAAGAAGAAGTAAAATACCAAATGCTGGTAAGGCTACAGGCTGGGGAGGGAACTTGTTACACTGTGGATGGGAATGTAAGTTGGGATGACCACTGTGGAAATCAGTATGGAGAGTCCTCAAAAACTAAGAATCAAAATCCCACTTGACCCAGCTATTCATCTTCTAACAATGCTCCCAAAAGAATTAGAGACATCATATCACAGTGATACATGCACAACTATGTTCATACTAACACACATCATAGTAGCTAAATCTTGGAGGCAGCCTGTCTGTCCATCAGCAGATACACGGGTGAAGAAAATGCAGTGTTGACACTCAGTGGAAAGATGGAAATTTTTCAGTCATTCGTAGGAAAATGGATGCACCTTGGGGATATAATGTAAATGAAATAAATTAGACACACAACCTGAAATAGCACATGGTTTCTCTTACGTGGAAAATATAAACAGCAAAATAAGAGGTAGATAATAGGAAGCAGGGAAATAGATCTTTCTCAAAAGGAGATTGAAGCCAAGGGAGAAAGAAAGGGAAGATAAGTTAAAAGTGGAATTAAGATGTGTTCTGCACATGCAGCGACTCCACACAGGACCGCAATGTTGTAAACTGCAAACATGTACTAAGAAAATAATAAAAATAACTAGTAAGAGCCGAGTTGCCAGGTCATGGAGGTGAGGGTCTTGCTCAGTGGAACAGCACGTGCTTAGCATGCACAAGGGACTGGGTTCTACCTCAAGCACACACACACATGCACACTCATGCACACACAACTGGAATTGCTGAGAAGCCGCAGAGCTGGCCAGGCATGACCCCATCAGACACAGACTGGTGTCTGACTGAGAAACAAGGAGCCTGTGTTGCAGGAGCCGCCTTGGGGAGGCGAGATTGTCTCAGGCCAGAGAGCTTCTCCCCATTCCAGGGGGTGCAGGTGTGATTGGGGGCGGAGGCTGTGCAAGCACAGGCACATTGCTACGAAGCCAGGGCTCTGCAAGTGCGTGATCCAGGCAGCCCGAACCCCATCCTGAGCAGGTCGGTGGCCAACCCTGCCCATCCCTGTGGACAGCATTGAGTTCTGAAGCACGGTTCCAGTAAAACCCGATGAGCAAGTGCTACACCATGATTCATACCTGATGCCTCCTGTCAGCTGCAGTCACTTTCCTAACTTCCCCACGCCTCGCCCCTTAGCTGGGTCAGGGACTCTGAGGCCTCCTGTTGCTTCCAAGTGAACACTGCTCGGGGGCTGGAGGACCCTGAGTACGCAAGGAGTCCTTTCCCTGCCCTGCGTTACTAGAATAGGGGACACAGAAGAACATCACATATCCTGCCGGTCTCCTGTTTCAAAATACCTGGGGCTTGGCCCTGAGGCAGGCCGGGAGATGGGGTGTCACTCTGGAAGGCATGGAAGGTGGCCTCTGACCTCTCTGGAGCAATATAGTGATGTAGGGGCAGGGGTTCCTGAAGGGATTCCCAGGCAGCTGGCTGTGGCTGAGCTGGGTTGCAGGAGAGGTGTGTGGCAGGGCAATCTCATTCAGCCAGTACTCTCAGTCTCCTCTGAATCTAGGCCGAGCCCTGCCGGCCAGCAGCTACTCTACAGGAAGACCCTGAGGCCAGGAGGGCCACAGAGCTGGCAAGTGTGGGGGCTGGGTGGGCCAGGGCACAGGTAAGTCCCCTGCAGAGATGGAGCTGGAGGCCACAGGGTGGGTAAGGGCTGCACATGGGACCCCAGCAGCCCTGGTCATATCCTGGATCAGTTACTGTTAGTGGGAACACAGGTCATATCCTGGATCAGTTACTGTTAGTGGGAACACAGGATGAGCCCCCTGGAATCTGCCAGCGATCTTAGTAGTCATGAGCAGCTTGGTTCTTCCATTATGAGATAAAGACTTCGTTTGGATAAAAGGAAAAAAATAACCTGAGCGAAACCTGGCTTTGTTGACCAGAGACACACATGAGCCACATAAGGACAGACAGTTTTGAAAATCTGAACTGTCTGAACCAGTTAGGCAGTAAAGGTGACAGAGACCAACATGTCACAAATACAGTTCGAAGTGGAAAGGTTAAAACAGTTGCATTTCTCTCTGGCAAAGGAAGCAGGCTAGGAGTGCCCAGCATTGTACCCAGGAGCCTGGGGCTGCTAGCGAGGTGAAGCCCTGACACATGTCCAGCCAGGAAGTTGCATGGGAAACTCAGGGTTTCAGGACACTGTGAACCATTCACCCAGGACAGGTTTTGGGGGTGAGGAAAACGTCAGTTGTCTTCAGTCTCCCATGGGGCAGGGGCCTGAAAGGAGCCCAAGGGGGCGGAAAGTGGTCTGAGGCTGCAGTCTAGGTTCCAGGAGGGGCATAGCTCCAAGAGAGGGGCCTGGGCTGGGCTTCGAGTGAGCAAGGAAGGGTGGGCAGCCGTGGGCAGCTTGGGCTGAGAGCTGAGCTGAGCCACACAGAAAACTGCACCTCTGCACATTCTGTCCCCTCCCTACCTCTCACCTTGCTCTCTCTGTCTTTGCCTCCTATTGATTTATTCTTTCTTCATCCTCCTCTGTGCCTTCCACTCCTCCTCCTCCTCCTTTTGATCCTCAGGTGAAGTCCCAAAGAGGACCCCCAAGTCCAGGCCTCCAAGAACCAAGGGACCCCAAGACTCAGGGGCACCGGGCTGCACAGCAGGAGGCACCTTTGCCCATCAGACCTGATTGCCCCTCTCTCGACCCATTTGGCTTTTCAGTGGATGTTCATCTCATTGCCATCCTCTCCTTGTGAGAGGATCAGTGAGGGACTGGGAGAGATGAAGCCGTCACTCATGCTGTGGCGTCCGTGTCCAACCGAGGCAGAACTGGTCCCAGGTTTTTGGCTAGTTGTCTCCACTGCTTTCTGACCTCTCACTGAGCTGTCCCAGGGCTGAGAACAGCCACACTCACCAAGGCCTGTTGCTGGCTGTGGGATGTTTGTGATGTGTGCCTGCACCCTGGGCAATGTGTGCTTATGGGTGCATCCAGACTATATAACCAGGCCAGACAAATCTGAGGAGGGGTCCTCCTGGTGTGCAGGGTGGCAGCTCAGTAGACAGACATGGGCCCACCATGGGGTGGACCCAAAAAGGGCCCCAGGCTTCATAGCTTCCCTTAACCCAGAAACCTGAAGTTTTACGCGTAAGACAGATGTTAAGACTGCATACTGGGCAGGCATGTTTGAAATGGGGCTGTGTGTATTTGTGGGTGTTTGTGAACGTGTGTCACACACGTTATATGTGATTTAGGGGCATGTTGGTGCGTCTGTGCCTTTTGTAGGTCTAAGTGTGAGTGTTGTGTGTGTTTATGTTTCTGAATACCTATTTGTGCATGTGTGTTTATAGAAGTACACTTGTTTTGTGTGTGTTGTATGTGCATGTTTATGGAAGCATGTTTGTGTCTGCATGTGTGCTGTGTGTGTGCTGAGTTTGTGGAAGCACATCTGTGTGTGTGTTGTGTGTGCACTGAGGGAACCCGTGGTGTCCAGGGGAGGCTCCCATTCCCCACATGTGGTCTCCATGCCCAGCCCTGCCTGGAGGACATCGGATGCCTGGGGTCTGACATCAGGGGAGCAGCAATGCCTTCAGCCACTAAGCCCTGCCACATGCAGAGCAGCCCCTGGCGTCACCGTTGTCTGCTCCCCAGCTCAAATCACAAGAGGCTTGTGCCACCAAGCAGTAGTGGTGCAGGTTGCCAGTCAAATCAGTTAAACAAACGGAACAAGAAGCTGACAAAGTGGGGAAATGCTCTGTGATAATCACAGAGTGGACTCCACAGCACCCCCCACCCCATCGCTGCCCCCCACCACCACACCCAAGAGTCTGCCAGGCAACTAAAGGATGAGGGATTTAAGGGTGTGAACAGCAAGGGGCCAGGATGGAGGGGGGCGCAGACAGCGCTGCTAAATCTGAAGCACAGGCAAGCTGGGTCAGCTGCCATGGACATCGTCTCCCTGGACCCTGCCCCAAGGAAAGTGCCCATTGGAGGGCACAGCCCACACTCGTGTCCCTCTCAGTGAGTAAGGTGCAGGGACCTGGCAGTCAAGGCAGGCCTTGGAAGTGGGAGACAGATGTTTAAGTAACCATGAACACGTGTGTCGTGTATTCTGAAGTGTCAGGTGCTGTATAAAATCAAGCTCCTAACAAATTTGTTTCAGGGTTTATTAGTGTAGATGAATAACAAAGCCCCAGGTGACATCGCCCCTCCTTCCCGAATGGCAGGACATTTGCCTGGGAAGCAAACTGGGCTGCTCCACAACTGCAGGTCCGGAGTGAGCAGGTCATACTTCAAGTACACCATTGTTAGGTGTTTGCATTCTCATCTCAGGCTTGGGAAGCATTACAGACACTCACACCCTCACACTACATCACAGAACAAACCTCGAACATTGTCTAATTCAGGCTAAAGGCCCTCGGCTAATCTGAGAGGGCTCTGAGTCATCCCGGAGCTGACAGGGAGGGAAGGACATGGAGGTGGCTGCTCTCTGGGCCAGGGCAGGCCCCCCGGCTCTGGGGAGCTGATAGGAGCTGGGTGGATCCCAGGGACCAGGGGCTGTGGCCTGCATGTCTCAGTGCCTGGCCTCCCAGGCCATGCACTGATAGATATGTGTGTTTTGGAGCCAGAGAAAGAACAGCTGTTTTCAGGGCTCACATCTACATCTCCACAACATGTTATTGTTCAAGGGTAGGGAAATATGCAGGGCCCTGGAGCCATAGCAGGTGCTGGAAAGCAGGGTTTTCCTGTTTTCCTGACTCAGACAATGGAGACACCAAGAAGAATAATAGGAAAAGGCTTTCCTGCATTTACATATTTAAAAACTGAGTTATTTTGAATGTGGTGACTTTTTTTGGTTAAATCTGTTGCCTGTTCTAGTTTTCCCAGAACTATTTATGGACAAAGAGACTTGGACAGAAGTACCTGGTAATCTGCAGAAATGCACCCTGCCAGAGGCTAGTGCCCAGCAAGGGAGGAGACGGCACTGCGGGAGGCCGAGTCCACTCTGCTGGGTGCACAGGCATAACAATGCTCGGGCACACCTTTTGTTTTACTCTACAGTCCGCCCGCAGGATAGGGATGCAGCAGGCAGACTTTGGGGTGACACATGGCTCAGTCCTCGAATCACAGGCTCTGTCCCTCAGGCAGTAGACATGGGAGGGCAGCCCGGCTCCCACTCTCAGCCCGGCCCTGTGGGATTCACACAGGAGATCCTACAGGAACCGTGGTATATGGCCCTGGGCTTTCCTGTTCCTATCATGGGCTGAGACTGAACCATGGGAGCCCTCACTGCTTGTTGGTGGCCCCCTGGCTAGGGGGCATTTCCACTGTGTAGGGAGGGGGCAGCAGCTCAGAACCCCAAACCAAGATCCTCACACCCTGAGTACGGTGGCAGCAGATGTGAATGGGAGGAGAGAGCCCCGAGGCCAGCGGTTTTTCTGGGGTTCACTGTCTGAGCGGCCAGACCTTGGTTGTTGCTCCTCACGGGAGTGGAAAAAGAGCTCCACTTGCCACCAGGAAGGGGCTACGGCGGCACCACGCAGGACTCCAGGACCTGCCTTCCTTTGCTGCCCATGTCCCCTGAGGTCCTGGGAAGGTCTCAGCACCCTAGACATAAAGCTGAGCTGCCACCCACAGGAAAGTTTGAATACAGAAACCAGGACACAGGTCTGGGCCACGTGAGATGTAAAGGGGACCCCCAGTGACCTCCAAAGGGTCTGAGCAGGGCACACAGGGGCCCAGGATAGGGCTGTCTCTTCCACCCTAAATGGCCAGGGCAGAAGCGGGAGGCCCTGGTGCTGGTGCTGCACTCATATTTATTTCTTTCAAGTGCAAACATTACCATCTTTAAAAACATCCAAATGGTTGGTGTCAGGCTCCGGGTGAAGGATACCCAGTCTCAACAGTTCACCGAGGTATTGTGGCCAGTGGTCCTGTGGCCTGCCTAGTGGACACAGCCTTGGGCTCCCTGAAGCATTAAAAATCAACCTGAGATCCTAGCACTCTGGGAAAGTGAGGTAGGCTGAGGCAGGAGGATGGCAAATTCAAGCCCAGCCTGTTCAACTTAATGACACTATCTCAAAAAAAAAAGTTTGGGGGCTTAGCTTGGAGAAAAGACTCTGGGTTTAATCCCAAGAACATAAAAAAATTTAAAAATTAAAAAAGTAGATGAAAATCCGAACTCCCAACTGACACCTGAAAGGTACAAGCTGACTTTAGAAAGTGGAAGCTGCCCCCATCGTGCTCACATCTGCCTGCTTGGACTCCCCACATTTCCACACTGACAAAGGAATTCATTTAGCTCTGAAGGTCATGTCCAGGTGGTCGCTGTCCACTCCAACCCCAGGATGGCAATGCTAGAGGGGGACACAGCAAGGCCCATGGGGCCCCAGGGTAGCCCTGCCACACTCAGGCAACTTCTTGGGATGTTTTCCAGGCAGGTCGGCTGTGAGCAAGGCCCAGGTCTCTAACCTTAGTTTACGCTGAGGGCGGCAGGCACGGTGGCCTGGAGCTGAAGCCGTTTTACAAAAGGTGTCAGAGGTTCCCTCTTCCCACTCTCTTCCCTTACCAGCCCCTAACTAAGATGAGGACAGAACACAGGACCCAAAGCATCACAGGACTGAGCCACAGCAGATCCAATCTTTCCACGGCCCTGAGCTAAAGCACTTCAAAAGCGTAGCTGCCCAGATGGTCTGCACACCACCCGCCAGCCATCCCTGAGCAGGAGGAGTGGTGGGAGCCACAACCCGAGCGCCCTGCCTTTTCCACGGTCCAGTGTGTTCACCTTGGCTGTGCAGGTGAAGCAAGCCCTGCTGGTCCTTCTTTGCTGCTCATACGAAGCCCTCCGCTCCTTCAAGCAACTGTCCTCATATTTTTCAGCCTTACTTGCAAATAAACCCAAGACCACAGGAAATGTAAGAACCAGAGGATGCGTGTCTATACTTCCTGCGTCCCAGAGCAGAGACCTTACTTCCGGCCATTCTGAAGGTTTCCGCAGCATGAGGGGCTGAGCCAGGCAGCAAGGATGCAGAGGGAGGAGTGGGTTCCAGTCTGAGCAAGTTCCCGCTAGCAGCACAGGGCTTCTGGTGCAGTCAGGTTACCAAGGGCCTGAGTGCCAGGAGAAGCACCAGCCGCCACCCTCTGCTCAGAAGAGAGCAGTTTGCAGGGGCACAGAGAGCCTTGGGACCTGGCTCCTGGCCTGACCAGATGCAAGGGAGAAAGGGGATCAGCTGCATCTGAATTTGGAAATGGGGTGCCTGTGGAAGTCCTGCATGTTCACAGAGTCCCCACGCTTGCAGGGGAACACATAGCTTCTGCTGCAGAAAATGTCATCAGCACCAAGAAAATACCTGCATGCCCAAGCCACAGGCCCTTGGTGGGGAAGGTGCAGCCAGCCAGGCTTCCAGAGGGTGTGTCCTCCTCTTCGCCTCTGGGGTGGTGGCAACTGGCCAGAGGAGTCCCCAGGCCACCTCCCCTTCAGCAGTCTGACCCAGGTGTTGGACTGTGGAAACAAAAGGTGATGCCAGTGTTGACAGTGCTCTATTGTGACCACATCTGACCATAGACCCCACCCACTCACCTCTCCCCACGCTAAAGAGACCAGCACCTCTGGGTGCCTCTCCTGCCTCTACCTCCTTACAGCCAGCCCTGCCCTGCCCTGTCCTTTGCTGCCCTGGCATGCCCTGCACCTTTGGCCCTCACCTGTACTGATTCTCACGGCCTTCAGCCCGCTCCGGAACCCAGGTGTAGCTGTCTGCTGCATTCTGTGGCTTCTTCTCCTTTATCTCCCGCTTGGCTCTCCGCTTGCGACAGACCAGGATCCCCAGGGCCAGTGCCAGCAGCAAGGAGATGGCCACCACCGTGCCCAGGATGTAGAACAGCAGCAGCCTCTGCCCATCCTCACCATCCTCACCCAGTGGTTGGCCATGGCCAGCAGCAGCTTTGGACAGGGGGGTGCTTAGCTCCATACCAAGGTCAGGGTGTCCATTGGGGGTTGGTGCTTTGGGGTAGGCAGAGGGAGTAGGGACTTCAGAGGGCAAGGAGGCCCTCCCTGTGGTGAGTATCCCTGTGGAGAAGCTGTCAGAGCCCCTGCTGGAAGCGGGCACATCTTGAGGCGTGGAGGTGGGGGGCATGGAGGTTGCAGGCAGGGAGGTAGGAGACAGGGTATTCCACTTCCTGGCTGGCTCATCCTCTGGCAGGAGCCCAGCCAGTGATACTGAGGATGCAGGGTCTGGGATGCAGGAGAACCCATCAGGGCCCAGTGTCCAGCCTGCCAGGCAGCCGCAGTGGAAGGAGCCAGGCACGTTGGAGCATGGGCCTTGGCAGGGGTTGCCAGTGGGGCCTGCACACTCGTCCTCATCCTCACACTGGGTGGCGTTTTCCCCAGACGGGGCGTAGCCCGGCTGGCAGGAACAGTGGAAAGAGCCAGGGGTGTTGGTGCAGTGCTGGGTGCAGGGTGCAGGGTCAAGGGCACACTCATCCACATCTACACAGGCCTCCTCCCCAGGGCCACCAGCTGTGTAGCCCACCCAGCACTCGCAGCGGAAGCTCCCGTCTGTGTTGACACAGTCCTGGGCACAAGGTGCATCCTGGCACTCGTCCACGTCCACACATTTCAGCTGGCTTGCATCCAGCTGGTAGCCAGGGGAACAGTGGCATGTGTAGCTGTCTCCCTGGGACCCGAGGATGCAGGTGGCCTCCCCCTTGCAGGGGTTAGAGCTGCATGGGTTTCTAGAGGCGCAGGACACCAGGTCATCCCGCAGCCGGAAGCCAGGCCTACAGCCACAGCGGAAGGAGCCAGCGCCTCCCTCGAAGCAGTCCTGCTCACAGCCCCCATTGTTGAAGCTACAGCCAAGCTCAGGGTTGACGCAGACGGGCCCGGTGATGCCCCAGTCGAACACCTGGGTCGCCTTCTCCCTGCACAGCAGTTCATAGCTCTGCAGCTCAGCCCCTACTTCACAGGCCACATTGGCCAAAGAACCAAATGGCACAGCGTCCAGTGAGGAGGTGGTGGCCCTGAAGGGGGTGCTGTAGTTCACCTGGCCAGGTCCCCCCAGGGCCAGTGGCCGGCACATGCCTTTGAAGCTGAACTTGCACACGAAGCCTTCTGTGTTGCTTCCCGGGTTGCTGGAAGATCCACATGGGCCATCAGACCACTTGGGGAGGCGGTCTGGCTGGGGGATCTCGGAAAGGTCCAGCGTCAGGGCCACACAGCGCTGGGAGAGGCAGGAGCTCTTGAGATCTTTCTGCCAGTTTGTGTACTCTGTATCCTCCCCGCCACCCACCCAACTGAAGCCCTTGAGTGGCAGCTCAGGGTCCAGGCACTTGCCCTTCTCACGCTGGAGCCCCACCCAGAACTTGCCCATCCTCGCTGCCAGGGGCGCCCTTGACCGCAGGAGCTGGGCCAGGGCGCGCTGAGTGAGCCGGGCCTCCTCCTCGCTCTTCACCGTGGCCAGATTGCCCCCGTTCTGCCTGCAAAAGCCCTGGGCGTCAGCTGGACTCAGCCTGCCCCAGTGGGCCGTGTAGCAGGCAGTCCCGGCACACACCACAGCCTCAGTCGTGGCCTCTGCAGTGGAGGCCGCAGCCCCCACCCAGGGCTGGACCAGGAGCAGCAGCAGGAGCAGGTCCCAGCAGCTAGCCATTCCACCTCCGAGTCCCCGACGCAGGAGGCCAGGAGCCCCACAGTGACCACAGCGACAGCGACGACAGCAGCTTGGACCCTGGCTCCCGGCTGTACTCCCAGGGGCGCCGAGTATGGAGCCCCAGCAGCTCTGACACGGAGACTGCCGCCGCCAGCGTCCCCCTGACCCAAGGCGCATCCTGTGCCTCCTACTTCTTGCTTCTCACCGGAAGCCAGGACTTCCTGCAGTGAATAGCTTTCCAACGCCTGCTGCTTTCATGGGCTCTGTTGTTCCTAAAAGGGGCCAGGCCACCGTGCAGGGTCTCTGGCCCGAGTTGTGGAAAAGCTGAAATCGGGATGACAGATGCGGCTCGGAGATACGCCGGCTGCTTGGTTAGGATTGAGAAACTGAAATGGCAGCTACTGAGCAGCAGAGACAGGGAACTGAACAAGATCCTGCAGTAACCCATCACTAAATTTCTCTGGTTTGCAAACAATCAGAGAGGAAAAAAACTCTGAGGCTTAAGATACCACACTGTGGATAGTTATAATTTTCGGGCCTTTTTTAGAAGCAAGTGGGATTTTTCTTTCCCCTATCTCGTGTTCCCCATTGGCTTTGGGAGTCCTTTTTCTTTCAGTGTCCCCATGTTGAACTTTAAATAGATAGGCAGTCTTTAAATAGGACCCGGGCCGTGAGAATGTCTGGGATTCTAACACAATGCCAACCGCCTCAAGATCATTCAAGAAAATTGGTTGAAATTTGGCAGTTTCCAGGGTCTCATTGTCCAAATAATTGCATGGTGAGGTGGCAGGGTCACACAAAGGGACCAGAAATGAAGGGAACAAAAATGTTTCTGGCCTCAAGGCCACAGGCTTGCATGCTTTTCCGATGGCTCAGAGTTCAAAATGGATGAGACCGAGAGGCTGTAATCTGGGCAGGGACGGGAGCCAGGCTGAAGATCTGGCCAGGGACAGGAGTCATAGCTCAGTCCCCTCTCCCACACCAATGTGTCCAAATGCTTTAATGAAAGGTTTTCTTCCTGCCCTCAGCAAGGCTGCTTTTTGTTGGGATCTCTCAGGAGGCCACACGATACGGATTCAGAGCAAGCAGGTTATTTGGAGGCAGGCAGAGCCAACACAGGTGACTTGTTGAGCAGATGACCCTAGACTCTTGGAGCCTGAGTGTCTACACTCTGAAAACAGTGGGTCTGGACCTCTGTGCTGACCCCGAGGGCAGGAGCCTTTCTGCACCAACCCCTGTGTCACAAGCAGCTGCGTCTTCTGCAGGCAGGCTTCTTCAGTCTTCCCAGGGCTTCTGCAGGCAGAACGGGGACAATCCGGCCACGGTGAAGAGCGAGGAGGAGGCTCAGCTCACTCAGTGCGCCCTGGCCCAGCTCCTGCGGCCCTGTCTCAGGGCCACAGCTGTACACTCTGTTCCCTCCCACCTGGCAAGGTGGCCATTCATGGGAACACTGCTGCCTGGCAGTGGTCTCATGGTTCTTGCATCTTCTGAGTCCAGCTGATTTCTACTCTCTGCTCAGAGAGGAGGTAGACAGGCTGTGGGATGAGACTCCAAAGAGGGAACTCAGTGGGCATGAGAAGTCACAGCAGCACTTTTATTCCACATGAGCCTTCCAGGGCCAGCAGGGAGGAGGACAAAGACGGGGAAGGCTGAAGTCGCAGTCCCTGCTAGAGTCCAGGTCACTGACCTTGCAGCTGTCCTAGCAGAGTCCTATGATCTTGCTGGGACTGAGTGGTGGTTTCTATAGCCATCTTCCCGGTCCATGTACAGGGTAGTGTCAGGAGGTGAAAGGGGAGATCCTCAGGAAGGTGGCCACCAGAAGGCAGGCATACAAAGTAGATATGGATGGATAGGGGTAGAGGACTAAGAGCTGTATATTAGTCAGGGCTTTACTAGAGAAAACAGGTATAACACAAGATATACAAATGTGGAAGAAATGACAAAATTGGCTTATGATGGTCAGCCATAGAGTCAGATGAGGAAGCATGCAGAGAGTGTCTACATACTGGAGGCCGAAGGATTCAATCCTAAGTCTGGAGTTCACCCTAGTGTCTTGTGCAAGTCCACACCAGCAGGCTGATGATGGGTCTGTGGCAGAAGGTCAAAGGCTCTACAATGGAAGGCTGAAGAGTCTGTGCAGGAAAGCTGAAGAGTCTACACTGGAAGCCAGGAGACAACATCCAAACCAAAGGCAAAGAATGGAGCTTCTCCAAGAATGCAATGGAATCATCTTTGCTCCTTCCCTTCCATACTTCCATACTTCCATACTCCCTTCCATGAGCCCCACTAGGGTGGGTATTCTGCACCCTAGGGTGTAGAGTTGCTAACCCCATTTAGTTAAGCTTCTAAATGTCTCATGTTGACACAATCAATCAACCACTACAACCACTACCCCTTGTCAACTTGGCAACCAGACACATTTCTTTAAACTAGTTCCAAATACACAGACATGCATATAATTGTACCTAACATGTTATAACTGTCCTTCGTAGAAACAGAAACACACCAATCTCCCTATCTGAATACACAATGTAACTTTTCTTTGGTTGATGCTTACTCCTATCAGTTTATAACTTTAACATTATAACACAAGTTTAACAATTCCCAAAAACCAGGATTAAGTCTAACATTATGTTACATTAAAATCATATTTGGGGAAAAATAGTAATCATAATCCTCTTTTCTGTAACTGATCACCAAGTGGTAGCTGGTATTTAGAACTCCCTTCTTCCACTACCCATTCTGTATTCCCTTGGCCTTCAGCAAGCACCTCAGCAGGTCTCAGTTCTTGTCCTGGTAGAGTGACCCATACTTTCATTCCTGAAGATTCTGGACCGCTTGTCACTTTTTCTGGATTAGGTTGCTGTAATTTTCCATTAACCTTAATGACAGGACATAGTAATACTAAACAGTGCCCTAAGGAATCTCCTGCACTCCACATATATTCTTCCTTTCCTCCATTGTGGAGTAGTAGTCCAACTATCCCTTGGTATTCTGGGTCAGTAACCTCTGAAAACACTCTGACTTCCTTTTTAACTTGTTTCCTCAGAGTCCTGAGGAGACCAAAATGACCAGCGGTGAGCCTTAGCTTCCAGTTCAATGGTACCATTGATGTGCTTCCTGGTATAAGACTTTCCCACTCTGGAACAGAAACTTCTAAGCCAACAGAACATGAAGTCATGGGGACAGGAAGCAAAAATTTTGCTAGTGGATCACTAGGGGTAATGGTGAGTGGCACCATTCCTACTTCCACCTATTGATTCCTGGACCCACAAATCCCTGGACTCCCCTAGCTATGGGAGACACAGTGCCATATAATGGATGCTGATTTAAAGCATATAAAGCCTGTTGAAGTACCTTACTCCAGCCTTGCAAACTGTTGCCACCTAGCTGGCATTGTAACTGTGTCTTCAAAAGGCCATTCCATCTTTCTATCAATCCAGCTGCTTCTGGATGGTAAGGGACATGGTAGGACCATCGAATTCCATGAGCATGAGCCCATTGTCTCACTTCTTTAGCTGTAAAATGTGTTCCTTGGTCAGAGGCAATGCTATGTGGAATTCCATGATGGTGAATAAGCCATTCTGTGAATGCAAGGATGGTAGTTTTAGCAGAAGCATTATGTGTGGCAAAAGCAAATCCATATCCAGAATACGTATGTATGCCAGTGAGGACAAAGCGCAGGCCCTTCCATGATGGAAGTGGTGCAATATAATCAACCTACCACAAAGTTGCAGGTTGATCACCCTGGGGAATGCTGCCATATTGGGAACTCAGTATTGGCCTCTTCTGCTGGGCATACTGGGCATTCAGCAGTGGCTCTAGCCAGATCAACCTTGGTGAGTGGGAGTCCATGTTGCTGAGCCCATACATATCCTCCATCCCTATCACCATGGCCACTCTGTTCATGGGCCCATGGGGCAGTGACGGGTGGCTGAAGAAGGAGGTTGGCCACTGTCCAGAGAACAAGATCCACTTGATTATTAAAATCCTCTTCTGCTGATGTTACCTTTTGGTGAGCATTTACATGGGAAATGAATATGTTTACATCCTTTGCCCATATAGAGATGTCTATCCACATACCTCTTCCCCAAATGTCTTTGTCACCAATTTTCCAATTATGCTCTTTCCAGGTTCCTGACCATCTAGCTAGACCACTGGCTACAGCCCATGAATCAGTATACAAGTTTCACATCTGGCCATTTCTTCTTCCAGGAAAAATATACCACCAAGTGCACTACTCTAAGTTCTGTCCCACTGTGACAATTTCCCTTCAACATTATCTTTTAAGGACATCCCAGAAAGGGGCTGTAATGCTGCAACTGTCCACTTTTGGGTGGTGCCTGCATAATGTGCAGAGCCATTCATAAATCAGGCCCTAGCCCTCTTGTCTTCTGACAGCTGATTATATGATACACCCCACAAGACCATAGGTGCATGCTGGGAAACCAAAGTTAACATAGCAAGTATAGAAGCCATAGGTATCTGGGCAACTTCCTCATATAATTTACTTGTACATTCTGGACCTGCTCTGGCTGGATCATGAATGTACCACCTCCATTTAATGATAGACTGTTGCTGTGCACATCCAACTTTATGACTTGGTGGATCAGATAATACTCAGGCCATGATAGGCAACTGAGGTTGCATGGTGACCTGGTGTCCCATAGCTAAGCATTCAGTTTCCACTAGGGCCCAGTAGCAGGCCAACAGCTGTTTCTCAAAGAGAGAGTATTTGTCTGCCTACTGGTATGAAATTGCATGAGACTCTAGGGTGAACTCAAGACCTTGGATTGAATCTTTTGGCCTCAAGAGTATAGACACCCTCTGCATGCTTCTTCATCTGGCTCTATGGCTGACCGTCCTAAGCCAATCTTGTCATTTCTTCTATGTTTATATATCCCATGTTATACCTGTTTTCTCTAGTAAAACCCTGACTAACACAAATTTTGGCACCAGGAGTGGGGCTGTTGCTGTAACTATACCTAACCATGTGGTTCAAGAGCCTTTGGAAATGGCTTGTGGGCAGAGTTTGGAAAGGTTAAGAGATGTCACCTGAATGCATAGAGATGGAACAGCTTAGGCTGTTCTGTAGAGATGATTCCGGTCAGGGCTCAGGAGACCAGAAGGCAGATAAAAACCTGCTGGTAAAGACCAGGTTTAGGAGGTTTCTGCTGGTATAAGGACTGCATTGGTTGTTGGACTCCAGTTAATGTATGTTATGGCTTGGAAGAAAGTTTGCCTGCATTTTGCTCGTACCTAGAGACTTAGTGGGCTGATTAATCTGGGAAAATAAATTTCAAGGCAACCAAATGTTGAGACTGTGGCATGGCTATTGTTGAGGCTTTTAGCCAGATTTATGTTACAAATCAAGAGCAAAGAGCCCAGCAGTCTAATTTAAAACATTGTGAGTTTGGCCAGAAGGAAAACTCCAATAAAGTTGTGTATTGTAAAGATAGAACTGAGAAGGAACAGAGAAATAAAAAAGATGACCAGGGGCCATCCCAGGAAGCAGCGGATCTCCATCCTTTGCAACCTCAAAAGTGCAAAAGTGAAAGACTTTGTTCAGAGGAGAAAGCTGCAGAGAACCATGCTCCAGAATGGCAATGGAGGCCACACAAGATTCCAAAAATGGTGGCAGCCATATGTGGTTCCAAAATGGCGATAGCCACACAGTTCCAGAATGGTGGCAACATAGACAAGTTTTCCTCATGACCAGGTTCACAGAGACCAGCGATCCTGGCACTTAATCCCTACAGCCAAGAGAGAGAAAAGTCTGGCTACTGCTCCAGCTGGCAGCAAACCTTGGCAGCATCTATATGTACTGATTTTAGATGCAAGGAAAATGCACAAATTCTGAGGGTAAGATGGCTTCCACATCGATTGCAAAAGGCCTGGGAGGCCAAGCAGTGTAACCCTGGGAGTGTAATGGGTAAAGATATAAAGATGAAGCCAAAGGTGCAGTGGAGACCCCAGAAGTTTGCAAAAGCCAGGAATGTGGATCATCCAAGGAAAGCTGCAAAAATGGAGCAGAGGGGGCTGAAGAGAGGAGCCGTGGGAGCTGAAATTCCTGGAAGTGCCATGGGGCTGGAATCACCCAAGTCTTTTAGAGCTTGCAACCAGATTGCTTCAAATGCTGAACATGGAACTCTAGGATTTAATGTTCACCCTGCTGGATGTTGGACTTGCTTTGTTTCCAATGCTTTGCATTGTCCTGTTTGTAACTTTTGGAATAGGAATGTTTATCTTGTGCCATTGAATGTTGGAAGTGTTTAACCTTGTTTCATTTGTACAGGGGGTTACAGATAAGAGTTGTCATAGATCTCAGAGGAGACTTGAGACTTGGACTTCTCAGCAACACTGAAACTGTTAGGACTTTGGCAACTCTTGGAGTTGTACTAAATATCTTTTATATAAAGAAGGCACATGAATTTTGGGAGGCCAGGGGTGGAATGTCATGGTTTATGTCAGTGGCCCCCAGCCCCATGCAATGATTGGTTCATTGTCTAGCACTTGGATTGGTGGTGTGAGTGCTACACCTGCCTAGGGCTGGAGCCAGGGTGCGATGTAATGGCAGGAAGGTTTGTGTCTCTTTCTCTTGCCAGTTTCTGCCTTGCTGTTTGCCATGAACTGTGGCCCCACCATGCCATCCTGCCTTGGAGCCAACTAAGTATAGACTGAAACCTCTAGAACTGTAAGAAATAAACTTCGCCTTCCTTCATTTTGGGTGTCAGGTATTTTGTCCCAGCAATGAGAGAAAAGTAACCAAGACAAGGTGTGTCAAAGTTCACTGAGCCCTTATGTTCCACATCAATGCTACAGAATTATAAAATTGCAAGATTTACAGCACAAGAGCAACTTTCTGATTCTCTGGGTTGACCATGAGGGTTACATACCAGAGAAAACACTCAGGAGGAAAATGCCAAGAAGGAGTCACCAGGTGAACGTCAGGTCACCAGCACCTGCCACTTCACTTTCATGGAAATCTAAATTAGGATGTTCTGGGATTAGGACCCACTGGCTTCCACAATCCCACAAACAAAGGTGGCCACCTCAGACTCCAGCCAGAAACCCCCACTAAGTTCTTATCTTTAAAAGAATATTTAAGACAGGCCAGGCACCTTCTCTCAGAACCCACAAGAGTCTCACCATACTCCTTGATGCCTGTGAAGAACCATTTATCCATCTGTTCATCCTATCACCCATCCACCTACTCACCCATACACTTACCTATTTACCCACCCATCCATCTATCCACTCACCCACCAACTTACCTACACATTTATCCATCCACTCACCTATCCATCCATCTATCTATCCATTCACCCATCCACTCATCCATTTATCCACTCACCCACTCATCTATCTATCCACTAACACATCCATCCATCCACTCACCCACCCATTCATACGCTCACCCATCCATTCACCTACCCACCCATCCATCCACTCACTCATTCACTCATCTACCCAATCCAGCCAGCCACCCATCTACTCATCCATCCACTCACCCACTCACTCATCTGTCCACTCACCCACCTATCCACTCACCCATTCATCCATCTACTCATTCATTCACTCATTCACTCATCCATCTATCCATTCATATACTCACCTAGTCAGTCATCCACTCACTCACCCATTCACTCACCATTTACTCATCTATTCATCCATCCATCCACTCACCCACTCATTTATCCATCCACTTACCCATCAACTTACATACTCATCTATCCATTCAGCCACTCACACACCCATCAGTCTATCTATCCATCCATCCACTCACTCACCCATCAACTTACATACCCATCTATCCATCCAGCCACTCACCTACACATCCATCCATTCTTCCATCCATCCACTCACCCATCTACTAACCCCCCCATCCATTCTCCCATCCATCCATCCACCCACCCTCTTGTCAAATTGAAGATTTTGTTCCTCTATTGTGCTGGGCTAAGTACTGGATTCCAGGGAAGAATTCTTGCCTTTGTGATCCTTGAAGTCGTTTGGAATCCACAGATTTGAAGAGTCGCAGCAATGATCTGGGAAGGCAGGTGTCCCTGGCTCCAGTACACCATAACTGCTCATGCACTGGGAAGTCCATGCCAGTCACTTCTGAAGTTATCTGCAGATAGGTGACTTCTTGATATCTGTGAAATGCATCCAATAGCTGTGGCCTTGGGTTGCAATGTAAGCTGGTGTCCACTCAGCCTTTCTCCTGTCCTAGGCCCTACAGTGCAGCCCAGAGTCAATTCCTCAGAGAGCCCATTGCCCTGCAAGAGTCCCCATCACCCACACTGTAGGCACTTAGGGGACGGATGGAATGATGACTTCTGCTGTGAGTATTCTGTCCTCCTATGCATGCTACCTTCTTTAACTGTACATCTTCTACACAGGATCTTTCAAACCCACTACTTTTCACTTAGCCAAATGTTGACATCTGGAAGAAAACAATAAACCAGAAGCAAATAAGCCTTTGTATTCATCCTTCAACTTGTAGGAAGTGTTTGTGAAACACAGGCAACAGCGATAAGAAAGGCCTGCCCTGGGATCTTGGTTTCCCCTTTATTGTTTCCCCGAGGTCAGCCTTGCTCTTATCTCCAGCATCTGTAAATAAGGCTCTCACATCAACCACAGTGAGCCAGGGCTTCCCTACCCTTTGAATCCAGGAGAAAGCAGCTGGTGAGGGAGAGTAGTATGGGTGTGTCACCCATCCCTGCCTGACCCTCCCCAATGCTGCACAGCTCACCCTCTTACTGGGAACCCCATCTTCTCGTAGCTAGCTCCCATCCTTGTCCAGCTCTGGTCTCCCAGCCCTGGAGGTGGCAGAGGTCACACAGGGCTCAAGGCAGCCAGAAAATTTGTTTTTTCTAGGTGAGCAATGGCTATAGCTGGATCAAACCTCGCCAAGGACAGATTCTTAAGTGACAGGAATATGTATCCCTGAGACCAAAAGAGCTTTTCTCAGACCTTCAAAGGGCAGCATTTCTTGAGATTCTGGAACAGTCAGGGCCAAACAGAACAGGATGGGCAGAGTCACAGCCCCAGGTTACCTGCTTCCTCTTCCACAGAGGACCTATGTCCTCTGTGTTCCCAGAGCACTCTGTAAATCACCTGAAACACTCAGCACACCATGCAGGAGTGGAATGCTCTGCTCTTGAACATGCGGACGCTCTGATGTCAGGTATTTGCACGCACACTAGCCATTTTGTGGATCATTCTGAAACCTGGCTTCTCTTCCTTTTAGGGGATGGCTGCAGATGAGGAAGGAGGTTTCTAAAGCCACCTGCATGTGCCCTGCCTCCCTCAGTGAATGTGACACCTCTCATGCCTGCACTCTGCAGGGGAAAGAGGAGTGGGTGGGCAGCATGTGCAGACACACAGATAAAAGCCCCATGGCCATTCTCTTGGGGAGCAAAGGGCAGGTCCCAAAGCTGAGCCAGGTAATCAGATAAGTGGCCTGGCTGACCTGGAGAGGAAGACCTGTGTCCCGCAGGTACAGGCCACAGGGCAGGTGGCAGAACTCAAGGCCGGTCTGGGTCAGACATAGGAGATGCAGGTGATGCTGATACCAGAGAATTTAAAATGATGAGAGATTAAGTTATCTTTTCACTTTTGGCCAAGTCCCAGCAGTTTCTCAGTGAGGTCAACAATGAGACCCTTTTTCCCCAAAGAGCAGCTGTAGTCTAAGCCCTAAACAACTATGTTGGCCCCATTGTCTTAGCAACCGCAAAGGCAAACTTCCAGTTCGCACACCATGCAGCCTTATTCCAAAAGCCTTTGTTCAGAGGTTAATGTAAGCAGTCCTGGTCCATAAGCACTGAACTGCCCCAGGGCCAAGGCTCGCTGTCCAGCACATAGGGCCTCAGGATGCATGGCCATAGCACAGGCAGGAAGCCAGGAGCCTTGAGCACAGATCTGCTGTGTTGGGCTGCAGGGCATTTGCATGGGCATAGGTGGCCATAAGGCCTTGTCCTCACTGTGTGGATGGGTTTTGGATGGGTTTTAAGGCATGATTACATGCCCGGGCTTATGACATTCAAAGGTCATTGCCCTAGGAGCTGGCTTCTCTGGTGTATGCTCATCCTTGAAAAGCCCTGCGTGTTCTGTCTCGCCCTGGCCTGAGCCTAGGAGGCACTGCCAGGAGGAAGACTTAAGAATGCAACCCAAGGGATTCTGCCTGGACAGGTCCAGGCCGTCCCAGGGTCAGGTCTCCAGGCCTGCAAGGCCTCTTCTTCCTGTCCATGCAGTAGGGCCACAGTCAACAGCATTTGGGGTGGGAAGGAACAAACCCAAGTCGATCCCCTCTGATGGCCACCCCACTGACACAAGGGGCTGTGCTGCGCTGAATTAAGCTGGCAGTGATAGATGAAAAGGAGAAAAGCCACCAGTGTACTCACTACCGGGCCTGGATGCAGGGTACACAGTAAGGAAATTGAAGAGAAGTGAAAGGATTTTGCCCCAGATGGACATTGTAGCCGGTGGGAAGCTAGGAGGCGGAACCGAGGGGCTCTATCTTGAAGTCACCTTTCCCGCCCCTAGGCAATTTACCTATGGCATGAAATGAATACCAATGGGCTACCTGTGCATCACTAATGCCCCTTAGGCACCACCTCAAACCTAAGCTACATGTATGCCCCGACACCACTGGCGGAGTGAATGCCAAAGTGTCTGGCGGAGAGAATGCCAGACCCCAGAGGGTCATGGGGTCTCTCTCCACATTCTTAAAATAAAGGCCTCTTTTATTTCATTCTTCTTATCTTTTTAGCCGTGCCGAAAATTCTATCAGATGGTTCCCTTCCACGCTGAAAATTCTATCAAAAAGCATGAATACTGCCCACCTGGTGGGAGGCAATGGGCAGTGAACTTGAAGGAGCAGTGATGATTTTAGGGAGTTGATGAGACCTGGGAAACAGAAATTAGCTCATAAAAGATTCTCTTTAGATTTTGGATGAGCCCAGGACTCACAATTCCTCCGAACAAAGCATTCAACACATTCTTTTGCCCTTTGTTTGTGACATTTCAGTGGGAGGAGGAAGGCGCTGGTTCTCAGGTAGACAAGGGAACCAAGATAAGGTGTCTCCTGGCACCACGGCCTTTGGAACCTCACGTTCCAATCCGTGACCACTTGAAGTTCTGTGTTTAGAGTTCAGATCAGGGAGAAGACAGATGATGAGGCCTAATATTTTGTTTGTATATACAAATTTTAGTTCATGTGCAGGGTGCTTAATTGAACTTGAAAATCATTTTCAAAACTGAAATTTTCTCTTTCTTTCATTGTTTGGGTTACCACTCAAGAACAGAATGAGAAACACTGTTCTCACTGACTGGTGGATCATCTCTGCAAACATTTTGCTGTAGAGTTGTGGGCTTCAGCAAAGCCACTTGCAGATGTGTTCCTCACACTGGGTGGCCTGTGCTGGCTCTAAACTGAAGACACAGAAGATGTCCATGCTGGATTCGAATCCCACCACTCACTCACTCTTAGTGTGGCCTTGGCGAGCTGCTGAGCCACTGTGCTACTGGCTGTGTCTTCCCACACAGGGCCACTGTTTCCCTTACTGTCTGCACATCTGGGGACTCAGCAGAAGTGCTGGGACTGGGACGCACCCAGAAGAATGCTGGGGACCATCTCCAGGGAGGTTAGGGATCTAAGGCCCCTCCACCTTTACAGCTCGCCCCAGACCATGGACAGAAGCATGTTTGCTGCTGTGGGCTTGGGCTTCACCCCATTACCTCTGGGGCCTCAACTTGTTATTTTATCAAATTTAGAGAGCAGGCATCAGGACCACATGCTATATAGGGGGATCTCATGAAGTGAGGCCAACAGCAGCCCTCAGCAGGGAGCTGTCGCTCTGTGGCAGCCACAGGACACAGCAGTCAGCATTACTCCAACAACAACCAAGGGGAGAGGGACAGTCACCCCATCTCCAGGCTTCATTCTCACCCAGGCAAAACCACAAGGGAGCGAGAGTTCTATGCCTCCGCTGGCGACCAGGAGATTTCACTTTCCGGGGCTTGTGCTTCCAAGTCTTTGCATCCTTGGCTGATACACATCTCCTTCGAGGGTAATTGATCTGCCCACACTTAGTAAACAGTCTCTAACCTAATCTATCAGGTGGAGTATTTACAGAAACCTCAGCTAGGCTGAACGTTGCTTTGAAGGCTGATTCCCATCCACCACTTGGCAGACAGCAAGGATAGCCTCATCAGCCTTCGGACACAGATGGATTGCAAAAAGCAGGGTGCTACCGGCCAGACTCCTCCCCAGCGACAGCTCTGCCTGAGATGCAAGGTGGGAATCGTGCTCACGAGGCTGATGTGGGGGATTTGCAGCTCCTTTTAGCATTTACAGACTCTGCGGCTTCGGAAGCTGTCGTAGCAGTTTGTCCCCATTTAGACAACAGTATTCGATCAAATAAAAGTGAAACTTTGGCCCTGATGGCCCAAAATCAGATTTTCCAGAAAAATGAGAACAATGATGTAATGGTGATTCCAAAAGAAGCCATGCAAGCAGAACAGAGAACTGCCCTCTGGGAAGCATCAGTTTCTCTGGGGAAAACTCTCAGAGCTCTTTAGCCATGGGATCCAGCTCCTCAGAGCAGACTTCCCAGGGGACTCTCCCCATACTGCCAGGCCCACACCTAGCAGGGTAGGACTGCTTTTCCTAGTGGGGGGCTTCCGGGATCCTGGAAAGTGAAGTCTCAGTCCAGCCCCGAGGTTGGAACTGCTCCCTAGGCTTGCCTAGTTAGGCAGGCAGCTCCAAGCTCAGCTGAACACCACCAGATGCAGACGCCAGCAGCTCTGTCCTGTAGCTCTGACTGCAAGCAAAAGTGCTACTCCTTGACACACCCTTGGGTGGCTTCTTTCCTCCCCAGGCCTCAGGGTGCCGTACCCACAGTGGCATCAAGATTCACAGGATGACCTAGTGAGGTGTTTGGCAAGGCACTGGCTTAGTCAGCGGTTGCCATGATCATCAAGTACACACAGCCTCCTTCGCCACATGACTGGTGTAATGCTCATGGGCTTGTTCACCTTGGAAGGAGGGAATGTCTCTCGTGGCCTGAATCAGCACCCACTGGCCTGAATGCAGTGCCTCCCTCACACAGAGAAGAGCAGCGCCTGCCGAAAGCTGCCCTGGCCAGTGAGGGTACAAGGTGCTGGATGTGCACCCTAGTACAGGACCAGGACCTGAGTCACAAACAGGCAAAAGTGTTCCCTGTTTGTAATGTGTTCTGAGGCCCTGGCACCAGTAACCTGTGGGCAATGCATCTTTGTGCCAGTGCATCCCCAGCTGCTGGGTTCAGGGACATTGACAACCAGGTTGAGCCAAACTGATTTCAGGTGTCCCACTTGCAACTCAGCAATGGGACTACCAGTGCCCCCAACCAAAGTCATCACGGCCCCAAGAGAGGACAAGCTGGCTTTGGAGCCCACAGCACCAGCCAGGACTTCGGGTGCAGGTCACATGAGAGCTGGGCTGGCCGAATACAAGCCTCCATGGGCAGCTACACCGGGAGCAGCCGGGTGCAGCTGCTCCCAGAGTGCTACTCTCGATGACTCCGCTGGGCTTCTCTGTGGACACCCAAATTTTCCCCATGGTCCTGGGCTGGAGGAGTACAGCCCAGCCACATACAAGTCACCCAGAGTCCCCTCATCCCTGGTCTGCCCGTGCTCCATGACTGCAGTGGGAGAACTCAGCTCTCCTGCATCCTTCACATCCCTCTGGAAGGGCCAGAGAGATGCAGACGCAGGAAGCAGAGTGGAGACCTCTAGGGACCCACAGCCTCCCCGCAGCTCTGACGCTATCTTCCCTGAGTAGGAGATAAAGAGCAAGTCCTCCTGCTTCCTGTGCCCTTGTCATCCCCTCCCTGTGCTCTCATAAGGAAGGCAGGGCCAAACGCCTAGCTCATCCAAGAGGACAGAACACGCTCCCCAGGCCTTGCTGGAGTCCGAGTATCTGTCCAGCCAGCTGCTGCACCAGTGAGCAGGGCCGAGTAGCCCTGGAACCATGTGACAGCTCTGCATGTTGCCTCCTCCCTAGGACGAGGCTTCTGGGGTCTCACCCTGCAGCATTTACTGATAGACCTGCATGGTGCACCCCAATGTTTCAGTGAATCCCCCATGCTTGAGAGACTCCAATGAAAGACCTGGACTCTGGCCTTCTGTGTGGGAGCCCAAGTGTCAGCCCCACTGTTGATCTCTGACGTGGGGCTCAGTGGCCACACTGCACACTTGCCAGGCCTGGAGGCCACACGGGGACCTCAGCCACTAACATGGGGTTTGGAGCCCACATCCCCAGGCACAGTGGGAGTGGAGAGTCCTTGTCACCACACTGTGTGGGTTCTCAGGTGTCCCACAGCTGTTACCCCTCAGTGTCTCAAGAAATTGGTTGTGTACCAAATGAAATGGCCTTGGGAGAGGTGAGGCCCCTGTGTGATGATGGTGTGGCAGATGTCAGCCCCCAAAAGCTCATCCACCTAGGAGAGAAGGTTTGGAGCTCTGGGAAAGTTCCTGCCCTTGGGAAACAAGGGAGTCATGGCCATCTGTCCTCTGAGCAGCTGCCCCTTGGCAAGGACCAGGACCAGCATGGACCAGGTAAGGCGAGGAGGCTGGGCCATGGGACCACTGCGATGTTACTGCCACCCTTCATTGCAGTGCCCAGGTAGAGTCCCATGCAGACCTGCTTGGGCAAGGAACCCCACCCCACACCCACACCATCACCTCTGCTTTCCCATGGGAATGAAGGAGAGACATGGGCGCTCCGGTTCCAACTTGCAGAGCAACACTGGGAGCAGGCCACACCCTCTGCCCTGGGAGAGAAGATGTGGCCCTGCTCTTCCCCACCCAGTTCTCTAAAGACTGAGGGCACCACTCTGCCCCACCCAAGTCATGCAGCCAAGTGCAGGTGGTGCCACTGGTTTCTTCTTTGTGAAAGGCTATAGCGGTTTGGGTGTCAGTAACTCGGTCCCGAGCCAGGAGAAGACACACGGCCAGTTCTCGGCAGTCACCTTACCATACCACATCCACAGGAACTCAGTCAAACCTACAGTTCCCACTCTGCCCAGAGCTGCAGACCAAGTGCAGGGAGCCAACACCTCACAATCAACGCCAGCCGGGAGGATGTGCCCAGGGACCTTCTCCCACTCAGCTTGAGGCTTCATTTCCCACAAAGCCCACCTGATTCTTAAAGACACAGGAGGCTGGTAACAAACTTGCATCTCCTGAGACCTGCTCACAGAGCCAAGTGCAGGGCCACTTGCTTCTTATCTCCCCTTCTTCACACATTGTATCCCCTCCTTGCTCCAAAGGTCCTGAGCTGTCAGCAAGGGCCCCTCCACTAGCTGGGTCTTGTCCACACCTGGACTGCTCCCCACTGCTGGTGGCTTCCTGCTTAGCACTCACTCCCTACATAACCTCACCCACTCCCCAAACCTGTTGCTGCCCTGTGTCACAGAGCCTCAGGCATGCACAGCCACACCACACCTGTCCAACCGAGCACCACACACACACTGCTTTCCCCAACCCCTCAGCATCACCAAGCCCCAATCGCACTGTGTCCCCACCATGCACCGGCATCTCAGACACTACCTCCCCACAGACCCTTGGGGATAAGGGTCACCAAGTCCCAACCTGTCCTTTCTCTGCCTGCCTGGCCACCTGCCAGGCCCCTGCCCCAGGCCCCTGTGGACGCTGTCCAGGGCTCTGATCAGACCCTCCTGAAACCTCTGCCTTTTTTCTTCTCCATGTCAAATGGGGGAAGATGTGCAGAAGGGAACTGGTCACCCTCCCTCAGGCACTCCTCACATGATACACCCACTGCTGCCAGGTAAAATTAACACCTGCTGTGGTCTGGTCCTCAAGGTACCTGGCTCCTTCCGCATGCATTTACATTTCCCTATTCCATAGCCACAGTGGGGCTTCATGCCCTGCCACAGGGCTTTTTGCTTGCTGTGTAAAGGGCACACACACAGGCACGTGCACACAGACAAACATACCTGCATGCACAGAGAGAGAGAGAAAGAGAGAAAGAGAAAGAGAGACATCCAGGACACAGGGAACTCTCTGGACTCCAGACATGGGGTGAAGTGCTGAGTCCTGCTGGAGTGGACACCCCACCTCTGTGCCCCATGCAGCAGATCTTAAGCTGCTCCTGACTTCCAGAACCCAGCAGGTCTGTAGCTTGCATGCATGCACCCAATCCCAGCTGCAAACATCTCTGTTCCACCACCAGCTCCCTGAGCCTGTGACAGGAACTGGTGATTAGTAAGTGTTTGTCCCAGCCTCACACAGGAATTATGGGGAAAATGACAAGCCTCGGTGCCATCCCCACCTTGAACCCAGAAAATCAGACTCACTGCAGGTGAGACTTGTGCACATGTATGCACACGCAAGTATGTGTATGTGCGTGCACACACACACACACGCCAGTGCTGGAAGGTGCCGGTCTAGGCGATGAGCACAGAAAGACAGAGGTGGAGGACACCTTCCCTGAACATCCATGAAACAGCAAGAGTCCTTGCTTCCCCTTGGTCCTTCCCCAGTGACAAATCAGAAAGGCACAGGTATCTTTTTCAGTTTCTCCCACAGCCAAGTCCTCTGCCTCTCACAGCTGCACTCCACACACCCAGCACAGGGAGGAGCCAGGCAGGGCTGTGGGGACAATGGCTGGGATACCTCGCCCCTGCCTGGGTACAAACAGCAGTGGTTGCATCAGGGACTCCTGGAGGTCCTCACCGCAGCCCCTCCGCAGAGGAGGGAAGAGCGCTTATCACACTAGAACTCGAGGTCATTCCTCCACCGAATTCCCCCATCACAGGGCATGGGGCTGGGCACATGGATACTAGGCCAACCCTCCGCATACCCCCTCAAGACAGACACAACTATGCCTGCTCTCTGACACTCACCTACAGGCAGGTGTGCCCTGAGCTGAACTCACACCCAGGCCAGAAGCTCACAAAGCTGTCCTTTCTTCAAGCTACTGATCCTCTTCCCACGCTGCACACAGACAAGTTATGGTGGTCCCCTCCAGCCAGCAGCCTTCCAGTGCGCCTGCAAGAGGGCTGTCCAGAGGCACAGTCACAGAGGAGACCAGAGGACCTGGCTCACAAGGCCGGGGGATGGAGGCCAGGGAGGACAGCAGAGGTACAGGGTGACAGGGACCAACTTTCTGAGAACTGTTCTACTTGCATCCAGCCAGTGGCCACTATAGACTCTGCCTCCTCTGATTCTGTGAAGCCACTAGTGAGTCCCCTTGCATGATTATACACCTTCCCTTCGGTTTCTATGGTTCTGTCCCCAGAGAACCCTAACTAATAGACCTATTGGGCCCAGCCACGGAGCCGGTCAGGGAACAGTCTGCAGCCCAGTCTAGCCCTCCGTGGTCTGACTCTGCCTCCTAACTCCAGGCTCACCCACAGACGTGCCTGGTCCCAGCATCTGTATTTGCAGAAGTCAAAAACTAGAAACCATAGTTCACATGTGCCATGATAACCACCCTGTAGTAGGGAAGAAGTCCTCGATCTATACATCTAGCTGGATCACACCAAGTAAGGCCACGGTCCTCTGGGTCACATGTGGCTCCAGTCACGTGGAAATCTTGAGGTGATAAATAATAGCTATGGAGAACATATTACCAGTTGCCAGGATTTAGGGCATGGGGAGGGGTCAAGACATTTGACATCATAGGAAAGGGCCACAGGAAGTCCTGACAGGGTGAAAGGGTCCTGCACCCTGCTGTGACATCATCCCACAGTTCTATAAGCCATTACTCTGGGGAAATGTGGACAAGGGCACCCGGGATCTTCCTTATAAATCTACAGGATTTTGCAATTTTCTCAAAACCAAGTTTTTATTTCTCAAAAGCTCAGAGGGAACATTGCCCACATCTACCCACACACTGTGAGAGCTAGACGGAAGCCAAGTTCCACACCTTGTCCAAGCAGCCCCACTGGCACTGCCCGCACCACATTTTCCTTGCCAAGCCCGGGGTAGTCTCACAGTCCCCAGGCTGCAATTTCCAAGGGACCTAAGTGCAGGCCCTGGAGGGTGGGGGGCTCCCCATGTAGGGGTGAGGAACTCGTCACAGTGGCTTTGAGAGCACACAGCTGTGTGCAGCATCCTCACGGCTTCTCAGAGGCACTGTTGCTCTTCAGCAAGTGTCTGGTGAGACCTGAACATGCTGCAGGCCCAAAGCTCAGCTCTGTCCCCACTTTGGGGATGACATCATCTTCAACTTGGTGGGCAGCTACTTATGTCTCGACAGTTTAAAGAAACTATGGACAATAAAACAGGCAGGCTGTGTCCCAATAAAGCTTTATTTATAAACACAGGCTGTTGCTGCAGTTTTTGAGGTATACTTGCCTACCACCACCGGAGGCAGGGGTAATCAGGGCGTCAGTGATGGTGGGGACAGAGACCTAAGTGCAGAGACCTCCATTGTCTTCCACCCTGCTTTGGCCTGCCCCTGGGTAGAGGCCTTGGAGTGTGGGACAAGTGGCGGAATCAGGAGGCCGACTTGAGGGCTGAATTCCTTGGCTACTGAGAAGACCTTGGGAAATGACTCAAACGCCAGGAAGGAAGTGTAAAAAAAAGAAGAAGCTCGTTTAAACAAGAACAAAAAATAATAGAAGTGGGCTAAAATAACAAGAAAGGCTGTGACGTCTGCATGGTTTTTCCCAACGATGACGCCAGCCCCACCCAGAGCGGGCCTGGGGATGGGGTGGGGGTGGGAATGCCACCTGGGAAGGGGGCCGGGAACACCCAATGTGTGCTCACAACCTCCTACTATGAGATACTACTCATCTGCAGCCCAGCCTGCATTGCTGTCACCACGCATGATGCCACTGTCTCCCATCACCCTGCCCTGGTGCCCCCATGTCCTCCACAAACACTGTCACCCTGGACTGGCCACTGCTGCCGGGTCAGTGGAGTTGAAGATCTCCACATGGGACCCTGAGTGTGGGACTGCACAGGCTGGAGGCACCGTCTTGCTGTAGAGGAGTCCTGAATGAGGAGGAGGGATGACAGGGAGACAGAGGGGTGCATCTGTGTGGATCACCCCAATTCTTTTCATGAATGTGAGCTTCCCATGGGGCCCCTGCCTGTGGAAGCAAAAGGGGTGATGGGTGCATACCCCATCCCTGACCCTGCCTGGACCAGCCCTTCATCCAGGGCCTGCTTCACTATCCTCCCTTCAAGCCCCTTCCTGCAGCCTGAGGCCTTGCTGGGCCGCCAGGGTGAGGACTGTGCCAGCATTGCCTTAGAGGAGCTCCAGGACAGCATAAATGGGCCAAAGCCCACAAACCACATGAGGGGCTACAGGAACGGGAAACAGAGAGGGCCAGACGGAGGTGCAGCTTGCAGAGTCTTGGGGATCTACTGAGGTGGCCAGGTTCCTCAGAGGCGGGGGGATTCCAGAAATCTGCCCCTTTGGGGTAAGAGTTAATGGGCAACCCCTTCAGAGGAGGAGCGTGGTGGAACAAGTGCTCAAATGCTGAACCATTTGCAGGCCTGACAAAGGTGCTTGGTGCCTGGTATCAGGAGTTCATGAGCCGGGGACCCCAGCAAGGCCTACATGACAGACAGTGACAATACTCTACAGCCGGTTCTACCACCAAAGACCCATGAAGCACCACTGCCCCGAGGTCTGACCCCCAGCAGGAATATAGATGCGAATGGAGGTATTTCCTAGAAGTGACAATGTACCCCGTCCTTGCAGAGGAATGCCTGACTCAATCACCTGTCAGCCCAGGAGACAGGCTGGGAAGGCTTCTCCAGGACATGACCCCCTGGGCTGGGCTTTGCTGAGTCCCCCACTACCACACACCCCGCAGCAGGGTCATGCACCTGTGATCTGAACGATCGTCCAGGCTTAAAGCCTGGATGAACCATGACCAGATGGATGCAGTAGAGCTTGCCCCCCAGATCCCCAGGTCCCCTTGGAGCCACACCCCAGCAGGGGCCCAGCTCAGGGCTCCTCCAGTATCTTGTCCCATGGAAACAGAGCCGCATGTGTGCAGCTCTGCCCTGGGCCTTGTCCTTTAGAAGTCAGCTTGGTTACCATCCCTCCTGGGCTGCACCACCTGGAGCTTTTCCAAGTTTGCATCCGTGACCTCCTCATCTCTGCCCCCTCCCCAGGGACTGTGATCAAACCCACCACTTTCCCTAAGGGCAATGAGGGTGGACTGTCTTCCTTATGAGATCCTGCTGATTTTCTTACAGAAGTGTAAGACATCTTTATACTGTTAGCCCTCTGTGAGGGGTGTGTGCATGCCTGTATGTCTTAGGCTTTTTTTGAGACAGGGTCTCACTTTTTGTAGCCCAGGCTGGCCTTGAACTCACTGTGTACCCCAGCTTGGCCTCAAACTCAGGATGATCCTCACATCTCAGACTTCTGAGCCTGGGGTTATATGCCTGCACCACCACACCTGGTTGCCATTTGTCTTTTGACGTCATTGGTGGTAGGCTTCCTCTCCAGTCTCTTATCTAAGAGGCTTATGGCCCTGGTCCCTTTGGGCTTCAACATTTGCGTTGTGTATACAGAGGAATTTTCTTCCTCACTTTTGTTTTTTTAAATCCACTCCCATGTTTTCTTTCAGCTGTTCTGCAGAATTACTTTTTACTTCAATTTTTGTTACATCTGGAGTTTGTTTTGACAGGTGGGGTGAATTAGAAATCTAAATTACTTCTCCGCAGTGGTAATTTGGTTGGTAATTAAAGGATCCAAACTTGCTCTTCTGTTGATCCTTTTTACACACTCTGTTCTGGTACCTGTCCAGTCTCTGGTTTAGATCCTTCTCCTGGCCTTGCTGCCCATCAGTGCACCAAAATGCCAGGTGGCCTGGACCCCTGGGAGCATGTCTAGGACACTGGAATGGTGAACAGCTGACATCCTATCTGAAATTTTCCGGTATCTTTCTATTCCATCTTTCCTTGGTGATACTTCCCCCAAGAAATCCCAGAGACAGAAGTCAGCTTTATCCATAGTGTCCTTGACTTTGTGGGAACTCCTGTCCCCGGAAGCCCCGGCTGCAGGCTGGATGCCCTGAAAGCTTTACCATAGCAGATCCGGTGGGCGGTGCAGGCCCAAGCACCCTGTCCCTTCCCACTGTGACCCTGAGGATGATAAGAGCTCAGACTCATGGCTTCTGTCCTTTAGCACAAGGGCACGATAGGGCCTGTTTCCAGCCCTGGTCAGTGGGGTTTCTACTGATGGTGGATCACGCTGCCGTGGGGTTGGAAACTCTAAGTCCAGCACAGCTTCATTAAATCAACACCATCTGTGCTCAAAACCAAGCTGCTTTTATACAGACTGGAACCAGTGTAGGGGAACTCCGGAGGCAGAGCCACCTCCACGCAGCGACCACTTCTCTCTCCCTGCGCAAGATCTTGTCCTAAGGATTGTGCACTTGTTTATTTGTTTTTTCTGGCTTTTTAAAAATCCGTTTTTAAGAAACAGTTGCCACTGGTGGACTATTTCCTGCCATGTCCCCTAAGCAGCTTGGTATTCACAGACGCAGGGGTGACTTCTTCCCCTTGGGATGGAGCCCAACCCCATCACACTGCTCCTTATGCCCTGTGTCATTCCTTCCACATACAGAGCATGACAACGACCCTTCCTCTGCTCCCTTCTGACTCAGTGCTCGATCTGGAGAAGTGTGCTGAGCAGTGCTTCGAGCCAGGGCTAACTGACGGAGACTTTTATGGGACAATTCCCAGCCTTTCACCATGAAGTTTGCATTTTTACCAAAAATAGTTTTATCATGCTGGGAAAGTAAACTTCTATTCTTTGATTATTCTTTGTCTTTGCTCTTTTGTTTGGAGATGGTGTCTCATAGTGCGCCCAGGCTGGCCTCAAATTCTGTGCTCAACTGATCCTCCTGCCTCAGCTTCGTAAGCAGCCTGTGCTACACACGCCCGCTTGGTGTTTAAAACCACAGATGTGTCTGAGTGTGGAAGTGCCCTACAGACTTCAATGGCAGTATTCAGGCCTCTCTTCCTCCTTGGCTTAGTGTGAGCCCACTGGGCCCCTCCAGGTTGTAGCCCCCTCTCCAGCCCAGGGCACAGGGCAGCGAAAGGCCCTCAGCCCCCTGTACAATCCCCACAGGGAGCCCTGCTCAAGTGCTGTGAATTCCCCTGGGGAGGCGGCTATCGGGAAAGGCTGTGCCCCTGCTTCCTGGGTTGGCTATCTCAGACTCCGGGAGAACAGGTCCCTGCTCTTCCCCTGCTCCTGATGGCAGTTCAGCCCCCAGGGAACACACCCTGGTCAGGTGGACCTCGAGAGTCACGGAATGACAGCCAGCTTCCCTGCAAGCCCGGACAGAGCCACCCTGCACTCCTCTAGCCTGAGCCCTGCCCCACATGGAATGTGCCTGGGATCTCCCTGCAGCCCTGATTCTGAGCATAGGGGAGGGATTCCTGCAGTTTAGGGAAACAGGAGATCCTGGGGGAAGCTGAGCATGAGACAGGCACAAAGCTCTCTATCCCTATGTTTGTGACAGGAGCCAGGGGCTCCCCTCAGAGGCCAAGGCAGTGATGAAGGGCTCTGTTCCTGTCCACAGGGTTAAGCAGCAGCTGCACTCAGCCTCAGGCTGCACTGCCGTCCTCTGGGCAGGTCCTGGTGCAGCAGGCAGCCCACTGTCCCCTGAGGGACAGCCATGTCCTTGTTGCCCGGAAAGCTCCAGAGGAGGAATGGGTGAGTGTCAGGACAGAGGTCTCTGTTTGGGAGCAGGGTAAGAGGAGGGAGATCATGCTGGGTAACAATGGAAGACAGAAGGAAGCAGGTGGAAAACTTGACACCAGCCACGCCCCCCGCCTCAGCGGTGGGAAGAAAGGATGTGTCCTTGAGCAGTAGGCCTGCAGGATGTGGCCTTGCTACTGTTTCCTGCAATCTTAACTTTTTTGTAATGGACATTTTCAAACCCATGGAGAAGCCGAGGGGGTAGTACAAGAACAATCACCAGTGTGACGCCCTCTCCCGTGCTTGCTGCCAGCTTCTGTGAGCTCTCCATGCTGCCGATCCCTTTCCATCAGCAACCCCCACCTTCACCCCCAGCACATACACCCCAGCCAATTGTGGGGACACAAACCAGCAGAACTCATGACTAGACCCTGTGTAGGCAGCTCCAGGACTTGCCACTCCCGCACCTAGAGCCAGAGTTCCAGTGAACCCTCCCCCTGCCGGGCCCTGCTGGTGAGACTGCTGCATCCAGCCTGTATCCACCCACAGCGCCAAGCAGGACATGGGGAGGCAGGGTCTGGACTCTTGACAGCACCTGCAAGGAGAAAGTGGCACATCACAGGCAGCCGCTGCCTGGGGCTCATCACCCGGTGGGGACAACTGAGAACCAGGGCACCTGCCTTTGGAGAATTCTAAGGATTCCTCCTAAAAAAAGATGATTGGAACAGAATCAAGCCCTCACCCATCTTTTCTATGAGTTGTATTTTAGGCCAACAAAATTGTTGGTGAAACCAGTTTTCTTCTGGTAGGTTCTAGTAGCCTGGGTGGGGTTTAGCCCCATCCTCCCAACTTGGTACTGCACTCAGAGAAACAACTTATCTCTCCAAGAGTAACTTCTACATTCTTCTCATTCCAGAAATAAACCCCCTGCTCCCTTTTGCACATGCACCAAGCCCTTTCCAATCCTAAGACCTCACAACAACCCAAGCCTCCACCTCCAGCCCCCAGTAGATCTTTCTGTCTTTCATCTTACACAGGCAGATGCTCCTTAAAATCAGCAGTTAATATGTCATTTTACCCACTTCCCAAACTCCTCCCCCAGCCAAAACTGGTAAAAGTAGTCCCACTTTCTTTTTTCATTTGAGAGCTTCTAAACCCTGCCCCATGAAGCTTTCCCATGCCCACATTAAGGCTTCCTCCTTTGTCTCTTTTTTATCTCTCTCGTTTTCTCTGCACTGCTTCAGATTGAGTGCCAGAAATAATCACTTTCTCTGAAAATATGCCAGCTAAAAAAGTTAGATAATAACAGTAGATTTAAAATGTCACTCTGCTATTTCCCATAATCTAGTACTGGCTGCATGGAGGTTCTTAAAGAAAGAAGAAACACACTGGACGTCACCCACCTGCTTAGAGGTGCCGACCTCCACCTGCCAGGTGACATCAAGGATAAACCTGTGGTCAGGTAAAGGAGCCTGTGTTGAGGCCTACTGAGCTCAGAGACCTAGGGGGACACTGAGACACCACATACAAGATCCAGGCTGGGATGATCTTCAGGGGAGTGTCTGACTCAGTTAGCTTGGAGAAGGGGAGCAGGAACAGAGGAACCTCAGACCAGAATGACTCGAGACACCTTGAATTTACCGTAGTTTCACTCTTCATTTATTTATTTAGTTGTTATCTCTTGGAGAAGAGTCTCACTTTGCAGTTTAGGCTGAACTTGAACTCGTTTTGTAGCCCAAACTGGCCTGGCACTTGCAGTGATTCTCCTTTCTCAGCCTCCCCAGTGCTAGAATTACGGGCAGGAGCCACCACACCTGGCCTCACACTTAATTTAGATCCTGATTCAAAAAGACAAGTTGTAAAAATTGTTCACAGAAAACTGCATAATATGAATTCTAATTGGACTTCTGATGGTGGTTATTAAGTTTGAGGAATGTTAATACTGTTGGCTATGTTTTTAATGATTTTTTTTAATTTGGGGAGATATTTTCTGAAACATTTGTAGATGATTATTCTGCCTGGGATTTGCTTCCAAGCAACCAGCTGGGGCTGGGGAGGTTCACATGAAATTGGACTTGCTGAACTTTGAACTGAGGAGGCTGGGTGATGGGTACATGGCGATTATTAAATTATTAAGTACTACTACAGTGTCCCCTGGACTTTCTGAATGTGGTTGAAAATACCCATTATAAAACCTTAAAATTGCAAGGAGAAAATTGGCAAAGCACACTCTTTTAGGGTGTGCTCCCTTCTCTCATAAAAGCTCACACACACACACACACACACACACACACACACACACACACACACACACAAAGTCATGGAGAAGTCTAGTGTGCTCTGAGAAAGCATCTTCTGCAGCAGACTGCACTAGTTCTCACTTATGCACAGGACAAGCCATGCCGGGTGGTGCCTTGCTGGAACAAGGTCAGGGTGGTGCAGGAGCCTCCCTCCTCCCGGCTGCCCCTTGAGACTGTCACCGAGATTGTCATACAAAGCCACAGAAAGGCCAGCAATACAGAAGAAGGCTGCTTCTGTTGATGCAAACACTGCTTGGGAAGCTGCTTTGTTTCCTAAACTGAGTGCTGATTCACACGCATGATTCTGCATCGGCTCCCAGGGAACAGAACAGTAGAGACACGGCAACCAGATGGTGAGGTCGGGCAAGAGGAAGGCTCCTGTGCACACTGTCAGCCCATGAGGGCATCAACATGCCTGTGGATCACCCATCTCACCCACTGCCCCTCTGGCTCTCTGGTCACACGGTAACAATACTGCTGATGCCCCCAGATTGCCAAAGTCCTCCAGGCAGATTCCTGGCTGCACCCCAGCTGGCTCACTTGGCCCCTAGAAATCAGCTCATTGGGTTGGAGAGACTGATTCTCATCCAGGGTTTCCCATCTCCCCCAGACAATGGCTGTCAGAAGGATCTATGATCCTTCCCCTCACAGATGGGGACACAGGACCCCCTGGGCCAGGGCCAAGGCAGAGTGGGACCCTGAGCTTCAAGCCTCAGGCAATCAACACTGAAGACAAAGCCATCATGGCCACCAGCTGCTGGGAACACTGAGACGGGATTCCAGAGTGTGGCACCAGCAGGTTTTGCCAAGATAAGTCAGTCACAGAAAGCTGCTCACTGGAGCCTGGTCTGGCAGAGCCTGGCCTTTCTATGTCCAGTGCTATGCAGGGGCCCTAGACCTTCACCCCAGTCCACAGCACTGTACCCATCTGGGTCCTGTGGCAGGGACACCTGTACCAACACCAAGGCCCATCTGCTCACCCCAGCTGCCAAGTAAGGTGTGGGCAGAGGCGAGCAGCCCAGAACCAGCCCCAGTCCAGAGCCTTGGAATCTTGTGGTACCTGAACTATAAACTCTTGAAAGTCACACCCCCCCCCCAAATCCCAAATGTTAAAATCTTGACCATTGAACTCCCAAAATCTCAATTCCCATTGAGGAAGAAATAATCCAAGAAAGGTGCAAAGTAGAGCACAAATTCTCCTGGGTGAGGCCCAGCCCCTCTGTTTAGAAACACGTAGTCGGGCAGTGGCGGTATCCTTCCAGCTGGGGGCCTCCAGACCCTCCACAGAATTCAAGCCGAGTGTGCCTGAGGATTGGTGATAGCCACTGGCTGGGAAATGGTCACCCACAAAAGGATGCAGGGGATGGGGACAGGGACATGGACCAGAGGTTCACACCAGGCAGACAGAGGATGCATCTGTAACTAACCTCCTTGCCACACAGATTGGTTTTGTATTTGTCTTTTCTCCCCTGTTGTAATCACTTTTTTTAAAAATGAAAATTGATGTTTCCAGCATTTTGGCTTTCAGGGTTTAATATTAGGAATTATGAATTCAGGATTTTGCCTTCTAAGATCCGAGTGGATCAATGTGTGGTCTTTCCACTGTATCGTTCCAGGGACAAACTCAAGGGCCCATGTTGCAGTACAAATGGATGCATGCATTTTAATAGTCACTTTACAGTCTAACAAACTTGCTCTAAGTTTCCCTGGTTTATACTTCACCAGTACTGTGCATAATCAGCTTACAAGATTCTGAGGGCATCACCATCCACTGTGCCCCCAGCTTGACACCCAGTTGGCTGCCCCAAGAGGCTCCAGTTCTGAGTTCTCACTGACAGAGGAGCAGATGATGAGGGGGCTGCTCTTCAGCTGCATGAACCACACACCCCTCAGGGTAAAACAGTCAAACCTGGACATGTTAGTGCAGTGGTCATGCGGGCCCCACCGCTCAGTCCCCACACACAGACACAGGGATGCATCCTCTGTGTGGCCCAGCTATGACCCATGCCTGACACAGAAGGGCAGAGTCTACTCTGACAAGGATGGGGCTCTCCGGAAGTATGTCACACTGTTTCTTCTAGGAGAACCAAGACAGGAAACCACGTTCACCCCAGTTGCCACTGCTGCCTGTAGCACACACGGCATCCATCTGTCCCTTGCCCATACCAGACCAGCTCCATCCCCCCTGGGCCCCCAACCTCCTGGGCATGGCCCCCAGTGAGCTCCTGAGGATGAAACAGGTGGGAGAACTGGGTAGGTGCAGGGCACAGCTCACAGGACACCCTGGAAGCTTCCAGGCAGTGTGGGCAAGGAGGGAGCAGGTGGAGGGTGTCTGCTCTGCACCAGGCTGGTCCTGAGCTGTGCACTGTGGAGCAGGTATGGTTTTCTTTTCTTCAACCACTCCTGCTTTCTGAAAGGCAGTGAGACAGGGACTCAGCCATGCTGGGCTTCGAAGAAGCTGTTGGCAAAGAGGAGGGCTGGGGCTGCAGCTGGGGGCCACCAGGCAGGTGTGAGGGCCCTGGTTCCAACCCAGCTCTGCAAGAAAGAAAATCAGCAACATAGCCTCAGAGAGCTCATATCTCCTCTGAGCCTCAGCTTTCAAGTTTTGAACCAAGGGATACCAATGCCATTGGTCTGGACAGCAAGAGGCAGAGTGGCTTTGCAGGCCCTTGTGTGCAGGCTTATCAGCTTGACCCCACTGTCACCCAGCTCCCCCATCCTGGTGAGGAGAGTGACACTGAAGGCTCTCTGGGGCCTGCTTCCAATCAACTCAATGTGGTGATGACCCTCGATTGCTTGGAAAAGGCCTATGGGTCATATGACTCCAATAGGTCCAAGCATTGTTGGGTGACACCTCCCAAGGGTGACACATGAGAACGAGGGGCTTAGTTGGGCAGTTGGCTGCAGGTGAGCAGCTGAGGACAGCCAAGGCAGGTTGGACATCCAGTTCCCGGGGGCCGCACGGAGGCAGAGCCCGGAGTCCACAAGGTCATTCCAGCTCCTTAAGGATGGAAATCCCTGCCTTCCTCAGAAGTCTGTGGGATGTGCGATTCCTGCCCTGTAGCTGGTCCCAAAGCTCTCATGAGTTTTATCATCGAATGTGCACTCGCTGACATCTCCTAAAAAGACTTGCTCACAGCTCCTGCACAGGACTCCTCATTCCAATTCTGGTGCTCTCTGAAGCTCAGTGAAAAGGACCTGCGAGTCCTGATGCTCTCCTACCACTGCCACTTAATTCCAGGCCATCTGAAAAAGGGTCAGAAGATAAGGGCCTGCAGATGCCACCAAGATGTCTCCAATACCCCGCTGTCTCCATTGCCCCAAACCTGTTAGACCTGGTGGGCTGCATAACTGGATGCAGAGCCGCAGCGGCAGCAGAAGGCCTTCACCCCAGAGCATGTAACAGAACTGGCTGCTCATCGCTGTGTTTCAGCTGGGATCTGACTGCTCTCTGCATTTCTCTTGAGCCCGTCCTCAACATCCGAGTCCAGCAGGGCAGGCTGCTTCGGGACTCAGGAGGACACAGCACTACAGTCACAGGGCAGGGGTGCAGGCTGGTGTTGTGCCTTTGTCTGCAGAATACCTTTCCCTTGGGCTGAGGAAGAAGCCCACTCTCCTCCCCCACCAGTATTAAGTGCATGCTCTGCCACTGAGCTCTCCCCAGCCCTGCTGTGCTGTGTCCTAACTGAAAACTAACCATCAGCTAAACTTTGCAAATGTTTAGTGCAGACTCCACTGCAGGTATTCAGGAAAGCAAAAGCGTGTCCTAAATAAATAGAGGAGCAGCCTCACACCCAGAGGGTGATGCACACTCTTATCCTAAGGATTAAAGATCAAACTGGGTGGCCCCGGGATTCGGGAAGGGATGGGATGGATGAGATGGGATAGGATCCCAGCACTCTGGGAGGCTGAGGCAGAAGGGTCAAGTTCAAATCCAACCTGGGTAACTAAGTGATGCAGGGAAAATATGTCTCAAAATTAAAACTTCTTTTCAAAGGACTGAGGTTGTGATTCAGTGTGAAACCAGGGGTTCAATCCTTAGTACTAAAAAAAAAGAGGAAAAAGAAGAGAAGAAGGGAGGAAGGAAGGAAGGAAACAGGAAAAGAATAGAAGCAAAGCCTCTGTGGAGAGCTGTGTGGAGCCTCTTGTGGACTGTCATTCCCATACTCGGACTGCAGGGAACCTCAAGGTTGCTGGCTCCAACCCTTCATTCCACAAGTGTAAAGAAATCATCTCTAGAAAATATAAGTGACTGGACCAAGCTGAAACATCCAGATGCCCACAAAGCCAAACTAGAAACCATGACATACACGTGTGTGTGTGCAAGTATATATTTGCATGTGAGTTTGTCTGTGTGCGTGTGTGTGTTCACATATGTGACCACTGAGCTTTTCTCCAAAGAACTGCTCTCAGGAGCCCATGCTGGGGGAATGATTAAGTTATAGCACTTGCATTAGTGTCATGGAACTGTTGCTGAAACAAATACAGAATAGTTCATTAACCCAACAAGGATAGCAAGGTTAAGTTCACTGTTGTGTAACCTTGTGATGATATGTTGTGCATAAACTAAATCGTGCTGGCCAAGCGTCTATGCACAGCCAGGGCAACATTATCTGCCAACACACAACAAGAAGAACCCGCCTCCAAACCGCAGATGCCCCAGCGGTGGGGAGCCAGCAACCCGCCGAGCCACCCAGGGGCCCCCTGGGTAGAGTGGGGACAACCTTCTGGTCTCAAATCATTCCCTGTCTTTTCTAGCTTTCTATAAACCTATAGACAGTGCATTTTAACTGGAATGTACACGCGACTTTGTCACTAGAGACATGCAAGTGACCCTGGCCTGAGCCCTTGGGGGCCTTTGCCTGTCTCAAAGCTTGCCTTGGCGCCTACGCTTTCTTTGCATTCTGAAGCTTTACTTTGCACCCCACTTGCAGCTGGCTGTTGGGGGGAGCTGTGTTTCCTGGCTTTCTGGGGCTCTCTACCTGTCACACCTGAGTGACCTTATGTGGCCCTGGTGGCAGTCCTCAGGCCAATGGCACCCCACCCCCTTCTTACCCAGGATGGTCCTGACCCTGAATTCCTCTTTGTTTACTTACAAAGCCGGAGGAGAATTCTCAAGCCTCTGACCTCTGCTCTGACTTCCACCACCCTGCCAAGGAGCTTCCCTGGAGAGGGCCCATCAGGGGCCTAGGCAGGCCTGGACGTCCTCCCAGCACATCCCCAGGGGACACAGCTCTGGGGCTGGGCAGCATGAAGCCAGTTCTACTCCACAGTCACCTGGCTGAGCACTGGGGGCTGTGGGAAAGCTGCATCTGCTCTTCCTTCTCAGAACTCGGAGGAGCTCACTCAAATCCCAAGGCCTTGGTTAGCGGCGTGGCATGTTAAGGGGATTGGCCATGTCCTCCCTACTGCATTGGACAGTGATGCTACCCAAGGCAATAGCGGGGCCTTGATACAAGATAGGGCAGGGACTCAGAGCGCAAGACAGTTTCCTGGGTCATGGAAGTTATTTCAGCTGCTCCAAAACTCTCAAGAAAACCACCTGCTGGGTGCTGGGACTACTTTGGACATGCATCCCTTACCTTCACTCCAAAGCTTTCAGGAGCACCACAGGCTCTGCCCAGTAGGCAATGCACAGGTGAGATCACCTGTGAGGAGAGGGACAGGTGTGCACAGAGTCAGTGTGATGATAGCCCAGGCCACTGGCTAGGGATGTGATGCTGAGAGCTGGCAGCATGGTCTTCCGGGACAGCCAAGGCCAGCCGGATGCAGAAGTGGAGCAGAAGCTTCCAGGCCAGAAGGTGAAGATGTATGTGAATGCAAGGTAAGCCCTCCATACCCAGAAGACACAGGACAGGAGGCAGGGGTAGTGGCCACTGTGGAGGATTAGGGCCCTGGGTACCTGGGAGGGCTGGGGTCTCCATGCAGGAGGGGGCAGCGTGGGGCAGAGAACAGTCAGGAAGGTACATTCATACCCCAACACCCCCTGCTGCTGGGTCAGGACCTCAGGTTCTCAAGAGCCTTCCCTTTATCTCCCTGCCTCTCTCCAAGAGCCCACAGTAACCAGGGTACGCTCTGCAGTCTGGGACACATGAGGTTACCAGGGCCAGGCGTGGGGGCTGCAGAGTGGGCTCAGGGAACCCTCATGTCCACTCAGCTCTGAAGCCATTCACCTCATGACTCCAAGGTCCATCTCCTTCTTTGCCATGGTCTGAGGTCTGAGATGCACTGTGAGACCCAGGACATGGGGTGGAGGTCACAGGCTAGGGACTGAGTCTTGCCCTACTCCCATTTCGTACCCTTCACCTCAGAGACAAGCGACCCCCCATCAGCAGGGCCTCCAAGGGGGATCATGAGGAGCTAAAAAGCAGCACGCATAGAGGAGGTCCAGGCCCCACAGAGCCTGAGCTACACCAGCTCCTCAGAGGTAGGCTGGACTCTTAGAAGCAACCTTAGGAAGAGAGTACAAGGCTGCTGGCCATGGTCACCAAACTCAGCGCCAGCACAGTCAGTGCAGGCTGCCATCCACACCTGTAGGGGACTCACCAGGAGTCAACCCTCCGAGGATACCTATCCTCCCTGTCAGAAGTGCCCTGCATCTGAAACTGTATGCATCGACACAGCAGACAGACAGGACAGCCACCTGATCCCTCAGCACAGGTCCAAGGCTTGCTGTGATGAGGTCACCTGTGACTGCCTGCAGGTGAAAGGCATTCGAAACAGACGTGACCGGTTAGACTAGGACCCCACCCCCAAGACAGTTTTCTAGGTGTGTGTAGATATTTCAGAAACCTGAAAAAATGCAAAATCCAACAGCCTCTAGTCACAAGCACTTTGGATGCTCCACCTGCAGCTCATACTACAGCTGACCACCGAACAGACTTCCTCACACCAACCCAGGAGGCTGGAGTCTGAGCTTGAGGGCACCATGCAGCCCCAGACCTTGTTCCTGCACCTGCGGTACCATCTCCTCTGTGTCTGTGTCCCTGTCCCTGGCTGCAATGCCATAAGCAGTGTGGGAGGAGGGTGTGTGCTGGAGACCCCAGAAGGGCTCACCTCTCTCAGCCCCACCGGGCAGGTCTCCACCAGCCTCCTGTGCCCAGCTTCCTGGAGTGCAGGGCTGGGAATCCAGCCTTGCCTTCTGTGGTCCGGCTTCTCTCCAGTCGATAGAGCCCATGTAGCTCAGGGGGAACCAACCCAGGCAGTAGTACAGAATCTGGGCCCTGGTCTACCTGGGTACAGCAGCCTGGCTTCTCTGAAGGGTAGTGTGTGACTACTGCATGGAGCATAGGGGTCCCTACAGAGCAATTTGTCGGTCACCAAATCCATACATGCCCAAGGCCAGTCTAACTCCCATCTTGGAGCTCACTCAGGTGCTGCCTACCTGCCTGCACAGGTGCTTCCTCCAGCACTGATTGGCAGTGTGGGCTCAGGGGCCACCCAGCCCACCCTGCAGCCAGGTCAGAACCACACACACACAAGTACATGCACACTTGCACACACACCACACACACACACACACACACACACACACACAGGGAAGCCTGGCCCCCTCCTCCTTCCTCACCCGCTCTGCCCCAGGCCCTGGCAGCCCAGGAGGCCAGCTAGATCATGCCCAGGGCTACTCGGCCACCTGTGACCTCTGTGGCCTTCCCTGGGACTGGCAAGTAATGACATTGCCTCCAGGAAGTGGGGCAGATTAGCATCTCTGTAGAGAGTAAGCCGGCGGCCTCCAGAACAGCACTGTGGTTTCTGCTGGGTGTCTCCCAGGTAGATGTGAACCTGAAGCTTCTCTCGGCAGCAGAGAAACAGACCATGGGCTTCAGGGATCCAAACAGAAACTCCAGTCCAGCCTTGTAACCATGCCCTTGACAGCAAACCCAGGCCACAGTGGGGAAGACGGCTCAGTGCTGGTCCTGGCTAAGTCCATCCTGGGAGATGCAGCTGCCACTTTCTCGACACCTGAATTGGTTATCCCAGATTTAATTTTTATTAATCACATTCATGGTGGGAATTGGTGTGTGGCTTAGCACATCTTAATTCCTTTCACTGGGAATTAGAGAAGCCGAGCTGCCTAGACAAAGGCTTCCCAAAGGCAAGCCTGGATGAGAGAGAGGGACATGCACTGCTCTGCCCTGTGACAGTGTGGTCCAGTAGCCAGCACTGTCAGGCAGCACTCTGCAATATACCCCAGCTGGCCACCACCCCACACTGAGGACAGGACCAGTCCCAAACTCAGCTGTTACAGTGTCTCTTGGTCTGTCTTATACAGAGGCCCTCCAGATGATAGTGTGACAAAAATACAGCAGTTTGCAGGGAAGTAAATAACACAGGGGACTCTATGCTATTAATGATGTACATCTGCTTTAGGATTCACTTTTGGGTAGAGAAAACAACTTTTATGCACTGTGGGTGGGAATGTATTAGTACAACCTTTTTGTAAAATCATAGGGTAATTCCTTAGTAACCTAAAGGTGGAACAGCCACATGGTCCAGGGATTTGCCCACTGATTACACATCCACACGAAACCAAAAAAAAATCAGACCAAAAAGATAATCTACTCCCCAGCTTGTAACCCTAAGCAGAACTGCTATGTAAGGGGCAGCCCAGGTGCCCTCTGGAGGATGAGTGGGTGAAAGAAGTATGGAACATGCAGTGGGATTATATTCAGTGCAAAAAAACTATTATGGTTGATACATTGTATCAATTACATTTAGCAGTTTAACAAGCAACTCAGCAGGGAGCCAGAGTCCTTACTTTGTAAACATCTTCAGCCTGTGCAACAGGTTGGCAGGGAGATGGTATGAGTGAGTGCTACACCTACCCCACAGGTATCCTGCACACAATGTAAGGAAGGGAAAGAGGTGAGCTCTCATGTTCCACCTTTTGCTCTTGTTGCTTTTGCTGTCTTCTGCCACCATGAACAGATGCCCCTCAGCCACACCACCCTGCCTTGGAGCCAGCTGAGTATGGACTAAAACCTCCACAAACTGTGAGCTAAATAAACGTTTCCTTCCTTCCTTCATTTTGGGTGCCGGGTATTTTGTCTCAGCAACAAGAGAAAAGAAACCAAGGCAAAACCCAACCCCTGTGCCTCACTGTCTCCAGCACCACCCAAACACCAAGCAGGCCATGGCACTATGGCGATCTGGACTTCAGATCACGTATTTGCCCACCATGGGAATCTGTTACAACAGCTGTGAAACAGACATGCCTAAACCCCATGAACCCAAGTGTGTTAGGGTCGAAGTGCTGGAAAGACAGGCAGGCTCCTCTGCAAAGCTTCGTGCCCTGGGTCTCTCAGTGTGGCATGGGGACTGTCTCCACTGAGATGCCCATTATTGATGCAGCGAGAACCACACGTACACTTGAGAGCGTCCTGTAGCTGATCCTCCAGAGAAAACAATGGGCCACCAACATTTAATTTACAAATACAGGTTCAGTAGAGGAGGGACTGATACACCAAACACATCCTCAGGCCCAAAGAAAACTATTTTGCCTCAGGAAGCCATAATCACAGTGAAAGGAGTCAGCCTCAACAGTTACCTCAAAGGGCTGATGGCAAGCACAGTACCTACAAGTGTTATTGGAGGCCAAAAAGCAACAATACGGGTGATACATAAATTAAACACCAAGGCTGAGAGTCGGCAGCATCACAAGAGAAAGCACAAGGACACCAATGAGGGCGACGGATTTGCAGAGAAATGAGGAAGAAGGTTGGGGTACAGCGCCAGGTCTTTCTGAGCTAACAATGTATTTATTTGTTATTTCAAAAATGCAATTATATTTCAGATAAAAAAATTTTGATAAACTAGAGTAAGATTATGTGATTTCAGTCACAACATTAAGGTACTAGGGTTCTCATCACAGAGATCATCTGATGTATGATTTGACATGACTCATTGTTAGAGTTCCAGTACTTATGTGAAAATTTAACTTTTTTAAAAGTGCATGAAAAAATTGGTATTGACAGTGCATCTTTCTAAGGTAGAATGTCAAAGCTTTTCCAGCGCTGGGGCTTTCCCTGGCTGTGGACCAACCCTAGGACACAGCAGAGCCAACCTTGCATATGCACAGCTGCCTTGCCTTGTAAACTAGAGCTGTGTGTGTGAGGAACGTGATCTAAAAGAAGAAACTGTATAGATGTGAAAGACACCAATTTGTATAAAATAACTTGCTCTCGTAGAAATCACAGTGTTTTGGTTTGGTATTTAATGATATTTTTGAGTGAAAATTATCACTGAGGTAATATATGACTGCAACAGAAATAATACTTTTTGTATTAAAGAGCACTGCATTGATTTGCCAGGTTTTGTAACTTACCAAAGGTATTACGTTCCTTGGATTTGTGCATTAGGACTCACCAGCTGTACTGTGGGCTGGTTATGCTAACTAAAGAAACAGCGCCTGAGTTCCACCACACTCTTAAATAGCGCACTTTACGCTCACACAGAAGAGTGGCTATTCACATTGTTTAGTGTTTCATATTTGCTTAACTTACAAATAGCCATGTGTCAAAGCTACAGCTTTATAGTCAGTTGCTAAGGCCTGGTATGTCAGGTTATTTAACTAGAATTACTTTTTTAAATAATCATGACCTTGAAACATCTTTTTCACATGAGGAACTGTGTGTCGTTTCAAAGGTCCCAGATGAAGTCCTGATCTAAAGCATAAATTAGTGTTTTTAATAATATGGTACCACAGCAGGGGTCAGGGCACTGGGGGGATGAAGTATGCAGTGGACAGTGGCGTCTGCACCAATCACGGCAGGTTCTATCAGAAATCCACATTTTGAATTACAAAATGGCTGACAGCAAAAACCAGTCCAGTAAATGTATTTTGCTTAGGATTTTCTAGTGGGAAGTTAACTAGTAAATAATATCTTGGAAATGTTGTGTGTAATTTTTGTTAAAGGCTTTTGCTTTTCTTTTACAGTGCTTAGTGTGATAAACTTTTAGTTGGGTTTCCTATTAAGAGATCACTTAAGACATGTATATAAATCACAGGAACAGTACCTTTTTAAAATTAGTGTTTCTAAAAAAAATAAAGTTAGTGTTTCTCTACTTAAAATACTGTGTGGTTTAAGAATTCTTAAGGGTGGGCTAGGGATTTAGCTCAGCGGCATAAGCACCTGCCTTGCAAGTGCACAGTTGTGAGTCTGATCCCCAGTACAAAAAAAAAAAAAAGAATTCTTAAGGGTGCCATGTATGGTGGCACACACCAGTCATCCCAGCATTCCAGAGGCTGACACAGGAAGATCATTGTGAGTTCGAGACCAGCCTGAGCTACAAAGGCCATTATGAACCGCATAGCAATACTCTGTCTCAAAAAGACAAAAAAAAAAAAAAAAATTCTTAAGGACATTACTAAATTCTGTAAGTTTTCTGACACATGTATTTTGTAACCAGAGATGCTTTTTACAATTAAAATACTATTTCAGATTTTTTTTAAAAAACATGGCTAATTATGTACTGGTACTTGACAAAAAGTAATGCATAATTTCTATAAATTATACTTGTTCTGGAAAAAAAAAAGGTGTAATGAGCCAGTCGTGGTGGTGCATGCCTGCAATCCCATCACTCAGGAGGCTGAGGCAGGAGGATTACTGTGAGTTTGAGGCCAGCTGGAGCTACAATAGTGTGACCATGACTTTAAGAAAAGTGTAATACCTAATGATAAACCTTTTTGTCCTTCATTTGATTTTTCTTAACTCAGATCAAGTGATAAAATATCTATAAATGTTAATTTTCCAATGTGGTGAGCTACTTCTTCTGATTCATGGCTTCTAGTTCACAGCAGTCTCATTGAAAAGGACTAAACTGGAATAAAATGTTGAATTACAGCTATAAAACATCCTATTTAATATTAAGGTGATCTTACAAGAATTAAAATGGCCTTTGTTAATTTTAATTATAAAATTTAAGAATGAATGAAATCCTATCATTTGCATAATGACAGTGGTACAGAAAGTCACTGCCTTAAGCAGACCTAGTCAGAAATCGAATGACAGTGCCACAGCCACACGCTACTCTCTGGAAACCGTAAGCCAGCTGGGGAGAACAGTCGAGCATTGCCCGTGGGGCTGGACAGGGCAGAACAGAGTTCAGGGTGGCACCAGAAACACAGAGCAGGGTGACTGTGCTGCTTCCTGGCCCAATGGGGTAGCATTGGCTGAACAGCCCACTGTGTGACAGACTCAAAAAAAAATTTTTTAAAAAGCACTTTATTAGCTGAGCTCAGCAGTGACACTGTCCCCAATGGCAAGTGTGCGCCTGAGCCAGGGCCTGCAGGGAGTTATAAAGTAGCAAGCTACAAGGGAGGGGTCCGGGGTCTTAGGATCAGTTTGTCCCCATGAAAGGAACCAGGGAGGAAGGGAGGGGGTTACATGGTGGATATGTCACAAGGTTGCAACTGCAACTTATCTGGCAATTACAGTTTTACAAGAAGAGAACGAGTTATAATAAGAACAACACATTTTGGATTTTTGAGCTTATAACAGGTGAATTTCAGGATGGCTGGAAAAGAAGGGTACAAACCCCACGCTCGAAAACCTGGCTTGCTGTGAAATGGACCTGCTCACTTCCTGGCGTGATCACTGCGTGCTCTGTGCAGGCTGAGCTACCACAAAGTGCCCACCTAAGAAAGTTCAGAAACAACGCAGAGAGGTGTGTGAGGCTCGAGCCCTCACCCAGCTTATGTCCCTGAGTTCTGGGCTTCATCCCTGTGACTGCAGGGGAGGCAAGGAGAGGCACAAGGCACAGCGAGCACCCCCAGTGAAGTGAGCTCCCTGCAAGGTGGAGGAGCTCAGGCTCTCCAGGGAGGACGTCCTGGCAGACCCCCTCAGGGCAAGAAGACATAGGACTGAGACTGCAAGGAGGTAGGGAGTGGACCACAGCCTCCCCTCTGCTGACCCTCCTTGCCTGGCACAGTGAGCCAGTCATTGGGGTGCTGTAGACTTCTGTGTAGGCTCCAGCCACCCAAAGAATTGGACGGGAAATGGTGCAGCAAGGTTTTACTTGTATTAAAGGTAGCTGCAGGAACTCTCGCCCTGACCTGGGGACCCAGGCCAGTTCCCCACCAGACCTGGGGACCAGTCCAGATCAGAGACTGTGGCAGCGATGGCTGGGAGCTCCGCCCAGCCTGAGGGAACTTTCTTCCTGACTTGGCGACCAGACTGGCTCCCCACCGGACCTGAGACCAGGCCAGAAGGGTGAGAGTAACAGCAGCGGCTGGGAGCTCCACCCAGCCTGTGGGAACTTTCTCCCTGACCTGGGGACCCAGGCCGGTTCCCCATCGGACCCGGGGACCAGGCCAGTTCAGAGACTGTGGCAGCGGCGGCTGGGAGCTCTGCCCAGCTTGAGGAGACACTCTTCCTGGCCTGAGCAGCAGGCCATAGTTCCCTGCTGGGTCCAGTGAGTGGGGCCATCGCAGGGTACCCCATCCCAGGCTGGTGGATCTCTCTCCCACACCTGGAACAACACTTGAAGCTCCCAAATACAGGAAAATGACAAAACGAAAGTCCAAAATGCAATCTCAAATATCCAGCCCATCCCAAGAAAGCCCAGGAGCCATGTGCATAGAAGAAAACACATGCCACATGACTGAAATACCTGAAATAATGGTAACTGAAATAAAGAATCAAGTATGGGAAGCCTTAAAGGAATTCAAACTAGAAATATTCTCTCAGATGAAAGAAGAACTGATAAAAGAAATGAAGCAAATGCTAAACATAGCTAAAGAAGAGGCAGTTAAAAAATTAGAGGAACTAAACAAAAAGATAGAATCCCTGGATGAACAATATAAGAAACAAACAGAATACATAAAACAGATGCAAAGAGATATACAGGAAACCAAAAACTCCATTGAAAGTTGTAAAAACCGCCTCAATAAATGTGAAGATAGAATCTCAGACCTCGAAGACAAGATTGCAACAAGTGAACAGGAAAGAAAAGATCTTTTAAAAATAACAAGAAATCAAGAAATAACAATTCAACACCTACAGGATGACGCAAAGAGAAACAACATAAGGTTGATAGGGATAAATGAAAAAGAAGGGGACAACATAAAGGATGTCAAGAGGATATTTAGAGAGCTAATAGCTGAAAATTTCCCAAACATGAGATTGGAAACTGATATCAAGATCAATGAAGCATATCGATCTCCAAATAGTCACAACCAAAATAAATCTACACCCAGACATATAATAATGACCATCTCAGAAATTGAACAAAAGAATATAATATTAAAGGCTGTCAGAGAGAAAAGACATCACCTATAAAGGAAAACCTATCAGAATTACAGCAGACTTCTCAGCACAAACAATAAAGTCAAGAAAAGCATGGAGTGATGTATTTCAGATCCTAAAGGAAAATGATTTCCAATCTAGGCTGATGTACCCTGCAAAACTGTCCTTCAAATTTGATGGAGAAATAAGATACTTCCATAACAAAGATCAGCTGAAAAACTTCATGATCACCAAGCCAACCCTGCAAAGAATGCTGAAAGACAGTCTAGATACATTTAGGAAAAAACCATTAAACAAAGCAGACAGTTGAACAGAGTACAAAGATAAACATACAACAGCAGAAAGATAATATGTCAACAATAAACCAATTTATAACAGTTCTTACTATTAATGTAAATGGTCTCAATACACCAATTAAAAGAAACAGACTGGCAGAATGGATCAAGAAACAAAATCCAACCATATGCTGTCTACAAGAAACCCACCTAACTCAAAAGGATACTCACAGACTCAAAGTCAAAGGATGGAAAACAACACTCCATGCAACAGGAACCCAAAAAAAAGTGGGAGTAGCTATTCTGTTTGCAGACGAAGTCAACTTCAAGCCAATAATGATTAGAAAGGATAAAGAAGGTCACTACATACTGGTTAGGGGAAAACTCCAAGAGGAAGAGATAACTATCTTAAATATATATGCACCAAACTCCAGAGCACCCAGTTATATAAAACAAGTACTAACAGAAATGAAAAACCAAATCAGCAGTAACACAATTCTGACAGGAGATCTTAACACACCATTGACACCAATGGAAAGATCAATCAAACAGAAAATCAACAAAGAAATAAAAGAACTGAATTGCACCTGTGAACAAATGGACTTAATAGACATATACAGAGTATTCCACCCAACAATAACAGAATACACATTCTTCTCAGCAGTACATGGGTCATTCTCTAAAATAGACCATATATTAACTCACAGAACATATTTAAATAAATGCAAAAGAGTTGAAATTATCCCTTGCATGCTATCGGACCATAGCGCCATGAAATTAGTAATTAACGATAAAAGATCTGCAAAAATCCCACAAACACATGGAAACTGAATAACACATTCCTGAGTAATCAGTGGGTCACAGAGGAAATTAAAAAAGAAATTAAGCAATACCTACAAACAAATGAAAATACAGATACAACTTACCAGAATCTATGGGATGCAATGAAAGCTGTCCTCAGAGGAAAATTTATTGCACTGAGCTCCCACATCAGGAAAACAGAATGAATACAAATAAACAACATGATGCTACACATCAAACAGCTAGAAAAAGAAGAGCAAGTCAAGCCCAAAGCCAAAAGAAGAGAGGAAATTATAAAAATCAGAGCAGAAATCAATGCAATAGAGACTAAGAAAACAATCCAAAGAATCAACGAATCAAAAAGTTGGTTCTTTGAAAGAATAAATAAAATTGATAAGCCCCTAGCCAACCTTATTTTAAAAAGGGAAGAAAGAGCTCAAATCCATGCAATAAAAACTGAAAAAGGTGAAGTCACTACAGACTCAATAGAAATACAGAAGATCATCAACACGTGTTTCGAAAACCTCTACTCTCAAAGGTTTGATAACATAGAAGAAATAGACAGATTCTTAGAAACATATGAAGTACCAAAGCTAGATCAAGAGGATGTAAAACTGCTGAATAACCCAATCTCTATCAATGAAATTGAACGTGTAATTAATTCCTTACCTACAAAGAAGAGCCCAGGCCCAGACGGATTCACTGCAGAATTCTACAAGAAATACAAACAAGACCTAATACCGACACTCCTCAAACTCTTCAATGAAATTGAAAGGGAAGCAATCCTTCCCAAGTCATTCCTGGAAGCAAATATTACTCTAGTACCAAAACCTGGGAAAGACCCAACCGAAAAAGAGAACTACAGACCAATCTCCCTAATGAACACAGATGCAAAAATCCTCAATAAAATATTGGCAAATAGGATGCAGCAAATCATCAAGAAGATTATACACCATGACAAAGTGGGATTCATCCCAGGCATGCAGGGATGGTTCAACATACGTAAATCAATAAATGTAATCCACCATATCAATAAAGCCAAAAGTAAGAATCACATGATCATTTCCATAGATGCAGAAAAAGCCTTTGATAAGGTCCCACATTCATTCATGATAAGAACTTCACAGAAAATTGGAATAGATGGTCTTTACCTCAATATAATAAAGGCTGTCTACAACAAACCAACAGCCAGTATCATACTAAATGGCCAAAAATTGAAAGCATTTACTTTAAAATCAGGCACAAGACAAGGATGCCCTTTATCATCTCTCCTATTTAATATAGTACTAGAAGTACTAGCCAGAGCAATTAGACAAGAGAGAAAAATAAAAGGGGTAAAGATAGGAAAAGAAGAAGTTAAATTGTCATTATTTGTAGATGACATGATACTCTACATAGAAGACCCCCTAAACTCCATTGAAAGACTCTTAGATATAACAAATAAATTCAGTAATGTAGCTGGGTACAAAATCAATACTCAGAAATCAATAGCATTCTTATACACTAACAATAAAATCACAGAGAGAGAAATAAGAGAAGCCACACTCTTCACACTAGCAAGAAAAAAAATGAAATATTTAGGAATTACTCTTATGAAAGAAGTGAAAGACCTATACAGGGAAAATTATGATATATTGAAGGAAGAAATTGAAGATGATCTCAGAAAATGGAACGACATCCCATGTTCATGGATAGGAAGAATAAACATTGTGAAAATGGCCATTCTCCCAAAACTGTTATACAGATTCAATGCAATCCCAATAAAAATACTATCAACATACCTTATAGATCTAGAGAAATCACTCCTAAGGTTCATCAGAACCAGAAGAGACCTAGAATATCAAAGGCAATTCTAAGCAACAAAGGCAAGGCAGGAGGCATCACAATCCCTGACTTGAAGTTATACTACAAAGCAACAGTAGTAAAATCAACATGGTACTGGAATCAAAACAGAGCAGAGAATCAATGGAATAGATTAGAAGATACAACCACAACTACAAACACACTCAACCACCTTATCTTCAATAAAGGAGCCAAGCAGGTTCACTGGAAAAACGACAGTCTTTTTAATAAATGGTGTTGGAAAAACTGGCTCTGCATTTGCCGAAAACTAAAACTCAACCCAAGCCTATTACCATGTACTAAATTAAAATCTAAATGGATCAAAGATCTGAATATTAAAACAGAAACACTAAATCTATTGGAGGACAAATTGGGTAAAAACCTTGAAGATATAGGGGTAGGTAGAGAATTCATGAACAGGACTCAAACTGGATGGGAAATACTTCCCAGAATCAATAACTGGGACCACCTCTTATTAAAAAGTTTCTGTAAGTCAAAAAAAATCTCCAGCATAGTGAAAAGAAAACCCACAAATTGGGAAAAGATCTTAGTGAACTCCCCCTCAGACAAAGGACTTTTGTCTAAAACATATAAAGAATTAAAAAATCAGACCCCCAAAATTCAAAGATCCAATCCAAAAATGGACATCTGAGATGAATACACAATTCTCAGAGGAAGAAATACAAATGGCAAATAAATACATGAAAAAATGTTCATCATCATTGGTTATTAAGGAAATGCAAATTAAAACCACACTGAGATTCCATCTCACTCCTGAAAGGATGGCCAGGATCAAGAAAACCAACAACAACAAGTGCTGGAGAGGCTGTGGGGAAAAAGGAACTCTCCTACAGTGTTGGTGGGAGTGTAGATTGGTACAACCTTTGTGGAGGTCAGTCTGGAGATTTCCAAAAAGCTGGGATTGGAAGTCCCATTTGTTCCAGCTATTCCACTTCTAGGCATCTTCCCAGAAGAACTGAAAGCATCATACCACAGTGATATATGCGCACCTATGTTTACAGCAGCACGATTTGTAATTGCCAGATCTTGAAAACAACTCAAATGTCCATCAACTGAGGAATGGATAAAAAAGCTGTGGTATTTCTATACAATGGAGTACTACTCAGCTATAAAGAAGGATCACATTGAGGTATTTATCAATAAATAGGTGCAGCTTGAACCCATACTCAAAAGTGAACTAAATCAAACTCGCATCTGTGAACACCGAATAGTTTCCCTAGTGTAGGAAATGATTCAAATATATAAAAGTACGTGATAACCATGATTCCCCATTATGTGGCCTTGAAGCCTTATAAAATTTTCGCTCATTAATTGGAATGGCTTTATTCTGGGATGTTTGATATTATGGCCTGTGATGCAATGAACAGCTACTTTGAAGAAAATAAGACATAATAATAGCTAGTGCTGATTTAATACCATCTTGTCTTAAAGCCGCACCAAACTATGGCTCTTCTGTCTCCATTGATTTTATCATGTTGTAACTTGCTGGATTCTATCGTATGTGGTAGTATAAACAAAAATTGTTATAGGCAAAGAGATAACATAGAAACCATTGATCATTTCTTTCTGTTAGCTGGTTCTAAATACTCTACAATGCTTTCATCCACTTGAATGGTGTTACACAGTCTTGATATGTTTGACTTGTACCCTTACACTGTTTTTTTTTGTTTTGTTTTGTTTTCTGCTTATTTTTCTCTTTTTCCTTTTAAATAAAATATTAAAAAAAAAAGGTAAGGAAAAGCAGAAGTGCTCCACAGAGTGAGTGCGTAGGTAAAGGAGGAAAGGGACTCGCTCTGCAGAGGACAGAGAGGGCTGCTGAGAAAGGGAGAGAGAGGGAGGAGGAAAAGAGGGAGAAGGAGAGGGAGGGAGGGAGAAGAACAAGGGAGAGCAAGCAGTGGCCACCATCTTTTACGTGCCCTTCTGACGTCAGACCTGGCCCATCCTATCCGAAGCCTGCTTGGTCTCATGCTAGACAAGCTGAAGATCACGTTCTCTGGCCCGCTGCAGGGCTTGGCCACTCTTCTGCTTCTGTATCTCTATGACTAAGAGGTGGCCCAGCCGGCTTGCACCACCCTGATCCCCTGCTTCAGGGCCACTCGGAGGAGTGTGGGAACTTGTTGGCACCACACCCCAGCATCTAAGGGACTTACAATTGAAGAAAAGAAAATGAGAGGCAGAGCCATGTGACACCAGGGAGGGTGTCTGCTGTGAGTCGTGCCTCTGCTGGACAAGCTCCCGCTAAGGAGGTGTCAGGAGTCCGAGCCTCTCTGTGGCTCTCAGGGAGGGTGCAGCCCTTTGAATCGGCTGGTTTTTCCCAGTCAGGAAAAGTCCCCTCATTTCTGTTGGAGTGGGAGTTTTTGTCCTTCCATGGGCCTCTGAGGGAAGGACAGAACTGATGGCTGGCCCCAGTCCTGGACTTGCCCTGGCATGGAGCAGATGGGTCCAGTGGGGAGGAGCTACCCCTCCATCCTCCACCTGCTCCACACCTGCTCCCAACCACCCTGTGGGCTGGCTGGTTCAGGCACAGAGTGTCTGGAAACCTAGCTAACCCCCACCCTACCCCACCCCCACCTTTGGGGTAAATCTGCCCATATCAGGAGCAAGCAGGATTAGAAACAGGAAGTGAGTCAGTCTCACCAGCCCAAAGTGGGCTGCAGGCTGGGAAGACGGGGCAGATAAATAACCAGGAGTCACGGGCAGCAGGCCCAGCGGGTAATCGAGCGCCTTCCTTCCTGGCCCAGCACAATTAGGCTGCCTGCACCAGGCACGCCCAGCAGGCTAACTGACACCCCAAGTGTCCAAAGACGGGTGACATCGGGATAGATTGTGCTACTTGGCGCTGAGGATGGAGCACACTGTCCCACAACTCCTGCCCAACCAGGCTGCCCATAGTCACAGATCCCACCTGGGCCAGGGCCAGCAGTGGGCAAGGCCTTGTCCTCCTGCTTATGGTCACAAAGTGCAGCTGCCCCAGTGCTCCTCAGCATGAGGGTCCTGCAGGGTGTGAGGTTCCCCAGGGTCCCTGTCGTTCCACCTAAGTCGCCTTGGCCTCCCTCAGGCTACCCACCCCGCTTCCCACACTCCGGCAGCAGATCCTGGCACCTCATCTATTCCCAAATGGCCACTTCTCACCACAACTCTGCTGTACCCTGGCTGCTAACGAATCACCACAATGCCTTCCCCGTGGGGCTCCTCTACCATATGGGCCTCTGTTGTAGACAGGGTTTATGAAGAGAACAATTACATACAAGACACAGAATTTATAATATTTTTTATGATGGTCACTTAATATTAAATACAAGAAAGGGCAGAAAATCTGCCCACAACACTAAAGACCCAGCCCTCAGCAATGTCCTATGTGAATCCAGATGAAAACCTAGTGCCTCCCCTGAGTCCAACTGGAGGTCTAGAGCCCAAAAGAAGGACTCATGCCAGTCTCTTTCATGGATCTGTACTAGAAAGGCACACAGGTTAGCAGTGGAAGCCAGAAAGTCTATGCCAGCAGGTGAAGGAGCTGTGAGTAGGTCGAGGGTTCTGCACCAGTGCCAAGAAGTCACGCTTATGGTAAGAGCCAGGGCTGCCCTGAAAAGTATCACAACCATCCTCAGTGACAGCGAGGTCCCACGCTTCTCCAAGGATGAGAACAGTTGAATGAATACATGCCAGAAAGCCAGCTTGACAAACTTGGAAATTAAACAGCATACCTCTTCACCTCCAGAGCCAGGAAGCAATCCTCAAAGTAAGGACCAGAGCCTCCCCAAGTGCTCCAAAGCCACTCTCAGCAACAAGGTCCTGAGCTCCTCAGATGGTAACAGCTGAGTTCCTATCAGGAAGGCCAGAGTGACAAGCTCCTCCAGGAGAACCAACGGCTCCAGACAACAACACTTAGGAGAACCCACAATGCCTCACACTTCCTTTCCACGTCTATTTATGCTGTCAGCTTTCCTCAGGTGGAACAACTTCACTCAGCATTATGCTGATTTAATTCAGCTGGTGTAAGTTGACCACCAGTTTTTAATCCATAACAGCCTCACAGAGGCCTCTGGCCCTGAGGGCGCCCAGTCGCACACCTGCCCTCTCCCTGCACTGTGGGGCCATTTCCTCCCTCCTAGGGCCCTCGGCTTCATTCTGCCGAATCCCAAGGTGCCTGCTGGGTTCCATGCAGCCCTCTTGGTCCCCACCATTCCCTCTCCAGCTCTGTTTCACTGCTTAGAGCCTGTCCTACCCTGGAGTGAGAGCCCCAGGAGGCAGAACCTTACCCGCACCGAGATGCCCAGCACACTGATCCATCCCCAGGCAACAGGTGCTAGGTGAGTGGGCCATCGAGGAGCTCCCATTGTGGCGCAGAGCCACAGCCTCCCACCACCTCCACTCTGTGCTTGGGCTCAGTCACTGGGAGCTCGAGGACAAACTCTCCCAGCTGGACACATGTGACTGATGGCCATGCCGGCCACCTTGATGTCCTTACCCTCTGCACCACTGGCAGCCACCCACTGGCACGGGGGGCTCTCCTGGGTCACAGAGCTGGTGCTTGGCCCAAGGACAGCCCTGAGGAGACAGCACTACTGCTGCTGAGGGTCGCATTCCCTGATGAAGGATGCGACCCCCATAGTGCACATAGTGCACACAGGTGGGCTATGTGAGCCTGGGAGAGAGACCCTGGCCCCTGGGGCTGCCTGAGAGTCAGGGACTAACTTTTCACACACTGCACAGCCAGCCTGGCTGGCACGGGGCTGGAATGGGGGAGATGTTTGCCATCACTGACGTTTGTTGTTGGGAGACTCGAATCCAAGACCTGAACTGCCTAACAGGTGACAGGCACTGTTCCCCATGTTTCCAGCCTCGATGTCCCCACTGGCTAGCTTCACATGCTGTCCCACCGAATTAGTCCCCTCACACAGGAGCAGTGCCCCTACCATCTCTGCTGTATGCCGCCAACCCCTCCCGCCTTCCAGCCCTCACTCTGGGGCCCATCCCCTCTCCTCCCATGCTCTGTTCCATCTCTCAAGCTTCTCATGACCCTGAGGGGTCCCCTGGGCCCACAGCAGTGAGAAACCTGCCCCAAATCCTATCACCAGTCTCCACCACGCAATGGCACTGTAGCTTCTCCTGGCTGGAGAGCTCCGGGTGTCTGCAGAGAAGCTCCCCACTTCCGTCATCCAAGGCTGGTCCCGCTTGGCTTGTGCATTGCTCCCCAAGATGAATTTCACCAAGCAGTCAGAAATGGGAAGCAACAAATTCAGAACTGTACAGCAATGCCCTGAACCCCAATGTCAGACTGAGTCGGGCATAAGGGGATAAGCTCGTTTCCATTCTTTGAAAGTGAAAATTCACCCCCACTGATGAGGGCTGGGCAGGGGTGGCCCGGACCCAGAACAAGGGGGTCACCTGCCAAGGAGCATAGTAACTTTTGGAGGCAGCTAAGCTGCCTGATATAGAAGCCTGATCCCACAGCTGCGTGCCCCGCTGTGCATTGTAAACGGATGTGACATACTGTCTAGCGTGTTCCTCAGCCGGTGAGAAGGACCACACAGCAAGGCCATTGTCCTGGTCACCATCATCTTCCAGATGGGGCTCAGCACCACCCTAATAGTGGTGATACCAAATGCACAAGAAGCCATTGATCTGGGCTGGGACCTGCACTCAGTGCCTGCACACCCAGCCAGCATGCATTGCCAGCTGGGACAGAGCTGCAGGGACCACAGGGGCTCAGCTGTATCACTCGGTGACCCTGCAGCCAAGAGCTGCCTCAGCCACACCCGCTGTGCCGACCTGGTTCCGGGCACCCCATTTGGAAATGGTCTTGCTCAAATAAACTGCACAGTATTTTAAAGTCTGAGGGCTTTTCCTTTTAGTGTTAATAATGGCTAAGAGTGATGTAGCAGCAGGCTGGCAGTGCAAAGTTAACCATCCTAGCTCTGTGCTAGGCACCTGGGGAGTAGCCATGTGCCTAGAAAGTTTACTTACAACAGCAATCAGTGGGCCAGGGCTGCCCATGGCCTATAGTCAGCCAGCTGCCTAGATGAGGGCCTCTGGTATGTCTGCCTGGGCCAGAAAGCCCTGGGCCCATGCTCACAAGGGTGTTAGTGTTCCCCGGTCATAGGGACCTGGGTTGATTAAATGATATGGGCCATGAATGAGGGCACACAGTCACTCAACAATCATGGCCTGCCCTGTTCACACTGAGTATAAAAAGCATGAGGCGCTTTCCCTGCACCTGCTTTCTTGATGGGAGGGAAAGAAGAAATGAGAAGAGGGAAAGACCAAAGAGAATGAGAGCAGGTGTGTGTCAGGTATGGCTAAGCTGCCACACTGAGGCTGAGGCAGGAAGTGTCCTCCAAGATCCCCTCACCGCCTAGGCTCCTTGCTTGGCTGCTGCTGGCTGCAGCCCTTGATCACCAGCCCCAGCCACTGTACTCCAAACAGGAATCAGGGTCAGGCCAGCCCTGCCTGGAGGAGGAGCCCTAGTTTGACCTGGAGCCCAGTGAGCCCACTGAGCTGCAGTGCCTCCAGGCACAGGAAGCAGACAGGCTCCTCCTCATAGACCTAGCTGGGGCTGGCTGCCAGATGCCACTTGGGGTCCCTGACTGAAGCTTGTCATCCCAGAAGGAGCCATCTACAGAAGGAAGATGGTAAAGCCCCTGTCTCCTGCCTCAGACGGGCCCAGGATTGGGGTGGAAGAGGAGACAGCAGGACAACACCGCTGGGATAGAAAAGGTGGCCCTAGCAGGGCCATGAGAGGGCCATCACAAATGGGGAGGGCACCCTGCTGGGAAAGGCAGCCCACTGTCCTGAGAGGGGTTGGAGGGAAGGAAGAGGGGGCGCTGCCCCCAGCCTGGCCGCGGGATCGAGGCTCACCCAAGGGGTGCACAAGGCAGGGGGCTTTGAACCCATGAGGACGGTGAAGGTTAAAGAGATATAGGGGAATGAAACTCCCAACCTACTATGCCTGTGAGTTCGTGTTCTCTAAAATTGAAGAATGAATTTTAGAAACAATGGAGGTTAACAGTAGAATACATTTATTGAGAGAAAGGAAGCCTCTGTCTGAAGTGAGACAGAAGGGGGTCCCGAGCTGGCTGCCCAAGACACTGTCTTTTATAGAGTAAAACCATGGGTTCAAGAAGGGGGTGGAGGTGGGGACTGGGAACTTACAAGGCAGACGGGTATAAGTTGGGGCATAACTATAGTTAGCCAATAAAATTAACAGTTCAGATAAGGTTGATTAAATTGGGGACAAATGGGAAAGCAAGCCATGTAGGAAGTGGGCTTTCTTGGAGTTGTGAACTTTCCCCTAGGGGGATGGGACAGTGACTCCAGGGTGATAGGGAACTAATTAGAATACCAGTCTTTGGGATGTGGATGCATTTGTTTGATCCTTTGTCTTGAGGCCTGGCATACAAGCAGGAGTTATCTCTGTCTCCCCAACATCTGTAAGGTATCTGCACTGGCTTCTTTGAGGATCTAGACCTGTCTCACTGCCTATAATATTTCTAACTAAGTGCTGCCCGCAACAATGAAGAAGCAACCCGAAATGCCGTGAGGGGGTAATGGGTGATGACTGATCAGACTTCTTCAAGCTGAACAGGGTCGCATTTATTGAATGGTAGTCAGAGGTACTTCTGCAGAGATCTTGTCTAGAGGCCCTTGATAGACACCAGGCATTTTCATCTTGGGTAAGCGCACAACTTTAAGTCTGGAGGAAACAAAGCCAAAGAAACAGTTAAGTATATGTGGGCCAAAGAATAAAGGACTGGAGCTGTGGGAACCAGGAGAGGGCGAGCCCTGCTGCCCATACCAGGTCCCAGCCACATGTGGCCTGCTGACCACCTCACGGGTCAGCAGAGAAGGTCTGTGGGCCCCGAGAAGGCCTGGCGCACCCTGAGGTGCAGAGCTGCAGCCGACATCCATGGTTTCCTCCTTCAGTGGTCCTCAGAGTCCTGAGCTCCTGCCTGACTTTTCCTGGCTCTTCTGGTAAGGCAAACTTTTCAAACTTCATTTTGCCAAAAAAGCAACTAGGGCTCCGGTTAGACACCCAGATTTCCTTCCAGGTTGTCCTAGGGCTGGAGCAGGGTGTACCCTGTCCCCCAATTTGAAGGGAAGCAAACAGCCTGGAGATGGACTCACTGGAGATGGAAACAGCATTGAGATTGGGCGGCAGGACTTCAGCTCTGTGGTTAGGACCCCATGGGGTACTCGGGGATGGTGGCAGCCCTTTGGCATTACAGGTCTATGATTTTGTGAGGGGCATCTTCAGGTTCCAGTGGCAAAAATAAATATGTAAAAAGCCTTACAAACCACAGGTCTAGACCAACTGTGTCCCCCTGCACACCAGGACCCCATGGCCAGGCAGCAGGGCTGTGGAGTGTCAGGAAGACCAAATCTGGGGGTCAGCTGGCCTCAGTTGGGACACATCTTCATAGAGTCTGCACCCCACCACAGGAGGAGCACAGCCTGTGGGTCCAAGGAACACAGCAGGTCTGCTCTCTCCACAGCCAGCACCTGGACAGTGCCCCCTCCCTGGCCCATGCCTGGTGTGAGAGGCAGCACACAGTGGGGATGGGGGGGCCTGAGTCTGTTCCCAAGTGGGATTCTTTGCAGGACATGGAGACACATCTCTGAGCAGGACCCGGCTCAGCACTGAGTGAGAGGGTAGATAGCACCCGTCTCTAACCAAGACAGCTCATGTCCATCACCCTCCATCCACCCACTACCTTTAGTTCCTGAGGCAGCAGAAGGGCTGAGGACTAGATATGAGGGACCTTGTCCAGGTGCCAGAGACTCAGCTTTTGAGACATAGTACAGGGCTTAGAGGAGTCAGAAGATGTTAAGGCCCAGCAAATCCCTTCCTCTCTATCCCCTGCCAGGGACTTGATGGAACCAAAATGGACCAAGCATCAGAAGGGCACAGCTAAGTGTCAGAAACTCAGTTGCCTTCTGCTTCTCTTCTACAGGCCTAGCCAGCAAGCTGCTATCTCTGAAGCATGCATTTCCCAGGACCTTAGAGATTCCATGAAAACCAGCAAGGGACAGCACAGGTTCCAGTGCCCCTCAGAGTTCCTTTGGCACTAAAACACAGTGCACAGCTGGGAGGGGCTAACGCCAGGAACAGAGAAGCCGCTTCATCCTGCGGGGTGGTAACTCGTGATCCATGCCCATGTATTAAAAAACAGGTATCTAAGGTTGCTCTTGTTCCCAGAAGGGTGGTTTGTAGAAACTGGGCTTCTATGGATTTGATCAATGCACTTGGGGCTGTATATCACACAGGTTGTGATCGTGTGGCCTCTCTGCCTCCCGAAGCACTCTGTGAGCACACAGCCTGCCAGGCCTCACCTTATCCTATGTCCCAGGGATGTGGAGGAGCCAGGGCCAGTGTGTGCCATGGGAGCCAGGTCCCTGCTCTTGGGCAGCCCCGGAGTCCCCTGGACAGCAGCCCAACTGCAAATACCTCTGTTGTAGATGAAGGATTCAGCCCCTGTGGGCATCACCTGTGTCCCCCACTGTGACCAGCTGTCACCTTTGCAAGTCCTATGGGCATTGTGTGCTTGCCCTGACCTTGAAGCGCAAGGATCTTGGCTGTCCTTCCACAGGTGGCTGGTGTCCTGCACAGGCCTCACATGGGAAGGCAGCAGAGGCACCTTTGTCCCAGGGTGACCTGGGCCCTTTCTCTCAGCCCAGGTCCCTGAGCTTTTTCACTGCATTGTTAGTGCCACCTCCTGCTTGCTCCTAGCTGTGTGGATCTTGTGTTTTTACCCCGTCTCTTCTTCCTGCACATAGAAAAAACTGCATCACAAAGATAACCTTGGCCTGATGCCTCCTGCCTTGGAGGTGGCTTTTGGGGACACTAGAACAGAGGGCACACACCACATGTGCCTGGCAATGGGGCTACAGCCAAGTCTGGGACCTAATCCTCTCCTTTGGTCCTGGCTGGGAGCTCATGAGGCCCATGGCCCCTTCTGGGAGTATAAAGCTTGTCCTACAGAACCAGACATGGACCCAGGACTCTACAGGACCCAGCCCAAGGACAGCTGTATGGAGCTCTCATGATACTGCGAAGAGGGGAAAATTTGTTTCCAAGTCAGCATCTTTCAAAAGTGGGGAGCTAGGCAGGCATAGTGGGGCACACCTGTAATCCCAGCACTTAGGAGGCAGAAGCAGGAGTGTCTCCACAAGTTAAAGGCCAGTTTAGGCTACATAGTAAGATCCTGTCATAAAAAAAAAAAAAAAAAAAAAAAAAAAAAAAAAAAAAAAAAAAAAAAAAAAAAACTGGAGAGATGTCTCCCAGTGTGATTTCCTTCTGGAAGGCATGGGAGCCAGAGCAAAACCCAGATCTCCTAGGACTCCAGGGAAGCAAAGCTAGAGGCTGCTCCCTGACACTGAGGCTGGGCAGCCCCATCTCAGCCAGGGCTTGTACGAGATCCCAGCTGACCACACATGTCATGGCCAAGGGGTGTGGAGACCTCACCGGGCAGCCCTGTCACAACTGAAGTCGGCGCCATGACAGGAGGAGGTGGCTGTGTCAGGTGTCAGCACCCAGTGGCCCAGGCGTTGTGCCTCCTCTTCTTTCTGGTCTGAATTCCAGGCTTCCTAGCAGAGCTGGTGGCTGTTTCGGCAGAGGCACATCCTGTGGGACATAAGGGCTTCCTCCGGAGGACCAGGCCAGGAACATCGGCCTCCCGTGTCCATAGGGCTGGCCTTGTCCCATGAGCTGGAACCACGTGCACTCTGGCAGAAGGGAGTCTGACCTCAGGGCCCCAAGGCAGGGGTTCCAGGGTCAATCAGGACGGCCCTTCCCTTTCTCAGCAGCAGCTGTTCCAAGGGACCTGAGCTGTCCAACAATTCCAGGAACTGCAAAGTCAGTGTGGAAGGGCAGGGGTGGGGCAGCCCTGGCCCAGCTCCAGCAGTGCGGCCACAGATAAGGAGCCTTGGGCAGGGGCCGGCCAGCCCCCACACCCACGCAGCCTCCCTCTGGGCTGCAAAGTTTACAGGAGAAAGGACAGCAGGGACAATGGAGCTCGGGTCTCCACCCAGCCACTGCCTCCATCCAGGGTGGTGTGGAGCCCACACACTTCCACTGGCACAAAGCCGGGTCAGAGCCCATCAGTTTTGGGGTCCGAGGAGGAGCTGTGGCCCTTTTCTGAGGTTTGCAGGGTTTTTTAAAATATCTATTTATTTACAAATTCAATTTATTCAGCCTGAGGCCAGAAAAAGGCTGCACAGGACTCAGCAGGCATCGATCCTGGATGCTGACAAGGCACAAGTGTGAGCAGGGCCACCTAGAGCACTGCAAGTCTCAGGCCTCTCTGGATGTGAGTCCTTCTCCAGGGCTGGACTGGGGTTGCCCAGGGCTCCTTCAGCCTAGAGGAGAAGGGGTCAAGGCTGTGCAGCAGCTGGACAACCATCCTCAGCCATCAAGGGAGAGTCCAGCAACAATAGTCAACCTGAAAGGAAACTAGGAAACAGTTTCATTTACAATAGCATCAAAAGGGACAGAGGAATAAACCTAACCAGGGAGCTAAGGACTTGTGCCCTGAAAAATATACAACATGGCTGGAGGAAATTAGGGAATAAAAAAGAGAAAGACCTAGGGTGTTCCTGCATTGGGAGGTGTCATGTCATTAACATGGGAGCACAGCCCAGGACGGCCTGCAGACATAACACAATCTATCGAAACCCTTAAGGGATACTTTCGCAGGAACAGGAAAATCTGTCCTAAAATCCAACAGAATCTTAGTTGCTAAAACAATCTTGAAAAAATAAGAACAAAACTGAAGGTCTCTTACTTTCTGATTTCAGCACTCCACAAAGCTGCCAGAGTCTACGCAGGTTGCTGGCATAGAGACAGATGCCAAGGCCAGTGGATCAGAAGAGGGAGCCCAGTGGTAACCCTCACACACCTCATCAGCCCGTGCCTCACAGTGGAACCAAGGCCATTCAATGGAGAGGCAATGATGCTTCAGCACACAGAGTTAGAGAAACCAGATATCCAATGGGGGAAGATGGAGCCTGAATCCTTGCCTCACACCATAGATACAAACAAACTTGCAGTGGCTCAGAGATCCAGACAGATCTGATACTCTCAAAGAAGGACATACAGAGGGAAATCTTTATGGCCTTGGATCTGGCAAGGATAAAGAAATACCCAAACACTAAAAACAAATAAAAATAGCCAAATCAGATTATATCAAAATTAAACCTTTTTTGTATTGAAGGACCCAAACAATAGAGTGAAAGATAACTAAATGAATGAGATAAATATTTACAAGTCATTTGTCAGACCAGGGCTTAAGGTTTAGAATAAACAAAGTACTCAGCAAGAGAACACCAATAGCAAACAGAACAACCCCGTCAAAAGGCAGCCCCAGGGCTTGTGCAGAAATTTCCATAAGAAGACACACACGCTGCCTCCCTGTGACTGTGCCACATTCACAAGCTCTGGCCCTGTCCCAGGCAGAGACACACGCACCTGCACGCTTGTGCAAACACATGCAGCACACATCTCTACACAGGGTCCCACGACTGACTTTGAGAGATGCCGCCAGCTGCACACTCAGGCTGGTGGCACAAGGCTCGGTGGGCAGCAACGAGGGCCAGGGTCCTGGGATGGTGCAACTTCTGGGTGAGGCCAGGTGGTGTTGATGCCATTTCTTAGTCTTTTTCTACACATAGCAACCACTGATGTTCTGTTTCTATCTCTATTCTTTACCCACTTGGCTATGGACTCATTCTCTTATCATCGACTTGTAATGACGAAATAAGAAATAAAAACACCACTCCCTTTGGATTTGATCAGCATTACAAGCATATTTCACATTTGGTTGTTTTTTTTAAACTTTATTCATGTTGTCCCTTTGTGTACTAAATGTATTATTTCTATTTAGAGGTAAGGCTAATATACTCACCATTTGCTCTGCGGCCTTTTGGGCCTTATTCATACCTCTCCACCCCTGGTGCAATAATTTTTCTAATTCTACATTTCCTCCTGGAAGTTTCATGGCTTAAATCTTAGCAGTTATGATTTACACTCAAATGCTTGAACTGCTAGGCCAAATCAGGACCCTGGAGCCCCAGCTCTGTCTTCTCTCTTTGTACACAGCCCTCCCCAGGCATCCGGGTTGTGTCACACTTGTGTTTCTACAAGGACAGCTTGAGTCCCCCACCACTTGTCTTGCTGCTGCTCTCTCAGCCACGAGGTCCCTGACTTATTGGGGCTCTGCAGCCCCGGTGAGCCTGCGCTGTGTCCCTTTCCCTCCTGCGTGGCTCATAATATTGGGTTGGGACTTACTCTGGGGTGTCCCTCTGTTCTTCAGCCCCGGCTCTAGCTCTTATCAGCCCAAGCCTTTTCTGGTGGACACTCCCAGCAGGGGCGTTTGGTGGAGGTGTTTAGCTTGGAACCTTGACCTCTTAGGATTGTTTATTTGAAGGAAACCTCCAAAATATTTTTTTAAAGTCATTGCTCTGGAGTCATGAGACATTATGTCATGAAGGGAATGACCTCATGTTATTGACCAAAGCAAGGGAGAGGTCCTCAGGGTCAAATTTTCCATGACACAGAGCTTGCCTGCCTCCCCTCTCCCCACAAGGTGATTTAGGGGGTGTCAGCTGCACCCCACCCTGTGTGGACCCACACACCAAGGCTGGTGCTGCCTAGGTATGTCCATGTGGTGACCATTTGGCCCCCCAGTCCTGGCAGCTTTGAGTCACACCCAGGCCACTTGTCCTGGATCTGTCTGGTGGCACAGAGCCACCACATGTGGAGGGCACAGGACAGCTCGGGAACCAGTTCTGCTCTTGGAGAAGGCTGGGCTTTGTAGAGGAGACACAAGCTGCAAAGTTCTCCTACAAGAGGCACCTCAGGGAAGCCCCATCGCTGTTTTCCCCTGGCCATGGAGCCCCCAGGCCTTCTCCAAGGACAGAGAGGTCTTCGGGTGCTCCGAGCATCCATGTCCCAGCATCTGATCTGCAGAGATAACTGGTGTGTGCCCCTGGCTTCCCGGGTGCATGATCCTTTGAGAACAGATCCCTAAATAAGTGAGGAGAAGGCAAAGCCCCAGAGAGCCACAGGGGAGGACAGTGACCCAGAGAGGCAGTGAAGTGTCTGAGCTGAGCTAAGGGGCCAGCTAGTTAGCTGACCAGTGTCCAGGTGGAGGTCACTCCCATGTCCCTCTCACACTGCCCCAGTGGTCCCACTTTCTGGTGCCTTCTGTTGAAGTCTGAAACAGGGTAGGATTCAAGCACACCCATGGCTGAGGTCAGCCCATATCCCTCAGAGGACTTCAGCACCCCAGGGCTCAAAGCCCATGGACTCTACTATAGCTCAGGAGAGCTGGGAAGAAAGGAGCAAGCCCTGCCTGGAACAGATCTGGAACTGAGATGCTCTAGGAGAGGGGGCACAAGGTCACTCAATGCCAGTCCAGAAAGCAAGCATATGGAGCAACACCCCGGAGAGGATCCAAGTCAGAAGACATCATTTCTAGTCTGGCCAGGCCGGTTGCTAGCTCTAGGCTGAGGGTGCAGGAGCAGCAGCAGGCTCTGTGGGAGCCCAGCTGAGGGTGCAGACTGATGCTCCAGCCAGTCAATGAATTGTAGCCTCTCTGCACATAGCAAAAGGCTCTGGTGTCTTCTCAGCGCTGACTATAAGGTCCAGCTGTCTGAAGCTGGTAGGTGGTAATGTCCTTTCTCATAGTGGGATGCCGATAATTTCACTTGGTTCATTTTTGTTTATTTTAGGCATGTGTCATTTAAAAAGGAAATTCTTTTCCCAAGTGCTACCCTCCTGGTTTTTATAAAGCAAATCTCATACCAAGTATCAGTCTTCTCTGTATTGATAGTCAGGAAAACCTAGATGGTTTGGCACTATTGAAAGGCCACTTGCTCTGTGCCACAGGAACCATGCTGTTCTCAGCATCCTCACATGGTGACAGATCCGCTGCTCACAGAAGGGCCCTGTGGCCGCTGTCATCCTGTGAGGGACATAGCAGCCCAGATGAAAAGGCTGGAATGCCAGTAACTCACGGTGCTTTGTGGGCAACCTTAAAATAGTTACCTTGAAATAATACCATTTGGAAACATCAAAAAGCTTCAGTGTCCTTGGAGTCTATTACCTGGTAAAAGAACAAAGAAAATTATTTAACACATTTTCTTTCATAAAGTGCAGAAATGAGTTTTGATGTATAAATGAACTCTTAGAGAAGTCTTGTTTAATAAGAACAGGAAAGAGTCTGTTTCAAACAGCAGACAAGTAAATAATAAAAATCTAGGAGTTTGGGGGTCACAAAGGTGAGGATGCTGAGGAAATCTCCATTTTCAAGGAAGGAAGGGACACAAGAGAAAGATAGGAAGCCTAATGGGCCATGTACGTGTGTGTGTGTGTGTGTGTGTGTGTGTGTGTGTGTGTGTGTATTCCATTGCATGCGTGTGTGTGCCTTTGTGTATATGTGTGAGCTGTGTGGACTTGCAGCATGTGCGCACCTCTGGGACATGTCCCAGCTTCAGCAGCCCCAATGCTCTCTGGATCTTGCCCCTGCCCTTCCCCCAGGTGCTGTGGAGCCAAGAGAGCTGTACACAGCAGCTCATGGCAGATCTTGGTGCCACCACCTGCACCCTTCCTCGCGTGGTCTCTGTCTGGATTTCAGAGCCATGTGTCTGAGGGCAGGCTTTGGGGGTCCTGAGCCTTAGCCTGCAGCAAAGCCCAGTGCGGGACCTGATGCCTGTACAGCACTATGGGCTCTGCTCGCTTCTGCCCTTTGGACTCCTGACTACCTCAGAGTGAGCAGCATCTCTCCGTGCTTTTACTCCTGCAAGGGGCCTTCAGACCACCGACCATAGCCCAAACTCCCAAACCCTTGACCGAACAAACCCATCTTTCTTAAAGCTGGTCATTGCAGCGGGCATTCATTAGAGTAGCAAGAAGCTGCCCAACATAGCATTTCCCTCAGCAAAATGGAATGACCTGATAATGTGCTGAGAAGAAAGAACTTGCTGGCTTCCTGGCAGGAAGAGTGCTGGTGCAGCTGCCGGAGGCAAGGAGGGCTCCCTGTGGCTCTCGCAGCAGACCTGGAGGGATGATGTGACCCTGAACCTCCTAGCAGAGTGCAGCAGTTTGCAGAAACAGAGGACAAGAAGGAGCAGGCAGAGAACGCATGCTTGACAGGCTGGCCAGCCCACTGCAGATAGACAGGCACTGCAGGAGCACAAGGCTGGCCTGGAAGCCCTGCTGGATAGGGCCATGGTGGAGGGCTGTGTGGTTCCTTTCACCCAAGACAGTCCAGACTGCAGCAGGTGACTAAACCAAAACCCAAAGCAGTTCCTCACTGGTGAAAAAGCAGAGAACTGCGCAATGTGTTTGTGAAAGTTTACAGTGAAAATAGCTGAGTCACGAGTCCCATCAGCTCATCTGCTCACATGGTGCTGCCAGCAGCACATATAAACCAGGTGCCTCTCCTTGGAGATTTTCGAATGGTAGCTGTGATTCTCTGAAAAGTGACAAAGGCCACTCGGTGCAACCAATGTTGACCAATTCTAAATGTTGCCTGGCACCATGTAAGGGTTTAAGAGATGCTTAATTAATAAAAATAAATGCTGCTTGATGAACATCAGCACTTGCTCCCCGACCCCATAGACCACAGCCCTGCTCTCCTGGAGAACCCAGCCAACCTCAACAGTTCCACCAGCTTCTCAGAGGTCCAAACAGCTCAGCCATAGACTCCGGGCAGGAAAAGGCAGGAGTCAGGGCTGGGCAGGAGCTGGATGGGGAGAGAATGAGGTGTTCACTCCAGAAGCATGGAGGCAGGGGGTGCTCTGAAGAGCAAAGCAAGGGCCCAGCGCAGGGGCCAGAGAGAGAAACACTGAGGAAGAATTTCCTGTGGAACACTGTGCTGATCTATTTTCCCTGTGGCCCTCGCTCACTCCAGGCCAAGCATCAGGGGAGCATTCATCAACTCGAGGGGCATTCAGGCCATTCCAGACACTCGGCATCACTTGCAGGAGTGGCCTGCTGAGCTACACTTCCTCCTGTGGAACTCAGGCACAACTGAAAGCGTGTTGCCCAGTCTCCATCTGAAGGAGCCGAGTCAGCCTCGAAGCCACATCCTCCTTGGCCCCAGGGAGCTGTGAGTGGACAGCCCCGTGACTCAGAGCCCTTGCATGTAGACTCCTCTGCAAAGGGCAACTGCACATGCAGCAGGCACAGTGGCAGGACTAGGAGTCTGAAGGGACCCCTCGGTCTTGTCCTGCCTGTCACAGGAGCCTCAGGTGCTGTGGGCCCTGCTGCTTTCAGTCAGGGAGCAACCAGAAGCAGTGGTAAAAGGTGCCCAGAGCCACGAGGCTCTCTTCTTTCCACCAACCCTCGGCTTTCTGGCAGCTCCACAGCTAGGTCTATGGGATAAGACCCCGAGGCTGCAGAGTCGGGGAAGCCAGGGCCAGAGGCGGGAGCAGAGGGAAGGCAGCAGCCAACCTGTAGCAGTCACAATCATAGGACAAAGGTGCTCTGTAGCTTTGATATCCATTGGGTCAGCAGATGACACAGAGAGATGTGTGAGTACAGCGCCATGGAATTGTCGCACCGCACATGCACACTTGCACAAGGATGCACACTGGTACCTCTGGGCTGTGTTTGCAGCAGTCGCCCCAGGTTAGTGCTTGGTCCGGTCACTCACTGGCTTGGGCTAATTCTCCTCTAGCAGCTGTGCCTCACTTGCGTAATAATTTGTTTTTCTAAATAAAGGGAAACAACTGCAATCCTCTGGGCTTGTGACTCACATGCTGGCGAGGTGGGCAGAACCTCCCCACCCTGAGACAGGCTGCCCTCAGGACCAACCTGAGTTTGACACCCTGGCCTGGTCCCCATGTGGCAGGGGCCCTGGTGCCACAGGCAGAGTGAGTAATGTCACCAGCAGCTGCGTGTGATGCAGGGCATCATGACCTCAGCACAGCACAGGAAGTTGCCAAAGTGCTCTGGCTAGGTTGCAACTATGGCGGGACAATGGTGTCACAGCCACTTTCCCCACTTCCCGCTGTTCCACGAGTGGGGTAGGGACTCAGTGGGCACACATCACTGGACAGGCTGGGATGCAGCACAGGTGCAGAGCCTGTTTGAGGTTTGGCAGTCGAAGCAGGGTATAGTGGTTGGACACCTGGGGAGAGGAGCTGCTGGCTCAGGATCCCTGGGCACAAGAGGTCTGCAGGCATCTGTGTCCCTACCACCTTTGGACATAAATGTTTGTTAAAAACTCAGCAGCCAAGCAGGGACTACAGTGGGCTCTGCCTGGTGGGCTCCTTTACTCTGTAGCTGGTACCGATGGCTACTCAGGCCCCTTCTGAAAGCCCTGGATGCCATGTCACTCACTATCTGGCCATCACTTGGTCACAGGCAAGAAGCCAATGCAGGCAAGGCAGTGACCATGCACTGTGGCATGGCCCAAGGCTCCTCTGTGTCTCTCACTGAGAAGCAAATCAGCCTGAAATAACAGTAACACATTGCCCCCACCAAGGTGTGCTCCCTCCTGCTCCTCCTGCCCCAAGTCAGCCACACATGTCCTGGGTCCTCCCAGATCCATGGTGGCTGCTCACAGGCCTAGCCAGGACTCCTGCTTGGGCTGCCTTGTGTGTCCTCAATGTATGTCCTATTGCTGTCACACTAGGAGTCTACTAGCCCTCCAGGGCCTTGGCCAGCACTGGCCAAAGCTTCCACCATGTTGCAGGGTCAATGCAGTGTAAGGGCACGGAACAAGAGCGGGGGCCATCTCTGGTCATTCTGTTGTCAACATCTCAAGCTCTAGGCCAACTGATTCACACTGGAGGAGACAATTTGGCTTTCAGCAAGGACCTTGAGGTGGCACACAGTTCCCAGGGACTATAAGCCAGAGAATAGTGCCTCCCATCTGAAGTCCCAAGCACCGGGGTTAGGGTGCTGCAAAAAGACCCTGGGGTGGGTTTGAACTCTGGAAAAACGTGTCACACAAACATGCCATTTAGTGGTCAGTCTCTTAAAGGGACCACTTGCCCTGGGGACTGCTGAGCTTCCCCGTGGCAGCTCCTGAGTCAGTAATGCAGTCTCACAGTTGATGGGCAGGAGACTTTCTCCATGGCTGGTGACTGCCCAGTTCACACAGATCCAGCCACTTAATTAAGACCAGCTGAAAACAGCAAGTCTTAATCAGAAACTCTGCCTGGGTGTCACCAGGGTGTCACTCTTGCCCTGACGTCTGAGCCTCCATTAGGGTCAACCATAGGACAGGGGGGAGGGGAGAGGGAAAGGAAGGAAAGGGAGAGAGGAAGGAGGAGGAGGAGGTGGAAGGGGAGGAGGGGGAGGAGGAGGGAAGGGGAGAAGGAAGGGAAGGGCCCTACCCCTCCCCAAGTACAGCGCCCAGGTGGCCTGTAAGGCTTTGGAAGTCTCAGGGCCAGACTTTGGCTACGAAGCATGAATCAATGCCTCTTATATAACAGCTTGGCCAACTTTTGTTTTTCATTTAGGAATAAAACAGCAGCACTGGGGATACCACGTTCATTGAGAACTAAGCAAAGCACTGTCAGCCACAAGAGAGAGGTGCGCTGGACCCTTCTTTGGAGCTGGGGCCATGTTTGGGTCCTCCTGGGAGGGCTGCAGGGGAGGAGCCATGTCTGGGCGTGAGTGAGTCAGTGAGTGGGTGGCTCTAGCCTATGCTCCTGGCTCTGTCCTCCAGTGACCTCAGGTAGACCATCAGGGCAGGACAGATGCAAGGCTGGGGAGTCGGTGAGGTCTGGCCTCACTCTGGCCTGCAGCATCCTTCTCCACTGCTGTGCTACGAGTCCAAAGTTTGCCCTTTGAGAGGAGCTGGGACACAGCTCCTTCCCATCACGCTCCATGCACCTCACACCTCAGAGGTCGGTTCATGCACCCACAGCTAACACACAGGGCAGCCTTAGCCACTGGGATTTTAAATCGCTGCAGTGCAAACGTCCTAACTGGCTTTGTTTCACTCTAGCATTTGAGATGTTTCATCCCACACGACCCATAGAATCAAAGTGCTACCATGGGCAGAGCAGAGGAAGCCAGCTCCAGCACAGAGACAGTGGTGGGACGGACTGGCTACCTCCACAGTGCGCGCCCAAAACAGGGAAGGAAGGGTACAGAAGGCTACCACTGATGATGGTGACGCTCCGCATCCTGGGCCCCTGGAAATGCAGGCAAATGGCCCCATGTCAGCCCAGCAACCTGGAATCTCAGCTCCTCACTGGTTTCTGGCTTTCCTGGTTGCAGGGCTCCAGGCAGGTACCTCAGCCCACCCCACAGCCTCAGGCTACTTGGACTTGACTCCCTCAGCATCCCCGGCTGCTCCCCGCTGCACACTTGGGTGTCTGAGCTTCTCCCCCAAGAAGCCCCTGTTCCAATAGAGCTTCCAGGGATAGGCAGGGCCCCCTCCCAGCCTGCACCAGGGAGGCCAGCGCCCTGAGCCAGCTCAGCCCGACCACCCTCCGTGGTCAGCAGGCAGGCAGTGCCCTGACCCTGCATCCTAGGCAGTCTCCTCTGAATACCCATGGCCGAAGCGCCCCTTCTCCTGAAGATACAGTGGGGTCCATCTGCCACTGAAGCAGGCAGCTTCCACTGTGCAGGGGCCTGGACTCACCGCACTGGTGGCAGTTGCCTTTCTGGTGTGGCGAGGGCCAGGGAAGTGATCTGCTGTGGCACAGAAGAAGGGAGAGGTGGGGAGGAGGTAACATTCCCTGCCAGCCGGGGGCCCCAAGGCTGACAGGTTAGATGCCCACGTGTGCTCCAGGAAAGGAAGGCACCTTGCATCAAAGCCCAGGAGAAGCTGCTCTACCCACGAATACCCAACCCCAGCCTGGTGTGGCAAGGACAGCTTGCTGGAGGGCCTGCCCCACCAGCAACTCACTCCTGCCTGGACCTTGAGGCCATGGGCAGGTAGAGGGGGCAGGCAGAGTACACTGCTTTTCCACCTGCCCCGGTCAGCTGTGGGGAGCAGGTCCAGGTGGCACTGTGCCTAGAGCCAGGAACAGACAGGGCTCCCACTGCACAGAGCAGACAGCACACTGGGTGTGATGGCAAGTACCAGACTGTCCCCCATACTGACCAGGCTTGTTAGCCAGCAGAGTGTTGTCTTGGGCTAGGCCCTGCATGAGTCACGGGTCTCGGCCCTTACCCCGCTGCTGGGAGCGGTGGGCCCGGGCCCCTGTCAGGCAGCAGTAAAGCCTGTGTGAGCACAGGCAGCTGGAGGTGGGGCAGACCCTGAGCTGCCCATGGCACTGGGCTTTTTGGGTGCCAGAAGCACTGTGGTGTCTGCCAAATGAATACCTTGATTTGGGCAAGTCACAGACTTCTGCAGGCCTGAATTTTTTTTTTTTTTTTTTTGTACTGAGGATTGAACTCAAGACCTTGAGCTTGCCAGGCAGGCACTTATGCAACCGATCCAAATCCCTGGCCCTACAGGCCTGAATTTTGATAAAACATGGAGGTAAACCCCTTCCTTTGATGGGTCCATGAGCCCCAGAGACAGGAAAGAGCCCCAGAGACAGGATGGTCTACCTGAGGTCACTGGAGGACAGAGCCAGGAGCATAGGCTAGAGCTACCCACTCACTGACTCGATCACGCCCAGACATGGCTCCTCCCTGCAGCCCTCCCAGGAGGACCCAAACATGGCCCCCAGCCCCAAAGAGGGTGCAGCCTAGGAATGGACTTGTGGCCCCAGCTCTTCGTTACTTGCTATTGAAGAGGACAGGACAGGCAGTGACCAGAGCTTTGGCCTCACTTTGGGCCTGCATCATCTCGGTGAGATTTGTGTCTCCTTGATCTCTGAGCCTCCTGCAGCCATTTGTAGCCTCAGGAAGGCAGTACAGTGGACAGGCCAAAGCCACCCTGGGCCTCCTTCCCTGCACCTTGTGCACCAGAGCCCACAGGGGAGACCCAGCCCAGCCCTGAGTGTCACCAGGGAGAAGACCAGGCCATTCCTTTCGGACACGGAAAGAGGTAGCAACCGTGAGTTGCACTGTGGTCGAGGGGCAATGGCAAGAAGGTCAGGACAAGTGTGTCACACAAGTGTGAGCTCTGGGAACACAGTGTGTGTCTCAGGGCACAACCCTAGCCAGGAAAGGAGAAGCCCTGCTCTACCCTGCAGGCAGCAGCTGTCAAAGTGCTGGGGTGACTGACCGTCCGGCTCTCTCTGCGCCCACTACCTGTGCAAACTCAGAAACCAGAGTGGGACTCCCAGGGCGGCATGGAGTGAGGGCTGCCCTTCTGCCAGACCCAAAGCCATGCTCCTACTCTGGACCTGATACCCAGCTGCAGGTGGAGGACAAAGACACAGAGGAAGGGGCTTCGCGTGCCCCCGGGAAAACAGGAAGGGGCGGAGGTCTTGTTTAGAGAAGAAAAATGCAGAGGAAGCACAGGCGGGGAGGTGTGGGGCGGCAAAGCCCCCCGAAGGGCTGCACGGGAGGAAGCGGCTGGGCCAGCACTGAGAGCCACTCCTGGGATTGTTTGCCAAGGACAATTTACAGAAGCCATTGTTGGCCTTTCCTCTGAGCAGTTAGGACAAACCGGGAAGCCTGGCAGCTTAGGGGCACACATTCCAGGGCGTCCAGCAGCGTCTGCCCACCCAGCCCCAGCACTGGCCCGATCCCCACAGGCAGCAGAGGTGGAGACCATGTGTTTCTGCAGTGGGGTTCTCTGAGAGACACCCAGCAGAAAGGAGGTGTCCTTCCTGCGCCTGACAGGACAACTCTGAAGGCTGTGGGCTGCAGCGCCTTCTGCAGGAGGAAGGAAGAAGTGACGGCAGGGGTGACAACTGTCAGGGCCCATCGCTGTGCAGACAGGTGCTGCTCAGATGTGGGGACAGGACGCCCTCACCCGGTGTGGGCCCAGCCCCGCTGCTCCCCAAGGATGTTTCTAGCCCAGCTCCGGCCTTTCCTCTCTCCTCTCCTTTCCTCTCCTCCCTTCTCTTTTTCCTGTCTGCTTGGCCTTGGTCTGCTCGCTGACCTGCCTGCCAAGAAGTCTCTGAAGTACTCAGCCTGAATGCAGGTTGAAGGCTCGCATGTCCGTTCTACACAGCCCATTGGTGGGTCAGACTCAGGACATGTCACCATGGTCTCCCCTAGGCAGGTGGATGGGTAACCCAGAGGAGCCTGCACTAAACTACTTCCCCGTCATCTGGTTCTCCTACTCTTCCAACCCCACAGCCTCTCCCTTGAAAGGACGAGTTCACACTTCTTATAGTCTCTCCACTTTCATTATTTGCACACCTTGTCTTCCCTCTATCAACCTTTTACACTGACGGAAAGATTCCCTCCCTTTTTGTCCACTACTGGTATTCTTTTTGGGGGGTGAGGCTTGAGAGAGCCTCTGTGTAGAGCTAGGTTTGCCTCAAACCTATAGTGATCCTCCTGCCTCAGCCTCCTAAGTGCTGGGATTATTAGTGCCTGGCTCTATTACCCAGCTTCTCCAAAGCAAAACAGAGTCTGGATCTGAGCAGCTCTGGCCTGTTTGCTCCACACCCCTCACGGTCCCCATGTCCCCAATCCCATAGCCAAGCCAGAAGCAAAGGAGAGCTCCACGGTGGATGGGAAACCTCAGTTCTCACGTCCTAAAGTCACACTTCCCCAAGGCCCCAGCCAGCCTACCCCTGCTGACCGAGCACAGCCACCAGGCCTCCCCACCTAATGCCCATCCTCCTCTTGGAGCCCTGTGCTCTCTCACAAGCCTCAGGGTGTGGACATTCCAGCACAAGAAGTGCCTACCTCCAGCAGTGCCACCATGGAGGAAATAGGGCCATGGAGGACACTCTGGACCCCAGCACTGCACCACCTGTGAGCTGGGAAGAGGGGGCAAAGACTGAGGTCTGGACTCCCCGCCAGGGTGCCCCAGGTCAGGTGGGGTCAGTGGGACTTGCTGTCCTCCAGATCCAAGGCCCAGGCCCTGGAGGTGGTGTGGCCTCGGGTGTGGGGCACAGGTCTAGCTGGTGCCCGTGGAGGATGCAGTCTCAGGGGAGAGGTGAGGTCAAGATGCTATGGCCCAGGGGGTAAAGGGTGAGGCACCCCACACCAAGGAGGGGGCATCACAGGACACATGGGAGCTCACTGAGCCCTGGTGTCACACTCTGTCTGGCCACCACACCAGGGAAAGGCCTTGACCTGGGATAGGAAGGGTGTGACTCAGGTACCACCACCTGGGCACCCCATCCCACCCACTGCAGATGCAGGCAGTAGAAGGTTTCTCCTCAACCGTGATCCAGCAGCACACAGACGACCTGGGCCGCCCCATGGCAGGGTAGAGGCAGAGCAGGGCTGCAAGCCCAGCCAGAGAAGGGAGCCTACAGGAAGACCCCACCGTCCCCCAGGAGGAGGCCCTGCCGCAGGATATTCCTCCGCAGCTCCAGAGTGGGCTCCTGGCCCAAAGAGGCCCTGGGGGCAGAGGGGAGCTGCCCTGTCCCCTGCTGGCCAAGCCTCTTCTGTCCTGGGAGTAACCACAGGCTGCAGCCCTGAATCCAGGCTGGGCAAAGACAGTATGGTCTGTGGAGAGCAGGGGCGGCCAGCTGGACAATGTCCCCCTGCCTGGACACAGACAGCAGCCACCAGGTACTGGGACATGGTGGCTGTGCCAGGCAAGTGAGCTAGTTTTCTCCAAGGCAAGGCCTGCCAGCCACACTTGTCATCTTCTCACTTAGAACTGTCCTTGTACCCGTTTACGAACCCCAAAGGAAAGCTGTACAGACCCTTTACACCCACCGCCAGCCTTCCCCAGAGCAGCACTTTCCAGCCAGTGCTTAACCCCAACCCTCTCCCCCATCCTCTCGGCTAGCCATGTGGGTTAGGTGGAGGGCACCAGCAAGGCTGGATGGGACCCGGGGACACCAGGGACCGCAGGGCCCAGCTTTCCACCCTCAGGGTGCTGAAGATCTGTGGACCTCTAGAGCCCAGCCAGAGGCAGATGTTCAGGGGGGTGGAGGAAATGTACCAGCTGCTCACAGCCTGAAAGGGCGCCCTCCAGGCTGGCCCTGCTCAGCCACTGTGCCTGCCAAGGTGGGCACCTGGCCTATGGAAAGCGTCCCCAACCTGGTGGTCCTTGAGCAGGGTCAGGTGGGCCCTGGCTGCCCCATGCTGAGTGCCCCCACCACACAGTCCTCCCGAGGGAAGAAAACACTCACCTTGGAGACATCCGATAACCCTCAGCACCTACTGTGCTCTGCCTTCCCCTGCTCAGCCCTCTCTGCCCACCCACACCCACGCCCTCCCTCCTCCTTCCCAGCCCTTCCTTCTCCCAGGTCTCTCCCACCACAACACCTGGCCTCAAAATTCACTTTCCTTGGCTCTCATAGCCCTCTGTCCTGGTGCAGGAAGAAAAAGGAGGAAGGGCCCCTCATCAGCACCTATTGGGCTGCCATCCACCGTGTACCCCTAAAGGAGGATGCGGCTGTGGGCCACAGGCAACCAAACATGCTCACAGCCTGCCCCACAGCAGCTCTCAAGCTGAGGCCTCCAAAGCCACCAAAGATCTCACAACCCAGTCCATGTGCTTGTGTCCCTAAGACTAGACTGCCAGTCACAGGCCACAGGCCTATGCCACGCAATGTCAACTGTCACAAAGTGACAGGGACAACCCCAACAGGATCACATGACTAAGCAGTTTCAAGGTGTGATGGGCAGGCGAGGTGGCTAGGGCTGCCCAAGGGAATGACAACAGAGCCAGGTGTCCTGCGGTCACTCTCTCTGCCCTGCAAGCTGCTTGGCATGGGTCACTCAGGGAAAAGGTGGCTCTGTGCGGCACATGTGCATCCCGAGCCCAAGATGCCAGTGTGACCCTCAGAACAGTCCGTGGTAGGCACTCCCCATTTCCTGCGCACTTACACTCCTCAGTGGCAGCAGCATGGAAAAGGCCCCGGCTAACCTGGGGGTGCTGGACACAGTGACCCAAGTCTGGAGGCTCTGGAGCCAGGCTCTGTGTCATCTCTGGATGTCTGGGCTGATGTAGTCCTCCCAGGTATTTGTCCCAGCAGTCTAAGGGTGACACAGAGGGGATGATAAACTCAAGGCAGCCATTCGCCTGCTCTGTCTTTCGCAAAAGCATGATGGAGTGTCAGCCCTTTCTAGTGACAGCTGGAGGCTGTGCATACAGAGCCCATGCTGAGGGGCAGGGTGATCACCATGGGGCTCACGAATGTGCCCATGCCCAGCACCACATATGCAGAAGAGCCTGGAGGCTCACTGGGCCACCAGCCTCAGCTCTGACCTTGCCACTCAGGCTCTCTCTTCACCCTATTTTGCCACCTGTGGTAGCCCACTGCCCTGTGCACCTCCCTCCCCCTGTCCCAGTGACCAGAAGCCAGCTGGCTGTGTACTCTGCTCCAGTACTCTGCTCCTGTCCTCCAAGATTCTGGCAATGCAGCACTACAGAGATGTCCACTCCTGGCTGCCCAGATGGCCACACAAGGGCCACAACTGAAGCCTGGCTCATGCTGCAGGTAGGGGAGACCCCCGGGGACAGTGCAAGAGCTGCCAGCACTGGTTAAAGACATCCTGTGATCTGATTTCAGGGATTAAACCATGTTCCACATGCCTGCCTCCGGGACAGCCACATACCTGTGTCCCACAATGCACACTGCCATCATGGATCCCCTGGTGCCAAGCACTGGGTTCTTCACAGTTATTCCACCGTGAGCCACGCCTTGGGGAGCTTCCTGTATGTAAATGCTTTGTTACTTTACTAGGGTGAATTCCCTCACCCAGTCCATGCCCCAGCTCAAGTGGCAGGATTTCACAGTATCTTCACAGTAACAGGATGAACGCCCACCTGACCGATGAGGAGACTGAGGCAGTGCAGACAGCCTTGATGAGGGAGCCAAGGTTCATGCTCGCATCTGACCAGAGAAGGAGCAGGATCTAAACTGAGCTCATGTGGGTGCAGTGTGGATAAAGCCATTCATCCCAGAGGACATTCCTTGCACGTGTTGGAACACAGGGTTTCTGCCCTTGGACTACACAGGGATTCCCTCTCCTGCCACCTGGGTCTTTCAGAGCACTCCTCTCCCCTCCCTGGGAGTGACCCAGATGGCCCACAGCAGGAGGGACAGGCCTGGTGCCCGTGGTGACAGCATCAGCAGAGTGAAGTCCACTCCTTCTCACATCCATGTTGGTGTTCCTTGAGGTGGCTCAGCCACGGGTTGAGGGTTCCAGGACCCACCTGCCAGACCTGGAGAGGCTGAAACAGGAGTCCTGATCGCCTGGGGACCTGAGAGGTATGGTTCCCCCACCATTGACAGCCCATCAGGACCAGAAATGACAGAGAAGGGCTGGAGGGAGACCCAAGTTTGAGAAGTACTCCTGACACTCACATCAAGGTCTCGGGGTAGGTGTGGCATCAGCTGCTGTACCCAGAGTGTCCAGTAAGTGATGCGGAGCAATGAGGGGGCAGGGGCAGCACAGGCAGCCCTGAGCAGGAAAGAGCAAAGAGGAGAGGCACCTGTCCTCCAGTGCCCCCACCACCACACTGCCAGCAGCTGCTTCTTTGGTAACAGGATGTAGTTGCCCACAGGCAGGGTTTATTCTCTTGAAGCTGCGCTGGAAGCCCTGGAAGAGGGCAGATGGCCCAGGACACTGGATACTGAGCAGGGAGCCAGAGCAATGGCTTCCTTTCCTCCACCTCCCAGGAAACAGTTGCTTATCTTGGCGACTCAGTGTCTGGGTCCTGGGGGCTCTGAGGCCCTCAGTGAACTTTGCCCTGCTGTTCTCGCTGCTGTCTTTGCTGGGACAGATGCTGTCAGGCTCCTAGACACCTGGGCAGCCACTGCCCCCAGCAATCCCTCCCAAAGAGGAGCGAACAACCACCCCATCCTCGCTTGTGGGGTGTAAATCACAGAAGCCTCCAGGGTGGCCCTCAGAAGCCTGGAATGTCACCGGGCTTCAGGGCCTGCAGGGACTTACCTGTGCCCCAGGCCCGCTGCTGACAGGAAGCTATGAGTATGCCCTGGGCAGACCTGGGGCTTCTGCAGGCACCGCTGCAAAGCTCTCCAGCTTCCTGGCATCTGGCACTGAACAAGCATCCTCTGAGCTCTCACCTGGAGTGGGGCTCAGTGTCCCCATGTCTCAGGCAATGTGACAACCTGGAGAGTCACTGAGGAGAGAGACATGTGTCCCGATGCTTCCTGCACTCTGGGGCTGAGCAGGGCCCCATGGGAACCCGCCGCTACACGTGCCGTGATTCAAGGGTGTGGAACACAGGTAACTTGGTGGGCAGGACAGGGAGGGGACCCTGCACTAGCCAGGAACAGGGGAGAGAGGTGGCTAGACAGAGGTACCCAAGGGAGCTAAACTGAGCCAGGCAGAGTGCGCCCACAGAGCAGGGGTTGGGGCGGCCCTAGGGTACCCACTTGGACCATCCAAGCCTACCCACAGCTGAGCTGCCCCTGCCCTAACTCTCTGGCCTGTCCTGTGTCATTGCACAGGCTGTGTGCCCCGCCTGGGGTGTCTCCCCTGCCACACCCTCCCATGTCACAGGAAACACCTTTTCATCCCTCAAAACCCAGCTCTGCAAGGATGACTCTCCTGGCACCATCCCCACTGCTGTGCAGGTTTGTGCTGGGTCTGCTCTTTGGCCAGGCCCACTATGGATGGTAACAATGTGCCCAGCACCCTAGAAGCACTGATTCCACATGGAGCACGCATCATGGCAGGGCAAGAGCAGGAGGAGGCCGCAGGATCCTAATTCAAACCCAGAACACTGCAAGAAGGGTGCCCACCCTATCTCAGCAGCAGGACAGGGACACACAGAGCTGCATACAGGTGTGGGGGCCCAGGGAGCAGAGACCTACCACAGCTGGGGCCCCCCTCAGGGTAGACGGGCTGGCCTGGAATTGGAGATGGCTCTGCTCTGCAAAAGCACCCACCAGGGAGCTGGGGATTTAGCTCAGCAGCATAAGCGCCTGCCTTGCAAGCAGGCGGTCGTGAGTTCGATCCCAGTACCAATAAAAAGGAAAAAGACTAAAAAAAAAAAAAAAAAGAAGCACCCACCACCTTGTGGCCCAACTGTGCCTGGCGTCCGGACATCAGCTGTTGCTTGGCTACAGCCAGGTCACCATGAAGTCAAAGCACACGCCCAGGGTTCGGGGTGACCTTCCCAGCCACCCAGCCCATCCTCTGTCTCTGCCAAATCCCAGACCACACAGGGACCTGCAGCTCAGTGGTGTGCAGGTGGAGGTCAGTGGCCTACCAGCCCCAGCCCTGCGTGTGGGCCTAAGGGCAGCTTGTGAGCAGCAGCTATGCTGCTGCAGGTGGAGGCCTTTATGTGGGACTGGCAAGGCCTGTGTTGTTGGTGGGCAGGGCCAGGACTGAGGTCAGGGCACTCTGCACCTCCCTCTCCCCTCAGAGGTAGAGTCCCCCATCCCTTCCTTCCAACACTTTTACACCTACTGTCCATAGCAGAATTCATACAGTGACAGGCAGGGTCCCTACCCACAGATCTTGCCCAGCAGGGGTGGCAAGACACAAGCCACACCCAAAGCAACCCTTCTACATGGAGGCAGCCAAGCGCCACTCCCACCCCACTGTGCCCTGCGCCATCTCCTCCATTCTGCCGGCTATGTGACCCACATGCCTGCTTCGCTCCTCCAGAAGAGGAACGCCGAGCCAGCTGCTGGGCACAAAGTGTCTACAGATTTCTTGGCCCACATGTCCAACCACAGGTGACTGGATGAAGAAAATGTGCTATTTATAGAGTGGAGAACTACTCTGCTAGAAATAAGATTCAAAAAGTCACCTGTGGGAAAACAGATGCACCGAGACTATAACGCTAAGTCACATGAGCTTAAATACTGCATGGTTTTCTGATATGAGAAACTCAAAGTGTAAATAAATGGAAGAGCAAAATAAAGGATAGACAAGATCTTTTGCAAATGAGAAAGGGACCAAGAGATGGAGGGAAGAGAGAAAAGGGAGGGGAAGAGTAACAAAAAGGCTTAAGGCATGTCATGTACTCCCACAACCACCCCTGAGGGAAGCATTCCAAACAGATGACTAAACTATTCTAATAAACAACACATCTTGGCCGTAAATAACCCAGGCAGTGGGACTGTTTACGGCGCAGAAGCACTTGCCGAGAAGAAACAGTAGAATGTGCTTCATATGTGAGCTGGAAAGATTATCAAGTGATTCCTTTTTTCCATTCTGGTTGTTAAAACCCAGCAAGTCAGGTTTTTTGCTGTTGTTGTAACAAAGCACTGGGTTCCTCCAGCTATGTGATGTTTAACTGACCCCGCAGAGATGGGCAGGAGCAGCTGGACATAGGGGCCGCTGTTCCTGACTGGTTTCCAGTCACAGACTAATTAGACTAGATTTCGCTGGCTCAGGAAGCGTGGCCTGAGAGGCTGCACCGCCCCGGGCTCTGGGTCAAGCAGGACTAATAATAGCCTGTGTGCCCGACCCTGCGCCCAGCCACCACCTCACTCACTGATGGCTGCATTGTTCTGCACTCAGGAAAATATTTTTGTTTTGAAAGTTACAGCGCCGTTGTGGCTCTGGGGGTGATGGTAATAGAAACAGACCCAGTTCTCTCCTTCCTTCCCAAATGGCCCCTGGGGAAAAGCCAGCAGAATCAAACCACAAAGTGCAGTTCTAGCCTCTCTCCTGCTGGCGGCTCTAGGATTCTGGTCCCTGACTTTGCCCCTGGGCCACAGCTCCCATGGGGAGCACAGCTAGTTCCAGGTGCCCTGATCAGGTGCTTACTGGCAGCCGTCTGCAGCAAGAAGCTTGGAGACACAGAGGTGGCTGAGGTGCAGGGTGAGTGTGGGCTTCTGTGTGGCACTTTTGATCCAGACCACCAGCCTGGCTGGGCCACCCCAAACTCAGTGGATGCCAAGACACCTGAGGACATGTGTGTCCAGCCATGCAGGTGACACCAGTAGAGAGGCCCTCAGTATCTGACCGGCAAGAGGACCCCATGGTGCATGGAAGGTGGGAAGCTACAGAATGGGGGGGCTACGTCCTGTCAGATATGGATCCCTGTGCTGGCCCAGGCCGTGGAAATCATCCTCAGGCATGGGATGAGTACTGTTATAAAAGGGATCCCAGGGAGCAATGGTCTCCACAGCTGGGAGTGCAGCAAGAACACGGCCAAAAAGAGCCCTCAGCAGATGGTAGTTCTGCCAGCACTGGCCTTGGACTTCCTGGACTCCAGAACCATGAGAAACAAGTGTTTGTCCTTAATGCTACCCTGTCAGTGGTCACTTGTTGTGGCAGCCTGGCTATGATAGAGCTTAGTACCAGGAGGCCAGGGTGAGACAGGAGAGTAGGACATGGCCAAGGAGTGGGACAAGCAGGCGTGAGCATCAATCACAGAGAGCTGGTCAATCAAGAGGAGCTTCTGCTGGCCTGGACCTGTATCAGAAGAAGACAGCAAAAGCAGCAGCCACTGACCTCACCACCGCTGCCCCCGTGTTGCTCTGGCCCAGCCTGCTTGTGGTTGCATCTTCTCTTCAGAGTATTTCCTCCTCTTCTTTTCTCCGCCTTCCACTTCCTCTTCTTCTCCCTCTTTCCCTCCCTCTCTTTCTCTTTCTTCTACCTTTCTTTTTTTGTTGTTTACTTTTAAATAAATGTTAAGCATTCATGTTCAACAGTTATCTCATGCCATTCTCTGAAGGGGACATAGGAGCCTGGAAAGGACCCCTGGCTGCCACACTCCCTGATAGCAGAAGTGCTGGGAGGGGCTGGAACTGGGATGGGAGTGCCTGGGGTTGTGGAGGTGCATGCTGGAGGGACTGGGCAAAGGGGATGAGGTGAGTCTACAAAGAGTAAGAAGAGAGGGCCACAGGAAGACTGCAGTCTTCTCCTAGAACGCCCAAGTAACCGCGAGCAAACAGGCAGTGGTGGTCTGGATGTATCTGGACAGAACCAAAGGAGGGCTTCTGGACACTGCAAGAAAGACATCCTCGACCCAGAGTGGAGATGGCCTGCTGGAGCTATGTTCCACAGCGCTCCTGGAAGGTGGGTTTGTGAAGACAATGAAACTGGGGGCAGATGAGATTTCTAAGTCAAGTGTTAGGAAAATCCGTAGCTCCAGCTGACTGCTGATAGCAAGAAGGAAAGGAGCACAGAATTAGTAGGCAAAAATGGCAACTAAAACCTCAAGTTCTAGAAAATTCTCATTCCATTCATACTGAAAAAAAATGAGAAAGTGTAACTGTAAACACTAAATGTAAGGTCAGTTGGCTCCTGGTGGAAAGAGGGGCAGAGTTGGGAGCGTCAGAACTGATGGGCTTCCCTCTCATCTGGACCAGGGTGTGAAGAGCACGAAGTCACTCTTTGACCTCTTGGCTCCGCAGGACCCGACTTCAGAGCCCCCAACACACCCTCTTCTTCCAGGCCAGCAAAGACTGACCTTGCAGGAGACTCAGGTCAGCAGGGCAGTCTCCTCACAACAGAGAAGCCACTGACTGACCATCACTATGCCAGGCACCTCCACCCCAAGCCACGGGCTGTTCTCCTGTAGGTAGAGCCCTGAGGCCAGGACCAAGGCCCTGGGTCTGGAGGCAATGTGCAGGTTGTTCTCCAGCCCTAAGGTTTTGTGCAACTCGCCTGGCAACACCAGATCCTCTCCCCTCCTTCCCATCATCCCTCTGTCTGTCCTACCACTGGATTTGGAAAGCACTGAATTTGTTTGGTTCCATAGATATACAGATGGGGATAGTGGAGTTCTGGCTTGAGACAAACTCTTGCATGTCCCCCCATCTGACTTAGCTGACTTTTAGGTGAAACTCTGGCCTTTGAGATTTAGGACTCATTTGGGAATGAGTTACCACGCAGAGGGCAATGGGGTGACCGAGTCTCATCAGAGCCAGAATGTGAGCAGGTTCAGGCCCAGCAAGGGTCCAGGGTGACCTCTCAAGGTTTTCATCTTGCTGAGTGTGGCTGCGGGTATGTGTGGGGGGTGCGGACCCTGTGCCTCGAAGGGCTATGTCTTCATCTCAAGTTGCCAAAGCCCCAGTCAGCATCTGAGGACCAGAGGGCAGGCTGTCCAGTCAAGAGAGCAGGGGCTTGGGGCAGAGACCAGGCTGGGGCTAGCCCTGCCAGCCAGGTGAGCTCCTGAAGGCCTCTGTTGGGCCCTCTCCCAGCCTGGGGACAATCACCCTGTCGCAGCTAGCTGCCCTCAAAACCAGCACCGAAAGCCTCCCAGGGACATGGAGACCACATCCAGGCTGAGCCAGAGGCTGGCTTGCATCGGAGCCAGCCCCAGTGCCACACCAAGGGCCCTCGCTGCCAACCTACCTTCCCACAGCCCCTACTCACACCTGTACCACTGAGGCTGGGGAGGGTACCGATGTGGTGACTAGAGCAGGGCAGGACGAGCCTAGTGGCTCATGGGGGCAGACATAGTACCCTAAGCCCTGCGTCAGTGTTCGGAAACTGGGTGCCGGGAAGCTTGGGGGAGCTGTTGCTCTATAGACAGCACATTCACTTGTGAGCAGTTTTGAGAGCTTGCAGTTCGCACTGGGAAGTGACTCACCTTCCTCAGGCCCTGCAGTCTGAGCCAGGAAAGGAGAACTGCCAAGGTCATGGAGCCAGCCAGCCGCTCTGTGACTCACACTACTGATCAAGAAGGCAGGTCTGGCTGAGACGCCAGAGAGGAGCTCCCCACTTCACGGACACGCCCAAAGGTCCTCTGGGTCCCAGAGGGAAACATCAATGCTTTCTCCAAAGACCACGGCTCAGGGGCAGGAGTTCTCCACAGTCACCCTGGAGGCCACAACACATAAAGTAGAGTCTCCCCAACAGCAGAAATAAGTAATCGCCACGCAGCACACTGCACTGGCTCTCCCTCCCTGAGGGCTGGGAAACACAGAATCTGAAACTGAGAATTTGCAGGTGGCAAAAATGCAGTTGCCTCTGTCTGGGGCTGGGAGCACAAGTCAAGGCATCTACAGATTCAATGAAGGTGACAGCCACCTCCTCCCTGCTCTGTCCTGGCAGGAGACATGAGTGAGCCCCAAGGGCAAAGGCCACAGCCCTTACTGCCAGGAGGAGACTCAGAACCCACAAATAGCAGATGAGGGCCCTGAAGAAACCCCGGGCCAGGACTGCAGCAGGTCTAGACCTTGGGGTGGGAGAGGCTCCCTCGAGAGGTAAAAGCTGAAAAAACATCTTTGGAAACTGCACGAGAGGACTAGAGATGAGCACCGATTGTATTCAAAAAGCACAAACAAAAACAAAACTCTCACAAACTCCAAGGAAAACAGAAAGTCACTGTGGGGAAATGCGGTCACGGCAGAGGAGTGCTAGACTATTAGGGTTGGTGATGCAGCCTGAGTAGGGTGGGCACCCAAACCTCCAGGGGCTGTGCAGTGAGGAAGGAGGAAGTGGCTGGGTCTGGTGTGGGTGAGCAGGCCTGTTTTGGTGGTAAAGGACATGCCTGGGCCAGCCCTCTGGTGACTAGTGGGCCTGGACCAACACAGGCTCACCTGTGCTCGCAGTGTAAGGGCAAGGGGCTCCCCCATCTCTTGTGCTGCCCAGAGGGGGAAACTGCATGTTGGCCTCAGCCTGGGACCTGTGACACCAGCAGGTGGTAGCCTCTCTCCAGGTGCCCAATCTCTGGGACTCTTCCCTGTGTGGCTGCACCTGCCCCTCTGGGGAGGAGACTGCAGACTTCTGGGGGTAACCACAGGGCCTTGCCTTCCTGTGCCTCATCCTAGGAGTGGAAAGAAGGAGGCTTGAGAGCCAGGGGCTGGGCAGTGGCTCTACCTTCACTGCGGCTTTCTTGTGAAGGCAAGGCAAGGCCTGGTCCATATGGAGATGGCAGACCGCATTGCATTTGAGGCTAGAGCACAGATGAGTGAGAGAGATACACTCACTCAGGACCAGAATGGGTCCAGGAGGAGCAGGGAGGATGGCCCGAGCTGCACACACCAGCAGAGGAAGGCAGCTTTCAACCAAAGTGCATGGGTAAATTTGATCAAAACAATCATGCATTTAAAAGATTCTCTGGGGAAAAAAAAAAAAAAGAAATACACGTGTAAAAGTATTGCAATGGTAGCCTCAGGAGGCCTCGAGTGACTTTTTATTCTCCTCTAATTTTCAGTGACTGCTTGTAATGATTTTATCCACTTTAGAAGTTTAACTATGTAGCTCAGAAACTCTACAACTGTCCAGTTGTAGGGGGCAGAGGACCCACTCTAGGGCACCTCCTGGATATTACAAAGGGAAAAGGAGGAAGGACAAACAGATTTCTGTTCTAAGAAGCTCTGGTCTTTGCCTATAGTTTGAACGTGGTCTCCTGGCTTCCAGCATAGGTTCTTTGGCTTCCACCGTGGATCCTACAGCCTCGTGGTACACTCTTCAGCCATCCGTTGCAGACCCATCAACCTCCTGATACGGACTCGCATGAGATACTGCAGTGAGCCCGAGACCTTGAACTGAAGCCTTCAGTCTCCAGTAGGCAGACGCCCTCCCCATGGTCCCTCATCTGACTCTGGCTGACCACTGTGAGCAAACAACTTGTAATTTCTTAGTCATTTGCATGGCTTGTGTTATATCTGTATCTCTAATAATAATGCTGACAAATATGCTACTTCATCTTAATGGATGTTCATCAGTTTTTAAGAAGTAACAAAATAAAGGTGTCTGTAGGAAGAAGAAAAAACAGAAATTGATCTTTACCAAGAAAACAAACCTTCTGCAAGAAAATGTCCCAAACTTCAAAGCCTCTTTGTAAGTCAGTTTTTCTAGGCACATTTAATTCTGCAGTGTGCCAGGGTAAATTTCCAAAACCACTGTTCTTTTCACTCTTCATCATCATTATTAGAAGAAACTTGCAGAGCAGCCAACCCACCTCGCATCTGCATCTCTGCCAGATGCCGTGTGACTTCTTGAGTCCTTCACATGCTGCAACAGCCTTTTGAAAAAAGTGCCTTTAGCTCCCTGCTTTACAGTGAGACTGGGAGGCACAGGAAGGCTCACCTGTGAGGGCTCCAAAGTGGGGGGCTGAAAGAGTTTTCTGGTGCAATAGAGAAGTAAAAATACAAAACAAACAGGTTTGTTAAGATGAGGACGTGGAAAAGAGCACACAACCCATAGCAGCTGCGCCATCTCCTTTGACCGGAATATGGGGGGAGTGTGGGACATATGTAACCTCTGAGCGGGGTGGTGCTTAGAGCAGACATTGATGACACGCAAGGAGCTGATTGGAATTGTCTTTGTGCACAAACAGGAAGGGGAGTTGCAATTAAGGCTGAGGAAGAAGCAGGAAGAGGTAAGCGTTCCGCTTTGGCCTTCTGCCACGTTAGATCATCACCATAACTGTACAGTAATTTATAGTAGGGAAAAACTCTTTCAGTGTCCTCAGGCTGGACTCAGAGGGGACTTGGTCAGCTGAAACACAGAAGGTAAGAAAGAACAGAGAAAATCATCTTAAAAAGATACAAAATTATTCTGCTTTTTTAGCCCCTCCCCGGGAGCCAACATACCTCAAGTTCTGTGTTAAAAGAATGTACTTCCTGTCGAGGGGACAGCTCAGTGTTGGGGGAGGAGGCAGCACCCGGACAAGTGTGGCCCTCAAAGGGCATAGGCCGGAACCTGGACTCCTTGGTATAGCCTGCTGAGGCTTGGGCTTGGTAGGGATGTTGGGACAATGGAGGGCCCCACCCCAGCACCTGGTGACCACCTGGAGAGCGGTTGTACAAGGGAACCCCACTCCCCACTGCCTCACCACTCCCCAGATTCCTCCTGGCCACATGATCTCCCCTATCTTGTGTGAGTGGAACAGTGAGAAACCTTGGGAAATCAACCCTGGTCCCGGACCTCCCAGAACCCCAAGTTAAGTGAACTCTTCATAAACAGAGTGGACTGAGACAAAGGCAGTGAGGGAGCCAGCACTTGACTAGATTGGGTTCCTCTGAGGTACCTGGAGATACTGGTGAGCCTGGATTCCCAAGAAGGGGCCCTGAGAAACAGCACAAGCCGGGGGTGTCATGGAGCACCCCATGTCCTGTGGATGATAAACACCTCCACAGGGCCTCAGGACCAGGATGTGAGCCCAGGGCTGAACCTCCCAGGCATGACTGGTGTCCTGGGTGACAGCAATGGGAGCTAAGAGCTGCCGTGGTGCCCACATCTGAGCAGCCCCGCAATCTCAAGAGCACTCTGAGTGTCCACATAAGTGACAGCAGCTGAACGGAGTGGCCCAGGGCATCCAGGGCGACCACAGCAGCTGACTTGGTACAGATGCTGGCCCTGGGGGTTTTGCTGGGTTGGGACAGGGAGCTGCTGCTTCCCTAGCTGCACCTAGGTCCCTGTCAGCAGGAGACAGACTTGACGAAGGATCCTTGGACCCTGCCTGAAGCTCAGCCGCAGTGCCAGGGAGGAAAGAGGTCTCCCTCTACTCTCCTTCTCCACAGAATTCTCCCACAGCCTGCTGGGGTTGCCTGTGGAATAGGAGCTGGAGAGCTGGAGAGCAGGGGCCTTGGGGTCCAACCTCCCACGTGGTAGGTCTCTTGTGACCAAATTAGAGATAACAACCCTGTGTGGCAATGGTAATGCATGGGCAGCCTGCAGCCAACAGGAGATCCTTACATCCTTGTCCTCTGTCCAGCGAGAACGCTGTGCACCAGCTGGGATGCTCTGGGCCGCTGGCACCATGGGTTCAAGTTGTTCGCCTCTGGAACCCTAGTACAGAGCTTCCACCTGCTGATCTCCCTCCCCACCCCCTGCCCTGGCAGTGGCCACCACAAGGCCCAGGCCCCAGCCCCACTCCACACCCTAAGAGTGCCGATCCTATCACCCATCAGACATTGAGAGGTCTCAAAGTCCTTGGTTCTGTCCCTTTGATCAGCACCTCCTGTTGTCCAAACAGCCGGGCCATCTCCGGTTTATGATCAAGGACCAGCAAAGCTCTGTGTATGGAAAGGACAGGTGGACATCATAGCCCTTAGTTGACTGGGCTGAACAGCTCTCACCGTGCTCATGGTGGGACCTTTCCCCCCATAGGGCCACCATCACCTGGAGTCACACACACGCAGGGTGCTGCTGCTCCCTCAGATGTCTCCATGGGTCCCTGTCCTTGCAGTGACCGCCAGCCCCCAGACAATATTTGGTGGCTCTCTTGTGACTGCTGTGGCTGGAGGGCCACGTAGGGTCTCACTGCCTCCACGTGGATCCCCACATCCAGCTCATTTGCCCAAGGGTCACATAGTGTTTTTTGGGCCTAGGAAGAACAGGAGAAAGGAAACAGGGGGCACTTGTAACAACCGCATGCCACATGGGACAGTCACTCTGAGTTGCTGTAACAAGATGCCTGAATAGCCAGTGCTTGCTGCTATATGGAGAAAAGGGCTCTGTCTGGCCCAGGTTCAAGGACATGACCCAGGCATCTGCTTGGCCTCTAGTGAGGACCTGGAGCTACGTCAGAATGTGGGCTGGCATCACACAGGCAGGTGTCCATAAAGATGAGTGGATCTGTACAGAAGCACAATGCTAAGGCAACCCTGCCCTATAACACCTACCCTGACCCAACCCAGAAACCCATTGCACATCCAGAGACCCAGCCCTGTGTGTGAGAAGCACACCCATCTCTTTGTGAGTGGAGCCCTGCATATGACTTCATTGTCTCTTGAAAGTCTTCTTGCCCCTCAACACCATTATACTGGAAACCAAATTTCAGTACCAGCACTGGTGTGGACAAGCCATGTGCAAACCACCTCCCAGGCAGGAGGGGACCGTCTGATCACCACAGCACTTGTGACGTCTGTTGCACTACAGAGGACAAGTTTCTCCAGTTGAAGCCTTGAGAGATCCTTAAAAGGGGAGCTTCTCAACTGTGAGCTGGAAGGGGAGCCCTTGCACCCCTCTTTTCATCTTGTTGGAGGACCCATGCTCAGCCTTTGCCACTGCAGCAGCCTGGTCCACGTGAGGCAAAGCTTGGGGCCCCTGGCCAAGGCAGCATCGTGGACAAGTGCAGCCTGGAACCTCTGCAGACTCTGGCCTGACCTGCAGCAGAGTGGATGAGATCAGCCCATCGGGGACTTCAAACGGCACCCTCAAAAAGCAGGCGTGGGCCGTGCTGAAATGTTTGTGTAGAGACAGGAAAGAGAATAGTACACTACGTCCATATCTTGAGACTCTTTTGAAGTCCTCATTACTCCCTAAAAATGTTTAGAAACTCAACTGATCTCAGTGCATGTCAGAAGGAAGTACTTGGTAGCAAGGGTCAGGATGTTAAGAGAAAGGAATTAATCTGCATTCACTAAGAGGATGCCCAAGTGACCTTTACACTGCATCAAAGCCCTCCCCAACACTCTCTCTATTCAGCCCTTACCCTCCCCTGCCTCAGGAATGTCCCTCTGCCCTTTGTCCCCTCTCTGGCCTAGGGTAGGACACCTGTGCAGAAAACGTCAACCTCCCTCCATGCAGGTCACTCAGCACCACATCCTCTTCCTGGCAGGGCAGCTGCAGCAGGGCAGGGCTGCTCACCTCATGGCCACCAGGAAGCAGAGAGGGAACAGAGCCAGCAGAGTCAGGGACCAGGCAACCCACGGTCAACCCCATGATCCACTCCCTCTACTTGGGCCCCACCTCATTTCCACCACCTCCCAACATGGCCATTAAGGCATCAACTCACCAATGAATTAAACTCTGGTGAACTAAGTGCCCTCTGGACTCCATCCCCCTCACAAAGACCACTTCTGCGAAATGGGGCTCTGGAGACACTTTAGATCTAAGCCCTAGCATTGAGCCTCCTTTTGGCTGAGAGTCCCTAGTGGCCTCTGGACACCTCCCTGAGCCCTTGCCTCCCTGCCCCCTCCCCTCCCTGCCCCCTCCCCTCCCTACCATGTGCAGAGGAAGGTCACCCAGCCTGGCCCCTACATGGATCCCTTTTGGGTGCCACAGATGTATGTCACCACAGGCTCCCAGTTCAGTGAGATTCTACGTTAAGTTGTATGTGAAGGGTGGGAAATGTGAGGGAGATTGTCCGAGGCTTCTCCCCGGGGAGGGGTCCAGCATGGTCCCCTTCGAGACATGGGCCAGGTCCTTGCCTCCTACAAGGCAGCACCCCAACCTCACAAGTGGAGGGCAATAGGTTGCTGGGTCCTGCTCCACCCAGGGAGCATCACTAGGGGGTCAGAGGTGTCAGGGAGAGGGTTGAGAGCCTGCACTGCAGTGGCCCTCCCAAGGGTACCATTTGGTCTGGAGAAGGAGGGTCAGTGACGCAAGACCTCAATGAATGAGAGGTCACCCAGTTCCAAGAAGCCCTTGGCAAGAGCCAGCATGGCTTACTAACCTCCAGAGCACACCATTGTCCAGTGAGGAAACCAGCTGTCCCTCACTGGCCAAGTTATCCAGCCCAGGTTTGTCTGGAAATGAGGTGTTTAGCAACCCTGGCCTCCTGCCTCCCAAGGCCTAGGATAAGCACTTGTCACCATCCTCTGCATTGCCACAGCATTTCTCCTCCATGGACCTCACTTCCAAAGCACTGACAGAGCTAGCTGGGATTTGCAGGTTAAGCAAGGCACTACTGGGTGACAGGTGGGAGGGGCCTCTGCTGGGTGCCGTGGCAACTGCTTGCTCATGACAGCAGGTCTTCCCAGAGCCTCCAACCCTGCAGCCAGGCAGACAGGCACCTGCTCCAGCTGATGCCCCCTGGGCTCATGGGCTCTTTCTTCTTCTGCAAAGTCCCCTTTGAGGTCCCCATCACTTGATCAGCCAACACTAAACTCAGCTCCCTCAAACAGAAAGCAAAACTTAGTGGTGCTGAGGATGGGGGGGGTGCTAAACGTCCAAGGAGAACAGGAGCAAGAACACTAATGGGGGAGATGCCACAGCCCACTCTGTCACACTCAATGATGGGCCTTCCTACTGGGGACAAGAATTGGTAGCTCAAGAAGGTTTCATCTGGAGGCTGGTGAGCTGGCTTCCCCTGAAATGGTGTACTGCTTAACACTCGGGACACTTTGCTTCTGGGTTTCCAGCCACAGGTCTGGACTGCAGGTCACTGGAACATCAGGAAATACCCACAGGAGTCCTCTATGCTTCACCGTGGCCTCTTCCTAAGATGGCTGCCCCTCTGGGCAGCGAGGAACACACCGCTGGGAACATTTACATGTAGCTTCTTTGTAGACACATTCCATTTGTCTTAGCTAAATTGCTTGGTCCCTGTAGAAGTGATTGCTTACTCAAGAAACAGATTTACTACAAGATACACAAAAGGTATGAATTGATTAGATTGACTCACAGTGGCCACCACAGACCAAAAGATTCAGTCGAAGACTGGGGCTCAGTGCAGTGCCCTGTGAGAGTCTGGATCAGGAAGAAGTATCAGTGCTGGAAGCCGAAGTCTGCCCTGGAAGCCAGGAGAGGACTCCTAGGTGAAGGTGAAGAGCAGAGCTCCTCCAAAGGAACAGAAGCAGCCTGCCACCTTCCTTTCCCTTTTGTTCCATTCAGGTGGTGATTCTATTGGCTGGCATCACACCCTGAGCAGGTCTTCATCTTCAGTAAATCCCCTCAGCCCCAACCCAGACTGTGTCGATCAATTTAGTTAAGTGTTTCTTACTCGAATTGATAAAATTGATTTATTATCAGTCTTAAAGGACATATGTGTTCACCTTGCTTAGAAACCACTGAAGGTTTTCTAAGTGGGATCCTCACATGCCTGTCATGACTGGTCCTAGTGGGCATGCAGAGAGGGTCACTAGGATTTTATAGGCATCCTTGATGTTCAGGAAAAGTAGGCCTCTCAGTGCATTGGTTGAGGCTTCCTGTGGTCTCTGGAAGTGTTTTTGAAGGTTTCTGAAAAGTTTGGGGCCTACATGCTAGTGCCCCAAGGTTACCATGGCAGCTTCCATGATGCCCTAGATCCCCATCCTGGGGAATGATCCATAACCCTCTGGACCCCTGGGTCAGAAGCCTCGGGGCCCACAATCCCGGGGCCCTCAGCCTCAATGCCAGGTTCTTTCTCAGTGAGAAGCGTGAAGGGATTCTCACGCTGATTTCATCACGGTGGAGTCAAGGTTTGCTCAAGAGAAAGTGGCCCCCCCTGGAGGAATCCACACTGTGCTAGGGTCACCCCACAGCCTGGGGTACTGCTCCCCACACACAGTCCTCTGATAACTCTGGGGATGAAAGCCCAGCGGTCCCTGGCCCAGCTGATGTTGGGTGTGGTAACTCAGGAGGTACAGAGGAAAGAGCACTTTGTCCTAGGGATGTGAATATTGGAAGCAGGTACAGAGCTCAGAGCCAAGGTGCTGAGGTCAGCCATTTACTGTCCCAGGGGCACTGGTCACCTGGCTGCTGCCAGGGTCTGGGTTCCTCAGACAGAGGCAGGAAGGGTGGACTCCTGATATGCAGGAAGGATTCAGATGCTGGGCTGGCAGCTGGGAGGAAGGGAGGTTGAGGAGCTTCAGTCCGGGTCTGGGAGGCTCAGTTGCAGGAAAAGTGTAGCCAGGCCTGGTGGGAAGGCAGCTCCCCCCCCCCCTCCGTGTCCTCTTCGCAGCTTCAAGCTAGCCAGGAGCCTGTTTGCCATTCTCAGTGCGCTCACTAGCCTTCAGCCTGCTTCGCTCTGGAGATTCCCTAGCCCAGGCATAGGTTTGGAAAGCTGACAGGGCCTGGGCCCCCTGAGCAGAGGACATGGGCTCTCTGAGACTCATGCTGTGACCTCTACGTAGTAAAAATGTCAAAAGAATAAAAAAGACCAAGAAACTCCCTCTGCCCGACACACTCAAGGGTCCCCTATGTAGCAGCTAACCGTCATTTCAGAGAGACGGACTTTTTGCTCTGTTATAAAGCACATCACCTAGTGGGCTAAAACAGGATACAAGGTCAGAGAATATGGGAAAACTGGAAGTGTAAACCAGCCCCCTCGAGTCACAGGGCAGAAGGGGGCGCCCTATCTTCTACACACACAGATTGAACCAACCTCAGATCCTCAGATCTGATCTCCTGAGACTCCAGTGGACAGCAGTCTAGTTTCTTATACATGGCCAGCTTTGCTGTCCTGTTTTACCAAGTTGCAGATAGACAAAAGCAAGACATGGGAGGTGCAAGAGAGATGGGCGCCACCTTCCCCTACGGCCTGGGTGCCCAAGGCCCCTTCACACTGATCAATCTAAAGACAGCAGCCAGCATCCGCATTTCAGACCAGAGCCCTCCCACTGGGCAGGTCCACACCCCGCAATCCAAGGGTTCATCACTTGAAGCCCCAGGCTGTCACCCCGCACTACAGCCCTCATCCTCCTCCACTCCCCTAGGAAAGGGGTCCCGTGGCCAGCATGATGGTCTAGACACCCCTGCCCTATCCGGCATCTCAAGGATGTCTGTTCTGTCACCTGGTGAGCAGATATATGTGCACTTCTGCCCACAGGTCATGTGGGCAGGTGCCCCAACCCCGTTCTCTCCACAGCATCCCCTCCATACCTCATTTTCCAGTCCTGCTATGTTCCCTGGCCACTGCGACCTCCTCCCCAAATGCCTTCAGAAGTGGCAAACAGTCCAGCCCACCCAAGACACCACACTTCCCTCCTCATCTCTTGAACCCCCATTCCATAGCCCCAGAGTGGGTGCCTCCAGGGACAACTGCCAGGAGCCTTAACCTCCCTCAAGACCAGGAACTGCCAGCCTTGGCCCTTGGCCTAAAATGGCCCTTCCCTCCCTGCCTTCCCATCCACCAGCCCTATGGCAGCGCCCTCTCAGTGTTTCCTTCCAGACCTGTGTTTACAGGGGTGGCGGGCGACTCGGCTCCTCCTCCCTCAGCTCTGCCTCACAACGCACATGTGTGTCCCGTGTTCTCCACTGTCTCTGTGTGTGCTGGGAGTAGTGTGTGTTGCTTCCACCACCCAAGGACAAGGCCATGACACTAATGGATGCTATGCATGTCCAAGATGTGACTGAGGAGGTGGACAAGTGACCAACTGAGATGCTGCCACGATTTCAACTACAACCTAAATACTGAGGTGAGGCTCTGGCTTCACCTCCAGCCCTCAGCAAACAGCTGCCTTCATCCTTCATCCTAGAGAGACAGAAATGATGACCAAGGGTCATCAACCCAATGTCCCTCATCATGAGTGACAGAAGTCAGAGGATTGTCATCATTGGCCCACAGCCTCTTTGCCTTGCACCCCAGGGCTGGAAGCCTTCTGGTCAAGGGTGAATTATTGACACAAAGCCACTGAGCTATGCCTGGGGGTGAGATCAGCTTTATTCCCAGGGGAACTGCAGTTGGGGCCCACGCTGGAGCCTGCATGGCTTTGGCTTCTCAAATAAACACAGCCATGGATTGGGGCTGCCTGGGTGTCACTGAGCTGATGATAAGCAGGCGATTCCCAGACCCCAGCGCTCTGACCCACAGCAGCCCACCTTTCCGCTACCGGCGCTGACGAGGCCAGGGAGGTTGAATGTTTGCTTCATTTCTCCCAGGAGCCAGAGGTGAGGATGGGGAGAGAAATCAGGGAGTTCCTTCTGCAGCATCAGGCCCTCAAAACAAATCTTTTCGAGAAAACAGGAGCCTCAGCTGCCTTTAGTTTTTAGAAGTAGAGAAAATGTGACAGGCGCAGGAAACACCGGAGCCTGCGCCTGGCTTCACAGGCAGATGGTGAACAGAGAGTCTTAAAGGCAGCCCTGTTCACTCCAGCAGCCCTCCCGGGAGGCCACTGCTGAATAAAGATGCAGGCGCAATGCAACAGGAGGGACAGTGATGCCCACGGCATGGGGCAGCCGAAAAGAGAAGACCAGTGCCAGAGCGAAGGACAAAGAATGGGGTGACAGGATTTGGGGTGCTCCCGCCTGGCATGCACACACTTAGGTGCAGGGCTCACCCTGAAGGCGCCCAGGTAAGGATACCAGTGCCAACCCCCCAGGGCAGAGGATCCTCACAGTCTTTGGAGAATCTTGGGAGGCTCTGTTTTCTTTTGTTCTTCCTTTCCATTTCCCAAAGGCCAAGGGAAGACCAGGGAAGATGTCCTTCCTCACCTGTCACCACCACCCATATCCTTCAGGACGAATCCCTGTGGGCCAGGCCAGTGTGGATAAGGAAAGTGACCAAACATGGTCTCCCTTCAGGTGCCCCAGAGGAGCAGCCCTTGCCAGTCATGGCTACAGCTTACCCCAACACTGGTTCTCCTGGCCTCCTGCTCCTGCACCAGGCATGCCGTGCAATGCAAGACTGTGAGACTCTGGCCCACTCCCCCTCCCTTCTCCTCTCCAGCTAAGTGGTCCACACCATGCCCTCTCCATCCTCTCTGCATCGAGTCCTACACAACCCCCAGTGGCTCGAAAGCAAGGATCTGCCTGACATGGATTGAAACCTCTGGAACTGAGCTCCACGGATAACTGTTGCTGTGCATGGGTGCTGCCAGGCACTTGTCATGGTGACAGACTGCTAACACAGGCCTCTCCACAGAGTCCACAGTGTCCATTTCAGCTGTCTCATGCCACCTACTGAGCCAGCTCCATGGATGGTAGTCTGATAATGAAGATTTATGGATACCCACACTGGAGACACCTCTGCACACTTTTGTGGCTGCTCAGCCAAGACAGCCTTGGACAGAGGGTCAGAGGGAGGCCAGGCTCAGGGTGTGAGGGCAGAGCTGCCATGAGGGCTGTGAAGGTCCTCAGGCTGTACCTTCCTACACCCTCCATGCTTAGCTGGTCAGAGGGATGCCCGGGCCAGGCCAGAAGGTAGGGGTGGAGGGGAAAGGGCCACCAGGAGGAGGAACATACTGCGCCAAGACCATAACTGCTACCAGGCTGCCAGGCAGACCACAAAGGAGGCTGATTGCACAACAGGCTGAATTCTACTGGAGGTTTGAAGAGAAGCTGCTACTCCTCCTGAGACCACTTACACCCCAGGGGACACTGGGAGGAGCTCTGGCCATCCGCCTCAGGGGCCTGTCCAGGTGCTACCTTCATACCCCTCTTGGAATGCCCATGGGGCCTCTCCCTTGTCCTTCACCTGCAGGGTGACCCCATGATCAGGCACTCTGTGGTCAGTTGGTGAACACAGCTGCAAGACACACACTCACTCTCCTGGTTCCACTTTGGGCCACAGGTCAGATATCCATTCCTATGCAAAGAGAACGAGGTTGTCCCAGGCCCTCCGACCCTGGCCACTCCGCAAGCCTGTTGTTCTCTGTGGACAGAAGCCCTCCTGGCTTCCTGTGCAGGCTTGCCATCACCAGCTTGTCTGCTTCACTCCAGCCCCAGAGCAAACCGCAGAGAGCCCTGGTCTCCACACAAGGTCACCCACTCAGATGCCTCATGGGCTGAAGAAGCTCGGCATCTCAGCCTCTCTGGAGAGCCACCTCATGGCTCAGGATGGTAGCACCCTCCCTAAACAGGGATCACATCTTTCAGTCACAGCTCACTGGCATCCCCTTCTACTGGGCACACAGCAAGCAGCCACAGGCTCAGCACAGACTGGTTAGCAGCACCCTCCCCTTACACCATGGACCACTCCAGGCCCCTGGGAACCATGTTGCTTGAAAGCAGCAGAATCTGAATCCATTCACATAGGTGGAAAGGGCACTGTATGCAGAGCTCCAGGAGCTCTGGGAAGAGTCAGGGAGCTTGGGCCCACACTCCCTTGCTGCTCTGGGTGCACAGCATCCTAGAGTGTCAAAGAAGCCTGGGGCACCCAGCCCAGCCAGTTAGAGGAGCCCTGCTCTGGGTGTTAGGAGGGGACGCTTCTCTTGGTCCAGGACCTTGGAGTGGTGCCACCCAGCCCTGGTTATAACATAGTGCCAGACACCACTAGCCTCATAAAGTGGGAGGTGCCGACTTCCTGGGATCTGCTGGCTACCAACCTGGCCTAGTGTTCAGCAGCAGAGACCTCACCTCCTTGATCTGCCCCAGTTTCTAGGACAATGATTTGGGTAGCAGAGTGGCCCTGGCCAGTCACTGCATGCTGAGCACCTGCTTGGCCCTGACTGCATCCCCAGAACAACCTGAGATTCCTCAGCCCTTGGCAGCCCCTGTCGTGTCCCCTGGTCCTGCCCAGTTCTCTGAGTTCAAAACCCTCTGGGCACAGATTTTATCAGTCTTCCAAAATAGTCTGCAAAATGCAGACAAACTTTCTGCCAAGCCATAACATACATCATCTGGAGTCCAACAACCTATGCAGTCCTTCCTGGCAGAAGCCTCCCAAGCCTGGTTACTGGTTTTTTAGTCTTCTGAGCTCTGACCAGAATCTCCCATACAGAACAGCCTAAGCTGTTCCAAGGCTACTCTTCCAGGCAACATCTTCAAACCTCTCCAAACTCTTCCCATGACCTATTTCCAAAGGCTCCTAAGCCACATGGTCTGGTACAGTCACAGCAACAACCCCACTCCTGGTACCAAATTCTGTCTTGATTACTTTTCTCCATTTCTGAGACAAAATACCTGACATCCAAAGTTTGGGAAGGAAAGGTTTATTTAGCTCACTGTGGATGTTTCAGTCCATAATCAGCTGGCTCCAAGGCAGAATGGCACATGGCAGAGGGCAACAGTTCATGGTGACAGAAAATAGCACACGCAACAAGAGCAAAAGGGGAGCACAGAGAAAATACTTCTGTCCCTTATATTGTATGTAGACCCTACACACTTGGGTGTAGCACACACCCATAATCCCAGCATTGGACCCTGAATCATTCACAAAGTAGAAGCCCACCTCCATGACTACATGATGCTTTGGAGGGACATCCAGACTCAAACCATAATAGCTGGTGTCTCAGCACCCAACACCTGCATCCCTGCAGGGTAAGGCATCTCATCTCCCACAAGATGTCCATAGCATCCCAGCCCGAGGAGAGGCACTGTCCACAGGCATCACTGTCATCCTCCAGGGGCTGAGTTGACCCAAGAGTGGCTGAGGCTCGACCTGAGGGTGGTCGAGAGGATGACAGCTTCTTCAGGGAAGCCGGAATGCGCTGGGTTCTGCCCAGAGGGCCGTGAGAGCTCCCTACCCACCCTCCACTGGGGCAGAGCCTGAACCTGGTGCCAGTACTGCCCAGCCTGGCTCTTCCGACATCCCCTCCAACACAGAGCAGGGGCTGGGCCAAGTGGGGAGCTCTGGGGTGAGGCCTATGCCTTGGGGTGCCATGGAGAGCTGGGTTTTGCCACCTACTCAAACAGCAGCCACAGCTCAGAGGGTCTGTGAATTGTCTGGGACAAGCAGTACCTGCAGACTCACCAGCCAGCCACAGGCCCACACAAGGAAGAGATGTGGGCAGCCCAGGCTAATCACATGGGCTCTCAGGCCCAGTGTACTGGTTTGTATGGGTTTCTTTGTTTTTCCCTAAGCAAATTTTCCCAGAAAATCCTACAGGAGACTGTGGTGAGCCTGGGGACAGGAAGGAGCAAGTATGACTGGGGTTGCTGCTCTGGGCCTGATGGACCAGAAGACAGAGGTAGGCTCCTCCTGCCTGCCTCACCAACCCCTAGAGCCACCTCTGGCAGCACTGTCCCCTGTCCCTATCAGGGCCTCTGGCTCACTTTCCTGTCTGACACCTTCATGCAAAGCCTTGCCACAGAACCCAGGGAGCCCCATCACCTTCCACTGGAAATGCTGCAGACCCCAGATTCAGCCTCTGATTCTCCATGGAAATCCAGACTTCTAATCTCGTCCCTGTGTAAGCATGAGATTTTGTTGACATCTGCACAAACCTTTGCATGGCAGAAAATTACTAATTTCTGAAGAATCATTCTCAAAACACCAGCACCCAGGAAAAAGAATCCTTTACTCACCAAGCAACATCTGCACAGACCCCCAACCAACCTCTCACCCGTGTCTCCTCGGAGCCGGCAGGTGAGTGATGTGAAGGTAAGGGCTCGTTTTGGGTGCTGAAGGCCCAGTGCAGCCTGCGGGCTCAGATCTGCCTATGTGGGCACCATGCTAGCCCAAGAGCAGCAGGGCCTCCGCACCTGGCCTCCCTCTGCCCAAGGAGCTGGAGCTTCGCTCCCTCCCAGCCCCATCTGCAAACAAAGTGATGGCAGTGACAAAGGACTACAAGAGCTTTGGTCCCATGACCCCTAGCAAATCCTCCAGGCACTCACTGAAAGTACTGACTACTAGCTGGGTGTGGTGGCGTATAGTACTCAGGAGGCTGAGGCAGGAGGGCCACAGTGAGTTATATAATCAGTTCAAGGCCAGTCTGAATTACAGATCAAGACCTTGTCTCTAAGAGGAGGAGCTGGGCAGATCTGGGGTGCCCTCACTGGCCTCTCTGCGTGTCTGGAGGACTCTGGATTTCTGCGCCCAGACTGCTGGAGTTCCCTCAGGCTTCCAGGTGCAGGGAAGGAGAGAGGTGGGTTTAAGGCTTCCACATCAGCCTCCCCATTCCCGGCTTCATTTGGAGACCTGCTGAGCTCCCGATAGGTGGGCTGGCCCACACTACCAGCCTAGCCCAGCCTGTTTAGCTGCCGCGCCTGGCCACAGGTCTGCAGAGGAGGAGCTGGGCAGATCTGGGGTGCCCTCACTGGCCTCTCTGCGTGTCTGGAGGACTCTGGATTTCTGCGCCCAGACTGCTGGAGTTCCCTCAGGCTTCCAGGTGCAGGGAAGGAGAGAGGTGGGTTTAAGGCTTCCACATCAGCCTCCCCATTCCCGGCTTCATTTGGAGACCTGCTGAGCTCCCGATAGGTGGGCTGGCCCACACTACCAGCCTAGCCCAGCCTGTTTAGCTGCCGCGCCTGGCCACAGGTCTGCAGAGGAGGAGCTGGGCAGATCTGGGGTGCCCTCACTGGCCTCTCTGCGTGTCTGGAGGGCTCTGGATTTCTGCGCCCAGACTGCTGGAGTTCCCTCAGGCTTCCAGGTACAGTGAAGGAGAGAGGTGGGTTTAAGGCTTCCACATCAGCCTCCCCATTCCCGGCTTCATTTGGAGACCTGCTGAGCTCCCAATAGGTGGGCTGGCCCACACTACCAGCCTAGCCCAGCCTGTTTAGCTGCCACGCCTGGCCACAGGTCTGCAGAGGAGGAGCTGGGCAGATCTGGGGTGCCCTCACTGGCCTCTCTGCGTGTCTGGAGGACTGTGGATATCTCTGCAACCAGGGAGGGTCCACAGGTTCCTGAAGCACTGCGGCCTGTGGTGAGTACCCTAACCCGGCTGCGATTGAAGAACTGTGGAGCTTCCAAGGGGCAGGTGGGCGCACAGTGTCCCTGAGGCCCAGCTTGTCTGGAACTGCGGAGTTCTGAGCAGGCAGAGGAGAGACACTGGTTCTGTAGGCCTAATGGCTTGGAGTAGCGCGGCGCCAGAGTCCTAGTAGCTCCAAACATAGAAGGGGATTTTCAACAGATCCTGAGGAAGCTTTCAAGTAACACTTGAAACACAGAAATATAGGAAAATGACAAAACGAAAGACCAAATTACAACCTCAAACCTCCAGCCCATCTCAAGAAACCCTAGGAGCGATGTATATAGAAGAAAATATATCCCATCCACCTCATATATTGGACACAATAGCCACTGAAATTGACAAGCAACTCCAGGAAGCTTTAAAGAAATTCAAACTCGAAATAATCTCCCAGATAAAAGAAGAAATGATAAAAGAAATGAAAGAGATTCTAAATATATCTAAAGAAAACACAGATAAAAAATTGGAGGAACTAAACAAAAAGATAGAATCCCTAGACGAGCAATATAAGAAACAAACAGAATACATAATGCAGATGCACAGAGATATACAGGAAATAAAAAACTCCACTGAAAGTTGTAAAAACCGCCTTAATGAAAGTGAAGATAGAATTTCAGACCTTGAAGACAGGATTGCAGCTAGTGAACAGGAAAGGAAAGATCTTTTGAAAATAACAAGGAACCAGGAAACAACAATTCAACAACTGCAAGACGATGCAAAGAAGAATAACATAAGAATGATAGGGATTAATGAAAGAGAGGGAGACAACATGAAGGATGTCAGGAGGATATTTAGAGAAGTAATAGCTGAAAATTTCCCAAGCATGAGATCAGAAACTGACATCAGGATCAGTGAAGCATATAGAACTCCAAACAGTCATAACCAAAATAAAACTACACCCAGACATATAATAGTCACCATCCCAGAAATCCAACACAAGAATAGATTATTAAAAGCTGTCAGAGAGAAAAGACAAATCACTTATAAAGGAAAACCTGTCAGAATCACAGCAGACTTCTCAGCACAAACGATAAAGTCAAGAAGAGCATGGAGTGAAGTATTCCAGATCCTAAAGCAAAATGATTTCCAACCTAGACTGATATATCCTGCAAAACTATCATTCAAAATAGATGGTGCAATACGATACTTCCATGACAAAGAACAGCTGAAGAACTTCATGAACACCAAACCAACCCTGCAAAAAATATTGAAAGACAGTTTAGATACACAAAGGAAAAAACCACTAAGCAAAGCAAATAATTAAACAGAACCGAAAGATAAAGATGCAACAGCAGAGAGATAACATTCCTACAATTAACCAGCATTTAACAGTAATAACCATTAATGTAAATGGTCTCAATGCACCAATCAAAAGAAACAGACTAGCAGAATGGATCAAGAAACAAAATCCAACCATATGCTGTTTACAGGAAACCCATCTAACCCAGAAAGATACTCACAGACTGAAAGTCAAAGGATGGAAAACAATTCTCCATGCAGCAGGAATCCAAAAAAAGGCAGGAGTAGCCATTCTGTTTGCAGACAACGTGAACTTTAAACCAACAATGACCATAAAGGACAAAGAAGGTCACTACATACTCGTAAGGGGAAAACTCCAAGAGGAAGAGATAACTATCTTAAATATATACGCACCAAACTCCAGAGCACCCAGTTATATAAAACAATTATTAACAGAAATGAAAACTCAAATTATCAGTAACACAATTGTAACAGGAGACCTTAATACACCACTGACACCAAGGGACAGATCAACCAGACAGAAAATGAGCAAAGAAATAACAGAACTGAATCACACCTGTGAACAAATGCGTCTGATAGACATATACAGAATGTTCCACCCAACAACATCAGAATACACATTCTTCTCAGCAGTACATGGATCATTTTCTAAAATAGACCATATATTAGCTCACAGAACATATTTAAGCAAATGCAAAAGAGTTGAAATCATCCCTTGCATATTATCGGATCATAGCGCTCTGAAATTAGAAATTAATGACAAAGGATACTGCAAAAATTCCGAAAACACATGGAAACTAAATAACACACTCTTGAGTAATCAGTGGGTCACAGAAGAAATTAAAGAAGAAATTAAACAATACCTAAAAGAAAATGAAAATGCAGATACAACTTACCGGAATCTGTGGGATGCAATGAAAGCCGTTCTGAGAGGAAAATTTATTGCACTGAGTTCCCACATCAGGAAAACAGAACGAATACAAGTAAATAACTTGATGCTACACCTCAAACAGCTAGAAAAAGAAGAGCAAGTCAAGCCCAAAGCCAAAAGAAGAGAGGAAATTATAAGAATCAGAGCAGAAATCAATGCAATAGAGACTAAGAAAACAATCCAAAGAATCAACGAATCAAAGAGTTGGTTCTTTGAAAGAATAAATAAAATCGATAAGCCCCTAGCCAACCTTATTAAAAAAAGGAAAGAAAAAGCTCAAATTCATGCAATAAGAAATGAAAAAGGAGAAATCATTACAGACCCAATAGAAATACAGAGGATCATCAACACCTATTTCGAAAACCTCTACTCTCAAAAGTTTGATAACACAGAAGAAATAGACAGATTCTTAGAAGCATATGAAGTACCAAAGCTAGATCAAGAGGATATAAAACTGTTGAATAACCCAATCTCTGCTAATGAAATTGAGAATGTAATTGGGTCCTTGCCCACCAAGAAGAGCCCAGGCCCAGATGGATTCACTGCAGAATTCTACAAGAAATATAAAGAAGACCTAATGCCGACACTCCTCAAACTATTCAATGAAATTGAAAGGGAAGCAATCCTTCCTAAGTCATTCCTGGAAGCAAATATTACTCTAGTACCAAAACCTGAGAAAGACCCAACTATAAAAGAGAACTATAGACCGATCTCCCTAATGAACACAGATGCAAAAATCCTCAATAAAATATTGGCAAATAGGATCCAGCAAATCATCAAGAAGATTATACACCATGACCAGGTGGGATTCATCCCAGGAATGCAAGGATGGTTCAACATACGCAAATCAATAAATGTAATCCACCATATCAATAAAGCCAAAAATAAGAATCACATGATCATCTCTATAGATGCAGAAAAAGCCTTCGATAAGGTCCAACACTTATTCATGATAAGAACTTTACAGAAAATTGGAATAAATGGTCTTTACCTCAATATAATAAAGGCCATTTATGACAAACCAACAGCCAGCATCATACTAAATGGCCAAAAATTGAAAGCCTTTACTTTAAAATCGGGTACAAGACAAGGATGTCCTTTATCACCACTCCTATTTAATATAGTACTGGAAGTACTAGCCAGAGCAATTAGGCAAGAAAGAGAAATAAAAGGGGTAAAGATAGGAAAAGAAGAAGTTAAATTATCATTGTTTGCAGATGACATGATACTCTACATAGAAGACCCCCTAAACTCCATTGAAATACTCTTAGATACAATAAATAAATTCAGTAATGTGGCTGGATACAAAATCAATACTCAGAAATCAATAGCATTCCTATACACGAACAACAAAATTACAGAGAGGGAAATAAGAGAAACTGGACTATTCACATTAGCAAGCAAAAAAATGAAATATTTAGGAATTACTCTTACAAAAGAAGTGAAAGACTTATACAGTGAAAATTATAATACACTGAAAAAGGAAATTGAAGATGATCTCAGAAAATGGAAAGACATCCCTTGCTCATGGATAGGAAGAACAAACATTGTGAAAATGGCCATTCTCCCAAAACTGTTATACAGATTCAATGCAATCCCAATAGAAATACCATCAACATACCTTATAGATCTAGAGAAATCACTCCTAAATTTCATCTGGAACCAGAAGAGACCTAGAATCGCAAAGGCAATTCTAAGCAGCAAAGACAAAGCAGGAGGCATCACAATCCCTGACTTGAAGTTATACTACAAAGCAACAGTCGTAAAATCAACATGGTATTGGAATCAAAACAGAGCTGAAGATCAGTGGAATAGATTAGAAGATACAACCACAACTACGAACACACTCAACCACCTTATTTTTGATAAAGAAGCCAAGCAGGTTCACTGGAAGAACGACAGTCTCTTTAATAAATGGTGCTGGAAAAACTGGCTCTCCATTTGCCGAAAACTAAAGCTAGACCCATGTCTATCACCATGTACTAAATTAAAATCTAAATGGGTCAAAGATCTGAATATTAAAACAGAAACACTAAATCTATTGGAAGACAAAATAGGTAGAAACCTTGGAGACATAGGAGTAGGTAAAGAATTCATGAACAGGACTCAAACCGCACGGGAAATACTTCCCAGAATCAATAACTGGGACCACTTCTTATTAAAAAGTTTCTGCATGTCAAAAGAAATCTCCAGCATAGTGAAAAGAAAACCCACAAACTGGGAAAAGATTTTAGTGAACTCTCTCTCAGACAAGGGCCTCTTGTCTAAAACATATAAAGAATTAAAGAAACTCAGACCTCCGAAATTCAAAGATCCAATCCAAAAATGGGCATCTGAGATGAATATGCAATTCTCAGATGAAGAAATGCAAATGGCAAATAAATACATGAAAAAATGCTCATCATCATTGGTCATTAGAGAAATGCAAATTAAAACCACACTGAGATACCATCTCACTCCTGAAAGAATGGCCAGGATCAAGAAAACCGACAACAAATGCTGGAGAGGCTGTGGGGAAAAAGGAACTCTCCTGCACTGCTGGTGGGAGTGTAGACTGGTACAGCCTTTGTGGAGATCTGTCTGGAGATTTCTCAAAAAGTTGGGACTGGAAATCCCATTTATTCCAGCTATTCCACTTCTAGGCATATTCCCAGAAGAACTGAAAGCATCATACCACAGTGATATATGTGCACCTATGTTTATAGCAGCACAATTTGTAATCGCCAGATCTTGGAAACAACCCAAGTGCCCATCAACTGAGGAATGGATAAAAAAGTTGTGGTATTTCTATACAATGGAGTATTATTCAGCTATAAAGAAGGATCACATTGAGATATTTATCAATAAATGGGCACAGCTTGAGACCATACTCATAAGTGAAATAAATCAATCTCGCATGTGTGAATACCGAATAGTTTCCCTAACGTAAGTAATGATTCAAATATATAAAAATATGTGGTAATCATGATTCCCCATTAGGTGGCCTTGAAGCCTTATAAAGTTTTCACTCATTAATTAGAAAGGCTTTATTCTGGGCTTCTTGATATGAAAATATTTGAAGCTAGAGTATATGAAGTTTTACCCAAATATTTCAAGGAAAAAGACACTATGGTAACTACTACTAAGTCAGGTTATAAGGTGGTGAAGTACTAGGTTATTGAAACAGTCATGCTGTGACCTCTATTGTTATATTGTTATGTCCTGTTTTATCTCAATCTCCCCCTTATTGTTTCAAAAAAAAATTATTTAGTCATTTCTTATGTTTGTCTTAATTAAAGAAAAAATTCAAAAAAATTAGGATATATAAATAGTAACTCTTTTCGATTTCCTATTAACTTGTTTTGAAGTCCTGTAGTACTCCCACGATCTTGTTTTGACTGATTAGACTCTGTTCCATTCTATATGATAGTATCAAGTTTGAAGACATAGGCAACTACTTTGAAGACAATAAGATTCACTAAGATACCCATTCTGGTTTGACTATTGTCTTCTTTGGAAGTCCTGTAATGTTTACAACGCCTAAGTTTTATTGGTCTTGTTCTCTACTGTTTTGTCCAACTTTATAATATCTAATAAGATAGACAATTCTTTTTAAGGAAACAAGGGACAACGTTGATAACCATTGTTGATAAACTTGTACTCTGTTCTACACCATGTGCTACGTCTATCCTTGGTATTGACTGACAGCTTTGTTTTGCCATATTTGACTGTATTCTTCCACCCCCCCAAAGAAAGTAATAAGCACTAAGGAGTAATAAAATCCAAGATGTGTAAATTTTGTTGTAAAAAAGAGAGGGAAAAAAAAAAAAGAAAAGGAGCTCTAACGGATATAACAGCAAGTGTGTTTGGGGGTGTTAAATAGCTGACTTTATCAATGTTTTTGGAACATTGAACACAGCTGTTTGCAGTCTCCCTGTTTGAATGTCCACCTTGTGTTCTTTGATACTGTGATTTGAGGAACTATTTTCAAGAAAATAGTGTGTAATCTACTAGCAGGTAATTTCTTACTGTTATGGTTTTTTGTTTTGTTTTGTTTTGTTTTGTTTTGTAGTTCTGTATTGCGTGTACCCTTACGCCGCTTTGGTTTGTTTTGTGTTTTTCTCTTTTTCCTCTTAAATAAAAAAAAAAAAAAAAAAAAAAAGACCTTGTCTCTAAATAAATAAGTTAATTATTCAATTAACTTTTTAAAAAGTATTCATTATACCACTGTGGTAAATAGTGGGTTTTTCTCCTGAATCCTAGGCTCCACTTCACATTTTTGCTATTTTTTTCAGATCCTTCTAACATGTACTCAAGTATGAAATCTATGATCCATGAAAAACAACCAAACATACAAATAAAGATGAATAAATAGTTCAGTCCCAGCCTTTGTTCGCCTTTGCCTCTCCAGTGCCAGCTGGCTCCCATCTCATCCTCACTCTACTAACTAAGCCTCTCTAGCCCATTCCACAGAGGCAAATACGATGACTAATGCAGCCCCCGGCCATTCTGTCCCCCTTCCTAGAACCAGTCTCACCACGTACTGCCCTCCTTGGCCATTAACAGGCCCACAACTTCCCGTATCTCCACTCACCCAGGGTGGCCTCCACCATGGGGTCGGGGCCCAGCATGCCTGCCAGAGCTCCGTGCGCGAAGCCATCCTTTTCGATGCTTTGTGGTCAGGTCACTCAAGGAAGCCATAAGCTGATGGGCTGCAGTCTTTGGAGACGATGGTGATGGCAAAACTCCAAGGCCGGTGCAGAGGCAGCAGGGTGCGCCCTGCCAGGGAGACCCAGAGCCCCGCTCAGCTGCCCATCAGGGTCTAGCAATGGCAGTGCTCCCTCCCAGCTGCAGGGGCTGCAAGCATCAGTTCTTGGGGTGTGGAAAAGATCCTGACCACTGCTCTATTCTGGACTGCAGCTGCAGTCCTCTCCCCTCAGCCTTTCCAACAGTGACCACCTCCACCAGTCGCCCAGGGTTTGCACTAAGGACCCCCAGAGCTGCAACTCACGGGCACCCCTGCCGGCTTCCTGAGCCTAGCTTTCACCCTGAAATGAGCTCTGTTTCTAGGATGCCACCATTCATTCTGCCTCCCCTAAGACCATGGTGAGCTCTAAACTTCAACAGACAGAGCCCAGGGAACAAACAGCTCAACCTTGACTGAGCCGAACAGCACAAGATAGAATAGCTCACGCTCTGGTATGGGGCTGCCTGCAGCCAGAGCTCCTCTAAGCTTGGCCATGGTGAGCCAGGCTCCTGGGCCTCCTGCATTGAGGATCTGGGAGAGGTCGATCAGGCTGGCTGCCCCTGTGGCTTACCCTTCCATGTGCAACCAGAGGTTCCTGCATTAGGCTTCTTGCCCGACCCTGCACCACTCCCCACACCTACCCTGCAGCCCCCTCACCTGTGCAGTCCCTTCGCTGAAGCCTCTCAGATTCTACCTGTGGCCTTATGAATTTGTATAACCAGAGTCCTGCATTCCTGGGCAGCTGCACTCAGAGCCCACCCATTGGCTTGGCTTCATCTCACGCTGTTCAGAGCCCACGTCCTCTTTCCTCCCAGGGGACAGAGCCTGTGCAGGGCAGAGCTGCACAGTGGTGAACCCATACAGCCAGATTGAGCAGAGAGTAACAGTGGTCCCGGTCCTGCCCAGCCCAGCTCTGCCCAGTTCCATGTTCCCAGGAGTCCCAGGCTCTGCTCAGATAGGCAGGTGTGTGTAAGGACGTGTGTGTGAATGTGAATACGTGTATGCATGCTGGGGGAGCACATGAGCCCGACACAGTTAAGACTCATGGTTCCTGCTCTCCTAAGGGCCCTGGCTTCACAGAGACAGCAGCTGTCTGCACCCGGTGGAAGGGAGGGGTACTCTTTCCAGTGATGTTTCTGCCTTCCCCTTGAGCACAGCAAGGCTGTTTTTAACATCATTCAAAGTCTTTGCTCACTCATGGTCAACTATGAGCAGAAAGGCTCCTTGGGGGTGTCAGATGGCCCGTTCCTAGTCACATCTCCCCCAGCCCAGATCTAACACATTTGTTTCTTTTCTCTCTTTGGTGGGTCCCTCCACACCCTAAATAACAGCTTGCAATTCACATGCTGGATGTCATCTCACACAGCTTTAAGGCCTCTGTCACAAGGACAGCTGGCTTATGAGACAGTCGGCCGCCTTCCGGAGCTGGGGCCAGCCAGCTGTCCTCCTGGGGCAGCCCTGTGACCTGCAGCAGATGGGACTCCTGCTGGCCCCAGCCCTCCCCAAGGCTGGGACAGGAAGAGATGGTGCTCAGAGTGCTGCTCAGAGTGAAATGCTGTCCCTTGGATGGAGGCCAGAGCCTCTGGGCCTCCCCATGCCCCATAGTCAGTGGGCACCTGCTCACCAGTGCTGACCACTGAGGATGAGAGCAACTCTAAGCCTGTCCTTCCACAGCTCCTCCCCGTGCCCCTCTGCTTCCTCCTCCATCATCACCTCCTAGCCATGCCTGGGACAGAGCTGCACACACCAGCCCCTCGTCCAGAAGGCCAACCACTCAGTGCTGTGAGGCAGCACACCAGAGATGCCAAACAGCACCAGGCAGGTGATCTCTGCTCTCTGGAGCAGCACAGGGACAAACCCAAAAGGCTTGCAACGCTCCCACCATGAGAATGAGCAGAAAGGCCCATTCCATGTGACCCTGTTATTTCCCTTATAGGAATTTCCCTGAAAGCTTTAAAGTCATCATGCCACAGAGATCCTGGCACACCTGAATATAAAGCAGCACAGTCTGTCACAACTAAATCTTGGGAACAGCTTGTATGCCCATTAACTGATGGATGGATAAAGAAGATGTATTTATACACGACAGAATACTAGTCTGCCACAAAGAAGGATACACTGGAGTCATTTGTAGGTAAATGGATGCACCTCAAGACCACAAATCTTTTTTTTTCCAAGTTAAGCGCAGCCAAGGACTCCTAAATCCAATCCCCATCAGGATGTGTGGACAAGTTCCTGATCCAAGGCCTCTCTCAGAGTTTATCTCATGAAGAAGGGGGTGGCCCAAGGATGAGTGATAGTGAGGACAGTTAACTTGAGCTTTCCAGCCAGGTAGGGAGAAGAGCATCTTTGCAAAATGCAGGGAGAATGACATACGGAAGGACTGATTTGCATAATTCAATTAAGGCAGCAACTGAATTGTTTTTGGAGGCTGTTGCTTCAGTTTCTGATATGTAAACTGGGAAGTCACAGCCTCTTTATCTCAAGGCTCATACTCAGTTGATCTTCCTGGAGCTGACTGCCTCTACCATTCCACTTCACTAATCTTTTACAGAGAGCACCATGCAAGGACACAGGACACTGTCTGATGGCCTTAGAGAGTACATTCCAGGACCCCAGCTAGCCTTACTAGCAATGCTTAGAGCCATGAAGAGAGAAGGGAATACCATAGCCAGCTCTGTAGATATCAGGGCAAGGAAATAAGTCTCCACATAATCAAAGTTGCAGCAATTATTCTGCATTCAAGGGGAATCACTCAAATTGTCCCCTGCATCTCTCCTTTCTTCAAGACGATAATCTTAAGTGAACCAAATCAGATATACAAGTTTAAATACTGCATTGTTTCTCTTTTGTGAGACACTCAAAGGGTAAATAAGAAGCAAAATGGAGGAAAGATATTGGGAAGTAGGAAAAATTTGTTCAAACGAGAAGGGGAACAAGAGATGGGGAGGGAAGGAAAGGATAAGAGTTCAAAACGGAAGAACTGAAGCGGGGGACGGAAACAGCTTTTGTAAATGGGGAGGGAGAGAAGGGCTGGAGGAAAGAAAGATGGGAGAAAGAATTACGATACATTATGTGCAGGTGCACACTCTCCATGATGAATGTGATCATTGTGTATGGCAATCATGTACTAATAAAAAATTTTAACACAAAGACATTTTTAAAAAGAAGAGAAATCCTTCGACTTAGGAGTCCTAATACCAGGTCCTGTTATGAGTGACTCTTTGCAAAGGCAAGAACGCCCTCTTGTGGCCAGTACTCTGAACAGCAAGTCGGGAAGAAGCAGCAGGTCAACCCAGAGGGCGTTCAAAGTTGAGGAACCATACTGCAGTCAGGCCTGCCACCAGGTGTAAAATAATTTGCTCTATTAAAGCCGGGAGACATCTGCACTGGGAGCTGCCCTCTGTGGTTCGGAGCACCGGTTCGCGGAATGGAGTCCTGGATCTGGTCAGGCAGGGTCTCTGCAGCCCGGGTCACCTGATCACACCTGTGGTGACCATGGTCCTGCCAAGGATTCTGCCTGCCCGGTCTCAGAACTGCTTTGCTCCAGCACAGGCACCTGGTGCACCCCTGCCAAGGGCAAAAGGGAGCTGGTTCTAGACACAGCATAGCCCAGGCCGGCCCAGCTCTGGGCTGTACCCAGAGTCCTCAGTGCCAGCCCCTCCCCATCTGTCTGCAACCCCACTCCTTCCAGGATCCCTCTCCCTTGACGGCTCTGGGATGCACAGTGCACAGCCTGAGTTCTCTCTCTAAGGGGGCTCTGGCCTGGGGCCGGTACATTGGCTATGAAGTCTATTTTGGCACAGTCATGCAGATCCTGCAACAGTGCCATGCAATCTGTTAGAGGAGTCCACGAAAAGCCCAGAACACAGTGCAGGCTTAGGACTACCCAGCCGGGAGCCGCATCTCTGCTCAGGCCTTGCTCATCTTCCCATGCAGCATGGGGAACTGACACACACAGCCCTGTAGCTCACCTGGCACAAGGTCCCATGTTCACTGTTGCACACCCAGATGGTTCAGTGACTGCAGAAAGACAACCAAGCCAGGCTCCAGGCCAGCAGGGAGCTGCAGGGGTGGAGACCCAGAGGTCCATGGGAAGGAGGGCCTGCCTGCCTTGACTCCTGCTTGGAGTCAGGAGGGACACACACACATACAGCACAAAGACAGATGCCTGGGAGCTGGCCTCCAAGGCTGCCAGGATGTGCAAGGGCCTGGAGCAGTGTCCACATGCAGAGCCTCTAGGCTGACTTCTCTTTCCTCTGTCTTGCAATTTATTCAGATGAGGCTCACCTCACACAGAATGAACTATTTTAGTGAATTCAGTGGCTGGGACAGTTTATATCCAGATGTTCCCCAAAGCCTCATGCACAGGAAGATGGGGCTTTTGGAAGATTGGTTGGGAGCTGCTGCTGACCTCTGCTGGAGCTGGGGTCTGATGGAAGAGGCCAACACTGTGGTGGGACGTGGAGGCACCTGTCTCTCCCTGTCCCTTCCTGGCCCCCAAGCAGTGAGCTGCTCTCTGCTAGCCCGATGCCCTGCCACCCTGCCCTGCAGCAACTGACCCTGGATTGAAACCACTCCTTCCTTGAGGGTGTCAAGGCACTGTGTCCCAGCAACCAGAAAGTGACCAGCACAGTGGCATGCAGTGTCTTGCAGCACCATCCCACCCCATCTAGCTCCAAAGGCCTCCATCCTGCCACTCTCCTGCTCTGCCCCACCCTCACCTGCAGGGCACAGGCCACGTATGCATGTGCTCCTGCACTGGGTGGCCTTTTTTTATCTACCTGGATTCATTCCCTGGCTGCCAAGGGTCATCCGCTCTGCAGCATGGGTCAGGACCTCTTCATTCATGGGGGCCTTCATTCTTTACAGCTTGACTGAATACCATAGCTGGGAGAGACACACTCACCTGCTGGCCTCCAGGACATCCAAACGCTCTGACTCTGGGCTCCAACTCTGCCCTCACTGAGCACACAGTGGGGCCACTGGTGACTCTCACAGCAGGGTGGTGGGCCATTTCCCACCAGGCTGCACCGCCTGCCTTCCCTGCCTCCAAGCCAACACTTGTCAGTGCCTCCATTTGGTGCTGGCCAGCACAGGCTCGTGACAGCTCGCTGGGCTTCCATTCCCTGTGCAGCTCCCTCACAGGTGCCCTACCTGGAGCTTGGCCCAGCACCACTCACTGAGTCCTGGGACCCCCAGCATCTCATCCTCCCTGCATTGTCTCAGCACCAACACAGCCCCTCGCCATCCAGACCTGTGTCTATTGGGGTGGCTGGATGTCTGATGCCAGAGCTGCCTCCAAGGATATGGTGTGACCTTGAAGCTGCCTCTGCAGGACATGAGGGCCATCCCATGGCCACTAGCCAGCCACTGGGGATTCCTCCTGCACCGACCCCATCAGTGCCATCCCAAATGCTACGGGAAAGCCTGTCCACTCCCTGGATGGGGATCCCACCAATGACGCCCTCCCCAGCACCCCTCTGCCTTCGAGAGTGGGGTGCAGGTACCCAGCTCCCCTCTTGCCCCTGCAGCCTGTATCCCAGGCTGCTCTCTGCTGAGTTCCATGACCTGACTGGGCTTCCAGGGCCTGCAGCAATAACTGCCTGAGGACCTGAGCCTCCCATCTCCATTCCCTGCTCACCTACACAGCCACACCTTGCTCCAGGTTGCCAGGTCTGCCCCAGCCAAATCCAAACTAAGATATTCACTGAGTGAACCTGGGAATCTGCTCAGGAGCAGGGAGGTGACACAGTCCCTGAGAGTGAGGTCATCAGGACAGGCAGGTGGGGGCCCATCAGACAAAGGAGGCTGCTGGCCACAAGATGATAGTGTGACATTTGACAGCAGAAACAAAAATGTACATGAAAAGGGCAAGAAGAGGGCTATGAGCACTGGACTGGTGGCGTGGAGGGATCAGGCTCCTGGCTACACTTCCTTTCCCAAGAAATGGGTCCTTCTGGGCCTGGGCACTTAACGCCCTGGCTCAGCTCATGCCCTCCATGCCTGAACCTGTGCTCCTGCAGAGCTGCAGCCTGGCTCTATGTTGTCCCCCAAGCCCACGCTCAGAAAGTTTGGTCCTGGCCCATGGCATGCTGGGAGGTATGAACCCTTTGGGAGCAGAGTCCTTGAGGGGACACTGAGGCCTTGCTCCTTCTCACTCCTTCTGCTTCCTGGCCACCGTGGGTCTCCCCAACCCAGGCCCAAAGGCAGCAGTGTTGAGCAGCTGCAGGCTAAAGCCAGAGCCAGAATAAACCTTTCCTCCTCCTAAGCTGATAACCCACGGCAGGAATGGGGCAGCAGCAGGACAGTGGTGAGAGCCACTCTATGGCAGCCCCCAGGAAGTGCCTGGTGCACAAGACCAGCAGCATGGTTCTCCTTGAAAGAACATCTCCCTCCATTTTGGTTGAACCTGACTTATTTCCATGTATTTGTGTGCACAGAGCTGGCTCGGACATTTCTTTATCCCCTCGATTGGTGCTAAGCAAAGCAAATGGGCCTAGCTGAGGTGCTGACATGCAGCCTTTAAAGCAGCACCCAGGCTGGTGATGACCACCTGATGCTTCCAGCCAGCATCTATGAGCCAGGCCGACACGCTGGCATTTGGGGGACAGGGAGACCACAGCAGAGTTGAAGCACAGACACAACACAGCAGAGAGTTCCTCAAGCTGTGTCACACAGATTACTCTCTCTGCATATTGCTGAGGGACTCTCTCCCATCCTACCTAGCCTAGCTCACAGTACTCAGTACCTCCCACCATTCTCACAGTCACTCATTCTGAGCCACTCCCCTCTTCACGAATAAAACCTGAGTCCAGACCTTGATCCTGGGTAGCCATTGTCTCAATTGCAGTTAGGATCCCCTGGGCTTCCCACAGCTGCAAATATATGTTCCTTTCTTTATTCTCACTGTGGGTTTCACTGGAAGTGGTAGATTGGAATTACTTATTGGAATTCCTATAATTTTCTCTATGATTACAAACGTGGACTCCTTTGAACCACAGTGAGGTCCAGAAGGGCTTCCTATACCTGGGGACCCTTTACTAGAAAGTTGTAAAACCCATTCACAGGGACATATGTAGGACAGGGCCACCGCAGGCATGGGGCTTCTCCTGTAGCCTAGGCAGCCACAGCAGGGGCAGTGGCTCGCAAAATGGAGCAAGCACCTGTGAAAGCTCTCAAGGCTACACTGGCTCAGCAGGCTGATTTCAGGCCATGACAGCAGAGGTCACCCAGCCAAGCCACTTCCAGGCAGCTCATTCACACAGCTGGGCACCAGGCACTGACACTTACAGCTTGGCACAGGCCTCCTGACAGCATGGCGGAGGCTGTCTCCCCTCAGGTCCAGCTGTAGCCACTACACAGTGTCATTTCCTCTACACTCACCTCTCATGCAGGCTGCCTGATCCACAGAGGACCCAACAAGGCCAGGTTCCAGAGGAGCACATCAGACTGGAGGTTTCTGTCATTAGGTTCGGTAAACATGATCTGGCAGAGTAAGAGAAACCACTGGGAATCGATGCAGCCACATCCATGTGTGCACATGTGTACATGTGAGCATGCACCTTTGTACTGTGGGGGTGTTTGTGTGAGCATGTGGGTGTGCGTGTATGCATGTGGATGCAGGTACCAGTTGCTGTGTGTGCAGGTGTGACAGTGTATGTTCCCTGGTAGGGTGTGTATGTGCACCAAGTGGTTTATGTGAACGTACATGTATGTACATGTGTCTCCGTGTGTGAATGTGTATGCATGTGCCCTCATATAGAGGCATGTGAGAGTGTTGTGTGCATGTGCTGAGTGACAGTACATAGGTATACACACATATAGATGTGTATGCACAGACATGAGCCCACTGTGTGGGCGTACGTGGGAGTGTATGCTTGAGTGTGACTGGTTGCATATCTTCATGTGTGTGCGTGTGTTTGATGGCATGGATGTTCCCTGTATGTCCTTGTGCGGGCATGCACATGTGCATGTGTGAATGGTGCATCCAAGAGCATGTGTGAGTGCATATATGCTGGGCTCTGGCCATAGCTCCAGCAGCCCACCTACTCCTGCCCCTGAAGCACCTGCTGCCAGGTTCTACTCCCATGCCCAGTGCACCTTGCCCATGACTGTTGCAGGCCCTGAGAGACCTGCAGTCGTCATCCCATAAATAGCTCCCAGCTTAAATCAGTGAGAGTTGTTTTCTGTTACTTGCAAATATTGATGAACACCCACATTGTGTTCCTACCCCCACAAAGGCTCTGCACCTGTGTCTGATGCTCCCACAAGTCTGCAAGGCTGGCAGCTGAGCTCGCAGAGACTATCTGAGACCTATCAGCAGCAATCCCTAACCCTCTGACAAAAGCATGGTCCAAGGCTGGACAAACACTGTAAACAATGCTGACATCAACACAGACCATGCAGAGCCCATTACCCAGGAAACGAGGCAGAGCTCCAATTTCACAACACAGTTAAGTCCCTGGGTGCTTCTTTTGCGGTCCCTGGAAGTCTTCCCAAGGTCAAGCCCCAACTGAGCTCAGAAGATTGTGGCCTGGGCTCAACTTGGTCACAGTCGCCCCCATGATTCTACTAAGGCAGAGACAGAGCAAAAAGTGGGCTAGGTACCAGAGGCATAATGGCTCGGCCAATCCACAGGCTCCAAGTCACACAGCTGCAAGCAAACTCATTTCAATCCTGCCCTGGAGAACCACACTGATGGGGGAGAGGCTCAGCGCTGTGTTTACATACTTAAAGATCCATAAACCATGCGTCTTCAGAGCTGCCAAGGACACAATCGAAGTGGCAGATGCGCCTTCCTCCCATGGCCTTGCTGCAAACCGCACCACTGGGCCACAGCTGCTTAAGCCAGGCTCATCTTCAGAAAGCACCCTGTGATTTGGTGACAAATCCTACCAATTTGTCCATTTATTCATCCCAAGTTTAAAAGCCAGTTGTTGGAGGGACTGCTGGCAAATGAAGATGCTGCTATGGATACAAAATGTCAAGCACCACTCTGCCTCTCCAACTTCTCCAGGGGCTCCTGGGCGCAGTACTTCCCTCCAGCTGCACCTCCATCCTTGTGTCAGCCGTAAGAAAGATACTATGATTGCCCTGTTATAGAGGAGGTGGAAGCCAGCCACCCTGCTAATGCTCCGGCCACACTAGCCATGCTGTAAGGAACTAAGCTTGCAACACTGGCTCTTGAGACTGCAGACTCTGGGATAAGGGCTGACTTGGTTTCCAAGAGTTACCAGGGCTGGCCCTCTTCTCACCTTCTTGGTCTGCCTCCTTACTGTGGAGGGCCCTCAGGATGGCTAGAGCTGCCACAAAACCATCCACACACCCCAGGTCCAGGGCAGAGAAGAAAGGCTCCTTTCCTGGAATGTCCTAGCAAACACCTGCTCTGGGCTCAGTGGTCCTAACTGGGTTTCACACCACCCCCAGCTGGGCTCACATGTCAACTTTCCAGTGGCATGTTGCTTAGAGCTGGGGTGCCTTGACCTCTGAAGTGAGAACTTTCCTCCAAACCCTCACTGAGGTGATCACACCCTGCAGCAGGCCCTGATGACTGCTGAAGCTGTATGTGAGGCTGTCCACCACACAGGGCTAAACTGGACTAGTAGAGAGGGATGCAGGGCCCTGTGAGGATCGGCTCAGTTCAGAGGTAAGCATACTTCTCTCAAGGATCCTTCTTGCTTCCTTTTGCTGTTTTAATTAGCACCCTAAGAAAGCAGTGGCCTAGCCCGGGGGTGGGGGGTGGTGACAACTTAGGTGGCACTTCAGCCTACATCACCCACAGCTCAGTAAACAAGAATGAACTCAGCAACTTGCCAAGTTGGACTCCTCCGTGTTCTCTGAAAAATCGAGGGCCCAGTGCAGAGGCAGATGTGTGTTTCTTTTAAGTCTCAACAGGAAATTCACCGAACAGTTCCCAAAATCAAGAGGCAATAGAAACCAGGGTTTTACACAAGAAAGAGGGTGGCTGTAGGGAGGGCTCCTCTCTGCTTGACCAGAAAGAGCAGTGATTAGATCTAGGCCTCTATGTTCAAGCAGCGTCTACCCAGTCTATGGGGGTGGCACATCTGGGACGCTGGAGACAGAGTCCTCAAAAGGCTCCAACCTCCCAGAGTAGAGGCCTGGGTTCTCAAAGCTCTGGGTGCTGGATAAAATTCTCCCAACCTGTACTTCTGGGATTGAAAGGCTTCTGTGACACAAGGCTAGTTTTTTAATTTGTCTCTCCACGTTTTCATCCATAAAATCAGAATAGCGATCCGTCCCGAGTTCTCAGGAATGCAGAGAAGATGGGGCAAACAAGCGAAAGGCAGCATCTCTGCACCTGCGGCTCGGCCCCGTTCTAAGTGTCCTCTCCTGGGGCAGCCTACGGAAGCTGTACAGTTCACTGTACAGTTCACTTCCAGCACTGTCCAGGGCGATTTTACAGTAAACCATTCTGGTGACTACAGCCGGCAGGACGCCCTTCCAGCCTCGAGCTCGGTGGTTTAATAACATAGGCTGTCATCCCCCTGCCAGAGGCGAGTGGGCTGAGCAACCCCTTTCCCTGGTTCCCAAAGCATCCTGCCAATGGGCGGCGACAGGAGCCCCAGGACGCCCGGATGGGGGAGATCCAGCTGCTCCGCTCCGACCTGGGCTTCCTTTCTAACAGATTTTTGTTTTAATTGCACTTCGCATTTGCCAAGACCCGGCACTGAATGGCTCTGCTCGGTGAAGCTGCTGGTGACTCTAATAAAATGCAGCTCCACTTCCAGGTGCTCCCGGGCACGGCTGACATCACAGGGACCGCGACCGCCGGGCGGCGCTGGTGGCCTTGGGACGGCAGCCCCAGTCTGTCTCCTCCGGAACTGCATGGTCCTCCGCCAGGCGCCATCGGAGGTCAATTCCACGTGGCTTGCGCCGAGAGAGAGAGCGGAGGGGACAAGGCCCGGAGCAGATTCCGAGACCCAGGAGAGCAGAGGGCACAAAGGAAGCCCCACAGGAGAGCGCGGCCCAAACCCCTGATCTGGAGTAGAACCACTCCCACTTCCGGGGGGTGGGCCCTGATCCGGAGTAGAGCCACTTCCACTTCCGGAGGTGGGGCCTGAGGCGCATACACCCAATCAAGAATCCGACCTAATCGACCTGGCCAATAAAAACTCTACTCTGGATTTGCCTCCGTCTTTTAGGAAGGCGCCTCTATAGAAGCCCCTGGCCTCCGGCGCGCTGTCCCATTGGCTAAACTAGCTGTCCATCACGAAGGGGAGAGACTAAGTGGGGCGGGTCGCACGCGGGAACCGGCGGATAGTGCACAGACGTTCTCCGGCCCCAACCGACGGCCCGGGCGAATCCTTTGGGGAGATAGTGGAGAGGCGGCGGCCCGTTCGCATCCCGTTGCGGCGAGCGAAAGAGGATCGCGGCGCCTGAAGGACGAGCTTCGGGAGGACCTCGCGGAGTCAGGCGGGCGCAGCGCAGGTAAGGGCTGCCGGGTCCGGCCGCCCACGCGCACGCCGGACCGAGGTGATTCCCGACCCAAGGAGGACGGCGCTCAGTGTGGCGACCGCGAAGCGGAGGGCAGAAGGACGCCGCGCCCGGCCCTTGCTTTGTTCCAGTCACGACTGCTTCTTAGGGAACCTGGGCTGCGTCCCCGGCCTGAGAGAGCGGGGAGGGGGCGGGACAGGGAGGGGAGCTTGCCTGGCGGGGAACGGGAGCGGTTGGCCCGTGCCCGGTATCCGGCCCCCGGTCTGCCCGGGGAGAGAGTGGCGGCACGGGCGCCGCGGAGCTAAAGGGCGCTGAAGCAAATGAAAGGACTGTGTAGTGCAGGCAGGATTTTCCCGGCCTTCCCTTTTTGGCAACACTGGGCATGCGCGTGCGTGTTTCTCTCGCCGGCTGCATCACAGCCCTGGGCCCCTTCTGGCGCCAGCTGTGCGGAGACCTAGCGGGTAATAGTTCAGAGTTGCAGAGCAGAGCCGGGTCTCAGGTTGGCTCTTGACTGCTTGTTTCTAGGGCCTGCGCCCTTCCAGTTTTTTGCTTTAAGTTCCACATTTTTATGCCAGGCGAGTGTCTGTAATCCCAGCACATGGGAGGCTGAAGCAGGAGGACTGCAGGAGTTCAAGGACAGCCTGGACTACATGGTGAGTTCCCCTCGCAAAACAAACAACAACAAAAAAATGGAAGGTCCAGCCTTCCATCCTGGGTTACATGGTGAGTTTAAAGCCAGCCTGAGCTACATAGCAAGACCCCCTCACAAAAACAGAAAAAAAGTATCGGCCTTCTCTAGTCCTCAGATAGCAAGCTGGGACATTGTAATACTAAGACCACACTCTGAAGTGAAAGATGTCTTTTACCTGTTTCATAAACTGATTTTTTTAAAAGGGTGGGGGTGGGCTTTGAAGTGAAAGCGTTATTCACAATTTCGGTTTCTAACTGTAAACGAGTCCACTTTGCCCTTTGTTTTACAAGGTCCCCCCGGGAATATTTTAATCGGAAAAAAAGAACAGTTTCGCCCATTACAGAAAACCCAGATGTCACTGTTTCTTGGCTCTTTGAGGATTTTTCTTGTAAAGAAATAGGGTGTCATAAGAGTGTGCCTGGCAAGCACAAGGCTATCGATCCGCAGTACCACAAAAAAAAAAAAAAAAAAAAAAAGAAAAGAAACAGTGTTTCTGCTGAATGGGCCACACAGTTGCTTCTGTCACGGGGGCAGCCCTGTTTGCCCAGTCCTTTTCTTAGTCTCTGCCCACTCCAGGGTTGTGTGGGTAAGCTTGGTCATTTTGCCCATAGTCCTGGCGAAGAAGTGTGCGCTGTCTCCACTTGGCTTTTGCTGAGCCAGTGGCCAAGTCTCCCTACAGCCCTGTCTGCTTCCTTTACCCTCTCTGGGAGCCCCAAGAGGCCAGGAAGGAGTGGCCTTTGGCGCTCAGGTGTGCTCTGTATAATGAAATGGGATTCTGAAGACTTGGCAAACACACAGGTGTCACCTCCCTGCAGTGCCAGCCATTTGCCACAGTGGGAATTGCTGTCCCTCTGGCAGGAGAAATGCTGGCGCTCACTTGAGTTCTCTCCATCTGGCCCCATCCCCAATCCCCCAGGTCAGAGACAACTTCCCAGCAGAGGCCTCCTTCTGCTCAGCCCCAGATGGCATCTGTGGATTTCAAGACCTATGTGGACCAGGCCTGCAGAGCAGCCGAGGAGTTTGTCAACGTCTACTACACCACCATGGATAAGCGGCGGCGCCTGCTGTCCCGCCTCTACATGGGCACAGCCACCTTGGTATGGAATGGAAACGCCGTTTCAGGACAGGAGTCCCTGAGTGAGTTCTTTGAAATGTTGCCCTCCAGCGAGTTCCAGATCAATGTGGTTGACTGCCAACCTGTCCACGATGAGGCCACACCTAGTCAGACCACAGTCCTGGTTGTTATCTGTGGGTCTGTGAAGTTTGAGGGCAACAAACAGCGGGACTTCAACCAGAATTTCATCCTCACCGCCCAGGCCTCCCCTACCAACACGGTATGGAGGATCGCAAGTGACTGTTTCCGTTTCCAGGACTGGGCCAACTAGTTGGGGAGAGGCTTGAACTGCAGTTCCAGGCCTGGGATGAGGCCACATGCTAAGTTTCTATTCCTGCCACAGAGCACACTGCTCCGAGGCCAAACTCTCCCTGCATTTGTTTGCATCCCAGGAGCCTCCTCCTAAATATGCACTTGTTGTCATAGCTGCCTTTTAAAAGTAGAAGGCTTTTCTATTTTTCTATTTGTTCAGTAGAGATCTGATTCTGGAAATTCAGAAAATAAAAAGTTAATACAAGTTGCTTCTTCTTTGCTTGTGCCCTATGTGTTCTGCCAAGCCTTGAGCAGATGGAGGTACCTGCAGGGGTATGTGGTCCTGGGGACACTCATGCGCACACACACATACCAGCACTTGCACACAGGTGACCTGCAGTGGGTATCACAGGCTCCTTCAAGCTAGAATCCTGTGTAACACCCCAGACTGGAGCCCCGGATTTTTGGGTAGCCTGGTCACACACCTGCCATGCGAAATTAACAGTTAAGAGTTACAAACGGAAGAAAACGCATTAAATCCTTCCCCGGATCTGCCTTATGAAGAAAATGCCTTAAGTCCTTCCCTGGATTTGCCTTATTATCCTAAATAAGTTTAAACACCTTGCTGGCTGCAGAGTGGCCATACACACCCCTCCTGTCCACAGTCCTACTCCAGCCCTGCAGTGTGAGACAGAAGGCAAGGTACACTGCGTGCCCAGAGCCTGCCACCTTGCTCACTCCCACTTCTGGTTCCTCTGCGTGGCACAGCAAGGGCTGTGGCTCGGGTCTGGGGAGACCAAGCTGGTGGAGCAGAAAGCGGGACAGAGGTGACAGACACTGAGGAAGGACAGCTAGACACCTGCCAGTACCACCCTGCTACATGTTAAGTCTGCTGTTGGTATTAAGGTTTGGTTTGGTTTTCTTTGACAGGGTCTCTTGCACAGATTGGCTTCCAATTCCTGAGCTCAAGTGATCCTCCTGCCTCAGCCTCCTGAGCAGCTGGGACTACAGGTGTGCACCACTGTGCTCATGATGCTGCTGGGCCTTCCCCCAGAATGGAAAACCCACGCTGCTTAGGGAAAACCCTTTCATTTGCACCCTGCAGGCCCCTGGCACCACAGGCACAGCACCATTAGGAGGTTGGAGGGGTTGTCTGTGATGTCATGATGTCACCTTAGCTTCATAATGATCGTGCCCCTTCCTGATACTGATATTTGTCTTTCTTCTTAGAGATTTACCAGTATTAACATTTCTTTTTTGAGACAAGATCTCTAAAGTACTTCAAGCTGGCCTTGAACTCACTGCTAAACCCACGCTGGCCTTAAATTTGTGACAATCCTCCTAACTCAGCCTCCCAAGTGCTGGGATTATAGGTGGGTGCCACTATGCCCAGCTGCACTTTTCAAGAACTAGCTTATTTGACTGATTTTTTTCTCTACTGTTTTTGTTTTCAATTTACTTTGTATTTTTTGTGGCTTCCTTCTTCCCACTTGTTTTGGCTGTCTTTTAAAATTTCCTTAAATTGGAAGGTTAAATTACTAACTTATCTTCTTGTAATACACTGTGTGGGTCCAGTAAAGTCATAGGTGGGTCAGCAGATGAGATCCAGGCCCGCTTGTGTAGATGGAGCTAACATAGGAGCAAAGGGCATGAAGACCTGGGGTGAGGAGCAGAGGCATGGTCACTGGTGGCACACACGGCTCACATGGAAGGTGGTGCTTCCTGGATTGCAGCCCCCAGCCACAACCTAACTGGACAGTGGCCACCCCAGCAAGTTCCCATCAGCACCCAAGTCAGTTAATTCTGTGCAAACTGAGCTCACAGTCCAAGAAAAAAATCCTGAACCAAAGGGAGGAGGTTGGGAGAGTGTACTGGAGAGCTCCAGAGTCCTAATGTCCTGGAGGGAATTACGAAGGAAAGTCTAAATCTTGGTTTTTTTTTTTTCCTTTTGATACCTGGGAATCTAGCTCACAACCTCACCCTTGTCAGGCAGGCACTGTGCCACTGAGCTATATGTCAAGGCCTCAAATTTCGTTCTTTGTCCTGCTTGAATGAGCAGAGTGCCGGAAAGGCTCATTTCAAAGAAACCAAGCTCAGACAAATCAGCTGTTTTGTATTCCTAACCTCTTTCAGAGTTCACTCCAAAGGTAGGGAGGAGCTGTCACCAATTTAGCATACTCCTTCAAACCTTTTCACCTAGTGGAAAGGTCCTTATTGCTAATCGTTTTCTTTTTTGTCTTTGTGTTTTATCTCAGTCTGTAGGCTGCCCTGTCCCTGTGTAGGTTTAATAAGGAAACTGTCACAATCTGACAGCAAGCCTGCTGAGCAGAAGCAAGAGGCTGGTAGGAGCCGCCCTGCAGCTCCTAGCCCTGAGTTTCATGTTTGGAATAGGTAGCCTTGGTGTCTCAGGGACCTGGTTAGATGTTGCCTCAGCCCACCTTAAACCCAAGCCCTGCTCCCCTTCCACTCTGCACAGTGAAGGCCCGGTCTTCTGTGAATAGCAAATGAAATCCCAGCTGACTTTGTCCTTTGGGATACAGGGTTAAGGGGCCCTGTTCTCCGCTGTGCCAGTGCAGGGCCCCTCCAGGCCCCTGAGCTAGCAGCCTCACCTCAGTCCTCAGTCTCCAGTGAGGGGCAGTGATGGGCTGGGGGTGGGGCTGGGGCTAAGGTTGGTGGAGGGCGGCATGCACGGGAGATGTCTGCTGCACATCGCGAAGTCAGTCAGCATGGCTATCCTGTCCAAGAGACATAGGCTGACTCCAGAATCTGGGCCTAGCACACAAGACTAAACAGCCAAGGGAAAGGGAGCTGCATCCCTGTGGCTTCAGTGCAACCCAAAACCATGGACTAAAACACAAGGTTCTTTGCACGGGCTAGTCAGCTGGGCCTCTGCAACCTATGAACAAAGCTGTCGATCTCAGAGCACTGACCATTTTTCATTATTGAAGAGGCAGGGACCTGAACAGCTCTGAGTTGAGCATGTCACCAAGTTGCAAGGAAGGAGCTCAGCTGGGAAACACTTTGTAGGTCCTTCTGAGGGCATGTGATATTTAACAGTCACACACTCAGCCCTGGTGGGTGTGTTTCTGTGTACAGTTGGCTCTCCATAGTCATAAATTCTGTATCTGTATGTTCAACTACAAATAGAAAATATTTTTAAATTGCATCTGTACTAAACATACATGTTTTTCATTATTTACTAATCTTAAACAATACAACATAACTGTTTTCAAAGAGATTTACATTTACTGAGTATGAGAAGTAATCTTGGGGTGATATACAGTGTACATAGGTTATATGCAATTCTACTGCATTAAAAAGACTTGAGCATTTGTGGTTTTGGGTACACAAATGGGGTCTTGAGCCAGAAGAAGAAGGTAATACGATTTTCAGCGTGGTAAAAAGAGAGAATATAAAATAAAATGGCCTTGGGGCTAGGGATTTAGCTCAACGGCATAAGCGCCTGCCTTTCAAGTGTGTGGTCATGAGTTCGATCCCTGGTACCGATAAAAAAGAAAAAGACAAAAAATAAATAAATAAAGTGGCCTTTATTCTAAGAACGCGGAGAGAAACCCCATGACCACTGGGAGTCTGGCTTTCTTTACTGGACATGTGGTGCAGGGGGCATACATATAGTTTCTGACTGAGATGGTGCTTAAGGTGGCATTGCTGATGCGTGAATAGCTGATTGGGACTCTTTTCATGTCACAGGTAAGTTGGATAGGTGAGGGGAAAGTGACCTCAAGCTAAACATGCCTTGGTCCTGCCTCCCACTGCTATAATATCCTATCTAGGGCAGAATCCTTTCATTCCCATCTTTTTATTGTTAGGAAAAGGGCGAAGTCTCTCTCTCTCTTACTACTTCCTGCTGAAAGGGGGTATCGTATTGGGGATTAGGAAGGTTGATGGGATGACAGTTGATGCCCATGCAGAGGCTGGTGCCAGGTGTTTCAGCCAGGACAGCTTTATCATTGGTGAATGCCCACATGTTAGACTGGAAAAACAAAGAGACAAGATGCTATGAAGAGGCAGGCCACTATCATATTTTTTTTTTCTTTTTTTGTCTTTTTCCTTTTTATCGGTACCGGGGATTGAACTCACGACTGCCTGCTTGCAAGGCAGGCACTTATGCCGCTGAGCTAAATCCCCAGCCCGCCACTATCATATTTAAGGACCCAGATAAGATAGAAGGAAAGGTGCCTTTGATTTAGATATGTCATTTTATCAGGACCACGGTGAGGTAGAATCATTACCACAGTGAGGTAGAATGCTGAAAAAATAAGTATGGGGTTAGGAGGAGTGAAGTTATGAGAGGTGATTATTCCCCCATCTGAAAGGGTAGAAGTTAAGAGGGTAGGTAGGTAGGGCTTGTCTCTGATCCAGGAAATGAGCTAGAAAGAATAAGAGGGGTGGGGATGGCCATGGCTGTATCACTATTAGGACGATAGGAGCCTAGGCCTTCAGGGATCTCACGTTTGACTAAACAGCTGAGGATAGAGAGAAGTAAAGACAGTTGTCACATAGAACAACATGAAGACAATCTTTCGCATGGTGTGGGAGTCTTTAGGAAAGACTGTTAAGAGTCCTGCTGTAAAAAGGATAATTAATAGAATGTAAGAAATTAGAAACTAAATTGGATAACAAAGCATGACTTAGCCTGAGAGTTGTGGCTGTGAGGCCTCAGTGAGACAGAAACAAGTAGGTGGCAGAAGATGAGATGAGCACTCAGGATGGTTAGATTTAGGGGTAGGAGGACACAGAGTGATGTGAAAGCAGGATGGGAGTCCAGCAAATTTGACCGCTGTAGGGATTGCCAAGAAGACCCAAGTAGGGGCTGTTCCACCTTGGTTGTAATCCTGTGGATTTAGAACTTTTTTTTTTCTTTTTGGTACCAGGGATTGCAAGGCAGGTGCTTATGCCACTGAGCTAAATCCCCAGGTCCAATTTAGAACATCTGAGATAAATTAGATCTCTGGGGATATGGGAAGATCTGCTTTGGTCCCTTCAGAGGGTTGGGAAGACAGAGATCAGCATGGTGTTGTAACAGGTGTTGGAGGAAAGAGAGGACTGGGATATAGTCAGCAAGAGAAGGGAGACTTTGGGGAGTAGGAAGACTGTGAAGTAAGAATAGCCTGCCATACATAAGTTCATAAGTTCATAAGTTTAAAAATGTAGGAGCCCGGGGAAGTGCCCTGAGTTTGGCTAAGCTATGGGCAGAAGTTGAGGCCAAGGTTGGTATAGTTCTAAAATGAGCTTTGTAAGGTGTATTTTAATGAGGCCATTTGCCTTTTTTACTTTTCCTGAGGATTGTGGATGGTATGGACTGTGTAGGTACAAGGTGATGTGTAAGCTTGAGGATACCTATTGAGTGATCTGAGAAATAAAGGCTAGACCATTATCTGACTCAATACTCTGAGGTAGACCAAACCTTGGGATAATTTCTTGTAACAGGACTTTAGTAACTACATCAGGGGTCTCCCTGGTTGTGGGAAAGGCTTCTATCCATCCCAAAAAAGTACAAACAAAGGTGAGAAGATATTTGATAGTATTGTGGTGGGGCATATGTGTAAAATCTATCTGCCAGTTCTGACTAGGGATGTGTCCTCAAAATTGATGAGTAGGAAAGGAAGGGGGTGCTATATGTCCCTGAGGAATGGTCCTAGCACAGAGATGACAGGGTGAGTAACCTGAAGGATGATGCCTTTAAAGAAGATGTGTGACTACTGGGGCTAAGAGTTTGGATAGGCCTGTGATCCTATCTATGTAACAGTTATGTAACAGTTATGTAAGTCAGTGATGATGTCTAAGGCCTGCTGATCTGGGAGAACAAATTTTGATACCTAGAAAATCCATTCCTGAGTGCTTTGTGTGTAACCTGGTTTATAAAGTAACTGTAGCTGCTCTGGTTTATAATTAGGTTGAGGTAGACTGTTTGGGACTAAAGGAGAAGATGAGAAGGATAGGGCCTTTGTGCAGCTAACTTGGCTTGTGAATGTGCAAAAGCATTGCCTTGAGCAATGGAATCTGCACAATTTTGGTGTCCCCTACAATGAATAACTGCTCCCTGCTTTGGAAGTAGTGTTGCCTCTAGGAGTTTAAGGATAAGAGACACATTAATGATGGGGGTTCCCGGAGAGCTAATAAAACCCCATGCTTGCCAGGTAGAGGCATGAGAGTGTAAAATGCTAAATGTATACTTTGAATCAGTGTATATACTTATGACTTTGTCTTCTGCTAGTGTAAGAGCTCTTGTAAGGACAATAAGTTCTGCACTCTGGGAAGAGGTCCCAGATAGCAGTGGATTTGCCTCTATAAACTTTTGACTGGTTAACTATTGCATATCCTGCCTTTTTTGGCTATCTATGTTTGTTGAACTGCCATCTATGAACCATGTGTCAAAGGCTGAGAGAGGTATGCTACTAATGTGAAAGAAAGGGGTGGGAGTCATCTGTAAGACCTCAAAACAGTCATGGTGAGGATGGCTCTCTGAGGTGGGAAGTAAAGTTACCACATTAAGAGGACCATGAGTTGCAATAGAGATACAAGGGTCCAGAGAGAGAACTAGATGTACCTATTGAAGGCAAGAAGGGGTCATCAGAGCAAGGATTGCCTCGTGTGAGATAAGATCATTTAGATGATGAGATGAGTATACTATAATAGACTGCCCTAATGTAAACCTCTTAGCTTCCTGTGTCAGTAAGGCTGCAGCCACAAGGGCTCGGAGACAAGAAGCCCATCCTTTTACTGTGTTGTCTGTTTTGACAAGTAGGCTATTGCTTGAAAAGAAGGTCCCTTCTTGTGGCCCTGAGAGTAGTATATAGAGTGAAAGGTTGGGTGGGGTCAGGAAGGGTCAGGGCTGGAGCTCTTAGGAAAGCCTCTTTTAATTTATGAAAGGAGGCATGTATGGGCATAGTGGGGTCTAGGGGCTCTGATAAGGGACACTTAGAAGCCTTGTAGAGGGGTTGTGCTAGAGCTGCAAAGTTAGGAATCCAGAAATGAAAGAAATTAGCTAAACCTAGGAAAGATGTAACCTGTTGTTTAGTTGTGGGCACCTGAAGATCTCAAAGAATAGCCTTACGATCTGATGGAACGAGTGATGGAGTTGAGAAAGAGACCTAGATATTTAACTTTTGGGAAAGCTATTTGGGCTTTAACAGGAGAGACCCTGTATCCACAACTGGCAAGAAAATTAAGGAGATTAGCTGAATGCTGTATGGATAACGTATGGGATGGAGAATATAAGAGAAGGTCATCTATGTATTGAAGGGGAGTGCTAGATTTGAGATCAAGTTCTGCAAGGTCAGCAGCAAGAGCTTGGCTAAAGAAGTGGGGACTATCCCTAAACCCTTGGGGGGAGCACTGTCCAAGTAAGTTGTTGAGACCTGAGACTGTCTGGATCACTCCATGTAAACACAAAGAGATCCTGACAATCCAGGTGTAGGGGGATGGTAAACAAGGCATCTTTTTTTTTTTTTTTTTTTGTCTTTTTCCTTTTTACCGTTTCCAGGGATCGAACTCATGACTGCCTGTTTGCAAGGCAGGCGTTTATGCCGCTGAGCTAAACCCCCAGCCCCAACAAGGCATCTTTAAGATCTAGAACTGTAAAGTGAGTGGTAGAGGAAGGGATATGAGAGAGCATGGTACAAGAGTTTGGCACCACTGGATGGATTGAGGTAACAGCATTATTGGTTACCGGTTCTGCACTAAGCAATAGGACCCATCAGGCTTGAGTACCAAGAGAATGGGAGTATTATAGGGTGAATGGGTAGGTTTAAGAAAACCATTGTCTAAAAGGCACTTAATTATAGGTTTAAGTCCCAGTAAATGCTTGGGAGCTATGAGATATTTGGGAAGGAAAAATTGAAGGACCCCTAAGACAAATTAAAATAGGCATGGCATGAGTAGCACAGGTGGGATTCGAAGTATCCCAAACTATGGGATTGACCAGAGAAAAAGGAAGGGGAGGAGATGACTTTGTGGTGCACTGTGAGGATGTTTGGAGGACTAGAGCTGTGGGGAGGGAGAAGGTAAAGGAGAAGTTAAGCTTTTGAAGGAGATATCTACCTAAAAGGGGTGTGGACCATGTTGGAATTACTAGGAAGCTATGGGTAAAGAAGAGAGTCTGGAATCTGCATGGAACAGGCCCTGTCTGTAAAGGCTGCGGAGGCTAGCCATCAAACCCACCACAGAGATTGAGGACTTAATACAAGGCCTGAAAACTCAGGGAGTACACTATAAGTCACCCCCCGTGTCTACAAGTACAGATAGTGTCTTATCTGAGACCCCCAGTGAGACTCGGGGCTCCAAGAAGGATACCTTATTGGGGACAAGTCAGTCAGTGATGAATTCCAAGACTGGTGCTTTCTCTTGCCCAATGTCCTTCTTTGCTGCACTTGAAGCATGGTCTGGGAGGGGCTCAGGCAGCTCCACCTTGTTTTGGCTTTACTGTCTTGGGAGCCCCAAGTGCCACTGCTAAGAAACCAGATTAATATTTAGCAAATTTCTTTTTTTGTGCCTTTTTTTCCTCTTTTTGAGTTTTTTCTCTGTTGTTGAAGACACAGAAAGCTAAATTAAGAAGGTCTTCTTGTGGGATTTGAGGGCCATGTTCAGCCTTTTGTAACTTTGCATGAATATCAGGAGCAGACTGAGAAATAAAATAAGAGTTAACAACAATCATCCCTTCATGAGAGTCTGGGTTTACATTAGTAAACTTAATTTAGGTGTTCTTAAGCCGATTTTGGAACAGAGCTGGATTTTCATTAGCCTCCTGGACCTGTTTTAAAGTTTGTTAGAGTTAATATATTTGTGAGCAATTTTATTAAGGCCTACAATTAGACATTCAATCATCTTACGTATTTTATGAGAACCTTCTCCATTTTGGTAATTCCAGTTAGGATCTTGTTCTGGCACCACAGTAGGCCCAGGGTCATTTTCAGCAGTATTTGCCTTATATCTGTAATCGGCTTCTGCTCAAGCTGCTTGCACACAGCTGAGCTCACTCTTGTGAGCTGAGGGTGGAGTTCAGAATCACATAAATATCCTTAAAATGTAAATCATACCAATTAGTTATAAACTGAAATTCTCTGATATAATTTTATAGGTAAACAGAAAAGCAACCTAATTTATGGCTAATCTGAGATAAGTCAGAAAGGGAGAAAGGCACATGTACATTAACAAGTCCGTGGGGGCCAGCCTGTTCTCCAAGTGGGAGCAGAGATTGAGGCAGAGAAGACTGTGGAGTAGATGGCCATTGAGCAGCCAACTGTCTGGAGGCGTGTGTGGGCAATTACCCAATGATTGGTTACAAAGCAGCTGCTCACCACCATGTGTAAAGGAAACACAGGTTGCTGGCACGTCACCATGTGCTCTACAGCAATCCAGCTGCTGCCGGCAGCACAGTGAGTCATCATGTGACCCACAGCAGGGTGCTCGTTGCTGATCACACGAGCCACAAGGGGATGGCCACTGACGGTGAGACCCGTCCCAAGATGGCATCACCCTGCCATGTGGTGGAGGGCTGTAAAATGGCAGCTGTCCTCCACGCAAGCTGCAGCAACCATGTGGCCCTCCAGAAGGTTGGAACGCCCAAGACTGAGTATGGTGAGCTGGTAGAGAAAATGGCAATGCAGGGGAAGGAGACAAAGAACTCTCAGACAGGACAGATGGCTTGGATCAAGAGGATTGAGAAGATGGAGACGGAAAGAAATGCTAGGGGAGAATTAAAGACCCTAGGGGAAAGATTAGAAACCCTAGGGGAGGGAGGAGGCAAGGACAGTGCAGCAGGTACAGAAACCTTTGGCTGAGAAGGCTGCGGGGTTTGATCTCGGAGATAGGGAGGAGGGGGGGTTAGAGATGGGGCGTACAGTATCATCCAAGGGGTTTTGAGGGCAGGAAGGGAAAGTTTGTGGTGCAACAGAGCTAGCTAAAAATATTTGAGCAGGTGTACATAATGTTTAATGAGAGACGAGCACATTCTTAGGGTAAGGAAAACCTGTACATATGAAATTTCTGCTAACTTGTCACCAGTGTAACAAAAACCATAATAAATTTTTGAGAATACAGGGGTCAAACATCTCTTTAGGCCCTAGGCTGCTGTTAAGTTTGTAGATTGGCCAAGCCTCCTGGCAGTAAAAGATTGTTTAATTCTTATGGTTTTCTTTAGGCCAAGAGTACCAAGGTTACGAATCAGGCACCCCAGAGGTGTGTTTTTTTGGGGGAGAGGAAAAAATATTTCCCATGACCAAATTAAAAGTGAGCCAAAAGGGACCATGGCTAACATCACCTATTTTGGAAGCGTGGCTAAAGGAACAGCTCCAACTCATGCCTCTTGGCCTTCACCAAAAGGGCACAGGTGAGGTCCCAGAGGACCACAGTAATGGTTCTGCCTCGGACTGTCCAAGGAACATGAGAACTGCTACCCCAGTCCAGGGACGGAATGGGTAATCCGGCGTGAGCCTGGCCCACGGTCACAGAGAAACCCTCAGATAGAGGTTGGCTCACCTGAGGTAAATTAATTAGGCCGGTGTTGTTTGCAGGCTGGTGTCCACAAGTTGAGCAGCTCCCACGTGTTGATAAATGAGGAATTAATCCAAGATGTGGTCCAGTCAGTGAATTGGCAGGGAGACTCAAACTGGGAGGACCCCAGGAGTCATGCTGCCTTCCTGGTCAGGGAACCAAATGATAGGATTTTCTGCACCGAAAAAGAGAGACTATAAAGTAAAAATGGCCTTTAGTCTAAGAACATGGAGAGAAACCCCATGACCCCTAGGGGTCTGGCTTTCCTTGCTGGACAAATAGTGTAGGGGGCATACATATAGTTTCCAACTGGGGTGGTGCTTAAAGGTGGCATTGCTGATGCACTTAGTTGATTGGGACTCTTTTTGCACCACACGTAAGTTGCAAAGGGGCGGGGAAAGGGACCTCAAGGTAAATGTCCCTTGGTCTTGCCTCCCACTGCTGTAATATCCTATCTAGGGCAAAATTCTTTCAGAAGGACCTGCCATATGTGAGACAGCTAGCCTAGCTCAGTCTCATGGGGATTAAAAAAAAAAGCCAACGTCTGCAAGGCTACAGAGTGAGGATAACGCACCACACCAAGATGGGAGGACTGAAGCTATTCAGCCTTCAAAGACTACACAGAGATTCCAAGAAATAAGAGCAGAGAAAAACAAGACCATTAAAATTAAACCCATGGAGGCTGGGGAGTGAGCTGCCCTGCTCCAAAACCCAATTAGTAACTTCCCACATGAAAGGGGCAGACTCCAGGTGGCAAGGATAGCAGTGTGCTTGGAGGAGGCTCTAAAGTAAACTGTAGTTACCTTAATTAGCAGTTAAAAAATAATCATACCCAGGTGAAGATTACAGCAATGAAACTCTCGCTTGAAGGACTATGACAGAGAGCTTCAGCACAACTGGAGCTGTCTGCATGTGTGATGGAATCAAGACCCTCCTACCCCACAGGTGCCATAAAATCTGTACACCTTTGCCCTTGGTTTGGATCAGTCTCGGAGTCCTGCTCCCCCCAGCTTTCTCCCTTGTGCTAAAGGGAAAGCACCTTGTTTCTGTGCCAAGGGGCATCCGTCTGAGCCTGTGGGAACGTTCACACAAGGTCATTGGTCACAGCATTCTTTGTGATAGGAAAACTGAGTGCCCTAAATGTCCCCAGTAAGTGACTCTTCGGTAATTATGTCGCCATGGGAGGCTTAAAAACAAGGGGTAAAACTTTATGTGATATGCATATGGGACAATCAGATCCTCTGATTGTTAGAAATGTAAAGCTCATTCTTTGAAGGATATTTACACTTATCACAGGCACCACGGACATTCCAAGAATTGCACAAGGGGCTGTGGACTGTTTCTAACGTCATTTTACAATTGAGAGTTGAAAAAAAGTGACACCCCAATGTGTAACTATATGCGTGGACTTTCTGGAAGCACTGGCCAAAAACCGAAACGGCTGCCGCTAGAGCCTGGCTTCCAGGATTTTAATGTGGGGCTAAGGCACTGGTTGTTGACTATCTTAACTTTGCATTTTTAATGGCATGCATGTCTTCTGTTTTAAGTTAAAATCTCTAATTCGAATAATTAAAAATGTATTTCAAGAACCAGAAACAAAGGACATTCGGGTCGCAGGAATCGGCTACAGAACAGCCACTGAGGAAAGCAGACGTCTCCAGGTGGACGTTTCATGGAAACCCTGAGGGCTCACGAAAACATACTCATCTTAAAAATGTAAACATCATCAGCCAAGCCTGTGAGAGACGGTTATCTTCAAAGCCGCGATACTTTCACCAAATCTAAGGCAGATAAAGGCGCGCGAACTCGACCTGACCCTCCGCCACAGCCTACTCCCGGGTCGCGGAGGAGCCTTGAGCCTGAGGCAGTGCTGGGAAGCCGCCTGCCCGTGCTCGCTCCGCTCCGCTGTCCCAGTCTGCTCCCGCTGCCGCGCGTGGGGCTGCCCAGATGCCCAGGACGCCAGAGCACCGACAGCCCCACCAGAGACAGTTAGCCCAAACCCCGCACCCGGCCGCGAACACCGCCCGAGGACGCGACGTCATCACGCCACGACCGCCCAGGACCAATCAGAAGACTCAGGTTGTCTGCTGGGAAAGAGCCAGCGCTACTCGGTGCCAGAACCCCAGCTCCCCTGGGTCTCCGAAGACAAGGGGGCGGAGCCGGAGTAGGCGTGTCTAGCCTGCGGGCAGCCAGTAGCGTGAGGGCGGAGGAGCAAGAGGGCGGGGCCAAGGGTTGTGGTGGGCTGCGTCGTGCGGTTCCTCGAGAATCTGCTAGATTTAGTTTCCCGTCTGTTTCTGTAGTCTTATTTTAAAACCATAAACTATGTAAAATAGTAGGTTGTCTTCACTTAAAACGAGGTGAGCATTTCCCTGCCGTCACTTTTAACATCTTACTTGCGCTTATCTTACGCTGCGTGTATTCGCGTGCCAGCTGTTTGTTTTTTCGGTTTCCACTGAGACTGCTCTTCGGTCCCTACGTGTGGCAGGGGCTCTTCCTGGGCGCTGTGTTCCCTGGCTGTGCTCGGCGACCTCGGTACCTGCTGAAGCCCGTCTGCTTGCGCAGCAGAAGTTCTGAGGTGCTTGGGGCCTCGAGCCCGGTCCAGTCCCAATTCGTGGCCCAGGCAGACCACGCCGTTCCTCAGATACTCTGCTGCACCACGCTGCTTCCTTACAGGGACTTCCTGCGGATGTCTGCGGCCTTTGAGGCTTACACACCCTTGAGGCCTGGGTACTTCTGTTCGGTTGCCATTAGCCCAGTGCACTTCTGCTCAGTTCAGATGGAAATCGTGGGTTTGTAAAGTGCAGCTCTGCCAGCAGTGCTGATGCCACCAGATGACACAGGATAATGCTAGATGCCAACAGGTGACACAGCCAGCTGCTGCTCACTGCCACTGCTGGCCTCAACCTTCTGCTGTTATCTTGTGCTGAACTAGGGCAATGATGGCCAACCTTTCCGAAATGAGCGCCCAAACTCAACCCAAACCCACATATTTATCGCATAGTGCCCATTCTGCGATTAAACCTGAATGCTGAGGTGTTCGTTTAGGAAAAAACAGCTCCTACATTAACATCTTTTGTCTTAAAAGAAAAATCACACATGTGCCAGCCATTGCTGCAGCTGCTGGTTTTTATCAGCTGCTGGTCTCCTGCTCCTCTCCATTAACAACTCTGAGTGCTGATGGCCTTTTCTTTAAAAACAACTGCTCTGTCCACACTTCAAGATAAGAACCCCAAGTAGACTTACAGGACCTCCGGAGCCCACACACCTGGAAATAATTCAAGAGCAGGTTTCCGGGAGGATGAAAGCAAGTCTTTATCCCAGCTGTGCCTGTGCCCCTGCACAGGAGGGAGGGCGTTCTCCCCCTCCTGCATTGACCGGAGAAGCGGCTGGGTACAGGGCTGTCTGCGAAGGGCAGGGCTGAAACCAGGGACTTCTGGAAGTCTCGCTGTGCGACTTGATTACTAACAATAGACTAGAGCCTTCCCTCACTGATCTCAGCCATGCAGGGCACCCTGCTTTCTGTGTACAGGCAGCCTCAGTGGCTGATATGGCAGGGTAAGAAGCATGCGTGTTAGAGAGGAGAAAAGCAGCATGACAGCCAGGACAGCACTCCACACAGAAACAAAAGCCAGGCTCTTAGGGACCAAGCAGAGGGGAGGCTGGGGCAATACTATTGCATGGAATAGGGTCTCTTTGGAGATGAGGGAAGGTTCTGGAAATGGCTGAGGGCCATGGCTGCACATTGTAAGTGCACTCAAAGCTACTGAATTATCTACATGGTTAAACTAAGAAATTTTTACACTTACTTGTTGGGATTCTGTAAGCGAAGGGAAAATAAAGAGTTGCACACACTAAGGGTCAGCAAATGGCTGCCACTGGCCAGCCTAAACAAAAAGCTTTTATTGAGATAAAGGACAAAGAAACTCAAATTGCACATGTTCAGATTATAAAACTTGTTTATTTCTTGACCTATCTTAAGATAAGTTAGCAGGGATATAATTGAAGGTATACTCTTCACATGAGAAAAACCATACAGCAGAGAGAAGAATATGTCTATGTCCATACAATACTGGCTCATAACTAGAACAATTCCAAGTACTGTTAGGAAGGCAAAGACATTTAGTAGTACAATTTTCAATGTTTCATGTTTTTACCTTGGAATGGGGGCGATGTTCCAACACCTGCATTTTTCCCATAACATTGTCCACCTGGATGTGTCCAGGACAAAATAGAGTCATTGTGGCCTCTCTACATCTCCCCATTCTTTTTTCAGTTTAGGTTTTCTTACCATATTAGAAGCCAACATTTTAGGTATGAACATTTTGCATAAGGGTGGCATGTATTGAACATGACATCCCATACCAATTAAGCAAATAAGGACAGTAACACAATAAAGAAACATTTGTTTTAGCCAATTGATATCTGTTAGCCATCCTGTAAGGAAATCCCATAACCCATACTGAACCCTTGAGACACATGTATCTGTTTGGTAAGTTCTTGTAAATCATGAAGTTTCCCATTCATGGATTTACTTTCATCAGACAAATTAAAACAGTATATTTGAGCAATTTCATTACATCCATGATGATGCAATAGCAGATAATCAATTGCACTGTGATTATCTAAAATCGCTTGTCAATGCTCACTTTGTTCTTTGTTTAATAATGCCAAAGCTGTAGAAGTATAATTAACTTGTTTTGCCATGAGACAAGCTAGTGTATTAGCATTGCGATTGGCCCTGGAACACCAACCAGAGAAATACCTAAAGCATTAATTTCTGTTTTAGTTAACAGACTAATAGAAAAGTCCCCACATAGATCAGTGAGACTAGTTGTAGACCATTGGGTGCAAGACAGTGTAAATTCAGGAGAAGGCAACAATATAGTAAGGCAACTAAGTCAGCATTTTGTGTTACAAGTTTGCAGGGATTTAATTGAAGGTATACTCTTCACATGAGAAAAACCATCCAGCAGGGAGAGGAACATGTCCATGTTCATATAATATTGGCTCATAACTAGAACAATTCCAAGTACTGTTAGGAAGGCAAAGACATTGAGTACTACAATTTTCAATACAAGCACATGAGGCATTTCAAGTTGCTACATATGGAGTGGAACATTTTTTTTTTTTTTTTTGTCTCTTTCATTTTTATCGGTACCAGGGATTGAACTCACGACTGCCTGCTTGCAAGGCAGGCGCTTATGCCGCTGAGCTAAATCCCAAGCCCCTGGAGTGGAACATTTTAACAGCATTATCAGGTTTTTTAAGGATGGGAGTGCCCCAGTTTGGAAAGTCAGCATATGTTACAATTTTGTTTGGAATAATGGAGAAAATGGTATAATTACTTAGAGAGGCAGGGTCCTTGCATACTGGAATCAGACAGGACCCGAGAATGTATTTTATTTCTTTCTTTTGAGCAAGACAGAAATGAGAGACATTAGCTATTTTTACCAATTGAATCCAAGTATTGTATTCCAATCTTTCCTGGAAGTTGTGGAACGCTAAAGTCCCCATGGTGGGTTACAAAACATAGCAAAACATAGAATACAAACAGGCATTAAAGAATTCATTGTCAATTTGGTAAATACTGCCGCAAGAAGCCTTTCAGCAGTGAGTTCCTCTTCAGATGTATGGAACGAGTCTTGTATATCATCCCAGGTCACACTGGCTGAGGAGTCATTATCCTGGGTCATTTCCGAGGTGGCTGGGCTTGATTCAGGGAGAGGCAAAACTGAGGACTTGGGTTATGCAGCCTGTGGTGCCAACTCATTCCGTGCAGGGTGAACCCAATGAGCAGGAATCCACACCGGGCTTGTTGGGGATAACACAGAAGTATCCCCACCTCCCCAGGTCAGCAGGGGCACTGGTTCTTGCCAACCTGGCTCTGGGGGCATTTTGAAAGAAATGGAACCTGCATAGTCAGCAAGAGCAACTTGAAGAGAAATAGTTAAGGACAGCAGAAAGGAGAAGTCAGTTGTTTCAGGAATTTTTTTCCAAGCTTTCAAAGCAATTTGAGATATTTGAGGATAAGCTTGTGGGTGGCAAACAAACTTGATGCAGATATCTGAACAAGCTCTTTTACCACATAATTCAGCAATGCCCACAGGAATGTTGCGATCTAAATTATCTATAGCTTGTGTGTCTGCAGCATCGCTATATTCTTGAAGCCATACCTGATATTGGCTTGGAGTGACAATAGTACACACTAAGGCATTCCAAACAAAAGGGGTCATTTCATAACCTTGACCAATGCTCTCAATAATTCCAATTACAGAGGTTCTTTTAAAGTCCATATTGTTTTACAGCATTTTTTAATTCTTTAAAAACAGAATTTGTAAGTTTTCAAAGCAGGGCTCCTGTCCTTGTTGACGTAAAACAGGACAAGGGATGAGTTCCCCATGTCATTTAGTGAAAAGGTTTTGGCCCAGGCTGGACACTGTAGCCAGTGAAGCCTTAGAGATGGAACCAAGGAGCTCTTATCTCCCCCACCCCTAGGAATTTATCTATGGCGCCAAACAAAGACCAATGGGCTACCTGTGCATCCCTGATGCCCCCTTAGTTTCCACCCCAAAGCTAGGCTACTTATATGCCTGCACTCCATGTGTTCCATGGAGAGATCACTGAAGGGGAAATGGGAATGCTGTGCCCTAGGGGATCAAGGGTGTCTCTCCCACATTCTCAAAATAAAGGTCATTTATATTTTATATTTCTTATCTTTCCAGCCCCACCAGTCCCCCACAGTTCTATCATTTAGCTTCCTGGGTTAGCTTTTGCATGGGAGTTAGAACTGGTGGGGAGTTGCCCAAAGATTTTGTGGGGCTTGTGTCTTTTGGTTGTGGTGGTGGTGGAAAGTCAGAAGCACAAGAGTGGGGTGTAAAAGCAGCAGAAGCTGCACACCCAGGAAGACCTGGAAGACAGCCATGACATGTTCCATCTGCCAAATGTTGCAATAGCATCCTGGCAGAGATTCCAGGTGTGCAAGACAGAGATAGGAGCTCGAGGCTCTGCATGTAGCAGTTTGCCTATCTTTTCCCAAACCTCCATAATCAGTGTTCCTATCTCAGGATTCCATGGACAATAATCATGAATTTCTCGCAAAAGTCATACTAAATTAGACTCAGGGAGCACATGGCCATCTTCTTAAGGAGAAAAAATTCTGCCTTATGTTTCTGCTGCACTTCAGACAGGGAATTTCCCATGACTTACACAGGGATTTTCAGAAGAAAATGAAGTCAATGCATTGGGATTCATGTCCCACCCCAGAAACACAGCAAAGGCAAGTCACCCTCCATGGCAAACATCTCTGCTGTCAAGTCACTGTTTGGGTGCCAGATATTGGGGTTCTATAAGCAAAGGAAAAATAAGGGGTCATAACACTAAGGGTCAGCAAAACGTCTGCCTCCTGGCCAGCCTAAGCCAGTAGTTTTTATTGAAATAAAGAACAAAGAGACTCAAATTGTGCATGATCAAATTATATAACTTGTTTACTTCTTGACCTTACAGGACCTCACGTTTTTTACCTTGGGATGGGGGCGATGTTTCAAGGCCTGCACTTTTCCCATAACATTGTTGGACCAGATGTGTGTGGGACAAAATAGAGTCACTGTGGCCTCTCTACACTTACTATAAAAAAAAAAAAAAAGATTCGCCCCAGAACCTGATGATTTAGGAAGATCAAGGACAGCTTTCCAACACTTTCTAAAAGGCAGACAACCTTTCCCCAGTGCCCTTGTGTTTCATGCTTCAAGCCCTACCACCAGTTTGCTCAATGTCTCTAGCAACCTCAAGTCACATAGCTGTGGCCTGGAGGGTGTAGGGGTCCCGTGAGGCTGTGTGAGACTGGCAAGCCAAGGCAAGAGCCAGTGGCAGACAAGTTCTGTTTGACAGCAGAGAGACATGCTTGCAAACGTAGGATCTAAGAGATAGGCATGGAATCTCAGCTTTGTGCCCTCAGTGGGGCTATAGAGGATGGGTGTGGGTCCTCATGGCCAGCAGAACAGCTTCATGTATCCAGATGGGACAGATGTTGGGGAGCAAGTGCGGCTCACTGGAAGGACTGCAGGTAGTGTTTTCTAACTCAGGGGCACTGGATCACAGCCCACAGGCACCTCCCACTTTGAGATGAGGTGAGCCATGTGACTGCACCTCTTCCTTTGTAGATGGGCTTCCCAGGCTTGGCTACTTCTGAACTGTGTGCAGAGCTGGACCGGTCATGCTGTGTGCTGACTCTACTGCACACTGACAAGGTCACACACAGAGCTGCCAGCGTGACCTTAGGCTGCATCTACAATGCAGGACTACAGCCATAGCTTAGGGCCACAGTGCTTCAAAACTTGTGCGGGCTGAGGCTGGATGAGACATCTGGACATGAGCATGCTGTCCCAGGGCCTATCGTTTGTCTGGTGTTCAAGCTGCAAGCTACAGCTTGGTGTCAGTTGCAGCTTAAGCTGCAGTGATGTGTCTGGCCAGTTACGGTACTGGCCGCGCCTCCTGGAACCCCTGAGGAGGAGCACCAAGGTACCACTGTCCTTGAGTTACTCCTCACAGAGGCTGAGACAGTGCTGCTCTTGCCCCAAAGTCACCACAGGCTGTCCTGGGTTGCACATACCAGGTGCATCAACTTGTTTCCTTAACGTTAGGAACTGAGACTGCCTGAGAGGTGTTTTATTCCTTTTTGCTCTGTGTGTCTGTGCAGAATTTGGCCAATGTGTGCCAAGAATGCACATTGGTCATCTTGTGGTTGTCTCCAGCCTGGCTGTTTTCAGGATGCCACAACAGTGCCTGTATCTCAGATCATCCAATTGGGGGGAGGCGCAGAGCTATCAATCCATAGATCAGCAGTCCATGAAGGAGACTGGCAGGAGACACCTCAGACATTGTCCCGAGAGGAGGAGACAGTTCTGGCAGGAGGTATCACCACTAGCTGGGGTCTTCACTCTAGTAATAATGGAATTAAAACTGATACACCAACTCATTTTTTAAAAAGCTTTCCCTAGAAAGTTAGAAGACAGAGGACTCCAGTTCTGATGGCTGGAGGGGCCCACTGGATACAGGGGTCATCCAGCCCACCCCAAAGGTGGAGAGAAGCCAGCATTTCAGGGCAGCTGGTGGGCTGGGGTCCTGGTCATGACCTTGGACTTGACATCATAGTTCTGGAATCTGAGCTGGAGATGGTTTTCTTCTCAGGCCATCCCAGGTTCAGGACGGTGGCGAACACTTCTCAGATACAGTTGCTTGTCCCTGGCAATCGTCCATTCTGGTGTCTTCAGTCTGGTGGTAGTGGGGATTATGTAAACTCAGAGGTAACCAAGCTTGTTTTGTCGATTTGTAGATACATACCCCCTCCACAATTAATTCTTCAATATGCAGAGCTGAGAAGAGGTTGTTTTGTTTTTAGTTCCTTATCAGCCACATATAGGCCCAGGTAAAAAGATAAGCTTCATGGTGTTTAAATTCCTGACTCTCCCAGGAGAAAACCCAAGTCCTGCTTTGAGTGGGCAGTAGGTGGGGGCCCAGGATCTGTCTTTCACCACCCCCACAGCCATCCCTGGCTGTGTCACTGTTGTACAGTGCTGTGTGTGCCTACTCCAAGGGGCTCCTGTTTACTCTATACGTGGAATCTTGTTTACTTTTTAGACCCTGAGGTCTTCCTAATCTTCAATAACAGTATGAGCTTGATATAGGCCTGGACCTTGTCTGCACACTTAGAGAACACCACCTTCTCTCAAGCTAAGTTTGAAACTGAAGGGGGAAAATAGAAACTTTAAATAAATAAAAGCCTGCCAGGAGAGGCTGGGGATTTAGCTCAGCGGCATAAGCGCCTGCCTTGCAAGCAGGCAGTCATGAGTTCAATCCCTGGTACCGATAAAAAAACAAAAAGACAAAAAAAAAAAAAAAAAAAAGCCTGTCAGAATGCCCATCAAGACCAAGTGGACATGTCTGGCAGGCCAAAGAAGAGAACACTTCTGCCTTTGTGTAATCCCTGTCTTTGCTGCTCTTGTGTAACTTAAAATGTAACAGGACATGCCTTCCTTTGTATAACCCATGCTTTCCTCCTTTGTATAACTAATAGCTTTATAATGTAACCTGAACTGTTTAGATTCCCTTATGTGCCGAATCTGTCTCTGAAATCTCTGCTCACTTTCCCTTTTAAAGGTCTTTAGAAAGATCCTGGTCAGAAGCCCATTGGTGTAATGTTTTCCATAACAAAACCACAAGTGTGTGACCATCTTAGCTATAGCTAACAGTTAAGGAAGCAAACAAAAATTGCATCATGTTTATTTTCAGATACCCTCAGAGACCAGACTATTATAAGGGTTAAATTGCTAAGCACAAGAGACCTCTGGCCATGTCAGAAACCTAAACGCTCATATTCTTGATCTCTGAAGACAAGATAGCCAGGGATTTAGCTCAGCAGCATAAGCGCCTGCTTGGCAAGTGCAAGGTCCTGAGCTTGATTCCTAGTATCCCTCCCACCAAAAAAAGAAGACAAGATAAAGTTGCAGCTGTGGGCTCCTGAGGGTACTCCACATTCCAGAACAACAAAACTGCCACCCTTAGAGATCAAACAGCTTGCTTAATTGGCAAGATTTACTGCCCTCTTTGCTGACCCCGCCCATTTCCCCAGGCTTTTGCCTCCAAAGTGCCTTCCTCTTCCTGTACCCCTCAATTTTGGGGAAACCCAAGAAATACTATGGATGATCCAGAAAGCTTGTCTTAGCACGCGAGTGAGTGCGACTTCCTTGGATTGGGCAACCATATTACATTGCTTCTTTTACTTAAGCCTTCATTTTAATTCATTTTAGCAGACTGGGGGTGAGGCCAAGCTCCTAATGTAGATAGCCTCCAGCTGCCTGCTAAAGGCAGGCACTCACCTGCTAAAGACCAACTTACAGTCTAACATGATGACTGCATCACCAGAAATTCAGGGCGGGAAGGAAGGGCCTGCAGGAGCCGCATACTGGGTTGCCTACACACACTGTGTCCCCCAGGAGGGGTCTGGCCACTGCCTCAGCTCAGGGTATTATAGACAATTAAACTAGGTGGAAGTATTATAGGCAGTCAGACCAGGCTAGGCTCTGAAAAGAGTCTGTGCAGAAGATGCAAACACACTGAAACTTTGTCTTGAGACCAAGCCAAAGATGGAATGACCAGGCCTACATGCCTCCCCGAGGGATAAGCACTATACTACAACTCGCATCACCTTGTCCAATAAAGGATAGCTAGACACCAGTCACCCAGGAGATGACCAGAACTTCCTGATACATCTATTCTGAAAAAGGTTCTTGTTCTTTCATATACACTTGCTCAGTGGCCTACTTCCCCACTGGATCATTACCTAAGTGACTATCCTTGTATGCCTAGTTTTGTCCCACAGTACATCCACCACATGACTTTGCTCTGTAAAACTTCATTTGAGAAGTGGGTTCATTGGCAACCAACTCACAGGGCTCCTCCTGTGTCTCAGGAGCTGTCTTTCTCCATAAATATTTCCTACTCAACCTGTTTTTCCTTAGAATTTATCCAATTTTGGGAAACAAGAACTTAGCATATCTGACATCTAGCAGATTGGGAGTTGTATTTCCCCTATTATCATTTGCAGGCCCAGTATCATTCCTATATCACAGGGAGGCAGCCCTTTAAATCTCACACTCAGTGTCAGGCTTCAGGGAGGGGTATATGTCATACCCACCCCCCCATCCCCACCCCCGCCGCCACTGCTCTGCAGAAGACTCAGCTGCCACGGTCCTGCTGTGATGTAAACCGCTCAGGTAGGGGGCGTCAGAAGTGAATACTTGTGGATTTTTGTCCTGTGTTCCTTTTTACTTAGGCCTAATTTCTCTCATTCCCCAGGTAGTCACCTGGAAGTTTTGGCCATCTGCTTGGCTCTCTGTGGCTGCCTTTGATACTAACCTGAACACCTGTATCTACATTCTTTCTGGTTTTTGGTTTTTTTTTTTTTTTTTTTTTTTTTTTTTTGTCTTTTTCGTTTTTAGCAGTACCAGGGATCGAACTCACGACTGCCTGCTTGCAAGGCAGGTGCTTATGCCGCTGAGCTAAATCCCCAGCCCTCTTTCTGGTTTTTGATACCTCTCTGCCCTTTTGTGATGGACAGGATGGGGTATAGAACGTCAATTTACACTTAAGAATCAGGCAAAGCAGACTTGTATTTGGGGGAGGTATAGTGAGGTTAAACCGATAATATGCATATAACTGCATATGTAGAGGCGTGTCTTTTATATGTTAAATAGAAGTCCTCTGGAGGCTGACCCTCATCCCCTTTGAGTTAAACAGAGGTGGGTGGGGTGCTATTGTTCCTGGTCTCCAGTTTTCTGGTTTCCTACTTAACTCTGATAAATCCCCCTGATAACTGTGCTACCTGGCGCTTCACTCTTTCTCTTTCTCTCTCTCTTTTCGATTGCTCAAACTGCCGTCTACCTGTGGAGTAGAAGCTGCCCCCAGTAATGTATCCCATTGTTTTGTAATAAAGCCTATCCTTTCCCTACAGTTCGTCTGACGACGGAGCAAGTCGCTGTAGCGAGGAACGCTAGGAGAGCTGGCACGCGTACGTGCATGCGTGCCAGCGTGCGTGCTTGTCCCACAGCTCCACCCCAGGGTTCCCGTACCGGCCTCGCTGCCTCCTGCGCAAGCGCAAAATATGGGGGCGGTGCTGGTTTAATCCTACGCACCGGTCTGTCGCCCCGCCCAGCGCACGTTGGTTTACGTAGCTCCGCCCGAGTGTCGCTACAGCCGGACATGCGCAAACAGCGCCATCTTCCTGCGCGAAGGGCGGGGCTTCGGGGGGCGGGGAACACCGCAGCCAATCATCGGCTTCAGAGATGGGTCCGCCTCCGCCCCGCCGGCGGCTGCTCAGGGCCTGGTCCAGTGGCGGCGTCCCGGGCGGAGGTGAGTGTTCCTGGACTCAGCAGTTGGTGGTTCGGTGCTGGTCCTGCGAGCGCACTCAGCGGGGCGAGATGCATAACTGGGTCCCGAACCCAGACATTGCGCTGAGAGGTCCCAGAGAGCGAGAGCCTGGCCCCGTGAGCTGAGGACACCCTCAGGGCAGGGTCCCTTGAGGAAGGCCTGACCCTGTGAGTTGGGGACGCGGCGGCGCAGGGCAAGGTCCCCTGGGGAAGGCCTGGCCCGTGGCTGGGGACGCAGCGGAAGGCAGGGTCCCCAGCAGAAGGCCTGGTCAGTGACCTAGGGACGCGCCGACTCAGGGCAAGGACCCTGGGGAGGGCCTGGCCCAGTGGCTGGGTATGCAATGCAGGGTAGGGTCCCCTGAGGAAGGTCTGGCCCGAGACTTGAGGATACCGCAGAAGGCAGGATCCCCTGGGGAAATTCTGGCATTTTGAGCTGGGGACCCAGCACGGGAGGGTCCCCTGGAGAAGGTCTGGCCCAAGACCTGGGAACACTGCAGAAGGCAGGGTCCCTTGGGGAAGGTCTGGCATCTTGATCCCCAGTTCTCAGCGCAAGGGAGGGTCACCAGGAGGAAGGCCTGGGTCTGAGAGAGACACTGGTGCTCATCTTGGGAGGCGTCAGTGTGGAGTGAGTTGCCATGGGAGGCACTATCCCTAGGCTGAGGGTGGCCCCTGTCCATGACTGGTGCACATTAGCCCAGCACAAACGGGGAACCCGAATTAAGAGCTAGCTTCTGTGAGGAGTAGCTTCCTTGAAGGACCAGGCTGGAGAACTCAGAGCTAGCTACATGAACATCAAACAGAATCTGCATCCTGTTGTTCCCTGCCTAGGACTTGGGGTCACTATTGGCTCAGCTTTCACTCAGACCTTGTCACTGCTTCAAGCTTCAAACACCACTCACCTCCTCTACAGCTGGGGGCTGTGTGGGCAGTGCCTTTAGTGGGAAGAAGGGTGAGACTGGCTCTTCAAACAGTGACAGGGGTTCTGTGCTCTCTGTGTGGAACCCCAGGTGACATCCAAGATCTGGGGGAAGGCAACTGGCAGAAAGGTAAGTACTCTGGAGGGTAAAGACAAAGACACAGGGGCCTTGGAAGAGGAAGGTGGGCTCAGGAGCAGAACCCCAAAGAGAAAGTTCAAGTGGAAGAATCTTCGGACATGGAAGGAACAAAGGTGGGGTGAGTGCTGGGCACCCAGGGCTAGCAGCCCCAAAGCAGAGGAGCAAGGGATGAGGGGCTCCACTGAGAACTTCTGAGGACTCCAGTCCCCACCCCCATTTACCATTCTCGTGTTGGTTCTGCATCTGTAGAATGGGATGACAACAAATGGCAGCTCCAGCTGGAGGAAACTGCAAGCCCCCATGCATTGTGCTCACCTGTGCCCCTCCCTGCAAGGAAGCCCAGGCTTGGATGTCAAGTCACCGGCTCTAGGAGCACAGTGCTAATGGCTGTAGGCTCGCACGGTATCTTGGAAGTCACGCTGGTTCACAGCTGTTGGCACTGTGCTGCTGGACTCAGTGCCTGTGGTTTATGTTACAGTGGAACAGCGGTGTACACCTAATTTGCCTTCTGATTTTGGAAAAGATGGCCACATTTCTGTTTGTTAATGCAAGAGAGCCAGCTGTGGTCATGTTTTTCACCTGATGTGGAGTTTTCAGACAAAAGCAGAATTTTGGCAAATGCTTCTGGTTAGTTGTTCACAAATAGAAAGCACTTATGAACTGAGGTACCACTGTACAAAGTGTTCAGGGTGTTGTCATGGGGACAGGATTGTGGACTGCTTTTCAGAAGGTTTTCCTTGTGGAAAGCTGTGCTTTATTTAATTGGTTGTTTTTAGTGGCAGAAATGATTTTGTAAGGTCTCCACATAATGCCAGCCATGTGTCTTATTTTAATTATCGGGTTTTCTGATCATTGAAAGAGGCATCATTGTTGCCATGAATTCTGTTATAGTTTTGGGTGTGCCTGTGAGCAAATGACAGATGACCTTGATAAGCAGATAACTGCTATGCTGTGTTTCGTCAGGCATAACTTTAGTCACTTATGTTTATCACTGGGGAAAATCCTGCCATGACTGTTTTCATGTAGGAACTGGGCAGTGGAATGCTATGTACATCTTCACCTGAGACAAGTGACTGTCATTGTGCTTGTGTCCTCCTAGGGACTGAGTGACCTTCCTCATTTCTCATCCGTTTGCTTTGGTGGTTACGCATGCCTAATGTCGTTCATGCTTTTGTTTTCAAAGCTGTTTGGAAAGAAGAAAGATGGAAAGTGGCACAGTTCTGCTGGAATCCAAATCCTCCCCACTTCACTTGCTGCGGGAAATGCATAAGCTCCGCTTGCTTGGCCACCTGTGTGACGTCACCATCAGCGTGGAGTACCAAGGTGTCCGAGAAGACTTCATGGCCCACAGAGCAGTGTTGGCGGCCACCAGCAAGTTCTTTAAGGATGTGTTTCTTAATGAGAAAAGCGTGGATGAGACCAGGACCAATGTGTACCTACACGAGGTGCAGGCAGCCGACTTTGCCTCATTCCTTGAGTTTGTCTACACTACTAAGGTGCGGGTGAAGGAAGACCGGGTGGAGAGGATGCTGGAGATGGCTGAAAAGCTCAAATGTTTGGACCTGTCAGAAACTTGCTTCCAGTTAAAGAAGCAGATGTTAGAGTCTGTCCTTTTGGAACTACAGAATTTCTCGGAGTCCCAGAAGGCTGAGGCCAGCAGTGGCCCCTTGGCCAGTCCTGCTGCAGACTCCAGGGCAAGTGTGGCAAGGGATGGTGCCCACTGCAATGGTCTGGCAGGCGCCTCAGATCACTCAGGGGACAAGATCAACAACAGTTTATTGTCAGATATGCCACCTAGGAAACCCAAGGAGAAACTGGACAAGAAAAGAGATGTGGCCAAACCTCCCTACCCTAAAATCAGAAGAGCAAGTGGAAGGCTGGCGGGGAGAAAGGTATTTGTGGAAATCCCTAAAAAGAAGTACACAAGACGACTCCGAGAGCAGCAGAAGAGTACAGAGGAAGTGGTGGGAGAGGACTGCGAGTGTCCCCAGGAGCAGCCTGCCAGCAGTGTGGCCACAGAGACTGAGGCAGCTGGAGAGACAAAGCTGGATGCTGGGACGACGCCCGCAGAGATGGCACCAGCTGTGGCCGGAAGCCAGGACTATGCCGAGGAGCCAGAGGCAAAAGGAGTGCTGCAGAGGGCGAGGGCAGCAGGGCCCGGGATGGAGGCTGAGGGTGACGGTGCAGGTGATGGCGATGAGGGCAAGAAGAAGAGCAATCTGAAGTGCACACTATGTGACAAAGCCTTTCTGTACGAGAAGAGCTTCCTGAAGCATGTCCAGCAGCACCATGGTGTGGCCACCCAGGTGGTATACCGCTGTGACACATGTGGACAGACCTTTGCCAACCGCTGCAACCTGCGGAGTCACCAGCTCCTGGTACACAGCAGCGAGCGCCACTTCCCCTGTGAGCTCTGCGGGAAGAAGTTCAAGCGCCAGAAGGATGTGCGGCGGCATGTGCTGCATGTGCACGAGGGCGGCGGGGCGCGTCACCGCTGTGCTGAGTGTGGCAAGGGCCTGAGCTCCAAGACAGCGCTGCGCCTGCACGAGCGCACACACACGGGTGACCGGCCACATGGCTGCCCTGACTGCGGCGCACGCTTCTCGCAGCCCTCAGCACTCAAGACCCACATGAGGTGCAGTGCGTGCTTAGGGCCGGGCAGGTTGGGACAGGATGCTGGGTCCCTTGATGGTCAGAGTTGGGAAATGGCTTGGGGACAACATGCATTCTCTTTGGAGGAGATGGCAAGGCCTTGGGAGGTGTCCCCACCCTCGCAGAACCCAAGGCCAGCAGATGTGCTGTCCCCAGCTGACCAGGGCTTGTGCTGCAGGCCTGGAGCAGCCAAGGGACATGGGGCTAGTTCCCTCTGTGCCTCGAGGAAGAGCTGCAGACGGTGTCAGTGAGGTGACATCTGCTGGCTTTATTTGAAAGGCACGGCCCTCCAGTCTGGGATCAGGACTGTTCTTTGAACTTGGTTTTGGGCTGCAGGGGATGGTGGTCCGTTTCAGTCTAGCTCCTGGAGAGCTGTTAATCTCACATGTGGTCCCAGGCCCTCGATCTACAGTGTAAAAAGTGAAATCTCGCTTGGATGAGCATGGTGAAGCCTGCCTGGCTGCTGTAGCTTACGGCTGCTGTGCTAAGTGCTCACACGCATTGCTCAGGCACAGGCTCCTGGCATCCAAAGCAGCTGCTTTCTAGACCAGGCATGAGGAAGGAGGGGAAAAGCTTGACCAGGTAGTATTTTGTCGACTGTCACCAGTGTCGTGACTGATCCTTCGAAAGGAGAAGTATCACAGTTTCTAGCTGGTGCTCGGGCATAGGCCTAGGGTACAAGCTGAGCAGGGGCTGAGGTGGTAGCCCCCTCTGTGTGGACCCAGGGCACCGTGCCCACCTCCTGGCCTTTCCTGGAAGCTCAGGCACTGGGGGATGGAGACAGTTATTGGTCTGTCCCTCCGCATGACAGCAGGATAAAGTGGAAGTTATGTTGCAGAGTGAGCTTTGAAACCCACCCTGAGTCACCTCTGGATGTTGTGCTTTCAGAATTCATACAGGGGAAAAGCCTTTTGTCTGTGATGAGTGTGGGGCGAGATTCACTCAGAACCACATGCTGATTTACCACAAAAGGGTCCACACAGGTAAATACTACGCTGCGGCGACACTCTTTCCTAGCTATGGAGGGAAACTGCTGGCGCTGCTGGGAGGTGCAGGCTGAAGCCACGCTCGCTTCGTATCTAGTGAGCAAAGAGGAGTAAAAATCCTGGCCCCTGGGGCTCCATGTCCAGAGGCACAAAACAGGTCCCACAGCCGAACCCATTTCCAGGAATCTGTCCTTAGTAAAACTGTCCAAAATACGACAGAAGCAGTTAAGTTGTTAGCTGGCTGCTTCTGTTTTCATTAACAGACTGGAAACCACCTGATTGTCCAGCCACAAGAGGTGGCTCAGTCAGGTCCCTGAGGCAGATGCAGGTCCTGAGCAGCACAAAAATGTCTGCGCTTGGAGGTTGAGTTTTAAAACGCTCAATTAACCCCACACTTAATCCCAACTCTGTGGAAGACCAGAAGAGAACCAGCCATTGTATGCTCCCTTGTGGTACAAGACGGTGGAATCATCTCCTGTTTGCCAAAATCTTTGCAAAGTAATTTGAGCACATGAGGGAGAACATTTAATTCAGCTTTATTCTGGCTCTGCAGTGTCTGTGAACCCTGGAATCTGGCTGTGTACTCCACAGAAATACACACAGTTCTAACTGTGTGTGCTAAGGCGGTTGTTGTTTACTTCTAAGCATGGTCATAAAGGTGTCAAGTTCGAGTGCAGACAAGACAGAGATGTGCACTGATGTGAACCATCGCACTAGCACTTGGGCCCCTGGGGCTCGGGCACAATCTGGTCACACCAAGTAATCCCATAGAACTGGTATTTGATGATACTTAATGTAAGGTTTTGGTAAAGCCAGCATTTTTACTTTGCTGTTCGAATCAGGGTACTCCTGTAACTGGTTGAGCCCGAGCTGTGAGAAGACAGAAACTACAAAAAGTGAGATGATAAACTCTTGGCACACACTCTGTTTGGAGATGAGGGCTACTACTCCAGAACCAGCATCCTGTAGCGTGGCAATATACATAACTGGCACAGTACAAATCCACTGCTAGTCTTTTCTCCTTTCCAGAATGCCATTTATTCTGATAAAGATCCACAGAAGTGCTTTTTAAAAAATAATTTAATGGTCCAAATAGAAGTGAAATGGCTTCTTTGTTTGGAATAAGTAAATTTCTAAAATGACTGCTGGCTGAAGGGTAACTCAGATTCTAGTCTAATGGAAGTTTCTTGGTTTCCCAAGGAGTCGCTACACCAGCTTCCAGCAGGTAGCAAGCATCCAGTTTGGACAAGTGCTTTATGAGTTTTAATGAGGAAGCCTAATGTGCTGCCCATTTTTAAGTGTGGATCTGTTCTTCCTATCTGCTTTTAATGCTCAAGTATTGTTCCTAATTTTCTTTCATTTTTTCACATAGGTGAAAAGCCTTTTATGTGTGAAACATGTGGCAAGAGTTTTGCTTCTAAGGAGTACTTAAAGCACCACAATAGAATCCATACTGGCTCCAAGCCCTATAAGTGTGAGATGTGTTTCAGGACTTTTGCACAGAGGAACTCACTCTACCAGCACGTGAAAGTTCACACAGGTATGGCTGCAGTGTCCCGGGGGGTGGTTCAGAGTAGCAAGCAAGAGATGCAACTCTGATTTCCAGATTTACCAGGAAACTTTTGGAAGCTTTACTCCCACCCCAAAATGGCCCAACTGATAGCTATTTGAGGGTCTTTTCTGACCCTAAGAAACTATAAAGTGGAACAATTAGGTGTGCACAGGGGAGCCAGCCTTGTCCCTTTGCAGAAATGAGAGACGGGGTGTGGATGTCAATATGGATGTGCATATCCTGAATTCTGATTACATACAAGGGTAACAGCCTACAGGTTCACTTGCACGCACACACACAGTTACTAGGCACCTGCAGCTCTCGTCCTCTTTGCTGTCATCTCTGCAGAGGGAGTACAGACTCCAGGCACAGATTCTGGCCACTTCTGGTAGAGATGTAAAGCTTGGGCAGATTGGCCCCTCAAGCTGCGGGACTTGGGCTTGCATGGATGCAGGTGCTGAGGATTCCAGGTTTCACAGACAGGAAACAGTGGGCCAAGAGACCGTGCTGCCACTTGCTTCCTTCTCTCCACCCAGGGGAGCGGCCCTACTGCTGCGATCAGTGCGGGAAGCAGTTCACCCAGCTGAACGCCCTCCAGCGCCACCGGCGCATCCACACGGGAGAGAAGCCGTTCATGTGTAATGCGTGTGGACGGACATTCACCGACAAATCCACCCTGCGGCGGCATACCTCAGTAAACAGTGGGCGCCAGGAAACTTGGGGCTGGAGGTGGTGGCTGGGCTCCAGGGGCACAGGCCACGGTGGACACCTAGAACTGAGGCACTGGTGCTGGCTAGATGTTTCACAGCTGTTGGTGAAAGGGAGTTTCACAGCAGCAGCAGTGGCGGCGGCGGGGTTTATGCTGGCAATGGCCATTTTAAAAGATGTTCATGTCGGGGGTCTCAGCTGGGGATTTCGTTGGCACGCGTGGTGACTCTGTCCTGTTTGTCTTGTAGATCCACGATAAGAATACTCCATGGAAGTCTTTCCTTGTTATTGTAGATGGGTCACCCAAGAATGATGAAGAGCACAAGACGGAGCAGCCTGATGAGGAGTATGCACCCCCCAGACTTCCTGAGAAGCTGCTGTCCTTTGCTGAAAATGGCCACTTTGATAGCCTGGCCACTGTGCCGGGAGCCACCCCTGGCGGGCCGGAGAACAGTGCCGCACACACAGCCTGCAAGGCAGATGCCTCCGTGGTGTCCCAGGACACCCTGCTGGCCACTGCCATGGGGGAGCTTGGTGAGCTGAGCCCACAGACAGATGCAGTGCCCACGCAGCTTCACTCTTTGAGCAGTATCGAATGAGTGTCTGCCCAACCAGCCCTGCTTCACACTGCACCAGTAGCTGAGAAGAGTCGTATGCCATCGTGTGGGCCCGGGTGGCTTTCAGATGCTCCCGAGGAGCACATTTTCATCATACCACTTGCAGACCTTTTCCTCTGGCGTCCTGACCTGCATGACCTCCATGCCCTGAGCCCTGGTGCAGGCTGTGCACTGCCTGTCCACTGCCTTATTGACACCTGGGCCGTTCTTGCCCATTGCACAGAACTGGGCACTGCCCGGCTCTCGAGTGTTCTTTCCAGTCTTCTTGGTCCTGCCCTGCCTTACACTCCACATGCTTTGAAGCATTTTCTGCCAAGCTGGAGCTGTCTGATTTCAGCTGCATCTTCCCAGTAGACCTGAAGCGATTGGATCTTCTGTGGGAACCCTCTCTCAGGCCTGACCCAAGGGATCACTGCATTTACTCCTTGCCTCCTGCCTGCAGGCCCTAAACAGGAATGACAAACCAAACTCTGTCACAGGCTAGTGTGTTTCACAGTGTATGTGCACCAAGGAGTTCGTCAAGAAACCTATTGGGGAAATGACATGTGGCTGTTTAACTTTCATTTCTAAAGGCAGACGGGTGAAAGCTGACCTGCCAAAGAGTCTAGTGAGACAGTGTAGTACTTCAGAGAGGCATGAAGAATGCAGGAAGGGGCTTTAGGGCATTTGAATGTTGTTTTGACACATAGTCAAATGAGGGGTGACAAGGGCACATCTCACAATGTGGAGAATTCATTTTTGCTGTTTTTCCCTCTTGGTCATCGTTCCAGAAACCCCCACCTTCTCTCTACGGCAGTAGCCATAGACCCACTCCCTTGGGAGCAGCAAGAGCCTGAAAGGGACCAAAGCCTGGGCTTGCACGTCCAGACTGTGCCTTACTGGGCAGCTGGATGGGGCCGGTGACACTGACTCCAGTGCTCCTCTGGCTGTCTCATGCTGGATTCAGAAACACAATGGATGAGATCGTGCTATCACTGCTGCTGCAGGGCCTGGTGCCTGGCTGTGTTCATGGAAGGCTTTGTTTCAAACGTAACCCCATTCATTTCAGAGGAGTGACTGTAAGAGAGTTCTGTTCCCCTGGTCGATTTTCTCCCTGCATCTTTAATTTATTAACTTGTGTGCACACTGGTCCTCCTGGAGGAGGGTGCCAGGCTACAGGGGTTTCTCTGCAGGGCACAACATGTGGCTCCCATGTGTGAGTGACTGGGGAGCCACAGAGCTCAGCGCTGGTGACATCTCACACCGCACATGAAGGTCAGCCTCAGTCACTTCAGATTCAGTCAGGAGGCATCATTGTGTCCGTTGTTTACAGAACAAAACCTTGATGCCTCACAGCCGTCTCAGTCTGCAGAGGGACTGCCCAGCTGATGGGTTATTCTATGGGATAAAGACATCTTGAGGGAAAGGAATCTAAACAAGAGTATTTTGTTACCTGCTGGAAGAATTTTTGTCTTGAATTTGTTTCTTTAGAAGTTCTGCACAAAATGGGTTAATGTGTTAATAAATGTTGCTTTTTGAAGTAGTCCTGCAGTTGTAAGTTTATGTACAGGGTTATACCTTAGCATCTGTGGAAATACAGTATTTGGTGAAACAGGTGTTGACTGCTTCATCATATGTATGATGCTACATCAGGGCCTGCAGAGTCCCTAATTGGACTCAGAAAGCATAGGGTGGGGGGATAGCCCCTGCTGTGCTGGAGCTGACAGGTTGTGAGCAACAGGGACATCTGCCTGTCCCCTCAGTGTTGCCAAAGAGACTGCCACTGTATTCACTTCTGTCTCCTTTTCTAGCAGAGTACAGCTACCCTTGAAAGCGAGGCATCCACAGTGATGGAAGCCTTGCTGCAGGGCCCTGAGTGGGTCCTGATTCTCCTAGTGCAAGTACAGCCCCACCAGTGAAAGCAAGGCTGCCCTGCTATGTTCATGCCAAGCAGGTGATTAGGTCAATGAGTGATAATACATAGCTGCCAAGGTGTCAAAGTTCACTGAAGTGGTGAGTTGGTACCGCTGCAAACGTTTTGTGTGAAAAGGCAAACCCTGAAGGACTCATGGCCTTTAGTTTTGCTACATTTGCCTGCTGCACAGCTGCAGAGAATGGGCTGGGAGTGGGGCAGACCTTAGGAGATACGTCCACAGCGCTTATCTGCACAAATCTGTGCAACATGAGTCAGTCTCACCTGCACGAGGTTACTCCTTGTCACATGTCAAGGACATCTACATTGCTTAAATGAGATGGCTGCCTAAATGAGTACGCTAAGCCAACTCAACATCCTTGTGGAACAGAAGTTGCAACCTTATTTCAGCTGGTGGGAGAGACACATGTGCCAAGGCCTTTGTGCACAGGCTGCCAGCAGGCCACTCAGAAGCCATCCTCTGGCTGTCTGCACAGCCTCTTTCCAAGGCAGCCCAGCCAGGCCTGACTCCCCCATTAGGAACCAACTGAGACCCATGGGGCTATGGGGCTGTCTGGGCCCACCAGTTCTCAGATGTTCCTGGCCTGGGGCGGCCTGTTCTGCCAGGCATTCCTTGAACCTGCTCTGAATTACCTGACATGTAAGCAGTCCAGGCTCTGCAACCGCATGGCAGGACAAGCTGGCACCACAGCCCCACACAGGCCCCTCTGTGCTTGGGACAGTGCCAGGCTTCTGGGGTCCCTGCCTCCACACTGCACACAGGCCTCTAGTGCCACTCCGCTTGCAAGTGAGTCTGGAGCCCTCAGAACCTGGGGAAGGGATGGGGGCATGAGGTCAGTGAAGCTGAGCTTGGGTTTCCTGCTGCACTTTGGCCTGGCTGTGCAAGGATATGCAGTGTAGGACTGCCTGCCTTAAACTTCAGTAGATGGCTTTCAGGAAAGGAAGCTGCTTCTGAACCATGTCAGTGTAACCAGGAAAGACTCGTCAAGAGGGTATTCATAATTTACACTTTATTTATTGTACTGGTTCACGTAAAACAAATACACTCTTTTTGCTAAGGTCGGTTTATCTTTATGTGTTGGTTTTTATACTGTTGCTCCCTGCAGAGGACAACTCAGGTCATTCTGCAGTGGGCAGGGCACAGGCATGCGGCTGCAAAGCCTCCAAAGGAAGCCTCAAAGGTCTGCACTGGAACACAGGGAACGCACAACACCAGAGCAACAATGACTGCACAGGGCTGGTGCATATACTTTGATTACAGTGACACCACCACACATGGTCACAAGTGTGCAAAAATACTGTTTTCAAGATATCATTAAAAAAGGAAATCACACAAGCTATAAAATTGTTGCCACAAAAAGCAAAGCTTTTCTGTAAGAAATATGAACTGACTTTGACTATGAACTGACCCCAGAGCTGCAAAGAAACAAGAACTGTAACATAAACAACCATCCTGCTCTGCTCACAGAGTACTCTGACATCCGCAGAGCTTCACTGCGCAGCCCTGGGCTCTGCGTCCAGGGGACATTTGGGGAAGTGAGTTTGCTCCTTTCCACCCTCCTTCATGGGTTCTGGCAGGTCTGTCTTCACCACTGTAATCACTTTTATTCTTTCCACAAGAAATACAAGATACAAAAGTACTTTTTCCCCAAGCACTGATCCTAGCATTTATTTTAATGAAACAAGCTGCTCTGTCTGATGCCGTCTTTGACAAGTGCCCCTTCTGCCAGGGACCTGTGGCGTCCTGCTGAGCACTAGACCAGGTACCTGGCAGGCAGCACCAACACTGCTTCCCGGCCGGCTACTACTGAAACCAACTCGGAGCCACAGGGCTTCCACTCCCGATGTGCACACGGCCAGCCTAGAGCCTTGTTCCTGTGGCCACTGCTTCAGAGGAGTCCACGCGGTCACAGAGGACCTAGGCTTTTTGGTCCAAGCCACACCCTCACAGACAACGCTTCCATTCAAGACCCAGAACTGCACAGGAAGCCTTGAGCCCGGTACTCTGCTCCCACCAGACATGGCTCCTGAGTTCCTGCACCCAGGACACTGGGCGTTCCCCAGCAGCTTCCACATCAGCCTTTGCCCAGGCTTCCCTATCTTCCCCCAACCCTGCCAGGCTAATGACCTGCTCTCCAGCACCCCTTCTTGGGCTTTCCACTGGCCCAGCAGAGACCCAACACTCCCAAGGGCCACTAAAATGGTGACCCCATCAGACCCTCCTCACCACCTGACAAAACATGAGAGGGTTGGGGAGCTGGCACTAAGGGCAGCAGTGCAATTTAGAAAGAGATGCAAGAACTGTCAGGCAGCATCGTATCTCAAATCATTTCAGCACAAAAATACTCACAGGAGACTCAGGATGAGCCATGTCAGAGTGTAGGACCTGGAGGACCACATTCTCTGCTCATCAGCATGCACAGGCCACAGCAAGCCCACCAGCATGGAGACAACCCGATCCCCAGACAAAAGGTAGGTGGCCTGCCTGGCACACTGGGATTTCCTGTTCCTGACCCTGAACACCAAGTTCAACTGATGGGCAAAGGCGATGCCATTCTCGCACGCTGCCCAGGCAGCCTGCCCACCCCGAGATGCTTGCTCTGGGCTCAGGAACAAATGGGCTGTACAAAAGCAAAGCTGTCACCAGCACCATCAGTTATGATACAGAATAAAACTCAGCTGTTCCTCGTGAGATCATCAACTCATCCTAGCATCCACCCAATGGATGCACAGAGGGAAGACATCCAGACGCCATGCATGGAGTTCGAGAGGCAGCCATGAGGGACAGAGCCGAGTCCCAGGATCCAGGACCGGAACACACGTGGCAACAGGAAGCTAGGCCTGGACGTCGCAGCAGGAGGAAGATTGGAAGCACGACCCAGGAAGCTCTGGGGCCGAGCATGAAATGGACTCTGGTCGTCACAAACACAACGGCAACAGGAGCCTCCGCTCGGCTGCTTCACAGGGACGCAGACAAGGCTCGTGGAGGGACACACATCGCTGGGCTCACGGGCAACAGAATGAAGCCATAAATGGGCACCCACAGGGTCACTCAGCCCTAAAACAAACTAAAGAGGAGTGCACTACATGCCACCGCAACAGGGAGGTTTCACTTCAGATCCCCATCCCCCTCGCCGTCACCCTGGATGGATTTCTTGATCCGCAGCAGCATGGTGGTCAGCCATTGGTCCAAGCGCGATATCGAGTCAAACTCCTTTACCTGGTTTAAGAAATGAGGAACAGGAATTACCCAGTGGAAACACATTAACCCCCCGGCAGTGGGCTGAGCTGTTAGAGCCTTTCCCACAATAACCCAGCAGCTTCCTTCATCAGTGTACTGGAGCATGGCTGGGGTCAGCCCTAGCCCCATGGAAGAAGTCTGGAAAGCTTGCTTCTCATTATTTTACGACTATTTTGATGGCACTGGTGCCAACCTGTACGTTATCATACTGCTCTGTATGTGGATGTGTGCAGGCACACATAGGAACTAAAGAGTGGCAGGAAGCTGGATGCAGGGAGGATGTGGATAATTAACCCACCCCATGGCAGGGGCCAGAGCCAGGAGGTACCGAGGCAAAAGCCTTGTCACACACCTTACCATGTTGCCAAGGGCCACCAAGGGAATGGTTTGGGGAAAAGCTAAATAGGAAGATAATCTTCCTCACGCCTTCTTCAGGCTCCTGATGAACATATTTTTGTTTGTTTTTTGAGACAAGGTCTTGCTCCGTGGTTTAGGCTGGCCTTGAACTTGCAGCAATCTGCCCACCTCAGAATGCTGGAATCACAGGTGTGTACCAATATGCCTAGCTTACAGTGAATGTATTACCACAGGTCACAGAGAAATCTACTCGATTCCAAACACAACATGGTAAAGATAGGACCACACAAGAGACAAGAATCTCTTATGCTATATCTTACGCTATAAATATGAACTTAGTTTTTATGCTTTATATTTGAGCAAAGTTTATCTTACTCTTATTTATGAATCAGATCATTTTCAAAAGAAAAAGTGAGACAGCAGGCACAGCAACACATGTCCTCTGCTCTCAACAGAACCTCACGGCTGAGTCAAGAACAATGTTGGACACAACTGCCCACTGCCGCAGGCAGACCTAGGCCATGTGGGCCGCAGTGGCTGTTACCATGGAAAGCTCTAAAAGCTCACCATCACTGGGCTAATCTGTGGGGAAATGAAACATGACCTTTGGGAAATACTGCTAGAGTCATGTTCAAATGAACACAACAGAAAGGGGAAGAAGTTTCCATAAAATAAACCTTCAAAAATGCACCGTGTCCTAAGGGTCTAACTTACTGCTTCAGTGTAAGCTTCACTGTTCTGTTCTTCATGAGCTTCTAGAAGTTTCTGGTAGCATTGGGAAAAAAAAAAAAAATCAATTAACTAATTGAGCCCTGAAAGTCCCATTTCTAAAGGGACACTATTTATTTATTTAATTATTTTTGGTACTGGGGATTGAACTCACAAACAGGCTTACTAGCCACTGAGCTAACCCGCCAGCCCATAATGGATACTTTAAACAGATCCAGATTTAGTACTGCATTAATGGAGGCTGCCAGGACCTCAGGGCCCCAGGGCAAGTGCCGCCCCTGGAGCTGGCCTTTGGGGGACACACAGGCTTTCGTTCTCACTCGCAGGTGGCACACACCACAGGAACAGCAGGAGCATGGCAAGCCTTGGAGCAAGCTGACCTTGTGCCCAAACCACAGAGGCGCCAACATACAGGAGCAAGGCTGCTTCTTTATAGTTCCTAATACTTACTTTCAGTAATTTACACTCTCTTGAGTCAGTGAATGCTGGAAACATCTCCTCGTATTTCTCGAGAGCAAGCTGAGGGTGAGAAGGCACTCATCAACTTCAGACTCACTAGACTAGGAGGGCCGCCTCCCATTCCTGCTAGTGCTGCATCTGCTAGATGAGAGGCGCTTCCCTAGCTGCATCTGACCCTGACCCTGACCCTGAGCCAGCATTTCCTTCTGCAGCCCCAATGGCTATCTGGTGCCCAGCCCTGTCTGCATCCCAGCTTCCACTGTGATGTCTGGGGTCTCTCCATCTTCAACTAAGCCCACTCCTCAGTTATTCCACTGTCTGGTTCCTTCATAACCTCCCCAGTGCAGTGTGAAGGTGAGCATGAGTGTGAGGAGAATGCCTGCCTGGTCTGGCCATGGGCTACAGCCCCAACTCCCTCCTGTGGCTATCCCAGTTGGGCCGGCTTACCTTGGCGTTGAGCTCATCCACGATGAAGTGGCAGAGCGCCGCCTTGAAGAAGTAGTCCTTGGCGCTATACTTCAGCAGTGGGTTGTCCATTGTGTTCGCCCCGACCTGGCACAGAAGGCAGAGTTAAAGTCTTGCCCTGCCATCTGACAGCAGTAAAGCCCTCTAGAAAACCCCAACCTTACGAGTTCAGTTATGGGGGCTGGAGGTTTAGCTCAGCGGCATAAGCGCCTGTCTTGCAAGCAGGCAGTCGTGAGTTCGATCCCCAGTACCGTTAAAAAGGAAAAAGACAAAAAAAAAAAAAAAAAAAGACTTCAGTTTCGGAATCACTGTTCCAAAGCAATTCAAGGTTAGCAAAGCTCAAGTAAGATGAAACAAGGTACTTACTACAAGCTGCACTATAGGATTCCAACTTCTGACACAGGAAAACAAGGAGCAGAATCTGAACACAGCCCAAGAAAAACAATACCCAGCTAGCACGAAAGAGTCCTCTTCGTACAGAAGAAAATGAACAACCCAGAACAGAGTGCTCGGGGAACTGTGTCAGGAACAACAGGGAAACCCAGACGCCCCCAGTCAGAGGAAACAGGAGGGAGTGGCAGCAGGTTGACTGCATATGGATGCTGCATGACAGCGGGAGGAAACTGATAGAAGTTCTACCTCCACACTGTAATATCGAGACAGGCAACTACTGAACCTGGACGGGTAGGTATCTCCCTCATTGGCTTCTGCAGTCACGACCCTGGCATCTGGGACAGGCTGCACGGATTAAAGGTGGTACCCAAGCAACCGATGAAACGAGCTGGTGGAGACACAGTAAGTGAAACAGAAAGCCTGGTACCACAAGAAGGAAGGATGAAGAAAAGAGGTGCAAAAATAGCACAAAGAAAAGCAATCCTCAAATAAGAGATGTAAGCCCTAGTGAATCAGAAATTAAATGTGTCTGACTTAAATACAATAAAAGAGAGATTAGAGTGGATTTAAAAATGGCACCAAACTATAAGAAACTCAAGATATTTACTTCAATTATAATAATTATAGGCTACTTAAAAGGAGAAGGCTCGAGAGATATGCATAAACATTAATTGAAAGAAAACAGAAGATAGCTGAGTGTGGTGGTGCACACTGGGAGGCTGAAGCAGGAGGACCACAAGTTCGCCCAAGACCTCATGTCAAAAAAAAATCAGATGTTTAAAGGGCTGGGGATATAGCTCGGCACAATGGCCCTACGTTCAATCCCCAGTACTACAAAGAAAGAAAGAACAGGTTATCAAGCAGATTTAAATAGTCTTCAAAGCAAATGTCATCAAAGACAAAATGTTACACCCAGGATAAAAATCAATCTTTTGGGAACCGCAACCCAGAGCTACAAAAATGTGAAACAAAGAATGAAAAGAGACTTATGTCCACAATGACATAAAGACTGCATCACCCAACTTCCAACAGTGGATGTGGAAGACAACTCTAGTGACTTCCCTTGAATGCAAAACAATTACTGCACCTCTGATTATTTGGAGATTTATTTCATTATACTGATATGTAGATAGCTGGCTATGGTATTTCCTTCTCTCTTCAACTGGCTCTAAGCATTGCAAATAAGACTAGCTGAGATGCTGGTATGTAATCTCTAAAGCCAACAGACAGTCCTGTCTCCTTGCATAGTGTTCTCCCTGTAAAGGGTATGAGCACAGCCAGATGTTAGAGCTAATAGCTTCGGGAATGTCAACTTGGTAGGAGTCTCAAAGTAAAGAGGCTATGACTCCCCAGGGCACAAGAGTATACCTATGGAAAACCAAAGCTGCAGTCTCCCAAAACAATTTAGTTGCCACCTTAATTAGATTATGTAAATTGACCTTTTGCATATCTTTATCTCCACAATTTACAGAGATGCCTTTCTCCCTACCTGGCTAGCCAGCTCAAATTACTCACATAATTCCCACCATCCTCACTGTCACTCAACCCTGAGCCACCACCCTTCTTCACAAGATAAAAAATTCTGGGAGAGGCCTAGGATCAAGGCCTTTGTCAGCAAATCCTCACAAGAATTAGACTTAGGACCCCTAATTTGGAATATGTCTTGGTGTCTTTACTCTCGCCATAGGCTGCACTGCTGGTGGTAGATTAAAATTAACTTGTTGGGATTCCAATAACATCTCAATGGGATTACAAATATAACTTTTTGGATTATGAGGAAAACTAAAAAGAGGATTACAATACTTGGATGACTGTACACTGTACTTGAGATAGTGGGCAGAAATGGACAGATGTCCCCAAGTTCACAGAACCTGACAGAGTCATCCACCAAGAGGACCCGACCAGCGTCAAAGGAGCCAGCTAGCAGCAGCAGCACAGAAGAGGCCTGTCCAGGCCGCTGCCTCAGGCTGCTCAGCCCTCAGCAGCCCTCAGTGAGGCTCTGGGCATTGAAACCACCCCAGGTGTGTTCTCCATCACAGAGGAGTTAACTGGAGAGGAACAAGACAGAGATAACATGAAAACCTCTGAGCTTGGGCAAAGTACATAAAACTGACTAAATGGGGTGGTGAGGTTTCAAGAGAAATCTATAAATACAATGAAATGCATTAAAATAACAAAATACAAGTTTAAAACAGTGCTGAAAAGGTAATTGAAATCACTAAAGATGCAATGTATACCAATGTGGAAACTCAGAAAGCTAAGCAAGCTTCTACTGCAAATGCCCAGAACAAAAAAGAGCAAAATAAAACCAAAGAAAGCAGATAGGAAATGAAGACAGAAATTGGTAAAAAGAAAAGAGAGAAAAATCACCGAGTCCTTCCAAACTAATAAAGAAGAACTAACATCAATCCTTTACAAAGTCTTTTCATTCTGAGGCCAGAATTACCTAGATTCCGAAAACGTCACACATACTGAGGCACACTAACTCAAGACCCCTGTCCCTTGTGAATATCCTCATGAAACCCTAAGTATTGGCAAGTTTCCTCTGGCAACTTTCGAAGGGTTGTATGCATGCAAAGCACATGCAGTGAAGGCTTGAGCTGCCCACTGCCCAGCTCCTGGAGGTCACCTCCAAGTCCCTGGGTTCCCAGCCTTACAGAATGCACTGTGTAGCAGGGCCCAGGCATTATGGTACAGCTCAGCCTATGCAGGGTAGAGGATCAGGCTGGCTGCCGGGTGGCCAACTAGGCCCAGTAAGCTCAGGGTGGCAGGCTGAGGGTCCACCCAGCTGGTGCTCTGTCATCACACCATGTGCCCAGGCCCACTGGCAGTGACAAGGCACATGCCTGGAGCTCTCCCCACTGGTGCCACAAGCCTCTTCTCCACTGATTCACACTGCAGCTGTTTCTGGGATGATCCTTCACTGGGACTGGAGCAGATTTCACTGAGCTGAGTCCCTCCGGCACATCACAGTACTGGAGGTGTCTTGGGGCACACTGAAATTCTGCAGTGACCAAACAGGATTTATCCCAGGAACCTAAGTTTGATTTCACACGTGAAGATGAATGTAATATACCATATTAATGGAATAAAGGACAAAGGCTACATGCTTACCTCAGTGGAAGTACAAATACTTTTTAAAAAATCCAAACCCTTTGGTGATAAAACCCTGACTAGGAAAAGAAGGGATCTTCCCCAAACCAATGGAAAGCACTTACAAAAAATTAACAGTTAAGCCAAGTATGATAGCTAATACCTATAATCCCAGAACAGTGAGAGGCTGAGGCAGGAGGATCACAAGTTCAAAGAGTATGGCTCAGTGGGAAGGCTCTGGGGTCAACTACAATACTGAGACAGGGAGGCACTGCTGACATCATGCAGGAAAAGAAACTTTTCCTCTTGAATCATGAACAAAAGAACAGTATTTGCTCCCACCGTTAAGTATCGCTGGTACTGGAAGTTCCACCAATGACAGTGGGCAGGAAAATGAAGCAACGGGCATTCAGATTGCAGAGGAAAAGGTAGAACACTGCTGTCTGCAGATGATGTGAACTTACATACAAAAATATCCTGAAAAACCCACCAAGAGATCTACTAGAGCTAATACACAAATTCAGAACTGCTGCAAGACACAAAAATCTGCAAAACTCAACTGTATTTCTATATAATCTGAAAAGGAAAATAAGGAAACTATCCCATTGCCAACAGCATCCAAAAAAGTAAAATACTTGGTAATATATTTAACCAAAGAATCACGAGGCTGACACTGAGAACTGCAAAACATTTTTGAGCAAAATCAGAGCAGATCTAAGTAGACTCAGACCTAATGCAGGTGAAACAGTGATGCTGTCTGCCGGATCTGGTGAAACCCATCTGGAAGTGCCATGCCAGGAGCACCAGGAGCAGTGGGGTGTCTGCGGGCAGCCTGACCCATCTAACCAAGGCCCTGATGGCACCCAAAGGACATGTGACTGACTCACCCACAGCACCTGACTGCCAGAGCTGCCGCACTGTCTGCCTAGGGCCCAGACCTGGACTGGCATCTGGCCCTCTGCTCGCAACCTGCAGACCCTGGGACTTCCTAGCCTCCCATCAAGGGAGCCTGCTTCTTACCATCATCTCTCCTCTCCTCTTCCCTGCACACACACGCTCACGCACATGCACTTGCATGTCCCCTGCTGGCACTGTCTGGAAAACCCTGACCGATGCACTCTTTCAGTTATCTGCACATGCAACACAATCCCTAGGAAAACATAGAGATCAACAAATTACCCTACAGTTTACAGGAAGAGGGATCCAGAATGGTCAAAATAATCTTGAGAAAGAAGAAAACCACTGTGGGACTATTCCTGGTTTCGCTTCCCATAAAGATACAGTAACCAAAATAAAGTAATATGGCTGAAAGATGGACAAGCTGGCCCATTGGATCTGAGCCCCAGAGAGGCTCATTGGAGGTGAAGCAGTTTTCAGCAAGGGTCCCAGAACCACAGGACGGTGGAGAGTCTGTGTGGAGCAGGCTAGGCTCAGCCTCCTTATGTGCGAGAACTGGGTCAGAGCCGAAGGCCCTGGGGAAGGTGTGGAGGCCTTGGGATCGGATTAGAGAGGGGATAAGATCCAGAGATGCAGGAAAGCTGGGCCTCCGGGAGAACCATGTCCGCAGAGTGGAGTAGTAGACAGCTGAGTGGCTCAGTCTAGGCAACTGCTGTGTCCCCTGGCTTGGCCAGATGCCAATTTAGATGGCCCAAGTGAACCCAGGATCCAGAGGAGCTGTGGGTTAGCTCCATCTCAGGGCTCCCAGTGTCAAAATCCCACAGTGACCGGGTGAGGGCCGGCCACAGGAGACATCCAGGGTAGGGAGTGCGCTCAGGTAGCCAAGGACATCCAGAAAGTTATAAACTGAATGACTCAGGCCCCAATCCCATGGCCAGAGGCCAGGTTAACCCCAACCCTGTGGATCTGAAAGTCCTATATCTGGCACCCCACCTAGCCATGCCACAGGCTGCTGGCTCCTTCAGCATGGATCTGGGCGCTGGACACCTCCACCTCTGCAGTCTACAGAGAGCAGTGACCTGGACAGGTGTCACAGGACTGCAGACCCCAGAAAATAATCCCAGGCTTGGAATCCCTGAGACATTTCTTTTTTTTTTGTCTCTTGTGAGTCTTTCTTTCCACTGTTTTTGTTGTGAGTGTGAACACTGCTTTCAGTTTTTTTCTTTTGTTTTGTTGCTACGTTTCTTCCTTCTCTCCAGTCTCCTTTGCCAGCTTCCCAGGCTTGGGTACTCTTCCCTTGTCCTTGCTTCTAACCTCTTTTCTTCTTTTATTCCTCTATTTTTTCCTCTTATTGCTTTTATATGTTCTTGCCTTAGGGTAAAATCACTGTATTGAGGGGATATCTGCTGTATAGTTTCCAGATTTTTCTTAGATTTTGCTATATAACCATCAATCTTGTACCTATGGTTAAAGGTGACAAATTAACAGTTAGCATAGTTTGTCATTTTCCAGTCTGTGCTTGATGCTATTGCTATTGCTCACTGTACTGCTTTAGCCAAGCTGACACAATTGTGATCAACTAATCCTTCTTATATGCCAATAACTAGATTGTCTGGGGGGGTCATAAACATTACTATAGGCCAGTAGCACAGAAGTGGGTGCCAGGCCAAATAGACAGCAACCTTTCATCTCTAATAAACTGAAGAGGCAGAATCCTGTTATTTGTTTTGTTTTTCTATTTTTGTTTTTAAAGTTATCTTTTTGGTTTATTTTTGGTTTTTCTTAATTTTTTTTTTTTACAAAAGTAAAAAAACATTTTTTTGAGACAGGGTCTTGCTATTTGAGTTCAGGCTGGCCTCAAACTGTTGTAATCCTCCTGCCTCAGCCTCCCAAGCACTGGGATTACAGACACCACCGTGCCTGATATAGAGGCAGAATCCTGAAACAGACTCAAAAGCCAAAAGCCAGCTATGCCTAGAAGATGTCTCTGAGAAGTAGCCACTTCCTAAAGAGGTTTTTTTTGGTACCAGGGAGAAACTTAGGACCTTGCACTTGCCAGGCAGGCTCATAGGCTACTGAGCTAAACCCCCGGCCCAAGAGGTCTTGACAGAAATAATAAAACTACCTACTCTAAGCAATTTCCAAGCCTCAACAGAGAAAACAAATAGCAAAAAAATAAAAAGTGAGGAAATACCTAACTCCCAATTTACCTGAGGCAAATTAAGAGGGCAGTGAGGTGGAAGAAATAAAAAATCACCCAGTGAAATTTTATGAAATGGCATTGGCAGAAGTAACAACACAAATCAGTACTTTGACAAAAACAAAACAGAAGTAATTAAAGAGATGACAACTCCGATGAAAGAAGGGATTAGTACATCTAGAGTAGATACAGATTGAAAACAAAGAGGAGCTTAGGGAAGACATGGAAACGGTGAATGCCCAACACAGAAAAGAACTAGATTCCATCACCTAGACACAGGTGGGAACCAGGAGACGGAGCGATGGGAAGGTGCTGGAATTAGGTCATACACAGATTGTGAATGTGTCTGAAACTCTGAGCTGTACTCATTAAAAGGACCAACTATGCAGCATGCAAATTGTGTCCTCTAAGAATGGAGGTGCCAGCCCAACCTGCTCGTAGATCTCGATGGCCTTCTGGTACTGCTCCAGCTGCGCGGCGTAGGCAGCCACCTTCAGCAGACACTTGTTGGCAGAGCTGCAAATAGGCAAAGAAGACAAGTAAGCATTGCAGGATAAGGCACCGTGCCCACCAGGGCCCTGTGTCCTTCACTTGAGCATAAAAAGCATCTGTCTTGTATTACACACACAAAACCCACCATCTACCAGCAAGAAAATACTACTCGCCTGTTAGATTGTTCTCCTTTGTAATAATCAGCAGACTGTTCGTAATGTGCAATGGCCTGAAAATAGATAAATTTGACTCTCAGTGCATTGGACGGTGCATGTAAAAATTGTGTTTGCATAGTTATTTTCCTATAAACCAACCTGTGCTTGCAGCATGCCTTTCGCTATTTTCCCACTTTATTCAGGATACCTAGAAGCCTCCCTGTGGCAGAACACTTGCCAATCCAACCAAATCTTCCCAGCACACATCTTCTAACCTCTCTGCAGCAAAGGGGCAAGTTCTCTCCTACAGAAAAGAACTCGGAAGCCAGGGCTGCTTCTGGATCAGGCCATGCATCTGACTGCGCCTTTTCCAGACCGCCTTTGGTACTCTATAAGCTGGGACAGCAATGACTCATCTAGAGGGGTACAACAGGTCACAGACTGAAGACACCAAAACTCTGCCAGCCTGCTTCCTAGGTGACTCCAAGGGCAGAATACCTCCCTGCACCCCTGATCAGTCCACAGCAGCTGTGCGGGACTGTTACTGTAGCTCAATGTGGGGCCCCAGGGCATGGTGAGCCTTTGACTTACTCTAGCAGCATCACCCTGGAGGAAGGGTACTGCTGGCACTGGAATAAGTGACACCTGACTACCAGTGCAATGAGAAGGGCCAGGCTGCTGCAGAGAGGGTGAAACCAGGAGGCAGAACAGTGTCCCCCAGCACTGGAAGCTTCGTGAGGCAGCTGTTTTCAGGAGGCATGCTGGGTAACCAGCAATTAGGAAAGTCAACAGCTGCGTTCAGGGCTGAGGGCCTCCCGAGCCTGAGGAATCCAAGGCTTCTACCTCCCCATGGCATGAGGCAGGTCTGCATACAGCCCTAAATCAGGGAGCCAATGAAGCTTTTCTGTAACATGTCAAGCGTGGTGGTGAGCCAAGAAGCATATGCAGCAGTGCTCTATTCTCTGTAGTCGTGGGACCAATAGGAGGGGTGCCTGTGGCTGTGTCTCAGCAAACTATCCATGTACAGTGTGGTCTCAACTGCCTGCCTTACACGTATCACAAATGCTTTCTTCTCCCCAGTAATTTAAGGATGTGAAAGCTGTTCTTGGCTTGAGGACTCACAAACACAGTAAAGATCTGTAGGCCCTTTGTGTACATGGCTTCCCACTAAGCCCAAGAGAGCTGTCAGTGTGTGCATAGGAGTCAGGTGCAGCCTTCAGCAGGCCACCCACCTGCCTCAGGGGACCTCCCTGGGGCAGACCTGGCCCACAAAGCCATGGCCTCTGCCTTCCTGCAGGTGGCTGTGGTGTTGACTGCCAAGCAGGGCCACCTCTGAAGCTGCACAGGCCCACGGTGCCCCAGCCTCTGGAATGAAGTGCACCCCACCTAGGACATCAGCCTTGCATGGTTTCGGAAAAAGCAAGACTGGGCTTGGGGACACAGCTCAATGGCAGGACGCTTGCCTCGAATGGACAGTTCCCTGGACTCAAGCACAAGGCCTAGGAAAAAACCAGAAGCAGACATTTCTTTGAATAACTATATTTGTGCCCAGGGTTTCAGCCACTTAGCCTAACTGATACGCCTCCAAAAAAAAAACATTTTCTCAGCATTACATATAATAGGAGAAAAACCTGAAACAACTTAAATGGTTCCATACACTGGACTACTAGGCTATGATTTAAAGGCAACAGACAGAAAGTATCAAGGTAAACAGTTCTTTGCGAAATAGTAACTTTTTTTTTTTTTTTTTTTTTGAAATACTAACTTTTAAAACCAGCCGAACACAGTGGTATAAAATGGTAATCCCAAAATGCTAGAAGGCTGAGGCAGGAGAAATACAAGGTTGAGCCTAGCCCAGTAACTTAGTAAGACCTTGTCTCAAGCTAAAAAAATATTTTTAAAAGGCCAAGGATTTGGCTTAGTTGTTCAAGCCCTTTTTTGGTAAGTACAAAGTTGTGAGTTCGATCCATAGCACAAAAAAAAAAAAAAGAAAGAAAAATTTTTTAGAGAGTTGGGGATGCAGTTCACTTCAAAAAGGTCTTAGATTCAATCCCCAGTACCTCAAAAACAACAAAACCCTATAATCATAAAGGAAGGGACACACTATGATCCAGTCATACTGCAGGGTCAGGAAGAACAGATTTCTGTGGAACACTTCTAGGAGCTGGGACACATGAGTAACCCCTCCCATGGGACGGTGGGCTGGAGGCAGCCCCAAGAGGGCTGTGCCTGTTGCCTCCAGAGCCGAGCACCATGCCCAGCACAGGGCAGGGCTCCACAGTTGGGAACAGCACGAGGGAGAGCCCTGCTTGACTCCTGCCATACTTCAGCTCCACTGAGTTTACACTTCATCAAAAGCCCGTGGGGCTACAGGGCTACTCAGTGATCCAGCATGTGGCCAGCACCCCAGGCATGAGCTCACTCTCCAGCACCTCTCCCCGAACCTTCTTGGAACTGTCCACATTTTCTGAAGTGTACAATGCTGTCTCTCACTGTAATAACTGGCTGAGACAGGAAAAGCATGATGGGATTTTCTAGAGATCAAAGAATATCCCCTCTGCCTGGCAGAGAAAATGGCTGTGTTTCTTCTGGTTCTTTTTTTTTTTTTTTTTTTGTCTTTTTCCTTTTTATCGGTACTAGGGATCGAACTCACGACTGCCTGCTTGCAAGGCAGGTGCTTATGCTGCTGAGCTAAATCCCCAGCCCCTCCTTCTGGTTCTTACCAGATATCAATGAACAGGGCACCAGAAAAGCCACACAGAACTGCTGCTCATGTGTTTGTTTTTTTTTTTTTTTTTTCCTTCTGGTAGGGAAACTGCCAAAAACCGGTAAAACAGTTTAACTGAGTATCCATCAAGGTCTGGGAGCAAACTGCAGTTGGGAAAACTAAAACCTATAGCTATCTACGTCACAGTAAAAGGCAGGCTTTCAGTTGGTCTTTAGTAACTCTAATTAAACCAATCTTCCAGCTTCACTGTTCTTCCCAGCTGTGAGCAAGACCAGACTTGAAGAAAGGGCAGAGGCCACAGTGGCTGGCATCATCTCTGGGCATATATGCTATGTGCAACTGCAACACCTAGTGACAGCAGGCCTGGCAAGCCACACCTAGGGGCAGCTCCTGCTGCAGAGGACACTGGAGGAGAGGCGACCTTGTAGGCTTTATATGGGGCCAGTCTTCTAAAACTGACACCTGTGACCAGACCCACCAGGAACCTGCCGCACACTGACCTTGTGCTGTACCCAAGCCTGAGAGAGCGGGCCTAGCAGGGGCTGACAGTGGAAAGAGCCACAGGCACTCTGATGGCTGATGGGTCTTCAAAGGGGACCAAAGCACTACAGGGGCCAGGGTTTCTATCGAAGGCCAAGTTTAGGCAACAGCACAGCTGGCTGTGCAAATGCTACCATCTTCGAGTGTCAGAGAGCACTGCTGGGGAGCACTGAGGGGCAGATGGTCATCTGCAACAAACCTGAAGGACCTGCGGGGGTTTATTTCCAAATCTGAACTTTGTACATCACTGACTACAGCCCTGTGAGTCTGGCCAGACAGAGAAGGCCAGGGCACTTCCCCGTGATGCAGGAGCCCAGCCCATGTGCCTGCCAGGGAGCCTTCCTGTGTAGATTAGAAGGGAAAGTGCCACTTGGGGAAGAGGTGCCACCTCCTGGTGGCCCTGGAGTGGGCAGGCACAGCTGAGGAAATGGATTTCAGCAGCAGCAACTGATCTGTCATGAGGGAGGAACATGAACCACGGAGGGTTTCATTTATCCACTCCAATTTTAGGGAGACTCATGTGGTGAGGCACCCATTGGGACCATGCCCAGGGGCATCAATGGCACAAGACCATGGCTTCTGCCCCATAGCAGTGCTCTGACTGCATGGACAGGAAGCCAGACCAGGAAAATGCTCCACTCCTAGGCCCCTGAGCCAGTGAAGGTGCGGCTCTCTCCTGCCTGGCGCTCAACCCTCCTGGGATGCCTCTGGGTTCTTCATGATCTCAGCTTCCTCCAAAAGCACAGCAATTATTGGTGGGGGTGGGGAGTATCTACATGACACAGCAAGCACAAGCACACAGTGCCAGCACCTATAGACAGTGAACTCTGAGGGGTGAGCCTCTGCTGCTGCCCCATGCCACCTGCTGGGTTGGGACAGGCACATAACTGCCTTCTACTAGGGTAGAGCTGCATGTCCCAGGGGCCACCTGAGAAGCAGGGCAGAGCTGAGGGCACAGAACACAGCAAGGGCAAGGAGGCACACATGCACCGTGGTGGGAGAGCGCAGCTCTGGTGGGGCCACAGAGACAGCCTGGGGGAAAGGCAATGAGCAGCAGAGACCAAAGGGTGTGGCCAGTCTATGCACAGAATGACAGACATGAGAAATTGCCACCCAGCCCTCTATAGGCAGAGAGGTTCCTGGCAGGAGTTCACCCAGCCTGTGAGGAGGGTGACAGGACAGGGGTCCAGTACACAGATGCACAGGAGGAGGGAGAAGCGGCTCAGCTGCTGGGGTGCAGTGGTCAGGCGCAAGCTGAGGCACTTAGTGTGGGGTGGGGAGCCTGATGTATACTTGTAGCTCATGGGCCTAGAGTGCTGCAGCATGCAGGCTAGGGTGAAGGGAGGGTCCATTTGGCCTCCTGGGACCACTTTGCCGCACCAGCCAGTGGGCAAAGGAGCAGGTTGTGGACTCCCTGTCTACTAACTGCAGACGAAGGTCTGGGCAGCACTCACCTTCTCGATGTCCACCAGCTCAGTTTCGTAGATCTCAGCAATGGTGATATGGTGCTTGGCTGCGATGGTGAATCGTCCCTGGGGGGAGAAGACCAGAGTCACATGCCAGCTTCACCTATGTGAATGCCACTCGTTTGGAAAACAGAACAAAAATCCATCTCTAAGCCATCTCAGGGCCTCCACCCCACAGCCATCAAGCAAGGCAACATCTTACCATGTCTGTGTAAATGTCGATGGCTGCATTTAAGCAGTTGATAGCCTCTGAAGCGAAGGCATTTAAGAAAAACAATGAAAAATCCATTCAGTCACAGAGGATTTGGGTGAGCTGGTCTTCTTGGCTGTCATTATCGTGGCAATGAAGTACAATAAGGGGCGAGGGTGGGCAGTTATGGAGCGGCACACGCAGGTCATGCACACGTCCAACAGTACCAGTGTAACTGAGCATGGGGGGCGGTGCAGGGCTAGCAGCTCAGTTACTGGGAATCTGAAGGTGAGGACTCTACCCATGTGACACAACGGGGACATCACCCCTGTTGACCAATCACACTTGCTCCGTGTATATAAACGTACCCTTTGCATCTACAGTCTACCTTTGTGCAGTGAAACCCAAATGTGTTTTGAAATGCTTGTTAAACAACGATTCAGTGAAGCCCAACACTACACAGAAGGCGCCAACTGCCAGCACACTAACAGCCAGGACAAGAAGAGAAGAAGCCCAGGACGGCACTGATGACTAAAACCCAATGCTTCCCCTGTCACGAAATAGTGTTATTTATACTGCTGCCACGCCTGAGCTCGCAGCTCCAAGTAGAGTGTCTCAGGCTTAAAAGAGGCAGCAACACAGAAAAGCTTGATTCCAGAATTAGAAAAGTAAGCAAAATGACAAAGTTAAAAGCAACTTTTCTAGTAACCATACAAAAATGCAGATTCACTGTTAAACCATACAAAACAAATCACAGAATAAAGACTTAACCACCTACCACCCCTACCCCTCCCAGCATCAGCACTCAGTGGGGGACTTCCATCTCCTCCAGCTGAGAGTCTGAAACCAGGACCCCATGCCATACTCTGAGTTCACCCCCCCACCCCTTGGAGCTCTCATGGGCCACGTCCACCCTTGCCAGCTGTGACACATCTCATACAAAGCCTCTGGAGATACCACATTTCTTTATGGCCTGTGTGTAAAAGCTGGGATTTGTGCATTACACAAAATAAAGACTCAAAGATAAAAGGCAGATTCGAAGCTATCCTCACACACGTAGGAAGAAAGATACTCCTCAGTATGCTCTTCCAACCAAAAAAGAACATTTGTAAAATTCTGCCACTTTAAATATCTAATTTCATTCTTTTCTAGAAATAAAAATTTTTGAAATATACTAGAAAACAAAACAAATGAACAATGTCTGACTAAGTGACATTTTTCACCACAGGACATAACAATCTCCCACCAAATGGGTCTGAAAACTCAGTGGGTATTCAGAAAAAGGGAAACAGCAAAATTTCCATATCGGATCAGAATCCTGTTTTGTACAATCGAGATATAGGAACTCTTATATAAAATTAATGGCAATTTCCAAAAGAGTTCCCAAAATGTAACATAAGAAGAGTTGAAGAAAATGGTACTGATTAACTGCACACCCACAATCAAGTTAAAATAGTTTCTCTATACAAAGGCCCACAAAGGATTAAAGAAAGAATCAAACTCTGAAGTTCCTACATTCTGCTAACATTTCAGAGGATGCAGGGACACCAGTCCTGAGGCCAAAGGACAGAGCCTGGCAGCTGCCTTACCTTGAGGGTCTGCCTTTTTGTATGCATTCCCTGCATCCACAAAGCTGGTGGCAGAGTCGTGCTTGCTCTGAAGCTGCATGTGGAGTTTGGCAGCCTGACAAAACGCGTTTCCTGCAGCTGAAGAAGATAACACCATGGTGAAACACAGGGGAACAGGACTCCTCATGCCATAGTCCCATGTTTTATACAAGAAGCCAGAACCAGCACCAGGCGTGGTGGTATGCGCCTGTGACTCTTACACTCAGGAGGCTGAGGCTAGCCCGGACTACACAGGCTACCCTCAAAAAAAAAAAAAAAAAAAATCAATCTAAAACATTTTTAATCATAAAGCAGTAGCCCATGCTAAGGCTGAACACTGGCTTTAAATTGCTTTGTGGGAAATAAAGCATTCAGTTGTTAAAGCTTCAGTTGCATCCATGTACGCCACTCTCCAGAGGTGCCACACAGACTGCTGGACTTTCGCCTTAGAGGAAAGGGTCACGAAAGCCCTGAAGTGGGTTTGACCTGGGCCAGATCCTGTTTGAGTCTCGGTTCGTTATGCAAATGAAGACACAGAACTGCCATCATGACACAGGTACTGTGCTGTGAGAGCTGATGTTCTCCTGGATTTCCTAAGTGGGATGTAATGTGTCTGGGCACAGCATCAGGAGTAGGGCTCCATGGATGTAGCTAAGTTATTCCTCCTGGGGCTCCACCCTCTTGAGCACCTGCCCTTGTAAAAAAACACTGAGGGCAGCTGCCTTGTCCTGTGTGTCATCTCAGAGCCAGTGAGCAGCCCTTCCAAGTCTGTGGCCACCTGGATCCTCACTTTCAGAACCATGAGCAGAAGTCTCTGTGTTTTATAAATTACCAGGCGATGGTAATTTCCTGAAAAAGGGAGGCTCTGACCAGTCAGAGTGGACACTGCCTAGGCTCTGCTAGGGCTGTGCTCCGGTGGTTGGGGAGTGACTCACCACCAGCAGGCAGTGGGGGAGGCACCAACTGGACAGTGGCTTTCAGGGCTCTGCTTTCTAAGAGCACCACAGCCACGTGACCTCCCATGAGTGCCCAGCCCAGGCTGCACCAGGTCGCCACTTTTATGACTGTTTGTAAATCTATCCTTCACTCTATCTGGGCTCTGCCCTGCTTAAATGTCCCAGTTCTTTACAGCTTATACCCCTTCTCCTGCTAGTACTGCACTGTGCAGTTAACGTCCACTCAGTCGCTCCATCCACTGTTGAGTAAGTAGAAAGCATAAGTCCTAGGCTCTCGTGGGCAGCCCGCATTCTGCGAGTGGTGCAAGCCCTTCCCACTGATATTGTCCCAGCTGGTCACCAGTTCTCATTTCACTTCAAGTACCCACTCCAGTCACTGCTAGTAATGCCAGCTTGGTCTTTCGAGGCCTGGGAGCTCCATATTCAATGGTCCCTGGAAAGGCACAATTTCTTGTGCTATATTTCCTCTACTGTAAAATGCCCTGAGACCTATCCATAATGATCTCTCAAAGCTGAGTTACCAAGGCAGAGACTTATTATAAAAGAACTTTTAAAATCATATAGAGAGGGAATGGTGCTACAATTATTCATTCACTGACAAATACACTGAACACCTGCTATGCTGCAGACACAAACCCAGGCCTGGAGACAGCAGGGACAAAGCAAGCATCCTGCTCTTCCCAGGTTTACATTCTAATGAGGGCCACCAAGTAACAAAAATAAACAGAAATGACTGAAATGCTACATGGTCCACTTACTGCTGCCTGCCCATGAAGGAGGACACTGGAACAAAGGGAAAGAAGCTTCCAGAAAGGACGCAAAGATGACTTTGGTGAAGAGTCTGCAAGAAGCAGGGAACCAGCCACACTCTGTCTAGGAGGAAAGAGTGCAGATGGAGGAAGGGCTTGAGTAAAGGCTCTGGGTGGCCACAAGGCACAGGGAAGTGGGCAGGGGTTGAGTCCGAGACAGGAAGGGGACGGCCCTGGAGGGCGCCTGTCCTGGGACAGAGTAGAACAGTGCAGTAGCGCAGGAGTGCTGTGGGTTTCCAAGGTAGGAGATCAGTAAGTATGTGCTCTCTTAGGAAAGACTGTTTTTTAACCTAGGGCTACAGGACTCAAACAAATGATGGGGATACCAGGACAATACTCTCTTCCTTTCTATTTCTCAACACAATATAATTCAGACCTCAGCACATTTTAAAAACACAGCTTTCTAAATACAGCCCTACCCAAAACAAAATCATAAAAGAAGGAAGCATTTGCCCTTTAAAGAGATTCTGCCCTACAGGTAGGGGAAACAAACAGCTGGCAGAATGCACTAGTGTCGCTGTCCACCTTGCTGTGCCTGGCCCAGACACCAGGTCTCCAGTAGGCCCCGACCAAGCCCTGGGGCAGTCTCCTCTGGGAGAGGGGCATACCTTCCTCTCAAGCCACGTTAGAAAGGACCATCCCCTGGCAGGCCACAGGGTACTTCTGTTCACTCTGTCCTATGACTTTAGGCAAGGGGCATTTGCAAAGATCCCCCAGAGCACAGCTCCAATGGACTCGGTCACTTATCTCAGAGCTAGAAACAGTTAGAAATTCCCAACCAGCACTCACGGGAAGAAAACCAGGTACCTTTACTTATCCTACTGACTTAAATGAGTTTGAATTTAATCTTATTCAATCCATGGCACTTATTTAAGCATGTTAGTAAGAGGCCAAGATTACTCTCCCTAAGTCCAAGTCCCTTTAACTCTCTTCAGTTGCCACAACTTATTATAGTAGGTAGTTCGTGGATATTTTTTTTTTTTTTTTTTGTCTTTTTCTTTTTTTTATCGGTACCGGGGATCGAACTCACGACTGCCTGCTTGCAAGACAGGCGCTTATGCCGCTGAGCTAAATCCCCAGCCCCTTAGTTCGTGGATATTGTCTGCATATAAGCTGGCAGGCAGGTTTCTAGCTCCCTTCCTGTGGTCTTGAAGCATGGCACGGACGCCTGGCTCCAGCCCACAGCTGGCACACACCACACTAATGGGAACCAAGTAGTCTTGTCCTCCTACAAAATGATTTTTAAATATTTGCCTGAAAGCAAACAAACAAAAAGTTGTACATACCACTCCAATTTTTAGCCATCTTGAACATATTTGCAGCTCTGGTATACATTTCACAAGCTTCTTCTATTCTTGTGTTTCCTCTAAGAAAAAATTCAAACACAAGGTTACATTCTGTAATTACAGGGACCATCTACGTCCCACATCTCACCCTCCATGACACACGCATTCGAGTAATTCTCATCAGACAGGAATTGCAGGGTCCTTCCAGCTCTTCAGAGGAGATGCGGGGAGAGAGGGCCCACATGTGGTCTTACCCAGACCCCACAGGTATCGCAGAGAGGAGCCTCCAGGCTTGTCTGGCTTCACTCTGAGCACGTGCTAGAGAGTCCTTTCCATTATAAAAACAAAATTTACATGGGTCTGGTAACTACAAGTCTCTTAAACTACAATTTAACCTGATTTATTACCTTTACACTTGACTATGCCACAACTGCTTTCAGTCTGGAAACCAACTATACCTTCTAGCTAGCCAACTTTTAGCTCTCCTTTTTAAAGGAGTGCCTATTAATTTAACAAAACACTGTGTTTTCAACGTGGTATTCTCATCTATACATACAACATTTGATAACACCCCCCCCCCCATTACCCTCCCTTACATCCTAGAAGTGTATTTTTCAAAGGAGATTAAATCCTGAGGCTAAAGGTAGTTTTACCCTACAATTTTCCAGAGTTCAATACTGTTTATTCAGACTAAAAACCTGAGCCACAGCATGGAGGAAGCACTGCCCTGTTCTATGAGGTGTCACCAGCTACCCAGGGCAGGCAGGGCCTTCCTGGCCCACAGGTATTGGTCCAGCCCTGCAGAAGGGAGAGGCTCTCTGTGACGTGTGAGAACAAGGGAAGAAGAGGCCCCTTAGGATGCGTGTGAGGATGTGGCCTTGGCTGCTACAGGACCTGAGCTCTGCAAAATTGGGCCCAGGCAGCTGTTCCGTGGCAGTAATGATGCTTCAGCGGCTCAGAGGTTCCTTAAGTAACAGTCAAACTTGTGTGTAATTCCCCAGAGTCCTAATTCAGCATTACTGTTACTAAACTAAGGCTCATCTGTGATAGACATTTCATCCCTCTTGTCTAACTGCATTACACATAAAGATAACCAGAAGAAAGTGAGGCCCCATGGGTTGTGCAGAGCACACGTGGAGGACCCCAGGGCAGCCCAGAGCCAGGAACTCAAGACAGAGGCCCCCACTGCAGATTGGACATGGTGTGGACTTTCAAGGCTCAAGCCCACGGGCCAGGCTCACAGGAGTCCTCAGCTCCAGCCCAAGGGCACATAGCTCCATGTGGCCACACATCCTGGCAGGGAACCTTATGTACCACCTGCCCATGGCCTGACCCTGGCTAGTTCTTAACTTCTCGGGGCCTATGCTTTTGCATATATAAGCTAAGGATACTACATCTTCCCTACCTCTAGGTTATTACTAATGGGAATCAAAAAATAATCCTTCTATTGTTGCCATGGCAGAGCTGATCCAGAGCAGGCCCTCAGCCCAGATGGTTATTGTAATGACCCATGTACTAGAGATATAAAAGCCCTTGGGAACACAAGGAACTTCTATCAAGAACCTTACTTGGGAAGGGAATAATCCAATTTAAAAACAAAGGTTAAGCAGACATTTCCTCAAAGATACACAGTGCCCATTAAGCACATGCAAAGCTACTCAACTTCATCAGCCAACAGGATGTGCAAATCAAAACCACATGTGTGACACAACCAGATGGACAAGCAGTGCTGGGCAGCAATGTGGATAAAATGAATCTCTTAGAACCTACTTCTGTAGGACTGTAAAATGGTGCAGCTATCAATCTGGAAAACGGCCTGGCAACTGTTCAAGCTTAAACAGGTTCCATGTGCTCCTGCATTTCTACCCAAGAAACACGGAAAGGTGTCCATACAAACACTAGATGTAAACATGCACACATCGTCACATAACAGTCGTTAAGTAGAAGCAATCCAAACATACACCAACTGATGAACAGACAGGCAAAATGCACAAACACACTACAGAGTATAATCAGGCAAGGAAGATGAATGAAGTTCCAAAATACCCCAACACAAGGGTGAGCACTGAAAGCACCATGTGAAATGAAGGACACCACTCACAAGTCCATTCGTATGGCCTTCTAGGCCAGGCCAATCTGGATACAGACTGCTGCCCAGTGCTTCTGTCCCCTCCCAAATTCACGCTGAAAATCAATCCTCAATGCTACTTGGAGCTGGGGCCTCTTGAAAGTGCTTGGATCACCATCAATGGGCTAATGCCACTACAGAGAGCGCTTATGGAAGCAGCTTCTCCAAGGACACAATATCCCCATCCCTTGCCCTACCCTAACTTTGTCAGGACTCTGACCCTGCACTCTCTAGTCTCTGGAGCTGTGAGAAGCTCCTGCTCTTCATAAGCTGCCCAAGCTCAGGAATGCTGCTGTGGCAACCCAAACAAGCCATCAGGTGCTGGGAACATGAGGAAAGTAGGGGAGGAGTGAGAGACAAGGGGTGCACTGCTGGTTTTTGAGGTAAAGATCTGCATTCTAAAATTGGTTGTGCAGATACAGCTATGCAAAAAGAACCCCTGTTACACAGCAGATGGGTGAACTGCACAGCAATTCTATTCTAACAAAGCTATGGCTCCACCCCCGCACAAAAAAACCTTATAGGGCTACATCATACAACAAAGGACAGAGCCAAACCAGCCACACCAAAGCCTTCTCTCAGACCTCATGTCTTCTCTACAAATCACATCTCCTTATTAAAAAACACAACTCAGAAATTAGCTACAAGGTTTCCCCAGAGGAAGGTTCCTAACCAGAGTGTTCAGTCTTAGCCAGCACTCCCTAGTGTACCACCTTCTTGAGGGTGGTGCTTTTGAACAGTACTAGGGATCTTGAACTGTAATTACAGTGTAGGCATTCTCATTAAAGGTTTCTAAATAAAACTAGCTTAATTAAGATGTACTTTAGCCCATTATTTCCAGAGACACATAAGCAAAGAATTACAGGATTCCGATCTTTGCTAGTAGGTTTGCGCCTGGTACTCCTGTATCACATAATTGTACCAGCCAGGACTACACTCTGCCAAACTGTAGAAGAGCAACAGGATCTGAAGGCAAAGACTGCACAATGCCCCAGCTGGGGCAGCACGGCTGGCTCCTGACATCACATCTAGTGACCTCCACGGAAATCCTGCAGAAGCCGGGCTGAACCATGACCTTTACCTCTCCTGCAGCAGCATTAGCAAGGGGCAGTCTCACTTTAAACTACTAGAGAAGACTGTCACTGACAGATCAGAACCACCAGGCTTCAGGAACAAAGTGTCTTCTGGGGTGCAAACAGCAAGGCAGGAGGCTCCTGAAAAGACCAGGATCCACCTTAGACAATAACAGGCCAAGTTCACAGCACTGAGTTTACAGGAAGAAAGCTTGGCTGCCCATTTGCTGGGATCCTGGGATTTTGACTCTGAAGAAGATAATGCTTCCCTGCAGCACTGACCCTCATTTCAGGCCAGGGTGCACCCCTCCTGTCATATGGAGGAGAAAAGCTGTTAGAAGGCACTGCAGACAGAAGCATAGTGCCCACATGGAGGGCTCTGTGCCCAGGAACAACTCCAACTTCCAAGCTAGGAGGGGTCTGGGCGCACACAGCCACCCCCACCGGGTCCTTCGATGCCTGAGAATAGTAGAGTGGACCAAGCAGACTGACCCTTGAGGCCCAGACTCTGGTCTGAGTCATCCCTACCCAGTGCACTGCAGGCAACTACAGCATGTGCCACCTTTAAACCATGGGTGGAGAGGGATGTGTCAAAGTAGTAGAAATGAATGACACATAGGGAAAGGCACCTGAAAGAAAAGGATGACAACTGCAAAGCAGAAGTAAAGCTGCCTCTAAAATAACCAGCCAGTAGAGCAGAATTTTTTTTTTTTTTTTTTTTGGTGCCAGGGATAGAATTCATGACCTCGTGTTTGCCAAGCAGGCACTTATACTGCTGAACTAAGCCCCTGGGCGAGAGCAGAAATATTTTGAAGTCACAGTAACAGTGCTGCAGTGATGCACATGCAGAGCCAGAGAAGACCGGGCTTGCTAGGCAAGACGCATTGCAGCGGAGCCACACACGTCACAGGATTGCAGTGACCACTGTTAGCAGGGCCAGGACTACCGCGGGGTCCTCATTCACCAGCAGGGACACAACGACCACGCCAATTGCTTAGTATGCCTACCAGAGGACCTGTCCACATCACAGCTTTTCAAAAGCTTCTCATGTGTCTTGCAGCTAGAAATGGAAGGCCAGATTCAATGTGCTTGCAAATGCCTCTGCCACAGAGAGCTTCAACTCTGTGACAGTATTAACTCCAAAACTCTTTTCATCAGATAATTCACTTCTGAAATGTACAGATTATTTCATAGCTGTGTTTAATACACTGTGAAACTGTCCAACTTCTTTCACGAGCTATAAAAAGTGGAGATTTCTGCAGGAGAGAAGATACAAAGGCTCAGGACAACAGAGGCACCCATTACTGGAGGAACAGATAAAAAACATGAAGTAGCAGGGCACACCTGTACTCCTAGGACTCAGGATGCTGAAACAGGAGGATTCCAAGTTCAAGGCCAGTCCAGGATGCATAGGAATTTCAAAGGCAACTTGGACATAGTAACACATTATTTCAAAAAAAGTGGTAGATATACATAATGGAGTATTATTCAGCCATAAAAACAATGAAATTCTGTCACTTGCAAATATGGATAGAACTGGAACAAGTGATCAACACCACTCAGCTTCTCTTCTATGTGGGAGTGACACCGTCGAGCTCACGGAAATCCCCAAAGGAAAAGTGGTCACAAAGCCAGGAGAGGGAGGATGGACAGAGGTTGGGTCACAGTTACAATAGTAACTTCCATACTTCATGGCATGGGAGAATAACCACGGTATGGATGACAACAAAACAGCAGCAGAGGATACTTTCGAGGTTGCTGACACAAGGCTATCATCAGTTCTGAGGTGACAGGGACACCAAACGGACTTCCAGCCACAGTGGGTGCCATGCCAGGAAGAATGCAGGTGTGGCCTTATGTCTTACAACTTACTTGCCATAGTTACTTTTCTCACTGCAGAGACAACATCCAATGCCCACACGGTAAGGGAGGGAGGGTTATTCAGCTCGGTTTGTAGAGGGTTCAGTCCATAACTGGTTGACTCCAGGCTGGGTGACTTCCAGAGGAGAACACTTCATGTGGGCAGAGACAACAAAGCAACAAGGGAGGAGACAAACCTCTTTCTGTCCCTTGTTTTGTATCCCGGATACCATGGTTAGTGGGGCCAAACCAATCTGAGGACTGAGTTAGTAATCACAGGCCCTTAATCCTGGCACTGCACCACGAATCAATCACACACTCTGGATTCAGCCTCCTCTATGACTGCATGGGACTTTGGGGACCTCTGGATACAGCCGTAGCAAGACCTAAGACCAGGACATGGAGAAAAGTAGAAAAATACAAACATTTTTATGTCTGACAATGTATGAAGAGAAACCCACAATGGAGAAAGGGAGATGCTTTCCACACAAACCAGCAGGGGCCCAAGTAAAGAACAGGAGCTAAGAACATTTAAAAAGGACTGACATCATTAAGTGCTACCAGCTGATAAAGTACCCATCTTCCTAGGGATCACATGAAGAAAAACAGCAAGTAACACCTAACACGTGGCAAACTCACAGCACAGGATTGCTGCCAGGCCCTCAAAGGCATCTGGATGCAACTGCCTCCCACCAGCAAGAGTACCAGAAAAGCCCATAACAACGGACAACCGAGTTAATTCACAATTCAGCCAAATTGCAGGGAGGTAGAGGCTCCTTTATCGGCTTCTGAGCTAGCTCTGAACACGCTGTTTCCTTCTGCCAACACTCTTCCCTGAGTGCCAGGGAGTGGCAGGCAGTATAGACCTTCACCTCTGTGATGGTGACAGCATTAAGAACAAGCACAAAACAAGGTTTTCAGGTTTGCTCACAAAATGAATCCCAACTTTGCGCTAAGGACAACAGACACAACTAAAAAGCCATTCTGAAATGCTTTTTAAAAACTGCCAACTTTTGTTAAGCTGTCACACCCATGGCAACCCTGTCCCACTTCAGTAGCCTCATGTGCCGCCCATCTAGGAGGCAGCCCCTGTGGACCCCAAGCTGGCCATACAGGCTCCAAGCTGGTCACACAGGCATCAGAGGGCACAGAGCACCTTGCTGAGGGCCCAATCCTCTTACATAATGCGGCCCTGGGCAACACTGCTGACAAGAAAGCAAGGACTGCCCTCCTAGAACTGCCAAGGCCCACTCACAGTGGATACTACAGGTGGAATTCACAACAGACTTCTGTTAGCTGTATCTACGCACTACAACATGACAATAGCCTTTACAAAGCAGAATCTACAGACACATAAAAAGAAACACAAAGGAGGCATCAACACATCCCCTTTACACCAAAGAAGATCAACTGAATGAAAAAAATATGAAAGACTAGTGTTAGAATCAATAATTAGATTTTACAGATCTTTATCAAACCCTGAAGAGGAAGACCCACCCCCTAAATGCACAGACCATTCATGAACACCAATCAAGTATCAGGTGTCAAAGAAAACTTCAGTGTATTCTTCACAATGAAGTAAAACTAGGAATTAATAATAAAATACAAAAAGGCTCTTCCGCTTTGACTAAAGCCCCCAAACAACTTTGGGTCAAAGGGAAAGTAAAATAGCAGTGTTCAATAATAGAATCTATAGTATATAATTAAGTTTTAAATTTTACTGTCTTAAATATTTGGGTTCAGACAAACAAACTACAAAACCAGTAGAACCAGTGAATCCAAATAGTGGTTACTGGAGGAAAAAATAAAAAAAATAAAGAAGGAGGAGAAAGCATAAATATAAAAACCAGAAGTGACAAGAAAGAAAAACCACTGAAATACTTTGTAGAAGCTGTAAAAGATAGCTTTGTATTCTAAAAATACACATTATAAGTAAGCAAATACACAGCTGTGTGTGGTACTGGGGGCTGAACCCAAGACATCTGCCCCAAGCTACATCCCCAACCTTTTTCTTACTTTGAGATAGGGTCTTACTACTTTTTAAAACATAGGTGAAGTGAGTAATTTCCTAGGAAAATATGATTTAACAAAACTGGTGCAAATAGGTAATTTAAACATTCCAAATTCCAAAGAGAAAAACAGAGGCTATCAAGGAAATACCCACCAATAAGCCCAGTGGTTTCATTATAAATGGATTCTACTTCAACCTTCGAAGACCAAACTAAAAAAGTAGGAACTCTTAAATTCTTTTTATGAGGAACCTGTAACATCAACACTTCAATTTGATAATGACTATATAAAAAGATTTACAAGTACAAAAACCCTAAATAAAATATGTAAAAACAGAATCCAACAAACTCATTAAAAAATACAGTGTAATTCAGGATTAATTCCAGGAATAAGGGTACAACTACAAAGGTTCAATAGGAGGCCCTCCACCATTAACATGCTCATAAATGTGAATGAGAAAAATCTTGTTGGTTTCTAGATACGAAAAAAGCCTTCAAAATATACTAATCTCTACTAAAAATATTCAATAAAGCAGGACCTGTCAGACACTTCCTTAGCATAAAAGTAACATTAGAAAACATTAATTTATCAGACTTCAATTATCATAGTTTACATAAAGCTGTATTTAAATACCAAAATAGTTATTCTGCAATTCCACATCCAAGTTCCTTGGAAATGCCCTGAAGGTACAGAGGCATCACAGAGCCATCCTCTAGTGCCAGGAATGTGGTAGGAAGGTGTGAGTCAGGGCAGCGCCTCTCTTCTACCTAGAGGGGGGGCCTGGGTCCACACCCACTTTCCTGGTATCTCCAAACTATCTCAGTGGATGAGAGTTACACAAACCTGTAACTCTCACAAACAGAAATACTTGAAAAGATGTTACAAAAGAATCATTGTGATTAGCTAAAAGACAGACTGAGCGTAGACTCAGACTTAAAGGTTTCCATCTGTTATTTATGTATAAAAGGTACTACTTGAGGACTTGGGAGAACTTAAGTAACATCAGACGGTCAAGAGCCAAATGCAAGGTCATGTAAGTTCTGGAAAATTCTTCCCAATCAACAGACATTGATTAATCAAGAAATCCCAAGTAGAAGTGCTGTGAAATTATTTAGAACTATGAAGTCAACCACCAGAAGAATTGGGAAGTATTTCAAATGGTTCCTTGTGGGGTGAGTGTGGAGAGGGAGATCAAGGAGGGCCTGCTGCTCTAGGGGCTGTGTTGCTTTCCTGCTGGTCGGGCAGCTGTTTACAGTGGCCACATCAATCCCCTTGACCGGGCACATCTTTGCTCTTGAAAATCTGACAAAAGGGAAAGAATCAAGGTTTGTATTAGCTTTAACCTACTCAGGCTCCCCCCATCACGGTCCACCAGGCATTCACGGAGGTCCACTGGCGGGGCCGAGGTGCTGGGCCACAACTGCAGCTGCCCCACGCTCCCATGCCACGCTGCCACAGACAGAAAGCCATGCAGCACAGGTCACCCAACCTTAATGATGCAGATTAGAAAACTAGGAATAGTACAGCTGAATAATATCCCTGAACAGTTCTGAAAAGCAGGCTGTCTTCAGGAAGCTTAAAAGGAGAAAGTTCCCAGAACAATTACTTCCCAGAACAGGAAATGGGGAACCACAGTCTATGTAGTCACCCAGCACAGAATGACGGATGCTACTTATCCAGGGTGGACTATCTTACTTCTAATAAGACACACACATGTTTATCACATTATATCACTTGTCTCTGTACATAAGTCTGAGCCTCATGACTTTTTAAAAATTCAACCTATATTTGAACATCAATTGTAACCAGACACAGCACACTCCTGTAATCCCAGCACTGACGGAGTCTGAGGCAGGTGGATTGCAAGTTCAAGTCCCATCTAAGCAACTTTGCAAGACTGTCTCAAAATAAAAAAAATAAAAGGGTTGACAATCAGAAGTGTGAAAATCCTGAGTTCAATAGCTAGTCCTGGGGAAAGAAAGAAGGGAGGAAGGAGGGCAGGCAGGCAGGCAGACAGACAGGAAGGCCATTATAATGAAGACTAAAATGCTTTACAAAGGCGATTACATGGCTCCATTGCATGCCGGCAAAACTTAAGAGACACAATCTTCACTGAAGTCAAGTCAAGCAAAGAATACACAATCCTTAAGAAATAAGCTAATAAACCACAAATAGGTAGTAAATTATAGATTCAAAGACCTCAGTAGGGCCCTCCACTAAATTTATACTGATGCTGCCATTTCTTTCTTTCTTTCTTTGTTGAGACTGTCTTGCTATGTAGTCCAGTCTAACCTTCAACTCACTATGTAGCCCATGCTGGACTCCAAACTCGTGGCAATCTTCCTGCCTCAGTCTTCTGAGTACTGGGATCACAGGCATGTGCCACTATGCCCAGTCTGACACTGCCAATTTCTTGCTCTTTCATGAGCTCTGAGACTGAGTAGTGATGAAAGTGAGCACTGGCCATCAGGAATATTCTTCCTGTCATTCTTAAGCACCATTGTCCCAGATGGTACTATCCTCAATCTGCTTTTGGTCTCTTAGCAACAAGGTGGAGAAGCTAGGAAGGTCTCCACAATTCAAAACTCCCTGTCACACTCAGGCCAGCTCAGATCACACGTAGTTTGTGAAGACTATCATCAGAATTTAAAATTACAATATTCATCTCTGTGACCAATTAAACAAAACTCTTTTGGCATTAGTTTTACTGTACTACATCATGTCTTTAGAAAGAGGTTTAATTTGTCCCTACAGCTATAAAGATACGCCATTACTTAACTAACTGGTCATCAGGCAGAATGACAGTGCTCCAGTCACAAGGCTTTGCTACTCAGGGTGGGAGCACAGGAGTGTCTCATGGGAAGGAATGCTGTCTACCAAGCAGACAAGGTGCAGGGGGTCCGCCTGGCCCATTTCTGCAGATACCTAGACCTATTTTCATCTACTTTACTGACAGCAGCTAAACAAGCAATCCAGACAGTCTGGTAATACAGTGTTGTCACGAAACCAGTGTGGGCTGGGCACACGCACTAAGAGAGGATCACAGTGCCCTCACAGCAGCTAAAGTCTGCAGTGAGGGGATCAGAAACATCTGTGGCAAGGAATACTTACAATGTACCAAGCACCTTCAAACGGCTACCACATCCTCGGAACACGGTTTGTCCCGCTCAAAGCACAAGTGTGCCAGCCCTAAGTATGCAAGCTCCAGTGATACTTAGGTCAGCATGTGGGTTTGGTTAATTCTGCATTAACTCAGGAGCCAGGCATGCAGACAGACTGCTCTGTTTTTAAATAAAGAATAATGGGAAGGGGTAGGGTCAAGTAACACATATTCCAGTCTAGAAAGATAAGGGCATTCGACATCACATGTAACATCGGATTCTAATAGTCCAAAACTGATATAAACTCTTAAGCTTCACAGAGAAACTAGACCTGGCTTTTTGCTTCAAATAATTATGTAATATTATTATGACTTAGAACTCTAAGTACTCTTCTTACCCCAAGCTTTCCAGAAGGCAAGTTTCACTGGAAAGAACACAGCTCTTATTGCCTAAGTAATGCTTGTGTGGTTTTTTAACTATTAAAAGATCTTTCAGGTACTTACTGCATTAAAACACCAGTGATCAAGTCTTCACTCTGAGGTTCTAGAAAAGTCATTTACTCTACCTGGCCCCCTCCCTGGCTCTTTGACAACAAAGAGCTGACAATTTTGATGACTATGAAAATTATCTCATAATTACCATCACCAACATTCATGGTTCTGAATGCTTTACATACTATAACCTCACAAGGTGTTTTACTTTTTTTTTGTTTTTAGAGACAGGGGGTCTTGCCATATAGTTCAAAGAAACCTTGAACTCACCATGGAGCCCAGGTTGTCCTGGTGATGCTCCTGCCTCAGCCTCCCAAGTACTGAGACTGTAAGTATGCACCACCACACCTGTCCTCACAAGTTATAAAATGCACAAATTATAAAGTTATCTTTATTTTGTAGGAAAGCAGAATGAGCCATAAAAAAGCAACATTAACTTGTCCTTATCACAAAACTGTCACACCTAAGTTAACTGTTACAATTTAGATCTAAGCTCTCCCCTAAATGTCAACGGTGTTCAGAGGTGGGGCTTCTGAAGGTGACTAGACCAAGGGGACAGGGTAGCTGACCTGCATTGAGCAGGCAGGGCCTGGCTTGAGTGGGTGCCCTGTGACCTGGAAAGCTGCCTTTTGGTCTGGTCTCCTTGGCTCCTCCCTGCTCTCTGCTCCTTAGATGCCCAGGGATAAGCAGCTGTCCTGTTTCCGGCCCCTTCTGCCAGGCTTCTCTGCCGTCCTGCTTCCCTGTGAAGCTAGCCAACCACTGACTGGAAATTCAAGCTGAGATAAACCTTTTCTGGGTAAGTAATGGGTGTTGGGGATTCAGTCCCAGGATGAGAAAGTGACTCAGCTGCAGGTGTTTTTTGCACAACCTGGGTGAAGACAGTCTTCCTACATGCCCTGTTAATGACAGGCCAGCAACAGTCAGTGATGTTTCTTTAAAAGCAAAAATCCTTTTAGGACCAGTGGCTCAAGTGCTGACCTAGTTTCCTAAAACCAACAAAACACCTCCTGGCCTGAAAGCTGCTGGGTGCTGACTGCTTTTCTCTTTGCCAGTTGTAAACTCTTTCCCCAGGGAAGCACATTTTGATTGAATACACCTGTCATTAAACCCCCCTCCCCCAGTATGAGTTGTTATAACATTCAATTTCATCTGAATGAATGTTAAGTGTAACGTGAAATAAAGGAGGGAATGTTTGGCATCAGCAATGCTAACCAGTACTCCCTAACTAGCTGTATCTGCCAACTGAGAAATAAGGAGCCAGCCATGAAAGCATCCTCTGAGAGGTCCTTGAGGACATGGACCTCCTCTTAATGCATTTTGCCGCCACACTACCACGCACTGCATGAAACTGGCCTGCAACCATTTCCTGGAGGGTTATCAATAACAAGACAGCATCATAATTTGTAGACAAAGAATGACGTTTGCAAAACAAGCCAAAGTACGAAGGGTGTGTTTTGTGAACTAAGAGTCCAAGTTGAATTGTGTACAGAAAAAAAAAAAAAAAAAACCTATAACGATGCCGTCTTTGCTAAGTATGCATCGCTAGTCCTTCGCAAGAATAAAAATCTGCTGAGTGACAGCAGAGGAACCTTCATTTCTCAAAGGAAAAAGAAAACACGCTATTTCTGCCTCTCTCACCCTAAACAGCTGAATCATTCACACTATCAGAGACCAGGATTTCCTCCACGAGCTGTCGGCGGCGCGGCTCTGCCCCTCCCCGCCGCGAAGACCTCAGGGCACCGACGGGATTCCCTGGTGCTGCCGACTTTGGCCGGAGCTGCGTCCTCCCTTGGCAGCCAACAGGCCTGGCCGCGAAGCTGCCTCGCCGACGGGAGAACGCGGAGCCGAACCATCCACCTCGCCGCCGTGCCAGGCCCGGGCCCGGGCCCGGGCCAGGCGCGGTCCATCGGCCGATCCCACAGGAATCCTGCACTCCCGCCGGGCGGCAAACGGCGGCGACGCGCGGGGCCTGAGAGGCTCTGGGAATCCCGAGGGCGCGCCGGGGTTCTGGGCGCAGGCGGGCCGGGGTCTGGGGCTCGAGAGCGCTCGGGCCCGAGTGGTGAGCGAGGCTCTAAAAGGTCCCTGGAGACGACGGGCGCCCGGGCGCGTTCTGGGGTCCGGAGTGAGGGGCTCTGTGGGGACCCCAGGACACGCACACTGGCGCTCACCCGAACAACCCTCGGAGGAAGGAGTGCGAGGCCTTGACTCGCTTCTCGGCCTCCGCCATCAGCTGCACTGCCTCTCGTTCCTTCCCCGCGTTGTCCATGTCGCCGGCCGCTGCTTCACACGCCTCAGCAGGCTAGCGACGCTACAGCGGTCTTCACCACCCTCTAGTGGGCTGGGCGCGGTGCGCAGGCGCGCGGCCGGGCGCGAGGGCTGCGTGCGCAGGCGCAACGCGGGACCTGCCGGGACTTGGAGTCCATGGCTCGAGCAGAGAGGCGTGGTAGAGAGGGCGGGTGCGCGGGCGCGGCGCAGGGCCTGCCGGGACTTGAAGTCCACCACTGGACTCTGCGGCGGGGGCGAGGGCTGCGCAAAATCGTTCAGGGAGGCCGCTGGGCGGAGCCTGGCGGGACTGGGCTGCACTATTCCGGCCCAGGGTCGCTGTCCAAGGTGAATTCTAGAGTGCGGACCGGAAAACGGCCGGAGGCTTCTAGTAAAGATTACCTAGAGGCCGCGACACCGGGTCTCCACGCCAGACTCCACGACCGGCGGGAGGGCTGGGGTGGAGCTCCGCCCCACGGGGCTCTGCGGATCCCGAGCCGCCGGGACAGCCGTCAGCTCAGCCGCCCACCAGACTCTGCGAAAGAACAGCAGCCGCCGGGGAGAGCTATTTTCATCTCCATCTCTTCTCCTGGGCGTCTGGGAGTGCATCGTCCTCCCTATGGAAACTCGGGGTTGTTTCTAAACTCCCCCAAAGTGCATCACCCTGTTGGGTCTCTCTTCCTTGGTCAGAAGTGAGTTGCTCATGGATCCACATTACCTCCAGAAGAAAAAGGGGACCAAGAAGTGAGCCACTTGTATGCAGAAGACACTCTATATTGACTGAATTCTAGTAAATGGATGCGAGCCATCAGGCTTTGCTGTCCTTTACATAACGCTGGCCACAGAGCTAGATCTCCTGGGACAAAATTCTTGCCTGCCAGGAAGCCTTCTAATCTCTTAAGATTCCATAGATGGAGGCCGTCCTGTGCCAGTGAGGTCCAGGCCTGTCCCAGAGGGAGTTCTTTCCAACGCGATGTCTAGACCATTTATACTTGGCAATGCTAAGGCAGAGGTGCTGGGGCAGAAACAAGAATCATTGCCAGACGAGGATTTATGGCCATTTTGCACTATTAATAAGTAGTTGTGGGCACTGGCAAGCAAAATACACCAAAGGAAGTGCAGCCTGTCCTTAGAGAAGGTCGGAGGGGCCAAGCTCCTGGAAAGATGCGTGCATTGCAGAGTTCCAAGGGTGAGGGCCTCTGCGGAGGTGAAGGGCACTCAGCTCACTTGTAGGGCTTACCTGCAGTTACTGAGTGCGCTATTCTGACTCCAAAGAGCTGCTGTGTGTGTTTGGGAGCACCGTGGGGGAAGAAGGAGGCAGAATTGGAAATGGCAGTAAATGCAGGCGTGAAGAGAGAAAAGCTGTAGAGGTGAACAGAAGGAGGGCCCTTCAGGGGACTGGGCCAAGTGGGTCAATTTATTAGCTCCCACGTGCTTCAGGGAGCTGATCAGAGCAGCTCCAAGACCTGGCTTTCAGCAGCTCAAGCATACTGACACCCAGACCACTAGCTTTTGGTAGCAGGATCCAGAAAGTGTGTGTGTGTTTTTAAAGAACCTTCTGCCCCTGTTCTAAAGCTCAGAATTCTAAATTTTCAAATCTATAGTCAGCCAAAACGGAGCCAGAATGGTCAGCTTGCTAACCTAGAGCTTGCTGTGGAGGGTGGAACGTGCCTTGACAGTTTGGGCTGTTTCTGGTTATTTACATCATTCTCTTCTCTCTCACAGGAAACCTGGACAGTTTCACCCATCCCATGTTCACACCAAAGTGGCAGAAGGCAGAAAATTTCAATCTTAGCATCTTCCTGGGACAGGGATTTTTTACCAGGGCTACAGGGGGGATGGAGCAGGGCTGAGGGACAAACCTCCAGAGTGAGAACACACAGGGCAGCAGTGGTTGAGGGAGAGACAGCCAAATCCTTGGAGCAAAAGGGAAAAGATAAAAACTGCCTTACTGTGGGCCAGGAATCGGCCTTGGAGAAGGCCCAAGTCTCCACTGCCCAAATGGTGCTGCCTAGGGTACAACCTTTGGCAAGTGCTGAATTTACATTTAAATAAGTAATATCACATAAGATGCAAAATCCTGTTTCTTAGTTTCAGCAGGCATAGCTGTGTCTACCGGGATGGACTGTGCAGACTAGGACATTTCTCTCATGCAGAATCAGAGAGGCCTGTGTTTCCCTAGTGCATTGGTCAGCTTTGCACTGCAGTAGTAGAACACTTGAGGTAGTAACTCAGGAGCAGAAAGGTTTATTTTAGTTCACACCCAGGTGGCTGGTGGTGTGGAGACTCTGGTGAGGACAGCAGATCATGGAGGAGAGCACACACCAGAGTGACGTGCCTGCATTGTGGGCCAAAGGGCAGAGAGCAACAGGAGGGGCTGGTGGGCCCCATACCCCATCACAGGCAAGCTCCACTAGCCCCAGCAGGCCCTGATTCCTTCCAATATGCCTCACCGGGACCAGGGGAAAAATATGCCTCGCCAGCAAAGGGGAAAGTGGGTATGACATTAACCATGAAGCCCTAGCTGAAAGGAGGAGGCTGACCCGGACCACTGCAGGGCCTGCTATTCTCTCCTGGGGACCAGATCCGGGGCCATGTAGATCCTGAGACTGAGCCAGCACATGGGAGTGGGGCTGGAAGGGATGGCTCCACCTGCCACAGGTGGGAGAAAGTCATCTGAGGACCCCTCCCTTAGAGTCAGAAGACAACCAAAAGTGGATGAAAAGTGTCTTCTCAGGAGATGAGGGTGTGCTGGTGATGGTAGGGTCACCTGTTGTGATCTAGTTTGTGCATTTAGTGATCTAGTTTCTGCTTTTCCACTCTGAAGCAAAGGAGGAGGCTGACCACATTCAGGAAGTGTTGGATGCCCCTCTTGATGGGAGGTCTCTGCAGATCCCAGACAGTTTCAACTCTCAGTCCCCACCCTGGTTCGTTCCAGTCACACTGATGGGATTATAAGCCTGGAACCCTCAAGGCTGCTCCGGCCTGCTGTGTGAGGCCCTAACAGTAGCCAAGGGACACCAGGCCAGGTACCCTAGAGTGCATAAAGGCATCAGCAGGCAGGGCGCAAACAATGCCTTTCTGCTCTGCAACCTTAGACATAGAATGTAGCTTCTGTTCACAGTGATTCTTTTCATTTTCCTCATGGACTTGCAAAGACAACAGCATTTGAGTATTATTAGAGGTATCATTACATGTATCTTTCATTCATTATTCAGAAACTTTTCAAAATGACAATAGTTTATGTATGTGTGCACAGATAACATTTCACACTGTGTCAAAACTGCTACAAATAACTCTAAATGCACATTTTAAAATGTAATCAAATTTTTCCTCAAGAAGTGATAAAATTTATACCAAAAAAGTTAGGAAAGGTAAAATTAAATAGACACAAGTATCTGCTAGGGGAAACAATAAGTAGTAAATTAAAATAAATGCTGATGAGAAAATACAAATTATTTCTATTATCAGTAGTGAATGTGACACTTTTTATCAGTTGGCATGAAAGTCTACCTTCAAGTTTTAAAATTAACTGGATGCTTTAATTTTGAAATGAGATATAACAAAGATGACAACTTCCTATGATGTAGTCTAAGACCTTTTCTGCTATGCTTAAAATACGTCTTCTCAAAGCTAAGGTTCTGAGCTGCAAATACATAATTGCTTAGAGGGAGAAATGCTTTATTTTTCCCACTTCCTTTGATTACCTTTTAAAAATTTTTAAATTTTATTTTAAAGAGATTAAGGCAAAAGAAGACAGAACAAAGAAGATCAGAACAGAACAATGTAAGCAACACAGCACTTCACCACAAAACAACTGGATATTAACAGTAGCTACAATAATGTCTCTTTCTTTGAAATACCTTCACATACAATAGTATCAAACAAACAAAATAGTATAAAACCATTCAAGAGAATGAAAGTATTACAGGGTATTCAGAACTAACAGAAAATGAACAATGATTACTATATTATCTCCTTGTTCATAAAAAATTTTGTTTATACTATCACATATAATAAAATCCAATAAGATGCAACATGATAAAACTGATGGAAACAGAAGAACAAAAGCTTGGTGGGACTTTTAAAACAAGATGATATTAAATCACTAGCTATTATAATGTCTTGTTTTCTTCAAAATAGCTGTTCAGACCATCACAGACAATAAAATCAAACACCCCAGAATAAAACCATTCCAATTAATGAATGAAAACATTATAAGGCTTCAAAACAATATAATAGGGAATCATGATTACCACATATTTTTATGTATTCTTACCATTTCTTACACTAGACAAACTATTAGGTATTTATATATGTGTTTGATTTATTTTGCTTATGAGTATGATCTCAAGCTGTACCCACTTATTTATAAATATCTCAATGTGATCATTCTTTATAGCTGAGTAGTACTCCATTGTATAAAAATGCCACAACTTTTTTATCCATTCCTCAGTTGATGGACACTTGGATTGTTTCCAAGATCTGGCTATTACAAATTGTGATGCTATAAACATGGGTGCACATATATCATTGTGGTATGATGTTTTCAGTTCTTCTGGGAATATGCCTAGAAGTGTAATAGCTGGAACAAATGGTACTTCCAATTCTAGCTTTTTGAGAAATCTCCAAACTGACCTCCACAATGGTTGCACCAGTCTACATTCCCACCAACAGTGTAGGAGAGTTCCTTTTTCCCCACAGCCTCTCCAGCATTTGTTGGTTTTGCTTTTCTTGATCCTGACTATTCTTTCAGGAGTGAGATGGAATCTCAGTGTGGTTTTAATTTGCATTTCTTTAATGACTAATGATGATGAACATTTTTTCATGTATTTATTTGCCATTTGTATTTCTTCCTCTGAGAATTGTGTATTCATCTCAGACGCCCATTTTTGGATTGGATCCTTGAATTTTGGGGGGTCTGATTTTTTTTAATTCTTTATGTTTTAGACAGAAGTCTTTTGTCTGAGGGACAGTTCACTAAGATTGTTTCCCAGTTTGTAGGTTTTCTTTTCACTGTGCTAGAGATTTCTTTTGATGTGCAAACTTTAATAAGACATGATCCCAGTTGTTGATTCTGGGAAGTATTTCCTGTGCAGTTTGATTCCTGTTCATGAATTTTCTACCTATCCCTATGTCTTCAAGGTTTTTACCCACTTTGTCTTCCAATAGATTTAGTGTTTCTGTTTTAATATTCAGATCTTTGATCCATTTAGATTTTATTTTAATACATGGTGATAGGCATGGGTCTAGTTTTAGTTTTTGGCATATGAAGAGCCAGTTTTTCCAACACCATTTATTAAAGAGGTTCTTTCAGTGAACCTGTTTGGCCCCTTTATCAAAGATAAGGTGGTTGAGTGTGTTTGTAGTTGTGGTTGTTGTGTATTGTAATTGTGGTCTTCTAATCTATTACATTGGTCTTCAGATCTGTTTTTATTCTAGTACCATGTTGATTTTATTACCGTAGCTGTGCAGTATAATTTCAAGTCAGGGATTGTGATGCCTCCTGCCTTGCCTTTGCTGCTTAGAATTGCCTTTGCTATTCTAGGTCTCTTCTGGTTTCAGATGAATTTTAGCACTTCCTTTGATTACCTTTTGCATTTTTTTTTTTTGTACAGGGGATCAAACTCACGACCTAGCGCTTGCCAGGCAGGCACTTACGCTGCTGAGATAAATCCCTAGATATGTTATTATTGTTGTTATTTTTAAATGTTAAAAGTATTATGGAAAAGATCTATTCATCATCACTCTACATACCTAACAAGGCTGTTTTAATACATGTATTCCTTTCTAGTTGTCATTTTCAAATTCATACACACACACACACACACACACACACACACACACACACACATTCAAGATATTTTGTTAGCGCTGGAACTCAGACCCAAAGGTACTGTACCACCAAGCTACATCGCCATCTTTTACAAAAACTTTTGAGATGAGTTCTCTCTAAGTTGCTCAGGTATAACTCAAACTTGCTGTTCTCTAGCTTCACCTTCCCCTAGTGCAGGTGTTGCAGGTATACACCACTATACCAGAAGCCCCTCTTCTGCTTGTTTATGAAAACATTTTCTGTATGGCCACAAATCTTTGCACTTGTAATCAAAGACCACCTAACAGCTGCTATAATTGGATCTGGAATAACAACCCAACCTCCACCACTGTGTTAAAAGCTTTGTCTTAGCTTTTTCCCATGACTGAGACAAAACACCTGATGCCTATAATTTGAAGGAGAGGTTCATTTGGTTCATGATTCTGGTGGGTTCAGTCTTAGATCTGCTGGCTCTAACACAGAAATGGCTTGGTGGAAAGGGCTGGTGGATAAAGGCTGCTCACTCCATGGCATCTAGAGTCTGAAAGAGAAAGGAACTGGGGACAAGAATACACTGTCCAGGTCATAGCCCCAGAGACTGACCCTCTGACCACAACCCATCGTTATCTGAACTTGAGATGTTTGAGGCAACACGTTAGATCTAAATCATAACAGGCTTATTCCTCAGCATGGCTGTTCAGTGGGGTGGAGGAAAGAAATGTCAAAAGGTGTGACTCAGTGGGAAGCTTTAGGTCTTTGAGATTAAGACCCCCCTTAAAGAAGATATTGAGACCCTTCCCTTTCTTCTCTTTGCTTCCTGGTTGGCAGAGGTGACCTGACCATGGACTCAAAATCAACAAATGGATCTGTTTGACCATGGGTTAAAACCTCAAAACTAAGAGCCAAGCTAAACCTTATCCCCCTGCAAGTTGATTATTTTTCTGACCAATATGACAATTTGTCCAGTGATGGAGCAGCATATGAAGCAGTCTTGTTAGAGATTGTCTTGTCTAGTGGTATAGTAGCCAGCGGTTCAGGTAAGTACACATAAGCCTTAGTCTGTGTAAGTATACTCAGTGATACTCACACAAGGACAAAATCACCTAGAATGTCATTTCTCAGAATGTGTCCCTGGTGTTAAGTGACATGTTAGCTTTCCATTGGTGTTATAAAATGCCTGGGAAAAGTGAGGAAAGGTTGATTTTGGAAAATGATTTCAGAGCGTTATCCCATGGTCACCTCATCCTATAGCACTGGGCCAGAGGTGGCACAGCATATCATGGAGGAGCGTGTGGTGATAGAGGCTTGTTCATCTTGTGGTGGCCAGAAAGCAAGCAGCAAGAAATGATCTGTGGTCCCAGGATCCTCTTGAAGTGCTTGTCCTCAGGGGCCCTATGCCCCCTTCACCAGGCCACCTCCTCATTGCACCCTGAACTCTGGACTGAGTGTTGTTTAGCACATGAGCATCAGAGGACATTTCAGATCCAGTTTGTAACATGTCTGTGACAATAATTGTTAATTGTCAACAGTTGAATATCACACTGTGATGTATGAGCTGAGTCAAGTTTGGGCCTGGTGGAAAGGCTTGTGTCTGTCCTGAGGGGTGAGAGTTTGCTCACAGCTAACCATGCCCTCTCACCCTGGCTCACATAAGGTCGGGGCTGGCAACCCTTCATGGTCAAGAAAGCCAGTGCTTCAGCAATGAGCTTTGAAATAACACCCTGCTATACATGGGTTCTGTGAGTGCCAATTCACTTACCTCCAAATTTATTTTTAATCCAGGAAGTGACAGTTGTGCAGTCCTTTGCACTTTGTATCGACATTGAAGGAGGGAACTGTGAGGGTCCTGACTTTTACTTCCCAGCTGAGGTCCTGCCTGTCCCAGCTCACACTGTGCACAGCACCAGGTTTGCAGTCCATTTGGTGCCCTGATTCTTTGCTTTTGTTACCTTATGGTGGGGGCTTTCCTGGGTCTCCAGCTTACAAATGGCTATTATAGACTTCTTGGCCTTCATTATTGTGCCAATCACCCACAACAACTCTCTCTCTCCCTCAGTCTCTACACACACACACACACACACACACACACACACACACACAAACACACACACACACACAAACACAAGTCTCTACACACACACACACACACAAACACAAACACACACACACGCATGCACATGCACACGCATGCACACTTTCATCCGTAATGGCTGGGTATCTCTGAAGAAGCCTGAGTAACACACTTTGTCTCTCTGCTGCTCACTGCCTCTTGACACCTACAGCTTGGATTTGGTCATCGGGGCTCTTGGGTCTCGTCACATCTTGTTGCTTGTCCATTGAAGTGCCCAGACACAGGTGGACAGAAAGGGAGAAGTCCCAGTCCTTGTTCTCCAGTCTTTTCACATAGTGGCCAGCTGATGTGCCCTGACTTTTTCTAGGTCCCTGCTCCTCTTTTAGGCCTAGGCCTGCTAGTGTGGCAGCTGTCACTCACTGCAGATGACTGCCTGTGCTGATGCCATTGTAGATGACCTGTGCACAAATCCTCCCGAGTTGCCCAGTACCCGTGTGTCTGTCACAGTGGAGACCCTGACTCAAGGCACCCAGGTTGTGGGATGAGACTAGCATGACCACAAAACCCAAACCAGGAAGGGACAGCATGGGACATGACAACCTCAGCCAGTCTTACTTGTGACAAGAGGTAAAAAATCTGAACTAAATGTTAGCAAACACACCACGCACAAACTCCAGGTGGATTTCGGACATATATGGGTAATGCTAAATTTTGCTATCTTTGGAAGAAAATCCAGGAAAGTAGCTTTATTAAAACAGTCAAGTTGCTTTGTGACCTAGAGTTCCTACGACATACGAAATGCAAGCAAAAGAGAGAAAATCAGTACTTTCACTCCACTAAGGTTAAGAATTTCTGCTCATCATTGTGCCTTAAACAAAATGAAGGACAAGCCAAAACTTGGAGAAAGATGTTTGCCACACGTGTACCCAAAAGGAATTTCTGAAGTATGAAGAAATCCTACGAATCAACACAACCCAGAGAACAATGTAGAAAAATGGGCCAGGACCTCATGCTTCAGGTTTGGAGCATTCTAGCAAGGTTGGGCTGCCCTTGGCAGGACATTCATCTGCACAGAGAGATGTAGCAGCAGCCTTCAGAACTCAGCTGCTTTTCAAAGAGGTGTGAGTTTCAGCCCCTGGTGGCCTCATCCCAGAGAACCTGCCAAGAAGTGGCACAGTGCGCCACTTTTGAGTGCCTGGTGATGAGGCCTTTCAGCTGGAGGTGATCAGAAAGCAAGCAGCTAGGGTGCTGGGGCCCCAGGCCCTTTAAAGTGCCAGTCCCAGGGACCCGACTTCCTTTCCCCAGTTTCTAATGGGAGCATTCAAAAATCTTCTTTTAGCTATGTTGAAACACGGAATAAATTATAAAAGTGTAGTCACACTACTGTACTGCAGAACAGTAAAGCTTATTTGTCCTATATTGTTGTATTTAAATGTTTTAGTGAGTCATTATGATGGTCACTGTACTGTGGGGTGCAGCATGATGATCTGATACATGTGTAAAATGTACAGTGACTGAGTCAGAGTAATTAATGTTTCCATAGTGCATTCTAACTCCTGTCTTCCAGTTTTCCCTAAGACGCATAAACAAGCTGCTGGGACTCTACCACCCACAGAGCATGGAAACATGCTTCTTCCATCGTAACCATGTGTACGCATCATCCTGTCTCATTTCAGCCATCTTCCCACTCCCCTCAAACTCTGGTGCTCACTATGCCACATGCAAATCTGTCTTTTAAAAAAACACCCGCGGGGCCTGGCTTGCAAGCGCCTGCCTTGCAAGCAGGCAGTCGTGAGTTCGATCCCCGGTACCAATAAAAAAGAAAAAGACAAAAAACAAAAACAAAGACAAAACTAAACAAACAAAAAACCACCTGTGATAACAGGAACAGATAAGGTCTCAGCGCAGAAGCTGGAGCCCGTGCCACTGGAAACTGCGATTTGAATTTCCTGCAGCTGCTGCTGCATCCCAATCGGCACAGCAAGGAGAGAGGCATGAAAGCTCTGAGAGTGGGAAGCAGCGAATGGAGTTGAGAGCGGGACTGGCCGGGAGCCCTGCATCAACCTGCAGTGAGTGAGCAGAGCGGGGACCCTTCCATAGAGTAGGAGGCTTCAGCAAAGGACATACTGGGACCGGGCAGACTAGCTGGAACATGACGCTGCAGTGACTTCAGGCACATATTCCCCTGTCAAACGGGATTGGTGGGGAGTGCCTGGCCTGGGTATCGCCGCTGACTTAAGACCCAGTAGGCTAGCTCAAACCAGGTCCCAGAGCCTGGAGGTGCATCCTAGCAGCTAAGCCTTCAGTAGGTTGACCTGGAGGGGTGGGCCCAGCAGAGGCTGCCCAGGTCTGTGTCTCCCTAGTACACTGCAGTGGGTGGGAACACCTAGCTGGTACAATTCAAACAAACTGTAACTGGCAAAGAAAGAAACTGGGCCTCCTATATACGCTTGTATGGAAGGAACAAAAAATATGGAAAGAGAGAGCGACAAGAAAGGGTCCTCGGCTCCCAATCCTGAGAAACATGCAATATCAGACACAGCACCAATAGATATAAAGCAATATCTCCAGAGCCTCATAGATCAGTTCAAAAATGAAGTTATTAACGACCTAAAGCAAGATATAAGTAGAATAGTTAGAGAAATGCTAAGCACCACCCAAGAAAAAAACAGATGGTGGAATGGAAGAACAGAAAAAAAAAAGGGGAGAATTGTTTGATGGAGAAAATAGAGAAAACATAGAACACATGAAGCAGAGTCAAAGAGATTACCAGGAAACTAAAAACTCTATCGAAAACTGGCATAACAGCTTGAAAGAAACTAAGGATAGATTATCTGAACTGGAGGGCAGATTTGTAATGTGGGAGCATGAAATAAAAAACTTCTTAATAATAACAAGAAAACAAACAGCAATAATTCAAAGGCTAGAAGATGATAGGATCTATAACTTAAGAATTAACATAAAAGAAGAAGTAGGGACACAAACAAATGGACTACAAAAGCTATTCACAGAAATAATCCAAGAGAATCTCCCTAATTTAGCAGAAGGTAAAGATACTCAGATATATGAGGCATACAGGACCCCAGCCACCTACAACCCAAACAGATACACACCCAGGCATATAATGATCAAAATTCCAGAAATCCAATATAAGAACAGAATATTAAAAGCCGTCAGAGACAAGAAACAGATCACTTACAAGGGAACACCCATCAGAATTACAGCAGACTTCTCGGCACAAACCATCAAATCACGAAGAGCGTGGGGAGAAATAATTCAAGCTTTGAAAGATAATAACCTCCAGCCAAGATTGATATATCCTGCACAGCTGTCCCTGGAAATTGATTGAAAAACAAAGTGCTTCCAGGATAAAGAAGAACTAGGGGAATTTGCAACCACCAATTCAACTCTACAGAGAATACTGCAGGATATTCTAAAAAAGGAAAATACCAAGATTCCAGAAATAGTGTCAGAGAGGCCACAATGAATGGAGCAGAAAGAGAAATAAAGAAGACAAACTGATAACAAACAACAGAAAAAGAGCTCAACAGAAATGAGGCAGAGAAGATTGGATGGTAGGAACAGCTATTTTGGAGAAAACAAGACATCATAATAGCTAGTGCTGATTTAGTATCATCATGTTTTGAAGTCCCATCAAGCTTTTATTTTTCTGTCTCCATTGGTCTTACCAGGTTGTATCTTATTGGATTTTATTATATGTGATAATATAAGCAAAAACTTTTATAGACATGGAGATTATACAGAAACCATTGTTCATTTTCTGTTAGTTGGCTCTAAATACCGTGTAATAATGTCATTCTCTTGAATGGTTTTACATTGTCTAGATATGTTTGGTGCTACAGTATACGAAGTTATACTCAAAGATTTCAAGTAAAGAGACACTATGGTAACTACTTTTATGTCAGGATAGCTTGTGGTGAAACACTATTTTGCTTAAATGGTTATGTTTTGACCTGCGCTGTTTTGTTGTTATGCCCTCTTTTATCTCAATCTCCTTTTTTTAAATATGTACTTTTTTATTTTTATCTTTTTAATTAAGGGGAAAATAAATAAAAAATAGTAGAATACATTATAGTAACCTACTTTGATTTCCTATTAACTTGATTTGAAACCCTGTATTGCCCACACCATCTTGTTTTGACTGATTTTCCCCTCTTCTGCTTAGCTTGATAGTACCAAGTTCGAAATTATAGGCAACAATGTGAAGACAATAAGATTCATTATGACACCCATTTCTGATTGACTATTATCTTCTTTTAAAGTTCTGTAAGGTCTCCAATATTTTGGTTTTATTCTTTACTGTTTTGTTCAATTTTACTGTAACTGATGACATAGGCAATTCTTCTTAAGATAGCAAGAGGCAGTATGGTAACCATTGTTGATCACCTTGTATTTTGTTTTTACATTATGTATTATGTCCATCCTTTTGACTTGACTGACCCTGTTCTGATATATCGCATTTGGTTTTACTCTCTTCAAAAAAAGTAATAAGAACTGTGGAGTAATAAAACCCAAAATGTGTAATTGTCATTGTACAAAAGAAAAGAAAGTGCTCTAAAGGTTATAACTGCATATATGTTTAAGTGTATAAGATAGATAACCATATTACTGAGTTTTGTTGGATCATTGAACAAAACTGTTTCCAGTCTCACTGTTTGAATGTCTTTATATGCTTTAATTTTGTAACTTGAACAACTATTTCTAAGATGAGAATATGTAATCTATTAACTAGTGATTTCTTACTGTTTATTTTTTTAAATTTTGTATTACTTGTACCCTTTTTCTGTTTTTTTCTTTTTCTCCTTAAATAAAATTAAAAAAACAAAACACCCGCGTGAGAGAGAGCATGTGGTGCTTGTCTTTCTGTGTCTGACTTATTTCACTAAGTATAATGTCATCTGATTTCACCCATTTTGCTGTAAACAATAGGTATGATTCTTTCATTGCTCAGTCCTGTTCCACTATGGAAATTCACCATATTTTCATTGTCTACTCCACTGGTGGACACAGCTGATTGCATGCCATGGCTGCTATGGGCAGGGCAGCAATGGTGTGCAAGTGTACCCATATGCTATTGTCACTTCCTTTGGATTTGACAGTGGGGCCTCGCTGATAGGCCTATTCTCTGTTATCCACATCCTCACCCATGTGTGTTATTTCATTTGCTTATTCCCCTGTAGTTTGGCATCTGCAATCCAGTTGCTCTCTGTCCCTCTTCTCTCCCCTGTCTGTGAGATCTGTGTTTTCTGCTTCCACAGAAGTAAGTATGAGCACCTCACAGCAGCTGGTGTACTTCAGCTGACACCCTGTCCACTGGATGTCAAAGGTTCCTGACACACACAGATGCTACACTGAGGTGAATGCTAAATGCTCTGATTTGAATGATACAAGTCATATAAAAATATCTGTGCCCCAAGATTATGTGTTGATTTTTTAATTTAAGTTTATCAGTGCATTTTTGAAACATTTAATGATCATATTCATCATGGAGAATTTGTTTGTGTTGATCTTTTTAATAAAAGGGAAATGGAAAGACAACACCAGGCAGCTCCTTGGACAGTGCAGCTGTCCCAGGGCTGGCAGGCCTTCCTACATCGTGGAGGAGCACAGTAACTGCCCTGTTGCCCTGGACCCATGTCCCTCTCATGTCCCTGGGGGAAGCCCACACAGCAGGGAGGCTGCTCTGCCTATCTGCTTTCTCAGCCTCTGGACAATCAGCCTGGGTTGCCTATAGCACGTGCGGCACTGGCACTCCGTACTGTGGGTGCAGCCTGCTCCTCAGGGCCACAGGGCACGTCCAGCCGAGGGTGGCAGCACCCCCTTGCAGCAGGCCCGAGAGGAAGGGTCAGGCCACATCTGGAGTGCTCTGGCAGGTGACCCACTCTTGACCACTCCAGCAGGGACACCCAGGAAGGTACCCGGCCGTAGGTGGGTCTCGAACCAATCAGCTTCTTGCCTGGATTACATCCAGGTGAGTGGCCAGTGGGAACAGGAGTATTTGGGGGAAGATAATGATTAAAGATGTTTAAAGAGAGGGTGAAGACACAAAAACAACTGAAACTGAGCGTGGTGGTGCATGCCTATAATCCCAGCACTTTGGAGGCTGAGGCATAAGGATCACTTTGAGTTTAAGGCCAGCCTGGGCTACATATTAAAACCTGGTCTCAACGAACAAACAACATCCACCCCTCAAAAAAAAAAAAAAAAAAAAGAAAAGAAAAGAAAAGAAACTAGTTGAAGCCAGCCTTGTCATTTGTGGGGATTCATTTGCCCCCCAAGGTGAAAAGAAGATTCTGGATGCCAGTGTCGACTTATGAGAAGGAGCGGACACTACAACCTCTGTCAGCTGTTGCAGCTTTCCTGCCAGAGGGGCACAAGTGCCCCTCAGCATCTATGATGCTGGCTTCCAGGGCCCCTGCTGACACCCTGCCATGGCGCTCATGCCACCTATATGGATATTGTGGCACTGTTGGCACCCACATGGTCCTCCCAGACCTTAATGCCCCATCCCTCACAGTGCCCACCGTGCCCCATGTGCCATGAGCACAGCCACCTTTCCATGGTGCTTAGGGAGTGACAGAAAGTATTCTGTCCGGAAAACACATGACTTTCTTGTTTTTGAAATACATTCTGTCTGCAAGGACTGGTCTATAGATGCAGAACTCCAGGTGATGGCATGGCAGGCCATGTGCCCTTAGGAGGGGCATGGGTGACAGTGCATGGGTGAGGGTCCATTCCCAGGAAGTAGCATGGAGCTCCAGGGCACTGCCTCAGGCTCCCCCCACCACCAGGCTCAGGCTCTCCTTCCCCTGAAGTGACCAGTGTATAAATAAATACGAGCCCTGATATGATGTCGGTGTAAATACATGGTGGGCAGAAGATGTTTAAGTTAGAAAACTTACTCCAGTAAGAACACATTGCCACCAGTTCCCCTCCAAAGTCTCCCCTCACCTCAGCCCCATGGGCCCTGCCACTTCCTGGAGCAGCCTGGAGTCCTCTGTCATGAGCACAGCGGTGGAGTGGGACATAGTTGTCACCTATGTGGGACACCAGCAGGTCCCACATCCGTGCTGCACCTCCTGGAGCAGGACGTCACCTCGTATTTTACCCTGGGCATCCTTGTGGGCTCCAAACTTCAGGGGCCGCAGGGTGAGTTTCTGCTCCAGCTTGGGCTTCCTCTCTGCCATGAGAGGCTGGGATTACCTCACAAAGCTCACCAGGTCACAAGGAAGAGGGAGCAGAGGGGCCCAGGAGGCAGGTGAATGTGGACAGCTGTCACAGAGGAGGCTGGCACGGCTGGGTGCAGCAGTCCCCACCCAGCCAAGCCCTGTGTTGCTGAGCCCTACCAGTTCTGTGAATCTTGGCCCTTTCCCACCCTCTGTTCACCCAGCAGCTGCCCTTGCAGCGTGGCCCAGCTGTTCTGAGGTTCCCTCCCTGCCAGGCAGTGGATGAGAAGAGCTCGTGACCCAGGAAGGTGTCAGAGGTGCTCCTTGTGGGTCTGTGGAAGGACAGCGTGGTGTTTTGGTGGTCGTACGGGGGCTTTCTGCGGATCTACACAGGACCTTGGAAGGAGGGGCTGGGGCAGAATCTCTGTTTGGATAGCTTGAGTCATAGGTGAGGAATCTTCAAAGCTGCAGAGATGGAGGCTACAGGTGGGAGGAGCCTGTGGCTGCTGCTGCCAGCCCTGGTCCTGGTGGCCAGGCAGCAACACTTCCAGGAGTGGCCAGGCTTCCAGGAGAAGCCTATGAGCAAGGAGAATGTGAACTCAACCTTGGACTTCTTCATCCAGTCCTACAACAACGCCAGTAACGACACCTACCTATTCCGGGTGCAGAAGCTCCTCCGCACTCAGGTGCAGGTTAGTGGGGGTATCCAAGGGAGCAGTGCCCACACTCTTGTCGTCTTAGACTCAGGACTCCTGGGGGACTCCCAAGAGAACTAGGTGATGGAGGCTCCACACAGGTGAGGCAGGCTGCAGCTTCACACAGAAGGGACATCTTGAGCTTCTGTCTCTGTGCTCTGACCTGGCTGGACCTTGCAGTCAAAATGGAGTCTCTGTCCCTGCTGCAGTCCCCTAGGGACAACTGTCTGCCATCCTGACACCAGGTCTCACCAGGAACCCAGCACCCTTGACTTCTCTAAAGGTCTCACTTAGCAAAGGACAAACATCACCCATGGCTTCCCCCTTCCCAGCAGTGCTCTCCCAGTGAGCAGGGCTGTGGAATCCAGCTGGATTTCTGTGTTCTGCAGACATCTGGGATTCTAGAGGGGCTCTGGAGAGGGCTCAGGTTGGGAGTGGGGAGAGACTGCAACCATGTCACTTCCTCTTTTGTTTCCCACATTCTTTCCCTGAAAAATGGAAATTGAAGGATGACAGAGGAGGGAAAAATTGTCTGGAAACTGCTCTAGTCCCAGCCTCCCCTGAAGGAGAGAGTGAGGATGGGAATTAGGACAGAGACAGGTCACGTCTAGTTTAGCTAGACTCACTAAAGGGCCAGAATGGGGCAAAGACCAGTGAGAATCGGGCAGGTGCTGAAGGAGCAGACACCGGGAAGAGGGCAGGGCCCTGGCCTGGTGGGCAAGACTGGTGACAGTGCCCCTCATCACAGCATGTGAGGCCGGCACCCGTCTCTGTCTGGTCCCTTTACCACCAGGGGGCGGCATTCTCTTCCCTATCCCATCCTGGATCAGCTCCCAGGGCTACACAGACTAAGGAAGCTGCCAGTGAAGTCAGGGTCCTCAGCTAACAGGAAAGCAGCTTATTAGCAACCTCCTGACACCAGTCTGGTGACAGGCAGACGGAAGGGCCTGTCTTGGGGCAGCACCCAGGCCCATGGCTAGTGCCTCCCAGTGGATGCCACAGGGTGGTATGGGAGCTGTCCTGGTCCAGCATTGGAGTCAGGTGCCCAGCTCCTCCCAAATTGGAGACCTTGAGCAAGTATCATCTGCACTCTGTGGGCCACAGTCTCTTCACCTGCCAAGGGCAATGGACTAAGGAGGAAGAGCTTGGCCCAGTGCGGTTAGCGTGGGGAACTTGTGAGGCTGTTTGTTTGCTTGGTTAGGGCCATTCCTACTCTTACCTAACAGGTCTAGAAAGGAGTAAGACAATGCCACGCACCACCACTTTAGCACTGCCACACTCCTGCCTGTAGAAGTCACTCTGGTCATTGGCTGCCCTTCCCACTTTTGTCCCCCACACAAGGAGCAGGAGACACAGCCCAGTGTGGGTGGGGATCCAAGCTGTCCTCTGCCTTCCTGCTTACCTTGGAGGACATGGTCTGTCTTCTCCCTTCCTGCAGCAACCCTCACCTGTATCTACTTTGGAGTAACAGTCCAGACACTACTAAGACACTAATTTAAATAAGTGCCTCTCAGCCCACCTAGTAATGCTTCTAGTGGGCCCAGTGATCAGTGACTTGGGAAACTGAGGCTGGCAGGTAGCTGGCTCAGGGTCAGAGTTGGTAGGTAGCACATGTGCCCATCAGTGTGGTCCCCTCAGGCTGGCAGGAGAATAGCAGGAGTGTTGGTCTTGGCATTGTGAGCACCCGTGTCCCCAGGATGGTGGAGGAGCCATTGTGGCTGCCCAGGCAAAGCAGTGTGAGGCAACCTTAGTTGCCTCTTGAGTCTATCCTGCCGCACTCACCAGCGGGCAGGGAGCAGCTGAGTGCAGTGGGCTGGGTGGGGGGTTGTGGCTGTGGGGTTCAGTCCCAGTCCGAGCTCCCATTGGGATGTGAGAAACTCAGCACAGCTCGTTGCTCCTCTGGGCAGCTGACAACAGGTGTGGAGTACCTGGTCACTGTGAGGATTGGCAGAACCATGTGCAAGAGGAACAACCTGGTCCAGAGCAGCCCTGCCTGCCCCCTGCAGAGCAAGAAGCTGAAGAAGGTGGGGCCACCTGAGGGGCCCCAGGCTGGGAGGGAGGGAGGAGCAAGTATTGGAACCTCGCTCCGATGACTGCTTTACCCGCTACTCCAGCCACTGAGATGGAGGGCTGCAGGTTCCTGAAGAGCAGGGTGGGCAGGGAAGCCCTGGTCACCTGGCTCCCCCACCTTCCCTGGGCACAGCTGTGCTCCCTTCTCCTGGGGGCTGATGATGTATCATTTTCCCCTTCCTTCCACCTTCTGGTTCTACCCTCCCTCTCTGCCCTTCTTGGCCCTTCGTGGCCCTGCCTTAGCGGGCATGGGGTTGGAGAGATAGGGTCGCTGGCTGCCACTCCTGAACCCTGCCTCCTGAGGTGAGCCTGCCTCTAAGGTGTCCTCTCTGCCAGGCTCAGGGCCTGCTTTTCTTCTTTTCCTCAGAGCCTGATCTGCAAGTCGCTGATCTATACATTGCCTTGGATGGAACATTTCGAGCTCTGGAACAACTCTTGCCTGGAGGACTGAGTGGGACCTCTCAGGCGTGATGCGCACCAGCCGTGATAAAGTTCTGCACAGCCCTGTTAGACACCTCGCTGGGGTCTCAATGCACACATGCTGCTCCTTACCCTTACAAGCCAGGCATGCCACAGCACCCAAGCCGGGGACATCCTCAGTGCACACACACCCCCTCCACCCCCACACCTGTGTTCACACTCGCTACACGTGCATACACACACATTCCCACCTCACACACATGGCACTTCCAGCGGTGGAGGTATGACTCCTAGGGTCCCTAGGGGGTCATCTCTCACTTGAGCTGATTTGTTTGGGCTCTTCCAGGTACAGGTACATCCTGACCTCTGCCCACTTTTGGGGCAGCCCTATCTGCTGTACACACACACAATACTGTGATCTGCACATGTCGGGGTGAACATATAAGGGATCCCTGAACCAAACCAATTCCCTAGCGGTCACCACATAGGTCCCAGTGCATGGTTGATTTCAGGGCTGAGAGTGGTGGAGCCAGGAACAGGAAGTGGGATATAGGGAACATGAAGTGGGGTTCAGGTGCCACAAGTGCCTGGTTCCCATATGGAGCTTGGACAACACTGACTCACTGATGCTCTACCATCTGGAGGGGCTTCAGTGGATGCCTCTGCTTGGCACAGAGCAGACTTCAGTCTCCAGAGCTACAGCATGATTTGGCCTGGCCCTGTGTTTTGCATAGGCCAGTTGCTGGGGATCTCCATAAGCACTGGTGTCCTAGCTCCAGCCTGCCTGGGTGATCTCCTGTCTGCAAAGTGGGTCACTGAGCTCCTATGTTCTCATAGTCCTGGGTGCTCCTCACCGTGACGAGGAGTGAGGGTGCAGCTCAAGTGTGACTGGGGGTGGGGGCTGTGTGTTACAGACCCTTCCCTTCCTCCCCACCGCAACCCACTTTGTGCCCCCATCCCGGGCACCTCCGGAGTGCACAAACCACAAGACACTAAATTTGCCAGAGAGCTAGGGAGAAATCCAGGGAGGTGTGGGGCTGGTGACATCAAATGTGCAAGAATAGGCCTCCAGTCCTGCACATCATCTACCTCTGGCCCTGGTCTTCACCACCAGCCCAGCAGTCCTGTGGAAAGATGCTGTCACCTCTGAGGTGCAGGACAGGAGCTGCTGAGGCATCCAGGTCCAGATCCCAGCACCATCTGAGTCCAGGAGGGGTGGCCACCTGGAGAAGATTCTCTGTGGCCAGGCTTCCTCCCCTTGGTCCATCTGTGCTGTCTATGTGTGCATTAACAGTGGGCATGATGTCCAACAGCCTAGGAGCTTTGGGCTTGATTCAGATGAAAATTGTGAACTGGCAAAGCTGGCACAGCTCTGTCAGCATTCCTGATGTCACCAGTCAACAGTCCACAATGCTGGATGTCAACAGCTGACACAGTTGGCTGCTGGACACTGTATGTTGACTCTAGTGGGTTCTGTTTATTGCAAGTGGTCTTCATTGGCTATTGGTCTCTGGACCCCTTTGGTGTTAACAGTTTTTAAGGATTCATTCATCTTCCTTTGGTCATATTCTATTCATACTACTCAGGATAAAACTCCCAAGTAGATTTATAAGACTTTTGGAGTCTATACTAGCAAAGGAATAAATCATGAGCTGGTTTCCAGGACCAGCAAAGCGAGTCTTAATCTACACAGGGCTGTGCTGCCACACAGGGCTCAGTATATGGGAGGGACCCTAGTAGACTGAAAAGTGGCTGGGAAGAGAGTACGACTTATGTAGCAGCTGGCTTACCTAGCTTATGTAGCAGCCACAGACCTGGGTTAGTGAGGGGCGAGGTGGAAAGCTCCCTATGAATGTTGGGTATGCAAATAAGGGACCTAGATTCCCTGTGCCTGGCCTTAGCCACTTCAGGGAGCCCCCTTTCTCCTCCAAGAAAGCAGCAGCGGTATCTGAATCTGGAGTCATGGAAGGAGCGCCATACTGCCTGCCTGCCTGCACTCCTGTTGGAGTGGAGACTGGTGATTTGATAGCCAGAAAGGGCACTGAAATGGTCTATGGGGAGCCAATAAGACTCCTTCAAAGTTCAGGGGCATCTAAGGATACCTGAGGACATGACCCCACTGTCCAGTGCAACTGCACAGTGGGGCACAGTTATGTGACCATGACTTAGCGCAGGTAAACCTGCCTGTACAGGTTGTGGTACTAGGTAAGAATATAACTGTAAGATAACAGCCTGCATAAGAATCATAAAGACAGGTGGCCCTTGTACTGTTGCAATCTTGTACTCAGCTCTGCTCCCTGTTGCCTGCTGTTGCTGATGTCTTGCACACATGCTTTAACCTGGGACCTCACCTTTGAACACCTCACTTGGATCTCCTGAGAAGGTCCATGTGGTCCCAGTCCACTGGGGTATAAGGGGAAGCAAAGTGAGGTGAGGGAAAGGGATATGACAGGCACCAGCTGAGCCGCCTTTCCCCCAGCCTGCATGGGAAAAATGAGTCTGGTGCTTCTTATCTGTCTGTCTCTGTCTCTCTCTCCCCCAGACATACACGCATGTAACTGCTGGGTACACTTCAAAAGAGAACTCAATGACACGATGGGAATTTTCATACTTATTTTTTCCTTAATTTGCCTTTCTGATATGAACTAATTTATTTTATATCTTTTATTTATGTGGTCAGGGTAATAATTCTATTTCTATTTAATGTCATTTTATACCGTCTATAATGTTTGACTAAACTTTATGACATTGCTCTGAAAGGTGAACTTTTCTCTATCCCCCATCCACCTCACTTTTCTTACTGACATAAAGCAGGGCTGGAATCAGCTGGTGGCTGGGATGGGTGGGACTCGGGCCGGCTGGGGGCCATCACGATGGGGCTCCTGAGCTGGAGTGGCAAAGCAGCACACATATGTCTTGCAGTGATGCTTAATCTTGATTGTCAACTCAGTTGGCTGGTGAGATGCCCTGGGATTGGTAAAACACACTTCCCATTGTGTGTGTGTGTGTGTGGGAGTCACAGGAAGTGACTTCGGAGCCTATGCCTGGCTCCTAGCCCCTTATTCACTGATTACTCTTCCTCTTGCTGCTTCCTGGCTGTCATGAGTCAGGTCACTTCTTCCATCCCACAGTCCTGCCATTATGTTTCTCCCTCATAACCTGCTGACTACAGACTGCAGCCTCCAAACCCAAGAGCCAAATAAACCTTTCCTCCTCTAAGTTGTGGGTGTTAGGTATTCAGTAACAGGGATCTGGCTGACACATATTCGAAGGCTACTTCTTGGTTGTGATGTTTTTCTATGATCCCACGATGGACAAGACAGCCATTTATCTTGTAAGTAGATAGCTATCAAGGGGCAGGGCCTATGATGCCCCTTCACAAGGGGCAGCGCCTTGAAAAGAAAACAGCAGGTACACCAGCTTAAGCAAGCCACAGAGGTAGCTAAACTCAGAAATGTCAGATGGAATGAGAGAATGGTAAGTGTTAAGATAGGGACTGGCAGTGAGGAGTCTTCCATCAGGAAAGGAATTCTTTTAGTGGAATGGAATGCCCCAAATTAACCACTTTTCTCTACAGCCAGGCCAGGTTTCCAAGAATTTAAAGATGCTGAGAAACTGGCTTTTCTTCTCAACTCTGCATTGAAAGCCTGAGCCCCATTTGGTTACTTTAAACCCAAGAGGCTCCCTGTGACAGTGACCACAGGACACTAAGCAGATTCCTGTGCTCTGCTTAGCCATGAAGAGCCTGAAGAGGCCACGGCAGAACCCGATTTTGGAACCTTTCCCAACTGCCAGGAGCTTTCTGTTTTCTTTTTCCCAATAAACGCTCCCATTAACCTCCTCCTTTGCCTGCAGTTCCATTCTTTGACTACACAAGAGAAGAGTCTGGTTTGGGGTATAATAAGATGAAGCCTTCAGAGGAAGAGCTCAGGGGACGTCTTTGCACCGTCCTTGCAAATTCCTAAGAGAATGTATTATTTCAAAAACAAAGAAAAATATTGCAAAGTCCAGGCTCAAAAGTCCTGGCTCAAAAGTCCGGGCTATTCATGGGTACAAATGGTGTATCTCTTTCCTCTACCCGAGGGTAACACATTAGTTGCTGATTAAGGTTGAATGACCAGCATGGCCACGCTGCTCTTACCAGCTGTCTTGCTGCAGCTGGCATTTCTGAGTCTCTGCTGTGGGTAGGTGTGGTATTAAGCAACTTACACACCTGATCATATTTAATCTTTGTCACTAATCCAAGAAGTAGGAATTGTGTTTCTTTGTTAAAATGAGGATGCTGTAGAAGGAGGTCTCCTCATGTGTCTGTGTGTGTGTGTTGTTTTTTTACTTGAGGTGAATGGGGTTTCTCCTCACAGTCTCCCGAGATGCCCCTGTGGACACTCGTGCTTTGCTGGCTTGTTAAGCTGCTCTGTGTACCCCTATTCTTCTCTCTTCCACCTTATTTTGAACCCTAAAAATTCATCCACATCCCCAAACTGTGTTGGCTCAGCACACACCTGCATTGTAATATTACAAGCTGAAGAACTGAGGGAAAAATGAAAGAATGAAACCACAGCATGAGGACCATCAGGAGAGAGGTCAGCCCTGTTTACTGTGTGCACTGAAGAATAGCAAATTCTTCCAGGTGGCGGTCACAGGGAATTTAGAGTCCTTGCATTCCTTCTTCAAGATCTTGTACTTTTCATCCCAGGGGTTCACATACACAGAGAAGTAGCAAGTGACTTGCTAGAACATGAGAACAATCCTCATTAGAGATCAGGAGCAACACTGAATTTGCTGAAAGACTTTCAAGTTAAAAAGATCACGTGCAGGGTAGAATTTACACACCATAGAGAAAGCAGAGATGTTACACCTGGAATCGATGCTTGCTCTCTGCCCATCCAGCCCAGATCTGGCTGGATATTCATTTGCTTTCAGTTGCTTGATAGAGCACTGCCAGGGTCATTCTAGAAAATGTGTTCCTGTCTGTGATCAGCATTCAGCATGCTGGGGGCTGAGCTGCCTTTGGGGCAGACACCCCTCCTACATACACCATGGGCCATTCTCAGGATTTGTTTTCCCAGCCTGCCCCCACCAGTTGAGTCCTCTCTGCATTTCTTTTCCTGCCCACTCCAGCTCTGCCCAAGAGGACCTGGGGGCAGAAGCACAGAAACTGCCTGTTCCTGTCACTTGTATGCTCAGGTGGCTGCTGATGCCATGTCTCCTGCTATGGCCATCCCCATCTTATGTCACCTCTCCCAGAAAAGAGGTGCAAGCCGTGGGCCCTCCAAGCGGGCTTGGGCCAACCCACATCGTGCTGTCCTGCAATATCAGTGTGGTTGGCTCCACAAGTGCCTTGGTCCTGTACCTTGTCCTGTTTCCCATCCTGGAGGGCACAGCTGCTGTTGAATGCTGGCTTCAGGCATTTGGTTCTCCACAGCTCCACCAGGATGCGATATTCTAGATGGTCGGTCACCTGTGGTCAGAGGATATACCCAGCACAGGGACCCAGTCCCGGACAGCTGGATGGGCGCCCCTCTTCTAGTCTGACTCCATGCCTCATTTTTTTTTCTTTTTAAAGAGAATTTACCTGCTCAGGAGGCTGAGGTAAAAGGACCTCAAGTTCCTTGAGGGGCCCAAGCCAACCTGGGTAGCACAAGGAGGTCTTGTCTCAAAAATAAAAAAAAGTAATGCCAGAGTTTGTGAGTTCAAGGCCAGATAACTCAGCAAGACCCTTTCTCAACAATCACCACCACTGCTGCCACCACCACCTGAGGAGAATTCACCAGGAACCACCTGGTTCCTGAGGCTGAGCCTACCTAGGGTGATGTGAACCCTGCTAAGGGCTCCAGGTCCTGCAGACTTTCTGTGAAGGAACAAACAGTGAACATTCTAAGCTCTGGGGGCCAAGGGTCTCTCAACATCTGCACACATGCCCAGGGGCATAACTGGCTGCTGACATTCAAGGCCAGCTAGCTCTGTGGGCCACTGGAGGCCCTGGGCAAGTGACTGGCCACCCTTGACCCTGGGGATCCCTGAAAGACTAGCTTCTTCAGCCCCTCAGGTGTGTTTCTCCTAAGACCCTGGGTCTGTAGGGCCAGAGAGCCTGCAGGGCCTGTTCTAGTGCAGGGTCGGTATGGGATGGGAGCAGGACACCCACCAGGCTCTGCACCCGGAGCACCCGGATGATCCGGAAGCTGTACGGGTCCTTGCTGTCTTGGTTGTACTGGTCATTGAGGTAGCTCAGAGTCTCAGGAACGAAGTCGTCTACTGCTGTCTCCTCACTCACTTTGATGAAGCTCTTCCTCTGGAATTGGTCACTGAAGGCCACCAGCACTGTCAGAATGACCAGAAGGAGCTTCAGGGTCTTCCAGGATCCTGCCATCATTCCTCGGCCCCCTCACCTGCCAGGCCACCTGCCCACCGCCCAGGGACTTAAATGCAGCCGGCAGCGATGCCCACACTGTCCTCTCCTCCCATCTGGCTCCTGTCCTGCCTCTCCGCAGTGGTGCCAGCTCACTGCCACCTCACACTTCCCCAGGAGATAGTGTCCATTATACATGCATGTGCCCACACATGCATCTGCAGACACACTTGTACACTCACACAGACTCACACGAGCACTCAGGAGCGTATGGTGTTGATGGATGGAGCAGGGTGGTGCTGGTCCAAGGTCAGGAGGGAGGGGGGTGCTGGGGCACAGGAGGGAGGTGGAGCTGACAGCCAGTGAGGAAGAACAAGGCTGTGTGCCCTCTCTGCCCTCTCCTGGCTGCTGGGTCACTGGCTTGGAAGTCCTGATGTGCGCATCCAGCAGTGAGCAGATGGGACAGGAGGGGATCAGAAGGACCCCTCACTTGGGGCACCTGCAGTTTAACCATGGGTACCTCCATGTGCCCTTCTGCATATAGATCTGGTGATTTTCAATTCCTGCCCTGGTGGGTGGCCTGGCCCAGGACAGAAGCCCCCAGTACTTCCTGTGGGCTATGAGTACTTCCTGTGGGCTGTGGGTTCTGCCAGTGCCAGTGGGTTCTTTTCCTACCACACACTTGCCTTCCTGCCAGGTTGCTGAGCGGTGGGCGATGCCACATCCTCCCTGGATCTGGGTCCTGACCTCCTTTCCTCCCTCTGATCTTTCTGCCCGCACCTCCTCCCTGTGCACCCAGGCCTGGCCTCCCCCTCTGCAGGAGAGTGGTAGGCCCTGGAGGGCCAGGAACTAGTCTCAGGGGAGAAGGGACACTTGGGGGCTCTTCAGTGAACTTCACTGTTCTCTCCATCCTGGGCCAGCTTTCAAGTGACTCCGAGACAACACGCGGCCTCCATGCCCAGGACTTGCTGGTCTCTTGGGAAGGGTGGAACCCGGAGCGTGTGTTAAAGCCACTGTACTTTCCATTTCCTGTCCTGTGACAGAGACATGCAGCTTGGAGTAGGAGGGTCTGCTCAGCCCACGGTCGTGGTCAGTGGCCCCACTGCCACGGTAGCCAGGGGGAACTGTACACAGGGACCACGTGGCAGGGCGAGCCAGGGCTCTAGACTTCCACAGGCCTTGGGGGACACACACCCCTACACCTCCTTCCCAGCTGGACAGCAGCATATGCGTCTCCTCATCCACCCATCCTGCTGTGGGCCTTTCTGGTGTGGAACTCGGGGAGGATGAGGGTGTGTGCCCTGGGGCTCCCGTGGTGGGGCAGAGCTGCCAGGCCAGGTTCTGTGAACTTGAGCTCCTTGCCAGGTCCACCATCTGCAGCTCCAGTAAGTGACCATGGCAGGGGCTCCGTGTGGCTCTAACCCAGGACCTCACCATCACAGGGGTCAACAGCTAAGGTCAGAAACACCTGTGAGGTGGGACAGGACATCTGGGCTGGGGCAGCACTGCCCACACAGCAGCTTCATGGCTTTGACCTGGACTCGTGGTACCTCATAGTGTCTCTGCCACCCCAAGCCTCTGCGCCTTGGTGGCCAGGCAGAGAGGGCAGGGAGTGCTTGCTGCTTCCCTCAGTCCTCTGCTCTGACTGGCACAGTTCCCTGGCCTCAGTGAGGATGTTTTAGTGGCTTCTCTGCCTACTGTGGAAGATTTTGTATTCTTCTTTGGCCTCCAGGGAAACCAGTCTTAATAAACAGTTCCATTTCAACATTCAGTAAGATTTATATAAAATGTTACATATGGCTTTAGAGGTGAGAGACTCCTGAGTTCAGCCCCTTGCCCTGGGCCCTGTGTTAAGAACCCCTTTCCCCAAGCTCAGCTTCTAACACAGCAGGAGGTGGCTGGGAAAGTGAGGAGGGCCTGGCGCCTTGGAGCCAGAATCTGGGGTGAAGCTGCCTTCTGGAGTGTTAGCCAGCCCAGGGTGCCCAGGTCTGGACACAGTAGGAAAAGGTGAGCAGGTAGCTCTGCTTACACACAGCAAGTCCTGGGCAGGTACCTGGGGTCTTCTGTAACCTGGCTGACCTCAGCCCTAATGACCCTGTCACTGACCCTGCAGATTTGGCCCCCAGGGGTCATACCCATGACAAGTCCTCCAAGGTCCAAGCAAGTTCAGAAGCTCTACTGCCGACATAGGGCCCCAGGAGAGCTGCTCCCTGGTATAGTCCCTCCATCCCACCCCATTCCACCCCAAACCCCAAGTTTAAAACCCTCAGTGCCAAGCCTGTCAGGTTGGGAGCTCCTGGCCATTCCCACCCTGTGGAGCAGACCTTGTCTCTCCCTTTCAGATAAATCACTGATCCTGCTGCCATCTTGGGCATCTGATCAGGTCTATGTTCAGCATTAGCAACCTGGACAGGACTCAACCTTGGAATAGTGGCACACCAGGTTGGGGGACAGGGTCAGTGACCTTCAGGTGAGGAGGTGGCAGCAGCAATAGCTTCTCGCAGAAGCTCCCAGGGTGCTGGCCACACACCCCACATTCCCCTGCTGGCCTGTGGCTCCAGTCAGGGTCATGGGCATCTTGGCTGCTGCTTCCCCAGCAAAGGAGATACTCAAGGACATTCCTAGGCATTGCAGGGACTGTGGGGGTGGTGATATGGGGGTGGAAGGTATGCAGCATGCATGTCCTTAGGGCAAGGGCTTTTGTCACCAAAGGTTGGGGAAAAGGAGTGCTGAAGAAGGTGGTTAGTAGCACAGGATTCAGTAGGCAGGACCTGTGGCTCTGGAGCCTGAGAGTGTCTAGCCGCATGGGCACACTGCCCACCCTGAGTACCTGGGCGCCGGTGCTCACTTAGGAACAGCAGTGCTGTGGATTCTGCCCTTCTGGGTGCTGCTCATACTGGGCACCCACCTCTGGACCATGGAGAAAGTGTTTTGGGGTGCCATCATCAATCTCACAAGGTCTTCTTCCTCCCAGGATTGCCTGTCCCTTTGGGCATATGCCCCACTCTTCCTGGGGCACCCCTGTTCTTCCCATAACCTGTTTCCAAGGCTGTGGCCAGGACAGGGGATATCCCAGCACTCCAGACAGGGAGCATCTGCCCAGGCCACCACTTACTGAAGCTTCAGTTGGAGGCAGGCAGGACTGGGGTCTGCAGATGAGGAGCAGTGTCTACAGAGGCCGTGGTGTCACAGTGAGGGGAGATGCCAGAGCTGCTCTCAGCAGGCCTGATGTCCTCAGCCCCTTGCTTTCAGGCTAGGTGCTGCCTACACCCTGCTCTGCAGAGCTCCAGACTGGACTTGTTGCAGAGTCCCGCCTCCCATCTGCTCTGCACATGGCTGAGGCCCAGCCCAGGGCAGGAGGCAGCAGGAGTGATGGAGGGGTGTCCTCACCTGTTGCTGGCTCCCATGCTATGCCTCCCTGAAATTGGCAGTACTAGGCATGAGGCATGAGAGCCCCTGAGCCCGGGGCAGGGGAGCTGCCACCTTGTGTCAGGACTTAGGCTGGGAAGTGGCAGAGGAAGTTGGCCAGCAGTGCAGGGCTCTGGTAGGAGCCTATGGGATAGCATATGGGATCCTGTATCCAGAGTCGAGAGCTGCTGCTCTCACTTCCCTGAACCACACAACCCAGCTGGGTGCTCACATAGGAGACAGCCATGCTGGGAAATGTGGTACTGCTTGTGGGGTTCCTCATCCTGGGGATCTCTGCCAGCTTTGATCAATTCACAGACATTAACAAGAAACTGAAGGCTTTCGCCATGTCTGTGGAACATGTTGTGTACCAGTTCAGAAGGACCCATTTGCTTACAAGTTCCTGCAGATTTGGCAGAGCAAGGGTCAGGTGAGAGGACCAAAGTCACTCCTGGGACCCCACCTGAGAGCAGGCTGGGCAGGATTTTGAGTTTTGAGTTTGGTAAATGTTTAAAATGAATGCCAAGGTCTCATGTGAAGAGCTAAAGTTCTGCTTTGATTTTACAAGAGCACAGCTCTGAAGGCAGAGCAGGAGGAGGAAGGGGAGCAGACGGAAGCCAGGAAAGGGACACCTGGCTCCCAGGGGCTGGCAGAAGGGAAGGGCAGTAGACACTGGCAGGAGAGGGGCACAGAAGCACTGGTGTCACAGACATGTCCCACAAAGGGCAAGGGATCCAGCCCTCATGGGACAGTGACTGGTAGTGTTGGGGTGCGTGGCAGAGGTGTTGGGCTGGGGCAGAGGTGTTGCTGCTAAGAAATCAGCAGTGCACGGACAGGAGGAGGAACAGGAAGAGACAGGAAACTCATCTCAGGCTGTGACCCCAGCCTGGCAGAAGCCAAGCAGTCCCAGCCCTGGAGTACACAGCAGGAAGGAAGAAGGACAGCAGGGGTACACACAGGAGGCATCTGGAAGCAAGGGCCAACTTGGGGTGGTTGGGGAAGCCCTCCTTGTCTGTTGTGGGAGTGGTGGCAGCTGGCGGGAGGCCCCTGTGGGCTGGCCCAGTGCTGTGTTCAGTGGACAATGGCAGGCACAGGAAGCAGGTGAATGAATGCTGGGCTGACAGGGAGGCTGAGCTCAGGATGCGGGGAGCCCCATGAATGAGGTCCATAGATGGGCTGCATGCTGCTCACTGGACATCGTCATCTATAGTAACCTGCACTCCTGCCTGTAGTGGACCAGGACAAGGGAGGCTCCCTGGTCAGGGGAAGGTGTGGGTTGCTGCTGTGCATGCAAGGCATGATGGAGTCCAGGAGGGGCCTAGTTAGGAGCTCATCCCAGCACCGGGGTGGGGACTCTGCCAACTGTGGGGTGGGAGAGGGAGGGCGAGGACATCCAGCTGAGCCCCAGAGTAGCCTGGGCAGTACCCATAGCATGGGTGGTGGCAAAACCTCCGTGAGGGAGAGCCAGGTTCCTGCAGACAGCTGCTACCAGCACCCCACTTCCTCAGGAGGGAGGAGGACCAGGAGCGGCCTTGGGGTCTGTGCTGTGTGGGAAATGACGGTGCAGACGTCACCAAACACTCCAGGCCACCCCACATGACAGGGCTTGTGCACAGCCGAGAGGCACCTGTGCATGTTTGGTACTCTCGACTGAGGATTGCTTTTCTTGGGACTAGGTTCAACCCAGGGCCCTACACGTGCTAATGCCAAGCTCTGCCCCTGAGCCACATGCCCAGCTTGAGGAACAGCCTCCCTTAATTAGGGGAATTAAGAGGAAAGATGGAAATCAACAAGAGGCATCATTCATGACAGGCTAACTTTACAGACAGATGCACTGGACTCCTCTCCCTTTTGTTTGGATCTGCCGGTTTGACACATTCTGACGAAGTATCTCACAGGCTCCACCGTTCTTCTTTGCAGTTACTGAGACATACTTCATAGACCTGGAGATGGGCCGCACAGTGTGCATGAAGAATGACGAAGACTTCGACAACTGCCCTCTGCAACATGGCTCAGGAGAGAGGAAGGTGTGAGGGTGAAATCACCACAAGCAGCTGGTCTTCTGAGAATGCAAGAGACAATGAGGAAGGGTCAGGATGGGAGGTGCTGGGTAGGGGGCGAGGGCCTGACCCCATGCCCTGCAGCTGCAGGGCTCCACACTAGGCACAGGGTCCCCTCTGTGGGCTGCCTGGCTCCTAGCCCCGGTCCTGGTCTTTGAGTGCAGCAGACCCCGATGTCCCTGGAGCCCTCTCGTGTTAGGGATTGGGGACTGTTTATTGCCTGTGTGCTGCAGCCTCTCCTTCCAGTTTGGGGTCCTATGACATTTCCTGTTGAATGGTGTCCTGACAGCGCTGTCCTGGGTAGGCACATGGCTCATGGGATCTGGTAGCTTTATTCTGTTTTATATTTTTTTCTGGTACTGGGAATTTTACCCAGGGCCTTTGCATTGAGCCACATTTCTAGCTCTTTTATATTTTTAATTTAAAAAAATCTATTTTTGAAATGGGATCTTGCTAAGCCGCTAAGTTGCTTGGGCTAGGGTTGAACTTGCAATTCTCCTGCCTCAGCATCTTGGAGTGCTGGGATTGCTTCTGGCTGTGATCTTGAAACCCAAGAGTTGGCATCCATCAGAGGCACCATCAGTGTCCAGGGGCAGTTTCTGTGGGGTGGAGTGTGCTGTGCTCAGTGGGGGGCTCCTGTGGGACTGTTCCTGGCTCTATAGGGACCTTGGTGGGGACAATCCATCCAGCAGGAGGCTGGAGAAGACGGGATGCCCCATGGACCAGTGACTGGTCTCTCTGGAGACCCGGCTTCAGTGGGGAAATAGCATCCTCTCCCTGCCATGCTGGTGGGCTTTGGTTAGTATCGTTTCAGCTTTTCTTTCCTTTTTCCTTTTTCTTTCAAATGTGGTTCTGATGCCTCTGTGCTGTAGGTTCCGAGTGCACCCCCATTTTCTAACATCATGCTTCCTGTCTTCCACAGGTGCGCTGCACCTATTTTGTGAAGGCTGTGGAGTGGTTAACCGAGCTTTCCATTGTGAACAGTACCTGTGCTCCGACCTCGATGGGGAAGAGCTGAGCCAGCCCCACAAACAACCTCATCCTCAGGAGTGTGACAGTCCTGGGTTCTAGGTCAGTGTACACCGTGAAATTAAAGGCCTCTCATAGCACCTTAAGGTCTCCAAGTCTTTGTGGCCACCTGTGTTGCTACTTGCTAAGGATGTCATTGTTAGGAGCCTTTGTTATCAACTGTCACTTTGGCTATGGCCATGGAGTGTTCAGTGAGTTCTGTGAAGTATCATGCCCTCCACTTGCTGGCTTCATTCATCCATTCTTCCCTGAGTGTGTGGCTTCCTCATTCACCCTTCTCTTCATGCCCCTGCCCAGGCACTCAAAGGAAAACAAAAATTTGCCCTTTCTTTCATCTTAGGGACAGGGCACCTGATGACAGCTCCCTTGGGTGGGAGCCAGTACTGTCAGTAGAGGAAGACCATACCTCATGGATACGGCAGGCTGCGTGACAGGAAGTCCTCCACGTGGGAAGGGAACCTCAGACACTGTAGGACCCCCATATGTTCCCTACAATTCCTACCTCCTCTCTATGATTCCTACTTCCTCTCTGTGATCCCCACCTCTTCTCTGTGATACCTACCTCCTCTCTGTGATCCCTACTTCTTCTCTATGATTCCCTACCTCCTCTATGTGATCCCTATCTCCTCTCTATGATCCCTATCTCCTCTCTATGATCCCTACCTCTTCTCTGTAATCCCCCTTCCATGACTGCCAGTCCTCCTACTGTCCTGGAGAAGGGATCCTGCTGGCAAACCTCCACAGACAAGCCTCTCCTGCATCCTGTGGGCAGAGAGCCAGGAATACTCAGTGAAGGGCCAATGGTCTCCCTCCTCCACCCTGAGTATTTGGGGACTTTGATTTGGGTCAAAATCAAACCCATCCTGGTTCCCTGAATGACCCATCCCTTGCCTTTGTCTCAGTGTTGGTGGCAGAGGACTCTCGGAAATAGCTCTGGGAGGCTGTTGGGTAGATTACAAAGATGGTGATGTGACCAGCCTTGGTTCTTTGATTGACCTGCGTGCAAAACAAGTGACATCTCCCTTGCTGATTCCCCAAGCTGTATCTGTGTAGGCAGGAAAGCTAACTTGCTACTCATTCTGGACCACAAGAGCACTCAGGCCTGAGATGGGAGGTCTTGTTCCTGAGTTCCCTGCCCTTTCCTCAAGACTCTGTTGTTAATGGGCTCTATGGGCTGTTATTTCGTGACTTCTGTGCTCTTTGCTCATGGCCCTCATCTTCATTTCATGAACTCTGTGCTCATTTAAATGTACTCCTTGCCCACCATCTGTGGGCTCTATGCTTATTTCCTTGAAGCACAGGCTTAGTACACATGTACCTAAACCCTATTCATGGACTCCATGCCCATTTCCATGGTTCATGGTCTTCAGGTTATTCATGTATCCAATGTCCATGCACCCAATGTCTGATGTCTATTTTCCTGCCCATTGCCCATGTTCAAGAATCCTATGCTCATGCTTCATGTATTCCATGCTCTTTGCTTGTGGTCTCCAAGCACACTGTACATGGATGTCGTGCTATTGTCCCTGGGCCCTGTGTTCATTCATGAATCCCATGCACATAGATATGAGTCCCATCCCGAACATTAGTAGATCCTGCTCCCATTATTAGAAGGCTGTTTAATGAAAATCATAAATCCTAGAAGTTATGAAAGAAAACAACAGATAAATTTGTGTATATAAAAATTTAAAGTTCTCTTGTGGAAAATATAAAAAACAAAAGCCAAACATGAATAACTCCAGAAGAAGGAAAATACATTGGCGGACAGCCTGGCTACACATACAAAAACACTATTAATTCTCTAACATTCCTTTAAAGCTCTTGAAAATCATTTTTAAAAATTTTTTTATTTTAAAGGAGGTAAAATTAAACACAATAAAACAGAACAAAATAGGACGTAAGAAAGCAATGTAAGAGATGTAAATTTCAAAGCTAGATGACCTGAGATCTTCACTGTCTAATATATTGTCTCTTGTTTTCTTCCAAATAATTATCCATGTCTTTGCATATAGAGAATTCATACAAAACAACATAGTATAAAACTGATCCAAACAGAATGAGGAAGGCATTTTAGGTCTTCAGAATCAGACAATATGGAAGTCACTAATGGCTGTTGTAGAGTCTCTCGTTCTCTTCAAAATAGCTGTCCACCCTTCATGTAAATTGAAGTTCAACAAAACAAAACAGGCAGCGGGGAGGGGTTGCTTGGTTTCCCAGCACACAGGTCCCAGCATGGCATGGGTCCCAGCAAACACCGGTGGCTCCCATCCTGGGCTGCTGCAGCCTGCCATGCTCACTGCCACTCACCAGGGTGGGAGGGGTTGCTTGTTTTTTTTTTTTTGGGGGGGGGGGCGCTCCAGGTCCCACCATGATGTGGGTCCCAGTAAATGCCAGTGGCTCTCATCCTGGGCCACCAGAGCCTGCTACACTCACAGCCATTCACTGGGTGATGGGGAAGCATTGCTTCAAGCTGTTTCTTTCCAATAAATTGACCATTTCACTGCCCAAGTTCTGAAATGGCCACAGACCATAGAAAGACATTTTTCTAGGCTCCTGCTTGAAACCAACAGTGTCAGGAAGCTGTTGGCCTTGATTCAGGGCCAGTTGAAATTAATTTTTAAAAAGATAGATGTAGACTAGGAAAAATGATAAAAATAAGTTCATGAACCATTAACAGAAGAAATACTAAGAAAAATATGCTTATATTTGACCAAGAATACAAATCAAATTCACACAACTTAAGTTTTCCCTTACCGAGTTGAGGAACCACCAGTTCAAAGGCCAAGAGGCGGAGAGGCAAGAACTGTCCTGATTTTATCCCTGTCACCTCCATCTGTGGTCCATAAACACTGTGAGTTGGTGCCCACCTGTCCCAGGGGTGCCAGTGTGCACAGGGCACAGAGACAGATGGAGTAGGGACCTTTGCAGAGCATTAGGAACTCTGCCTGCCCTGGAGAGGCTGGTTCTGTTGGTGTGATACAGCCCAGGCTCTTGAAACTCCATGTGCTGCCCACATGCCACACAATTACAAAGCATGATAATGTTAGTAGCAAGCGTTGCTTATGGTGTTTCCAAATATGTATGTGAATTTGTTTAAGAAGTCCTCTGTGTGACGCCTGGCATTTTCACAGTAGTACCGCAGGCCCAACAGTTCCTGAGTCAACTGCAGCTCACACTCAGCAAGCTGCTGGAGGGTCTACACTGCTGCCCTCCTTGAGGTCAGGAGCTCCTCATCCCTATAGCAGGATGGATGCCCACCTCTCCTCCCCCTCTTGGAACTAGTTGGTGGCTGATGCAGGATTTTCACAGGAAAACTGTCTGTGAGGGCTCTGAGGTGTATGTTTCCTGTCCCCTAAGGTCCAGATGCTGCCATATGACAGGGGAGGCAGGTGTTAGTGGTCCAACATCTGGCTCCTGGTGCAGGCAGGCTGACAGCTCCTGGGAAAGACACCAGGCAGCTCTTTCCATGTGTGCTTGCTGCTGTCTGTGGCCCTCTGCTGAAGCAGAGGTCAGCAGGTGTGAGGCCTCCTTCCAGGCAGGTCACAGGTACTGGGTTGCATCACAATATGTGATCTCCCTGCAGGGCCTAGGCTCAGAGAGGCACAGGTCAAAAAGGAGGACAGAGCCTCTGGCCAGGGAAGTGGCATGAACTGAGTGTGTGGGGACCACAGAAGCACAGGTCATTGGTTAGAGCCCAGCTTACAAGAGGAAGAGGGCCGTGGCAGAACAGGTGGGAGAAGGACACTCAGGCCACAGTTCTCATGGTCCCCTTTACAGGGCTAAGATGCAAATGACCACAGTAGGGGGTGGCAGGCACAGGCTGGGGGGCCTGGCTGGAGGGGGCGGCTCTGGAGTATGGATTCCACAGGACAGGAGGGAAGCAGATGAAGAGACTGCCTGGGGTGCTCTGGGTGGGAAAGGGTCACTCTAGGGGTGAGCGCAGCCAGGCAGTGCTAAGGAGGGCTGCTGGAGGAGAGCTTCAGGCTGTGAGGGCTGCCAAAACCCACCTGGGGGCCCTGGGACCAGCTCCAGCTCCGGCTGTGTGGCCTCTCTACTGGTCCTGGCAGACCAGGGGAGGGAGTGTCTTGGCCAAATCTAAAATGTGCAACCTGGTATTCATGTTCCTCTGTTCGTAAATATTTTGGGTGTAACAGAAGAGAAAAAATAAACCTAAAACCAGTGGGGCATTTGTTACATCTTGCTACACCAGTGCTCCAACATCTGTTTTGTGGTACAGGGGGTGGGTAGTGCATTCCCCAGGAGCTATCAGAAAACTCACTCTAATTTTACTCTCCATGGCATCCACCCTGGAAAATTTCCCCTATATTGCCAACATACATATTGCCAAAAAGGGGTGCCACAAAAAGGAGAAATGGGATATGAGGGATTTTCCTCTCTGGAAAGAAGACTCACAAAAGTCGAGATTTGATCAGCTTTTCCTTTGGGTTGAATGTCTGTTACCAATGCCATGCTTTACAAAAGTGAACAAATCAACAAGCAGTAAGTTTCTAGTATTAGTGATGTTGCATGTGTAACTGTAACAACATCACGATCAAACAACGGTCTGATGCAGTTTTGAACTTTGTATACCACAGCTAAGAAGCCACTTGACTTTCTGAATTATTTTACCAAATTACTGATCAAACCAGAGTTTAATGACTGAACAAGAAAGCTTATACATCTGCTTAATAAAAGTAGCAGGAGGCAGCCACAGGCGCGTGGATAGCCTGGGACGCCATTGCTGGCAATCACTGTGTAACTCACCGCATTGCACACATGTGGGTGAGATCTGTTGCAGATGGTCTCCATTGATTTCCCTCGTGTGGCTGCTGTAGCAGGCAGGTTAGTGCTGCCTGTCCCGCCTCCTGCCCCCCATACAGCCCAACTCTGGCTTCATGCAGCCCACACTTGCACTCTGAGCACTGCACAGGGCTTTGAAGAATATTGTTGGAAACCAGACCTTTGCAGGGCTGCATTGCTACATGTAGCCAGGGCTGCAGGTGGGACATGCCTGGCCCAACCAAAATAAAGGACTCTGTCCGTAAAGCCAAATGGAAGGAGGAGATCTGAGCTCCTGCACTAGGGAAAAGAACCATTCACAGGAGAATTTCCACAGCTGGTGCCCTTGGCAGAGGCTGCCAAGACCTCAACCTAGAAAGTACTTCTACAGGGACGCCTGTGACTGCAGATATCCCACCGCCCTGTCAATCTTTGTAGCCAAGGTTTTGCTTCAGAATGCTTTTGTGAGCATCTCATTTCTCCTTAGAAACAGCCCTTGTCTCAGCCTCCTGGAATATGTGTGTAGTTTACTACGGTCAACTTATTCCCATTGCAAGGTCCTGCTATTCCTGGGTAATCCTAATCTATATTTGTTTGACCTTTTAAAAATTTTAGATTTTTATTGGCACATGTTTGCTGTACATAACGATTACATTCCCCATGGGATTACATACTTCGTATATTTTACTTCCTTCTCTCTCTCCCACCTCTGTCCATCTCTTGGTCCCCTTCCCATTTGCAAAAGTTCTATTGTTGTGGAAAAACCAGGACCAAATCAGATGGAAGACACAGAGGCACCAAGGAGCTGGAAGGCAGCTCTATATTACACTAGCAGGCTGGGGGAAACTGAGTTTCAAATTCCTAGCCCCATCTTGGGGTTAAACAGAAACTTATATAGGTTGTTAGCAGGAAGTATGCCAGGCTGATAGCTGCTTATTTTATAATTGGTTACATAGACTTGGTCAAATGTTGTCAGGCAGATTTGTTCTGGGGTGAAGGCTTTATTTTAAATCATACAGCAGGAAGATCAGGGTCTTGGGTGAGCTAGTAGAATCAACCATTGTCTTTGAGTCAATCTGTCTCTAGGTGATAAGTTCTTGAAACAATCTAACATAATAAGACACCCTTTTTGACTGAGCTACACTTAGAAGTTGCAGCTGGCATTGGAGTGCCAAGGCTAGTTGAGTTTTGCCATTTTCTCATTATAGCAGGCTGAGCCTGCCTTTCCTGCTTTTGAATACAGTGTCCAGCTATAACTTTTAAATTTTCCTTTACATGGTCTCCCCATTTCCTATTATCATTTTTTTATTCTGTCCTTTGGTTTATTTGTGCTTTGGGTTTCTTATGTGAGAGGAACCATGTGATATTTGCATGTGTGTACCTGGTTTATTTCCCTTAGTGCTAGGGTCTGCAGGTGCATCCTTCTGTAACCCAGGCTCATCCTCTTTTGCAGCAGAGTAGCAGGAGTGACCACCCCAGCCACAGCGTCACCCCCAGAGAACCAGGCAGTGGGGCCTGCATTCCTGGACTCAGAAACCATGATCAGACCCCGGGGGCTGCCCCTGCTCCTCCTCACCATCCTGTTGGCCAGCATAGACCCAGCCAAAAACACGTCAAATGTTTTGAGGCCATTCAAATCTGTCGAGTTCTCAGATGCAAACATGAGGCAATGCCTGTGGTTTGCCATGGAAGAATACAACAAAGAAAGTAAGGACGAATACATCTTCCTCTCAAGCCAGATCTTGCAGGCCCAGCTGCAGGTACGGGGGTCTGACCTGGGAGCCTTAGAGGTTTGAGAGGATGCTTCATCTGCATTGGTGTCCTGCAGACGAAGGAAGGTCCCACAGCACTGCAGGTTAGCTTGTAGCTGCTCCTGGTGAGCCTACGGCATCCCCGCCAAGACAGGCTGGAGCCGCCCTTCTAATTCCCTGCAGCTCAGCGCAAATCAAGTTCGTATTTGTGGAGGCTACCATGAGCAATACAGTGTGGGGAGTTAGACCTCTCTTCCTTTCCCTTGGTGCCCTTTACATCAGAGGGCAGGACAATGCCAACTTATGACCCTGACCCTATGGCAGCCCCACCCCTGAGCTGAGCAGGAGAGAGGTGCTGAGCCAGCCCGGAGAGCCTGCTTCTCCCCTCATCCCTCACCACAAATGGCTTGCCTGCATTGGGGAGGAGCCTTTCCCCAGCGCCCATCCAGGCGATTCTGAACCTGTCTCAGTGTGCCAAGGACTCCCGGCTGTGGGCACTATTTGGCCCCTAAAGATGTGTGGGGGTGGGGGGAAGGCAGTCAGGGGGATTTTTGTGTTTTCCAAACTTTAAAAAAGTAACATATAGCTTCTGCTGACTGACAGCTCACAGACCGCATGGAATACATGATCGAAACAGAAGTTGCCCGCACCAATTGCACGAGGCCCTACAGCAACAACGAGATCTGTGTTATCCAAGAGAACACCAACCTGGAAAAGGCAGGTGACCCCCCCACCACGTGTATGGCAGCCCTGGGGCTCTGAGCCAAGGCCTCCCAGAATGGGCCGACTTGGGCCCCAGGCCCCCTCATGGCAGCTCCTTTCTTTCCAAGCCATCAGCCCCAGGTGGTCAGGACCATGGCTTTCCAGGGTGTGGCCTTCCCCTGTTCCTCCTCTGGGGACACGATGTCTGCTAGGCTGCTCCCGTCTCAAGGACTTGATTGACCTGGACCTCAGGGGCAGAAACATTGCTGATGCATCTTCCGGGGACAATTGTCCTCTTGACCAGCCCAGCTGGCCAGCTGCAGGGGCTAAAGTCACTCACTCAGCCCCTTGAGTGTCCTCACTGACACTAGCAGCTGCTTGCCTGCACCAGGTATGCTCCAAGTGCTAGAGACCAGACAGCGTGCCACCCTGCTGGCCTGGCCAAGACTCCTGAAAAAGTCAGGTAGCAGATAGGCGCAAAGGTATGATGTGGTCCAGGGGCTCTAGCCTCCTCCTCCTCAATTTTTTTTGTGCCAGTTTGAATTGAACCCAGAGTCTTCACACTGAGCTATACTTCTAGACCCCCCTCCTCCATTTTTTATTTTGAGACAGTCTTACTAAGTCACTAAGTTGTCCAGGCTGGGTTTGAACTTGTGGTCTTCCTGCCTCAGCCTCCCAGTTGTGCTGGGATTACAAGGTGTGCACCTGCGTGCCTGGCTAAGCCTGTACATCTTGATTTCAGGGCTTTAGGGGAGCCCTAGACTGATCCTGCCTCAGATCCAGGTCTGAGGTTGGTGTGGCGAAGGCCACAGCTGTTCTGTGTTCTTACACCTTCCCCTGTGTCATGGCTCCAAAGTGACCAGTGTCAGGATCACCCGGATCCTGACCATCTACATGCTGGAGGCCAGGTGCCCTCTTCGATGTTTCTGCCTCTGTGGTGTGGGAGTAGGGTAAGATGGTTACTAACAAGTCTGGACATTGTTGGCACTGGCAGTGGGATGGTGTTGAGAGCCACTGCTTCACATGGAGGCAGGAAGTCTCAAGTGGGATCACAACATGTGCACTAATGACATCGGGCTGAATACTGCCCAAATGAAACCAGCCCTGCCGTTCCTGGGCGGCCTGGACACTCTTTGGAAGGGAGCTGTCAGGCGTGTGTCCTGGTGCCTTGCTTCTTAATATTTTACTGTTTTGCATTTATATTTTCTCCTGGCTCTTTGGAGTTTCAGGGAAATTGTTTGCTTTTGATTGTTTATAGAAACAACAAGGAGAGTTTGAGTGTTCAAGGGGCGCTGTAGCCTTGGAGGTTCCTGGGGTTCCACAAGGCTTCAGTTACATGTTTTAAGCTCACCTTTATCGAGGGTGAAAACTCCTGGTCTCTGCAAGCCTTGGAGATAATGCTGTAGAGTGGGGACCCGGAGTCCATCTTGTTCTTGGCTCAAGTGCATGTCTCCAGATCTGCATCCTATTATTAAATATTACACAAAGGGCTGTCAGTTCTCTCCAGACTGCATTTACTTTTTCAATTAAGAAGGTTTTCTTCTATCAAATATTCTTTTAATATCTACCAAGTACATCGGGTAACTCTTCTCTTTTGATCTCCTGGTATTCTCAATCAAAACAATAGCCTTGCTACAGTTGAGCCAATCCTGCAGGTGGGACAGAACCCACTTGCCTTCCCTGTGGCCAAGTACTTTGGTGGCCTTATTTCACCAGTAGGGACTAGCTCCAGTTACACTGGCCAATCCGTGCCTGTCTGTGCACACACCCACCAGCTACATGACGCACTTTGTGGGTTTCTGGACATCTGCACACAGATAAGCATGGGGCAGCCACGGTTCCAGCCTAGCAGCTTTGCTGAGCTGCTGGTCCTGTGGCATGTGGCTGGTGGCATGTGTGCTCTCCAGCCACGCCTTTGCTAATGGCAGAGTGGCTTTCTGACTGCTGCTCTGCTTTGCAGAAGCCCAGTCTCCAGTGGGACGTGGAGCAGGAAGGACTGTGTTCATCTGTCCCAAGGAGCACTGTCAGCTTAGCATACCAGTTCTTACTGTAGGAAACTGGCTTCTGATTGGATCAGTTCTCCCTTCCCCACTGTCCTCAGTCTCGTGCAGGATGGTGCATGCCCAAAGCTTGCATGTGCATAGATATGCACGCTAGTGTATACATGCAGGCCAGGTCTTATCCCAAATCTGCAGAACCAGAATTTCTAGAAAAGTAATTGCTTAGGGATGATAAATGTTTCATATGCAATTGGCTTCAGTTTCTTAGTCTTCCTTTAGGATTTTTACTGTTTCCTATATAAATTTGGGGTTGAATTAATCTCAGTTACATGTGGTTTCAGGGTTTTGCTTTTCTGCTGCATTGAGGATGGACACTTTTCCTTTTTTCTGTGTTCTGGATTCCTTTACAGATGGAAGGAGTTCTTCACTCTCAAATTTGGAGTCATTTGCATTTAAGTCACCCTCCTAATATTAATTTATTGCCTGTGTCTCATACTCAGTGAAGAACAAGCTTTCTTCTCTTTTAGCTCTGAAGGACCTCAAAGACTTCATCTCCAATGCCTCTGCCATTTTGCAGCTCAGCTGCCTGCCTGCTCACCTCTCTGTTCATCTGTCTGTCTACCTGTTCTGGCCACCATCTGGCCATTTCCATACCCTGGACAGGGGGAGGAAGGCCCCTTGTGAGGCTCCAATCTTCTCTTTCCTCTTGTCCCTGCTGATCTGTTATCAGCCCAGAAAGATCATTTAGTCCTCAAAATAGCGTCCACCCATGTGTCTAATAGAAATGCTTTATTCTCATTGTAGGAAGCGTTAAAGAGAAGTTAAACCTTTGAGTTTATGTCTAATCTCCTGCAGGGTCCTAAGGGCACTGGTGCTTGCCGTCTCCCAGTGGTAGGTGTTACTGGGTCCACTTGTCCCTGTTGTTTCTGGTGTCTGTCTGGGCAGCTGTCAATGGCTGGGCTATAGCTTCTGTAACCAGCAGCCTCTTGGGGACAATCCCTGACAAGTGGGGACCACTGCCAGGATGTTCTTAAGCTGATACCTGGCAAGAGGCTAGATTTTTCTTTTTCTATGGCATATTGCTGATTTTCAATTTCACTGTCTTTTGCAGAAAATGAATTGCATCTTTTTGGTGGGAGCACTTCCCTGGAATGGAGATTTCTTGATGTTGATGAAGGACTGCTCAGAAATCTAAGCCTCAGTGTGGTCTGGAGCCTGGACAACACCCCACCCCACGTTTTCCTGAGATAAAAACAAGGGTGGTATCAGCTGTCATCACGCACTTTCCATATCCACTCTTCTTGCTGTCTCCATTTTAGGTTCATGTGGGGATGGGAGCATGGTCCTTCCTGAAGCCTGCTCCAGCCCCACTGGATACAAACGTCAAGCGAGGTCCTCACCCCCAGAGTGGGGCAGAGTGAGTGGCAGGGGGGTGTATCCTTGGGTAGGTTAATAATCCTGTACAGAGGACTGGTCCTGGGGCTGCCAGTGCAGCAGTGTCTTCTTGATGTATCGTGCAGCCAGGGGCTCCTTCTGCTCTGAGAGTCCTGGTGGACCAGTCCCTGGTGGGAGAGCCTCCCTGGCATTCCTGAGGGTTGGGGTTGGTGTTGCTCTTATGAACATCAAAGGTGGTTGTAAAGAGAGAAGAATGAGTGCGGTAGGGCCAGGGCAGTGCACTGTCAGAACATGTGTGCTTGTACATGTGTGTGTACCTATGTGTGCATGTGTGAGGGGTGTGGAGGAGGAAATCAGCACAAAAATGGTGGCGGGAGGTGAGAGCCCTTTGAAGAAAGCCACCACGGAGCCCGGCTGCATCTGACGGGTCTGTTTCATGGGTGGAGCAGCTCAGTTCTCAAGAAAAGCATGTTCAAGAGGTAAATGCACTTGGTGCTCTGTAGCCATCTTGAACAAGGAGAGCATGGTCAGTTTCGTGTTCTGTGTGCTTATCGTGATTACTTTTTTTCTTTTTAATTATGTTTTCATGTTACTTCTGCACTGCTGTGGCCCAGGGTTCAGGTCCTGTTTCAGGCAAAATGTTGGTGTGAATTACAAGGCCCTGTGCCCTACAGATGTGCATATCCTGGAGCCAGGTCCTGCCTGTGGCCTGCCAGGCAAGGCAGAGCTTAGCATGAAGCCATGAGACCCAGAGGTACAGCCCTGCAGCACCTCACTATCCATGCCCTGCACACCCCCAGCCTCGTCAGCAATGCCTGCCAGAGACGCTGGGGCTGGGAGCTCCCTGGGGCTTGGCTGTGCTCCATGTGCTGCCTTCAGAGCTGCCCAAGTCCAGCCTTTCTTTCCTGTCACTGGAACAAAATCCCAGCTAAAGGAGATATTTGATTTGGCTCACATGCTGGGGGTTTCAACCCCACGCTGGTTGGATCCAGGGAGAGCAGCACAGTGGAGGGTCTGATGTTGGAGAGCTGCTTGGCCATGGCTTCGGGGGCAGGGAGAGGAGTGAGGGTGAGGGCAGGAGATGCACCCCACAAGGTCAAGTACCTGGCAACCCCACCCTTCTCAGGCCCTGCTTCCCAGCAGCTAGGTCAGTGCGGAAGGAACTCACCATCAAAGGAGTCAACTGCAGAGCACAGTCCTCCGTGACTGGTCCCTTTCGAAGGTCCCACCTCTGCACACAGCAGATTTGGGGAGCCATTTGTGACCTGAACTACGGCATCTTGGGCCTTCCACTCTCTGGTCTCTGTGCAGTGGAGGCTGTCAGGGGTCGAGGACTGGGGCTGCCACCTGGGGCCAACCCAACGCTCAGAGAGGGGTCCATCCAACCCAGCCCGGCTACAATTGTACTGTGACTCTGTGAAGGGAAATCGGCTTGTGCTTTTATGGCCACTCGGTCCTTCCTTTGTATTTATTTTCTGGCCACATGAACTGAACGCGCCCCTGGTCTCTCTGGCTTGAAGTCTTCAACTTTTATCTTTACAGGAGATATTTTACAGTGCTGTGTGGTGTCCTTCTGAATTCTAGAATCATGCATGTGCATATGTGTGCCCACACATAGGTGTAATGAAAATATACATTGCGTGTTTACATTTTAAAAAAATTATAGTAAAAGGCACACTGCCATGAATCTCTCCCACATTGCTTCAAACACACTCATCCCATCATTCTTGCCATTTTCTGAAGGTCTAGAAGTTTCTTTCCTGAGTGTGATCATAAATATGGTGAATGCTGCTACCACGTGCCATTCAATGGAAAAGTACATTCTTAAAGACATGACAGAGTCCTCATCCACTGTATTTACTGGATTTGGCATTGGGTGACCCCTGGCTCTTCCCCAATGTCAAAATGACCATGGAAAGGAAATGTCTGAAGTTGATTCGGGACATTGAGGCAGTCAAGACTGCACCACTGAAGGTCCTGAGGGAAAAGGACTCCAGAGCTGCTGCAGAAAGTGGCAAGCACCAAGAGATGAGTGAGTTTAAAGTGAGAGGACAGAGTCGGAGAGGATTCATGGCAATGTGTGTCTCGCTGTAGGGATGTTTATAAATGTACAGTCATCATGTTTTTTATCACACTGCTGCATACTTGTGTCACACACCCATCAGGGTGACTGGAGGTCTGCAGGTCCTGCTGTGGATGGGCTGTGCATACCTGTAGGAGGACAGGTGCTTTCTGTGCCTGGACACCCCTCAGTGGGTGTGGGAGCTTTATACCCTGCTCTGCCCAGCTTCTCCATCCTTTTGAGGCCTGCATCTCCTCTCCTGGGCTGAGACTCCTTGCAGAGCCCATTCTCACAAGGGTACCCCCACCCTTCATTGTCCCCACCCTGCATCAGAGGCATATCCTGGGGCTGCCGCTGCTTCCTCCTCCTTCCTCTGTATCCCTGGCAGATGAAGGCTTGGCCGGCTGTGTGGACAGATGATGGAGGGGTTCAGGGCATGCATGGTGGTCTGGCTTGGGCGGGGGCTGCCGAGGGTGCAGCATGGCCTCCACTCTCCTGGACCTGTTCTCTGCCATTCTGGAGCAGAAGGAAGATGAGATATTGGTTGGGCCATGAAAGCTGAATTGGCCCCGGGGACATGAAGATCAAAGCAGGGCTGAGTTTTGGGGACCTCAAGGCCACTGGTGGGGATGTAGCCCAGCTCACAAGACTGACCCAGTGCCAGTATAGCCCAGTTGAAAATCAACTCCATATCACCTGCTCACACCATGGGGGACTCTGAACCTGATTCTTGAGGACAGGTGTGGGGTCCAAGCAGGGCTGGGGTGACTTCTTCCCTGGTCTGGGTTGCAGATCCATTTGGACACCTGCATCCATGAGCAACAGTGGAGTCAGGCTCAGAGGCTGGGGACACAGCTCGGGGAGTACTGGCCTCTGCTTCCTACCTCCCTTGGCAGACTTCCTCCTGCCAGGTGGTGGAGATGTGCTAGCCAATGGGAACATCTGTTCCCCAGAGAGATTGTCACAGCTTCCGAATGGCCAAGGACAGCAGGGTACAGGGCTCTGTTACAGAATGTTGGCCGCTGCAGCCCTAGGCCCTGCCTCCACATGGTGACCCTGAGCACCCGGCAGCTCCCACAGCTGTGTCTCTGGAGAAAACAGTGATCCTGCAAGTGTAACTGGCTTATCTCCCCTGCAACAAGCAGGTGAACCCACCCTTTTAGGAACCAAGGTCCAATATGATAAAGTTTAGAAAACAGTGATAAAACACAAAGAATGAGCAAGGTTGTGAGCTAAGTCTTAGAAATCAGAAAGGATGGCTCCTGGTCCTGGGAGAACCCAAAAGTGTGAAAATGCAAGAGCTGGCAGAATCCATAGGGGGAGGAGCTACTGTGGGTGCTCTTGTATCACTGGAGAGCCGTGGAGAGACTGGCGAGAATCTTCAGGGTCAAGGGACCCACCCCCACCCGAGTTCCCGAGCAGGCCAAGCTGCTGCCTCCCTCTAGGACTGGCCCTAGCAGCACTTCACTGCAGCGCAGGCCACACAGAGGACCTGGAGACCCCTTCTGCCATACTGCATCATCAGAGACATGTGAGATACCCCAAATTATGACACTCCCTCAAAACAAAGCAAACTCCAACATGATGACCAGGGGACAAGGATACATTTGTGGTAGCAATGTCTTTGCAGTACTTGGCCTGATTGAGGAGAGCTGGGGGACCCTGGCACCAGGTGTAGCTCTCCCCTGGGGCCTGCAGTTGGTTAAGCAGGTATAAAGGACAAGGCTAGGTCCTGGGGAAGTGACTGCATCACCTGGACAGGGGTGAGGAGCAGGAAAAGGAGGCAGAGGAGGAGGAGAAGGTGGAGGAGCAGGAGGAGCAGGAGGAGCAGGAGGAGCAGGAGGAGCAGGAGGAGCAGGAGGAGCAGGGAAGCAGGGGAGGGGGAGCAGGGGGAGCAGGGGGAGCAGGGGGAGGAGGAGCAGGATCAAGAGGATCAGCAGCAGCAGGAGGAGGAGGAGCAAGAGGAGGAGGAAGAGGAGGAGCATGACTGTGCCTCCTTTCTCGTTCTTCTTCCCAGCTGGCTCCTGACGTGCAGTGAGGGCAAATCTGTCTCTGCTCTTCTTCCCTGCCCTCCTAGTTTTCGTTTTTTCTCCCTTTCTCCTGTCTTCCCCTTCCCTCTCACACCACTCCCCTAGCCCCTCGGCTAGTCACTCCTGTGCACAGTGACCATGTTGCTGACTGCAGGAGTCAGGGTTGCATGTGTTGCTCAGGGACATGCTCTGTCCCCCAGTTCCTTGCTGCTGCCTCTGTCTCTGTCTCTGTCTCTGTCTCTGTCTCTGTCTCTGTCTCTGTCCCTCTGTCTTTGTCTCTTTCTCTGCCTGTTATACAACACATACATGCACACACTGTCTCACAGGGCCCACTCCCTCTGCACGCTTGTCAACTGCAATTTTTCTGGAACTTGCCTATTCAAGGAGCAGCCAGCACAATATCTGTGTGCAGGGTACCCCACCTCCCTGCTGTGCCATTCATGGTTGTGGCAAACCACAAGACACAGCAGCATGTGCAGGCAGGCGCTGGCCTGCTCTTCAGGGACCAGTTGGGCCCCTCAGGTGTAGGACATGGGATAGAGGACAGATCCAGGATGAACAATCGGACAGGACAGGTCCTGCCTGCACCTGTTGCTCCCACCCCTCTTCAGTACAAACCACAGCGGCCCCTCCTGACTTCCGGAAACCTCTGCCTCCCCTCCCCAGGTTCCTGGGTCAGCCTGGCCCGCAGCTGGATGCACACTCCCCCTGCTGTCTGATGACACCCAGCAGAAACACCCAGCCCACACATGCAGGTTCTAAGACCTTTACTTGAGCACCTGGCTGCTTCACCACCACCAGACTCAATCAACTCTGTGCCCCCAGTGGACAGCCACACCTCAAACAGAAAATCTTGATCTGCACTAGACTCCACAAATCAGAGTTGGTTTTGCATGTGGTAGGGCATCCCACAGCCAGAGGTTGGTCTTGGGAGCAGGAAAGCAAAGCTGAGCTGGCAGGAGGAGCGGAAGGCAGAGTGTGGCCGCAATCACCTCACCTGTGGAGCGAGGCTCCTGAGGACTCCTGGGGCTGGCAGCAGCAGGAGAGGCCTGATTCAGGCTTTAAACTGGCAGAAGTAACCAGCAGAGCATCTGTCTATTGTCTGTCTGTCTCTCTATCTATCATCTATCGTCTATCTATCTTCATCATCTGTCATCTAGTGATCATCTCTCAATCATCTATTGATCCTCTATCATCTGTCAATCATCTGTTTATTAACCATCCACCTACCCACCCATCCTTCCATCCCCACTGAAGCAGCCAGAGGAGGAGGGAGGAGGCAGAGCTGGTGGTGAGCCGAGGCCTCTGTCCACCTGGCTCTGGTGACCTCTGCATCCAATTGGGGAGTAAGTGAGTCTTACTTTTGACCCTCTGGAGTGCTCTCTACACTTTATTTTTAAACTGGAATTTTGACCTCTTTTAGTGAGAGCATCCTATTTAGGAAGAGAACCAGTGTTATGGAAATAATTAACTTCAAAGGTAAAATTCCTATGTGGGCCTGTTCCCAGGAATTTGCCTGCATGTGGTTCAGGGTAACCCGATACCCTGTCTTTTGGGCTCCACAAACTGTGGTCCTAATTCTAATTCAGCATATTCAGCTCCTTTTTGCTCAGTGTATTAGCAGACCTTTCTATGTTCATCTCATGCACACATTTTGGTTCATTTTTTTAGACTGCATTTCACTAATATCATTCATTGTAATAGTCTTCTCTTGATACATATTTATGTTGTTTTCATCTTTTTTTAACTATTAGAAAGTATGTTGCAGCAAGTAATTTTTGCCAGCTTCTTGCATGTAGACAAAGATTTGTTTGTAAATTATACAACCTTTTTTGTTCCCAGAATCTATTTATTTATATTTTAAAGATAATTTTAAAAACAATAAAAATACAGTTTCAAAACAAGATAGGAAATTAACAATGGTTGTTATATTGCATATTGTTGTCTTCAAAATAGTCTCTCAGTTACCAGATATAGGGGTGCAAAATTGATCAAATGATATCAGCACTAACTATGCCTTTCAATGAACTATTAGAATGAGTATACAATTATCCAATCTTGTATATATATATATATATATATATATATATATATATATATGTATATATTCCCCTTTCTCTTCTCCTTTCCCACACCCCAGTTCTTTCTTTTCGAACAGTCTCTTTCTCTTTTATAATATTTATTGCACCTTCTGAATCTTATTTACTCTTTCAGTTTCTTACACAAGGGAGACAATACGAAGCTTACAAATGCAAGCCTGATTTATTTCACTTATGAGTATGCTCTCTAGTTGTATCCATTTACCTATAAAAACCTTTATGGCTGAGTAGGACTGAACTGTATAGAAATACCACATCTTTTTTATCCACTTCATGGTTGATGGCCATTTGGGTTGTTTCCAAGAATTAACTGTTACGAACTGTGCTGCTATAAACACGGGTGCAAATATATCACTGTGCTATACTACTTTCAGTTCTTCTGGAAAAATACCCAGAAAGGGAATAGCTGGGTCAAATGGGACCTCTAGTCCTAGTTTTCTGAGGAATCCTCACACTGATTTCCACAGTGGTTGCACCAGTCTACACTCCCATGAACAGTGGAGAAGGGTTCCTTTTTTCCCACAGCCCCTCCAGCATTTGTTGTTGGATGACTTTTTTTGATGACAATCATTTTTTTCTGGGGTGAGAACTTTTTAATGTTTAGCAAAGACAGCTAAATTTATGGCTGTTAACAAAAGACCACTGAGTTCCCCTCGGCCAATTAATTAGTCTGGTCTTATGGTTAAATTTTTCCCAATGTGTAGGAAAATACTGACATTTTATTGTTGGTGAATTTGAACCTTTACCATTGAGAAGATTAAGAGCATGGCAATTGTTTAAATTTTTAAAAATTGGGGCTGGGGATTTAGCTCAGTGGCATAAGCCCCTGCCTTGCAAGTGTGCAGTCGTGAGTTTGATCCCTGGTACAGGTAAAAAGAAAAAGACAAAAAAAATTACTTTCCTGTTAACCTTCCTCAAAAATATCCCCTTCATTTCAGCTGTACATATCCCCTGTGTGCACCTCTTCTAAAGCAGTTCTGAAAGTCCTCATTTGTGTCTTTGTGAGGTTTGATGAAACAGTATGGCGAACACTGCTGCCCAGTGCCATCCAACAGAAAGGCAGCTTAAAAAATCATGATGCTGTGTCCTCGTCCACCTTACTCGTTGGATCTGGCACCATGAGACTTTTGGCTCTGCCCCAAAGTCACAGTGATCATGAGAGGGGAACCAGGATGGCTGCAGTCGAAACAACAGAAGACTGATATTGGCATGGCTGTGGAGCAGCAGACCCTCTTGTACTCTCCTGGCGGGGCTGTCTGATGGGGCAGCCATGGTGGTGAACACCCAGGAGCCCCTGTCATGTGGCCCAGTAGTTCCATCCCTGCCCAAGAGAATCAAAAGCATTGTGTCTCCACAAGATCTTGGCCAAATGTGGTCTCAGCAATATCAACCACAAGAGTAAAAAGTATAAATGATCCCCATGCCTGTCAATGGAAGAACGCACAGATGAATTGTGGGGTGTCACACAACAGATTGTTATTTGGCAGAAAATCAGAGTTAAGCAGTAACATAGGACATGACACTGATGACCGGAGACCATGCTGAGAGAATGACCCCACCAGGAGGGTCACAGAGCATCAAATCTGCCCACACAGGATGACCAGATGGCCTGCCTGCATATTGGGCAGGGCTGGAAGGGGACAGCGACATTGTGGTGACAGCCGAGGAGGTGAGGTTTCTTTCTAGGGCAATGAGAATGTTCTGGGGCTGCCTGAATACCCTGGATGCCACCAAGCCTTAGTGGGTGCTGCGTGGTGGTGAATTTAGTTCATTGAGACTGTCCTAGAGCGCTTGCATGGGTAGAGGAGCTGAGCTGGGCCCAGCCCCTTCCTGGACCGCCCTCAGTAGGCACAGCCTCCATGCCTTCTTAAACCTGCCTTCTCACACTGCCTGAGGTAGAGGGCAGGGTTCTAGAGAAGGACCGGGACCGGTAGCCTGGTCGACTGAGGGCACTTGGTGGGGTGACATCCAGGGGACTGTCCACTGTCCCTGCTCATCAGAGGTGGGGTTCACATGTGTCAGCAGATTCTGCCCTGTCCTGGTATTGCCTCCCAGGTTGGGGTCAGCCACCCATGCAGGGGTCCTGTCCAGTCTGGGGATGCAGGCCTTAGGGTGTGGGTGCCTTTCTTTCCTTTCTGTGGATACAGCTGCCAGGCCTGAGAGGGATACAGGGCAGTTTTGGGATCTTCACAAATATGGGTCCGAGAGTGAAATGGATCCCTCTGGGGACCTCACCTGCTCAAAGGATGCCAAGGAAATGAAGCAGTTTGTGTTTCTTTTAAATTTTAAGGAGCTTTTTAATGAAGGGAATTCAGTCCTTTGCCAGATGTGTTTCAAGTGACTGTCCTGAGTCTGCTTTCTTCTTGATTCTGGGGTGTGTGTATGTGTGTCTGTGTGTGTACAAAATGTGTGGCTGGATTATTGTGTCCTGTTGTCAAAGAGCTCCGAGTTTAAACCTACAGTTCCCTTTCAAACCTCTGCGCTCCTCCCCACCCAGCTCTGCAGCCTGGCTCCTCATGTGGGATTTTGTCCTGGGCTCCATGCTGACCTGTGCTCAGCTTGGAGGAGGACTATGAACACCCAGATCTCTGCGTTCCAGAGCAGCATCCTCTGCCTGGGCCACCCTTGCTGCGGGGTGGCTGAGGATTCGTTCCTTGTGGGTCTTGCTTGGGAATGAACTCACAATCAGACAACATGGCCTAGCCCAGCACATTTGAAGACAGAGTGATGTGGCTGGTGGGCCATGTGGGGTCATCTGGCACTGGGGTTCAGTGGTAGAGGAGCTGAGGCAGCATGGCCGTGGCCAGCCGAGGCCTCCTGCTGTGCTGCTGGTGTAGCTCCTGTCTGTGGTTGGTGCCCTGCTCCTGCGCCCTCCCCTACCTTGGAGCTTCGCCATCCTAGAGTCCCTGAGCCTGGTATTGGTGCTTGGTTCTACCCAGAGACCCAGGTCACACGGGGGAATTGCTGGAAATTTCTGTGGAACCCAGAGGCCAGTAGGTGTGGGGTGGGGCTAAGGGGCTTCAGGGCCCCCACCCTACACCTCTCCATGCAGTGGACAGTGGCTGACCTCACAAAGGGGCTGTAGGTGTGGCCAGTCTGGGCCAGAAGCACAGGTGCCCAGAGTGCAGGCTCCACCAAGCCCCTGCCTGGCCAGGTGTCAACTGAGTGTCCTGGGACTGTAGTGGTGGGGACCAGAGCAGCGGCTTAAGTCCTCACAGTGAACCAGAACCAGCCCTGCTTCCAAGGTAGGTATGTATGGCGACTATATGGCAGGGCTGTGTGTGGCTGGGCATCAGCTTGAGGTCAAGGTCCACCTTAGAGGACCACTGAGAACTTGCAGCAGTAGAGATGGATGACTGCAGGGATCTGGGCAGTTTTTTGTCTGACTGTGTCAGATGGGGCTGATGAGGGCAAAGGGACTGTGGTGGGTGCTGGGCTGGGCAGAGCATCGAGAGAGTCTTGCAGTGCAGCAGCCCCTACTTGGGTTGGGACATCCCCACTCCATGGGTAACTGAGCAGGAGCATGGTACATACAGTTTCCTGTGCACACAGGCCCCGGAGACGTTTTATTGTTAAAACAATAACTAATAGTAAACTAGAACAATCATTATAGTCCACTAGGAATTTCCCACTGGATGCTTTTGGACCATGCACAGTTGGCCCTGGATAAAGCAAGGGAAGCAGGGGACCTGCAGGTGTTGAGACTGAGATGCGCTGTCCCAGGCAGGATCCTTAGCTCCCTGGAGACGATGGGCCAAAGGGAGGCTCTGTGAAGTGACCAAGCCATGAGCATCTTGTTTCCCTATGTCCCTGGCTGTGCTGCTGCTGCCTTGTGTGGCTGAGCCTCCTCCTGCTTCCCCCTCACCTCACATGGGTCCTGCTGGTGTCCCGCAAGCCACTCACTCACTCACTGTTTGTGCCTTAGCCCTTGCTGATGGCTTGGCCCTTGCTTTCTGACCCACTTCCGGGCTCATCTTCTGCACTGGGGTGGGGTGGCCTCAGGGAAAAAGGCGCGTCCCAGTTGTGACCCTGGTAAAGGCATGGGAAACATCTGCTGTCTCTCTTGTCTGGGTTTCCTCCTCCTGGAAACGGGGCTGTCGCAGTTCCCATGGGGCCTGCTGGTGGTTAAGTGGGTCAAAACCAACCACGCAGGCCTAACAGCCTTGGAGAGGCTGCTCCTAGGAACTGGGCAACAGAGAATGGGAGGCACAGCACAGGGGTGAGGAGGGCTGAGGAGGACCTGACACTCCCCCAGGAAACTGGGAGACTTGAGGGCGAGATGGGATCACTTGATGGGAGAGAAAAAGGGTGCGGAGCGTGCTCAGAGTTCTTCCTGAGAGGAAGTGTCCAAGCCCATCTAGCTGGACTGCAGATGTCCCATTCTCTCGTCTGCCTCCTTTCTGGATGTGGAGAGAGAAAGGCCCTGAGAGATGAGGTGACTGTGACCGCTTTCACTGCTAGTGCCCAAACTGCCTGCACTGCCACCAGCTCAGCTCCGCAGTGGAGGTTCTCCAGTCTCCCCCTCAGGCTGAGTTGTCTTAGACCATTTTCTGTTCCCAGAATATCACAGAGTGGGTGAATTATGAGCAATAGAAGGTGATTTGGTTCTTGGTTGAGGAAGCCAGGAAGCCCAGGATCGTGGGGCCTCAGATGCATCCTGGCAGGGAAGAAGCCAGCAATGCAGACAGGTCTCCTACTGCAAAGCCACCCCTAGTGCTCCCTGCTCCTGTGTGGGCCCTGGTCCCTCTCAAAGGGTGGAGAGACCACACTGAGCTGATGGCTTCCTGAAGGGTCACCTCTTACACTGTCACAGCAGCGATTCGGTGCCCATGTGGGTCTTGGAGCTGTGTGTAAAGGACGTGGAGCACCATTCCCTCTGTGACACATGGAGTATCATATCCCTGTATGTCCAGCCCCCAGAGACCCTTGGGGCATTGCCTTTCAGGTTCCCTGAGGCCTTCTCCTGTAGGCCCGAGTGACCGACTGAGTCCCTGGCCAGTGGTGACAGGCTCAGTCTCTACCCTCTCCGTGCTGTAGTCGGGTTGGGAACCCCTTTCTGTTGGTTCCTCTGGCAACCAGCCCCCACCTTGAAGTTATCTAGGGGCTTCCCAAAAGCCTAGCTGAAATGCAAGAGTGGCTGAAGTGGCTTTCTATGGTTAACAAATGTGCTACTAACTCCCTGGGGCTCACTTGCTGTGCACAGAGTCGGATGCAGACCAAGCACATATACAGCCCTGGCTGCTCTAAAGACACCTTGCTTGCTCTGAATCCACAGCACAGCCTCCAGGAGCTGGCTGAAGGTGTCCACTTGCAGAGGCAGCAGGGCTCCACCCTGGAAGCACAGCGTTCGTGGCCTGCACCTGTGGCTGCGGAGCTATGGCCAGACTGTGCCGGGCCCTGCTGCTGTTCATCACAGTGGCTGTGGCCCTCGAGTGCTGCACAGTGCAAGCCTGGGGTTCCCCGAAGGTGATACGGCCATTCCAGGACATCCCCCCATCCTACGTGTATGTGCAGCAGGCCATCTGGTATGCCATGAAGGACTACAACAAGGCCAGCAAGGACAAGTACAGCTTTCGTGTACTGCAGATTCTAAAGTCCCAGGAGCAGGTGGGTGAGCACACTCCTTTATCCCTCTGTGTCCCAGAGGGTGGGACCCATATCCTTAGGTGGCTATTGCCACTAGGAATGGAAAACAGCCCCAGGACATCAGCAGTCAAACTGTACTAATGTTATTTTAGAGGGTTTGGGAAGAAAATAAATGTTTCATTTATTGTTATCCTGGGGTGGAGAAGAAACAAAATACCCATTAAAAAACTTCAAACTGGTAAATCCCATCAGGATGCAGGGGTGAGGGTCCAGGACACTGCTTGATGTGGCCGTATGTAGAGACAGCTAGAAGAGCAGCATGGAGGGTATGATTATGTCTGCAGCCACCAGATGGTCAGAGAGACCTGCATCACCAGGCTGGTACCTGTGTGTTTATGGCCATCCGCTGCCAAGTAGCGACAGGGCATTCACTGGGAAAGGCCTCGCTGATATTTACTGACCTACTGGCAGAGGCCAGTTGCCCCCATTTGGCTCTGCTTCCCAGGGAACGTTTCTATATGAAGATTCCTCTGTGATCCATATCACCAGGCACTGTGTGCAGATGTCCAGGACTCTGCTGGGCTGGGATGTGGCTGAGTGATGGCTGTCTTCATCCTCACTGCAAGCCCACCAGCTGCCTTTGTAAATGTGCTCTGATCCTGTGGGCTGTATAACAGTGGTCACGGCTCAGGGCATCTGCTCGGCTCAGCTCCCCTCCCCCAGGGCCCAGTACCTGCATGGGGCTGGTAAGTGTCAGCAGCAGGACTGCACCTGCAAGCTGTGACTCAGCACAGAATACACGCTGCCTGCAGCCACTCACAGCCATGGACGGCATGGTGCAAACCACGTGTAGAAAAGATCCATCATAAAGACAACAGCTGGGAAGCTGTTGTTCATCAAGGAGGCTTGAGAAAGGTGATCAGAGTGTGGTCCCAGGTCCTTTCCTGGATACAAAGGAAACACCCTTGGAGAAGTCTGCATCCTGACCGTGTGACAGGAGTAAGCCTGAGGACTGTGAGTTCCCAGGGAGGCCATTATGCCCCTGTGAGGCAGGAGTCCCAGGCCCAGGGAGGAAGCAGAAGTTAGGTCAGCCTGGCTGGACCTGGGGGAAGGGGAATAGCAGAAGTGGAGAGGACAGTGACCTCGCTGTGGGCCATACCCAACCCCATGCCCTCAGCACCACAGCCTCCTCTGCTGTTGGACCTGGAAAGAGCCCTACCTCGCATGTTATTTTGGTTTGATTTCTCTTTCTACAGTTTGTGAACTTCACATTTTTGGTTGCATATAGCAATAGTGTGTCAGCCCCCACACATGGGTGTTTTGTTTTGTTTCATTTGGTTTTTATTTTTAATTTTATATTAAAGAGAATAAAGTCAAACAAAATAAGACAAAATAAATCCAATCAAAACAAACCACTGAAAGTGATTACGGGATTTCAAAACAAGATAATAACAAATCAACAATGGCTCTAATAATGCCTTTTGTTATTTTCAAAATTGTTGTCCATGCCATCAGACATAATACAACGAAACAGAACAGAATAAAACCAATCAAAACAAAACATTGAAAGGTTTTTTTTTTTTTTTTTTGGTGGTTTTGGGGGTTAAACTCATGACCTCACACTTGCCAGACAGGCACTATGCCACTGAGCTAAATCCCCAGCCCAAAACAAAACAGTGAATAAAACAAAATAACAGAACGAAACAAAACAAGTAAGAACAACGTTGAATTTCAAAAATAAGACAGAAAAAAATCGTCCATAGTTGCTATATTCCATATTGTTATCCTCTTACTAGATGCTCAGACTTTAGGCCTCACGTTGCTTTGAGGTTCCCGGGGTTCTGAGTGGTGATACTATGCACATATTTTACACAATAGAAGCATTAAGTAATTTTTGTACCTCAGTTGCTATCAACTCAGTCTGTGTTCCTCTGAATCAGCTGGTTGCTTGGATGGGGTGGGGGTGGGGCTCCACTCATCTTGTCTCCCAGCCCAAGCACTGGCTGGCTTATGGGAAGGGTGAATTGGCTTACTGTTTCTCCTCTGGATCATGGTTGCCACTGGCTCACAGAAAAGTGATTACAGGTGTGTGCTATCATGCCTAGCAAAAGGGGTGTTTATTACTATTATCTTAGGAAGATGCTATTGCATGTATTTAAGACATATATTGTGATGATTTGAAATAAATATTGTGAAGTGATTGATATTAGCACTAATTAACATATCTGTCCATTTTCACCTATGTTTTTCCAGAATACTTAAAATCTATTCTTTTAGCAAAAATTCAAAATATGATAGTGTTAATAATTCTAGACTTCATGTTGTACATTTGGTCCCTCTATCTGTTCATTCTGCAAATCTAGTTTTTATCATTTGACTTACATCTCCCCCAACCCTGCTTCTCATGCTCTGTGACCTAAGCTGGGGGCAGCAAGGAAAGTCCTAGCGTATGAGGTACTGAGATGCTCGCTCCGAGGTGCTTCAGAGGCTTTGTGTGACTCTGCTGAAATTCCTTTGTGTCTCTATTTTGATTCTTATGTTGCTTTGAGGTCTTGAGGGTTCTAAGTGGTGATACTATGCACATTTTTGCACATGTTCACACATATGAGTCTAGAAATAGACTGGATGGATCAAAGGGCATATAAATCTCTGTCCCTGTCCCTTGCCTAGATTCCAGGTCTCAGGGGATGAGGTGCCAGGCCCAACAGGATTGCCTCCCAGGGCCTTGAACATGAATGCAATTCACAGAGTCTCAGTCCTGATACGTACTGGACAGGCACAGAGAGACAGAGACCTTCAGCATCACTTGAGGATTCTGCCTGAAACACCCATTTTCTTCAGTCCCCAGGCAATCCTTTGAATTTCTAAAATGTTATTTACATTACTCAGTGTGGTGGCACCTACCTGTAATCCTAGCACTTGGAAGGCAGAGGCAGGAAAATCATCATGAGTTTGAGACCAGCTTGGGCTACAGAGTGGATTCAAAGCCAGCCTGCATTACATGGAGAAACCGTATCTAAAAAAACCAAAGGAAATAAAACAAGATAAAGCATCTATTACATTTCCTCATTTAAATCTGCTCTTTCTGGGAGCAGTTGCTTATTTAACACGGCCACTCTCTTTGCTGTCTTGTGAATCTTGTTTTTTATCTTGCCTGTTCTAATCATAGAGTCTTGTTCCCTCTGGTGCTGCTCTGCCCCATGAGCTACTGAGCTGTGTGTGAGGCGGCCAGACCTGTGCAGTCCCCATCACATGGAATGAGGTTGCAGAAATGGAAGGCTTTAGGGAAGGCTCGTTCCCAGGTTCTGGAAAACTCTGATCCCACCCCAACTTTCCTTCGTGTCTGTTGATCAGCTGTGCTGATGCACCCCACTTTGATTTCCTAGGGAAGGTCTCTGGGAGTAGTGTCCTTGCTTTATCCTGGAGAACACAGCCATTGCATTAAATTAATTATAGTGGAGGAGAGATAGGTATTGGCATCAAGGACGGAATCCCTTAGTGGTCCAGAAATGTCTGGTGAGGAGTTGTGGAGGAAGGAACAGGCAGGGGGATGGCCCTGTCACCAAAGCAGAAGGCGTGTTCACTTGCTGAGCTGTGCTTTGTATTTCATCCTCCAATCTTTCGCCGGCAGGTCACAGACAGCCTGGAGTACTATATTGAAGCCAAAATTGCCCGAACAATGTGCAAGAAGGCTACAGGAGAAAATGAACACTGCTTATTTCAAAAGGATCCCAATATGAAGAAGGTAGGGACCAAAGCACAGAGGGTGGACGGCCAGGGCAGGCTTGAGGTCAAACCTGCATTAGTCCCTCGCTTCCTCTCTGCCCGTGACTGGTTGCTGTGGATGGCCAGGTTCAGGGTTCAGAGCACTGCTTCTTTCAGTCACAGCTGGTACCCCCTCCCACCCCCAACACACACACACACACACACACACACACAAACACACATGTGCCATGCATGCATCCATGCACACACACACAGGCCTAAAGCAAAAGAAATCCATATTTCTCGCTGTTTTACACTCTGGGATGGGTTCTCATGGACAAATTTTCTGTCCTCGGGGTGCTTACTGGAATGCGGGTACATGGGTGTCTGGATATTTGGCCCTGTATCTGGGTCTTGGTCTGTGGCTGGTCCTGTGGAGACCTCTCTTTCTGGGATATAGACCTTTAGGGCCAGATGGATTTGCAGTTCTATACATGGACTTTCTCCAATGTGCCAGAGCAGTGGGGGCAGGCTTGGGTGCTCAAGGCAGGGGTTGGCAGTGGCCTAGTCCTTAGCCTTGAGCAATGAGAGGCTGGTACCTCTGCCGAGGCCTGGGTTTTGAGCTGCGGTTGGGTACTGCCAGGTCAGGCAGTGTCTTCCCCCACTAAGCCAGGTCCTGGAGCCTGGCAATGGGAACTTCTGCTTTTGATTTTCCCCTTTCATTTTCTTTCATACAAGCTAATTCTTCCTTTTGTCTCTTTTAGGAGATTTTTTGCACTTTTATTGTTAGATCCAGACCATGGAAATTTGAGCTATCCATGCAGAAGAAGCAATGCCGAGATGCCTAGTGGCCTCCCAGCACCTAGCACACACACTTTCCTGTGTGCAATAAAGGCCTGTGAGACATCCACCCTGTAGTCGGGCTCTGCTGCATTTCTGGATGCTCTGAGCATGGCACTGAGGGTGGGGAGTCCTGGTGAGGGGTGTTACCTCTTGGCAGGGTGGCCTGTGCCCAGTGTGCATGCCCCTTGTGGGCACACTGAATACAGTCAGTAGGATCTGGGCAATTGTTTTGACTTCATGTGTGCAGCCTGAGTTTCCACAGAAATCACCTTCCAGGACACCCACAGAGACATAGCCCACAGGCACTGGAACAGCAGGGTGTTTTCCAGTGCTGGGCTTGGGAGCGTGGACCTTGTGCACAGGGGGCCATCCCTGACCACTGAGCTGTACTGCCTGCTCAGAAGCAGTGGCTCCAAACCCCAGACTCCATCGGAGGTACGGGTGGATCTTTCAGAGGTTTGGATTTATTTTGAATTCAGGTAAAAAAAAAATGCAGGAGTACTGGTGTTTAGAGAGCAGTCTATGTGTGTATATGTGTGTGTGTGCAGCAGGCTGTGAGAGTGTATGAGCAAATATGTGTGTGTATACAGGTGGGCTGCATAGGCCGGAGTGTGTGGACGGGTGGGCCTCATGTACCTAAGTGTGTGTGGACAGGTGGGTTGTGTGTGCCTGAGTGTGTGGACAGGAAGAACTGTGTGTGAGTGTGTGGACAGGTGGGCTCCATGCATGAGCATGTGTGGACAGGCGGGCTGTGTGTGTGTGTGGACAGGCAGACTACTTGTGTGAGTGTGTGTACAGACAGGCTGCATGTGCATAAGTGTGTGGACAGGCCTGTTTGAAATGGGAGCTGTTCCAGGCTCTCCCACTTTTCCTGTTCCAGCTTTGGGGTGTAGTTGGCCAGGTGGGTGGGTCCTGCTGCTCCTGGGAAGTCACTGGGACTCCCCTCTAAATCAAGGCCCTGGGGCAGTGAGATGGTGAGGGCCCCACCCTCCAGGTGATGGAGCATGGCCCTGTGGGTACACAGAGCCAACACATGTGGAGTGAGCCCTGAGCTTGGCTGGCCACTCAGCAGGCTGGTGTTAGCTGCCCTTGAGCTGTGGCTCGGTGCAATTGATGCCCAGGCCAGAGTAGCAACAGAGGGCAAGCACGACAGCCTCACTCTTCAAGGCTGCACAGAAAATCAGTGGGGAGTGCAGGCCTGGAAGAGGGGCTGGTGTCAAGACTCCTGGCACCCATTGCATGACCCCGCTCCCAGGGGTCGTGGAGTCCCCACCTGTGCTGCGATGTGGGTCTGCCACCCTCTCTGTACTCACCTTGTCCTGTGGGTGCTCAGGACATCACTGTCACTGTGCCACTTCCCCATGGGCCATCTACAGGGCCTGGGGTGACAAGTACTCATGGGCACTTTGCCTCTGCCCCTGGTGGCAGCTGAGGAACTGAGGAAGAGGGGACCACGCTACAGAGTGCCCAGCAGGGGGATCCTCCCCAAATCCCCCAAGCACACACAAGTGGTCTCTACATGCAAACTTTAATGAGTTCTCTATGGTGACCTTGGACAAAGAAGAACTTTACATTCTGGGACAGGACCCAAAACTCTTGGAAAGTAAGGAAGGAGCATCTTTGGAGTAGCTGGGACTGAGGAGCCATGTGGGGAGCGCTGGTGTCCTGGGAGGTGAGCAGGGCGGCCAGTCTTGGAGTCAGAGGGAGACCTAGGAGCAGGTCTTGTTCAAGAGCGTGAACTTTGTTATCCAGGGCAAGGTGCTCACATTGAAGGAGCAGATGATGACCTGGGAGGTGGCAGAGGGGACAGTAATGCATCTCTATTTTCTAGTCCTAATGCTAATATCCCTCCTCCCCTGGTGTGCTGTCTACTGTCCTCCAAGAGGAGCCCCAGTCTGTTCTGGGGAGATCCATGCTCCCCACACCAGGGCTCTGTGATTCATGCTGTGATTCATGGCCTAGGTGGGGTAGTGCCCATGTCCAGCTGTACCTCATCCTGCCCACAGGAGCAGGTGCAGCTCAGCAGGCCAGCGATGACTGTGGGGGAATGGAGGAGCCCAGCTCAGCCCGAACTGTGGGCTCCAGGGCAGGGGAAGGACCTGAGATGGGCACAGAGGCACAGGCCATGCTTGAGCCCACCAAGCTCCTCTCCTGAGGGCAGGGCACGTGGGCCCAAGAACACACAGGGCCACTGTTGCTCCCTCGGGGGCCCTAGGGTGGTCGTGTATCCGGGACTTCGGCTGCAGTGTGGCATGGGTGGAGCTGGAGTGGAGCTGTGCAGGCCCTGTACCTGTCCTCTCTGTCTACCCTGCGGGTCCCCAGTGGCAGGCCTGTGTCTGTGCCGCAACCCCAACCCTCCCCTCAGTACCCACAGCTGGGAGAGCAGAAAACCAGCCCTCTGTCTTACATTGCTGAGATCAGCGTTTTTCTGGAAAGGGCAGTTGTCCAAGTCGTCCTGGAACTTCCTACAGTTGGTTCTGCGCAGCTTCAGTACCATGAAGAACACTATATCTCTCATCTGGAGGGGACAGGAGGAGGAAGAGTGGATTCGAGTGCAGACTGACTGTGAGGTTGTGCTCAGGTAAGGATGGACCAGACTCTGCTCCCACAGGAACTTCCCAGGGCCCTCGACCAGCTTTGGGAGGTGACAGCCAGGGACCTTCTCTAGAGTGGGTGAGGACAGAGGCTAGTGGCCTGGTGAGCCTGGGAAGTCAAAGTAGAGCCACAGGCCATAAACATTTCCCCAGCTTGGGCCTGGCTCTACTTTGACTTCCCAGGCTTGGTGGGAAGCCTTGGTGGGACTTCCCACCTTGGTGGACCCAGCCTCCCCTGCACATGTGTCTAAGCCCACAGTTGGATTCCTAGGGGCAGTGGCACCTGCCTGGCACCTGGTCATGTGTGCATGCTGTATGTCGGCCCTGTGAGCTAGAGTAGCATCTACATCAAATGGATGTGGTCACCTGAGCTGCAGCAAGAGAAATCTCCAGCCTGCTGCCATCCCTTGCCCCCCATGGCCACTCCAGGGCAAGTCAGGTTGAAGAGATGGGCAGCAGGAGTGCAGGACAGGGAGTACACCCTGTGGGCAGGGGACAGGGCAGAGGCGTGTGCTCCCAGCAGCAATCAGGGCAGATGGCAGGGCCTGTGTCCTTGTTCTCCATGACCCCATGCCTCCCACGCTTTTTTAAAAGCATCCCTGTCACATCATTTCTGTGGAGTCCTTCTCGGTCCACCACTGTGGACACACACACTTGGCGCTTCATTACTGTCTGGCTCCATATCCTTCATTGTTCTCATTTTTAACCAGTAATGTCATAAAGATTAGGTGGATTGAACATGATCTGCAGTATGTGGGGCCAATTTCCCAAAGGCCAGACTGTCTGCTGCGTGGCCCCAACCCTGGGCACCCATCAATGAACAAGGCCCTGGAGTAGCAGCATCCCTTCCCCAACTCTCAGCCTCTCACCTGCTCCCTCCTGACGCTCAGGATGCGCTCCACCCTGAAGGCATACCGGTCCTTGTGCTGCTGGTTGAATATGTGTTGGGCGAACTCCATGGTTGGGGGGAAGTAGAGCTTCACATCATCATTCGAGCCGAACTGTGATAGGTCAAAGAGCCAGGCCCCAGTGGCCAGGAGCTGGAGGCCCCAGAGGAACAGCAACAAAGCCCAGGCCATCAGTGCCTTCCCAGGCGGATGAGCCATGGTGTCCTTGCTCTTCCTGGACAGCTCCTCCAAATCTGCAGCTTGGTCCAGGCTGAAGTGTCGTCTGCCCAGCCCAGGCTCCTCCCAGGCCTCTCTGTATCACACTGTGGTCCGCCCCCACCTCCGCATAGAGCGGCTCTTGCAGTCAAGCTTACCTCTTGTGTGTGTGTGTTGGGGGTGGGGAGGAACACTGTCCAGGCGGGGGAGCTGCAGATAGGACCCCGCCTGAGGCAGAGCCCAGCCCCTCCTCTGGCTTCCGCTGCCTTCTGCCGGGACTGGCTGGGAGCCATTTGCACTCCCAGCGCCAGCTCCCCAAGGCCCACTGCTTCCTGGAGACCCGATCCTGGCTGGCTGGGACCCTGGGCTCTGGGGTCAGGCACAGTCTCCACAGTCACCTACAGAGGGGCTTCTGTGTCCCCAGGATGGCTGGGGTGATGCTGTGGCTCCAATAGAGTATGAAGGACAGTTGGGGTTTTTTTCAGCCCCTAACATCCAATTCTGGGGGGATGTGTTGCACAAAACTAAAAGCTAGTTGGATGGAGAGATCTAAACCCTGCTGTTTGTGACATTATTTATATGCATATACACAAACACGAGGTCTTTCATAATTTGGATTTCAAATGCTTTTTATGTTTTATTTCAGAGTTGTTTTATTAGTATATGTGTATAGTACTGTTCTTTCACTTCCCTTGTCACCTGCTGGATGGTCACAGCTCTGAATTGACTGCTGCTTCCTGCCTTCTCTGCCAGTGATACCAGCTTAGGATCCCCTGGGGGCTCTGAGTACATGTCCAGACCTGGGTGTACCATGCCGTGCATGTTTCCAGGCACACACATGAGCTTTTCAAAGCACTGCCCTACCATCTGTCTCCCCGGATTCCCTCCGAGAATTCAAGGCATCTGATTCTGCCCCACCTGACACAGACCGGGGCATTGTCTCAGGTTTCTGGGCACTACTGATTAACACCAGTTGTACAGCCAGGCATCAGGCCTCAGTTAAGGAAAAGGCAATGCCTTTACAGGATTCAAGGGTCTCCTGAATAGCCTCCCTTCTAGGAGAGAGGTCCCTGTGCTCCAATGGACCCAGGAGCCACATGGCAGTGTGGGATTCTGGGTATGCTGCCTCCAAGTCAGTGAGTACAGGTGGTGGGGACACTGAGATGCCCCAAGGGGCCTGGAGGCTTCAGCTGTTTCCCTCTACTGCTTTTTGGCCATTCACCTTTTCCCTAAGACTCTGGGCCCCTTCCTGGTGCTGCAGGCCGGACCTGGGTGCCCCACACCCCAAGTCTCACTTCATTTCTCACAGTGACCAATGACTTTTTTTTCCCACGGAAGCTCTTTGCTCCCAATGCTTTTGACAGAGTCTTGGTTTTTAACACAACAAAGTGCAAGGAGCACCACAGTGGGCATGGTGCCCCTGAGTGACCTGGGATGGCCCTGGCAGCTCCAGGTCTAAGACCAAAGATACACCTGTGATCGCTCCACTGGAACTATCACCTTGGATTCCCTGCATCAGTTGCTGCCCATCAGGATGGATGAGGGTAGGTACCAGGCCGGGCACCTGGGTATGATTCTCCATCCTCCTACCATCTCTGCCTGGACTTGGTGTCCAGGAGGTGACAAAATGGTTGGAAAAATGCCAGTTTTGACCATTTTCCTTCTTATCACACAGACTGGATTATTGCCACACTCCGGAGGAAGGGACAGTGCATGCTACAGTTCTCTACAGTGGGGCTTCTCACTGCTGGCAAAGTTGGGGCGGTCCTGTCTTATCTCAGCTGCTAGGCAGAGCAGGGTGCGGAAGGGAGCCTGACCTTGAGGCACCTGGGGGATGTGGATATAAGATAAATAACTCAGTGCTCTGACAGACCAGGGAGACTGAGACCTTGACTGAATTCCCACGACTGGGCTTGGACACTGCACTTGGGAAAAAGCAGAAAGGAGCTGTCTTGCTGTCTGTGGTCCACATTGTCCCTTCCCAGGCAGCCCACACCTGGAGTCACAGGAGCAGTCATGGACCCTGCTTGTTCTGGTGCATTGCATGAAGCTGCAGATGCCCTGCCCAATACCCAGCATGCAACACTAACATAGACCATTTGATGTGGAGGTGCAGAAGGCCTTCCCAGAATGCATCTTGTAGAAATAAATACCAGCACAGCTACATTTGCATCTATTTATCCATCCATCTACTTTCAATTTTTGTGCAACATATTCTCCCAAAATTGGATGTCAGTGACGTAAAAGAACCTGAAATGCTTTTCATACTCCATGGGTCAGAATCTAAGTGGCTCAGCTGGAAACTACCTGCTCAAGTCCTTAGGAGGCTGGGGTGAGGGTCTGGACTCTGCCTCTATGGTGGGACACAAGTGAGGACACCATGAACACTAGTGCCCTCAGGAACACGTGGTGAATATATCTTATCCTAGATGTCATAAATTCTGATGGGATCAGGAGACATAACAAGGACTGAGACGAGAAACAAAGGGGAGAGACAGAAAATGGTGATTATCTTAGCCCAGGCCACCCACTGGATCCAGTGTCATGGGCCCCTCTTGGCTCAGTTGCCATGTGCCCAGCTCACTCAATGTATTGAATGTCGAGCTAAGGCCACTCCATGCACAGGGAGGGACAGGAATCCTAGATGTCATAAATTCCTCATTGCTGAGACAAAGTACCTGACACCTACAATTTAAAGGAGGACAGGTTTATTTTGGCTCATGGTTTTGGAGGTCAAAATCCATAGTAAGCTGTCTCCAAGGTAGAAACAGTGTGGCAGAAGGGTCTGGTGGAGGAGAGCTGCTCAGGTCATGGCACCCAGGAAGCAAAGAGAGAGGGAGGAGCCAGGAGAAGATATCCTTCCAGGCCACACCCCAGTGACCACAGCTTCTTCTGACCAGATCCTGCCTCCTAACTAAGATCAGCCATAAAGCCCCATAATCCAATCACCTTCCCAAAGCCCCACTGCAGAACAGGAGAGGTCTTGGGGGACAGCAAGACACAAAGCACAGTAGTGGCTAAGAAGGAAGTACAGTAGGGACAATTGAGGGTGAGTCAAGGAATGCGAACTAGAGATGGAGAAGGCAAGAAGCAGAGTGAGTCTTGGGGCCTCTCAGGTGTCCCTGGGTGGTGGTGAACTCTACCTGTAGAAAGAGACTGGGGCTAGGACTGTGCACCACTGAGGAACCCCAGGAGCCAGGAGAGCAGGCGTAGGGACTGAGGCTGGATGTGTAGTGAATGTACAGCATTTGTTGTGTGTATGAGGTTTCCCAGAGGTTGGTGTGTTGTATACATGAATCTTAACTTATAAAGGGGCAGTGACCATGTGGAAGGTGACTGACAACCTGGCTCGATGACAGATCATGGAGGAGTAGTTGCTGAGGGGCCGGGATTTGGGGCTTAGGTTGGGAAGGAGGTAGAGGTGTGGATTTCTGTCCCTCCCTGTGCATGGAGTGGCCTTAGCTCGACATTCAATACATTGAGGGTGCTGGGCACATGGCACCTGAGCCAAGAGGGGCCCATGACACTGGATCCAGTGGGTGGCCTGGGCTACCCCTGGGGAATCTCTCTAGGCTCTCCCAGAGCAGGTCCAGGATGCAGTGCACTCTGTTGTCCTGGCTCCTGTCACCACCTCTTGTTCTGTGGGTCTGGGGTACGGTTAGCTTCCTCTGTGTCTCCCATGTCCTGTGCCTTCTTCCTGGGTGGAGGATATGTTTTCCTACATCCAGCTCAGCTGCCCCATGTACCTCCTCCTTGGGAGAGTGGAGTTGCACACAGAGTCTCAAGCATGTGTCTTGGTCATTGTCTCTGTCCTGCGAGGTCTCACTATGGCTCATGCAGCACGGATGAGGCTGCATGAGTGAGCCCTACGTGGCTGCCAGCCAGCAAGGCTGATGGCCTCGAGTCCACACTGGCCTCGGGGCCATGCTGACAGGTCCGTGGGCACGGAGGCCCTCCTTCTTCCATGACCTGCTCAGGACTCCTTCACTGTGGGTGCCTGGCAGAAGAGTATGAAAGAATATGGGCATGCTGCCTGCTGCCCTGCCCTGGGCTTACAAGGTCACTGTCGTGCCCACGGTGCTCTGGTGGGAACCCAGCCACGTGATCCCCAGTCCAACTCCATGGCAGAGACCAGGAGGAGCTGGACCCTCTGCTGTGCTGTCCTCACTGTAGGCACCACCCGTAGGCCAAGTGGGGCAAGACATCTTCCTTTTCATCACTGCCTGCCCAGCGAATGTTCTTGCTCCCCTGAGCAGTGCACACCTGGAGACTGTCCTCTGCCCCGCTGCGTCCTGCAGTACTCTGAGCTCTCTCCAGAACAACCTTGTCCTGCTATGGCCCCCATTTAGCTATCCATGGCTCCCAGGGCTGAGCCGCTGGGCTGACTGTGGCACAAGGATGTGGCCGCTGAGCTGGACAGGATTGAGACTGACAGGGCAGAGCTGGGAGAGGGTTGCTCAGGTGCCCACACCCACTTTGCACCTAACTACAGCATTTGCTGTTTTAATTATATCCCACAAAGATGGAAGCTTTGCACAAGGTGGTCCTGCAGCCCTAGATCATCGCCTGCCCTGTAAGTCACCCTGACAGACTCTCTCCCTCCCACAGGCCTGCTCAGGCCTCCTTTGGAGTGCAGCCCTCTAGGTTGATGGTGACCTCCCTTCCACATCTCCCTGACACTCAAGAGAACAGCTTCAGGTCATATGGTCTTCTGTTGCAGTTCTGCCTGCATCGGCCCTGTAAAGGGCTCAGAACCAGGGCTGTTCTGAGTGAGGTGTGGGGGCCGGCGAGCTCCTCCTTCAGGGAAGCGTCACTGATGCAGACCCCTGACCCTGCCTGCTCCTAATGGGCTCTGACACCCTGGGGGCTCCCGTCCCTCTGACATTTATTGGAGCAGCAGAGAGCAGCCAAAGGTGTGTTCATGGAGGACAAGTATAAGTCTGCAAGCCTTTGCCTGGAGCCCAGCCCATGGTCCCCACGTACATCCTCTGGGAGTCCCTGCCCATGGTCCCCACGTACATCCTCTGGGAGGCCCTGCCCATGGTCCCTACGTACATCCTCTGGGAGGCCCTGCCCATGGTCCCCACGTACATCCTCTGGGAGGCCCTGAGCACCAGTGCCCAGAAGGTGGCAGGCTGAGACATACAGGCTGACATCCCTTCCCTCCCAGCAAAAGTAGGGGCCCTTGGCCTTGATCTCTCCACCCTCCAAGGTGCAACACTCTGCTCTGCTGCCAAGTCCTAAGCCCCCTGGACAAGGGCGCTGGATGCAGGCTGAGTGGGAGGGGCTCCTCAGGGGCAACCTGCCAATGCTCACTGGAGCCAGAAGTCCCATCGAGGCACAGACACTTGTACCTCGCCACAAGTGCATGGCCCCAAGGGGGAGGGTTTGAAAAAGGCACCCACCTCTTAGGCCAGACCACCCTAGTCTGGCTGGGGAATGCACATGCTGCCTGGCCTGGGGAATTCAGGTTTTCTGTGTACCTTGCATACTCTGTGTGTCCCAGGTTCCACCTGCCAACGCGGGGGGCCTGAGGCTGGGCTACACTATGTCCTGCTGCCAGGCCCACTCATAAGATTGAGGCCAGAGTCCTCTTCTCCCTCCTGTGAAGAGAAAAAGGGCCTGTCCTCCCCACTGGGGACCCCAGTTGCCTGGGAAACCACAGTCATTTTGCCTTTGCCCCGGTGGGCCACGGCTATGGGACTTGAAGCCATGGCCCCGACGCACCAGACTTCTGCCATCTGTGGCCACCCCAGGAAGCCCAGAAGGAGGGAGCACCATACCTTCTGAGAGCACCAGGCACCCTCAGGGTGACTTGTTCCCTCCCAGCCTCTGCCCCATGACCATGGCTTGCAAAGCATGTGCAGATGCTGGTGTTTACTGGTGAATGGGGCAGACTGAAATTCTAAGACACCAGCACATGGAACCAGGAAGACAGAGCGTCCTGGTACAGCGAGCCACACAGTCCAACTCCTGGCAATGGCTGTTGTCCCAGGAGCTCTGGTCACTGGCTAGGGGGCCCCTTGGAGCACGTTTTCTTCAGGATGCTGAGCTGGACGGCCTGGTGCTGTGAGAGGATGGTGAAGGAGCAGGTGAAGGTCTGGGGAGCAATCAGAGGGGCATAGTGGGTGAGGCACTCTGAACTCAGTGTCTGCCTCTATCTTCTCCCCTGGGATAGTGGTGGAGGAGGGGGCTCAGGGCCTTGGGGAGGCCTAAATTGTGTGAGACCCAGGCTGTGCCCTGACCTGGGGCTTCTCCAGGACCCAGGGAGCCAGGGTCAGCTCCCACACACAGCTGGGGTCTCCAGGGCACCCCAGCTGCCCTGGGATTCACCCCAGATGGCAGGGGTGCTGCATCTCTAGGATCTTGGGGAAGTGTGAAACCACTGGTTGACTCTCTGATAAAGGGGCCTGTTAGCCTAGGTGGGGTGGGGCCCATGTCCAAGCCATCTCCCCCACCCCCTCGCCCTGCACACATAGCAGCTGCAGCTCAGTGGGCTGGGGCTGGGCCTGAGGAAGGTCAAGGGACCCTGCTCAGGCTTCACCAAGGGCTCTGGGGCAGGGGAGGGAGCTGAGAAAGGTACCCTGAGGCAGGGGCCTGGCTTGAGCTCTCCAGGATCCTCTTCTGAGGGCAGGGTACCCGGGTCCAAAACCACACGGAGACATTGCTGCTCCTCCCTGGATACCAGGGAGGCTGCATGTGGTGTGAGTGGAACCAGAGTGAAGGCAGATGGGTGCCCTGGGGTTTGGGCAGGGCAGCCTGGGGAGCCTGCTGTGGACTTAGATCTCGGGTCAGGAGAGTTCTACGGGCAGCTCCTTACGTTGCTGGGCTCCGGACCCTCGTGGAAAGGGCAGATGTTGATGCTTTTCTCAGATTTCCTACACACAGTTCTGCGAAACAACAGCTGCATGGAGAACGCTCTCCCAGGACCCTTGCCCTGGACCAAGAGAAGAAAAGTGGACTTACACAGGCTGGCTGTGCTGCTTTGCTTGTGTAGGGACAGACCAGACTCTGCTCCCTGGAAGCTCCCCAGGGGCCTGGGAGGTGACAGCCAGGAACCTTCTCCAGAAGAGATGAGGGCAGAGGCTAGTGGCCCAGTGACCCTGGGAAGTCACAGTGGAGCCACAGGCTGTGACTGTGTCCCCAGCTTAGGCCCTGCCCAGTCCACCTCAGTAGCACTCAGCCTCCCTCTAACGGTGACAAAAGGGTTCAAGTGCCATACACTGTGCCTAGTAGGGACTGGATAGTTGTGGAGGACTGCAATGAAGACTAAAAACAGCACAAGACAAAAGGAAATACAGACCTGGCCTCTCCCCGCCTGGAACACACAGAGGCCACTATCAAAGTCGAAGCAGCCTTCGGTGAGGGCTCTGCCTGTGCCCTGGACGATCTGCTACTTAGGTGCAGCCTCCTACTCTGTCTCTATCTCTCTTTTCTAACTTTTTATTTTACATACTTCAAGTATTTCTCAATGTTTATTTTTCTCTTTTCTGTATTCTGTGGCTTAATCACTTCGCTGGTTTCTATTTTTGAAGTCACGCTTCAGTTATCAACATCACAAAATCACAAAGATTATAAAATCCATCTTGCGTTTGAGTCGGCATTGACCTAATTTAAAAGAATCTCTGTGTTCATTTTTGTTCCTCTCTCAACCAAATGCTGAGTGAGCCTTTACTTCTCCCAGGCCTGGACTCATGCTGAACCTGGAACAGGGAAGCCCCAGCCCTCACCCAAGCTCCAGGCACAGGCAGCAAGCAGCAGAGGACGTTACCCACCAGTTCCCGCTGGGTGCTGAGGATGCGTTCCAGGCGGTAGGCGCGATTCTCCAGGCTCAGCTGGTTGAATGTGTCCTGTGCCAGCTGTATCGCAGCGGGGAGCTCCGGGTTACTGATGAGCTGATGATAGCTGCTGAGGTCCTCCTCAGAGCACCAGGTGTGGGCCCCCTGGGGCTGGACACACAAGAGCAGCAGTGGCATTGCCCAGGGCAGTGCCCTCCACCCTGGGGGACACAGCATGGTCAGGCACTGGGCTTCCACTTTGTCTTTTACAGGCAACTCTCATGGACCCAGCCCTTAAATTGATCTGTAGGGCCACGAACACCTCCCTGACGCCCTCTGCATCACACTGTGTCCCTTCCCACACCACCTTGCTCTGTCCAGACAAAGCCATTGATCCACTTCCTGTGCAAGAGTGGGCCACGCTGTGGACAACTGGCAGGGACGATGGCCACACCTACCCTTGGAGCGTCTGCGGGCCAAGGAGCCCAGGTGAGCACATCGGAATCAGATGCTGGCACTAGGACCCAAGCGTGAGTGCTGCTGGGGGTCCCTTATGTGACAGCAGAGGGGGACAGGAAGCAGGAAGATGATACAGGCACTGTGGGAGAAGAGAAGGTGTCCTCACTCAAGCCCAGGAGCAGGCAGGTGACCTGAGTTGTCCAGATGGAATGGATGGGGCCACTGCTTCTGGAAGGTGAAGATGCCCTGGGCGCACAGACTGAGTAACTCCGGAGCAAAAGTCCCTAAATCTCAGTTCAGTCTGGGACCCATTAGAGCAGGGGGTAGAGAGGCTACCCCCTCTACCTAGGAGAAGGCTCCTAGGACTCTGTACAGTCCACTCTGCAGTCCCTGCTGCCCTCTTGTGGCCGGCACTGTCACGGGCCTCAGGTACTGCTCGGGGAGCTTTGGCCTCCAGCTCAGTGCACGCTGGTCTGCACAGAGCCACCCCACCTAGGAACCGGGCCTCTGCTGTAGCCCTGGCAAGTTCCTGGCCCTTGCTTGGCTCTGTCCTGCCTTCTGACCCAGCAGGATTGCCAGCCTGGAGTTTGTATTTGCCACCTGCTTCCTGAAATGGCACCACACTTCCTATCCCGGTTCGTAATACATCCCTGGATGTGGAGAAGTCACTGACATGGAGTGCACTGGGGTGGGGTGGGTGTGGCTCCTGGGGAGGGGACATGCAGGGTTGAGAGGGGAAGACACACTGCCTGGTGATGAGGGAAAAGACATTGTTCAGACCATGCATCAATTGCCAGGATAGTGCCTCTGTATGGAGGGGTGTCCTCGAGCTGCTCTCACCTCCTGAGAGGCCCTGGGGGGTGGGGCGCTGGCTCTCCCTGTAGCCCCCTGTCCCAAGGCCACCCACAACTGGACACTGAGCTCTGGTTTCCTGAATCCCAGGAGACCCCAGCCCAGCTCCAGGAGCCAACCACCCCGCCTGCCTCCATAAGTGGTCTCTGTGGGCCTCCAGTCACTCCTTGTTGGTGAGGACTGCGATCAATGGATAAGTCAACATTCCTCCACTGCTTGGGTGGCTCAGGCAAGCAGCCAGCTGTGGGGAAAGTACCTCCCAGAGCCGATTTTTTTTCCCCCATCATCTTTAGGGTCCCTCAAAATCTGCAGCTGAAGCTAAGAACACAGCTCTTGGCTACAGAACTGTGGTGCCAGTTTGGGGCCTGAAAGGGGGTGTTGGCCACTGTGGATGCGAATGTGGCATTCTTGGTGCAGCAGCCTGAGGAATCCTATGCGAACAGATCCCTGTCGCACCCAGATGGATTGGGGTGTCTGTGAGATTACATCACCAGTGCCAGCAGTGGGGTTGGAGCAGACCTCGCTTAGGAGGCAGATGTCATGGTGCTCAGGGCAGGTCCAGATCTGTCCCTACCATGCAGTCAGGAAATGAGGTCACCATGCCCAGATGGGGCCTGCGTTGTGCGGGCACTGCTGACTGCTTGTGTGTCCAGACTCTTGCCCAGAAGCCCAGGGAGGGCAAGATTGCATCTTGGGACCTGAGCCTCACAGGATGAAGGAATGCAGGCCGGAACACCAGGGCCTGAGGACACAGCACAAACATTGCAAAAGGCATAGCCCCAGCCCCTGCTTGGCTTCCCTCCATCTGGTGACCTTCCTGCTTCATCTCCACAGACTCCCACGCAGCCACCAGTGTCCAGGCCACATTAACTGCTCCTAGAAATGGACCCGATTCCTGGAACCACGACTCTGCATTCCCGGAAGCACAAACCGTCAGACGAGGTCAGCAATCACCAGGCCAAAGCCATATTCCCCAGCTGTCAAGCTAAAAGTGCTGTCATCCCATGGTACTGTGAAGGACTGGCCTCCCTGGGCTGCCCCAGCCGCCATCCTCCTGCTGCCCCTCCATTGTGTCCAGCCCTGGGCATAGGGCCTGTAGGTCACCTCGAGGCCTCCTGGGTTTTTGGATGGAGTGGAGAGTAGGCTGCTTTCTGGTACAAACATGTGTCTGCGACCCCTGTCACTGTTAGCTTGGCTTCTTCACCTCCAGACCCTCACTCCCCAACACTTGCCCAGCACAGTCTACTGATCCTCTAGTGGTGCTCCCCCACCCCATTTCCTTTCTTGTTTGCAAAGCTTTTAAAATATTTTAAATAAAAAAGTGCAAAAGTTCTGCACTATCACCTACCCTAGGTGAAATGCGGTTTTAACATGACAAGAAATGCAAATGGCAGGCACCTTGGCGAGTGAGTTTTCTTCTCTTAGGATGTGGATGAGAGCTGGCACCAGCCAAGCCCTACCCGTGCTGTCCTGGCTCAGGCGTGCAGCAGCTCCGGAGCCTCTGGGGGACTGCCAGCTGAAGGACGGCCAGCTGGCACCCTGCCCCAAATACCTGGTGCCTGACACCTCCTGAGCGAGGACCTGGTGCCACAGGAGGAAGAGTCTGCCTCTGTCCTTGTCCTCATTGCAGCCACAGTCCCAGTGCAGCTGTGCTGAGGAATTAGGTAAAACAAGAGCAGGGTGTGTGTGTGGGGGGGAATGTGACACACATGGGCTTTGTATTTAGACTCAGTCCCACCCTAGAGAAGTTCATTGTGCACATGCAAATACCCAACCACCCCCCAGAAATCCCTAATCCAACACTTTTGCTCCCAAGCATTTTGGATGAGGATACCCAATCTATGTGTCATTTTGTTTTATGCTTTGAAGGTTTTGCACACAGTGTTCTTACTGTGTTTTTCATAGCTTGACGCTTGTCCTGGAGTTGTGACTGGGAATCCAAGGTGGTGCTCAAAGATCCAGCTCCTTAGTAGCACTGGTCATCTCTGCTCTGTACCCCGTCGCCCTATAAGGTAGGCTAGCTAGCTCTTTCCTGATTCTACAAGGAATCTGCTCTGCTCTTTTGCTCCCCAAGAGTACAAGGAGTACCTTTGCCTGGGTTCTGTATGGATGTGTATGGTGTTTCTCTAGGGCAGGGCCCAGAAAGAAAAATTACTAGGAGGTGGGCTGTAGTCCCTAATTCAGCTTTATCAGATCACTGTGCTGAGGATTAGTTTTTACTACCCAGACTAAAAACCAAATAAAGACTATTACTTTTTACTGTTGCTTATTAGGCAAAGTCTTTCCCCCATTTTCCTGTATTTTCTTCTAATTGCGTTATTTTCTTCTGCTCTTCACACTGATGTGTGTGATCCAGTGGGGGTGGGGAGCTATGTGGGTGGGTGGTGTGAGGGATCTGTCCCTAATGGAGTGTGGGCGGGCTTGGCTGGCTTTTCTGATGCTGCTTTGAAACAGTGTAGTTTTTGCCCTGTGATTTTGCTATGGTTTGAGATAGTTTGTCCTCTCTGAAGTTCATGCCAACACTGAACCCCCTTTTGAGATATGAGGAACGAGTAGGACTTTTAAAATGTGCTAAGGATCTTGGGAATGGATTAATCCACTCACATGATTAATGAGCTTATGGGTAATTTCCACAGGGTCTGCGAGACAAGCTGGTTCAGCTAGGCCTCTCCCTCATTGCCTGTCTCTTACCAAGCGAGGCACTGGGTCAGCACCAGATGTGGGCCTTCAATCTTGGGCCAGAATGATGAGCTAAAATGAATCTCTTTTCTTCATAACTCCCCCCAGTCTGTGGTATTGCACACCGATTACTAGAACAGAGTTGGGGAAAGGCTCCAACAGCATTTCAATCACCCCAGTTTCCAAACACATGTTGGTTGCTTCACTGCAGGGCAACACTAAGAAAGCTTTTGTTGGATCTTGGCCAGGAAAGGGAGAGGCACACTTGGGCTCATCTCAGGCCTGGGCACCTGTGCTCAGCTCTGGCTGCTAGGCAGGCTTGCTCCCCAACTCCCCAGCCTGTGGGCCATGCATGTGGCTGCTGGTGCTCTGTGGCCTGGGCTCTGGTGCTCTGTGGCCTGGACTCTGGGCACACTGTCTAGGTCTGGGTCTCAGCTCTGAGGAAGAGCTCTCTGCATCTGTCATCCCTATCAACACCATTAATTTGTCTCAAGTGCCTAGTGCTGCAGGCTCTACCTCAGTCCTCCCGTATCAGACACAGTGGTTTAGACTATTTCCTATGGCTGCAACAAAACACCTGGGGCCGAGAAAACTGTGAAGGAAGGAAGTTTATTTCCCCCTTAGCTCTGCGGGTCGGGAGCAGGGTCTGTGGCAGAACTGTCTGTCCCATGGCAATAGAAACAGGAAGGCAGAGCTCTGTGACACCATCTCAGTCTCTAACCCACTCTCACCAGAATGACAGGAACCATTTCAGAAGACTGGACCTCCCCAAAAGCCAGCGACCTCCTGAAGAGCCCACCTCCCACCTGCATTAAAGATCACATCTCAACATAAGTTCTTTTGTTTTTCCTTTCTTTCTTTTTTAGGGAGAAACAAACACTGAAACCGCAGTACATGAGATGTATTCTTTTATCCTCTTATGGATGTTTTGGTTTTATTTATTTATTTATTTTAAAAAATTATAAGATCTTGCTATGGAGTCCAAGCTGGTCATAACTCGTGACAATCCTCCTACCTCAGCCTCCCCAGGGCCGGGATTACAGATTTGTGCCACCATGCTTGGCTTTTGTTCTGTTTTTATTCTTTAAGGAGCTGTCTTCCTCGACACTGGCATTATCTTTTTGAGTTGAGACAAGCAAGCACTTGCCTTGGAGTCTGGGTGGAGTTAGGTTCTCGTTGCTGAGAGGAGCTGCTCAGAAATAAATGAGATGCGTTATGTAAGCAGTAAGGGGTACTCATCAGAACTGAACACTGTAAGAGTGCCAGTGTGTTTAGGATGCAGCTGATCATGGAGGAAGTTCCCTTGTGCAGGTGCTAGTGCACCAGGCAGTGTCCCGAGCCCTGGAGCTGCAGTCAGGGCCATGGGGATTGAAGGCAGAGGTTTCTGGGGGCTCCGCTGCCATTCATAGGTCCCTGGGGGCAGTACAGATGCAGCTACATGAATAGAACTGCCAGCTGTCACTTGGCTGTGAGTTTAGACTTCTGGTTGGATTGAGGCTGAGATCAGAGCTCAAGAAAACCTATTCTGGGTAATTAAGCACAATGGCTGTTATGGCATGGGTCTAGAAAGTCCCAGATTCCTGTGGACTGCAGTGACTGGCTGTTCGGAGCTAGGGCCTGGAGGTAGAAGCAGTCACGGGAGTGTCATCTGGAGGGTCTGCTCTGCTCCCCACTCTCTCTACAACCAGCTGCCTGGAGTAGGGAGAAGCAGCTCTGCTCTGCTGGGCCCTTCCTGCCTGGGAGCTGGCAACCTGCCCCAGACTGAAAACAGGAGCCAAGATAAGCCTCTCCTCCTTTCAGCCCTGGGGCTTTGTATTGCTCTGGCAGTGGGAAGATGAGGAAGCCAACGGTCCTCTTTGAGAAACCTTAGTTAGCGTTCCAGTGCTGCAGACTATGCTTAAGATAAACAATTGAAAAGGCGGAAGAGGTTTAGTCCAGCTGGGTCTGAAAGCTGGCAGTGCATGGTTCCTTGGCTTCACAGCCTAGAGCAGTGGTGGGGACCTGTGGCACATGTGGTGCTTTCCTTTCAAGACAAAAGATGCTAACATATGAGCTCTGTCTCCTAAACTAAAGCCTCAGAGCTCAGATTTAAGTGCAGTGTAGGCACTGCGTGATAAGTAAGTGAGTTGGGGGCTGCTATCAGGCACTTGTCAGGGGATTCCATGAACCAGGTGGAGAGTTGAGGTGGGGGGGCTGGGCCCTGGCACTCCGGACCCCAGCCCCATCAACTCTGGTAATGCCACAGCTTGGAAACTGAGCCTTCTTCACCAAGGCTTGGGTGATATTAAAAATCCATAGCATCCCAGGCCCTGAAGAGGACTCTCTTTTTAAAGCTGCAGTCAGCACTTGAAGGGCTGGAGGTGTGGCTCTGAGTATGCTCAACATGCGTGAGGCCTGGGCTTCCATTCCCAGCACCACCGAGAGCAAAACGGTACAGAGACAGAAGAGTGAGGTGTTGGGCTTTTGGATGCAAAAAAGCTCTGGCCTTGCATCTGAGAGCTGCTGGTGCTGCTCAGCCTCCCAAGCCCCTCACTCCCTGGGCATGGTCTGCCAGTTGTCCAGGTGGATCCTGTGCACTAGCAGGGCTATAGAAATGCTCACAGCCCAGGAAATGCGGGCCAAAAAACATCATCTCTCACCCCCATCTTCACTTGAATGCCTAAATTCTTTATCTTTATTGGGAGCAAGTTTTATTTTGCAGTACAATAACGTACAAGCAACAGGTGGGACCTTCCTCCTGCTCTCCCACCACTCTGTTCCAGCTCACAGGGGTGCTCTGTCCTGGACCTTCTGCGCAGGACACTGGGGACTTTCCTGCCGCACACCCCTTTGACACCCTGTGCCCAGTGTTCCAGCATGCTGGCTGCTTTGGGCAGTGTTTACAGCTCCTCTTTTCAAAATGTCCTCTTTGCACTTTGCCAGTTGGACAGACCTGCTCTTTCTGTCCTTAGTGGTTGTCCCGACATGGACAACGACTGCTTTCTCCTGGAAATGATTCTATTCAGGGCCCTTTTTAGATTTCTTGAAGCAGTTTCCATCAGCTCAGCCAATTCCCACATCCGCTGTCAGCATTATTTAGGGATGAACCTCAGAGGTCCAACAGCTTCTCTGGTTTTGGTTCTGCTAAGGAGCGATACACCCAGAGTGAGGCTCATGCTTCCTGTGGCTCTAGCCTCTTTCCCACCCACTCTGCTTTTCCAGGCTCATCAGCTAATCTTGACCCAGTCCCAGACTTCTTAAGCCTCACCACAATCCGCACAAATTCATGCCTGAGAAATATATTTGGAATGCATACTACAACACCATCTACAGGGGTTCCCATTAAGGCATCACCTACTCAGTGCTGAAATATAAATATCAAACCCTCAAAGCAGTCATAGAACTCCACAGGATTCTTGGTGAAACCAAGCACTGAATGCAGACCTGGATGGGCGCTGAGCTGCTTGGCCACATCCTTGGGGGAGCACTAAGTCCTGGGCTCCACCTCTGTGTGGCCCTGGGGAACCCTCATGGATTCCTGGGTCCCAGATTCTTCTGCAGCAGGAAGGGGCTCAGGACCCAAGGATCCAATTTAGATCCTCCACCTCCAAACAGGACAACTTCAGTGGGCTCTGCTTACTTCTCCTTTTCTCTGAAGGCAGTCTGAGGGCACTGGGCTGTCAAAGCCTTCTTGGAGGACACGAGACCTCTCAGGTAGAGCTGGGAACGCAGACTTTAACAAATTTGAAAGTCTCTCCATGCCCCCACTTTTCCTTGTCCTTCAGAAAGTTTCTTGTACCTGCCACACCCTCTTCCATACTTGCAGGCACTGAAACCTCATGTTATGCCAGAAAGGATTTTCTGAAGGGCAAGGTTATGACCGACCATCACCAGCGCTGGGCAGACAGAGCCTCCCATGGAATCTATGGGGTTTGGAGTAAGGTGACCCCAATCCATAGCAGGTTTGCTGTCTTCCTGCTGGGTCATCAGGGCTCTTCTAGGAGAATCCTGTCCTTGCTGGGAAGGGGACACTGCTGGGGGATGCAGGGCATTGGCAGGATGCTCAGCAGGGACAGCTGTGTATGCAGCAAGGACCCAAGGGTGTGCTAGGCAAGGTGATGCAGCCATCAAACAAGGACACTGGGCTTGGGGAGTTTAGAGGGGTCTCAAGACCACAGCTCAGTGGCTCCAAAAGCCAGCCTGCAGGTGACATCCTGCCTGACACAGCATAATCCCTTGGAGTGTCCATCAAAAATCCAGGTGTCCAGGAAGATTTGTGCCAGGATCAGGAGGGCATTGCCAAGAATGTGGGGTCTGCTATTTAGCCAGAGTCCCCATGAACAAAGCAGCTAATATCAAATGAGCCAAGTAAGGAGTCTATAGCCAAATAATTGATTAATTTCTGTCACTGAGCCTCTCCAATAATTGCGATTTCAAACAGTGTGGCAAAAATTTTCAGGTGCCTCTCTGATGGTAGGTGACAGTTCTGTCACCTGGCCTCCTGGCAATTCACATAACAGCAGGGAGCTGACTCTGAAAGAAACAGCAGCTAGAGCCCCACTGAGGCAAGCAAGGTTCTCCTGGGACTCAGACAGATGTGTGGTGGAACAGGCCCAGGGGTCATTTTGGCTATCCATGGAAGCTGCTGGTCATGAGATGGAACTACAAACCCTTTCTCCCAGTGAGAGAGCAGGCTTAAGCCAGGACAGAAGGTGGGAGTCTCCTGATGATAGGAGTTTTGCTCGAATTGGTGTTGGGAAAATCTGCTCACCATAGAGTCCTCAGCCCCTCAGCCTCACCTGCAGTTGTGGCACCTGGTGACACACTTCTCAGGTGTCAGAGTCGGCCCTGACCTTCACTCTGAGTTGCCTGCTTCAGGGCAGAGGGCTTTGGGGTCGCAGAGGTTCTGTCTTTGCTGGGGTCATAGTCAGACAGTTTGTGTCCTGTGCAGCTTACAGGTGGGTCATGAGCTCAAAAGCAGCCACAGTCCCGGATCTCGGATCTGAGGAGAGGGGCCCCCAGTACTCCTTGGAGAGATCTCCCTGGGGTCCTCTCCATTTCCACTGAGGACATCACAGCAGAACGCCTACAAAACTGCTGCTTGTTTACAAAACTGTACCAGAAAAGCCACAGACTGAAAACTTGTTTTGGTGGAAAACTTGAGAAGGAATTTGGCAAGGAATTTTCACAAGCCTGAGGTTAAAGCCAGAGAGTCGGCATTCCATGTGAACTCCCCAGGCAGGATTCCAGGAAAAGCCAGGGTTTCCAGCTGAATCTCACTTAAAAGCAGTTCTCTTATTGACCTTATGAAAATGGCCATACTGCCATAAAAATATACTCAGGAATAGTTTCCAAACTGGGAACATAGGGAGAAAAAGTAGAAGTAAAATATTTCAATTTTTGTTTAAAAAGCATATTTTACCAAATTGGTGTAAACTATACATCGTGAAAAAAAAAAAGTCTGCAAAATAAAACACAAAAAGAGTCAGCACTGTTTTAATCAAAAAGCCTTTAAAGTCATGCTCTCTCTTCGTCATTTCATGCAATTTTGTGTCATTAATTCCTGCTTTCCCTGTGCTCGGTAGATGGCTTTTTCCGGACCTCTGCTACCAGGCTACCTACTGGCCGAAGTTCTCCCATCCTGCCAATGCTGAAGCTCTGCTTCCAGGAGGCACCAGCCTCAGGCAGCTGAATTGTGGGTGTCAAGAGCGAGCACAGCCCTGGTTTAAGAGCCGATGAAAATTGTGCTCTCTGCAGGCATCACAGTGTTAACACAAGAACTGCAATTATGACCAACAACAGTATCCTGAGATGGCAGATCTTAGGAATTCCATAGTTTTTGGGAATGTATGTTAACAATATATTCATACAAATATAACTCAAAAGTTACGCACCATCTTTTATTTGACAATACTTTCCATATAGTTTAATGAATGAAAATAAACCTAACGTATCTCTTTTGGACTTTCAAGAATGGGATCTCTAAAAATCCCAAGGTTAGTTCAAGACAAAAAGATTTTATTAATTTATCTATTCATTCATTCATTCATTCATTCATTCATCCATTCATTTTGAAACAGAGTATCACTACGTAGTTCAGGCTGTCCTTGAACTCACTATATCACCCAGGCTCACCTCAAATTCACATCAATCCCCTGACTCCGCTTCCTGAGTACTGGGATTACAGGTACATGCCACCATGCCTGGCTCAGCTTTAATTTTAGAATTTGATTTTGGGAAGTTTTAAAAAAAATATCAAATAACAACTAAAAATAGGATCTCTTGTTATTATGGAATAACTGCAAAATGGCACAAGACTTCCCAGGCATGAAGGACAACAGTTATCACAAAATCTGTTTTCCAGGCCAGCTGCTGATGAGGTACAGCCAAGTCTTCCAGCAAAGTCCCAAGGGAGGGCATATTTGTCCCCTAGAAAACCACTCACCCATCAGAGTGTAACTTGGATGACCCCAGTGCACTTCCAGTATCAACGCTCGACTGAAAATAAAACTCTGAACAATGTCCTTCTAATTTTGGCTAACTTGATCCCACATACAAATTTTCTTGCAAAATTCATCCTTCATGAAAGCATCTACAAAAACCACCTTTCCAGTCAACAAAAATACATTCACACATCCCACAACCCCCTGCAAGGAGCCTGCCTTCCCCTCGCTCTAGTTTTATCCCCATGTGAGTGAGGTGAGGAGCCCTCAGTAACTGAGAGTTGAATTCTGCACACAGACCCACTTCCTCCCCTCTAGACATGCACGCGTGTCCACACTCACCAGCAAAACCCAGATTAGAAACAATCCGGATTAGAAATGACCTGGATTACTTACTGCACACCTACTGCTTACTTAAACACAATGCGTCCTTAAGATTTTCTGTTGCTCAAAAAGACTTTTGAAACTATTACGAGTTCTTTTATGAATGTTTATTTCTTTTGCATTTGCCTCATTGACTTGTTTTTAACAGTTATGCCTGAACTGCTCAAGGGAATTTCAGGTGAACAGGGTGGGAGCTAGAAATGTACATCAGAGTTCATCCCAAAAGACTTGAATTTTTATACCCAAATAAGGAATTTGAGAGGGAAGGCGAAACAGCTACAACTAAGCAACCAAGCAAGCAACAGATTGACCAACAACAATTACAAAACCAGAGGGTCAGAGCTCTGGGACAGGAAGAGGAGAAGCCATGGAGGACAGACAGATACTCAGCTGACTGACATATTAGTGTTATGGGCCCAAGAGTCATATCTGTGTATATGTGTGTGTGTATTTGATTTGTTGGTTGCTTGGTTTGTGTTTTGTTTTTCTAAGATGGACTCTTGCTGCATAGTTTAGTCTGGTCTTGAATTCAAGGTGATCCTCGTGCCTTGGCTTCTTGGGCTTACAGGTGCACGCCACTGCTCCCGTTATGCCAAATCTTTTCAGACACCAATAAGCATGTTATGAAAAAGATAAAAGTAGAGGAGCTCTAGGGAATCAAGGGGAAATGCTGTGGCTATTCCCATGGAAATGGAAGGCTTCTCGTGCCAGCCAGAGGGAACTGTGGGTAGAATGAGGTGTATATGGTCATGTATGCTCAGTTAACCTGCGGTTCAGGAGGAAAGGGCTTCTCTGAAAAAGGCAAACCAAAGGCAAATGCCCTTACCCGGAATACAGGACTATGCTCACCCCCCAAAAAGACTCTGCCTCCTCCCTGGAGTGTTGGCTCTCATCTGCAAGCTCTGACAATCACCCCACCGTCTCTGTCTGCCTGCTGCCTCCTGCCTTCCTGTGTGCAGAGCACAGTCAGTCAGGGAGCCCAGAGGCATGCCCAGTGTGAGAACAAATGCTTGTGTTTTCACAGGGAATGTCTCCTGCAGCTGGCCAAAGGAATGGGAGCCGAGGCCCATGCAGGGCCACCTCAGGTGGCACTCACTGGATGCAAAGGTGCAGCCCATGCGGTGAGTGCTGGGCTCCCTTCCCTTCCGGGAATCTGGCCCACCTGAGGGTTGGTCCAGCCAGAGCCTGGTGCTTCAGCAAGCTCTGTAGTTAGAATCAGGCAATGTGGCCTTTGCAGTGCTGATAACAAGCTAGGATAAAAGATTCCCTTAGCACCTAAATGACAAACTCTGCACATATCATCTTCCCCTATTTATTGTAAAGAGTGATCTACTAGTAAGAAATAGCCTCAATATATTATCTTTCCCAGGAAGCAGCTGGCCCAGAAATTCCTTCCCACTTCTATCCCAATGAGAGTGAAAAAAGAGGACAGAATGATTAAAATGTAGTGTGTATTTTGCTCACTAGCATACTGGAAACTTGCTTTTTTTTTTTTTTTTTGGTCTTTTTGAGATGGTTTTGCTATGTACTTCAGACTGGCCTTGAACTCACTTTGTAGTCTGGGCTGGTCTTGAACTCACAATGATCCTCCTACTTCAGCCTCCCAAGTGCTGGGATTATAGGCGAGTGCCACCACCCCCAGTGGGTGTTGAATTCTTATCCCATTTGGACTACCTTGGTAGTCCCTCAGATGTGAGCCACTAATGTCCCCTGGATGGGCACCCACTCTCCTGACCTCTGCCCTACCCTGCCTGCTGGGCTCCTCCAAGATGTGGTCCCCCAGGGGACTCAAGAAGAGACTTGGCCATGAAACGGAGCTGGCATTGTGGTCTCAGAGTACGTTGGCTCCTGACCTGCCATAGCATGCACAGCCAGGGCTTATTCTGTGTTCGCCTGAGTGCTTTCTGTTTAACTTCAGGACAGCGAGTGCAGTCTTCCAGCTGGGAAAGCAGAGCCACATTCCTGTTCTTATTCAGATGGTGACAGCTGGACCACGTGCCCACCTGATTCTGTAAGCAGGAAAGGACCCTGAGTGGTGATTGGCTCAGGTATCCCATTGACTGCTATCCAGCCCAGCTATGGTGTGGCCAGGCCGGGGTCACATCACAGCAGAGGTATGAGTAGGGTTGGGTCTCCAGAGCCCCAGACCCCTTGCTGCCCTCAAGAAGAGAATCAGCTACCTGCTCAGCTCCTGCACAGCACAGCTGATAGCCAGGAAGGTGCCTGGAACACTCTGTCCTGAGAGTCTGTGGGGTCAGGGACCACCTCCCCCATGTGGCCCCCAGTTAGGCAAGGCATTGAGAACACAGGCCGATTCCTGGAGAAAGCAGCAGCTCCACCTCAGACACCAGCACAGGACTCCTACTGGCTTCACAAACTGTGTCCACCAGAGCCGCCCTACCCCGACTCTGGGCTGGACTCACAGAGACCCCAGTCCCTCTTCCAAGGGCGGTCACAGAACCTCTAAGCTTCCTTTCTGTCCTGGCACCAATCACCAGCAGACTGACCAGCACTGCCCTGGAGCAGAGGGTGAGACCCTGGGCCCCAGCTGAGCCACACCCTGGAGGGCGTCTGCTGGGCTCAGGCCCTTTGGGCCAATGCTGTTTCCACACACTTATGCAACCAGTCTCCAAAACCCCAAGGAAGGGCACTCGGGGGGCACAGGTGGACATGGAGGGAAGTGGCCCTCGGTGGCACAGAAGCTGTGGCCTCCCTACCTCCCCTGCACCTCTTCCTTGGGTCCTGGCATGGACAGGCCTGTTCTTCTCCTCAGAGGCAGTTCTGAAGCCACCCTGTGCTGCCAAGGTCTATGTGTGACACTTTTCCAGCAGCACGTGCTCACTTCCTATCTCTTTTTCATTCTGTTGATTCTTGTAGTATTTCCAACATTTTCAATGGCTCCAGGCGCCCACGATCAGGGATCTTTGACATCGTTACGGTCAGAGTTTGGGCAGGATGAGCACAAAATCACAGAGGGAGGCTGCTGTGCCGGCGCCTCTACAGGGTCCCCCTCTGCACTTCATCTCACTGAGACCCAGGGGTGCCAAAGGGGCAGGCCTGGCCCCATCCATGTGCATGGCCCAGTGGGCACAGCTCCTATCTGTTCACAATCCCTCCCCTGTACCCCAAGACCACACTGCCTAAGAGCTGGTGCAGGTTTTTATTGAGCAAGGCAGGGGCGGCTGCAAGCCCCATGCAATGGTGTGGTTAAGGTCAAGGAAAGGAAGAGGGAACAGCTCGTGGGTGTCTAACTTCCCCGCAGGAGCTTTTTTCCTGGTGCCCAGTTGCTAGGGCACTGAGGAGACTGTGCCAGGGCTAAGTTTCATCGAGGGAAGGGGATACCAAAGAGGACACAGGTAACAGGTGGGCAGCATGGCATAGCCTGGCACAGAGCCTAGGCATCGCGACAGCTGGACTTGGTGAGGGAGATTTTGCCCTCCCATGGTACGGTGTAGATCTGGAAAGAGCAGACCGAGTTCTGCAAAAAAAAGGGAAGGACAATCAGTGGGACTGCAGGAGAAAGGGAAGATGCTTGGCCATGGGTGGGGCAGGGTGGAGGGGAAGTCCCGGCATGGTGCTGTTCCCAGCTCAGGGATCCCAGGTCCTCTTCCCTCCATGGTACCCAGGGAGCAGCCAGGCAGGGCCAAGAGCCCAGGGGCTGCTGGGAAGGGCAGGTACATATTGCCCTGGAACCTCCACCTCAGCCCAGGACAGCATTGAGAGGAACTCAGGGGAAAACCACGCTGGGCAACCCAGACACAAGTGGGGTAGGCAGGGTGATAGGAACTCTGTACCCAGAGTGAGGCCTCCAGGGACCCGGGTGTCAGGAGGGGCTGGAGGCTAAGGGCAGAGCAGAATCTCAGCCCTCTCAGGCCCAACCTGCTCAGCCTGGCTCTGAGTGGAGCAAGGCGGGGACTCAGAAGAGCCTTCTCCCTCCTCACCAGCCCTCCTGCTGCCCCTTCCGCCCGGCAGGAGCACCTCAAAGGCAGGAGTCACCTCCTAGCACTCTGCTTCCCAAGGGTCTCACTCCACACTCCAGTCAGTCCTGTGTGCACAGTCCTGCCAGTGCAGATGTGCAGTACACACACTCACACATTCCCTCCGCCTGAGGGTATCTACTGCTGACCACCACACACACATATACACACACACACCACCCCCACAGGACACATGGGTATACAGTCATTTCCTCACACGACATACACCTATGCACATCCTACTCCACAAAGGACACACACATGCACATTCACTCCCCACACCACATGTGCACACCTGTGCACAACCTCCACACAGGACCAACAGGTGCGCACACTGCTTCCCACACAACCCACAAACAAGCACACATTCGCATATACACAACACACACTTCATGTGTACCTACACAGAAGCAACCCCCCCCCTCCGTGCACACATGTGGGCATGTGCACACAGACTCACACTGCCCCGCTTCAGGCCCCGCCCCGCCCACAGCAGGCCCCTACCCTCTTCAGGTGCGGCTCTTCGTGGAACGGACAGTCAGCCAGGTTGGGCTGGGACTTGGTGCAGGTGGTTCTGCCAATCTCCACTTCCAGGAAGTAGTTCACGCCGGCCACCAGCTAAAGTGGAAAGAGTAGGATTCACTCACAGCTCTCTGTGGTTCACATATCCACAGCTACTGCTTTGCTTAATGAGTCAGTGTGTTTGCCCTGGGCTCAGGCCAGCATTTTGGAGCTGCCAAAACCATCGCTCATGAGTGGCAAGCCAAGTCTTGCTACAGGACAGCCGGGTCCTGCTCACAGCTCATTTCTTCTGGAGTTACTGAAACCAAGTATCTGTTGTGGTCAGATAGAGGGTATAGGAAGAAAGCAGAGACTGGGACTGGGGTCTCTGATCTGGGCCATGTGAGGGAGGCCGACTCGGGGAGTGGCCAGGCAGCTGAGCCGGCACTTCCTGTCCAGGAGTTAGGGTGGGTCCAGCCCGAGCAGGCTCTGTACCCAGCGGGACCCACTGGATGCTGTTCCAGGAGAGCTTTGACCTGAGAACCAAGCACAGCTCATCCCTCAGAGACATGGTTCCCCACCTACGGGTCCTCTTTGTGGCTCTGCAGGAGGGGGCACCCTCCTGCCCACAGGGAGATATCCTGTAGCAGCTGAGGGCCTTGTTGAGGGAAGTGTTACTGGGTGGTCACCTCCCACCCTGTCACTGCCCAGGAGAGGACTCCCTGGCACCAGGCTCTCCTGAGGGCAGGAACCTGGGACAGCACTCTGCACTGCACCGCATGCAGCGAAGGCGAGGCTTCAGGTCCCCTCAGGACTGATCTCTCATCTGTGATCTCTAACATCCTTGCTTCACCCCAGATGTGTCATCCTAAGAGGTGACCACAGCAAGGACCATGGCAGCAGGAAGTACAGGCTATGTCCAGAGCAGTAGTTAGCAGCTGCTGTGGGAGGAGATGGGCCACTCCCCACTCATTTGGATGTTTGCAGAGGGGAAATTGAGCTCCACACGCTACCCTGCGCACAGCACTTTTTGGTGTTGTCCCTAGCTCTGCCCCGCGGGGGACACAGGCCACCAGGTACAAAGCAGCGACAAGCTGGGTGCAGCAGCCTCACTGCCCAGGGCAATGGCAGCAGGGACAGAGGCCTATCCACCCTGGCTCTGAGTCCCACAGCTCCTGGCTACCAGGCCTCTCTCAGGGCAGGTATCCTGCCCAGGGAGCCCCTCTGCTGCTGCGCAGAGGGAAGCAGGCTTCTGGGGACAGAGGGACACACATTTTGGGGCCTGAGAAGAGGACCTGCTGCTGACCATGTCCATTCTCAAAGACACACCGACACCTAGGTTCAGCAGGTGTCTGCACAATTGTCCCACCTAGAGATAGGGACCCATCTGTACAGGAAGTGTCCTCAGTGGACAGTAGCCACCCCATGTGAGGCTCTGTGGCGACTGAGTGTGAGTGTGGCTTGCTGAGGTCAGCCTGGTCCTGGGCGTGAAGGGCAGGTCCTGGTGACTAGGCAGTGTCCACTGCAGGGTGCATTCCAAAGACCAGGAGGATCCACGCACTCCACACACAGCTCCACATGCTAGGGGGAGCCGGGAGCTGGGCCTGTATGGCCAAAGGTGACCCCGGGAGGGTCAGGCATAGTGCCCAAGATGCCCTCTGCTCCAGTTGTGCTTACTCTGCAGATCTGAGGTCCTGACAGAGCAGGAAGCTACAGGACTGCGGGTGGAGTCTGGAGAAGAGGGCACCAGGAAGGAAGAGGTGCGGGTTCCCTATCCCTGCTGTGTGGTCCCTTGGTCCTCAGTTTACAGGGGCTCCTGCTCGGGAGGCAGCTGTTGCGGTAAAGGCGGGACCATGATCCCTGCCTGGTGCCTCTGCCAGCTGAGCCTGGACCAGACCTAAGGGTCAGGTGTCAGCTGCTGTGCCAGTCAGCGTTCAGGCCAGGCTGCAGCAGGGATGATCTGAGACAGCGGGAAGGGCGGGGGAGGGGAGAGCGAGGGTCCCTGCCGCGGAGCAGACTTGTGCCTGTCCCGCTTCCCGCTTTTCCATCCTGCGGGGCCGCAGCCCGGGAGGCCGAGGCGGGCAGGCCAGCTAACACGCACCTGCTTGCGGGCGCGCAGCACCTGTCGCGCACGGCTGTGGAAGCGGTCGTTGCTGGCCTTGTTGTACTCGCTGAGCGCGAAGTCCAACGCGCGCCGCACGCCCTCCTCGCGCACGTCCGCCTCCTCCGGGCCGCCCAGCAGGCGCGGGCGTTTCACCGGCTCCGCGGCCAGAGCCAGCGACAGCATGGCGACCAGGGCAGCGGCCAGCAGGAGCGCGGTGCGAGCCATGGCTGCAGTGGACCGGGAGCTGAGGACCCACGGCACTAGGGCGCCTTTATCCCGGCGCGCTCCGCCTCTTCCGGTCGCGTCAGGGCTACGACTCCGCCCACTGAACGATGTTTCAGCAGAAAAGGGGAGAACAGTATTCCTGGCTTCCAGGGGTCTTCGGAGGTCAGGGAATCCCCAGAGCAGAGATTGGGGAAGCCCAGGTCCTGCCCTGTCCTGGGAAACTCCTCTGCCAAGCAGGAGCGACTTCTCTTTACTTAAGAAAGGACGGGGCTTTTCCTTAAGGACTCAGGATCAGTCAATTAGTTATACTACCAGCTACTACTCCCAGGTGGCACAGGTGGCTGAGTCTGAAGGCGACACCTGGTGGGGCCCCCACAGAGCTGGGACACCTACCGAATGTGGCTGTAAACTTCCGGTAGGCAAATCAAGAAAGTGAAAAGAACAGGGGAGATCATGTTAATAAAATGTCCGTTTAACCTTTACACCAAATGTCATTTAATGATACAGGAGTTTTCCATGAGGTGCTTTATACTGAGTGTGAGTGTGTGTGTGATATTTGGAATCTGGGTGTTGGTGACCTGCAGGGTAGGTATCGGTGGGGACTGTCCCCCTTCCAGCCCTGCGACCCCGCACGTGGTGCCTGAGCCCCAGCTTCAGGGAGGGAATTTGGGGCTGGCTGATGACACTCCAGGTCGCGAAAGGAGACAGAAGGAGAGAAAGGACTGGGGACAGGCTGGGGCACTGGACACTGGCAGAGGACTCCTGGGACCCAAAGGATGCAAGGTTCTGCCTAGAGCAGGATGTAGAGCCAGCAGAGGCACAGGCAGGGGCAGGCCTGGGGCAGGGGCTGGCTGCCCTGGGAGCCAAGAGCCGGGGGTCTCTGGCATGGCAGCAGTGATCTTCCAGCTCAGCCTGGACACTGGGGACAGGGCCCTGGGATGCGGAGCAGAGTGGTGTCGTGAGGAGTGGTGGAGGGGTGCACCTCAGAGCCCATGGGCCACTCCTGCTTCTCCCCTGGGGAGCCCAATGTGGCTCTGCTCCCTTCTCCGGTGGACACCTGGAATGGTGTCTGTACACAGTGACACACCCCAAGTGTGTGTCCAGACTAAGGGCCTTAGCAAGCCTTGCCCAGAGCAACCCTCCATCATGATCCAGAGCTTCACCCACTGGTCAGCTCCCTGGTGCCTGAGCTCAGGGCCACCCAGCCGGTTCCCTGCCTGGGATCTGCTCCTGCTCCTGAGTGTCCCAGGGAGGGACCCGCCAGGATGGTGTCTGTGTTGCATCCTTGCCTCAATTTCCTTTCTGAGCTCCTCCCCTTCTGTTGATTCCTTCGTCTAGTGTTTGGTTCTCTTCCTGGACAGGGGGGATGCGGGCAGCTGGGGACCATGGCGTCACTAAAGCCTGGGTTCAGGACAGAGTTGAAGCAGGCCCGGAAGAGGAGTGGGTGACAGAGAGCCAGGTTCTTTCTTCCCAACACACTCTGTCTGCCTGACAGCCACCCAGGACAGTGACTCTAGGGCAAAGGTGACCAGCTTTCCTGGCACTCTGGGCTTGTGCTGGGCGGGTGATGTCAGCCAGCAGCCCAGCCCTGCTCTGTCCTGCCTGGGTTGGGCAGGCAGGATCCTCAGGTATCAGCAGGTATAAACAGTTTCCTGCGTGCTCTCTGCTCTGTGCCTTGCTGTTCGGCTTCCCTCCCGCTCTCATATTGGCTCTGGCCTGGGCCCCAAGGCACAGAGCACAGGGGAAGGGTGGCTCTGGATGGCTTCTGTTCTCTGCAGCTGCCTCCCCCTCCCCCTGGCCCTGCCTTCCCTTCCCTTGTTTTAAATTGGGACCTCGTCTCTCCTCCACCGTCTTCTTCTTTCCCCTCTAAAGCCAGTCTTTTTTTTTTTTTTTTTCTTTCTCCATTACTGTGGTTTGAACCCAGGGTCTTTGCACCAAACTATATACCTAGCATTTTTTAAAGTTTTCAAATTTTTGAGGCAGGTTTTCCTATTTACTAAATTGCCTGATTGGGCTCATACTTGTGATCCTCCAGCCTCAGCCTCCTGAGTGCTGGGATTATAGGACTGCACTACTGTGTCCGGAGTAGGGTTAGGTCTTACTCTTTTCTTCCAGGCAGAACCCAGAAAGGGATAAAGGTGTCTGCAAACTCTGATTTATAAGAGCAAGACCAGTGTTGCCCAACTGTCCCACATATGTGAAAATACAAGTTGAGGTTTTCAAACAAAAAGATCAGTTCATTATGTTCCCTACAAAACAGAAGAGAAAGAAGAACACACCAGGGTGAGCAGCTATGAGTCATATGTGCACCATGCATGTGTGGGGGTCTGCATGCACATGCACAGGCCACACGTGAGCTTTGCCCTGACCGCATCTTCGATACTTTGACTCCATGCTGCTCCTCCAAACTGTCCCTCCTGAGCACTGATTCTGGGGTGCGATGGCCTCTGAACCCTGGGTTCACCTCCTCCTCAGGGCTGCACTTGCCCATGATACCCAATTTTCAGTTCCTCCTGCCTGGGTTCCGTGATGACAGCTCTGGGCGCGATGCGCTTTGTCGCAGCTCAGAGCTGTGTGCAGTTAGTTCCCTTCCTAGAACTGGAGCGTGGGTGAGTGGGGTTTCCAGGCTTCCTGACCCAGGTGGTCAGAGCAGCCACCGGCTTGGCCAGTACCAGGGAGCCCAGGGAGAGGCCCAGGGATCCAGCACATGCTGGCCTTCACTCATTGTGAGTATTTGTGGGTGTTGTCCTCGGTGAGCCGGGGACTCTCATGCTGCCAACTGAACAAGTGGCACCGTAGTTCGCATGCACACTTTCCCCCTCCACACAGGAGGTGTGCACAGGAGCTGCTGCTTTGCAGTCTCAGCATGCTGCAGCTCAAAGCTTTCAGGACTCAGGTGCCTGATGTGGCAGTTCCAGCCTGGCTAACTGCTTTTCTTCGTAAATCACGCAGTACACACTATTTCTCTCCTAGCAGTGAGAGCTGGACTGATAGGTGGCATCTACTTATCACAGCGCTTGTTCCCGGGGCACTTTGGGAGAGCTTCTCTGGTATCTACTGATGTTTCGTCAAAGGCGTTCTTAGCTCCATGGCTACCCATTCATTCGCTCAGGAGTTCAGAAGGCAGCGCTGCACATCTGATGCCAGACTCTGACTCTGACAGTGAGAGTGGTCCAGCCCTTGGAGGTTCGGGGTCTCTGCGCAGGTTCTAGGTCTCTGCAGAGAGACACCTCTGATCTTTAGCATGAGGTTGGGAGGTCGCAGGATGGAGCTGGCGCAGGAACCCTGGCTTCAGATGTGTCCTGGGTGTCCCTGGGAGCTTGGCCAGGCAGATTTAGAGAGTGCAGTGCCAACTTTTGTTGCTGTTCTTCTTTTCCCAGAGGTTGAGCAGAACTGACCCCAAGTCCCTCCAAGACATGAGAAAGGGAGCCCCACACACCCCACATACCTTCAGATGCATAGGGCCCCTCGCTGCCGTCCTCCTGTTACCTCGGGTCACCCTAGCTGGTGGTTTTCACGTAGGTGAGCTTGGGCTGCTTTAGAAGTTCAAGGCACGGACTCCAGTGTGTGCAGATGGAGTAAGCAATGTAGATGGTGCGCTCTGAGTGTTGGGCTCGCTAGCTTGGCCTCCTCGGCTGTCAGTGTGCGTGACCTCCACACTGCTCTCAGATGGGCTCTGCCCTGGCTCCACAGTGCCAGGATCTCTGGAGGACGCCCAACATTTTCTGCTCTTCTTTGTTTTTTTAAACTTGGAGCCTCCCCCTCTCCCCCACTCCACCTTTCCCTTCTTTCTTCCTAAATCCAGGCGTGGTTTTTCCTCCAGTACTGGGGGTTGAGCTCAGGGACTTTACACTGAGCTACATCCTCGACACTGTTTTAACGTTTCTAAATTTTAAGCCAGGGTTTCCAAAGGTACCTAAATTGCCTAAGCTGAGCTCAAAGGTGTGATCCTCCTGCCTCAGCTTTCAAGAGTATGGGGTAAAAGTTATGCGCCATCAAGCCTGGCTGCCCTTCTGTTTCCTGTCTTCCACACAACCTCTGCCCTTCCATCTCTGCTCTAAACTCCTGGGCTCCTGTGACCTCAATGAAGCTCCCCTCACTTGAGCTCCAATGCCCCCAGTGGCGTGGCTACGGGACTGGGGGCGAGGTCCCCAGGGTCCCTGATCACTGGAAGATAAGGGCTGCAGCGACTGCCAGAGCCCAGCACACCCTGCCCCAGGCACGACAGCCTCTCCTGCTGACCCTGCTGCTCTGGAGGCTGCTAGGATGCCACTCTGCTGCCTGTCCAGGGCCCTGGGCCCTGGGCCAGCCAGGTCCTCTTCCCACGGGTCTGCGGGTCCTCTTCACCCCTTCAGAGATTTGCACAGAGGTCTGCCTCCCTCGAGCTGTTTCTGACTTCACTATCTAAAGTCATACCCTCCTTTCTTTGTTTCCCCACATTCATTTGTTCACTGCACCCTCTGAGGTCTGGTGTGTGTGTGTTTCTCGTGTCTCCTGTTCTACCTAGTGACTGCAAGCTCCAGCCTGGTGTCTATTTCCTTTGCTTCCTGGTGCCTGGCATAGATCAGCCACAGGAATTTGCTGAATGGCAGGAGTCAGGATTACTGCCCTTAAACTTAAGCTCCTTTTATGATTTTTCTGAGAAAATGCCAGCATTTCCTCCCAAGAGAGCTTGTCTTACATAACTGGAGTTTCCTGCTCTATCTAAAGAGGGAAGAGAGATGGCTCCAGGGATGCAGGGGGAGAAGGAAAACCCAAAGAGTCCATTCTGAAGCTTGTTTGTAACATCGCTGAGACTGGAGGGAAAGAGAGCTCTGTGGAGAATGGTTTGTCTGAAGGAGGCTGGGAGGAAGTCAGAGCAATAGTCCAGGGAGCCGGGCCTGGAACATAGAACTCGCGTCTTCAGAGGAGCGGCCACTGTGGAGAATGGTGACCTGGCTCCTGTTCCCAGTCCCGCCCTTTCCCCTAAGGAGCCAGGGCTGTGCTGGATCCTGCTGCCCAACTTGGGCTCCTCCTTTGCTGCCTGATTGGAGGGTAGAGGGCTGTGGCACTACAGGTCTTCTCTACCTCCAGGGCCTTGGGCTGCTGCCCCTGTGCCATGACCCTTCTCTGCCTGTGTGATCTGTGCCCTGCAAGAACAAACCCCCACCAGCATGAGCAGAGTGGCTTTGTTCCCCACCATGACAAGCTACCTGGTCACAAGCCCCAAAGCAGCGTGGCAAGCAACCATCCACTGGACTCTTCAAGACTGTGAGCCTACGTGCTTGCCTTCCTGCTGGATGTTGTTACAGGGGTGTGGAGGTGAGCAACACAGGCTTTTTCACCCTTAGAAACTGTCACATACATTTCCTAAAGTCAAGGGCATTCTCCTTCCCAAACTCAGGCCAGTGACTGCCATCACGATGGAAGCACAGCACATGGTGTCTGACCAAGCTTGTGAATTTGTCTAGGGAGTTTACCCTCGGGCCTCCTCAGTTTCTTCCTGTGTCAAACAGCACCTCAGTCTTCCTTGTCTTTGTCATCTCATTCTTTTGGAAAAGCATAGGACAGTCACTCTGTAAACTGTCTCCAGTTGGGGTTTGTCAAGCAACTAGGTACAGGGCCTTTAGAGCACCTGTGGAGAGGAGGTTGGGCCCTCATGTCACCATGCAGGAGGCCACAAGGAAGGAGACCATCATCCTGTCCCTGTGCCAATGGGTGTTGGCTTTGATCAGGGTCTGGAGGCTCCTTCACATTTCTCCAGTGGAAAGCTACTGTTTTCCTTTTTAAAATCAATAAGTATTTCATGGGCAGTACTTTCAAATACTGTTATTTCATGCTTATTAAACTTGTACTCTCTAAGGTCAGCATACAGTGACAATTCTTGACAGTATCAATTATTGTTAGTTTCAAATTGTTATTTCTAATGTCATCATTGAAATATATATTTATTAATGTTGCACTATCCAGTACAGAAAACTCATCCATCCATCAATCTGTTCTTTAGTCATCTATGTGTCCAACTACTGACAGTTTCTCATTTTATTCCAGGACTTGTACTTTTATTATACTACCACTTATTATTATTATTATTACTATTATTATTCAGTGCCAGGAATTGAACTAAGGACCTCATGTTTGCAGGCAGGTGCTGCACCACTGAGCTGAATCCCCAGCTCTCTTACTGTCACCTCTTGTTTGCAAGACCTCAGGGTTTGCAAGACCTCAGCCCTTTTACTGTCACCTCATGTTTGCATGGTCTCAGGGACTGGTCCTGGGTCCTACACTGGCTCCTGTGTCCTGTGGACATGACCCCTCTTTCTTTTACCTTGTCATTACTTTGTGACATAACAAGGGGTCCAGGTTCAAAGTTTCCTGTCCTTGGTCCAGCCCTGGAAGCAGTAAAATTTGGTACCAGTCCTGAGCTTCTCATCCCAGGTGCTTCCTTTGGCCATGTCAGGAGACCAGTTTGGCTGTTCCCTCTTAGGAGGAAGGTGTTAGCACCATCTAGTGGGCAGAAGTCAGGGATGCTAACCAGAGTCCTGTAGAGCACAGAGAGCTCCTGAGCAAGGAATGTCCACGCTCCAAATGCACATAGTGGGCAGCTGAGGCCTCTTGTTCTGCCTTCTCTGCTGACAGAGCTGGGACATCCACTCGGCCACAGTGCAGGCTTTACACTGTCAGTTTCTGCACTGACCATTGTGAGTGCACCTCAATTCCAATTTCAACCTAACAGGGCTCCTTCCAGCCCTTCCTCCCTCAGCACCACCCAATCCCATCACGAGTATCAATGCCCTCAAGATCCCAGTTCTAAATCCAGAGGAGGTGGAGCAGTGTTCGAGATCTGCACCTCCCACTTTGTTTGCAGAGGACTCAACTTCTGAATGTGCCAGATAGGTGCTGTCCCCTCCTGAACACCAAGGATCTGAAGATCAGAGCCATCTGTGAGAGTCAGGGGAGATTTAATCAACTTCTCCTCTGCAGGCATTTTCTGTGTTTTGTTTCTGTTCAGTGTGTACTGACGTCTGCCTCCATGAGGAGACGCTGAATGCAGAATGCTTCCGGTGTTGGTTCAAGAATCCTCCAAACTTTAGGAGCTTAGCTTGTATTAATTCACAAAGCCTCATGCATATTGCAAATGCCAGTTGGTAAAACACTTTTTGACTTTTCTCATCCTTCAAGGGATTGTTTTGGATTTGACCATAAAGAGTTTTGTAATTTGAGGTGGAAACAGCTGGGAAACACCTGCAGATCAAGTTTGCTACATAATAGCACTTTCACTTCTGTCCTAAGGCAATCTGTGTATGTGTGTGTGATTTTCTGTGAGTATGTTTGATTGTGTCTGTGTGCACACATGTGGCTGTATGTGTGATTCCATGTGTGTGGCTGTGTGTGCTACTCTGTCTGGGTGGCCATGTGTGACCCTGGGCAGTGTGACTGTCTGTCCATTACCTGGATGAGTGGCCAGGCAGCAGTCCCTGTGGGGGCCCAGGGGGTTTCTGCTGTTCCCCCTGAGAGCCAGGTGCCCAGAAGCATCTCCTTGCCTTTCTGTGGGGCCAAGCTCTCAGCAGCGAGTGTCTTTCCCTGGGACCATCACACCACATGGGCTCGCTTTGCCTGATGCACTGCAGGCTCCATGTAGCCTCTGTCCTGAGATCCAGAGGAGAGAGTAGGGGTGCACCAGCTCTCTGTGCGCCTCCACATCCTCCCCTCAGTCCTTATACCAGGCTCAATGTCTGCTTCCTCCCTGCTGTAGCTCTATCCCGCATCACCAGACTGGGTCAGGTGTCTGAGGAATAAACAATCCCATCCTTCAGCAAAATTTACAATGTTGTTTTTCACATCCTGCTGTGGAGGAGGTGCAGCAACAATCACCAGGTCCAAATCACCTGGTAGGACCAGCAGGCCTCACTGAGACCTCCTAGGTGTCCAAAACTGTCCAGGGTCTGGCCTCTGGAGGGCTCTCTCTTTTGTAGAGTGGAGCATGGTTCCATGCGTGCACTCAGTGGAGAGATGGCTATGGTGAGTTCAGAGTGCGCCAGGATCATGTTCTCAATGGTAAGCTTCCTCAATTACATTTCTCTCATTGCTGGGACAAAACATTCAACACCCTAAATAAAGGAAAGAAAGATTTATTTAGTTCATTGTTTGTGGAGGTTTCAGTCCATAATCAACTGGCTCCAGGGCAGGGTGGCAGGGCAAAGGGCAAACATTTCAGACAGCAAGGTAACATGAGCAAAAGAGGGGAAGAACAAACCTCTTTTCCTCCCTTATATTGTACACAGGCCATTCCCAGTCCCCAGGGAGGCTGTAGCACTCACCAAATCTCTGTGCCCTCCTCTTGCACAGGCTGAGGATGTTTATAAAGAAAGGACCCTGCTTCTCAAGTTGACACAATGTGTCACCCATGACACAAGTGTTCACTTCCTTGTTTGGGATTCATGAAGAAAGGTGGTGTGACATTCTGGAATAAGAACAGCCTGGAAATTTAGTAAATTTAGGAAATTAGTAAAAAAAAAAAGCTCTGGGTGTGTTTATGGATGACAGAGGTCAGCAAACGAAGAGGGGACACCTGTCTTGAAAGTGGGTGACCCCAGCCACTAGGCTTGTAGCCTGGATGGGGTAAAACAGGAAAGAAGCGGGAAGCAAGCTTGTTTTGAAGCTCTCCAGTTTTCCTAATTGCTGTATCCTTTGCTCTTTAGGGCCTCTGACAGGTCCACAAGGGGAATCACCGCATACTCTCACAGATTTGGAGTGGGGTCTGGCGCCCTCTGCAGGTAGCTACGTTTCCTTGAGAAACTGCTCCTGGTCTGCTATCGAACTTCAGTGGAAACTGAACACTTGACCATGGGACACGAGGTTACCATGTGACTGAACTGAGCTGGGTGCTCTGTGACCCACCACATCATAAAGTTGGGCATACATAACAATAGCCCATCTAAATGCAGATGGTATATACATGATTGGACTGAGCAGATCAGGAAAGTAGGAGTTAGTTACATGAGGAAGTTGCCTAGATGGCACAGTTCCTTCTATTATATTGCCTTCTGTATCCAAGTATGCACCTCTGGTCTCATGGGTGTATCATATGGTCAGCTGACTGACCATACGATAGGTAAGGAAGCGATGACTAGGACCTGGCTTACAGTTTGTTCTGCATGTTTTGCAGGATCAACCAGAACTTGGACAGATGCAGTGTTATAATACCTGTGAAGGACACCCTTGTTTTTTTTTTTTTTTTTCATTTTTATCGGTACCAGGGATCGAACTCATGACTGCCTGCTTGCAAGGCAGGCGCTTATGCCATTGAGCTAAATCCCCAGCCCAAGGACACCCTTGGACAGTGGACAAGAGAAACCTTTACAGTGGGCAGACCCTTGGGCAATACACCTGATCACACATTTTGCTTGGAAAAAAGGGACCAGGTGTGCAACTGTATGCTGATTTGTGGATTGTAACCCGCCATCTTCTGGATCTTGAGGGCTTAGGGAAGGAACATGGCTGGCAAATGTGCAGCAAGTGTATTGGGGAGGAGGTATCTGGAAGCCCCAGTGCCTCACCAGTTCCTGCTTCAGTCTCAAAGACTCTGTAATGGGTTCTTGCTTCAGTGACTTCAAGAGGGCCACAGTTGTGTCCCATCATCTTCACACCTCCATGACCTGGAGTGGCCAGGATGAGTGACTCAGGAAAACTGAGTCAATAGTAGCCCAGAGCGTAGGAGAAGACAGGAAATTTTACTGGTGCCAGCAGTCCCCAGAGGAGTATTCTCCCAAATCTGAGCCTCTGATTACAGAAAGTTTGTCTTTTTTATAGGGCAGCAAGTGAGAGTTACAAAAAACTAGGATAAGCTTAGCTGAAGGTTGTGGTACAATGGGTCTGTTGTGAGCAGGAATGCTGTTTTTAGCATAATTGGGTGTAAGCTCATAGAATTCAGCTGAATTCAGTGGCAGAGAACAGAATGACAGCAGCACGGTCAGGATTTCTGCTTTACTTTAAGTACAGACTAAGAAACAGAAAGATCCAAAATTCATAATGTTTCGTCTTCCATGGCGCGAGAGAACAGGGGGAGGGGAAGGAAGAGGAATACAGCAGAAGAGAGAAAGCCTTTATTGAGGGGAAGAGAAGGCTGCCGAAGGGAGGCAAACAGCTTTGGAAGCTTTGGGAAAGAATCGCGGACTTTATTTGGAATTTGACGGGGGTGGGGGGGGGGAGTTAAAGGGGCAGGCGGATTGACGTTTTGACAGCTGATTGAATGAGCATTTGCCCTTGCACGAACAGCAGGAGCTTTGAATTGTGGGTTTGCGAGAACACAGGGGGGCGCTGTCCGGAAAAACCTGTCACTTAATACTCCAACATCTAAAACCAGGTGAACATCAGCATGTCTCAAGTGGAAATTTCTACATTATAGATCTTTCCTTCATGCATGAAATTCATAAGAATATTTCAATATTTCCTTTCATACAGATACAACTTCATGTTAGTTATGCTGGGCTCATATTTTGGCTTTCGTAGGTAACTTAAATAAAAATGGGACAAATGTTTAAAACAGATTGTTCACATGTACTTGACTCTCTTCAACTTGTTTTTATTCAGGTATGTAACAAAGGGGCAAAGGGACCCAGTATGGCTGAATAGAGGAGGGGCCACATTGGAGCTATGCCGAGAAACTGCTAAAACCACAGTGGATTGGAATAAAGAAAGAGACATGCATCCTGAGGCCAAAATCAATTTGAAATAAGAGACATGTAAATCAAACAAAACATAGACAAAGGACTTTATAAAATGGTGAACCAGACCATGGGGTGCTGGTGGCACTGCAGCCTGGGTGCTGAGCTAGGATCACTGTGCTAGAAATCTCCAAGACACTGACGGACTGCAAAAGTGTGAGTAATTCAAGCAATACAGGACAGATTTGGGAAAGAAGGCTCCTTGCCTCTTTTGCCTTCTGTGCAGAGGATGCTGTAACCAAGCAGATGAGTGACCAGGACACTGCTCTCTCCCCGATGGATCGATCACCAGCTTTTTTTTTCATTTTGTCTATCAGCTAGCTGGAAACCCTAGCAACAGCAAGGTTATCACAGCGAGACACAGTACAGATGGTGCACCACCTTTCCTGCCCTGTGACCAGTGGCTGAAGAAAGAGATGCAGACGTGTGGGATTTAAACAAGCTTGGGAGGTAGTCATTCAACCCACTGGAGCGGAGACTGAAGGGAGACCGAACAGCCTTGGGCTGTCTCTGTGGCAGTGACGGGACACTCCCCACCTTGTTTTTTTTTTTTTTTTTTTTTTTAAATTTTTATTTAAGGAGAAAAGAAAAGAAAAAAAAAACAGTGAAGGGTACAAGTTATACAGATTTACAGAAGAAAAAAATATAGCAGGATATAATATAGTAACCCACTTTGACTTTCTATTTTCTCGATTTGAAGCCCTGTGTTACTCTCACCATCTTGTTTTTGACTGAGGTTCCTCTATTCTGTTTTGCTGAATAGTATCAGGTTCGAAAGTTTAGGCATCAGCTGAGAAGATAATGAGATTCATTATAACGCCCATTCTCGTTGACTTCTATCTACTTTTGAAGACCTACAATATCTCCAATGTTTTGGTTTTGTCGGTTTTATCCTTTACGGTTTTGTTCAATAGTATTACAACTAATGATATAGGCAATTCTATTAGAAATAGCGGGAGGCATTAGGGTAACCATTGTTGATCACCTTGTATTATGTTTTTATATTATCTATTATATCCACCCTTTTGACTTGACCGATTCTGTTCTGTTATGTCACATTTGGTTTTACTCTCTTCCAAAAAAGCAATAAGAACAGTGGGAGCAATGAAACCCAAAATGTGTAATAGTCACCTTGTAACAATCAGCATTGCCAGTGCGGGTGGAACGGAGAAGGCTGTGCAAGGAGTGGGAGGAGCCAACTATACAGGGGACAGGGAGCAGCCCCGGGCTGTCCCTGCCTAAGGGTACCCCAGCAGCTGTGAGAGAAATGCAGGTGAACAGGGCAAGGGGTGGGTAGGCAGTAGAGTGACATACAGAAAGTTGCTGGCTAAAGACGTGGGCCCCAGCACCCACACCTGGAAGCAAAGATCAGCCCTGTACCTAGCATTACCTACGGCAGACTTCGGAGGGATTACCCAGTAGTTTTTGGGCTCTGACTTGGACACTACCATACAACTATGGACGCCAGAGGAATTTTATTATTTTTTCCTGCTTTTTTTTGGTTTCATTTCCACTTTTGCCTCTTTTTTAGATTGTTTAGTTTTTAACTTTTATTTTTGTTCTGTTCTATTTGTCCTCTTTCTCTCTTTCCTCAACTATCTCTCTTAACATTTTATGACATTATCTTGTCAGTAAGCATTGTCTCTAGTCTTTCTGGCATGCTTTGTGATGTTTTGCTTTCTCCTTCATTCTTTGTCTCCTGCCTTCTTCAGTTTCCCAAAGTTTGCACATCATCCTTTTTTGTCCAGCCTTGGTTACACTGTATTTATCTTCATTTATCTCTCTGTTTTGTCCCTCTATATCTCTTAACATTCTCCACCACAGGGTAAAATCATTCTAGTAAGGGGAAATCCTTTACATAGAAGTCATTGATTTATGTTGGATTTTATTATATAACTGTAGATCTGGCCCCTTTGGTCAAGAGTACCAAATTAATACTTATAGAGTCTGTTTCTAGACTGTATTTGATGATGCTATTGTTTTTGCTAATTGAACTACTTTAGCCAGTTGTAATCAGTGTTTTCCTTTGTAGGACAACACTGTGATTGTCTGTGGTCATAACTATCACTACAGTTCCATCCTAAGGGATAGAGTCCGAGCCACGTAGAGAGCAAGATTTTACCATTTATAAATTGGGAAGTAGGATCTTGGGATAGACCCAAAGAACAAGAATCTCTACACATAGAAGACATCTCTGAGAAACAGACATTTCCTAGGAAAGCCTCAATACCAGTGATAAAGCTATCTACCATAAGAGATTTGTAAGTATCAACACAGAAAACAAAATAAAATAAGAAATAGGAAGTAACAAGATGCAGAAGCAGACCTCCAGCTACACAGGACAAGACAAGGGTACATTGAAATTGGAAGCCACCCAGTTTTCTGAAATGATAGCAGCAAAAGTAAAAATCAAATGAGTGAGACTATAGAGAAAATAATCTCTCAAGTTAAAAAAAAAATGATGACCAAAATGAAGGATTTGCTTAATGAATCTAGATTAGACACAAATTTTAAAAACTGAAGAGCTTAGAAAAATGATGGAAACTGTGATTTCCCAACATAGAAAAGGAATGGAATGTATGAAACAAATGTTCAGAAGATTTAAAATTCCATTGAAAGTATGTACAACTGACTAATGAAGGAGAGGTCAGAACATCAGATGTAGAAGACAGCATTGCAGTTAGCAAATATGAAAAGAAAAGTATCTTAAAATTAGAAGTGGACTGCAGAAAATCAATCCAACAGCTGCATAATGCAAAGAAGAACAAAATAAGATTGATGGGCATCAATGAGAAAGTTGGAGACAGTATAAGTGCAAAAAAAAACCTGTTCATAGATTTAGAATTTCATAGAAGTAGAAACATGAAAAAGAATTTTATGTACATATAGTGAGGCATATAGTACTTCAATTAACCATGATTTTAAGTCTATGCCAAGGCATATAACCAAAACTCAGCACATGAAGTAGAGAAAAGAAACAAATCACTTATAAAGAAAACCCATCAGGCTCACAACAGGCTTCTCAATGCAAATCCTGTAGTCAAGGAGACCTTGGAATGAAGTATTTCAGGTCCTGAAAGAAAACAACCTCCAAATCAGGTTGAGGTACCCTGCAAACTATCTTTCAAAATCAATGGAAAAAATATGATTTTTCCACAACAAAGAACAACTGAAGAAATTCACCACCAAATGAAGTACAAAATGTTCTAAAAAAGGTATTTTAGAAAGAATTAACAAAGGCCTCAATTCCAAGAACACCAATAAAAATAAGTCATTAGGCAGGACAAGTGATTAACCAAAGGGAGAACCAACAGCAAGAAAATAATATGGCAAGGATAAGCCAATGCATATTAGTTATAACCATCAACCATTTACAAATGGTCTCAATTTACCAATCAAAAGAAATAGTCTGGCAGAATGGATCAAGAAACAAGATCCAACAATAGGATGCATACAGGAAACATATTTAATTTTTAAAAAGTCATAGACTGCATGTCAAACGATAGAAAACAATACCCCATGTGATAGGAACTCAGAGAAAAAAACCCATTCAATTTGCAGACAATATGAACTTCAAGCCAAAACTGGTCAAAAGAGATAAGGTTCACTACATACTTGTTAAAGGTAGTCCCCGAGAAGAAGAGGTAACAATCACAAGTGTATACAGATCAAATATAGGTGCACCCAAGCATATAAAACAAGTATTAATGGACAGAAAATCAAATGAGCACTAATGCAGTTGTAACAGGGAAACTTAATGTCTCATTGTCACAAATGGATAAATCAACTTCACAAAAAATCAACAAAGAAATATCAGAACTGAGCCAAACCTGTAAACAAATGGACTTAGTAAATGTGTACAGAGTGTTCCGCCCCATGACATCAAAATAAACATTCCTCTCGGCTGTAGATGGGATGTTCTCCAAAATAAACCACATACTAGCCCATAAAACATGCTTAAGTAAATGCAAAGGAATTGATTATCCCAAGCATATTATCTGACTATAGTGCAGTGGAATTAGAAATCAATGGCTACAGAAACCACAAAAACTCCCTAAATCTGTACATGGAAATTAACTAAAACCCACCTGAACAACCAATGCATCTCAGATGAAATTAAAGGAGAAATTAAACAGTATCTACAATTAAATGATAATGCTGGGTAGAATATACTGGAATTTATGGGATGCAATAAAAGCAGTTCTATGAGGGAAGTTTATAGCGATGAATTGCTATATCAGACAAACAGAGTGAGCTTAAATAAACATCCTAACTTTGAAGCTCAAGCTTCTAGAAAAAGAAGAAGTCAAGCCCAAAGCTCACACAGAAGAACAAATTATAAAGATCAGAACAGCAATTAATCCAACTGAGACTAAGACAACAATCCAAACAACCACTGAATTAAAGAGTTGGTTCTTTGAAAAATTAAATTAAACTGATAAAAACCTTAAGCAATCTTACTAAAAAAAGGAAAAAAAAAAGACTCAGATTCATGCAATTAGGAATGAGCATGGTGAAATCACAACGGATCCTTTGGAAATCCAGATCATCATTATCTACTTTGAGAACCTTTATTCTAGAAAGAAAACAGAAGAAATAAAGTACATATGAATACTAAAGTTGATACATATGAATTACTAAAGTTGAGTCAAGAATATGTAAAAGTCCTAAGTAACCCAGTATCTTTCAAGGAAATTGAAAATGTAATTAAAAACTTACCAACAAAGAAAATCCAGGTGCTGATGGATTCACCTGTGAATTCTACAAGAAATATAGAAAGGATCTAATGCCATTACTCCTCAAGTACTTTAGTGAAATCAAAAGGGAAAAATATTCCCAAAGTATTTCCTGATACAAAAACCAGAGAAGGACCTAAACAAGAAACAGAACTACAGGCCAGTCTCCCTAATGAACATAGACACAAAAGTCATCAATAAGATACTGGCAAATAAGACGCAGCACATCACCAAGAAATTTGTACATCATAATCAAGTAGGGTTTATCCCAAGGATGTAGGGATGGTTCAACATACTCAAATCAATAAATGTAATATATATTATCAACAGAACAATTGACAAAAACTATATGATCACCTCTATAGATTCAGAAAAACTTTTGAAAAAATCCACACCCATTCATGATAAAGTTTCACATAAAATTGGAATAGACGGTCTTTATCTCAATCCAATAAAAGCCATCTATGACTGCATAATACTATGTAGTCTTTATCTCAATCCAATAAAAGCCATACAACTGACAACATAATACTAAGTGGTCAAAAACTGAAATCTTTCACTCTAAAATCAGGAATAAGACAAGCATGTCCCCTATCACCACTCCTATTGAATATAGCGCTGGAAACATTAGCCAGAGCAATGAGACAAGACAAAGAAATAAAAAGAATAAAGATAAGAAAGAAAAAGTTAAATTATAATTATTTCTAGATGACATGGTACTCTACATAGAAAATAAAAATCAGCAAAAACCTTTTAGATTTAATAATCAAATTCAGTTGCATAAGTGGATACAAAGTCAACACTCAAAAATGCATAGCCTTCCTGTACATAAATAACAAACTCAATGAGAGAGATTTTAGGGAAATAAAATCTTTCACAGTAGCATCCAAAGAAAGTGAAATACTTAGGAATCAATCTAATGAAGGAATTTAAAAAGCTCTATGTTGAATACTCTACAGTACTCTAAAAAAGGAGCTGAAAGGAGATGTTAGAAAATGGAAAGATATTCCTTGCTCTTGGGTAGGAAGACACAGTGAAAATGACCTTACTCCCAAAACTGCTATACAAAGTTAATGCAAATCCCACCAAAATACCATTAGCATATACCACAGAATAAGAGAAAAGATGCGTAAAATTCATTTGGAACCAGGTGAGACCTAGAATAGCAAAACCAGCTCTAGGCAACAAAGGCAAGATAGGGTTCATCACAATCTCTAATTCAAAATTATTCTACAGAGCTACTGTGATAATAACAGCAGGGTACTGGTGAACAAACAAACAAACAAACAAAAGAACAGACCCAAGGATCAGTGGAACAGAATATAAGACACAGAAACATCTCCAAACACACTCAGCCACCTCATTTTTGCAAAGAGACCAAGCACCTTCAATGAAAGAAAGGTAACCTCTCTAATAAATGGTGCTGGGGAAACTGGCTTTCCACATGCTAAAGACTAAAACTAGACCCATATCTATCACTACACACTAAATTAAAATCAAAATGTGTGAAAGATCTAAATGTTAAAAAAGAAATATTAAGTACAGGAAGAAAGAATAGGTAGACCTCTTGAAGACTCAAGAGCCGGCAAAGTGCTCATGAACAAACCGCAATTGCATGGGAAATGCTAAAAGAATCAGCAACAGAGATCTCATCTTATTAAAAAGCTTTTGCACGGCAGATGAACTCTCCAGTAGAGTGAGAAGACAATCCACAGAGTGGGAAAAATTTTTAGCCAGTTATCCTTCAGATAAAAGACTAATATCTAGAACATGTAGTAAGACCCCTCAAATTTAAAGAGACAATCCAAAATGGGCATCTGAGATGAATACATACTTCTCTGATGAAGAAATACAAATGGCAAAGAAGTATATAAAAAAATGTTCAACATCATTGGTCATTTGAGAAATGCAAATTAAACAATACTGAGATTCCATCTCATCCCATAAACAATGGCTATTATCAAGAAATCAACCAATAATACATGCTGGCAGGGCTGTGGGGGAAAAGGAACCCTTCTCCACTGTTGGTGGGAGTGTAGACGGTGCAACCACTGTGGAAATCAATGTGGACATTCCTCAAAAAACTAGTATTACAGATTCCATTTGATCCAGCTACTCCTCTTTTGGTATCTTTCCAAAACAAATAAAATCATCACACACTGAGATATGTACACACCCATGTTTATAGCAGCACATTAGTTTTTAGTTTATAATAGCTAAATCTTGGAAACAACCCAAATGTCCATCAACTGATGAATGGATAAAAAGTGATTTTTTATACAAGGGAGTACAATTCAGCCATAAAGAAGGATACACTTGAGGTTTTTCTAGGAAAATCAGTGTACCTGAGACCACACTCTTTTTTTTTTTTTTTTTTTTTATTTAAGAGGAAAAAGAAAAACACAAAACAAACCAAAGCGGCGTAAGGGTACACGCAATACAGAACTACAAAACAAAACAAAACAAAACAAAATAAAACAAAACAAAACAAAAAAACATAACAGTAAGAAATTACCTGCTAGTAGATTACACACTATCTTCTTGAAAATAGTTCCTCAAATCACAGTATCAAAGAACACAAGGTGGACATTCAAACAGGAAGACTGCAAACAGCTGTGTTCAATGTTCCAAAAACATTGATAAAGTCAGCTATTTAACACCCCCAAACACACTTGCTGTTATATCCGTTAGAGCTCTTTTTCTTTTTTTTTTCCCTCTCTTTTTTACAACAAAATTTACACATCTTGGATTTTATTACTCCTTAGTGCTTATTACTTTCTTTGGGGGGGGGGGAAGAATACAGTCAAATATGGCAAAACAAAGCTGTCAGTCAATACCAAGGATAGACATAGCACATGGTGTAGAACAGAGTACAAGTTTATCAACAATGGTTATCAACGTTGTCCCTTGTTTCCTTAAAAAGAATTGTCTGTCTTATTAGATATTATAAAGTTGGACAAAACAGTAGAGAACAAGACCAATAAAACTTAGGCATTGTAAACATTACAGGACTTCCAAAGAAGACAATAGTCAAACCAGAATGGGTATCTTAGTGAATCTTATTGTCTTCAAAGTAGTTGCCTATGTCTTCAAACTTGATACTATCATATAGAATGGAACAGAGTCTAATCAGTCAAAACAAGATCGTGGGAGTACTACAGGACTTCAAAACAAGTTAATAGGAAATCGAAAAGAGTTACTATTTATATATCCTAACTTTTTTTGAATTTTTTCTTTAATTAAGACAAACATAAGAAATGACTAAATAATTTTTTTTGAAACAATAAGGGGGAGATTGAGATAAAACAGTACATAACAATATAACAATAGAGGTCACAGCATGACTGTTTCAACAACCTAGTACTTCACCACCTTATAACCTGACTTAATAGTAGTTACCATAGTGTCTTTTTCCTTGAAATATTTGGATAAAACTTCATATACTCTAGCTTCAAATATTTTCATATCAAGAAGCCCAGAATAAAGCCTTTCTAATTAATGAGTGAAAACTTTATAAGGCTTCAAGGCCACCTAATGGGGAATCATGATTACCACATATTTTTATATATTTGAATCATTATTTACATTAGGGAAACTATTCGGTATTCACACATGCGAGATTGATTTATTTCACTAATGAGTATGGTCTCAAGCTGCGCCCATTTATTGATAAATATCTCAATGTGATCCTTCTTTATAGCTGAATAATACTCCATTGTATAGAAATACCACAACTTTTTTATCCATTCCTCAGTTGATGGGCACTTAGGTTGTTTCCAAGATCTGGCAATTACAAATTGTGCTGCTATAAACATAGGTGCACATATATCACTGTGGTATGATGCTTTCAGTTCTTTTGGGAATATGCCTAGAAGTGGAATAGCTGGAATAAATGGGATTTCCAGTCCCAACTTTTTGAGAAATCTCCAGACAGATCTCCACAAAGGCTGTACCAGTCTACACTCCCACCAGCAGTGCAGGAGAGTTCCTTTTTCCCCACAGCCTCTCCAGCATTTGTTGTCGGTTTTCTTGATCCTGGCCATTCTTTCAGGAGTGAGATGGTATCTCAGTGTGGTTTTAATTTGCATTTCTCTAATGACCAATGATGATGAGCATTTTTTCATGTATTTATTTGCCATTTGCATTTCTTCATCTGAGAATTGCATATTCATCTCAGATGCCCATTTTTGGATTGGATCTTTGAATTTCGGAGGTCTGAGTTTCTTTAATTCTTTATATGTTTTAGACAAGAGGCCCTTGTCTGAGAGAGAGTTCACTAAAATCTTTTCCCAGTTTGTGGGTTTTCTTTTCACTATGCTGGAGATTTCTTTTGACATGCAGAAACTTTTTAATAAGAAGTGGTCCCAGTTATTGATTCTGGGAAGTATTTCCCGTGCGGTTTGAGTCCTGTTCATAAATTCTTTACCTACTCCTATGTCTCCAAGGTTTCTACCTATTTTGTCTTCCAATAGATTTAGTGTTTCTGTTTTAATATTCAGATCTTTGATCCATTTAGATTTTAATTTAGTACATGGTGATAGACATGGGTCTAGCTTTAGTTTTCGGCAAATGGAGAGCCAGTTTTTCCAGCACCAATTATTAAAGAGACCGTCGTTCTTCCAGTGAACCTGCTTGGCTCCTTTATCAAAAATAAGGTGGTTGAGTGTGTTCGTAGTTGTGGTTGTATCTTCTAATCTATTCCACTGATCTTCAGCTCTGTTTTGATTCCAATACCATGTTGATTTTACTACTGTTGCTTTGTAGTATAACTTCAAGTCAGGGATTGTGATGCCTCCTGCTTTGTCTTTGCTGCTTAGAATTGCCTTTGCGATTCTAGGTCTCTTCTGGTTCCAGATGAAATTTAGGAGTGATTTCTCTAGATCTATAAGGTATGTTGATGGTATTTCTATTGGGATTGCATTGAATCTGTATAACAGTTTTGGGAGAATGGCCATTTTCACAATGTTTGTTCTTTCTATCCATGAGCAAGGGATGTCTTTCCATTTTCTGAGATCATCTTCAATTTCCTTTTTCAGTGTATTATAATTTTCACTGTATAAGTCTTTCACTTCTTTCATAAAAGTAATTCCTAAATATTTCATTTTTTTGCTTGCTAATGTGAATAGTCCAGTTTCTCTTATTTCCCTCTCTGTAATTTTGTTGTTCGTGTATAGGAATGCTATTGATTTCTGAGTATTGATTTTGTATCCAGCCACATTACTGAATTTATTTATTGTATCTAAGAGTCTTTCAATGGAGTTTAGGGGGTCTTCTATGTAGAGTATCATGTCATCTGCAAACAATGATAATTTAACTTCTTCTTTTCCTATCTTTACCCCTTTTATTTCTCTTTCTTGCCTAATTGCTCTGGCTAGTACTTCCAGTACTATATTAAATAGGAGTGGTGATAAAGGACATCCTTGTCTTGTACCCGATTTTAAAGTAAAGGCTTTCAATTTTTGGCCATTTAGTATGATGCTGGCTGTTGGTTTGTCATAAATGGCCTTTATTATATTGAGGTAAAGACCATTTATTCCAATTTTCTGTAAAGTTCTTATCATGAATAAGTGTTGGACCTTATCGAAGGCTTTTTCTGCATCTATAGAGATGATCATGTGATTCTTATTTTTGGCTTTATTGATATGGTGGATTACATTTATTGATTTGCGTATGTTGAACCATCCTTGCATTCCTGGGATGAATCCCACTTGGTCATGGTGTATAATCTTCTTGATGATTTGCTGGATCCTATTTGCCAATATTTTATTGAGAATTTTTGCATCTGTGTTCATTAGGGAGATCGGTCTATAGTTCTCTTTTATAGTTGGGTCTTTCTCAGGTTTTGGTACTAGAGTAATATTTGCTTCCAGGAATGACTTAGGAAGGATTGCTTCCCTTTCAATTTCATTGAATAGTTTGAGGAGTGTCGGCATTAGGTCTTCTTTATATTTCTTGTAGAATTCTGCGTGAATCCATCTGGGCCTGGGCTCTTCTTGGTGGGCAAGGACCCAATTACATTCTCAATTTCATTAGCAGAGATTGGGTTATTCAACAGTTTTATATCCTCTTGATCTAGCTTTGGTACTTCATATGCTTCTAAGAATCTGTCTATTTCTTCTGTGTTATCAAACTTTTGAGAGTAGAGGTTTTCGAAATAGGTGTTGATGATCCTCTGTATTTCTATTGGGTCTGTAGTGATTTCTCCTTTTTCATTTCTTATTGCATGAATTTGAGCTTTTTCTTTCCTTTTTTTAATAAGGTTGGCTAGGGGCTTATCGATTTTATTTATTCTTTCAAAGAACCAACTCTTTGATTCGTTGATTCTTTGGATTGTTTTCTTAGTCTCTATTGCATTGATTTCTGCTCTGATTTTTATAATTTCCTCTCTTCTTTTGGCTTTGGGCTTGACTTGCTCTTCTTTTTCTAGCTGTTTGAGGTGTAGCATCAAGTTATTTATTTGTATTCATTCTGTTTTCCTGATGTGGGAACTCAGTGCAATAAATTTTCCTCTCAGAACGGCTTTCATTGCATCCCACAGATTCCGGTAAGTTGTATCTGCATTTTCATTTTCGTTTAGGTATTGTTTAATTTCTTCTTTAATTTCTTCTGTGACCCACTGATTACTCAAGAGTGTGTTATTTAGTTTCCATGTGTTTGCGGAATTTTTGCAGTATCCTTTGTCATTAATTTCTAATTTCAGAGCGCTATGATCTGATAATATGCAAGGGATGATTTCAACTCTTTTGCATTTGCTTAAATATGTTCTGTGAGCTAATATATGGTCTATTTTAGAAAATGATCCATGTACTGCTGAGAAGAATGTGTATTCTGATGTTGTTGGGTGGAACATTCTGTATATGTCTATCAGACGCATTTGTTCACAGGTGTGATTCAGTTCTGTTATTTCTTTGCTCATTTTCTGTCTGGTTGATCTGTCCCTTGGTGTCAGTGGTGTATTAAGGTCTCCTGTTACAATTGTGTTACTGATAATTTGAGTTTTCATTTCTGTTAATAATTGTTTTATATAACTGGGTGCTCTGGAGTTTGGTGCGTATATATTTAAGATAGTTATCTCTTCCTCTTGGAGTTTTCCCCTTACGAGTATGTAGTGACCTTCTTTGTCCTTTATGGTCATTGTTGGTTTAAAGTTCACGTTGTCTGCAAACAGAATGGCTACTCCTGCCTTTTTTTTGGATTCCTGCTGCATGAAGAATTGTTTTCCATCCTTTGACTTTCAGTCTGTGAGTATCTTTCTGGGTTAGATGGGTTTCCTGTAAACAGCATATGGTTGGATTTTGTTTCTTGATCCATTCTGCTAGTCTGTTTCTTTTGATTGGTGCATTGAGACCATTTACATTAATGGTTATTACTGTTAAATGCTGGTTAATTGTAGGAATGTTATCTCTCTGCTGTTGCATCTTTATCTTTCGGTTCTGTTTAATTATTTGCTTTGCTTAGTGGTTTTTTCCTTTGTGTATCTAAACTGTCTTTCAATATTTTTTGCAGGGTTGGTTTGGTGTTCATGAAGTTCTTCAGCTGTTCTTTGTCATGGAAGTATCGTATTGAACCATCTATTTTGAATGATAGTTTTGCAGGATATATCAGTCTTGGTTGGAAATCATTTTGCTTTAGGATCTGGAATACTTCACTCCATGCTCTTCTTGACTTTATCGTTTGTGCTGAGAAGTCTGCTGTGATTCTGATAGGTTTTCCTTTATAAGTGATTTGTCTTTTCTCTCTGACAGCTTTTAATAATCTATTCTTGTGTTGGATTTCTGGGATGGTGATTATTATATGTCTGGGTGTAGTTTTATTTTGGTTATGACTGTTTGGAGTTCTATATGCTTCACTGATCCTGATGTCAGTTTCTGATCTCATGCTTGGGAAATTTTCAGCTATTACTTCTCTAAATATCCTCTTGATATTCTTTATGTTGTCTCCTTCTTTTTCATTAATCCCTATCATTCTTATGTTATTCTTCTTTGCATTGTCTTGCAGTTGTTGAATTGTTGTTTCCTGGTTCCTTGTTATTTTCAAAAGATCTTTCCTTTCCTGTTCACTAGCTGCAATCCTGTCTTCAAGGTCTGAAATTCTATCTTCACTTTCATTAAGGCGGTTTTTACAACTTTCAGTGGAGTTTTTTATTTCCTGTATATCTCTGTGCATCTGCATTATGTATTCTGTTTGTTTCTTATATTGCTCGTCTAGGGATTCTATCTTTTTGTTTAGTTCCTCCAATTTTTTATCTGTGTTTTCTTTAGATATATTTAGAATCTCTTTCATTTCTTTTATCATTTCTTCTTTTATCTGGGAGATTATTTTGAGTTTGAATTTCTTTAAAGCTTCCTGGAGTTGCTTGTCAATTTCAGTGGCTATTGTGTCCGATATATGAGGTGGATGGGATATATTTTCTTCTATATACATCGCTCCTAGGGTTTCTTGAGATGGGCTGGAGGTTTGAGGTTGTAATTTGGTCTTTCGTTTTGTCATTTTCCTATATTTCTGTGTTTCAAGTGTTATTTGAAAGCTTCCTCAGGATCTGTTGAAAATCCCCTTCTATGTTTGGAGCTACTGAGACTCTGGCGCCGCGCTACCCCAAGCCATTAGGCCTACAGAACCAGTGGCCCTCCTCTGCCTGCTCAGAACTCCGCAGTTCCAGACAAACTGGGCCTCAGGGACACTGTGCGCCCACCTGCCCCTTGGAAGCTCCACAGTTCTTCAATCGCAGCCGGGTTAGGGTACTCACCACAGGCCGCAGTGCTTCAGGAACCTGTGGACCCTCCCTGGTTGCAGAGATATCCACAGTCCTCCAGACACATGGAGAGGCCGATGCAGGCACCCCAAATCTGCCCAGCTCCTCCTCTGAAGACCAATGGCCAGGCGCGGCAGCTAAACAGGCTGGGCTAGGCTGGTAGTGTGGGCCAGCCCACCTATGGGGAGCTCAGCAGGTCTCCAAATGAAGCCGGCAATGGGGAGGCTGATGTAGAAGCCTTAAACCCACCTCTCTCCTTCACTGCACCTGGAAGCCTGAGGGAACTCCAGCAGTCTGGGCGCAGATATCCAGAGTCCTCCAGACACGCAGAGAGGCCAGTGAGGGCACCCCAGATCTGCCCAGCTCCTCCTCTGCAGACCTATGGCCAGGCGCGGCAGCTAAACAGGCTGGGCTAGGCTGGTAGTGTGGGCCAGCCCACCTATCGGGAGCTCAGCAGGTCTCCAAGTGAAGCCGGGAATGGGGAGGCTGATGTGGAAGCCTCAAACCCACCTCTCTCCTTCACTGCACCTGGAAGCCTGAGGGAACTCCAGCAGTCTGGGCGCAGATATCCAGAGTCCTCCAGACACGCAGAGAGGCCGGTGAGGGCACCCCAGATCTGCCCAGCTCCTCCTCTGCAGACCTATCGAGACCACACTCTTACATGAAAGAAATTGATCATGTGTGTACATATTGTACTGTGTCTCTGGTATGAGAAACTGAAAGTGTAAATAAGGACCAAAATGTATAACAGATATCCGGAAATGGGAAGAAAATAGTCACATGAGAAGGGGAACAAGAGAAAGTATAATAGATATTTTGAAATAGGAAGTAAATTTTCAAAAGGGAAGGGGAACTCGGGAGGGGAGAGGGGAAAGGAAGGAAAGGAAAAGAAAAAATGAGAAAATAAGGATAAAATGGCAACACAGTTTTGTAAATAAGGAGAGGAAAAGGGGGGTGGGGAGAAAGAGGAATCAAGATGTGTTATGTTCGGGTATGTTGAGTATGACTATTGTGTACATATATATTGTACCAATAAAGGTGACAAAAAAGAGGGCCAGGCTTGCTTTATTCTTGGTACTTCATTAAATACAAGGTCATTAGGAGTTAAAATTATAATGTATAACTCTATGAAAGGGGTATATATGTTTGTATTTTAAAACAACATATTTTATCTTAGGAAAATAGAGTAATTTTTCCAAATTTAGAAATTTTATAATTTATTTTAAAGGTAAATTTCAAGAATGAGGAAAAGGCAGAAAGAAGAGAGAGAGACGTAAGGTACAATATAGATAAGAGAATATTTTTGACAAGAAAAAACCTGTGTGGTAAGTTGACCTACCCAGAAGTAAAAAGAATGTGACTACAAAATAAAAAGGCTAATTTAAGTCACAAAAAACTGGCCAGTGATGAAATTTCTGAGAGAAAATTTCTAAGTGTGATAAGGTTACCTATAATTTCATCAACTGCTTAGTTAATAAAACTAAAATATATAACATTACTGTGAGACCCATTTCCATCTTTAAAAAAATGCTTTCTTAAAATATTGATACATTTGGTAAAATTTACAGAAAGTAGTCTATGGAAAGCTTTGTGTTTATGCAGTTAATTTCTTCTATTTGGTTTTTGATTACCAGGGAAATTGAGTCTTAATAGAGCCTGGGTTTGTTTAAATGAACCATTATTATTTCATGTTATTCTTAAATATATAACACTTCCTATATCTTGTACTAAACATGTGTAATGCGAGGACTACGCATGCTTGAGCTTGTGCAAACTAAGGATGTGTGAGTTTGACACCTGCCCAGTAACCAGTAAGCGCTGTGCTACACAGTACACACGGCATCTGGACCTGAAACTTAGGGAATGGTCCGTAGAACCTAGTGTTCCTGCTGCTATTCAGTGCCATTCAAGTGGGAAAATGCCATGTGATCGACACTGCCATTTAAATTGTGGTCTATGCCTACTGGCTGTTCTTCAATAATTTATTACACAAATGAGTCACACTTCTGTATCAGGTAATAAGTACATTTGAGGTTTTTAATACTGTTTCTTAATCTTGTATGAGATCTACAGCTGTTCTCTGATTTTTGTCACTACTGTTAAACTTGAAGAGATCTTAAGTACAGAACCGCATGATGATAGTTATACTACCTAGCCATCAATTTTGAGCTTTGCCTTAAAATTGAAAAGTTAAGTTGATATGTAAACATTCTTATAGAAGAATGTTTATTTCTGATTTTATATGTCAAATGCAAATTATTCCCTAGAGTGTAAGCCTTCTTTTTTTTAAAATTTTATTTAAGAAGCAAAAAGAAAAAAAGAAAAACAGAAGAAGGGTACAAGTGTGTAAGCCTTCTAAAATACAGAATTGAGGGTAACACCTTGATATATTGGTTCCCACCCTCAGGACCAACACTGTAAAGATAGGATATGTTACTAACTGTATCAGAATAATTAAATATGACTAAGCACAGGCATTCCAAAATTATTGGCCCAAAAGACACATGTATAAGCAAATGTACCTTACTTAAAAGGACTCTAATTTTGAACTGGACTTATTCATTGTGTTTCTTAAATTATTATGCTGTTTTGATCTTGGTGTCCTTGGTTTGGATTTTCCATGTAGTAGTTTGCAAGTGTGGTCTGTCCACATTCCTCAGGCTTATGACTTCTAACAGACAACCTAAAGAGCACTTGGGGGAGACAAGCCATTCCTGTGAGGTGGGTGGGATCTGAAACGGACTCCGAGTGTCCAGGGAGAATGGCAAGCAGGAGGAGCTCTGCTGACCTCATGGACACTGGTCAACAGATCTTATGGGTGTTGAGCAACTGAGGTGTGGAGGTGAAAGGGAGGTGAAAGGACAATAGGACAGCTGATGATCTGGACCTCCAAGGTCATCGAGGATGCAGGGATGGTGGGCCCCCTCTGCTGGGGTCCTGCACCTACAGTGAGTCACTCAACATCCTGAGCAGGGAGTGTTGGGTCCCCAAAGACAGGAGTCCTCCAATATGTATTGTGCTAACCTGAGAAATCTTAACTCCACAGAAAAGGAAGCTAGTTTGGTTGCATAATCTGTCTCAAGCACTCATGAGAAAGTATAACCAGAGAGTGCACTACTTATGAACATTAAAAACACAAGAGTGCTTTTGTCTCTTCCTCACTGAGTTAAGAAAGATAAACTCTCAGAGGGGAAGATACAGTCATGACAGAGTCAGAGGCTACTTTAGAGATTTGGGCAGGCAGAACCTTGGCCATTGCTAGCTGCTCATTACCAGCATGCTCTGTGTTCTGATCTGGGACAGGCAGGGACTTACACAATGTTTTTGCCATGAGTCATGGCTCTTCACTTGGGTGGCAAGGCTCGACTATCATTTCTTCTCTTGTCATTGGAAATCCTGGGTCATAGCTCTTCTCAGCTCTGCATGGGGCCTGGGCATGATTTAGGATCTGTTTGGACAGAGTTGCTCAGCCCTGAATTCATAAAGTCTCACCCCTTGCAGGACTAAGGACACAAGGTGAGGGGTTGACAGGGAACCTGCAGCCACTGACCTGCACCTGTGACCACTTGGGTTCCAGAGAAGGGGGATCCCCGGTGACTAAGACCCCGGGGACTCTTGTGGAAAGGAAACCATCCTCTGCCCTTGAGATCCCAGACAGAGATGAAAAGACACTGACCACCCAGACCCAGCCCATCGGACGGTCCTTGAAAATGGCCCCTCACCTGTGTGGAGGGTCGGTCTGAACCCTGTATCACAGTGACCCCTTTGGCCACCTATGTTGGACCCTTAACTGTCTCCCTCTGACCTTCTGATTCAAGCTTTCTTCATGCAGTGAGTCATACTGCCGCAATCAGCCTCAGGCTACATTAAACAAGGTGCTCACACATGGGTCCTGTGCCCAGGAAATTTCATCACACATCTGAAGATTTCCCACAATCCAACAGATCTCTGAGATCTGGAGTACTCTGGTACCAAGAGCTTTGCATTAGGGACTCTCAGCCTTCAGTCAAATAAAACCACACTGTGAACCACTGGAGGCTGAGGCAACCTGGCCAGGGTCTCTGCTCAGATGGTCACTGAGGCTGGAGTACAGTGGGCACCCTGGCTGGCTGTGCGGGTCACCTGTGCCCAGTCCTCAGGGCACAGCTAGGGCCCTGCAGACAGCTGGAGGGAATGGGCAGGATGCTGGACCCCATGTGAAAGGGTGATAGTGACAGTGTGGGGCCTCAGTGACCAGTACTCAGCCTCACCTCAGATGTGTGACAGTACCCGGGAGGACTATGTACAGTTTCACAGCACTGAGCTGTGGGGACAGCTTCCCCAACCCTTCCCCTACACCCAAGACCATGCCACACAAGAAAACTAGTTCAGGTTTTTATTGAGCAAGGCAGGGGTGGCCAGGTACACCCCTAAGGTGCAGTTGAGAAACACAGGAGAAAGGAAGAGGAGACAGCTGGTGGGTGTCCATGCTGCCCGGAGGAGCCTGCTCCCTGGACCCTGGGCACTGGGGCACCGAGGAGACTGTACTAGGGCTGGGCTCCATTGCAGGGTTGGAAATATGCAGAGGACTTAGGTGAGGGGTGGTTGTTGCGGCCTGGCCAAAGCACAGCCTCAGGCACTGTGACAGCTGAAGCTTTTCAGGGCTATGTAGTGTTCCCAAGCCCTGAAGTGGACCGTGAAGGAGCACAGCTTCGTCTGTTGAAGGAAGAGAGAGGGACAGTGAGTGCAGCTTCAGGAGAGAGGGAAGACAGACGGAGTGGCTGATAGGCAGTCCCCACATGGCGCCCTCCCCATCTCAGAGATCCTAGGTCCTCACCCCCCACAGTCCTCAGGAGCATCCAGGCAGGGCCAAGAGCCCAGGGGATGCTGGGAAGGGAAGGGGCTCATTGGCCCAGCACCTCCATCTCAGCCCAGGCAGCCCTGAGATACACCAATGTGAGAACCAGGCCTGGGGACCCTGAGACAGGTGGGGTGGCCAGGGTGACAGGGTCTCAGTGCCCAGAGCATGGCTTCGAGGGACCCAGCTGTCAGGAGAGGCTGGAGGCTGAGGGCAGTGCAGGGTCTTAGCCCTCTCAGGCCTGACCTGCTCAGCCTGGCTCTGGGTGGGGCGAGGCAAGAACTCTGCAGAGCCCTTTCCCTCCTCACCAGTCCTGCTGCTGCCTCTCTTGCCTAGCAGGAACACCCCAAAGGCAGGGCTCACCTCCCAGAACCCTGCTCTCCAGGGTCCCACTCTATACCCCAATCATTCCTGTGTGCACAGCTCAGCTCTGGTACCCTATGGGTGCACAGATGTGCAGGTACACACACTCACATGCACCCCACCCCTGAGGGCATCTACTCCTGACCACCACACTCCACACATACACATGCATCTCTGCACTGACATAGGTACCTGTGATGCACACAAACTCAACTCCCACATCACTCACATGTGTGCACTTTTCACCTGTCCACATGTGTGTATATTCACATCTTATCAGGAACCATGAGTGTGCACATTCATCTCCCCTTTGGGCCCACAGGTGCGCACACATGCAACTTTACACCTGTGCCCATACACACGCACATACTATGTAATACTCAAGTGCATGTGTGTGTGAGTGCACACACACACGCACATACACAACCCCTCCACACACATTTTCTTATGTGCATTGCCCCTCTCCACTTCAATCTCATACCAGAGTCTTGCTGAAGGGACAGTCATCCTCCATGGCCTGGTCCTTGGAGCATATGGTGCTGCCGATCTCCAAGTCCAAGTAGTATCTCATGCCCATCGCCACCTAGGGCGGAAGCCGGGACTCTCTCAATGATCCGTCCACTTCACTGCATGGGTACTCCCTGCACTGGACCCACTGTGCTCACCAGGGCTCAGGCCAAACCTGCCCGGCCTGCACTGCTCCCCATCTCCCTGCCAGATGGCCCTGCTCTGTGTTCACCTTACTCCCTTCCAAAGAGTTACAAAGAGGGTCTCATGTACCCAAGTAAGACAGAGCAGAGTGGGCAGGTAGGAGCCAGGACTGGACACTCTGATCTGAGCCCTGAGAGGGGGTACTCAGGGAGCAGTCAGGACCCTGAGCCAGCATTTCCTGTCCAGAAGGCAGAGCGGGTCCAGCCCAAGCAGACTCTGTGCTTAGTGGGACGCACTGGCCACTGCTCCAGGGGAGCTGCAACCTGAGGAACAAGCAGAGCTGGTCCCTCAGAGACTTGGGCCCCCATCCACAGGACTATTCTTTCCTGCCTCAGCAACAGGGTGCAGTCCACAAGGTCCCTTGGGGCTCAGGGTGAAGCCTTGTTTTATGGCCCTCAAAGTTTCACTGCATGATGTCATAGGGAACACATACAAGGAAATGTGTCATCTTAGGGATGCCCTCACATCCTATCGGTCCTTGCTAGGAATCCCCCTGGGGCTCAGGAGCATATACCCAGCTGGGCGGACCCTGACAGGCTGAGGTCATGAGCACAGAGCAGCTGCTCCAGGGGAGAGGAGGCTGAGTCAGGATGGGCTGCAGGGCCTGGGAGTGTCCTCAGTGGACAGCAGCCACACCATGTGGGGCTCTGTGAGAACTGAGTGTGAGTGTGGCTTGCTGAGGTCAGGTGGGTCCTAGGTGTGGAGGGCAGGTTCTTGTGAGTGGGCAGTGTCCACTGCAGGGTGCATCCCAAGGACCAGAAAGATCCACACTCTCCACACACAGCTCCACATGCTAGGGGAAGTCAGGAGCAGGGCCACATGGGGAAGGGCGACCCCGGGAGGGATGGGTGCAGGGCCCAGGACGCCCTCCACTCCAACTGTGCTTGCTCTGCAATCTGAGGTCCTGACAGAGCCAGGATCTGAAGGACAGGGGTGGAGCTCAGGAGAGGAGGGAACAGGAGCGAGGTCCCTGTCCCTGCTGTGTGGTCACTTGATTCACAGTCTACAAGGTTCCTGGCCCAGAAGGAGGTGATCAGGAGCATTAACGGTAGGGACCCTGACCCTGGCCTGGCACCTGGTATCTCTGCCAGCTGGGATTAGAACCAGGTTTAAGGCTCAGGGGTCTGACACAAAGCCTGTCATGGTCTAGGCCAGGCTTCGTGGTGGGAGTCAGGGTTACACCAACCGAGGCCAACTAAGGAACCCCAGGGACCACATGAATGTCCATCCTGGTGAGATCCCTGCACAGGGTCATGGGCTGCAGAGCTTGCAGCCCACCCAGATGGGCATTGGGCAGGGTGGGGGCAGGGAGCAGAGGGAGGGAAGCGGCAGGTACAGATGGACCGTGCCTCGCAGGCCACCCTCGTAGGCCAGTGTCCACGCACCTGCTGTTGGACTCGCACTATCCGTGCCACGCGGTAGAGATTCGGCTCTGCATTTGCCCTGTTGTACTCCTGGATGGCGAAGTCCACTACATACTGCACCTCCTCATCTGAAACATTTCCCTCTTCCAATTCTCCCATTAGGCGAAGCCACTTTTTGACGGACTTCAAGGCCATGGGGGTCATGGCCAGGCTCAAGACCAGGACAGCCAGGAGCAGCACAGGGACACGCAGGGATGAGGCCATGTCTGCAGGACACCAAGCCGGAGGTATAGCACAAAGAGAGCAGTGATGCAGAGGCCACAGAACTGGCCTGGGTGGCCCTGCTTTATCCTCCCAGACTCCAGCCTCTCCCAGCCCAGCCCCTCCTTTCCTAGTGACCCCTCCCTCTGCTGTCCCCTCCAGTGCTGGCTGCTCCTCCTCTGTCCCTCTCCTCCAGGCTATTGGCCTCCTCCCTCCTCCTCCTATGCCCTCCCTACTCCTGCTCTCCTGACCCCCTTGATTGTGCCCATCCTGAGCTCCCCAGGTTTGGTCTCCCTGTTCTCCACAATTCTCTGGTCCCTAAACCCCGTGACTCATGACTCTATTTCTACAGCAAGGGAACAGAGTAGCCTTGGCTTCCCAGGGGAATCTGAGGTCAGGGACTCTTGGGAAGAAGAAAGTGATTTCAGAGGTTCTGGGAAGCCTGGGTCCTGGCCAGCCCTGAAAACTGCTACGCCAAGGAGGAGTGACCCCACTTTACTTGGGAAAGAACAAAGGGGTCTTCTTAAGGACTCAGGATTAGTCAGTGATCAGATCTCCCAAGAACTACTCCCAGCCAAGTGGTCCAGGTTAGACGGGCACAGGTGGCTGAGTCTGGAGGTGATACCTGGTGGGGCCCCCACAAGCTGGGACACTGAGTGTGGCTGTAAACTTCCAGTAGACACACTAGGAAAGTGAAAAGAACAGGAGAGATCATGTTAATAAAATGTCCATTTGACCTTTATACCAAATGTCATCTCACGATATAGGACAGTTCTTCATGAGGGGCTTTATACTGACTGTGTGTGTGTGTGCGTGTGGTCTTTGGAATCTGGATGTTGGTGACCAGCATGGCAGGTATCTGTGGGGACTGTCCCCATTCCAGCCCTGTGGCCCCGTGTGATGGTGGCTGAGCCCCAGCTTCAAGGAAGGTATTTGGGGCTAGCTGACAACACTCCAAGTCAGGGAAGCACGGGAGCTCTGCTGGGAGGAGAGGAAGTACTGGGGACAGAGGCTGGGGCACTGGACACTGGCAGAGGACTCCTGGGACTCAAAATGATGCAAGGTTCTGCCTAGAGCAGGATTCAGGGCCAGCAGAGGCGCAGGCAGGGGCAAGCCTGGGACAGGTGCTTGCTGCCCTGGGAGCCAGGAGCAGGGAGGGGGGGGGTCTCTGGCACGGCAGCAGTGATCTTCTGGCTCAGCCTGGATGCTGGGGACAAGGCCCTGAGATGGGGACCGGGGGGGGTGGATCATGGAAGGTGGTGGAGAGGTGCACGTCAGAGCCCACGGGCCACTCCGGCTTCTCCAGGGCAGGACTGGTTTCCATACAGGGATCCTGTCTTAGGAGGATGTTGCATATCATTGGTCAGCTGAAGGGGCCACTCCTCCCCCTGTAGTCAGGAAAGAAGTGCAGGTCACTCAGTAGCTGGGGTGAGTGTGGGCATGTGAGCCTTCTGTGATGTGAATCCAGGGCCTGTGTGTTAAGACACTGAAATGCACTGCGGTGTGGGGTCAGATGACTCATGTGGGGGCTCAGGCCAGCACAGGTGCCCCAGGGTGGCTTGGCAAGTGGAGGAGGCTTAGGGGAAGGCTGAACCTTCTGCATACCGTTGGGCATTCCAGGTGAATGTATTGTTGCTTCAACATGATTCTAGAGTGGCTGCTTCCCCTTATTTTTTGGGTCCGTGAAGCTCCAGCGGTGATGGTCTGCCTTGTTCTGGCGTCCCCAACTTTGGGAGGAGCCACTCATGCCCTCAATAGCTTCGTACCCCAGACTGAGCCATAGTCCTCAGGTGGAGCCCAGGACCTGAGCATCTTTTGCCAACAGAGGAAGGAGAGGGAAGGAGCTGTTGTCATCTGCATGTGTGGCTGTCCATCTCCTGATCTGAATCAGGACAGGGAAGAATTAAGTGGTGGTGTTGGGGGATAGGGATTCTTAGGGGCAGTCATTGGTAAGTGGACATTAAGGAGAACTGTACAAGTAAGTGAGCGAGCACATAAAGTGTCAGCTGAAGGGGCCAGAGGCTGGGTGCAGTGGGCAGAAGCTGGCGCTCTGAGCAGGCCAGGTTGAGGCTTCAGGCCTGGTGTTAGTGCAGGGGCCTGGAATGGGGTGAAGAGTCTGGCAGAGGGGGTCTGAGGGGCAGGAGATGGAAGGTGTGGTGGATGGGGCGGAGCAGAAAGGGGTTCGTGTGGGAAAGGGAGCTGTGTGGGGTGGGCAGGTGTGAGCATGATGTGTTTTCTGATGTTTTATTGGGAAAAATTTCATGCACACAAGCTTTGCAGTAAATGCTGCACCCTCTACCCTGCTGGGTCACCATTTGAAGCAGATTCTACTCATTGCCACCCACCTGTCCCCCAAGTCTATCTGTTGTTGGCTGGATCAGAGTGAGCCGCAGACCCCATAGACCCCACAAGTCCTGTGTGAGCCAGGGTTCAGGGCTCTACAGGCTGCCTTAACTGAGAAACTCTGCTGACACACACGGATCTTAGGCCCACATGATGGAGTAAGCAGTGTAGATGATGCCTTCTGAGCACTGGGCTCGCTGGCTTGGTCTCCTTGGCTCTGCCGGTGGGTGCAGCCTCTACGATGCTCTTAGACTGGCCTCTCCCTGGCTCTGCAGTGCTGGAATCTTGGGAGGGCACCCATCTTTTTCTCCTCTTCTCTATTTCTCCTTTGTGCTTTTAAACTTTGAGTACTCCCTCCCCCAGGCTTGCTCCAACTTTCCTAAATCCAGGTCTTTCTTTCCTAAATCCAGGTGTGGGTTTTCCTCCAGTACTGGGGGTTGAGCTCAGGGCCTTTGCACTGAGTTAAAGCCCCAGTACTTTTTAAAAGTTTTTAAATTTTAAATGCTAAGTCCCTAAATTGCCTAAGCTGAGCTCAAAAGTGTGATCCTCCTACCCAGGCTTCCTAGAGTGCAGGGGTTACAGGTGTGTGTCATCAAGCCTGTCTGCCCTTCTGTTTCCTGTCTTCCATACACACCTCCACCCTTCTATCTCTGCTCCAAATGCCTGGGCTCCTGTGACCTCACTGAAGTTCCCCTCACCTGAGTTCCTGTGCCCTCAGTGGCCACGGCTGCTGAGCTGAGGGTGAGGTCCTCAGAGTCCCTGATTGCTAGAAGATGAGGGCTGCAGTGGCTGCAGGGGTCTAGCATGCCCTTCCCCAGCCACAGCAGCCTCTTCTGCTGGCCCCACTACTCTGGAGGCTGTTAGGGTGCCACTCTGCTACCTGCCCAGGGCCCTGGGCTGGCCAGGTCCTCCTCCCACAGATCTTCGGGTCTTCTTCACCCCTTCAGAGGTCTGCACACAGATCTGCCTCCCCTGAGCTGTCTCTGACCTCGCTATTTAAAGCCATGCCCTCCTTTCTTTGTTCCTCCACAAGCATTTGTTCACTGCACCCCTGAGGTTTGGTGTGTGCATTTCTTGTGTTTCCCGTCTTTACCCAGCAAATGCAAGCTCCGGGCTGTTGTCTATTTCCTTCTCTTCCCGGTGCCTGGCACGGATCAGGCCCAGGCATTTGCTGAATGGCAGGAGTCAGGATTACTGCCCTTAAACTTAAGCTCCTTTTATGATTTTTCTGAGAAAATGCCAGCATTTCCTCCCAAGAGAGCTTGTCTTACATAACTGGAGTTTCCTGCCCTATCTAAAGAGGGAAGAGAGATGGCTCCAGGGTTGCAGGGAGAGAAGGAAAACCCAAAGAGTCAGTTCTGAAGCTTGTTTGTAATATCGCTAAGGCTTGAAGGAAACAGAGCTCTGTGGAGAGTGGGTTTATCTGAAGGAGGCTGAGAGGAAGTCAGAGCAATATTCCAGGGAGCCGGGCCTGGAACACAGAACTCGAGTCTTTAGAGGAGCGGCCACCGTGGAGAGGGGTGACCTGGCTCCTGTTCCCAGTCCTGCCTTTTCCCCTAAGGAGCCAGGGCTGTGCTGGATGCTGCTGCCCAACTTGGGCTCTACCTGTGCTGCCTGATTGGAGGTTGGAGGGCTGTGGATGTGGGGACTTCGAGGACAGGAAGTGTCCAGGTTGGGGAAGCACAGACCCAGAGGAAGCCCATCAGCACTTGTGTGTCCAGCAGGTGCTGACTGACCAGTGTCTATTTTCTTGAGAAGAATTAGGGCAGAGAAGAGGCCCTGGCTGGCGGCCTCTCTAGAAGCTGCCTTTCCTGAGGGTCCCTCTGTGGGGCTGCACCCTGGCCACACAGCAGGACATGGGCCAGCATGCCCCAGAACTGGCCTTGTCCTGATAGGGCAAAAGCAAATGCCAAAGAATGGAAGTGTCAAAGGGAAAACACAAAACCACAGCACAGACACTTCTTGCTCTGGGGAACATTTTACAGGAACACGAATGTCTAGTGCCCTCCTTGGGTGTCATCGCTGGAGGGAGTTACAAGAAACACAAGAGAGATAAGAAAAACCAAAGAGTTTCATTCCCCTTTGTCGAGTGTCAGCTCTCTAATAATTGTTTTATTTGTATGGATGTGAGGGTCTGACACAATCATTCCCTGTATGATTCATGGGCATTGAGTAGAGCTGTATCTGGTGACAGGCCTGGCACTTGGTCACAGGGGCTGAGTCACATCCTTCAGGGTGATCACAAGACACAGATCCAGTTCTGATATTGCTACCACGGGATGAAGGGACAGAGTTCCAGGACAGCTAAGGACAGGTACCTGCCCTGAGGGCCCTGTACCTGGGGAACCTTGAGAGAAGACAGGAGAAGACAGAGTAGCACAGAGATTGTGTTTCACCTTGAAAAACTACAAATTTGTGAAAAAGTCGCAAATTAGATGGTTGGGTTCGTGTTGTCTTAGGTGGGCTATGTTCTCCAGCTGTGTAGTCACACTGGTGTCGGGACAGCAGGGAGCCCAAAAGGGTCCCCATGACCCCCTGCATGGCTTGACCCTAGCCCACCTCCCAGCTGTTCCCAGTTGGGGCCTGCCCTACACACATGGTCCTTTGGGACCACAGCACTGTGGTGCTGGATGGCTAAGTTCAAGGTACAGTCTGGACCACATATAGTGTCCTTTTGAGTGTGAGGTCAGGGGCTAGATGGAAGTTGTGGCCTTTCTTGTGCCATTAGCTTTCCCCATCAAGGAGGGCAGGGCATCCAGGTTCTTCCCATCCTGCTTCCTCTGTTGTTGCTGTGACCTGTGGAGATGCTAGGCACTGGGTTGGAATGAGATCTAAGGTGTCTGCCAGCATGCATGTCTAGAAGCTGGGTCCAGAAGCTGGGTCCAGAAGCTGGTGTGACTGTCGGGAAAATTTAGGATCAAATCAGATATAAAACATGCTGCGCTGAGAAGTTGGAAGGCAACTCTTTATTAGGCTAGTGGACTGGGGGGAACTGAACTCCAAGTCACCAGCCCTGTCTTAGAGTTAAACAGACACTTACATATATTTTAAGCAGGAAGTACAAGTATAATTAGTTACATAGGCTGAGTCATATGTTGTTACAGACTTATTTTGGGCAAGTTGGAGGTTTCTTAAGATCAGGGGTTTGGGTGACCATGAAGAATCAGGCATTGTCTTAGCCTGAGCCATTCTATTCCTGAAGCAAGTTTGCACAACACGATGTTCTTTCTGGCTGAGTTATCTCTATCTTACAAGTTGCAGCTGGCTTGGGGGATGTCAAGGCTCACTAACTAAGTTTTGCCATTCTCTAATTATGAGAATTGGCTGAGCCTGCATTTCTCTTCCTTGGATAGAGTGTCTGGCTGTACGTTTTAAAATTCTCTTTACCTGATGATGCTTGGGGGGAGTGGGGAAGCTTCGAGAGCCTGGTCTGGTGAAGGTGACTGGGTCACAGTGACAGCTGGAGACATCAAGGCTGGCGTGGTGGCAAAAGCTGGCTCCCAGAGAGGCTGCCATGAGGAGTGAACCCGGCTTCCCATCTCCCTCTCCTTCTCATCTCTGGTGATCCCACCCTCCTTCCCTAGGATGCCCTCACCATGCTGTGATATAGCCTGAGGCCCTGACCAGAGGTCCTTAGATGGAGCTGCCAGCCGTGGGTCTCTAGGGTCCTGAAAGGAGACTGCGTCTCTGCTCAGTGCCAGCTGCCTAAGGCCCTTTTGAACCTGGCAGGCTCCCTGCTTTCCAGCTGCTTTCTCCAGGCTTTGACATCAGCCAAACCTCTTCTTGGAATCCACTAGAAAGACATGGTGACCTCCTGAACTTCAAAGGCAGCTCCAGCCACAGGATCCTGTCATGGCAGTCATTAGGCAGGGCCAGCTTATGGGTAGAGTTATAAGCCCTGAAACACAGGATGACAGGGAGGTGGTGGAATCTCCGTCACCCGAAACCATTGCAGTACCCTGTCAGGGTCAGGGAGCTCCTTGTAGAAGCCCTTTCAAGAGCCATGGTCTCCCCTAAGGCTGCCCTTTGATTTTCATCACCAAAGCCTTCACTCTGGCAGTGAGTGTCTGGAAGTGGGCCTTTATGTTCAGAGCCTGAACCCACATGTGTGACTTCCTAAAAACTGCATTTAGCACCCTGGTGCTTGCTTGTGCCTGGGCAGCTGAGCCCTGAAGGAGGCTAGGAAGGATCCCAGGGGACCCTAGGAGAGGCTCTGATGTGCACTCACCTGGGCCCAGGCACCCAGATGCTGTCCCCACACTGTTGAGTTACACTGAGAAGGACTCCAAGGGCAGGGGACCTGAAATGCCTCAGGGTTGTGGATTATTGTCCCTGAGGCTCTGGCCCCTCTCTGCAGTGGGCTGTGCTCCCTGCAGGAACAGCCCCCAACTCTATGCTAGGGCCAAGGTCCTGTCCATTTATGTCAGGAGCCAGGACCTGGGAGGAGGTGACACAAACCCTACTACAGGCTGCTGTTCCCTCAGGGCAGGCCAGCTGCTCTGGTCTTTGCTCCACTTCTGCCTGTCGCTGCCAGGACCCATCCTTGGTAGAGTAGGGTGAGCACAAGGGGTAAGGTATGTATGGGCAGTGGTCCTTGACCCCTTCCAATAGTGCATTGCTTGGGATGGAATTTCTTGCGAATCAGGGCTCAAGAATAGTAGAAGTTGGGGTGACTCAGGCCTAGGAAGATGGTTTAGAGGAGGCCAGACTGGGAAGGGAGAAGTGGGGTTGGGTGAGCAGGGCTGGGCAGGGCCTGTGGTCCCCAGGCTGCTCCAGGTCCTTCCTGCATGTCTTCCCTGTCCACTAGTAGAGGTGGCCTCCTGTTGTAGGTAGGAGACCAAGCTGGGCAAGACCTCACACTGGCCCAGGCAGGAAGAGAGGACAAGCCCTGTCTGCCCCTCTCCTGGCCAGCTCTGGCTTCCTGGGCAGCACATGCTGCAGTGTGGAGGAGCCCCAAGAACTGCAGAACCTGGCTGCACTGTAGCTGCCGTGTGAGATGGTGGGACACACAGGATTTGGGGCTCCTTGGCTCAGCCCCCCAGGCTTAGCTTCCCCATGTAGGGGGACCCAGCTCCCCCTCACTTCCTCCTGCACGCAGACCCGACCCTGTTGCCTTTTCTCACTTCCTCCAGACGGTCTGGCAAGGCCCAGCAAACCTAGCTCTACTTCTGATTTTCGGTTCTGCTGCCCAGCCCTGCAGGTGCCCAGCCCTACTGGCTGGCCCAGTTCCCTCCTGAGCATTTCCTGGGCATGGAGGGCAGAGGAAGCCATGTGGGGCCTGCAGTTTGGGGTCAACAATTGTTTCTGGAGTTTTTCCTTGGACCTGGTAATTGTGCGCATGTGTAGCGCAGTATGATGAGTGTGCAAACTGATGCTGTGCAACTGCAGGGATCCAGGCAGCTGCCCCACACTGCGCCCCCTTAAACACAGCTGGCTCTTGCTGAGTTTCATCCTTCCACCTCCTGCCCCCTAGTTTTTCGTAAAACTTGGGAGAAGTTGGGACAGCATCACCTGAGGGCTGCAGAGCTCCGCGCCTCCCCCTCTTGCCCACCACTATGGGTGCCATTTCCTGGCCTCCTTCCCCATCAGGGCGCCCACATCCAGGCTCCGTGGCTCTGTAGGGTTCCAGGAAGATATGAGGACAGCACCAGGCCCCTGAGAAAGGCACCCAGGAGTCCCCCGCACAGTCTCTCGGTCATCTGAGTGGGGTGGTCTTGAGAAAAGATAGGACTCATGACACAGGCCACGTGGAGTCTGGTGACAGCAGAAGCAGCCAGGGGCAAAGCTGCAGGGCGATGCTCATGCCCCTGTTCCCTGACTTCTCTGGGATCCTGGCTGCAGAAAGCAGGTGTGGGTTGACCCTGCCTCTGCCTGGGCAGCTCCTAAGACTCGCACTGGAGGTCACTGCTCTCTGGCCGGCTCCCTGGCTCCTGTGCTCAGGGCTGCGATCCAGCTTGAAGCTGAGCAGACACCTTCTCTGTCTGCCTCCACTGAAGTTGGGGACAGATGCTCATCCTTGGTGGAAATGAGCTGGGGCCCGATTGCGGAATTTGAGTTGAGACCTGTGATGGAGTCCTACACCAGCTAGAGCACTGTTTGCATGCCCCAGAGCCTGAGCTGCCTACATTTGTTACCCCGTGGTGCTCACAGGTGTGGAATGCTGAATCCAAGGCTGGTGGGCACTGTCGCCCAGAACCCAGGTGTGCTGGGTTTGTGTGGGGAAGGAATAGAGCCCAGCCAGACTGTGTGAACCACAGGATTGCTGGAATTGCCCACCGCAAGCTGGACGCACTCGCTGGCTCCAGTCCACAGGGCCGAGGTCCTGATGCAGACTCCCAGAGACCCAGTGTGGAGGTCACACGCAGTCAGACTCCAGGTGCCCTTAGCCCTTGGGGAGTTAGAGTTGCAGTGTACTAGAAGGGCAGGGTGAGGGACAAACCTGGCCTCCAAATGCCCAGGCAGCCTGCATGGGGCAGTATCTTGCCTATCTGTCCCCACAGCAGGCATCTCTGGGGGTGTCTCATGACTCTGGACTGGGGCCCACAAGCAGCTGGTGGGGGCCAACAAGTGCGTTCCTTGTTTCACTTCAGGGCATGTGGTTTTTGATGGGGCTCACACCTGTGGTTTAGAGGGGACCTCACGTGGCCTTCAGCAGAGCTCTGTTGTGGAGCTGGCCTTGCGCAGGTGGACAGTAAACCTTTCCTGGTCTGAGTGTCTCTGTACCCTCCTCTTTGCCTTCTCTTACTACCCAGGATGCTTGGGTATTGGGGAGGTGGAAAAAGAGACACCCGGGTCAGATTGACAGTGGCCCTTCCTAAGCTGGGCGCTGGGCCCTGGGGCAAAGCCCACTGGGCTGCACAGGCAGGAGCAGGGCTTCAGGCAAGCGTAAGAAATTCCAGCTCCTCCACACTGCGGGCGGTGACTCAGCCCCTATTGGGTCAGTGTGCGGGACTAGGATGTTGTGCAACAGTCATCTCTGGACCCGTGGCCCAGAGCTGGGGGAAGAGGCGGGTCTGGAGATGCCAAGTTGTCCTGTACTTCTGATGCTGCCTCTGTGATAGTGCAGGCAGGGAACACACAGGCCAGCGCTGTGACTCTTTTCTTCAAGATCTGGTCAGGGTCACTTTCATACCATTTCCCTCTGTCTTCTATCCAGTCTTCCTCCCCCAGCCACCACCTGATCCCATCACCAGCACCAATGCCCTCAAGGTCCCAGTTCTAGAATCCAGAGGAGGTGGAGGAGTGTTCTAGATCTGCACTTCTTACTTTGTTTGCAGAAGACTCGACTCCTGAAGATGCCAGATAGTTGGTGTCCCCTCCCTGAACACCAAGGGTCCTTAAATCAGAGCTATCTGTGAGAGTTGGGGGAGATTTAATCAACTTCTCTATTGCAGACATTTTCTGTGTTTTATTTCTGTTTAATGTGCACTGACGTCTCCTCCCAAAAGAAGACGCTGAAGGCAGAGTACTTCCGATGTGTTTGTTCAGGAATCCTCCAAACTTCAGGAGTTTAGCTTGTATTAATTCACAGAGCCTTGTGCATATTGCAAACACTAGTTTTAAAAACACTTTTAGACTTTTCTCATGCTGCAAGGAATTGTTGTGGATTTGACTGCATGACCCATCTGGCTCCTGAGGTTCTTGGGGTTAAAGACTGTGAGAGAACAAGAAAAATAAAGAAGAGACAAAGCTGGGGTCAGGTGGAGCCCTTACTCTCCTGATAGGAGGAAAGGAACTGCTCCTCACTGCAGGGGCATTTATTTATACCTTTTATCAACTTAATGTCACATGACACCCTGTTGTCCTAACAACCCACTGTTCAGATTGGTTTTGGACCAGGCTTTCTCTGGGCTGAAGCAGCTTCTTCACGTGGTTTGCCCCAGGCACTCTTTGCTCTTGGAATGGTTATGTTTCAACCTTGCACATGTGGTCAGTTTCCAGCTTTCATGGCTCCTAACATTTGACCATCAAGAGTTTTGTACAGGGGCTGGGGATTTAGCTCAGTGGCATAAGTGCCTGCCTTGCAAGCAGGCAGTCCTGAGTTTGATCCCTGGTACCGATTAAAAAAAAAAAAAGAGAGAGTTTTGTACATTTGAGTAAACCACAAGCTGGAAAACACCTGCAGAGCAAATTTGCTCCATAATAACACTTTCACTTCTATCTTAAGGCAATCTGTGTACATTCTGCAGGTGTGTGCATGTGTGTGTGTGTGTGTGTGTGTGTATGTGTGTGTGTGTGTGTGTGTGTGTGATTTTGTATCTGTGATTGTGTCTGTGTGCACATGTGTAGCTGTGTATATGTGTGATTCTATGTGTGCATCTGCGTCTATGACTCTGGATGGTCATGTGTGATCCCCGGCAGTGTAATTGTGTGTCCCAGACCTGGACAAGTGGTCAGGAAGCAGTCCCTGTGGGGAGTCCAGAGGGGCTTCTGTTTTCCTCCATGAGAGCCAAGTGCATCTCTCTTCCTTTCCGAGGGGCCAGGGATAGCCCGAGGGGCTATCAGCAGCTTACATCTTCCCTGGGGACCATCACACTGCACTGGCTCCCTTTGCCTCAAGCGCCTCCAGCTCTGTGCAGACTCCATTATCCTGAGACTCAGGCTGAGGGAGCGTGGGTGTGTGTCGGCTTTTGTGTGCTTCCACACCCTTACCTTGGTCCTTATACTAGCCAGGCTTACTGTCTGCTTCCTCCCTCCTGTAGCTCCAGCCCTTATCACAGGACTGGGTCAGGTGTCTGAGGAATAAAAAATTTCGTCCTTAAGCAAAATTTACAATGAGTGTTTTTCACATCATGCTGTGGAGAAGGTGCAGCAACAATCACAAGGTCCAAATCACCATGTAAGACCAAAAGGGCTCTCTGAGGCCTCCTAGGTGTCCAAAACTGTCCAAGGTCTGGTCTCTGCAGGGCTTTCTCCTCTGCAGAGTGGAGCGTGGCTCCATGCATGAACTCAGTGGAGAGATGGCTATGGTGAGCTCACCATACATCAGGATCATGTTCTCAATGGTAAGTTTTCACCTCTCTGTTTGGGATCCATGAAGAAAAGCGACACGATATTCATTGTGTCATGTCAGCCTCACTCCAGTAAGAAGAGCTGGAAGTTTAGCAAAGCACAGCTCTGATTGTGTCTAAGGATGATTGACACAGAGGCCAGCAAACTGAGTGGGGAGACCCACCCCAGATGTGAGTGTCTCCAGCCAATAGGTTTGTATCCTTGGAGGAATAAAAACGAAAAGTAGCAGGAAGGGTGCCTGTATTGAAGAGCTCAGGACTGGGATGCCTACTACTTTGTTATTTTTTCTCAGGACTTTTTGGCTACTCTGGGTCTCTATTGGTGTCATTAACTTTAGGATTGTCTCATCTAGTTTTGTGAAGAATATTGTTAGCATTTTGATAAAGACTGCACTAAATCTAAATGCCCCTTTTGTAATGCAGCCATTTTGACCATATTGTTTGTGCCTCTCAAGGTGCACTGCACATGTACTTAAAACACTGAAAAAGTCAAAGCAAAAATGACCTTTGTTAGCGAGGGTTCATTAAGAAGGAGAATCAATATAAAATCTATGTAGAATTATACTTTATTAGGTGGGTTAACAGGATCAGAGGGCAGGAATCACAGCAGTGGCCTTTGGAATCAGAAGTGGAAGAATCCAAGATGGCACCTGCACATTGGTGATCTGGACAATCTAGAGCCATGGAGGGTGACAGTCCTGGAATCTCACTACATTCACTGGTATGAGTCTGTGTCACAAAACCAAAGAGTGCACTGGAAGGCTAAAGAATGGAGACCAGCACCCAAAGGCGATGGTGAAGACTGGAGATCCTCTTCAGAACACAGAGAGACTTCTTTCTCTTTTTATTCCCTCCAGGCTACACACTTATTCACTGGTACCATCAATACCTGGTATGTGTCTCCCCCTCAGTTTGCCAACTACATGTCAGCCATTCACGAACAAATTACAGCATCCTAATGTGCTAGGTGGTTTTTACTCAAGTTCACATGTCACATTTGAAGATCACATGTCCCAGAAAAAAATGGGCAAGTGAGATGAACAGGTACTTTTCAAAGGAAGAAGCACACATGACAAATAAGGATATGGCAAACTGTCAGCCTCTTGGAGCATTACGGTACAGCTCCTCAAAACAATTCTGAATTCTGTCTTAAGCAAGGCCGAATGGCTATCATTAACACAAAAAACCACTTCTGCTGGCAACAATGAGGGGGAGTTAGACTACTAAAGTTACTGTGAAAATCAGTGTGACCGTTCCTTGAAAAACTAAAAGTAGAAATTCTCTTTGACCCAGCTATACCTATACCTATACCTCTGTACCTCTGCTGTGTATTTCCCCCCAAAATTTAAAGGTGTCATGGGGTAGTAACACTTGCACACTCGTGTTTATGGAATGCAATTCACAGTAGCTGAAACATGGAGACATCTTAGACACTCATTAACAGATGAATGGCTAAGGAACATGGGGTACAGATAAGCAATAGATGAAAGAATCCTGATCGGATGGATCTGCACACAGCCACATAGTGTCACCAGCTTGGAGCTGGTGCTCATGTCCTGCTCCAAAAGCCTCACTTTTTCCTGTTAAGTATCATATCATTACCTTCACTAGAACTGTGAACACTATCACTTTCATGAATATGTCTATAATTAATGTCACCACACCACATAACAACCATCACCATCAAACTCAGTGTTATTGTCATCATCATCATCATCATCATCATCACCGCTAATGTTGTGTCAAACACCATACCACTGTGGAGGACCACCGGGATGGCCTCTATAAGAAGAGAATTTGTCTCCATTTTGGCTCACCTTGGCCCTGCTTCCATGTGCTGATATGTACAGAGATAACTAGGAATGTGCTCTATCCACTCAACTGGTTTTAAGCAATGTAAATGAGTCTAGCTGAAGCACTGATGTAAAGCAAGAGACCTATGTGCCCCACCTATAGCTCCCATCTACTAAGTGTTAGCTAGTAAAGGCACACCATGCTGTCATCTGGGACTGAGCTTTCAGAAAGAGGCTATGAAATTCCAGGGCAATAAAGCTTAGACATCAGAGCTGAAGAAGCCAACCCAAAACATAAGATACTCACTCAAACTGTGTTATGAAGATTCCTACAAACTTAGTGTCTGCCCATGACTGGAATCTGGTACTCTTTCTGCATCTCTCTCTCTGTTATATTGTAGAAGTACCATTGTTCCTCCTACCTAGCCCAGTTCACAGTATTCACATACTTCCCACCACTATCACAGTCAGTGTACTTTAAGCTAATTCCCTCTTCCCGAATTAATAAAAACCAAGTTCAGACCCTGGGTGAGGGTCTTTTTCTGGATAGCCTTTGTTCTGACAGCACTTGGGACTCTCGTCTCCCCACAACTGCAGATGTGTCTTTGTACCTTTAACCTCACACTGGATTGCACTGGAAGAAGTAGTGTGAAGATTACTCAAGAGAATTCCAGTACTCATATCTGGGATTATAATTTTTTACATTCCTCCAGATTATGATGAGTTTTGGACCAAGTTCCTATATTTGGTACCTAACATGGGGAACAAACTTATGACCTTTTCATCTCAAAGATCACTGTGGAGAGTCCAGTGTTGGCAATCCACTGGGTCTTGTGTGTGACTGAATTAAAGGTAACCAGAGCATTTTACTTAATTATAGTGCTCAGATGCAAGTGGGAGTTATAGATGATAATAATAGAGCAATCTTCTTTATCTGTAGAAGAGCAACAGCATAGCCAATTGATTATAATGTTGTTAAAGGATGCAGCTATTTAGGTTATGGTTTGTGTCTGCATGTTCCCCCCAAAAGTTCGTGCAGTCTTGGTATGGCAGGGTTTTTGGAGGTAGCTGAATGTAGAGTTTGTGATTTGTTCATGGTCTAGTGCTGGGATTCCTTGGTAGCCTGCATATAATATAAGTGAAGGAAAGAGACTCACTTTTCCCCTTTTGAACTTGTTGCTTTTGTTGTCTTCTGCTGCCATGAACTGTTGCCCCTCTGCCATGTGCCAGCCTGAATGGGAACCAGAGCCAGTAAATTATAGCCTGAAACCTCCCCAAACTGTGAGCTAAATACGCCTTTCCTCCCTATTGTAGTCAGGTGTCACAAGGAAAACGATTCTATATAGGACACGTGATTTATAGTATTATTTATAATGGTCCCCCAAGGAGTTAAATACAGTAATTGCAGGACATTTATCCACGCACTAAAGACCTAGAGAGTCTAGTCAAGGGACTGGATCCCATGGTAATATCCTTCATGAGCCCAGCAGAAGACTTAGATCCCATGACATTGCCTTCCACGAGTTCTCCTGGAACCCTAGAGCCTATGACGGTGTCTCATGCAAGTCTGTTTTACAGATCAGCACTGGGAAGTCCCCAAAGTCAGCAGTGGAATCTAGAAAGTCTGTGGCAGTGAAGGACTCATACCAGTAGGTTGAAGTTTCTGCACTGGAGCCAAAAACTGATGCTCAAAATAAGAACCCGAGGTCCCCCCAAAAGTACTACAGTCATCCTCAGCCACAATGAAGTCCTGAAGTCCTCTGACAATGGGAACTGAAAGTCACATCAGGAAGTCAGCATAACAAGCTTCTCCTGGAGACTGAACAGCATGCATCTTCCCCTCTAGAGTCAGAAAGCGATGTTCATGCAAGGACCAGAGCTCCCCCAAAGTGTACCACAGCCACTCTCACCAACAAGGTCTGGAGCTCTTCCTATTTTAATAATCGAGTCCATATCAGGGAAGCCAGCATGACAAGCTCCCCCAGGAGAGCCCACAGTTCCTCCTAAACAACCAAGAGCTGTAAACAACAACAATACTACAGAGAACTGAAGATATTACTCTTCTCCATTTCTCTTTATGCTCAGCGCCAAGCTGATTCAGTTCAGCTGGTGTTTAAATTGCTCATCAGATTTCAATTCACAACATTCCCTTCATTTTTGGTGTCAGGTGTTTTGTCTCAGCAACAAGAGGAAAGTAAAACAATGTGCCATCTAGCTAAATTTTATCCTTTCTTTTACTCTGACAGTTTGGTATGAAGTGGACGACAACTTTTACAAAGCTAAAAGACAAGACAAAAAATTCACCCTGAAATTAAGGCTACTGGGAACCTGGTAAAACCCGTGCTTCTGTCTTTGCAACTTGACTTCTTGACTCTGCAGAGATGTGACTCTGCAAAGAATGGAGACCAGTCACAAATATCCTGAACAAAAGTCAAACTGTCCTGACAAAACACCTCAGAATACAGTAACTGAGGAAAATGGGAGACCAGACATAACTGCAACAAAAGAATCAGGTTGCCCCAGCAACATGCCTTAAATTGGCCTGCGGGAGAAAAACACAACTTCTTCATAAGGTTCAGCTAATCAGCTGATTTTGCTTTTGCAAACTATTCTAAAGGAAGTGCAGCAGGTTTCCACATTACCTATACCCTCTTCTTTGTCCTCTATATTCAATTCAGAAGATAACAATTCCTCCTCCTGCCCTTCCTTCCTACCTCCCCTGCACTTGACTCTCCATCCTCTGCTCTTCCTACAACTCTACTACCTTCTCTTCCCACAGCTCTTTCTTCTGCTATATCTGCCAGTCAGCTCAGACACAACTCTCCTCCTTTCCACCCACAAAACAGCCAAAATACCATGATGTGGTTTGATGTGCACTGCCAATGTGTTTCCAGTCACTAAAGAACAGATTTTGAAAATCTTCACCATATACACAATATGCATTGTAATTTCTTTTAATTTCTTAATATTGAAAGAGTTGAGAAAGAGTGTTCTTGGTAGTGGCATCCCTGACCCATACACTTTATGCTGCTCAGGTAATATAATACAAGGGTTTCAACTAGTGTCAGGATTTAACCCATGCAGTTTGCACATGTTTATCTTTAGCACAATACCTTCATTTTAACTTGCAGTTAAGTGCACTAATATCAGGATAGGCAAAGATGAATGAAGACAGAGGAAGGAAAGAAAAAAATTTTTTTTTTGTACTGGGGATTGAAATCATGACCTTGCGCTTGCCAGGCAGGTGCTTATGCCACTGAGCTAAATCTCCAACCTGAGGATAAAAATTTTAAAGCTGTTACATCTGAGATACTATCAGGAAAGGGTCGATGTGGTGATTTAAAAGTTCAAGCACGAGCACTGGTGCTTCTTTTGATGCAGTGCAAAGAACTTTGTGCTGTATGTCAATTCTAGTTCCAGAAGATAGCACACCAATGAAACTTTAGTCCAAATACTGCAAAAACCTATAGAACTTTATACTCAGTTTGCAGTGTGATTATAAGAGACAGTGAATAGGCAAATTTTTCACAACAAGGTGGCTGATATTCTCATTCACCAACTACAATATTAAAATATCAGTGAGTTAAGACTCATGTAAATGAGTCTTCTGTTCTTCATACTGAAGATTTATCTGCTTACATTCATGCATACAAAAACGTCAGATCTATTGCTCATGATTCTGCACTCATAGCACAGGCTATAATCTCAAAACTTTGCCAATACATTCAATATGATTAAATATGTAAACTGTGGCAAATGAGGACACACCGAAAGGTACTTCCCAGTGCTTCCAAATGTGCCAGCCCCTTAGACTGAAAAGAGTGCTGGTAGACTGTGCCCCATTTTGCCTCCCAATTCATGTCCAGGTTGCACAAAAGCTTTCCATTGGACAAAAGATTGGGCATCTAATGTAAAGATGGCACCCCTATTGCAGAGAAATGAAGAACAGGCCCCTCTATGACTTAGGCAGAAACACTAGCAGAAAGGTCAAACAAGCACACGCACAACTAAGCCAGTTCCATCCTGTCAAGACCATTCATACAACAGTCCCTTTTCCAGGATGGGTGCACAGTGCCATCTTGCATCCCTGGTGCAATGGACCCACCAGAGTGCAGGATTAGATATACCTGTGGCTTCTTGCATTCATTTATCAGGCAAGAAAATTTTATTTTTCACTAGAGTCTATGAGCCAACTTTATTTTCCACTAGAGTCTATGAGCCAGTGCCAAAAGGAACCATGGGAATGGTTATTGGAAAAGAAAGCCTAATTTCTAAAGGCCTTAGTGTAATACCAACCCTAATAGATGGGGACTGTAATCAGGAGATATCTGTAACACTATATTTCACTGACATTTGGATGGTTGAACCTGATGATCTGAGTGCTCAGGTCTACTTTCCCTAAAATTCAGTTAGCTCCTGACCTTAAACACTCACATGATCATGGTAAAGAGGAGACTTTAAGAAAATTTCAGCTATTTCAGCTTATAGACCTATTGGTACTATAGAGTTAAATGGAAAGTCTTTTACTAGATTGATAGCTTGTCAACTAGACCTGCCTCCACAGCTCTGATACACTTAAACTCCCATAGCCTGTCTCAAGAGTGTACTGCCACTCTCCTGTGTCAGCCCTGAGGAACAGGCAGGGTTTGTAACACTGGTTACCATATCCATTCCCATCAATCTATGAGGCAGAGACATGATGAAAGAATGGGACACTTGCTTAGTTACTATCCTCAGAAGTGTCTGTCACCAGCTAGCAGAGTGATGGCTAAGATGAGATATCAAGAAAGCAAAAGCTTGGATGAAAGCTTGCAGGGATGTACTCTTCCAATTGAGCCTTTAGTTAAACAAAATTGATCTGGAATTGGATATGATTTATATTTATAATGGGGGCTATTGGTACTTCTCCTATTTCAGTACTGTTAATTCAGTGGAAAAATAAAGAGCCAACATGGGCTCTGCAATGGTCTGTATCTCAGGAGAGGTTAAAGATTTAGCAACATTGGTAGAAGAGCAACTGCAATTAGGTCATCTCGTGCCATCTGTTAGCCAATGGAATACCCTGGTCTTGTCATTCCAGAATGACCAGACAAGTGGAGGCTGATACAGGACTTAAGAGCTGAAAGGCTGGCATGCTACCAATGGGGTTACTGCAGCCTGGTATAACTAGTGTTATTGCAGTTTCACATGACTGACCCATGGTCATCATTAATCTTAAAAATTGCATTTTTAATATCTCACTTTCTCCTCAGGATTGCCTTTTTTTTGGGGCATGTTCAGTATGTAGCATTAATTTTCTTTTTTCTTTTTTTTTTTTATTTAAGAGGAAAAAGAGAAAAACACAAAACAAACCAAAGCGGCGTAAGGGTACACGCAATACAGAACTACAAAACAAAACAAAACAAAACAAAACAAAACAAAAAACCATAACAGTAAGAAATTACCTGCTAGTAGATTACACACTATTTTCTTGAAAACAGTTCCTCAAATCACAGTATCAAAGAACACAAGGTGGACATTCAAACAGGGAGACTGCAAACAGCTGTGTTCAATGTTCCAAAAACATTGATAAAGTCAGCTATTTAACACCCCCAAACACACTTGCTGTTATATCCGTTAGAGCTCTTTTTCTTTTTTTTTTCCCTCTCTTTTTTACAACAAAATTTACACATCTTGGATTTTATTACTCCTTAGTGCTTATTACTTTCTTTGGGGGGGGGGAAGAATACAGTCAAATATGGCAAAACAAAGCTGTCAGTCAATACCAAGGATAGACATAGCGCATGGTGTAGAACAGAGTACAAGTTTATCAACAATGGTTATCAACGTTGTCCCTTGTTTCCTTAAAAAGAATTGTCTATCTTATTAGATATTATAAAGTTGGACAAAACAGTAGAGAACAAGACCAATAAAACTTAGGCATTGTAAACATTACAGGACTTCCAAAGAAGACAATAGTCAAACCAGAATGGGTATCTTAGTGAATCTTATTGTCTTCAAAGTAGTTGCCTATGTCTTCAAACTTGATACTATCATATAGAATGGAACAGAGTCTAATCAGTCAAAACAAGATCGTGGGAGTACTACAGGACTTCAAAACAAGTTAATAGGAAATCGAAAAGAGTTACTATTTATATATCCTAATTTTTTTGAATTTTTTCTTTAATTAAGACAAACATAAGAAATGACTAAATAATTTTTTTTGAAACAATAAGGGGGAGATTGAGATAATACAGGACATAACAATATAACAATAGAGGTCACAGCATGACTGTTTCAATAACCTAGTACTTCACCACCTTATAACCTGACTTACTAGTAGTTACCATAGTGTCTTTTTCCTTGAGATATTTGGGTAAAACTTCATATACTCTAGCTTCAAATATTTTCATATCAAGAAGCCCAGAATAAAGCCTTTCTAATTAATGAGTGAAAACTTTATAAGGCTTCAAGGCCACCTAATGGGGAATCATGATTACCACATATTTTTATATATTTGAATCATTACTTACATTAGGGAAACTATTCGGTATTCACACATGCGAGATTGATTTATTTCACTTATGAGTATGGTCTCAAGCTGCGCCCATTTATTGATAAATATCTCAATGTGATCCTTCTTTATAGCTGAATAATACTCCATTGTATAGAAATACCACAACTTTTTTATCCATTCCTCAGTTGATGGGCACTTGGGTTGTTTCCAAGATCTGGCGATTACAAATTGTGCTGCTATAAACATAGGTGCACATATATCACTGTGGTATGATGCTTTCAGTTCTTCTGGGAATATGCCTAGAAGTGGAATAGCTGGAATAAATGGGATTTCCAGTCCCAACTTTTTGAGAAATCTCCAGACAGATCTCCACAAAGGCTGTACCAGTCTACACTCCCACCAGCAGTGCAGGAGAGTTCCTTTTTCCCCACAGCCTCTCCAGCATTTGTTGTCGGTTTTCTTGATCCTGGCCATTCTTTCAGGAGTGAGATGGTATCTCAGTGTGGTTTTAATTTGCATTTCTCTAATGACCAATGATGATGAGCATTTTTTCATGTATTTATTTGCCATTTGCATTTCTTCATCTGAGAATTGCATATTCATTTCAGATGCCCATTTTTGGATTGGATCTTTGAATTTCGGAGGTCTGAGTTTCTTTAATTCTTTATATGTTTTAGACAAGAGGCCCTTGTCTGAGAGAGAGTTCACTAAAATCTTTTCCCAGTTTGTGGGTTTTCTTTTCACTATGCTGGAGATTTCTTTTGACATGTAGCATTAATTTTCATGAGCCAGCAAAATGTTTTCAATAGACAGGGCTCCCACAAGGTGTGTCAAAAAATGCCACCTTATGTCAGCTGGGTGCAGCCCAAGCTTTGGAGAGATGTTGGTCTCCATTGTCTCAGGTTTATATTATCCACTACATGCATGACATTTTGCTTGCCATGTTCACAAAATCTGATTTACTGGTGCTGTTTGAAGAAGTTAAGAGACAATTATTTGCTTTTGGTCTTCAACTGGCACTGGACAAAGTACAAATGATAAGTCCTTACACTGTTTTTTCTGAAAAGATAATTAAGCCATAAAAGATTTTTATATGAATCTTTTGTGTAGGTAAAGTTCAAACTTTAAATGATTTCCAATTATCAGGAGATATTAATTGACTAAGTCCCAAATTAGTCATAGCAGTTTATCAGTTATAAAACTTGCATGGCATTCATCAATGTGATGAAGATTTAAATTCTCCTTGACATCTCAGAGAAGCTGCCAGAAAGGAACTGAAATTGGTTGAAAAAAATGTTTACATTCTAGGCAATGTTTTAGAATTGATATTACTCAGCCTATATACTTATTTAGTTTACAGGTTTCTCCTTCTCCAACAAGTTATGTTAGGACAATGGGTAAATAAGATTCTTTTCCCTATGAAATGGTTGTTTTGCCAAATCAGTTAGTCCGCACTCTCCAGCTATATGGAGAACAAATAGCAAAGACAGTAGTCATGGGAAGAAACAGAGCATGTCAGCTCCTTGGGTATGGTTCAGGAGTTATTGCAGTGCCACTAGGTGCACCGCACAGACAAATCCAATCCAAAGGTCCTTATTCTGGCAGATGGTATTTACCCAGTTCTTGGGGAAAGAAGATAATCACTAACCGACTGAACCTCTTGCAATTTTTTCTTCACATTTCTGTTATTCTCCCAAAAGTGACTCAGTTATAACCATTGACAGAAGCTCCTATTTTCTTTATAGATGGTTCATCCAAGGGAAAAGCAGCCTTTTGGAGTTGCTCCTTCCAGCACTTTTTCTAATATTCTGTTCTTTTGTTTGGTTTCTGGGATGGTGATTATTATATGTCTGGGTATAGTTTTATTTTGGTTATGGCTATTTGGAGTTCTATATGCTTCATTGATCCTGATATTAGTTTCCAATTTCATGTTTGGGAAATTTTCAGCTATTGTTTCTCTAAATATCCTCTTGACATCCTTTATGTTGTCCCCTTCTTTTTCATTTATCCCTATCAACCTTATGTTGTTTTTCTTTGCATGTGTTGAATTGTTATTTCCTGATTTCTTGTTATTTTTAAAAGATCTTTCCTTTCCTGTTCACTGGCTGCAATCTTGTCCTGAAGGTCTGAAATTCTATCTTCACATTCATTGAGGCAGTTTTTACAACTTTCAATGGAATTTTTGATTTCCTGTATATCTCTTTGCATCTGCTTTATGTATTCTGTTTGTTTCTTATATTGTTCATCCAGGGATTCTTTTTGTTTAGTTCCTCTAATTTTTTAACTATGTCTTCTTTAGATATGTTCAGCATCTCCTTCATTTCTTTTATCATTTCTTCTTTTACCTGAGAGATTATTTCTAGTTTGAATTCCTTTAAAGCTCCCGGAGTTGCTTCTTTACTTTGGTTACTATTATTTCAGGTATTTCAGGCATATGGCATGTATTTTCTTCTATGTACATGGCTCCTAGGCTTTCTTGGGATGGGCTGGATGTTTGAGATTGCGTTTTGGTCTTTTGTTTTGTCATTTTCCTATATTTCCGTGTTTCAAGTGTTGTTCCAAAGCTTCCCCTGGGCATGTTGGAAATTGTCTCCTATGTCCTGGGCTCCTGGGACTCCTCTGGTAGCATAGCTCCCTCCTTGGGCAGCGAGGTCCCGGATTAAAAGAAGGTTGCCAGGCTCCTCTCAGGTAGACCTAAAGCCTCCTCAAGCTACACAGCTCCCTCCTCTGGTAGCAAAGCTCCCCTGAAGTAAAGAAGGCCACCTGGTGTGGTCCAGGCAATCCCAAATCCTGCTAAGCCCAATCTAGTGTGGCCGCAAGCCCAGCAGGCCCCCAACCCCTTAGAGCAAGGATCTCATACTCTTCCGGGGATTGGATGTTGTGTAACCATCCAGCTCCTTGGATGGCAAAGCTCCCCAGGCTGATAGAAGGTCCCCCTATGGCCTCGGTAGGCCTCAAACCTCCTCAGCAGGGCTGCTTCCTCCTCCAGGTGATGGCAGTAGTGTTGGTGCTCTCCAGGCCGAAAGAAGGTCCTAGGCAAGACCAGAGCAGGTTCCTGTGGCTCGGCCCCGCTCCCTATTCCAGGCGGGCAGCTGAGGTGTCTCCAGCACTTTTTCTATATGCAGGGAGATTCAGTGCAGTGTTCAGGAATTAAGGCAACTTTATATGTTACAAAAAAATTTCAAATTGATCCCTTAATATTTTAAGTGATTCTTTTTATGTAATATATCTAACCCAAACGATTGAAACCACTTCCATTCATTCTACCTTGCACCAATTTTATTACAACTATTTCTATTGCCACAAAGAGCTATATTAATCAGAACTGCTCCATTCTTTATTGATCATACAAGAGCCCATTCTAATCTTCCAGGTGCATTATCACTAGGTAATCATAATGCAAATGGGTTTGTCAATCTGATTTGCATTTTTGATAAAGTGAGACAATTCTATGAGTTTTTTTATCAAAATTCTAAATCTCTGCAAAAGGAATTTAAAGTTACCATAGCACAAGCTAGACAAATCTGATGTCGTGTCCTATCCTTCAGCTTAAGAAGGTTGCAATGCCAGAAGTCTTAAAACTAACCACTGATGGATATGACCCATACAGCATCTTTCAACAAACTTAAATATATCCATGTCTCTACAGATTCTTCTCACATATGAGCCATGAGACCTGTTATTCAGGTGAATAACTTTGACATGTAATACTGTTGGAACACAATAGAATAGCAAACTTATTGTAATTTCATAGAAAATGCTAAAGATTAATTACAGGCCTGTGATCATCCTCCTGCTGCTTGTCACATAGCTAGCCTGCTAACTTCAGTCAGTCTTGACTGTCTGGGTCTACCTGCGTTTCTTCTGATAATATACTGGATCAATTTGACTATCCTCAGATGGTTTCCCTTAATTAAGAAATATATTGCTTCAAAATGGCTTCAAGGACTTTGGTTGGAGTGAAGTAATCCAGTCAAAGTTACGTGTTAATTCTGCTTGCTCTACTTGAAACCTCTCCCCTCATCCCCTGGATGTTCTGACTTAATTCAGTCCATGTAACAAATCGTGTAATTTCTGTACTTCCTGCTTGCAAACTGTATTTAAACTGAACTCAAAACTGCCTCAGGAATCGGAATCAGAGTCCTCAGAAATCCAGGCCATCAACCCCTACAGCCAAGAGAGAAGGAAGCCTGGCTCCTGCTCCAGCTGGTGGCATACCTTAGCATCATCTACATGGTGCTGGTTTAGACACTTGCAGAATGCAATAGTTCTGAGGTTAAGGAGGTTTCCACCCTGCTTTCAGAAGACCTAGGAGGATTTCAGAAGGCCTAGCTGGTGTCCTCCTAAGAGAGCAATGTATAAATCTGTGAGGGTGAAGCCAAAGGTGCAGTGGATACATCAGAGGTTTAGAAAAGCAAGAAACATTGATCATCTGAGGAAACCAGTAAGGGGGGAGTGAAGCCAGCCAAAGAGTAAAGTTATAGGAGCTACAACCAACAGAAGGGCCACAGAGGTGCAGCCACTCAAGCCTTTTGGAGCTCACAACTTGTCATAGGCTGCATTGGAGGCTGCATATGAAGCTATTGGACTGAGTGCTTACCCTGCTGGATTCTGGATTGTTTTGTTCTCAATCCTTTGTACCCTCCTGTTTGTATCTTTTGGAACGATAGGGTTTATCATATGGCATTGGATACTGGAAATGGTTAGTTTTTCATTTGTACAGGGGATCACAGCTAAGAGTTTGCCTTACATCTCAGAGGAGACTTGGAACTTGGATTTTACAGCAGTACTAGAACTGTTAGGACTTTGGCAACTCTTAGATATGGGCTAAAATACCTTTGCATAAAGGGATGTACATGAGTCTTTGGAGGGTCATGAGGGTGAATGTTATAGCTTGTATCTAGATGTTCCCCCAAATCCTTATGCATTCATGAGCGTAGACTTCTAGAGTTTGTGATTGATTAATGGTCTAATAATGTTGGGATTATGGATGTGAGTGCTATACCTACCTGGAGTAGAAAGCCTGCATACAATATAATAAAGAGAAAGAGTCTTACTCTTTTGTTTGCCCCTTTTGGTCTTCCTATTTTTGTTGTTTTCTAGGAACCACAAACCACTGCTCCTATGCCATTTTACCTTGACTTGGAGCCATCTGATGATTATGGACGGAAACATTCACAAACCATGAGCTAAATAACCTATTTCTTCATTAATTTTGGGCATCAGGAATATTGTTTCAGCAGCCAGAGAAAAGTAACCAAGACTTTTGGTTACTACTCAGCAAGGCTGATCTGGCTGCAGCTCCTGCTGAATGCCCAATATGCCAGCAGCAGAGACCAACAATTAATCTCTGATATGGCACCATTCCCCAAGGTGTGAGCCTGTGACAATGTGGCAGGTTGATTATACTGGACAGCTTTCTTCATGGAAAGGACAGTGCTTTGTTTGTACTGACATAGACATTTATTTTGGATATGGACTTGCCTTCCCTGCAAGTAATGCTTATGCCAAAACTACCAGTCATGAACTCACAATGCCATATCCACCATCATGGTATGCCACACAGCAGTGCCTCTGGCTAAGGAACACATTTCACAGCCAAAGAACTTAGCAGGAATCCACTGGTCTTTCCAATGTTCCTCACCATCCAGAAGCATGGATTATAGAAAGGTGAGGAAGGCAGTTGAACATGCAGTAATGACACCAGCTATGAAGCAATGCCTTGAAGACTGAGACAAATTTCTCCAGAAGACTTTATACTCTTTGAGTCAGCATCCACTAGATGTACTCTGTCTCCCATAGCCCAGGTCCACAGGTCCCAGAATCAAGGGGTAGAAGTGGCAGTGGTACCAATCACATTGCCCTCCATGACCCACTGGTAATTTTATTTCCCCTATTTCTATGACTTTATGATCTTCTGGCCTAGAAGCTTTAGTTGCAAGCAGAGAAAGCTTGTACCAGAAAGCAAAGCAATGATTCATTTGAAATGGAGGCTAAGACCTCCCCTTGATTATATTGGACTCTTTACGCTTCTGATTAAAAAAAAAAAACCAAATGGTAGTTGTTGTACTGGCAGGATTAATTGATCCAGACTGCCAAGAAGAAACTGTCATATTACTCCACAAGGAACAATCTATTTGAAGTGTAGGAGATCAATTTGTGTGTCTCTTAATTCTATTATGCTGTTTTAATGTCACTGAGAGTCTACAACAATGCAATCCAGGAAGAAAGACAAATGACCCAGAGGTTTTAGAAATCAAGGTACAGGTCACCCCATCAGAACCAAGAGCCAGTAGGTGCTTTCTGAAGATGAGAAGAATTCAGAATGGGCAGTAGAAGAAGGTGGTTAAAAATACCCGCCATGTAAGTTTAATCAGTTGAAAAAATTAAAGTGTCTTGGCAAATTTTCTTTCCTAACTTGCTAATATGCTTGGACATATAAAATCATATATTTTCTTTATTTGTAAAGAAAATCTATGTTGATAGATTTAATATTGCTTCTTAAGTACTGTTAACTCTATATTATTAATGCTTACGCTAGCAATATCAGGAGAAGGGTAAACATTATCCAAAGAAAAATTTCGTCTTCTATAGTGGGAGGAATTTAGTGCTTTTCTGATTGTAATCAGGAGTATTGTGTTAGCATAATTATGAATGTGGCACTGTATTTGGAGACTACAGTGTAAGGAAGTAAGTCTGGTCATACAGTGGGCAAGGAGTGGACTGTGATAGATGTTTATGATTTGAATACACACAGAATAAGAAATGCCTGATGGATTAATGGAGCGCATCCATCGTGGGTATGTCTGGCTGATTGACATCCAAGCCACAAATCAAGGAACGCGGACTCACTCTGGAAGAGGGTGGCATCAACTGCTAGGCTTGTAGCCTGGATTCTACAAAAAGGGAAAGGAAAAGGAAGTCTTCCATTTTGTTTCTTCAGAGGAGATTTGTGTTCACCATTGCCTCTGGATATTTCTCTTTGGTTCTAGAAGCTCTCCAGTCCAGACTCTTCAGCCTCTGACACCAACAATCAGCTTTCCCATATAGGTTTATACTGGATGCTGTGGTGAGGTCCAGACCTTGGACTATCAACCAGAATCCTGTGACTCCTCAAATTGCAGGTGTTCACTTTGAATTGGAGCTTTCCTGCAGGAGACACAAGGAAAGAAAAAGCAAAACCATTCTTCCTTTGTCAAAGAGTTAAAAAATTTTTCTTTTGTGACATAGTCTTGCTATGCCGTTCAGGTTGGTCTTGAACTTGCAGTGATCCTCCTTCCTCAGCCTGCAGAGTGCTGGGATTGCAGGCATAGCCCACCAAACAAGGGTGCCATAAATTTTAAAAGAAACTAAATTGTGTCCAAAGGGCCTCATCTGCTACTTGCTGGCTTCCCTAACATATGCTACCAGGTGTTGGGATATTGCAGTTTACTTTTACATGTGGTTTTTAGGTTCTATTTATCTTGAACAAAGACTTGGTCAAGACTGTGCAAAAAGTACCAAGATTGTACACCTATTAAAGGTGTGACAGGAAAAGAAACTTGTTCTATGGGGCAAGATCAGGTCAACTAAAGACAAGAAAAGTATACCCTGTGAAACACAGACTAGGACACTGAAAGAAGTAACAGTGTTACCCAGACTGATGGTGGCTGCTTTTTGCATGTCCCGGGTCTCAGGATGATATCAAGCACTGCCCATCCTATCAAAATCCTGCTCAAGTTCTTGTGAGATTTGAAGATAGCACTCTCTGACTGGTTCCAGGTTCAGGGTCTTGTTCTCTGTACAAGCCCTGGAGGGTATGATTGGCAGGTCCCGCCCACTTGCCCAACCAGTTTGCCACACCCTAATCTGCCTCATGGGCCCCCTGCTCTGGATGCTAGTCCTGAGTGGATGCACATTGCCACCTGCTGGTTATCGTGGTCAGTGCGGGATGCAGCTCGCCCTGGTCTTTCTTTGCTCTCTGGGTTTCAGGGGAACCCTCAGGAAAGACTGGGGAACCTACCCCAGCATTCACGTCAGCGGCCACCAGTGCTTCCCACTGCCCTGAATGTGGGCAGGATTGACCCCGGATCCCAGTGACCAGGACGCGAGGGCTTCCCCACTCTGCCCTGAGCATCTGGGAGGGAGAAGAGGGAAGGATCACAGAGCAAGGGGTTTAGGGCCCAGTGTTCTTGTTCCATACAACCATGCTGCCAGAGACCTTATGAACCAACCTCCTCCTGGAATGACAAGCAAGCCCGGCTCAGCGCAGCTCATTTCTGTTCTGAATGCTGCACCCCTGTATGGGGGGAAGAGAACTCTGCTGACCTCTACACACAGAATGAGCCGGGGTGGGAGCCTGGGTGGGAGCCTGGAGGCAGTCGTTCAGTTGCAGAGGTACTGCCCACCCTGATACCCATGGTCTCCTTCTTGGGTCCCACTGGCACTTCCCTCACCAGCTCCACATACAGATGCAATTTCCCTCTGCTTCACAGGGGGCCAGGATCCTCCATGGGTAGATGTGGACCAAAGCTCTGTTCATTTTGTTTTCAGGGAAGGTGAGCAGGGGGAGGCAGCCCTGCAGGCACCAGCTCTGCACCCATGGGTGAGGCCACACAGCCATGCCTAGTGCCCACCTCTGTGTGTAGCCTGACTTCTGTTCCAAGGTGCAGTCAGTCTCAGGCTTGTAGCCCAGGCCCCTCCTGTTCTGTCCATGTCTAGTAGCCACCCTGCTGCGTGTCTGTGTCCCCAGCCATCGGTTCTTCATCTCCCCTGACACCCAGGTGTCACAAAGAGAAGATCCTGGCCCTAACTTGCACCCATGGCTAAGCAGGTCCAGCCCCTACTTCCCCTGAATACCTGAAGCACAGGACCCAGGAGGGGCTGGTGAAGGTTTTTATTGAGCAAGGTAAGGCTGGCCGTGTGCACCTACACAGGTGTGTTTGAGAAGCACAGGAGAAAGAAGAAGAGTCAGCTCCTGAGTGTTCACACTCCCTGGAGGAGACTGTTGTACTGGGACACCAACGGGAAGCACACATGGTTTAGGCTCTTATCACGGAGTTGGGGACCCTGCAGGAGAGGGCTGGGGCGAGGGCTTTGAGCACCATCTGGGGAGAAGCACAACCTCAGGTTCTGTGAGAGCTGGCAGGAGTCACAGTGATGGTATTCTCCCAAGACCTTTCATAGACCAAAAGAGTGCAGTGTTTCTTCTGCAAAAGGAAGAGAGGAGGATAGTCAGTGTGGGTTTCTGAAGAAAGAGAGGACATCTGGCACTGGAGAGGAAGAGTAGTGGAGGAGAAATTTCTCATGGAACTGTCCTCAGCTCAGGAATCCCAGCACCTCATCCCCCCCCACCCCCCACACACACCCAAGGTGCTGCCACACAGGGCCAGGATCCGGGAGAGCACAGGGTAGGGCAGGCACTCATTGCCCCAGCACCTCCACCTCAGCCCGGGGTATCACTGGAGATCAGGCCTGAGAACAGGCCATGAGACAGGTGTGGTGGGCAGGGTGACAGGGACTCAGCATCCAGAGCATGGCTTTCAGGGACCCGGCTGTCAGGAGAGGCTGGAGGCTGAGGGTAGCGCAGGGTCCCGGCCCTTTCAGGCCCAACCTGCTCAGCCTGGCTCTGAGCAGGGCAAGGCAGGACTCTGCAGAGCCCTCTCCCCACTCACCAGCCCTGCTGCTGCCCCTCCCACCCAGCAAGAGCACCCTAAAGGCAGGGGTCCCCTCCCAGCACTCCACTTCCCACCATCTCACTTAGTACTCTAATCAATCCTGTGTGCTCAGCCCTGCTGTGCTACCACATGTGTGCTCTAATACGTAGTTATACACACATAAACCCTATGACTGAGGGCTTCTACTCCTGTACCCACATAGTCCACACACACACACACCTCTCCCCACATGAGTGACACGTGTAAATTCTCCTGTGCATACGCCATATTAGTGTGCATTTGTTCACCTCCCCTCACAGCCTACACATGTGCACACATTTACCCCCACAAGCTACACCTATAAATATCAAGCCTCCCTTGATCCCCAGGTGTGCACATTCATTGATTGATCTGTATGCACACCGTCTCCCATATGACCTTCAGAGAAGTGCAATTCAAGCTAGCAGCTCTCCACATGGACCTACATGCATGTACACATTCTTCTACAGATTCACATGCACACATGCTCATATCCACTGCTCGTAGCTACATCCAGCTCACACAGACTCTTCACTGAAGGGACAGCTATCCTCGTTGGGCTGTGCTTTGGTGCCTGTCATTCTGCCAATCTCCATGTCCAGGTGGTAGCAGGTGGGGCCCATCCTCCATTGTTCTCCTTCCACTTCTGCTACCTCACTGTAGGACACCTGCTAACAGCAAATGATCACAGTCTGTACAGAGGACAGACAAAGGGAGAGGGGTAGATGCAAGGTGTATCTTACATAAGCAATGCATTAACAGCAGTGTTGATGCTGTTATAAATTGAGATAATTCTTTCTGAAAAACATACTGATAGAGTCCAAATTACTTAAACTAAATAATGAAAGTGTTAAATGCTATCTCTGGACATGCAAATCTGAAAATATTTCACTAGGAGGCAGCATCTTTCCAAAAATATTCATAAAAACTACAAGCTCTTCTCATTCTATGAGACTTTAACCTGCAGTACCAAAAACAGGGATAAAATGGGAATAAAAATTATAAAAAACAGACACAAATACGCCTAGAAGCTTGTTAAAGCAAGGCAATGGGAAGCTCTCAAGGTCTCCCAGTGCTCCTAACCCAGAGAATGAAACCATGACTGAAAAAAAAGCAAATAGCAGTAGCAGAGCTCTATGAAAAGTTTACAGAAGGAATGCAGTACTCCAACAGAATCAGACTCCGCACCAAGTATTTTCTCACCTATTACTATCACTAGAACAGTTTAAAGAGGAAATGAATCACAATTTCACAACACTATCACTCAGCTCCATTTCAGAGAAATAAGTAAAAAATTGCACAAACTCATCCAAATGTTTAAAACATGAATAACAGAGTCAACAAACAGAATCTTCAAAAAGATGTCAGTCAGAAACATTTAAAATAAAATCTGTATAGAATTTATAAACTGAAAACAGTGCCTGAAACTGAAGGCAAAATGGTAAATTACAATGAAGTACACAATAAAGCTACCATAGAATAAGAGAACAAGATAAGATCATCCAGTAGTTGCTAGATGACACTAAGAAGGCCAGAAAAACTAACTGGAGTCAGAGAAAAGCTACAAGATAATGCACATGAAAGTAATATGTTTGCAGAAATCACAGCAGAAAATCTCACAAATATTTTTTCTTTTTAAAAAAATTTCACAAATATTTGACAGCTGGGAAACATATAAGCAAGTTTCCCAGAACAACTAACCAGAAAGAAGCTCACTAAGGCACGTCCTTCTTAAAAGACCACATATTCAACAACAACAACAAAAATATGCTTTTAAAAGCAGAGGAAAACAAAACATCACATATAAAGGTAAACCGATTACAATTATAGCAGACTTCCCAACTCAAACTTTAAAGATCAGAAAAGCTTGGAGTAAAGTATTTCAAGCCCTAGGAAGAGACAGCTGTCAACCCAGAATAATGTATGCAACAAAGCTATCCTTCAAATTAATGGAGAAGTAAGGATATTTCATGGACTATAGCAGTTCAAAAGACATCTTCATGCTAACCCATCACTCCAGAAAATATTGCAGAATATCCTTGACAGAGACAGTGAAACTAATAAAACTAAAAAATTTCAGATGAATGAAAAATATCAAGCAAGGTCAATAGACAAACAACAAAGTGACAGGAAAAGGAAAATGAAGGAGTCACCAACAAAGAAAGAATGCAGTGATAGTAAACAACCAACAATTCTCAGTAATGTATTTCCACATTAATGGCCTCAACTCTGATTAAAAGGCCCAGATTGGCAGATCAAACAAAAAAACAATCTAGTAGTCTGTTGCATTCAAGAAACTCACCTAATTCAAAAAGACACTTTAAAAATTAAAGGATGAAAAAGAATAGTTCATGCATTAGGGCCCAAAGAATAAGAAGGGGAGCAATTTTAGTCTCAGACATAGTAAACTTCAAGGTAAAAAATGGTTAGAAAAGACAAAGAAGGTCACTACATGCCAGTTAAGCAAACAATCCAATAAGAAGAGAAAATGTTTATAAATTTTTGTGCTCTAAATGCTGACATACCTATCTGCATAAAACAAATACTGCTGAAATTAAAAGCTCAAACAAAACTCTGACGCAGTCCTAGTGGGAGAACCTGAACATCCCACTTTTTCAAAGAGAGAAAAATTCAGTAAAGAAATATCAGAGCTGAACCACATCCTCAAATGTATGAACTTAATAGATTCTACAGAATATTCCACCGCACTCCAATGAAGAGTACATTGTTTTCTGCATGCACTTACTTTTTCCAAAGTAGATCACATACTGTTCCTTAGAGGCTGCTTATAGAAATATGAGAGAATCAAATTTACCCCATGTTCACTGTCACACCATAGTGCAACAAGAATAGAAATCAGTGACAAAAGGAACCAGAGAAAAGGTGCAAGCACCTGGAGAATTACAGGTAATAACACACTACTAAATAACAAAAGGGCCATAGAAGAAAGCAAGAAAAACATTTAAAAATTTCCAGAAGCCAATGGTAACGCCTGTACGACTCATCCAAACCTCTAGGCACCATAAAAACAGACCTAAGAAGGAAGTTTATGGCCGTCAGTGGTCATGTTAGAAAGACAGAGAAACTCAGGTGAATAACCTTATGAGGAATCTCAAGAAACTTGAGAAACAATAAAAATCTAGGTTCAAACCAAAAGTAAGGAGGGCAATTATAAAGATTAGGGCCAAAATCAATGAAATGGAGACTTAAAAATACAAAAATTAATGAATGGAAGAACTGGTTCTTTGAAAGCATAAACAAAATAGATAAGTGTAGGGAGCGGCACGACTGCCCCATTGCTGCCTCCCCACCTCCCTCTCCTATGGGCATATGATGCACCTGCCTACATTAACCATAATCCTCTCCTGCTTATGTCAAATACCTGGACGTGACAATGACCCTGTTGTATTCATCCCTATAGCCTCTTCCTGTCCCACCAGCCCACCCTTGGCCTATAAAAGATGTGATCACTTCCTGAATAAACGAGACTTGATTGGAATCCTCATCTTGCCTCCATCTCTCTTTGTCTCCCCCCTGTTTCTATTTCATCCCTGTTCCCCCTCCAGGTACATCCCACGGATTGATCCACGGGCCGGGTCAGATAAGCCCTTGGTCAGACTGTACAATGGAAAGAGAGAAAAGCTTCATATCAATGCCACTAGAAAGGAAAAAGGCAGAATCACAACAGACACTGGAAATCCAGGTACTTGTTAGTACCTAGTTTGAAAAGTTGTTTTCCAACGAATTAACAAGCTTTGAAGAAATAGCTGATTCCCAGACTTATACAAACTGTCAATGCTAACCCAAGAAGAAAAAAATGTTTAACAAACCAATATCAAGCAATGAAATAGAAACAGTAATAAAGATTCTGTCAACTAAAAAAAAAAAAACCTCAGGACCTGAAGTATTCACTGCTGACTTCTACAAAACCTTGAAGGATGTTATATCACCTATACTCTTCAAGCTCTTCAAAGAAATTGAAAAGGAAAGTGTGTCCCCAAATTCATTATGTAAGCCAGTGTCTCTGTGATTCCAAAACCAGATAAAGATCCAACTGAGAAAGAAAACTGTAGACAAATCTTCATAATGAACATATATGGAAAAATTCTGAACAAGATATTAGCTAACTGAATCCATCAAACCTGACCAGCCAATTATCCCTACCTGGGATGAAACAGATGGCAGGATGGTTCAACATATGTAAAACTATAAGTTAAATATATCACAAAAACAGAAGCAAGGTCCAAAACCACACACTCATGTCAATAAATGCAGAAGAGGCTTTTGACAAAAATCAACACCCCATTGGCAAGAATCCTGAAGAAAACAGGTATAGAAGAGTCATACCTGAATATGATAAAAGTTATTTGTGACAAATCAACAACCAACATCACATTAAATCAGGAATAATTAAAAGCATTTGCTTTCAATTTAGGAGCAAGACAAGGATGCCCACTATCCCCACTTCTACTCAACATAGTACTTGAAACAGTAGTCAGAGCAATAAAGCAAGACAAGAGATTAAAAAGGACACATACAGGAAAGGAATAACTCAACATTATTTGTAGATGACAGCATACTCCACATAGAAGACCCAAGGAATTCCACCAAAAACTCTTAGAATTAATTATCCACTTGAGCAATGCAGGGAAATTCACACACAAAAATCATTAACACATGTGTCCAACAACGATGATCTTGATGAGAAAGAAATTATACCATCAAACCAATAGCAGTAGCATCAAGAACAATGAGATACCTAGATATTAGCCTAATCAAGGACATGAAAGACCTCTACAAAGAAAACTACAACACTCTTAAAGGTGATTAAGGAGGACATCAGAAAATGGAAAGCTGTCCCCTGTTCCTGAATAGACAGAACAAATGTTGTCAAAAGGGTCAAAGTTTTGAAAATGTTATTTAGTTTTAAAGCGGCCTCACTCAAAATGCCAACAGCATACTTTACAGGCCTAAGGAAAACATTCCTAAAATTCATATGGAAGCATAAGAGACCCAGATTAGCAAAGCAATCTTGGGTGACAAGAGTACAGAAGGAGGAATGGCGGTATCTGTCTTCATGCTTTACTACAAAGCGACAAAGATGACATGGTACTGAAGCAAAACAGACACATAGATCAGTAGCACAGAACAGAAGATACAGAAACATCCCCAGACACATCCAGCTGTATGGTGCCTGACACAGAGGCCAAGAGCATTTCCTGAGGGAAAGACAGCCTATTCAACAAGTGGTGCTGGGAAAACTGGATAACTGTTTGCAAAAGATTGAATCTTGACCCATATCTCACAACATTTACTAAATTAAAATAAAAACAGATCAAAAACCTAAGAAGTAAAACAGAAACATTGAATTTACTGGGAGATAAAATAAGTAAAACCCTCAAAGTTATAGGTGTATGAAAGAATTTTCTAAACAACCACAGTTACACAAGAAATAACAGCAAGTACCAGCAAATGAGATTACGTCAAATCAAAATGCTTCTGTACAGCAAAGAAATCAACTGGTAGTGTGGAGAAGCAACCTGTAGAATGGAAAAGAACTTGCCAGGTATTTTTCACACAGAGACTAATATCTAGAACACACAGAGATCAGCAAGAATGAAAATGGGAAAAGGGGAATTACGAGAGCAGGGAAAGCAGAGAGAGGCAAGGGGAAGGGGTTAACAGAAAGAAACAATCGGAGTTATGCATATGTGCCCGCTCCCTGAAAAGGATTTCAAGCTGCAGGTACTGAAAGCATGGCCTAAAAAAATAGTTTTTTGTCTTTTTCTTTTTTACCGGTACCAGGGCTCAAACTCACGACCGCACACTTGCAAGGCAGGTGTTTATGCCACTGAGCTAAATCCCCAGCCCTGGCCTAACAAAATATGAAAAATGAAAATTGCCTTGTGGGAAATGTAGTTTGTTATGACGTTTAAACTATTTCATTGAGAAAATCTATGTCCTGCAAACCTTCCATTTAAAATGTACAATTTAGTGGGTTTTGGTTTGCTTACAATATTGTACATATATCTCCACAGTCGAATTCTGGTGATGCACATCCTATTCATCATTATTCACTCCCCGCCCCACTGGCCCAGCCCAAAATTCAGCCCACCTGAATTTTGCCTTCCTGACTGTTTCCTACAAGTGGGATCATAATATCCTGCTGCTGACTTTTCCCACATACCATATTTTCAGGATTCATTCATGTTTTGGCCAATATGTATATGTCAATTTTAAATTATTGCCAAATAATATTTTTATGTGGACATTCTATATCTTGTTATACATTTTGGTGACTTCATGTTTTTTAGTTGCTATGTTGAGTAATACTGCTATGAACATTTATGTACACTTTTTTTTTTTTTTTTAACTAGAACTGAGTTTTTATTTATCCGGGATGAGAAACATTGCTAGATCATAGGTAACTCTATTTCTAACTTTTTGAGGACTTGACAAACTGTTTTCCAAGAGATTTGTCTCCACTGACATTTCCACTAGCTGTGTGTGGGGTTCTAACTTGTCGATATATTTCTTTCCCACCACATTTCTGTACTGGGTATGATGTGGTGTCTCATTGTGATTTTAATTTGCTGTTTCTACCAGTTGACAGTGTTAAGCATCTTTTAATGTGCCATTTGACATTTATAACTTCATTGGATACATACCTATTTAAAATATTTAGGATTTAAAGTTAGAGGATCTTTTTAAACAAGTATTTAGGAATTTTTAAGTTGGGTTATTTGTCATTATTTTTTAAATGAAGATATTTTTATTTCCAAAGACATAGAAATGATTGGGTTGTTTTCTGAGTTGAAATGTGAGAAAATTTCCAAGCCACGTTAAACTAAACTGAAAGGAAGCCTCTTTGCATTGAGGAGATAAGAAGGCAGTGTTTAATCTACGACAGCAGACTGTTGTGGGATGACTCCATAGAGGCAACAGCCTTGAATTTACAGAGAGCTTACTTAATGTAGAATTTGGAAGTGAGATGTGCAAAGCAAGTGACAAGAGGTTCCATGCATTGACTCATAAACGACAGGCAGGCTAGACTTCAACAGATTTCTTGAAACAAAGGAATCTTTGATCACAGTATAGAAACACTCCAGGGAACAAGAGGAGGGGCCCTGACAGAAGGAGTGTAGTTACTGGCATCCTTAATTAGCCCAGGGTGCCTTAAGGTACAGACAATTACTCTGACTCGGTGTTCATCAGGGATCTGCAAATGGGCTTTCGACACTGCCAAGGTCAATTGAATTCAGCAGAAGTAGCAGAACAGAAACTTGGTCCGAAACCTCTAACTGATCATGAAACAAGCTTGCTAGTTTATAAGTGTGTTCTTACATTATAATTGTGCCCAGCATTAAGTTTTATATATTCTGGGTAAAATTTTTACATCCAATATATGACTTTGAAATATTTTATTTTATTCTGCATATTGTCTTATCAGTTATTTTGGTAGGATGATTTTAATAAGTGAATTGTGACACACATGAAAAAACTCTTGTCACTACAGGGCTCAAGGACTGCTCTAGGAAGCACGGTACATGGATGGGCCTCATGCAGGTGGGAAAATTCTGTCCTAGATGACTGCTGACTTCAGTCACCAAGAAGATGGCAGGACCACTGACTGGCCATACTTTCTTGGAGAAGTCCAGCTTTTCATAGGAACAAAAAATCACAGCTAACAAAGGAAAATGATAGCCAATCCTGCTATGAATTTACTGTCAACTATAGCATGCTGGGAAGTAGAATTGGTTCCTGTTTTCTGGACACCTGTTACCCTTGCATGCTTCAGAGATGCAGCCACCTGTCACATCCAGAAGACAAGACCTCCATTTCTGTAAGGTGGCACTTGGTGTGTTGCCTCTGAAACAAGCAAAAAAGGTCCTGAGATTGTGGGTCTAAGAACTGAGGGCCAACATCCACCTTCTGTTCCATACCAGAGGACACAAAGGAGAGTACTGAGCAGGGAAGTGCACCCTGACAGTCCTGAGGAAGAGTGTGATGGGTTCCCATGGCTGGAATCTGCAAAGGAGGGACTGAGTCAAGGCTCTGCTGCTGCGGGTACTCATGCAGTGGAACCCGCAGGGTCTCCAGCTTCAGTCCTGAGGGCCCTGCCATTGCCATCTATCTCCAATGAGCTTTGAAGTTTCCCAACCTCATGTCACATCATCTTCATGACTGTGAGGAAAAGAGCCAGCTTTTCAATTATAGTGAGAAACACAAAGGCCCAATTTGCAATGCCCCCAACACTAAAATTTGTTGAACACCAGCATCACAGCACAAGGGGAAAATCCTATGCCACAAACCTTTGTTTCATGCAGAATAGTCTTAAGAATTTTTAAGCTTTCCATTAATGCAAAATAACTTCATTTTAATTATACATCTAACATTTTATTTTATAGCTAGATTAAAATTAAAGGAGATAATGCCTGGTGTGGTGACACATGCCTGTAATTCCAGCACTCAGGGGCTAAGGCAGGAGAATTGCTGTGAGTTCAAGAGCAGTCTGGGCTACACAGTGAATTCAAGGCCAGGATGAACTGCAGAGTGAGGATCTCTCTTTCTCTCTCTCTCTCTCAAAAAATAATAATAATAAAAGGGATAAATGTTTATAATAGATCAGTCAAATATATGTGGGCCTATTAAATATGTTTTCATAAAGGCACACAGAAGGAGCCTAGGATTGCTTTATTCATTTTTTAAATTTTATTTTAAAAACACACCAAAACAAAACACAAAGGATAAAAATGATGCAGAATTTCCATAAAAAGGAAATTAACACTAGTTAATATATTGCATATTGTTATCTTGAAAGTAGTTGCTCAGATTACAAGATTTAGATGTGAAAAGTGGTCAATCAATGAAAACAAACTTTTTTGATGAACTAACAGACATCATAATATAGTTATTTTGTATATATTTAATATGCTTACGTATGTATGTATAGATAGGTATATATAATCTTTTTCTTTCACTTCTCCTTTCCCTTACCCCAATTGTTCTTTCCTTTTGAACACTTTCACTTTACTTTTCACAATATCTATTGTACATTTTGGATACTACTTTTTAATTTACAGTAGGGAAATAATATGATCTTTACACATGCGAGTCTGATTTATTTCTCTTATGAGTACGGTCTCCAGTTGCACACATTTACCTATAAAAAGCCTCAAGTTTATCCTTACTATAGCTGAGTAGTATTCAGATGAAAAAATGCAAATGGTAAATAAATATATGACAAAATGCTCAACATCATTGATCATTTGAGAAGTGCAAATTAAAAGAACACTGAGATTCCACCTCACTCCAAGAAAGAATGGCTATCATCAAGAAATCAATCAATAATAAATGCTAGCAGGGCTGTGGGGAAACAGGAACCCTTCTCCATTGTTGGTGGGACTGTAGACTGGTGCAATCAGTGTGGAAATCAGTATGGAAATTGCTCAGAAAACTAGGATTGGAGGCTCCATTCAATCCAGCTATTCCCCTTCTAGGTATTTTCCCAGAAGCATTGAAAACATCATACACAGAATATATATGTGCATTCATATTTATAGCAGCAGAATTTGTAATAGTTAAATCTTGCTAACAACCCAAATGCCCAACAATCATGGATTACTTGATTCTTCGTTCTCCATTAAATGTAAGAGTTAAAATTCTAATATGCAATTTAATAAAACAGAGGGAATATGTTTGGATTTAAATAGAGTACATTTTATCTCATTAGGTGTCAGAGACCACAAATTATCAATGAGGCGAGGAGCTGTCCAAGGCTGTGCTTGCCCTGCTCTGTGGGCCAGATTGGAACATAGAATCTTCTACTTTCTTCTGGTCACCGTGGAGGCCTCAGTGGTCCCTTCCTTAACGCTGTGGTGATGACCAGTAGTATCTGCTGGGACAATATAAAGTAAGCAGATACAGGAGAGAAAGGATCTTAGCTTGCTTCTTTTATGATGCTAAATTTGTTCTGCTACCTCCTTGCTATTCCAGAAAGCTAGGCTATTCATGCCCCCTGCACTAGTACTGGCTAAATAAAGGTGGGCCAGCTACCAGGGCTCTGTCTTTGCCTACCTTGAGGTACTGATCACCTGGCTCATCTTTTTATGCAATCCTAAAATTGTTTCTGTCTTTTATTTCATCCTTTGCTATCCCCTTCATACAAGCAACTGGGTGAGTTGGCCAGGTCTTTGGCAGGAAAAAGAGTAATTTGTCCAAATTCAGAAATTTGGGAGTAGTTAGTTTAAAATAAATTTAAAAATTGAGAATAAAGGGGCCGGGGATTTAGCTCACTGGTATAAGTGCCTGCTTGGCAAGTGCATGGTCATGAGTTTGATCCCCTGTACCAAAAAACAAACAAATAAAAAAACAAAACAAACAAAAAATTGAGAAAAAAGCAGAAAGAAACTAGTGAACAGAAAAGAGAGATATGTAATGAAAGATATGTGTAAGAGAATATTTTTGGTAATTTTGGTAAAAAGCAAGGTCCTGAGTTTGATTCCTGGGACCAAAAAACAAAAACAAAAACAAACAAACAAAAAACAACCAAAAAACCTGGCAAGAATGAAAAAGGAACAATATGGACAAAATCAGAAAGCTATTGTAAGCTGCAGAAAGTTTGTGACAGCGACTTGCAGGAAGATGTCAGAAGAGAAATAGCCTTTTTGAGATTTGATGTCCAGATGCCAGAATATAGCAATGCAAAGAAGAGAAGAAGGAGAAAAGTGGGTCTCCGGGACTTAGAAAGGTTCAGAAGCAAGAACTGAAGCATATGGGGAGAGTGAAGAGTGACCCCTCAGGGTAAAACAAGGAGGTAGCAGGTGGTGCTTTTCCCCTGAGCCCTGATTCACCGTAGGGGAGGTGCGGCTTGATGTGCAGGTGCATGGCAACGACTTGGCGGTGGTTGTTTGCTTTTTCTCCTGATTGACTGTTCTTGTTTTTATGAATGTGAACATTATTTACAGTTTGTTTGTTGTTTCTCTGTCCATGTTTTTATTTCTTGCTTCTCTCCCGTCTGTCTTCTGCACCATTTCCGCAAAGTTTACGTAATCTTTCTTTGACCTCCAACCTTGCTTCTTATCTCTTTTTCTTCCTCTTCCTCGTTGCCATATTTATTGCATATCATTTTCTGGTTTGCTTTAGAGTTTGCTATATAACTACAAATCTATTTAATATAATTGAAGCTGACAAATTAAGTTACCTCACTTTGTCATTTTCTAGGCTGTGTCTGATGCTACTGTTATTATTGATAATACTACTTGAGCCGAAGTGATGTAATTGTTCTAATGAGTTGTTCTTTCTGGTATGCCAACACTGAGATTGAGGCTCATAAACAATACTATAAGCCCCTGGTAAAGAACCAGGGACTGGGCTAAGCAGGCAACAACTTCCCATCCCTAATAAATTTAAGAGGTAGGATCTTGCAACAGACTCAAAACCCGAAAGACAGTTTTATACCCAGAAGAAATCTCTGAGAAGTACTTGTTTCTTAAAGATTCTCGATACTAGCAATACAGTTACCTGCCATAAGCAATTTACAAACACCAACTCAGAAATTAAACAATGAGAAGACACTGAAGCAAGATGCAACCAGCCTTCTGGCTTGTCAGGGGCAAATCCATGGGGCAATGAGGTTCTGGAATCATTAACCAGAGCAATTAGACAAAAGATAGAAATAAAAGGAATAAGGATAGGAAAGGAAGAAATTAAATTAACATCACTTGCAGATGTTATGATCCTCTACGTAGAAGACTCCAAAACCTCCACCAAAATACTGCTGGATTTAACAACCAAATTCAGTAGCATATATGGATCCAAAGTCAATACTGAAAAATCATTGGCATTCCTGTACACAAATAAAAATCTTACTGAGAGACAAATTAGTGAAACAATACTTTTTACAAAAGCATAGAAAAAAATTAAATACTTAGGAATCAATCTAATGAAGGAAGTAAAAGACGTCTACATTAAAAACTACAATACTCTGAAAAAGGAAATTCAAGAGGATACCAGAAAATGGAACAATAATCCTTGTTCTTGGGTAGGAAGAACAAATATAGTGAAAATGGTCATACTTCCAAAATTATTATACAGACTTAATGCAATTCCAGTTAAAATACCAATAGCATATCTCATGGAATTAGAGAAAGTAAATCTAAAATTCATTTGGAACCAAAATAGACCTAGAATACCGAAAGCAATTCTGGGCAACAAAGGACAGGCAGGGGGCATCACAACCCCTGACTTGACATTATACTACATAGTTACTGTGATTAAAAACAGAATAATAAATTAGTGAAACAAAAACAAAAAGCAAAGCAAAGCAAAACAAAACAAAAACACAGGCCTGAAGATCAATGGAACAGATTGGAAGATACAGAAACAACTCCAAATATATTCAACCACCATGTCTTTGTCAAGTGGCCAAACACCTTTACTGGAGAAAGATAGCCTCTTTAATAAACAGTGGTGGAAAAACTGGCTTTCCACATGCCGTGAACTGAATCTAGACCAATGTCTCTCACTGTCCACTAAACTAAAATCAAAATGGATCAAAGTTCTAAATATTAAAATAGGAACAGTAAATCTGCTGGGACACAGAAATGGTGGAACCTGTGAAGCTGGCAAAGACTTTAAGAACAAAACTCAGATCACACTCAATTTAAGAACAAAACTCAGATTACACAGGAAATATCACAAAAAATCAACAGCTGGGATCTCATCTTATTAAAAAGCTTTAGCAAAACAAAAGAAACCACCAAGAGAGCAAAGAAACAACTCAGGATGGGAAAATTTTGTGTCAACTGTTTCTTAGACAAAGGAGTAATATCTAGAATACGTAAAAAACTAAAAGAAAAATGAAATCCCACAAACTTAAAGAACCAGTCACAAAATGGGCATCTGAAATTAATAGACATTTCTCAGATGAATAAATAAAAATTGCAAATGAATATATGAAAAAATATTCAACATCACAGGCATTCAGGAGATATAAATTACATTAAGATTTCATCTCTCTTCAGAAAGAATGGCTATTATCAAGAAATCAACCCGTAATGAATGTTGGTGGGAGTATAGACTAGTGTAACCTCTGTGGAAATCAGTGTGGAGATTCCTCAAAACCTAAAACTAGAGGTTCCATTCAACCCAGTCTTGGTATCTTCTGGGAAGAATTAAAAGCATCATACCAAAGTGACAGACGAAAACCCATGTTTAGAGCAGCATAGTTTGTAACAGCTAAATATTGGAAACAGGTCAAATGCCCATCAACCAATGAAAGTAAAAAGAAAATCTTTTTTTTTTAATACAGTGGAAACTACTCTGCCATAAAGAAGGATAATCTTGAGAAATTTCTAGCTAAATGGATGCACCTTGAGACCAAACAAATTGCACAAATATGTTTAAATACTGCATTGTTTATCTGGCATGGGAAACTAAATATGCAAATGAGAACCAAAATGTATAATAGATATTAGGAAATGGTAAGAATATGTTCAAATGGGAAAAAGAACCAGGTTGAGAGGTGAAGGAAAGGAAGGGACAAGAATAAAAGAGAACAGATAGAAACAAAGCCTTTGTCAATAAGCTGGGGATGAAGGGTTGAAGGGAGAGAAGTGGAATAAAAAAGCCAAGATACGTCATGCACAGGTATGCATTCCCTATGACCAATGTTATCAACACATACATCTAAAGCATATTGATAATGTTTTTGACAGGGTACTGGAAATCAAACTCAGGACCTCATACTTGTCAGGCAGGTGCTTTGCCACTGAGATAAATCCCTGGACCCCTCAATAAGCATTTTTAAATTACAAAAAGAAAGTTAATAAGAAACAAATTTATGAGAGAAAATTTCTAAACATCGTAAGTTTGGCAATAATTTCAAAACTTAAAAGTTTTTTTAATCAAAATTTGTAACATCAACGTGAAACTGACATGTATGCACAGATCAGTGTTTTCTTAAAGCATCAATTAATTACCTCTTAGTAAGAATTTAGAGAAACTTCCCTGAAAAACAAAGGTTTGTGTTTTATCAATATAATTTCTTCCGTTGTCTGCTTTAGGATTTGATTACCTAGCAAAGTATTGTGCAACCCAGTCAGGGATCATTTAAATGATCAGTTTACAGCTTTGCTTAAGTGAACACCGGTTGGTGTAGGCAATTACAGTATACTTGACAGTTCCTGTGTCTGAGACTTGAGATGTGTAATGCGAGGACTATGCATGCTGTGAGTGTGTGCAAACTAAGGAAGCACGAGTTTGATGCCTGCCCAGTAATCAGTAAGTGCTGTCAAACACAACACACTTGGCATCTGGACCTGAAACTTACGGAATGGTTGATAGAACCTAACATTCTTGCTGCTGTTCAGTGCCATTCAGGTGAGGAAACTGCCACGTGGTTAACACTGCCACTGCTATGACTCAATAATTTATTGTACAAATGAGACGCACTTGTGTATCAGGCAATGTCTATTTGTGGGCATTAATACTGGTTCTAAAACCACTGTCTGGTTTGTTGTTACTACTGTTAAAATCTGAAGATGTTTTTAGTAAAAAAAAAAAAGTCATGATTGTAGCTATACTACTGACCCATACATTCAAAAATTTGCCTTAGCCAGGCATGGTGGGGTGCGCCTGTAGTCCCAGCTACTCAGGAGGCTGAGGTGGGGGGATTGCTTGAGTCCAGGAGTTCTGGGCTGCAGTGTGCTATGCTGATCGGGTGTCCGCACTAAGTTTGGCATCAATATGGTGACCTCCTGGGAGTGGGGGACCACCAGCTTGCCTAAGGTGGGGTGAACCAGCCCAGGTCGGAAACAAAGTAGGTCAAAACTGATCAAAATGTTGATCAGTGCTGATCAAAATGTTGCTTTACATTTTGCCTTACATAGCAATGAAAAGCTACATTGATTTGTAGCTTTGTAAAATTTCTATGTGATCCTAATTATTACTGATTTCTAATTATTACTGATTTCTTGGGAGGTCAAGTTTATGTCACTCTCTAAGTGCACAAATCTTCCAAAGCAAAGAGTTTGAGAAAACACCTCAAAATTCTAGTAATCCACTCACACCAGCATTGTAAAATAGACATTTATTAGGTTATATTCTTACAATAATTCTTACAATATATTCTTACAATAATCTTATAATATTACAATAATTAGCATGATTAACTGGAGCATTGTAAGATTAGTGAACCCAAAGTCACATTTATAAGCATATATATTCTACTTAAAAGGGCTCTAATTCTGACAGGATTGGATTCTAAATTATCTTTCTTACACAGTTATCTTGTTTTGTTCTTGGTATTTTTGTTTTGGATTTTCATTGTGCAGTTTACAAGTGTGTTCTGTCCGCATTCCTCAGGCACACAACCTGAGGAGCACTTGGGGAGACAGGCGCCGTCCTGTGAGTGGGAAGGAAATCATGCGCATGCCCAGAGCCCAGGGAGAGTTACAGCAAGGGGAGCTCTGCTGCCTGCATGCAGACCTCAGCGCCTGACCTCGTGGGTGCTCAGCACCTGAGGTCCCAGGCTGAGGTGCGTGCTAGCTGCTCCTTACCAGCACACTTTGCATTCTACTCTGGGACCCACGGGGACTTAAGCACCATTTTTTTCCATGAGCCACGGCTCTTCATTCCAGCTGCAAGGCCCATAGTGTGGCTAATGACAGAACACAGCTCCGCTGCCATTTGTGTCCTCGTCACTGGAAGTCCTGGGTCAGAGCACTTCTGAGCTCAACATGGGACCTGGTGAGCATTTAGGATCTGGCTGGACAGAGTTACTCAGCCCTGAATTCACAAGGTCTCACTCCCTGCAGGACTGAGGACACAAGGTGAGGAGTTGACAAGGAGCCTGCAGACACTGACATGCACCTGTGACCACCTGGGCTCCAGGGAAGGGGGATCTCTGGTGACTAAGATCCCAGGGATTCGTCTGGAAAGGAAACCATCCATCTTCAGCCCTCGAGATCCCAGAACTATGACAGAGATGATGAGACACTGACCACCCAAGCCCAGTCCTTGACAGCAATCCCCTACCTGTGTGGAGAGTCAGCCTGAACCCCACTTCATGGTGACCCCTCCAGCCACCTAAGCTGTACCCTTTGCTTCTCCCTCTAACCATCTTCTTGCAGTGAATCATACTGTAGCAATCAGCATCAGGTTACGTGGACAAGGTGCTCACATGTGGGCCCCATCGCCAGGACATCATCATGCATGTGAAGATTTCCTACAATCCCACAGATCGCTGAGACCTGAAGCGCTCTGGTCCCAAGAGCTTTGCATTACGGACTCTCAGCCTTCAGTCAAATAAAACCCCACTGTGATCCACCAGAGGCTGAGGCAGAGCTGGGCCAGGGTCCCTACTCAGATGGTCACTGAGCCTGAGGTGTGTCACCTTCTCCAAGTTCCATCTCTAGAGCACAGCCAGGGCCCTGAAGACAGTTGGAGAGAGTGGGTAGGAGGGAGGACCCCACAAGAAAGGGTGATGTGACAGAGTGTGGGGCCTCAGTGTCTGTCACTCAGCCCCACCTCATGTGTGTGACATTGACCAGAAGGACCCTGAGACAGTCACATAGCACCGAGCTGTAGGGACAGCTTCTCCAACCCCTGCCCTGCACCCTGAGACCACGCCACACAAGGGAGCTGGTGTAGATTTTATTGAGGAAGGCAGGGGTGGCCAGGTACACCCCTAAGGTGCACTTGAGAAGAACAGGAGAAAGAAAAAGGGGAAAGCTCGTGGGTGTCCATGCTGCCCAGAGGAGCCTGCTGCCCTGGAGCCTGGGTGCTGGGGCACCAAGGAAACACACCAGGGCTGGGCTCCATCCCAAGGTTGGGGACACGCACTTGGGTGAGGGATGGTTGTTATGGCCTGGACAAAGCACAACCTCAAGCCCTGTAACACTTGGATTTTTTCAGGATGACATACTTGTTCCGGGCCCTAAAGTAGACCAAGAAGGAGCAGAGCTGCGTCTGTTGAAGGAAGAGAGAGGGACGGTGAGCGCAGCTTCAGGAGAGAGGGAGAAAGATTGGCCATGAACACAAGAGAGGCAGAGTGGCTAAGGGGAAGTTCCTGCATGGTTCTGCCCCCAGCTCAGGGATCCCAGGTTCTCATCCCCCATGGCATCCAGGGAGCAGCCAGACAGGGCAGGAGCCCAGGCGATGCCAGGCCCATAAGGGGCTCACTGGCCCAGCACCTCCATTTCAGCACCTCCCTCCAAGGGCAGCCCTCCAAGGGGAAAACTAGGCCTGGGGACCCTCAGACAGGCGGGGTGGGCAGGATGACAGGGACTCAACACCCAGAGCCTAGCCTCCAGGGACCCAGCTGTCAGGAGAGGCTGGAGGCTGAGGGCAGTGCAGGGTCTTAGCCCTCTCAGGCCTGACCTGCTCAGCCTGGCTCTGGGTGGGGTGAGGCAAGGACTCTGCAGAGCCCTCTCCCTCCTCACCAGTCCTGTTGCTGCCTCTCTTGCCTAGCAGGAGCACCCCAAAGGCAGAGGTCATCTCCCAGAACTCTGATCCCCAGGGTCCCACTCAACACCCCAATCAGTCCTGTGTACACAGTCAGCTCTGGTACCCTATGGGTGCACAGATGTGCAGGTACATGCACTCACATGCACCCCACCTCTGAGGATATCTATTCCTTACTACCACACCACACACACACATCTTCCCACTGACACACATGTGCATATGAGACATACATGTGGACATATTCACTTCCTACATTACATGTGTGCACTTTTTCACTGTCTACATGTGTGTATATTCATATTGTCTCATGATACATGTGAGCCCACATTCATCTCCCCACATATGTGCACATGTGCAACTTTCCACATGTGCCTACACACATGCACACACCATCTCAATCCCAGACAGACAGGGAGACAGACAGACAGACATGCCTGCACACGCACACAGACACACACACACACACTACCCAAGTATGTGCACCGCCCGCCCCTGCCCACATCCAGCTCATACCGGCTCTTTACTGAGGGGACAGTTGATCTGGTTGGATGTGTTCTTTACACATGTGGTCCTGCCAATCTCCAAGTCCAGGTGGTAGTTCATGCCGGTCACCACCTAGGACAGAAGCCCGGACTCACTCAGTGCTCTGTCCACCTCACTGCACAATTATGGACTGCACTGGACTCACTGTGCTCTACAGGGCTCAGGCCAAACCCGCCCCAGCCCACACTACTCCCCATAATCCTGCCAGACGGCCCCACTTTGCTCCCTTGCTCCCTTCCAAGGAGCTACAAAGAGGGATCTCATGCACCCAAGCAAGACAGAAGCAGAGTAGGCAAGCAGGAGGCAGGGATGGACCCGCTGGTCTGGGCTATGTGAGGGGAGGCCGACTCAGGGAGCTTCCAAGGCACTGAACCAGCACTTCTTGTCCAGGAGTGGTGCGGCTCCAGCTCCAGGCTCTGTGCCCAGTGAGATGCACTGGATGCTGTACCAGGGGAGCTGCAACCTGAGGACCAAGCAGAGCTGGGCCCTCAGAAACCTGGTTCTCCACCCACGGGACTCCTCTTCCCTGGCTCAGCAGCAGGTTGCACCCTGCAGCCTACAGGGACCCTTGGAGCTCAGGGTGGAGCCCCCCCCCGGACTGTGTTATGGCCCTTAAGGGTTCACTGCATGATGTCATAGAGAACACACACAAGAAGAGGTGGCATCAACATCACAGCCCATGTCATGTTAGGGATGCCCTCACTCCCTGTCCGGCCTTGCTAGGAATGCCCCTGGGGCTCAGGAACATACATCTAGTTGGGCAGACCCTGACAGGCCAAGATCATGAGCACAGAGCAGCTGCTCCAGGGGAGAGGAGGCTGAGTCAGGATGGGCTGCAGGGCTGGGAGTGTCCTCAGTGGACAGCAGCCACACCGTGGGAGGCTCTGTGGTGACTGAGTGTTAGTGTGGCTTACTGAGGTCAGCTGGGTCTTGGGTGTGAAGGGCAGATCCTCATGAGTGGGCAGTGTCCACTGCAGGGTGCATCCCAAGGACCAGGAGGATCCATGCTCTCCACACACAGCTCCACATGCTAGGGGAAGCCAGGAGCAAGACCCACATGGGGAAGGGCAATCCAGAGAGGGATGGGTTCAGGGCCCAGGATGCCCTTCACTCCAGCTGTGCTTGCTCTAAAAATCTGAGGTCCTGACAGACCGAGGAGCTGAAGGCCATGGGGTGGAGGTCACTAGAGGAGTGACAGGAGTGGGGTCCCTATCCCTGCGGTGTGGTCACTTGATTCACAGTCTACACAGTTCTTGGTCTAGAAGGAGGTGATCAAGAGTGTTAATGCTAGGGGCCCTGACTCTGGCCTGGCACCTGGTGTCTCTGCCAGCTGGGATTGGAATCAGGTTTAAGGCTCAGGTGTCTGACACAGAGCCTACCAGGGTCTAGGCCAGGCTTCATGTGCAGGAGTCAGGGTCACACCCACTAAGGCCTGCAGGGACCCCAGGGACTTCATGGGTATCCATCCTGGTGAGATCCCTGCACGAGAGAGAGCTTGCAGCCCACCCGGATAGGCACTGGGCAGGGTGGGACAAGGAGCAGAGTGAAGGGAATGGCAGAATGTACAGGAGGACCGCGCCTCCCGGGCTGTCCTCCAGTGTCCACGCACCTGCTCTTGGACTCGCACTACCCGTGTCACACGGAAGAGGTTCTGGTCTGTGCTGTCCTTGTTGTGCTCCTGCATGGCGAACTCCACTGCTTTCTGTATCTCCTCATTGAAAATATCTCCCTTTTCCAATTTTCCCATTAGGCGAAGCCACTTTTTGGAGGATTTCGAGGCCATGGGGGTCATGGCCAGGCCCAAGACCAGGACAGCCAGGAGCAGCACAGAGACGCGCAGGGATGAGGCCATGTCTGAGGACACCACACCGGAGCTGTAGCACAAAGAGGGCAGTGATGCAGAGGCCACAGAGCTGGCCTGGGTGGCCCTGCTTTATCCTCCCAGACTCCAGCCCCTCCCATCACTCCCTCCTTGCTTCCCAGCTCAGACCCTCCTTTTCTAGTGCTCCTCCCCCCTGCTGTCCTCTCCACTGCTGGCTGCTTCTCCTCTGTCCCTTTCCTCCAGACTGGGGGCCTCCCCCCTCCTCCTCGTATGCCCTCCCGACTCCTGCTCTCCTGACCCTCTCACCTGTGCCTGTCCTGAGCTCCCCAGGCTCCGGTCTCCCTGTTCTCTACAACTCTCTGGTCCTAAATCCTGTTACTCACAATTCTATTTCTACAGGAAAGGGGACAGAGCAGCCTTGGCTTCCCAGGAGGCTCTGAGGTCAGGGGCATCGGGGTCAAGGGTGGGGACTCCCAGGAGGAGTAAAGTGATTGTTGAGGTTCCAGGAAGCCCAGGTGCTGCTCTGTGCTGGCTCTGCCAAGGAGGAGTGACTCCTCTTTACTTAGGAAAGGACAGGGATTCTCCTTAAGGACTCGGGATCAGTCAATCAATTGGTCTACCAAGTACTACTCACAGCCAGGTGCCCAGGTCAGAAATGGGCACAGGTGGCTGAGTCTGGAGGTGACACCTTGTGGGGCTTATAAAGAGCTGGGACACCAACTGTACATGGCTATAAACTTCCAGTAAACATATCGGGAAAGTGAAAAGAACAGGGGAGATCATGTTAATAAGATGTCCATTGAACCTTTACACTAACTGTCACTTCATGATATAGGACAGTTCTTCATGAGGGGCTTTATACTGACTGTGTGTGTGTGTGTGCATGTGGTCTTTGGAATCTGGGTGTTGGTGACCGGCATGGCAGGTATCTGTGGGGACTGTCTCCATTCCAGCCTCATGGCCCTTTGTGATGATGGCTGAGCCCCAGCTTCAGGGAAGGTATTTGGGGCTGGCTGACAAGCACACCAGGTCAGGGAAGCATGGGGGCTCTACTGGGAGGAGAGGAAGGGCTGGGGACAGGATGGGGCACTGGACACTGGCAGAGGACTCCTGGGATCTGAGAGACGTGAGGTTCTGCCTAGAGCAGGATTCAGGGCCAGCAGAGTGCAGGCAGGGGCAGGCCTGGGACAGGTGCTTGCTGCCCTTGGAGCCAGGAGCAGGGATCTCTGGCACGGCAGCAGTGATCCTCTATCTCAGCCTGGACACTGGGGGTGGGACCCTAGGATGGGGGTCAGGGTTGGGCTGTGGGTCATGGTGGAGGGGTGCACCCCAGAGCCCCCAGGCTGCTCCTACTTCCCTCCTGGGGAGCCCACTGTGGCTCTGCTCCCCTACCCTGATGACATCTAGAATGGTGTCTGCATGCAGTGACACTCCCCGAGTGTGTGTCCAGACTGAGGGCCTTAGCAACCCTTGCCCAGAGCAACCCTCCATCATGATCCAGAGCCTCACCCACTGGCCAGCTCCTTGGTGCTCCATTTGGCCCATTCCCTGCCTGTCCATTGCTGCGATCTGCTGCTGCTCCTGGGGAGGAGCATCCTAGGGAGGCACCTATTAGGTGGCTGCCTGTGTCACATCCTTGCCTCAGCTTCCTTTCTGAGATTCTCCTCCTGTTGTTTCCTCAGCCTGGTACTTGATTCTCTTCCTCCGTGGACAAGGAGGATGTGGGCAGCTGGGGACCACGTGGCCACCAAAGCCCGGGCTCGGGACAGAGCAGGTCTGGCTGGAATATGGCCCAGGAGAGGCGCAATAGAACTCAGGCTTCTCCTGCGCTGCCTGATTGGAGGTTGAAGGGTTGTGGACACAGGACTTTGATGACAGAAAGTGTCCTGCCTGGGGAAGCACAGACCCAGAGGAAGCCCATCAGCACTTGTGTGTCCCGCAGGTGCTGACTGACCAGTGTCTATTTTCTTGAGAAGAATTAGGGCAGAGAAGAGGCCCTGACTAGAGGCCTCTCCAGAAGCTGCCTTTCCTGAGGGTCCCTCTGTGGGGCCACACCCTGGCCACACAGCAGGACATGGGCCAGCATGCCCCAGAACTGGCCTTGTCCTGATAGGGCAGAAGCAAATGCCAAGGAATGGAGGTGTCAAAGGAAAAACACAAAACCGCAGCACAGACACTTCTTGCTCTGGGGAACATTTCACAGGAACACATACGTCCAGTGCCTTCCCTGAGTCTCACTGCTGGTGGGAGTTGCAAGAGACATAAAAGAGATAAGAAAAACTGAAGAGTTTCATTCCCCTTCGTTGAGTTAGCTCTGATGGTTGCTTTATATGTGTGGATGACAAGGTCTGACCCAAGTAGTTTTCCTCACTTGCCATGTGATTCATGGTCTTGGAGCAGTGCTGTGTCTGTCCTGGCACTGAGTCACAGGGGCTGAGTCATCTCCTTTCAGGGTGGTCATGAGCCACAGGTCCAGTTCTGGTACTGCTATTGTGGGAGGGAGGGACAGAGTTCTGGGATAGACAAGGACAGGCGCCTGTCCTGAGGGCCCTGCACCCGGAGAACCTTGAGAGAGGACAGGATAGAGTTACACAGAGCTTGTATTTTACCTACAATTTGTGAAAAAGTCGCAAACCAAATTTTTGGCTTTGTGTTGTGTTAGGTGGTCTATGTTCTCCAGCTATATAGTTACACTGATATTGGGGAAAGCATAAAGGGGTCCCCGTGGTCCCCTGCATGGCTCGACCCTAGCCCATCTCCCAGCAGTGTCCAGTTGGGGCCTGCCCTGCACACATGGTCCTTTGGGACCACAGTACTGTGGTGCTGCATGGCCGGGTTGAAGGTGCAGTCTGGACCATGTGCAGTGTCTTTGTGAGTGTGAGGTCAGGGTCTGGATGGAGGTTGTGGCCTTTCTTTTGCCATTAGCTTTCCCCATCAGTGAGGGCACGGTGTCCAGGTTCCCTTCATCCTGCTTCCTCTGTTTCAGCTGTGAGCTGTGGGGGATGCTGGTCCCTGGGTTGGGATGGGGTCTGAATGTGGCCACCAGCATGCGTGTCTGGAAGCCAAGTCCCAGTGTGATGACATGCGATCGGAGGAAGCTTTGAGAGCTTGGTCTGGTGGAAGGTCACAGCCAGTGCTGGAGACACCATGGCTAACATGGTGGCAAGGCTTGGCTCCCAGAGAGGGAACTATGGAGAGTGAACCTCCCTCCCCATCTCCTGCTCCCTCTCATCTCTGGTGATTCTGCCCTCCTTCTCTAGGACACCCTCACCATGCTGTGATATAGCCTGAGGCCCTGACCAGAGGCCCTCAGATGGAGCTGCCAGCCGTGGGTCTCTAGGGTCCTGAAAGGGGACTGCGTCTCTGCTCAGTGCCAGCTGCCTAAGGCCCTTTGGGACCTGGCAGGCTTCCCTGCTTTCCAGCTGCTTTTTCCAGGCTTTGACATCAGCCAGACCTCTTCTTGGAACCCACTAGCAAGACATGGTGACCTCCTGAACTTCAAAGGCAGCTCCAGCCACAGGATCCTGTCATGGCAGTCATTAGGCAGGGCCAGCTTATGGGCAGAGTTCTGAGCCTTGGAACACAGGATGACAGGGAGGTGGTGGAATCTCTGTCACCCGAAACCATTGCAGTACCCTGTCAGGGTCAGGGAGCTCCTTGTAGAAGCCCTTTCAAGAGCATTGGTCTCCCCTAAGGCTGCCCTTTGATTTTCATCACCAAAGCCTTCACTCTGGCAGTGAGTGTCTGGAAGTGGGCCTTTATGTTCAGAGCCTGAACCCACATGTGTGACTTCCTAGAAACTGCATTTAGCACCCTGGTGCTTGCTTGTGCCTGGATAGCTGAGCCCTGCAGGGGGAGGGAAAGGACCCCGGGGACCCCAAAGGAGGCTCTCATGTGCCCCTGAGACACTCACCTGGGCCCAGGCTCCCAGTGCGGGGACAGCAGCTGGGGTCACACTGAGAAGGACTCCAAGGGCAGGGGACCTGAACTAGCTCAGGGCTGTGGATTGTTGTCCCCGAGGCCCTGAACCCTCTCTGCGATGGCTGTACTCCCTGCAGGACTTCCCCCAACTCCATGCCAGAGCTAGGGTCCTGTCCTCCTCTCTTAGGAGCCAGGGCTTGGGAGGAGGTGACTCAAAGCCTGCTGCAGGCTGCTATTCCCTCAGGGTAGGCCAGCTGCTCTAGACTTGGCTCCACTTCTGCCTCCCAGTGCTGGGACCCATCTTTGGTGGAGTAGAGTCCAAGGCACAAAGGGTGAGGCAGGGGCAGTTGTCCTTGACTCCTTCCAACAGTGCATTGCTTGAGATGGGATTCCCTGCCAAGCAGGGCTCGAGAATGGTAGAAGTTAGGGTGACTCGGGGGTGGACAAATGTTTTAGAGGAGGCCAGACTGGTGAGCCGGACAGGGCAGGGGCTGTGGTCCCCAGGCTGCTCAAGGTTCTTCCTGCATGCTTCCCCTGTTCACTAGGAGATGTAGCCTCATGTTGCAGGCCTGGAGACCAAGCTGGGCAATATCACACACTGGCTGGGGCAGGAAGAGGAAACGAGCCCTGTCTGCTCCTCTCCTGGTGGCCCCAGGTGGGCCTGAGCTGGCCAGCTCTGGCTTCCTGGGTGGCACATGTTGCAGTGTGGAGGACACCCGAGAACTGGTGATCCTGGCCACACTGTAGCTGCTGTGTGAGATGGCGGGAAACAGAGGCTTTGGGGTTCCTTGTCTCAGATCCCTAGGCTCTGCTTCCCGGGGTAGGGGGTCTCGGCTCTCCCTCACTTCCTCCTGCATGCAGACCCAACCATGTCACCCTTTCTCACTTCCTCCTGAGGGGCTGGCAGGGCCCAGCAAACCCAGCTCTGCTTCCGACTTTCGGTTCTGCTGCCTGGCCCTGTGGGTGCCCATACTGGGCCAGCCCAGCTCCCTCTTGAGCTTTTCTTGGGCATTGAAAGCAGAGGAAGCCATGTGGGGCCTGCATTTTGGGGTCAACAGTCGCTTTCCTTGGGTCTGGTAGTTGTGCCCATGTGCAGCACAGTGTGACTTGAGTATGCAAACTATCCTGTGCAAAAGTAGGGATCGAGGCAGCTGTGCCGTGCTGCACCCCCTTAAACACGGCTGGGTTTTGGCAAGTTTAAGCCTTCTACCTACCTCCTGTCCCCTAGCTCTCTGTGAAACTTGGGACAAGTTGGGACAGAGTCACCTGAGAGCTGCAGAGCATGGTGCCTTCCCCTCTTGACCAGCACTATGGGTATGGTTTCCCAGGGCCCTTCCTCTCAGGGTGCCCACACTCAGGCTCTGTGGCTTTGTGGACATCCAAGAGAGGTGAAGACAGCACCGGGGCCCTAGGAAAGGCGCCCAGGAGTCCCCAGCACAGTGTCCCACGTGAGGTGAAATGAGTCGTCTCAAGGAGAGACGGGGACAGACTCATGACACAGAGGCCATCCACGTCCAGGTCATGTGGAACCCTGTGACAGCAGAAGCATCCAGGGACAAAGCCTGCAGGGCGATGCTCAAGCCCCCATCCTCTGGCCTCTTTGTAGTCAGGGCTGCAGAAAGCAGGCGTGAGTCATGGGTGGGGTCTCCCAGGCTTTGCCTGGGCAGCTCCCAAGTGTCTCACTGGAGGTCACTGCTCTCTGCCTGGCTCCCTGGCCCCTGTGCTGGAAGCTGTGACCCATATGGAACTGGAACAATGGTTTCTCTTCCTGCCTCCACTGAGGTTGGGCACAGATATCTGCTCATCGTTGGTTGGATTGAGCCGGTGCCTGAGGGTGGAAGGTGAATTGAGACTGGTGATGGGGCCCTACGCCAGCAGAGGTCTTGTAAACATGCACCTGCTATGGCAGTTCTATGGCTGGTGCTGGCCTTGTCCATTACCCCATGGTGGTGCTCACAGGTGTCCCCCTTGCAGCCCCAGCAGGGCACTGGCTCATGTGCGTGCCCTTTCACAGAGGACACTGCTGGGTGTTCCCCAGAGCATTGTGCTATGCAGCTTCTTCTGCTAGGCACTGTTACCCAGGGCCCTGGCACACTGGATTTGTGTGCAGAAGGAGTCCCACTCTAGAGTCAGCCCTATGCATGTGGACTGTAAACCTGTCTTAGACATCATGTCTCTGCACCTTCCTCTTTTCCTTCTCTTACTGCCCAGGATACTTGGGTCCCAGGGAGGAGGAAGAAGAGACATTCAGCTCAGAGTGACAGTGGCTCATTCCCAAGCTGGATGCTGGGGCCTGGGGCAGAGCCCACTGGGCTTCATGGGCAGGAACAGGGCTTCGTGCGAGCCTAGAGAATTCCAGCTCCTCCATGCTGCGGGAAGTGACTCAGCCCCTTCTTGGTCAGTGTGCAGGACCAGGGTGTTGTGCAACAGTCATCTCTGAACCCATGGCCCAGAGCAGGGCAAAAGGCAGGTCTGAAGATGCCATGATGTCCTGCTTTGACACTGCCTCTGTGACAGTGCAGGAGTGGACATGCAGGTCAACACTGTGACTCACTTTTCTGCAAGATCTGGTCGGGGTCACCTCAGTACCATTTCCCTCCAGTCATCCCTGGAACTGTGGTAAGGCTGAAGCATAGGTGACCTTAAGGACTCCTAGGTTCCCTGACTCAGCTTCCTGGCTGCAGCAGGCTCCCACCTGTGTCAGAGGGTGCCTTCAGGAGCAGTGGCAGCTGCTACACCACACAGATTCTTGCCCGGCAAGACTGGCACCACTGGCATCTCTGACACATGGCCCGTGATCCAAGGCTGCTTTGGCAGGAACCTAAGAGGGGCTGTTTTCCAGCTGGCTGGCCTGGGGAACACTGAAGCCCCTGGGTGATACCAAGGCCCCTGATGACACAGGCAAGACCCATCTGGGGGGCTGTGGGCTGCACCCTCCCTGCCGCCCTCCCCATGTGAAGTCTCCCAGGAATTTTCAGGCAACAAGTGGCTGGCTCCTTTGTCACCATCTTAGTCCCAGACACTTCTGTGAACAGCATGGGCCAAGGATGTGGCAGATGTGCTGCTCTCCAGAAAACCAGCCCCTGCTTGTCTTCACCAGGCTCAGCTAGAGGTAAGGAGAGTGTGAGCTCTGTCATTCGTTCCAAGGTACTAAGGCGACAAGCACCAAGAGCAAGTGAAGAAGTGATTTCCTCCAGTAGCCCACAGAGCTGCCCCTCCGCCAATGTCCCTTCCTTGGAGCATGACACTGTTGTCCCCTGTGGTTCCTGCCAGAGACACAGGTATGGCCACTGGTTCCTGGTTCAGTGTCTCCATGTCTTCCACAAGCAGAGCAGGGTCTGTGCTGCACTCTGCCCTGTCAGAAGCTGCTAATGTGACTCAGTGCTCATGACCATCTGGTATGCAGAGCACATGCCACAGGGAGGGATGGGGACCCCGTCCAGTTCTGCTCCACTTTGTCCCTCCAGGGACCCAGTAGCCTGTGTTGCCTATGTCTTCGTAATGGCTAAGCGGAACGACCATCTGGACTGCACTAACTTTGGGTTTGGGTGCTGGGTTTGAATGAGGGCTTCTAGAATGCTAAGCACACACTTCACTACTGAGCACACTTCCTCCCTCGCCAACGCCCCTGAGCTCTGGATGCATCACCCCTGCTAGCACTCCACTGAATAACTCCTTCTCCTTGATTTAAACAAGATAGTGTTTGTGAGGTGCTGAGGACAGTACCTGGCATTATCCATCAATATTTGTCTATCATCTCTCTATCAGTCATCTATCATCTATCTTTCTATCTACCTATCCATAGCTATCAACCTGTGAATCTTCTATCTCTGTATCATCTACTTTTCTATCCTCTGTCTGTCTGTCTATCTATTTATCTATCTATCATCAGGTTTTCTTATTTTGCGTGTCTCCTGTTGCTGTAACAGAACACCTGTTTCAGAGCACTGCAAGAGTAAAGTAGTTTATTGGGTGGACGTAGAGTCTTAGCAGCTTGCTCTGGAGCCCAGGTAAGGCCCTTTGGCTACATTACAACAAAGCAGAGATGCAAGGAGGACACAGTGCTTGAAGAAGGGGCTGGGCAAAGGATACCTGGCTGTGTGACAAGTCCTCCAGGTCACACACTTAGCACTGCAGGGGGCACCCACTCATCACCCCACATGGACGTTTCCCCATGCTGCCCAGACCCTGGTGCCCACAGAGTCCCCCATTGTCAGGAACACCACCTCTCGGCCCTATCCCATGGGATGGGACTTCCAGTGCAGTACCTGGGCCAGAGCACACCCTGATGGGAGCATCCCTGCCATGGAGCCCTGTGCTTCCTGCTGAGGGCAGATGGGGTGTGCAATGAGGATGTGGCTTTGGGGCAGGTAGCGAGGACATATGTGCTAGGCTTTGGATGACTTAGAGTGGTCGCTGCTGTAGATCTAGGATTCACAAATGCCCCTCAATGTCTCCAAGATTCAGACAGCACCAACCAGGATTTGCCCAAAGGACAGTTAGCTGAGGAAGGTGTTATCGCCATCTAGTGGGCAGAAGTCAGGGATGCTGACCGACATTCTGGAGAGCACAAACTGCGCCTGAGCAAGTAATGTCCAGGCTCCAAATGCGCATAGTAGGCAGCTGAGGTCTCTTGTTCTGCCCTCTCAGCTGACAGAGCTGGGACCTCCACACTGCCACAGCGCAGGTTTTACATTGTAGGTTTCTGCACTGACCACCTTGAGCACACGTTGATTACAATTGCAACCTAACAGGGCTCCTTCCAGCCCTTCCTCCCTCAGCACCATCCGATCCCATCACCAGCACCGATGCCCTCAAGGTGTCAGTTCTAGAATCCACAGGAGGTGGATCAGTGTTAGATATGCACCTCTCACTTTGTTTGCAGAGGACTCGACTTCTAAATGTGCCAGATAGGTGCTGTCCCCTCCCTGAACACCAAGGATCTGAAGATCAGAGCCATCTGTGAGAGTCAGGGGAGATTTAATCATCTTCTCCATTGCAGGCATTTTCTGTGTTTTACTTCTGTTTAATGTGCACTGACGTGTCCCCCCATGAGGAGACGCTGAATGCAGAATACTTCCAATGTGTTCATTCAGGAATCCTCCAAACTTTAGGAGCTTAGCTTATATTAATTCACAGAGCTTTGTGCATATTGCAAATGCCAGTTTGTAAAACACCTTTCGACTTTTCTCATCCTGCAAGGAGTTGTTCTGGATTCAACCATAATGAGTTTTGTACATTTGAGGAAACCGAGAGTTGGAAAACACCTGAAAAGCAAATTTGTTCCATAATACCACTTTCACTTCTGTCTTAAGGCAATCTGTGTACGTTCTGCAGGTGTGTGTGTATGATTTCCTGTGAGTATGTTTGCGTCTGTGTGCACACATGTAGCTGTGTCTATGTGTGATTCCATGTGTGTGGCTGTGTGTGTGACACTGTCTTGGTGGTCATGTGTGACCCTAGGCAGTGTGACTGTGTGTTCAGGACCTGGATGAGTGACCAGGCAACAGTTCATGTGAGGGTCCAAGAGAGGCTCTTATTGTCCACCCACTGAGAGCAGGATGCCCAGGGGTGTCTCACTGCCCTTCCATGGGGCCCAGGGTCAGCCCTGGGCTGTCAGCAGCTAGCGTGTTCCCCAGGGACCATCACACCACACAGACTCACTTTGCCTGATGTGCTGCCAGCTCCACACATCCTCCATCCTGAGATCTAGGCTGCAGGAGGGTGGGTGTACCCCAGGTCTCTGTGCACCTCCACACTCTGCCCTCAGTCCTTATGCCACCAGGCTTACTGCCTGCTTGCTTCCTGCTATAACTCCAGCCCTCATCACAGGACTGGGTCAGGTGCCTGAGGATTAAACAATCCTGTCCTTCAGCAAAGTTTACAATGTGTGTTTCACTCAGCATGTAGCAACAGAGGCAACAGCAACAATAACAAGGTCTGAAACACCATGTAGGACCAGCAGGCCTCACTAAGACCTGGCTGCCCAGTCCTGCCCCCAGTCTTGCCTTTGCAGGGCTCTCTCCTCTGTTGCATGGAGTGCAACTCCATGTATGCACTTTGTGGAGAGATGGCTATGGTGAGCTCAGCATGCATCAGGGTCATGTTCTTAATGGTAAGTTTTCACCTCACTGTTTGAGATCCTTGAAGAAAGGCAACAAGACATGCACTGTGTAGTGTCAGCCTCACTGCAGTAAGAAGAGCCTGGGAGTTTAGTAAAGCACAGCTCTGGGTGTGTCTAAAGATGATTGATACAAAGGCCAGGAAACTGAGTGGGGAGAAGACTCACCCCAGATGTGGGTATCTCCAGCCAATAGGCTTGTAGGCTTGGTGGAACAGAAAAGAAAGCAGCAGGAAGCATGCCTATTTTGAAGAGCTCAGGACTGGGATGCCTACCACCTTGTTATTTTGGTTCAGGACATTTGAGTACTTTGGGTTTCCATTGGTGTCATTAACATTAGGATTGTTTTATCTAGTTTTGTGAAGAATGTTGTTAACATTTTGATAAGGATTGCATAAATCTAAATGCTCCTTTTGGGAATATAGCCATTTTGACCATATTTCTAATGTCTATCACGGTGCACTGCATGTGTGCTTAAAACACCAAAAAAGACAAAGCACAAATGACCTCTATTAGGGCACACAAAGGAAATGAATGAATATAAAATTTATGTGGAATTATACATTATTATAAATATAAAATCTATGTAGAATTATACTTTATTAGGTTGGTTAACAGGGTCAGAGGGCAGGAATCACAACAGTGGCCTGTGGAATCAGAAGTGGAAGAATCCAAGATGGCGCCTGCACATTGGTGATCTGGACAATCTAGAGCCATGGAGGGTGACAGTCCTGGAAGCTCACTACATTCACTGGTGTGAGTCTATGTCACAAAGCCAAAGAGTCTGCACTGGAAGGCTGAAGAATGGAGACCAGCGCCCAAAGGTGATGGTGAAGACTGGAGATCCTCTTCAGAATAGAGAGAGAATTCTTTCTCTTTTTATTACCTCCAGGCTACATGCTTATTCACTGGTACCACCTATACCTGGTATGTCTCCCCCTCAGTTTCACACCACCTACATGTCAGCCATTCACAGACAAACCAGAGCATCCTAATCTGCTAGGTGTATTTTACTCAAGTTCACATGTTACTTTTTTTAATCGGTATCGGGATCGAACTCACGGCTGCCTGCTTACAAGGCAAGTGCTTATGCCGCTGAGCTAAATCCCCAGCCCCCACATGTCACATCTGAAGATCACATGTCCCAGTCAAAAAATGGGCAAGTGAGATGAACATTTACTTTTCAAAGCAAGAAGCACAAATGACAAATAAGGATATGGCAAACTGTCAGCCTCTTGGAGCATTAGGAACAGCTTGTCCAACAATTCTCAGCTTCCATTTTGAGCAAGGCAGAAAGGCTATCATCAAGAACACGAAAAATCACTTATGCTGGCAACAATGAGGGGGAATTTCAACTACTACAGTTACTGTGAAAATCAGTGTGGCCCTTCCTTGAAAAACTAAAAGTAGAAATTCTCTTTGACCCAGCTATACCTCTGCTGTGTATTTTCCCCAAAGATTTAAAGATGTTATAGGGTAGTGACACTTGCACACTTATGTTTATAGAGTGCAATTCACAGTACCTAAAACATTTGGAACATCTTAGACACCCATCAACAGATGAATGGCTAAGGAACATGGGGTATAGGTAAGCAATAGTTGAAGGCATCCTGATCAGATGGATCTGCATGCAGAAGGCCACTTAGTGTAACCAGCTTGGATCTGGTGTTCACATCCCGCTCCAAAAGCCTCACTTTCCCCAGTTAAGTATCATATCACTACCTTCACTAGAATTGTGAGCACAACTGTCACTTTCATGAATATGTCTATAATTAATATCAACTTGACACCAGATAACCACCATCATAACCATCACCATGAACCTCAGTATTATCATCATCATCATTATCACCACCATCACGACTAATGCCGTGTCAAACACCATACCATTGTGGAGGACCACCAGGATGGCTCCCCTACAAGAAGAGAATTTGTCTCCATTTTGGCTCACCTTGGCTCTGCTTCCATGTGCTGATACGTACAGAGATAACTAGGAATGTGCTCTATCTACTCAACTGGCTTTAAGCAATGTACATGAGTCTAGCTGAGGCACTGATGTAAAGCAAGAGATCTATGTGCCCCACCTATAGCTCCCACCTACTAAGTGTTAGCTAGTAAAGGCACATTGTGCTGTCAGCTGGGATTGAGCTTTCAGAAAGAGGCTGTGAGATCCCAGGGTAATAAAGCTTACACATCAGAGCTGAAGAAGGTGACCCAAAACACAAGATACTCAAATTGTGCTTTAAAGATTCCTCCAAACTTAGTCTTTCCATGACTGGAATCTGGTACTCTTTATGCATCTCTCTCTCTCTCTCTGTATATTGTAGAGGTACCATTGTGCCTCTTACCTAGCCCAGTTCACAGTTATTCACATACTTCCCACCATTATCACAGTCTACTTTAAGATAATTCCCTCTTCCCGAACTAATAAAAACCAGGTTCATCCCTAGGTGAGGGTCTTTTTCTGGATAACCTTTGACTGCACTTGGGACCCTCTTATCTCCCCACAACTGCAGATGTATCTTTGTGTTTATATCCTCACAGTGGATTGCACTGGAAGCAGTAGATTTGAGATTACTCAAGAGAATTCTAATAATTTTTCCCTGCTTTTATAACTTTAAATTCCTCCAGACTGCCATGAGTTCTGGACCAGCTTCCTATATTTGGCACCCAATATGGGGCACAAACTTAAGACCCTCTCATCTCAAAGAACATCGTCTAGAGTTCAGTGTTGGCAATCCACTGGGCCTTGTGTGACTAAATTAAAGGTACCCAGAGCATTTTACTTAATTGTAGTGCTCAAACACAAGTGGGAGTCATCAATGGTAATAATGGAGCAATCTCCTTTATCTGTAGAAGAGCAACAGCATAGCCAATTGATTATAATGTTGTTAAAAGATGCAGCTATTTAGGTTATGGTTTGTGTCTGCATGTTCCCCCCAAAGGTTCATGCAGTCTTGATGTGGTAGGCTTTTTGGAGGTAGCTGAATCTAGGGTTTGTGTTTTGTTCATTGTCTAGTGTTGGGATTCCTGGGTAGCTTGAATATAATATAAGTGAAGGAAAGAGACTCACTTTTCCCCTTTAGAACTTGTTGCTTTTGCTGTCTTCTGCTGCCTTGAAATGTTGCCCCTCTGCCATGTGCCAAGCTGTGTGGGAGCCAGTAGATTATAGACTGAAACCTCCCCAACTGTTAGCTAAATAAGCCTTTCCTCCCTGTGTAGTCAGGTGTTGCAAGGAAAATGATTACATACAGGACACATGATTTATAGTATTATTTATAATGGTCTCCCAAGGAGTTAAATACAAGAAGTGCAGGACACAGGATATTTGTCCACACACTAAACACCTAGAGAGTCTAGTCAAGGGTCTGGATCCCATGGTATTATTCTTTATAAGCCCAGAAGAGAACTTAGATCCCATGACAAGCCTCCCACGAGTTCCTCTGGAGCTTTTGAGACTATGACAGTGACTCATGCAAGTCTGTTTTACAGACCTACACTGAGAAGGCCCCAAGGTCAGCAGTGGAATCTAGAAGGTCTGTGGCAGTGGGGTGAAGGACTCATGCCAGTAGGTTGAAGTTTCTGCACTGGAGCCTTTTGGCTCCAGTTTTTACTGATGCTCAAAATAAGAACCAGAGTTCCCCCCAAAAGTACTACAGCCATCCTCAGCTACAGTGAAGTCCTGAGGTCCTTTGACAATGAAAACTGCAAAATTCATATCAGGAAGCCAGCATGACAAGCTTCTCCTAGAGAATGAACAGCATACATCTTCCCCTCTGAAGTCAGAAAGTGATGCTCAAAGCAAGGACTAGAGCTCCCCCAAAGTAAACCTCAGCCACTCTCACCAACACGGTCTAGAGTTCTTTCTATTGTAACAATCGAGTCCATATCAGGGAAGCCAGCATGACAAGCTTTCCAGGAGAACCCACAGCTCCTCCAAAGGAAACAAGAGCTCCAAACAACAACAATGATACAGACAACCAACAACAGTACTTTTCTTCTCCATGTCTCCTTTTGCTCAGCACCATTCTGATGATTCAGTTCGGCTGCTATTTAAGTTGCTTATCAGATTTCAATTCACAACATTCCCTTAATTTTTGGTGTCAGGTGTTTTGTCTCAGCAATAAGAGGAAAGTAACTAAGACAATATGCCATCTAGTTAAATTTTGTCCTTTTTATTCTGACAGTTTGGTATGAAGTGGATGACAGTTTTTACAAAGATAAAAATTTCTTCCTGAAACTAAGGCTACTTGGAACCTGGTAAAACCCGTGCTTCTGTCTTTGCAACTTGACTTCTTGACTCGACAAAGAGACGTGACTCTGCAAAGAATGGAGACCAGTCACAAATATCCTGAACAAAAGTCAAACTGTCCTGACAAAACACCTCAGAGTATAGTAATTGAGGAAAATGGGAGACCAGACATAACTGCAACAAAAGAATCAGGTTGCCCCAGCAACATGCCTTAAATTGGGCTGCAGGAGAAAAACACAACTTGTTCATAAGGTTCAGCTAATCAGCTGATTTTGCTTTTGCAAACTATTCTAAAGGAAGTGCAGCAGGTTTCCATAATACCTATACCCTTTTCTTTGTCCTCTATATACAATTCAGAAGATAACAATTCCTCCTTCTGTCTTTCCCTCCTACCTCCCCTGCACTTGACTCTCCACCCTCTGCTCTTCCTACAACTCTGCTACCTTCTCTTCCCACAGCTCTTCCTTCTGCTATACCTTCCGGTCAGCTCAGACACGACTCTCCTCCTTTCCACCCACAAAACAGCCAAAATACCATGATGTGGTTTGATGTTCACTGCCAATGTGTTTCCAGTCACTAGTGGAGAGATTTTGGAAGCTTTCATCATATACATAATTAGCATTGTAATTTCTTTTAATTTCTTACCTTTGAAAGAGTTGAGACAGAGTGTTCTAGGCAGTGGCATCACTGTCTCTTACACTTTATGCTGCTCAGGTAATGTAATACAAAGGGTTTCAACCAGTGTCATGATTTAACCCATGTAGCTCGCACATGTTTCTCTTCAGGACAATACCTTCATTTTGACTTGCAGGTAAAGGCACTAATATCATCATAGGCAAAGATGAATCAAGATAGAGAGGGTGAAAATCTTAAAGCTGTTACATTTGAGATGCTTTCAGGCATAGGCCAACATGGTGGCTTAAAAGTTCAAGGATGAGCACTGGCACTTCTTTTCATGCAGTGTAAAGAACTTCTGTGCTGTGTGCCAGTTCCAGTCCTAGAAGATGGCACACCAAAGAATCTTTAGTCCAAACATTGCAAAGACCTATAGAACCTTATACTCAGCTTGTGGTGTGATTGCAAGGACAGTGAATAGGCAAATTTTTCATAACAAGGTGGCTGATATTCTCTTTCACCAACTAGAATATGAAAATGCCAAAGATGAGTATAAATGAGTCTTAACCTCTGTTCTTCATACTAAAGGTTTATCTCCTTACATTAGTGCATGCAAAAATGATCTATTGCTCATGATTCTGCACAGATAGTTCAGGCTATAATCTCCAAACCTTGCCAATACATTCAACATGGTTAAATATGTAAATTGTTAAATATGTAATATGTTAAATATGCAAATGAGGACACACCTGATGGCACTTCCCAGTGCCTCCAAATGTGCCAGCCCCTTAGCTTGCAAAGAATGCTAGCAGATTGTGTCCTGATTTACCACCCAATCCATGTCCAGATTGCACTAAAAGTTTCCACTGGGCAAAAATCGGATATCTAATATAAACATGGCACCCCTGCTGCTGGGAAATGAAGAATAGGCCCCTCCCTGGCCCAGGCAGAAACACTAGCAGAAAGTTCAAACAGGTACATGCACAGTTAAGTCCATTCCATCCAGTCAAAAGCAGTCATATAACAGTCCCTCTGCCAGGATGGGTGCACAGTACCATCTTGCTGGGTCCAATGGACCCATCAGAGTGCAGGATTAGATGTACCTGTGACTTCTTGCATTCATTTATCAGGGGGAGAAAAACTAATTTTATTTCTCACTAGAATCTAAGTGCCAGTGCCAAAGGGAACCACGGGAATGGTTATTGGAAAAGAAAGCTTAATTTCTAAAGGCTTTTGTGTAATATCAACCACAATAGATGGGGATTGTAATCAGGAGTTTTCTGCAGCATTATGTTCCACTGACATTTGGATGGTCAAACCTGATGATTTGATTGCTTTGATCCTGCTTTTTTATTTCCTTTTTTAAAAAATTTATTTAAAGAAAGACTAAACAAACCAAAAATAGGTAGAAATAATATGTATGTTCAGAAAAAAAGTAAGAAATCACTAGTTGATGTTTATATACTGTCATTTTACAAATAGTTATTCAAGATACAAAAATGGAACATATAAAGTGGGAATTCAAACAGTTCTGTTCAACTGTGCAACAAAAACTTAGTAACATGGTTGTCAATTCTATGCACTTAAACATACATGCAGTTATCCATATCTTCATTTATGTTTAGATTAAACAAACTAAAGCAGGTTAAAATCATTCTGAACAAAGAATAATAGTATTGTTGGATTTCACATCATGACACTCTGTGATCAGCACCGGGTACTGGAGTGTCTTTTTTTTTTTAAACTTAATTTAAAGAAAGACTAAACAAAACAGAAAATGGGTAGAAATAATATACAATTTCAAAGAAAAAATTATAAACAGTAAAAAAATCACTAGTTGATGATTACAGATTGTCTTCTTACAAATAGTTACTCAAGATACTAAAGTGGAGCATATAAAGTGGGAATTCAAACAGTGAGATTGTAACCAGTTCTTTCAACTATCCAACAAAAACTTAGAAATATGGTTTATCAATCCTATACACTTAAACATACATGCAGTTATCCATATCTTCAATTATGCTGAGCAGGCTAATATCACTCTGAACAAAGAATAATGCTATTGCTGGGTTTCACATTATGACACTCCAGGATCAGCACTGGGTATTTTAATGTCTCTTTATTTTCAAAGTATCTGTTCATTTCATCATGTGTCATAAGACCAGTTCTCACAAACTGTTTACAGATTCTACCCATGCATGAGTCTTAACATGCATTTCTATCCTTTCTATATTAGAGGGAGAAACAAAATAAAGCAAGGCAAAATAAAACATATTCCTATACACAAATGAAATGAAATAAACATGTAAGACCACTGTACAAAGAGTTCTACCATGGTTCCTGTGTTGTCTCTTGTTATCTCCAATAGAATTGGCTATATCATCAGACATAGTATAATTGAATATATCAGTACATAACAGGATTCATAAAAACACAACTTTGTATATAGTATAGAACTTCAAAAACCAGCAGTTATCAAACCAGAATGTGTATCATAGAGTCTTGTCATCTTCAGTGTAGTTGCCTATACTCTCAGACTTGATACTATCAATCATGTCAGTTTTGAATAAAATCTTCTCTGCCTCATTTCTGTTACGCTGTTTTTTTGCCAGTAGTTGTCTGCTTATCTTCTTCATTCTGTTTTCTGCTCCATTCATTGAGGCCTCTCTGCCACTGTCCCTGGAATCCTAGTACTTTTCTCTCTCTCTAGAATGCCCTGCAGTATTTTCTGTAGAGTTGGATTGGTGGTTGCAAATTTCTCAAGTTCTTCTTTGTCTTGTCTTTGTCTTGTTTCTCCATTAATTTCTAGAGAGAGTTGAGCAGGGTATCTCAATCTAGGATGGAGGTTATTTTCTTTCAGGGCTTGGAATATTTTGCTCCAGGCTCTTCTTGACTTGATGGTTTGTGTTGAGAAGTCTGCCGTTATTCTGATGGGCCTTCCTCTGTAGGTTATCTGTTTCTTGTCTCTAACAGCTTTTAATATTCTGTTTTTATATTGAATTTCTGGGATCTTGATTATTATATGCCTGGGTGTAGCTCTGTTTTGGTTGTAGGTGGCTGGAGTTCTGTATGCCTCATACATCAGAATATCATTTCCTTTTTCCTATGTTTGAGAAGTTTTCCTTAATTATTTCTTTGAATAACCTTTGTAGTTCTATTGTTTGTATCCCAGCTTCTTCATTCACATTCTTTATTCTCATTATAGATCCTTTTGTCATCTTCTAGCCTTTGTATTGTTACTACTTGTTTCCTTATTATTTTTAAAAAGTTTTCCCTTTCATACTCCCACATTGCAAAATTGTCCTCCAGTTTGGATAACCTATCCTTAGTTTCTTTCAAGCTGATTTGCCATCTTTCCATAGAGTTTTTAATTTCCTTGTGATCTCTTTGAATCTGCTTCATGTATTCTATATTTTTTATATTCTTCACCAAATGGTTCTCTTCTTTGTTTGAGTTCCTCCCTTCTTCCATCTGTGTCTGCTTGAGGGGTGCTTAGTATCTATTTTATTAATCTTCTTATATCTTGCTTTATTTGGCTAAATATTTCACTTTTGAACTTGTTTATGAGGTCCCAAATATATCTCTTTATGTCCACTGGTGCTGTGTCTGATATTGCACGTTTGCTGTTCTCATTCTTCTTTGTATTTACCTGTCCTGGGTCAATGTTTTCAGAGTTGGGACCTGGGGACTTTTTGTTGTTGCTCCCACTTTCCAACTTTTTGCTTCTTTCAGGAGGCCCCAGTTTCTTTCTTTGTTGGTTACAGTTCTTCTGGAGCATGCTGGCTAGATGACCTTTCCCACTGCCATGTGCTAGTGAGTTGCAGACAGGGACAGCGTATGCTGGCCCCTCCCCTCCGGGTCAGTCAAGCTACTGTGGCCTGCACTACTGTATTACTTTGCACTGCCTCCTCTCCAGACCAGCCAAACCTCTGAGGCCCCACTGGGCCAGTGTGGTTAGTGTGTGCCACCACTGCAGGGACTTGACTTTGGATAACCTATTGGGTCTTAGCCGGGTTATGTGACCCAGGCCTAGCTCACTCCACCAATCCAGTTTGGGAAGGGAACAATTGACGAAAGTCACTGCCGCCCCTTGTACTTGCCAGTCCTGCCCAGTCCCAGAATGTCATCCACTGGAGCCCCCTTACTTATGGAATGGCTCCACTCCCGTCACTCACCACAGGTCGATGTAGTAGGCACTCTGCCAACTCAGCCCTCCATTCTGCTCGCTGACCCCTAAACTCAATGTAACTGTGCTTCCAGTGAGTCAAAGTGGCAGGACCTCAGACGGCTGGGCAAGTCACAGCAGGACCCCGGCAAGTCATGGTGGGACCTCGGATGGTCAGCAAGTTGCCTTAATTTCTTCTTAGGATGAGAAATTTATCTCCCTCTGTTTGGGGCTCCCCACTCTGTATTATGTTGAATTCTAAGTTGACTATCTCAGGGAGCCTCTGTAGACAGTTATCTATTGGCCATTTTTGCTCCTCCCCTTGGATCCTGCTTTTTTCTAAAATTCAGTCAACTCCTGCCCTTAACCCTTGATAAAGAGAATCCTTTAAGCAAGCAAATTTAGGGTATTTCAGTTTATAGTTCTATTTGTACTATTAAGTTAAATGGAAAGTCTTTAGCAGATGTCACCATAGTAAAAATTCAATCATGACCACCTTCTTGGCTGTCTAGACCTGCATCCACAGCTTTGATAAGCTTAAGCTCCCCTTGTTCTGTATCACACAGTGCACTGCCACTCACCTGTGTCAACTCCAATGGACAGGCATGGTTTATAAAACAGCTTATCACATCTATTCTCACCAATTTATGGTGCAGAGACAGTATGAAGGAATGGGAGCATACCATTAGTTAATTTTGTCCTCAGAAATTTGTGTCACCAGCTACCAAGATTTTGGCTAAGATACCAAGAAAGTGAAGGTTTGGGTGAAAACTTGCAGGTATGTACTCTTTCAATTGAGCCTTTAAGCAAAATAGATCTGGAATTGGATATGATTTAAATTTATAACAGGGGCCATTGTTACTTCTCCACCTATTTCTGCACTGCCAATTCAGAGGGAAACTACAGAACCCAAATGGGCTCCTCCATGCCCCATATCTCAGGAGAGCTTAAAGATTTTATCAATATCGGTAGGAGAACAATTGCAGTTAGGTCATCTTGTGCCATCTGTTAGCCCATGAAACACCCTAGTTTTTGTAATTCCAAAAGAGGTTGATACAGAACTTAAGATCTGTAAAGGCTTGCATGTGCTAATGTGGATGCTGCAGCCTGGTATAACTAGTGTTACTGCAGTTCCATGAGACTGGTCTGTGCTTTTTTTAACATGCCACTTTGTCCTTGGGATAAATCTCCTCCTTCTCCTCCTCCTACTTTTCCTCCTCCTCCTCTTCCTCTTCTTCCCCCTCCTCCTCCTCCTCCTCTTCCTCCTCGACCTTTTCATTTTCAGTACCTAGCATTAATTTTCATGAGCCAGCAAAATGTTTTCAATGGTCAGGGCTCCCACAAGGTATAGCAAAAAGTGCCACCTTATGTCTGCTGTTTGCAGCCCAAAATTTATGCTATATTTACATTACCCACTACAGTGGTGATATTTTGCTTGCCATGTCCACCAAATCTGATCTACTGGTGCTGTTAAAAGAAATCAAGTGAGATTTATTTGCTTTTGGCCTTCTACTTGCACCAAACAAACTACAGAGGATAAGTCATTACAGTTATTTGGGCACTATTGTTTCTGAAAAGCCAGTTAGGCCACAAAAGATTCTTATTTGGTCTGGTCTAGAAGACTTGCCTGGGATGGACATCCCTGTGCCTCTCACTCCGGCAACATTCTTGTTAATTCTCTGTCCTGTCAGTCCTTACTGCCAGTTTCCCAAGATTGTTCCATGTGTAGCACAGCTTGGATGCTGGCTACCACTGTAAAGGACATCTGGACCTTAGACCTGGTTATAATCCTAGCTAGCAGAGGCTTCAGGTGTCAGGCCAGAATCAGTGTCGCTGGCATAACTCTGACTACATTCACCTGGACTTGAATATGTGTGAATTGTGAATCAAGTGACCACATAACAGGGACACAGTCCCTACGTCTGCTTTCTCCTCTCTCCATGTCCAACCATTGTCTTTTAGCTCCAGCTGTGACATGATCTCAGATCTTCAAAGCAAGTGCAGTAAGAGCAGAAGGCATCTTGTTCTCTTTTCCCATCTCTTGTGTGGTAACATTTGGCCATGTGGGTCCCATTTCTGGCTCCCAATAGCATGTGGAGCTATGGGTGGAGTCCATGTCTACTGATATTTGAGATGCACCCTGAAGTGGGCACTGCCCACTCATGAGGACCTACTGTCCACATCCAGGATCTGGATGACCTCAGCAAGCCACACTCTCACCAGTCACCCACAGAGGCTCACACAATGTGGCTGATGTGCATTGAGAACTGTTCTGGTCCCTGCTGCCTATCAAGACTCAGCCTCATTTCCCATGGAGTGGCTGCTCTTTGCTTGGGACCTTGGCCCCTCAGTGTCAGGCCAGCTAGAGGCACAATCCTCAGCCTCATGGAGCAGGTGGTTCTAGACAAAGATACACCAGGATGTGAAGGAATCCCTGCGATGACCAGGGCTGTGATGCTGTGGCTGTCTCATCTTGTGTTGCCCCATACTACCACCTTGTCTTTAATGTTTGTAGAACAATATGTCATGTCCCAGCCCAACAAGGATGACTGTCCCTTCAGAAATCCGCTGGTATGAACTTGATTTGTGCAGGGTTAACAGAAGCAGCGGGCATGTGCCAGCTTGTGTGTGTGTGTGTGTGTGTGTGTGTGTGTGTGTGTGTGTGTATGAGATGGTGTGTGTGCACAAGTGCACATGGAAAACAAGATGTATGTATACTTGTGGTTCATACAGGTCATTGTAGAGGTGCATGCATGTGCACGTGTGTGGGGAATGTGGTGGTTCAGTAGTAGAAACCCTTGGCTGTGTGGTATGTGTGTGTTTACCTGCATGTCTGTGCACTTGGAAGAAATATATCTCAAATCATCAAAACAGACAATCAAGACTCCTCAGTGTATTCCCAGATTTTAGCCAGTTTACATATCCAGATTCCCTTGAATGAAGAGGTATCTTGATGCCCTTGAAGAAGGACCCTGTTGATAGTCAAGTGTCACTGATAACTACAAAAACTTTTTATAATTAATCTTTCTTGCATTCTTTCCCTAAAGAACTTACGGCCTCTTGCCAGATAACTGTATATTAGGGAAGGGAAATGATCAACAATGGTTCTGAACCAATTCCTGGGGATCCAAAAGTTCATTGTAGCCCTCTAGTAATAATGTGGTCTGTGAGTTTTAGCCAAGGTCCAAATCATAGTGGGTCCTAGAGTTCCCCAAATCCATCCTGTAATTATTTTACCTGCTTCAAAATGCATAATTCACACAAATACACTTGGTAGAATCATAACACTGGTTGTCTAACATGGAGTGTGAGGGCTATTATGGTTGGGAAGGCCAAATGAAAGCCATTAAAGTTGTTTTTGCTTTATAAAATAGGAAACCAAAGCCAACATCACATCCTTAGAGCAATTGCACGACTAATGTCACTGTCACGCTCTTGAAAGGTGCAGGGTTGGTGCTTCCCACCACATCTCTGTTTCATTTTCCTATTTGACCATCAGGAATGTGTTTCTAAGAGCCCTTGACATAGATCTGTGCGTCCTGATGGATGCTTCCTGCAGTATGATAAATGATTAGCCTAAACTGAACAAATTGATGATTCCAATTACAGCTGCTGTACCAGATATGGTTTTCTTACTTGAGCAGATTAACAAATCTGATATCTCATATGTAGTTACTGGTTAGGCAGTTGGTTTCTTCTCAATACCTAACCATAAGGGTCCCCAGAAACAATTTTCTTTCAGCTGGCAAGGCCAGAAAAACAACTTCACTGTCCCACCTCAAGGATATGTTGATTCTCTAGCCCTGTGTCATGACTTAGTATTCAGGGGTCTTGATGGTCTTTATCTTCCACAAATATCCCACTTTGGCATTACATTGATATCAAGCTGACTGGATCAAGTAGGCAAGGCAGCAACTGCTCTGGACTTGTTAGTAAAGCATTTTAAACCCTACTAAAGTCCTTCACTTTAAGGAAATGTGTAGGAGTCCAGTGGGGTGGGGCATGCAGAGACATCTCTTCTATAGTGAAAGAGGAATTGTTACCAATAGTTTGTCCTACAACCAAAAAAAGGGCACAACACTTAAAGATTATATTTAGGGTTAGTGTTAGAGTTAGGATTAGGTTCCCAGACTATCCCAGAATGGCAGCTACACCATTTTCAAAAATAGTGGTAGCCTATGAAATTTGTTCCTTGAAATTGGAATCAGGGTGCTCAGTGATCCAGACTCTTGACCCCTACATCAAGAGAGAAGGAAGCCTGGCTACCATTCCAGCTGGCAGCAAAAATTGGCATCATCCACATGGTACTGGTTTACATGCATGTACAGTGCAAGAGTTCTGAGGTTAAAGAGGCTTCCACCAAGATTTCAGAAGAAGGCCTACAGGCCAGGTGGTGTGCTTCTGAATGGGCAATGTGTAAAGCTATGAGGGTGAAGCCAAAGGTGCAGTGGATACCTCAGACGTTTAGAAGAGCCAGAAACATAGATCATTTGTGGAAAACTGTAAGGAGGGTATGAAGCCAGCCCAAGAGAGAAGTCATAGGAGCTACAACCGACAGAAGGGCCATAGAAGTGCAGCCACTCAAGCCTTTTGGAGCTCACAACTTGCTACAGGTTTCACTGGATGTGCCACATGAAGCTATTGGACTGAGTGTTTACCCTGCTGGATTTTGGGCTGCTTTGTTCCCAATCCTTTGTATCCCCCTATTTGTATCTTTTAGAATGGTACTTTTATCACATGGCATTGAATATTGGAAGTACTTAGTTTCTCATTTGTACAGAGGCTCATAGCTAAGAGTTTGCCTTAGATCTCAGAGGAGATTTGGAACTTGGACTTTCCAACAGTGCTGAAACTTTGGCAACTCTTAGATATGGGCTAAAATGCCTTTTGCATAAAGGGATGTGCATGAGTCTTTGGGGGGTCAGGGACTGAATGTTATGGCTTATGTCTAGATGTTCCCCCAAAGCCTCATGCAGTCATAGGGGTGGGCTTCTGGAATTAGTGATTGATTAATGGTCTAATAATGCTAGGATTATGGGTGAGAATGCTACACCCACCCTGGAGTGAGTAGCCTGAATACAATATAAGAAAGGGACAGAGTCTTGCTGTCTTGCTCCTCCCTCTATATTGTTGTTGGTTTTGCTATCTTGCAGGTACCATGAACTATTGCTCCTCTGCCATTCCATCCTGCCTCGGAGCCAGCTCATAATGGACTAAAAGGTTCACATACTGTGACCTAAATAAACCATTACATCTTTAATTTTGGGCATATAGAATTTTGTCTCAGCCATGAGAGAAAAGTAATCAAGACATTCTACAACATAGACTTTTACTCAGCAAGGCTGATATGGCTGCAGTCCTTTCTGAATGCCCAATATGCCAAAGCAGCAGCCAACAATTAATCTCTGATATGGCACCATTACCCAGGGTAAAGAACCTGTGACAATGTGGCAGGTTGATTATACTGGACAGCATCACGGAAAGGACAGTGCTTTGTTCTTACTGACAGACATTTATTCTGGATGTGGATTTGTCATCCCTGCAAGAAATGTTTTTGGGTTTTTTTTTTTAAAAAATCGGTACCAGGGATTGAACTCACGACTGCATACTTGCAAGGCAGGTGCTTATGCCGCTGAGGTAAATCCCCAGGCCCTCAAGAAATGTTTTTGCCAAAACTTCCATTCAAGGATTCTGAATGCCTTATCAGCATTGCCTCTGACCAAGGAACACATTTCATAGCAAAATATCTAAACAATGGGCTCCTGCACATGAGTACACTGGTTTTTCCATGGTCCTCACCATCCTGAAGCATGGATGATAGAAAGGTGGGATGGCATTTGAACATGCAGTAATGACACCAGCTATGCAGCAATGCCTTGCAGTGCTGAGACAAGATTCTGTAGAAGATTTTATACTCTTTGAGTCAGCACCCACTAGACATACACTGTCTCCCATAGCCCAGGTCCATGGACCCCAGAATCAAGAGGTAGAAGTAGCAGTGGTACCAATCACATTGCCCTCCATAACCCATTAGTAATTTTATTTCCCCTATTCCTATGACTTTATGATCTTCTGACCTAGAAGCCTTAATTGTAAGTAGAGAAAGCTTGTACCAGAAAGCAAAGCAATGATTCATTTGAATTGGAGGCTAAGACCCCTTGGTCATATTGGGCTTCAAATGATTCTGAGTAAAAAAAAACTAGGATGGTAGTTATTGTAGTGGCAGGAGTCACTTGATCCAGACTGTCAAGGAGAAATTGTCCTATTACTCCACAAGGAACAATACATTGGGAATGTAGGAGATCACTTTGTGTGTCTATTAATTCTACTATGTTGTTTTAATGAAGCTGAGAGTCTACAACAATGCAATCCAGGAAGGAGGAAAAATGGCCCAGAGCTTTCAAAAATGAAGGTATAGGTCACCCCATCAGAACCAAGACCCAGCAGGTGCTTGCTGAAGATGAGGAGAATGCAGAATGGGCAGTAGAAAAAGGTGGCTAAAAATACTAGCCACAAAACCTTGATCAGTTATAAAAACTAAGAATGTTTTGGCAATTTTTTTTCCTAACTTGTTAATATGCTTGGACATATAAAATCACATATTTTCTTTATTTGTAACGAAAATCTATGTTGATAGATTTAATATTACTTAAGTATTGTTAACTCTATATTATTAATGCTGTGCTAGTAATGTCAGAAGAGTAAACCTGAGTCAAAGAAAAAATTTGCCTTCTATTGTGGGGGGAATTTAGAGTTTTCTGATTGTAATCAGGAGAGCTGCATTAGCATAATTATGAATGTGGCTCTGTATTTGGAGACTTAACTGTGGTGTAAAGAAGTGAGTTTGATCATAGAGTGGACAGGGTGTTTGTGGTTTGAACACAGAGTAAGAAATACCAGAGGGTTAGTGGAGCACATTCATCCTGGGTGTGTCTGGATGACTGACATCCAAGCCACAAATCAAGGGGTGAAGGCTCACCCTGGGTGGCAGTGGCCTCAACTGTTAGGCTTTTGGCCCAGATTGTACAAAAAGGGAAAGGAAACGGAAGTCTTCCATTTCGCTTCTTCAGAAGAGCTTTGTGTTCACCACTGCCTTTGGACATTTCTCTCTGATTCCTACAGATCTCCAGTCCAGACTCTTCAGCCTCCAACACAGATAATCAGCTTTCCCATATAGGTTCATATTGGATGCTGCAGTGAGATCCAGTTCTTTCAGTATCAACTGGATCCAGGAACTCTTCAAGCTGTGGGTGTTCACTTTGAATTGGAGCATTCCTACAGGAGATGCAAAGACAAAACCAAACCACTCTTTCTCTGTCAAAGATTATTAAAAAGTATTTTTTGAGACAAGTTCTCCTTTTACAGTTCAGGCTGTTCTTGATCTCACTGTACAGCCCAGGCTGGTCTTAAACTTGCTGTGATCCTCCTGCCTCAGCTGTGCAGAGTGCTGGGATTGCAGGCATAAGCCACCACAAAGGTGCCATAAACTGCAGAGAGAAAAACTAAATTGTGTCCAAAGGACCTCATCTGCTACTTACTGTCATCCTCAAAATATGTCACCAGGTGTTAGGGTGTGGCAGCTTACTCTTACAGGTGGTTTTTTGGTTCTGTCTATCTTGAACAAAGATTTGGTCAAGACAGTGCAAAAAGTACCAAGATTGTACATCTATTAAAGATGTGAAAGGAAAAGAAACTTATTCTATGGGGCAAGATCAGGGCAATGAAAGATGAGAAAAGTAAAAGAGTTTTGCCCTAGAATAAATTACTGTACCATTATGGCGGTGGTCTAACATGGTGGAAGGCCAAAGCAGGAATGCTTACCACTTCCTGCTTCTTCCTCAGCCTTAATTGCAACTCCCCTTCCTGTCTGTGCATGAAAAAATTCCTATCAGCTCCTCACGTGTCATCAATGCCTACCCTAAGTACTACCCTCGGTCAAAGGTTACATATATCCCATACTCCTCATATTCCAGTTGAAGGAGACAGTGCAGCTGTCATGGGTTGTGTGTTCCTTTCCATATCCTCATCTCAATAAACCTGTTCTTTTTGTACTTTTGCTTCTCAGTTGTGCCAGAAAACTCTAACATAATGGTGCCTTGTGACTTGGATGACAGAGTGCATTAGCTCCTGGAAATCTTGCCCAGTTGGAGCTCCCCTGCCTATGAACCACCTAGTTTTTTCTCTAGGACTACTTACTTGCAACAGAGACCTTCCTCACTCATCACAGGTGAACTGCCACATGGGGTTTACTGTTTCTGTTTGTAAAATTTGCAAACTTGCATCAGAAAACCTATCCTTGCCGTCCCTGGACAGATAAAGCAGTTTCATGATCCTTAGGCCACACAGTCTGAGGCAAAACTGTTATTTTTGTTCCCTGAGACTCTGCCCTGCACTCTTTGGTGAAGACACAGGAGAATGGGTGTTGGGACTTTCCATGTCACACTTTCAAAACAGTGACAACTTTTTGATAAGTGTGACCCAGGACAGCTTCCAGGTTCCTTCTGAGGGGGCTAAAGCTCTTACATCCTGAGGTGAAGATGTCCTCTCATCTCACTTATAATTTGGTCATGAGGACCACTTCCTGTCCCTGAAAAACACACCTTTGGGGTGCCTGGTTCAGAACCTTGGTGCTCTTGGCTTCTAGAAGACTATAAAAACCAAAAACCTGATCTTTTATTTATGCTTTTATCACAATGGTGGCAAGTTGGCAGAAACCCCTCATTTTTAGGCCTTTTTCACTTTGAGGATGTGTCCTTCTCCTATTCTGTCTTGTATAATGGCCCAATATTTCTGGCTCACTCTGCTCCACCAGGAAATCTCCCCACCACCACTGGACCCCTTAGATGATGCAGCTCCTGTCTTTATGGCTTCTCCCCTGTATCTCTCAGACCAAATCCTGCAGCTTTCTCAGCCAGAGGTTTCTGTGCCCCCTGCACCATCCTTTCCCCCTTCTTTATCCCCAGTAGACTCTAATCCTTCCTTTAGTTTCTCTTTCCAGTCTCCAATTTCTCAATCCCCTCCACCTGAGCCATCTAACCTGTCAGATTGGTTCTTTGTCCCCTACCGCTGCATTGCCATTTTCCCTGCCAGCCCACCATACTGGGTCTCATACATTCGAGCATTTCCAGCAAGCCCCATGGTTCTCAGCAGCCATCTTTCTGCAGCTCGCGTGAAGGACAGCAGCCATCTTGTGGCCCTCCTTCATGCAACAGTGCGTCGTCATCTTGTGATGGGTCACAGGGTCAATGGTTGCCCTCTTGTAGTCTCTCATCATGGGACTGGCAGCAGCCATCTATCTAGGCTGGTCCCAAAGGATTAGTTCATATTCATATTTCTTTTTCTTACTCTGATCTATCTCAGATTAGCCATAAGTTAGATTCCTTTTCTGGTATTCTTATTTCAAGAGATCTCTATTAATTAATCTACAAAAAGATTCACACCACTCTATTTATTATAGTTCAAATTGGCCAAATATATTTGAGTGCTCCCTGTACTGTACAGATTGTCTGTCCATGTTTGTCCATTTGCCTGCTCCGTAAACAGATGTTCCTTTTTATTTGAGCTCAACAATCTTTTTTCCTCCTCTTACATTTTCAGATCATTTAATCAAGGTTTATTTGGGTTATAGATTTAAAAAGCATGCTTCCAACTAGGTTGCCAGCTGGTCAAAATCATGCTAAAATTGATTAAACAAAACCATTTGGGGTGAGGAGACATTGGATAGGACTTCAGTTGATGAATAAGAAAGTGGCCACCTGGTAACTTTAACCAGTTCTTGTTCATTAATCAGAGGCCCCAATAATCTCTATAGCCTTATGGCAGACACCTCACTACAGTTCATATGACTAAGACAATTCATGGTTGCTGATCTGATGGTATATTCATGCCTTCAAATATAAAATTGGGATTATTCATGATGACAAGTGTTTTCTTTCAGATCCAGACATCTGCCTTTTTCTTGTGCTCCAGCCAGGAGATTCATGTCGGACCAACATGAGGTTACCAATCAAATAATTTTTAAACAAAAATTTATGTAAGGTATATGTCATACTTAGAGATGCTTAAATAGTGAGCAGTCCAAACCATGTCACAAATTTCTTCAGTGCTCAAATGTTAAACATCCATGGTTAACAGAAAATTGTAGCTCCATTTAATGTTCTATGTTAAGCTTACTGTCTGTACTGCACTGTACTGTTATGTAGATGTTCAACAACTAAAATTAAGAGATAATTATAAATTCCTTTTAGATTCCTTTTAATGAGATCCACCAGATCTTTTCCAGAAAAAGTTTACATGATGTGTATTGGGGTCATAATTAACTGTATTCAACAAGCCTTAAATGACATCACAGCTCAACTCTCTAAAATTAATAAAACAGGACATTCTCCAAAAATCAGATGGCATTAGACATTCTAACAGCACAAGAGGTACTTATAAAATTATAAAACCTAAATGTGTGTATGATAAGTGAATGACATGTAAGTTTCTAAAATTCTCTGGACCTTATTCTTATCCTCCTTATGGGAAGCCATTACTAAAATTTTACTCATAAATACCCTGTTGATTCTGTTATTTGACTCTTGCATATTTAATTGATTCCTTGCCTTTGCCTCCTTTAGATGTAAAGCTGTACACTTACCCAAGGTGAAAATGCCTGCTGTCTACTGAAGGTCACTAGTTAAAAGCTCTGCTGAGTATTCCTGGCTGCCATTTGACAACTTCAACCCCCTTCAGCCTGAAAAAGCCAGATCAGTCTCTGCCCATTATCCATCACAGCAGTTTGGTTTACTTCTTCAGAGAAAAATGCTACAGGCAGTTAAGTCAGTTAAAAATGTTATGGGGAGTCAGACAAGGCTAGGGCCTCAAAATAGCCAGCACAGAAAACCAGATGTCTTGTGACCGTGGAGGAGACAGATACCTTCCACTATGGGCCAGATCCCAAGACAAAAGGCTAAACTTGGCCCTCAAACACCACAGGGAGACCTTCTTAATATGGCTTTTCATGTTTTCAACAACAGAGATAAAAATCAAAGGGAAAAATAATAATCTGATCTTTTAGCAGTGACACTTGGAGCTCTGAGACAGGTAAACCAAGACAAGGTGGAGCTGTCTGATACCCTCCCAGACCATGCTTCAAGTGCAACAAAGGAGGACATTGGGTAAGAGAGTTCCCCAATCCTGGCATTACTCTGGGGCCTTGCTCCTATTGGAGTCTCAAGGGCCATTGAAAGAGCAACTGTCCTAGCCACCAGAGAGTGGGTAAGCCATCTTCTAACTCCTTGTCCTCATAGATCTCGTGACCACCGAATTCATAGCTGACTGATCTACTCGGACTTGCTGGTGAAGATTGATGGGGCTTGGGGCCCACAGCCCCCCATTAAGGTGCCCTTCTCAGAGCCCCAAGTCCCACTGGAGGTCTCAGGTAAGACATTCTCTGTACTTGTGGACATAGAAGCCATATATATAGTATTCTTCCTGAGTTTTTAGGCCCTTGTATTAAGTCCTCGGTCTCTGTAGTGGGTGTTGATGGCCAACCTATGCAGCATTGCAGACAGGGCATATTCCATGCAGGTTCCAGACTCTCTTCATTACCCACAGCTTCCTAACCATTATAATATGTCCCACACCCTTTTTTAGGAGAGATCTTCTTCAAAAGTTTAAGTTCTTCTTTACCTTCTCCCTCCCCACAACTCTAGTCCTCCAGATACCCTCACAGTGTGCTGCAAAACCATCTCCTCCCCTCCCTTCTTCTATGGTCAATCCCATTAGTTTGGGATACCACCAGTCCCACCTGAGCTACTCATGCCATGCCTATTTTAATTCGTGTTAGGGATCCTTCAATTTTTTCTTGCATTCCCCAATATCCCATAGCTCCCAAATATTTACAGAGACTTAAACCTATAGTCTAGTGCCTTTTAGACAATGGTTTTCTTAAACCTACCCATTCACCCTATAATACTCCCATTCTCCTGGGTAGTCAAGCCTGACTAGTGCATGACCTTAGGGTAATCAATAACACCATTACCCCAGTCCATCTAGTGGCCAAACACTTATACCATGCTCTCTCATATCCCTCCCTCCACCACTCACTTCACAGTTATAAATCTTAAAAATGTCTTTTTTTATCATACCCCCTACACCATAATTGTCAGGATTCCTTTGTGGTTATATAAACTGGCCCAGACACTCTGAGGACTCAACAACTTACACCTGTCATCTCTATAATAAAACCTCTCCTCAGGGACACATAGCACCCACTTCCTTTCCTATTCATCAACTTTGTGGACACACCCCTGGCCAGGGGACTGGCAGGTACATTTTACACACATCCCCTGTCACAAAACTCTCAAATAGCTCCTCACCTTTGTTGGTACTTTTTCAGATAAATAAAAGCCTTTCTTACCACCAGAGACTGCTGGTGTAGTTTCTAAAGTCCTGTTACAGCAAATCATCCCAAGAACTACAACCAAGGTAGAGCAGCCCCTACCTGGTTTCGGCAACCCCAACAGTGGTCAAAGTTGCTGGACTGCCATCTTGGTTCCACATCACTCAAAATAGCCATTTTGAATGGTCATCTCATCTTCTATCTCCCACCCATCTCTGTCTCACCAAGGCCTCACAGCCACAACTCTCAGGCTAAGTCATGTTTTGTTATCCAATTTGGTTCCTGATCCCTTACATTCTATTAATTTTTTTATAGCAGGACTCTTGACAGTCTTTCCTAAAGACTCCCACGTCATGTGTAAAATCGTCTTCATGCTCTCTCTACCCTCAGCTGTTTAGTTAAACATGAGATCCTTGTAGGTCTAGGCTCTTAGCTCCCTTATAGTGACACAACCACTGCCCTCCCCACCCCTACTCTGTAATTTCCCAAATATGATTCAGTCATCAGGCCTTATAGTTCTCATGCTTCTTATTCTTTCCAGCTCAACTCCTGGACCAGAGACAACCCTACCTACACTTTTAATTTTTACCCTTTCAGATGGAGAAATAATCGCCTCTCATAACTTCATTCCTCCTAACCCCACACAATTATTTTTTCAGATTCTACCTCACCATGACCTTGATGGACTGGTATATGTAAATTAAAGACACCTTTCCTTCTACCTATCCTGGGTCCTTAAATATGATAGTGGCCAGCTTCCTCATAACACCTTATCTCTTTGTTTTTCCAATCTAGGATGTGAGCATTCACCAATGATTAATTCCTTGTCATGCCTGAAACACCTGGTACCAGCTTCTACATGGGCACCAACCGTCTTCCCTTTAACCTTCCTAAACCCCAATATAGTGCCCCTTTTCAGCAAGAAATAGTAAGAGAGAGACTTTGCCCTTTTCCTAACAATAAAAAGATGGGAATGAAAGGCTTTTGCCTAGAATAAATTACTGTACAGTTATGGTGGTGGTCTAATGTGGTGGAAGGCCAAAGAGGAAATGCTTATCACTTCCTGCTTCTTCCTTAGCCTTAATTAAAACTCCCTTTCCTATCTGTGCACAAAGACAATTCCAATCAGTTCCTCAAGTGTCATCAATGCCCGCCCTAAGCAACACCCTGCTCAGAGGTTTCATATGTCCCATACCCTCCATATTCTGGTCAAAGGAGACAGTGCAGTTGTGTGCTCCATTCCACATTCTTATCTCAATAAAACTGTTCTTTTTGTACTTTTGCTTCTCTATTGCACCAGAAAACTCTAACAAAAAGAAGTACACCCTGTGAAACAGGCTGGGGCACTGAAAGAAGTAACAGTGTTCCCCGGACTGATGGTGGCTGCTTTTGCCATGTCCCAAGCCTCAGGTTGACATGAGGCCCAGCCCATCCTATCAAAAACCTGCTCAGGTTTTTGTGAGAAGACTTAAAGGTAGCATTCTCTGACTCATTCCAGGTTCAGGGTCTTGTTCTATGTGTGCCCTGGAAGGTGTGACTGGCATGTTCAGTCCACTTGTCCAGCCAGTTTGCCATACCCTAATCTCCTGCCTCAAGGACCCTGCCTTGCTAGTCTTGAGGTTCCTGAGTGAATGCATACAACTACCTGCTGGTCGTTGTGGTCAGTGCAGGGTGCAGCTCACCCTGGTCCTTTTCTGCTTTCCGAGTTTCAGAAGAATGTGCAGGAAAGACTGGGGGACCTGCCCCAGCATCCACAGCAGCCACCAGTGCTTACCAGTGCACTGAATGTGGGCAACATTGACCCCAGATCCCATTGGCCAGGATGCCAGGGCTTCCCCACTCTGCCCTGAGCATCTAGGAGGGAAAGGAGGGAAGGGTCACAGAGCAAGAGGACTCAGTGTCCCTGTTCTGTACAACCATGGTGCCACCAAGAGACCTTATGAACTCATCCTCCTCCTGGAATGAGAAGCACGCTCAGCTCAGCACAGCCCGTTTCTGTTCTGAATGCTGCACCCCTCAGTCGGGGGAAGAAAACTCTGCTGACCTCTACACACAGACAGAGCACCGGGTACCCTTGGGTGGGAGCCAGGATGCACCCTCTCAGTTGCAGATGTGCTGCCCATCTTGTGACCCAGGGTCTCCTTTTTGGGTCCTGCTGACCTTTTCTCCGCCAGCTCCACAGACAGATGCACTTTTCCTCTGCCTCACAAGGTGCCTGAATCCTCGATGGGCAGATGTGGATAGAAGCTCTGTTCATTTTGTCTTCAAGGAAGGTGAGCAGGAGGAGGTGAGTCTGCAGGCACCAGCTCTGTACCTATGGGTGAGGCCACACAGCCATGCCCAGTGCTCACCCCTGTGTGTAGACTGACTTCTGTTCCAAGGTACAACCAGCCTCAGGCCTAAAGCCTGAGCCTCTCCTGCCCTGTCTATGTCCAGGAGTCACCATGTTGGCTGCCTGTGTCCCTAGCCATCTGCTCTTTATCTCCCCGATACCCAGGTGTCATAAAAGGGTGGTCATGGAGCTAATTTGTACCCATGGCTGAGCAAGTCCAGACCCTGTCTACTTCCTCTGAATAACCAGATCACAGGACCTAGGAGGGGCTGGTGCAGCTTTTTATTGAGCAAGGTAGGGCTCAATACACCAACACAGGTGTGTTTGAGATGCACAGGAGAAAGAAGAAGAGTCAGCTCAAATGTGCCTACACTGCTCGGGGGAGACTGTGATGCTGGGGCACCAAGGGAAGCAAATGTGCTCCAGGATTTGGTCTCCATCACAGAGTTGGGGACCCTGCAGGAGAGGGCTGGGTCGAGGGCTTTGAGCACCATCTGGGGAGAAGCACAACCTCAGGCTCTGTGACAGCTGGCAGGAGTCACAGCAATGGAGTTCTCCCAAGGCCTTTCATAGACCAAAAGAGTGCAGTGTTTCTTCTGCAAAAGGAAGAGAGAGGTAATCTCTCTCTTCCTGCAAAAGGAAGAGAGGGGGCTCAGGAGAAAGGGAGGACAGCAGGCCATAAACATCAGAGAGGAGGAATAATGAAGGGTAGAGGAAGTCCCCTCATAGCACTGTCCTCAGCTTAGGGATCACAGGTTCTCATCCTCTATGTCCCCCACAAAGCATTCAGGCATTGCCCCAATCCCAGAGGCAGCATAGGCAATCACTACTCCAGAGCCTCCATCTGAGGCCCTGGCAACACGGAAAGGCACCCAGTGGAGATACTTTCCTTAGGACCCAGAGACAGTGAGTAGGCCGGGTGACTGTTATGAGAATTGGTGGCCAACTTAATGCCAGCTGGATTACATCAGCATGGCATTGAGCAAAGATGCTCCACCTGAAAAGTTGCCAGGATAAATAGGTGGAGAGGAAAGGAGATGTGGAGGGTTGAGGTGTTAAGGAGGCATTGTAGGTTCTCCTACAAGTTGCTGTCTGAGCTGTTGGTTCTCCTAGAGAGGCTTTGGTCCTCACATCAAGCATAGTTTTTTGGCTCTGGAGGGGAAGACATGTGCTGCTTGGTCTCTAGGATGAACTCATCACGCTGTTTTCTGGCATGTACCCGACTGTGCTTGTCGGAGGAGGAACTTGGGGCCTCCGTGTCGCTGAGGACAGCTGTGGTGCCTTTTAGGATAGCCCTGGTCTTTGTTGTGAGTGTGACTTCTCGGCTCCAGCGTAGAGCCCTCATCTCACTAGCACAGCTCCTTCATCCTGCTGGCATAGACTTTTTGGCTTCCACCGCTGACCCTTGGGTCTTCTTGGCACAGATCCATAAAAGAGACTGGCATGAGTCATTCTTATGGGCTTTGGACCTCCAGTTGGACTCGTGAGAGGCGTTGTCCTGAGCTCTGGGTTTTTATCTGGACTCATATGGGACATTGCCGTGGGGTTTAGGCTCTTGACTAAATAATCTATGTCTTTGGTGTTGCGGATAGATTTCCTGCATTTTCCTGTGTTAACTTCCTGTGATCATTATAAAAATATTATAAACTACATGTCCTAATCCTAGTTGTTCTCTGTATATAACCCCTGACTACAACAGTGACTCAACACCCAGATCTTGGCCTCCAGGAAACCACTTGTCAGGAGAGGCTGGAGGCTGAAAGCAGAGAGCATGGTCTTGCTCAGGCCAGTTTGGCTATGGGTGGGGCGAGACTGGGACTCTGCAGAGCCCTTTCCTTCCTCAGCAGCCCTGCTGCTGCCCTCCCATCTAGCAGGAGCACCCCTTAGTTGGCTGGCTCCATGTGAGGGTGCTGGGCATAATGGTATTCCAGAGAAGCAACTATTAATGGCAGTGGAAGATTTAAAAAAGCAATGAGAGAGAGAGAGAAAAAGAGAGAGAGAAGCCTCTTTCTGTCCCTTATATTGTATGCAGTCTACCGAGATCAGGGTGGTGCCAATCCAATCAGTGGATTGAATCTGCAATCACTCACCATTAATCCCAGCATTGTACACTCTAGATTCAGCCACTTTTGAGAAATACTGTGATCACATGAGGCTTTCAGGGAATGTCTAGACACAAACAATGAGGGCTTTCTCAGCTGTACTAATCCCTGTGCTGCAGCACAGGACTTATTAAAGCAAAGACTCACTTTAGTGTTTCTGAAAAACTGCTCATACTTTATTTTTCAGGTAATGTGGACCCCAAAAATTCTATAAATCTAATTGAGATGCTTTAAAAGTACTGAATAGTGTACACAGAGCAATAAATTAGCACTAATGAATTCTAGAGTCAAGTAGGCAATGAAGACCCATGGCAGAGGCGAGCACAAGCTGGCATTCGACAGTGGTGAATAGCAGGAGCAGTGACCAGCACCTGGCTGTGCCTACTGTTGGCATCCAGTGTTATCTGGCATCATCTGGTAACATCAGTACTGCAAGCAGGGTTGCATGTTGCTTATTCATGATCTGCATCTCAATCAAGCAAAGGAATCTTAGGCTGATTGGCAACACAAGACTCTGAGAGAAAGGCAAACTCTTAGTTGCAAGTATGTGGTATAATAAAAAAAAGTTAGAAACTTCCAACAGAAAATGGCACAAGGTGGATATTCCCATTCCAAAGGGAGGAATAGGGAAATAGACAGAAAGGGGACCAAAGCAAGGCCCAAATCCAGCAGGGCAAACATTTAATCCTGCAGGTCCTTGTCCAGCATCAGGCATATTGTAGTGCAATGTGAGCTCCAAACAGCTTCTGCAGCCCCACGCCCAAGACCTTATCAGTTGCAGCCCACACAGTCTCTTGGGCTGACTCTGCTCAGTGTCTGCATATCTTTTTAGCTGACATTTCCTGCTTCCATCATCTTCCACTTTCTAGAACCTGCACTGTGATTTTGACTTTATTTCCACAGCTTCATGCATGACATTTTCAGGGCTCTTGGCAAGACATGTTTCCCTGTGACACAGCTTTACCAAGCCTGTCAGGCCTTCAGAAATCTGGGTGGAAAAATACAAGACCCCATATTTCTTTTTTTTTTTTTAACTTTTTTTTTGTTTTAATCGATACCGGGGATCGAACTCACGACCGCCTGCTTGCAAAGCAGGTGCTTATGCCGCTGAGCTAAATCCCCAGCCCCCGACCCCATATTTCTCGCATTCTGCCTGGCTGAAAATCCATCACTGCCCAGATGACACCAAGATTGGCCAAGAACTTGAACAATATCTGTGTACTCTTGGGCCATGACTGCAGTACCTTCACATGTTTGGCTGGCTGGCCTCAGGGAAACACTTCCCTAGGAGACCTGAATGAGCAGGCATCCCAGGGAATCTCTTCTCACATGAAGAACTAAAAGTTTTATACACTTGAACCTATGACAATTTTTCAGAAACTCTCAGGGTATCTTTCTTCTTTTACCTTTAGAAAGTATTTGGTTTCTTTAAATGCTAAACTTTTCAGCAACCATGTTCTCCATTGACCAAACTTTCAGGAGTTTCCATTATGGTGAAACTAAATTTTCCAGATTGCTCAGCTCTGCCATTTGCTCTTGATTCTCACTAAAAGATCTGACTAAAAGCACACAGCAGTACCCATGCAACATCCTGAAAGTTGTGCTGTCTTGAACTTTCCTCCGCTGGATTAATTTGTTTCAGCACCCTCAAAGTCTCAGGGGCAGCTAGAATCATGTTTTCTGCCCAGTAGGTGCTTTGTCATGAATATTGGTCTAATTATTAATTAGTCTATGAAAACAGCTTCCTCACTGGTGTTCACAACACCACCAGCCCTGTGCCAACATCTTGTGTTTCGTATCCCACTGGACCCCACAGTTGCTCTTTGGTTAGAGCCCTGCTCTTAGGTTCCTGACTTTGCTGACAAGAACAGTGAGGCTGGGCATGGCTGAGAGCCTAATACCACGTCTGTGTCCCTTCTGACCCTCAGTGGCTATGGCCTGGCTTGGAGGGTATACCTTGTTCCTCTGACCTCCACTGCTGAACAAGGTCAGAGCCTTCAAATGAAAGCAGCAGGACTGTGAAACTGAATATTCATTTTGGTTCAATTTTAAGTAACTTAAGTATATGTAGTCACACATGGCTGATGACAACAGTGTTGGACATTATAGTTCAGAGTGGCCATTTAGAAACCATCTCCTCAATTTTCATTGTGCAAATGTTTAAAAGAAAATAGATGCCTTTCATAATCCACATATCCTTGTTTCGCAGAATTCTAATTTCTGTTGGCTGGTGTTAAGATACGAGGTTTAGGGAGGTGACCATCTCATGACAAGGACCTCGTAGATGGGGCAAGTGCCCTGACTCTTACTGTGTCTGTGGGGGAGTCTTTGGCCATGGAAAAACGTGGTAACAGATGGAACAGAGGAACAGGATTCATAAATGGTTTTGGGGGCATGGAGTTCAGAGTGTCTCCATCAGGAACATGAAGATTCTGTAGCTCCTGGACCTTAGGTCTCCTGTCTGGTCACCTGCAGGGAGCCCAGTTACTGCAGCAGGTGACCCTAAAGCCACCCTGGGCGGAGGCAGTGCTATGGCTTTGGCGCCAACTCTCCTAGTCCTGCCCCTGGGTGCCTGAGGAACCATTGCTCCACAGTGCCGCTGTCCTGGTGGATTTGGAGCAGCAATGCCAGGGCTCTGAGTCCTTCAGGACTCCTCTGTGGAGGCTCAGTGCAAAGGAAAGCTGCAGGATGGGGATTCTGCTCTCATCATCTGGGTCATGGAGGTGCAGGTCAGGAGTGTACAGCATCTGTTGCAACCCAGGTTTCCTGGATCACTTCCAGGTCAGCCCTATCCTCTCATTTGCTGTTCTTTGCTCTCTAATGCCAAAGGTGAGCTAGGAAACCAAAGGAGGCCTGTGTCTGCCTCCACCTCCCAGGCTTCCCCATGTGGCACCCCTGTCATTGTCCCCCTCACTCAGGGCCGGGCATGGAGGTCTCGCCACAGCCACAGGCCTTGTTCCCCATGTGTGCATGGATGCTATCCCCTTATGGGGGGTGGGGTGGTGGATGTGTGCTTCCTGAGGTAGGGCTGGTGACACACTGTGAGTGAAATCATCAGTGAGTTAAGTGCAAGGATGAGTGGAAGGGGGGAAGCACTCGCTGCATTTCTTCCCCAGTCCTCTCACTGCTACAGTCTCAGGAGCTCACTAATCCTGATCTGTTTCACTGAGAGTAGAGCAGACTTCACAGGAAGTGAAACAGAGCCTTTGGCTCACGTTCTGAGGGTTCAGAGACTCTCAGCTGGGCAGCCCCAGAGCCGTCTGCTCTTGACCCCTGCTTTACTTGCTGCTGGTCCTGGGTCCCTCCAAGTCCCTGCAGGGACCTTAGTGAGAGTCACTCTGGGAGCCAATCATCTCCATCAACCTCCTCGGGACAGGGACCCCAAGGAGGGGCCCCTTTCTTCTGCTGGAGCAGCTGTGCTTGTGTGGACACTGGTCACACTGCTTCCCATTGTGCAGGGTGTCACAACAGAGAGAAACACTGTAGTGGATGGGTGCCTCTGCCCAGGACAATTGTTGGCACCCAGAGCTGTGGGTGCAGAGGCTGAGAAAGGCAGGAACCTTCCTGCAGAGAGAGTCTCACCTTGGGGAATCAATGTAGATGAGACTTTTTTTTCCTGAGTTCATAATCTGGGACCAAGGTAGGACTGTGGGGAGACTTGCCTGATACATGTGAGGCCCAGGTCAACACAGCATCAAAAATGCCAGCACAAGCTGTCCATACAAGTCATCAGAACTACATCCCAGCTTACTTGGGAGCTGCAGACTCTGCACCTTGAGGTCAGGATTATGGGGCTCCATCTGCCAGAGGTGGTAGAGTGACCAGCACTGGGCTATACTTGGTGGGACTGGGCAGGCAGGTGGGGCTCAGGGACAGACAGGAGGGATGCCCAGGTCTGGCAGGCAGTGGATAAGCACCCTGCAAGTGTGGGTCTGAGCCCAGGGCAGAGGGGTCCCTGACATTGCTGCAGGGTATGCTGGGTGATGGGTTACACCTGTGTGAAGGCTGTCAGGCTCAGCATGGCCACAGCCCAACATGGCGCTGGACAGTGCCTCCCTTCAACTCTGACTTCTTTGTTCTTCTTGCAAACCTGAAAATTGAACTTCCCACTTTTTGTACATGCACCAACATTCCCCAACCAGCTGTCAAAATGTCACTCTGCATGCCTCTTCAAATTCCACCCCATGTGAAACTGAATAAAAGCTGGAGGCTTCTTTGTCTCAGAGGGATTTTGCACTCTGCTGCAGCTCTCCCATGCCACAATAAAGGCCTTTTTCTTTTTTCCTTTCTTTGCTCTTGCTTTCCTACTGCACTGAGGAAAAACCTGTAAGTTTTGGTGCTGAGTGGTTCTCGGGGCTACACCTGGTTTGAGTTCTCCCCTCATCAAGCCTCCTCTCTGCTTTCTCTCACTCCCATTTTTCCTCTTCTGTTATTCTGCTGCTGCCATTACTAGCCTCCTTCCAACACTGACCCTCCTCAGTTCTCACAGGTGAGCTACCTCTTGGTTCAGGGTTCCTGTCATGTAAATCATGGACTCACATCAGGATTTCCCTCATGTCCTTCTGGGACTACAGCCCTTTAGGGCTCACCCTTTGTTCCCCTAGTGCTGACTGGTGGGTGCAGGTTTTGGGGATCTACAGAGTATTTTTCTCCTGCATAATCCTGAGAGGGGTGATGACTCTCAAGGGCTTGTGGCTTGGCTTTTGTAGCCACTGGCTCTTCTCTATGTCACAGGTTACATCCTCAGTAACCTAGACAGCTTTTGCTATTGTAACAGCAGCCTGATATACAGTCATTTTTTGCTCTCAGGGCACAGGCATGTGGGGTGGCCCAGGTTCTTTTGGCCTGCTGCACACTGCCTCCTCCCCATGTCTCCAAGAGACTTCCTGCTCTCCTCCATCACCACCTTCTCTTCCCTCTCCATCACCCCTTCTCTTTCCTGTTCCTCCTCCACCCCACTGTTGCATTTTCCTGCCTGCCCCTCACACTTGATCTCTCTTTTCCCAGCTTCCACCATCCTGCACCCCCTCTTGCCTGCCACCACTTGCTGCCACTATCTCTGCCCCAGTCTCCTTCAAAATGTCACACACCCCAACCTCTCCTTCCTGTCCACCAGGTGACAGGCACTAAGTACTTGGTCCGTGTTCATGTCCTGTTTTTTACCTTTCTGACTTTTCCCATATCTCACATCCATTAGTCACTGCTGACCCATGTAATTGTGTCAAAGAGCTCAAATTAATTTGTCAAATTAATTGTGATTAATTCCTATGACTTCCTAATAACTGTCTTTGCTTTCACGGGTATAAAAGGTTTTATTCCTTTTGATTCTTCTTTTAAGAGATCTCTGTTAATTGACCTACAAAAAGGTTCTCACTAGTCTATACTTGCAAATATTAAAACTAAAAAAGAGTTATTATAATTCAAGTTTTCAAAAATATATTTGAATGCACTCTAATTGTGTGTTGTTTGTCTGTTAGGCTGTGTATGTTTCTATGTCCAATCTGCACAGATTGTCTATATAAGCTTCTTTGTCATATCCACGAGCAGCTATTTTTTATTTGAGCTCAACAATTTTTTCTTTTCCCACTTTTGAGTCATTTGTTCAAAATTTAATATGGTTTGCAAATCTAAAAGCATGCTTCCACCTGAGTTACCTGCTGGTCAACATGTTGCTGTAACTGGTTGTGTAAATTTGTTGTATACAGTCATTTATGTTTCATGACTTGAGGGTCTCTCGTTGTTAAAAAAATAATGTTAAATGTTGTGTTTGAGTTTTTCATAAGTCATTAAAAATTATTAAGATAATTAAACAAAATCCCTTGAGGTAGGGAGAGATTATTGGATAGGACTTCAATTGATGAATAAGAAAGTGGCTGCCTGGTAACAATTAACCATTTCTTGTTCATTGATCAGAGTCCCCAATGATCCCCAGGACCTTATGGGAGACATGCCATAAAGGTATAAAAATATATTATTGTAATATGTTCACATTGGTCATCATCAAAAAATAATACAATAATGTTTTTTATTTAAAGATGCTCTAATACAAAGATTTCTTATGGCTAAGACAATTCATTACTGCTGATCTTCTGGTATATTAAATATATTCATGCCTTTAAGTATACAAATCTTCTAAAATATAAAGTTGGGATTGTTTATGATGGTAGATCTTCTCTCAGATCCAGACATCTGCTTTTCTCCTGTGCTCCAACTACTTGTGGCAGGAGGTTCAGATCAAACCAACATGAGGTCACCAGTCAAATGATAATTTTTTTTTTGTCTTTTTCCTTTTTATCGGTACCAGGGATCGAACTCACAACTGCCTGCTCGCAAGGCAGGCGCTTATGCCGCTGAGCTAAATCTCCAGCCCCCGATAGTTTTTTTAAACAAAAAACTATGTAATGTATATGTTACATATGTGCCATTTTACTGAGAGATGCTTAGACATTGAACAGTCCAAACAATGTCACAAAATTTTTCAATGACATCATATTACAGGAAAATAAATTAGAATTCTTATTTATTAGATAGAGGTGGGGGTTATTTTATGTCAAAATGCAAATTCAAATTGTTATAAAGTGTCATAATTGTCATGCCCCAATATTATATTTGGTTTTGATTTCAAAATTTCTGTAAAAAATATACAACTGTTAACATTCTATAGGGATTTAAGTACTAGGACATCCATGATTGGTAGAAATATCAGTTAGTATTTTAGGTTCTAAGGTGCTTGTTATTCAGATAAGGTAATAATGTTAAGTTTGCTGCCTTATTACACTGTAATGTTATCAATCTTTTCTTCTGGATGTGCAACAACTGAGATTTGGAGACCAAAAACTAAAAAGATAAATGGGCTATGAGGACACCAATATTTTGGTTCTAGCCCTCTAGATCCTGGGTCACTGAAGACCCAGTATATAAGAGAACTTCTGCATCTCATAACCCTGTGAGTCTCTATCTTCTAATCAAGATTATAGGACCACAAAAAAGTGTGATACACTCTGTAGTGTGCCTAAGGAGAGTCACCAGGATAAAAATCTCCCAAACTTTCACAGAAAGCAACTTGGCCAAGCAATGGCCTGATGGCTGACACTGTCAAGAACTGAGAGGCTTTCTCCTTGGCTCCAAGAAAATCCGCAGGAGGCTGAACTGACCTTGATAGCAAGAGCTAATTTTAATTAACACAGTGTCATGGTTTATGTTTGTGTCCCCCAGGCCTCATGAGTTTGCATTGTTCATATGTGATGGTTCATTGTATAGTGCTTGGATTGATGGTGTCAGTGCTCCACCCACATAGGGGTGGAGCCAGGATGTGATGTAATGGCAGGAAGAAGGGGTGTTTCTCTTTGCTGGTTTGAGTTTGCTGCGGGTGGCCGCCATGAATTGCAACCCAGCCATGCCTGCCTGTCTTGGAGACAACTGGGTGTGGACTGAAACCTCCAAAAACTGTAAGAAATAAACCTTTCCTTTCCCAACTTTGGGCTTCAGGTATTTTGTCTCAGCAACGAGCATAAAGTAACTAAGACACACAGGTCTCAATTTAACTTGGTCTTAAACATCCAGCAAAAAATAAGGTTAAAATATATATTAAAATGTGTCATAAGTTAAATATAAAAAGGGGCTCCAATCTTGAACATCTGGCAGCTTCCATCTATCCCAGTAATTAACAACTGTTATGGGCAATTAAAAATAAGTTACAATAATATCTGCTTAAAAAATCCAAACTGCTGCTATTACTGACACAAAAAAGGGAACTTGCCCCACTATCGTCTCCCCCATGAGGCCTCCCCACACTACTTGTTACGTTTTTGCTCCTTGTCTATTTAAACTTCTCTCAAGATTTCTTCACTCCAGGTTGTGGGCCTTCACTATCAGAGAACTCTTTGTCCTGGCCGAGACCCCTGGCACCAGCTTCTACGTAGGTCCAACCCATCATCCAGATGACTACATCAGTCCCCAGCACTATGCCCCATTCAGCAAGAATTAGGTTAAGAGAGTTGTTGTCTCTAACAATCAAAAGATAGGAATTATGGGTTCTGCCCATGTGAAGCACTGCCAGGCTCAGCGTGGTGCTGGCCCAGCATGGCATTAGCCAGTGCCTCCCTTCAACATGGAATTCCGAGTTCTTACAAAACTGAAAATTGAACTTCCTGCTTTTCTCATGTGTGCCAGTATCCCCTGTCAACTGTCAAAATGTCACCCTGCCCACTGCTTCAAACTCCACTCCCTGTCAAACTGAATAAAAGCTCATGGTTTGTTTGGCTGCCCTGAGGGAATCTTGCATTCTACTGCAGCCCTCCCGTGCCCGCAATAAGGCCTTTTTCTTTTTCCTTTCTTTACTCTTACTTTTCTACTGTGCTGAGGAAAAACCTATCACCAGGCACCTGCCCTCCTGCAGCCTGGAGGCAGACAAGCACTCAGGGTTCATGCTAATAGCTGTCACCTGCACCTCTGTAGACCCACAGCAGGGACCTTGAAGTTCACAGGATGACCTTGAGGAGAAGGTGTGGAAGCAGGGATCCCGGCCCAGGTGCAGGGAGTGCTGGGTTCCCAGCTGGCAAGGCTGACCAGGAGGCAAGTCCCTGCTTCTTTCCCTTTGTCACAACCGAAAGAAATACATGACTGGGTACAGACAAGGCAAAGGCCCTGGAGTATAAACAGGACCACAGATGAGCACTGTTGTTGGCTGCAATGTTTGGAACCTCAGTTCATAATGAGGCTCCATCTGGGCAAATGTGCAGACCCCACACCATTGCTCAGGGCCATGTGACTTGCTTCCTTTTCTATTTGGAGCCCAAGCACTGTGCAGCCATTAGCTTGCCTGAATCTTGCATGCCCAGAGTTGGAATGAACTTCCTTTATGGCAGCAGTGCACATTGGGCATCTGCTCCTCAGAGCTCATGGACGTCTCACGTCTTGGCAGGAGCTAGGAAACCAGGCAACTTGCTGTGTCCTTGGGTGGAGATAAAAAGGGATCTGTCTCTGTTCTTTTCTCTGTGCTTGGGTTTCATTCTGGCACCTGGACACTGAGGATTCCTGGGCAGCTAGGATTTCAGGCAGGATGGGTGGGGACCCTGCAGGTCCAGGGCAGGGAACCCTCTAAGCCATGACCAGGAGATCACCATTCAAGGAGACCCCTGTCACTCTCGCTGCCCAGCAGCTCCTTCCATCAGCACAAGTGCCCAGCTCACTTCCTGTGTCCCCTGGCGAAGGGGAGAAGGAATAGTGGGGCAGGAGCAGAGGTCTTCTGGAGAAAGCATATCTAAGAGCAAGACTCAAGCAGTGGAACCAGAGAGGCAGAGACAGGAGGAGAGGGGGCAGGGAGGACCCCAGTGTCCGCTGTCCATAGAACCACAGGCACCTCCCATCTACTGCCCACCAGGCCCACTGTTTAGGCCTCCAGCTAGAAGTGCTCTTGCTCCTGATGGGAAGAATCCATTTGCTGTGGTGAACTCAGTGCATTGTCTGCGCCATCTACTTTTCTCTGACACATTTCTAGGGTATCTTATGATTCCGGTGCTCAGATACATTCCTGTGGGTCCCTATGGCCTGTGGATTGCACTAGAGACCTCAAGGAAGTCACAGTCCTCCAGAACAACATGAGCAAAGAGGATCTCTGGGCCCTGTGGAGTGAGGGCCTTGGTCCACAGGGAGTGGCTTTCTGGTCTGTGGATGGCACTCAGCTTCCCAGGCCAGGTGCCCTGCAGAGTGTGTGGCTGCTCTTGACCAGTCCTCTGGGGTCACTGCTGTCACCTGGGGGTCAGGGGGCCAGGCCCCAACAGCCAGCTTGCACTGCCCACCCAGCTAGCTGTCCAGCTTGGAGCCTTGGACTCTACTCATCATGTGGGGGGTCCAGCTCCCATGGCACAAGCACCGTAAGAGAGCCAAGTGGCCTCATGCCTGTTCTCCATGCTCTACCCTCCACTGCCTGCTGCCCTCTGTGCTGAGTCACTGTGCTGTCCACCCCCTGGGATGGCCCATCAGCCCACTTATTCATGGAGCACCATGTTTCAGCGCCCTGTTTATAGTCACAGAAGAACTTCCCAGTGAGCAGTGAAGCATGGCGCAGCCCAGCACTGCCCTGGGCCAGAACCTCTGCTGCTTGCTACAGAGGCACGCACTCCCCAAAGGCAGCAGTCAGTGCCCTACATCCTTCCTCCAGGTGGGGTGGTGGGGCCTCAGAGTCTGATTAATGGTAGGGCCAAGGAGCAGAGAGTGCCCTGATGGTAAGTGATGAGCTCTTGCATCCATTAGGGGTCAGGAAGTCATTACACAGCCAGGTTGGCTCTCCTTGGTCCCCTCCTCTGGAAGCCTTCCCTAGACCCTGCTGCCCTGCTGTTCAAATTCCAGCATCTAAAATCTTTTATGGAAAAGGAGACTCTGGTTTCTAATTTCCTAGCCTCAGGCACCCTGTTCCAGAATGAGAACATGGATGAAGACAGTGTGGTCCATGGTCCAGACTGGGCTGCGCCCTGCCACAACGTTTCTTCCATCGTCACTGATAGGGAGCCCAGCAGAGCCATGATGAGAACCGAGGAGCAGGACAGCACTGTCTCCCTGGGCTGTGGTCAGACTCAGGCCCTCCCATTGTGGTGGACACGGCGAATCATGAGAGCAAGGTAAACAAGCTTTATGAGCTGGTGGACGACACCACACCAGTGTGGATGGAGGTTTTGCTGGTTCTCAGGGTTAGGGTGAGGGGCGATCCCAGGCAACACCTTACTACCTTATCATTAGGTCTGATAGCTATTTCTGGGTAATGGGCCAAATATTTTGCCAAGCAGGATGTAAAGGGAGTGAGAACCAGGGATTTGTGGTTGCATGCATTAGCCAGAGGTACAGAGAATATACTGGGTCAAAAAGAGTTCACATGTACAGAACAAAATGGAAATCTGGTTACAAAATGGAGCTACATTTGCCATCACACTCCATGGCACCGGCCTCCCAGCTTCACACCTCTGCTGCATGCTGTCGTTACCCTAAAGCCTCAGGGAAAGCATGCAGTGAAGACCAAGGCTGCTTTGTGCTCTCCAAAGAGATGCTCAGCTTGCTGCTCTGCTGCTGGCCTGGGCTCTGGGTGTTGATTTGTTTTATTATTTCATTTGTCTTAAAGTGATGCCCTTTTCAGCTGCACCATTTGGATGGTCCTTTTCAGCACTTCAGGTGAGGAGGAAATGGCAGACACGAGCCCACCCATGTCTACTGCCCGCACCCTGACAGTCGCCCCACCCTGGCCTCCTTCTCCAATTGGGCCTTGGTCAACAGCTGCTGCCCCTGCAACCCTGCACAGAGCTGCTTCACACCAGGATGCCCTGCCTAAAGCTTGCATGGAGGTCAAATGCAGGGGCTGTGTCCAGCACAACAGTGTCCCACCAAACCATCGCATGACCATGGCAGCCTTCATGCACTAGTGAGCTCCTTCCAGTGACAGTCCCTGGTCTTTCTGATGCCTCTACTGTGCCTCCTTCCCAGGATGCCATGGTGCTGATGCACAGAATACAGCTTTTATATTGGCTTTCTGCACCTCATGATGAAACTTAAGTTCCCTCCAAGTCCCCCTGAGTTCGAAGTTCATTTCCTTTTGCACTGAACAAGGCCCCACTGTCTGTATGCGCTTGGTGACCTGCACCCTGACTGAAGGGCATGCTAGCTGCTGGCCATTTTGGGTGAAGCTCTGGACACAAAGATCTACGTGAAAGTAAGTTTAAGGTCCTTTCAGGAAATGACAAGGAACCAGATTGCTGGTTCCTTGCTTAGGGTGAGGATTTGCTTCACGGTTTAGAGCCCATCAAACTCCTTGCACAGCTGCCCCTCCGTTTCCCTCCCCAGCATGGTTGAGTTTCCACTGTTCTACATCCTCTCCAGCAAAGGAAGTATCAGCATCTGGAGTACTGTGGGGGCTCAGCTTCTGTATCCTGGTGATGGTGGGCAATGAAGCGATGGTGTTCCCAGGAGCTCACCTCAGCCTGCTTCCCTGACCTAAGCCTTCTTAGCTGAGGTGTCTGTTAAGGTCTGCACCTCATTGTTTAACTGAGTTTGTTTCCCTCACATTCAGTTTGAAGGGGTCTGTTTTGAGTACTGGGCCTTTGGAAGGTGTGCATTTTGCAAACATTTCCCCCTCTGTGTCTTGTCTCCCAGGTCTCTTGATCTTGTATTCTGAAAAGAAAAAGTTTGTCATTTGATTGTGGCCTCGCTCCTGGGATCTGGCTTTCTGGGACCAGGCCTTCAGGCTGTACCTAAGACATCCGTGCCACCCTCAGCTTGTACAGCTGGCCACCTGTTGCCTTTCTAGGAGCTGCAGAGCTCTGCAGGTCTCATTGGGCCAGGGCCTGATTCTAACCTTGCTGTGTAAAGGGAGTTAAACCTGGGTCTGGACTCCTCTTCCAGTAAATGGACATCTGGCTGTCCCACCCCAGGTGTGGAAAGGCTGTCCCTGCTGTGGAGTGGCCTCTGCTCCTCTGCACAGACCTGCTGACCTGGCTGTGTGGATCAGAGGTTCATTTCTTTCTTCCCCATCTGTCTATTCTCATTGCCCTCTTCTTATGACTTTGCCCCACGTGGATGGAAGGGACATTCCCACCTTGTGCCTGTTCCCATAGGGAAGCTTCTCGTTTGTGCCCAAAGAGAGGGCTGTGCCTGCGGGTGTCTGCAGATGTCCTGCAGGGTAACAATCTTCACTCAGCTCCCATGTAATTTGCCATGAGGTGCTGCTGTGGAAGGTGCTGTGCTTTCTCACATGCTCCTTCTGTGTCTATGGCTATGATCACTTGAGTTTCTTGAGTGGTTGATGTGATGGTTTATGCTGATTTTCAGACATTGAAGTAGCCTTTTACCCCTATGAGAAAGACCACCTGGTTTACAGGGTTATATCATCTGATTCCTCAGATTTTGCTTTCTCGTTCTTAGTAAAATGTCCATATACAATAGATGCTGCCAGGCTGTGCGTGTCCTAGCAGGAAATCGTCCCCATGGAGATGCAGCCGCAAACCTATGGGCACCGAGAGGACTCAGTCAACAGCACGGGCTCTTTAGCAATGAAGCATAGAGGCAGCCCATGATCTGCAGCTCTGGGGCTCATGGCACACCAGGATTGGACACAGGGTCAGACATGACCACTCACGAACCCACAAGACCTCCTGAAAGCATGCAGCCTCCTAGCCGTGGCACCAGGCCCTGCTGTGCTGCTAGCAGGACACAGTCTGGTGATGTCAGCTGTTTTCACCAGCTCCAGGTGTTCAGCATGCTGGAGGAGTGCAGAGTTCTCTGCACGTCACCAGCTGCCTAAGCTTCTGAGCAGATGGCCAACGTGGCTTTGAAGCCATGTGACCAGGCTCTGACTTCTCTCCCCTGTGAGATCCTGGACCATTCATCCTAACGCAGGACCATTTCATCCACACTGGGAATCTGACCTGCAGCACAGGAAACTTGCTGGGGATCTCAGCTGAGGCCTCAGAGTAACTTGCTGCAGCTTCTACCCCAGGCTGCTGGACTCTCATGCCAAAGTCCGACGACTCCTATCCTATGCTGCTGCTGCTTCTTATGGACCCCTCCCCCTGCCCCAGCTGAGTCCACAGTAGATCAGCTGCTGATGGACATCACTCTGCCACTCCCAATGCAGTTTTTCTGAGTGCCGGTTAAGGGCCCAGGGTCCTGACAAAGCCGGCCACCTTCGCCCTAGAGTCACTGTCCCCGGATCACTGTCAAACAGAAAGAATGGGGTTGGAGGAGAAAGGGTACAGCTCTCTGTCCCCAATCCTTTCTCTCCTCCCAGCAGAACCCCCATGCTTCCCTGACCTAGAATGTTGTCAGCTAGCCCCAAATTCCCTTCCTGAAGCTGGGACTCGGCCACCACCATGTGGGGCCTTGGGACTGGAATGGAGACAGTTCCCATGGACACCTGCCCTGCTGGTCACCAACCCCCAGATCCCAAAGATAGTGTACACATTCACACACAGTCAGTATAAAGCACCTCATTAAGGACTGTCCTGTATCATGAAATGACATTTGATATACAGGTTAAATGAACATTTTGTTAACATGATCTCTCCTGTTCCTTTCACTTTCCTGATGTGTCTACTGGAAGTTTACAGATATACTCAGTTGGTGTCCCAGCTTTTTATAAACCCCACAAGGTGTCACCTCCAGACTCAGCCACCTCTGCCATCTCTGACCTGGACACCTGGCTGGGAGTAGTACTTGGTACTGATTGACTGATTCCAAGTCCTTAAGGAGAACCCCTGTCCTTTCCCAAGTAAAGAGGAGCCACTCCTCCTTGACAGAGCTGGGACAGGGCAGGACCTGGGCTTCCTGGAACCTCTGGAGTCACTTTACTCCTCCTGGGAGTCCTCACCCTTGACCCTGATGCCCCTGACCTCAGAGCCCCCTGGAAAGCCAAGATTGCTCTGTCTCCTTCCTGTAGAAATAGAGTCCTGAGTCACAGGATTTAGGGACCAGAGAATTGTGGAGAACACGGAGACCTGAGCCTGGGGAGCTCAGGAGGGGCACAAGCGAAGAGGTCAGGAAAGCAGGAGTCAGGAGGACAGAGGAGGAGGAGGGAAGAGGCCCCAGCCTGGAGGAGAGAGGGACAGAGGAGAGATGGCCAGCACTGGAGAGGACAGCAGGAAGTGGGGCACCAGGAAAGGAGGGGCTGGGCTTGGAGGCAGGGAGGGTGGGACGGGATGGGTGGAGTCTCACAGTATATATCAAGGGCTGCCCTGGCAGGCACCATGGCCTCTGAATTGCTGCCCTCTGTGTTGTGCAGCTCCAGCGTGGTGTCCTGCAGTCATGGCCTCATCCCTGCATGTACCTGTGCTGCTCCTGGCTGCCCTGGCCATGACCCCCACAGCCTTAAAGTCCTACCTAGCTGGCGGCCTGCAAGATACAGACAGTAACGCTGAAGATGTGCAGCAGGCAGTGGAATTCGCCCTCCAGGAGTACAACAGTAACAACAGTGACCCATACCTCAGCCGCTTGGTGCGGGTGGTGCGTGCCCGTCAGCAGGTGAGTGTCCATGGGGGCTGAGGAGTGTTGTTTGGGGGGTGCTGCCCTCCTGCTCACCTGCTGCTCCCCTCTCTGTCTCTGGCCTGTCCCCACCCCAGGTGCTCTGCCTGCTCTGCTACCCTGGCCAGGTCAAAAGAGCCCCACAGAGATGGACTCCCTATGCCTCTCACCCAAGCCCAGTCCCTAGTGTTGCTCTGTCCCCTCAGTTTGCACTGAGTCTCTGAGTTACTGGATTGGGTCCTGGCAGATACAGCTGGTGACATCTGTGCCTAGACCAGGTTCCAGCCCTAGATGACAGAGGCACCAGGTGCCAGGCCAGGGTCAGGGTCTCCTGCTAATGCTGACAAACACCTTCTGGACTGGGATGGGTATGAACTGTGAACCAAGTGACCACACAGCAAGGACAGGGACCCTACACCTGTTTCCTCCTCTCCTGACCTCTACTCCTTGTCCTTCAGTTCCCAGCTCTGTCAGGACCTCAGATCTGCAGAGGAGGTACAGCAGGAACATAGGGTGTCTTGGGCACTGTGCCCATCACTCCCGGGGTGGCCATTCCCTGTGTGGGCCCTCCTCTCCACATAGTGTGGGGAGCTGTGTGTGGAGTGCATGGGTTCTCCTGGGTCTTAGAATGCACACTGCAGTGGACACTGCTCACTCTCAAGGACCTGTCATCTGCGCCCAGGATCCAGCTGACCTCACCAAGCCACACTCACACACTGTCACCAGCATAGCCTCACACAATGTGGTCGCTGTCCATTGAGGACACTCCCACAGGCCCTGCAGCCCATACTGACTCAGCCTTCTATCTGCTGGAGCGGCTGCTCTGTGCTCATTACCTCGGCCTGTCAGGGTCTACCCAGCTGGGCAAACAGTCCTGATCCATAAAGCATGTTCCAGGGAAAGATGAGATCATATTGTGTAGTGAACTCTTGAAGGCCATAACACAGTCCAGGGGGGCTCCACACTGAGCCCCAAGGGTCCTTTGGGCTGTTAGGTGCACCCTGCTGCTGAGCCAGGGAAGAGGACCCCCAGCTTCCTGGTCCTCCTGTGGGGGACCAGGTCTCTGAGGGACCAGCTCTGCTTGGTCCTCAGGTTGCAGCTCCCCTGGAATAGTGTCCAATGTGCCCTGTTGGGCACAAAGCCTGCTGGAGCTGGAGCCACCCCGCCTCCTAGACAGGAAGTGCCGGTTCAGTGCCTTGGCCCTTCCTTGAGTCGGCCTCCCTTCGTAAGGCCCAGATCAGAGGGTCCGGCCCTGGGTCCTACCTGCCCACTCTGCTTCTGTCTTGTTTAGGTGCATGAGACCCCTCTTTGTAACTCCTTGGAAGGGAGTGAGGTGAACACAGAGCAGGACTGATTGGCAGGAAGATGGGAGCAGTGTAGGCTGGGGTGGGTTTGGCCTGAGCCCTGGTGAGCACAGTGGGTCCAGTGCAGCTGGTAACTGCACGGTGAGGTGGACAGAGCACTGAGAGAGTCCCAACTTTCTACACTAGGTGGTGGCTGGCATAAACTATTATTTGGACTTGGAGATCGGCAGGACCACATGTGCAAAGGACAAGTCCACCCAGGATGACTGTTCCTTCAGTGGGGAGTCGGTATGAGCTTGAAGTAGGCAGAAACAGCATACACAGGAGGAGATTGTGTGTGTGGTGTGGTGGTCAGGAGTAGATACCCTCAGGGGTAGGATGCATGTAATGTGTGTACCTGCACATCTGTTCACCTGTGGGGTACCAGAGCTGAGCTGTGCACACAGGACTAATTGTAGTGCTGCGTGGGACCCTGGAAGGTGGGGTGCTAGGAGGAGATCCTTGCCTTTGGGGTGCTCCTGCTGGGTGGGCAGGGCTGGTGAGGAGGGAGAGGGTACTGCAGAGTCCCCGCCTCACTCTGCCCAGAGCCAGGCTGACCAGGTCAGGCCTGAGAGGAATGAGACCTCATGCTGCCCTCAGCCTCCAGACTTTCCTGACAGCCGGCTCCCTGGAGGCCACACTCTGGGTGTTGAGTCCCTGTTACCCTGCCCACCCCACCTATCTCAGGGTCTCCAGGCCTGGTTCATCCCTTGTGCCTCTCAGGGCTGCCCTGGGCTGAGGTGAACGTGCTGGGGTGGTGAGCCCCTGCCCTCCCCAACACCCACTGGGCTCCTGGCCCTGCCTGGCTGCTCCCTGCAGGTCATGGGGGTTGGGGACTTGGGATCCCTGAGCTGGGGACAGGGCTATGCAGAGACAGCCCCTCAGCCACTCCTCCTCTCTGGTGTTCATGGCCAGGCCCCCTTCCTCTCTCCTGAAGCTGCATTCACCCTCCCTCTCTCTTCTTTCAACAGACACAGCTCTGCTCCTTCGTGGTCTACTTCAGGCCCTGGGAGGACTACAAGGACCTGACAAGCTCCAGCTGTCACAGTGCCTGAGGTTGTGCTTTGGCCAGGCCACAACAACCACCCCTCATCAGAGTTTCCTGCCTGTCCCCAACTCTGCAATGGAGCCCAGCCCTGGTGCAGTCTCTTTGGTGCCTCAGCACCCGGGCTCCAGGGCAGCAGGGACACTCACGCGCTGTCCCTTCTTCCCTTTTCCTGTGCTTCTCAATTGCACCTTGGGGACATATCTGGCCACCCTGCCTTGCTCAATAAAAACTTGCACCAGCTCCCTTTGTGGCATAGTCTCAAGGGTTGGGGACGCTGTCCTCACAACTCGGTGCTGTGTGACTGTCACAGGGTCCTTCTGGGCACTGTCACTCACCTGAGGTGAGGTCAAGTGAGGGTCACTGAGGCCCTGCATTCTGTCACCATCACCATTTCCTGTGGGGTCCTCCCTCCTTCCAACTCCCTCCATCTGCCTGCAGGGCCCTGGCTGTGACCTGGGGACCAGGCTTGGAGAAAGTGACTCACTTAGCCAGCCAGTGTACCCATTGTACTCCAGCCTCAGTGACCATCTGAGCAGGGACACTGGCCCAGGTCTGCCTCAGCTACCAGTGGCTCATGGCAGGGTTTTATTTGACTGAAGGCTGAGAGTCCCTAATGCAAAGATCTTGAGACCAGAGTACTCCAGGTCTCAGAGATCTATGGGATTGTGGGAAATCTTCACATACATGATGAGATTTCCTGGGGATGGGACCCATGTGTGAATACCTTGTTCACATAGCCTGACATGATTGCTACAGTATGATTTACTGCAAAAGAAAGCTTGAATTGGAAAGTTAGAGGGAAGACAGCAAAGGGTACAGCTTAAGTGGCTGGAGGGATCACTGTGAAATGGGGTTCAGGCTGACTCTATACAGGCAGGGGATCGCTGTCAAGCTGGTGGGCTGGATCTCGGTGGTCAGTGTCTTATCATCTCAGTCATAGTTCTGGGATCTCAAGGGCTGAAGATGGTTTCTTTCTCAGAAGAGGATTCTGAGTCCCTGGAGTCTTAGACATCTGGGGCTCGCCCTTCCTTAGAACCCAGATGATCAGAGGTGCAGGATAAAATACAAATCACACAGGAGGACTGGAAAAAGTACACTGCTTTGTAGAACATCCTGGTGAGTCCCCAGCATGGTAAACAGTGTTACCATGGGCCCCCAAAACGCTGCCCATCCTAGATGAATGAAAACATTGTTCCACCAAAAAGCTTGTAAATGAATGTTCATACCAGGAAAACCCAAAACAAGGAAAGGAAAAGAAACCATCTAAATAGTCATCCATTCATGACTGAATAAGCAATACAATGCAATATTATTTGGCAATTATTTAAAGCTGACACACTGACACTGGTATAAGTTGGACAAATCTCAAAATCTCAAAAATATGCCATGTATGAGGTAAATCAGAAACAGAAGAGTTCAGTGTCTCATCTCATTCTCTTGAAACGTCCAGGAAGGCAAACTTTGGGGCAAACAGGAAGGTTAGGTGGTGGATTATTTGTTCCCAGACTGGCTCAGCAGGTGGGGAGTGATTGCTGATTCCTTTGTACCATGAAAATGGTCTAGGGGCTGAGGATTTAGCTCAGTGGTGTAAGTGCCTGCCTGGCAAGCACCAGGTTATAAGTTCAACCCCTAATACCAAAAAAAGAAAAGAAAATGGCCTAAATGAGATTGTAGAGATACTTGCATGATATTGTGAGTATGCTAAGAACCTCTGTGTTATAAATCTTAAATGGAAACTTTGTCTGATGTGGATGTTTTTTCTCCAAAAATCTGTTAAAAAATGATCACTGAATCTACAGTTTTTGCCCAAGAAATTTTTACCTTCTCTTTTCTTTTCTATCACTAATAATTTCCAGTCATGTTTCCAAAGTTATAAAGTTATAAAGTTCCAGTCATGTCAACAAAGTTATAAAAGCAACTTACTCTAATTTCTACCAGTTGCATAATTGCCCCAAATTTGATCAGATATTTACTACCCAGCCACTGCTATCTTATTTTCAGGAATAACTAAAGTGCTTGAGAAACTCTCATTGAAATCACAAGTACTGAGGAATTTAAATTCAGAGAAATCACGCTCCCAAGTAAAATTCTCAGTTTGCAAACTATTCTTGCTCTATCCCTACCCTTACTGGACTCTGAGTAGGGTCTATGTAACACTGCTGAACAACACATGGTCTTTGTAGTTATGGTCTTGCATTATTAGGGAAATATTCATTATATTCAGTACACTTCAGTCAAGTAAGGGTGTTACACGTATCCAAAAGTTTCTCATTTAGCAGCCTGAAGCATAGTTTGGGCTTTAAAGTAAGTTCATATCATCTAGAATGTTTAGATCACATGCTTCAAATGCATCTTAAATAAAAGAGCTGAACTGATGATATCTGGTCTCCACTGTCTCAGTACAAGTCCTGGAGGACAGATTTGCTAACAGTTGATTGACTTTGGGTGGAGAAATACAACTGGAGAGATGATGCAGGAGAGAGGTAGTGCTGTTGGAGAACAAACTATGAGCTGGGGCCATGTCTCAGATCTCCTGAGGTCATTTGGGATCAGGTCCCAGATCTCCTGAGGTCATACAGGATTGTGTCTCCCATCTCCTGAGGTCATACAGGACCATGTCCTAGATCGCCTGAGGTCATAAAAGATCATGTCTTGGTCTCCTGAGATTATACAGGATCATGTCCCAGATCTCCTGCAGGACATACAGTGATCATGTCACTTGTGACAGATCTTCCTCTTAACTTCTGCTCCTGTGAGCCAGGCTGTACACAGGAGGAACACTGATGACTGAAAGCTGAGTCAAAGCTACCTTTGTACTTTGAAGTCAGAGTCACGTTTCCTGCTGGGTTTCAAGTAATTCAGGTTTCCTAAAGATGAACTGCAAGTCCAGTGTCTGCCTCTTTCCAGAAAGCAGGGAACAATTTGGAGGAGTACACCAGCAGAGGTCACAGGGCCCAGTCTGTGCCCAGCAGGTCCAGGTTTTCAGAGCTTCTATTGACCAGAGATGGCCCTACATGGGTATGGGGAAGCTGCTCAGGTCCTGACATCATGGTCAGAAACCTGGGGGTGTAGAGGGGTCTTTGCATGCTGATCTTCAGTTTGAAAATTCTAGTATTTCTAGACTGTTACAATCTCAAATGTATGTGTGTCTGTGTATACTTACATGCCATCTGTTTTGGGACGTGAAGGAATAGATGATGAATATCATATGAAGACATTTTAAGCATTCAACTTGACAACTAAAAAGTCTTCTAGCAATAATAATAATTTCAATCATGTGAAAAATTTAAAAATCGTTTAATTGTTTAACATGGTATAGTACAGAAATTTGAGTGTTTTACATTGGTTGATTTTACCACTTATTTTCAAAAGCTTTCAAGCAAAACGAGTCCTCAAAAATGTGAAATGTGTCTTATGAAACATTATTTATTTTTTCAGACCAACCATCAGTTCTTCAAAAATGCTTATTTGGCTGTAAATTTCCATCTTCCTCATTGTTTTTAAGGAATGAATTTGTAACCCACATAATCTTGCGTTTGGAAGATGATTTTGAAAATCCAAATAGCCACATTTCCAGCCTTCTCACAATAAAATCACATGACAATAAAATATTTTCAAAAATGGCTGTGACTTCTTTGAAAAACAGCTTTTTCCTCACTGCTTGTCAAAACAGTGCTCGCCTTGCAGGGATGGGTCCGAGGTTCCCGTTCTGCAGGCCAAGCTGCCTAGATCCAGCCTTCCATGAGGTGGGCAGTGCTTTTCTCCTTGAGAACCGAAGCTCATATGCCATCTCCAGGGCCAGGCCCCCCAGTGGGCCTGCCCTGACCTCATCTCCCACACCTCTGTGCCTCCTCTGTCTGTTCATGCTAGAAAAAGCAGGTTTGAATGCATGAGAGACTGTGGTTTTGAGTTGGACCTGGCTGGACATGTAGGGTGCAGCAACTGCAATGACAGGAAAACCATCCCAGCCTTTCAGTTTTGGTCATGTAAAGTGAAAGGCATCCAACACAGCATTTGTGAAGGCAGAAATTAGAAGTCAAGCAATTTCCATCTACAGATCCAAGCCATCCACCTGTGAGTTACAGTCTGCCCCTCGCTCCAACCAACCTCTGATCAAAAATATATTTTAAAAATTGCACCTGTAGTATATACATATGGGCATTTTTTCTCATTATTGTCAAAATAATACAGTATAACAACTATCTGCATAGCATTTTATTGGGTACTGTAAGTCATCTGAAGGTGATTCAGAGTATATATGATGTGGTGCCTACTAGATGGCTATTAGCTGACTAATAGATGGCAAATTGAGCCATTTCACAGAGGCACCAGAGCGTCCTAGACGTCAGTGCCCATGAGTCCTGGAAGCAGACCCTGTGGAAACCACAGGCCGGGTGCCCCACTTACGGATTCCGAGTTTCATCTGTCTCCCTCCAGACCTGGCCTTTGGGTCTCTGCCCTGTGTCAGCTGTCTGAGCTACTCCGAGGCCTTTCCTTCCTGTCTGCTTCCCATGCCTGGTTTGTGGTGTCAACAACTCAGTGAACAGAGCAGAAATGTGCCCCGCAGGACACTGACCTGGGAGTCAACTAAAGCCTGTCTGATCAGTGCCTTATGGGGGTGCTCTGGAGCACTGTCCCAGGTTTAGGAAGCTAACGCTGTGTGCACATCAAGGTGCTGCTCCGCATGGAAGATCTAAGTTTTGGGTATGCCCTGTGCTGTCCACACCAACCAGGTAGCTTCAGACCCTCTTCTGTGACCTCCACCAAAGGCAGGTGCAGCGCCTGGTACAAGAGCAAAGGTCCTGAGAGCAGCCACACTTCCCCCTCCAGGAGCTGAAGAAGTCAGTACCGTCTCCAAGTGTCTGGGGTGAGAGGCACTGCACATTCGTCACTCTAGTGACCAGGCTGTCGGGAGAAGGGATAAGTGGATGTGCCTGGGGCCACTGCAGATCTTACAGCCCCAACCAAGATGACATATGGAAGAGAAGTATCCAAGGTCCCCAGGAGAGATCAGGCCTGAGGGATCCAGGGAGAAAGAGGCTGAGGGGCAGACAAATTTCAGGCGTACTGACCAGGACCTCAGCTCCCATCCTTCATGCCCTCCTCCCCTCTCTGCCTCTTCCCTCCCCTTCTTCTGCCTCTGCCTGCCTCCCCCAGGTCTCTGCCTTCTGTTCTTGGCCTCTGGGGGCTGAAGTAGGGCCTCTGGCTTCCCTGGGCCTCCATATGAGCACTGGCTCCTCCTCTTGGTCTGGCCTGGCCTATGGCACACTGTGTCATGCTTCTTCCTGTCCTTTATGACCTCTTTGGAAGACGCAGTGCTGGGCATGTGACCCTAGAAAGGGGGACAGCTGGGCTACCCATCTGCCTTCTGCATGGCCCTCCTGCTGGGCTTAGGGCATGGAACCGGCTGTGATGCAGGTCATTCCTGATGTCTTTTTGAAAGCTGGGAAGAGGCCCCTTGTTTGCTGACCTCTGCAGGCCTGCAAACTTGGCCTTGGGTGGCCTCCTGTGGGTCTTGTGGGAATCTGGCCTCCCAGGGTGTAATGCCATAGAGGTGAGGGAACCCAAGTCTTTTGGAGCTCATGTATCACCACAACCTACTCTAGGTGCTGGACATGGAGCTACATGAACTACTGTTTGCCTACTGGGTTTGGCCTTGCTTTAACCCCTATCCTTTCTGTCCTCATACCCCTTGCTTTTTGAATGGAGATGTTTATCCTGTCCCATTGTATGCTGGCAATGTTTAACTTTCTTTTTGATTTTTATAATGACTCTCAACCAGGAGTTTACTTTGAGTCTCAGAGAAATAGTTGGACTGGGACTTTTTAGCAATGCTGGAATGGTTAAAACTCTGGCCTTTCACAGATAGAGTAAATGCATCGTGCATAATTAGATAGGCATGAGTCTTTAGGGGCCTTGGGGTAGAAGGTCACAGTCTAGATCTAGAGTGTCACCCAAAAGTCTCATGTTTCAAAGGTGAGGTTTGGGAAGCTGAATGGGTCTTGGGACTACTGTGCTCACCAGTACATTAATCTGATCAGTTCACAGCCAAATGGTGTTAGCAGGCAGGGCCTGATCAGAAAGGGTAAGTCACCAGGGTGTGTGTTCTTGTCCCATAGCCTTTTTCTTTCTGCATCTTGGCTGCCAAGGGTAAGTATCTTTTCTTCACTGTAATTCTTTGCCATCCTGTTTTTGCCTTGGAGCCAGACAACCACGGACTGAAATTGTATCAAACCTCATTCCTTTAAGTTGTAAGCACTGAGCATTTTGTCTTGGTAGTGGGGAGGTAACTAAAACAGTCTGTCTATACACACAACTTTACCTCCATGTATGCACCTGCATCCTCTTTACTTTTACCAGATAAGCTTGAGAAATTTCCACTGACGCTGAGCAGAAAGGCTGTTCAAGGGCACAGATCTCAAGCAATCTGATCTAGACCTTTCCCACCTGGCTGTTGCACACCTGCACATCTACTCACTTGCTCTTACCTGGGTACACCCTCAGGTGGGCAAGTGTTCCATGACACACAACAGGGGATACCTTCAGATGCGAGAGTGGGCCTGGGAAAGATGGTCACATATCTCTCTACCCAGCAAGCCTCACCCCACCCTCCAGCATGCATTTAGAAAATGCATCTGGGCTGCAGGCTTCACAAGGTGCACACAGTGTGCCTGGTGCACCTGGACGCACACTGAAAAACCCACACAGTCATCCCATCCCAACCTGGCCACCGCCTCCTTTGGACCAGCAATGTTCTGTCTTACTCCTGTCCAGGACATGAAGGCAAGGCACTCTTGGATGGGAGTCATTTGTTCCAGTTTCCCAAGGTCTTAAGTTGCTTTTGTGTAACATTTTATTTTGATGTAATTCAAGTTTCATAAAAATTGTCAAGAATTATAAAAGCAAGTTCCATCATAAAGCTTTACCCAGACTTAACAATTATTTATTTTTTGCTCCATTTGTTCATCATTCTCTCTCAATAAACATGTAAGTATATATTTTATACATATATACCATGTACAAAATGTAAATTTGTGTTTATGTAGCAGATATAAATAAATATGTTTTGCCTATTTATGCTTAGCTATGTGGGAAATGTGGCGCCTTATTTATATCTCATATAGTATTGCTACACATATCTGTGGATGTCTAGTTGTATATTTTGCCCCAAACCATTGGAAAGCAAGTGAAACATTCTGTGCCTCTTTCCCTTTATCAACTGCAGAGTTCACGTGTGTTCTCATACCCACTGCATGACTTTAACATCAGAAAACTCAGTGTCAATACCATTCTCTCATCCATAGCTCATACACGCATTTCATCAAATTCCATTAATGTCTCTCTTAGTTTTTGTAAATGTGTGAAGCCTTTAATGTGCACAAGAAAGGCAGCCTGCAGGAGCCAAAGCAGGGCCCCGGGGCTGGACCAACTAGATTCAAATGCTTTGCCATTTGGAAAAGTCACTTACCCATCTTTCATGAAGAACTCTCTGCAGTTTTTAGTATGGAGATGATAATAATATCTATCTCAGATATTATTTTCAATAAATTGAGGCTTGATAGCTTAAAACTCAGTGAGTGGTGCCAGACAGAGAAGTGTGGTAGTATTTGCTAAAACAGTAATTTTGAAATCAGCTTTTGCAGTGTATGTAGCCATGATGTGGGGACAGGTACCTGCCTTTCTTCACCACACGCATTCTGTTGGCTCACGCTTTGTTGTCCATAGATTTTCAGGGGGTTGAGCTTTGTGGAGAGATGATACTGCCTTGACCAGCACCTCTCCCACAGCATCTACAGGCAGATCTGGGGACCCTCTGCCTGTGTTCTGGGTCTGCTGGTGCTGCCATCTGTACAAGGGCAATGCAAATCAAATAAAGAGAAAGCTTTCTGTGTGCACTGACAGTCACGACTTTCTAATCTCATAGGCACCGGTGACACTTCTCCCTGCAGAATGTGGTTATTAATACATTGGCCTTCAGACTTCTTCTCTTAGAGTGCAAGTCATTAAAGGAAATGATTTCCAAAAGGATTTATTGCATAATTGTGGGGGAAGTAAGATTTAAGGGGGCAAACTTCAGCTCACAATAACCGCAGTTTTTGTTAAGATGGGAGTGAGGTGCTGCATACCTGTGGAAGGCAGGAATCGGGGTCTTGGTCTCTCTGCCCTGCCTGCCCTTTTTTTGGTAGCTGGCCTGGGTGCCCTATGGCTCTGCCTCTAACCCAAAGGTGAGTTTAGGCTGTCACTAATCTCGTTGAGTTTCCAAGTCAGGCTGTATTTGTGTGGTGGGGGGGTGAATTTCCCTCCTCAGTGCACCAGTTCTGTGACTGTGACAGACACACACCACCAGTGCCCCTGAACTCTAGATACAGGACTCTAGATACAGATATAGTTTATCATCTCACATTTCCTTGTACTGTGCCAACAGTTCTGCTTCTCACCCTCAGTCCCCTGCAAGCCTAGAGTCACTGATGTGACTTCTCTCCCTACAGCTTTGCCACTTCCAAAGTATCATATCAGTCAGGGCCCTCAGCTGATCCACCTGGATGGTAACCAATCTGTGGTCTCTCAGAAACTGACCACAGAGCAGGAGTGAGAAACCAGCAAATGAGCAGCGCTTCATCTGAGCTTACAGCAATTCCTCATGGTTCACACCACTGCAGAAACTCCACTCCTGTCAGACAAGCCAGGGAGTTAGATTCTCCTAGAGAGCACATGCTACAGGGAGCTGTGCCTGCAAGCAGCTAGGTGCACACAAATCCTGATGAGCTGAGGTGGAGCTGAGCTAGTGAAGCCAGCCCTGGGAAGTGACTGCAAATCCAAATGGACATTAGCAGAGAGGGTTGACTGCACAGAGACTATAGCACATCTACTACTTAGAGACTCAGATCAAAACCCTATCTGCTACAAGTGACAGTTAAGCTCCAGCTAGTGGCAGCTTTAGGTTAGAATCCATCACTTATTTTAAATCATGCATGCTACACCCATTGTTTCATTTACTATTTTCATATTCACTGATTTCCTGCACTTCACAATTGTCTCAATCATAATCTTAGTAAGATCACAGCTGACCATGGCCAAAATGATTAAAATCAGATATCACTGGAGATGGAAAATGGGCAAGAGTCAATGGTTAGATAGCACAAGATTCTAAAATACCTACAAAAAGAAATAAAATACCAAGCATTCAAAAGAAAACACCAAGAGTCTTATTAAGTTATGGGCTTGTTGCAACAGAAGACTCAGTCTCCAAACCTATTCTGTGTCATATGTGGTACCCAACTTTCCAACAAAGTCATAAAACTTCAACACTGCCTTGCCATATCAGACCAAGTACCTGCACTGAGAGGAGCCTTTGGGGCTTTTTAAAAGATAAAATTGTGAACAAAAAAACAGAAGCAATTATTGAAAGTCACCATTTCACTAAATGTGGCTGGACTGAGGGCATCATTCTCAGTGTCTGACCGTGTTGCTAAAGCTAAGAAACCATGTACAACTATTGAGAGATGTCCCCAGTTGCTGCTAAGGACATTTGTCTTCCATGGATGGCTGCAGTTCAAAAGGTGGCATGTGTTCCTCCTTCAGCTGGCACCATAACTGATAAGTTGATAAAACTGCAAAGGACAGTGAGGCACAATTGTCGCAAGGAGTTAATGAGTCACCACAGTACACAAAGTTGATGAGTCTACCAATATTGACAACAATGTTTGTTTTTGTGTGATACATTTCTTCAGGATGATGTGCATGAGGGTGTGCAATGTACAATTTTGTTCCCCACCAGCACTAGAGCTGAAGAACTGTTCAAGGCTTTCAAGTACTACATATCAGGAAACCAAACTGTGTGTCATTATATACATTGGTGGAACAGCTTCCATGACTGGACGGTTTTGGTTTTTGGTTTTACTATTTGAGTCAAAGAGATTACTTCTGAATATGAGTCTACATACACACATTGTCAAACATAGAGAACTTTGGCAAGGTGAAAATATCACCTGGGCTGGGGGTTTAACTCAGGGGCACTAGTGCCTGCCTGGCAAGTGCAAGGTTGTGAGTTTGATCCCCAGTACCAAAAAAACAAATCACCTGATCTTAATAACATCTTGAAGAATGTTATTAAAATTATCAACCACTTTAAAGTATATGCCCTTAACTTTCCTCTGCTCATGCAGCTCTGTGAGGAAGTGGAGACAAAGCACACATGTCTTCCCCTACATCTAGAAGGGAGATGTTTTTCTAAGGTGGATTACTGCACAGAGGTTTGGAGTTATGAGAGCTGCTCCAGAAATTTATTTATTTTAGAAAATGTGCTGTCACCCTGTTATGGATTAAAAACTGGTGGTCAACTTAACAACAGCTGAGTGTAGATGGCCCATCTGAAGAAAGCTGCCAGCATAAATAGAGACATGGAGAACAGCAAGGTGTTGTTGATTCTCCTAAGTGTTGTTATTTGGAGCCCTGGGTTTTCCAGAGGAGCATGTCATGCTGGCTTCCCTGATATGAATTCAGCCATTATCGTGGGAGGAGCTCAGGACTTTGTCACTGAGAGTAGCTGTGGTTCACTTTGGGGAGCCTTGGTCCTTACATTGAGCATCACTTCCTGGCTCTGGAGGGAAAGATGCATGCTGTTTAATCTCCAGGAGAAGCTTGTCATGCTGGCTTCCAGGCATGTACTTGACTGTTCTCACCATCAAAGGAACTCGGGACCTCATTGTCACTGAGGATGGTTATGATACTTGTCAGGGGAGTCCTGGCCCTTATCTTGAACATGACCTCAGCTCCAGTATAGAACCCTCAGTGTACTGGCACATCTCCTTCATCCTGCTGGCATAGACTTTCTAGCTTCCACTGTTAACCTTTGGGCCTTCCCAGTGAAGATCCATAAAACAAACTTGCATGAGTCTTTGTCACTTGTGAGAGGTAATGTCACAGGCTCTCAATATTCAGCTGAACTCATGCAGGATATTGCCATGGGATCTAGGCCCTCAACTGGATTCTCTAGGTCTTTAGTGTGTGGACAGATTTCCTGTACTTTTCTGGGTAATCATCGAAAAATAGAATAAATTCTGTGTATGTAATTGTTCTCCTTGTAATCCTTGTGTCATCTGAAACACAAAATGTGTCACAAAATTTACTTATTCTTGGGTTATATTCAGGCTGCTCAATGAACTCAATCCATCACTTCAGGGGAAAATGACAACTATATTCAATTCAATGGATAAAGTGACTGCATTCAAAGGCATATTGGAATTATAGAGGTAATGAGTAAACATCAGACTTTTTGACATGTTTGAAGCATTAACAGAGATTTTGGCAATTTTTCCCAAACATGAAAGACTCTCAAAAATGCCAGAAATTTGTGACTAATTTGTGAATAATCTAGGTGAGTCAGCTTTGGGTTAGAAGAGGATCAACTATGGTGGCCTTAAACTTACGTTTGGGACAACTCCAAATTTTTATAAATTCTGGATTGAAGTAAAAATGGAATACCTTGAGATTGCCACAGAAGCAATAAAAATCTCACTCAAACATCCTATCTTTGTGGAGCAAGGGTTTATGCTGTGACATCAACCAAAATGAGATTATAGAGTAGACTGGAGGGAAGCAACACACTTTGGTGTCATTGTCTCCCATTACCCCCAGATGGAGTCATCTACTTGCAGGAAAAAATGTCTGGGGCTCCTAGTGATTCTGCATTATTGGTGCACACCTATAATAGTGAGTTTGTATAATTGTCTCATTATATATTACAATGTAATAATAGAAATAAAGTGCTCAATGAATACAGTATGCTCAAATCATCCCAAGCTAAACCCCCCCCCAATCCTACTCTATGGAAAAATTGTTTTTCACAAACCTGATCCCTTGTTCCCAAAATGTTGATGACTGATACATACAGAAATGTCCACAGTCATTTGTAATCAAGGTACCTAACACATAGTGCACTATGACTCCCTGCTTTCTTCAGCTAAAATGTCCAGTGCTGCAGGAACATGGGCACAGCCTGCTTCCAGCTTCTATGGGCTTATGTGCTTCAACACAAGCTATTTTCTTCCTCTTAATAGGTTATAGAATTAAAATTATACTACTGCCATGCAGTACCTGATTATTTTTGAATATTTACTTCGATCTCAGTAACTTACTTTATAACATCACTTCTGTAAGGTGCCTATCTGACTTCGTGGAAGATGGTGGAATGGTGTACAACAGAGGAAGAGCCTCTGAGATCTGGTGTCAGATGTTGGAATATAGCAATGTGAGGAAGAGACAAAAGATGGAAGAAGGTCCCCAGGACCCAACAAGGATCTGAAGCAAGAAAGGAAGCCCCTGGGGAGAGTGAAAAGGGAGACTACAATGAACAAGGAGTCTCCAGCTGGTGCTTTATCCCTGAGCCCTGACTCACTGAGTGGGAGAGATGACTTGAACTTGCAGATGCATGGTGATTACTGGCAACCCCAGAGATCTCCATGGGGAAACACACTATTAGAATGGAGCAGTGGATGCAGTGAACTGTAGTAGCTGCTAAGTTGTTTGGGTTCAGATATCCCCCAGGGGAGAGCAATTGACCAGGAGCCATCTGGAAGAGGGCCAACTCAGAACTCAGAGCAGCTAGAAATTAGCTCTACCTAGCATCTCCCACTGCCAAAATGAGGCAGAATTGACTTCAGTTTGGCAGGTGATCCAGGAGATGAGTTCAATCCAGCAAGGAGCCTAATTCAAGCCTTCAGCAGGTACATGGATTATTACAGGATGAATAAAATGGGTTCTAGCCTCACAGCACAACAAGGCTAAACTTCAGTAAACTAAAGGTATGGTATAGCTGGGTCTATCTACTACACCTGGCTACAGCTGGCTTTCTGGGATTCAGAAACACATATGTTGACTCTGTCTACCCACTCTGTGTACCAGTGACAGCAGAGACATTGCTGTCACTGAAGTGCACAAGCTTTATCTCTTCTCTTTTTTCATCTGTTTATTTTGTTGTTGTTGTATTCTTGATTGTGTGTTCTCATGAATGTGAACATTGTTTCTAGGTTTGTTTTGTTCTTTTCATTTGGTCTTTGTTTTTAATTCTCTCTTTCTGTCCTGTCTTCTTCATCCCAAAGTTTGTGTGATCTTTCTTTATCTTCCAGCCTTGCTTCTAATCCTTTCCTCTTCTTCTATTGCTAAATTTTTCCATTTAACCCCTTTTAAATATTTTTCTCTAACGGTAAAACACAATACTGAGGGCATGTTTACTCCATAAAATTGTCTAGTTTGTTTTAGATGTTGCTATATAACCAAAAATCTTGTTCATATGCTTCAAGTGCAAATTAAGCACTATCACAGTTTGTTGTTTTCTAGGCTGTTTGACACTATTGTTATTGCTGATTGCACTACTTTAACCAAGGTGACATAATTGTTCTAATCAGCTGTTATTCTGGTATGCCAAGAGTGATGGGTCATAAACGATACTACAGGACAATGCCAAAGAACTGAGGACTGGACCAAATAGGAGCAACTTCTCATCTCAAATAAATTGAAGAGTTACGGTCTTGCAATAGACTGAAAATCCGAAAGTCAGCTACACCAGGAAGACACCTCAGAGAAGTAGTCATTTCCTAAGAGTTCTCAGTGCTAACTATAAAGTTATCTGCCATAAACAACTTGTAGGCATCAACCCAGGTATTGAAATTTTAAAAATAGGAAATGAGAAGACAAAGAAGTAAGATGCAATCTCAGGCTTACAGCTTGCTAACAGCAAATCCAGGAGGATCAATTTCAAGGTTACCCACCTGGACTCTCTGAAGTGGTAACAGCAAAAGTAACAAAGCACATAAGTGAGGCTCTAGGAAAGAATCAAAACAGAAATAATTTCTCAGATAATTACAAAGATGGTGACCATAATGAAAGACATCATCAATGAAAGACAACTATATCTAGAGCAGATATAGTTAAAAATAGAGGCCCTTAGGAAAATGATGAAAACCACAAGCCCCCAATACAGGAAAGAAATGGAATCCATGGAACAGATTCAAACAGATATCCAGGAGATTAAAAATTGAAAGTATGTGCAGCACAAAGAGCCAGTGTGATGACAGAATATCAGATCTAGAAAAAAGGATAGTAGTTGGTGATTGTGAAAAGAAAGTTTTCTTAAAAATAGCAATGAATAATACACAAAAGAAATCACTACAGTGGCTGCTATATGATGCAAAGAACAGTAACATCATTGATCAGTCAATGAAAGAGTAGGAGATAGTTCAAAAAAACAACAAAAACCTGTTCACAGAAGTCATGGCAGAAAACTTCCCAAGTACAGAAAAAGAATTTGACATATAGATAAGTGAAGCATATTGAACTCCAATTAACCATGATTTCAAAAAAAAAACTACACCAAAACATATAATACTCAAGATTCCAGAAATTCAATATAGGAACAGAATATTCAAAGCTTTTAGAGAAAAGGAACAAACCACCTACAAAGAATATCACAGCAGACTTCTCAACAAAGATCCAGCTATCTTTCTTTCAGTGATGATGTTTAGCTCCTTTGTCAAAGCCATAATGGCTGAGAATATTTCTGTATCTTCTAATCAAAACATTGATTCTCAGGTCTGTTTTTGTTTTGTTTTGTTTTTGTTTTTGCTAGTACTATGCCGTTTATATCACAGTAACTTTGTAATATAATTTCAAGTCAGGGATTGTAATGCTCCTGCCTTGCTTTTGTTGCCCAGAATTGTTTTGCTATTCTATGTCTCTGATTCTAAATGAATTTTAGGAAAATTTTCTCTAGTTCTGTGATGCATGCACAATGGTATTTTGATTGGGATTGCATTAAATATGTATAACAATTTTGGAAGCATGGCCATTTTCATTATACTGCTCTTCCTTCCCCCAAACAAGGGATATATTTTCATTTTATGATATCCTTTTTTATTTTCTTTTCCATAGTACTGTAGATTCATTGTAAATATCTTTTCCTTTCTTTGTTAGATTGATTCCTAGGCATTTCATTTTTTTAATGCTTTTGTGAAAGGTGTTATTCCCCTAATTTCTCTCTGAGTTTGTTATTTATGTAATATTGATGCTGTGACTTTTATCTAGCTATGCTAAATTTGGTTATTAAATCTAAAAGCTTTTGGTAGAGTTTTTGAGATCTTTTGTGTAGCATGTTATGTCATCCACAAATAATGATTTAACTTCTCCCTTTCCTAACCTTATCCCTTTTATTTCTTTCTCTTGTCTAATTGCTATGGCTAAAGTTTCTAGAACTATATTGGATAAGAGTGGTAACAGTGAACATCCTAGTCTCATTTCTAATTTTAGACTGAAAACTTCCAGTTTTTGCCTGTTTAGTTTTGGCTGTTGCCTTGTCATAGATGGTTTTGATCAGATCGAGATAAAGATCATCTATTCCAATTTTCTGTAGAGCTTTTATCATGCATGGGTGTTGGACATTGTCAAAACTTTTCTACATCTATTGAGATGATCATATGGTTTTTGTCCTTGGCTCTGTTAATATGAAATATTACATTTATTCATTTGCTTATGTTGAACCTTCCCTGCATCCCTGGGATGAACCCTAAGCCTATGAGCAGTCTTTCCTCTCCTGCTCTACCAGCTTCTGGAAGTCACTAATCACCTTTCTGTTTCTATAGATTTGCCTATTCCATAAAAATGAATCATATACCACGCAGCCTTCTGTGTCTGCATTGTTTTCACTTAACATAGTGATGTCATGATTCAGTCCACCAGTAGCATGTATCCATACTTTGTTTTTCTTCACAGGTGAATAATATTGCCTCATATGGTATATTATTGTCCATTCACCAACTGAAAGACATTTATCATTTTCCAATTTGGGAACATTATCAATAAAATGTCTATGAACATTCATAGACATGTTTTTCTGAGATGGTGCATTTTAGTTCTCTTGGAGATACATGCATGGAATTGTCAGATCATATGGTAGCTTTATGTCCAACTTTCAGGGGAATTGGAAAACTTTTCCAAAGCATCTTTACCATTTTGCATTTCCACCATCACTCAGGAGGGTTTTAATTTCATCACATCCACTATAACACTAGCAGTTTTTTTTAAACTTTTTGTCTGGTGTCCAACTCTATAGCAATATGCTTTTGTAACAACCTATCCTGAATTACTGCCAACTTAATGACATGTTAACCTTTGCTTCACTCTGTCTCCATCCACTCTCCCTTGCTCTGTGCGAGGGTATGACATGGGGTCCCAGTAACACTTTGATTTGCATGTGCCTAATGACTAATGATATCAGCCCCCCTCTTCATGTGTTTATTGGTCATTTGTACATATTCTTTGAGGAGACATTTATTCAAATTATTCACTAATTTTTAATTTGAATGGCTTGTCTTTTCTAATAATAGTTACATTCTTTAGTCTGAATATAAGTTCTTTAAACTTTCCTCCTGCTATGTAACTTATATTTTCACTTTTATAACGGTACACTGACAAATGCATATGTTTTTTAAAAATCTTGTCTACTATTCTTTTTATTTTTTGTGCTTTTGGTATCATATCTCAGAAAACATTGCATAATTCAAGTTGATGAAGATTCAGACTTACTAAAGAGTTTTTGTAGTCTTAGTAATTATATTTAGCTCTTTAATCTATATTGAGTGTTTTTTCATTATGATATGAGACAGTATGTCCTAAATGTAGATATCTAGTTATCAAAGAGTCCATTTTTAAAGGACATTTCTTACACCATCAAATGATTCTGGCACCCTCTTAAAAATTAAGTGATCCTAAAGGAAACAGCCTGGTCTTACTGATCCATATCCTGTGCTGGCCACAGCACCCCATTTGTGCTAATTATTGTGACTTTGTTGTAAGTTTGAAGTTGAAATGAGCCAAGCAACTGTACTCATTTCCTTCTAATTTTTCCATCTGTTATTAAGAGTAGCACCCTAAAGTCTTTAGCTCTTAAGTTCAAATTATCTACTTCTCCTTTCAATTAAATCAGTTTTTGCATTTTTTGAATCTGTGTGGTTTGATGCATATTTTTTTATAGTGCCTGTGATTTTCTGATCATTTTACACTTTTTTTTGACATTACTGGGGTTCAAACCAGGATCTTCACATAGAGCTATTCCTTACCTCTTTTTACATTTTTTTTTTTTGAGACAAGGTTTTGCTAAGTCACTAAGTTGCCTGCCTTGGATTTGAACTTGGGACTTCCTCAGTCTCCCAGAATGCTGAGATCTCAGGTGTGTGCTACTATACTCCACTGGACTGACACTTCCAAAGCTATAAAATGACCTTCTCTATCTCTAATAATAACTTTTTTGTTTCCAAGTTTTCCATAATTTTAGGATATTAACGTAGGTTTTTCCTTTAGCTACTATTTGAAAGGTAAGCTTTTTCCTTTTTTCCTTTTTAAATTATTTACTTATATCAATTTAAAGTACATCACTTATAGAAAGCTGGCAGTTGAATTATTTTTTCCATTTACTGTTCCAGTGGCAGCCTTTTCACTAGAATATTTCCTCACTTATATTTAATGTGATTACTGCCACATTGCTATTTTTACTGTGTGTCTTTTTTGTTTCATTACTGATCTTTTCATTACTGCTTTCTTTTGCTTGGGCAGACGTTTTGCATTGTGCCATTTGAACTTCTTGTCATTTCTTTTGTAATAATTGGAGTTATTTTCTTAGTGGTTGCCCTGAGGCAACTATCCAGTGCTGTAACAATCTGGTTTGGATTAACACCAATTTGGTTTTAGTAAATAGTAAATCTGTGTTCCTAGGCCGTCCCACTCCTCTGCCTACACTGCGTGCTACTTTTTTGACCCTTGTAAGAAGTAGTTTCCATTGTCTGCTTATTTTTTATTGGACCTAATTTTGTTACTTTTTTGCTTTTGCTTTTATTTTGGATGAAAACTAGACATTTTAAAGAATATAAGGCAATAACTTTGAAAATCATTTCACCCCTTGTCCAGTGCTTGCAGTTTTTGTTTTTTGGTTTTTTTTTTTTTTTTTCTGATTGTTCAGTGACTTTTCTGAACCAGTTCTGTAAGCCCTCTGTGTTAGTCAGCTTCCCATTGCTGTAGCAAACACCTGAGGTCATCACCATGAAAAGACTTTGTTCATAGTTTTGGACGCTTCAGTCTCTGACTGGTTAGCCCCATGGCTTTTGGGCGTAACATGGGTCAGCTCACTGCATCTGATAGCACAGGAAGAGCAAAGCTGTTCGCCTATGCTGTAGTGAGAGGGAGTAAGGTCCCACCAGCCTTCGAGAACTTGCTCCTGGTTTCTGAAGGCCTCCATGGCCTCACCTCTTAAGCCTCCAGTGCCTCCGGACAGCCCCAGAGGAGACACTGCCTTCGGTGCCCAGGCCTGTTCAGGGAGACTGCAGCACAGGCCCTAGCAGGTTATCTTTGTGTCACATGCACCTCGAAGCCTGCACTCAAGTAGCTCAGTCAACTGCCAACTGGCAGGCAGTATCTTTAGATATCTATGCCAGTGAGTCTCCCCACATTTACTGAGTGTCCATGTGTGTATGTGATCCTTTACCACATGCAGTCAGTTTACAACCCTGCCATGGTCTCTACTGCCTGCTCATGTGTGCCCTTGAACTCAGCTAAGGTCAGAGTTTGGGGCACCTCAAGTTTTCTTGGCATGCTCTTTTCCTAAATGTGTTCATGGCTTCCTCATTACCAGGAATGTGACAAAGTCTTCTCAGAGTCCTGTATTTTCCTCTTAAGCTTTTTTATCAGATGCTGTTTCTCTAGCTGTGTCAACATAGTGGCAGCTGAGATGCTAATAGTCACCACCAGTTGCTTTTGACAAGTGTCTTAGGAGAGAACTGTTCACGGTAAGTGAGTTCTAAGTGACGTCAAATAAAATGAGTGCTGCAGTGAGGATTTCCAGAGAGCCACCAGGCTGCCCAACGATGGGAAGCTCTGGGATGAGGCCTCGAGAGCCACACTCCCACTCTATCCCTTCATCACATGCCAGGTTGTTATTTTTCATGGGTACCAGGACTGGGGGATGTTGGCTTTGAACGATGCCATTGAGCTGAGAGGGAGAGAGGGGAACAGACCCAAACCACAAACCATGCAGGGCAAGATCCAACCAAAACCAAGCTGTTCCCTGGAAGAAACCTCTTTGGACTGCTCAACCATGGTTGATTTGCAAAGCTCTGGAAAGTAGGCTTTGATGTTTGCCAGAGCTCATGCTGCTTTGATGAGCAGCAGCCTTTTGGAGACCCTTCCTCCACCATGCTCACGACATTGCTCCCTGGCTCAACAGCGTTGACAGCATGTTATGAAAGTCACATCTGAAAAAGGAAATAAAAGATCAAAGAATAGGAAATATGGAAGGGAACCAACTGACAGAAGAAGGTAGCAAAGGAAGGGAAGGGGCTGATAAAGAATTAAGATACATCGTGTAGGAGACTGTGGCTGCCAATAACGGCAGTTGGCAAATCCTGAACCCTTAACGGGAGGACACGGTGCAGTGAGCTGTGGATCCAAGGGGAAAAGCTATATTGGCTCTTGGTGACTGCTGGAAATTGAGACCTGGGGCCCTGGGAAGCAGCCAAAGCCACTTGGCCATGCCGGAGGAGACTGCGTGAAGCTCCTGGCTGCAAAGCCAGATACCATGCAGTTTTCTGACCAATCCATGCTGTGCTGGGAACACGTGAAGACACGTGGCACAGTGTGCAGTGAGTCCAAGAGGAAGATCTGCATTGAGTCCCGGTGAATACTAGGGACTGGGTCCCGTGGCTGCTGTTGCTGGTTGGAGAACATCTTGGAATTGGGCAGAGCCCTGCACCGTGGCAGCATCAGTGACATGGAGAGGACTGGTGGAGAATATCTTGGAGTTGGGCAGAGCCCAGCACCACAATGACATCAGATAGTCACCCCTGGTGCAGAGAGGTTTGGTGAAGGACATCTTGGAATTGAGCAGAGCCCGGCATCATGATGGCATCAGTGACACGGAGAGGTCTGGGGGAGGACATCTTGGAGTTGGGCAGAGCCTGGCACCATGGTGACATCAGATAGTTGCCCCTGGTGCAGAGAGGTCTGGTGGAGGACATCTTGGAATTGGGCAGAGCCCGGCATCATGATGGCATCAGTGACACGGAGAGGTCTGGGGGAGGACATCTTGGAGTTGGGCAGAGCCTGGCACCATGGTGACATCAGATAGTTGCCCCTGGTGCAGAGAGGTCTGGTGGAGGACATCTTGGAATTGGGCAGAGCCCAGCATCATGATGGCATCAGTGACACGGAGAGGTCTGGGGGAGGACATCTTGGAGTTGGGCAGAGCCTGGCACCATGGTGACATCAGATAGTTGCCCCTGGTGCAGAGAGGTCTGGTGGAGGACATCTTGGAATTGGGCAGAGCCCGGCACCATGATGGCATCAGTGACACGGAGAGGTCTGGGGAGGACAGTTTGGATTTGGGCAGAGCCCTGCACCACAGTGACATCAGTCAGCCACCCCTGGCACAGAGATAATTGCCAGGGTCTGCTGGGGCTGAACTATGCCTCTGGTTGGGACCCAATAAGCAGATAAAAAATTGTTGTGACCCTGTGATGTCCACAAGGTACAGCCTAACTTGCAGATTGACTGGCACAGAGGCTGGAGGCTAGCCTGCACCATCCCTGCATCTCTGCCCTGTACCTCAGATAACAGCAAATTGGAGAGGGCAGCAAAAACTCCAGTCAGCATGCTTCAGAAAGACCCTAAGCAATATGGAGAGGGCCAGAGACCCCCAGGACACACCAGTCTGAAAGAAACCAGAAACATGACAAGAGATAGAAATTTTAAAAATCTCCAGCTGCCAACCCTGGGAAAATAAGCCCAGAAGAAGTAAACACAGAAGAGAACCATCACAGTTACCATCCAATATTAGACACAGCATCAGCCAATATAAAGAAATACCTTCATGACCTCATAGGTGAATTCAAAACTGTACTTCTGATCCAAGTGAGGCAAGATATAAAGAGATTAATTAAAGAAATGATAAGCCCCTCCCAAGAGAATACAGATGGAAGAACAGAGGAAATCAGAAAAGAAAGAAAAATCTCTGATGAAGAATTTAAACATAACCTAGAATACATGAAACAGATCCAAAGAGGTTACCAGGAAACTAAAAACTCCATTGAAAACTGGCAAAATGCCTTGACAGAAACTAAAATTAGCCTTTTGAAACGTGAAGAGAGATTTATGATATATGATTTCGAAAGAAAAGTCCTCTTAAAAATAACGAGGAACCAGAAAGAAACAATTCAAAGGCTAGAAGACGACAAAAGGATACATTACTTAAGAATAAAGCATGTGAGCAAGGAAGCAGGAGTAACCAAAAATGAGCTACAAAAAATATTCACAGATATATTAAAGGAAAATCTCCCAAGCATAGGAAAAAGAAATGATATCCAGATAAATGAGGCATACAGAACTCCAGCCACCTACAACCAAAACAGATCTACACCCAGACATATAATAATCAAGATTTCAGAAATCCACCAAAAGAACAGAATACTAAAAGCAGCCAGGGAAAAGAAGCAGATTACCTACAACGGGAAAATTATCAAAATAACAACAGACTTATGAACACAAACTCTCAAATTGAGAAGAGCCTGGGGAGAAATTATCCAAGCCCTGAGAGAAAATAATTTGCAATCAAGACTGATATACCCAGAAAAACTCTCTCTCAAAATTAATGAAGAAATAAGATGTTTGCAAGACAAGCAGGAACTGTGGGAGTTCATGGCCACCAACCCAACCCTACAGAGAGTGCTGAAGGACATTCTAGAGAGAGAGGAGAAAGAATACAAGGATTCCAGCAATGGTGGCAGAGAGGCCTCAGTGAATGGGGCAGACAGTGGAATGAGGGAGTAAGGTGGACAAACTGTAGCAGTAAAGTGGAGTAGCAGACATGAGGCAGAGATGGTAAGCTATAATCTTTCATATAGACCGCCTTGATACACTAAAATTAAAAAAAAAAAACCAGGCAGACTAGATTAGGAAACAGGCTCCATCAAGATGCTCTGAGTAGGAGGTACACTCAACCTGAAGGAGGGTTAATAAACTAAAAGTCAAAGATGAGAAAGCAAAGCTATATGCGACAAGAAACCAGAGAGAAATAGGGACAACTCATCCAGCAGCTGCAGATAGATTGGAAAGCTATAACACTTTGGGGCAGTGTAGAACTACACAGTTGGAAGGAAGGAAAATCCTTTGACTTTAGTGAGTAAAGGAGTACAGCTCAAGATCAAGCTCAGGGGTAGAAAGGTTCAGCAACACTCAGATGGACAATGGGCTGGCCCCCTAATCTAAAAACTAAAGGGGCTAAGTGACGACCTAAAACATGCAAAGCATCTTGAGGAGGGGAAAGGTGAAAAACAGCCTAAAAGTGTGGGAGGGGGCAGAGGTCATTGTTAATAGTGTATCAGGACTTGGGAGTCACCATAGTCTTATCGCTCTGTTTAGTTTGAATTTGTTTTGTTCCGGTCTGTCCACTCATATCAGATTTGAGGCATAGACATTTAGCGCAAAAATAGCAGGTTATGCCATGGTAACTGTCCTTAATTTCCTAGTAACTTAAACTGGGACCCTGTATTGCTTACATTGTCTTACTATGACTGATCTTATTTGAATCTGGTTTGTTAGACCGTGGTTTTGCCTTGGCTGATTTTATTCGAATTTGGTATGCTTGATAGTATCAAGCCTAAAAGTGGAAGTAGCTACTCTGAAGATGTCAGGATGTAAAAGATATCCATACTGGTTTTGATTATTGACTGCCTTCAAGTCCTACAATGTTTTCAAAGTTGTATTTTTATAAAAATAGCTATGTAATACTATGCTTAACTATGTTAAGCCTGATGATGTGGACAAGTCTGTTGAAAATAACAAGAGAAAGTATAGTAACTATGGTAGATCACCTGATATTGTGGTCTTATGTGTCTTTTTCATTGCATGTTTTTCTGGGAATTTGTTTTGCTGTCTTGTGATTTGTTTGTCCCTACGATGTGGAGAGGATGGATATACATGTAGAAATTAACACATGGGAAGAATTTTTTAAACTACTTACAGGAACATATTGTGCAGTGCAAGATGTGATGAACGGATGCTCTGAAGAAGAGGAGACACTAGGAAACCCAATGCTAATTCTGTAGCATTATGATTGAAATCTAGCAATACTATTGTTCACTGTTCAGAGTGCTATTAGTCTAGTCTCTTAAGTTCAGTTTCAGCATACGTAAAGATAAGGATGGCTACTACGAAGAGAATGAGAGACACTATGGTAGTCATTAGTGTCTTCCCCAATGTCAGATCTTGAAGACCTAGAAAACCTTCATCATCTTGTAATGATTTGATTAGTTCTATAATATGCAGTGTGTGTTCAACGTGTGCAAGGATGGGGACAACTATTTGGAAGAAAGCTAGAGACAATGGGATGGACAGTGAAGATCTCCAGTACACTTGCTATGAAATCTATATTTCTTAAATTGTTTTTTTAACTGTTTTGTTCTGTTTTGATATGTTTAATCTTACCCTCTTTAAGATAAAAAACAAGTGTGTAGGACTGATAACCATATTACTAAGTTTTTGTTGGATCATTGAGCAGAACTGTTGGCAGTGTCACGATTTGAATGTCACTTTACTTTTGTAACCTGAACAACTATTTCTAAGATGACAATATGTAACTTATCAACTGGTGATTTCTTACTGTTTATTTTTCTGTAATTCTGTATTATTTCTACCCTTTTTTTCTCCATTTTTTTGGTTTCTTTCTCTTTAAATAAAAAAAAAGATACATTGTGTACATGCACTAAATCCCCGCGATGGATAGAATTATTATGTCTGCAAACATGGAGTGAGAAAAAATTTTAAAGTCATAGGAGAAAGCTTTGTAATGTTTTAAAAACTCATCTTGCACCCTATACATTGGGTCCTGCTCACCAGGAATCCCTAGAGACACAACAAAGTTCTATGGTGCAGCCCTTGTCTCTTAGAAGTAGACGTGGGAGATCTTGGATGATGCCCACCTGAAAGAAGTCCTTATATGCTGGAGGTTGAAGCTCCTGACCCAGACCATGGGCCCAGACCCTGCTCTAGGGCAGGAAGAGCAGCTGTCAGTCATTACTCCAAAATCCTTCTTTTTCTTGAGGAATGACTTAAAAGAAGAGACTTCTATAGAAGGAGATGAGTTACCGTGACAGTGATTAGGAAGATAAAAGCAAGGTAACTAGGCCTGGGAAGGTCCCAAGGAGCACAGTTAATACGAGAATCGCACACTTTTACTTAATCCTGAAGCCTAAACAACCTGTCCATAAATCTCCCACCTACCATCTTAGTCCTCACCAAGGACAGGGAAAGAATACACAATCAGAAGAGATCCCAGGTTAGGATGGAAGACAAGTCAGAGAGCCAATAAGATTCTAGGAGCCTTCGTGGACCAAGGACCTCAGTAAGCAGGAGCTGCAGACATGACTTCATGAGCAACTCGTATTCCAGGTCTCCCTACTCATCCAGGGTAGCTATCTGCCATCTCTTCCCACTTTCCCCACCTTCAAATAAACTGCCTTCTCTTATTTTAAACTGCTTCTTTAGTTCTCACCTGTGCTGGGCTTAGGATCACTGGGAACTGCTTGACCCTGCAGAACAGTGGTCCAGGCCTGCATATCCTGGACGTCAGTGTGGACGCCACCCCTCCCCAGATGTTACAAAATGAGGAAAAACCTCACAAACAGAAAAGTAAAATCCAAGCTGCTTCTATATTGAGAAAATATACACTTTAAATATCATCTCTGAGAGGTCCTGTCCTCCCCAGCCTCTGAAGAGTGGCTGCATTCTGGCGGCCTGCATGTGTAGGCTTCTGTTCATTTCTTAGGTTCAGCATATGGGCAGAGATCTCCATGGTGCCATTGAAATGGAGATGAAATCATGAAAGATGGTACAGTTATGCCAAAACCTACCAAGACTAACCAAGCATCGGCCAGGGAACTTCACTTGTGTGTTTTTAGGGTAGACTTAATAGGATTGAGAAGAAAAGAGCCTGTCCTAACTGGATTATCAACAAGGGGGGAAAAAGTATTTTGAGCACTGATGTATGGGCACTGTGACTTTGCTAGGACACCTACTTGCCATTTGAAAAGTCCCTGCTGGGACAACTGTCACTGAAGCTTCCAAGCATGGGTGAGCCCCAAGGAGGAGGTGGAGAGAGCACAGGGAAGCTCAGCCTTGCTTCCAGTTCCTTTGTGAGGTTCCTTTCTGTTCTCTAAGTTTCCTTATCAAGAGCTCTTAAAATGCTAATGAGTCCTTCAGGTCAGGGTCTTTTCTATTTTTACCTGAAGTATCAGTAAAGGAAAAGTAGAAAGCATCTCCTTTATTGGCATAGGAGTAGCATGGGTCATGCAGGACCCACCAGGCAGACCCTCAGGGGTCTCCTGAGACTGATCACTAGGGGCCAAGATAGAAAAGGTACCCAAGGAAGTGCCCAGTGGATGTCTGGCCAAAGAAGCCACCAGTGGAAGCCAGGGTCCACACCACTGATATGGGTGCCACACTGATCTTTCAGTCCTGAGTCCCAGAAAATACACAAAATGCTAAATTATCTAAATGAATATTATAAATTATCTAAAATGCATATTGTAAATATTGTAAAAACTGGTACCTTGCTTGGGTACCAGTTTGACCAATCAGAGTTAATTTTAATTTGCTCTACAATAAAAAAAAAAAAACATGCTTACCCATTGAAAGGATTTTGCCCTAAATGAGACGCTGTAGCAGTGGGAGGTGCGGGTAGGAGAAAGGTCATTTTCCCCACCCCTAAGCAATTTACCTGTGGCTCGAAATAAACTCCAATGTGCATCAGTAATATCCCTTAGGCTCCACCCCAAACCTAAGCTGTGTGTATGCCCCCACACCATGTGTCCAGCAGAGAGAAAGCCAGACCCCGGAAGTCATGGAGTCTCTCTCCGCATTCTTAAAATAAAGTCCACTTTTATTTCATATTTCTTATCTTTTTAGCCATGCCGAAAATTCTACCACCCATAAGATCTTTTGCAGGTGTCCAGGGCTCTGGGCATGACAGATGTGGTTAAGTCACCCAACGACAAGTCATTAAAATCCCAAGAAAAGTTTGAAACTATCAGGTAAGATTGAGACTTGAAACTATGTGGTACAATCAAGTGGAGATATTACTCCACATGTGACATCAAATTAGAGCAACCCCCTAGACATCCTCAGTGCAGCCTTAACTATGAGATTTTATCAATGGGCTGCATAACAAGGTAGAAACTGCCTTGTGTAATTTTGTGAAGGACACGATTCAGCAGAGGTGACCAATCTACTGGGGAATGGCTGGTTTCCACAAGACCTAGGGAGAGAGCAATGGGGGTCCAAAATACGAGCAATGGCAGGTGATGGAGCGTGGTGTGCAGAGTTGCCCCTGGAAAAGTCAAGAAATCCCAAGGTACTGATATAGAGGAATGAAACTCCTGACCTACTATGTTGGGTATGAGTTCATGTTCTCTAAAATCAAAGAATGAATTTTAGGAACAACAGAGGTGAGGAGTACAATATATTTATTGAGAGAAAGAAAGCTTCCATCTGAAGAGAGATAAAAGGGGGTCCCAAGTGAACTGCTCAGGACTCTGTCTTTTCCAGGGACTTTTATAGAGTAAAACTATGGGTTCAAGGTGGAGGAAGACTGGGAACTCACAAAGCAGATGGGCATAAGGTGGGACATAACTATAGTTAGCCAATGAGATTAATAGTTCAGGTAACACTGATTAAATTGGGGGCAAATGGGAAAGCAAGTCACATAGGAAGCAGGCATTCTTAGAGATCAGTGACTCCTCCTATGGGGATTGGGATGGTGACTCTTGGCCTTTCAAAGTGATCCAGATTTAATCCCTAAGGATTATACTTAAGGGTGTGGTTGCATTTGTTTTGCCTTCTGTCTTGAGATCTGGCCCACAGCAAGAGGTGTGTGTCCCCTCCAAGCTCATCAGATATCTGGTCCTCTGCACCAGCTTCCTCGAGGGCCTAGCCTTGTCTGACTGCCTATAATATTTCAGACTGGTTCAGCTGCCTGTAACAGTGCCACTTGGCTCACAATGAGCCAGTTGTGCTTGAAGGAAAAAATAGACCTCTAGGTCAAAACATCTCACCAGCACCTCTGAAAGCTGTGCCTGTTAGAAATCCCCAGGGGATGCTAACCACAAGTTTGACCTAGCAGACTACAGAGTTAGAGAGGAGTTGGAGCGGGGATCAGACTTGCCCTGTGAAGTTTCCCTGACCCTGGTGCTGCCTGAAGAGTCTTGCTTGGGTACCAAGTAGACTGGGTTAACCTCCAGGTTCTGCATATCTCGAATTCGTCACATGTAAGTTCTGCCTCTCAGGTAGGGGACCCTGGTCTCTGCCTGGCAAGTTATTCAGCCTCTGCTGCAAATTGTTGTTTAGGGAGTGGATGGAACTGAGTCCTGAGGAAGGGCAGCACCAGGGCTGATAGGGCAGGGAGAACTAGGACCTGACCTACCTGAGAAGTAGGGTGCACTGGAGCCAGAAGGGCCCTGCACACCAGGGCGAGTGGGGCTTCGGGCAAGCAGGTATTCACTGAGCCCATGAACCTGGATACAAGTGCCCAGGGCTCTGGGGAGGGCCTGCCTCCAGGGAGTGAGCTGCGCCCTCCTCTTAGGGACATTTGCTGCTATTTCCCAGGGCCCAGTGTTAAAATTACCTGGTGCAACAGAGAAGTAGAAAGTACAAAATGAAAAGAACAGGTTTATTGAGTTGAGGACATGGAAAGAAGCACACAACCCATGGTGGCTGGGCTATCTCCTTCAACCATACACAGAGAGGCAAGTGTCACATGACCTCTGATTGGAAGTAGTGCATGAGGCGAATATTGATGATGTATGAGGAACCAATTGGAATTCTCTCTGCACACAAACAGGAAAGGGAGTTGCAATTAGGGCTGGAGTACATGGAGGAAGTGAGTGCTAAGTGGTACTGCTTTGGCCTTTTGCCACATTAGACCACCACCATAACTGTACAGTAATTTATTCTAGGGCAAGAACCAGCACAGCCTTCAGATCCCTGAACTCTGGACCAAAGGTAAAGCTCCATCAGCTGCACTTGCAAAAAATATCTGGGGCAGCTATTGTCTGGCTTAACTTTCTAGGACTGTTAGTGAATATGTAGTATCTGTTTTTCCAGGTACCTTCTCTTAGTTGTGGTGTTACTGAATTCCACATTTTCCTTCTCTGTTCCTCTCCCCCTGCAAGATACAGCTTTAGAGAGCAAGTTGTTTCACCACTGCAGGTTCCATCGGTGCAGATGTGGCAGGGCCTAGGTTCTGTGAAACGTTTGCCTCTGAGTCCTTTATTTTGTATTCCTGCCTCTGTGCTGGGAGCAGCTCTGGGCACATGGATGAGGCTGATATGTTATTCTGTGTGCCCAGGGGAATAAAGGGCATGCACATTGCACCCGTAGGATAAGAGAGAGCTCAGCTGTGAGAGGAGACACCTGCCGAAATACTGACTACTTACCATGGTTCTTTGCTCCAGAGAACATGTTATCTCTGTCCAAGAAAAGGCTGTCTATCAGGGAGGAAGGTTTGATGAATGCCACATGAGGCCACAGCCTTCAGCAGCAGCATGGCCTGACCTCCGACTTGAAGAAGATAAAGTACCTGAGCCTTCTTGGTGAGCAAAGGCTCTTCAGCTTGCAGTGTGATTTGGTGTGATCCAATCAGGCTGGGACAGAGATCGAGGGGCCGCTCAGGTGGAGTCTTCAGGAGGCTCTCAGGCAAACATCTCTTTGCCAAAGTTGGGGAGATCGTTCTTTCCTGATGCTTCTTTGGCTAAATAAAGGTAGACTTGTGACATTCACACAAGGCAAGACAGAGACTGACAGTCTCCAAACAACTTGTGTGATGTGTGCTCTGCCTTGTGGGCTCTGGGGAATCTAAGTGTTTGGTGGCTATGATTTTACACACTGGCTGGTGGGTTGGGGCTGCCTGGTATACACAGCCCTGTTGCTCTGTAACTGCTATCCATTTTCCAGGCTTGGTCACACTGAACATGTCTAGTGTACCTGATTCTTGCCATCAGTGTGTGATTCAAAGCACCTGTTATGGCAAAGACCCTCTTTCAGCCCAGAGACAGACCCAACTTGATCTGTGAATGAACTCACACAATGGTTTGGTTTCCTTATCAACCTGTTAGGTCTGCCTTTGCCTTCACTCTGCTGCCAAGTGTGCACACTTGCACACACACATACACACATACATATCCCGCATGCATCCCTCTCTTATACACTGGATGACAGAAATCGCAAAGTGGAGAGCCACATACATACACAAGTTCCTCTGGACACAAGTTTCCTCCCCACCTTGGCCACAAGGCTAGGGACATACCCAGGCCAATCCTCGGTGTAGGCACCTGGGGTGACCAGGGTTTCCCAGGACTGACAGGCCCACAGGGTCACAAGAATGGTGTTCACTGACTGGGTCCACCTGGCCTTCCTGTGCCTGAGTGCAGAGGACCAGGTATATTTACCTGAGACACACAGTGATTCAGAGGTTGCTAGCTAGTGGCCCATTCAATTATAGCAAGCTCCCTGACATTTGGCATCTATTAAAGAGAGTTTTCTGCTAATGAAGTCTTCTGCTTAGCAACCAAGCAAGGATAATTGATGTTGAAATGATAACCCCAAGGACTGTGAAACTCTGAAGTGCCTTCTGAATTATCAAAGGCAGATTAATATTCCTATAGTGTTCCTGCAATGCATTTTAATAGAACAGCACAAAGGGAAGAGAGCAAAGATAAGTGGTGAGAATGCTCGGGAAACTAGGATGGTGTTGACTATTAGATTCAGAGGTTTCAAGTCAGAGAAGGGACCAGGGAAAAAGCAAACATAACTTTACAGACAGGAAGATGGCACCTACTGTTCCCACAGGAAATGAGGATGAGCTGTGGTCCCAGGCCTTCCCTCCCCTGCCCACAGAGGTCCCCGTCTTCCCAGTCTGCCTGGTGAGCACTGGGAGCTGGCAAGTTTGCTTCCTGCACACCATGGTTTCTTACTCCCTTGAGGCCAGTGTCCCCTCTCCATGACTGCCCTACAGGCATAAAAAGCCAGCAGCCTGCCCCAGCGTTGCCTTAGTCATGTTGAACACAGTGGGCAAGGATGCAGACTTGGAGTCAGGATGCTTGGCTTCCCCAGCCTCAGCAAGCCACTGGGAAATGAAGCAAGTGGACCTGTGTAGAGTGGGAGAGACAGTACTGAGGCCTGAGAATGCTGGTAGTGCAGTGAACGCATCGCACCCCCAAGTGCCCTCTTTCAAACTCGTAGGCAAGCCAGGAATGACACAGCCAGCATTCCTCACGGCTCAGCCATGGTGGACTCCTGGCTTCAGTGCAGAGAGGTGGCCAAAACATCTTGCTGCATACTTTGTGCCAAGTGTCTCAAATCCTTGTGACCAGGGAGCAGCATATCGATGACTCAGGCACTCAGCAAAGGAGTTCTGGAAACAGAAGAATGACCTTCATCCCATTTCCTTCAGGCCCAGAATGTCCCCAAGCAGAAACGGTTTCAAGACCTCCTCCCCTGGCCTTTGGCAAGGCACTGGTAGTGAATGGGCATCATGTTCTTCTCTGTATTTTATAAGTCATAATAAATCTGCCCTTTGTGCCAGCTTTCTCTTACCAGCAAGCTTGGTGTGCACAGCACAGACTATGCAGAATGAAATATGTGCCTGTGTGGGGACTTCTTAGGGAGTCCTTGGTGATGGAGACTCACAGGGGACAGCATGGTCTACAGGCTGGAGCAGTCCCTCCTCATCTTTCCACTGGCGTCTACTGTAATCCCCATCCTCACTCCTCATACTGAGGTCCATCTTTCTGTGGTCTCCAACTGGACAGGAAGCCACACTGCAGACTGAGTGAGGCACTGGCAAAAAGTGAGGTCAGGATTTGGAGAATTTGTCCCTTAAACATGCCCCATTCTGGAAAGTTGCTGGCCTGTGAAAAACTCTATGGACATGTATGTGGGCCACTGAGGACCCTCAGGAGCAAGAGGTAATTAAAATGAAGTGGCTTCTGCCAGGCTGCACTGGAGACATCAGCTGCTGCTCCCAGCTAAGATTGCGAGCTGACCCAGGTGGGAGAGGCAGGAGGGGCAGGGAGCCAGAGGAGTGGCCATGTTCCTGCTCAGTTCCCACTAGGGGACACTCACACATGAGCCTCAGACAGCAGGTCCTGAGTGGGGCTAGGGTGCCACTGCTCCTGTGCTCCCCGGGGACCATATGTATCCTGAGGGACCATCCTCTGCCAAAACTACTTGGGGACAACAGCTTTTCCCTTCCAAGACTGAATTGTGAGATTTCCTGTCTGAAACAAACAAATGATCCTCTTGAAAGCACATGAAGGTGCAGGTGGGGAGGGGACGTCTGCAGTGCTGAGCAGTGTTCCAGGCCACCCCAGGTGCTAGCTCCAGGAGCCCCTTGTGCCCCAGACCCTGCAGATGTCAGCTGTCCCTGCAGTCTGTCTCTCAGCAACATTCACTTGGAACAATGCTGATCTATTCACACATCACCCTACAAGAGCCAGTGGGATTCTCCTGGGTCCTAAGCAAGAGAGATCGAGACTCCCGGGCTGGTTCTGTACTCTGAGCCCTCTCCATCTGCACCCCTCGACCCACAGCCACAAGCCTGAGCCCTCAGACTGCCTCCCACTGTCTGGGTGTTGAGCATTCTCCCAGCTTCTGCTCACACAGTGCTTGGAAGAGCCTCCAACTTGGTACATACCTTACATATCAGTTCCAAGGGCTGCAATTCTGATTTCCAATCATTATCCCCAGGCCTTTCTCTCCTTCATTCTAAGCCTGAGTATTTCTCTAATTTTTATGCATCACCTAGAGACTCTTAAGTCACTGTGCCCCAAGCTGAACTCATTCTGAGATGGCTCATTCTGAGAAGAGCAATTCCGGGAGCATAGACTTCTGCGTGTCTCACGTGGTTTTGAATTTCAGCTCTGGCATTGTAGATGCTTGGACTAGCTGCTGCCCTCTGTGTGCCCCCTGTCTTTACTCATGGAGTGCTATGGGGCCCTTGCCTGGCAGGATGTGGGAGGCACTATGTTCCCAGTGAGTGGAATGGAATACATTCCTAATAACAGTCATTTTCACATCACAATCCTTTGATTTCCTCTGGTCATTTCCCAATGTTCAGGTCTTGTCTTTACCTTTAAACCACTCAGCCCCCCCACATCATCCATCCATTATCCATCAATTTATCAATTACCCATCTAACGACTCATTCCTCCCTCTGTTCCTCTATCCATTCATCCTCCCATCCAACCACCCACTCACCCATGTGTACATCATCCACCCACCCATCTGTATGTTAGCCCACCTACTCTCATGTCTATACTCCGTCAGTCTACCCACCTGTCTACACACTTACCCCTCCTGCTGCCCATCTATTTGCACAACTCACCCAACTAGTCATTGGAGTTAGGTCTTGAGAAGCACACAGGACACTAATGGAGAATGAGCCGTTAGATGTGGCTAAGGTAAAGGCTGTATCCTTGGAGAAAATAGAGGAAAAGCTATACTAGCGATGGGATTCAGTGGCCACCACCCTTGCTTTCCACACAGATGAGAATGGATGAGAAATGCTGCCTCCCACCCTGAGCTGTGGCTTCGATGTACCCTGGGGAAAGGGAAGGTGGGGGCCCACCTCCCATACGTGGGGGGTCCCGCACATGCTGGAGTCAGTCAGGGAAGGGGGAGGCAGAGAAGGATGAGAGTGGCATCCACAGCTGCTGCGGAAGGAAGCGGGGCTCCTGTGGACCCCTTTCTCTTAGGCTCTTTTGTGCTGCTAGAACAGAATACCAAAGACAGCTAATTTAATTTAAAAAGAAATTTATTTCTCCCCTTCTTGAAGGCTGCGAAGTCCAAGATCAAGGAGCCTCACCTGGTAAGGGTCCTCCTGGTGCCTCCTGATGGGGCAGAGGGCATCGTGGGGCAAGGGCGATGAGAGCTTGGAGCCCTGGCTTCTCTCTCCTCGGATGAAGCCGCCATCAGCTCATGCCCCCAGCATGACCTCATCTAACCCTATTTTTCTCCTCACAATGCCCTCCAAATACCCTAAATGTGAGCTGGAGGGGTCACATTTCTGAAACAGGAACACTGGGAAAGCCATTCAGCACACGGCTACACACATGCTACCTGGTTGTTGCCTGTGCCACCAAGTGGCTCTGCCCCACAGGCAAACAGAGGCTCCTATGCATGTTGCCTGCTTCTCTAGCTGAGTGCGACCTTCTCACCACAACTACACTGTTGTGGGCTGAAGCGCTATGGGTGCTGGAAAAGAAAAAGCACAGTTTTGACCAGAGGGACCACCTGTGCAGAGAGGGGGAGGCACTGGTCCGGACCTGTGAAATAGGCTCACAGCACAAGAGACCAAAGACAGCTTCAGTGAGACAGCCACTTCTGCAGCATGGAGCTTCCTTCTGAGTTCCACGGGTGCAATCCACATACCTCAGCCTCTCACCAAGCAGTTCACAGCAAAGCCTCTGGGTGACAGTCATTGCTTGAAATCTAAAAATGTGCGGCATTTCCTACATGATCTGCAGTCCCAGGCTGATTCCTAATGGCCATAGCACACAGTATAGTGAAGGCCAGTTTTGACCATTAGCTGTGTCCACAGGGGAAGCCTCCATTGGGGGCTTCTTGTTGGTTAGGGAAGTTAACCAATGAGAAGAATGGAGCTAGGGCTCAGGCCAACACATTGTACAAATAATACACAAAGGAAATCAAATGGAGATTACAGTCCGTAGGACTGAAATACATCTGTGGATGCCAGTAACCTCTCAGATTCGCTTGCTGCAGGATCTTAGTCCTCTGCATATTAGTAGTGATCTATTAAGTATCTGATTTTAGCTGGCAACATAAAAAAGATACATACATCACCAGTAAGCACAGGAAAAGATGCCCATTATTCATCCCCAGGCTGCTACCATAATAGGAGACCACAGTACACACTCATGTACACACACATACACACACACACACACACACACACACACACACACAAGGGTGGCTAAATTTTTAAAGAGAATAATTCTAAATATTGGCTAGGATTGGGAAAAATTGGAACTCAGACACTTTAGAAAATGCATGTATTTTTATAAAGTTAAGCATGTATTTATCCTAAAAGTCAGCAACTCCCCCACCCACTGCCAAGTTTCTGCCCTGGAGAAGTAACCGTGCAGTGCACACAGACCATGCCCACAATCATCCACACCACCTTAGCCCATGACAGCCAGCAGTCTGGACAAGGAAGAAGTGCCCACTTGCAAATAAAACAAATGACTGTAAGTATGCACAGCAGCGACAAGTCTCAAAAGCCATGTTAAGCAATAGAAATTAGATGCAGACATGTGATGGGAAAATATAGTGAATGTGACATTTTAAAGATGATTGCATTGCTTTGAATTCCCTCCAAATGCTTTCTCTGTCATCAAACATATTTAGCCTATCATTCTTGCTAGTTTCTGAAGCAGCTCTGGAAGTCCTCTTTCTTCTGTGTCTTTAGTTGTGCTGTAGTCAACTGAATGCATTTCCCTTTCTTGGCCATTTTGACCTTGGGACAGAGTCAGAGATCACACAGGGCTGTATCTTGTGAATAAAGTAGGTGAGGACACAGTGTCATGCTTTTACGAGCCTGCTTTTCCTACTAAATGGCATTCAGTAGCAGCATTCACCCATTTCTGACCACACCTAGTAAAGACTTACACTTAAATAGACTTACATAAAACCCTAACCATGACAGCAAATCAGTGGTCACTCAGAGCCCATACTGATTATAAGAACAGAGGGATGAGGGTGGGGAAGCAAGGTCCCCAGAAACCTTGATAGTGAGCATTACCATGCAGGGTATGGATTTGGCAGTCTCTCTCTATCGTGTCCTTGAAACAGATGCTTTTCTACTGTACGTGTGTCCTGCCTTGATGAAGCTCATTTCTCAAAGCACCCTAAAATGCATCCAACAGCTACACAGCTGCTAAGAACTGTGTGAAGATACAAGCTTGGTGTTCTGCACAATGGTGCCCTGGTCCATTGCTGAGAGCCAGAGCTGCTTTGCGGTTTCTCCCCCACTTTCCCTAGTTAGGGGACAAGGGCCTCTCTACTTCCACCTCTCCTCTGGCTCCTCCTCCTTCCTCTGGGAGGAAAAGCACTTTGCTAATGGGATTAGGTCTTCTCTGTTAGATGCTCTCAGTGAAAATAATTTCCAGGATTAATTCAAACCCAGTCTTGTCATGGATTAAAATATTAATTACTTCAAGTTCATTTCTGCTCAGTCCCCACAAGATCCCATTCCTGAGAAGGATAGGCCCCAGCATTTCTGTTCTCTTTTCCAACTCAGAGAGAAGGACACTTTCCCCAAAGCTGACAGAAATCACAGTTCCTTTGTGTGGAAGTGATCTGTTGGGAGCATTCACAGGACAGACACCGCACTCACCTGTGACCATACGGCAGACAGTGGTCTCAGCATCTTCAGTGAACCGTTCTCTCTGGAGTTGGTGAGAGCAGGACACAGACTCTCTCCCTCAGTACTTTGCTGGTGCCCTGCAGGAAGGAAATGGCTCAGGGCTGAAGTGGACTCTGGACTGTGACAAATGAATGTTGCAAAGTACGGGTGCCTAGGGAGAGAAATAAGCTCTTCAAGGAAGGTCAGTTCTTCACCAGGACCTCCAGGGAGGACCTCTTTCAGCTCAGAAATAGCATCCTGCTAATCTGGCTCAAGGCTGGCTGTGCTGAAGGGAATAGCTGGGCTCTAGGTCACCAGGGCCCAGGCACAGCCTCCCCTCTCACCTTACAACGCGAGTGGTCTCAGCCCTCTCAGAAACCAGGCTGGTGTCACTGTGAGGAGCATTTCAGGCAGATGGTGCCCTTTCTTTCTCTTCCTGTGATGGCAAGCGGCACCATGATGTTAATTTTCAGGTAGAAAACGAGTTTCCCCAGCAGGAATCCCTCTTGAAAGCTGCAATCATAGGATAGGAGCCCTGCAGGGAAGGCAAGAAGGGGCTATACCATCCCCAGGTCCTGGTCCACACCAGGAACTCAAGTAGGGGAGCCTGAGGTCCTGTCCACCCCACTGTGGTCTGCAGTGGGGCAACGCCTGGGCCCTCCTCCCCGTCCTGCCTCTGTGGCTGAAGCACCACATACTCTTTCCTCCTCCATCACAAGCAAATGGTGTGAGCCCCCAGTGTGTCCCCTACTAAACCCTCTGAGTGAGGAGCTGTCTCCACTCTGTGTCCCATCACCTCAAGCTTCATACTGCTGCAATTACTGACCCCAACGCAGTGCCAGACTGGCCTGGCTGACCCAGAGCACTAACTCACTGTTATGCCTATGCATGGTACATCTGTGACCAAATATCAGATCAGGTACCAGGCTCTATGCATTAAAAGCCAGGCCTCTTGGGGCAGCTGACTGAGGGCCAGCAGCCAATGAGGTGAGGTTACCAGGGTCTGCCCAATCATAGCCTCCGATCTAACCTGAGCCCCACTTTCAGGGACAGCTCAGGGCTGGCCAACATGCTGGGAAAGAGACATGAGGGTGGTGGCCCTAGAAAGCACAAGGCTACCTGTGAGGGTGGAGACAGAGGCATCGCACCAGAAACCACCACCTTGAGCAGTGCATCTCATAACTGAAGGAACCAAACTGCCCTTGTTAGAAGATGCTGTGAATGTTTACATAGAAAATTCAAACCCTCCACAAGCAAACAATAATAAAATCTGAAGCTGATTATTATCACTACATATTAAAATTTAGGTGGTACACACCTTTAATCCCAGCACTCAAGAAGTTGAGGCAGGAGGACTGCTGTGAGTTCGAGGCCAGCCTGAACTGCACAGTGAAACCCTGTTTCAAAAGATAAACAAGCAAAAATATTATGGCATTCTGTGCTCAAACAACTGACAGAAAATGCAATAAAAATACAAAATGTGATTTTAAAAACATGATGAGTGTTTATAGGTTAAAAATGAATTAGAGTAAAAGACAGTGTCATGAATCACCCTCAAAATTTTTTGAAAATTTGTTCTATCATTCTTGCCATTTTCTGCAGCAGCTCTGGAAGTCCTCTTTCATGAGTGACGTTAGTAGCACTACTGTGGCTGCCTCAGCATCCTAAATCCATTCAAAACATTGATCTGTCATGGTCATTTTGACCGTTGGGGAAGAGGAAGAAATAAATCACATGGTGCCAGGTCTGGTGGATGAGGTGAACCAGGACCCAGCCTCCTGTTTTATGAGCTGCCTTTCTTTTGGATGTCACTTGGCAGCAACAGTGAAGTTTTTTGTTACACCATAAAGACCCTTATGAAAGAGGACTCCAGAGCTGCTGCAGAAAGTGGTGAGAAGTATGGGGTGAGTGTGTTTGAAGGGAAGGGAGGATTTCAAGGGGACTAACAGTAATGGGTCTTAAACTGTAATAACTTTTAATATCAATGTTCTCTGTATATTTTGATATCTCTAGTATTTTCTTTGAGATCCCTCATGAATATAAAAAACCAAGGGATAAAATTTTGCCGTGTGAGACCTGAATGTAGGGAAGTATGATATTCTGAGTCATCATGAAAGTCTTAGGTGAGCAGGGGGAATGCCACCCTTGTGAACAGAAACCCTTGGTTTTCATGAGCTGTCAAAGTCCCCAGGTTGATCACTAAGTTTAATGCACTTCCAGAAAAATCTTGCCTAGGGAGCTCTCCATGGGATCTGGGGGTTGGCTTGATTTTCCTGTGAAGAAGGAGAACCCCAGGAAGAGCCAGTCTCTCACTGCACCTTTTGAGCTAGTGCCCGACAGAAGGTCTGCAGGTGTTCCTGCAGAAATCTGCTCACCTCTTTACCAACATGGCCTCATTGGTAGTCTCAGAACCCAGGGGCAAGGCACCCTGCCCCTCCATGTGAAGACTGGCTCGGGGGCACCCTGACCCCAGGGCATTTTCCCTGCCACACTGATCATTTGTTTGTAGCATCTGTACCTCTCAGCCCTGCCCCACACTGCGCACTGCACTGGGGCCTCACAGCTGCTCTCTGAGCAGGTCACCTGCTTCCCTGGAGAAACTCAGGCTGGGAGAGGAACGGGCTTGCTGTGATGGGCTTGCTGTGGGCAGACTGACACCACCTCCTAGGCTTGGTCCCCTGGGGCTTCCATGGCCACCAACAGCAGAACAGAGGACCCCTAGGGACACCAAATCTACAAGCTTATCCCAGTGGTTGAGGTCGTGACCCCAGCAGGCACAGGTACAGTCTCCCACTCTCCCAGGTCCCTCCATCTGCCTCCCCATCAGCTCTCAGGGATCAGTAGAATCTATTTCTCCTACTCCTCTCCTGGCTGGCTCACCTTTCACACATCCTTGTGCATGCGTGGAAACTTTCTCCACACATTTGGCTCTGTGGCCCCCTCTGCTTCTAATGAGACTATCAGGGCTCATGCCCATGTGGCCCAGGGATCAGGCAGCAGACGTCATCACCAGCAAACTGATCAGACAGGCTCAGAGAGAACAGACACCTCAGGTACCCTAAGTGACAGCATGAGCAGAGATGACAGAGAGGAAGAAGAGAGGTGATCACACACAGGGGAGTTCAGGAGGGGACTCTGAATCCCACCCTGGCCTATCCAGAGGGGGGAGGATGTGGGCACAGTCAGGAATGAGTCAGGGCATAAGAGAGAGAGACAGAGAGACAGAGAGACAGAGACAGAGACAGAGATAGACAGAGCTTCCCAACACCCAAGTCCACCCCACATCCATGAATTCAGCACAGTGCCTGAGCCCCTGCCTGAGTGGGCAGGACCCTCATGTCAGCTGCCTGGCCTCCTGGCCCCAGCAGCAGCCTCCCCACTCCTGGCTCCCATATCTGCACATATGGGGCTCAAGGTCTCACTAGGAGGACTCAGAAAAGTGGACACTGAAGGTTGGGTCCTGATCCTGCTCTGCTGTAGCTGACCAGCTGCCCAGTTTTCTGCAAATCCCTTCATGTCTCGAAGACTCTACTGACATTCCTGAAACAAGGGACTCAGAACAAAACAACCAAACAGGACCTATTATGTTGAGGGTGAATCACCACTAACTGAGATCTTCTGAGCAGAGGAGTGCCTTGGATTCTGTCTCCCACTGAGGGTGAAGGCTGGCGGCAAGGGGCTGGAACTTGTCTGTCGGTGGAAGATGGGCAGTGCGGTGCCTCTCACCAGGCCAGCCAATGCCACAGGTGTCCGGCACTGTGCCCTGAGGCAGGCCTGCTTCCCTCAGAACTTCCACTGGTGCTTTACAGGGTGAGCACTCCTAATTCACAAATGCAGTCTCAGTGTCTCCAAATTCGTGTGGGGACTGAGATTCCATCTCCAGCAAATCTCCATGTGTATGAGCAGAGGTGCCAACTTCTACAGATCCAATGCTTCTCATGAGGTATGCAGTGCACACTGGCCTTTCTTATCACTAACTCCAAACACACTGCAGGGGAGCCCCCAGAGCCCCCAGGAATGCACGTTCTCAGGCCTGCTGCATCAGCACCTTGGGTGGGCACTGCCCCTCTGCTGTGGGTGGTATCGCTGCTGCCTTGTTGGAAAGCCATGTGGGCTGCCAAGCCTGGCTCCACCCAGCTCATCTGTGCAGGTGTCTCAAACCCACAAGCCCAGACAGGAACTCACTAGGCTTGAAATCGCAAAGCTGACACTAGTGTGTGCCCATCATGATGAACCTGGATTCTGGCTCAGTACCATCATCGTAGGTATCTGTCATAGAATTCAGAGAAGCCCCAGCCCCTTTCTTGAGAGCACTCAGCCAAGGATCAGTTGACTCAGAGATGTCTGCACTTGACCTCAGTTCTGGCTGGATATTTCCACAGTGCCCATGGTTTTCAATAACAGGTTTTGAAATCAATTTTTCCTCTTGCCTGCCTACGCCCTCCAGGCTCATAGAGACAATGGGCGATGTGGTCCCATGGGTTGGACTATGACAAAGAGTAGCGGTTCACAATTAAGGATTTGGCATGTAGTGGGTACACAAGAGAAGCTTGTCATCTCTGTAATAATGCAGGACCACTGCCAAAATGTGTCACTGGTGTTAAATTCAAGTGTTTTAAGAAATGTTCAATCCTGGAGGCATTTAACAGTCCTTTATTCCTGTAGTCACCCAGGAGATTCTTACCATTCTCTGAGGACAATGTTGTGTGTGATGCTAGGAGTAAAGGAAAAGCTTCAGATGAAAACAAGACATGGCACTGTCACAGCTGTCAGTGTGTAATAGACTCCTAGAGCTGAAAGCACCCAAGATCGCATCAGATGGGATTGGGGAAAGAGAAGGGACACACAGCACCCCCACCCACTACACACGGCCACAGTGGAACCCAATGACCCCCCCCAGGGGGGAGCCTTTGGCAAGTGGAAGGGAGTTAGGGTCCTGGGGTGCTCCTTGCAAGGGACACAGAACCCCGGTCCCTTCCTTTCTCCTCATTGCTTCCTGGCCATGAGGTGAGTTGTTGTCCTCTGCCACACCTTTCCATGATGCTTGTTGTAATCAGTTTTCAAGGAAAATAATTTCATACAGGACATGTAACTTATAGGACAAATTTAAATATTCACCCAAAGAGTCAAATATAAAAGAGTGCAGAAAATCAGTCCCAAAGAATCCAGTTGGTGGCCTGGATCCCACAGCAATGTCCTGCATGAGTTCAACTGGAGGCCTAGAGCCCATGACAGATCTCATGCAAGTCTGTGTCATGGATCTGCTCAGGAAGGCCCAAAGTTCAGTGGTAGCAGCTAGAAAGTCTGTGCCAGCTGGATGAAGGATCTGTGCCAACAGACAGGATTGTGCACTGGAACCAGGAAGTAATGTTAAAATTAAGGACCAAAAAAGTACCACAGCCATCCTCAGTGACAGTGAGGTACAGACTTCCTCTGATGATCAGAATAACTAAGCTCATATCAGGACACCAGTGTGACAAGTTTCTCCAGGAGCAGCACCTCTTCCTCTCCAGTTCTGTTTTTTATGCTGTCAGCAATCATTCACCATGCTGATTCAGTTCATCCGGGTGCCACACTTTTACCTCCAGTTGTCAACTCACTACAATGCTCCACCTTAGACAGGCCCAAAACACTGGAGCCAGCCACCATAGGCAGAAACTTCCAATAGTCTAAATAAGACCTTTTGTTCCTGTCTTGATTACTTTTCTCTGGTTGCTGAGACAAAATGAAAGAAGGAAAGGTTTATTTAGCTCACTATTTGTGAAGGTTTCAGTCCATAACTGGCTGGCTCCATGGCAGGGTGGCACATGGCAGAGGGCAACAGTTCATGGCCACAGAAATCAGCACAAGCAACAAGAGCAAAAGGGGAGGAACACAGAGAGAAGACTCTTTCTGACCCTTTTATTGTATGTAAGCCACACCTACTTGGGTGTGGCACTCACACCCACAGTCCAACACTGAACCAGGAATCAGTCACAACTCTAGAAGCCTGTATTCTTGACCGCATGAGGTTTTGGGGGAACATCCAGACTCAAACCATAACAGTTCCTGTGATGGAAAACTGAATACCACACACACTCAGCCCACTCTCTTGCCCTTACCCACATGTATATGCATATGTACACACACGCACACATACACACTCACACACACATGCACATGCACACACAAAAAACAACCTCTAGCTTCCTGGCCACTCATCACCTATCTTCAGTTTGTTTTCTTCCTCGAGCAGTCTTCTGATAAGAGGTTGGGCATGAATTTAACTTGGTAATAAAAGATAATTTCTGCATCAAACCAAGCTGGGTCTGGTCTTCCTATTTCCATATTTCCTTCCACTTTGTGTCAGGCACCATGCAGCTCCTGGGCTTAATATCATTGCCCCTCAAGGTCAGTAGGTTGAAGCAACCACAATCAAGGAGGTGGGCTGTGTTGAAAAGCGTTTCATGTTTATGGTGAGGTCTAGCTGAACAACCTCAAATGTGTGGGAGTTGTCCTGGTTTTGGGTTGTCTGGGAGTCATCCTCTCCCAAAGCTCCCTGGGTCTCTATCTCACTGCACAATTAGGCACAAATTAGATCACCACCAGCATCAGAGCTTAGTGGTTGAGAGGAGGGGACAGCAGCATGACAGCAGGCACCTGGCATGGGAGCACCAAGTGCAGGGCCTTCGTCAATGAGGTGCCATCCCCAGCCAAGCAGCCCATGGACTGGAGGGGTCAGAGGACACAGTGCAAAGGCCTGGGCTACACACAGGGCTGGGGACAAAGGAGAGGGACATGTTGTAAACTGGCAGCTTATGAGGGAGCAGAGCTGATCCACAGCATGCACTAGGTGCTAGCCACATGCTCCCTCCTTCCTATCAGCTTCTCCACAGAAGCTTGTCTCCTTCAGTTTGGCCCAAAAGACACAGTATCTTCCTGTCTTCAGTTCCTCTTCAGACCCAGCCTTCACCTAAGCAGTCCAGTTTGGTCTTAGAAGCTGACTCTTTTCTCCTGTTCTAACCACACTGGTTGAATTTACTTCTTCCTTGATTTGCTCAAAGCAAAAATCACGTCTGCAGCTCATCGCTAAGGAAGGGATGGGTTCCATGGTTCCCTGTAGGAATAGAGCAGTGATGCCATTGTTGGCGGAAGACAGAATCTATACTGGGTCAGCACAAGCTGCGTGGGTGCTCTCTCCCTCATCGCTGCTTCAGGTAGACCAGGGCATTCTCAGGAGGTCATGTTGCTGCCCCCACAGTGTGACCATCTCCTCTGTCTTCCAGTCTCTAGGGTCTGGGGAGGGGCACGGAACCCCTGTTAGTGTGGTAGAGCAAAGCCGGGGTTCTAAGTTCCTTCCCCACTGTTGGGAGAAAATGTAGTTCTCTAAATAGGGCTTGGGAGATATAAGTGTGGGACAGAGAGGAGCAGATCTTGTATGTGATTCCCACAGAGACAGCACTCTTATAACCCTTCTTCCTGATCTGTCAATCTTCTGAGATTAGGAACCTCTAGTACACTAGTAAGGCATGGCTCTGGGTTTGTCTTAATGGATCATGGAGGCCCGGACTTTATTACTATATGTGGTCCCTGGCCCCTTCCTTTCTGACTCTGTTCACCAGCTCTGCTTCCTGGCTGCATGAACTAAGCAGCCTTGCTCCATCACAGTTTCTGCCATGACTCTCCTGCTTAGGAGCCAGACAACCATGGACTGAATCTCCTGAAGCCATGAGCCAAATTAAACTTTCCTCCTTTAGCCTGGGGAAGTCTGGTATTGTTTCCAACAATGGGAAAGTTGCTAATTCAATTCTGATGTTCATTTGGCTTCAGGATCAGGACCAGCCCTGTTTACAAAAAGTCACTGACCTGATAGAAGAAGCAGCACAGAGACTGCCAACCTCCAGGTCCCAGGAGCAAAGAGGAAGAGCTGGAGTTGGGTGGACTGAGGGCTCTGGGGTGGGTGCTGAGCATCTGAAAGCTTTGAACCCCCAAGAATGTTTAGAGCAACTTAGGGAGAAGGTGGTGAGATGCAGCTTGACACGGTGTGGGACTGGGGAGTGTTCAGTTGCAGAGCACTTGTCTAGCAGGTGCACAGGTCTGGACCCCACCTCCCCAGCACCATGATCATCCATCCATCCATCAGTCAATCAATCAAATGATAAAGGCGGTAGCCAGGAATTCTGTTTTGCACAGTCTCATTTCTATTGTCATCTGGAGTGACAACAACCTGCTAGTGGCACAGGTAGGGCATGGTCAGGTGGTATAAGATGGCCACTGTGGTCTCAGGACTGTGCCAGACTGTTGGTGCCATGTACTAAAACTTGGGCGGCAGGGTATGACTCAGTTGTTCAAACAGAGCTGAATGTTCCTTAGAAATGTTTTCTTTGCTCAATAAAATGGACCAGTTCCAACTAATACTGCCCCCATTCCTTTTGTTTTGAATAAGGCTATGATGGTTGGAGCTGCTGCACCCATTCTGCAAATTGAAGGAAAGGCCAAGAGAATTCAACAGCCTTCAACTCTGACTTCCCCAAGGTAAGGCTGAACCAGCAGCCTCATCCACTTAGTTCTGCCCTGTCGCCCTGCAAGCCGGGGTTCCTGGACACTGTCAGACTCCTGCTGCTTCCAGTAGCCAAATAGAACTCAAGCTGATCCCTGCGAGAGGATGAAGCACCTGCAGAAGAGAATAGAACAGAGGCAGATTTCCCTGCAGGCTGCTGGGCTGTACAGAGGGAGCTTCTCAAGGAGACATTAAAACTGGGATCTGAAATGTCTGTCTCATTTGGGGACAATTTTCCCTTGAATCTGCGCTCAACGTTTGTATGGTACAGCAGAGAAATCAGCCCGTTCCACTTTCCTTTGGTACTTGAGCATTTGTCCTGTACCTGAAACCCTAGTTGCCATCATGGCGTGTGTGTCAGGGCCCCATGTCCTCTCCGAAGCCCAGTGGGTAGCTCTGGGATTGTCTGCAGCTGACTCGTTCCCACCCCCACCTGTGCTCATCCATGCTCATCCTGTGCATGGCGTTCACAAGGCCCAGGGTTAACATCTGAGTGACTCGAAGTTTCCAGCTTCTGCTACCTTGAGATCCCCAGATCTTGCTCTGACTGTGATCAATGCTCAGTAAACCGCTGCATCCAGGAGACTGCTCAGCTTTCACTCTTGGGGTCTTTGTATGGCAGATTTGCTGACTTCCTTTGACTCCTTCAAGCTCAAGGGTGGCATAGCTCAGAGGCTTTTTGGCCTCTAGGATGGCCTCCATGTCCGCTTGTGATAGGATGTATTGAGGGGCACCTATGGGCAGTCAGCTGGGCCTTTCCTGGGACACCATCTCCAGTTCTGGTCCCTTCCCAGGAGCCCTTGTGGGCTCTGACTACAGCAGAGCTGGCCAGGTTGGACTGTCTGCCCCATAGGTGTGCTGACCGCCCAGCCAGGCTGCAGGCGGAGCATCCTCATCAAAGAGGACAGTGCGGGAACCTAGAAGGAAGGCTGCAGGTTAGGGAAGCGCTGGCCCCTACTGTTCCACAGTGGGAGGGAGTGGCTGCCCTGTGACCACTCTGTGACCTCTCCCATGCTGTTCTTCCCCATTCTCGCACTCCTCTCTCCTCCAACAAAATTAAAAGCAGCCTATGCACCAAGGACAAGTGAAAGGTGGCACAGGGCTGGGGAGGCTGTCTGTAGGTCCCCAGGGCCATGCTTCTGGGTGGGGACCCAGGTCTCAGGATCCCCACACTGTTCAACTACCCACTGGCCCTAGAGCAGCCCCCTCCCTCTAGACAGTCTGCAGCCAGCTTTTTTGCTTTAAATTATATTTTTCCTTTTCTTTAAAAAATTCTTTGAATTTTTTCAATTCCTTAAGACCAAAACTACAATCCATTGTTCATATAAAAAAAGCATAAGGTTAAGCCATCCTGGAGCCCCTCACATCATGAATGCTTAAGGAATTCATAAGGTTAAAAATACTAATGCCAGGTGCTAGAGGTAAAAGGCCCCAACAGTGACACTGATGTGAGGTTTAACGTCTGGCACCTTGAGGGCACTGTCAGGCTCTCCCATCTCCACACAGCAAAGCGCAACTGCCAGCCCAGCCAACAGCACCTTTCTGCATGCACGGTCAAGTGCAGGGCAGGGCAGGGCAGGACCCTGATTGTCAACTCTTTTTACCTTTTGTTTGTGGCCCAGTTCCCACCTCCTCCTGAGCCACTGCCTTTGTAGCTTGGTGTGACACAGCTGCCTGGGGCTGTAAACTTACCACCTTGTGTGTCCCATTTTGTACTCGGTGGTGGCCCCAGAGGGTGTCCCCCTCTCTGGTGGCTGGCTTGCCATCCTGTGGGCAGGAACCAGTATGGACCCCTCTGGGCCACTCAGGGCTTCCTGTGTCCCCATTATCCTAGTGAAGTTGGGGCTCCCACCCCCAGGTTGTCATTTAGTTCCTCCCACTTCCTGTCTGAGAAGGTCCTTAGGGCATGACAGGCACCTCGCAGGGCAGACAAGGGGAGCAGTCATTCACCCACATGCCTGCCTCCAGACTGTGGTCAGGGCAGTGCTTGGGGTTCTGGGAAAGTAGCAGAGCACAGCTGCAACCAGAGGGCAGGCCCTCGCCCCACCTACATGCCACCCTCCACATCCCTTGCTGCTGTCTCCCCCCACCCTGCTCCCCTTGGGTAGCAGCAGTTGGGTCTCAGCATTGAGCTCCTGCTGTGGGGGATCCAGCCCAGGCTGCTGTCCTCCTGTGGGGGGCAAGCAATTTGTGTGGCCTGGGTAACTCAGTATGAGGAGGGTCCTGCATGGGGCAGGTGTGGTGGCCTTGAGAGAGCCAGGTCCTGCAGGAGTGGTGGGCTGCAGGGACCCTCTGGGCATCAGAACTTGGGGAAGCCACACATTCCTGCCCCATGCATCCCACCTTGGCCAAGGTGAGGGCCAGCATCATGGTTCACACCTAGAAGTCCCCAGGGGCCTCACTCAATCATGGGCTTTTGGGAGGTGACTGAAGAATGCTACAGCTGACTTGCTGCTGGGGGTAGGGGGACTGGTCAGGAGCAGTGCCACTGGGGGCAGGGCCTGAGGGGCTGCAGCTCCCTCTGGCTCCTCCCTTCCTCTCTGCGTCCCATGCCCCATGGCACAAGCAGCTCCCCTCTGCCAGGCCTCTCTGCTGGGCTGTTTGTTCTTTGGCACTGCTGACCCTGGACAGAAACCTGAGCCAAAATGACCTCAAGGCCAAGTCTCCCTGTCACACTGGTGCCTCACTGGGCCACCTGTGGGGGGACAAAGGTACTGGGAAAAGGGCCAGTGCCTGGCGTCACCCCCACCTTTCCCTACCACCTGCAGTGAACAAAAAATTTCCAGGGAGCTCTGGCCCACCTGAACTGTTTTCCTTCCCCAGTAAATCATGAAGCTCTCTGATTTTTAAGTCTCAAGAGACATCTACCCCTTGCAATATGGCCTTAGCCTCCTCTTTATAATGCTCCTGGGAGGAGAACTTCAGCCTGAGCCCCTGCAGAGTTCAAAAGGAGGGAGCTCTCCCTTACTTGGGATAGGAGTGCTTGGGTAAGTCCTAATCCATTTCCGTTTTCCCCTCAGTTCCTGAGCTTGTTCTTATCTGTGTCAATGGTAGATAAGATTTCTTTTTTTTTTATTTTAAAGAGATTAAGACAAAACAGGATATAACAGAGATCAGAAGAGAACAATGTAAGCAACACAGTATTTCACCGGAAGACAGTAGACAGGATTTCACATGAACACCTACGGTCCCCAGCTTCAATCTGGACCACTTATAGAATTACAATGTTCCTGGCGGGTCTGACATCACCTGGGGATACTGTCCCCATCTCGGCTGCCTGTGACTCTGAGCCAGCCACCGCCTCCCCTGGCGCCCCACTTGGGTGGACACATACGACCTGCCAGATTCTAGACATGGAACCCTCAACTCAGCTGGCTCCTGATGACCACTCAGCTCAGGATGAGCTGTTGAGGGGCCTAGGCAGCTTGTGCACCAGTTAGAAGGTGAAAGGAGGTGACAAAGAGCACCTCAGTTCCAACAGGGAGAAGCAGACCAGCCCAGGCAGCAGATGGGAGCAGCTTTCAGGGACCTACAAGATGACTAGGTCTCAGACCTGGTTGACACCACAGCTCCAGGGAGTTCTCATCACCTGAGAAGACAATCAGGCCCCTGGAGCACATCCCTGCTGGGGGCAGCCTTAGGCTGGGAGGCTCCACTGGACCCTGGGGACTGGCAGTTTAAGGCTACACTGGAGACTTCCGGGTGCCCACTGGTCGGTGGATGTCCCTGGAAATCTCTTATCTTGATGCCCTCATCTTAAAGGGCACAAGATAGATTCCATCAAGTTAGCACTGAGCAGCCTGGAACTGCCAGCTGTCAGTCAGATTCTCCCTAAGGGACGGACCTGTGGAGCCTGGCAGAGTTGCAGCCCCACACTGTCATGTAACCTGCAGCAGGGGACAGACAGGAACATGGCAAGCTTTGCTCCTCTGCTGATCCACTGGGAATCTGCAGGCCCAAGTGAAAAAGAATCTCTGGATTCAGCAAATGTAGCTTCTGAGTCTCCAGTGCCTCAGGAGAAACACATGTTGTGCATTTAAAAGTAATGGTGCTGGACAGGACTTGGTCCTCGTCCCAAGGAGGTCTCTCAAGGTCTCACTATGCAGCCAGTATCCAGCAGGGTCTGGCATTTGGTGAGTTCCTGCACATGTCAGCTTGATCGGTAATCAGATGGAGCAGGACTCCCTTCTCCTGCACTTACAGGCCTATGGTGGTGGACCTGGCGGGGTGCAAGGGACTCTCTGACCTTTAAGATTCAATATTAAACTTAAACCAGGCCTCACCTGCATTTCATCTGCACCCTGCATTTTACTGCTTTCTCAGGAAAAGTTTACAAACTTTACAAGACTCTGGGAGAGCGCAGAAAGAGCCTGGGAGACGCCTCCCATCTGCCTGCTGGGAGTGGCAGCGTGGGGACAGGCAGGGGACAAGGACATGGCAGGGACAGGAGGACTGTGGGCCTGGATTGGGTCTCCATGGCTCTAAGAGCTCTGGACCTCAGACAAGTTCCCTCCTTCTTCTCACCCTTCGTTGTCCCAGCTACAGCTGGGACACAGGCTGAGAGCTGTTCCCACCCAATATAGGAGAGCAGGGCCCAATATAGGATAGACAAACCTGCTCTTTTGCACTGAGAACCACTGGTCTCCAGGGCACCAATCTGTGCCTCAAGCAGACCCCCCTTCCTCATCCTCCCTCAAGCTCTCCTGTCAGACCAGGCGCCCCATATGGGACCAGGCATGGCTTCCCCCGCCAAGTGGAACCCTGTGACATAGGCTGTCCTACCCTGCTTTGGAGTTCTGGCCCTAAGAAGTTGACACTTGAAGGTGAGGGGAGTCTTTAGTCAGGGAGGAGGCTAGGAGTCCAGCTGCCCTAGCTGGAGGGAAAGGAGCAGGCTGTCGAGGGAGAAAAGGACCTTCGTTATTACAGTCAATGACTATCCATGCGACATAGTCTAGGTGACAGGAAAGGAAGTCCTGCTAGTTCAGAGGAGAGGACACCTGAGATACCAAGTAACCAGGACTCGTGGGATCCCGTCCTGAGGCCAAGTCCATTCCACAGTCAGGTGGTAGCTCCGTGGGCTGCAGCTGTGGACAATGACACCCCTTTTTATCTGTCGGGGAGGACCTGGGAAAAGACCAGGAAAAAAGAGGTACTTTCCTGAAGCTCTGCCTGAGCAGGATGCTAAGAACATTCTGGAATATTCTGTAGTATTTGCCCCATAGCTCTCTGGACTAGAGCTCTGGGCCTTGGCATGGGATGGAGCACAGCTGCTAGGTGACCTGGATTTGGCAGTGGTTACCAGGCCATGCTGAGCAGAGGCATCTGCTCAGCTGTGTGGCAGGGCTCAGGGGCTCCCTGCTCCCTGGCCAGCTCACACCCGCTCACCCCCGAGCATCCCCACCCAGTCCCTCCACAGGGGCCATTCAGGATTTAAGCTCTGCCTTCTGATTCTTGCCACTCTGGGATTTTCCTGACTTTGTGTTGGGGGAGGGCACGGGAATTGAACCCGAGACTTTTGCACTAAGCACTGCCTCAGACATTTTTATTCATCTTTGTGTCAGGGTCTCACTAAATCACCCTGGCTGATCTGGAACTCGTACATCTCCTCCCCCAGCTTCCCAAGTAGCTGGGAGTACAGTTGTACACCACAATGCCCAGCTCCTGTTCCTGGAATTTCAGGACAACAAGCATGATGTAAACGGGTATGGAGGTCTATGCTTCATCCTCACTGGAGTCAGAGGGCACAGCACTCCCTGCGCTACCTTCACCCAGAACTTCTTGAGGAGATGAGCTCTGGAGAGAGGCAGCCATGCCTGCAGGCAGGAAGCAGGGTGTTCTGGGAGGTTTTCACCTCCCTCCTGCCTGCTGGTATAGAAGGGTGTGGGTTGCGGGGTCCACTATATGGGTGGACCCTGCCATTTCCCTCTCCTGGGAAGTGAGGCCCTAAATCAACTTCCGGAACCGTTGGTAAAATTCCTGCAGGGGGCGCCTTGGTGTGAGTAGACCTGGTCTCAAGGCAGAGCGGCCCTTCAGAGGGCCCGAGGAGGTGTCACCTCTCCGGGAGCTTGTTTCAGTGTGAAAGAAGCTGGAGCAGCAACTGTTTTTCATCTTGCCATTTCCTGGGGACATGTTCCTGGCCCTGTGTTGTTCTATTTCAGAGCTTGCCAGAATGGAAAAAAACAAACAAACAAACAAAAGAAATCAATCAAAAGCTAAAAAAGAAGAAAGAAAAGGAAAGAAGGAGCATAAATCCCAGACCGAGATAAGGTCACAATAGGCCTGGGCCAAAGCACAGGACATGTGGCTGAAGCTCTTCGTGGCCACTGAGTGTTCTGGCCCAAGGCAGGTCGTCCATAGTCTGGGGGTGCAGGAACCTGTGGTGCTTTCATTCCCTGTAACCCTTAGGCCCCACCTGCTGGGCCCTCAGGACTTACTGCACACTATGAGGCTGTGCCAAGGCCTGGCCTCTGAAGCACAGTTCACCCTCAGGCAGAGGCTATAAAGGAGGTTGACCCAGGAGCATGACTGTCCCCAGAGTGGACAGCCACAGGCCTGATATCCTCCAGAGTCACTCAACTTTTGTAGTCCTACATACACGGGGAGGCTTTATCTCACATTTCCACTGGAAGAGAATTAAATCTAGCATGGCTAAGCCCAGAGTGCAAAGCCAGAAGCCACCTCCAGGATGGGCTGCAGCTTGGATAGCCAGGGACCAAAGGCTCTAAAACGGAGCATTTACCCCATGCCCAGGGATGCTCTGGTCCACCTTCTCAGTTCCCACACCGGAGCACCCAGCTCACGTGACTGCTGCCGGCCTGACTGGGGCTGTCTGGTCTCCTCCCAGTGCCTGCCCCTCCTGCCCTTCTCCAGCAGTTTCTGCCGAGGATCCCATTGTTCCCCCTTCCCTGCCCCAGTCTGTCTCCTCTGCCCCCATCACGGAGCAGCCTGTGGGTGGAGAATAGGACCTCTTACTCAGGGGAATGCTCTTTGCCTCGGTGTCCTCTTCTGACAAAGGTGACAACAGAGACCACTCTAGGGGGACAACTGACTGATGGAATTCAGATGACTGATGCCCATCCCACTCAGGAAGCAGCAGGTAGAAAGTGTCCTGCTACTCCCCCTTCCCATTCTGCCCTGTGGTGGCCAAGGCCAGGCAGGAGGAGCAGCTGTGGCTCCTGGACAGGACCCCCAATCTGGCCTCCCGTTTGCTTGGTCCCTTCACTGCCTTCAACTTTGCAACTGTGGGCATGGAGAACCAGCAGCCACTGCTGAACCCCACTCTGACCACTGACAGGAGCACTCCAGGGTGCCTCTCCTCTGGGAAGGGGGGGACCAGCTCAAAGGAGCTGGGTGCAAGGGTCTTGGTGTGGCCATGGTTGCACCTGTCTTCATTGGTCCCCGCATCTAGCTCATCCCACACCTTTGAACCCTCCGCTACTCTGCACTCTCAGCCCCTGGTCACAGCTGGCCACAGTGTGGTGGCCCTGTGGGTCACCTGCACGGGTCTCCATCAGCCCCCTCTGTGGCTCTGTTGTGCATTGAATGTCCATGTCTTGCTGAACTCTCATGCTGAATGAAGCTGTCATTCCAGAGTCTCACAGGAAGGGACAGACTGGACACAGATGTCAAGGTGGGTCCCCAAGAGACACAGGAAGACACAGCAAGGAGGAGGTCGCCTACCTGCCAGAAAGAGAGGCTACCACATACAGCCTGGGACCTGATCTCAGTCCTCCACCCCCAGAGCTGCAAGAAACAAGTTACTGTCATTGAAGCTGACCTGGGACAAGACCCTAAGGTGCTGCCAAGCTGCATCTGTCACTCCATGGCATCCCCAGGCCTCTGGTGACCATGCTGATCCACATTTCCCCTCCATCACCTGCTGTGGAGCCCGCAGTGACTGCCACCAGCTCCATGATCTGGGGGGCAGGCCTGGCTCCTACTCTGCTTGTACTAAATGGGCTTTGCATCTTCCTGGGCTGAGGCCGTCCTGGCCTCCGCCCATGTGCCACCCACTGGGATCCTCCAAAGGGACATTGTGATAGCAGTACACTGCACAGAGCCACAGCCAAGACATCTGCTGGATGCAGTCAGGGCAAGGGGATATCCCAGGGGCCCTTGAGAGCCACGTCCACAGCCTCTCCACCTTTCACAACTTCAGTCTGGCCTGTCTCTAAAATCATGTCCTTTCAAGAATGCTATATGGACAAAATCACACAGCAAGGGAAACCCAGCTCTTTTCAGAGGACTTGCCCAGGTGGTTTCATACCCACAGTCTCAACTCCAGACAAAATTTCTCAGAGTGGGTGCCCAGAGTTCAACCATCACACATGCCAGCAGCCAGGCTGTGACCAGGAATTGCCAGGGTTAAAGTTGCAATGATCACTGACGTGACAGGTGCGGTTGTTGTATAATCGTAAATTCCCATCTCTCAGGATAAATGTCCAGGGTGCCATTGCTGGGTCATATGGTTCTTGCAGGGCTGGTCTTTCTTAAAGAAGCTCTCAGACTCTTCGGTGGGTTGTGCCATCCATGCCCCCACCAGCCAAGTGAGGACTCTGCAGATTCTCCCCAGCAGCCTACATCACCCCAGGATTTCACCCTAACCTCCAAGCTGGTGGTCATTTCCCTAAGGTCTGGGACATGGACCCTCACGTCCAGGCTTGCTTGCCATCTGAGTATCCTTTCAAGGCCTTTGTCCACTTTTACGTGGTCCACTGCCTGCAGTGTTTTATAGTTGACTTCTGACAGGCTTTTTGTTTTGTGTCGGGTTTTTTTTTAGTCTATATTCAAGTGCTTTCTTGAAGGTATAATTTGCAAATCTTTTCTCTCCAACCAGAGTTTATGCTCTGATCATGCTCTGATCAGTATGGTTGGAAGCATAGAAGTTTCAGTTTTCACAAAGTCCAATGCATCATTTTTTCTGTTTATTGATTGTACCTTTAGAGTTTGGGGTTAAATGTAAAAGCTCTTCTCCTAGTCTTGGATCTGAAGGGGAATTAAGAATTTTAAATAAAGCCTGCTAAGATGTCCACCAAGACCAGGCAGACATGTCCGTGTCTGGACCAGCCTGCTAACAGAACCTTCTTTCCTTTGTGTGAGCTTGTCTAACTGATGACTTTGCTATGTAACTTAAAATGTAACAGGACATTTCTTCCCCTGTATAACCCATGCTTTGTATGACTGGTGGCCTTGTGATATAACCTGAGCTGTTTAAACTCCTTTAGCAACTTGAAGATGTCACTGAACCTTCCAATCATAATGCCTTGAATCTGGCTTTGTACCTTCCTCTTGTTTTCCCCGCAAAGCCCCAGAACTCCACCAGGAGAAGCTGACTTTTAGGGGAGAAATCCTGTCAAGCCCACTGGTGTAATAAACTGCCTCCTAAACCTTCTCAGTGCCATTTTTTCCAGTGTTTGGTCTGTTTTCTGTAACAGATCGAGACTTTTTGTGATTTTATTCCCGAAGTTCGAAGCATTTATTTACAGTTCTGTGTTTTATGTTTAAGTCTCTGAGTTAATTTTGTTTATAATGTGAAGCTACAGTAAGGCTGTTCAGGGTGAGCTGGTCCCATGCCACTTGCAACACAGTGGACCTCAGTGAACTGTGCCCTCCATTCCCCCAGGCAGGTGTGCTTCTGTGGGTCATCTGTGGCACTCACTCTGCTGGTCAGCCTTCCTACCCAGGACAAGGACTTGGGGATTTATGATCTTATGCTTGGAAAAGCCGATTCCTCCAGCTATGTCTTCTTTTTCAAAGTCATTGTAACTTTGCCTTCTCTACACACTTTAAAATCCCATCAGCACTGCGGTTCCTCTGCCTTTCCATATAAATTTAAAAATAGTATTTTCTCTGTCTAAAAAATATTTCTGAGATTTTTATGGGAATTACATTAAAATTGCATATCAATTTGAGAATTGAAGTTTATTAGGTTGAGTCTTAAGTTCATAGACTTGGTATGGCTCCACATTTATTAAGTCTTGAATATTTGTTTCATTGGCATCTGAAGAGTTTTGGGTCCTGTACATATTCTGTTAAATTTACATCCAAGTTCTGAATTGCTTGAGAAATTATGAAATGACATTGTATTTTAAATTTCTGTTTCCCTGTGTTCATTGACAGTATAGGGAAATAAGATCAGTTGTATTCTTTTATCTTGTATCGTGTATTAGTTTGGCAGATATGCATACCTCTGTCTATCTTCAGGGTCATAGAAGACGCTAGCACCGCCCTTTCTGGTTGGGCTGTCTTCCCTTAATGTCCTGGTGCCGTGCTGGCCACCCGCCTGTGCCACAGGCATCTCCATCTCTGTCTCTTCCCAGCTGAGAGGGGAATGATCAGCTTCTTCACCATTCTGCATACCAGCTGGAGGTTCTGAAGCTCTTCATGATGTCAGGACGTCTCCAGTGTTCCTACTTGCATTGCATTTTTTTTTAAAAAATAGGAACAGGTGTTCAAATTTTTCAAATGATTTACTCTGCATCAGCTGATAAATCTTGCAATTTTTCCTTTTTTAGCGTATTAATTTGATGGATTGTTTTAATTTAATTTTGAATATCAGTCAACCTTGCATTTGAGAAATAAACCTCATTTGGCCAAAGTATCTAATTCTTTTATGCTGCTGAATTTTATTTACTGATTTTTTTCCGAGGATCTTTGGTGTGTACTCATAGAACATACTATTATTTTCTTTCTTCTCTTTTCTTTCTCTTTTTTGGCACTGTTTTTGAATTTTATATTACAGTACTCCTAGTTTTATGAAATTGATTAGAGAATGTTCTTCCTTTCCTATTTTCTGAAAGATGTGATGGAGAATTGACTCTGAACATTTGGAATTATTCTTCAGTGAAGTCACATAGGCTTGAGGATTTCTTTTGGAAGATTCTCAAAATTGTGAATTCAAGCTTCTCAGTAGTTATGGGACTGTACAAATGATCTCTTCCTATTGAAAGAGTTGTAATTTTTGTTTTTTGAGGAATTAATTTCCTATCAAATATGTGTGTGAAGTTGATGTGTTCTATCATCGTTTTTATGCCTGCAGGTTCTGCAGTGACAATTTCATTTCCTTCCTTATATCAGTAAGTTGTGTCTCATTTTTTGTCTTTGTAATTCTTGGTAGAACTCTATCAAATTTAACAACTTTCCCAAATAAGTAGAATTTTATTTCATTGATTTTTCTCTACTGTTCATTGGGTGATTTTGTATTCACCTATTTCTACTGTTAACCTGATTATTTACTTCCTACTGCTTCGTGTGGGTTTATTTCATTCCTATTTCATACATATTTGATTTGGAAACTTGAATTACTGACTTGAGGCTTTTATACTTTTGTAGTGCATGCATCGAGAGCTGCAATTCCCTTTATCATTATTTTGGTATGTCTAAACCACCCAGAGTTGATGTGTTTTATTTTTATTTTCTTCTAGTTTTATGTATGTGTCATTAACTCTGAGATATTGCCTTTGATTCTGAATTATTTAGAAGTATGTTGTTTATCTTCCAAGTGTTCAGAGGTTATCTGTATTTTTTTCTGTTACTGATTTGTAGTTTTATTCCTGAGTGGTTAAATAATTTTATATATTCTGAAAGATCTTAATTCTTTAACCTTGTTGAGGTTTGTGTGACAGCCTGAGATTAACTGTCATGGAATATGTTTCATGAGCGCTTGGGAACAATGTACATTGCACTGCTTTTCAGTGGAATGTTCTGTAAACATCGATTCAGTCCTGATTGATTATGTTGTTAAATTCTTCTGTATTCTTGCTGATTTTCCACCTTGCTGTGTACCAGCTGTTGAGACAAGGATGCTGTCTCCAACTACAACTGCGGACTTGTCTTTCTCTCTTTTTACTTCTATCAGTTTTTGTTTCACGTATTGTGTGGCTTAGTGTTTGGCATTCAGCACTCAAGGTGATGGTGTGTGTTTTGAATATTAATCCTTCTATCACGATAGAAATGTTCTATCTCCAGAGTATCTCTGAACTCACTTTTATTTGATATTAATAAAACTATTCCTCTTTCCTTTGATTAATGTTTGCATGACACATAAATACATATATTATTTTTTATTTTTATTTTGAAGAGAATAAAATCAAATGAGGCAAAGCAAAATGGGGTCAGTCAAAACAAAAGGACGGACACAGTACATGACTTAAAACCAAAATACAAAGTGATTAACAATGGTTATCATAATGCCTCTTGTTATCTTCAAAAGAATTGTCCATATCATCAGGCATAATAAAACTGAACAAAGCAGTACAGAGCAAAATTAATAAAAATGAAACATTGGAGACATTATAGGACTTCAAAGATAGTGGTAAAACTAGAATGGGTATCATAGTGAATCTTATTGTCTTCAAAGTAGTTGCCTATATCCTTAGACTTGATATTGTCAAACAAAACAGATTCAGATAAAATCAGTCAAAACAAAACAGTGATCAGAAAAAAACATTCAAATAATATGTCAAAGCAAGACAGTAAAAGCAATATAGGGCTGTGTGACATATATTTTTTAAAATTCTTTTAGTTTCAACTTATCTATATGGTTGTATTTAAAGGGAGCTTCATTTAGGCAGCATATATCATGTATATAATTTTTTAATGAACTCTGCTAATTTATGTTCTTTTGTTGGTACATTTAGACTATTTACATTTAGTGCAATTATATTTGGGGCTTAAACTTCATATTTTGAGGCTTTTTATTTTTATATGTATTTTTAAATTTTTTATTTTCTTTTTAAAATCTTCTGTGGGTTGCTTGGACATGTTTTAAGATTATATTTATTTGAAGGGCGTATGAGTATATTTCTTTGTATAGTGTTTTATTGGTAGTCATTCTAGATATTGTAAACTGTGGCATTTTCCTTATCTCAGTCTAATGAAGCCATTTAATGAGTTGATGATATGTACCTGTGTGAAGTGTAAATACCACATCTCCATTTATGTTCTCCTTCCCTTTCCTTCAATAACACATTTGTCTTAAATATTTCTTCAAATATATTTAGAACCATGTAAGTCAGTGTTATATTTTTTCCTTCAAGCATCAAATATAACTCAGGAAACCCAAGTACAAAAGGAAAATGTCTTTCCCTACCATTCTTTTGCTAGTTTAATTTTTTCTTCTTTCCTGTGGAAAGTTCCAGGTTCCCCTTTTACTGGTTCTGTTTGGGGAATGTCCTTGACCATTCTTGAAGGAAGGTCTGTTGGTGACATTCATTGATTGTCTGCCTCTGGGAATCTTGATTTCTCCCTTGTTGCAAAGGATCTCTTAGTTGGTGTAGGAGTCTGAGTTGGCAATCTTTTCCATTAAGCCCCCAAATTGCACTACTACATTGTACATTCTATGGCTTCTGATGAGAAACATACAACAGCCTACAGATTAAATTGGGATATTTTGTTTATTATTCCTTTGCATATTTTCTCAGCCTTGCCCTGTTCCTTTCTTCTTTTCCTCATATTCTTGAAGCTAGTCTTTTATTTTTGAGTCATTTGATTAATTATTTCTTTGAGTCTTTTCTCAGCACTGATGTGTAGACCGGGTAAATTTTTGCTCTATTCTCCAATTCACTGATATATTTTCTGCTCCTTCCATTGTGTTTTTGAGTCCTTCCATTGAACTTTCTATTTTAATTATGATATTTTTCAATTCTAAAGTTTTCATTTGGATCCTTAGTTTACTTTCTGAGACTTTTAATCTTTCTTCTCTCATTTGTTTTAGGAATACTTACAATTGCTAATTGAAGCATGCTATTACTTTGGTATAAAACTTCAGACCCTATGTCCATCTTTTGGTTTAATGGCTGTCTTAGTTACTTTTCTCATTGCCGAGACAAAATATCCAACACCCAAGGTTAAAGGAGGAAAGGGTTATTGTAGGTCATAGTTTTTAGAGGCTTTAGTTGATAGCTGGCTGGCTCCAAGGAAATGTGGCATGTCACAGGGGCATTTCAGAAGACAAACAGTCCATGGTAAAGCAGGGCAGGAAGAAGGCAGAAAGTAGCAAGTAGCAAGTGATAAGCAACCACAGCAAACCTCTTTCTGTCCCTTATATTTTACCCATACTACTCATCTTAAAGGCAGGTAACACTCACACCCAGAGTGGGGCATCCTTTCTATGACATCACTCCTGCAGGTAAAGTGATGTGTTCTATTTTTCTACTGGGAGGACACAGGTCTCAAACCTTAGGATGCCCAATGAAATTTACTCCAAGTGAAAAATCTTTGATTTGGAGGATAATAAAGTACAAATAAATCTTGAAACTGTAGACTCTTTTCCATAAAATTCATATGAATTTAAAAGAAAAAACACTCAGAGACTTAGAATCTCTGAGGACACTAGAAAACTGGTTGTACCATTGATGAACTACAAATTGCAGCAATCTTCTCAGGTGGAAAGTCACTATAAAGCCAGAAAGCAACATGTCACAGCAGCACACAAACACAAGGGAAAGATGAAAATAAAACTAAGTCATAATGGTTGTTACTGCTTGATTTTTCCTTTAAAGATAAAAATGTAAGAAAATGTAGGAAAAACAAATTCCAAGGTGGTTTAGCTTTACTGAAGAGCTAATGTCAATTGTTTCTGTGTTTATACTTACAGGAGGCAAAAGCCACGAGGAACCCAGCACCTGATTTAAAGTGGAAAGTCACTTTCAGGCTCAGGATTTAATACAGGCCCTATCAACCCCTCTTGGAAAAACACAGAGATATTGAACAATAAGTTCCATGATATAAAATATTGGAAAGGCATTGATCCTAGTGCAGTGGCAGGTGGTATTGAAAACAGAGCTTCCCTGATTTGTGGAAGCATCTCTCAGGACCCTGCAAGGACAGCCTGAGCTAACAACTCACCCACTGGGAAGAATCAACTCCAAGCCCTGGGAAGCTCTCTTGTGACAACAAACCACACTCAATTTCACAGTTCACTGCAGCCATCCTACCACACAGCTCAACTGCCTATGACAGGAGACTTTCTCTGTGCTGCCCAGCAGGGTTCAAACTGGCTTCACACAGTCCTCCCACCTGTGAACATGCTGGAGGGACAGGCTCAGCCAAGGGGCACCTCTGCTTGAGGGCTGCCCAAGACCTCGTTTACTGATTTCCCAGGCATTATTTGTTTGTTTTTTTAGAAATCATTATTAGTAAAGATTTCAGCATGGCACAGGAGACAAGCATATCTTGTGTTCATGGTAAAATCCGGAAATTCTTGAATATTTGACTTAGCCTGAGGAAGCAACCTCCAAGGGCAATCAAGGAAAACTGTTGTGGGTGCCTTCCACAGAGGCCCAGGGTGCAGAGCTATGGGGTGATGCTGAGAACACCCTTAACCCCAGCAGCAAGTGATGGTGGCCACTCTGTAGCCAACCACAGTTGTGCTGCTGGCAGAGGGCAGGGAGGATTCACTGAGAGCAGACCAGTAAACAAACTCGAGGCCATGTGCCTAACCTTCATCCTCTGTCTCTTAATGTCTTCTCAATACTGTTGGTTTCAATGCTGTGTAGACCCTTTGCTCAAGGGGATCATTATAATTTCAGGGCTCCTCTTTTCACTGAAATGTGAGGCTTTTCAAGAGAGGACTATCTTAATGTTAGCTGCTGTCTCGAGGTACTGAAGCCTGGGCAGTATAAAGAGCAGGCACTGTCACTCACACCTCTGGAGTTGCAGAAGTGTGAGGTCTGGTGCAAGTGTGGTGGGTGCTGAAGAAACCCCCTTCCCACTCCCCAATCCCCATGTGGTAGAGGGAAAGGAGCTCACCTGTTTCCTCCCATTCCTGTTGGGGCACTGGTGCCTTTGTGGGGCCCACTTCATGGCCTCCTCTAACCAATCCTCTCCCTAAGGCCCCCTCCTAATGTCACAATGGGGCTTTCACACTTCAATTTGGGGGACACACAGGCAGTCTTTACAGGTGCCAGGCTCTGTCGTATGTCCATGTGTGAATGTTGGTTGAATTGAGTGAATGAAATTGGGAAAAGTAGTTGTCAGTTTCCAAGTTGCAGTGCTGTGGGGATGTGGCTGCTGGAGTGATGCCACAACCTTGGCTCTGCTTTGACCTTGAGAGGTGTGACCTTGTATGTGTGTGTGTGTGTGTGTGTGTGTGTGTGTGTGTGTGTGTGTGTACAAGAGCTCCACTGGTCCACCTGTGAACTGAAGACCCAAGATGTGTTCAGAGATGCATTTTAGCACTTATGGGGGTAAAGGCTAAGGAAACCCAAGAACTTGAAGCCACCCATCTCCATAAGGAGGGTTTCACAGCCTTTGCTCTTCTAGAGCCCTCAAATCTTCAGCTCACTGAGGAGCCCAGGCAGAGCCAAAGTTGTTCCAGCTGCAGCCTGGTACCTTCAGTTCATCTCAGAGCCTACACCATACATTGCTACTACACTTCAGCATTGGGAAGAGCTTTAAGAAAATCCAGTTCCGTTACTAACCAAGTTTGACATTAGCAGCTATTTCTAAAATGTCAATGTTACTCTAAAGTGATGAGATAAGAACAGCGTTTGTCTTCCCTGAAATTGGATCCTCATTCAGTAGATAAACCTTCACTGACACTGCAGCCTGCCTTGGGGACGTGGAGCTTGGAGGCAGAAGTGACAGACAGGGACAAGGATAGACTTGCTGTGGGCTGATCAAACTCAAAACTAAATAAGAAATGAGCCAGCAGCCAGATCTTCCCAGGCCTCCTCAGTGTGGCCCATAGACCATTGCAAGGGAAGCGTTGTGTGCAGCCCGTGTGCTGCTCCCATGTGCAGGCTTCAGGGAGCTGAGGCTTTCAGACAGAGTCAGGGAAGGTTGGGGTTCCTTCCAAGGGAACTGCACCGACTCTCAGCACCCACCCTGGACCCTTGGCTATTCATTGCATCCCATTTCCTGGGCCCCTTCCTTTCAGATCTGCCTCCTTGAACTCCAGTCCACTCACATGGCCCACACCTGGGCTGCCTACTGCAGAGTGGAAGGAGGTCCATATATGTATGTTGAGCTGAGGCCTTACTCATACCTGAACTAATCCTGGCCACTCCCCAACCCCAAGTATTGTGCATACGCTGACTGAAGAACATAGTTCAAGGCTGCGACACCAGCAGTGACTATTAGCCCTGACTAGTGCCTATTACTGCAACAGGCATGCAGTAATTGATCAGTGAATGCAAACTGGATGTATCAATATAAGCCCAGGTACTGGAACAAACAAGGTATATATCCAGCCTTGGCTCTGGTGCTTGTCATTCAGTGTTCTGTGCCACCTCAGAGTCAGGAGGGGTGAGCTGCGCTGTGCCCACAGGGGTTGTGCTGTGGGTGGAGGTGCTGGCTTCAGGCACCCTGGTTCCTCAACATCCCCAGCCTCAGGTGTAGAAGTCTGTGCCCCTCTGGGTCTGCTTGGGGTCTGAGGGGCAGTGGAGGTGACAGCACTGATTCCCAGCCAGACTTCCAGGAGCTGAGGACAGCTTCCACTTTGTCTCTGTGCCCTTGGGAGCTGAATCCCCATGTGGAGCCTGCTAGCCTTGCATTGAGGCCAGCACAGCCCCAGATGGAGATGGAGGACAGAGAAGCTGAGTACAGAGCTCCAGACCAGAATGATGCAACCTTGGCCTCACAGACTAAACCTGCCACCAGTAGCGCAACATCGAGGACACGGCTGACCATTTTATGGAGCAGAAGAACTTCCCAGCTGGGCCTCACTGGGATCCCTGTCTCATCACTTCAAGGCTAGGGAGAGCAATGGTTGTCTCCATGATCTGGGCTTACTGGTGGCAGAGCCCGTGTGACAAGGCCTCTGGACTCTTCTGCTGAGACCAGGGCTTGGCACTTCTTCCTGGAACCCTCCCACTGGCCATGCCAGGGACTGTGCCCAGGGCAGCCCTATGATTCACTGACAGAAGCTGTCTTTCCCAGCCTAGTGGAGCATGTAGATCCATCAAGAAATAATTAAAGTCACACTCTCAGTTCTTAACTTTTTTAAATTGAGATCATCAGAGAGAAATAGTTTCATTACACGCACAGCGTGAAGCCCATTCCCTGGCTTTCTGAGTTCAGTGGCTACATTTCACCAAGGGTTTTGTTGCAAACGAATGACTTAAATTGGAAGAGAAGAGAGGAGAGAATAATTTAAACTGAAGAGTAAAATCTTATACTTGGAAAATTGCTCTGTCAAGAGTGAGGCTCTAAAACTAAATCTTTAATGACTCATGTAAAAATTTCATGTAGTGCATGTAGCTCTGGAGAGATGATATATTTAATTAAAATTGGACAACCAAGGAAATAGCACTCATCATGGAGCCTCATTTCCCAAATGCAGACGTAGTGCCCCTGCAGCAAACTTTTCTCATCCTCATTGTTGTTAAGGATTTCTCTCCTTTCATTTTTCACAGCCAATCATTTTTATGTTTGACTATAACTCTGGCACTTTTATTGTTAGAAATCCTGGAGATTGTTGTAATGAGGAAAATGAGAGTAATCTATAAATCTAGCACCTAGTGCTAATAGAAAGTAACTTTTTTCCTTGTAATTCTGCCTGTTGGTCTATATCTCATCTGCCCTCTGAAAGGTGAAACAATACAACTCTTGTTTTGCACAGAAATGGGCAACATTTCTGGCTTTTACCAGGATGTTTTTAGACTGACAAGATACATATTTATTTTGTTCTACACCAAAGCCACTCCAGGTGAATCTGCAGCCATAGGGAAATTTGCCCTATGATGGTGACCACCATCGGGCAAGTTGGGCTGGCCATGGGCAAGGACAGGCTCCAGGAATCTATCCTGATGCACACATCCAGGTAGACATGGCTTCTGTAAGGTCACACAGGCAGATGTAGGCCTGGCTCTGCGCATTAAAGGGCTGGAGATTTAATAGGGAGATAGAGGCTCCGCAGTGAGGGTTTAGTGATAAATCCGAAGATAGAATTGTATCCAGTCGGCAAAGGGTGGAAGGAAAATCACTTACTGCCCTTGAATGTGGGAAATCCTGGCTGAATGCTGTTAATTGTCCATAATTAAAAGAAATAATTATTCTAGGTTGAGCCTAGAAAATGAATAATAATTAGATAGCTAGATGGAAAAACAGGACAAAGGTAAAATATCAGACACGGCCTGAGACAGTGCTAGCACAGGAAGGAGGTGCCGTGAAGTGCGCACCCAGCACTGTGGCTTGCTTGCTGGTGTGTGCTGCCGCTCTGGCTCTGAGCTGGGATGGCACCACACTGCCTAGGATGGATGTGATCAGTGAGCCCCTGAAGATCTCAAGCCACGGCAAGATCCAGATTTTCTTTCTACTTCTGCTACCAAAACTTGCCTAAGTCTCGGAATGCAGATTGATGTTTGAATTCTGTTCCTTACTGGAAGCAGCCTCCTGGCAGGTTGACTGTACTGTGTTGTGCCCTGTAGAACTTGAAGATGTGAAGCGCTTGGGACAGGGTGGGGTCTTGTCCATGGCAGCCTGTGGAGGTGAGCAGGAACTCTGCTGCATCAGCCTCCTCAGTTGGGAGGGTCCTGCTCTCTCAACCCTGCTCTGAAGCGCAAGGCTTAAGGTGTGCAGAGAGCTGTGCAGTCTCAGATGGTGGGAGCCAACTTCCCGATATCTCTGACTGGCACCAGGAGGACCTCTCACAGCGCTCCCTGCTTTCACCTTCTGTTCTACTATCAGAAGAAATTGGGCTCTCTAGGCTCATGGTTCCAGGTGTGGGTGTTCAGGACTGTGGCAAGGGCTGCTCAGCTTCCAGCAGGCTGGGATTTTCCACACGGGCACCACAGAGTGACACAGAGGCAGGGCACTGTGAGCTGCCTACCTCTTAGCGCACCATCAGGGCCCAGGAGCCCCAAGCTCGGGACTTCATTTTCTCCTGACAGCCTCCTGAACACCTCCAACCTGAACACATGACGCAGATGCACTTCCTAACAGGTAAACTTCAGGACACATGTCCTCCCAGGCCACTGGGAGGACAATGAAGCTGGGCCAGCAGGGGGGCTCCTTCTTAACCCTCCCAACCCCCCCCCACCGCCCTGCAGAGCCCTGACCTCCTCCAACCTGGCACCAATAGCTGTCAGAGCCTCCAAAGAAGCTGCTTTTGCTGTGAGAGACACTGCAGCCTCCCAGAGCCTCTGGGTAGCACAGACCCAGCAAGTGTGATCAGGAGCACAATATGGTTTCATTGTTCTGTGGGTGTCCTGGATGGTGGACTTTCTAGGTTTGGAGAGGTGGGCACCTCAGGTTCAGGGCAGGGTGCTAGGAGAATCACCACATGCCCCAAGGCTCACCCCAACTGGCCAGTTTCTAGGATTTTCCTGAGACCCTGTACTCCTCCCCTCTCCCCTGTCCCTACCTTCCCACTCATGGAGAGAGAACCGGTCCCAGCCCAATCTCTTGTACCAGGGTGACACAAGTACAAAGCAGGATATTTCTTTACTGTTTTCATCTGAATCTTGACCTGAGTTGCAGTTCCGGGATGAGGTGAACTGATGAAACTGAAGAGTGAAATATTCATTATTCTTGAGTAGCCAGTTCCATGCCGCACCCTTCCCTGCTTTCTCAGAGTTACGCAGTGTTAGGTCTGCCTGCCTGAGAGACAGCACAATCATCATGGCAATGGTTCAAAGCTGTGCCCTGAAAATGCACACTTCCTTCTTCCCAGAATCCCCTATGCTTCTCCCTCCCAAAAGTCTGCCAAAACTCAGGCATGTAAAGGTTTTCCCAGTCCCCTGCACTCTCACAGAATAAATCAGCTCACATCAGTCCCTAGAGCCCTACCCCATCTAATCCTATATCAGGCAGAACCTGCCCAGGGAGAGCTGCCATAGCCTTCCTTGTGGTGACTCCCTCTGTGCCCTCCCCACTTATTAAACTCTTTTCTTATCTACTTGCCTCCTCTTTTTAATATTCTATACTGCTCTAAATTGAGTACAAATCACTCAATCACGCAGTACTGAGCAAATTCCCATCCATGTGGTCGCCACCCAGGGAAGCTGGCAGTGGGAAGAGGGCCAGGAAGTGTGATAAGCATCAGGCCTTCCAGGGACCTTGAAGCCCAGCTGTGGACTCCCACGCAGTGGAGGATGCAGGTGCCCCATCAGCTTGCCCTGGGCTTTTGTTCCGGAGGCGCCAGGTCAGGCCACTCTCTGAGCTCCACGCACATCCTCATGGTCCTGCCTCCCCTCAGGTTTGCCCCTTGAGTGCTCCCCGAACTGTCCCCATCCTCTGCCCTCCAGCGATGGTCCTTAGCCCTGTAAGGAAGTGGGTGTGAAGCAGGCTTCAGAACAAGAGTAGGAAGCTGGCATTGGCAGGGCCAGGTTGCCAGTCCTCAGACCCTCTCAGCCCTTCTGGGACTGGCTCTCCTAGTGGAACAGTGCCTTTCCAGGATGAGGAAAAGCTTTGTTTCTTCTCCAATCCTAGCAGTGTAAGAGGTGCTTCAAATGTAAGTGCAGGGTCCTGGTGAATGGATGGAGGTCCACATGATTGGCTGCACTGGCTGTGGGGAAAACAGACTCCAAACAAAGATGGTTTACTAGGAGATGAGTCATCGTCCTAGCCAATGGGTCAGAGACCGTTCACCAGGAACCTCAAGATCCAGCTGTTTCTTCCAGATATGCCCAGTATGCATAGAAGGGACTGGTGCAGGCAAGGACATCTCTGGCACACACATCCGCCATGCATCCTCCTGCCACAGCTGGCTGAGCTCAGCAGGGGCCATTCATGGAGAGATAAGGACAGGCAATGGAGGATACTGAGGACCTCACAGACCTCGCAGACCAGGAGTAGCCTTGTCTACCACTTTGTCAGCCTGTGCAGTGCACTCCCAGAGTAAATTCCCTGAGATTGAGGCCACATATACTCCCCACAGGCAGAGGACAGATATGCTGTGCTCCACTCTGTGCCTTTGTTTTGGGGATGTCTCATCATTGCTTCTACCTCAGTCACTTTTTGTGATGCACTCACCGTGCACATGAGGACTCCAGCGAGGACTGCGAGTTCCTCCTTCTTCTCCTGCCTTCCCCTCTCCTGGCCTCTTCCCTTCCTGAAGATGGGACCTGGCCAGCTATCCCTCCTGCGGTCTCCAACTTACTCTGTGTAAAACGCCCCCCCCAAGCCTCCCCATGGCACAGGGGATGCTAAAACTCAGTTCCTGTGAAGTATGAGGCATTAGCCACTCCTGGTGAGACCACTCCAAGCAACTGGCTATGGATGGACCCTTAGGTGGGGTGACTGGGGACATGGGAATGTAGGTGTTTCTCAACAGATCTTTGTAGTTGCTCATAATTAATCCAAAGGAGAAAACAAAATGATTGCATTTTAGACACCAATCAGGCGGAAGCAGAAGATGTTTTGCAGTAGGGGGGTCCTTCTGGATCCTGGAAACAGATCTCCCCTGAAAGTAGCCAATCTGCTGCTTCTGACAGCTGACAGGCATTGGCTTTAGAGCCAGTGTGTTAGAACACATGCTTAACTCTGTTCTGCTCTACCCTTGTGAAAGAGCTTGATCCCCTACAAAAGTTCATGATTACTACCCCCATCTTCCAGATGGGGTACAGAAGCACAGACAGCCCACACATTTCCCCAGGAGACACGGCAGAGAGTGTAGTGGAGGCAGGCACTGATGGTGAGGGAACTGGGGATAAAGGTGAACCCACACACACCTCCTCGTCAGGCTGCCACATGGAGTGCCACTCTATCAAAGAGCCAGTGGTGGATTCAAAGCCATAAATTGCAGTCTCTAACCTCCCCTGTTCTCAGGGACTGTGCATTTTAGCTAGGATTTAGAGGTGTGCATGTATTAGCAAGCCCCACAGACATGCAGACATATGCAAAGCCCATGGCAGGACAATGTGATGGTTTGGGGACCACAGGAGAAAGAACTCACTGCAAAGCAGGATTAGGCCTCATCAACCTCAGGGGATGAGATGGGTCTTGAGAGGGAAATGATCATTCCTATCCATCCTTCCATTTGGTGTAAAAACTTCAATTTTGAATCATAAATCTCAAAATGTTACTTGGAAAGTAATGAGAATTTGGAAACTTATGGAAGTCCCAAGATTGAATTTTTGAGTTTATTAAGTAATTCTTTGGTGAAGAATTTCCTTTGACAATTACTTTAGTGGACAAAGTGACTGAGACAGTTACCATAAATATCCTGTTCCCAGGGACAGCTTGTGCCCCAGACATGAGCATTCCCGGCAGCCCATCCCCTCTGGGATTATGCAGTGAACCTCTCTTTTCCGTTAAGTGCATATTCCCAGATGGTTCCTGAGACATGTCCAATGCTATGGGATCCACAGAGGAGGTCGTAGGAGTAGAGGTACATTGGACAGCGCCCTGCCCAATCATTGCAGAGCCTGGGCAGGTGGCTACTGGGGAGAGAGGCACTGGCTTTGTTGTTGCAGAAACTCATCGTCTCACTGCAGTGTGCTGCTGGCTAATGTTCCCTTCCACAACTTCATGGTTAAGAGTATTACTGTGGAAGTTATAAATTGCCGGTTATTATTCGATTATCTCAGCTTGGAACTGGCTGTATAATGACTTCCTCAGTAGGATGCTGAAATGCTAATTCATAACCTCCTTCTGGAAAAGCTTTTCAGGAAATTTGTAACAAATCCATTAAATTAAAATGAATTTGTGCTATATTGAGGAGTAGCTAAACCATATGGGGCCAATCCAAGCGCTGTTCTTCTCATTTGTCATTTTTATCCCACCCGAAGAACATTCGACTTCCTTCTCTTGCATGAGGGGGCTGGGCATGCCCTGTTCTTAATGGTGAGCATACTGACAAATCAGTCTGTCCTTGAGATGCATTAAAATGTCTAACTAGAAATCTTTCCCGTGGTAGTCTGCTAAACTCTGCAGAGGGCTAATGGAAACACTTCCAAAGTGTGCTCAAGTTTTGGGGTTAGCATTCTAGAGGGTGCAATTTGTAACCCTGGTCACAGGTAGAGAGCTGGGATAGAACTCAGACCTCATATGTGCCAGGCAAGGACATTACCACCAACTCGGGCCCCAGTGCCAGGAGCTTTCAAAATCCCAGAGACCGGGCCAAACTCTAAAGCAACTGAGTCAGAGCCTCAGCAGGGACCCTGGCACCAGCCTTTTTCAAAAGCTCATAGGGTGCTTCCCATGCATGCTGAGGAGTTGTGGTTTTTAGCCTGAGCTCCTGCATCAGTGCAGCGTTACATGGAGAATGTGGTGAGACTGGCTGACACTTCCAGCCCCTGCTTCCCCCTGAGCAGGTCCACGGTCTCGCTCTCTGAAGGGGAGACAGTGACCCAGACAGAGTCCCTGCATCCATCCCCAGGACCAAAGACCCTGAGCCACTTTCAGCATCTGCCACTCAGGGATAGCACTTAACCCTTCAAACATGTGAGAGACGAATGAGATATCTGTGAGGTTGGCAGCATCTGGGTTCTTTTAATTCAGTCTTTTAGATTACCCTTAGGCATAATATTCAGAAAGATAAAACCATAACTGCAGAGCAAATAACATGCGTCAGCAGTTTAATTTAATCAGGTTAATGAATGATATAAGTTATAAAACAGGTTCAAAGGAATGCATGAGAAAAAGAGACACATATCACACTGTGACAGTGCTGGAATCATTTGCTAGTGGATACAAAACCTGGTTCTGTTAAGCAGTAAATTGAAATGTTTGATAAAAATTAGTGCTTTGGGTCGCTATTCCTACTAGCCAGAGGAGATTTCACCTGCTTTGGGGGAGAATGTTTTGATTGCCCTGAAAAGGAGCCATTTGCCCTGCAAAGGACACCACCCCCACCCCAGCTGCCTGTCTTCCTACAGAATTGCTCAAGGGTGGCTCACAGTACCCAAGATCTGATACCCATGGAGGTGGAGGGTCTCCATCTGAAGACACCAAGTGCCTTCTGTCCCTCTCAAAGGACAGCCAAAGGAGGTGAAATCATTACATCAGTGATGGCACCTGTCCCTTGCTCTTTGTCACATGATTTACAACATCAAAGATATAGAATCAATCAACACATCCCTCAGCAGACGAGTGGGTAAAGAAAGTGTGGTGCACACACTGTGGAGTATTATTCAGTCACAAAGAAGGAAAAGGTAGTCATTCATAGCAAGGTGACTAGAACTGTGCACATTATGTTCCAATGAAATGTACCAAGTACCAAAGGACAACACCATGTGATTTCTCTGTTTATGGAATCCAAAAAGAACCCACAAAATTAAATCTCTCAAAATAAAAGTGAAAATGGGCAAATGAAGTGAACAAACACTTCACAGAAGTACAAACAGCCAGTAAATACATGGAAAAATACTCACCATTGTTGGCCATCAGAGACATGCAAATTAAAACAACTCTGAAATACAAATTAAAACAACTTTACCCCAGAAAGAGCAACCATCATCAAAAAATCAGCAAACACTGCCATGGGGGTGGCAGGATGGGACTGGACAGGATGAGGACACATGAGGGCATGCTTCAAATGGGTGATGACAATGTAAACCAGTGCATAACAGCCGCTGCAGAAATCAGTGTGCAGATTCTTCAAAATGTAAAACTGAGATTCCACTGGAGCCAGCTCGCCCCTCTCTTCCTGAAAGTGCTAGACATTATATTCTACTGCATTCACACACACCCGTGTTTATAGCGGCACAGTTCGTTATAGCTAAATCTTGGAAGAAACATACATATTCATCTACAGAAGAATGGATAAAGAAAATGTGGTATTTCTACACCCTGGAGCACTACTTTGCCATAAAGGATAAACTCGAGTCATTTATAGAAAAATGGATGCACCTCTAAAGCCATAATGTTAGGTGAAATAAGACATATAAGCTTAAATATCGCATGATATCTCCTGTAGCAGAAGCCCAAAGTATAGAAAAAAGAGAAAAATGAAGGATAGATAATAGGAAGCAAGGAAACAGATCTTTCTCACACAGGAAAATGACAAAGAGATGGAGGGCAGGGAAAGAAAGGGTCTGAAAAGAGAAATACACTGTTCTGTCTGGGACCCAGGTCTACACGAGGAATGTAAGCAGTGTGCACTGCAAACATGGACTAAGGAAAAGGAACTTTTACAAAATTAGAGACTGATCTCAAAGAACAGAAGGGTGGAGTGGTGGTGACCAGAGTTGAGGAAGGGCGGGGGACAGACAGGACTTGGGCCCGGCTGGCACACAGAGCCATAGTGTGCCTGGGTCACGCCATCTGGTAAATGCTAGGGCAGAGGGGCTCCCCCTGAGCACGCTGGACCCTGAGGGTGCAGCCTGCTCCCCACAGTCACAGCAGACACACCTGAGACTGCACCAGCCTGACACCATGTCAGGTTGCTCAGGTGCTCACCGCGGCTAGGAGCTGGACACTACACTGCACCCAGACTGAACAATGTGGTCCCCCTGCCAACACCAGGGCCGCCCAGGGCCTGGGGTTCCACGTGTCTGAGAGGGGAATGAGCACAATTATGGCCTCCTGCAGGACTCTGTTCTTCACATCCTGTGGCCGCTTCCCTGTCTTCGGCTCAATGCAACCGGAGTACAATTGTGTGCTGTGTGGTGTGAGCATTCTGGGTGTCAGTAATCAAGATTGGAAAAGAACAGAGAACTTGAGATCCCCATGGTGTCAGGTCCAAATGAAACAGGAGTTCTGGGTGAAGGGAAGCAGGCAATTCCAAAGTTGTCAGCCACGGAGAACACCAGTGCCCCACAGAGGGTAGGGCCAGAGCCAAGCTCAGGGTCCTTGCACAGCTAACCTCCCAGTGAGGACAAAGGCCACCCTCCTGGCCACAGGGAGCCCCTGTGCCCCCACAGCAAGCACTGTGCCTCAGTGACTGCCTACTGGGTCCCACAGTACGACTCTGCTCACTGGTGACTTGTTGGTACCTCAAACCAAGTTTCCTCTCGGGCACTTAAAATGTTTGTCACATTTTTCAGCACAATACAGTTCTAATCAGCATTGCTGCACACAGGTCTGTGTCACCATTTAGAATTTATTGTCATGAATGGTGTGAACAGGTATCTTTCTCCCCAAATTAGACAGTTGTCCTTGAGGCTGCTATGGAGCAGTATGACACTTCAAACCCTATCATTGAATCCTATTTTACCAGATATAAATATTAGAGTCCCTTTGAGCTTTGACCTCTTCTACTGGTTTATGTCCTTTATGCTAATATTTTGTTCATCAAATCTTTAAAATATATTGCAGCCAGGGATTTAATTAAGTGGCATAAGTGCCTGCCTGGAAAGTGTGAGGTCATGAGTTTGATCCCAGTACCAAAAACTAAAATAAAATAAAAAAATATTTTGTAATGCTAGGTAGTACACATATGCATTGATTTTACTGTATACTTTATATGATTTTCTCAACTATTTTGCTAATTTTTAAAGATGTTTTTAATATTAAAAATCCTGCTAACATTGAAAATTCTCTTGTGTGCTTTCTTAGTCTGTCGCTAGCCACCAGCTGGTGAGGAGCCTTTCTCCCTCCCTCCGTGAACCAGCTTCCCTGTCTGGGACCTGTGCTGTGTTTGCTCTGTCTTGTTTTTAGTCTTTGCTGTTTGCTAGACCCCACATGCATACAGAGTGTTCCCATGCCCCGTGTGGGGACGGTACGTGCACATAGCACATCTTTGTGCCTCTCTCCTTCCCCTTCCCCTCTGAGACAGATTTATCTCCTTGCTTCCCATTATCTTTCATTTTGCTCTTTATTTATAATTTGAGTTCCTCATACGGGGAACTTGATGATACTTAAGCTTGTGGATCAAACATCTTTTGTTCAACAACACAATTGTTTTGAAATTCACCTGCCTCATTGTGTGTACATTATTTGATGTTCATTAGTTTATCTTCTTGGGAAAAATGTCTATTTGCATCTTTTTCTCACTTTTAATTGGTTATATGTCCTTTTACTACTAAATTATGGTAGATAGTTATATAGTTAGGATAGTGGGCTCATACCTAAGATAGTCAGTCCTCACTACCCACACATTGCATATTTGTGAGTTTGCCTACTTGCTGAAATGTGTTTGTAATTCCAAAATCAAAGTTAATAGTTACAAATATAGGTAAGGTAGCAAAACTTTAAGTGGCTTTGTTTCTCACACTGTAAACAAGGTCTTTTTGCATCTATTGATGTTATCAACTTTACATTTTTGTGCTGTTCACCGGTGATTTCTCATTTCAGTAGCGCTGTCTGATGTGCTTCGCAGCTTTCCTAAGTACAAGAAGAATGTGAGATCCTCACAGAAAATGTGTGTCCTAGGAGCTTCCTCTGAGTTCAGCACTCAGGAGTCAGGAATGATGCTAAGGACAGCATCTCTATGTCAATGGGCATAAGATGGTGTAACCAGAGTCTTCCAGAAGCTTAACCTTGGTGCAATGATTGGCAATTTTCCCATTTAGTTTCCTGGACACTTGATGGAACGAAGCTCTTGTGCAAAAGGCCAGGCTGACCATGTGAAATCTGCGGCAGCTTCTCCTGTCGTCTCACAATCCTCAGGTTGCCCTCGAAGGACAAACATTTACAGCTTCGATCAAATCTAATTTGTATTTTTTTCTTTTGCCGCTTATGCTTTTATTTTCATACCTAAGCCATCATGAGATATAGCTTCATCTTTCCTCCAAAAGTTTTACAGTTTGATTCTTACATTTAGACCTAGGCACTTAGTGTTCATTTCTATGTATTGTATGAGGTAGGGACTGACTTACCATGGTCCAGTTCCCTTGTCATGAGCTGCAGCACACACGCAACCTGGGGTGTGCTAATGGCTCAGGGTTATGTGACCAGCTGCATGTGTGGTGTGAGGTAGGGAGCATCGTTCTAACATCAATACCCAATTGTCCCAGTGCCATTTGTTGAAAAGAACTTTATTTTTTCCTATTAAATTGTTTTGCCACTCTTACTGGAAATCAACTTACCATAAATATAAAGACACATTTCACATTTATTAGTATAATTAATAAATATATAAATTATTAATGTAATACAGCCTTTCGACAGAATGAGGCTATGATGTTTAACTTTTCAGGTCAGCTTGAAAACACTTTTTGGGTGAAATTAACATTTTAACTGATGAATTTTTGATGATACTTAAGCTTAACAGATGGCCTTCTTAAATGTACATGAGACTCATCAAATCAGTTCAAAACCTAAAAAGAATACAAAAGATCCTCTAAGCAAGAGGAACTCTCGGGCCAACCACTTTCCCTGTCCTGTTGGCTCCCCGAGTCTCTGGCTGTCAGTCTTCCTGCTGGTCTCAGCACCCTGAGTCTCAGCCTTGCAGCTCACACTGTCAGTGTTGCTCCTGGCAGCCCCAACAGTCTCAGGGTCCTGCATCACACTATGAACTTTTTTCTATATATGTACATTGCATTGGCTCTAATACTGTGGAGATCCATGGTTAACAAGTGCTGTAGTCAGGGGTTGTACACAGAGAACAATTCAGATCAGGACATGGAGTTTATAATATTTTTATAATGGTCACCGGAAGTTAACACAGGAGAATGCAGGAAATCTATCCACAACACTAACGACATAGATTATTTAGTCAAGAGTCTAAACCCCACGGCAATGTCCCACATGAGTCCAGATAAAAATCCAGAGCTCAGAACAACGCCTCCACGAGTCCAGCTGGAAGTCCAGAGCCCACAAGAAGGACTCACGCCAGTCTCTTTTACAGATTCGTGCTGGGAAGACCCAAGGGTCAGTGGTGGAAGCCAGAAAGTCTATGACAGCAGGATGAAGGAGCTGTGCTAGTGGGATGAGGGTTCTACACTGGAACCGAGAAGTCACACTCACAACAAAAAGCTGGGCTGTCCTGAAAGGAACCACAGCTGTCCTCAGCGACACGGAGGCCCCGAGCTCCTCCGACGACAAGCACAGTAGGGTATGTGCCAGGAAGCAGCGTGACAAGTTCATCCTAGAGATCAGGCAGCACGTGTCTTCCCCTCCGGAGCCAGGAAGCAATGCTCGATGTGAAGACCAAAGCTTCTCCAGGAGAATCAACAGCTCAGACAGCAACTCGTAGGAGAACCCACAATGTCTCCTTCACACCTCAATTCCTCTCAACACCTCTCTTCTTCTCCACCTATTTATCCCGGCAACCCTCCTCAGGTGGAGCATCTTCTCCCAATGCATGCTGATGTAATCCAGCTGGCGTTAAGCCGACCACTAGTTATCAAACCATAACAAACAGGGAATTTGGCACCATGAGTAAAATAGAATCTTGTAGACAAATGCACTTTCTGATTTGGAGTTGGGATTTTTGGAACCAGCTCTCCAATTTGGTTGGATTTAAGGACATGAATGTCTCCATTTCCCATAACAAAGAGAGCGCTGGGGAGTCCACAGCATGACTTGGTGAATAAGTGTACACACATTGTCACCACAGGGTACTTTTAATCAAACATTTAGTAGACGAAGGATCCAAATAACTGTATATTGGGTACTTCCAAACAGTTTTGTCAAGCTAAGAGTAATGAGATTGGCTGGTTGCTTCAGGATTGCTACACAGCCGGGAAGCCTAGAAATTTAATTGCTGTTATAAATTAGTCACTCGGGATGAAATTCTAGGTTTTGCTCTTTAAAAACCGCAGCCCCGCAGCTATAAGAGAAAATCCACTTGGGCAAATGCAGCTGTTCTCCAGCAGTTCATGCAGCACTTGGTTTGGCCATTTGACTCCTGGGTCCATGAGCCCTGTCTGGGGCTATGTCCCTAATACGTGAGTTTAACAGACACAATCAGCAAGGAGAAGGATCCCACATAAACACCCTAACTGTGGAGATGCAGCTAGAACATTCTTTACCTGCCAACCCTCTAAAATGTTCTTTGCCTGGAAAATAGGAAACAAAAAGCAAGACTTCATCCTATAGGAATTTATGGGCTTACCATGCACATCAAAGGCTTGAGAGATCCAGGTATGGTGACTCCCCCCATCTCCAACTCTCCGTTTGGCCCATGCAGGAGACAGGTACAGCATGCAGAATGGCAGTGCCTTACTATAAGCTTGAGTGGAGACTCCAAATGCAGCTGTTGTACCAGATGTGCATTCATTGCTTGAGGAAACGAACACATCACCTGGTAGCCAGTTACGCAGCTATTGACAAGGCCAAAGCAGTTTCATCATCCTTCTTTATATAAACCATCAGGAACAGTCTGTTTGCAGCTGCAAAGACCAGTGTTACATGCTCACCAGGAGGAAGCACTCAGTGAATGCTCAGAATGGGCAGGAATGTTGAGCTGTTGCTATCCTGCAGAAGAGGCTCCTGAAGTACAGGGGTGGTGTCTATCATCAGAAGAATGCTTTAAGCAGGGCAGGATGACTCCTTGGTGGGAAGCATCAGATTCTTTCTTCCCCGCCTCCTTCCTCACCCACAGTGAGCTCAGGGCCACCATGGAGGCTGAGCCAAGGGTGTGCATGTGTTCCATGCCATAGCATTCCATGCAGGGGCTTTGCCAGAACCAGCTGCCCTGGGCTACTGTTCCCTGTGCTCTATGTGCACCGCGTGGCAGAGCCATTGGGCACCCACCTGGTGGCAGGTACCTCCTGTTGCACCCTGTCCACCACAGAAGGAGGAGTGCTTTGTTCTTCTGGGAAAGACACTTGCTCTAGAGGTGGCTTTGCCTTCCTTGCATGCAGTGTGTCTGCCTTCCTGGACTTAAGAGACCACCCATCCCCAGCATGGTAACCCATGCACAGAGCTTCTGACCCAGGGTCACACAGCCACACACATGAAGTTTACAAGGGACCCTCTATCTTAGATTTGTGGGCTTAGCATGTTCCCCGCATTCACAAGTAGCTGGTGGGATAGGTTGTGGAATGGCCTTCTGAAGATTTGGCTGCTGCTTGAGACAGGCAACAGCACCCAGGAGGCTGCATCTCTAGGACGCAGTCTGCACTCTGAGTCAGCAACTGATGTAGGATACTGCTTTCCCACAGCCACGATTCACAGGTTCAGGAATCCTGGCTGGGAACTGGGGTGGCTCCACACAGCATTATCCCTAGCAACCTCCTTGCAAAATGTTTGTTTCCTGTTTCCATGCTTACACACTGCTGGCCTGGGGTTTTTAGTTCCGGAAGGGGAAATGCTTCAGGAAGCATTTCCAGGAAGCATGTAGTGTGTCCATGGAAATGGAAGTTATAGACACCCTACCATGATAGGCTTCTCCTATCTTTAAAGCAATATAGAAATGAGAGTTACCAACACAGAAATGAGAGAGCTGCCAAGCAATTAGCCCTCCCCACCAAGGGAATATTGGACCCTTTCCATCAGAGTTGAAGGAGGTTATGTCTGGAATCATGGGTCCCTTATGTTGTTGTCTGTGGTTTGAGCAACATGTTAAGTTTTCGTTGCCAGCCTGTGGGGCCCCTGGAGAGATGAGAAGTTGGGCCAGGAAGGAGTCAGGGCAGTGGGGTGCTCTGTGAAGGGGATGCTGGGACTCAGCCTTGTCCCCCTCTTTACTTCTTAGCTGCCTTGAGATGAGGGTGTTCCTCCCTGCCATGTTCACTCTAAGGCCCAAGAGTAAAAAAGACCAATGGACCATGGGCTAAAACCACAAACTGGGTGCTGAAATAGACTCCTCCTGAAATGCTGATGTCTCGGGTGTTCTGTGGTGGTGATGGAAATCTAACACCTTGTCTTCGCATCACCACACCCTTTCATTAAAGTCCGAGGAGAATCACAAGGCAGGACTGCCAACAGCTCAGCCCTTGCAGGAGTAAAGAGTTGGTTGTGCTGCCCAGGAAAGATCTATGGCTGGCGTGGTGCTTGTCAATGGAGGGGACATAGCACGGGGCATGGGAGGAGACAGCAAGAAACACCAGCTATGGACACAGGACCAGCCACAGAAATGAGGCTGCACCGTCATGAGCACTTCCTCCTACTTTACGTGAATGTGTCTGTGTGAAAGTGTGTGTATACACACGTGTGTAAATGAGTGACTGTGCATAAATACACACCACTCACATGTGTTTCTTCTGCTATTTCCTCATCAGAGCACATAAGATGTGCTGACTCTGAAGCCCAGCATTGGAGGATTAATTTTCCATCAGAGTACTGAAGCTGTGAGAGATGGGGAGTGAGAGTGGGAGGGTGAACATCTTCTCAGGGCTCTGCCTTCCCTGGACAGCATTAGCACACAAGAAGCCGCATGAAGGAGAAGGTATCCTATCTGTCTGAACACTGGCCTGGTTATTTTATTCATTTGCAGAGTAAGCGTATTTTAAAAGATCCATATGTGTGCTGAGGTAACAAGAAGTGGCCTTGGAATGGTTCATTTTATGTCAGTTTGGTGGGTGTTTTTGGAAGAGATTAACGTTCATACTGACAAATTAGAGGAAGTCAGATATGCACACACGGGCACAATGGTTCCGTTCCTCTGGGGAGCACTTATTAAACCAGAAGAAAAAGAAATTCACTTATTTTTAGGTGTTAAATTAGCCTTGCATTCCTGAGATAAATCCTATTTGGCCATGCTGAATAATTCTTTTTTATGTTTCAGGTTTCAGTTCTCTAGTATCTTATTGGGAATTTTCATCAATAATCAAGAGATGTTAGTTTCTCCATTTTTCTTGTTTTCACAGAATCTTGGGCCTGGAATCATAATAATTCTGGCTGCAAAGGATACTGGAAAGAATCCCTTCTTATTCTAGCTTTTTGGAAGGGTTTGGGAAGAATTGGCTTTCGGGGTCTTGGCCTCGCTCCAACCTTCTAAACAAGTAAACAGCAAACTGCTTAAAGAAAAGAGACAAGTGGTACAATTTTTAGGCCTCCAGGAAGGTCAAAACCCTCTAAGGGAATTTGAGATTCCCTAAAGACTGACACAAAGAACTTCTCTGGGTGCCACTGCTTATTTGGTTTTCAAACAAATGAAGAGAACACTGAGGAGAGCATGGGAACTGAGCAGGGCTTGGGAGTCAGTTCAAAGACCTCCTCAAGTAGTGCATTTTTCCAGTTGAGAGGACAGTCCTCTCTCAAGGGTTGGTGGCTTTACTACTCTGGAATGAGGTATCAGCAGCCGCGGCTGCCTCAGCTGCAGTGTCATCTTGACTTCAGAGAACCATGTCTGTGCTCTTCTCCCACACAGCCAGAGGTCCCTGTGCTCAGCAGCTTAACCCTGTGCAGCCGTGTCTCCAACAACTGGTACTTTATGTAATTTACCAGTGTAGATGTCTAAATATTTGTTTGCTTAGTCGTATGTTTTGATTTCTTATGTACCTACTTACATCTCTAAGTTTTCTCAAGTCAATCTTAATAGTTTTGTCTTTCTAGGGATGCATTTATTTCATTGAAGTGGCTTTTGTTGTTATTCTGTGACTCAGCATCCCTCAGCAGCCTTTATGTCCCTATGAGGCCAGTAGTGTCATTCTACCTTTCCCTCTTGATTTCAGTAATTTGTGACCTCTGTGGATTTTTCTTGAGAAATCCAGCTAAGTTTATTGATCTTTCCAAACAACCATCACCTTGCTTCTTTGTGTATTTTTATGTCCTATTCCTGTAATTTACATTCTGGTCTTTATTATTTTCTTCTTGATTTTCTTTTTGTTTGCTCCTCTTTTCCCAGTGCCTTGAAAGATTCTTCTTTTGAATAAAGGAAATCACTGTTTAACGTTCAGCCTAAATACCTTTCATTCTTCTCCTACCTTGTAATATGTTTTGTCTTCATTTTCGTTTGTCTGAAAATATTTTCTAATTTATCTTTTGATTTTTTTCTGTTATTGAGTGGTATTGATGTCTACATTTTTTAAGGAGTTTACTAACTCCTAATTTTCATTCCATTGTAGTTGGAGAACATTCTTTGTGTTAGTTAAATTCCTTAAAATTTTGTTAACCCCCCTGGGGTAACCTACCTTGCTGGTCTTCCTGGAAAATGTTCTGCTAGATGCTCTTGAGCAGCCCGTGTAACCTACCTTGATTTATTCAAGTGTCCCACTTGAGTCTATTGCTTCTAGCTGATTTGTGGCATCCACATTTTCTATTTTTTATTGATCTGCAAGATTGTGCTTTGCATCTTAGAAGGGGCATTAACATCCATGACTCTTGAGTTCTCTGTCACTCCCCTTGATTCTAAGTCATTGCTTATGTGTTGGGGGCTCTGTTTTTAGGTGCATGTATGTTTCTAATGCTTAGACCTTCTGTATATATCTGTATCTTTTGATATCTCTTTTCACCTCTGGCTACATTTTATTGTCTAAAGTCTACCTTGTATATTAGTTTGGCCACTTCATCTTTCCTGTGGTTCCTGGTTGGATGGCATCACTTTTTCTATACTTTTACTTCCAATTTTCTTGTATTTTCAGTGCAAAGTGTGTTGCTTGTAGATGGTGTAGATTAATATTTTTAATCCATCTTACAAAGTACAGCTTTTGAATGAAATACATTTGTATATTTATAGAAAGTACTCTGGCCCAGGCTAGCAGACAAAATTACCCCTCTGCATCTGGGGTTTGTGTCCCTTCATCACCATCTTCTTGTCAGCAGTGTCATCATTCCAATCTATTTCTCTATTTCAGATTTCACCCGAAGAGCTCCTCGCTCCCTGCTCTGAGTTGACCCACAAGATCGATCCCCTTACAAACAACTGTCTCCAAGTCTTTGGAGCACTTTACACCTCTCCAGCAGGGACAGCCAGGATGACTGTGTCCTCTGCCTGTCAGGGGATGACCAATGCAGGGAAAGACTCCACCAGGCAGAGCGTGGCTCGCTGCTCTCCTGGAGTAATAGCGAACCATTAATGAAATGTTCTCTGCTGGACAATGGGCTGCACCCACTTACAAAAGCACTTTCAGTCCCTTAGTGTTTGTTCAGCAGGCTCCAGAGGGACCACCGAAGTTTCCTGTCGAACTAAGCATGAACTCAGAAAGGCAGAATGGCCTCTCCTCCCAAGTGAACAGGTTTAACTAGCAGGTGTTGGCCCACAGGGATACTTTCAAAGGGAGCCTCAGATTCCTAAGGAAACAGGAGGCCTGCCTCTATGCTGTCTGTCTCAGTACCCTGAAACTGTAAAGTAAATAAGATTGCAGTTCTAGTCCAGACCCTGATCCAGTCCATTTGCTGGGGACAGAATCAATTTGTGTCAGTTGAGAAAAATGACACACAGTTGTCAGGCTTCCTGGAGCAACCCCTATGTTCTCTTTTGACATCTCATGCACGTGGCATTCAGGATCACTCTGCTGCTTGGGGATGTGGGCAAGGCATTCTGACCTGTCATCAGGGAGCAAAGCAGGACGATGCCACCAATGGCAGGACAGCTCCTTATGAGGAAGTCAAGCAAACAGGGAGAGGTTCTCTGTTTGCTGAAAAGCAGATTTCTAACACAGTGTTCTTCCTGCACTCTCTGCTGCTGACCAGGATACAAGAACCTGTGTGTGCGTGCATGCATTTATGTGTGTGCATGTGTGTACATGTGTGTGTGTGTATGCATGTGTGTGTGCAGCAAGTAGGTGGTTACAGTTATGCAGCTATCAACTCACACAGATGACTGGCTGCCAGCATTGTGCAGAATACTTGGTCCTTAGGAGCCGGCTACTTGTCCAACTTTGAACACCCACCTTCTGTCCAGCTGAGGTTCACAGCATGACTCTGCTCTGAGGCCCAGGAAGCTGAGTGCCGGCTGCACTACCCTCCTCAATGCAAAGCTGCCACAGGGCTCATGCATACTGGGAGGTGGCAAGCACCTGGGACAAGCAATGTCCAGATGACAGGACTGTTCATTCTACTGTGCCATTGTGTGATTCTTGCCCACCATCAGAAATCAACCCTAGGTTCTCCTGTCGGCCACCTATCAGCATTAGGAGGTTGGGCAGAGGCTGCTGGACACTTAAGAGTCAGACAGGACTAGAGCACCAATCCCTCCCAGTGCACAGTTCCCAGATGGCACTAGGGGTCATTCCTGTGGATTTGGTAAAACCATGAGTGAAGGGCTTCTGCATGTGAAGCACAACACAGTTCTTACAGGGAGGCAGAGACAGTTCACCCAACCCAACCCCTGCATCCCTTTGTCACTACAAGGCCAGTGGTCACTCCTCCTCCCTGCGAGGTCAACTTTCCTCTGCCTTTCATCTCTGCTTCACCTTCCTCTCCCTTGACCAGTGACAGAGAGAGGCCAGGCCAGCAGTCAATGGTATGAATGTCAGAAATAAGATCTGGCTCAGAACCAGCCCAGAGAAGATCTGAGACCCTGGATCAGAAACTTGAAGCAAGTTTTAGCAGTTTGCTTCCAGCACTATGGTATTTGGGGCAAAATGTTACCCCAAGGGCTATTGGTTCTGGGATTACCAAAATTCTACATATGAGGATATGTTAGTTTTCTGTTGTCAAAAAACTGAGAAAATCGATTAAAAGGACTAAATGCTTATTTTGGCTTATGGTTCAGTGGTTTTTGTCCATGGTCACTTGATTCTCTTGTTTCTGGGTCATAGTAAGGCAGACATTGTGGCTGAAGGGTGTGGCAGAGCAAAACCAGAAGGAGGGGGACAGGAATGGGCCCACTGTTAAGGCCACACCCAAGGACCACTCATCAGCTGACCCTATCTGTGAGGTCCCCACCAGTTCAGATTGTGGATACATCACTGGTTTAACACCAACAAAAAGTGAAAGTTGTTATGTTAATTTCAGACAGAGTAGAGCAAAAATATTGTGTATAAAGACAGAAATTAGAAAATGATAAAGTAACCAGTTCTGTAAGAAATAGCCATCTATTATTGAAATACATGATTCAAAAATTGAAATAACTCAAGGAATAAGAACCCACTTTCACAGCTGCAAACATCTACCCCACTCTGTTAAAGTGGATGGGTGCAGCAGGCAGATATTCTAAACACACTTGCTGTCTGTAACTTGCATCATCCAACCACAGAACATTCAGCAAGACAGACCACAAAACACACCTTCAGAAATCTTGAATACAAATCGCACAGTGTCTGTGAGAAAAAAATAATCTTATAAAACAAGCAAAAATTAGACTACAATTTATCAAACCCTATATAGTAAAAATGGTATGTAAGTGGAAATTTATATTATCGAATGCATATGTCACAAAACAGAAAGTCTTAAACTACTATTTTTGCTTCCAATTATCTTTGACTCTAGAAAAATACTAGCAAATTAAATCTGAAGCAAGAAGAAAATAAGCAACAAATATTAGAGCAGAAATCATGAAATTGAAAATGGAAGATTAACAGAAAAAAATGAGCAAAACCCAAAGTCAGATGTTTGAAAAGATTAATAGTAAAGAGATAATGCATAAATTACTAATCTGAAATAAGAAGTGATATCATCATGATATCCAGGGCATTAAGGTGATAATAAGGAAATACTATGAACAACTCCATAAGGACAAATTTCATAATCAGATGAAACAGACCAATCCACTGAAAGATACACTCTACCAAAGCTCATGGAAGGAGAAATAGAAAATCCAAATTTGCCTGCATCTTTCAAAACATGAAATCAGTAAAAAGCACCCAAGGCTCACTGATGAATTCTACCAAACATCTAAAGAAGAAATTATAACAGTTCTCTATGATGTCTTCCAGAAGATTGAAACAGAATATTGCGTGATTTTATGAGCTCAGCATTACTGTAATGCCAGAAGCAGATAAAGGTATTACTAGAAAAGTACAGATCAATATCCCTCATGATGATAGATATAAGACCTCCACAAAGTATTGGCAAATTAAATCCATATGTGTTTAAAAAGAATTACTGGACATGAGCAAGTGAGATTTGTACAAGGCATGGGAGACTGGCTCAAAGTCCAAAAATCAATTCCTGTAATCATCACACCAACACGTTAAAGAAAATGGTACTGTTAAATTGATATCAAGATATGTGCAAGCTGAACATCGTTCATGATAAAAACTCAGCAAACCAGGAATAGAGAGGAACCTCCTCAAGTGAATGAAAAATCTCTGTAAAATATTATCATCCTTTAGGATCAGAAACTAAAGTTTTCCCATTAAGAGCAGGAGGAAGGAATTCTGTATCTTCTTACAGTACTGTTCAATACTGAACTGAAGTCCTAGCCAATAGGATTCTACATAATACTAGGAAAGGGAATAACACACACAGAGATTGGAAATAAATAAATAAAACTGTCTTTATTCATTTATGACATGATTTTAAAAACTGAAAATAACTGACATAACACCAGACAAACCAAAAAGTAAAAACAAGCCACCCGGAACTAACCAGAATTTATAGCAAGGTTAAAGAAATGAAGATTAATATATGAAAAGTAAACCACTTTCTACATAGCACCAATGAACAAGTGAAATATGAAATTAAAAGTATAACATATCGAAAATTAGCACCTAGAAAATGAAATATTTATGGATAAATCTGACAAAAGATGTACCGGGTCTATAATAGAAAAACTAAAAATTCTGATAATGGAAACCAAAGAAGTCAGTGAATACACAAATATGTGTTTACAAAACTACTCCACATTCATGGACTAGAAGATTCTGTACTGTCAGGGTGCTAGTGCTGCCCAAATTATTCTATAGTTTCAATGCAATCCTTGTTAAAAAAAAATCCAGCAAGATATTTTGTGAATATTGACAAACCAACTCTAAATTTTGTATGAAAAGAAAAAAGACCCAGAACAGCCAATGTAAAATTGAAGGAAAAGAAGAAAGGCAGGAGACTGACAATGCCTGACTTCCGGACTTGTCACATGGCCACGGCACTAAGCTGTCACTGGCCACAACGGGCTAGTGGGGTACAGCACAGCCATGCACAAGTCCACTCATGCTGACTGACAGTCACTCTTTGACAGCACAACAAAGACAATATAGTCAAAAAGGTATTCTGTCCAGCAAATGTGTTGGGACCACCTGATATCACTATGCAAACATGAGGTCCCCACCACTAGGCCAGTCACAGACACTGTGCCTTTAAAAATTAACTCAGGCTGGATCATACACCTAAATGCAAGACACAAAATTATAAACCTCCCAGAGGACCCCATGACAGAAAATCTTTGGGTTTGATGATGACTTTTTTGCTACAACACCAAGGGTGTACTCTGAGGAAGAATTGATAAGCTGGCCCTCATTAAAATTAAAATTTCTTCTCTGTGAAAGATATTTCTAGCAGAATAAAAACACGTTACAGATCAGGAAAACTAGTAGCAAAATACAAAGTTCTGTCTTATTGAGTCATTTTCTTCTCAACAGGCATTTTTCATTTCAACAGGAATCTTGGAAGGGAGTAATTTTGCTTTTTTTCAATGTATGTTTTCTGCTACATTAATTCTCTAATACCATGATACACCCCTAAGTAATTTGTATAATTCATGTGAAAACTATACTGTGTGTCTAAGTGCATATTTTATTTTATTGAAAAATTTATGTCATAGAGGACTATACACACAACTGAAAAGATGAGCTCTTGTATGTAGGTGCCAGAACCACAAAGATGACACAGCATGAAGGGAGCAACATACAGGCTGACCCCTGTCACACATTCTGAACACAGATAGTGGACTGCATCACTCAGCACAGCCCAGAAGGCGTGCAAAGCGTGGGAAGGTGGAGCCCATACCCTTGGAGATTGTCTGACATGGGCTTTGAGAAAGCTGTTTGGATGAAAGGCATGACGTGTTACAAGCTGGGCCGGGACTGGATGTAGCTTTGCAGCTGGCATTAAAGCTGCTTGTATGTTTGACGCGTGATTCTGTGTGCAAGCTGTGTTTTGGTGCAGAAGCCTGAAGTTATTGGGGTGAAGAAGAATAAATATGAGACTTGTGTAAGGAAGCTACACACAAGAACAAAATACAGTATGCAACCCTAACACAGAAGGGCAAGGATGGTGTGTGTTATGAAAAGAAGACAGGGAAAGGCACATGTCTATATATGCAACAGGGAAGAAGAAATAATACCTAGTAAGACAAATACTGCAATACCTATAAAACTACAGTTATCCTGACTTAAAGATTACAAATCTCATGTTAGATAAAACAGCAAACTCCAGCTATGCATCACCTACAAATAAGGATGCAAAGTTGAAGTGCTGAAAAATGTACATGTTATGGAAACTTCACATTATCCTTTGAGAAAGCTGGAAATGAGTCAGGACATCGGGGAACGACAGAAGTCCATTATGAGATGGACATCCCTGAGCACAGAGGGCCCCCTTATAGCCATCAGAGCGTGTCCTCCACTCTGCATTATAAAGATATTTAAAGGAAATCATTAACAACTGTGTTTAGGGTCACTTTCTTCTATAGCAGTTTTAGCAAATTTTCTCAGAAACAGTAAACCAGGCAGACAAAACCACACATATGGAATGATATAACAAAATATGACAGTCACAGAATATCCTGAACACTCAGTACAGAACATAGAAACCCACTCGTACTCATGTCAGAGCAATCGCCAGGCAAGTCCTGGGTTCTGGGTTGCCTGAGCCCTAACATGTCCTTCTGCAGGACAGGCCTTTCTGGCAGGGTTCTTCCAGCCAATCAGAACTCAGCTTAGGAAGCATCCTTTGAATTATACCAGCGAGGGATGAGGTAGTAGGGGTATATGAGTCCCTGGTCCTCGTGTCCCTCAGGGTGTGTGGTCGCAGGAGAGGGACAAAGGGAGCCTGCAGTGATACAGACAGCAAGCTGACTCCCTTCTCAGCCTTGAGGTCAGTTATACCACACCCAGCCAGGAAGCTGCTCAGGGAATGCCCATGCCCCAGCGGGCCCCTGTGGCCATCCACACTGTGGAGCTGGACTTAGCCCCATGTCCTCACAGTGCTCAGCTTCTTAGGCCTAAGTGGATGCACAATTCACTGCCTCCTGAAGTATCTTAACTCCTGTGAAGGATTTCTATCCCAATTAGTGGAGATAATTCAGAATTCTGTACATTTGAAGGAACCAGAAATAAAGCCAGTTGCAAATTAGGATGCTTACTTCAGAAACAAGGATGCCCGCTCTGCTGGCTTCTGCTGTCGTGAGCAGTGCCATCCCTGGTCACATGTGCCTTCACGCTTGCGTGATTGGTGCACCTGAATTCTGTCAGTTCCTCGGCTGCACACTAACTGCAGCATAGTTGCAAGCCTGTGTGTTGTGGAATCACCAGGAGCCCCGAGCACTGATTGCTCCTAACCCTCCCACACTCTGCTCTTTGCTGTCTGGCTTTGTTTCACTCTTTGTTTAACTCTTGAGAACCAATGTATGCAAACACAAGTATTTTTGCTACACAGATTTTTAAGGTAGGATTTTGTTCTGCAAAAGTAAATGTGTTATACTAAGGGAAGCACTAAATGATTTTCCTTCCACATAAATAAAATACCTACCATGTACCTCTGCTCTACAGTTTCCATATTTTATTTCAAAATTAGTTTCAAAATCTAAGTAATAAAGACTTAATTTGTTTTCTAGCAAATACATATTTCCTGTTAAGAGCGACCCCTAATTCTTTAGCTGTTCCCTGTTGATTAACGTTTGCTTTGCTCAGTATTGTTCATTTGTCTTTGCACGAAGCCGACTCTTGTTTCTTTGTTGCATTTCCTCACTGGGAGAGGCTGGGGCACCGTGTGGTTTGTTTTAAATGCAGCAGCACATTGGCCTGCTGTTCTTTGAGAGGCATGTGTTCAGCTTCACCCAGGCATCATCTTTCGAGTATCCAGTTCTTTGGGGAAAGACTGGAGGTGCTGTCTTCCAAGGACATGTGTCTCCCTGCTTTTTGATATGAAAATAGCTGTGGATTGTGTCTGGAGAGAAACAGCTCAGAAAACAAGATGGTGTCACATCCTCAAACAGGAGCCATGCGTGCAGAGCAGGCCTCACCATGTGGTGAGACCCCATGTCGTTCACCCCAGCAGCTTTCAGGCTGAGCCCAGCCCTGTGCAATCTGTCTACAGCAGCCCTTGGCTCTGCTCTGAATGTAAATCCAAGGCAGAGCACCGGCAGGTGACTGGTGCTACAGATTCCCATGAGAGATGGTTTCCAGATTTTCATCAGTGGACATGGATGTGCATGTTAGTGACAAGAGAGGAGAGAAAGAGGAGAAAGACAGTGAGAGACCTGCCCCTTCAGCATCCCTGGAGGTGACCAAGCAATCCCTATTCTAAAAATCAGTGACTAAGGACAGGAACTAACCACTTGTCCTGCCCATATAAGAAGACTTTAGTCACCCACAGTTGACAAGGACAATCCTTCTTCCCAGAATGGCCCTGCAGATAAAACAACAGACTCTTCCTGCTGCTCTCATGAGCTGACTGTGGGGGCAAAGGTTGCAGCAGATGGAGACCAATGGGTGGGTCACCTGAAGAGATTCCAGATGACTTGATGATTTCCAGGGAACACCGGTGTGTGTTTGGAGCCTGCTGTCCCACCATGAACCAGATGACATGAAGGACAGAAAGCATCAGCAGCTGTGGGGTGCAGCATCAAAGAGACAATGAGATTTCTTGGCCAAAGACATTCAGATTTAGGCTAACCAATCCCGCAGACTAGGTTCGAGTTAACAGGAATTAAAGAGAGTGCAGGCACCTGTGAAGTGGCCCCACAGGAGATAATCAGGCAAGTCCCAGCTGGGGCTGATATACCTCCCAGCTCCATCTCTTTAAAAGCCTTCTGTGTCTAGAAGGAGGACAGGGAGTATGGCTGCTGCAGAGGAAGGGACAGGAGTGAAGATAACCAAGGGCAGGCAGACTGGACTGGAGATTTACAATGGGCACACCAGGCCCTTGGGGGCACCGCAACAGACAATGTCACCTACCTGTCATTCCGGGAAGACACAGGCAGGGAGGGGAAGAGACAAGATAACTGAGCTTCCCAGGAGGTGTCCAGACGTCTGTGGCCCCCCTAAACCCCTACCATAATCTCACTGCTACCCGAGGTGGCCCCTGACAGCTGCCTTTCCTTGAGCTCTGAGCACCAGGCGTGATGTCGGTGGATTCTGAGGAGTTTCTCTCTGACTGAGCTCCAACACCGACAATTGGCTGCACACCCACTGGAGACTCGGGCTGAGCCCTGCGATGAGCGCATCTCCTGCCTGGAAATTCATCGGGCCCCATGCAGACCTGGGGTGGAAAATGGACAAGTAGCGTACTTGGGGGCTGACTACAGAAACATCACTTGAGCAGTGGGGGTGAGGTGGGGAGGAAGTCAGCTCTGAGAGGAGCGCATGAGCCATCCTGTGGTGGGCACCAGCTCAGCATGACTTCGACCCTCTTCAGACTGCCAGAGCCTGGTACATTTGCATCCCCAGGCCAAGGAGCTGGGCATTTGTCTCCATCTCACAGCTGTGACCCAGCAAGGGCTTCCTGCTGGGCACTAATTCCCTGGATCTCTGCCCACCTCTACAAAACCAGCAGTCTCACCGCTGCATACACAGGGAGTAATTGGAACTGCTATGCAAAGAGGAGTCTGCTTCCCGTGTCCCCACGGCCCGGATATAGTAGTGAACCAAGCATGAATGAGTAGATCTGGAAAATGTGGGAAGCCCTCAATGGGACGTGTGCCAGCCTCAGAAACCTCAGGGAAGTGCTGCCACCTGTAACAACACAGACGAGCCTGAAGGACCTTAACATGGAGTGACATGAGCCCGGCACACACAGCCACACTCTGCATGACCTCACTCGTGGGGGTTGAAGAAGGGGGATGTGGAGAAGCAGGAGCCCGGAGTGGCCACACTGCCTGGGGCGGTGGAGTCAGTGAGGCAGGAGGGGGCTGGGAGCAGGTGCAGGGCAGCAGCTAGACGGGAGGCGATGACTACAGTTAACTGTGTCTACTTCAAAATGGCTAAAATATAAGCCCTTCTCACCATGAAGAAGTGGTGATGTGAGATGAGCACCATGTGACCTGAGGTAAATACTGGAATTGACCAGTCCACAGAGACTCCTCATGTAGAAACCACACTGCACAGCTTAAATCTGTCAGTTAAAAATGAAAGCAAACTTTTAAAACTTTCTGTGCTCCTGTGTTTATTGCAGCTCTGCTCGCCACAGCCCAGATGTGGAAGCGATCAAAGTGTCTGCCAGGGGGTAAACAAGGCATGAGAAATACTACCTGCAGAGCAAGGGAGTATCACTAGGTGTAAAAATGAAGCAATCCTCTGTTTACAGTGTGGGGCCTTGAGGACTTGCTGTAAAGGAAATCGAGTCAGATCCAGAAGGACAGCTTCTCTGGGCTCTCTCTCACTGTCAAAGCCCCAAAATTTCAGCCTCATAGATAAGGAGATAGCATAGTTGCCACCAGAGGCGGGGAGAGGGAGGAGGAGGAGGTGCTGCAGAGAAGGGTAACAGGCACAAAACCTGCTAGGAGCCAGTGCTGAGCTCTACAGCACTCAGGCAGCTGCAGTCTGGGAGTGTTTAGAGCACATTTCAGAGTGGCTGGAGCTAGTGGGACAGCTGGTCACCCCCGTCTGATCATTACACGTTGCACACTTGTGAAACAACAGCCACACCTGTAAACACACACTCACGCTACGCTTCAATTGAAAGAGGCAATGAGAGTTTGAGGTCCACTGTTTGCCTGATGGCTGCCTAGATAAATATATTCGGTTCAGGGAGTGAAGGGCCCATGTTTTGGGCCCCAGTGTCCCTCTGAAGTAAAGCAGGGTCACTGCTGGTGAGAGACATTGGATTTAGGGTTGGGCCATTATTCCTGGAATGTCAGCATGCAATCAGCACATTGGGACCTGCAGGGTCCGTCCCGAAGACAGGCTGGGCCCGGGGTCTGCCTCACAGTGGCTGTGGGTGCTGTCCGGTACGGTTCTGTTCCCCACACGCAGAGAAGCGTGGAGTAGGACTCCTATGTCTCCCATGAATCTTTGTGCTGTAAGGAGTGAGGAGACTGGATGACCAGCTAACATGTGTGGAAGTCACCTTCCAGAGGTGAGGAAAAGGGCTGCCGAGCATCCACAAAGCCTCCTGCAACCAGGAGGAATCAGTGCCGTGGTGTGGCCGCTGTGGTTCTGGGGCTTCCAGCAGCACCATCAAGGGTCCCGGCTCAGGGCAGACGTGGAGAAGCACACTGTGAGAGGGATTAGGAAGAATGGGGGCAGAGGGCTCGGGGAAGATGGGCCAGGCCCCAGCCACAGCAGGGCTGCTGGAAGCACTCAAAGCCTGGCAGGCAGACAGGGTCAGAGTGGGAAGGGCTGAGAGGCCAGTGCCCTGCAGGCAGACTGGGTTTCAGAAGGAGGGCAGGCCTGGAATAAGGCAGATTAGCACTCCATGTGGCCCCCACTTGGCTCTGCTGGTGCATGCAGCATGTGTGTTATCTGCTTTGCAGCCCCTCTCACCCTCTCTTGGCTGGTTTTCATTCCACAAAAGCTGTGAAGCTGCGGGGAATCGCGAGTCGGCCCATGGCTTCTTTTGTGGTCCTCATTGCTGCTTCCCAGTGAGCATTCCTCAGTCAAAGTGCGTGGGCCCAGGGAGGCTCGAACTTTGGAGAATTTCAGATTTTGGAAAATGTTCAGACTTCACCAGCTGGGCACCCTGCTATGAAAATGCGACGTCTAAAGGGCTTTGCCACTGCAATGAGAAAGCCATTGCCTCCCTGAGAGGTTGGCACAGAGCTGGCACTCTGGCTTTCTAAGTGCTTTTACAAAATCTAGCTTTAAAATATAGTATTTTAACCTACTTGAGATTTATTATAGTGTTTGTCACATTCTGGTCTGTGTTTTCCTATGTTTTATTAGCATTTTATTACCCTAAGAACATCTATCAAATAATGACAGTTATACTAGTACTTTACTTAATTTAATATTTTCTATATTCATAGTCACCTTCCAATGTGTGTGTGTCTAATTCAGAATATCTACTTGCATCATTTCATATCATTTTAACTGCTGTAAGACCTAATTAAAAGTAAAAGTACACCATGTGATAGATAAGGTTCAATGTTGTAAAGCTGGAAATTCACTGCAAACTAATGTATCAATTAAATGTTTCTAAGCAAAATTTCCATTAGCTTTAAAGTTGACATGTAATTAATAATGTGCACATACTGTCATGTGTCCATTAGTTTTTAACAGAATTTGATGAAGTCATTCTAAAAAAGGTCAAGTGCCAAGACGGCTTTGAAATGGATTAATAAACAAGGGCAGCTGCCCGAGACAACCATAGAGAGCCATGAATTTTTATGCTGTAAGGAGAGAGGAGACTGGATGACCAGCTAACATATGTGGAAGGCATGCAGCTTGCACCCTAGGCCTTGGAGCCCCAGGGCCTGGCACATCTGCATGGGATGAAGGAAGGGTACCCCTCCTGGCTGCTTGGGGTGAAGCCCCAGCCAGGACCTCTCCAGGGAACAGCTCATACCCACCGCCACCTCTGCCAGTGACCTCCCAGAAGGCCCAAGCCACCAGAGACCAGCATGAGGATGTGTGTTACACAACTGTTCACATCCACAAGAAAGTGAATGCGTGCCATTGCCCCACATAGAGGAGCCTGTAATTAAACCGCTGAGCATCCACCACACACAGGAAAGCAAATTAGACCTGCACAGCCTTGTGGGTAGTACGAAGTGCTTGCTGCTCACAGCACAGTCGATGCTGTTGTTAAACTCTGAGGACACAGCACACACCAGAGGTGGAGAACTTCTTCAAACAGCCAGTGTGGGGACCATCAGGGGAGACAGAGAATGCACAGAGCCCCACCCCAAGGGGTAAGCTTGGCCGTCCTTTCATCTCACTTCTCTTCTGATGCAGAAGAGGCAGCTGCAGCTAGTGTAGAAGTCTGTGTGCTGCTCCCTGGTGCAGATGGCACTGGTCCAGTGTGACTGAGCCCAGCTTTGAGCCCCTGGCACTCTTGTGGCCCCTCCTTACCTCCACTCCACTTCTTTCGGTTTGTCTGTCTGTCTGTTTGCGCTCCTCATTCTACTTCTGCATTTTCTAAGAAGACCAAAGTCTTCTTAGAAAACTTTAGTGATCATGGGGACTAGCCTGACTGACTGAATGCTCAGGTCATGGGTCCTGCTCCAAGTCTCCCATTTAACTCTGTAGAGTAACTGATCGCCCCTCTGTAGAGCATGCAGGGTCTCGCACCATCACCTCTGCCACTCATGTCTTCACTACCTGTGGGCGTGTTTGTCCAGGGCCCCAGTGGTCATGTACCAGAAGATTCCTGCTTTCCGGATGGTCCTTATTTCATCAGGAAATAAGGCAAATGTCTGCATGCAGAAGCCCCAACAACACGTCCACTGAGGATGGGGCTCTGCAACGACGTACATCCCTAGGTTCTAGGTACACGTGGTTGCTCAAAGTCCACCCACGCAAGCAGAGCACACTCCATCCCAGGTCAGGATGTCTACAGTCATCACAGCATGTGTACACCATGTTCTCATAGTTACCAACAGAACCTGGAGCAGAGACCCTGAGTGAGATCCGTGGCAGCTCCTGTCCTCTCTGTCCAAGGTCCCTGCCCAGCTAATCTTCCAGATGTCTGATGTAGGTAGGAAGGTACATTGGGGAACCAAGAAAAGCCACAATGAATCCTTGGCAACTGAGACATCAGCCCGTGCTCACCTCCTGTCCACCTGCTGGGCATGGGCTCCTGTTGGGGACAGATAGTCTCAGGACACGGCACAGGGGGGCTGTGCCATCCTCCCCGCAGGTCTTGCGCAGGAAACAGTTTATCTGCCTGCCTCAGCTCTGCAGGTTTTTTGGCGTGTGAACAGATATTTGATGCAAATTAACTTCTTCTCTTTTGAGAAATGGAGCGTGGAGACAGAGTTCTGTGCTCCTGTGGGTTGAGGAACAACAGTGCCGCTGGGGATGGCATAGGGTCGATCTGCTCAGGCAAGTGTGACAACAGCAAACACTCTCCCTGGGAGACTTGATCCTGCAGGAGTAAGATGGATAATTCCTGCCATCCCCAGTGACTCCAGAGTTGGCAGAACCCCAGCACCATTCCAGGAAGACATTGGCAAATGCAGCCAGCTCCTCAGCTGCACAGGGGCCGTCCCTTGGGGGTGGGCTGGACACAAGGAGGAGGAGCAGAGTCATCTACAACTCTGCCCTTCAGCCACTCTGCAGACACGACTTGTCAGCCACCCAACTGCCCTGTGCTGTAAGGTGGAAGTGTGGGCAAGAAAGCCAGGCAAACTCTGGTGGAAATGGTGGGGTCACTGTTGCTGATGGGTTGTGGCTGGGCATGGAGAATCCAGGGCCCAGCATGGAGGCCCAGAGAGACAGTGGGAACCTGACAGGAAAGGGCTCTTCCTAGGGTGCTGGATGCTCTCTGCAGGTGTCCCGGGACCAACTATCCAGATCAGCAAGCACAGGCCTCCTCCACCTCTTCCAACTAGCACCTGCCCCGGCCGGCACCTTCTCTGGCCCTCTCTTTGTGAAGCACATGGCCTCCAGCACTGAGTGGAGCAACAGAAACTGACCAGGACAGGCGTGTGGCTGAGGTCTGGGAACTTTGAGGCCCAGGCAACTTCCAGAGCTCTGAGTCACAGAGAAGAGCAATCCCAGTTGAGCAACAGCTGGACCACTGAGGCTGTGATGCCGAGAGGGATGCTCAGTGGCCCAGAGGTCTGATGAGGAGTAAGAAGCTCGGGGATCAGCCCCAGGATCCCTTCACACTGTGCTAAAGGAGGTCACAAGCCTGCATCCCATTGCAGACCCTTCAGGTGCAGTCAGGCTGTTGCAGGCCAGTATCTTCCCGTCTGTGCCTCAGTGTCCCCCATTACAGCTGGGCTGCAGCAGATGAAGTGAGCAGATGCTCAAGAGCTTCTTGGAGCAGAGGCCATACATGGTCTCCCTCAGTCTCTGAATGGGAGAAGAGAGCATCCAATGGAGTCTTCAGAAAGCAGAAAGCCTGAGGGGAAGGACAGGGGCAGGAGCCATCGGGTCCCTGCAACTCATCTCTGAGAAAGCGGAGCTGCCAAAGTCTCCCCCTGTGGGCAGAGCAAGGGAACTCACCCCTAGGAGGAGCATCTGAACTGCAGATGCCACAGTTCCCGGCTGGGAACACCCTCAGAGCCCGTGTGGGCACTCAGACCCCCGAAGGTGCATTCACTGGGTCATGCGAGCCTCCCACTGGCAGAGACCCACTGTGCTTGGGGATCAGTGCAGACTCACTCTGCAGCAGCAAAGCAGAGGGCAACCACTGAAGATCACAGTTCCCTCTGGGTCATCTGAGAGAGGACCACCTAGCCCCCAGGACCGGAGTTTCCAGAACGGGATGGGACACTTTGTCTTGAGATGACTCCTGGGGCTGGGGAGACACTATGAACCTCCTCCCATCTATTTTATTAAAACAACAGGATTTCAGATGAGGCACTGGAAATCCCATGCCCAAGTGGGATACATGGTTCCATGGGGAGGACCTTCAGCCCACCATTTTCAGGGCAATGGAGTTTACATCACCAAGTTTTAAGGAAACTAACTTTTACAAAATGGAACTATGACCCTCAAAGATTCCTAAAAATGCAGAAGATGAAATGGATAATGCGAACCCAAGGAAGGCTGGCACTGGAGGCTGACTTGGCCAGACTCCTTAGCCACCTGCAGGGTCAGAAGAGACACCATATAACCTGATCACATGGGAAGAAATGGGCACAGGTGCAGCAGCCTCCCAGGCTGAGCAAAGCCACTGCAGCAGGAGGGATCCTGGTGGCTCACAGGACACCCACAAAGGAGTAGCTACAGGCCGTGGGTCTCCTGGGTGCAAGTGTGTGCTTAGGACACATTCACTGTGTGACACATGTGGGTGTCCACGTGCCCAGGCCCTGAGGATGGGTGGAGAGGGCACTTGGAAGCCCAGGGATACACTCGTGGATCCAGATTTGGAGTTCATTGTCAGGTAAGTAGAAGATGCCGCCACTCAAACACTTGTGGCTGCTTCATGGGAAGCCGGAGGTAGATGCTCAGGCAGAGCCCAGGAGGGAGCAGGCTGGAGCCCTATAGGAAGGGGCTGGAGATAGGACAGATGAGAAGCCCTCATGGGCAGGGCAGGAACTTCAGCAGTGTCTAAGTGACTAGCATCTGAATGGACTGGATGAAGGAAGCAGATCCTCTGGTTGGGTGGGAAGTAGAAGGGTCATGAGACTGGGACCGCAGGTCATGGTGAGGATGATAACTGATGGAACAGATGCAGTGGCAGGGCCAGGACAGCAAGACGTGACCGGTGGATCTCTGTGTGAGCATTAGAAATGCAGGGTTTTTAAAAATCTGAGAATCTTTGGTAAATTTCTAAGTACCAAAAAAGAAGAGATGCTTAGATATAGGTCATGATACACAACCTGTATATAAGAATAGACACTGGAGGTACTGAGGTTTATGAAGTTCTGACTGCATACGTCTCTTCTCCCAAACTCCCGTCACTCTTTACTGTGAGTTGGAGGGAAGGAAACTTAACTTCTGAAAACTGTTGGAGGGCCTTGCAGTTCCTTGGGGTTCAGGGTAGACCTCCCACCAGGGGGCAGAGAAGGAACGTGAGTTAGTTGTTTTAAGGAAGGCACCAGCGTACAAGTGGATGGCCAGCAGGTGGTGTCTTGGTGAGAGAAGTCATTCCTGGGCCTGTACAGAGTAGAGACTGGTTGGAGAGATGGGAGGGAGGAAAAGGGCAGGGATGTAGGGAGGAGAGTAGAGAGGGGCAGAAAGGAAGGAAGGGGAAGGGAAGGGAAGAGAAGGAAAGCGAAGGGTTATTATTTTCCTATCACTGGGAAAAAACGTGCAATACCTACAATTTAAAGGCAAGTTTTCTTTCAGCTCACAAATCCAATGGTTTTGGTCCAAACTGGCTGGCTCTGAGCCAGAAATGACATGTTAGCAGGGCCTGAACCCCTAGCAGGAAACAGAGAAAGAAGGGAGGAGCTGGGGATAAGAATATGCCTTCCCAGGTCACACCCACAGTGGACCATCTCTTCCAACCAGTTCTCACATTGGAACACAAGACCTGTGGTATATTTTGGATCTAAAAGCACAAAATTCCAATGCAGCCCCCAAAAGTGTCATGTTTCTCACATCATACAAAAGACATTTAGTCCATCTCTAAGAATCACCAAAGTCCTAATAGTTCCAGTGTCACTGAAAAATCCAAGTCAAAGTCTCCTCTGAGATCCAAGGCAAACTTTTAGCTGTGAGCCCCAGGGAAAATCAAAGAGAAAGTTAAACATTGTCAACATATAATAGAAGAGGATATACATTCTCATTTTAAAATGGAGAAATAGGGGAGGAGAAGGCAAAGGGACCAAAGCAAGATTGAACCCAGCAGGAAAATCACTAAATCCAGTCCCTTTGTGTCCAGCACTCTGGGTAGGCTATGGTGAGATATAGACTCCACGGGGCTCAGGTGACTGCACTCCTACACATCACCAGTTACACCATCATGGCCTCCCTCTTGGGCAAGCTGCTCACTGCCTGCAGCTGTCCTCAGCTCACATTCCACAGTCCTAGCATCTCCAACATCCTGGGGTCTCCACTGCATCTTCTCATACATTACTCTCTCAGGCCTCCCAGGTCTTCTTTTGTAACTTTGGTAGAAGTGTCCATGCCCATACAACTCTTTCATTTGGAATTCCCATAAAACCAGTATCAGAGCGATGATAGTAAGGTTTGTCACCAGACTGAGCAGTAGTCAGCTCTCATTGGACCACAGCCCCTAGGCCTCTAGTGCCTGGATGATTACTGAGCTCAGTGAAATAAATGACAGGAAAGCAATTCTGTAGGTACCTCTTCTTGAGCAAGAAATTCAAGGACTTGCTTCTTAAATGAAAGGTTTACACTTTTCTACGTTTTTATGTATGATGAGTAAAGTCATGCTAATTCTTGAGACAGGTGTAAGTCTTTTTTCCTATTGTGCTTGGCTTCTTTTTAATGCTGATCTTTCAATAATCAAGATCACCATGGTCCCAAGTTTTGTTTTTAAATGGCAATTTTTTTCAAATAATTCAGCTTTGTTATTTTTTCTAGATTCTCACTGCAGCCAGTATTATCCCTGCCACAGCCTGAATATAGACTACCTTGAAATTTTTCTGAGTGCTACCTTTAAATTCACCCTCACACAAAGCCTTAGGAGATGGACAAAATGTAAACAAATTATTTGCCAGACAGAAATATTCATGCCTTGTAGTCCAGTTTCCAATAGGTCCTCCTTACTGTCCGAAACTTTCTGAGCCTGGCCTTTATTGTCCACATTCCTATCAGTATTAGGGTCTTCTGAGCTCTGACAACTCATCAATCATTTCCCCCATAAATCTCTGCTTACAGTAATGTAGAGGTTCTCTAGCTGGCATCCTCAAACCTTTTCAGACTCTTACCATAGACCAGTTCCAAAGGCTCTGAAACACATAGTCAGGTATACTCATGGCCACAATCCCTTTTTCTTGGTAACAATTTTCTGTATTACACAATTATCTGTCACTGGGATAAAGTACTCAACACCTAACTTAAAGGAGGAGAAGTTTATTTTGCCCCACAGTATCCAGTGAGCTCATTCCATGGTCAGCTGCTCCAAGGCAGAAACAACATGGTGGAATGATCTGTCAGAGGAAAGCTGCTCAACTCACAGCAGCCAAGATGCAAAGAGAGAAGGCAGGAGCCAGGATTAAGAATATACCTTTCCACGTCCACTCCTAGTGACTGGCTTTCACCACCAGACCCCTCCTCCAAAAAAAAGACTTTTAGGGGATATTTTAGCTCTAAACTATAACACTAGGTAAGGGAAGGGAATGGAACAGAATGGAAAGGAATGGAAAGAGAGGGGAAGGGAATGGAAGAGAAAGAAGAAGGAAGGGAAAGGAAAGAGAGGGGAAAGGTGGATAGTTTTAGTGCCAGTGTGATGTAAGGAGGGAGGGAGGGAAGGTCATGGACATGGCAGTTTGACCCAGGACAGTAACAGTAGAAGTGGCAATGTGGTCAGACCCTGGATATATTTTGAAGAGAAGACCAACAGCATTTGCTGATGATCTGACTGTGAATTTTAAAAAGAACCAAAGATGAGTCCGTGGTCTGTGGCCTAAGCAACTGAAAGCAGAGACCCCACTGAGAGACTGAACAGGGATGCAGGGCAGCAGGTCCGGACACCAGGAAGCTATCATCAATGCATCTCAGTATCACAGTAATTTGGATCTTCTCCACAGGGGGGTAAGGTAGAAAGGTCTCCATGTCACTTCTGCAACCATGCAGCTTCTTCTTCGTGTCTTTCTCAGCTCAGTGTTGCCTAGCTTTGAACACTAGCTCCAGGGTGGCTCTACCTCCTCAAGCCAGCTAAGGCTGTTTCTTGCTAGCTGTGGAATTAAGATTGCTTCTTGTTCTTCACTGTGAGAAACAGACTGTGTTGTCTAAAATGAAGTGTGATGAAGACAGACAGGGACAGCTTCTCAGAAAATATGTCCTGGGTTAAGGAATCAGTCAACTCTCCACCAGCTTCTAATTTACTCAGTGAGAGATGGGTCACTGTCTGAAAAGATCCTGCCCTTGAAACTCTGCAGCAGCGCTGGGCATGCAGGAAGTACCTAGGGTGCAGGTTTCACATTCACCCAATCTCGCCCAACGCTGCCCTCGGCAAGCTCCTCGCCAGGATGGTAGCTCCTGCCTGTTTGCTCAGAGCCACTGGTTCTCCTCAATGGGTCAGACTGGGTCTCCCAAGCAGTCTCTTCAGAGTTGATTCTCATGCTGGCTTTGGGCTGCAAGGCCCTGTGTGCTCTCACCCTCCCAGCGGCACTGCCAGCCCCCACCTGTGTCACACAGCTGCCATGGCCCTCATGGGGCCCCGCACAAGGAATTCAGGAGGCTGTGACTCCAAAAGGAAACACATAGCTTTCTCTCCCTTACTTCTAACTGAAAATTAAATTTCCTTTTGTTGTCATTGACAACCCAAAAGAAAGAGCCTAAACTATTAATACCAACAAAACCATAGCTGTGGTCACCAACAAAAACCACAAAGTGTTGAACTAATTGCAACTGTTTTTCTGTCTCCTGAAATTACTCTTCCTGTCCAGGGTGTCCTCTGTCCCTCTGCCTTCAGCAGGGCCAGTTCTTGATGTCCATCTTGTACCATCCCACAGCCTCATTGCAGGCTGCCCAATACCTGCAGAGGGTGACAGGTAGTGTGACTGACACCCAGCCTCATGGCACAGTCAGAAGCCAGGAACCTAGAGTGTCCCGGAGTGGAGACAGAAAAACATGGGAGCAAACTGAGACACCACTCGGGCTTTGGGCTCTCTCTTCATTTGTTACAGGCAGCTGAGCTAGTTAGAAATATTATAGGCAGTCAGACAAGGCTGGGTCCTCCAGGGAGCTGGTATAGAGGATCAAAAGTGGAGACAAGCACTTCCTGCTGTGGGCCAAATCTCACAACAAAAGATCAAACAAATACACCCACATCCTAAGGACTGACAGTCTAAATAGTTCTCTATCACCCTGAGGAAGTCAGGAGTCACCATTCCAACCCCCTACCGGGGAGAGTCACTGCTGTTAAGCATGCCCACTTACTAAGTGACTTGCTCCCCCATTTGTTCTCGATTTAATCAATTTTACCTGAGCACTTAATCTTTTTGGTTGACTGCAGTTCTATCCCATCTTATGCTCACCTTATGAGTTCCCATTGTTCCCCACCTTGGACCCATCTCATCTTCTGATTTTACTCTATAAAAAGTCCCTAGAAAAAGCAAGGTCCTTGGCAAACTTCTCAGACAGAAGCTTTTTTTTCTCTCAATAAATATATCCTGCTCTTAACTTCCATTGCCTAAACCTCCTAAAATTCATTCTTCGGTTTTAGAGAACATCAACTCATACCTGCCATCTAGTAGGTTGGGAGCTTCATTCCCCTATGTCATCCTCTCCTCCCTCCCCATACTCGCACCACCCAGCTCCCCTCTTTCCCTTCCCCCAATCTCTCTCTCCCCCAAAGATGGGCTTGAATCCTGGAGCCTGGCAGTCTCCCTGCCGGCAGAGCCACGCTGTCTGCCTTCTGTTGTCAGGCGGCAAAGACCTACAGGCCTGCCGGGTGCCCATGAGCTGAGGAGCAGAGACAGCTGGTGACACACAGAGCTGCCATCTGACTTCATCCAGCAGGCCTGGGCCCCTCAGAAACGAGGCCACATGTGAGATGGAAAGAGCCAGGCTGCAGCCCCCACCCCAGACATCTGTATTCTGTGGGGACAGCGCGGCAGCCTGTTCCCTTTGATCCATCCTCAAGGAGGTTAGTGCTCCTCTATCCCAAAGCACAGGTATGCTGGGAAATGCAGTCCCTGTGAGGAGGTGGCTCTGTGATCTGACACAGCAGGAGACACAGGAGCAGCAGTGCCCTGTGCTTCTGATCTCCACACTGTGCCATCCACAGATATATACCAGTTCTGCACCAGCCGGGAAGGGCCTGGGATTCCTGATACAGTGGCACAGACACCCGCCCACTGATTTTTATCCTGGCAGAGCCTGCCCAGGTGTGCACACAGAGGGACAATAGATCAGCAGCAGGAGACACATGTGTCTCACACGGTATACACATGGGTGGTGCGATCTGATGTCTTTAAGGGGTAGGAGTGTGTTGTGATGACTTTGCTGTGCAGCCAACAGAGAGAAACTGTGGCTCCCTGAAGGGGTGAAGGCAGTGGGACAGGGGGTCAGGGCACTCCTCCCCCTTGGAAGGAGTGTACAATGGGTATAGGGAGGGCAGGGTGCCTCTCCCCTTGATGGGAGCTGGGGGCAGGCACCCCATCTCAAAGCAGGCATGCACGGCAATAAGACCCAGCATGGCCTCCTCACTTGCGGCAACATGCAAAAGGCCTCCCTGTGCATTCATGATCTCTCTGCTCCTCCTCGTGCTTTACCAGATGGGACTGGTTTTAACCAGCATTTATTTTCAAAGCATATTAATTTAACTGACACATTTGAAGACATTTGGTCATTTGGTGTCAAAAGACTCAAACCTTCCCAAAGAGTTCTGGAGGCTGCTTCCCACAGACAAGCACACACCCAGTGACACCTGCCCTAACATTGTCCCCTGCAAAGACACAACCATTCTGCCTGCACTGGGCCTTTGAGAAACCTGACAAGCAGAGGGCAGCAAAGGCGAGCCCCTGTGTCCTCTTACAAAGTGTGTGGCTTATAGTCCTATTGCTCAGCTATTTCACTTTACATATTTTAGGGTCCCTGGCTGGAGAAATAGATAATTGAAAAGCTTCTAGCGCTGCTGAGAGTAGCAGAGCCTGTGAAGCAGGGATGGCCTCTCCTCTGTCCCTGGAGGTCGAGCCCAATGTATGACCTCTATGGGCAGTGACACCCATGGACAGTCCTCCCAGGGACACAGGGCTATCTGACCTCCACAGGAAGGAGACCCCCCACTCATCACTAGGTGTCCAGAGTGAACAGGGGAGGATATGGGGATGCTTGTGTGAGGGGGCCACTCCAGAAGTTTTCAGTGCCAAGCTGTGAATGGATACTCAGGCTCTAAAATGATTGTTTTTGCTGTTTGCAACAGAGAGCAAAGGCAGGTCAGTGATCGAGTGAGCAGCAGGAGTGCACAGAGCAGTGCGGGGTACCTAGCTGCTCCTGGAAGGGGCAGGGAGAAGCCAGCTCACCATGGCTCACCCTGGGCAAGGGTGTGAGGGACCCCAAAGAGCAGGGAGCAGTGATGCTGGGTTCTGAGCAGGCTAGGGACCGCACCTGATCAGCCATGGTCCCCAAGCACTGGCTGCAGTCACAACGCACAACTCCAAAGAAGACTGCCTAATGAAGAGGACTTCTCGAACAGCTGATGGCCTTGCTCTCCCACATTTCATCTTCTTTACTCTGGACTCAAATATGATTATCTCACTGTTTACAGTCCCTGCAGGGCACTGCATCTGCCCCATGATGGTTTAGTCACAGCCTGTCCCCAGAACACAGCACCCAACAATCTAGGATTTGCGGGGGGTAGGCTTGTTTGGCACACCGCCGTGTCCATGGTTGGGTGGTTCCAAGGGCAAAAGGGTGGTGGAAAGGCCCGGGTGGAGTACAGCTGCTGACATCACAGCAGCCAGAAAGCAGAGAGGCAGAGAGGGAGCTGCATCCTTCCCAGTCACATCCCAAGACCCCTCTTCCTGCCAGGCCTGCTGGCTGACAGCAAATCAGCTGGGTCCCCAGACCCAGTTCCCTTCCAAAAATGCCGCCTATGAGGCTCTTGGGATAACTGGATATAAACTGGATATAAACCAAACAAGCTCATTCAAAACACTTTAATAGAATGATATGCCATATTTAATATAGAAATGCACTATGCATAGGCATGTGTTAAAATAGGCAATGTCTAGTGCTAGTGAGAAAGAGAACACTGGAGCTTGAGTCGTCTTTGTTTAAAATAAGATGGGACACTAGGAAGCATAATTTGGAGAAGAACATCACTATACTCACCTTAGAAAATGGGTAACACAACTTTAACAATAGTGTTACATGTGGCTGTTAGAAATATAAGCAATCAGCTAGGTCCTCACAAGGAGCAGTGCAGAAGACCAGATATATCCCATACAGGAAGAGTCACTGCTCTTTAAACATGTCTACTTGCTATGTGACTCAGTTCCCCATTTGTTCCTGATTTAGTCAATTTCACCTGAGCAATTAATCTTATTGGTCAGCTGTAACTCCATCCCACCTTATGCTCAACTTGTGAGTTTCCTTGTTTTCTCCAACCTAGACCTGCCTCACTTTGGGTTTTGCTCTACAAAAGTTCCTAGAAAAGACAGAGTCTTTAGCAACCCGCTTGGGACCCCTTCTGTCTCTCTCCCAGACAGAAGCTTTCTTCCTCTCAATAAATGTATTCTGCTCTTAACTTCTGTTGTTCCTAAAATACATCCTTCAAATTTAGAGAACATGAACTCATACTGGACATCTAGTAGGTTGGGAGTTTCATTGCCCTTTATTAATAGGAAATTCATAAATTTGGGGTGTTAGAGTGTAAAATCAACACCATTAATAGTGGGCTCCCTTCTATAAAGACTTGAAGAAGTGGTGCTGACAAATGCACGCTGTTGTGTAATTGAGTGAAAATCAGTACAGTTAATAAATATGAGCCCAGGACATAAAACAGGAAAGATAAAACTTTCCCAGGCCTCACCAGGAGCCTGGAAAACAGTTCCTGGGGCTGTCTTCTTTATTGAGTTCTTAATCTTCAAGGCAATGCAAGTGCAAATGCCAACCAGCTGAAGAGCTTTTTGCCTGTTTCAGGACAGGCACATATTCTGCTCTCAAACCCCCTGCGAAAACACGTCCACTTTTCTGACTGAATGTCATCTATCAGCACAGAAGCTTTTATTGCAACTGGGGCTGACAAAGATTGCACCTTCTCCCTGCTCCCCAGCCCTCTGCTTGACTCTGCCCTTAGCACGTGACTCACATCATCCAAAGCTGCCACCACGCAAAAGAAAGGAAGGTCGATTCAAAGCCATCGGCCATGGCTAAGAGCTCTGGAAAGTGGGGCCAGGAGAGAGGATGTTCACATTACATGAACTGAAGCACAGATGCTGGTGAGGGAACCCGCGGGACACTATTGGTCACTGTGGGACAAGTGTGCATGTGTTCCCAAGTCTAGGGAAGGTGAGGCTGCCTGGGAAACAGGGGGACACACAGGGCATTGCCCCCCGACTTCCAAACCCTTTGGAGGAGGAGTAGAGGTCAGTGAGGCCTAGACTTGTAGCAGTGAGTTGGCCCAGCCCAGACCAGACCCTGGTGGAGCAGCAGCTTCAGGCTGCTGAAGACCAGCAGGTGAGGTCAGGACAGCCACTGGCCCCAAGGTCCCCCACACCTGTGACATGTGGGTCACACCAGTGGACCACAGCCCCAGGGATGCCATGTGGACCCTTACTGACAGCCTCACCCAGCCCAAGTCCATGAGACCCTAGTATTTTCCTGTTAATTCAGATACCTTCATCTCTGCATTCACCCAGCTTCTTTCAGAGCAATGCTGCTAAGGCTGCAAACTGCTCTCAAGAAGAAAAGGAAGTGGGCGTTCCCAGTTACTCTCATGACCCTCATGACCTCTGTGAGGTTAAAAGTCCTCCCACCACCATGAGCTCCACATTGCTGGTTTGAAATGTTCCTTTCATCAAATCTCTGCACTCACATAAACTATGACTCATTTCACCAATCAAAAACAAAACTTTCCATGGAAAATTGGCAAAAATCTAAATCAACCTCAGAAAGAAAGTGTCAGGCAACATGAGTAATGAGTACAAAATGGTGGTTATGCACTTCCTGAGTCTTATTGTGAAATCATTTTATTGAGTCTTTTAAAAATAGATCACAAAATCTACCCACATCTGCAGGGCTGCCATTCCATCCACAGAGCTGAGATGTTCCTGCCCCCAATGCAGAGCCAGCCAGGCATGGGCCCTGTATGAACACACATGAGAGACTCCTGCACAGAAGCACACTGTGATCTCTCGGCCACCACAGCCCACTCTGCAAATTCTTGTAACTGGACATGCAAAAGGAAGATCCACGATACCTCAAGCCCAGACGGTGATAAGATTCCTTTCCATTCATTCCCAAAGTGCTTATCATCATGACCCAGGTGGCGACTGTGTGACATCATTTAGTGCCTTTTAGAGCTCAGTCATCAACACAGCTGCAGACCTGAGGGTCACCATGGGTGCCATGGGGCAGCATCAGCTTCCCTTATATTTCATAGATCTAAGTTCACCTGTCAAGCAGAGGTGTTCTGTTCCTCCTGAACACAGTAGTCCCACTGTGCATATGCCACTTGCAAGGTGCCAAGGCCTGGGGGCTCTTGGCTTGTGCCTCTTGTGTTGAGGTAAAGGCCACTATGGAGCCCCTTCGTGTCAACTTCCTTGGTAAAGCACACCAGGAACCAGCAGTGACAGTGGCAGAGTCCACATGGCATGGGCACCTTCATATGTCACACCAGGAGCCAGTGGTGACACTGGTCAGTGCTCAGAGAGGACAAAGCATAGCACTCTAAAGTGGGGACATCACCTGCTGCCCTCACAGGGTCCTGGTTGAACAATGAAACTTCAGCACAGTTCACAGCTGGTTGCCATGTAACAAAACAAGGTAAGAGCTATAGACATGGTGATTTTACTCCCCTGAGGCCAGTGTGTGACAGTCCTTTGTGTGACAACTGGAAGTGGAATGCACACCCTGACCTTCTGCTCTGTTCTTTTCAGGCTCCTTCTTCTCTATGAACCGGTCATGTAGTTACAGCAGGTATAAGCTTGAGTCTAAGACTAACATTATTTTTGTTATTATCTCCTTATTGAAGTTTAGTTCACATTTTTTACAGCTTTCCTGTATTAGTGTTCCCGTTGCTGGACACAATACCCAACACCCTCAATTTAAAGGAAAGAGGCTTAATATGGCTCATGGTTTAAGGGGACTTAGTCCATAGTTTTTCCAAGACAAGAATAATGTAGCAGTAGGGTATGGCAGAGTAAACTATTCAGTTCATGGTGGCCAGAAAGCAAAGCAGAGGAACAGTGCCAGAGAAGGACTCAGGGATCAGACATAGACCAAAGCCTTCCTTACACCCTCCAAAGGGGCAGAAGCCCCTGCTTATAAATGTTTGTCTGAGACCTGCAAAGAGGCTGTTGTGATTTCCATCACACATGGGTGAGGTGGCTGCCAAGCCCTGAAGCTAACAGGACACACCTGTCTCGGCCCTGTGCTACCTTTCCCGAGGAGCACTGGTTTCCTTAATCATAGGAGCTATGTGTCCACTCTGCCTCCCAGCCCCAGTGCTTCTGTGAGACCTGTTCAAAGCACAGTTTTCTGGGCTCTTTGCTCTTTTCTAATGGATGGTGTTGCCATGGAAACGTGGGTGACACTGGCTTTGGATAAGATTCATTGTAGCTCTTTATGGAGCAGAATTACTCTCAGTCACTTCTCTTAGCTCCCTGCAGCAGTACTGACACAGCTCATAGCTGAGTCAATGGACTCAGGCACTGACCTGAGGGGTCTGTGCCAATGGGGCATAAATGCTAGGAGCAGAGTCTCTGCCTTCACCCAGGCCTCTCTCCCCATGCAGCCCTCAGCATCTTACCTGGGCAGGAACTGCGCTAAGCAGAGCTTCCAGGAGCACAGATTTCACCCCCCACAGACCTGCAGACCCAAGGAGAAACATGGACAAGAAGAGTTCCCCAGGTAGAGACACAGAAGACCTGCAGATATTTCTGACCACAGCTCATGGTGCAGCCCAGCTTGTAACAGGAGGAAGTCTGGAAGGCTTTAAAATCTGCAAATTTATGGTCTGTTAGCATGTATCTCTCTGGAAATGTCCTTGTATATATTTGGCAAAACAATGCTTTTTTTGTACAAAGAAATGCTGACCATGACACTATTTTAAATTATAACAAATCCTTTACATTTATTCCAGGAACTGCAGACAACAAGGATAGGCCCAGAGATGCCTGTGTGCAAGTCCAAGGATGTGTTTCCAGGGGATCCCAGTGGATGACCAAGCACAGCTCCCAGTACCCTGAGCACACAGGGTCCCAGAGGCCAAGAGTCACCCCAAAACCTGCAGACTGGAGTCTGCGTGGCCCCCATTATGCAGGGCTAAAGCAGCACAGGATGGGACTGAGACAATGCTTGGTGCTCATCCTGCTGTCCTGCCACTGTGTCCCCACCCTGAAAGCCCACAGGACTCAGTGCACACTGGAAACTTCTCATGCATAGCTTCAGAACCCAAGATGGTTCCATGAGAGAGGCGAGAAGGATGTCCAGGCCACAGCTCTAAGTTCCCCACCCAGTAGGGGTCAGTGAGGCTCACTCAGAAACACTGTGCTGGTTTCTGGGCAGTCAGGGAACCCGAAGGGGGCTATGTCCCTCCTCAGTGGTGCTGCAACCTTCCCGGAAGAGGACACCCTCTGGCCACACTGCCCACATGCTGAATACTATCTTGCCCTGCCTAGCAGCAGCCCTCCCAGGCATCTCCTAACAGGAGTGAAGCCAGCTGAGCCAAAGAGAGATCACTAGCACTAACTGGTGGCATTTGGGCAGGCAATGAAAGGTGTAAAATTGAGGCTTGTAGGTGAGGAAAGATACTATGGACAAAGAAAGTCCAAGTCCAAAAACCATGGGTATGGCAGGCCCATTTTCAGCGGCACTGGAGAAATGGGGTGCTGCTGCCAGGCTGTGAGGTGAGCTGGATGGTAGGAGGGTGGGGAAGGACTCTGCATGTTAGATCTTCCAGGTGCCACAGGAGAGGGCATGGCTACTGCTCTTGCTGCAGGGCTGGGTGGGAAGGGGAGACGCCTCAAACCCGCCCCACTGAGGACTGCTAACTCCTCTTCTGGGAGGCCTTGCTGCATCCCAGGCCCTGTGCTCAGCCACTCAGGTACCTGTCCTTTAATCCTCTTAGGAGCCACTAAGATACGAGGCCTTCCTGACTCCATGGTAGAGGCAAGGAAACTGAGGCTCACAGCAGCCTGAGACAGCCCAGGCCACAGCACAATCTGCATTGGCCTCTCCGGAGAGCTGGCTCTGACCCTGGGCCTCAACACAGTGTCTGTCCAGCAGTGGGTGGGCTGGGCTGGAGCTGCCAATGCCAGCTCTACATCTGCTTCTGCATCCTGCTGGCACCTCTTTGCAAGGGAGGTGGCCCTGGGACCTCCAGCCTCATGGGGTCACTGTGGGAGTCATAGAGATAATGATGGAGGTGGAGGAACAGTCTGCAAATTAAGCCCCAGGACTGCCAATGCTTTGACTAGTGTCATTGTACATGTGTGTGGTGCCATGTGTACAGAGGATTATCATGGCTGGTCCTGGCAGAGGAAACGATGGCCATGGTGTGCTAGGTCAGCCGGCCATGTGTTCATAGCTCCAGAGGTGGGATCTGCTTTGCAGAGATCAGACTCCTGCTCGCTACTCCACGAACAGAAAGGGAGAGGTAGTGGGTTGTTGGGAGGCAGCAGAGCCTGCCCCTGAGGTCCTGTGGGTACACAGTCCTGAGAAGGGATCCCAGTCCTCTCCTAGAAGCCCTGGGCTCTCCATCCTTCCCTTGAGGCCTGCAAGAGTCATGCATTCTCATTCCTTATCAGGTAGAGGTCAAATTGCCTCATCCCTCTTCTCTCCAGGGTATCCAGGCCCTGAATTTGTCACAGCAAGAGCCCCTCCCCAAGTGGGAGAGCAGTAAGACCACATGCAGGGCAGGAGCGAGCAGGAGGGGCCAGACAGCTGGGTGGGCGGCTCCTCAGGTAGTGGCCTCTCTGTGTGGGGCTCCATCCGTGGCTGTGCCCAGCAGTCTGCACTACAGCATCAATATGGATGGAGCTGAGTGGTGAGAGACAGAGGGAAGAGGGCTCCTGAGTGCAGCTCACCTGAACACCTATGACAAAGCCTCTCAGGGACCAGCAAAGCTGTGCCACCCCACCACACCACTGGACCAGGCACTGCTCATTGCTGCCATCTGCCCAGTCAGCCCCTCGACTGCCCCCAACTCTATCGCTTCTGCTCAAGCTTGGGTGCCTGGAGCTGAAAGCCTCATCCTAAGCACCTTCACCTGTCTGGCTCCTCCCTTCTCCGTCCCCTTGATCCTGTATCCTTCCCCTCCCCCTCCAAGTTTAGCAGTAACATCTCTTCACAAGCAAGTCCACCTGTAGAATGTCATCCGAAACAAGGCCAGAGCCATCAACAGAGCCACAAAGGCTGGTGTGTCCCTTGAGCCTGCAGAACATAAAGTAAACTCCATCTCCTCACCATGCCCCTGTGCTGTGTTATAGCGACAGAAATGGCTTGATATCCACAAACTCACATGTTTGTAGCCTTGTGTTACACAGGTAGATAAAACCAGCTGTTCACCCACTGCTGTCAGACTACCTTGATTACTCTCAGATTTTGGCATTAAAATTAATCTGCCATGGCAGCCATGCCCACTGGACCTTGTTACGGACAAGCTGGGTAGTAAGGTTGCAGAGTCCCATGTCTCGCAATGGCCAATTCTGCGGGACACTGCAGGGCTGAGGCTGTGGCTGCTGCTGTGTCCCCATCCCCCACTGGCATTGGCTTCTGTGTCCCAGGTCGCGGTTTCACAGGGTTCTCCTTGTTTACATTTGCAGCTCCACAGGGTTTAATAACAGCAAACACTTTCCTATGATTTGTAGTCTGTGTATCATGTTGGTAAAATGTCTACTTAGATCACGTGCCCAAATATTCCTCAGGATCTTTATTATCTTACTAATGAATTTATAAACAGTTTGTACATTGGACATGCATCATTTCTCAGATGTGTGTTTTGTACCTATTTCTCCCGGTCTGTGCTTTGTTTTTCACAGAGCAGAGCATATCAATTTTAGTAAAGTCCAATTTGTCACTTTTTCTTTTGCACACCATGTTTCTGGTATTGTACCTAAAAATTCATCATCTATCACATGGTATAGACTTTGTGCTGCTATTTCTTCTCAAAGTGTTATAGCTGTGCATGCTCCGTGCGGGGCTATGATTGATTATGAGTTCATCTTTGTACAATGTGTAAGGTGTGTTTCTAGGTCCACTTTTAACATAGCGATACTCAAGCTTACCAGAACTGTTTCTGCAAGACTTCCCTTTCTTCGTGGAACTTCCTTCACTGATTATCAATAGTTCAGTTAGCAATCCAGTTCAGGTCAGTGTCTGTCTGTCCACTCACAGTATCACCAGCACCTGTCCCATGCCAGCAGAATCCTGGAGTTCTGAGTCTGTGCTGGCAGCTCTGACCTCCTGCTCTTCCTCCTGCAGCCACTCTGAGTCTCTCGGCTTCCACACAAGCTGGAGGTTGGGTTTGTAGGTGTCTGCCTGGACCAGGATGTGGCCAGTCCTGGGTTAAGTGTTCAGATCAAGCTGGGAAGAATCCGCACTGGGGCAGATCTGAGTTCACCAGTTTATTGACTACAAGGATCTCTGCTTACAGTTAGACCTTGAGAAGCTGATGGCTTTCACTGAAGATTCTGAACTTAGGTCACTTTGAACTGCTGTCTATATCCCTTGCCTGCCAGTTTCTTGAGTGGATTCCACATCCTCCATCTTAATTTCTGGGAGTTCCCTTCCCCTGCCATGGTGGGCATCCATCTGTCTCCAACAAGCCACCTTCCCCCATCCAAAGGTAGGGCCATCTCTGCCCCATCCTGGGTGGCTCTTTGTGGGCATCGGGTCCCAGTCCTGGTGTCCACATACCACATGGACTTCTGAAGGTCCTCATATGGTCTTGTTGCTAAACAGGAACCAGAAACGCAGTCCTCCTCTCTCCAGAAGGAGTGGTGCATGCAGAACAGGACTCTGCCTGGGTCCTGGCTGGCATTTCAACACCAAGTTCTAAATGCAAATCAGTTCTTCCCTGCTTTCGGAGATGCAAGGCTCACATCCTGTAGGATGAAAAGTCCTTAGACTCAAGAATTGCAGGTCTCAAATGAAACTACAACAAAGAGTGTCAACACTCATTACTCTTATTTAGAGCTTCGGTCACTAAAGAAAGAACGATCTGTCAAGAAGACTGGATACTTGAGGAAAAATAACAGAGACAGAGTAGGGCACAATGGAGTGACAAGTCCCTCTGGATAGTCATGGAGGAGTAAACACCACTAACAGTTTACCACTTCTTCCAAAGACCCAGGCAGTGGCGATGGTAATAACAGAGAGACACCGTGGTGGCCAAGAGCAGGTGGCAAGCACCCTAAGAAACCAGCCCAAGGGTGCCCCGCATTTCCCACGGAAGGGAAGCTGAACTACATGCACAAAGACAAGTGAAGCCCACAGATGGAGACGTAGGCAGGGGCTTGGAAGCAGGGAAGGGGCTGAGGAAACAGTTGCAGAAGAAGAGCAGAGCAGTCTCTGCCCAGGTCTGAAGAGCGGGCATTTTCAGTGAGGGGCGGAAGGGTCCTACGGAAGTGAAGAGGGAGAGCACAGCGTGAAGCTCACCCAGAGCACATGGTGGTGGACTGTGCATCCACAGCAGGCATGTGGGCTTTGTGCCAACATGTGTGAATGGGCATTGAGGACAGGCTGAGGGATAAGGCCAGGCCCAAAGGACAGGCCTCGCCACCAGGTCCCAATCCATGGCCTGAAGCTTGGGATCCTGTCTGCAGAGATCTGGCCAAGCTAGGCTCCATGGCCATTGAGTGAGCGAAAGACCTTGAGGGTCCAGAAAAGAGTGGAGCAAAGAGAGCTGGGTGAGGGAGTGGCGGGCGTGAGCACTGCAGGCCATGGGAGGAAACAGACAGAGGCTATCTCAGCTGGGGAGGCAATGGCAGAACAGCCATGGAAGGGAGTGAAGGTGCAGGAGGAGCAGCTGCGCAGCTGGAGCCAAGGACACTGGGCAGAACCTGAGCTGCTGAGCATGGCTCAGCATGGGGAGAGTGCTGCTGCCTAGGCGGGGGAGAGAGCAGCGCTGACTCCCAGAGGACATCCACTGACAACAGAAACAAGGAGGCTGAGCCAAAGCAAGGGGGTCATCACAGTGCACAGACCACACCTGTCCCAGAGCTGGGCCAGCCATCGGAAGTCTGTGCCTGCAGGACCTTCTCCACCCCAGCTCACCCCCAGTGCTCATGCAGGACCTGTGGCTTCACACATTCTGCAAACACCAAGAAGGCAGAGAGCAAGGAGGAAACCCACACACAAGATGCAAGAAGCAAATCTGAGTGAAGAACCTGGCAGAACCTGTTTGTGCCTAGAGGGCGCAGCACCCACTATCCCTGTTTCACTTTTGGGTCCTTCATTCAGATGGCTCTGAGTTGCCCTCTGCTGTGGGCTGCTACCACTTAACTCATCCTCTCACCTGATGGAGGTGAGATGCCTCACCAAGGCATAGAGCTCAGGGCTGGGGGCTGCACCGAGGCGGGAGGGAATCACAGAGAAACAGAAAGGAAGTACTGCATGTGGGGAGTGAAGCACTGGACACATACATCCCGAGTGAGGCAAAGATGAACGGATTCATTAAATGACCACTGGGCCAGACATTGTATGCTAATGTGTGGGGTAAGACAGCAGTGGACACCTCAAGCCCACAGACACCACAACAGGTCTGGTGCCTTATAGCAGCTTCTGCCAGTCAAGGAAGCAAAGACCAACACTAAGTATAGTGAGCGTTCATGGCTGTGGTGTGCACGGTGCAAAGCAGTGCTTGGCCCTGGACCCCAGAGCTCTTGGGTCACCTCCTCCTCCTGCTTCTCCTGACCCTGCCGCAGTCCTGGGAGTCAGTTGCATGGGTGTCCAGACTGGCACAGGACCCTTTCGCGGCTGGGGCAGAGTGCAGGGTGGCAGAGGCAGCCTAGGAAACCTTGAGCTGGGAGGCAGTGCGTATGCTTGTGTGTTTCTGGCAATGCAGAGATGCTGCCTCAGGGCTGTGTAATGCAGGTTCGTCTGGCAGCTGAATGGAGTAAGAGGAGCCGGCAGGTGTGGGGTAGTGGGCAATGGGCGGCAGGCAGGCAGGAGGAAGAGACATGGGAGATGGCTCCTTGATTCCCATGGAAGTGTCCTACAAGGTGGGGTCTGCTCTCTGAGTAGGGCCGGGGAGAAGCAGACCACACTCAGGTCTCAAACAATCAAAACTCGTGTATCATAAGAATTTTCCTAAACCATCTCAGAAAACTGGAGCCATGATGAGCCACTCACTGGGTCTTGGCTGTGGACATCTGTTCCTGGGCCATGTGAACCAACCTGTGGGTATTTCGCACAAGATCATGGTTCTTCCTTCCAGTGCTACTTAGGTGAACAAGGTGCTCTCTCTTTATGGCACCTTGAAGCCCCACCAGGGCACAGAGTACAGGTTGCACACAGCAGCAGTGGGGGACAGACGGGGTGCTGCTGCTTTGTGCTTCTCAGGTCACTTGTTCATGCTCTGCTAATGAGAAGTCTCTGGCATCCTCTGGAGTTGTTTATGTTCGGAGGAGCAGAGAAATTTGAAAACTTTTTTGGTGTTGTTCAGCTCCACACACTGCAGTGCTGCATCCTGCCTCTCGATCCCAGAATCTGGCTGCATTAAGTTGCTGTCACCTCCTTCCCGGCACCAGAGCCCCTTTGGGACACACTCCCCTTACAGAACTTTCCCTCCCTGTTCCTTCCCATCCGCAGCATTGTCCTCCCCAGAACCAGCCACTTTGCATGCTTCCTGCTAGAATGGCAGAATTCCCTCTGAAACTTCACACATCCTGAGCTGTGAAAAAGTCATCATCAAGAGCCGCACCCATAAAATTGGAGCCACTCGATCATCGCCCCATCTAGAGTTCACCCTTAATTATAGTAATTGCCAGGCTGAGTCTCGTGATTCATGTTAAAGACCCACCTAGATAACTGATGTCTCTGGTTGGCCCCAGCCACACTGGCTCACACTCGGGGCTCCAGGTGCCTGCAGGACTCCTCCTAAGGGACCCTGAAGCCCATGCATCACCCAGCTCCCCTACATCCTGCCTGGAGGAGTGGGCCCCGACCCCTGCGGTTCCCATGAGCTGCCCCTTGCAGTGGCTGCTCCCACTCCCACTCCCTCTGCAGTCCCCTAGCATCCTGCATGTTGTAGGGTTCCCATTAGGCTTGCTTGGAGCCACAGAATCCAGATGGGCTCGGGTAAGATTCATGACACTTCTCTCTACTGACAGTCACACTCTCAGCAACAGTGAGGGGAGCCAGGGCTTCCTCCCAAAGAGATTTCCAGGCTGGGCAGCAGGCTTTATTTGGCTTAAGTCTCACACTTTGAATTTTGATTTTTGGAAAATTATAAAGTCTTGCACCAAGCTTGTTTGCTGTAGCTATTCCCTGTGCCCCTGGATCTCCTTATATCATTTCCCCAGGTCATTGCCTCAGTCCTGCAAAATCTCTAGCAAAGAGGGGCCCTGACTCTGATTCTCTCTGGAAATATCCACATACACTCAAGGACAGACATGCCTGCTGATGTGATGGTGCCAACCCTGGGGTTGCTGGAGCTGATGCTGGATGTCAAAGGGCACCAGCTGTACCTCCAAGAGGGAACATGGTGCTGGAAAGCTCATGGCCTGGGCTGCTCTGATGATTGAGGCTGCACAGGGCTGCTCCCAAATTGCCCCCCAAACCAGGTGGCCATGCACTTTGTCCTTTTGGGTCAGGCCTGGGAGGTGGCTCCAGCTCCTGTGCCCTTGTACTGCATCTGCTTGGATGCGGTCAATGTGCCTTCTTTGCCTGACTTGACCCTAGACCTTGCATTTCCACAGGTCTGCAGGGCTGGAGAAATCCCCCTTCTGGCTCTGTTTCTAGAGTGTTGTGTGTTGATAGCAGGGACTTCTGTCTTTGCTCTCTGGTGCTGGAATCCATGCACATTCCTGCCATGTGTGTCCAAGAAATAAATGGCAGATCAGCTCAGAGTGCAGCCTGTGAGCCCCAGAGCCTGACTAGGTGGTTCTTGCACTCAGATCATGAGTCACAGGAGAGACCCTTCTCCTGAGACTGAGACTCAGCCTCCAGGGACTAAGGCTTAGCCTTTTATGTTTCTCATTTGAGAACTGGACATGCAGTACCTACCTGAATGCTGCCTGTGCACATCAGCGGGTGGCACTAAAGTCATTTTACTCATGGTTGAGCCATGGCAAGTGCTTGCTGTCACTGAGAGGAATGCAGTTTTTCCCCTTTAATCCAGCTCACAGCAGCTTTGCCTGGCTCCTTGCTTAAATGAGCCCGAGGGGTCCTCCCATGGAAGTACCTGCCAAGCATCATGTGAACCATGCCATCCAATGGCAAGCACCACATGTGCTCTCCAGACAGGACCTCCAGCCTCACCTCGCCCCACGCCAGGGTCACCATGGTGGTGGGAGTCAGATGGCCAGGAACCAACTGGTCCACAACACCAGCTCATGGAGCCACAAGTCCCAGATGTCAGAAAGAACCCCCTGTGGGGAAGCAGAGATGCAGATGAGCGGTCCCACTTCCCCAGGCAGCTCTTTGTGCCGTGCAGGGAGGCTGAGAATGACGCTGTGCTGGTGTCATAGGACCAAGGTGTTCAGGAGACTGATGTGTGGCAGAGGCCTCCCTGCCTGCCCTGAAGCTCCCAGTCTGTGCCCTGCCCCAGATGTCTCTGTGACAATGCTCCTCTTCTGTCTTCAGTGCCCAGAAGAGGACCTGTGTTCTGTTCACTTGCTCCCTGGAGCTCACTCAGTGCCTTGCGTGGTTCTGAGGATCCACTTGGACCTCTGAGAGCCTGCAAGAAAGAGGCACCATACCCACTTTGAAAATGAGGGGCTACATGGAAACATCACAGCAGTGGCAAGGATGCCTGGGGAGCTGCAGCTCACCTGTGTTTATAGTAACAGCAAAGATAGCTATGTGCACTGAACCTCGGTCACTTACTGTGGTTATTGAACTTTAATAGAGTGTAAGATTTACTACAGAAGAATTAAAAAAGAATGCATTATATACATGCACCAAATCCACACAAAGAATATAAACATTATGTACTGCAAACAAGTACTGATTAAAAAAACAATAGTGTTATTTTGCAACCCAGCATAATACTGAAATAACAACTTCACAGAAATGACCCTGAGCTGCTTGTTGTGTTGTAACAAGGTGTCCTTTAAACAGCCTCTGTGTGTTTCCTAGATGGGGTCTGCACAGGTGGTTCTTCTGCTTCCCACAAGGGGATGGCCTAGGGCCCTGCATGAAGAGTTCAAGGTGGCCTAGCCTGGCTTGGCTGGTGGAATGCAGAACAACTGACTGGGCCACAACACGTGGTCTTTCATGTGCCAGAGACATCCATTCTCCGCATGGTCTGACCCTTAACGCAGAGGGTAAAGACCCCAGTGTGAGGGCTCCAGCGGACACGGCGCACGTGGCCTGTGTTTTACGACCCAGTTCCAGAGCCACCTATCACCCCTGGCTTGTGCTGGGCCTGCCCTGATTCCAGATCAAGGGAATGGACCTCACCTCCCCACAGCAGGTCAGAAAAGCCCCGCTCCAGAAGTGCCTAGAGGACAGGAGAGACTGCTGCAGCTATTTTTGAAAATAGAACATGCTATAAATACTTAGCCTTGTTACAGTGATGTACTCTGATATTTTCTATTTTTTAATGTCACCTTCTAAAAATGTTGGCCACACACATCAAATTAAATTTATGACCTATTCAAGGATGATGTCCAGCGTCACAATGGAGAGAGAGTGCGTGACACACAGTCCCCGCCTTACAGTCATCAGGAATCAACACGTCCTTGCCACCCTGCTGTGCACAAGCCCTCATCTTATTGCTGGCGCCTCTGACCCACAGCTCTACATTTCCCCACCTCCCTGACAAGTTTAGGGAACAGCAACCCAGACGACCCCGATCCACAGCACATCCCATGCATATAGCAAAGGCCACATGATATGAGGATCTCATGTTGATCTCAATTGGGCTGCTTCCTGACAGATGCTATGTACTGGATACCTAAATGGCACCAGGGACAGAAGTGTGGGCACAGGAGGGCATGGTGACTGCACACGAAGCCACCCGTGCAATGAGCTAAGCATGTGACTCTGCATGTAGCTGAGCTCCTGCCACACATCTGAGCTGACTGTAGCACAAGGGGATAGGGCTGTCTTCCTGGCAGGGCTGGTGAGGGCCCCTCAGCCCCAGGCCAGACCAACAGGAGAACACACCACCACTGCCAGCTATGCTCAGGGCACCAGTGGTGACGTCCAGATCAGTAGCCCATGCAGCCACAGCCCAGGATGGCCAAACACACAGCCTGTGATCCAGCAGAGACACAGGGAGCCAGGCATCTCTGCTCGAGGCTGAGCCTCCAGCCAGCTGCAGGTAGCTGTGAAACAAGCTGCCCTGGTGTCGTGCCATGACCACCTGCCGCCCGCCTGACTGTTCAGTATGCGTCAGCCAAGGCTGAAGGAGCCTTGGACCCATAAATCATACCAGGCACAATGACATTTTCTAATTGCTGGGCCCTGGCAAATGTCAGCTCCGTGAACTCAGGCTTGTTACTAGATTGGGGAAGCAATGGCGATGGCGATAGCACTCGTCCCTCTGCTCAGACAGTTTTGCCCCGCTGCCACAGGCCAGGTCACCAGTACCCTCCTGAGTGTCTGCTGTCCTCAGGAAGGGGCTGTGCCCATGGGGAAAATGGAAGTCAACGCCGATCAAAGTGAAGACATGCTACGGCCCATGAGGTCCTTACTGTCTCTTCTAGTGGCCAAAGGGTGAGGATGCTCTAGTTTGCACATGGTGAGATTGGCCAGGCTCCATGCTGCTCCCTGAGTGTGGGGTTCCCTCCTCCATCCTCCTCTTCCATCCTCCTCCATCTGCAGTGCTGGCTGCTTCCTCCATGGACACACCAGTGCCCTCCACAGTCCCCTCCTGCTCCTTCTCCCCTTTTCTCTCTTGGGCCACAGTGATGTGACAAAAGCTGGTGCCCATGGCTGGCACCCCTCCCCCAGAGGTCTAGGTGGCTTTGTGAGGTCCATCCGGGCCCTGGCTCCAGGGTGCCACCTGAGCTCCTTACACCCAGAGCAGGCAATCAGGAAGTTCAGTGCCCTTGGGATGCCAGCCGAAGATCATGAGCGCTGAGCCTTGCTGACCCCTCTGGAGACCATGTTGGCCACACCCTGGAGCCATACCCGCCAGGAGAAGGCACTGCAAAGTTTACATTCCTTCTCCATCGTTAGGCAAGTCCCAGAAGAGGGCAGTCCTATGAGTGGCTCTGTGCACAGCAAGGGGACTCAGCCCCGTCCAGGAAGCCAGTTGGGGACACTGGGGCCTGACGTGCACAAGGGACATCCTAGACCATCTCTGTGTGTGTGTGTGTGTCATCCATCTTGGGCCACTGGATTATCTTCTCTTTGGAGCCTGTGGGACGATCAAGATTCTTCTGCTGTCAAGTTCTTTCTCCTCTTTCTTTGCAGAGGGTTTCACTGCTCCTTACACTGCTTATTCACCTCTCCTTGTCCATGCCTCTGGGGAGGAAGTGAATTGCCAGGAAGTGTCCCTGTGATCACTTCCCGCACAGGCAGAGGCCACTGCTGACCTATGGCCAGACACTTTCTGCAGGGCAAGCGGCCTCCACTCCATTGACCTTTCCCCATAATTGCAGGATCTGCTTTCCATCAGTTGTTCTGTCCCTATGAATCACCCAAGCTTTCCCTACCTTCTCCTAACACTAATCTCTCTTTAAAAGACAGAGAACCCTAACTGCACACAACTGCTGGCAATTATTTCACCAGCAAAAAGAAGTTGGACAGGCCCTGCACCACTGCCTTGCTGTGAGTTATGCCAGGCACAGCAGTGCCATTGACAACAGAAAATACCTCCACACATACTCACAGCTGGTGCTCTCCTTCTGAATGAGAAGCAAGCATCTCAAAGGGGAAATCATAGCTCCGAGGGAATCTCAGTCTCCACAGATCCCCGCATCAGCAGGGCCCTTCCCTGGTCCACATGTGGGATCTGTGAGGCCCCCACTGTGACCACACTGAGAGGGGCCTTCAAGGTTTCCACATGCCCTGTGAGCCGCTTGGCCAGCCGCTGGGAATCTTCCACGTACTGCTCTTCACTTCTCACATTTGTCACTCCCCACATGTGAGACAGACTGTGGGTGTGGGAAGGAAACACCCCTGGATCCTTCTAGAACATGCAGGTGGCCCTGAGGATGGGATGGAAGCTCGAGTCTGCTGATGTGTCTGTCACACACCACAGACATGGCTCGTGGGCCCTAGGCACCATGTGACCCAGGATTAGCAGAAGAGGTTTGTCAGAAGGAGGAAGGCAGCTGGCCCTGTGGAGTCATGTTCGAGCTTTGGAGATGTTTCTAGATGAGAAGGAATCATCACTACACCCTTGCAGTCAAGTCTCCAGGCCCCGAGGCGTGTGCCACAAACAAGCTCCTCCCCGAGAAGTTCCAGGCGCAGTCCATTTGCTCCTGCCATGGACATCCAGCTCCAGCTTGTGTCGGAATCCCCTGGTGGAGGCTGCACACACAGGCTGAGGTCAGGTCCTGGCACATGTGCATCTACACATGTGGCACATGTTGTCCAGACACTCACGTTGGTGGCCCAGGAACCATACACTAGAACCACAGAGTGAATTTCCTAGTGGCAAAGTGACCTTCGCTGGCCGATCACATAGCCAGAAGAACTGTTTCACATCCTGTGCTTCGGAAAGCTCCAGCGCACGGAGTCCAGAGCCCAGCAGTATCACATTACTTCCTTCCCCACCCTCGTATATCCTCGTATTCCCCGCCCTCATGCTGCCCTTTTCCCAGCTGCTTCTGCCCACTCCCCAGATGTCCCTCAGTCAGTAGAGCTGAGATCCTCTTGGGGAGGAAAATGTACTGAAGAGTCCAGGGGAGCCCTCATCACCAAAAGTCCACAGGCAACCTAGTAAGGAAATCAAAGTCTCCTAAATCTCAACACCCACAGGGCCTTTGCACTTTCTACAGGCCACTCCTTCCTTAGCAGTACAAAATACACCCTGTTAGCGAGGTCTGGAGCCTGCTTTTCCTCACTTGGCATATTCCTCCTTCTGTTTTACATGGCCTTATTTCAGTGCTTGCTTAGTATTCTGATGCTGAGTTTAGCAGAGTTTATTTTCCTAATCACCAGACGCGCAGCATCTGGGAGGAGCCCAGCTTCTCCTGTTATAAATTAGAACTGTCATCCTTCTCCATAGTGCCCTCACAGAGTCGGTGTCTCCTGCCAAGCGGCTGGCCAAGCAGCAGCATCCTGGCTGCTGTCCTTTCCTGCTGTCCCAAAGCATGAGCGCTCTCAGGGGACACAGCCATGAGTGAGCATGAAAGAGAAGGATCTTGGGTGATCTTTATGGCACAGCTAAACTCCAGCCCTTCCCCGAAACCTCTGGCAGAGGATTCAGTGTCCCAGCCCTCTGAGCATGGTTTCTTTGCTACGCTGACTCCACAAACTCTGCCACCAGGTGCAGTCCCAAGGATATAGGGCCAATACAGGTGGTAACCTTGCAACATGCCCAAGACTGACAGCACGATTCATTCACAAGAGCTGAAAAGGCTTTGAACTGTGTCGCTCAGCCCCCGAGACCTCCAGAGCCAAAGTCTGCTGCCCTTAAAAACCAAAAGCAGGGCTGCCTGGCTCGCCACAGGCCTTCCTGTCCTGGGAGCCTCAAAGCTGTAGGCTCAGGGTCACCAGATGCATTGGCTGAGCCACAGGAAGGGAGATGCATGCATGCCCTTTACCTGGTGGGACATCTCAACACTCTTCTGCCTGGGCCCTGGGGACATCTCAGAGGAAATGGCCTCAGGATCTTCTGTCCTGCAGTGTCTCAGCAGCAAGTCTCAACAGCTGCCCATATGCTGGTCAGTAGGACATTGCTGGGGCTCTGGAGAAGTCCTTGCCCTGAAGCAAGGACAGGCAGGTGAGGCCACATAGTACTCGATGGTCCAGGCAGGTAGCTCTCTTACCCCAAGGCAGGACAGGTGGGGTGCTCAGGACCTCACGGTAGGAAGCCCATCACTTCAAAGGAGCCAGCTGGATCAAGGACTACACATCAGGAACCAGGGCACAGGAAGGAGTTTAAGCTGCAGAGCCACCACATGCAGCAGCTATACCGACGTCACCCCCAGCACCCTGGGATCACCCGCTGTACTCTCCTCATCCGTGTCTGTACAGACTGGGAACCTTCGGGGTGGCACCCATCTCTGCAGTCCCTGCAGGAACCAGGAGCACACTATATGCTGACTCCTCTCAGGTGGAGTCTTTCCAGTGGAGTCTCTTGCAGTCCCAGTCCTGTCCCACAGCCCAGGGCACCAAGCAGGATAATGGAAGCTGCTGCGCTCATCTATGCGTTACGCACTCCAGAACCAGGACAGTGACCATGGGACAGGTTCAGGGAGCCCTGGATCCCTACAACACAGACCTGAGCTGAACCTCTTTAGTGAGCTGGGTCCTATGAGCCCATTTCTGAGCACACTACCATTGTGGGCCCCCTTGAATTGGTGTTAGTGCAGAGCCAGCATCCAGGACCCTCCAAAAACTCTGGTTATTTCCATTTCCCAAATCAAGCTACCTTTAGAACAGGAGAGAAGCCCTAGAGAAAGACCCAGAAATACTAACAGGAGGCTCTTGTGTTATTAGTGCATGGTGATCCTTCCTTAGAGGGATCTGGGTTCCCTGCCACTTGCCAGGTCTTGACCTGCGAGGTGACTGAGGAGGTCATGAGTCTTCATTTCTAATACTCCTTTAAACTTTGGCTTGGTCCACAGAAAACTTGTCTGCCTATTTAGATCAGTGAGAGCTCAATGGCTTCCATTTTAGCTCTAGAAATGAGGCCAGTTAGTTGATGCTGGGGACCTACGGCAGCAGAGCCCTCTGGTCTCAGCTGTTCCTCTGCGGTCCCTCATGGTCCCTGTGCCCACCTTTTTCTTGGTGATTAGGTGCCACCTCCCAGCCCCCGCCACCCTGGAATCCTGTCACTCCACTGCACTTAGGTTTCTCAGTCATGGCTGTGGTTCCCACATGCAGCACAGCCTTTGGAGAATGGAGACAGGAACCTGAGGCTGCCAGGCCCTCACAGCCTGACTCCCAGTCACAGAGGAAGCTGAGCCCTCCAGATCCTTGTCTGGGCAGCAGGGACACTTCCTGTGACAGACTGAAGCAGGCCCATTCTCAGCCTGGTGTTTCGCTACCCTACACATAAAACTCGCCAGTTAAGAAACTGGCTCTTGTTAGATGCTCTGATCCTCGAGTTCAAAACCCTTGTGGGTTGCTGCCAAAGTTTAACATTAAACCACACCAATCCAGTTTCATAAAACTCAAATTCAGAACAGTACACACTTGAGGCTAATTCTTGGGATAACATTTCTAAAACAAAAATCTAATCCCAAATCTCTTCTCCGCTGAGAGCCAGAAGAGGAATTTAAACTGCTTTTTTGTGTCTCAGCCACTTTCTGAAAGTCAAGCAATGCTTTAGGTAGCAAATTTCTCTCTTCCCATGTGCTGCAGCCCCTTAGGCCCTGGTTTCAGGACAACACTGCAGCCAGACCTGCACTCCTGCTGCATCCCACCTGGACCACTCGTGAGCCTCTGCTTTTCAGCTCCAGGGATCCCCCAAAAGCAAAGAAGCCCAGGAAGAGTGCGTGAGTGGCATGGAGACAGGGCAGTGGGGCCAATGAGACCAAGGTTGAAGTCCAGTCCCCCATCCTTAAAGCCACACATGTCAGGGAATTTCTATAAGGTTTCTAGGCAGTTTGCAGTCATACAAGAATCCATGTCCTTAGTGCCAGCCCCTCAGGACTGGGCTTATCACCAGTGTCCTCTCTGTTCCCTGTCTTTTCCCTTCTTGTCTTTCCTAGCTGTCCTTTCCTACTTCCTCATTGCTAGGACAAAATATCCAACAGTCACAAGTTAAAAGAGGAGAGGTTTATTTCAGTTCAGTTTATAGAGGGTTCAGCCCATGGTCAACTGGCTGAAAGGTAGGGTTGCCTGGTAGAAGATCATGGCAGAGGAGAAACAATCTATGGCAAGGAAGGCAAGCAGCATTGAACCTTTCTTTCTCTGTTACTTCATCCAGGCTACAAGCCTATTAGTTGATGCCATACATACCTAGGTGGGATTTCCCATTATCCATATCCAGAACTAAAATAATCAACAGACTAGTTTAGTTATTATATACATAATCCAATTTCAATAATCTTAGATCCAGCCACCTCTTAGAATATGAGGCTTGGGAGGACATCTAGATACAAGCCATAAACCAGGACCATCTCTCAGATAAAGTTTTTGCACCAAGAATGATGTCTCAGACTCAGCTTTTAGAAGAGTCCAGGTAGATGTCTGGCTTCCTAAATTCCTACGAGGATGAGAAGTTCACATGTTTTATCCTCCAGGTTGTAGAGTACAGAATGTGGATTGAGCATTCCTGGGACAAAGACTCTGTTCACCTGATACTTAGTGGCCTCCAGTGGGTAACTGTCCATTCTCAATCCTCATAACTATTCTGAGCTCTCACTACCTCTAAAATGTCACAATAAGCTGTTAAGGGCACAGAGAAAGGTATATCCAACCTACTTTTGGTAGCTACTATACTTTTGAAGACACATGGTAAAATGTGACCAGTATGGTGACATTGTCCTAAAGAGATCCCAGCATCCAGTGCAAACATCCAGTTCTATGAGAACTCAGAAATGGGTTATATTCAAGGAAACAAGGTGGTCAAGACACATATAATGAAACACATTTGGCTCCAACAAATAAAAAAATCCTTGTGAGAGTGAAGCATGATCATCAATTTGACTGGATTGAGAGATTCCTAGGGAGGTGGCTGTACTGATGAGTCAATTAATCCACTGATGTCCATGACTGATGCTGCTGTTAGGGGTGATCCAGGTTGGCAGTGATCACCAGGAGGCCAGCCTTTGGAGCTGGATCTCTCACTGGCACTCATCATTGGTGCTATGCATCCTGGCCTCCATTAAGCAAGCAGCTCTCCTGTGCCAGGCCCTTCTGCCATGATGTTCCTGCCTTTGGTAGCCAACCATGGACTAAACCCTCTAGAACATTAACCAAATTTAAATCTCTCTCTCTCTCTCTCTCTCTCTCTCTCTCTCTCTCTCTCTCTGTCCCAGGAATCAAACTCATGATCTCGCACTTTCTAGGAAGACCCTGTGCTACTAAGCTATGTCCCCAACCCTCGATATCTTCTTAAATAGTGGCTGTTGCATGTTTGGTCTCAGTGAAAGAAAAGCTGATTTATGTAATTCCTAGCTAGTTCTAAGAGGTAAATTCTATAACCCTTCATCCACTGGTTTGGTATTTGACCATTCTATGTAGGGGTAACCTTGCCAAGGGCACATTGGAATATTCCCTCTAACATGTAGGGACTGAGACTAATCATACAAACAAGGAAGCATGAGGAATACAGGGAGAGTGCTGTGGGCCTGCAGCTGGACTCCCAGGCCTTTTTCTTCAATCCACTGTATTGCAGTCACTTTCCATTCACACTGTCCTTCACTAGACCTGCAGACTGCACATGCCAAGAAAACAGCATGCACTCTATGACTATGCATTATGGTTTGTGTATGGATTGTCCCTTAAGCCTCATGCAGACATGGAGGCAGGTAAATCTGGCATTTGTTGAATTATTATCTAGTGCTGGAATTGGAAATGTGAGTGGTGCACCTGAGTTGGAGGGTGTGGGGAGCTGGCATACAGTATAAGAGAGGGAAATAGGTGCACTCTTTCTTTTTGCCCATTTTGCTCTTGTCACCCGTGGGCAGCCAACATGAACCATTGCTCCTCTGCCATGCTACCCTGCCTTGGAGCCAGTTGACTATGGGCAGAAACATCCACAAACTGTGTGATAAATAATCCATTTCTTCTTTAATTTTGGGCATCAGTTATCGTGTCTCAGCAATGAGAGGAAAGTAATCAAGACATCGTGCTTATGCCAGCAGTGCAGAGAAGGCTGTGGCAGATTTAGCTAGGACTTACATGGCAGGCACACCTGCAGCTCTAAGGAGAGCAATGGAGGATACACACTATTCCTACATTGGGGACCCCTGCAGTGGGCCCCAATCTCCTGCCAGGTTTTAAGACACCCAGTGAAAAGAAAGAGCAAGAGACAAAGTGACAGTACAACAGGGATCTGGGATGTCCAGTTGTTCACAGGGAATAAAAGGCCACGAGGCATCCAGAACCTCTGGTATTTAATGATCACAGCCAAATTAAGGAGAATCATGAAGGGACTGCAGATGACTGTGCTTGCAACATCAAGAACAAAGCATTCTTGTGAAAGGGATGGGACAGCCTGGGTTCAAGCTGTGGTTAACCAGTATCCTGCTTTGGAGCCAGTTCTGGGAAGGAATTTTTTCTGGAGTCACACAGGCCTCAGTGGAGACCTTCTCTCCGATCTCAGCCCCACATCCCCCTTCTCTCCTATCTCACACCTGCTTCTCTGGACTCCTCTGTGGCGATAAGCGATGTTAGCCTGATGCTACCTGCTTACTGTCATGAAGACATGTACACAGTCTCAGCCAGATTCACTAATTAAATTGAACGCCAATTTGGGGCAGTCTCTCTGCAGTAAGTGATTAGTAAGCAGTAAGATTTGGGTCTGGGAAGGATGGCGTGGTGTCCTCCACACCCCTGTACCACAGATGTACCAAGAATGCAGTCTCATGCTTATAAGTACAGGACCTTGTTTAGCCTGCAGGAAAAGAACCAAGATGCTGAGGAGAGAATCACCTGCATAGCTGGCACCTTGGCAGGTGTATGGCTGCTGGAGTGCCTTCATGGATCACACGTCTTCTGTTCTTAGGAACACTGGTCTTCTGTTTCTCATCCACATTCCTGCTTAAGATATTTATGTCCAAAAGGGCTAAGGATCCAAAAGCAGAATTAAGGTGAAGGCCAAAGCAAGCTTTACTGTGAGTGTGTGCAGAGCCCTTGATCACAGGGTGCAGAGGTGGACAGTGATGACTCCAGTATTTTCTTCAGAGTAGAGGCTGTAAAACCAGAGGCACAAAGATCCAGGCCCTAGGGCTGTCTTCTCTCTCCTGATAAACTTCTGCCCTGGGGGTACAGGTGTGATTCTGACACCACTCCATGCACTCACTGCCTACTACAGTGGAACAGTCCAGCAAACTGAAGGCAGATGTGGGATGGTCCTGTGAGGTTCTGGTTAGATGCAGAGTCCAGGTTGGGGTAACACCTTGGAGTCATACAGCTAACATGTCTTAGCCACTGTTCAAGCAGCTTAGAAATCGCTCTTCCCAGAACACAGAGCCAAAGCTCAGTGGAACAGCTTTAGCACTGAGCCCTGGCTGTCACAGGAGATGAGACTGCTTGCAGCCAGCACTGGTTCTCTGAGTTGGAAGGAAACAGTCCCTCTGCTTGGCATTTGTGTCCATGGGCAGCTGGAGAGCAAGAATTGAGGAGATGGGCAGCTCCATGCTCCCCATGCCACCGGACACTTGGGTGCCACAGGCTTCATGGCTTCTGGTAAGGTGGAGGGCTGAAGAGGCGCTGAGCCCCAGCACTCCAGCTGGTGGTCTGGAGACAGCTGTGTGTCTCAAGGCACAGGGGATTAATGAGAGATAAAGCCCCAGAAGAAAAAGTTTCCACATACTTAAATATAAACTGTTACTCCAGCAAAATTTGAAAGGCACAGAACTACAATCCTTTTATGTGGAAGAGTCCACATCCAATCTATGTTCAAGTCACTGCGGCTTCTTGCTTTCCTGCCATCCCCAGTTGGTGCACAGAGGCTCCAAGAGTATCTTTCCACACTCGGATCAGGGTACAGGATGAAGGGTGAAGGTGGCCCCTGCCCACTTCCTGAGCACAGAGCTGGACCCACATCACCCACCCTTGGGCCCTGGGAGCTCAGTAGCTATGACGGCAGCTGCCCATACCCCCATCTGGCTGCCCATGTGAATCCCAGGCAGCTTCGTCCACTCCCTGTGACCAGGCCTGTGGGGCTGTGCACCCTATAAAGAGGAGGCTCATTTAGATCACTGTTTGAGGGCAAGCACGAGCCGGGTGCTCCACTTTCTGAAACCCCATGGATAGAAGCATCACCACAGGGGCAGGGCTGGGAGGAGCCCTGGGTCCACACAGGAAACTGGGGTTCAGAGGCACCTTGCTCCCCCACCAGCCCTCTCCTGACAGCTATCAGGTGAGCTAGTGAAGCCTCAAGGGTGGCACTCCAGTGACCTAGTCACTATTCTCCGGGCCTCATCTGGTTACTGACCTATCATCTCCCACACCATGTCACTAGGCATCCAGCTTCTGTAGGCTGACACCATATCAAACCCACATGTCTATCACTCAGAACCCTCAGAAGCAGTGGGAACACTGCCACTTCCTCCATGGGTTGGGTAGGAAGGACCAGGAGAAGGTCCCATTCACTCGCAGTCCGGGACAGGGCCTCAAAGCCCTCTTGCCATCTCTGCTCTCTTGGTATGAAGCCACCATATCTTTTCTTGGCCACTCATAAATTCACTTGAATTTGTAGATTTGTGTTTTTTCTTGGCACATAAAGTCCTTGGTGACACCATTTCCACTTTATCTCTCTGCCGTGCTGGGGAGGGGTGGACAGCAGAGGCACTGAAGTGTCTTGCTGACCTGTGCTTGTCACCTGAGCCTCATTAAGTACCTTACCAGCAAAGAGGAGCTCAGGACACTGCAGGGCCCCCTGAGGACCCGGGTCCTGGACAGCTCCTGCTCCTGAGCAGACTTCCTGCCCTATAATTCTGAACCCAGCTCACCCTGGAGACTGCAGACCCCATCTCTGCTTCCCGGAGCAACGCCACAGTGAAGCATGACCTCTGTTCCACAGGAAGTCGGGAGGAGTTGGTGACCTCAGGCAGCTGGAGGCGCCACCCCACTGCTGAGCAAGGTGAAAAGGAACAGAAGCCCCTCTCCTCCTCCCCTGCCCAGCACACTCCCTGCCAGTGGCACAGAACCGAGAAGTTTTATTAACTGGCAGAGAATCAGAGCTCATCAGAGTCCAGACTCTGAAAATTCTTAGTATCTGAAATTCTGACCTCAAAGAATCACAGTTTTGGAAGGAGCTCAAATTAATCTTCAGATCAAACACAAAGCAAATCTTCTAAAAATGCCACCAGGAAGCCAAGTCCCAGCAGCCTCAGCTGAGCCCGAAGGCACCTGGGTCATGGTGTGATTCCCATCAAGTCCTTCAGGTTTATCACTCTCATCTGTGACAAGGATGGGGCAGAGCCAAGGGTCCCCATGGAATAGAGGAAGCCAGCTATGCTCAGTGGCTGGAGGAGCTGACCAGGGTGATCTCAGACCAGCCTGGCTGACAGCTCTACCACCCAGCCATGGGTACCCAGCTCCACGACCTGGCCTGGCCCATCAGTTTCCCCACCTACAACAAAACACATGAAAGGGCCTTTGCTCAGAGGAGATCCCCACGTGGACCATCAGGTGGGTAGAGGGGCCATTCCTGAAATGCTGCCTTTGTCAGAAATCTAACTCCTGTTCTGTGAGATGGGAAATGATATGAAACAGAACTCAGATGTTCTCATAAAAGTAAATGTCAAGACCAGAAAAGAGGACAAATTGGCCAGCCAGCAGCAGGCTTGTGCAGGTTTGTGATGGGGGTAGAGAGGCCCTCTGGTCTGCATCGCACTCCTGGGCAACTCCAAGGAGGTTCAGCAGGTCAGCACTGGCTGGCCAGCACAGCTGCCCAAAGCAGAGTCCCTGGGCCTCCAAGGACACACACCATGGGGAACCAGTGAGAGACCCAGGAATCTGTGGACCTCTGGGTCCTGCTGAAGCTCCACCCTCAACTGCAACCCCTCCGGCCTGTAAATTCTCTTGCTCTGGGGCTGACTCTGTTTCCAGAAGGCTTCAGAAACCCCCAGGTGGTGTCTGCAGCTCTGCCAGGCTCCCTGGGTCCCCTGTTTCTTTGGCAACAGGGACCCTGCACTCCTTGCTCCCAGACAATGGGCACCAAGGAGAGGACTCAAGGTTTAAAGAGCAGCAAAAGCAGCTGGGCTGGAGGGAGCTGGCACCATCTCAGGAAGTGAAGTGCCTGCAGCAGTGGCCCAGAGCATGTGCCTGGTGCAGCGTCCTGGGTAGCTGGGCAGGCCCTGCCCTTCTCGCTGGCCCAGGGCTGGAGGCCAAACCCCACAGCCCCTCACTGTTCCTGGGGACATATCCCATTCCACCTGTGTTCCTAGCAAGGGGCTCTGTCCTATCCTACTGATCTGCAGGAGATATTTCTATATATTAATTGATTTTATTAATTAATTTTATTAATGTCATCTAGTCTCCTCAGGGTGTCCTCTAGCACCCTGCGTCTCCTTGGGATCAGGGGACGTGGTTTCCGAACCTGATATAGGGAGATGGGTGTGGGTGTTCAGCCAGCAGGAGGAGGAAGTCCCAGCATTGTGACTCAGTGGACTGAAGACAGTAGACTGATCACAGGCACGTTTTGAGCATTCTTGTCCTGATGTGTGGCTGTGTGGAATTGTTGCTAGTTTGGCTGTTACTAATTTTGCTATCTGTAGCCATCATGGCATTTTATTTAATTTCATTTTTCACTGGATCATTGAGAGCACTTTGGAATCTGGTTTATAAGTACTTTTTGTGTTGTCACGCTATTGTCCTCTGCGCTTCCTAATTCCATCAGATACTGTGCTTCTGCTTTTCAGACTGACCTTCGGTTCTCACTCCTGGCCATTGCCTCCTGCTCTCTGTGACCTTTCTGTGGGCCTTGCAAGGGTCCAGTCCTTGTCAGTGTCCAGGGTGCGGGTTTCCATGACACTCGGAACCCAGCCTTCCCTGGTGTCTTCAGTTAGCCACCCTCTGCAGTGTCGGTGGGACTACTCATGGCCCACAGTCTCCGCCTCTGTGGGTGACCTCCGCCTCTGTGGGTGCTGTCGCTGTTGGGTTACTTCACCCAGCCCCATATGGACCTCACCCCTTGGCCTTTGAAAGCATCCTTCTCTGTCTTGATTTGTGAGTCTTGGCATGGATTCAGTATAAGTTGATGGTGAAATTAATTACCTGCTTCCTTTCTGCATCTACGCACACTGGCTTACAGCTTGGTACACACTCCTGTTATTCAGATTTTAATAACTAATTTTGTCCATGTGTCTTGTCACTAAACAAAGCTGGTTTTCATTTTCATAGATTATTCCAGCTCACTCACTTATTATGTTTGGTTTTAGTTCTATCATCCTATCATTTCATATTATGTTTTCTATTTTTATAGCTTAAAATTATTTCCATATGGCCTGCTTTCATTGTGCATGATTTTCTAATTATAAAGATTTATATTTTCATTTCAGTGGGTGCCTTTGTAAGCATGATTTTGCACAAGACCTGTAATTGTCTGCTTGGGGCAGTCGCTCTGAATCCGTGGCTACTGGCAGTGGCTCAATGAACCCTTCTCTTCGCTCCTCCTTTTGCCCTGGCACCTCCCTCTGATTTGAATTGACTGCAATCTCTTCTGATCGGTGAAAGTCACATGCACATGGACTCTTTCCCTGCAGATTTCAGTATGTGGAGTCCCCAGAGGACACAGTGGCCCTGAGGACAGCCTCCTCACCGGAGCCTTTCCCTCCTCTCTGCTACGGCTGGCTGCACCCCCATTTCACGTGATCCCCTTTCCCATCTGTCCCTCCACCCTGTGGCTGTGTTTAATTTTGTTTCCACTGCCCAAATAAATTCACTTTTCATAGATAAACTCCTTCATAATGCGTTTCTCCCACATGGGCCCCATCCTGACATAGTCTCATGCCCTTCTGCCAGCAGCTGGCCCTTCCTGGTCACTGCTCGATGCTTTCTCCTGCTGCAGCAGCACCCTGCACTCCTGTTAACCAGAGCTGGGACTCTATGCCCTGCTGTGTGTGGTTCTCAATATACAAAGAAGAGGTCCAGGGTCTCCTTTCCAGAGCCCCAGTGTCCTGAACAAAGAACTGGACAAAGCACACAGAAAAGGCAGCTGGGCTGTGGATTTATTCATGGCAGAAGGGGCTGGGGATTTAGCTCAGTGGCATAAGCACCTGCCTTGCAAGCAGGTGGTCGTGAGTTCGATCCCCTGTACCGATAAAAATGAAAAAGCCAAAAAAAAAATTCATGGCAGAAAAAGTACACTCCACAGGGTGAGAGCAGCCAGACAGAAGGCTCACAGATGCCCATGCTTGAAGGTGAAGAAGTGTTGGTCGCCCAGACACCTGTCCCAGCCCCATCTCCTGTGCCATCAAACCTGACTCGGCCTCTGGTCAGACATGAGCGAAGGATGGGGAGGCTTGTTTCAATTGGCCATGCCTAATTGTCAACAAAGGAATAGAAATGGCACCTCCTGGCCAGTGCTGGGGCCCTAATCCTAGAGCTGTTTTGATTCTGTGGTCCATGCACAGTTTCTCCGTCTAGGAAACACCATGTACAAACAGGCCGCCGCAGTACCATGGCTGCTGGCACCGCCTGCCCCTCCGTCATCTGCTTTGCCCCAGCCCTGGCCTCCCCCTGGATGTACCCTCCTGAGTCCTTTGTTCATGTTCCTCCCACTGTGCAAATGGATTTCCTTATTTCCTGTATTTCTGCTCTGTGCTCTTGCTCCAAGTAGATGAGATCTGCTTTTGGGTTTTTGCTTGGTACATCTCAAAATTATTGGTTTCAAGTGTTTTTCCACAGAAATCTTTTTCTGCATATGACCTGCATTTGAATTTTCTTTCTCCTATTCTTTTCCTCATTATTTCTTGTCTTTTTTACAGATACTGTTGCGGTAGTTTGTTTGGGTTTGGTTTTACAACGACTCACTTTTGAACCAGGTGTGTGTTTCTCCAGATTATTTCTTGACAGATCACTTAAAGGGGGAAAGTTATAAATGCACTTCTCAAGTCAGTTGTAGTTTTTACAAGATTTAGAGGGAGTTTGTTTAATTTGCTTATCAGAAGAGATCTTGCTCTGGTAGCTGGGCTACAGTACAGAGAAAAATTCAGTCCTACAAATGTGGCATCCCATTTAGAGATCCCAGGGCTGCCTCAGGACCTAAAGGCTTACAGGTGTAAGAAGTGTAAAGGGTCAGAAGTCACCTTCAGTTAGCGAAGCCCAGTGAGATGGGGCAAACTAGAGATCCAGCTTGGGTCCCAAAGCGAGGCTCTCCATGGTGAGAAATCTCTCTGTTCAGACCTGTGGCCCCCACCCTCATTCTGCAGAGCCAAAGTGGACCCTGATCACCTCACTGATCCGAGGCCCTTCACACCGCCTGGAATTGGGGAGAGTCAGGCTCCTCCTTAGAGGAGCACAGAATTTGTGCTCTTGTCATTCCACTTTAAAAGGCCTCCCATGAGGAGGACAACATAAGGCCTGTCCGAGTCCGTGCGCCCTCTCCCACTGTGGGGCTTGGTTCTGCAGATGCCCCTGCTCCTCTGTATCCATGGTGACAGTGGAAGGGCTCCTCCTCTGGCCATCATTTGGCCAACATTATCCCCTCAAGGCCTGAACACAGCATGTGCGTCCTGTCCTCTCTCGTGCTCCATACGGGGCCTCTGTGTGAGTCTGGAAGACAGGAGATCGTTGACCTCAACCCACAGCTACCTGTTGTTGACCTTCAAAGCCCCTCCTGCCACCCTTTCCAGGGGTTCCAGCACCTGGCTCAGCTTCCCCAGCCTACAGGGCAGACTGGGAACAGCACAGGCTCATTTCCTCAGAGGGGAGCTAAGGGCTCCCAGGCTCCATCACCTGCCTCCACCTCCAGTGCTCCCTACAGCCATGGTCCTTCTGCTCACACCCCTCTAATCAGCCTGGCTTCTTCCCATAACCCTGGAACACACAGTCAGGCCCTGCCTCAGTTTCGCACAGGTGCCCCATCCTCCTTTTCCCAGTTCCCCTGTGTGACAGGCCTCGAGCAGCTTGCAGGTCATCCCCAACCATCTCCACATGCCCATCTGCTTTGTCTTTGCTGCAGCACAGCTCCCCAGTCACCATCATCTTCTACCAGGCTGGATGCACGTGGACACAGTGCCCATGGAGCCTCCGCTCCATGCTTGGCTGTACTGGCTTCCTTGTGGGATTCTCACCTGAGTCCCAAGGGCAACTCATGCCTGAGTCAGGTAATGAGTACTGCATGGAAACCACACAAAGTTTGTCTTTAAAGTAAGTAAAGCCTGCTCATGAAGAAGCTCAGTGTCAGAATGCCATACTCATGCATAAGACAGATAATGTAGAACTCCCTTCCCTGAAGCACATGACTGGTCACACTTTCCTATTGGTTTCTAGTGTACAGTGCCCTAAGATGGCCACAGCACCGTTCAGCAGGAGCTGAGTGGACATGGGTCTTCCAGATTTCACTACAGCTCCTTAGGTATAAATACCTGGCCCAGGCAGGTGGCAAGTGAACCCCAGCCACCACCAGGCACCCACACTGGAGAGGATGAGAGGTATGTGAGTTCGGCGCTCAGCACGAGGGTCATGAAGTCTCTGCCTCTAAAGCTGATGCTTCCAGGCTGCCACAGCTGCCTGAGCTGTGAGCTGTGGGTTGGCACCAGGAGGTGCTGAGCATGGGGAAGGGCTCAACAGCCCCCTGAGAGCTCGAGAGCCAAGTAAAAGCTGAGTGCTGGGAGAGATGGGTTGGATCCTCACTGACCAATGCCCACTGGTCACTGTACTGAGATCTCCTTGTAGGACCGTGACGAGGGTAGGACCCCAGTTGTACATCACCCGCTTGAGTGGCCTTGTACACTGCTGACACCCCTTGTGGCCTTGATCCACTGTCAATCTATCTGGGCCACATGGCCCCAGGTAGTTGGTTCAATGTTAGCCTGGGCAGCAAACTGAGGAGGCAGACAACCATCTCAGGACACATGAGCATCCTTCCATCAGGGGAGCTGGAAGAGGGGGAGGACGAGCATCTTCTGCCTACTGTTCACAAACCAGGTTGGCAGCATCTCCTGCTCTTGGGTCAGACTGGACGGGAGCAGCCCTCCCTCCCATCTCCACTGCAGACTGCAGAGCTGGGGCTCCTCATACTCCACATTCACCAAATGTGAGAGACAATTCCTCATCCTCTTTCTCCCCATCTCTCTCTCCTGTCTCTAAAGAACCCAGCCTCCTGCACCAATACCACCATCACCGTAAGGCCTTGTATGACTGAGGAAGGTAGTGAGTTAAGGTTCATCACTCCGTGTGTGTGTGTGTGTGTGTGTGTGTGCGCACATGTATACCTGTCTGTCTGTGTTGGGACCTTAGAGACCCTTCCTGGGGACTTACAGGGCCACAGACCAAGCCCCTGGACACCCAAAGCCATGACAGTGGCCTGCCCAGGCCTTCACCCAGAGCCCAGCCGAAGGGAGCAATCTCAGTCTAGCACTCTCGAAGTGTGTGGCTTTTGGCGCCACCACGTAGGACAGGGAGGGCCAGAGAGGATGGGACAGGACAGGTGGGTCAGATGTGAGAAGAAGCCCAAGTGACATGGACTGGCAACTCAAGAGGAGGCCTTGAAACTTACTTAGAAAAACAGAAATCAGAAAGCCAAGCTCCCAAATGACGATCTTTCTTCAAACAAAGACTCAAAGATGGGACTACTGGCATCCACAATGTGCGCAGATGTGGGGGCCCCACTGGCCATACTCAGCAGGAGCGATGCTCAGCACTTCCTCCCAAGGGCTCAGCCTGCCATGGGGCTGCCATGCCTCCCCAGGGGTTCTTTCCCGGGAGTCAAGACTGGGTGGGCAACACCTCCCAGTATTCACCTGCCCGGGATGATGTTCACACCATGTCAGAGCTAACTCGGACTTGGCAGACCTCCAGGAGAGCCAGGGCTGCTCAGAGCAGGGAAATGTTAGCCAGTGCCCTGAAAAGCAGGGAGTCAGCAGGCAGGAAGCCCTCCTGGTTGCATTGCAGGGACCCTGCTCAGGTAGAGAAAGTCCAGGATTCCCTGGGAATCTTCCTGTGACTCGCTAGGCAGGTGACTGCTGCCCCATACCATCCCAATGCACGTCACGACAATAAATTGAATGTCGTGAACTAGCCCTGGGTCATTCTGAAAACGTGACCCAGTGAACACTAAAACAGCAAAGTATAAGACATTTACCAAGTGTTTCCAGAAACCCTGTAAGAGTCTGTTAAACCAACCAGTGCCTTGCATGGTGACAGGTCCAGCAGTGACTGTGCTGCTGGCCACTCATGCCCCGAGCCTCAGCCTGACTGTAGGACACATGCCCAGACAAGGATGGGGCTGTCAGCATGCAGACACAGGTGTGGCTCCACTAAAGCACCCCTAGCTCCTCCCAGGGAAGGAGTGGGGACCCCAGAGCCTCACCAGGCCCTGTGCCTCTGTTCTAGGCTCACTGGGGCAGAGCAACGGACACACAGCCCCCAGCCACTGTGTCCACTACATCCCACAACAGTGCCAGGAAGTGCGGAGCTAATTGGGACCCTGTGTACGATGCATGCCTCTCACCTTTCCTCACACACTGGGCCACATCTTCAGATCGGGTGAAGATTTTCATGGATTAAAAAGCATTCAGTCTGTAGCCCTGGACACATGCTCCTTTTACTGTGGGCCTCTGTGAGCCCCCGTGAGCATCTCTGTCTTCTCCCAACTGGGATGCTGCAGAGCTGAGACACAGCATCCCCCACAGCTGTCTCATGGCCGTGACTTCAGGTGCAGGGAGCGTACCCTCTGCCCTTCCCCGCCTGCCGAGGCTGCCCTTTCCTGCCCTGCACAGCCAACCCTCAGAGGGCTTCCCAGAGGAAAAATCAAACTTAAAATCTTTCACTGAAAACATAATTTCCCATCTGGCCTTGTAGTGAAATTAGTCTTCCAAGAAGCCTTTTAGAAGCACAATGTCTCACAACTGCTGCAAGAAGTGAGCGGCAGGGGACAGGCTGGGGAAAAGGTGGCAGCCACTGCAGGCCCTGTCCCTCCTCAGGCTCAGCACTGATGTCATGGCCACTGCCAACTTTGAGTGGCAAGGAGAAGGACAGCAGGGAGAGAGACAGCAGGGAGAGACAGAAAGGAGAGAGAAAGAAGCCGCAGCTCCACTGTGCAATGTGTCCCAGAATTAAGCAAGGCCACTTGTCTGCTTGCAAATGCATCAAGCTGGAGAAACTTGTACATTTGAACCTTAGTCTCAGCTCATGCATTCGTTCAGCTGCTTACTGCCTGATACCCAGCCTCAGACTCCCTGTAGGTGCCACGTTTGTTCCAGCTGGAGCAGAGGTTCCCCTTCAGCTTCCACGGTTTTCCCCACCTACACACCAGGTCCCACAGAGAGCTGAGCCAGGGAGAGAGACTGGGGCATCAGCCCAGTTTCCACAGACTGACTCAGTGCATAAGGAGTGTGGAGAGGCAGGAAAGGCGTTTCCCAAGATCCTCACTGACTATTGCGCCCTTCTCGGGACATCACAACCAGCTAACTCACAGCAAGATGCTGGCTTTAGCAGTCCTAGTGTTAAACCTGCATACATTGCTCACCCAGGTGTGTAGGGCATGTGCTCTCCCAGAGTCTGTGCTAGAAACACCCTCCTGACACTTCTGTACAGGTCAAAAGACCCAGCAGACTCCAAGCAACAGATGAGTCTCCTGGTCTCCCCCAAGCTCTAGGACTCAGAGCTCCTTTCAGTCACAGTTGACTCAGCAGAGCCCTCAGCACAGCAGTTCCGGCCACCCTCTTTCAGGTCACCTTTGCAGTGGTCCACTTCTGTGTCAGTCACTTTGCCATCACTGTAACCACATACTCAAGGCTACACTTCAGGAGAAGAAGGGTTTGTTTGCCTTGTAGTTTGGAGGCTTTGGCTGTGGTCACTTGGCTCCTGCTGGTGCCAGGTGTCAGTCAGCATAACAGAGGAAGAAGCTGCTCCCCCACAGCGTTTCCTGTACCTCACCAGTACTACACTGAGGACCATCCCTGGACACATGGGCCCCCGGCACAGTCCACGCCCAAATTATAGCACTTACATTGTGAAGAAGGACCCAGACCAAGCATGCAGTGGATGAACTTAGACAAATGGCATCTGTATCCTCACCACCATTACATTAGGCACATCCCTATCACCTGCAAAGGTCCTCTGCCCTGCAGCCAATTCCTTCCCATCCAGGGACAGGGAGTGGATCAGCCTTCTTTCATTGCAGGTTTGGCTCCTCCCAGCAAGGTTGCATAGCAGGTGCACTTCTGAGCTTTATTCTCCCTCCTCCTGCTCAGCAAGACTCCACCGTGTGGACAGGATGCCACTGGTCCATTCCCCAGGTGACACACTCACACCTTCTCTGGATTGGAGCTTTGACGAGTACAGCCAGCATGAACATTGCCACAGGCCACACGTGAATGGGCTCTTACTCCCTGCAGTGAGAAGCACAGAGCAGAGTGGCCAAGTCCTGGGGCAGCGCTGGCCCCGGAACAGCTGGCTTTCTACACAGCTGTACTTGGCCCCGGGCCTCTGCCCTTCCGTGGGTGTGCAGGGCCTCAACAGCTCTTCTACCTTCTCTGTGCATGCAGGCTTTGGTTCTGTCTCTCCTGCTGAACTCCACAGATGCCAGAGGATCAGCGGGAAAAGGCTGGGCAATTGCTGCATGAGCATTTGCTTTTCATCTTTTATTTTTGATTAACAAGTATGAATTACACACATACACGGGGCTCAGCATGGTGTCTCCCACACACACATAGTGTAAGCACTGAGATGTTTGGTTTGTTCCTGTTCTCTATTTATTCTCCTATGCCGAATCCATGAATTAAAGGAATCACACAGAGACAGAGCCCCTGCACTCACCGCCTGCCTCCCAAAGCGACTGCTATCTCGGAGCTGTCTATAACCTGAGGGGCTCCCAAGATCTCTTTGCATCCAGCTGGTTTTCACATGATCCTCACCTCTTGCTGGTGTTCAAGGAGCCTCTCCTTTTCCCTCAGACCCTCAGTTTGTAGATGAGACAAACCCCAGAGACAGCAGACCCACAGACAGGAGGACAAACCACAGACATGTCCACACCACATGCACAACACATGGTTCCCAAAGCCTCTGCTCCAGAGCCTCAGGTGGCTTCTTAACCACAGACAGGGATTCTAGAGGACAGGGATGGAAATGGACAGGGGTGCTGCAAGCCAGTGGAGTGTGGCGATGAAGGGGAGAAGGGAGGGAAGCCTGCTGTCCTCCTACTTCCTGCTTCAGGCACAGAAGGAAGACAGAGTGCCCCTACATTTTGATTGTCTTCAGCTCAGCACTCCTTTCTGTTTGAGGAGAAATACTTGACTCCATCAAGGTACTATCTAAACAGTCCCTGCTTTGTGACTTCCTGCAGAGCACAAATGCAACTACCCTGTTGTGGTTTTTGTCTAGATATCCCCCTGAAGCTTCATGTACTCATAGGTGGGGCTCTTTGGAAGTGACGGATCTAGGATGTATGAATATGGATTAAGGATGTGAGACTGGGATTAGGGGTGTGGCTAATGGAAGCCCTGTCCCTAGATATGGGAGGCACCAATCCATGGGTTTATAGCCTGAATGGAATATAAGAGATAGAAAGAAGGCAGGCCACTGCTGCTGCCTTCTGCCTGCTGCTTGCTGCCTGCTGCCTGCCCTGCCATGGACTATTTCTCCTCTGTGATGTCCCTCTGCATTGCCCCCTGCCTTGGAACCAGCTGACTATGGACTGAAACCTCTAGAAACTGATCCAAATAAACCTTTCCTCCTCTAACCTGTGAGCGTCAGGTATTTTGTCCCTGCAATGAGAAGAGTAACTAAGACACCTTTACCACCTTCTCATTTCCAAGAGGTGCCTTCAAGGCCACTCCCAAATGTCCCTTTCAAAATCAGATCCTGGATTCTTGGGAAGGACAATGACACCCGTAGACTCAAAAAGTCAATTGCAGAGTTTAAACAGCTACGGGAAGGAAGGCTGAAACAGGAAAGCTAGCTGCAGTCTGACCCACATTCCTCTCCTTAGTACAACTATAAAACAAAACTTGTTAGAAACTCTACTAGTCCAAAGCAATCACAGACTATGTGATTATACATGTGCCTATGTATATGTGTCCTGTGTGTGAATCTGTGCATAAGATGTGTGCATGTGTATGTGTAAGGTGTGTGTATGTATAGATGCACACACATAGACACATATGTGTATGTGTAAGGTACACGTATGTGTAGGTGCACACATAGAAACACACACACACATATATATGATACCTGTGTGTAGATACACATATGTGTATGTATGAGGCACATGTATGTGTAGGTACACACATATATATATACATGAATCTTTTGTGTAAAGCATTTCCTCCACTCCTCCAGCCATGCCAGCAGCGGCTGCTCAGTCCTGATAAGCAAAGCTGTCAGCTCTTCCACGTTGATGCTGCTCTGAGCCAACGTGACTGTAGCTCCCAGGAGATTATTTAGGTCATGCACTGGCCAGCCTCCCTCTGCCAAGGGACCTGCTCCTCAGTTGGTCTGTGAGATGCTGAGTGCTCTGCTCCACCTTGCCACATCTCTGCCTGGGTTTTCTGCAGGTGACCGAGCATGAGAGATGGGAATTCAGGTCTGAATGAGGTGTGTGCCATTCAAGGAGCACAGACATTTCTTTACATCTTCTGGTGTTCCATTTCCTGCCTTCTGGTGTGCAAGATCTGGGACCTCATTCACAGCAGGGAACAAAGGAATCTTTCCTGACCTAGAACAGTCATTTTGAAAAATAATTAATGCTAGAATATGATGGGGAAGATATTTTGTCAGTTTAGAGGGAAGAAAAAGTGTTTCCTAAACGTGAACAAACACACAGACATCAGACTTAGTTTGTTTATCAAGGCACCACTAGATGAGAGAGAAGAGACAAATGGCAGTGTGGCGGGAGAAAGACATAAACAGCACTGTTAAAAACTCTACAAATCAGTAAAAGAGACAGAGAACCTAATGGAAAAGGGAATAAAAGACTCGAGCAAGCACCTGATAAAATAAGTTATCCAGAACACAGGCAGACTTACAAAGACATGATTACTAGTGCTAGCTTTCAGGGACATGCAGATATGAACAAAAATGGGGAGTCAGTAGACTCCTCCCAGGGCGCCAGGACAAAATAGCACAGGGATGGAGACCACCCACTGGTCCAATCCTGCCCCTGCTCCTGGGTTCAAAGCTGCTGCTCCTGCTGCCAAAGAGCTGGTGACAAAACTATGGACCCTAGAGAGGGAAGACCCAGTGAGGGACCAGGGTACCCTTAGGTAGACCCCTGGGGAAGTAAGCCATCCTTGGGAATTGCATCACGTGCATGGACCTGAGTAAAATGGGCATTATGGAAGGAGTTTACATGGAGGCCCACTGTTGTTTAGAACTGAGAGTTCATTGGTCTATTGGCTCCTGAACAGTCCATAGCTGTTCCTGGTCTCTAGCACACCACGGGGTCTTGAAAGTGCAGGGCGGTATCTTCCTCGTCCCTGGCACTGACTCTAAGCCTCCCTGAGTGTACATCAGCCACTTGGGGCCTGACTCAAGTGCTTCCTTCTAGTCTCCACTGGTGTCACTAAGAACTCATCACATGACTTGTAATGGGCAGTGACAACAGCTGGTGTCATTCCTGAGAGCATTCTTCAAACTTCATCACCCATGCACCTCAGGACAAGACAACCCACTGCAGGTATGGATATGAAACTTTATGGTGTCACCATCACTGCTTATATGAAAATGAGGGCCTGAAATCCTGGCTGTGCTGGGGTGGATCTTAAGCAGGGCTTATTTAAGCTGCATTGATGCTTGTGGCATCAAACAGAAAGAACACACCCTGAGTGCAGCGACCAGGTCGATGTGGCAGCTCATGAGCCTGATGGAAGTGGTTCCATGATGAGACACAGATGCTCGATACCAGGGAAGCCAGGATACCTACTCCCTGCTCTGTGCAGGGCTGGAAGTTGCATGGGGCCCATTCACCTCTTGCTCACATTAATCTAGGGATTTAGCAAAGCACTAGGAATTTAAATCAGAAAGGGAAAGCAAAGAGAAGAAACCCTGAAGACGAACATTCCTGTAACTGCTCCAGGCTGCAATGATACAATCTGCAACCAGAACAACTGAGGTTTTCAGACTCCAGGGAAAACTCCAGAGGAGCCCAAAGCCCCAGATTGGCTCAGACAGAAGAGACCCTCTGAGGGCACAGAGCTTAGCATCTCACCCACTGACCGCCTCCTGCAGCTGGTGCGGTACCCAGGGCTGTGCGCTCCACAGGGCCCTGCCCCTCACAATGCAGACAGTGCATTGCACAAGTATGGTTGTCTCTCATCTTCAGGAATCTATGCCTCCCAGGACAGGCCCCATCTGCACTCACTGGGTCTGCAGAGGAACAGATGTTTTCCATTTGGATGTGGCCCACAAACTCATCAGTGGTTTGGTGATGGTTTTCTCTTTTGATCTTGTTTATAAAATCCTTTGGTCTCCAGAGACAGCAAACATATCCCCCCGTATCTCTGAAATGCATCAAACTGTAGCTTTTCTGCTAAGTGGACAGTCCTCCCTTCTGGCTGACAGCTCATGACAACAACTGTGTCTCTACACACAGCTGTGACTGAAACTGGGATAGGGCCTGTGAGGATTCTTTCCACTGGATCTTCCAAGACCTCCAGGCCTCCCTGAAATACGGCCATCAGGAAACTCAGATACCTGGAGTGCATGAGGCAGGAAAAACCAATGGGGTACAGGATGAGAAGGACACCCGGGCATGTCAATCTAGCAGCCCCCACAGTGAATGTGTGGCTCTGAGGATGTCAGCCCTACTGCTCACAAACCCCTTCATCCCAGCGGCTATAGCTCCCTGTGACTTCAAGGGCCATAAAAGCACTATATTTTTAATGCTGCAAACATGCTCAGGAAGTGCTCCAGGTGGAAAAAACTTGCAAAAAGAAACACTAAAGAGAACCCTTTCCTATCGTCGCTGTGGTCCAGGTCCAGGTTTATATTTGTAATCCCAAGGAGAAGTTATTGGAAGGATAGGGAACGATTTCCAATCTACCACTTCCAGTGTAACCCACAGAGAGAAAAAAGACACTGAGACATATACACAGTTGTGGGGAGCCAAGGGGTCCTAAGTCCAGCCAAGATGGGGTTCACTGGACCCCTTGTCCAGAGCCCATGAGGAAAGTGGCTCAGGGATGAGTGACAGTGAGTGTGGCAGGAAATATGTGACTGCTGTGACTACCATGAGCTGGGCTAGCTAGGAATTCTAAGATCACCTCTGCAATAAGCAGAGGGCAAGAAATGCAGAGAGAGAGAGAGAGAGAGAGAGAGAGAGAGAGAGAGAGAGAGAGAGCGCAATCTGCATAGCAAAACTGAAGCAGTATCTAATAATCTGGGGTAGGTGCTTCAGTTCTGATGTACAATCCTTTTTGCCCTGGGAAATCACAGCCTCTTTCTCAAGACTTGGTCCCAGCCGACAGCATAGAACATGGCTCTCCATCCCGCCTGGCTCAGCCATGTATTTGGGGAGTCACTGGGCAAGGTAACACTGACCTGTCACTTTGCTTCAGAGATGACACATCAGCTCCTCAGCCAGCCCCATTTACATTGCTTAAAGCCAATTGAAGGGTCAAGGAAATAGCTCAGCTAGCTCCGTACGTATCAGTACATGGAGATAGGGCCGGGTTTATCCAGAATGGAGATCGTTGCTCTTTTTTTCTTTTTTTTTTTTATTTAAAGAGAAAAACAAAACAGTAAAAGGGTACAAGTAATACATAATTTCAAAAAATATATATACAGTAAGAAATCACTAGTTAATAGATTACATATTGTCATCTTAGAAATAGTTGTTCAAATTACAAAATTAAAGCATACAAAGTGAACATTCAAACAGTGAGATTGCAAACAGTTCTGTTCAATGATCCAACAAAAACTTAGTAATATGGTATTCTATCTTACACACTTAAATATACATGCAGTTATATCCTTTAGATCACTTTCTTTTTCTCTCTTTTTTACAATAACAATTACACATTTTGGGTTTTATTGTTCCCACAGTTCTTATTACTTTTTTTTTGAAGAGAATAAAACCAAATGTGACAAAGCAAAACAGTCAGAACAGAAGGATGGACATAATACATGATGTAAAAACAGAATACCAGGTGATCAACAATGGTTACCATTATGTGTCTTGCTATCTTAAAAAGAGTTGCCTATTATATCATCAGGTATAATAGAATTGAACAAAATAGTACAGAACAAAGCCAATAAAACCTAAACATTACAAGACTTCAAAAGAAGGGCATCATAGTGAATGTTATTGCCTTCAAAGTGGTTGCCTATACTCTCAAACCTGATACTATCAAACAAAACAGAATAGAGTAAAATCAGTCAAAACAAGATGGGGACAACAATACAGGGGCTCAAATCAGGTTAATAGGAAAACAAAAAAGTTACTATAATATATCCCGCTATTTTTTAATTTATGTTTTCCCTTAATTAAAAAATAATTTAAAAATGAATTAATTTTTTTTTTAAAAAAAGGGGTGATTGAGATGAAAGAGGACATAACAACAAAACAGCACAGGTCAAAACAGAACAATTTAAGCATCATAGTGTTTCACCACCAGATAACCTGACATAATAGTAGTTATCATAGTGTCTCTTTCCTTGAAATATTTGAGTATAACTTCGTATACTATAGCATCAAACATATCAAGACAGTGTGAAACCATTCAAGAGAATGAAAGTATTACGGGGTATCTAGAACCAGCTAACAGAAAATGAACAATGGTTTCTATATTATTTCTTTGCCTATAAAAATTTTGTTTATACTATCACATATATTAAAATACAATAACATGCAACATGTTAAAACCAATGGAAAAAGACGAACAACAGCTTGATGGGACTTCAAAGCAAGATGATATTAAATCAGCACTAGTTATTATGATGTCTTGTTTTCTTCAAAATAGCTATTCGTACTATCACAGACAATAAAATCAAACAACCCACAATAAAACCATTCCAATTAATGAGTGAAGATGTTATATGGCTTCAAACCAATATAATTGGGAATTGTGATTACCACATACTTTTATGTATACTTATCGTTTCTTACACTAGGGAAACTATTCGGTATTTATACATGTGAGTTTGATTTATTTCACTTATGAGTATGGTCTCAAGCTGCGCCCACTTATTTATAAATATCTCAATGTGATACTTCTCATTGCTCTTTTTTTCAAAGAGAGTCCTCTGGGTGGTTCCCTCATAGAACACAGAGCACTTGGAAGAACTATGTTGATTTGTAAAGTGGAATTGTGACAGAAGAACTCACCGTGGATCCCTCACTGTCGCAGATGATCCAGAGTTACATCAGCAATGCACATGTAGTTGTGTTGCATCCATTTCAGACAATTCCTGCCAAGTCAACAGCATCAGGTGTAAAGGACTAACTGGGACATGCCCGGTCTGGGAGGAAGCACACATGCTGCTGATGCCCAAATGCCAGCCCACACCGAGAGGATGGGCTCCCAGCCCAGCTTCTCTTCACCTTTACCGACGTTAAGACACAGACCTGCAAGAACAGGAGCAGCTGGAGAAATGCGTGGAATTTGGAGAGTTAGACAAAGCAATTATTTAAATGAATGATCACCTATATTTATAGGTAGAAAATTGATACTTGGGGACTTTATTTACATAGTCATCATTTAAAATCAGAAATAAGCTTGGTGTAGCCTGAATGTCTCACACCAACTCAACTGCAGTTAAAACCTTGAATAACGACTCACTCAAAAAACAGCAAAACTATATTAGCAAAAAGTAGGCAGTAATGTTGGAGTTCTTGGGGATTTTAGTGGTTTTTTTTTTCCTTGCATTCCTATTTTTTACTTGATGGCAGAGTTTCTAAAATACATTAATGATTTTCACATATTATAATATTCCCATATTTTCAGTTCCTCCTGCCACTGATGGGATAAAATGGATCTTTAGATATTAGAATTGTTTTCTGTTAAAGATGCTTTTCCAACATCCTGAAGGGGGCAGAAAGCATAAACTGCTAGCCACTGCTCTCCTGACCTCTCTGAAGGAAAAGTGCAGGTGATGTCCCTGGAGGTCAGGTCCTGGGGTTCCCTAGAGGTCAGGTCCTTCCCTTTCCTGAAGGAGGGAGGGAGCTGTGAAGGGCTGAGGTGAGGCCTCACAGGGATTTGTTTACCAGTTTGGGCAGACGGAGATTCCAGGAGAAGACCTTGGTGTCTCCCTTCCAAATGGTCTTCCAGAACCCTTTTCCTCCTCCCCCCAAAAGTTGCTCCCTAGGATTTGCATGTGAGGCAGAGTGAATTTAGCAACAGTAACTCAGGGGTCAGCTGCCGGGTTTGTAGCCTTGTGCACAGAGTGCTGCAGGGACAGGACCCACCGTCAGCTGGGTTTCTCCAGCCTCTGGCCCTGCCCACTCACCGGGATCTGTGCTCTGTACCACAAGCCAGGCTCCCACAGAGACTGTGCCACACCATGGGCTTCTGCCTCCATCTCACCACCGTTCTCTTCTCCTTTCTGTTCTCCAGATTGATTTCCCTCCTTATAGATCAATGCCGTCCAGTGCTCCTAATCAAATGGCCACATGAGTCCACGCTGGAGTCTCAGCCCTGACGGTGGCTCCCTCTCCCCTCAGGTCAATGCACAGCACCTGCATACCCAGCACCTCCTGGGCACCCTGTTTCCCACATACACTCCAGAGTGCCAGTGGGGCCAGCCACCCTGCAGAACTTGGGCTGTTCTCAGATTCTGGGGTATGTGAATATTGGGGAGCTGTATTAAAGAGGGACCCAAATTTAAACACTAGTCACTTGCAATTTCTCGTGCACCTTCCTGCTTTAGACCATGTCCTCAGTGTGCCTCTGCCATGACCATGACAGCCTGAGTTGGTGTGAAATTTCACTGCAATCCATGTCTGTGCTCAGAAAATATCAGGTTCCAGAGCATTCTGAATTCCAAGTTTATACATAAAGAATGCTCAGTTTGTTGCCTTTCTCTTCCAACTGGCTCCCAGAGCCAGTGCTCTGCTGCCTGTGCTTGGGAGCACCTCCTCCTGGTCTTGATCCATCGCTGTCACCTGTATGGAGCCTGGCAGGGCTCAATGCACAGCAGTATTGAGGGTAGTGGCTCCTTTGCAGGTGACTGGCCCTGCCCAGGCTTCGCCCACCTGCTGGCCCATTGCTGGCCCACACTCTACTGGCCCTCTGCTATGTTGGCTGCTGTGCTGCAAAGCTTTCGAGGTCTGGGGGGCCAGGAGCTCCTGCCTTTCATCTGCCCCCTCAACAGAGACCTCAGAGCACTGCTGTTACCCTCGGAGACCCAGCCACTTCCTTCCCTGGCTGCTGCTGTGGTCCTCAGGGAGCCTCCTTCCTCTTTCCTGACCTTTGGGAATCCAGGTGGGATCTGTCCTGAGAGTTTATTTATTTATTTGGACTATAATTGCTTTGTTTTGTGTAGTTTTAAATCTACCTCCACATTGGTATGCTAAGATTTTCTAAGCTATTCCTATAGTCTTTGACCTATTTTTCTTCCCTTACTGTTGAACCTGTTTTCCATGATTTCCCAGCTTTTTGTCTGAATTTCAGTTGCTCCATTTTCTGCTATTTTGGTTCTTATGCTAATGCAGTGGGTGCATTGCTGTCCAGGCTATTAACGCCTGGATCTTTTTCATCTGCCCTATTTTACAGTGCCTCATGGCTCTCACACCGGTGGTGGGGGCAGGGGGCATTCACTGTTGTAAGTCAAAAGATGAATTCCCATCAAAGCAACAGGAGTTGCTGACCAGCTTTGGCTGTGAAATTGGACGGCTTTTGAAGTCTCTAGTCTACTGAGCCTACAGAACTGAAAGCACAGAGGAAAGGGATTTCAAAATCTCAGCTGCCCCCCTCAAGTTCAGAGGAGCCTCAGGTAGAGGGGCTTGAAACGTGATGTGGGAACTGAGTGTGTCAGGTCAGGCTCCTTTCGGGTGAGGATGGAAAAAGACTGCAGGGTAGAGATGGAGGGCAGGTGAGGTCCAGCAGGTCCCAGCCCCTGGAGAGGGAGGGGAGGGCCTGAGGAGGGAGAAGCCCCACTGGGCCAGTATCAAGAGGCTCAGGGGGCACTGTGGGAGCTGGGGCCATGGCAGCACCCACCGGCGGCACTTCTGCTCCAGGGACAGGGCTCCTGCTCCCTGCACTGCCCTGCACCTGCCTGCTCTGCATGGCAGGTAGGCAGCACAGAATCCTAAAAATGGAAGCATCCTTACTAATCTCACTGCTTCCTCCAGAGCCCGTCCTCCAATGGGGACCCTGGTGGTGGTGGAGTCCCTGAGAGCAGGAGCCACCACTTCTCTGTGTCAGATCCTGCATAAGACTAGGCTTTCAGGCTTATATCACCCCCTGGGAACAGTTGAGGTGGCTCTTTCCCATCGCACCTGAAATTGCAGCTAATGCAGAATGAGCACATCAAGATGCTGGTCTGTACAGCTACAGGGAATAGAGGGCCACTCAGGTCAGCAGCCCTGCGCATTTCCCTGCGTCTTGCTCCTACGGCTGTTGCTGCGATGCTCAGCGAGTCCTTAGAGCTACCACAGAGCCCCTGGGCCTGTGATCCTCACCATGGCTTTACAACCCAGGCTACATCATCCGCTTTCTCCATGAAGTCATTCTTTCACTCCATGAGCGTGAGTTCCTCCTTGGTGCAGAAATGCAGGTATTTCATGCCGTGCTTGGATTTTTATCCCTCCATTTGTGAAGCAGGAACTTGTTATTCCCATCCAGCACTGACTTTGCTGTCATTCTTCTATTCCACTGAGGTTTTACATCCTCAGATAAGTTTTCAATTTCATATTTCATTTGGTAAAGCACAAATCTAATCTACTATTCTCGGTTCACTTCCAGAATCCTCTTCATTCAGCCCTGACTAGAAACAGCCAGCTGGATTGTGATATAAAAATATCACGCAGGACACACTTAGCTTCCCAGGAGAACTCAGCTGTGCCTTTGAGACTCCTGTTACCTGCTGAGAGCCTGTGTAGGGGTGAAACCTCAAGATCCACAGTGTGCAGAGCTCGGCGTCTCCAGATCAGGAGAGGCCCAGGCTGGGGTAATGTCTCCTATCGCAGGCTGGAACCTAACCATGGCCTCTGCACTCAGACAGACTGCAGCTGAGATCTCAGTTTCATTTCTGATCGCTGATGACTTGGCTTCTTCTGTGCCTCAGTTTCCTCTTCTTTTCAATGTAATGGTGTCCACTTTGGAGATAAATACTTGTATCTCAATGACAGAAACATTTGCCCTTTTCAGAAGTGTCTCAGGTGACCGGGTGTCTTAGTTACATCTTTCTCATCGCAGAGACAAAACACCTGATGACCAAAGCTGGGAAAGGAAAGGTTTATTCCTTACAGTTTTTGGAGATTTCAGTCCATATTCAGTTGGCTCCAAGGCAGGGTGACATGGGGGGGCCGCAGTTCATGGCGGCTGCAAACATCAAGGCGGAAACCAGGAAGAGAGTGAGACACACCTTCTTCCTCCCAATACATTAAATGCTGGCTCACCCCTATGTGGGTGTACCACTGACACCATCAGTCCAACACTAGACAATGAACCAATCACAAATGCATAAAGCAAACCCATGAGGCCTGGGGGCCACCAACATAAACTATAGCATTCCACCCCTGGCCCCGAGGCCTCATGTACATCTTTTATACAAAAGACATTTAGTTCATCTCCAAGAGTTGCCAAAGTCCTAACAGTTTCAGCATTGCTGAGAAGTCCAAGTCCCAAGTCTCCTCCAAGACGGATGGCAAACTCTTAACTGTAACCCCCTGTACAAATGAAACAAGGTTAAACATTTCTGAAGTGCAAAGGCACAAAATAAACATTACCATTCCAAAAATTACAAACAGGGGAATATAAAGCATTGGAAACAAAGCAAGTCCAACATCCAGCAGGGCAAATATTAAGTCCTGGAGTTCCATGCTCAGCATTTGAAGCAATCTAGTTGCAAGCTCCAGAAGGCTTGGGTGATTCCACCCCCATGGCAATTCCAGGGATTTCAGCTCCTGCAGCTTTTCTCTTAAATCTTCTCTGCTTGCTTTTTGCGGCTTTCCTTGGATCACCCATGTTCTTGGCTTTTCCAAACTTCTGGGGTCTCCACTGCACCTTTGGCTTCACCCTTATATCTTTACAAATTGCCCTCTCAAGGGCACACTGCTTGACCTCCAGTCCCTTTGCAGTCAAGGTGGAAGCTGTCTTATCCTCAGAATTTGTGCATTTTTATTGCACCTAAAATCAGCACCATGTGGATGCTGCCAAGGTTTGCTGCCAGCTGGAGCACTAGCCAGGCTTTTCTGTCTCTTGGCTATAGGGGTCAGTTGCCTGGATCATTGGGCTCTGTGAACCTGATTATGAAGAAAAGGCTCTCTGTGTTGCTGCCATTCTGGAACCTCATGTGGCCTCCATTCTGGAGCATGGTGCTCTGCAGCTTTCTCCTCTGCGCAAATTCTTTCATATTTGCAGTTTTGAGGCTGCAAAGGGTGGGGACCTGCTACTTCCTGGGATACCCCAGGGCCATTTTTTTATCTCTCTGTTTCTCCTCAGCAATCAAAGTCTCAACTCTGTGTTTACAATCCACAGCTTTCCTGGGATTTTCCTTCCCGCCAAAGTCACAGTATTGTAAATTATCCTGCTGGGCTCTTTGCTCTTGATTTGCAACATAAAGCTGCTAAAAGCCCCCAACAATAGCCATGCCACAGCCTCAACATTCGACTGCTTTGAAATTTCCTTTTCCAGATTAATCAGTCCATTGCCCTTGGTCTCAGTCTCAGGCATAGTCTCTGGGCATGAGCAAAATGTAGACAAACTTTCTGCTAAGCCATAACACACATTGGGGGGAGTCCAACAACCAGTGCAGTCCTTCTTCCCAGAAGAAACCTCCCAAGCCTGGTCTTTACCATCAGGTTTTCTATCAGCCTTCTGGTTTCCTGAACTCTGACCAGAATCTCCTCTACAGAACAGCCTAACCTGCACCAGCTCTATGCATCCAGGCAATATGTCTGAACCTTTCCAAACTCTATGTACAAGCCATTTCCAAAGCCTCTAGAAAAAAATGACCCCACTCCTCTGTACCAAATTCTTAGTTACTTTATACTTGTTGCTGAGACAAAATACCTGATGTACCAAGTTGCAAAAGGAAAGGTTTATTCCTTACAGTTTTGGAGATTTCAGTCCATACTCAGTTGGCTCCACAGCAGGGTAGCATGGCGGGGCCGCAGTTCTTGGCAGCTACAAACATCAGGGCAGAAACTAGCAAGAGAGCGAGACATACCTTCTTTCTGCCATTATACTGGATGCTGGCTCCAACCCTATGTGGATGTAGCACTGACACCATCAATCTAAGCGCTATACAAAGAACTAATCACAAATTCATAAAGCAAACACATGAGGCCTGGGGCAACCAACATAAACCATGACACCAAGGCAGTGACCTGAGGATTCTGAACTCAGGACAGCCAGGGTAGCGCCCAGATGTCCTGGGTCCACACCAGATTCACACTCTCAGAACCAATGAGGGTCCTGGGAGCTTCTATAAACTGTGGTCAATTACCAATCAACATTTTCCATATTCTCAATGAAAACCAGGAAGTTTAAGCAGGTGCTAATCCATCTTAACAGAGTGGTAACAGACCCATTACATGATAACTTAAATTCCATGTTTTAATTACAAATTTAACTTAAAATACATTTTCCAGAGTTGAGAGAAGAAAATGTTGTTCTGCTAGTTTGCAAATCTCTTCAGCTCATGCCTGTTGCAGCTGGGACCTCGAACCCACTCACCCTTCAGTCCACTGTGATACCACGTGGGTATGGGGACAAGGACCTCACAGTCACTTGAAAGGGTCCCAGAGACTCCCGTGGTGCTTGATCCACCTCAAGAACTGCTAAAGTAAGCATGTACCAAACACTTGAGGAATCCCAGCATGTCTTACTCTTCATGTTGCTTTAAATGGATCTATTAAACGTGAACATTCGAGGTCCAGACCTGGGGTGCCCCACATGGAGGAGTATGGTCTGGCCCAGGTCCTCTGGAGATGACTCAAGCTCCCTGCTGACCTGTGCATAGTTCTTAGCTGATTTGTAAAACTTACGGCTTTATTCACAGCATCAGGGCAGATGCGGGGGTCACTGGCACCTATGGAGGAACACAGCCCAGATGGCAGTGTCCACCCACACCCCATGGTGAAATCAGAGTTGTTCCACAGAGGACAGAGCATGGGCCTTGAAATTCCAGGCCTGGGTTCGGGACCTACGAGCCAGCGGAGACGTCAGCAGCGGGAATTGAGACAGGGATGCAAGAATGGTTTAACATTAGAGACTTCCGGGAGAACACGGCAGACAAATAACAGCAGCCACAGAGGCTCTCTGAGATTACCAGCTTAGAATCCAGGACTGGTGCCATCTGAGGAGTCCTAAGTGAGGGGAGATGTACCCTGCTGACCCAGGAACGAACTAAGCTGAGAGAAACCAACTGGAAATGCAATCCTGATGCTATAACAGAAACAGATAAAATCTCAGCACAGAAGCTGGATCCCGCGCCATTGGAAGCCATGATTTGAATTTCCTGCTGCCACTGCTGCGTCCCAATCAGCATGGCAGGGAGAGAGATGTGCGAAAGCTCTGAGAGCGGGAATCGGCGAACCAAACGGCATTGAGAGTGGGACTGGCAGGGAGCCCTGCATTGACCTTCAGTGAGTGAGAGAAATGGGGACCCTTTAATAGACTAGGAAGCTCTAACAGAGGACATTCTGGGAATGGGTAGACTAGCTGGAACAGGATCCTACAGTGACTTTAGTCGCATATTCCCCTCTCAAGAGGGATTGGTGGGGAGCGCTTGGCCTGGTGACACCACGGACTAAGATCCAGTAGGCTAGTCCAAATCAGGTCCCTGTGCCTGGTGGTGCACCCTAGCAGTGAAGCCTTCACTAGGTTGATCTGGAGGGACAGGCCCAGCAGAAGCTGCCCAGGTCTGTGTCTCCCTAGTACATGGCAGTGGGCGGAAACACCTAGCCGGTGGATTCAAACAAACTGTAACAGACAAAGAGAAAAAAAAAAAAAAACCAGGCCTCCTACATACGCTTGTATGGAAGGAACAAAAAGTATGGGAAGAGGAAGCAACAAGAAAGGGTCCTCAGTTCCCAATCCTGAGAACACTGATCCAGGAAAGGTAAATGCAAAAGAGAATGAAGACAGAAAACATGCAATATCAAACACAGCACCAATAAACATAAAGCGGTATCTCTGGAGCCTCATAGATGAGTTCAAAAATGAAGTATTTAATGAAATAAAGCAAGAATTAAGTAGAATAGTTAGAGAAATGCTAAGCACCACCCAAGAAAAAACAGATGGTGGAATGAAAGAACAGAAAAAAAGGAGAGAATTGTTTGATGGAGAAAATAGAGAAAACATAGCATACGTGAAGCAGGTTCAAAGAGAATACCAGGAAACTAAAAACTCTATCGAAAGCTGGCATAACAGCTTGAAAGAAACTAAGGATAGATTATCAGAACTGGAGGACAGATTTGTAAAGTGGGAGCATGAAATGAAAACTTCTTAAAAATAATAAGAAAACAAACAATAATTCAAAGGCTAGAAGATGATAAGAGGATCTATAACTTAAGAATTAAGAATATAAAAGAAGAAGTAGGGACACAAACAAATGAACTACAAAAGCTATTCACAGAAATAATCCAGGAGAATTTCCCTAATTTAGCAAAAGGTAAAGATACTCAGATGTATGAGGCATACAGGACCCCAGCCACTTACAGCCCAAACAGAGCTACACCCAGGCATATAATAATCAAAATTCCAGAAATCCAATATAAGAACAGAATATTAAAAGCCGTCAGAGACAAGAAACAGATCACTTACAAGGGAACACCCATCAGAATTACAGCAGACTTCTCGGCACAAACCATCAAATCACGAAGAGTGTGGGGGGAAATAATTCAAGCTTTGAAAGATAGCAACCTCCAGCCAAGATTGATATATCCTGCACAACTGTCCCTAGAAATTGATGGAAAAACAAGGTGCTTCCAGGATAAAGAGGAACTAGGGGAATTGGCAATCACCAATTCAACTCTACAGAGATTACTACAGGATATTCTAAAAATGAAAACTAACAAGATTCCAGAAACAGTGGCAGAGAGGCCACAATGAATGGAGCAGAAAGTGAAATGAAGAAGACAAACTGACAACTAATGACAGAAAAAGAGCTCAACAGAAATGAGGCAGAGAAGGTTGGATGGTAGGAACAGCCATTATGGAGAAAACAAGACATCATAATAGTGCTGATTTAATATTCTCTTGTTTTGAAGTCCCATCAAGCTTTTGTTCTTCTGTCTCCATCGGTTTTAACCTGTTGTATCTTATTGGATTTTGTTATATGATAATATAAACAAAAACTTTTATAGACAAGGAGATTATACAGAAACTGTTGTTCATTTTCTGTTAGTTGATTCTAAATACCCTGTAATACTGTCATTCTCTTGAACGGTTTTACATTGTCTTAATATGTTTGATGTTACAGTATATGAAGTTATACCCAAAGATTTTAAGGAAAGAGACACTATGGTAACTACTTTTATGTCGAGATTATCTTGTGGTGAAACACTATTTTGCTTAAATGGCTATGTCTTGACCTGCGCTGTTTTGTTGTTATGCCCTTTTTCATCTCAATCTCCTTTTTATTATCTACTTTTTCATTTTTATCCCTTTAATTAAGGGAAAAATAAATAAAAAATAGGATATATTATAGTTACCCACACTGATTTCCTATTAACTTGATTTGAAACCCTGTATTGCTCTCACCATCTTGTTTTGACTGATTTTCCTCTATTCTGTTATGCTTGATAGTACCAAGTTCGAAAGTATAGGCAACAACTAAGACAATAAGATTCATTATGACGTCCATTCTGGCTGACTATTATCTTCTTTTGACATCCTCTAATGTCTCTAATGTTTTGGTTTTATTGGTCTTGTTCTTTACTGTTTTGTTCAATTTTATTATAACTGATGATATAGGCAATTCTTTTTAAGATAGCAAGAGGCATTTGGTAACCATTGTTGATCACCTTGTATTTTGTTTTTACATTATGTATTATGTCCATCCTTTTGATATGACTGACTCTGTCCTGTTATGTCACATTTGGTTTTACTTTCTTCAAAAAAAAAAGTAATAATAACTGTGGGAGTAATAAAACCCAAAATGTGTAATTGTCATTGTACAAAAGAAAGTGCTCTAAAGTATATAACTGCATATATATTTAAGTGTATAAGATACATAACCACATTACTGAGTTTTGTTGGATCATTGAACAAAACTATCTGCAGTCTCACTGTTTGAAAGTCCCTTCTATATGCTTTAATTTTGTAACTTGAGCAACTATTTCTAAGATGACAATATGTAATTAACTAGTGATTTTCCTACTGTTTATTTTTTTGAAATTCTGTATAACTTGTCTGGTTTTTTTTTTCTCCTTAAATAAAATTTTAAAAAAAAGAAATTCTAGGCCTGGACCCATGACCAGCAACACCCTGGAGCACAAAACCCATTCCCTCCCACGGAAAGCAAGCAAGATTTCACTGGCACCAGACAGGCCAGCTTGTGCCACATGGTCTGATGGTTTGGGATGAGAATCAGAAACCTATGAGAGAGGGCAGGGGCCAGCCTACTCTGTCTCTACCCACATGAGCCCACCCAGGTGGAAAAACAACTCGGATGGGAAGTTCACCTGCAGCAAGCACAGCCACAGGAGTCCCTCGGGTCCACAGGGCAAGGGCTCCAAGGCCTCCGGGGCTCCAGTCCTTGGTGCTCAGATCCCTTCATGAAATGGCACAGTGCCCACACATGGTCAACCAGGACCTCCCCACTAACACCACACCCCCAGCAGTCAGCTGAGCACCACCACACTGGCGTTTAGCTTTCGAATATGCACCCAGACAAGTGCTCTAGTACAGCATTGCTTTTGTCTGTAACTTGGGCATCTATTCCTGTCTACATGTCTATGTCTCTGTGCACATGCATGTGTGGAAGCTCACACATGTGTGTGAGCCTGCAATGCTCTACTCAGCAGCCAGGCCCTTGCTCCTGGGAGTGTAAGGACCATGCTCCCACGCACATGTGGTCAGTTCCCACCAGTACCCCTCACTGCCCAGCTCCCTGGATGTCATGTGCCGCCAGCTGCCTCCCGGACACACAGCTAAACCGATGAGCCGGGAGCCGCATCCCAGCAGTGGCGCCATCTGATCCCATGTTATTTTCCAATTCTGGGTCAAATTTGGTGCATGACTTTTTAAAATTATTATAATTGCCCTAATTATTTCCTGGAGAATGCAACTCTTTGCTGCTTGAGTTCATTAAAGAAATTATATCCATCCCCAAACTGCAACACTGGTACATGGTGAATGCTAACTTAATCTCTGTGCGTGGCAAGAGGGACATTTCCCGTGGAAACCAGGACTCTTCTGTAGAAACATCAGCGCAGGAACATCTCATCTAGTTTTTCTGTCTCTCCGTTAACTGTTTCTCAGCATTTTCTTTCTGTCTCACTTTTCCCTTGAGACACAGGCATTGTGAGCCAGGGCCTCACGGACACCAGGTAAGTGCTCTGCAGGCAATCCCAGCCAGGTGCAGCCACCTCTTCCTGGTCCTTCCTTGTGACCTGTGATGTCTCTGCAGGTCCCTTTCCTACCCCCAGCCCCACCACATGCACCCTGGCCACACCTGGCCCGCTCACCTTCTCTGAGCTTTCCCCTCTCTGCCCCCAGCATACTTGTCCATCCCCACCCCAGACCTCCCCTCCTGTAGGTCTGACATGCATTTACCTTCTCCCTCTGCACTGTATGCTGGGGAACACACTTTGGCTTTGCTCAAGCCTCAGTTTCTTCCTATCTCATTACCTACTGACTACAGATGAGGAAACTGAGGTATGCTCCAGTCAAGACATGAACAAGACATGAAGCTTGGCACTGTCCCACAAGACCATCCACAGCTGCCTCCCCACAACCTAGGAAGACAACCCTGACCCCAGGATCTGGCACAGAAACTCAGAAAAGCCTGGTAAAAGCCGGTAAATGTTAAATGGGTCGAGTTTGACCCTTGCAAGCCCACCAAGGGAGCTGGTGGTCTCTCTCCAGCCTTCTTGGGACCAGATCTGGGCCTGCGCAGAACTCCACATCGGGTTGCCCTGCCCCTGCTCCTGCCAAGGAGGCAGCCTCAGTCATCTTGCCCCTCTGGCTTTCTGCTAAGTTTGTGCTGAGAGCCTGAGCACTACATCACTCACCTTCTCACTGAGTGGCTTCCTCCACTTCTTCTGAACCTCCATCTGGTAGCCAGAGGCATCTTCGCAAATGTGAACACCATCATATGGAGCGGCCCCTGTCTAGTGTTTACTGAGTTGCTTGGAAGAGTGATGCTTCTGGCCCTGCCCTGCTCCTTGTCCTCTTCGGTTCCTCTAGCCCTGTCTCTCAGTGTCCACGGAAGAGAAGAAAGTTTCGATTTCTTAACACCACTTCACATACCACTGAATAGAGGCCTGCATCTCAGAAGACACCAGTATTAGGCAGAGAGAGAAAAGCTTGTATTGATAGAGTCATAATTTTTTTAAATGTTTCTTTTCTTTTCAGTACCAGAGATCAAACACATGACCTTACACTTGCCAGGCAGGCACTTATGTCACCGAGCTAAATCCCCAGCCTGAGAGTCATGATTTTTTTAACATAAAACATATTAATTAAAATCAGTAGAAACTATTATTGCACTTAAGTAGGACATCATTAACCACAGAACGAACATCCAATTGACTGATGGATAATTTGAGTCAAAGGTCAAATCCTAAATCAAATTGTTACTCATTGTTTGCATAAAATCAGAAGTGGTTTCCAGGTAATTGAAAAGGTCAGATGGTGTCACAAGTGCTTCAGCAAAAGCAGGGACCAGGGCTTTGGAGAGCTGCAGTGAGGCCAACCTCAGGTGCCTAGCTGGACTCTGGGACTGGAACTCGTAGAGTTAAAGCTGAGCCCTGCTTCACTTCAGAAGGGTAGCAGTGGATTCTGATCAGCCCCATGTATATCTGTGGCTTGGGGAAGGAAGGCTTCCTGCCTGGTCTCTTACTGTGTTTTTACTCTTCATCCATTTATTTCTCTGGTAATTGAAGACCTGTTCCAATGTTGAGAAAGAGCTAACATCTCAGTGGTTGGGCCACTCTACAGAAATCCTGGTCCTCAATCCTGAAGTTCAGTATAATGCATTCTGATCTGAGGTACTGGTCTCTGGCTGCTCGGGATGAGAAACACACTGGAGTGGCCCCACTCACAAGTACTTGATTAGCACTGCCCGCATCACCTCGGCTGTCCTAGAAGCCAACGCGCGCACCTTTCCTGATGAGAACCTGAATCGGAGCAGACAGTGGAGCCAAGCCCAAGCCAGGCTGGGCCAGTAGGGCCAGGAGGTCATGCTGCGCAGAGAAGGCAGACCCAGAAGCCACAGCAGGAATACTAGGGCTGTGCCACAACCTCCCTGGGCCACTGTCCACTCACTTGTAAAATACAAATTTCTACCCAACTGCTGGGTAGTACTAATGCCTACTAATGACATTTACTACTACACGTGAAAGTCTCCACCCAGGACTCCTCCACTGGTGTCTCAATCAACCCCAGAACCAACTTTGGACCCTGTTCCAGCTCATAGGAGCTGATGTGTTCCCTACAAACAGGAGCATAGAGGAGGAAAGGAGCTCTCTAACAAACAGCACTGGGACCCTGTTCATATCCCTCACCCTCTAATACAGTGAAATCAACATGGACCAAATACTTAGATACAGAAAGAGAAGCACTGCAACTTCTGGAGGAGAGCATAGGAGAAAATTCAAAGACATGGGCACAGGAAAGGATTTCTTGAATGGAATTCCAATAGCATAGGAAATAATATCAAGAAACAACACACTGGATTACATAAAATTAAAGTTTCTGCACAGCAAAGGAAACAATCAACAGAAACCACTCACTGAGTGGGAAAAATTTGCTAGCCACCCTTCAGATATAGAGCTAACATCTAGATTATATAAAGAACCCCCAGAATAGCTCAAAGCGTTGAATTGAACAGACAATTCTCTAAAGAAGATGTACAAATGCACAATATATATTAAGAGATATTCATCATCCTTGGCCATTAGGAAAATGCAAATCAAAGAAATTCTGAAATTCTACCATCCCCCAGTCAGTGTTTGTCATCAAGAATACAAATCAATGAAAGCCTTCAAGGACGCAGGGGCAAAGGAAACCTTCTTCACTCCTCGTGAGAATGAAGATTAGTACAGCCAGCATGCAAATCAGTGTGGAAGTTACACAAAAAGAGTGAAAATAGAAATCACACTGGACACAGCCACACCTCTCCTGGGTATCTTCTTAAAAGAATTACAGGCGCCATACTATAGTGGTCCATGCACAACAAGCCTCATAACTGTACAACTCACAAGAGCTAAGCTCTGGGGACAGCCTAGATGCTCATCCATGGATAAGAAGAAAGAGAAAATGTGAATGTATGTGAAAAAATGAAACTGTCACTTGCAAGGAAATGGGTAGAAGGGTAGAACTTGGGACAAAAATGTCAAGTAGAATAAGCCAGAAACAGAAAGTTCAATGTCATGGTTTCTCTTATACCTAAAATCTAAAAAAATAAATATATGAAAAAGCAAATTAAAGGAGAGATGAGAAGAAACAAAAGGGCAGACTTCCTGGAGAGGAAAGGAGTCAGGGAGCAGAAGGAGAGGACGAGAGAAAGAACAGGAAATGGCCTCAGTGTGCATCCACATGCAGCAGCTCCCAAGGAAACTGATGCGAACATACACAAGTAAAAGAGAAAAAAGATTCCTTTTTAAAGAAGTCTTTTAGAGTACATCGAGGCAACCAATATTTTGAACTATTATCTTTAGAGAATATTTGTTTAAATCTTCCAGTAGAGAAATATTTCATTTGGTGATAGAATTTCAAGTTATACTTTATCACCTCTGTATCTTTGAATCTCTATCTATCATTGTCTGTCCCCAAGAGGTACCCTGGGATGGGTTCTTGCTGATCTCCGCCCCAGAGAGTCTCAGGCCAGCACCCTGCTCCCGGATCTTTGGAACTCTTTCCTCTGTGCTGTGGCTCTCCCCAGCCCACAGTCACACCCTGCTCGCTCTGAGAATGTCTGACTGGCTGCTGACCATTCCTTTCTCTCTCTCCTCCTGCCAGGTTGACAACTTGGCAACTCTGCCCAGGAATGGGCTCAAGGACTCTGAGTCCCGTTGGTCCAATTCAAAAAGGAAGTCAGTCCCAGAAGCATTAATTTTCCAGTTGTAAGTTGGTTTGTAGAAGATTAAACTTTGAGGGGCAGCATGAGATTAGTAAGTCATAATTCATGACTGATAATTTTAAAAACTTTTAAAATCAGACCAAGCTTTCCTTGCTGGAGCTGAGGGCAGCAAGGGGAGCCAGCAAATGCACCCCCAACATCTCCTGTCCTGGGCCCGCCCTGATTCCCGCTCTTTCCACTGCTCCTACCTGCGGAAGTTGGTGTCTGTCTCCTCTGCAGCCCACGCCCACTGACCCATGGAAAGATATCACCCATATGATTCAAGAACCAGTCTTCTGTGGAAAAACCATTCATTCATTTTATGGGGTGTTTGAAATTTCACAGAGAGGAAGCAGGAGGGTTATTAAGCACATCAATTATTAATGCATCACACTTAGGAGCCTGGTTTTATTTTCCATATTCTCTCCATCTAGTAGTTGAGTTGAGTTGCTTTTATTGCATGGATTTACATTGTGATCATAAAATATAGTCACATCACAAGCTCTCATACCCCCCACCCTGCTCCAGCCAGATAGGCTCAGTACTAGAGTTTGGGGTGGACTGGCATAGAATCAGAGGGAAAAGCAAGACAGAAGAGAAAGGGGGCTGGGGCTGAGACTTCATTCTCCACCAAGGTGAGTCTGGTGTCTGAACAGGGCCTGAACCTGCTCACCAGCGCTAGACGGCACTGCAGCCCATCCCAGAACCAGCGACCCTGGACAGAGCCTCTGTCCCACCCCTACCTCCACAGCAATGGACCACCCTGCCACAGCCTCTCCCCAATCTCCTGCTTTTGTGTCCCTCAGGATCTCTATCCATGTGGATATGACGCTCTTTGAAGTCACTTGAGTCCCCCTGACTGGGAAGTCTTTCCCGGAGCTTAGCTCTCTGACATTACTTTTACCCACACTTGCGTTACAGGATGTAAATGTTTTCTAACGGGTTTCATGATACAGTCATTCCTCTTGCTCACAGCTGTACAACAGAGCCCCACAGAGAGGCAGGGATCCACAGCGGGTCCTCAGGGGACCCATGACATCTTCCTGGTCTCCTAAACCTCCAGGATCAGTGCCTCACTCTAGTAATGGGGGCAGAGTCCCCAGCACCTGCCCCTGCACCAGCCAGGTCTCCACACTGAGACTACAGAACACAACACCTGTGGGCGGGCATGATGAGCCACCTGCAGCCTGCACATGGCTGGCACTGACTCTTGAAATCTCCCCACAGGGCACAGCTGGGGTCCTGGAACACTGCTCCTGTCTGCTCTCAGTGAGTGGGCTATGTGTGCAGGGCTCTATGGGGTAGAGGATAGGGGTGAGGGGCTGGGAAGAGCTGCCCCATTGCCCCCTCTATCCTCAGGGTAGGGTCAGATCCAACAGATGAGCATACTGAATTGGCCACTTCCTGCCATGTGATTGCCACAATTTTGACCTAAAATGTCCCCTACAGGCGCCTGCATTGAAGGCCTGATGGGTGCCCAGGGCAGCAAGGCTAGACTCAGGGCTTTGGGGACCAGATAGTGTTCTGAGGGCTCTATCTGCATGGGTGAATTAATCAATCCAAGGAGGGGCTAATCCCAGGAAGATTCCTAGGCAGTATAATGGAGAGGCAGGTTCTGGATGAAGGGCATGGGACCCTAGGGACCACGTTTTTACCTTATTTCCTCCTGGCTCTTCTCTGCTCCTGGATCCCTGACCTGAGAGCTACTTTCTCTGCCATATGCACCCACCTGATGAATTTGACCAGCCACCTGGGACTTAGCCCTGTGCCCACTGGCCTTGTCCTGGAATCTCCAAGCCAAAGGACCTTCCCTCCTCAAAGTGACTCCCCAAGGAACATGTGGTTGCAGTGATGGAAGCTGGCTGACATGGGCCCTGCACAGCCCATCTGACCTTCCATCATCGGGTTATTCATGCACACAATGAATAGTGCGGAGACAGAGCAGCCCTTTACCCTTCAGGCTCATGGTGGAGCTGTTTCCTAGCCTTTCCTGCAGCTATATAGACACTGTAGGATGGGGAGCATCTGGGTAGCTGCAGAGGTCACCTCCATCCCTGGCATCAACTCCCCTTCAAGCTGTTACATGCCATCTCTGCCCACAGCAGCTCAGCCACCAGGTAGCATTCTGATGTGGGCCGGCAGCTCAGGTGTCATTGAGGCTCAAAATCCATCACTCTCTTCCACACCATCCTGGCCAGTGAGTCACACAAGCCTAGACCCCAAGTAGGGAGTTCCCAGCTGCCCACGGGATGAGCTGCCAAGAACCATACAGTTCCCACTGTCATGGCTAGGACCCCACATGGAGGGGCAGTGCCTCAGGCCTTAGGTGGATGATGCTGAAGGCGACATTTACACAGGAGTGGCACCTCCTGCTGGCTCTGAAAGCCCAGGGTGCCGTAGTCAGGATATGGAAGGCAGGTGAGGCACAGCAGAAGTTGCAAAGACAGTGGCGCTATGCACAATGCTGAGTGCCACCTTGATGACCTGTTGGTGTCATTCAGGGTACTGTGACAAACTAAGGCAGCCCAGTCCCTGGCACACCTCAGTCCCACACCCAGTGGGACACTTGGGATGGCCTGACAAAAGCTCTCTGACAGGCTCAGCTGACTCAGGGCAACACACAGAGGCTATAGCCTGACGCCCCCACACCCAGGGCATCTCACCGGCCAGTTCAATTCACCTCATAAGCCTGGGGTTGTGGGGCATAGCAGGAAACTTCTCAGCACTGGGCAAAAATCAGAAGGATCCAGGCTTAGTGAATGCTTTTCTAAGTCAAGAAACACTGAGCACTGAGCAACGGAAGATAAATGAACATGCACATACCCATCACTCAGCGCTGCTGTGCAGTCAAGGGGGCCAATCTCCCGAGGCCAGGCAGCCGAGGAGGGGACAGTCTTCTCCAGCCCAGGACCACAGCTGTGGTGACTTGTGCAGAGTCACCAGTGACATATTGATGGCCAGCACACTTTCTGTTTATATATATTAGTGTCATAGGGTTGGGAAAGAACACGCTTGCAGAATTTTCATTGTTAGTAAACAGATGTGTGTGTTCACAATGGCAATGTGATACATATGTCTCACGGCTGTGGAATTAAATCATATTTAGCAATGAATTTAATTATCAATCGTTAAAATGAAGATAAGAGACTTGCTCTGGGATGTTGTTGTACCCAGGGCGGCTGCCGTAAGTCCCTGGCCCTCACCCCCAGCTGGACCACACCACACCACACCAAGCCATCCTTCTGCACCTGGGAAACCTGTGTCCTCACTCCACACAGCCAGTCACTCCGGACTTCACCAATTGCATGATTTAAAGCTGAGATGTTCTCCAAGAGTCCAACTTCTGCTCTTGCTCTTTGCCTGAATCTGATCGTCTTTTGTCACTTTGCAGGTGATGTTGTCCTCTCTTTGCTTGGTCCATTTCAGTCTGTGGGAAAAACCACCACAAGACCATGCCAAGGCGGATTCCGAGCCCCATCAATACCAGAAGTAACAATGTGGGGTGTCAGAGGGACCAAACTCCCAGGAGGCAGAATCTTGAAGAATTAAACCCAAACACATTGACACAGAGCAGCACACCAGCAGATCTCAGAGTAAACCACCAGTGACCTTGGTGTTGGAATCTGCCACAGCTTCTTGGCAGCTCAGAGGACTCCAGCACCTTTCCTAGCACCCCTGTGGACCAGCACAGGGACTGGGCAAAGGTGACTGCAGCACTGGCCCTCCCTGGACCTGGAATTCCTCACCTCTTCCAGTATAGTGCAGCCTGAATGAGTCATTCCCCAGACCCAAGACTCCCCTGCCTGTCCTCCAACCCCAGAGAGGGTGGCTCTGCCTGCTCCCTCCACCTTCCTGTTAGCATTTCCTCCTGGTCACTCAGCAAACCAGCTGGTTAGAAACGTGCTCTGGATGTTCGTCCTGAAATGCCAAGCTCCTGTCTGATCCTGACACAGCTGGTGACAGCCATCTTTCCTCCACTACTACAGATCCAGCCTTATCTTGGTCTCAGGTACCTTCAAAAGCAGACCTGGGGATAGAGCTCCAGGGATGCAGTTTACTCGGGAAGACCCCCGGGAAGTCCGAGGAGACAGGCACAGGTAAGGGAGAATTTGTTGGGAAACCAGCAGGTAGGGTCAACTTGAGTGGCCCCGTGGGCTCCGCTGGGCTGCAGGAGGACACTGTGCCAGCATCCACCAAGGATGCAACCCCTCACTGATGATGAATGCTCTGGGGGCTGAGCCCTTGGCATTTCAGGCAGCTGTGGGCTGGGGAACCACTGGAAAGACATACAGACCCAGCTGTGCGAGGACAGGTGCCACCAGCTCACCTGGAAGGCAGGTGACAAGTACACTTGGGGATGAGTAATGGGGCCCGAGTCAGGCAGGATCTGTCTGCCAGGCCTTGCACCTGAGCACTGCCAGTGCCATCCAGACCTCACACGCATGTGTAGCCTGCAGCACAGTGCCTGCTGTCACTGCCAGCCTCCATTGAGCAGATAGCATGCAGCACCCACTCCACTGGAAGAGCAGTGACTCTAGGCAGGGACCATAGGTGGCTTAGCCTCACCCTGTGTGCTGCGCAAGAGGCACCGGTGCCTCATGTCAGCCACCAGTGGGAAGATCACAGCAGGACAGGAGCTCCAATCTGTGCAACAGCAGCAGCAGCAGCAGCCTGCACATGACAGTGACAGAGAAGAATCCCCCAGTGGGTGCGCTCTCCTGGGCTGGTGCCAGGGAACAATCACCCGGATGCATGTTCTGTGTGTGCAGTGTAGGATTCTCTTCCCAGTCTCAACGTCGGCGTAGTCATGATTTTTGGCAGCTCCAGTTGGCTATTCTCTAATTTTTAAAAATTGAAACATTAACTACCTATTTTGGAGAATAAACTCATGCACAAGGACTCCCAGCTCCATCTGTTGAAACCTGGGTTGGATGGGAGAGAGTGGGTTGACAGGAAGGGCTGACTACATGAAGGGTCCCACAGGTCCCTGGGGTGCTGGCCTGGTCACTGCAGCAGTGCCCTAAGTGTAGAGGGAACTCAAGATGAGTCAGGTGCAGGCTCAGCTCCTGCCACAGGCATCCAGGGACCCTAGCCAGACGCAGGGTCACTGCTGACAGCCTCACCAGTTGCTGCTGTCCACAGCAAGGAGCTTCCCTGATGCATCCAGTCTTTAAGCTCCAGCCCTGGATGGCCATATCAGGCAGTCTTAACTGAGACCTTGCCTAGCCATGCCTCTGGTCATCCTCCTGGACCTACCTGCCAGTGTAATCACACCCTGTGTCTTAGTTACTTTTTACTCATTGCTGAAACAAAATACCTGATGCCCAAAGTTGGGAAAGGAAAGGTTTATTTCTTACAGTTTTTGGAAATTTCAGTCCATTTCACTCAGTTGGCTCCAAGGCAGGATGGCATGGCGGGACCGCAGTTCATGGCAGCTGCAAACAGCAAGGCAGAAACCCCACAAGAGAGAGACACACATTCTTCCTGCCATTACATTACTCCTGGCTCCCTGCCTAGGCCAGTATAGCACTCACACCCCCAATCCAAGTGCTAGACAATGAACCAATCACAAATGCACAATGCAAATGCATGAGGAGGGGGAGACTGACATAAACCATGACATCCTGCCACTGACAGCTCAAAGATAAGACAAAGGCCATTAAGAAGCCACCAGGAGCCCACCTTCCAGTCCCCACATGGCATCTACCAAGCAGGGACCAAGGAGCCCAGATTCATAGAACCCATTTCTTCAGGGGAGGCAGCTTCTTCAGGTGAATTAATTCTCCTGTCATTTTTGGTGAGCACATCCACCAGCACCACAGTGAGGAGGAGTGATTGGTCTGCAGGAGAGAAAGTCACACCCACTCCAGTGACTTTGAGAGCACCCACCACATGGTTAATGACAGCTACCTAGGGCCATGGGGGAGGCTGCATGGCTAGTGATGGCCCTGGCTTGGCCTGGTCTTCCCAGTGCTGGTCTTGGGCCAGAATCTGACAGGAATGGGCACCCAGCTGCTCCCCACAGGGCCGGGCCAGACACAATCTCAGGAGTGATGGGGAGGCCACGGCCCAACTCTCAGCCCTGTCGGCCACTCCTCATTGTACTTCAGCGTGTGTGGAGTCCCCGCACTGGGTCCTTGTACAGTCCCCACTGAGTCCCACAGGCACAGCTGGTGTGTATGGCACTGGATCGGATGCCCTCTGTGGAACAAGCATCATTTAAACACGTTACTTTATCTCTCCTTTCTCACTGCGCCAGACAGCTTCCAATAGCTCCAAATGCAGTCTCCTCTGTACTAGGCAGGGCTCAGGAGACAGTTCTGGGGGGCAGCTGCACCTGAATGTGCTGTGGTGACCACCTCCTGGGTCACTGGGTTACCAGTGTCCTTGCTGGACACAGGGTGAACACTCAAGTCCAGCTGTAGCTACATAGTCTAGAGCACATGGTCCCAGGACAGGCCAGAAGAAAGGGCTGAGACACAGGCTGCTGCTCATAGCCCATCAGCCAGGGACCAGGAGCCAGGCAAGGATGGGACCTCAGCTTGGGTCCAAACGTGAGGCCCTCTCTGCACCCTGAGAGATAGTGTGCGGCCACAAAATAGCACAGAGCCTTGGTTAGGGTCTGCTTCTATCGAGCCTGCTGTGTACCCACCAATATGTGAGCTCCAAATAGCTACCAGGTCATTTCCCTCACTGTCTCAACATAGGTAAAGGTAATTCCTTAAAAGTTACCCTGATCCAAGAGTTTCAGCTTCTGTGATGAAAAATGCCCATGAGAAGCTGCTGTCCTTACTTTCCTGCCACCTTCTAGTGGCTGATGCAAAAACCGGTGGATGGGGGTGTCCACTCACCCATCAAACGCAGGCATGACACTGAGTGAGAGGCCCATGTGGCTAACAGCCACGTCCTGTGTAATTCTGTCCTGCACAAGGTTCATCTGAGGCCACCACCCCCAAAGTCGGGGCCCCTCAGCCTGAGCTCACAGCTACTGTGTAACACTCAGGGCTGGGGTGAAGCTTTTGGTCACTCCAACTGCCACTGCTGTCCCCATTTGTAGTCTAAGGGGTGAACTAGGGGTTACTATTTGCCTTGCTGATTTCTCCGTCATGGGTCTCTCTGTGTCTTACAAAGCAATCTCCAAATTATCCCCCTCCTCACTTCTTAATTGGGCAACATTCCACTGTCTTTCTCTACAAAAGATAATAGTTTAATAGACTTCAAAAGACAGACAATGAAAAAATGTCTTTGAAAGGAGTCTCTTTAATTTTTAAGGTGATTATTTCCTCTTGTATGCTGAGTAGGATCTTTCTGATGTTACTTTCTGAGCTGTTTTTTCTTTTATGCCTTGGAGTTCAATTAATAAACTTGCAAAATAACCAGTTCTTTTGAGTTTACCAGTAAGTTGTGCTTAAAGAAAAGCAAAATGTGAATTTTCATTTCAGAAAGTTAGCGAAGAAATTTTACACTGTCAAACTCAAAACTCAAGCTTTTACAGGAGCCTGTCACCGTGGGGTAAGGATGCTTGGTGAGAGATAAGAGGCCATGTGTTAGCCCTGCCTGGCCAGCACTGTAAAGTGGGTGCCTTTGGTAATTATACCAGCCGCACATATGTTGAGCTAGCATCTTCCAAAACAAGAATAAAAATCCAGATTCTCATTATACATACTCCACAATAGCTAGCATACAAATAATGATTACTAGACATACAAAGAACTGAAAGTTATCTATAATTTAGGAGAAAAGGAGAGGAATTTAAAAAAAACACTAAGAAACAACTGTGAAGCTCAGAGCACAGAGCTACAGGTCCACTCAAGGGACAATGCCTTGATACAGACTTGGGAGTCCTTCTCGACCCCACAGTGTTCCCTGCAGGACAGAAGGTCTGTACCAGCAATTCCTATTGCCCAGTATCCATCCCTGCCTGCCAACAAGACAGCCTGAAGGGACAGACATCAGAATAGACAAGGTAGGAGTGTTGGTGATATTAGACAGCAAATTTAAAACAACTGCTGGTATTACACTGAGTGGAAGGCAGGAACCCTGAGGAAGAGCAAAAAGCAATGCAAAACACTGTCCTGAAAGGAGCCCACCTGCCATGGCTCAGAAGTGAGCTGGGGGAAGCTGAGGGAGAATCTTAAACCCCAGGTTGTCTCTATGGAAACCTTCAAAACTGAAACCAGAGACAAGACTGGAAAAAGCAGAACAGAATACTCAAGAATCCAAGGATGATTACTGTCTTAGTTACTTCTCTCATTGCTGGAACAAAATATCTGACACCCAAGGTTAAAGAAAAGTTTTATTTGGCTCAATTTGTAGAGATTTCAGTCTTTAGTCAGCTGGCTCTTAGGCAGAGTGGCACAGCAGAGAAGCCTCACAGAGGAGAAACAGTTCATGTTGGGAAAAAGGCATTAAAATAGCAAAGTAGCAAACAGTGAGTGACCAGAAATGACAACAGCCCTCTTTCCATCCCTTATATCCTAACCAGACTCCCATCCTTAGGATGGCAGCACCCACATCCAGGAAGAGGCAGCCTTAATCCTAGCATTGCAACATGGCTCAATCCCAGGATCACATCCTTGGTCCCAGCATCACACACCCTAGATCCAACACCTCTGAAGTGACCATATGAGGCTTTGGGGGCACCTCTAGACACCAGCCATAACAACTACTAAAGGGTTAACATAAGCATAATGAGATTGTATAAGGGAGAAAAGGAAAAACACAGACCTACATACCTGCTGTCAGCTGATTTTGAACAATGAAACAAAGACAATACAAGGGCAAAAAGGTCGTCATTTCAGCAAGTGATGCTAGGTAGCACATGAAAGAAGAAAAAGCATGTGTACCTAACTTTCACACCTTTCATAAAAGTTAATTCAATGTAAGTCACAATCCTGCAAGTACAATGAAAACTTAAAAGCCAAATTGAAAATATTGAGAACATAGGAGAAAACCTAGATCACTTTGGCCTTTTACATATGATATCAGAAGCATGATCCACGAAAAACTGATGAAAAGGTTAAATTTGATCAAAGTTATTTTTATCTTTTCTATGGGAGACAATACAAAGAAAATCAAAAGATAAGCTATAGACTAGGAGGAAATATTTATAGACATTTCTGATAAGGGACCATTATCTAATATGTACAAAGAAATCCTGAAACCCAACAACACAAAACAACCCAATTAAAAAATCTCAAAGACCTTAATGTACATACAATTTGCCAAAGGAGGGAGGTAGATAGCAAGTAAGCAGATGAAAATACTCCTGCCACAGGCGTCAGAGAAGTGCAAATCAAAGGACAAGATGCCATTGCACACCTACGGGAGAGGCCTGGACCCAGGGCACTGGGAGCAGAGACGACATCGGAGGAGCGGGAGCTCAGCCTGCTGCAGGAGGAGTGCAAGTTAGTGAAGCTACTTTGGAAACAGTTTGGAGGTTTGTTTGTTTTGTTTTATAAAACAAATATACTCTTACATTATGATTCAGCAATCACACTCTTTGGTATTTAAACAAAGGAGTTGAAAGCTTATGCGTACAGAAATCTCCACACGGTCATTACAGCAGCTTTCACCACAGCTGGCAAAGCGTGATGCAGAAGAAGTCTTTCAGGAGGTAAAAAACAAACAGGCTGTGCTGCACCAGGCTGTGGGACCCAAAGCCACGGAGGAGCTGGGGCTCTGAGATCGTGCGACCCTCGGCCTTTCTTCTGCCCTTCCACAGAGTAATGGTTGGCACATCCAGCTCACAGTCTGGGCAGCTCTTGCTCATGGCAAGAGGGGCTGGGTCCCACTGTCCTGTCAAGCACTCATCTCTGGGGAATAAAACCCTAACCCTCTCTTACCTCCTGTTTTTGGGAGCTGGCCAGGCTCCAGACCCTAGAGATGGACATATGGAAAAAGACTGAACAAAGACAGTGTAAATACAGTGTGTGGGAGTCCAGGAGGTCAGAACTCACTTAGTGTTGGGCTGAAGATTTAGCTCGGTGGCATAAGCACCTGCCTTGCCGGCATGCAGTTCTGAGTTTTATCCCCATATCAAAAAAAAAAAAAAAAAAGAACTCACTTGGTGCTAAGATGAAATCTTCTATGCATTGCCCATTTTTACTGGGTCCTTAACGCTTCAGGGAGACGCAGGAAGTGGAGGGCACATTTGAACAAAAGCCCATGAAAGTAAGTAGGCCTTGAGAAGTTAGAACAAAGGCATTCAAAGTAGTAAATCTTGCTCATTAAGAGAGCTGTCTCATCCCCAAGGTTGGCAGTTACTGCTCCTGACCTGGAGTGACAGCCAAATGTCCTCAGCTGCAGCCTCATCTTGCTTCAGAGACTGTGAATCTGAGCTTTTCCAGCACAACCAGAGAGCATTGTCAACATCTTAACCCTGACACAGCCCACGCCCCAACAGGCCACCACCTCCAGGCTCTTTGGGGAGAGATCAGGTCCCCTCTACATTCTGAAAGGCCAGGTTCTGGGCAATTCCAAATGTGCAGCATCCGGAAGAGGCAGAACCACTGGACAGTGTGTAGGGGCAGGACAGGAGGGATGGAACGGGTCAGCAGGGGCGCTAAGGTAGTGATGATGCCACACATGACAACACCACAGTGGATGCGGGGCATTGCCCATCTGTCCCACAGAGCACACAGCAACAGATGAACTTAAAGTGAATGGTGGATTTGGAGTCCCCTAAAGTCACACATGCACCTCTCAAGTGGGGCTATCAATGGGGAAAAGCTCTGCACATGTGTGTTCTAGTTATACAGTATCCTCTGGGTCATCCCCTCAATTTTACTATGAAGGTAAAACTACTCTAAAATAATATCCTTGGAGAAATAATACAAACACACCCAAAGCCATCCCCAGTGTGGGAACAGTGATAAAAGGATTTAAACAGTTAGATATAAATGTGATGAAATCTTAAAGTGAAATCTGGGCAGCAAAGACTGAATGAGTCTCAGCAGAAAATTACAGAAGAGACAGACGGGTGCTCTCAAGCAGGAAGGCACAGAACAGAGCTTGGATGTTCCCTGGGGTTTCTACACAGTTCAGAGCTGGCAGAAGAGCAGAACAAGCTCAACCCAGATCAGCATCAAGAATGCGATCTACGATCAGTGAGGAAAAAGAGTGCAGGGCACAGGAAATCACTTATGCACGTTGTCACCAAAGAAAAGGACCATGAGAATAGAGACATTTGAAGAAATAATGACAGAAATTTTCTTTAAAATGGGGGAAAATACCAACTTGAAGATAAAGGACTATTTGCAAGCCCCAATCAGAAAAAGTATAGTGAAAACACCAGATGTAGGTGCATCTTACAAGTATCCTGAGAGGTAAGATTTAGTTTTGAATAGTACAGCCACCATGCAGAAGGGGGTGTTTGCCATCAGAAACCAAGGGACAGTGGTGGGATGGCTTGCAGGAGCTAAAACAGAACTGGACATACGTCTGCACCCCACAAACACCCTCCAATCGGGAAGAGCAAAGACACATACACAGGAGCAAAAGCTGGGAAGCCCATTGTACATCCATGATGGTGAATAATAGGGTTTCTTTAGAGGCAGGACATGAGCCAGGAAGGACTCCAGTCCACAGCAGAAAGGCAAACAGCGGAAACATTCACTCGAAGGTAAATATGAGCGATTACATCTCTTCTTCTCATGGTTCTGTGATAAGTACTTGAATGTTGACTGAAAACACAATAGCATCCTGCTGGGAAGTTATAGTATATCACAAAAATATATATGGTTTAAAAAGTGAGTTACGTAAGGTAAAAGAAGTTATTCTCTTTTGATGTTTGTATATTTTCTATGAAGTGACATTGCTAGTTATATATAGAATTACCACTAAAAATCAGGTTACAAAATTGAATGCTAATGATTTGATTGCCTAAGAAAGGGAAAAAAAGAAATGTAAAACATATGGCCTAATAATAAAATGAACTGATTAATAAAAATCATTATGACAGATATGCAAAATATAGAATACTTCCTTATATACATAGTTATAAAAGATTTGTATTTATATAAATGAATGTGTCATTCTATGTATACTTACACACAAATATAACCTGTATTACACATATGAGAACCTAAGAAACAAAAGATACCCCTCCTGGGATGGCACCTGTGGCTGGTCACTCTTGGGTCGCCTGAGCTCACTGCTGAGCCCAGGTACCCCAAGCTGTGGGGACACCCCAGTCTCCTACCAAGTCCCCCTTTCCTACCTCTTTCCATTCTCAAATTTTTCCTGAACAAATTAAGTAGTGGTGGACACGTGTTCTTTGAAAGCAATTATTTATTTCTGTCTTTTCTCCTGGCTGCAAAAGTGCCTGAAGCAAAACTATTTAATGGAAGGGAAATGATTAACAACCCTAATTTGTGTTTCTGAAATACCAACTCCAAATATTTGTCTACTTAAAAGCTCCAATAGAGTCAACTAACCAAGTGCTGGAACTAAAAAGAGCACTACACTAGGAGGCATGTTCACCACCTGTCCTCACTGGCAGCTACCGGAGAAAGAGAGATCGTCATCAAAACAGAAGCCATGGGACCAGAGGTCAGGGACCCAGAGGCCGCAGCCCAGCACCACATACACTGAGCCCCGCCTGCCACACATCGAGGAAGCCAGACAATGCCAGAAGGGCAACGCAGTGTTGCGTCCCACACTCCTGCTCTGAGCACTTGGCAGGAGTCTCCACTCCCCTGGACAGGAAACATAAAGACAAGGTCCTAATGAGATGCTGTCCCACCAAATGTGGACACCAACCACAAGTGCAAGAACTGGATCTGTGTGGTGTCTGAGCAGGGGTAAAGGGACAGCCGGGAGAACACACAGCCTTGGACAGATGCGGTGTGATGTTCATAGGATAGCCAGAAACAGTGTGGAAGGAGGGACCCATGGGAAAATCCCACTCTGCCAAGCAATAGGCAGGGTCACAGCCTCACAGTCCACCCCAGCTGCTGAATTACACTGTAGAAGGGACTTGGCAGGTGTGGGTGAGGCTCCAGATCCTGGGCAAGAGGTGACCTGGACAGCAAGCCCAAACGTGAGAGCCCAGGAGATCCTGGCTGTGCTCACTGACCTGATGCAGCATTTGCAGAAGGGTCAGGAGTGAGAGGAGAGGGAATGGGGCAGCCTGTAGCTAGAGAAGAACACAGGTCCAGTCCTGTCCCTGGGCCTGGGCTCGGGAGAGAGCTCACAGCCAGCCAGCACCAGACTGCAGCCAAGGGTTCTGCAGGCCAGATCCCTTCTCTTCTAGCCCGTCCTTTCCTCCCCTTCACTCTCCTACCCTTCCCTTCTCTTCCTTGCCTTTCCCTCCCACTCCCCTCCCTTCCCTTCCCTACCCTCACTTCCCTCCCTTCCCCTATTCTCTTTCCTTCCCTGATTTTTCCTTCTGACCTAAGAACTACCCCTTGGTCTTTGTACATTGTTCTAAGCTACGGAGCTTTGGGTCATTCGTTACTGCAGCAAGAAAAATCTAACACAAGTTTGAGGAAGAGAAGCAGGACTCCTATTTCATTTACTTACAGGTATATTCCAGAATAACTAATGAACAAACACCAGCAAGCATGCAGACAGTTCACATGGCGTTGTCAGAATCTAGAGGGAAGCACCTCTGTCAAGCCTGACAAAGCAAACAAAGAGGAAGGGTTCCTGAGTAGGACCACCTGACTGTAAGCTGCACAGGGCAGCTGCAAGCCTGCCCAGGCCACTGACAGCTCACGCCTGAGCACCTCTACTCGGGCATCCACAGCCTCCAAGGCGTAGGGGATGCTGCCACTGTCACTGCTCACTGTGACACAGATTAGAGCTTGAGAACATCAGACAGATGCTCTCCTCCATCCTCCTAGCTTTGCCTTCATACTTCCCTGCTGTCTTGGAACAGTCACCTGGGGCTGTGTCCCAGCACCAGGCTACTCTAGTAAAATCTGATCATTCCTCTCAGTCAATCACACACACACACACACACACACACACACACACACACACACACACGTACAAATGTAATAGTGGTAGGGACACAGCAAGCTCCAGGTAAATGTATGCATACACAAAACATATGTTATACACAATGCATATGCTTGAAGCAAGAGAAGTCCTTTAAATAACACATAAAATCAAGAAACAGTAAGTTTGACTTCAAAAAAAATAAGAATTTATTGAAGGACAAAAAGGATCAGCCACAAAAACAGACAGAGAAAAACTATTTCTGTATATGTGGTTGGCAAAGCAAAGGCAGCTTTCACACACAAACCAGGTGCCACACAAACAAGCACAGTACAACCCAGCGAGGCTCACAGTCAGCGGATGGATGTGGCACCGCTTGCGTGCTCAGACCCTTCTGTTCCTAGTAGTCACTGCTGAGCTCAGTGAAGAGATTTGCATTTTTCCCATGATGCATGAAACACAAAGGAAATAAAATGAAGCAAAACCTTTTTGTACATAGCTTACACCACGATTAAGTCAGTCCTGTACTTTTTTCTTTTCCTTTGAGAGACATGGTAGATGTTGTTATGGTTTGCATCTAGATGACCCTCAAACCTCATGTGCTTTTAGATGGGGCTTTTCTGGAAGTAGCTGAATCCAGAATGTGTGACTGATCTGTGGTGCAATTCTGGGATCAAGGGTGCTAGGATTAAGGGTGGATGATTGCTGGATCAGTCCACTGATGGGCAGTTAGCACTGCCCTAACTCCAGCAGTCTGGATAAGATAAAAGGGGCAGAAAGACGCTTGCTCTTCCCTTTTGGCTTTTCCTTGTTGCTTTTGCTGTCTATTGCTGCCTTGAGCTGTTGCCCTGTGCCATGTGTCACTCTGCCTTGGAACTAGCTGATTACAGACTAAAACCTCTACAAACTGTGAGCTAAATAAACCTTTCCTCCTGTTATGATTTATGTCTAGGTACCACCCCCACCACCCCCCCCCCCCGCCACGCCTCATGCAGTCATGGAAGTAGCTGAAACTAGCATTTGTGATTGGTTTGTTGTCTGGCACTAGGTCTGGTGGTGTGAGGGGCTGCACCTGTCCAGGGCTGGAGCTGGCATACAGTGTAAGGATGAGAAGGAGAAATACTTAGCTCTCCCTTTTGCCCTGTTTGCTCTTGCTATTTGTGGCCACCATGAGCCACTGTCCCTCAGCCATGCTACCCTGCCTTAGAGCCAGCTGAATATGGACTGAAACCTCCAAAAAATTGTCAGAAATAAACCTTTTCTTCCATAATTTTGTGCATCAGGTATTTTATCTCAATAACAAGAGAAAACTAACCAAGACACCTCCTTTAACCTTGAGTGTTGGGTATTTTGTCTCAACAATGAAAGAAAAATAACTAAGACAAATATGAAAACACACACTTGCACATGTGCACACACATGCATATGAATGCACAAGCCCCAGGATGAGAAACTGGTGTCCCTGGCATGATTCTGCATCTGAAAAGCTGCACCAAAGCCTGTTTCCCAGCAAGGAGGACATCCTGGGGCAGGATCTTCCCTCCCCCTCTTCCAAGGCTTCCTGCCTGGTGCCCCAGTCACCCCCTGCTATGTGGCCCTTAGCTTTTGCCATTTTGCTTCCCTAAGGAGGCTGCAGAGGACTTCTTGGTGGCAGGAAATAATATTACAGTTAATCAACCTGAGAACCAGCCTAGAAGATGCTCCATGCATGAGCACAGAGTTCAAGGCTGATATTTAAAAAAAGCCTGGGACACACTGGAGCAAAGGTCCATCCTCCATATCCATGGTGGAGAAGGTCAGGAGCTCTGAGACAGGAAAGAAAGATCTACACCCAGGGTGTGTGCATGTGTGTGCATTTACATGCACACCTGCCTGCCTCCAGCACCACATTGGAGCTGATGGAAGCAAATTTCACTGCATGTTAAGCTGCTCTCAAGACCAAAGCCACAATGCCTGAGCTGATGTCAGGTCTCTGATGACTGCGCCTGCTGGCCTATGAGAAGCCCCACTCCGGGCACACAGCTCCTGCCACAAAACCCTCTCATGGCAGGCTGTGGCAGAAGGGCCAGTGCCAAAGTCTACCTTGAAATACATCAGGAGTGCAGCAGTGCTTAGGTGTCTGCTCTAACACTGTACCGGTCACATCATTCTACTTCAGGGAGCAGGAAACATAAATTCTCCAAAATGAGCAGAAAGTACCTGCTCCTTGGAGCTACAGGCTTGAACTGCTGCTCTGCAGCTGGCTCCACAGGTGATGTTGGCTGATTTATTTCTCTGAGCCTTGCCCATCTATTTTGTGAGCACTGTGAACACTAAGGATACCCAACACTTGGAAGATGGCTGCTGTGTTTCTTTTTCTAGACTCTCTGGAGTCAGCAGCCTGCAGCCTGCAGTTCCAGCCCAGCCTCCCACCGTATCCAGGCACCAAGCATCCAGGACACAGCCAGGCCTTCACTGACACACTTTTACCTGCAGCCGCCCAGCAGTGGTGGACATGGACCCTGGGGACAGCACCCCAACAGTGGCACTCTGGCCTCAGGGGAGGTTGCTGGCCTGGTTATAGATGCCTCCCCTTTTGCTACTCTCGTGTGAGGGTCACTAGATTATTAGACCCAGACAGAAGGAAATGTTAGTGCCATCACACACTTGCACACACTCATACACACACACACACACACACTTGTAAGTAGAGCCTGCTAAAGGATTCTATTGCTAATTATACTTCCAACTTCTATGCCTTCTTCTATAGAAAAAGAACTTAGCATATATGATAACAAGCTGGATTTCCATACATCTTGTATTTCTTGCATCTTTTCTTAGAAGAAAGACCCAGTTCTTCCCTATATCCCTAGCAGGGCAGCCTGACAGAGGACCCTAGAGGACCTGATGGAGTCAAGTCTCACCCCTGCATCAGGATGGGCTTGGGTGCGACACACACAATCCCTAGGAGGCCACCTGATTACTCCAGGCAGCAAGAGAAGCCCCACACATCCCACTTTCTCTGGAGTTTCTTTCTCAATTGCACAGCAGACTTGGGTTCACTCTAATTGCACCAGATCACAGGACTCTCCTACTTCCCAGGTGGTAGGAAGTGCCCTCGGGTCATTGTCTTTTTTTTTTTTTTTTTTTTTTGGTGGTACTGGGGATTGAATTCATGACCTCGCACTTGCCAGGCAGGCGCTTATGCCACTGAGCTAAATCCCTGGCCCGGGTCACTGTCATTTCTGCCTCTCCAGAGCAGACTGGAAAGGCCTTGGCAGTCTACAGAAGATCACCGGGCCTTGGTGACTGGCCACACCCCAATTTCAGGCACTCCTTCAGGCTGCCTTCATTGTCTGCCTCTGCTGGATTCATCTAAAGTAAGGCAACCAACTCACAGCTGCCTTAGCAGGGCAGTCCACCGCGTGGACACAGGGCACCTGTCCCAAGTATTTCCATAGTCCCAGACAGGCCGCAAAAGGTGCCCTCTTCAAAGGATGACTGCCGGCCAAAGGGCAGGCAGTGGTCGTAGGAGGTGGACAGTTCAAGTCCTTGTGCACAGAGCTTAGGCAGCCTCTTTGTGCTGTGGGGTCACCCTGTCCACTACTCTGGAATGAGAGGGGTCCTCACCAGAGGACCAGACCTCAGCTCTCCCTTCCCAGGTGGAAATAGCGCCCCCAGTTCATCTTCTGCCTGACCAACTTGCTTGCCTCAGCCCAGCCTCTCCTGCTGACAGAGGAAGCACACATGGATTTCCTTCCCTTTGAACCAGCGTCCTTCTGCAAAGAGATTTCATTGCTTCTGGATGTGAGACTTATAAACAAGCACTATCATCCCCAGCATCTTGGGAGTCAGGCCCAAGAGTCAGTGTGCAAGGAGGTCTCTTACACAGACGAGTTCGCAGGGCACAGGACTCAGGAGCAGCCTCTGCAGACTGAACCACTGTATTGCTTCACAGATGATGCTGTGGAAGAAGTCTGCACGTGTTCAGTAAAGAATTTTTTCCAGAATATTTTCAAGCTTCAGTCTTTTCAAACTTGAATCTGTGGAAGATGCAGAAACCTTAGCCACAGCAGCCATTTCCGCGTGTGCTGTATGATCTTCAGAGGCAGGAGGACTTCAGAGAAGCCCTTCCCACAGAGGTGAGCTCATTTCATAAGAAGCTGGTGCTGTGACCACAAGGGCCGGTTCCAGTCTGCTCTACTTGGAATTGAGGCCATTGATTCCTGAGATCCCAGAAGGCAGCTGCTGAGCACAGGCTGCTCAAAGCACCCCTGAAAATGCTGCCCAAGAGATCTAGTGAGCCATGTTCCCGTTTGCTTTTCATCTTTGAAACTGTATGTTGCATAATTAACATATAAGAGCATCTTGATCAAGTGATGCAGCAGAATAAAGTAGCAAGATGCTCTTTAGCAAACTGGGCTAGGAGGGGTAGCCAGCAAGATGAGGCAAACATTGCCCAGGCCAAGAGCAGATGGGGCTGGAAGCTCAGGGTAGGTTTGCAGCATACCACATGCAAGCCCCATCTTACCTAGCCCCAAAGAAACTCCTTCCACCAACTTGCAGAAGGTCTGCTTTTGCCCAATGACCATATGTCAGCAGCAAAAATGCCACTTCTGCTCTGGTGCCATTGAGCCACAATTTTAATAGAAACCACACACGGTTCAAAAGTAACAGCTCCTGGGGCTGGGGATTTAGTTCAGGGGCATAAGCACCTGCCTTGCAAGCACACAGTCGTGAGTTTGATTCCCAGTACTATAAATAAATAAACAAGAGCTCCCATTTGCTGAGAACTTGCTCCAAGCCAGGGCTATGCTCAACCCTCACCCCACACCCAGTGTCTGGTGGAGACAGGGTCAATGGGCACAAAATTCCTTACCAGCGGTCACCCTTCAGCTCCGATTTCTCTAATGACTTCCAACCCCACATTCTTCCCCTGCCCTGCAAGATGGAGCTTCACACATCAGCCCCATAGTGGCCTCTAGGACTCCAGCCTCTCTGGCAGGGACAGAATCAGTCCCTTCTGTCCCTGTGACACAAGCCTGAGGTCATCAACTCCAGGAGGTGCTGGACAGCCAGAGAGAAGGGAGCATCAGGAGCGACACAGTGCAACCTTGAATGGCCTAACCTCTGCAGGCCTGGCTGAAACAGTTGTTACCATGCAAACTGAGTCTGTTGCCTTGCAAAATCAAAGAAGAAAACTGTACACAAAAGGAGGAAGGTAAGCAAGGGTATATTAGAACAGAGGAGGAGAGAGAGCTCCTGGGTGGGAGGGCTCCGCAGCAGGGCACTAAGAGCTTTCTTTGTCTTGGTCTTTATAGATAAGAAGAAGAGTTTAAAAATCAGTCACTCAGCTGGCAGAGTTTAAGAGCAATAAAATTGAAGGAAATTGTTATCTTTCATTTCTAAGTCAAGCTGGGAGGTAGGGAGGGCTAGGGTCAATTAATTTAGCATATTCTGCCTAAGAAGTTGCTTTCCTGGGAGTTATGGTTCTTATCTGCCCACTCTTAACACTTTATCCTTTTCTAGGCTTAACTGGCTGTTTGGTGTGAGTTAGCTCTTAACTGGGTACATTGCTGCTGTCTCTATAACCAGCTGACTGTCTCACAGGCCCTGCCCTTTATTGACTGACTACTTACAAGCTAACTAACTAAACTGCCTTTTACAACATAAGTATGGGCCAGACCCAACAGGTAGCCTCCCCTCCACAGGCCAGGTCTGTCTTGAAGCTTGGACAGAGCCCCCTCTACCAGCTCCGGCCACTCTGAACTCAAGTCTGATGTGTTGTTAACTCAATAGCAGCCACAGTCCTCAAGTCCCTAAGAAGAGTGAGCCCCAGACCCCAACCCCACACACACGAGGAGGAGAGGGAGTGGGCAACCCATCTCAGCCCAGTCTCCACTGTCCAGTTCTCTCCTGGGGCCCCATAAAGCAGCTCCAGGACTGAGAGAGTCTCATTAATGGGTCAACTCTGCAGCATGCTCAGCAAGTGGACAAGGCAGGAGGACCCATACAAACTGCTCTCAGAGCCGCAATAGAGTGTTGAGCATGTGTTCTCAAATGCAATGAGAAAGAAAGAAATTGATGCTGAGAATTCCATGAAGTTGTTTTCACATAACAAACCCTGGAGATGACAATTGCTGTTTAAGGGTGCATTTTCCATACAGATTCTCACATACTGCAGCTCTCAAAAGTAAACTTCTGCTATGTGTTTTGACTTTTCACTTTTGATTTTACTCAGCAGGAGGGTTTTCAAGAATATATATTCTCACCTGCAATGAATGTCCCTTTCTCTGTAGCTGCAAGACCCCTAAACTTTGCTCTTCACGTGTAAGGGAGTTGGCTTTAGGCAAATCCAGTGTGATGGCTAAGCCAGGAAACAGGGCATAGGAAAAGGCCAGCAAGACACACCCACCCTCCAAGGGCAGCCTCTAGAGACCTTCTCTTCCACCTGGCCCCAGCCTCACAGTACACTCTACTCTACCAATACATGCAGTGTCCTCACGATCCAATAACTTCTGCAGATATTTCTAAGGCAGACAAGTTGATGATCAAATTGAACCAACCCATTCAACCCCTTGTCAACTTAACTCCAAACGTATCTCCTTCAACAATGCTTAGTCTTCAAACAAACAATAGCTAGGCCATAATCCCAACTAGTATAATGCAGCTGTCCCATGTATAAACAACATATACTAGCTCCTTCCTCAAAATTTTAATAGTTCTAGCATTGCTCAAGTCCAAGCCAAAGTCTCCTCTAAGACTCAAGGCAAACTCTTATCTGTGAACCTCTGTAATATTCAGAGAATAAGTTATTAACCCCAAAATAGAATGGCACACAATAAATATTCCTGATGCAAAAGGGAGGAAGAGAGAGATTAGCAAAGCATAAAACCAAAGCAAAACTAAAACCTAGTAGAAAAAGCATTAAATCTTGTAGCTCCACATACAGCAGCCTGGTAAGTCATGGTGAGACATGAGCTCCAAAGACTTGAGTGGCCCTACCCCCACAGCCCCAGTTGCAGGCTACACAGCCTCTTCTTGTGCTAGCTCTGTTCACGGTAAGTAGTTTTCCTCAGCAGACATTCCACATGCCTGGCATCTCCAAATTTCTAGGGTCCACTGTATTCTTGGCTTCCCTTTTACAGCATCAGGCACTCCTCTTCCAGGGACAGACTGCCTCACCCATCAGGCCTTCCTTTAGAATCTGTGTGGAAACCTCTCAGACCCCACAACTCTAGCATTTTGTATGCCCCAAAACTCAGCATCATATTGAAGATGCCGAGGTCTGCCAGCAGTACAGGATGTAGCTGTGACCCTTTAGGTCATGGTTGTAGCCATCTCTGAGTGCCTGGGTGGTGAGCACAACAAAATAAGCCTCAAAGAAGCAGTTCCCCAGATGGCTTCAAGCAGAGGGCCCAGGGACTCTCTTCCCCAATGAAAGGTTTAGATTTAGCTCTTCTTTGGAAGATCTGGAAGATCTGGCTTGGGGGACAACCTGCCCGCTCTATTAGCACACCTTCTCCCTGGTGTCAGCATGCCTCGCTCTGACACAACACGGGTCCCACTGTGGACCCCCTAGGGCTCCTGTCTCTTCTGTATGGGAACTAGACTGAGTTTGGAGCTGGAAGCTGCTCCCTGAGAACTGGTCCACTTGCCCTGCAGTGTGGCAGAAGCCCTTAGGCAGGGATTGGGCTCTGAGGTTCTTTGTGGGAGCCTAGAGGCTTCACATACCCCAAGGCAGAGCCCACACCACACAGACACAGCACACCATCCTCAAGTCAGCTTCTGAGAGCCTTGCCCCAGCAGGAAGGCCAGGCGTTTTCTGCAGGATGGATCTGAAGAGGGAAAACAGTAATCTTCTCCCATACCTGCTCATACCCTGCTGCTCCTGCACTGTCAGGCTCCTGTTATGGAGCTGTAGACAGCAAGGGACCAAGGATGGAGGCTATTGGCTACAGCTTCATGGGGGGCCTTGGGCTTTAGAAAAAGTGAGGGCAGGAAGAGTGGAAAATATTCTGGCTGCAAAGACAGGATTCCTGAGATTGTGGGTTCTGAAGATGGGTGGGTAGAGGAGTGTTGGATGAAGACCTAGCCATGGTTCACTGAGAGAGGTAGGGCCCTAACTCAAAGGCAGGAGCAGGAAGGTCTTGGAGAGAGGCTCTGAGGGTCCCAGAATAAGTCTTCTGCAGGGTGGTCATATGGCATCAGGGGACCCTCCTCCTCTTCCCAGATGAGGTCTTCAGAGAACCTCCTGGATTGGCCATTTCCACTTTTCCAGGCCCTAATTTAAAACAGTTTCCCCAAGGGGCTACAGAGTAAGCCACTCACAGTTCAGGGGACCTGGCCTCTAAGACCAAAAGAGCCAAGACCCAGAGCACCCAAGGAAGTGGGATAGGAACGATAATTTCAAAAGGAAAAAAAATCAAATCCAAGAATAAAGACAAATATAGACACTGGTGTTTTATTTTAGCACATGTTGAATTTCTGAAGCTCCTATGCTATTTTTATTGTGCTAAAACCTACATAAAATTTACCATTTTAATCACTTCGAAGTGCACAATTCTAAGACATCCAGCACTGTCACAAGTTGTGGCCATCACTGTGTCTGTCTAAGGATGGTGTTCACCCCTCAGGTGGAAACCCTGTCCCTACTGCACCCCGACTTCCGCTCCATCCTGTCCAGACCCTGGCTGCACCACGCTACCCCATCTTGGAATCTGGCTGCCCATGTCCTTGCATGCACTTCCCCCATGGCTGGCCTGTTTCCTTGGCACAATGTCTGGTAGTTGTGCCTGAAATTTCTTCCTCCGCTGTGGCTATGTGTATTCTGCTCTGTGTCCAAACTGGTTTGTTTACCCACTGGCCTGCTGGTGGACATGTGGGTTGCTCCCACCTTTTGCCCACTAAGAGTAATTTTGCTACAAACAAATAATTCTGTTCAAAGCTCTGTTTGAGTCCCAGATATCTGTGATTGCTAGGTCTCTACCCATAAGTAGGACTTCTGGATCCTATTGCGATGCTATTTTAGTCTCCTGAGGACTCCGAATACTGTTTTCCACAGTGGCTGCAACACTTTGCTTTCTCACCAGCAAGACACAAGGGTTCCAGCTTCGCGTTGTTCCCCACAGCATGCCCACGCTCGTCGTTTGTTCGTCGCAGCCTCCTAATCTGCAGAGTGTTGGTCTGCAGCTACCCAATGATGAGTGACATCCAACATGTAGGTTTATTCTTCCTCGAGCAGCCTCTCTGCAGAAATGTTCCCTTTGTTGGTTTGTACCCAGGCTGTGAGTTCTTGGACGTGGGACAGCGGGCGCACCCCCGTGCTCTGCTTAGCAGCTGTCACCAGACATGATCTGCAGCAGTCACCTCCCATTCCACAAGCCGGTAGCCCTCTCACGGGATGGAGCCTTTCAGTGTACAGCAGGGTTAGGTTCTGGTGGGTCCAATTGGTCTGGCTGTTCTGTTGCTGCTCCTGTTTGTTGTGTGACATCTGCCAGGCTTGAGGTCCAGTGCATCCCTCCGCACCCCACTCAGCGTTTCTTAGCATCTCTTGCCTCCCTCTCACCCATTGCAGGGTGTCTGGTAGGAAGCAGCACATTTTCACATTTCCCTATAGTGTTTCCTGGGAGACATCCCAGACCTCAGTGTGCTTTTAAGTTAATTAGAAATTCAGCCCTGTCCTGACGTCTGTGTCCCCACAAAGTTCTCACATCGGAACCTCAGTCCCCACGGCCCTTTTCCATGAAGTTGCAGGTGGGGGCTCTCAGAGGTGATTGGGATTAGATGAGTTGTGACAAGGACCAGAAATGCATCGGTGACTTCCTAGGAGGATGGCATACTGAGCCATGGGCTTGGTGGTCCCACCCTGTGACACCCTTACCATATCCTAGTACCCCAGGCAGCCCAGGCAAGCATGAGGTTGAGCCAACACCCTACTCTTGGACTTTCCAGCCTCCAGAACTGAGATCCAAACAAACTACTTTTATTTATAGGTTCCTTGATCTTGGTATTTTATTGTAGCAGCAGAAAATGGACAAAGGTTTTTGTCTGTTTTTATGTGATACTTTTAACAACTTGAGTAGACAGCCATGTCCTGTCCCATCCATGGAAGTGTTAGGAGCTCAGATTCCTCAGGACAAGGAGCAGGCTCAGCCCCAAGTGACTGAGAAAGCCTCACTCTGGGCTCCCAGCCACCGAGCTCCCACTCAGCATTTGACGGTGGGTGTTCAAGGCCCTCTCAGCTCTGCAGGAAGGACTCCTACGTGCCATGCCTACAGCTTCCACTGTCCTGTGGTCTCTGGGACTGGGACTCTGCCTGGCCATCCTGCTGCCGAGCACTGTCTCAGTTCTGCCTGACCCACCAAGTGCCCCTAGCACTTCTGTGTTCCTTCTCAGAGAGCCCCTCCACACCATCTCCTGTGCAGCAGGTCCCTTGCACACCAGCAGCCAGGCAACTCTTGTTGAGTCTGTCTTCCTGTGAGTTCTCCCTGTCGAGTTTGAGGCCAATTCCACATTCTTAAAGTGATTTTAATCCCACAAGTTTGTGAGAAAATCAGCAATGCATCCCTCAGCCTCTGAGTCCAACCTCTGAGGTGTGGAACTGGACATTGTGCCAGGTGCTGGTGACTACAGTGTCCCAGAAGGGAAGCACTAGCCTGTGCTTGGCACCAGACAACCCTCCTGTCCTGGGCCCTCTGCCTCCACTCACACACACACACACCAGACTGGCATCCAGATCTATAGACACACATGCACACACAGAGATACACACCTTCACCCCAGGTACATACACTCTGTCTTACACACAGGAGCACATGTGCTAACACAGGAAGACACTTCTGCCCTTTTCATTCTCTTGTACACATTGTCTTACACACCCCTGTACACTCCGTCCTGCTTCTCCTCAGTGCTAACTCCTGGGTTTTCCTTGATGCTTCTGCTCTGTCTGTGGACACCTCTGAGCCCCATGTGGGACCTTTCCTGAGCAGACCACAGCCCCTGACCCACTCCAACAGCAGTGCCAGACTGTGATGTGCCCAGAGATGCCATGGTTTCCTGCAGTGCAACTGCCCTGCCTGGCTCCCTCCCCCTCCACCCTACCTGGCCAGGTCTCCAGCCCCTCCTGTCCTCCTGCCCAGCCCTTCAAAGCCCCCTAGCTCCTCAGTCCCATGACTGCGACAGCCACTATGATGGTCCCTTGCAGAGCAAGGTCTCCTTTGCTGGGGGTCACACTCGCTAGAGCATGGCCTACCCTCCATGGCCACTGGCCTTTACATCCTGTGTCCCATGTGAATCTTTGTCCTATGGTGCCTGGCCCAGCCCTCCACAGCTACTGGCTGTCATGCTTCTCAGTGCTGTGGCTCACATGAGCCCACAACGGGTCTGTTCTCAGCACCACTGAGTCCCTGAAAGTCTTCATCTCCCTGACATCACTTGGAGGAGGAGTCATCACCTGGAACCTATGGCTTAGCCCCAGCTCCGATCCTCCTGTGTCCCCATCCGTGATATGGTTGATTGAGGCCACGGGCAGGCGGGGCAGCTTTAGTACACAGCAGAGGCATTGAGGGCTCTTCCTTCCTTCCATCCTGTGGGGATGTCCCCTCCCTAGCTCTTCATATTGTCCTCTCACCTGGCCTGGGGCCTTGCAGGTGCACCCTTCCATGTGGTGGTCATCATCCTCCCTTCTAGCTCCTTGCCCAACTTCCTCCCTGCCCCACGGTTCCAATAACCCGTGGACAACCAGAACCATCTTAAGCCACCCCCACAGAGGCCTCTGAACCCCGGGTTCCCACACTTAACACCGCCCTCCCTGGCCAGGTGGCTCTGCACGTCTGTTGGTGCTGTCTGCTATGCTCCTGCTGCTTCCTGCTTCTTGTCCAACTCAGGGTCCATGCCAACCCCCATCCCTCTACCTGGAGCATCACCTCCCAGACACCCAGGGGACTGAGCCTCCTTATAACTCAACCTAACCCCTGGTCACCTTCTCCCAGGTCTTCCTAACCATTCAGTGGTAGAGAACTCAGTCCCCGGTCATTTTCCGAATGTCACTCAGTTTCTCCCCTGTCAACTCCTCAAACTCAGGCTCCCCTGGGATGCCCTGCAGCACAGGAACTGAGCCAGTCTTGCTGGTTTCCTGTTTCTGGCCTCCGAGGGCCTGGCATGCACAAGGCTGTCCATAAACAGTGCTAAATGTGAATGGTGAGTGATCAAGGGGCAACTACTGGCCTTCACTGCCTGTGGTTCTCAACCCTGAAGGCTCAAGAGCAGGTGTCCCACCCAGAGTACTCAGACTCTGATTTAATTGTTCTGGGATGACCCACATCCTAGAGTTAAGACTGCTACTGTGAATCAAATGCACGGCCAGGGCCCAAGGTCACCCAAGGACAGCTATAGTCAGATGCTGAGCAAACTGAGTCCTCAAAAGCATCATACAAGGACTCCCAGGCAGGCTGTACCCTGTTGGGACTGTTCTCAACCAGTATGAGGCTTGGGCTCAGCAGCTGCTGGGGGTCCTGGAAGCCCGTCTTGGGTTTGCAGGGCAGAGGCTGGGATGGTGCATAGAGCAGGGGCAGGGCTGGGCGGATCTACAGCAGGCTCTGCTTCCAGGAGCACCTGCCACCCCTCTGCCCTGTCAGCTTCGCCTCTGAGTTGGCTTCATGTGGTCCCAGGACTCTGGGACACAGGAACAGGAAGGACACTGGTTTCATCTCTGGATCAATCAAAGGCAGGCTGAGATGTAAGTGTGAGTTCACACAAAAAAGAGATCCAGAAAGGGCAAACAGAAAGCCCCAGAGGGAAGAGGGCACAGCTTGGATTTGGGCTTAGAGCACCTCGGTCCTCTCAAATTAACTACGATTTTTTAAATATGATACCACTCCATGATTAATAATATAACTCATCCGCCAAGCACAGTTCAATGCATCAACCTAGTCTTTTTTTGCAAAAAGGGAGACATACGAAGAATGTGAATTAGTGGCTCGAGTGATTTATTCTGAATAAAGCAACAATTAGAAATTAAAATCAGGAAACATTACAGACAATCATGAAAACTACCGATTTTGTTGGCTGTGTAGCAGATGGGGTTTGGGGAGAATGCAAGACCTCACTTAAAGTGGTCCCTGACAGGAAGCCACAGGTCCAGGCAAGTCCAATGGTGTCCAGGGCAAGGCTGAGATGCCACAAGGTCGGCCTCTGGATGGATCCAGCCACAGGATGGCAAAGAAGGAGCCTCCCGTGCCAGTGTGGACACCACAGTGAGCCTCTGGATTCAGCCTCATCTCTTCATGAAGTTACAGACAGAAGAGGTTTTAAACAAGACACAAAGTAAAATGAAAACATGATAAAACCCATGGTCTCTGGGGGCACAGTCCTTGCTTTAGTGGCTCTGGGCTCTGGGTCTTGTGGGCCCTGGGCTCCAGAGCCTCAGCCACATTCACCCCAGGATGCAGCTTTAAAGTTTTTAAATCAAATACTTGAGGACAAAGTTCTCAGGGAGATAAGGGATCTCCTCCAGGGGCTACTTCAGTTTCTTGGCAGCAGCTGGCTGCAGAGAGACCACAGTGACTTCCAGGGGAGTTGGAGAGCTATGCATGTCCCCTGTCCTGAGTCAGGAATAGCTCTCTGCAGTTCCACCAGCACTTCTGGGCTTTGAAAGTGCCTCTCCTGATCTCCCCCTGCAGGGTCCTATGCCTGTGTCAGGTAGACACTGCGCAGTGACCATCTTTTTATCCTTCATAGTGGTTAAAGTGGCATCGCGTACTTGCCAAATGCACATGGAGGGCACAGAGCCTCTTGCTGCCCACGGATCTGCAGGTGGGTGTTTTCTGTGGAGTCCAAATCCACCTCTACGAGGCATGTATTGTGACCACCAGAGCCAGGACTGAACACCCTGGAGAAATGGACCTGGCTGGTGGCCACAGGGACAGCAGTAAAGTGTAGCAGAGACAGAGCTGTCCTTCTCACAGATTGATATTCAGAACAGCCCCTGGGGATTTATTTTCTAAATGGCTTCTAATTTCCCTAAGTGTTTTGTCCTTTTTTCTCTGGTACAGGCATCCAAGGAGCAGCTCCCTGCAGTAAATTTCTGACATTCCCTCCTTCCCTGGAAAAATTCTCTTGCTGTAAAGATGATTGTGGCACAGCCAGAGTAAGTAATTGCTTCACTGTTGCTATCACCACAAGATTCAGGGCAAAGCCACCCCTTGCTGTCCCTGAGCAAAGGCCTGGCAGGCACCCTGTGCTCTATCCTTTCTGCCCCTCTTGGGAATGCTCAGTGGCTATGGTCTCCCTTGGCCACTACAGGGGCTGAGAACCATACCCCACACCGGGAGCCTCCTGGAAGGTCCCCAGCCTCTGGCAACAGTAGAAAAGTTCCTTATGTCCCCACCAGGGTAAATTCGCAGAGGAGTACCCTCCATGTTGGACAGATGATGAATGCCAGCAGGTGTTTGATGAGTGATAAGGGCTAGTGTGTTTGGAAAGCTAACACTGGGCTCCTCACCAAGCAGCTTACACAGGGGCCATGTAACCTTCAGTGGACCCCCCACGAGGCAGCCATGATCATCCCAGTTATGCAGGTTTATCTAAGTAACTTGCCAGACTGAGTCTTTCTTTCTCACACGTCAGTATGCACACACATGTGCCCTCTCCCACCTGCATGTGCACACAAAGTTGGTAAGCACCCAGGTCACCTTCTGACCCCAGGTGCTTTCACCCTGAGCAGCTGCTCACATCCATGGCATGTTCTTTTATGGGTTCTGCTGTAGTCTTGGGAAGTCAGAACTTGAGCAACTAACAGATCCAGGCACAGGAGATGGTTAGTGATGAGCTCGGCTAGAGTCACAGGGAAAAAGTTAGCCTTCCAGGGGAGTTGGGGAGCTATGCGTGTCCCCTGTCCTAAGTCAAGAATAACTCTCTGCAGCTCTGCCAGCACTTCTGGGCTTTGAAAGTGCCTTTCCTGATCTCCCCCTGCAAGGTCCTGTGCCTGTGCCAGGTAGACACTGCAGTGACCATCTTTTTATCCTCGGTAGTGGTTAAAGTGGCATCGCACATATCCCTGTCCTGCCCTAGGGACCCTGTGCACACTTACCCACGGGCTCCCGGGACATGGGGAAGTTCCTTCCAAATCTGACCCTGGGATGGACCTCAGGGCATGCAATGGACAGTGGTAGAGGTCCTGGGTAGATGGGAGGAGAGATAGCAAGCAGGGGACAGCTCAGAAGGGGTCAGCATGCCCTGATCTGCAGACACAAAGGAGATGCAGCCCCAGGTGGTTCATTGCTGGTCAGTGCCCACCAGTGGACAGAAGCTGTGAGCTCGGGTAGGAAGCCAAGCAGTTCCAGTGTGACTCTGTTTCAAAATTTAAAAATAAAACTTTTAATGGGCTGAGAATGTAGCTTAGCATTCCCTTGGCTCAATCCCTAGTCTTGCAAAAAAAGAAAATGTGTGTGTGTGTGTGTGTGTGTGTGTGTGTGTGTATATATATATATAGTATATATGTATACTATATATACATAGTACGGGGGCCTGGCCTGGCAGGCAGTACTCATGTATGCTGTGAAGCCACAAAGGCTGGAATATGGATTTTGAATTTTGAAAAGAAACTTGACAGAATTAGCCTACTTGGTCTGAGGGGAGCCTCATGGGCCAGCAGAGGAGCAGATTTGTAAGTTACCAAGAGCCTGGAGCTGCTCAGAGCCAGTATGTAGAATGACCGACAGCAGCAGAAGGGCTTCACGGTGGGCACCAAGCAGAGCAGCCTGTATCCTCCAGAGACAGGTTTCTCTTTGGCAGCTTCAAGAGCTGACAAATGAGCATCACTGCCTCCCGGCCCATGGCAAAGGCAAACAGCACTGCCCGATCCGCCCCAGGGCCTTGGGTTCCTGGGTTCCTGCTGCAACAGCCTAGCCTTCAGCTGAGCCCTCTGCACTGAGTGCCCACTCTGCTACTCGCCCCCTTCCCTCTCCCCCACTGTGCACCTGCTGCAGAGGTAAGCCTCCTTCCCAGCCCCTTGAGAAGGAGCAATGGAGAAGCACTCAAAGGAGGTATCGGGACCTCAGAGTGGTCTACCCTGATCTAGCACCCTGGCTCACAGCCTCAGTGCTGTCCTCACAAAAATGGGCACCCACCCAATGGCTCCTGGTACCAGAGTGGCACCAGCTACTGGACTCATCACCTGCCCTCACTGATGAACAGCCCACTGTCTCAAGTCTCACTGCCACAAACCCAATTTTCATGTTTTCTGGTCACGGGTACATCAGGTGGAGACCTAACTCCTTCAGACAACACTCGTGACACACAGACGTGCACTCTGTGCTCCCTGCTTCCTCTGAGCTCAGCACCCATGGCAGCCCGAGAGCACCACCTCACAGCCCCCATGGGCATGGGCACCACACCCAAATGGAACCCTGCTCCTCTCCCAGCTTGAGTTGTCCTGGACACTCCTTCCCTCTGTTCCTCTGTAGGTTCCGCTTCTCCCTCCTCTAATCTACCCAGGCCACATCTGTGGCTGCACCTGCCCCACCACTTGCCCAGAGCAGACACTAAAAAACTGCCACAGTAAGGGCATGGGCAAGGGCAGAGGGCTGAGTGTCGGCCCAGAGCACACCCAGCAAGAGGGTCCCACACGGGACCTGGTCGCCCTTTTGTGGCTGTGGGTTGGGCAGCACTTGGTGCATCTCATGCCTGGACCTCGACTAGTAAAAGTCCCTCTGATCGACCCAGCCGTCCTTGAACCAAGGGACACTGCTGCTGCTTTTGCCCAAACCATACCTGTCCTGCACCTCCAGAGTGCACAGGTTCCTCTGGCCAAGCTTGCCACCTGTGGAGGAAGTTGACCTTCAGAAGCCTGAGTGCCAACATCAGCCAGCCACACCCCAGAGACCTTGGAGGACAGCTGTGTCCTCTCCTTACGACACAAGGGTTGAGCCAGAGTCACTGACACAGAACTGCTCACCTTCATGCTTTTCTCCTCCAGTTACACATCCTGTGCAATGATAGAAAAGGTTATTTTTGCAACAGATTAAAGCAAATGCAGCAAGAAACATTTTCTTGAGCCTTCTGGAAAGTGCCAGAGGCCATGCTAACCACTTGGGGCATGCCGAGTGGCCATGGGTACACAGCCCTTTCGAGGACCCAGCCTCTCCGTGTTCACCAGGTTAGTCAAGCACGGCTCTGTACAACTGGGGAATCAGGGTCACAGAGTGATAAGGCTAGTGCCTGTCCCCCAAGATGGGGTGGGAGTGGACATCTGTACCTGCTTTCAATGCTGGCATTTTAGAGCACAAGCTACAAATTCCTGCCTCACGGCCCATCCAGATAGCAAGGTTTTGTGACGCTCAGTTCTCTCCCTCTCCCTCTCTCTCTCTCTCTCTCTCTCTCTCTCTCTCTCTCTCTCTCTCTCTCTCCAAAAGTTCTAGGAATCCTACATTTTCCAGCTCTTAGTTGAAGTAAGATTTTCTTGATGATTACTGGTGGCTATGGAAGTTCATCTTATAATAACTAGTGTACATTGTGGATAATTAACTGGGTCGCAGAATCACTAACTAGACAGAATTCAGCGGGGAAGCATGCCTTTGGGGGAGACAGCATGCACAAGTAGGTGTTGGGCAGTTATGAGGGTCAGTGAGCTGGTAAGCCAGGGCTGTCAGTGGAGAACACCAGGCCAAATCTGATTCAGATTCAATGAGGAATCAGGAAGAAATGGGTCACTGGGTCAGGAGGCCACCACAGAAGGGGGCCCCAGTGTTTGTGCACAGCTGGCACATGGGAATGTGGCTCTTTCCTAACTGACTGCTACTGCCATGTCATGGGGCTGTGGCCCCGGTGTACAACTCTTTCCACACATTGGCTCCTCCTGCCCTGCTGCAAACCACATTCCCCGCCCTGTGCCTCCAGCTCTGCTCTTGGACACGAAGCACCAGTCAGGTGCCACCTGTAACCTGTACTCTGGGTATTTCAGTGCCTCTGCTTCCCAAGAGTTAACAATGCTTACAATTAAGGCTGGAGAAATTTGAGCTCAGGGTGAAGAACGCTCCCCAAGGGGGCACAGACACTGAGAGGGAGCAGACTGTTGTCAGTTTCAATCAGGTCTGCAAGGGTCCCAGACATTGGCTGTGTCCAGGCCAGGACAACAGACCCTGTGCCCTGACAGCACAGTCCTGCTGCTTGTGTAGCCCCTAGCTTGGATGCACCCTTCATCCTCAAGTCCTTGCTGGAGATGGAGAAATCATACCTCCAGGACACCTAGGAGTTGGCTGAATGCCTGCCAGATGAAGGATGGGCAAGCTGGAGTGTAGCAGGGGTAGGGTCCTTCCCAAAGGATCCTGCTCTGACTCACTGTCCCAGCCATGGCCTGGTGTCTCTCCAGCTCCAGGCTCCGAAGGCAGACACCCTATACCTCAGAAGATATCGAAGCCTCCTGGGAGCAGGAGCAGGAGCAGCACCTGCAGGGCTAGCCCTTGGAGGTGCAGAGCAGCCAGGTAGCAGCTCAGGGAACCAGTCAAGGGAGCAGGGTATCTGTGCTGACAATACCTATCCCATGCACCTCTGCCCACTGTAGCAGGAAGAGCCTGGATAGAAGAGAAGACCTCAAGGTCTGCTGTCCAAGCTTCTTCCCATAAGCACTCTTAGCATCACAGCCGCCCATAGGTAGGGTTCAGTGTGGCCACTAGCTTTCTTCCTGGGAAGATCGCCAGCAGCCCCGGCTGGCCGACTGTCTTCAAAACAATACCCGCTGACTCTGACCAGAAAAACACATCCCTGCCTCTGCCGCACACAACATCAAGCAGCTGATGAAATTACACTCAATCAGCTTTGCAGAGTCGGCAGAGTGATGAGAAGTGGCAGGTGCCTGCTGCTAGCCCAGTCTGCCTGGCCCCAAGGCCAGAGCTTCCAACCCCTCTGCTGAGGTGTGGCCAGCCCAACAGGACCCAGCTGTTCATGCTGGCCCCCAGGGAGCCAGACAGGCCTGGACGGAGCCTTCAGTATGCCTGGCTAGGCGGGGAAGGGGCACACACGGGCCCCATGCTCAGCTCAATGTCTTCATTCCTGGGCTTAATGTATAAAGAACTGAAGCAGACAAGCTGCGGTATGTGCTGTCCCCTCCTCACCACCTTGGTGTCAGGACCCCTTCTCACAGGCTTCAAGGCCTTCGTTTCAGGCCCATAGAACTCAGACAAGAACCTGCCAGGACATTGACGAGATATTTACCTCACTGCCACACAGAAGCCTTGGATACAAACTCCTACCTCCCCTCCCAGCCTACTCCACAGGTAATGCATCAGCAGAGAACACCCCTCCCCTGGCTTCCCTAGAGCTGTGCCTTCAGCTCAAGGAAGCCTGAGACTCTGCAGGAGAAGACACAGCTGGCCAGTAGCCTTGAGCATGAGGCAGACTGGGCAGCCAGGGGTGGCACAGGAGCAGGCACAGCCCGCCCTCCTCAAGCCACTGGGCATTAGTGGGGCATCTGCAGTGACCACTGATGGAGAAGACACATTTTCCTTCTCTCTCCCTCCATGTTTTATGTTGTAGTCAGGGTTTACAAGGAGAACAAGACAATACAGGACACTTAATTTACAGTATTATATTAGTCACCCAAAGAGTTAAATACAAGAAGTGCAGGAAATCTGTCTACATGCAAAGACCTGAGGTATCCAGCTGAGGGCCTGGATCCCATGGCAATGTCCTGCATGAGTTTAGCTAAAGACCTAGAGCCCACGACAATGCCTCTCACGAGTCCAGCTGGAGGCCTAGAGCCCACGACAATGACTCATGCAAGTCTGTTTCACAGATCTGCACCGGGAAGGCCCAAAGGTGAGTGGTGAAAGCTAGAAAGTCTGTTCCAGTGGGATGAAGTCTGTGTCAGCAGACTGAGGGTTCTGCACTGGAACCTGGAAGCAATACTCAAAGGACCAGGGCTCCCCCAAAAGTACCACTGTCATCCTCAGTGACACTGAGGTCCTGAGCTCCTCTAACAATGAGAACAGCAGAGTTCACAATAGGAAGCCAGCATGACAAGTTTCTCCTGGAGATTAAGCAGGAAGTGAGGCTCAGTGCAAGGACAGAGCTCCCTCAAAGTGAACCACAGCCACTCTCAGTGACAGCAAGGACCCGAGCTCTTCTGCTGACAACAGCCAAGTTCATATCAGGAAAGAAGCTCAGCAAGCTCCTCCAGGAGAACCAACAGCACTGCAGAGAGCTAACCATGCCATGGAGAGACAATAACACTACCGCTTCCTCTCCAGTTCTGCTTTTTGTCTTGGCAAAAATCCTCAGACAGGCCATCCACCCTCAGCAGCACTACACAGATCCAGTCAAGCTGATGTGACAAGCTGACCCCAGTAATCAGCCCATCACATTTTCCAAGTAGACGTCCTGGATGCAGAGGCAAGACAGTGGGTGTGGGGGCAGCAGGTTGGATCTGCATCCCAGGGCCCTTGGATCCCAGAGCCTGCAAACCGTACCCTCTGCGCTCCTGGGTGGACATGGAGTCTCCAACGTGCTGTGCAATACGAACATTCAATTTCCCCCTGTTTCCCGTTCCAACATTTTACTGCACTTCTTAATATTTTGAATCTTTCCTTTCTTTCTGATCGAAATTCATGCTTTTGTCAGCACTTCCTCCATCAAGTCTGCACCAAACAACAGCATCTTCCTACCCTACATCAGCAAGCAGTGACTTCTGCAAGGAAACTTCTGTTGATTCTTAGATGTCATCAAAAAGCTGACTAACGATTTGTGGGAGAAAGGGAAAAATCAAGGCTAACTGTGTAGTTTTAGAACTACACCCTGGTATTCTTTATCTTTGTTATTACAACCAATATGGGAAGCTGACCTTCTGAGCCCTGAGATCTACACCTGGTATCTGAATGATCGCCAACCCTAACACCAGGCACAGCAACCTGAGGGGTGCCCAAACCCTTACTCTGGAGGATTTCAGTTCAGGCTACTGAAGACAAGCTCCTATTTGGAAATCTGTGAATCTGCATTTTGTCACATCACCATCTCTGTCATGTATCGGCTTCTCCTGAAAGTTGGCTGAAGGCCTGACAGCTCTCTGGGCACCTGAGTGACAGTTCCTCAAAGCTCAGGAATCAGCCCCATGACCTCTCCTTGCTGAGAGTGCTGTAATCTCTTTTAAGAGATAAGTGTTGTTGAGAAGGTTACCAATTTCCAGGGGCTTTGGCAGTTTCTGCTGTGTCTTGTCGCTGCCTCTTACATGACAGCTCTTCACTGACTTTCTTGAAGGTCTTTATTTACAGGTTTCATACAGCAAAACAATGGTGATCACATGCCAGGTGACAACTGGGCTTCTGTGTGTAACCAAGGCAGAGACCCTGGCCACATATGCCGGCACCCTCCATATCACCTGAGCACCAGGAGGCCTTCCAAGAGCTGCCATCTGTCAGGAGCAGGTGGCTCACCCTTGATGCCTGCACCCCAGGGAAGGAGGTTCTCTATGATGCTGTGTGGCCTGTGTGGATCACAGAAATCCTTACCTTGCAGGGGGTGAAGGGGTCCTGTCAGGCAGACAGACATGTGGCAGCTGGGAATCTGGAGGTCACACCAAGTGCAGGAGAGAAATAATAACTTCCCATTTAAGCCCCCCACACTGCACAGTGTTTTAGTTTTTCTTTCAGACCACCTTCTTTCTTTGGTGGACACCCTCTAATGTCCACGACTCCCTGGATTCACTCATCTTCTCCAAGGGCAAGTGCTCCCTCCCTCGGGAGATGCCAAGGCAAAGTGGTGCAGGGCCACCCGCAGCTAGGAGATAGAAGCAGGACCTTGAGCACCACCGAAAATAAAATTCGAGGGCTCAAGTATTAAATCAAGCACAGCAGACTCAGAGAACCAAACCTACTTAAATCTCTCTGTCTCTGACTCTCTGTCTCTGTCTCTGTCTCTCTCGCTCTCTCTCTCTCTCTCTCTCTCTCTCTCTCTCTCTCTCTCTCCCCAGCTCCACACAGGTCCCAGAACCCCTGGGGGAGAGACTCAAAGTCCCCACCAGAGGACATCCCAGGCACTTGGCACAGGGAACATTCACAAGAGCTGACATTGGAGCTGTTACCCTGGCTTCCAGGGGCCCCTGTGGACCTGTGCTGGGCTCCACAGGTGCCTGCCTGCTAGATCAAGAGAAGCCCAATTTTAGTCAGTCACAAAACACCCTAGAGGTAAAGGTGTTAACATCCCAGATACTGCCAGCAAACAGTCTGCCCCAAGAGGGAACAGAGAGCAGAGGGGGCCCGACAAGAGAAGGGAAGTCGACTGCTGACCGGCTGCAGTGGGACCCCCAGAAGCCTCCTCAAGCCTCGGTTTTTCACCATGGATGCAGTCTCCTGCTGACTTCTTCCTGGGTGTGTCTTCAGAGTCTGCTTCTCTGCTGTTCACACCACAGACTGGTCTGCCCCTGGAAGGTGAGCCACCCGCTGAGGTAATGGGTAATACGGTGGCTTCCTCCCGTTTGAAACTTTCTGCTAGCAGAGAGACAGCGCAGGGCCTCCCCAGAGTCCCAGGCCAGGACCCTGAAGCGGGTTCCGGTGCCGAGAGGACCAGGTTGCTGCCTGCAGAGGTGAAAATGGGCATCCCGCAGGTGGAAAAGAGGACTTCACAGTCATCTAGAGAGCAGCTGAGCACCTCAGGCTGCACTGACCTGCTCCCCGGTGCCCCCTCCTGGCCGCAGTGCTCTCAGGGCTGCTAAAGGTCCCCAAAAGGAAGGACCAGACGCACCCCCCCCACACACACACACACACACTGGCCCTGAACCACCAAAGGAGACCTAGAAGAGCGCCCCTAGACTTTAAAGTGGGATTCAAATATGTGTAACTTTGACCTTTTTTCTGGTTCCCTAAGAAACCACAAAAGCGAACACCCCTCCCATAATGTCAGAAGTGCCATTGTCCTGGTCATGGCCCTTGGCTCACCACCCACTTTGCCTGCTTCCTTCTACCGCCCGGTTCCTCCCGCGCCAACTACAGGCGACCCGGGCCAGGGTCTTGGGCTGTACCTGCAGTTGCCTGGCTCCGGGCACGGCGGCAGGAACGTGGACATTCGCCAGACCTACGGGTAGGTGCCTCAGCGCCCCAGCCGGACCGAGCCTGGAGAGAGGCCTTTAGGACCGAGGGGAACCCTTGCTTCCCGAGTCGCTAAGAATTCCTCTCTGCTCAGTCTAGTCGCCTGGTTCCAGACGCGACCCCCGCGTGGCCTGCGAAGTTGGCCGCCGCCTCCTCTCCTGTCCCCTCTTCCCTCCCTCCCTTTCTCTCCCGCACCCCAACCCTTCCTCTCCTCCCGCGCGCGTGCCAGCCTCAGCGCGGAGCTGCTCCCCGGCCCCCGCGCCCTGTCGCCCCCGCCCGGTCCCCTCCTGGGGCGCAGAGCACGCGACCCCGCCCGCGGGGCTGCGGGGCTCCTGGGCTCCTAGGCTCCCGGGCGCCGGGCGGGGCGCGCGGGGGAGTGGGAGGAGGAGGAAAGGAGGGGCGGGAAAGGGACGCGGAGGGGGTGAGCAGAGGGACGAGAGCAGGACCGAGCATCGAGAGCCAGAGGAGGCGGTCGCCGCGCCGCGCCCCGCACCGCCCCGCACGCGCGCCTGCCTGGAGACGCCGGGCCGCCTGGGAGCGGGTCACCTTGTCCCGAGGTGAGTCCTCTTCCCGGGGGCCGGCGGGGGCGCGGGCGCGAAGGGTGCGGGGGTTCCCGACTCGGCCTCGGGAGCGCGCGGTCCCGGAGGCGCGGAGCTGGTGGGTCCGGGGATCGCCACGGCGGGTTAGCGCGCGCGGATCTGGAGCCTGTGGGGAGGTACGGGGCGCTCGGCTGCCCTCTGTCCCAGCGTCCAGGGGCGCAGCGGGCCGGGGCGTACGGCTGGCCGCGGGCTCAGGTCCCGCGTGACCCCGGGAAACCCGTAACCTGGAGAGTGGCAGCCGCAGGGCTGGGGACCAGAGCCACCGGGACTAGAGGGAGGGAACCTGGGCTTGCGAGCAGAAGGGTGAGGAGGCGATACGAGAGCGCGCGCGGCTAGGGATCCTGGCGGCCCCGGGACGCAGGCCGGGACTCGGAGCCCTCGCCACCACTGGCTTCGCTAGGCGACAGCCCTCAGCCCGGTAGCCGGAGCCGGAACCGGGAGCCCGATGCACAGCGCTCCCGTCCAGCCTCTCTGCACTCCCGCGGTTCTCTCCAAGGCTTGCGGAATAGTTGGAAGCGGCTCTGGGTCGTACGGTTTGGCAGACTCCACTGGGTGGGCGCTTTGGGGAGCCTGCGAAGGGTCGACGAAAAGGTCTACCGGTCGCCCTCATTCCCTGGAGTCCCAATGCATGTAGAAGCCCGGGAGCTGGGCACTCAGACTCCAGGATGCGCAGCCTCCTACAGCGACAGATGCGCCGACCGGGTGTCGCCATGGGACTGGGCGCCCGTGTCTACCTATCCAGGCCGGTGTTAGCGCAGCAGACACTGGAGGGGGTTTGGCTAGTTAGGCGGATGTGGTGGGGGAAGCTGGCTCCTTTTTCCTGGAGAATCAGGCCCTGGGGCACGCTCATCTTTGTGTGCCGAGCTCACTCCCCGCTGAAGGTGGCATGTTTGGCCTGAGCCCACCAGGAAGGGAGCTGTGGTGCAGACTGCACCCCTGGAGTGACAGCCTCAAAACAAACCCAGGGAGCCAACTTTTTCTGCTAGGGAGCTATGGCTGGGCAGCCTCATTGGTGCGGGTAGAGTCCTCAAAGAGTCCCTGCTAAGCCCTGGGTCTGTGTGTTCCAGAGAGGACTGGGCATCTCCTGACCGGCAGCAAGCTGCATGCTCCGTGCTGCTCTGTCTTTGGAGATGGACTACAGGTGCCAGGCCTGTGGGATGTAAGGCTGGGCCTGGCCGGGAGTGAGGGGGCTGGGCCAATTAGATGCGGTTCTCCTCGCCCTCTGCCTGCCTGAAAGCAAAGCCTTCTCCATGATCAGTGAACGGGAAAGGGGGAAAAGCTATTTTTAAACTTTTTATGATGGAGAATTTTGGCGGTGCACAAAGGTAGAAAGAAGGGTATGCTGCACCCTGGCCGGCGCCCAGCCACCGCGCGGGAGGGAGGAGGCCATGTTTGATGAGCAGTGCCAGACCTCCTTCCAAAAGCCTGGGGGGAAGAGGTCCAGGCTGCTGTGGCCTGGCCCAGTCCTGCCACATTTGGTGCGCAATCACAGCCCCACTGTGTACCTCACAAACACACACAACTAGAGTTCCTTAGTACCTAGGGATATTAATTAATTAAAAACAATAAATGACATTGATCCCTCAATCACTTCACCTGTTTGTGGCCTGCTCTGGTCTCTCCAGAGGATGACAGCTCATCTCACTGCCTCAAGCTGTCACCTGCCTGCTGTCAGTGACTGTTGCTGTTTTGCTACCTGTCTCTTTGGATGGACCACAGGGCCATGGCTGTGCCCTGGAAATGACCGTTGCTAATCATCCCTTGAGAATGTATGTGATGTTAACAGTGAAGGCACCCTCCTTTTGTTTGGACACCTGCTGCCACTGCTCCTGAGGCATGGGAAGGCCCATGGAGGAAGAAGGCAGAGTCCAGATGCCAGGCCAATTGCACCTCTCACCCCTTGGGGTGGGGGCTCAGGAGCTTGTGAGGCTCCAGCTCAGCCTGCCAAGCCAATGAACTTTTCTTCTTGGTGAAAACTTTCACACTCAATGTGCAGAGCACGGACTCATTAATTTCTTCCACATTTAGCATTGACGTAGAAGAGCTGCCCTGGACTCCACTCGTGTTCTCAGCAGCTTTACTTCTTGTGCTGTTACTATAAAGAGAGAGGAGAGAGCTTCCCCCAGTCACCATTCCAAGGCCCAGGTGCAGCACTGCAGTCTCTCTTATTAATGAGAAGCCCTCGGGTCACCACACAGGACACCTGATAGGCCCTCTGCTCACCAGGGCTTGGCATCCCGTGTGGCTTCTGCTACTTAGAGGGGCATATGGTGCTTGGGAAAGGCCACCAGAGGCCAAGGGAGGGGACATCTCCCTGCAAGGCCCCTCCTGCCCCGTTTGAATGCCTTTCTGGGGTGCACTGCTTCACTGCACCCTCTGTCAACCTGTCAAGTGAGTAACTTCTCGCAGGCAGATGCTGCATCCCCCCAGACAAAACTTTGGCCTTTGGCCTTTTTGCCCCTCACTCTGGCCTCTGCAGGGCCCTGTACCTGTTGGAATATGAGGATCATTGGGGACAGCAGGATGCTTGTATCCAGAGATAGAATGGACACAGCGTTGTGTTTGCAGTGTTCTTTGAATGGAGTAAAGATGGCAGGCTGGAAGGCTTGAGTGCTCATTTGTGAGATCAGCAAACTGGGTAACAGGGAGCAGAGCTGACCATGGCATCAGGCTGCTGCTACACAGGACCACGCCACAGGAACACCGGGGTCTAAGATGTGCTTGGGCCATGGTTGTTGACCTAACCTCCCTATTCTGGGAACGCTGTATCAGACTGTCAGAAAAACAAAAGCATTCACATTAAAGCCCAGCAAGCAGATTTCTACCCAGGACACCAGGTTTGGAGTGAGGCAGTAATAGCAGTCAGGTTGAAACATGATCCTTTATTATCTGCTGTGCAAGATCCTTGCACATCATAAACTGCCACTGAGAGTTTGCACTGGCGTATGTCAAAGGGAATCTGTAGGACTGAGGACTTGACCCAGGCTGCAACCCATGCTGGCCACTGCCGGGCAGCTGCAGAGCCCTCATGCTTGTGCCCTGGCACCACTTATGAGGACTTATGAGATGAGAAGATTCTGGTCCTGTCTCTAGCCTCTGTTATTTGTAGCTGAAATGATGTTAGACAAATTTGAACTTTTCTGAGATCCCTTTCTCTCTAACCACATTGTCTCCACACTATAAACAAGCTGTCACCACTGGCTAAAGGAAGGAGACTCTGGATTGGAGAACAGATGTTTGTCTCACTGGCAGTCTCTGTGGGGCACATCTGGGTCATGCAGCTTTCTGAGGAGGGAGGAGAAGCCCAGGTCCTGCCTTCCCCACAGCTTTCATCCCATAGTTCACTTGTTCACACCCGAGGGATGTGCCTGCTCCTGCATGCAGCTGCTGAGACCAGCAGGAGCCATGTGCGAGCCACAACTTTGAGGCACACACCTGAGGCACCTCCATTTAGAATCATATTGCACCATGAAAGTTACATGATGCAGTCCAAGGTCAGATATTTTAAGGAGCATTTTAACAAGCTGCCACCACTGTGTGTAATCCATGAGGGCCTCAGCTACACTGTGCAGTTTGTACAGTCTGAATCACTTACACCACAAATGAAGTAAAAATAAAATCATATGCTAGAGGACAACAGCTAATGAGTACTACGACTGGAAATAACTCTTAGAACCACAAATACCATAGTCAGGAAAAACTGCACATGTAGACAATGATAAAAACTGCTTCTGATTGTACAAGCCAGGAGGCAACTTTGGGTATTTTCCCATATAAAAAGGATTTATTTAGGAGTAGACAGGCGGAGGCAGGTGGAGAGGTGGACGCTGGGATTTTGAATTCAGTGTGCATTCAGTGTGAAAACCTGTTGCTCCGTTTGATCCTGAAGTGCTCCTCAGATCCACCATCCTGTCCCAGGGTATGTGCCAGAGCGAGTGGCAGGTCCAGATGCATAAGGTCCTGGCAAGCCTGCTGACCTGGTGTGTTCCCCAGCAGCAGGAGCCAGGGAGTCTTTCAGAACATCACAGTCTAACTGAATGGTGGAAAGAAGGTGGTTTACTGACTCCCAACGTACAGGCTCTGCTGCTGCCTTTCTCACTGTAGACCTTGAGTTGTGACTGCCAGGGCCCTTCCAGGAAATGCACATGTCACACTTTCAGCTTCCTCCAGATGCCAGCAGCCACCTTGCTTGTGGGCATCCAAGCTGGCAGAGTAGCCTGGGATCAGCTCAGGGATCAGCACAGAGCCAGGTGCCATGGCCCTGCCCCGCCTCTCCTTCCTGTCTGGCATGGCCTGGGCTCAGGCACTCCGGCTCCAGCCTGTGGCCTCCTCCCTCCCCTGCTGGCCTTTCTGCTCCCCCAGCTGCAGCACAGCCACCTTCCCTTCCTCTCCCAGGATTTATTCCTCTGGGGCTCTGGATGACCTATCACAGGCAGACCCCAACAGGGGGACCGACAGCTTCCTGGGGGCCCTGATCCAATGACTGAGCTGTGACCCAAAAGATTCACCTGCTCCCCTTCCTCCTGTCCTCAGGCTGGAGGGGATCACATCCTGATGATCCCAGAAGTCAAAGTGCACCTGAACCCCGGACATCCCACTCAGCAGCACAGCACCCTGAGGGGCTGAGCTTGTGCTCTGGTCATCGTGGCCTAGTGGAGAGCTTCCAACCCTGCCTGGCCCAGCCAATGCCCAAGCCACAGACCCAAGGCCACATCAGGCTCAGCCAGCCAGCTGCGTGAGGGTTCCTGGGGTCCACCTCACAAGCTTATTCTCATTGGTCCCCCCTACAGTGCCTGAGAACAATGGCAGCAACCCAGAAACCTACCCTGGAGACCTCACATCCTCCCAGCCCTGGACTTATCTGGGGTGCCCTCCCCTGTCATCTTCTCTACCTGCAGCCTGGCACAGTCCTTGTCCCCTATCCAGCCAGCTCAGTAGCTGCGGGCAAAGCCCCTGCCTGCCACCCTGGGTAATGTGTGCCTGTAGCCCTCATCAGTCCCCTCGCTCTCCAATGACATAGGACATTTGGAGGGGACATCAGGCTCATCTCTGCCTCCTTACGTGCCCAAAACAATGGGCTTCTCAGGCTGATAGCATGCACACACACACGCACATAGGAATACAAACATGCACACACTTCTCTCTCACACACTCCAGCATTGGCTGCCTACCCCCTGCCGACTTCCTCAGAGTTCAGCTTGGCCACCCCTGCTGCCCATGTGGCCCTCTCTCATGGCTGACGCCCACCCCATCTTCAATACCTGAGTCCCACCTGGCCATGGTGGAGCAACCCAAGCAGGATACGCATGGAAATCACTTTGACAAGAAGTGTGCCAGAGCCATGCAAGGTGAGCCAGGCAGGTCTCATAAGGAAACCTTGCATATAGGGAGAAGGGCACTGCATTTCTGGATAGGACAGTGGCAAGACCGCACTGTTCTCTCATGGCAGTTTACAGAATCAAGGCTCTGTCATCAGCTGTCTGTGCTACATTGCTTTTGGAGCTTGGCAGCATTATTCAAAAGTTCATGAAAGAATAATTGAATAATTGAGCTGCAGTGTTCAACCTTCCTCTGAAGGGAGAATTACCCTATTGGACAATACCAAGAGGCAGCACTGCAGTAGCTACCCTAGCGTCCCTCAGCGTGTCTACTGCTAAAAAAAAAAAAAGAGAGAGAAGACAGAAAACAGAGCAGGTGGGTGAGGAGGTGAAATGACACAGCTGCCTGGAAGATGGTACCAAGGTGCTCAGAAAATTAGATGAGGCTCTCGCTTAGCCCAGCAGCCCCGCCTCAAGGCAGGGTCCAGGGAATTGGAAGGTGTTTGTTTTCTTGGGCGCATAGCAGCTTCAGGCTCAGCAGGCCATGTGTGGAAGCCTAAGGCAGGCAACTGTTAAGTAACCACAAGCTTCATGTGCACAGTGGGCTCCTGTTCAGCCTTGAGGAGGCTGGAAGTCCCAGCAGATGCTGGGACGCAGATGAAACAGGGAGACATTGTGCTGAGTGGAGCAGCCAGTTCCCAAGAGGCAGGTGCCACTGCCAGGGGGGCACAGAAGGCTGAAATCATGGAGAAGTGGAGTGGTGATGGCCAGGAACAGGGAGCCACTGTTCCAAATGTCTTTTGGTCACTGCCCCCTACAGGAACCTTGGGGCAGCCTCTCCACTTCTCCACGGATGTGCGCCAAGTGCCTGCCTCTGCCAGGTGAGGTGTGGACATGTAGTGCATAGACCTGGTGTGGATGAGGAAAGGACAGATGCAGCCAAGACACCGCAGAGGAAGTGGTGAGGCATGAGGGGGAGCACGGACTAGGCGGAAGGTGTGATGAAGGTCAGAGGTCAGATTGGGGTTGGGGTGCCTAGGGGTGGGGCTGAGGGTGGCTCCAGCCTCAGCTTGCACAGTGGGAATCGCGGGGGTCTAAGTACACTCAGTCCTGGTCACCCAGTGCCACACACAATGGTCCCTGAACAGTGTGGACTCTGTGATTGAGAGATTAGACAGGTCCTGGCTGTAGTCTCTCCTTCAGTGACATCGCAGGGGCTCTGAGGTTGTTGGGCTTCTGCTCAAGTGTTTGAGTAAGAGACAAGCATGGAATGAACTTTACTGACTCAGCTTCTGGAGTCTGCTGATGCCACTGCACCAGGGTCGTGAACCACCCAGACTCAAGTGGGGGCACAGAAACTGCCTCTCTCCATCTTTCCTGGATGTATGGAGCCTCAATATGAGACTAGTTTGGGTGGTGGGATAGGAATACAGTGCCTACCTTCAGAAAGTAAGATTGGACACAAAACCCCGGAAAGTAAATATCCAATTCCTCACTCCACACACAGCAGGCTTCTGGTCACAAATGCATGAGGGACACAGGCCCTTCTCACTGAAAAACTGTGGGGGTCCATTTTACATAGAGGCCTTCTCCATTCTTTGTGATTTCCCACTGCCAGTGCAAACTTAGCCGGATGCACAGGAAGTATGCTCTGGAGCACAAGAAGTATGCCCTAAGGCACAGAAAGTGTGTCCTGGAGTATGGGAAGTGTGTCCCAGTGGACAGGAAGTATGCCCTGGAACATGAGATGTGTACCCTGGAGCACAGGAAGTGTGCCCCAACACACAGAAAGTGTGTCCTACAGGGTAGGAAGTGTGCCATGGAGCATGTCCAGGAGCACAGAAGTGTGTCCCAGTGGATAAGAAGTGTGTCCTGGTGCACAGGAAGTGTGCCATGGAGCATGTCCAGGAGCACAGGAAGTGTGTCCCAGTGGGTAGGAAGTGTGCCCTGGAACATGAGAAGTGTGCCATGGAGCATGTCCAGGAGCACAGGAAGTGTGTCCCAGTTAGTATGAAGCATGTCCTGGTGTGCAGGAAATGTGCCCTGGAGCATGGCACTCAGAGCCCAGCAGGCCTGGGTCCCCAGTGCCAGGGCTGTGTACTATGCGTCACAGTTGGTAGAGGAAACCCTGTGCTTCAGGGTCTTACACCCAGAATTTTTTTTGTTGTTGTTCCCCCCCCACCCCACCCCGGTACCAGGGATTGAACTCATGACTGCCTGCTTGCAAGGCAGGCGCTTATGCCGCAGAGCTAAATCCCCAGCCCCACACCCAGAATTTTTCAGCTTTCTCTCTCATGTTTTCACTGAGATGTTAGAAGGGCTGGGGAGCAGTCAAAGGTTCTGGCTCTTCACGGGTCTTGGGTAATTGGACCCAATTTGCCTGTTCCCTTCTTCCCCTTAGTTCTGTCCTTTGGCTGGGTAACATCTCCGTGAAAGAAGGAGCCCTGGAAGCTTATGTGCATGGACAGGGCACATGAGCTTCCAGGGCTTCAGACACAGTGCTTCAAAGACTCAGCAAGGACAGGCGCAGCCAGCTGAGTTCCAAGCTGAACATGGGGCCCCTTTCCCCACTTACCTGAGCATGACAGGAAGTACTAACCATCTCTGGTTCCCAGATGGCTGCTGTTGCCCCCAAGCGTCATATCTAAGGTCAAAGCAAGAAGTGGGAAGGTAGGGAGCTATGGCTCAGACACCTCTGTGGCCAGAACCGGCTCAGGGGCTGCCCCTGGTTATGAAGCAGAGTGGAACAAGGACAAAGGTTTAAGTTTTCTGGGCTCAGATGAAGGTGTGGGAGGCGAAGGTTCTGTTCCCTTCAGACGCCAAGAGTATCCCACCCCACACTCAGTCTTGGTGTCCCCTGTGCCAGGGCCAAATGAGGGTGGGGAATGGAGCTGACCCCCACTGGGGGCCAGGCCTTGGTGGGACTCACAGGGATGCAGACTGAAGCACCAGGAACGTCAGCCAGGGCCTCCTTCCGGAGACAGCCAAACCTGACTCACCTGGGTCCCCAAGTGCTCCACGCTAGAAGCTGAACCAGCATGGCAGTGCTGGTCGGTGGGCATTGAGGGCAGGCCTGGCAGACGCAAGTGGATGCCACCCTCAGGGCAGAGCATGGGTCTCACAGGATGCCACCAAAAGAGTGGACTGCAAGAGTCCACCTGGACCCTGCTGGCCCACAATGGTTGCTGTATCACACACTCTGTGAGTGACTCCCCTCTATTGGCTTCCATGTCTATGGCAACCCCATCATCCCTTCCTCATGGGCAGGGTTGCCAGCCCCAAATCTTCCCGCAAGCTCCTCAAGCTGAAGAGCTACACAGGCCGCTGCATGATGCAACTGTTCTTGTCCCTGGAGGCTGAGGTGCCTAAAGTGTCCTGAGCTTTCCTCAGAAGATGGGGCTCCAGAAGTATGCTGGCCACATCCCGCCCCCATGCCTTCACACACGGACAGATGGGTGCATACTCAGGGCACACGTAGGCACGACACTCACATGCCTAGGCATGTATCTGCCAGCTTCCTTGGCATGAAGCTCTGTTGGCCTGAGTGTGCATGTGTATACACCATACTATTACAGAGTTCAAGTGGGCACTCTTCTCAGTATTTCCTCTGAGTGGAAGTAGTGCCCTCCCATTTCAGAGCCCATTTCTGAACTATGATCCATAACGGCCTGGCCTGGTCTGGTGTGGCCTGCATGGTCTGTGCTTCTGCTGATGAGTCCAGTTGGAGCCCAGAGCCACAGCATGGGGGTTACCCGAGTACACTGGCCTTACTGTGGGTTCTGGTCAACATTCACCTGTCGACAGGAGAAGAGTCAGGAGGTGGATCAGCAGGCGACTGGGTCCAGCCTCCCCGCAGTGTCCTCTGCACACCCCAGTGGCTGCTGGGAAGGTCAGTCATAGGGCCATGGTCACCCAGCATCACACTCAGTGTGAAGTCCCTGTAAGTAGCTAGGCTTTGGAAAGATGGGAATGGAGCCTCCCGAAGAGACTTGGGTTTGTGTTAGAGCAATAGGCAGCAGTTTGACGTCTGAGCTGTGTCCTGCATGTGCCGTCAGGAGCCGGCCCCCACTGTGGCTCTGAGCACCCAGCAGCTTTGGTGGGGGGAGAATGATGCAGAGAGGCTTATGTGGCCAGTTGGTGAGAAGACAAGTGGACATACACAGTGGTGGGCATTGTGTCTCACAGAGGTGACCCCACAGCTAAAGCCCTGTGCCCACCCTGTTTTATGCAGAAGGTCCAAGAATGGATCCAGGCCTCTGCAGGGCCCCAATGGGAGCCAATCAGGCCTTGCCAGGAGCAGGTGGCACCTGCAGAGATGGGATCTGGAGAATCACCAAGGGGGCAGCATTAGGTGAACTGGGAATCCAGGTTGCAGCCAGGCTGGCAGAAGGTGACCTCAGGCAGAACTCAGCAAGCCTGGCAGGCCAGACATCAGAGGCACAGGCACTGTGACCTTTCAGAGGTGTGATGTTTGTAAGAGGGCTGAGGAAGGACACAAGAGGAAAGTGAGGACCACACTGCAGACAGTGGTGACCTCAGCCTGGGTGGGGCAGGCTAGGCTCAAGTGGGTGCTGGAGATGGTCATGGGTACCTGGGCTACCAAGGCTCAGGAGAGGGAGAGAGAGAAAAAAAAAAAAACAGGGCAAGACTGTGGGGTATGGGTTTGTGGGCTGGGCATGGGATCCAGGGACACATCGTACAGCTCTATGTGGTCACTCACTGCACTGCCTGGGACCTGGATGGCAACAGGGACAACAGGGCTGGGCTGCTGTAGGAGCCTGCTGTGCAGAGGAGGGGCCTGGACTGCAGACCCCATGCAGTTCTTTGTTTACATAACTTTCATTGATCAGGTTTACATAACTTTTCATTGATCAGGACCCTGTGTCAAGAATGTCCCCACCTATGCTGGTCCTGGTGCTCACTATGCTTCTCACTGTAGAGATTTAAGCTCAGGCACTGTTGTGGCTTGTATCTAGATGTCCCCCAAAGCCTCATGTGGTCACAAGTGGGGAGTTTCAAGGTGGGATTGAGGGTGTCCCATGCTAGGTCTACACGTAGCACTGCCCAAGGGCAAATATCCTGGATGGAGTATAAAGAACAGAAAGAAACTCCTTTGCTATTTCACTGTTTTGCTGCTTCTTGCCTGCCCTGCCATGGACTGCTTCTCCTCAGCAATGGCCCTGTGCCATGCCATCCTGCCTCAGAGCCAGCCAACTATGAACTGAAACCTCTACAAACTGTGAACTAAATAACCCTTTTCTCTTTTAACTTTGGATGTTGGGTGTTTTATCTCAGCAATGAGAAAAGTAACTAAGACAAGCATAGACATGATATCCAGATACAAAGGTCACACTTGTTCCCACACTGTGGCCTGAACCGTCATACCCTTAATCCTCAAGATGAGTGAGGATTTCAGGACCTGCCTGAGGTCCCCTTCTGCCAGCCTGGCTGCAACCTGGATTCCCAGTTCACCTACTGCTGCCCCCTTGTGAGTTTTCAGATGCCTGTTGATGTGGCACTGAGTTCAGTTAGACCAGGATCCCAGCCTGTTGCTGACTTGCTGGAGGCCAGTGCAAGAGCACTTAGAGATGACCCACCCTGATCCTCAGTCCTTTGTGGAGAGGACAGTCACCTTGGTGCCACCCCTGCCCTGCCTGTGTCTTAGGACAGGCTAGTTTGTAGGCTGAATCCATTTCCTCCAATTCCCAGACCATCCAGCTCTGTGTTGGGTGAAGGCCAGGAAGCCAGGAAAGTCACCTGGGAGGACACAATCAGAGCAACTCCGTACACTACCTTCCCTGCGGACTGCAGCATGATCTCCCTCTCAGATGATTGCAGCACCTGGAATAAACACATCAGGGAAGCCCTCTACACTAAGCCAGGGATTTCTTTGGGCAGAGTCAGGGTCAGATCCTGGGATTTGGACTGTACTTTCCAACCCATACAAAGGGAATAAGATGACCCTGCCACTGTTGAGGGTGACAAGATCGCTTTGGGCACATGACGATGGCCTGGTAAGTGAGGTGGTTACTGCTTCCTGTTCAGAAACTGTGTAGCTGAACATAGCTCAGGGCCAATGAGTGGCTGATCTGAGCAGCAAAAAAAGCTTCCCTGCCATCTTTTCACGTGGGTCTCAGTGTGCTTGTCTATTTCTGCCAGAAAGCCAGCTGGCTTCTGCAGGCTTGCACTCAGTCTGTGAGTTGGTCCAGAAGCATTGCCATCCTAGTGCTAAGACATTTTCTATCCACGAATGTGGATATCTCCCCATCTACTTAGCTCTCCTGCCACTTCTCCCAGTGGTGTCTGGCAGCTTTCAGCTTATGGATGTTTCAGTTCCTTGATTAAATGTATTGCTAACTTTATTCTTTGTGCTACTAAAAGGAGTTTTCTGTGGTAGAATAAGTGAAAGTTTTGGCATTGGCCAACCCAAGTGTGAAGGTTCCTTAGCAGGTTTGTAGCCTTGAGCCAGGCACTTTCTCAGTCTGTTTCTCAGTCTGAGAGAGTCACCTATGGAAACAACGTTCCACTGTTGCAGTGTTATGTTGGTATAACATTTCCTTCCCACAGTGTTTTAATGTTAGTATTATAATGTTGCAGTGTTATGATATTGCTACCTTAGCTTTTTTCCTTCTTTTACTATACTTGGAATAGATGATTTGACATGTAGAACATCTTATCTTGACATGAAGACACAATGTCCCCTGCAGAGTTTGGGGAATTCTGTTTACGACTGTGTTATAGATATTTAAAATATCTTCTCATCCTTATTTTTATGAGTGATAGAATTTTTATTCATTTCTTCTCAAGTATTACCCACTGCTACCCCCCAACACACAAACTACTAACAAGCCTTCTTGCTTGGATTTCATCAGCCTGGGCCCAGCTTTAGTGGACTTATTAAATTCTGTTTCCTCTTTGAAGCATCACTAACACAATTCACTTCATTTGCTATCTGGCTCTAGCTTGTATTTGCATAGAAGCATGGAATTTTACCTGATAGCACTGATTCCAGGCCCTGTAAATCAAATGAGTTTTTTTTCTCTTTTTTAATTCTGTGACTTTTTAAGTGGTGAGGAGGTGCTTCATGTTCAGGACAGGACAGGGCTGGCCCAGCGGGAAGGGGCAACCTGCTCTCCCCTTGTGCCCCTGGCCTGCACCAAACCAACAGGGCAGTGAGACCTGATGGTCTTGCAAAAGCATAATCTCCTCAGGGACATTAAATGTCTGCCCCAGAGTTAAAGAGATGAGATTTTAGATAACCCTGGGACCACTGCTGATAAAAAGGGACCTGAGCTGGTGAAGAATCTCAGCTGGGTTGGAAGAACTGAGTTTAGCTGCTAACCCCAGCTGCCTCACTGCCTCCCACCCTCGTCTGCCACTCAGGAAAGGTTGCACCTCTTCCATAACACCAGGGCAGGGACCATACAGTCTTTGCAGGACACCGGGATCCAGGCTCTCCTTGCCTCCTCTTCATCCAGGGGCTCCACAGTGCCTGAGGGCACTGAACTCATAGTGCCCAGGAGGAATTGGTTTCACAGTGAGGACCTGAGCTCCAGGTCGCCTCCCTCAGCAAGGAAGTAAACACTCAGGCATGACCCAGACCACCAGGAGCAAAGAGCTACATAGGAAGGAGGAAGAGATCCCCAAAGATCAACAAGCACAGAAAAAGAATGGGTGCCCTTAAAAAAAGACCCCTGTGTCTGTCTGCCTGGGTAAACAGTGCCTGTGCGTTTCACCCAGTGTGTCTGTGTATTTGTATGTGCTTTGCTCTGTGCATTGTATGTCTATTCACAATGTATTACAACCCTCAAAGTGATTGTTCCATCAAGACCTGAAGACTGTGCTTATCAGTCTGTGTGTCATCTGGGGAGCGCTGACCCGGCTCATGCTCAGGTCTAGGCCACATCTTCATGGGTGTGAGATGCTGGCAGCAGAGCTGAGGAAGGCTTTCCTGTGGGCCAGCAGGGCCCCAGGTCCCACTCTGAGGCTCCGGCTCGCGCCGACACTAGCATTGACGTGCCCCAGTCAGTTAGCTCTGTGATGGGCAGCCATGGGCTCCTGGAAGTGGTGGTAGTGGTGACAGCCACCCACCCACCAGGCAGGAGCCTTGTGCTAGGAATTATAGGGGATACCACACCAGTGTCCCATCTGGGGAGCTTCATGCACCAGAGCGAACCAGGCCAGTGCCCAGGTGTAAATCCTGGGTTCCCATCCCCACAGCGTCGCTTTCAGCTGGCACCTGAGCTCCTGCTTAGGGCTCATCCCATCCTGGGTGAGCTGCCAAGGCAGAGGGTGACTGTCCCCTGGGAAGCCTGGGCCACCAATGGGCAGAGCTAGTGGACAAAGCCACATCACCCTGCACCTCGTGCATCATCATCACAGGCCCTGTGGGATGGAGCCTGCGGCCTGCAGCAGGGCCCAGCCTGGCACCCTTCTTCCCTCCTTGGAGTCACTGCGCAGGGCTTCCCGGCACCATCTCCTGCATCTGCAGCTGCACATCAGCGGCTTCTGCCAACCCTGAACCAAAGCATCCAGAAAACCTCAGGCAAAGCTCTTCCTTATCTTCATTCCCCAAGCAAGACAGCAGCTACTTCAGAACACCACCTTAAATCCCTGGAAGCCCTCAGAGACATGCTAGGCTTCGTGAACACTGCCCTCCTTCCAAGGATGTGGATATCCAGACTAGAGCATCCCAGCAGTCCTGGAAGCAGCTTTCTCTGCAGTCTCCAGGGAGTGTGGTGCCCAGAATGATGCCCTCTTGGGGGCATCATTCCGTATAGGTGCAGGAACTGAGCCATGTGTGAACTCTGACCAGGGAAGGCATGGAGCAAGGGTCCCTCTGTCCTGAAGAGGGCTGTGTCCCTAGGAATATGTCCTCAACATGCACAGCTGAGCTTACTGAGTCAGGGTGTCCTGGCCTGGTCAGGACAAGTTATACCAACTCAGTATCAAGCCTGGGGAGAGTCCCTCAATCCCCTCCCAGCAAGGTCTCCCTGCCGACCACTGGGGGAAGAAGGTGATTTTGAAGCAATCACTTCTCAGACCCAGCAGCTCATTTAATGACTGAAGAATAGAGTTCTTCCATGGATAGCCCATCCAAATCCTTCTTATAACATGCTGGCTCACTCTCCAGGTCAAATGTAAACCACCATGGCACTTGGCAATTTGGCCTCAGGGTTAAGGTACAAGGGCGCCCAAGGTAAAGTAGGAGTGCACCCTGATATATCTGAAAGGCCCATTCACAGTCCTGTCTCCTTGTTTGTATGTACTCCACCTTAAGCTTTGACAATATGCAATCTTTAATGGAAATGAACTTTAACAAAATCATATCGTGTGGTCATTAAGATGCCACAGCACGATGCTTGCATGGTCAGGATCAGAGCCAGGTCTTGAAGCCTCATCTCTGCCGGTGAGCACCCAGAGCCAGCACCTTTCTGGCACCATGCATGGGGGATGAAGCTGGGAAGAAGCCATCCATCCAGTGTCTGGATGTGAAGGATCAGCGGAGTCATATCATCTAGCCAAGGAAATGGAGAGAGGGCTAGCAAGAGGGAGCTGGGTGCTCCATCCCCGCCACACACAGTGATGCCCAGGCAGGCTGTGAGCTCCACTGGGAGGCCGCAGCAGTGTGACTCAGCACCCAGGTGGTAAAAATAGCCCAGGGCCCTAGAACTTCTGCCTCTGCTCCTGGTGGCCTCTGCTCCTGGAGGTCAGGAGAGGGTCCTGGCTCTGCAGACCTTTCTCTGCGAGGGACTCTGCCCATGTGTGCTGAGGTTTTGGACAGTGGCTCTTCTGGACCTGGCAAGCCACATCCACAAGGTGCAAAGGCCCCAGAAACCACAGGGTCTGGGACCTGCAGACCTAGCATGTGGGGCAGGAGCAGTGTTAGCATAAGGGACGACTTTGGCCAGGGGACCCAGTGTCCACTCTGGGCTTCTCAAAAGCTGAGCGCTGTGCAGCCCTCGGAAGGGGTTCTGGGAAGAAGGTGGCCAGCCATGGACTCATCCAGAGTCACTGCCATGGGCAAGCAGGCATAGCCTGCTGGGCTCAGGACTGGAGCAGCTGTTTGGGAACCACCCCCAGTGGGGGCTGCTGAACTCACCCATGGGACTCTGCAGCCATCAGTGCTGCTCAGGCCTCATCTCCTCCTTACCTGTCAGTATCAGTTTGCTGTGTGAGCAGGGGACTTGAAAGAGGCTGCACGGAGCCCACTGAGACTCGCATGACTGAAGCTGTCCCGGGCCATCTCTGCACTCACAGCTGTGGGTACTGAGCTCGACTCTGCTGCCACCCACAGACAGTGGGGCAGCTTGTGGGGGAGAGATGCCCACCACTGCTGCAGGGCACCCAAGGACACCAGGACACCAGGACCCTTCATGCTAAAGACAGAAAAGCAAGACAAAGAAACTGAGAACATGACTGGGACTTTAATCAGGAAGTGATTCTGCCCTCTGTTGTCCCATAGAGGGACCCAGAGAACTAAGTGAATTGAGCCAGACACAGGCAGACCTTGCACTGCCTTACCTGTATGACAACGGGTGTGTGGGGTCCTCAGCTCTCCGAACACAAGATGAAGCAGCAGCGAGGCCACAGAGTGCTTGGGGTTGGGGGATGCACAGAGGGCAGTGCTGCAGCCCAAGGGATGGGAGGGTAGGTGGTGACATGAGACGGCATGTTCATTTGGTCACAATAGCGTTTGCCTCTCATCTGAACTCACCCTATAGCAGAGTATGTCAGTAAACACTAGGCCGATGGGTTTTGTAGAAACTGAGCAGCAGGGAACAGAGGCCAGCAGGGATCAGCTGTGGTGTCCACTTTCCTTGCTAGGACTCAGGATGGGCTCCCCTTGCCCAGAATCCATGTCTCAGAGATCCCTGGAGGACCCTGGATGGGGCAGCCAGTGTCTCTGTGGGAGGTGCCCTCAGCAGGCACAGGAGAGCCAGAGTCCAGGGCCGCCACTGCAGGCAGGACTGGGGACACGAGAACTCCGGGGACACTCAATGGGGGTCTTAAAACCAAAACCAAGGACAGTGATAAGGAAACAAGGGGAAAAGACACACAACAGAGGTGAAAGGGGCTTAGATCAACACCAAAGGCACACACAGGGCAGGTGGAAATTAATATCAAAGGGAATAATATTTAGATGTCAGACCATTTAAAAGCTCCTGTGAAGAAAAAAGTGGGTGAAATAAAAGATATTTAAAATAAATGTTGAAATGAACAAACAGAAGCCTAGAGCCAGCAAAATTAAAAGGAAAGCCTGGAAGTTAAAGATTGTACATTAAAGCAAAAATAAAATTCAAATGAGCATGCAAAGTTAAAACAGGACTAGAAATTGGAAATAAATATAGTTCTTTAAAAAGATTTTTAAAAAGATGAAATTTCACCAGCGCCCACTCCACCTCCCTGCAGCTCAGACCAGAACAGTCACGAGGAGAGGGGTTGGGAGAAGCTGGGGCTGGGACCACACAGAGCACTGAGCTGGTCTGCGAGATGCTTGTGTGGATTCTCAGACATCCTGGGCTAAGGCCATGTGATCCACAAGGAGGCAACAAACAGCGTGCAGATCTTTCTGCAAGGAGCACTGTACCCTGTGCAGCTGCCTGGCACTCAGGGTTGAGGGCACATAGGGTAGCGGGCCTGTCTCATTTAGGCTCTGGAGGCATTCAGTGCACACACACATGCATGATGCGGTGTGTGTGTGTTTGTGTATGTGTCAAGTATTTATTGTTAAATCTTGGAGCTCCAATTCCCCTTGAACTGTTTTTTCTTCTTTTTTGCACTTCTACTTGGAAGGTTTTTCTTTTAATATCATTAGTTATCATTCTTAAAAATTTAATATGCATTTCTTATAGTGTAAATTCTAGAGTTGATATTGTCTTCATCCTTTTCCTTAATAAAGATCTTATAATCCTTTTCTACATCATTGATCATATTTCTAATCTTTCTTCCTTTTAAATCATCCCCTTGCTGTCATTATTGTTTTCTGTTATCAATGCTTCTAGAAGGTTACCCACGGTCTACACTTGCTTTCCATCCTATGTGTCATATTTACTTTCTGTGATCAGTTTCTTTGTGTCTGGAGAGCATCCTTTAGTAGCCCTTTTATGAAGCTCTGGTAGTGATTCATTTTCCCAGGCTTTGGACAAAAGACTTTTATTCTTACTGGTGCATGATAGCTTAGGTATAAAATTCCAAGTTCAAAGTGCTTCCCAAAAACTTTGAAATTATTTTTATTTTTCTATGGTTTCTGTTGAAAAATTTACTGATGGCCTTCTTTTTCCTGTGGGGAATCTATAATTTTTTCCTCTAGTTTGGATCACGGTTTTGTGTTGAGTGATCTCTGTAGGACACGCAGGAGTGGGATAGCTTCCCCCCACCAGCTGCCCTGTATATGCCCGTCTGCAGGTTCACAGTCTGACACACCCCCAAGCCCTCCAGACTTTGTCCCCATGCTAACGTCCTCCCCTTTCTCTGAATCCCCAGTCTTCCTTTGGTGCTTCTGTTTTTATCTGAGGCGCATACCTGTTTCTGTCTTCCAGCCATGCATCTTCAGGTCCCATCTCGTGCTGAGTGTGCTGTGGTGTGTCTATTCTGTGCTGGCCTCCTCAGACATTCATCTGCTTATTAGTTCATCACCATGTTCTGCTTTTACTCTTGTGTTTATGTGAGGAAATTCCAGACCCACATGACGTACCAGGCCTTCCAGAGCCCCGCTGCTGGCTATGCCTTGCTGCCTGCAGCCCAGGGTGTCCAGCCAGCACTTTCACTGGAATGAGGACTCTGAGCTCCCGTGTTTCTGTGGGGTCTCAGCTCTGTGTTCTTTTTAGGGCCTATCTTCCCCTCTAGGTGGCCACTGAAGCCCAGGCTCCTTCCCTGAGGCTGTGTCAGCATTGCTCTCAAGCTTCAAAACTGCTTCCCGCCTTCTTTCACCTTCCTCGTCAGATTCCTTGCCCGCTTCTACCCTCAGCTCTGCCTTTAGAAAACCCCCTGCTCTAACACAAGCATGTAGGGCTCAGCTTCAGAAGAATCAAGTCACTTAGCAGCATTTAAAGTGGTTCCTCCTGAAAATACAAAGAGGTGGCGATGCCAGGTTTCAGCAGACGGATGCAGACAAGGGAACTCAGGCTGTCTGCCTGGCCCTGAGCGCCCACTCACGTTGGCACCCAGGGCCATGGCCCTCATGACTTGAGGCTTGCTGCCCAGGAGCACCCCAGGGTCAGGAGGGACAGGTGGGGCTGAGCTCCGGGAGGCTGGGCACATTCTTGGCAGGCAGAACAGGGCATTCAAGAGCTGAGTCCTGTTTGAGGACTCACAGGAAATGCCCCTGGGCCCCTGGGAATCTCTGCCCAGATTCAGAGGAACTGAGGGGCTGGAACACTGCTGAAGTGGGGCTGGGGCTACTCCTTGGCTGCATGCTTTTGGGTGCAGATTCACAATTGAGGGGATTGTGTGAATCTTGCAGGAAAACTGTGTCAGCAGCGTGTGTGATTTGCCACTTCTCACTTCCTGGGGCTTAGCTGACCCTGCAGGAAGAGAAAGCCCCCAATGCACTGGAAGCTCAGTTCCCGTGAGGCTGCAGACATCGGGTACCCAGGCGCTGTCCAGGACCCAGTCTGGAGCCTGGAGCTCTGAGTCACAGCCCAGCACTGTCAGAGGTGACTCATGCTGTCTCCTCACTGGAGCCTGTCTCAGCTCTTCCCTACTCTTTAAAACAGGCCTATAGAATTCACCAGGAAGAAACCAGCTCCCACCGCTGACCATGAGGACTGCCCCACTGCAAGCCCTGGCTGCTCCTCAGCTGGGTCACAGACATACTCTAGGAACAGCGACTCCCTCCCTGCAAAGCCCTGACCTTCACCAGGCCTGGGAAGCCATGGCAGGTGTGCAGGGGATTGCTGCAAAATAAATCTTCGATTCCAGCAGAGGAGGATGGGGTGGAAAGTGACTCACATCTCTTTGCCTCCTCAGTGAGACGCTGATGAACTAACTTCTGCTGCTGGATTTTTTGTTTCTCGATCTGAGTGGAGTTGTTCCCACGAAGATCCGAGAAGGCAACTGAGAGTTTATTGGGCTCCATTAGAAAGCAGTCAGATGCAAGGCTGTGCATGTGTTTCTGGGTATTTGTGGCAGAGAAATGGGGTAAAGGCACCACCTGTGGAAAGCCTGCTGTGTCTTTATGCTCTCGGTTCATTTCAGATCTGAGGTACGGTAAAACCTGCAGACGGGGAAAGCTCCCCCACAGCTTGGTGCTCTGTGGCAGCTGGACAGACCTCCTGGTGCTCCCAGGTGTGTGTGTAGGGCAGGGACCAGGCTCATATGCCTTGAGCACACACTGCCCTGGGCCACAGCCCAGCCTGCGTGTCTCTAATAGATCAGCAGTGACATGTGGGGGCACTGGCCATAGCTATGATGTGGGGGACCAAGGTGCTCACCTCTGCCTTCCTATGGGATAGAGAGCTGGTGGCCCCGGGGCCCGATCTGCACCATGAGGCTCCAGCTGAGCCCAGCTGCATGGGACCATTTGCTCTAGGTAATTTTCATTCCCTGCAACCCTTCCTACTTGCTGGGTTTCTCTGTTTCTCTCCCTGTCACTGTCCCTCTGACTCCTTACACATGCACACACCCCTCACCACCACCACCACAAACAAGGGATGCATTTGCTAAATGATGTCATCAAGCAGCAGCTGATTTTAATGAGAACTGGGGAATACGCACGAATAACCCAGTTAGCAACCAACCCGAGAGGGCCGGGTGCATAGGGGAGGAGACCACACTGCTCGCTCTGAGATGTGCATCCTCCTCATGTTTATAAAAATTTCCAAATTCTTAAATAAGGATGCACCTTGTAATCAACAGTCGCTTCTGACACTCAATGAAATATGGTAAGGTTGTCCCTGAGCGTATTTTTATATATGTTGGCAAATCTAGGTTACGATTAACTGTGTGAAACACTAATTATAACTCACTGTGGGCTTAAATATGTGTCTTTAACATCTATCTTTATGCTTCTACTAGTGTAAAATTATGTATATTATTATTTAGAGTAGAATTAAACTGGCAGTATTTGTATGTAATTTTTGCTATGCTGGATGAAACCCAGGGCCTCACACATGCTAGCCAAGCCTTCCACCACTGAGCAGTGCCCCCACCACACACACACACACACACACACACACCTCCCTCCATATTCATTAAAACAGGGACAGGAATACTACATTGGGAGATTGCAGTCAGAATTTATGTGCCTTAAAGGTCTTATATTTTCCAGAAGAAGTAAAAAGTACTTTATGCAAATCCGTGTCCCAGGCTTGCATTTTGAGGAAAGTTATCTTTCCACCATTGTAAACACACGTACATAAAGTCCACAGTGCTGATGCTTTGCGTGACAAGTTCCATAGCATTACATTCACCCCCACTGTGCACAATGCCAGCTGCCACCCTCTCTCTTCCAGTACTGAGACTGGAGCCCTTGGGCTCCCACCTCCCTCACCTGTGACTTCCACCTCTCACTGTGTCATGCAGAAGCCAGGTGTGCGGCATTTGTCCTGCCCCTGAGCGCGTTTGCAGAATTCCTCTTCTGACAACACTGGGAGGTTTCTCTTCTTCCTTCTTCCCTTCCTCCCTTCCTTCCTCCCTTCCTCCCTTCCTCCCTTCCTCCCTTCCTTCCTCCCTTCCTCCCTTCCTTCCACCCTTCCTTCCTTCCTTTCTTCTTTCCTTCTTTCCTTCTGTCTCTCCTTCCCAGGCTGCTGTGGCCAGCTGCTCTCAGTGCACACTTCCTTGTCCTCACCTCTTCTGCGGTGCCTCTGGTGTCCCTACCCCTTGGGTATCCCGCTCTCTGTGAGCCCTCTGGGTGTGGTTGCTGGCTCCCAGGATGGCTCAGTGTCTGGATCCCGAGGATCCTGGACTGTTTTCCATTTAGCCAGTCTGGTCACTTTTGGCCAGCTACCCATGTGGTTGTTAAAATGTGTTTCCTGTGTGGCTATTCTGTCTGAAATAATAGGGATGTATTTTAAAAATTATATAGTACACAGAAGAAAATGTATGCCTGTCACATGAGCTCCTGGCATAATGGCTCATGTCCTCAACATGCTGCCCAAGGCATCCTCTACCTGCCTCCCCTTGGGTGGGGCCACTGTCCTGAGGCCCTGACTCCAGAGCCTCCACCCCACCCCAGGGTGCCTTGCTTTGATGGGTAGGGGCTGCTGGCTGAGAATCTGGGCTCTGTCCCATCTGGGAGTGCCCCTTGGCCTCAGGGCTCAGCCACTCTACACAGTCCACAACTGGTTACTGTCATCCCTCCCCGTGTGCCCTCACACATTCCTTCTGGTCTGCTCCCCTGCACCTGCAAGGTCACTGACCCCAGAGGGGGCTCAGCCCTGTGCAGTCAGCCCAGCCAGGCTCTAGGCTCTGAAGCTCCAGGGCCTCAGCAGGGCCTGTGTAATGGTTTCTGTGAAAACGCAGGACAACCTCAAAAGACACTGGCCCAGGTCTCAGCCTTTGGGAAAAGCCCGCTGCTTCTTGGCCAAAACATGACAGTGACAATGAGAACAACTTTGCAGGACTGGCAACCTTAAACATCTGTATCTGTTAAACTATTACAAATGTGTGACTACAACACTGTGACTGTCCTACTGCTGTGATGACAACACTGTCACCTCTGTCCCAGCTTCCAACATCAAACCAGAGGAAGGAAACTACTCAGCACTGCTCTCAGAAGCGGGAGCTGCTCTTCTGCTTTGCACTTGGGCCCAGAGCCCTTGCACACTTTCTTGACTTTCTGGGTATCTTTCTGGGTGTTTCTGCACAGCCTTCTTCCACTGCCCTGTCTGGCAGCATTGCCCTTGGTGACAGGTGGCCAAGGGCAACAGATACTAGGTGGCTGTGAAACCCTCACGGCTGCTGCAATGGATGCATTCCTCTGAGCAGACACCAGGCGCGGGCTTCCTCCAATTGGTTTCTCTCTTCCCTGGGGAGCTGCTTCCGTGGTTTCCTCTATCACCTTTTTCTGTAGTGTCTTTGAGCTACACGTCCAGACAGGCAGCACATGAGGTAAATGCTCTAGCTCCCAGAAGCGTGTGCCGCTGTCATTGTTCTGCTTCCCTTGTGGCTTCTGTCCACTCCCATGGCCTTGCTCAGGTGTGGGATCTGAAGGGCTCCTGCTGCCCTGTGAGGTATTCTCTTTGTCTACATGGCATTCTATGCTGCTGGAGCATGGTGCCGGCTGCTGAGGTCTCCACTGGGCTCCAGCTCGCAGGCGCCGCCCACCCTCTTGCTTCATTTACCACGACTCTTTGAGACTCATTTTCATTACAGATTTTGCCCCAGTTTTCTCTTGCTTTAGGCAGTTCCATCACTAACATTCTAACGAGGTCATGCAGAGGGCGGGAAAGTGACACACACCTGGTCCTCCTCTCATGCCAGAAGGAAAGTAGGGCTTTGTCATCTCTGGGTCATCCTTGCTCTCACCTCAGTGCCACTTGTTCTCTCTCTCTGCCTGTTCTGTTGTAAATTCAGATGTTCGTTCGTTGCACCTCAACCTTTCCCTGATGCCTGCGTTCATGGCTACCCTAAGCTGCATGCTGGTTATGGCTTCCCCGCACCTCTGGGCTTTGGTAGTTTTTGGTCTCATTCAGTCCCCAGAAACTTAATGTTTTGTCATGATTCCTCTTTCATCCAATGCACATTGCATTCTTTCTGCTTTATTTCCAAGTGAATTTTTTTATTAAGCATACCAACTTTTGCATTACTTGTGGTTGTTACAGAAATGGTCTACAAGATAGTGATTGTTTGAAATTTTCTGAACCTCTGTGACCTTACACTGGATGCATTTTTGAAAAGCAGTGGGGACAGGGGGAGAGGAATCTGTATTCTCTAATCATGGGTGCTGAAATGTATATGTGCTATTTTGATCAAAATTATTTGTTCTGTCTTTCCTATGTGGGGCCTGTGTGTGTCTTACTTAACAGTCCAGAGTGTCTGAAGTTCCCTGTTGTGCTCTCTCTCTTCCTGTGAATTTCCCCTCGCGTGGTGCAAAGTGACGGCACACAGCAGAAGTGGATGCAAAGCCTTGAGACACCCTGGCTGGTCCCCTGCTCTGCACAGTTGCACCTCCTCCTCCGAGCTCCTCCGCCACCAGCTTTCCTTAGGATTCTCCTTGCTTACCGATTTTCCATCTTCTAGTCCTGTGTCCTTATGCGTTGGGTACACTTCTGGACTGCAGTTTGCCTTTACTGGCAATTTTAATTAATTTGTCCCAATTGTGAACACTGATGTGTTTCTTTGTGACTGTTCTGTCCTGATTGGAACAGGAACTGTTTCATTTCTTTCCTGGTGTTTTTCACTGGGTCGAGGTTTCACTTTTTGCTCAGTTGACCTCATGTCCTCTCTGCCAGTGAGGGTGTGGAGGGGGAGAGTTTCCCCTTATTTGGTCACCACCCCTAGCTCAGCACAGGGACCCCAGAATCACATCTCCCGACTCACATGCCATTGTTTTCCAGGGCTCAGATTTTTAATGATAAGCTTACAACTTAGACGTCTTGCAGAGTTGTGGGCCCACCTCCCTGCCACCCAGCAGAGATGCTTTCTTCTCAGGAAATCCCTCCTGAGTAGGCTCAGGTTTCTCCATGGTTCTGTGGGCACTGCATCTCTGAGAGGAGCTGACTCCCTCTGCTGCTGGCCCTGCTATTTGTCCTTGTGGTCCTTCTTCCCCTTTCCCCTCCAGCAGTTTTCCCAGGGGTGCTGTTCCCTGCTGTCCCCTGGATCTCTGCTCCTCATGAAGGTACTGGTCCTCCCTCAGGCATCCCATCTTTCCCCTGCACCACTCCTGCCCTCCCTGGGGTCCCAGGGATATGGTTGAGCGTCTTACTCTATAGTCCAGACTCTCAGCAAGGACTGCTCTTCTTCCTCTGTGAACCAAGCCGGCCTCCCTGGTCTGTCTCCAGCTTACATTTCTTCAATGATTGCTGTTCTGCCACTTAATTATTTAGGGGTTTTCTTTATATTTCAACAGAATTTGTTTCATTCGTTGAAACACAAACTATTTTTGTGCATTATTTCTGAGAGTCTCTTGTTATTGGCTCATCTTATAAAGAGTGGTTGAACCTCTTGCTCTCTAGGCATATCTGAAGACTTTGGTGGCCACAGCCTTGGTGGTTTGTTCTTTCCTACTGAAGGACCCGCACTGCCTGGATGCACCCACTCTGTCCACAGTGGCCTGTCGCTGTTGTCTTAGTCTCACCCTGTGTTTCCATGTGGGAGCTTTTTCTTACAAAGTTTTAATGCTACTTCTGCTGGCAGCCTGGGCTTATCCCTCTGGGGGTGCTGGAATCCAGGGGTTCTCAAATAGCAGCTAGACATAGTCATTGGACCTAGTGGGCCTCCTCAAAGCAGGCATTCTGGGGCTCCTCTCCACCCTGAGGGGGAAACCCTGGGCCCAGTGGTCCATGCTTACACTGTGCTGGTGACCCTGGTATACACATCAATTTGAGCACATTCCTTAAAGAACCTTAGCTGAGAGCAGGAGGTCGGTGTCAGGGCCCCATCATGGCTCTCCCACGAGACCATCTTGCTCCAGTAACCTTCCAGGGGACGGGGCAGTCTCTGAAGATTATTTCAAACTGGCAGTATCTCAAATCATACCTAATCTAACGCCAAATTTTGTACAAGAGAATCTTTCAGAGCATCATACTGGGCATCTTTAATACCCAAAGTAACATTTTGTCTGTTGTTAATTTCAAGATTTTTTTTTAATCTTTGGACGTTCGGGGTCTTTTTGAGCACGGTGAACATGTTGCTTTATAATCTCTACCCGGCAGTCGGTCAGCACACATGGTCATTGTGGATATAGTTTGTAATGCTTTCCTCAGCTTTGCTTATTGCAGCTTAATCTTCACAGGCCTAGTGTTTGTCTTCATTTCTTTTTGATTCTGTAAAAATACCACATACTGGGCAGCCAGCAACAACAGAAATGCCTTTCTCCTGGTCCTGGAGGCTGAGGAGTCATCTGGCTTGATGTCCAGGAGGGCCACTCTTTGCTTCCAAGGTAGTGCCTTGCTCCTCCAACCTCCAGAGGGGCCAAATACTGTGTCTCCACCTGGCAGAGGCAGAGAACAGAAAGCAGCTAACTCACCCCCTTCAGCCCTTTCAAAGGACTCCAGTCCCACCCAATGGCCTTGCTGCCCAATGCCATTTCTGTGGTAAATGCTGAGCTGAGGATGGAGGAACACATTCCAAGCACAGCCGTACTGTTTCCGACCCTCTGACCCCAAACTTGGGATCCTTCTGACATCTGTGGAGATGCGGTGAGCCTCACTCATCGGAGTTCTCAGCCTGAATACTGCGCTGCTCCAGGCCCTGGGTGTGAGAACCCCAAAGGTGTGGTCTCAGGCTTCCAGTCAGAGGTTCTTAGAGACAAGCCCCTCAGCCCTGCTCCAAAATTGCAGACATCTTGTTTAACATGGATTTTGTCCTAAGTGCCAGACTGCCTGTGTAGGGAGTGTTAGAGGGGAGAACACCAGGCAGGCTTCCTGTCTCCCTCCCTCAGTGGACACTGACCAGAGTTCCTGCCTGTCTAGCACCACCCTCGTCCTTTAGGTCTTTGACAGACAGAGCCCCTGCATGCTTACACCACGTCAGTGTCAGTGTTAAGGACAGTGGTGGCTTTACTTGTACCAGGGGTGCTGTCGTTCTTGGTGGTGGTGGTAGCTGTGGTGATGGTAGTGACTGTGGCATAGCTAGGATGATCGTCAGCAAGCTGTAAACTTCCTCGGTAAAGAGCCAACCAATAAATATTGCAGACTTCTTGTTCAATGTGGATTTTGTCCTAAGTGCCAGACTGCCTGTGTAGTGAGGAAGCTGCCATAGATACATGTGAATGAGTTATTGTGGATGTGGTCTGATAAATTATTATTCATGGATGCTAGTACTTGAATTTTATGTCATTTTCATATGCCAAGAAATAGGCTTCTCTTCTTCAACCACTTGAACACAAAAATCACTCTCAGTTTGTGAGCTATTACGTGTGTTTAACCTGTGGGTTTAATTCAGCCAATCCTAGTGATAACAATATCAATAGTGGCGGTGGTAATGATGGTAGTGATGGTGGTAATGGTGATGGATAATGGTACTACTCATGGTTCTAATACCCTTCGTGTTAGTTGTAGTAACTAACTACAACTGGTGGTGGTGCTGGTACTATCTCTGGTGATGATAATGGCAGGACCCTTGGTGGTGGTGGTGATGGTGACAGTGATGATGGCGGTGGTGGTGGTGGTAGTGATGTTGGTGGTGATGACAGTAATGATAGTGTTAGTACCACCTCTGCTGATGCTGCTGGTGTTGATGAGGAGATTTTTGGCTCTGGTTGTAGAAAGAACAATGCTGCTGGTGGAGGAGATGGTAGTGTGGTGGGGCTACTAGTAAAGGAACCACTCCCCTCCACATTTTCCCTAATGAATGGAACTAGCACATGTGGAAATCAGTATGGAGATTTCTCAAAAAACGGAAACTCCATTGGACCCAGCTATGCCTCTTCTGTCCTGAAGGAATTAAAGACATCAGACTGTACTGATTCATGTTTGTAGCAACACAACTCACAATAGCTAAGCTCTGGAAACAGCCCAGATGCCCAAAAACAGACAAATGGATAAAGAAAATGCGGAATCTATACACAAGGGAATTTTACTGAGCCACAAAAGAAAATGAAATCATGTCATTTGTAAGAAAATAAATGGAACTTGAGACCATAACGCTAAACAGAGTAAGGTGGAAGCAGAAAGTTAAATATTGTATGATTCCACTTACATGAGAAACCTAAAATATAAATAGATGGGTGAATAAAATAAAGGGCAGATGGCAGGAAACGAGTTGAGGAAGGATGGAGTTCCAGGAGGGAGATAAAAGGATCAAAAATGATCAAGACATGTTGCGTGCATTATCAGTTCCCCAAATAGCACTACTCTGTATTGCAAGCATATAGTAATTTTTAAAAATTAAAATTTTTAAATCATTAAAAAAATAAACAGTATCAAATTAGAGCATGCCATCTACATGGATTGAAACATGATGCTGTGCCCTATACACATGCACACAGACATGCAAGGGGATGGGGGAAGTGGAGACTTATAAAGCCTGGGATCACACTGTCTACTGCACTTGTCTGCTCAGTAGGTCAGATGAGGAATCTCACAGACAGGGTTCCAACTGGACTGTGACTGTCCCCACTGCAGGAAGCACTAGGCCACCAGGAGGTTGCAGGATGACTTAGCATTTTGCAGTGATAATGTGCCATTTACATGCTGAATAAGAACAACAGGTCTAGCTCTGAATGCTTCATTTACCATCTCCCTGCCGAATCACAGGCTTTTTCTCTGTGTTTTTACTGAAGGAAATTTTGATTGTTTTGATGAGGTTTTTGCAAAGCACTCTTTTCTTTCAACACTTGGGCCCTGGCAAAAACACGCACATCTCATTTGCTAACAGGAGGGAAGCATTGCTGTCTCCACAAAAGCCTGCCAATGCTGGAGCTTGGAGGACCCCACACCTACCATGCTCCTGATGCTTAGCCTAATGGAGCTTCATGAGAAGGGATTAGAGGTGTGGGGAGCAGTTGCTGATTGCCACATACCCACGCCTGCCTCAGCCCACCTGCACCTAGTTAGACTTCTTTAGTTCTTATCTCATTTTCTCGATCCAGCTTCATCCTGTGGGAGCCAGTCACTCTGGAGATGGTCTCTTAATGAGACTGTTTGTGTTTGGCCAATGAAGTTCCTGGCCTCAGAGGCCATGTGCTCATGAGGTGCTGTTTGTAAGACACTGCAACCCCATGTGGAGGATCACTCGCCACAGCATGGCATTTCTCCTTGTGCAGGGTGTTGGGTGGAGGATGGTGAATAGGAGAGAAAAGTTTACTAAATCTATAGTTATTCACAGGCTCAGAAAAAAAGGGAAAACTAATCTGAGAAAGTTTGGGTTCAGCTTGTCTGCACTTCCTGATTGGTGTACTTCTTGGAAAATATAGCACCCACAGCACTGATTCCCAAACCTCCCATTTCATGGTTCTCTGGTTCTTTCCTGAGAGCAAAACACATCAGCTACCAGGTAAAGCAAATGCAGCTTAATGGTTCATGCCAAATAGCTTCAGGCCAGGCAGACATGTCTATGCCACGGACATAGGACTGGACCTGCAGGAGAGGCCGGCATTCTTCACAGAGCCTGCTCCATGTGGCTGCCAAGGAGATGGAGCGGTAAATGGTTCTCATCGGCCAGATTCTAAAAGGACACTCAGCTACACAGAAACCTCCACTAAGTGGGTGTCAGGGTCCTTCCATTTAAGGGACAGAAACAAGACTTAGCCTGCAGTGTCTCACAGAGGGGAGGGGCTGGGCCTGCAGTGTCTCACAGTGGGGAGGAAGGCTGGGCTTGCAGTGTCTCATAAGCGACAATGGCTCAGTCTGCAGTCTTTTCTTCTTTCAGAAAGAAGCAGAAGCCATTTTCAGTGTGTTTTTCTGGCCTAGCCAGTGCCTCACAGATACCATATCTGTGATGTCTGTGACCTCTGCACTGGCCCTCACAAGAAATGCTGTCTTCTTATAGCAAAAATGTCCCTGAGGTTTTTTTCTTTTTAAGGCAATTTTATTGTCTCACTACCTGCCAGGTGAAGGCACTATTTTTACCATAATTCAGCTTAAAAGATTCAATCAGAATTAATCAGGAATTACTTGAGTGTTAGAGACAACATCCATTACTCCCCCACAAGGGAGAGCGCCAAAGAGAAAACCAATATCAAATGGTTAAATATTTTTCAGCCATGAAAAGAAATTGAGAGCTAACACCTGCATGGTGAGAGAGAATTGCTGCCAGCCTGAGGCCCTGCTGTCTGCCATGGTGAGGTGGGGACAGGGCCAGCCTGAGACCCTGCTCTCTGCCATGGTGAGAAGGCCACAGTCATGCATTAGGGCTTAGTCCCATGCATCTCTCTGACTGCTGAGTCTCTCTCCTACTTGCATTTGAACCAAACACTGCTCATTTAGGGGCTGTGGAATGTGAGACACCCCAGGACCATTCCCCCAGCAGAATCCCGCAGTTACTGGGGCAGCCAGGAAACCTGCTTCCCGGCCAACAGGGAGGGAGTCCTCTCTGAGGGCAGAGACTGACACAGTCCGAATGCAACTTATCAATTAGTGAGGAAGAATCTCTCTCCTGGGACCCAGGATACGCAGCCGCATGGCCTGCATCCCCTCCCTGTAATGAATCAGCTTATGCATTTGCAGGGAGGATTAACTGCAGCTGCTTTGTGTTTTCCATTGTAAAATGCCACAGGATACCCTCCAGCTGTGGCAGGCCCTGTGTGCAGACAGACTCATCCCTTCCCGCAAAGCCAGCCAGTGCTTCCTGAGGTTACACTCGGGCTCCTGGCTGTCGTCCCTGCAGAAGTCGTGGCCATGCTTCGTAGGCGGCAGGGAGGTCTGTGCCTTGGGTGTGTTTTGGTTCTGTGCAGATGGCTAGGAGCACAGTACCAAGGCGGGAAAGGGATGAAGAAAAGAGGACGTTTGGCTCTGTCTGAGCCTGCAGAGCATCAGGGATGGAATTCTCATTGCAGAATCCTGAGGGCGCTGTGTCACCTGATGGGAGACAGAACTGTGTGTCATGCATGTGTCTGTGTTCATGGCTGTGTGTGTGTCCTAGTCTCTTCCTCTTCTTACAAAGCCACCAGGATTCAGTCCCAGGAGGCCATCCTGGTGACCTGTCCAACCCTAACCACCCACAGGCCCCATGTCTGGACACCACAGTCAAATCAAGCCTCCTCCTCCTCCCTCTGAAAATTCATTTCCACCTGAGTTCCAGGTAGCACATGATTCCCTAACCAAAGTGCCCGTGCACAGGAATCTGGGAGCAGGAGGCAAGGAAAGGGAAATGACACCCACCCAGCATGCCAATCTCTGAGGAGGGTGCAGGCCACTGCCCAGAGTGCCCTGCTGAGCATGTGCCTCACAGTTCTTACCTGTCCTGGCTGACAGTGCACCAGGTCTACACCATTCTGACCAAAGCCCACCCCTTCCTCTGTTCTGTGGCTGCTGTACCAGCAACAGAAAGGGTTTGTACTGGTGGTCAGGACTATGAGTGCCAGGACGTGGGCAATGGGTGGGCGGTATGGGCATCTGACCCACAACTGCCAGCCCAGGAGGGTGCTGCCTACAGAGAGCCAGAGGACCACAAGAGCCAGTCCTGAGGTCCAAGCTGGATGCAGCACCAGAAGACATGTTGGAGCACGTCAGGGCACTCCGTGTTCAGTGCACTAGTGAGTTCTCCAGTACTAGTCAATATGCAGGGTACTAGTTAGATCTTCAATATACTAGTCAGTGCATCAGGCAGTGGTTAGATTTGCATGCAGCAGTTAGCACTCAGGGTACTGGTTAGATCTCCATGCGCCAGTCAGTACTTTGGGCACTGGTTAGATATCCATGTGTCAGTTAGAGCTCAGAGCACTGGTTAGATCTCCATGCAGCAGTTAGTGCTTAGGGCACTGATCAGATCTCCATGTGCCAGTCAGTGCTCAGGACACTAGTTAGATCTCCATGCAGCAGTTAGTTCCTTGTGCACTGATTGACTCCCTGTGCTCCAGCTGGTGTTCACCTGAACTCGATGGGCCCTGCACACTTACAGGATCCTGCAGGGTGTCAGGCCAGCTGAACAGCAGGGGACTATAGTGTCAGTGGCCAGCCCTGCAGCACCCTGTGCTTTCCTTGTCCCTGTGTCCACATGGCACAAGCCCATCAGTGCAGTTTGGGGGCTCAGCGTGTGCCTGGCCTATACTGGACCTCTCTGCTGCCGCATATATCACCTCCTGGCTGAGCTTCACCCCCCCCCCCCCAACACCTGAACATCTCTACATCTGCTGGTGACTGTTAGTGAAACTATTTCCTGTAGACAGCCTCAAACATACTCAAGACCAGGCCAGCTCCTCAGTGTGGACCAGTGCCCTCCTCCTGCCCCTCCCCCTAATGCAGATGAGTTTTAGGGAAGTCCCAGGCATTGTGTTGTCTATACCATGTGTAAATGCTCTAATGTAAATCTCTGAAAAGTAGATAGCTTTTCTTTTTGTACACTTTATTTTAGCTTAGTTTGAGATTTTCCAATTTTTATTGTGTTAAATGATAAGCAAAATATGGTCTATACATGCAAGGAAATAGTACTTCAAAAGAAGGCAATTCCTACACTGGCCGCAACCTGGACAAATCTTGCGGACTTTATGCTCAACAAATCAAGCCAGTAGTCATACAAAGACAAATACTGCATGATTCCACTTAGCTGAGTAAGCTACTTAAAGAGGCACAAACGCTAGAGGCAGAGAAGGATGGTGGTTGCCACAGCAGAGGAGAAAGAAGGGAAGTTATTATTTAGAGGGGACACCTGAGATGCCTAAATATTTTAACTGTTGCATTGGCTTTTCCATCACTGAAACAGGATATTCAACACCCACAACTTAAAGAGAGACAGGTTAACTTACTCACATTTTTGGCCCATGGTCAGCTGGCTCTAAGGGAGGAACATCACGGCAGAAGAGTGTGGTGGAGCAAAGATACTTAGATTGTGGCATCCAGGAAGCAGAGCTGGGAAACAGCAGCAGAGAGCAAGGGGCTAGGGGCCAGACGTAGACCCCAGGGCCAGGCTTCTATACCCCATCTAGAAGTGGGCTCCAATCTGTCTCCAGAGCAGATCCCAAAGTCAGTCAAGTTGCCCTTCCCTCCTAACTGCCATGACTATTGTGAATAACGCTCACATGAAGGTGTTTGAAGGTACAAACATCTCTTCAAGACCCTTTCTAGTATCTTTGAGAGACAGATCACATGGTAGTTCTGTTTTTAAACCAGAGAACAGAGCATCCACAGTTTTCCACAGTGGCCGTGGCTGTACCACGCTGCATACATTAACAACTCCAACAAGTTCTGGTTCTCCTGTGCCTTCATCAACACCAGTTAGTGCTGTTTTCTGACAGCACCTATCTTAACATATGCAGTGGCAGGTAGCTTGTTGTAGTGTTGGTTAGCACTGTCCTAAAGATCAGTCATGCTGAGTGCTTCCCACCTGCTTCCTGGCCATGTGGGATGTACCTGCTCAAATCCTTTGCCCACTTTAGAACAGGATGCTGCTGTTAAGATTTAGGAGTTCTGTATGCATCCTCAAAATTAACCCTTTACCCAAGTTATGACTTCACGTATTTTCTATGGATGGCCATTTTATTGGTTCATGCATCCTCTCTTTAATGTTTTGCTCTGTTTTCTTTTGATGTGCAAAATGTATACATTTCCACACAGTTCACTTGTCATTACACTGTTGTTACTTACACCTTTGATATCATGTCTAGGAAATCACCAAAACATTCAATATCTTGCTGCTCTTGCCCTATGTTTTCCTCTAAGAGCTTTAGTGTTCTAGGTGTTATGAATATTTAATCCTTTGTGAGGTGCTTTTCACTTGTACTGAGGCCCAACTTCTCCCTGCTTTAATCATCGAGTTCCCAGTATCTTTTGTTGAGCCCTTTGCTCTCCGGCTGGCCTTGGCAGTCTTGTCCAGAGTTACCTGGCCACCTTCCTCCTAGGTTCTCTGTCCCACGTTCACACCTGCCTGTCTGTCTACCAGCCCACCCCGTTTTTGATTAATGTAGTTTTACCTAAATTTGAAACCACAAAGCATGACTCCTTCAGCCTTACTCTTTTTCAAGGTTAAAATTCCATGTGAGAACCAACACGAATTTTTCTATTTCTGCAAAAGACATCACTGGGACTTTGGCAGGGATTCTGAGTCTGTAGATTGCTTTGTGAGTGTAGTTATCTTAATATTGAGGCCCCAGTCATGAACATGGGACCACTTTGCATTTATTTATATCTTTAATTTCTTTCAGCAATGTGTTGTTGCTTTCACTATACAAATCTTTCTTCTCCCTGGTTATTTCCTAGGTATTGTGTTTTGTTGGTGAAATGAAGTTGTTTATTAATTTTCTTTCCAGATTGCTCATTGTTGGCGTATAGAAATGAAAATGATTTTGTGCATTAACTTTATGCCTGACTTCGCTAATTTCTCTGGTTCTGTTTTTTTGTATGCAGAATCCTTAAGGTTTTGTATATTTCATCTGTGAACAGAGATAATTTTACCTCTTGCCATCTGAATTGTTTGTCTGTGACTTATTCTTCTTGCCTAGCTCCTCCACCTGGACCGTCCCAGGCAGTGCTGGATAGGAGGGGCACAGGCAGGGGTCTGGTTTCTGGTTCTAAAGGACAGTCTTCCAGGATTCTCCATGGCGTGCCACATTAGCACTCCCCCCTGAGCTCCAGCCTTGGCCCCAGGTGCTGGATATTGTTGGAAGCTTTTCAGCATCACTTGTTCTGTTCATTGGCATGCCACATGGTTGGTTTTCACATGTCAGGTCATCCCTGTATCCTGGACATAAATCCCACTTGGTCTTGATGCATGTTCTCTTGCGTCTGCTGCCACATTCAGTTTGCTGGAACTGTGCAGAGGACCTCCCAGTGTGTGGAAGGATTATTGGCCTGTGGTTTTCTTTTCCTGTAATGTTCTTGTCTGGCTTTGGTGTTGGGTGACACTAGCTTCACAGAGTAAGTCAGGAAGGATCCCTCTGCTCAAGTTTTTTTTTATCAAGTTTGAGAAGGTCAGTGTTAATTCTTGAGTGCTTGGTAGAATTCACAAGCAAACAAGACTGAGAGAAACCTGTCTGGTTCCATAGGCTCCCTTGACTCTGTGTCCAAACAGCAGTCATCATGGAGCTGCAGGGACCTTCAAGTGCTTTCTTGTTCTATGGTTCCATCCTCATAGCACCCTGCCCACAGCCCTAAGATGCTTTCTAGTAAAACTGGGGCTCAATCCCCCAACTCCTGACTCTTAGCGTGGGCTCTTGACACTGCAGCAGTCTCCCGACAAAGGAGGATGTGTTCGTACATAGTGTAAAATCAGTGCTGAGGATGTCACGAACCTGCTCTTGTTCACGGTCCCTGTCAGTTTTCTTCTCCATTGCTGTTCATCTAAACATGTGTATGTTTCTGGCTCTCCAGGGTCTCAGTGCCAAGACCCAGAAAGAGACTAACAGCTGTAGAACTGAGGTTCAGGGCCAGGGGAGCCTCTACACCATCTTCTCCAGCAGACAACCATGGGCGGGCTGGTGACCTCCTGTGGCCACCACCTCTGCCAGACTCCAAGATCAGACTTGAAGCTCACTAGGAGGAGGCTGTGTGCTCGACTGTCCACACAGCCCGGAAAATGGTGTAGAGAAGCAGCACTGGACGCACAGAGAGTTCAAGACAACATGAAGGACTGAGCAGGAAGTGTCTGGCTGTAGCCACTGGTTCTGAAGATCACCAACTGAGGAAAAATGCAAAACATCTGTCAGAAAGATGGGTTCTGGGGACCTCCTGGGCAGAGCATGGTCTGCCTTCACGCCATGTCTGTGGCTGTTCTCTGGGCAAATCTGAGGGGACAGACTAAGTCAGGGACGGGCTCCAAGCAGCAGGAGCTGCGGCACCCATGGAAGTAATGTGCTGGTGGGATTATGGTTGAAGATGACCTCGATGACTGGCTACACTCAAGAGATAGCAGGGTACTGCCACAGCAGACAGGGATCTTGTCACCTGGACTTCATTGATGCTACCCAAACTATGCTTCAAGACAAAAAAAAATATTATCTGAGAATAACAGAGTATGTTTATGCATGTACAATTGCATTGTACTCAAACCCACTTCCAAGTAGCTAAGATGCACTAATAAAAATAAACATACAAAATGTTTTTCATAGATGAACTGGGTGAATTACAGGTTGAGTATTCTTCATGCAGCATGCTTGGGACCAGAAGTGTGTCAGGTTTCCAATTCTAAGGGTTGGAATGTTGACATGTATATAATAAGGTATCCTGGGCACAGGTCCAGTGTGAACAGAGGCTGTGTCCCCACGCACATGATAGCCACATTCTCTCTGCACCTGGGTCTCTACTGTGAAACACAGCAGATGCTAGGAACACTGAGTCATGGCTCAGGTGTTTCAGGCCACAGAACTCTTTGGGTTTAAGATGTTCAGCCTGCATCTATCAGAATACCTCAGCAGAGAGAAGTAACCAACCACAAAACCAAGCAGCTGGTGCAGGAGGCCAACGCCTCCTTTCTCCACTACAGGAAATCACTGTTCTCCTGAAGCAGATTAAGCTGCAGAGATCCTGTTAAAATGCAGATTCTCAACCAAAAGGGTCGTAAATTCAAGCCCATCCTGGACAATTTAACAACTTGACGAGACGCTGTCTCAAAATAAAAAAGTAGAAAGGGGCTGAGAATGTAGCTAAGGCGCTGGGTTCAACCCCAGAACACCTGCCCCCTAGATGCGGATTCCAGTCCCGGAGCTGTGGGTCTCTTAGAATGCTGAGGTCAGGCCCCGAGTCTCGTGGCAGACATGCGCTCCACCGCAGAGTTGCACCCCATCAAGCAAGTGGGGAGACACTGAGTGACTGGCTTCACAGCTCTGTGAGCCAAACTGCAGGCAGAAAAGAGGACATACTGGCTGAGAAGGTACCACAGGCATTGGCAGAGAAGCTGGAGACAAGGTGAGAGCCACCAGCAGACAGTTCTGTCTGGCTGGGTGAGAGCGTGAGACTCCGTGGAGGAAGTGGGATTTGAACACACCCAGTTATGTGTGCTTTGCAAGAAATCAACAGCTCCTGTGGTGGGAGGGAGGAGCTCAGGGTAAGACACAGAGCCAGCTCACGGTCACCGCAGACTCACGGAGCACCCTACTAACATGTGGTGTAGCCAAGTCACACATGCACTGAAAGGCATCACTCAAAGAGCCCGGCTATGGCTTCTCTGAAGAGGATCAGATCACGTGGAAGGAGGCGCTTCGCCAAGAGGGATCACTAGCATGACGTTCATGGTGTGTGCAGACCCCTGACTGTGTTCAATTAACATCCACCTGCAGAGCCTGAGGCTTCATAGCCATGACCACAGAGAAGGCCCTGTGTTCCTGACCTCTCTGAAGCACACGGTTTTATGTGACACTACTCACTTGCTCCGTGTGCCTGCAGTCTGAACTAGGTGTCTTCAAGGTTCGCTCGGATTTCTCCCCCTCTCTTTTAGTCTTCCCTAAACTTTATTGTATCACCCACCACATAAGCAGTTCTAAGTAATAAAATGCTTACATCTTATAGAAAGCTAGAGCTCCAGAAGTGCTGAAGATGAAATGTCTTCATGTATAATAGTTATTAACTTGCATGTAGAGCAAGCCTGAGGAAAATCATTTGTTACTACTTCCCAAATCTGAAGTTCTGGGCTCTGTTCTATTATCATCATCATCATCATCCTTCTCCTCCTCCTTCTCCTCCTCTTCCTCTTCTTCCTTCTCCACTTTTCTCTGTCTCTCTCTGTCTCTTTCTGTATCTGTCTCTCTTTGTCTCTCTCTCTGTCTCTCTCTGTCTTCCTCTGTGTCTGTCTCTCACTTTCTCTCTGTCTCTCTGTCTCTCTCTGTCTCTCTCTCTCTCTCTGTCTGTCTCTTTCTCTCTCTCTGCCCTCCACAAGCCTGCACAGGAACATGGTCTAAGGAAAAAACAAATTGTTTTCACTAAGTCAAGAACATCAGGCAGGGAAGGCTCTGGTGTGACTCCTGGCTGTGTGGTGGGCACTGGGCTCACTGTTCTGCACCTTCCGATCTGTACCCACCTGTGTTTCCTTGGGGTGGGGTGGGAGTGGGGGAGTCTCACAATGTCACTAAGATGTGGGTCTCCTGTCCTCCTGAATCCATGCAGCACACTGTGTTAAATCCCTTCTACTGCCGGTGTAGAATGGACAGCCACACAGACTCCGTAACAGGCAGGTCCTTTGCAGACCTGGGGCTGAGCTCTGCCAGGGAATGGGCGCCCGTGCAGCTGACTGCCCTGGGTTTCAGGTGTCTGCAAGCACTTAGGGGTTTCCGAGGCCTCAGAGCTGAGGTCAGTGGCTTCCTTCACATGGAAGCAGACTTTGCAAAGATGTGGGCCAGCAGAGTCTGGCTGACACCTGACACAGCTGTTTGAAAATCCAGAGAGCTGTCAGGGCTGTGCGTTTCTGACTCCCACTGCCTGCACGCCTGCTGGGGAAGAGCCTACTGGACACAGTGCGTGTCAGGGGCTGAGCTCGGTTCTGAGCGTCGGTCTCATCTGTTCTCTGCTTCCTGCTCCCCAGGAGAAATGGGTCCCTCGAGGCAAGTGTGACCTGCGCACCCTGTGCGGCCAGGCCCCCTGCAGGGAGACCAACACCATGGACAGCCTCACTGGGCCAAAGGGCGAGCTGGTGCACAGCAAGGTCCTGGATGTCGGCCAGAGGAATGGCCTGATCAACACCAGAAGCTTCGTGGCTGAGAGCAGAGATGGCCTGGTGTCTGTGTACCCAGCACCCCAATACCAGAGCCACCAGAGTGTGGATGGCAGTGGGAAGGAGGCTGCACAGCAGCTACTGGACCCCAATGCCCTGCAGCGGTCCGTGGAGTCTCGTTACCGGCCCAACCTCATCCTCTACTCGGAGGGTGTGCTGCGCTCCTGGGGCGATGGTGTGGCCACCGACTGCTGTGAAACCACCTTCATTGAGGACCGGTCGCCCACCAAAGACAGCTTGGAGTACCCCGACGGGAAGTTTCTGGATCTTTCGGCTGATGACATCAAGATCCACACGCTGTCCTATGACGTGGAGGAGGAGGAGGAGCTGCAGGAGCTGGAGGTCAGCGGACGCATGGGCCGGGCTGTGGGTGTGGGGACTGCAGGGGATGGGTTTGTCTCATGGGGTCCCCTAACTTAGCGTCCTTAAGTTACTACCAAGGGAGCACTTGTGCAGCTACTGCCGACAAGCCAGAAGCTTGGCTGTGGCAAGAGTGGGGTTGAATGGCTAGGTGAGCTGTTTCTCCATGGACCAGGCATCGAGGGCCACAGAAATGCGCATATCTGGCTCTGGCCACACAGCATCCTTCAGGGGTGCTTCAGGGCATCATGGGACGCAGCTCCAAGCCCAAGACACTGTGGTGCTACAGGAGGGCAGCCTGTGCCCCCCGCCCGACCTGTGGCAGGGAGGCACTATGCTTGTTCAGTCTGTGAGAAGCAAGCCTTGGACCTGAGGAGGTCTGTGGTGTTTGTGGTCTCAGGAGGGCGTTTGCTTCTGGATGGGGTGTCTTGGAGACAGAGAGCAAGGTCTGGGCAGTGGGAGACACTGGCCTTCTGGAGACAGGAGAAAGTCAATGTGTCCTGCTGTGGTATGCCCCAGAGGAAAGAAGGGCCGTGCTGTCCCTGTCATCCAAGATCAGTGGCCCAGAGCTGCAAGGGTGTGAGGAGCCAAGATGGCTAAAACAGTGACATGAGCAAAGAGTGATCCAGACGAGACCCTTGTAAGCCAGCTAGGTGTCTGTGAGGCTGGCCTGCCCCATGGCTCTGTGGGCGACTGTGCCCATGGACCCATGTAGGATAGAGAAAACACAAGGGAAGGTTGGGCAGAGCACACACAGGAGGGCCAGGCTGGGCAGGAAGCCAAAGCCACCCCTAGAGAGGGAGGGAGGACTAGACCTGGAGGCTGCAGGAGGAGAGCCAGGACAGGACATTCCCTGACTTCCAGCCAGGGCAGCAGGGCACAGTGGAAAACCCATGTCTAAGCCTTGGAGGGAGCTGCGTGTGGCCCTAGACTCAAAAGGACCATTCTGCCGGGCAGCACAAGAGTCCCAGAGGAGGGACGCAGCTCCACCAGGGCCTGGGAAGTCAGGAGAGCCCTGGCTCAGGTGCAGGGTCACAGCAGCATCCAGTGCACCAAGGCCCAAAGGACAGCAGAGACCCTCATGCAGCCTAGCCTGAGAGCAGCGGGACCTGCAGGGGAAGAGGCCTGCAGCCCAGCAGCATCCCTCAAGACTCCTAGGGGAGGAAACCAGGAGGCACACACTGCCCCCGCCCAGGGACACTGGGACAGTATGGGGGATTCAAGGTCCAGAGTGGTGAATGAGGCCTTCCAGGAATTTTACGAACACAGAAAGGCCCTTGCTGAGAAACATTCTCGCACTGCAGTGCTGCTGCTCCTTGGATAACTTTTCAGCACATGAGGAAAAGAAGTGGAAACAGAGAAGTGGTGTCGCCTTGTGAACAGAAACTGATGGCAATGCTTCCTGCCCCGTGCCATGAGAGAGCGACAGGTCTGCGAGCTCTGCTGCACACGGGGTCACTTGGATCGGTCAGGGTTTCTGGCTTCTGTTCGTAACTCTGAGGTCAACAACCCTACTGGGCCCAGCTGGACGGCTGCCCACAGGATGCCCAGGCCTCTTGCTGCTGTAGTCAGCTGCCAACCCATGGGCTGGGTGGCCACACTTGGGCTGCCAACTGCTGTGGCCACAGTGGCAGTGACAGTGACCAGACATATCCCCTGCTCATCCAGGGGCTGCACTGGATAGGGCAGGGCTCCCCACTGCAGCAAGAAAGACCGAGGCTCACTCTCCACAGCTTTCCAGGGCTCGCCGGGCAACATATATCATCGTCTCACCCTACAGCCCCCATGCTAAGCCTGAGTCTGGGAGGAGAGGGCTGGCTCCGGGCACGTGGGCACCAACACTGGAGGGCTCGGTGCTCCCTGGAACCTACCCATGTCCCCCAACACTTTGGGGCGTCTCTCAATGAGCTGTAAAATTTCACAGAATGCAACTTCCAGGTGAGCAGTGGCACTACTTAGGAAACAATGCCGAGAAGGTCTGTGTGGGCGACGTGCTCTCAAACACTTTCCAGCCGCTGGTAGTTGAACATGCAGATGGGGCACAGCTGGCTACAGAGGAAATGGCCCTGCCTGGCGTGCCAAAGCCTCATCAGAGCGTGGGGCCCTCAGATGTCATCCACTGGCCGAGGGAAATGCGATTTTAAGGTCTCTGGAATTTCTTTCACTGCATTTGGTCTACAGAAAATCCCCATAGTTAACATCTGAGTACAGCTTTCCAAATGTCGTCAAGGTGGTTAAGTGCCACATGTCCTGGCCATCACTGGCTCCTCCTGACTCTGCCCATGCCCTTCTGTCACCAGCTCCCTGTCACTCCACATCCTGGTGGCCTGGCCATTTTCCCAGCACTGGCTCATGCCTGGTGCCACATGAGGGACCCCTAGAGCTTTCTCACCTGCCCATGGCCCTGCAGTGCCAATGGCCCTCCTTTGCCTTTGTGGTTGTGGTGTCGACGTGCAGGTTTCCTTGGCAGCTATTTTCCAGTGCCCCAGAAGGTTCTGTGACTTCCTGTGAGATGGGGTAGTCCTGGGGCTCGAAAGATGCACTACACTCAGCCAACCTGCAGGCTGCCCATTGGTGGCCTCTGGACATGTCAAGTGGGATAACTGGGCCTGGCATCCACTGCCCTGGGCCTACACCCCACATGTCTGGTGCTTCACCAACCCAAGCACAGCGGCAGCAGGAACCCCCTTCTCCTTTCCACACAAATGAATTCAGGCAGAGAGATTTCAGGGCCAAATCACAGAGCAGTTCCACCAAATACAGTTAGGGAGTTGGAGTTGCGGCGGCCAAGCCCCACAACCTGCTGTGTGGAGGCACCGGCCAAATGCAGAAGGCACCCAGTGCACTTATTTGTGACAAGGGAATGGAGGCTCAAACCCAGAGCACAGGCACCTCATCACCTGAGCACCGTACGAGGAGGAGATCCTCTTCTTCCCTGAGGCAAAAAGGGCGAGGGAGATGCCTGTCTATGGGCACTGCTCCACACTGGATACTGGGGTGCTTCCTTGTCCCCGCATGCAGAGAAATAACTTGGGTGTCTCCGTGGTCATGCGGCCTTGTGCTCCTTCAGGTTTAGTCTCCCAAGTGTGGCACTGCGCTTCCTGCCTTAGGGAAATGCACACCTCCATGAACTTCTGTGTCAGCGATGTGCCCAGGCCTCCAAATGACCTGGGATGCTGCAGCCCCTTTTGCACCTAAGAATTCTCATTGGTCCCTAGAGCTACAAGACCCTCGAGTCTCCTCATGTAAATGCTTCAGGCCTGCAGACCCTGCAGCAGTGGGCTTCTCTCTACCTCTGTCAGAAACATAAAGAGACTGAACAAGGATTTGAAGAAAATCCAAAAGCCTGAAAATAAAACATCTCACCCAGAGGAACAGAAAGGCTTTGGAAATAATGGGCAGCGTTTTAAGAGCTCACTTTCATAGCCCCAGGACACTGCAGGGCTGATGGAGTGGGCCACTTGGGGTTTTGCGTCCTTTGCTTGGCTCCCTGCACTGGCAGAACCTCAGGCAAGTGGAGCAGTCATGCTAGCCTCCTCGCCTTGGCCCTTCCAGGAGCGCTCATTGTCCTGGACTTTGGGTTGAGACTGTGGTTTTATGGGTGATCTTATTCAGTGTTAAGTTCCCTGTTTCACTACTTTGTCAAGCAGTTCAGTTTTTAAATCAAAAGTCCATGTTCAGTTTGGCAAGTGTTTTTCTCTATTCCAGTACTGAGGTGCGTGGCATTGCCATGGGAGTGGGCATGTCCAGGATAACGAGCCCACTGTCTGTGCTGCAATGCAAGGGGGCCGTCCTTGCAGCACTTTTGCCACTGCAAAGGACAGGCCTCAGATGCTGAGGATGAGACCTGCATTCATTTTTCAGACCCACACAGATCCCTCTCTTGATCAGCTTGGGTCTCCGTGCAGGGTGGAGCATGTACGAGGCCCTGGTTTCAATCCCCAGTACTGCAAGAAACAACAGAAAAAGAATCCTTTGGGGCCCTCTCATGTCGATTTTCTCAGTGGCTAATTAAAACATCTCTAGACAGCCCATTTCCTTCCGCACTTCACCGACTTTCAAATGTGTATGTGAAACTCGAGTATTTCCTCAGTGATTAGCCCAGAGACACTGGGAATACCAATCAGTTCAATCCATGTTGATGAAAACATCCCCTCCTACTTATCATATCTAAAATCAAAACAGAAAACAGTGATTCAGGCTGGCAGGGATCCAGGGTAGCAGGGAAAGCACCCTCTCTGGATTCTGGGTATGGTGAGGTGGGCGTGTCATCCTGCAGGGCCAAGGAGCCATGTCCACACTGTGACCAGGTCATACACTCAGTAAGTGAACCCCTGAGACACACAGACGGGAGTAGCACTGAGACCCAAAGGCAAGCCCAAGTTTCATTTTAACCAATATCCTGCTTGTTCACTAGAAACTCGTTTCAAAGTATCTTCTCCTAACATGAGGGATCCAACTCAGAAACATGAATGGGTCACATAGATTGGGGCATTTGTGAGTTCTCACAATCAGGAAGAAACAGCAGGTACTATGTCAAAAGGTGCTAGGTCACTCAGTAGGTACTAGGTCAGTAGGTGCTAGGTCACACAGGAGGTACAAGGTTAGTAGGTGCTAGTCCAGGTGCTAGGTCATGCAGATCCAGTACCCACTGTGCTGGGTTTGGAAAGTTAGATTTCCTAAATAGAGCACCATGTTTGAGAGCTGTGCCTGCCAAATTCATCACAACTGAGCACTGTGTACCTGGCTGGTGCTTCCACTCACCTGGAAGAAACAGAGCCAGGAGTGGCTGAGTGGCCCTGTCCAGGGCATCCTCAGAGCCAAGCCCCTCCCATGGTGAGTGGTGGACCCCTGTGTAGCCTGCCCCCGAGAGCTGCTGTGATCCCTGCAGAAGGACCCTCCTTTCAGAACCTTGGAGAGGCCTCTATTCCCTGTGCCAGTCACCAGGAGGTGCCGCGCGCTGTGACAGGAAGTGGCCTCTGTCCAGTTGAAAGCCCCTGGTCAGAACAGAGGCACCTGATGGCAGAAGAACATCTGGAGCCTCTTGCTGTGTTCTTGCCACGCAGTGCACTGCTCAGCACCGAGCTTCACGTTGCCACCAAGGTCTGAGTGCATTGTATGTATTTAAGGACCCTAGGGCGGCAGTGGTCCTCAGGGAGGGGCAGGGGTCCACCCACAACTGAAGGCCCAGGCATGAGGCTGGCAGGGCCACTTGGTTCATAAACGCTTTCCTTTCTCTGGGGGAGGAAATGTGCAGGGAGGCACTCACACTGTGCTTTCCTGTTGATCAGAAAAGCCAGAACCATCCCCAACACAGCCAGGTCCCCTGACGCAGCACATAGCAGGGCCCGCCCAAGTTGAGGGATCTAGGCGTCTCCTCAGTGGGGTCACTCACCCCCCTCCCATACTGAGATTCCTCCCTTAGCGCCAGGACTTCCATCCTTGAGTCAGCTCTGTGATCTGAACACTCAGGGGCTGAAGGGAGGCTGAGGGGCTGCTGCCCATGATGGAGAAAAAACTGATGTCTGCTGGTCATGATCAGGGAGAGCTGATTGGGGTGATGGGAACATGGTCACAGTGGTTTGAATGTGTTTGTCCCTATACTGGGCCTGGTCCACAGGGTGGGAGTGCTGGATGCAATGGGGCTTTAGGAGGGGCCCTGTGAGGTCCTTAGCTCACAGTGTGTCACTCCCGGGAAAGGTTCAGATGGCTCAGGGATCAGGTGAGTCCTCACCCCTTCCTGCACTCAGTTTCCTAACTACCCTTCTTGTGACTTTGCTGCTGCGTGCACTGCCACCAGGGTACCGCCACCTCCATGTGAGGTGAGAGCCAGGGTGATGCTGTCTGGACTCTCAGCTTCCAAACTGTGAGCTAAACAAGCCTGTTATCTCTATAAAATATCCAGCCTAGGGTTCTTCGTTACAGCATTGGAAACAGACTGCCAAGAAGTAAAGGATTCCTACATCTCACCACACACAGATGCACTGCCGGAGGCCAGGGCAGACACAGCCATGTGGGAGAGTGACCCCGCACTGAGGGAGGAAACGGTAATGGTTTCTGGATGCCATCTTTCAGGCACTGTCTCCTCCACAAAGCCTGAGTAGTCACCTCACACTACTGGGAACCCTAGGTGCAGCTTCAAGGAGCCCAGGTTTTGTGCACCCTGCAGACTCAGCACACACCCCTCACAGAAACAGCCTCACCCTCGTGGGGAAGCAGGAAGTACCTGCCCTGCAAAGCCAGCTGTGTCCATGTACACAGCAGGCAAATCTTGTTCACACTGACCACCTTCCCTGCCCACTGTGCTGTGACTACGATCATACCACACAAATTTCCATGAGGGCTGGAAAGATGAGGGGAAGATAGCACAGGCCACCTGAGGTGGGACAATCTCTGGTTCCAAGGTATTGTCATGCCTGTGTGACAGTGACAGGGCAGAGTGTCCAGCTACTTCATCTTCTCTGCACATCATGGCGGATGAGACCACACTTCAAGACCCCGAGTCCAGAAGCCCCTCAGTGAACCCCAGGGACAGCTCGCCAGCTCAGGAGTGACTCACCAAAGGACTTGATGCTGGGAAAGGGACGGGTCGCAGCTAAACTCCAGGTCCCAAGTGTCTCCTACTCTGCCATACGAACCAACCTGTACCTCACAGTCACGTTGACCCAAATCATCTGTGCTGAGGGTCCAAACCCCCAGCTTCCTCCTCAAATCAAGTTTTGTACGTTTTATTCCATGCAGACGAGCAATGAGGCCGGTAGAAGGGGTCAGGGCTGCCACCTGCAGCTCACTTTACAAAGCAGAACAGGACGCATGAGGGTGAGTTCCTGTGTAGTGGAGTCAGTGCGGCAGATGTGTAGACAGTGGAATCCAAGCAATGGGCTCATGGACACTCGAGGAGGAGCTCTTTAGCTGTCCTGCGTGCTTTGTGTGATCAAGATGCAATTTGGTGCAGGAGGAAGCGCACTGCCATCCTTGCACAGTTACTAATACGTTCTTTCTAACCTGCTATGTTACAATGTTCATAGGCAACTCCATGGTTCCCACTGCAGAGTTCATGTGGATGGGCAGACCCATGCCCTCAGGTCCCATGCTCTCTAAATTCAAAGGTAAAAGAATGTAATTTAAAGCTTTGCAAAACATTAGAACAGATGCTTGATCAGAGTCTGAATGTGGTGGCCAGGGCCACACCGGAGGACACCACACCCACAGCATGGATGGCACAGACCATACCCCACACCCTAGGAGCACTTCAGGCTGGCGGGGGTACAAAGCAAGGAGAGCCTGCACACACGGCAGCAGGAGTACCACCCTGGAAAACAGCTTGTCAGTTTCTTACAAAGTTAAATAAACACCCGTGTGCCAGGCCTCCCACACCTGGGTATTTAAGGAAACCAAACCTTATGTTCACAGAAAACCTGTGCAGATACATCGGCAACATTTATGTCTAATCATGCAAAACTAGAAAAACCCAAACACCCTCAGCAGGTGAGGGGAGAAGCACACTGTGGCACTCTGTTGCCGTGGGATACTGCTTAGGACGAGGAGGTGCCTGGATACCTGGGCCTCAGGTGCTATGCTACTTGGCAAGGCTGACCCCAGGACCCCATCTGTGTGACCTTCTCAAAGGACAGCCCTAAGTGCAGAGCACAGGTGTGTGAAGGGGGAGGAGTGGACAGCAGAGGGAGTGTGGGCAGGTGGCTGCTGCCAGGACTATGTGAATACAAACACAATGCCCAGATCCTGGAGCTACACACTTCGGGCCCATAAGGCAGGCCAGTGCCATCTGCAGCCAGGTCAGAAGAGCTGCCCCGGCCCCATCACCACTGGCTTCAAGAGCCATACTGCAGTTATGCAAGATAATTTGAGGAATGTAGGACTCGGTGCTATCTTTGAATTTCTGCAGGAACTCTGTTCTATTTTTGAAACTTTTATGTGAGTCTAAACTTATTTCAGAGTATATATGTACACAGAAGTTATTTCAAGGTATATATATATATGCTACTTATGCTTGAGAATAACTTATGCATATATATATACACTTATATCATGCACACATATACAAGATCACTGCTAATGAATTTTAATATTCTTTCTGTAGTCTTTAGACTGCAAAAATACAATTTAAATATATATGCTTTTCATTTAGTTTAACAGAATGCATCAAACATTGACTGCTACGGTAAGCAGAAATACCAAGACAACACCAGGCTTTGGCGGCAGATTTATTTATGTTGATGGGAACTGATCAGGATCATTCCCAAAATATCAGACCTAGATTTCTGATGATCTAAGACTTATACAGGATAAGAAAGCAGGAAGTACAGAATCAGGATGGCTTGTCAACTGGGCACTGGTTCTTACAATATGCGTCACATTGACAGCTGTGCATCACGGCAACCCGCCATTGCTAGGAGACATAAGTAACTGAAACTGAAACAGGAACTATCGCATAGGTAATGAAAAGCCTGAAGTATACTGGCTGTGGGGAGGGTGACCTACTATGGAACCAAAAGGTCCTTTTACTGGCAGACACTTGATTATCCAAAACACCCTGCCATTACTTAATAAATACAGAGATTTATTATAGCTGGACATTCACAATGGCTACTGATGGCCTGGAAAGTACTCCATATCTTCCCAGCTAGGGAGCCAGCCAGGTCACAGAGTGTCCTGCTCATGGGCGGAGGCCCAGTGGGGCAGAGAGGAGCTGGGCAGGTGATCTTGGGGACCACGTGATGGGCAGAAGAGGCAGAGCCAACCTAGGAGATAGCTCAGGGCTGGAGTGTGGGTAGGTGCAGGGAGCCTAGCACCTTCCACCAGGGAGCAGGACCAGGTGGGCAGAATAGGGGCTAGTGGCACATAGAGTATGTATAGCTGCTGGGCTCCTCTGGGAATGAGGACCACAGCTTGCCTATCCCTCTCAGCATCAGGAGTGGCCCTGGACATGCAGGGCTTACAGGCCTTTTGTTGGCCAGGTGGGAAGTGAGGATGGTCAGGTCCCCCAACCCCTTGGTCCCCAGGCACCTGTCCCTCCTCACTCACTCACTTCCGAGGCTGCCTGTCCTGTGGGTGCTATCAAGGTGCCCATGTGAGCCTCTGAGCAGAGGCCTCCTGGGCAAAGGCCAGAGCCGCTGTGGTTCCTTGGGCGGCTGAGCAGCTTCCCACAAGGCACAGGGGGAACGACCTGACACAGTCCCATGGCGCTGTGCTGGATGAGCTATGCGTGCATTGTAAAAAGAAAATTCAACGGTTTTTCATTTTTTTCAGTAATACTTGCAGTATTTCTACTGAAGCACCATTGAAAAACAAAAACAAAAAGAAAGTGATGTTTAATTCCCAAAGGAAAAGAATTCATTGTAAGGGGTAAATTTTCATGCAAAGATAGAGCACTTTCAAGGCTGTTTTGTTTGCTTGGTTGGTCTTTTTTTTTTTTTTTTTTTACTTTTTATTTTTAAGGTAATTGCAGACATATAGAAAAATTGCAAAAATAATACAGCTGCTGTGCTTTGTCTCCAGTTTCCTGAAATCTTAAGAGATTACCATCCCTACTCCCTATTTAAATATGTATTTTTAGCTGTTTGCAAGTTCATTATAGTATAGATGTGTTACTGCCATACCCCTAAATTGACCATTTGCTAAAAAGGAATTGTGTTATAAAACTCAGGAAACTAACACCGTTAACTTCTGTAACCCAGAGACAATATTCAAAGGTCTACACTTCCCTCAGTTATGGCACAAGACAGAGGTCCAGGCCAGAACCCTCGGGGACCCTGCCCACAATTTCTTGCTGTGGCTCACTCTTCCATCTTGAGCAGAGGGGACCCTCAGTGGTCCCTGCCATGTGTGCCCTTGGAGCTGTGCGTTTTTGCTATCCATAATAACTGCATCCATCCTGGAGTTGATGCAGGGATGCATCACATCTTAACCAGCAGAGATGCTGTGCCCTTCCACACACTGTCGGGAGGCCCTTTGCCCATTGGCACTAGCAGGAAGCGGCTTTGACCACTGACTTTGATGCCTGCTGATGCCCGGCTGTGAGGCTATGCTGCTCTGTGATGAGCAGGCATCTTGTGCTGTGCAGGTTGCTGAGGAGTGCTGTAAACACCCTGCTTTCCCTGGTTTTCCTGACTATTGCTGGCCCTGGTAGCATCTTGGGAGCAGTGTTGGCCACGTGTCCCTCTCATGTTGCATTGCAGCCAGGCATACCCTGGGGAGGAGCAGTCCTTCTGCCTGTGATCCTTCTATTCACCACGGGAGCTTCATCTCGGGAAAGACCACCCACTCTTCCAGATTCAAGGCTCCTGTCTGTACTGGTGTGCACTTCTGGTGTCTCGGAACTGCACATGGGCCCCAGGGCTCTTTGGGTGCCTCTGTGGCCCCCGCATGCAATGTGTCCTCATCCTGCCTCGTATGCAGGTCCTGACAGCACACCACTCTGGCCGTGTCCTTTCCTTTACCCACCCAACCAGACTTCAGCCCTGCTTCCAAAGTGCAGGCACCCAGTGCTGGACAATAGTAGCCCCAGTCGGGACTAGGCGAGAAGGGTGCATGTTTAGTACTGCTCGGGGGCTTGGGTTCCACACAGGCTGAGCATGGGAGTGAGTGTGTGCACATCCATGTGCAAGCATATCCACTGAGTAGCACAAATGTGTGTTCATGCCTGTGTCCGCGCAGCAATACAAATACGCACGTGTTCATTTGTTCTACAGCACTCGGCCCTGGGCACAGCTAGCTATTGTATCACAGACACTCACATCATGGCTGTGGGGTCCCCAGTGATGTCATGCTAGGGCCACCATGACCTGCCAAGGGTGTTAAATGTGATTGCATAATCCAGACTGCATAGGTCCCCCTTTTCCAGGTCTGATCAGTCTGTCAGGCCCTTCTGTTTCCAGGCTGCCCCACAATCTGTGTCTGTGTATGTCCCCATTTGTTTCACTACTCCTTTCTCCATAAGCTTCTCATCATTTCTGGTGTTCAGCCATCACCTGCATTCCCCCTCTCCTGCTTCTAGAGGTGAACTTTCAAGTTAAACCCCTGGACCTAGGGTGTCACGTTGATCCTCTAAGACAAATATGCATCTGGCCATCATGCTCCAAACTCACAAGCACAGACTCCAGGAGTGAACCAGCTGAATCCAGATGAGTCTAGCTCCATGCTTTCAGTGCCTAGTGGATCCGAAGGCCACATCTATGACACAAGTGCTCTTTTCCAAGACAGATGGCCCTAGTGGTCCCCACACACAAAACCCTGTGTGCATTGATTCATGTCCCACGCTTGGACAGTCCCGTGGGAAGCATGGCCAGGTGGGCAGTCCACCCCCCACATTGCTTCCAGAGGGTTGCTGACTGACACAAGTGAGGGCAAAGTGTGGACCCCGGGCCATCCCTGGGGGCAGAGCTCACGTTGTTCATGTGACTGCTGCTGAGAAGGTGGCAGGAAATCCCCATGAGGGCGGAAAGCTGGGTCTGAAGAAACTCAATAGCCCTGTTCTCAAGGCTGGATGGGGCCAGACCAGGGGCCTGGGCTCTGCGGGGGACTCTCTGCAGTGCTGGTGGCAGGGTGGGGTCAGCCCACTCCCTACTGCCCCACCCCAGCTGCCGCAGACACATGAGACGCTGTGCTGCTTGCTTTCTCTTCTGAGTTGGCTTATTCCCTCCATTGCAGAAAATTTTCAGCCTCTCAACAGGATTGGCATCTTTGGAAAACCCAGCACCCCTCCTCCAGGAGTAGGGAACCATTCAGGGGACAGCGGACTTGGTGCTATGCTCATTGTCGCACTTTAGATTCTTACTGATTGACAGTTATTACTTTTTAACTGGATCCCGTCAGCTTTTAAAGGTTACCCCAGAGCCTGACATGCAGAACCTGAGGCCTGGCTGTCCAAGTCCCACAGGCCTAGTGCTGCAGGCCATCCCCAGCCCATGACCCTGTTGCTGATGGAGACCCAGGCCTAAGGAGCATGCAGGAGCAGTGACACAATGCAGCATGGACCTCGTGCCTCTCACCAGGTGACATGTGACACCGGTGCTGCAGGTAGGGTGCCAGGACCAAACCACCCTCAACAGCAGAAGGGCCCAGGGCCACCAGGATGCAGAGAAAGGCACAGGGGTCTCGGCCATTTGTGCTCTGCTGTCTCTGACCCTGCAGCAGCTCCTTCTCCCCTCTCCACTTCCCAGCCACCACAGCACAAACTTCCTGTCCACCAAGCCCCCCTGCCAGGCCACTTTTGCCTGGGAGCTGAGGACATGGACTGCAAACACAGGCCACAGTACACCTCTGCCCCTCTGAGCTGTGTGCACCTTGGTGCCTTGAAGAGTCCTGATGAGATGAGGCCTTGCAGGGAGAGCCCGGGCAGGAGGCAGCGGATTCATGCACACTCCAAGCTGGGTGGAGGGGAGCCTTGTCGGCAGTGCTGCACAGACCCCACTGACCCTCCCAGTTCCCCAAGTGACTTTCACACATGCTGCACACCATGTAGGTGCTCAGAATGGAGTTGGATACAAAACACGTGGACCTCTGCCCTCATCTTGGGAGGAGCCCTGAGCAAGTGGCAGTGGCCTTGGTGTGTCCATCGAAGTCAGAGCAGAAGGGCACCTGAGCCCGGACCTAAAGGGCTGAAGGAGTCACAATATGTGAGGAGGAGCAGCAGAGGCTCCTGAGGGTGAAGACTGAGGTCAGAGCTCCAGCAGGCAGCTCCTAGGGGTGAGCAATGCTTGAGGGTTGTGTGGTGCCTGCCTGTCCTGGTCCCACACAGACACCTACCACATCTGTGTGCGACAAGGTGCTAAACCCCAGAAACTGTTGTTGGGAGAGCTCTATTGGTGCTGATTTAAGTCTCCACGGCTCCCCATGGCAGCAGCTGTGTCCTTAGTGTGGCCCTGGCCATTCACAGGGTACTCTGTGTGGACTCAAGGAGTGAGGTCAGAGTGGTGAGGACAGAGGGAGCCTAGGACTTCAGTGAGACTTGGGCAGAGAGATGTGATGTGCAGAGCTGGACATCACTCTCTGGAGGGTACAGCATGGTGACTGGTGACAGCCTTGGTTTGGTCTCTGGCATTGTGATTATTTGTTTCAACATCCAACAAGAAACCTTGGGAGAAAGAGTTGGCATCTCTCCCAGTGGAGTGGACGCCAGTGCAGGGCTGGGGTCACATGGTTCAGCACTGCAAAGCAGACAGGCCGTATCCATCCCTACCTGCTCTGCCCCCTCTCCAAAGGCTCAGCTCAAAGCAGAGCCCTTCCTCATGGACACCCCAGGGGAGGGCCATGAGACCCTGCATGCTGTCTGTTGCAGTGGAAGTGCATTCTTCCTCAGCCTGTGTTGCCATCCACACAGCCTCCCAGGCCAGCCCCCATACTCCGCAGAGCAGCAGCTGTAGGAGGCACATAGAGGAAGCCAGTGCTTCTGTCTACCTGCTGTAATCAAATACAATTAATCATTTCAGCCCCAACACTGTTATTGTAGCTTGTGGTTGCTGTGTATCATCAAGTAAGTCTGCCACATCAGGAGACAAACCTGGATCTGTGTCTTTGTTTCTGGATTTTAGTATGATTCTCATCATTCCCAAAGCTGGGGTCTACATATCTAGCCTGTGGGGTGCTCTGGGTAGCTGTCCTGAGCCTGGACTTTCCCAGGAAAAACAACAGACTGCTATGGTCACTGAAGTCCATGGAATGGCCAACCAAGAGGCAGTGTAAGAGTCCTGGGTCACAGAAGAGGGACACACTGGCCATGGAGGCGGAGCAGGTGTGGTGTGACCAAAATATCCACCCCCAAAACTGCCTGGAGCCCAGGGCCCAGGGAGGAGCACTTGGGTATAGCTCTGTGGCCTGGCAGCCAGGAGCAGGTCATGCTGGGATCTGACAAGTCACCAAGGGTTCCAGTCTCTCAGAGCCTTCGTAAAACACAAAAGTCAGGGGGCTGGGGATTTAGCTCAGCGGCATAAGCGCCTGTCTTGCAAGCAGGCAGTCGTGAGTTTGATCCCTGGTACCGATAAAAACGAAAAAGACAAAAAAAACCACACACACACAAAAGTCAATAAAAGCAGCCATCACCACCAGAGTGGTTGTGGAAATGAAGGGCTTAGGTGCTGATGACATCATGCAACTAGGAGAAACACACAGAAAGCAAACACCTGACAACTAGGCTATAAACAGGTGTGCACACAGATGGGTGCCTGCTGTGTTAAGGTCTCTACCTGTGCTGCCTGCACCTGCTGCATGGCTCAGGTAAGTTTAGGGTGACACTGAAGCTCAGGAGAGGTAGCTGCGCTGTGACCCGGCCCCCTGCCCTGCATGTGATCTCGAGACACAGACAACTTGGTCCCAGGCTGGACTCTGCCATAGCTGTCTCTGCTTTCAGGGGGCCAGAGACCTCCAGGGCATAGGGTTTGTGCATGGTGGCCCAGCAGGAGGACCCTCAGCTCAGCCCTGCACAACCTCCACCCCATGAGCTATTCCCACTGCCACACAGGCAGCCCACAGTCTGCAAAGCTCTCCAGCACTGTGCATCCCAGGGTGGTTTTGTTTTCCACCCCTGAGGACTATAATGACAGTAATTTTCATTTCCGGTTACTGTTCCCAAGACCACATGGGAGCCAACACGCACAGTAAAGGAGTGGAGATTGCACAGCTGTGGCTCTGCAGACAGGTGTTGAGTTGTCCCAGACATGTGGATGGGACTGCAGCAATCTCACACCTGGGCACAGCAAGAGCAGTGTCACAGGGTGCACAAGTGGCCTGGCACTGGCCCATGGCCTTGGCTGATCCTTCCCATGTACCCCGCCCTGTGGAGTAGAGCATCAGAATCAGACTGCAGGTCTGTGGGGCAGCAGTGTGGACAGAGTCACCAGCGCCAAGACAGTGAAGTCCCTACTTACAGTCAATAGACCCATGGCAAGTGCTGCTCCTCTCTGTCCCCAAGACCAGTGCTGGGCTCACAGGGCTCCATCCCTCGCAGCACCAGCCATCCACATGCTGGTCAGCGGCCATGACCAACAGTCTGTGCATTTAATTTGCAAAACCAGGAAATGAACCCATCATCATGGGCCTTTTCTATGTCTGAGTCAGTGGCTGGGGGTAGCAGGGTATAGAGGATGAGCAGGAAGGTGGCTTCTGTCCTTTTAGATCTCCCCAGAGACAAGCACTGCATGTGTCCTTGGTGGCCCCAGGCCAAGCCCCAGCAGGGCATTAGTGCTCCTATCCTTCCTGAGTCCTGGGGAACACCACCTGGTGGGCAACCACTCCATCTGTATAGGAAATCAGCAGTATGATGCTGGGAACTCTCTGAACTGCCCCCCTCAGATCCCCCACACCAAAGTCTCCAGGAGATGCTGGTTCAGGCATGACCAGCCACTGGGTGGCAGAGCCACACCCAAAGGCAGCTTCTTACAGAGCAGCCATGGTTCCTCAGGACAGAGCTCAGGCAAGGGTGGGCGCCAGGACCCCCATGTCCTGATGTGGCTCAGAGTCAGGGAGTTTGGAGGCAAATTCAGAACGGTAATCTTCCATCTACACAGCCCCGCTAGGTTCCATAAACCAGCAGGAAATTGCAGTAAAATTCCAAACCACATGGAACAAGGCCCCTGAAAGTCCCTGCCCCAGATCCTGTAAGTGACAGCTTTATTCCCACTATCCCGGCCCAGGCATGCAAAGATCTTTGACAAGGAGGCTCCTCCATTTATAACAAACCATCGCTTGTCAAAAGCATCTTAGGTCAAAAACCTGCTTCACACCTGACAAGGTGATGGTGGTCGGAAATCGTGAGCTGTGCCACTGTGCACTGGGGATGTTGGGCTGTGACTGGCTCTGTGGGATTTTGTCCCTGATGAGCCACTGAAAGGCCTCCTCTGGGTTTTGCTTTTACTGTCCTCATCCATAGACCAGAGGTGCTGGTTTGGGGATGGCACTTGCAGGATGTGACTGTAGCATCAGGGACGGCAGCTTTGGGGGTTGGTGCTGCCCCTTCCATCAGACTGACCAACCCTGAACTAATTCCCTCTCCTGCCCTCCTCCCTCTACAGAGCGACTACTCCAGCGACACCGAGAGTGAGGACAACTTCCTCATGATGCCTCCACGGGACCACCTGGGGCTCAGCGTCTTCTCCATGCTCTGCTGCTTCTGGCCGCTGGGTATTGCAGCCTTCTACCTATCCCACGAGGTGAGGCCTCCATCCATCCGTCAGCCAACACATTGTGGTACCATGGGTGGGTGCCATGGACATGACACAGACAGACCAGGAGGTTCAAAGAATGAGGACAGGCAGGGCTGTGCACTAGACCAAGCAAGCTTGGGTGCCCTGTCTCTGGCCTGGGCATGCTGTCCCTGGCCCAGGCACATTGTCCTTCAGGGAGAGGATGCATGATGAGGATATGTTTCACTCAGCAGAGGGCAGAGCTTCTGGGGGCCCAGCCTTCTCCTGAGTGGGAAGCGGGCACCAGTAAGGAGGCAGTGGTGAGGAGGACAGAGGTGTCCCTGTCCAGGATGAAGGCTCATGTGTGTAAGTGGATTCCTGCTCTGTGGCAGTCAGGTCCCCAGCCCAAAGGAAGAGGGATCCCAGCATGGTTCTGCCTGAGACTGTGAGCTCTGCCCTCTCCACCACACTCCCCACTGGGTGATCTCCACGTTGTCCCTGTTCCCCCAGGAGCCTCAGCTGATTTTCACCCCTAGTGGAGGATGAGCCTGAGTTCAGGAGCCCTCAGGAGTCTCCATGTCCTTTTTCCCCAGAGCAGACACATTCATTTGCCAGTGAAGCATGAAATTACAGCCTCACCTCAGCCTCTGCTGTCATCTCAGCGTGAACAGGGGGAGGCAGCCCTGTGTGGGCACAGGCACAGAGTCCCCATGTGGATGCAGGTGGGGGGCCCAGCCCCCACATGTTGCAAGGAGGAAGACTCCAGGATGCTTGTTAGTGGTCTCCTTTGCTCCCAAGACTCTGGGGCTGAGGCTAGAGCTGGCCGGCCTGAGAAGGTTCTTCTACTGGCTGCAAATTAGTGCCCAGCTAGCACAGGAGTCTCTCAGCAGGTTCTGTGTAGGCGACCTCGGCTTAAACTGGCAGAGGAGAAACCATAAACCATTTTTTCTCCCACCATACATGCTAAATGGTGCCTGGTCATTTCCCTGGCGGTCCCAGGAGAAGCCAAGAGCCAGGAGTGGCTGTGGCCATCCCAAGGGCAGTGATCTATTGGAGACAGGCACAGGGAGAATGGCTTCTGATGGGCTCAGGGCGCCACAGTGGCCTCATCCGTCTACCTGGACTCCTTGTGAATGTGTCCCATGATGTGTTGCACAGATCCTCCTCCAGGATAGGCAGAACTCCAGGCACCCAGTGACTAGCAAGAGGAGGCAACTTGGGGACACAGCAGGACCTGGAGAAGGGACTTGGCAGCAGGCGGATGGAAGGATGGGTGGATGGGTGGATGGATGAGTGACAGATGGGTGGTAGATGAGTAAATGCTCATAGTGAACTGAACCTCAAACAAGCAGGAATAGTTGCACACCAAAGGGGTGGTCAGGACCCTGGAGAGGCACCCCTGCACCCAGCCTGGCACGGGCATGGCCGCTGGCTTTCTATGTACTGAATGGTGATGGCCATGGTGCCCACACTTCCCTCCTGTACCCATCTCCAGGTGTGCCTGGGTGTGAGAATGGGCACACAAACTTCCTGGGTTTAGATTTCCAAACTGAGGATGGGTCTGAATATTTTTATTTGGATTTCACAGTCAGAGGTACTGCTTGTCCCAGAGGTGACAATGGGCTCCTTGCGCATCAGCAGGTGCTGAGTGGGGGATGGGGTGGAGAGGCTGTAGCCTGGCCACTGCCCTCCAAGGTCTCTGCTGCCCATCCCCACCCTTTACCCCCAGTTTCGGGAGCCAGGCACGCAGTGGACAGCACTTTTGTCCTAAAGATGGCAATTACGACAGAATGAGGTCTGCTGCTGCAGCAAGGCCAGCGCTTGGGTTCTCTTTCTGGGGAGGCAATTTCATTCTCGGCATGGTACAGCCTCTGAGGCTGTGTCTGATGACTCATGACATTGTTCCTACAGTGGTCAAAGGGACTTTTATTATACGTGAAGCAGTAAAAACAAAGTGAATGCAGCTTTTGCAGGCTTTTGAGCTCTCTTGAATCTCAGAACACTGTGTGTTCGGGAGCAGTGGCCTGCATGGAAGGAAGGGAGGGTTAGCCCCCCCAAGACCCCAGGGCCCCCAGTGCTGGAGAACAGATTCCCACCTACCCCAACCCCCACCCACTACACAGTCCTGCATTTCTATACAGAACTCAGAGAGGGAGCGGCCGTGTCCTCATCTCTTCTGAGCCTCCTTCCTAGCAGTGCTGCCCTCTCGGTCTGCAGCTCTGGGCTGGGCCGTGGGTCCCTGCTCAACCCACACACAGACACAGGGCCCCAGCTGCCCACAGGGCAGCACCGCCTGGAGGACGAGTGGCAGCAAGTCAGCAGACATGGCAGACATCGGCCAGAATCAAATGGCTGCCTGTTCTGAGCCAGGCTTTGGGGAGAGACTAGAGGTCGCCCCAATGCCTTTTAGTCCCCAGGCATGAGTTGTGCAGCCCAGAAGAGGTGACAGCCAGAGAGTATGTGCCCAGCCCACAAGGCCACCTGCTCTCTACAGGAACCTTCCACCACCCAGGGTGGCACTGGGTTTTCCTTTTGTCACAGCTGCCCACTGAGAGCTACACTGCATCTGCTCACTGTCCAACACCGATCCATAGGGCTAAGCAGGCATGGGTGTTCCAGAGAACAGGGCAGAACATGCATGGTGGCCTGGTCAGCTCAGTGGCGGTGTGAATTCTTAAGGTCCTGTGTTCAGGTTCTGCTGTCTCCAGCAGCCACTCCGCTGTGCTTTGGTTTCCCAGTCCTAACAGATGTGGAAGTCATTCCCATGAGTTAGAGGCGGAACTGGGGTCCTAGTCCCAGGAGGCTTTGGGTGACATGGGCGTGCAGGGACAATGCCCCACAAGATCCTTGGGCAACCTCCTGTGGATATGAGAAGGGAACTGTAGAGCTGAGGGTCCCAGGAGCCCTTTCCAGAGGACAGAGCCATGGCGACACCTGCTGCTGAGAGCGCTCACCACTGTGTCCTCTCTGGGTACCATCCCAGTCAAGCATCATCCCTGGGCACAAAGGTTTTCTGCAGAGGGCTAGGCGTGGCCTCCCTGGGCAGAGGGTGGCCAGCTGGGCTGGGCTGGGCAGGGATGGAGCCAGGCATACAGGGAGCAGCTGGGGGGCAGCGGTATGGCCACACTGCATTTCCCACAGGGCTCACTGCTGGCCAGGACCCCAGAGCCCATTCTGTGCTGGAGTCTCAGTGAGGAGGGCTGGATGTGGAGGTGGCACACTTAGGAATGGAGGCTCTCGGGATGCAAGGGTGGAGCAGCCCTGTCTGCCAGGGGACTGCACTTGCTCATGTTTAACCTCGGCTGCGAACCTGCCAGGGAAAAGCTGTGACCTGCACTTAAAATGAGAACAGATGAGGGCAACTCCTGGAGCCGCAGGGGAACTTGCAGGGCACAGGGATGGACACTCAGCATCCTGCCTCAGGGCATAGGTCTGCAGCCTGACTCTGCTTTCCATCTCTAGGGACTCAGATGGGAGTAAACAGATGTAGGACCACGGCCCCTGGAACCTGCCGTCCTCATGACCCATGTGAGGTGTGGTGGCCTAGGAAGAAGCCATCAGAATGGGCTTTGGGATTTGCCGTTGGGGCCCTGTACTGGGTCCCCAGGACAGCAGCAGGGAACCCCAGTCTTGGGGCTGGGACAGACACCCAGGAGATGTGTGTGGAGTCATCCGGCAGAGTCCACTACATTCCGGCATTTATTATATCATTATTTAATTTCATTTCATAAAATGTTTCTTTCTTTACTAACTGCAACCTTATGACAATAATTAAATGAGGAAAGGGTTTTCAGAGCCAGATGATGAATTTACGGATCACTCCAGCCACAGAACCACAGCCCCTGGAACACAGAACCATTCCCCTGGGGCAGTGGAGCCAGTGACCATGTCCTCAGGCTCCGGGCGCTGTCCTGTCCCACCAATGCCTGTATGCCCTGCTAGGGCCCATTGGCACACAGAACTGATGTCCAGTGAGGAGGCACAAGCAGTAGACAGGAGGAGAGAGGGCGCCTGAGCTCCAGGGATGGGGAGACCACACCAGGAGTGTGGGGAGTGCAGGACTGGACAGAGACTGCAGTGGCATTCGCAGAAGGACCTGCAGAAGGAGACATTGCTAACAGAGATTGGGACTGGCCCTGAGGCTCCCCTGGGGTTTGGCCCAGGTCACCACAAGGCCACGACTAGACCATCTGTTGGGAGACGCTGCAGGTTTGCTGGAGGAGGAGGAGGAGGAGGAGGAGGAGGAGGAGGAGGAGGAGGAGGAGGAGGAGGAGGAGGAGAAGGGTCTGAAGGAGGATGTTTGCAGCAATGAGGACACTGTGTAGCCTCTGTGCCTGTTGGAGGGAAGAGCAGCCCAAGCAGCAACCACCTTTGGGCACTGGGGATGGTCAGGCTGGAACAGGAGTGCAGGCTGCCTTATGAGGAACAAGGTCAGTTGGCCACCTCTGCATGTGCAGGAAGAATCAGTCACACTGGGCTGCAAAAGGCCAAGCAGGGCACTGTGGGGGGCAAGAGGGCCTGGGTACTGGGCACACACCGTGGAGATGCCCGGGCCTTCACCAGTGGTCCCTGAATCCTGCATGCACACACACTTCAGTTAAGACTTTGCACACATACAAGAGGAGCAGAGCGAGGTGACAGCCTGTCCTCTCCAGAGCCTGCATCCTCAGGGGTGATTCACCAGCTGCTTCCGGCTGAAGACCAAGAAGCACACGGCAGGGGCTCTGGCACATGGGGGGGCCTGGGACACAGACATGCATGGAGGAAGGGGCAGGGCTGCATATGTATGGCCTCCCTCAGCTTGCTGGGGACCATCAGGGGAACCCAGACCGAGGTCCAAACCCTGGCTCCAGCCTCCATGTCACCTTGGGCTAGGCTGTGACTACTGGGCTTAAGGTACCTCACCACCTTGTGCCAGAAGAACCACACGTCTGGCTTCAGGGACTACCTGTCCTCACAGAGTAGCTAAAGCCTGCTCCTCTGTCCCCAAAGAGGCAGTGGCCCTGCTGTCACTTCAGAGACCCACTGCCTTCTCTCTGACCACAGCAGGACCAGAGGATGTGAAACTGTGGAGAAAATAAGCCACCTTGGGTGAGGACAGTCTCTAACTCTGCATGACAATCCCTCCAAACTCTGCAAGTTCAATGCACCACCTTCTCCTTCTACAGGAGAGGCTTCCAGAGGAGGATATGGGATGCAGGTGCGAAGCCACCCTCAGACCCCTGGTGGAACACAGGGTGGACGCCACCCTTGCTACAACAGAAGCAGATATTTCCCATCTCATTTCCACTCGGGATGTCTAGGATGATTGTCACTGCTCCAGACCATTTCCCAGAAAGAACCCTGACTCACGTCCCTGCATGGCCAGAGCTCTTTGCAGAGCCCATGGTACCATCTGTGGCCCTGGCTTCTGTCCTAGTGCTGTGAGTGGCCAGCCCTGCCACATCCGATGCACAGCGCCCTAGGGTCCGGATGGTGACCGCACTTTCCAGATTTTAAATGTGGAAAGAACAAGCTGATCTGCCCTTGGGAAAACATGAGGTCAGGGAGATGATTTGAAAATAGGGCATGGAAAGCAGCTGGGGACTTCTGCTCACTGCTCAGGGTGCTGGCCTCCTGCAGGTGTTTACCTCACCACATGACCTGCTCCAGCATGCATTTGAGGAGCAGCCAGGCAGGGCAGCTGACCAGTGACCACCTGCATTTGGGAGGCAGCTAGGGAGGTGTAACCCTGGCCTCCAGACTGGAAAGGGCCTCATGAGATTCCCTCACCTACCTTACCCTCAGGGCAGCGTCTACTTTGTGGCCTTGCTTCTTAAAGGGCCATCGCTGTGTGGTAGCATTTCCTTCATTTTCTCCCAGTGCGCCCATTTGCAGCTTGTGCTGGAGATGTTGAGCTGGGCAGGGGCCCGGCTTCCCGAGGTGCTGAGCCAGTGCCCAGGTCTGGCTGGGTTGGAGTAGATGGACTCCCTGTGAGTCTTGGCAGAAAGGTCTGTGCGTCTCAGCTCCATAGGGCTTCACTGGACTCCCCAGAACCCACAGCATACTCAGGGTGTTTGTGCTGCACTGGGGATACAACCCCAGGCCAGCAATGAGGAAACCGAATGAATTCAAGGTGGTCACTTGCCACACTGGTGCCCAGCTCCACACTCATGGCCAGGGACCCCACCCCAGACAGCTGCCCTGCACCTCACTCTGATCACAGCTCTCCTGTGCAAGGATACCAAGTAGGATTGCAGGTGGGGTCTCCAGGTCTGTGTGGCCCTGAACCCTGAGCAGGCTAGCAACCACAGCCTGGGGCAACCGAGTGGCTGCGAGAGGCTGAGATGCCTGAACCCAACCACCTCTCAGCCCTGGGAGCCCCAAGTCCGGGTTACATAGCAGCCCAAAGCCCATTCTGGGCCAGGCCTGTAGTGTAGACACTGACTCACTAAGTCCAAGACACAGCCTATGTGAGTGATGCGTGGTCCCACAGAAGAGGTGCACCCCACAGGGTGGCCTACTCCACTTACCTGGGCTCGGGAGAACACTACAGTTCAAAGGACAGTGCAGGAGTGGGCCCCACACCTGCAAGGCAGAAGAGTAATCCCAGCATTGCAAGCACAGGGTCTGCACTGAGTGCCCAAATCAGTGTGGGCACAGGGACAGCTCTGATGGGCCTGGCGCATCCCTATGGGCTCTGATGGGCAAGCAGGGTCTCCAGGTCCAGCACAGCCAGAGCCAAGTCCACAGACGCCAGATGGGGCCCCTGGGCTTTAGGACACCCTGGCGTGCCCATGTGTGGCTCCCAGCACACCACTCATGGTCACTTTTGCTTTTGCTGTTTCATACCAATTTACTTTGTTTTCTTGCTTGTCCAGGGAATTTTTTTTTTTTTTTTTGAGATAAGGTCTCGATATGTAGTGAGGCTGGCCTTGAACTTGCTTGTGTAGTCCAAACTTGGCCTCAAACTTATGGCAATCCTCCTGCCTCAGTGTCCTTGATTACTTATCAATTACTTTTCCATTTATCTTTCCAAAAAAGTGTCCATTTGTGTCTACATTAAATCTGTTTCCCTTGCAAATATTGAGTACAATACAAAGGATGCATCTAGTGACACAAAGATTTACAAGATTAGCTGACAGTATCTGCCCAGAGTCAAATGTAGAAAAGTGCAAGAGATCTGTCCTAGCAAGACCCAAAGAATCCAGTTGAAGGGTTGGAGCCCGAGGCAGCTTTGGTCCTGCGCAGCCCACAGCCGCAGCGGAGGAATCTGCAATGGGAGACTGAATGGGCCAAGAGGAAAGCCCCGGGGCTGAGCTGGAGGCTGCAGAGCCTGCACCGCAGCAGCAGGCAGTGCAGGAAGCTGAGGAATCTGCTTCGAGAACCAGGAGACTGCACTGCATACTGGAGAGGAAGGCAAGGCTGGTGCTCCTCACAGGCCCTCCTCCCAGACCCTCCTTCCCAGGGCTCCTCTTCCCTAAGGCTCCTTCTCCCTGGGCCTCCTCCTCCCCACCTCTCCTCTCCCCAGCCATCCTCCACAAAGGCAAAGATCAGGGCTCAGCCCAAGAGCACACCCCAATCTTCTCTTGAAAAAACCCAGAATGAAAGCTAGCAGCAGCGAGACCCTTCCAAGGAAATTGTGTGAAATCCTCCCCTTTTATACACGGTTCTGACAACAGGCCCCCTTTAGTGGGTCTCCCATGCCAGAACCACACCCACTCAGCTCAGCTGGGTATCACCTCCTTGACAGTGAATTCACAGCTGCACTTTGTGACTTTACCCAGGGTGGCCCCTGGCAGTGGAATTCCCTTCAAGTTCCCCTGCAGCCTCTCAGCTTCTGCCAGGCCCCCTCATGGTTTATTTATGTGTCTTCTTTTTCAGTTCTGCTATAACTTTTTTTCCTGTTCTAATTACCTGCCAAGATTTTCAAGCTGCACTTTTGTCTCTGGAACATGGAAGCAGAGGTGTTTTTTGGTCTCTGCCTGGTAATTACAGCCCTGGGGTCTACCTTTTCTGCACACCCTATTTTCCTGATCCATCTTCCTGGACCCCTGGTCGCAGGTGGGGCACAGTTCAGAGCGGTACTCACAGAGCATCTGGAGGGTCAGAGGGCTGGTGGATTCTTTGTTCTCCTCACACAGCTCTTTCTGGGCTTTCCCAGGACTTGGGCTCAGTATGGGGACACCTTCTTCCGTGCACCATAGTAGTGTAGGGGGTGCCGTGTTACAGAGCATGCTCTGCCTCGGTTTCCCTGTGGCCTCCCATTGTGGCACTCTGGCCCACCACAGGGGCTCATTTAACCATGTCTCTCTCTTGGGTGGGCTCTGAGCCCCAACCCAGATCCTCACTACCCCACCAAGTAAGCAGAGCTGGCCCTCTGCAGAGTACCCCTACAGGCCAGCAACCCTCCCGGGTGTGATGCCCCAGGCCCACCCGCCCTCCAGAGCCTTATCCCCTGGTTTGGGCTGATAATGATGCATCAGCTTCTGTCTCTTTGGTGCTTCCTACACTGCTCTTTAATGTCTCTGCAAGGTCTCCTAGCCCTGCATTACAAGGTGTAGGTATTTGTGTTTCTGCATGCCCCTGGTTGCATGGACCAGGAACATGTGCCCTTTACAATGATGGCACTTTGAGTTCAGGATGTGAAGTCTGGGTTGAGAGATGTAGTCTCTGCTGCTGGAACACTCATTACCCTGGCACTAACTGGAGCCCAAACTGCCTTCTGCCATGAGTGACCAGGAGCTGTCACACAGCTGGGAAGGGGGGGGGGGACTAGACAGGACCAGGGCCCCACCTCCTTCTGACACCAGGGAGAAACCTGACAGGGAGCGATGGAGAAGGGACTCCTGGGGATGGGTGGTGGAGTACTTGGGCATAGGAGGACAGAGAGGAGACTCCCTCACAGTGCCTAGGACAGTTCATTTCCCCACCCCGTGTGATCTGACATGATCACTGCCCTGGGACCTCTTCCCCAAACATCCAAACTGAATGCTCTGGGTGTTTGTCTTTCTAACCATTCCTCCCCTAGAGCCCCAGAATTGTTGTATTTGACTCCCTAAGCTTAGTAACAGAGACTTTTGAGATTTTCATTATTTTTTTCCCAATCTTATATGCCTAGGACATGTCGTCATGAGACAGCGAAACCTTTTGCTCTCTACAGCTGCTGGCCATGCCCAGTCATCAAGTCTCGGGTAGCATCCTGTGTACCCCACCATCTCCTTCTTTGTCCTCAGTACATTATTCTCAAGTGTGCCTAGGTTTACAGAAACTGAGTCCCACCCGTGATGAGTCTGGTAGGCAGGGACTGCTGCAGGGTCAGTGTGCCTGTCAGGAGGACCCATGGGAACCTGCTGAAGTCAGGGAGCAGAAGAGGGAAGAATATCCCAGCCTGGGGGTGGAGGGCAGTGACTGGACCTCCTAGGAAGAGAGTTCAGACACTCAGCAGCCCAAGGGGGCTACAGGTAGATGGAAGCTTGGTGGCCCGGCTGCTAGAGCCCAGCCTGGTGGAGGCACCACACTGCTTTGTAGACAAATCAGTAAGAAAACATTGCCAGGGGACAGGATGGCCCCGCACACATGGGCAGAGGTGCAGCAACCACTCAGCACTTGTCGGTGTCACTCCCGGACGGCAGGAAGGACACACAACAAAGTCTGGCAGTGGACAACCTTTTCTTTTATTTTCCTTCTCCGTACAGCCTGCCCCGGGAATCCTCCCGGCCGAAGCCTCTGTTGGTCCGCTCCCCGCGGCTCCTTGCGTGCTTCTCCCTACAGTCTGTCCCGAAGCCTCTACCGGTCCGCTCTCCGCGGCTCCTTGCGTGCTTCTTCTGCTTCTTTTGCTTCTTCTTCTTCTCTTGGCGGGAGAGGCACTCACTTTTATAGGGTTCAGTTGTTGCTAGGCAGACTATCTTACAGGGCGGGTTGTGAAGCAGGAGATCTTACAGGGCGGGTTGTTTACCAAGCAGGAAGCAGGAGATCTTACAGGGCGGGTTGTTTACCAAGCAGGAAGCAGGAGATCTTACAGGGCGGGTTGTTTACCAAGCAGGAAGCAGGAGATAAGCGCCATCTTAGCACACTCGATGGGAGGGGTAATCTAGCTCAGGCTTTGCTCTTTCCTACAGGCCTCACGTCCGTCACTCAGGGTGACCTAGTGGTGCTGTGGCTCCCAACAAGCACTCACCAGGTCTTCATGGGCACTAGGGGATCTCTCTGTCTCTGTCTCTCTCTGTCTGTCTCTTTCTCTCTCTGTCTCCGACTGTCTCTCTCTCTCTGTCTTTCTCTTTATATGCATATTTAATATGCTGATTGTAGCATCTGAGAGCTGCTGTGTACCTTCTGAATCCATAGTTCTTCATAAATATTAATGATCTGGGGCAGCCAAGACAAATCAAATTTCTGATCTTTTTTCTCCCCCTTGGAATCAATCCCTGACTATAACTTATTTGGGTGAATAAGTGAACAAATACATCATGTCTGATTTTTTTCCTAAGACATTTTGGATGGATATCTTACAGATGAGGCATGGTCTCAGTAATCAGTAGCTTGGTACTATAATCATGGGGTATAGCAGACTGTGCAGGGTGATGTCCGTGTGCTCCCCACACATGTGGAACCTGGGTTGAAATCACACTCTGCTGAGGTGCGAATGCTTCTTCTGGACTTGCAGCGATCTCTGGGGACATTTCCTGCACATGGTTGTTCTGTGGCATTCGTGGCTGGAGTTGATAGGGTGCCATGAGCCCCCACCATAGTCCCTTTGCTAGCCACTGAGACCAGGACCCCACATCCACAATTCTTAGAGGAGAGATTCGTTCTGTCTCACCTCATGTTCTTTAGAGGATTCAGTCCCCGATTCGCTGGCTTTAGGGTGCAAACATTGTGGTGGAAGAGTTGGATGTGGACAGCTGCTCACACCATGGCAGGCAGGAAGCAGAAAGAGGAAGGAGTGCCTTCTGCTCCCTCCCCAGTGACCCCTGGACTCAGATGGGCCTCGCCTCCTAAGAGTGGCTCAGTCCAAGTTCATCAGTCAGCTGATCTACCAATGAGTGCAGTACAGCCATGATGTCATCACCTTCCAAATGTTCCGAGCTCAGGAGATGTTGGGGACATTGCCGATGTAAGTCACAGCCCCTGAAGGCAGAACTGCCCACCTGGCTCACTGAAGACTGGGGCCTTCCACTTACCCAGCACCAAGGGGCAGGAACCAAATGTAATGCCCAAGTCCAGGCTTCTGAGACCCTGGCCTCATCCATGAGCAGTGCTGTGGCCTTGTGGGCCTTTCTCAGTCCCACAGAGCTGACCCAGTGAGGTTTCCTAGACCTCTAAGCCCACCCAGCCAAGCAAAAGCCATGAGAAACTTTGGCCACATTGTCTTCCCAAAGAGACCTGAGAGTGACTGTCCACCCACCATAGGTGGCAGGACATGGGCCATACCTGCAGTCAACCCAGAGTGACATCTCCAGCCTCCACCTCTGTCCTCTACCCTGGTCCCTTCTGATGGTTTCCAAGGCCAGGAACTTGGACGCTGCAGCACTGGAGAGGCAGGCGGGGTATGGAAGGTCGTGTGGACCAACCACACTGGTAGGAAGCCACCCAGGCTATATCATTACTTTTACTTACCATACAGAAACTAAGGGAACAGTTTCAATGCTCAGTGTTCGCATATCACAGTTGGTCACCAGGAGCCCTGAATGGGCTGGTTAACTGCAAGATGGTAGAGTTGAGAGTGGTCGTGTGTGCCACAGAGCTTTCTGAAGTCACTGCATTACCCTGGCCGAGCTCAAACTTGCCATCTTCTGCCTCATCCTTCTAGAGGGCTGGGATTGCAATCTCAGCCACCATGCTCAGTGATAACAAGGTTTTGGAGCTCACAGCTGTCCACTCACACCGTCCTCTTGCCCACCCCTGCTGGGACAGCACTCCACTGAGCTGAAGAGGAGGGAGACCCCATTCCTGCTAACCTCTGGGGCCAGAGGATCTCCATCCTCACCTTGCCCGATGCAGGCTGTGAGTCACAGCAGTGAGGAATGGGCTTGCTATGTCCTCCTGTCACATGCAGGCTTCATCATGGTGGCCACAGTGCCTGCCGTCCTGAGCACACAGCTCTGCAGTGGCCACTTCCTTGCCCCTAAGCACCTAGGTGGGGAAAAAGATTCATCTGGAGCCAGGTTCCACAGCAGCAGTCCAGGGTCAGGGTGTCTGGAAGTGAGGCCTGCAGCGTCTCTGCTGTGAGGACCCTAAGGTCACAATGTCCCATCCCCAGGACCCTAGGGTTCATCCTGCTCTCTGCACTGCAGCAGCATCTCTGACCCACAAGCTTTTCCCTAGCCTGCTGCTCTGTCATTCGAAAAGCTGGAGCAGAGAAAGCCCTCCTTGCTGGCAGCTCCATTATCCTGGCGGTTACCTGGTCCCTTGGAGCTGGGGAGAGGTGTGCAGTGTCAGCGTCCCTCCTGCTGTATCAACTGCCCTGACCTCAGCACGGTAGAGCTAATGGAGCAGGCTAGGCCCTGACTATAACCATGGTGCCTTTTCCTTCCTCTGGAAGTCTCTCATCTCTGCCTCTCCCCACTGCACCTCGTGTCTGTGCACTCAGTATGCGTCAGACTCCTGTAACCAATGACCTCAGCATCTGCCCCACTCATCCCAGACTGAAGCAACAGGAACACAGCCTGAATTGAAGCTTGGAAGGACCCACGCATGTGCTCCCCTACCATGCAGAGTCTCAGAGAGAACTGGCAGTCGGCCCTGACGTTGGCAGGGTGAGGAGTGCCTCCCACAGGCTGAGTGGCTGGAGCAAGTGGGGCTACAATGGGATCTTCTTGGTGCTTTGACAGTGGATGGTGAGCCTGTGTCAGGCCTGGGCTCCTTCACAGTGGCCCCAGCTGACTTTGCCTCCTGGGTATGGATCCTCCAATCAGGGTAAGAGTAACCTGGCCAGGGCTGGACCCTGCATCTGTGTGCCCACTGTGGACCCTGTATCTTTGGACCCAGGGTCCTCCCACCTCATATCCAGTCGTCACTGTCCTAGTGAAATCCCTTCTCATGTTTCTCCTATGAAGAAGACTGGAAGGCAACATGTCCCCATGGGGCCTTCACCCTGCCTCTGTGTCCCCAATACTTAGGAAGCAACAACACAACAGGGATGGAGGTCGGAGTCACTGTACCTGACCACAGGACAACTCTACACATGGCAGGTGCTGCCTGGGCATATGGGACAAGGGAGGGGCAGCAGGTGCAGGGCTCAGCTTCCAAGCCAATATCCTCAGGCCTTAGTTTGTCCAGCGTGAGGCAGGTGTTTGGAGCCTACTTCTTTCCCAGGGAGCAGCCACAGCAAAGAGAAAGGAAGGTGTGGACAGTGCCAAGAAGCCAGAAAACCACCTCCCCTTCCCATGCCACTCATGCCTTCTGACCTCAGTGCACCTCCCAGCAGGGACCATGTGGCAACAAGAAGCAGGCACTGTGCATATGCGCACACACACCCATATGCACACATATATGCCTGTGTGCACACACATACACATCCATGTGCTCACGCACACCTTTGCACATACTAGCACACACCTGGCTTCAGGACACTATGCAAACCTTGTTTTTATTTTAATGTTAGGGTGCAAGCACACAGTGTTGTGCTGCAGAATCCTTGCTGTGCTTTGACTGTTTTCCCCTAAGCCCCTGCATGGAGACTTTGTCCCCAGGGTTGAGTGTTAACAGTGTCCAGAGCCTGAAGCCCCGGAGCATGCTGTGCTGAAGGGGGCTGCAATGGGGTCCCGAGGCAGCCTCAGTGGCTTCCTAAGAAGGGCAAAGCGATGGAGCTGGCACCCTCACCTTGTTCCACCATAGGACACCTCTGCCACCTCAGGCCATTATGAGGCCTCACCCAGACTCCAGCTCTGTGCTCTCCAGAGACGTGAGCCACGCACCTCCCTCCTTCACCAGTCCCCAGGTCTGGGCATTGTGACTGGGAAAAGAGCAAAGACACAGGGCAGCCCTCGAACTCCAGTGTTCCCCCGTGATGATGGCACAGGCATCTCTTGGATGGTGATCTGGCCTCACCGTACCCCAATGCATGGCCTCATCTGATGTCATGCACAAAATCAGGGAGGAAGTGGAACTCAGCCTTCCAGGCTCAATCCCTGCATGAGGCAAGGTGTATTATCAGGTTCCAGATGAGGAAACTGAGGCCCAAGACTCTAACATGGACCCAAAAACCCAGTAGCTAATGCAAGTTCAGAGTCCTGGAACACACAAGGAGGAGGTGAATCCCTCATCAGGATAACACCATGCCACTTCCTGCCAAGTCCCAGCCACCATCCATGTCCTCCCTGCTGAGTGTACAGAACGAATCTCACAGAATGCCTGCACCCAGTTCGCTGGTAAAGCACAGGTTTCTACTGAAGATGATGACCTGGTAATGGTTGGTCCAGACCTAGCAGCCTGAGCTGCTAATGCACACAGGTGCTGTGTGCTGGAAGCTGGGGAGGCATCATGCAGATGGTATGTCCCTGCTCTGGGACACCTGGGACCTCAGCTGGGGAGACTCAAGGCTGGGATGACTTGAGAGCCAGAGGCTGAGACACCTGCAGCTATCACCACTCTCTGCTTGGGATGCTGTGCTGGCGGCCAGCTGGGGCTCCAGCCAGGCCATGTCCATGGAAGGACTCAGGCCATCTGTCCTTGAACCAGCTGGGTCCTCGTCATAGCAGCCAACTGCTCACACAAGCCAGGTGTCAGGCTGCCTGCTCTGCTAGTCAGGGCAGTGGGGGACTAAACAAAGACATCAGGGGCAGGAGCATAGAAGAGGAACCTCAGCAGCTCTCTGGGGGAGGTCCAAGAGCCTGCATTCCCGAGAGAGAGAGAACAGAACGAGCACACCACACATCTGCTCTCAGAGCCCCAGGAAAATGATGACAGGACAACTTTCCTTCTGAAGTGTCTTACCCAAAAAGAACATCCTGTTTCAGGTTAACAAGACTCCTGAGACCTACAGTGTCTTTAGCGCCTCTGTGTGCCTTTATACACAGCTGGCCCAGGCGTGCTGCAGAGCTGTGTTCCCAAGTTTACACTCTGCTTGTTCATGTGTTTTCCAGTCCTTTTGCCACTGGTGCCAGCCATTGGCTGATCTGCTGGTGTCTCCTTTCTTCCTCTTCATTTTCAGTGGTCTTCCACTTACCCAGCACCAAGGGGCAGGAACCAAATGTAATGCCCAAGTCCAGGCTTCTGAGACCCTGGCCTCATCCATGAGCAGTGCTGTGGCCTTGTGGGCCTTTCTCAGTCCCACAGAGCTGACCCAGTGAGGTTTCCTAGACCTCTAAGCCCACCCAGCCAAGCAAAAGCCATGAGAAACTTTGGCCACATTGTCTTCCCAAAGAGACCTGAGAGTGACTGTCCACCCACCTCTGTGTGCCTTTATACACAGCTGGCCCAGGCTGTGGGCTCACCCTGCTCTTGATGGGGAAACTGCTCTGGAAAAGGCAGGAAAGTCCCCTAAGACAGCCTTCACTGGAGTGCACCCCAAAAAGTGACTGAAGATCTGAGGACCTCTCCCCCCGCCCATCCCTGCTCTACTGTCGGGAGCAAACTTTGCTTGGGCCTGGGGCTTAAATGCCTCTTTCTGTGGAAAAGTACACAGGAACCCCAAAGCCACCAGGGGAGGTAAAAATAAGGACATTAGAAAAATTTGAAGATTCTGAGACCTAACAACAATAAATATCAAAAACGTTCCATCTCCTCAGCATGCTAACATGACCTCTCACAGCAGAGACTCACCTTACTTACCCACCCCCCATGCCAGCTGCCTTCAGCCAAATCTAGGAACACATTCCAAAAGTCAGGAGAGGCTGAGGGGACTGGGTGATCAGCAGAACCAAACACAACCTTAACCCAGGAGTTGGAACCTTCCCACAGACCAGGGAGTGAAGACAGCTGTGACAGCGACCCTAAAGGCTCTCACGGAAAAGTAGGTCTCATGCAGGAATGTGGGTATTGTCAGCAGAGAGATGAAAACTGTAGAAAGATGCTAGAAATAAAAATCAACTTATGGGGCTTGCTGCTGTAGACCTGAGTCCTTGCGGATGTGGAAAATCGTGTCATAGGGTTCACAAGGCTTCTTAACATGGCCAAGGAAAGAATTAGTGACGTTGGAGATAGTCAAAGGGACGACCCTCCCTGAAACAGAGAGAATAGACTGGAGAGAAAAGCAGCAGAACGCAAAGCTTTAGAGCAGCAAGCAGTAGAAAATGCTGAGAGTGTGACCACACCATGGAGGAGAACTGTGCAGAGAGCTCACTGTGAGGTCCCAGACACTGAACGCAGTGCTGAAAAGAGGAGACAGTGCTAAGGAGGTGAGAATAAAACCCAGCAAATAGCAACCAGGAAGACCCAGCTGCATCACATTTAAACTGTGGGAAAGTGAAAGCAGAAAGAAATCTGGAAGAAAGATGTCTCCAAAGGAGGTGAGCAGGGTGAAGCTTGACCTGTAGGAGACGAGGGTAAAGGTGACAGGCATCGTCCTCTCAGAAAGCTAAGAATGTGCAGGACAGGGAGGAGACACGGGTAAGCAAACAACCACAAGAGCTGCTCATGGGGAAGCAGCCTTCGAAAGCTGAGTGCATGCCGTCTCAGTCAGCGAAGGAAACCTATTGCCAGCAGGCCAGGTCCGGAGGAAATACTACCGCAATTCTTCAGGCAGAAAGAAAATGACCCAGGCCAGATCAAAAACTATGATGAAGGCTTACATTTAAAAATTACTACAGCAAAAGACACATTGCATTAAGTCCTTTCAAAATCCTCTCCCTTGGTTCCAACACACTTACCCATCATTCTTGACACATTCTTGAAGCAATTCTAGAAGCCCTCTTTCGTGGGTATTTTCTTCATTAATGCCCTGAATTGATTCAAAACATTCATTGCGACTTCAGTCAAATAAAAACATGATGTTGTGCCCTCATCCACCCTATTCACTGGATCTGATACAAAGGGACTCTAGCTGCCTCCAAAGGAACCATAGAGGCAGCTAAGACAGCAAGTACAGACTTGTGAGTACCAAAGAGGACTCCCGAGATGCTTCAGAAAGTGGCAGAAATGATACCATGAGTGTGTGTGAAGTGAGGACAGTAACAGTAACATGTCTTTTACTGCAATCTTTTTAATTCAAACATTTTTATCATGCTTCAAATATTTAGAAATGTGGATCTATATAAAGGAAGAAAGAAGGAAACACAAGGGAAATATAATATTACTCTTAATTTACAAGAGGCCACTAGAAGGCTTGCCTTCTGTGGGCAGCCAGCACAGGCAGGGAGAAACAGCCAGACCTGCCCCTGTGCACCCACCACTATCAGAAAGCTTGCTTCCCTCGGATAACCAGTGCAGGCAGGGAGAAGCAGCCAGATACGCCCTCTGTACCCATAGGCTGGCATTGGAGATGCTTGCTTCCTATGGGCAGCCAGCACAGGAGGAACATGGTTCTGTGCGCCTGCTGCCATTGGGGAGAGTCCTAGGGTAGCCACATAAGCTGAGAGAAGCAGCAGCCCCACCACCATGCACTTACGGCCATCAGGGAAGCCTCAGTGTAGCCACATGGATCTAGAGAAGTCTGTCCCACACCCCACTGCCTCCCCGGGAAACTGGGTTTGGAGAAATCCAGGTGCCTGGCCCATTCTCCTATACCACAGAGGGGCAGCCAATGTGAGAAGTGCCTGAAACCAGCTTACTGAGAGAAGCCTAAGAAAAGGTCAAGATGAAGGAACAAAGTGCAATCTCAGACCTCCAGCCCACACAGAACAACTCTGGGAGATATAGCCGTGGAAGAAAATGGAAGTTGCACACCTGAAATCTCTGAAAGCATAGCAACTGATGTAAAGAAACAACTTTATGAGGCTGTAAAAGTAATCAGATCAGAAATAATATCTCAGGTAAAAGAAGAAATCACAAACACAGTGGAAGAATTGCTGAGCATAAACAAAACAAAAACAGGAGCATAGAAAAATGATGGAAACCTTGAATGAACAATATAGTAAGGAATTACAATGCATGAAACAGTTTCAAAGATATATATAGAAAATCAAAAATTCCATCAAAACCTGGCCAAACCACCTGAATTAATGTGAAGAAAGACTTTCAGACCTTGAAGACAGGATTGCAGCTAGCAATCGTGAAAGAAAAGATCTCTTAAAAATAATAAGGTACCAGGAAATAACAATCCAGTGGCTGCAAGATGACACAAAGAAAAATAATTTAAGAATGATACATGTCAGTAAAAAGCAAGGGCCAATATAAATGACATAAAAAGACAACTTATAGAAATAATAGCAGCAAACATGGGGAAAGGACCTGTATTTAGATGAGTGAGGCATATAGAACTCCAAGTTGTCATAACCAAAATCTACACCCAGACATATAATAATCAAGATCCCAGAAATTCAGCACAAGAACAGACATTAAAGGCTGTTAGAGAAAAGAAATAGATCACCTAAGGGCAATCCATCAGAATCACAGCTGAACTTTCAACACAAACCATCAAGTCAAGAAGAACATGGAATGAAATGTTTCAAATCCTGAAAGAAAACAACTTCTAATCCAGATTGATGTGTCCTTCAAAACTATCTTTCAAAATTATTAGAGAAATACTTTCATGATAAAGAACAACTGAAGGAATTCATGACCACCAAACCAACCGTACAAATATTCTAGAGAGAGATAAAGAAGACCAGTTTCAGGAAGAGCAGCAAAGTGGGGGGTCACCAAACAAGGCAGACAATCAAACAAAGGGGGAAAGTCAGGAGCCAGCAGCAGGAGAGTAGCATGACAGAGATGAGCCGGTGCATGTTGGCTGTAACCATTAATACAGACAGCCTCAATTCACCAATAAAAAGAAACATGGAGGGTGGATCCAAAAACAAGATCCATCAATATGCGGTATATAAAAAACGCATTTAACTCAAAAGAAAATTCATAGACTGAAAGTCAAAGGAGAGAAAACAATTGTTCTATGTGACAGGAAACCAGAAAAAAAACAGAGGTGACTTGCCCATCAACTGCAGAATGGGTAAGAAAGATATAGTATTTTCATACAATGGAAAGCTACTCAGTTATAAAGAAGGATAATGTCAAGGCTCTTGTAAGTAAATGAATACAACTTGAGATCATGCTCATGGGTGAAATGGTTCAACTCACATGTGTAAACATCATGTTATCCTCTAGTGTAAAAAACTGAAGGAGTTAATGGACCCAGGATGTCATGTTCTTGGGCAAGTTTAAATGCCCACTGAATCTGGGTATGTACTATACTGCATGTTTTTTGAAAAGAAATATGTCAGAAAATAGAAGAGATAAAATGAACTCATATAAAATGCTCAGTGGAAACCTGAGAAGGCTGAAAGCAAGGACAAACAAAACAAAGACAACAAGTATGCACAGTGTCTTTGAAGAGTGTCACTCTGGCTGCATGAATCACCCCTCAAATTCAAGGACTCTGAGAGCTTGTTGGCCTAGAGAAAGACAGACAGAAAGAGAATGGGAAGGAGGAAGAGAGGGAGAGTTTGGTGATGACACAGAGAAAGGGGTCCAGCTGTAAGCTGTTTCAGGAATCCCTACATTAGCTGCAAGACAGATTGAAAGTAAAGGGACAGAAAAGATGCATAGAGCCGACAGGAATCAAAATAGCTGGAACAGCTGCGCTGACTTCAGAACAAGGACGAGTACAGGGATTTTTTTTAAAGGCAATTGCGTAAAAACATGGACTCCTAGCTACACAAAAGGCTGCAGTAGGATCTGAGTTTGAGGACAGCATAAGCAACTAGGCAAGACTCTGTCTCAAAATAAAATCTCAAGAGGATGGGAAGCCAGAATTACTCACTGGGTTTAATCCCAGTACTACAAAAGAAGTGTCAGATGAAACAGCACTGAACACCTGTGTTCTGACAACTGTGTCACCATGAGGCAAAGACTGAGAGAGCTGAAAGAGGACAAGGGTGTGATTCCAGATGGAGGCCGTGAGCCTTCACTGTAACAAGTCACTGTAACTGAACGAGTCTTCACTGACTTGAGTAAGTACAATCTATCACATCACCAAACTCTGGATGTGTCTGTGGGTGATTGACATGCAGAACAGCCAACTGAGGAGGGAGACTCACCCAGACATGGGTGGCACCAACTAACAGGCTAATAGGCTTGGAGCCTGGATAGAATGAAAAGAGAAAGAAAATGGTCTCCTTTTCCTCAGAGGAGTTCTAATCTTCACTATTGCCTTTGGACACTGGGAAACCACTCAGACTGCTTCAAAGCTCAGGGGCATCTAAGAACACCTGAGGATGTGATCCACTGTCTAATGCAAGTGCACAGTGAGGCACAGTTATGTAACGGTGACTTAGCATAGTAAACCCGTGTGCACTGGTTACAGCACTGTGTAAGAATGTAAATATGAGATAACAGCCTGTGAAAGAATCATACACTAGAGACACAGGCAGCTCTTGCAGCCTTGTGCTCTGCCTACTGTTGTTACTAATGTCTTGCACCCAAGCTTTAACCTGGGAACCTCACCCTTAAAAACTCCCTCAGGCCCCCAAGGAGCTGACACATTGGTTTCCAGCTCCTTCAGGCTTCTGATACACATTCATACCAGTGACTCTGCAGTGAGCTCAGGCCTTCAACTTTTACCTGCTATTAGATCCTCTGGCTTTCCTTGTGTAAACTGCCATTTTGAATTCTTCCGTCTCTCATCCACAGAGTGCTATTTTGGATTCTTTCCTGTCTGGTGCTATAAGTTGACCTCATAGGTCCCTGTATAATTATACAACTGTATAATTATATTCCCTGTCATCTAAATTACTTTTTTTGATGTCGAGGCAAAATACTCAATATCCAGAGTTAAAGGAAGAAGGTTTTATTTCACCTTGAAGTTTGTAGAGGTTTCAGTCCAGGGTTGGCTGGCTCTCAGGTAGTGTGGCCTGGCAGAGGGTCATCACAGAGGAGAAATACTCCTGGCAAAGCAGGCAAGAGGCAGCAAGGCATCAAGAAGTAACCAGCCTGCCTTTCCCTCTTATCCCATCCTGGCTTCCAGTGTTTTGGATGATGCCACCCAGAACTGTGCTAGTTCCAATCAACAGGCTGATTTTATGCCACATCCCCTTAATCTCAGCATCACACACCCTAGAACCAGCCAACTCTGAAAGCCCCATCTATGTGTGCATGAGGCTTTAGGGGGACACCTGGACACAAGCCACAGCACATATTGATTCTGTTCTGCTAGTGAACACTAATAATGCAGAAGCTTCTATACCCTCATCAGTATAAAAAGGAGAGAGGTGACACCTAGACCGCACTGCCATCACCTTGACCTTCTTGACTTCCAAAGCAGATTCCATCCAGTGTAGAAGACACTCTCCCAAATGCCTAGGAAACACCTTACAAGGTTAAAAAAAATTTTTAAAGATTTAAAAAATTTTTAAAGACTCAAGTTCCATAGTAGATAAGAAAGAAGTTAAAGCAGAAATCAGCCCCAGAAAAATACCTGAAAATTTCTTAATATTTAGAATTTAGAACACTTCTTTTTAACCTATGTGTTAAAGAATAAACCTCAAGAAAACTTAGAAATATTTTGCATGAAATTACAATGAAAATAATTGAACTTATGAGATATAGTTAAAACAGTGCTTTTAGCATAAAATGCATGTAGCATTGCATGCATGTTTTAGACAAGAAAGATCTAAAGTTTACTTCAGCCTCTATCTTAGGAAACTAGGAAAATAAGAACAAAACAGTGTTAAATGAAGGAAATAAAATTAGAGAAAATATCAATAATATCAAAAACAGGAAATAAGAGAGAAAAATGAACAAAACCACATGTAAGGTTTTTTTTTTTAAGATTTAAAAAGAAAAATGAGTAACCCTTGAGAGATAGGTCTAGTTAGTGACCGCCAACTGGCTAATGAAACAGGCAAGGGGCGGGTCCTCTGCACTGGGTGGGCTCTGTAGATGAAAGTGCAAGAGATGGGCTGACTAGCTCCTGAGGCCTCCAGCTACCACAGCGCCAGGCCAGTGGAGGGTGGGCATGACTGTGCCTGGCACGCCTGGCTGCCCCTCTTCCTGCACGGGACCCGCAGGCCTGAAGAACACAGTGCCGCCCTACAGCGTTCGAGCTTTCTGTGCGGGGCTGCACAGGTGCTCAGGACTGGGATGCTCATGCTGCAGCCCCACACCCTGAGGCCCTTTGCCTGCTTGGGATTCTCTCGTGGCTTTCTCAGGAGTTAAGCGTGGGGAAGGCTCCTCCGTGCTGGGACTGATGCTGTGTCTCATCAGCAACAAGCTGCTCGCCTTCCGGAAAGGGGGCATCAGCAGGCTGCTGGGGACTCAGTATCACTGTCCCTGAGATCAAGGTGAAGGAACTGTGGACTCTGGTGTCCCCAAATGCCCTGGCACAGCACCCTTGCGACCTAATCTCATGACTGTTTGACGTGGGTCATCACCCTGGACAGCAGTGTGGTAAGAAATGCAAAAGGAGACCAGGTGCCTGCACTGCCAGCACTTGGGAGGCCAAGGTCAAGGCCGGCCTAGACCACTCAGTGAGACCTCATCTCAGAAAACCTTTGGAAGTGACAGATAGGGAGCTCTCTGCTGCACAGTACCTGTAAACACATTATCCAAGTGGCCAGTACACAGCAGGTGGGGGGTGTTGAGCACCTTTGATTCTTTGTTCTCAGGGCCCTTAAGATGGGAGCAGGATGGTCCCCAGCTGCAGATGAGGAAGCCAAGTGTGGAGGTTTGGAAGGCGGACACCAGTTGCCGCACTTCCTTATGCAGAAATTCCCAAGAAAGAAGCAGGAAAGCAGTCAGCGCCAATTGCTGAAAGCTGGGGGAAGCTTCCCAAACCTGCCCGAGACCATCTGGGCCATGGAGAGGTTCCAGTGGTGGGCGCTCTGGGGCTCCCATGCAAGGGCAGGCAAGGGCCACAGCAGGGCCACTAGGGCTCTACTGGGCACAGAAGGGCCTGTCTGCTGCTCACAAGGCCACACCCTGTCACCTGGCACTTTTCCTTCTCGTCAGCAGCTAACTCACAGGCTGACAGCAAGAGCTTGACTGGTTAGGGCTACGTCAGCCAGGACTCCTGCAGCCAGGGCCCAGGGCCACTGCTATACAGCAAGCAGTGTCCTCAGACAGGGACCTTCAGACCAGATGAAGGGATCTTTGCTTCCCTGACGGGATTCTACTGCTTGGCCCAACATCCCCTCACCCCAAGCTCACCTCCCAGGCAGTTTCCTTTAACAACAGCATGGTGGGGATCTGCGGTTCTGGGGGTGGGGTGGGAGCCGCTGCCTCCTGCCATGACCTGTGCCACTCTCGCCGCCCAAATGATCAAGGATTCTAGGGTGGATCTTCTTTCTAGGCGCACTTTGGATTTTTAATGAACACCTAGTGGTTGAACATCCTCTGTGACATGGGATGACACTTCTGCCCCTGTACACAACATGTGATGACCAGATCAGGATGCCTGGCAGACCCACCACCCCAAATGTCACCCTGTCTTTGGTTGTTTTCCAAATAGCTGTAGAGGGAAGTTAATCTTTCCCACCATCTCCAGGGCTGTTCCTGCTCTGTTCTGGTCCTCATGCCCCCAGGAGAGTCACAGGGGATACATGGCTGTGTTTAATGTGAGTATGCCTGTGGTCGGGTTAACACCATCATAAATATTCATGAGTGCTTGGGGAGAAAGCATGCCTGGCCTTGTCTGTAGCCAGTCGAAGCTGAGTTCCAGAAATAGGACATCCTTGGCTGCAGTCTGGATGGAAGTCATGCCAGCTCTCCCCTGAAGACACAGTGCAGGCCCCGCCTCTCTGCCTGGACATGGGTTTGGTCCGACGGGAGCAGAGCTGGTAGCTGGCAGCTGGTGTCTCATCGGCTCTGTCTTAGGGCTGTGTTATGCATGCTAGTACTCTATTGCTTCCTCTGTAAACTGCTACTCAGACCTCACCCATGGGGTTCGGATTTACTGCCTGCAAAGGCTTCTGAACTCCAGCCACTCCTCAACAGGGTGCCAAACCCACAACACAAGTGGCTCTCCGGTCCTTAGCGCTGGCCCTGGGCCCACACAAAACACTGCCCTCAAGTTCTCCGCCTCCACCCCTGCCTGTGCAGCACAGAGCTCCACTGAGGCAGTCAGACTTGGTCACTCGGGGGTTTTGAGTCTCTCTTTCCTAAGTGACCCTTTTTGTTCCTCCTGGCCATTTCCGAGTGCCCACCTTGGACGCTGGGCACAGAAACACTGGCGAGGTGCTGGCAGCTCTGTGCTGGGGATCTCTTCTGTTGTCTTCATTTCTCCTGATAGAAACTTAAGCTTCTAAACTGCACAGTTTAGGGCGAGGCTAAACAAAGGCTTAGCTTTCTGTGGCTTCCCTTTGACTGCCCTCTCACTATGCACTGGTGCCACTATTCTCTGCTGTAGCTCAGCACCCTCTGCACCGGGCTGGTCCTTGCAGCTCTGCTGTCAGGGCAGCTAACGCAGGACTGAGGGTGCAGCCTGTGTGTGACAGGTCAGATGCATGACTACTGTCCAAGCCAGCTGGGAGCTGAATCTGGTCTCCACCCCAGGACTGGCTCACACGTGACCCACGGGAAGAACCATGGAAACTGAACACTATGTGCTCCCCCACTGGCTTCCAACAGGTCCCACAGCCTCCTGGGCACACACAGCTACTCAAGGGCAGAGTCCACTGCGAGGGCACCCCCAGGGATGAGCGGGACAGGAGGAGACAAGTGGGACTGGCAAGTGGGACTGTCGCTCAGAGGGAAAAGTGTCCTCATCAGCCTGGAGGCTTCTGTCCCAGGGGGGCTCCCTGCTCCACCTGTCCTCCAGCACAGTCCAGGGTTGATGGAGACTCAGGTGGCAGCAAAGCCTTGTTCACTCTCTCTGCGCCCACACCCTGGCGGTCACACTGGGGTACGCTGCAGGGCAGTGGGCTGGGAGGCTGCGGATGAGATGGAACTCAGTGGAATTAACCAATTACCATGGCCCCTCATTGGCTGCTTTGTCTAAACATCCATGGGCACCTAGACTCAGGGCAGAGACAAACCTGGGGTGGCACAGAGCAGAGCCTGGCCTACGAGACAGAAAGTTAGGGGTGAGGCAGGAGGCCACAGCAGGCGGGATGGTGCCCAGCACTCTGAGGAGCCCCAGGCTGGTTTGAACAGGCCAGGGAACCCAGTTCTCTGTGTGCACAATGTGGTGACCCCCACATTGGCCACAGGATGCATAGATGTCAGGAGGACTACAAGAGTGGGTTACCGCTGTACCCTCAGCCTTCACAGCACCCTTCAGAATTCTCATAGAAGATGCGCTGGCTCTCCTGGGCCACACCTGCCACCCAGGGACGTGGCAGCCACAGGTGTGATGCAGCTGGTCTCACTGGGGTGCAGCAGGATGGGGAGAATGGGCCAGAAACGCGGTCTGAGGTCAACTGCAAAACCCCACATCAGATCAACGTCCACCTCACAGCCCCAAGACGCCCACTCATAAACCCACAGTCCTCCTGTGTGGCCAGGCTCTCAGGTGGGGTTAATGTACCCAAGAAGGAATCTCACCAGCCAAAGCCATGGCAGTGCTATAGCCCCCTTACAGCCAACACCCAATGAGCAGCCTCGGGCCCTGGCTTCCAGTCTGGGAAACCAGCCCCGTTCTTGCCTCTCCTTGTCACAGAGACTGGCAGGGTAGGTACATGCTTGCTGCAAAGATGGCCACTGTCACACAGATGGCAGCCCCACCCTCACCCATGCCATCTCCCGGGTCCTGCCCCCTAAGATGTCCCCCCTTGGCCAGTTAGGCTGGAGGGGCACGGGTGACCCCACACTGAAGGCTCACCCACTCTTCACTGTCCTTTCTTCTTCTCCTTCATCTGCAGACAAACAAGGCTGTGGCACAGGGCGACTTCCACCAGGCCAGTGCCAGCTCCCGGCGCGCCCTCTTCCTGGCTGTGCTATCCATCACCATCGGCACGGGCATCTATGTGGGTGTGGCTGTTGCCCTCATCGCCTACCTCTCCAAGAACAACCATCTGTGAGCTTCCACGGGCTCAAGAGCGACCACATTGGGCGGGTCAGGCCAGGGTGGACTATACTGCTGCCCGGAGGATCCACCTCGATCCGTGTCCTCCTTTAAAACCTTCATCATCACAGCACTGAGTGGGCTCCACACACTGGGCTTAGAGCCCAGGCTCGGGGCTGTCTGGAATGAATCCAGGTCACGGATCACAGCGCACAATTAGCGCAGCTCTGCCATGCCTCGAAGGCCACCGCATTAGCAATATACAAACAGTTAAAAAAAAAAAAAAAGTATTTATTTTTATGGAACATGGTTAAGGTGCAATAGGCTGAGGGCAGGGGACACCCGCTTTGCTGTCGGTGGCTGCCTGGCTTCTCCATGTCTCCAGCATCCACGCAACATCCTTCCCAGAGAAAAAGGCTGTGGGCCTGGGAACAAGGAGCACAGAACGTGTGCAGGGTACCTGTGTCCTCTGCAGAAGGTGGAGCCCCAGGACGAGAAGCCAGAAAGACGCAGTACTGTCCCAGGCCCCTCCTGCCCTCCAGGCCACCATCAGGCAGGTGGCACAGTGGACACCCAGGCTTCTTGAAAATGGCCCCACAATGGTATCAGGAACCAGAGGCAGAGGACCAGGAAGACCCTGGTGCCCTGAATGATGGCCCTAGAGGGGCTTGCCCGGTCCTAGGCAGTAACAACGATGCCGACCCTGGACACGGTCAGGCCTTATTCTGCTGACTCAATGAATTGCTATTTTCTTGTCATTTTTTTAAATGCAACTCTTGCTTCACACTGCTTCAGTTACCAGACGAATGCTGAGAAATAAGTCACCACAGACATCTTAACACCATCTCACAGCTGTTTTACGGTGTTCATTATTTAACAAAAGTTATCTTTTAGCTTGTTTGTGCGTGGCTTTTCTTTCTGGTGCACAGTGGTGGTGAGGTTCCTTTCTACCAGGTCCCAGGAGAGAATCCTGCCAGTCCTGGCTGCTTCCACACCACCCTACGTTACTGTCACCCTAGTCCCCTCATAAGGGAGAAGCCCTGGCTCCAGGGAGGGTCTCCAAGAGGCACCTGAAACTTCCTTCCACCTGGACTCTAGCACCCAACCCAGAGGCCCTGGCAATGGGTTGGATGCAGCCTGGGGAATCCAGAGTGCTGCAAAGGTGAGACCCCACCATCACTATCCTGACCCAGGACCATGGATCAGATATCCCCACCTGCTACCCTTGCCTTACCCTAGCACACTTGATATTGTAGAAGCTGTTAGCACCCACCTCCTGGGTCAGATCCCAGCTCCCCCTCACATTTGTCATCCAGAAAGACCTTCTAAGTCCTCCCAGTAAAGGCCACCTAGAAGCCCAGGCACCCCAGATATCCCAGGTAAACACCCAGCTTGACAGAGGAGAAGGTTGTTTTAGTTCACGTTTATAGAAACCTCAGCTGGCTCCAAGTCAGGATGGCAGAGGGGTCCGGCAGAGGAGAAGCTACTTGGGTGGGGTGGCCAGGAGCAGAGAGCAGAGGGAGGGAGATGCATGCATCCAGGCTGCGCCCCAGGGACCACCCCTTGTAGCCAGACTCTACTCCGGACACAAATCAGCTATGACCCCCAGTCTCCAGTCAGGTTTTCAAAGTCCCACCTCTTAGCACGTGCATCTTTGGGTACAGTCTCGACCCAAACCATAATGCCAGGAGAGCCAGAGGTCCTGTCCAAGACCATGAGTGTGTGCCTGAACCAAGCTGGAGTTGAATCCAGTGTGCCTTTTCCTAGCTGTGTGGTCTTGGAAGAGGGCCTGTACCTCTCCAGTCTCATTCCGGGTCAGGCAATCAGTGGGTTCCGCATGCAGGACTTCTGGGGATGCCCAGACTCAGGCCTGGGGCTGAGTGCCCAGAAGGACAGGTGCGCATAGATGAAGTGTTCTTGGGAGGCTATGCATGGCTCGCTCCTGTCCTTCCATCTTTCCTCTTAAACTCTTAGGGTTTAGCCTTCGTGGACTGATGTACAAACTGAGCCTCTCTGAGTAGTGATCAACTCTGTCCTGAGATGATGCATTGCAGCTGGGTTTACAGTCCATTGCTGCAGCTTTGTGGCTTTGGCACTGAGTAGAAAGCACCACAGTGCACCCCACCTGGGGAGGGCCTCACCTGCAGCAGTGGGTCTCTGAGGCTCCAGCTGCCTGGTTGCTCAGTGTCCCACTGTGCAGTTCAGCACAGGCAGCACCTGTTGACCCATGCATTACCTCAGAACCCAAGTCTGGGGAGGCACCATGCTAGCTCCATCCTCCACGTGTTGGGGTCAGAGCAACCAGAGGAGTGCAAGGTTGGCTGTGACATCCCCACCTGTGGCCTCCAGAAAGCTGTTTCTTAGGCTTCAGAATTTGGCTGCCCAAGGCCAGGGATGGCCCTGCCCCCCTGCATTCCTGGTCTAAAGGTTCTGCTCCTCCTTGTTCAGTGGAGGAGGCCAAATCTGCAGGTACGTGGGCCTGACACAGTTGCCACCTGGTGCCACAAACTTGTAGCTTGAGGTGTGAACCTGTCGGCCCACTAAGCACCCTGAAGGGATGGTGCTCACATGGGCCAGGGCAGCAAGGATAGCAGATGCATTGCAGGTGCTGTGAGGGTCAGCCTTGTAGGGCTGGTAGCCACACACCCCACAGGGACAATGGGTGGGGCACAGCCACTGTGGTTACAGAGACAGAAGGCTCTGGGATGCAGGGAACCTGGGGACTGTGAAAGTTTCCCCAAATCCAAGGAGGAACAGAAGGTGCTAGAACAGACAGGGGCAAGGAACTGTCTTTGGGGGCTCAGGGAGGACCTCCAGAATGGCGCTGAGAGTGGTGGATTTGGGTGGATTTCTTTTACTTCCAAAGCCACTCTTATACCTGGATGCTTTGGTTTGTATCTGAAAACCCATGGGGCCAGTAGGTTTCTTGAAGAAGCCTCTGGAAGGCCAGGGGACAGAGAGGTGTAGACAGGGCTGAGTCTTTGATATCAGGGTCACTCTCAGACCATTTCTCATATGAACTGTCATCAGTCCATGGCCACTGTCAGAGCCATGCTTGCTGGAGGCTTAGGCAGAGGAAGAGCTTCACAGTGGGGTGACACCAGCCTAGCAGGACAGCACAGGTACAAACACGCAAACTGGGTACAGCTGTCACAGAAGTGTGCATTCAGTCAGGGCACAGGCCACTGTCATCCAGGGGCCTGCTCTTAGGGCTGGACAGGTAACCATGAAACAGACCTGACCTCTCCAGCCCTGCGCTGACCCTCAGTCTCTCTACAGACTGAATCTGGCTTTGTTCACAGATGCAGTGAGCCCACACTGCTGGTGCCCTGGGGTCACCTGTCTGTCCCACTCATTCAGCTCCTACAAGACACAGAGATCCCCAACACCACCCAGTCCTGGATGGTGGTCCCACTTCCCCAGGGCGGTCACTCAGCAGCCACAAAGGTCTCATTGCTCACTCTCATGGGTAAGACAAGCATTCGCCTCTGATGGCCACCAGGATCACCATGAAAGGAGTACAGCTCAGAGCCAGCCTTGCAGTCCCAAGTCATGGACATCATTCTCACATTCACCAAAGGGAACCACAGTGATGGCCCTCGCAGGGCAAGTAGACAGTGAGGTGGCTGCCAATGGCCCAGCTCTCTATGGATGTTGTCTGCGTCATCTGCAGGTAGCTGCACTCCTGAGGGAACACCACAGCCGGTGGGAGGGGGCTGTCCCAAGTCACACAACTGATGGAACCAGAGCTGGGCCTCTGCTCTTCGTGGATCCAAAGCAAGTGCTTACTGGCTACAGCCACAGTGTAGGCTTCTCGGTGTAATTCAACCTTGCCACTGCTTACCACTGTTCACCGCTCCACGTGGAGGGGCAGCTCTGGTTCTCTGCAGGTGTCACAGGTTCGGTCCAAAGCCAGGTGCAAGGAGGCCTGGCCTCATTCCTCCTTGGCCCCACACTAGGCTTTCCGCACCTCTCCTCTCACATGGAGAAAGTGGATCAGATTTCACTTCAACAGGGAACATCCACAGGAAAGTGGGACAGGCCGTTGCAAGTCTAGCAGGCAGCAGCACACTTGGTGTTGAGACAGGACCATCATATGCCCCTCCCTGAAATGCTACCACCACCTGCCAGGGGAGGTGGGGCTTCATAATCTCCATTTTATGACCAAGAAACTGAGGCTTCTTCGGCCAGCACTTTTCTTGGGTGGCAGAACAGGTCCACACAGTCCCAGCAGGAAACCACCCCCACCCCACTGGCACTGCTGCCTGTGTCAGACAGAGAGGAAGACCTGGGCTCCTGTGCCAGCCAGTGCAAGGCAAAAGAACAAACTGCAGAGATACACGAGAAAGGGACAGTCTCTGCGTCCTCCTGGGATCTCCTGAGACCATGACAGTGGTGCAGACCTCAGCTGAGACAACAGAAGCTCATTTCCCCTCCTGGAGCCCCATCAAGGTGACACAATGGGGTCCCAAGGGTCTCTCTCATATATAGCCACGTCCTCTATATCTGCCCAGCTGGACACAGCAGTGGGGTGAGCAGAAAGGAGGGCTGGAAAGATGGTGCTGTTGTGTGTTGTGCTGAGGGGGAAGCTCAGAAATACCCTGCAGTCAATCGTGCAGCCTGCTGAGATACTCCACGCGCCTAAGGGAAGAGCCCCAGGGTCTGATGCTAGCCTCTGAGCTGCAGCCCTGGTCTCCCAGGCAGGCCACAGCCAGTGAGCAGCCTCAGCACCTGGCCACTGTCCCAAGCAGGCTTCTCCCTGGCAGAAACCCCACAGCCCCTGAGCTGCCACTTCTGGGAGCTCCTGCTGCCCATCTGACTCCTTGCTGCTAGCTCACCAGCTTCTCTCTCACTCTGTCCCCTCCCTCAGTGCCGCTGCCTGAGAACCCAGCCTGCTGCAACCCCAGTGGAACTTGGGAAGAAGACTCCAAGCTGAGCACAATGGGGCTCTGTCTTGGTTACTTTTCTCTCTTGCTCAGACAAAAGCTCAATGCCCAAAATGAATGAAGGAAAGGTTTATTTACCTCACAGTTTGTGGAAGTTTCAGTCCATGCTCAGCTGGCTCCAAGGCAGGGTGATGTGGCACAGGGGCAACCCCTCAAGTTGGCAAAAGACAGCAAAAGAAACAAAAGCAAAAAGGGGGGAAAAGCAAGCCTCTTTTCCTCCCTTATATTGTAAGCAGGCTACCCAGATGGCAGGGCAGATGTAGCACCCACACCATCTCAAAGCTCTCCTCTTGTACAGGATGAGGATGTTTCCAAATTGAGGACCCTGGCCCCCTGCTGAGTCCCTTAGTTAAACTTCTGATCTTGTCAAACAATATCCTAGAGGGGTAACCGCATGTCCTCTACACCCCAGGCTGGAGAGCTGCTGAGTTACTTAGACTTCTAGACTTCTCAACCTGATACAATGTATCAACCATAATAGGCTCAAAGACAGTGCTAGATACCAGGATCCCTGAGCAGCTGCAGGCAGGCCCAGAGACTCAGCACTGAGACCCACTGTCCGGCTACTGGGCTCCCACCATCCTGCAGCGCCCCCTGCAGGTCCCCCAGCTCTCTAAGCTTCTCAGCAGAGGCCCATGGAGCAGGCACAGGGTTGATTATTTCTAGCACTCAATGTGAAGCAACACAGAGAAAATGACAGAGATAAGGAGACAAAGGAGGAGGCCTTTAATGTGGGCATGGCAGAGCTTCTTGGGGCAGCAGGTACAGAGGCTCTCAAATGAGAACAAAGAAGTGGGACTACTTTTATCAGTTTTGGCTGGGGGAAGAGTTTGGGAGGTGGGCAAAATGACATTAACTGTTGACGTGAAGGAGCATCTGCCTGTGTAACACAGGAGACAGAAAGATTTAATGAGGGCTGGAGGTGGAGGCTTGGGTGTTTGTGGAGTCTTGGGATCAGAAAGAACTCAGCGCACGCACAAAAAGGGAGCAGAAGGTTTATCTCTGGAATGAGAAGGAGAATGTAGAAGTCACTCTTGAAGAGGTAAGCTGTTTCTTTAGGTCCAGTGCCAAGTTGGGAGGCTGTAGCTAAACCCTAGGCTAGCAGAACCTATCTTGGGTGTTGTGCCCTGGAGGCTGGGGTCTCTTTCCCAAACCACATTGTCTCATTCAGGTATAGACAAGTGGGCAGGTTTGGAAGAGTTACTCAGAATCTATGGCTCAGGGAAAATCTTGTCCTTCCCTATGAGAGCTCGAGCCTTGTGTTTGTGGGTGATTTTTGTTAGTGACCCCAGGTGGAATGGTGCAGGTCATGCTCAGCACAGATGTCTGCAGGGCTGAGATGTGAGGGGCACCACAGCCAGCCACACCACTGTTTTCCACCTGTGGTTCCCCATGACACTGGACTTGCCAGTGTCCCTCACGATGAGGGGAAGCAGACCTCACCTAGACAGGGCTCAGCCATCCAAGAAGGATGGCGGAATTAGGATCGTGCATCTGAGAATTCTCCTATCACTTCTAATTTACTTGCCAAAGAGCAAAACAAACAGTCTACAGTATGAAAGTTAGAAAAGCAAATTTGACACTGCAGAAAATGAACCAAGCTGGGATCCCACTCTCAGTAAGTCACAGCCCCAGGGAGACAGGGATGCCAGTGAATCCCTGAGCAAGGAGCCCCTTGCGCAGCAGCTAGGAGCAACCAAGACACAGCAAGCCCAGAGTCCTTTCCATCCCTCTGCCCAGCCATATGCACCCCACCTGGAATACTCCAGGTGCCAGTTCCTTAGCCCCGGTGCAGAGCCTCTGAAATCCAAGCACCCACACAGATCTGTGCTCCTGCCCAGGTCTAGTTCTACTGGGGCTGGGCCCCGTAGGGAGCCAGGCTGGAGTGGATCAGGGCCAGGCCTTGGACTAGATGGCTGGGCTGAGAGAGTCTCCGTAAACACAGGTCCCCAGGTCCTCTCTGGCCCTGGGGAAAGTATCTGGGAAACTTAAAGCCCCACAGACATTCTGGTGAGCAGCCAGATGCAGGACCTGCCCTGAAAAGATCGCCAAGGCCAGGGCTCTGGGCCACCAAGGTGCAAGTGAGACCACTGAGGCAGACAAAGTTGAAGCAACTGGCAAGGGCTTTGTTGCCAACCTGGTGCAGTCGGGCCAAAGGCGAAAAGATCATTGGCCCTGAGCAAGGAACGAGGGAGTGTTTTTATAGGTGAATTAAGGGAGAAGAGGAATGTATTGCTGAGGGGCATGTGAAATTTTGGGTCTCCGAGTAGCAGGGCTAAGGTCAGGTGATAGACAGGGTTGGGCACAGGGGTGCTGCCGGGCCCAGCGTGGCTTTTGTGGTTTTTCATGGAACCCACTCTGTGCAGGTTGAGCTGTACAGGGCAGCTGCTGGCTTCCTGATGAACTCCATGACCCTCTAGGTGCAAATAACAGATCTGTTTGGGGGATTTTTTTTTTCTAGTTGGGTGGGGTCTAATTCAGAGATCTGACACCTGGCAGATATTTGTCCCCCTCCCCTGCACCCTGAGAACAGCAATTGTCTTGCTCCACACCCCGCAACTAGCTCACTCTCAGCCTGCACCTGCTGAGTCTGTGGCCATGGCAAAAGCCAAGGAGTAATTGCTTCATAAATCTAGAAAAATGCAGTATAGCATTGCCAAAGATCATTTTCTCTCTGGTTCATAACCAGCTTCCTTTGAGTAGGGGACTCTAAATCCACAGTGTCTCGAAGCCTCTTCTGGCCCTGCCACCACCCAGCTGAGGCCACAGCAAGGCATACAGCTGCTGCCTCCTGAGTCATGGCGGCTCCAGCAGGGCCACCTGCAACCCCTCCTGGGTGGCTGCATCCAGCAAGACTTCACTTGCCTCAGCCCCCCTGCTCCAGGTCTCCCTGCCTACTCCTCACCGCAGCCCATTTCGCCTTCCATCTCCATTGTGCTTCCATAGAAGATCTCTGCACTGAGCTGCCTCAGTCTCCCCAACTTGGGGTGGCCCATGGCAAAGCCTAGAGAGAGTGCATCCTAGGCAAGGCTGTACTAGGGGCAGCAGGCTCAGCACAAAGGCCAACGTCCTGGTCTCACTGGAACCAAGAATAGGAAAAGACACAAGTGACTCAGGTTACACAGGCTGTGACTGCGGAGCCTCAGCAGGTGGTGAAATAGAACTAGAAGCACGTGGAGGCTTGCATGTCCATCCATCCATCCATCCATCCATCCATCCATCCATTCATTATAGAAATTCATTCAGCAAACAGCGGGCTATTTATATCAGCGAGACCCCATCAGTGGCCTAGGGAAACATCTGATAGAGCCACTGGGAAGCCTGGATGGTCACACCTTGCTTCAGTGAGGAGGACTGAGACAGCAGAGCAAGGAACACCCAGGCTGTTGGTGCTGCCCTGCCTGGTGTGCCCTGGCCACATCCATAGTTGGCGACAGTGCTGGTAACACCTGGCTGGCTCTCTGCTGTCCCTGTGTGGCAACCCAGGCTGGGAGCATCATGGTGTGTGTCTCTCCCCCATCCATCTCTGCTGTAGCTGGACACATTGGCCTGGGTGTTGGGGCCCTCTGGTACCTGCTCCAATGATGAGGAGAGCTGACAGCAGGTATGGTCCCCAAACTTGCACTTTCTGGCTCCATGGGGGAGCCCCTCAGTATGAGAGCCTGTTCCTGGATGGGGCTTGGTGGATGTGGCATCCCAAAGGACTGAGCAGCACAGCAGAAGGAGCAGTGAGTGAGATTCATCACAAAAGGAGTGAGGAGAGTAAGGAAAGGAGGGCAGGCGCCTGCATGGGAGCACGTGGCCCACAGGGGTGTGCTGAGCCTCTCAAGGCCGTGGTCCATGCAGGGGCCTAGAGCTGGGGTGACAAGACTCGTGACGCAGCAGGTGCCTGACTCCAGCTGCACATCACAGGAGTTTCTGACCGAATCGGGTTTTTAGAGGAAGTATTGTGGCACCCAAAGCTATGGGGTAGAGGGTGAATGGGGTCGGACACAGGCCAGCGTCACACACTTTTGGTTCTGTGCATGCCAGGGGGCCCCAGGGAGTGGAGTGACCTTTGTCTACCCGTCTCCAGGTATTCTGACATGGCTGCTTTTGCTGTGTCTCATTTCTAAGTTCTTATCTCACAGCTCTCCATTCTTATCTGTCCCTGCTCTACTTGCTGCCTTGAAATTTTTAGGATCTTTAGACAGGACCAGCGACAGACACAGGCAGGAGCTCCAGCAGCCCAACCACCTCTGAGCCTCTTGCTCCCTAAGAGTTGAGTGACGCCTCACCACCCCATCACAGTCACAGGAAGCCAGAGTAGAGGGAAATCAGGCCTGTCATAAACTGAAGGCTGTGAGTCAACCTTCCTCCGTAGGACTCAGTCTCCTCTGTCCCACTGTCCTGGTGGTGCTGCTTCTGGAAGCCACTTCAGCCGTTTGCAGCCTCCTGGTTTTTCATCATTGGAGGCCTGGCATTGTGCTGGGGCACAGGCTGCAGGAATTAGACAGATAGGGCAGAGCCCTGTGACCATGGCAACCTCAGCACAGCGCCTCTTGAGGCCGATTAGGCACATTTACATTTATTAGTAGTGCAAACATCTTCCCCCAGGCTTGGACAGGCTCCAGGCTGCTGGCCCTGCAAATAGAGAGCCCTGGTTCTGCTCCCACCCACCAGCCCCCGGTCCAGCATCCTAGCCCTTACTCCACCTCCCAACCTCCACTCACTACTACTGGGACAGGGCCCTCAAACCTGGGCCCCTGCTGTATCAAGCCTCCCTCTTCAGTCCGAGCCCCAACAGTCTGATACTGTGCAAATACATGGACATGAGCATTCTGGGAGTGGGAACAAGAAGCCCCAACAAGGTCCTCCAGAGAGGAGCTTGCCTGAGGACACTGGGGGTCTGGGATGCAGTCGGCATGGAGGACAAGCCGGAGTCCAGCCCTAACTCCCTGCAGGATCTCTCCCCTCAGAGCTGCCCTGGCTGAGCAGAGGGCACAGAGGGCAAGCAATCCCACAGTCAGCTGGGTAGGAGCAGCCCTCCTTCTACCAAGTCCCTATACTGCAGTCTCCCCACCACAATTCTTCCTGCAGAGGTTCTAGGCCACATCCTGCCTCCCTGAGCCATTACCACCCTGGACATCACCCTGCTAGACTACCCACAGTAACCTGCTCTGGACACTTGCTCTTCTGTTCCTCCTGCACTGTTTCCAGGAGTCTGGAGGAGTGAAGAGCCAGCAGCCTCCACTGGGTGGAGCCAGCCAATCCTCCCTCCAATGTGCAGAGGCCAGCACCACCTTCAACCTCATCTTTCGTAGCTGGCCTTCTTGTATCACTCTAACTAGCTGCTCCAGTCACGTTCCTCTTCACTGGGACAAAATACCCAACATCCAAAGCCAGAAGGAGCAGAGCATGTTTAGGCTCACAGTTTGGAAGATCCAGTCCATGCTCTGCAGGCTTCAACCTTTATACCACACGGCAGAAAGACCTGGCATAAGGACACTGCTCTTGTCATGGTGCATAGGAAGCAGAGAGGGAAGGGGAGACAGGGAAGGAGATGCCCCTACCAGGTCACACCCCAGTAACTGCTCTTCCAACCAGACCTACCTCCTGCCAGCAGGTCAGTGGCAGCCCATAATTCCAGCTCTGCCAGGTGTCCCCACTGATGAGCATATGAGGCCTGTGGGGGACATTTTGCTTCTGAACCCAAACACAAGCAGCAAAGCTATGGAGACCTGGGCCCCAGCATCCCATGCCTCCAGCCTGAGTCCACACTGGGATTTGTTCATGCATCCTTTCCCCCAGTCAGTCCTGGGAACTGCTTCCCCTAACGGGCGCACACAGGAGATCTTGCATCAAGGTATTTATCAGAGACCGGCCTTGTGGGTCCAGCCTCCTCGGAACATTCCAACGGCAATGGTTAATTAAAGGTTCAGAAATGTCATTGTCATGCAAGACTCGCTTGCCTGCCTAAGTTATTATGCTGAAAATTAATTAATTCTTTTAGTCACCTCTTAATGGCAGAGGAATTCAATTCTTTGAATAATATGACACATTTCTGCTGAGGACTGACAGCTGCGGGCATTAGTCACTCTTCTCATTCTAGAAACTGTCCTCCTCTGCGCTTTTATTAGAACCTCACGGGAGGGATGGGCAGGCACTTTGGTAGGAGACTAGGCCACCATGGGGGCTGTCATATTGCCTTAGGGGAGGTGGGGCAGGGCCTGTCCCAAGGGTACATTTCAGTGCCCAGCTTCTCCAGCTGCTTCACCCAAGGGCTACTGGCTCTCCGCGTGCCATAGGCACCTGAGGGTCTTTCAGTGGCTGCAGTTCAGCTCTCAGTTAATTTCTGCTTCTCATGTTTCATTACCAAATTCACCAAGCTTTGCTTTCATAGTGCTTAATTTTTTGTCTTCCCTTTTCTAAAGCTAATTTTGTCTTCTTTCTCTTTGTGCCTCAAAGAACACCAGTTTCTTTTTCTTTCCTCTTGTGACCAAGGTATCTCGAAGGCACAGTTCCCAGTATAAGACAGCGTTTTCAGCATTTTCTGGACCGCGGAGACTCATGGTCAGGGAACCTGGTGCGTGATTTTTAAGGAAGGACCAAAAGCTATTGCAGTGGTTTTCTTGACAGTGGGTGGAGACAGCTCTGTGTGTGGAAGAGGGCACAGGCTTCTGTGCTCCTGTGAGCCCCTGACGTGCATCCTGGTGCAGGGGTCCCCAGCCTGGACTGTGTTTCTGCTTTCCATCAACTTTGCAGGGCTCTCAATTGTATTGGTCTTAAACTGCCTTTTGTTTTGTCAATCATTTCTATCACATGCATGTTTCATGTTTTACTAGTTATTAAATTTTCACTCTTAATTATTTTTAGCTTTCTACTTTCTTTGGGTTTCATTTGCTTCCCCCATCCCCCTCCACTTGCAGGATCAGGGATTGAATCCAGGGCCTTTGCACTGAGTTCCATCTCCAGACTGTTTTAATTTTTTTAAAAATTGAGACAAGGTCTCACTAAGTCACTAAGTTGCCCAGGCTGACTCAAACTTGGGACCTCAGAGTGCTGGGATTACAAGCATTGCCACAATGCCATTGCTAATTTTACTATTAGTTTTATAATTTATTGAAATGGATACTTAAATTATAACATCTATTCTTCCCTTAATATATGTTCTTAGGCTACAAATATCCTAATAAGCAGTTTTAGCTTCAGTCCACAAGCTTTAATATGTTACATTTTAAATTTCAAAATGTTTGCCACACTTGTGATTTCCTCTTGTTTCCTGAATTATTTCAGAGCACGTTGAGTAATCTTCACATGTGTGGGGATTTTCTAGTGGCTCTGTATTAATTCTCTTTCTAGGAACATGACCACTTGAGCTCTTCAACTGCCTTGTGTATTTATACACTATATTTTTTTATTTGAAAGGTAATAAAATGCAACAAAACAAAACTGAATAAAGCCAATCAAAATAAAGTAGTGAAACTGGTACAGAACTTCGAAGCAGTATAATAGGAAAATAACAATGGCTAACATAGTATATCTTGTTATCTTCACAATAGTGTCCATTCCATCACATATAGCAAAATCAAACCAAACAAAACAGAATACAACCAATCCAAACAGAACACTGAGGACCTCTTGTGAGTCAGCACCATGTGCAAACTGACTAGGAGAGAGCCAGACACCAGCCCTCTCCTGTGAGTCTGCACCATTCAGGGATTGCAGCGAGGAGGGCGACCAGCTGATTTGGAGAAACACAGGCTGTGATTATAGCTAATAAGGTAGAACACATTTAATGCTTGTTGTGTTTAGTGTTTTACTACCTTTGCAGTCCTAAAGCTGGTAGTCTGACCATCTATTCAAAGGATAACAATACACAGTACAGTATATATGGGGGATCTCCCTCTGAAGGTGGGGGGCCATTGTTGATTCCCTATAACCCTGTGTTAAAATTCTGTATCATTCTCATTGTTTTGTTTGGCTGGGTTTTATTCTATTTTATGTTTGATTTTGTTGTATCTCATGACATGGGCAGTTATTTTGAAGATAACACAATATATTACAATAGCCACTTTGGATTTCCTATTATCTTGTTTTGAAGTCCTATGGTGTATTCATCACTTTGTTTTTATTGGTTCCATTCTGTTTCTGTTTTGTTTGATTTTACTATGTCTGAATGTTTGGGCAGCTATTTTGAGGACAACAAGAGGCATTATAGTAACTGCTGTTGATTTTCTATTACTTTGTTTTGAAATCCTGTGTCACACTGTATTGTTTTGACTGGCTTTATTCTGTTTTATTTTGCTTGGTTTTATTCTCCCTAAAATAAAATTAAAAAATAAAAAAGAACATTGAATAAAACAAAACAATCAATTGGAAAAAAACAGTGAAAACAATATTGGATTTCAAAAACAAGACAGAAGGAAATCCCTGATATTTGCTATATTGCATACTGCTATCCTCCCAATAGATGCACAGCCAGCCAGCCCCAGGCCTGCAAAGTCAACTAAACAATACAAGCAGTTGCTTTCTGTACCTCAGTTGCTATCAACTCAGGCTGTCCTCTGAACCAACCACCTGCCCATGGGGTTCTGGGACAGAGTTTCTGATTCTCAGCCCATGCCCCAGTAGGCTCACAGGAGGTGCTAGGTGCTATTTGACTTTTCCTGGGCCCCACATGCCTTGTGTGGCTTACCAGAAAGGCTGGCCTGATGGCTTCTTGGTGGGTCCTCCCAATCCCAGCATGGCTGATTCTTGGGGGGGGGGGATGCTGACTTCTCTCTACACTATATATTTTAAGCCCTAAACATATTCTGATATAGTCAATATTTATTTAAATGTCCATGTCCATATATTTACTTATTTTGTGTTCATCTCTTACTAAATGTATAAGTTTGTGCCATGGTCTAGTTTCCTCTATCTTTTAATGTTTATTTTCCTGGAGTTCTGTGCTGGGTCCCTCTGGAGTTCACATGTGGGTTTCCAAAAGCATTCTCCTTACCATTCTTTTGATTTTAGTGGACACAAAATTCTGTGCTGGCAATTGCTTCCTTTCAGCAGCTTAAAGACAACGTTGTAGCACTTTGTAACCCCACTGCTTCTGCTGAAAAGGCAGACTAAAGCATATGCTTTTCTTGGATACTCAAAAGAGGAGTCTTGTTTTCTCTGAGGTACCTACAGATAATTTTCTTTGTACACAGAGTCTGTGTTTCTTGGATCTTGGGAATCAGTGTCTTTAATCAGGCCTTGCAAGCTTTTAGCAATTATCTCTTCCACTATTTCTTGTGCCCTTGCATTTTTCTCTCTGTTTGGACTTTCATTGCATATGTTGTGTCTTTTCCATATGCCCTATGACTCATAAGATTACTTTTCTGGGGCCAGGGATTTAGCTCAGCGGCATAAACATCTGCCTGGCAAGGGCAAAGTTGCAAGTTCAATCCCCAGTACCAAAAAAAAAAGAGGAAGAAGAAGATTACTTTTCTGTTTAATAACTTTTTTATCTCCATACTTTAATCTAGATATTTTCTTTAAATTTATCTTTCAACTCACTGTTTATGAGTTTATGGCATCTAATCTGCCATAAACCCATTCATTTAATTCTTTTGATAGCTTGAATTTTGGCTAAAAGTCTTCCTCTGTTCCTATTTTCTTTAACAACTGAAGAAATTTATTTTAAGGTCTGTCTCTAATACTCCAATTTCCAAGACCTATCAGGATCTGTTTCTAAGACCTTGCACTGGTGCTGCTGTTACTGCTGCATTTCATGCAGGTTGTCTTGTCTTATGTATATTTAATTTTACAAACCTTCCACTTTCATTTGGAAGTTGCTGTGTCAGGAAGGGTGGATAATGGACTTCCAGTCCTGGCATGAGGATATCTTCTTTTGCTTCCACATTAAACGGTTGTCCAGAAACTTAATTCTTTGATTTATTTCTTCATTAGTGAACAGTAACACATTGTCTTACTGGTTATAGTCATTTCTGGAGGGAAGCCTAAAATCAAACTGATTTTCACTTTTTTGTATAGCAGATATATATATATATATATATATATATATATATATATATCATATATATATTTAGCAGAAGAACTCTTGGTTTCTTTATTTTTGAGCTCTGGGATCTTTGCAGAAATATTGCTTCATGATTTCATTCTGAAGTTGGTTTTCCACACACTCACACGTTCCTTCCAATTCCGTCCACTCAAGCTGCTTTATTCTAGAAATACCTTGAACATATCTTTTCTCTTCCACTTTCTGAATTTTCTAGTCATTGACCATGATTTACATGTGAGTCATTGGGCCTCCTTTAACATTTTTCTTGAATCACTTTACCTCTGTTCTTCTTCAAGTGTGTTACCCATTCTCTTGATTGTGATTTTTGACTTGTCTCTTATTTTAATCGCTGTATTACTTGCAGGACTTTTATTTTTATTAGAATTTCATTTTTTAAATCACCAGATTGATGTTGTTTTCCTCTGACATTTTATTCCATTTCCTTGTACGGTTTTCCTCGCTACTACTTACTGTATCAGTGAAGTGTCTGGGAGAAAAACGAACCATATCAGGCATCCAGTGGGAAAGAATTCAGCCTAAAATACTGCTGAGTAGGGTCTGGGGAACTGCATGAGAAAGGGGAGTTGGAGGTGCGGTGATCAGCACAGCTCACAGTGGCCAGCACAGGCCAGAAGCATGTGACAAGGCCTGATGTCAGCAGGGAGGCGCTGGTGGAAGCTGCCTGTAACACCAGGTCAGGGCTGCTATGCAGCAGATGCCAGATTCCCATGCTCCAAAGGGTCCCACAGCCTTGGACCAGATGTCAGGGATCGGGGTTGGAAAGCATGGGACTGGGTGGTCTGGGCACGGCTCCAGAGGAGCTGTTGTCTCTGACCTCTGACCTTGAGAGAGGCTGCAAGGTACCCCCCTCAGTGCAGTGCAGAGAGGAAGCCTTGTCACGCATTTGTCAGGAGTTGTATTTGCTTCCTTCAAAAGTGCCCTTTCACTCACAGAAGTTATTTTTATGAAGTCCAATTTATTTTCCTTGATTTCTTGCACTTTTCATATCATATCCAAGAACCTGTTGACTAATTCAAGATCATGAGGCTTTTACCTACTTTTTCTTCTGGGGGTTTTGCAGGCTCAGTTCTTATATTTAGGTGTCTATCCATTCCGAGTTAATTATTCTATGCTGTTGGAGGTGAATTCCAGCTTTATTCTTTGCTTGCAGGCATTCGAGTCCTAGCACAAACTTTTGGAAAGATTGTTCCACCCAAAGTCAGTGGCCTAGGCCCCATGTTGAGAGTCCTATGGCCACTGACAGATAGGATTATTTATTCCACGGATTGGGAGCCCATCTTTCAACCAGTAACAGTGTCTGGATTACTGCAGCTTCAGGGCAAGCTCTGAAACAGGAAAAATAAGTCTTGCATTTTTTTGTTCTTTCGTAAAGTTTAATCTGGATATTCTAGGTCCCACTTCTATGAATATTTTTGATCATTTCTTCATTTCTGGAAAAAAGAGTTGAAATTCCAGTAACATAGGTGCACTGACCCTGTAGACTCTATGACCAACCTCTCAATGAATCCTGTCCGGCCCAGCAGTGTGGGCAGGAAATCCTGCCCACTTGCGGTGCGTTTTGCTCCTAATGGACCAGCGTGCTGCAGCATCTCCTGTGTCCACTGAGACTGTCACATGGCCTTTGCTCTTTACTAGCAGAGTGCATTACTTCTCTGGGGAGCCTCTCCTCGGCGGCTCTTGAGAATTTCGGCATCCCTGTTCCCACAATGTCCTGGTACACACCAGAATGCAACTTCCTCGTGTGGCATTTGGTTCAGGCTGATGACAATGTCAACCTTGTGCGCAATTTCCATCTCTCCTGCGCTGTGGAAAGGTCTAAGGGTGGATGCTGATTCTGCTAGGGCTGGATGGTGGGGTTCACGAGAGCAGCTGTCTCTGGGCTTCATCTGTGGGAAGTCTGCTTTTTGCTGTTGTTTGTGACTCTTCAGTCCCATTACTTGTTATTAAGTCTGTTTTTCTTGATCTTGTGTTGTGATTCTTGATCTTGATAAGTTGTATATTGACACAGTTTGTCAGAATGTTCCCTTACAACCTTTTCTGGGTTTTATGCTTCCCAGAAATGTACCCCTTTTTATTCCTAATACAACTGTTTGAGTCTTCCCTCTGTCTCTCCTGGGCAATCCAGCTACCGCTCTGTGAATTTTGCTAGTATTTTTCAAAGAACCAATTTCTGTTCTGAACATTTTCTCTGTCGATTCTGTTCTTTGTTTCATTTGTTCTCACTGTCATATTCCTCTTGCTGTGGCTCTGAAACTAGTAGTGTTCACCTTAGTTTCATTGCCTGTGGTAGGGTGGGTTATTGACATATGGTATTTCTGCTTTCTAATGGAGATATTTATAGCTCTACATTTTCTCTGAACAGGCTTCACTGCATCATGTAAAAACTCAGATATGTTGAGGGGTTTTATTCATCTCAAAATATTTTCTAGTTTTTTCATGACTTTTTAACCTAATACCACTTAAAATGTATTGTGTGACTTCTGTGTTTGTGAACTTCCCAAATCCCCTTGCTAGGGACTTCTAGTTTCATTCTACTGTGTTCAACAAACACACTGCATGTGATTTCAGTCCCCCTGCGCTTCCAGGGCTTGTCCTGGGGAAGGCGTGCGTGCCTGTGGCACAGTCTCCTCAGACAGATGACGTGGCTTCCAAGTCGTCGGCTGCCTGCTGGCCTCTGTCTCCTGCTCCGCCAGTCTCTGCATCAGAGTGTTAAGCCGCTGTGCCTGGACTATCTAACCCTCTAATTTTGCCCATTTTCTTCCTGTGCTTGGGACTCTGCTGCTCTTATAGCAGATACATATTTTGAAGCATTTTCCTTTGCATCATTATGAAATGTCTTTTGTTGCCCCTAGTCACACTTCCTGCCACACTATCCAGATGTTAGCATGTCTGCTTCTGCACTCCCTGGGTACTTGCTATGTAGAATATACTTCTCTGTGCCTATGTCCAGCTCTCTTGTGTTTGAAAGTCGAAGTGCACACTCACACCTCCGGTTGTTGCAGCCCTGCCTCTGCCTGCAGCTGCTCCTCCCTGGCTCTGCCCACCACTGCCAAGGCTTCAGCCAAGGCACACTGGGTCCTGCAGAGAACACTAGTGAACTCCTGGAACTTCTGTCACATATTTTAAGGGAGCATTTAAATTTCTCATACAGATATATAATTTCTCAGATTTTAGACATATAGATCTTTTAAGATAAAACTGTTAGATATCTCTTTAGAATTTGCATGATAGAAAATAAGCACTACAGCTACTTGAAGCCACATTATCCATTTAAAAACATAAGTAATCCCCCATTTGCACACTCAAAAATTTCACATCTTTATTTCCTCTGGAGCCATTTCATTCTACTTCCCCTACAGAATTTTACCCAAATTTCATAGCCTTTTATGCATGAAAGTGCTTCTTTGTCAACAACTTGTAGGGTTTTGTAACCAAAGCATGTATATACATTGAAATTATTTTATTTCCTATGACCAAAAGGCTGTAAGTGTTTCATTTCTTTCAACTAAGTCCTTAGAATGATTATTGATACGTAACAGAACACTTCCAGATACTACCAAGGAAAAGCTGATGAATTTCTGTGTACAAGAGTAAGATTGCGCTGAGAATGCCCTGTCCCCCTCCCCACACTGAGATGCACCTGAGACAAGGAGCCTCCACTGCTGGGGGTTCTGCACACTGTTTTCAACCAAGGCCTGGTCTTGGATAAACACCACTTAGTTTTGGCTTCAATTTTATTTTCCACCAACATCATTTGGTTCTCAGGATGTCCTCTTAGTTTAGCCATTAGACCTGCTGTTAATTTTGTCAAAGCAGAGATGTGGGAACCATCCACCTTCCAGTCTCGGAGCTCTACTTCTCAAGTTCGTAGATTTCTCCTCAGGAAGCCTCATTAGGAGGTTATCAGGGGCCCTTACCCTGGCCCAGGTTACACCCATGAGGAGGAAGGGCTGGCCCCTATTTATCATGTGTCTGGAATGTGTTTTCACCAGGACCTTGGGCCAAGGCTCAGCCAACCCAGATGGCAGGGATACTAGGCTACATGGTTAGATTTCCTGCTGGGAAGGAATTACCATTTCTCAATTCAGACAAAGGCATATATTGTATGTTTCAGGAAATAGCGTAAAAATCACTGGTAGATAAACTCTGAAATGTATCTTTAAGAAAGACTTTTAAGCTCAGTCAAGGTTAAAATGATTTAGAAAAAAATCTAAAACTATTAATTCAGATTTGTTTCATAATGGATTATAATAAGGAAAGTCTACGTACTATTTGTCATTTTTGAACTATCATACTGCAATGTCATGTGTTGCCAAATTCATATGAATTAAAATACCTAGTAAAGACTTAGCCCACCTTTGGCAAAAGTACATATCTGGAAATTTTGAGTTGTCTGATCTAATTTCGAGAATATCAAAACCCTCATTAAAACTTAAATAGCTTCACTGCATTTACAGGGAACAATAATCAAGGCTTTTCTTTACATTTAAAGAGAGAGCCCTGATGGTAAACCTATCAGTTAAGGGCATAGCACCTAGATACAGTTTATTTTTTGTTGGTGAGAAGAATGTAGTAAATGTGCATTTTCATAAAGATGAGCACTGACTATGGCTAAAATGAGAACTTCCCTCTATGGCTTGATAAAATGGGTTTTAAATTTCTTTGGAATAATGTTTACAAAATTTTGACCAGTAAATTTTGCTCAAATATCTTGAAAACAAAACAAAACAGAAACAGTGAAGCTTTCTCCAGAAACTCCAGTAGCATTTAAAACTTCGACTTCCCCTAAGCTGTAACCCACACTGCTCTCCCAGGTCCATCTCCCTGGATACTGCACATTGATGACAAGCACCGCCAGAGCCTGGGGACACTGCTCCCAGGACGCTCCTGGGGATATGGAGCCACCCTACTCACTGTCACACAGCAGCTGCCTACCCTGCTTGTTGCAGTGTGGCCACTCTAGCAGTGCCAGGTGGGGGAGAGGTGGGGCCCTGGAGGCCTCCCCACCCCTGTCATTGCACCCCAGGGCCTCATCACCATCAGGGGGGCTTAGACCTGCTGCTAGGATAGCAGTGTAGGGTCTCCTGGCTCCTACCACAGGAGCAGGGAGGAGACAAGTCTCCTGCAGGGCTGGCAGGTCCCTGAGGCTTTCTGTTGCATCCATGGCATGGACATCCAGGGGAAGTCAGTGTGGGCTGAACCAGTCCCCCGAGAGACCCGCACCCTGTGACACCTTTCCCAGTCTCACTTAGAACCCAGCCACACTGCAGAAGTCTATGCTGATTCTGGTTGTGGACTATGATCGGGCAAGCCCAGAAGCCACAGCAGTGGCCTACGTTAGGCTTGACTGCCCAACTGCAGGAAGGCAGGGGGCCTATCCTGTCCCTTGTGCCACTTCCAGCATGGGCTTTATCTGGTCCGCTCCTATGGCTATTGATGCACATAAACTGGGAATATTCTAGAGAACAGGGTTTATTTTGGCTCTTGTCCAACCTTGAGGGCATCAAAGCCTTATTGCTTTGATTCGAGGTGGCACGAGAACATGTGGGAGAAACAGGAGAGGCAGAGACCTTGTTCACTACTGGAAATGACCTGCTATACAGGGAACCTGCAAACAAACCAACGAGGCTACTCCCCACAGCCCCACCTGGCCCCACCATATCTTGCGCGTGGACAGTTTTGCCAGGGTTTCCCAGGGGACGAGCCACATCACACCACAACATGCGCTGGGCCCCCAGGCAGAACCAGTCTCAGGTTGTGGGTTCCTGGGGATGGATGGTGCCTGGCACATTCTGTCTGCCACACATGCAAGCAAGCGAGCTCCGAGCTCCTTAGACTTAACTTTCTTGTCAGTCACGCACACTCATCTCCACTGGTATTTGTACTCTGTTAATTGAATAATTAATAACCTCATCATTACCATAATCCTGGCATTATGGGTACCAGGAGGACAGAATCTAATTAGAAATTAGTGTGTGGGCTCTGAGTCAGATGCTCTCGCTCCTGGAGCTTGTGGTCTGTCTGCTGGGGAGACACAAGCTGTCCCCTTGGTCCCATTTGCTGCTCCTATGGTCTGGAAAAGCAGATGAAGAAATGCGCATACTTCTTGGTGATTGTGCACCACCCTGAGCCCCATGGCTCTAGTGAGTGTCACAGCTCAGAGCCCTAGGCACCAGCAGCACTCACGGTAGTTGTGCAGGCTAGAGGCTCCCCAGGCTCCCAACTTCCCAGTCACCAGGGCACTGGCCAGTGGGAGTCTGGTACCACTGCTTTGGTAACACTGGTGTCCTGCAAAAGGGAGCTGCTGGTTCTTGGAGACAGAACGCTGGGGGTGGGGTGCTGCTGCAGGGCTGCAGGGTCAGGACCTGACGCCCTTTGTGCTGCCAGCCTCACACAGCAGAACTTCCTCAGAGTCTGAGGCTGGCCGAAGTGGAAGCTCTGGGGGCCTGGGAAGGGCTCACCAGGATCTGTCTCAGTCAAGACTGGCTGGCAGTCAGCAGCCTGTGCCAGGCTCATCCCTAGGACCCTGCACAGACACCTAGCCAGCTAGTCTCCTACAGAGGCATCAACAGACAGGAAGGAGGTCTGCTGCAGACCTGGGAGGGACGCAGGGTCAGCTCCAGCTCAGTGGGGCAGGGAAAGAGGCATGGGCAGTGTTAAGAAAACTGACACAAAGGAGTGGATGACAAGGCCAGACTGGATCCTGCTGACTCCGAGCTGTGCACTGGATGAGCATGTGTCCTCGCTCCTGTACACAGATAAGATGCTTAGGAATCCAGCCTCATGGACTGGGTTTGTCCAGCAGGGCTGAGGAGATGATAGAGGAAGCAGCAATAGAGGGCAGGGATGGTGGGGAGGAGAGGGGAGGGAGGAGCACAAAATGAAACTTATGTGTTCTGCACAGTTTATGTGCTATGTCATGAGCCTTGGCGTGGACCAGATCGAGCTGGTTCTGGGGACAGCATGAGGGACAGGACACGCCACCCTGCCTTCCCACAGCTGGACAGTCAGGCCAAACCTAGGCCACTACAGTTTCTGCTCAACCAGCTGCTGGGCTTACTCAGTCTTGTAGTATAAAGTGCTGTGACCACAAAACATAAACCATGACTGAAGCGGCCAAGGCATAGGAACCGCAGGTATACAGGCCATTTGCCACTGTGGTTGTGGGGTGCCCACAGTCTCTGCAGGTATACGGCCCACAGCTGGTCAGCTGAGCAGAAGGGGAGCAGAAAGTGGGCGGTGGAGCAGCACTTGCATCCTGAGAGTGACCCATGCACATGAGTGTGAGCATCCTCATCCCCAGTGCACTGCTAGCCACCTGGTATCGGGGTCTGGACCTCACCCTAATCTCCTAAACGAGTGGATAGTGAATGCTTTACATAAAGGACAAATGGCATGATTTTAGGGCTCCAGGAAGACCAAAATCTTTAGGGAAGCTGAGATTGCCTGGGGACTAAGACAGAGAGCTTCTCTTTACACCCCTATTTATTTGGTTTTCAAATAAAAGAAGGGGACACTGAGGCAAGTGTGGGAACTGAGCAGGCTTTGGGAGTCAGTTCAAAACTTCCCAAGTAGTGCATTTTGCCAGTTGAGAGAAGGGTCCTCTCTCAAGGGTTGGCGGCTTTTCTGCTCTGGATGGGGGAATCAGCATCCCTGTCCTCAGCTGCCTCAGCTGCCGTGTCATCTGGACTCCAGAGACCCACGAGTGTGCTCTTCTCCAGCACAGGCAGAGGTCCCTGTGCTCAACAGCTTAACCCTGTGAAGCCCAACCTCCAATACCCAGGACCCTCGCCAGCTTCATCAGCCCCAGAGCTGTAGCCACAGGTCCCTACTGCCACAGACCACAGTGCAGCCCCTCCCTCCTCCCCAGGCAGCATGTCCCCCACTCCTGTGCTTGTGGATTGCTGGTGGCTTTGTGCTGTGAGGCCATGGAGGCACCATCCAATGTGACTCTCTGGGAGGTGGTGATGTGTGTATGTGGGGAACATGGACAGTGTGTGTGGAAGGCATAAAGGGATCATGGAGTCTGTCCCTCCTCCTTGGTGCCCTGACCAAGGGCCAAGACAGCAGCAGCACCTAAAGCCTCTGAGTGACAGCTTGAGGCCCCCCCAGACTCCCCTGCCCAATCACCTTGCTGCTTCCCTTCCTCTGTTCCCCTAGATTCTGGCCCTATCAAGGACAACATGTGGGCCCTATGTGGGGCCTGTGTTCCATAGCCCAGACCAGGACGCACTCCCATAGAATGGATGAGTGGGGCACAGGGTGAGGAGCAAGCCTGGCAGGCGCAGGGCCTGGATTTCACAGCAGCATGGGAACCAGAGAGAGGCCAAAGCCAAAGGGGGGGGGGGGGCAGTTGTATTCCTGGCCCACATCCCTTCACCACTGCAGAGGGAGGCACCATAATGCTGCACATAGACACCTCTGCCTTACAGGGGTCCCAGGGTAGCCTCTGCTTACTGGGACTGGGGGTCAACCTGCCCCGACCTCCTGCTTTCTTTACCCAGTCAGCGCTGGGTCTCATGGCCAGCATGCAGTGTGAAGCCCCCTCCAGCTGCATGGCACTTGTCTTCTGCCACAACCTCAGGTCCTGCAAAGTCAGGGCTTAGCTGGGCCCCCGGCCAGGAAAGGGGCCTCAGAGGATTGCATGAGGAATTCCATCAGCCTTCTGCATGCTAACTGGGAAGTCACAGTGGCTTGGTTATTGTGATCGCACTTTGGGAGCAAGGACTCTGACATGCTGATTGGTTCTCCTGTCGCACTGATGACAGTGCCCCACCCACTGCATCTCTGTCTGGGGCCAGCAGGCAGGGCAGGGTGGAACGAGAGGGCCCATCAGAGCCCACCTCATCAAAAAGGTGCCCTCTACCCGTGGCCCAGAGGGACACAGGGCATCACCTGTCACCAGCAGATCCAGGATCTGGGCACTGCCCACACTGCCCAGTCCTGTCACCTGGGAAACCAGCTAATGCTGTCAGCCCAGCATCATCCCCAGCTCCACATGCACTCAGTCACCAACTGGTCCCTCAGAAGCCAGTGAGGCCCCTGCCATCTGCTATAACCACATGGAAAGCAGGGAAAGAAACCAGGAGAAAACCACCCCCCAGACGTGGTCTATGGGGGTGGTCTATGGGCCAGGTCCCTAATTTATTGCCAGGCCTGAGTATCAGTCAGCATTCAGTTGATAATCAACTTGGCGGGGGGGGGGGGGCTGTCTTGTTTGGCTCCTCTTTCAGAAGTGTCAGGTCATAGTCTCCTGGCCGCGTGGCTTTGGACAAGGACATCATGGCAGGGACCACATAGTATAGGCAGCAGCTCCCCCATGGCAGCCAACAAGCAGAAAGGGGAGAGGCAGAGCCACTGTGACTTTCAACCTCCTCCCAGCTCAGCAAGCTGGGACCACTGTCCAGCAGGGCCTTAAGGATGCCCAGCAAACTCCGGTGCCAGTACAGCTTCTGGGACCGGGCCACTGCTCGTCTGTCTGGAGGCAAAGCCCACTCTCCAGAGAGGCTGCGTCAGCAATCACCTGTCCTGAGTGTGGACGACACCACACCCCTCAGCAAATGAGGGCTCCCCACAGTCAATGTTGTAAAAGGGCACCACAGTCTTTGTTTACTCAGGTACTTAAACCCTGCTAATCTTCTCCCAGTTCCTAATAGCACAGATTCTTTGACTGCTCTAAATAGAGTGTGTGTGTATTATTTTAGGCTTTCAGTAACCACATGTATTTAGCAATTAGTGAGATTAGGGCTGCCAAGTGACTCTGGAAGATAAATACCAGTGGCTAGAATAATGCTGTGCTTGCCTTGTTTTATTAAACAGAACTCCAAATCACAATGGATTTATTCCAATTCTCAAGTCCCCAAGTGGCCCAATTAACTAGAAGACAAAAAATAGACTCTTCTGATTTAAATAGACTCTGTTCTAGAGTGAGCCCCAATGGCTTTATATTGGTCAGCTCTCTCCACACATCAGTGGCCTTGGGGGCCCATTGGAGCCAGGGCAGCGGGCGACATTCTGTGAAGCCCCTGCTCCCTCCTTTGGATGTGGACCTGGGGGCCCCCAGCTGATGGTGGGTGGCCTGCAGGTAGACACCCCAGCTTTGCCCCTCAGTCCCTTGTCTGACTCTTAGCAATACCGCTGGGCTCCCTGAGATCCCCCAACCTACCTCAGCTGTCACCCTCAAGCCCCGCTCTCCTGTCTTCTGGGTGTGGTGTCCATTGGACTCAAACTCCAGTCCCCAGCCCATCAGGCCCCAAGCAGGTGCCTTACCTCCCATGTGAGCACCTGAGTGCCAGTGTGAGGACCTGGGCTCCATCCCTAGCTCCATAAAACAACCACCACCAGGAAAAAGCAATTGACCTCAACCCTCCTGTAGCGTGCTGGTGGCCCAGCCAGGAGGAGGAAGGAAAAGAACGGCTTTGACCCCTCACACACCTGGGGCAGGAGGCAGAGTCAGCCACCCCCAGGTGGAATCCAGAAGGATTGGACCCCTGTACTGTCCCCGAGTCTGCTCTTGCCAACTGCAGACACCTGGAGGTCTCAGCAAGAGCCACACATCCCGTTTTCCAGGTACCTGCAGACACTTCTAGTAGACAGGACCCCAGGTCTGGATGGGATAGAGAGGTAGACAGGTAGCCCTGGTCTGGCCACCAGGGTGGCCCTTGACAAGAGGACATGAAAGCTATCTCCCCTCTGCAGCAACTCCACCCCATAGGCAGCTCGCCTTGCCTGAAGGAAGCATCTGCTACTCTGGGTAAAATCATCTATTGCTTGCAACCTTTTACCTCTGAGCTACTAGGCAGGCTTCCTTTTGCTACACTCATCAGCTGGATTCCTGCGTGTTCTGTTGAACCTTCCACTCCTGATGCAACCTGCACACATTTTTCTTGTTGACAGATGACAGTACACTGTGAAATGTGTTGCTCAGTGAAACATAAAATCCCTTTGCCACTCGGGCTGTTAGTGTTTTCTTCCGCTCACTGTCTACTTCCTCCTTGCTGTGATCTTGTTTCCTTGCTGATGGATCTTGTCTCTAGCCCAATACAGCACATCAGCACCTCCTGTCTACCCTTCTAACTACATAGCCCGGAATCTCTACCCTAGGCAGGCATCTCCCACTCACAGTCAAAATCAGACCACTGCTGTTCTCAGGATTGTTTTGGTTCTTTCTGTGAATACAGCACTCAGCTGGCTCTGCCATTTGTCTTGGGATCATGAGTAAGGTGGCAGGGTTCAGCCTCTCATTCTTGATAATCTCTAAACCATTTACTTGAAAATCCCTCTTTGGCCTTCCGGCTTGAAGCATCAGGCACACAGACTAGAGCTGGGTGCTTGCCATGGGCCCTCCACAGGAACCTTTGGGGTCAATACAGTGCTGTTACCAAACTCCACATGTTATCAGCCTGCTCCCTCCTCTCCTTCTTCTTCCTCCTCCTGAACAATTATGTCCCTTTCTCCTGGGCCACATTCTCCATCGACACACTGCTGCTGGAGCCCCGTGTGTCCTGACACCATGGGTTACACAGCGCCCATGGCCACCTTGGCCTGTTGGCTCTCCCAGCTCATGGTAAATTCGCGCTTCCATGTGCTTGGATTTTTCATTTCATCCCTTGCAGAATCTTCAGGTTTTCTTTATACAGGTCTTGCCCAGTTACTTTTATTTTTAAATTTATTTTCAATTAAAAGATAATCATTGTGTATATTTAGGGGATACCATATGGTGTTTTGATCTATGGATGCGTTACAGAAAGATTCAGTCACATTTTTAATTTTGTATCTTGTTATGATCTCACCTAATTGCTGTTTAAAAGCCAATTATGCTTTTTCATAACACTTTAACAAGCTGACTTGCATAAGAAAGCAGCGGTAGAGCTCAGTGATATTCCTGCCCTGCTGTGTTCCCTTTTCCCTGTGTTCTCTTCCCCTGCATGCTCCCATGTGATGCTGGGGTCTATGGGGCTGACCACCAGGGGGCAGAGTGGGAAACCACTCCGGCTGCAGGGGGGTGGGCTCCAAGCCCCAAGGGAGGACATGGGCTCCGGGGCTCAGAATATAACACTGGACGCCAAAACCCCAAGTTCCATGGTGCAGCCCCAGGGTCCCAGGCCTGCACCCTCCCTACCAGGCCACCATGGCCAGGTGCCTTGCTTCCCCCGCCCTGCACCGGAAGAAGCCACAATCACAGCCGGTCTTGGTGCCTCAAGGGCCCCCAACACCCTGTTCTCCCTGCAAGCTGAGGGAGGCTACACTCGGGATGGGCAGAAGAGGAGCAAGTACACCAAGTCTGTCTCCCAGGGGGAGAAGGGGACCAGCCAGCACCTGGCTCAGCAGTGAGGGCCTGCAATCTGGTGGCACCATTCATGGCTACCTGTCTTCTCAGGGACTCTGGAGTAGAACTGTCACCTCTGCCCACAGATGAGAATGAGCCCCAAGCAGAAGAAGAACACGAGAACCAGAGACAGTTCCCCATGGCCACCGCACACTGTCCAGAAGCGTTTAGTCCTCTTCAGCCAGAGCAACCATGGGGTGAAGACGAGACCATGAAGCAGGCAGAGAGCAGTGCCCGTGGGCTCATGCAGCTCCGAGAACCAGAAGTGACAAGGAACACAGGGCGCCAGCCCTCCTGCTTGTGGGTCTGACCCAGCACAGCTGGAACCCGCCTTTGTTAGCTTTGTATCTGCTGTACAGGGATGGAACCAGCACCCACACAGGCTAGGAAAGTGCTCCGCCATGGAACAGTCACTCAGCCCTCTTTTCTTTCTTTCTTATTTTGAAATAGAGTGTCATGAAATGGCCCAGGTTGGCCTCAAACTTTGACCTCAAACTTTGCCTCAGACCCTGACAGTGCTACCAGCTCTGCCTGGCTGCAATCTGTAACTCAGAACAGGCTAGAAACACTGAGGCCAGGCCCCTCGTCCAACTGTGAAACTGGAAGCTGCATTTTAACATAATCTCCAGGTGACTCATGTGCTCTAAGGGACCATGGGCCCAGTTCCTTCAACAAAGAAACTTAGAAGAAAAGAGACAAAGGAGAATCTACAGCTTGGCAGAAATAAAACCATGCTGGGTGCAGCTCAATGACACAGCATTTGCCTGGCATACATGAGGCCCTAGGTTTCACCTCAGCACCACAAAAGATGGGAAAAAGGTAAAACACATCAATGAGAGGCACCGGTGATCTCGTTCGGTTCCTGGCTTACATCAGCGGAAAGTAGGCGCTCACCTTACATAGACCCTGGTACTCCAAGCTATGTTTGAAACTGAATCATTTTCTGAGACTCTGGTGGCCAGCCCTGCAGGGAGAGAGTCCAGCCAAGTTTAAACAGCCTCTTCCTGGGTCAGTGAGGGTGGGTCCTCAGGGGTCCAGTAAATTACTTTCCATACTGTGTGGGTTTGAAGTTCTCCTAAGAAAATGTGTTTTATTTCATAGATGTTTTTACTTTAAAAAAAGATTTCTAAGCATTTCCTACACATGTTGAATCTCTAAAAGTCAATCCTGGGAATGGTAGTGATGGTTAAGCTTGTTTGGTCAGCTGGCTGGTTGTTTGTTTGGTTGGTTAGTTGGCTGTCTGGTTGGTTGCTTGCTTTGTTAGTCAACTGGCTGTCTGATTGACTGGCTGGTACTAATTGGTTAATTGGAAGGTTGACTGGCTGGTCAGTCAATTACCTGGTCAGTCAGTTGGTTGGTCATTTGATTGGTCTATCAGTCAGCTGGATGATTAGTTGGTTGGCTAGTTAACTGTTTAGTTAGTTGGTCGGTTAGCTGGTAGGTCAGTTACTTGGTCAGTCAGTTGGTTGGTTCACTGGCTGGTTGGCTGATTGGTTGGTTGGTGGACTAGCTGGCTAGTTTATTGATTGGCTGGTTGACTGTAATCTCTCCAGCTCATCTGGAGGCATCTGGGCCCAAGAATGGAAACTGAATGGAATTCAAGTGCTACATCTAGAAAGAGCTGAACCACCAGGAATTCAGTCTTGCTTTCATCAGCAGTACAGACATGCAAGGGTCCACAAGATATTCAAAGGCAGAAATAAATCAGCTTCCTTCTGAGCAATTCAAATGCAGCATGCTTTCATTGTATGTAGGTCCCTCTCATTGAGATAAAAGCCCCCCAAAAGTAGGGAGAAGAAGCAGGAACCTAACCTCAGCAGGCTGTACCTTCTGGGCAATGGGCTGGACATGCACAGGAGTGCAATTCTAGCCAGGCAGGAAGCACAGCTCAGAAACTACCCCAGCCACAGCCTCCAAAATTCAGACATTAGAGAGTCATTCCTTTGTAGTGAATAAGCACTCTCATTTAAAATGCAAGTGCCAGTTCTCCTTCATAAGGTTCTACAGATCTTGACATCTACAGATGCCTATAAGGGACATCCATATGCATCCATAAAGATGCAATTCTGAAGAATTAGAATCATTTAGCAATGGTAAGGTCCTTAGACAACCTCTCACCAGCGCATAGTGTGTTATTTGAAAGTGGACTTGGACTCATTGTAAATGTATATTGCAAACTTTAGGACAACCACTAAATAAAAGTATAATTAAATCCTAAGAAAGAGAAAATAAAATCAAACAGAAATAGGGGCAAGGGCTAAAAAACAACACATTATATCATCAACCTCCATAAATGCCACCACCTTACCTCTACCAAATAAGACAGTCTATCAGAGTGCAACAAAAAACATACATACTGCACATAAGAAACCCACCTTAAATAGAACTACATATGCAGATTTAAAGTAAACAGAGAAATATGCTGTGCTGACACTAATCAAAGAATGTGGGGAGAGCTTTTCTAACCTCAGATAGCAGACTCACAGAAAGGAGAGTTAGCCAAGATACAAAGGTGCACTGCATAAGAATGAAGAGGCCAGTTCCCCAGAAGACACTGCAAACCCATCATGCATGTGCCCAAAATATAGGTGAGGTGAACCAGATAGAACTGCAGAAAGATAGAGTCATCCTGCTGTGATAGAGAATGTATCAGCAATGAACAACCCAGCAGGCAGAAAATCAAGGACAGTGTTGAATCCAACAACATCCTCAGTCCATAAATTACCACCAGTGTCTATCAATCACTTTATCCAACAATGGCAAAATACCATGCCAAGTTACCATGGACACTGCCCAAGATGGATACTGCCTGGGTCAGGGCAGGAAACTTTACAGAGAGGACAGGCACTACCCACATCAAGACAGATCAGTCTAGTGTACTGCAGCCAGAACACACATGCAAGCCTGACAGAAGATAGGAAAAGCCCCCCAACAATTGCTTAGTGTTTCTGGGGACATGTCCAGAACTGTTCAAGTACCTGGAGTTTGGGGCCTGCTGCCTAGGATGAAGCTTCTGTTCCAGGCTGCCTCAAGAGGGTATTTCCTGCCCACCTGCAGCCCCTGATAAGGCTAGCTCTGCTCAATCCAGTAGAGACAAAATTGAAGAGGGGAAGGAGAACCAAGAAGCCAAAACCTTCTTGTGACCCTAAGGCAGCCAAGCAGGCTAGGAGGAGAACCAAGACCCCTCCCATAAGCCAGCAGCAGCCATATGGGCTGGGAAACCAGCAAATAAGCCAACCTCCTCCAGTGAGCCATCCAGCACATAGGCTTGGCTCTTCTTGTCCCCCACCCAGGTATGCAACAGGCTGATTTGGAGGAACACAGGCTGAGATGATAGCTATTGAAGTAAGAAAACAAGTTAACACTTACACTGTTTGATTGACTTTGCAGGTCTAAAACCAGTAGTCTGAGCATATGTTTAGAAGATAACAATATGCAATATAGCAACTATGGGGGATTTCTTTCTGTCTTGTTTTTGAAATCCAATGTTGTTCTCACTGTTTTCATTGGTTCTGCTTTATTGTTTTTATTCCTTTTAAAATAAAAAGAATTTTTTAATTGGAAAATCTCCAAAGACAGAGTCAGAAGCCCCACCTTGTGCTGCTCCTCCTTACAGTGACCCTATATTTCAATAACATACTCTTGAACTGTGCTGGAGGGATGGAGACCACACCACACTGCAAGCTGCAGGGACTTTGCTCCTGGAGAAGATTCAGCACACTGAGCGAGATAGACACTGAGGCAGGAAAGCACACAGCCCTAGCAGCAGGCAGCCCTGCCTTCCTCACTGTTCCTAAGGCATAAGCACTCTTGAGCCCTTAGAACAGAGCTCCCAATTCCTAGACAGTGAGTCTTAGGGATCATTTACTGAGGTTTTGCTTGGAGGGCTAAATTTTTAGGTAAATCACTGTATTTCCTGTGAATGTGAAACTCAAGTAGATTGCCTTGAAATTCTAATCATCAAGCGGGAACACATTTGACTGAGGCCTGCACTGGTGCAACACGGAGCTTGCTGTGCCCAGGAGCCAGCAGGTGGCATCATTGCTTCCCATCTGCCTCAAAGTCTGTCCTCTGTAGCTCACTGTGTCCCAGCCTCATGTCCCCTCCTCCTGCCTCCTCCTCTCAGCCCCCAGGGCCCTGGGCCAGAGCCACAGGCCAACTCAGGTCTCCCTGGATCAGGACAACGGGTCTGCACTCAGTTCCCTCCTGGGGCCTAGGGATGGCACTGGCTGGCAGCAGCAACATCAGGTCCTCAGAGATCAGGGAAAGCAGATACTGTTCCTGCTGTGCAAGGGGTTCCAGTGCCTCTGCAGGAGGCAGGCATGCTTGTCCCTGACTCCCTGAACTACATGTGACTGGAGGACACCCCAGTGGTTAGGGCAGTGTTATGGGGTCCGTGCATCTGATCTCAGGCCCTGACATGCAGCTTTTGTTACACCTGTAGACCCTGGCCTCCACCTCAGAAGCTCAGGATTGGTCTAAGTGTCATGTTTGTGCCAGGCCTTTCCTGCTGTATCTAATTCGTTCTGGCTTTTAGTCACAGCATCTTCTTAAAGGTATTTTCAATGGTTCTTGTCTTCCAGCCTGAACCTCAACCTGGGCTCCTGCTCCAAGGGAAGGGTTTATGCATCAAAGCACAGTTTTTCCACCTTTCCCATCCCCTCCTCACACCTACTGTTTCCCCTGAGTAGGAATGGCCTGGAGCACAGCACACATAGCGGCTCCAGGTGGCATGAAGTGCCCGTGAATCCTGTCCATTCTCTCCAGTGTGGACCTGGCAGGGCCCTGGCTCCCATCAGCTACTGTTCACATCCCTCGTGGAAGGATGTTCTGCTGCCCGTGCCACACCGGGCAGGACAATTAGCACAATCCAGGAAAACTACTCTGTCGCACCTGCTGCCCACTGCTGCCTGGTAGGGCAGATGAGTTTAGCACATCCAGGGATCCTCACTGTCACTACCATGTGGTCATGTGTGTCCCTCTGGGGACGTGGATTTGCTCAAAAGCCAGTCCCAGAAAGGAGCAGCAGGGCAGAAGCCAGTGGTGGGTGTGGCTCCCCCTAGAAGCAGCACCGTCCCTGGGCAAGAGAGACAACTTCCGATCACCCTGATATTCATATCCACCTGCTCTTCCTTCATCTATAGGATCAGACCATTACTACCAGATGTGCTCAGTTACTTCCCGGTAATCCTGTGGTCAGCAGCTCAAAAATTCACCGAACTCCTAAGAAGGGTGACAGAGTAGCTCCGCCTGGTTGACTCACTTCCACGGCTCCCTACAATTCTCCAGTAGGTGGCGCACATGACAAGCTCTTTCAGTGAGTGAGTGAAGAAATGAAGGAGGGAGGGAGGAAAGGAGCAAAGGAAGGAAAAGGAGGGAAGGAAAGAGGAAGGGAGGGAAGGAGGAAAGAAAGGAAGAAGGGAGGAAAGTATATGAAAGAAGACACCAAGGAGCTGCTTTGAACAGTGCCTTGGATGAAAAGCAGGGAGACAGCTCTGCTGAAGATGTCCTCCTCCACATGTCACTGCCCAACAGAGAGCTCCAATGGACACGGGATGGTTCTGCATGCACAAACCAGCAGGCGCAATCCTCCCTGTGAACAGAAGCATGACAATCACATGACTATCTCAACAGACACAGAAAAAGCCGTGAAAAAATCATCCATTCTTGATAAAGAGAAGACCCTGAGGAACCTTATTTTTTTCTCTTTTTTTTTCCCTTTTTTTATTTAAAGAAAGACAAAACAAAATAGAAAACAGGCAGAAATAGTACATACTTTCAAAGAAAAGAAATAAACAGTAATAAATCACTAGTTGATATATACGTTGTTCCCCCACAAATAGTTGTTCAAGATACACAAATGGAACATATAAATGGGAATTCAAGCAGGGAGACTGCAAACAGTTTTGTTCAACTATCCAACAAAAACTAAGTATTATGGCTATAAATCCTATATACTTAGACATGTACCCATTTTTCCATATCTTCATTTATGTTGAAACCTAACAAAACTTATTAGATTAAAATCCGCTGGATTTCACATCATAACACTCTGGAATCAGCACTGGGTACTGCAGTGCCCTTTCTTTCCTTCAGAGTATTTGTTCATTCCTTCATGTGTCATAAGATCAGTTTTCATAAACTGTTTATAGGTTTTACACAAGCATGAGTCTTAACATGTATTTCTATCCTTTCTATATTAGAGGGAGAAACAGAACAAAGCAGGACTTTCTCCTATAGATACATAAAACTAAAAAGACATATAAATGTGCTACATAAGGAGTTCTACCATGGTCACTGTGCTGTTTCTTGTTATCATCAACAGAATTGGCTATATCATCAGATAAAGTATAATTGAACATATCAGTACATAACAGGATTAACAGAAATACAACTTTGTAGATAGTATAGAGCTACAAAAACAGGTAGTAATCAAATCAGAATGGATATCATGGTGAATCATTGTCATTTTCAGTATAGTTATCTATACTCCTCAATTTGATACCAGCAACCTAACAGTTTTAAATAAAATCTGTCAATAATAAGCAGCAATCAAACAAGTCAGATTAAACTAAGATCAGTCATGATACAACAGTATAAGCCATACAGGGATCCTGATTGAGTTAATAGGAAATTAAAGATGACCACTGTGCTATGTTCTGATATCTTCGGGACAGCTGTCTGTGCCCTCAGATCCAGTGCTTGTATACAAACTAGGATAGAATAAGTTCCAACCAATGAGAGTGGTGCAAGTAATAGGGGTTTTAATTCCTGATACACTATTAGCTATATCTTCTGCTGTTTTTTTGAAGACTATTTCTCCCCCTTTACCCCCCAGAATGAACTGTGTATTTTTGGGTCTCCCCAACACTCCCCACACTTTGTATTGTGGGGGACAATCTGCTATTTACCAAAGTGTTTCCAAACTTTCTCACTCCTGGGCTGGATTTCTAGTTATATTTCTTCATTTATTAAAGCCTATCTATTCAACCTATCCATAAATACTGGTCTAGTTATCCCTATTACTCTCTGGTTCTCTATCACATCGAGTTCCATTTTCTCATGTTTGATTTTGGTCCATATAACCTTCTTCAGGCTAATTGTATTTCCTATAAAGAGCCTCTCAGTGAACCCTACCTTTTGATCCACTCTGCCTGCAATTCTCTCTTTTTCCCATTAAGTTAGTGTATTTAGGCCATCTATATTAGAAATTTTATCCAACCTTCTTTACCTCATTTCTGTTGAGCTCTTTTTCTGCCATTAGTTGTCTGTTTGTCTTCTTCATTTCGCATCTGCTCCATTTATTGTGCCCTTTCTGCCATTGTTTCTGGAATCCTAGTACTTTTCTCTTTTAGAATGTTCTGCAGTATTCTCTGTAGGGTTGGGTTTGTGGTTGTGAATTCCCTCAGTTCCTCTTTATCTTGGAAGCACCTTGTTTCTCCATTAATTTCTAGGACAGTTGTGTTGAAGGTTATTGTCTTTCAAAGCTTGGATTATTTCACCCCATGCTTTTCAAGATTTCATGGTTTGTGACTTCCAGGAGAACATGGTGAATAGATAATAGCAGCTATGGAGGCTCTCTGAGATAGTCAGCTTAGAATCCAGGAATGGTGCAGTGTGAAGAGTCCTAAGCAAGGGGAGATAAACCCTGCCAACCCAGGAATGAACTAAGCTGAGAGAAACCAACTGGAAATGCAATCCCAGTGCTATAACCAGAACAGATAAAATCTCAGCGCCAAAGTTGGAACCCGCATAATTTGAATTTCCTGCTGCCACTGCTGCGTCTGAATCAGCACAGCAGGGACAGAAATGCGAAAGCTCTGAGAGCAGGAATCAGCGAATGGAGTTGAGAGCGGGACTGGAGGGGAGCCCTGCATCGACCTGCAGTGAGTGAGAGGAACGGGGACCCCTCCATAGATAAGGAGGCTCCAACAGAGGACATTCTGGGACCGGGCAGACTAGCCGGAACAGGACGCTGCAGTGACTTTAGTCACATATTCCCCTCTCAAGTGGGATTGGTGAGGAGTGCTTGGCTTGGGTGATGCCACGGACTAAGACCCAGTAGGCTAGCCCAAACCAGGTCTCAGTGCCTGGCGGTGCACCCTAGCAGTGAAGCCTTCAGTAGGTTGACCTGGAGGGACGTGTCCAGCAGAGGCTGCCCAGGTCTGTGTCTCCCTAGTACACTGCAGTGGTGGGAACACCTAGCTGGCGGATTCAAACAAACTGTAACTGACAAAGAAAGAACCTGAGCCTCCTGTATACGTTTGTATGGAAGGAACAAAAAGTATGGGAAGAGGGAGCAACAAGAAAGGGTCCTCAGTCCCCAGTCCTGAGAACACTGATTCAGGAAAGGTAAATGCAAAGGAGAATGAGGACAGAAAACATGCAATATCAGACACGGCACCAATAGACGTAAAGCAATATTTCTGGAGTCTCATACACAAGTTCAAAAGTGAAGTATTTAACGAAGTAAAGCAAGATATAAGTAGAATAGTTAGAGAAATGCTAAGCACCGCCCAAGAAAAAACAGTTGGTGGAATGGAAGAACAGAAAAAAAGGGAAGAATTGTTTGATGGAGAAAATAGAGAAAACATAGAATACATGAAGCAGGTTCAAAGAGAATACCAGGAAACTAAAAACTCTAATGAAAGCTGGCATAACAGCTTGAAAGAAACTAAGGATAGATTATCTGAACTGGAGGACAGATTTGTAATGTGAGAACATGAAATGAAAAACTTCTTAAAAATAACAAGGAAACAAACAGCAATAATATGAAGGCTAGAAGATGATAAGAGGATCTATAACTTAAGAATTAAGAATGTAAAAGAAGAAGTAGGGACACAAACAAATGAACTACAAAAGCTATTCACAGAAACAATCCAGGAGAATTTCCTTAATTTAGCAAAATGCAAAGATACTCAGATGTATGAAGCATACAGGACCCCAGCCACCTACAACCCAAACAGAGCTACACCCAGGCATATAATAATCAAAATTCCAGAAATCCAATATAAGAACAGAATATTAAAAGCCGTCAGAGACAAGAAACAGATCACTTACAAGGGAACACCCATCAGAATTACAGCAGACTTCTCGGCACAAACCATCAAATCACAAAGAGCGTGGGGGGAAATAATTCAAGCTTTGAAAGATAATAACCTCCAGCCAAGATTGATATATCCTGCACAACTGTCCCTAGAAATTGATGGAAAAACAAGGTGCTTCCAGGATAAAGAGGAACTAGGGGAATTTGCAACCACCAATTCAACTCTACAGGACATTCTAAGTGCAGGACATTCTAAGAAAGAAAAATACCAAGATTCCAGAAACAGTGGGAGAGAGGCCACAATGACTGGAGCAGAAAGCGAAATGAAGAAGACAAACTGACAACTAATGACAGAAAAAGAGCTCAACAGAAATGAGGCAGAGAAGGTTGGATGGTAGGAACAGCTATTTTGGAGAAAACAAGACATCATAATACCTAGTGCTGTTTTAATATCATCTTGTTTTGAAGTCTCATCAAGCTTTTGTTCTTCTGTCTCCATCGGTCTTAACATGTTGTATCTCATTGGATTTTATTATATGTGATAATACAAACAAAAACTTATAGACAAGGAGATTATACAGAAACCATTGTTCATTTTCTGTTAGTTGATTCTAAATACCCTGTAATACTGTCATCCTCTTGAATGGTTTTACATTGTCTTGATATGTTTGATGCTACAGTATATGAAGTTATACTCAAAGATTTCGAGGACAGAGACACTATGGTAACTACTTTTATGTCGGGATATCTTGTGGTGAAACACTATTTTGCTTAAATGGTTATGTTTTGACATGTGCTGTTTTGTTGTTATGCCCTCTTTTATCTCAATCTCCTTTTTTATTATTTACTTTTTTATTTTTATCTTTTTAATTAAGGGAAAAATAAATAAAATAGCAGGATATATTACAGTAACCCACTTTGATTTCCTATTAACTTGATTTGAAACCTTGTATTGCTCTCATCATCTTGTTTTGACTGACTTTCCTCTATTCTGTATTGCTTGATAGTACCAAGTTCAAGAGTATGGGCAACAACTGTGAAGACAATAAGATTCATTATGACACCCATTCTGGTTGACTATTTATGTTCTTTTGAAGTCCTGTAATGTCTCCAATGTTTTGGTTTTATTGGTTTTGTTCTTTACTTTTTTGTTCAATTTTATTACAACTGATGATATAGGCAATTCTTTTTAAGATAGCAAGAAGCATTATGGTAACCATTGCTGATCACCTTGTATTTTGTTTTAACATTATGTATTATGTCCATCCTTTTGATTTGACTGACTCTGTTTTGTTATGTCACATTTGGTTTTACTCTCTTCAAAAAAAGTAATAAGAACTGTGGGAATAAAAATCCAAAATGTGTAATTGTCATTGTACAAAAGAGAAGAAAAGAAAGTGCTCTAAAGGACATAACTGCATACATATTTAAGCGTATAAGATAGATAACCATATTACTGAGTTTTTGTTGGATCATTGAACAGAACGTTTGCAATCTCACTGTTTGAATGTCCACTTTATATACTTTAATTTTATAACTTGAACAACTATTTCTAAGATGACAGTATTTAATCTATTAACTAGTGATACGCTACTGTTTATTTTTTTCTGAAGTTCTGTATGACTTTACCCTTTTTTTTTTCTTTTTCTCCTTAAATAAAATTTAAAAAAAAAAGATTTCATGGTTTGTGCCAAGAAGTCTGCTGTAATTCTGAGGGGTGTTCCCTTGTAAGTGATCTGTTTCTTGTCTCTGACAGCTTTTAATATTCTGTTCTTATATTGGATTTCTAGAATCTTGATTATTATATGCCTGGGTGTAGTTCTGTTTTGATTATGGGGGGCTGGAGTTCTGTATGTCTAATACACCTAGCATCTTTACCTTTTCCTATGTTTGGGAAGTTTTCCTTAATTGTTTCTGTGAATAGCCTTTGTAGTTCCTTTGTTTGTACCCCTGCTTCTTCATTTACATTCTTTATTCTTAAGTTATAGATTCTCTTGTCATCTTCTAGCCTTTGTATTGTTACTGCTTGTTTCCTTGTTATTTTTGCTGTATCTTTTTTTTTTTTTTTTTGTCTTTTTCCTTTTTATTAGTACCGGGGATCGAACTCACGACTGCTTGCTTGCAAGGCAGGCGCTTATGCCGCTGAGCTAAATCCCCAGCCCCTTCCTTGTTATTTTTAAGACGTTTTTCCTTTCATGTTCCCACATTACAAACCTGTCCTCCAGTTCAAATAATCTATCCTTAGTTTCTTTCAAGCTTATGCCAGATTTCAATAGAGTTTTAGCTTACTGGTAATCTCTTTGAACCTGCTTCATGTATTCTATGTTTTCTCTTTTTTCTCCATCAAACAATTTTCCCCTTTTTTTTGTTCTTCCATTCTACCATCTGTTTTTTCTTGGGAGGTGCTTAGCATTTCTTTAACTATTCAACTTATATCTTGCTTTACTTGGTTAAATACTTCACTTGTGAACTCATCTATGAGGTCCTGAAGATATCACTTTATGTCTATTGGCACCATGCCTGATATTGCATGTTTTCTGTCCTCATTCTCCTTTGCATTTACCTTTCCTGGATCAGTGTTCTCAGGATTGGAGACTGAGGACCCTTTCTTGTTGCCTCCTCTTCTCATATTTTTTTGTCCCTTCCATACAGGCATATGTAGGAGGCCCAGTTTCTTTCTTTGTCGGTCTCAGTTTGTCTGAAGTGCACTGACTAGGTGGTCCCACCCACTGCAGTGTACTGGGTGGCAGCCTCTGCTGGGCCTGCCCCTCCAGGTCAACCTACTGAAGGCTTCACTGTGTTAGGATGCACTGGCAGGCACAGGGACTTGATTTGGGCTAGCCTATTGGGCCTCAGTCTGTGGTATCACCCAGGTTAAGCACTCCCCACCAATCCTGCTTGAGAAGGGAATATGTGACTGAAGTCACTGCAGCGCCCTGTTCCAGCAAGTCTGCCCAGTCCCAGAATGTCCTCTGTTGGAGCCTCTTTGTCTACAGAAAGGTCTTTATTCCTCTCACTCACCACAGATCGATGCAGGGTTCCACACCAGCTCTGTTCTCAGTTCGGCTCACCAATTCCCTCTCTCAGAGCGTTGGCATCTCCAGTGAGTTGAAACCAATTTAGGCATAGCAGCAGCAGTGAGTTCAATCCACGAGTTCTAACAGTGGCACCAAGACTTTAGTGTTTACTAGAACTGCATTTCCCATTGGTTTCTCTCAGCTTAGTTTGTTCCTGGGTCGGCAGGGTATATCTCCCTCTGCTTAGGATTCCTCACACTGCACCATTCCTGGAATCTAAGCTGGCTATCTCAGAGAACCTCTGTAGCTGCTGTTATCTATCCGCCATCTTTTCTGGATCTCAGGAACCTTATTTCAAGCTGATCAAGCTATCTACTGTGCCAACATCATATTAGGTGGGAGGAATCTGATGCTTTCCCTGGAAAATCAGGAACAGGCCAAAGAGTTCTAGCACCCCTCTTGTCCAGCACATTCCTCAGAACAGTAACCAGAGCACTCGTGCAAGAGAAAGAAATAAAGGGGCTATCTATAGAAAAGGAAAATGCTGAATACGATTATTTGCAGATGACATGATCCTCCACATAGAAGACCCAAAGAATTCCACCAAAACAGTTTGAGCATTAATCAAATTCATCAATGTAGTAGGATACAAAGTAAACACAAACAAATAGGATTCCTATACACCGATAATGAACTTACCGAGAAAGAAATTAAAAAACAACACCATTCACAATAGCATCAAGAAAAATTAAATACATAGGAATTAATCTAATCAAGGAAGTGAATTAAAATGCTATCAGAAAGAGATCAGAAAATGGAAAGATGTGTCCCCATCTCTGGAGGGAAAGAACTAATATTGTCAACAGACTTCTAAAAGTGGTGTCCACAGGCAGTGCAGGCCCCATCAGAAATCGAGCGGGGCTAGGGAACTAGTGCAGTCCTCTCCCTCCCTTTTCTGTGGGCTACATGCCTGGAATACACCTGTGACCACATCTGTGAAGTCTGCTCTGGCCTTGGGGACCAGCTTGTGGAGATGGGGCCAGGGCACAATGTGGCCTCCTTGCTATCTTGACAGCAGTGGAGCTGCCTAGCTGCCAGCATGAAGGCTGTGAATTGCTGTCAGAATGGAAGGTCAGTAATGTTCCAGGACTGGCCCATAAGCAAAACAGCACTGTGTCCCACGCACTGATGGCACAGTTTTCACAAGAACATGTGGAGGCATGACCACGATGGACCTGTGACATTCTCCTCGTGCTTTCAAAGGGATCCTCTCTCATGTGATTCAGTGACAGAGTGGAGAGCATACCAGTGCCAGTTGGGACTAAGGAGAATGACTCTACAAGGGATCCGGGGTAAGGAACCAGGGACAACGTGTGCAGATCTGAGTCCAAAGCCATAGAAATGCCCACCAGGAAGAGTGGGTTTTAATGGTTTTTAAAGCAATACGCTTTATTAAATTAACACAAATTAATAATCGGGAAAATTAATTTTAGTAAGAACTTTAGAAATGTTCAACTAAGTCTGAATGTGCTGGCACACACCTGGAATCCTTCAAGTTCAAGGCCAACACGGGCTAAAAGTGAGTTCAAGGCCAGCCTAAACTGTACGCATAGTGAAACCCTGTCTCAAAAACATGAAAACATAGCAAAAGAAGAAATGTTCAACTGACACTAGTCTGCTATAGAGAGAAATAGGTCCTGGTGGGGACAGGCCTGCTGCTTTTGACTCACAGGCTGTGGGTAACCAGATGACCCCAGTGACTGCCCAAAGCCTGTCTGAGGTCTTTGCAAGAGACACATTCACCCTGTCAGCAAAAGATAGAAGGTGTTGGGAGCAGGTGGAGAAAAGGGATCCCTGGTCATTGTGGACAGGAATGTAGATACTATAGCCATTATGGAGAAGAATAGGTGAAGCCAGGCATGGGGGTCCATGCCTATAATCCCAGCATTCAGGAAGCTGAGGATTTCTGTGTGTTCAAGGCCAGCCTGGGCTACAAAGTGAGCTTAAGGCCACCCCAAACTGCATAAACCAGGTAGAGAAGACTGGGCGCTCTCACTTACATGTTGCATGTGACAGACAAATATTGGCTCACAGTTTCAGAGGATTCAGTACATGGTTACTGGCTTCAAGGCAGAAACACAGGGGTGGAGCAAAACTACTCACCACATGGCTGCCAGGAGCAGAATAACGATGTGCCCTTCAAACACAGGCCCAGAGACCTGCCTCTTCCATCCAGGCTGCACCCTCTGACCACACGTTCAGCTAGGAACCAGCAGTGGAGGAGTCCACAGATGAAGACAGTGCCTTGCCCCCTGACCCAGTTACCTTCCAAAGTCTCACTCATGAACTCTAGCCTTTGGTGTTAATTTTGGTCCACACTACAACACATATGGAACTAAAAACTCTGAAATCACAGTCACGAGTAGGTAGAAGCTATGAGGCGGTAGAGAGGGGTGGCAGAGAAATGGAGAGGGATTGGTTAAAGGACACAGAGTTAGGCAGAAGGAATACATTCTGGAGATCTGTACTGTAGGGAGACTGACTATAATTAACAGGCATACACTGTATATAGGAAAGTTGCTAACAGGAGATAGCAAATCTTTTCACTCTGCCATAAGTCTGCAATAAGTATGCAAGGTGATAGATATGATAATTATCTTGATTTATTCATCTGCAGACACAGGTATCTATCAAAAACATCACAGAGCATACTGTAAATACACACACTTTCCACTTTTCATTCTAATTTAACACTACTAGTGGGAGGAAGTCCTGGGGCAGAGTCACAGGGTTACTGGCTGTACCCATTCCTGGGGCCCTGACCCGTATGTGCAGCCCAGGCCAAGGCCAGCTCATATGTCATGCAGCAGCCGGCCAGGAGCTGAGCTGCCACCTGCCTACTCCTATGGACACAAGGAAGAGATCCCATCCTAGGACTGGGCCCCAGCCATGGGGTGGGGTGACACTCAGGCTGTGCATGGAACCCAGAGGCCAGCAGTCCATGACCAGGAGGGGCTCTTCCTCTGTGGGAGCTCAGGGAGACTCAGTCTTTTCTCTGGACAGGAAGGGAGGTCAGCATACAGGGAACTCTGGCAACCTTCTTGGGGACAGAGGATATCAGCAGCCTTAGATGGCAGGAAAATTCACTGTAGAACACAGCCCTCCTCCTGCTGCAAGTGCCCTGGAGTGAGCCTTGCCTTAGACTGCAGAAGTACTGTTGAGTGATCCAGTACAAATTCTCCCAGCTCTTGAGTATGAAACAGATTTCCTGTCCTGTGCAACATAAAGACAGTGTATCCCCATCCTGGGTGGAGCCCAGGTCCCTGCAAAGGGAGCGTGATTAGCCTGAGGCCTGAGAAGAGCTGCTGACCACTCTGGCTGCTTTCTTCAGGCTGCAGCCACAGATGACAGACCCTGCACTGAGAGGTTGCTGGCTCAGAACATTCTGAGAGGAGCAAGCGTCCTCTGACCTGTGGGCTGGGACACAGGTGGAGGGCAATGCGGAGGAAAAGCCAAGGCTCCCCATGTGACAGGGACAGAAGGACCCAATCATGCACAAGCTCATGGTGCCTCAGGAAGGTGTAGCCTAGAAGCCACAGGTAGGGCCACAGGCCCTGTACCAGGAAAGGGGACCACGAGAAGTTTAGACAGGACATGACGGGGTCTCCATCAGGCCAAGCTGATGCCCCCAGTTGTGTGTTCAGCTTCTTGCCCAGGGCAAGAAGGGACAAATGGCAGGCTGGGGAGGGGCCGCTTCAGCCTTTCCTGAGCTGGGAAGCTGCCAGGGTTGTGGGCAGACAGCAGTGGCCAGACCGGGGATTTTCCACAACCAGAAACCAAACCCTGGGACGTAAAGACAATCAAGACAACTGCGTTTCTGTGGACTGAGTTCCCACTTCCTCAGCCCTCGGCCTTTGCTCTGGCCCCTCTTGTATCCCAGGAGGGCAACGCTCAACCGTCAGCCACAGCTCTCTGTGGTTCCACAGTTGCACGCATGCCACAGCTGGCTGCTCTGCAGGGGCCCCAGGCCAGCAGCCCCATCGGACTCTCACCACACCTGGGGCTCATTGCGACATCCCAGGCACTGAGGCCAACCTTCTCCAGACGTCTGATCCCTGCGAGAACAGCAAAGATTCACCCCATCAGACTTTCGTTCTGTTGTTTCCCATGGCCCACGCAGTTATTCGCCCACATTCTTCCCAGATTCACAATAGCCTCAGTGCTTTAAGGAAAAACAGCTTTTCCTCTCGTTTAAATGAATCCAGGAGTGGTTGTCATTTCGCTGCTGTCCCTCCCTCATGAGGCCTCGGGGCCCAGGCAGGGACACAGAGAGGTAGTAACCTCTCTCAGGTACCCTCCTCCTCGCAGCAGGGTACTGGCCACTCCCTGGGCCTCATCCACTTGGCGTTCCCTCCTCCCACAGGTGGCACATGACTGTGAGTACAGGCAGTGTCATCACCTCAGCCTCATTTGAGGCCTCAGCTACTGAAGTCTCGGGCCCCAGGCCACATAGCTCCTTGATTTCCTTCTCTGGTGTTGGATGGTGGTATGTGAACATGTAAAATGACCAAAACTCATCAAGCTAAAACATATGATCTGCATATTCCAGTTACACACATTATGCCTAAAAATCACCACAAACATGGTTTTCTCACCAATCGGAGCCACTCTCCCCACAGCATGGGCTTCCCAAAGCCCTTCCTGTGCAGCTCTTGACCAAGGAACAGGGATGATAGAGATGGGGACATCACCCTGCTCACTGTTCTGCCCCAGCTCCTAGGTCAGCACCTGGGAACAGATACCTAAAAAAGTGAAGACTCTGCAGCTATGGGAACAACAAGCCATCCTAAAACCCTGTGAGTTGGCTCAAGCCCAGCTGATTCTCTTGACTAAAGTCCCTGCTTTGGCTTACAGGTGACTTTTCTTCAAGTTAACATGTCATCATTCAATGTCAAATAAAACAAGCATCAGCAGCACAGATGAGAAGCATCCTCTGTAGCCTCTACATTCACACCCACATACACCCACTCTGGCTTCCATCTCCTCTGCCTGTGCACACAGATGGTTTCTTTTTATAAAAATAGTGTACAGAGCAGTGACTTTCTGCCTGCAGCTCACTTACCTGGGTTATTCCATTTGAGCTCAAATGCTTGAGCAGCTGCATGGTTTTGTATGAGTAAATACCATCCTCTCCAGACCCATCCATCAGGCACAGCCCACTAAATGGAATAATCATGCCGATAAAACTCAGCCCCTACAAACACACTGGATTCAGGCAGGACCCAGGCACACAAACTCATCTGGCCATGTCAGAAACTCCAGAGGAGCTGATCAAACATCACCTGGTCTGAGGTGTTAAAGTCACCATCTGGGCACCACTGAAAGAACTCTCAGCATGTTTGTCCCTGTGATGAGCACTCTGCTGGCCCTGTGACTGGCCCTCCTCACTTCAAAGACAGACCTCAACAGCACAGCTATGAATGTGACAGGGCTTCTGCAGGTGTGCTGACTTGCCTGTGAATTCTGCAGCCTCCTCACCTTCTCACTGACCCACATACAGCATGAGGTGTGGTGTCATGGTTTATGTCTGTGTCCCCCAGGCCTCATGAGTTTGCATTGTGCATTTGTAATTGGTTCATTATCTAGTGCTTGGATTGATGATGTCAGTGCTACACCCACATAGGGGTGGAGCCAGAATGTGATGTAATGGCAGGAAGAAGGTGTGTCTTGCTCTTTGCTGGTTTCCGCTTGCTGTTTGCAGCTGCCATGAACTGTGGCCCAGCCATGCCTGCCTGCCTTGGAGCCAACTAAGTGTGGACAGAAATCTCCAAAAACTGTAAGAAATAAACCTTTCCTTTCCCAATTTTGGTTTCAAGTATTTTGTCTCAGCGACAAGTAAAAAGTAACTAAGACATGTGGCGAGTTCAGGATCAGAATGATGAAAATTGGAATGGGATGAAGAGTCCAGGCTGCCTTGTCATGACCCCCAGGGAAACCACACAGAATGCCCGTTGCTCAGCCAACCCCAATAAAGATGCAATCTGTGTCCTCAGCCAGCTTGCTCATGCAGAGCAGGGTTTCACCATATGTGCACAGAGTGTCACCATAAGTGCAAGGTGTCACCATACATGTAGGGTGTCACTTTATATGCAGCATGTCACCATACATGCAGGGTGTCACCATATGTGCCAGGCATCACTGTACATGTCTGTCTACAAGTTTTTTGACTTGGAAATATTTCCTGTATCAATGTAAAATAACAACTCTGCCTGAAAGGAAGTTTTAAAAAGTTGTTTTTGAGCCAGAGGAGAGTTATCTCAGCCCAGGAGCATGGGTCTTGAGTGGAAAGCCCAGGGCAGAGGAAGCCACAGATCAATGGTTTCCCCTGCGGTGGATTAACTAATAATGCCCAGCTGAACTGAGTCAGTGTGGTGCTGCGCATGGAAGGCCCAACTGAGGATCGTTGCCAACAGCATAAAAAGAGAACTGGAAGGGAAGAGAGTACTGCTAGTTCTCCTGGAAAAGCTTGTCATGCTGGCTTCCTGTGAACTCGGCTGTTCTCATTGTCAGAGGAGCTCGGGACCTCGTTGTCACTGAGGATGGCTGTAGTACTTTTCAGGGGCATTCTCTTCTTTTCCTTGAATGTCGCTTGCTGGCTCCAGTGCAGACCCCTCAGCCTGCTGGCACAGATCCTTCATCCCACTGGCATAGTCTTTCTGGCTTCTACCATTGACCTGTAGGCCTTTCCAGAGCAAATCCATGACACAGACTTGCATGAGACTTTTTTGTATGAGACTTGTCATGGGCTCTGGGCCTCCCGCTGCACTCTTGCAGAGCACTGCCGTGGGATCCAGGCCCTTGGCTGGATTCTTTGAGTCTCTAATGTGTGGACAGGTCTCCCGAACTCTTCTGCCTTTGACTTTTTGAGTAAATATTATAAAATAACCCTATAAAGTATGTGTCCTGTATTAAATCTATTCCCTTGCAAACCCTGATTACAACACTGTCCACATTGCTGTTCCTTCCATACCTTCACTCCTAAATCTCTTTATAAATTAAGCTAGTTGACAAGGTAATGGAACTAGCATGGCAAAATGAAACTCCAATTTTTTTCTAGAGACAAATAGCCTCTCCAGACATCTTCAGACCCAGGGCAGAAGCCACCTCCCCTCCTCAGCTCAGGTTCACATGTAGACAGACGTGTAGGTGGCAACCTCAGGAGGTCACAGGATTTGTCTCCACAGGAAGGGAGGAATGAGTGATGGGAGGGCCTCCCATCTCCTGGTACCCTGATCTTGTCTTTGGGAAAAGACTCTCACCATCCAGACACAGTGAGCTGACCGGGGCACAGGTGCCCTATCTCTGCCACGCTCACTTCAGATAAAGCCTTTTGCTTTTCACCAAAAGGCATGGCTTCCCTCAGTTTGGTCAGCAGGGAGCAAATGGCCCTGGTCATGTGGACCTAAGTGGCCACAACCAGTAAGGGGCAGAAATCTGGCCTGACAGTAATGAAACCAATTCAGAGGGTGCAAAGGAATTTTTTAGGTAAAACAACTCAGGTCACCCATCCCAAAGACATCTCTGGCCCAGCCTGCATGTGCTTCTCTCTAACTGTACCTGGTAAGTCCATCCCCACCTCTAGGGACAGATGTCCCAACCACTCTTCTCTGGGGACTCTACAGACTCATCTGGTGACAGGCAGCTACAGCAGTGTGAGAACTCCCGCAGGAGTCAGGCTTTATCTTTAGCCTCACAGCATAGCGCTGGTGGGGGCTAGAGGTGGCCAAGCTTAGAGATGCATTCCTGAGCTTTGCTTCAAAGTCTGGAGGACACTGGTAAGATGCAGAGTGAAGGCAGTGGCTATGCAAGGGACTACACAGATGTGTCCATGAAAATGCCATGGACAGCTTGCCCTGGGCAAAGTGAAGAGTGAATGCTTCCAGTCAGGCTGCCTGCAGACCATTGCAGGGCAGGCAGTGCACCCTAGGCCCCACAGGCTCTGCTAGACCACACCCTGCTTGCTCTTCATTGGGGTGCTCCTTTGTGAAACTCTAAAAAATCCTCCGGGATGAGCCTGTGGGGAGCAGTGAGCCATTCTAGAGAGTCTGGAAAGTTTCACTCCATAGCTGAGTTTGACAGAAGTTGCAGGTGACCTGGGGACTTCCCTGCTTGTGGCTGAGGGAGCTCCTGCCCTGTGGAGCCCACACAGGTGCAGGGCCACTCATGTCGGGGGTGCTGAATTGTAGGATGCCCAGTGTGGGAAGGGCTCACATGCCTGCTATTGTTTCTGCAGTTCTGGGGTGCAGTGGGGTCCCTGCTGAGCCAGATTCTTGTCCCAAACAAAGAACTGGTCAAGACACATGAAAAGGTAGTGAGGGTTTTACATTTATTAAAGATAGGAAAAGAAACAGGCTCTGCAGAGTAAGAGTGAGCCAATTAAGTAAAGAAAGCAGCACCAGCCACAGGCTGAGAGAACCTGAGGCTAATGGCAGCCATCTTGTGTCCTCCACTCTGAAGTGATCTTCTATTAAAAAAAACAAACCTGCTTGATCTCACGCCAGAGGCACTGAGGATTGCATTTCCCAACAGGCCCTGGTACAGGGTTCCAGAGCGCATTCTGTGAATGTGCCCTGGGTCTCTATGACTGACAGGTCACACAGGCTTATCTGGCTGTCTGGCCACACCTGCTTTCATACCTTGGCACGTGAAGTGCAGAGGGTGTGCACAGCACTTGGTGCCTGGCTCTCGCTGTCTGTGCTGCTATGGCTGGGTAAGGGATTAAAGGGCTCACACCTACCCCCGCTGACCCTCCATACAGAACACCCTACCCTGAAGCTACTTAAAGGCTGGACTGCACTCACCCATTTTTACAAAACAGCTGCAGCATGAAACTTTCCTCCAAGACTGACCATATATGAGGTCAGGAAGGCAACTTCGACATGTTTTAATCTGAAAACCATAGCATGTGTGGTCTTCTCTGACCAAAATGGGATAAAACTAGAAATCAACAATATGGAGCACTTCAGAAGTTGTAGAAACACACAGAAATTAAACAACAGTCTCCTTGATGACCAATAAGTTAATAAAAAAATCAGAAGGGAAATTTAAATTTTTTTGAGACAAGGTCTCACTAAGTTGCCCATACTGTAGTCGTCCTGCCAAGAGCACTGGAATTACAGGCATGTGCCACTGTGCCCAGATAAAAATTTCCTTCAACAAATGAAGAAAGAATTTAACATACCAAAAGCTATGGGCTACAGCAAAAGCAGTACTAAGAGGAAGTTCATAGCACTTACTACCTGCACCAAAAGAATGATTTCACATAACCAACTTAATGATACAATTCAAGAACCTAGAAAAATTTGAACAAGTCAAACTGAAAATTATCAACAAAAAGGAAAGACAATGTTATGATTTGTATCAAGATGTTCCCCAAAGTATCATGCTCTCATAGTCAGTACTCTTTGGAGGTGACTGGGTTTAGGGTACACAAATGCGATTAAGAGTATGTGATAACTAAATTAGTCTACTGATTGGCTTAGCGTAGTTCTGATTGTGGATACTGGAAAGGCCCACCCTGAGTGGTAGCACCCTTGTACCCTGGGCGAGATAAAAGGAAAATGCGCTTGCCACTGCTGCCTCCTACCTACCCTGCTGTGGGCTATTTCTCCTCCATGATACCAACCTGCCATGCTGCCCTACCTTGGAGCCAGCTGACCATGGATTGAAACCTCTATGAAGAGTGGGTTATAATAGATTTTTCCTCTTTAACTGGTGAATGTCAGGTATTTTTGTCCCAGCAATAAGAAAGTAACTAAGATAGAATCCAAATAAATAAATCAAAGATATAAAGAAAACATTATAACCAGCACCACATGAATACAAATGCTCATTTGAGCCTATTATGAAGAACTATGTGCCAATATAATGAAAAACCGAGGGGAATGGGATAAATCTCTAGACACTCATAACCTACCAAAATTAAACATGAAGACACATAAAATCACAAGCCAGTAACAAGTAATGAGATTGTCAGCAATTTTTTAAAATTCTAACAAAGAAAAGCTGAGGGCATGAGAACATCACTGAAAATTTTACCAAACCTTTAAGAACACATGCCTTTTTTTTTTTCCAAACTACTGAAAGGATGGGAACCCCTTCAAACTCTAGAAGTATCAGCCTTGGATTAAAAACCACAGAAAACACAACAAAGGAAAAACTACAGATGCAAATATTCTCATGAAAATACTAGCAAATTAAATCCAGTGGCATCTAAAGAAACTATACAACTTGATCGAATGCGACATGTCTCAGAGATGCAAGGATAGTTTATCATATGCAAATCAATGAAACATCAAATCAATGGAATGAAGGGAAATCATAGGATCATCCTGATTGACACTAAAAAGCAATGCTAAGACTGAACATCTTTTTGATACACTGTCCCTGTCTGCAACTCACTAGCATACTGCATTGTGAAGGAACGTCTAGCCAGAGTGCTTCAGAAGAAATATAACCAACAAAGAAAGAAACTGGGGCCTGCTGGAAGAAGCAATAAAGATGGGAAGAGGAAGCAACAACAAAAAGTCCCCAGGTCCCAACCCTGAGAACATTGACCCAGGATAGGTAAATACAAAGGAGAATGAGAACAGCAAACATGCAATATCAGATACAGCACCAGTTGACATAAACAGATATATTCGGGACCTCATAGATGAGTTCAAAAGTGAAATATTTAGCCAACTAAAGCAAGATATAAGAAGATTAATAAAAGAGATACTAAGCATCCCTCAAGCAGACACAGATGGAAGAAGCAAGGAACTCAAACAAAGGAGAGAACCATTTGGTGAAGAATATAAAAAAACTATAGAATACGTGAAGCAGATTCAAGGAGATAACCAGGAAATTAAAAAGTCTATGGAAAGATGGCAAGTCAGTTTGAAAGAAACTAAGGATAGATTATCTGAACTGGAGGACAATTTTGCAATGTGGGGGTATGAAAGGGAAAACTTTTTAAAAATAACAAGGAAACAAACAGTAACAATGCAAAGGCTAGAAGATGACAAAAGGATATATAACTTGAGAATAAAGAATGTAAATGGAGAAGCTGGGATACAAACAAAGGAACTACAAAGGTTATTCACAGAAAAATTAAGGAAAATGTCCCAAACATAGGAAAAGGAAATGATATTCTGATATATGAGGCATACAGAACTCCAGCCACCTACAACCAAAACAGAGCTACACCCACGCATATAATAATCAAGATCCCAGAAATTCAATATAATAACAGAATATTAAAAGCCATCAGAGAAAAGAAACAGATTACCTACAGAGAAAGGCCCATCAGAATAATGGCAGACTTCTCGACACAAACCATCAAGTCAAGAAGAGCCTGGAGCAAAATATTCTAACCCCTGAAAGAAAATAACATCCAGCCCAGATTGGTATACCCTGCTAAACTGTCTCTAGAAATTAATGGAGAAACAAGATGCTTCCAAAACAAAGAGGAACTTGGGAAATTTGCAACCACCAATCCAACTCTACAGAGAATACTCCAGGGCATTCTAAAGAGAGAGAAAAGTACTAGGACTCCAGGAACAGTGGCAGAGAGGCCTCAATGAATGGAGCAGAAAACAGAATGAAGAAAACACGCAGACAACTGATGGCAAAATAAGAGCATAACAGAAATAAGGCAGAGAAGATTTTATTCAAAACTGATATGATTGATACTATCAAGTCTGAGAGTATAGGCAACTACACTGAAGATGACAAGACTCTATGATACACATTCTGGTTTGATAACTGCCAGTTTTTGAAGTTCTATTCTATATACAAAGTTGTATTTTTATTAATACTGTTATGTACTGACATATTCAATTATACTATGTCTGATGATATAGCCAATTCTATTGGAGATAACAAGAGACAACACAGGAACTATGGTAGAAGGATTTGTACAATGGTCTTATATGTTTATTTCGTTTCATGTATTTATAGGAATATGCTTTGTTTTGCCTTGCTTTGTTTTGTTTCTCCCTCTAATATAGAAAGGATAGAAATACATATTAAGATTCATGCATGTATAGAATCTATAAACAGTTTATGAGAACTGATCATATGACACATGATGAAATGAACAGATACTTTGAAGAAAAAGAGACACTAAAACACCAGTGCTGATCCTGGAGTGTCATAGTGTGAAACCCAGCCATAGCATTATTCTTTGTTCAGAGTGATATTAGCCTGCTTGGGTTTATTCAATCTCAACGTAATTGAAGATATGGATAACTGCATGTATGTTTAAGTGTATAGGATTGATAAACCATATTTCTAAGTTTTTGTTGGATGGTTGAACAGAACTGGTTGCAATCTCACTGTTTGAACCCCCACTTTATAAGCTCCACTTTAGTATCTTGAATAAGTATTTGTAAGAAGACAATCTGTAATCATGAACTAGTGATTTCTTACTGTTTATTTTTTTCTTTCACATTATGTATTATTTCTACCTATTTTCTGTTTTGTTTAGTCTTTCTTTAAATTAAATTTAAAAAAAATAAGACACTACAGTACCCAGTGCTGATCACAGAATGTCATGATGTGAAATCCAGCAATACTATTATTCTTTGTTCAGAATGATTTTAACCTGCTTTAGTTTGTTTATTCTAAACATAAATGAAGATATGGATAACTGCATGTATGTTTAAGTGTATATGCTTGACAACCATGTTACTAAGTTTTTGTTGGACAGTTGAACAGAACTGTTTGCAGTCTCGCTGTTTGAATTCCCACTTTACATGTTCCATTTTTGTATCTTGAACAACTATTTGTAAAACAACAATATGTAAACATCAACTAGTAATTTCTTACTGTTTATTTTTCTCTGAACATTTGTATTATTTCGACCTATTTTCTGTTTTGTTTAGTCTTTCTTTAAATAAAATTTTTTTTAAAAGACATCTTTTCATGACAAAAAAAAACCCTCAAAAAATCAATTTAGAAGGAACAGTCCTAAATAGGGTAGATGTGAATTATGGCAAACCCATAGAGTACATCATGCCAAAATCTCAAATTGTTTCCACTAAGGTCAGAAAAAAGACCAGGATGTCCATATTTCTCCCTCTAACTCATGAGGTGTCAGAAGAATAAGGCAAGAGATAGAAATGAAGGACTTCCAGGTAGAAAAGGAGAAGGTCAAGTTATCCTGTCTGCAGATGTCATAATTTTACAAGAAAAGGCCAAAAACTGTGAGAACTAAGAACACCAAAAGTCAATAGGTTTTATGCACCAATAATGAATTGATGAGTAAGACAACAAGAAAGCAATCCATTCACAATAGCTACCACCTAGAAACAAATTTAACTACAAACATGAATAACTACTACAATGGAAATTAAAATGCACAAATTGAAAACCACAAAAAATGGATAGATCATGTTCATGGAATCGAAGAACTAATGTTAAAATGTCTATATTATGCAATGTATTTTACAGACTCAGTGCAGTTCCTGTCAAAATACCAATGATAATCTTCAGAAAAATGGAAATGCATCTTGAAAAAAGAATGTATATACCGTATATCAGCAAGCTGACTCCTGAGAACTAAGCCAAGAAAAACCATCACTAATGTCCAAAAAGATGTTTTACTTTGTGAAAATTATACCTAAATTTGACCTTAAAGTAAAACAAAAATCATGTAATAATCAGTACCAGCCATTGTTTTATTTATTCTCTGAATTTGAAATGATTACTGGTTTTGATACATGCAAAAATTTTATGCTATGCAAATATTCAAAGCCAGTAAACTTTTTCATATAAAACCTAAACTTTGGGGGGTGGGGATTTAGCTCAGCGGCATAAGCACCTGCCTTGCAAGCACAGGGTCGTGAGTACCAAAAAAAGAAAAAAAAAAAACCTTAAACAAAACCTAAACTTTGCTCCTACCATGATAAATGAACTCAAAAAGCATTTTTTCAGTGCTTTACACATTAAAAATAAGTGAACTCTTCAAGTGGTCACCAAATGACAGAACTAACTAGAGCTCATCATCATATTTACAAATACTCTGCCACTGTGCTTTATTTAGAACCAACTATCACATGTGGGTTACTGAGGATGGGCTTGAGGATGTGAACTCAGAGGCAGGAAGTGAAGCAGGCTCAGAGGATTCTGGACATTCATGAGCAGACCCAAAACACATGCCTGAGGCCTGGCAGTTCAGTGGTTAGGGCTCCTGACTAGCATGCCTGAGGCATGGGTTCCATGGAGAGAGAGACAGAGATGAGAGAGGGAGGGAGGAAGGAAGACAGGGAGAGAGAGGGAGAAAGACAGAAAGGGGGGAGGGAGAGAGAGAGAGAGAGAGAGAGAGAGAGAGAGAGAGAGAGAGAGAGAAGAGAGAGAAAGGACGGGAGAGAGAGAAACCTGACAAGGGCAAAGTCCTGAGTTCAATTCCCAACATAAAAAAAATAGAGACAGAGCCAGAGAGGCAGATACACACAGAGAGATTATTTAAAAACAAAAAACGAAAGCATACAGCAAAATCTATTGGGTGTTGGTGGCTGCCTCCAGAAATGAGAGTTTCCTATTAACTGCCACACCAAAATCAATGTTTCTCAAGGCTAAGTGAAAACCACCTGCTGATGGGACACATGAATGTAATATATGAATATAGGTGTAGCAGCTGACATACACACAGACATGTGTGACATTTTGTGCTAGCATGTGGTCGTGTGTGTGTGTGTGCATGTGTGTGTGTGTGTACATCAACAGTAATGGCTGCAATGGCTTAGGACTCAGACCAGAGCTGTCTTTAGAAGGCCACATTCTGTCCTCCATGTTTTTCAGATTCTGCACATGTAAATCTTCCTTCCTTGTGTGGCTTCTTTCACTGGGTACATCCTCCGAGTCCGATGTCCTGTGACAGATAAGAGAATCTCCTTTTCAAGACCCAGTCATATCCCCCTTCAGGCAGTGTGGAGACATCTGTGAGCCAGGCCTGTTAAAGTGTTCAAATTCTTGTCATGTATCTTTCAGTGCTTTTAAAATCACTCCCTGGCTTCAATTTCCCTGCAATTTTTTTGATCTCAGTCTTTCAAAATTTCCTGAGTCGAGGATTCATGGAAAGACTCCAAGAGAGAGCAGACTCTGTCCCAACTTGCAGTTTGCCTTTGGCCTCAGGTTGGGCCCACACTGGAGTTGTTTTTCTTGTTCTGGACAAGGAGGTTGCACTTTGCTTTGCCCACCACACTGAGGATCGTCTGAAGGGGATGGCCCCCCCTCCCAGAGCCCTGTGAGCTTTGTGGCTCAGGGGACCTGACACAAGGGAACAGGACCCAGCCCCTGCAAACAAACCCACTGTGGGAACAAATGACTGGAAATCTGCTAGTTAATTCTCCCTGGAGGCTTTTCCAGTGCTGACCGCACAGCTGGCCTATTTCAGGTTGCCTGAGGGCTCTTGGACCACTTTCTCTATCCTTCATCTGCTGCTGGATGTGGGTTGATTCCTCAGGCAAGGCCATGCAGGTGCCTCTGCCATGCACCAACCTCACTTCCCGGCCTGTACCAGGGGTGGGAGAGGAGTCAAGTGCCAGTTCCAGTGTCAGTTTTCTGGGGAATGCCATGTTGCTCCCCACAATGGCTGCTCTTACACATGTCTTACGTGTGTCCCCTTGAGTGCAATCAGCCCGTCCTCCAGGTACGCCTCCGCAATTGTTGCTTCTGTCCTTTCCATGGTGGCTGTCATAGTCAGGGTGAGAAAGTTCCTCATTAGGGTTGAATTCATGTTTTTCTGAAGATTCTGATGCTCCTGACCACTGTTACGTCTTCCACAGAGAAATGTCAGTCAAGTCCATCACATATTTTCACTGGATTCTGAATATTCTCACCACAAAGAAATAAGAAATGTCTGCAGTAATGGATTTTCTAAATGCCCCAATTTGGCCATCAACACAAGGTATACATGTGACGAAATATCACACTGTCCCAGAAGTACACACACCTGTGTGTCAGATAAAGACAGGACAGAAACCAGATGTACACCACAGCAGACGCAGTGTGGGCTGTGAGGATACCGTGACCCCAGTCAAGGTCCATCCCTGCTAGGAACTGTGCCGCCCACCCTCCAGTCATGTGACAGGCAAGTCCCATAAGCAGACACCAGGTACCCTGACCTCCCAGAAGCTGCAAGGAGGAGGGAAAGTGGAGCTATAATCCATTTAGAAGACAAAAAAAAAAAAAAATACCCAAATGGGAACATGGGGTCTCCCAGGAAGTGTCTGACAAATGCAGGAAGCATGGCACTTAAACCGCAAAGGAAGAAACAGTGCCAGGGCTGGAGTTAGCTGTGTGTTACTAAAGAAAAGGAACACTTCTGAACAGGAAAATAAAATCATGTAGATGAATTTCACAAATTAGTCTTTGAAAAGAGTTAACAGAGAAATACACATCATACTTCTATCACTCATCAGACAAAAACTACACACCTCCATCTAGGGCAGACAGGCAATCTTGGCCATGAGGCAGCCTCCACGGCATTACGGGCTCTGTGTGCAGGGTATGAGTGCTGTCTACTTGAGCTGGGAACAACACAGCACCAAACCTTGCAGGGCAAGAAGCCTCACAGGGTTAGCAAGGGGGCAGTGCAGCAGGAGGAGCACAGCACACCGAGGGAGCTGCCTTACAGGACCACAGTGGGTCCCATGTGCTGGAGAGGGGGTATTTCAGAGGGTCCTGTACCTGAGGGAGGGAAGCTGCAGGGGGCAATGGCCTCTGGGATGCTGTGTGACCTGAGCTCACTGCAACCAAAGCCAGTGTCCCCTGGGGTAACTATGGGGTCCTAAAGCATGGTTGCTCAGGTGTTGGGGCAGCCACAAAAGGAAGACCAAAGCCCCTTGAGGAGCTGGCCTCATCCCCATCCTTTCCACTTCCTCCTCAAGTGAAAAGGGAGCAGCAGGTGGGCAGGTGACCTGCGGAGGGGCCAAGGCTGACAACATGCGCCCCAAGAGGTGGAGACACAAGACAGAAAAGCTCTTTGCCCCATCCCCCAGAGACCAAGCATAAGTGACTCATCACAGCCAGGCAACCACAGTGGCCTTGATGGCCACAGCCAAGGTCATGTTGCTCAGCACAGCCCCTTCAGGGGTCATCACCCCAAAGAGAGGAACTGGCTTCAATGGAGCCCTAAAGTAAGCAAACCCACCAGCTGCCTTCCTACAGCCCCAGCACTTGGAATAAATTGGGCTCAAGGGAGCCCAGGCACAAGGGAATAAAACACTGGTACTGTTCATTAGAGCTTCAACAGGAGCTCACTTCGGGAGCCCACAAAGCACAGGAGAACTAATGAGACTTGCCCCAGCCTGAACAGCCCAAAGGCTATGCAGACACTAATGAGCAGCCCACAATTAACACGGGTTTGCTTTTTTTTGTTTTTTGTTTTTTTTAACCAACAGTCTGCAAACAGAAGTGTGACATTCTGGACTCCTGCAATGTTATTGACTAATGCAATGTTCTTGAAGAACCTCTTTTTTATGGAACACTAGCTTTGAGCTGGGAAGAAATAAATCGGGCAGGGAAATGTTTCAGGGTGTAGTAATTCAACAGAGTCCCATGAAGGTATCCTTCCAGGAGTACAGCCAGGGCCACTCAGGTCACTGGCTCACAGGTAGACTGGAAAGGCATGGAGCAGCCACCCAGTGACCTGAGCCAGCACCAAAGAGATGCCATCCGAGCAAGCATGGCCACAGTGCCCAGGAGCTGGTACCAGGGGCATCACACTGGGAGCACCATGTGGGTAAGCTCCAGGAACCAAGACATGGGCCACACATAGGCCGCTGTCTTAGGAGTCCTATAACCCCAGGAAACTGCAAGTGTAGACACACGATTCTTAAGTGGCATCCCTGGGAGCTGGTCCTGGACTCTGAGACCTGGGATCAGGCCCAGGTAGGCACACTGGACAGTCCTCTTCAGTGCCTGCTTGAGCTCACGGCTGAGAGAAGAGTCGTCCTTCACTGACACCTGCACAGAGGGTCCCAGAAACAACCAGTGCTGATGGACCAAACTAAAGGCCTTCAGTCACCAGGCAGACAAGACAGGTGAGGCAGGCATTGACTTGCTCCAGGAATAGGGAGGTTTCTGCCAAAGGCTGCATGCAGTGTTGTGGCTGGGTGGGAGGATATTCCATAACCCAGTGCTCCTAAGGCAAGATAATATCTATAGACAACAACATAAAGCAAGCAAGTATCCAGGTGCAGGGAAGGACCTTAACTTGCTTTCTGTGTGATACCAGACTTGTTCCTCATTCTACAACCTCTTTCTTACCGCAGCACCCTGGTTGTTCCAGGGAGAGGTCACTTCCCTCCCTTGCCCTTCCACTAGCTAACAAAGTGGGCCAGCCCAAGAGGTCTTTCCCAGCCTGAGGCACTGACTGCCTATCTCTCTGAACCTGCACATTTCTCTTTGTCTTTCTTTATCCATCTCTGTACACATCCCTCCCCTGCAAGGCAACCTGGGGTCTGATAAGCCCTCTGTTGCTCGGTAGGAGGGGTGGAGCAGGTGGTGAGCTCCCCATCCTTGAGGGATTGAACAGAGGCTGAGGCAGTGTGGGGGTTACAGGCACTCAAGTCAGCTTATTGTGAAAGGCAAACCCAGCGCTCGAGCAGCCACCTGGACAGACATGGGGTGAGGCTGACAGGGAGGTTCGCTATAGGATTCAGGGCCAGCATGGGAGCGTGTGTTCATGGAGCAACTCTCCCGCTTCCCAGGGGAGGTTGGCGATATGTATAATAAAACTTGCAGAGAGATATCAAATGAAGAACTGGGTCGAGGGGTAGCCCTTCCGACCATGGGACAGGGATTCTCCGATACAGATTGTAACTGCCGCCCCCCAAGAAGCCAGCACTGCAGATGGGAGGGGCACCCCAGACACCCTCCCGAGGGAAGAGGTGAAACCCACCCTAAACATAGCTACACAGAGGGGCTCTGCTCAAAGAGAGGCCCAGCTTCTCCTCTGCCATTTGCTGGCTGCAGGCAGCTCCCAACCTGAAAGGTCCCAAATTCACTTCCTCTTGGTGTCAGCCAGGCATTTCATGCTGAACAGTGACACACAAAGGGAAAGCCCAGCTCCAAAGGTGCAGGCAAAGGATTCTGGGGTACTCGGCAGTAGGGAGTCTCAGGGCAGGTTTGCACCAGGGCTTCGTCTCTGGAACTCCTCCCCAGCTGGCTGCCCTTGTTGGTACCTCGGAGACCGCCAGCCACATAGGAAGTGATAAGCACACATACCAGCCCTATTCCCACCCACAGGAGGGCAGGAAACAGCAGGGACACAAGAGGGTGGGGCCACCCTTCCCTCCAGGATGTCCAAGCCCCTCGCACCAGCACCATCAGAGCCATTCAGGTACCTGCTGCACACCCATAGCTGGGCCTGGCCTTGAAGGCAGCGGACAGCAGCTGCCCCCACAGGTGATGGCAGGGAGGCTGAGACCTCAGGTCCTCCAGAACCTGCTGCAGGGAGAGCATTTCCCAGAAATGCTAGTCTGCCCATCTTCCTCTTCTGACAATGTGACAAGGACCCACAAATGAAGAGAGAGGGTCTGCTTCACTCCCCCTCTTGAACCTGGGTGGGCTGAGATTGTGTCAGAAAGGACACCACGTCAGTAAATGTTTATATTTAAAATTATTACAGTACAGACACATTGCATTTATCCCCCTCGAAATGCCTCCCCTCACACAGACACACTCTCTTGTGGCAGCCCCCTTCCCAGAGCATCATCACTGCATCAACATCCTGAATCATTTAAAATGTTTCCTTTCCAAGGTCATTTTGACTTTGGGGCAGAGATCACACAGTACCAGGTGTCCCGTGAATAAGGTAGATGAGGACACAGAGTCCTGGTTTTAAGAGGCTGTCTTTCCTTCTATTGGACAGAGCCATTCAGTGGCATTCACAGTATTTTTTATCACACTTCAGAAAGACACTCAGGAAAGAGAACTCCAGAGCTGCTTCAGAGAGTGGCAGGAACAAGGGGCTGAGTGCGTTCGAAGTCAGGGGAGGACTCTGAGAGATCTGTGGCAATGTGTCTTTAACTGTAACTTTTAAAAATGTAAACATCCAAGATGTATTTTAATTATGGTTCATATGTGACTTTGAAGGTTGTCACAAAGATGAATAGCTCCCAGCTGCAAAGGTCACTTGTCCTTTGCACTGGCCTCCCCACTGTGAAAAGTAGTGTGGCCTTGGGGATGGACACCTTCCCTCCATGCTGGACCGGCCTTCACATCTTCCCTATGACCATGCTACCTTGTGGAGACCAAGTCCTAACCCTGAACATCCGTGGTCCCTGCTGCAGAGTGGAGATGATGCAGCTGTCACACCCAGGGTGCCCACATGGTCCTCTGGGAAGTGGCCAGGATAGCCCAGCAGCTCAGAAAACCCTTCCTTGGCCCAGGAAAGCTGCAGAGGGTACAGGTGTTGGCCAAAAGTGGGAGTCAGAAGTCCTGGGTCCTGAGCAAAACTCGGGAAGTACAGCCTGGCACAGTGGTGCACACAGTTAGTCCTGGACACTTGATAGGCTGAGGCAGGAGTAACCCTTCACACAGCACTTCAAGGACATTCTAAGTAATATAGCAGACTACATCTCAAAACACCAAAATCTACCAAGTGGTACCGAAACCCCATTTCTTAGATCTCCACGCCACCATGTGGACAAAAGTCTTCCTACAAATCAAGCAGCTGGAGGACTCAAGCGTTCACTCTACAGACACAGCAGGCAGAGACTCACGCAGAGCGGAAGGGATGTGGAAGCCACTGACACATCCCACCTGTGGTCCCTTGGTGTTTGTGTCCCTCACATGGTGTCCGGGACAGGAGCCCCCATACCCCTCCAGAACAGTGCTGAGGATTCCTAGGACACAGGCTGCCCTCTGAAGTTGGTCTGACTGCACCACTAGGAGGGAGGGAGAAGGGGGAATGAGGGGAAGGAGAGGGAAGGGAAGAAGAGGGCAATGTGGGGGGGGGGCGTGGTGGAGAGGAGGGGAAAGGGGAAAAAGGAAGGGAGGGCAATACAGAGTGATGGGTGAAGGGAGGCCTGAGGCTCAGCATAGGAGCAGTGCAGCAAGCTGAATTCCCATCCCAGACAAACAGGGAGCGCACATGTGCATACACACACATGTGCGTGTATACACAAACCCAGTCTCTGACAACTAAATTACGCTCAGGCTGGGCCCTGGCTGAGAGGGTCACCAGCTCTACCAGCAGACCCACAGGGAGAGGAAGTGTCTGCGGACTAGGGACCACATCCCTGGAGATGGGAACGCCTTCCCCCTCAGGTCCCTCCCCATGTCCACAAGTCTGTCTCTGGCCCACACCCCCACCAAGCAGGCTCTGTAGGCCTGCGCCCCAGGACCCACACATCTACGCCCTCAGGTGTAGACTTCTTTCTCTCTCCAACCCATTCCTCTCCCTCTACCACCATCCAGCCCAGGCCCCCATCCCTGCTCAAAACCCAGTTTGTCCATGCACCCTGCCAGCTTGAGCTCCCATGTGTAGCAAGCCTGCCACACTGGGGGGGTGGACAGGACTCAGTTTCACCCAGACTTGGCAGACACAGAAGGGGTACCAAGACCAAGAACAGGTGTGCCCCAGGACAGCAGGTGCCTCTTCCGTACATGAATACCCAGCAGGATGTGGGGGCTCAGGATCCCATGCACCTCACCAGACCCCATTTCCCTGCTCAGGGCCCTGAGCTTAGCACCAGAGCCCTCAAGGAGGCTAAAACTCAGGGTCAGGAGAGCAGGCAACCAGGAGCAGGAAGAGTTTTGGACCAAAACGTGGGATTTGTCTCACCATTTGGTCCAGTGGTATCATTCTCACCCAGCCTCACTCACTATGTGCCCAATTCCAAAAAGACCCAAAGTCCCATGCACAGCCATATGGCAGTGGCTTTGCACAGGGGCATCAGGAGCCTGGTCAGTGGGTGTCACAATGGAACTGGGTGGCACCAGAGCACCAGCACAGCTTCCTGCCGGGAATTCCACTGCCCTCCCTGGCCCTGAGGAACCTGAAACCCAGGCATGGAGCCCTGGGAGCAGGCAGGCAGGGGTGGGCTGCAGGACATCACCACAGACACCTGCTGTGTGCACACAACCTCTCCCTGGTAAGTTCTTACCCTCACCGCTGCAACGTGACCCCAAAAGTCTCCTGCCCCTATCCCTGATGACCTGGCAGACTGTGGGCCCAACAGTCCCAAGTTCTGAGGAGGGGCTACCTGGCTCAGGATCAGGGCATCATCAGCCGGGTGACAGTGGCCCAGCACATGGGACACCACACTCCCATCTGAGGTGTAGGCCTGAGCTCTGGTTCTGTCCTAACTCCACAGCATTACCACTGAGGAAGCCCCAAGTCCTCGCCATAGTCTTCCAGGGGGAAACTGAGGCACAGAGAAGCTGCTCTTCACCTACACCAACAGGCATTAAGAATTCCAGCCCCAACTTAAACTCCAGTACTGTCCCAGGCTCCCAAGCCTGCTCCTAATCCTGGGCTGGGCATGGGAATACAGCCCTGCTATGGACTTCTCTCCCTTCCCGGCCTTGAGCCTGAGATGGGAAACGACCACTCAGTCATCCAGCAACCCCTGCCTGGCTCTTCGGAGGGCATATGCAGGTCCTCTGTTCATTCCCAAGACTCTCTGCCTGGGCCTGGAGGCCACTCCATTCAGGAGGGGAAGGGCCTAAATTGGAGGAGGGAAGTCAAGTCGTTTCCTCTGAAAACACTGCTCATCCCATCTGGGCCCTTTTCCCGCATGTGGCTCCAGGTCAGAAATCCCCTGTGGTCGCAAATCTGCCACTTCCTCCTCCTCCACCCCAGCAATCGCGCCTGGAAACTTTATAAAGGAAGCGGTTGCCCTGTGGCCAATAGCTGGAGGAGAGGAGCTTCTGGTCAAAGTGATTCAGCAAGAAGCCGAACCTGCTGCAAGTACACTGCCTGCCCGCCCTTAGGTGCACAGGGTTGTACCGGCAGCACCCGGGCAGCTGGCACTGTCCTAGCCATGTGGGCAGCAGTACTGTTCACCTTCTGCTGCCTCACTGCGGGCTCCTGCAGGGTTCCCCCAGGTAAGAGGACATCCCTGTTACTCATCCCCTGGGGGAAGGTGGCTCAGGTCCTGTACTCCCTGGTCCTTCTAGGCCCTCACTGGCTGGAGCCCCCAGGGGACCAGGGCTGGGAAGGGGGCATAAAATGGGAGGGCGGGGAGCAGCAGGCAGTGGGAACGGGGTCACAGAGCTCTGTCCCCAGCAGGGAAGCACCCTGTGTGTCCTGTGTTCCTGGGCTTAGGGCCCTGCGCAGCCTGAGACCACTCTGGGAGGGAACAGAGCAGAAACTGCACCCATGGGGAGGGCTTCTCTGCTGGCTTTCTGCCCCTCTGCTGCTCCTCAGTTCCCTGCAGTCTACATCTGAGGGCCAGTGAGTGGGACAGGGAAAAGGAGGACAGGAGGAGGAAGAGGATGCCACAGTGCCATAAACGAGCCAGGCCAGGTGGCTTGCCCAGCACACAGCCACATGTCCCCAGCAGCAAAAGACTGCAGTGGCCTGGGCCTGGCAGGAGGCATCCCACAGCAGTCACTTCTGAAACGGTGCTCAGGAACAAAGCCCCTCTGGATGGCCCTGCAACCCAGGGATGCGGTGGAACAGGAGTTGCCCTACTGAGTACAGTTCTTCTCTATTGTTGGTGTGGCTGGAGAGACACCCAGGCTACCATGAAGTCAGAGCCCAGAGACCCCTGGATGGGAGGCCACAGGGCAGGACACTCCCAAGACAGCACAGGCACACCCTCACACCCAGGGCCTGTGGCAGACGGATGTCCTGGGGCCACATCCTGTGCACACCCCACTCCCTACGTTTGTTCAGTGTCCTCTTCACACCCCGAGAGTCCCCAGGTCCTAGAGGACTGCACAGCAGGCAGAGGACAAGCTACCTCTCCCCAAGGTCTGTGTTGGCTCTGAAGCTAGCATGGGGTGGCTATGGCCATGCACATGGAATGCACATGGTGGGGAAGGTGTGCTGGCCACGTGCATGGGTGAGGGGCACTGGTGAGAGCCACAGGCAAAGAGCAGACAGGTGAGGGGTAGACAGGTCAGTGTGCACAGGGGAGGAGCAGACAGATGACAGGCATACAGGTGAGTCTGCACAGGTGTAGGCAGATGGCACTGGGGCAGTAGGGGCAAAGAATGGGGCAGTCCCCAGGCAGAGGCACAGGCCATGTACCCTGCTGACCTGGTTCTTCGTTTCTCTCAGATTTTCATTCCCTGGACCTTAACTTGAGAATCTGGCCAGGAGCTCCCAAACCAATAAAGACTAATGACCCCAGAGCCCTCAGAGCGGCCAGGTACAGTGTAGAGCAGTTCAACAACTACACCAACGACATCTTCCTGTACAAGGAGGCCCACATCAGCAGAGCCCTGGTGCAGGTGAGGCTGGCACACAGGCTGGGTGCCCCACCCACAGAAGTCTCATTCTCCTGGGCCCCTGCATCGAGGCCTGGAACAACCCCTCCTCCACATCTCAGCCCAGGTACTTGGCACCAGCTGCCTCAATGTGGTCCCACTGTACCCTGGCTCAAACCTGCTCTGCAACAGGCTGCAGAAGCTCTATGCTTCCCAGTGACAGCCATGCTCATCCCTGTCAGCATGGCCAGGTGACAGTCACAGGACTGGGAGGGAACACCTCGGGAACCACCTGCAGAGTTCAGGGACCCTGAGAAGGCTGGCTTGGAATAGCACTCGCACTCCACACATGCAGTGCAGCAGGGGAGAGGAGATGGAGACCAGAGGCTGGAGGTGTGTCCAGCAGCACGGCCCAGGTCTCGAGGTCTTTTCACTGTCCTTGACGCATGAGCTCAGGTGCACATCTTCTCACCTTAGGAAATCTGCTGCCCACCACAGCGGGGGGGAGGAGGGAGGTGTCAGCAGCCCACCCTAGGGCTACAGGCTTGTCTGGGTGAGGTGCCCAAGGTCCTCCATGGGAAGATGTTACAGGGTCCTTTGTACTTTAGGGAGGCTGGGGACTTTGTTTCACAAGGTACTGGAGAGCCTGAGGCTAAATTCTGAGCAACTCTCCCTCTCCTGCTCCACAGGACAGGAGATGAGCATGAGCAGACCTAGCTCCCAGGAGAGGCACAGGGTGCAGGGCTGGGTACTCGGCAGGTACCATCCTGACACCTCAGGCTCCTGGGGCTCTGGCACAAGTCAGCAGCTGAAGTGAGGGTCAGCATGGCTTTGGCTGGTGCCCTTCCAAATGAAGGCTCCAGGCAGCGGAGCCACCCTGGGCAGGATGGAGCCTGGCAGGTGGGCGGCTCAGGCCCTGTGCTTCCAGCTCCTCACGGCTCAGGGTCCACCTGAGCCATGCTAAGTCCCAGGCTGCTGCCCTTGCCCCCCAGGTGGTTAAAGGCCTAAAGTACATGCTAGAGGTGCAAATCGGAAGGACCACATGCAGGAAGACCTCGCACCCTGCTCTGGACCATTGTGACTTCCAAACCAGCCCCTCCCTGCAGCAGGTAAGCACACAAGGCTACCTACCTGCCTACCTGGCACTCAGGGGAGGCAGCATCTGTCCCCCGCCTCCTCAGGTATCAGAGACCCAGAGCCCACCAGCGTGACTGGGTAGGTGGGGCCCAGACAGGAAGGGAATGGGTCTGAGTCCCTCCTTTTTTCAGACTTTGTGGTGCTACTCCGAGGTCTGGGTCATCCCTTGGCTGCACTGGGTCCAGGTGCCAGTGCTCCGTTGCCACTGACTTCGTCTCTGGATGCAGCATATGCTGTGGACGCCTGCACTTCAGCCCCAAGGTCACAGCCTGCTGGCAGACAGATTTGTAGTGGCCTGGGGTGACACATGCATCTTGTCTCAGTGATCACTAAGATCGGTGTCACTGTCGCAATGGCCCTAGAACTGGTCCTGGGATGGGTAGTGCTGGGGCCCCCTCTCCACCAAGAGCCCAAGCCTATCTCCTGGTCCCAGATGCAGATCACCAGCTGGAGGAAGGCAAGCACACTATGGATCATGACCTTTCCTGGGAAAGTGTAAGAATGAATAGAGACAGATGACTTAAAACAATGTTGTGCGTCACTTTTTCCCTATGCTCTGGGGACTGAACTTCCAAGCCCAGCCAATTTTATTTTTTGAGACAGGGTCTCAATATGTTGCCCAGGCTAGCCTCAATCTCCAGTCTTCCTACCTCAGTTTCTAAAGCAGCTGGTATGAGAGCCTCATAACTAGGTGTCACCTGTGGCCAGGGGGGCCAGGAGGTCCAGGCAAGGTCACCAGGCCCTTCCCTCAAGGTCTGGCAAGTGTAGGCTGCTTCCCTGGGACTCTGGGGGCCTGCCCAGGTTTAGATGCCCTGAAGACCCAACAGCCAGTGAGCAGGGAGCAGGACTTCCCTGTTCTTTGCCGCCTGGGGGCCGACAATTTAGATGTGAGAAGAGCATAGGATACAATCCACATCACACCCCAGCTCTCTTTTTCACCCAGTTCCAAATTCTCACTCATTGGAAGGCTATGCTGCCTTGTGTTCTGCATATCACTTGGGCACAGGGAGCCAGCGAGCCAGCACACAAGGCCCAGTGTGCCCCAAGAGCAGGGCTTTAGCAAGAATCCTGTGGAACCCACAGTTCAGGAGGTGGTAGAGGCAGAGGGCAGCCAGGATGGGAGCATAGGCTCCTGCCCCACTCAGAACCTCTCAGCTTAGCCCCATCTGGGGACAGGAACTCGCCCCTTCTCACTGAGGAGAGACCCTTGGCCATGTCCCCCCCGCCCCCAACACACACCTGTCACAGCTCTGTGGGCAGATGCCAGGTGAGGTTTACAGACATACCACCCATCATTATTCCAACCCACCACGGGAGAAATGTCTCTCCTCACCAGCCTCAGGACACAGGGAGGACAGGGGCTGGCCAGGCTTCTGGAAGCTACAATGCTCTGCAGAGCCACCCTGGAGACATTACTCCCATGCCAGCAAGCAGCTACAGCTATGTGCAGGACCACTTACCCTTCTGCCATGCCCCACACCACCTGGGCCCTGCCACTGCAGGCAGCCCTGCTCCAGGCATCACCTAACGGTGACCCCAAGGTAGAGCCAAATCCAGGTGACAAGGACACCTGGAGATGGAGAGGACATTGACCAGTGATAGCCTGGGGTCCCATGCCACCAACCCGGCTTTGTCTATTTTGTTAATTTATCAGCTTTACACCAACAGAGGGAATCACTGTGACACTCCAGGGATGCTGTGCCACAGGGTTGTCCCTGAGGAAACAGAAGGTTACAGACTCAGCTCCTACAACACACCAGGCTTGTGAGCAAAACTGCAGCACTCCTGTTCAGTGCTCATACTAACCAACCAACACGCCAAGAGCCACTCTGCGGGTGCAGTGCTTTCCAGGCTCCCTGCAGGAGCGGACCTAGCCAGATGGGGCAGGCTCTGACAAATGCCCTGTAAACCTTACTCCTACCGTGCCCAAGGGACACCAGTGATGCCCAGGCTACCCCAAGACCTGAGCACCCCACAGCATTCTGATGTGCCAGTTAGAGCTGCACGCTGCGGCCACCTGTCCCAGTCCAGTCACACAGCATATTCTGAGGACCAGCTGTGATCCTGGGTAGTTATAAACCTGGCACTCTAGTTCCTCCCTCCTTACAGAACAGGCATCAGTGTGCACAGCCAGGAGTGGTACATAGCTCTAGGCCCAACTACTCAGGAGACTAAGGCAGGAGGATCACTTCAGCCCACAAGCTGGCAAGCACTATAGGCAACACAGCAAGAACCCATCCCAAACAAAATCTTTTGAACTACATAGCACACTACAAGAGCATGCTGATAATAAAATCTCAAAGGGGTGCTGGGAAAGTTTGTAGCTGAATCCTAAGTTTTTGTGACAGAAAGCAGAGGCTTGTGATGAATCACCCGAATAATTTCCAAATCACAATACCCATAGACCTTACAGAAGGCCTGTTCATGCATGAGAAGCTTGCTGCGCCTTAGTTTGCCAGTCTACAGACAACACAGGAAATGACACTTGAGATGGAACCAAGATCTCAGTCAGAATTGAGATGCCTCTGCTGCAAACTGTGAAGACGACTCACCAGCTTCTCACCAGTGAGAAGTAAGCGCAGAAGAACCAAGATGCTAGCCACAGGCACAGGGCTCAGAGACCCTGATCACCTCACAGTGAGGCCCAGGCTATCTGGAAGCCACCGCACTTCCTCTGTGTGGGCCATGAGCAATGCTAACGGCCGTCCAGGCAGGAAATGTTGCCTTATCTGGCTGTGGGGTTCTCACCTCTACTTGTGGTAGTTTATTCCACATGATGCCATCCAAAGAGTGACACACAGAAGATGCAAGGTCACCCCACCCAACCGTCACCCCACAAAACAGGCGTGACCATGCTGGGGTAGGCGAAAGATGAGGCTAATGGCTCCATTACCACAAATGTTCACATCTCTGAATTTCGCTAACATTACTCAAACTGGTACCCCCACTGAGTTATTGCGAACACTCGCAGAGACATCCCCAAAACATTCCCAAGCCCCCACAAAAGCAGCTGGTGCTGCAGGACCCAGCCCAAGTTCACCCATGGGGACCTGGCATGGAGGCAGGACTGCAGGGTTCTTCAGTTTTGCTGCACAGCCCTAACACCCTGGCCAGGACAGCACTCCCAGCAACGTGGAGGGATGAAACTTCACTGTGAAACGATTACAGTAGAGAAGAAACTCCCAGGCCATGCCATCAGAAGCAAAGTAAGTTAAAACTGTTTATTATTATCAAATTAAGACCAGTGTGTCGACCTGTCAAGATACACAGCAGTTGGGGTTGTGACACTAGCGGAAGATAGGACATCACACATGCACTGCCTACGTGGGGCCCAAGGGACAGAACAAAGGAGAGGCAGTGCATTCCCAGATGGACTCGCAGTCGGGGTCAGACTCAGAAGAACCCAAATGGGCCCACTAGCCCTAGATCTGCAGTCCTTTTCACCTCGTCTACTGAGGTCTGCAAATATCTGGTGTGGTTAGAAGGACTCTACACACAGTGGGGGGCACCCAGGCTGTATCTCGAACTCACACTGTGCCCCCTGGCCCTTCTGTGCTGCCCTGAAAGTACATGTCCCCCTCAGAAAGGGATACTGAAACCTTAGGGCAAGGCCAGAGCAGCAGTGAGCTCTGGCAGCTTATCAGTGACTCTGGCCATCAACTCTGCGCTCCATGGATAGTGCAAATTTCCCACATCCTAGAGAAAGACAGTCCCTAGAGACATTACTTTTTAAAAGGAAATGGCTTTCTATGAATGATCTTCCCCTAAAAGGGAAGTCACTCCCAGGAGAATGGTCCAGTCAGGCTGTAGCCACCTTTCCATCCACTCCTCTGAGGACCCACAGGTGCTGGGACAGCTGCACCCATGGCTGCTCCGGCTCCCTGGCACACACAGATCTAGACTGACTGCAGGCTGAGCCTGCAGAGAAAAGGCGACCGGAAGGAGCCCAGGTATAGGTGTCCGTCATGCTCATGCACCTCACTGATGTAGGTGGCCACCAGCCCTTCAGGGTCGTGCAGGCTCCTCCGGAAGGCACCACTGTCACTGAGCTCCAGAACCAAGCTGTACCGCGGCACGATCTTCAGCACTGTCTCCTGACTCAGCAGCTGGGAAGAAGCACAGAGGCCCACTGACCTGAGAAAGCCACACACAGGCACCCCACAGCCCTCAGCTCCAGGTGCCTGCACTCACACACCAAGCCACAAAAACACATGGGCAGGGGGCTGGGGATTTAGCTCAGCGGCATAAGTGCCTGCCTTGCAAGTGTGCGGTCGTGAGTTCGACCCCTGATACCGGTAAAAATGAAAAAGACAAAAAAAAAAAAAAAAAAAAACCACACATGGGCAGGACAACTCTGCATAGCCATGCTAAACATCCAAGGTCAAGTCCCATCAGTGGAGTAACAATACCGAGGCCAAGGCTGCTGGTGACCTTGACCCAGCAGAATGCGGGGTCAAAGCCAGCAGTTTCAGGGAATCAACAAGTCCCCTGGCAAGGAAGAAAGAATGTTAGGCATGCAGGATGCAAAGGATGGAGATCAGGAGAGCTCCTCTCAAAAGACAGCTGGAAAGTTTAGTGTGCCTTGTGACACAGCCTTGGACAGGCTAACTCTGATGCAGGGATGCCTCCTCACATGGGCACAGGCCATGGGGCTGTCAAGAAGGCTGAGGAGGGCTGGGGATTTAGCTCAGTGGCATAAGCGCCTGCCTTGTAAGCAAGCAGTCATGAGTTCGATCCCCAGTACCAATAAAAATGAAAAAGACCAAAAAAAAAGAAAAAAGAAGGCTGAGGCAGGAACCACACGGAAGGGGTGACGGCTACAGAGAGCACCCGGCAGGAAGCTGCAATGCAGGGGTGGATGACAGGAGTGGAGAACAGCAGATCTCTATCCCAAGGCTGCCATGTGTCCCTGTCCAGGAAATGTGGACAACTCTAGAAGGCTCACCAGCAGGGACAGGCTACAGGACAATCTGCAGGACTCCAGAGCCTCTCATGGCACGCAGCCTTCCTCCCTGCCTCTTCCTCTTACCCAAAAGATGGCAGCCATCCTCTTGCTCCAAAAAAGCCTCTGAAACTTCTACCTACACAGCCAGCACTGAGTACTGTACACCCCTTCAGCTGCTGCAGACTCCAGTCAGGATCCAGACAGCACCGGCCGCTGAGGCAAGAGCACCACTCTCGGCCTGGCCCTGGAACCTCCAAACCAAACCTCACACCAAGGGGCCTCAGAACCAACCCCTGTGTGTGCACCTGACCTTGGGTCCGGACCAGCCCCAGCCCCACAGCCAGCAGGGTTGCACCAAGATGCCCTCAGTAACACATCCAGGGATGCCTGAGGTTGAGCAGGGTAGGTTGCAAGGGACCAGGACCACAATGACCAGAGGAGGCTTCAGAGCTTAGGGACAAGGGTGTCCCTGCAGCAGGGTAGATGGCACAGGCCTTAGGGCCCATGGATGAGAGGTGCTAAAGGGGCTGTGGGTGCTACTGGCAGGTAGGTGGTGTTTTTATAGAAGTAGGGGTGTCAGAGGGCCAAGGGCAGAATCTATTGATCCTGACCATGGGGTGGGGGCCTCAGAACTCAACAAGCAGAGGTGACAGAAGGTTCTCAAAAACAGTAACAAGAAGCAAAACAGGGGGCATGGAGAGTCAAACATTTAAATTTACATTTCAGGATGAAGAATAAAGTATTGTTAAGTAGACATCACAACTACAAAGATTATGAGTAAAACTTTTCAGGGTATAAAGGTAAAAAAAGATTATTACTAGATTAAATTTTCATTGTATTTGGGGCTATAGTTCTAGTTACCTTGAAAATCATCTTTTTGATCCAGGGCTTGTCCGACAGGAAGTCCAGCATGGAGAACCCGGGGTTCTGGCGGATGACGGACATGGCCACCCAGTAGCCCCCAGAGCTGCTAGGCCGGATATTGTCAGGAAATCCGGGCAAATTCTCCACGAACACATCAGCCCCACCTTTCATCAAGCCCGACACATAGACCCTGCAAAGTTCCACACAGGCAATGAGCACAGTTCCAGTCAAGAGAAGATGCTTCAGCCAAGCAGCCAACAGGTCCCAGTTCAGGCACAGGCATGGAACCACTGCAGGGGTGTCCCTCAAAAGCACCCAAAGACAAGCAGATAGGGAACAAGGCCCAGAGTGTAGGGAAAGGAGACCTGGCTATGCCAGCATTAAGTTGAAAGCCTGGACAATGCAACTCTCAAGGGGCTAGAGTAGTGGAGGAAGCCCACCCTTGTGGAGTGTGGCTTCCACCTGCAGGATACCACGTAAGGCACCCACTGGTCCCCAGACCCTACCCACCTGGTCTCCACCTGCAACAACACCAGGCACCAGGGGACACTGCACACACCTGCGTATCCTTGCCATGGTCGTTTCAGCCACCAGGACAAAGTCCTCCTCAGGAGATAACTGTACCCCATTGGGAAACTGCAGCTGGTCCAGGAGCACCCGTACCTCTTGGGTCTCAGTGTCATACTCCAGCAGGCTAGGAAGTAGGTATACATGGGAAAGTATGTATGCTTGCAGCCAGCCCTGCTCCCCTCTGGGCCAGGCCTGGAGCTGGGTCAGCCCCGGGAGGCCAGCACTCCAGCTGCAGGCTCTCTAATGGTCTACCTGTCTGTTTATACCCCCCATGAAATACAAGCCAGTGCTGTTTTATTTCCTTAAAGAGGAAGTGAGGGTGCCTGCTCTCTTACCAGTTCCAAACCCATCAAGACCCTTCTCAGGGGCCGAGGGCTACACTGAGGAACACATCACAACTCCAGTGGCTGTCGGTCTGTGGAGTTACCGCTGGGCACTGGCTGGGGAAGGACGAGTGCACACTTACCGCCCATCATCGGTGCCTTCCATAACCAGCAGCAGGAAGTCTCGTCTCTGCCACTTGCTGCTGGAATCCGTGAAGTAAATCTTCCGCCCATCACGAGTGATGGTAAGATCGTTCACAAAGGACATCTTCCTTCCCTCAATGGGCATCTCAGAGGACAGCAGCAACTTCACTTGCCCTGAAATGAGAAAGAGAAACAGAAAGAAAAAGACTGGCTTCCAAGGACAGGTGCCCACAGATGGATGGGTACCCAAGGACAGGTGCCTAAGAGACCACCATGGGGCTCTCGGCACGAACCTGCACTGAGAAAGCTGCAACCCTAGTCATAATGACAGGACACCCAGTCAGGGGACAGACAGGGAGAAGGAAGAACAGTTGAAAGATAAAAAGAAAAAGGGAACAGCAGCAGACAGAGATGGAAAAATAAAGAGAGAGCTAGAAAGGAGTTCTAACACCCTTACAGCAAGTCCTTCTGAGACCTAAAGACTAAAATTCAATTGTCTGGGAGGTCAGAGGAGAGCCTACAGAAACAGGGACCCCAAGGCTTGATGAGTGGGAAACCTAAGTAGGTCCTCAGCAACTCTAAGGAATCCTATTGAGTCACCCATACATGTGTGGAAGATCTGAAAACCAGTCCCTGTGACCTACGTTTCTGGGGGTTGACTTCGAACAGCCCCTTGTACGCATCAGCCACGAATAGAGTGCCGTTGGGTCCCACACGGATGCCCAGGGGTCTCCCACAAGCAGGCTCGTCGTCACGGGTCTCTAGGAAGAAGCATACAAGTGCTGGGGGCTACAGAAGCTGCTGTACTTGCCACAGAGTCCAGTGCCTTACCCCTTACAGGACATACTTGGGGCTGTACACAGCAGGGGCAGGATGTTAACACCAAACTGTGGGATACTGGTATGCTCACTGCAGAGAATTCACTGTGGGCTCTGTGGGGTTTACTGTGGCTGCCTAGTATCCACATTCAGTGAAACAGGGCAAACTGAGAATCCAACCAGAGTGTAAGCCTGCCTATGAAACTATAGCATGGGTGCCTAAAAAGCTGCTCCCTAGATGTCAGTAACAATTAGACCTGAGCAGGTCTATGGTGAATTTTACTTTGCTTTTCATTCGCTTATGTCATTTTGTGTTGTGTCCACCTCACATTGAAAATGTAACACTTGTATGAAAATAAATTGCTGTATAAATGACATACAGGACTGGGGTTCAGCTCAGTGGTACAGTCCTTGCCTGGCAGGCACAAGGCCTACGGTCCAGTCCTTTCACCACAAAGAGAAAGTCTAACATAAAATATACGTAAAAATAGAAATAACTAGTAAGAAGTCATGGGCTCTCAGTTTATAAACAGTGAAGTTCTACTCTAGGTTTCCAAACTCTAACTGATGTAAGGGTGTTTAGATTTTGAATGACACTGCTGAACTCCTGAGATGCTCCTGTAGGAATTACATGTAAGCACCTGAAAATGACAAAACCACCTGCTGTTTTACCAGCACTACCACAACACCCATCAACCTCTGAAGTGACCCCAAAAATGACTTCAGGTCCAGTGGACCAGGGAAGGGGCAGGGCCCCAAAAAGTAACACACAGGGCCCAGAGACCACATGTCCAACACAGAACTATTGGTGACTCTGAGCATGCCCCTCCAACAGATGCCCAGCATTTTCTCCACAGGTAAAACTGCCTTTCAGGAAGGGCAGTTTCACCTTGGATACACTTCTGAGCAACAGTCCCAACTTACTGCATGCGCCTGAGCCAAACCGGGCGACAGTCTCTACTTCACCATTTTCAAGTTTTAGGACCCGGCCGTCAGCTGTACCAGTGAACATCACATCTGTTTATAAAGCAAGCAAAAAAGGGAAAGGTCATCCAGGGCTGAGCTAGAAAATACGACCACACCACCTTCTCAGCAGAGTAGGATGGCATTTTGGAGGTTAAGGGAAAGGATGTCACAGAATATTAAGAGGCCAGCCAGCCAGCGTGAACCAGAGCCTTGGTGTGTCACATGTGAGTCAGTGAACCGAGCAGCCAGGCCTCCCTCCTCCATCCCCGTGATCCAGGATGGCGCTCAGTACTTGGCGCAATCATGCCCACCTCATGACAGGGTCCAGCAAGGACCCTGCTCTGCTAGGAGTCCTGGGGCAAAATGAAAACACAATGTACAAGCAGCACAAGTACTAAATCTACACACAGAGACAGAGCAAAGGAACACAGACAGCCCTGATGAACAAATCCCTACTCATCCCACAGCTTTTAAATGCACATGGCACTCTAAAGCAAACACTACAAAATGTAACAAGAAATTCAGAAGTGATATGCTAAGAAGAGAGAAAACAGTATCACAAAAAGTGTTCAATTTAAAATATAAAAGACAGAAAGAGAAGACAAAAACAGAAACAGAACACAATGACATTATGGTAGATATTAACCCAAAATATCAATAATCACTTTAAGCATCAACAGTCTAAACTGAAAGAGACTGGAGCAACAACAAAGACCTGGCTTTGTCTTGTTTACAAGACACGCACTTCAGCCCAGAGATACATACAAATGAGTAGCACAAGGATGCAGAAACACGACCACTTGGACACTCACTACTTCAGTCACAGCAACTACAAAGCCAGGGAAGTGGTGAGAGGTGGAAGAACAGCAGATAAAGATAAAGGAATCAGTTCTCCTAGGAGACCCAGTAATCATAAACGTGATGAGCCTCCCAACACAGCATCAAAGTAGGTGAGACAAACACTGATAAAACTGCAAAGAGAAATGAAATCTACTGTGACAGAGAAGACTGGCATCTTCAGCACCCTTCTTCCAGAAATGCACGGACAGGCAGTCAGTAAGGTAAGGCTGAGTCTGATGGCACCTCCACCAGTCACCAGTGCAGCTGACATCAGCAACAGTGGCTTTCATGCCCACAGAGACACAGCTGAGAACTCAACCAGTCACAGTCAAGTGCATTTTTTTAACTGAACACGAATCATTTTTTATCATCATTCCTGAAACACAACAGTACTTACATTGTATTTCCATTGTCTCGGGCACTGTAGGTGATTGAGAGATGATTTAGCATAGAAAGGAGGACATAAGAACTCTGAGGAAACACCAGACCATTTAATGCAAGAGACTCACACCTCTGGCGTCCCACAGCCAACTCTTGGCAGAGACAGAGACCAACTGTGCCCATTCCCCTCAGATTCACATGTGACATTCACCAATCCTGACCACATTCTGGAATATAAGACACACTCAACAAATTTTAAAAATCATAAGTCACATAATGTCTGTTCTCAGACCACACTGGAATTAAACTAGAAATGAGTAACGACAGTAGCGAGAAGGATAGCTAGAAAATCCCAAAATTCTTAGCAATTAAACTATATGCTCCTAAATAACATATAGGTCAAAAAAGAAATCTCATGAGAAATTAAAATATTTTGAGCTGAATGAAAATAATTTACCAAAGTTTTAGGGATGCAGCAAAAGCAGTACTTGAAGAAAAATTTAGAGGACCTGGGCGGGTGGAGTGGGCGGTGCTGCGCCTCGGCCGGTGGCAGCTGCAACAGCTGCCCTCATCCCCACCGCCAGTCCAGTCCTTTCCATGATTAACACTCCAGCTGCTGGAGACGCGTGAGAAAGGAGGCGAGAAACTCCCACCAACTCACAGAGCACGGCTGGAGGATTTAAGGTCGTGCTGATACTGTGATGGCTGATAATGGGAGTCTGCAAATCCCGCGCCTTTAATGCAGCAAACTGACCAGTGGACCCAAGAGGAAAAGCTGTATTGGCTTTGGGTGACTGCTGGAAATTGAGACCCGGGACCCCGCGAAGCAGCCAGGGCTGCCCTGCTGCGCCAGAGGAGATTGTGAGAAGCTCCAGAGTTCCAAAGCCGGGCACTGTGCAGTTTTCTGACCGTTCCACGCTGTGTCAGGAAAGCAGTGAAGGCAAGCAGCATAGTGTGCAGTAGACTCAAGAGGAAGACCTGCACTGAGTCCTAGTGAGTACTGGGGACTGGGTCCCCCGGCCACTCTGGCTGGCTGGAAGACATTTTGAAATTAGGCAGAGCCCGCCACCACACTGACATCAGTAACACAGAGAGTCTGGTGGAAGACATCTTGGAGTTGGGCAGAGTGTGCGGCTCAGTGACATCAGACAGTCGCCCCTGGCGTAGAGAGGTCTGGTGGAGGACATCTTGAAAGTGGGCAGAGCCCGGTGCCATATCGGAGTCAGCGACATAGAACTAGTGGAACATGTTCAACTGGTAGAACATGTTCCACTAGTGGAACATGGAATTGGGCAGACCCGCAGCCACGGGGACATTACATAGTTGCTCCTGGCACAGAGAGGTCTGGAAAAGGACAACTGGGATTTAGGCAGAGCCCTGTGCCACGGTGACATTAGCCAGCTGCTTCTGGCACAGAGAGAACTGGCAGGACCTGCTGGGGCAGAACCAAGCCTCTGGTTGGGACCCAATAAGCAGATACAAAATAGTCACGATTCTGTGACACCCACAAAGTGCAGCCTAATTTGCAGATTGACTGGCACAGAGGCTGGAGGCTAGCCTGCACCGTCCCTGCATCCCTGCCTACCCCAGATAACAGCAAATTGGGGAGGACAGCAAAAACTCAAGTCAATGCACTTCTGAAAGGCCCTAAGCAATACAGAGAGGGCCAGAGACCCCCAGAACACTCTAGTCTGAAAGAAACCAGAAACATGACAAGAGATAGAAATTTAAAAAAATCTCCAGCTGCCCAACATGAGAAAATAAGTCCAGGAGAAGTAAACACTGAAGAGAACAAGCACAGTAACCATCCAATACTGGACACAGCATCAGCCAAAATAAAAAAATACCTCCATGACCTCATAGATGAATTTAAAGTAGTACTCCTGATCCAAGCGAGGCAAGATATAAAGAGATTAATTAAAGAAATGACAAGCCCCGCCCAAGAGAACACAGATGGAAGAACTGAGGAAATCAGAAAAGAAAGAGATACTTCTGAAGAAGAGTTTAAACATAACTTAGAATACATGAAACAGATCCAAAGAGATTACCAGGAAACTAAAAACTCCATTGAACACTAGCAAAATGCCTTGACAGAAACTAAAGTCAGCCTTTTGAAACTTGAAAAAGAGATTTAACATATATGATCGTGAAAGAAAAGACCTCTTAAAAATAACAAGGAACCAAAAATTAAAGGCTAGAAGATGACAAAAGGATACATAACTTAAAAATAAAGAATGTGAGTGAGGAAGCAGGAGCAACCAAAAATGAAATACAAAGAATATTCACAGATATATTAAAGCAAAATTTCCCATGTATAGCAAAAAGAAATGATATCCAGATAAAAGAGGCATACAGAACACCAGCTACCTACAACCAAAACAGATCTACACCCAGACATATAATAATCAAGATTCCGGAAATCCACCAAAAGAACAGAGTATTAAAAGCAGCCAGAGAAAAAAAGCAGATTACCTACAACGGGAAAATTATTGAAATAACAACAGACTTATCAACACATTTATCTCTTAAATCAAGAAGGGAATGGGGAGAAATATCCCAAGTCCTGAAAGAAAATAATATGCAACCAAGACTCATATACCCATCAAAACTCTCTCTCAAAATTAATGGAGAAATAAGATGCTTCCAAGACAAGGAGGAACTGTGAGAGTTCATGGCCACCAACCCAACCCTACAGAGAGTGAAGGACATTCCAGAGAAAGAGAAGGGATACCAGCATTCCAGCAACAGTGGCAGAGAGGCCTCAATGAACGGGGTAGACAGTGGAAAGAGGGAGTAAGGTGGACAAATTATAGCAGTAAAGTGGAGTAGCAGACAATGAGGCAGAGACGGTAAGCTATAGGCTTTAGTATAGATAGCTTTGATATACTACAAAAAAAGGCAGAGGTCATTGTTAATAGTGTATCAGGATTTAAAAGTCACAGTAGTCTTATCGCCCTGTTTAGTTTGAATTTAATTTGTTCTGGTCTGTCCACTCATATTGGATTTGAGGTCACAGACATCTGACCCAAACATAGCAGGTTATATCATGGTAACTATCCTTAATTTCCTATTAACTTGAGCTGAAATCCTGTACTACTTATATTGTCTTACTATGACTGATCTTATTTGAATCCAATTCATAAGACCGCAGTTTTGCCTTGGCTGATTTTATTTGAATTTGGTATCAACCCTAAAAGTAGAGGCAACTACTCTGAAGATGACATGATGTAAAAGACACCCATACAAGTATTATTAACAAGCTCTCAAGTCCTACAATGTTTTCAAAGTTGTGCTATTATAAAAATAGCTAGGTAATACTATGTTCAACTATATTAAGCCCAAAGATGTGGACAAGACTATGGAAAATAACAAGAGAAAGCATAGTAATTACAGTAGATCATCTAATATTGTGGTCTTATGTGTCTTTTTCACTGCATGTTTTTCTAGGAATTTGTTTTGCTGTCTTGTTATGATTTGTTTTCCCCCATAATACAGAGAAGATAGATATACATGTAGAAATTCACGCATGAAAAGATTCTTTTAAAAAACTATTTATGGGAACAGATTATATAATGCAATATGTAATGAACAGATACTCTGAAGAAGAAGAGACACTAAGAAACCCACTGCTAATTTTGTAGCATTATGATATAAAGTCTAGCAATATTATTATTAACTGATCAGATTGATATTAGTCTAGTCTCTTAAGTTCAATATTCAGCATATGTAAAGATAAGGACAGCTACTATGAAGAGAATGAGAAATGCAATAGTAGTTATTATTGTCTTTCCTAATGTCAGATTTGAAGACCTAAAAAGCCTTCATCATCCTGTAATGATCTGATTAGTTCTATAATATGCAGTATGTATTTAATGTGTGTTAAGATGGGGACAACTATTTGCAAGAAACTAGAGACAATTAGATACACAGTGAAGATCTCCAGTGGACTTGCTTTGAAATCTGTATTTCTTTAAATTGTTTTTTTTTAAACTGTTTTGTTCTGTTTTGATTAGTTTAATCTTACCCTCTTTGAGATATAAAACAAGTGTGTAGGACTGATAACCATATTACTAAGTTTTTGTTAGATCATTGAGCAGAACTGTTGGCAGTGTCACTATTTGAATGTCATTTTACATACTTTAATATTGTAACCTGAACAGCTAGTTCTAAGATGACAATATGTAACTTATCAACTGGTGATTTCTTACCATTTGTTTTTCTGTAATTCTGTATTATTTCTACCCTTTTTTATCTCCATGTGTTTTTCTTTTTGTTTCTTTCTCTTTAAATAAAAAAAGAAAAAAATTTAGAGCACTGCATAGGCATATTATAAAATTTAAAATATTTAAAATCAGTAATCCAAGTTTCCAATTTAGGTAACTAGAAGAAAAGATCAAATTACATCTAAAATAAAACAGATGACAAGATTTTTTTTAAAAATTAAGGCAGATATCAATGAAATTGAAAATAAGAAATCAATTTTTAAAAATCAATAAAATCAAAAGCTGGTTCTTTAAAAAGATCAAATAACACAAATGCCTAGGTGGGCAAAGAAATAGAGAGAAAACAAAAAGTACTAACATCAGAAATGAAAATGTGGCTATCTCTAAAGATCCCATGGATCATAAAAGGATAATAAAGGAATACAATGAACAACGCTGTACCTAAATTTGATGAAATGAACCAATTCCTTGAATGCCAAAACTACATAGATATAAATTGACCTGTATCTACTAAAGAAATGGAATAATTAACAATCTTTCAAGACCAAATGCATCAGGTTTGGAGGGATTCACACATGAATTCTACCAAAATTTAAGAATAATAACCAATTCTCTAAAATTTCTTTCAGAAGACAGAAGCAATCAGAACACTTCCTAATTCATTCCATGAAGCCAATATTACCCCAGTACCAAAACCAAAAATATAAGAAAACTATAGAACAATATTTCTCATGAAGACAGACGCAAAAACTCTCAACAAGTATTAGCCAGTCAAACCAGTGGCATATAGGAAGACTCATACATCACAACCAAGTGGGATTTATCCCTAGTATGCAAAGATGGTTCGATCTTCAAGAGGTAATTAATATACTCTATCACATTAACAGACTAAAAGAAAAATCTCATGACTGTGTCAACAGATTCAGAAAAGGTATTTGACAAAATACAACCTCCATCCTGAGGGAAAAGAGAATCCTCAAAAGCTGGGAATGGCAGGAGCTTCCTCAGCTTGCTAAAGATCATCCACAGACAACAGCTAATGGACTCAAATTTCTCCTACTGAGATTAGGAATGGGAAAGCCCATCCCCTCATGACTCATTTTCATACCATTTCAGAGGTCTCAGGTGATTCAATAGAAAGCAAATAACAGGTATGCTAATTAAGAAATAAAACTGTCTTTGTTTAGAGATGACCTACTATCTAGGTAGAAAACCTAAAAGAATCAAGCAAAACAACTAGAAGTAATTCGCAGTTGTAACAAGGTCACAGTATATTTGTATGTAATACAAAAGTCAATCACAATTACATTTCTATATATTAGCAATGAATAAGTAGAAATTGAAATTAAAAACATCCCTTATACTAGCACTCAAAACAATACACTTGGGTATAAATAAAACAAAATTTACAAGTTCGTCATGAAGAAAACTATGAATTATGATAAAGGAAACCAAAGAACTGGATAAATGGGTAAAATGATTCAATATTATCCAGATGTAAACTCTTTCCAAATTGATCTAGACTGAATGCAATCTCAATCAAAATTCCAGCAAGTTACTTTGTGCATATCAACAAACTGGCCCTCAAGTTTATACAAAGAAGCAAAAAACCCCCAAAGAGTCAACATAATACAGAGAAGAATGAATTCCCCTGACTGATGATGCCCAGCTTCAAGACTCACCATAAAGCTACACTAGTAGTCAACACAGCCTGCTACCAACAGAAGGACAGGCAGCCAGGCCAGCAGACAGAATAAACAGCTCTGAAACTGATGCTCCTAAACAGTCGACCTACAAAGGAACAAAGTCAGTAAAATGGAGAAAATAAACAGCATTTCCCAAACTTAGTGCTAAAACAATGGGATGTGTACAAAAACTTATCCAGACTTATGCCCTTCACAAAAATGGACCGACTCAAAGTGGATCACAGACCTCTATGTAAAATGCAAAACTAATAAAAATTCCAAGGAGATAAAAAAAAGAGGAGAAAATCTAAATTACCTTGAGTATGATGATGATCTTTAAGATATAGGTAAGATTCATAAGAAATAATTGACAAGCTAGACTTCATTAAAATCAAAACCATCTACTCCATAAAAGAGACTACTATGGTTTGTTTAAATGTCCCCTAAAACCTCATGTAGCCATGGAGGCAGCTGAATCCAGTGTTTGTGACTGATTTGTTGTTTGACACTGGAACTGGTGGTGTGAGTGCTGCACCCGCCCAGAGATGGGCCAGCATACAGTGTAAAGGAGGAAAGGAGATGCGCTTAGCTCCCCTTTTTTGCCCTTTTCACTCTTATTGCTTGTGGCCCCCATGAACAGCTGCCCTCAGTCAGCCATCCTGCCTTGCAGCCAGCTGCATATGGACTGAAACCTCCAAAAACTGTAAGCTAAATAAACCTTTCCTTGCTTCATTTTGGGCATCAGGTATTTTGTCTCAACAAAGAAAAAAGTAACCAAGACACAGGCTGTCAAGAGAATAAGACAAACCACAGACAATAAAAACTATTTGTAAAAAACACATCTGTTAGAGCAATGTTATCCAAAATATACCATGAACTCTTAAAACTCATCACTGAGAAACTGTTACAAAAGAGTATGGAGGACTTGAACAAACACTTTATTAAGACCTGGAGAGAGCAACAAAAGAGAGGCTCAGTATCTGTTACCAGGGAAATGCAGACGAAAACACCAAGATACCACAACCAGCTCATGAGAAAGGCCAGCATCTGACATGAGCAGCAGAGCCTGGCAAGCACACTGATCACCTCAGGGCTCCCACTGCCTCCTAATGGAATGCAGGTGGGACAGCTACTCTGGAAAGCAGTCTGCAGTTATTCTGTAAAACCAAACTCGCTCTTCCCTTATAGTTTATCCATTGGTATATTTACTCAAGTAAAATGAAAAACTCAAGTTCTGTTATTTTAGATCTAAATGTCCCCCAAAGCCTCGTGTGCTCAGAGGTGCACTGGATTATGGGGTTAATAGCTTGCTTCCAGCTAGGAGGTGAGGTCTGACTGGAAGAGGCAGTCACTGGGGCTGTGGCCTAGAAGGGTCCGTCTTCCTCCCAGGTCCTTCTTTGGCTCTCGCCTTCCTGTTGGCAGCTTTTCCTCCACTGTTCCCTTTCTGCCATGTCTTCCTGCCTTGGAACCTGCAGATTATAGACTGGAATCTCTCAAACTGAGCCAAAACAAACCTTTCCTTTAAATTTTGGTTGTCAGGTATTTTCTCCTAGCAACAAGGAAAGTGACTATGACAGTTCATACCAAAAACAAACTGCACACGTTTCCAGCAGCCTTATTCCTAATCACCAAGACTTGGAACAAGCAGACATCCATTAGTAGATGAATAGATAAACAAAATATGATACATCTAGTCAACAGACTAGCTTCACTGTTTTACAGAAATCTTCTACCAAGCCATGGAAACATGGAGGGACCTGAAATACATATCACTGCATGAAAGAGGCACTGAGAAGACAACTTCTCCCCATCCCCACAGCACAGGACAGTGCAGCAACAAGCAGCTGCTAAGGATAATAGGTAAAGGAGAGGTGACCAGGACAGGGTGGAACAAACACTCTGCAGGACTGTACTGATGGACAAATGTCACTGCACATCTGTCCAAACCCACATAGTGCCCAACTCTAAATATGAGTCCTGATATAAATTACAGACTCTGGGAATACAGTATCAAAGTGGGTTCATCAATTGCACCAAACACACATTCCTGATGATTAAAAAATCAATTTTCCTTTTAAAACATGACTGTACTTTCTGCTTAATTTTGCTATGAGCCTAAAACTGCTCTTAAAAACAAACTCCACTCAAAAAAAGATGAAGTGTGTTACTTGAAGATTATTCTCCTGCACTGTCAGTGACTGGCAAGTACCCCCAGGAGACTGGTTACTCCCAAACTGCAGCTGCATGAGCACTCAGAGAGGCCCCCAATGGGCAGCCATCTCCTTTGTGAGGAAAAAAGGCAAAGCAGGACTCGGGATCTTCTTGAGAGGTGAGGCCACTGGCTTGAGCTTCTCCATTTACAGGTTCTAGTTTTAAACTGCAGTGTTTCATTTTTCACCAAAAAAAGTAAAATTTACTTATAGAAATGTCAATGTCTTTTTTAAAATATATGAACTTTATCACAAAGTAACTGTTTTTCTTGCAATAACTTTGACTTTGTCAGCTGAAAATCAAACCAACAGCTGCAGCACTGGACCAGGCTGTGGGTCCTGTGTCAACAAGCAGAGGCCACAGAAGCCTGGGGCAGGATGAGAAATAAAGGACTAAAGCCCAGCAGCAAGCAGAACACACACTTGCGGCCCCAATAGGAATCCCAGCAGCATTTTCAAAGATGCTGCTCAGAAATTCTCACACCAGTTAGTCTATTCATTCTCTCACCAACTGTGCCTAATGCTCATTTTAATAGCAAATGCCTTGTCAAAGGGGCAAGAGACCCAACTTGAGCTGGCAGGCTGGGGAGGAGGGCAAACACCACACAAATGGACTTCAAACATGGAGAGCCACTCATTCCCAGCTTCAGGTGAAGCCCAAGAAACACACTTGTCCATCCACCACCTACCTTCCCAGGGGTCACATCTGTACTCTGCCTGTCCCCTTCCCAGCACTCTAAGTGCAGTAAAACGCCTCTAGAGACAAACTCAAAGTTTCTATCTAGCACCAAAACATCAGGCAGACAGGAGAGCAGCTGGAGGCCACTCATGCTGGGCCACCTACCCAGAACCCATCCCACCCCATGCCCCTCTTGCAGCCCTGGTTCACTTACCCCCTATATTTGCTATGGACTCCGGCCCAATGAGCTGATTCTCGAACAGCCTTTCCGCATGCCGCAACTTTGTATTTGGTTGTAGGACACCAAGCAGCAAAGGAGGTTCTTTGAAACTGTGAAACAATGCAGTTGTCCGGAGGGGTCCACAACAACACACAGGAAGATGGATGGATTATACCCACAACTCCCTGCTCTGAGCTAACCAGAGGACATCCCAATAAGAGCATAAGCCTTAACTTCCAGATATAAAAGGCAAAATAAAAAACTGTTCAAGGTAGTGTGACCGAAAAGGTCACACTACCAAATAATTTTAAAAGCATTAACGTGGCTAATGTCAGGGCTTTGGCAGTCACCTGCTCAGCAGCAGGGGCATCCACAAAGGACAGCAGTAGGGGCAGGGCTTAGCAGCCCCCATCCCCATTAGACCACTGGGCTGTGTGCATGTCTGTGTTGCTGGAGATGGAACACTGGATACTTTATCACTGAACTACATACCTAGCCATTTTCATTCTTTGCAGGGAGGTCTCACTAAGTTTCCCAGGCTGGCCTTGAACTTGTGCTTCTCCTGCCTCAGTCCCTGAGCATCTGGGATTACAGGTGTATGCCACTGTGCCCAGCTGGAAGACTCTGCTTAAAGCCAGAGGTCCTGCCAACTCAGCAAGGATGCTGTCGAGTTCAGGTTCTGCCTAACCAGCATCCAGAGCCAATCTTCCCTCCCTAATTCTGTCAAATGCAGAAGTGAAAAGCCTGTCATGCATAAGTGTGCATGTCCAGGACACTGTCCTGCGGAATACCATCCAGGGACACTGTGTCAGCAGCACCACCCAGCCTCCACCCATGAGCACTCAGACAAGGACTAGCTTCCTCACAGAGAAGAGCAGAACATGGGTGCTTATAGTCATTTCTAAGTCATGTTTATCAATTAATGTAAAATATAAGGTCAAGGACATACTGAAACATTTCAGAGAAGAAATTTTGTCACTGTAACTTTGGAGCCCAATGGGAAGAGTGCTGCTGGCAGCTGAAAGCTGTCACAGTACACAGGAACCATGGACTATCAGTATGAAACTGTGAAGCTCAAAAGATGATGTATGAAAACCAGCGGCCCACCATCAGGGTCGTCAGAAGCTAAGAGAAGCCCATAAATCACACCAGGACTGGGCTACAGGGGACCTCAGGGTGAGACGTGGGGCCTGACCTGAGCAGGAGGCACCTAGGGGAGCTCACAAGGTCCAGACAGGGCCATTCCAAGGCTACCACCACTCCTAGGCCAGCAATGGGAGGCAATGGCAGCCTCCTGTCCCAAGCCAGGGACAAAGGATGTAGCTCTGCCAAGCTGATCCCATCTCCTGTGCAGTCAACTGTGTCCCCGGGACCCTGGGTCATCACTGTGCCAGCACGAGCCCTCTGCCTTCCACAGTGGACAGCCAGGGCCAGCAGCCTCTTTTCTAAGCTTCTTTCCCACAATGCCCAACACACGACCACCACCCAGGAAGTCCTGACACCCTCCTCTCCAGCCCCAGGTTCTGAGCCCCCCGTTCACTGTGCTCACTCAGAAAGCCCACCTTTATTGTCTGCCTGCTGCCTAGCCCATTCACAGTACATTCTAGTCAGGTTCACCCCACGGGTGCTCCCACAGAGAGCTAGGACCCCACTGACCAGAATGTACAACTCTATCCAATCCCTGCTCTGAGGTCCCAACATTGGTAGTAGCATGACCCTGCACCACTACAATCACTAACAAGACTACATATCAAGGGCCCCTTTTTCCAGGTGACAATGGAGGACATACTCCTAGATCCCTACGCAGTAAAGGTAACTTAGGAAAAAAAAAAGTACTAATTGCAGATTTTCAAAAAAAAAATCAAGTCCTCACTGCTTGGCCAAATACCCCATGTAGGTGGCCCTGCTTCCTGACATAACATGAGGGGAACCTGTCCAGCGGACAAGATCCCACAGCAAGAGTTGGTGGGAACACCAGGCTGCAGAGTGGAAATGGGGAGGGAAGCAGTCACTGTCACCCGCTATTACCCACCTGGGAAAAGCCAGGCAGCCAAGCAGGCCCAGGGACACAGAAGCAGAAGGGCAAAGGGCTACAGAACAGGAGTGAGTTAGTTATCTCCTCCAGGCAAGACAGGACTGAGATGGTGTGAACAGAAAGAGGAGGGAACTGAGGAAAGGGCTAGGATGTGACAATCATGAACCAACTCCCCACAATGAATGTGTTTAATTCATATCACAAACTTGTACTAAAAAAAAAATGTAAAAATCCAGTTACTTATAGAATTTAAACAAGGTAACTCAAATCTAGCCTTAATTTATGTGTGCTTTTATCATTTCATAAAATTAAGGTTAACTCTATTCTTGTAAGTTTCTCTTATTTTGATTTCTGTCCTTGGTTTGTAAGCTTTTCTCAACAATGACAGAGACATATACCCATACACTCTGAGTAAACAATGTAAACTACCAAGGAAACCACAGCACCCTCTCCCGTAACTTCCCCTCGGCCTACTAGGTCGGCTGATTCAGTCTCCTTTCTCTGAAAACTACTTCAGCCTTACATACATCCCCTCCTGGGGAACGAAGACTGTGGGGAGCTCACCTGAGAGGTTGAGGGTCGATGGGGGACTCCAGTAGCTTCATGGCACCAAGCAGGGGCAGGATAAGGGATGCAGCCAGCACCAAGAAGGTCATTCGGAAGACTCTGCCACTAAAGGAGCTGCCAGAAATAAAGCACACAAAGGTAATCAGAAGAGTCCTTGGTGACTTCTAATTGAACTTTAGCACCATTTGCCAGGAGTGCCAAACATGACTGTACTTTTTTTTTTTTTAATTTTTTGCTGTGTGGGACACTCTGGTCAGTTGTTTCCAGATCTTGAACCTCCTACTGTAGCAGTTTTAAAGAAAGCAAACTCAAAGAACATAAAAAGTAACAGGAAAAAAAGGTTCCATAATGCACAATTCCCTGAGCCCTCCATTCCTGTCATTTCACAGATCCCATTTTTAGGAAGGAAATTCCAGCTCTTGTACTTGGTGGGAAAAGTTTGACAGACAACACAGTAACTACATAGAATCTACAAAATTAAAACTCTAAGCCATCAGTCCTGAAACCTGGAAAGATCTAAAAGCTGCTTGGGAAACTTGTGTAAAATTTTTAGACAAATGACCAGGAATGCCTTAAATATTTCTGAATCAATCCTCACATACATGATTTCTCACCTGCTAAATAAGTGAGAACATTAGCTTGCTACTAAATGAACCTCATAAATCATTATTTGCTTACATACACTGCACTCCAATTTACCACTTTACATTAAGATTAATTTAAAACAAATAAAATCACGAGCATCTAAGGCAGTGATGGTAAAGCTTTTAGAGACCAAAGGCCCAAACTGCAACCCAAAACCCACTTATTTATTGCAAAGTGCCAAAACTGCAATTAAACCTGAACACTGAAGTTTCAGTGACATCATCTCAGTGAGGGCTCTGTGGACTGCTGCAGCATGTCTAAGGTAACGCTTTTCTATCAAAAAACAAAAATGTTGACTTAAAAAATTCAAAATTCATGCTTAACAGAGCAGGCTTAGTTTAAGGACAGGGCTTAGATTTCTAACAGTACCGTCTTCTACATTAAGCACATTCATCTCTGCTCCAGTGGGACAGCAGAGTGGAGGCCCAGGTACCAGGTTAACTCACACAGCACCTAGCTAGGAACTGAGGCAACCTCCTCACTGCAGAAGCCCAAGGGCTGCCACTGTGGAACAGGTGGCTAGCAGGGACACTCCATGTGCTGAACAGAGCAGAAAGTGCAACCTACCCTCCTGAACAACAAAGGGAAACAGAGGAAAGGAGGGAGCAGCTTTCAGACAATACAATGAAGAGTGGGGGCTCTGCAAACAGAAGGAAGCACAAAACAGGTCCTCTACCCCAGAACCTTGATGAAGGGACCCTGAGACCTGCCAGGACCTTGATCTACAGGGGTCTAAGACAACAAATTTGTATTGTTCACATCGGTAAAGGTGTAGTAATTTGTTATGGCAGCACAGGAAATAAATAGTTTTCTAAGTAATTCCTAGCATTAGAAGTAAGATGCAGCTGTAACAAATACCTAAAAATTTGTAAGCAGCTTTGGAATTGGTAAAAGAATGAGAGAATTTTTGTAGAGAAAGACTATAAAGACCTAGGTTTCCTTGGAGAGTCTAACAGGAATATGGATGTTAAAGATTCTGCTCAGCGGGCCAGGGATTTAGCTCAACGGCATAAGTGCCTACCTGGCAAGCACAAGGTCGTGATTTCAATCTCTGGTTCAAAAACAAAAAAAAGATTCTGCTCAGAGATCTCAGAAGGAAGGGAAGAATGTGGTAGGAAAGACATATATCATCTTCTGCAGAGACACTTACACCTAACTTGCTGTGAACAGATATGTAGACATAAAAGGTACTATGTTGAGGGCTTAGCAGGATGTCAGGAACATGTTACTAGGGACATCCGGATATGGAGAGAAACCACAGGAACATACAGAAAAATGCATCCTTGAGATCTAGTGGCAGGCAGCAGTGTTGTGTCCCTCTTGTAGAAGATGAGGTGGGACACTGAGCAGAGGATGTTTCTGAGCCAGTGTGGGAGGTACAGCCCTTGTCCCCCTCCTGCTGCTTTCTCCTGCACAAGAGGACAGGTGTCGGGGCAGAGCTAACCACTCTTTTTGTTCCTTTGACATTTCCCCTTTGCCATGAGAATTCTCATGTGTGTCAATTTTCCTTTTGGTAACCTTCCAAAACTTTGCTCCATAGGGTAACTTCCTTCTTTTTGCTCTAAAGGTTTTAAATCCATCCCCTCATCCCCAGGTAAATTGTAAAACCATTAGTCTTCATCCCTTCTGCTAGAAGGAAAAGTAGGTGGTCTAGGTACCCAAATCCAAACAAAATGCAGGAGACCCAGCAGGAAGAGACTCTGCCCTCCTGAAGGAAAGTAGGCAGCCAAGAAAGAAGTCAAGTCAACCCCTGCCTCCAGTCCTTTCCCCAAACCTCAGGGCCCTACAACCATCTTCTAATAAAAAAGATTTGTACCAGTATGGGTACAAATAACACAAAAATGCCTATGAAATAGAGACCAGTGACAGGTGAATACAACCTGAGGTCCATAGCAGGGAAGGAGCAAGGGCCATGAGAGAAGATCGATGAGATGGCAAAAACAGGCCAGGCTTCCCATGGAAACCTGGCAGTGTGGTGACTCTCCAACTTAAAGATGAGCAAAGTGGCAGTGGGAGGCTCGGGTGCCTGTCCATGGTCCACGCCAGAACCAGCAGGCACCAGGAGGGTTGGCTCTGACTCCAGGCCGTGGTCGCCATTGGCAATGCTGCTACTGAAAGCAAGGGGAGGGGGATGAATCTGGCCCAACAGCTGGGGTCAGGCTGTGAGACTAGGTGGCAATGTACCTATGCCAGATACTCATGTGAAGGGGCACACAGTGTGTAGCCTTTTCTGCCAGGGTGCTCCCACCCAACATTAGGCCTCCCGGGTTTACCTCCCCGTAGAACGCATCAACACACTGTTCCGGTACCGGTACCACCTGACCAGCCCTCTGCTGCATGTATAACCCAAAACTCATTTTTCCACTCATCCACAGAGGACTTCCCATCCATGAGAGCAGGAAACGGCTCCTTTCACTCAGTTACAGTTTCTTAACCAGAAGAAGGTATTTCAGTGGGGTGATAAAACATTTTAAAACTGGAGAAAGCTGGTAGTTGCCAAATACTATGAATACATCAAATATTACTGAGTTGCATAGTTTAACATTACTAACAGTATCACTGTACATTGTGTGAATTTCACCTCAAATTTACCAGTGATCAAATGTTCTAAGCTAGACTGTAGTAACTGTTGCAAAATTCCTTGATGATACTAAAACCCACAGAGTCAGAAAGGACAAATGGGTGAGTTTTGTGGTGTATGAATTGCTTCTCCATGCAGATGTCTAAAACTAAAGAAACAAAGTGAACAACTCTCCCACACAAGGAGTCCTAGAGCTGGCTCTGAGGACCAGTGGCAGAAAGGCTTTTGTTAGTGTGGTTCTTTTACAAGTAGAGTCCCCAAAAGAGAACACATCCAAAGGCGCAAAGAGAAGTAGAGTGCCTGCCTGTCTCGAGCACTAACTTCAAGGGCCTTCTGCACAAGACCAAGCTGGATTCCTGTCCTTTAAGAGAACCTGATAGGGTCACATACCCCTCCACTATAATCCTTCACCGCTTGGCTATCATTCAAGAAAGTGACAGTCTAGTCAAAGGGCATCTTTGTTTTTCTCCTTGCCTAACCATTCTTTTCATCTGTCCCTAACTGACATTAACTTCCCTTGGCTACTGCATCTTACATTAGGCTGGGGCTGGAACCCAGGGCCTCACATGCTAAGCACAGACTCTACTGCTGAACACCCCTACCCCATATTTGGTATTTTAAAAAGCTTAGTACGGAAATCTGATTCAGAGTTTGCAACACTCTGTTTAAGTATCTGGCTGCCACTTCACACAATGGTAACTGATTCAATTATGTCAAAAGGAAAAGGTCCAGCCAAGACTGAAGGTGACAGCGTGTACAGCTAAAAATCAGCCACAAGTACAGATGATATGTGTCACACATCACCCTTCTTTGCTGGGACTAAGAAGCTACCTAGTGCAATAGTGTCAAAGGTAGCTTCCCTGCATCACCTGAAAATGCTTTAGCAAGGCCTAGAGCATCTGGTCTGCGTGTCTACAGTGGGCCTCGGAACACTTTCTTTCCATTGTCATTCCTGATAGGCACCGGACACTCTCTTATCCACGTCCTCTCCCAGGGAAAGCCCATCTCACTCCCTGCCCCACATGATCATCATCCAGTGTCTACTGGAAGCTCTACGGTCAACTTTTAGAAACAGCAGCTTACGCCTAAAGAAAACCATTTGAGCAGTGCTGCCCAACTTGGCCTCCACAATGACAGACAGAAAGCTACTCACCATGTAAAATGGAGCCAGCTTGTGATACAAATGAGAAAACCCAGCTCCCGTGCCCATGCAGCCTTGCCTGGATGAGGTTCATTAATGTTTTGGCAGGCCGTCCTCTCTGCGATACCCGTACACAGTCAACTATACTACACTACACTTCCCCCTCTTTTCTCTGTCAGCTTCCTGCTGACTGTGCACAACATTATTTTAAGTTAAATAAAAGATGCTACTCTTTTTTGTTTTTCTTTGTACCGGGAATCAAACTCACAGCCTAGCACTTGCTGGGAAGGTGCTATGCTACTGAGTTTTATCCCCAGTCGGCTACTCTTATCTCTATTCATTTTCACTGACCGGGCACCACATCCTCTCGACTTATGGTGTAGACACATTCAGGAAGGCTGGTGACTTGCTCCCAGGTGCAGTCTGAGAAGTCAACTTGTTTGCTCTATCTCTGAAGAAAAAGCCTGGAGACCAGCTTCCCTCTGGAGGACATTTGAAATTTCCTGCAGTCTCCAAGGGCAAGAACACAACCACAGTGATGCAACACATTCTGACAATTGCTGCTGCCCCAGTCACAATTTACAACACCCTCTGTCACTGCACATGCCAAACCTGAAGGACATTCTCTAACTGCTGCACATCAAACATCAGAGCCCCATAGACTAAAGCCATGATGGACAGACTCCAGGAAACCAAAAGCTTCCTGTGATTTCTGTGGAAAATCTGTTAGCCCCAATCCATGGGGCACCAAAACCTTGCTGATCAAGGCAATCCCTGGAAACTGAGAAAGTTAAAGAACAATAAGTCCCAATTTTTTAAGCAAATGCACCTTGAATTTGCACATTTCCCACATTTCCTTAAATTGGCTCTCTTAGAATTACCATGTTTCCTTGAAAAAATTTTAGGAAATTAAGAAACAAGATAAGCCATTTAAAATAGTGGAAATAAAAATTCCAGATTCCTGACTCCTCTTTGTTACTGCTCCATCTCCTCTACATTGCCTCCCTAACTTCAGTCTTAAAATGAAGAATGAAGAGACTAGCAGAGACTTTTAATTGGTCTTCCACAGTTCACTGAAAAAGCAACCATTAATTTTCAACATATTCATTCTTCACTCCTAAACAGTTACACAGGGACATTAAACAGTTTACTTCCTGAAGTTAGTGTTACCAACAGGAACACAGCGCAAGGCTATACTTTCAATAAAGTCTTCAACACATTTGGGAAAACTGTTGCCAAATAATGGTACCTTTGCACTAGTATGTTAAATTGCTTATGCTCCACACTGAATGAATAGCAAATGCCCCTTATCACTCAAATACAGACATTTGAGAGCTTTAAGACAAAATCTTATCACCAAAGCACAATTCCTAACTTTTGTTTCTCAATCACTGTCCAGTTGCTAATTCCACCCTTCCTTATTCACTTAAATTTCTCTATTAACACTATTCCTCATTCCTCAGTGACCTCCTCAGTAAAATATAGCAAATGCCACCTTTCACACCAACAGCCATGAGACCTAGTAAAGTATCACTAGGTGTCCTCTTACTACCCAAACTCATTGTCTTTCTTCTAGTCTCCTAGTTTAATAATATGTCTTGCAAGGTTCCTTTTGCCCTGTTCAGGACCTCTAGTTTTCTCCAACACTTTTCTCTTTCTGTTTCCTTCAGATTTCTGTACTCCATCCTCCATACACAGGGTTCCAAGGGTAGCTGAAGTCACGACCTTTAGAGTAATCAAAAAGATAATTAATTAAGCTACTAGATATTACCACAGAAAAATGAAAAATACAGAAGAATAACAGACAAAAATAAATAAAACAGCTATAATATTAAAATAATATTAACAGTAGGAAGGTGAGTGAGAACTCTCTTTGAAAGAAACCATTACAAACACACAGGAAAGGGACTGACAAATAAAAGAAAGGGTAAAAAACATATAGGAAAATAAGAACTGGGTACACAGATAAGAAGTCAAGAAAATATCTTAAATAAACACAAATGGAAAATGCATACCAGAAAAGATCAGGTGTCAAGATGACTTTGGAGCATCTAATTTTCACTGTCATTAAGGAAAAAATCCCCACAGAGCACTCGAAAAAACAATTTAATTAAATCTGCCCTCGGGCCTCTTACAAGTGCCTCACCTGGATATTCTGCACCCAAGTTTCAATACACTGCCCCACTCTGCTGCTGGTTGCTTTCTCCTTTTTCAGGCCAAAGTGCCTGTTTTCAGGTTTCTGTCATAAAACATAGCCAGCACATATGCTCATTCTAAAGGACACATCAGTTTCCAGTGGAGATTAACTGACAGTATCTACAGTAAGCAGGGTGACAGCTTCCCCTGGTTTGCCCAGCTACAGCCCTGAAAAACCTTGGAAATGAAAATTCATCACCAGTCAACCAACAGTCAGGACGACGGCTTCATGTCCTGAACTTTCCACAGCCCAGGGAGTCAACAGTGACTGCCACAAAACCTCCAAACTTAGACTTTCCAGAGCCCAGCACTGCTGTGAGCCATCAATCTCCCTCAGCCCTCTCATAATCATTACCGAAACAATTCAGCACATCGGGGCAAACCCCCTACTTGCTCAGTAAGTACCGCACCCTTTGGGACACTCTAGATGACCACTAGATACTTTTTCTACTTCGATCAAAATATAAGTTAATTCCAAAACTTGGCGTTGGTCTGTGGGACCTCTTTGCCCTACAAATTCAAATTATGAACAAGGACACAAAAATGAAAAGTTAAGTTTTAAGTATCCAAAATTCTTTAGGAATCATGCTTAGGTTTTTAACATCAAAACACAGCATAATTAAATTCTCGAGGACTGGAGAGGAAGCAAAGACCAAAACTTAGACACTTATCAGGTGTCAAAAACCAGTTCCCCTCCCCACCTGTCCCCCTGGGGAAACCTGACAGGTTGGGTCCCCAGAATCCGCCTACATGACCTTCTGCCCTCCGCAGAGACTGGGAAACATCCACACAGCATGGGGCACAGAAGCAATTCGAGGACTGAGGACTGTCACACCACAGAGGACCGGGTGCGGGGGCAGGGACGGGCCAGGGACTATTACTCCACACAGAGGACCAGGGGGGAAGGGAGGACGGCCGAGGACTATCACCCCACACAGAGGACCAGGTGAGGGAGGAGGGACAGGCCGGGGACTGTCACCCCTCAGAGAAGTCCGCGTGGGTCGGGACAGGCTACGGACACTCCGGGACTCCGGCGCAGCCACTGGGCTGCCTGCCGCCCTACCTGCCGCCCTTGGCCTCTGGTGCCGGACCGTCGTCCGTGACAACCTGAGGCCGCAAAGGCCGGCGCTGCCGCAGCCCGTCCGCCTCGCTCATTCTGGGACCGTAGGTACTCGCAGGGACGCCGGAGCCCGCAGTGAGGCTCAACCCTGGCCCGGCCCCCGCGCGCGGAAATGACGTTTGCCCTAGCCACGCCCCTTCCGGTGCCGCCTACCGGCTTCGGGCTCTGGGCGCGTCACCTCGCGTAGGAACTCAGTGCCCTAGGCTGGGAGTGGACGCTGTCCTTCTGTGAAGGCTCCAAGGCCGCGCTGCAGGAAGGCGGGGCGGACGGAGCCGTCACCCACGGCGGAGTCCGAGAAAAGGCTAGCGGCAGAGGATGGAAAGGTTTTGGTCAGTCGCTTGTATGTAAACCTCGTGTAGTTACTGTCTTATGGGGGACGTGACCATGCTGCAACCCAGGCGGGTTCGGGGGTAGTGAGCTCGGGGATCTGACCGGGGACAATCGCGGCGCGCTCGGCGGGTCCTGTGCCCCGACTGCGCGCCCGGGTCTCCGGCTGCAAGCGGGCCCTTCTCGATTTCAGCGCTGGATGGCGCTAGCATGCCACGGGAAGGTGCCGCCTTCTTTCAGCATTTAGGAGGCGGCTTGGAGAGGCGGAGAACCCTGCCCAAATAAATCCATTTCCCCAGGGCCCGTCAAGGTTGTGGTTCAGCCAACCTTGCCAGCACTACTTCATGCTGTGTCCTTGATTGCAGCCGGCATCAGGGTGTCCAGTCATTCTCACTAAGGGCTGTATGGTCTGGCTCCCTGCTGTTACCCTCCCTCCCCTAACCCGATTTCAGACTCCGGAAACTGCGCGCATTTGTAAGTCTGTGTCTTTCTGCCCTTGTCATATTATTCCTTCTTATGATACATTTTCTTTCACCCCCGCGGGGGAGAACCATTCTATCATTCTGGTTCCATTTCCAGTATGAGGTCCCAGGCCTCTCCCCAGAGAACACATTCCTCTTTGTTTCCAAGGCACTTTCAACAGGCTGATGATAACCATAAGTCCACTGTTTTGGGTTTATTCAAATTTCACACTGCATTAAAGTGCATAGATAAGGCCAAGCATTGTGGTGCACGCCTGTAATCCCAGCACTTGGTGGAGGGGGTGGGGGATGAGGCAGGAGGATTGCCACATATTCAAGGACAGCCTGGGCAACATAGTGAGTTCAAGGCCAGCCTGAACTACACAGCAAGACCATGGGGGGGGGGGGGGTGTTAGGAACACATCCATTAAAAAAAATAATGTTTGTATTATTGAACTTGGGACAGCAGAGGAATATGCCAGAGAACCTTTGGGCTCCTCAAAGGGTAAGCATCACTAAAGAGCCCTCAGGGGTGGGAGCTGGAGTTGTATTCTTCACAGGGGAGGCAGGTGGATGGGAGGCCAGTGGTCTTGTCTGGAACACAGGGGCCCATGGGAGCTCCTGGAAGATGAGCCCACAGCCGCCTCTAGGAGCACAGGGAACCGATGAGGTGGTGTTGGGATGGTCCCAACTTACAGCACAAGTGTTGCACAGCATGGGTTAGAATTTTCATTTACACGTCATGGTGAGATGCATTTTGTCTTATCTTCAACACTCCAACCTCCCACCTCACCCTTCAGCCCCATTGCCAACCAAATCAATTTCACTTTCTCTTCATGCCAGCAGTGGCCAGGGTTATGGGAACACTGATTGGCCTGATCAGATTTCCTAATGTCAGGGCTGTTAAGCAAAAGTTTGAGGAAGGGGAGGGAATGTATCCTTTCTACTAGGAAACAGCACCATGCCCACATAGGAGCTCCAAAGCCTGTCTCGTGAAGGAGTGGCTTGTGGGAATGACTTCCAGGAACTAAAGCTCTTCAGAGGTCAGGCCTTCGTCTCCAGGTCACTGGGTTTGTGTCCTCAAAGGGGACAGCGAGATTCCAACCCTTCCTCTTCCTCATTGCCCTGTCAGGAAGTGATGGTTTGCTCCATTAAACATACCCCACCAGGAAACACTGCCATCAAATCCTGAAGCCAACTGACCATGATGGAAATAACTATTCCCTGTATAAATTGATTATCTTGGGTATTTGTTACAGTGACAAAAAGCTGGCTAACACCGTGCCAATTACAGGTGTCTCAAGTCATCACCAACATCTAGGAACAGAGCAGCCCTTGCGGGAGGCCCTCTGGGCTGGTTCTCACCCTAAGACTAAAGATGAGGCCCCAACCTACATGACCAGTGCTGATCTGACACCTAGGACTCTGCATGTGGGAAAAGCAGCCCCTGATGCTGGGCGCACAACCAATGGAAGCCAGCGTCAGGAGCAAGGCCATTTCTAGTCCAGGGCTATGGCCCCAACATGTGCTCTTTCATGTTCTTGCACAGATGTCCCCTGGAAACCTGCAGGCAGCTAGGGAGAGCTCAGGCAGGAGGCAGCAAGCAGTAAGTATCATGACATCAGGTAGGGTGCCCTGGGGCCCCTTGGGGCATAAGTGCCTTCAGGTATGCAACCAGACAGCTCTCTGCTGCCGTAGGAAGAGCCCTGCACACCAGCCTTACACAAGCAACTTTGCAAGGGGCAGATTGGGGGGAGGGAAGAGCAGGGGCTTGGAGTGGGTCAATAGGGTGACAGCCTGGGGCAGGCATAGGGTTCCCGAGTGATCCAGCAGAATGGCCCAAAAGGGGCAAGGAAAGGCAAGTGGGCCAAACCCGGGGAAGCAGAAAGGGTGGCTATGGAAAGGGGTTGCTGAATTGTACTGAGAGGCTCAGGTTTCAGTTCAGGCAGGATGCAGATGAGCTTGTGCACCATAGGGAAAATACTGGACAACATACCATAGCCGGAAACACATCCACAAAAGCCAGCTTCAGATGGGAGAGGGCTAGACACAGTGGCACACATAGCAAGACTGAAATAGCACAATTGCTTGAACTCAGGAGTTCAAGGCCAGCATAGGCAACATAATGAGAACCCATCTCAAAAAGGAGAGGAAAAGGAAAGATGAAAAGATTTATAGGAAGGATTTGGATGTGCTCATGGAAGCCGGCACAGGAAGAGCAACACCATTCCTTAGGACTGGATGGTCTGTCCACTACCACCCATGCCCTGAGGTGCCTGGCCTCTGTCCTGCCATGCACCTTGTCAAACTGTCATTGTGCTGTCCCTTTCCAGAGAGCTGGAAAAGAAAACTGTCACCTGTACAGCTCGGGAAGCTAAGGTGGCCACAGGCAGTGTTTTCATTGAGAAATAGAAACCTAGGAGTTGTTTGAATCTCCAGAAAAGTTTTTGATAAAAGAGTCAAAGGACACTGGCCCTGCCTTCATCTTGAGTTACGCTCAGGGCACAAGCTGCAAGGGCCAGGAGCCCAGGTCCTCAGTGCCACTGCACTGCTGACCTCAAGGCTGCCCAACAGCTGAGATCAGCAGTCCCGAGTCTTGGCCACTGCAAAGTCAGGCAACAATCTGTGACCTGAGATGCTCCCGTTGAGCGAGGAAGGCGACAGCAAAGGTTCACTCACACCACAAGGGAGACGAGAGCAGGAGACTGCACAGGGCAGCACTTGGGCTTCATTGTACTCCAGGCTTCCATGGTGAGAGGTGTCCTGATCAGAGCTGATCCAGCCATAGGGTACAGGACTGATGTCACAGAGACTCCAAACTTCACAGCAGAGTGTCCACCTTTCCCTGCTGTTCCTTCTCTGCCTCCTGACATGGGTGACCCAGCCTGAAGGCCCTTGCCAGCACCAGGCTCCTCGGCTTCCCAGCGTCTAGAGTCATGGGCCAAGTAACTTCCTGCTCCTTGTAAATTACCTTGTATACCAGAGTATAAGGTGCTCTGATACACAGCAGTGGACAGATGAAGACAGATGGCAGAGACAGGAATGGTGGCCTCAGCTGCTGACAGGCTTACATGGCTGGAGCTTTGCAGGAGGCTGAGTGAGAACAACCAAGCACATGAACAGTGCCATGGGGTCCTGGGCAGGCTTCCTTCGTTGCCAGTGGGTGGCTCCCAGAACACCCCCATTTCACTGAGCTCCAAAGTGCTTGTGAATTCCTGGGAGGAAGACCTTCCTGACTCACTGGCTGGTTTCCAAGGACTCCAGAGAGCCCGCATGAAGTGACCTGTGCCCTGGGTCCACTTTCCCTGTAACTCTAGAGTCCACCGTGCCAGAGGTGGGGCCACCAGGGTCTGCCCAAGCCCTAGTGCTCAGCAGACACAGAGACTGCAACCCAGATGAGCAGGGTGGCGTCTAGCAGGCCAGTCACAATTCCAGTGGGGCTACCTGAGCTATGTTTTATACCAACTTGCTACACTATTCATTTATGTCTTACACATTTTTGTATTTGTTTTCATCAAAGGTCTAGCTTGACAGCTTTTTGACTAACTTACAATGAAACAGAAATAAGGATTGTGTGGCACATGAATGGAGGCCCAGCGCTGTCCCCAGGGCCCAGCCCATTGAAACAGTCCAAAGTTTGGACCAGCCCATGGCATCCTGGGATTCTCAGACAGGCAAGTGCTGTTCTGGAGACCAGGAGCCTGGAACAGCCCCTGGGAGCATCACTGTGCCATAGGTGACAGTGCTCCATGGACCCATCCCAGGTGAGGGATCCCAAGTCTCAGCTTGCAAGTAGCAACTAGCACACACCTAGTACACAGCCAGCCATGGGAAGGAATCGAGTTCATCTTTATCAGTATCTTCATCACAGCTGGGTACAGCCAGGCCCTGTACCATGTCCAAGATTCTTTCCGCACCACTTTATTTCAGATGCTGTGGGATTCTGGCATCCTCAGGAGCTGTGTCTCCTTCTGAATGTGAGGACAGAGCCTGGTCACTATGTCCTGTTCCATCCTGAGCCTGATGTGGTGTCACCATGTCTGCTGTGCTGGCCTGCTGACCACCCCAATGTCTCTGATGCCTTTGCTGCAGCTGCCTGCCCTTGTCCCTACATCTCAGAGCCACCAGCTTGGTCCCTGTCAGGACATTGGAACTAGAATAAAAAAATCAACAGCAACAAAGAGTCCTGAGGGACTCAGCCATGTGGCTGTTCTGGGACAGTCCACCCTGTGACAGCTCTGTCCTGCTCCTCACTAAAGGTGTCTTGGCTTCTCAGGAGCTCTGTCAGTGTCACATGGCCAGACCTGAGCCTGTCCCCAAAGCCAGGAACTGAGACAGTAAACAACCTGCCCTTGCAGTCTGGATGGAGACACTGATGAAGCAAGGGGAGGCCAGCATCCACGGAAGCCAAGACCCTTGCCAGCAGAAGGCTGAGCAAGACAGCCACCTGGGGGGACCCCAGCCTGTGAGGTGTGTGGCCTGGCTGCTGCCAGTGAGCTGCCACCACCTGTTCCATCTCTCACATGAATGCTGGGGAACCCACACCCCACCTCTATGTTCATCCAGTTCATGGCCCAAGGGGTCAAGGGGATGCCCCTGGGAACAGGCCTCCCGGCTCCTGCCCACCCAGCTGGGGCAGGACTCCTGGCTCCAGTTCAATGGCCTTTTACTCTAGGGACCCACACGGGGACACCAGGCCGACCACTATGGTGATGAATGTCCATGCTGTGCTGTCCAGCTGGTGGCCATGGCCACTGTGGCTACTGGACATCAGCCATGAGGCTACTGTGACTGAGGGCCTGAATTCCTATGCAGCAGAGCTTGTGGCCTGAGTGCTTGACAAGGTGTCAAGGAAGACATAGTTGCCAGTGTGCATGCTCAGTGAGAGTCTTTCAGCACTACCCTGAGGACAGACCTGCCAGCCTTCTGGTGCTGTGCTCTGGATGAGCACAGTGGAAAGAATGGCCAGGGATGAAAGTGCAGCTTGGGGTGGGCACCTGCCCAGCACAGGCCAGGCCTAGGTTCAGTGCCCAGCACCAGAGGAGGAAACACCAGCATCCATCGAAGCACAAGCCTGGACGGAGCACGAACAAAGTAAAACTTTATTTGAACCCAAGTCATCTCACAACTGCGCCTCACCTCATGTGGCTCAGCGTCACTAGTGGTAATGAGCACTGCTTCTCAGGAAGGTGGCTGCTGTGGCCTCTGCCACTGTGGGGTCTTGGTACTCGCCTGATCACTGGAGGCAGCAGCAGCCCTGGCCAGGGTCCAGCACCCAACCCCACCTCAAAAACACCTGCACAACCCCGGGTCTCCTCCTGTCCCCTACCTCACCCGTGCTCACCAGGCCTGGCTCCCGGTGAGCACTGGGCAACCTGACCCACAGCACAACATAGCTGTGGGGCTTAAGGCACACTGAGGAGGAGCAGGGCAGAGAGTGCATTCTGCCTTCAGACCCAGAGCCCGCTCAGGCCGCACTGCCCTGAGCTGCATCTGAGTTTTCCTGAGGCATCACGTGGAGAGTAATCCTGCCAGGCCACAGCTTGGAGGAACAAATCCACCTGAAGCAGCTTTGGAGCCGGGGAGTCAGGGCTTGCCTGTTCTGAGGCATATTCATGGGACATGGGCTCAGGTTACCAGGACAGGAGCCAAGCAGAGGCACGGACCTCTGAACAGATGTCCAGACTGGCTAACACGAGTTAGAGAGCACACCCTTCCCACTAATGGAGGTTTTGGAGACCTCCCTGACTCTGCTGCAGTGTGTGAGTGAATATCTTAGCCTCAGTAGAGTGCTCTTACAGAGCTCTCCAAATTCAAGAATACAGAGAGCACCACCTCTGCCTTTTGACTCTGGAAACTCCTGGAGAAGTGGGGCTGCCCCAGCTGTGGGCTTCAGATGCTGCCGACGTCCCAGACCAGACACAGAGCCCAGGCAAGCAGCACAGAGGACACTGTGTGCGCTGCCACCTGGCGAGTCAGACTGCGGCCAGCTTCATCCCGGGGTATGAACTACACGGAGCGTCCGAGGGGAAGAAATGCTGTGCCCCGGGGGCCAGGCCTGAGCTCACTGAGGTCTCATCCTACTTGGCAGCTGCCTGCCTCTCTTTGTGCGTCTGGAAGGCATTCAGTATCTCCTCAACGACGCTGGGATCCTCCAGGGTGGTGATGTCCCCCAGGTCCTGGACTCCACCTGTGACGATCTTCCTCAGCAGCCGCCGCATGACTTTCCCAGAGCGGGTTTTGGGGAGACGCTTCACCACCTGGCAACACGTGTGGCATTAGCATGGTGGCCTGGGTGAGGGCTGCTCTCAGGCTGACTCTGAGCAAAGGTCTCTGGTTCACCCACCCATGGCCTGAGCCAGGGCTGAGACACCCAGAACACAGGAGCCACCGAGGAGCAGATCAGCTGCAGCCCTGCCTGGCTGTGCTACACTGGCACCTTGCTGACATCACCATCTGCCCGCTGGCTCCAGGGCAGCAACTCAGGCTCATCCTGCAACCTCTCCCCAGCTGCAGCTGAGTTTCGTCTTTGGTGAAAGCTGAAGCAACTTCACAGAAGAAAATGTGAACACAACATGTAGCACTTTCAAGCAGCCACAGCCTATGGGGCCCCACTCCATGTCGGAAGATCAGAAGCTGTTGGGGTGGGGCCCAGCACCTCAAAGACAGCCAACAGGTGGCTCTGTCTCTGGGACTCAGCGCTGGCCACCTGGCAACTCCACACACCAGGCCAGCAGTGAGAATGGTGAGCAGCCCTGGACCCCGGGCCTGAGCAGTGCCAAGGGAGGGAGAAAGGAAGCACTGGGGCTAACGTGGCTCAGCTCTGTCCAGGGTGACAAGCCCTCCCCTGCCAGAACCAGGAAGTATGCTCAGAGGCCACACAGCAGCTGCTTCCCATGCCTCTCTTTAAAAGCTGCTTTAGGGGCTGGGGATTTAGCTCAGCGGCAAGCGTGCCTGCCTTGCAAGCATGCAGTCATGAGTTCGATCCCCGGTACCAACAAAAACAACAAAAAAGGTGCTTTAATCTGATGGAGGAGGGGGCTAACTCAGTGGTGAGCGCGTGTCTGGCACATGCAAGGCCCTGGGCTCTGCTTGGCTACTGTGGCCTTGGGAGACCCCGAAGCCCACGTGTTGGGGAATGATACTGAGCCTATGCATCCTAGGGTATAGCAGCCTCTTGGAGTTGGATCCTCCCCCACCCTCACCTCTTGTCCCCAGATGACCAAGCCCAGCAACTGCCCTGGGAGCCTCTGGCACTAGGAGCTACAGCGAGCTTTTCAGCCCTCTCAGTGGCCTCAGTTATTTTGTCAGCACAGAGGGAAGCTAATACAGAAATGCAAAGGGAAAATGAAATCCCAAAGTCTCTTTGGCACCCAGTCTTGAGCCTGCACCTGGCAGCCACAGGCCAAAGCCTTGCCCACCCCCAGGGAGCCAAGCAGGTCACCCCTGTGTTTGTTTATTGTTCCATGGCACTGAGGTTGAACTGGGGCCTCGTGCTGAGCCATGATGACCCTGACATTCCCTACGGCACCTTTTAAAATCTTGAGCCAGAGCCTAAGTTGTCCATGCTAGGCTCAAACTCTTGATCTTCCTGCTTCAGCCTCCCAAGTAGCTGGGGTCATAGGTGTGTACCACACCCCAGCTTTGTGCCTGTGTGATACTGATGGGGAGAGGGTGACGAGCTCTTTTGAGACTATCACCACTGACACCACCGGGCTGCAGAAGCAGCTTAAGGAGAGCAGCTCACCCAGTCGTCCCGTCCACTCACCAGGATTTGGTCAGGCACAGCATATTTGGCGATCTTGGTGGCCACCACCGACTTGAGCTCATTCACTACCATGTCTGCGTCATGGGCCTCGTCCTTCAACACAATGAAGGCGAATGCGGCTTGGGAAGAAAAGAAAGCAAGGGTTGGGGAGTGCCACAACAGCACCTGCCCAGCCAGGGTCCCAGTGCCACCTGCCATCATCGCAAAGGGTTTTGTCGTAAGCCAGGGTTTTGCTGTGTGGCTCACACAATCCTCCTGCCTCAGCCTCCTACAGAGCTAGAAAGACAGGTGTGTGTTACCACACCTGGCTCCAAGGGATCTCCAAGTCCTGTGTTGGTGACACTGGAAGCTGCTGTCTTGCTGTAGCAGTGCATTTCTGCCATACGCAGAGTGGCAGTGGGTCCAACAACTCGGTGGGCATGCCAGCCAGGCAGCCACCTATGGCTAGGAAGGAGCTTGGCACTACAGAGATGCCAATGGCCACTGTGACTCAGATAATCCCTCAGCTGTAGCAGAGCCCCCGACAGGGCTGATGGGACACGTACAGCTTCACTGAGAAGCCCCTCCAGTTCAGATCAACCCGAGGATGCACCCCTTGCTGCTCCTCCCACACATCATAGATGCCAAAGTGCAGCTCCGGGCCACCCCAGTCAGCACAAACACAGTCTTCACCAGCCAACGCTGGCGGCTCCGAAGAGCTGCACCTGAGGTTGTGTCTGGGACCTGACCTTCTGCCCTCCAGCTGAGTCCAGTGACAGGCAGCTGGCCACCAGCTCGTGCCCCAAGGCACATCCCTGTCATCACTGTGCTTCTGGGGCCCCCATGCCAATTCTGCCTCTTCCTCCTCTCGCTCCTCCCCACCCTCTGGGCTGTGCAGTTTCCTGCAACCTGTTTGCTGTCCTGGCCCGTCCCTTCTACTGCCTCCTCCCAACACAGTGGCCATGAGGGCAGAGACTCTATGTCACTCAGCTGTGTCCCCAGCAGAGACCAGGCCGGAGCACAGCACGAACCCCATGGATGTCTGCTGACAACCCGAAGGGGAAATGTGCCTGCAGAGCTGGCTCTGTGTGGCCTCAGCTTCTGCCTGAAAGGCTCCCATCTCCACTCAGCAAACTCCTACTTATCGCCCAAGACCCAGTCCAGCCCGACCCAGTCCAGCCCAGCGACAGCTCTGCAAGCTTTCCTGGCCCTGCCCAAGTCTGACTATGGGTGTGGCCCTGTGGGAATGGTTGTCACCCCACCCACAGGCTATGAGATCTGTGATGGAAAGAATTTTGCTCTATTCTCCTGGTGCTGGGGGAGATGGTGGCCTGGATCCTGCTCCAAAGCCAAAGATGAAGGGAGGAGCCACATGGCTGTGGTCAGGCAACAGGCTGAGCCAGAGGGTCAGAGACCCAGACAGTCTCAGGGACTGGACTCTGAGGGCAACCCAACCCAGGGCTCCCCTCCCACGGGACAGTGCCACTGGCAGTAGAGGTGGAAGACACTTGGCACAGACGGGCTACTGGGCCATCCACAAATGGAAAGTAAACAGATGTTCAAGTACTTGAGAAACCAGAAAGTGTGTGAAATCCATGCCTGCTGGCAGGTGACCCAGGCCTGCTTAGGTGTGAGCTGCCCCAGCTGCTGGCAGGCGCCAGTGGCCCTAGGTGTGTACCTAGGGACTCTGCCCTTGCCCTGGGCAGCCGCCACAGTTCCTCACATGAGGGCTAAAGTCCGCCTGCCAGGCAGCAGCCCACTGTCCTATGCTCACTCTTGGGTTTCACTGGGGGAACAGTGGGGATGGTGCCAGTCGAGGTCCTTGTCTGACTCCACAGCCCACTTCAGGCCCCGCACCTGAGCAGCCAGGCTGGCTCTGCCCTGATCCACAAAGGCCCAGCCCCGACACCTGGGCCCCTGCAGCCCAGGACACAGCGGGAAACGTAGACCCTGCCAGCATCACTTTACCAGGTGGACAACTTTTCTACCTGTCCCTGGCCTGACCACACCTGGCTGAGGCCTCTGCCGGGGCAGCACCCACAGCCCCCCCACAAAAGCCACAGCAGCCTCCCTGCCTAGCTACTCTGAAGTGCTTGCACTGATTTTAAGTTTTACAGTGGGTTGATTTAAAGAAAATATCGGAAGGGCAGAGTGGAAAGATCTGCTAGGTATGCACAAAGCACAAGAATGAAATAAAGTAGAACATAAACAGCATCTGAGTGAATACACGGGGGCACACAACCTGGCGGGCAGGCAGGTGATGCTTGGGACAAGGTGTGTAACCAATGAGCTAGCGGAAGTTCCCTTTGTTCCAGGCCCTGAAGTAGGGCCAACACAGTCAGTGTATTCAGTGCTGCCTGGACACAGGGTCAGCATGCCTAGCAGTGACCTGGCAGTCATTGCCCTGAGGTGACTGGCATGGGTCAGTGTGCCCAGTGGTGAGTGAACACAGGACCAATGTGTCTGGCAGTGACCTGGCATGGAGCTGGTGTGTCCAGCAGTGACCTGATGCCAGGTCAGTATGTGTGCCCACTAGTGTGCCCAGTAGTGGCCCCACCATGAGGCCAGCATGGCAGGCAGTGACCCTGGCATGAGGTCAGTGTGCCAGATAGTGACCCCAGCGTGGGGTCAGTGTGCCCAATGGTGACCCATGGCATGGAGTCAGTGTGCCTGGCAGTAATCACTGCATGAAATCGGTGTATCAGGAGGTGACCCTAGCATGAGATCAGTGTGCCCAGCAATGACCTTGGCGTGGGGTCCTTATGCCTGTTGTGCTTATCCCCAGGCCCTGGGGACTTGAGGCCTTCTGGCTCTGGAGCTAAGCATGTCCAAGAGTGGGAGGAGGCTTCTTGCTCATTCTGTGTCCCTGGAAGGTGGATGTGCCAGCGGGAAGTCAGGCCCCTCCTACATGCAAGTGCAGCCAAAGCCTGCAGCAGGCTCTGCCATGGACACTTAAGTCAGTGAGTACAAAACAGGACTGCGCAATGGGGATGGCTCAGGAATGCCCGTGACAGGACATGGGTGAAGCCCCAACATCGGTTGGAGACCCAGGATGAGCTTCCCAAGCACAGCAAGGGCAAACTGGGCAAAGGCTCCCCGGGCACATCATCGGACCTCACCTGCCCAGCCATTATCAGCTTCCTCCCCCAAAACCTCCTCTGGGAAAGGAGGAATGACCTGAGCCAGCAGGCCCTGTCACCAGTGCGCCCAGGACACCGTGCTCAGGGAGCAGCAGTGACAGGCACGAGTAGACATCAGTGAGGCTGCCTCATCACTCACCTTCTCCTTTGATGTCATGGGGGTAGCCAATGACAGCAGTCTCTGGCACAGCAGGGTGGTCAGCCTGCACCAGAGAGAACAGGTTAAAGTGTGGCAAGTCCACCAGCCTGGGAGGACCAGTTTGGGAGGCCCCAGAATCATGGCAGTGCTAGGGTAAAGGATAGGCTAGGTGCACTCACCATGGCATCCTCGATCTCTGCAGTGCCAAGACGGTGGCCACTGATGTTGATAACATCATCTATGCGCCCCGTGATCTGGTAGTAGCCATCCTGGGTTCGGTGAGCCCCATCTCCAGTGAAATAGTAGCCTGCAGCCCAGCAGAGGATCAGCTCAGGAGCCTTGAGCCCCAGCCCTCCATCTTGGTGCAGCCCCATCCTGGCCACTGGCCAAGGCTGCCCTCCTGGCCAGCCTGTCTTCCCTGAAGTCTCCTCACAACCCCAGCCAAGCCTTTTGAGCAGACAGCTGGCACTGCTGACTGCAGATGTGGGGAGCAGGGCAGATCGATCACCTCTGAGGAACCCACAGGGTCTCAGTACAAGTGTGAGACTGGAAGCCAAGTGGTGTTCATGTAACTTCCAGCCCAGCAGCATGACAAGTGGGGAGCACAAACGTAAGCTGCCAGACACTGCAGCCACGCCAGTGTCCACAGTGTTTCCTCCAGTCCTCTCTGCTAAGAGCTAGCGCAGCCACCCAAGAGTACTCACTGATCTCAAACTCCCAGCCCTGGCCTCAGAGGTTGAGGTCAGGCTAACTCCACAGTCCAGAGAAGGAAGCCACGCACACTTGCCCTTCACCCCTATACTGCACTGCCCAACATCACCCTGAGGACATTCTGGCAGACCTCAGGCCAGGCCACTCACCTGGGTAGGCCCTGAAGTAGGCATCCATGAATCTTTCATGATCTCCATAGATGGTCCTAGCCATGCCCGGCCAGGCCTGAGCAATGCACAGGGCCCCAGAGACATCACCACCCTCTACCACGTTGCCCTGCAACTCAGAAGACAGCAGGAGAGTCAGCCAAGACTGTTGGCATCATCATCCTCGCTGCTCAAAGCTTTTGACTCAAAGCCAAAAGATGGCAAGCGGGCAGGAGGAGCCGTCTAGAGCCTTCCTCCTGAGAGCCTGGCCTGCCTCCCACAGTGATGTCATCAAGGCAGCCCCAAGCGAGGTGATGGTCAGCAGGTGAATGGCCCGTGCAGGACCCACGCACCTTCTCATCCATGAGAGCGGGCAGGATGCCGAAAAAAGGCCTCATGGCCATGCCAGGTAGGATCTCAGCCCCTTCTTCTGAGGGCCGGGGTGCAATGCAGATGCCGCCAGTTTCTGCAACAGGCGAGAGAAAAGACTATGTGGCTGGGGGCCCAGACTGCACCCCCAGAAGGCAGGACGCATCCTCTGTGCTGGTATGAGCAGGGGTTGGAGGCGTCAGCCACAGTGGCCCCAGAACCTCCACCCAAGTAAAGGCAGCTCAGGCCTCTCAGTGTGGACAAGAGGGGATGCTCAGGTGAGTGCAGCCCTGAGCCACACCCTATGGCAGTGCCATGTCTTGCAGTGGGGTGCCTGTACCTTCCCTTGCCCTGTGCCAGGGAGTTTGGTCCCCCACTCCTGAACAAGGAAAGGCAGAACCATCTGCTCACACAGGAAGATGAGGAGCACTGGCCTGGCATGCACCCATGAGGCCTGGCCTCCTGTTGCTCTGCCACATGCACCACCCCCAGGAGGGATGTGAGATCCCTACCCAGTCAGGGAACCCTGCAGCACCTCTGGTCTGCATCACAAGTGTCTGCAGTGGGCTCCTTCCCTGTATATCCAGAGTCAGATTAGGAGCGGATAACCGGGAGAGAGTGCCATGGAATGCACCCTTCCTGCTACCCTCCACCTAGACCTGGGGCTCTGAGACAATGGGTCTGCCCCTGCTCCACAGCTGTGCTCAGTGGGCTCCATGCCAGCACCCCAACAACAGGGCAGGGTGCTGCAGAAAGGAACCCTGCATGCTCACCATACCAGGTCCGATCCATCTGTGCCGGGCCTGGGGGCCCCCAGTTACAGGCTGGGAAACCAAGGCCCCAAGAAGTCCTCACTGGCATGGAATAACTGGGAAGCAAGGCCAACCTGCAACCTGGATGGCACAGTGGACTCTGCCTCCCTGTATGAGAGCCCCAGCCTCAGCCTAGACCCAGGCCAGTACTTGCTGGGGATGCTCACCTGTCTGCCACCAAGTGTCCACCAGAGTGCACCTGCCATCCCCCACCACGTTGTGCAGCCACTCCCAGGCCTCATGGTTGATGGGCTCACCCACTGGAAGCACACAGAAAGGCAGAGCTTAGTGCTACTTAGTGGCCAGGCCACAGCTCAAGATTTCTCCAAATGTCACGTGAGGAAACCTGGAGGGGCTGTGAATCCATCACACTTGCCAAAAACACAAGCAGCTGTCACAAGGTCCAAAGGCAAAGAGGGGGCAAGAATGTGGGCAGGGGTATCATGCACACTGTGTGCTGCAGGGGAGGCGGTGGGGACATTTCCTCTCATACTTGAAGAGTGCACACACTCAGCACAACTACTTGACTACTTTTAGTGTTGCAAAATCTGCAATGTTAAACACCTGTTTTGCCTGTTACTCTGAAGTTTGACTCTGGACACATGCTTCACAGAAGGGAGTGCAGCTGGACACCCAAGGGAACACTAAGAACACTGCACAGCCCCACCCCCACAGGCAGAAGCTGCAGGCTCCCTTGAGGCAGACACGACTAGTGACAGCACAGCCAGTGCCAGACACCACACAATACAGCTTTGTGATCCATCTGCCACGCTGGCCCCAGGACTTCCAACCTAACCCTCAGTGTCCAGCAGACACTCCCACCTCTCTGCCCTCCATCCTCCACTGTCCCAGCCTGCCTACCCAGTACACTCACCTGAGCCCAGGGTACGCAGGGACGAGCGGTCGTACTTCTTCACCCAGCCGTCCCCGAGCTTCAGGAGCAGCCGGATAGCAGTTGGGGCACCATAAAACTGATTGACCCTCAGCCTCTGCACGGTCTCCCAGTACCGACCTGCAGGAGGAAGAGTGTGCAGATGCTGGCCATGGTCACCAAAAGGGGCCCAGTCCCCTGAGAGGGGTGATGCATCTTCCTCCTGTGCTGCATACTCCTCAGGCCAACCCGGTGCCCAACAAGACACCTGGCCCTGGAACCGCAAGCTGCATGGCTCCCTGAGGAACCTGAACATGACACACTTACGCCACTCCCTACTTAAGGATTTGAGGAAGGACTATGCTAAGGGGTCCCCAGGGCAGGCAGCTTAAAGCAGAGATGGGAACCTGGAAGGGCAGCATAAGGTGCAGTATCACCAGGCTACTTGTTGGACCCTGCACCTAAGCACCCTGAAGACGTGGCTTCTGGCTCCCATCCACCTTCAAGGCCAAAGATGGCAATTCTGCTGTCCTTCAGCATCTAGTTCACAAGACCACAAAACCCTCCCCTCACCTGCAGCTGGCCATGCCACCCAGCACAGGCCCCAGATGGGGTCCTGGGTTCTCACCAGCATTGGGATAAACTGGGGTGCTCTCAAAAAGGACACTAGTGGCACCATTGCAGAGAGGTCCATACACCACATAGCTGTGTCCTGTGATCCAGCCGATGTCTGCCACACAACCGAAGACGTCGCCAGGCTGGTAGTCAAACACAAGCTGCGGACACAGGGCAGTTGTCAAGCAGCATCCTCCCTGCCCCACCACGTTCCTGCACTAATGAAGACAAGGTGGAAGCTGTCCGAGTCCAGAACTGAGACAGCCACTCATGGCCACCAGCGGCAAGTGATGGGATTGCAGGGATTGCACACAGGGCACAGTAGGGAAAGATGAATCCCATGTACACAACAGCAGGGCGCCCCTTGCAAGATGCACATGGGCAAAAGCAGCCAGGTGCAGGACCACTGCTGTGCTCACAGCAGATGCACACAGCCAGACAGAGCTAGGCCATGGGAAGCGCTGGTCCTGGTGACTACAATGAAGGGTTTGCAGGGCTCTCTGGAGTCTCATCTCCCTCCAGCATAGCCAGCAGCACTCCACTTCTTGACCAGTCTGGTGTTTGCTCAGATGACTCACTGAGCCACACATGTGGCTTGGGTGGTTTCTTGTATGTTCTAAAAGCCTGCATTTAACTCTGGATGAGCTGTTACCAGGGTCCTGCCACCACAGACCCATCTCAGTACTCCCTGGAGTCTGCAGGCAGTTCATCAGGGCTACAAATGGCCAGGTGCCCACAGAGCTGTGTCTCTGTGGGAGAATGAGGTTTTGCTTGCTGGCCCAAGACATCCTCAACCACTCAGCACAGAGCTGAAGGGTGAGTGAATTCAACTCATACCCATACTGCCAAGCCCCCAGCTCCTGGAGCAAGATGGGGCCAGTCCCTCCCCAGGAGACCTGCAGCTCCCTGATAGCACTGAACACCCCAACATCTTCTCCCCAACAGCCCTGCCTCCATCATCACAAGCATAGGTGCATGGACAGACCTGTGCATGGGCACAAGGACAAACACTTGTGTACATAGGTAGACACACAGGCAGACACATACATGGCAGACACACATGTGCACGTGAACATACTTGTGTACAAGCAGACATACCAGAACCCCAGTGACAACCACAGGCCCTGTGACAGTTCACTTTGACTGTCAACAGGACAAGAAGAGCACACCTCTGGGCATGTCAGAAAGTGTCCCAGAGATGTGACCCTCAGGACAATGTCCAGCCCCAGGCCCTGCCTCTCCTCACATTCCCGGTGCTCTGCTCACTGCTGCCAACCAGTGAGCAACCCTGCTCTACCCCCACAATACTCTAGCCTCGGTGACTCTAGTCTCCTGGCACTTCTGACACTCTAAGCTCAGATGGCCTTTCCTCCTTCACATTGCCAGTGTCAGCAGTAACACACCTGTCCAAGGCTCGGCACAACTGTCACCTGGGCTTGGGGTGGCTACAGCTGTGAGGTCTGTTCCCCAGCTTCAGTTGCGGCCCTGCAACAGCCACAGCAGGGCAGAGCCAGAGCCCTGCTGCACTCAAACAACCTGGCTCCCACCCGTCACCAAATGGGCTAGTCATGTGGCTGCCAGCGATCCTGTGGGTGCCCCAGGCCTCCTCACACCCCAAGGCCTGGGTGTTGTGCCCAGCACAGAGCAGTACTGACAAGTGAGAAGGTGCACACTTCCCCTCTGCTGCCCTCCACAGGAGCTTGGTGGTGCCTGCTCCTGACGCCCCAAAATCTCCAAGTATGGAAGAGAAACTCGGAAGATGTCCTCCATCCCTCCAGCCTGCATCTCTTGCTTGGATCACCAGTGTCCTGAAAACACTCTGAACAGGGAAGAGCGAAGTCTCACCCTGCTTACAGCCCCCCAGTGTGCATTTTATATAAATAATGGAAACATCCAGCCTGCAACATTCTTGGCTTTCAGCCCCAGTGGTTGCTTTCCAAGCATCTTGCATAATCACATCTCTGCACCGTCCCATCACCAAAGATGAGGGAGGAGTCAGCTGAGAAAATTAGAACGAGAAAGCCTTGCATGAAGCCAAGAGCAACATCAGCATGAGACTCTGGAATCAGCCTAACGGTGATCTGCTCCACAGCCATGCAGAGCAGCTGTCTATCTATCTGCCTCTCTGTTAGGGTTCTCCATGCTGGCCCTGAAGCCTGTCCGTGTGTCCACCTGCCTGTCAACATCCTCAGGGTGGACCACACGCTGTGTACATGTGGATGCCAAGTGACCTTGTCCCAACATCTGCTCCTCCTCCCCAAGGCCCTCTGATCCTGCCCCAAGGATGACCTCCCACATGACCCACGCAGGCCAGTCAGCATTTTGGTCCCACCTTGAACCGCTGCCCACAGTGACCAAATTAGAAATGGGCGTAAGATCCTAACCTGGTCAAGACTCCACAGGGACTGATAAGGCCCACCCTGCCTGAGTTAGCCCAGCTGATGGACAGAAGCCTGGCGAGGTACCTCATCTGTGTGGTAGAAGGTGGCCACAACAGGGGCAGTTCCTTTTGTTGCTGCCACCAGCAGGCACTGAGGTGGCCTGCAACAGAATCCAGTCCACAGATGGTAACATGGAACTTGAGCCCAGCTGGGAAGTATCAAGGTCGCCACAGACACCCCATAAAACCACACTTACCACATTTACATGAATGCTGATTTGCAGATGCATTTACTGGAATAAAATTCAGGCTCCATCATTTCACTTTTATATCCCAAGAGAGTTACCCACTGTAATGTAATTCCACACACTAAACATAAGTTTCTTTATACCGCTGGCTTTTTAAATTTTACTTTTAAAATGAGGAGGGACTAGTTCCACAGATTTTTTTATTTTGTCTTTTTGAGACAGGGTTTCACTCTGCACTTCAGGCCAGCCTTGGACTCACTTTGTACCCCAGGTTGATCTCGAATTTGTGGCAATCCTCCTGCCTCAGCCTCCCGAGTGCTGGATTATAGGAATGTACCACCATGCCCAGTTTCCACAAATCTTTCTGGGTCTACAAAAATGTTTTCTTTTAAAGACAGAAGGAAAAAGTGAACTTTCAAGTGAGGAGAAAGTCTGAATTTTTATGAGCATCTGTATTCATCTTTATCCCATTTCGGTTTTGAGATTCTTTTCTCTCCCAGGCTAGGAAGAGGCACACTCTTTACCACTATGCCATGTCCTCAGCATCATAAATCTTAGTTGTTTAGGTTCTTTCATTTCACATGCAATCCAGAGGTACAATTCCTGATACTATGGCAGAAGTGACAGCAGCGCAGCCCGGGCAACAGAGCAGCCAGAGCCCTGTCCCTGGGCATGAGCAGAGGGACTTGCACACAGTCCCAGCACAGCAGCACTGTGGCCCATGAGGCCCTGCATGCATATGCAGCACCCACACTTACCTTGTGCGTCAGCGCAGCGTACAGCAGGTAGCCTGCCTGGGTGTGCACTAGCCCCTTGGGCGTGCCAGTGCTGCCCGAGGTGTACAGCATGAAGAGCATGTCTTCACTGCCCATGCTCTCTGGGACGCACACAGGGGCCTCCTGTGCCATCTCCTGAAGGGAAGAAGTGGCAGAGATGACTTAGCCAGAGCAACCACTGCCCCAGAGTGTATCTCCTGGCTTCCAGGCTCAGCCACAGCAGAGAAGACTGGGGACGATGGGGCTGAGCAGCAGCACGGAGACAGATCACGTGCTCACCCCCAGAAACAAAATGGAAATGTGAAGGCAGGCTCCTCAGGGGACCCTGGGCAGCTTCTGGGAACCCAGAATGATAGCCACAACCAACAAGGCCCAGTTCACCTGATAAGACCCCTCCTCCTCCAGCCCCAGAAAGTGAGACAAACCCACCTGCTCGAGGTGGACGTCCAGCTCCCCCATAGGGACTTTGTTTTCAGTCCTGTGTGCCACCAGAACATGCTGGATGGTCGGGCAGCTCTTCACAGCTTCATCCACTATCTTCTTCAATTCGAACACGCGCCCGCCCCGGAGTCCTTGGTTGAAGGTGATGACCACCTTGCACTTGGCTATAGAAGCAACAGGGATGCACCTCATTGTCTCCTCCCCGCATTGCCCCCATAGCCTGACTGCCCATACGTCCAGACCTAAGAGTGCGCTGGACAGTGTCCAACCTGAGTGGAACACCAGAGACATAGCGAGGGCTGCTCGGTACTGCAATGTGGCACAGGATACAGGCCTGGCCTGCCAGATGCATGCGGGGAGGGGCCCGACAGGCACAGAAGCACCACTCTCCTCCAGGGTGGGAGTACAGTCTCCCACCTCAGGTGCTCCTTCTGCCTGGCATGAGGGCATCCCAGGCCAGCCATCTGCAGTGACGGTGGTGACCGCAAAGCTCCAGAGGCAGAGACCAAGCCCCAAGGCATTCTCCATGTCAGGCCCCACCTAGGCTGACTTCAGCTTGCAGTCTGCAGGGCCCAGGACAGATGCCACCAGGGTGGGTCCCCAGGAGTGGCCTGCACACCTGGCCTTCAGGGAAAGCACCTAGTGATCCAACCAGGAGAAGCCAAGCCCATGGCTGATCTGGGGACTTCACATACCACACCCAAGAGAGGGCAAAGCCAACGCAGTGAGCAAGGGCCACACTCCTTGGGCATAGACTCACAGGCAAAGGAATCACCCTCAGCCCTGTACCCACCCAGGAGGACTTCAGGGACCAAGGCTGTGATGGTTATGAGTCTCTGAGGAAGACTCTGGAGCAGACAGCAGGTTTCACCCACAAGCCTGGAGTCCTCTCGTCAGCCTAAATGGGGGGCCTCTTCCAGAGCCATGAGTGGAACTGCTGCTCAAGCAGTGATTCTGGAGAAATGGGAGTATGAACCCCTAGCTCTCTGGCTATACCTGTGTCAGCCAGATCCATGGATGCTACAGAAGGGGCTCCCTGTGGATTAGCTCTGTGCTCCCTGTATGGCTTCCTCTCCTGGCCTCATTTCTCTGTGGTTCTGGTAGTTCCCAGACCTTTGTCTCAGAGTCTAGGCTCCGTCTTCCTGAGCCCTTCTGGAAGTGCTTTCAGGCCTGTGCTTATACTTTCTCCCTCCCTCTGCACCACCAGAGAATTCTCAGCACAGGGTTCACAGATAGATGAGCTGGCAGGCCTAACCAGTGGCTGGAGATACACTAGAGATACCCTAGACTAGTGGTGTCAAACCACAGCACACAGCAGACTGTTGGTATCTCTGAAAGCTCTAAAACATTAGCCATCAGTTACCTAGATCCACAGAAGTAGCCACCCATGCCAAGGGCCCTGGCCACACATTTTTCCTTCAGGGCACAACCACCATCTGCCATGGAAGCTGGGCCCACCTGAGCAGGACGTCTGGCCTCTGGATACCTTCATGGCGAGCTACAGGGGACAGACAGCATGGGACACAGGCAAGAGGCATGGGAACACGTCTGGTTGGACTCAATTGTTTACCCAGTTTGAAATCCTCTTTTGCCCCCACAACAAATCACCACAAACCAGATGGCTCGGGACATCTACTTTCAGCTCTCAGTCTGCCAGCCAGGGAACTCTGCTTAGTCTCCAGGACCACGGGCAGTGTCGGCAGGCTGGCTGTTGTCTGGAGGCTCTGGGCAGAATCGGCCTGTAGCAGCTGGCAGATCTCTGCTCACAGAAGACTCAGGCATCCCTGTGCCTATATGCCTATCCCTGGTGGCACCAACTATCTGTCTTTGTGACGTTATTAACGTCTAATGCCACTTAATCTCCATCTTGATGGCCAGTCCCCTGGGAATAAGGAACAAGGGACTCCTGGCCCTGCTGCCCCTGCCCTTGTACTCACCATCATTGATCCTCCCAGCCAAGGATTCTGCACTGAATCCAGCAAAGACAACTGTGTGGACAGCTCCAATCCTGGCACAGGCCAGCATTGCTGCCACAGCCATTGGGGACACCAGCATGTAGATGGCCACACGGTCCCCTCGCTGGACTCCATACCTCTTCAGCGTGTTCGCCAGGCGGCATGTAGTCTCCAGCAGCTCCCTGCAGCACACAAGAGGGACAGGTCAGGTAGCACAATGCACAGAGGCAAGCGCATGCCCAACCCTGCTGGACAGTAGGCTCTGGATGCTTGTGGCACAGTAAGTTCCTTTTCAGAAAGAAATGGTTTTGACATTTGGCCAGCCCTCACCACCCAGCGAAGTGACAAGGCTGTCTTCATTTCCACTTCCAGGGGGACCTCTCAGAGATCACAAGAGGCCACACACAGAGCACAGTCCAGAGACGTGTGTGAACAAGTGCCCCTGAGCTGAGAAAGACGCTCAGGGACGGGTGCTTTCTGACAGCATGGACGGGGGCACTGTGCAACCCACTTGCCAGGCTAGGACCCAGGCTCAGGCTGGTAGATCCCAGTCTGGGACACAGAGAATCAGGGTTTGGCGTGCCAATGGGAGCACAGCACAGCCCTGGACAAGCTGGCTGGCTGCTCAGAGTTAACACGCAGTCCAGCCCACCCAGAGTCCATGATACTCAACTCAGAAAAGCAGGCATGAAGCACACTGCCCCATACCAGCGGGCAGGAAGTGGAGACAAAAAGAAGTGAACACACCAGGCTCAAGCTCCACAAGACCCTGCCAAGCTTGAGGCCTTGGTTCAAAGGGCTGCCATGCTCGGGACAAAGGCAAAGCTCACCCAGAGGCTGCCCAGGCGACCAAGAAGATGAACATGAACTGTTCCCATTGCAACAGGAACCTCGGGGGCCTTCATTTCTCCCCAAAGCCACCCTGCAAAGGAGCCCATCAAGAACCAGCTCTCAAGACCAGCCCACAGCTTGCCAATGTCCCTGGAGGGATTTCATCTTTTCTTCCCGCAGCATTCAGAAGGAGGACAAAGACTTTATTCAGTGGGGCCTACCCACCCCTCGCCTAAGTTTCCTCAAGAGTAAAGGGCCCAGAAACGCTCCCACTTCTGGGAAAAGAGGCACCAATGGCACTAAAGAAAAAGCTGTGTCAGTAACACAAAGGAGCTTGAGGCCTTGGGGGAGGACCCTAAGCACCAGGGGTAGGGCATGGTGGGTGGGAGACGGAGCTGAGTGCCTGCACCCAGCAGTTTAGAAATGCAGCCTTTATTCTGCAGACCTAAGGCAGGGCTGGGCAGCTTTCTACAGTAGCTGTGCTGGCCTGAGACGTTCTGTTTCTCAGCTGCCACATGATTATAAGTTAAAGAGTAAGCATCCTCCACTTGGTAGAACCATTTCAAGTACTGATAAGAAGCAGAATACACCCAGGACCCACCCAGATGAATATTTGTAAGTATGCTCTTTCCCAACAGGCAGAAACTCCCATCAGTGTCTAAAATCATTTTCTAAAATAACTAAAACCAACCACTCACTTTGGTGAATCCCTAAGATGTTAAAAACTCCCCACCAGGCACCACAGGGCCACTGGCATTAAAAGAATGAAAGGGTCAGCATCTTCCAGAAGCACAGCTGACTGGAAACGGGAGATACATGTGCAAGGGTGTACACTACAACCAACCTCTCCTCTGTGAGATGCTGTCACTGAGGCAGCAGGCAAAGCTTTCAGGACTGGGCCGGAGAGGACTGAGTGGTGTCCCTGCAGGAACAGCCACTATGCTGGGCAGCTGAACCTCATCCAGCCTGAGGCAGCGTCCAGAGAATAGATCAGGCTGACCACGAGTTCAGGAGGACAGCGGCCTCTCCGTGCAGCCAGGTGCTGGAGCCAGATCTATGGAGGCCTGCACCCAAGCCTCCAATGTGCTTTGGAGACCCTGATACAGGCCCAGGAGTGTGCCAAGGCTGGTGTGTCCGGAGAACAGCCCACTTCTGACAAAGAACTTGATGCAGGTGACTGTCTGAGCCTGACCCATTTCCTACTCATTCTGCCATGACCACAGATCTGTGAAGGGAATCCTGAAAGGTCAGGAGGTGCAGCCCCTCTGGGGCTCTGGAACTCCAACTACAGCGTCCAGCCTCTGCTTATACTTGCTCTGCCAACGGCTGCTCTACAGTGCTGCACCTTTCTTGCCACCTTAACAAGGTCTTTCCGCCTGAAACCGGACCAGATTCCAGCTGTTCAAATTCCACCTCTTAGTCCTAAGAGCTGCTTGCAATAAATCTACCATTCAATGATTGTCCTTCAAATTCCCAAATTCTCCCACCCCTCACCCTCTCCAAAGACTTCTTTCCCAGATTCTCTCATCTTGACCTTTACGGTCCTCTCCTGACACCTCCATATTAGCAGTAAACCTTCACATTCCCAGGCTGTCTGCCCAGAGCAGAGCCAGGCTTTGGGGACAGGTGCAATATTTAAACGTGTGTTCAATTTATCTCACTTAGCATTACTCTGTCAATGCATCCATTTTGGAAGCGTCTTGTTAAGGGAGACTTTACATCTCTCCCTAGCTAATTCTGTCTCAGTTTCCACTCACCTATCAGGTAACTCATCATTTTCTATGCTCACCTTTCAACACCAGCAACCTTCTCCAACTTGTGTCATTGGAAAACGCGGTCAGCAAACTTCAGTCTTCAAATCATTGAAAAACACTGTTCAAAGGTTCCTATCATTCCAAGTACTCAGAAATTCTTTAAAACCATGTATTTGAATATCCATCCACGTGGCTTCTCAAAGACTTCCACAAGCCAAAATGCCACTGCTTCTGATTCAAACAGTACTGTCAGCTTAGCAGCAAGGCTCGGAGTTCAAACCCCAGCACCAAAATAATAAAATAAAATGGTAATGATAGTAATAATAATGTAGCCATCCAGTGAGACCTCTGTGCTGCAGACTGGTGGTCTTCATGCAGGGTAAGCATCATGGTACAGATGCCGGGTGCAGAGAGGAAGTCTGTCTCACCACCCTGCCTGTTCGTGAAGCCTATCCCTCCTTCCCTCACCACCTCTGCCTCTCAGCACCAGCCCCGAGGAGACGCCAGGCTTTGAAGACATGAAATTCCTGCAAGGGCTGCACCTGAGAGGAGGAGCAGGGAGACAGGGAGAAGAGGCCCTGTCACCCTGCACAGGTGCTCGTTGTGTGGCACTCACATGCTGGGAACATTCACTCGACAAATATTTAATGAGCATCTTTTATGAGTGGGACTGAGTTCCAGATGCTGGGGAAAAGGCAATAAATGAAGCTTAAATCTGTTTCCAAGCAGACTTTGTACTTGAACAGGGCAGGAGGAGATAAGTCCATGGGCTAGTGTTTACTCCATGAGTACCAGCCAAAGGGGTTGCAGGAAGTGATCAATCCTGTGGGAGTTCACACAATTTATTTGTTTTTTTTTTGTAGTACTGCAGATTGATCCTATGGCCTCATGCATGTGAAGCAAGCACTCTGCCAGTGAGCTACATCGCCCCACAATTTGTTTTGTTCCCTAAACACAGACAAGTTATCTTATTCCCTGGGTTGGCATCAGGAAATGGCTAGAAGGAAAGATACTGTGAAGAATCAGTTTTGACTAGAAGAATACCAGTGTACTTCTTTCTCTCTTTTCTCTAAACTCTGTTTCCTGTTTTGGGTTAAACTTAGACTCTGAAGGGGGTGGGGTGGTCAGTTCAGGCAGGTAGCATTTTGGTTACAGAGGCTTGCAGTCGGGTGTCTTTAACAATGAACACAAGGCTGTTGCCTGTTGTTGTGGAGCTATCTCCAGAAGCTCTACTTCCTCCCCCAGGGCCAGTTAACAGTGTACGGGAGTTAGGCATCAGGAATACAAGGCCAAATGCGAGTATCTGTGAATATCATTTACATATCTCTACACAGAACACTGAGTCCAGAGTGGCTTACATTCCAAGTAGCCTTAAATATCCTGCTCCAGAACTCAGCAAGTGTTACATTACTGAAAACAAACATGTTTTACTGGGATCATTTCTCAGAAAGCCGCACATTGCTGTGCCTTGGAAAGTATACTGCAGAGCAAGACAATATTCTGCAAAGAGGAAGTGGGTGTTTCCTGCAGCTGTGGCTGAAAGCTCTCCTTGCTGGGGGCCACAGTAGCTCTGTGAGAGCCTCTGTGTGTGTGTGTGTGTGTGTGTGTGTGTGTGTGTGTGTGTGTGTGTGTGTCTGTGTCTGTGTCTGTGTGTGTGTCTGTGTGTGTGTCCTATACATGGAAGGCAGGTGTCTAGTGATAAGCTATGTTCCCAGCCCTGCATCATTTGATTCAGAAGCACCAACGTTTTGGTCTGCAGGTGTCTTTGAGAAGCCACACTTGGCCTGTGCCCAGCAGGGGACACCGGTGGTAGGATTGGATCTGAGGAGGACACAGAGCCACTCACAGTTAGAGCTACTGCCAGCCTTGGTTCTAGGATGGAAGGACCTTCTACACAACCCGCCTGTCATCTGCCACATGCCACCCCCTTCTCCTGCCAGCCTGTCTCCCTGTGAGCTCAGGGTCTCTCTCCCCATGCCAGCCCTGGCACCTCCATTCCAATTCCACTTCCCAGAATGATAGCAGTAATAGCTACAAGTGCCTGGGCCCAGGGCTGGTTTCATACAGGATCATCTGACCTCCCAGTAGCCTATAGCTCTGAGTTCATGGCCCTCTGGGTTCACACAAGGAAGCTGAGACACAGAGAGGTTGAGCCTCCTCAAGGCTGCTCAGGAGTTGGGCAGGGCCAACCCTTGCCTTGATCCTGCCCAGCTCATCTCAAAACCTCACAGCTGCTTCATGGTCCTATTGGCTGGTACTGCTTCGTTCATGGACTATGTTGCCCAGGGTTAGCTTACTTTCTTAAATATAAACAATGGACAAGTCTAGGGGTGCAGTTTGGTGATATGCACTGCCCCGGGTTCCATGCCAGCACCAAAAAAGTGAAAAAACAAATAAACCAGAACCAAAGGCTTTGAGCTTCAGGCTGACTCTTGTTTCCAGGGAACTGACCAGAAGTGCTAAATGTCGCTGGCCCCTGGGTTACACTGAGCTTTTCTTGTCACCCAGGTGCAGGAGTCCCTGCCAGTCTGTCTCTTCTTCACCCAGGCCACAGCCTACCCTTGGGCCTGCCTCCAGCCCAGCACCCAGGCAGTGGCACGGAGGGCATGTGGGGCTCACACAGCCTTACTAGTGCCCGGCGTCCTCTCAGACCTTAACTTTGGTCCTGACCCGAGTCTTGTCTCTGGAAAGTTCTTTCCCTCCCAGTCACACGGCACAGCTCATATCACAGGGAACCAGGTACCAACTCATCAAGAACCAGAGATTTCTGCAGCCAGTGGCTGGGGAGCTTTGGGAGCCAAGACCGGGCTCAGCAGGAGCCCAGCCAGCCAGCAGGTTGCTCAACATGTGGGAGGGTCCCGTCTGTCCTTGATGGGTTTGGGAAAAGCATATCGGCTTTCTAAAATCATTCACTTTTCTCTGTGTCTGAGAAATAAAAGCCCCAGGGTATTTTGGTCCCTGTGCAGTCACATGACCCAGCCTCCTGCTCCTTAATAACAACAGCAAAACAGAATGCTGAGTTCACAGAAAGCCCTGGGCCAGGCACAGGCTGGGCACAGGTAGCCTGTCCACCTATTTCTAAGCTTCCCCACTAATCCAGACAGGGAAAGCCACCCCAGGGTCACTATAGGGCACCAGAGCCCTGGGCGACACTGATTGGGGACAGGACAAGAGATTCTCAGTCTGCTTTGAGCTGAGAAACGCTCACCAAAGCCTTTCCAGGAGAAGAGTCTGGGTGTGGACAGTGACATGAAACCATGTCCACTGAGCTCTCCCTGCTACTCCCATGGCTCAGGGACAAGGCATAGGACCAAGGTCCACCTAGCTCTGAGGAGCACTGTCAGTGAACCAGCCTGAGAGCCCAGAGAAGCAGCCAAGGTGCCTGCACTAGACCAGGTAGCACCAGCCTTGTGGCTGCCCTTGGAGACCACACAGATTAACTGTTCCTTGAAACAACAGTGCTCCACAGTCAGCTCATTCCTTCTACTCCCTCACTTTGTAATTAGCATCACTCAACAAAAACTTGAATAGTAAACTTGAGAGGGAGAGGAAGAGCAAAGGCATGGTTCTGCAGCTCAGAACTGTGCCCCTCTTTCCCCAGCCACAGAGGCCTGCAGTCCCTCCACAGGGGGTACCTGCTGGGGATGCTGCACTCCACAGCTCACATGGCCCCTTGGCAACTCCACCAAATATGCCCATTTGCACCAGCAGAAAATGAACCCAAAACCTCCAAAAAGTGAAAGACTGGCACCCAGCATGGTGGCCCTTGCCTGTGACTCCAGCCACTGGGAAAATTAAAGCAAAAGGACAGCTTCAGCCCAGGAGGTAGAGGCATGGGCAGCACAGCTAAACCCCTCTCAAAAACTGAACAAAACAAAAACATGAGACTGGAAAACCACACAATTTAGCTGCAAGTCCAGAAAATTAATGGGCTCATACAGTCAAACGGGCTATCCTTTTAGAAAACAGCTGGCCTGCTGCCACTCTGCACCCCGACCACTTCACCCTGAAGTCACTGAGCTCCAGGGTGAAGAGCAGGGCCTGTGAGTCACCACAGCCTTGAATGTTGTGGTGGATGAAGGCCTCGACATATGGGACAGGCTCCAAGGTCACTTCCAGGGTCCACCCTACCTTCCCATGGGTCAGGCTGGGATACTGCGTCCTCTGGGTAGGAGGATGGGTGGGGGGACAAAACGAAGCCTGGGGCAAGATGGAAGATGGGCCAGGCTGGACTCTGCATAGGGTCACCTCCCTAACCAGGCCTGATGAGGAAGCAGATGCCACAGTGTGGCAAAGCTGCTCAGGCTCACCCAGTCTGTAGCCTTCAAAGCAGGACAGAAGCACAAAACAGGACAGAGCTGGCTGCTGTAGGCGGGACCATCCCACTCGCCAGCCCCTCCCCCAACCTAGGCTGAGAATAACAGAGCAGAGCAGCTGGACTGCAACTCCCAGAGGGCATGTGCTCTCCCGAGCACCTCAGAAAGTCCGCAGAGGTCTCCTAGATACCCAGATAAACTCCCACAATCACGCCTGCTGCAGCTCAAACAACAGGCCACCCTAAATAAACTCTGAGAACCTCAGCTGGGCTGAAAGAATGACAAAGGAATAGAGCAGTCACCTGAACAGATTCCAAACATGTCCCAGCACCAACGATGCTGGAGCCACAGTAAAGGACAGGCAGGCACTGGTCACATGACATTTCTGCCAGATTCCAGCCACCAGCACGCAAGGTCCTGGCCAACCCTCGAAGAATGACTGAGAGGTCTACCCAGCTCCTGTGCAGGCAGGAGGCTCGGCACAGCTCACGTGGCCCAGGACCCTGGCTCACACCCAGCTAGACCTCACAGATGCCCTCACATGGCCAGTGCACCGTGACTGTGGCCTCGCATGCACAGTAACCACCCCTTCCTGCTCCATGCTCCAATAAGGAGTTGCCGCACTGAAGTGATCTACCTGGGCAAGAAAGGTCACACAAGTAGGGTGGGGCTGCCTCTTAGCTGACACACTTGTCCCAAGCTGTGTCCTTGGCCCTGCCGACAGGAGATACGAACCCTCCTCCCCCAAGCCAAACTTAGGCTTTTGGCCTGCACATCCTGCCAGCACCCAGCAGCCCCATGGAGGAGAAGCACAACTCCATCTTGCAGAGGACATGAAGGCTAGCACGAAGACAGTGCAGGCACAGAGTCCCAACCCTTCATTAAGCCTTGCTGCTGACACCTGGCCCCCTGTCTCCCAAACTCAACCGGCCCAGGCCTCTTCTGCAGAGTATTCACGCATGACTTCTGCTTCCAATCCCTTGAACCACAGGGTAGGCTGTATCTGCAACCTTCATAAGTGGCCACCTCTGAAGACAACCAGAACACCTTCCTCTCAGGAGGGCAGCTCCTGGCCTTGGCCCCCACGCCACCTGGCAGCAGCATATGAGTACCCACCTTGAACTTCCTGCTGGGCCATCCACACTGGCACTGGCTGAGTGGGTTCTTGATAATGCAGTATCCAGTCCATCACCCTTAGCACGCACAGAGAGCTTGAGGCGGCAAAATCGAGGAGCTGGTACTCGTGCCTAGGGCTCTGTCAGCAAATGAATTCCACCAGATACAGAAGCCCAGGAGAGACCAAGCACCAGGGTCACTCTCTCAAAAACAACATTTAGCTCAGGCGCCAGCAATAAGGCCATCCACCCTGGCATCTGTGCCAGTGTCCACAAGGCTGCTGGTATGCTATCCCTACCCAGTCCTCCAGCCCAGCTATCATCCAAACCCTGACTCTACAAATGTGGAGTAGGCCCCATGACCACAGACCTGGCCAGAGGTCAGACTGCTTTTGTGGTTTGATCACAACTCTCTCCCTGGGGCTCAGGTTCAGGTTTGGACCCTCCACAGAAGCCACCAGGAGAAATGTGCTGGCTCAGAGGCCCAGCAAACGTCAGCCAGCCACCCACTCCCTGCCTCACCTGTGTCAGGACCCACACATGGGCCAAGAGAAAGCAAGCAGCAGGCCCCTTGCCCATGTTGTCCCCCATGTGGACCCTGCCTGGGCAAGGAGCTCACAGGCCAGCCAGGCAGGCATCGGACTTGAAGCCACTCTCATCCATCCAGACTGTCCCGATCTCCCAGTCCCCACTAAGCTCTAGAACCTACCTACCTGCCAGACATGAAGGGCCATTTAGAGGATGCCTCCTGGACAACAGGGCAAAGCCACTGTCCAGCCTGTGACCTTGACCTGAACCTGCCCTGTGGCCTTAGGGTCCATCACCCAGTCCGAGGCCTGGGGGGCATCGTCAGTCACCACAGCCATCCAGTCAAGCCCCTTGTGGTGTCCTCTGCGAGGTGGGGACCTGGCTCCAGCTGCCACTGCTAATGGCAGAGGGAAGGAGCCAGTGATGTGGACAAATGGGTGACAGTCTGCTGAGCTCCCTAAGTGCACCCCCTCAGCCTCCATGGCTTAGGACCACACATAACAGGGTTCAGATGCCAGCATACAGATCAGCACCTGCTAAGGCCTCAGGCAGGGCCACCACAGGCTGTGGCTGGCAACCAGCTCTGACCAATGGTTGTGGGAGCAGGGACAGAGCTATGCAGTGCTGGGGGATCACATGTAAATGGTGTGTGCATGTGCGTGTGCACATCTACCCATGCACATGGCAACATCTCCTGAGTCCTCTGAGGAGGTGCTGCCCAGGGCCAGGTCCACAGTTTCCGGGGAGGAAGAATAGGTCCAGAAAGGCAGTCAGGTAGTATAGCCGAGACAGAGGGTCAGGACCAAGGACGGAGACATGTGAGCAGCCCACCCAGAGAGCTAGGCCCAGCAGGCTGACATGGCCATGCCGCCTCTCACCATGCTCCACCAGCCTAGTAAGTCTGCACTACAGGCCACAGCAGAACCCAATGATCTGGGCCTGAGCCCCAGTGGCCCCACAAAGCACCTGCCCTGCACAAGCCACTCTACTCAGAGTCTGCCTCCCCCGCTTTGGCTGGGTTACAAACAATTCCTATTCAGAAAGAAGTCAGAGCAGTGGTCACTTGAAGGAGCAGGGCAGCAGCTGAGAAGTAGGCGCAGGTTCCTGCAGTGACGGCTGTTCTGCACCCTACAAAATGGGCTGAGGTAACAGAGAAGACCCTTTCCCCAAGTGCCCAGAGATTCCCAGATGGTGACTTTGGGGCACCAAAGCTTCCTGGTGCCAGGAAACCATACGGCACCAACATCCCATGGGGCCTGCAAGACCTCAGTCTTCAGGTTCCTCTAAAGGACCAGGAGCCAGGGTGCAGCTCCAAAGTCGGGCACCGGGTGAGTATGTGCAGAGCCAGGGTTGATCCTGCCAGCACCAGAGTCAGGGGACAGCTGATGAGTCCGGACTCATAAAGCCTGTGGCCACCCTGAGAACCTTGAGGGCCCCTGCACCAGCTTCTGGGCTTTATTTGGGGGCAGTGTCCCTGCTGGCAGGACAACAGCAGCCAGCAACAAGGACAGGAGGATTTCCTGGGAGAAGGCAGGAAGAAAATCCCAACACCTGAAATGACCAGGAAAATGATTAACAGGCGTCCTTCAAGTGCTGCAGCAATTACAGATAACCTGTACTTATGTTTTTCCCTGGAAAAGCAAGGCAAACAGCCCATGGGTATCAAGCCCAGTAAGGTCTGCAGGTAGACTTGGACTAACTCTGTTTATTGTTAGACAGACAGAATAATAAACACCTTGGCGTCTCTGCCCCCAAGCTGCTTTGCTGCCGTGGAACTGACGTGGCTGCAGGGTTAACCTGCTGGCTTCCATTATGCACATTCCTGAGTGGTTTACATTTAACCCATGTCATAGCAGCCAGCCGAACTGGGCTCAAGCATGGCAGAGGCCATAGCACCCAACCCAGAGATGACCAAGGCCGCACCTTCTGGCACCTCTGCCTAGGGCCTCTCAGTAGGTCCCAGGAGCTCTGCCCAGCAGGGGACATGCTGGCAAAGGAGTGTCCCCATCATGAGGGCTGTATGAGGGTGAGGGTGTATAAGCTAAGACCCAGTGCTATGCAGATGCCCAGATGCCCTGCTGCTTGATGTGAGAATAGCCCAACCAGGGTGGTGAGTCCAGGCAGGTACAACTGGATTTCCAGGTGCCAAGGGAAAGCACGTGTTCCTATGGCCTCCAAGCCACCAAGGGCCAGTGACGAACCACCTCACTAGGAGGACTCTTCTCTTCTCCCATCCCTCACCCCAAGTCCAGCCACACACACCTGCTCTCTGCTCCTGGATACCTGGTTCCCTGGTCACCAGGACCACAGCTCAGAGAGGCTGTGACTGCCATGCATGTGGGCCGAGGGTTACACCAGTGCAGCCTGATGGGGACACAGGACAGCCAGCAGCCACTGTACAAGAGGCCTGCTGGGGACAAAAGACTTGTGGCCTGAGCGCATGGTGGCCACAACACTACTGTCCTTTGTGGCGTGAGCAGAGGACACCATTTTGATAGCTGTGGCACTGGAGCTGGAGCCCAGGGCCTCATGGGCTGGGCCAGCGCTCACCACTGTGCCACCCCAGCCCTAAACCTCTATGGAGAACCCAAGCCCTGAACCCACTGCCCTCCAGGTCCAAGGGAGGCAGTGCCCACAGGAGCCAGTGTAAGGACCCAGAGGTAGCCCAGGCACACATGCCTGCAGTGTGATATGCACAGAATCACTTAAAACCAAAGGAAAAACCCACTAAGGTTTGCCACGCTCTTCCACAAGCATGCAGCACAATGGGAGGCCTGGAGCCAACGATGCTACAAGCACTTTGTCAGCTGCCTCCACTACTCCCATCTGGAGCCAGGCTCTTTTGAAGGCTGGACCACACCCTGACACTGGACATGCCATCCCTGAGCACCTGGGCTGCACAGCTCCCTGCATCAGGAACCCTTCACCAGGTCCACCCAGCAGGGGTCCTCTTCCCACAGGACTCTGAAGAGGCTCAGGACCCAGGGCAAAGGGGAGCCGGGCTGCTTCTGGGCACAGTGCCTCCTGTGCTACGAAAGGCACCATAGCCCCATGTGGCCAGGGATGCCATACCTGTAGGTGATCCTCACTTCCGTGCCAGGCTCGTCTCGCTCCCAGATCAAAGCGATGCTCTCGGGTGCCTTCCAGACATGTTGATCCAAGCAACTGACTGCACAGAAATAGGAACATGGACATGAACATGGACAGGGCTGAGCAAGGATGGGGAGTCCACTCCCCAAGGGGGACCTGTCCTTGCCCACGGTCACCATGACTCACCCTCCTTGAGGGAGAGGGAGATGGCATCACTGCAAAGGAGAAGCCAGACGACAGAGACATGGTCTCGTGACCCCCAAGTATCTGAGGCAGCCGTGGTCCCAGCCCTGGTTGCATCCAGCCCCTCCCAATCCCTTCCCAGCCTTGGGCCCCCAGCTTCCTGCTTCCATACACAGCCAGCGCAGGGCAAACAGCCTGGGACACAACTGTAGGCCCACTGGTGGGGGTGCCCCCAGGGCCAGGAGCCCAGCCCTCTCCCAGGTGACCCCTGGCACCTCAACCAGCTTCTACTCCACAGTGGAAAAAACAACTCTGGCTTCCCAGAATTCCCTCCCCAGCCCCTCCCGCATGCAAGCTCAGATCACAGGGCTTCTGCAGAAACCGGTCTGTGCCACCATCTGCCCTAATCCTCACTTGCCCGACACCTGTACAGTCACGAGATTTCACAGGTGAGCCCCTCCAGCCTCAGAGGCCGGCTCCTGTGCACCTCCACTGCTGGCCCAGGAACTCGGAGAGAATGAGCACTGTGGGGAGCTGGGGACAGCTGCCACCCCATCCTCAGGGTCACCCTAGGGTCTTGTGTGTACACAGTCTCATGTGTACACTGCACCTAAAGTAAACAATACCTGCTAAACTGTGATCTCAAATGTTAGAGGAAAAAGAAAAGGGAAGTCACTAATCATTGGGTGTGAAACTTCAGGTGTATAAGAGGAGTCTGTGTGGAGAGTGTACAGTGTCTAACTCTACATGCACTGCCTTGTACCTTCAGAATCTGCTAAAATGAGGTAACCAGGTAGATGCAGGGGAAGGTACTAAGTTACTGACTGACCCGGGGAATTCCTCCAAACAGAGAAGAAATGACAGAGAGAGACCAAGTACAAAAGAGACAGACTGACAAAGGGCTCAGGGGCAGGGCTGGAGGTACACAATCATTGGTGTCAGTGCACATGCATGTGTAAAAGTGTATGTGTGTCTGTATGCAGGTGTGTGATGCACACAGGAATGTGGGTGCGTGCATGGCTGTGAGGGTGTGCATGTGTGCATATGCATGTGTAGGTGTGTGTGTAGTTGTGGGTGACACTCACTGGGCCAGAAGAGCTGACACGCATGTGACACTTCTCTCAGGGCTCACTGAAGGACAGCAGGTGCCCAACATTCTTCTCACTGGAGCGTGACAGCCCCAGGTCAGGTGAGGCCCCCTCAGAGCCTGAAGGTCATGTGCTGGGCAAGGGGGCAGAACAGACAGCATCAGGCATGCGTGTAGCAGATGCAGTTGCCATATCCAGAATCCCAGCAGGTCAGCCCACCAAGGGGCTCTGCCAGGGACCCCACAGAACCTGGGAAACCCCCACCCCAGACCCTTTGCATGCCCTTCCAGTTGCAGTCCCAGCCCACCCTTCCCATCCTCTGGGCCCTGCAACTCCCTCTAAGGGCCTGAGATATCTGTTGCTGGCTACAGGGTTTCAGGCCACCTGTCCAGGTCATGTTGGTGCAGCTGCCCAGAGCTTGGAGCTGAGGGTCACGGAGGCAGGAATGGTTGTGGTACGTCCTCCAGCTGCAGGATGATGTGGAAATCTAACCTGCCCCAGTGGCCCCGCTGTATACAAAGAAGGAACAGTTTTTCTGGCTTTGGCTCTCAATTGAAAGTCTCAGCTTTGGCCAAAATTGGCACTCCTCAGCCTTGCAGGTGTCAAAGCCTCAGAGAGGGCTGTGAACCCTGTCCCCACAAAGCGGTGGCTGTGGTTTCAGCATCCACATGGACTTAGCTCCTGGGTCTACACCTGCACATTCCACTTTGTACATAGGCCTCAGACCCCAGGGCTTTCTTTTCCTTTGAGGACTAGAGCAATCAAACACTTGCAAATGCTTTGTGACATCAGGTCTCCACTAGTTGGCCAGAAGCCCGCAGCTGTAGCTAAAATTGGGGTCTCCAGTCCAGTCCCAAGCCAAGCACTCACAGGTGTAAACAAAGCTCTCCAAACCTCAGCTTCTATGAGTCCCAGGAGAACCACCCTGGCTCTGAGCGTGCCTGCAAGAACTAGGTGTTTCCCCTCGCAGGTTCGGAGGTGTCTCGCAAGGGAAACACAAACAGAACAACGGTCTCCACTCCCAGCCCCAGTGTGGGAGTGTGAGGGGGCCCCACTGGCTCTAGGCACAAGCTTAGGGTGCCTGCTATTGTCTGAACCCAGGAAAAGAGATGAAAGGAGGGAGAGAGGGGAGGGAGGGAGGGAGGGAGGGAGGGAGGGAAAGAAAGAAAGAAAGAAAGAAAGAAAGAAAGAAAGAAAGAAAGAAAGGAAAGAAAGAAAGAAAGAAAGAAAGAAAAGAAGGAAAACAGATGGAGAGAGGAGAAAGGACGGCAATTCTTACAACTCTATAATCAAAAAAATAAGTAAAAACTTCTATCAAAGAGCAGGAAAATGAGACAAGAGAGTTTCATAACCTCGAGTTTCCAAGAGGAGCTGGACTGAACCCAGTGCAATTCGAGGTGAAACCCAGCTCTGCCTCCTGCAGCGAGCCCTCCAAACGTCCCTGCCCACGCCCAGGGCCTATGCTGCCCTGCAACATTACTTCCCTCTCTGCCTGTGGTTTCTATTCTGGCGCCCACTCCACCTGGATCACAAGTTCCTGGGTACCGGCAGGAACAGGGCTAGCCTTGCAGCCCAGTGTCCCCAGCACCTTAACCACCTTGAACAAGACACCACAGCTCCCTCTGTTCTTTACTGCTGGCAAAAGGCACAGGAGGTCTAGGAGGCCACTCAGACCAAGTGCTTGCCAGGACCCTCTGCCCCACTGGCTCAGCTTTGCACCCCAGACCACTCAGCTACCACACAGGAAGAAGCATTGCCTAATTCAAGAACCGAGGAAGAGAAGGCAGCCAAGATCCTTACACTACCTGGTTGTAATTCTGTCTTCTAATAACGAACTGAGGAACCACTCATTAGAATGAGGCTCCACGGCCTTGGCACTTTCTAGGTTACTCACTACTGTCCTTGAGTTGGAGCCTTTAATTCCACATCTGCACAGTGGGGCCACTGACCCCTCCCTGTTGGTGTCCTGAGGGACCCCTTCGGCCGTGAGAGTACAGTGCCCTGGACTTGGTCCAGTCACTGAACTGCAGGTCCTGCCTTGGCCTAATGCCTGTTGGTGGGCCATGGGTTTCTAGTTTCATTGATCAGAAAAGAATTGCCAGGGTTATTACTTCCATCCTAAAGATGGCACGTGCTAACACAGGAATTTTCAAGAACTCTTTTTTTGGCGGTGCTGATGGAAATCAGGGCCTCCTGCCGAGGAGGCAAGAACTCTGCCACTGGGCCACACCCCCAGCCCTGACTCCCTGGTTGGTTGTTTAAATATATCCCTTAGCCAGTGGCACCGGTAAGTGAGCCCAGCTCACAAAAATACAACCTTAATCAAAAGAAAACAGGGAGCCAGTATTCACAAAAGTATTCACAATGGTCTTCTTTAAATAGCAAAACTCACACCACACGTTTTAGGACATGACATCAATCACAAAATACCATATTTGCCAACTTTCCAGAAACAAATGCTATTTAAAGTAAGTGAGGCTTCTGATGAAGGAGAAGAATCCAGAGACCCATCCAGAGGACCTGCCCCAAGGTTAGGGTCAATTTCCATTTAGAATTCCTGAGAAACCTTAGACAAGTCATTGCGATCACTGTGGCACCTTGCTGTCATTGATTTGCTTTCTGAATGACTGGAGGCATGTCACAAAGCATTCCAGCAGAAATGCCCTAAAAGCATGGAAAAGAGTTAGGGGTGTGGCTCAGTGGTACAGCCTTTGATAGCCTGTGAGAGAGTCTAGGTTCCCAAGCAAGAGAGAGAGACAGAGACAGCACTCCGTGTCCAATTCTTTATTAAACTGTTAGCACTCTTGCTTGAGAAAGAATACATTCTTTCAAATAAGTCAGACTCAAAACCTGGGTTTAGAAAAGTGAGCTTTGCTGTGCTTTGAAAGCAGCACATAGTTTCCCTAGAGTTCTGCATTTACAACTTCCTGACCTCTGGAGTGTTTAGCATCTGTCAGGCTTCACAAAGAACAGAGCCAAGTTTCAAGGGTGGGAAAGAATCCTCCAGAACTTGACTTTTCAGAGCAGCTTTGATGAAGCTCCAGAGGAGGACCTGGCAAAGGCCCTGCCCCTGGGCCTGGGACATTACCCAGCACCGGCCATCAGAGCTCAGCTGCAGCTTTGTAGGGTGTGTGCATCTTCCAAAGCCTGCCTCCCACCCACCCTAGGCCAGTCAGTTCATACAGACCCAGCACTGGGCAGGTCAAGGCCTCCTCAAGTGCCCCATTAATAATTAACACTGGCTGCTGATTGGGCTGTAGTATGCCCAGGGCTCTACAGGTCTTATCTATCCCGAAGAAGAGCTCCATGCTGGGGGTGCTGATAACCCCATCCACTGATAAGATAAGAAACTGCAAGCAGATGGCCCTCCCTCCCTAGCCAGAAGGGGCTAACAGGCCTGCCCTGACTTCTTGGACCTCCCGCTCAGGACAGTGCCTGGGCCTCACTGACTTGCTATGAAAAGCCCTGCATAGTTTTGGGGCCAAGTCCTGTAGCTCAGTCATCCAGGCCGACTGGTCCATTTTCTGATACTGTAAGGAAATACCTGCGATAGTGAAGTTCTGGAGGCCTGCAGGCCCACATCAGGAGATGGTCCTGCTGGCAGAGTCTTAGATGGCACAAGCCATTACATAGCAGGAGCCAGCATGCTCATGTTTGTGTGTGTGTATGTACACGCGTGTGTGTCTTCTGCTCTTTCCCCAGTTTCTTGCAAGGTCACAGGATCTCACCTGTGACTGAGGGCAGCACCCAGTGACCTTACCAGGCTCTACCCACCTCTGAACACCACGGTGGGGTTAAATTCCCACCATCTTAATACCTCATCACGGAGAATAAACTCTAGCTCAGGTCCCATGTTCACACTCCTGCACCAACCCAGGCCCCAAACTGGAGGGGAAGTCAGAGTCACTGCTGCCCTGTCCGGAGTCCTGACCCAAAGGACCTGGTGAATGCTGGATTTGGGGAGCTTTCGTATAGAACAGCAGTGCCTAGGCCAGAACTCCATCTGCATGATCCTCAGAGTTCAAAAACAGGTCACTTGCAAGCCCAGCAGAAGGATTCAAACCGAAAGAAATGCCCAGATCTCTGAACTACAGTGTTGCAGAGCCTCTCCTGCCCTGCTTGGTCTGTGCCATCTCCTTGGCTCCCTCGCTTAGAAAGGCTTCATCTGCCCTGGCTTGGGGAGCAGGGGGCACCTGAGGGCTGGCCCCAAAACACAGAGGGCCAGGGACCATTTGTTAATTACAGGCAGTAGGTCTGCACCCAAATAATCCTGCCACCCCTGTGGCCTTGGACCATGCCTTGGGGTGCAGGTCTTGCATCCCTGAGTGGTGAATACAAGAGGCAAGGGGTCAAGGTTCTGCTGACTTTGCCTCAGCAGACAGGGCCAAAGCTTCCCCACCCTCCACTCCTATCGAGGGAGCACCCTGCTCTTGTGGCCTGGCCTGAGACAGATGAGGGAGGGACAGCTCCCAGAGCTGCTCTGCCACAAGTCAGTTTTCTGGAGCTGTGCCTGGCTGGCCTCTATCAAGGGAAGGGAACTCCTTGCCCCACAAGCTGATCCCCCACAGTTCCCCATCTTATCAGGTCAACCCCAAAGGAGCCAACCACGGCCTCCACCCACCCAGAGTCCAGAGGCGGCTCCCAGGACCAGCTCTGTGCCCTAGCGTGCCCTGGCCATGCCCTGACTGGCCCATTGTGCTGCCTCTCAAGGGCACATTCCACCCTTCTGCACACCCTAGGGTTTCTCCTTCTCCCCTGGTTCAAGGACACTGGCTTGGACTTGACTGTAAAGAAAACACTATCGAGTAAGTGACTCATGTTGATTAAAACTGCAACACAGGATGCAACATGGAAAAATAACTAGTCCAGAGATTGTTCAAAAAAGAGACCCTATCTATGGCTTCACGTCAATTTCTGAATATAATTAACATTTCTACAGCTTGCTGTTCCCCAGGAGCCCTGGGCCAGATCCACACCTCCCACGTTGTCCTGCAGCCTAAGAGAACACGTGGGCGGTTTTACCAGAGCCAGAGGGAGACTCTAGCAGCAGAGTAACAGGACTCCTCCACGTCCCACCACGGTGCTGCCTGCAGTAGGGCAGGACCTTGCCAAGAGGACTCCTGGTCCCACCCAGCACCCATCCTGACACCCCAAGGCTGCAGATCTCCCCAGCCCCATCCTGTCTGTCCAGTCTGAGCTGTCTCTTCAGACTCAGAAAGCCTAATGTGCCCCCAGCCCACATCTCTGAGGGCCTGGTGAAGCTGGCTCCTGTGCTACCCCCAGCAGGTGTCGAGCAGGTGTGGCAAGCGCTGGTCCTCCTGGACTAAGAACTTCCGCAAAGAGATGATCCACTCTGACCTCCTGCCCTGAGCTCTTCTCCAGAACTCTGCAACCACTGGCTCTTCTCCAGGGTCCCTCTTGCCCGCCCCCCCCCCACTTCTCCCTGGGGTCCTCGCGCGATTCTCTCTGAACACCTTCCCCCCCCCCCGCAGCTGTTTGCCACAAAGCGCGTCGCGGGTGCTAACTACCGCCAGGCTTTCCGTTTGTCCTGCAGCCGCTCTGCACCCGCCTGGCAGGTGACGCCCACGCTCCCGCAGCTCGTGCCCCGCGTCCGACGTCGGGCCAATGCCCGGGTCCCTATAGGGGACAGTCCTCACAAGGCTGGTGCGGATCAAGGCATGCAAGAAAAGTTCGTGGCGTACAGCTGGAACCGGCGGGACGGTGGGATGGCGGGACGGGTGCAGGACAGGCTGGAACTCCGCTCCAACTCACCGGTCACGTTGAGCCGGCCCCCCAGGAACCAGCCGATCTTGCCGCTCCCGAAGTCGCAGTCGCAGACCGTGTGGTACGGGGCGTCCCACACCAGCGTGTCGCGCGCCAAGGGCCCCCAGAAGGCGGCGGGCTCGCGGGCGGCCTGTGCGCGGCGCGCGGGGTAAGAGGCTGCCCGGGCCTGGGGGGGCGCCGTGTGCGCCCAGCTACCTGCTCGCACCAGGACGCCCCGCAGCCGTCCCACGCCGCGGCCCAGGCTGCGTGCCGCCATCGCCCACGCCGGTGCCGGTGCCGGTGCCGGTGCCTCAAGCCCCAGCCTCTGGGCCGGCACGGCCCCGCCCCACCCGGGTCCCCGCGCGCCACCTCCACCCGACCCGGGAGAGGGAGGAGCGGCGAGGGGAGGAGGAGGAAAGGAGGAGGCGGTGGTCCTGGCGCGCCCGCCCCGCGCCAGGCGGTTTCTGTTTGCGCGCCTGCGGAGCCCCGCGTTTCTCTACCCTGAGCCCAGAGGCAGGGCGTGGCCACAGGGGTCCGGGCCGAGGGCGTCGCCAGCATATGGGGCCCAGCTCGCGCTGGTGACTCTGCGCCCCCTATCGCCCCCGCGCCTTCTGGGACTAACAGGCCCAGGGGCTTCACAGCCCGACCCAGACCTCAACCATCGCCCCACGTCCTGTCCCCCACTCGCTAGCCTGGGCTCTACGGCCGTCACTTCCTGCCTGGGAAAAAGTGCGAGAAAACAACCGCAAGAACCCGCTGGCTAACTTGACGGGTTTGCGGCGGTGAGGCTTTCTGCCATTTGGATGTCTGGGGCAGGAGTTCAAACTCTGACATTTCTAGCGCCGGGCACCTGGCTTGGCCTGGTGCTTTGACTGGTAAAGGCTCCTTTTCCTTTTCTGCTATGCTGGATCCCGCCTCTGGGAAGCAGGGTGGATCCAGGCTCAGATACTGCCGCTGGTGGGCGCAGGGTACAGAGCTCTGCCTAGAGGTAGAGGAGGCGTGGTTGAGGGGCCAGAAGGGGACTTGTCTCTGCCAGTTCTGAAGTATTTCAACACCCAAGAAGTAAACACACGATACAAAGATACACACCGGGGAGGAGAATTTTGGAAAACTGGTTTGTTGAGTTCTCGGGCTGTGAAAGATTCCTTCCTCTTGGCTGTGACCATGGTGCTGCCCTAAACAGAGCCTGGCCTCAGAAGAGCTCCACAGACAGTCAGGCTGGGACAGCAGCACGTGCCCCACACCGTGCCAGAACTCAACTTGCATGTCCACATAGATTAAAAGTTATCCCAAGCCTTGCATGGTGATGCACAAGGACCATTCCAATAGGCTGAGGCAGGAGGATTGCAAGTTCAAGCCCAGCCCGACCATTTTAGTGACAAAGAGACCCTGTGTCAAAATTAAAATTTATCAAAAGCACTGTGAATGTAGCTCAATTTGAAGGCCCTGGGTTTTCCCAGTTAGGGCAGCATACACTTGCAGTCTAAATACTCAGCTGAGACAGGAGGATTGTTTAAAGTCAAAGTAAGCCTGGGCAATATAGCAAAAACCTGTAGCAAAACAAATCAAAATCAGACCATCCAAACCAAGCCTTGGCCAGAAAATACGCAAATACATACATACATACACACACATACACACACACACACACACACACACACACACACACACACACACACAAAGCAAGTGAAAAGAAAAACAAGTTACTTAGTACTAATAAGTCCCTCTGATTGCCAGCTCCCAAGTGGACCAAATGAGGAAGCTGAGCCCAGACAAGGCTGATGAAGAGCATGTGGCTGCAGCCGGAAGAGGAAGCCCGCTCCAGCACTTGGCCCAGATGCCTATTTTTAATCGATACATAAAATTATGGACAGAGAAAGCCTGTGAAGTGGCAGTTGGTCTCAGAGATGGCACAGACACTGCCTCCCGCCACACATGAGACAGCTGGCTCTTCTGGCCAGGAGCAGCCCCGTGTTCCAGTTCATGTTTAGCCCAGTATCACACATGTGCACACACATCCACACACATGCAAGCACCAGGAGCCTGGTTCCCCCTCAGTGTAGGCTGGCCTCCTCGTTTGACTGGCAAGACCTGGGAGAAGCAGTGCCTAGGCCATGGGGCGGGGGGGGGCAGGAAAGGAGCAGCTCCTGGACTCAAATGGGGCTCCCAAAGTCTTCTGGCTCTTCCAAGGCACAAAAGCACTCCCCAGTCTGTTCACAGAGCTGAGAGATCAGCCAGTGTCATTGTTGGAAGCCACTGGATGCTGTGAGCTTGTTACTCGGCCGACAGTAGCTGATACAACTTCAACCAGAAGTGTGTGCTTTTCTCTTACCCACTGGCCTCTGCTTTCAGCCCCTTTTACTGGTTGCTTTTCATATCTTTGTCCTCAAAGCCTTAGGGCTTTGGGCTTGAGGCTCTGGCCTCAGCCCCCTCTCTTCCTTGCCCCTAGGACACCATGGTCAGCTCTCTGAGCGCAGATTCTCCAGTCCTATCCTCAACTGAGAGCTTTCCTGCCAATTACAACCTCTGCTCACATGAGCAGTCACCATCTGTGTCAAGTCCCCCAGGTCAGAGGACAGACGATACACTTCTTGCAGGTGACCTCATCCTCTGATCACCAGAGACCCAGCCTTGAGCACACTGTGTGTCACCCAGCAACCTGACCAGAGTACCCACAGCACTGACCCTCATCCTGCCCTTTCCATCCTGAACACACCATCTCCTTTCAGCTCCCAAGAGTCCCACCCTGCTCTGCAGCCTCAGCACTGGGTTGGCATGCAGCTCCATGATGAGCACCTGCCTAGCAGGTGCCGAGCCCTGGGCGTCCTCATTGCCACCAAACTGCAATGGCAGATGAAGTTGTCCTGCAGCTTGAAGCAATCCACAGGCTCCTCCAGGAGGACAGGCTTTCCCCTGGCCCTGGCACAAGGACGTATCCTCTGGCCTGCCCGGCACCTTGCAGAGCAGCAGAACACCAGGTCCGTCTCCAGCCTGTTGCAACAGAATCTGCACTTAACGCATCCCTAGGAGACCTGTGTGCATATTTGTGTCTGAGAAGTGCCCCTGGCCAGGCATTCGAACAGTTGTCATCCCAGCTACTAAGGAGGCTGAGGCAGAAGAATCACTTGAGCCCAGGAGTTGAGGGCCAACCTAAGCAACATAGCCAAGACCCCATCTCCAAACAAAAAAAGCAGCAGCAGCACAGCCTCCTTTCTCCACGTCCCCCTCCAGGGTCCATCTCCCATCACCTCCCCATCCCAGCTGAGGCTCCAGCCACTCAGACCTTGTCCTGTCCCTCCCACACCAGAACTCAGCCCCAGGACCTGCCGTTGTGCTCTCCTCCTGCCCCCTAACCTCATTCAGGTCTCTCCAAACATCCTTTAACCCAAAAGGGCCTCTCTGCCACCTCCCTGAAGCCAGACCTCAGCTCTCAGCTCTAGTCCCAGCCCTGACTTTATCTTTTTCCGTGCATGTGTTCATTGTTTTCCTGCCCCTCCCAGCAGGAAGAACCCTGGCCATGAAGTGGTGACACTGGCCATGGCAGGATTGTGTCCACAGCAGAGAGGAGGGAGTGTCAGCATGCAGTGAGCACCCCATAGACCTTTGCTGGGTTAATGAGAAAGAGTAAACAGGTGCTGCCTTCTCTTTCTGTCACCTGTGTTTCCCATCACAGAGCACCCTGATGACTCCCTTTTCATCCTTCTGGGGATGGGGCTGGAACCCAGGGCTGCTCGTGTTCCCCCAACTGAGCCACGCCCCAGCCCCTGGACCTTTTCTGGGGCTGCATGAAGAGAGCAGCTGCATGTGCAGAGGACACTTCAGAGCCCACCATGTAGTTTCACTCTCTGCTGCCCACCACACCCTGGAGCCTCACAGGAAGTATGACTGCCCTACCAAGGCTGTGGTCTCCCGGTACTACAAAGACAGGTACCACAGGGCCTGGTCCCTAGAATTTCCACCTTGCAGTGGGGTTGCCTCATTCTCCCAAAGGACCAGCATGGGCAGATCCCAAGGGAACAGAGGCTACTCCTCTGTCTGAGTGGATTCCTAATCCCTGAGCCCACAGACAGAGGCTGCCAGCTCCACTTTGCTCGGCAAACAAGCTTGGGGCCACCGAGCCAGGCAGTCAGGGAGCGGAGGGGCTGCTGCCTATTGGGCAAGCAGCTTCAGGATACAGTCCACACACTCCCCTTTGTGTCACCTTCATCATGCCTGCCCACATGACGCTGAGAGATGGGCACCCAGTCACTACCAAAAATCCTTTCTGCCAGCACAGGGCAGCAGTGGGGAGGACAGGGCAAGGCCCAGGGATGAGGGACCAGTACAAAGCCGACCTGTCATTGCAGAGCTGATGACCTTGGAGCTGGGGCAGGAAAACAGAGAGACAGCTGGCGGCTGCCATCAGCACCTGCCGTTCCCTTCAGTCAGCGTCCAGAGGTTGGGGCTGGCCCATGGGGAGTGGGCTGCACTCTCTCTGACTTGAGGCCTCTGAAGGTCAAACAAGCAGCCCTGTTTCAGCTTGGCAGCATGCACGGGTTAGGATAAGTAACTCCATCTTCATTTTTAGCCTGATTGGTGCAAAGTGAAGTCCCAAGCAGCGGCCTCCATAATATTTACCTAACATAAGAAACCCTCAGTGTTTTGAAATTTTGTTTTAGTTTTTTTTCCCCCTTCTTCTTCTCTTGAAATAAAATGGTTTTGGAAAAAAAAAAAAAAAGAAATTGTCAGGCTTGGTGACACACTCCTGTAATCCCAGCACTCAGGAGGCTGAGATAGGAGGATCACAGTGAGTTCAAGGCCCACCTGAACCATTAGTGACATGCTGTCTCAAAAAACAAAACAACACCAACAACAAAAATCAACCTTGATTGACGAACAATGCCCCCATCAGCCAGCTCTGCTGCAAAGCCACCAAATGCAGCACTGTGGACTTAGCAGTCTCCAAAGAACCTGCAAGTCCCCTGTGTCCTCTTCATCCACCCAGCTCCTTCTTCCTGTGACAATCACAGGACGTCTGGGCCCCCAGACACAGCTCCTGGATGAGGGCCACGGGTCAGGGCCTTGCCAGGCTGCCGGGGAGGGCACCATTCAGACAACTGTGATGTGAAACAAAAGCAAAACGGGAAGTTCAGTGAGAGTGCTGAAGAGGCCAGCGGAGCGCCCAGAAGCTGGAGACTGAGAGTGGCTGTGTGCGGCACAGGGCTACCTTTCCCTGCACTCCTCATGAGCCCATGGTGACTGGGCAGGGTAGGGTGTCTCATGCTGTCACTTCAGATGGGACCCAAGTCCCTGCACTGCGTCTCACACACAGTGCGACTGGTCCCTGTGACCCTGCTCTGCTGCCCTGCTTTCTGCAGGGTTTTTCCAGTCACCCAGACATGCAGGACAGGAACAGTGACCACGGACATCAGGAGCAGGTCAGACAGGAAATGGGGCCAGGACAAACTCCAGTAGTGTGGAGCACCCTTCTTGGGGCCACCTTCTGTAGTTTGTGACAGTCCCAGAGTCACTCTGTCAGCTCCAGTGATCTCTGACTAAACTACTTCAGCACCAAATCTGTTGCTTTTCCTTCAGTGCAGGGATGGAACCCAAGGCCTCTTGCACACTCGGCACTCACTGTACCTCCAAGCTGCACCCCAGAACCCCAGTAACCATCAGAGCTCCCTCTCCTCTCCATGCTGCACAAAGGTGCCACAGTCGTACCCTGCACCTCCCTAGTTTCGTACAACCATGCCTCTCTCTGAACCAGGATTCCTGGCTCATGCTGTGCGCCACTGTTCCTGGAACTGTCCAGCTTGGAGGCCATGTGCTACAGTCCTGGGTTTCTCAGCTCCTGCAAGAAAAGGGGCTGGGGTGAGGATGGGGCTGGGTTGAGGACCGGGCTGGGCACATCCTGGAGCTCAACCCCCTCACCCACCCGACACAGGCAGATGGCATCAGCTGTGCCAACTCTGCAAGACCCAGGAGCTCCTCTGTGGACCCAGCACTCAACTGAGCCCCAGCATAAAGGTTTATAACATGGCTCAGCTTTGAGACCCAGTACACACGCAGAGGTCAAGAAAGCTGTGTTGGACGTGGCTCTTCTGAGGCCAGTCCCTGCAGGTCCAAGCGAGAGATTACACCCGGCCCCAGCCAGAGGACACCAGCTGGAGCCAGAGAAGCTGCACGCCTACCGATCTGGAGCAGCCTCTGTCACCTTTCAGAGCCCTGAGATGGGAAGCGACAAGGCTGGCATCACGCCGCCTAGTGGAGGGATTGTGCCACTGACTTCATGCTTTCTGCCCCTGGCATTGTTTGTGTTCTCCCTGAGAACCTTTATCTAGAAGAACCCAGAATCACTCTCCCATCAGAGGAAACCGTGGCTTCCCTTGGCCACAAGGTATAGGAGTTGTCTGTCTCTACCCAAGTTAAGGACACAGCCTGACCACCCAGGGCTTTGTGTTGCCTCTGAGCTCTGGACAGACACTCAGGGCAGGGAGTCCATGTGGCTCTGTCAAGGAGAGAGGCTCAGCATCCAAAATGGGAACCCTTTGGTTGAGGAGCAGTCCCTAGGGTGTCCCCAGCAGGTGGTGGACAATGGACAGAAAGAAAGGGTGAAAGTTCAGGTCGAAAGGCTCATATACAGTAGGAGAGGCTGAGAGCAGCTGTCAGGAGTGGGAGGTGCTCTCTGAGAACTATCAGGTTTGGCTGGGAGTCAGGGAGACGGGAAGGAGATGAAAATATTGCCCAAGTCCTTGAAGAAAGGCAGAATGGCAGACACGCCACATCACTCTAGTTATTGGTAGAAATGTGTTGAAAATGTATGCATATTTCTTAGAAATTAACTTCCAAGTCATTGGTAAAAGAAATGAAACAAAAGTTGGCCTGAAAAAAGGGCAGAACCAGGTGTGATGCTGTAGTTTATGGTCCCAGCTACTCAAGAGGCTGAGGCAGGCAGATCGCTTGAATCCAGGAGTTCTAGACCTAAAAAGATCCCCCACAAAAAAGTCAGTAATGGGTGGCACAGTGGTTAGGGTGGAGGGTCAACTTGACCACTTGAAGGATTGGCAGGCTTTGGAATCTCCCCAGAGGCTTAGTGGAGCAGATCCCTGGGTGTGGCTGGGTAGGTCATGGAGGCATGACCTTGAGCATCTGTCTGATCTCTGGTCCCTCCCTATGCTCTGCTTTTTCCACCATGCTCTGCTTTTCAACCATGCCTTTCCACCATGATGCTCCTGTCTTGGAGCCAGCTAACCATGGAATGAGTCTCCCCCAGCTGTGAACCAAATTAAACCTCCCCTCTAAGTTGCAGGCATAAGGTGTTGTGTTCCAGCAACAGAAAAGCTGATGCAGATGGGGTGAGGAAAGACTAGCAAGGAGGGCAAGAAGAAAAATATAAAATAAGATCAAGGGATAGATGTGGAGCTCATCTTAGGAATAACTGTGAATTAAAACAAGACTTTCCCACTAAATAGAAAGTACAGCACAGAGTCAGAAGGATACAAAACTTGGAAAGGAAAATGCAGGACATGGGGTGAGAAATGGTACTTACATGTTTAGAGTTTCTGGTTGGGGTGTGGCAGTATCCAGTGAATTAAAGTCTGGAAAATGTCCACAGTCAGTGAAACATTAAACTTAAAATCAGAGAGTGCACAAGGTCCAAGCAAGCTAAATAAAAATGAAATCATAGCTGTACACAAATTGGTGAAACTGTTGTAAATTGAGGCCATAAGTGATGTTGTTGTTATTTACCAATTTTTTTGCATTTATTTTGTTCCTGAAATCAAACCCAGGGCCTTGGGCATTCTAGGGTAGTATTTTGCCACTGAGCTTCACTGCTAGGCCTTTCTATATTTGATTTTGAGACAGGTCTCACACTCATCCAGACCAGCCTTGAAATTGCAATCCTCTTGTCTCAGCCTCCCCAGTAGCCAGGATTACGGTTGTGCTTCAGCAAGCAGTGCATTTCTAAAGCAGAGAAGATGGGGTTACCTATTCAGGAGCAGTGGCTAGATCTCAGCCTGTGGGTGAGATGAAGCTTTGAAGTTTTCTAAGACGTTAATTCTCAGCCATTAGAAGCATAGTCAGTGAGATCATCTCTCAAGAACAAGATAAAAAGCACCATAAACAACAGGAGGTAGTAGAGTCTCCTCCCTGCACAGTCACCAAAATGATCGCCCAGTGAAGATATGACATGAAAGGGTCAGCTGGCAAGGTGATTGCTGTGTGTGCAGCTGAATCGACACAGAGCTGGCAGGAGTGCCAGCTGCAGCACCACCTGCACCCTGGACCTGAGAAGTGAGTTAGAGGGAAAATCCCAAACAAGAGCATGGTTTTCGTGGCAGAATCATAGGCGGAGTCCTTCACTGCTTGGGAAATTTAAATTTAAAATGCATGTTGAGTTTTCTGGATTAGCTACAATGACAGCAGAATATGTGCCTTCTAATCTAGTAGAGGGGAAATGGAACAAGGAAGATCTGATGGAAAGAAAATAAAAACAAATATAAAAGAGACAAAGAAAAGGCAGTAAAAATTTAAATATCCAGGCTAGGCATGGTGGCACATGCCTGTAATCCCAGCATTTGAGAGGCTGAGGCAGGAGATTTACCACAAATTTAAGGCCAGCATGTACTACAAAGTGAGATCCTGCCTCAAAAAGAAACCACACAAAACAAATTCAAATATGCATAAAATTATGAAAGTAAATTCCACAATGTCAATGATTGTTATTGATGGAAATGGAATAAATTCTCTGGTTAAAGGCAAACATTGTTGGGATGGATTTTTGAGGTCCTAACTACTTCTTCACGTATATTCCTCAACCTAAAACATATTCAGAAACTTTGCTGGTGAAAAGATGAGACATATTTACCAAATAAATAAGTTACATAGCAGACAGAACACACAAGATATGAGAAATGAAGTACCCTACACTTCAGCCAGGAGGCCTAGGACTTCTTAATCTGTGGGCCCCGGATAACCAACTGAAAAGGAGCACACCTAGCAGAAATATAAGGAGGAGGAGAAAGCCCATCTCACGATGTGTCCAGTGCATGGCTGCACAACCCCAACACTATCCCTTAACAACTGGACACTGCTCGGGCTCCACTCAGCTTCTCCAGCATGGCTGTGGATTGAAACTGTCCACCAACCCAAAGGCAATAGAACCATGTGTGCATGCATGCATGTGCGTGTGTGTGTGTGTGTGTGTGTGTGTACATGCGTGTGTGTGTATATGCGTGTGCATGGTGGGGTTTTAGGTCAGGACAGCATCTCTGTCCTATGACCTTTTTCTCTGTCCCTCTTCCTCCCCCAGCCATCTCAGCCCTAGAGGAGGTTTCAGCAGTGGCTTGGAGTGATCCAGAAGACAGGAGGTGAAGCTGGGGAATGGACACAGGGATGGGAGGCCCAGGCAGGTGTTCATTCTCCAGCTCCATGGGCAACCGGGACAGTCCCCTGAGGACCTTGTGGTGCCATGTGGGCCTTCAGAGTTCTGCACCTGGGGAGGGAGCCTCTGCTGCAGGAACCCACCCTGCCTGGCACTCACAGGCTTCCCAGGGCTGGGGTCCTTCCTGGTCATTCAGGCCAGAGAACTAAGAGGCCATGGCAACTCCAGGGCAGGGGCAGGACAGAGCACTGCAGCAGGGCTGGAGGAAATCACCCAGGATGTGGCACTAGCACAGGCGTGTTGAAGGGTCTGGGTTGCATATCTAGATGACACAGATGCACACACATGCACACATATACCACCTGGGCTTGCAGCTGGGGCGTCTGTGTTCTCTGTTAAGGCACCACTGGCCCTCAAGAGCTTCCTGCCAAGGATTTTAAAAGAGATCTGGGAATACCCTGCCCTCTCTCCCCAGCCTGCCTGTGTCCATCCCTAGGCTCCGGATTGGATAAAGCTGTCAGTGTATTGGAATAGGAAATAAGCAAGAGACTCTGTGGTCAAAGGATGCAAAATTTCAGTTAGGTCCTAGGAACCAGCTCAGTTGGCCACTGCATGGTGTCTAAGATAACGATGTATGGAGTTCTAGCAAACCACCAAGGGCTGCAGGCTCTCCCCACGGAAAGCATACATACAGCAGAGGAGGCTGCGCTGACCGCTTTGTGTAGCTGTTCCCCAACATTTCCATATTTCAGAACCTCACACACCCATAAATACATACAACTTTACCAATTAAAACTTTAATCCATTTGTGAAAGAAGTGGCAGTAAGAAGCAGGCAGGAAGAAGCATCCTAGAACCCCGGGAGGTGGTCGCATTCTGCCAGGCTGCTGCAGCATGCCTAGCTGGGGCCAAGCCTGGGTACCCAGTCTCTGGGGACCGTTCAGAGACCAGGGCAACCTAGCACTTCTGCACCAGTGGGTGTGTGTCTGCGCCCTAGACACAGGAGCCCCAGGGCGCAGACTTTCAAAGGGAAGCAGCAGAGTTTCCTGACAGGTCTCGGGCCAGGCCTTGCTGGAGCCACAGGAAAATTGTGTTCCAGAACAAAACCCCAGTCTATTAGGGAACGGAAAAATTCCCTGGCACCTGCAGAGATCTGTGTGGCTTCCCACTCCAGGCCCAGGAATCTCGGCAGCAGTGTCAGAGGCTAGGGCCCATTAGCATTTGCCACAGGGGAAGGAGGGAGCCAGGGCAGGAAGAAGCTGGCTGCCTAGAGCCCCAGAGCACTGAGGGCTCAGCTCCCAGGCTCAGGTGCAGCTCTGCTCTGGCCTGACTTGTGGGAGGCCCTGACTGCAATCCCCAGCATCCTAAAGGGAAAAAAGGAAAGGAAAAGAAAAGAAGAGAAGAGAAAAGGGAATCCCAAGGACAGCAGATGAAAGAGACACAGTCATGGGTGAGCAAGTGGGAAGCAGATCACTGTTCCACCCAGATGAGTCCTTTTTCAGCTGTCTATGGCCTTTCTGAGTTCCTTGGCCCACTTGCAGAACTAGAAGCACTTGATCTGCCTGCCCAGCGGAGCACATGCCCAATGACAAACTCCAACAGTGCAGGAGGCTGCGCAGCAGATCACAGAGGCCACCTGACCCTGACCCTCTCCCCTAGGCCTCTATTCAGGTCATCCCTTTTCTCCTTTTCCTCCTGTCCTCTCCTTCCCTGTCCCCTCCTCTCTTCTCCTTTCTTTTTTCTATAGTGCTGGGAATGAAGGCCTCACACATGCCAAGTGAGGGCCCTTCCCAGAGCTGTACCCCAGCCCAGTCATCCTTTGAACCCTTTGAGCTATTCAATCAGGCGTGTTCCTGTAGCAGTGTGACCCAAGGCCAGCTATGAAATGCTGTCTCAAATGAGGGACATCTGTAAAACCAGTAATCTGAGTCCACACCAAAGCCAGGCTGAGAGCATTCTTGACAAAGGGGAGGCAATAATTAAAGCCACACAAGACCCCAGGCTCCATTTCCAAGGGACACAGGAAACTGCTGTGAGGAAGGAGAGGTGGGGAGCAGTGGTAGAGGAACGTGATTGATATTTGAGAGGTCCTAGGTTCCCCTTGGGGTTCTTTTTTCAAAAAGAAAAAGAAAGAAATTTACTAACAAGCATTATTTAATCAATCAGCAAAATTGAAATATGGATTCAAATGTAGAATATTATAGTCAATACTGGATGGCATAAGGTTGTATTCAGATTAGACTACTGTGTTGAATTCACTGTTAGATATGCACTGATCCTGTATTGAATGAGATATAAATTATATGAAAGATTAATCCTATATTCTATGTAGGTTTAGAGTATTCAGATTTAAGTTCAGGTATTTGTTTAGATTTACATTCAAATATTAGGTTTCCTGAAGTTGATAACTCCTCAGATTAGGTAAGAGGATGCCATGACTCTTAAGAAATTCACATAGTATTAGAAAACAAAGGGGGCAGAGAAAACAGCTGCTCTGAGGGTCACCGTCCAGGCGCTGGAATAGAGCATCGTAAGACAGGCAAGAAGGAGGGAAGTGGGTGCCCTGGACTCAGGAAGAATCTGAAGTGTGAATCAAAACTCACAGAGAAAGTGAAAAGAAAAGCTTCAGAGGGCCAGGGCCCTGACTCAGTGATATAAGCACCTGCCTGGCTGTGAGGTTTTGAGTTCCATCCCTGGTACCAAAAAAGTAAAGAAAAAAAAGAAAACCCTCAACAAAGAAAAAGTGATAGCTGGCAGTGCCTTTGCCCAGTGGTGGATTCACTGCACGAGAGGAGCTGTTGGAACCTGGGGACGCACAGTCACAGTGACCGTGAGGTGATGGCTGGCAACCCCAGAGGCCTCTGCAGAGACATGAGGCAGTGAAGGGAGCAGCAGACATGGAGGACTGCACTGGCTGGCAGGGAGTACAGAGGACTCAGTCCTCCTGCAGGAGAGAGCCATTGACCAGGAGCCATTTTGGAGTCAGCCTGATAAGCCCAGGACCAGGACTGCTGCCAGCTTCCTCCAGCAGATCCTAGCTGGGTGCAGACCCCTGGAAATTGCTTGGACTGTGCCGAGCCCAATGAGTCTGGTCTCGGGACAGGCCTGCTAAGGTTATCTACTACTTTGCCATAAAGCAACTGCTGTTTGCTGGAATAGAGTAGCACGAATAGGGATTCTGTCTCCACAGGCTGTCTACTAGTGAACCCAGAGAGACTCCTGGAAGTAGACTCTTTGGGGAAGTTTTAGTTTTTGGTTTTTTCTCTTTTCTTTTTCTTGTTTCTTTATTTTGTTGTGTTTTATTCACTTTGATTTTTACTTCTCTTTCTCTTTGGTTTTTTTTTTTTCCTATGAATGTGAAAGTGGTTCCTAACCTCTTTGTGGGTATGGTTCTGTTTTGTTCTGCCTTTTATCTCTTCCATTTCTCTTTTCTTAATCTTCTGTACCAGTTTCCCCAAGTTAGTGGGACCCATCTTTGTCCTCTAACCTTACTTAAAATCTCTTTCTCTTTTTCCATTTCTCTATTTTCTCCTTAATCCATTTTAAATTTTAACTCTGAGGGCAAAATTGACATGTTACAGACTTACATATTGCATATAACTATCTAGTTTGTTTTACATTTTGTTACATAATCACAAATCTGGTTCATACAGTTAAAAGTTGCAAATTAAGGGTTAGCTCAGTTTGTTGTTTTATAAGCTGCTGTGTTTGATACTATTTGAAACACTACAGTTCAAATGGACATAATTGTGCTAAACAGCTGTTGGCTTGATAATACGACTGAGATTGACTAAAGATCACAGAAAATACTGTGTGGTACAGTGCCAAAGAAACAGGGATTAGGCCAAACGAGCAATAACTTCTTATCGCCAACAAACTGAAGAAGTAAAATCTTCCAACAGATTCAAGACCCAAAAATCACCTACAACTGGGAGATACCTTAGAGAAATAATCAACACCTAAGTGTCCTAAATATCAACATAAAGCAACCCACCATAGGCAAGTTGCAAGCATCACTCCCAGGAATTAAACTGAAAAAAAAATATGAGAAGACAGTTAAACAAGATGCAACCTCAGACATCCAGTACACCAAAGGCAAACTCAGAGAACAAAGGAGGGGAGATCCAAAAGCCCTTGCCAGGTCTCTCAAAGTGGTAACAACAAATTGATTGATTGAATGAGGCTCTCGAAAAAATAAAATCAGAAATAACCTCTCAGATAACTACAGAGATAACCAAAAAATATACCATGAATAGTGATGTTAGAGCAGACGAAGACAAAAAATAGACCTTAGGCAAATTATGGAAGCTCAGCATAGGAAACAAATGAAGTCCATAAAGCAGATTCAAGCATCTATCCAGGAGAATAAAAATTCCAATGAAAGTATTTGAAGCAGCTTAGGCCAATGCAAGGATAGGAGCTCAGATATTGAAGACAGGATTGCAGTTAATGACCAGGAAAAGAAAGATTTCTGAAAAACAGCAGGGAACCACAAGAAATTAATCTAACAACTGCTAGATGAGACAAAGCAGAATAACTTAAGATTAATTGGAGTCAGTGAACAAGCAGGAGATACCAAAAGTGACATGAAAAACAGGTTCACAGTCATAGTGACAAAAAACTTTCCTAGTAGAGAAAAAGAATTTCACACACAAATAAGTGAGGCATATAAAACTCCAATTAGCAATAATAAGAAAAACTATATCTGGGCATATCATAGTCAAGATTGTAGAAATTCAACACAGGCACAGACTCTGAAAAGCTGTTAGGTAAAAGAAACAAACCACCTAAAAGGAAAGCCCATCAGAATCATACCTGACTTCTCAGTACAAACTCTCAAGTCAAGGAGAATTTGGAATGAAGTACTCCAAGTTCTAAAGGAAAACAACTTTCAACTCAGATTGATGTAATCCCACAAAACTATCTTTCAAAATTGATTGGGAAATAAGATACTTCCATGACAAAGAACATCTGAGGAAATTTATGACCACCAAACCAGCACTACAAAATGTTGTGAAGGACATTCTAGAAAAAGACAATAAGGACAACAGCTGTATGAACTGCACCAGAAGTAATCCACCAGGGAAGGCAAACAATTGGAAGGAAAAAAGGGGGAAGCCTAACAACAGGAAAATAACATGAGAAGGTTAAGTCAATATATATCACTTTTAACCATCAATGTTAATGTCTCAATTCACCAGTCAAAAGACACAGACTGGCAGAATGGATTAAGAAGCAAAATCCAACAATACGCTGCATACAAGAAACACATTTAATTCAAAAATAAATTCATAGATTGAAAGTCAAAGGATGGAAAACAATGCTCCATGCAATAGGAATCCAGCTGTCCTGTTTGCAGACAAAATGAATTTGAAGCCAAGATGGATTAAGAGAGATCAAGAAGGTCACTACACCCTCATAAAGAGAACAACCCAAGAGAAAGAGATAGCAATCATAAATATATATGCAACAAATTCTGCTGCACCCAACATTATAAAACAATTACTAATGGACGTGAAAAATCAAATAAATCCTAATACAATTGTATCAGTAGACCTCAATACCCCGCTGTCACAAAAAGACAGATCCACTAGACAAAAAAATCAATAATAAAATAATAAAACAGTACAACTAAATCAAACTTCTGAGCAAATGGATGCTCTAGATGTCTACAGAGTATCCCACTGCACAATATCAGGATACACATTCTTCTCAGCTGCACATGGGATATTTTCCAAAATATACAATATACTGACTCATAAAACATGTTTAAGTAAATGCAAAGGAATTGAAATTATCCCAAGCAAGCTGGGCATGGTGGCTCATGCCTGTAATCTCAGCACTCGGGAGGCTGAGGATCGCTGTGAGTTCGAGACCAGCCTAGGCTACAAAGTGAGCTCAAGGCTGGACTGAACTGCACAGTGAGACCCTGTCTCAAGAAGACAAAAAAAAAAAAAGAAAAGAAAAAGAAAAAGAAATGATCCCATGCATACTAATAGAACAAAGTGCAGTGAAACTGGAAATCTATGCCAAAGGAAACCCCAAGAACTTCATAAACACATGGAAATTAAATAGCACTCTACTGAACAACCTATAGGTCACAGATGAAGTTCAGGAAGAAATTACACACAGGAACTTGTGGGATACAATGAAAGCAATCTTAAGAAAGAAATTTATGCTGGGGAGACAAGAAGATGACAGCTTGATAGGTAGCTAAATGGAGAGCCTTTCTGGGAAAAACAGCTCAGATGCTGGAATTTGACAACATGGAGAGGGCTGAGGGGAGAGAGATTCCCACGACCCCAAGAGGAAACTGAAGGAAAAAGGAAAATAGGAAGAGGAAGGAAAAACATGGGTGGAGGGCTGGAGCTGGACGTGCTCACTGAGACAGGTCCCATGCTGAGCTGGGCGCGCCATGGAGTGGGATGATTCAAGGTCATGCTGAAGCCATGGCTGCAAATAACAGGAGCTGGTGAGTTCTGGGCCCTTGGCGGGAGGACGTGGCACAGTGTAGAGTGGAGCCAAGGTGGAGAGCTGCATTAATTCTCGGTGAGCACTGGAATTTGGGTCCTGTGGCGAGTGTGGCTGACTGGAAGAAATATTGGAATTGGGCAGAGCCCAGCACCGCAGTGGCTTCAGTCAGCGGCCCCTGGCCCAGAGAGGACTGGTGGGATCAGCTTTGGCTGAGTCACACACCTGTTCGGGACTCAATATTCAGGGACAAAACTGTCCTGACCCTGTGACATCCGCAAAACACAGGCTAAGTTGCTGAAGTCACTTGCTGGTTGACTGGCTCAGAGAAGAGCAGTTAGCCCACAGTCCCTGCATGCACCCCAGATAACAGCAAACTGAAGAGGGCAGCAAGCCCCCAGCCAGCATGCTTCAGAAAAGCCCTAAGCAATACAGAGAGGGCCTGAGACCAAACATGACGAGAGAAAAAAATAAGAAAAAATTTCTAGCCACTGACCCTGGGAAAATAAGTCCAGGAGAGGTAAATACAGAAGAGAACCAGTGCAGCAGTCATGCAATATTGACCACAACATCAGCAGACATAAAGAAATACCTTCGTGATCTCATAGACGAACTTAAAACTGAAATTCTAATCCAAGTGACACAAGATATAAAAAGATTAATAAAATAAATGCTAAGCCCCTCTCAAGAAGACACAGATGGAAGAATGGAGAAACCCAGAAAAGGAAGAGAAACCTTTGGTGAAGAATATAAACAAAATCTAGAATACATGAAACAGAACCAGAGAGATTACCCAGAAATTAAAAACTCCATTGAAAGCTGGCAAAATGCCTTGACAGAAACTGAAGTTAGCCTTTCAAAACCTGAATACAGATTTGCAATGTGTGATCGTGAAAGAAAAGACTCCTTAAAAATAACAAGAAACCAGGAAGTAACAATTCAAAGACTAGAAGATGACAAAAGGATCTATAACTTAAGAATAAAAAATGTGAGCAAAGAAGCAGGAGTAACCACTAATGAATTACAAAGGCTATTCGCAGAAATAATTAAGGAAAACTTTCTAAGCATAGGAAAAAGAAATGATATCTGGATAAATGAGGCATACAGAACTCCAGCCAACCACAACCAAAATAGATTTACACCCAGACACATAATAATCAAGATTCCAGAAATCCACCACAAGAATAGAATATTAAAAGCAGTCAGAGAAAGGAATCAGATCACTTAAAAAGGAAAATTCATCAAAATAACGACAGACTTCTCAACACAAACTATCAAATCATGAAGACCCTGGGGGGAAGTAGTCCAAGCCCTGAAAAAAATAACTCTAACCAGATTGATATAATCTGAAAAACTCTCTCTAAATTAATGGAGAAACAATATATTTCCAAGACAAGGAGGAACTGTGGGAGTTCATGGCCACCAATCCAACCCTACAAAAAATACTGAAGGACATTTTAGGGGGGGAGAGAGAGAAATATCAGGATTCCAGCAATAGTGACAGAGAGGCCTCAATGAATGGGGCAGACAGTGGAATGAAGGAGAAAAGTGGACAAGTAATAGCAGAAAAATAGAATAGCAGAGATGAGGCAGAGAAGGTGGGCTATAATCTCTAATATAAATATCCTTGATACACTAACAAAAAGAAACACAGGCAGAGTAGATTAGGAGGCAGGATCTGTCGAGATGCTCTGAATAGGAAATATAATCAGCATGAAAGAGGGTTAATAAACTGAAAGTCAAAGATGAGAAAATGATGTTCTGTTTGACAGGGAACCAGAGACAAATAGGGACAACTCGTCCAGCAGCTGCAGATAGGTTGGAAAGTCATGACACTTTGGTGCAGTGGAGAACTACACAGCTACAAATAAGGAAAACCTTGTGACTTTAGTAAGAAAAGGAATACAGCTCAAGATCAAGCTCAAGGGTAAGAAGATTCAGCACCACTCAGATAGATAACAGGTTGCCTCCCTAATCTAAAAACTAAAGGAGCTAGTGGGAACTAAAATATACAAAGCATCCTGAGAAAGAGAAATGTGAGGAACTGCCTAAAAAAGGAAGGCAGAGAACATCGTTAATAGGTATCAGGATTTAAAAGTCACAGTAGTCTTATCGCTCTGTTTAGTTTGATTTTATTTTGTTCTGGTCTGTCTACTAGATTTGAGGGCACAGACAGCTATCCCAAAAATAGCAGACTATACTACAGTAATTATCCTTAATTTCCTATTAACTTAAACTGAAGCCCTGTGTTACTTACATTGTCTTACTATGACTGATCTTAGTTGAAGCTGGTTTGTTAGACCACTTTTTCATCTTGACTGATTTTATTCAAATTTGATATGCTTGATAGTGTCAAGTCTAAGAGTAGAGGCAACTACTCTGAAGATGACAAGATGCAATAAGATACCCATTCTGGTTTGATTATTAACTGCTTTTGAAATCCATAGGGCTGGGGATTTAGCTCAGCGGCATAAGCACCTGCCTTGCAAGCAGGTGGTCGTGAGTTCGATCCCCAGTACCAATAAAAAGATTTTTAAAAAAAGGAAATCCTATAATGTCTCCAATGCTGTGTTTTTATTAAAATTGCTATGTAGTGCTATGTTCAATTATAATATGTCTGATGATATAATAATTCAATTGAAAATAACAGGAGAAAGCATAGTAACTACTGTAGATCACCTAATAATATGGTTTTATATGTCTTTTTCATTTCATGTTTTTCTAGGAATTTGTTTTGTTGCCTTGATTTGATCTGTTTTTCCCTATAATACAGAAAGGATAGATATACATGTAGTGATTCACACATGGGAAGAATTTCTAAACAGTTTATGGGAACAGATTATATAATGCACGATGTAATGAACAGATCCTCTGAAGAAGAAAAGACACTGAGATACCCAGTGCCAATTCTGTAGCATTATGATATAAAATCTAGCAATACTATTATTCACTGTTCAGAGTGATATTAGTCTAGTCTCTTATGTTTAATTTCAGCATACACAAAGATATGGACAGCAACTTCAAAGGGAATGAGAGACATTATGGCAGTCATTGTTGACTCCCCCAATGTCAGGCCTTGAAAACCTAAAAAGCCTTCATCATCCTGTTATGTTCTATAATGTTCAGTATGTATTCAATGTGTGTGAAGATGGGGACAACTATTTGGAAGAAAACTAGAGACAATATGATAGACAGTGAAGATCTTCAGTGGACTTACTTTGAAATCCATGTTTCCTAAAATTGTTTCCTTATGATCTGCTTTGTTCTGTTTTGTTATGTTTAATCTCACCCTCTTTAAAATAAAAAAGAAAGAAATTTATAGCAGTAAACACCCACATCGGAAAACAGAGCAAGTGCATATAAACAACTTAATGTTGAACTGCAAACTTATAGAAAAAGAAGAGCAGGCTAAACCCAAAGCTCATACAAGTGAGGAAATTATAAAGATCAGAGCAAGGAAATTAACATGCCAGAGATTAAGATTAGGGTTAGGGTTGAAGAGTTGGTTCTTTGAGAAATTAAATAAAACTGACAAATCCTTAACCAAGCTTAGAAAAAAAAAGGGGGGGGGGGAGACTTAAATCCACACAGGAATGAAAAAGGTGAAATCACAACAGACCCTGCAGAAACCCAGAAAATCATCTATACCTACTTTGAATATTTGTATTTTAACAAGATGGAAAATACAAAAGAAATGGACAGATTTCTAGATGCATACGAATTACAGAAGCTGAAGGAAGAAGATACAAAAATTCTAAATAACCCAATATCAATAAATGAAATCAAAGATGTAATTTAAAACCTATCAACAAAGAAAAGCCCAGCCCTGATTGATTCACTGCTGAATTCTATAAGAATTTTAGTGAACACCTAACATCACTACTTCTCAAAGTTTTTAATGAAATTGAAAGGGAAGTATACTCCCAAATTCATTCCTGGAAGCAAGCATTACTCTGATTCCAAAACCAGAAGAAGAACCCAACTAAGAAAGAAAATTACTATCCAATCTCCCTAAGGAACATCGATGCAAAAATCCTCAATAAGATACTGGCAAATAGACTGCAACAAATCGTCAAGAAGATTACACACTATGGTCAAGTGGAATTCATCTCAGTGATGCAGGGATGGTTTAACATACATAAATCCATAAATGTAATATACCATATTAATAGAGCCAAGGACAAAAATCATATGATCATCACAATAGATGCAGAAAAAGCTTTTGAAAAAATCCAACACCCATTCATTATAAAAACTCTACAGAAAATTAGAATAGATAGTCTTTTTCTCCATCTGATAAAGGCTATCAATGGCAAACTAACAGCCAGTGTCATACTAAATGCACAGAAACTGTAAACTTTTTCTCTAAGATTAGGAACAAGACAAGGATGTCCACTCTACTCTTATTCAACATAGTCCTGGAAATTTTAGCCAGAGCAATTAGACAAGAGAAAGAAATAAAAGGAAAAAAGATAGGAAAGGAAGAAGTTAAAGTATCATTATTTGAAGATGTTACAATACTCTACTTAGAAGACCCCAAAAACTCTACCAAAAGACTTCTAGATTTAATAAGCAAATTCAGTAATTAGCTGGTTACAAAATCAACACTCAAAAATCAGTAGGTTTCTTGTACACGAATTAACTATTTGAGACAGAAATCAGGAAAACAATATCTTTTATAATAGCATCCAAAAATTGAAAAACCTAGGAGTCAATATAACAAAGGATATAAAAGACCTCTACATCAAAAACTACAGTACTATGAAAAAGGAGGTTGAAGAGAATATTAGAAAATGGAGAGATATCCCATTGGAGAAAACGGAGAGATGCTTTTGGGTAGGAAGAACTAATATAGTGGAAATGGCCATATTCTCAAAAGTGCTATACAGACTCAAAGCAATCCCAATCAACATTCCAATAGCATATTTCACAGAATTAGAGAAAACGATTCTAAAATTCATCTGGAACCAGATGAGACCTAGAATAGTAAAGGTAATTCTGGACAACAAAGACAAGATGGGTTGTCACAATCCCTGACTTGAAATTATATTATAAAGCTACTGTGATAAAAGTGTGATATTGGCCAAAAAAAAAAAAACAAACCTGAAGATCAATGGAATAAATTAGAAGATGCAAAAACAACTGCAGACACACTAAGCCATTTTATCTTTTGACAAAGGTGTCAAATACATTAACTGAAAGAAAGTTAAGCCTCTTTAATAAAGGGTGCTTGAAACCAGACCCATATCTTTCACCATGTACTAAGCTAACATCATAATAGATCAAAGATCTTAATATTAAAGTAGAAACATTAAATCTGCTGGAAGATGGATTAAATCTGTCTTGAAGACAGTAGTGTAGGCACAGGAACTATCACAGATTTAGCCACTGGGATCTGACCCTATTCAAAATCTTTTGTCCAGCAAGAGAAACCACCAACAGAGTGAAAAGACAACCACAAGATGGGTAAAAATGTCATCTGTACCTCAAACAAAGGATTACTATCGAGAACACATAAAAAGCTCAAAAAATCAGTCATCTCAGATTTAAAGATCCAATAAAAAATGGGCATCTGAAATGAACACACACTTCTCAGATGAAGAAAAATGAACAGCAAATAAATATGTGAAAAAATGTTCAAGATCACTCGTCATTCAAGATGCAAATTAAAAAAACTGAGATTCCACCTCACCCCAAAAAGAATGATTACTATCAAGAAATCAAGCAATAACAAATGCTGTAGGGGGCTGTAGGGAAAAAGGAACCCTTCTCCACTGTTGGTGGGAATGCAGACTGGTACAACCGCTGTAGAAATTAGTGTAGAGGTTCCTCAACAAGCTAGGACTAGAGGTCCCATTCAACCCAGCTATTCCCCTTCTTGGTATCTTCCCAAAAGACTTAAAAACATCATACCACAGTGATATATATACACTCATATTTATAGCAGCATAATTTTTAATAGCCAGATCTTGTAAACAACCTAACTGCTCATCAACTGAGGGGTGAATAGAAAAGATATGGTATTTTTATACAATGGAGTATTACTCAGCCATAAAAATGATACTGAACATTGTATAGGTAAATGGATACACCTTGAGAACATATTCATTAATGAAATAGATAAGACACATGTGTAAACGTATTGTCTCACTAGTGTGATAAGCTGAAAGAAACAATGTATGTATATATGTATGTATATGATTATGTACAGGAAAGAATAGTTAAGATAATTATACTACTGGTTTCTCTGAGTTCACTAAAGAGAACAGTTTGTGCCAGTATTGTTCGCACAACTGAATGTAGATGTGCTCTGGGTGAATGATTTGGGGATACAATTCAAAATGCATATACCATTGTTGCCCCATGATTGGTGTGTTTTGAAATTTTTTTAGTTTTCTGCTTCTTTCTTTCTTTTTTTCTTTCTCTCTCTCTTTCTTTCTTTCTTTCTTCCTTCCTTCCTTCCTTCCTTCCTTCCTTCCTTCCTTCCTTTCTCTTTTTCTACTTGAAATAAAATGGATTTGGGGGTAATAATTAAATTTGTGTGTAATTTAATTCCAAAGGCAGGAATGTACCTGAGTGCATATGCAGCTGTTCCTTAGGATTCCTGATCCTAAGGATCTGGAACCCTGTTCCAGAGTCCTGTGGATGCTAAAACCTCAGATGCTCCCATCCTCACAGGGTGACATGAGGGCCTCCGTGACCTGTGCATACCACTCACATATACTGGGCCATCTCTAGGCTCCTTATGATGCCCGGGGTGACAGGAACGACAAGTGCATCACTGTTACACTGCACTGTGCAGATGGAGACGAGGGGACAGCCTGGGCAGGTTCAGTTACAGGAGCAACTTTTAAAAATGCTTTCCACCACGGTGGACTGCAGACACAGATGCAGAGCCCAAGATTTCAGAGGGAGGGATGACAATGGAGAGAAAGGGGAGGGGAGGGAAGGGAAAGTTGACCATGGAGAGGAAGGGATAGAGTACAGGGAAGGGAAGGGGAGGGCAGGGAGGGGGTTTTGGTAAATCCAGGTGAAGAGGAGCTACTGATTATAACCAAAATGAAGACTGTTTTAGTCAGATGTGGTGGTGCACATTTGTAACCCCTGCATTCAGAAGACTGAGGTAGGAAACTGAAAGTTTTAGGGCAGCCTGCGGCAAGTTTGGCTTCCAGTCAATCTGATGGAGGCTTGGTATCATCTGCTACTTCCCTCTTGGGAAGACCTGAATGAAGAGATTTATCAGCCAGACCAGGAGACGACTGGATTAATTACAGGGAGAGAACCTCTAGTTCTCTTAACAGCCACTGCAGCTACTGGCTCTGTGACGTTAGCTCATTCAGTACAGACTGCTTGCTTTGTAGACAACTGGGCAAGAACTGCTGATAAGAGCTGGAAAATTCAGCGAGAAATTCATATAAAATTCCAAACTTGAGTAAGCATTCCAGAGACCTCCATCCTTTGGATGGGAGATCAAACGGAAAGTTTACAATTGCAACAAGAATTCAAACATCACTAGAATATGCCTTGCTTTTGTATCACAACTTTACCACACAATAAAATCTATACCCATGGGGAATGATCAGAAAACATATACAAGCAGAGATCCTCAGATTATTTCTGTGGCTATAGATGTTCTTTAGAGAAAAGTGAGCTCTATGTCACAACAGATAGCCACATTCAATGCCCAAATTAAAGACTGGGATAAGTCTGTTGATGCTATACAACAATTAAATCCATTTGCATACCTCAAAGCTCACTTCTGGTTTTATACCGGAATTGGCATGTTCATTCTGCTGTTTATAATTCTTCTCATTAAAGTGTGTCGTGGAGGGTTCACAACCCCACCACAACTAGAGGCCATGTGGCCACAGCTGACTCTGCTGCAGGTTCTTCAAAAACAAGGAAGGGAATACGCTGTCCTTGTATGCAACTCACTAGCACACTGCAGTGGGAAGGGTCATCTAGCCAGCACGCTTCAGAAGAAGTGTAACCAACAAAGAAAGAAACGAGGCCTCCTGGAAGAAGCAAAAAAGACGGGAAGAGGAAGCAACAACAAAAAGTCCCCAGGTCCCAACCCTGAGAACATTGACCAGGACAGGTAAATACAAAGGAGAACGAGAACAGCAAACATGCAATATCAGACACATTGCCAGTGGACATAAAGAGATATATTCAGGACCTCATAGACAAATTCAAAAGTGAAATATTTAGCCAAATAACGTAAGATATAAGAAAATTAATAAAGATATATTAAGCACCCCTCAAGCAGACACGGATGGAAGAAGGGAGGAAATCAAACAAAGGAGAGAACCATTTAATGAAGAATACAAAAAATATAGAATACATGAATCAGATTCAAAGAGATCACCATGAAATTAAAAACTCTATAGAAAGATGGCAAATCAGCTTGAAAGAAACTAAGGATAGATTATCCAAACTGGAAGAATATTTTGAAATGTGGGAGTATGAAAGGGAAAACTTTTTAAAAATAACAAGAAAACAAACAGTAACAATACAAAGGCTAGAAGAAGACAAAAGGATATATAACTTGAGAATAAAAAATGTGAATGAAGAAGCTGGGGTACAAAAAAAGGAACTACAAAGGTTATTCACAGAAATAATTAAGGAAAACTTCCCAAACATAGGAAAAGGAAATGATATTCTGATATATAAGGCATACAGAACTCCAGCCACCTACAACCAAAACAGAGATACACCCAGGCATATAATAATCAAAATCCCAGAAATTCAATATAAAACAGAATATTAATAGCTATCAGAGAAAAAAAACAGATAACCTATAGAGGATTGCCCATCAGAATAACGGCAGACTTCTCGATACAAACCATCACGTCAAGAAGAGCCTGGAGCAAAATATTCTAAGCCCTGAAAGAAAATAACCTCCAGCCCAGATTGATATACCCTGCTAAACTGTCTCTAGAAATTAATGGAGAAACAAGATGCTTCCAAAACAAAGAGGAACTTAGGAAATTCACAACCACCAATCCAAGTCTACAGAGAATACTGCAGGGCATTCGAGAGAGAGAGAAAAAGTAGGATTCCAGGAAAATTCCAGTAGTAGGCCTCAATGAATGGAGCAGAAAACAGAATGAAGAAGATAAGCAAACAACTGATGGCAAACAAGAGCATAACAAAAATGAGGTAGAGAAGATTTTATTCAAAACTGGTATGATTGATAGTATCAAGTCTGAGAGTATAGACAACTACACTGAAGATGACACGACTCTACGATACACACTCTGGTTTGATAACTGCTGGTTTTTTAAGTTCTATACTATATACAAAGTTGTATTTTTATTAATCTTGTTATGTACTGATATATTCAATTATACTATATCTGATGATATAGCCAATTCTATTGGAGATAACAAGAGACAACACAGGAACAATAGTAGAACTCCTTGTACAATGGTCTTATATGTTTTTTTTTCATTTCATGTGTTCATAGGAATATGCTTTGTTTTGCCATGCTTTGTTTTGTTTCTCCCTCTAATATAGAAAGGATAGAAATACATGTTAAGACTCATGCACTTGTAGAATCTGTAAACAGTTTATGAGAACAGATCTTATGACACATGATGAAATGAACAGATACTTTGAAGAAAAAGAGATACTAAAATACCCAGTGCTGATCCTGAAGTGTCATAATGTGAAACCCAGCAATAGTATTATTCTTTGTTCAGAGTGATATTAGCCTGCTTGAGTTTATTCAATGTCAACATAATTGAAGACATGGATAACTGCACGTATGTTTAAGTGTATAGGATTGATAACCATATTTCTAAGTTTTTGTTGGATAGTTGAACAGAACTGGTTGCAGTCTCACTGTTTGAATCCCCACTTTATCAGCTCCACTTTAGTATCTTGAATAACTATTTGTAAGAAGACAATCTGTAATCATCAACTAGTGATTTCTTACTGCTTATTTTTTCTTTGAAATTATGTATTATTTCTACTCATTTTCTGTTTTGATTAGTCTTTCTTTAAATTAAATTTAAAAAATAAGACACTCCAGTACCCAGTGCTGATCCCAGAGTGTCATGATGTGAAACCCAGCAATACTATTATTGTTTGTTCAGAATGATTTTAACCTGCTTTAGTTTCTTTAATCTAAACATAAATGAAGATATGGATAACTGCATGTATGTTTAAGTGCATAGGATTGACAACCATGTTACTAAGTTTTTGTTGGACAGTTGAACAGAATGGTTTGCAGAGTGCTGTTTGAATTCTCACTTTACATATTTCACTCTTGTACCTTGAACAACTACTTGTAAAATGACAATATGTAAACATCAACTTGTGATTTCTTACTGTTTATTTTTTCTCTGAGCGTATGTATTATTTGTACCTATTTTCTGTTTTCTTAGTCTTTCTTTAAATAAAATTTAAAAAATACAAGGAAGGGGAAACTGTGGAAGACAGCAGGGACTCTCCTTGAAAGAAGATCCTTTGTCTCCATGCTGGCTCACCTTGCCTCATTTCCATGCCCTGACACACGCAGAGCTGGCTAGGAAAATACTGTGCCCCCTCACCTGGCTTTAAGCAGTGCCCATGGATCTGGCCAAGGTGTGCTGTGTAGCCCTGGAAGCAATGCGACAGGTCAGCAATGCCCACCTAGAGCTCCCACTACTAAGTGTAAGCAAGGCCCCAAAATGCCACTTTGTCAGCTGGAACTGAGGCTCAAGAAAGCCGGTGACATCTCAGGGCAGGAGGGCCAGTCATCAAAACTGAAAAAGCGACACAAGACTCTTCCTCACACTGTGCTACGCAGGTTCCTCCAATCTTGAGGCTGTCACCTCACGGGAATCTGGTGCTCTTTCTGCTCACCTGTCTCTGCCTATTGCAGAGATGCTGTCTCCCCTCCTACCCAGCCCCACTCCCAGCACTCACGTACTTCCCGCCACTCTCACAGTCACTCATCACCAAGCCACTCCCTCCTCACCAATTAATAAAACCCGGTTCAGTCCAGGTGACCCTGATGGGGTAGAACTTTAAAGGCTAAGTATACTTGGTTTGATGGTAAAGGCTAAATATACTTGGTATACTGACTTCTGAATGCTGGGTTTTTTTAAGAATTTCACATTGCCATTATGGTGCTAAATGGAGCTCGGGACCCAGGATGGAGGGCATTTGTGGGTTTTGGAATTAGAATGAGGTCAGATTGGGCATACTTCTGCCTTCTAGGTTTGAGAACAACTTGTGTACCATAAAATGATTTTTTAATTTGCTTTCAAGAATTTGCATGTAGCTCTCTCTAGTTATTTTGTAGTATAATGGTTTTTTTTAAAACTATCTTGGTTACTGATCTTTTATATTTCATGTTTTTATGTATTTATATTTCATAGAGTCAATGTCAGTAATGTGTATATTTTTCAGAAAATGTATCTAGTTATAGGGGTATTGCCTTGTTTTGCTGGTTTTTTTTTTTTTTTTTTTTTTTTTGGCTTGGCTGGATTTTTTTCTCCCTAGGAGACCTGTGGGCTAGAATGCAGATTTTTTAAAAGCATATTAATGAACATTTTAGTGACTAGTAGTGCTTTCTTATATCCTTTGAGTAGTCTTAGCTGTCAGACACTGTGGCACACACCAGCCATCCCAGCTACTCAGGAGGCTGAGGCAGGATGATCACTTGAGCCCGTGAGTTTGAGCCCCGCCTGGGCAACCTAGCAAGATGCTGGCTCCAAAAACAGTTTACATTAATTGCTGTACCCTTCTTCCTTTTGCCACTTCTTGTTTCTCCTTTTCTTTATAACACTGCATAGAAATGAGGCAAATCCTGGCAAGTGGGTGAGGTCTGGCAGAAATCCAGGAGCTGTGCTGCTGCCCTAGAACCTTCTCCAGAGGGCGAAGCGGGCAGGTTTTCCAGGCCCGATGTGGCGGTCAGCCTTTTCACTGAAGGCTCTCTGCAGGAGACTCCTTTCCCTGCTTCTATGGCCTGTGTTCATTCTGCAGAACTTATTTCTCTTTCTGCCTTTAGCACATTTAATGAATTTAAAACTTCGTTACCTTTTGTTCTTGTTGTGACCAGTTTTTTGTTCAGGATCCAAAGGCCTTAGAAGATGTGGCTTGGCATCCTCAGCACCCCAATACTGGTAACTGAAATGTTTCTATTATTTACATGTATTTTATGCAGAGCCAGTTATCAAGGGTATTTGTTTCATTTTCATTGGCTTCATTCCACTCCTCTCCTTCCTTTATGGACTTTCTTCACTCTCAGCGCTCTGTAAACACATTTCTGGGTGGACAGACGTGCTGCTGTTAGTGCGCTCTGTGGCTGCACAGGACATTGCTACCTGAGTGGCTGTGTGTGAGTTGCCTGAGTTTTAGGCTTCCACTCTGATCCCAGGCCTGGGCGGATCCCAGGGAAGAGCTCCAAGGGTCAGGGAACCCGCAGGATGCAGAAGATACCCAGGCAGAGGGCTACACACTGGCCAGGCCAGGTGGAGGCTCGGGCTTGGCTTAGTGTGACGTCCAGGAGCTAGAGGAGAAAAGCATACAGATTGGCTGTCCCTGCAGCAGGAACTGGGGACATTAAGTCCACAGCAACACAGGACTGACTCAGAATGATAAAACAGAGCAAAAGAAGAGGCTGTGGCATCTTGGCCCAGGATGTGGGAGGGCACAGCCTGGCCAATGGGTCCTGTCCGTGAGCATCAGTCTCCCCGGTGCCTGGGCCTCCATTTAGCTTGACCTCCAAGCTGGATGCCATGAGCCAGGCAGAGCTACTCTCGGGCATTTGCAGAGCCACCCCGTGAGTGTGGCAGAGGACAGATACTATGGGCCCTTGCACAGGAGAGGTACAGGAGGGACAGCCTCAGGCAACCTGTGCTCCCAGGGTGCATGTCTAATGATGGAGGGCCTTGTGTAGCACACACACAATGTTTATTTTTAAATAATAAATAAGAAGCAAAAGAAATGCAGGAAAGGAAACAGTCATGAAACCCAGGTCACTAAAGTACACTCAAACAGCCTGTGCTGTTTGAACCGTTGGTGAGGAGGCTTCCTTGCTGACATGAGCTCCAACACACACACCTAGCCCAGGGCACTCTGATCACAGTTGCTGCCAGACCCCAGACAAAATGTCCAAAGTCAGGAAGAAGACACTAGAATTCACTCTCGTGTCTGTGTGGAATGGCCACTGTAAAGCCACCAATTTCACTGGAAGTTAAAGAACTTACATTTCCTAATTCAGGGTGAGGACATCGGACCTGCTGCTAGTCCACAAAGGAGCCACCTCTTGAGTGGCACCAACTGTGACCATCCTCTGAACTTCAGGTTCCCCATTTGGGTTCTACAAAGCAGAATCAGATCTCACCCCAGTCCCTCTGGAACAGTTTCTGCTCTAGAATGAAGTGGAGCTGTCCCCAAGTTAGCCATCTGTCCTCTCACGGCAGTCGGCACTATAATTTATCCTGATATCATGAGAAGAAAATTAATGAAGGGTGTCTGTCCTGGACCCCTTTTTCCCTTTGAAAAACATCGATGTCTCCAGTCTTTGTGGGTGGGGCCTGTGGGTCTCATAAGGCTCCCACCTTGCCTGGCCGAAACCCCTGCAGCCCTTCAGGATTGGAGCATGCTTGAGCCTCAGAGCCCTGCTGCATCTGCCTGGCCTCCTCCCGGGCAGAGCTAGACAGATCCATGGCCACCTCTGAGTTCTCGGGCCCCATGGTGTCTGAACCTCCTTGGGTACCATGGGGAAGGCGGTCTGAGGTCCAGAGGCCTGCCAGCTTGTCCTCACTGGCTGGCTTCCTTATCATCTCTACAGACTTTTTATGCATACCTTGCAGAGAGAGAGAGAGAGAGAGAGAGAGAGAGAGAGAGAGAGAGAGAGAGAGTAAAAATCCAACAAAAACAATGTGTTTAATTTGACAGTGAAGCACCCTTCTTCCTCAACATTGTTCTCTGTGCCCATCAGAATTGTCCTTTCCCACAAGACTAAGGGGACTCCCACCCTTGGGAAGAAAGCTGGTGTCTGCCAGCTGTCACACTCTGTGCAGCTGCTTTGCTTGTGTGATGCAGTGATTGAGCCCACTGTCTCCCACAGCCCAGTCCCGTGGGTGCAGCACAAGCCCCTTCACCCTAATTCAGTGCCTGGCTGGCTCCCTGCCTTCAGTCCCTCTAGTCACCTCTGTACTGAGGCAAAGTCCAGACTGCACAAAGAATCAGTGTCTCTGGTCCCTTCATCTTCCTGGCCAGCAGATGCTCAAAAACAACTTTCCTGCTTCCTGAATTAAAGTCACCTGTGGTTTCCTAGCCTACCTGCCCCAGCCCCCGTGCAGATCTGTGACTGGTCATCCTCCAGGCTGTGACAAAAGTCAGGGAACAGAGCCCTGCAGCAGGACCAGGTGATGGACCCAGCCGGGGACCACGCCGGACTCTTGCAGGGTTGGCTGCCTAGGTTTTCTTTACGTGTTTCCCATCCCAAACACAATCTGCGTTAGCCCAAGGGACCTCCGGGACAGCCCGGTACCCGTGGTGTCAGGGAGGCCACCCAGATGCCAGTTTGTCAGGCAGAGGATAGATGGGACAGTTGGCCCAGCCCGAGTACAGGCTGTTGGTTTCCTTGCCCTCTGCGGCATGGCGAGGACCCAGGCACCCTGCACGGGATCCCCGCTCCTCACACCCGAGCCCCTGCTCACCCAGCAGCCAGGGCGCACAGCAGCCCCGGGGACCTCCCTGGGCCTCGCCGGGCAGTGGGAGGCAGTGCCGCACCAGGGCCCCGTACAGCCCATACTCGGCCATCAGGCTGCTGCCGCCCCAGCGCTTCTCTCGCTTGCGCCACTTGGCCCTGCGGTTCTGGAACCAGACCTGGGGGTGGGGAGGCAGGAGAGACAGGGAGGACAGGAGGGAAACGGGAAAGCAGGAGAGGGCGACAGGAGACGCAGTGAGCACGCGTGCCCGAATTGGGGTCTAGAGAGGACGAGCCTCTACCAGGTGGCGAGGGGAGACCCGGAGTTCGCGCCCCAACCCCAGGGACTCCGGTGCGGGGGTGGGGATCGCCCTCTGCTAGGCCCTTCCAAAGCCTGTCTTCGGGCTGTTTCTGAATTTCTCACCGAAAATATTAGGCCAATAGGGAGCGCTGTGGATCAGTGCGCCTCTGTTTACTAGGAGCATCTGGCAAACCACTTGACCGAACCGCGTGACTAGGTATGCGCACAGGTGCACTGTACACGACGACTCCATGCGTGTGGCATGGAGGGCAAAGGCGTGGAGTGACAGGGCTTCTGTGTGATGGTTTCTTTGGGCATTAAGGTGAGGACGGTCTATTGATACATCTTCATGTCATTTCTCAAGGCAGCACATGTATTGTATGGATTTTTTAAAATCAGCGGCCATAGTTATGGAAAATTAAATTTTTCCCCCCTTTGGGTGCTTGGAATCGAACTCAAGACTTTTCACTTGCCAGGCAGGTGCTGGGCCACTGAGCTAAATCCCCAGCCTGGTATTTGAGAATAATTCAGTAGCAAATGATAAAAGCATTCGAGTTGAGGGCCCTTCCAGTGCTCTGACTATGTGGTCCTCAGCTTCTCAGGGAAGGGACCTCAGTGGGCTGTGCAGAGCAGCCCTCTGCTTGTGAGTGGCTGTGGTCTTGGGGTCTTTGGGAAGGGGAAGCGGGCCCAGACACCTGTATCCGGTCTTCAGGGAGCTGGGTTTTCAGAGCCAGCATTTCCCGGGCATACACGTCGGGGTAGTGGGCCTCTCCGAAAGCCTTCTCCAGTTCCTCCAGCTGCTGGGCAGTAAAGACTGTCCTGTGGGGTGGGAACACATTGTGGGATTTCCTGTCTAGTAGCATTCACTGCCCTGCTGTCTGTACCCAAAGGCTGTTTTATGCCACCTGGACATGCTGCCTCTGGACAATCAGTCCTGGACCATCCAGAAGTTTGGTTCAAATGAGGCAGAGACAGAGCTTTCTTCCTTTCTCTCTCTTTCTTTCCTTTGGTGCGGGGGATGGAACCCAAGGCCCTGTGCATGCTAAGCTCAGCTCTACCTCTGAGCTGCACTCAAAGCCTTATTCTTAATCCCACCAATGCCTTCAATGATACCCATTTCACAAAACTACAAATTATCTTTAAAATGATGCAAAGATCAATCTGCAGCCTCCTGGGAGTACAGAATTTTCTTTGCAAATAGCTGTGTTGCCCCTTTGCAGACAACCCCAGCTAGGCCCCTAAGTTTGGGTGTTTGTCCCAGGGCACCCAGCTATGTCAAGGGAGAGGCAGATGGGGCCAATGAGGCCACAACCTGTACCTGTGCCGTCGCTTCTTCCTCTTGCCCAGGCCGGGGGACACCTTTGGGTCACTCTTGTCTTCAGACAGACTGTCCTCCTCTGTGGGCACAGGAAGAGCAGTATGCTAAGTGGAGTACATTTTCCTTCTGTTTTCTGGATCTGCTGGGAGGACCAAAGCCCTGGACACATTTGGGACATATGTGACAGTGAGAGTGAGGCCGTGGCATCTCTGGATCCAGTTATTGTTGTGCAGAATGAAAAGGCAAAGCAGCTGCTGTTATCATCTTATTTTTACAAATGGAGAAGCTGAGACAGAGTGCTTCAGTGCCAACCCAAGATCACAGCAGTCCCCCTCCATCACCACCACTCACAGGAAGAGCAAGGCTGTGATCTCAGAGCTCAGCCCTGCCTGAGGTACAGGTCCAGGAACTCTGGTTCCTGATGAAGGCATCAGAGGATTTGCAGCTGCTCCTAGAAAAGTGAGAACCACTTTCATCTCTTTAGCCCAATTACATCAGGAAGCCCAGATGGAAAGGGAGGTTAGGAGACCAACCTAATATCGGAGCCACTGTTAAAGTCTTGCTGCCTCAAAATAGGAAAAAAATGAATAAAGGCAGCAATAAAAACATACTACGATTTTCACTTCTACCTCGCTTGGCCACTAGAACCCAGTGATTGGATCATAACGTTCCCTGGTACATGATCCACTTGGCAGACATTGGCCACAGGAGCTGTAGGGCATATGGACCCAGTCGAATGGAAATGTCACCTGTGCCCTGGGTTTAAAGGACTCGTCACCCACAAAAGGAAAGTAGCTTTACACTGATTATATAGAAATGATACTGGGCATAGCACAGTATTTAAGTTAGCTCCACCCATTGTTCCCTTTTATGGCAGCGGTCATCTCTCTCCTCATACTCATGGGGCTCTGCGGCCAGACCTGCTGTGTCCTGTCTCACTCTGGGACTTGGCAGCCTTGTGCCCTGCCTCGCACTGGGGCTGCACAGGAACCCACCCTATAAAGGTGGCCTTTGACTGATTTTTTGCAGAACTAGGGACTGAACCCAGGGCTGATCTACCATGAACCACACCTGCTGCCCTTTTCATTTTTTATTTTGACACAAGATCTTGCTAAATTGCCTAGGCTGGCCTTGAACTTGCACTCCTCCTGCCTCAGTCTCCTGAGTCACCAGGATTCTGGCACCCCTGTACCCAGCTGGTCTTTGAATTTTTAATGGATGTCTTCACTTTATCTAAGGCTCATGAAGGAAAGTCCTTTTAGAGCTGCTTGTTCAGCAGCCTGCTGACCCACCCGCCTCCTTTTATTGCGGACAGACACAGTGTGTTCTTTGGCCGCATGCTCTGCGCTAGGTTGTAGAGTATAGTTTCACGAAGGCCACATTTTCTCACGTGATCCTCCTTTCCTTCCCCGACCCAATCCTCTCAATTTCATGCCCTGTCCTTTACGGAATTTCCCTTCTTTCTTCTCTTTGCCCGCAGGTCGCCTGAACTTCGTAGAGGTAACGGGTGGCTGGGCAGCAAAGGCCGAACACAATTCCAGGGAGCCGGTGGGGCTGCGGAGGCGACCCAGGACAGCGACAAGGGACTTTTTTCAGCACCGGGAGGCGGACAGTTCCCACCTGGCCCAGGGCTCCACGCGCCCTCCCAGCTACCTTGCAGCTTTCTCTGCCGCCTTGGCCCCTGGGGTCCCAGTCGTCCCCAGGCGGAGCCGCCGCCGTAGGGCACTCCGGGGCGCCACCACGGTCCCGGGCCAGACAGAGTGGGCAGAGGCGGGCGCGGGGTTCAGGGGGCCTCCCGCACCCCCACCTCTGACCCGGCCGCGCGTGTCGCTGCGGGAGATCTGACTCCTACCCGACGGGGAGTCGCTGTCGCTGTGCTGCGGGCGGCCAGGGGCGGGCGGCGGGTCCGAGAAGGCGCGCGGGACACCAGGCGGGAGCTCAGCGCGGGGACTCCGGTGTCCTGACCCTGGCCCCGGTCCCGTGGGCGCCTCGGCCTCCAGACCCAGTAGATCAGTGATGGCGAAGCCCCGCGGGCGCGCGCCGGGCATCACGGCCCCAAGGCGCGCGCGACCCCCAGGGAGCGCGAGGGGCGCGAACCCCGCCATGGCCTCGGGGGCTGGGCTACCGAGGGCCCCGCTGGCCTTGCGCTTTATATATCCAACACAGGGGCATGAGGCGGGGCCCGACCGGTGCCTGGGACCCCGCCTCTTCCCCATCGCCAGCTGCGCCGGATTCCCGCCCGTCCCAGTCCCGGCGGTTCCTCCACACACACACACACACACACACACACACACACACACACACACACATCACCCGCGCACAGCCGAACCCAGTCCCGCATCCCGACCTGGACCCGGACCCGAGGCCGGGCTCGTGCTGGCGACCTCGGCCAGGCCGTGGATGGCGGCACGGGGCGCGAGGCTCTCATAAAAGGTCTACCCTCAGAGGGACCCTATCGCACCTGTAGTCCCCGCGTGTCCCATGCCACCAGCTGCCCTAGATGAGGCGAGGAGACGCGGTCCATCTCAGGTCACTCCTCTCTCCGAACACCCCTCTCCAGGACTCACCAACCCCACCCCCTTTCGTTAGAACTGGCACCCAGGCACTTGTCGCCCCTTCCTGCCTCAACCTCACCAACCCCTCTCCATCCCTCCACCATCACCGAGGTCCCGGGCATGAGATGCCTGTCCTCCTCGGTTATCAGGACACTGAGTCTCTGCGGTGCCCACAGCAGCGGGATGGGGATTCCTCTATGGGTGGCGGCAAAGCGACCACCTCGGGGACGCCTCTGCGATATTCTTCTGGATGCCGGACACGGTCCCGGTGCCAGAGACCCAAAGCCCGGCTCTGCACAGGCAGCGTGTTTGTCTGGTATTTGTTTCAGTTTGGTTTTGGGAACAGGGTTTGAAGACACAGCCCAAGCTGGCCTGGACCTTGAGATCCTCCTGCCTCTCCCATTCAGGATTACAGGTGTGCACTCCTGCACCCCGGTTAAATGTGATAGTGGTGGGGAGTGGGACAGCTGGCTCTAAGGTGGCCCAGGAAGATCATTGCCTGGAGGTCCACTTCCCCAGCTTCCCAGGGCGCAAGGCTGGCCGATCCCACAGACCCCAATAGGCAGCAAGGAACCTAGGGCACCAGGTGCTGGGCAGGGGCACCTGATCTGCATAAGGTGATGCTGGAGGTAGTGCTCTGTCCAAAGCATCGTCAGGACTAGGGTGCCTGGAGCGCACTCACCCAGTGTGAGGCCAGAGAGGTGGCACGCAAGCATCTCTGCCACAGACCACCCTGGCCATCATTTTGGAACCCTAAATCTGCTAGGTTGGAATCCACCTTCACCAGCAAGGATTATTTGGCACTTGAAGGCAAAGACTTCTCTCATTATTGTCCAGGGAAGGTGTCCAGCCACTGCGTCATGACAGCCTCAGTCTTTCCACCTCTTCCAGCCTGTAACACTAGGTGTTGTGAAAGGTTGTCAGAGTAAAGAGTTCTAGGCCACAGCAACAGGGTCCGCCTGTGCCTCAGTGCTATCAATGAGCCTGGGCACGGTCCTCCTGCCTCAGCCTCCCTCCCGCTGGCTATTTCTGCACTCTGGCTAAAGGTAGTTGTAGGAGACACCTGTTCACATGCTCTCAGGTCCTGGCATGGATTGTGAAACAGCAAAGAGACAGCAGAGGGAACTCTAGGAACATCTGGATCAGGTTGGGCTCCCTCAAGATCATGCACCCTCACTCATTTCTCAGTCTTGATAGCTGTCCCTGGGCTATGGGTGATGTGAACAGGGTGAGGCTGAGGCCCTGCATACATTACAGTAAAAACAAAATGGGCTTTCAAAAGCCAAGACCTGACCTCTCTGTATGTTCCACAGGAAATTCACTTAAAGCATACAGATACAGATTAAAAATAAAAAGACAAAGAAAGCTATAGCATGCTAGCACTAATTGAGGGTAAGCTCCTTTCATAGAAAACAAATATCAAAACAAGGGACATCATCCAGAATGAAGAGGGCCTTGCACAATTATGGAGGAGCCAGTTTTCCAGAAAACGTAACAATATGTAAGATGTATACATTGAATGACCAAGTGTCAGAATGCAGCAGGCAGAGACTGACACACAGGAGAGGAAAACGCAAATCCTGTTACCGTCAGAGGGCCCGTGCTCCTTCACCAAATCAGTGAAAACATGGTTGGACTGAACAGCTCCATCAGGCAATCTGATCCAATAACACTCAGAGAATACTTCATCCAAGCTGGGTATGGTGGTGCACAGCCTCGATTCTGGCTCCCTGGGGGGCTGAGACAAGAAGATAGAGAGATTGAGCCCAGCCTGGGAGACTCAACAACTTTGTAAACTCCTGCCTTAAAAGGTCTTATTGTTGCTTTTAATTTACAAAAAGAAGTAGGGAAGGAGCTCAGTGCAAAAGCCTTGGGGATCCTACTTTAATCCCTAGAACCAAAAAAAAAAAAAAAAAAGATAATGCTCCCAAGAGCACCTGGAATATTTACCAATAGGCCACAAAACCCACTTAGCAGATTTAAAAGAATAGAAGTCATGCAAAGTATACCTTCAGGCCAAACAAAATCAGACCAGAAATCATAGCAAGAACATAGCTAGAAGATTCAAAACTATTTTGAGACTAAATAACACACTTCTGTCAGGTGTGGTGGTGCACACCTGTAATTCCAGCACTCAGGAGGCTGAGACAAGACAATTGCTCTGAGTTCGAGGCCAGCCTGGGCTACATAGTGAGACTTGTCCCAAAAAAACTGAATAAATAAATAAATCACATACTTCTATGTAACACAAGGATCAAAGAAGTCTCAAGGAAAATTTAGAATTGTTTTGAATTAAATGAAAATGGTTGTGCTGTGCACCAAGTTTATGGGTTGCAGTCACAGATCCTGCAAGGATGTGGACAATGCTGGATGCAGGAGTCAGGAAGGAAGGAAGATGCAAAAGAGCCACCCAACTCCCTAGCTGAGAAATAGGAAAAGGAAAGGAACATGAAGTCAAAAAGAAGTAGAAGAAAAGAAATAATGAAGCTTAGGGCAGAATTAAGTCAGAAGTAGGAAATCATTTTCTATTGAGAGGATCACCAAAGCCAAAAGCTGGTTCTTTGCAAAATTTGATAAAATGCATGAGCTTTTACCCAAGTTAACTAAGAAAGTGAGAAAAAAAGAAATATAAATTGTTCCTAGCATTAGAGAAATCATCACTATGGATCCAACAGGTACTAAAAAAGAAAATAAATATTACAACAATTCTATACTCACAAATTTGATACCTTAGATGAAATGTACCAGTTGCCTGAAAGATACAAATTACCAAAACTCATATAAAGGAAAATAGTCTAAGTAGGACTTTATGTATTAAAAATAAATAAAATAATTAATAACCCTCAGAAATAAAGAAAGTACAAGGCCCAGATTATTTCATTGTGATTCCCAAGTAGCATTTTAAAAATGATATCAATTCTCTACAATCTTTTCCATAAGATAAAAACATAGAAAATATTTTCAGTGCATTCTGAAGTCAGCATTATTCTAATAGCAAAGCCAGATAAAGACATTAGAAGAAAGAAAATCTATATACCAAACTCTCACATAGATGAAAACATTCTCATCAAAATATTAGCAAATTAACTCCATGCATATTCAAAGAATTATATATACCACAACTATATGGTATTTATTCCAGGAATGCAAGGCTGGTTTGACCAAAAATCCATTAATATAATCTATCATGTCAACATGCTAAAGAAAAGAGTCATAGTGTCCCACCTATAGATGCAAAAAAAATTATAAAATATGAAACTCATTTATCATTTTAAAGCATTCTTAGAGAACCAAGACTGGAGTTTCAACTTTGATAAAGATGTATAAAAACTCTTTTTTTCCCACTAGAGATCAAATTCACAACTTTGTGCTTGCCAGGCAGGCGCTTATGCCACTGAGCTAAATCCCCAGCCTAATCTGCAAAAACTCTACAACTAACACCATACTCAGTGATAAGAAACTGACTAATTTTTCCTTAATTTGGGGGAAAAGATAAGTTACACAGTCACTACACTACTCATATCATACTGGAAATCCTTGTCAGTTCAATAAGGTGATCAAAATAAATAAATGGAAAAAAATATTGTTTTGGGTCACAGATGAAATCATTGTCAACTCCTGGATCTAATACATGATAACAGTAAACCTCAAGACACAAGCTTACTGTACAAATAACAATTGCTTTCTTATATATCAGCAATGAACAATTGAAATTTGAAATTATACTATCATTTACATTAACACAGTTAAATGAAGTGTGAAGATAAAAAGCTTAAAATATATGGACAAGAACAATATGAGGAAAACTGCAAAACTCTGAGGAAAGAAATCAAACCTCACAGACAGGAAGACTCATTATTGTTAATAGAACTTCTTACTATATGAGGTCCTAATCAAAATACTAGCAAAGCAATTCTGAAGCTCTGTGGAGAGACAGATTTATAGTCTTCAACATGGCCTGGCACTTGCTGTGAAGCCTCAGCAACCAGGACAGAGTGGACATACACGAATGTCGTCAGAGGATCTTGGTAAGACACAAAAACGATTGGTCACCTGGGGTAACCCTGAAGGTAGTTTCTTCAGTGAATGGTGCTGGAATACTAGACACCTATTGTACAAAATAATATTATTAACAATCTAAACCCAGAATTTACACCTTACTCCAAAATTAACTTAAGGTAGACCATCAACCTAAATGTAGAAATGCTGTAAACCTTCTAAAAGATAACAGGAAAAAATCTAGATGACTTCTATTTGGGTGATGACTTTTTAGATATAACCTCAAAAACATGATTCATGAAAAAGTAACTGAAAAGTTGGACTTTATTAATTTTTAAAATTCTAATTAAAAATTATTCTGTGAAAGATGCTATTAAGAGAATGAGACACAAAGCAGACTTAGTACAAATACTTGCAACACATTTGTCTGTTTCAGGACTTGTGTCCAATAGGTGGAACAAACCCATCAAATTTGGTAAGCAAGCAAGCAAACTTGTTTTTTGAACCAAGGTCTCACTGTGTAGTGAGGTTGTCCTTGAACTCACTGTGAAGCCCAGGCTAGCCTTGAGCTGGAAGTTACGGGCTCTACAGTTTGCCTCTTCTACGATGTTATCCCAGCACGAAGCCCTTTCAAGCTGAATTCTCTCACTTAGCAATGTGCAATTAAAGTCCCTCTGTGTCTTTCTTGGCTTGACAGTTAATTTCCTTTTATCATTAAGTAGTGTTTCATTTTCTGAGTTTGTCACAGTTTCTTCACAGGTTCACTGATTGAAAGACCATCTTTTTTTTTAAATCGGTACTGGAGATTGAACTCACAACCACGTACTTGCAAGGCAGGTGCTTATGCCACTGAGCTAATCCTCAGCCCCGGAAAGACCATCTTGATTGATCCCAGCATTTGACTGTTACAGAAAAGCTGCTATAAGCACATGCATGCTTTTTTAGGGTTTAAATTATGAGCTCAACTGAGTGAACACCAAAGAGAAAGACTGCTAAGCCACATGGTAAGATTACGTCTAGCTTTGTGGTAAACTTCCAGACTGCCACAAAGTGGCTGTATCATTTTGCGTTCCCACCAGCAGTACTTGAGAGTTTTTGTTTCTCGTATCCTCATAAGCGCTTGGTACTGGGAGAGTTTGGACTTTTAGTTGTATAATAAGTATGTAGTGTTGTTTAAATTTTCAATTCCTTAATAGCATGATGTTGAGCATCATTTCATCAACTGATATCATCATTAGTGATATAACTGTCCGATTCTTGCCCACTTTAAAATCAAGTTGCTTGCCAGGCCTGGTGGTGAATGAATGTAATCCCATTACTTGGGAGACTGAGGCAAGAGGATAAGTCCAGGCTACATAGTAAGTTCAAGAACAACCTGAACTGCTTGATTTATTATTGAGTTGTTTGACTTGGTTTGGTTTTGTTTTTTGATACCAGGAATCCAACTCAGGACCTTGCACTTGCCAGGCAGGCACTGTACCACTGAGCTATATTCCTGGCCCTATTACTGAGTTTTGAGAGTTTGCTCCATCTATTGGGTAGTATTTGTACTAAGTCTGTGTTCTGCCTCTCATTCTCTTATCAGTAACTTTCATAGAATAGATATTTTAATTAAAACTTAAAAATTAATAAAGTCCAATTTTTCAACTGCAGAGAAGGAGAGATGAATAGAGAGAGCAAGGAGGACTGGGGGACACTGAAATAAGTGTGTCTGGCCCTATAATGGGGGTACACAGCATTGCACATGTGTCCAAATCCACAGACTGTACAGCACAAAGAACACACTCTAACGTGAACACAGACTTTAGTTAGTAACAAAGACACCAACACTGGTTCACCAATTATAGCAAATATCCCTCAACATATAAGATGCTAGTAAAAGGAAACTGGAGGAGAGAAAGGGTATATGGGAATTCTCTGTACTTTCTGCATTGGTTTTGAAAACAAAGACAAAGCCTGGTTCCTGACACTGACAATGACCAGAAGGAAGAACTGACTTTCAGTTCATCTTAGTTCTGATTTTTACTTTCAATTTGGCCTCTGGAAACCCCCTTGAATAGTGCGAGGTAAGCTCTGACCTTAAAAAAGATGTGTTATCTTTTATTAGCATTTCTAGGGGAGGTTTCCATTCAACCAGCTCACAGCTCACTGAGCGTACAACAAGTGTGGTGATCACAAAGATGGGTTGGTCGGGACTCCTCCCCATGCTGCCTCCCACCACACCTCCCACACCTCCTTGCCGTGGGGCCACATCCGAGCCAGGCACCCACCTAAGGTGTGGGAGAGATGAGCCCCAGGGCCCAAAGCACACTGTGTCCCTGTGTCCATGCCAGTGCCCACCGTGTGTCAGAGGACATGATGCAGTTGTCCTGGGGAAGAGAAGGGAAGAAGGCAGGGAAGTTGTCAGCCACAAACCCAAATCAAGCACTCAGAACACGAGATGGGACGAGTGCAACGGCAGGATGGAGGACATGCTGCTCCATGTGCAGGAGGCAGCTTGGGCCCTCTGAGAGCCCATGTCACCACAGGCTCTGCAGGACATGCCCATGGCCACCTCTATCCCAGGCTGCTCTCCAAAAGCCTGTCGGGATGCCCGGGCTGGGGGCTACCCACTGAGACAACAGAAAGGGTCTCATAAAGTTGACCAGGCTGGGCTTAAACCTGTGACCTTTCTGCCTCAGCCTCCGAGAGTACTGGAATTAATGGGCCTGTGCCACCATGCCTGACTTTTTATTATTTTTTAAATTTTCATTTATTTTTGGGGTGGTGGAGCTTGGACTGCACAACCATTTTTAAACAAAAACAACAACAATGAAGACACCTTAACAAGCATTTCTTCAGCATGAGGAGTCAGCACTGCTCCTTTGACTCCCTGAATTGTGTCGTACCATCCCCTCCCCACAGGTCAGTCTTTGGAAACCCCTAGGATGTCCCTATCTCCACAACAAAACCTCTGTACTTTAATGTCGGTGTCGCTCCCGGCCGGCAGGAAAAACACACGACAGATTCTGACGGTGTGCAACCTTGTCTTTATTTGTCTCCGCGTGGGCCCCGCGAGGCCTCTGCTCTGCCACCAGTCCTTTCTTACCGGTGGACTTTCTCTATCTCTCTCGTGCTTCTCTCTCGTAGCGGGAGAGGCACTCACTTTTATAGGGTAACAGTGGCCAATCAGTTCAAAGCGCGCGATGCGGGCTGACTGGCTAACATCAGTTGTTGCTAGGCAGACTATCTTACAGAGCGGGTTGTTTAAGTCGCCAGGGCAATCAGGGGGCAGGAAGCAGGCACCAACTTGGCTCACTCGATGGGAGGGGTAATCTAGCTCAGGCTTTGCTCCTTCCTACAGGCCTCACGTCCGCCAAGTAAAGCGACCGGGCTCGGCCGCGGCTCCCAACATCTCCCCCTATTTTATTTATTTTGAATGAATGTATGCATCGCAGCCCACCCTGGATTGAGTGCAGAGGCTTATGCCCTGTGTTGAGGCCCACCGTAGGCCCTTGGCTTGGACCCTGGTCGGCCGTCCCCGGGTCCACCAAGGCCTTGAGACCCTCGTCCTTTTTCCAGGGCCAGGAGTGAACTGGACGGAACCTGGATGCACATAGGCATGCACTCATGCCCCTCCGTGTGATCCCCTCGGAGAGGCATCTAGATCTGGGCAGATTCTAGTAATCCAGCGGCTTTCGTGCAGTATGGGGTAGGGCCTGGCTTAAGTTGAGTCGTGCTGGGGAGGCACGCTCTTACCCGTCATTGACTCACCCACCCTGCTACATGTTGTTGTCTAGGGAGGAGAATGTGGGAAGCCTGTCACTTTTAAACGCGGTCGTAGGCCATGCGAGCGAGCCATGCGTATGCCTGGGGGTCGTTTTGCCCGTTCTGGACCGCTGCCAGAGCAGCATGGGCAACCATGTGGACCTGATGTCGGGCCACCGCAAGGCGTCCATTAATAAACGATGTGACCCATCTGAGCAAGAATGGTCCTATAAGTAAAAGCAGAAGCAGGGAGCAGATAGCACTCCCAGTGTAGAGGGCAGCCCTTTTTTGGCTCATCTTGACTTTACGTCTACGGCTGGTCCCTGGTGGGGCAAGTCTGGTCTTCGGCCGATGGACTTGTCGCACGTGTCAATCTCTCTGGGACCCACAGTGGTTCCCGTCCCGGTTCCTGCGGAAAAACACAAACCGCACCTCGGTTCCAGCTGATTACCGGATCCGGGCCCATCCATTGTCCTGTTAGGACATCTTTCCATTTCACCCATCCCTTATTGCTAGGAGATGGACTAGAATGCTCCATAGCTGGTGAGCGGTTATTATTGTTTAAATTTAAAAAATTGTATGTGAACAGTGCCATAGATAACCGTGCCTTTGGAGGCAGGCCTTGGCTTACTCCCCCTCTTTGTTTATATAAAACTTCTTTGAGGCTTTTGTGAGCTCTCTCAATAATTCCTTGACCTTGAGGATTGTATGGGATACCATGCTTTAATTGTCTGCCATTGATCTTAAGCAAAAGCATGGGCCTCTTGTCAAGAGTCATGTGGAGTACTGGAACCTCTTATGGAGGCTGGGGAGCAGCAGGAGCTGTGCTATCCTGTCCCCCTCATTAATTACCATAGTACCTACAAGAGTTTGAACCATAATCTTAATATTTCCTGTATAATCTGAGTCTATGACCCCAGGGATCACGGTGAGACCCCGAAGGGCCGTGGAGGACCTTCCGATTACTAGGCCAACTGTATTTTCAGGCAGCGGTCCCTTGAAGGTGGTTTCGACCACCTGAACACCCATGTCGGGCGCTAATATGAGTCTGGAGGCGACACAGAGGTCCACGCCTGCTGACCCAGGGGTAGCCCTTGTGGAAGGCTGCTACCCTGTGTTGTTCTGTCTCGGGGGTGGGGGCCCACCGGCGAGGAGGGCCCCCTCTGGCTGTTTTTTGGCTCGTTAACATCTCGGCCACAAATACGATTTCCTTGAGCATCATAGACTGATCTGCAATCCTCTGCCTTATGTGGGCCCTTTCTGCATCTCCCGCAGATGCCATACGATCCCTCGTTTTTGGGGCGAGGCCTGGCACTTGTGTTATTCGGGCAGTTGCGTTTGATATGCCCTGGGTCCCCACAGCTGAAGCACCCCTTGGCTTTGCGCTCTTTCCTCGGCCCTCGAGGGCCCTTTTGTTGTACTGCTGCAGCTAGGAGGGCCGCAACTCCTGAATGGGAAAGTGGCCCCCCTATTTCTCTGCATATTCTGATCCAGGCGTTAAGGTCCTTATTCTTATGTGAGGCTATTGCTGCTTTACATTCTTTTGTACACTGTTCAAAAATTAACTGTCTGATGAGCGGACGAGCCACATCCTGGTCGGAAAATATTTTATCGGCAGCATCCTGCATCCTGGCCACAAAGTCAACGAATGGCTCCGTGGTGCCTTGAACTATTTTTGAAAGACATAGGGAGGCTGTTCCAGCACCACTTACCTGCTTCCAGGCGCGAAGCCCTATGGCATTAATTTGTTCATAAACAGCGCCGGGGAACTGGGTCTGATCATCTGCGTGTTGGCCTTCTCCCATAAGCATATCCTTATTCCATCCCCGGTTTCCTCGACTGGCATTTCTCTCAGCCTGCTCGGCAGAGAACTCTGCGTACCATGCTCGCCAATCAAGATAACTACCCGAAGGAAGGCATGCCTTGGCCAGCTGCATCCAATCACCTGGTGTAAGAGGCTGAGAGGCAAGATTCTCTAGCATAGCTATGGTATAAGGAGCTGTGGGCCCGAAGGTCGTGACAGCGCTTTTTAATTTTCTAATCTGTTTTATTTCAAACGGTTCCCAAACATTGCGCCCTTGGCCTGGGGCCATTTGCACAGGATATACTCCATAAGGACCGTAATCTATTCCTTGTATTGGTGGATCCCCTCCGGGCCATCGTCCACCCCTCCATAGCCGCCCATGAAAATACCGTCCGCCCCGCGGACGTCATAGGACGGCGGTCGCGACAGAGTGGAACGGGGCGTCACTTCCTGTGCCGGCTGAGAGAAGGGAGGGTCCCCTGTAGCGGCCTCTCGGCGGGGAACCGCTTCTGGAAAAGAACTCCAGGGCGGAGCGGATGGCTCTCTATCTCCTCCCCGCCAGAGAGCGCTCGGGGGTCCTTTCTCCTCTCTCTGCTTTTCTCGGGCGGCGCACGCACACAATTCGTGGCGCAACTCGGCATAGGGGTTTTGGGCCTCTCGGCTTCTTGCCCCACCTTTTGGTTTCTCCTCGCTATCTGAGTCGGAGGACTCCAGAGCTTGGGTGTCCTCTATCATTTTTTGGATCTTTTCCCCCTGGACGGATCCCTCTCGAGAGCATTTCGATTTTGCCTGCTCAAAAGCCTTGTGTGCGTCTATGATTTTTGTGTCTCTAACTGCCGACGGGAACCCCTTCCCCTCCCCTTTAAGGCACGCACGTATCATTTCCCACAGGGGGCGAATAGCCAGCGAAATATCGCCTCCCAATTTCGCCGAGGCGAGGTCCCCGCCTAACTTCTCCCATGACGGCAGGTTTAAATGCCCTGTGGGTAAAAACCAGGGAGCCACCCTATCTACCTCCACTATGAATAGTTTTAGTGTTTTTTTACCTACCCTGAGGTCTCTAGCTTTTAAAAGCTTTCTAAGGGCCTTTACCAAGGGCCGCGCCTCCGCGCTCGGTAAATTACCCATCTTTAACCTCTAAGGGCTGTAACTCACCGCGTGTGACTTAGAGAACCCATCACCTACGCGTGAGCCTGAGGGGAGTCTAAAAGCCCTGTAGGTGCGCGCCACCCAGAGCCCAGGCTTATCCCCCACTCACCTGTCCGGCAGCACCACGCTGGAGCGTTGCACACCACCGAGGGGAGTGATCAGGTCCCCGTACGGGCCACCAGATGTCGGTGTCGCTCCCGGCCGGCAGGAAAAACACACGACAGATTCTGACGGTGTGCAACCTTGTCTTTATTTGTCTCCGCGTGGGCCCCGCGAGGCCTCTGCTCTGCCACCAGTCCTTTCTTACCGGTGGACTTTCTCTATCTCTCTCGTGCTTCTCTCTCGTAGCGGGAGAGGCACTCACTTTTATAGGGTAACAGTGGCCAATCAGTTCAAAGCGCGCGATGCGGGCTGACTGGCTAACATCAGTTGTTGCTAGGCAGACTATCTTACAGAGCGGGTTGTTTAAGTCGCCAGGGCAATCAGGGGGCAGGAAGCAGGCACCAACTTGGCTCACTCGATGGGAGGGGTAATCTAGCTCAGGCTTTGCTCCTTCCTACAGGCCTCACGTCCGCCAAGTAAAGCGACCGGGCTCGGCCGCGGCTCCCAACACTTTAATTCTCTCCTTTAACAGTCTCCTAAAGCTGTATGATTTAATGTGCTTAAAAGCATCACATCAGTGAATTACAACAGTTTCCATTAATGAACAAATCAAGGCCAAGTCTATGGATTGCCGTATCTTGCATATTTTCACCACCAAAAACACACAAGTGCTCCCATCTCCACCACTGCTGCACCTGCCTCCCGGGTGCCTGAATCCCAAATGCAAATTTTTAATGTCTGATAAATCTCTTTACACCTTTTACTGATATATCCAGAAAATTCTTCTTCACCTCAGGAGCCAAGAACTTACAGATTAATTCTATGCATAGGATGGGTTTGGGAGCGCCCTGGGACCCTGTCCTGCAGCACTAGCACTCAAGGAAAGTCCTCTGTGTATAACTTGCTAACCAAAGGACACTGGGCAGAACAGAAAGAAAGTGCATTTACATGTGCGGGTGCACATGTGCTAGAAGTGAATCTAGGCATTTGTCGTGCTAAGCACACACTGTCGTTGAAATCACACCCTGTCCCACAGGCAGGCGGGATGAGCTGGAGCCCAGATGGCAACATTCCTAGGTGGCCTGGGGCTGCCCAAGGGTGAGTGAGGTGGGGAGGAGAGCAGGTCGGAAGGAGTGCTGGCAGGTAGCTAGATACCAAAAGGCTTGAGGGGCGAAGTGGGGGTAAAATATTCAACTTTGCCAGCTCCTCTAAGTAAAGAAACAAAGAGGTCATTGTGTGATGCCTCGATCAGTACTGGTTAGGTCTCAGACCAGAAGCAGCGCCCCAGAGCACAATGACCTGGCTGATAACTAAGATTATACATTGCACGTTCCTTCAGATACCTAACCACTTAGCTGTCATTTCCACAACAGGGCTCTCGGCATTCCTCATGCCAGCACCTAGGCCCAATGATGTCAGAAAAAGGGCGCTCTTCAAAAACCCTCCCTCCTTGAGCTGAGACCTAATCAAGAGTATTCTTTGCTTGCTTGCTTGCTTGCTTGCTTGCTTCCTTCCTTCCTTCCCTCCTTCGTTTTTGACAAGATTTTGCTTGATGTGAAGTTCAGGCTGACCTTGGACTCAGTATGTAGCCCAGGCTGGCCTCGAACTCTAGCCGATCCTCCTGCCTCATCCTCCTGAGTGCTGGGACTCCAGGTCTGCGTCACCACGCCCAGAGCAAATGAGATTGTTGCATGATCAGGTCCCTGAGGGAACACTGAAAGGAGCCCAGAAGGCAGTTTCAAGATGTCAGGATTCCCAAGGACCCCTAAGAGAAAAGTCTATAGGCACCGTCTCCTGAACCCACAAGAAGAAACGATCCAAGTTCACAATGGGGGCAGCAGCCTTTGTAGCACCGAAGGCAGCCCTTGCACTGTGTGTGCTCTGCTACGAGTCTCCTGGACTCTGCATGCTGTGTCTTTGCACTGAACTCCTTCGTCAGGGACACAGTGAACCAAGCACCAAGGGTGGCCAGGTCCAGGCCAGGCTCTGCTCTCCTTGGCTGTGGCAAAGGAATACAGTGGCTCCTGGGGAGGCAGCCCCTCTTGCCCTGCCACCCAGTCCCAGTCTGTGTGCAACCGTTTGGATCTGGTTTCGGTTTCCTCTCGTTTTATTTTTCACTCAGCGGAAGTGTGTTACAAGGGTCCCCCTTGCCAAAGGATTTGCAGGATTTCTGTAATCAAATAGACCGATTTGCAACAAACACTAGAAGAAGTGGGATTTTTCAAGTGATTATGAGGCAGGGAACATATTGTCCAGGCCTGAGAGCCAGGCCTCTGTGCTGAGCGGCAGTGACAGATGTCCCCTGCTAATGTGCTGTGATTAATGTCACTGCGGAGCCCCGCCTGGTCCTTTCTCCCAGTAGCCGTAGCCACAGAGTCACTGCTGCCGAGAAAGTCTCGTTTCCTGTAAATAGCTGGCCTTCCCCCTGGGGGGACCGGGTGACAGCAGCAGGGCCCACTCGAGTCCCTGGCTGCCAGAAGTGGGCATAATGACCCCTTTCTGGGCGTTCACCCCACGGACAGAATTCAGCAGAAACACAAACCTCTGTCTACAGGGAGTGTCCCTGAGCGGTTGTTACAGAAGCAGAAGCAGGAAGCAGCTGGAACCACACACACACACACACACACACACACACACACACAACCGTGCCACCATGGGCGGGTGAATATATGGCGATGGAGCCCTTCCATTGGCCTCACAGCTGTGAAAGCTGGGACCAAGGAGCACGAGGAGCACATGGTTAATGTGGCCTCTGAGCAGCAGCACTTGTTCTCACCCAAGAGACAGTAAAAGGAAAGAATATGTAAATCCACAAAGTCAAGAAAACAATGGCAACCAAGAGAGGTAACAAAGACAGCAAAGAAAGAAGGGTGCCAGGAACCAAGGTGACCCCCAACTCCAGGGCAGGGGCAAGGCGGCCGCATAGACCCCAGGCAGGGCTGTAAGCACAGGCAGGCAGCAGGGTTACAGGAACACTGAGGACCAAGGGCTGCAGGGAACCACACCCCACAACAACCCTAGCCACACACAGCTGCACACACACACCTGCTCACACCTAACTGCACACATACCTGCCACACAGCTACACACACACACACACACACACACACACATGCACACAAGCATGCTTACCCTCTCACACATGCTCATACATATAGACACAGCCCCAGATACAGATGTTCACACACTCACAACAGAACTTCTGACCGCTTTGCTCACTTTATTTTCAGTGCTGGGTGAGACTCAGACCCACGCCTGTGCGAGGTGAAGGCTCTGCCATGTCCCCCTGCTCAAATCTGAAATGAAGGTGGAGGAAATCCTGCAGCAATGGAACCTGAGACAAAAACAAGTAAGGAGAAAATAGACTAGTGGAAACAGAGCAGAAGCAGCCCAGAACCCAGAAGGGCTGGAAGAGCTGGGAGTAACCTCCCACAGAACTGTGGGTGTTGTGTGTGAAACAAGAACTACGAAGGATGGAGGAAAGAGGTGGAAGTAAGAAATGACCAAATGACCTCTTAGAAATTAAAAATGTAATGACAACACAAAAACAGTGCAAGATAGCTGGACACGGCAGTGTACACCTGTAATCCTAGCACTCGGGAGGCTGAGGCAGGAGGATTACTATGAGTTTGAATCCAACCTGGCCTACATAATGACACCCTGTTTTTAAAAAAATACAATGCAGGAGCTTAACATAGCACTGACAGTAGCTTTAGGGGTGGGGAGAAACAAGGAGATAAACAAGGAGGCAAAACAGAATGAAACTCAGAGAAGCCCTCTGAATTTGCAATGCTGGGTCTGTGAGGGCTGGCTGAGCGCAGGGAGGCAGCAAGGGAGTTCCTGGCTGTACACGTCAGAGCACAGTGGCAGATCCTGGTTCCTGTGCCACTGGAGCAGGTGTGTTGCTGGGGCAGCTAGCTCTGTGTCTGCAGAGCTATGTCGGCCTAGGACCCTGTACTGGCCCCGAGAGCTGGATGTCGTCGTGGATGCTGCCACTGGGCACAGACAGACGTGTGGACCGAGAGGCAGGAGGCCACTTCACCCTTCATGCTTCAGTCCAAAGCCGCATCCTCTGAGCTCCAGGAATTTGAAAGCTGGCGCTCCTCACTTCATTTTTCTTTTTCCTCTGTGCTACTCAGGTTTTGTCACCATTATCAGCAACTCATTGAGAGAAAGGTGTACTTGGCCCATGGTTCCAGAAGCTGCAGTCTATAATTGGTTGTCTGCAGGGTAGAGAAAAACTGCTGGCTTCCTGGCAGCCAAGCACCCAAAAGAAGAAAAGAACCGGAGAGGACAGGCCAGTGGCAAGGGCCATCTTTCAAGCCCCATACCCAGTGACTCACTTCCTACCACGTTCCTGCAGCCCTTAGCTGCACTCACCAAAGGACCCAACCTCAGGGGGCCCCCCCACCTCATCACTGGCCTCCCCAGCCTCACTCACCCAGCCAGTTTCACAAGCGAATCAACCAATGCAGCTCTGTCAGGAGCCAGACACCAGAAAAGGCAATACACATGTGTGAGGGAAATGAGAGCTTGGTCACATGCACCCGGAAAAATACAGGCCAGAGAGGCCCAGGGAAAATGAGTGTGCATCTCAGCCTCTGCACAGAGACACCTACGAACTTCACAGCCAACTTGACCACAACATGTGGCCAACTCTGGAGAACAGGAAATCCAGTTCCCAGAAATTCAAATGTCCTGCTTCCACTATGTCACAAAAACTGCAAAGAAACAGAAAACCATCATCTGCTCAAAGGGGAAAAACAGAACAATTGTGGCTTAACAATACCAGACAGCAGAGCTAATAAATAAAGGCTGTAAGACAAGTGTCGTATAGCCAGCGTACTACAGAAGAACCATAACAACAAGGAAAAGGACTGGGACCTCCTCTATACACCTGTATGGAAGAAACAAAAATATGAGAAGAGAAAGCAACAAGAAAAAGTCCCCAGCCCCCAACCCTGAGAACATTGATCCAGGAGAGGTAAATATGAAAGAGATTGAGGACAGCAAACATGCAATATCAGACACAGCATCAGTGGATATAAAAAAATATCTTCAGGACCTCATAGATGAGTTCAAAAGTGAAATATTTAACCAAGTAAAGCAAGATATAAGTAGATTAATAAAAGAAATGCTAAGCACCTCTCAAGAAGACACAGATGAAAGAATGGAGGAGCACAAAAAAAAGGAGAGAAACGTTTGATAAAGAATATAAAGAAAACATAGAATACATGAAGCAGGTTCAAAGAGATTACCAGGAAATAAAAAACTCCATTGAAAGCTGGCCAAACTGCTTGAAAGAAACTAAGGAGAGATTATCCAAACTGGAAGACAAGTTTGCAATGCGGACCATGAAAGGAAAAATGTCTTACAAATAACAAAGAAACAGGCAGTAACAATACAAAGGCTAGAAAACCACAACAGAATCTATAATATAAGAATAAAGATGGTGAATGAAGAAGCAGGGGTACAAACAAAGGAATACAAAGGCTATTCACAGAAATAGTTAAGTAAAACTTCTGAAGCATAGGAAAAGGAAATGATATTCAGATATATGAGGCATAGAGAACCCCAGCCACCTACAACCAAAACAGAGCTACACCCAGGCACATAATAATCAAGATCCCAGAAATTCAATATAAGAACAGAATATTAAAAGCCATCAGATAAAAGAAACAGATTACCTATAAAGGAAAATCCATCAAAATCACGGCAAACTTCTCAACACAGATCATCAAATCAAGAAGAGCTTGGAGGGAAGTATTCCAAGCCCTGAAAGAAAATAACCTCCAATCCAGATTGATGTAGCTGAAAAACTGGTCCCTAGAAAGATTACCTGGTCCCTAGAAATTAATGGAGAAACAAGATGCTTCCAAGACAAAGAGGAACTGGGGGAATTCACAACCACTAATCCAACTCTACAGAGAATACTGAAGGACATTCTAGAGAGAGAGAAAAATATCAGGATTCCAGGAACAGTGGCATTGAGGCCTCAATGAATGGAGCAGAAAGTGGAAGGAAGAAGAAAAGCAGACAACTAATAGCAGAAAAAGAGCACAACAGAAATGAGACAGAAAAGATTGGTTATAATCTCTAATATAGATGACCTTGATACACTAAAAAAAAGAGAGAGAGAAACACAGGCAGAGTAGATCAGAAGGTAGGGTCCACTGAGATGCTCTTTATAGGAAATATAATTAACCTGAAAAAGGGTTTATGGACCAAAAATCAAATATGAGAAAACAATGCTCTACATGACAGGGGACCAGAGAGTAATAGGGGCAACTAGACCAGCATTTGTGGATAGGTTGGAAAGACAGGCTTTCATAGGTAAAGGAATACAACTAGAGATCAAGCCCAGGAGGGAGAGAAGGTTCAGGACCACTTAGGTAAATAGCAGGTCCCCCCCATATAAAAACTGAGGGTGTTGGTGAGACTCAAAAATGCACAGTGCACCCTGGGGGATTAAAAGGGGAGGAATGGTCTTTAAAAAGACAGCAGAAAATATTAATAATGTATCGGGATTTAAAACCCATATTACTCGCCCTGCTCTGCTTAGATAGATTTTCTTCTGTTCCAGTTTGTCTACTTACACTAGATCTGAGGGCATAGACAGCTATCCCAAAAATAACAGGATATAGCACAGTAATCATCTTTAATTTCCTATTAACTTAATCTGGAGCCCTGTATAACTTACACTGTTTTATCATGACTGATCTTAGTTAAATCTGATTTGTTTGATTGCTGTCTGGTATCAACAGATTTTATTCAAAACTGTTATGATTGATAGCATCAAGTCTGAGCGTATAGGCAAATACACTGAAGATGACAAGATTCACTAGGATACCCATTCTGGTTTGATTACAACCTGTTTTTGAAGTTTTACACTATCTACAAAGTTGTGTTTTATTAATATTGTTATGTACTGCTATATTCAATTATACTATGTCTGATGATATAGACAATTCTATTGAAGATAACAAGAGACAACACAGTAACCATGGTAGAACTCCTTGTACAGTGGTTTTATATGTCTTTTTCATTTTATGTGTTTATAGGAATATGTTTTGTTTTGTCTTGCTTTGTTTTGTTTCTCCCTCTAGTACAGAAAGGGTAGAAATACATGTTAAGACTCATGCATGTGTAGAACCTATAAACAGTTTATGAGAACTGATCTTACAATGCATGAGGAAATGAACAAATACTTTGAAGAAAAAGAAACACTACAGTACCTAGTGCTGATCTCGTAGTGTCATGATGTGAAATCCAGCAATACTATTATTCTTTGTTCACAGTGATTTTACCCTGCTATAGTTTGTTTAATCTCAACATAAATGAAGATATGGATAACTGCATGTATGTTTAAGTGTATAGGATTGATAACCATATTACTAAGTTTTTGTTGGATAGTTGAACAGAACTGTTTGCAGTCTCATTATTTGAATCCCCACTTTGTATATTTCACTTTTATATCTTGAACAACTGTTTGTAAGAGGACAATATGTAATCATCAACTAGTGATTTCTTACTGCTTATTTTTTCTTTGAATGTATGTATTATTTCTACCCATTTTCTGTTTTGTTTAGTCTTTCTTTAAATAAAATTTTTTAAAAAGACAAGTGTCTTAAGGATGTTCAAAGAACTAAAGGAAGAAGTGGAGAAAGTCCAGAAGATGATGCAGGAAATGCTCACGAACATAGAATCATTAAAAGGAGATCACAAGGAAATTCCATAATTAAAAAGTCCATTAATGGAATGGAATTCATCAGAGGTCTTAGCAGCAGGTTTGAGCAGGAAAGAAAGAATTTGTGAACTTGAAGATAGAACAGAGATTATCGAGCCTGAGAAGAAGGAACATACATAGATGAAAAACCACAGGGCTGCATATGGTGAGAAGCAGCCCAGCTCCCAGGGCTCAGAAATGAGGAAGGAGACGGAAAAGCACAGGGAGAATAACGGTCGAAGCCCCCCAGGCCCATGCCTTACATAACCACAAAATCTGAGAATCTCAACACACTCCAAGTAAGTGACTCCCAGGAGACTCGTGATCCAGTTTTGGAAATCACAAGTGACTTTCAGAGCCCCTCAGCAGAGGCCACCAGGAATGTTGGGCAGGGCAGATGTCTACCAGGACTGTACGCTGTGGAACTGGGCTTCAGCGCAGGAGAGGATGCCATCCCCATTGGGACAGAACCGATAGGTTGTCAACACCAGACCTGCCCATATAGACACCAAGTTGATATGCGTGTTGCATATGACATCAAAGCCGCATTCTTTACCTTCAGTATACACAAGTTTCTATTTGTTATCATGCTCCGATAAAACTGGGGAGGACCCTAGTCATTGTCCTGTTAAAAAAGTAAGGGAAAGGGAAAGATATGCCACATGAATACTAATCAGAAGAAAGCTGTGGTAGCCATACTGAGTGGACAAGTCTAACCTTAGAAAAAGGGAAGTACAAGGAGAGGTCACACCTGACACTCAGCAAGCGGAAGACAGGCTCACGGCCAGACTGGGAGGAAATTGACAGCAGCTGACCCTGGGCCGTGAGGATTCGACACATTGCTCCTTCCTATTTTTAAGATATTTAAATTTTCCATGATAAAATTTTTTTTGCTCTGTTCAGAAACAAAAATTGCATCTGACACAGGAAGAAGGGAGGGGGAGAGAAAAAGATTCCGAATGGGGGAGGGGAAAAAAAAGAGTAACTAGGTACCAGGAAACAAATCACTCATTGTCCCTAACCCGAGGCCTTGAGAGACTGCCCTGTTCAACCTGAGGAAAACTAATGGAGATGAGGCAAAGGTCCGTCATCTTGGGACAGCAGGTAGTCTCCCAGGAAGAAGACCCCAGGCCTCGACCTGCTCCTGAAGGAAAGAGGCCAGAGAGGCTTCCCTGGAGAGTGTGAGCAGCCCAAAGGAAAAGGTATGGAGATACTAACTTTAGGCTTTAGACACATGGCCTATGGGATTAGAGTACCATGAAACTGAAAATTCTACAAGGCCCCTGGCCAGCCAGGGTTTCCAGTCCAATTCTTGTTTGCTTTGTTGTTATTGTTGTTGATTAGAGACTGAGTCTAGCATTCTGTAGTTCAGACTGGCCTCAAGCTTGCTATGTAGCCCAGGCTGGCCTTGAACTCAAGACAATCCTTCTGCCTCAGCCTTCCAGTGTCAGGATTGCGTGCATGCACCACCATGCCTGACTTCAGTCAGCTTGATTCCTCCTCTCTAAATCCTAATCTAGTGATGACTGGACTTTTGTAATATTCTCTAACATGGAAAATTCAGATGAAGAAAATGCTACTGGAGGAAACAGAGACCAGGTGGAAGAGTAAAGAATGCATCAATGACACAAGAACAAGATGTTATTAAAAGGATCAGAAGCCAGATGTGGTAGCCCTTGCCTGGCATTCCAGCACTCAGGAGACTAAGGCAGGAGGATTGTCATGAGTTCAAGACCAACCTGGGCTACATAGTGAGTTCAAGGCCAGCCTGCACTACAAAGTGACACCCTGTCTCCAAAAAAATCAATCAATTAATCAATTTTTTTAAAAAGACAAAACAAAAACCTCCTGAAATGTATGACAGCATTGGAAAGTATGGTACCAGAAATCTAAAATGCAATGTGAGGGTTAGGAAGATAAATATGAAGAAATCTCACTCCAGGAGATAAACTAAAAGAAGTAGAAAATAGAAAGAAACTAGGAAAAGTAGAAGATTAAACCAAGAAGTTTCACAACTCAATAATAGAAATTCTGGAAAGAAAACAGAGAAAGCAGGGCCAAGAATGTAGTTCAGCCGCACAGCACCTGCCTGGCAAGTGTGAGGTTGTGAGTTTGATTCCTGATACCAAAAAAAGAAAGAAAGAAAAGGAAAGAAAAGAAAAGGGAGAAAGCAGAGAGGAAAACAGAAATCATGTCATGCATCTGAAAGCCTCAGCAATATTAAGCACTTTAAACCAATACCTTAGAAATAACACAAGAATAAGCCAGGCACAATGTCAATGGAGTTGTCTGAACGTGTGAAGCCAGGATTGCAAATTTGAAAGCATAGACCCCAGAGATAACTGTATTAGTCAGTTTTTGGTGCTGGAACAACACACTTAAAGGCCAGAACATAAAGGAGGAAGGGTGTAGCTTGGCTCATGATTTCAGAGGATTCAGTTTGTGGCTAGCTGGCTCCAAGGCAGAAACATCACAGTAGCAGGCTATGGTAAGGTGAAGCAGCTTGGTTCATGACAGCCCAAAAGCAAAGCAGGGAAACAGTGGCAGAGAGCAAAAGGCCAGGGGCTGTATACAAGGGGTGACTTAAATTTTTAAAAAGTTTTAAAAGATATACTTCCAGTGTGTCTTCATCCATGTTTTTAGAAGAGCCAACTTCTGGCCTTTCTCCAAAGTCAAAATGACCACGAGGGGAAAACGTTGGAATCAATTCAGGACATCGAGGTGAACATGACAGCACAACTAAAAATATTCCAGAAAAGACTTCTAGAGCTGCTTCAGAAAGGGGCAAGAATGATGGGATAAGTGAAATGAGGAGGATATTGAGGGGATTGATGGCAATGTGTCCTTTGATATAATGTGTTTTTTGAAATTTAAACAGTATTTTTCAATCCCATCTCCTATCACACCCAGGGTCGCCCTGCTGCACTCCACCCAGACGTACCCAGAAGTGTGTTTTTCCAGCCCTTTCAGCAGCCACTTAACCGATCCAGCTGACACAAGTAAACTTAAGCACAACAGCTCCATAAAATGCCTGATATTTTACTAAAACCAAAATTGTGAGAAAGAACAAGTTGTTAGGAATCATTGGGACATGGAGGAAAACTGGACGTGGGTTGAATAATAAATAATGTCAATGTGGCTGTGGTTTCAGTGCTCTCCAGAATGTTCTGCCCTTGGGAAACACCCTGATAGGCTCAGATGTGAATCCAAATGTCTGCAGCACACTTGCTCTCAAAGTGGGGAGAAAGAGGCAGACAGAGAGGGACGGGAGAGGGGCATGTGACAAATGTGGTCAGTGGAGCATCTAAATGGTTGCTTACCTGAGTGGTTAATGTATGACTGTCGATTTTTCTATAGGTTTGAAGTAAAGATCAATAGGACAAAGGTTTCATTCTCTGAGTTGCTAGCGACAAGCACTGGTCATTGTCATCTCTGGCCATGGGCAACAAGCAGCATGCAGGTTGTTTCCTCTGAACATGCATCTGATACAGAGTTTAGGTGTAAGGTGCTTATTGCTGGAAAGGAAACTGAGGCAGCAGGATTGGGCGAGAGAGAGGTGGACTTGGATGAAATTTCCAGCAGCCCAGCTCCAAGCCAGGAGGCAGTTTGGACCCATGAGTACCAGGCTGGGTCATGGGCTGGCTGAGCCCAGCCGTGGGTTGGATGCAGGCCCCTGGGAACACAGGCAGCAGCCTCTGGCGGCCCACGAGATCCCCTCCTGTGCATGAGTTGTCCTCGGAGGCCTCTTGCTGGGGCTCCTCCTGACACATAAGGAAGGACTGTAGCTTCCCCTTCTAACACAGGAATTCTCGATCTGTGGGGCACCTGCCTTCTAACCCTAAACACAGCTCTCTCCCGCATCTTCAGGGTGGCTCTAAAACCCCAGGTAGATGTGGTGACCATGGGTCTCTGGCCCCTTCAGTGAAGTAGTGTCACACGTGACTGCACACACCTCCCCAACACTCCACATCACCGCTACATTACTAGATTATTCATAACACGATGGACACACAGTTCAGACGTCTGAAACTGGGTTCCCATCAATTACTGGTTTTTCTCCGGAGAATATGAGTTAAAGAAGAATTAATGCTATTGTTTTAGAACAAATACTGCCCAAATACTCTTTTTAGTAGGATTATAATCAGCTTTACCCACTTTCCATATAATCTGATTGAAACAGATTTTCTACAAAATCTTTTTTTATTCAGTTACTATTAAAAGATCACCTATTTGGACCTGCATCAAACTCTAACTTCCTGGTTTATAAGTTCACAGATGACTAAGCCAAGGACTGAATTGCTCTACTTTTAATTAAAACTGGGTGGGGTTGGATTTTCACATGCCCTAGAATGGGACATTGTTGACTTCTGCTTTGCTGTGGGTATTGTAGAATTTTGGCTTGTTTCCTGGACTCTGTGTTATAAGTCTGTTCATCATAATGCTTTTGACCCTCTGCACTTACTCCATCATAATTATCCTTTAATACTCTTATAAATGAACTTTAGCTTATCTTCCATTAATTCTCCAGAACAAGCAAAGCCATCTACACAGAGCATTTAACTCTTTCATGAAATTCTCCTCCACAGGGTAAGATGGACATTTCCTAGGCAGGCACCACTGCACTCCTGTGTAGGCAGGGGCTGATTCTCAGCTACTTTCTGTGCCAGCCCAGAATCCCAGGTACCCAAAGGTGGACAGCCATGAGCTCAGATCCAGCTCACTTGCACCTGCCTGCTGTTCCAAGTGGGATTCACCCTGGGCACTAAGGGTGGGGTTGGGGTGCCTACTGGATGATGCCATGCTGCCAGAGGTGGGACAGCCTCGAACGGGGTCTCAAGGCCCCAGCTGAGGACAGGATTATGACAGCAAACATGTAGAGTTCAGGACATCCCCACTGGGCACTGCATTGCTCCTGACAGCCCTCGGCTCCCTCAGCCTGGGTAGGTCAGGTTACACTCAGATTATTTCAGGCACCTCCTGGGAGGAGGCAGGAACCACTCAGCCTCCTGCACTCAAGTCCTCTGACGTAGAGGCAGTGAGGTGAGGGGGCCTCCCTCTAGCAGTGCTCTAGTTCCTCACAAGGTCCCCAGCAGGATGAACATCCATCAGTTAAGAGTTTCCTGAGAGTTTTAGGCCTTGTCTTGAACTGAGTAACTCACGGTTCACATGGGCATTTAGGTGTCCAGAGCCACCACCAGGAGAGGACCTGTCCCTCACTGCTGACACTGTCTACTTCTTAGTAGTGTGGAGGCGCTATGGGGCTTAGGCCCCCCAGCCTTTTTCTTGGGGTCATAGGTTCCAGCTCTCACACTGTTCCTGGGTACCAGGGTCCAGAATAACACCCAGAAGAGTCCCACACCAGCTCCAGATGCCATATGCAGAAGATTTGGAAAATCCAGAGGGACCCAGACCAAGACCAAAGCCTCAGCTAACTCTCCCTTCCCATGAGCTGACAGAAGCCATGCTGGGCCTGGGAGGAGAAACAAGAAGAACAAGAAGCCAATTCACCCTTCCCGTGAACCAGCTGATGAGCAAGCTGGGAAACACACACACACACACACACACACACACACACACACGCCTGTAAGTAGCCAGCTGGTTTGAAGGTCAGGCTAAATTGATAACATCTGAGGACCAAAACAACAAAATGCTTGTATTATTTGATTGATGTAGCAGGCATAGGGCCCATAGTCTGAGCATTTATTAGAAGGATAACAGTATGCAATATAGTAACTACAGGAGATTTCTTTCTGTCTTATCTTTGAAATCCAATACTGTTCTCACTGTTTTATTTTGTACCATCTTATTGTTTTGTTTTACTCAATATTCTGTTTTGATTGGTTTTATTCTGTTCTGTCTTGTTTGATTTTATTAGTTCTGATGGTGCAGGCAGCTATTTTGAAGCGTTATGATTGTCATTGTGATTTTCTGTTATCTTGTTTTGAAGTCCTGTATCACTTACACTGTATCACTTTACACTGTTTTGTTTTGATTGGCTTTATTCTGTTTTGTTTTGTTTGATTTTATTCTCTTTAAAATTTAAAAATAAGAATTAAAAAATCAGAATCCCAAATTTAAAGAACTAGTCCACAAATGGGCATGTGAAATGAGTAGACACTTCTCAAGTGAAGGAGGAGAAATAACAAATAAATATACAAAATAATTTTTGACATCTCTAGTCATTCAAAAAATAGAAATCAAAACAATGCTGAGATTCTATCTCATTCCAGAAAAAATATCTCTTATCAAGTAACCAGCCAATAACAAATTATAATATGGTTGTGGAGAGAAAAGGAAGCCTTCTCTACTGTTGGTGAGAGTGTAGACTGGTGCAACCACTGTGGAAATCAGTGTGGAGATTCCTCAAATAACTAAAACTGAAGGTCCCATTTGACCCAGCTACCCGCCCCTCTTGGTATCTTGCCAAAAAATTAAAAGCATCTTACCAGAATGATATATGCGCACCCATGTTTATAGCAGTACAGTTTGTAATAGCTAAAACTTGGAAAAAGACCAAATGCCCATGTACAGAGGATTAGATAAAGAAGATGTGGGGTTTTTGTTTGTTTGTTTGTTTGTTTGTTTTTGCAGTGGGTTACTACTCTTCCATAAAGAAGGACGAGGTAGAGGAGACATTTCTAGCTAATTGTGTGCACCTTTAGATCATATTCTTAAGTGAAAAAAATCAGACACACAAATATTAAATATTGCATTGTTTCTGTGGTATGAGAACTGAAAGTGCAAATAAGGGCCAAAATAAATACTAGTTATTGGACAGTAGGAAGAAAATGTTCAATTTGAAGAAGAAAGGGAAAAGAAAAAAAGAATAGATGTAAAAATAGATACAACATATTTGTAAGTAAGGAGGGGAAGAGAGGTGGAGGGAGTGGAGGAAATGAAGGAAAAGAAGAAAGCTACATCACATACAGATACAAATTCCCTGTGATGGATGCTATCAGTATGTCTATCTAAACTGTAGCAATAAAAACATAAAGATCAAAGCCTCATCCAATGATCACACATGTGATTCCAAAATTGCAAAGGGTCATAGCTGAATGAATTCCAATTGGTTATGGCTGATACCATAACTCATGTGAGATTCGTGCGGAAGGAAGATTGTTCAAGGACACACATAGGCCATCACCACCCTGTCCTCTGACCATCCCTCCCTGCAGGACAAGACAGAGAGCTTGCAAACGGACACTCCCAGTGTCAGGGGCAGGACTAGCAGGTGGTGCCCCCAGCCCTCAGGACACTCTCCCTCCTCCAGCTGCTCCAGCCAGGCTGCTGGGGGGTGGTCCTGTGTCCCCACAGCAGTGCGAGGGTCACTCTCTGCATGTGGATTCGGAGAACCAGGCTGCCAGCCTAGGCAGAGTGGGGGAAAGGTGAAGACCAGGGCAGCCCAGCACACTGGGCAGGGGCACAGCCATGAGGCCAATGCCATGCTATCCTGTCACTGTGGCCGGGGCCTCTTGAAGCTGTTGTCCAAGTGGCCACTGGGGACCAAGAGACCTTCCTCCTCTCTCTCAGCATCAAGTGCATGGAATTCACCTCAGTCCCACACAGGCCAAGCTCCACACTTGCACCTGTCTGTCAGCCCCCCAGTACTCAGCAGCAGAAGCTAAGCCTGAGCTCATGGTGCCCAGGCCTGGTTTCCTCTCTGTGATCACACACTTGGATATCCCAGGCACAGGTTCCACTCCCATAATACAGCTGCCACAATGCCTGTATTGACATCAGCCACCAGCATCTCTGCCACTGGTCCCAATTAGAGCCCATACCCCTCCACACAGCCCAGTCCCCTGTGTCTTCTGAATCACTATCCCCACTTGGGAGCACAGAGATAGTTTCCTCTCTCCTGGACAACCCTGTGGAATGGTTCAGCAAAGCCAAGAGTCCCCTTGGGTAGAGAGCCCTGTAGCCTCCTGGGCCGGGGCCCATCTGGAAGCCCTGTGCAGCCTGAGGCTTCGTGATCAGATGCTGAGGACACAATGAACCTTCAGGGGAGGATGGCAGAGGCAATAACAGAGATAATGACTACCACAGATGATACTTGGCATAAGCTGTGACCCTGAGAAACTAACTACTCAGCCTTTCTAAGCTTCAATTTCCTACTCTGAAAGAGAAATAAAATACAAGAGTTCTGTATCTCTCTCTCCACAAACACTGGAATGCTGGTTCCATGCTCCATGGAGACAGTGAAATGCTGATCCCTCACTCCATGGAGGTACTGGAAGCTGGTCCCTTGCTCCACAGAGACACTAGAATGCTAGTCCCTTGCTCCACGGAGGCACTGGAATGCTGATCCCTAGTTCCATAGAGACACTGGAATGCTGGTCCCTCACTCCACAAAGGCACTGGAATGCTGGTCCCTTGCTCCACAGAGGCAATGGAATGCTGGTCCCTAGTTCCATGGAGACACTAGAATGCTGGTCCCTCACTCCACAAAGGCACTGGAACTGGTCCTATGCTCACAGAGCCCCTGGAATGTTGGACTCATCCTCCATGGAGACACTGGTCCCTCACTCCACAGAGACACTAAAGTGTTTGTCCCACACTCAGTTTGTCACACAGTATATCATTGCACTTTAATTTTTAATTTGGACATCAACATTGCTTCTCCTTATTAGGTTATCACATTCTCTTCTTTTTTCAAAGATGGAGTCTTGCTATGTTGTCCAGGCTGACCTGAAACTCCTGTGTTCAAATGATTCTTCTCCCACAGTCTCCCAAGTAGCTAGGACCATAAATGCTTACCACCATGTTCAGTTCACTTCATTCTTTGGAGCTGCTATTTGGCATTCTGTAGCATGACTGTGACAGTGCCACTGCACCTGATGGAAGACATTAGCATTTTGTATTTTTTTATTGCTAGCAATGAAACTTATTCATGCATCATGTACAATTTCTTCTAGATGGAAATTTCTAAGTGTGCCTATGGGTGGATGTGTTATCTTCAGTTGTTAAGTCCTCATTTTACTGTATGTGATCCATAAATGTGACCTATGTTACCATCTTTATTTTTGGAAATTTGTTGTCAATTTCTTGGTGGCTTCACATGTGAAGTCCTGACTTAGGCACTAAGCTACATGCAGCTGGAGATTGTGTGTACCCTCTAATGGGCATCTGTTTGTCTCTGCATTCAAGAGCTCTGCTTATTTCTGTCTTCCTGACTTCTGTCTGTTTTAAGAGGTATACCCTGAAACCTCACATGACAGTGTTGTTTTACACCTGCATTTCCACCCATTTTTGCAAAGTCACTGCAGTAATACTTACTCATTGCTTCCTGAGTGTCAAGCCCTGTCATGAGGACTTCAGCAATAATTACCTCACTGAAGTCCTCATGACATCCTAAGAGGGAGGCATTTTTATTGTTACCCTTATTTTTCAGATGAAAGCCCCAGGCAAAGCAGGACCCTGTGTGCTCCCCTAGAGAGCAGTTGGATGAAGGCTGAAGTCCTACACCTTGGATCCAAGTTGTGTACCTGATGGCCATCACCTCCGCCACCCCAGGCCACTGACATTTATTCTAAGCAACACCAGGAAAGCGAGATGCCATGGCACCAGGCTGTCCTACCTGGAAGGTCTCGCCATTTCAAGTCATCCTTAGCACCCCCAGCTGGCCCATGGAGTCTGATTCTTCAATGAAAGAACCAACAGAGAGATTCATGTTTGTTGTTGTTTCTGCTTGCTAAGGATGTAATTTTATTTTCATGATTTTTTTCTTTTTTGCATTTAAATAGTGTACATATTTATAAGACATGGTGATAATGACATATGAATACAGCCTGTACAGGTCTAGTCAGGGTACTTGGCTTTGCCCTGCCTCACTTCCGGGGTAAGGAGTCTTCCTGCCCATCCCCAGCACTGCCCACGCAGCTGCTTCCTCTTGCCATCCCCAGGTCACACAGTGGCACAGCCGCCCAGTTGTCTCCAGAGCCAGCCACATCCTCATCCTCACACGGTGGCCATAAGCTGATTCCATGGTGCTCAAAGCAGACAGGCTAGGGCGCCCCAATACCTTACTGGCCTGGGTGGAGCTCATCCTACACTACACACATCTGAGACAAGGCAGGGTCTCAGCCCAGAGCAGCCACAACTGGCCAATGGGCTTCTTCCTGCCCCACACCTGCCTGGCCTTGTGTGAAGTGAGAGGTTTTCTCAGAACTTCCTGTTACTTTCTCATAGCAGCAGATATAAAGCTCTGATTCCACAGGACTTTGGCACCTCTAGATTCACCCTCTCCAGCACCCTGATTGGTCGCTTATCCCACCGCATGTAGGTGGAGCAATCCTGGCCCATATGGCTTTGGAGGGGAAGAGCGAAACATGAACGCTCACCAGTACCTGGCCCTGGCTTATTCTAGGGTCAAGACTGAAACATGGTCCTGGTCCTGTGTTCTCAACACAGAAACCCAGTGTTAACTTTTCTCTGGGTGGCTCCTGACCCAGGGACCCAGGCAGCGACCCCCAGATGCTAGCATAAACTCTCTTTCCCCTGGCCTGCTGCCTCCTCACTTTGGCCCAGCGTCATTGCCCCAAGAAGTAGAGCTCTCTCCTGGGGTGATGATTCCACCATCACATCCCAACAGGGTGTGCACAGCGGCTTGAGATGAGTGCCATCCTGGTATCTCAGTGCCCCAGGGCAAGCACAGCAGAGGTCTGAGTGCCTCCTCCCCAAAGCTCCATCTGAATCCTGGGAACCCGCCACCACCTGTATGCAAACTGATTTGCTCACAAACCAAGCTGTAGCCACACAATCCAGAGAACTGACTTTAACCTTAGATGTGGATTGTAAGTACTGTCAGAAACACTGGTGGCTGGTGGTAGTCTTTCACCAAGGGGCATCTGCTTGGAAAGTCAAAGTCCCCCAAAGGAGACTGGGGCTGGGGAACCTTGCCTGCATGTCACCCCTAGCATGGACAGTCCTGGGAGAGCTTTATTGTTTTCCCTCATGGATCCCATGGTTTCTTCTCAGGGATCTGCGGAGAAGGGAACCTGCCCCACCTACCTCCTGCAGGCTCCCCAGGACGTGAGCAGGCTCCAGGGTTTACTGCTACTCCAAGAAATTGTTTAATGGGAAGAGAATCGTTCTAAAAGCATTTTGTGATCATCATTAAAGAATTCAATCCCCTCTTTTAGCTTAGAGATAAATAAAGTCCTGATTACTAAAGCAAAGTACCTTGGGAATCTCACATCTATTCCCTGATGGCATAATCCTTGTGCCGACGAACTGACCATGTGACACGAGTGCGCCTGTAATGCCACGTGTTAACGTCAGGGAATAAATCACAATCTGATTTGATTTTCCTCAAGGGAGGAGAACCTGAAACAACATAATGCAGCCACATAATCATCAGACACAAAATAAGCTGTTTATCCGATTCCAGTCACAACTGCATCTCACTGTTGAAATAACTATAATTACTTTCTAAAATGATCCACTTTTTCCTGATTATAAAAGCCTCTGTGCCTACTATGGAAAATACAGAAGATAAGAAAATAACAGCCACCTGTAAGTCTTCAGGCCACAAATAGCCCTCACTAATGTCTGGTATTTTGCATCTCAGCATTTTCCAATACATGCACAGTTATGTGATTCAGTATCATATTGCAGGTATGATTTTTTTGTGCTGGATATTTTTTCACACTACATGTGTGCACACTACTTTAACTGTCATTAAATTATTTCAAACCCTAGAAGTATACATACTAATGTGCAAGTGACAGCTTCTGGGTAGTAAGAATATTGACATTTTCTTTTTTCTGTATTTTTATCACCTATCTGTTCTGCCTTTCTATACTGTGCATTTATTATAGTAAAAGATTAATTTCAGTCCATAAAGGTCATTTCCAGAGCCCCATCAGCAGACACACTGTGGTTTACTTAATCTTTCCTGGAGTGGTGGACCCTGCCTTGCTGAGATCCAGGCAGGGGCCCTGCAGTGTGTTCTTGCAGCACTGTGCTCTGTAAAGCCTGCAATAGTAAACTGCCCACAGTTGCTGAGATGCTGACCTCCCAGGATAAGACAAGGGTGGAGACTGTGAGGTGCAGGCACTGCATTGCCGACGTTCTGGTGCGTGGAGAATTTCCACAGTGCTCCTGATGCCTGTAGCCCCATGAGGTTTTACTGGGATTCTGGGGAAATGTGGGCCATGCACCTCCTTGAACCCCCCCCCACAAAGATAATGCAGATGTTTAATAGCAAAGCCAAACACATGGACAAACTGACAACAAAGCTAGCTGCTGGGATTCTTTACATCAACCCAGGCAAGTAGGGTGGATCCCCAGGGCACCCGTCACAGCACCATGCCTAACTCCAAACCTGACTGGGGGAGAGTTCTAATGAGGGAAGGTTGGCTGAGCAATGAAGGCCCAATGAAGGAATGGAAGATCAAAACCACAATGACTGGGTCAGTCAGCTTCCCTTGCTGCCGCTAGATGCCTGAGGCCTCAGCACAAAGGAGGAAAGTCCATGTGGCTCGAGGCTGCTGGATTTCCATCCATGGTCACTTGTCCCCAGCACTTTGGGCAGAAGGCCATGGCATAAGAGTGTGGGAAAGAGGCCCATGGTCTTAGGGTACCTAGGACACAGCAGGGAGAGCAGCCAGTGTCCCAGCCCCTCGAGCCCAGCTGCCTAATCTCCCAGCCTACCGTTAAGGCTTCTCCACCCCCAGGGCACCATGGTCTGGGCCTCGTCTTCAGCATATGGCCTTTAGGGGACACCTGTCAAGAAACACAGCAGCAAAAAAGGAGCCAAAAAAAGAATTTTTAAAGAATAACAAACAGCAAGAAGATTGAGCATGTAGATAAGAGAGTACCTGGGGGAAAGGGTAAAGGAGCAGAACAAACTCTGAGGCCTGTAATCACAGAACTATGTCCTGGAATAAAGGAAGAAAATGGAAAGACTAGAAGCTGCTTGTTGAGAGCACAATGTGGCTTGAGACTCTCAACCCAGTTTGACCAATGCCAGGACATACCCTGTAAAATGACTAATCTTTGCAAGCAAATGCATAGATCTTCCAGACACCTGGGAGAAAAGGACATAGTAGTACTTAAAATGAATAAAAATGACAAGCCAGGCATGGTGGCACATACCTGTAGTCCTAGCTACTCAGGAGGCTGAAGCAGAATGATCACTTGAGCCAGGAGTCTGAGCCAACCTTTGCAACATAATGGGACTGCAGCATAAACAATCAATGAAAGAGAGCAGAGGATCTGATTGCTATGAGTGCCCACAGTCAGGCTTCCTCTCAAAGTAAGTGGATCATACACTTGAGATTCAAAGAAACAGAATGTGCACCAAGGGCTTTCTTTCCAGCAACTCTTTTGAAACTGAGGCCACAGATGAACAGCTGTCGCCCTGCAGCTAGGAGCCATGGGAGAGGCTGCCCCACCCAAGGTGGCCCTGCCTGTGCTCAGCTGTTAAACCGCTATTACCTTGCAGCACATGAGGCTGAACTCTGCACTCCGAGATGGGAGCACTGGGGCCAGGCCCTTGTAGGGCGACGAGGCCCTACTCGGTACCCTGCAGTCCATGTACACATTACTGGGCCTCAGTGTGCACTGTAACGTGGCCCTGTCTGTTCCCAGAAGGAGAAACCGAGGTTTGGGATGCTGCACAGTCAGCTGGTGCAGGGCACTGGCAGCATCTTGGCATGGAGCTGCTATGCACCCAGGCCCACAGCCTCCCTAGCTCTGTCCTGCACCCTCTTAGCACCCAGTCCTGCCCGAGGGCGAGGATACCCGCCAGCACCGCTCCCAGCCCCACAGTTACCTAGAGGCATCCAGGGGTCTCCCTGGTCCCAGCACAGCCCAGCTGTACCCAGGAGGGGAAGGGGCACTAGGGCCTCTCACATGAGGAAGGAGAGCCAATGAGGGAGCACCAGCATCCTGGCTCTGTCCTCCTGGGATCCTGGACAGCTCCTGTCCCCAGGGCCAGTGCAGACACCCTCCAATCCATCCTGCTTTCCTTGGCTTCTGGACATGGAGGTGTTGGTTAGCACAGAGCCCAGCACAAGCAGCTCCAAGGCCACTGGCTGTCAGACTGCAGAGCCTGCCACACAGATAAGGGCTGCTGTCTGGGAAGGCAGCCGGAGTGAGACTGCAGGTGGAACACCCCACAGTGCCATGGGAAACCTCACCATCACCATCACTGTCTCGAGCCTGTGAAGGACTTTGGGAATGAGCACTTCCCAAAGGAAGGGGACTTGCCCTCTGCGTCCTGCCTGCCAGACATCAGACATGGCCCAGGGCAGAGCCCACACCAAGCTCACTGAGGGGCCACCCCACATGCTCACCAAAGGCCACAGGTCCAGGAAAAGGGCCAAGAGACTGGATTGGGGCCAGGATACCTGGAGAAGCTGAGCATCACTGCAGCTCCCAAACAGAGCCCTGTGGGCCACAGACAGTGGACATTCCCTCTGGGGACCCCAGGGGCCCAAAGCTCACCAGCAGAGGGTCAGGAGCCAGCAATTTGGGGTACCTCAGCTAGCTTCTGTCTGTGGGCTAGTCCTGAGTTCTGTCCATGGGCTGGGCCCCTGTGTCTGTGGACTGGCTTTCAACTCCTGCCTCAGTCTCCCCATTCAAGGGACATGGGTAATATTATCAACCACCCAGTATGACTGTCAGATATTGTACAGAGTGAATCTAGCTGACAGAAAGAGGCTGTCCTGGGAGAAGAGTTCTGTGCTCGGCAACATTGTGGCTGTCATCATCCGCTACAGTCTCCCAAATCTCAGAATCTCTGAGACAGAAATTCTCGATGCTCCCCTGGAACACAAAGAAGCAGATATATAAATCAGAATGATGCCAAGAGTTTTCTCCCAGCAACAGCTGTTAAGTGCAGGAGGCCTTGGAATTTCTGTAGAATTCCATGTCATTGGGCAGGTGCTTCAGGAGAGAGCAAGACGTGGGCAGGCCTCAGAGCCCAGGTCTAGACTCTGTGATGCCTCCAATCTCCTAATTAATAGTGGCTGGTTTAGTCTCACTCCCTGAGCCCCCTGCCCTGTCCTGCATCCCATTCCTTCCCCACTCCATGTGCTTGTCACACCTCCCTGCTGGTCAGCAGCATGCTGTGTACACCAACAGCCCTGCCCCTCTGTGCACGCCACCGGGAGTGGGCAGTTGGGATGCCTTCTGGGCAGACAAAAGAGATGCTCTGGGGGGCAACCGTCTGGGGGCAGCTACCACGCCCTCCACGGGTGGTTAAGGTCTGGGCGGCCCGGAGCCAGCTGTTGGGCCCCAGAGAAGAATAGAGCGGCCATGTGGGTGGACAAAGGCAGCCGCCCTGCCGGCCGGCCAACTCGGTACAGCGTCTTCAGCATATGGGTCCCTGGGGGCCCCAGTTAACAATCCTGACCTCCCTGTTCAGGAGACAACACGATCTGGAGGCTTAAATGGGCCGTGAGACTCCACAAATTCCCAAGGTGGCCAGAACCAAGGCGCTGATCAGCTTGGTGCATAGATAGCTCTTCTTGTCTGGGAGACAGATTGGCTCATTTTTCAAGCAACTAATTGTTAATTTGCAGCAATGAATAGAAAGAGCTGGGAAGGACTCTCACCCCACTGGCAAATGTTATGCTTTGCACCTGCAGACACAGGGTAGAGTGGGGCAGCCCTGGGACCTCCCCATTCCTCCCCAGTAGGATGCATGTCGCTGGAACAGTTAGTGGAGACACAAGCCCACTCCGTGGAGGCCTCAGCAAACTCAGCCATTGGAGAGCCCCAGAGTTTATATAAACACCTTAGTCTGTACAAAACCCAGTGCAATTCTGAGTCACACTATCAAGTTAAAAGTCCCTCATGCCAGGTTTAACTTGGGTCCCACCGCCAGGCCACACTTGACATGAGTGAACATAACCCTCAGTTATCTTGTGGGTGGCACAACTTCCCTACACTGTATTTTGGGGTTTTGTTTGTTCTCATACTTTAATTTTCTTTATTTTGAACTATTGTTATATGTGCATAATACATAGAAATTACTGCATAATTCTCTTGCTCGTGAAATGCAAATAACAGAAACATATTATGACTATGGTAACCCATGCTCCACAACATTTTGCTGTGTAACTTTTCAAATATGTAGCAGAGCTCTCTGGCATCTCCAGAGAGCCCTGCAGAGCCACACCTATGCTGCACACTGCTGCTCACTGTTCCAGCTTCATCACAAGCAGGGTCCTATCCACATTGAGCTCCTCAAATTCCTGATGCATTTCAAACAGTTCCCAACATCCTGTCCTCAACCCTGAGCACTCTGGCATGCACAGCATTGGCCAATGTGTATGGAGACTTACAGGAGGTTGTGACATCATGCTAGACTCCCAAGCATGTGCACCTACGAGTGAGTAGGTGCACATGTGCACCCGGGTGCAAATGAGCAGCAGCTTTCTCCACTGTGTCCTCCAATGCCAGGTGCCAAGGGCAACCACAGCTTTCCCCACCACTGTCGTCATCATCTGTGCTACTCATATTTGCATCTGCTTGGAACCTCAATAAATAAAAACAGCGCCCTCTTCTCTCAACTTCTGAGGTTCAGAAACACCATACTGTTCTTTGCTTTTTTTATAAGCACCAGATCTTCAGTGCACCCCTTTGGCTCTAACAAGGAGAGCAGTTTCAAATGAAACCAAACCAAGTAGCCACTTCTAAGCCCATGAGCACTAGACATGATTTTTTCTCCACAAATGGGGTCTCTGCGGGAAAGGCCACACTCGGTGGCACATATGACGCAGACTCCCTCAGCAAAAGGAGGGTGATTGGCATGGTGTCAGCCAGCCACTGCTGCGGAACGGACCCCAGCACTCACTTGTGCTGCGTGACCGAACTCAACCCCTCTGACCATTGTCTGCCCAGCCCAGTCACAACCAGGGCACCACGCTCCACTCCGCTCCAGTGAGATGATGGCTTTAGGCTTCTCATTGCTATGATTCAAACAACAGTGTCCTCTCCAAAGCTCATGACGAAACCTAACACAGCACACAACAGCACTCAGAGAAGGGGCCTTGCCTGGCCGAAAGGAGTCCCCAACACTTGTTAGAAAGGCAGTGCCCTCTTGTCTATAGACAGTGAGACCACAGTGTTTGGGCATGGGGACAGCAACACGTCACCATCCTAAAATCAGGAGGCTGGGGCCTTGTCTCGGTCTGGGAAGTTTATGTTTATAATCCCATGGAGAAGTTTTTGGAATTCTAGTGGGTTCCAATCTACCACTTCCAGTGCAACCCACAGTAAGAATAAGGACACTAAGGCTTATTTATAGTTGTGGGGAGTCAGGGAGTCCTAAGTCCAGCCAGGGTGATGGTTCACCAGAACAAAGGCCTCAATCCAGGGTCGAACCTGGGTTTTATTGATTCATGGAGAAGAAAATGGCTTGAGGAACGTGACCAAGAGTGGCCAGAAGTACATGAGTGCTGTGAGCTGGGCTAGGTAAGAGATTAAATCACTTTTGCAATATGCAGAGAGACGAATGTGCAGAGAGCAATCTACATAACACAATTTGAGACAGTATCTAATGTTCTGGGATCAGTACTTCAGTTCTGCTGTGTAATCTTTTATGCCCTCGGAAGTCACAGCCATTTATCTCAGTGTGGAGCATGGCTCTCTCTCCTGCCCAGCTCACACATGTGTTTTGGGGAGCTATAGGGCAGGGCAACACTGACCTGTTGCCTTGCTTCAAAGATTACATGTCAGCACCCCCACTAAGCCGATTTGTATTGCTTAGAGCCCACTGAGGGATGAAGAAAAGTCCCAGCCAGCTCTGCACCTACCAGTACATGGAGACGGGGCCGGTCTAGCAAGATAGAGACAACTGCTCTTTCTTCAAGGAGAGCCATGCTGGTGGTCCTCTATAGGTTCATCAGATGCCAAGGCATTCACTTCTACCCCAGACTTCTGACCTCAGAACTGGGAGAAATAAATTTCTGCTCCTTATCAATGACTTGGTCTCAAGCATTTTGTTGTAGCAGAATAGAGATACAGGGTACAGGACTTGTCTTTCTATATCTGGTTTATTGCACTTAAGTTCCCTGGCTCATGCATGCTGCTGCAGATGGCAGGAGTCCTCTGGAGCTGAACAGCTCCCCACTCTATGGGCAGCTCCAGCTCCTCCCCCCCTGCCTGCTGCTGACATGGGGGCAGTCATGAGTCAAGCGCTGTGAAGGGTGCTGCAGTAGATACAGACCAGTAGTGGATTACTGGTTCTTTAGTTTTGATACTGTCCATAAAAGCTGCACCAATATACTTTCTACCAGTTTTCTACTTTCTAGTTTTCTTTTCTCCACAACCTTGTCAATTAACACACGTTTGGTTTGTTACATGTACTACATACAAGAATGCACAGATCCAGAGATCACCTTTCACCATGACGCAAATCGCTAGGGGAGGAATGACAATCACATGGGTGTTGCAAGCAGATACTTGAGGCTACACCAGGTCACATAGCAGCCGGAACCGCTGCGGCCACAGACTATTGCAGCTGCAGATCCACACTAGCAAAGCACGTGCCTCATGCAAATGGCCCCATGAGCCGTCTGTTAAGTGTTATGTACATGGGCTTTGGTAAACTGTAATTTTTTAAAAATAGCTATATATATATATATATATATATATATATATATATATGATTAGAAAATGATATATATAGCCCAGTAGAAAATGACAGATGATTATGAACATGTATTTTAGGTGTTTGTGATGTACTTAAATTTTTCTTGATTTTTTTAATAGTTCTAGACTATGCAGTTCATCTTTAAGTCTTTTCAGATTGTCACAAATCTCCAAAATAAATATCCGCTGATAGGTGGACCCACAGAGTCCAAGCCCAGGTTGTCCAAAGGTTGACTGTATCCACATCCACAAAGATGTGAATTCACCCACACATACTCTCTCAGGGACCTCGCACGCTGGCAGCAAAACAGTGATGAATAAGGACTTTTCTGTGCATAAGTGAAGGCTTCCAAATCTGAGCACAATCTCCCTCTGTCCATATGGAGGGAGACTGGGTCAGCAGGGAGCCCCTGTCTAAGTCTCTTCTTTCTATCAGGACACAGTGCTCCGGGTGCCCTCTAGATGAGGTGGAAGGGCTGAAGTGGGCTGGCAGCTCCACGCTCACCTTCTGCCCTCAACTCCAGCACCCAAACCAGGGTTTGCACTGCATGGCTTTCAGCCAGTGGTCCCTTCACGAGCCTGCAGCCCAGCAGCCAGAAGCATAGAGGAGCCAACACCTGACCCAAGGCTGATAGGAGCAGGTGGAAGTCCCAGATTCTTGGTCTCAGGCTTGGCATCTGGGGGGCCCACAGTGAGACAGCACCTGTCTGAGAAAACTGGACTGGGTAGAAAGCTGAAGCTGAACCAGCCAGGAAAATATTTGAAGTGAGGTTGTGGCCAGCAGGAGCAGGGCAGCACTGCAGGGAGCAGACAACAGGGAACCTCTGGGTTGGTAAGACAGGGGTGGGGAAAAGGGGTCAAAATAATTGAAGGGGAGAAGAAAGAGCCAGGAGTGAGTCTGCCCCCAACAAAGCATAGGGCATGGGGAGGCCTCACCCACCCAGGTCACTGAGCACCAACTAGCAGGGACTTCCCGCAGGCCCAGCTTATGCATGGCAACCCAGAGCAAGGCAGCTCTTTCAGCTCATGACCAAATAGTGCCTTCTGCACTGGACTTCCACAGTGGATGTAGCCAGGAAGCTTAAAGCAGGCACATAGCAACCTTGTAACATTGATGAGGAGTCTCCCCTCAGGATGAATCGGCTCTCAGGCCAGCCCAACTCCGGTGGCCCAGAGAGAGAAGACCAGGTTGCTTCAGCGTATCTTAAGCCATCTTCAGAAAAAACACCCAGGGAGGATGTTGGAGTCCAGGGGTCCCATACACTGAGTCACGTCCAGAGAGAGCGAATCCAGACTCAGCACATGGAGAGAGGAGCTGGGCTCAGCCTACTGCCTCTGCCTTTCTGCCTGAGCAGGTTTCATCCTCCCTTCCAGACCTCCCTCGCCAGCCCCAACTCCCTCCCGTGTGGTTGCCTGGAGCCAGACCCGTGGGCTGGGACCCTGGCTTTGAAGATGACTTCAGACAAGTTGTTTAAATTGTTGTGTCTCAGGTTCCTTGTCCAGAAAATGAAGATAATAATTATCTGAGTAAATTTGAAGGGTACACAAGTCAAAGCAAAGAAATCGGGCAGATACTGTCTCAACCAAGTAATCAAAGTTTGCATCACCAGTAATGAGACACACTAGCATCGTGGGCCTCCTGATAAGTGTGCTGAGAACACATCACCTCTCTGGTATTGTCAGCTACCACACACAGTCTGCACTCAGCTATGAAGAAATGCCAGACCAGTCAAACCCAGAGGTGCCTCAGGCCTTCCTACTGCTTCAGCAGAACTCCCAAGACTGCTGGGCTTCGGCCAGCGTGGACAGCGTGGTCCATGGCATGGTGCCATGGAGTTGGTGCGCACTCGGTACGGGCCTGGTGGGAGGAGTCAAGCTGCTGGGAACATGCCCTTGAAGGGGACATAGGGGACTTTGGGGCCCTGTGCCTCCTGCCCTTCCCTTCTTCCTGTCCTCTTGAGGTGACCAGTGCCACTCTGATGCACTCCCACCATGACTTCTCCCTCCCCACAGTCCCCAAACAACAGACCAGGGACAGAAGCCTCTGCCACCATAGGACAAAGAAAGCTTTTCTCCTTTAAACCCCAGGATCTCAGGCATCTGCCCTGGTGCTGGAAAGAAATGAGGTTTAGTTTGGCTTCCTGGAGGTCAAGCACAGGCTGCTTGTGAAGGCTGCCTGCTGCCCTGGACCCTTGGCAGAAAGTGTAGGAGCAGAGGTGAGCGCTGAGGAAAGGGAAGGGAGACCTGAAGGAAAGGACTTGTCTCCAGGAGGACAGCACTCCCGAGGCAAGGGTGGTGCTCTCTCCAGGGGCCTGGTCACATCCCAAAGACTCCATTCCCTCTCCACGTTGGCACACATGGGATATAAAGAGGACGAACCACCTCACTCAGCACCAGCCCAGAGAAATCCCACGGAGCCTCTGGCTGGTTTGCTGCAAGGCAGGGTCATGAAAGGAGAGAGACCTAGGAACTCTTCTGGGTGGACAAACAGCGAAACAGACAGCTAAGTGCAGCAAGCAACCTTGGGTCATCTCTGCACCAGAAAGGAAGAGGAAATGAAAAGAGTTTCCGGTCTGCTTTGATTTTCTCTCTAAAAGACACTGTTGGCATCAGAAGTAAAATGTAGTGTGTGTGTGTGTGTGTGTGTGTGTGTGTGTGTGTGTGTGTGTGTGTTACTAGGAACCAAATCCAGAGCTTTGCACATACTACGCAAGCATTCTACCAGTAAGCTACATTCCCAGGCTTTTTATGGTTTTCTTTTATTTTGAGACAAGGTCTCCTAAAGCGCCTAGACTGGCCTTGAATTTGGATCCTCCTGCCCCAGCAGGTACCAAGCAAGCCCAGAGAACATCATGCTGGGTGAGAGACTGCAGGGTCAGAGAATAGGGTGCCATGCACCAGGCTCCTGATAATGAAGGACACAGCTGGGAGCAGCCACTGAAACCAGAAGATGAGTGTGGACCTCTGAAGGCAAACAGACAGGAGGTGGCATTGATTAGCGCAGTCACTATGTCCCCTCTGTCACCACAAAGGGTCACAGTGCACCAGGAAGCCATCCCATGTAGTGTCTCTGGGTCATACCTGGGGCCAGGCGGGGTGAGGGCCAGGAGGTGTCAGGAGTTGGCCAGTCCCATGTCATGAATGGTGCTGCTGACATAGGTGTGAAAAAGCCCTGGAGATGTGTGTGCTTTTCTGGCAGTAAATGAGCCTAGTTTTAAAGGAGCTGCAAGCATCTGCTCTGCTTAAGCATATGCTTAAATGACAACTGGGCACATGGGAGGAAACCCACATGTCTGCCATGGCTGTGCCTGGAGCCCTCAGAAGCCAGAAGAAGGCAGGGGCGCAACCTGGGCTTGGAGAAAGAAGTGGGATGGCCGCCTGGGATGAAAAAGGAGGTGGATCTGTTCCCAAAGCCCTGGGAGCCAGAGCAGGGACAGTACCTCAGGGCCTTAACAGCTGGGTCCCATCGCCACTGCGAGCTGAGGTTCCCTGAGGTTCCATAGGTCAAGACCTCGTCAATGTGCTCTGGAAGATGCTCTCTGCATGAGCCAGACATGGCTGAGTCCCTCATCAGATCCACGGCCCAGCTCCACCAGAGTTTAAACTCAGCAAAGCCTCATTAATTTCCTAGAGCCCCCACGGCCATGCAGGTGGCGTGGGCCCAAGGTCCTCATTGAGGCAGGAGGGTTCCTCAAGCCCAGGAGCTCAAGACCACATGGGAAACACAGTGAAAGTCCATCTCAAAAATGAATAGAATAGACATCCAGATGCACCTTTTTGAGAGACCTCCCCTGGAGAAAGCCTCCTGAAATCATGGGTTTTGATGTTCCACCTCTCATGGTGCTATACTGCCTCCTAGTGTCCCTTTAACAAACAATACCAACTACTATGTTCACAGATGAATTTAGAACCATGCACGGAATTAATAAGGCTGGAGCTGGCCAGGCATGGTTGTGTGTATCTGTAATACCACCAGTTGGGAGGCAGGAGGAGTGCTATGAGGTCAAGGCTGGCCTGGGCTACACGTTGAGTTCAGAACCAGCTTAAACTGCATAGGGAGACCCTGTCTCAAAAAAAGGGAAGGTGCTAGAGCAAAGCTGTTTTATTGCAATTAAAAAGTATGTTAGAAATGCTTGTGTAATAATTAACAACTGGGATTTCATCTTGTTAAAAAGCTTTTGCACAGCAAGAGAAACCACCAACAGAGTAAAGAGATAACCACAACATGGGAGCAAATGTTTGCCAGCTATTCCTCAGACAGAAGATTACTATCAAGAACATATAAAGAGATCAAAAAAGTTGGTCCTCCCAGATTTAAAGACCCAATCAAAAAATGGGTATCTGAGATTAATACACATTTCTCAGATGAGGAAACAGGAACAGCAAATAAATATGTAGAACAACATTCAACATCACTGATCATTCAAGAGTCACAAATTAAAACAACATTAAGATTCCACCTCACCCCAGAAAGCATGGCTACTATCAAAAAAATCAAGCAATAACAACTACTGGAGGGACTGTGAGGAAAAAAGAACCCTTCTGCACTGTGGGTGGGAATGCAGACTGGTACAATCACTGTGGAAATCAGTGTAGAGATTCCTCAAAAAGCTAGGATTAGAGGTTCCATTCAACTCAGATACTCCTTCTGGGTATCTTCCCAAAAGAATTTAAAACATCGACTACAGTGATATATGTGCACCTGTGTTAATAGCAGCAGAATGTGTAGTATCCAGGTCTTGGACACAATCTCAACACCCGTCAACTGAAAAATGGACAAGAAAGATATATTTTTATACAATGGAGTACTACTCAGCCATAAAGAAGAATACACTGGAGACTTTTACAGGTAAATGAATGCAACTTGAGACCATACTCACAATGAAATAAATCAGACACCCATGTGTAATCATCGTATTATCTCCATAGTACGAGAAGCTGAAACAACATATGTAAATGTATATATGTGTACATAAAAAAAGATAGTTAAGTTAGTTATACTACTGATTGCTCTGAGCTCACTGAAAAGAAAGATTTGTGCCAGTATTGTTCAGACAATTGAAGGCAGATGTGCTGTGGGTGAGTGATTTGGGGATGACAATGTGCAATGTACATACCATTGTTACCTCCTGACTAACAATATGTTTTGAAATTTTGGGGTTTTTTTTTTCTCTTTGAAATAAAATAGATTTGAAAAAGAAAGAAAGAAATGCTCACATGTTCACAAAATACCTCTTGATGATACCAGTGAATGGTGAGCTGTGCTCCCCAGGAACAGGAGCAGGTGCTTAGGAAGCTGTCATCGGACACTCAGTGCGTCTGTTAATTGTGAGACATGCAATGCATTGCTATCTGGAAAAAACAGCAAAGCTCTCTGAAGAAAAAATGCAATTATTAAGTTTCAAGGATAGGCTTCATTTGGAGATTCATGGGTATAACAAGTACTTACAGAGCTTTTCAGGGCCAGGCGACATCCAGAAGAGCAAAAAGAGGAAAGTCCTGCCCTCCGGGATCTAGGCTTCCAAGCTTGGGCAGGTCTCAGCGCCACAGAGTGAGTGACCCAGTGGTCATTTCACTCACACACCTCCCAGCCCCACAGAAAACCCACAGTCGGTGACCCAGGCAGGGTGAGGACAGGGGCCTGGACATGGCCCCAAAGAGTTCCCCGAGAGCATGGGCAGCACAGGAAGCTCACCAGTGAAGAGAGCCCTGTCACTATTAACTCAAAATGTAAAACATGTGTGCAGGCAACATTTGAAACACAGAAACATACCGAGCTTTTAAAAAGTCTTCAAATTCACAATACAGAGATACAGTAAAATTTGTAGGATAGAAAAAGAGTAGTATTTAGAAAGAAACGTAAATCTTTAAATGTGTTTATTACAAAAAGACCAGCTGAAAACTGGTGAAATAAATGCTTGGCTAAAACTAGAAAAGTTGAAAATAAAAGGAAAAAATAATACAAATAAAAGAAATTTTAAAATATACAGTAAGTTCATATAGAGTTCAACAAAGTCAACAGCTAGTTCTTTGTGCAGGAGCAGTAACAAAATTTACAAATTGCAGCCAGGCAAGGTGGTGCATGCCTGAAACTCCAGCATTTGGGAGGCTGAGGAGCTCTACTAATACAAGGCCAGCCTGAACTACATAGTGGGATCTGTCTCAGAAAACAAAATAAAAAAGTACAAGTTTCTCTAAGTATTGATAGAGTAACGAAATGGCACAGGGCTGGAGATTTAGTTCAGTGGGACAAGCACCAGCCTGGCAAGCCTGAAGTCGTGAGTTCAACCCCTTGTACTGAAAAGAAAAGAAAAAAAGAAGTGGCACAAATAAATAATATTCTGGGGGAGACAGAGGGCACAACTGCAATGCTGAGAAGATATGATGTGAATGATATTATATTAAAGTTGAAAGTAGGAACAGTCAGGCGTGGTGATGCATTCCTATAATCCCAGCACTCAGAAGGCCCAGGCAGAAAGATCATTGGAAGATTCAGACCAAGCTGGGCTACAAAGTGAGCCAAGTCAAAGCCTGCATAGTGAAACCCTGCCTTGGAAAAGAAAAAAAAAAGTTGAAAGTAAGTGAAAGGGGAAAATCCCTAAAAGTGTACTGAAGTGCCTGAAAAAGAAATAGAAATGTGAGTTATTTACACATGGAAACCATAGTTTAATGTCTCCATAGAAAATACATATGTTTCATCAAATACTTAAGGAATAAAAAACTCAAACATTAAAGATTTGGAAGATGGCAGAGTAGTAAGCAGCAGAGAAAACAGCCTCTCCAAGTCACCGTCCAGATGCTGGAATAGAGCACTGTGAGGAAGACAAGGAGGAGGGGAGTGGGTGCCCTGGACCTAGGAAGAGTCTGAAATGTGTTTGTACCCCTGCTTCTTCATTCACATTCTTTATTCTTAAATTATAGATCCTCTTGTTGTCTTCTAGCCTTTGTATTGTTACTGCTTGTTTCCTTGTTATTTTTAAGAAAATTTTCCTTTCATGATCCCACATTGCAAACCTCTAGTTTGAATAATCTATCCTTAGCTTCTTTCAAGCAGTTTTTCCAGCTTTCAATGGAGTTTTTAATTTCCTGGTATTCTCTTTGAACCTGCTTCATGTATTTCGTTTTCTCTATTTTCTTCATCAAACAATTCTCTCCTTTTTGTGTGTTCTTCCCTTCTTCCATCTGTTTTTTTCTTGAGATGTGCTTAGCATTTCTTTAATTATTCTATTTATATCTTGTTTTACTTCGTTAAATACTTCACTTTTGAACTCATCTATGAGGTCCCGGCGATATCGCTTTATGTCTACTGGTGCCATGTCTGATATTGCATGTTTGCTGTCCTCATTCTCCTTTGCATTTACCTTTCCTGGATCAATGTTCTCAGGATTAGGGACTGGGGACCCTTTCTTATTGCTTCCTCTTCTGATATTTTTTGTTCCTTCCATACAGGTGTATATAGGAAGCTCAGCTTCTTTCTTTGTTGGTTACAGTTTGTCTGAAGCATGCTGGCTTGGTGTTCTTGCCCACGGCAGTGTACCCTGGAGATATAGACTGGGGCAGCCTATGCTGGGCCCACCCCTCCTGGTCAATCAACCTGCTAAAGGCTTCACTGCATTAGGGTGCACTGCCAGGTGTAGGGACTTGGTTTGGGCTAACCTATTGGGTCTCAGTCCAGGGGGTGACCCAGGTCAAATGCTCCCTACCAATCCCATTTGAGAAGGGAGCAGCTGACTGAAGTCACTGCAGCCCCTTGTTTTGGCCAGTCTGCCCAGTCCCAGAATGTTGGCTGGTGGAGCCTCTTTGTCTATGGAAGGGTTTTTATTCCCGTCACACACCACAGGTCGATGCAAGGTTCCCCACCAGCTTGGCTCTGCTCTCAGTTTGGTTCACTGATTCCCGTCCTTAGTGTGAATGCGTCTCCAGTGAGTTGAAACTGGCGGGCTTTTGGGTCGCTTGGTAAGTTTCCCCTGTGCCAAGAGTCTGAAATGTGAATTGAAACCCACAGAGAGAGAGTGAAAAGAGAAATTTGAATGAATTAGAAGGCAGTAGCTGGTGGCATCTTTTTTCGGAAATGGATTCACTGTGCTGAGAGGAGCTGTTGGAACCTGGTGACACACAGTCACAGTGACCATGAGGTGATGGCTGGCAACCCCAGCGGCCTCTGCAGAGACATGAGGCAGTGAAGGGGAGCAGCAGACATGGAGGACTGCACTGGCTGGCAGGGAGTGCAGAGGACTCAGTCCTCCTGCAGGAGAGAGCCATTGACCAGGAGCCATTTTGGAGTCAGCCTGATAAGCCCAGAACCAGAACTGCTGCCAGCTTCCTCCAGCAGATCCTAGCTGGGTGCAGACCCCTGGAAATTGCTTGGACTGTGCCGAGCCCAATGAGTCTGGTCTCGGGACAGGTCTGCTAAGGTTATCTACTACTCTGCCATAAAGCAACTGCTGTTTGCTGGAATAAAGTAGCACATTTCGGTACTCTGTCTCCACAGGCAGTCTACTAGTAAACCCAGAGACACTCCTGGAAGTGGACTCTTGCATTTTGGTTTTGTTTTTTTCTCTTTTTTTTCCTTTTCTTCTTTGTTTGTTTTTGTTTTATTCAGTATGTTTTTTATTTCTTTCTCTTTCATTGTTTTTTTTATGAACGTGAGAGTGGTTCCTAACCTCTTTGTGGGTATGGTTCTGTTTTGTTCTACCTTTTATCTCTTCTACTTCTCTTTTCTTTCAGTCTTCTGCATCAGTTTCATCAAATTGGTGGGACCCATTTTTGTTCTCCTATGTTACCTGTAATCTCTTTCTCTTTTCCCACTTCTCTATTTTCTCCTTAATCCATTTTAAATTTTAACCCCAAGTTCAAAATTCACACATTACAGACTTATGTACTGCATATAATTATCTAGTTTGTTTTACATTTTGTTATATAAATCACAAATCTAGTTCATAAGAATAAAAGTTGCAAATTAAGAGTTAGCTCAGTTTGCTGTTTTGTAGGCTATGTTTGATGCTATTGGAAACACTACAGATTAAATTGACATAATTGTTTTAAACAGCTGTTGGCCCTGATGATCCATGACTGAGACTGATGACAATGGGTCACAGAAAATACTGTTGCACAGTGCCAAATAACCAGGGACTAGGCCAAACAAGCAATAACTTCTCATCACCAACAAACTGAAGAGGTAAGATCTTCCAACAGATTCAAAACTCAACAACTAGCTACACCTGGGAGATACCTTAGAGAAGTAATCATCACCTACGTGTCCTAAATATCAACAAAAAAGCAACCCACCATAGGGAACTTACAAGGATCACCCTAGGAATTAATCAAAAAAAGAAATCAAATGAGAAAACACTTAAACAAGGTGTAACCCCCGACATCCAGTACATCAAAGGCAAACTCTGGGGGCAATGAGGTGGGACAATCTGAAAGAACCCACCAGGTCACTTTGAAGACTGGAAGAATGGATCAAGAAACAAGATCCAACAATATGCTGCATACAAGAAACACATTTAATTCAAAAATAAATTCATAGATTGAAAGTCAAAGGATGGAAAACAATGCTCCATGCAACAGGAATCCAGCTGTCCTATTTGCAGACAAAATGAATTTGAAGCCAAGATGGATTAAGAGAGATCAAGAAGGTCACTACACCCTCATAAAGGGAACAACCCAAGAGAAGGAGATAACAATCATAAATATATATGAAACAAATACTGCTGCACCCAACATTATAAAACAATTACTAATGGACGTGAAAAATCAAATAAGCCCTAATCCAATTGCATCAGTAGACCTCAATACCCCATGGTCACAAAAAGACAGATCCACTAGACAAAAAAAAATCAATAATGAAATAGTACAACTAAATCAAACTTCTGAGCAAATGGATGCTCTAGATGTCTACAGAGCGTTCCACCCAACAACATCAGGATGTACATTCTTCTCAGCTGCACATGGGACATTTTCCAAAATAGACCATATACTGACTCATAAAACATGTTTAAGTAAATGCAAAGGAATTGAAATTATCCTATGTATACTAGCAGACCAAAGTCCAATGAAACTGGAAATCTATGCCAAAGGAAACCACAAGAACTTCATAAATACATGGAAATTAAATAGCACCCTACTGAACAATCTATAGGTCACAGATGAAGTTAAAGAAGAAATTACACAGCTTTTGAAGTTGAATGATAATGACAGTACAACATACAGGAACTTGTGGGACACAATGTAAACAGTCTTAAAAGAGAAATTTATAACAGTAAATACCCACATCAGGAAAACAGAGCAAGTGCATATATACAACTTAATGTTGAACTGCAAACTTCTAGAAAAAGAAGAGCAGGCTAAACCCAAAGCTCATACAAGTGAGGAAATTATAAAGACCATAGCAAGGAAATTAACATGCTGGAGATTAAGGTTAGGGTTAGGGGTGAAGAATTGGTTCTATGAGATATTAAATAAAATTGACAGATCTTTGACCAACCTTAGCAAAAAAAAAAAAAAAAAGTGGGGGGGGGGGACTCAAATCCACACAGGAATGAAAAGGGTGAAATCACAATGGACTCTACAGAAACCCAGAAAATCATCTATACCTACTTTGAAAATTTGCATTCTAACAAGATGGAAAATACAAAAGAAATGGACAGATTTCTACATACATATAAACTACCAAAGCTGAATCAAGAAGATATAAAAATCCTAAACAACCCAATATTAATAAATGAAATCAAAGATGTAATTAAAAACCTATCAACAAAGAAAAGCCCAGGCCCTGATGGATTCACTGCTGAATTCTATAAGAAATTTAGTGAACACCTAAAATCACTACTTCTCAAACTCTTTAATGAAATTAAAAGGGAAGCAATACTCCCAAATTCATTCCTGGAAGCAAGCATTACTCTGATTCTAAAACCAGAGGAGGATCCGACTAAGGAAGAAAATTACAGGCCAATTTCCCTAATGAACACTGATGCAAAAATCCTCAGTAAGATACTAGCAAACAGACTGCAGCAAATTGTCAAAAAGATTATACATCATGATGAAGTGGGATTCATCCCGGGGATGCAGGGATGGTTCAACATATATAAATCCATAAATATAACACACCACATTAACAAAGCCAAGGACAAAAATCATATGATCATCTCAATAGATGCAGAAAAAGCTTTTGATAAAGTCTAGCACCTATACATGATATAAATCCTATGGGAAATTGGAATATATGGTCTCTATCTCAATCTGATTAAAGTCATCTACCAAAAAACCAACAGCCAACATACTAACTGAACAAAAACTCAAAGCTTTCTCTCTAAAAATAGAAATAAGACAAGGATGTCCACTGTCTCCACTCTTATTCAACATAGTCCTTGAAACTTTAGCCAGAGCAATTAGACAAAAGAAAGAAAGAAAGAAAAGTAATATAAAGATAGGAAAGGAAGAAGTTAAAGTACTGTTATTTGCAGATGACACAATACTCTACTTAGAAGACCCCAAAAACTCCACCAAAGAACTACTACGTTTAATTAGCAAATTCAGTAACATAGCTGGTTACAAAGTCAGCACTCAGAAATCAATAGCCTTCCTGTACATAAATAACGAACTTAACTAAGAAAAATCAGGAAAACAATACCTTTTACAATAGCATCCAAAAAATGAAATATCTAGGAATCAAACTAATGAAGGATATAAAAACCTCTACCTTGAAAACAACAGTACTCTAAAAAAGGAAATTGAAGAGGATATTATAAAATGGAGAGATACCTCATGCTCTTGGGTAGGTAAAACCAATATAGTGAAAATGACCATACTTCCAAAAGTGTTACACAGATTCGATGCAATCCCAATCAAAATTCCAATACCAAATCTCACAAAATTAGAGAAAACGATCCTAAAATTCATTTGGAACCAGAAGAGACCTAGAATAGCAAAGGCAATTCTAGGCAACAAAGATAAGACAGGGGGCATCTATTTACAAATAAATGGATGCAGCTTGAGACTATACTCGTAAGCGAAATAAATCAAACTCACATGTATAAATACCGTGTAGTCTCCCTAGTGTAAGAAATGGTAAGAATACATAAAATTATATGGTAATCATGATTCCCCATTGTATTGCTTTGAAGCCTTATAATGTTTTCATTCATTAGTTGGAATAGTTTTATTCTAGGTTGTTCGATTTTATTATCTGTAATGGTATGAACAGCTATTCTGAAGAAAACAAGACATTATAATAGCTAGTGCTGATTTAATATCATCTTGTTTTGAAGTTCTACCATGCTTTTGTTCTTCTGTCTCCATCGGTTTTATCATGTTGTATCTTATTGGATTTTATTATATGTGATAGTATAAACAAAATTTTTTATGGACAATGTTGTAGTTAGGGGTTGTGCAGAGAACAATTAGAATCAGGACATGGAGTTCATGATATTATTTTTATAATGGTCACGGGAGTTAACACAAGAAAATGTAGGAAATCTATCCGCAACACCAAAGACATAGAATATTTAGTTAAGGGCCTAAATCCCTCAGCAATGTCCCACATGAGTCCAAATAAAAACCTGGAACTCATGACAATGCCTCCCATGAGTCCAATTGGAGGTCCAGAGCCCACAAGAAGGACCTACGCCAGTCTCTTTTATGGATCCGTGCCAGGAAGGCCCAAAGGTCAGCGGTAGAAGCCAGAAAGTCCGTGCCAGCAGGGTGAAGGAGCTGTGCTGGTGGAATGAGGGTTCTGTGCTGGAGCCGAGAAGTCACACTCACAACAAAGACCAGGGCTGTCCTGAAGGCATTACAGCCATCCTCAGTGACACAGAGGCCCCAAGCTCCTCCAATGACAAGCACAGTCGGGCACATGCCAGGAAGCCAGCATGACAAGTTCATCCTGGAGACCAAGCGGCGCACATCTTCCCCTCCAAAGCCAGGAAGCAATGCTCGATGTGAGGAACAAAGCTTCTCCAGGAGAATGGCTCAAACAGCAACACTTAGGAGAACCCACAATGCCTCAGGGTAACAATGCATTAAAGCCCCAATGTCTCAACACCTTAACAACCTCCTTCTCCTTCTCCATCTATTTATGCTGGCAACTTTCCTCAGGGGAGCATTTTCACTCAGTGCCACGCTGATGTAATCCAGCTGGCATTAAGTTGACCACCAGTTCTTAATCCGTAACAGACAAGGAGATAATATAGTAACCATTATTTGTTTTCTGTTAGTTGGTTCTGAATGCCTTGTAACACTTTCATTCTCTTGAATGGTTTTATACTATTTTGTTATGTTTGATACTATAGTATGTGAAGGTATACTCAAATATTTCGAGGAAAGAAACACTATGGTAGCTACTGTTACGTCGGGTTGTCTTGTGGTGAAACCTATGTTGCTTAAATTGTTCTGATCTGTTTTGTTATGTCCTCTTTTATCTTAATCTTTTTAAAATAAAAAAAGACAGGAGACATCACAATCCCTGATTTGAAATTATATTATAAAGCTACTGTGATAAAACAGTGTGGTGCTGGCACACACACACACACACACACACACACACACACACACACACACAAAGACCCAAAGATCAATGGAATAGATTAGTAGATGCAAAAACAACTGCAGACACACTAAGCCATTTTATCTTTGACAAAGATGTCAAATACATTAACTGAAAGAAAGATAAGCCTCTTTAATAAAGGGTGCTTGAAAAACTGGCTTTCCACATGCCAAAGGTTAAAACCTGACTCATATCTTTCACCATGTACTAAGCTAAAATCAGAATGAATCAAAGATCGTAATATTAAAGTAGAAACATTAAATCTGTTGAAAGATAGAGTAGGTAAAACTCTTGAAGATGTTGGTGTAGGCACAGGAACTACCACAAAGAATCAGCCACTGGGATCTCACCCTACTGAAAAGCTTTTGCACAGCAAGAGAAACTCACCAACAGAGTGAAGAGATGACCATAAGTTGGGAGAAAATATTTTCCATCTGTACCTCAAACAAAGGATTACTATGAAGAACATATAAAAAGCTCAAAAAATCAGTCCTCTCAGATTTAAAGACGCAATCAAAAAAAGGGCATCTGAGATGAATACACACTTCTCAGATGAAGAAACAGGAACAGCAAATAAATATGTGGAAAAATGTTCAACATTATTGGTCATTTGAGAGATGCAAATTAAACAACACTGAGATTCCAACTCACCCCAGAAAGAACAGTTACTATCAAGAATCAAGCAATAACAAATGCTGTAGGGGCTGTGAGGAAAAAGGAGCCCTTCTCCACTGTTGGTGGGAATGCAGACTGGTGCAACAACTGTGGAAATCAGTGTGCAGGTTCCTCAACAAACTAGGATTGGAGGTCCCATTCAACCCAGCAATTCCCCTTGTTGATGTCTTTCCAAACGACTTAAAAACATCACACCACAGTGATATATGTGCATCCATATTTATAGCAGCAGAATTTGTAATATGCAGATCTTGTAGACAACCTAAATATTTGTCTACTGAGAGATGGATAAAAAAGATGTGGTATTTTTAAACAATGGAGTATTACTCAGCCATAGTAATGATAAACTAGACACTTTTATAGGTAAGTGGATGCACCTTGAGAATATATTCATTAGTGACATAAATAAGGCACATATGTAAACATCATATTGTTTCATTAATGTGACAAGCTGAAAGAAAAAACATATGTATATGTGTATGTATATAAAAAGTTAAGATTCTTATACTACTGGTTTCTTTGAGTTCGCTGAAGAGAAAGATTTGTACTGATATTGTTCAGACAATTGAAGGCAGATGTCTGTGCTCTGGGAATGAGTGCTCTGGGAATCACAATGCGCAGTGTATGTATCATTTTTACCCCGATTGACATACTTTAAAATTTTGTTGTAGCTTTTGTTTTCATTGTTGTTATTGTTCTTCTTCTTCTTCTTTTCTTTCTCTTTATCTATGAATAAAATAGATTTGGGAAGAAAAAAGATTTGGAAGATTTAAACCAGAAAACTCCAACTCCCTTTATAAAGCTAATGTAATCTTAATGTCAAATCCAGAAAAATATAAGAAAGAAAATCCAAACCAATCTGTTTCTTGAATATCCAAGGAAAGTACCTAGCAGGGCACAGTGTCCTGTGATCCCAGTGACCCAGGAGGCTGAGGCAAGAGGGTCAAAAGCTTAAAGCCAGCTTAGGTGACACAGTAAGGCCTTCTTTCACTGAAAAGTGGAAAGAACTGGGGATATCACTCAGGGGTAGGGTACAGCCCAGCACACAGGCTTAGTCTCTAGCACCACTGGAGGAGAAGAGGACACTAAACAAATAAGCAGCCTGCTTAAACCCAACGTTAGAAAACCAAACCCAGCATTATGTACTTTGGGTCAAGAGATAAGTAATTCAACATTAGAATGGAGCAAAATTATACAACTATCTCAACAGCTAAAATGCACAAAATAAAGTTCAATACCCAGTAAGTGACTTTAAAATCAAATAAACTAGAAAAAAGATTTTTCCTGATCAACAGCAGCATCATACTTAATGGTGAACATAAAAGGCCATTAGGGAGAGGGAACTTGGCAAATCAGCAGGATGAGGTGGTCACACTTCCTTCTGGCGTGTGTACTTCAGGAAGCAGCCAAAACGTGACCCACTTGTGTTACAGCTGCACTTCCCATCTCAACCTGATTATCACCATGGCACAAAGAGATCTCACCAAACCATTCACCTATGCCTAAAGTGATCACACAATGGACCGTGTGGCCAGTGGAGTAATGAAGACCAGCCTCCTGTGGACGAACACAAGCCTTCCTTCCCATTCCTCACCTCTGCTGGACTTTGGAAAATGGAAAGGGAGCCATGGACAAAGAGGTTCCAGCTGTTACAGGGAGATGAAGAGAACAAATTTGCCTGGAGAGGCAGCAGTGTGTGATTACGGACTTCAGAAACCAGAGAAAAAAGTTAGGGAGGCGACTGAAATTTTTTACTTAGTTTACTGTTAAAATTACCAGTGATGGAAATTTCGTATGAAACAGCCCCTACAACAAATCCTGAGGAAGCATTTGGGCATGAGTTTATTTGGGAAGGGACTCTAGGAAATAGGAGCAGAGGAAGGGAACAGCTAATATGGTCACACTCAGGGCAGGGTGGCTCTGTTCCCAGTGCCCAGGCACCGGACACCTGTGCTGTGTGAGGATGAAACGAGGGGCTGGAGTCTCCACTGCTGTGGCCGCTGAAGGCTGCTGACATTGTTCCTTCCCAGTGCTTCTGGCTGATTGGTAGTCTCTAGTCAGAAGAAAGCGCTGGGGTTGTGCAGTCCTAGGGGCCATGCAAGCCTGACTTGCTTGGTGGACAGATCTGCAGCTGTCTCTTGCACAGGTGTGAGCCAATGGGCGTCCTCCACACTTGATCACGCCAGTTGACTAAGGCAGCTTAGGCACATGCTTACTTCTGGCAGACTTTCTGGGCCCTCCGAAGCAGGATCAGCCTCGTCTCCAGCTTTTGGAGCATGTGCTCACGTTTCTGCTGGTGCCTGGCTTCTTTTGCCTGACCCACCTCCTGCTTCCTGGTGCACGAGCTGACTGGGCCCATCACCCTCCTGCCAAGCTGAGCTGCCTGCCCTTGCTGAGTGAACAAATTCATTCCTTCAAAAGTCGTTTGAATAGCATCTTAACTTGGGGGTCCCCTCAGGCAGTCTGAGACAGGAACTTGGAAGCAGGTAGCTCACCTGAGAGCTGATTCCTCAGCAGCAGGTAGGAGGAAGGAGGAGGATTCCAGGGAAGAGGGAAAAATAAGTGCAGGGCCTCACTGACCTGACAGGAATCCTGTCTCTGGGAAGGGAAGCCTGAGTCTGGGGAGACAGAATGAGTATTTGCACAGGGCAGAGTCACTGCTTACAGTTGGGCAATGAGAGATGGCAGAGGCTTGGGATGACTGCTGGCCAGTGCCCAGGTGCTCAGGAAGGCCTCCAGGGAGAAAGGGGTTTCAGTTGTGGGCTTCCCACCTGTATCACTGACGGGGACCATGGAAGGTGGCCTGCCTGGCTTTATACTCCAGGAACACAGACTCGCTGAGCAGAAGCACCAAAGGATGTCCTGTTTCTAGGCTGGGAAAACCGAAAGCAGAGCCTGGGCTATCCTGACCATCTGTTCCTCCAGGTGCTGCATCCTGGCACATTCCAATTATTCTCCAAAACTATGGATGAGAAGGGGTCATCCTTACATGCACCTGGGAGAAGTCTTCACAGCTGCCTGGATGAAGGGATACTTCTTTGAGGATCCAGAGGGAGTCCGATGCAAGCCCCAGAGTGGTCCCAAGAGATGCTCTGAGGTAGCACAGAAGTCTCCACAACTGGAGAGCTCAAGTCAAAGATAAGGGACACAGGCACTGTGAGGCCAGATGGAACACTGAGGTCTCGTGTTTCAGCAGGGAAACAGAATACACCCATAAGCAAGGCACCCAGTGTGATCAGTCCTATGAAGGAAATGCATAGAGAATGACAGAAAAGTTTTGGAGAGGCCATTGTATATAAAGTGGCCATGCAGGTGCGGTTAAGCTGAGTCTTTAGTTATGAGAATCTCCTAAGACCTGGTAGGAAAGCTGTCCAAGCAGTAAATTGGGTATGCAAAACTTTGACACATTCTCGAATCTGTACAGTGAAACACAGAGACAGTAAGGGAGTGATAAAGATGCCGTGAGTCAGCCAGGAGCTGGGCCAGCCCTGTTCCATGAACAGGGATTTCGAGATGCTAGAAAAATTATAAAGTAGAACTGAGACGTAACTCTGTAAGTGTTGTACTAGCAAAGATACTCCGAAGAACTGGGACGGTGATGGGGGACCCACACCCTGTACCATGTCTGCCAGTTAGTGTGTTAGGACAGGGGCCAGGGCCAGTTCAAATGCATTTGTGCAGGATGTGTTTTAACAGAGCACATCTTGGCCGGGCATGGTGGCCACAACTGTAATCCCAGCACTTGGGAGGCTGGGGCAGGAGGATTCCAAATTCAAGGTCAGCCTAGACTCCATAGCAAGACTATACATTCAAACAACAAAAAGGGCATATCCTTTACCATTGCCAGTTCCACTGCTAAGAGTTTTTCCTATAGATCTACTCACAAGCACGCACAAAGATAGTGTTGGGATTCTGCAGCATTAATATAGCATCATCATTATATAGCAAATTACTGGTGGGAAAACTTGGGTCCGGCCCACAGAGAGCGGTTCTTCAGCACACAGGCTCAGCGCCGCAGTCCCTGCATCCCCCAGTTATATCATTCAGAAAGCCCTGTGGAGACCACGGCCTGTGATCTCGCTACGACCCGGGGCCCCCCACGGCGTACTTGCACCAGGCCTGGCGCACTCACGCCCAGGGGCCGCGGCGGTCCCGTGAAGTGCGTCTCTAACCCGGACGCCACGCGGCAGCCCAAATGTGAGGGCATCACAGGAGGGCCCCCCGCTTGGGGGACTCCTGAGCAACCCTACGGGGCGGCACATTACGGGACCAGCCATCAGGAACTGGCGGCCTGAGTGGCTTCCAGGGGGCCATGAGAAAACGGGTGAAAAGTGTGGAGGCGACCGCCCTGTCAACTCGGTGCAGCTGCATTGTCACGTATCCGCTTAGAAATAAAACGAGAATTTGGATGTGGAGGGACACAGGGAACCCCGTCAGTAGGTCACCGCAGAGAGGAATGCCGGGCTACGCCCCCGAGGGGTCACCAAGCGGAGGAAGCGCATCCAGGGTCCCGACCGGAAAGGTACTGCGCCTGCGCGGCTGGACCGCAATGTGCGCTCTGCGCGTGCGCAACCCTTGGCGACGCCACGCCCGGTCGATGACGCGTGCGCGTAGGCGGGGCCCGGCTCGCGAGGTGGCGGGGTCGCTTGCGGTGCGGGGCGGTGCTGTCGCCTGCCGCGGCGCAGGAGCCAGGACTCCGCAGTACGCCGCCTTGGGGCCCTGGGCGCCGAGTGGGGTGAGCGCGCGGTGGGAGAGGAGTCGGGGGGATTGGGCGAGGCAGTCCCGGTCCCCAGCCACGGGTCGCCCTCCACCCGGCTGCGCAGGGCCTCCCGGACGTCGGGCGTCCCTGCCGTCCCTCTTCATTCATTCAGCCTGCGTCGCCGACCCGCCCGGACCTCATCCGGGCAGAGACCCTGCGCCCTGCGGCTGGCGCAGGGACCTGCTCCCGCTGCTGGGCAGGTAGGTGGCAGAGGAGCGCCAGTGCCTGTCAGAGCTAACCCGGGCCGGGTGGACGGGTCGGACCAGAGAGGCCTCGCTCCGTGGGACGCATTCGCCGCAGGAAGAGTGGGCGCCAGGGGCAGACGGCGTGGGAGCGGGGAGAAAGCCCGCATTGCGGGGTGGGTCGCCGTGGGCGCAGCGCTTTGCCGAGTGGCGTCCACCGGAATTGGCCACCTGTGGGGAGTGCCCATTGACTGCCTGGCTGTGTTCCGGGTTGCCCTGCGGGTGCTGAGACACACAGCCTCATCCTGCTGGAGGCAGGGCTTCTCTGGCCAAGACCCGACATGGCAGACTCTGAGACCTCTGGAAAGACCACCCGTGGGGAGAGGTGGGCGCTGAACGCCGTGCAGGGTTATCCCCGTGTCCGCTAGTGCCGAGGAGCAGCATTTTGGGCAAGTGACAGAATGGTGTCGCTGTTCTGTTAACAGTGTGCACTTTTGGGAAAGCTGGCAACCATACTGTGACAAGGCCAAATTGCTGTGTCCCTGTGCTCCTGCCTGCAGTCGGGGCCAATGGGGTGTGTGTTGTTCTGCCTCCCAGATCCCCATGTAGAATTGGAGAGGCAGGGTCTGTTCCTCAGGGACCTCTGGAAGTGTCTCCCGCCCAGGCAGCCAGTGAGAAGAGAGAGCTGATGGTGTTGACAGGGTGGATCAGGAGTAGACTTTCACTACAAGAAGTCTTTTTGCATCTTCGGAAAGAAGGGGTGTAGGTTTGCTGTTGTGCCTTATTTTGGGCACGTTTTTGGCATAGGCAGCAGTTGTTTGTTGTCATTGCCCTTTCCCACACTTTAACTGAAAACCTGGAAAAACCAGCCAAAACATTCAGCCGTACCAGTTGGAGTGGCTGGCACGTGTGTCTTTGAGAGCCAGTCTGATCCCAGCTTCTAGAAAGTGAGCAGGCTCTGGGCAGTTTCATGCCTTAGTGAACTGGTGTGCTGCTCTCCTCTGACTCCAGCCCCACCTGACTGGGTGGCCCTGGCCAGAGCCCAACCTCTGTTTATTAACCACACCCACTTCCTGCCACCTCTCCCTTTTCCACCTGGTTTCCCTTCCCTGCAGCCTCATTTTTCACTGCAGTAAAGGGTACTGGGAGGAGGTTGAGTTACGTTCACATCGAGTCACTGGGGAATCCACACTGAGGGCCAGCAAGACCCATGGAAGTGTGGTGCTCTCTTCTGCAGGCATCTTGGCTGTGAAGAACCCCTCTACTCCAGAGTGAAATTGGTGTGCATGTTGGGTCTCAATGTGGAGGTGGCCTGTTTTGGTCTGCATGTCCTCTTTGGACTGTTGATGTCCTTCTGCACTTGCTGGTGTGTAGCGCCAGTGATTATGTGAGTTCCTGGGCGTGTTGCTTGGCTGTTAATGCTGTCATGTGTTTCTAGGGAATGTGAAGAGACAGAGCACCCATCATTCTGGAGGCAGAAGTCGGGATTCCTCTGCTTTACCCCTGCACAGCCCCAGGCACATCCATTCCAGGTACTTTGGGGCCTGGATGTCCTGGGGGACAGCAGGCAGCAACGATGGGGCCAGCAAGTTTGATGAGAGGTGGCATAGCAGGAGTGTTTAGTGGGCAGTGGTCTCCATGGAGACCCAGCCTTGCCTGAGAGCTAGAGGATGCCTGGTAGGCTGTTCCTGTCACATAGCACTTAGCCTGGCACTGGCAGGATGAAACCTGGCTCTGCTGCAGCTTCTGTAACATGCCCTCATGGCTACTTTGGGTCCTCGCCATTCATCCCTGGTGTTAACCACTTCAGAACTTTTCCTGTAAATACCAGGGCCACTTATAATGAAGGTTTGGGTCGTGGTAAGCTACGAGAAGAAGCCTGCAGGAGAGGCAGCTGGGATGATGTGCGCTGCTCAACTGAAGTCCCTTAGCACTGTCAGCTCATAAGTGCTACCTGTTAGCCTCATGTCTCCACAGGGATTGGTCCGTGCTGACCAACGTCCTGTTGTCACATGAAGCTTGGCATGAACACAACCTGTTCACTGTGCCTCCTGCCACACAACCCCTCCCTAGTGGTTGTCACCTAGACATGAAAGCACCAACAGTGGATCTTCCACTTTCTTCCTAGTCTGCATGTGGGTTGCGGAGCTCTGGGTGGGCAGATGGGGGCAGCCCTGCCCCCAGAGAGGTCCCTTCTATAGGGAGAGGCCCCCATGTCCAGCCTCATGGGTCATTCACCAAAGAGGTGGGGCCTGTGGAGCACCAAGGTCCTACAGGAGGGGCCGGGGTGGCCTGACTCAGAGGGTATGGAGAAGGGACCAAAGAGCAGTGTGCTATAAACAGAAAACCCCAGACCTTAAAAGTCACTTAAGGTGAGAAGAGCCCAAGTGCGGCAGAGACAGTCACCTTTATTGAAGCAAGGCCAAGAATGACTGGGACATTAGGAGTTTGAGAAGCAGGCAGCCTCGGCCCTGCATCTTATCCCCACTGCTTTTGTCCTTCACCCCCAGGAGTCACCCATGCATGCCCCTGCCTGGTCTCCGCCATTGAAGCTTTGCTGTTGTGATAAATATATAAACATAAAATGTGCCATCAGCCACTTCTGAGTGTGCAAGTTTGGGTGCAGTACATATAGTTGCTGTGTAACCAGGGATTTAGCTCTGCAGCACAGCACCTGCCTGGCAAGCGAGAGATCATGGGTTACTAGTACCAAAAAAAAAAAATAGTTTGTCATGCCATTGCTGTGCAGAGGTTCTCTCGACACACACACCCAAGCTCTGTGGTGGAGCCTGCAGTCCTTTTGGCTCCCATCTTGGCCCTGACATGCTCTGCTGTAGGGAACCCTACCCAGAGTCCTTTTGGGGCTAGCTCCTTTCATGGAACAGAATGCCTTTCAGCTTCGTTATGTTATGTCCTGTGTCAGTTTCTTCCTTTTTATTTTCATCTTACTTTTTTGGCCTCAGAGCCTTATGCATACTCTATCATTGAGTTCTGTTCCCAGCCCCTTTAAGACCAAATAGTGTTCCACTGTATGAATAGAGCACGTTTTTTATCCATGCAGGTGACTGTGGACTTCCAGGTTGCTGCCACCCATAGGATTTTGTGAACAATGCTTCAGTGAGTGGGGGTGTACATAGGCCTTAGAGATCCTATTTTGCTTCCTTTGGATATACTATATTGCTGCATTATGTGGTAATTCTATTTTTTATTTTGGGGGGAAGCTGCACCAGCTTACATTCCCACCAGCAGTGCGCAGGGGTTTGTTTTTCCACATCCTTGCCTACATGTTATTTTCTGGGCTGTAGTGGTGCTGCTTTTGGTAGTGGCCACAGGAAAGAATAGGAGTGGTGTCACACTGTGACCTTGCATTTCTCTTGTGAGTAGTGGTGTTGAAGCAGCTTTTCATATGTTTCTTGGCCATCTGCACACCTTTGGAGAAATATATTTCCTTTTTTTCTATGGGGTCTTGAGGATTGAACCTAGACCTCATACATTTGCTTATTTTTTAAATGAGGTTATGTTTTGGTGTTGTTGAATTTGAATTGTTTATGAATATGTACTCCTTACCAGATCAGATAGTTTGGAAATACTTCCTTCCATTCTGTAAGTTGCCTTTTCATTTTGTTGGTGGTTTCCTATGTAGTGTTTAGTTTGGTGCAACCCCACTGCTGCACGTTTGCACCAGTCCCCTGCGTTCTGGTGTCCTATCACAGAAATCCTTGCCACTTTTTCAGATGTGTCCTGTGCTGTGAGCATGGGCGGCTTACTGTGTTTCACCCCTCAGCTCCGACTGTTCCTGCCAGTGCCATATGCAGGATGAAATGCTGCAGCGAAGCATCCCGGTTTCCGGTTGGATGTTTTGCCCCTGGACCCTGTAACTTTGGACACACACTGGCACCTCTCAGTATAACAGCCTTCCTTCCTCCCCTCCAGCAGCTGCGACACCATCCTGGGCAGACTAAGAAATGAGAAAAATACCCAGCCATGGGTCCCTGCGGATGACAAGGGTGGCGTACCTTCTGGGGCTGTGCGTGGGCCTGTTCATCTACGTCGCCTACATCAAGTGGCACCAGGCATCTGCTCCGCAGGTGCTCTCCTCCATCCCCGGGGCAGCCCACATCCCTGTGGGGTCGGCTGCCCATGCTCACGAGGTCTTCTATGGAATCATGTTTGATGCTGGGAGCACCGGCACCCGTGTGCATGTCTTCCAGTTTGCCCGGCCACCTGGAGGTACCTGACCTATCTGAGAGCCCCTCTGAGCCCACACGGAGGGGCTGCCCTCCCCTTTCCCAGGGACCCCAGGGTCACCTTACCATAAAGGATGGTATGGGCTGTGCCTTGCCTGGATGTTCTGGCACCTGTTCAAGGTGCAGCTGCCAGGGGCTAGGAAGGGGCTCAGTGGGGGAGCACTTGGTGCAAGGCCCCAGGTTTGAGGTCTAGGGCCAAAAATTAATGATAGGCAGGCAGAGAAAAGTACAGATAGAAAAATGTAGGAAGATGGGTTGGCTGTGGAGAGACCCTGAATCTATGAGTCATTGCATTCCCCACGAGCCCCGATTATCTCGGCAAGCAGGGTCTCAGAGCACCTTGAGAATGTTGGTGCCCTGTCCTCTCCCCATAGTCACTGGGGTCCCATCAGAGTTTGGAGCAGGAAGTAACTGAGTCAGGCCATGGCACAGGAGTCCTCGAGGAGCTGGCAGTGGGGATCCAGCAATGAAAGGGCCAAAGCAAAGAGGCCCCGGGCCTGTGCTTCCCAGCTGGGCAAGGCAAGCAATCCTGGCTTTCTCCTGCACAGACCCTCGCTGGCCACATCTGCTGTCTCCCCAGAGCTTTGCCCTCCACCGCACCTCAGCCTGGCTGTGTCCCTCTGTGTGAGACAAGCACTCTGGTACTTCCTCTCAGGCCTTAGATGGCTATGTATAGCTGCCATGCTATCATCTGCCAGTTGCCACCAGACACTCTGAACACCTCTCTCTAACATCATCATGGCATGTTTTGTTTGCTTCTAATTTCTTTATATTTTTATGTTGGACCAGAAGTTTGCTTTTTGAAAAAAAAAAAACGCATTGAGGTAATGTACCTATGAAATCTGCATCAACAGTGTTCAAACTGGGTATGGTGGTACACACCTGTAATCCCAGCTCTGGAGGCTGAGACAGGAGGATTGCCATGAGTTTGAGGCCAGTCTGGGCTACATAGTGAGTTCAAGGCTATCCTGAACTGTATAGCAAGACCCTGTCTCAAAAAGACCAGAAAAGAAAAAGAAATGCTGGTTTTTTTTTTTTTGAGGGGGTAGAAGATCAAATGTAGAACCTCACAGTGAGCCACACCCCATATGTTAAATAATGCAAAGTTCTGGCCCAAACATGAGGGATCACTAATCTGGAAGCAGATGTATGCAAAAAGGGCCAAAAGGCCCTGTCATTCTGAGATTGGTCCATATGATCAGAAAATTGGCTTTAAAATGCCTGGCTACCTGAACGTGGCAGCACACACCTGTAAGCCCAGCATCTGGGAGGATGAGGCAAAAGGGTTGAAAGTTTAAATCCCACCTGGGAAATCTAGCAAGATCCTGTCTCAGAAAATTAAAAAGGGCTGAAGATACAGTGCAAAATCCCTGGTACCAAAAAAAGTCTTGACTAGTTCCACTTGTATACCTGCATACATTCGGGTCTGCCTTCTTGGATAAACTGCCTCAATTACTTTCCTCATTGCTGAGACAAGTCCCTGGCCTCCAGAGTTAAAGGAGGAGTTTGGCTCACACTGTACAGAGGTTTCAGTCTGTAGCAGGCTAACTCCAGGGCAGGGCATTACGGCAGAGAGGCCTTGCAAAGCAGAAGACAAGCAGCAGCAGCAGTGTCTTCCTGTCCCTCTGTGTTCCCCTAAGGGTGGGTGGTGCTCACACCCAGAGCTGTGCCAAAGCAGTCAGTGGGTGATTTAGTAATCGTACCCTAGATCCAGCCACGTTGGAACAAGCCTTACCATCACTGCCTGAGGCTTTGGGAGGCACCAGGATATAAGCCATAATGTGAACCTTTTAAAAACTGTTTTCTTTTCCTTCAGAGACACCCACCTTGACCCATGAGACCTTTAAAGCACTGAAGCCAGGGCTTTCTGCTTATGCCGATGATGTCGAGAAGGTAAAAGCCTCCACTGCTGTACCTCACTGTATGGTTAGTTAAAGCCAGCTCCAACCCTTTGGGTGTGCAGGCAGAAGGAGGCCCTGTGGTGCTGCCTCAGTGCTGAGCCTAGAGCATGGCCAGGTGCAGACGAGCAGGTCTGCCTCAGCTTCTGGGCACCACATACCCCCAGGGGCTTACCACCACTTGGTAGCACACTGCAAACCCACGGCATGTATTATTTGGAAGCTTAGTTCATTTTTTCACTAGTCTTCGGGTTTTGCATCATCCTTTCATTCTTTTTTGTGTGTGTTTTTAATGTGCAAGCGATAGAACCCAGGACCCCACGCATGCTGGGCAAGTGTGTACCACTGAGCTATAATCTCAGCCTGTAGTGCATTTTAAACTTTAGGTTTTTTGCCATGGATGCTTTGATTAAAGAAATACTAGAACCTAAGTAAAGTTAGAAGATACTGAGTTCTAAGGGCTGGGAGTATGGCTGAGGTGAAGTTCTTGCCTCAGGTGGGTGAAGCCCTGGATCTCATCACAGCACTGCAAAATCATTGCTTGGAATCCATGCTCCCCTGGGCTGTCCCCAGTGTTTAGCAGCGACGTGGTCTTCAGCACAGTCACTCAGAGGACGGAGCTCAGTACAGGACTTAAACTGCAGGCCACAGCAGCCTTGTGGGATCAAGGAGCCCAGGCCTGTCAGGCTGCCTGGGGGCCAATGACAGCAAGGCATTGTTACCCAAGGAAAGAAAGCTGTAAAGGGTGGGCCCACGGGCCCGCCCTCACGGCCTCAATCTGCTTTCACCCTGCCACATTCTGTGCTCAGGGCTCTACATTTACCTCAGTGCCCCACACACTGTCCATATCCTCTGCTGATCTAGAAAATCATGTTATAAATCTAGAGAGCAATAAACCCAGCACTGAGGAGGCTGAGACAGGAGGACTGCTGCAAGTTCAAGGCCAGCCTGAACTGCATAGTGAAACCCTGTGTCAAGACAGAAAATCCAAAGGCAGGGTAGCATTGTGACCCCAGCTACTGGGTGTGACAGACCCTGCTTTGCTGTCACAACATCCACAGAGCGCTCAAGGGATCCAGGAGCTGCTGGATGTTGCTAAGCAGGACATTCCATTTGACTTCTGGAAGGCCACTCCGCTGGTCCTCAAGGCCACAGCTGGCTTGCGCCTGTTACCAGGAGAGAAGGCTCAGCGGCTGCTGCAGAAGGTGGGTGCAGCATTGGGCTCCTGTGCACCAGGCCCTGTACCCCCAGAGTGTCCTGTGCTTTCAAAGCTCCCACCATGGGACTCAGTGGGGTTGAGGGCTATGGGCATTAAGCTTCTCTGACCTCAGTCAGATGTTCACCCATGGCTGCCCAGGGCTGGGCATGTTGGGTACACCAGGAACCCTAGCATTCTGCAAGTTCAAAGCCAGCCCAGATGTCTTAGTTACTTTTTACTCGTCGCTGAGACAAAATCCCTGAAGCCCAAGTTGGGAAAGGAAAGATTTATTTCTTACAGTTTTTGGAGGTTTCAGTCCACACTCAGTTGGCTCCAAGGCAGGCAGGCATGGCTGGGCCGCAGTTCATGGTGGCTGCAAACAGCAAACAGGAACCAGCAAAGAACAAGACACACCTTCCTGCCATTACATCACATCCTGGCTCCACCCCTTTGTGGGTGGAGCACTGACACTATCAATCCAAGCACTAGACAACGAATAACAAATGCACAATTCCAACTCATGAGGCCTGGGGGACACAGACATAAACTATGACACCAGGCTCTGTAGTGGGATCCTGTCTTACAACAAAAATAGAGAAAGATGTGACTGCCCATAAGCCCCTTGGTTTTGGCTCCCCGCTCTGTGCTCCTCTGGGTCCTTATGACTCCACCTTGAGGCTCCTGCTTCACTGCCCTACAAGAGGATGGCGTGTCCCCTGCTTGTCCATCAGGGTCCCTCCCTGGGGCATTGGACTTGGTGGGGGGACAGAGATACTTAAGTTCCCTATGCAGGGCACAGCAGCACCCCCAGATGCCAGGCTCAGCTCCATAATGGTGCTTCTCATTGTTCATCCCTCCTCCTGCCCCGGGTAGCACTTTGGCCTAATGTAGCCACCTCGCTCCCACACTGCCATCTGCAGGATGCCATGTCTCTGAACGGGCCCTCGTATGACTAGGGAGGCCCGGAATTTTTGTGGAGTGGGTGGCCTCGGCAGTCTGCTGCCCAGCAGCCCTTGGCCTCCCATTCCAGAGGGTGAAGACATCTCTCCTGTACAGGTGAAAGAGGTGTTTAAGGCATCGCCTTTCCTAGTAGGAGAAGACTGTGTGTCCATCATGAACGGAACCGACGAAGGTAAGAGTGGCCAGAACTCCCCCACCCCCAGTCCCACGCCACCCACGCGCTGCTGTTGCTGCTGCTGGAGTCTGTGCACAGGGTGCCTGTGGTGCCTGGCTCTCAGGCTGTTCCTGGTGCAGGTGTCCCAGGGTGTCTTCCCAGTGCCAGTTGTAGAGACAGTTCTCACATGGACCAGTGCCAATGGATCTTCTGAAAGTGGTGTGGAGAGCACGTGGGGCACACCTATTGCTGCTGCACTCAAAACATTGCAGCTGCATTGCTGAGTCCCTGCTGGCCCTGCCTTTAATTTCAACCTTGAGCATGAGTTCCCTTCCTTAGTCTTCCAGAAGAGGACTGGGATGAAAAACTTGCAGGGAGACACAGCCTTGGGTAGTCAGGTTTCAGGTGGTGCCTTCTAGAATATTTGGCGGAAGCCACAGGACTACATCTGTGCAGTGCTTCTCTGGGGGAGTCATAGGGAGGCCTGGAGGGAGAGACAAGCATCCTGGGAGCTGCATGGGCAGTCTTGGGGGATGAGGACCTTCTCACGCCACTCTCTTGTAGGTGTCTCTGCGTGGATCACCATCAACTTCCTAACAGGTGTGTGTCACTTGGCCCCACAGGCAACAGTGTGCCATGGGGCTGGTGGGCTCCCTGGAGAATGGGCACTTGTGTCTGCAGCCCTTAGGGCTCAGCCCGGGGTTAGTGGACCCATTGAGGACATGGAGGCGTCCCCCACAGGGCTGCTTGCAGCCTCTCTTGTGTCTGAGGGTGCCTGGCACAGATGCCTGTTCTCAGGAACCAGCCACGAGAAGCCATCTTTCATAGATTATTCTCTGCACACCTCCCTTTGCTGGACTGGGGAAAGGCTATGTCTGACTTAGTTTATGAGCATTTCCTGGCAGGACCTGCCCCTTTTGGGGTGGACAGAGATTGAGGTGGTCGTCTGGGAATCCCTGTCTTGGTGCTGCTAGGGAGATGAAGATGGAGATGGGAGACTGCAGCCCCCACCCATCTCATAGGGCCAGTGTATCATCTCAGACAGTTGGCATCATCCTGCCCTTATCTGCGTTAAAGCTAAGACTGACACCACCTGACCTTTTCCCAGGGACTGGGTTCCTTTCCTCGAACCCACCACTCTGTCTCAGAGTTCATCCACTGACGCTCTTCTCTGGCTGTCCTGCCTCCTCCCTGACCATGTTGTCTGCCGCCCACAGGCAGTTTGCGGGCCCCAGGCAGGAGCAGCGTGGGCATGCTGGATCTGGGTGGTGGCTCCACACAGATCACCTTCCTTCCAAGGGCCAAGGTAACTGCTCTCCTGGCAAGGGGTGGTGACAGGATGGTGCCCATGGGTGGCTCCTGCCTGGGAAACAGACCAAAATGGAATCTGGTCTGGATTGGAACCATGAGCCTGATGACCAGCAGGTGCCCTCATCATCCCAGGGGCCGGGCCTGAGGAGCAAGCGTCCTTCATAGTGTTCATAGTGTCAGTTGTCAGAGCTGGGGCCCTGGCTGCGCCCTGCCTGGAATGGGGTGGCACTGCCTGGGCGAGAGTTTTCTGGGTACTTTGCCTTCCTGGCTTGCTCCTCATTCTGAAAGAATCTCTGATGTCTCCACAGGGCACTCTGGAGGCCTCCCCCCCTGGCCACTTGACATCACTGCAGATGTTTAACAGGACCTACAGGCTATATTCCCACAGGTTGGTGTTCAGGGTGAGGGAAGCCACAGCCCTCAGAGCCCCTGCTTCTGTCTCCTTCCCAGCCCACACCCCGGCCAGGTCCTGGGATCCCCCACCAGCACCTTGCTCTGTTACGCTTTGGAGGAGACTTGGGAGAGATGAGGGAGCCAAGCACGAATGGGGTGCTTCTGAGCCACCACCTGCCACACAGCATCATCATTCTACTCCTGCACCCCATGAAATCTGGCGTATTGGCAGTGTCATAGCTCCTGTGTAAGCCACTCAGCCAAGTCCCACAGTGCCACCGAGACTCCTTGAAGGAGCAGGACGGCTGTAGCAGCCTCCCTTCCAGGATGGCGCTGCTAACAGTGAGCAGGGCCAAGCTCCGGGCCTCACTGGGTGGGCATTGTTTCCACAGCTACCTGGGGCTGGGACTGATGTCGGCACGACTGGCGATCCTGGGTGGTGTGGAGGGGAGACCCGGTGAGTGGAGGGTGCTGCTCAGGGCTCTGCCTTGGTGAGAGGGAGGAGCCATCTGCCCTCTGTCCCTGGTTGACAGGGGGTGGGACTGGCCCAGGAGGGATTTTTACCTCGTTTAAGGTGGGATCAAAATGTGAACATTTAGGGTTTTTTTATTTTTGAGACAGGGTCTCAATAGTTTAGGCTGGCCTTGAGCTCAGTATGTAATTCAGGCTGGCCTCAAACTTGTGGTGATCCTCCTGCCTCAGCTTCCTGAGTGCTGGGATCACAGGCACGCACCACCATGCCTGACGACATTTAAATTTTAAATAAGTGACACATAAAGATGCAGCACTACCCATCCCCTTCAGGAGACTCCCCTTCCCTTTGAACACACTTGTCCTGTTCTCTGCCACTTTCTGAAGCAGCTCTGGAGTCCTCTTTCCTGAGTGTCTTTATGAGGTATGATCAAAAACACCATGAGTGCTGTCAAATGCTGTCCAGTGGAAAGCCAGCACGTGAACACATCATTGACTGAATCTGGCACCATGCACCCTCAAGCTCTTCCAAAGTGAAAATGACCATGACAGCCAAACATTTGAATGGATTCAGGACAGCGAAGCAGCCAGTACAGTACAAACGGATACACTTGGGAGAGAGGATGATGCCAGAGCTGCTGCAAAGAATGGCAGGGATGATGGAATGAGATGAGTATGTTCAAAGCCAAAAGGAGGATTTAGAGGGAGTTAGTGGCAGTACTACTATAATAAAATTTTTAAATCGTGTAAGTTCACCATACTTTTTTATCACACCTTGTATATTCTAAGTCCTTTTAAAAAGAGATGTTAGTGAAACCACTTCTGAAATAGGCTTTAAAGGAACCCAAGTAACTGTGCAGTCATGCCCTGCCTTGGGAGCTGCATTGCATGCTAGTCAGTCACCCGTCACTGTGACAGAATCCCTGGTCATCAGCTGATAAGGAAAGCCTGGCATCAGTGCCCAGCTCTGGATGTTTCTGCCCGTGGCCTGTGACCCTGTTCCTTAGGGCCTGGTGGGCACCACACTGCCCACAACAGCTGACAGCAGTTGGGAGGTGAGGAGAGGCAGCAGCCGGACTAGCACCATCCTCCCAACGGCATTGCCCAGTAACCTGACTTCCCCTCGGGGGCACCACGGGCTTTTCACACAGGCCATTGGGGCACTTAAATTAACCTGAAGGGAACCTGGCCCTCCTGCAGCAGGGAGTCACAAGGTACTGATGCTGGGGCTGTTATTGCACAGGGGAGTCTGTGAGCCCCCTCCACCCTTATCTGGGTTCTGAAAGGTTGCAGCACAGGCTTGGCCTCTTCCAGGCATAGACCCTAGGCTTAGGAGGTCCTGGGAAGGTGGCCTCACTCCAAACTATTGTGACCCCACTGGGCTGAAGCCCTGTGGTGTACATTCCCCATGCCTGTGTGGGCAGGCTTCCCCGCAGGTGCTGGCATGTCTAGACAGTGCATGTGAGGCTTCCAGAGCCCAGCATGTCCCCAGCAGCTGCTGCCCACCGACTCTCCTGGACTGGCTGTCCTGCCTGTGTTTGAACACTCACCTGGGACATTGGCACCTGTCATATGCTGTTCACCTCCTGCAAGGCTGGTGGCCTCTTCCTGCTGTTCTTGTCAGTGTGAAGCAGGGAGAAGGAGGCACCTGTCCTCTGTGCAGCTGTGCCCCTACCTCACCTCTGACCTCCATCCATCTCCTGCTCAACACAGAACTTGCCAGAGGGGTCAGCAGCAATCTGAGGCAGGCAGAGCAGCCTGGGATGGAGCCAGTTTCCCATGCTGGATGTGCCATGCTTTGGTGTACAAAGCAGCACAAAGTCAGTTTGCAACACAGTGGCATTTGGTGGCACTCGACTGTCCCTGCCACCAGCCTGCCTTCCCTCATGGCCAGTGCCATCTGTGAAGCTGAGTGACAGTGCCCCCATGGGTTGCCCCAAGGGACCACAAGCTGTGAGCAGTCACCTGCCAATCTCCGGGCAGAGGAGGCAACTGGCTGGACCATCCCTGAGCAGGTCCTTTCTGTCACCCCAGGGTGTTTCCTCACACCTGGCCCCTTCATTTTTACCACAGCCCCTCCTAGCTCCAGGAGGTCCTGGCTGATGGCAGCCCCGTGGTTCTCCTTTCTCCCCACCTCCTTTCAGCCAAAGACGGGAAGGAACTGGTCAGCCCTTGTCTATCTCCCGGGTTCAGAGGCGAGTGGGAGCACGCAGAGATAACGTACAGGATTTCCGGGCCAAAGGCAGGTATGCACATCAGCATGGCAGCCCCCCAGCCTTGTGCCTTCAGACAAGCCCACCAGGCTGGAGCTGCTGCCTGCACTGCCCTCCCCAGGCCACGGCTTGCACAGGCTGGCCTCGAGCACCTGGGACTACAGGGCCACAAACAGGCCAGAAAGGCACCGCTGCTCCCACGTGGCTGTTCCTGCCCCTGCCCACATGCCCCTCTGGGTTCCTCCCTGGAGGAGGATTGAATGTGGTACCCAGGCTGGACACATAGCCTGGGCATGTCCACCCCCAGGGCCCAGTGGCTCCCTCTCATCCAGGGCCTTGGCAGAACAGCAAGGAGAATGATAGCAGCATGAAGGAGAAGGTGCAGAGGGGCTGAGTTGCCATTGAGGGGCTGAGGTGCCACCCTGGAGGAGGGAGGTGGTGGGTGAACACTGACCAGGCTTCAAGGGCCGAACCAGCTGCCCAGGGTACCTGGGGCCAGAGCAGACCATGACACATCCTGCAGCAGTAGGAGGTGGTAGGAGTGTGGTACTGGCCCGGGCAGCATAGGGAAGGACAAGGACAGTGGAGTGGCAGGGCCACTCACCTGCAGGCACCCCCAGCAGTCATGCAACCTCTAGACCTAGATCTGGTCTCCAGCCACATGGTGGCCTCTATTTCCTTGTCTGTAACCCAGGAGAAAGCAGGGACCCCACTGAGTGGCAGCTGGTTTCTCCCAGGCCTGGTACTGGGCTTCTCCCCCTGCCCATGACCCACAGCAGGTTCCTGGCACAGGAAGCACTGTGGGCAGGGGGTCTGTGGCACCAGTCCATGTGTAAGGCATGTGCTCCTCTCCACAGGGCGCCTCCACGAGCCATGTGCTAGCAGGGTATCTGAGGTCCTCCAAAGCAAGGTGCACAGGGCAGAAGAGGCGGGACACGTGGACTTCTACGCCTTCTCCTACTACTACGACCTGGCAGCCAGCGTGGGTCTCATTGGTGAGAATGGCTGATGGGCCCAAGCCAGGGCTGTGGTGGACAGGTGGCAAGTGGTAGAAGTGAGGCAGGCACCCACATATTGGGGCACCAGGGCCCCTTTCCAGAGACATATGGGCTCCTGGTGTCATGTGACAGTGCCACGTGTCTGAGGTGTGGACAGTCATCTGGGGCTGGCCCAGGCTCCCCTGTCCAAGACTCAGAGCCCCTCTGGCGAGGCAGTGGCCTCACACCGTCCATGCTCCCCGCGTGGGAACCCAGCCTGCTGGAGAGGTGGGGTTTTGGGCTGTGGGTGCTACACTAGGTGCAGGGTTTTCAGAGTAGAGATGAACTTTTTGAGTAAGTCGAGAATATCACAAAGTGTGCTGGCTGTGAGGATGAGAGCACTGATGCCCTGAATGAAACCTGGAAGAAATGGACCCCCCCCGGACTGCCCACTGGCCGACACCCCACAGCCACTCTGGCCATAGCCACCATTCAGGAGCCAGCTTGCCTGGCCAGGCTTGGGTTGGTGTAGCCTACTGGGCCTATGCAGGAGCAGGTGCTCTGTGCTATCCCCATCAGCTATTCAGAAAAACTGCTGCAATTGTGCTTGCCTCTGAAAGCAGGACGGGCCAGGGCTCAGTATGGCTCCTCTCGTGGGACAGCCCCCACTTGCTTGTAATACGTGGCAGGGCTGATTGCTCTCAAGTTCCTTCAGAAGTTTTTTCTCCACAGTTGGGAAATGCTACCCAAGCCAGGTGTGGTGGCACACACCTGTAATCGCAGCACATTGAAAACTGAGGCAGTAAGATTGCTGTGAGTTTGAGGCCAGCTTGTGCTATGCAGACTGTGTCTGAAAAAACAAAAGAATGCTAGCCAAATGTGTTGGTGCATACCAATAGTCCCAGCTTCTCTGCAGGCTGAGGCAGGAGGGTTATGAGTTAGAAGCCACCTGGGGGGCTGGGGATTTAGCTCAGCGGCATAAGCACCTGCCTTGCAAGCAGGCAGTCGTGAGTTCGATCCCTGGAAAAAGGTAAAAAAAAAAAAAAAAGCCACCTGGGAAACTTAGCAAGATCCTGTCTCAGAAAACCAAAAGTAAATAAATAAGTAAAAGCAAAATGGAAAGGGCTGATGACACAGCTCAGTTGCAGAGCACTTGTCTAGCTTGTGCAAGGCCCTGTTCAACCCCTAGCCTGCAGGGAAAAGAAACCATGATCAGGGCTATGGTCCCACTTGGTGTTTGTCCAGCATTGGCCCTGTTGACCCCCAGTATCATGAGGAAAAGCATCTCTGTCTGGGGCCTAGCCCCCGCTCCAGGCCATACTAGACCACAGTTGTTCTTGTTCTACAGATGCAGAGAAGGGAGGCAGTGTCTCAGTGGAGGACTTTGAGATCGCAGCTAAGTACGGTGAGTGAGGTGTAGGTTCCAGGTCAGGGTCACTCACAAGGCTGTGACTGGCACTGGCTCAAAGGCCCTGAGTCTGGGTCTGAATTCTGTCCCCAGAGCAGTGAGCAGAGGTGTGCAGGGGTGTGGTGAGAGTGCCAGGGGCTCTGGAGGACCTGACCCAGTCCGCCCTCGGGGTGTACATCCTGCCTGCCAGGCTTTGGGGAGTGGACTGTGTTGGTCCTGCACACCTGAGTGCCCAAGAATGACTTCCACACTGGCCCAGCACACTCATGATGGTCCCCACACAGAGGAGGCAGGCCTGCGTGCAGAGCCGGGGCTTTGGAGTGACACATTGTACCCCATGTTGTGCTGGTTTGCCTGGTTCCCCTCACTCACCTGCAATGCTGGCCAGTATCACCCTCAGCCTTCCAGCCAGGTACAGCTCTCTGTACCCAGTCAGCGTTAGGCCATGCTTACTCCTCCAGCTGCAGCGGGCAGCAGGACTGCCTGCCTTAAGCTCTGTCAGCCTCCGAGATATCCCAGTTGTCCATTCATGGCTTCGCCCTGCTACCACAGTGCTGGCTCTGGTGGAGAAGGTGGGTCACAGTCACAGAGCATAGGTGTGGGCAAAAAGGTGGCCGACAGGATATAGGCCTCTGTGGGTCCTGGGAAAGGGAGGAGCTGGATGGGTACCCAGGGCTGGGCGTGAGGTCTGGCCTGGGAACTGACTGGGACTGGTGTCCCTAGTGTGCCGGACGCTGGGTGCCCAGCCACACCACAGCCCCTTCCTCTGCATGGACCTCACATATGTCAGCCTGCTGCTGCGAGAGTTTGGCTTCCCTGGAGACAAAGTGCTGAAGGTAGGGCCCCCGCGGGGCTCTGTGTCCCTATGGAGCATGTGAAAATGGCCCTGGTGACCCCACCCCTGCTGCCCTGAGCTGCTCCCCACCACCCGGTCAGGCCTGGTCTCCCCGTCCAGAGCCTGATGGTCCTCTCTGCCCTTACCCGGTCTTTACAAGCTGACTCGGAAAATTGACAACGTGGAGACCAGCTGGGCCCTGGGGGCCATTTTCCACTACATCGACGCCCTGAACAGACAGAAGAGTGCAGCCTGATAGCAGCCGGCCTGGTCTCCCCACAGACCCCGTGGTCCAGACCTGACCCCAGCCCACAGGAGCCTTTGCCAAGGCCCTCTGCAGATCTGCTGCAGAGCAGAAGTTGGGCTGTTGGCACTGCCTCGGATGGTGGCCTGGGCCATGGCTGCAGGTGGACATGAGCCATGTGTGGCTGAGGGTGCGTTCCTGTCCCCCAGCTGAGGGGCTCTGGGGCTGTGTGTGTCCCTGTGTGTGAATCTTATCCCCTACTCCTGTCGACCCTTCCAAGGGCTCCCTGCTACCCTAGGGAACAGAGCAGGACCCATAGAATTCTGATGGTATCTCCGGGGAGACTCTTCCCTCTGCCACAAATGCAAAGCCCCCCAGAGATGTGGGGGACCCCTTTCCATGGACCTGCACTTGCTGCAGAGTCCCCAGAGAGTAGAGCAGGGCAAGACTCACTGGCATAACAGGGCCAGCCAGTTGGCCCGAGTCCCAGGCACTGTGAGTTACATCAAGCCCCTTTGTGACACCCACATTGCATCTCCACAAATGCACTGCACCGAGAGCCATGTGGGACAGCCTCTCGGGTCCCTCAGTGAATGTACTACTCTGTGCTCTGCCATGAATAAAGGTTTGGGGTTCTGCCCTGAGTCCTAGGTGAGTGACATCATCCATCCCCTCACTGATGATCTGCAGGTGGGGGCAGGAGCTCTTGGATGCCTGGGCCCCTCTCAGGACCCACTGCGGAACCAGAAAGGCTCTGGGTGCAGGACCTCCTGCCAGTGGGTGTCCCCATAGCAGGCCACCTGGAGCAGCAGAGTCTGGATTCTATCTGCCACAGTCCCTAAAGTCATGGGCACAGGGAGGGAAACATCCTGCAGAGGTCATTCTGTGACCGGGCCAGTACAAAACACAGGAAAGATGCACCCCACCCCCCCAGCAGAAGTCCACCCCAGAAGCATCACCAAGAAGCTTCCTCCACGGCACTGTGTGCCCTCACCTTGCCAAGGTCCCTGTCCCTCTGCCAGACCAAGTGTCTTAACCATTCCAGGAACTCCAGAGACAAAGCATTAAACATGCATGAGGGGGGTAAAGTGAGGATTGATTTGGTCCATTTACAGCTTAGTGATCTCACATCTGAACAAGTAAGCAATGGAAGCTTTCCAAATGAGAACCAAATAAGTCATGGAATATTTTTGGGCCCAGCGAGCCATTTCACCCTGAAGATAAAGGAGTCTCTCGCTTTTAAAAATAGGTCTGCATGTGGTCATAGCACACTGTGAAAAGCCAGCTGGAACTGCAGGAACCATGTGCCGGGGTCTGCAACCCATCTGGGTCTGCAGCAAGAGAGGTCTAGCTGTAGATTTGGCCCCTGGCCAAACCAGCCCCACCCCTGCAGCAACCTGTGCGGTGATCTGCTCTGCTTTGCACAACCCAAGAGCATGTTGTTCACATTCCTCTGATCGTTCTGTAGGGTCGTGGGCACTCGCTGATTTTAGGAGATCCTTATTAAGGATATAACTAATAGACACAGGCTTTTTGCTTCACTGTTTTTATGTTTATAATGTATAATTATTTCATTTAAATTGATGAAATTTCCATACAAACTTACTTTATGATTTCCAGGTTTTGTGTCGTGATCAACTTTTCTCACTGAGAAAATTCCAAAAACTAATCAGGAATGGGGTGTAGTTCAGTGGTAGAACATTTCCCTATTGCATATGTGTACTTGTGTGCATGGACACACAAACTTAATACGTTTTAGTTTTATATTAACTCTAGGCACTTGCTTTTGGATGTCCTGAAGCACACAAACTTCTGCTTCAGGATGGGTTTGGTTTTGCGAACCCATTGGCGATCACTAGAGGCATGGGTGATGCCATCGTGGGTAAACTCAGGGATGACTGATGCAGCAGCTGTAAAAAGGACCTGGAGAAAAGTTGTGTCCCTGGGCCCTGCCTGGAGACCCTGCTGCTGCTGATCGTCTGGGGAGAGCTGCCTTTGGTGGGGTGGGAAGCTGAGTGCCTTGGCTCCTGTACCCGCTAGACCTCGGCCTCCACGCTTCTTCAAGGGCCCTACAGAGAAGTAGGTTGGGATGGGTCCCAGCATCTCTTTGCACATGTACACTTGTGGGTCATCTTGAAAGCCAGCTTAAAAATCAAGCACAGGTGATGTTGCAAGTAGGTGATGCAAGCGACACAGGCCAGTCCAGCCCTTGTCTCTCCGGTGTCAGGGTTGACTGAATGACAGTAAGCCCATGAGCTACATCAGTTCCACTGGCCTTGCTGATCACCTGGGTGCCTGCATGAGGTCACCAACCCGGCAGAGCTTGGATTCAGCTGAACCAAGGTGGAGAGCTGAGCACCTGGCCTGTGGGCCTTGTGATGCGATGACAAGGCCCTATGGCCCCGTGTCACCCATTGGCAAGTTTCCCTCCTTTGCTATGACGTAGGTGTAGGAGTTACACTGTTGGTCTGTGTGTAACAGCTGCCTGGTTTCCTGACATCACTTAGATTTGCTTTGTGTTCATTGTTCATGATTAAACTTGATAAATATGTAGTTGGCGATGTAGTAGCAGAGTCTCGTGACTTAGCTGTGGAGCGAAGAGTTGTTTTCCAGATGATTCCTGTACACTGATATCCAGGGCTTGGCTTGCATAGAAGTTATCTGGTCCTACCCCAGTGCTTGCGCTCTCAGCTGTAGAGGCTGCTTTGTAGGAAGGAGACAGTCAGGGTGGCCCAGCCTGGAAGCTGTGGCTCCATACAATGTGGCACAGCCTTCGTTGTACTGGTGACTTAGCCTGGCTCATGCTGTAACAGAACCTTGCCAGGTCTATAATCCCAGAACACAAGAGGCTGAGGCAGGAGAATCGAAGTGAGTTCAAAGCCACCCTGGGCTACATAGTAAGTTAGAAGCTGGCCTAAACTGCATAGTGAGACCCTGTCTCAGCCACACACAGAGAAAGAAACAACTTGAGTCCGAGAAATTTGCAAATAAATAGTGTAATTCATTGGCTGTTGGTTCCAGAGCCCTGCAGTGGCGTTTGGTGAGGGCCGTAGGTCCCTGTTCTCCCATCAGCTGTCCCCACTGAGGGAAGTGCCTTTCCCATTCCCAAAGGGCCCTGGACAGTGTGCAGAAGGCTGCAGCTCCTAAGGATACAGTTGCTTCAGGGATTCTGTCAGCAGCACAGGAGCTCTGGGACATGTTCACACTAGGGCTATGTGGGCAGGCTGAGAAACTCTGCCTTCCAGTCCTGACTGAGTACTTACTGTGTGTGTGGTGTGGCCTGGCTGTGTTTCATGTGATCAGGGCTGGTGGGTGAAGAGACAGCCACACTCTCGTGGCCCCTGGGCGCAAGGCCTTTCCTGGTCACGTCACAGCAGCTGCAGTTGTCACCAGGGTGGCAGTGTGTGCTGCAGGCAGGAGAGAGGACACCAGGCCATGGCCCCCCTGACTGATACCTTCCCTGCAGCCCTTGAATCTTTCGAGTGGACAGAGATTTCCATTTAGAGCCCAAGTGTGGCCTTGTAAATCTTGGTTCTGGCACCATGATGTCATGGCTCGGAAGCACAGGTTCCTCTATAAGGCATCTGTCTGGGAGACCTCGTGAGAGGCGGGTGAGTGCCTGCCATTGCCTTTGTTTCTGTGTTGCTGGGGCTGGAAGCCAGGGTACCCCACCTGAACATAAGCGCCAGAGCCAAGCTCTGGGGGCACAGGCGCAGGGCAGGGTGGCTCTTCCAGACCCCACCAGGGAGGGCTGGGTAGCTTGGCAGATAGACGTCTGCCATGACATCTGAGCTCAGAGCCAGGTAAGGACTTGGGAGAGTACAGGAGCTATGGGAACACAGGTCAGGGTTTTCCATGGTCTGTGGATTAGGACATTTCAAAGGAAGTGTTTTCAGTCACTTTTGTTCTGTCTTGCTGACAAGGGCTCTACCGCTGAGCTACACCCCCAGGCTTGGCGGAATTTACAGCACCTCCATTCACTGCATGGTATTAGTTGAACCAAGGGTCAGCACTGAGGCAGAGCATACGCTTGGTGTGCTCCAGACCCTGGCTTCCACCCAGTACTGCACGATGACACGCAGCATGGTTCTGAGACAGTCAGGGACCCACCCATCCAAGGCTGGACAGTGAAGTGTACCCCCGGTGCCATGAAGTCCTGCACTTGCAATGTGGTATGCTGCTGTCTGTCAGCAGGTCTAAAGGGGCCCTAGGGAAGCCATGTGAGCAGGACATGTGTATGAAATGAGATGCTGCTACCAAGGTGAAGTCCAGGAAGCGCTCTGGCTTCACCTGCTCCGAGCATGCTTACAAACACAGATTTTGGAGTCTATACAGTAGGGCGATACCATGTTACAACAGCTGTCTGGATGACTCCCCAGGGACGGAAGGCTGCTTCAATAAAGCACTGACTCCTTACAAGGCCCGTCGACATCTGATGGGGTAAAATCTTGGCATCTCTGTCTTCATGTGTGTCAGTCCCTTTTGCCAGTATAACCCCCGGGTCAGTGTCTACTCAACTCTGTATACAAACATGCTGATCATTTAAAAATATTTCCCCCACTCAGCAAGGATGACACTCACCTGCTTTCCCAATATTCGGGAGGCTGAGGCAGAAGTAGTGCCATGATTTTGAGGCCAGCCTGAGCTACATCATGAATTCAAGGCCAGCCTGAACTACATAGTGAGACCCTACCTCAAAAAACTAAAACCAGACAAAGCTGTTTTGTCCAAGACTGATACAGGTTTGCTTGGTCTGCTGCATTTGGGCCCTGTTGTGTTTCCTTCCTTTCTCTGCGCCCCACTTTCTGCCTTATCCTGTACTTCCTCAGCAGCAGTGTCAGCCCAAGCATCCCAGGGCTCAGTCCTGCAGGACATTTTATGCAGAATGGTGATGTAGATGCAGGAGCTGGGGCCTGGCAGAGCCGGTGGAGAAGTGGGCGGACTGGTCAATGACAAGGTGCAGGACAACATCTGCATTTGCACATGAAGCTCTCCTGAGTGCTCACAAGATGTGGACAGCACAAAGAAGGCCAAATGCCACCAAAGCCTGTTACTGTGACTGCCTGTGGCACCCTACATTTTCCAGGCACAGTGTGTGCTTTTATTTTTGCTTTTACCTTCTTTTCCTCTTGTTCTGCCCAAATTTACTCTGCAGAGTTGGTTTCTCCCATAACCATTCATCCCTTACCTTTCTTTCTTTCCTCCCTTCCTTCTTTTTTTTTTTTTTTTTTTTTTTTTAGATTGTGTCTCATTGTGCAGTTTAGGCTGGCTGTGAATTCACTTTGTAGCCCAGGCTGACCTCAACTTAGCAATCCTCCTGCCTCAGCCTCTCAAGTGCTGGGATTACAGGTGTGTGCCACCACATTCAGCACCTCTCACTTTTCAAACAAACTTTTGGTACCATATTCTTGTCTCTTCCAATTCTTTGAGGCAAAAAAGATGAGCCATTTCTAAAGAAACTACCTGATAACAGTACCAGATCATGGAAACTGGTAGCCTTTTGGACGGGTTGACTGTGTCCAAGTCTGTCAGACATTTTTGGGAACCATATCCCTGGTACCCCGACCTGAACCTGCCTGAACCAGTCAACCAGAACCTGCTGCTACCTTATTGTGGGAGCAGCCTGGCCCCTTTTGAGATGAGAACAGCAGGATTTAAAATAGCAGCCAGCGAGAGAACGGACAGCCTCAGTTTAGGGAGCAGAGGGGAGCAGGTTGGGCTGTCGAACTCAGAAGCCGTGACACAGCCGTGCCCTTCACTAAAAAGGAGGTGGAATGGGGTGAACAAGATAGCCATGGAGCTGACCCTAAACTTCACTGTCCTTTACAATGTATTTCCCTAATAGTCTCCACTCAGGGATAACGTGTTGCTAGCACCTTTTATAAGGCCTGGTCCCTTTTGAGACAACCTGTAAATAATCAGTGACTTTCTTTGGGGACCTCACAAGAGTGGGAGAGGACTCTGCCAGGTGCTTCTCCATCTGTGCAGAAGCCATGGCATTGCCCCTACCCTGTGGAGCAGTGGGCTTTGTTTCCCATAATACCTTTCCTGGTGTTGCCTGGGTTTTCCTGGCATCATCACTGAAGCCAGGAATCACACTGACAGTCACACTCTCAGCCACCAACTCCCTTGAACTGCAGCAAACGTGTGCACTCGCAGTGTCTGACTCGGTCTCTTTACCAGGTCAGGGAAAACTGCTGCTGTCTAGTGTCAAGTCTATTCATGTAAATGGTCTGGATGGGCAGAGGCACAGGGACAGGATGGTGTGGGGTGCAGTGGAGAAGCAGTGGCAGCATTTGGGGTGATGGTGAAAGGTTCTATGTTTAAAATGCAGCAGCAGTGTGGCTGCACTCCTGTAAGTGCATCAGAAGGCACTGAACTCTGCTGTGTGTGGGGCACTTTGTGACGTGTAGATTTTATCTTAGTAAAGTGGTTTGAAAATGAAGACTTGGAACTGGGGATACAGCTCAGGGCAGAGCACTTTCCAGCCTTGTTTTACCCCCAGTACCAGAAATAAGGAAAAGTCTACTGTCTGTCTACAGGTTTCCCTTAACCCCTCTTTGTCCTTTTAGCCCCTAGGTTTCTCAGTCTCATTGTGTCTGACCCAGGACTGTGGGAGCCAGCTTGGCTTCCTCTTTCTGCTGGAAACCCTGGGCCCAGCGGGCCCCTCTCCCACTGACTCTCCCCATGGAAATGGGGATCCCTGGCCACAGGGCACAAGTGCTCAATCCCTGCTCTCCCTCCCCCCAGCAGCTGCCCATAGTGGCCTCTGCTTGCTCTGGGGCTCCGCCCAAAGCACACAGCTCCAGGAGGCTGCAGAACCAGACCTTGGCAACCAGTCCCACTCATGCTCTGGGGGCAGCCTGCTGGACTCAAGGCCTTCATCGACCTCCTCCCTTGGCAGCTTCTAGCCCTTACTCCTCCAACAGACCAAATTTTTGTAAAAAACGTTTTTCATTCATTGATATATCATTTTCATTGATATATCATTTTTCATTTGATTGATATATCATTTTCTTTTTTTTTTCCTTCTCTTTTTTTTCTTTTTATCAGTACCAGGGATCGAACTCACGACTGCCTGCTTGCAAGGCAGATGCTTATGCCGCTGAGCTAAATCCCCAGCCCTGATACATCATTTTCATATAGTAAAACGCACAGCTGTTAAGTGTCCTGTTTAAATCATGCTGACAAATATAGACCAAGTTTTTTAAAGATTAAAAAAGAAAAAGCCAAACTTGATGGCGCAAGCCTGTGATTCTAGCACTCAGGATCCTGAGGCAGAAGGATCTCAGGGTTCAAGGCCAGCCTGGGCTACAAAATGAGACCCTATTTCAAACAAGCAAAAAAAAAAAAAAAAAAGCCTTCTTGGAAGTGTTTATCAGGAACTGTGCGAAGAGTCCCAATTGTCTTAAGGGTATGTCAAGAAAAATAAAAAAAACAGACAAGTTTAGTAATGCATGAATAGCTGGGAAGTCAGTGTTTCTCAGTGGGGTCTGTCCCACACTCCAGAACAGCCGCTATTTATTGTGTACAGTGATAGGTGGGGCTAACGAAAGAGTCCAGTTCGGTGGAAGACACAGACTCAAGAGGGCATAGATGATGAAATTCTAAGAAGGATCTGGTCCTGGAGTAGAATCCTGAGATGACTCAAGGGTGCAGATGATCTTATGCTTAGAAGAGTCCATAGGAAATCTCAGGTGGGTGGTACCAATAAACCCAGACCTACATTTATCCTTTAAGGAAGTATGCAAAATTAGCCATTGTGAACTTGTGGTGCCCAATAATGTCCTTTAACATACGTGATTTGCCTAAAATATCTTAAGTCTCTTTGCTGTCTTTTTCTTTTTCCACATCAGTTGAGTCCTTACAACTTAGTACAAGCACTTGAGAAGCAGACACTATTCACAAGAGACTGAGGTGCACGTAGGGTCAAAGGACCTGAGTGATGTTGGCATGCCGCTGAGGGGTTTAGGCCATTCTCCAGACATCCCAGCAACTCCAGCAAAGTACTTGGGAACTACATTCAGCGTTTGCTGTGGGGTCGGAAATTGATGCTGTAATCCTATCACCAGAAGGTTGAGACAGGAGGATCCCCATGAGTTCAATGCCAGCCTGGGCTACATATTATGACCCTGCCTCAAAAAAAAAAAAAAAAAAAAAAAAAAAGTAAAGAGAGGGAAATGTAACAAGAAAACATCAAGGTTGTACTGTGAGAGAATTGCTGACCGTTACAGATTCAGACTGAGTGGGGAGACTCGGGGTACTGCAAAGCAGCCAGGTGGAGTGGGGCCCTGAGCGAGCACTAGGCTGTGAATGCTGAACCCAGCTGAGTTAGGTGTAAGTGGTCCAGGCAGGCAGGCAGGGGCAGGCCCTAGAGGGTGCTCACGGTGTGAACCTCACCTCAGCAGTGGCCTCCAGGTAAAATTCAGCATTTGATTTTGAGGAGCAAAAACTCGAAGCTACTGACGGGAATCCAGGGTTTGCTGCAGCACTCCGCGTTTTGCGAGTCTCCGCCGCGGTTCAGGCCACAGTCAATCTTCTTCGTGGCACCGCCCTGCGCTCGCGGGGGACCCGCCCCCCCCCCGCCTCCCGCCCCCCCCCGCCTCCCGCCCCCGCACTGCGCAGGCGTCCCCCGGCTGGCCCTCCGCAGTCTGGAAGCCGTACCCGCATCCCGGCCAGCCGCCCTGCGCCCGCGCTGCCGCGCTGCCCGCGCCCCGTTCTCCCAGCCTGCACGATGGCGACGCCGCTGACAGACAGTGAGAGGAGGAAGCAGATCAGCGTGCGAGGCCTGGCCGGGCTGGGCGACGTGGCCGAGGTGCGGAAGAGCTTCAACCGGCACCTGCACTTCACGCTAGTTAAGGACCGCAACGTGGCCACGCCGCGCGACTACTTCTTCGCACTGGCACATACGGTGCGCGACCACCTGGTGGGCCGCTGGATCCGCACGCAGCAGCACTACTACGAGCGCGACCCCAAGGTGAGGTGAGAGGCGACGGCAGCCGCGGCCCCGACCCCGGGTCCAGTCCCTGAATCCCGGTCCCGATACCCGGTCCCGGACCCCAGGTCCAGACCCGATCCCTAGTCTCTCATCCTGGTCCCACCCTCGCCTCCGGCCCCCCTCCACCCCGTGCGCTCCCTGGCGGAGTCTGAGTCCCGGCTGCTGCCAGCCCTCTCCACCTCTTTTGTTTTTCTGCAGCAGGAGTGGGAGAAGCGGGCCTGGAACTTAGCCCAGCGGTTTTTTGGCTTGGGAGGGATGAGACGAGGGATCTGCGGACACTGTGGGGCTCACTTAGGCGAGGCCGAGGCCAAACGGGGAAATCGCAGCTTGCCTGCGGCGGGAGGGGCTGAAGTCGCAGATTGTTTCAGTCATTCTTACTCGTACACTTTGCAAAAATTCGCTTTTAGTAGAAAAACAAAACGATTAGTTAAAGTCACCGGTTCTCCTCTTTACTGACCTCTTTAAAGTGAAGGCGGGTTCTGCTCTCATGCACAGACCTTAATAAGGAAAGGGAGGAAAAGAGCACACTGAGCTTGGTGCCAAGATCCGAAAAACAAAATGTTGCACGATTTTGTGTTTTTTGCTTCACTCATGAAGATTTTTAAATTTTCACTCACAGTTTTCCGGGTCCGTCAGCGCTCACTTTGGGGTTGTCAGCTTGCTGAGTGTGTCAGAGTCCTGCACGACCTCCCACTAAGAGGTGCTTTGCACACTTGCAAGCTCGAAGCCAGTTTGGAGAGATGTCATTGATGGTATTTTGGAGTGTTTTTACAGGGTGTTACTGAACATCTAATATTGCTGTGACCGAGACCAATCGCTTCTCCAAACTCATTCTGGGGCACTCCTTTGTTGCCTAAAATAAAGATGGTAAAAAGGACAGATTTGTTAGGTGCTTGTTGGGCTTTTTCGTACTTAGTATGCAAGACAGCTCAGAAGGCACCGAATGACTGAAGCGGGTTATTACAACTAGGGCTTGGGCTGACTGCCAGGAACTGGGCTGGAGGCAACTCCCAAGTATTCCTCACCAGCAGGGAGCCCTGACTGGCCACACCACTTTCATTGTTCTGCCTTTGGGGTAGGTTGACCTGGGGTAGGTGACTCCAAGTTTGGGGGAGGCCTGGGCCTCCCTATGATAGCCTGAGATGTCTAGCCAGGCTCAGGCGTAGGTGGGTGGAAATGACCTTCACAGCAGAGGTCTGACAGCAGGTTTTCTGGTGTCCACTGCAGTGGCTGTGGGTGGGAACCCTTCTTTTAAAGAAGCCACAGCCCTGCTGGGCATGGTGGCTCATGCCTGTAATCCCAGCACCCTGGGAGGCTGAGGTGGGAGGATCATTTGGAGTTTGAGACCAGCCTGGGCTACAAAGTGACCTCAAGTCCAGCCTGAACTACATAGCGAGACCCCATCTCAAAAAAGACAAAAAAGAAAAAAAAAAAAGAAGCCACAGCCCATGGCTGGAGGATGTTTATCTACCCTGAATGGGAGGCCAGCTAAAGAGTAGAGTGCTCCAGGCACTAATCCATGAGGAGAACGAGCCCATCATCTCTGCAGAGCATTCTTGTTTGCTGGTAACAGAACAGAGAAGTCCAGAGCCTTTGAACAGCAGCAGCTTCAGAAAAGGAGCTGTAGTTGGCCCCAGCCTAGGGCTGCTCAGGCTTGCACTGAGGCTGCTGGCGGCTAGGCTGTGCTCCTGCTTACAGTGTACACAGCTTTTATTAACTTTTATCCTTTAAAAATGGGCATTTGTGATTACTGCAGAAAACATAAGAAAGCACAGGGAAGGCAGGAAAGAACTACTGTAATCTCACCACCTAGGGGATAGATAACATCATAAATACTTATAAATGTTTGTGTTCTACAGCCTTTTTAAAAATTTGGGTAGGAGTACTTTGCTTTATTACACAAAATAGTATAGTGCTGCATCCATTGTACCATAGATCTTTTAGCACTTTATTTTTAGAAATAGCAGAAAATAGCAGAACTTAGAGTGTGTAGGAAGATTTCCCAAGCAGCCTACCTGCAAATCAGCAAGTCACAGAATCTGGCCAGAATGGAGAGGTCTGTGCCTGGAAAGGCAGATGTTGGAGGCTCTCTGTAACTCCAAGGAGGTCAGAGGGAAGCTCAGCTTTGAAAGCCTTGAAGCACTGGCGAGGGAGTGTCAGACTGGAGCCCAAGGCCTCTAAGCCTAGTGCAGGTCTGGTTGCCCATATAAGGCAAGTGCTCCCCCTGGGCTGAGTTCCCACCCTCAGACTCCTGGTCCCTGGCCCTGTCATTACCACTCTGTTTATTTGTTTGTTGTGAGACAGTCTCACAGGTGCAGTTCAAGATTGTTTGTTTTCAGACTGTCCTTTGGAACTCCTTATGTAGCCCAGTTGGCTTTGTTCCTCTAGTCTCAGCCTTTGCTGTACTGGGATTACAGGTGAGCCCCCTATACCCACATTGGCTTTACTGGTTACTACATGCTTCAGGGGTCTGGATGTGTTTCTTAATCTCCCTTGACCTCAGTATTTTAATCTATGAAATGAGAGTGGAATGAGAGTGAAATGAAAGAGCCAAGTGATCTGTTTCTGTACTTTTAAATGTTAGCGACAGTGTTTGCTTATAAAACACATTTCCTTCTCTACCCGGAAAGAATGTGAAAGTGGTTAAGCGAAGTGTAAAGGTTTTACTTAGTAGAGGGCCTCAGAGAGAAAGAGAGTTGGGGTGGGGCAACAGGGAGGAGAATGGGTGAAATTCAGGTGCAAGGTCAGGACACAGTGCAGCCAGAGCTGGTCCAAAGCAGAAGGCAGATCTCGCCTGTGTGGCAGCTGCCAGATCCTTGCTGTCAGGGCTGGCGCCAGCAGGGCTCAGCTGCTGGGCAGAGCTGGTCTGGGATGGTGTACATGACCCCCCAGTGACTGCAGGTGGCCAGCTGTTGAGTGTTGCTGATCACCTGACCTTTATTTATTTATTTATTTATTGTCTTTTTAAGACAGGGTTTCACTATGTAGTTCAGGCTCTCTCGAGCTCACTCTGTAGCCCAGGCTGGCCTCTAACTCCAGTGATCCTCCTGCCTCAGCCACCTGAGTGCTGGGATTACAAGCAGGCCCACAGTTCCTGGCCGCTGGCCCAGAGTGGGCGGGCAAGGCCTTCTGGCTCAAAGCACCTTCAGGCAACACTGAGAGTCCTCTGAGGTGGTGGCTCCACCAGAGGCGGCCACACTGTTAGCGTCTCCTTGGTTGGGACCCAGTGCACAGACACCAACATTATTCTGGATGTTTCTGTGAAGGTAACTTTGGGAGATGAGCCTTTTGGAGTTAGTTTTCTGTGGATTAGCTGTTTTTGAGATGAGCTTTCAAAATCAATGGATTTATTTAAAACTTTTAAAATTGTTGCTTAAAAGTTGTCCACGCCTGTGGGGCGCCAGTGAGGCATGAGCATGCATGTATTGCATAGCATCCAGCAGGGTAAGCAGTGCCACTTCTTCATGCTTTCCTATCTGTAGGTAACTGAGACGTCCTGAGCTCCAGAGCCCACTACTGTCTGCTCTGACTCAGCACTCGAGCAGCTTTTAGCCTTTTTCCCTGGGTCCCTCTCTCTATCTTCCAGGTGAGAGAATGATTCCAAGTCCTCCATGTCTGAGCCAGGCTATGGCATTAGTCTTTCTGAGCTTGGCTGGTTTTATGTGATGTAATGTTCCCTGTTTCCAGCCGTGCGATCACAGGAAGCTAGCTTTTTTCCTCTTTTTTCTTCTTGCGGTGTTGAGGATTGAATTCAGAGCTTTGCTCATGCTAGGTGGTCTTGATTCCTCAGCTACAACACTGTCCAGCCTTGTCTTTTTTAGGGCTGCATGGTGTTCCACTGTGTGTCTAGTATACCTCTGCTTATCCATGAACCACACTGTACTTGTTTCTGAGTCTGGCTGCTGTGGGGAGGATCTGCAGATGTCCCCGTGGCATTGTGAACCAGCACAGGGGCCTCCAGGTCTGAGTTTGCAGGGCTGGAGTGTTCCTGGGCTTCAGCCCTCAGGGCTTTTGAGGGGAGCTCCCCAGCCTGTGCCTGTGGTGAATTCCATTCCTATGCTCCTAGAGGTGTGGAGGTTTGGGAGCTAACAGGGAGACCTAGTCATGTGTCCCCTCTGTCAGTGAAGGCTTTACAGAAATGTCCCACCCCGTCAGTCCCCTGCACTGGCTCTTTAGAGCAAATCTGGTCTTCTGAGTGCAGGGAAGGGGCATTTTCTGGAACACTCTCTGCTACACAGGGTCATCTGTCTCTTTGGAAGTGTTACACTCCTTCACTTCTGCATCTTGGTCGTTTTGTTTTGTTTTGTTTTGTTTTGTTTTGTTTTGTTTTGTTTGAGGCAGGGCTGTGCCATTCAGGCTGGCATTGAACTCACTATGTAGCCCAGGCTGGCCTCGAATTTGTGGCAATCCTCCTGCCTCATCCTCTGGAGTGTTGGGACTATGGGCGTGCCATTTTAAAATAAATTTTTGGTGCCAGAGTTGGAAGCCAGGGCCCTGAGCATGCTGAGCACAGGCTCTACCTGGCCTTACAAGACTTCCTGAAACATTTTTTGTGTTTGGCAAGAAGCTGATCCCTTGCCCTTCATTGAGACGCCCAGAGGTGAGGCTTGCGTGACTTTGGGCGCCTGCCCGTCTGTAAGTGCATCTTCTCTGCACTACCTAAAAGTTAGCTGCAGCCCTGGTGTCCTCATCCTTAGAAACTCCAGTGCATACTCTGAAAGCCAGGATGGCCGCACAGCCCTGTGTGGTGCTGTGCCCCGTCCCGTGCATTCGGTGCTGTGCCCTCAGGGTTGCCTCCCTGTCATACCTGTGGGAACACTAGTGAGGTGCAGCAATGAAAATGAGAAAAAAGAAGTGAGCACTTCCTATTTTCATTAACGAACAAGCCTTCAAGTAATTTGGAAACCTGTGATAGAAACTGGATCTGGTATACCCCTCCAGTTCCAGCTACTCAGGAGACTGAGGCAGGAGGATTGCTTGAGGCCAGAAGTTCAACACTAACCTTGGCAACATAGTGAGACCCTAAGGAGTGAGCACGTAGGACTGCGAGACGTGAGGTGCAGCAAGGCAGATGTGCAGTGGTACTGGCTTCCCCTCCAGAGCTGGGGCCAGGCCCAGTTCCCAGGAGTCAGTGGGGAGCCATGGGCCTTGAGACAGTGCTCAGGGTTTTGGAGGGCACTTCAGTGTGTTTGGGGGACTGAGGCTGGGGTTTGTAGAGTAATTTAGAAGCCATGCACTCACGTGATCAAAGACCCGGCTCTGGGCTGCAAGACTTTGAAGGTGTCTGTGTGGCTGTGTTGTTCCCGCTTCCCCCCACCCCCACCCCTGTGCGCACAGACGTGGGCATTCCTCGTCCCGGGTGTTTGGCGCCTGTGCCTTTTCCTTGGTGCTGGCTTGGTCTCAGACACATAGTGTGTGCTCCATTGTTGCCTCTTGAGAGCTCAGAAGCAGGACTATATAGTGCCACTGCTGGGTGCACATCCCTCCCTGCAGCATCCCACGTTCACTCACCTTGCTCTTCCTCAAACTCCCTGGATTCTCTGTGACCCCACCTCATTCTTCACGCCGTGGAGAAGTTGGTTGACATGGCATGAGCCCACCACGTCCTTCATGCTGTCCTGGTCCTGGTTTTCAGGACACAACCCTCTACCTACCCTCCAGGTCACCACCCATTGGGGTGAAAGGAGTTGCTATCCCTCTCCAGGCCAGGCCATACTCTTCCTGGGTCCACCAGTTCCCAGCCATGAGGCCATCCAGACTCCCCAGGGCTCGAACCAATCCCCTCTGCTGTCCTGGAAGTGAAGCCAAGTCTCTCTCCCATGTAGCGCATCTACTACCTTTCCCTGGAGTTCTACATGGGCCGTACACTGCAGAACACTATGGTGAACCTGGGCCTGCAGAGTGCGTGTGATGAAGCCATCTATCAGGTAGGGCCCCCAGACACCGGGGTGAGCCATCCACAGAGGGCCCCTTGCCACACCACCTCAGGCCAGGGGAGAGCTGAAGGGACCTGTTCCACTGCCTCACCCCATTGGTTGGGCCTGGTTTAGAGGGTGCAGGGCCCCGTGCCCTACCCTGCCTTCCTCTCAGTGGTTGAATTAGGGGGTACTGGGGGACTTTGGGACATAATACCTGTGTGGCCATGGGGTAGTTGGGCCTTGGGGACCCCACCTCCTCCAGGTTCTCGCCCAGGGCCTGGTCAGGAATTGTGTAACTCATTTATGGTTCTGTGCTCCACTTGAGGTGACAAGAGGTCCTGGAGGTGACTGCCTTAGTCCTGTCCCTGGACTGGACGCCAGTTCCAGGCTGTGTCTGGGAGCGCAGCACGGCAGGGCCTCATGTAGATTTCCAGCTGTAGGAAGCCTGTATTTTTGCAAACATTCTCTTACCCAGTTCTTATGAGTAAGGAGGACTTGGGACTGACTGGGTACACTGTAACATACGGTGTCTGATTGTGATTTTGTCAGTGTGTGCATGACAGAAACCAGGAAGGGATAGCCTGGCACATACTCTGCAGTGTGGCCTGTTTCTTTCTTACAAGTTACTTCCCTTGCAGGCCTAGCACTCTTGGGGCTGAGAGGTTTTCCTGAGGACCAGGCTGTCCCAATCACAGCCTTGGTAGCTGGGCTCCTGGATGCAAGGGCTGGTGCTAGGGCTATGGCAACTGGCCCAGCCCACTGAGGAGCTGGTGGGGATGGAGATGGCAGTGCCCCCTGTGGGCTGGAAGCATGCCTGCCCTGCTGAGTGCTGGTCCCCACTCATAAGGGGCAGCTGGAAAAGTCACACCTGATCTTGCTGGGCTTCCAGCACCACTGTCCTGGTGTTCTGGTTACCTGAGCCAGCCCTGGGTAGCAGGGGTCTTCATTGGCCTCTCGAGAAGATAAGGACAGTCACATTGTCAAGCCCTTGCACAGACTGTAATCTCTTCCTAACCTTGGTCACTGCAGATCCTGCCTCCAAAACAGGATGTGTGACATGGTCTGGTGTCCAAAATGTGTAAATAGCCCAGAACTTGACAAAACAAGACAGAGCAGCCACTTCAAAAATGGACAAAGGCGTGGCATTGTGGTACATACCCATAATCGCTGCACTTGGGAGGCTGAGGCAGGAGGATCCTGCATGAGTACAAAGCCAGCCTGTACTATTTAGTGACACCCTGTCTCAAAAAAAAAAAAAAAAAAAAAAAAAATTAAAATTGTCAAAGGAGCTGAGCACAGTGACACCCTCCTGTAATCCAGTGCTGAAGGAGGCTGAGGCGGGAGGGTTACAAGTTTGAGTCCCTGTTGGACAACTTAGTGAGACCCTATCTTAAGAACTAAAAATGGCTGGGGATGCAGCTCGATGTGAAGACCCTGAGTTCAATTACCAGCCCCAGGAAGTTTCTTTGGGAATTCGGCATGAGTCACATATACTGTTTTGCAGTTGGTTCCATTTGCTTCTTACACACTAAACCATCTGTTTTTCATGACACTGCTTTTTACCTCACATAATACATCAGGTTTTAAATGGATCTGGGCCATTAGGCCAGAACTGGTTTCTTTTTTTTTTCCTTGTTTGTTTGAGGCAGGTTCTTGCTATGTAGTTCAGGCTGGCCTTGACCTCCCAGTGACTTTCCTGCCTTAGCCTCTCAAATGCTGGGATTATAGGCCTGCACCACGATGCCTAGCCAGCACTGGTTTCCAATTCATGGGTGTCTTTGGCCCTTTTCAAGTCTTCTGTCTCATGAGTGGACTGGAGTTTTCCAAGAGCCGTGTGATGAATTGCGCAGTGCTACAAGAGGCAGAACACTGAGTAGAGTACCCCTGGAAAGAGATCTGTAAAAATGTAAAACAATGCCACTTGTCCCAGTGATGTTTTGTTTTTTATAAAATGCAGTTATTTTGCTGGGCATGGTGATACACACCTGTAATTGCAGCACTGGGGAGCTCGAGGCAGGAGGATGTCTGCACGTTCAAAGCCAGCCTGGGCTGTAAAGTGACTATCTCAACCCTGGCCCCCCACAAAAAAAACCCCAAAACTTTCAAACTACTGGGCTCATACTGAGGCCACATGTTACAATCACATGTTACTATTAATAGCTGAGTGACCTGACAGTGCATACATTTAGCTCATAAACCGTGTCTGATTTTGACTGCTAAATTAGCAGTTTTGGATTACCTGAAAACTTTCTGGGCATTGACTTAATGTCAAGGTTTAACATTGGATTTTCAAGAGAAGAGAAGCAGACTCTTGGTTATACTCTATGTCCATGAGACTTAAACGTTTCTTGATCTGTTGTTGGGTACAAGCTGCTCAGTGGTCACCTTTGTGTCTGCAGCTGGGGCTGGATCTGGAAGAGCTGGAGGAGATTGAGGAGGACGCCGGCCTGGGTAACGGAGGCCTGGGACGCCTGGCAGGTGACCACGGGGCCCCACTGTGCCATGGAGATGGAGCTGGCCAGTGCCTGGGATGCTGGTGTGGAGGGCTGGGTGCAGACGCAGGGCTGTGGGCAGGTGTGGCCAAGGATGTGGCCCAGCATGAGTGCAGCTGTGGCTTCCCAATGAGTCTAGGGCAGTGCTCTGCAAGCGCAGTCTGGTGGGGAGCTGCCTGGTGATTTTTCTGCTGTAACCCCTTTTTGCTGGGACAAGGAGTGGGGCTGAGGGTGTGGCGGAAGTTGTGGTTTGAGTTTGTGCCATGCTGGGAACAGTGGAGTGGCTGCCCCCTGCTTGAGTCCCAGTCACCATGTATGGGCCCTAAATGGACCTCACAGTTTTGTTTTCAGTTGTAAGTTCTTCGAGAGTTCCAAATACAGTGTGTTCTCTCAGGACACACAGATTTAAGTAAAGAAAATCTTTCTCTTACCTGTCCCCAGCCCATGTGTGTCCCCCACACTCTCCTCCAAGAGACTGGGAGAGGCCCACGACCTCATCCCTTGTCCCCTGTGTGGGCTAGGTCATCCCCACCTTGCCACTGCCCTTGTGCACATTCCTTTCCTCACTGAGAGAGTCCAGCCCCTGGAGTCCACTGAAGTCTAGGGTCCCGGTTGGGCCCGTGGCGCCCTTGCTGCATCCTGTGTGGTAGGTGCATCAAGCAGACCCTGGCCCGCTGTGCTAACCACCTGGGCTCTGTGTGTATTTATCAGCCTGTTTCCTCGATTCGATGGCCACCTTGGGTCTGGCAGCATACGGCTATGGGATCCGCTACGAATTTGGGATTTTCAACCAGAAGATCGTGGATGGCTGGCAGGTAGGTGACTCATCAGGACTTTCGCCTGTCCTCAGGTGGCAGCCGGCAGCACTTCTTCCATGTGGCCAGGCTAGGCTGGTCCCGGGGGAGCCCTTGGCAGCAACTGTTGGGGTGGTGAGGGATGTGTTGGGGGTGGACACAGGAGCCCAGTGGCACCTGACTGCAAATGAGAGGCACACTGGATGCAGGGTGTATACTCTGAGGCCAGATATGGGGCCAAATGATGGGCTGGGTAGCTTGAGGAGTGGCCATGATCCTTTTGTCCCTATCTTGGGCCTTTGGCCTTGATATGAGGGGGCAACTTCTAGTGTGACCAAAGGCTGGACTCCCAAGGAATGCGAGGCTGGGAGGTGTCAGCTGTGGCATTAAAGCATGGAGCCCTGGCCAGACGAGGTGTGATGTGATGTGGAGAGGGGCCCTGATGTCCACCTGGTCAGGGCCGCATGAGGTGGAGTGGTATCGCTGCAGAGGGTCCATGGCCTTTAGGGGAGTGTTGCTGTTCCCGGGGATGGCAGCTGTGTTGTTGGGCACAGAAATCACTACTGCTGCGCTTGGTGGTGAATGGCTTCTGGTCTCTGGGTCCCTCAATGTCATGTGCAGCAGGGTGGGCTGGGAGACCATTTTGTGCTGCACCAGAGTGGCCAGTAAGGGAGATGTGGCTTGGTGGAGGTGGGTCTGGGTTGGTGCGGGCCTGGCTCATGTCTCCCATGGGTGAAGTCCATAGTGTGCCCAGTGGGGGTGGGTATTGTTGTCAGCATGGCCACCGCCGGTGCTGCTCTCTGGTGGTCAGCTGGTGGGAGCACTATGTTCAGCACTGTCCTGGTCCCTGTGAGCACCAGACCCAGCACTCATGGCTTCTCAGTGCCCCTTTGTCTGCTGAGCATGTATGTATGAGGGTGTGTATTGGGGCACACACAAAGCATGCACTGTCTCTGTTGCACCCCACCGTGTTGCGTTCTCAGAGCAGTGGGCTGCAGTGATTGTTTTCCTGTACTTCATTTTGGTTCTGTGTAATGGCTTTGCTGAGCCAGGAAAGGGTTCTGTTACAGCACGGGGTGACCAGCACTTGTGCATCCAGGATGAGCTCCATGCTGAGCCACACAGTGCTGCCTAGTGGCTGCTAGAGAGCCTGCACGGGAGCTGTGTCCCCAGCTTTTTAGGTTTGAGGCTCAATCTTGTGAAGTCCCTAAGTTGTCCATGTTGGGCAGGAACTTGTGAACCTCTTGCCTCTGCGTCCTGGAGTTCTGCCCCAGAACCTTCACTTTCCAGCAGCCGGGCTCAGCTGGCATAGAAGCATCACCAGTGAGTGGGCCTGGTTTTGTCCAGTGCTGGGCACTGTTTGATCTTGACCCCTCTTGCTGCCCAGGTGGAGGAGGCAGATGACTGGCTGCGCTATGGCAACCCTTGGGAGAAGGCCCGGCCTGAGTACATGCTGCCTGTGCACTTCTATGGGCGCGTGGAGCACACGGCCGAGGGCGTGCGGTGGCTGGACACACAGGTATGGCTGGGGCCGGGCTTGCTCCTCATACCCACCATGTGCCTCAACAGTGTCCCCATCATGGGAGCTGCTGCCCATGGCTAGTGGGTGCACTGTGTCCCTGGGGACTTTGTGGGCTGTGGCCAGCGCCAGGCATCCTGGCTATCACATCTCAGTGCTGACCTACAGCGTGTTTGTGAGGCTAAGCGCAAGATGTGACCTGAGTGGCAACTCAGGCCCCATGTCACTGGATGTCTGAGGAAGAGCATCAGATGTTAGTGCCATGATGGGCAGGGCTGGCCCGTGTGGACAGGCTCTCAGAGCTGGGAAGGGAAGGGCCACAGCAGTGCTGTTGGTGCGGGTGCCCAGTCTGGCCCCTGGTCAGGGCTGACGGGCCCCATGGGTGCAGGAGGCTGGCTCTTGTGGGTCTCGTCCTCAGAGGACTTGCCCCTGGGGCACTGGGGCACTGAGGGCCAGGCTGCCACTGGGCTGCCTGTACCCCTGTCCCTGTAGCCCCAGTACGGGTGGGTGGTAGGTCCTGCTGACTGTGCCCCATGCGTGTTCCTGTGGCCAGGTGGTGCTCGCCATGCCCTATGACACTCCAGTGCCCGGCTATAAGAACAACACGGTCAATACCATGAGGCTGTGGTCTGCCAAGGCGCCCAATGACTTCAGGCTGCAGGACTGTACGTCCCTCCACTGCCCAGGCACTCCAACCTACCACCCCCATCCCTACCTCAGAGCTGGGCAGCCTGGGCTCTGGTGCCAAGCTGCTGCCTGATCCCCACACTACCCTCCCATGGGCCAAGAGAATTGGGAGTATAGTCCTATGGCCCCGGGGTCCAAAGGGAAGAGAAGGGGACTTCAGGGTGAGATGAGGTCTCTGCTGCTTTAATGGCTCAGCCAAAGCTCTGGGGACCTTCAGAGGTCACAGCCTTTCCCTCCCCATCTCCACAGTCAACGTGGGGGACTACGTCCAGGCCGTCCTGGACCGGAACCTGGCGGAGAACATCTCCAGGGTCCTGTACCCTAATGACAATGTGAGTAGCACCTGGGCAGGCTGCATCAGGTTGCCAGCCTGTTCTGGGGGGCTGCAAGTGCAGCTGAGCCAAGTTCTCCTGGCTGGGTATGGGGGCTGTGTGGCTGGGGCCTTCTCTCTGAGTGTGGGCTGGTAGCTGCCATAGAGGCATTTGCCCCTTCCACCTGCTCCTCAAAGGGCAAGTACAGGGAGCCCTGGTCTCAAGTCAACTTGGGTCACTCTTCTGGTGGGGACACAGTTCCCTGACACTGGGAAAGTTTCAGCTCACCCCATATGCTTGGTGGCAGCCCCAGCTGGACTCTGCTGCTGTCTGCACTTGGTGGTCTCAGTGTCTGGTGGCTCTTTGTTGCTATACAATGGGCCTCTGTGGTAGGTGTAGCACAAGTGCTTGTTTCTCACCTGTAGTGTAGGCCCTGGGCTCGCAGCTTGCGGTCCTAGGGCCTCTGTGTCTTCGGAGGTGTGAGTCGCACTCTGTCACTATGACCTGTGTGTCAGCAGAGGTTGGTGCTGATGGGCGCAGCCTGTCACCCATCCCAGCCTCTGGGGGGCCTTGGTGCTGGTCAAGCAGGCTTGAGCACCAGTTACCTTCACCTCTTCTGTTAAAAGGCAACACTGAGTACTGATGGTATTGGGCAGCTGGGTGAGACAGTGGTCGACCTCAGCCTGTTACCTGGCCACCTGTGGGGATGGGATGACCAGGATCAGGGCAGGCGGCCACCAGACCCCTCAGTTCCCTGCCGTGGAGCTGGCACCACAGTGGCCCTGTGTCTGCAGTTCTTCGAGGGTAAGGAGCTGCGGCTGAAGCAAGAATACTTCGTTGTGGCTGCAACTCTGCAGGACATCATCCGCCGCTTTAAGTCCTCCAAGTTCGGCTGCCGTGACCCCGTGAGGACCAGTTTCGAAACCTTCCCTGACAAGGTTTGTGAGCTGAGGGGATAGGCGCGTGTCCTGTGGGCTGCAGGGCCCCTGTGCCTCCAGGTTTGTCTTGTCTGGCTGGCCTCCAGCTTGGAGCCACAGGCAGTCTTGCTGGTAGGCAAGGTGGGCCTCTCCCAAGCCAAGGCCGTGTGCCATCACTCAAAGCTGCCACATAGTAGGGAGGAGGTCACTCTGTCCAGGCTGCAGCTGGCTGCAGGGTCAGAAGCCCCCTCTCAGCTCCCTTTGGGCATCTTGGGCCTCAGGCTCTGCAGGACAGGCTGCCCAGCTCCTCTACAGCTGGGATTGGATACCTGCGAGGGGTGAGGCTGCTGAGCAGCTCTATGTGACTCACAGGTGGCCATCCAGTTGAATGATACCCACCCAGCCCTCTCCATCCCCGAGCTCATGCGGATCCTGGTGGATGTGGAAAAGGTGGACTGGGACAAGGTGAGCAAGAGGTAGAGACAGCGTTCTCTGTGGACCAGGGCAGGGCTGTCCTCTGGCTTCTGTGCCAGCCACATGGATGGCTGAGAAGTCCCAGGAAGGAGGTCCCCTCTCCTGACCGCAGGACATCTGGGGACATCAGCAGCTCTGTCAGCCTTGAGAGTGTCACGCTACGCGGGGAGGGTTCCAGGGGAGGGATAGACAACCTATAGGACAGCAACACAGCACAAGAGTGTTGGGTAGGGGTAGGATTTGGGAACTTTCTAGGGCTCCTTGTGTGTGTTTTCTCATCTTGAAGTTTAGTAAAGAAATTCATAGTTTGGAGAATACAGAAGTTTAAAGAAATACATAGTTTTTGTAGGTTTTTTTGGGGGGGGGGCTCAATTTCCATTGGTCCTATTTTTTTTTTCAAATCCACCTGGTTTTAGATTCTTAAATGTTTAACTAAGTCAGCCTATAAAATTATACAGCATTTTCATCCTGTACTAGAGATTGAACCTAGGACTTTTGCACTGAATTACTTCCCTACCTTTTTTTTTTTTTATGAGATGGGTTCCTGCTAAGTTTCGTAGGCTCAAACGTTTGATCCTCCTGCCTCAGCCTCCTGAGTAGCTGGATTGCATGCAAGTACTACCCAGCCCAGCCACAAAGCAATTTCTTTTTTTTTTTTTTGGTCTTTTTCCTTTTTATCGGTACCGGGGATCGAACTCACAAATGCCTGCTTGCAAGGCAGGTACTTATGCCGCTGAGCTAAATCCCCAGCCCCGCAATTTCTTACTTTACTTGGAGACCAGAGCACTTCTTTGACCTCAAGATGTTTGTAGTCCTGTTGTAGATTCCCCTGTCCTGGCCAACAGGCTATTTAAAGGATATCAGTGGCTGACTGTTTAGAAGTCTGTTAGTTTGTCAGTAAAAACCATTCACAAGGAGGACAGAGGCAGGTGAGCCTGTGGCACAGGTGGGGGTGTCCGAGCAGGTGTGGGTCAGCAGGCAGGGTGGGGCTGTCTCTGTGCCGGACTGCCCATCACTGCGTAAACCTGCTGGTCTGTACCACCAGGCCTGGGAGATCACCAAGAAGACCTGTGCATACACCAACCACACGGTACTGCCTGAGGCCCTAGAGCGCTGGCCGGTGTCCCTATTTGAGAAGCTGCTGCCGCGGCACCTGGACATCATCTACGCCATCAACCAGAGGCATCTGGACGTGAGCACTGCCTGTCGGGGGTGGGCGTGGGTCCCAGCAGGTGATAGCCCAGCAGCTGCAGAGTGGCACTTTGCTGCCTTGCTCCTGACTCTGCTCTGTTCTCAGCCGGAAGCCCCACCCGTCCCTCATCATTGCTGCAGGGTGCAAGGCACAGGAGTAGCTGTGCCTGTGGGGTGTGTGTGTGTGTGTGTGTGTGTGTGTGCTTGTGTGTATGTGCCCATGCGCAGGTAACCACCCCTGGGCATGGCCGTCCCTCTGGGTGGTGTGGAGAACCCTATGTCCTCTGTCAGCAGGATGGTTCATCTCTGCCTGAGCCCCATTGCTGGGTGCAGGTCTAGGCCTGGAGTGGGATCCCGTCCCTTGGCCCAGCTGTTGCACAGGCCCTGGGTCCGGGGATCTCAACCCCACCCCTCTCTGGGCCCCAGCATGTAGCTGCCCTGTTTCCCGGGGATGTGGCGCGCCTGCGGAGGATGTCCGTGATTGAGGAGGGCGACTGCAAGCGGATCAACATGGCACACCTGTGCGTGATCGGGTCGCATGCGGTGAATGGTGTGGCACGCATCCATTCAGAGATCGTGAAGCAGTCCGTGTACGTGCAGTGCGCTGTCCCACCTCTCTGGTTGCCAAGCGGGAGGTGACGGGAAAGACGGGTGCCCATCAGACCTCATGACCCTGGTCCACTGCTGCTGGCTGGAGGCCTGGGACGGACGTCTACCTGGTGTCAGGGCTGGATGTGCGGCAGATGGGTGGCAGCAGTCAGGTTGGGTGGGGACCCGGGAGTCTTCCCTTCCCCCGTCCTCTCACCTGTTGAGGCTGCTAGAATCCTCTGCCTGAGAAGTCTATGGACAGCTCTATGCCTCCCACTGGGCTCTGTGGTCTCCAGTGTGGACTTGGGAGTTGGATTTTTCCCCAGCTCACAACTGAGGAAACAGCCCACGGCTGAAACCTGTGGAGTCCCCAGGGTCATGGCCTGGCTGTCCCCATCACCTTCCTAGGTGGCTGTATCCTCACACTGGGAGGGCAGGGTTAGTGGTCATACCCTGGGGCTTTCCTGGGACGGTCCTGTGTTCTTTGGCAAAGCTGGCATTCCTGACAGTTCTGTCTGCTCATAGCTTTAAGGATTTCTATGAACTGGAGCCAGAGAAGTTCCAGAACAAGACCAATGGCATCACCCCCCGCCGGTGGCTGCTGCTGTGCAACCCAGGGCTGGCAGATGTCATCATAGAGGTAAATTGCCAGGTTGGGTCCTGGGACAAGAGGCCAGGTCTAAATGTGAGCAGCAGCAACCCAGGATGCACCTCAGATCCCTGGGCTGTGAATCAGGGATAGGCCATGCTGGGAGAAGTCATTAGGCAGGACAGTGGCCCCATGTACCTCAGGGAGGGCCGGGCACGTGCTGCAGGTGGGGCTGAGTAGGGCAAGGCTGGTAGCTGCAGCAGGAAGGTCCCCACTGAGGTGATGGCTTGGGGATGTAGACTGTGTATTCAGGTCAGGAGCAGGGACTCTGTGGTAGCTACTGAGATGAGGGGCTAGGCCTTGGCCCACTGGGGCTGTGCAGAGGGACCTTTGGGAAGCTGGAGAGGTGGGTGGGTCCCGGGCAGCAGAGGCTCAGCTGCAGTGAGCAGAAAGCCTTTCCTCCCACAGAGAATCGGGGAAGGCTTTGTGACAGACCTCAGCCAGCTTCGGAAGCTGCTGCCGCTGGTCAACGATGAGGCCTTCATCAGGAATGTGGCCCAGGTCAAGCAGGTTGGTGAATAGCCCCGGGGAGGGGCTCACGTTGACCTGAGGTCCAGGGTGAGGCTGCAGCTTTGCAGAAGGTCCCTGACTTTCGGCTGGGTCCTCAGGCTGCAGGGACAGCTGCATGATCCCAATTGTTCTAGGAGTGGCCAAGGGCTGAGCCAGCTTTATTCTCCAAGAGCTCCCAGACAGGGTGGGACTGGGGGTCACAGGGCATGGCTATGAGGGTGCTGTCTTGGCCTTTCTGCAGCTTAATTTCAGTTCCAGGGTTGGCACTGTCCCCTCTTTCTGGCTCCTCACCTTCTTTCTCCTGTGGTCCTTGCCTCACCCCCTAGTGCCCTTGTCCTGCTCAGCTCGACTCCAGGTACTTAACTTCTGCTATCCCTGGCCACCCCTAGTGGTCACTCAGGGCTGTCTCCAAGATGGGTGGGCCGTGGGGCACCCAGGGACCTCAGAGCTTACAGCATAGTTGTCACCTTGCTCCGCACAGGAAAATAAGCTGAAGTTTGCTGCCCTCCTGGAGAAGGAGTACAAGGTGAAGATCAACCCTGCCTCCATGTTTGATGTGCACGTGAAGCGCATCCACGAGTACAAGCGGCAGCTGCTCAACTGCCTGCACGTCATCACCCTATACAACCGTGAGTCCCCTCAGCCACGTCTGGTGTGCACCAGGCAGGCGTCCCAAGCAGTGACTCCTCCTGTGTGTAGGCCTCGGGTTGGGCATGCTGCCAGGCAGCATTTACATTCAATGTAATTTTTGCATTGGTCTTGGTGACTCACCTTGTTCAGAAAATTTGCTTGTTGAGGCATTGAATGTAGTTAGATGGAGTTGTATTAGTTAAATTTAAGTTGTTGTTGTAGTCAGGGATCACAAGAACAAGACTATATGGGACATATAATTTATAGTGTTATTTATAATGGTCACCCAAGGAGTCAAATAGAAAGTACAGGAAATCCGTTCACCCACTAAGGACCTAGAAAATCCAGCTGAGGGCCTGGATCCCTGGGCAGTATCCTGCATGGTTCAGCTGAAGTCCAAGAGCCCACGACAGTGACTCATGCAGTGTGTCACAGATCTGCACTGGGAAGGCCCAGAGGTCAGCAGTGGAAGCTAGAAAGTCTGCACCAGTGGGGTGAAGGATCCGTGCCAGCAGGCTGAGAGATCTGCACTGGAGGCAGGAAGTCACACTCAAATAAGGACAAAGGATCCCTGAAAAGTACCATAGCCATCCTCAGCAACAATGAGGTCCTGAGCTCCTCCAAAGATGAGAACAACAGAGTTCACATCAGGAAGCCAGTATGATGAGCTCCTGGAGATTGAGGAGCACACATCTTTCCCTCCGGAGCCAAGAAGCAATGCTAAAAGTAAGGACCAATGTTCCCCCAAAGTGAACCATAGCCACTCTCAGCAACAGCAAGGACCTGAGTTCCTCTAATGATAACAGCTGAGTTCATATCAGGAAAGAAGCTCTGCAAGCTCCTCCAAGAGAACCAATGGCACCAAACAATGACTTCGTCTCCAGGTCTCCTTTTTATGCTGACAGCAGTCGTCAAGTGGCCCTCCATACCTAGCACTAGGCAGATTCAGGTCAGCTGGTGTCTAAGTTGACCGTTAGTTTTCAAAGCACCACAGTTGCTTATGGACAATTATGAGAGCAAATGTGACTCAGAAATCCCCAATAAGTGAATGTGACAGCTGTACTTGGTGACACACAGCTGTAATCCCAGCACTCTGGAGGCTGAGTTTAAGACCAACCTGGACTACATAGCAAGATACTGTTTCAAAAAAAACAAAACCAAAAATAACAAAAAGTAACAGTGAACATTGCTTGGTGAATTAGCAAAACCCTGGTCAAGAACTGGATTTTCAGAGGTCTGGGGTGATAGCAAAACCCTGGTCAAGAACTGGATTTTCAGAGGTCTGGGGTGATACAATGTTTCAAAGCGAGGTGCTGTAGAAACTTGACTCTGGGCTCTAAGGAGGGAGGGAGCAGCCCTGCCTGGGCCCGATGGCTGTGTGGTGGCTTCTGCCTCCCAGTGTCTCATGGTCCTCTCGGCAAGTCCTATGTGAGCAGCAGTGAGGGCTGCAGTTCCCTTTCCCTTATCCTGCTCCATCCCCTCAGCTCCTTAGTGCTGCCTTGGGGATCAGGCAGTTGTATTCTTTCTGCCTCAGGCTACCCTTTGCCTGCACTGTCACATGTGCTTCCATGTGGGAATGCACACCTATGTACATGCATCCATGTGTATGGTGTAGGTAGGGCTTACACACATGTGCATGTGACCTTGTGTATTTGAGGCATGCACACATGCATGTGATATGTGCTTGGGATGTGTGCACACGTGTGTCCGTGTATAGCGCATGCATGAATGTGAGCATACACACACGTGTCCTTGGGTGAGGTATATGTGGATGTGGATGTGTGGGTGTGTGCATGTCCTTGTCCAATTCCCCACTGTCTGGGCACCCAGGCAGCCTCTGCATTCTTCCCGTTCCCATCTGTCGTGATGTTGGCTTCATCTGCATGTATTCTGCCCTCCCTGCCCACCCTACTGGCCAAGTATCCAGCGACTGCAGCTGGGGCCCCTGGGAGGCCTTCCTGAGCCCTCAACTGGCCTATGTGACTGAAGGGCCCTGGCTGATGGTGCCAGTCATCATGCCTCCCACCCCCTCCAGCATGTCTTAAGTCCCTGCACCCCTGTCCTGAGGGCTGGAGCCACCTTGTTCATTTCCAGGTGTATTGGTGACTTATTCTTACAGCTGTGTCTTGCTTGCTGTTGACCATGGCCACTTCTGACTACCTACTGTACTATTTCAAGAAAGTGTCTTGAACCACACGCACATTTTACCACCTGTGCTGGGGTGGAACCCAGGGCCATGCCTGTGCCAGGCCCTGAGGCGTGTTGGGGAGCGTGCTGGGTGCCCTGCATGCATTTTTTTAAAACCCCTTTAGCCCCGTTTCCCTGTGTCGCCCCTCACCCCAAAAGCCTGCCTGTTGGGCCTTAGCCTATGTGGTTCTCAGGATATAAGCTTTGCGCAGCTGGCCCAGCAGGCAGCTCTACCCACCATGGGGACCATGAGCGCACACCCCTGCTGCATTAGCTGTGCAGCACCTCCCGAGGCCCCCAGGCATGTCGTATATCCTGGCAGCATGGGCTTGGAGAGCAGGCTGTCCACCTCCTGGCAGATGGGAAGCAGAGACAGGCAGGGTGGGTTTCCAGAGTCCCCTCCAAGGTTCTGCCCTAGCGACCTCCCTTCCCTTCCTCCTGAGTCCCACTACTCCTAAAGCTGCCCCCCTCCCCAGCACACACTGTGTCACCTGGCAGTGGGGACAGTCAGGGTCTCAGGCACCTGAGGCTGATGACGTCACACCCACGGTGCCAAGGCCTTGCCCAGGTCTGTACTCTTCTGTGCCTCAAACCCACGCATTCAAATCATATTGTTAATACATAGGGCTTCAGGAAACAATGGCCAGCACTGATGGCCCTGGGCCAGCACACTTGGCCTCCTTGCCCCCTGGCCAGGAGCATGCCTGCTCCGGATGCTGGGCAGGCTACTGTGGCCTGCAGGCTCTGCTCACTGCCGGGGATGGAGATAGAGTGAGGGCAGCCTTGCCCCCAGAGGGGCTACTGCCACCTGTTCAAACCCCAGGCCTCCAGGTCCTTGGCAGTTTGGCTTCCATAAGGTTTTGAGCGACTCCCTTGTTTTGTCCACAGGAATAAAGAAAGACCCAGCCAAGGCCTTCGTGCCCAGGACAGTGATGATTGGGGGCAAGGTGAGTGACTGCACCTTCCTCCTTTCAGTGCCTCCTGCTCAGAAGCCAGCTCCAGTGTCCACTGGGCACGGTGTTCCAGCTGCGAGAGTCTCTGCCACTGTCAGTGATGATCCCCCAGAACAAAGCATCTAGCTTCTTAGGCATCACCTTACGGCCACATACACATTGCTCCTAAGTGTGGACAAGAACCTGTCCTGTCAGAAGTGGCTGTCCACTAAGGACCACAGCCCCACTCGTCTAATAGAACTACAAGTACTAATGTGTTTTTTTTCTTCTTTTCAAGAAGGCCTTGCTGTGTTGCCCAGGCTAGCTTCAAAATTCTGGGCTCAAGGGACCAAGGGCTTCTTCCACCTCAGCCTTCCCAGTAGCTGAGAGTAGCGGGCCGTGGAAAAAAGTTCAGTTTTTTTCTGCAGTGCTGGGCATGAGCCCACGGCCCACACACTGGAGGCAGGTACTCTGCCCCCAGCATGCCCGCAGCCCCACTAGTACTTTCAGCTTTGGATCTGCACACTGAGGAGGGCCCTTGCCTTGAACCTGCATCTCCTAATTCTCCTTACCCACACACTTCCTCCTCTTTATCCTTTTCAGTGTACTTGTTGTAGAAACTGAGTCATTTTCCAGCCCAGGCTGCTTTCCTGAGGATGCCCCAGGTGTGTTGTGGCAAGTTCTATAGGGCTCCTATTTCCTGTAAGTCAGTTGTATCTGGTCAGAATTGGAGCATCTTTGGAGGTTGCAGGTCCCATGCTGAGGCAGCTGTCTAGCACCAGGTGGAATCCAGCCTTCGGGCTCATGAGCCACACTGCTGCTGGCCTTCAGGGCGGGGCAGCCCTCATGGTGCAGTAACCCACAGGCCCTGTTGATCCTGGGCAGTGTGCTGCACAAGAAAGCCCTCAATTGCTTCCCCCTGCAGGCAGCTCCCGGCTACCACATGGCCAAGATGATCATCAAGCTGGTCACATCCATTGGCAGTGTCATCAATCATGATCCAATTGTGGGCGACAGGCTCCGAGTAATCTTCCTAGAGAACTACCGGGTGTCCCTGGCTGAGAAAGGTAGGATGGGGGCCTGTGCCTCTCCTGCTGGGTGGACAGGAGGGGTAGGGTAGGCAGTGCTATGCCTGGTGCCAGGCTCCTCTTGGGCTGGAGGCAGATCTTGAGAAAGTTCCAGAAGCAAAATGCTGGGCCACTTAGGGGGGCTTCTTGAGGTCAGTGCATTGTATACCTTGCCTCAATTGTAGCCCCACCAAGGAGGGGTGCCCTACAAAGGCAGTGGCCATTTAGGGATAAAGGACTGGTTGTCTAGGATCATTGCTGAGGGGCCGGAGGAGGGAATGAACAGAAGGGGAAGGTGAGGCTGGGCTGATCTGCCTCCTGCCTGCAGTGATCCCGGCCGCTGACCTGTCACAGCAGATCTCCACTGCGGGCACCGAGGCCTCGGGCACCGGCAACATGAAGTTCATGCTCAACGGGGCACTCACCATTGGCACCATGGATGGCGCCAACGTGGAGATGGCTGAGGAGGCAGGCCCTGAGAATCTCTTTATCTTTGGCCTGCGGGTGGAGGAGGTCGAGGCCCTGGACCAAAAAGGGTGTGTGTCCCCTCTGTGCACCAGGGTGCATGGCATGCTGCGGGCAGGGCCAAGCTGGGCGGGATCAGCACCTGCCCAGAAACAGGGTCAGTGGCATGACCCCCACTAGCATGAAGCAGCTGCTTTTCAGCCACTTTGGGCCTGTTTGTGGGCCCACGTCTATGGCAGAGTCCCTGGGTCCTCCCTGTGGGCAAGCCCTGGCTGTGGGTCACTGCTAAGGTGCTAAGTGGCCCATCTCCCTGCAGGTACAATGCCAGGGAGTATTATGAGCGCCTGCCTGAGCTGAGGCAGGCTGTGGACCAGATCAGCAGTGGCTTCTTTTCTCCCAAGAACCCAGAGTGCTTCAAGGATGTGGTCAACATGCTGATGTATCATGACAGGTGGGGTCCCTGCCACACGCTGTACCCATCCCCACCCTGGGACAGACCTGGGCCACTGGGTGGGTTGGGAGGGGAAGCCCCTGCACCTTGGCCCACAGGATCTGGGGCCCAGCCAGAAGAGTGGTGGCTGTCCGTGGCAAGGGCCAGACTATGGAGTGAGGTCAGTGTGCTGGAGACCCTGAGGCCGTGTGATCTCAGGAGGGCTGGAGAAGCAGCTCAGGGGCAGTGGAAACTGGCCAGGTGGTGGAGGGGTCTTCCCAGGTTGAAGTGCAACTAACGGGTAACACAGTGCAGTTAACGCGTGGTCAGACAGCATGGTCTCTGGCTGCATGAGGGGCCGGGCACATCACTTGTGCCTCCCTGTGGCTAAAAGTTGCTCTGGATGGGTGAGGTTGCTGCCTTCCTGCTGCTGCCCTCTGGTCACCTCTGACTATGGGTCACCTGCGGCTTCAGTTGGGCCAGGCTGCCCCTGCCAAGGCCTGTGAAGGAGACTGGTGAACGTGCCCCATCTGGTACCACAGTAACAGAAATGTATCTCTGTACTTGTACTGCATCTCTGTACCTGTAACGCCTACATTTCTGTCCTGAACATCAGGAATTGCAACAGCTGGGGGATTGCAGCAGACTGCTTGGGCCCTGGGCCTGTGCAGCCCCATAGCCTGTGGGCTCTGCCCTGATAATTTTCCCTAGGGGCATCCTAGGTTGGAATGTGACTTGGGTAAGACACCCTGTAACCAGATGTACCTGGTGCAGCCTGGCCCCCACAAGGGGCAGGGCTTGGTGTGTGGTGACCTCTTGGTGTGGACCGTCTTTGGGTCCACAGAACAGGCTGCCTGGCCAGGGTCACTGTTGTCTACCATCTGCCTACTGTTCTGTCCCTGTCCAGGTTCAAGGTATTTGCAGACTATGAAGCATATGTGCAGTGCCAGGCACAGGTTGACCAGCTGTACCAGGTGAGGCTCATGGGCTGTGGCTGTAAGAGTGGGGTCAGGGCAGGAGCTGGAACCAGACTTCATTTCTCAGCCTGGTGAAGCAGGTCTTTGGCCAGAGAGGCTTAGGATTCCATACCCGTGACATTAATAAGTCACTGGTGTGCCATCACTTCTTGTCTTACCACTGTGGGGCTCTGGGAGGACCCCCCACAAACAGAGCATTCACTTGTCCCACAGGACTTTGCCCTTTTGGGGATGCCCTTCCTCCAGTTGATGGGAGGCAGGACAGCTAGCTACATGGGCACAGCTACATGGGGGAAGCCGTGGTGGCTGAACCCTTAATGTAGGAGGCTCTTCACCTGTCCCACATGTGTTGTGTCTACCTGCGCCATGTTGTCTGGTAGAGCTTATCTGGGGCTGTGCACTGCTCTGTGGAACACAAGCTGCAAGGGGTGGGAGCTTCCTTAGGCCCTGTGTCCTGACACCAAGTCCTTGGATTATGTCTCTAGTGGCAATAGGTCATAGTCTGTGGGACCCCTCTTCACCATACTTCGCCAGGGCTCAGAGTTTGATGGAGACAGTCGTAAAGTTCTAACGTGCCCAAGACTGACCAGCCTGTGCTTTTCCTGCAGAACCCCAAGGAATGGACCAAGAAGGTTATTAGGAACATCGCTTGCTCGGGCAAGTTCTCTAGTGACCGGACCATCACTGAGTATGCACGGGACATCTGGGGCGTGGAGCCCTCTGACTTGCAGATCCCAGCCCCCAACATCCCTAAGGACTAGGCATCCCTCTGGGCAGGGCCAAGGTTTTTGTAGGGCTGTGTTTGCATATCATGCCAGCATTCAGGCACTTTGTCAGCAACCAGAGGCCTCTGCTTTTCTCCACGCTGTGTTCCTCACAGGGGCTAAGGGGTGGTTTTGAGGTTAAGGCCAAGAAAGGAGGTGCCCAGGAGGCTGACACCCTCCTGGTTTTTCGTAAGCAAAGCAGAGCTTGAAGCATGGGTGGAACAGGCAGCCCCACAAGGTGGGCAAGAAGTGCAGCTGCCTGAGCCCCCCCACCCCCCAAGCCTTGCATGAATCTTGCTGTGAGCGTAGATCTGTAGTTGTAAGCCTCTTGATTTTGCAGTCTGGACATGTGGCCTGGGTGAAGCCTGGGGCCCTGTTTCCACAGCTGCGGCCACTAGAGGTAGCTCTTTGGGCATCATCTCCACACAGCCTGTCCTTGCCCTGGGCCACACACATGGCCTTTCACTGCGGTCCTGGCACGTGTGCGTCAGGCTCAGGGTGGGTGGGAACAGCATGGGGGGGGGGGGCTCTGCAAGGACCTCTGCCAAGACATGTCTGGCTCATACAGGGTCACCTTTTATTTTTCAAGAGAAAAAAATAACCCGAGAAGTACATGGAACTAGCTGCAGCCTTCCCTTGTTCATGTAGGGTCAGCCTGTGTTTGAGGGAGACTATGTGGAATCTCTGCCTGGCTGGAAGTGGCTTAGCCACTGACCCCAGAAAACAGCTACCTGTGCTGCTTCAGGCATGGTGCCTTTCCAGACACACCCAGGCCAGGATCTCCTATATGCCGCCATAGTGGCCTGGTCTGATGCATGAGTGGGGGATGGGGTGGGCATTGTGCGTTTCTGCTCACTTACAGTCATGGGAAGGTAAAAGCCTCCCTTCTGTAATCTGATGCCTTGTGGGTTGGAAATGTGGAATACCACTCTGGCAGCTCTGCTGGGCTCTGGGGCTGGCTCTTCCTGTACTTCCTAACGGAAGAGCTTTGCCAGAACCACTGGAGTTTTGGGGCTGTGATCACCTACTGCCTGTGTAGAGGCCCTGCTCCCTGACCTGTGCGTGCCCACACACTTCATGCACGCACGTTTCCTGCCTCCTGTGAGAAGCTGATTAAATCTTTGTACCCACAGCTGGTGTGACTTCTGCATTTCACTGCACACAGTGCTTCTGGGGGGGAGGGGCGGGGGGGGTGTCGTTCCACAATTCTGGGGCCAAAGATGGAAAGTTGTCACTCATCCTCATGGTGTTTCCAGACTGCTACCTGTTTAAAGTCAACAGGAGGAAAGTATTTGCATTTCTAGTGCAAACTCCTTGGATCTCTTTATGGACTCTGCCATCTCCATTGCCCATTCCTGGCTCCCTGAACCCGAGCAGTCTCCCTGATTACCTGTAGCTGTGGTTAGCGATGGGGCAGCAGGGACTAATGGCATGGTGGGGAGTTACTGTGAACCTCCTGGACCCTGGGCCAGCAAACTGTGCAAGGACCCCACTGAATCCTGATGTCCTGGCATGAACCCTTGTCCTTTGGCTCTGTAAGACAGGGGCCACAAAGCTGCCACCTGCTCACACCTTGGGTCCAGACCATTTCCTAAAAATTTGTCCAGCCCACAAATTGATTGTGGAATTTGTCAAAGGATCTGAAATTCAAAATCTGGTTGCACTGTGTTGGAGCACTCAGTTCAAATCCAGTCTATTCTCAGAATTTTGCTATGTGCACACCTGTCACCTCTGCCCTCATGGGTGACACTGCCAAGCTGAGTTCAGCCATGTTTCAGCTACCCCAGGGCATCTGGCAGACTAGATCTAAGCCTTCCTATGGCACCTGGGGGCAGAAGGGATGTTGGTGGCCCTACATGTGTACTGCTGGGCCCAAGACCATGAGATGCCAGGCCCAGAAGAGGCCAGTCCAGAGGACCTAACACCCAAGACTGCCCAAACCATCTCCACCACCTGAGATCAGAGCCAAGGCCTTCCTGGAACAGCTGGGGTCTGTCCTTTGGCCCTATCCCAGGAAAGGTCTGTCCAGGTCTGCCACATCTTGGAGAGATACCATCAGCTCAGCCAGGCTGGGCTGCCAAGAAAGCTAAAGCTTTCCTGGGGCCTTTTTCCTACCAGGCTGCAGCCCATGGAGTTCCGGGGCTGTGGGTGGGGCCCTGCTGGGGCATCCAAACATGGGCAGGGTGCGCCCAAAGGCCCTAGGGACAGGTGCAGTGGGTGATTCGAGCTCCACTGAGGTGGTTCCAGATAGCAGAGCAGGATGGACTATGACCACCAGGATTTTATTCTTAAATAACTGGTCAGTCTACACCAGGCTGCATGGGTGGAGGGATGGGGAGTGCAGCCCTGGGCCATGTGGGGAGGGCTGACCAGCAGCAGTGTGTGCAGCAGAGACCACATTTCCACCTCCACGGCCCGCCTGCAACCCGTACCCGCGGCACCCGCGCGGGTCCCCCTTGGGTGTGTGTGGCGCTGTCCCCAGCGCTGCTGCTGGGCCAGGAGGTGGCAGTCAGTCAGTCAGGCTTCATGCTCCTCGGGGGCGGCGGCTCAGTGCTGGCGTTCGGGTTCTGATTTCCCCAGGAAGTCCCTAGGCCAAAGGAGGGTGACCATGAGTGGGAGGACACACCAGCCCTTGAGAAGTTAAGCTGAAAATGAGGCCACCAAGATCCCAAAGTATAGCTTGCCAGGTGGGGGGCGATCTTGCCAGTGACCCAGATCTGCCCCCCACACTGATACAAGGAAGGGGTGCAGCCACCTGCTGAAAGCGGGTACATGGAGACCCCACTGCTTCACTGGCTCAGGCAGTGGCGGTGCTGAAGGATGGGCAGGAGGGAGGAGAGGCAAGAGAGTGGGGATCTGTGGGAGGCTGGGAAAGGCTCCTGCTGCAACCGCCCCTGCTCTGGCCTGAGCCACCCTCATGCCCCTGGCTCTTGGGGCTGCAGCCCTCATGCTGCCCAGGGTTCTGGCTAGTCAGGAACTCATTCCCCCTTCGAAGAGCAAAGGGGCCAAAAATCCTTTGGAAGGGTTGCGTGCAGGGCAACAACTAAGCTGGGGGCATCCGTGCTCTCCTGTCCTGTACTTGTGGGTCTGGAAACTGAGGCACCCACCCACCTGCTCCCAGGACTCTGCTCTCCGTGAGGGTATCTTGGAATCAGAGCCCCCGAAGCCCTCCCACGTAACCTAGCTGTGAAGCTGCTGCCCAACCCAGGTCCCCAGGGAGAAGGCACAGCCTCACCTTAGTATTCGTGGCAGCTCCGGGCTCTTATAGATGTATTTGTGCCTGTAGCCAAGGTCCGAATGGAAAGGGACAAACTGCACTTTGAAGTCACGGAAACTTCGCGATGGTGCAGCAATGTTATAGAGCTGGGGAGGAAAAACCTGTCAGTGCACAGGGGCACCCCATGCAGGTAGGGGCGACTTGGGCCTCCCCTTCCCTGGAGGCCAATTCATGGCTGCTTCCATGGCTGTCAAGCTGGGTACAGCCCCAGCTCTGCCGTGCAGGGTTTTTGCGATGTAGCCCTTCAAGTTAGGGCTCAGGGTACCCCAGGTGTGTCCTCAGCAAGCCCCATTCTCAGACTGCCCTTCCTCCAGGACAAGGACACCTTTGTGTGGCTGAGGCAGCCGGCAGTGGCCTCCCCAAGTCCAGGTCAGGCTGCCTGTCATCTATGGCCCAGGGGAGACCAGCTATGCACTGCTGGGCAGCTCTGTCCTCTAGCGTAGCACTATGCCCTGTGGGGCATGCCTGGGCAGCTCCAGAGGGAAGCAACACACTCAGCCCCTGCACACCAGCCTCCTCGTGAGTCTAGTCCTACTTCTGGGCAACAAAGTCAAATACTGAGGCCCCCATAACTCTTCACCAGCCTAATCCCAGGCACCCCAAGGATGACCCAGCTGTGGGGACCTGGGACCCATGCGCTTGTTATTTTGGTTTCTTGTGGTTTAAACTTGCTACGCAGCCCAGCCTGGCCTCACTATGCTGCCTCCCTTTTGCCTCAGCCTCCTGACGCTAAGACTACAGGCCTGAGATGTGCTTCTTTTTCCTGGTTCCTCTCATGGCCAATGAGGGCAGTGTGGCTGGCCTGGTCCTTTTCCAGACCACCCGTGTGACTTTCTCAAGAAGCCTGGAGGTGTCCCTGCCACCGACACCACCATGATGCCCACCTTTCTGCCAAGCTGGAAGGGTACGACCGGGTCATCCTCTGCGTGCAGGATAAGCAGGGGGCAGGAGATGTGCTTCACACTGTGGAAGGCAGGGGAAGTAGAGCCAGGCTGAGGGCAGGTATCCACCTGGATGGACCCTTCACCCAAGGCAGGTCTGGCACATGATGTGCTCCCCACACCGGGTCTCTTTTTACTAGGGATAAAGGTATGAACAAAATCTAGAGAGCAGTTCATGCTCCAAAATCCAGCCCTCGCCTATTTCCTGCTGAAAATGATTATTTTTGCTATGACATAGTCTTTAAAAAGTTCAAACCAGACACGGTGGTACATTCCCAGCTACTGATTTATCTTTGATGTAACACTGAAAGTGACCTGCTTAGACGTCGCTAATACTTCCTCACAGCCTTAACATGGCCTCACATGGCATAGGCTGCATGCCGGGCTGGCCCAGGCTCCCTGTGCCCTGCTCTGCAGTGGCTGTTTAGATCTCTCTGGGCCCCAGCAGGGTTGTGTGCTCCCAGGAGCAGGGCCTGTGGTCTCCTGGGTGTGGAGCCACCAGCAGAGTTCAAGCTTTCTTCTCTTCAGCCCTTGGGCACTGCAAGGCTATGCTGCCCACCTGCCACTGCCCTGCACACCCAGGTAGGTGTCTAGTCAGCCTCGCAGCCCTGGCGCTTGCTTTTGTTTGTTAAGCAAGAAATTTGGCTTATTCAGAGAATTCTTAGATTCCCAAACCATATTATAAACAAGCAGGGATTTTTGCTTATAGTATAGACTGTGAAATGTTAACTGAATAAAGATTATTTTTTCTCTTTTTTTGGAGAAATTAAAAATCCATGAAATAAAGTAACACAAAGACAGTATCAGTAAAAGAGTCCTTAATAGGTAAATATTAGGTTTACCTAAAGCAATATTTTAAATAAAACTTTATAGTGTGTTTCTGTAACCAAACACACAATCAATGGCTGAAGCAGGATTTTTTTTTTTTAAGATCATTTTTTGCTGTGTAGTTCAGGATGGCGTTGAACTTGGGATCCTCCTGCCTCAACCTCTTGAATGCTGGGATCACAGGCATGTGCCACCACACCTAACCAAGCAGTTGTTTTTTGAGTAACTACTGCTTTAACACCTGTCCAGGAGTCTTGGTTTAGATGACTATTTAGGAAAAAGTCAGTAGTGTTAACAAAAAAGTTATCTTAATATAGCTTTTAAGTTGAAAGTTTAGCTTGAAAGTTTCATTTTCCTCACATTGCAGTTCTCTGCTGGACCCTCCCCACTTCAAGCTGGGTGTCCTGTGCCCCAGCCTGGCTGGATCTGATGACACACAGCTCTTGTTTGGGCTCAGTGCCACTCAGCCGACATACTTACTTCTCATCATTGGCAAATTTAATTCCACTGCTGGTGATGGGGTCCAGGAAGAACCAGTCAAACCCAGGGAAGTAGCGATACACCTGCAGACCAGAGGGGTGTGTTTAACCAGGCCCTGGGCAGGTTATACACGCCGTGTCAGTCCAGGAACCCAGGGTCGGTTCACACTGCACCCTGCCAGAGTCTGGGCAGCAGGCAGCTGTGGCCAAGCTCCCTCCCCCAACAGCCAACTCTGTGGCCAGAGTTCAGCTGGGAAACAGTGCCACAGATGCAAGGTCCCCATCCCTAGGGAAGTGGGGGACCTGGTCTGGTCTAACACTGTGTCAGAGACAACCAATGGCAAAAACCTAAGACAAAGTAAAGGATTCCTGGCTTTACAGAGGACTCAGAACACACAGCAGGCCAGGACCCACACCGGATGAATGTAACAGTCAGGCTGCAGGACTGGCTCTGCTGGGGCCCCCATCGGCAATATCTTGGGCTTCACCTTCGAGACTGGAAGGGCAGGCTGCCAGGGCAGGACCCTGGCTCCACCCAGGGAGGGAGCCACAAGCAGAGATGCCCTGGTGAGGAAGCCCAGCTCCCCGACATGGCCCTGGAGGAGCTCTTCCTACATTAGTGTAAAGTTACCGACTTTTAGGAAGTTCTGCAGGTGAGAAATCCACTGCTTGTGGTTGGGTCCAGGACCCCAAGTGTCTACAACCAAATTGTTTTAAGTAAAATCTGTATTCATTTGAATATTTATACTTCTTACAATAATTTGGAACTGTCTTCTTGCACTTATTTTTATATTAATTATTTAATAATAAAAATGGATTAGTTTTCAAAAAACCTATACTTGCCACTGAAAATGGATGGCTCTTTGCTTCTTCTCGAATATTAGTGAATGGAGATTCCAATATAAGGGCATCTGGAGGTGTCTCTAGGTAAATAAAAAAAAACCAGAAAGGCCTGGGAGACTGAAGCGGCTGTGAGAGGCCCGGGCACCCATGTGCTGCCACAGCTCTGCCCAGCACCCGAGGGGCGTCTGGCAGGGAACTGCTGCTGCCTTACCTCGCTCACAGAGCCTCCGCACCAGATTCGTTGCCACTCTGGGAAGAAAGGAAAATGCAGTGTTGTTAAAATAAAACAACAGTGAAACAAAAACAAAATACAGTTCTGCTGAATCTTGACCAGAGTTGTCCTCAATAACCCTGGCCAGGGGCTCTGGAGCTGCTGACTAGCTAGTGGAGGTTGGGGTCCACCTGGAGGCCTCCAGGGCAAGGTGGCAGCACTTGATACCCACCAGGCACCAGGACCTCTGCCCTTCATCCAGGGCCTTGCCTGGCAGGTTCTGTGTACACAGTTGCAAGCACAAGCAGTGTCTCTCCACAGGGCCTCTCCTGGTCACGCTGCCCACTTCCTCACCAGAGGCAGGGGCCCAGCCAGATACTCCTGGACTCCAGTCAAGAAGCAGGCTGAGGAATTCGACTCTGCTGCCCATGGGAAAAGGAAGTAGAAAACGGGGTAGCCCTCAGGGGGAGGGGGCTCTAAAGACCATCGTGGGTGTCCCATCATAGAACATGCAGGCTGTCTGTGCCTGGCACATTATAACACGTTCTGCCGTGGCACACAGGAGGAGTGGGTCCACCATATTGCTGAGAGACAGGTGGCAAAATGACCTGTACACAGCGGTGCTCTGCCCCTCGGGCTGATGGGCTGTACTTGGGTCTCCAGAATCAGGTCTGACACAAAGCCCACAGGTACCTTCCCTGTTGCGTGTGGCACACTCTCTGCAACCTGACATTCACCCTTACCTTGCCTGCACAGTCAGTCCTCAGGCACACCTTGGACAAGACCTCATAGCAGCCTGACCCATGGACCTCCTGTCACCCAGCCCTGCAGGGTGTGACTCACTCCAGGTTCAAGGCAGCAGGTACCCTCTGGGTTAGGGCATCACCCAGGAGGCCTGCTCAAGTGCTCTTCCTGGCCAGGCTCTTACCCAGTGCCCAGGGAATGGCCCCATATGTACACAGGGTTATCGCCACTTCTTGCTTTGATCCAGTCAAAAACATGGAGTGCATCATAGGTCATGCCCCGCTCCGATGGCGTTCCTACTGAGTCACCCCAACCTGCAGGATAGAAGTTCAAGGCAATTCAGGGAACCAGGCCAGTGACAGCAGAGGCTGTGGTTCAGCACCCCACTTCCCCTCCAACACTGGAGAAGGCAGGGAAAGATCTGGGGGTCACCCAGCCTTTCCTCCATGGTATGGATAAACCAGCCAGTCCTGGGTACTCCAAGGGGTAGACTGCACACCTGATTAGTGACTAACAGAACAGAGGTGATTAAATAACCCCAGAACCCCAGACACACCTCCAGCCCCAAGGCCTGGCAGGGATAGCCAAGGAGTTGGCAGGCCAACCAACAGGAGCACAGCCTGCCTAGGGCCCACAGAAGGCAGATATCCAGCTCAAGGCAGTGCTGATGGGCCCAAACGTTCCACAGGCTCAGCAGAGGGCACATGCCACTGTCTTTCTAGCTGCTCAACTATGAGTCGTCGTCAAACGACTTGAGTGCAAGGTTCGAGCTGGCTCTGCTGCATAAGCAAACTATGCAGTGAGTGTGCAGGACAGGACAGGCTGCTACCCTGCCTCAGAGAGCCCAGAGGAGGAGGAAGATAGGGCCTGGGAAGGCTCCAGGCACCTGTGGTGGACAAGGGCACAGGAAGATGGAGACAGAAAAAGGAGTCAGAGAAAGATAGGAAGGGGATACCAGGCTGGGACAGAAAGGGGGACAGAGACGGGTGGAGCTGGGCTTCACATGTTGCTCAGCGGTATAGACTTGATGAGAAAGGGACAGAGGACCCCATCTGGGAACATGGAACAGGAGGGCAGAGAAGGCACTCTGCATTGCGTGAACATGTGGCTTGCGGTGGAAGAGCAGAGCAGGGGGCAGGACTAAAGAAACAAGGCCAGGAGACCAAGTCAAAACTAAAAAAAGCGCTGTGATTTTTAAAAACTGCAAGCTCCAGGACCAGTCCAGGCCCCAAAGTTTCCACACCAGTACTCTCTTGCTTAACTGAGCCTCCTTTCCTTCCGGATCCATCGCACACTGAATTCCTCAGAAGCATCGCACGTCCATGAACTGGCCTGACTGAAAATGTGAAGACCAGGAACCTGATTCTAAGATAAAGGACAAGTGGAGAGAATCCAAAGTATGTTTAAATTATCCATCTAAAAACCACACTGGGCATACACCTGCCATAGGGCCAGTATACTTCTGAAGGTGGACACCCCTCAAGAAAAGTGCAAATACTCTGGGAAATGAGCTTCACCTCTCAAGGGTCTGCCCTCTGCTTGAGGGCACACCTTTGAACTTCTGCCTAATGAAGCCCTGGCACACCTCTTTCTGACCAGTCTAAAAATTCTTTTTCTGTGACAGGAGCCAGCAAAACTGCCATCTACTCTCCAGGTCGGGTAGGCTGGATCCCTCACCTCAGCTTCAGCACCCTCCTGGGACCCTGCCAGGTGATGGGAGGATGAGTCACTTCCAGCTTCGCATCTGAGTGGTTTTCTGGGCCATGATTTCATCCTGACAGAACAAAACAGCCTGGAACGGGCAAGGTAGTGGCCCAAAGACCCCACCTTCTAACCCCAGAACTGGCAGAATTAAGATGGCAGAAGGATGGAAGTTTGCACAAGGGCCAAGCCAGAGGCAGGGACAATGGAGACCATCTGGGTGGCCCCAAGGAACTACAAAGGTCTGCATAAGTAAAGGAGAAAAGAAAGTTAAGTGTCTGGGCTGGGGGTGATGCCATACACACTTACTCGGGAGCCACAAATTTCAGGCCAGCCTGGGCAATATAGTGAGACCTTGCATCAAACTAAAAATAGGGTTGCGAGTGTCTCCAGGGCTACAGTGCTTGTCTTCCATATGCAAGACCTGAGTTTTAGTCTCCAGCATCGAATTAACAGGGGCCACAGCAACACAGCCCAAGATGGGACATGCTAAATCTGAGTTCAGCTTCAGAAGGGGCCTCGAGACAAGGAAGTCTCTTGAACTGGACAGGCCAAGGTATCACGCTCTACAGACCCCAAGGATCAAATCCTCGCTCACACCTCCATTCTAGCGCAGCAGCTGAAGACTTCGGATTTCTGACCCCCAGAACTGCAAGGTAATGAATCTGTGTTAAGTGCCATGTTTCTGGTCATCCATTACAGAAACAAAGGAAACTAATACAACCCCAGCTACAGCCAGCAATCTCGCTCCTCTGTCCACCTTAGACTGTAGCATTTCACCCATTGTCCACCCCCAGAAGATAAAGCAAGCTGGTCAAGCAGGCTTCTCCCTAAACACTATGAAAACCAAAACCAAAACCAAACAAACAAAAGAAAGACATGGCTCACTGTTGCTACAAGTATTTCAGCTGCTCTCCAGCTAGTGTTTGCAGCAGACACTGAACTGCAGGCTCTGGCCTACCCAGGTAACAATGCCAATCCACTCAATAAAAGCAGCAGCAGGCGGGACAGCAGCCTTCCCTCTTGGTAGTTCTTTCCCTGTTTTCAGCACTGTAATGAGATGAGCTCCACTTCTGGCCATACAACATGTCTGAGGCCAGGTGTGAGGTAAGTCTGAGTCCAGTAAAAGAAAAAAAGATAGCATTTGCTGTGAGCAAACAGGGCAGGCTGGCTCCCAGCCCTAAGCTTCCCCTCCAGCAGAGGCTTCATCAAAACGCCCAAGCCCTTCCCAGTTCATACGTCACAGCACAACAACAATAGGCTGCAGGCTTCCTCCAAGCCCTCAGTGTGAGTCTATCCCTCAGGCAGGATTAGAAAGAAACCTCACCTCTATAGTCAAAAGTGACCACGTGGTAACCAAGGGAACTCAGCACCTGTAAAGGAAAAAAACATGTCTGGCAACACACCCAAGCACCTTTGACGATAGCCTCTTGGGACATCCATCCAGAGCTCTAGGCCTGTGACTTGCACACAGTGGAGATGTAACAGAGGCTCGATGGCAGCCCAGTGACCACCTGCACTGGCTGCTGCTTGGACAGCTGAGGGCCCAGCACAGCTCCTCTGTCTCTGGACAGCACTGCACTCCCACTGCAGCTACCTGGGCATTTGGGGGCAGGCAGCGTGCAGCTGCCAGTGGGCTGAACCAACAAGTATGATAGCAGACCTGGGTTGGGGAGCCCATAGTGCTCTTGCTGCAGCGGTGTAGCAGCCAGCAGGTGTTTGGCTTTTGATGAATTTTTTCTCAATGTTAGTTTTTATATACCTGTGCCCTGTGCTCAGGCTGAGGAGGCTCCAAGTGCTGTCCACAACACCAGCCCACAACCATGGGAGAGAGCTGAAAGCACCTGCCTGGGCACCCAATGCCTTGCAGAACCTGCGCCCAGACCTGCTGCAGCCTCCTCCAGGCACAGCAAGTTGAGGAACCTGGCACTTCTCTGGCACTCCACTTTCTTGACTTGATCCAATTTACCAAGGGGTACTCCTCCAAGCCAGGGAAGGATGAGCCCTGCCACTGCACACTCCCTCTTTTGTGCACACAGACGCAGGAGCCCTCAAGAGAAGGAGACAGGCTTCGGCAGCCCTGGATGCTGTACCAAAGCTCCAAGGCCCAACACCCCAGTCAAGAACTCACCCCAGGCACAAGGGTGAGTGTCCTACACTAGGGCAGACTGTGGGAAGTCTCCATCAAGTCTGCCTGGCACCTGAGCCAAGCCACCACTGCTCCCAAGACGAGCCTGCACTTGGCAGCAAAGGCAACTGCCAGAGCACCAGGTTTTCTCCTCTCACGTATGAGGAATGTCACCTTTAAGGAGACCTTTAAAGGCTCCCCACATGCTCTGCAGTGGTTGGGAGACAGATGGTCCACCAGGTGTGCACTCTGACCCGGGAGGCCACCCCTCAAGGTAGACCAGCTGGGCCCTGCTCACGGCATTGCCACCTAGCAAGCCCTGCTCTTGCCACCCAGAGCCCACGCACTGATTTCTGGCTATGGCACTTACCTTGTACAGCTCCACTCGATGGTCACCACCTCTAGCAAGGACAGAAACAGAGCAGGGTTAGTGCTGTTTTCTGAGTGGACGCTACAAAGCCTGGGATCCCAAACCCACATTAGCGAGGGACCCAGGTGGACAAGTGACTTTCTTCTCAGATCCTCTTTGTGGTCCTAGCTTGCCCTGGCAGTATGAAGCTGAAGAGCACTTAGAGAAGCATATGTGTTTCATAGGTGATGTGGACCTACAGCCCCAAATGCAAGACGCACGGAAGCGGACATAGCCAGCTCCGCCCTCCTTCCTTTCTGCCTGTGTAGGGTTCACTGGAATGGGTGTGGGCGTAGGTGGACCCGACCTGAGGATGCTCGGCACTCCGTTGAGCATCATGTAACCATCTCTGCTTCCTACCACCTCCTGCTGCCCCCTCAAGCTGATGCCCTTCCCAGGTACAACTTGCCTATGGAACACACACCTGGGCACACAGGTACTGCAGCTGAGCCTGACCAAGCTGCCACCCTCCCATCAAGCTGTATGGGAATGGCTGTCCCGACACTCCACAGCACACCAGCTAAACCAGACACTTCCTGTTTTTGAATGTTCCACGTGCTCACAGTTCTGTCTGGTGAGCTTCTGTGCCCTCAGTGGTGACTGCACGACAGGTCACCAGAGGAGCCCTCCCCTCCCTTTTGGCCCTCTTTCTCAACAAGGATCACTCCTTAGGCCACTACAGGTATGTGTGAGGGAGTGGTGTGGCAACGCTGCAGGGGAGACAACAATGAGACAAAGGAAGAAAACCAAGAAGGTGCAAGGACAAAAATATAAAGACCAGGAGAAAATACTGCAAAACTTTTCCAGTTACCTCTGGAAGACTTTATGGTAGTGGTTTTTCCAACTTTTCCTTTCTCTGTGGTTGAGGAAAAAGGAAAAGCAACCTCAGGAGCGTATGGGGTCTGGACCTCGGGGACACTGAGTGCTGGTGTTCTGCAGATCAACAGAGCCTACAGCTGCCAGGACACCCCACTGGATTTGCTGGGAGATGGGGCTCAGGGAACAGGGCAGGCCCTCGAGAGGTAAGGAATCACAGATAATGCAGGCGAGATCTGCGACAGAGGCAGCAGCTGGGGTAGGAGGGAGGGCGGACCTCATGGCCCCTGTGTGCCTTTCATACCTAAAGTTATAAGCAGGCTTTGTCTTTTCTATCACATGACTGGCACTGCAGAGCTGGGCCCTGTTCGTGCCAGCTGCACTTTCCCATTTATAGAAAGATGCCACCAGAGCTGTGTGTACACTTGTTCTCTGAAAAGCAGAAGTCAAGCCACTGCAGCTTTGTCCCCACTAACCAGAGAGCAGACAATATGGTGCTCGAGTGACTCAGGCCATGTAGTCCTCAGCTCCGAGACCACCATGGGCCATGCTCCCAGGCACAGACACTCCCCCTAACCTGCTCACAGGCAGAAAGGTCCCCACACAGTTCTCTCTACTGCTTCTCCTGCAAAATGCCCACATCCCAGTCACCCTCGGTACAGCCCTGTGGTCATCCCACCTCCCTGCCACTGGCTCTCACAGGCAACCCGAGGAAGCTGCAGAAGCAGTGACCCTGGGAATTTCAAGCAGTGCCTTGCTGAAGAAGAGCACCTCCCCTCTTCCCCTCTGGGTTCCACAGAAGCAGGAAAGTGGTGGTGTTGTGGAAGGAGCACAGCCATGTGTGGCTGGGGCAAGCAATTCCAGCTCGAGCTGTCCTGAAGGACGCACTCTTCAACTTCCTCAGCAGCAGCCCACTGGGATGCGCTGACACTGCTGGCATCAGGGTAGTCACAGCACTCATCTGCGGGAGCAGACTACTCGGTTGCGGCTACTCAGACCTGCACACCGCTCTCACAGACACCCTGGACAGAGGGGCTGGGTTCCTCAGTCAGACACAGCCTATGTGCCCCAACCCCACACAGCTATAGACAGGCTGCTTAGGGTTGTGGTCCCCAAGTCTGTCCTGCAAACCAGATTGCCAAGCCTGCATGTACTATACTGCCCTGTCTTGTGAACTCTACCCAAACCCCACCTCCCCAATTGGCTGAGACCCTGCTACTCCTTTGCTCTTGGGATGCTCCTTCTCACTGCAGAAGGCCTATGAGCCTGATCTGGTGGGGTGGTAGGTTCAGTCCTGGTTGGGCCCCATGAGGAGCTGAACTCTGCAGGGAAGATGCATCCTATGTGGGCTCCTCTGCCTCACCTGGTACCTGCATTCCCATGCAAGTACAGAATGATGGGGTGGCTGGAAGCCAAGGCATCCTCGTACCACATCTGGTCCTTCCCTTGGGCGTTCCTCCACCAGGCGGCGGGGATGGTATGCCTGGAAGAAGCAGCAGAGGTGGTGGTGGCCATTAGAAGGCTACGTGAATGGCTGCCTCCACATCACAGGCTGCAGGGAACCACAAGCTACAGGGCCAGCTGCTGACAAGCTCAGGAGCATTTCCTCAGGACGCAGGCTGCTTCTGGGCCATAGAAACAGGTTCCTGTAGCAGTTAACAGGGTAGGAGGCCAACATACTTTTCCCAAATAAACAGAAGCTCAGTAGGTCAGAAGCTCCCTGCGCCCCAAGTCACACAAGTCATAGGGGCTCACTCTCCATCGGCCCAGCTCTCCTTCAGAGGGATACTAAGGTTCATTTCAGTGCAGCTCAAATGGGAGAACTGGAAGAAAGTTTCTCTATAACCTTCAAATTCCTTCTACATATCAGTGACAAAAATCTGAAAAATCAAATAGTCAATTTCATATCTTTTGGGGCTTAAGTTTCAGGATTTCCTTTCTTTCTTTGCTTTTTGTTTTTGTACTGGGGACCGAACCCAGGGCCATTCTGCCACTGAGCTGTATCCCCTGTACTTCTAAATTTTTTAAAAAAAAAATTTTTTTTTTTTTTGCCTTTTTTGAGGCAGTGTCTTACTACTGCTATTTAGCTCAGACTATAGTCCAGATGAGCCTTGCCTTCATGGCAATCCTCCTCCCTCAGCCTGAATACTGGGATTATAGTCTGGCTAACACCACCATACCTGCCTAACAGTTTTAAAACAGGGTCTCACCTAACATACCAGGGCAAGACTAGAAATTGCAACTCTCTCCCTCAGTGCTAGAATTACAGGTATGTGTTAGCATATCTAACAGCATCTCACCTCTGATCTACTCAAGGAATCACATTTTGGGCTCGCTCTGGTCATTATGCAGCCCTGCACCTGTGAATGTGAAAGGCGCTGGCATTGGCCAGCTCCAGGCACCCAGCTGGCCCGAGGGCTCCGTTCCTGCCCTTACACCCACCAGGGCCAGTAGAGAGGGGCTGAGGCCACAAGGTTTGGGATGTTGCTGGGAGACTCTAGAGGAAGGTTGCTTGCTGGCCTAGTGGGCAGTGCCCTGTGGTCACCACAGTGGTACAGGGGCACAGATGCAGCAGCACTGGCACCCAGCAACCCACTAAGTGGCTTTGGGATGTCACAGCTTTGGGATGTGCCCCTGTTGTCAGTCAGATTCCTCCAGGCAGGCAATAGGGTAGGTGCTTTCAGACTAAGGATCAGTCCCCTAGTCCTGTTCCACAGCAAGACACCTGTGCTTAGCACAAGAAGCTTGGCATAGCAGGTTGTTCCTAACTACAGGGTCTGAGGGGCTCTGTCTGATCACAAAGCACAGATCTGGCCACACTGGAAGGCAGCACAATGCTCTCCCTTCTCACTGAGCCCTTACAAGTGCCAGCGTGTCCTTGCATGCACACTGGGAGGTGATGCCTGGCACACCATTGAGAAGTGCCTCACACACGCAGCAGTTTTCTGAGAGCAGAAAGAGACTTGACAGCTATGCAAAAATAAACCCAGCTAGTAACTAAGAGCTGCTTCTAAGAGAAGAAAGTGCCAGTGAAACGCTTGATCAATCTTGATTCAGCTGTTCAGGACACCAACTTTAATCTAGAGAAAAAATATCACAACATATTCTCAAGGAAACACAGGGAAATCACAGGTTTTAAATCCAATGTAAACAGTTTGTGTTTTGCTTTTCATTTTTTGTTGAGACAGGGTCTTACTATATATGGTTCAGGCTGGCCTTGAAATCACTATTTATTCCATGCTGGCCTTGAACTTGAGGCAGTTCTTCTGCCTCAGGCTAACAACTGCCGGGAATACAGGTTTGAACTACCATATACAGCCTAAATTTCATTTAAATTTAAAGCAAAAGCAGTAAATAGAAGATAGCAAATAGCATCACTCCTGTTAGAAGATTTTTTTGTGCGAAAAGAAAGCTCTCCTGCTTCCAGCAGGCAGTTCCTCCACACCAGTGTTTGATGTTTTGTGTGGGTGTGCTCTGTCTCTAGCTCGCTCCCCACTCCTACACTGTCCCTCAGCAAGAACATTAAAAATAACCTGGTCACAAAGCCTCTGCTATTTGGAAAAACTCAGAACAAAGACTGGTACAGTTTTCATACCACACTATAAGGATCAAACTCAGTTGAGCTCTTCCTGTAGAACAGGAAGCAGCAACACAGAGCCCACGGGAAAAGCACCAGTGGTAGCTGCAGCTGCACAGGACACTCACCAGACTCCAATGGTCACGTCTTCCTCTGGCTGGAGGTAGTAATTGCAGGTATGATTCAAACCTTGTTCCTGAGGCTTTTTCAAGTCAATGAAGTAGGGAACCCTCACTGCAGGGCACAAAGAGATGGGAGTCAAGGTCAGTGGGTACAGGGGCACACAATACGTATGTGCACACTCACATACAACCTGCCCACAAATGCACACAATGCTCTGCCATACACACCTGCCGACATGTGCACATATGAGTCCATGGGTGCACAGACCCCACACACAGTGAGGTAAAGCTCCCCCAGGGTCCCAGGCAAGGACGGGGCTGAACATGCACTGGAACACACAGCTCCGCAGACAATGCTGTCTGGGCAAGGTCTGAACGAAGACCACAACAACAAGCTTGTTCCTGATCTGAGACGTACATGAGGGAAGGAAAGGCCCTCGAGAGATCTATAGAGGAGCTCCACCAAGCCATGGCTAAAGCCTGGGGCCTCAAAGTGGCAGGGACTATAGGAAAGAAGATGACATCAAAGCTGCTCTGTGGCTGTAGCCACAGGACTCAAGGACAAACTTGATTTAAGAGGTAAAGAAAGTAAAAGACTTTGGAAGTGTCTAGCATGGTCCCTTAATGCAGAAAGGATCGCCAAAAACAAGATGTGAGGCAGCTGAACACATGAACCCAGAGGACTTGTCCACAGTGAGCCACATGAGCAACAGGAGTCCTGCACTGAACAGGTCACTGGCCATTGGGACAATGGGCTGGACCAACCAGAGCCCTGCTGGAAACCCAAAGGACCCAGAAGTGGGTGAGAGGAACGAGGAGAGGTGGTGTGACTCCATGGATCCCTGTAAGCCCACTCTGTAACTGCAAATACCAACAAACAGCCCCAATTACCACCACACCCATGCGCAGCACAGGAGAACTAGAGGCACATGCCAGGTGTGGGGACATAGATGCTTCATCTTCTTTTACACAGCACTTGTATCTACATGGAGTCATGTAGCACCCAGGGGTGTTACAGCTGATATACAGCGAAGTGGGACCTAGAGAGGCAGTTGCTTAGGCCATGCCTTGGCAGGGTGCATCCCCTCCCCAGCTCCAACTTCTCTCTGCTTCCTGGCTGAAATGACGCGAGCAACTTCAGACCACCAGGTCCATGTCTCAACATTCTGCTTTGAAAGTCGGCCAGAGGATACAAATGTGAGCTGAGAGAAACTTCTCCTTCAAGTTGTGTGTCAGGTACAGCATTTGTCCCACGGATGAAAAAAGTGATGAAGACACCATGCAGTTTTGTTGCTTGTGATAAGCCCAACTTTCAAAGATATGTTCAATTGAAAAATTTAAATATATATAAAAAAGAAACCCATAAACCCTGAGATGGGATTTCTCACTCCACAAAGTGGCAGCGCCCAAGTGAGCCAGTGACAAACAATAGGACAGCTCTGACTATTGTCTCACGTGCTTGAGGAGGAAGCCAAGGCTGCAACAGCCTTCCCAAGTGACAGGCTTTCACTTCCTCAAGAGTAGCTGAGACTCTAGAAGCAGCTGCTGGATAAATAACCACCAGAGTGTGTGGATGAGGAGCATACAGGCTTCCTCCTCAGACCTGCCTGAATGTGTTAGGGAGGTACCTTCCTGAGACTGTTTACCCCTCTCCCCTCCCAGCTTCTTAATCCATCTCTTCCCCAGGAGCCAGGGAGACACTAAAAATTTTCCCAAGTTTCTCTGTCACAGCTGAGTCATACTCCCACACTGACACCCCCCACCAAGGGTGTGGCCTTGGTTAGAGAGGGGTCTTCACAGGGTAACAGAACCCGAATTAGGTCATCAGAGAAGACCCTCATGCAGCATAACCATGTCTTAAGAATGTGGAAGCCACATGAAGAGGACCACAAGCATGGACAAGCCAAGGGAGATGAGGATAGCTGGCTCCACCAGATGTCGACAAGAGCAGAAAGAACCACACCTGTGCAGTGTAGCATGGCTAACTGCGTGGTCACAGATTTCTGGAGGCCTCTAGGACTGTAAGAACACAAAGGTGTCTTCCCAAGACTGGAGCGGAGCACCGGATATAAACAGCCACACTGAGGAGCTCAGGCTGCTTCCTGGCCTTCAGACCCAGCAGAGGGTCTGACCATGTGCCCATTGTAGCAGCTGCACCTGCGCCCTGACTTTAAATACACTATGTGTGCTCAGAACCTGCAGGCTATCCACAACCACCCAGCACTCGTGAAGGGGATCCTCAGTGGAGCTCGAGGTCAGTGCCTGACTCATTCAGGCCAGTAGCCTCCATGCCAGGCCTGTCTGCCCCGGCTGACAGAGAGCAGCAGTGTGGAGGGCAGAGTGCCCTCTGAGGCCCGGCCTTAGCTTGAATATATACCGCCTGTATGCTTCGGGTACTCCAGGTGAAGGCAGAAACTGAGAATTCAAACGAAACAAAAGAAACCTAATTCTACTCCAGAACAGCCCTGTTTCAGGACTTTGCCTTCCAAGTCACTTTTATTCCTGGGAAGAAGAGGCACCACGCTCTCCTCTGCAGCCCTCCAACCAGGGTGAGGACTCCAAGGCTGACCTAGTGTGTCCAGGGGGCACCAACAGTGGCCCTTGGAACCGAGACAACAGCCACCAAGCAAGGGACAAGGCAGGGGTGTACAGGACAAACGGGCCTCAGCACCATTGTTGGACTGCCTAGGCTGGAACTCCTGAGGTCATGCCCGGTCAGGTCCTCTTGGCCATCACCCTTTGTAGCCCCTACACCTCTGGGAAGCTGCCCGAAGCCCACCCAGGTAGGTCCTGGCTGGGCATGCAGGCTGGAGCAGAGGCACAGGGCTCAGTGCGGGGGGGGGGGGGGGCATGGCAGGGTGCTCCTCTCCCACACACCCTTGCGCTGCCAAGGCCCCAGGCTCAGGCCTCCAAGCCTCTGGCTCACCTAGGTGCTGTTAGCCACCTCTGGCTCTGTCAGCACAAGTCAGCAGGGACAAGTCAAACAGGTATGATTTATAAGGGATCACACAGACAGTAGAGCAAGTAAATAAATACACGAACAGATGGAAAACAACCTGCTCCACCACTTTTTAGCTAATCTGGGAAACTTGATAGGGGAAAGCTGACATGCTGAGCTTGAGGAAGTTGTGACAATTTCAGAAACTGTAGCCGCAGGCGTCACCTGATGCATCACAGCAATAACAGCAGCCTTGTTGGGCAGACTGTCTCACACAATTTCAGTCACTCAATGAGGCTACAGGGGCTTCTAGGGAAGCAGAGGGAAAAGAAAAAAAAGCTATTGGGGCTGGGTGTGGTGGGTAATCCGAGTACTCGGGAGGCTAAGGCAGGAAGATAGCCTCAAATTCAAGGCCGGCCTGGGCTACATAGTGAAACCCTGTGTGACAGTTGAGGGAGAAAGCAAGTCAGCCAGCTCCTGGGAGTTCACAGGGCCTGCTCTGGGGAGGAAAGAGGCTGGGGATTATGGGGACTATGGATCTGTTTACAAAAGGTGCTGAACCCCATGCAGTCATCCAGGTGATGTTCTCCTCATGTTCTCTCTGGCTCTGGGCCGAGACTTCCTTCACTGGGACACAGCCCTGACCTCTGACACTGAGGAAGTACCTAGACTCCCAGGCCTTTGATGGTAGGAACCACACAGACATGGTTGGGGTAGAATAGATTTGGGGATGCCAAGTTAATAAAAGCATACATGGTTGTTTATCTGAATGGACACTTTTTTTAAAAAAAAATTGAATTTGGTGATTTAATTCAAGAACATACAGCTGTGTGAATGGATGCATTTTTTTATAAAAAGACTGCAGGAAAGGACAGTGTCAATAGAATTCATTTTGTTATTTATACTACATTTTTGGGCTCAGTTTCCACATTTTTCTTGCTTATGAAAGTATATTTAAAGTCATAGGTACTATGCTTCTTCTAAAGTGTTATCTGATTTATGCATGTAGTTTCAGATAAATTTGATGTAAGCTTTAAGAATACATTAACTACAGTCTGGACCACCTCACCCCCTTCCATGTCACCCATGGAGTCACTACTATCATCTCGAAAAGAGAAACACAAAGCAGCCATGACCACCATGCAGGCTCTCCCCAGCCTGAAGCGAAACTCAGGTCCCAGGACCTGCCTCGGAACCTGTCTGCTCTGCCTCCAGTGAGGAGACATTGGTGGTCACTATCAGGCTGGAGCTGCAATGCAGAGCACAGCCCCTCCAGAGCACTTCTGGGTTGTACTTCCACTTGGGAAGGTGGCAGGGCCTGGGGACAGGACGCTCCTTCCAGCAGGGCAGCTGTGCTGATCACACACCTTGGGGTGTAGCCCAGGGGCTCCCAACCTACAGCCTGCTATTGTCAGGTTTTATTGAGTAACTTTTCAAGAGGTCAATCAGGTTTGCAGACAACTGACAACATGCATCTCCTTTACAGACACAGCCAGGGAGCTGGAGGCTCAGTTCCATGTAACAGCACTTGCCCAGCAAGCTCACAGACCAGGTCCATCCCCAGCAGCCCAAAGACAAAAAACACAAGCCTGCGGGGGTGGGAGGATGCTATGTTCCCATTAACAGACAGAAATCATTAGGGATAGACACCCCTGGCTCCTGACATTCCCACCACCTGGGCACAGCCTCCTCCCTGCCCTGTGAGGGCTGAGGAGGAGGACCCAAAGCTCTGTTCTGGCAGAACACTCTGCAATCACCTCAGGAAACCAGCACAACAAAATCTGTGCATTGTGCTTGAAATAGCTCCACCATTATCTGCAGACAATCAATACAGATCTTTGCTTGAAGCACACAGTGTGCCCTGTGCACTCCTCTGCACACAGAGCTCATACCCCACAGCAGGGAGCCTACGCACAATGTAACCGCTGAGTATGTCCAGATCACCTGTGTGGGCTGAGTCTATGGTCTGCACCTATAGATTTGCATCCAGGGCCTCATGGTTACACTCACCCATAAACTTTTCTATGCTTTACTCTCCATATTTTGGACATTACAGTCAGAAAACCAAAACTCCCTTCCCCTGATAGCAAGACATCGTTAGTTTCTACGTAAGATTATGCTTTCCCCAAAAGTGGCAAAAGTAAGACACCATAAATTCCTGGAAGTCTACTTATTCATCCATTACAAAAATCAAATGCCTTTGCAGTATGTCACACATATTTCACAAATACTTTATTGTACCTAAATATAAAAAACTTAGTAAAAATTCACAAAATAATAAATGTCAACCTTTCTATTTACATTTCTCCTACTAGCATAATGAACAAAAATTCCCTGCTAGCCAGTTTTGGCTGTTTCTGGGATTAAGTCTGTTACTGGCTGATTCCCCCAAACTCCTGAACCCAGGCTCTTCAGAGTCTGTGGTCCCTGGAGGTCTCGGTCCAAGATGCACCTACCCACTCAACTGTCCCTGGCTTTATGCTTCCCAGACCACTGCCAAATCCACACTCCCAAGCACCCAGCCCTTCTATGACCCTGCATTTGGATCTGGTGGCGCCTCCCCTCAGCTTCTACTCATTATTCCCCCCCAGCAGCCAGCTGGGCTTCAAACCCTGCAGGCCCATAGGGGCTGCACCCACCCTGCAGGAGCACCTCAACAGCCTGCGCAGAGCCCACCTCCTCACTCCTCGTGTGCCAGCTCCCCCTACCCTGCCCCCGCCCATCATGATTACAAAGCAATCTTCCAAATCAGGGGTTCTCAGCCCCACAGCTGGGGGCAGTCTGCAGCCATCAGGCACCTGGGCTGCACAGCAGAGCAGGGCAAAGCAGCGAACGTCACCAATATTCACAGCTTTCCATAGCAGTGGCATTGCCACCTGAGCTCTGCCTCTTGTCAGCCTGCAAGGTAGCAGGCTCCCTGCCACAGGAGCAAGGTAAGAACATACCACCATGGACTGTGCACTGGGGGTGTCCCCGACCACCATCCACTGCCCCACGGGAATTCTTCTTCCAGGAAACTGGTCCTCGGTGCCAAAAGAGGTTGGGGACAACCGTCCTAAAGGGACTGTGCCCAGCAAACACACAGGCCAGCCCTCTGGCTTCTCTCATGAGCTAGACTCTGCTCTCCTATCTCTGAAAGTAAATGTACACATGTGCACACACATACACACAGCAAACATAGCCTAAGAACAGGTAAATTCAGGGAATCCACAACACAACACTGCGAGGCCCACACAGAAACCAAAGCATGTCAAGTTTTCTTGAGAAAAAACAAATTTTTTTTTCAAGGAAAAAAGTAACCTACTCTTTTAGTTTTAAAGGTGTTATACTTTCCAATGTGTCATTTTTTTTTTTTTTTTTTTGAGGAGAGGGTTTAAGACAGGATCTCATTATACAGTTCAGGCAAGCCTTGAACTCACTATGTAGCTCAGGCTGGTCTCACACTTTCAGTGATCCCTCTGCTTCAGCCTCCAGAATACTGAGATTACAGGTGTACACCACCTTGCTTGGCTTTCATGGTCACCTTCTCTAAGGACAGCTTCGTCAACTGCTCACAGGCAAAGTATCCCCAGTAGGACAGCTGCAGAGTACTCTGCAGCTACCCAGGGACCAGTGGACTTGGGAAAGCCTCTCACAGAACCCTGACTAGATGGACACTGAGCTCCTGCACATGGACAGGTGTTGCTTTTCAATCACCTCATCGCACACTATTCCCTGAAAATCTGCACATTTCACTTCATGTGAATTCAGTCTCAGAATAAAAAGACACCCCTAAAAATCGACATCACCATGAAGACAAATCCATATAGTACTTACCAAAATTCAGGAAAATCAGTTTGGCCTGTATCCCAGGACACAGTCTGACGAGGAAGGGAATGGCAAGATACAGCCCCAAAACACAGAGAAGCACTTTTCTTACTCGGAACCACAGCCCCTTCCGCCTGCAGGAGAGAAGTTACAGGTCAGAGTGGCCAGGTTCCCTTCAAGTCTGCACCGGCAAGCCCAGCCTGCTCAGCAAGGAAGACTGTGGCAGGAACCACAGCCTCTGTGCTTACAATGAAATTAATGTTGGAGGTTGTCCCAATCTGTGTTTAGAACTATGGTGGAAGAAAGCTTTTGTTTCCTCTTTTTTTTTTAAATCAGTACTGGGAATTGAACTCAGGACCACCTGCTTGCAAGGCAGGTGCTTATGCCCGCTGAGCTAAATCCTTAGCCCTTTTGTCTCTTCTTGAAAGCCACAGCCAGCAGTCCTGCTGAGTTCTCAGGCCTGTCCTTGGCTAGGAACCCAGCAGAAAGGGCAGCCCCCTCACCACTTCACCTGGCTGGAGAGCCCAGGTGCCACTTCATCTTGGCAACCGCTTCTCTGGGCTTCGCAGTCACCGCGCCCTGGCCACCCGCCGCAGTCACTGTCCTGAGTTACTCATTAGCTCTCTGGAGGAGGCAGATGCAGTGGGACCTTGGCAGAACCTGCTGGACAGGTGCTGGGTGTGGGCTGAGAGTGAAGAAAGGGCCAGGCTATGCTTCTGCCCTGCCCCTCACCACCCCCAGTCTTCTCCGGGCCTCAGATTGGTGGGCACCCCAGATTTCCAGACCACTCCCGACCCCTAATGCTAGCCCCAACTCTCTCCCCAACCTCCTTTCAGCAGCATCTCTAATTGATGATCTCAAACTGTTTGGTCTTAGGACCTCTCTGCAAGTGCCCCAGCACTGATGTAATCCCAGCTCTTTCACACACTGATGCAGCCCACATTGTTCAACAGAAGACAGAGGGGCACTTCTGCCTGTTCCACTCAGGCTTCTTAACACTGGAGAGGAAGAGCCTTTAGAAACCCCTCAGACTTGGACTGGAGTGGGTAAAAGAAGACTTCTGTGCGAACCAGAAGCACCCTGGGCACTGCAGACTTCCAACCCAGCAGGGTCCACCAGTGTGCAGGGTACACTCTTACCAAGCTGAACCTTACTGGGCATAGTTATTTGTCTCTGGACTCAAGGTGATTATAAAAGCACACTGAACTGCTGATAACACAAAACAGAGATGAACCTCAAAAGCATCCTGCCATGTTAAAAAAGAAGGCCACGGAGATTGTGCACAGTGAGACTTCATTTACCTGAAATCCCAGAAAAGGCAAAACTCTAGCAACAAAAGAGCAAAAGAGCGATTAGCAGAGCTGGGTGGAGTCAGACACTGATTGCAGGAGGCACCAAGGAATGTGAAGTAGAAGAGAAATCCTCTCCATTCTGCTTGAGGTCATTGTGACTCAGAATGCATGTATCTGTCAAGACTTGATTATACAACTGGAACTGGGAAATTTTATTACATGCAAATGACACCTCAATAAAACCAATATAAACATACGCTGATGAAGCCAATGACAATATCCACATAGGTAAAGTCACTTGCTCCCTCACCCAGCAGTGCAGTAGGTGGCTGACAAGCAGGGCATCAAAAGCCTGTGTCACATCTACACTGTGCCCACAGCCTAGGTGTGTCATGGCAGGCATGTGCTGGCACCTGGGGACATTATCTGAGAACATCACCCAAGGTGATCTGGCTTGGTCTAAGCTACCAGAGCAGGGGCACTAGGCCAAGAGACTGACTTGGGAATACTCAGATAAAATGGATGATGTGGGCTATCGTTTTTTTTTAATTTTGAAAGTAGTAAAATACAACAGAACAAGACAGAATAAAGCCACCTGAGACCGTGTAGTGAAATTAGTACAGAACTTCACAGCAGGTTACCAGGATAACGTAATAGGTATCACAGTATATTTCGTTATCTTTACAATAGTTGTTCTTTCAATCACGTATATCAAAATAAAATGAAATACAGAACATTATAGAACTTATCCAAACAGAATATTGAATAGAGCAGTACCATTAATCAGAATAAGGCAAAACAGTAATAAAAATATTTGCCTTCAAAGAGATGGTAGAAGGAAATCCCCCTTATTTGCTATGGTCAACCTCCCAAGAGATGCTCAGATTTTTGGTTCCCATTTGCTAAAGGCGGGGTTGGGGAGTAAGGGAAGTGGGATGTTTGACTCTAGGCTGTGCACCAGTAGGTTCACTATTGCTTAGCAGGGAGGCAGGCTGGTTGCTTGGTTTCTCAGGGTCCTAAGTTCCAACATGGCATGGATCTCAGGAGACACTGGTGGTTCTCCCCCTGGAAGGGCCGCAATCTGGATGTGGGCTATCTTAATCACTTTGCTGTCACTGACACAATACCTGACACCCTCGACTTAAAGGAGAAGTTTATTTTTGGTTGAAGAGTTTAGTCCGCAGCTGGCAGGCTCCAAGCAGAAGCAAGATGGCAGAGGGGCCTGGTGGTGGGAAGGTGCTCTCCTGATGTGGAAGCAGACAGACAGGAAAGAGGAGCTGAGGGCAATGCTCCTCGTGACCACCTCCAAACAGGTACCACAGTTTTGTTACCTTTTTTTGAGACAGGGTCTCGCTATATAATCTAGATTGGTCTTTTTTTTTTTTTTTTGTACTGGGGATCAAACTCACGACCTTGCACTTGCCAGGCAGGTGTTTATGCCACTGAGCTAAATCTCCAGTCTTAGGTTGGTCTTAAACTCACTGTCATGGTTTATGTCAGTGGGCCCCAGGCCATGCATTTGCACTGTGCATTTGTGATTGGTTCATTGTCTAGCGCTTGGATTGATGGTGTCAGTGCTACACCCCCCTAGGGGTGGAGCCAGCATACAATGTAATGGCTGGAAGAAGGTGTGTCTCTCCTAGCAAGGTTTCTGCCTTGCTGTTTGCAGCTGCCATGAATTGCGGTCTGCCATGCTGCCATGCCACACTGCCTTGGAGCCAACTGAGTATGGACTGAAACATCCAAAAACTGTAAGAAATAAACTTTTCCTTCCCCAACTTTGGGCATCAGGTATTTTGTCTTAGCAATGAGTAAAAGTAACTAAGACACTCACTACATAGCCGGGGTCGACCTGAAAATCATGGTGATCCTCCTGACTCAGTCTTCCAAGTGCAAGGATTATAGGTGCGTGCCAACACACTTGGTTATGGTCCCTCCTTTTAACAGCACATTTAGCTGTACTCACCTACCAATCAGTGGATCAGTAGGGCACCCCATGCTCCAATCACCTTCCAAACACATGAAACTGGGAGCCATTTCAGATCTGAACTACAATATTCCACCCCAGCCCCCAAAAGACTTATGCGCACCTCCAACAGTTGCCAAAGTTATATTACAGTTCCAGCACAGCTGAAAATCCCAAGTCCAAAGTCTCCTCTGAGACTTTGGTAAAATAGAAAAAGCAAGTTATTTGCTCCCAAGAAACAATGGCATGAGGTAAACAATCCTATTCCACAAGGAAGAAACAGGGTAATAGAAAGCAACTGGACCAGTGTGGACTGAAGCCCATCAGAACAAATATTAAATCATGCAGCTCTAAGCCCAGCATCCATGGCACACAGCAGCAAGATATGAAGGCTTGAGCAAATGTGTCGCTAATAGCTCACGTTTCCTCTCTGCTGGGGTGGCTCTGCTCACTGCTCAAGGCTTCCTGGCATCTTTAACTTTCTGGGGTCTCCACTGCACTTTTGGCTTCACTCTCGCAGCACACTGCCTGGCCTTCCAGGCCTTCTGAACTCTGGATGAAAATCTGCATGATCCCTTGCATTCTGCATCCCCAAAAAGCCAGCACTGTGTGGACAACACCAAGGTTTACTGCCAGCTTGAATAGCAGCCAGGCTCCCTTGCATCATGGCTACAGAAACTGCAGTGTGCTGGGATGGCAGAGCACTGTGAAATGAATCCCAGGAACTAATTCCCCAGGTGGCCCTTCTCAAGCAGGGAAATCTCACATAAAAGCTTTACTTAAAGTTTTGTACTTTTGAATCTGTGAAGAGTGGATCTTGCTGATTCCTGAGATGCCCTAAAGCCATCTTTCCTATTATCCTGATGCAACGTACTTGGCTCCGTTTTAATGGTGATCTTTTCAGCAGCCATGTATTCCATTGTCAACTTTGCAGGCTCTTCCTTTGTGATGAAACTGCAAACTTTTTTACATTTGTTTCTTGTTCTGATTCTCACTGAATGAGTATCTATCTGGCTAAAAGCAGCCAGCAGTACCCATGCCACAGCATAAATATTGGGCTGCTTTGAGATTTCCTCTGCCAGATTAACTAGTCCACTCCCCTTAACCACAGTCTTCAGCAAAGTCTCAGGTCACACCCAGGCCTCAAACCAGGGTGCTGGGCTGAGGTGGGCTCTCTGTCCCATACAGGGTGGCTTTTGCATCTCACCCACCTTTGTTCTGGCCTTTTTCTGGCTAGAACGCTTCAAGCACATGCCTAGAGCACCCAATACACTACTGGATTTTTCTTTTACACATGACAGGATTTTAGGTATGTTTTGGTTCTTTGTTTTTGTACAGGAATGAAACTCATGATCTCACCATTGCCAGTCAGGCACTATGCTACTGAGCTATATCCCCGGCCTCTTAGAGATGTTCTGACAGACTTCTCCCAAAAAGTATTTGAGGCAAGAATAATGTGTACAATTTACAATTTATTGCTGCCCCTTAGAATAGTGGGTCCCAAAGCAGTCTTTGTTTACTCTCTGGGTAAAGGATGCAAGGTGACTGTGCCTACCCTAGAAGACTGTAGCAGGCAGAGGGTCCCAAGAGGACAGTTTCTGAGCAGGGAGTTGCAGCTGGCAGGGAGAGGTGACTGTAGGTGACTACAGGTCCACACCCAGCCAATTCTCATAGTAGCTCCATGCTGGACCAGAAGCAGCACTGTCTCAGCCTTATCTGACCTACCTACAGCCTCTCTGGGTTCTGGAAGGCATCTTCCTTCCCACATCAATGCCACAGATTCCACAAACCGGGTAACAACACCCAGAAGAAACTCTAGAGGAAAGGATGAGTTGTGAAGTTTTGTTGTTTGTCACATAATGGCAACTTGACCTACAAATTGCTTTAAGAGTGAACCTGGATATGGTGATACAGACCTAGCACTAAGGAGAGGATGAGACAGGAAGATTTCAAATTCAAGCCCAGCCTAAGATAGTTACCTGGTGAATTCCAGCACAGCCTGGACTATAGCACAAGACCTTATCTCAAAAATAAAAAAAATTTAAATAAAATAAATACTTAAGAGATGTCTGTAATTCTAGCAGGAAGACTGCATGTTTGAGCATATCTTAGGTTACAGAGCATTGTGGTAGTGTCATGGTTTATGTTTGTGTCCCCCAGGCCTCATGAGTTTGTATTGTTCATATGTGATGGTTCATTGCATAGTGCTTGGATTGATGATGTCAGTGCTCCACCCACGTAGGGGTGGAGCCAGGATGTGACGTAATGGCAGGAAGAAGGTGTGTCTCTCTTTTTGCTGGTTCGAGCTTGCTGTCAATGGCTGCCATGAACTGTGGTCCAGCCATGCCCGCCTGCCTTGGAGCCAACTGAGTGTGGACTGAAACCTCCAAAAACTGTAAGAAATAAACCTTTCCTTTCCCAACTTGAGCATCAGGTATTTTGTCTCAGCGACAAGTGAAAAGTAACTAAGACAGATAGGATACAAAAATAAAAATGAAAGTCAAAAAAGAGACAAGGAACTCGTAATTAAAAATTACATTTTTAAGAAGACTGCAACCTCTGGGACCAAGTCCAGTCACCTAAGGTTTCTACACCAACATCTCCTTGGGTGAATTCAGGCTGCTTTCCTTCCAGATCCATCAGACCCCAAATTCCTCAGGAACACTGCCTGTCCATATATTGGCTTACTTGGGAAAGTAAAGAGTAGATAGGAACCCGATCCTGATGAGAGAATCCAAAAAAGCTTTTAAAATGGTATGAAGCTTTTTAAATGGGCCTATACCTTCTGGGGCGGGCCCCTTCTCCTCAGAGTTCCCACCTACTTCAAGAGAAGCATACATGATCCCAGTTTCAGAAAAAGAGTCTCTTTCTCTCTCTCTCTCTCTCTCTGTTCTGTACACTATTTCTCTGCATTTGTGCCTTTTAATTTCTGCATAATAAAACCCTTCCAGTGCCTCGTACCAGTTCTGAAAATTCTTTTCCTGGAGTTAGATGCAGTGGCACAGATCTATAATCCCAGCACTTGGGAGGCTGAGGCAGGAGGAGCTCTGTGAGTTCAAGGCCAGCCTGGGCTACACAGCAAGACCCCATCTAAACAAACACACAAGATACACACACACACAGAGAGAGAGAGAGAGAGAGAGAGAGAGAGAGAGAGAGAGAGAGAGAGAGCACGCTCTTTATCTGCAGCAGAAGTCAGTGAACCTATAAAGTTCTGCTATGAAGGGTGAGTTAGGTTCCTTATCTTAACTGCCAGAACCTTCCCAGACACTGCTCAGTGACAGGTAGACTACTCAAAAAAAGACTAGTATGAAGCTTGGTCAGACACTTTCCCTCTAGAAGAGATCAAAGAATAGAACATGTTGAGATCAACTCGATTGGAGTCAGTCATGCAAAACAAAGGTTGGAAATGTTTCTCAGAGACCTTCTGGCTTCTGGTCGGATGTGTAAGGGCTGCAGGCAACTGAGTTAGTTAGAAATATTATATGCAGTGAGACAGGGCTAGCCCTCAAAGGAGCCAGTGCATAAGCTCTGATACCTGGCAATTGGGGTGGGGGCACACAGACAACTCCTGTTGTGGTCCAGGCCTCTAGACAAACAAATGACCCATGTCCTAAAGATTGATATTCTAAATAGTTCCCTACCACCCTGAGAAGCCTGGAGTCACCATCCCATCCCCCTAGGGAAGAGTCACTGCTCCTTAAGAATGCCCGCTTTCTATGTGACTTGCTTCCCCATTTGTCCCTAATGTAATCAATTTTACCTGAAGTACTGATCTTATTAGCTAACTACAGTTATGTCCCATCTTATGCCCATCTGCTTTGTGAGTTTCCAGTCTTCCCCCACCTTGAACCCGTCTAGCCCCATAATTTTGCTCTATAAAAGTTCCTAGAAAAGACAGAGTCCTTGGCAACCGGCTCGGGACCCCTTCTCTCTCTCTCAGACAGACGCTTTCTTTCTCTCAATAAATATATTCTACTCTTAACCTCCATTATTCCTAAAATTCATTCTTCGATTTCAGAGAACACGAACTTCTCACAGACATAGTAAGTTGGGAGTTTCATTCCCCTATATTATAAGGAACATACAAGCTGCAATGCCATTCCAAACTCAAGAAGTTCAATAAACCAAATCAACAACCACAAAAGAAGTGATCTCCCTGAAAGGATTTTGCCCTAGATAAGATATTATTACAGCAGTGGGAGGCAGGACCAGGGGACATTTACCAGGGGTCACTTTCCCCTCCCCTATGCAACTTACCTGTCGCGTGAAAAGAGTCCCAATCAGCTACTTGTGCATCAGCAATGCCACCTTTAAGCACCCCCCAGTTGGAAACTGTATATATGCCCCCCACACCATGTTTCCAGCAAAGAATGCCAGGCTCTGGGGGTCATGGAGTTCCTTTCCGCATTCTTAGAATAAAGGCCATTTTTACTTTATACTCTTTCAATCCCCAGGCTGACTGGTACCCAGCACAGCAGAGAAAGGCAAACACAGAGCTATGATGTAGCAGAGGACCGCTTGGTCCTCTGCTTGGCCAGAGAGTGCAGGAGAATCCAGCAGCAGCTGGCAGTTTCCAGAGGCTCTTGGTGGAAAGGTCTGCAACAAGACCTCCTGGGCGGGCTGGGGATTTAGCTCAGTGGCATAAGCACTTGCCTTCCAAGCCTGCAGTCCTGAGTTTGATCCCCCATACCAAAAAAAAAAAAAAAAAAAAAGACCTCCTGGGGAAGCAACTAAGGGGTGAGGGATCTTCCTGGGTTCTACACCCAGGAGCTCTACCTGGGACAGGAAACAAGCAGTTCTGAGTTAGGCCAAAGCACCTGTGGCTAAGGGGGCCCTGCCACAGCCTGCCTGGGGTCTGGGACTGCCGGGCAGCTTCAGCCAGCTCTAGCCCTGTACCCTAGGGTACGGAGGGTGGGGGCTGAGTACAGGTACATCCCTGCACCCAGACCAGCCCCAGGCACAGGCTTCCCTCCCATACCACACCATCCCTGGAGAAAAGAGGAGCCCACAATGACAGAGTGGACACCTTGAAGACTGGAAGTCAGTAGCCACATAAAAGATGGACCCAAGGCAGGATGCAAGAAATGAAGACAGAAAAGAACAGAGAAAGGCACAGTTCTGAAGTGTGCTTTTAAAATGATTGCGCAGAGGACATGAGGTCCCCCAGCTCAGTGCCCCTGGGCTGCCAGGCTGCTTTCCCCAGGCCCAGCCACCTGAAACCAGGATAGTGCACATTGCAAATTCTCACCTGATAAAGGGCAAAGGGCTGAGAGAATGTCTTTAGGCAAAATACCACCTATTAAGGAAAAACAAACAAACAAACAAACATAACACACTGGCCCCAGGCCTTTTCCCTCTAAAATGAGCCATTATTTTCTTTTCGTGGGTGGGCCAAGGCTTTTCTCCTGAAAACTAAGCCTCAATTTTGTATGAATTCACAAATTCCACAGATTTCCACCCCCCAAACCACAGCTGCAGACTATACCTCTGTCTTAAGAACCACACCTATTTCTCTGTGTACTTTAAATTTCCAACTAATAAATTTATTTTTAAAATTTTTATTTATTTATTTATTTTTGGTCTTTATTTTGAGGTGGAGTTTTTCTATATGGTTCATGTTGGCCTCAAACTCACTTTGTAGCCCAGGCTGGCCTCAAACTCAAGAGATCCTCCTGCCTCATCCTCCTAAGTAGTGGGATTATAGACATGTGCAACTATGCCTGCCTTAATAAATCCCTTTATGCGAGGTCCTGAAACTTCTGTTTTCTGATGGAAGTCAGTGGACCTGTAACCTCTCCTGTGGCAAGGGGAGGGTGTCAAACTCCCCTTTTCTCCTTTGAGGACCTCCTTGGACCCTGTCCAGAGGAGAACACAGCACTTCAATCCCTGGACAGACTCTTCCATCCAACAGCAGCAGAACACATGACTTTCTCAAGCTCACAAGAAACATCCACTAAAGAAAGAAAGCAATCAAGGCCATAACACACACCTTAAAAACTATAAAAGATAAGCCAGGTGTGGGGGAACATGCTTGTGATCCTAGTACTCAGGAGGCTGAGGTAGGAGGATTGCTGTGAGTTTGAGGCCAGTCTGAGCTACAAAGTGAGTTCAAGGCCAGCCTGAACTGCACAGCAAGACTCTTGTCTCAAAAACGCAAAAAACAAAACACCAAAAATAAACTCTTTAAAAGAATGGAAATCATACTGTTGCTGGCAGCTGAGATAGTCAGAAATGGCAGTGAGATAGGGCTAGGTCCTCAAAGGAGCCAGTACAGAAGGCTGGACAGTTTGCAACTGTGGGGGAGAAAGATACCTCCTGCTGTGGGCCAGGTCTCAAGACAGAGGATCAAACAAATGCACCTACATCCTAAAGACTGATATTCTAGTTAGTTCCTTATCACCCTGGAGTCACCATCCCATCCCTCTAGGGAAAAGGTCACAGCTCCAGCAATGCTCACCTCCTATGAGACTTGCTTTCCCATTTGCTCCCAATTTAATCAATGTTACCTGAACTATTGGTCTTATTGGCTAACTATAGTTCTGTCCCACCTTATGCCCATCTGCTTTGTGAGTTCCCAGTCTTCCCCCGCCTTGAACCCATAGTTTTACTCTATAAAAATCCCTGGAAAAGACAGAACCCGGGGCAACCCAGTTGGGTCCCCTACTGTCTGTCTCAGACAGAAGCTTTCCTTCTCTCAATAAATATATTCAACTCTTCACCTCCGCTGTTTCTAAAATCTTCGATTTTAGACAACACGAGCTCATACTGGACGTAGTAGGCCGGGAGTTTCATTCTCCATATCAATACAATGTCTGCTCACTGATTATAATGGAATTAAACTAGGACCAGTAACAAAGATAGCTGAAAAATACCAAAATATTCAGTTTTTAAAAAAAAAACTACCAGAGCCAGGGATATAGCTCAGCAGTACAGTGCCTGCCTGGCAAGTGCAAGGTCCTGAGTTCAATTCCCAGAACAAAAAAGAAAAAAAGGAAAAGCCACTATTAAATAATACATAGCTCAAAAGAAGAAATCTCAAAAATATTAAAATGTTTTAAACAAATGAAAATGAAGCCAGGTGTGATAACACACACCTGTAATCCCAGCACTAAAGAGGCTGAGGCAGGCGAATCCTTGAGTTCAATGCCAGTGTAGACTACATAATGAGTTCAAGGTCAGCTTGTACTACACAGTAAGACCCTGTCTCAAAAAAAAAAAAGAAAAAGAAAAGAGACAAAACACACAACCTATCCAATGTGTAGGTGAAGAACTGGTCAGCTTTCCCATCACTGGAACCAGTCACATCTGCACAATGATGGCTGAGGCAAGAACAGAAGGACAGGCGCAGCAAGGGTACAACACCAAGAAATAACCCCAAGGGACGAGGAACCAGATGTAAACCCTGAGACTGCAACTTCAGACAACCCAAGTGTGCTTTACTAATCTTCCCAGGCCAATCAAACTGACAAGTTTAACTGCCACACATGCTATGGAAACAGTATTGACAGGGAAATGTACAGCACTGAACACATACATTTAAAAAGAAACAAACCTAAAAATCAATCCTTAAGAAAGTACTGACCTCAGGAAACTAGCAAAAGAGCAAATCCAAAGTGAGCAGGTGACCCAATACTTGGGAGGCTGAGGCAGGTAAGCTCAATGTCTGCCTGAATTACAGAGACTTGTCTCATAAAACAAACAAGAAAGAGAAGAAAAAAGAAAAAAACAGCTCTGACAAAACAGACATTTTGCTAAGAGATTTATGTTGTCAGAAGCTTTGCATTCAGACCAAGAAGCTCCTATCCTGGAGAAGGCGCTGGCATATACCTGCTAGGCCCCGTGAAGGAGGCACCCTGTGGCAAGGTGTCCTCTTCCTCCCCAAGCACCTGCAGGCTATGTGACTCCAGTGCAGAGTCAGCAGCTCTTCAGGGAGAACAAACGGAAGGTGCATTCCCTGCTTCCCCCACTGAAAGGAAACAGGAAGCCGGCACTTCAGTGCATTGTGTGCAATCCCAGTATGCAGGAGGCTGAGGCAGGAGGGTCACAAGCTGGAGACAACTTGGGTATATAGGGAAATTCTGTCTCAAATATAATAATAAAAAGGAGATGGGTTATAGCCCAGTGGTAGAGAACGTATCTAACAAGAATTTAGCTCAGTGGCCTAGTGCCTGCCTGGCAAGCACAAGGTCTTGAGTTCCATTTCCAGTACCAAAAGAAAAAGCCCTGGATTTAGAATCTCCAAGTCCTGGGCTTTCCTAGGCTGAACACAGACAAGACCCAATCACCGAAGACCATATACCTGTGCCATGCCTCTCACCCATCGTGGCCAAGGTCACTCTGATATCCTACTCACACTGCTCTTGGATCACTTCCCTTATATTTTTTATTTAAATAAAACAAAACTTGCAAAAGGGGAAATTCTGAGAATTTACCTTCAGATGACAAAGGCTACAGAGCTACTTGTGAAGTTACAAAAAAAAGTGGGCCACTGATAAGACAGAGGTGCAAATGCAGGTAAATAAATGACTTCACTGTTGGCAAAAAACAAGAATCACAACTGTGCCCATGCAGTGGTCTGTATCCACACACTCCCCAAGCCCGTGGGGACCAGGCCTGCACCCAGGTCTCGCACCCACATCTGACAGATTAAAACAGAACACACTAGCAGCATGCAAAGCACTTGAGTCAGTGTCCAGTCCTCCTGGGTAGCATATAACATAATGCAGAAAGCCAGAAAAACAGAAAATAAAAATTGCCTGTAATTGTATGATCCCAAACACATCACTACTGATTGATCAGCATAGCCCATCATGCCTTTCAAAGCTGAGCCCTGCTCCCTGTATTTTCTGAGGTCAGGCTCTGTGGTCACCCAGGGCAGGGGAGGGAGTTTCCCAGGGTGGAGGGAGCAGCCCACCTTTTATGAGGCACCCTAGTCAGCGTGGGGGCTGACTGGAGAGCTTACTCCTCATGCTCATTTTCATTTTTTCAGCTTGCAAATAATTCTAAAGAAAAGGTCGTGTCTATATAGTTTAAAAACAAAATATGAAAGTCTCCCTGCCAACTCGTCACCCTACACTGCCCCCCTCACTCCAGGTAACTGTCTGTATTAACTACTGACTTAAGCTTACCGAGTTCCTATCTAGGAGAGAAAGCACGCTACTCACTCTAAAACGTAACTAGGAAATTTTGCTTGGCAAATGTGCTGTCTTTTGTCATTAAGTATGCCAGGAAAATGCTTTTCATAACCATTAAGTCAAATTAATTTTCAAGTCTGACAGAATTTGGGCTTTGAGTCATAGTTAGGTGGCATTTTTAAGACTACAAATTTTCACTCCTAGCCAGGCTTGGTAGCTCATGTGGGTAATGCTGGCACTCTGGGAGGCTGAGGCAAGAGGAGAGAAAGTTTGATCCCCAGTCCAGGGAATTTAGTAAGACTACCTCTCAAAATACACAGTTTAACAAAACTCATAAAAACTTTTATTAAGCATCAAAATCAAGGGCAATGGCTGTGGTTTGGTGGCAGAGTACTTGGCTAGCTTGTTAGAGGCTCTGGGTTTAATTCCCAGCACCAGAGGAAAAATGAAAATCAATTTTATTGCCACTCATTTCTTATTCTACCTGCTGAGCGTGGTGGCGCATGTCTGTAATCCCAGCACTCAGAGGCTGAGGCAGGAGGTTCATGGGAGCTCAAGACCAACCTGCGCTACAAAGTGAGTTCAAGCCAGCCTGAAATGCAGTGAATTTGTCTCAAAAAGACAAAAATAAATGAATGAACACAAAAGATTCATTTCTCTACCTCTGCCCATATTAAATCCTTAAAAGTGCCTGCCTTTTTTTGGAGTCTGTTCGTCTCCTGCCAAAGTGCCTAGGTAACACAGTAGGACCCTGAAGCTCAGACCACTCCAGGATGCACCCCAGCTGTCCTCAGTGTCAGTGCGCAGAAAGCCACGAGGAACACAGGGCCTTCTTGCTTGGGCCCCTGACAAGATGCAGCCTCTATCTTGGCCCTGGTGGCTCTGTCCAGCTGCAGGGCCTCCTAAATGGCTCACAAATTTGCCTCTTTCAATTTTGCATATTTCTCCAACTCGCCTTTTAGGCACATTTTGAGGGATTTGAAAAGGTTCTCTTTCATTGTATCATACACTCAGTTATTGTTTGTGCTTGTGAAAGCCACAAATGCCAGCATTCTGCATATTTCTCCTACACAGGATCAAGGATATACACAGCTCAGCGGCACAGAGCCTGCCTAGCAAGCACAAGGTGCTGAGTTCAAATTCCCCGGAATCCCTCCTCCCAAAAGTGCTACTCAGTGACACACATATGGCAGAAACAATGAAAGGACCTGTAGCCATTCAGAGAAGCGGAGACAGCAGGCCAGAGATTTCAGTACACATGCATCAGGGTTTGGTCTTCTTTATGTGGTACTGGGTAGAACCCAAGGACTCTGGGGCACAACAGGCACTACATCCCCAACACAGTGTGGTATGTTAGAAAACTTTCTCCTTCTCTCCCCCCCGCAGGATGAAACTCAAGAACATGCACATGCTACACAAACACCCTACCCCACAACTACATCCTCAGCTGTATCTTTTTTTTTTTTTTTTTCTTTTTTTCATTTTTATCGGTACCAGGGATCGAACTCACGACTGCCTGCTTGCAAGGCAGGTACTTATGCCGCTGAATCCCCAGCCCGCCTCAGCTGTATCTTTAAGGTAAAGTGGTTCATTGTATTATTGTGGTTAAAAATTCATGTAACAAAGTTAGGCATGGTGGCACATGCTGGTAATCCCAGCACTTGGGAGGCAGGGGCAGGAGGATTACTCTGAGTGCAAGGCCAGCCTGGATTACTCAGGACTCTGGCTGCATCACTTCCTGTGCTGCAACCTCTGCACACGCTTCAGGGTTTGCCACAAGTCAGGACAGAGGGTCTGGCTGGTCACGCAAGAGTCATATGCTGCCTCCCTCCAGCTTGCGAGAGCTGGTGTCACTTCAGAAAAGCAAAGCCCGGGCAGGAACTGCCAGTGCTTCCAAGAAAGGGAGCCTCCCCAGGGAGGAACCCGCTGGATAAGGAAGCCTGTGACAGTGTCTGGTCAACACAGGGGCACATTTCTTGAGAGCCTGAAAGTCCCTGTGTGAGAGGCTCGGTCCACTATTGTGCTAGTGGCAAGTTCAGGGGGGGCCTAAGGAGGGGACCATGGGTCACTGGGGTGCCCCTGAAGGAGACACTGAGGCCATGACCCTTTCCCCTTTCCTGCCTAACCTGAGGTGAGACACTCTTCTCCACCATGTATTCCTTGCCAGAAAGGGGTGCCTTGCCACAGGCTAAAAGCACAGGCTGGCTGATGTGCCCCCAAAACTGAGCCAAAAGGACCCTTCCCCTTCACAGGCCGCTACTGCAGCACACAGCCTGTGCAGTTCCTCCTGGAGAGGGTTTCTGCAGACCAGCGTGCTCACCCTTCAGTGCCTGGACACTAGGCGCTCCACCAGGAGACTCGCAGTGCTCTGCTCTCTGTACCCGGGGATGTTCACAGGGGACCAGCACCAGCAGGGCTGTGGGGTCTTCAGTCCCCTGCAATGAAGCCCAGCTCTTCCCAGCCACGCTCACCACTCCACTCTGTAGGCTCTCAAGAAGCTGGGGTGGGGAGGCTGGAGCACTGGATGTACCCCTTCCCTCTCTGCCATGTGGTCCCCACCACTGCCGAGAGGGAGAGAGTGACAGATCAGGTAAAGTAGCCATTTCCCTCAGTGACAGGGCCACAGTGTCAACCAGGGCAGGAGGCTCGGCAGTTGGCTCTAGAGGCAGCCCAGGACTGCTACCCTGTGATCAACCACATAACCACCTGTGCCTCGGTGAAACAGAGTGATGGTATGCACCTCAAGAGGTAGCTGCAAGCATTAAATTCATTCACATATGTAACGATCACATGACAAGAGGAAGTTCCAAAGAATGCAATGTATTTTCCCTTCACCTTTCCTTTTCCTTTTCATTTCTTCTTCCAGGCAGGGAGGGTTTCATTGTGATTTCAGGCTGGCCTTGAACTCAGAGATCCTCCTATCTTGGCCTCCTGAGTGCTGGGATTACAAGTGTGTGTGTGCCACCATGCCCAGTTTCTTCATTTCTCCCCTATTATTCTGCCTTTTCTTCACTCCTTCCCTTTCCTCAGGACTCTAGGAAATCTAAGAGCAAAGAGGAGCTAGCAACACCCTTTCCACTCTGGGAAGACACCCCAGACAGAGACATCCCATGGGGGCCACAGCTCCAGCACCAGGTCCCCAAGGCAGCAGAGGTCCCTCTCATCCCGCAGGCACCAAAGCATGGGTGCTTGAAAGGAACAGCTGTGCCAGGGGGCAGCTGTGTTAGGGAGATGGGGCTAAGACCAGCCTTTACAACCCAGTTGTGCCAGGAGGCTGCAGCAGGCTGGACTGCAGAAAAATGCTTCCCTTTAGAAAAACTCAAGCACTGCTTCCAGCACTGGGAAGGCTGAGACAGGAGGATCACTGGGAGTGTGAGGCTAGCCTGGGCTACACGGCAAGACTGTTTCAGAAAACTAAATAAACAAACAAACTCAAGAACTCCTGGCTGCAAAATGCTTACCATCTAGTAACCATATAGCCTGCTGTGTTTTTATCTACTCATCTCTTCAGGAATGCTTCCTTCCAATCTGTACCTCTCCCTTCCTGCTCCACAAGAAGAACCAGTTCCTCCATGTTTATTTATGGAGTTCCTTAGTTTTATACTTCGGGAGCTGGTAAAAAGTGCCACAAAATGGGAACCATCTCGTGCTGCCCACTTGTTTCATGGAGGACCTAAAAAGCTCAGCAGAAAAAGCCACTGTCTCCAGACAAATGTATGCTGGCCAAAATTCAGGAGCTGCAATGGGCTAAGGTGTGAGCTATAAAGAGGTACCCCAGTAAGAGGGGTCCTCCTGCATGACAGGACCGAGGTGGGGATTTTTTGTTTTTGTTTTTATGTGCAGCACTGGGGATTGAGCCCAGAGATTGCGCTGAGCTACATCATCAGCTGTTTTTATTTTTCATTTTGAGACAGGGCCTCACTAAGTGATTGAATTACCAGCCTGGGCCTGAATTTACAATTCTGCCTCAGCTTCCCAGGGTGCTGAGACTACAGGTGTGCCTCACTGCACCTAGCTGGATTAAAGCTCTTTTTTTTTTTTGGTACCGGGAATCAAACTCAGGACCTCACACCTGTGCTACCAAGCTGTCTCCTCAGCCCCAAAGCTCTTGTAAGATGTTCACACGGCACTCAACCTCCTTGCCCTCCAGTCTTCTGCTATGTGGGCATGGGCATCCCACCCCTCTGCAAAGCCTAGCATCAGGGTGTCATCTTAGAAGCACAGAGCAGACCCCACCAGACAGCAGAACCTGCTGGCACTTCCCTCTGGTACTTTCTGCCTCGAAGAACAGTAAGACAGTAAGACACGAACTTCTGTTCCTTATGTATTACCTAGTCTTGGGTGTTTTGTTAGAGCAGCATAAAAACAGACTAACACATCTACTACTAACCAAGAGACCATGGGAGGGAACAGATGAAAAGAAGCTAGTTATTGTTTGTGAGCACTGGGTGAACATTTCACACTGGTCACACGAGAACCCAGGCTTCATGGCATGCACCACAGTGCCAGCTACTTGGGAGGCTGAGGCTGGATGATCACCTGAGCCAGGAATTTGAGGCCAACCTGGGTAACCTAATCAGATACCATCAGAAAGAAGGAAGAAAAGGACAATGAAAAAGAGACACAAAAAAAAACTCTAGAGAGTGCTTATGATAGAACTTTTTGCTGGTCAGAAAAAAAGGGAAGGTATATACAAAATGGAGAAAGGCTGTTTTGCTGTTTTAAAAAGTAAAGACTTTTTAAGAAGTCAATGAAGAAATACACTGCAGAAGAAAACTAAAACAGTTTTCCATTTCATCAGCAGCACAAATACAGACAGTACTAATTTTTATTTTTCTACACCTGAACAGACATGACAGCCTTGAATGGATAAAATTTCATTATGTATACTGCACTATAAAAAAGCAGTTTTTTAAAAAGCTACCAGGCTGAGCTACATAGCAAGATACTATCTCAAAAAAGAAAGTAAAAAAGAGAGAAAGAGAGGAAGAAGTTGCTTTATTTCATGAATTACTGAAGCCCCCTTTTCATTTAGTTGGTTCACTCAGAAATTGTTGAGGAGACATCGCAAACATTTAATTGGCAAAGTGGCAGGTGTGGGGCTGCTGCACACCCGCAAGTCCAGCACAGGGGAGGACGAGGCAAGAGGATGGCAAGTCTGAGCCTGGCCCGGGCAATTTAGGAAGACCTTGTCTGAAAAAAGAAAGAAAAAAGAATAAAGCATCCCTCACCAACTGATTGCTCTTTAGTGCTAGCTTCATAACAAACAAACAAATCCCAGAAAGTGCTGAAAACTGTGGTAATTCAACGCAAAAATATGACTAAATGCATATTAGCAATATGTAGTTTAGCATCTCAAACTATAAAAATTGGGCCAGAAAAGTTCAATCTATAATAGATGTCTTCTGTGAATTGCTTTTGAACTAAAAGCAGGTGGGGAAAACACCATGAAGTTTATACTCGTATGCTGCAGATGTGATCTTCTGAAATCTTGGTAGGATAACAAAGGAGGCAGCCAGATAAGGCCCCTATTTGGAGCAAGGGGAGCTGATCTCAGAGCTATCAGCGCTGTGTGCGGGCTCAGCCTCACTTGGAGAGAACTCACAACTCAGGCCTCCAAGTCCAGCATACTATTTGCAGCCCAGGCAGCCTGGCTGAAATGAATAGGAAGGAAGCAGCCAGAAACCAGAGAAAAGATGAAAAGGACACCCAGCCCTCAGGTCTCTGATGTTTCAGATTACCCGAGAAGCTCCTAAATTCCAAAGGCTGGTGGAAGTAAAACCAACAGGTCTACCATGGAGAAGACAATATTAAGACATGCTGAGATGATACCATTTCACTGTTTTTTGTCTTTTCAAAAGGCTCAAATAAAAGTAATATACTAATTATTTTGTTTTAAAAACAACTCTACTAGGGGCTGGGGGTTTAGCTCAGCGGCATAAGCGCCTGCCTTGAAAGCAGGCAGTCGTGAGTTCGATCCCTGCTACCGATAAAAAGGAAAAAGACAAAAAAAAACCCCAAAAAAACAAAAAAACAACTCTACTGAGGCATAACCATCACAACCGCATAAAATGTGTGTTTGGTAATTTTTGCTACACAAACTCCTACAAAGCCAGACATGGTAGCACACACCTGTAATCCCAGGACTTAGGAGGCTGAGGCAGAAAGATCACTGGGAGTTTGAGGTCAGCCTCGGCTACATAGGCAAGTTAAGGCCAGCCTGCACTACACAGAGAGAACCTTTATTTAAAAAACAAAACAAAAACAAAAAACCCCCCCAAAACTAGGAAACCACCACTGCAAAGTCAAGACTTCCACTACACCCTCCTCCCTCCCCACACTTTCCAGGTCTGCTGTCACTGTATATTCCTTTGAATTTGTGTAACAGGGACCCTTTGGTCTGGCTTGTTTCACGCAGCATAATTATTTGGAGATTCATTTGGTCACTCAAGTGTTGCCTGTGCCAGTAGTTCTTTTTTGAAAAAATGAACTTTAATTTTTAGAGCAGCTTCAGGTTCACACAAAGCTAAGCAGCTGATCCAGATTCCCCATCCACCCCTTCCCCCTCTCTATGCACAGACAGCTCAGAATTGGCACCCCCCCAACCTGAGCATCAAAGTCTAAGTGACACATTGGAGCCAGGGCCCAATCTTCCACAGATGTGCCACTCGGTGTTACGCGTTCTATAGAGTTTTCACAAATGCACAGAGAGAATTGTCCGCCATCACGGTAACGCAGGAGTTTGTCGCTGTAAAGGCAAACTCCTATTGACAGGTGATAAGGACTGTGTACACCACAATTTGGCTTTTACATTCACATTTGAGTTGCTCCAGGTTTTGTTTGTTAAAGATTAAAAGTAGCTATTTATGCTCTTGTTTCTCAGTTTCCTGCCTCTTCGCCCTCTGCTTTCATCTTTATCATATGCTCACTTTTGGGGTTTTATTTTCCAGTTCTGTAATGGGGAAGATTAATGACCCTCTTAATATCTTGCTGTCTGTTGTTTTCTGAGGCAGGGTCTTGATATCAGGTTGGTGTTGAACTCACTTTATAGCCCAAACTGGCCTCAATTCACAGTGATCCTCCTGCTTCCGCCTCCTCAGTGCTGGGATTATAGGCGTGTCCCACCACACCTGGCAAGAAGACCGGCTTTTCCTCTACTGTGGGTGTTTCATATTCTCGACTCCTCTGGCATGCGCCTATCTTCATTTTTATTCAGTTCTAACTGCTTTGCAATTTCCTATTGGATTTCTGCAATTCATGGCTTACTGAGGAGCATGCCATTTACTTCCAAACATACTGGGATTTTTCCAGGTTTCACATTTAATTCCCTGTGGCTATAAAAATATTTTATTACTTAAATTCTTTAGAGATTCCTATCTTGTGGTTCCATCAATTTTTGCTCTATGTTTTGAACCTCTGCCAATTATGTACATAAACACTTAAGATCCCTCTGTTTTGTTCAGCAACCAGGCCTCATTTCCCCAAGAACTGACCTGTTTGATCTTTGACAGTGCCCTCTGCTTTGAAATCTGCCTGGAGTAATACAGCTACCACAGCTACATTTTAGCTAGTATTAACATGGCATATTTTCAGTCACTTTTTTTTTAAATTTTATTTAAAAGGAAAAAGAGAAAAAACAAAACAAAGTGGTGTAAGGGTACAAGTAATACAGAACTACCAAAAAAAAAAAAAAAAACAGTAAGAAATCACCAGTTAATAGATTACACATTATCATCTTAGAGATAGTTGCTCAAGTCAGTCACTTACTTTCAACATTTGATGTTACGTTTAAAATACTTCCATTGTTATGGACATCAGGGAGTTGGCTTTTTTTTTCTTTTTTCATCTAAATGACACTCTCACCTGGCTTGGTGTTGGCATGCCTATCATCCTAGTATTCAGGAAACTGAGACAGGAGTTTGAGGCCAGTCTGAACTATGTAGCAAGACCTGTTTCAGAAACCAAAAAAAAAGACAGGCATGGTAGTGCATACCTATAACCCCTGTACTCAGGAGGCTGAGGTAGGAGGATCACTGTGAGTTCGAGACCAGCCTGTACGACAAAGTGAGCTCAAGATCAGCCTGAACTGCATAGTGAGACCCTGTCTCAAAAAGACTAAAACAAAAAATGTAAGTAATAAAAATATTTTCTCCATAGTCATTCCCAAAGTTCTTCACAGAAGATTTAGCTTTTCATCTGGTACAATTCTCCTTCTGACTAACAGTCATATTTTAGCATTTCCTCTTTTTATAACTTAATTATTTCTGAGATGAGGTCTTGATACATTGTCCAGGCTGGTCTCAGACTGGTGGACTTAAGTGATTTCTGCCTCAGCCTCCTTAGTAGCAGCATTTCTCAGTATGTGTCTGTCCTTTCTTTACCTTCTATATGGTGGAAAACTTCATTTTTGAAATATATTTTCTTCTGGTAATCTAGATAAAAAGTTTTTCTTTCAGTAGTTAACAAAGTAGATGGGCATGGTGGCACACATCTGCAATGCTAGCAGTTGGGAGGTTGAGGCAGGATTGCTATGAGTTCCAGATCAGTCTGGGTTACATGTTAAGTTCAAGGCCAGCCTAAACTACACAGTGAGACCCTGTCTCAAAAAACAAAACAAATAAACAAAAAATTCTCCACCACAAAATACCCAAATGAAAATCAACTATTCTTTTCTGGAAAAATGAAGAATCTGGCCACTAGTGGCCAGTGTCCTGTCAGGCACCATTGAGATGGGCACAAGACCTGCTGCCTGCTTCAGATAGACCCTGTTCTTCACTACTCTTGGCCATTAGCATCACCTTGCTTTTCTAAAACTAACAAATATTTTCTTGGAGATACAAGGCATGACTCAAAAACAGTGAATATTTAAATTTTTAAATTTACTATAATAAAAGACAGATTGCTGTTAGTCACGCTCAGAATCCTCCTCCTTGCCTCACACAACACACTTTCCACATCACCCTTGCCACCTTCTAAAGCAGCTCTGGTGTCTTCTTTCCTGTGTGCCTTCAGTTGTCCTGGCTACCCTGATGTCCTAAATTGATACAGATGTTGACCTTTAATGGTCACTTTGACTTTGAGAGTCAGACTGCAAAGTGAAAAGGTGGAGGAGGTCACAGCATCATTTTTACAAGAGCCTCCTGCTGAGGACCAGCACGATGTGGTAATTCCTGCTCATAAACTGGCACGAAGATAAATAGAGAGTCAGTCCTAGGCCCACATGATTCGTGGCGAGACCTTGGCTCACTTATAGCCAGATGCATCTTTAAGCCACCGGCCAGAGACCAGCAAGATAACTGGGCCGGACTGTAGCACTTTCCATCTAGCACAATCGGGTTATCAGTTAACCCTGTAGTCACAGACAGCAGACAATCGGGTTACCAGTTAACCCTGATCTGTTCCTGTGTGCTTTTCCAACAATGTATTGTTCCTCAATTATTGAACCTGGACTGAGTCAGCAGTTCACCCCCAAAGCTTCACAAAGCCCCCAGTACTCCCTAATCATGCTATGCATCTAATCAGGGCCAAGGAAGCCCCACCTATCATGGGGCTCTGACCATCTTTGTAACTAAAATGTATGTTTTATCTGTGTTTTATTCTGTCATCATATCTCTGAGCAGGACATCAGTGGTCCTAGCCCAGAGCACTGGTACCTGCCTTCCACTGAATGGCAGCAGTAGTAACAGTTATTTCTGATCACCTCTCACAAAGACACTCACAATAGAGGACTTTCTTATTTGTAGGATAGGAAACTAATTTTTTTAAACAAATAAAGCAACCAAAAGAGGATAAAGAGCTCCTTTCCTTCAACATTTTTTTTTTCCTTTTGTAGTATCAGGAATTGAACTCCAGGGTCTCACATTTGCTAGGTAGGTGCTGCATTGCTGAGTTACGTCCCCAGCCCTCAGGTTGGTTTGTTTGTTTGCTTATTTGGGTTTTTTTTATACTGGGAATTGAACTCAGAGCCTTGCACTTGCCAGGCAGGCACTATGCCACTGAGCTCTTTTTTGGGCCCCCTTCGACATTTTTAAAGACTAACATACTTATGACTAAAAAACGTAAATAGTGCAGAAAGTTACAAAATGGACATGTAAGGCTGCAATTCTCTTTCCTTCACTGCCTTTTCCAAGTGAACAATTACTTATTATACTTCATAATTTTAAAAAGCATTAATCTAAAGAAAGCATTAATCTGCATTAATCTACATATCTGTCTTTAATTTTACACAGAAGGAAGCATGCAGTTTACATTGTTTTATGTTTTCACTGTTAAATCTATTTCAGAGATCTTTCAGTATTAGCATACATAAGTATAAATCTATTATGTAATGACACAAAAATATTTCCTGTAATTTCATCTCAAGAGAATCTAATTTATTTTTAATAAGGTTTTACTGGTACATTTTAGATATATATGATGACCACATTCATCACAGATAATCTGTACCTCTACATGACATAACTTGTTTTATTTTTTCCCATTCTCCTACCCTCCCTTCAACTCCTCCTTCTCTCCCCATTTACAGGAAACTAATATTTTAAAATAATTTAATTTTACGAATAAATATTTCCCAGGGTATCTTGAAAAAATAGGACTTCTGAAATATATAATCCAGATGTTATATCAAAATCAGTAATTCACTCTAATATTATCTAATACCTAGTTCACTTACACATTTTCCAAATTGTCTCAGAAATGTCTTTTTAAATCACTTTATTTGGAGCTGGGGCTTTAGCTCATCAGCTCACTGGCTTGCCTGGTAAGCACGAGGTGGAGGTTGTGAGTTTGATCTCCGGTGCCAAAAAAAATTACTTTACTTGAAAATCCTATACATTTCTTGTCCAAGTTAAGGAAGAGGGATGGTTTTAAGACTTGCTATACAGTGAAAACTGTTGAAACTAAGTGGATACATGGAGGACTATTATATTGTCTACTTTACACTGATATATATATATATATATATAAATATTTAAAGAAATTGTTGGGTTAGAATCCAAACAAAAGAAGGTCACAAAAGACAGTAATTGCCAAAGGAAATAACAGGCTTATACAAACACACAAAAATGCTACCTAACAAGTAATGCAAATTAAAGCTACAAATCTGTGATACCATTGTCTTTCATCAAAGGTCAAAATGTGGTAATATACAATATTGGGAAAGGGGAAGTATTAATATTGAAGTGGAAGTACAAATCAATACTTTATAGTAGTTGTTTTGTTTTGTTTGTGTTTTTTGAGACAGGGTCTTGCCAATAGCCCAGGCTGGCCTTAAACTCCCTGTAATCCTGCCTCAGTTTCTTGGGTGCTAGACTGCAGGCACACGTCACACGCCCAACTTTCATAGGGTTATTTAGCTTTACCTTTCAAGTTTTAAACACATGCCCTTGGCCCAGTAATCCCATGTCTAGGAAATTATTCTACATCTGTTCACTCATCCAATGAGTATCTTCTGCCACCTATGTGCCAGGTACTGGCGATACAGGGGTGGAGAGGAGTCACAAGCACAGCAGGCATGTGAGCAGCAGTAGCAATCATGTCAAGCAGGTGACCAGGCCAGCATCGCAGCACTTCAAGGCCTCTCTGCAAGGCACCAGACAACGTGGAGAAGAGGCAACAGGAAACCCTTAGGATGACATGCGAATTTGGCCTTCCTTTCCTGTTTTGTTTTATTCCCTTAAAAGCCTTGTGTTTAACCTAAGGACACCACTCGAGTGTTTCTGCCACAACACCAAAAATCAGTCAGGTCCTTTTACTATAGCACACTCCTGAGGGAGATGCCAGTGTAGCAGCATTCCCAAATCTTACTATGCACAGCAATTTGACTTTTCCAACTTGCCTAACTTAACCTAAGCACGTTAAGAAAATATATCAGAGCCAATCATTAGCTCTTAAGTCAGATAAGCCTTTCCAAAGAGAACAATCAGCTTCACAAAAGCTACTGATCAGTTATTAATTTTATTCACACACACAACCAAAACTCCTCCCTTCACTCCTGGTACAGGAAAATCAGGTTTACAGGCCTCCACACTCTTAATTTCACGATCTTTTAAGCACAGATGCTGAAGTTCTCATTTTCTTTAGAGGCAGTTTGTATTAGTATTTCACAATGAAGTGTTCTGTATTGGGTTAGCATTGGAACTGACCCCCAAACAAAGGACAACTGAGAACGTTATATTCAAATTCCATCAAACATCAGGAAACATCGAAGCTTCATAATTACCATGAATAACATGCTCCACGAACAGCCAGATGGAAAGAGATCTATCTCCGTGAAACACGCTCCTCTCTCGATTCTGAAATCAGCTTTACATAACCACAGATGCTTTCCTCTCCCCCAAGCGAGGACGCACAACCCAAACGACTTCAGCGCTCCATTCCCAAGGAGACCGTGTCCGCGTGCAGCCGCTCGCAGCATCCTTTGCCTCCCGCCCGCGGGCCGCAGGCCGCTGCCTCCAGGTCGCAGTCCGCTGCGCGGCTTCTGACGGCCCTGAGCCGGGGATGCCCTCGGCTAGGCCCACTCACCTGCCCAGCGCCCGCTTCATGTCCGCGTCGGGTGCTCGGCGCGGCTCCGCCGGCCCAGCCAGGCGCAGGTTCCGCTTCAGGCGGCAGTCGGCGTCCAGCGCCGCGGCGGTCGAGCCGGAGGAGGAGGGCGAGCCCGCAGCGGCGCAGCGCTCATGCTCCAAGCTGCTGGGCTCGGTCCGCTTCCTCATCCCGCGGCCGACACCCGGCCGCCCTAGGCGCCCGCTGGCCTCTCCTGCAGTCGCCGCCCGCAGTCCCTGCTAGTCGCAGCCCCGGGATCCAGCACCACTCACATCCCCGGCCGCAAGCCCGCTGGCGCCTGCGCCGGCACGCCGCGCCAGCCAATCATCGTCCGGCTTGCTCAGGCCCCGCCCCTCATCCCCTCCTCTGCCGCGCTAGCCAATCAGCGCCCGGATCGCGTATGTCCCCGCCCCACTTCCCTCCGCCGCCGCGCGGCGCAGCGCTGCCCAGTTTGGGGTAAGCGAGCGGCAGACCTAGGTGTCTTTGGTCTGACTGCGGAATCCGGGGTCCGGACTGAATGGAAGAATACGGGGACGTTGTTGGCCAGACAGGGGCCACGCGACGACGCGAGCCACAGCACAAAGCAGGCACCCAATCCCGAGGCGTCCAGTGCCCGACACCCCTAGGTGCCTCCTGTCCTGGCACCCCAAGGGGTTCCTGCCCCCCGGATCCGATGCCTCCAGCACATGCTTTCAAGAAGTCCCCAGCCCCGAAACCCTGAGATGTGCGCAGTCGGAACACCCTGAAATGCCATTCAGATTTATGCAAACTCAGGCAACAAAATCACAATTTCGTTCTAATAATTTAAAGCTATCTTCCCACAAGGTCTTCACGAGGTTTTTTTTGTTTTGTTTTTACTTCTTGTCTTTGAGACAGAGTTATACTTTGCAGTTCAGGACTTGAATTTGCTTTGTAGCCCAGGCTGGCCTTAAACCCAAAGCAATCCTCCTCCCTCAGTCTCCCAAGTGCTGGCATTATAGGTGTGCATCACCACACCCAGCTTCAGGACGTTGCCTTAAAAAACATGTTTCCAGATAATTTGAAAAAATTCATAGATTCTTAACTTCTGGGTCTGATGTATGAAAAATGACACACTGGAACAATTTACTCTTTGAAAACCTTCATTAGATTTCAGGTCCTTAAAAACAAACAGAGCAGAACTGGTTTCTATTAGAGAAAATGTTACCTAGTAGTAAGTCCCAAGATATGATTGAGCGACTCGAAGGTTAAAGGGACCCTGGTTCCTTGGCTTGCCCCAAATTTTTCTTTTAAATTTTAATTCTTATTAAAATGTGATTGCAGTACATAATGACTGTATTTTTTTTTTTTTTAAGACAAGGTCTCACTTTGCAGTTCAGGCTGCCCTTGAACTCACTATGTAGCCCAGACTGGTTTCCAACTGACAGTGATCCTCCTGCTTCAACTCCCGCCCCCTGGCCCTTAATAAAAAAAAAAAAAAAAAAATGCCAAGTATAATTTCCTTTTATCTCTTTAAGATGGCTTGAATTAATACTTAATTTGGGTTTTACAAGTTCAAATTCATCTTTGAAATGGATTTCTCACATCTGTCAGTTTAAATCATTTTATTCCCCACTTGGGTGGGTGGGTGGTTTGTTTTTTGAGACAGAATCCACTATAAAGTACAAGCTAGCCTCAACTCACTGCGATCCTCTTGCCTCAGCTTCTCAAGTGCTGGTATTATGAGTGATTGCCATTACACCTGACTTAATAAGCATCTACAATCTTTTTAGGTACATTTTAGGTCCATATAACAATCACATTCATCACAAGGAATCTGTACCTGCACAGGATATAACTTCTTTTTTACTCCATTTCCCTACCTCCCTTTGACCTCCTTCCTTATTTACAAAAGCTTTGTTTCCATTTTTCTTTCTTCTCTGGTTTCTTTCCCTTTCCTTTCTTTCTCCTTCCCCTTCCCAGATTCCCCTTCTCTTTAGAACATCTTTCTGTTTCACAATATCTATTACACATTTTGGTCCTTATTTACACTTTCGGTTTCTCACACCAGAGAAACAATGCGGTATTTATATGTGTGTGTCCAGTGTATTTCATTTAAGACTATGGTCTCAAGGTGCATCCATTTAGCTAGAAATGTCTCAAACTTATCATTCTTTCTGGAAGAGTAGTAAGCTTATCTTTCTTTCTGGCAGAGTAGTACTCTATTATATAAAGAAACCCACATCTTCTTTATCCATTCATCAATTGATGGGCATTTGGGCTATTTCTAAGATATTAGCCATTACAAACTGTGCCACTATAAATATGGGTGTGCATATATCACTGTGGTATGATGTTTTTAATTCTTCCAGGAAGATACCAAGGAATAGCTGGGTCAAATGAAACTTCTGGTTCTAGATTTGTGTGTGTGTGTGTGTGTGTGTGTGTGTGTGCGCGCGCGCATGTGCTGGGAATCAAACTCATGACCTTGCACTTGCCAGGCATAGTTTTAGATTTTTGAGGAATCTCCACACTGATTTCCAGAGTGTTGCATCAGTCTACACTCCCACTAGCAGTGGAGAAGGGTTCCTTTTTAACCCACAGCTCTGCCAGCATTTATTATTGGTTGATTTCTTGATAATGGCCATTTTTTTTGGAGTGAGATGGAAACTCAACATTGTTTTAATTTGCATTTTTTGGGTCTTTTTTGAGACAAGATCTCACTATGCAGTTCAGGCTGACCTTGAGCTCACTTTGTAGCCCAGGCTGGTCTCAGAACTCTCAACAATCCCCCTACCTCAGCTTTCCAAGTGTTGGAATTACAGGCATACACCATTACACCTGGCACTGCATTTCTTGAATGACCAGTAATGTTGAATACTTTTTTATATATTTACTATGTTTTTTTTTTCTTTTGTACCAGGAATCAATCTCAGGACCTTATGCATATCAGGCAGACATTGTGCCACTGAGCTAAATCCCTGGCCCTTATATACTGTTTCTACTTCTTAGTCTGAGAAGTAGCCATTTCAGATGTGCATTTTTGGATTAGGTTTTTAAATTTGGGTGTCTGATTTTTTAAAATTCTTTATATGTTCTGGTCACTAGTCCTTTGTCTGAGAAACAGCTGGCAAAAAGTTCTTCTACTCTGTAGGCTATCTCTTCACTCTGTCAGTGGTATTTCTTGCTGTTTAAAAGCCTTTTATTTTTGAGACAGGGTCTTGCTTTGTAGTTCAGGTTGGCCTTGCACTCACAGTAATCCTCCTACCTCAGCCTCCTGAGTGCTGGGATTTTAGGTGTATACCATCATGCCTAGCTCAAAAGCTTTTTAGTAAATTAGGATCCCAGTTGTTGATTCTTTGCAACAGTTCCAACATAGAGCATTTTCACACAGCTTTATAGTTTTGGTTTTCTTTAATACAGTACCATTAATTTTACAAATGATCTATGAGCAAGATATATACTTGCCTATTTATTCCAAAGGTTTTTAAAAATTTTAGATATAATAACATTTTCACAGGGAATTTGTTTTGTTTTGTTTTGTTTTTGTTTGTTTTTGTCTTTTTCCTTTTTACCGGTACCGGGGATTGAACTCATGTCTGCCTGCTTGCAACTCAGGCACTTATGCTGCTAGCCCCCTGTATTTTTATGTGATATATTTTGCTGCTGCTTTTCCTCCTATTCTCCTCCCTCCCTTTAACCTATCCTTGCTTTTTTTCTTTTTTTTTTTTTTTTTTTTTTTTTTTTGGTTTTTGAGATAGAGTCCTACTATGTAGTCCAGGGAGACCTCAAACTCTCGGCTTTCCTGGAGCCTCAGCCTCCTAAGGGCTAGGATTAGAGGCTTGACAACCAGGCTCCAAAGTTACTTTCCTAAGGTCAACCTTTATGACAGGTTAAAGGTTACTGGCAGCTGAAAAAGATCTGCATTTGTAAAAGAGCAACATTGTTTCTAGCATTAGCCTCAATGAATCCAATAGTGGTTTTTATTTGCTTAGGTTCTTGGTGTTTGGTCTCCAGCACCAAGAGAATATTACTGCTTTTCAGAAAATAGCCATATAAAATGAATTGTTTCTGTGTCAATGATTCCTATCTTTAATTCTATGTAATTAGGAAACTTTCCAAAATCATCTCATCAATAAAATACTTATGTAGTTATGGTAATCTAGGACATTTGCTCCCTCTTATCTCAATATTTTCTTTCCTGTTCTGGGGATCCAACTCAGGGATTTCCATGCTGGGTTTCAAAGTGCTCTACCACTGACCCTGTAGCCCCACGGATGTTTTTATTTTGTTTGTTTACTTATTTATTCTTAGACTTTAATACACACCACAAAAGATCCATGAATGAGCCAATGCCCTTGCTCCTGGTCCACTCCACTTCGCATCTCAGACCATCACACCCAGCTGACAAGACTGTTCCCCTACTCCTGCAGGAAAGGTATACACTGGCCCACAGCACGTCTCGTGTTTAAGGCATGAGAAAAAAGTACAAAAGGGGCACCCTTCTCCATGTTTGTCGGGGGAACTGGAGGCCTGAAACCCGCAGAGCAGCGGAAAGAAAGGTCATGGACTGTGTGCCCTACCACCAACCCCTGAATGATGCCTTCATCCACCGCTAGGACTCCATCGACCTGCGCAGTGGTGCGCTTGGAGTCTGACGCCCAGGGGATGTTCAAAGGCCTTGTTTCTTGGGTGTACTGATCCAGGTCAGTGACAGAAGTGAGAATCCACAAATGCACCCATCACTTACAGTTACGTTTCTTAAATTCTTCTGCCCTGTCACTGAAAGCAATTACCTCTGTGGGGCACACTAAGGTGAAGTCAAGAGGGCAAAATAAGAACACAACCTATTTTCCTTTGTAGTCGGACAAAACGGCCCATCTGGCATAACAGCTTGTGGCTTTAAAGTAGAGGGGAGGGTGCCCAATTTTGGCATTTCCTGAAGTCATCTTCAGTTCCCAAGCCTAGGTCCGTTCACTGAAGACCTTCCACACTAGGGCAACTTTTTGTTGTTTTTGAGACAGGGTCTCCTTATGTAATACATGTTGGCCTTGAACTCACTTATGAGCACAGGCTGGCCTACGTGGTGATTCTCCTGCCTCAGTCTCCGGAGCGCTGGGATTGCACGCGTGTGCACTATGCCCGGCAATGAATCTTTTTAAATGACTGTTATAAAATCAGAGTGCACTATAGGACTTAAAGTGGAAAACTATAGTACAAAGGTCTAATCCGTTACAGGCTGTGTGGCCTTGGGCAAGTTATCTAACTGCAGTTTTCTTATCATACCCCAACACATAGCTACCTTTAGCCTGGTGTGGTGGCACAAACCTGCAAACTCAGTCCTCCGAAGGCCGAAGCAGGAGGCGCAGGGTCACACAAGGAGTTCAAAGTCAGCCTAGACTACTCAGCATACTCCTATCTCCTATGTCGCAGTTCCAGTCACACTGAGGGCGCCAATAAAAGAGGTTTAAACAAACAGAACCTTTCCCTGTACCACGCTGTGTCATGAACCTCAAATTTCCCTTTGTACCTCAGGATATGATCCATCAAAAGGTAGCTCCAGAGTGTGCAAGTCGCCCGCACAGTAGCCTGGGGGCTCGGCGATTCACGGTTCAGCCTCGTTTTATGGGCAGCCCGACGCCCACTTTCAACTCTTTTACTCAGCGACGCTCCACTAGTAGTAGTTTCATATTAGCGATAAATGTTCCTTTGCAGCCGCCGTAGGCGAGGGGTCCCAGCACTGAGCTCCTATTGGTCGTGTGCGTTTGGCGCCAATCACGGAGCGAAGGCGGAGACAAAGAATTGGAGCTGTGGGGAACTGAGCAACGTGAGCCTTGCGGCCTTGAGGCCAGCGACTGTTCGGCGTGAGAACAAAACCGTAGGAAAGGGGCGCGTCCGTCATGTTTTGTGAAAAAGCTATGGAGCTGGTCCGGGAACTGCACCGCGCTCCCGAAGGGCAGCTGCCCCCTTTCAACGTGAGGAGGAGGCGTGGCTCAGGAGGGTCGTGTTGGGGGTTTTGACGGAAACAGATAGCAAGGGGCGGACCAGGGCGTGGACTTGCCTGGGGGCGGGGTCGACGCAGAGGGCTCTCGGCGCTAGGGGCGTGGCCCTGTTTGGGGGCGGGGCGGGGCGCGGGAGCGGAGCTAAAGTGACAGGACTGTACCACCACACCCACCACAGGGCAACTTCGTACTCTTCGCTTCTAAGGGTACAAAAGCACATAATCCCCGTACTGCAAAGAACAGGGAAAAGTGGATAGGATTGCTTCTCTAGATTGTTGACAGAGCTACAGTATCACATTTATGAATTTAATGTTTTACTTTTACAACAAAAAAGGTTTTAAAAACTTGCTTCAAAGTGGATAGTATGAATATTCCCTTGACCCCCGCTGCTTCCTCCTCCTGCTTTACTTTGTTTTGTTTTTGATTTTTTAAAATTTTATCGGTACCGGGGATCGAACTCAGGACCGCCAGCATCTTGCGATGTAGTTCAGTCCAGCCTTGAACTCTCTTATGTAACCTAGGCTGGTCTCGAACTTATTGTAGTTCTCCCACCTCAACCTCCCAAGTGCTGGAGTTACAGGCATGCGTCGAAACACCCGGCTTGGGTTTTTTAAAATTTTATTTATTTTTTGATACCGGGGATCGAACTCACGACCTAGTGCTTGCCAGGCAGGCACTTACCGCTGAGCTAAATCCCTGGCCGCTGGGCTTTTTATTTTTTTATTTTTTATTTTTTTTAATTGGTACCAGGGATCGAACTCACGACCACCTGCTTGCAAGGCAGGTGCTTATGCCGCTGAGCTAAATTCCCAGCCTCGGGCTTTTTATTCTTGCAGTACTAAGTAAAAATACTTTTTGAAAAGCCAGGCATGGTAGTGTATGCCTATATTCCTAGCCACTTAGGAGACTGAGGCAGGATGGGGAGTTAGAGGTCAGCCTGGGCAGTTTATCAAGAGCCTATCTCAAGATTTAAAAAAAGGCCTGGGATTGTAGTTCAGCAGTTAGGAAACCCCGGGTTCAATTGCCCACACCACAAAAAACAGTTTTTGAGGTTTGTTTTTTGTTTTTTTAAGACAGGGTCTTGCCATGCATTTCAGTCTGGCCTTGAACTTTTGGCAGTTCTTCTGCTCCAACCGCCTGAGTAGTGGACAAAGCTTTGAAAATGAAGTTTTAAAGATCAGTTTTTAGTAAACAATTACTCATCTACCAGTTTTTGTTACTGCTTTTGTGTGACCAATTTTTTGTCATCAGTTTTATTGAGGTATAATTTGTGTATGATAAAATTATAGTTGAAGAGAATGTGTGTATATATTTTTTGAGACAAGTCTCACTTGAATTCACTATGGTGGCCAGGTTATCCTCAAACTTGTGGCAGTTCTCCTGCCTCAGCCAACCACGTGCTGGAATTCCAGGCATGCAACACCCTACTCAACTATACATCTTTATAACTGATTATTATTTTCATAGCCCCAAAAGTGCCGCCCCCTACAGTCTGTAATAACCACAGTGTACTATTTCTGACTATACATTATATTTGTCATTTTAATGTATTGCTGGGTTGAAGTGCCAGGAGTTGGCAACCTTTTTCTAAAAGGGCTAGATGGAATCACAGGCTACTGCTTTTGTTTTTGGTCTCTTCCTCTTATTTTTAATTAACTTTATTGGTACATCTGAGATGCATAAATGGTAGCATTCAACATAGGGGATTTGTGCCTGTCCATGATATATCTTGGTACCTCTTTTTTTTTTTTTTCTCATTCCCCTCCTCTCCCATCAATCCCTTTTCCCTTAATTACAAAAAGTTTGTTTCCATTTTTTCTACTGTCTTTCTTTTTCTTGTCCCTTCTCCCCCCCCCCACTCCACCTCTTGTTCTTCTTCCATTTGAACATTTTCTTCCTATTTCACAATATCTTTTACACATTTCGGTCCTTACTTACACTTTTGGTTTCTCATACCAGAGAAACAATGCAGTATTTACATGTGCGTATCCAATGTATTTCACTTAATACTGTGGTCTCAAGGTGTATTCATTTAGCTAGAAATGTCTTAAGCTTATCCTTCTTTCTTGCAGAGTAGTACTCCATTGTAGAAAAAAACCCACATCTTCTTAATCTGTTCATAAGTTAATAGGCATTTGGGCTGTTTCCATGATATTAACTATTACAAACTGTACCACTACAAATATGGGTGTGCATATATCACTATGGTATGATGTTTTTGATTCTCCCAGAAAGATACCAAGAAGAGGAATAGCTGGGTCAAATGAAACTTCTAGTTTTAGTCACAATTATTTCCAAAACTTTTTCATTACCCTAAACAAAAACCATCATCACTGAGTTTAGCATGGTACACATTAATTCCAGCACTTGGGAGGTTGAGGCAAGTGGATCGCCATGGGTTTAAGGCCCCCTGAACTACATATGAGACGCTGTCTCAAAAAACAAAACAAGGGGCTGGGGATTTAGCTCAGCGGCATAAGTGCTTGCCTTGGATTGTTTCTACTATGTGTATGTTGAGTGTGAGTGTGTGTGTGCTTTGCAGTCCAGGCTGGCCTTAAACTTGCAATCCTTATGCCTCAGCTTCCCAAGTAGCTGAAATTACAAATGTATACCACCATGCCTATATTATTTCCACTTTTTGACTTTTGAATAATGCTGCTAAGCACATTTATGTATAATGTTTTTGTGTGAACATACATTTTCAGTTATATCTAAGAGTGAGATTGCTGGATCATGTAGTAATTCTGTGTTAATTTTTTGAAGGGTTGTTTTCCCCAGGGCTCTGCCATTTTTCATTCATTTCCAACACATGTTATGTCCCTTCTAGTAAGTGGGGAAGGGCTATTGCTTTTTGGTAAGGTACATAAATCAAAGATAAATGTAGTACAAATAGAATATTGTCACAGAATTGGTAGGGAAATGAATGAATGTGTATTAATATCCATTTATGTGTTTTAGGAGGATGGAATCAGACAAGTTCTGGAGGAAATGAAAGCTTTATATGAACAAAACCAATCTGATGTGTAAGTTTTGATGAGAGATGTTAAAGTCATTTCAGAAATAAAATGTTGAAATCAGATCACCATGCATTAGTCTTTGGAACTAATTGCTTTTTAATTCTCTGAGCCTGATCATACTCTAGCTGTACACATTAGCATAGGGCTAGGACTCAGAGGAATCTGCTTGTATGATGCTGAAACAGTGCTTCCATGCGGCACATGCTTAATAAACATTATGATTTGACCAATATGTGTTCAGAAGAATTAAATAGATCTAAAGATGATCAAACCCTAACAAAGTGAAACATGTTTTCCAGCTCATTTTCTTCATCTGTTTGTTTTTCTTTTTTTTTCTTTTCTTTTCTTTTTCTTTTGTACCAGAGATCAAACTCATGACCTTGTGCTTGCCAGGGCAGGCACGTACGCCACTAAGCTAAACCCCTGGCCCTTCAGCTCTTTTTCTTTAACTGATGCCTTCATTTGTCTGAGGGGTATGGGCAGTTTGTAAACTTAGCTGGAGCTGCGTGATCTCTGATGGTCATGTTTGTCTCAGTAGAGCTCCTGTTAGAAAAGGCTGCTTTGTTGCAGTCAAGAATATACTCTAGCTTACTTATTCAGAGCAAGCATGGAGATGATGCAGTGGGGACTATGGGACCGACTTCCCCAGTCGCAATGACTCAGTGGACTAAGTCCCAGAAGGGTGCCAAGTACTGGATCAGAGGTCAGGATCTCAGCTTAGAGAGGTCAGGAGGTTTTGTCTGTGCAGAAATGTGCAGAAACCTAGAGAATGTTTTGGTATTACTCGGCTATGGAAATCAGGAGTATGCTAGTAAGATTTGTGGATGCACAAGAGGATAGGTACATTTTCCAGGCACTGTGGCTCTTTGCCAGTGGAATGAGACGCTCTCAGCAGGCTTGCAACACATGTGTAAAAGGCAGATAGAGTCCTGGCCCAGGTCTCTGAGTTGTTTGTTGATGCAGCAAACACAGGGTGAGCAGGTAGAGCCGACAGATGGTTCTGGTGGTCCTGTGGTAAGTGATGCCACCCACATGTGGCCCTTGCAATCTCCTGTAGGAGTGCTGGGATTATAGGCATGTGCCACCACACCTGCTATCTGTGAATTTTTAAAAGGTGTTTTCTGTACTTTGTACAGGACTGATGTTAGGTCAAATGTATTTTATTTGTACTCTTTTCTTTTCTTTTTGGAACTGGGAATTGAACTCATGACCTTGTGCTTGCCAAGCAGGTGCTTGTGTTGCTGAGCTAAACCTCTAACCTTTTATTTGTACTCTTTCCTTTTTTTTTTTTTTTTTTTTGAGACAGGGTCTTGTTATGTAGCCCAGGCTGACCTTGAATTTACAGCCTCCTCCTACCTTAGCCTCTCATGTGCTGAGATTATAGGTGTACACATGTGCCGCCTACCTGGCTATTTGTACTCTTTCCTTATAACCCAGAGTACATTGTGAGCAATGTGAAAAATAAATCTGACCTCTATAGGGTGGCAGAAGTATGTGGGACAGATTTTAGGGGGCAAGGATTCTACCTTAGTGGGGTGGAATGCTTGTTAGCAGGAGCAAAGGCTTGGTTTTGACCCATGAAAGTTTGATCTCTAGCACCACAAAAACAAAACAAAAAAACTCACCTGGTCTTGGATCTGTTTCACCTGTATTTTCTCTCTCACTCCCCTCTATCCAGTACTGGGAACCAAACTCAGGGCCTTGCTAGGGCTCAGCAAATATAGTACTAGGTAATATTCTATCACTGAGGTACATCCCACACCCTTTTTATCTTTTTTTTTTTTTTTTTTTTTTTTTTTTTTTTTTTGTCTTTTTTTAAGACAGGGTCTTGCTATGCAGTTCAGGCTGGCCTTGAGCTCACTTTGTAGCCCAGGCTGGTCTCGAACTTGCAACAATCCACCCTCCTTAGCCTCCCGAGTGCTGGGATTACAGGCATGAGCCACTGCACCTGGCTTTTTCTTTTTTTTTTTAATCCTTTTTTCTTTTAGATAGCCTACTAGGTAGTATTCCATTGCTAGGCACATCCCACACCCTTTTATCTTTTATTTCTTTTTTATCTTTTTTTAAAAATCCTTTTTTTTCTTTTTTGGTACCAGAGATTGAACTCATGACCTCATGCCTGCCAGGTAGGCGCTTGTGCTGCTGAGTTATATCCTCAGCCCCATTTTACCCCCTTTTTATTTTTAATTTTGAGACAGGCTCTTGCTGAGTTGTCCAAACTGGTTTCAAACTTGTGATCCTCATGCATCAGCCTCCCAGAGTGCTGGATTACAGCTGTGTGCCATACAGCAAACTGATTTTTACTTATACATTTCCAGGGCTTAATGGAGTGCCTGGCATAGAGCAGGCACTACACAAATAAATCTTTTTCTTACTCATCTGGTTACCTTTCAAACTTCAAAGTCAGTTCACACTCATTCTACACACATGGTTGTAAAATGTAATTCTTTACTACTAAGGATATGTACTTTTTATAGGGAAAACAAAATCTTTTGCTGGGCAGGATGGTATACACCTGTAATCCCAGCATTCAGGAAGCTGAGGCTGGAGGGTCACTTTGAGTTCAAAATTTTTTCCACTTCTGTGTGAACACTGAAGTATGATACATGTACATAGTTGGAAATCAACAGATATTTTTATATTTTTGGTTTTTGAAACAGGATCTTGCTCCGTAGTTCAGGCTGTCCTCAAACTTGTGACAATCCTCCTGCCTCAGCCTCCTGAATGCTGGGAATACAGGTGTGCATACCATGCCTGCCAACAGGTGATTCTAGAAGAATGAAGGACCATTTTGACTCCCTCTTAACTTACTTTATTTTAATAAGGACTACTAAATCTTCTAGTAGTACAAAAAAACTACTAAAAGAGAAATATTACCTCAAAAAACATGACAGGAATGCTGGGGATTTAGCTTAGTAGCACAGGTGCCTGCCTGGCAAGTGCAAGGTCATGAGTTCAATCCCTGGTACCGCCAAAAAAAAAAATGACAGGAAACAGGGACCTTCTGAATAGTACTGTTAAGTTTGTTTCTTATGCCAACATGGTAAACAGATTCCAAAAAGTGAGCAAATATTGTCTCTTAGAAGAAATAGATATGTCAATGTGCAAAAAAATGCTAAGTGCCAAACAGTTAAACAGTTAAACAAAATGTATCTAATAGTATGATTTTAGGCAAGTTATTTTGCTTTTCATTTTCCATCTTGTAACCTTTTTTTATTTTTAACTTTTATTTATTTATTTGGTACCAGAGATTGAACTCACAACCTTATACTTTCCAGGCAAGCACTTGAGCTGCTGAGCTAAACCCTCGGCTTTCTATCTTATTAATCTAAGCACTGGTGCAGAGATGGTTGCCCTTTACTTAGGTTACTGATGCTAATTATAAATAGGTAAAACAAGCATATAGGGCAGTAGTTTTTGTCTTTGAAATTTTATGCTGAAATGTATATAACTTGCTGTTGTGCTCTTTAAATGCTCTTACAAGGAATGATGCAAAGTTAGGTGGACGAGGTGATTTGATACCGACCATCAAATTTCGGCACTGCTCTCTGTTGAGAAATCGACGCTGTACTGTAGCATACCTGTAAGTTACTTAGCTTTTATTTGGGGTAGTAGGGAAACTGGAAGGGTTTTTCGTGTTGTTTGGCTTTCCATATAAACTTTGCAAGTGGGAAATTTGAATTCTAAATTATTTTTTTTCCATTTTTAAGACTTTATTATGAAAACAAATCAGTTGCAATATTCATAAAAGGAGAAATAATACAACACAGTAACAAAAACCATGGTATCATTAGATTTTCTTGGACTTTTTGTTTTCTTCTGGGGTATTGGGGATTAAACCCAGAGCCTTGGCATACTAGGCAAGTGCTCTACCACTGAGCCACATCCTCAGCCCTTTAATTATTTGGTAATTTATTATTCCTTTTTTTTTTGAGCCAGGGGCTTGCTATGTGGTTTAGGCTGGCCTTGAACTCACTATCCTAGGCTGGCCTCGAACTTGCAGCGATCCCCGAGTCAGCTTCCCAAGTACTGGGATTACAGGTGTGTACCACTATGCCTTGCTTAAATAATTCATTTTTGCAGTACTTGGAGTGAAGCTCAGGGACTGCTGAGCTGCAGCCCCAACCCTTTTTATTTTATTTCTGTTTGTTTTGATACAGGGTTTGCCCTATTTAGCAAGGCTAAGTGCAGGCTGCCCTTGAACTTGCATTACAGGCATGCCAGGTTCTGCCAGGTTGCTGTTAGGTCTTCCATGTTTCACTGTGTTTATTTTTGCTCCTCGTGTCTTTTTTGGCCCATACCTGGAGAAGTAAGCAGCATCTTCTGGTGTCTGCCCAGGCTGTTTGTGTTTCTTTCATTGTCCCAGGAGGGTATGTGTTCTGTCAGGAGCTACATGGAGGCCGCTGATCTGTCGGGGTTGTCTGTGAGTCTCGATGGGAACGACTCTGGTCCCCTCTGTTCTCACCCAAGTGTCTTGCAGGTATGACCGGCTGCTTCGAATCAGAGCCCTCAGGTGGGAATATGGCAGCGTCTTGCCTAGCGCTTTACGGTTCCACATGTCTGCTGAAGAAGTAAGTGAAGTACTCTGGTTCGGGTTAGAGAAGTGCTGAGCTTCTGGAGTCAGTTTGTACCTGATCAGTGCTGCTCTTTGTTGTTAGCATCTGTTCCTCAGCAGTGTTTGACTGGAATTTATGTCACCTACACTGGAGAAAAGTATGTGGTGAGCAATAATTCTCAATGCCATGTGGAAAACTTTTGTTTTCTAACAGACAGATAGAGTACCATTGTGTTATTAGTAATCTATCAGTGGTATTAAAAAGCTGGCATTGGCTGGCTATAGTTGTGTGTGTCTGTAATCCCAGCACTTGGGAAGCTGAGGCCAGCCTGGACTACGTGGTGAGACCCTGGCTGAAAAAGCCAAAAAAAAAAATCAAAACAAATCCTGGAACTATTATTTGGCTGTTTCTATAGAGTGAATATGTATATCCACAGTTCTTTTTTTGGTACCAGGGAATGAACCCAGAGCCTTTGCATTGAACTTCAGCCCAAATCTGTTATTTTTTGTTTTGAGAAAGGGTTTGGCTTAGTTGCCTAGGTAGGATGTCAGCTTTGGTCCTCTTCCTGCAGTCACTCAGATTGCTGCAATGACAGGTGCGCACTACCATTCCTGGCCATATACACACCTTCTTATCAACATGATGAAGTATTGATAATGAAACTCCTGATTTACCCAGTCATTGAGGTACAGACCCCCAGGCTGTACCTACATTGCAGGCTGTAGGATTGGAGCCACACAGGCTCGGGTTCAAATCCAGTCTCTACTACATTATCTTGAAAGAATAAAGCAGCATGGCATCAGTGTGTCTGAGTTTACTCACAGTAAAGTCCACAGTGCTCAGCATCACAAGGCCACACTAACTTCTGACACTGCCACCTGGCGTTAGCAGATGCCTGGAGTTTACCCATGCTCCAGAACCAGTCATGACCCCTGTGGTCCCAGCCTCCCTCCTGTTAGGCTAATTCTGCAGAATTACTGCCAGGATTCAGGAAAGCACTATGTTCAAAGCTTCAGTGCCCTACAGCACAAAGGGTACAGCTAAAAGCTGAGGCAGAGGCCACCTAGATGAGGGCCAGGAAGGGAAGAGTGACTCGCTATGCCCTGGTTACTGAATATAACAGCACACACAGGGTGCCTCAGCCAGGGTGCCCCACAGCCTCTAGTTCCCAGAGTGCTCAGGGCACAGTCTAGAGGTTGTTGGCTGGATCACTGGCCCTGGACCAGACTTAATTGCTGCCCTTCTTCTTCCGCCAGGTGATCAGATGCCTTGACACAGGGTCCGAAGTCCAGTGTTCTGGTCTGGTGATTGGCCCTGTAGCTGGGGTTGGTCACCTCACGCATTCTGTTAGCACCAACCGTCCAGGGTTCCCCACAAGTCAATCACTAGCACTAGCTGTTGCCCACCAGGCGAGCTTGTTTCTTCATTGCATAGCAGGGCAGGGCAACTGTTGGCGTGGAGGCCGAGTGCCTGAGTCATAGCGGTCACAGTGCTAAAGGGCACAGCCCAGCTGACAGGAGTACACAGTACTCATGGCCGCACTTTGCATCTGTGCCTTTTTGAAGCTGGCAGTCTGTTGTCTCACTGTCACTGCTTTGTTTTCATCTTATCCATTTTTTGCATAAATAAATGAGTTTCTTGTAAGATGATAGCATTTTCTTAGATTCATATATATATTATGTAGTTAAGTGTGCTTTATGATTACATACATTCACAGTTGTCTATGTATTTCCTACCTATTTAAATTGCTTGTAAGTCAAAATAAATTCATTAATATTTCATAAAAAGTAAGCAAGAGATCTCTACTCAGGTTGACCAGTAATTATAGATTAGTAACAGATTTGGACTTTAGCTTTCAGCTTCTGTCTTGGTTACTTTTCTCATTGCTGAGACAAAATACTCAATGCCCAAGGTCAAGGGAGGAAAGATTTGTTTGTCTCATAGTTTGTGAGGTTTCATTATCAGCTGGCTCCAAGGCAGGTGGCACAGCAGAGGGGTACAGTTGATGGTGGGCAGAAGATGGAAAAGTCAACAAGCAACCTTCATAGCATCTTTCTGCCCCTTTCATGCTCTGTCTCAGCTGCTGAGATCAGGGATGAAGCCTGTCAGTAAACTGATGATACCCTTAATCCCAGCATCACACACTCAGGATTCAACCACCTCTGAAAAAACCCAGTGGCATGAAAAAACCCATCTAGATATAAACCATAACAGCTTATTTTCATGTTTTTTGGTTCTTATTCTCTTGGTTTTTTGAGACAAGGTCTCACTGGGTAGTCCAGGCTGGCCTCGAATTGAGGCACCCTCCTGCCTCTGCCTCCTGAGTGCTGGGATTATAGACAAGTGCCACCACACTTAACTTTCATGTGCTTTTGTGCCCAGGTCTATTTATATGATTTGAACTCTGGGGTTTCTCCATGCATATTACAGTGAAATGAACTGTTACTTCTGAAATGGTAAAAGTTATAATGATTTTTCTCATATGTTAGATCAGTATGTCTCTTAATTTTGTAAGTGATTAGACACTCAGTCAAAGGTCATTTAGTAGATTTCACATTGATATTGTTTGTCTAAGAATAATACTTTTCCATGATTAGGCGAGTTCTTATTTTATAATTTTATAAAGTATAATCATATGCACATCATGGTCTAGTCATTTGGGAGTAATGAAACCTGAAACAATTTCCTGGAAGCATTTGTGAATTACTGTAGCACTGGCAGATGATGTCTTTCTGTCCTAGGGTCCTCATCTATAAAGAGGAATACGTGCCGAGTGCAGTGGTACACACAATTGTAGTACCAGAACTCTGGTAGACTAAGGCAGAGAGATCTATCTGAAGTTTGAGCTCAACTTAGCATGAAACTGACTTGAATCAAAAGTTTAAAAAAGGCTGGGAATGTAGCTCAGTGTGAAATTCCTGGGTGCAGTCCACGGTGCCAATCACGAACACAGACACACATGCACATGCATGCAGTTGCAATGTGTTTGCCCTCTTACTCTCAGTAATGATGTTTTGAGAAAACTCAGCACGAAAATAAAAATTAGTGCAGGCGTGGCCCACCTGCATCAGAGACATCTCTGCGAACTGCACCCGCTTCGGCATCCAACACTTCGTAGGAGACTGCCAAGACTAAAGGCCACTATGTGCTGCAATGTGCTGTGCTGCATTGCCCAAGGGCAGCGCTGCAGGTGGGAGGCCTGATGCTCAAGTCAGCACCTAGGCTTACCCCGCCCTGGCTTACTTTTTATTAACTCCGAGCTTCAGTTCCTTGGCAGTAAAAAGGAAATAGTAATAGACTTCATGTTGTAGAAATAAAAAATAATGTATGCTGATGCTTTAGCAGTGCTGGGGACACAGATGCTCTTGGTATTGAGGATTTAGGGTGACAGTAAAAGTGAAGAGCACAACCAGAATGCAGGGATCAACTCTATGATGCATTCAATCCTAAAGGTACCTAGAAAACTGGCTTAAACAAAGCAATACTTTCATGAATGGGGAGAGGAGGGATTGAAGGGAGGGTAAGGTCATGGGAAAGAAGAAGCAAGTTATATCAGGTAGAAGAACCAGTTCCCTACAATGAATATGGTCATTATGTATCTCTAAAAGGTATCAATAAAATCTGATTAAAGAAAAAAATAGACTACAGGGATCAATGTAAAGTGGGACAGCTGTGCTTTAATGTTCAGAGAAACCACCACACTCTAAATATAAAAGCAGGTGTGTGGATAATGTATAAGAATTTCCTCTGATCTAATTTCAAAATAGTAAAATCATGAATGATTTTTTCTTTAAAAATAAAGTAAAATCATGAATCAGTAAAAGTAAAATCAGTAAAAGTAAAATCATGAATGATGTTTTCTTTAGCTTTATTTTTTGCTCATCCAACTTGCCTTTTAAATGTAGAATTGTCAAATCATAATGCCAGAGATAATGAAATCAGGTCTTTTTAATTTTTTTGCTACTGGGAGTCGAACTTAGGACCTCGTACTTGCCAGGCAGGCACTGTCCTGCTCACTTGTATACCCAGCTGCTGTATTTTGTTTCTTATAAATATTTTCCCATGAATAAATACTTCATGATGGTCAGTGTATTATTTTGGAAGAAGTATGTGCATTCTGCATTGCCTTTTCATCCCTGAGCAGGACTGAGGGGAGGTGACCTTGCAGGGCAGAGTGATCCTGGTCCTCTTCCCCACCCTTCTCCTCAGACTGGCCCCAAGTGCCTTTCTGCAGAGACCCAGGTAGAGAGAGCCATGAGGCATCATGCAAACTGAAACAAGATGTTATTTCTAATTATTATGTAACATGCAACATAGTTTCCCCTGCCTATGCAGATGTCTTTTTCTGATTATTGGTGTGGTGAAGTCTAACATTTGTGCGACCCACACACTAACATACAAAAACACACATAGACCAGATGCGCAGTGTCATGGTGTATCCACCACTGTGATGGAGAAAGAGGATGTTGTTCTGGCACTGCACAGCCTCCTCCTCCCAGTGTCACTGCTCTCTGGCCACTTGCTTATTTGTCATCTACATCTTCTTCCTTGAACTCTGAAGCCAGAGCTTTTCTCACACTACACCAGTACTTTGCCACTGGGCTATATATTTTAGCCTTTTAAATTTTTTAAAATTTAATTTTTGATCCTAGGGATCAAATTCATGACCTTGCATTTGGCAGGCAGGAGCTTATGCCACTGAGCTAAATTCCCGGCCCTTTATTTTTTGAGACAGTGTTTCACTATGCAGTTCAGGCTGGCCTTGAACTCACTCTTTAGCCTAGGCTGTCTTCAGATTCACAGATCCTCCTGCCTCAGCACCCACCAACTGCTGAGTGCTGGAATTACAAGCATATACCATCATGCCCAGCTATTAAATTTTATTTTGAAGAAAAAAATTTATTGTCAATTTTTTTTTATTTTTATGGGTACCTTAATCAAACTCAGGACCTTGCGTTTGCCAGGCAGGTGCTGCGCCACTGAGCAACATCCTCAGCTTGGAGAAAAAATTTATTTTGAGACAGATCTGGATGAACATTATCTACCAGTTCTATATAATTATTATTGTGACTAACTTACCTGTCTTTTCTTTTCTTTTTTTTTTTTTTTTCACCTGTCTTTTCTTGTGTTTTTGACCTATTGAAGAAATCCTTGTCCATCTCAAAGCTGTTAAAATATTTTTTGGTGTCATCTTATAGGACCAGTATTTTACCTTTTAAAAGAAACCTGTGGTACTAGGATTGACTTCCATGTGTAATGGGGGGAGGTTTCCACTTAGCTGTGGACACTGGTGTGAGCAGTGTTCATTGGAAAGACCCTGTCTCTGCCTGCTGTGTGGATGGTGCCACTTCTCATACCCAAGCATGGCTGTATTTGTGAGTTTCACAAATAAGTTTGGGAGACTTATTTTCTGTTCCATTAGTCATCTTCTTTTTCAAGTGTTTCAACTATTTTTGGACCTTCAAATTTCCTTATAGCCCAGTATGGTGGTACATGCCTGTGACATGTAACCAGCAGAGACCACAAGGCTTGGATAAAGCCAACATGATCTGGAATTTATTGTGCCTGGGTGCAGGCAGAGAGTGTGATAAGTGTCTGCCTCAAACAAACAGCAGTGTGTCCCTTTTCACAGGGATGGAGAGAAGGCAGGGACATAAGATGGCAGATCCCAGTAAGCACCTGTGGTTAAAGTTTCCTGGAAATCTTGCTTCTCAGTGGGCTGAATTCTTTGCAAATTTTTAGATCTCTCCAGATCCTGCCAAATTTTTCATCCTGTCTTGCCTTCTTTCCTGCATTTGTGGATGGCAGCCTTGGTGCAGAGCTGAGCTGCCCGAAGACTGGGGCTTGGGGTCAGGGTGGGTGGGAACCTTATATAAACTACAGTGAGAGCTTGTCTCAGAAAATAAATTTCCATGTAAATTTCAGGCTCAGAAAGTTCCATTTTTTGAAATGTTAAGAATTTGATTGAGATTGAATGGAACCCATAGATGAGTCAACATTGCTAGTGCTGAGTCACTTAGTGGATACTGTGTGTCCCCCATGTATTTGAATCTTCTTTTACTTCTCTCAAGTTTTATTTTAAAGTAACAGGTTGACTGGGACACATCACTGTCAAGTTTATCATTTTAAAATGTACATTTCGGTGCTTTTCAGTGTATCCACAGAGCTGCACACCCATCACCATCCTCTTATTTCAGAACATTTTCTTCACTCTTAAGAAACCCTGGGCTCACTGTTAGTTACTTCACAGTCTCTCCCTTCATCCCACTCCTGGAGATTGCCCATTTACTCGTTATCTCTATAGTTTGCCTATAATGTGTTTTTCCTGAGTGGAATCATGCTTCATATGGCTGTTTGTCCCTTTTATTTAAATTTTGCGGTTCATCCATGTGGTGATACATATGGGAATTTTGTGTTTATGGCTGAATAATCTATTGTGTGGTATTCATATCCAGTCATCAGTTCATGGACAATGGGTTGTTTTTTTTTAAAACTGTTTTACAGTGTTCAGAAATAGAATCAATGCTGTTGTTTAATTATATTTTATAGTCCTGAAATGAAATAATTTTATAGTTCTTGATTGTGTTTTTGGTTGACTGTTCCCCAGGTTTATGATTAAATATGATGGAAGGTAAGCTTCACAAGTACACAAATGTGTGTGTGTGTGTGTGTGTTTTGCTGAATGGTCAGCCCGAGACCCAGGAGAGTGCCTGGGTGTGAGAAGGCGGGCTGGCTCCATAGTACCTGCAAACAGATGGTCAGTGTTGGCCCACGTAGGATGAGTGTGTGCGGCATGCAAGTTTTCCTAGGATTTTGTCACATGACCATGTCTGTGTTTTCAGATGGAGTGGTTCAATCAGTATAAAAAGTCCCTTGCCACTTATATGAGGTCCCTGGGAGGAGCTGAAGGCCTGGACATCACACAAGACATGAAACCACCAAAAAGCCTATACATCGAAGTATGTAATTTTAATTACTGTGTAGACTGTGCTGCCTTTTATCTAAGATGATGGGTTGTATGATTATGTACTAGCTTCTATTAAATAGTAAAAGAAGCATAAACAAAACCAGAAGGGTAAGCTCAGGGTGTGGACAGTGGGGTGGAGCAGCTAAAGCCCGTGAACACTGGTGAGTCTTTGTAGGCTTACCTTGGGGCCATAGAAATATTTCCCTCTTGTTAAAATAAAATTAAATCAAAATGGAAAACCAGTCCCTACATTTTTAAAACAAAGCAAAACAAACAAACCTCTCTTTCAAGTTGGTTGATTAATTGGACAGGAATCATTTTTGTTTAGTCAAGTTTTGTGGTACTGGGTTTGAACCCAGGGACTATTTTGCAGTAAAATGCATGTAACAGATTTTGTCTGTGTATGTCTGTGTGTGGTTTTCTTTTATTTCTTTTTTTTTTTTTTTTTTCTTTTTGAGACAAGGTTTTAGTGTGCAGTTTAGGCTGGCCTTGAACTCAGTGTGTAGCCCAAGCTAACCGCAAACTCATGTTGGTCCTCCTCCCTCAGCCTCCTGACTGGTGGAATTATAGGTGTGCACCATCACGCCTGGCAGAAATTCCATCATCTTAACTATTTTTAAGTGAACAGTTTAGAAATTATTAAATGTTTTCCTAGTATTGTGCATCCATCACATCATTCTTCTCCAGATTTCTCTTTACCTTATAAAACCAAAATTCTATACCCACTAAACAGAAATTCTCTAATCCCTCTTGACCCAGCTCCTGAGAACCTCTATTGTATTCTGCTTTTTGTCTCATGAGTTTGATTGCTCTACTTCATATAAGTGGCATCATACAGTATTTGTCTTTCTGTGACTAACTTAGTTATTTTTCTGAAACAGAGTTTCGGTATATAGTTCAGGCTGGCCTCAAACTCCCAGCGATTTTTCTGCCTCAGCCTCCTGAGTGCTGGGATTACAAATGTGCACCACCATGCCTGGTTCTGTGACTGACTTATTATTTAGCATAATGGATTTACCCATTTGTAGCATGTGTCAGAATTTTTCCCTTTTTAAGGCTAATATTCCACTTGATGGATAAACCCTTTTGCTTATCTGCCATCCATCAGTAGACACTTTTAGCTATTGTGATTAATGTTGGTATGAACATGGGGGTGTAACTATCTCTTTGAGACTACACTTTCAGTTATTTTAGATGTGTATCCTGAAGCAGAGTTGCTGCATCACATGGTCATTGTGTGTCTTTTGTGAGGAAACACCACAGTGTCTCAAGTCACACCTGTGTGTGTCCCTCCTGCAGTGCCAAGAGCCCAGCCCTCTCTCTTCACCCACACCTGGGTCATGGTCTCTTCCTTCTGGTTAGAGGTACCCTGAAGGTATGGGGTGGCTTTCATGAGAGCCTTGAGATCCATTTTCCTAATAGAGATGTTGTTCGACCTTTTATGTGCTTATTAGCTGGTGACATATCTTTGGAGAAATGTCTGTTCGGGTCCTTTGCAAATTTTTTAATTTTGAGGGAGATGTATATGATATTAATTTATAGTGCTGGGTATTACATTTTCTGGATATTAATCTTTTATTAGATGTGACTTGCAAGTATTTTATCATATTGTGGTTGGCTCTTTATGCTGTTGATACTATCTGTGATGCAAACAATAATGAAATTTCATGCAGTCTTATTTGTGTGTTCCCTTTTGTTGCTTGTGCCTTTGGGTCCATATCCAATAAATCATTGCAAAGTTCACTGTAGTCAGAGAGACACTTTGTGTGTATCCTGAAAGTAAGATTTAAGTTACAGCCTGCCATAGGCCTGTCCAGCTACTTGAAGACGAAGGCAAAGAGGTCACTGAGTTTGGCACCTGCCTGGCAGTGCAGCAAGACTGTGTCTGAAAAAAAGATAAAAAACCAGATTTTCCTTTCAGGTGCGGTGTCTGAAAGACTATGGAGAATTTGAAGTTGATGATGGCACTTCCGTCCTGTTAAAAAAAAATAGCCAGGTATTTCTTGTCACCAAATACTTTAGTTTAAACCTTGTAAGAATGTAGAATGGAGATGTTGGGGTGAGAGGCGAAGTCACTGCTGCCTTTGATGACCACGTCATAGGCATTGTATTTAGTACAGGACATGTGCTTTTCCAAATGTTGACTCTTGGTGGGTATATCATGTGGTAGAAAAGGTTTATTAATTTACTAGGATGTTGCTTATATTTGATAGTAGATATTTTCCACAGAAATTTTCATAATGGGCCTTGCTCTAGTTAAGTGGTAGAACATTATTCTGAGACTTATGATATGTTGGGTTTAGTACCTGTCCCTAAATTACAATTTAGAAAAGGGTTCCTAAGCAATCTTTTTCAGCTTGTGCTTCACCTTTAATCTAACTGTTAGAAAACAGTGGTGAGCATAGCATGGTGGCACACACCTGGGATCCCAGCACTGGGGAGGCTGAGGCAGGAAGATGGCTGCAAAGTTGAGGCAGCCTGGGCTGCAAAATGAGTACAAGACCAGCCTGAACTGCATAGTGAAACCCTGTCTGAAAAAAGCTAAAAATAAATAAATAAATAAAACAATGGTGATATAGATCAAGAATTTCTAAGTATACCATCATATGGGGGTGTTGATATTAAAAAGTTGTAGCTTGAGCTAATTTTTCCTTATAAAGAATATTTCCTTAGCCATTTTCAGATGCAGATTAGGTGGATTCACATTGGCTAAATTTATTTTTAATCACTTTTCTCTTGAGGGTTACATTGTATTTTCTTTGAGTGTATATTTTAAATTCTGCCTGGTAAACTGCTATATGCTTCTCAAAAATTTTTTACACCACAGAGCAAGGTTTCAGCCCATGTGGTTCATGGTTTCCTATTTCACTATTACTCTAGTAGCTTTTGCTTCTTCAAACAAACATTGACTGTTCTAATAACAGGTTTTGAGGGTCTCCTGAAGGCAGTGGCGTCCTCACAGCAGGAGAGCAGGATGTAGGGTGGTGAGGATTGAGCTCTGGAAAGCTGGGTTCTGAGCACCCATTGAGAAGCCACGGCTCACAGGAGGGCTGTGGTCTGCAGGATGCGTGGCCCTCTTTCTCCAGCAGAGCCTGCTCCCTCACCCCTGCGTGGCCCCCGGACAGGGTTTCTCTGGGGGTGCTTTCAGTTTTGTGTCTGGATTGTCACTTGCTCTCACACACAGAAACGAAGGCACTAAAATGAGAACTTAATCACTGTATCTTAAACCTGTCATCAACTACCATATTTGATACTTCGGGCTTCTGAAGTGTCTGAGCAGAGCTGACCCTGACTGCAGCCTGCAGTGTAGACAGTCCCCAAAATGCAGGCATTAGTGGAGGCCTTTGCCTAACACGTGTTCTTTAATACCAGGCAGCAAAGCAGTATGAAGAGAAATGACTCCTCCTCTCGTAAGTAACACATTAGAGTGACTATTAAGGAACCCTCTCTATTTAAATAACAGCACTAGAAAAGCTGTTAAATGCATGGTTTGGAGGTCAGTGAGATAGTTGATAGTTCTCGGCTTGGGTGTCTTTATGACTCATGTAGAATTTGGTCCCAGTCTTTATAAGGCCTTTGGGTTTGTGAGGCAGGATCTCCAAGTGCAGGGTTGTGCACATTTTGCTGCTTGAATTTTGAGGTACTAGGGGTTGAAATCAGGGTCATAATACTGGGGATGTATCCTGTCTTGTTTTTTGTTTTTTGGTACTGGAAATCGAACTCAGGACCTTGTGCTTGCCAGGCTGGTGCTGTGTGCTGAGCTATATCTCTGGCCCTATTTTAATTTTTTTAAAAAAATATGAGGCAGCAGCTTGCCAAGTTACTACACTGCCTAGCTTTGCTTGAACTTGCTATCCTCTGTGTCAGCTTCAGCTGGATTGAATAGTTTTGATAATGCCTCCCACTGAGATTATTTTCTAAGGTTATCTGCCTCCATTTATAATGTCCTAATTCTAGTTTTTACCCAGTTACATCCTTCTGAGTTTGAACATCTCCGAGCTCCTGTGTACCTCCCTGCTTCCTACTCCTTTCACTGTACACGAAACCCTCACTTTGGTGAAGGAAGGAGACCGCCTTCCATTTAGTCTCAGGGGTCCTCCTTGGGAACACAGGATGGCTGCTGGCATTGTCACATACAGCATTGCTCTCATCCTTGGGAGTCCTGTACCTTTAATGCTTCAGGAGCACAAAAGCGAGGTGGCTGCTGTTGTGCTACAAGAGAGTTCCAGGTGAATGTGCTCTGGGCAGTCTCCCAGGGCTGCTCTGCTCTCGGTAACCTGTGTGCCCACCTCGCCCTTCTGGGTGTGTCATGTATGGATCGAGAAATGCAGATCCTGTGGGAAGTGCCTATCGGAATCCAGAGGTCTCCAGATGAATTTAACGTCAGCAAACTGAATTCATTTATGAAAGTAATAATTCCAGGTGACACTCAGAGCATCAGTTTCAGCTGATCGTAACAGCAAATACGATCAAGCTGAACTTGAACTGCTTAGCTATCTACTTCTTTTTAATGATGGCAGGGAAATGGAAGTCTTGGTTACTGACTCTTCCCCCTTTTTCCTCAGCACTTTCTGCCTCGATGGAAGTGTGAGCAGCTGATCAGACAGGGAGTCCTGGAGCATGTGCTGTCATGACCATGCCCCGCAGAGTGCTGAGCCTGACTGCCATAACTTCTGCACCTTGGCCTCCCTGCCCTGCCTGCAACGACACAAAGCCAACCACCCCCATTTAACCCCAGTCTCAGTCTCCATTTGAAATGAATGTATACTAGCTAAAAATTTGAAATGGTGGAGTTTGTATCAATTTATAGTGATTGGGTTTTTATTTAGAGTTGTGGCTAGAATTTTAAACATGACATTTTCTTATCATAAAGGTAATATATCAGTCAGGTATGGTAGCACAGACCTGATATCCCAGCATTCAGGAGGCTGAGGCAGGAGGGTGATGAGTTTAAGGGCTATGTAGTTATGCTGGGTTACACAGTGAGAGCCTGTCATGGTACCACCACCACCACCACCACCACCACCACCACCACCACCACCACACACACACACACACACAAATGTATGTTCAAACAAAAGTGCAAAGTCTGATGTAGAAAATGAAGGTAAGTTCCTTTCCCTTTACTAATTACTGCCATCTGGCGGGCCCAGGGTTAGCTGACTCACAGGTGGATACAAACCTCTGTCTTAAAAATGTTTTACCAATTATTTCCTAGTTTTGTGCCTCTTTAATATTTTTATATTTTTTAATTGGTACTGGGGATCGAACTCATGAGTGTGAGCTTGCAAGGCAGGTGCTTACGCTGCTGAGCTAAATCCCCAGCCCCTCTTTGATATTTTTAAGCTGGCGTTAGCTGGTAAGTGTAAGCATGATGAAGATTATGATGACTTGGCCACATTCTAATTTTATGTAAGCCCTATTTCCACGTTGGTTCTGCTGCCAGCAGCTCTGAGGATGACTCCCTGGGTATCACCCTGCATTCTCAGCCTTGTCTGTGGGCTTTGGCTTTTAATTTTCATTTTTATTGGTGCATTTTGCAGTACATGATTGCAGGGTCTTCACACATCTTAATTCATTTTTTCATCTCCTTCCTTGCCCATATTTCATCGGGGAAAAAATCAAAGCAGTGGCTTCTCTCAGTACATCCTCAAAGTAAATTTGGTAACATAACAAAACAAAACCACAGTGTCTTGAGAAGCACGGTTTTCCGAGGAACGTGTCTGCAACCAGAGTGCTGACTGTGTTGCTCATTTCTCTCCCTAAAGGTGTGCGCTACAGAATTAGACCTCGCTTTGGAACTCTTGCATTCCTGGACTAACCTCCATTGAGCGTGCTGCAGGAGTAGTTTTGCATCTGTGTGCGGCACTGATCCCTAGTGCCTGGAGGGGGGCTGTGCACACATGTCTATGCTCATCAGCAGTGCTTTGGGCTGTCTACCCAGAAATCCTGCATATAGCTCCAGCCACTTCACACTGAATCAAGTCTGGGTATGGCTGGGACATCTGGGCTGGGGTTCCCAGATGGGCCACAGAGGCTGGGGGGGCCTCTAGCACAGGTGCTCCTGATGGTGGCTGTTTGATGGCTCTCTCTCTCTAACTCATGCGCTCCAGCAGGTGGTTCTCAGGGCCCCCTTGGTGTTGAGTGTGGCTGTCTGGAAGGCCAGGTGTGACACTGGACTGAGCAGCCTGCCACAGCCTATCCCCAGGGTCCCCTGAGGTAGCTGCTGGATTTGGTGTCAGGGCTCTGGTCCCCCTGAGTTTTGAGGGTTCTTCATAGATTCCAGATCCGATTCCTCTGTGAGATGTGTGCTCTGTGCAGGCTTCCCAGCCCAGCTTGCCAGTTCAGAGGCTGGTGTATCTTTGTTCTCTCCCTCCCTCTCACTATACTGGGGATTGAACCCAAATCCTTTAACTGAGCAACATCCCCAGCCCTTTTTGTTTAGTTTTTAGATTCAAGACAGGGTCTTGCTAAGTTGCCCTGGCTGGGTTTAAACTTCCAATCCTGCCTCATCCTCCGAGAGTGCTAGGATTACTGGGATGCAAAGTCTCACCCAGGTCAGCCTGTAGTTTCTTCGTTTTTTGAGACAGGGTCTTGCTGTGTAGTACAGGCTGGCCTTGAACACACTATGAGGCCCAGACTGGTCTTGAACTCATGTCAACCCTCCTGCCTCAGCCTCCCAAGTGCTGAGATTATAGGTATGTGCCACGCTCAGTTTGCAGTTTCTTTAAAGAACAGACATTTTTTAATTTTAGTGAGATCCTATTTGCTTTCTTTTTAAACTTTTTTTTTTCTGGTATGGGGACTGAACTCAGTCTTTGTACCAACTTACATCTCCAGTCCTTTTCTTTTTTTCAAATTTCTGAGATGTGATGTCTGAGTAGCTAAGTTGCCCAGGTTAGGCTTGAACTTGGAAACCTCTTACCTTAGTTTACTAAGCTGCTGGGTGCTGGGATTACAGGTGGCACCACCCTGCCTGCTTCTCCAGTACTTTTGGGGTTATCTGTGAAGTCTTTTCCACCTCAGCTCACACTTTGTTTCCTTTTCTCCTCCCTAAGTGATGGGTTTTATACTTAAGCTAGACCCATTTGAGGTGATTTCCATATGCAGTGCAAGGCAAGATTCTACATTCACTCCCTTCCTTGGGTGTATCTGCAGGACCATCTATTGAAAAGGCTATTCTCTCTGCCCTGCTATCCTTATTAAATTATTTTTATCTCACAGTACTGGGGAACAAATCCAAGGGCACTCTGCTGCTAAGATACATCTCAGATCATTTTTTATTTTGAGACAAAGTCTTGCTGAATTGCCCAGACTGGTGTCAAATTTGTGATTCTTCCACTTCAGCCTTTCAGAGCTGGGATTACAGGTATGTACCACCATACCTGATTTTTGGTAAAAACTTTGAATTTGGGTAACATATCAAAACTCAGTCTCAAAATAAAAATTTTAAAAGGGCTGCAGAAATAGCTCAATGGTAGGGTGTTTGTCTAGCATGCATGAGGCCCTGGGCTCCATTCTTACTACTAAAACAAAATTAGTTACTGTGTATATGTGGGTTACTTCTAGGCTAGTTGGTTTTTTTGAAATAGGGTCTCACTATGCAATGCAGGCTAGCCTCACAGCAATCCTGCCTCAGCCTGCCCAGTGCTGGGATTACAGGTGTGCCCCATAACACTTGACTAATTGTGGACTCATAGTTCTGTTCCCTGACCTATTTGTCTTTTGTTTCCTTCCCTGACATCAGTACTGTGTTATCTGCATCATATGCCACAGATAATTTTGACATAGGTATGTTAATTCTTCACATGTCTTTTTCAGATTTGTTTAGGCTCTGCTTAATACTTTGCTTTTCATATTGAATAGAGTCAGCTTGTCAATTCTTCCCAAACATAAACAAAGAAAAACTCCTGCTGGCATTAGATTAGCCTTGCACTGAATCTGTATGAGTGGGGAGTAAAGTGACATTTCAACAGAATTGACTCTTGTCCTCAAAGCAAGGTGTACCCTCCCTTTGTCTGCCATTTCTCTCAGTATTTTGTAGTCCTCAGTGTATAGGTTTAAGAAGACCTGACAGTATTTCATAGTTCTGACAAATGTTATTTTGAAATTTCAAATGCTAACAACTTGTCCATAAATAGAGATGCATTTGATGTTGAATTTGTACCTGGCAGCCTTGCTAAACTCACTCCTTCTCATGGTTTTTCTGTAAACTGTATCATCTTTCTATACCCAGTCATGCTTTCCATGAAGAGTTTTAATCCCCTCTATCATCTGGATGCTTCTTCCCTCTCTTGCCTGATTGCAGTAGTTTGACTAAAAGTGTGGGATAAAAATGTGATCTCAGGATGAAGGCATTCAGCCTTTCACCATGGGTGCATTCACTCCTGAGGCCTTGAAGATGCTTTCTTTCATCAGGGTGAAAGGTTTACTTGCTTCTAGTTTATTGCATTTTGTACAAAGTCAGGAATGGACGTTGGACTTCATCATATCAATTCTTGGATCTATTGACAAGATGTTTTTGTCCTTTAGTTTGCAACTGGGGTGAACTGGGTGGCTGATTAGTTGATTTCCTGAGGTTAAGCCAACTCTGTATTCCTGCCAGAAATCCCACTTGGTCAATTGTTTTTGGTTGCATCTTACTTGAAAATATTGTTTTAAGTTTTTGCATCCATCTTCTTATCATGGTATACTGGTCTATAGTCTTACAGTGTCCAGTGTGCTTATAGAATAAGCTGTGAAATACTTCTCTTCATTGTTTTGGTATTATTATGTTTGGTATTATTTCTTCCTTAAATGTTTAATAGAATCACATTTAGTCTAGCTGGGCCTGGAGTCTCTTTGAGATGTGTAACCTCAATTTAAATTATGTTAATAGATATACGGCTATTCAGATTATCCAGTTTTTCTTTCAAAAGCATTGGTGATATATGTCTTCTCCACTTTACCTAAGTTGTTAAAAAGTTACAGGCATAAAGTTGTTCACATCAGTGTATTACACTTAGTATCTGTGAACTCCTTGATGATGTTACCTATTTGAGTTTCTGGCAGATGCGTTTCTCTTTTATCCTGGCCCACCTGACCAGATACCTATCAATTTTATTATTAATCTCAGAGAGAACCAGCCTATAGTCCGCTGGTTTCCCTGTGCCTTCTCAGTTGTGTCTGGACAGCATGCCTCTCCAGAGCCTGGACACAGCAGGCCCCTGAGTGAGTGTGGCTGTGCCTCGCTATCAGAGCAAGCCACAGGGCTGGGCCCAGCCTGCATACTGTGGACACTAATGCTATCTGCTCCTTACTCCTGCAATAATCTTCACTATTTCCCTTTCTTTTTCCTTTAGGCTTCATTTGCTTTTCTTTCCAGTTACTTATGGGAGAAGCCGAGGTCACCTACTCGAGACCTTTCTTTTAGTACAGGGGCTCACACATGCTAGGCAAGCACTCTTCCACTGAGCTACATCTCTAGAACTTTTTAAAAACATTTTTTGAGATAAGTTGGCCTTGAACTTGGGATACTCTGCCTCAACTTTCTGAGTAGCTCAGATTAAAGATATGCACTACCAGGTCCAACCTTTTTGTTTGTTTGTTTGTTTGTTTGTTTTAATGGTACATTTTAGATGTACTTAGTGATAGCGTTCATCAAAGGGAATTTGCACCTGTACATGGTATATCTTGCTACTGCTTTTTTCCCATTTCACTCCCTGTCTCCCTTCAGCCTTTCTTCTTTTTTAATAGAACTGTTTAGTAGTGTTATGGTTTAGATCTAGAACATCCCCCAGATCTCAGGTTGTGTAAGCCGACTGGAACAGGGGCACTCAATTCATCAAAAGATTCATCCATTGAGGAGTTGGGAATAGAAGGTGATGTGAGTGACTGGGCGGTGACTTACAGGCTGCTTCCTGGCCGCTGCCATGTGAGCAGCCTTCCCCGGTGCTGGCCACTGCCATTTCTGCATTGCAGCCAGCTGAGTGTGGACTGGAACCATGACCAGATGGACCTTTCCTCTTTTGTCTGTGAGTGTTAGGTGCTGAGTTCCAGCAGCTAAAAAGTAACTCGGATGGGTGCTATGAATTTTCCCCTAAGCAATGCTTTGAATCCACTACAGGTTTGGGTACACTGCTTTCATTTCCTGTCAGTTCAAAAATTTTCTAATTTCACCTTGATTTCTTCTTGGCTCCATGGAGTTAGTATGTTCCTCAGAATTTTCCAGACAACATTCTGTTCGTTTTTTAAAATATAATCCATTATATAAGGCACAGAATGTATTTTATATGACTTGCATCTTTTTAAGTGTTTGAAACTTCTGTCAGCAAGGCCCCTGGCACACCTCCAAGTGCACTTTTTTGCCTGGGTGGTGTGTGGTGCGATTTTCTGTCATTCCTGTCCAAGTGAAGGCATGCACCCTGTGTGTCTTGACAGATGAAGCCCATTATAGCTGCATGACAAATAGCATCTTAATAACACTAGAAGTGGCCCCGCTCAGTGCTTTTCTTTTTAGTTTTAGCAACTGTCTTGTTTGTGTGTCCAGTTGCACCTGTGAATGTTAGGACTGTTGTGTTCACTTCTAGGGTAAGGGGCTTATGAGGCGGGAACACCTGCTTGTCTTTTTACTGGGAATATACATTTATCAGTGAACTCAGTACTCTTCAGCTGTATGTGGCTGAGACTCTGTCTTCAAACCAATCTTTCTACTGTCTTTTATGCTGTGAGATCTCAGTGCTGTGAAGCTTCTTTTCCTGCCAGCATACACAGCCAGCACTGGGCTGGGCTGCCTGGGACAAGACAGGTTCTCTCCCAGGAGCCTCAGGCCCCCTGCCTCTGGATATAGTTCCCACAGGTTATTTCAGATACATCCAGTGTGTGAGCACAGGAATGCTTCTCCCAAAACTCTTTCTCCACCAGGAGTGGTGGTGCTCACTGTAGTCCCTGTCACTTGGGAGACTGAGCGAGGAGGACACAAGTTTGAAGCCAAAAAAAACTCTTGTCTCAAAAAGATGAAAGGGCTGGAGATTTGTTTAGGGCTCCCTGAGTTCAATCCCTATTACTGTGAAACAAAATAAAACACTTTTTCTGCATGCTTGAAATATTTTACAAGTTTGTTTTGTTTTGAGACAGTCTCCCTTTTGTAGTTCAGGCTGGCCTTGAACTGACTGTATAGCCCAGAAGGGCCTCAAACTCATAGTGATCCTCTTGCCTCAGCTTCCTGAATATTTCTGGAATTATAGGTATGCATCATCACATCCAACTAACATTTTATAATTTCAAAAAATTAAGTCAGTTTTAATAAAAAAGAACTGATGTCAAAATACAGTAATTTCACATTAAAGTAGTACATTCTGCTAAACCAGTGACCACAATATATGTATATTTCAGACACAAAACTATACTTTTTTTACACATGTGCACTTTCCAGTGTGAGGACATTTCAATGAGGAAATGACTGTATCTGCAATGCACCATCGTCCCTGAGTGTGCAGGCATCAGTCAGACCAGCCCTGCTGGACACGCTACAGTCCCTCAAGGGGCTTTGGTCCCTCCCAGTGCTGGATGCAGTTTGGGGAGCCACTGGAGCTTGTGGCCCGATCTGAGCCCTGCCTCCACACTGTCCAGATGAGAACACAGCACTGAGCGTTTCACCATTTCTCTTCGTTGCTCTCTGTTGAGCCCCAGAGCTGCCTCACAGGGAACCAGGAGCTGATGGGGAAGAGTCCAGAACCACTGACGAGGGTATGGCTGCTGCCCATGTGTATTTGCTGGCCTCCGGAATGGCTGGGCATCACTGCACTCCTGCATAGTCACAAGATCTTCCCTAAGCTGACATCTGGGAAGGCAAGCAGCTACACAGACAGAGATGCTGGCGCAAGCTTGCTGATCAGTGTGCCGAGGGCGTGGACTTTCTCCTCCAAGATGCGGTTTTGCTTTTCAGCACCCCACTGCTTTTGCTCGGCAACCTGAAGGGCCTTTGTGAGCTGAGCGTTTTCCACATAGAGCTCCTTCAGCAGCAGGCCCGATCTGGCACTCTTCTCCAGCTAGGGGAGAGCCATGTTTACATTGAAAACCTGCACAAGTGCCACGAAAGTGGCCTACCCGCCTGCCCACTGCACACACACACACCCATCTGTCCCAACTGTAAGGTTTTCAGGGAGCTGACACAGACTAAACACAATGGCAAGCAGGATGTGCTGGCAACACCCATAATCTGAGCACCTCTGGAGGCCGAGGCAGAAGAACTGCAAGTTTAACTCTGCCTGGGCAGCTTAGTGACTTAGTAAGACCTTGTCTCCAAAAAGGTTTACAAGGAGCCAAGTTGTTGGAGTGTAGCTAGGTGATAAAGCACTTGCCAAGTATGCACAAGGCCCTTGGGAGAAAAAGAGATAGGGTCAAGGGCCACCCTTCTGCTGGGGACACAGCTGGGCATTCCCACAGAGTCATGGGTTTCTGGCTCTCATGCTATTTCTTGGCCACCCGCCTGTCCTACTTCCTCCACTCCTACTGCTACCCTAGCCAGTCTCCTGCCTTACAGAGGCTTGCCCCTACCCAGAGTGGTACCCTGACTCACAGCCAGAGCTGCATGTCTGTTCATGACTGACCAGCCCTGAATGAGCCAGTGCTGGGTTTTCCTCTAAGGTCCAAAATGGTTCCCCAGAGACACGGTACCTGACACAGTGGGAGAGCCCTTGGTATGCTGAGTCTTCTGCAGGTTGTCCCAGTTATTAATCTGAAGGAACTGGCTTGCTCTGGTTGAAGTTTAGACCCCCGAGGTGGCAGGCCCACATGGAAACAGGACACTCAGGGCCCCGGGGGAGGAGACTCAGAGGTTCAGAGGTGTGGCCACTCACCCAGTCCAGCTTCTGCAGGAGCTGCTCCATCTCACCTGCTTGCCCTTCCATGGTGTCCCGTGGCTCCTCCTCCTGTCACAGAAGGTTCCATACTTATGTTGCAAGAGTCACCCACGGCTCACTTACTTAAGATGTATTTTGGGGTTTTTTTGGTACCGGGAGTCGAACTCAGGACCTTGCGCTTGCCAGGCAGATGCCTGTACCACAGTTCTATCCCCAGCCCAAGGTTTAATTCCCAATGAAAACTGGCCAAAATGTAAAATCTTGAGAGTAACCATGAGTAACTTTCTACCTGTGCAAATGGTGTCATGCAGGCCAGCGGTACACAGCATTTCTGACAGCCCTGATCAGGGCACAGTATGACCAACTGCAAACCTAGAGGGCTGGGCCCAGGAGCACAGGGCCTGCTGCAGCCACCAGCCTCACCCACCCAAGCCTCACTCAGCTGACACTCTCTCCTAAGCAGCTGAGGCCAGCTCTAAACCTGCATCCATCACTCTGACCTGGGCTTCTTGCAGAACAGCTTCCTTGATGCCCTGACAGGCCTGGTAACTTCACCCTGATTCTCCTGAGACCCCTCTGCCACAGTGGCAATCAGCCCACCAGACAGGCACAGTGCAGCCACATGGCCCATGGAAAGGGACATATGACTGACCTACTCCATGCCCTCAGCCTCCAGGGCTGCCCAGGCCTGGCCAAGTGCCTTCAGCCACCATGCACACCCACCTGGGTCCGGCCCTCCTCTTGATCCTCTGTCAGCCCTAACTGTGCTGGTCTCACCTTCAGGATATTACAGAAATTAAATGCAGCAAAACTTAAGTCTTCAGGGCACCCGACCCCATCTGACAGCCTGCTGTGCATTTCCCAGGACACACAGGGCCCTGGGCTGCCCTGTACCCTGACTGCAGCCCCCAGAAAGCAGATGGCACTGGAGAGCTGTGTCTGCACTATAGTTATTGATCATTTACTGCTCACAGTTCCCATAGATTCAGGCCTGTTAGCACTGTAAACAGCATGATGATGAAATAGTTCCACTAAGAGTCGCGACAGTGTTCTCAGGTACGGCTCCCATGAGGAAACAGGGATATTCCTGAGGCTCAACTCATTTTGGTGAACTGTCCCCTGAAGCACTTACACTTGTTCCCCATTGCCACATCAGCACTTAACTCCCTTGTGCAACTGCATTACCCCTGAGAAACACTGGGTCACTTAGCACCACGTTCCTGAAGTGCCCCTTTTGCATCCCCAAGACTTGCCCCTGACTCTCCAGATAAGCATAATCTGGGGCCCTGTAGGAGCCGCCACCCACTTTATGCTGGTCACCTGTCCCATGTGGTGCTGCTCAGTATGGGACAAAGCCAGCTCACCACATCACTGCTGTGTACCTGTTCTGCAAAACCTCCTTGCGATGGTGACCAGGCATGGAGCAGAAACCATGGAAAGGACATCCCACCCTGCAAATTGGAGGTCGCCTTCCTACCAACCAGCGCCCCTCTCCTATCTGGCCTGCCATCCTGACCGTGGGATGAGCTCCTGTCTAGCCCATGGCTAATGGGCCCTATCATTTGCTGCTACTCTTAACAAGCTCATTGTGGAGTGGAATTCGTGTCTTGCTCCTGGGAGGCTCTGAATTTGATCATCCTGGCTTGAAACACACATACATGACTGTCCAATTGGGCACTTTGTACCACTGGTGGTACAAATGCATATAATTATTTTTACCTGTCTTTTTGTTAATAAAATTAATAAAGTCTATAAATGGGCCTAATCTAGTCAGCTAATTGAATTTGAATAATTATTACTCAAATATAAATATTAATATTATTTATACAGATTAAAAATTATAATAACCAATATTATTTATTTTAATACATTGAAATTCCCATGGCATTTCTTTATATGTTAAAAATTCTCTAAATTTTAACATGGAAGCAGCCAAGTGTGGTGGCACATGCCTGTAATACTAGCACCTGGGAGGCTGAGGCAAGAGAATCATTACAAGTTCTAGACCAGCCTGGACTACAAAATGAGTTCAAAGCCAGCCTGAACTGCATAGTGATACTCTGTCTTAAAAAGATAAATAAATTTTAACATGGCAATCTTACAAATGCCCCCTTGCTGGTATCTATAATATGCATTTACAACTGGTATACCACAAATTAGCTGTATTACAATTTTTAAAATACCATTTTAGTTTTTTGATTTTTGTCTTGTTTTTTTGAGACAAAATCTCACAGTGTAGTTCAGGGTAAGCTTGAACTCACTATGTAGTCCATGCTGGCCTTATTTAAATACCATTTTAATGTTTTCCTTAACGAACTGTAATGTGATGACATCTGGTCTGCTGAATCTGACCTTTCTTTGTGTTGCTGTAATCAAAGACCCACAAGAAGAGGGGCTTCACAAACTCTGTCTCTTGTCCCTGCATGGGTATTTCCTTGGGGCTCAGTGCCATTCCACTTGTCCAGGCACACTGGGTTGTGTGCAGAGTTGCTTTTTCCAGTGGAGTACTCCCCAGCTGGAACGCCCCCTGAGGCCACAGGGGTTGGGCCTCATCATCTGCCCCATGACTGACTGCCCTCACCTGCTGCTCCTCTTGTCGCGATGCCTCCTGCAGCCTCTGGGTTAACAGCTGAGCAGTTGCAAGGTTCTCCTCATTCTGGGCCTGATGGGCAGAAGCAACCCCTTCCAGCTGCAGGACCCTGCAGTTTAGCTGCAAGACTTCATTCTTGTATTTCTGATTCTACAGCAAAAAAGGTTACAACAGATTGAGAAAAGCTTTTACACCGGCAGCTACATTCCTATCATCCCAGCAGTTCCCAAACAGGGACAGTTTTGCTTCCTGAAGTACTTGCAGGGTCCGGGTTTGTCATACCTCTGGGAAAGGTACTAACATAGGGAGATGGGGTGCCCGGCACCCTGCAGGACAGACCTGACCCAGCCCCAATGTCAGGAATGCAAGGACCAGAGCCCTGCTGGTCCCCAGAAGGCCCCACCAGGGCCTTATGCATGCCCACAGTCTACCCTGCTGAAGACCATTCACACCTGTCTCATTTCCCTGTTGGTTACTTCTAAAGCATTTCTATTTAAAGTTTAAAAACAACTGACTTAAACCCAAAGCATGATGAGCTCTTCAAAATCTCCCCTGCTCTTTGTCACTGGAAATACAAAAGCTTTCGGCAGGCAGCCTGTGTCCACTGAATGGAATGCTTCACTTTGCTCACAGCCACTGCTGGTCAGAGCCAGAAGGTTGTCAGCAAACTCCCAAGGGTCAATGAGGACACAGGAAGACCCCTGGACAAGTGGCAGTGGGAGGTTGGCTCCAAGCCTCTCACTGCAGAAATTCCAGCTTTCTCTACTTCCTGCCATTGCTGTCCTCACACAAACAGCGTTTTTGCCTACTTGCTTTTACTACTGTGGTCAGCTGTGGGGTGAGGGTTCCAGCAGCACCAAGGGCCTCAGCCCCTGAAGTTCAGCACTGGGGGCAGTGCACGTTCCAAGAAGGGGGCTAACACTGTCCTGGCTCTGCAGGTTTGGTAAACACAGAGAGGTCCCCGAAGGTGCTTCAGTTTGGGTTTGTTCCAGGTTGGCAAGTTCTCTGAGAATTGTAGTTTTTCCCTTCCCCAGAATCGCAGGAGTCCATATTTAGGAGCTCCTGGCAATTCTGTCTCATGTTTACCACAGTTTTTGGTAAAAATCAATGTTGATTCATGTACACCTTGCTCCCTGAGGACATTAATAGAAACAAAATGAAACCTTCCTTGGATTCCTACAATTGGTATGGATAAACTAGTTGATCTCCTTCTATTCAATCTGAGTAGTTAAAGTCTGTTTGGAAATAATTTCATACGTACAGAACAGTGGCAAGTGATCCAGGGATGCATATACTGGCAGATGGCACAAGAAGGCCTTCACTCCCAAGCCGAGTCCCCAGCTCTGAGGCGAGCTGGGGCTGGCAACTCACTCCGGGATCTTGTGAGGGAAAGTTTGCCACTTCCTTTTTTGTAAGTGGGAAATGGGGTGGGGGGTGGCACTGGGTCACACCAGGGTCAACACCTGACCTGGATGCTGAGCTCGTCCATTTCTGAGCAGGCCTTCTCCTTGTCTCTCTTCAGGACCTCGATCTCCCGCCTGTTGAAGAAGCACAAACAACAGTGTCATCAGCTTGGCACCCTTCTTCCTGGCTGTCACCTGTCAGGCCACAGCAGCTTGGATCTGAACCACAGACAGACTGGGCTCTGCCTGCCCAGATGCCTGTGTCAGCACTGCTCACGGTGTGCAGCAGGAGCGTCTGACAGATGTACCACCTGAAAAGTAAGCTACACTTAAAAATAATATAAACCTCACCAAAAACAACACATCCCAGTGTGCATCCCCATCATTTGGGGAGCTGGCCAACCCCAAACCAGGGATGCAGAGCTGTAACACTGTGGATTAGGACAGAAGCACTACACTGGCAGCACTGGAAGGACAGACCCCTGTGTGATGTTTGTTGGTCACAGAGTTACACAGGCTTGTTTTCTTTTTCACAAAACCAGCAGCTCTTCCTGGCAGCAGCACGAAGACCATGTGGCCTCCCATCTGCTGAGGCTGCTGCTTGGAAGGCCCAGTGCGCTCTGGGGGAGGGTGGTTCCCGTTGCCCTGTGGAGTTGCTGAAATGTGACAGTGACAGTGCTGACTCTATAAACACTGCTGTAGTTCTGTCCCATTAGAACCACAGCCTCAGCATTCAGACCTGAGCTCGTCTTGAAACAGGCAATTAACAAAAAGGCAAACTGTCCCTGGAGGCGGCAGCAGCGACTAGAAAACCACCCCCAAGACATGCCACTTCTGTGGTGCAGGTCCCTGCCCACTGCACCACATGCAGCCTCAGCCCCTCTGCCCAGACGACCCAGCACAGCCACCCTGCCAATGACCTTGGGGGACAGTACTGCTGGACCATTACTAGGACATAAATAAGCAGACTGCTCACTGAGGGGCCCCAGCAGCACTCCTGCTCCCACAAAACACTGCCCATCCCAAGTTGCAGCTAGGGTCCCTGTAGGGCTGGGTCTGGTGCTGGCCAGGCTACATCTGCTTGTGATCCTGTGCACATGCTCTTTGGGAGGAAGCTGGGCTGGCTCAGGTTTTATCACCAGCCTCTGGACTGAAGGTGGATCTGCTACTCCCTGCATGTCACAGACCCACCGGTCCAGGTGGCCCCAGGAGATGGGCCTTACCTTTGCTGGTTGCTCATGTGCTCTGCAGCTCCAAGCTCCTGTTGAATCCTCTCCAGATCACTTTTCAACAAACTGTTTGCTGCAGAAAGCCTCTGGAGCTCCACTCTGCAAAGTTGGGAAAGTTCAGGGAGGCTTGGCATGGCTCTGAGCACTGCACTAGTCCCATTCCCCAAAGGTGGCAGACATGCCTTCCTCTCCTCCACTATACTCTGGCTCTGCCCCAGGAAGCATGGTTATTGCAGCCTCTGAACTGCATGCTGGTGGTAACTCACCATGGTCCAGCACCTGGGCTCTGTTATCCTGCCCCTGCACCCTGCGACCCTGCAGCCCACACCCACTGAATGCTGGGGTGTCCTCCTCCTGCCACAGAGTGCAGTGGAGCCAGAATTCATGGTCAATTGGGGAGGGGAAACTGAGGAAGGGGCCTTATCACCTAGAAACATAAGGTGTCCTCACCAAGGCAGAAGCAGCACTGAGCAGCCACCGTGTGGTGTGCCTGGAAGCTGCTCTGCCTTTTGACAATTCTGGTCTGCAAATCTGTCACCCGGTGCAGATGCCGAGTGCAGATCACTAGTGAGGCCACATGAGGCCCATTCATGGTTCCAGAACATTTATACTTTTTAATTCTAATTTTTTTGAGCCAGGATCTCATGTGTAATTCAGGCTGGCTTGAGTTTACTATGTAAACCCAGGCTGGCCTCAAATTCATGGTGATCTTCCTGCCTCCGCCTCCCAAGTGCTGGGATTACAAGTGTGCACCACCAGTCCTGGCATCAAAGCACTTATTCTTAAAGTGGGCCTAAATGACATTTACACCTTCCACCCACTGGTCTCTATTTGGCTTTACTTTCTCAGTTTTTTAAGCTAAAAAATCCTAAAGCCACACGATTTCTTCATGTTCATTTTATGTACTGTACTTATACTAAGTGTACATGTCTCCTTCATATAACTTCCTTTAATTCTTGAGAAAATAAAGAAAAAATAAAAATATACAAGACATTGGAATTTTAAAAGCAGCAAATAGTTTCAAGCAGGGGAATGAAATACGGGGGGTCCCAGAATGAAGTACAGACAGCCATAGTGGGTTACCGCCAGGAGCCCAGGGGCTACAGGCTTCCAGCCCCATGCTCAGCTGCACCACAAACACTTATTTTCTGATCACCTGCTCTGGATTCTGCAGCCAGGCATGGTGCCACATGTCTGTAGTCCCAGTTACTTAGGGGACTGAGACAAGTTTAAGACTAGCCTAGGAAATTCAGGAAGACCCTGTCTCTAAAAAAAATTTTCTTGCCATATAGCTCAGGTTGACCTTGAATTTGCAACAACCCTCCTGTCTCAGCCTCCCCAAGTACTGGATTACAGGTGCATGCCACCATGTCTGGCTCAAAATAAAACTGAAAAAGGGCTGAGGAGATAGTACCTTGGTGGTACAGCATTTGTTTAGCAGGTATGAGGCCCTGGGTTCCATTCCCAGTATTGCAAAAAAAAAAAAAAAAGCACAATTCTATCAAATCAGAGTAGCACCTGGACATCCAGGCCCATAAAGAATTTCCAGGGATCCTAGCTGGGCAGTTCCCCAGTTCTTTCCGAGAGCAATATAAACCATTCTGCAGAAAAGCATTCCCTATTAAGGCTGCCAAGATTCCCAGAGAGTAACATCAAGTAAACAGGAGCTCAGGGTCAAAACTTATCCAAACACACATGAAAAAGCTATACAAAATAAAAACAAAATAGAAACAAAAACAATTAAACAAGAAAAAAAGCAGAATTAGATCCTCTAGGAACTTCAGATACTGGAATTTTCTGAGATAAACTAAAGATAAATATGAGACACATAAATATTAAATATTTACATAAAATTATAAATGTGAAACATTTACATAAATATTAAATATTTACATAAAATTAAAGGACAACAAAAAGTAAACTTCAACCATTACATAGAATTTTTAGAAATAAACAAGATAATCAATAAAAAATTCTCTGAATGTGCTGAGCCCTCTTACAGCTGAAGGAGACACAGCTGTGTCAGTGATGTGAGAAAGCGGTGATCCAGGGAAAGAAGCCACCCAAAGTGTGGCATGGACAAAGAGGACACAACCTGGAAGAGGAGGAGATCTGACACCTGGCTGCAGAGCTCAGCAAGAGACACAGAATTTTCACAGCACCGACTGAGAGCTTCCTAACACCTCAGTCCATGTGTGCAATCAGACATGTTTTCTAAGCAGGAGAAGCAAAAAGAACACCATCCCCTTCCCCACAACTCAACAACTCCCCCTCTGAGGTACACACTAATGTCAACGTTTCAATTCACTGTGGTACAGCCCCAAAATGAAATGATGTCCATCAGCAGAAGTGAACTACGGTCCATTTGCTCAGCAGACCCCTCCAGCAGTGCAGGTGAATGTGCGAGAGCTTAAGCAAAACATGGACCCATCTCACCAGCAGGTCGAGCGAGTCAGGTACCTGTGCATCACATGCTTCCTTGTAAAGAAGCACAAAATCACGCAAAATTAGTCTCTGCCAGCAGAGGTCAGACATGGCCACCCCAAGGGAGAGCTGCTCCATGTTCTGGCTGCTGCAGACACAGTGCAGAAAGGTATAGGTGTATGTACCACTTTAGCAAAAAGCGAAAAGAGAGTGTAAAACACACATGAAGGCAGATCCTGGCTCTGGTGGGGAGGGGTTGCCTGTGAGACCCAGTCCTGCCCCTCAGAAACTATGTGTGCATTCCATGACAGGCAGGGGATGCCGAGTCTACATGGGAGGGCTCCCTGTCACCTCGGAGTTCTCCAAAGTAGGAGAGAGGGGGCAAGCTCCGTGTGATGTGGGAAGGGTTAGGCCACTGAAGAGGGAGACAGAGAGAAAGAGAAAGGGAGAGGAAGAGAGAAAAGAGTCTTTCAGCTGAAGCTGAAAAGACACTAGTAAAAAGATAACTAAATGCATAGCATAATCCTCAGCTGGATCCGGGGGCCAGAGCGTGATCCAGAAAGAATACACTGGATTGGCAGGGGGACCTGAAAGTGGAGAACACACTGGACACCAGCACTGTGGGCAGGTGCAGCTCAGTGTGAGTGCCTGGCCAGCATGTGCGAGGCCTGGGCCCCAAACCCAGTGCCACCAAAGAAAGAAAATACCACTGTGTTAGTGTTCAGGTTCCCTTATGTGATGGGAATACTGCAGAGGCAGCAATATTACCAGAGAACATCTGTTTTTACAAAATGCCATACAGAAGTATTTGGCAGTAAAGCATCACACATCTGAGATGACATCCAAGGATTTAGCACAAAGTAAACAGGGTGCAGGAGACAGCAACATGGAACTGGATCTGGGCTGTTCTCCACCAGCACTGCCTGCTCTGGGCCTGGCTGTCTCCACTGATAACGGCCTTGATTCTTGCTCAGTGGGGGCCTTGCAGCCACAGAGCTTAGGCAGGGGTTCCCTGCTTACCTAGAAGACGTTGGGACAGAGCTGGAGGTAGGGTTGGGCCAGCATAGGATGGGGGTGCCCCATGTGCTGGGTGTGTGTCCACTTCGTGTCCACTCATAGAAGGCCAACTACATCTACAGAGTCCCTAGAGGATGTGTGTAGTTCTGTGCCCACCATGACCTTCTTTGTCATAGCTCAACAGCAGCTTTCAGGGTGGCAGGACCTGGATGTTAGGGCAGGGAGTATGGGCACACAGGAGCACATTCTCATCACTGATCCATGATCACAGATGGCCTCAGCTGGACCAGTAAGGTGACGCCCTCTGCAGTCTGTTTCCATGGGAGTGAAGGCCTAGTGCTCTGTACAGGGACCAAGAAGGCCAATATACAAGGAGAAGGGTGCGTGGCAGAGTACATGCCACCTGTGTCCCCCAGGAATGGGTTTGGAGACACCTGGCTTCACACCTAGGCACCTTCACCAGCATCTCCAGCTGCTAGAGTGCTCAGTGCCCCACGTCCCAGGCCAGCCCAGGGCACAGCACCCAGATGCCCTTCCAAGCGCAGCTCCATGCTACTCTCAGCCAGCCTAGGAGCTGCCAGGCCCAGTGTCTCAACAGCAGACACATGGATCAGGCCACAGCCCCACATTCACCTCTCAGGGTCAGCACACAGAGGGCTATAGCCATCCCGGAACCACCATGGAACCCCCATGCTATTCCTGCCCTTGAGAGGGACAAGAGGTGGGGACAGATGGTTAGACCAGACATGTGGCACCTGCAGTCACATGAGACAGCTGGTGGAAAAGGAGCGTGAATGTTGCTGACAATGTAGCCTGTTAGGTCCAGGTCCACATCTGAGACTGGGAGACCAAGCCTGGTGTGCTGGCATGAACCTGTAACTCTGGGAGGCTGAGACAGGAGGGTTGCAAGTTCAAGACAGCCCTGGCAACTTATAAATGACTCAGCAAGATCCTGTCTCAAAAGATTAGTTTTTTAAACTGGGCATGGTGGTGCACACCTGCAATCCCAGCACTTGGAAGGCTGAAGCAGGAGGACTATTGTGAGTTTAAGATCAGTCTGGGCTACAAAGTGAGTTTAAGACCAGCCTGAACCACATAGGGAGAACCTGTCTAAAAAAGAAAAAAAAAAAAAAAGAATGGCACCCATACCTGTCACTCTCTCTCAAATCTGCTTCTCTCTCAAAAGCCTGGACAATGTCTTCCAGCTGCAGAAGTTTGGTTTTCATGCCAGTCTCTCTCTCTACTATTTCTGCCTCAGTTTCCCCTGTTTGGTTTGGCAGCTCAGGGTGCAGCAGCAGGGGCCCTGGGTGGTGCTGGAGCCAGGTCTGCAGGGCATCATTTCCCGTTACACCCTGGGAGGGCTGCTCCCGAACATCAGGCTGGCTTGGACTTACTGTGGCCCTGGCAGAAGGTGCTTGCTTCTCAGAGTCGGGCCCTTCACTCTGCCCAGGGGGCCACCTGAGTGACCCCTTCTCGCAGGGGTCAGACACTACCTCCTCCAGGTCCAGCAGGCCCCAGCAGTTCTGTTCGTGGTTAAGGCTCTCTGGAGGCTGTTGGAACACAGCATCCACACAGCAGGGCTGGCCAGGCCAGTCTCCCACCAGCTTCTCTGGTCCTCCAGGGGTGCCTGGGCACAGGGAAGAGTGGCTGGGTGCCCCCTTCCACTCTCTGCCAATGGTCGCTGCAGCTCCACCTCGTAGCAGGGCCTGCAGCACCTCTGCCTCCTGGACCAAGTGCTCCAGCTGCTCACAGTGGGCATGCTCCAGTCTCTTCCTCTCCAGGGCAAAGCACCTGCACATCTGTACCTGCTCCTTGCCCAGGGCTGCCTGCAATCTCTGCTGCTGCTCCTGGCAGCGCACATGCATCTCTGCCTCCCGCTGCAGGAGTACCTGCCGCAGCCAGTCCTTCTCACATTGGTGCCGTGGGACCAGGCTCTTGTAGCATGTGTCATGCTGGGCTTCCAGCCGGGACAACATCCAGCTCAGTTCCGCAGCAGCCTCTTGTCTAGGGAGAAACCACATGTCACACACCTCACTCCCTTGCCCAGTGACTATCTCTTAGCTGTCTGGCTGCACCTGATTTCATGTCCCTGAGCCCCAAGGCTTCTGTCCACACTGGGAGCCTCCTCGGAGTCCCATGAGATCTGAGCTCAGCATTGGGTTCTCCACAAAGATGCAGCCCAAAAGGAAGCAGCAGACCACAGCAGTGGCTTACTGTATGGCATCACAGTGAAAGAACTGAAATCCTGCCCCACAGCCCAGAGCAGGGTACCGGGCTCAAGGCCCACAACTGCCAGCATGGGCCTGCCTCGCCTAGGTCTGTCCTTCAGCCACCACAGGGGCCTGCAAAAGTGTAGGCTGAGTCCCTTCCACCTGCTCTGGGTTTGAGGGAAAAGAGATTAGGACAAGCGCGAAACTCAAAAACACCGTCTCCTCTAGGTCCAGGAGGCTGTCAGTCAGCCCCCTGGCCCCAAGCAAAGGCCCATGTATCCCTTGGAATGGGCTTGGGACACTGATACCTCCCTGTCATTGTCCCATGTACCCAGTCCACTCCAACTCCAAACAAACAAGAGTGTCCCCTTATCCCAGTCAGGGCCACAGTCACCCAGGAAGGTACTTTGGGTCCCCAGTCCCAGCCATGGGAGGCCCCTTGGGCCAGTGTCGTGTCCCCAAATAGCTCCATGCCCCCTTTGGACCAGCTTCAGGCGTGAGGTGGCAACATTCCCAGCAACTGTGAAACATGAGAACATACTCCGGAGCCAGGCTGGTGGCACACACCTGTAACCCCAGCACTTGGAAGGCTGGGGCAGGTAGACTGCCACAAGTTTAATTAAGGCCAGCCTGGGCTCCATCGTGAGTTCAAGGCCAACCTGAACTGCATAGCGAGACCCTGTCCTAAGAAACAAAACACAAACAAAAAGCATAGTCTAGTTTTCCAAATAACCCTTTTCTGAGGTCGGTAGAAATGTTCAAGGCTTTTCAGGAAACGGCTTGTTCTCCCCACCAGCACCTATGATATCCCGGAAACTGAAAGCAATAAGTGAGAGTGGCCAGGCCGTGCCTGACAAAGCAGAGATTAAATGCATCCCAGCAGGCTGAGCGCAGACCTGATCTGCCGCAGCTCGCCCTGGTACTGCCGCTGTGTGCGAAGCTCCAGCCACTGGGTCAGGTCACAGAGTGCCTGGGCGCAGCAGGAGGTAGGCCCGGCCCTCACGGACTTGGGACTACCGGCTGCCTCCTGCAGCTGCTCCCGCAGGCCCAGGATGACCTCTTGGGATTTGGCGCACAGTGCCTCCAGGTCTGCTCTCTGGGCCTCCAGCGCTGCGACCTCCCGCTGCCGCACCTGCTCCAGCTCCATCCTCTCCTTCTCGAAACTGTTCTTCATGGCCTTGATTTCCCCCTCGTAGGCATTTACCTGAAAAGAAATTAAGAGCAGTGCTAACCCAGAGGTCCTGAAAGTAACCACATGGCAAGACAATCTAGTGACGAGCAGTGCCTGCAGGACAAGCAGTCACATGTCTGATGGCAATGCTCCCAGGGCCCAGTGTGACCTCATGATGCTCCTCCGAAGAGCTGCGAGAAGGTGACAAAAGGAGGGCAGAGCGAGTGACAGCTGTGAGCTCAGAGCCTTTGCTGGGCCAATTCGGGGGACAGGATCCAGGTACAGGCAGGTAAGGCCAGAGGGGCGCCTGTCACCCCATCTGCAGGCCAGAAGCAGCCTGCCAAATTTGCCAAGACAGCAGAGAGACAGTGAGCCATGGATGCTGCCCCTTAGCCCCTCAGGAGACAGCAGCAAAGCAGCAGACACGCTGGTCTGGGAGGCCCCAGCCATACAGCTCAAGTCCCTGTACCACCAAGGCACGTAGGCTTCAGGCAAAGTGGTAACCAGCCAAGCAGGGCAGACCTCTGATCAGGTTACCCTGGGCTCAACCTGCTCCCCTGGATGACCATCACTTCCTCTCTCCTTCCCAAGCGAGGGGCCTGGCATGCAGCTAGTGATGCTGGCCCCTAACCTTGGCCTCCAGCTGGGTCCTGAGCTCCTGGCAGTGCTCCCGCATCTCCTCCACCATGATCTCTGTTTCCAGACTCACTGACCTTGAGTTGTTTGAGAACATGCCTGCAAACAAGAAGACACTGTTTCTACCATGCCAATGACACCAGGGAGCCTGCCAGGCCCTGTAGTCAGCATCCTCGCTACCTGATGACGAGGCACCAGTCTGCATGTGGCATCTGGAAGGCTGTGCTGTCGGAAACCAGTGCTGTCTACACCAGAAGAGACAAACCAGGAGGCTCCCCACAAGGTCCGCAGGACCAATTCCCAAAGATCCCACAAGCCAGACATTTGTTGCACCCAGAATCAGCTCCCAACAATGCCAGGTGCAGAGAGGAAACTTGGCAGGACAAGCTGTGCCTGGTAGCCTGCGGGTGCTCCTTATATGTGCATGCAGACCCTACTGCTGAGTCTATTTTCTGGGTAGCCTGTGTTATTTTAATACCACACAATGACGTGGCTTCCATTAGCAGAGCTGCCACCCCAGCCCTGGTAGCACTCCAGCCCTGGTAGAGGCACCGGCAAGCCAGAACTTCACTAGCAGAGCCAGGGGACTCTCTACAGCCAACCTGGGCACCTGACAAGGCCACACTGGACAAGGCCACTCACCCTGTAGCCAGGCTGTGCTAACGGCTGCAGATTGTGTGCACTAGCACTGTCCTTACTTCTTCCCAGGCTTCCCAGAGCATTGGTGGCAGAAGGGTGTCAGCATAGGGCCCCCATGCATGGAATCCACTATGTCCCATAGGCTCCACTTGGGCACAACTTCCTTTCACTTTATTAAGTAAGCAGCTTCAGAGCAATGTGGGACCCCAACTGCTCTCAGTTGCTGGAGCACACAGGGATCCCAGAGTCGGGGCTGCCATGGCTGGGGGTGGTGGGGAGCAGGCAAGGCCTGGGTTCCTGCACTGCATGCAGGTCACCTACCCTGCAAAGGGCCCATGGCAAACACCAGGTCTCCCAAAGAGCTAAGGGTCCTGCACTGCAGCTTCAGCTGGCCCTGATTCCTCAGCCGAGCACAGAGACTGAAATGTGAACTCTGCACACAGGATGAGGATGCCCTTGGACACGCAGGACACTGTACTTGCCCTCCAGCCACCTCCCTTGATGACCACCTTCATGTCCCTGGTGGGTATCAACCTTCCCTGGGGACCACTGCAGGCAGACATGTCCCCAGTGTCACCCATGACCTTGTTCATATAAACCCTCCTTTCCTCTATGGTCCTAGTCCCATGCTGGGTGAATGCTCAGCCTTGGGCCACTGCTGTGAACCCATCATCGCCTCACCTTGTGGACACCTACCTGCTGAGTGGTGTCTAGGTTCCCCAGCAGGGCACTGCTGACTCCCATTCCCAGGTGGCCACATGCGCAGTCTCTCCAGCTTGGCCTGAAGCTCATCATTCTGGTCCTGCAGGTCCTGGGGGCACAGCAGACACTTCCTTCAGTGCTACAGCTGTTAGCTGGCTTGGTGCAGCTCTATCCCTAGGGAACAATCACTGTGGGACAAGCAGGCAGTGACACTGAACTCCCAGGTGACAACTGTGTCATAACTAAGCAGCATGGTCACTGTTGACTTTTTTGTGTGTTGTATGAATGCAGGTGGAGTGGACAAAGGGAGATGTGGAAAATGTCCACACCTGAACTATAGGTGCTTTGTTTAGTCAGCACCAAGTGATCTCAGAAGGACGGTGACACACAAGGAAACAGAGGGTGATCACTTTGGGACCTAGAGACTACAAAAGATGACTTAGACCCAGAAGCAGTGAAGCCTGGCCAAGCCCTGGGCTTGGTCCCCAAGACCCTTCTCTGTGAATGAGGTCAGGGCTTCATGGAGAAACTGGATTGCAGACAAGGCCTGAGGTACTTGGTGACAGGATGGCTAGTCCATCTGCTCAGAGAGAACAGTGAGCAAAAGGAATGTCCCAGGATGCAGAAACAGCTAGACACACTGCCAGTCCTACAAGCAAATCACTAAGCACACAAATAAACTGTATACTCTTGAGGGTAAACAGGAATACATAGGTCCACTCTACTGACAGACAGATAGGACTTCTCTAGTGACAGCGAAAGGCCAACAGCACGACACTGGAAAAACTAGCATTTTTCAACCAGCACAGTAAAGACCAAAATGGGCAGCAATCAGCAGTGACGCTAAGCTGCGAAGACTTTGTTGATGAGCAGAAAACTTAGATGCCCAGAAAATGTCCCCTGCTGACTGCTCATCAGTGTAAGGGGAAAAACACTATCATCACACATCATGGAACCCAGCAACACCTCAACAGGGGATCAATAACACAAAACAAGGCTGCTGGACACAACCTGCCCTCCCAGTGGCCAGCAGAGGAGGCCCAGCCTTTACCAAATCAAAAGCAATCACCAGTGACCACAGTTTACAGCAGTTCATTTCGGTATCAGGAAACTACCAGAGAGGACAAAGAAGTGATAAGTGTTTGAAAGAGTAGGCATGCTCATTCCCTGATTTGATTTTCCCACACTGCAAACGTACTGAATTATCGCATTATGCCCATAAGGATGTTCAATTCTGTCAATTACACAGTTTTAAAGGTGGGCATGATGGCACATCCCTATAATTCCAGCACACTGGAAAACTGAGGCAAGAGAATGGAAAGTTTGTGCTCAGCATGGGCAATTTAGTAAGGCCCTGTCTCACATGAATAAAAATAAATAACTAAAAAGGGCTGAATGTATAGCTCAGTTTGAAGAGCTTAGATTCAATCCCCAGCTGGAAAAACTAATAGGAAATCATAAACAAAAAACAAACCCACGAAATGATAAAGTTTCTATGAAAAAGCAGGGAGGTGCAGGAGGATCTGCAGTCTTCAAAATAAACAATGCCTTAAAAGACAAAGGCAGGCTGTGAGTACATTGCAGAGGGACAGGAAAGCCAAACACTGCCAAGCTCTAAGCTCCTCTTGCTTCGGAGAGAAGATGGCCAGGAGGGCGGCAGGCAGACGTGCTCCACGGGGCTCTATCCTCCACATTTCACAGGGTGCTGGAGGGGCTCCTCTCAAGGAAACACTGGCCTGCTCTGCAGCTTTCCAATATTTCTATGGTGCAAATTATCTCACCATGCCCAATTTAAAGCTACCTAAGTTTTGACAAGTGCTGCAGAATTCCCGAGCCTTTATCAGTCTACTTGGCTGTAGATTGATTGCTGCAGGTGCACATACGTGCACACACACATACCAACTATGCAAGCAATGCGGTAAGTGGGGAGCCTAAGGACAAGGTGCGCAGGGGTTTGTTCCCTGTACTATTTTTATGTTTGTGGGTTCAAGCTTGAAATTACTTGTAAACAATAGGTCTAATTTAATTTAATTAAATTTTACTTTCTTCATGTGTGCCTTTTTGAGACAGGGTTGCTCTGTGCAGTTCAGGCTGGCCTTGAACTTACAGTGATCCTCAATCTCCTGGTGCTGGAATGACAGGTGTGTACTACCATACCTGGCACAAAAGGTTTTAAAAATGGTCTAAATGTCCATTGGGAACAATAAAAAATATTCCCAAAATATGGAAAGTGAAAGTTTCTAAAAAGGTTTGCACCAAAATGTAAAATACCCCTGATGATGTCTAAAAAAATAAAACTTTCAGAGTCAAAGGTGAAAGAATAGCAAAGTCAGGTTGATGGATTGACAGTTGCTTGAAAACCCACACAGTTCTAGGTTCTGCCTTCCTGCAAGTTCAAGGGAAGGAGGCACCACCTGTGATCAGGTCGAAAGCTGCCTGAGCCCAACTCACCCCATCATGCCAGGTGAGTCTGCAGGGAGGGAGAACATGGGCCACCCAGGGATCGCAGAGCAGAGGGACAGAATGGCACACCCAGGGTCAGGTCTGGGTCAGACTCAGGCGACGGCCATCTACATCCCACAATGCTACACAGCAAGTGCAGCAGGAACAAATGCTGGCAGAAACCCAAGAAAAGCTTCTCATACCTTCACAGGGCCCCCTCTGGATACAAGGTCAGCTTTCCAGATGGACTTTCTGTCCACAACACCTGCTTAATTTTCAAGTCAGGAAATCACTTTATAGTTATTAGTGCCCTTAACGATGACCACAGTATGTCCGAGAAATAACTGGATTTTTAGCACGAGGTAATCTGGGGTAAAACCCAGTGAGCAAAATACAGGAGAAAGCATTCAAAGCAGGACAGCAGCTGTCCACCCCACCTCCACATCAATGCCAAGCACCACAGCCCCTAACCATGCCTCCAGACTGGCAGACTGGGCGTCTGCTTGGAAATGTTCATGCTAATTACCACTTCGGCAATGATGGAAAAGTACGAGTGACCAGCACTCTCTGCTGACCTTAGAGTTTTATTTTTGTCAGTGGGGTTTCTTATATGGAATTTGTTGTTGTTTTATCTTGTTTTTGGTGCTGGTGGTTGAACCCAGGGCCTCACTCACGTCAACTGTGACCCTCCAGCTGAGCAACACCTTTGGCCCTTGTCTGGAGTTTTCCACAACTCTAACCTGAGACCATGTATTATTTCTGCTTGGTCACTCAGCAATGTTGCCTATGTAGGATTTCATGTCTACAAACATCCCACATGTCCACAAAAGGCCATGTGGGACTCCACTAAGTCATTAGCATGACAATCTTCCCCAGTCCCTGGCACTGGACCTGTGGTACTTTCCGGGTTCTACCATTTTAGCTTCTGGGGACACAACTTTCTTAATGCCAAGGATGTTGGAAGGGCAGGTGGGCCACAGTGGAGCTTTATTTTTTTGAGGCAGGGTCTCACTGTGCTGCCCAGGTTGGCCTCCAATTCTTGGGCTCAAGGGAGGGTCCTGCCACAGTTTCCCGTGCAGCTGAGGTACACGCCATCAGGCCAGGTCTCAAGGGCATCAGTTCCTCATGGAGCTTAATTTTAATCACATGTACATGTTTTGCAAAAAAAGGTTTCTTGTAAGGTTTATATAAGTTAACTTTTGGTAACTCAAATCCTAACGAACAATGAGTAATAAAGACTATGTGATAAATTATTTATAAATCAAATAATTTTTCTGTTGTTAATAACCAGCCCAACTCAGTTCTGGTTTGCTTATTTAGTTTTCCTCTGGCACTAAAATGTCTTTATGAGGACCAATCCTGGATGCAGAACCTGACCCCACTCGACCTGGCAACCCCTCTGGGACTGGGCACAGCCCTGGGCAGCAGCTCTGGCTGGAAGGAATCCTCCTGCCATGCCTACTGGACCATCCTGCTGAGGATGCTGAGTCCACCCATAGGGAGGGAGGGAACAAGGCCCCTGGTGGCCACCACAGCGTGAGCCAGCCTGTCCTGGTGGTGGGCTGGGGGCCATGTTGCTTGGGTCACCTACCCGGCACTTGAGCTCATACTCCTTCAGGACAGCCTCGAACCGTTCCTCCTGGCCTCTGAGCTCCATGGCCTGTGGCTCCAGCTAGAAGAGCAAAAAATGGGCAAGGTAGCCTGCAGGGCGCAGCCGTGCACATGGAGGCCAGGCTGTGCGCAGAGAGCATGAGTGGGGCCTTCTCCAGCCCCAGCTGAAAATGCAGCTTCCTTCCAGCAGCCGACAGTGGCAAGCACAGCCCTCCAGCATTCTCCCCTGGCCTCTGAGTGTTCCCACCCCACAGGATGGGCATGTGGGGCCATCCACTGTCACCCTGGAAAGCTCTTGGACCCAGCAGACATGCTGGCCTCTGGCCTCCTCAGGATGTGGCTAGCAGAAGGTAGCATCAGTTAAGGGGCTATAAAATAGGAGCAAGGCTATCACAATGACTTTCTCTCCAGGCCAAGGACTTCAGGAGAGAAATCCCACATTCCGTCACCGACTCTGACTTCCCCCACCCAGGGCTCTGCAGGGGACTTGCCTTTTCCTTCAGTATGAACTCCAGGTCACCCTGCAGTTTCAGAACCAGCTTCTCTGAATCCGAGAGCTTCCCTACCACCTCCAGGATCTCCTGCTGTAACCGGCTGTTCTCCTACAGGACAGGTGGTGTTGACGAGGCTTGGAAGGCAAGGAGGAGGTGGGCAGGTGTCTGCGTGACTTGGCTGCATGGGAGGCAGGTGTGCCCTGGAAGGCAGGTGAGCAGGTGGCCCACAGCCTCCTGGGGACAGTCCTGGGTCCCTGTCAATCTCATCTTACTTTCTTGCCTCTTCCCACCCAACACTCAGAAAGGTCATGAGTGAAAATACAATAAAGGGCTGCTGCAGCATTTCCAAGATATTCTCAAAAGATTGCATTGAAACTGGATCAGTAGGCAGGAGGGTGGCATCTTCAGATGCCAGAGACTGAACTGAGAAGACACAATCCCCGATGGAACATCCTGTAACCCTAGCTCGCTAGGAAGCCTAGGCAGGTGGATCACAAGTTCCAGCCCACCTGGACAGCTTAGTGAAACCCTGTCTCAAAAAATAAATAAATAAATAAATAAATAGTTTTTGGTTTGTTTTTTGAGACAGAGTCCCAGTATGTAGTTCAGGCTGGCTTCAAACCTACAATAATCATCCTGCCTCAGCCTTCTAAGTGCTGGGATTATAGGCATGTGCCACCACACTCAGTTTAAAACAAAGAATTTTAAAAGGCTGGAGATCTAGCTGAATACAAAGAGACCCTGGGTTCCAGTCCCAGTACTGCAAAAAAAAAAAGTCCATGGAAAGCAAGGATGGGGGCTGCAATCACATCCCACAGGAGCTGAAATTAGTTATGAATTCATCTTAGGAGGAAGAAAAGGGATGGAAGGTACAGGGTCAGGCACAGGTGAGCATCTCTGGCCTTGACTGTCCTCGCAGCCCAGGTGGCTCCTGAAGCCAAGAGCAGGTGTACAGGCTTGGGACACACAACTGGACCGGGGCCAGAGCCAGAGGGAGGAAGGGTGCTGCCTTCCTGCCTGCCCCCTCAGCGCACTGCCTACCTTTGCAGCCAGCCCCAGCCTGTGGCGCAGCCTGGACTCTTCAGCCCGCAGGAGGCCCAAGTCCTGCTCCAGTGCAGCATGCTGCCTGCAGGCCTGCTCCCAGACCTGCTCCCGCTCCGCTGCCACCTCTGCCCGCAGGAGACTCAGCCGTCCTTGGTAGTCCTGCTCCAGGCACCTGCAGTGCGACACGGCTTGCTGGACTCCCGGTAATGCCCATGTGAGGACGCCTACTGCCACTGTGGTCTCCGTGGTCCTATTCTTGCCCAGCTGAGGAGCCCCCCAGACTGGGGCAGGGGTGACCTGAGATTAAGGGTGACTTGTATCACAGGGCCAAGGCAGCAGCAGCCCTCCACCCAGGGGTGAGGAAGTGCACAGAACAGGGTGAGAGGGCCCACTGGTACCCTCTGCCCCGTTCCACCTCCGGCGCCACTACTTGACCGCTGTTATAGGACTGCAGACCCTGGAGTTGATGACCGGGAGGCCTCACAACCGAGCCATGAAGAGCAAGATGCTACCAGCTTAGGCCCAGCCACACCTTCTGAGTCTGCCCCGGCCTGGGAATGCAAGGCTCCTAATCCTGCCTACACTGGAGAAGGAGCTGCCATGCTGGCTGTCCCAGCCAGACCAGGGCCCGTGTGTTGAGGAGCCCAGAACCCACTGGATCCTCCGCTCTGTGAGCTGCTCCAGCGCAGTGTGGCCATCATCCATCTCTCTTGCTAGCTCCAGGCTCCTCCGCTCAGCCCGCTCCAGGTCCTGCCTGGCCTTGTCTCGCTCCCGTGCCAGCTGTTCCACCTGCTCCCTGCAGGGCAAGGACAGGCCATAGAGGGACCCCATCGGCCTCTCTGAATCCCACACTCCTGGCTGCACTAATGGGGCAATAGGTCTCACTGCCTCTACAGCACCCCCATCCACCGCAGGGCTCTGCCACTGCTGCGCCCACCCTACAGATAGAAAACTAAGGCAGGGGCCAAGACCCCAGCTCCTGTGAGCCAGACCCATATCTGCAGAGGGCCTGGGCCATGTGGGCATCATATGTGAGCCCTCCCATCTCAGCTCGGCCAAAAACCCTCAGACACCTTCATCTAACCCAGGCATAGGTGCAAAAGGGGAAACCCAGCCACCCTGATGCTGTGGGCACAGCCTTAAGCCCAGCACCTGGTAGCAGCAAGCATAAGTGAGCTCCAGGAACAAAGGGCGTCTGCCACATGGCCCAGCCACTAGGCATCCACTCTGCCCACGGAGGGCGAGCTGGCTTCCCTCTGCCTTCTTGGACCTGTTTGCAGAGCTGCCTGAGGTCAAATGCTTTTTGCCAGGCTCTGACCCAGCGCTGCTGTCTTCAGGCTCAGCTGGGGTCTCTTCCATCTTTTTTGCAGCTACAGGGCACATTCTGCCCATGCTCTGCAGACACAGGCTTGACCGTCACCCACGCCAAGTCCAAGCCCCATCCTGAGACTGTGCCTAGGCCCAGCAGTCACTGCATGTTGGTGAAGACATCCTCTGCCTATTGCTGGTCTGATTTGCAAGCCTGTGGCTCCTCTTGGAAGCAGGTTCCCAGCCAGGAGCTTCGGATGCCAAGCAAGTCCCTGTCCCTCTTAAGCATCACTAGATGGTCACAGTGCGGACCTGACATTCAGACCTCTGAGCTTCCCACCAGCAAACAGGCCAGCAGCCTGTCCTTAGGCCACGGCCCCAGATCTGTGAGCTACCTCCTCTGCTCTACCTGGCGCCTTTCCAGCCTCAGGAGCTCAGGGTAAGGCACTCATCCCAGGCCTGGCCACTGGAAAGGAGCAGGAAGCAGTCCCTGCCTGTCCTGGGCTTCCCAGACCTCAGCCTGGCTCTTACTGGAGGTAGCTCAGCTCCTGGCGGTAGCAGGCCAAGGCCGCCTGCTGGATGACACTGTCGACTGTCAGGAGCTCGTTGTCCAGGGCCCAGGTTAGCTCCAGGAGGTCAACCTTCTCTTCCAGGCTGAAGTCCAGGCTCTGGAAGCAGTGAAGCACAAGGGTGAGGGCTGCAGGATGCATCCCACCCCCTAGGGCAGGAGAGCAGGGGCTCTGTAGCTGTCACAATCAGCACCCACTCTGTTGGTCTCTGCCCTGGGAGGTGTCACCAACATCATGCCCTACTCCTGTCACAATGTGACCTCTCTTACTCCTCCAGTAGGGACCCTTGTCCCTTTTGCAGTAGATGGCCTCAACCTTGTTGTGAGGTAGCCCCCAGTCCCTGCCTCAGGGTGGAAGAGACCCAGACTGGACAGAAGCACAGAGGCCTCATCCAACACCTCATGCATCTCCCACCCACTTGGGCCTGGCTTCACCTTGTGCTTAAGCCCCTAGCTTTACCTGGGATGAAAGGCTGCCCTACCAAGAAGGAGCAGGCAAGGATTCTGCTGCAGAAAGTGACCTGACGGGGGTCCGTAGTGAGCTGGACCCCAGAAGGGAGCGTGGCCTGACCACTGGGGTTTTGGAAAATGAACTTAAAAACGCTACATGCCCTCCCACTGTGACCTGCAATGCTGCAGGCCTGGGGTGCCTAACTCCTGCTTTGTATCAGCCCTACCTGTGCATCACTCCCCCTGTGCTCATTCATTCGAGGCCCCACAGAGACCCAGTTGAGCACACAGGCCATGGCCACAGTGAGCATCCCTACCCCAGGAGAGTGGAGTCTGAGAATGACAGCAGTGCGACTCAGGGACAATACCCCATGGGGCATGACCCTGACACCCTGTGGAGAGCAGCTGAGCTGGAGGTAGGCAAGGACCTTGGGGCAGGAGCAAGGCAGATTCAGTTGGTGTGTGGCCTCCGCACTCCTCCCTGAACAGAAATCTCTGAGAAGATTCCACTCTCAGTGATCTCAGCAAAACACCGAGACCATGAACTTTTGGACCTGTCATAAGCTTTCCCCCTTTCCACTATGTGTAAAGATGTAGACCACACTGGGTCACCGCTGCCTCTTCATCGGACAGGTCAGGTTCCATCTGTCCTACCTTCCCTTTCAATATGGTCTCCTGATGCCTACAAGAGCCCTACCAGCTGCGCAAGTCACCCCAACATGAGCCTTCATGGGAGAGGTGTCTGGTGGGGACAGCTCCAGCCACCAGAGGGGCTCCTCTGGATGGTCGGCAACACTGCCCTCCCCTGTGCAGGGCACTGAAACGCCCCCACAACTGGACCTTTTCAGGCTGTTTTCTTGTATTTTGTGTACATTTAAAATTTCCTGTATTTTAATAGTAAAATTAAAGGAAAAAGGTTTCCCCACAGACTCTTCCCATGAGATTCTTCATACAGATCCTGTGTCTTGCTGTGCCCTAGCAGGGGTACTCGCCTACCCTCTTTGGTGGGCACACATCTGCGCATCTGCAGAGAGGCCCCTGCTCCCCAGGTGCCACCCAAACCTGCAGGATCTCCCGGCCACTGCGGATGCCCTCCTGGGCCCAGGTGGCGATGACCTGCTCCGGAAGGGCAAAACCACTGCCATCATCGATGCTGGAGAAGAGGCGCAGGCCACAGCTCACAGAAGCAAGGGAGGAGGTGGTGGTGGCGGTGTGACAGCCGCTCTCCTCCGGGACCTGCCCCTGGGAAAGGGAGGGCACCTAAGCACGTGGCATTGGTGACTCAGCAGCTCCTCCTTAGTCCCCACCAGCACTGTCCTCTCATCTGTGCCTGTGCAGGAACAGCACCCAGGACTGTTATTGGTACCTCTCCTGCAGCACAGGAAAGAGGCAGGGCACCATCACAGCTTTGCCAGAGTCACATGGCCCCACAGGGGACACAACTACAATGTCCTTGATCCTATGCTCCTGCAAGGGCCCCAGCACCTGCTCCTGTGCCATCTTTGGACACTGTGGGCCTGTGTGCTCGACCCTGCCCAGGTGAGTGTCATGTGGTAAAGGAGCATGCTTGGCCTGACATTTCTGCCCTGAGCTGGTACACAAGCACTAGGCCTGCAGAGGAAAACTCAGGAAGCTGCATGCAAAGCCAGGAAAAGCCAGGCTGAGCAGCCCTGCACCCCAGAAGCCTGCGCCCCAGGAGCCCTGTGTGGGCACCACCAGAAGGCAAGCCAAACTCTCTGCTCCAGTCCTGTGATGGCGTCTCCTGTGCACTCTGCCCCCGCTCAGTCCTGCCCAACAAACTTTTGCCATCTGAGACCCCAGGGCTCAGGATGGCGGTGGGTCCTGTACTCCAGATGCCTCTGTTCTCCCTTTCAACCCTGTTCACATGGGTCTGGCTCTCAGGCCACCTTGCCCTTCATGATTTTCCCTGTGGTCCTGTGCCTGACACTTGCCTGGCTGTCCCTGCTTCATCTCTGCTCCAGTGACACCACCAGACCACATGGAGGCCCTCAGTCCGTGAGACCCACAGGCAGCCATGTCCACCTGCTCCCCACACCATCTCTGAGGAACCAGGGTTTGTGGGAAGGACAGCTCCATGTGTCCTGCACAGCTATCAGGGCCCCGGGGACCAGGTAACTAGATGCTGCCAGTGGAGGCCCTGTGTTCAGAGGCAACGGCATCTGCAGGACATGGCCTGGGGGCTCTGGCCTCCCATGTTACAAGGAATACACATACAGTGTGCACAGGGAGTCCAGATGTGGGGAATGCAGTGTGTTACATATGCGTGTGCATGTCTGCAGAGTACACGCAGATAGCAGATGAGCATAACAGCACGTATATGTGCATCATGTACACAGTGCATGTGCAAGTGCATATGTACATGTGGTATATGAGCACATGCATGCATATGTGGAGGGTTTACACAGACAACAGATGTGAATGTCCCTGCGGATTCCATGTAGGGTAAACATACATTCAGCGAGACACTTGGAGTGGATGTGTCTATACTGGGGCAGCACAGCACTGAGTATCCGGTTGCTACACAGATACAATGTATGTGTATGTGCAAGCAGCAATGTCCACAGGCAGTGTCTGTATACAGTGGGTGTTCAGGCAATGTATGTGTACAAGTGGTGTGCACACACCGTCAAACACATGTGTGCAGACTGTAGGCAAAGATGGACCAGGGTCATGGTGCCCAGGAGCTGCCACAGCTGTCACAAGCTGGGGGCCACACTGCCCAGGGAGGGTGTGGCCCTGGCAGGTGAGGTAGGTGCTGGGCATGGGGACCGGGGTCCTCACAGATGCTGAGAATCTCAGGCATGGAAAGCAGCGGCTGACCTGCAAGTGGCTGATGAACCCAAGGCCTGATACCTCCGCAGGATGCAGCACCTTGGGCACCTGAGCAAAGGTGCCAGGACTCGATGCCCAGCTGGTAGCCACTCAGCACAGCCAGCATAGTTCAGCGCTGCAGTGGCCCCTCCCTCTCAGAGCAGTGAGCCAGTGAAAGGAGCCAGGCCTCAGGACACCTAAGGAATTGAGGATCCCTGTCAGCCACCTTGGGGAGGGGGCGTCCCACTGACACCACCCAGAAGCCACGGAGGCACTGCTGTGTACCTGTACCATGGTGATCCCCATAAGCCCCAGGGGGGAGCCTTTCCTGTTCCCCTTTACAGAGGAGCCTGAGCCTCAGAGACACCAAGGGATTCATTCACCTTGTAACATATAGGTCAGCCCCTGCCCCGCCATGCTCAGCCTGTGGCTCCCTCGGGGCTCACTGGGTTATACACACAGACACCAAGCTATGGTCACAGAGTGATGGCCAGGGTCTGACTTGTAACTGTCCCGTTTACCTGGCTGTGGGACCAGGGCTTGAGGAGGGGAGACTCCGGAAGCAGCATGGGCTTGTGATGGCACAGGCCGAGCTGGAATTCTGCGAGACTCACTCTGCCATCACCGTCCTGGTCCAGTTTGTGGAATAGGTCTTTCAATTCCTGGACCAAAGATGCTGCTTTTCAGGCTCTGAAGGGGGCCCACCCAGGCTCCAGAAACCCCGTGGGGCTGTCCCTGCCCAGCCTGAACTGACCAGGAGCTTTCCTGAGGCCCCCATCTCAGTTTCTCTCCCATCGTGAGTGGGCAAACCAGGTCTTCCTGACTATATTTTGTCCACTGGGGACTGGAATCTGCTGGACATGGAGAGGCATGTGATAGGCATGGCTGAACCCCGGCTTACAGTCCAGCAAGGCACTGTGTCCCTGGTCTCCATGGGTACCCAGGATCACACATAGGCCTAGGGCTACCTCTCTGGGCTGCCTCTCTGAGCTGGTACAGAACAGGGCCCTGCAGAGTAGGCCAGGGTCCACTCTAGGCAGATCCAGTATTGTGAGCGGAGATATCACACCTGCCCAGGACACCGTGGGGGTCGGCAGGAAGTCTGAGAGGCTGGGCCAGGCTGTCACAGAGGGCCTGGAGTTCAATTCCCAGAAGAACTGGGAGCCATCCAAGGTTTTGAGGCCAGAAAGCAGAACTAAATTTGTGCCTGCAGGGCGAGGGAGTTTTCCACACTAGCACATAGCTGCACCCTCATGCACTACAGAGCCCCAGGCCCTTACCTCCTCTGCGAGTCCAAGGAGCCCGATGCTGTGGCATACCACAGCCAGCTCCTGCTCATCCAGGTGGCCACGACTGCCAACTCCTAGCTGCTCCCAGATGCCCTGGATCCGGCTCTCAGGTGAGGCACAGGAGGAGCTGCAGGACTTCTGGATGCTCCCAAAAACCTCAGAGCCCCAAGTTTGCAGCTGCCCTGGAGCAAGGGGGAGCCATAGTTAAACCCTGCTGAACGTGCATGGAATATTCAGTTGCAGAAGGAAGGAAATCCAGTGTTTGCAGTGGTGTTGAAGGATCTGGAGGTCATTACACCAGGCATAGCGGATAAAGAGTGCATGGTCCCACCTGTGGTGGGATCTGAAGAGGAATGTGGTGATAGAGAGGGAAGTGGGTTACAGAGTGGAATTGTTCACCAGAGGATGCAGTGCACTGCCGTTAGGAGGTGGTTAGACCAGAGATGCATGTGTGGCATGGTGACTATTGTTAACTATGTAAAGACTACGGGGAATCTGCTCAGAGAGCAGATCTCAAGAGTTCTCACACATGTGTACACACACATGCACGGACATGATACCTACTTGTGTGTGTACTATACATTCACATGTGTACTTGCACACTTGAGGGAGTACCATGAGGTGTTCCTCCTGTAAATCACACCGCAGGAAAGCTGGGGACACCAACAGTCGGACTGTGTCTGGGCAGAAACATGTGGACACTGGAGCTTGACTCTGAGGCCAGATGTACCAGCCATGGACAGAGACGTGTGGGAGGCAGGGGAGTGGCAGGAATCTGATTTGGGGGAAGACACGGTCCTCCCAACTTCACATGTGTTAAGTTTTGATGTGAGATGTTTCTCCACGTCCTGCCTGATGAAAGCACTTCCTAAGGGTACCTGCTGAGGCCAGAGCCCAGAAACATGCAGAGGCTTGGTTTACCAGCTTTTCCTGGGTGTTTTAGTTCCACAAATCAATCCTTCTTTTCTTTGTGCAGTGCTGGGGATAAAAACCAGGGCCTCACACATAGATAAGCACTCTAATGCTAATCTATGTCCTAGCCCCAAAACCAGCTCTTTAAGAATGTAATTTTTTAAAACTTTCAGACCCACCCAGAGCAAAAAGAGGAACATGGCCAAGCCCTGCCCACCCACCCTCATCTTGGCCACGTGAAGAAGTGTGTGGCCAGAGGCTCACGCTAGCCTCAGGCTGCACCAAGTGCCGAGGAGCTCAGCCTGTACCCTGCCTGCCACCGGATGACACATGCCTCAGGGCTCCTCAGGGTTGCAAGGACATCCAGTTCTGAGCAGCTGCTCGGACCTTGCATTGCTCCACCCACTTTGCAGTTTCATACACACTTGCAGTTGGTTCAGGCTGCTTCTCATACACTACCCGCCACAGCTACTGGTCTGGCTCCCTAGTCAAACCCTAGGGCTCTTAATACTTGTTCTTTATATCAATAGAGTACACAACAGGCAAATACAAGATAACTAACATGAATAAGTCCTCTCTCTCGGAGCCCTTGAGTCCCCCCTGGGAGGGAGGCAACACTGGAAGAATTCGAAACACTTCTACACTGCAGGCCCTGTACATCTGTGCACCTGGCCCCCACCCAGCCCCTCCCACAGAACCTTCCCGGGCCACAGTGAACCATACCACCACCACAGCCAGAGGCCTCTTCCCCTGGATCCAGCAGCTGAGGCCTAAGTGGGAGACTCCACAGTCCTCAATAGCACTGTCCATGGGGCTGCATCCCGCCAACATGGGCTCCAGGCCCAACCAGGGGCAGAGTGCAGAGAACATGAGGCCGCATATTACCTTGGGCCTCGAACAGCTCTTCCTGAGGTTCTCTAGGACTCTCGGCTTCCTCATCAGACTTGAGGCTCTGGAAAAACAGGGTAAGAAGTGAGTTCCAAATAGAACAAGATGTGTGGGCAGGATAAGGACAGCAGAGGAGGCCAAGGCCCCATAGAGGCCTTGTTGAGCAGCCCGCAGTGCCTGTGAAACAAGTCCTTTCAGCCCCAAGGGCACCTGTGCTTGGGCTCCTTGTAAACACAGCCACAGCACCTCACTGAGAATGCAGTGAAGCCCACATCCCAGTTGCAGGGAGGCTTTCTCCATGAGCAGGGCATGGCCCACACCCACACCAAGTCAGCAGACAGTGGAGTGAAAGCAGCTCCCTGTGGCCCCACAGGGCACAGGCACCTGACACCTCAGCATCCTTTGCAAACTTGCACCCAAAGCCACTGAGAAACACACAGCATGGCCATGACCTCACATTTCCATGCCCAAATCAGCAGACCAGAGCAGCAGTCTGCTTTTGACTAAGCACTGAATGTCCCATGACTGATTCTGGAACCAAAGGCAGGGTGCTCTGCAAAGTTGGCACTCACTTTCACGGGTCAGAACCTAAGCTGCTGACACTTAACCCCCACTGTTCTATTGTGTCACCTCAACTGACAATCCTGAAGGCAGCTCTCCCTGTGCTTATCCTATGGGGACCTAAAATGACTTAAGGTTGGCATCAGTGGTGTGGGCCTGTGACTTCAGCTACTTGGGAGGCTGAAGTAGGAGAACCACTAATTCAAAGTCAGTTTCAGCAACTTAGTCGAAATCTCAAAATAAAATAGGGCTGGAGATGTAGCTTAGTGCTTCTTGTGTGCAACCCCAGTATTACAGAGAGAAAGAGACAGAGAAAAAGAGAGAGAAAGAGAGACAGAGAGACAGAGAAGAGACAGCTCAAGCCGCAGAATGGCACCAACAAAGATGGAGCACAGAGCCCAGTGCCATGCACTCTGCCTCTATATCTGAGGCCCAAAGTCACAAAAAAATAAAAAGCAAGGTCAGGGATCTGGCTGCCCAGATGCAATAGGCCCAAGATAAGAGCGCTAATATTTAAATATGTGTCTGCTTTCTCTTTTTCATCTCAGCAAATTTTCAAGATACAAATACATCAGTGTGGGGCCAGGGCTCCCAATGTGCCTGGCTATCAGAGCTCCTGTCATGGACCGTGAGACCAGGGCCTCCTGGACTCTTTGGAAACAAGTCCAAGAGTTCATGGTTCCTTTCAGGGCTGTGTGCCTGCCCATAAGAAATCTCTCTTTGCTTGGGAGCATGGGACTCTGGTTCGTCTCCTGGCCCTCCCAGACATGAGACAGTCTCCACCAGGGAGAGGAAGCAACATAAGGCTGGAGGCGGCCCCAGGGCCTTCCATGCCTTTGAGGCAGGTGGGACCTTGGGCATGGGACATGAACATGCCTAAACCGAGGCCAAATCAAAGGTGATTTTCCCTTCTGGCCTTAGCACATCATGCTCATTCTTGTGACACTGTAAAACCCATCTTGCAGTGACAGAGATGGAGGGTCTGTGAACAAATTATTTACTGCTGGACTCTGAAGGTGGGTGCTCTGTGGTGAAATCCCCCAAAAGCAACCAGACCAAGAAGATTACAGGATATGCCATCTGCAATATGGACCCAGGCGGCTGGCAATTTCAGCTGCCCAGTATGTCACTGCCCTCCCCGACAGCTGGTGGTGTGGGGTCTGGTGTAGGTCTGGTGACTGTACCATGGTGACAGAGAGAAGCATCCTCCCCCAGCCCAGGCACCCCGATTGGGGCATGACACCAACCCACCTCTACACTCTCCAGGGATGCGGCATGGCAGAGCTGGCCCTTTAGCCCAGCCCTGGCCTGCTGCTCTGGTCCACATGTGGCTTCAGCACCTGAGGCTCTCCACTCTGGCTGGCTCCAACGGCCATACCGCTTGGAGCCGCTCACGTACTTTGGTGGCACAGCACAGACAGCAGCTGGAGAGAAAACAGATGCAGGACCATGAAATGTTGCAGACCCATGCCTTCTGGCCTGTCTTGCCCGGAAGCATCTGAAGATATATGATGCACAGCACAGCACTAGGGGCATAAACTCCAGGGGCTGTAACAGGCTTCCCCTGGTACCTGGGGCAGAAGAGGCACCACGTCAGGAAGGTCTTAGCGCTAAACTCCACCCATTGTTTACCTTTTATCAAGTATACTTTCAATACTCTGTATTGAAAATAAGCACAAAATCTAGCATTTTATGCAAAGGAAAAATTTGTAATAATCTAAGAACATGCAGCTCCAGAGACTTAAGACCTTCTCAGGCTTCACCACAAGCACTAACAGAGGGCTAGAGGGTGCAGGCGAGCAGGGTGGAGGTCCAGGGCAGAAGCAGGCAAGGACACTACTCTATCCCCACCTCCACCCTGCACATTTGCACAACTCTCCAAGGTGCATGGGAAGGGGCGATAGGGGGGGATAGGTCAGATATGTCTGACTGACATAAGACAGCTGGAGAGAGGCCCTCCACTCTGTGAGCTTGGGTACGGACGTGCTGAGGAGCCCCTTTCCTCCTTGTCTGGTGCTCGGGCCAGTCAGGTGGTACAGGGAAACACAATCTCTGGAAGTACCACAGGAGCTGTGGTGTGCCTGGGAAGCCGTGCTGGGGGGACTCCAGGGACTGATGACCCTGACAACCGGACTTGCCAGATGGCCACACCCTGGGGTCAAATCTTACACTAGCAAACTTGGGGAGGGCATGCCACCAGGATCTGTATCCCGCTGACTGCAGGGTTTGTATCTATGCTGACCTCAAAATGCTGTGCTACCCAGCACCCTTCTCGTCCCCATCCAGACAGCATTTTCTGAAATGGCAAGTGGCCTACCCAGTATTAGCCACTTGGAGGAGAGTAAGCACATGGCTCGCCAGCATGCAGACAACAAGTCAAGCCTGGCAACAACACCCGAGGCCTCCATCCCCTCAGAACTACAAGACCCCTCCTCTGGACGGACAGTATCTCAAGCTTCCTGGGCCAAGCCTTCTTCCCACAGGCCCTCAGCAAAGGCCACTCATCCTGCCCCACAGCACACTTTATGGGCCAAAGCCCTCACATCTGTGTGCCTTCTCCAAGAAAGGGGGCACGAACTTCAAAACGTGCATTTGGTAACATGTCCAATGGTGATCTCGGACAGTAGGAGGGCAATGGACAGCAGGGCTGCCCTCCAGAATGCAACACAGACCCAGGCCCTGAGCATCCAGCCCGTTCCTCTGATCACCTCAGCAGCTGTAGAAGGACCAGCAGGGAGACAGAAACCATGAGGAGGACAACATCAGACCCGAACAGCAAGCGGAGTCCGAGCACAGAGCTCATGTCACAGGGACAGTAGGATGAAGCAGGGCCCACAGGGCAGGGTCAGGAACAGGTGTAGGGATGAGCAGGTGGCTGAGCAGGACGAGATGGGAACGTGGAACAAGACTCAGCCCTGGGCACAAGGAGGGCAGACAGGACCCCCTGGCTGAGGAGAATTCTAAAATTCTAACCCAATAGAAGCAAAGCGAAGAGAAGAGAAAGGAGAGGGGAGGGAGGGGAGGGAGGGAACCAGAGAAAGAAAAAGAAAGAAAAGGGAAACGAAACAAAGGGAAAAGGAAAAAAAAAAAAAAAAGACAAAACAAGACACAGCGGGGCCATGAGAAACACACAGGTCTGAACTGAGATCTCATCTTTAGAGGAGCTGAGCAGGCTCTGCACAGCTGGAGATGTCAAAGACAGGTGCACGTAGTGTGGTCAGCTATGGCATCCCAGGCGCAGCAAAGCACGCTCATCCCTCCCGCTTCCCAGCCACCTTGGTGATGGAGTCCATCCACACTACTATGAGTGAGGGGACAAGCGCTGCCATGTACTTTGCAACAAAAGGTGTAATTCAGGACACCCCAAGAATGGTGTGCATAAGGCTGGTCCCTAATCCCAGGTCCTTAGCACCAGGAAAAAGGTAGGGAAGAGCCACCAACACGCCCAGGACAGCTGTGCACAGGGCTCAGAGATTTTAGACTGGAAATAGGTTTGAACCTCCCACCACTCACTCACTGGGGTCTAGACAAACCCTTCCCCTGCACCTCAGGCGTCACACCGAATGTGGAGGGTGAGGACTTCGAGAATCTGCATAAATCAGAGAGCCACAGCCATAGACAACTCGACACTTGGTGTCAGTCCTTAGCCCCAGCCCTCCTCCCAGCAGTGCTGGCCAACAGCTGGGACTGAGCCAACCTTCAATGGGGCTGATCCACTGGCCCCACCCTGACTGGCCCATGGCTAACCCTGTAACCCACCTTCAGCTGGTCCTGATCTGACAGGGCCCCAGGGGCAGCACTACCATCTCTCACACACTGACCATGTAACAGAGTGTGGGGCACCTGGGACCAGCACCAGGAACAGACCTTCCCACGCCCCCACTGAGCCCAGTGCCCTCTGGCACAGGCAGGGACCAGTGCATCTTTGGTCCACCTCCTCGTAACAGATTCCAGCTGGCTGTACAGCAGTAAACAGATGTCAGAGATCATGGGTGGGAGACCAGCTGCCTGCACTGCAGAGGAACTCACCATGTATATCTGTGGCAGGCACAGCCACACCCCCTGCTAAGCTGCATGTCACCCTAAGACACGGCTTACAGAGAGGAGATGAAGGTAGGAAGTCCACACAGCCCACAGTGACAGAAAAGCATGGCAGGAACTCACTTTTTAGAACTGCAGATTTTACTCCAAAAGGTGGGAAGCATGGCAGAGACACTAAGCTTAACAGAGACCTTCCTCTCACCTGCCTGCGAAGAACCAGCTTCTTTACTGCCAAGGTCGCCATTGGCCTTGGAGGACAGCACGGTCACGAGCCCTTCCTTGAACTCCTCAAAGGTGACCTGCACAGGGTGAAGCAGAGGGGATGCTGTGACCGCCAGCAGAGCCATACTTACCCACACCTCTGGTCTCCTCTCAGAAGAGGAGACCAAATATGTACTTAAGTCTTTGCAACAGAAGAATAAGAAAGGTAAAAAGGAACCATAATCTCACCACCAAATAAATATTTTTTAAAGCAGATCCTGCAGCACAATCTGAAAAAAATAGCTGGGCAGTGGCATAGGCTTATAGTCCGGGGATGCAGGAAAAGTGCCTGAGCCCAGGAATTTTAGGCCAGACTGTGAAACACAATGTGGCCCTGTCTCTAACAATGAAAAAAAAAAAAGTGCAGAAAACAGAAGTTGATGGCCACAAAACATTAATATTGATGCCTACAAAACAAATATTCATGGTATTACCACTAGAAACAAAACCCTACCAGTCCTTGAAAGGCTCTGCTCCCAGGTTCCTTTCTACCTACACTGTTACATGATATCCTTGCTCTTCTTCACCTCGCCTGCAGAATCCTGCATGCATCCCTATAACACAGGGTTTAGTTTTCCTTTGATGGAATCTCAAGCATACCCTCTTTCAGGTCTTAGCCATTTGACTTGATGCTGCTTCTGTAACATATGTCCACGAGGCTGCTCACAGGCATAATTCACTCATCTCTGATGCACACACTTCACTGCACACCAGAGCACTAACCAACCCAGTCCTGTCATTGGGAAAGTCAGGACCATATCACATAGAAGACATGCAGCGCCAGGGCACTTGGCAGGTAACAGCTTTATTAACATCAGTGGGCTAGGGGAAAACTTAGTTCCAAATTACCAGTCTCACTTTGGGGTTAAACAGCCTATTTATACAGGAAATATGAAAGACTGACAACAGGACATTCTATAGTTGGCTATACATTGTCTTGTCATATGGTGTTAGGCAGATTTATTCTGGGCTAGTCAGTTGGGGGTTTTCTTATCATAGCAGGAAAGTCAAGGGCTTGGATGAGCAGGAAGAATCAATCACTGTCTTAGACTGAGCCATTCTGTCTCTAAATGATAAGTCTTTGAAACAAGCTAAACAACAAGATGTACTTTCTGGCTAAGAGTTCTGTTTATCTTACAAGTTACAGCCAGCATGGGGGATGCCAAAGCCTGCTGAATCTAGCACTAACTACATGACAAGATAGGCCTGTCTTCCCCATCTTTTAATATCAGGCTTAAGTTTTAAAATTTACTTTACACTGCCTCCAGTGTCTGCTTATCAAAAACAAAATGCTCGGGGCTGGGGATTTAGCTCAGCGGCATAAGCTCCTGCCTTGCAAGCAGGCAGTCGTGAGTCTGATCCCTGGTACCGATAAAAAGGAAAAAGACAAAAAAAAAAAACCAAAATGCTCTGAACATTGTCCTGTATGTTCCTTTTGAGGTTTCACTATATGCCAAACCTAACAATTCCCTGGGTCACTTTTTAATCTTAAAGTCCCACCTTATATCAAAAAACCACTCAGCCTTCTTTTGGTTAGTTTTTATGTGATGTATTTTTTAATTACATCTTTATTCTTTTTTTTTTTTTTTTGTCTTTTTCCTTTTTATCGGTACCAGGGATCGAACTTACGACTGCCTGCTGGCAAGGCAGGCGCTTATGCTGCTGAGCTAAATCCTCAGCCCCTCGTTTTTTATTTCTTACAATACAATACTGACCTTTTGTGATAATTTTCTATTTAAAGTGCATTCTTTGGAATTTTATTCTTTTCTTGTACATACTGGTGCCAAACTCTCCTAGTTGTTTCAGATGTTTTAATTTATCTGTAATTGGCTAAAGATGGCAGATCAGTAAGCAGCAGGATACACAGCTTCCCTGAGAGAGACTCAGATGCCGGAATAAAAAATCCTGGAGAGGCCTGGACAGAGTGAGATGGATCCTCTCGACCCAGGAAGAAACTAAAGGGAAAAAAGTTGGTCAATCACGCAGTCCCAGGGTTACCATTGGAGCAGCTAAGATTAGTGGCCACAGTGCTCTCACCAAAGCCACCCAAACTTGCGCCATCATGACTCACCAGAGCTGCAGTCGTGCTGAAGTTGGGGTCAGTGAGCCCAACGCAGAATGGAGACGGTGAGGAACCTGCACTAACCTGTGGTGAATGCTTGGAAATACAACCCTCCCATGGAAAAGGGCAGGCAACTGGAAGACATGTTGGAATCCGGCAGCATGAACAAGTAACAGCATTGACTTCAGTCGATTTCTCCCTACCCAGAGCAGACTGGTGGGAACGCTTGGCCTGGGTCATGCCCCTGGCTGGGACCCAGTAAGTCATCCCAAACCAATCCCATGCATGGCACACACTAACCTGGTGAAGGCCCCACAGGTTGACTGGTTCAGAGGGGAAGGGCCAGCATATGCCGTCCCTGCTTGTACCTCAATGACCAACAGCAAAATGGAGAGGACAAAATTCCCTAGCCAGCACACTTCAGAAGAACCATAACCAACAAGGAAAGGGGCTGGGAACTCCACTATACATCTGTAAGAAAGAAACCAAAAACATGACAAGAGAAGCAAATAAGAAAAAGCCCCCAGTCCCCAACCTTTTGATTATTGATCCAGGAGAGATAAATACAGAGGAGTTTGAGGGCAGCAAACATGCAATATCAGACACGGTATCAGCAGACATAAGGAGATATCTTCACAACCTTAGATGAGCTCGAAACTGAAATATTAATTCAAGTAAGGCAAGATATAAGAAGATTAATAAAAGAAATGCAAAGCACCTCTCAAGAAGACACAGACAGAAGAATGGAAGAACACAAAAAAAGGAGAGAAACGTTCGATGGAGAATATAAAGAAAACCTAGAAAACATGAAGCAAATTCAAAGAGATTACCAAGAAATTAAAAACTCATTGAAACCTGGCAAAACTGCTTGAAAGAAACTAAGGATAGACTTTCAAAATTCCAAGAAAGATTTGCAATGTGTGATGATGAAGGGAAAGATCTCTTAAAAATAATAAGAAACCAGGAAGTAACAGTATAAAGGCTAGAAGATGACAAGAGGATCTATAACTTAAGAATAATAAAAAATGTGAATGAAGAAGCAGGGGTAAAAATAAAGGAAATACAAAGGCTATTCACAGAAATAATTAAGGAAAACTTCCCAAGCATAGGAAAAAGAAATGATATTCAGATGTATGAGGCATATAGAACTTCAGCCATCTACAACCAAAATAGAGCTACACCCAGACATATAATAATCAAGATCCCAGAAATTCATCACAAGAACAGAATATCAAAAGCCATCAGAGCAAAGAAACAGATCATCTATAAAGGAAAACCCATCAAAATCATGGCAGACTTCTCGACACAGACCATCAAATCAAAAAGAGCTTCAAGTGAAGTATTCCAAGCACTGAAAGAAAATAACCCCCAGCCCAGATTGATGTACCCTGAAAAATTGTCTTTACAAATTAAAGGAGAAACCAGATACTTCCATGACAAAGAGGAATTGGGGGAATTCGTGACCACCAATCCAACCCCTACAGAGAATACTGAAGGACATTCTAGAGAGAGGGAAAAAATACCAGGATTTCAGAAATAGTGGCAGAGAGGCTTCAATGAATGGGGCAGACACAGTGGAATGAAGGAGAAAAGTACACAACCAATGGCAGAAAAATAGCATAGCAGAAAGGAGGCAGAGAAGGTTGGCTATAATCTCTAACATAGATGGCCTTGATACACACACAAAAAAAAGAAGAAGAAGAAGAAGAAACACAGGCAGAGTAGATCAGGAGGTAGGGTCCACCGAGATGCTCTGTATAAGAAATATAATTACCCTGAAAAAGGATTTATGGACTGAAAATCAAGTATGAGAAAACAATGCTCTATGTGACAAGGAACTAGAGAGAAATAGGGGCAACTCGACCAGCACCTGCAGGTAAGGTGGAAAGACAGGATATTTATGTGCAATAGAGAAATACTCAGCTATAACGAAGGAAAACCTTGAGGCTTTTGTAGGTAAAGGAATACAACTTGAGATCAAGACCAGGAGTGAGAAGGTTCAGAACCACTTAGGTAAATAGCAGGTTGCCTCCCCCCAATCTAAAAACTGAGGGAGTTGGTGGGACCCAAAATGTGCAGTACACCCTGTGGGAGTGAGAGGGGAGGAATAGTCTAAAAAAAGAAGGCAGAGGATATTGTTAATAGTGTATCAGGACTTAAAACCCACATTACTCACACTCCTCTGTTTAGATGGATTATATCCTGTTCCAGTTTGTCTACTTATACTAGATTTGAGGACACAGACAGCTATCCCCAAAATAGCAGGATATAGTACAGTAAACATCCTTAATTTCCTATTAACTTAATCTGAAGCCCTGTATAACTTATACTGTTTTATCATGACTGATCTTATTTTAATCTGGTTTGTTACACTGCTGTTTTGTATTCATGGATTTTGTTTGAATCTGTTATGATTGATAGTCTCAAGTCTGAGAGGACAGGAAACTATACTGAAGATGACAAGATTCTCTAGGATACCCACTCTGGCTTATTACTGCTTTTGTAGTTTTACAGTCTACAATGTTTTGTCTTTATTAATACTGTTATGGACTGCTATATTTAATTATACTATGCCTGAAGATATAGACAATTCTATTGAAGATAACAAAAGACAACACAGTAACCATTATAGACCACCTTGTACTGTGGTTTTATATGATTTTTTCGTTTCATGTTTTTATAGGAATTTGTTTTGTTTTATCTTGGTTTGTTTTGTTTTTCCCTCTAATACAGAAAGGATAGAAATACATGTAGAGACTCGTGCATGTGTAGAACCTATAAATAGTTTATGAGAGCTGATTACGTAACACATGATGAAATGAACTACTTTGAAGAAAAAAAGACACTATAATACCCAGTGCTGATTCCGTAGCGTCATAATGTGAAATCCAGCAGTACTACTATTCTTTGATCAGAGTGATTTTAGTCTGTTTTGTTTTGTTTAATTTCAACATACGGGAAGGTATGGACAGCTATTTTGAAGAGAATGAGAGACTATGACAGCCACTGTTGACTTCCCTATTGTCTGGTCTTGAAGACCTAAAACACCTTCCTCATCCTGTTCGGATTAGTTTTATACTATGTTGTTTTATATGAATTCTCTATATGTGAAAATATGGGCAACTATTTGGAAGAAAACAAGAGATAATATGATAGATAGTGAAGATCTCTGGTTGTCTTGCTTTGAAATTTTTGTCTCTTTCATTGATTTTTTTTATGTTTTGTTGTATTTAATTTTACCATCTTTAAAATTAAAAAAAAATTTACCTGTAATCTTTTTAGTAGAATATAATTTGTAACTTATAATACTTCATTCTTCTAGAACAGAAGTGACACATAAAGAGAATGGACGAATGAAGAGTACCACAGTCACACAACGGCACCATGACCTTGACAACACACCAGCCCCACAGACACAGCCATATGAATGAGGCTCACAGACATCCCCTGGTGCACAGGAGGCCAGAGCTGGCAAGCATGTGAGAGACACTGGTGGCAGGATGGTGGGAGGCTTTGGTCAGCAGTACTGAGGGGACCCTATGAAGGAGCTACGTCCCATCACATGGATGTGCTCTGCTGGGAGCACTCACTGTGCTGCATCCTTTTTTTGTGCTGCAGCTCTTTTCTCCATGCTGTTAAAGTCCCACAGGAGGACGTGCACAGCAGGGCTTCTGGTCCAACATCACAGTAGTACTGGAGTGGCAGGCCTGGGGCTGGAAGCTCTGCTGCCTTTGTGATGACAAACTGGCACTGTTTCTGCCCTCAGTGGACAGATGTGCACTGCTCCCTGACATGAGTTTGCACACACCTGGGCCGGGATCTGCCAGCTGTATTCATATTCGCTGAGCATTCTCTTTGATAGCCTTCTGCAGTTGAGCAGAGTCCCATTTCACCACATAAGTTCTTCCTCCGCTTTGCCCTCAGAAAGTGTCTGTGCTGAATGCGGGCTTAGGTCAGCTGTTACCTTCTCTTTTGTGTTGCTTTGCTTTTTTGAGACAGGGACTCACTATGTAGTTCAAGCTGGCCTTGAACTACTCCTGCTTCAGTCTCCTGAGTGCTGTGGTTACAGGTATGTGCCACCAAATCTTGCTGGTTATCTTCTTTGGTATGTGCTTTCCTTTGCCATATGCAGGTATGCCTGATCTAAGCAAGAGGCCAGAGGGTTTGCAGACCCCTGTAGAGGCACAGGCAATGTGGTAACTGACTGACCTAAAGTTGCTCTCTGCCTAACAGGTGTCCCATTAGTATTCTCCAAAAATGTGGGGCTGGTCTACTAGACATTCTACCTTGGAAGACCCTGGTTTTAACACCTTCTTCCATGACTACAGATCAATTTTATGGTGATAAAACATTCATAAGACAAACATGATTTTGTGTGTTGAGCTCACCAGGTATCTGATTTACCATACATCTTTGGACCCTCACTGCCTGCCCAAGCCCCTGCCCCAGAATCTCTCCCACTGCCTGGAAGTCTGCATTTATCACAATCACCCTTGCTAGCCCCAGCTGTACCCACAAGTGGCTCCTTGACTCCTCCTACTGTTCCTGCCTCACCTGGGTTCCCACTGCCTGTCCAGGCTCCAGTTCTAAACTTTCCTCCATTACCCAAAAGCCCTGTCAGTCACCATCTCTACTCTTAATGAGCCCACAACTCCAGCTCACCTCCAACTGCCATTTCATATCTAGCCCAAATCTCAACGAGGAGCACCCAACCAACCAGCCCTGTTGTATTATCAGCCATTTGGTTCCATGGATCTCCTAAATTGGAAACATCACATCCCATCCTATTTGGAGAAACCCCAAGCAATGACAGACCTCCTTACAGCCATCTTCCATACCCACCTGCCAACATGGAATGACTGCCAACACTTCCTTCTGTCTCTCTCCAACACAGAGGAACACATCTACATTCTGAATGAGGCTCTAGCCTAGCTCAGAGCACAAGTCCCCACCACCATGGTTGATCCTGGTACTTAGGTGAATGCAACCCTCCCCCAAACTGGGACCATAATATAATACAGGAACATAGTCTTGGATCAATACCACACCATCATTCTTGGGGGCCTAAAGGAAGGAGGTAAAAAGCCAATAAATATGTCCAAAATCACTTAAGTCTCCTAGGAGCAAAAATTAGAATTCAGCACAATTTTATGAAAGACTCAGGCCTATTGAACCTACGCCCCATTTGATCCCAAGGCACCTGAAAACGAAGAGATGGTTTACATAGTCTTCATCACACAATCAGCTTCTGACAATAGAAAAAAGATTCAAATGGTGGATGGATTTGCTAATATGAATGCCACTCAGTTACTACTCTAAAGATGTTGGTTAATCAGGAATGAGAGAAAAGGAAATAACAATATGAAACAGACCACCAGACCTGCCAAAACGCTGCCCTCCTAGCCACCATACTGGGAAAACCTGTCCCTGACAATCAATACTGTGACAACCAATCTAAATTGGCCCTTCAAGCTTCTCAGCCTAAGACTGGAAGCACACCTTGTGCCTTGGGAGCTGACCAATGCACTCACTGCAAATACTTTGGACACTAGGAAGATAAATACTCTCTCATTTGAGGGATACAAAGAACTCTGACTATCCAGGTCCACTTTAGCCTGAAATTTTTCTCCTTCTCTTAGATGACAAGGAGGATAGACCAAGCTCTAGTAAACTGGACTCCCAGGAGCCCACGGTTGTCACTGGAATAGGGGAAAATCCCATGATTTTCATGGTGGACAGTGGGACTGAACACTCACTTGTGACTCAATCTGTTGCTCCCTTATCTCCCAGTGAATCTAAGTTACTGCTGCCACTGAAATCCCTACTGAAAAGAAATTCTGTTGAAGTAGATCCTGTGAGATGGGTGGACACTTTATCAAACATGAATTCCTGTACACACCTGAGTAACCTATCCCTCTCCTGGGATGTGACTTCCGTTCCAAGTTGGGGGCAACTGTTTCCTTTGCTCCGAATGAGCCACTACTCAGGCCCACAGTCCTGAACCTGATCTTGACTTTGACCATCTCCAAGGAAGAAGAATGGCATCTACATCTGCCTGAAATGTCTGATAATCTTAACCCTGAAGTTCTGGCAGCCTTGTTTCCAGAAGTATGGGCAGAAGATTCGACCCTGGGGTTTGCTATCAATCATACCTCTTTGGTAATCAAGCTTTGTTTTATTGCAATCCCCATTGCTGTTAAACAATACCAATGTTACAAGAGAATCAATTCAGTATGCAGTCCCACATATCTTGCTTGAAACATTTTGGAATCCTGGTAGGCTGTTAATCATCTTGGAACATTCTCCAATTCCTGGTAAGAAAGCTCATTACCAGTATGAAAGGAAATTAAGCCTAGTGCAGGACCTCTGCCATCAATTCTGTCATGACAACTCTGCTCTGAGTAGTTCCCATTTGTTATACCCTCCTGGGTCTCCTTCCCTCTGATGTTGCCTGGTTCACCTGACTGGGCCTAAAAGGCACTTTATTCTGCCAATGACAGTCAATCTATTTTCACCTTTAAGTGGGAGGACCTAGAGACAGGATGGAAAAGCCAACTCACCTGGACCTGTCTCCTGCGAACTTTCCTATTCTTTGGAGAAGCACTATTGCTGACCTGGACCAAGGGCTTCCACATGCTGATTTCAACTGCACCTTGCTATAGTACATAGGCAATCTGCTGATTTGCAACTCAAATAAATCAGACTACTAGAAGGGAATTCAAGCCCTTCTTTCTCACCATTTACTAGTCACAGGTTATAAAGTCTCCTCAAATGTGCCAGCCCAAAGTATGCTATGTAGGTTTGATTTAGAAAGAGGACTCAGATGCCTGGGCCCAGAGAAGAAGGGAGTCATTTTTCCCAACCCAAGACCTAAAATAAAAGACAACTTAGAGAATTCATGGTGGCTGTAGGGTTCTGTCAGATAGGGATACCTGGTTTCACCCAGAAGGCTAAGTCACTATTTGACATGCTGACAAGAGAGAAAGATGAAAGAGAACTCTGTGTGTGTGTGTGTGTGTGTGTGTGTGTGTGTGTGTGTGTGTATGTGTGTGTGTGTTGAGACAGGGTTTCACTCTGCAGTTCTGACTGGCCTTGAGCTCACACTATAACCCAGGCTGGTCTCGAACTCACAGGCAGCACCTGGACTCTGCCAGATGAATGAACAATCAATCCTCAAAATCTGGCCTATGCCTGGAAAAAGTACCAGCACAACATCACACACGGAGGTAAAAGTGTTATGAATCAACTTCTCAGCCATTACTATTATATCCCAAAGTTATCCCCAATCTGTGCCTCTTTTAGCCAAAGATATCATACCTGTACAACAACTGAGCCTCCATATGAGCCTAAATCCCCCAACCAGTATCCAATATACTGGATTTTCCCCTTTGAAGATCTACAAATAGATTTTATGGAGGTCAAACCATGCAGAGGCTACAAATATCTCCTGTGTTTGCCTTTATTTATTTGGGATGGCTGGACACATTCCCCATTGGAACTGAAAAAGTCACTAAGTCTATAGATTACTGCTGAGAAAAATCATCCTTAGATATGGGCTTCCCCTAACACTGGCAGCAACAATGGATTCACATGTGTAGTAGAAATAACCCAAAAGCTGACTGAAGAGCTAAAAACCAGGCAGAACCTACAGCATACAGGTCACTAAATTCTGGCAAAGTTGAAACCATGAACAAGACTTTAAAGTTAAGACTGGCCAAGTATCACCAAGAAACTCAGGCATCATGCATAAATTTACTTCCCATGGTCCTTCTCAAGGTCCAAAGTTCACCAGGACCCACAGGATATACACCCTTTGAGGTTTTATATGGGAGACCTCTTCCCATAATTAAAGGTCTCCAGGGAGACCTGCATTAGCTACATAACATATTACATACGTAACTCACACAGCTCACACAGGAGGAAAGACTTTCTCTCAGATACACACACAAAAAAATACCTGAAATACCAGTCAAACCCACAGACACACCTGCCCATATATATAGTCCTGGGGATATGGTTTGGAAAAAAGATCTGTTACAGCCAATCTGGAAAGGACTTTACATGACCATATTAACCATCTCTACAGCTATTAAAGGTCCAGAAATTCAGCCATGGGCTCATACCTCTCAGATCAAGAAGCCTCACCTGGATGACTGCTGGAAGTCCTACCCAGATGAATAAATTCTCCTGAAGACTACCCTAAGAACACAAAGTGCTCTAAGTCCTGCTCCCACCCTGGAAGTTGATGGGTCTATGCATTGCTCAAGCTCCAATTCTGGGATGAATTGCCAACAATTTAACTGTCCACGTTATGAGTATTGAGACTAATCACCTTGGCTTGTATGTTACTGTCAGTTGACTTTTGGTATTTTATACCCCTATATAAACCACCATACAAAGATATTCCCTATTGCTAGTCTCTCTGCTCCTACTTGGTCTTCTTGGACCCCATACTTTAGGGCACTGGAAATTTCAAGTCCAACTTTTTGAAATCAATTCCATCGTAATCCTCAGTCAGAGTGGGTGGGATCTCTCCAAGCATGCTCTATGTTTATACTGTGATGCACGACCAATTCAGACAAATAACCCATGTCTGCACTTCTGGTTCAATGGGTGTGGTAGTCTAAAATGGGAATAAGAATATTGAGCTAATGACAAACATGTTGCCCTGGCATTAACCACTATCAAGGGGATGCCTAGGACACTGCAGAGAACCCAGGGACTACTTTTGTACCACTGCAGGTTATACCAGTAACCTTTTTTTGGTAAATATCTGAACTATTTTCTCATATGCACATACATATACATATGTTGTTTCTTTTGGAGCCTCACACTAACAAGACAATACAATGATTACATATGTGTTTTATTTATTTCACTAGTGAGTGTAGTCTCAAATTGCATCTATTTACCTATAAAGTCTCAAGCCTATCCTTCTTCGGGTCCAAGCAGTACTCCATTATATAAAAATATCACATCTTTTTTACCTATTTCTCAGTTGCTGACATCTAGGTTGCTTCCAAAATCTGGCTATTACAAATTCTGTTGCTATAAACATGTTCTACATATATTGCTGTGGTATGGGGCCTTTTACTCTTTTTGGAAGATACCCAGAAGGGGAATAGCTGGGTTGAACAGGACTCCCCAATTGCAATTTTATGAGGAATCACACTGATTTCCACAGTGATTGCACCATTGAACATACCTAACAACAGTGGAGAAGGGTTAATTTTCCCTACAGCCCCTCCACTATTTCTTAATGCCTGATTTCTTCACAGTAGCCATTCTTTCTGGGGTGAGGTGGAATCTCAAGTGTTGTTTTAATGTGCAGTTCTCCAATGACCAGTGACATTGAACATTTTTTTCACATATTTATTTACTGTTTGTATTTCTTTCTTTTCTCTTTTTTATCTGAATTGGTGATTGAACTCATGACCATGCGCTTACAAGGCAGGTGCTTATGCCACTGAGCTAAATCCCCAGCCCTTTTTTTTTCCCCTTTTTTTTATTGTCTCTTTGTATTTCTTCATCTGAGAAGTGTATATTGATCTCAGGTGCTAATTTGGGGATTGGATCTTTAACTCTGGGAGGACTGATTTTTATGAGTTCTTTATATGTTCTTCACAGAAATCATTTGTCTGAGGTACAGCTGACAAACATTTTTTCTCACATTGTCTCTTCACTCTGTTGGTGGTTTCTCTTGCTGTGCAAAAACTCTTCAACAGAGTGAGATCCCAGTTGTTGATTCTCTGTGATAGTTTCTGTGCAGTCGGGGGTTTGTTCATAAAATCTTTCCTACATCAATGTCTTCAAGAGTTTTGCCTACTCTTATCTTCCAGCAGATTTAACATTTCTATTTTACTATAAAGAGTTTGGATCCACTCTGATTTTAGCTTAGTACATGGTGAAAGATATGAGTGTGGGTTTACTCTTTGGCATGTGTACAGCCAGTTTTTCCAGCACCATTTATTAAAGAGGCTGTCTTTCTTTCAGTGAGTATGTTTGGCACCTTTGTCAAAGATAAGGTGGATTAGTGTATCTACAGCTGCTTCTACATCTTCTAATCTGGTCCACTGATCTTTGGGCCTGTTCTCTGGTGGTACCACACTATTTTTACTACACTAGCTTTATAATATAATTTGAAGTCAGGGATTGTGATGTCCCTGTCTTGTCTTTGTTGCCCAGGATTGCCTTTGCTCTTCTAGATCTCTTCTGGTTCCCAATTAATTTTAGGATTGTTTTCTCTAATTCTATGAGATACGCTATTGGAATTTAGGGTGGGATTGCATTGAATCTATATGCCATTTTCATTATATTGGTTTCTCCTATCCAAAAGCATGGGATATCTCTCCATTTTCTAGTATCCTCTTCAATCTCCTTTTTCACAGTACTGTAGTTTTCAATATAGAGGTCTTTTACATTCTTTGTTAGATTGATTCCTAGGTCTGTCTGTCTGTCTTTCTTTTTTATGCTATTGTATTGTTTTTTTCTCATTTCTCCCTCAGGAGTTTGCTATTCATATACAGGAAGGCTACTGACTTTTGAGTGCGGATTTTGTAAGCAGTTTGATTATTGAATTTGCCTATCAAATCTAGTAGTCTTTTGGCGAAGTTTTTGGAGTCTTCTAAGTAGAGTATCATGTCATCTGCAATTAGCGATAGTTTAACTTCTTCCTCTCTAATCTTTCTTTTTTTAATTTCTTCTGTCATCTAACTGATCCAGCTAATGTTTCCAGGTCTGTACTGAATAAGAGTAGAGACAGTGGACATCCTTGCCTTATTCCTGATTTTAGAGATAAAGCTTTCAGGTTTTTCCATTTAGTATGATGCTGGCTGTTGGTTTGTGATAGAGGGCTTTTATCAGACTGAAATAAAGACCATCTATTCCAATTTCCTGTAGTTTGAATCATGAATGGGTGCTGGACTTTGTCAAAAGCTTTTTCTGCAACTATTGCAATGATCATATGATTTTGTCTTTGGCTCTGTTAATACAATGTATTACATTTGTAGATTCATGCACTTGAACCATCCCTGCATTCCTGGAAAGAATCACACGTGACCATGGTGTACAATCTTCTTGATAACCTGCTGCAGTCTGTTTGGCAGTATCTTATTGAGAATTTTTGTATCAATGCTCATTAGAGAGACTGGCTTATAATTCTCTTTCTTATTTGGGTCCTTCTCTGATTTTGGCATCAGGATAATAATGCTTGCTTGCAGGAATGAATTTGGAAGTATTTCTTCCCTTTCAATTTTATTAGAGTTTGAATGTTGGTACTAGGTCTTCTCTAAATTTCTCACAGAATTCAACAGTGATTCCATCAGAGCCTTGGCTTTTCTTTGTTGACAGGTTTCTAATTACACCTTTGATTTCATTTATTGATATTGGGTTATTTAGAATTTTTGTCTTCTTGATTCAGCTTGGTAATTCTTGTATCTAAGAACCTGTCCATTTCTTCTGTGTTTTCCATCTTTTTAGAATACAGTTTCAAGATATGTATACATGATTTTCTGGATTTCTACAGGGTGTTTTGTGATTTCACTCTTTTCATTCCAAATTGTGTAGATTTGAGTCTTTTTTTTTTTTTTTGATAATGGAGGCTAAAGGTTTATCAATCTTATTTAATCTTTTAAACAACCAACTCTTCAATTCATTGATTTTTTGTATTGTGTCTTAGCCTCCAGCATGTTAACTTCTGCTCTGCTCTTTACAATTTCCTCAGTTTTATGAGCTTTGGGTTTAGCCTGCTCTTCTCCTAGAAGTTTGAGGTTCAACATTAAATTGTGTTCATATACTCTGTTTTCCAGATACAGGTATTTACTGCTACAAATTTAAGCATAAATTTATAAACTTAAGACTGCCTGCATTGTGTCCCACAAGTTCCAGTATGTTGTACTGTCATTATCATTTAGCTGTAAAAACTGTTTAATTTCTTCTTTAACTTCATCTGTGACTCACTGGTAATTCAGTAGAGTGCTGTTTAATTTCCATATGCTTATGAAGTTCTTGCGGCTTCCTTTGGCATGGATTTCCAATTGCACTGTGGTCTGATAAAGGATAATTTCAATACCTTTGCATTTATTTAAGCATCTTCTATGAATCAGTATATGGCCAATTTTGGAGAATGTCCTAGATGAGAAGTTTATGTATTCTGATGTTGTGAGTGGAACACTATAGACATCTACTAAGTCCATTTGTTCAGAAGTCTGGTTTAGTTGTATTTCATTACTGATTTTTTGTCTAGTTGATATATCTTTTTTGAGAGTGGGGTATTGAGGTTTCCCAATACAATTGTATTAGGGCTTATTTGATTTTTCACGTCCATTAGTAATTGTTTTATAATGTTGGGTGCACCAGTATTTGTTGCACATATATTTATGACTGTTATCTCTTCCTCTTTCTGAGGATATAGTGACCTTCTTTATCTCTCTCTTAATCCATCTTGGCTTGAAATTCACTTTGCAAATAGAACGGCTACCCTTGCTTTTTTCTGGTTTCCTGTTGCGAGTATTGTTTTCCATCCTTTGACTTTCAGTCTACGAATTTCTTTTTTAATTAAATGTGTTTCTTGTATGTGGCATATTGTTGGATCTTGCTTCTTGATCCATTCTGCCAGTCGGTGTCTTTTGACTGGTGAATTAAGACTATTAACATTATTGGTTATAACTGAAATATATGAAATGAAATGACTTATCCTTTTCCTGTTATTTTCCTGTTGGCTTTCTCCCATTTTACCCCCTTCCTTCTAATTGTTTGTCTTCCCTGTTGGATCCTTCTTTAGGGTTCATGGAGCTGCAGTCCTTATTATCTATTTCTAGAATGTCCTTTAGAACATTCTGGAGTGCTGGCTTGATGTTCATAAATTTCCTCAGATGTTCTTTGTTACAGAAGTATCTTACTTCTCTATCAATTTTGAAAGACAGTTTTGCAGGATACATCAATCTAGGTTTGTTGTAGTCAGGAGTTGTGAGGACAACAATTAGAAACAGGACATGGAATTTATAGTATTATTTTATGATGGTCACCCAGAGTTAACACAAGAAAGTGCAGGAAATCTACCCACAACACCAAAGGCACAGAATATTCAGCCATGGGCCTAAATCCCACAGCAATGTCCTATGTGAGTCCAGATGAAAACCCAGAGCCCATAACAATGCCTCCCATGAGTCCAACTGGAGATCTAGAGTCCACGAAAAAGACTCACATCAGTCCATTTTACAGATCAGTGCTGGGAAGGTCCAAATGTCAGCAGTGGAAGGTAGAAAGTCTATGCCAGTGAGGTGAAGGAGCTATGCTGGCAGGTTGAAGGTTCTATACTGGAGCTGAGAAGTCACACTCATAATAAAGATCAGGGCTGTCCTGAAAAGCACCCACAGCCATCCTCAGCAACACAGAGATTCCAAGCTCCTCCAACAATAAGCACAGTTGAGTACATGCCAGGAAGTCAGCATGAGTTTGTTCTGGAAATTAAGTGGCACACATCTTCCCCTCTGGAGCCAAGAAGCAATGCTCAATGTAAGGACAAGAGCTTCTCCAGGAGTACCAACGGCTCAAACAGTAACACTTAGTGAAACCCACAATGTCTCAATGCCATCCTTCTCCTTCTCCACATCTCTATTTATGCTGGCAACTTTCCTCCAGTAGAACATCTACACTCAGCACCATGGTGATTTAATTCAGCTAGTGTTAGGTTGACCATCATCATAACAAGGTTGAAAATTGTTTTCCTTTAGAACTTGAAGTACTTCACTCTGTGCTCTCCTTGACTTGAGAGTTTGTGCTGAGAAGTCAGCTGTGATTCTGATGGGCTTTCCTTTATAGGTGATTTGTTTCCTTTCTCTAATGGTTTTTAGGATTGTATTCTTGTGCTGAATTCCTGAAATCTGATGACATGCCTGGATATAGATTTTTTTTTTTTTTGATCATTGCTAACTGGAGGTCTATATGCCTCGTTTATATGTATGTCAAATTCTTTTTCTCTACCAGGCAAGTTTTTGTTATGATGTCTGTGAACATGTTTTTAATGTCACTTGTGGTATCACCTCCTTGTTCACTGACTCCAATTAATCTTAAATTATTCTTCTTTGCCTCATCTCACAGCTGTCACTGATTTCTCAGGGTCCTTCGCTAGTTATGAGAAATCTTTCTTTACCTGGTCATTAACTGCAAGCCTGTCTTCAATATCTGAGATCCTGCCCTCACACTGGCCTAATTTGCTTTTAATATTTTCAATGGAGTTTTTATTCTCCTAGATATCTGCTTAAATCTGCTTTATGGATTCTTTCCTATCCTGATCTTCCATAATTTTCTTTAGGTCATCTATTTTTTGTGTCTGCTCTAAAGTTGCTAAGCATGGTGTGTATTTTGGCAATCTCTGTAGTTATCTGAGAGATTCATTTCTGATTTCATTTTTTACAGAGCCTCATTCAATTGTTGTTTCCACTTTAGAGACACCTAGTAGAGGAGTTTTTAGACTGTCCCAGCTCACTGCCCCCTGTATTTGCCTTTGGCAAACTGGATGTCTGTTGTTGCATTTTGCTTAAATGTCTTCTCATTTTATTCTCTCTCTCTCTCTCTCTCTCTCTCTCTCTCTCTCTCTCTTTAGTTTCATACCTGGGGTGATGCTTTTAAGTTGCCTATGGTGGGCTGCTTAATTGGTAGTATTTGGGACCCTTAGGTGACGATTATTTCCTCTAAGGTATCTTCCAGGTGTAGCTGGTTTTTCAGTTTTGAATCTGTTGGAAGATTTTACCTCTTTAGTCTTCTGGAGATGAGAAGCTGTTGCCTGTTTGGGCTGGTCTCTGGTTCTTTGTAACTGCTGCACTATATTTTCTGTGACTCTTAGACAATCTCAATCATGGAATACCGGGACCAACAGCTTTTTAGAAAAATTATGTCAACTGTGGCTATATGGTACCAATAGCATCATACACAGCCTAGAAAATGACAAACTGAGCTAACCCTTTGCAATTTTTAGCCTTATGAACTAGATTTGTGATTATATAACAAGATGTAAAACAAACCAGATAATTATAGATAATATATAAGTCATATGTCAATTTTCACCTCAAGGGTTTCAAACATAAAATGAATTAAGGAGAAACTAGAGAAATGGGAAGAAGAAAAAGAAATTAGAAATAAGGTTGGAGGACAAAGGGGGATCATACCAATTTGGAGAAACTGATGCAGAAGATTGAAGGAAAACAGAGATGGAAAAGATAAAAGGAAGACTAGAACCAAACCACATCCACAAAGAGTTTAGGAATCACTTTAACACTCATATAAAACAATGAAGGTGAAAAAAGAAAAAGGAAAAGAAAAACAGTGCACTCCCAGGGTTCTGAGTTTACTAGGAGATATCTTGTGGAGACAGAGTCCCAAATCATGCCTATCTATCCTAGCAAGACAGCAGTTGCTTTATGGTGGTATAGTGGATAATCTCAGCAGGCCTGCTCCAAGACCACATTCATCAGGCTTGCTGCAGTCCAAGCAATTATCACGGGTCTGAGCCCCAGCAAGGAGCTACTACAGGAAGCCAGCAGCAGTTCTGGGTTCTGAGATCAGCGCGCTCATCTCCAAAATGGCTCCCAGCTAATTGTTCTCTCCCTGTGGGAAGACTGAGTCCTCTGCACTCACCAACAGCCAGTGCAGTCTTCCAGGTCTACTGCTCCCCTCCACTGCTGCGTCTCTCTGCAGAGGCCTCTGGGGTTGCCAGCCATCACCGTCACCAAGACCAGGCATCCCCAGGTGCAAGCAGCTCCTCTCACACAGAGAGTTCCATCTCAAGGCGAATGTGCAGCCAGCTACTGCCTTCTTCCTTGAAGTTTTTCTTTTTATTCTCTCTGTGGACTTCAATTCACACTTCAGATTCTTCCTAGGTCCAGGGGGCCCACTTTCTTCCTTCTTATCTTCCTCACAGTGCTATATTCTAGCGTCTGGATGGTGACTCTGAGAGAGGCTGTTTTCTCTGCTGCTTACTGTTCCACTATCTTCCCAGGAGTCTCTATCAGTAAATTCTTAACCCAGCTCTCTTCAAACCCAAACTGCCAACAAGGGCTTACAACCTGACAAGGCACACCACAAATAATCCAACAAACCCAGAATGGACAATAGGTTGCTGAATAGGTGTCCAAATAGACAGCAGAGGAAAAGATCCAGGAATGTTACTTAAGGTCTAAAAAGTTTGGATCTTTCTACCCTATATAAGGACTCTTACTCCAAAGCCACCACTGTTCTCCCTAGCCCCTGAGCCCAAAAGAAACCTTACTGGCCTGCCAATAGCCTGCTACACCTTGTTAACAACATTCACCAAATCTTCCAGATATTAGATCTCGAACTAGGAAACAACTGTTGGCTCTGCATTCCCCTCACAGCTCTTGCCCACCATGCTATAGGCTTAACTCTAAACGGTAGTAGCCTCAGCTCTACCTCCACTCCTGATTGCTTGCTCCACTCTCACCAACAGAGGTAAGGGGAAATGCCTAATGCCTCCTGTGCTCCTCCGTGAAACCTAATGTCTCAGCCAATTGTAAAGACAGTAGGATTGGCACCTCGGGCTCTGTGATGTTCCCCGCTCCCATGGAACCTTTAATGTCTGCTCTCACACAGTCCACCAGGTGTTTTGAGGCTCAAAAATGAATCTCTATGCACTTGCCTGCTTCTTGCCTGCTCTCAGTTTACTCAGATCAGCAGGGCCCTACACATGCCTACTAGTCATACCACAAGTGTGATTCAGTAATACTGCCAATTTTGGCAGGAATAAGTGTAGCAGGAAATTTGGCCCTTACTGCCACTGCTCTAGGCTTAGGTCAGCAGCAATACTCACAAATAGGTGCCCTATACTGTAGTTAAGTCGTCTTAAAAAGATGACTTAACTACAGTATAGGAAGCACTCAACACACGACAGGACCAGACTGTCTCCCTGGCTCTGGTGGTCCTCCAAAACTACAGGGTTTTAGACCTCCTTACTGCTCAACAAGGAGGTACTTATTTATTTTTAAAAGAAAAATGCTGTTACTATGCTAATAAATCAGGTGTTAGAGAAACCGTTCACCAATCATGAGAATGAATCAATCAGCAAGCCTGAAACAAACAGGCAAAGGCCTATTGGTAGAACTCCCTAGGAAACTGGGATTTATGGTTGGGACCTCTATGGTTGGGACCTCTGCCTGCTCTTATCTTAATCCTAATGTTAGTACCCTATGTCCTAAACTGGTTTACCCACTGTGTCCCAGTACCTTGATCCCATAAAGCTCCAAATGCTTGACAGACAAGGACCGTATCAATCTTTAGTGACCTCCTCCCCTTAAACAAGAACACACAGTCAAGTATTTGACTAAATACAATTTAAGAGCCCCCACACTTCAGTAAGCCCTTATATATTTCTGTCTCCCCAGAATAAATGTCACCCTCTTTCCACCATATGCAAAATAGGGGAAACCAGAATGTAACTTCTTGACTAATCATGTACCTCCAGCTTATCCCCACCATATGCAATGAAGATGAACCTCAGTGTAACTTTCTGTCCAATGAATTAACAGTGAGTGCCCTGCTTTTGTGTTTTTTACTTTCCTGTAAACTCTATAAAAACTGCTCACTGAGAGGGCAGTGCCTGACTCTTTCATAAGTGATCTCAGTCAGGCCCACCAGCATAAATAAAGCTATACACTCGCCTCCAAACCACAGGTGCAACTTGGGTCTTGGTCTCAGATTGCTACAACACTTACAGTGAGTTATAACACTGTGAGCTGCAACACTTACTGTTAGCTGTAACACTTGCTATAACAACAGCATCCCGGAAGTAGAGCAAGCAAGGAAGAGTCACAGACAAAGGGGCCACAAACTAGATATAGGCCCAAGGTTATGCCCTCAGGACCAAAAGTATGCTTTGTTAATATCCCAGGCATCTCTTAGGCCAATTAGTTGACAAACAAGATTAACCATCACAAGTCCACCACTTTTCCCTTAACACCCAAGTATATTTTCTTAAACCATACTTACTTTCCAGATAGAGACAATAATAAGGTCATAATTCCACCATCATGATCTAAACTATTCTGTCTACAACTGAAAATACACTAGTACTGTCTCCCAAATCTCAACTGTCCCAGCACTGCTCTTGAAGTCTAAAATCTCTTCTGAAACTCAAGGCAAATTCTCAGTTACCAACTCCTGTAAAACTGAGAAAGTAATTGTGCTTCCAACATACCACAGCACAGGGTAAATAATACTATTCCAAAAGGGAATAGAAAGGAAATAGATGAAAACATGATTGAAATGCATTGGTGAAAACATTAAATCCTGTAGCTGACTATCAGCAACTGTGGCACATGATGGCAAGATGAGTTGCAGTGGGCTTTGGCATCTCTGTCCAATGCAGCTTTCATCAGCACACATGCCAATGTTCCTAGAATATCCAACTTCCTGGAGTCTCCTCTAGAGCATTCAGCTTTATTCATACAGCTTCATGCACTGCCCTCTCAAGGTCTCCTGGCTGGGACTCAGGACCTGTAACACACTGCCTAGCCTTACAAATCTTCCTTTGCAATTCTGGTAGAAACCTTGGTAACCTTGTAACTTATGCATTCTGTATACCTTTAAAACCAGCATCACAACACTAAAGTTTGCAACCAGTGTGAGCAGTAGCCAGGACCCCTTAGACCACAGCCTTTGAGTGCCTGGATGGCTTAGCATGATGAAATTAATCCTGAGGTATAGTCAGGTTGGAACAGGAGGCTCAGAATCTCTTCTAAAAGGAAAGGTTTATACTTTTGAGCTCTCAAGCTTGAGAAGGGTAGATCTTGTGGATGGCTGAGATGCCCTCAAAGTATGTTTCTTATTCCAGTGCAAAGTATTTGGCTTTTATTTTTATAGGTAATAAAAAAAGTTTTAGCCAGGCGTGGTGGCTCATGCCTGTAATCCCAGCACTCAGGAGGCTGAGGCAGGAGGAACGTTGCAAGTTGGAGACCAGCCTGGGCTACAAAGTGAGCTCAAGGCCAGTCTGAACTGCATAGCAAGACCCTGTCTCAAAAAGACAAAAAAAAAAAAAGTTTTAATTGGAACATTAGAGGGAAGGTATGAAAGGACTCCAGCTTGGTAGATGAAGGGAGTACACTGCAAAGTTGGGAAGCCAGCTTTCAAGGCTTTCAAGGTCATCTGAGGTCTGGTTGATTATTACCTCCGTCTCAGTGTCATAGTTCTGGAATCTTTGTAGTTGATGGACATCTGGGAGTAGCTGAACATCCTTGTACACTGCTCATTTTGTGTCCTCACTTTTGAAAGACCACGAGGATTTGGGGCTGATCAACCCTGTTCAGCCAGGTCCGAAATGACCACCAAGCCCTATGAAGAGCTGAGAAGAGATCTGACCCAAGATTTACAGTAACAGGGTCACAAATGATAGTCAAGCTTTGTCTGCTTTTAGTTACCAATTGGGCATCTGCAGGCCAAGTGAGGAGCTATGATTCACATAAAAATGGCATTTAAATTCCTGACTAACCCAGAAGAAAACAAATCATGCTGTTAATGAGTATGCAAGTAACTGTTATACTAAGATGCTGAAAAATTAAAATAATTGATTAAAAGATAATTAACAAAAAGTTACCTAAAAAGATAGTTATTAGCAATATTGTCATTCTGTACTGAGTTCGTTACCTTAGTAACCAAGCACCAACCACAGTTATAAATTAACCTGACCGCGTCGTTATGCTGTTCTGTGATGCGTCATCCCCCCCGCAACCTTAGTAGCCTGTGTGCTATGTCAATTTTTGTTCCCCTCGTAAGAGACAAATGATGCTGTGTCAACCATTGTTCCCTTTCTGAGAGACAAATGTTCCTGGAATTGGCAGACCAAGGGCTATGAGTTGGCTAACCACCCACTGTGAAATGCCTCTGACCTCAAGCAAAGGGGAACAAAGGCCCACCTTATTTCTGTTTCTCATCACTATGTACTTAATGATCAATGAGCTAATCATAAATGAACTATAAAAATCAGTCAAAACTCTAACTCAGTTGCACAGCTTTGCAAATTCCATCTGGACTGTGTCACTGGGCCAACTAAAATAAAAGCACTTCTTCCTAAAAATGACGTCGTTCTGCCCCATCTTTTCCATCTCAGGAGTTTTGCCCCCTTTTTCATCTCAGGGGCCTTTTTGGGGAAGTACAACAGTAACAAAGGGCCCAGGATTTTGCCTGTCCTCCACGTTCTTTGACTATGTCACAACAGTCATTCCCCTGAAATGTTCTTTTATTCTTTTTTTTTTTTTTTTTTTGCACTGGGAATTGAACTTATGATCTTGTGCTTATCAGGCAGGCGCTGAACTACATCCTTTACCTGACAGGGCTTCTTTTTAATAGTACTAATCTCTTCAGCAACTACAGTTATTTTGGCTCCGACTTTACACACACTTTTTTTCTGGCTAAAATTTAAGTTTTTCAAATATTTCTGCTCTGCTTTTTGCTCCTGATTCTCACTATAAGCCTGGTAAAAACAGTTAGCAGTACCCATGCCACAGCCTGAACTGTACTGCCTTGAAATGTAGATCAATTAGTCTAGCCAGGTGTAGTGGCTCATGCCTATAATCCCAGCACTTTCGAGGCTGAGGTAGGAGGATAATTGTGAGTTGGAGACCAACCTAGGCTACAAAGTGAGCTCAAGGCCAGCCTGAACTGCATAGAGAGACCCTGTCTCAAAGAGACAAAAAAAAAAGAAAAAAATTAGAAAGAAAAAAGAAAAAGTCTATTGCCCTTAAGCTTAGCCTCAGACAAAGTTTTATGGCATGGACAAAATGTACACAAGTTCTTTGCCAGGATATAACTTACATGGCCTCTAGTCCAATTCCTGAAACAATCTTTACTTCCATTTGAATTCTCTAGAAGAGACTGTATATTCTGCTGATACTGAGCTTCCACCAGAAGTGCCCATCAAGCTCTGCTTATAGAACTCTAAAGCTGCTATAGCCTGCATCTGCAAACATTCCAGAACTCTCCTGCAAATAATTTCTAAAGGCTCCTGAATCAATGATCCGGTATAGTCATAGTAATAGGCCCACTTTCCCACTAACAATTTTCTATAACAGTTTTTCCATTGCTGGGTCAAAATAACCTGCCACATGCAACTTAAAGGAAGAGAGATTTTGACTTTATAGTATTAGACCATAATTAGCTGGCTCCAAGCCAGAAACATCATCATGAGGGTATGGTAGAGAAAAGCTATAACTCACAGCATCCAGGAAGCTGAGCAAAAAAGGAAGATCCAAAGAGCAAAGATCAGGGACTCAATATAGTCCATGCTCTCATGATCCACCCACAAGCGTGCTTTACTAATCTCCTAGGTGTTTCTCATGCCAGTCAAGTCGACAACTGAGATTTTTCTCACAACAGCTATCAGCAAAACCCAGTGTTCTCATGAACAGAGGCTGATACCCACCCTGGCATTGAGGTCATCTCCAAGCAGAGTCTGCAGGAGGGCAGGCAGCTGCTTATCCAGGTGGAGTTTCCGGCACAGCTGGATCAGCTCCTCCAGGTCCAGAAAGCCTGTCCCTGTGGTATCACAGCTGTTGTAGACATCCTTGAGCTGTGAGATGTAGTAACTGTCTTCTTCATCCATCCCATAGCAGGCTGGCCTTGGCAGGGGAAAAGAAAAGCATCAGGACAAGTTTCTTGCCACTACACATGTTCCTGAACTGCTGGACAAGTGCAGGAGCAGAGCTGACACATGAGAAAAGAGTTAGAGCTTTTCCAGACCCGGTGTGCTGGAAGGGCATGGCCTCGTTTGCAGGAGAGACAGAGCACGCTGGCAGGGACAGCAAGGATGGGAAGCCCTTCACCATCAGTCACCAGAACCAGAATGTCTCTGTTGTGTGTGTGTGTTTTTTTTTAAATTCTATTACATAATTACTTGAAAACAGAGCTAAAGATGAAAGGAAGGAGCTGGGCATGATGATGCACACCTGTTATTTCAGCAGTCAGGAGGTTGAGGCAGGAGGATCAGAGTCTCTGAGGCCATCTGGGACTACAACGTGAGTTCAAGGCCATCCTGAACTGCATACTGTCTCAAAAAGACCAAAAAAAAAAACCAAAAAACAAAAAACAAAAAAACCACCCACAAGATGAAGGGAAGGGATAGGAGAGGGAGCTAAGAACAAACAACACTAAAATCATCCAAATTCCTATCACCTATATAAACTATTATTAATATTTTGGTGTACCTGCATTCTAATTTTTCTGTAGAAATCTAACAATGCAACTTTTTATCACAAATTGAAGTATTTACTTACAAAATAAGTTGTAAAAAATTAACTAAATTCCAATAAATAAAATTGCTTATCAGGAAAGATGGAAGCGCCAATAAATATACAGTCTCCAAAAATATACAAAGACTATTAATAAATTCAACAAGAAAATAATGTATTTAATAACAACCTAAAAGTGCTAAAATTAAAATAGATACCATTATGTTAAATTATTCTGACTAAAACCTTCCAGTCCTAGTAAGTAATCATAAGAAGGGGATCTCCCACAATGCTGTAGGAAGGTCAGCCATAAACACTGAGGGAAGTCATAGTGTCAACATATCAAGAAACTTTACACAGTACTCTGGGAGGCTGAGGCAAAGGGGATCACAAGTTCTGCCCAGCATAGGCAACTCACAGACTTACTGAGATTCTGTCTCAAAATAAAAAACAAGGACTTCCAGGAAAATGGTAGAACAGTGAGCAACAGAGAAAGAACCTCTCCAAGTTTCGGTGGACGAGAAAGAGGAGGAGGAAAGAGGTGGGTCCCATGGACAGAGGAAGAATGTGAACTGAGACTTAAAGCCCATGGAGACAGGTAATTCAGGAATTCACAAAAATAAAAATCTTTTTAAAAAATTGGTGCAACAGAACTGCCAGATGGTGAGAAATGGTAAGGAAACAACTCGGCCTACACACACTGTGTGCTGGGAGAGGCCCTGTCTGCTGGGGAGAAGCAGCAAGGAAGCTGTCTCCACCTGCAGCCGCCTTTCTCCCCCATAAGCAACCAGACACAACACAGGCTGAGAGGGTAATGACTGAAGTAACTGAAGTAGGGAAGCAACCTGACATTTATGTTGTTTGACTTTGCAGGCCTGGGGCCAACAGTCTGGTAACTATCTAGAGGATAACAACATGTAACATAGTAACAACTGTGGATTTCCTACTGTCCTATTACACTTTTGTGTTGTTACATTTCACCATTGTGTTTTACTCCCTTTAAATTTTTAAAAAAAAAGAGGGGACTAAGAATGTAGGTTGGGGTGAAGGTGCTGGGTTCAACCTTATACTTCCAAATAATAGTAATAGTAATCATAAAACGAAACTGTAAAATAATTCACAAACATGAAACAATAAAGCAACATCTTTTATAAGGGCCCAGCAAGACACATGTTGATTTAACACAAACTGTGCTGCTCAAGTGCAGGTGGGATGGTTTATACTGCCATCCCTGTGCAAGATGGGGAGGTGTGAGTGGAAACTCTGTGGAACCAGGATGGATCTTCACAGTCACAAGACCCTAAGGCTGCAGATACGAGTGGCTTATCTGACCTCTTGAACACCTCTCGGTGACTATAGATCAGCCAGTGTATATACCAAGGACAAACAAGCTCGGCTGGGAGCTCAGCTTCCCAAGCATGTGGCCATGCATAAGGGGACACCCTCCTTCCTAATCAGAAGACACTCCTCAGTGGCAACAGGTGACAGGCTGGGTAGAGGGGTGTGCAGTGACTTGGCCCCTTTACCTGGTGTAGCCAACTGCAAAAACCATCCAGACAGGAAATCAACAGGAAAATGTGATTCATCAAACTGCAAACCAAACTTCCCAGAGACAACACAGTCCAACCAGGTTGTACCTGCTAAGTGGGACTGACACACTGCCTTACTTTTCTGAATTATGCAGAGCTGCTCCTGTTTGCAAATGCTAGCTCGTAACAAGCCAGGTGCTCACCGGCCAGTGGTACACACGCCAACTTGGGTGAAATGCTGTCACAGTCCAGAATGGAATAGAAGACAAGGAGCGACAAGCTTGAGTTTTGGTCTCTTCCTCTGAGTGGATGAGCCTGTGACTTCCTAACTCAGGGAACTTTGTTTTCATTCAGTTTTCTTCCTCTGTGAGAAGTGGCCAGATGCTACAGAGCTCCTCACGTACATGCCTATGCCATTCTAAAAAAGAAGAGCCCAGCACAGGCCCAGAAAAGTAGAGGGTCTTGTGAAAATAGTACAAAGCTTATTTTTATTTTTACCTGAAAGGAATTACACTAAAATATGCTTTCCAGAGTTCCCTCAGTTCGCACCTACCCTTGGGTGAGGAATTCTTGACCTCTGGGCATGGCATGGGTGGTGAGAAGCCACTGGGTGTCCCCACCAGGAACTCAAGACCCTGCCAGAGGGGCCCGGACTTCAGCTCCCAGGGTGCTAAGTGGGGCTGGTGGGAAACTTAGGCATAGCAGTAGAAGCAGAGTTATGCTGGCTGAGGGCTCTCGGGGATGTTGTAAGGTGGAAAATCCCTCTGACCAGCCTTCAAAGTCTGGTCAAATCATGGGCACTGCTTTTCTGTGTTAGTTACCAAAATGTATATGAAGTGGCCTAGGCAGTGTGTTAGCACCACAAATGGCTTGCAGAGGTCCCACAGTCTGAGCAGGATCCTGTGCAGGTGGTGACAGCATCAGCCAGATGGCCACATTCCTGCTACCAGGGTCAGTGGAGGCCAAGCAGCAGGTCCCTGTGACTCACAGGACTCTTCCTGGCCATGAAAGTCAGCTCCAAGCCGATGCAGACACTGCCAGCATCACTACACAGCTGGAGATCCAGTGCCTCGTCCTGGCCCTTGCTGTGAGACCTGGGGACCCCTGCACAGCCACCCCAGGCTGCTGTGCTCTGACTGGTCATAGCTTCTATGCCTCAGCTTCCCACCATTGCCATGGTGACCAAAATACCTTGCTGGCCACTGGAGACCTCAAGACTCCCATGCCAGCCATTACAGATGCAGCTGCAGAACGTGGTAGATGCTTCCTGCAAGGAAGCCACTCCGATGCTACTGCTTCCTGTGGTGCTGGCACCAATAACCCCAGAGGCCTGTTCCCACCCACAGGGGGATCCTGTTTCCAGAAGCTTACCCACCTGCTCTCCACCCTCCTGAGAAGAGCAGTCAGCTGAACCCAGAGCACAGGAACCAGGTGTCCTCTGTTCAGACTCCCCAAGGGTAAGAATACCACCACATCCTTCAGCTTCCCACCCCCTCAACCCTGGAGAACCCAAGAAACAAACAGCCAGGCCACCCTAGCCTGAGGCAAGAGCTCTGCCCATCTTTCCCCAGGCCTGCTGGTGCCTGGCCTCTGTAGGTTCTCAAGTATGCCTCAAACAGAGAGCTCTGTCATAAATAACAAACACTACTTACCTGGGCAGTCTAGAGGCCTCTTTGGTTTCTTCTTCATCAAAACTGAATTATTTATCTAACTCTCCTCAGGAGTTCACACATGTTTAAGATGTGCCCATATCAAACCACATGAAAACTTGGCCTGCCTGCAGCAGCCAACTGCAGAGCTGGAGACAATGTTCTAAATAAAGAGCAACACCTGGTTTCTCAGGTTTATTTTTTTGAATTTGAAATGAGTAAATTTTAATAGCTCTGATGTCAGAAGGCTTAAGTTAAAATTTAAACATTAAAATGCTGCTGCATTAGGTGAACCAAAATCCTGTTTTCATCCTGTGTCCAAAGAAACTACACAATGCCATAGAGACAAATGTCCTGGGCCACCATTCAGCAAGACAGCGCAGCCCTCTGGAGGCTGAGACGTTAGGTGTTAGTTTCCACTTAATTTATGCACAGCACTGAGGGAATTTAATCTGCCCCTGAGAGTTCACCAGGGGCCCAGAATATGGCTGCAACGGGAAGCAGACCAGCACCTCTGCAAGTCTGCTCACCCTGTGTGGAGGAGACCAGGAACAGCCTTCAAGACGGGTGTAAACTGTAGGGAGAGAATGTTACACCCAATAAAATGCTGAAGCCAGCTTTTGGTTCTAGCCCAGCAGCTTCCAGCAGCCTCACGCTCTATAATCTACCTTCACACTTCAGCAGTTCTGAGCAGCTGGAATTCATTTCTGCATTAATTGGTTTCTTGTTTTCCAAAATGTATGCTATTTACTTACTTTGCTTATATCTCCGTAGTAAAGTTCACAACCTATGGTTTTGGCTCTTTGTGTGATGCTGGATGTAGAACCCAAGGCCTCACACTTGTGAGGCCAGCACTTACAACTAAGCTGTACTCCACGCCTGAAAGCTGTGTTTGTCAAATAAAGCTTAACAAGCTCTCTTTTTTATTGTTCCAGTCTCAACAACACAAAAATAAGCTGATTCCTCATTTGTTACTTCTTTTTTCTCCCTACAAAGTAGTTTTTAGATCAGAAACTGTAAGGATATCAAGGTTTGAACTGTTTTGGAAAACCTACTGTTCTTAGTTCTAAAGTAGTCATCTTGGTCTGTTCGGACAGTGGACTCTGATGTCAGAGTCCCCTTTTAAAGGGAGCTCTGTGATGCAGGACAACTTACTTCACCTCACTGGGCTTCAGTTATCTGATGTGAACAACTTCACTAGGACCTTATGAGAAACGAAAGAGGTCCCGCTAAACAGGTAACATGTTTACCTGTGCTGTGGCCCTAAGCACACCCACAGCTGTGCAGGCAGACAATCTCCACTTACCCGGAACATGCAAGATTAATAATCATACACTAATAATCTTGCATGTTCAAATTCTACATCAACTTATGTAAATAAAATTTTTATAACCACGTATACTTTTGCGCTAAGATTACAGCTACTGATACAAATTTTTTGTCCATACACACAACTGCAAAATAGCTACTCAATAATCCACATGTGGAGTTTGCACATGCAGTTTTAAGTATATAAAAGGAGCTTTCTATGAATCATCATTACAAATATAGAAATCTTTACACTCAGTAAAGATACCAGTATCTAACTTAAATTCAACTAAAAGTTCTACTGTAAAGAAAGCTCTGGTATCACTTTCTCCCTTTCTTTCCTTCCTCCCTTCTCTAGAAAGAGTCATTAAGAATGTAGAAGAAATTATAGGCTTGGAAAAATGCAATTTTTGCAGCCATATAACCAAGAACATTCAGGCAGTCCTAGGGACAACCCTCCACCAAAGCAACCAAGCTACTGATTAACATCATTAACATCATTACTTCCAAATTCTGAAGCCAGATCACATACATAACAACACGAGAGGAGAGCCAGATATCCTTGTAAGGGGTGTTGTGTCCTGCCACCTCCCACTCTGTAGCCACACTAGTACAGTGACAGTGTGGCTCTCCATCCCTGGAGAATCTGGCCATTGCCAGGTGATCTGTGGGACCCTGGCCTCCATGACATGATTGGGCTGGCAACTCCTAAGGGACTGCAGCAGACACCTGCCTCGCTTTCACATTCCAGGCTGCAGCAGGTGCCCTCAGAAGCATGTTCTAGAAGACACTGAGACAGGAACATCCTTTGGGGACAGAGGCCTTTGCCAGATTGTGGCTGACCCAGAAGAAAAATTTCAGTCACCAAATACAATAACGATTGCACAATTTGCAAAATAGCACTGCAGCCCTCAGTCAGTAAAAATCTTTAATCCTGAGGAGTGGCTGAATCAGAATTTTAGCTCTTAAGAAGAAATTACTCAGCATACAAAGAAACAAGAAGGTGCACATGGCCCATTCACTGGGGAAAATGGAAAGAAATCTATTTGAACGTGAGGAAGATCGGATACTAGAATTGTTTTTAAAAGATGTTAAATCAGCTGTAATAAATAATTTCAATGACCTAAAGAAAACTATGGACAAAAACTAAAGAAAATTAGGAAAATAACATTGAACAAGATAAAAACATCAGTAAGGAAGTGGAAATAACAACAACGAAAAAACAAATATGCTAGAACTGAAAAGCACAATAACTGAAGTGACACATTTATTAGCAACATTTTTGAGCAAGCAGAACGAGCAGTGAGTATAAAAATAACACAATTAAAATTGTATCCTCCCAAAAAACAAGAATAAAAAAGGATAAAAATAGTCTAAAAGTCTGATGACCAATAAGAAAAATGGTACCAAAAATATAACCTGAAATTTCTCATTTTGATGAAAGACATTCATACAAAGGTTGAAGAAAATAAAATCTCAAGAGAGATCCCTATCCTGAGGGACATTATGATCATACTGTTGAAACCCAAAGATTGATTATGGTTTATATCTAAATGCCACTCCCCCAAAGCTTCATGCACTAGAATCACGGCTTTAGTCATTTGTCCAACTTTTTCTACTTGACCCCAGGCAGAGGTCTAAATGACCTAATCTTATGCAACACATTGTATTTTCCAGCTTTGTAAGAATATATCAGTTGCTGGGATCTTATTTCATTAAAAAGCTTTTGCATAGCAACAGAAATCACCAACAGAGTGAAAAGACAACCCATAATGTGGGAAAAAATACTTGCCAGCTGTTCCTCAAAGAAGTACTATTGAGAACATATAAATAATTCAAAAATTGCAGTCCTCCCAGATTTAAAGTCCTCCCAAATGCAAAAATGGGATATCAGATGAAAACACACTTCTCAGATGAAGAAATATGAACAACAAATAAATATGTGAAAAATATATTCAATATCACTGGTCATTCAAGAGATGCACATCAAATCAACACTGAGATTCTGTCTCACCCAAGAAAGAATGGTTACTATCAAGAAATCAAGCAACTTGCCCTGAATGAAGGCCAGCAGCTTCCTGACACTGTTGGTTTCTAACTGGAGCCTAAAGAGATGTCTTTCTATGGTCTACTGGCCATTTCAGAACTTGGGCGGTGAAATGGTCAATTCATTAGAAAGAAACAGCTTGAAGCTTGAAGCAACTGTGACCCACGCCACACTGGGATCTGGAGCGCCAGAAAACCAAGCAAACACCCCACCCCACCCCCGTGAGCGGCTGTGAGTGTGGTAGGCTGTGGCGGCCCAGGACTGGAGACACTAGCGTTTATTGGGACCTGTGCCATGCTGGGACCTGGAATGCTGGGAAACCAAGCAGTCCCTTCCCCCTTGCTTGTTTTGTTTTGTTGAACTTCAATATACATGAAAGTTGAACAGCTATTTTGAAGAGAACGAGAGACTCTACCACTGCCATTAGTGACTTCCTATTGTCTGGTTTTAAAGACCTAAAACGCCTTCCTCATTCTGTTCAGATCAGTTTTATACTATGTCATTTTGTATGAATTCTCTGTATGTGAAGACATGGACAACTATTTGGAAGAAAACAAGAGACAATATCATAGATAGTGAAGATCTCAGGTCATCTAGCTTTGAAATTTTTATCTTTTACATTGCTTTCTTATGTCCTATTTTGTTCTGTTTTGTTGTGTTTAATTTTACCCCCTTTAAAATAAAAACTAAAAAAATTTTTAAAAAAAGATATCAAGCAATAACAAATGCTGGGAGGGGGGACCTTTCTCCACTGTTGCTAGGAGTATTCACTGATGCAACTACTGTGGAAATCAGTGTGGAAATTCCTCAAAAACTAGGATTAGATTTCCTAGTCCATTCAGCTATTCCCCTTCTAGGTATCTTCTCTAAAGAACTGAAAATATCATGCCACAGTGATATATGTGCATCCATGTTTATAGCAGCACAATTTGTAATAGCTAGATCTTGGAAACAATCTAAATGCCCATCAACTAAGGAATGAATAAAAAAGATGTGATTTTTTATATAATAGAGTATTACTCAGCCATAAAGAAGGATAAACTGGAGACATAGGTAAGTAGATACAACTTGAGACCATACTCATAAGTGATATAACCTAGAAGCACATGTGTTAATATCATATTATATCCCTAGTGTGAGAAGCTAAAACAGTAAAGAAGATCCAAAATATACAACAGATCTTGTAAAATGGGAAGATACTGTTCAAAAGGAAAGATACACACACAAGACAGTTAAAGTTATACTAGCAAGTTCTCTTAGCACACTGAAAAGAAAGTTTTGTGCTAATTTGTTTGGATAGTTAAATGCCTATGTCTTGTGCTCTGATAATTTAAAGATAACAATACACAATGTATTAACTATTGTTATTCTCTTAATACCTTGTTTTGAAATTGTTTTTTGGGGGGCTGGGGATTTAGCTCAGCGGCATAAGCACCTGCCTTGCAAGCAGGCAGTCGTGAGTTCGATCCCCGGTACCAATAAAAAAAAATTGTTTTTTTCTCTTTAAAATAACATTTAAAAGTACATATCAGTTGGTTTAGTCAAGACTGCAGTGCCTTTACACATATATTTACCACTTTTCCTTTGGCTTTTTCATCCTTAAACTTCTGATTTTCCATTTTGCTTACCTTTTATTTTCAATCATGTTAAACTATTTTATAAAAGGACTGACTAACTTTGCTATGCACCAAGGCCAGCTGTCTCAGTCCGCTGTGGACAGAGGGGGACAGAGGCATCCCTGGCTTTCCCTTGTCTCTGTGAGTGACCTGTGTGAGATCCCTGAGGCTCCTTGCAAGGCTGAGGCTCCTGCTGGAAAACAAAACTATTTCAAAACACGCTGACTAGAATATAATAAATGTGCTGATCAAATAAGCAGAAATTAAAAGCATTAATAACATTTATTTAATCTCCTTAGAACTAATTAGGATTTTAAAAAGTCTTAAAGAAGCTGACCAAACAAATACAGAACTGATGCCTCTTTTCTCTTAAACTTGTGAGCATGGAGATTCATTCAGAATTATTTTCTCCTCAAAGAAGTCACATTCCTTTCTTGCTCCCTCAGATTCTCCGAGGAGATGCTGCAGAGAGGCCCGGTCCCCCGGGGAAGTGTGCTGAGGGAACTGCAAGCTACAGCATCCAAGCGCAGTTGTTTTCTGAGAACTGCAAACACACAGCAGTAAAAGGACCGCCTGTAGCCATTTCCACTTAGAACAAAAACATGAACTCAACCTGGAGCATGAACTATCTGTCTCCCAACCAGGCACAAAGACAAGACTCAGGCTCATGCGCCTACTTTTCCCAGTAAGGGTGTTTTGCTTTGAAGGCCTTGTAATATTCTCCAGGGTTTTACATATTTCATAATACTTTTGCTTTTTAGCAATTACCTGTAGCGTTCTTTCTGTCGCAAGAAGCCTGCACGGCCTCAGTGGACCTAAGATCGCTGTGTACTGATGATTGTGGGCCTTTAGAGACCGGCACCCAGGAGCCTCGTCTTTGTGGATGAAGCCCACAGAGGCTCCACCCAGCCCAGGGACTCACATGGCCAAGTGCAGGGCTCTATTCACCCTCCGCCAAGAGGCATAAATCCCATAAAGGTCTGGAGACAAGAGTCAGAGAAGAGCCATACCTCTCGAATCACACCTGACCCCCTCCTGTCACACCAACCCTAGGTGGTAAGAAATTCTCCAGCTGGCTAGAGTGGCAGAGGGCAGTGTTAGGCTAAGGGGGGCAGATGGGCCTACGTGGGCGTGGGCGTGTGTGTGTGTGTGTGTGTGTGTGTGTGTGTGTGTGCGCTATGTTAAAAGGGAAGCTGAGTGTGATGATGCACAGCTGTAATCCTAGAAATCTGAGGTAGGTTGATTACAAATTTCAGACCAGCTGGGCAATTTAGCAACTTAACGAGAGCCAATCTCAAAATATAAAATTTTAAAAAGGGTGGATAGGTGATTCAGTGCAAAACCCAGGAGTTCAATCCCAAGTAGTAAAAAAAAGAAGTACATGATGTGGACACACGCAGACACAGAGAGCTTGTTCCTTATTTAAAGAGAGGCCTTAAAGAGAGTATGTATGCCCAGGAGCTTGAACCCAGGCTGGGCAACATGGTAAGACCTGATCTCAGCAAAGGGGAGGTATGTAGAGAAAAGCCAGATGCAAAACAGCATCACTCATTCACATATACTCACTGGGCACCCACCACGTACCTCACACCACCCAGGACCTCAGACACTACAGCAACACGGACAAAATCCATGCCTGGGGGCACATATTCCAGTAAGAGGACACGTGAAAAATGCACAAATCACATTTTAGATGGTGCTAAGTGTGTTGAGAGAAGCAGGGAGAAACAGGGAACAAGGTAGCCAAGAAGCCACACAGAAAGGGGCCTCTACTCAAGCCTATGCCTGCAGGACACCCAGGAGGTACTCCTCCAGTTAGGCCAGGCTAGGCAAGGCCGCTACACAACCAGCCACATGGCCTCACATGCTCAGGCTCCCTGCATTAGCATATGTGGGTCAGCGTTCCATGGCGACAAAATACGCAAGACAAGCAACCTAAGAGACGAAAGGGTCTCAGAGCTTGGAGGCTCCAGGCCAGGGTCACTGGACTGTGTGCCCTGGCAGGAAACGCTGTCTACTCCATTAAACTGACAGTTAAGTTTGAATGTGAGTGATTTCATGGTTTTACTGGTATTTGAATGATACATATACTCTAACTGCACAGGTGAATAACAAATACAGAGCCTATCTGCGGTATTTTGGGAAAAGTCCTTCCAAGGCCCATGTGTGAAAAGGCGCCAAAGGTGGGCCCTAGTGGGTCACTGGGGCCATGTCCTTCCAGGGGACATTGGACTCCTGGCCCTTTCTTCTCTCTCTGCTTCCTGGCTACCGGGACACACCGGCCATGAATGCTTAATGATCATGGACTAAAAAAGCCTGTTTTTCTTTTACTGTGATTACTCAGGTAGTTTGCTATAGTTGTGGGGTGCTGACTAACACTATTCTACAAACCTGATTTTGTGAGAAATGCCAGGTCTTTTTTTCCGATTAAATTAAAACCAATTCTGGAACAGCAGGAAGCAAATTTCCCTTACTGGGATTCTGAAGGCCACATTTCAGGTCATCAAAAGTTATAGCATCTGATGAGGGCTTTCTCATCTGCCGTCTCCATGGCTGCCACCAGTGGGTTCTCTGTCTGTGTGCGATGCTATGATCCCATGGCTTCCTTTTTTTCCCCCAGTACTGCGATTCAACCACGGCCTTTGCACTCAGCTACATTCCCCAAACCTGCTTTTATTATTTTTTTTTTTAAGTATTTTGAGACATGGGCCAGGGAATCTGCCTCAGCGGCATAAATGCCTGCCTAGTAAGCATGAGGTCATGAGTTCAATCCCTGGTACCAAAAAAACAAAAAAATTTTGAGACGGAGTCTCACTAAGTCACCTAGTTACAAAGGCTGGGCTCGAATTTACAAACTGCCTGGGCCTCACTCCTGCCTCAGACTCTGAATTAGCTGGGATTACAGATATGACTACCCCACCTGGCTGCTTACTTTTAAATATTTCATCAGCACAGACAAATGTGTGCGCTAGTAGGACTGAGCCACCAACCAGACGGAAGCAGCAACTACCAAGGAAGGACAGGCTGGGTGGCCAGTCTGGCCTTTAAATGGGAAGCCTATGCTGAAAGGGGCTGCTGCAGACTCACTGGGAATGGACAGCACAATGAATGCCAACAATGGGGTTTACTGGGGAAACTCAGGTTCTCAACTGGCTGATGAATGTTAAAAAGGGACTCTTACTGGCGAAACAGAAAGTTCTAAGCAATATGGGTATATTTGATGGCCATGCATCACCCTCGGAGGACAAGCATCTAAGAAGTCAGTAATCTAACCTCTAAATGTCCTGTGTTCAGTCACTGAGTCTGATAGCTGTAGGCCTTGGGTAACCAACTCTCCCTGATCTCTTGTTGTAGGACCCTAGGTGAGGTCATGTTTGGGGACAGGAGACAGAAAACACCTGGGAAAAGGAATTCGACTCCACAAGGATGATCCCCTAAGACCAGGAAAGTATGAAGGCTGGAGAGAGATCTTCAGTTCACCTCTTGTGATCCTGAGAAGTGACAGCACTGGGAGCAGGAAGATTAATAGCTTTTGGACCACAGGAGGTCCTGATGTGGAGCAGCAAGGTTAGTGGCTCACGCATTGCTGAAGGAAGCTGGGCCTTGGACCAGGGGAATTTGAAGCTTCTGATGTTCACAGCTACAGTCAACCTTCAAGACAAATTAACCCCTAGCTAGAGAAATAAAGGTCTGTCACTTTAGTTCCTACAAACTAAGACACCAAACCTGACTCATGACAAAAAACTACAAAGTACACAAAAAGCCAGAAATAACACAGTCAGAACCAAGTCAAGTAAGGCCTACAACTATCAGACTAAAACTTTAACATTAACGTGCTGGGGTTTGAGTGGAAAAGGGGGGACAATATGTGAAAAATGATGCTAAGATATGGACACTGTGAAAAGAAACCAAAAGGAAATGTTAGAAATCAAAAACACTGCAACAGAAATGAAAAATGCCATTTTATGGGCTTGTTAGTAGTAAAGGAAAGAATCAGGCAGCTCCAAAAGGTCAACAGAAAGTCCCCAAACTGAAAAGGAGAGAAAAGAAGGATGATGATGATGACAATGACAATGATGATGATGATGATGATGATGATGTGTGTGTGTACACACACACGTGCCAGAATATCCAACTGTAAGATAATTATAAAAATGTAACATGTGCATAGCAGGAATCTAAAATAGGGAAGAGAAGGAGAAAATGAAATATTAGAAGTAATAATAATTGACAGTTTGCCCAAACAACAGTTCCCAAACCACACAGCCAAGAAGTCCAAAGAACACCAAGCAGAGAAGAGCAAGCATAAACAAAAACAAAGGCAAAACACACAAAACCTACAACTGCACCTACCATGTTCAAACTGCAATCAACTGAAGACAAAGAGAAAATACTGAAAGAAGCCAGAATGAAATCTGTCTTCCCTGCAGAGTTGAGCAAAGTTAAGAATTACATTTGAGCCGGGGATATAGCTCAGCAGCACTAGCGCCTGCCTGGCAAGTGCGAGGTTGTGAGTTCAATCTCCAGTACAAAAAAAAAAGAATTACATCTAAATTCTCCACAGAAATCATGAATGAAAACAAGGGTGGAATAAAACCAAGTGTTGTGAGAAAAGGCAACAACCTGTAATTCGGTAGCTAGAGAAATTTCTTCTTCAAATTAAAAAGATAAAAACTAAGACTGGTAGACTGGCTTTGCAAAATAAAATGTCAAAAAACATGTAAAGTACTTTAAAAAAATAAGAAAAGAAGTACACAGATCAGAAACTTAGGGCAACATAAAAAAATAGAAAATACTGGATTCTTAAATCCTTTAAAACATGTATGATAACTGAAAGCAAAATTCGTAACACTGCAATAGTTTTCAAGGAGCACAGATGTACCCTGAAAAAATAATGAAGATAAAATAAAATACTTTATTTGTCTTATTCTTAGTTGATCTAATATATACCTGTTCAAAATAACAGCAGCAATGTATTGGGCAGTTATGACTGGTAGATAAGTGACTTAAATGACAGCAGAGTTAAGAGCAATAGTAGGGCTGAACTGAGGTGCTATGAGATGCTGCATTACCTATGAAGTGCCAAAATGCTCTTTGAAAGAGCATTATATTACTTGTAAATGTTTACTGCAATATTTACAGCAACCATTAAATTTTTTTCAAACTAAATTTAAAAACATGTTTCAAAAGAAGATTTGATGTACTAAGAAAAAAGGAGAAACAGATAATACAAAATGCTCAGATAAAACCAGAGAAGGCAGGCTAGGGATATGGCACAGTAGTAGGACCCTCGGTTCAACCCCCAGCACTGCAGAGAAAAGGTTTTAGGAAACAGAGTACAAAAAAAGACTGAACTATACATGACTGTATAAGAAACTCATATGAAAGACACAGGTTAAAAGTAAAGACATAAAGAAAGATAAAGCATGCTAATGCTAAATGTTAATTAGAAAGCTAGAGTAGCAATACTGATTTCAGAAAAAGCTCATTCAGAATGAGGAAAATTATAAGGAACAAAGAAGAGTATAGTCTAATAATAAAGAAGACACAACAATATCTGACATTCATGTACCTAACAACAAAGCATCAAAGTACAAGAGGCAAAATCTGATCCAAGTGCAAGGAGATAGATCCACTCTGTTTGCTGGAGATTTCAGTACACTTCTTCAGTAACTGATGTACCCTCCAGATAGAACATCATTATGCACATAGCTGAACTGAACAGCACTGTCTGATAGTCAAGCTTAAAGGACAAGCCTAATGGACATAGTACCTCACGAGAAATCACCAGTACTCATAGAACACAAAAGCATAATACACATTCTCCTCAAAATCATATGGAACATTCACCAAGCTGTTCCATACTCTGGGTCATAAAATCATAAAACATATATCGACAAAACTAAAGGGATGGGGGCTGGAGGTTTAGCTCAGTGGCATAATCACCTGCCTTGCAAGCAGGCAGTCGTGAGTTCAATCCTCGGTACCGATAAAAAAAAAAAAAAAAAAAACTAAAGGGATGAAAATCATACTAAATTATGCTATCTGACTGGAATGGTGTTAAGTTAGAAAAAAATACCTGAAAGATACTGGAAAATCTCCATGTACTATAGTTGGAAATTAACAGACTTCTCATTAAACCTTTGGTCAAAGAGGACATGTCAAGGTAAATTGTAAAATAATATTAAACTGAATGAAAATGAAAATGTGGTCTAGGGGCTGGGGATTTAGCTCAGCAGCATAAGTGCCTGCCTTGCAAGCAGGCAGTCGTGAGTTCGATCCCTGGTACCGGTAAAAACGAAAAAGACCAAAAAAAAAAAGGAAAATGTGGTCTATAAAATTCTGTGAGCTGCAGCTAAAGCAGTTCTAAAATGCAAATCTCTGTAAAGAAAAGCTTTTATAAGAAAAGTCTCAAATCAACTATCTCAGCTTCTACCTCAAGAAACCAGAGGATCTAAATGAACTTGAAAGCACAAGAATGAAAATAATAAAAAGGAGAAATCAGTGAAATTTTAAACAGAAACATAAGGGGCTGGGGATATAGCTCAGCAGCATAAGTGCCTACCTGGCAAGTGCGAGGTTGTGAGTTCAATCCTCAGTACCAAAGAGGGAGAAAAAAAAAACCAGAAAAGTAATAAAAAAGAACCAAACACAAAGTTGGTATTTTGAAAAGATCAATAAAATTCATAAACATCTAGCAAGACTAATATCATGGGAAGGGGAGAAAATATATATTGCCATTACTAGGAATACAAGAATCTCTTTACATATTCTACAAACAATAAAAGGAAAATAAAGGCATGCTGTAAACAAACTACACACATACAAAAGCAACAACTTAGATTAAATAGAGCAATTCTTTGAAAAGCACAAACTATTGCCAACTTCCCCAATATGAAATAATATGAACAGCTGCCCTACATATATTAAAGAAACCGAACTTATAAAAACTTACCAAAAAGAAATCTCCAATCCCAGATAGCTTTACTAGAAAAATTATATTAAACATTTAAATGATAACACCAATTTTATATCTAGACCTTCTAGATGATAGATTTATTTTATGAGACTAGCATTAACCTAATACCAAAACTAGACTATCACAATATAAGGGACAGAACTTAAGACCAATATTGCTCATGAACGTAGATGAAAAATTTATCCAAAATAATTTGTCAAAATATTTGCAAATGAAATTTAGGAACATAAAAATAATAATGTGCTATGAGGTGGGCCTATACCAAAACAGACTTAACAAAAATCAATTACTAAATCAAGATGAAGCTCAATGTCAAGAGTGCTTTCCAGGCATTTGTATGGTCCTGGGTTTAATCCGTAACACCAAAAAAAATCAGTGATCATCACCATAGTAATAGATTAAAGAAGAAAACCTACATGGTTGCATCAACAAATACAGAAACAGCAGTTCAAAATTAAATACCCACTCATAATTAAAATTTTTCAGCTAGCAGAATGGAAGTAGAAGGGAATTTCCTTCAGCTGATGAAGAAGGGCTAAAAACCCAGGACTCCCATCACACAAAAAATAAAAGAACAGCTGTTTCCTGGGAGGACTAGAAACAGGAAAGGATGTCCACTCTCCAGGAGCCACTGCGTGGGAGGAGACCCCACTTAGCTAAGTCAACAAAAGGAAACAAATGAAAAGCATGCAGGTTAAAAAGGAAGAAATAAGGCTGACCTTATTCACAGAAGACATCATTACTACACAGAAAGTCCAAGAAATCCGTAAAAAATCTTAAGTGAGCTTAGCAAAAACAGCTGTCTTTCTGTGGAGCCACAATGAAAAATCTGACATTGAAATTTGTAAAACATCATCACTCATAGAAGCTCTGCAAAAAGTGAATGTTTAAATAATAATTCTAGTGAAACATGCAGATATATATCCTAAAACTACAAAATACTAATGAAAGAAATCAAATAAGATATAAATATCCAGGGATAGTGGCGCATGCTTATAAACCCATCACTCAGGCTGAAGCAGGAGGACTGCTACAAATTTGAGGCCAGCCTAGGTTACAAAGTGAGTGCAAGGCCAGTCTGAACTACACAGTGGGGGCCTGTTTCAAAAAAAAAAAGTAAGTTGAGAAACAAATTCTTATTGATTAGAAGACTAAATGTGGTTAAGATGTCAATTCTTCCCAAACTGCACTCTGTAGAATTAACATAATTCCAATAGAAATTTAAACATAAAACTTCAACACGTTTGATGTGACAGTGCACAGCACAAAAAAGGCTGAGGCAAGAGGATCAATGCAAGTTCAAGTCTAGCCCGTGCTACATGGCAAGATTCTGTCTCAAAAAACAAACAAACAAGAAAACAACAACAAAGATGTCCAACATATAATATAGACAAGCACATTCTCACAAAGGAACTATGATAGCTAAAACTTTGGAGGAGGAGCCACTGGGGATTGAACTCAGAGCCTCACACGTTAGGCAAAGGCTCTTCCACTGAGCTGCATTCCCAACCTTAGCAGGAAAATCTTTGTAACTTCCATTTAGGCAGTGAGTTTTAAGTAGGACATATAAAATACAATCCATAGAAGACACACTGGTAAATTGGATTTCAGCAAAATAAAAACTGTTAATGTATGAGGGTGCTGTTCAAGAAACAAAAAGCCACAGACTGGGAGAATATATCTGTAGTATCTCTCAAATGACATATACTCAAAAACCTATAAAACCGAAAACAATCTAATTTTTAAAAAAAATTTGCAGAAGACTGGAACAGGCACACTTTGCCACCTGGCCAGTGAACTCGTACTGGGGTCTGATTCAAGTTGGCACAGCGCCTCATGCCTACCAACAGCACACAAACAGACACAGTTTGAATACTTTAAAATTTTTCTACAAAGTGGAGGAATTTCATTTCCAGAATATGCTGAAAAATTATCTCTTCCATCTTTCAACCAAATTGAAAATTCTTAATTTCACGCAAGTATCGGTAGAAAGAACAATAACTTGAATAGTCTCCAAAATTAACAAACAAAGCTTCAGCCAAACATTCCACATTCCAATCCATTTCTTTCATCTGTTAGAAAACAGGGAGACACTGTCTTCACCAGAACCTGGTGTTTCATGTTTGGCATAAAGAAAGAGAATAAGAATAAAATCAATGTTAGAAGAGACTAAGAATAATCGTCCTCATGACTATTCCAATTCTACCTGAAATGCCAAGCACGTGGTCAGGCCCCGGAGCACTACATGAGATGTTGCTCTTCCTGGCTCTACACCTCTAAACCTGCAAGGGGTCTGGGAAGACAAATATTCTGGTTTCCACTTCTGAAGGTCAGGTCAACTTCAGCATCTCAATGTTCTAAAGGGATTCAGAGATTGGCTGCCAAAACCCAGTCACTCTAAAGACAGATGAGCACAGAGTCAGAGAAAGCAGAGAAGGTTATTCAGATGTTGCAAATATTCAAGTGGGCCAAATTACATAAACTAAAACACAATATTGCAAATCTGAAGAGCTGTGAATCTTAAGTGTGAAGTCCCTTTAAGCTTCCAGGGAGCAGGACGAGCACAGGAAGTACAGTGAGGAAGGCAGAGCTGAGTTCAGAAGCAGAGAAGCAGCAACTTGGCCTTCTAGGATGCCCAGCTCAGAGGTGCGTGTCTAAGGTGCACCTCTTATTCAATTACCCTAGTGTGAACCTTTTTAAAAAGCCTTCCTGTTTCAAGTCACAGAATTTCAGAGCTGTATAGCACCTTAAGCTGCCTCATCCATTATCTTCACTAGCTTGGGAAAACTTCTCAGGAGAAATGGAGAAAATGAAGCAGGCTATTTGGATCCCAAAGTCATTCTACAAATTGAGTACAAATGAAACCAGCACAGAGATCAGTGCACAAGGAGGATATTTCAGTCGATGAAGAACCATACATGAAATGGTAACTCAAAAGACATCACCTCATGACAATGCAGCTTCTCAGCTTGTGCACGCAGTCTCTGTGATGCTCTGCAAAACTGCAAGGTCACCCAAGGGCTGCTCAGAACCCAGCCTCATTAAGAAATGTGAGGCTGGGCCTAGGCTGAGGGCTCATCTTAGCCCTAAGCTCCAGGCACACCCAACTTGAAGCCAGGTCTCTGAGGTGTGCTCAGGACTGGACCTGTGCTCCTCCCCCTGGATGTTCTGTGGCTGTGGCTGGCTAGAGATCAGGTTTCCATTCCTTGAGGCAGCAAAACCAACCCCGGAAGGGCTGAAGAGTGGAGAAAGTCTGCAGTACTGTGAGGTGAAAGGTGAGAATGACCTAAGGCAGCCAAATATCTAGCCTATGGTTTAAACATGGGTGTGACAGCCTGAGAATTTTTTCATAAGAAGCTACCAGGACTCTGCCTTTTTTTTCCTTCCCTATCGTCAGTGTAGCCAGAGGAAAATACCATATTTCATCAAATCCAAAATGCCATCATGTGTTGGTCAGCTTTTAATCACTGCTCAAATACTTGAAGAAAACAGCTTGACGGAGCAAGTGTTCACTTTGGCTTATGGTTTCTGAGGTTTCAGTTCGTGGACTGGCTCCACTGCTTTTATAGGCCTGCGGTCAGGGCATGGCAAAGGAAAACTGTTTACCACATGCCAGCCAGGAAGCAGACAGAGAGGAGCCAGGGACCAACAATAGTCGTTAAAGAAAAATCCCGTGTCCCCCTCCCTTCCTATAGGTCATACCTCTTAAATTTCCATTACTTCTCAATAATGTCATCAAATTATGAACTCATAACGGATTAATTCATTGATGAAGTCAGAGCCCCTATGATCCAATCAGTTCCTCAAATCGCCACCTCTGAACACACACATTTTAGGAGGATGTTTAGATATAAGCTGGAACACATTTATTATAATACAAATGACAAATAAAATCAGCCCAATGCAAATATAGCATCAACTTTAAGATGCACTCCAAATTCAGAAATGTTATAATGGGGGGGGCATATACTGTAAAATAAAATGACATACAATTAGATTTTCTATTGGTATTTAGCTCAAGGTGAGTATAGGGCAGATATTTCTTTTCCATAACTTTTTTTTCAGTGCTAGGGCTAGAACCCAAGACCTCAAATGCTTTACCACTGAGCTATATCCTCAGTCCCACTTTTTGCAACTTTTTATTCTGCTGTAAACTCAATTTATAGAAAAGTAGCATGAACAATGACAGATTCTGCTAGCCTGGGGTTTAGCTACATCCTCCCAACTTGGTACCAGACCCAGAGAAACAACTTATCTCTCCAAGAGTAACTTCTGCATTCTCCTTCTCATTCCAGAGATAAACCTCCTGCTCCCTTTTTGCCCATGCACAGAGCCCTTTCCAATCCCAAGATTTCATAACCACCCAAGCCTCCGCCTCCAGCCCCCAGTAATTCTGTCTCCTGTCTTACACAGGCAGATGCTCCTTCAAATCAGCAGTTAATATGTCATTTTGCCCACCTCCCAAACTCCTCCCCCAGCCAAAACTGATAAAAATAGTCCCACCTCTTTGTTGTTTGCGAGTCTCTGTACCCCCTGCGCTGTGAAGCTCTCCTGTGCCCACATTAAAGGTCTCCACCTTTGTCTCTTTATCTCTCTCATTTTCTCTGCGCTGCTTCAGATTAAGTGCCAAAAATAATCAAACAGTACAAACCTCTCTCAAATATCCCCTGACTCTTCTGATTTTTAATGGTTCTAACCACCAAGCCCATGGCACCATGGCACCCTTTTCTCCTTCCCTCCTTCTCTCTGCTCTCCTCTCTTCATCTGAGATTCGGTCTTCATGCACCATCTGTACAACCTTCAGTACACACTGACTTAACTAAAGGAGACACTCACAGAACAATGATCAACTCAGGAGACACAGTAGTGCCGTCTAATCCTCTGTTCACACTCAAATTTTATTCACTGTCCACAACGACCTTCACTGCCTTCTTCATGCAGGCCAAGATCCAGTCCAGGATCAAGTACTATACTGCTGTCCTGTCTTTTGACATCCCTTTTAACTGGAACAGGTCCTTAGTCTTCCTCTTTCATAACTTTGAAAATTTTTCCTTAATTCAATTTTTTTCAAATCAAAATTCTGAAAATTTTAATTGAAATATTTGAAGGTTATGGAGGCCACCTATTTTATAAATTGTTCCACATGGAGTTTATCTGTTATCTCTGTCAGTATACAAGCGCAGAGTATAGCTCAGCAGGGGAGCACTTGCAATGTGAACGAGGCCTAGGCTTCCACCCCAATGTCGGACCCTCAACCCAAACCAGAGTCAGGCCCTGACAGAGGTGGTGGAATCCTATGGGCAGGGCTGTGTCCTTCACTATCATCTTCTTTAAGCATTTCAAGATCCATTTAGTCCACAGCCAAGTACTATACTGCTGTCCTGTCTTGTGACTTCCCTTTCAATTGGAACAGGTCCAATTTAAAGGAGGCAAGTGTTAGTTTTTCTCTGCTGTGATGTAACTTTGATCACTAGGATGGTGTTCACAGCAGGGAAGCCACCTTGTAAGTAAATCTGAAGTATGAAATTTTAAGTTGTAAAATCAACAAATACTGAGTCTTACTTTATGTATACAATTTGAAATAATGAAAATTCAATGGGAATTTAAACTTTTCTGAGTTGGAATTTAAAATAGTCTAAGACCCAATATTGATCTCTATCACCAAATACATAGTAAATAAGTTACTTACAACTGTCTGGCTTTCAAGTTCACAACACTATGCACTATCAGCTATTTCTTAGGCTTCTGCCAGGGCGAGGCTGTTCTTGGCCACTGGTGGCAATTGCAGACAACCTGCCAAAGTGTTTTCTGAGGAACAATGCCAGAGGCTGGAAAAGATGTGCCTTGCCATCCCTGTCTGCAGTCAGGGCAGATTTGCCCTGTCCCTTCTCTTCACATATGTTCTGGGAGAGCAGTGCTAACAGATCCCCAGAGCAAGCGGCCAAGCTGCAGCCTGCCCTTGGGAAGTCCTGGGGCAGAAGGACTTCCCAAGCACCGCACTTTCAATCTGCCCACAGTTCTGCTGCCTTCTGACAGCAAAGACACAGTGGTTTGTCCATTTTACCTGTCTGGCTCCATCTGCTTCCATTAACACAGCTGCAAGTAAAAGCTACACAGTCACAGAGTCTGGCTCCTCCTCTGGCCAGGCAGAGCTGTCGCACAGGGCATCTCCCAGGGCTGTGACGCTTGGATGCTCAAAGGCCAGCCGGGCATACTAACTGGTGTACTTTTTAGTATGTAACTGTTTCTAAATTCCTGTGTCCCTGGAGCTAACACCCAAACCAATGACAGTTTCTTTGCAGTGTCTGGTGTTGGCTCTTTTGTCTTTGGTTGGATGCTACCTGTGCCCTAAGCAGACACAGAGGCCCTTGTGTGAATGGAAATTCCCACAGGATGAGCCCAACCGATCCCTCTGCATGGTGGCTGATGGAGGCTCAGAGTTGCTGGACCAACTTCCTAAAACATTATTTCCTCGGGCACAGATTTGCACAGAAAGCCCATCAGAAGCAAAGCACAATTCAGTAAATCATCAGTACTGTTACTCAGAAACAGAATTTGAGTTAACAATTCCCATCTGGATCCTCACATAAGTCACACCATGTGTCAGCACTAAGATGAATAACTTCTTTTGAAAGGAACAGTGGAACATGGCTCCAAAGTAGAGCACTTGCGTAGCATGCTTGAGGCCCTGGGTTCAATCCCCAGCACTGGGGGGGGGGGGGGGGGGGGGCTTAACTGAAAATGAAGAAATTATCTCTAGACACTCTGAGGTGATGGGAGAGGGTAAAACCCCACTGCATTTGTGGGACAATACAGCGAGGTGGGAGACATAGGCTCTGCAGAGGTCCGGGTACCCCAGAGTCCTTGAGCCTGAACTCGCTGGGACATGGGACATGGGGCACAGCACTGCCTAGCTCAGACGCTGTGAGCACAACATGAAAGACTGTACTGCCAAAGTAATTAAGATGTATTATGTACCTGCACCGCTCCACACAAGCAATGTAAACACTTATGTATTGCAACCACGTACTAATTAAAAAAGGGAAAGTGAGCAAGCGTACTGCAGCCCTGGGCACAGGGCCTGCAGGGCTGCTCACTCAAAGTCCAGACACGACCACGCCAGGCCCAGTCTCCACAGCAGGGGCAACCGCCTCTCCTGGCAGCCCTAAGTTTGCTCGCCTCCAGGGCTGAGCCGCTGTGCACCAAGAGGCTCCAATTGCCGGTGACCCCCACGTTGGCTACTACTGCTGCTAAAGACCAGAGATGCCATCTGTAACCTCACAGCAGCGAGGCCTCACAGCAGCGAGGCAGCTTCACAACTGACATTGCATAGGATAGGCCCAGGGCTTCCAGGGCTGCAGGGCTCACCCCGCAGTCACCCCGAAGCCCGAGGCTCCTACCCAGACTGCGCAAGGTTTCTCCTCTGGGCAGCCAAAACATCCCCACAGAGGGTCATCTACCGGTGCAAACTTAGAGGGCCTTAAAACTTTAGACCCTTTAAGGAATGATTTTCCCCAGTAAATCATGGTAGATTAACTCCAACGCACCCAAACCATTATTTGTGAAACACAGTGGATCCCAAAGAAGACAACTGAGTTATCAGAGGATGTATCATCTCCAAGAAATTTGCCGATTTCCTCTAATGAGATATAAAACAACAGGCAATACGCAAAAAGTGGAACACGACACTACTCCCGACTCCAATTCCAGAGCATCACAATGACCTGAGGGCTCTGGCTTATTGCAGGAAGAAACAAACGATTTTAACTCTAGGCTTTCAGAAACAAGAAGCTGAACGGCTCGAGCCACTACAATACTCCCTTTCCGAGCCCTGGGAAGGACAACCCAGGCTGGGTGTGGCAGAGAAGGACAGCAGCAGTCGCTGTAGAAGCCTGCTCGAGGACCCGCCCTCCCGGTAAGAGCCCCTGCTGATGGGCAAAACCAGGTCCGCGTCGCGGAGGCACAGGCGGCCCGCAGGGTGGGAAGAGCCGGCCTCTGATGGTCGCCCCTCCCAGCGGCTCCAGGTAAGTCTGTCCCCACGTCTCGATCTTTCGCAGTGTGGGTCCCAGCTCTCTGGCTTCATCCCGAAGTCCTAAGGTGTCCCGAAGCTAAGGACTGGTCCCAGAGGAAACCTGGGGCCGCGCGGGCCGGCCGCCAGGCGGGAGCAGACACAGGGGCGCAGCAGCGCGCGCGGGGACAGCGGGTCTTCGCCCGGAAACGGCGCCGCCCCCGGATTCGGGTGCCGCACGCGGCCGGCCCTGAGTCCAGCGCGTGTTAGATCTCCGCCGCTGCCCCGAACGCGAGGACGACGCCGGCCGACCCCCGCCTCCCGAGCCTGCTCACCTGGGACGCGCCGCCACCGCCGCCGCTCTTTGTGTCCAGCGCCAGCCCGCGCGCTCCGCCTCCCAAGCCGCCCCGGTCTCAGCCCTCCGACCTGCGGGGGGCGGGGCGGGGCTCAGAGCCGGGGGCGGGGCGGGGCGGGGCGGGGTCAGGACCCCGGGGAGGAGCTGGAAGGCGGGCGGGCGGGGCGGGGCCGCGGGGATGGGCGGGCCCGGATTCCAGCCGGACTGGAGCGGCCCGGAGCGGTAGGGGGCGGGCGGAGCTGGGGGCGGTGGGGACTGGGTGGCCCCCAGCGTCCGAGGTCTCGGGGTTGTGCGGCTGGTGTTCTAGGCCTGGCTCTCTGGGTGCAGATGCTGAGCTAGGCTCCTTTCCGTCCAACGGCGACAGCCAGGCAGCCAGGGGGAAAGACCCAATTTTTAACAAAAAGCTGGGAGGCATAAAACTTAGCTGGTCGTCTAGTCAATAGGTGTTCTTTTACTGAGGACCCACTAGTGCCAGACGTCGTCCTAAAGGCAGAGAGCACAGCAGTGAGCATAGAGGGTAGAAGATGCCAGACTCTCCTGGGAGGGCCAGACCAGAAGACAACATAAAACCTCAAGTAGATGCATTTGTAACCGCGAATGAGCGGCAGAGCAGGCCGAGCCTCTGAGGTCCAAGAGCGCCGGGTCTTGGCCCAGACACTGCGGGGGAGGGAAGGGGCTTGCAAGTCCGGCCAGGAGAGGAGGTGCGGGCCCTCTGTGCCTCGGAGCGCTTGGCCCTGCACGCGAACCGCGCGCGGAAGGAACAGTGGCTCCCTGTTCCTGGCCGTGTCGTGGTTTGTACGTGATGGACGTACATGCTTAGGGGTTCATTTATGTTTGTGGCAACGGTTCTAATTAATATGAGGTGGAAAAGCACAGTTTGTCTCTATGCAATACACATGCTAATTTTTCTTAACCCATCATGAAATTGTCATCTGTGATACAGGGAATTGAAACGTGCCAGCAACACTAAGCTGTGCGGTGACAAACGACCACAAGGTATTGAATGTGCTTTGCAGTGTTGTTAATTCACATTCATATTTCATAGTTGAATTAAAATAGTATAAAGCCGATTATTTATCAGGAAACTTTGTTCTTTACAGGAAAGATTTGCCATATTCAGGTTCCAAGAACAACATTCTTTGGGAGTCGTTGCTATGTGCTGACCTCAAAACAAATGGAAGATATATTTGTTTGTAAAAGTTTTACTTCGTTGCCCTTTGAAAAACCTTGATTACTCACAAACTCACAAACCCAATTTAACTGAGTCTGACTAACTCTAACCTTTTCAGGAATTTCCATTTTCTTTTCCTTTTAATGCTTTATTTTGGAATAATTTTAAATTTATAGGATAATTGCAAATCAAGTACAAAGAATTTCCATATAACTTTGTCCACTTATCTTTAATGTTAAGATCTTATACAATCATAGTACAATGATCAGAACCAGGAAATCGCTAATGATGGAAGATTCCTCAGAATTCCTCAGAATTCCAGGATTCCACATGGGATACCCTCCATAGTTTCCTCTGATCTATGACAGTTTTGCAGCCTTTCCTTGTTTTTCATGACCTTGACAGTGTGGAGGACCACTGGTTGGGCATTTCATAGGAAGTCCCTCAATCTATTGTGATTAGACTGGCATTATGGGCTTTGGAAAAAAAAAACACAGAGATATGTTCTTGTTACATCATGATCAGGAATACCTGGCATCTGTATGATTTTTCCCCCCTTTGGAGACAGGGTCTTACTTTTTGCCCAAACTGACCCCAAATGCCTGTGCAAATGCTATTGTCCTGCCTCAGCCTTTTGAGTAGCTGACCCTACAAGTATGTGCTACTACATGTGGTTACATGACAATATAGGTGATATCAATCTTGATGACTTGGTTCAGGTACTGACTGTTAGTTTTCCCCATGGCAATGGTTCAGTTTTTCCTTTTCCATACGCTGTTCTTGGAAAGCAAATTAGTAAATCTGGTCCACACTCAAGAAGGGAAAGATTAAATTCCACCTCCTGGAAGGGTGAATATCTACATATATTTAGAATTCTCTGTACAGAAGATCTGTATCTTATCTTCCATTCATGTATTTGTTCAATGATTTAATTATACCAACATTGATGCTTGTGTATTTATCTATATTATACTCTTGATTGTAACCTAAGGCTATGTTATTTATTTCACTGTTCAGATTGTACCAATTTTAGCCACTGGGGGCTAATCCAGATTGGTCCCCTTAGGATACCCTCATTTTTTGCTTAGTCTTTGACATTATACAATATTCCAGGGCCCTCTTATATTTTCCTTGTCCCAGCCCTTGTATCAAGCCATGTCTCCCAGGGCCCTAATTCCTTTCACTGGAGAATCATATTTAGAAACCAAGATCTCTGATGGGGACTGTGTTTGTTGTTATTCAAGGTCACTACTTCCAGGGGTTTTTGGTAGAAAGGCTCAGGAAATGTGTATATAAATACTCCTGTATGCAAACATATCTATTAATATCTATTATCTACTTACCAACCTCCTTATTGAACTAAACATGAGTTCACACTCATGTCTCTAGTTTAAGTCCAACACTGTAGGCTTCATGCTACCATTCCCCTCTTCTTTAAATGTTTTCCTTAGACAGTAAGAAAGTTGACTCCTATCTCTCTGATTTATTCACTTATCTATTTGATCCTCTTATACAGGTAAAGTGCTTCCAAAATTGTTTACAACCTGGAGTGCAATGTTTATGTGCATTTGTTCAGCTTCACAATTTCCAGCCACAGTGCAAACTTCCCAAATGCCTTCAGTCAGCTCCTGCCTACCATCTTCAGTGAGTGTCATAGTTTTCTATTAGAGTATCATGGTTTATGCCAGTGGCCCCCAAGCCTCATGCAATTATGTGTTTGTGATTGGTTCATTGTCTAGTGCTTGGATTGGTGGTGTGAGTGCTACACTTGCCTAGGGTGGAGCCAAGATATGATATAAGTGCAAAAAAAAGATGTATTTCCTTTCTCTTGCTGGTTTCCACCTTGCTGTTTGCAGCTGCCATAAACTGCAGCTCTGGCATGCCACCCTGCCTTGGAGCCAACTAAATATAGACAAAAACTTCCAAAAACTATAAGAAATAAACATTCTCTTCCCTAATTTGGGGCATCAGGTATTGTCTCAGCAAAAAGTAAAAAATGACTAAGACAGAATTTGGTATCAGGAGTGGGGTTATTGTTGTAACTATACCTGACCATGTGGTTCGAGAGCTTTTGGAAGAGGCATGTAGGAAGAGTTTAGAAAGGTTTGAAGATGTCAAAATAGTGGTCAGAGCTCAGGATAACAAAAGGCTGATAAAAAGCCTGTCAAAAACCAGATGTAAAGACTAGATTCAGAAGATTTCTGCTGTAAAGAAAGACTACATTGATTGTTGGACTCCAGTTGATGTATGCTATGACTTAGCAGAAAATTTGTCTGCATTTTGCTCATGTCCAGAAACTTTGCCTGAGACTAAGATTAAGGGTGGTGGACTGATTAATGTGGGAAAATAAATTTCAAGGAAGCCAAATGTTGAAGAAGTGGCATGGCTACTGTTGGAGGCTTTTAGCCAGGTTTATGTTGCAAATCAAAAGCAAAGGGCCCAGCAGGATAATTTAAAATACTGGGAGTTTAGCTGGAAGAAAAATGCCAATAAAGCTATAGATTGTAAAGATAGAGCTGAGACTTTGATTGCTAAGAAACAGAGAAATAAAAAAGGTAGCCAGGGGCATCCCAGGAAGCAGCAAATCTCCATCCTTCACAGCCTCAAAATTGCAAAAGTGAAAGACTTTGCTCAGAGGGAAAAGCTGCAGAAAACCATGCTCCAGAATGGCAATGGAGGCCACATGAGTTTCCAAAGTGGTGGCAGCTGCACCAGGTTCCAAAATGGTGGCAAAATAGAGAAGGTTTTCTTCACAATGAGGTTTGCAAAGCCCAACAATCTAGGCACACACTTGACCCCTACAGCCAAGAGAGAAAAAAACCTGGCTGCTGCTTCAGCTGGTAATGAACCTTGGTGGCATCCACAGGGCACTGATTTTAAGTATGAAAAAATGCACAAATTCTAAGGATAAGATAGCTTCCACCCCAACTGCAAAAGGCCTGGCAGGCTATGCAGTGTGCCCCTGAGAGGGCAATATGTAAAGATATAAGGGTAAAGCCAAAGATACAATGGAGACCCTAGAATTTTAAAAAGCCAAAAATGTGGATCATCCAAAAAAAGCTATAAAAGCTGAGTAGAGGGGGGCTTAAGAGAGAAGCTGCCAGAGCTAAAATCCCTGAAAGTGCCATGGGGGTGGAATCACCAAAGCCTTTTAGAGCTTGCAACCAGACAGCCTTAAATGCTGAGCATGGAACTCTAGGACTTAATTTTCACCCTGCTGGATGTTGGACTTGCTTTGTTTCCAATGCTTTGTATTCCCCCATTTGTAACTTTTGAAATGGTAATGTTTATCTTGTGCCTTTACATTTTAGAAATGTTTAACCTTATTTCATTTGTACAGGGAGTGACAGTTAAGTTTGCCATAGATCTAGAAGAGACTTGAGACTTAAAATTTTCAGCAATGCTAAACCTGTTAGGATTTTGGCAACTCTCAGAGATACACTAAATGTCTTTTATGTAAAGGATGTGCATGAGTCTTTGGGGGCAGGGGTGGAATGTCATGGTTTATGTCATGGCCTCCAAGCCTCATGCAATTGTGCGTTTGTGATTGGTTCATTGTCTAGCAATTGGGTTGGTGGTATGAGTGCTATACCTGCCTCAGGATGGAGCCAAGATATGATGTAAGTGCAAAATAGATGTGTCTCTCTCTTGAGGGTTTCTGCCTTGCTGTTTGCAGCTGTCATAAATTGCAGCCCTGCCATGCCATCCTGCCTTGGAGCCAACTAAATATGGACAAAAACCTCCAAAAACTATAAGAAATAAACCTTTCCTTCTCTAACTTTGGGCATCAGGTATTTTGTCTCAGCAACAAATAAAAAGTGACTAAGACATACAGTAATAAATTTATCACTTGTAACCCTTTGTTTTCCATATTAGAGCCTTAATATTCTAAGTTGAGTTAAGTTCATGCTGTATAGATCTGACAAATGTGGAGCATTGTCATGTATCCTGGAGTGCCATATATTTTATCAAAAGTTGGGTCTTTCCCTTGGCTGTTTGGAAGATAGAGACCAGAAAACAATTTAAAACTCTCAAGTAGATGTATTTGTAACTGCAAATGAACAGCAAAATGGGCCGAGGCTCTAAGGGGTCAGGAATGCCCTACATAGCTCTTTCTGTACCACAGGAGCTCCTGTGTTGTTGGGAGCCGTTCAAGCTGAAAATTGACCACACATGCAAGGCTGGAGCATGACCATCTCAAGAACAAAGAGTGCCTAGGGCAGCCATGTGAAGAAGCTGCTTCAGCCCAGAGATCACCTCCCCCAAGACAATCTGAACAGTGGGTTGTTAGGACAACAGGGTGTCATGTGACATTAAATTGCTAAAAGATATAAATAAATGCCCCTGCAGTGAGAGGCAGTTCCTTTCCTCCTATCAGGAGAGTAAGGGCTCCACCTGACCCCAGCTTTGTCTCTTATTTTCTCATCCTCTCGCGGTCCTTCACCCAAGGAACCTCAAGAGCCGCGTGGGTCATGGCACCATGTGTCCTCTTTGCAGGGATCTCTACTCCTCTTCTAGTCTCCAGAAAATTCTGATTTGTTTTCTGTCCCATTAGTCTATTCTTCCTAAGATGTTATATAGTTTAGAGAAAGAACTCTATGCTATGTAGACTTTGGGGTTTGACAGCCTTGGCTTAGCAAAATGAGTCTAAGATTCTTTCATGTTTTCATGTGAATCAGTAGCTCATTCCTTTTGGCAGTTGTGAAAAGAGCCACTATAAATGTTTTCATACATCGTTGTTGGTTTGAAACTAAGTTTTCTACTTACTTGAATAAATACCTGTGAATTGAGTCACTGTGTATAGTGATAACTGATTAAGACCAGCATGAAGAATGGATGATTCCTTTGTTGGGTTAAAGCCTGCCTGGATGAAAGAAAGAAATAACCAGAGAGAGGTTGGGAATCTCCTTTAAGGTGCTGAGTGGGGTGAGGGTAAGTCTGTCTAACTGTAGAAGCCAACGCCACACAGTCTCCCACAGCATCTGCATAATTTTTCACTCCCTACCTCATATGTTAAAAGGCTCTTGAGGAGCCCAGAACCCTAGTTTGATGGTGGTTCCTTAAAAGATTTGTTATACCCTGGTAGGGTAAGGGACCAACTCCCGTGGGTCCACCAGCAGAGTGTCCAAAGGTGGTCCAAGACCCTCAGGCTATGGTCAATAGCCTGAAACTCCTGGAAGCTGGAGTCACATGCGCACGTGTGAGCTTTAATTACAGAGAGGACCTAGTGGGTGGAGGCATACCATGATTCCTTTGAGCCTACAAGCTGCGTAAGAGCAGAACTGGCTCCCTTGGATTCCCTACTGCAGACTCATACCTAGTGTACTTTACTACACACATGTATACATGCATGTGTATGTACTACTCAAATGTTTGTTGACGGAATGATGGAACAGAATCAGGCCTGCACAGGTGTTCCAGCTATTACCTCCTGCTTAGTCAGTTTGTGTAATATGTATAGACTGGGTGGCTTAAACAACTGGAATTTACCCTCTCACAGTTCCCAAAGCAGGGCCAGGATAGGCAAGGCTGATTCCCTGAGGCCTGTATCTGGGGCCTGCAGACAGCTGCTGCATCTTCACTCACATTACTGGTGGTCACCTTCCCAGTCAGCATCTTAAAGGAGATTCCCAGCCTCTCTGGCTGTTTCTCTATCTCATTCGGCAGGTTTTAACCCAGTGAAGGAATCACCTGTTCTTCATGTTGTTCTTATTCAGATACTGCCACACACCCTACCCCGCTCTTTCAGCACAACTTTACACTTGCACACACCTGCTGTGCACACACCCATAGCCCTCTGATACACCCTTCAGTGTGTGCACACTCATAATAATCATACCAGATATCACTTAGCACATATATACCACTCCTCACCACTCCCTATTTCTTTATTTTGTTTTTCTTCTTTTTGTTTGGTATTTTTTTGTTCTGAGACAGGGTTTCTCTATGTAGTTCAGGCTGGCCTTGAACTTACTATCTAGCCCAAGCCGGCTTCAAACTTGCAGCAATCCTCCTCAGCCTCTTGAGTCCTAGGATTATAGACATGTGCCACCATGTCCAGCCCCATTTTTTACTGATGCAAACACAATGTTGTAAACTCCTATACCCATATCCCATTCCTCAGTACAACCTCACTACATATACAAATACACCTTACACACCTTACAAAAATACCCAACTAATAAGCATCCTACTAAACACAACTTCACACGCATCACAGTACACAACACACAAACTATTCATGCACACATCCTTATATAACACTCCCTACATATGGTATCCTCATAGATCCAACTGTGCTATACACAACACACATTAACCCACTAGAGACCAGTAAACAAATATGCTATGGCACTCACACATACAATACACACTGTGCTTCTCACCTACCTATGCACACAACCACCTGCACCCACATTCACCAGACACCCACAACCTCAGCCTTGTTACTTGCCATACTATGTATCACACTGACACACAGACCACATCCACACTGGTGCACACAGACCATACAGACCCAACCTGTCTTCCCATACACAACTACACACGCACTCACACACACCTTCAAACAACTCTACATACATCCAAACCTGCGTGAGCTCACACCTTGCCTCAGTCGTGTGCCTCACTGTTCCCTTCCTGAAATGCTGAGGACATTTCCTCTATACCATGGGTCTGCAGCTCACAGCCTGCTCTCACGAGCTGCCCAGTCTGTGCAATGTCATTTCTCACCATCTCTTGCTCAGTCCTCTGCTTCAGAGAGGTGTCACAATCCTTCTTTGGGGATTGCAGATGCCTAATTACTTAGCACTTGGTGCCTGGCACTCTGAATTTGTATTGAATGAAATTCACTTGCTCTCTGGAAATGTTCTCTCATAAAACTCTTCTGGCTCCAATTGAGTGTTCCACTTCTTCAGCTCTCACTTTAAGAGCTACACCCCTGCGAGCCACTCCCTTCTTTGACTTTCTCTTAGGAAGTGTTTATCTATATATTACCATACACTTTGCTTATATGCTAGGATATCGGCTGATACTTTGACCTTAAGTCAGTAGATATTGGATACCAAAGTAAGCATGAGACTCACTGGGGTTTTCAAAGTAGCTGTGTCTATTTATTTATTTATTTATTTTTGACTTTTGAATTTCCTTGCCCCATCCAAGAATATAAAATTGTTGAGAAAAGAGAGATAGAAATGGGGTGTTTGTTTGCAGTCCTAAGGATGGAACCCAGGGCTGCATGCATGCTAAGCAAGTGTTCTACCAGTCAGCTATATCCGAACTCCGTGGAGTTACTCTGCAAAGAGCACTGCATCCTGTGAGCTTGGTCCCTGGGGGAGGCAGAGGTGTGGCTTCTCTGGAAACCTCTTGTGTGGGTCCAGTGGTAAACTGAACCTGTAACCTGCAGAGAATATATGCATTTGAGGAGGCTGGGTCAGGACAAAAGGATCATGAAGAAGATGGATGGGATGTAGGACAGAGGCTGACCTACACCTTTCCCAGAAGTGCTGCCTGGAAGAGAAAGGGCACCTGCTGGTGAAGGCCAGTGTTAGTGAGGCCTGGTCCTGAGAGAAGGTCTGGAGGGAATCCTCTGGAGAACAGAACTAGCTGTTTCTGGACAGGTCCAGAAAGGCCCTCTGAAGTGTCCACAAGGTGGGCAGGTAGGGTCTGGAGGTTGTGGAGCCAACTCACAGCAGGTGTAGGCTCCAGCAAAAAGTGAGATTCCCTACTCTCTTCCCATGGCTTCCTTAAATTATAAGGAAGGGGAGGGTATGGAAGGAGGGGCCATCCCTCCATCCTTCATCCCCCAGAGGCCAGTATGGGGCAGGCGGGTGCTGGGCAGGCCCACACTTGCATAAACAAGTGTGGCCACTCTGCTGGGCTGTCCTCTCACACTTCTAAATCCAGACTTACAGTGAGCACACAGCTATCTTGTGGGAGTCAGCAGAAAAGGCCTAGTTTTCACCTAGCTTGGAAGAAAAGCTTCCAACTTGACCCTGAGTTGGTGTTAAAAGAACAGCAGATGAGCGAGTAGTTCATTTTGTTCTTTTTTTTTTTTTGGTCTTTTTCCTTTTTATCGGTACCGGGGATCGAACTCACGACTGCCTGCTTGCAAGGCAGGCACTTACGCCGCTGAGCTAAATCCCCAGCCCCATTTTGTTCTAACTCCAGTGCCATGCATGTTCAGCACACTGTTTCACATTGTTTTCTAGTGTCTGCATTTACCTGGAATACCAAGCATAACCCTGTTGTCTACTCTGCCACATGGGATGTGTTGGACTTGGACAGCACAGAGCCAGTGTGGCTCAGACATCACCATCATGGACTTTACATGGCCATTTCATCCAGTGAGCCTTTCATGTCATTTGGGAGGATGGTATCAGACAATGTTGAAAAATCCTTTGAATACTAACAATTTTAGTCAACAGAAGGCCTCAGTGTACAGCAAGTGAATTACACGTCCTGCCTTGCCCTGTGCTGTTTGTCTTTCATAGAGGAAGAGTTCAACCCTCCAATCTCCCACAAGATCTGGTCCTTACCAGGAGTTAAATAAATACAACCATAGAGCTATCTTCCCTTTTGCACTTTTTTGTGGTGTTGGAGATCAAACTCAGGGTAAATAAGAGCTTTTTTTTTAGAGATGCAAAGTAAGTGCCTTAATAATGTCTTTTGGATAATGATGCCATCTAGTTTTCCAAGTTATTAATGTTTTGGACTGACTTCACTATGTTTTCAAGCACAGACTTTGAGCTTAGTAGATGTACACAAATATTATATTGACATTTCTTACTAGTAGGAACTGAGCAAGTGTGATGAAGGTATCAGATACCACCAAATTAACTAGTTTTATTTCAGAGTACCTATGGGTAGGGAGAGGTGAGTGTATGTTTGGAGTGGGGGATTATGGACTTCTGAAATAATGTGTAAATTTACTATCAATTGAATAGATCAGATTTGGGGGGAAGAAGGTGCATCACATTCTTAGATTTTTCGAATTATCAGTGAAGTACCTCAACTGCTCAGCTAGTTGTTGATACATCAAATATAGCATCAATTCTCTAAGATTTCACAAGGGTATTTTCCATCATAAGTATTAGACACTACCATTTGTAAACTATACTAAAAAAGATTTTTTCCGCTAACCAAATCTTTCAAATACAGGGGCCCATCTGTAGGTCAGACTTTCTCAGAGAGAAAAAAAAAAAAAAGAGCAAAGAAGCATTTAAAACATTTTAAAAAGCTTTTTGAAATGAAAAATGTGATAGTAGTCAGGGGAAAAATCTCCAACACAATCACTGGAAGATGAAGAAAGGCATGGTGGTGCATACCAGTAATCCCAATTATTTTGAGGCTCATGCAGGAAGATCTCAAATTTAAGGCCAGACAGGGATACATGGTGAGTTCAAGTTCAGGCTAGACTACTTAGTGAGACCCTGTCTTAAAAAAAAAAAAAAAAAAGGAACAGGAATGTAGCTTAGTACTAGGGCTAACATGAGTGAGAGATCAGGGTTAAGTCCCCAGTACCCTCTGTTGAAAAGAAACCATTCAGAAAAATTAACAAATAATAGAGAAAAAACCAAGTGGAAGGTGAGTAGAGGATGTCTAACATCTGCATAGGAATTCCAGAAAGGGAAATTTAGGAGGGGGATCCCCACAAAAATGACACAGGGAAGACAGTTGTTAAATAGAATGTAAGGTTTTGACTAAAAAGGTTCAGAGCATCAAGTACAAAGGATAAAAATATACTTGTGCCAAGACACATACCAGGGCCACTGAGGCGGGGGACGACCCAAGATTCTAAGAGAAAAAAACAAAACAAAACAAAACAACTGGCCACACATGACTGCTAGGAAAACCAGACTTAAACCTATGACATGCTCATGACACTGCTAACCAAACACAGAAGGGCATTTCTCAGGTATTACTTTTACTTCCCACATACCTTTATAGAGAACCTATACAAGCATGCATACTACAAAGACAGAATAAAAAAGGGAACACAGAGAGAATGTGAAATCCAACCCAAGGGCAGAGAACTACGAGGATCGGCTATGCACCAGGCAGGACCATCAGGTCAACCTGGAGCAGGGCCAAGACTCCAAGGCTCAGAGTCCAGGAACAGCTTCTTACTCCATAAATTATTCTCAGCCAGACTGGCTTCCTATAGCTGCAATGCAGAGATAAATCTCCTGAATTTAAGGAATCCTACAGTTGTACTTCAACACGCAGATACACTGATAATGTAGTGGCTTTTCGGAAGGTAGGTTTTGCTATTTTTTGACTTACATACTTCAAGTAGTGTTTTTTTTTTCAAATATGAAAAAGTTCTGAATTTCAAAAGGTGGAATGAAAAAATGTGCATTTGCAGTATGGATGTTTTGTAGAGTTCTACACTTAATATACATATATAAATATGATCACCATTTAAGTGTGTTTAAAAGTTTGTGATAGTCTTTTTTTTTTTTTTTTTTTTTTAAAGTGGTGTTGAAGATGGAAACCAGGCATGCACTCTACTACTGAGTTACATCCCTAGCCCTGGAACATGCTTATTGTGGGTTGCAAAGTTTGAAAGAGATGAACCAAGTATCTTTACAAGAAACTACTTCCCTATGGCACTAACACAGCACTCCCAGATCTAGCTGTCTGTACATGAAGTAGACATGTGCCCTGCCTGGGGACATGGCCGTCTTGTGTTAGTCCACTTGTGTCTATCATTGATTTTTTTTTTTTTTTTTTTTTTTTTTGAGTCAGAGTTTCACTATGCAGCTCAGTCTGGCCTTGAACTTACTTTGTAGCCCAGGCTGGCCTCAAATTTGCAGTCATTCTCCTGCCTTAGCCTCCTTCCAGAGTGCTACAATTACAGACTTGTGCTACCACGACTGGCTTCGCTGTTTAATCTTTAACGAATATTATCCTGAACCAAAAACATTAATAAAAACCATAGATCTATTCCAAAATTTTAAAATTTCTTCTGTGAAATTTCACTCAGAAGGTAGAAAACCACAAAGCTCTTCCCCAAGGAAGGTGCAAATGGACTGTGGAACACAAGGATGTGCAATACAAGGATGTTTCATCTCCAACTTTGCCACAGATCATTTTGGGTGAAGAACTGCTTACATAACTTTCCAGAGCTTCTTTGCTGAGACTGCGACTATGATACGGGAATGACAAACATTTACCAGTTAGCACAATGAATGCATTCCCTTCATCATCCAGCCTGTGGGACAGTTAAGAGGATGAGGCCTTAGCCTGCAGGTCAATTCATCTATTAGAGAAATCATGCACATGATTTTTGCTAAAACTCTCCAAAATTTTAACGACTTTTAAATAGCTAAAATCTGGTCAAAACATATAAGCATCACACTTGGAATTATAAACATACCCTGGTCACAGTCTTCATTTTTTTTTTTTTTTTTTTTTGTTAGGACAAGCACTTACACCACGGAGCTATATCCCTGGCCCTGTTCACAGGTCTTTAGCTCACTGTAGTTCTCTAAGGCTGTGCAGGCACAATTCCATGTTTAAAAATCAACATTCAGCGTAAACAAGGATGTCTGCACAAGGCAAAGAATTCAGTTCTTAGACATTAACTGTCTAGAACAGTATCATTTTTAGAGTTACAGCTATATTCATCCAAACACAGTGTAATATCCTACATTAGTACATTAGTACCTAGTGTAAAAACCAAAACAAAAAACACAACCCCAAGTAGTGTGAGGAAAAGCTGCAGCAAGGCCAGCCCTGAGAACAGATCTGCAGCCTCCACTTAAAGAAGTTCTTCCAGCTTGCAGAACAGGAAGGACTGCCCCAAGCCATACAAAATTGCAAAGCAGAGGGGCTGAAACTGACATCAACCTGGCAAATGCATAAATACAGGCAGAGGTGGCTGAGCAGTTCTCTTCCTCCCATTAGGAGGGCTCCACCTGACCTCAGCTTTCATTTCTCCATCCTCTCTTGGTCCTGCTGTCACAGTACCCCCCCCTCCATCTAGAGCTGCAGCTGGATGCAACAAAGTAGTATTTCTTTTATTAACTGCTTCACTCCAACATTGGTTAATGGAATCATGAGGCTATCCTAACAATTCTGGGAAAACTTCTAGTAGATGCCATGCTATGGAGGTATTAATTAAATTCAAAATATACCTTGAATTAGATACCATGATAGTTCTGAATATGTGGAAAAGATTTACGGCAGAGGGCAACTCTAATACAGTCAATCAAATATTAAAATGGCATGGTGCAAATGGTTCATAGCAAAATTTAATTTTTTTATTAGTTTTAAATATGAGTGAAACTACTCAGCTAAAAGAGAACTGATGGGCTGGGGTTCACAGCTAGGCTGCATGGAAGAAAGCAGTTCTCCTCTTGAGGACTCATAGGAGGAAAAGGACTTTTGGCAAGTGGCTTGCATTTATCCCCAACAAGGATAAATATTTCTTTAAGAGGCACAACTACAAGAAAGCTATGAGCCAGTTCTAGAAAGCTGTGAAAGTGTCACAGAAAGGAAACACCACATGTTGATTTAACAACTGGTTTTTTAAACCCAACAATCTATTAATCATGTAAATACCACAGAAAAATCATTTCCTTTAAAAAAAGGTCATGCAGAAGCATTAGATTAGTAGTAGAAAACAAAGCACACACCCAAAGCAGGCAAAAATATGGTTTATGTTTAAAAAATGCCAAATAATTTTACTATGAAATGCATGGATTTGCCATCACTTAATATTTATTTCATATTAACCAGATCCAACTGCTCTGATAAATCTCTACTATAAATGTTTTAGAATATCTATTTTTTAAAAATATGTTTTTAAGCCATACAACCTGTACTTGCATATCCAGGTGTAAGCTATTCTGCTCTGTACCATGAAGCTAAAATACTGAAAGATTAAAAATACAATTTTTAAAAATCTTGTTACAGACAAAAAAAAAAAAGATGTATTTCCTCAAATTTTTGAACTATGGCACTAGAAATAATCTGTGTTAACATAATCTGGATTTTCAGATATAAATATAAGTCAATGGTCCCTTGTAAAGAGCAATTGGATTGCAAAGACCCTCACAAACTGGCTATTAAATCCTAAATCAAGTTATTTCTAGAACCTGGACCAAAATAGATGAAATGGCTTAAGTCTTCTTAGTTTCAACCCTGGAAATACTCTAATTTGAGTAAATTTGAAATTGTGCTTTTTGATGTGTTTTAAACAGACAAACTGACTTTACAATCGATACTCTGTAAGAGAGCAGGTATCTCTAGCACGGAAGAAACTATATAATGTGGAATGGGAGATGTTAGTGGCATGATTCCACTCTTGTTTATCCAGACAGTAGCTTTGAGCCCCGCATTGAGACCTCCTTGTATATCAGTTTCTAATGTGTCACCAACCATCACGCAGTCCCCAGGCTGTACTCCAAGAAGATCACAACAATGATAAAATATGGAAGGTGCTGGTTTCTCCTCTTTCTGCTCTCCACCCACAACAATAGCGTCAAAGTAGGACTGACAGGCGCAAGCCTCAATCTTTTCGCGCTGTGTCTGTCTGTCACCATTTGTTAACAAAAGTAGGCGGACCTCCTTGCGAAGTTCTGTGAGCATGGCTTTAACATCTTCTGCTAGGGTCATGTGCTGTAGACGTGTAGATTTCCACAAGAAATAACATTCCTCAGCCAATCTCCTGTTGTCCTTGCCACCTTTTGTTTCCTGGATTGCTTCTTCCCAGTGGGAAGTCCTTAGGTCTGTAATGCACATATTGTAAGGATGAAAGCTTTCTTTGCTGAGTTTAACTTGAACTTTATCACAGATGATTTCAGCTTCTTCTTTATAATGGTATTTTGATTGCAACAGCTTTATTACCTAAAAAAGGAAAGTAACTGTTAATGTACTTTGTAGCTAAGAATGAGGTACATGCCTGTAATTTCAACACTCTGAGAGACTGAGGGCAGGACTTCAACTCTGAGCTCAGCATGGGCAAGTTAGCAAGACTTTGTCTCAAAATAAAAAAGGGGGGAGGGCAGGGATACAGCTCGATGTGAAGGCCTTGGGTTACACACGCACACACACATATATTCAAGCACTCTGTGTCTTTAACAATCATGTCCCAAGAAGTTGTGGTCCTCTAGCAGCTGAGAGTCTAAAGCAGCTCCATCCCAGCTGTTGGCCTTGGTTTTGGAGGCACCATGGTGAAGATCTTCCAACTTCTCTAAACAACTCATTCATATTCGTATATGCACATACACATGTATATATATATATATAAACCCAATTTCTATTCTAAGTTCTTCACACAGAGCCACAGCCAATAACAAGCTGCCTTCTTCTTTTGGTAGTTGCTTAGTGATAACCAGAGCCTCTTACATTCCAGCTATGTCATATACCACTGAACTATGTCCCTAGCCCGTCACAGCAGATACTTTTTAATCCCAGCCCAATATGTCACAATCATCTCCAATGATGTTGACTTTCCTTGGCTTGTACCCAGAGACAGGTTTCAGATGCAGGTTCTTCATTTGGGAAGTGGCACCATGAAGTGCTGAGAGATGTAGGGAATAAGACACGAGGGGAGGAATCTATTTAACAGATGTACTGGTGAACAGGTTTCCAAGGTGTGAGCAAAGGTAAGAGACTCATGGTATTTATCTAGCAGTTTTTGCCCCTTGTTGGCATGAGCTCAAAGGATCTTTGCAGGATGGTTCCAGATCACCTTTCCAGCCTCATTGCTGAGCATCTTCCCTGACATGCCTTCCAGGGTGTGCTATTGAAGCACAGCAGTCCTGTAAGTAAAAATGTGTTGCCCTGAATGACACTGGGGTTAAGTGACATTCTAATCACACCAGAAACTTAATTCATCTACTGAAAAGCAAAAAGAGATTAAATATATACATTTTTCTTCCCTCAGGTTAAGAATTCCTTACAACAAAGGAAAAATAATTATTTTTCACATTCTTTGTGTTAATTAGAAAAGTCTTACTAGCTTGAGAAATATACTGGCCCTAAGAGTTTCAGATAAAGGCAAAACACTGAAAAATTATGCTTTGCAAAGTTAAATTTCAATGAGCATTTCAAGATTTTCCAATCTCCATGGTTATGTCTTTTCTAGTAACAGCAACTAAATTACTCTTGTGTAGGGGGTCTGGAGCTTCAAATCAAAGTCTTGTACTGAGCTACATTCCTGCCCATTTTTGAGACAGGGCGTTGCTAGTTGCCTAGACTGAGCTTGTACTTGTGATCCTCCTGCCCCCATCATTACAGGCCCCAGTCATTGTACACGACATACATTTTAATCACATGAACATCTTCAGGGAAAAAAAATCTGCAGTTGAATCAATTCAATCAATTCAATTCAACTGCAGTTGAATCAACCTAAGTTGAATCAACATATATTATTCCAAACTTCTGAGTCCCTACATCAAGAGAATGAGGTTTTCAACTTGGAGGTGTGAAGACATGGGGCAAAGCAGGCTTAAAAAGATTCTGACACCAGGAGCCCACAGATTATCTTTAGGCCTGAAGCTTTCTACTATGATAGAGAGGAAGTACCAGTTTATAGATTAAAATAAACTGAAAGGTGCTTTCTGAACATACACAAAAAAGGAAGCATTATTTTCTATTTCCTACTTCCAGAACTAAAGTTACTGTAAAAAATATTAGTTTAGCAAGTGGATTTTAAAGCATTTTTTTTAAGGGCTAGTTTGAGAACCATATAACACTTAGTAATACTTTAAGTATTTTCTGAATAATGATTATTCAGATGTGAAGGGGCGGGATAAAGTATGATGAGTACCTGCGCACAACCCAGTAATCCAAGTAATCCTTCTATTATTTCTTTAGTTCAGGCTTTTGCTCAAATATCATTGACTCAGTGAGGTAAAAATTGACCAGCCTATTTAAAAACTGCAATTCCTTTTCCTGTCTACTTTTTCTAAAACACCTAGAAATATATTTATTATGTGTATTGTCATCCCCCAAAAGTAAATTCACAAATACACAAGTCTTTTGTTTTGTTGTAAGAAACTAAACTTCTGTAGAAGGATTCTTTTTGTGTAGTGACACTGGAAGACAGACCTGACAAAGGTAAAAAGAAATCTTAGATGATAAAAAAAATAATTAAAATTGATGCATAGTCATGAGTCCTTTCTCCCAAACTCAAAGTGAAAGCTGCTCCATTTCCCCATTCCTCCACAGGTAACAGGTTACTTTTGAGCAGATAAAGTTATGATTGGTGTGGCACCCTCATGATAAAGTATCCACACTATCTAGTTCTACTCATTTTATAGGCTATTCATAGTGTTATGGTTTGTGTCTAGATATCCCCAAGCCACATGCAGTCATGGTGGGGGATGGGCTTTTCAGAGGTGGCTTCATCTAGAGATTGTGATTGGTTCACTGTCTATGCTGGGATTAGGGATGTGAATGCTATATCTGCCCTAGGGAGGGTAGCATGCATACAATATAAGGGAGGAAAAGAGGCTTGCTCTTGTTGCTTTTGGTGTCTTCAGCCACCATGAATGGCTGTCCTTCTGCCATATGCCACCCTACTTTGGAGCCAGGTGACTATGTACTGAAACCTCTGCAAACTGTGAGCTAAATAAACCTTCCATCCTTTAACTTTGCTTTTTTTGTTTGTTTGTTTTTTTTTAAATTGGTACCAGGGATCCAACTCACGATCCCGCCCTTGCAAAGCAGGCACTTATACGCCTGAGCTAAATCCCCAGCCCCCATCCTTTAACTCTGGGTGTAGGATGTTTTGTCCCAGCAACAAGAAAAGTAATTAAGACAAGGGGTAATAAACCAAGACTGGAAATCAGACTTTTTGCTCACCTACCTAGTATACCTGTTCATTACTTGCCATATGTCAAATGAAGATATTTAAGACAGCATACTCCCTCCCAGGAACCTCATTATTTAGTTCCAAGCAAAATAGTAACATACTTTGATGTTATATTTGCAGCAACAAAGAGTGGTACTAACTTAATTGAAGGTGCAAAGACTGGGGAGAATTATAGCCTTTTTTTGTTTGTTTTTTTAGTTAGAATTTCACTGTTGCCTAGGCTGGTCTTGAATTTCTGGGTTCATGTGATCCTCTTGCTTCAACCTCGCAGGTAAATTTTTGATCTAAAAGTCACCCTGTGGCAGAAACATGGAGGATGAACTGGACCTGGTCAGGCTATGGTCTAGATGAGAGATCGAGTCTTTTGCAGAGTGGCGGCCAAGATGGATGGTGGCATAATTCACAGAGTGAACACAGAATGCCACATAATTCCCATGCATTGCATCAAACTTATCTGATATGACTAATCTGAACTAATAGTTATGCAAATTTTAGAATAAGGATTCTAGGCTCAGAATGGAAAAGTAACTCGTTACAATACTTTCAGTTACGTATTGGGAGAAATGTCACTCAATGTGAAGATGGGACAGTTAACAGTGGAAGGCATCAATAAAAGTGGTAAGACACACTGAAAAGAGTTCTATCCCACGTGCCCCCCCCCCCATTCGCGATGTCCAGGAACCCTGGCACCCTGGAAGGCCCTAATGACGGGTAAATCTATTTCATTCCAGTGGTAGAGAGAGATGCTTCCTTGTAAAGACTCAGGAATAAACAGGTGGGAGGGACATGGAGACTGTAGTCACGGATTTCTCCCAACAACAGTGCTGTCAAGAGAAAACACATGTACCACAGGAAGGAGTCCCAGGAAGGTGTTCGTTTTAGTTAAAAGTACAAGACAGACATGAACATGCAGCTGGTGTAGAATGTGTCAGGAAAAAATGGGTGAAGAGGCTGAAGACCTGGGAAGACCTGAGCTATCTGATGAAGCAAGAAGCACTGGCTTTGGTAAGTGGTTTTTCCGCATCTGGGCATTCTTTACTCTCTCCCAGGAGCCGAAGGCAATTGAGAGGAAAGCAAGGGAGGCCTCCACGACACTCGCAGAACCGGGAGACAGTGGTCCGGTGGTCCGGGTAGCAGCAACCGGGCGCCTCGCCAAGACGGAGGCCACGTCCGGGTCAGCAGCGAAAGGCCCCAGGCGGGGTTCCTGGCCTGGGGCGGGGCGCCACGAGGAAGGTCCCTCTGGGGAGCGTCTCCGTGGCCGGGCCCCGACGAGTAAACCGGAGCCGAGGTCTCCCGGTTCGAGCAGTAGTCCGCGGCCGGCGCAGACGCAGACGCACGGGACGTGGCGCTCGTTACCTCTGTCATGCCCCTGCGGCTCGCCCCAGCCGTGTCGATGAGTGTGTTGTCCAAATCGAAGAACACGGCTCTCACGCGGGTCAACCCCATGGCCCGGACGCCCGGGCACGACCCGCCGCGCCGTTTGCCAAGCACCAAGAGTCCGCGGGCGGAGGATGTGGTCGGACCGCGAGGTCATCTGGCTTCGCGTGGCCCAGAGCATCAGCAACCACCAGCCATGGCCGCTCCGGAACTCCCGCTGGGTATCGCGTACTTGCGCGCCTAGCACGGCGAAATCCCGCGAGACTGTGGATGGTGCACCTCACCGCGCGTGCGCACAACAGGCCTTCTCTTTCTCGCCACCCCGCCCATCGGCTGTGGCCTTTGGCTCTCGCCGCCCTCGGTACACAGCCGCGGGTCCCTCCCATTGCCGGAGGGCGACAGCAGTCCTTATATCCTCGCTGGTCTTCGGAGTTGTCTTCGGGCCTCTCGCGGCCTGTTCTCCCCGTCGCCTTGCCCTGGGCCCCGCTGGTGCGGATTTGGTGCCTGGAGCGGGACACTTGGGTCCTAAGCCTGGATCTTGCCTGCGCCCGGCTTGCGGCCAGCGCTCCCAAGGCAGCTAATTTTGCTGGACACGGGCCATGTTTAAATTTGGAAGTAAAGCTGAGAGGACAATTAATAACTTGGTTAACTTTTTCTGTTATTCTGGTATTGTAAAAAAAAAAAAATGTTATTATCCCTTTATTCTTTTTATGTGGTGTACTGTTTTTTCTAAATTCTAGACATCTTGTTATTTTGCCTATGAATACATTGTTTCTTCTTTTCTGGGCTACATCCCTGGGTTTTTTAATTTTATGTTTTGAGACAGGGTTTAATTGCCCAGGCTGGGCCTAAACTTGTGATTCTTCTGTCTCCGCCTCTGAGGGTTCTGGGTTTCCAAGTGTACATTGCAACACCCAGCTGAGAAGTACAACTTTTAACTGTATCATTTGAGAAGTTTTGAGAAATGTATGCAGCCAAGTAACTTGGCACCTCAATGACAGAACAGTTCTAGAAAGTTTTCATTCCCTTTCATGAAAGGCATTGACCCAGAAGTATGCATTAGAAGAATCCTCATCACAATGTTAGCAAATAGAATGGGGCAATGTAGGAAAGAGAAAATCATACACAGTAAAACCCTGGTTTGCAAACCTAATTCATTCTGAAAATATGCTTATAATCCAAAACACTTATATATCAAAGCAAATTTCCCCATAAGAAATAAAACTCATTATTCATGATATAACAATAAATATCCAAATGAAAGGGTTACAATATTGTGATATAAAACAAAATAACAAACTATAAATAAAATATAAATAAAAATGGACAAAACTAGCTTGCACTTAACTTTGAAAACCATTGTGGTGGTTGTGAGGAAGACCAGAAAGGAGGGTTATTTTGAAGGACAACTGTCACTATCATTAATACAATCACTGCTGTGAACTCCATAGGAATCTTTTTTTTTTAAACCAGCATTAACAAGGAACCTATCCAACAACACTTTACTCTTGCCTCTTTTTGAAGATTAGGTGGAAATGTGACATTGCATTGTTGTTAAACAGATGCAGAATTTGCATTGCTATAGCCTTATTTGGGTGCTTTTGTCTATAAAATTTTGTACCATTTCTCACATTTTACACAACTCCATAATCTCATTTGAAGTGAGGGATTCCTTTGCCCTTATCTCCTCCTCTGCCCATGGGATCTCCATAACCTTAATGGTGGGAGATGATCACTCATAATTTCAGAGGGGAGAGAGGGAAGGGAAAGGCAGGGTGAGGAGAAAGAGAAATGTTTGCTTGTCCTGTGAAAGGCTCCCTGAACAAGTTACTTGCAATTCAAGGTTTTATTATGTACTGACAAATTAGAGCCCTTTCCAAAAGAGCAACACTGGCTTCTTTTTTTTTTTAAATTTTATTTTGAAAGTATACAACAGAACAAGACAGAATAAAGCCAAGTAAGGTCGTACAGTGAAATTGGTACAGTACAGAAGTCGTACAGTACAGAAAAGAACTTCACAGCAGGTTACCGGGATAACAGTAATAGGTATCACAGTATATTTTGTTATATTTATAATAGTTGTTCTTTCAATCACATATATCAAAATGAGATGAAGTATAGAACACTATAGAACTTATCAAAACAGAATATTCAATAGAGCAGTACCATTAATCAGAAAAGAGCAAAACAGTAAACACAGGCTTATTTCTCAAACTCTATTAAATATACCACTCTGAAGGAGTAACAAAGTTTATATGATATGTCAGAAATCAACTCCTACCCTGCAGGCCTAGACATTCCCTGTGCTCTGCACTGCAAGCCTAGGCATCCCCTGTCCTCTCTGTTGCAACATATGCATAGCCTGTCCATGCTATTGCAAATACACTTCCCTTGTCCTCTCTACTATAGACTACAAATCCTTTGTCCTCACTACTACAGACTTATGCAACACCTATCTTTTTGCGCAGGAATGTGATCTCATCTTCTCTCCTGCAGGCACGCTCCAGCTCCTCTCTCTTGCAGGCACTTGTATCCCTGTCCCCTCTACTACAGGCTTGCAAGTGCCTGGCCTCTCTCTGCACTGTTACAATTTCCTATCTTTTCTACTGCATACATATGCATAATGAGTCCTATCTATTTCACTCATATGTATTCCCTGTCCTCTCTGTTGGACCTTAAGGATTCCCTGTCACCTGTAATAAAGGCCTACATATCCCCTACCCTCAAATTGCAGGCATATGCATCAAATATCTTTACTGCAATCCTATACTTTCACTATACTCTCTGTGGTAGACATAAGCGTGCTCTGTTCTTTCTACTTCAAGATTTTCACATCCTGTTCTACATGATGCAAGAGATTTATTCCCTGTGCTCTCTACTGAAGGTCTATATATCACCTCTCCTCTTTACTACAGTCATAAACATGCTCTATCCTTTACTGCAGGCACAGGCAACCCTAGTCCTCCACCGCATGCATATGTATCCTTTGTCCTCTTCTGCACTCATACCCCTAAGCATATCTAATCCTGTGTAATGCAACTTACACAACCCTGGTCCTCTCAACTGAAGATCTGCACATCCCCTGTCCTCTGCACTGCAAGCCACACTATCCTTTCTTCCTACTGCACGTGTGTGTAGCATCACTCGTCTCTACTGCAGACATGTGCATCCCTGTCCTCTCTCCTGCAGGCATTCATATTTCCTGTCTTCACCATCATACCATTAGTATCCTGTTCTCTCTAATGAAGGGTCATAGGTACCCCATGTTTTTTTTTACTGCAGGCCTGTGCACTCCTTATTTTACCACTGCAGGCATATACATCTGCTGTCTTCTTTACTGCAGGCATACATGTCCCATGTCTTCTCTACTGAAAACATCCACATCTTCAGTCTTGTCTACAGCATTCATATACATGTCCTGTCTTCTCCACAACATCATACAACATCCCTATCCTCTGTACTGCAAACTTACAAAACCTCATCCTATTACTGCAGGCATACACATTCCCTGCCCTTTCTACTGACATCATAAATGTGCCATGTCTTCTCTACTAAGGCATACGCATACTCTGTCCTCTATAATGTAGCATACACATTGCCTATCTTCTTTCCTGAAGGCGTATGTATCCAGGATCTTCCCTGTATACTCTATGCCCCTGTACACTCTATGGCAGGTATATGTATCCTATGTCCTCTTACTGCAGGTACCTGTATCCATTGTCTCCTTTACTGCAGTCATGCACATTCCATATCTTAGCTACTCCAGTCATAAGTATGCTCTATCCTCGCTAGTGGAGGCATAAACATATCATGTCCTTTGTAATACAAGATACCTATTCTGTGTTTTCTCTGCTACAGGTCCAAGAATCTCCCATTAACCTACTGTCCTCTGGACTGCAAACATACACACATTCTGCATTCTATATGGTAGCATATCTGTCCCCTGTCTTCTCTATGGAAGGCCTGCTCTTGCCCTGACCTCTCAACTGCAGGCACACACATCCCTGTCCCCTGCTGTGGGCATATGCAGCTGCTATCATCTGTACTGCAGACATACACATCATTAGTCCTTGTCACTGCAGTATACATATCCTATGCTGTCCCATACTCTGTAAAGCCATGTGCATGCCTTGTCCTACTGCAAGCATACACACCCCTTGTTTTTGCTACTGAACTCATACATACCCCGTATCCTTTCTACTACAGTCATAAGCATGCCTTGTCTTCTATTCTGCAGACATACATGTAATCTATGTTCTGTAATGCAACATGTACATTGCCTGTCCTCTCTGCTGCAGTCATAAGCATCTGCTCTCCTCTCTACTGAAGGCTGTGAATCCGCTGTTCTCTTCCACAGGCTTATTCAATTGCTTGTCATACAACTGCAGACACCCATGTGGAATCTTTTCTACTGCAGGCATACAACTCTGTCTTCTCTATTGAAGACATCCTCTATCCTTTTGATTGAAGGCCTACACATCACTTGTCCTCTCTACTGCAGTCATATGCATGCCATGTCCTGTCTAGTACAGGCAAAGTCATACCTGGTCCTCTGTAATGCAACATACACATACCCTGTGCTCTTACTGAAAGCCTACACATTTCCTGTCTTCTCTGCTACAGGCATGTATACCCCCTGCCCTCTCTGTAATGGAGTATTGCATTCCCTGTCTTTCTACAGCAGGCTTGTGTAAGCCAGCCCTGCCTGCTGCACAACAAGCATCCTCTGTCCTCTCTACTGAAGACCTAAGCATCTTCTGTTCTCTTTGCTGCAAGTTTATGCACCTCTAGTTCTACTACTGCAGGGACACATATCCAGGGTCCTCTACTGCAGGCATTCACATACACTCTCTTCTCTATTGCAATATATCCATTCCCTGCTCTCTCTAAAACAGGCATAGCATCCCCTGTTATAGCCTCTTTACTGCAGTCATGTGCACATACCTTGCCCTTTCTACTGCATGATTGTGCATCTTTGTCCTACTACTGCTGGTATACACATATGTTGCCCTCTCCACTGCAGGCATATGCATTCTGGGTCTTCTCTGCAACAAGCATAGTGCACCCCTTGTCCTCTCCACTCCAGTCATATGCGTGCTATGTCCCTCTACTGAAACACGTCCCCTGTCATCTCTGCTACAACATATGCATCCTGTCTACTGAAGCCATATGCATTCCCCATTTTCTCTCCAACAGGTATATGAATACCCTGTCCTGTCTACTACAGTCATATGCATCCCTGGTGTTCTGTACTGCAGGCTTATACAATCCTTGTCTATTTATTGCAGGCATACAGATCTGCTGTCCTCTCTACTGCATCATCCATGTATCCTGTCACCTCTACTGTAGTATACACAACCTCTGTCTTGTTTACTGCAGTTGTACACATCCATGTCCTCTCTACTGCAGTCATATATGTCCTCGTCCTCTCTACTCTAGTCATGTGTAGTAGTCATGTGTATACCTTGTCCTCTTCACTTCAGTTATATGTGCATATTGTGGCCTCTTTACTGCAGTCATATGTATCCTGTCTTCTCTACCACAGATCTACAAATCCTCTATCGCCTGTACTGAGGGCCTGTGTATCCCCTGTCCACTTCACTGGAGTCATACCCATCCTCTGTATTCCTACAGCACGGAGAAGAAACTACTCTGTTCTTAGTGCAGCTACTGTTCCAGGAAAGCTATACCACCTCTTCTGTGCTTTTGCTAGTAAAAGTGGGTCAACCACAGGATTGTTGAGCCAGTCCACTAGAGGGGTTCCTCCCCATCCTCTTGTACCTTAAAATTTGCCCTTTGTTTCTTTTTTATTCCCTGCCATTTCTCCCTTAGGCATTCAGGGGCTTACCAACAAGGCTTCTATAATTAAATGAGTACAATGGTGCTGGCAGTTCACAATCAGATTAAGTAATGTAAAAGAAAAAGCAAACCCTAGAAATTGATCCATGTGCAAAAGTAAATGAAACATAGTACATTGTATACTTCACTACACTTTTTAAAAAATCAGTGAGTAAAATCACAATGACGGTATCTTTAAAGAAATCGAGTTAGTTGATATAAACTAAGAAAGAAAGACGGTATATAAACTAAGAAAGACGGTATCTTTAAAGAAATCGAGAAAGTTGATATAAACTAAGAAAAGGTTAAAACTGGATTTCTACTGCTGTTACATAATTGAACAAAAACCAAAGCACAGAGAAATCTAAATGTTAGAAGCAAAATCACAAAATCTAAGGGAAAAAGCGCTGAGGAAAGATCTTCCCAAATGATATGGCAGAAATGCCAGAGACACTCACAGAGGTTGAGAACAGATGCAAGCAAGCTTTATTAGCCAGCAGAGGGTGGTCAGCAATCAGCTAAGGCACCCTGACCAGAAGTCTTTGTTCTCAGGGGTTTTTATACGTTAATAAATTCCTCAGTTACCATAGCAACCACATTGCTTCCTTTGAATTTTACAAGAGTGCCATAAGGTCTTTCTCAAATATCTGGGTCACTAAGTCAAACAGGATGGGATCAACCGTCAGCATGGCCATTGTTTGCTATAACTGTTTCTCCCTTTGTGGGTTTTATAATCAGGTGGTGGTGGTGGGGGAGCTGGTTGAAGGGGGAGATTAATCCAGAACTTTCGAGTGACTTTTACAATGGAGCCCTGAAACAAAATGGAGTTACTTTTGCCATGTCACAACTATGACTCAAAATACAGAATTTAAAAAATTATATCCACAATTAAAAATTGTTTGGTATAGGAAAAAACAATAAGAGCAAAGACACATTAGGAAAACTACCTGTATCACAGAAATGGCAAATGTTCCCAATGTATGAATAAGCTCCTAAAAATGAACCAAAGCCTGGAAAAGAAACCTTCTTAGACTGAGGGACTAAAGACTCCTGGCAGGTCTGAGAGAAGATTGGTTATGCATAGTGGCCTGGTCACACGTGTTGGGTGGTGGCTGGGTGGTGGCTCCATGAAGACTATCAAAGATTCTGGGTCCCCAGTCCAGTACAAAACAGAAGACTCTTCCTGGTATAGCTCAGATTCAGGGTATTGTAGTACAAAGGGACAGTGGGACACAGAGGATTCTGGGCACCATAGTCCTTGGGGGAAACACTTCCAGGAGTTGGAGTACTATAGTCTTTAAAGATGCTTCTTGGCATGCCAAGGATTCTGGATAATGCAGTCCCTAACAATGGGTTCTGCATATCATAGTCTGGCTGCCACAAGGAGATTTTGGGGGTATTGCAGTTATTGGGGGAGAATACTGAGGATTATGGGTGTAGTACTCATTGCTCAGGCAACATGCAAAGAATTCTGGATATTGTAGTCCTGAGGCTGCATTGAGTATTCTGCCTATGGTAGCTTTTCAAGGGGATGTGGCAGTGTACCACAGTCCTTAAACAAACTTGCCCGAAGCATACTGTAGATTTTGGGTATTGTAGTCTTTGCACAGCATGCCAAAGATTCTTGGTGATGTCCTTATTGGGAAAATCATGCTCAAGATTTTGGGTATTGAAAGCCTATGTCTATGTGGTAGATTCTGGGTAAGTTAGTTCATGGGGGTGTTACTCCAAGGATTCTTGGAACTGTGCTTCTGTGGCTACAGAAGAATTCTGGTTAATAAAGTCTGATTAGTGAAGAAATTACTGAGGACTCTAGGTAAGTAGTCCTATAGCCTCACAAAGTATTCTAGGCATTGTAGTGTAGGGGAAATTCATGATAAAGTTTCTAACTACTGTAGTTCTATAGCTCCATGGTAGATTCAGGATATTGCAGTCCACGGGAAAGTTACCATGAGAAGTCTGAGTATGTAATCCTGTGGCCCTGTAGAGGACTGTAGGTATGGTAGTCCAGGGACAAATCATGCCAGAGTCTGGGTTCCTCAGTCCTGCAGCCAGGGAGGTGTCCAGTTCCCTCTACTCTGGCAGTGCTGCATGAATTCTTCCTGTGATATCACCAACCTTCTGCTCTTTGTCCCCTGGTAAGCCGAGGTTCTGGCAGTACAGAGGAGATATTGGAGGCTGAGGAATTCACTCTCCTCCACCCATTAGAGCTTGCACACCACTCTAAGCCATTCCTCCCAATCACTTCTTTTCCGTCCCCCACTTGATCTTGATCACCTTGGGAGCAGCATTCCATATAACCCCAGAGACCAAAGCACATGGGGTCTTTCCCTTTTAACTTCTGCTCTTGAGCCTAGTATGCATGTTTCCTTTTCTGTTATCCATTTCTTTGTTTATGACCTTCAATCAGTAAGGAAGAGAAGAGGGGTTGAAGGAAGGGAAAGGGAATGAGGGAAAAAAAGAGATACCAAGATGTATCACACACAGGTACAAATTCCTGTGATGAATGTGATCAGTATGTATATCTAAATTGTGCTAATGATCTTAATAAAAATATAATTTCTTTCCTTCACCATCATCACACTTTGCAATTAATTGCTTGCTGTGTACAAGAACTTTGACCATCTGTCGAATTCACCTGGTAGTAACACCAGGCACCCGCAATGCGAGCTCTTCTGGCCTTGGAAGGAGGACTGGCATACCAGCTGGGGAACAGTGGAATAGGGCTGGGGGTAGAGTCCTGTGTGATCTCTGAGCAAGGGATGACTGAGATGCGCTGGAAAGCAGGAGTTGGGCTGACCGGGCTTCAGGTTGCTCCTCTCTTTGCATCCACAAGGCAGGGGGCTGCAAAGGATGGGTCTAAGCATCAAGGGCCTTTAGCATGGTGGTGGGACACTCACTGCGCCAACAGCAGCTCCCCAGGGTGGGGAGGGATGGGCCCAGCAACCCTGCCACTTTGAGTTCAAAATAGGATATTATGAAATATGAATTGTAGACTGTATCTCTTAAAAGTGAAATAAATCAGATATACAAGTTTGTTTCACATTGTCTTTCTTCCTTCCTTCCTTCCTTTCTTTCTTTCTTTCTTTCTTTCTTTCTTTCTTTCTTTCTTTCTTTCTTTCTTTCTTTCTTTCTTTTTCTTTCTTTCTTTTCTTGTTTCCGGTACTGGGGATCGTCTGCTTGCAAGGCAGGTGCTTATGCCACTGAGCTAAATCCCCCAGCCCCTCACATTGTATTTCTTAAATGAGAAACAATAAAAACAAAGATAAAAATACCATAGATAATAGGAAACAGGGGAAAGGGACTGGGTTGAACATAGCTCAGTGGTACAGCACTTGACGCACATGTATGAGGTCCTGGGTTTGATCTCAGCACCACAAAAAAATACAGCAGTAAACCATGGAAAAAAATCATGGGCCAAAGGAGAAGGGAATGAAGACATGGAAGGAGGTGAGAGAAAGTCATAAAGCTTAGGGAGACTTTTCTGATAGACAGTGTTTTTATACAAAAATAAGCATTACTGCTAGGAGCATTTCAGATTTTCTAGGCTCTACTGATAGAAAATCACTAGCAGATTACTGTTGGAACTCTCATAGATGGGCTCATGTATTTGTTTCTTTGAGTGATATTAATCTTTCTCCTTTGTTTATAATAAACCAAGTCTATGAATATAATGAAAAACAGTTTTCAACCCAAACGTTGAGAGGAAATTACACTTTGTTGGCAGAATGCTTTATAGTTTTCTTAATATAAGATCTGTCAAGGAGGGCAGAGGGAGTAGCTGGCTGTGCAGTGGATTCCCTAGAAAGAATGTGACCTGTGCCTGCCCCTCACTCACTCTCATTGCGATTTACTGGTTTTTTCTTTAAGCAATGTCTAAGTTTTGACTTAAAAGAGTTTCCGTTTGTTTTATCTTTAATTGTCAAACATAATTGTATGTATTTATAGGATACAATATTATTTGATCATATATACTTGCATTATTAATTGATTAAATCAAGTAGATTAACATATCCATCTCCTCTTCCACTTCTCCACATGGCTGAATGTGGACAGAAATTTCATTGCAGTTATATCACAATAATAGTGCTGGAGAAATGGCTTTCTCCTAAACCAAAATTCAACCCTAATGTATAGATTTTAGTAACAAATGCTGTATATACTTCAGTAAACATAGTGATTTTTTTCTTGAAGAAATGTGAAGATATTTTAAAAACTACTGTTTTCATTACTCAGAATATTCTTTTTTCATTTTGTTTTGAGTATTTATAGCAAGTTTGGTAAACTGTAGAAAGACCACTCTGATTTTGTTTTCTATATTGTTTTATTTAAGATATTCCTAGTGGCTTTGTTATTCATTTTCCTGTACCAAGGATTGAATACAGTCATTTACATTGAGCTACATCACCAGAATTTGTGTGTGTGTGTGTGTGTGTGTGTGACACACACACACACACACACACAGAGAGAGAGAGAGAGAGAGAGAGAGAGAGAGAGAGTGAGAGACAGAGAGACAGAGACAGAGACAGAGACAGAGAGACAGAGAGACAGGGCGCCACAGGCACTTGCTAAACTGTTAAGCTGTGAGGCTGGGCTTAAAGTTGCAATCCTCCTAATGTCTGGCCCCAAATAGATGTCTGTACTGGTTTGAGATCTAATTTAACTTCTGATATTATTGAATATGTTAAGACTATCCAGCAGTAAAATGAAATATGCAGAAAATGTTCCTTACAATGTGACAGAAATGAAATTCGGAGCATGTTTTTTTTCAGTCCCATTATTTTCAAAGTGATTGACTGAATACAGGGTCAAAGGATTTCTGCAGAATGTGCCAAAATAGATGAAAAAGTGTAAAATATTATTTTATGAGGAGCAAAAAACCCACTATGAGATTTGACAGCTTTGGAAGACAAACCATTAGATGAGAGGTAAGGTATTTCCTCTGTGCTCTCTACTTCCAACTCTAAATCCATTAAAGAGACTAATAATGCTACCACCATCAACAGAATGAACCATCACAATGCCATGGTCCTGGCAGCGTGTCTCAGGAAAGCACAAGATGAAACAAAAGGTGAACCTAGCTGCGTGGATGGAAGTTTTGGAGTTCAAGAATACTTAATACTCATATGGTTTGATCAACTTCACATGTCTATATTTGGTAATTTAAGCAACTCTTTTGAAGATAATAATATGCAATACACAACCATTGTTAAATTCCTATCATCTTGTTTTGAAAACCCATATTGTTAATTTGTTTGGATTTGTTATTGTCTCTTTTTCTATTAAAAAATTAAAGAACAGCTGTGATAGGGGAAAGGAGAAAATAAAGGGAAAAGACTATGTGTATATAGGTATGCATATATGTGTGTGTTTATATATATATTCAAAATAGACAACCATACTACTAGTCTCTGTAAGTTAATCAAAACAGGTTGTGTTTTCATTATTTGATTGTTTGGTCATGTTTTTATGCCTAAATCTTGTCATTTGAACAACTACTTTTAAAATAACAATAGGCAATATATTAATTAGTGCTAACATTAGCATGTGGGCAATATAGTGAGAAATCACCCACAATGCTTTCCGTACAATTTATATAGCATACATTTATTGAATATTCTAGGGGAGAAAACTAAAGCATCACTGCTTAGAGAAAAATCACACATAGTTGACTTAGGAGAAATAGACAAAGAGCTAATGAAGTGATCTTGTAAGTGGCAAGACACTAATCAGTCAGGTAGGTATCACCTGGATACTCTTAGTCACTATTATACAGTTATAAAACTTCCAGAGCGTTGTCACAATACTACTTATCTTTTTGTTATTGCTAAATCTGCTGAAAAAATTTTTGAGAATACAATGTATTCTAAATATTTGAACAGTTACCATCAGGAAAGAACATATTAATTTATATATCTATGCCTACCTTCTAACATAAAAAGTTAAGACACAACTCATGGATTGGGAAGCAATAACTAAAAAGCACAGTAGGGAGCATAAGACTTCCAGACATCCAGCAGGCCAGGGTCAACCGCATGTTGATCATTGAGAGGATAGTAGGTTAAAATCTGAGAGAAGGAAAAGAGACCTGAGAGCTTATTATTGTCTGGACATCCTGCTTTGGTTCAAAATACTATGATAAGTTTGAAAGGAATAAAAATACAATATAAAAAGCCAAGATGATATGCATGATATTTTTCACATAACTCGGGACTCAGGTATGACAGGAGTCTATAGTCAGTATCAAGTGTCTTGAAAATTTACTTATGATAAAGAAAGAAGCTTAGCATAAGAGGTTAATGATATTCATGGGGATCACCCTGTGAGAACTCATTCTTACAGACGGAACTTTGGGTGGTTTACTTGGCAGTTACAAAGTGGTGAAAATAGTCATTTGGTCACATGACATTTGAATGGGACATAATGGACAGAGTGCTGAAGAAGAAATCCACACACTTCTACTTTACAGTTCAGTTGAATGACACAGAAGAGTGTTCTCTTCCAACCAACAAAAGAAGCTAATAAATTTAGAACCACACTCCTTTGAGACTAATCCAATCCATTGCATCACAACTTGCAAAAAAGAGGCAAATTGGCAGAGTTAAAAATTACTCTTACCGAAACCCAAGAATAGAAAAAAGGTAGAAAAATGTAAAGTGTTCTGATTAACAAGGATGTTTGAGAGATAATAACTCAAGGGCCATGCATAAAATCCCTAACAATTAGTTTTACCTCCAGAAACATTGCCAGGCTGTCACAGTGAGAAACAGAAAAAAAATGCTTCATTGTTTTAAGGGTAAGATGAAGATAACAAAACTATTTCAATAATTATGGTGTTTAAAAATTTGTGTGTGTGTTTTTAAAAATTAATGTTATTGGTATACTTTAGGCATACATAATGACAATATTCATCATAGGGAACTTGCATCTATACGTGATATATCTTGATTCTTCTTTTTTTGATAGCCCGCTCTCCACCTTTCAATTACTCTTCCCCTCTTTATTTACAAAATTTTTTTCTTTTTCCTTTTATTGTCTTTTTATTCCTTTTCCTGTGATCTCTATTCCTTTTGTTCCTCTTCCCATTTATACATTTTCTTCTTATTTTCCAACATCAATTATAAATATGGATCCCTATTTACCCTTTCAGATTCCCCCAATAGAGAAAATATGTGATACTTAAACGTGTGTTCAGCTTACTTAAGTGTATTTTCTTTTTATTCATTTAAAGAGAATAAAACAAAACAAAATGAAACAGAATAAAGCAAATCAGAACAAAATAATGCAAGCAATACAGGACTTCAAAACAAGAGAACAGGAAACCCGTAATGGCTGCCATAATGTTTCTCGTTTTCTTCAAAATAGCAGTCCTTACCATCTCACACACACACACACAAATCAAACAAGGCAAAACAACAAAACCAATCAAAACAAAGGAATGAAAGCATTATAGGAACTTCAAAGCAACATTGATTACCATAATATATCACATTAACTTCAAAATAGATGTCCATACCTTCAGACCCAGGAAAATCTAACATAATGAAACAGAATTAAACCAAACTTTTGGGAATTTAGCTCAGTGGCAAAAGTGCCTGTCTGGCAAGTGCAAGATTGTGAGTTCAATCCCTGGTACCAAAAGAAAAAAAGAAAGAAAGAAAAAAAGAGTTAAACCAAAATTACGAAAACCAAAATTAAGAAACCCAGACAAGAATTCAAAGCAAGATAATAGGAAATAAATAGTGGTTACCACTTTCCCTTTTTAGGTGTTTCCTTCCTTATCACTTTCATAATATCTGTTGTGCTTTTTGGATCTCAATAACCTGTATGAGTCCAAACAATTTCACCCATGACCGTGATCTCAAGTTGCATCAATTTACCTACAAGGGTCTTGAGATTATCCTACTTTATAGCTGGGTAGCTTTCCTTTGTCTGAAAATACCACATCTTATCCATCCTGTGGTTGATGGGCAAGTTACCCTTGCTTTTTTCTGGTCTCCTGTTATGTGGAAAAATTGTTTTCTCTTTTGATTTTCAGTCTGTGAATTTCCTTTCAAGTTAAATATGCTTCTTGCATACAATATATCGATGGGTCTTGTTTCTTGATCCACTCTCCCTGTGTTTCTTTTTATAACTGAATTGAGATTATTTACATTAATCATTATAACCAGCATGCATTACTTTATCTTTGTCATGCTACCCTCCTGCTGTTTGCCCTCCATATTTCCCTTCATTCAATTGCCTGTCCTGTTTGGTAGTCCTTTTCTTCTGCTGTTCCTGGAACCATGGTCATTTATCTCTCTCTAGGATATTCTTCAGCACTCTCTGTAGGGTTGGTTTGGTGGTCATGAATTCCTTCAGTTGATCTTTATCATGGAAGTGTCTATTTTCAATCAATTTTGAAAGACAGTTTTGCAGGATACATCAATCTAGATTTGAAGTTGTTTTAGTTCAGGATTTGAAACACTTCACACTAAACTATTGACGATGGTTTGTGTTGATAAGTCTGCTGTGATTCTGATTGGTTGTCCTTTATAGGTGATCTGTTTCTTTCTCTAACAACTTTTAATATTCTGTTCTTGTGCTGAATTTCTGTGATCTTGATTATTATATGTCTGGGTATAGATTTATTTTGGTTATGGCTAGTTGGAGTCTTATATGCCTCACTTATCTGCATGCCAGATTATTTCCCCATGTTTGAGAAGTTTTCTGCTATTATTTCTGTAAATAGCCTTTTTATTTTATTTTATTTGTGTTGACCTTTTCTTTCACTAATACCTATCACTCTTAAATTATTTTTCTTTGTGTCATCTTGCAGCTACTGAATCGTTACTTCCAGGTTCCTTGTTATTTTAAAGAGATCTTTCCTTTCATGATCGCTAGCTGTGATCCCATCTTCAAGGCTTGAAAGTTTATCTTCAGTCTCTTTCAAGTGGTTTTGCCAGCTTTCAATCAACTTTTTAATTTCCTGGATATCTTTTTGAATCAGTTTCATGCACTGTAATTTTTTCTACATTTTTCATGTAAGGTTTCCATCATTTCCCTATGCTTCTCTTTTTTAATCTATGTCTTTAGATGGTCTCAGTAATTCTTTCATTACATTTGTGATTTCTCCTTTTACCTGAGACATTATTTCTGATCTGATTACTTTTATGGTCTTGTGAAGTTGTTTCTTTCCTTCAGTTGCTATCCTCTCAGAGATTTCAGGTGTGTGACTTCCATTTTCTTCCATGACTTCCATTTTCTCCCAGACTTGTTCTATGTAGGCTGGAGGTCTGAGATTGCCTTTTGATCCTTCATCTTTACATTATCCTGGGTTCCTCCCAACAAGCCAGGTGTGCAGTGTTAGGCACTTTCTGTGTTGGCTGCCCCCCACAGTGTAGGGGAACAAGACTGGCACCCAAGTTCCAGGGAGGTAGCAGTGCGTGGGGTGGGCTTCTCCAGATCCATGCAGCTACACTGGGGCTTCCCCAATGGCCAGGGGTGCACAGTGGTGGGGCTGCTTCTTCTCTTCATCTGTATATCTACAACAGGACTGCCCCAGTGGTGGCAGGTGTGCAGGGATGTGTTTGTGTGGTTCTCTCAGTGGGTGCTGGCTGCCGGAATGAAGTAAGGGTCTTCAGTGGTGGCCTGTGGGTGCATGGGGCTTAAATGGCTGCTTCTCCTTGTTCACCCTGACTGCCAGCAGGAAGCAAGCCTTCTGATGATGGTAGCTGGCAAGCAGAGGTGGATATGGCTGGGTCTCCTTACCTGTGCTGGCTGTCTGCTCCCTTTTCCCTTTTAATATGTTATTTTACTTTCTTTTCCCTTCACCAGGCTTGTGTAAAGACAATACAGCATCGTGTTTATTGTGCCTGCATGCAGACAGATAGAAAGTGAGAAGACCTTCTGTAGGTAACAAAGACAGGTGAGCCTTTTTTGGGGGATGAAAAGAAAGCAAGGGATATTAGGTGGGAAGATTTTAATAAATACCTGTGATTAAAGTTTTTCTTACGATCTTGCACATCAGGGGGCAAAGTCCTTGAAGCATCTGATGTAAATTTTTGGATGATGCCAGACATCCTGGGATCTGAAAAATTCCTTGTCCTACCTTATCTCCTTTAAGACATCCTGTGCTTTCTGATAACAAGCTGTGTTGCTGAGCTGAGTTGCTTGCTGAGAGTAGTACCTCTACTGGCAAGTAGGTTGGGGGCTGGCAGAGTCAGGTCCAATTGGAAACTTACAATTAGAATGTATTTATAAAAATAAATTTCAGGGAAACAAAAAGTTTATGTGATGATCTAGCCTGAAGTTGTACACAAAAGTCTCATTATTTATTTTTAAAAATTTGGAAAAAGAGTAGTCTTAAAATAGTGAGGTGTAGAAAACGTGTTCCTGGGAGTCTTGGGTCTTGAAGTCCCTCTCACTGATTTGGTATGCAGAGAGGAGAGCTAGTAGTAGCCAAGTGCTGAATATCTCTGGCCAAAGCACAGTTGTGATGGAAAATAAGCAGAGTTCTGTAACCAAAGAAGGGTGGTGCTGATCTCCCCTTAACAAACACCAGCAGGTTGAGTTTCACTGACAGCCCTACTTGGAAATCAAAGGGGGCTCTAGGTCCCTGCCTAGATGAGGGACCTGTAGTCAGTGGTGCTTTATGTCCTGCAGACAGCTGCCTAGAGGGGGGCGTGGACCATGTCTCTCTTCTGTAGGTGAGGATCCTCCTTCCACAGCCTTGGCCCTCATACAGGACTTTGTGATGTAGAGGAAAGAAACTCCCAGCCTGCTAGATGTCTGGTATGAGTTTGTGTTCTCTAAAATAAAAAACTGAATTTTAGGAACAACAAGTTAAGAGCAGAATATATTTATTAGGAAAACAAATTTTCTGTCTGAGAGACAGCCTCCCGAGTTGGTTGCCAAGGACCCTGCCTTTTCTAGGAATTTTTATAGAGCAAAACCATGAGGAGAGACAGATGTAAAGAGCACATTCGTATTTGTTGAATGTATGTCTTTAGTTCTTCTGGATAGCTACTTAGGTATGGAAAGATTGAGCAGTATAGGGAATCTGTATTCAACTCGAGGAACTGTCAAACTGTTTTCATATATAGCTACACTCTGTATAAGGGTCCCAGTTTCTCTGCATCATTACCAGCATCACCTTAAATCATATTGACAATAGATAGGTGTGTACTAGGGGAACCTCACTGTGTTCCTCAGTTGGGTTTCCTTTCCTTCATGAGTGAGCTGTTACATTTATTTGTATCTAAATGTGGGAATGGTGGAAGGAGTCTTTTCACCTTCCTGTATTCTGGTATTTGTCTCAGTTGTCATTTCTCACTGTCAACACCACAAACTAGCACGGCAAAATGAAACTTTAAAAGTTAGATTTCTTTTTAGAAACCAGTGACATTCGCAGACTTCCTCAGGTCTAGGACTTAACTTTCTGTATTTGGATAATTTTACTTAGCATTATGGCCTCCAGATGCATCCACTATTCATCCTCAAATGAATGAAATTTGTCTTTTAAATTTTTATTGTTTTGTCAAAACAGGGTCTCACTATATGGTCCAGGCTGGCCTCAAACTTGCAGCAATCCTCTGGTCTCAGCACCCTGAGTGAAAATTTGTTAGATTTGTTCAGCACAATAAAGGAACAAAATATAAGAAAAAATAAAAGTGGCCTTTATTCCAAGGATGTGGAGAGGAACCCATAACCGGGAGTGGTCTGGGTTTTCCTTTGCCTGGATATGGGGGTATGGTGTATATGTAACCTTTGACCTCCAGTGGTGCTTAGGGAGAGCACTGATGATGCATGAGAAACTGACTGGAATTTTTTTCATGCTCACTGGGAAAGGAAAAAGGAGTTTTGCCTATCACCATATACTAAACTAAAATCTAGATGGATCAAAGATCTGAATATTAAAACAGAAACGCTAAATCTGTTGGAAGACAAAGTAGATAAACATCTTGAAGACATAGGGGTAAGTAGAGAATTCACGAATAGGAATCAAACCACATGGGAACTACTTCCCAGACTCAATAACTGGGATCACACCTTATTAAAAAGCTTCTGTATGCCAAAAGAAATCTCCAGCATAGTGAAAAGAAAACCCACAAACTGGGAAAAAATCTTAGTGAACTCCCCCTCAGACAAAGGACTTCTGTCTAAAACATATAAAGAATTAAAAAAAATCAGACCCCCAAAATTCAAAGACCCAATCCAAAAGTGGGCATCTGAGATGAATAAACAATTCTCAGATGAAGAAATACAAATGGCAAATAAGTATATAAAAAAATGTTCATCATCATTAGTCATTAGAGAAATGCAAATTAAAACCACACTGAGATTTCATCTCACTCCTGAAAGAATAGCCAGGATCAAGAAAACCACCAACAACAAATGCTGGAGAGGCTGTGGGGAAAAAGGAACTCTCCTGCACTGTTGGTGGGTGCAGACTGGTGCAACCACGATGAAGGTCAGTCTGTAGATTACTCAAAAATCTGGGATTGGAGGTCCCATTCGAACCAGCTATTCCACTTCTGGGCATATTCCCAGAAGAACTGAAAACATCACACCACAGTGATATATGTGCACCCATGTTTATAACAGCACAATTTGTAATAGCCAGATCTTGGAAACAACTTAAGTGTCCATCAACTGAGGAATGGATAAAAAAGATGTGGTATTTTTATATAATAGAGTACTACCCAGTTATAAAGAATGATCACATTGAGATATTTACTAATAAATGGGTGCAACTTGAGACCATACTCATAAGTGAAATAAATCAAACTCACATGTATAAATACCATATAGTCTCCCTAGTGTAAGAAATAGTAAGAGTACAGAAAAGTTTATGGTAAGCATGATTCCCCATTACATTGTTTTTAAGCCTTATAATGATTGCAGTTGTAATATGTTTGTCCTGGTTTTTGATTTTATTATCTGTGATGATATGAACAGCTAATTTGAGGGAAACAAGTCATTATAATAGCCAGTACTGATTTAATATCATCTTACTCTGAAGTCCTACCATGCTTTTGCTCTTCTGTTTCCAATGGCTCTATCATGTTGTGCCTTACTGGATTGTAATACATGTGAAAGTATAAACAAATTTCCTATGGAAAAATGAGATAATATAGTAGCCATTGTTGGTTTTCTGTTATACTCTCATTCTCTCGAATGTTTTTATACTATTTTGTTATGTTTGATAATATTGTATATGAAGTTATACTCAACTATTTCAAAGAAAGAGAGACATCGTGGTAGTTACTGTTAATTATGGGTTGTTTTCTGGTGAAATACTCTGTTGCTTACATTGTTCTGTTCTGATCTGCTCTGTTATGTCCTGTTTGTCTTAATCTCTTTAAAATAAAAAAAAGAAAAAGGAGTTGACCTCAGGGTAAACATCCCCAGTTTAGCCCCCACCATCATAATGTCCCATAATTTATTCTAGGGCACAACTTTTCCATTCCCCTCTTTTTGTTGTTAAGAAAGGATGAAGTCTCTCTCTCTTACTACTTCCTCCTGAAAGAGGGGGGACTGTATTGGGATTCAGGAAGATTTACAGGATGATGGTTGATGCCCATGTAGAAGCTGATACCAGGTGTTTCAGCCAGGACAACTTTATAATTGGTGAAAGTTCACATCCTAGATTGGAGAAACAAAGAGACAAGGTGCTATGAGGAGGAAGGCCACTGTGATATTTCAGGACCCAGAAAAGGTAGAAGAAAAGGTATCCTTGATCTAAATGTGTCGTTCCATCAGAGCCATAGTGAGGTAGAATCTGAAAAATAATATAGGGTTAGGAGGAGTGAAGTTATGGGAGGTAATTATTTTCCCATCTGAAAGAGTAAAAGTTAAAAGTTTACGTAGGTAGGGCTTGTTTTTGGTCCAGGAGTTGAGCTGGAAAGAATAAGAAGCATGATAAATATAAGGTCTGACAGTTGAATCATGTTTGGGAAATTATAGAGTAGGGGTGAGGAGGGATGTGGCTGTGTCACTATAAAGGGGGATGAGAGCCTAGACCCACAGGGGTCTCATGTTCAACTAAACAGTTGTGGGTAGAGAGAACTAAGACAGTTGTTATGCAGAACAACATGAAAACAATTTTACATATGATATGAGAGTCTTTCGGGAAATCTACCCAGAGTCCTACCGTAAAAAAATAATTAATAGAATGTAAGGGATCAGGAACCAAATAAGATAACAAAACATGACTTAGCCTGAAACTTGTGTCTGTGGGGCCTCGGTGAGATGGAAACAGGTGGGAGGCAAAAGATGAGATGATCACTCAGGATGTTTAGATTCAGGGTTAGGAAGACACTGCTTAGCTTGAGTGATGTGGAACCAGGATGGCAGTTCAGCGACCTTGACTGCTGTTGAGGTTGCCAGGTAGACCAGGTAGGGGCCACTCCACCTTGATTGTAATCCTGTGGGTTTAGAATGTTTGAGATAAATTAGATCTCCTGGGGGATATGGGAGGATCTGGTTTGGTCCCATCAGAGTGGTGGGGAAGGCAGAGATCAGCATGTTGTTATAACAAGTGTTGGAGAAAGGTGAGGATTGGGATGTATTCAGCAAGAGGAGGGAGACTTTGGGGAGTAGGAAGATTGTGAATTACATTGTGAAGTAGCCATACATGAGTTCAAAAGGGTTTAAAAATGTAGAAGCCCAGGGAAGTGCCCTGACAAGAGCTGAGGCTAGGAGCAGAAGCTGAGGCCAAGATTGGTGTAGTTCTAAAATGAATTTTGTGAGGTGTGTTTTTATGAAACCATTTGCCTTTTTACTTTTCTTGAAGACTGTGGATTGTATGGAATGTGTAGACATCAGATGATGTGTAAGCTTGAGGATATCTATTGAGTGATTTGAGAAATAAAGGCTGGACCATTATCTGACTGAATACTTTGAGGTAGGCCAAACCTTGGGATGATTTCCTGTAACAGAATTTTAGCAATTGCATCAGCAGTCTCCCTGATTGTGGGAAAGGTTTTTATCTATCCTGAAAAAGTACAAACAAAGGTGAGAAGATATTTGAGAGTTTTGTGGTGGGGCATGTGTATAAATCTACCTGTCAGTCCCGACCAGGGGTGTGTCTGTGAAATTGATGAGTAGGAAAGGAAGGGGTGGTATGTGTCTCTGAGGAGAGGTTTTAATATAGAAATGACAAGTATAAATTGTTGAGACCTGAGTGTCTGGGTCAGTCTACATAAACACAAAGGAATCCTGACAATCAGGGTGCAGGGGGGATGGTAAAAAAGGCATCTTTAAGATCTATGACTGTAAAGTGAGTGGGGTTGGGAGGGATATGAGAGCGCATAGTGTAAGGGTTTGGCACCACTGGGTGAATTGGGGTAACAGCGTTATTGATTACCCTACATCCTGTACCAAATGGTAAGACCCATCAGGCTTAAGTACTGGGAGAATGGGAGTATTACAGAGTGAATGGGTAGGTTTAAGAAAACAGTTGTCTAAAAGACACTTGATTATAGGCTTAAATCCCCATAAATGTTTGTGAGCTACAGGATATTGGAGAATGCAAGGAAAAATTGAAGGATCCCTGAGATGAATTAAAATAGGCATGGCATCGGTAGTGCAGGTATGGTTGGAGGTATCCCAAACTATGGAATCAACCAGAGAAGAAGGGAGAGGAGGGGATGGCTTTGCAGTGCATTGTGAGGGTGTTTGGAGGACAAGAACTGTGGGGAGGGAGAAGGTAAAGGAGAAGTTAAGCTTTTGAAGAAAATTCATACCTAAAAGGGATGTGGGACATGTTAGAATTACTAGAAAGCTATGGGTAAAGAAGAGAGTCTGGAGCCTGCATGGAATTGGCCCTCTCTGCAGGAGCTGTATAGGTTGGCTATCAACACTCGCTCCAGAGCCTGAGGACTTAATACAATGGCCTGAAAACTCAAGAACAATATATGTGGCCTCCATGTCTACAAGTGCAGAGAATGTCTTACCTGAGTCCTCCAGTGAGACTTGGGGCTTTGAAAAGGATACCTTAATGGGACTGTTGGCCCCCAAGCCCCCTCAATTTTCAGCAGCAAGTCCAAGTAGATCAGCCAGTGATGAATGCCTTGGTGATGAAATCTCCTCTGAGAGCAAATATTTAGAGGATGACTTACCTGCTCTCTGGCAGCTAGAACAGTCACTCTTCTAATGGCCTTGAGATTGCAGAGGGGGCATTCTCTTGACAGTATCTTTTTTGTTGCCCTTGAAGCATGGTCCAGAGGTGCTTGGGCAGCCCCACCTTGTCTCTGTTTACCTGTCTCAGAGCTCCAAGTATCACTGCTAAAAGACCAGATTGTTATTTTTCCTTTTGATTTTTATCTCTGTTGTTGAAAACATGAAAAACCATATTAAGAAGGTCTCCCTGTGGGGTGTGAGTTTAGCCTTTTGTCTTGGGATCTAGCCCACAGCAGGAGGTATCTATCTTTTTCATGGCCACAAGAGATCTGGTCCTCTGTGCTGGCTCCTTTGAGTTCTTAGCCCTGTCTGACTGCCTATAATATTTTTTTTTTTTTTTTTTGTCTTTTTTCCTTTTTATCGGTACCGGGGATTGAACTCACGACTGCCTGCTTGCAAGGCAGGCGCTTATGCCGCTGAGCTAAATCCCCAGCCCCTTGCCTATAATATTTTTAACTGGCTTAGCTGCCTGTAGCATTTTTCCTCTGAAGAAGTAACCCAAACTGCCATGAGGGATAATGGATGATGACCAATCTGGCTTCTTCAGGCTGCAGGGGGTTGAAGTTGTTGAACAGCAGTCAGGAATACTCTGCAGAGCTTTTAAATAGTGGCCCTCAGTAGATGGCAGGCATTTTCATCTTGGGTAAGTGTACAGCTTTAAGTCTAGAAGAGACAAAGGCAAAGAATCAATTAAGTATGCAGGAGTCAAATAATACAATCAATTTTTTTTTTTTTTTTGGTCTTTTTCCTTTTTATCAGTACCGGGGATCGAACTCACTACTGCCTGCTTGCAAGGCAGGCGCTTATGCCGCTGAGCTAAATCCCCAGCCCCGGGATTTTCATAAATATAATTTTAGTAATGGCTTCCCATAAAGAAGATAAAGATAAGGTCCAGGGAATTTTAGAAACTAACATGTCATTCATTTGTCATACACAAATTTAGGTTTTATAATTGTGTAAGTACCTCCTGTGTTTTTAGAATGTCTAATGCTGCCTGATTTTGGAGGATGGCCTGTTTTATTAATTTTACCTTTTTATTGAGGAGAGAGATCTGCTGCGGTGTCATTTAAGGCCTGTTGAGTATAGGTAATTATGGCTCCAATATGTGTCATATAAACTTTTTTCTGGAAAAGATCTGGAGGATCTCAGTAAAGGGAATCTAAAAGGAATTTATAATTATCTCTTAATTTTAGTTGTTGAACATCCAGAAGATTGATAACAGTACAATGCTGTAGAGGCAGAAATCTTAACATAGAACATTAAATGGAACTATTATTTTCTATTAACCATGGGTGTTTTAACATTTGAGCACTGAAGAAATTTGTGACATAACTTTAAATGTTCAATATTTAAGCATCTCTAAGTATAACACATACATTACATCAATTTTTATTTAAAATTATTATTTGACTGGTAACCTCAAGTTGGTTTGACTTGAATTTTCTGGCTGGAGCACAAGAAAAAGGCAGATGTCTGGATCTGAAAGAAAATGTTTATCATCATAAACAATGCCAATTTTATGTTTGAAGGCATAAATATACCATAAGATCAGCCATAATGAATTATCTTGGCCATATGAACTTTAGTTGGGGTGTCTCCCATAAGGCTATGGAGATTATTGGGCATCCAATTAATGAATAAGTGCTGGTTGAAGTTACCAGGTGGTCATTTTCTTATTCATCAGTTGAAGTCTTGTCCAATGTCTTTTCACCCCGAGGGATTTTGTTTATCCAGTTTTAGCATCATTTTGACCAGCTGGAAACCTAGGTGGAAGCATGTTTTTAAAATCTATAATCCAATTTAAGTGATTAAGTGATCTGAAAATGCAAAAGAAAAAGGAAAAAAAGATTGCTGAGCTCAAATAAAAAGGAACAGCTGTCTACAAAGCCAGACAAATGGACAAACATGGACAGATGATCTGTACAGTATAAACAGACTGGACAAACAGACAACAGATACATAGACTGACAAACATTTTGAAAAATCAGAGTATACTCAAATATATTGGCCAATTTGAACTATAATAAATAGACTAGTGTGAATCTTTTTGTAGATTAATCAATAGAGATCTCTTGAAATAAGAATAGCAGAAAAGGAACCTAATTTATGTTAGGTCAGAGAGGGGAAAAAAAGAACATGAATATGAACTAGTCTCTTGGACCAGCCTGTTCCTGAAGTGGGAATAGGGACTGAGGCTGAGAAGGCTGTGGAGTGGGAGGTGTAGATGGCCCCCAGGAGCCAACCACCCAGCAGATGTCTGTGGGCAGTTAATGGGTTTTTGACCACCATGTGACAAGGAAGCACAAGATGGCAACTGATTATCATGAGACCCCCACCTAGATGGCTGCTGCTGGTCTCATAATGAGGAACCATAAGATGGCAGCCATTTACCTTGTGACTGTGGTGGTGCACTGTCATATGGAGGAGAATCACAAGATGGCGGCTGTCCTCTATGCAAGCTGCAGCAAGACGGCTGATGAAGACCATGTGGTATGGGATCGTAAGATGGGGGTCAAATACCATGTGGCCTGCTAGGTAGCTGAAATGCACAAGACCAAGCATGGTGAGCCAGTGGGGAAAATGGTGATGCAGGACTAGGGGACAAAGAAGAGCCATCTGATGGAATAGATGGCTCAGGTGAAAGGGAGTGAGAAATCTTAGACTAGGGAGAGAAACTAAGGAAAGGACTAGAGGCCACTGGGGGTGAGGAAGGGGAAGAGGACATTGAGGAGGCATAGGCACCTCTGGGGCTTGAGAAAACTGTGGGGCTTGATCTGGAGATATGGGGGGAGGAGCTGTAAAGACAAGAGACACATCATCTAGGGGTCTGATGGGGAGGGAGGGAGATTTCCTGGTGGAGCAGAGTGAGCCAGAAGTATTTGGGCCATCATAGAAGACAGAGTGAGAGAAGGACATGTCCTCAAAGTGAAAGACCTAAAAATGAGGGATTTCTGCCAACTTGCCGCCATTGTGACTAACATAAATAAAAGATCAGTTTTTTGGGTTTTTATAGCCTTGTTGAGGCCAAGAGCACCAAGGTTATGAACCAGGCACCTCAGAGGTATGTTTTTTTGGGGAAAGGAAATGGTCCCCATGACTGAATTATAAGTGAGCTGAGAGAACAACTTTGCCTCAGGGATGTAAGAGCTTAAGCTCTTCCCCAAGGAATGTGGAAGCTGTCCTGGATCACACCTATCAAAAGAAGTTATCACCTGTTTTGAAAGTGTGACATGGAAGGTCCCAACACCCATTCTCTTCAGCTGTCCCCGGAAGAGTCCGGGATGGGATCCCAGGGAACAAAAATAACAGTTTTTCCTCAGGCTGTATGGCCTAAGGAGCATGAAAACTGTTATCTTCATCTAGGGATTGCAATGGGTAGGTTTTCTGATGTAAGCGTGCAAAATTAAGGAATGGAAACAGAAAACCTCAGAGGGCAGCTCACCTGTGATGAATAAGGAAGGTTGCTGTTGTCTGAGGATTAGCAGCAGCAAGTAAACAGGCCTGGAAAAAAGGGTAGTTCATAGGCAGGGTTCTTTGAACTGGGACTGACTCCTAGGAGCTAATGCACTTCGCCATCCCAGGTTTCGGCACCATAATGTTAGAGTTTTTCAGCATGATAAAGGAGCAAAATATAAGGTAAAGTAAAAGTGGCTTCTATTCCAAAGACATGGAAAGAAGCCCATAACTGGGAGCATTCCTGGTTTTCCTCTGCCTGGATATGGGGGTATGGGGTATATGTAACCTTTGACCTGGGATGTTGCTTAGGGCAGGCACTGATGACTCCCAAGGAGCTGATTGGAATTTTCTTCACAGGCACTGGGAAAGGAAAAAGGAGTTGACCTCAGGATAAACATCCCTGATTTGGCCTTCCACCACCATAATGTCCTGTAATTTATTCTAGGGTAAAACTCCTTCAAAATTATCTTTCTTTATGGTGAGTAGTGCTCCATATATCAAATTTCTTTTATCCATTCATGCGCTGAAAGGTGCACAGTTTGTTTCAAAATTTTAGGTATTATGAACAGTGCTGCTATAAGCATGAGAACATGTCTTTATGTTTCTTGGAAGATACCCAGATACTTGAGTCAAATGGAGTTTATACTTGAGTCAAATGGAGTTTATGTTTACAATTTTTGGAGGAATTTCCAGAGTGGATATATTAATTTTCATTTCCATCAACATGGTAGAAAGGTTCCCTTTTCTCTACAGCCTTTTAAATTTGTTAATTTTTGAGCTCTTGATGATAACTGATTGAGTGATTTTTACTCAATCTAGAGCAGCACAGAATATTAAAAGAGAGGAGGCAAGTAGATAAGAAAAGAGTTTAATGAGAGGGAGAGCACGAAGGGAGTCACCATAGAGAAGGCTGTGGCTGCTCTCTGCAGACAAAAGGGCAGGTTCTGTCTGATGGGAGTAGGCTCTGATGTGAGCTGATTTATTTTGTGAGTGAAGGGGGTTGGGTAAACTCTTATGTGCCTGAATTTTGGCACAGACTTTTGGGAGGGAGAAGCCATAGAGGCTTCTGGGAAGAAGGATTTATGCATTATCAGGGCACAGTTTTGAACCATTGCCATAATGATTGTGCTGTGTCTCAGCTGGGAAGGATCTAACAATAGCTATGTCTAGTGGAATGAAATAGAATCTTGTGTTATTTTTTTTTATTTGAGGCATTTTTATTTAACATCAGATCCTGACACGTAATCAGTTGTTCCTCAAAATGTCAGGCCTCACAGATCCAGGGAGGGGTTTTTAATGGAAAGGGAAGTACAGAGGCAGAGTAGTTGGCTGTATTTGACTGCTTCTTACAATATTCATCACAGTGATCAGTTATTTTTAAGAGCCAGAATTACAACAGGAACAGTCACCTTTGCAACTGAGGTATCATTTTCTCCCACACAATGTGAAATTTAAAGTACCTGGAAATTGATCATGTAATAATATGAAAGAAAACTGTTTCATGCTCAGAATATTCAATGAAGTTTCAATGATAAGGAAAAGCAAATGCAAAATTCTAATTACTGAGTGGATGATTTCAAATGTGCTATCTAACACATTAAGGTTAAAGAAGAATTGCAAAATGCAATCAAAATTTAATTGCAAGCTGCAAGTGAGTATAAAAGCATCAAACATAGCTAGTCTTGAGAATAGCTAAATAAATTAAATAATACAAATAGTAAAAGCAAATTAAAAATAAACCTGCATTTGTAACTAAAAAACTACCAAGTAGGAATAAACCATGATAAAATGAAAAGTTAAAGAATCTTTTGAAAAAGATAATGACAATATATATCTAAAAGAACTGTACCTTAACAATTAAAATGCAATATAAACTTCAAACCAAAATTTCCACTTATACAAATCTGAGAAAAAAACTATTCTTTTTTTTTTAAACTTAAAGAGAGTTCCAGGAGAACATGGTGGACAGATAGCAGCAGCTACGGAGGCTCTCTGAGAGACCCAGCTTAGAATCCAGGAATGGTGCAGAGTGAGGAATCCTAAGAAAGAGGAGATATACCCTGCTGACCCAAGAACGAACTGGGCTGAGAGAAACCAACTGGGAATGCAATCCTGGTGCTATAACAGGAACAGAATATTAAAAGCCATCAGAGACAAGAAACAGATCACTTACAAGGGAACACCCATCAGAATTACAGCAGACTTCTCGGCACAAACCATCAAATCACGAAGAGTGTGGAGGGAAATAATTCAAGCTTTGAAAGATAATAACCTCCAGCCAACATTGATATATTCTGCACAACTATCCCTGGAAATTGATGGAAAAACAAGGTGCTTCCAGGATAAAGAGGAACTAGGGGAATATGCAACCACCAATTCAACTCTACAGAGAATACTGCAGGATATTCTAAAAAAGAAAAATATGAAGATTCCAGAAATAGTGGCAGAGAGGCCACAATGAATGGAGCAGAAAACAAAATGAAGAAGATGTTCTGTCATGTCAGATTTGGTTTTACTCTCTTCCAAAAAAGTAATAAGAACCATGGGAGTAATAAAACCCCCAAATAAATAAATAAATAAATAAATAAATAAATAAATAAATTTAAAGAGAGAAAAAAAAGAAAGGAAATAAAATTTTTAAAAAGCAGTAAAAGGGTACAAATAATACAGAATTTCAAGGAAAAAATACAGTAAGATATCACTAGTTAACTGGTTACATATTGTCATCTTTGAAATAGTTGTCCTAATTATAAACTTAAAGCATGTAAAGTGAACATTCACATAATGAGATTGCAGACAGTGCCGATCAATGATCCAACAAAAGTTCAGTAATATGGATTTCCACCCTACAATTGTGTTATTTTGATTTGCATTTCTCTAGTGTCCAAAGATGTTCAACATGTTGCTTTTATGTACTCTGTTGGCCATTGTAGTTCTTTTATGAGAAGCGTGTTTTCATTACAATTGTTCTTTTTTTTTTTTTTTTTTTTTTTGTCTTTTTCCTTTTTACCGGTACCAGGGATCGAACTCACGGCTGCCTGCTTGCAAGGCAGGCGCTTATGCCGCTGAGCTAAATCCCCAGCCCCTACAATTGTTCTTTTTAATTGCATTCTTTTATTTTGGAGGTTCTATTTTTGTTGTTGTTCTTTATTCTAGATATTAGTTCTCTGTCTGAGGACAAGCTGGACAAATTTCCCACTGAGTATGTTGTCTCTTCAGTCTTTTGATTGTTCTCATTTCTGTGTGAAATGTCCTTTACTTGATATAATTCCATTTGTTGATTCTTAATATTATATCTTGTGCAGTTGGGCTTGTGTTTAGAAAGTCGTTGCCTATGCCTATGTCTTCATAAACTTAACATATTTTAACTTCCAGCACATCCAGTGTTTCTGACCTAACGTCTGGTTTTCTGATCCATTTTGACTTGATTTTATTACAAGGGGTGTGAGATGTGAGTCTGGATATAACCTTCCATGTGGGGATCACCAATTTTCCCAGCATCATTTGTTGAAGAGTCTGTCTTTTCTGTAGTGTCTTGCTTTTGCCTCTTTTGTCCAAAATCAAGTGGGTAAAAATGAGGTTGTGTCTTAATTCTGAATTCGATTGTCTTGATCAACATGTCTGTTTTTGTTTCCCTACTTTGATGTTATTTATTTATTTGTTGGTACCAGGGATCAAACTCATGACCTCACATTTGCCAGGCAGGCGCTTATGCCACTGAACTAAATTCCCAGCCCCTACTTTGATGTTTTTATCACTGTATCTTTGTCACATAACTTTAAATCCAGGACTGTAGTTTTTCATTCTTTGTTCATGTTGTTCAAGGGTGCTTTTTGTGTCTCTAGTCTCTGCTGATTCTTTTTAAATTAAAGGAGTGTGCTTAATAGTTCTGAGAAGACTGCTGCTTAAAATTGCATTAGACATCTGTATCATTTGTGGAATATCACCATTTTTTTTTTTTTGTCTTTTTCATTTTTATCGGTACCACGGATCGAACTCATGACTGCACACTTGCAAGGCAGGCGCTTATGCCGCTGAGCTAAATCCCCAGCTCCAAATATCACCATTTTGACAGTACTATTTCTATGTAGAAATAGAGAATGTCTTTCCAGTTATTACTTTTTTCTTCAGTATCTCTCCCCGCCATCATAGTTTTTTTTTTTTTCCTTTTTTTTTTTTTTTTGTCTTTTTCTTTTTTATCGGTACCAGGGATCGAACTCACGACTGCCTGCTTGCAAGGCAGGCGCTTATGCCGCTGAGCTAAATCCCCAGCCCCTCATCATAGTTTTTTTAATAGAGGGTTTTTACCTCCTTTGGTCAATTCACAGGTATATATATATTTTTAAGCTATTATGAATGAGATTGCTTCTTGATTTCTGTCTAAGTGGGTTCATGAGTGGTGTACAGGAACACTATTAAACTGTACCGTGAATATCATTATATTTTCTTTGATCTGGTAGCTGTTTGGATATTTACTCATTTTTGGTTGGATTCTTAGGTGTTAACATTGCAAATTATTTGTGTACTTTGAATACAAATTTGTTCTCAAGTTTTCCTTTTATGGAGAGAAGCTCTCCCGTATGTGGCTCATCTTTTTGATGTCTGAAGAGGGTTGTTGGGAGCCGCTGAGCTAGTGATGGATTCACACTTCAAGTGCCTGAACAGGAGTGCATCAAGGGCACAGAGCACCTGAGAAACTCCTGAGACCATGGAGTCCTGGAGGAGAACAGGTGCTGCAGCTCAGAGAACAAGGGGCATAAGAAGCAAACTGGTTAAGCAAAGGCCTGTCGTGTGACAAGTGCATAAAATAAACGCATTGTGATGGTCAAGCAGTCTCTTCCTCCCATCGAGGAGAAAGAGCTCCACATGACCCCTGGAAGAGTTTTGCCCTAGAATAAATTACAGCACATTATAGTGGTGGAAGGCCAAATCAGGGTTGTTTACCCTGACAATCACTTTCTCCTTCCCTGATTACAACTTCCTTTTTCCTTTCCCAGTGCCTATGAAGAAAATTCCAATCAGCTCCTCCTGTCATCAGTGCCCGCCTAAGTACCACATCTGGTCAAAGGTTACATATACCCCACACACCCATATCCAGGCAGAGGAGAAAGCCAGACCACTGTTGGTTGTGGGCTCCTCTCCATGTCCTTCAAATAAAAGGCCATTTTTATTTTTTCTTATATTCTGCTCCTTTATTTTATTTATTTATTTATTTTTATCTGTACCAAGGATTGAACTCATGACTCCCTGCTCACAAGGCAGGCACTTACGCCGCTGAGCTAAATCCCCAGCCCCAAATTTAAAAAAAAAATTTTTTTTTCTGCTTCTTTATTGTGCTGGAAAACTCTAACAACCCCAGCTTTCTCTATCTTTATTTTCTTCATTTTCTCGTCATTCCCGCCCCTGCCACAGGAACTTAGAGAGCTGGTTTGGACACCGAGAAGAAAATTTAGTTTTATAAACTCAACATGACGGATACATTTACTTTTTTGAGACAGGACTTCACTGCATAGTTCAGTCTGGTCTTGAACTCAAAAATAGGAACCTCTTGCTGCAGGGTTCTGAGTGCTGGGATTATAGACATGCATCACCACACCCAGTTAATATATTTACTTTTGTGAAGAGAGTTTGGGGTTTAAAGTAAGTTTGAGAGTGAGGATTAAGGGTTATGGTGTGAGTAAATATGAGAATTTGGGTTAAGATTGTTTTGGATGGGGATTCGAGTTTGAATAGAAGTGGAGTTATAGATAGAGTTAATAATTGGAAAACTTACATTGAAATTTTCATATATTTTATCAGTTAAAAACTATTCCAAGTGGATTGTGAAATTAAAGATGTACATTGTAAAACTGTGAAGGAAATAATAAATCATAGTCCAAGAGTGCATAGTGCATTGTTTTGCTAATTCTGACAAATATGTTACACCCAGCTTCAAACAATATTTTCTCATAGGCCCGAGGGATAAAATACAAGCAAAAGCTGCATATTGTCGCATCTGCCAGAGCTAAGGTCACAGGAGTGGTGGAAGAATGATGAGAGGATGAAGAAAATAGAGACAGGAAGCTGGGGTCAGGTGGAGCCCTTCCTCCTGATGGGAGGAAGAGACTGCCTAACCATCACGATGGTTTATTATACACTTGTCACATCACGCCCCTTTGCATCACCAGCTTGCTTAGGCTCCTTGTTCTGGAGCTACACCTGTTGGCCTCTGCACTCCAGACCCTCAGGGCATTCCTTAGGTGCCCCATGCCCTTGGGGCTTCCCTCAGGCACACTGCGCTTTAGGCTCTGCGTGAGTGAATGATCAGTGGCCCAGCAGCTCCCAGCAGCCTGTAGGATTTCTCCTAAGCCCTCTTTCTTTGACTTCAAGATGACTGATTCCTAGCCATGTCCTCACATGGCCCGTCATATGTCCACCACTAGTGTCTCTTTTGTAAGTACTCAAGTCAGACTGGATTAGAACAGATGCACAATTTTGTTTCCTTTTTAATGTAATATATAAAATTGGCCCACATTGCTATGGTGGTGTGTGCCTGTAATCTCAGCAATCAAGAGGCTGAGGTGGGAAATTACTGAATTTTAGGCCAGCCCGGGCTACATAGTGAGTTTGAGATCAGCCTGAACTATATAATGCGAAACTTTAAAAAAACCTGGCTCACATAAAAGATGACATAAAGAGTTTAGGCTCATCTGCTTAGAGAGGCCTCACACACTCATTTGCATTCTGTGGACAACCCAGGCCAGTCTGGCCAGGAGGCTCAACACAGGAACTTTCAGAAAAATTCTGAAGAGGCACAGTCGCCCATCTCGCTACTTGAGCAGCAACAGTGTCTCCTCCAGCCACTGGGGCTGTGGACAGTCAGTCTCCCAGAGCTCAGCTTGGAAATACTGTCGTCAGGGGGTTTGGAACCCGGTGTTCACCTGGATTACACTGGCTAGGAACTTCATGTTGTTTACATACAGTTCTCAGTTCTCACCTGGAGCATCCAGGTGATCATATTCTTGGTAACTGTCCTCAAGTATTTGACATTGTATGACTATTTGCACAATTTATGTCCAGTTGGTGTTTAAAATCCTTGTAAATATATTTTATTTTTTACTAACAATTACAAACTTACATTCAAATGAGATGACTTTAAATGTTCTTACATATAAAAGAATAATTTAAAATGCCATTTCATAAAATTATAATTTTAATGAGATTCCAAAAGTCAATAGATTTAATTATTTTCTGGAGGTAAAAAAGTTCATTTCTCTGTTCCCTGTGATAATCTATGTTTTACTACTGTAACTATGAGCCTCAGACTGGATAATTTGCAATAAATAAAGGTTTATTCAGGCTGGGGTTCTGGAAGTCCAAGGTCAAGGGTGAGCAGACCACCCTCTTCCCAGTGGGGCTGCTCTGCAGAGCCCTGAGGCAGAGTTGAGAGGATGGGGGTACACAAACAGCGGGCCAAAGTGGATTTTCTTTTCTTTTTTTTTTTAGTCAGTACTGGGGATTAAACTCATGACCAATAGCTTGCAAGGCAGGCACTGCCATCACTGAGCTAAATCCCCAGCCCCCAAAGTGGATTTTCTAAGAGTTCTACTGGACAGATGACGTAGTAAACCATTAGCCTATGACCAAATTGTTCCATTCACAACTTAATCATCTCTTAAAGATACTTTCACTACCAAGTATTAACTATTTTGAAGGAAAATGAAATTTCAATATGTTTTGAGTGGATGTTGAAACCACAGCAGATTATATAGAAAAATGAAACAGTAAATGTAGCTAGCAAAACTCTAAAATATAAAATCAGTGTAGTTCAACTAGCCCCCAAATAAACCCTTCAAATGAAAAGATTATGATGGTGTTGGTGCACCATTAGATAAACTAAAGTTAAAAAAATCCTAGATGCAGGCATAGTGGCAGATGGCTGTAATCCCAGCACTCAGGAGACCGAGGCAGGAGGATCACTGTGAGTTGAGGGACATCCAGCACTATGTAGTGAGTTCAGGACCAATCTGAACAGTGTATGGAGACCTTGTCTCAAAAACAAAAACAAAAACAAAAACAAAAGTCCTCAAAATCGACCTAGGTACAAATACAAATGAATGCATAGATATAAATGGTGCGCTACATACTTTATTGCAATGCATTTGAGTCTGGCTAAAACCAGAAGGCAGAGGGTAAAAACTGTGCTTTAAACTTGGAAAATGGATTGAAAATAGGAAAAAATTAAAAATTTAAATTAAAACTGAATTTGTACTGGCATTATGTATAACCTAACAAAAACCAAAGATGTAGATATAAAAAATAAAAACAGAAAATCTGTAGAGAAAAGCATTAAGAGAAATGTTTTCCTAACTATGACTTAAAATGCAGAATTATAAAAAGTACACATAACAATCCTTTTCTAAAAATTTTTAAATTTTCATTTTTAAAGTGGGTTTTGCTATGTAGATCAGGCTGAGTCTGAAATCATTTATGTAGCCTAGGCAGGATTTGAACTCATGGTAAATCTCTTGCCTCAGGCTTATAAGTGCCGGGAATACTGGCATGCAACACCGTGTGGATTGAAAATTAAGTTTTGTATAGCACAAATAGTAAGACTGAGGTCCAAAAGCACTGGGGAAAAATTTCACCTGTTGCCTAGAAATGGTAAATGTTCTCACTGTATTAATAATGCTCCTAAATATACAAAGACCAGGGCCTAGAAAGAGATTGCCATACTAGACCAAGGGGCCTCAGACTTGCTACATATCTCCTTGAGGACTAGGTGTGTTATAAACCAGAGTGAATGGCCATCCTTAGGCTGTGGACAGTGAATATGCAAAGACTGGCTGAAGAGCATGTTTTCTGTAGTCCTGGACCACATTGAGGATTCTGGGTAATGTAGCTCAGAGGAGGCAGGTTACAAATTTCCGGGAATTGTAATCCCATGGGAGCAAATTGAGGTTTCAAGATAATGCCTTCCATGGGGGTGGGGGAGGGCGGCTAGAAACATGAAAAATTTTGTCTACTATAGTTCTGGGGCATGTCTTGCTCAGGAATGTGGGTACATTGGTTTGTGAGGGAGCCTGTTGGGGATTTAGGGTACCTTCCTCTTTGAGAGGGGTCACCAAGGATTCTGTATACTGAAATCCAGTGGCCTGTGTAAGATTCTGGCTATCATGGTATCATATTTCTCAGGACAGTCACACTGAGACTTTTGGGTACTGCAGTAACTGTAAGAGTTGCACTGAAGATTTTGGATAGCAGAGTCCTTGACAATTGTTCTGGATACCTACTCCCTGCAAAGCACCCAGAGGACTCTGGGTTCTACAGCTGGCGAGGAGGTGCTCTGGGTGCTCTGGGTGCTGCAGTCCTTTGGCTCTGCGGAATCTTCTGCTCATCCTGGAAGGGAGCTGTGGATACTTAAGGTTCCTGTAGTACAGGTGTATGCACCCAGAGGACTTTGGGTACCTTGGTGTTGTGGTGGGGGGCACAGATACCCTTTCTGGCACCATAATCCTGTAGGAAGCTCTCAGGCTATGCCCCTCTTCTTCCTGAAACCTGCTGTGATGAGACTGTGCCCCTTCCATGGACCGACAGGAAACCTACAACTGAGGTGCCCTGGCCACACCTGTCCTCATTCTGTAACGGGCTCCGTCCCTGGTGTGCCACCTCCTCTCCTGACCCTTCCCACTCCACCCCTGCTTGTGCTGTGGTCAGTCCTGCTTTGTGTCCTGCAGAAAGCTGTCTAGAGGAGTCCACACACAGTGCTAGGTCCTGTCTCCCCTCAGGAGGGGAGAAACCTTCTAGGACCTCTGCCTTCATCCAGCACATAGTCTCTGAGTAAGTTGGGACATGAGTACCCACCTACCTAGCCATCCTTAAGTCTTATCTTCCGCCAAACCTGCCCAGGTCTCACCAACCCTAGATCTCCCCTTTACACCAAATTCACCCCCAGGCCACCAACTTCAGGTCTTACCTTTCCTCCGAAGCCCTCCCTAGGGATCCCTCAGACCTCAGCAGCAGGTGTGTGTTGGGTAGCAGGCAAGCAGAGGGGCCAGGAGGGCCAGGGAGCCTGGTGGAGAGAAGGCACCCCAGTCAGGTATAGGGTTGAGTTAGGGTGAATGTCATTAAGAGTAGGTGTTGGGTGTTGGTTGGGTTCAGGCTAGTTTTGTGTTAACCTCAGCATTGTAAATAATCATTTATGTTGGAGTTTGTAGTATTGTTCAGCACATCATTGTTTATTGGTTACAAGTAGGTTGGCTTTGTTGGGTAATCAAACGGTGTTTTTTAATGCAGTTCTTAGAGCCACTTTATTTTCACCACCTGCCTGCCTGGGAGAAAACTTTAATTCATAAATTGCAAATTTGGCTACTTCTGTGTTTCCTCTGTTTTAACAAAGAACTTCAGTTAGCTGTTTGGGAATCTGTCAACTCACTTGTTTGAATTTTCACAACAGATATTATGTAACATCACTCAGATGCAGTTTTTTTCCTCTAGGAAGTCAATAGTAGTTTAAAATGAAATGTAACTCTATACAGCTCCTAATATTTTGGGAAATATTGTTAGAATTATGGAGGTGTTACATTATCTAGAAAACTGTGTCATGGAATTTATTTTATCTATGATCTCTCTTTACATAGAATGCCTCAGAACCATATTTCCCTCAGTGTAAATTGCTGTTAAAACATAGTTTCAGTTTTTTAATTTTATGAGCTGCTTCTGTTAAACTGTTTCTGTTTTCATTTGTTTTTTGAGACAATGTCAATCTGTATAGTTCAGGCTGGCCTGGAACTCACTATGTAGCCCAGGCCTTTAACTTAGGGCGATCCTTCTGCCTCAGCCTCCCGAGTGTTGGGATTACAGGCATGTACCACCACTCTTGGCTTAAACCTCTTGTTTACCAGTGACCCCTGGATTGATGTCAAACCTTCAATGCCAGTCAGTGAAGACTATGTCACTGTGGAGTAAAATGGCCTTGCTGCTCAGCTGTCATTAGCCTAAGATCGGTAGACCTTTGAGTGTCTCATCTTTTGAGGTTGTCAGCAAGTAATTTTTCACAAAAATTAGGGGAACTCGAATTACCTGAAATAAGAATGATTGCATCTTTTTCTTGCTTTTATATTCACTTAAATTTAAGTATCCCATGTAAAGTGTGTACAACCCTGTTTGAAACTCCCACACCTCCCCAGTGAGGTCAAAGATGAAGAAGGAAAAACTTCGATTAAAATGTGGAGTTGGTAGGGTGAAGAATTTTCAGTGTAGACATTATTAGCCTTTTGCAAATATTACAACTGGGAAGTACAAAGTGGAAAAAGTACACGGTAGTTAAAACATTTATTCCATAAATTGTTAACCTTTAGCAGTATAATGGCTGCTAAAAATAGAGTCCTTACACTAAAGGAAAACTTACGTCATTTTGAAAATGAGATCTGGTTTCATCAATGCAGCTGAAGTAAATATAAATGTTAGTTCACAAATCAATGCTGTCAGTAGAGTCAAGCAGAAAAAACCTTCACATAGAGACTTTCTATTATAAATTATGTGGTGCGATCAAACACTGTCATACAGAATTTTATATTTCGGTTTGTGCAGAGATTGTATATTCTGGGTTTTTTTTCGAAAAAAAATCCCACAAATCAACATTTTCTATCCATCATGAATGGACTAAGATTGTCTCAGTAACATCTTAAGTTTCTTTAGATGATGTACTTAACAGCAGAGAAACTGGATTGCTTTTATATATAAGGCTGCTTCCACCTGAAATGTTGTCACAAGTACGTAAGGGGAATTTACTTGTACATGATATTTTAGAGCTAATACCTTAGCTTGTTTTATAAACTCTTAGACCATGTATTTGGCCTGTAAAATGTACAATTTCATATCAACCATCTCTTAGGTTAGCCTATCAATATTGTATAATTGTCTTTGATTAGAAACATTTGTACTAAGCCTCATAGTGGTTTTCTGCCAGTTAGGTCAGGAATTTCTTCAGTGCCATTTATTTAGCAAACTTCTTATCTGTACAACGAGCCAAATTTTGTATAATCCAAGAGAATACAGTCCTCACACTTAACTTTTACATGAGGAGTTCTTCTGGAACCCAGTCTGCAAAATCGGAGGGAAAGTTCTAAGATTTAACAGAAAAAGTCAACTTTTTCGGGCTGAAGGGTGACTCTACCAAAGACACCAAATAATGCCTATTGTCTCAGGTCTCAGTTTGCTTGTTCAACTGTCACTCCTGCTCACTGGGAGCCGCTGAGCTGGTGATGGCTGCCCCTGTGGAGCCAAAAGCACAGTGCGCCCTGAGGACATGGGGGGCTGGGGAGCAGGTGCTCTAGCCCGAGACACCTGGCATTCTTAGAAGCGAGCTGGTTAAGTAAAGGGGCGTGGTGTGACAAGTGTACAGACACACACATGGTGGTGGCTGAGCAGTGTCTTCCTCCCGTCTGGAGGAAGGGCCCCACCTGACCCCAGCTTTCTGTCCCCATCTTTGTTTTTTTCATCCTCTCCTCATTCTACCCTGGGGACTCAGAGAGCTCTCAGGGATGCGGCAGTAGCTAAATAGAAGTGGGAAGCTAAATTTCAGTTTCGTATGCCTTTTTATCAATAGAAAATCAGCAGTTAGTGGAAAGCTCCTTGCAGACAAAGTGGGAAGGGCCCTGCATGATGCTTAAGGAAAATGAATTTAAGACTTGTTTTTAAACATTTCATTTTAACCAGACATTTGAGAACACTAGAAATTGTTTTGACAAATCTAAAACCTTTAAAAAGTTTTAAATTTTGTTAAGAATAGGTCAATATTTTAAATTTTATTCTTTTAAACAGATTTTTGTATTACAATTTAAAAATATTTTTATAACAAACTATCTCTAGACATGTTTTATTTAAAATTTATACATAATTATGTTCTTATAAAATTATGCCATCCATGATAGGTCATCAGAATTTTAAAATTATGTTATTAACTCATTCTTATGTCTGAAACTGTCATATATTGATGTAAGCATTATATACACAAAAAAGAACACACGCATAACATATTTGAGGTTAGAAACACCCAAAATGAGTTACAAGGAGCTGTAGTAAAAACAAAGTGATTTAAAAATAAAAAATCATTTTACGTGCTTAAGGAAAGACTAGACAATAAAAAAAATAGCAATTCATTCATTACATAGAAGAAAGCAAAGCCTTTATCTCTGAAAACTATTAGCAGTAGGCAGCATAAACAAATGCATTAATAGACCAGGTAACTTATGGCTATTAACTGTTTTCTTTTTTTTGTACTGGGAATGGAACTCAGATCTTGTGCTTGCCAGGCAGGCTGGCACTTGTGCCACTAAACTAGATGCCTGGCCCCTTAACTCTTTGTAACAATAGAGTTTTAAAGATTTAAAAAAACTGTTATTTGAATGTTAAGTAAATTGTGCTTATATAAATAACTTGTCTTCAAATGACGTATAGATATGACTCTTGGTCACTTTGAGATTTATTTTTTAAGCTCATTTTAACTAGTTGACCTGTAGCTTGCTAAGTCTATCTTTAGATATTTGATCTGATATAAGTGATATATATATATATATCAGACCTATATATCAACAATCTACAAAATATATTTAATATTTAAATATGTTATTATTTACACATTTTAATCAAGGAATATATGAATTTATATTTAGCATGTCTTTAGTATTTTAATTTAATTGTAGATAACTTAGAGGTCTTATTTAATTTTTAACAGTGTTATATTGTCTAAAATGTATAATTTGACAAACCCAGATTAGTATCTTAAAAAATCTTTTTGGTGAGACAAAAATTTAAAAGATGTCAATGTGCCAAAATTCCATTTGCATGCACTGTAACAGAAAATTATTGAAATGTTTTGAGGGTTTTTTTGAGGGTGCTTTTGAACTTGCATGTTTATATTAACCCCCAGTGGGTTAATTTCTTACCACATTTTTATGAGACAAAGGCAAACTATTCTGGATAAAGAGGATGCCCATACATGAGTCTATCTGAAACACTATACAAGAAACTTTTAAAATTGTCAACATTGAAAATGGGAAAGCTCAGAAAATTTAGAAAGATCTAAGAAATGTAGGGAGAAACATTTATTTTGCTTCAGCTCCTCCTGGCTTCATCATTTTAGAGTTGATGGAGTTGTTACCTAAGCAGGTAGCTACAGACTGAGCTTTTTCAGAGACTAGGAAGAAGCACAGCATGGCTGGATGATGTTTATTTAGATTCAGATTGGTGTGTGAAAAGAAATGGCCTATTTTAATGGAGACTTAGAAATCTCTCAAATGGACTTTTATTAGATAATGTCTAGTAAATAGAAGGTTTTAAAATTGCTCCTGTTTTTAAAATTATAATAAATGATGGGGGATATCTGTTATCTAATTCAGCTTCTGCCAAATAGAACAGCCAAGTAGAAGCCGAGGGTTGTGTCAACCATCTTGGTTAAGAAAGCAGTTTTGAGAATATTTTAGAACAAGCTAAGCCTGAACCTCATGTAGTCATGGCGTGGAGACCACTATAGAGGTTAAAAATAGCTAGACCTGGGCTTTTACTTGCTGGTTATTAGAAAGCATGATTTCTATTTTGTTATATCAAGGACTCAAAGTACGTGCGCTATAAACTCTAAACTCTAACTTTCTGAACTAATGTCTAGCAAGGTATTGTATTTTCTATAATCTCTATTCTTTTAAACTAATGTCTAGCAAAAAATAGGACACCCCCCCAGTATGAATTAAGAAGCAGCCTTTATATTGACTATTGCTATATATCATTGTTTGAGAAGCTAAATAATTTAAACTTTAAAAGGATGGTATATTTATATTATCTCAATGTTTACCTTACTCTAATTTTGTCTTTAAAATCCTATCACATTTAACAATTATACTTTTCTTGCTTTCAAAGTTTTTCTTTCTTCTTTTTTTTTTTTGAGACAGATTTCCACTATGTAGTTTAGGTGGCCTTGAACTCACTATGTAGCCCAGGGTGGTCTTGAATGTGCAGCGATCATCTAGCCTCAGCTTTTGGAGTGCTGACATTACAGACATGTGTTCCCACATCTGGCAATTTTTTTTTAAACTTTTGTGAAACTGAAACATTTTTCTAAATTTAAAGCGTCTCACATACACCAGGTGTGTGGTGCGTGCCTGTAATCCCAGCTCTTGGGGAGGCAGGAGGATCATTTTGAGTTTGAGTCCAGCCTGGACTCAAACAAAATACAACAAAGAACCAAATGAAACAGAGAGAGACGGACACAAAGAAAGGAGAGGGAGGGAAATATGGAATTGAAGGAGGAGGTAAAATGGGTTATGTGCATGTCATGTCTTGTGCAGCAGAGCCTTTGCAGCTGTTATTAAAGTGGGATCCTCTGATTCCCAGTGATTCAAAGTAGCTTATTTATCAATAAATTGTGCTGTAAATTATATTATGTTGATAAATTAAGTTTTGTATTTTAAAAATCAGTGATGTGTATGCTAACATGGGTAGTTCAGTGAAGCAAAGAAATTTTCTTGTCATTGTATTTATGTGTAGAATTTTTAAGTGCAGAAAAATAAGTTGTTTTGGGGGCATATTTTGGAGTTAAAGTCTGAGATCCAAGATAGAAAGGGTGCACAGTAACTGCAGATTCAATATATTTTATTCCAGTCACTTAAAAAATGAAGACAGGGAGATCCCAAGTTCCAGTTCAGCCAGAGCAACTTTGAGATTTAGCGAAGATTTTTCTCATAATCAAAATACAACACTGGGGATATTGTCGATTACGAAGGCTCTGTGTTCAGTACCCTGTACCATGCACCAAAGAATATGGTAAGCACAGATGGTAAGCCATTAGTATATGTCGACACTGGAAAGCTGTTTATCGGGTGATGCCAGTACTTTTCTCAGAACACTTCGCATATGAGAAATCTTATGCTAATTTGAAGCAAAGAGCCTAAATGACTAATTTAAATCAACTGAAAACATTTAAATAAGTTTCAAGATAAACACCTTGCAACCTTGAAAACTCACCAAATTGTGGTAATTAGTGAAAGGACCACAGATGTCAATGTGTAGATTTGAAATCAGTTATAAATAGTATATCATTGGATTTATAAATCTGTAGCTTTTCCTTTCCAACAATACCTGTCACCAGGCAGGTGAATGCCAGAGGGCTGACATCATCCATATCTGACGAGTGCTACAGTAAGTGACTTGTGTTTATTCCCCACAGTTCACAATAACTATACATTTATTTTATCACAAGTAATAAGAATTTCATGAATACTTTGAGCAAATATCGTGTCAAAAGATAACCAAACTGTTAACAGTAGAGTTCAGATTGAGAGCCGACTTTAAATGGTTTTTGTGACCTTGGGTGAGACGACATTGCTGCCTTTGCTGACATATTGTGGAGAAATAGAAGAATGGTTTTGTATGTGGACTGAGAACCACTTTTCTGGCCTGTTTGCTAGTACTGTATTGTGCGTGCCTTTGCTACCATCTTGTGGCTAAATTGAAGAATGGATTTGCGTCCTTGCCTGCGGGCCAGGCTCCAGCTCCCTGTTGGGACGAGAAGCCCAGCGGAGGCACAGAACTCTTCTTCGCCTTGGGGCCAGGCTCTGGCTCCCTGTAAGACCAGTCCAGCGGAGGCAGGGAACCCTGCCCCAGATCTGGGAACTCTTTTCTTCCCCAGGGGGCCAGGCTCCAGCTTCCTGTCTTCCTGTCGGGTGGAGTAAGTCCAGTGGAGGCAGGGAACCCGGTCCCAGCCCTGCGGAACTCTCTTCTTTTCCTGTTGAGAGCAGTGAATCAGGAGGGGGCAGGGAATTCCGTCCCAGCCTGGCTGACCTCTTTCCCTCACTTGGAACAACACTTGAAGCTCGAAAATATAGGAAAATGACAAAACGAAAGACCAAAACGCAATCTCAAACATTCAGCCCATCCCAAGAAAGCCTAGGAGCCATGTGCATAGAAGAAAATACATGCCACACAACTGAAATACCTGAAGTAATAGTAACTGAAATAAAGAAGCAACTCTGGGAAGCCTTAAAGGAATTCAAACTAGAAATAATCTCTCAGGTAAAAGAAGAAATGATAAAAGAAATGAAGGAGATGCTGAACATATCTAAAGAAAACACAGTTAAAAAATTGGAGGAGATAAAAAGATAGAATCCCTGGATGAAAATATAAGAAACAAACAATATATAAAGCAGATGCAAAGAGATATACAGGAAATCAAAAACTCCATCGAAAGCTGTAAAAACCACTTCAATGAATGTGAAGATAGAATTTTAGACCTCAAAGACAAGATTGCAGCCAGTGAACAGGAAAGGAAAGATCTTTTAAAAAGAACAAGAAATCAGGAAATAACAATTCAACACCTGCAAGATGATGCAAAGAGGAACAACATAAGGTTAATAGGGATAAATGAAAAAGAAGGGGACAACATAAAGGATGTCAAGAGGATATTTAGAGAAGTAATAGCTGAAAATTTCCCAAACATGAGATTGGAAACTGATATCAAGATCAATGAAGCATTTAGATCTCCAAATAGCCATAACCAAAATAAAACTACACCCAGACACATAATAATGGCCATTCTAGAAATTGAACAAAAGAATGAATATTAAAAGCTCTCAGAGAGAAAAGACAGATCACCTATAAAGGAAAACCTATCAGAATCACAGCAGACTTCTCAGCACAAACAATAAAATCAAGAAGAGCATGGAGTGAAGTATTTCAGATCCTAAAGGGAAATGATTTCCAACCTAGACTGATATACCCTGCAAAACTGTCCTTCAAAATGGATGGAGAAATAAGATACTTCCATGACAAAGATCAGCTGAAAAACTTCATGATCACCAAGCCAACCCTGCAAAGAATACTGAAAGACAGCCTAGATACATTTAGGAAAAAAACCACTAAACAAAGCAGACAATTAAACAGAACCAAAAAATAAAGATGCAACAGCAAAAAGATAACATGTCAACAATAAACCAATATATAACAGTTATAACCATTAATGTAAATGGTCTCAATGCACCAATTAAAAGAAACAGACTGGCAGAATGGATCAAGAAACAAAATCCAACCATATATTGCCTACAAGAAACCCATCTAACCCAAAAGGATACCCACAGACTGAAAGTCAAAACAATACTTCATGCAACAGGGAACCCCCCAAAAAGCAGGGGTGGCTATTCTGTTTGCAGACAATGTGAACTTCAAGCCAATAGTGATCAGAAGGGATAAAGAAGGTCACTACATACTGGTTAGGGGAAAACTCCAAGAGGAAGAGATAACTATCTTAAGTATATATGCACCACATTCCAGAGCACCCAGTTATATAAAACAAGTACTAACAGAAATGAAAAACCAAGTTAACAGTGACACAATTATAACAGGAGACGTTAACAAACCTTTGACACCAATGGACAGATTAACCAGACAGAAAAATCAGCAAAGAAATAAAATAACTGAATCGCACCTGTGAACAAATAGACTTAATAGACATATACAGAGTATTCCACCCAACAACAACAGAATACACATTCTTCTCAGCAGTGCATGAGTCATTTTCTAAAACAGACCATATATTAATTCACAGAGCATATCTAAATAAATGTAAAAGGGTTGAAATCATCCCTTGCATGCTTTTGGACCATAGCGCTATGAAATTAGAGATTAATGATAAAAGATACTACAAAATTCCCACAAACACATGGAAACTGAATAACACACTCTTGAGTAATCAGTGGGTCACAGAGGAAATTAAAGAAGAAATTAAACACTACCTACAAGAAAATGAAAACACAAATACAACTTACCAGAATCTGTGGGATGCAATGAAAGCCGTCCTCAGAGGAAAATTTATTGCACTGAGCTCCCACATCAGGAAAACAGAACGAATACAAATAAATAACCTGATACTACACCTCAAACAGCTAGAAAGAGGAGAGCACCTCAAGCCCAAAGCCAAAAGAAGAGAAGAAATTATAAAAATCGGAGCAGAAATCAATGCAATAGAGACTAAGAAAACAATCCAAAGAATCAACGAATCAAAAAGTTGGTTCTTTAAAGAATAAATAAAATCAACAAGCCCCTAGCCAACCTTATTGAAAAAGGGAAGAAAAAGCTCAAATTCATGCAATAAGGAATGAAAGAGGAGAAATCACTACAGACCCTATAGAAATACAGAAAATCATCAACAACTGTTTTGAAAATCTCTGCTTTCAAAGGTTTGATAACACAGAGGAAATGAACAGATTCCTAGAAGCATAGGAAGTACCAAAGCTAGGTCATGAAGATGTAAAACTACTGAATAACCCAATTTCTATTAATGAAATTGAAAACATAATTAAATCCTTACCTACAAAGAAGAGTCCAGGCCCAGATGGATTCACTGCAGAATTCTACAAGAAATACAAAGAGGACCTAATGCCGACACTCCTGAAACTCTTCAATGAAATTGAAAGGGAAGCAATCCTTCCCAAGTCATTCCTGGAAGCAAATATTACTCTAGTACCAAAACCTGAGAAAGACCCAACTGAAAAAGAGAACTACAGACCAATCTCCCTAATGAACACAGATGCAAAGATCCTCAATAAAATATTGGCAAATAGGATGCAGCAAGTCATCAAGAAGATTATACATCATGACCAAGTGCGATTCATTCCAGGTATGCAGGGATGGTTCAATATACGTAAATCAATAAATGTAATACACCATATCAATAGAGTCAAAGTAAGAATCACATGATCATTTCTATAGATGCAGAAAAAGCTTTTGATAAGGTACAACATTCATTTATGATAAGAACCTTATAAAAAATTGGAATAGATGGTCTTTACCTCAACATAATAAAGGCCATCTATGACAAACTAACAGCCAGTATCATACTAAATGGCCAAAAATTGAAGGCCTTTACTTTAAAATCAGGCACAAGACAAGGATGTCTTTTGTTACTGCTCCTATTTAATATAGTACTGGAAATACTAGCCAGAGCAATTAGACATGAAAGAAAAGTAAAGGCATAAAGATAGGAAAAGAAGAAGTTAAAATTATCACTATTTGCAGATGATATGATACTCTACATAGAAACTCCATTGAAAGACTCCTAGATATAATAAATAAATAAATTCTGCAATGTGGCTGGATACAAAATCAATACTCAAAAATCAATAGCATTCTTGTATACTAACAACAAAATCACAGAGAGAGAAATAAGAGAAGCCACACCCTTCACACTAGCAACCAAGAAAATGAAATATTTAGGAATTACTCTCACGAAAGAAGTGAAAGACCTATACAGGGAAAATTATAATACATTGAAAAATGAAATTGAAGATGATCTCAGAAAATGGAAAGACATCCCCTGCTCATGGATAGGAAGAATAAATATTGTGAAAATGGCCATTCTCCCATAACTCTTATACAGATTGAATGCAATTCCGATAAAAATACCATCAACATACCTCATAGATCTTAAGAAATCAATCCTAAAATTCATCTGGAGTGAGAAGAGACCTAGAATAGCAAGGACAGTTCTAAGCAGCAAAGGCAAGGCAGGAGGCATCAAAATCCCTGACTTGAAGTTATACTACAAAGCAACTAATAAAATCAACATGGTACTGGAATCAAAACAGAGCCGAAGACCAATGGAATAGATTAGAAGATACAACCACAACTACAAACACACTCAACCACCTTATCTTTGACAAAGGGGCCAAACATGTTCACTGGGAGAACGACAGTCTCTTTAATAAATGGTGCTGGAAAAACTGGCTCTTCATATGCTGAAAACTAAAACTAGACCCATGCCTATCACCATGTACTAAAATAAAATCTAAATGGATCAAAGATCTTAATATTAAAACAGAAACACTAAATCTATTGGAAGACAAATTGGGTAAAATCCTTGAAGATATAGGGGTAGGTAGAGAATTCATGAATAGGACTCAAACCGCGTGGGAAATACTTCCCAGAATCAATAACTGAGATTACTTCTTATTAAAAAGTTTCTGCACGTCAAAAGAAATCTCCAACATAGTGAAAAGAAAACCCACAAACTGGGAAAAAATCTTACTGAACTGTCCCTCAGACAAAGGACTTCTGTCTAAAACATATAAAGAATTAAAAAAAATCAGACCCCCAAAATTCAAAGACCCCATCCAAAAATGGGCATCTGAGATGAATAAACAATTCTTTGATAAAGAAATACAAATGGCAAAAAAATATGAAAAAATGTTCATCATCATTAGTCATTAGAGAAATGCAAATTAAAACCACACTGAGATTTCATCTCACTCCTGAAAGAATGGCCAAGATCAAGAAAACCAACAACAACAAATGCTGGAGAGGCTGTGGGGAAAAAGGAACTCTCCTGCACGTTGGTGGGAGTGTAGACTAGTGCAACCATTGTGGTGGTCAGTCTGGAGATTTCTCAGAAAACTGGGACTGGAAGCCCCATTTGACCCAATTGTACCACTTCTAGGCATATTCCCAGAAGAACTGAAAGCATCATACCACAGTGATATATGTTCACTCATGTTTATAGCAGCACAATTTATAATAGCCAGATCTTGGAAACAACCTAAGTGTCCATCAACTGAAGAATGGATAAAAAAGTTGTGGTATTTTTATACAATGGAGTACTACTCAGCTATAAAGAATGATCTCATTGAGACGTTTATAAATAAATGGACACAGCTTGAGACCATACTCATAAGTGAAATAAATCAAACTCACATGTATAAATATCGAATAGTTTCCCTATTGTAAGAAATGATAAGAATACATAAAAATATGTGGTAATCATGATTCCCAATCATATTGGTTTGAAGCCATATAATGTTTCACTCATTAACCACAATGTTTTAACCTGGGTTGTTCGAGTTTAGTATCTATGATAGTACAAATAGCTATTTTGCAGAAAACATATCATAAAAGCTAGTGCTAATTTAATATCATATTGTTTTGAAGTCCCATCAAGCTGTGGTGCATGTGTTTCCACTGGTTTTAACATGCTGTATCCTACTATATTTCACTATATGCTATAGTATAAACAAAATTCTTTATAGGCAAAGAGATAATAAAGAAATCATTGTTCATTTTCTATTAGCTGGTTCTAAATACCCTGTAATTCTTGCATTCTCTTGAATGGCTTCACACTGTCTTGATATGCTTGATGTTATAGCATACAAAGTTACACTCAAATCATTCAAAGAAAGAGGCACTACGGCAACTACTATTATGTTAGATTATCTGGTGGTGAAACAAATGATGCTTGAATTGTCTGGTTCTGCCCTGTGTTGTTCTGTTACAATGTCCTCTCTTATCTCAATCTCCCCTCCCTTTTTAAAAAATTAATCTATTTTCTGTCATTTTTTTAATTAAGGGAAAACTAAATTAAAAATAGTGGGACCAAGAAAAAATAGTAAGTTTCTTGGTTTTCCTATTAACCTGATTTGAACCCCAGTATTGCTCTCCCCATCTTGTTCTGTCTGATTATTTTATACTCTATTTTGTTTGATAGTATCAAGTTTGAGGCTATAGGCAACCACTTTGAAGGCAATAACATATACTTTGATGCCCAATATGGATTGACTATTATCCTTTTTTTGAAGTCCTGCAAGGTCTTCAGTGTAGGTTTTATTGGTCTTGTTATACTGTTTTGATCAATTCTATTATACCTGATGATATAGGCAACTCAGTTTAAAAAATAGCAAGAGGCACAATGGTAACCACTTTTGATCACTTGGTATTCTATTTTTGCATCATGTGCTATGCCCACCCTTCTGTTCTAACTGACTCTGTTTTGCTTAGTCACATTTGGTTTGATTCTCTTCAAAAAAAAGTAATAAGAACCGTGGGAGTAATAAAACCCAAAAAGTCTAATTGTTATTGTAAGAAAGAGAAGAAAGGAAGGTGGACTAAGGGATATAATCACAGGTCCGTTCGAGTGTGTAGGATGGAAAACCGTATTATTGAGCTCTTGTTGGATCATTGAATGGAACTGTCTCCAATTTCACTGTATGAATGTTCACTTTATATGCTTTAATTTTGTAATTTGGACAACTGTTTCTGGGAAGATAATATGTAACCTATTAACTGGTGATTTCTTACTGTATATTTTTTTCTTGAAATACTGTATTATTTGTACCCTTTTACTGCTTTGTTTTTTTATGTCCTTTCTTTTTTTTCTCTTTAAATAAAAAAAATGCATTTACGTGTCAACTAGCTATGCTTGTCCTTACCACTGTATTTATGTGTCTTTGCTGTCCTCTTGTGGTCAAATAGAAGAATGCAACTGCGTGTTAACTTTTTTCCTTGCTATTGTATTTTATATGTTTTTGCTACCATCTTGTGGCTAAATTGGAGAATGCATTTTTATGTAAACGCTTTTCTACTTTATTTTATAAAGTAGATGGTTTGCTGCCATCTTGTGGGTAAATTAAAAAATGCAGCTGAATGTAAACGTTACGGTTTTGTCTACTGCTATAGTTATGTGCTTTGCTGCCCTCTTGTGGTTAAACTGAAGAATGCATTTTAATGCAAACCTTTTTACAACTACAGGTTTAGGGTCAGGATCAGGGTCAGTGTTGAGACCAGGGTCAGCTCTTCTGTATATTTTGTCATTTTTTTAAGGCTGAGGGGTGGTGAGAAAAGCTGTTTATACCCCAGGCCACAGAGCCAATATCTTCAAAGGAAATTTTTTTTTGCTGGTTACAAATTGATTCTGAATCTGATTCTGCAAAAACTGTTTTTGCAGAAATGCCACAATATTTCACACATATCCTGTACCACAAGTATTGACTGCCGTCTCTCTGCAACCTTATCAGCACTCATTTACTTCAGTTACATTGATGACAGGGGCTATATTAGGAGTGAAGGGAAATCTGTGTTTGTAGTTTGTACTTTCTTAGGTGGATGCAGTGTTAGGCATCTCATTCTCAGTTTGCATGAGGGAGGGCTTATCTCATTCTAACATTCTATCCCATTTTTCAGTTCTCAGTGTCGACATTTAGTGAGATAATAATTGACACTGCAAAGAGAAATTTAAATCAGATTTCCTTCTCCAAAATTTCTCCATCTTAGGGCAAAACACCTTCCTCTGCCCCTTCTCAGCCCTGATGCAGATTGTGGCATCCAAGGTCAAGCCCAGTTTTATTCCCCTATGCAAGGGAAGGAGGATTTAGCTCCTGGGAAGGATGCAAGAAGTCTGAACTTGTCTATCATTCTGTTGTATTCCCCCCTTACTGTTTTTTGATATTAAAGTGCCCAACACACCTGCAGGAATGAGAAGGATTTGAGGAAAATGCCCCACCCCATCTCCTTGAAGTTACCTCTGGGTAAAACTTTTTATTTTTACCAAAATAAATGGCCTCTTTTGATTTGTTCATTGGTGAACAAGTGAACCTGAGCTTGTGAACCTATGTGACCAGCAACAAATGATGACTCCCAGGACCACAGCCATTGAGATGAGAGAGGAAATGTCACATCCTGCCAGTGGGTTCTCTCATTTCTGTCTGTAGCAGCTCTGGGTCTGGTTATAGCACTTCTCACCACCAAGCCATGCTGACATTAATAGTCCCTTGTCCTGAGTGGCTGCTGTGGCTCAACAAAATCTCATTTTTCTTAGCTGTCTGCTTGGAGCTCTATCATTACAAGTCAAGCTTCAGGATGTTCTGCCTCGTCTTCCCCTTGACCTGAATAAGGAGCCTGGAGCCAAGGCCACTCAGGTGAGTGTGTGCTACTTTATGTGGCCCAATGATGCTACCACAGAAGGAGGGGGATTTGGCCTGGTGGGCAGAAAATCTGGTGGCTGGAGATCATCTTCACTGCAAGCTATGCCTCTGGAGGTGGGATGGGATCAGGTTCCATCTTTTGTGTATCAGCCAGCTCCTGTTTTACCTTTGATGGAATGGTGCTGCCACTCGGAGGGGGTTCTGCCTCAGTGGGTGGAGCTGGCCGGAGGTCACCCCAGTCAGATGTGCCACAGAGGGTGCCACAGAAGTGCCACATCAGGCTCTACCACATCTGAATGAGATGGCTCCTAGTGAGCTCAGAAACAGGGCCTGGTACTACACTAGGAAGCGACTGTGTCTCATTGAAAGGAAAATCAGTTGCGGGAGATATACAGCAGCAGGTAGATGTGATGACAGGATCAGAATGGGGTGAGTTGCGGTGTCTGTTGAATACCATGTTTGCTGGCGCGCCTTAGAGGGAAGCTCTGCTGCCTTGTGAGGAGGTTGTTTTCTTTCAGTAGATGAGAATCCAGTGGTCAGAGCCCCTCCCAGGGGGTTCAGCTAGGACCACTCCATTCATGGTCTCAGACACACACCCCAGGCCTCCTCTCCCTCAGGCCACGGTGCCCAGGTCCTCCAGCTTGGTCAGAAATCTGTGCAATTGCAGAATGAAATCTGAGCCATGCTTGCTGGTCAGGATGTAGGACAGAGCTTGGTAGTCTGGCGAGGTTTGGGGATGGGCAAAAGTCTTCCTGGTAGTGCCCACGCCACATGCAGCTGGGCTCTGAGGGCGGATATATGAGGCTTGTGTGAGCAGTGTGCTTCCCACGCCTCTTACGCAGCCTTCATATGTGATCAGATGCATGTCTGACCAAGATGGATCAAGGCGGGTATTTATCGTCACAGGGACCTGCTCTGAGCCCCCAGTCTATGCTCCCTGGCTGCCCGTCTCCCTTCTCCTGCCGGCAAAGCCCTAACCCCATCCCTCTAGGAGCATTCGACAACATGTTGGGGTGTGGGGTTTTCTCGGCCTGCTTACATCATTTCCTCAGATGTCTCCCACTCTGGAGACAGGAGGCTTCTTTCTTGTATGCCCACTCACTTCTGTGTTTACTCATCCTTCCAGTTGGTGGAGCAATTCATACCTGGAGGGGCCAGGAGAGAGTGGCCTGTTAGCACCCCTGTTAGTGTCTCCCCCTGCCAGGCAGTCTCTGGCTTCTTCCCAATGAGAGGGAAATGGGAGGGATGAGAGGTCTGGCCCTGAATGAGGTGGAGTTGATGGGGAATATTCCTGCACTTATAGATGCTTCACATATGTGTGTTCAGTGAATGAACCCTGCCATCTCCTACCCATATATCTCAGTGGGGCTGTGGCCCCTCATTCTACTGTGAGGGGGTCCCCATTCTAACTACATCTATGTAGGGAATTCCAGATTTGGAACTCAGCACTTCATTCAGAAATGGGGAAAGTTCATTGCCTGAGGACTCAGTTAAGTAGGACCACAGGTAGAGAGCTTCTTGTTGGTGGGGGGGAAGTTCCACATCTCTGGGTCACTGACCCTGACAGAGCCTGGCCAGGGGCAAGCTCTTCTGAGCCTCTGCACTTTTCATGCAAAGAACGCCCTCTGATGGCGATGCTCAGATCGCCCCAGTTTTCACAGAGCAAATTGGGACAGAGAAGTGCAGAGCATTCCAAGGGTCTGCCAGGAGGTGGCGGTCTCCCTGGGTGTGGAAAGGGAGCACACCTTAGAACAGCGATTTCAGCAGTCGTGTAGTGGCCAGCCTCTCATAGGTGTACAGGGATGTGGGCACTAAGAAGGGGTCCCCACTTCAATAGGCAGGCACAGGGTAGTCACCAGATTCTACAGTGTGCCTGCATTGATGGTCCCCACCCAATGGGCTCATTTGATCCTTTTTTTGGTACTGAGAATTGAATTCATGACCTCAGGCAGGGCAGGCACTGAGGTTGCTGAGCTAAACCACCGGCCCTGGCTCATATGTTCTTGAGACTTGACTCATTTTCCAGGGTGGGTTCAAGCATGGAAACATTAGTGTCTGCTGTGCAATAAGGTACACAAAGATTCCTGCTTGTGGCCTGAGGGCAGGTTGGAGGGCTGCGTCTCCAGAACTCAGCAGAGAAAAGGCTTCATGCATAGGATGTTATTCACAGTGACCTGTTGTTTTCAGGGGCTCACCTTGGGCTCCTCCAAAGTTGGAGCGCCTACTTGGGCTCCTACTAGTTTGTTGGGGCACTCCCCTTACGGATGGTGCCAGGGTGTTGCACTGGTTTGGGCAGAGCTTTGATTCTCCAGGACCCACATAGCTAACTGAGGTGCAGCCACAAAGTATGGTGCCAGTGCCTTTCACTGGGTTAGGTGGAGCTCAGAACCTCCAGGACATGCACGGATGGCTGGGGCTCTTCTCTGATGAACTGTACCGCGGGATGCTGGGCTAGGTGGAATTTGGATCCTCTGGGACCCACATGGCTAGCCAGGGCACATCCCTAAAATATGGTCCTGGGACCTTACACGGGGCTGGGTGGAGCTATAAATCTTCAGGAGCCATGCAGCTACCAGGGTGCTCCCCCAAACTCTGGTGCCCGGCAAGTTTGTAAATCATGCAACAGAGGTCTGCCACAGCATATGTATATCTGGACTTATTGTGGTTTATTTAAATGTCCTCCCAAAGCCTCATTAAGCCATAGAAATGACTGAATCTAGTGTCTGTGATTGGTTTTGTTGTCTAGCACTCAGACTGGTAATGTAAGTATTTCACCCACCCAGGATTGGAGCCAGTGTAACGGTGGGGAAGAAGGAGGGTTTTTCTCTTTTGCTTTTCTTTTTGCTGTTTGCAGCAGCCATGAAGGGCTTCCTCTCCATACCATGCTGCCTTGGAGCCAACTGAGTATGGACTGAAACCCCCAAGAACTGTAAGAAATAAACGTTTCCTTCCCTAACTTTTGGCGTCAGGTATTTTGTCTCAGCAATGAGTACAAAGTAACCAAGACAGGACTTTTGTATGATACAAGTTTTCTAGTTCTGAGATCCTTGGCATTGTAACTGTCAAAAACTGCTATTTCAGATGTTTCTGAAATCATTTACACTAAAATCACCTGCGACAAGTGATTGGGTACCTCTTGATTTTGACACCTTTTAGATCTGTATAAAAGTATGTTGTGTTGAAACAGCAAATCCATAAGCACTGCATTTTGGCTATTTGGTTTTCTCTTTAGTTCAACACCATCCTGATGTATTCAACTACACCATCTACTTATGGCTCACTGTGTAGTATGTATAATTTTGTGATATTTATTTCCCTTTGTACTCATTTGAAACATCTAAATAAATTGTTGTATGGTGCTTAATTAAAAGAAAGAAAGAAAGAAGCCCAGATTATGTCTATGGCTGGGCATGTGCCTAGGGTCTATGAAGCTGTGTTTTCCATTTCTAGCTTCACCAAAGGGAAAAAATGTTATTTGCATCTTAGGAGGCTGGAATTGTTACAGGCAGCTGAGCTAGTTGGAAACATCAGAGGCAGTCAGACAGGGCTAGGCCCTCAAAGAAACAGAGAAGACCAGATGTCTGGTGACTTTGAAGGACATGCACACCTTTTGCTGAGGACCAGGTCTCAAAACAGAAGGCAAAACAAATGCAACCACAGCCTTAAGTATAATCCTTAGGGATTAAATCTGGATCACCTTGAGAAGCCAGGAGTCGCCATCACAACCCCCTCCATAGGAAAAGCCACTGATTGGTAAAGAATGCTTGCTTGCTTGCTTCGTGACTTGCTTCACAATTTGTCCCTGATTTGGTCAATTTGACCTAAACAACTAAACTTATTGGTTAACCATAGTTCTGTCCCATCTGATGCCCATCTACTTTGCTAGTTCCCAGTTTTCCCCCACTTTAGACCCACCTCACCTCATGATTCTACTCTATGAAAATCCCTAGAAAATACAGAATCTTTGACAACCCACGGAGGTCCTCTTCTGTCTCTATCTGGAACAGAAGCTTTCTTTCTCTCAATAAATATTTCTGCTCTTCACATCCACTGTTACTAAAGTTTATTCTTTGATTTTAGAGAACACAAACTTGTTCTGGACATATAGTAGGTTGGGAGTTTCATTCCCCTGGATCATTTGGATGTCCTACTGAGACCATCGGGTGGAGGTAAGAGTTTGCCTTTTGTTTCATAGACTGTGGACTAGAACTCATTTAGGTAACAAATTTTTATGCTTAAAGTTTTGTTTTGTCTTTCTCTATTGTTTATAATTGTTTATAATGGCCTTTGTCTCATATAGTTTGGTTAAAATGATAAATCTCAGTTATTTATTTTTTATTTTAAAGAGATTAAGACAAAACAGGACATAACAAAGCAGAAACTTTTTAATAAGATGATATCTCAGCTATTGATTCTGGGAAGTATTTCCCGTGTGGTTTGAGTCCTGTTCATGAATTCTCTACCTACCCCTATGTCTTCAAGATTTTTACCTACTTTGTCTTCCAACAGATTTAGTGTTTCTGTTTTAATATTCAGATTTTTGATCGATTTAGATTTTAGTTTAATATATGATAGGCATGGGTCTAGTTCTAGTTTTCGACCTATGGAGAGCCAGTTTTTGGCATATGGAGGGCCAGTTTTTCCAGCACCTCTTATTAAAAAGACTGTCATTCTTCCAGTGACCATATTTGGCCCCTTTATCAAAGATAAGATGATTGAGTGTGTTGATAGTTGTGGTTGTATCTTCTGATCTATTCCATTGATCTTCAGATCTGTTTTTATTCCAGTACTATGTTGATTTTATTACAGTAGCTTTCTAATATAACTTCAAGTCTGGGATTGTGATGCCTCCTGCCTTGCCTTTGCTGCTTAGAATTGCCTTTGCTATTCTAGTCTCTTCTGGTTCTTTTAGGAGTGAATTTTAGGAGTGATTTTTCTAGATCTATGAGGTATGTTGATGGTATTTTCATTGGGACTGCATTGAATCTGTATCACATTTTTGGGAGAATGGTCATTTTCATAATATTTATCCTTCCTATCCATGAGCAAGGGATGTCTTTCCATTTTCTGAGATTGTCTTCAATTTCTTTTTTCAGGGTATTATAATTTTCCCTATCTAGATCTTTTACTTCTTTCATGAGATTAATTCCTAAGTATTTCATTTTTTTGGATGCTAGTGTGAAGGGTGTGGCTTCTCTTATTTCTCTCTCTGTGATTTTGTTGTTAGTGTATAGAAATGCTGTTGATTTTTGATTACTGATTTTGTATCCAGCTGCCTTGCTGAATCTATTTATTATATCTAAGAATCTTTCAATGGAGTTTTGGGGGTCTTCTATATAGAGCACCATGTCATCTGCAAATAATGATAATTTAACTCCCTCTTTTCTGATATTTACCCCTTTTATTTCTCTCTCTTGTCTAATTGCTCTGACGAGTATTTCCAATACTATATTGAATAGGATCGGTGATCGGTGATAGGAGCGGACATCCTTGTCTTGTGCCTGATTTTAAGGTAAAGGCCTTCAATTTTTGGCCATTTAATATGATGCTGGCTGTTGGTTTGTCATAGATGGCCTTTATCATATTGAGGTAAAGACCATCTATTCCAATTTTCTGTAAGGTTTTTATCATGAATGAGTGTTGGACCTTATCAAAAGCTTTTTCTGCATCTATAGAAATGATCATGTGATTCTTACTTTTGGCTGTATTGATATGATGGATTACATTTATTGATTTACATAAGTTGAACCATCCCTGCATGCCTGGGATGAATTCCACTTGGTTGTGGTGTATAATCTACTTGATGGTTTGCTGCATCCTGTTTGCCAATATTTTATTGAGGATTTTTGCATCTGTGTTCATTAGGGAGATTAGCCTGTAGTTCTCTTTTTTAGTTGGGGCTTTCTCAGGTTTTGGTACCAGAGTAATATTTGCTTCCAAGAATGAGTTAGGAAGAATTGCTTCCCTTTCGATTTCATTGAAGAGTTTGAGGAGTGTCAGCATTAAGTCTTCTTTGTGTTTCTTGTAGAATTCCGAAGTGAATCCATCTGGGCCTGGGCTCTTCTTTGTAGGTAAGGACTTAATTACATTTTCAATTTCATTAATAGAAATTGGGTTATTCAGCAGTTTTACATCTTCTTGACCTAGCTTTGGTACTTCATATGTTTCTAGGAATCTGTCATTTCTTCTGTGTTATTGAAGCTATGAGAGTAGAGGTTTTTGAAACAGGTGTTGATGATCGTCTGTATTTCCACAGAGTCTGTAGTGATTTTGCCTTTTTCATTCCTTATTGCATGAATTTGAGCTTTTTCTTTCCTTTCTTTTTTAAAATTAGGATGGCTAGGGGCTTATCAATTTTATTTATTCTTTCAAAGAACCAACTCTTTGATTCATTTATTCTTTGGATTGTTTTCTTAGTCTGTATTGCATTAATTTCTGCTCTGATTTTTATAATTTCCTCTCTTGTTTGGCTTTGGGCTTGACCTGCTCTTCTTTTTCTAGATGTTTGAGTTGTAGCATCAGGTTGTTTATTTGTATTTGCTCTGATTTCCTGATGTGGGAACTCAGTGCAATAAATTTTCCTTTGAAGACAGCTTTCATTGCATCCCACAGATTCTGGTAAGTTGTATTTGTATTTTTGTTTCCTTGTAGGTATTTTTTAATTTGTTCTTTAATTTCCCCTGTGACTCCCTGATTGTTCAAGAGTGTATTATTCAATTTTTATGTGTTTGTGTAGTTTTTGCAGTTTCTTTTATCACTTAATTTCTAGTTTCATGGTGCTATGATCTGGTAACATGCATGAGATAATTTCAACTCTTTTGCATTTAATTAAATATGTTCTGTGGACTAGTATATGGTCTATTTTAGAGAATGTCCCATATACTGCTGAGAAGAATGTATTCTGATGTTGTTGGATGGAACACTCTGTATATGTCTATCAAGTCCATTTGTTCACAGGTGTGATTCAGTTCTGTTATTTCTTTGCTGATTTTCTGTCTGGTTGTTCTGTCCCTTGGTGTCAATGGTGTGTTAAGGTCTCCTGTTATAATTGCGTTATTGCTAATTTGATTTTTCATTTCTATTAACACTTGCTTTGTATACTTGGGTGCTCTGGAATTTGGTGCATATATATTTGAGATTATTATCTCTTCTTCTTGAAGTTTCCCCCTAACCAGTATGTAGAGACCTTCTTTATCTCAGGATCATTCTTAGTTTGAAGTTCACATTGTCTGCAAACAGAATAGCTACCCCCACTTTTTTTGGGTTCCTGTTGCATGAAGTATTGTTTTCCATCCTTTGACTTTCAGTCTGTGAGTTTCCTTTGGGGTTAGATGGGTTTCTTGTAGACAGCATATGGTTGGATATTGTTTTTTTTTTTTTTTTTTTTTTGTGTGTGTGTGTTTTGTTTTTATCGGTACCAGGGATCAAACTCACGACTGCCTGCTTGCAAGGCAGGCGCTTATGCTGCTGAGCTAAATCCCCAGCCCCTGGATATTGTTTTTTGATCCATTCTGCCAGTCTGTTTCTTTTAATTGGTGAATTGAGACCAAATTTACATTCATGGTTATTACTGTTATATATTGGTTTATTGTTGACATGTTATCTTTATGCTATTGCATCTTTATCTTTCCATTCTGTTTAATTATCTGCCTTGCTTAGTGGTTTTTTCCTATGTGTATTTAAACTGTCTTTTTGTATTCTTTGCAGAGTTGTCTTGGTGATCATGAAGTTCTTTATGGAACTTCATGGAAGTATCTTATTTCTCCATCCGTTTTGAAAAACAGTTTTGCAGGGTACATCAGTCTAGGTTGGAAATCATTTTCTGTTAGCATCTGAAATCCTTCACTCCATGCTTTTTTTGACTTCAATGTTTGTGTGGAGAAGTCTGCTGTGATTCTGATAGGTTTTCCTTTATAGGTGATCTGTCTTCTCTCTAATAGCTTTTAATATTCTATTTTTATGTTGGATTCCTGGGATGGTGATTATTATATGTCTGGGTGTAGTTTTATTTTGGTTATGCCTATTTGGAGTTCTATATGCTTCACTTATCCATATTTCAGTTTCCATTCTCATGTTTGGGAAATTTTCAGGTATTACTTCTGTAAATGGTCTCTTGATATCATTTGTGTTGTTCCCTTCTTTTCCATTTATCTCAATCAATCTTGTGTTGTTTTACTTTGTGTCATCTTGCAGCTGTTGAATTGTTATTTCCTGATTTCTTGTTATTTTTAAAAGATCTTTCCTTTTCTGTTCACTAGCTGCAATCTTGTCTTCGAGGTCTGAAATTCTATCTTCACTTTTGTTGAGGCGGTTTTGACAACTTTCATGGAATTTTTGATTTCCTGTATATCTCTTTAATCTGCTTCATGTATTCTGTTTTTATCTTATATTGCTCATCCAGGGAAAGTATTTCCAGTGTCCCGAAAAACCCTGCAGTTTGAATAAAACCCTTCTCTCTCCTAAAAGCTAGGTTTCCTCCTTCCTTTTAAGAATCAATGGAAGCAAATATGCACCTATCCCATTTCCTAGTGGAATTTTTCACAGCTTGATCCACTTTGGCATAAGAGAAGCTCAGAGAACTAAACATACCTGTGCACTGCCAACTGTGGGCTTCTGTAGTCAATAGAGATGCAGAGGTTTCAATTCTCCCTGCTTTTTTCCTGGGAAATCGTTTCATGCAGAGAGGCATAAGCCTGCCCTTTGGAAAGAAACAAGGTGGGGTGTGTTTTAGTGTTGGAGAATTGAAACTCAGCGTCCAGAATGATTCTGCTCTGGGGACAGAGGTGTGGGGTCTGAAATAGGTGCTGCTTTTGAATTCCACATAGTAGTGAATGACAGGGCATATGTGGTGAGAAATGAGACATCTGCATTTGAATTCCCTGCAGAAGGGCACACACCTCAGGACATAGATACGATTATTTTTCTGAGCTACTGTTATACTTCAGTGAACTAAACTGTGGAAACATCCACTATTAAGTAAGGCAGTTGTAAATTTGCTTCCTTGCTTTCTTATGTGGAAGGAGGAAGTCCAGCTTCTTGGAGAGAGCAGGTTTCCATTCCTTCCACAGGCTCTTTTAAGACAGTGAATAACCCATCTCCAATGAAGTCTTCTCAGGGAAACTCACAAGAAATGACAGGTGGTTTCTGTCCATGCTGGTTCTGTCACCATTCACATGCAAACTGCCTTTGACCATGGCAAACTGAGGTGCACAATGGATGATTCCTGGTTATTTAGAGAAACCTGCACCAAAGAGCTGAGCAATACTTCCGTTTCTGCTCTGATGTTTTACTGAAGGGGTCCAATTTGTGGAGCTTTCCCCTGTAGTATGGTACAATTGTCCATCTCCTTTCATTTGGTCTTATTGGGAATTAATCAGTAGCACTTACTGTAGACTCCAAGCCTCTATACGTAGAGCAGGACCATTCTGGACATTGAGTTATACTTCTCCAGGGGTGTTTCTTTCCCAAAGGTGGCCTTAGGCCTCTATGTGCTAACCTACCTTATCACTGAAAAATAACTGAGAAATGAAACCTCTGCATCTCTATTCACTCCAGAAGTACACACTCCTCAGTGCACAGATAGGTTTAGTTCTCTGAAATTTCCTTATGCCAAAAATTGACCAAGCTGTGGAAACAGCCATGATGAAATGGGGTAGTTGCATATTTCTTTCTATTTATTCTTACAGTGGTGTACAAATCCTGAGTTCTAGAAGATAGCTGGCTTCCATTCCTACTACAGGATGTTTCAGTACAGTGAAGTACATTTCTAACATGAAGTCTCCTTAGGGAAATTCTGAAGATACTACAGGGTGTTTCTGTCCATGTAGGTTACATCCCCATACACTTGCAAATTGCTTTTCATCATAGATGACTGAGAAACTGTCTGCCTCCTGGCCATTTCCATAGGAACTCATACCAAAGTGCTCAGTAAGGTTTCAGCCACTGCTTTGAACACATACTGAAGAGGTCCAAGCTGTGATTTTCCCCCTGATATGGAATCGTTGTATATCTTTTTCTAACTCCCATGAAGAACCAGCTATCAGCACTTAGTGTAGGCTCCATGCCTCTGTACCTAGATCAGGACCATTCTGGATGTGGAATTACACTTCTCCATTGGAGATCTTAACACTGAAACACACAACTTTTGGGATGTTTCTTGCCTTTCCAAGCAAAAAACTCAGAAACAAAACCTCTGCATCTCTGTTCGTTGCAGAATCACACACTTCTAATTACACAGATGTGTTTACTTCTCTAAGGCACTCTTATTCAAATTTCAACAAGTTGTGGAAACATCCACTATGACCTGGGTAGCTGTATCTTCCATCCATTCTTATGGGGAAGTAGAATTCTAACTTCTAGGAGGCAGCATTTTCCCATTCCTACCACAGGATCTTTCAGGACAGTTAGTTTCACTTCTCCCATGAAGCCTCCTGAGGGAAATTCACAAGAAGTTACAGGTGTTTCTTTGCATGCGTGTTAATATCACCATACACATGCAAACTGCTTTTGACCATAGTGAACTGAGAAACTCGACGTGTGCCTCCTGGATGCTTACAGAAGAGCTGGTACCAAAGTGTGCAGCAAGCTTTCAGTCTGTGTGCTGAACTTATAATGAAGGGGTCTAAACTGTGGAACTTTTGCCTGTGACGTGGCACAATTGTACATTTCCTTCCAATCACTCCTTTGGGGAATTAGCCACCAACACTTCATTGTAGGCTCTATGCCTTTGTACCTAGAGCAAGACCATACTGGACTTTGAGGTATGTTTCTCCACTAGAGTTCTTAACACCGAAACACACCAGTTTTGTTAGGTGTTTCTTTGCGCAAAAGCAGCTGTAGGTTTTTATGCCCAAACAGCTTGAGGTCAAAAGCAGAAATGAAACCTCTGCCTCTCTGTTAGCTACAGGTGCACAAAAAATTAGGTGCACAGATACGTTTAGTTCTCTGAGCTACTTTTATGTGAAAATTGACCAAGCTGTGGAAATATCCACTATGAACTTGTGCTGTTGTATATACGTTGGCACTCATTCTTTGGGGAAGTGGGAAGTCCAGGTTCTCTAAGATAGGAGGCTTTCATTCTTACCACAGGACCTTTCAAGACAGTGTATCACAATTCTCCTAGGAAGTCTTCTGAAGGAAACTCACAAGAAACTTCAGGATGTTTCTTTGCATGTGTGGTACATCACCATATTCATTGAAACTGCCTTTCAAAACAGCAAACTGAGAAACTCATTGAATGCTTCCTGGGAACTTACAGAGGAACTCATTTCAAGATGTTCAGCTAGGTTTTGGTCTCTTCTTTTAACTTATACTGAGGAGTTCCAAGCTGTGGACCTTTTCATTCTGATATGGTACAATTGTATATCTCCTTCCCTTCACTCCTCCTGGGAATTATCAAGCAGAACTTATTGTAGAATTCACATCTCTCTATCTAGAGCAGCAATATTCTGGACTTTGAGTTACACTTCTCCGCTGGAGTTCTTAGTACTGAAACACACTGCAACATGTAGAATGTTTCTTTTTCCAAAGCAGCTTAGGTTTCTAGCACAAACTACCTTGCCCAGGAAAACAACTGAGAAATGAAACCACTGCATCTCTGATATACCCAGAAATACTCACCCCTAATTGCAGAGACATGTTTAGTTTCTGAGCTACTCTTAGGTCAAAGTTGACCAAGCTGTGGAAATTTCCACATGAAATTGTGCAGTTCTATACTTCCTTCCATTCATTCTTTTGGGGAAGTATGAATCCCAGCTTCTATGAGATAGCAGGCTTCCATTCTGCAGCAGGGTCTTTCGGGGCAGTGAGTTACACTTTTCCCATGAAGTTTTCTGAGGGAAATGTACAAGAAATTTCTAGGAGTTATTTTGCATGCTTATTACATCACCACACCCATGCAAACTGCCTTTCACCACAGTGAACTGAGAAACTCTGTGTGTGCCTTCTGGGTACTTTCAGAGGTACTCATAGCAAAGTGCTCAGTTTGGTTTGAGTTTCAGCTCTGAACTGAAATCGAAGGAGTCCAAGCTATTGAGCTTTTCACTCTGATATGTTACAATTATGTATTTCCTTCCATTCGCTCCTAGGTGGAATTATCAAGCAACACTTATTGTAGACTCCACATCTCTGTACCTAGAACAGGATCATTCTATGTGTAGAGTTACACTTCTCTATTAGTGCTTTTAATACTGAAATGTACCACAACATGTGGGGTGTTTCTTCTTCCAAAGACAGGTTTAGGACTCTGTACAAACTCTTTTCTAGGAAAAACCTGAGAAATAAAACCTCTGACTCTGCATTAGACACACAAGAAACATATTTAGGTACACAGATACATTTAGTTCTATGAGCTGCTGTTATGCTAAATTTGATTAAGCTGTGGAAACACTAAGAAATTGGCAGTTGCACATTTCCTTCCTTCCACTCTTATGGGGAAGTAGGAGCCCCAGCTCCTGTGAGATGTCAGGATTCCATTCCTACAGTGGCACACTTCAGGACATTGTGTTATACTTCTCCCATGAACTCTTATTAGGGAAATTGACAAGAATCTTCAGGGTGTTTCTTTGCATGTGGGCTACATCACTATATATGTGCCTTTCCTCTTAGCACACTGAGAATCTCAATGTGTTATTCTTGAGCATTTATAGAGGTACACATACCAAAGTGGTCAGTTAGCTTTGGGTCTCTTCTCTGAACTTCTATCAAAAGTGTCCAAACTGTGGATCTTTTCACCCCGATAAGGTACATTTGTGTATCTTATTCCTTTCACTCCTTTGGGGAGTTACAAAGCAGCACTTATTGTAGACTCGATGCCTCTGTCCCTAGAGCACGTTCCTTCTGGATGTTGAGTTACTCTTCTCCATTGGAGTTCTTAATAGTGAAACATATTACAACATATGGAGTGTTTCCTTTCCCAAAGATGGTTTTAGGCCTCTATGTGCAAACTACCTTTCCCCAGAAAAAACTGAGAAGTGAAAGCTTAGCAACTCTATTATATATAGAATTACACACTCCTCAGTGAACAGATGTTTAATTTTCAGAGTTACTCTTATGCCCAAATTGACCAAGCTGTGTAAACATTCACTATGAAAATGTATCGTTGTATATTTCTGTCCTTTCATTCTTATGGAGAAGGAGGAAGCCCAGCTTCTATGGGAAAGCTGACTTCCATAGGAAAGATCCTATGGCAGGATCTTTCAGGTCACTGAGTTATACTTCTGCCATGAAGTCTTCTCAGTGAAACTCACAAGAACCTTCAGCATGCTTCTTTGCATGCAGGCTATGTCACCATATATATGCAAACTGCCTTTCACCATAGCAAACTGCGAAATTCAAGATGGCCTCTTGTGCTACTACAGAGGTGTTTGATTGAGTATTTGGGGCACTCAGTCTTAAGCTGCACAGAAAAAATGAGAGAGTAAGAAGGGGACTAAAGAGCAGGTCTTTAATGTGGGCATATTAGAGGCTCAGGGGCAGGGGATACAAAAGCTCTCAATGGAGAACAAAGAAATGAAACTAAGTTTTTCACTTTGGCTCAGGGAGGAGTTTGGAATTTGAGCAAAATGACATATTAACCACTGATTGGAAGGAACATGTGACTGTGTAAAACAAGAGAAAGATTTACTGAGGGCTGGAGGTGGGGGCTTATAGGTTGAGGAGTCTTTGGCTTAGAAAGGACTCAGTGCATGCGCAAAAAGGAAGAAGGATATTTATTTCTGGAATGAGAAGGAGAATTTGGAAGTTACAAGTGGAGAGATAAGTTGTTTCTCTGGGTCCATAACAAGTTGGGAGAATGTAGCTAAGCCCCAGGCTAGCAGAATGTATCATTTTTGATTTTTGGTTGTGTGGTAGCAGAGTTCATTTTAGACTGCTTCCTGCTGGGGAGGGGCATTGTAGTGGGGGCTGTTGCAGTTGCTGGGATGATAGGTTAGGCCCACATAAAAGCTGGTGCCAGGGGCCTCAGCCAGGACAAAGAGCTGTCTGGTAGTGAAGGTCTATGTCCTGGATTGAAGAAATCTTAGGGGGAAGAAAGTTAAAAAAGACAGGGAGCTATAAGCAAAAATATAATGTCAAGGGGAGGAGATAGGGGGCCTATCCCCTCCGAGAAGACCAGTTGGAAAAACCTTGTCAGTGATATTAATGTTGCTGGAGAGAGTCTCAAATGTTTATTTAAGGAAAGGAGAAATGGAGAGCTGTGGTGTGGGGAGTCCAGGTTTGTTGGAGGAGAGACAGTGTCACTAAGAGTACTTAGGATTGGGGGTCTAGTGGGCATCAAGTGAAACATGTGACGTGGGGAATGACCCATTCTGTCACAAAAGTGTACCTCTATGTTTTGTCTAAGCAGTCTTGGTGAAAGGAAGTGTGTTAGATGATTATGTCTAAAGTAATGTTTTTGTTAGTTGTTATGGTTATGTCTCCTGTTTGTGTGGAGAATAAACCTGACAGTATATGAAACAAAGAGTAACAGATGTACTATGGCTATGTAGTTAATCATTGTAAGGGTTTTGTTATCAGTTTTGGATATGGTAGAGGTGGAGGTGGGGGCATCGTGAGAGCTTGTAGAAAGAGTAGAGAAGCTGGGTTTGAGTTGGGGTTATTTGTTATGTGTTGTAATCTTGGAGAATCTTGGTTTGAACTTGGGATTTTAGGTTGGGATGTATGTGGGAGAGAGGAAGAGTGAGGTTGAAAACTGTGGAGTAGCTGTCAGTGAAGTTATGTGTCCTAGAAGGAGAATGAGCAGGGATAGTGGCAGAGGGAGTAAGATTGAGGGCTTTATGTTAGGCAGGGTAGGTAGTCTGAACCTAAAATTGCAGTGAAGAATAAGAGAGTTTGGTGTTGTAGGGAGAGATTGTCTGAAGTATGACAGTGATGATGAGTAAAATATAACAAGGAAGTAAAGGGAATAACAGAACACTGGCCTAAGAATAGGTGAGGCAGAGAAGTGTAGGTCTTACGATGAAGCATGTGTGTAAAACCTATTAGTGTTTATCTAGAGTGTGTCCGTGAAGTTGGTGGGTTGGTGTCTCTGAGGAGAGGTTTTGGCACAAAGATGACAGTTGTGAGTGACTTGGTGAATATTTTTTAGAGAGAGATGTGTAGTGACTGGAGTTAGAAGTTTATATAAGGCTTGAGTGTCTACATGAAAGCAGTCATGTGTATTAGTGATGATGTCTAAGGCTTGTTGATCTGGGAGGAGGAGCTTTGATATTCAGTGGGTTTGTGAATGAATTGTGATTATGTAGATGAATACTGACGTAAGGGCAAGGTGTTTGGGATAAGTGGGGGAAGACAAGACAGGTATGGCTGTTGTGCAGCTAATTTGTTTGTGTTTGTAAAGGTGTCATCATGACAGAGAGAGTCTGATGATGTTTGGTGTCCCTTACAGTCAATGATTGTTATCTGTGTTGGAAGTTGTGTTGCCTCTAGTAGTTTGAGAACGAGAGGTGCATTAGTGATGGGGATCCCTTGAGTATTAATTAGATTTCTTTTTTTGTCAGGTGGTATGAGAGTAAAGGATTTTAAATGTGTATGTGGAGTCAGTATAAATGTTTATGATTGTATCTTTAGTGTGAGGGCCCATCTGAGGGCAATTAGTTTTTTTTTTCTGTGTGTGTGTGAAGATGCTTTGGTTGGCAGTGGCCTTGTCTCTATTACCTTAGAAGCATTGATTATAGCATATTTTGTTGTCTTTTGAGTGTTTGCTTTGGTGTGTTGTCAACTCTGAACTGTGTATTAGAAGCTGTAGAGAGAGGAATACTGTTAATGTGAGGGAAGGGAATAGGTGTCATCTGTAGGACCTCAATATAATTGTGGGCGGAGGTCTCATCAGAGTTGGGAAATAAAGTGGCTGGGTTGAGAGAGCTGCTGGCAGAAATGGCAACTGTAGGGTTTTGTATGAGTACTAAGTGAACTTTTTTTTCTTTTTAGTACCAGGGATCAAACTCACGACAATGCGCTTGCCAGGCAGGCACTTAGGCCACTGAGCTAAATCCCCAGCTAAGTGAATTTAGTATAGATTAGAAGGTGTCATTAAGGCAGGAAATGTCACCTGTGAAATAGGGCTGTCAGGGCAATGGGATGAATGGACTGTAATTGATTGTTTTAAAGTGAACTCTTTGGCCTCTTAGTGTGGCTGCTGAAGCAAACGCTGGAAGGCTGGGAGGTCAGCTCTGTATTGTGTCATCTTGTTGTTTTGAGAGGGAGGCTACTGCTTGGGAAGCAGGGCGTGTGTGTGTGTGTGTGTGTGTGTGTGTCTTAAAACTCCTACAGTGTCATGACCTTGAGAGGTAGAAAGCTTGGGTTGGGTTAGGAAGAGTGAGGGCTGGGGCCTCTTTTAGTTTTGAAAATGAAGAGTGTACAGGGTTGAGAGGCTCTGATAGGGAACATTTAGACGTCTTATGAAAAGATTGGGCTAGTGTGGCAAGGTTAGGAATCCAGAGATGAAAGAAGTTTGTTAAACCTACAAAATATAAAACTTGTTGTTTTGTAGTTGGCACCTAGAGATCATGGAGATGGGTTTTGCGGTTGGAGGTTATAGAGCAGTGGTGGGGGTAAAGGTAAGACCCAGGTATTTAAACTGTGGTGAAACTATTTAGGCTTTGGTAGGGGACACCCTATGTTTGTGACTTGAGAGAAAGTTGAGAAGGGTAGACACAAGTTGTATGATTAAGAGTATAGGATGGAGAACAGAGGAGAAGGTTAGCTATATATTGAGAAGAGTGTTAGGTTTAAGATTGAGAGCCGAGAGGTCAGTAGCAAGGGACTTGGCTGCAGAAGTATAGATTATCCCTGCAACCCTGAGGTAGGACTGTCTAGGTAAGCTGTGTGGATTGGAGAGTGTCTGGATTTGTCCATGTAAAGGCAAAGAAATCTTTGCAGTCAGAGTGTAAGGGAATAGTGAAAAATGTATCTTTAAGTTCAACACAGCAAAGTGAGAGGTACATGGGGGAACACAGACAGTGTAGTGTAAGGGTCTGCCACCAATGGGTGAATTGGCATTACTGCACTGTTAATGGCTTTGGAATCTCGGACTAGGTGATAGGAGCTGTTGGATTCGAGGACAGGGAGAATAGGAGTGTCATAAGGCAAGTGAGTGACCTTTAGAAACCCATTCCTTAACAAGCAGCAGATAATAGGTTTGAGCCCCCATTGATGTTTAGGGACTACTGAGTATTGGGGAAGACTGAGGGGTGTTTGAGGTGAATCAGCAGTGGAGTAGTGTGGGTGGCATTGCTGTGGGAAATTTCCCAAGCCAAACCAAACCAAATCAAACCAAATCAAACCAAAAGGAAGACTCTGCACCAAGGAGATAAGAAGGCAGCATTCAATCTTTATACTAGCAGACTGTGGGGAGTTCATGCCAGTGGACTGGTTGCAGGGATAATTCCTCCTAAACAATCACCTTGAATCAGAAAGGAGTTTAGTCTGTATAGAATTAGAAGTGGGAAGTACAAATCAAGTGATCAAATGTTGTATGATTGGTTACATACATTGAATTATATATTGACAGACAGACTAGTATTGAAACAATAGAAACATTCCAGGAACCAGGGGAGGAGGTTCTTACACCATGAGAGTAATTAGGGTCATTACCATAATATAGGAATGTTGGGGTGGAGCTTTCACTGAATGAGCATAGGTCACCCCAAGGTGCCTTAAGGTATAGGCAATTGTTCTGACCTTGTTGGGGTCAACTGAATTTACCAGAGACATCGGAACAGAAACTTGGTCAGAGTCCCCTAGAAACATCTATAAATTTACCATCTCAGAAATGTGTTTCTGCATTATAACTGTGCTCCAGCAGCATGAGTGTGATTGGAGGTGTCTCAGGCTGTAGTTGATGAGGGAGGAGAGAAGGGGAGGGCCTGAGTCAGTGGCACACAATGTTTGCGATTGGGGTATGAGAGCCATGAGGAGAGAGAGAGTATAAGAGAAATTGAGTTTTTGGAGCAAATTTTTATCCAAAAGGGTACAGGACAGTTGGGATAAAAAGATAGCTGTGTGTGAAGAAAAAGATTTGGAATCTGTAGGGTGTAGGTCCTATCTGCAAAAGTCATGTACATTGGCCGTTAACTCCTACAACAGAGACTGCAGACCAGGAACATCAGCCTGAAAACTCAGGGAGAACACTATGAGTGGCTTCCACATCAACAAGGAAAGAGATGGTTTTACTGGAGATGTCCAGTGAGACTTGGGGCTCTGAGTGTTGTACCCCCAAAATAAGACCCCGAGATGTTGTTCAAAAATGGGGCAAGACATCTTTTAAAAGAAAAAGGAGCACTTTTTAAAGCTGGCACCAGTGACAGTGCAGCTGGTGTTTGCAAAGCTGTGTAACTGGGTTAAAATTTTGACAGACTTTTATAGAAAAAACAATCACAAAGTAAGTGATGGGTCGGGAACAGGAATGAGGAAGATCTTTGTTCCCCTTTGCTTGAGGACAGAGAAGTTTCACAGGAATTTACAGTCCTTGGTCAGCTAATTTCAGCATTTAATTTTTAGATAACGTCTGTCCCTTGTAGAGGGGAACAATGGCTAACATATCAATCAGGTCACCCAGGAAAATGACATATACAGAACAGTATGGTGGCGCCACAGTTAATTTATAACAATGTGGTCAGTGTTCCAGGGAGGCTGGCTATAGAAAATGGCTGTGTTTGTGAAGGGAATTAACAGGTAATTTGGTCATATAACTTGGGCATTGGCAAACAAACACAGGATGACGAAGCTCTTTTTTTTGTTAGTTACAGCACTGAGCGAGAAACCTTGGTGGGCCTGTGGGCCCCAAGCCCTGTTGATCCTCTTTAGTGGTGATGCTGAGCAAATCACCTGATGATGAGTCCAAGGTGGCAGTGTGTTATCCTGTGAGGGAAGGGAAGGTGATGACTTATCCACTGTGTATAAAAAAGGGTTTGGAATCTGCAGGGAGTAGGTTTTGTCTGCAGATTATGTACTTTAGTTGTCATCTCCAAATGGAAACTGAAGATCAGGAACATCAGCCTTAAAACTCAGGAAGGACGTTATGGGTGGCTTCCACATCAACAAAGAAAGAGAAGGTTTTTCCTGAGATGTCCATCAAGACTCAGGGCTCTGAGAGAGATACCTTGGTGAGGCCATTGATGGCCCTGAGCCCCATCAATCCTCTTCAGTGGCCATGCTGAGCATATCAGCTGGTATGATGAATCCCAGGTGCAGAGGTGCAGTGTCTTATCCTGTGAGGACAGGAAAGGTGATGACTCACCCCTCTCTGGCAGGCAGGGCAGTTGCACTTCCAGGGACCCTCTTGGTTGCAGATGGGACTGGTTCCCAGTCCTGGCTACAGGTCAGGGCAGACTCGTGTTCAGTGTCATTTTTCTGCCACACTTGAAGCATGGTGGGGAAGGGCTCAGGTTTTTAGATATTTTTCCTCTGGCCTGTGTTTTAGCTCAAGCCCCAGTGCTATTGCTACAGCTACAGCTGCCATGGACAGAAGTTGTCCTTGGAGTTTAGCCTGGAATGCAGCCTTTTTAAGGTCATCCTGGAATGTAACCTTTTAAGGTCTCCTGTTTTTGTTGCTTTTGTCTATTGTTGAAGACACGGAAAACCATATCTAAGAGGTCTCCCTGGGAGGATTGTGAACCAATGTCTGACCTTTTGAATTTAGTCTGAATGTTTGGTGCTTGGGAAAGAAAATGGGAGTTTAATCTTTTGTTGAGGGGACAGAGAATGTGGAAGTGAGAATAACATAAAGATCTTTATAGATAGGATTGAAAAATGAAGTTAAGCTTTTGATACCTTTCACCTCACAAAGAGGAAGGAGAGGTTGGGGTAAGAATAATGAAGGCAATGAATGGGAAGGGTTGCCAGATGGCTGCAAGTATGAGGGGGCCTCAAGATGGCGGCAAGAAGGGGGCGGGTTGAGGGGGAGTGAAGATAGCAATGGAGGAATAGTGGGGGAGGTAGGTGGTGAAAGCGGAGACGGTGGCAGAGGAGAACAAGGGAACTTTGTGGGTATGGTTGGGGGATGAGAACAGAAGGGATATTGTGTGTAAGGTCAGCGGGATTGTGAGGTAAGGGTTTTGGCAGCGTGGAGCCCCCGAATGGGGCAGGGCATGTACTGAGAACAAAGGCCTAAAGATAAGGAACCTGATCATTTGCTGGTAAGGTAGCAAAGTTGTGTAAATCACAGAGGGTGGTGGTTGCTAGCAAGCTTGTAGTGAGGCCAAGCCAGCTGACAGTAAGAAAGTAATTTGAAGTCTAGGAGGTGTCTCTGAGACAACAAATGAGTGTTATTTAGAGATCAGAGGTTACAGAGTGAGTAGTCTCAAAAGGCACCCAAGTGGAGTGTGTTTTGTCAGGCAAGAAGTAACTGCCCATTGTGACCGAATTGGAGGTGAGCCAAAGGGCTAAAGCCTGAGTCACACTACTATAGTGTGAGTGAGAGCGAGATCCCCAACACCTATGTCCAGCAGTCATCACGTGGAATTTGGGGGGAGAGGAGAAGGCCAAGCATCATCCCAGAGGATGGGGGTATCCTGATATAGGCCTGTGGATTATGAGACAGGCACCCTGAGTGAGAGTTGGCTCACCTGGGAGAGCCTGGAGAGATGAGGCAGGGCTGGTGTTGCATGGATGGTGGCTAATAATGGCAGAGGCAGAAATCCCCCAAAAGACAGAAAAAAAGGAGAGAGAGAGAGAGAGAGAGAGAGAGAGAGAGAGAGAGAGAGAGAGAGAGGATTAGTGGTTACAGTGGACTACAAGCAAACAGAAAAGGGAATTTCTTTTTAAGTTGATTAAAATATATTAGAATTAGTAGTGGTGATGGTTGCATAACCCTGTAAATATACTAAAAACCAATAAATTAGATTTTTAAAAGGGTAACCATGGTATGTGAATTATTTTTCCCAAGATTCGATTGGTAAATAAAATCGTGTAATTTAGCATATATGATGTGATAACCTGGTGGACACATACATTGTGGAGCGATTACCACAATCAGGTTAGTTAGCACATCTACGCCTCAACTAGTTAATAATTTCTGTATATGTTAAGGACATTTGAGATCTATTCTCTTAGCATATTTCAAGCATGCGATATAGTTGATTCCACCTTTCAGCTATTGTGAACAGTGCTATGTGAACATGGGACTGCTGATGTCTCTTCCAGCTCTGACACTTTTTAAGTTTAGCAATATACCCAGAAGTTACGGTGTGTGAATGTACTGCAATAAAGTTATTATCACAAAATAGACACACTATCCAGAAGTGGTGGTGCACACCTATAGTCCCAGCACTCTGGAGGTTGAAGCAGGAAATTCAAGGCTGCCTTGAGATACATAGTAAGTCTCAGGGCAGACTGAACCACAAAACCAAATGCTCCTTAAAAACAAACAAACAAACAAACAAACAAACCACTATAGGCGATCTTGCAATAGCAGCCCTGCCTTCTCACAGGCAGAAAAAGCCTGAACAGAAGAGCAGCTCCTCCACATTTAAAAGAGTCGCAGGTGCTCTGACTTGCCACAGACCCCACTCATGCTAGCTATCGCCTCTCCCCATATGGTTGTCATTGTCCTTGCACAACTGTGCCTTCTTACAACAAGTGGTGACAGTGACAGTGAGGATGATGAAGTGCACACACTGTGAGAATGCAAATGCTGTCTCTTATCTACTGAGCTGTTGAACAAGCTCATAGCTGTTCTGTGCATCAGGAAGGAGCAAATGAGATCATTCAAGACATTTAGAAGAGTCCTGAGTAAGTAGATATTAAGTGTCACTGTAGACAAATTTGTCACCATCCATGTTTTTCAAACAGCAAGTCACAACCCATGAGCAGCTCAAGGGGCCATTTAGTGAGTCGTGGCCAGCACTTAAAGTAGAATTATATAAAATAGGAAAATACCAGCCACATATTTTTTAAAAAATGTTTTTATTTTAAAGAGGGTAAGATTAAACAGAACAAAACAGAACAAGACATCATAAGGAAACAATTTTAAGAAACATGGATTTCAAAGCAAGTCCACTGGAGATCTTCACTGTCTTACTGTCTCTAGTTTTCTTCCAGATAGTTGTCCCCATCTTCACACACATTGAATACATACTGAAAATTATAGAACTAATCTAATCATAACAGGATGATGAAGGTCTTGACACATATATTACATGTTTGAAGAGTAGATGAGAGCTTGTGAACATAAGCTTGCAGATTTGTTGGTTTCTAGAAGAGCACTCAGGGGCCAGACAGCTGGAGTTCAAATCTCAACTAACCGAATAGTGAATAATGGGATGAGCTATTTGGCTTCTGAGTGAAGGTAGAAGAAACCGGAGCCTCTTTAGAGTGGGGTCATTATTCTACTGAATATGTTTGCTGTGTGGAGTAAAAGTTAATATAGATGCTTTTCTCATTATGATGGGGCTGCTTCTTAAGTAAACCCAACATAAAGAGAAAATCTCTTAAATGTAAAATGAACTGAATTCATACAACCTAGATTATCAGCTGTTCCCCATCCTGACCACGAGTCTGACTGGGAACTACCGCTCACACTGCAGCTGCAAGCATCCTGAGAGAGAATCGTGCAGAATAGTGTTAGCCTGGGGCAAGGCTAAAATTCAAGATTCAGGGCTCAGGGGTAGGGCACTTGCCTAGCACTTGCATGAGGCCCTGGGCTCAAAATCTGGAACTATGAAGTATATAAAGACTTGTATATTCAAAATTTTTGTATGATTCTTTATGAAAACTATAAAATCATCAAAACATCCTAAGTGGGGAAGTCTGTCTGAACATATAAAGCTGGCACAGCCTCAATAATCCACATACGCTGATCATGACACATTCTGACTATGTCACCATCAAAAACATTCCAAGGCCCTGCTGTATTCCATCTCTTTTAAAATAAGAGAAACAGTGTATTTAGTATGTGAATAAAAATGGTGAAAATGCATTTCTTCCCTCCCAAGCAGCCTACCCCCTCTCTTCTGATTCCTATGATCAAGTCTATGCCCTCCCTGGTTACTAGGGCCATGAGAGAGGAAAGGATCATGAAGGACAGTGTCCTGCCAAGGTCCATGCACCAGAATCAAGTCACAGCCTGGCCCCCTCTTGGCCCTCAGGTCCCTCTGCTGGCAAGATCCTGACATCCACCCTGTGCTGCATGCTCTAGTTTGTGTCCAGTGACTCCCTGTTTGTCAACATGAGGCTCTTTTGGTACCTGGTCACGTACTGCTTGTTCCAGATGTGTCTGAGTATAAGGTTTGGCACAGGCACCAGCAAGAGTAGAGGTCAAGGCAGGGCTCCCCAGCTTCCTCAGATCTGGTCTTCAGTACTGCCGTGTACCATGTACTAGTTATGTTTTTTTTTTTTTTTTTTTTTTTTTTTTTTAAATTTTTATTTAAGGAGAAAAGAAAAGAAAGAAAAAAAAACAGTGAAGGGGTACAAGTTATACAGATTTACAGAATAAAAAAATGCGCAGTAGGAAATCACTAGTTAATGGATTACATATTGCCATCTTAGAAATAATTGTTCAAGTCACAAAATTAAAGCTTGTAGAGTGGACATTCCACCAATGATACTGCAAACAGTTCTGATCAATGATCCAATAAAACTCTGTGATATCATTTTCTATCTTATACTTTTAAATATACATGCAGTTATATAGTTTAGAGCACTTTCTTTTCCTCTCTTTTGTACAGTGACTATTACACATTTTGGGTTTCATTGCTCCCACGGTTCTTGTTGCTTTTTTGGAAGAGAGTAAAACCAAATGTGACATAATAGAACAGAATCGGTCAAGTCAAAAGGGTGGACATAATAGATAATATAAAAACATAATACAAGGTGATCAACAATGGTTACCCTAATGCCTCCCGCTATTTCTAATAGAATTGCCTATATCATTAGTTGTAATACAATTGAACAAAACCGTAAAGAATAAAACCGACAAAACCAAAACATTGGAGACATTGTAGGTCTTCAAAAGTAGATAAAAGTTAACGAGAATGGGCGTTGTAATGAATCTCATTATCTTCTCAGCTGATGCCTAAACTTTCGAACCTGATACTATCCAGCAAAACAGAATATAGGAACCTCAGTCAAAAACAAGATGGTGAGAGCGATACAGGGCTTCAAATCGAGATAATAGAAAGTCGAAGTGGGTTACTATATTATATCCTGCTATATTTTTCCCTGTAATTAAATGGGTAAAAATAAAAAAGTAAATAATGGAGTGGAGATTGAGAAAAAAAAAGGGCATAACAGCGAAACAGGGCAGATCAAAACATAACCATTTAAGCAGAACAGTGTTTCACCACCAGCTAATCCTGACCCAAAAATAGTTACCATATTGACTCCCTCCCTGAAGTCCTTGAGTACAACTTCATACACTGTAGCATTAAGTATATCAAAACAATGTATATCCATTTAAGAGAATAACAGCATTACAGAGCATTTAGAATCGACCAACAGAAAATGAACAATGGTCTCTGTATAATCTCCTTGTCTTTAAAAGGTTTTTTCTTATATTATCGTACATAGTAAAATCCAATAAGATACAACCTGTTTAGACCATTGGAGACAGAAGAACAAAAGCTAGATGAGACCTCAAAACAAGATGGTACTAAATCAGCATTACCTATTAAGATGTCATTTTCTCCAAAAAAAGCTGTTCCTATCATCCAATCTTCTCTGTCTCATTTCTGTTGAGCTCTTTTTCTGTCAGTAGCTGTCAGTTTGTCTTCTTCGTTTTGGTCTCTGCTCTATTCGTTGTGGCCTCCCCGCCCCTATTTCTGGGTTCTTTGTATTTTTCTTTTTTTAGAATATCCTGCAATACTTTCTGTAGGGTTGGATTGGTGGTTGCAAATTCCCCCAGTTCCTCTTTATCTTGGAAGCACCTCGTTTTTCCATCAATTTCCAGGGACAGTAGTGCAGGATATCTCAATCTTGGCTGTAGATTATTATCTTTCAAAGCTTGAATTATTTCTCCCCATGCTCTTCGTGATTTGATGGTTTGTGAAGAGAAATCTGCTGTAATTTTGATGGGTCTTCCCTTGTAAGTGATCTGTTTCTTGTCTCTTACAGCTTTTAATATTCTGTTCTTGTATTGAATTTCTGGAATTTTTATTATTATATGCCTGGGTGTTTCTCTGTTAGGGTTGTAGGTAGCTGGGGTCCTGTATGCCTCATACATTTGAGTATCTTTACCTTTTGCTAAATTAGGAAAATTCTCCTGGATTATTTCTGTGAGTAGCTTTTGTAGTTCACTTGTTTGTGTCCCTACTTCTTCTTTTATGTTCTTAATCCTTAAGTTATGGCTCCTCTTATCATCTTCTTGTCTTTGTATTATTGCTGTGTGTTTCTTTGTTATTTTTAAGAAGTTTTTCATTTCATTCTCCCATGTTTCAAGTCTGCCCTCCAATTCAGATAGTCTGTCCTTAGTTTCTTTCAAGCTGTTATGCCAGTCTTGGGTATATTTCTTGATTTCTTGATAGTCCCTTTGCACCTGCTTCACATACTCAATGCTTTCTCTGTTTTCTCCATCAAGCAATTCTCCCCTCTTTTTCTGTTCTTCCACTCCACCATCTGCCTTTTCCTGGGTGGTGCTTAGCATTTCTCTAACTATTCTGCATACTTCTAGCTTCAGGTCATTGATAACTTCATTCCTGAATTGGTCTATGAGGCTCTCTAAATGGCGCTTAATGTATATTGGTACAGTGTCCACTATTGCCTGATTCTCAGGATTGGGGGTCGAGTAGCCTTTTTTGTTGCTTCCCTTCCCCATATTTTCTGTTCCTTATAAAATGTAATCTTACACAGGAGGCCCGGCTTCCCTGCCTGTCAGCTACAGCTTGATCGAATTGCGCTGGCTAGTTGTTCCCGCTCACCGCTGCGCCCCAGGGAGTTGCGGAGGAAGCAGCCTACGCGGAAGTCGGTGGCTCCTCCGGGCCACCGTCAAGCTCTGGGATCTGGGCTAGGCCAGCCTAGGGAGTCCGCGAGCAGCGTCCCTCCGGCCAGGCACCTTTCACCAATCCCGTCCGAGAGGGAAATGCGCGCCCTGCTCTTACAGGACTGCCCGCGCCCAGAAAATCCTCCGCTGGAGTCAGACTGCGGTAGGGAGTCAGTTCCTCGCTCACCTCGCCACCAGTCAGCCTTCCTTCCTGCCCGTCGCGTTTCCGAGACCGTTCCCAGACGCCCGTTCCCAGAGCTCGGGGGTCGCGTCTCTCCTTGCCGAGCCGCTGTGGAGGTGGCCGGCCGCCGCGCGGCGGGAAATCCAAACCGCGGTTTCCGATGGCGCGGAGTCGAGTCTCCACACCGAGATTTTTCTGTTCCTATTTTAGCGCCAGGGCTGTATTCCAAGTTGGATTCTCTCAGCCCAGTTCGTTCCTGAGTCAGCAGAGCATATCTCTACTGGTTCGTATCTCCTTAGTCCGCATCATTCCTGGCCTCTGAGCCGAGCCTTTAGAGAGCGTTCAGAAGTTGCTGTTGTCTGTCCGCCATGTTCTCCCATGTACTAGTTATGTTGCTGGGAGGGAACATTGGTGGGCCCATCCCTGGTTCCCCTCTGCTCCGTAAATGCCAGAGCCCTTAGCATGGTCTGCCAGGCCACCCAAGCTCTTCCTAATGCCTTCCCCCTGTTGGAGTTGTTGAAACTGAATACATGTGCAGGGCGATAGCAAGGCCTAGGCATGGCTGAACTGAGAATGGGGAGATGCTTGGGGGGGCAAGATGGGCCACACCTGAGGCCACCTGGAGATTTCTAGATAGTTTTCCTTAATTAGCATTGTCTGTTTCTCAGAGGGGTCCTTGAAACCCTCTCAGGATCCTCTTAGGTTTCCTGCATTTTCCACTCAACTCCTCCTTTGTTTTAAATAAATACAGGCTGCCCAGGGACAGTCGGTCTGTCAGCTATTGGAGTTACAAACTCTGCAGAAGATTTTAGTTCTCCTGGAGCCCTAAAGATCATAATGTTTGTCTCATTTCTTTGGGCCTTCACTGTGCACTCGTTTGGGAAACTGGTGATGTAGGCACAGACCCCAACATTCCCCCCTCTCCCTCTTCTGCCCAAACTGGCCTCCTTGTTGTCCCTCAGCCATGTCTGATACACTTCTGCCTCAGGGTTTTTGCACATGCTTTGCTCTACCTTCTCTCAGATCTTAACATAGCCTGTTTCCATATATATACACATTTTTCTTAGGTCTGATTAATTGCTACCTCCTACTTTGACCAGCTTCCTTTGGTGTGATAATAATTTCCCCCAACTGCCATGTTCTAGCATCCTCGGCACATATTTCTTGAGCCATGACTCTGTTCCAGGCACTGTTCTGTGCCCTGGGGCTACAGAATGAAAAGTACAGATACGATCTCCTCCCTGTCAAGGGCTCATGCCCTGCAAGGAAAGAGGCGTCACGTGACCATGAGCACAGCAAATGGGGTGTCAGGCAGCATGTACTGCAGAGACCCAAGCTGAGGACAGCAAGTTGGGTTTTTAGATAGGGCCTCAGGAGAAGGAGGGAGCCCTTCCTGATCAGTGACAGCAGAGCAGAGTGCTGAACGAAGCAAGGAGCCAGCCCCACAGGAGGCCAGAGAAGAAGCTGTGGGCCCAGGGAACTGCAGGGGGAAGGCTTAGGCAGGGGCACTTTAGGACGGTGGTTCTCAAGCTTATTTTATTTAATCTCAGGACCCTTTTCATGCACATGTTATTGGAGACCCAAAAGAGTTCACGTAGGTTTATCTCTTGATGTTTGTATGATAGAAATAAAAACAAGAAAAATTAAATACTCATTAATTTAGAAACAAAACATAGCTTGGTGACATGGCACATGACTATAATTCCAGCACTCTGTGCTGGAATTCAGTCTGTGATGGAGGCTGAATTCAAGCCTGGAACACAGTAAAACCCTGTCTCAAAAACAGATTTTTTAAAATTTAAAACAATGCCTGTGCACACTGCTGAGAGAATGAGAGGGGAAAAGGGAAATGGATTTGTGATATTAGTATGCAAAGAGCTTTGGCCTCATAGATCTCCTAAACCATCTCAAGGACCCCACATAATCCCCCAGGGTCTGCTCCCCAGCCCACTCCTTGGGGCTCCTTGCTAGGTATTTGCCTTCTCCTGAGGCTACATTCAGGTGTATTTATAGACTCCAAATTAATAGTGGATTAGTCAGGATGCTTTCTTTCTCTAAAAAAAAGTCAATCCATAATACAACTTTTAGGAAGTTGTTGGAGCTCAGGCTATATCTGGCTTGTTGTCCCTAAGGCTTTCCTGCCAAAGTCTAAGTACAGCTCAGTACACAGCTTACATGCCAACCATTCCTGGGAGAAAAGGAGATGAAGAGGGTACCTCTCTGCCCTTTAGAGGGAAGACCTGGATGCTGCACACATTACATTTCTTCACATCCCAGTATCCAGAATTTAGTTACATGGACCCTCCTAGATGCAAAGGAGTCTATATCCATAATCAGAGGCTCAAGCGTCTGGGCAGAAATCAAGCCAGAATGGTGGCTTGTCCTAACCAAATTATCTCCAAAGCCACCCACAAGTCCCTGCCAAGTTTTCTTCTGTCTTCTCTCCACTGTAGTCCCCTCCCTTACCCACTCTCCCCAACTGTATTAGTCAGGGTTTTACTAGAGAAAACAGATATAACACAAAATATACAATTGCTTAAGAAATTATAAGACTGGCTTATGATAGCCATCTACGGAGTCAGATGTGGAAACATGCAGAGGGGCTCTGCAAGCCTGAGGCTGAAGGATTCAATCCAAAGTGGGGTTCACTGCAGTGTCCTTGCAAGTCCACACCAACAAGCCAACGAGTCTGTGATGGAAGGCTGAAGAATCTATGCCAGAAGTCTGAAGGATGCAAGGCAGAAGCCGAAGAGTTTGCACTAGAAGCCAGGAGACAAAGTCCAAGCCAAAAGCAAAGAATGAAGCTCCTCCAAAGAATGAACCTCATCTGTCCTTCCCTCTTTTTATGCTATCCAGGAGGTGAGCCACCCTGGGATGCGTCTTCTACACCTTATGGTGTAGACTTGCTAAGCTGATTTAGTTAAGCTTGTAAATGTCTCAAATTGACACAATCAATCAATCAACCAACCAACCACAAACCAGCCTCCCTAGTTTTCCTTCTGCTCCTTCAGTGACTCACCCAAGCTCTTTGTTCATCCTGTTTCTGCCTCTTCAAGCACACTTCACCCAGACGCCTCTGGGCTGCTCTTCTCTTCCTCAGCTCTCAACTTGACCATCTGATCTCAAGTATCCTACAACTTGTTCTTTTTAACATTTTGTTCTTCATTTCATTTTGTAATCATTATGCATTAGCTTATTCATATGTTTTTGTCTTATTTTTTAAAGATAATCATAGATGGAACCTTTTCACATGCTCCCTGTGGAACAATTAGAGCACAAGACATTGGAAGTAATTAATAAATAGATATTGAATGAAAAAAACACCACCATTCTTACTCCCTTTATCTTCCTGAAAAATTTAGATCTCTCTAATAGTGAAATATACCTATGATGAAAAAAAATGCAGATCCATGAAACATACTACTAATAAGCAATCTGCCTATCTGTACACCTCTCGGTCACAGGTGCTCTGAGATCCCACACCTCCAACCATACACACACACCCTGGGATGGGAGTCCTGGGCCATCAAGGACTTCATCTGTTGTCCATGGACTGCTTCATCTCAGCCAGCGCAGAGGATCCCTCCGGAGCCAGGCTATAGGCCTAGAGACTGGGTTCTGTCGTTCTCAGACCACTGATTTCTAGATGCATGAAACCCTAACAGTAAATTTCCTGCCTAAGACAACCAGTCAGTTTCTGTTGCAACCCAGGAACCTGGCAGAGATGGCAAAGCACCTACCCTGTGCCAGGCACTGTTCTAAGAATTTTACTTAATATGTTGGGCATGGTGGCACACACTTGTAATCTCAGCACTTAGGAGGTTGAGGAAGGAGGATCACTGTGAGTTTGAGACCAACCTGGGCTACATAGTGAGTTCAAAGTCAGCCCAGACTACATAGTGAGACCCTGTCTCAAAAAAATATACAAAAAGCAATTTCACTTAAGCCTCATAGTACTTTATAGGAGTCATAACTGACCCCATTCACAGATGAGAAGACTGGAGTTTTGAGAGGTTGATTAGTTTGGCCAGGGTCACACAGCTGGCAGGGTCAGAATTCAAGCCCACATCACAGAAATTCCTTTCTACTCACACTAAATATCTGATAGGCACTGCATCATTTATGATCATTATTAGCCCTGTTATACAACTCAGAAATCAAAGCTAGGAGAAGTCACAGAGTGAAAGGAGCCAAGATTCACCTGGATTCTGGGAGGAGGAACTCAGAACCTGAACTGATGAGGTCACAATGTGGCCTTCCCAACACAGGGCCAGCCAGGGCCCCTAGCTCTGAGGCAGAGCAGAGGTGGTAGCATGGGCTGTGGGCCCTAAGGTGACCAGCTCTGCCATGGGAAACAGCAGTTCTCACAAGAGGACCAATGCACCCAAGCAGCCCCCCAAGGAGAGGCCACCAGACATGGACAAGGCCCAGGGGCAGCAGTTCTTCAGCCACGTTAAGCAGAAGAAGCTGAATGTGCGTGTGGAGTGGGAATGAGGGACTAGCAGGGGGTCAGCTGCCCTGGACAGGAGGTCAGGTAGGGGTGCTGGGAGTCTAGAAGTTCTGCAGACAGGAGAAGGGTTAGAGGATTCTCCTTGAGGATGAGGGTCCCAAGAGCCCACATGGGTCTGGGCCTGGGTCTGGGTACTAAAGCACAGAAGGGAGGGCAGGGATCCCAGAGATCAGAGGTGCAGGAGATCAGGGTTGGGTGGCAGGAGGAGAGGCAGGAGAAAGGCAATTCTCAGCAGAGGCTGTGCTTGGAGACCAGGCATGGGGAAGCAGCTTTCCTTGATAGCAGCGAGCTATGGACACAGATTAGGCTCCCTGACCTCAAGCAGGGAAGGCTGGGTATTCCTAGGGCCCGAGGAGACAATGGGAGGCCTTTTGGCAGGCCAAGCACAACGCAAGGCATAGTTGTGAGGACCACGAGGGTCCCTGGAGGGAAGGTGGGGAGGTCCTAGGTCCTGGCTCGGGCTCAAAGCGCGCTCTTCCCCTCATGTCCTGCCCACGTCCAGGCCAAGATCGTGCTGCTTTTCCCTGTGGACAAGTGGCAACAGCGGACTGAGGTGGCGGGTCTGGGTGTGTGGGCCCAGAGGCCCTATGAGGACGTGACTGGTGTCCAGGCTGGCATCCCAGCATCTCGTATGCTTCAAGGAGCCGGAGACGCCCGGGATCAGCGCGAGCAGGCGCACAGGTACAAGCTGAGGGCCCAGGTCCTGCTCCTGAGGCTGAACTCCAGACTGCAGGATGAAGCCTATCGCGCCGCGGGCGGGGCCAGACCTGGGGGCGGAGCCTCAGACCACAGGGCGGGGCCAAAGCCCGAGCAGGACCAACAGCAACGGTTCTCCAACCTGCTGAACCGGAGTGAGGCGGACACCGAGTGTGCTCATGGCAAGCTATGGCAGCGGCAGCGGCGCTGCATTTGCTCAAGGCCCTGAGCACCCGCCCGGGTCCAGGCCTAATAAAGAGCGCATAAAAACCCTGGCGTCTGTTAGCTCTGTTTGGGTCACTGAGGTGCAAGCAAAGTTGAGGTCCAGCCAATGAAGGGTTAAATAAGGCAGCCGACTGGCAGAACAGTGATCTGAAGACAGAGCTGACTTTGGCTTCTCTTTCTTTCTCTCTTTCTTTCTTTCTTTTTTCTTTCTTTCTTTCTGTCTGTCTGTCTGTCTTTTTTTGAGACAGGGTCTCTCTATACAGTTCAGGCTGGCCTTGAGCTCACTTTGTAGCCTAGGCTGGTCTCGAACTCGCAATGATCTTCCTGCCCCAGCCTCCCGAGTGCTAGGATTACAGGCATGAGCCACCTGGCTGGCTTCTCTTTTCTGTGACACAATGTCAGAATCAGAACCTGTGTCCCTAACACTCCGAGCCGGGATCAGCCCCTAACTGGCCCAAGAGAGATGAGCTTGAATAAACCTAGGATTGTCAATAGAAGAGAGACCCATTTCTAGCAAAATTCTGACATGTCCCAGAGGACGCAGCATTCAGACATCACTTTTAGGCGGGACCAGAAGGGAGAGGTAGCCCACACTCAGATTTTTTAAGCACTCAGCCCTCCTAGACTTCAAGACACCTTGGTCAAATTCAGCATCTGTCTCCCATCATCCTACCTTGTCCCATCCCCTTCTCATTTAGCCAAAGCCTTCTTCCAAATCCCTTATCTGTCCAGAGAAGTTCACTTTCCTATTCATAAGTCTGACTGGTTCTCCACTACTCTCAGGGAAAAGTTAAAATGTATTATTGAGATGCAGGCCCAGCTCCCAGGCTCCGTCTTCTCCAGTTAGTGCCTTGGTGGTTGCCCCCTCAAGCACCCTCTGGCCATACTGGCACATGGGGTCTCTAGTGTGAGGTTCACTCCCTACATTATTCATGAGAAGGCTTCTAGCACACATTGGGCAGGAGGAGCCTGTGTCCCAAATCCTGCTCCAAATCCTAAAGCCACCTCAGCCCTGCCAAAGTGGCAGCCTGCCTTGCTGAGGCAGATGTAGCAGAATGAAAGCCCCAGTTTACTGGAACCACAGGTCCAGCTTCTGTTGAAAATACTTTTTTTCTTGAGACACGGTCTCACTATGTGGCCAAGCTGGCCTCAGAACTCACAGCGACCATCCTGCCTCAGCCTCTGAAGTACTGGGATTACAAGCATATGCCACCATGCCTGGCTAAAATACATTTTTTTCACTCAACACATCTCTTCCTTCACAAGGACTGCCATCAGGCTGGCTGGAGCATAAGCTATGGCCGATTGCAAGCTGGTGGGCAGCGTGGGACACACATTCCATCATGCATGGCATAGTGGTGGACTGGGAAATGCTGGAGGGGCTGTAGGAGTGGCTGCTGGTGGGGGTCCTGAGGCAGTGACCTGGAGCAGTGACCTGTGCTGGTGAGTGACTCGCGCTGTCTGTGCCGCCCAAGGCCTGTAAGAAAGAGGTGGCGCTGTTTGAGGCCTTGGCAGTGCCCACGTGCCAAGTGGCCAGCACAGCACTGCTGGTGCTCTGCTCTGCCGGTGTGCTCAGCTGGTTGGTGGTGGAGGCGGGCACAGGCATGTGCTACACCACACCTGTCTACACGGGGCATTCGTGGCTCAAGGCCACCTTCTGGCTGGATGTGGCAGGCAGACCCTGTCATGCTACTGGCAAGAGCTGGTGGCTGCATGTCCTGACCTTTGACTGCAGGGCCTGCCGCGCAAGACCATCACACAGCTCAAGAAGCACTGCTGCTACCTGTCGCTGGACTTCAAGGGTGATCTTTGTGACCCTGCCCGACACCATCTGTCCAGTTTCTGAATGGGCAATGGGAGCTCTGTGTGCCTTGGCAGTGAGTGCTTCTGCTGCCTGGAACCCATCTTCCAGCCGTGTCTGCTAGGCCAGGCTGAGCTGGGGCTGCCCACGCTGGCCTTCTGGGCACTGCAGAAGATGCCCACGACGCTATGGAAACAGCTGACCGACACTGTGGTCCTGGCACAGTGGTCAGCACTGTGTGCTGAGCTGGAGGCGCGGTGCTGCCAGCACGGCTACCCGGCCCTAAGACCCCATCTGGTGGCCAAGTCTGGGCGCGGCATGGCTGTGTGGACTGGAGGCTCCATGGTGGCCTCCTTGCACTCTTTCCAACGCGGCTGGATGACTTGGGCCATCTACCAGGAGTGTGGTTCCAGGCTGGTGCACGAAGTGTTCAACTGACTGGGGGAAGGGGATGTGGTGCCACCAGGGGACACTACAGGGACAGAGCTCCAAGCTGAGTTGCAGTTCTTCAGAGCAAGAGCACCAGATAAAAGAATCTCAGAGTCTGGAGTCCTCAAGTGTGGATGGGCCACCCCGCACCCTGGTCCCTTTCTGAGCTAGGACAGGTGGTCTCAGTGTAGGGCCCACATTTTGACTAGCAGTTACAAATCCCCCCAACCACTGCCAGTTTAGAAAGTGCCAGTCCAAATGGCACCCTTAAGACCAGGCCCCTAACAGTGCTCCACCACCCAACTACATTTTTTTTTTTTTGCAATACGAGGGATTGTCCTGAGCTACATCCCAGCCCTTTTTTATTTTTATTTTTTTGGTAGCAGGAATTAAACTCACAATCTTGTACTTGCCAGGCAGGCACTGTGTCACTGAGCTATATCCCTGGCCCTGCCCTCTTTTGTTTTTTGAGACAAGTTCTCACTAAGTTACCTAGGTAGGGCTGGGACTTCACATTCTTTCCTTAGCCTCCTAGAGTGCTGGCATTACAGGTGTGCCACCATGCCCAGCTTTTACTTTTTATTTTGAGACAGGTCTTGCTAAATTGTTCCAAGCTGGTCTTGAAATTGTAGGCCATCCCTCTCAGGCTCCCAAGCAGCTAGGTTAAACAGGCATGAGCAAGCTTGGGGCAGCTACTAAATTATATGTGAAAGCAACTAGGTGAAATCTAGCTCACTGTGTGCTAAGGAGGTCTTTGGCTCTGAGGGTGATTTCTTTTCTTTATAAAGCTGGGTCAAGGCACTATCCTGGGCCTTCTCCCTGCTCCCTCCCCATAATCTCAGAGCTTGAGAGGCTGAAGCAAGAGGATCATCTCAAGTTTGAAGCCAGTCTGGACTACACAGGGAAACCCTGTCTCAGAAAACCAAATTACAAAATTACCACTGGAAGGGAGGTATGGCTTACTTTTCTGAAATCACCACGCAAGGCCTGGCTGTTGGTACTGTCTACACTTGCACAATCTCAGGTCTCCACACATCACACAAGCTCCTGGCTGCACACACACACCTGACATTCCCTTCTATCTTCAAGGGAAGCCCCAACCATAGGCCCCTCAAACTAGTACACACCAGCATGGGAACCTGTGTCAGCACAACTGCTGTCCCAGGGCTCCCTGCTGGGGTACTGGCCAATACCAAGAACAAAAACGGCAGTGCTGTCCCAGGCATTGTTCTGGGTGCTGTGAACAGAGAGAGACCAACATAGACAAAAATCTCTGCCTTTACTTTCATTTAATTGTGACAAAAAAAGGTAAGAGGTAGACTCATTATCCCTGGTTTACAGATGAGGAAACTGAGGCCCAGAGAGGGGCAGAACTACAAAGTGGAGCTATTGACATCTGAACCCTGGCCTCTAACTCCACACCCCTGCGTGACAGGTGTGAGTCTTCCCGCACAGCCCCACTACTCACCAGCTTGGTGGTGTCCGTGGCAGAGAGCACAGCTTGGTTTAGCACTTCCAGTGTAGATTAGTAGAAACCCAGGTGCTTTGAAAAGTAGTCTGTGGGCAGAAGCAGCACTCACAGACGTGGCCCCACCACCTCCATAACCTGCATGCTGCCCACCTCTGATTCCATAACCACCAAGCAGATCTCTCATGCTGAGCTGGCCCATCCTGTCCTATCAGAAAGCCAGGCCCTTTACCACATCCACCTGCCCAGGGTTCCCAGACACCAGGGCTCCTGGGCATACTCACCACACAGTCTCTCCATTTCTAAATTGCTGTGGGGAAAGAAAAGGCACCTTTCTGAGCCTGAAATTTGGGCATTCACCAATAATAAATTTGTCCTGGCTAAAACACCTGGCACCAGCTTCTGCATGGACATCAACTATCATCCCATCAACCCTCCTAAACCCCAATATGGCACCCCCTTTTAGAAGGATGTAGTAAGAGAGAGACTTCACCCCTTTCCTAACAATAAAAAGGAATGAAAGATTTTGCCCTAAAATAAGTTACAGCCGCCAGAGAGCAGTGGTGTGAAAAAGGGTCCCAGTCGGTTGCTTATACGTCATCAATGACTGCCTTAAGTGCAACCCGGTCAGAGATTATATGTATATCCCATACCCCACATTCCGATCAGAAGAGGCCTGGACCATCTATGGTCACTGGACTCTTCTCCACATCCTTGGAATAAGGGCCAGTGTTACTTTGTATTTTTTTTTCTCTCTTTCCTCACCCTGAAAACCCTATCAGCATCTAGATCCATCCATGTAAAGGTGAAAAGGTTTTGGCATTGTGGACATAAAGGAAGTGAGAACGTATTTTTAAGTCTAATGCAGGAAAGTGAGAGGTCTGTGGAGGAATATGAGACAGTGTAGTGTAAGGGTTTGACATCACTGCGTGAACTGGCATTATTGTACTGATAATAGCTTTGGGATTTTGGATTAGATGATGGGAGCTGTTGGATTTAAGGACAGGGAGAATAGGGGTGCCATGAGGTGAGTGAGTGACTTTTAGAAACCCATTAGTTAACAAGCAGCAGATAAGAGGTTTGTGTCCCTGTTGATGTTTAGGGGTTACTGGATGTTGGAGAACAAAAGGAAAGACGGAGGGGTGTTTGAGGTGGATCAGCAACAGAGTAATGTGGGTGGCATGAGTGGGATTGGAGGTGTCTCAGACTGTAGGGCCAATGAGGCAGGAGGGGAGGGGAGGGCCTGAGTCACTGGTATATGATGTTGGGATTGGAGCGTGAGAGCCATGGGGAGGGAGGGAGTATGAGAGAAATTGAGTTTTTTGGAGTAGAATTTTTATCAAAAAGAGGTACAGGACAGGTTGGAATAATAAGACAGCTGTGAGGAGACTCGAAAAAGATGGTGGATAGATAACAGCAGGCTACAGAGGCTCCCTGAGATAGTCAACTTAGATTCCAAAAATAATACAGCATGGGGAGTCCCGAACAGGGGGAGATAAACCCTCCAGACCCAGGAACAAGCTAAGCTGAAAGAAATCAATTAAAAATACAGTCCCAGTGCTACTATTGGAACAGCTACAGTCTCGGTACTGCCGCTTGAACTCGCTGCTTGATCTTGCTGCCACTACTGTGCTTGAACCCATGCATCGGAAACTTACCAAGCTACCTGAAAGCCTGCCACTGGAATGCGTCTCACTGGAGATGTATTCGCACTAAGGATGGTAATTGGTGAACCAAACTGAAAGCCGAGCTGGTGGGGAACCCTGCATCGACCTGCGGTGAGTGACCGGAATAAAAACCCTTCCATAGACAAAGAGGTGCCAACAGATGACATTCTGGGACTGGGAAGACTGGCCAGAATAAGGGGCTGCAGTGACTTCAGTCAGCTGCTCCCTCCTCAAGCGGGATTGGTGGGGAGCACTTGACCTGGGTCATGCCCTGGACTGATACCCAATAGGCTAGCCCAAACCAAGTCCCTACACCTGGCAGTGCACCCTACTGCAGTGAAGCCTTCAGTAGGTTGACTAACTGCTGGGCGGGACCTGCATAGGCTGACGCAGTCTGTATCTCCATAGTACACTGCAGTGGGCGGAAGCACCTAGTCAGAGCACTTCAGACAAACTGTAACCAACAAAGAAAGAAACTGAGCCTCCTATATACACCTGTATGGAAGGAACAAAAAATATGAGAAGAGGAAGCAACAAGAAAGGGTCTCTAATCCCCAATCCTGAGAACACTGGTCCAGGAAAGGTAAATGCAAAGGAGAATGAGGACATCAAACATGCAATATCAGACACAGCACCATAGACGAGTTCAAAAGTGAAGTATTTAACCAAGTAAAGCAAGATATAAATAGAATAATTAAAGAAGTGCTAAGCACATCTCAAGAAAAAACAAATGGAAGAAGGGAAGAACACAAAGGAGAGAATTGTTTGATGAAGAAAATAGAGAAAACATAGAATACACGAATCAGGTTCAAAGAGATTACCTGTAAATTAAAAACTCCATTGAAAGCTGACAAAACTGCTTGAAAGAATCTAAGGACAGATTATCCAAACTAGAGGACAGGCTTGCAATGTGGGATCATGAAAGGAAAAATTTCTTAAAAGTAACAAAGAAACAAGCAGTAACAATACAAAGACTAGAAGATGACAAGAGGATCTATAACTTAAGAATAAAGAATGTGAATAAAGAAGCAGGGGTACAAACAAAGGAACTACAAAGGCTATTCACAGAAACAATTAAGGAAAACTTCCCAAACATAGGAAAAAGAAATGATACTCAGATGTATGAGGTATACAGAACTCCAGCCACCTACAGCTGAAACAGAGATACACCCAGGCATATAATAATCAAGATCCCAGAAATCCAATATAAGAACCGAATACTAAAAGCTGTCAGAGACAAGAAACAGATTACTTACAAGGGAAAGCCCATCAGAATTATGGCAGAATTATGGCACAAACCATCAAATTAAGAAGAGAGTGGAGCAAGTATTCCAAGTTCTGAAAGAAAACAACCTCCAGCCCAGATTGATGCACCCTGTAAAAATGTCCCTGGAAATTAATGGAGAAACAGGATGCTTCCAAGATAAATAGGAACTGGGGGAATTCGCAATCACCAATCCAACCCTACAGAGAGTATTACGGGACATTCTACAGAGAGAGAAAAACACCAGGATTTCAGGAACAGTGGCAGGGAGGCCCCAATGAATGGAGCAAAAAGCAAAATGAAGAAGACAGACAACTAATGACAGAAAAAGAGCACAACAGAAATGAGGCAGAGAAGCTTGGATATAATTTCTAATATAGATGGCTTAGATACACTAAATTAAGCGAAAAAGAGAATCACAGGCAGAGTGGATCAAGTCGTAGGATCCACCAAGATGTTCTTTATAGGAAATATAATTAATCTGAAGAAGGGTATATGGACTGAAAATCAAATATGAGAAAACATAGAATGTTTTCTATGTTTTAGGGAACCAGAGAGTAATAGGGGCAACTGGACCAGTATTTATGGATAGGTTGGAAAGACAGGCTTTAATAAGTAAAGAAATATAACTAGAGATCAAGTCCAGGAGTGAGAAAGTTCAGAAACACTTAGGTAAATAGCAGGGTGTCCCCCCAATATAAAATCGAAGGTGTTGGGGAGACCAAAAATACTCAGTACACCCTGGAGAGGAGAAAGAGGAGGAATAGTCTTCAAAAAGACAGCAGAAGATATGGCTAAAAGTATATCAGGAATTAAAACCCATATTACTTGCACCACTCTGCTTAGATAGAATTATTCTGTCCCAGTTTATATACAAGCACTGGATCTGAGGGCACAGACAACTATCCTCAAAATATAAGATATAGCACAGTAATCATCTTTAATTTCCTATTAACTTAATCTGGATCCATGTATAACTTATACTATTATATCATGACTGATCTTAGTTAAATCAGTTTGTTTGACTGTTGCTTCTTATTAACAGATTTTATTCAAAACTGTTAGGTTGATAGTATCAAGACAGAGAGTATAGAAAACTATACTGAAAGTGACAATGATTCACTATGATACCCGTTCTGATTTGATTACTACCTGTTTTTGTAGTTCTACACTATCTACAATGTTGTATTTCTATTAATACTGTAATGTACTGATATATTCAATTACTGATGGCCAGTAATTGACCAATAGCCAATTCTATTGACGATAACAAGAGACAACAGTAACCATGGTAAAACTCTTTGTACAGCAGTTTTAGATGTCTGTTTAGTTTTAGGTATCTATAGGATATATTTTGTTCTGTCCTGCTTTGTTCTATTTTTCCCTCTAATATAAAAAGGATAGAAATATATGTTAAGACTCATACTTGCATAAAACCTATAAATAGTTTACGAGAACTGATCTTATGACACATGATGAAATGAACAAATGCTTTGAAGGAAAAAAAGGCACTACAGTACCCAGTGCTGATTCTGGGGTGTCATGATGTGAAATCCAGCAATACTATTAATCTTTATTCAGAGCAAATTTAGTCTGCTTTAGTTCATTTAATCTCAGCATAAATGAAGATATGGATAAATGCATACATGTTTAAGTGTACGGGATTGATAGTCATATTTTTAAGTTTTATTAGATAGTTGACCAGAACTATTTGCAGTCTCCCTGTTTGAATTCCCACTTATATGTTTCACTTTTGTATCTTGAACAATTATTTGTAAGAGGACAATATGTAAACATCAACAAATTAAGATTTATTACTGTTTATTTTTTTCTTTGAAAGTATGTACTATTTCTACCCCTTTTCCATTTTGTTTTGTCTTTCTTTAAATAAAATTAAAAAAATAAGACAGCTGTGTGTAAAGAAAGGGTTTGGCATCTTCAGGGAATAGGTTTTGTTTGCAGAGGTCACGTACTTTGGCTGTCAACTTCCACAACAGAGACTGCAGACTGAGAACATCAGCCTTAAAACTCAGGAAGAACATTAAGGGTGGTTTACATATCAACAAGGAAAGGGAAGGTCTAACCTGAGATGTCCAGTGAGACTGAGGGCTCTGAGAAAGATACCTCGGTAAGGCTGTGGGCCCCGAGCCCCATTGATCCTCTTCAGCAGTGATGCTGAGCAGATCGGCTGGTGATGAGTCGCAGGGGGCGGTGTCTTATCCTGTGAGGGCGGGGAAGGTGATGACTTACAGGCTCTCTGGTGGACAGGGCAGTCACACTTTCAGTGGCCCTCTTGTTTGCAGATGTGTCCAGTTCCCATTCACGGCTACAGGTCAGGGCAGGCTGGTGTGCAGTGTTGTTCTTCTGCTGCACTTGAAGCATGATGGGGGGGGGTCTTGGATTTTAGATTTTTTTCTCCAGCCTGTGTTTTATCTCGAGCCCAGACTGTCATTCACTGCAGCTGTAACTGCTGTGGCCATAAATTGACCTTAGAGTTTTTGCCAGGAATGCAACCTTTTTATGGTAATCCTGGAATGTAACCTTTTAAAAGTCATTCTATTTTTGTTGTTTTTGTCTATTGTTGAAGATGTGGAAAGCCATATGTAAGAGGTCTCCCTGGGGGGATTGAGGACCAAGGTCTGATGTTTTGAATTTAGCCTGAATGTTTAATGCTGCTTGGGAAATAAAATGGGAGTTTAGTAGGACTGCAGGATTGAGTATGATAGGCAGGGGGAGAGAGAGGAGGGGCAGAGTTGGGCAAACAGAGTAGGGGCTCACAGTAGTGTAGTCCTCTGAGAGTAACTTCTAGATAAGGAAGAGGAGGACAAAGAAGGTGGGGGATAGGGAGAGAGAGAGGTGGGGCCTCTGCATGAGTTATGGCTATAGGGGGTGGAGATATTTTATCTATACGGTCTGAGAAACAAGAAAGGAGAGAGTCACAGTGGTGAGCTGATGAAGGAGGAGGACCTGTGAAGTCAAAAGAGTATGGGAGGTCTTGCAGGTTTGGAATAGGCCAGGGCTTGCCCACAGCTGGACATAAGTATTTATCCCTACTTGCCATTTCAGTAGTAAGAGTTATATAAATCTCTTAGTGTTAGACTTTCTAGCCTGAGAGTTTGTTTTAGCCTGAGTGTATCTAAGTGCAGCCCAGAGGAGTGGTTTTGTCACGTAATGATTGATTATTACCCATGTATTGGAGTTAGAAAAATGAGCCAGGGGAAGGAAGGGTTGTGAGTGAATGGAGGATCATCACCCTCCAGTGAGGCACAACCAGTAGTAGTAGTAGAGTAGTCCCAGCAATGACTTCTCTGGTCATCACCAGAGGAGGCATGGGAAATCCTGAAGGCTGTAGAGGTCCCAGAAAGACATGGAGTAGTAGGGGGATGTCTCGACATGGCCATGATTTATCACAGGCACCACAAAGAGGGGAGGCTCAACTTGGACCTGATGAGATGAAGGCCGGTGTTGGATGTTGGCTAGAAATGGCAAGACTGAGGAGTCCCTAGTCCCAGAAAAAGAGAGAGAGAGAGAAGAGAGAGAGAGAGAGAGAGAGAGAGAGAGAGAGAGAGAGAGAGAAGGAGCATCAGAGAGGAAAGGTCTGTAGGTTGGAGGGGGTCCCAGACTAGGAGAAAGATTCCCCAGGAGACACACAGCCTCCAATCACTCCAGTGGCACCAACAGATTGAGTGATTTGTACTCAATCTAGAGCACCATAGAATATTAAAGAGAGGAGGCAAGTAGATAAGGAAAGAGTTTAATAAGGGGAGAGGGCATGGAGGTAGTCACCACAAGAAAGGCTGTGGTGGCTCTACCTGCAGACAAAGGGCTGGTTCTGCCTGATGTAAGTTCTGATGAGGGTAGGGCTCTGGGGATTGATGTGAGTTGATTTATTTTGTGAGAGTGCAGGGAACTGGGTAAGTCTTTACATTCCTGAGCTTGGCAGACTTTTGGGACAGAGAAGCTATAGGGGCTTCTGGGAAGAAGGAGGTGTGCATTCTCAGGGCACAGCTTTGAACTGTAGCCATGATGATTGGGCTGTCTCAGATGGGGGACCTAACAATTAGTGTTACTGTCAATGGAGTTTTTGCTTAATTTTTATTTTGAATCTTTGCTATAAATACATAGCCATAAAACTGAACTTTGAGTGCTGATACTTTGAACTGCAAATCTGCTGAGTTCAGTTGTTATTGCTAACAGGAATTTGCAGAGAAGCTGTATGGTTTCTCCATAAGAATTTATGTTATCAACAAATAGATAAATATACCTCTTGCTTTCCAGTTCAAATGCCCTTCATAACTTTTTCTTGAGTATTTACTCTGGCTAGAACTTTGAGAAATATGTTTAAGAGAAATGGTGAAATTTTGAGTCTTTGAGCTGTTCCTATATGAGAGAAAGTCTTTAGTCTTTCACCACTGAGTGCGATGATAGCTGCAAATTTTTTTACATATTAGCTTTATCATATTAAGGAACTTTCTATGCAGTCTCATGATTATGCAGAAAATATTGAATTTTGTCAAATGCTGCATCAAATGGGTTTTTTCCTATAGCAATGTGACATATTAGATTGTTTGACTTTTCCATATTGAATCATTCCAGGAATAAACACCAGTATCTTATCCCACAGTCCAGGTATGCAATGGTGTAAGGAGTGGAGTAAGCTGCTAGTGTTGTCAATCAGATGGGAGTTCTTTTGCTCAATTCAGATGGAATCATAAACCTGCAAAGCCTAGCTCTGTCATCTGTCTTGATTTCACTAGATAACAGTGTATAATGCTGAATGCCAATATTTGACACCGCTGGCTGTTGGTCATTGTCACCATAAATCACGTCTAGCCAACACCAACTTGTTGCCGTAGGTTGATTCTGCCAGGTGATGATCTCTGCTGCTGACTGGCTGCCACCAGCTTATGCTGGATCCCATAAGTCAGTGCTGCTAGTTTCTGGTTTCTGCTGCTGATCTTTGTTAGTTGCTGGTCCCTGAGCTCATCAAGCTAACAGTCTCTTGTATTTAGTTCTTAGTCTTTATTTTGAAACTCTGCCTACACTACCCAGGATAAAAATTCTGAGCAGATTCAATGGACCTTTGGAGTCCACAATATCTGAGAAATAGATCACAAGCAGGCTTACAGGACCAATGGAAAATTTTTCATTTTAACCAGATCTGTGCTGCAGCACAGGAGAGTCAGTACAGAGGAGGGCACTGTAGTGGGTGATTTATTGTCACAACTTGAGGAGTTTAACAGTTTAACTAAATTGGCTTAGCAATTCTACACACTGGGGCATAGAAGATCTACCCTAGGGTGGCTCATCACCTAGATATTATAAAAGAGAAGTGAGAAGGACAGACAATGTTCTGATCTAGAAGAGCTCCAGTTTTTGCCTTCTGCTTGGCCATTGTCTCCTGGCATCCAGTGCAGACTATTCAGCTTCTGCTTTGGATCCTGCAGTCTTTTGTCATAGACTCTTTGACTTCTTGTTGCAGACCCATTGGTCTTCTGGTGCCAACTAACATGGCACACTACAATGAACTCTCAATCTTGGATTGAATCTTTGGCTTTGCAGACATTCTCCGATGCTTTCTCATCTGATATTATGACTGACCATCATAAGACAATCTTAGAATTGTTTATAGATTTATGTATTTTGTGTTATACATGTTCCTCTAGTAAAATTCTGACTACAACAGGTACCCTCCTATACTAACTGGAAAGGAATATAGGAAGTACTACTTACACTATACAACAGCTTTAGGCCTATGATTTTTCCAAGTGCAGGACTGCAACTGATTCAAATCTGAGCCTGCTAATTGGTCCAAACACAGGTCTGTGACTGGTTCAATCAGGTGAAGCTGTCATGGCAGTGATTAGGGATGGGCAGGGCAATGCAAACTGCTTGACAGTTATTGCATCTCTACAGAAACTGATAGGGCTCAAATCGGAATCTTAGGAAGACTAAATGTGTTCAACACAGTTAACTGGGGCTCAAAAAGAGTTGAGAATGTTAACAATGAACCCAGACCAATCCTTCACTGATCTGGACCACTCTAATCTGCACCCTCCCTTCAATCAGATGGCAACAGTACTAGAAGCAGCAGGAATTGGGCAGGGCCACCATATCTGAGAGTCAAGCTGCATTCATGTCAGAGAGGCATAAAGGAGAGTGATCACTAAATAACCAGGGAGGACACCAAGGAGAGTGGTCCCACGCACTGGGGAGAGAAGTGAGGGAAAAGAGACTCAAAGCCACTGGCCAAACCATGCACCCTCTAGCCAACAGGAGGGCCAAATGGGAGGGTCAGGAGCCTCTTCTCTGTCTCATCAGGAAGATGAACAGATGGAGATTATGTATGAGAGACAGATTTATTAAAGTATCAACAGGAAAGGATAGGGTTAGTTAAGAATTACTAGCACAAAAGGATAAATTGCACTGGAGACAACATGGACAAGAAAGCCAGAATAACATACTGGGAATGTTCAGTGATCCCAGCCAGACAGGAAACCTAAAAAATGTCTAATGGCAGTAGATCAAACAGGGAAATCACCAGAGAAAACTAAAGTGTCCAGTGGTGACCAACTAGACTTCACCACTCCACAGTGCTCTGCTCCATATCCAGCTATTAAGAGGAGGAGTTTTTATAGAACAAGCTACACTGAAGTGATATCCTTAGCTTTCTTTATGTCATAGTATTCTCCACTTTCTATCTAGGGATAATCTATCGTATGGGCAGGAAGTCATTTTCTACAGATCATGCTACTTTTCCCAGTCCCCAATGTCCCTCTGGTAATTGCATCCAGATATTCTAGTCGCTGTTTGCTTAAAATGTACCATTGATTTGGCAAGCATCTTAGAAACACAGAAGAGGCCCTGTAGGGACATAGTACCAAATACCTTATAGATTTTCTGAAGGTTGATGCAACCATTTACTCAGGGTCTATAATCCTTTAAAAAAGGTATTGAATATGGTAAATATATGATTGTTGATTAAATAGTGTGGTTTTGGAATGGCAAGTAGTGAGTATATGATTGTTATATGATAACAGTATATGATTGTTGGTAATATATGATTGTTGATTAAACAGTGTGGTTTGGGAATGGAAAGTAGTGAAAGCCCATGGAGCTACATGGTGAGCAATGATTAACTGCACCATTCCAACAGGCCCTAAATTCCCATTATTGTTGACATAGTTAATCTTTAGAGGATCTTCAGGTATACAAGAGTCCTGGAGGAGATGAAGCTCCTCGGAAACCCTGGCATCACGAGAGAGACTTTAAATGTGAAACCATCTCTTTCCACAAATATAACATCCAAGAAGTTGTAAATTTGACTCCATCCTGTCTTAATGATGCCCCGGTAGCCAGTACCTGAGTTTGTGGAGTAAATCAGGGTGAGTCTGCAGTTTGAGAATTTGAAACACACACACTTCTTAGCCTGTGGCTCCCCAAATGGAGAATCAACAACATTTCAATAAAGCAGGAAAGATCATATGGGGCCAGAGCAGCCACAAGGCAGTGAGAAAGCATTGTTTCTGATAGGCTTGTCTAGACCTCTATAAATTTCACCCTGAGGAACTTGCTGCCTTATAGCTGCCTGTGTGGTCTGATTTCAATTTTGCAATCTTGAAGCAGGTTGCGATCTCATTACAACAGAGCCACTTCTTCTTTCAGGGAGGGAGGCGGGGTGACTCTAATTTCCAAGAGTGGAGACTGGCATCTTCCTGACATAGACACTTGAGCAGAGAACCCTTCTCGGGCCTCCATGATGCCTGTCTCTGCCTCCCAGCTCCAACCATCTTGTCTTGTCCTGCTACTGATGCTTCCGCTCAGACTCACAGGTGAGCATAGCCCTGGGGTAGAATCCTCTCTCCTTGATTCTGAACCACCCCTACCACTGAACCTCAGAGGCTACAAATTAATATAGGCATGGCCACAGAAGATAAACACAATGCATTGTCTGTGGATGCTTTATCAGGTACCTGACTGTGATTTCTGCAGATTCCGTGTGACTAAAGCAACAGGCATTCATTTCCTCCCAAATCTGGAAGGAAGATGCCCAAGATCAAAGTGATGAGATGGCAGGGTTGGTTCCATCTCAGATTTATCTCTCTATTTTGAAGTCAGCGTCTTCTGCTTGTGTCTTACACATGTCTCCCTTATGTCTGTCTTTTGTATCATTTCCTTCTCTTATAACAGCACAAGTCATGTTGAATTAGGTTCCACACCATGTCTTCATTTAACCATTTTAAAAATTATTCACATTCTGTACTGTTGGGATTTCACATTTCACAGACAGGAGGGGGAACAGTTCAGCCCTCAACAGATTTACACAGCATTCCCTGCTTCCCTCATATTTCCTGTGTAGATTTTATTTCTCTCTTTCCCAGGACAGGCAGCATTGGAGGCCTGTTGTCCCAGCCTGGGAGAGCCCCTGCTCATGTCTCTTCAACAGATTGTCTGTCCTCATCTCTTTTGGCAAAGCTCAGCCCTCAGCCGCAGGACTGAGCACATGCACATCAGTCAGCCTGGATCCCACTTTGGTTCCCTTGTAATGCAACTTCCCAGGTTGTGGAGGGACAATAATACACCTTGTATCTAGAAACCGCCTCCCTTTCTGCCTCTTCAGCTCATAGGTGGGGATATGTAGCTTTTTTTTTAAAAAAAATTCTTAGAATGGAGTAAAATGGAACCATAAAGTGAAATGAAAGAACAGTGATAGGATAGTAGAAAACCCACTATTGTTACTATATTGCATAGTCTTATCCTCTAATTAGTTGCTCAGGCTACTGCCCCTAAGCTTGCAAAACCAAACAAACAACTTAAATTTCAAGTTGCTTCCTTTCTTCAGTTATTACTATCTCAGCCTGTGTCTCTTCTGCTTGCTTACTGGGAGGTGGGGGGTGGGAGGTGGGAGGTGGGAGGTGGGAGGTGGCGATGGAGGTGGCTTCTTTGCTCTTTCTCCCCAGCCAGCACACAAGGAGGCTCCATGGCTTCCTTGCTGCTCTTCCACTGCCTGTAGGGCCCCTGCCGGCACACAGGGCACAGGAGCTGCACTGCTCCCCTCTGCTTCCCTTCTGCTGTCAGCAGGGCCTCCACTGGCACACAGGATGCGGGACTGAATTGCTTCCCTGCTGCTTCTCCCCATCCAGCAAGGCTGCCATCTCTGGTTTTTTAAATTTTTGCTGGATTCCTAAACTGTCTCTCTCCATGGACTTCAAGACTTTGTTCAGATCCTTCCTGTATACCCGCATCTTTCCTTCTCTTCCTTATGTTGCTATATTCTAGGATCTGGATACCAAACTTGGAGAGGTTCTTTCTCTGCTGCTCATTGCTCCACCATTTTCCAGAGAGTTGGCAGGAGCTAGGTTATGTGGTACTGGGATTAAGAATGTGTGATGCTAAATTAGTCCACTGATTGGAATTAGCACTGATCTGGGTGAGGATGGCACCGATTAATAGGAATATAAAGGGAGAGAGGGAAGGCAGGCTCACTTCTGGAGTTGCTGCTGCTGCGGATGCTCCTGCTGTTATTTGCTGCTTGCTGCCCTCCTGCCTGTCTTAGTGTGGATTTCTCTTTTGCTGTGCTACTCTACCTCGGAGATAGTTGATTATGAACTGAAACCTCTACAGGTTGTGAGCTGAAATAAACTTTTCCACCCTTAATGTAACTTTGAGTGTTGAGCATTTTGCCCCAGGAAGGAGAAAATTAACTAAGACAGCTGGAGTCTAACTTTTTAAATTATTCCCAAAGATTAATGATCTTTTGTTAATTTAGCTCTATCAACAGGTAAGGCAGGTGTAGTTCTCAGCATTCTGTATAATTAACTTGCTGAGTCCTTGACTTTCTGTGTCCTTGAGATATTATGTGGTAGCTAGTACCTTTATTTCCTACTTTCAGATGAGGAATGAGGAAACAGAGGTACAGAGAAAAATTCTCCCAGTCACCTACATAGAGCAGTGGAGTAGACAGAATTATTCAAATCCAGGCAGGTCACCCCCAACCCTGCCCCCTGTTTCTGTCACCTTTTTTCTTTTTTCCCTCTTTTGGAGGTGGTGTTTGAATTCAAGACCTCTTTCATGAAAGTCACATGAACTACCGCTAATCTAGATCCCAGACCCCCAAATTTCTTACTGTTAACCATAGAGTGTTACTCGGCCTCTCAATAGAAGCTAATTGCAGAAAGAAAAAAACCAGGAAATGCACAGAAGTGGCCGGAGTCATAACCCTTACCCCCACACCACTGTGAGATAACCACAGTTGAAGTCTATATAATCAAATTGTTGTTAGTGTTGTGTTGGATGCTACCTGTAAATACTATTTTGGGCTTTTCAAATGCATTATAATTTCACTTATTCCTCAAAATAATCCTACAAATTAGCATGGCAGCCATACTTCTATAAATGTTTGGGGACAAATAGGTACACACAAACATATACACAGGGTTAACTTTCAGTGTGTATACTCATAACTCACACAGAGGCTATTAAAAAAGCCTATCCTTACTGGTCCTCTCAAATCATTTGTCGCTCTATGTGCATATCAGACAGAAGTTTTTTCTTTCCCTGCACCCAGCCACCTTCCTTCTTTTTCTACTTCCCTTCCCGACCCTGTAACTCACCCCAGCCCTTGAACTATGCAAATCTCTTGGTAAAACGAATTTCCCCTCAGAGCATAATATCTGTGCATTGCTGCCTTGGAGCTCCTTCTTCCCTGCAGCATAGTGATGAGGTAGAAGGAGAGGAATGAAAAATGCAGACTCCTGATTAAAGCACCCACATCCATGCCATAGTTTGGATCTGTAATGTCTTGAAAGGCCCATGTTAGTTGCTTTGTCCCTAGTTGCATTGCTGGAATTTTGTGGATCCTTTAGGAAGGGCCAATTGAGACATTTTAAATCATTGAATGTGCCATGAGGCCAACAGGTTTTCTTGACCATGAATCCCCATCAACATTTCTAGCCTCGTGTAAGCCACAATTCAGTGGAGCCACAACCAGCATTAGACTGGAGCCTCCAATACTGTGAATTATAACAGTCACACGCCAGAAATCTCTGAAAAGATACCAAGTGAAATAGAGACAAATCCATGAGGCTATAGAGGAAATCAAATTAGAAGTAATCTCTCATGTAAAGACAGAAATAACCTTAGTAAAGGAGTTGCTCAGTACAGCTAGCTCCTGATGGACTAGATGTGATTGATGTTTGTCCAACTACTGGGTGCCACAATGAAGAGGTGAGCCAGTTACCTGAATTCCTCTGCTGGGCCTGTTGAGTGAGTCCTATATTCTTCTTAGGATGGCAAACCTGGTGTATTGATGTAAATCAATCCTTAGTTCTTGCTGTTACTGTATCTTCAGGTTGTTCCAGTCACTAGATCTTCCTGTCTATAGTGTTTATCTTGGCTGGGGCCCTTCTGTGTCACTGGGTGTCTCATAAGGTCTTCTGATTTTCTCCAGGTTGGGGGAGGCCTTATTGGCACCCTCCTCAACTTACCTGATGTTCTCTGTGTGGAGGAAGGACTCATCCACACTCTTGCCAAGCTTGCCAAGATTTTACTTCTGGAAGGGGCTTAACTATTCCTCCTGTTTACCCACTGAAGGTGGCAAACTGTATTCCTATTTTAGGGACAAACTCATCACATTGATGGAAGCCTGCTGAGGTCTTCTCTTTGGATGAGAGGTTACTGCGTATCATGTCGACGTAGTATGTTTAATCACTGCAGTCCAATGCTCTGGGGGGAGGAGTGGGAGCCGAAGATAACAGCAATACTAAGGTCCAGAAGATGGGGTGTCTCACAGGGCAGAAGTGGGACAGCAGGGGCATGGAAGAGACTGGCTTGGTTTGGCCCTGCAAGCTGCTGGAGGTTCTGTGTTCCCCTGGATGTCCTGTGTCCAGCAGTGGATGGCGGGATGGCAGGAGGGTGGAATAGGTGAGTTGGGGGGCCTGGACTTGCATGCCTCTGCTTGTTCTGGGTCCCTTGGCAGATAGTAGGACAGAAAGGATGTGGAAGGGCGGGCTGGGGAGGGAGAGAAGGCCTTGTGCGGCTGCTGCTTGTCCTGGGCCCTGCGACTGATGGCCAAGGCACTCATTTTTTTATCTGCCTTCTTGGAACCCAGTGCAGCATTACAATTTACAGGAAGGATCATTAATGTAGAAATAAAAGCCAAAAATACACATGTATGTATTTAAGCAGGTGGTGGGCCAGGGAACCTACATATATACAGCCATGTTGCAATTCTGGTTCAGGGCGTTCTCTTAGAACAGAAGAGTGGATGGGGACTTGTGTCCATTCTGGTATGAGACGATCAATAAGAGCTCGAACAGAGTAAAAAAATAAACTAAACCTTGTTAAATTCCTAATTTTAAAGAAGCTTTGCTGCTTCTTAGTTCATTCCTCATTCCTGAGGAATTTGGGATTCCATGTCATCTGGCTGGCTGTTAATTTCTATTGCACAGAAACTGAGGTGTACTAGTAACAGGAGCCAGATTCTTGATCCTGGAATTAGAATTACCACTGTAAACTGACAAGCAGAATGCAAGAGGGAATAAAAGTCAGAAGGTAAACAACTAAAGAAATCAAACAGGATTCTCTCTCTCTCTCTGTCTCATCACATTCCTCTGTATTACAGGCTTTTGTATTTGGGGGGTTGTTTGTTGTTGCTTTGTTTATTTATCTCTACCCAAGTGGCGAAGCCTTGTGAAATGCATGAGCCTCACCAAGTAGAAACACCTTAGCTTTCAGGCAATCTTATATAAGAATGAGTTATAAATAAGTAAATGAATAAATAAATAAATTTTTGACTTTGCTTACATTCTGACCTAGTATTGTTGACCCAGTGAGTCTATTATTTTATTTTGCCAGGGCTCATTCCTTGTCTCTGAATGATTTATTAGAAGGCATCAGCAATGAATCAACATATGATTTTGGCCAGATGCGAGCAACAAAAGTGGTTTAGAAAGAGTTTCTCTTCAGTTACATTCCCCTGGGGGTCCATTATTAATTACAACATTTAAAACATACAAATCATTTAATATTGCATTCTAAAGACATAAAAGAGCTAGTGCCCACCAGTAACCAGCTTGGGAGGGAGACAGCAGTTGGCCCTGTCCAGGCATGCAATCTAGCAGGGCCAGTGCCCAATGGTAATCAGCTCAGTAAGGAGGCAGCAGCCAGCCCTATACCAGTGCACACAGTGGCCATGATTGGATATTTATAACAACACTGGTCAGCAGAACCCAGGAGAACCAAACAGTCACACTCCAGAAGAATGGTAGCCAACATGGAAAGTGTCAGGGATTTCACTACATGTTTGTTTGGAATAACCCAAGAAAACATCAGATGAAGAAGCAAAAGGCAGCCCCTGCACCCCAACCCAAGCAGAGCAAGTCCAGGATACATGAACACAGAAGAGATCAGGAGTCATGCACCTGAAGTTTTTGAAGTGATGGCAACCGAAGTAAGAGACAACTTCATGAGACCATGAAAGTAATTAGAACAGAAATACTATCTTAGGTAAAAGAAATGAAGAAAATAATAAAGGAATTGCTAATCATCTCTAAAGAAGGAATAGACAAAAAAATAGAGAAGCATAGGAAAATGAGGAAAACCATGAATGAACATTATAAGAGAGATTTAGAATATATGAAACACTTTCAAAGAGATACCCAGGAAATTAGAAACTCCACTGAAAGCTGGCAAAACTGCTTGAAAGAAACTGAAGATAGACTTTTAGACCTTGAAGATAGGTGTGTAGCTTATGAGATCAATGAAAGGAAAGATCTCTTAAAAATAACAAACAGCCAAGAAATAACAATTCAATGATTGCAGGATAATACAAAGTAAAATAATTTAAGAATAAGTGTCAATGAAAAGGCAGGGGTCAACACAAATGACATTAAAACTCTATTTACAGAAATAATACTGTAAAACTTCCCAAACATGGAAAAAAGATGTGATATACAGATAAATGAGGCATATAGAACTCCAGCTAACCATAACTAAAATAAATCTATGCTCATATAATCAAGATTGCACAAAATCAACAAAAACCGAAAATATTAAAAGTTGTTAGAGAAAAAAACCAGATCAGCTATAAAGGGAAACCCATCAGAATCATGACAGAATTCTCAATACAAACCATCAAGTCATGAGGAGCTTGGAGTGAAGTAATTCAAGTCTTTAAAAGAAAACAACTCAGACTGATGTACCCTGTAAGACTATCTTTCAAAATTAATAGAGAAACAAGATACTTTCATGACAAAGAGCAAGTGATGGAATTAATGACCATCAAACCAATCCTACAAACAATACTGAAGGATATTCTGGAGGGGGGGGAGGAGAGAGAGAGAGAGATAGAGAGAGAGAGAGACAGAGAGAGACAGAGACAGAGACAGAGAGAGAGACAGAGAGAGAGAGAGACAGAGAGACAGAGACAGAGAGAGACAGAGACAGAGACCATGGTTCCAGGAATAGCAGCAAAGGGTAATCACCAAGTGGGGCATACAAATGAATGGAGGGGAAAAGTAGGCAGCCAGTGGTAGGAAAGTAGTATGGCGGACTCAAACCAGTGCATGCTGACCATAACTATTAATGCAGATGGCCTCAATTCACCAATAAAAATAAACACAAGCAGACTGGATCAGGAGACAAGATACATCAATATGCCTTATTCAAGAAACACATTTAACTCAAAAGGAAAATTCCTAGGCTAAAAGTCAAAGGAGAGAAAAACAATACTCTATGTGACAGGGAATCACAAAAAAAGTAGGGGTAGCTTGTCCATCAACTGCAGAATGGATAAGAAAGGTATGGCATCTGTATACAATGGAAAGCTACTCGGCTATGTAGAAAGATAACCTGGAGGCTCTTGTAGGTAAATGTTTTGTTTGGCTTGATTTTATCATCTTTGATGGCATGGACAGTTATTTCAAAAATAACAAAATGCTTTATAGTAGCCACTATTGATTTCCTATTATCTTGTTTCAAAGTCCTGAATTGCTCTACTTGTTTTTTACTGATTTTATTCTATTTTGCTTTGTTTGATTTTATTATGTCTGATGGTAAAGCAGCTACTTTCGAGATAACAAGGTGCATTATGTCAGACACTGTTGTATTGCTATTGTCCTGTTTTGAACTCCTGTTGTGTTTTGATTGGTTTTATTCTGTTCTGTTTTGTTTGATTTTGTTATGCCTGATGGTATGGGCAGTTATTTTATATATAATAAAAAGAAATATGGTGGCTATTATTGATTTCCTTTTATCTTGTTTTGAAGCCTTGTATCATGTTCATTATTTTGTTTTGGTTGACTATTCTATTTTATTTTATTATGTCTGATGATATAAACAGCTAATTTGAAGATCACAAGATACATTATGGTAGCTACTGTTGTATTCCTGTTTTTTTGTTTTGGATTCTCATACTTTTCATTGTTTTGTTTTGATTGGTTTTATTTTGTTCTGTTTTGTTTGATTTTATTGTGCATGATGGTATGGGAAGTTATTTTGGAGGCAGCAAGAGACACCATCGTGACCATTGTTGGTTTCCTTTTACCTTGTTTTGAAGTCTTGTATCACATTCACTGTTTTGTTTTGATTATCTGTAATGTGTTTTATTTGTTTTGGTTTTATTCTCTCCAAAGTAAAAAAGATATAACAGAAATAAATGTATTCCTCATTGGCTAGCAACATAGTCAATATGTATATTAACTGTTCTGAAGACTTGTGTTTTAGCTTACCAAAAATTTAATTTAAGCCATTTGTCAGAGATTTACTTATGTTAAAATGTTAGCAACAGGACATAGAAACATAATAATATAAATGCGTTAGACTTATCAACAGACAGGTAAATCCAAATTATATGTATGAAATACTGAAACAAGGTGAAATCATCTGGTCAAATGGCTAAACTGCAAAGTCTATATTTTTGAGTTTTATATAAGCCTTCATTTAACACAACCTTGTTTTTAAGAGAACTTTCTAAATCTTTATTTCCAAACAATATTTATTTCCAAACAATTTGAGAGATTTGGATGTCTGCATTCCATCTAGACTGGTTAAAACAACCACCCTCCAAGGAACCTTGATTAATTTGTTGTCTTACTAAAGGCAACAGAAAACAGTCAAATTGATAGAAAGCCAAAAGGTCCCAAACAAGTAAAACAAAACAAATATTTTAATATGAACACTTCTTTCTAGAAGCATCTATTAAGTTCATTTCCCAGTTTGTATTGCATTTTTTGTTTTATAGAGTTTAGTTTTGCTGAGTTGTTTATATATTATAGATATTTGATCCTCTGTCAGAAGAGTAGCTATCAAAGATGTTTACCCATTTGCCTCTTCATTCTAGTAGTTGTTTCTTTGCCAAACACAATGTTTTAATTTGATGTAGTCCCATTTCTTATTTTAGATATTATTGTCTATCTTTGGAATATTGAGGAAGTCTCTTATGTTTAGCTGTGGCTTAATGTGTTTCCTCTGTGTTTCTTCTACCCAGTACACTTGTTTCTAGTTTTATACATAGATCTTTGCTCCATCTTCATTGATTTTAGCACAGAAATAGAGGAATATAATTTCACTTTTTTGCTTGTGGCTCTCCAGTTTTCCTAGAGTAACTTGTTAAAGAGATGGTCTTTCTCCACAAATATTTTGGCTTGTCAACAATCAGATGGCTGTGTGTGTTTGGGTTTGCTGCTTTGTATTTTCTTGTGTTCAACCCTTCTACATGTCTGTTCTTAACATCAGCACCACACTGATTTTCTAGTATAGCTGGAGAGCATAGCTTAAAGCCTGATATCGTGATGTTGCCAGCGTTGCTCATTTTGTTCTGGGTTTCATTGGCTATTTTGCATCTTTTCTGATTCTATACAAATCTTAGAAGTATTGTTTCTAGGTCTTTCAATACTCTTCTATTTTAATATATGTGGAATCCTGAATGACATTACTCCGGGACTTGGATGTCTACATTCATGAAGCAATAATTTTGTCATTTTAAGGAAATAAATTTTCAGTAACTTGTCACAGTAGCATAGCTGACAAAATCTCTATAATGAGATTTATCTATCAGTGTAATGTGAACATAAGGTCCTAGGGGCTTAGGGCAATGTATCACTTTTTATTAAGTTATATGTTATTGTGCTTTGGGAGTTCTATGTACTACTATCTCATAGGCTGACAGAACAAACCACATCCTTAGCATCTATCTGTGTTTAAGGAGGAAACTGATCCATCAGTTCATGCAGTTGAATGCATATCCCATTGATGACATCCTCACCTCTGCCCAGAACTCACTGCTCTAAAGGAACCTCATGACTGCCCTATGCCATGTCCAGTGTACTATGTGATCAGAATGTGAAGAGTAACAAATATTTGGTAAGGCATGAGATTGACATGAGACTTGCAAGCAAGTCGTTGGCACTCAAATTCACACTCTATCATGTTTCTAGACACTGTGGGCTTCAGTTTCTTCATAAAGGGCAGTTCATGTGAAAGTTGATTGTGATAACAAATGCATTGTGTTGAGCTCCAATATGCATCATAGTGTGCACCCAGTTACTGAAATCTTATACTGATTAACTTTAGAAAACACACAGGAATTACCAGGATGAATGACAACTGCTCTGTTTTTTCCTCTCAACAGCCACAGAAGCGATACTACAGGTGATTCAGCCTGAAAAACCAGTGTTGGTCACTGCAGGAGAGACCGCCACACTGAAATGTACTGTGACCTCTCTGATTCCTGTGGGACCCACCCTGTGGTTCAGGGGGCAAGGACAAGGCCGGGAGTTAATCTACAATTTCAAAGGAGGCCACTTCCCACGAGTCACAAATGTGGCAGATACCACACAGAGAAACAACATGGACTTTTCAATTCGAATCTCTAATACCACTCCTGCAGATGCGGGCATCTACTACTGTGTCAAGTTCCAGAAAACAGACTTTGAGAACAAGGAGCTGTTGTCTGGAGGAGGCACCAAGATGTTTGTGGGTGGTGAGTACAGTTTGGGCTTACCTCATTTCTTAATGTATGACTGTAGGTCAGGAATCATAACCTGCGTTCTGTGAGCACCAGTGAAGAAGCAGGTGGAATGGTGGATGCTCATGTTCATGATTTAATGTCACCCAGCCATCAGGGCAGCCAAGACCTGCATGATACCTGCTCAAGGCTCCACACCACGTAAGCATCTGCAGCCAATGTCTAACTACTACAGAACCTTCTGTTTTTCCGTTCTACCCCTACTGTTGTTTCAACAGAAGAGGGCCATGACAGTTTGAGAGAACAGCTCAGACCAGGGCCAGATCTCACCTACTTCTCTCACATTGAGCTTCCTCTCTGAGTATGAGCCTTTCCTTATGCCATAGCACTGATGGTCTACTGTGTTTCAGGATCCTTTCTGCAGGCCAGGGAAACATAAGGGAGCTTCCCAGTTTGAGCTCATCTCCTATCAAGTTGTCATTCCTCTTCAGAGGTAGGAGGCTGCACTTATATTCATTTACCCTAAATAAAAATACTGAGAATATTCCTCACAGTCAGAGGCTCAATTTTTATTTCAACACCATGGCTGGAGAAATGCCAAGATGTTGAACCTTTCCCTAGGCCTGTATACCAAACCTTGTAGTATCAGCAACAGCCTCACACAGACACTGAGGACTGTGAGACTACCTGAGTGTTCTTTTCAGGAAAAGATATCCCATGAGACATAAGAAACCCTCACTGAGAAAGCTAAGTATGCTCACTTTGTGTTTCTGGCCCACAATCAACATCTTGTCTCTATGTCTAATTCTGGGACAAGTGACCTTCAGACCATGCAACCTGATCTGCTTACAGAGAGTAAGTCTGAGGACCAGAAATATCCAATTAGTACCAGGATCATAAGCAGAAACCACATCTCAGTTCAGCTATGCTAAAAGCAGCCCCAGCATGTGTCCATGCAGGGACCACGAGTTATACACTGGAGGTTCAGAACTGCAGATTAGAAACCCAATATTTTGCATTTCATCTATTTCCCAGCAGTTTAGGATTTTTCTCACACCTAAAGGCTGTTTGTGATTGGAAAATTGCTCACGAATATCAGCCGCATCATAATTTCATATTAGGATTCCATACTAAGATGGAGAGAACTGCTCTATTATTTTAACAGCTGAAAATTACTTCTTTAGATGATATTTCATAAAACTTTTCAGTCATCTGTAGGTGGGCGTTTATGTTGATCCCGGCCATGGCCCACTACAACTGTGCTGCAGAGGATGAACTTGTACAACCACCATCCCAAACAGGAGGAAAATTTCTAGTGAAGAGGTGGTTGGGTCAGAGTGAAAATGTGCTGTAATTCATGTGGATGCTGTTAACTTTCCCTCCCAGATGTGATAGTCAGTTGTCCTCACAATCCCTAGACATAGACAGGGTTAGGTATCATCACATCTTCCCAGGTAAAGAAAGACTCAAGAATTCCAACATGGTGCATCCTATGCCTAGGTAATCACAGTTGGCAAGTGTCTTAGGCTGACTCAGTCTTTAGACTCTTGTTTGGGCATTTGTTCCTTTGTGTAATGCCATTGCTCCTACTTAGGCTGCATGAGAAAGGAGGAAGCCTGGATGAACACAGTGGCAGCATGACACATGCTACCTCTTATTCATGTAGTTTCTACTTGAATCAAGACTGCAGGAGAGTTTTGTTGCATTATTAAAGACTAGGACACTGTGACCCAGAGGGAGCCCTTACTTGTGACAGATGAGGAGGTAAGGGTGATCCTCGAGTCTCACCCATAGCCTTACTCTCCACTTGCTTGTTCCAATGAACAGAATTGCTCCAGCTCTCTCCTGAAATCTTGTGATTCTTCTGTGCCCCAACAACAGGCATTGAAACCACAACAGACTCCCCCAAAATTTCTATTGGGTGACACAATGCTGGCTTGACATTGCTAGATGAGGAAGATCCTGCTCTGGTCTCCTTAGGGACACATCTCAGTGCCTGTGAGGAACCCAGGATGCTTCTCTCACTGAGATGTGGATCCTTTACTGAGCAGTGGACATGGAACAGAAGGAGCATGTGACAGAAGAATCAGAGTTTATGTTATTTCATTAGGCGGGCAGGACTTCATGAGGGGTGTTTCCCCCAGATATCTTGAAGAGTCTCAAATAGAGGAAGTGTGGTGGTAGTAAGTGCTGGGCCTTCAAAAATTACCCATCGGTTCTTTAAAAACAAACAAACAAACAAACAAACAAAAAAACAAAAACAAAACATGAAACCATGTTTGGTATAAGATATGCTCTCTACAAAATAGTGGGGAACAATGTTGTGGTGCATTTGTTTCTCTCAGCCTCAGTTTTCTTATCCAGGAAGTGATGGAAATCATGGACTCCTTCTAAGAAGGAAAAAGGCTTTGAAATCCTCTGTGAAAATATCCTGGCACTAAGTAGACACTAACAGATCCAAATATAATTACAATATCATGCATTCTTCAACCACCTAGTAGCCCTCAATGATTCCAGTTTCCTTATCTGTAGAATAGAGATGACTTAACAACATTTAAGAGGCTAAGGAAAGACTGTTGAAGAAAAGACAAAAGTACCCAATAGCATAGTGCTATCAGCTGTGGCATTCATGGGTAAATGCAAGCTTCCCAAGATTTCGTTCACCCATTTCTATGACTATGTACCAGTCATGGTCCTGATTCAGCACTGTGTGAAGAGTAGAGAGATTATGCAGAAAGTCTTGGATTTCGGGTAGCCAGGAGTGTTAGGCTATATGAAACACACAGTAATCAGTGGTCAGGGTTCAAAATTCTACTGCTTGGGCCCATACCCCAGTTCATGATTCACATCCCAGAACTTTTACATACTCTGTGCACAGTAAACCTTGGTTTCATCACCTATCCTCAAAAAGTATGGCCAAAATCGGAGGAGAATCACATAGCCTATTTTGCAGAAACGTTCAATCAATGTGTCATGTGTAAGCATGGTAATATTGAAGCAAGATTTAAAAAGAAAAAGTTAGGTTATCCAAACTTCTTCCTCTCTTCAGCTGTTCTTTATTCTAATACAAATAAAAACAGTAACTTTATAAGCAAAGTTTTATAACCTCTAGTTCTTAAAAATTCCTGTTTTTACTCAACCAAAGCAACTGGGCACAGCTTGACCAACTGTCTTTTTTCTGCTTTTCTGCCCCAAAGTTACATGGCAGTAGACCAACACTCTTGCCAAAATGCACAAAACTAGAGCTTTTCCACTGTTCAGGGCTCAGTCTTTTGGACACAAGTCTCCTGAGTCAAGTGTATACCTAATAAATCCTTCTGTTCCTGCCACAGTCTTTCTGAATTCTTGAGTTCTACAGCAATGGGAGGTGCTTAAACCAGCCTGCTTTGCAGAAAATCTTACATCAGTGTGAGCTTTGTCACACTGAAGCAGGGCCCTGGGAATTGATTTCTCTCTTGAGGCCTTGAGTATTGTGAGGGTGGGTATAGATTGTGGTCCTCAACATTGGAATCCTGTGAGTCTCTCTGAAAAGCTTCCAACCCAGACCCGACCCTAGAATTTCTGGTATACTTGTTTTCATCTGTGTTCTGATACCTGAAGTTGCAGACTACTCCAGAAAATTCTAATTCAAACCCAAGGCTGGCATCCCTGAGCTTGATCTTCTGAGGTCACATGGGTAAGTTGGGTTTGTTGACTCTGGTTAAAGTGATGTCTGTGGACCTTGGGCTGTGAAAGTCCCTTTTCAGTGAGGATTCATTAGTACAACATGTCCTTGGCCACAGTTTTCTAGGTCTAAGACAGGGTAGGGACAACTCCAAAGAAGCAGGTCTCAGAGGCACAGAAGGGCAATCTAGAGAGAGCTCTGCTCAGATCCCCACCTGAGTTCAGATACTGCATTCTCACTCCAGTCCATGCTGAACAGGCACTGAAGATCAGGAAATCCTTGATCTTCAGCAAGGAACCCTCCCTGCCTTGATGACCAAAAATGTGCCTGAGGAACCTTTCCTGTCTTCCTAGAGTTTCAGTACCATTAAATGCTGCTTCTCAATAAGCACCTACAATCCTGTCATGTTTTGGAAGCTACTTTATCAGCTAGGTATTCTTAGTAGATTATTAGGAAATTAGGGAATAAATAATTACTGGTCATTGTTTCACTTGGGTTTTTCTTTGGCAGTTGGCAGCTTCAGGAACAGTTTGCACTTTTCCTGGTGTTGCTTCCCTGCTTCTGTTATGCCTACTTAGCTTCTAAAAGAGTAAATAAATGAAGTTCAAGGGACTAGTGAAAGCCTGGTTTCATGATAATAGGCATAGCTTTTGCTTTTAAGCACCCACCATGCACTTTATAAAGAGGTAAATAATATCATATATCATACTGTGATCCATTCTGAGAAAATGTGCACTCCTGGGAAAAGAATCAGAAGAGTCTTTGGGGAGTGGTACAGTGAAAACACAATCATCTGGGCATAGTACCAAGGAGTCTAAACAGACACCTAACACTGGTGGCCCCAAGTGATTGGATTTGGAATCCTATCTGCATCAAATATCTGATTAACAAATAGGAGAAAGGGTGGTGAAGTGAAAACTAAATTGATTCAGGATTTGTGTCTTAGTTACTTTTCATTTGTAGTTGAGACAAAATACCTGATGACCAAAGTTGGGAAAGGAAAGGTTTATTTCTTACAGTTTTTGGAGGTTTCAGTCCATACTCAGCTGGCTCCAAGGCAGGGCCACAGTTCATGGCAGCTGCAAATCACAAGGAGAAACCAGCAAGAGATCGAGACACACGTTCTTCCTGCCATTACATTACATCCTGGCTCCACCCCTTTATGGGTATAGCACTGACACCGTCAGTCCAAGCGCTAGACAATGAACCAATCACAAATGCATAATGCAAATGCATGAGGCCTGGGTCCACCAACATAAACCATGACAATTTGACCCCAAAATGGAAGGCAGCCATTTTCAGTCTGACCTCATGGAATCCAGTGTAGTGTTACAATTTATAGGAATGATCATTAACATAGAACAAAATCCAAAAAGTACACATTTCTATATTCAAGCAGATGGCAGGCCAGGGAACCCACAGATACACAGGTATGTTGCAGTTCTGGTTCAGGGAGTTCTAGTAGCACAGGACATTGGATTGGAGACTTGGCTGTATTCTGATATGAGATGATTAGCTGGAACAGAGTAAAATAATAAATTAAACCTTGTTAAATTCCTAATTTAAAGAACCTTTGCTTTTTTCCTTATTTGTTTTTTATGGTCCTCATCCTCAGTTCATTCCTCATTCCTTGATATTTGGATCCCATGTAATCTGGCTGGCTGCTCATTTCTGTATTAGTGCACAGAAACTGCAGCATACAAGTAAGAGGGGCCAGCTTTTTTATACAGAAAGTGGTACCATTATACATTGGAAAACAGAAGTCAATAGGTGATCAAAGTTAGAAGATAAGCAACTAAATAAAGTGGGTAGGATTCTCCCTCTGTCTCTGTCTCTTTCTCTCCCTCTCTCCCTCTGTGTCTCTTGGTATGTCTGTGTGTCTCTATCTCTGTGTCTGTCTCTGTCTCCCCTCCCCCCACCATCCTGTCCCTCTTCCATAGCATCAGTAATACAGGATTTTGGTTTAGGGAGGGATGATTGTTATTGCTTTGTTTTTTTGTATCTACTTAAATGGAGAATCCTTGTAAAATGCATGAGCTACAACTAGTAGAAAGACATTTGCTTTCAGGCAATCATACATAAAGATGATCTATAAAGAAATAAACGAGCAAACAAACTCTTGACTCTGCTTACATTTTGTTTTATTTTGACAGTGCTCCTTCCTCATCTCTGAAAGTTTTCTCAGAGGGCACCACCAATTAATCAACATGTGATTTTGGTTTGGATTGTCCCTCCTTGCCCACATAGTATTGTCCTAGTTGTCAGCCCATATTGGTGGGGATGTGAAAAGATCATTAACAGTCAGTGTTAAGCCTTCTAGCCAGATGTGAATAACAAAAAGATTTAGAAAGAAGTGCCCTTAGGTTATATTCCCATGGGTGTGCATTATTAATTGCAGCATTTAAAAAATAGAAAGCATTGAATATTGCATTCTAAAGATAAACAGAGACAAATATACTCCTCATTGGCTGACAACATCAGCTAAATATATGTTAACTTTTGTAGACTTGTGTTTTAGCTTATCAACCCATTCAATTTAACTCATTTCTCAGAGATCTACTTAAGTTAAAATGTTAGTGATAGGAAAAAGGAACATAGTAATATATATGTATCAGATTTATCCACAGACAGTCAAATCCAAATTATATTCATGAAAAACTGAAACAAGTCAAAATCATGTGACTAACCTGTAAGAACTATGCTTTCAAATTTTAGATATGCCTCAATTCAATTTTTTTCTATAATAGTACCTTGGGTTTTAAAGAATTTCTTTGTACCTTTTTTATGCTCATTGACAGACTGAGAGATTTTAGTGTGTACATTCTAGTTAGGGCTCATTTTAAAAACCATCCTCCAAAAAATCTTGCTTAATCTGTTATCTTGTGTGTGTGTGTGTGTGTGTGTGTGTGTGTGTGTGTGTGTGTGTTTGAGATAAGGTCTCTCTGAACAGTCTGGCCTTACTCTCACATTGTAGTCCAGGTTGGTCTCAAACTCAAAACAATCCTCCTGCCTCAGTCTCCCGAGTGCTGGGATTACAGGCATATACAATTATGCCTGACTATAATTTGTCATCTTAGTAAAATAACAGAAAAGCAGCAAATCAGTAGAGAGCCTGAGTCTTACTGTCAGATAAAACAAAAATATTTTAATTTAAGCAAACTTCTTTCAAGAATATCTTTTCTGATCTTCTTCACATTTTGTATTCTGTTCTTTGTTTTACGGAGTCTAGTTTTTCTGAATTGTTTATATATGGCAAGTATTAATCCTCTTTCAAAATAGAGAATTTTCAAAGATTTTCTCTCATTTTTCTGCTCATTCTTGTAGTTACTTCTTTGCCAAACACAATCTTTCAATTTGGTATAATGACATTTTAAAAGGTTTTTGACATTGTTTTGTGTGTTTTGGAAATATTCAGGGAGTCTTTGCCTGTAACTATGGGTTAAAGTATTTCCTTTGTGTTTTTTTTTTACCCAGTGTTGTTATTTTTAGTTTTATACTGTCATTTTGTTCCATACTGATTGATTTGAGCACAGGGTGAGACATATAAATTTGATTTCAATTTTTTGCTTGTAACTCCCCAGTTTTCCTGGAACTGCTTGTTAAAGAGACTGTTCTTTCCCCAGCATATATTTGGTTTCTGTATAAAAAAATAAGATGACTCTGTGTGTTTGAATTTGTTTCTCTGTGTAACATTACCTATTCTACATTTTTTCTGATTCTGAATAAAACTTAGTATTGCTTTTCTAGATCCTTGAATATTCTTGTATTTTAGTATATGTGTGTTGCTGAATGGTACTAAAATGGAATTTTGAAAGCTCTGATCTGTGAAGTGACTATTTTGTCATTATAAGGAAATAAAATTCAGTAATTTGTCACAGTAGCATACCTGACAAAGTCAGTATAATGAGATTTATCTCATATAATATGAGTCAGTATGATATGAGCAAAAGGTCCTAGGGACTTAAAGCAATGCATTACTTCTTATTAAGTAACATGTTATTGAGGGGTTCTGGGAAGATATTGAAACAGTAAACAGAAGAGTAAACAGCCTCTTTCTCAGAGAAACAGTCCGAATATTGGAATGTGGCATCGTGGGGAAGACAAAAAGGAAGGAGGTAGGTCCCCTTTACCCAGGAAGACCCTCAAGTGAGAGTTCAAGCCCACAGAGAGAATAAAAAAGAAAAACATAAACAGAAGAAAATGATAGCTGGCAGCCTTTCACCTGGGGCCAGACCCACCTTACAAAAAGAGAGGTTGAAAACTGGGGACACATGGTCACAGTGAAGATGGTGGCTGGAAGCCTGAAGGACTCTGCAAATGGATGCAGAGGCAGAGGAGAGCAGCAGACTGGAGAACTTTACTGGCTGGTGGTGTGTGTAGAAGACTCAGTCCTCTTGGGGGACAGGGCGATTGTTTGGGAACCATTTTTGAGTTGGGCCAGGTAAGCCCAGAACCAGAACTACAACCAGCTTCCTTTAACCACTCCTACCTCAGAGCAGACTGGTGGAAATTGCTTGGATTGAGTACCACCCCTGGGCACATTCCAACAGACTTGGCTGTGGTTTCCCTAAAGCTATCCCCAATCAGCTCCACCTCCTGTGCATATTCTATGTGGTGAGGGCTCCCACTCTTAACTGGTTTGGGAGGAAGCCAGCAACCTGCCTCATCCCTGCTTGCACTCCACTAGCCACCAGTGCGCCAAAGGAGGCTAGGAAAAGCAGTAACAGCCCTATGCCAGCGCATCCAATGGTCACCATCAAATATCCTTGAGATAATAATTAAACTCAGTAATAAAGCTGATTACAAAGTCAACACTCAAAAATCAATAGCATTCCTATACACTAACAACAAAGTCACTGAGAAAGAAATAAGAGAAGCCACAGCTTTCACAATAGCACCCAAAGAAATGAAACATGTAGGAATCAATCTAACAAATGACGTAAAAGATCTATTCATGGAAAATTTTAAGACACTGAAAAAAGAAATTGAAGAGGATCTCAGAAGATGAAAAGACATTTCCTGTTCATGAATAGGAAGAACAAACATTGTGAAAATGGCCATTCTCCCAAAATTGTCATACATATTTAATGCAATCTCCATCAAAATACCACTAGCATACCTCACAGATCTAGAGAAATCACTCCTAAAATTCATCTGGAACCAGAAGGGATCTACAATAGCAAAGGCAATTCAGAACAACAAAGGCAAGGCAGGAGGCCTTGACTTGAATCCCTGACTTGAAGTTATACTACAAAGCTACTGTAATAAAATCAACATGGTACTGGAATAAAATCAGAGTTGAACATCAATGGAATAGAATAGAAGATACAATTACAAACACATTCAGCCACCTTATCTTTGATTAAGGGGCTAAACATGTTCACTGGGAGCAAGATAGTCTCTTTGATAAATGGTATTAGAAAAATTGGCTCTCCATATGCCAAATCCTAAAACTAGATACTAAAGTCTAAATGGATCAAACATCTAAATATTAAAACAGAAACACTAAATCTGTTGGATGACAAAGTAGGTAAAAATCTTGAAGACATAGGAGTAGGTAGACAATTCATGAACAAGAATAATACTGCACATGAAATATCTCTCAGAATCAATAACTATTAAAGAGTTTTTGCATGTTGAAAGAAATTTCCAGCATAGTGAAAAGAAAACCCAAAAATTGAGAAAATATCTTAGTGAACAGTCCCTCAGACAAAGGACTTCTGTCTAGAACATACAAAGAATTTAAAAAGTTCTGATCCTCAAAATTCAAAGACCCATTCCAAATATGGGCATCCAAGATGAATACACCATTCTCAGATGAAGAAATTCAAATGGCAAATAAATACATGAAAAGATGTTCAGCATCATTGGTTGTTAGAGAAATTAAAATTAAAACCACCCTGAGATTCCATCTCACTTCTGAAAGCATGGCCAGGATCAAGAAAACTACCAACAACAAATGCTGGAGAGGCTTCCGGGAAAAAGGAACTCTTCTGTACTGCTGGTGGGAGTGTAGACTGGTGCAACCACTGTTGAGGTCAATCTGGAGATTCCTCAAAAAGCTGGGAGTGGAAGTCCCATTTGCATTTCCAGAAAAACTTAAAATATCATACCACAGTGATATATGTGCACCTGTTTATACATCACAATTTATAATAGCCAGATCTTGGAAACAATCTAAATGCCCATCAACTGAGGAATGGATATAAAAGTTGTACTTTTATACTATAGAGTACTACTCAGCTATAAAGAATGACCACACTGAGATATTTATGAGTAAATGAATGCAACTTGAGGCAATACTCATAAATGAAATAAATCAAACTCACAGGTGTAAATACCATATTGTCACCCTAGTGTAAGAAATGATAAGTGTACATAAGATACAAAATCCTTATTAAATACAGTGAAAGGATAAGAATCTGCTTAAAGGGGAAAAATAGTATCAGGGAAAATGAGGAAAAAGAAAAAAGGGAAAAGAAAAAATATCTAAAATTATATAAGCACACTTATGATAGCTAAGATGATTGTGCTACAAATTTTATAAGTTCTTAGAACAAAATAGTTAGCTTTCATAGGATTGGAACAATTGTGTATATTATTGTATGGTGATCTGAGGAACTCTTGAAAATCATTATGTAAAATCACAATCCTAGTTATGCTGATACCACCTTGTTTTGAAGGCCTATATTGTCAGTGTTTTGGGATTGTTGCTATTATTATGTATTTGTCTTTTTTGTTTCTTGTTTTTCTAGGAATTTTTTTGCTTTGTTTTGTGTTTTTCCTTCTAATACAGAAAGGACAGGTATACATGTAGAGACTCATACATGCATAGAACTTCTCCTAAAGAGTTTGTGAGAAGTGATTATACAATGCATGATGAGATGAACAGCTACCTTGAAGAAAAAGAGACACTAAGGTACCTACTGCTGATTCCGTAACATTATGCTACGAAATCCAGCAATACTATTATTCTTTGTACAGAGTGAGTTTAGTCTGTTTTCTATCACTTAACTTCAACATACATGAAGGTATGGACATCTATTTTGAGGAGAAAGAGCCATTATGGCAACCATTGTTAACTTCTTTATTGTCTGGTTCTGAAGACCTAAAATGCCTTCATCATCCTCTTTTGATTAGTTTAATAATATTTTGTTTTGTATGAATTCACTGTGTATGAAGATATGGACAATTATTTAGAAGAAAACAAGGGACATTATGGTAGCCAGTGATAATATCCTGTTGTCTTACTTTGAAATCTATCTCTTACATTATTTTCTTTTGATCTGTTTTGTTCTGTTTTTTTATGTTTAATTTTAGCCTCTTTAAAATAAAATTTTAAGCAATGAGAAACATAATAAAAGAATTGCTAAGCACCTCTAAAGAAGACACAGATGGAAGAATAAGAGGAGCATAGGAAAATGAGGGAAACCTTGAATGAAGAAAATAAAAAAGACTTAAAATACATGAAATAGATTCAAAAAGATTACCAGGAAATTAAAAACTCCATTGAAAACTGGCAAAACTGCTTGAAAGAAACTAAAGATAGATTTTCAGACCTTGAAGACAAGATTGTAGCTTGCTATTAAGAAAGGAAAGAGCTCTTAAAAATATTAAGAAACCAGGAAGTAACAATTCAAAGGCTACAAGATGACATAAAAGAAGTATAACTTAAGAATAATAAATGTGAGTCAAAAAGCAATGGTAAACACAAATGAAATACAAAGGCTATTTACATAAATAATTAAAGAAAACTTCCCAAGCATAGGAAAAGGAAATGATATTCAGATATATGAGGCATACAAAAGTCCAGTTATCTATAACCAAAATATATCTACACCCAGACAATAATAATCAAGATCCCAGAAATTCAATACAAGAACAGAATATTAAAAGCTGTCAGAGAAAAGAAACAGATCACCTAATAATGAAAACCAATTAGAATCACAACAGATTTCTCAACACAAACCATAAAATCAAGAAGAGCTTCAAGTGAAATATTCCAAGTCCTGAAAGAAAATAACCTCTGACCCAGATAGATGGACCCTGCAAAACTATCTTTCAAAATTAATGGAGAAACAAGATACTTTCATGACACAGAACAACTGAGGGAATTTATCACCACCAAACCAACCCTATAAAATATACTGAAGGACATTGTGAAGAGAGAGAGAAAAAAGATCATGGTTTCAGAAACAGTGACAGAGGGGGCTCACTGAGTAGGGAAGACAATGGAATGAAGGGGAAATGTAGGCAACCAACAGCAGAAAAATAGCATGGCAGAGGTGAGGCAGAGAATGTTTGCCACAATCACTAATATATATGGTCTCAATTCCCCAATAAAAAGAAACACAGGCAGAGTGGATCAGGAGACAGGGTCCATCAATATGTTTTATACAAAAAACACATTTAACCCAAAAGGGAGTCTATTGACTGAAAGTCAAAGATGAGAAAACAATGCTCTATGTGACAGGAAACCAGAAAACAGTAGGGGTAGCTTGCCTATTAACTACAGATTGGTTAGAAAGCTATGACACTTTCATATAGTGGAAAACTACTCAGCTATAAAGAAAGATAACCTTGAGGCTCTTGTAGGCAAATAATCACGCTCAGTGGTAAAAAGATTCAGGGTCACATGGGTAAATAGCATGTAGTCTACCTAGTATAAAAACTAAAGGGGTTAAGGGGATTCAAAATGTACAATACATCCTGTGAAAGTGAAAGGGGGAGGAATTGTCTAAAAAGGGAAGGCAGTGGCCATTGTTAATCTATTACCATGATTTGAAACCCATATTGTTTTCATTGTTCTGTATATCTTGGTTTTATTCTGTTTCAGCTTTTCTAATTGTATTAGATTTGATGGCATGGACAGCTATTCCAAAGGTATCAGGATATATTATGGCAACCTTTTTTGGTTTCTGTTAGCTTGATTTGAAGCCCTGTATTGCTTTCATTGTTTTGTTTTGATTGATTTTATTCTATTCTGTTTTGTTTGATAGTATGTCTGATGCTATAGGCAAGTACTTTGAAGACAATAAGATGCATTATAATGCTTCTTGTGATTTTATTATTAACTTCTTTGGAGGTCTTATAATGTCTTCATTTGTTTCTATAGGTTTTGTTCTGTAATGTTTTGTTTGATTTTATTTATGCCTGATGATACGAACAATTCTTTTCAAGGTAACAAAAGGCAATATGGTAGCCATTATTGATCTCACTGTATTTTGTTTTTAAGTCATGTATCATGTTCATCCTTTTGTTTTGACTGACTCTATTCTGTTTTGTCTCATTTGGTTTTATCCATTTCAAAATAAAAAAAGAAAGAACAATTATTACGCATTGGGAGTTCTGGGTATCACTATCTTAAATGAACCCCATCTTGAGCATCTCTGTGAAAGAGGGAAACTGATCCATAGATTTCTGAGGTCAAATGTTTGTCTCATTAATGACACCCCCAACTCTGCTTGGAATTCAGTTGTTTAAAGGAATCTCATCAAACTGCCCTATACCATGACTAGTGTACTATGTGAACAGAATGTGAAGAGTAAAAAATATTTGGTGAGGCATTAGATTATCACGAGACTTTCAAGGAGGCCAATTGCACTCAAATTTATACTCTATCATGGCCCTGTGGGCCTCAGTTTTTCCATAAAAGGAAGTTAAGTCTGATAATAAATGCAATGAGCTGAGCTCCAGTATTCACTCATAGCGTCCACTCAGTCACTACAATTCTGTACTGATTAACTTTAGAAAACACACAGGAGCCATCAGGAGGAATGATAACTGCTCTGTATTTTCCTCCCAACAGCCACAGATGAGATTCTGCAGGTGATTCAGCCTGAGAAACTAGTGTTGGTCACCGCAGGTGAGACAGCCACTCTGCACTGCACTGTGACCTCCCTGTTCCCTGTGGGACCCATCCTGTGGTTCAGGGGGCAAGGACAAAACCGGGAGATAATCTACAATTACACAGGAGGCCACTATGCCCGAGTCACAAATGTGGCAGATGCCACACTGGAAAACTACACAGACTTTTCAATCCGAATCCGTAACGTCACCCCTGCAGATGCAGGCACCTACTACTGTGTCAAATTCCAGAAAACAGGCTCTGAGGACAAGGAGATTCTGTCTGGAGGAGGCACCAAGATGTTTGTGAGTGGTGAGTACAGTTTGAGCTTCACTCATTTCTTGATGTATGACAGTAGGTCAGGAATCACACCCCATGTTCTGTGAGCACCAGTGAAGAGGCAGGTAGGATGGTGGGTGCTCATGTTCAGGATTTAATGTCACCCATTTATCAGGGCAGCCAAGGCCTGCAGTCTATTATAAGCTCACGGCCCCATACCAAGCAAGTAGGGAGCATCTGCAGCCATTGTCTCACTACTGCACAATGTTCCACTTTTCTACTGTACCCCACCTTTGTCTCCACAGAAGAGAAACAGCCCAGTAAAGGGCAAGATCTCACCTACTATCCCCAGATAGATCTTCCTCTCTGAGTGCAACTGCAGTGAGGGTCTATTGTGTCCCAGGATAATTTCTGCAAGCCAGGGAAACAGAAGGCATTTGCCCAGGTTGAGCTCATTTCCTACAAAGTTGGTATTCACCTGCAGATGGGGGATGCTACATTTATTTTCATTTCCCCTAAAGAAAAATACTGAGAATATTCCTCACAATCAGAGGCTCCTTTTTGATTTCAGTGCCATGGCTGGAGAAATGCCAAGGTATTGAACCTTCTGCTAGGCCTGTCTACCAAACCTTATTGTATCAGCGACAGCCTCATACAAGCACTGAGAACTCTGTGACCACCTGGGGTTTTTTTCAGGAAAAGATACCCCATGAGAAACATTAGAAACCCTCACTGAGTCAGCCAACATGCTCATGTGTTTGCTGCCCACGGCCAAAATCTTCTTTCTAGTGTCTAATTCTGAGAAAAGAGAGACCTTCAAACCATCCAGCCTAATATGCTTACAGATGTGAGTTTGAGGACCAGAAATAATCACTTAGTACCAGGATGAGGAGTAGAAACCACACTTACGTTCAGCCATGCTAAAAGCTGCCCCAGAATAGACATAGTTTCCATAGAGGAATCAGGAGGTACAGACTAGTGGTTCAGAACTACACATCAGAAATCCAGAGTTCTGTACCTCATCTACTTCCCAGTAGTTTAGGATGTCACTCACATTCACAACTAAAGGCTCTTTGTGATTAGAAAACTTCTCACGAATGTCAGCCACATAATAATTTCATGTTAGCATTCAATACCAGAATGTAGAGTGCTGCGCCATTATTTTAACAACTGCAAGTTACTTATTCAAAAGGAAATGTCATAAAACATTTCAAGCATCTGTAGGTGGGTGTTTAAGTTGATCCCAGCCATGGCCTACTCTAACAGTGCTGCAGAGGATGAACTTATACATCCACAATCCAATACAGGAGGGGGAAACTCTAGTGGAAGTGGTGGCTGGGTTAGAGGGTAAATGTGTTGTAATTCATGTGAATGCTGCTAACTTTCCCTCCCAGATATGACAAGTCAATTGTCCTCACTACCCCTGGACATAGGCAGGGTTGTGGCTTCATTGCATCTTCTCTGGTAAAGAAAGACTCAGAAGTTCCAACATAGTGCCTCTATGCCTAGGTAATCACAGTCAGTAAGTGTGTTAGTTTGACTTAGTCTTCAGACTCCTGGTTGGGCACTTGTTCTTCTGTGTCACACCATTGTTCCAACTTAGGCTGCATGAGAAAGGAAGAAGACTAGATGGACACAGTGGCAACATGACAGATGCTACCTTTTAGTCATGGCAGTTTCTGCCTAAATCAAGACTGTAGTAGACTTTTGTTGCATCATCAAAGATTAGGACACCACCATGGGCTGAGAAGGAGCCTCGACTTGTGACCAGGTGAGGGAGGCAAGGTGTGATTCTCACAGCCTCAACCACAGTCTTACTCATCACAATACCACTGTGCTTGCACCAGTGAACTGAATTGCTCTAGCTCTCTCCTGAAACCTTGTGATTTTTCTGTGTTACAGCAATAGGCATTAAAACCATACAGACCCAAAAAAATCTCTGTGGAGGACAACAGTGAAGGCTTGCCTTCTTTAGATGAGGAAATCCTGCTCTAGTCTCTGGAAGTGCTCTTCCTTAGGGACACATCTCAGTGCCAGTGAGGAACCCAGGATGTTTCTCTCACTGAGATGTGGCTCCTTCACTGAGTAGTGGACATAGAGCAGAAGGAGCAGGTGCCAGAGGAAGTGTGGGGCTTCTGGAAGCAGCGTTTCTGTTATTTACTTAAGTTAGCAGAACTTCATCAGGGGTGTTTCTCTCAGAAATCTTGAAGAAAAATAAAAGAAGTGAAGGGATAGCAAGTGCTGAGCCTTCAAAAGTGAGGACATGAGTTCTATTAAGAAAAACAAAACATGAAAATATTGTAGGCATAAGAAATACTTATCAAGATGGTGGTGTACAGAGTGCCTTTGTTTCTCTCAGCCTTAGTTTCCTTATCTGTGAAATGGTTGGAATCATGGATTCCTTCTAAGAAGAAAAAAGGCTTTGAAGTCTTCTCTGCAAATATCCTGGCACCAAGCAGGCACCAACAAATCAAAATATTATTACAAATCTGTATAGCTTTGAGCCACCCAGTATCCCTCGATGAGTCTCTGTTTCCTCATCTGTAGAAAGATGATTGCTTAACATGTTAAAGCTGTTAGGAGTATGAGGAAAGACTGTGGTAGAACAGACCCTAAGTATCTAATAGGATTGTCCTATGAGCTGTGCAGTCTTGGCTGATGCTTGGCTTCCCTAGAGCCAATTTCCCCATCTATATAACTATATAATAGTCATGTCCTGATTCAGGATTGTGTGAAGACTGAAGAGATTGTGCAGGAAGTCTTGGATTTGGGGTAGCCAGCATTGTTATTCTTTATCAAACATACTGTGCTAAAGAATCAGGGTCCAGAACTCAAATCCTTGGGCTTACATCCCAGACCCCTCACCTGCCTTGAACACAATAAACCTTGGTTTCCTCACCTGTCCTTCAAAAAGTATGGCCAAGATAGGAGTGGAATCACATGATATGCTTAGAGTAGCATTTTGCAGAAAACATTTCATTAATGTGAACTGTGTTAGGCTTAAGCATGGTCATACTGAAACAAGATTTAAAAAGAAAAATGTGAGTTTCTCCAAACTTTTACCTTCCTTCAGCTGTTGTTCTTTATTCTAATACAGATAAAAGCAGTGAGTTTATAAGTAAAGTTTTATAACCTCAATTTTTCAAAAATTCCTGTTTTTACCTAACCAAGGCAAGTGAGCACATCTTTACAAACTGCTTTTTTTCTCTGTTTTTCCACCCCCAAGTTATGTTTCACAAAAGCAACACCCTTGGCAAAATACACAAAACTAGAGCCATTCCATTGTTCAGGGCTCAGCCTTTTGGACACAAGTCTACTGAGTCAAGTGTACACCTAATAAATCCTTCTGATCCTGCTACAGTTTCTCTGGACTCTTGAGTTCTACAGCAATATAAAGTGCTTAGACCAGCCTGCTTTGTAGAAAATGTTACATCAGTGTGAGCTTTGTGCCTTGGAAGTTAGTTTCCTTCCTCAGTCCTGGAGTGTTGTGAAGCTGGGTGTAGGATGTGGACCTTAACCTGACTGCTAATTGCAATCCTGTAAGACTCTCTGAAAAACTCACAGCCCAGGCCAAATCATAGCATTTCTGGTGTACTTGGTCCCATCTGTGATGCTATTCTTTCCTTATTATGACTTTAAAATGTTTGTTGGATGCTGGTGAGCAAGATAAATATTTATAAATAAGAATATATGTAAGACTTTAATGCAGTATGTGATAGAAGATACTAAGCAATAATTGCTAATCTGGAGACACTTTTCGGAACAGTGCATAGGAGAAACTTCCCTTTTTTCTCTTGATTGCACTTGGAGAAGCAGAAGACACTATAGTCTACCCAGCAGTTCTGCTTGTGTTGCTTGTAATTAACTAGCTACTAAGAAATTAACCACCTTACATTTACTGTATACTGGAGATATTTGTTTCTAAGTTAAAAATGAGCCAAGAAAATCTTCTAGATTTAGAAAAAGGTCTCTTTAGCTTTTTCCTTTCAAATACAAGACTTGACACAGTTTATACGCACTGCCATATGTGTGGGGAAAGACGTATAAAGTGCCTACTTAAATTAGGATAGATCTTAGTATGTTTTTCAGAAGTCTTTCCTATATACAATCCATCCAAAATGCTCACTGAGCCATATTTAATCTTTTCTTTTGTCTGGGGAAGAGAAGTGAAGCCCCTTGCTTCATGGGTGGAGTGATGGGATGTGATGCCATGTCTCAGGATGGCCACCCAAGTTACAGCTTCCTCTTACTGTTCCAGTATTATTTGTCCCCTGTATTTACTTCCATAAATGCTTTTCCTAAGTAGGCAAGGTTTTTTACCACAATCCAGTAGGGAACAGGTAACACATGGAGTGAGACCTGGCTGTAACTTCTGTCCTTGGCCCAGCCTGATGGAAACTGTCTGGTTCAGAGAAAAGGACTTTGATCTCAGTCCTAGATGCCACTTGTCTGTCCATTCCTCACTGATTAGCTGAGCAATGTACATCTAACTCCAGGACACAAGTGGCTATGGATGCTACCTTCCTAGCTTTTTAAGGACGACTCACAGTAATGGCTATGGCATGGTCGTAGTTCAATTGTGGACCACATGCTTACAATGATCAAGGGCCTATTTCCACTACTGAAAACATGATAGTGACAATTATAGCATCCAGGAAGGCATTTCACACTGTTACTTGTCTGATATTAGTGGTGGTCACCACAATTACCTGTCTTGTCTTTGGATAACCCTTTGCCAGATTAAAGGCATTATATTATCATGATGCATGCATACCCATATTTACAGAAACACAAATTATAATGGGTAAATTTTGGAAGGGACCTATATGTCCATCAAGAGATGAAATGTGGTATTTATTCACAATGGAGTAATATTCTGCCATAAAGAGATAAACTTGAGTCAGTTTTAGGAAAATGGATGCACCTGAGACCATGTTAAGTGAAATCAATTAGTTACACAAGCTCAGATAGTGCATGATTTGTCTTATATGAAATACAAAAATTTAAATAAATGGGGAGTGGAGAAGATGGCAGATAGATAACAGCAGCTACGGAGGCTCTCTGAGATAGCCAGCTTAGATTCCAGGAATGTTGCAGTGTGGGGAGTCCTAAGCAGGGGGAGATGTACCCTGCCGACCCAGGAACAAACTAAGCTGAGAGAAAACAATTGGAAATGCAATCCCGGTGCTACAATTAGAACAGCTAAAGTCTTGGTGCTGCCACCAGTTGGTGCTGGAACGTGTGGCTTGAATTCCCTGCCGCTGCTGTGCCTGAATCAGCACAGCAGGGATAGCCTGCTAGTTTCATCTCGCTGGAGACATGAATGCGCTGAGAGGGAATTGGTGAACCAAATTGAGAGCAGAACTTGCGGGGAGCCCTGCATCGACCTGCAGTGAGTGAGAGGATCCTTCCATAGACTAGGAGGCTCCAACAGCGGACATTCTGGGACCGGGCAGACTGGCTGGAACAGGGTGCTGCAGTGACTTCAATCACAAATTCCCCTCTCAAGCGAGATTGGTGGGGAGCACTTGACCTAGGTGATGCCACAGACTGAGGCCCACTATTCTAGCCCAAACCAAGTTCCGTGCACCTGGCATTGCACTCTAATGCAGTGAAGACTTCAGCAAGTTGAGTGACCTGGAGAGGCAGGCCCATCATAGGCTTCCTTGGTCTGTGTCTCCCTAGTACACTGCAGTGGGTGGGAATACCTAGCCAGCACGATTTAAACAAACTGTAACCAACAAAGAAAGAAACTGGGCCTCCTATATACACCTGTATGGAAGGAACAAAAAATATGAGAAGAGGAGGCAACAAGAAAGGGTCCTCAGTTCCCAATCCTGAGAACACTGATCCAAGAAAGGTAAATGCAAAGGAGAATGAGGACAGAAAGCATGCAATATCAGGCATGGCACCAATAGATATAAAGCGATATCTCTGGGACCTCATAGATGAGTTCAAATGTGAAGTATTTAACCAAGTAAAGCAAGATATAAGTAGGATAGTTAAAGAAAAAACAGATGGTGGAATGGAAGAACAGAAAAAAAGGGGGAGAATTGTTTGATGGAGAAAACATAGAATACATGAAACCAGTTCAAAGAGATTACTAGGAAACTAAAAACTCTATTGAAAGCTGGCATAACAGCTTGAAAGAAACTAAGGATAGATTATCTGAACTGGAGGACAGATTTGTATTGTGGGAGCATGAAAGGAAAAACTTCTTAAAAATAACAAGGAAACAAGCAGTAACAATACAAAGGCTAGACGATGACAAGAGAATATATAACTTAAGAATAAAGAATGTGAGAGAAGAAACAGGGGTACAAACAAAGGAACTGCAAAGGCTTTCACAGAAGTAATGAGGGAAAACTTCCCAAACATAGGAAAAAGGGAAAGATGTTCAGATGTATGAGACATACAGAACTCCAGTTACCTACAATCAAAACAGAACTACACCCAGGCATATAATAATCAAGATTCCAGAAATCCAATATAAGAACAGAATATTAAAAGCTGTCAGAGACAAGAAACAGATCACTTACAAAGGAACACCCATCAGAATTACAGCAGACTTCTCAGCACAAGCCATAAAATCTCGAAGAGCATGGGGTGAAATAATCCAAGCCTTAAAAGACAATAATCTCCAGCCAAAATTGATATATCCTGCACAATTGTCCTTAGAAATTAATGGAGAAACAAGGTGCTTCCAAGATAAAGAGGAACTGGGGGAATTCACAACCACCAATCCAACTCTACAGAAAATACTGCAGGACATTCTAAAGAGAGAGAAAAGTATCAGGATTCCAGAAACAATGGCAGAGAGGCCACAATGAATGGAGCAGAAGTGAAATGAAAAAGACAAACAGACAACTAATGACAGAAAAAGAGCACAACAGAAATGAGGCAAAGAAGGCTGGATAGAATTTCTAATATAGATGGTCTAAGTACACTAACAAGGGAAAAAAGAGAGAATCGCAGGCAGAATAGATCAAGAGGTAGGGTCCACTGAGAGACTCTTTATAGGAAATATTATTAGCCTGAAGAAGGTTATATAGACCAAAATCAAATATGAGAAAATGGAACTTGAAGTGATAGGGAACCAGAGAGTAATAGGGGTAACTGGGCCAGTATTTATGGATAGGTCGAACAGACAGGCTTTAATAAATGAAGAAATATAACTAGAAATACAACAGGAGTGAGAAAGTGCAGAAATACTTAGGTAAATAGCAGGTTGGCCCCCCCCCCCATATCAAACCATGAGTGATGGGGAGACCTGAAAATACACAGTTCATTCTGGGGGAGTAAAGAGGAGGAATAGTCTTGAAAAAAAAAACCAGCAGAAGATATAGCTAATAGTGTATCAGGAATTAAAATCCTTATTACTTGCACCATTCTTGGTTGGAACTTGTTCCATCCTACTTTGTATACAAGCACTGTATCTGAGGGCACAGACAGCTGTCCCAAAGATATCTCGACATAGCACAGTGGTCATCTTTAATTTCCTATTAACTCAATCAGGATGCCTGTATGATGTATACTGTTGTGTCATGACTGATCTTAGTTAAATCTGACTTGTTTGAATACTGCTTATTATTGACAGATTTTATTCAAAACTGTGAGGTTTCTGGTATCAAGCTGAGAAAACTATACTGAAAATGACAATGATTCACCGTGATCTCCATTCTGATTTGATTACTACCTGTTTTTGTAGCTCTACACTATCTACAAAGTTGTATTTCTGTTACTTCTATTATGTACTGCTATGTTCAATTCTACTTTATCTGACGACATAGCCTATTTGGTTGATGATAACAACCAACAGCACAGTAACCATGGTAGAACTCCTTATATAGCAGATTTATATGTCTTTTTAGTTTTATGTATCTATAGGAAAAAGTCCTGCTTTGTTCTGCTTCTCCCTCTAATATAAAAAGGATAGAAATACATGTTAAGACTCATGCTTGCATAAAACCTATAAATAGTTTATGAGAACTGATCTTATGACACATGATGAAATGATCAAATACTTTGAAGGAAAGACAGGGGCACTGCAGTACCCAGTGCTGATACCAGAGTGTTATGATATAAAATCCAGCAATATTATTAATCTTTGCTCAGAAGGATTTTAATCTAACAAGTTTTGTTAGCTCTCAACATAAGTGAAGGTATGGATAAATGCATACATGTCTAAGTGTATAGGATTCATATTCATATTACTTAGTTTTTGTTGGATAGTTGAACAGAATGGTTTGCAGTCTCTCGGTTGAATCCCCATTTATATGTTCCACTTTTGTATCTTGAACAATTATTTGTGGGGGGACAATATGTATATATCAACTAGTGATCTATTATTGTTTATTTCTTTTCTTTGAAAGAATGTACTATTTCTGCCCATTTTCTATTTTGTTTTATCTTTCTCTAAATAGAAAAAAGACATGAAAAAAATAAATAGCAAAATAAGAGGTAGATAATAGGCAGTAAAAAATAGATCATTTTCAAAAGCAAAAGGTCAAAAGATGGAGAGAGTGGGATGAATGGGAAGGAAAGCTGACAAAAATATAATTGAGATGTTTATGTTTATGTGACAACTCCCTACAAAGAATGTAGTCATTATGTAATAGAAGCATGTACCTATAAATGAAAAAAACTTAAAAGTTTTTCCTTTGTATCTAGACCCTCTCCCCCATGGTGTTAGGCCTTGGGGCAAGGGCCATCCTTGGGCATACAGTGAATTTCACCTGCAAGTACCATGGCTTCTTCCACAAAAACATCAACCTGAAGTGGCTCAAAAATGGAAATGAACTCTCTGACTTCCAGATCAGTGCAGACCCCAATAAGAGACTATTTCCTACAACATCTTCAATAGAGCCAGGGTGGTGCTGGACCTTCATGACATTTGCTCACTGATCATTTGTAAGATGGTCCATGTCACCTTGCAGGAGTACTCTTTTCATGGCATTGCCAAATTGTTGGACAGCATCTGAGGTAGATGACCCTGATCCTGACCCCAGCTCAAGCCTACTCCAGCCTACCAAGTTTGCTCCCCTCAATTTGTTCCTAGGCTGATACGGCTCTTAGCCCATTCCCAAGAGTCCTACCCAGCTACTGTCCCTATGTGGGCTCCTACAGTGATAGTAGCACAGTGATCATGATTTCACTTATTCACTAACAGCAATGTGATTCTTGGGCAGCTACTGCAATCAAAGCTTTTATGTACCTGGTGATCATTGTATTTATTGTGCAATGATGACAGCATTCCAGCTACTCCATGTTAAAAACTGCCTTGTGGAATCCATTTATTACCCTAACAAGACCTGCCTCTCTTTGACTGTACACTGAGTGCTGGGCATTGTGCTTAGTTATTTTATTCATGTGTGGGTCCCTGTTGCTTGAGCAACTGCTGCATTCTTAGCACTGTCCAGGGTGGTGGTATTGCTAGGATGGTGGAGCTCAGCTCTACTGTCCTTCTCTGTAATCTGTCTATGTTGTAATGTCAGAGATTCTGCCTATGGTCTTTCAGTTGTTACCACTCTGGAGATTAATTAAGAGCCCACAGTGTCAGAGGGCCAGGTGACTGTCACCTGCTTTGTGAAGATGGCCTATACCCTGTGCCTGCATCTAACTGGGAGAATGGAATTATGTCCCAGGGAGAAATGTCCTAGGCTCTCTCAGAGAACAAAGGTGAGACCTACAACTGGATGACCTGGCTCCTGGTGAACTTGTGTGTTACAAGAAGGAGCTGGTGCTATGTTGCCAGGTAGAGCATAATGGGCAGTTGAGAGCAAATAGGAATCTTACCCTGAAGTTCTCTGACCTATAGAAAGAATAGGGCATGAGTATCATTCCTAGTAAGGGCTCCACTCCAGCTTACCTTTTCTTTTCAAATTTTATCTTTTTTTTTTTTTAGCAGGACATGGTGGCACATACCTGTAACCCCACACTTGAGAGGCTGAGACAGCAGGATCATTGTGAGTTCCACTCCAGTGTGGGCTACATAGTGAGTTCAAGGCTCAGCTAAACTACAAAGTGAAACCCTGTCTCAAAAACAAATTATCTCTTTTTAAAAATATTATTCATTACGGGGCTAGGGATATGGCACAGTGGTAGAGCTCTTGCCTTGCATGCACAGGGCCCTGTATTGAATCCCCAGAACTATAAAAAATGTACATTCATGTTTATTGCAGAATAATCAGAAACATATAAACATTTGGTAGAATTTTAAAATCAGTTTCTCTGGAAGCCCATGTCTCTGAAGTCACCAATCATAGTTGCTTAGTACATCGTCTTGGTGAATACTTTAACCTAACCAGATACTGTATGAAAAGATGTTAAAGAAAAAGAAGGGAAGGGGAATCATTTTGTTATAATGTTCTGTCTCATGCCTTCCTCACTTAAAAGTTCATATGTTTTACTTCCTCTTTACACTTTTAAACCTCTGTTAAGACTTCATTCCATCTGTATCTATAACCTCATCAAACTTGTGTGAAATTAGAAAAGGCTTTTTTTTGAAGGTGTAGAATTTAGTTGAGGACCAGCTCTAGGCAGTCATGGATGGTCACATCAGGAGCCTCATTTTCTTCTGGTTTGTGGTAATGGAAAACAACATTCATAACTTTTGCTGTATGCAAATTTATTTATCACTCTTCTCCTTTCCTGCTTCAATCACCCTGTGAGCTGCAAAAAGGGGATCAAAACCTGGGTGAACATTGGGAGATGTTGAATTCTTCCCTTTGACAAATTCAGTAGTCTAAACTAATCAAGATAAATCTGAGGTCCTGAGTATAGGGTCAGCACTAGCTAAAGTTTTGCTAGGAAATTTTTGCTAGCTGCTAAATGTTATCCCAAGGACTAACAGTTTACTAGAGTCCCTATTTCTGTGATCAAATAATATGTATTGTTTCCTTCTGAGTTAACCCCAGTAGTAGTTTCTGACTCCCAAAGACATTTTAAATGTCCAGATTCCACCTAAGATGTACTATGTTGTAAGCTTCAGCTGCTAGGTCAACATTAGGTCACAGTTTTGTCCTGCCTGTAGGAAGAGAAGTAATAGGAAGAGGAAGACAGTTTCTCTTTTAAATAAAAGAAACAGAATCTTCATGATCACATTCAGTAATGACTTAAGTAAGCACATACAGGGCAAATAGAGTCCACAATGGATGATCAGATGATTAAGGACATTTTCTACAATAGTCATACTATTATGGTAGCTAGTAGAATTAATAATTTCCTACAATCATCTAATATGAAAATGTATTCTCAAAGTTTTCAAAATTCCTTTTATATATTCTAGTTTTGTACACCAAAAGTGATTTGAATTCTTCTTTAAATATGTCATAGAATTTTCCTGTGAAAACATTTGAGCCTCAAAAATACTTTTTAAGTTGTGAATTCAACTTTATTCTTAGCTGAGAATTATGTCCATCATTCAATTTATATGAAATATACAATAGTAGGCTCTATTTTTGAGGAATTTTTGTCCACTTTATCTAAACTGTCAAATTTCTGGGTGTAGAGTTGCTCATCCTACCCACTTATTATCTTTTTGATGTCTTCAAGGACTGTGATATTAGATGCTGTTTCAATGTTAATAGTGCTTTCTTCATCAGTCTTACCTGAGTATTTTCAGTTTTTTTTATTATTTTAAAGAGGATAAAACAAAACACAACAAAACTTAACAAAGCAGATCAGAAGAAAACAATGTAAGAGACCCAGATTTCAAAGCAAGACAACAAGAGATCAACAGTGGTAAGTGGTATCATAATGTCTTTTGTTTTCTTCCAAATAGTTGTCCATATCTTGAATTCATACAAAACAAAATATAATTAAACAGATCAGAACAGAATGATGAAGGCATTTTAGGTCTTCAAAACTAGACAATAAGGAAATAAACAATGGCTGCCATTATGGCTCTCTGTCTTCAAAATAGCTAGCTGTCCATACCTTCATGTACGTTGAAGTTAAATAATACAAAATAGACTAAAATCACCCTGTACAAAGAATAATAGTATTGCTGAATTTCACAGCATGACTCCTTGGAATCAGCAATGGCTACAAATATTTCTTTTTCTTCAAAATAGCTATTCCATTCATCATACATTATATAATCAAGTCTCATAAACTGTATAGGAGAAATTCTATGCATGTTTGCGTCTCTACATATATACTTATCCTTCTGAATTAGAGGGAAAAACAAAGCAAAACAAAACAAAGTCCTTGAAAAACACTAAGCAAAAAAAGACAAATACAAAGCAATAGCAAAGAACCAAAAACACTGACAAGATAGGCCTTCAAAACAAGGTGATAGGAATATACGAAGGTTGTTATTTTACATAGTGATATTCAAAAGAGTTTTTCAGATCACCAGACACAAACATGCAAAATTGTTCTAATCCTATGAATGTTAACTGTTTTGTTCCAAGAACTGTTTTTTCCAAGAATTTGTAGCACAATCATTTTAGCTATCCTGTGTGTTTATACTAATTTAAATATTTTTTCTTTTCCCTTTCTTTTTTTCCCTATTTTTCTCTGAGATATTATTTTTTCCTGTTTGAGTAGAATCTTATCCTTTCACTGTAGTTATTGAGGATTTTGTGTCTTATGTACACTTACCATTTCTTATACTAGGGAGACAATATGGTATTTATACATGGGAGTTTGATTTATTTCATTTATCAGTATGGTCTTAAGTTGCATTAATTTACTTTTAAATATCTCAATATGATCAATCTCTATAGCTAAGTAGTACTCCATTGTATAAAAATACCAAATCTTTTTTATCCATTTGTCAGTTGATGGTCATTTAGGTTGGTTCCAAGATCTAGCTATTACAAATTGTGCTGCTATAAACATGGTATACATATATCAGTGTGATATGATGTTTTCAGTTTTTCTGAGAATATGCCCAGAAGCGAAATAGCTGGGTCAAATGGTATTTCCAACCCCAGCTTTTGGAGGACCCTCTAGACTGACCTCCACAGTGGCTGCACCAGTCTGCACTTCCACCAACAGTGCAGAAGAGTTTCTTTTTCCCCACAGCCTTCCAGAATTGGATGTTGATCCTGGCCATTCTTTCTGGAGTCAGATGGAATCTCAGTGTAGTTGTTTTTATTTTTTTCAAATTTTATTTAAAGAAAAAAAAACAGAAAAAAGTAGAACTAATACACAATTTCAAAAAAAATAAACAGTAATAAATCACTAGTTGATAAATTACGTATTGTCCTCTTAGAAATAGTTATTCAAGTTACAAAAGTAAAGCATACAAAGTGGACATTCAAACAGCAAGACTGCACACAGTTCTGTTCAACTATCCAACAAAAACTTAGTAATATGGTTATCAATCATACACTCTTAAACATACATGCAGTTATATCCTTTAGAGAACTTGCTTTTCCTCTCTTTTTCACAATAGCAATTACACATTTTGGTTTTTATTGATCCTACATTTCTTATTACTTTTTACACTAGAGACACAATGTGATCTTTATAAATATGATTCTTATTTATTTCACTAACGAGAATAGCATCAAGTTGTTTCCATTTGCCTATGAAGGACTCAAGATCATCCTTTTTTATAGCTGAGTACTTCATTGTATAAAAATACCACGTCTTTTTTATCTACTCTGTGGTTGATGGGCATCTTGGTTGTTTCCAAGATTTAGCTATTACAAATTGTGCTGCTGTGAACATGGGTACACATATATCACTGTGATATGACCTTTTCTGTTTTTCTGGGAAAACACCCAGGAGCGGTATAGCTGTGTTGAATGTAACTTCCAATCGTAGTCTTCTGAGAATTCTCCTTACTGATTTCCATAGTGGTTGCACCAGTCTACTTCCACCAACAGAGAGAAGTGTTCCTTTTCCCCCCTGCAGCCTTGCCAATATTTGTAATCAGTTGATTTCCTGATGGCAGCTATTCTTTCTGGAGTGAGATGAACGCTCAGTGCTGTTTTAATTTGCATTTCTTGAATGACCAGTGAAGGTGAACATTTTTTCATGTAATTATTTGCCATTTGTATATCTTCATCTGAGAACTGTGTGGTCATCACAGATGCCCATTTTTGGAGAGGGTCTTTGAATTTGGGAGGCTTGATGTTTTTCAGTTCTTTATATGTTCTGGATATAAGTCCTTAGTCTGAGGGGTTATTGGTTAAAATTCTTTCCCATTCTGTGGGTTTTCTTTTCACTCTGTTGGTGATTCCTTTTGAAGTATAGAAACTTTTCAGTAATATGAGATCCCAGTTGTTCTTTATTTTTTCTCTTTTTTTAGTTTTATTTCAAAGACAGTAAAACCAAGCAAAATAAAACATAATAAAGCCAATCAAAATAAACTAGTGCAAGTAACACATGACTCAGGACTTCAAAAACAATATGAAATCAACAATGGTTATCATAATGCCTCTTGCCTTAAAAATAACTGCCCATAACTTCAGACATAGTAAAAATAAAATAAAACATAAAAGATAGAACCAGTAAAAACAAAGCAATGAATGTGATAAAAAGGACGTCAAACAAGACAGTAGTGAATGGCTATCATTATATATTTTGTTATCTTTGAAATAGCTGCCCATGGTACTGGATATAATGAAATCAAACAAAGCAAAACAAAATAAAACCCAACTGATCAAAGCAATGAAAATGATACAGGATTTCAAAACAAGATGATAGGGAATTAACAATGGATATCACCTTCAGAAGAAGACACCCCATAGATGCTATACTGTGTACCATTATCCTCTGAATACATGATTAGACCACCAGCCCTAGATCTGCCAAGTCAGTGAAACACCAAAACACCACAGCATCAAATTGCATTTCACCTTAATAGCTATCACTGCAGCCTGTGTTTCTCCAGATCAGCCAGTCTCTTACAGAGGTGGTAGTGTGGTGGTAGTTGGTTCTTCTTGTTTCCCAGCTCACACGCAGGAAGGGGCTGGGGTCCGGCTGCTCCCTGGCTGGTGGTGGCCCACACATGGCTCTGGTTCGCAGAGAGGGCTCACATGGTAATCTTTAGATGCAAAGATCAAATGTTTTATCCAGGTGAGGAAGAATTCTACACCTCCTACGTGGCAATTCTCATCGGCTTTGAGCTTATTTTTTTTATTTTAAAGAGATTAAGACAAAAGAGGACAGAATAAAGAAGATCAGAACAGAACAATATGAACAACACAGCATTTTGAACAAGACAACTGGATATTAACAGTAGCTACCACAATGTCTCTTTCTTTGAAATAGTTGAGCATACCTTCACATACAATAGTATCAAACATAACAAAATAGTATAAAAACATTCAAGAGAATGAAAGTATTACAGGGCATTCAGAACCAAATAAAAGAAAATGAACTATGACTACCATGAGATAATAATCTCATTTTCCATAGAAAATTTGTTTATACTATCACACATATTAAAATCCAATAAGACACAACATGATAGAACCAATGGAAACAGAAGAACAAAAACATGGTAGGACTTCAAAGCAAGATGATATTAAATTAGCATTGGCTGCAATAATGTTTTGTTTTCTTCAAAATAGTTCTTCATACCATCACACATAATAAAATCAAACAAAACAAAATAAAACTGTTCCACCTAATGAACGAAAACATTATAAAGCTTCAAAGCAATGTAATGGGGAATCATGATTACCATAAAATCTTATGTACTCTTAGCATTTCTTATACTAGGGAGACTATATGGTATTTATACATCTGAGTTTGATTTATTTCACTTATGAATACGGTCTCAAGTTGCACCCATTTATTTATAAATATCTCAATGTGGTCATTTTTAATAGCTGAGTAGCACTCCATTGTATAAAAACACCACAACTTTTTTTATCCATTCCTTAGTTGATGGACACTTTAGATTGTTTCCAAGAGCTGACTATTACAAATTGTGCTGCTGTAAACATGGGTGCACATATATCACTGTGGTATGAGGTTTTCAGTTCTTCTGGGAATATGCCTAGAAGTGGAATAGCTGGGTCAAATGGGACTTTGATTTCATCTCCAGATTTGAGAAATCTCCAGACTGACCTCCACAATGGTTGCACCAGTCTTCATTCCCACCAACAGTGCAGAATACCTTTTCCCTCACAGCCTCTCTGGCATTTGTTGGCAGTTTTCTTGATCCTGGCCATTCTTTCAGGAGTGAAATGGAATCTCAGTGTGGTTTTAATTTGCATTTCTCTAATGAGTAATGATGCTGAACATTTTTTCATGTATTTATTTGCCATTTGTGTTTCTTCATTTGAGAATTCATCTCAGATGCCCACTTTTGGATTGGATCTTTGAATTTTGGGGATGTGATTTTTAAAAAATTCTTTTTATATTTTAGACAGAAGTTTTTTGTCTGAGGGATAGTTCACTAAGATTTTTTCCCAGTTTGTGGGTTTTCTTTTCACTGTGTTGGAGATTTCTTTTCACGTGCAGAAACTTTTTAATAAGATGTGATCCCAGTTATTGATTCTGGGAAGTATTTCCCATGCAGTTTGATTCCTATTCATGATTCTCTACCTACCCCTATGTCTTCAAGGTTTTTATCCAATTTGTCTTCCAACAGATTTAGTGTTTCTGTTTTAATATTCAGATCTTTGACCCATTTAGATTTTTGTTTAGTACATGGTGATAGGCATCAGTCTAGTTTTAGTTTTTGGCATATGGAGAGCGAGTTTTTCCAACACCATTTATTAAAGAGACTGTCATTCTTCCAAGGAACATGTTTGGCCCCTTTATCACAGATAAGGTGGTTGAGTGTGTTTGTAGTGGTGGTTGTATCTTCTAATCTATTCCATTGATCTTTGGCTTTGTTTCTATTCTAGTTTTTACTACAGTACAATTTTACTGTAGATTTTACTACAGTTGCTTTGTAGTATAACTTTGAGCCAGAAATTGTGATGCTTCCTGCCTTGCCTTTGCTGCTTAGAACTGTCTTTGCTATTCTATGTCTCTTCTGGGTCCAAATGAATTTTAGGAGTGATTTCTCTAGATCTATGAGTTATGTTGATTGGATTTTTATTGGGATTGCATTGAATCTATATAACAATTTTTGGAGAATGGCCATTTTTACAAAATTTATTCCTTCCTATCCATGAGCAAGGAATAGCTTTCTGTTTTCTGAGATCATCTTCAATTTCTTTTTTCAGTGTACTATAACTTTCCCTATATAGATCTTTCATGAGAGTAATTACTAAATATTTCATTTTTTTTGGTTGCTAGTGTGAAGGACTTCTCTTATTTCTCTTCTGTGATTTTGTTGTTAGTGTATAGGAATGCTATTGATTTTTGAGTATTGATTTTGTATCCAGCTCCATTGCTGAATTTATTTTTTGTATCTAGCAGTCTTTCAATGGAGTTTTGGGGGTCTTCTATGTAGAGTATAATGTCATCCGTAAATAATGATAATTAACTTCCTCTTTTCCTATCTTTACATCTTTTATTTCTCTCTTGTCTAATTGTTCTGCCTAGTATTTCCAGTACTATATTAAATAGGAGCAGTGATAAGGGACATACTTGTTTTATGTCTGATTTTAAGGTCCCTTCAGTTTTTGGCCATTTAGTATGATACTGGCTGTTGGTTTGCATAGATGGCTTTTATCATATTGAAGTAAAGACCATCTTCCAATTTTCTGTAAGGTTCTTATCATGAGTGAATGTTGGACCTTTTCAAAAGCTTTTTCTGCATCTATAGAAATGATCATGTGATTCTTACTTTTGGCTTTATTGATATGGATTTTCTGATTTATGTATGTCAAACCATCCTTGCATGCCTGGGATGAATCCCACTTGGTCATGGTGTATTATCTTCTTGATGATTTGCTGCATCCTGTTTGCCAATATTTTATTGAGGATTTTTGCATCTGTGTCCATTAGGGAGATTGGCCTGTAGTTCTCTTTTTTAGTTGGGTCTTTCTCAGGTTTTGGTACTAGGCTAATATTTGCTTCCAGGAATGACTTAGGAATTATTGCTTCCCTTTCTATTTCACTGAAAAGTTGGAGGAGTGTCAGCACTAGTTCTTCTTTGTATTTCTTGTAGTATTCTGCAGTGAATCCATATGGGCCTGGGCTCTTCTTTGTAGATAAGGATTTAATTACATTTTCAATTTCATTAATAGAAATTGGGTTATTTAGCAGTTTTACATTTTCTTGACATAGCTTTGGTAGTTCATGTTTCTAGGAATCTATTTCTTCTGTATTATCAAACCTATAGAAGCAGAGGTTTTTGAAAAAAGTGTTTATGATCTTCTGTATTTATGCAGAGTCTGTAGTGATTTTGCCTTTTTCAGTCCTTATTGCATGAATTTAATCTTTTTCTTTCCTTTTAAAAATAAGGTTGGCTAGGGGCTTATCAACGTTATTTACTCTTTCAAAGAACCAACTTTTTAAAATTTTTTTATTTAAGAGGAAAAAGAGAAAAACACAAAACAAAACAAAGCAGTGTAAGGTTACACATAATACAGAACTACAAAAAAAAAAACATAACAGTAAGAAATCACCTGTTAATAGATTACATATTATCATCTTGGAGATAGTTGCTCAAATCACAGTATCAAGGAATATAAGACTGCAGAGAGACTGCAAACAGCTGTGTTCAATGATCCAAAAACATTAATATAGTCAGCTATTTAACACCCCTAAACACACTTGCTGTTATATCCGTTAGAGCTCTTTTTTTTTTTCCTCCCTCTCTTTTTTACAACAAAATTTACACATTTTGGATTTTATTACTCCTGAGTTCTTATTACTTTTTTTGGGGGGGGAGAATAAAGTCAAGTATGGAAAAACAAAGCTGTCAGTCAAAACCAAGGATAGACACAGCACATGATGTAGAACAGAGTACAAGGTTATTAACAATGGTTATCAACGTTGTCTCTTGTTTCCTTAAAAAGATTTGTCTATCTCATTGGATATTATAAAGTTGGACAAAACAATAGAGAACAAGACCAATAAAACTTAGGCATTGTAAACATTACAGGACTTCCAAAGAAGACAATAGTCAAACCAGAATGGGTATCTTAGTGAATCTTATTGTCTTCAAAGTAGTTGCCTATGTCTTCAAACTTGATACTATCATATAGAATGGAACAGAGTCTAATCAGTCAAAACAAGATCGTGGGAGTACTACAGGACTTCAAAACAAGTTAATAGGAAATCAAAAAGAGTTACTATTTATATATCCTAATTTTTTTGAATTTTTTCTTTAATTAAGACAAACATAACAAATGACTAAATAATTTTTTTAAAGAATAGTAGTTACCATAGTGTCTGTCTTTTTCCTTGAAATATTTGGATAGAACTTCATATACTATAGCTTCAAATATTTCCATATCAAGAAGCCCAGAATAAAGCCTTTCTAATTAATAAGTGAAAATTTTATAAGGCTGCAAGGCCACATAATAGGGAATCATGATTACCACATATTTTTATATATTTGAATCATTACTTATATTAGGGAAACTATTCAGTATTCATACATGCGAGATTGATTTATTTCACTTATGAGTATGGTCTCAAGCTGTGCCCATTTATTGATAAATATTTCAATGTGATCCTTCTTTATAGCTGAATAGTACTCCATTGTATAGAAATACCACAACTTTTTTATCCATTCCTCAGTTGATGGACACTTGGGTTGTTTCCAAGATCTGGTGATTACAAATTGTGCTGCTATAAACATAGCTGCACATAAATCACTGTGGTATGATGCTTTCAGTTCTTCTGGGAATATGCCTAGAAGTGGAATAGCTGGAATAAATGGGATTTCCAATCCCAACTTTTTGAGAAACCTCCAGACAGACCTCCACAAAGGCTGTACCAGTCTACACTCCCACCAACAGTGCAGGAGAGTTCCTTTTTCCCCACAGCCTCTCCAGCATTTGTTGTTGTTGGTTTTCTTGATCCTGGCCATTCTTTCAGGAGTGAGATGGTATCTCAGTGTGGTTTTAATTTGCATTTCTCTAATGACCAATGATGATGAGCATTTTTTCATGTATTTATTTGCCATTTGCATTTCTTCATCTGAGAATTGCATATTCATCTCAGATGCCCATTTTTGGATTGGATCTTTGAATTTTGGAGGTCTGAGTTTTTTTAATTCTTTATATGTTTTAGACAAGAGTCCCTTGTCTGAGAGAGAGTTCACTAAAATCTTTTCCCAGTTTGTGGGTTTTCTTTTCACTTATGCTGGAGATTTCTTTTGACATGCAGAAACTTTTTAATAAGAAGTGGTCCCAGTTATTGATTCTGGGAAGTATTTCCCGTGCGGTTTGAGTCCTGTTCATGAATTCTCTACCCACTCCTATGTCTCCAAGGTTTCTACCCAATTTGTCTTCCAATAGATTTAGTGTTTCTGTTTGAATATTCAGATCTTTGACCCATTTAGATTTTAATTTAGTACATGGTGATAGACATGGGTCTAGCTGTAGTTTTCGGCAAATGGAGAGCCAGTTTTTCCAGGACCATTTATTAAAGAGACTGTCGTTCTTCCAGTGAACCTGCTTGGCTCCTTTATCAAAGATAAGGTGGTTGAGTGTGTTTGTAGTTGTGGTTGTATCTTCTAATCTATTCCATTGATCTTTGGCTCTGTTTTGATTCCAATACCATGTTGATTTTACTACTGTTGCTTTGTAGTATAATTTCAAGTCAGGGATTGTGATGCCTCCTGCTTTGTCTTTGCTGCTTAGAATTGCCTTTGCGATTCTAGGTCTCTTCTGGTTCCAGATGAAATTTAGGAGTGATTTCTCTAGATCTATAAGGTATGTTGATGGTATTTCTATTGGGATTGCATTGAATCTGTATAAGAGTTTTGGGAGAATAGCCATCTTCACAATGTTTGTTCTTCCTATCCATGAGCAAGGGATGTCTTTCCATTTTCTGAGATCATCTTCAATTTCCTTTTTCAGTGTATTATAGTTTTCACTGTATAAGTCTTTCACTTCTTTCGTAAGAGTAATTCCTAAATATTTCATTTTTTTGCTTGCTAATGTGAATAGTCCAGTTTCTTTTATTTCCCTCTCTGTGATTTTTTTGTTTGAGTATAGGAATGTTATTGATTTCTGAGTATTGATTTTGTATCCAGCCACATTACTGAATTTATTTATTGTATCTAAGAGTCTTTCAATGGAGCTTAGGGGGTCTTCTATGTAGAGTATCATGTCATCTGCAAACAATGACAACTTAACTTCTTCTTTTCCTATCTTTACCCCTTTTATTTCTCTTTCTTGCCTAATTGCTCTGGCTAGTACTTCCAGTACTATATTAAATAGGAGTGGTGATAAAGGACATCCTTGTCTTGTGCCTGATTTTAAAGTGAAGGCTTTCAATTTTTGGCCATTTAGTATGATGCTGGCTGTTGGTTTGTCATAAATGGCCTTTATTATATTGAGGTAAAGACCATCTATTCCAATTTTCTGTAGAGTTTTTATCATGAATAAATGTTGGACCTTATCAAAGGCTTTTTCTGCATCTATAGAAATGATCATGTGATTCTTATTTTTGGCTTTATTGATATGGTGGATTACATTTATTGATTTGCATATGTTGAACCATCCTTGCATTCCTGGGATGAATCCCACTTGGTCATGGTGTATAATCTTCTTGATGATTTGCTGCATCCTATTTGCCAATATTTTATTGAGGATTTTTGCATCTGTGTTCATTAGGGAGATCGGTCTATAGTTCTCTTTTATAGTTGGGTCTTTCTCAGGTTTTGGTACTAGAGTAATATTTGCTTCCAGGAATGACTTAGGAAGGATTGCTTCCCTTTCAATTTCATTGAATAGTTTGAGGAGTGTCGGCATTAGGTCTTCTTTGTATTTCTTGTAGAATTCTGCAGTGAATCCATCTGGGCCTGGGCTCTTCTTTTAGGTAAGGACTTAATTACATTTTCAATTTCAGTAACAGAGATTGGGTTATTCAACAGTTTTACATCCTCTTGATCTAGCTTTGGCACTTCATATGCTTCTAAGAATCTGTCTATTTCTTCTGTGTTATTAAACTTTTGAGAGTAGAGGTTTTCGAAATAGGTGTTGATGATCTTCTGTATTTCTATTGGGTCTGTAGTGATTTCTCCTTTTTCATTTCTTATTGCATGAATTTGAGCTTTTTCTTCCCTTTTTAAAAATAAGGTTGGCTAGGGGCTTATCGATTTTATTTATTCTTTCAAAGAACCAACTCTTTGATTTGTTGATTCTTTGGATTGTTTTCTTAGTCTCTATTGCATTGATTTCTGCTCTGATTTTTATAATTTCCTCTCTTCTTTTGGCTTTGGGCTTGACTTGCTCTTCTTTTTCTAGCTGTTTGAGGTGTAGCATCAAGTTATTTATTTGTATTCGTTCTGTTTTCCTGGTGTGGGAACTCAGTGCAATAAATTTTCCTCTCAGGACGGCTTTCATTGCATCCCACATTGCATTCCGGTAAGTTGTATCTGCATTTTCATTTTCTTTTAGGTATTGTTTGATTTCTTCTGTGACCCACTGATTACTCAAGAGTGAGTTATTCAGTTTCCATGTGTTTGTCGGATTTTTGCAGTACCTTTTATCATTAATTTCTAATTTCAGAGCGCTATGATCCGATAACATGCACGGGATGATTTCAGCTCTTTTGCACTTGTTTAAATATGTTCTGTGAGCTAATATATGGTCTATTTTAGAAAATGATCCATGTACTGCTGAGAAGAATGTGTATTCTGATGTTGTTGGGTGGAAACAAAGAACCAATTTTTTAATTCATTGATTCTTTGGATTATTTTCTTATTCTGTATTGTATTAAATTCTGCTCTGATTTTTATAATTTCTTCCCTTGTTTTGGCTTTGGGCATGCTTGATCTTCTTTTTCTAGATGTTTGAGGTGTAGCATTTGGTATTTATTTGTATTCATTCTGTTTTCCTGATGTGGGAACTCAGTGCAATAAATTTTCCTCTGAGGACAGCTTTCATAGCATCTCACAGATTCTGGTAAGTTGTATTTGTGTTTTTGTTTGCTTCTAGGTATTTTTTAATTTCTTCTTTAATTTCCCCTGTGACCCCCTGATTACTCAAGAGTGTGTTATTCAGTTTCTGTGTGTTTGTGGGATTTTTGCAGTATCTTTTATCTTATCATTAATTTCTAATTTCATGGTGCTATGATCTGATAACATGCAAGGAATACTTTCAACTCTTTTGCATTTATTTAAATATGTTCTGTGAGCTAATATATGGTCTGTTTTAGAGAATGTCCCATGTACTGCTGAGAAGAATGTATTCTGATATTGTTGGATGGAACACTCTATATGTCTATCAAGTCCATTTGCTTGCAGGTGTGATTCAGTTCTGTTATTTCTTTGCTGGTTTTCTGTCTGGTTGATCTGTCCCTTGGTGTCAATTGTGTGTTAAGGTCTCCTGTTATAATTGCATTATTGCCGATTTGGTTTTTCATTTCTATTAATTCTTGCTTTATATATGTGGGTGCTCTGGAATTTGGTGTATATATATTTAAGATTGTTATGTCTTTCTCTTGAAAATTTCCCCTAAATACTATGTAATGACCTTCTTTATCTCTTTGGATCATTTGTGGAGTGAAGTTCACATTGTCTGCAAACAGAACAGCTACTCCCACTTTTTGGGGGTTTCCTGTTGCATGAAGTATTGTTTTCCATCCTTTGACTTTCAGTCTCTGAGTATCCTTTTGGGTTAGATGGGTTTCCTGTAGACAGGATATGGTTGGATATTGTTTCTTGATCCATTCTGCCAGTCTGTTTCTTTTAATTGTTGAATTGAGACCATTTACATTAATGGTTATAACATATATTGTTTTATTGTTAACATGCTATCTTTCTGCTGTTGCATCTTTATTTTTCCATTCTGTTTAATTGTCTGCTTTGCTTAGTGTTTTTTTTCCTAAGTGTATCTAAGCTGTCTTTTAGTATTCTTTGCAGGGTTGGCTTTGTGATCATGAAGTTTTTCAGCTATTCTTTGTCATGGAAGTATCTTATTTCTCCATCCATTTTGAAGAACAGTTTTGCAGGGTACATCAGTCTCGGTTGGAAATCTTTTTCCTTTAGGATCTCAAATCCTTCACTCCATGCTTTTCTTGACTTTATTGTTTGTGTTGAGAAGTCTGCTGTGATTCTGATAGGCTTTCCTTTATAAGCGGTCTGTCTTTTCTCTCTGATAGCTTTTAATATTCTATTCTTATGTTGGATTTCTGCGTTGGTGATTATTATATGTCTGGGTGTAGTTTTATTTTGGTTATGGCTATTTGGAGTTCTATATGCTTCACTGATCCTGATGTCAGTTTACATTTTCATGTCTGGAAAATTTTCAGCTATTACTTCTCTAAATATCCTCGTGACATCCTTTGTGTTGTCCCCTTCTTTTTCACTTATCCCTATCAATCTTATATTGTTTTTCTTTGTATCACCTTGCAGCTGTTGAATTGTTATTTCCTGATTCCTTGTTATTTTTAAAAGATCTTTCCTTTTCTGTTCACTAGCTGCAATCTTGTTTTCGAGGTCTGAAATTCTATTTTCACTTTTGTTGAGGCGGCTTTGATAACTTTCAGTGGAATTTTTCATTTCCTGTATATCTCTTTGAATCCGCTTCATGTATTCTGTTTGTTTCTTATGTTGTTCATCCAGGGATTCTTTTTGTTTTGTTCCTCTAGTTTTTTTTATCTGTGTCTTCTTTACATATGTTCAGCATCTCTTTCATTACTTTTATTACTTCTTCTTTTACCTGGGAGGTTATTTCTAGTTTGAATTCCTTTAAAGCTTCCCAGAGTTGATTCTTTATTTCAGTTGCTACTATTTCAGGTATTTCAGGTGTATGGCATATATTTTCTTCTATGTACATAGCTCCTAAGGTTTCTTGGGATGGGCTCAAGGTCTGAGATTGCATTTTGATCTTTTGTTTTGTTATTCCTGTATTTCCATGTTTCAAGTGTTGTTTCAAGGCTTCCCCTGGGCCTGTTGGATATCATCTTTTATGCCCTCAGCTCCTGGGACTCGGGCCACCCAGTTTCCTGGATTGACAGAGGGTTACTGGGAGTGGGGCAGGCAGGCCCAAGACCTCTGGAGCCAGTGGAGTGTGGCAGAAAGCTGTGAAGTTCCTTGGCTGGTGGGAGCAATGTTCTTAAACTCCCAGGGCTCGGTATGATGCGGGGACATTCACCTTTGGCCGCCCAGTTTCCAGAATTGAGGGCACAGGCAACCCAAGATCCTGGGAGCTGGCTGAGCATGGCAGGAAGCTGGGAAGTTGGTGCAGGAAGGCCCAAGACCTGCAGGGCAGGTGGAGTGTGGCAGGAAGCCGGGAAGTTCCCTGATAGGGGGGATGGGCCTGCGATGATCCCAAACTCCCGGGCTTGGGATGGTGCGGAGACACTCACCTCTGGCTGTCCAGTCTCCAGAACCAAGGTCCTTGTTATTTTTAAAAGACCTTTTGTTTCCTGTTCACTAGCTGAAATCTTGTCTTTGAGGTCTGAAAGCTTTTCCAGCTTCCAATGGAATTTTAGATTTTTTGTACATCTCTTTGAATCTGTTTCATGCATTTTGTTTGTTTCTTATATTGTTCAGTCAAGGTTTTCATCTTTTTTCAGTGCTCCTCTAATTTTTTAATTATGTCTTCTTTAGATGTATTCAGCATTTCTTTCAATATATTTGTCATTTCTTCTTTTACCTGGGAGATTATTTCTGATCTGAGCTCTTTTATAGCCTCCCCAGAGTTCTTTCTTTACTTCAGTTGTTATCATTTCAAGTGCTTCAGTTATATGGCTTACATTTTCTTCTATGTCCATGTGTCCTAGGCTTGCTTGGAATGGGCTGAAGATTTGAGATTGCATTTTGCTCTTTTGTTTTGTCATTTTCCAATATTACCTTAGAGAAGCTGAAGGCAAGGAATCAATTGTTTCTTAGGTTGAGAGTATCATCCCTACTGCAGGGAGTTTCCCTAGTAGGGTGGAGGTCCTTAGACAGACCTTATCAGGTGGCTCCCAGCCACTTCGGGTTCCTGGATGGGATCCTGGCATTCTTGGAGCAGCATACCTAGGCTTCCCTATGGGATGTAATCACTGCATGTACTTGTGGCTTTTGAGGTGGAGTTCAGGCAGCTGTGGACACCCAGAGATGACTGGGTGGGCCCAAATAGGCCTGGAACGATCTTCCTGTGGGTCCTCCAGTGATGTGGGATGCTGGGCAGGGTGCTACCAGTCTGAGAGCAGCAGGTCAAGGCTTCCCTGTGGGATGGAAATTGCTGTGCCTACTTTCAGCTTGTGAGCACTATTTTCAATTTCAATGCTCTTTTCAAAAGATCAATCCTTTGTTTCAAAGATCTGCCCTTTCTTTGTTTTCTGGGTTGAGTGATTCTTTAGTTAATTATTCTTTATACCATTTCCTTTATGCTACATGATGTGGACTTACATCTTTCTTACTTTTGTAGTTTTTTGAAATGTGAAGCTGAGATAATTAATTATAGACTTTCCTATTTCTCTGTCCACCATTATGAATATGAAAGTCCAGCCCATGAAATATGTAGCATGGTACATTCCAGATCCTCATCTACAAAGTGGGACCACAGGAATTTCTTCTTTCCAAGACTTCACTGGGAATTAAATGATGCAACAGAAGCATTTTTGCTTTGGTTGAAGCATTCATGACTTGGGTATTTTTGAACTGTAGCTCCTTGAAGATATGCTGCTTGAATTGTCCTTAGCAACTCAGAATTCAACAAAAGCTATTTGAATGCTTTGAATAATTTGTCCCTGTCCTCTATTTCAGGGTCTCCCTCAGGGCCATATCTCAGAATAGCAGGTCCTAAAGATAGAGAGTACAAACTCTTCTATAAGTATAAGTCTGCTGCTTTTGTAATTGTGTCTAGCACTCCAAGGTTTCTTTTGGCTGGCTTCTGGCTTCAGGAGAAAATCATCTACACTACCATCAAGTCTTTGACTTTACCACTTAGCTTTTAAATTGCTTTAATCCCTCTTAGCTTTTAAATGTTTCTGCCCCCCCAAATGATCACCCAATATCAGAATGTTTTTAATAGTCATTTCCCAATTCATTTTAAATAGATGATACCAAGGAAATTTCTAGTGATTTATCATCCCCGTTCACTGCCAGTGAAAGATTTAGCAATAATACATTGTGGTAGATGCATTTATGTAATTGTGACAAAATACCTGATGAAAACAATATAAATGAAAAAATGTTTATTTTGGCTCTCAATTTCAGAAGTTTTAGACTACGATTAACTGTCTTAATTACTCTTTGGCCTGTACCAACACAGAAAAATCATGGTGAAAGGGTAAGAAAGAGAAAACCTACTCGGTTTATAGCAGCCTAGAAGCACAAAGAGAGGAAAGAGCCTGAGAAAAGATAAACAAGTACAAACTAGAGTTTCAAAGAACACAACATTGGGACGTATTTCTAACTAAATAGCTACCATTTCTATCATTACTCAACTATGCCTCAAATAATGACTACATCAATGAAGAAATTGACCTGAAGAAATTAAAAGTTTTTGCAATTCTTCCAAAAGGGACCCTTACCTTCCAAAAAGGCAAGCCCATTGTGTAGCAAAAATTTCTTCTACATAATGTGACTTTTGGGGCGTGTTCTAGCTACTAATCATATCATACATCCACCACAAATCTTTGGGTGCCCCATTGCCATTTACTGCCATAGCTAGAGTCCCCATTATTAGGGGACTAATGAGTGATTAGGATCAAATATTATATTTTAGCACCTGTTTTCCATATGACTTTCAGTGCAAGTGAAAGTTGTCTTTAAAAAGCACACTTTGAGATGGATATAGAAATGCAGGAAACATTCTGGAAAACTATTAGAGTTAACATGTATGAACACGTGAAGAAAACAGTCAGACAAGGGGAGCTGTTGAACTGCACTTCAGGCACAACCAAGTCTCGGCTGCTCCTGCAGAGACCAAGAGGACTGGAATGCCTTTCAAAGTCATTTAAAACAGAGGTTAGGCATCTGGGCATTCATACTCATTTGTCTCAGTCTTATATGTGAGGTACCTATAAAATGAGTGGACCCAGCAGTGCAGCTCTTCTATTTAGAGAAAATCCCAGAAGGTCACTGAGCTGAAAACTGCCAGCCTCCAGTATTATAGCAGTCAAACAAGGTGAATCCTTCACTTCTACTTATATACCTGACAACATCGTTTCATGTATGAAACATAATTTAATCTGTTTTGCTTAATTTTAAAAACCAAAATAACTTTTGCAAAAATACAAATATTCCAAATAGTCACTCCCCAAGATCTGGCTTTCTCTGTACAACAGAAATATTTCAAACACATCTAAATTGAATTTGGGGTAGGCTTCATAAAGTTTGAGGCCCTTCCCAAGCATCAAACCCATTTCCATAACTAATCAAGACATTTTCCAGTATCATTTCATTAGGTACTTGTCCATTTCAGAGGTTAATTCTGATTTGTTAATCAATTTTCCTCTGCTGTATCAATATCCTGAGAAAAGTCATTTAAAATGAGAGGTATTTATTTTGACTCATCATTTCAGAGTATTCAATCCATGGTGGGCTGGCTTCACTGTTTCTGGGCTGCAGAGAAGCAGCAAGTCATGAAAGAGTGTGTGCCAGGCCAGCACAACTCACTTCATGTCTGCCAGAAGCAGAGGGGAGAAGATTGGAAAAAATGTTCACTTCAAGGTCATGCAACCAGTGATCTACTGCTATAATTAGGCCTCATCTCCTAAGGTTTCCATCATCTCCAAATAGTACCACCACCTGGAACCAAGCCCTTAGCTTAGATGTTTCTGGGAACATTTTACATACAGACTCATTTACTAAGAACACAGGATTGTCAAGGTTACCTCTGACAATAAGCAAGCTTACAGCTACCTCATCATGAAACCATGCTCATCCTATGTGCATGACCTTGGTATATATTCTTATGGTCTTTAAATTGAAACTATCTTGGTTTAAAAAACATAGTCTTTCAGAGTGTACTAAATAAAAGTGATGTGATTCTCTGTGTTTAAATTACAATAATCTAATGACCCAATATCCATTCTCTAGGCCTCAATTTTCTCAACAGAATGGAAATAATATTTACTGTCCCCCAGGATTGTGTGGATCAATCCTGAAACCAGGTCCCTCACTGGGAAAATATACTTATAGGTGCACATTCTTCATTCTTTCACTGGAGGAGCACAACCTACTGGTCTGAGGCTAGGGTGAGTGTGAATGACACGCCTCATTATCCTGGCTTAAATCCTGGGCAGAAGCCAGTCCATGTAAAGATGCAGAGCACTAATGGGTTCTGATAGTCTTATACAATGCAAGTGAAAGCTGCTAACAAGTCCCCTCTATTGGTTCCATTCTTTTTTGACTTCTAGAAATGGAGCAGTCTTCTACTTATGCATTCCTCACAGCTCTGCTGCTCAGCACAAAGGTGTTACTGGCCATCATTGTCTCTGCTATCTACATCCTCCGGAAACTGAAGGCCTAATTGTAAGTGAAAGGGTGAGAGGGGAGTACAGGACTCACAGAGAAGAGCAGGGTGATCCAAGGGCCCAAATTCCTTATCACATAGGATCTCAGGATCAAGGCAGTCTAGAGCAAATGGCCCTCAGCATCCCAGGGTTCTAAATACAGCCTTCTGAGAAGTGCCAAGCTCTTGGAAGTATGTAGGGTGTTATAGGGAAAGGATAGAAGAAGGATGTGCAAAAGTGGTGGACAGAGTTTTAACTACCATGTTGTGTAAGTGAACTGAGGAGAAGACTGAGGAGCAGCAGAGTAAGTGGTTTGCTTGGAGGTCATCTCTGTGTTAGTTAAAAACTACTCCAAGAGATAAGAACCATCCACACTTTGAAGCAATATTGTGAAGTTCCATAGAGTGAGTTCTGCTCCGAGGGTCATTCCCAATCTGACCCTCTGTGTGACTGAGCAGAAAGTATAGAGAAAGGGTGTCAGAACTCAGTGTGGAGGATGAAGTACAAACTCTTTCTCAGGTGCTGCCTGTCAACTTACAACAGATGTTCCCACAAGAAGAGCAGCTCCAGTGTTATAACAGTAGGATGAGACATTTCTTGAATGAGGAGCACATAATCCAAGTGACATGTTTCCCCACCACTTCAGCTTTCTTCTTCAGCTTCCTTCCTGTGAACGACTCTCAATCGCTGCTAGTTTCTTCTTGCTCTGAGAAGATGGATCTGGAAGACAATGTGATAAGAAGCTACCTTAGACTGTAACAAACATTTCTCCACCTCAGACACCTGCTGGCCCACAAACCCCTGCTGTTCCTTTACTCAGTCACTGATGTGCTTAGGACTGATCCGTAACTAAGATCCTGAGCAAGAAAGGCTGGGAGCTGGCTGTGGGATCTAACTCAGATAATTCTCTGGAATATGTGCAATAAGTCAATCTGAACTATTGCATTTTAGACATAGAACACCTCTCCCCCTAAAATCACATATATTCAGAGAAGTATATTAGAAAGAGATTGAGTCATGGGTACATGATATTTATGAGTGGATTAAATCATGAATGAAATAATGACTGAATGTGCTGTTAAAATGTGTAACCATTTCCCAGGTGGTTTACTAGAGACATGAGTTGGAAGGAATATATATATATATATATCTTTCTTTGTTTTTTGGACACTATGCACTTTCACTATAATTTTTCTGTCTTGCATTCAGCTAACAGTGGACTAAACTGTGAGCTACAGTAAATATATTTGCAAGCATGGGCTATTTTTTCCCAGGAACACCAGAGTGGTCAATACAGAAAATTTGCAACGGAGGTGGAGTTGTTACTGTAACTGTATCTGTCCACATAGTTTACAAGGCTTTGAAACTAATTTACTGGAGTAGTTTAGAAAACTGTGAAGATGCCAACTAGAAAAGCCTTAGAATGTTGAAAGCCAATTTTCCTGGTGAATCCGGTTGGATCTCAGGATATGAGAATGCTGCCAGAAATGTGAATGGTAAAGGGCAAGGTTCAGAGGTTCCTGTTGGGGACCAGAATTCCACTGAAAATTGGACTAGAAGCCACATGGGTTACACTCTGGTGGAGACTGTGTGTTTGTTTTGCCTATGTTCTGAGACTTTGCAGGTGACATAAATTAAGAGCAGTGCACTGTTTATCTAATTGAAGAAGTTTCAATGCAGCCTAATATTTAGAATGTCGCAAGGATGATGCTGGCTGCTTCTAGTCAGATTTCCAAGGAAAAAGAGGAGTAAAGAGCAGAGATGAAGGATTTGAAAAATGTGCATCTTGCCTCGAAAATAAATATGTATAAATTTGAGGCCTAAGAAGGTATTAAAAGAAACCAAGCATTTTGCCTCCAGGTAATAAGAATAGATAGATCCCCTTGAAGGAATTCAGGAAATGGCCAAATCCCACTCATCATAATTTCAAGGGTATAAAAACTACAATATCCTTTGAGAGACTTTGCTTTGATAAAAGATTGTCACAGTATCTTGCTCATTTTCAGCAGCTCAGAGAAAATTTTCCCAGGTTCAATCATACAGTTTGGCCATCCAGTCACTCAGAGATATACAGCCATTGTCTGTGGGCTCCCAGCTATTACTTCAGCTGGCAGCAGATCTTTACATTGTCCATATGGTGTTGATTGTGCAGGCATATAGAGTGCAATATTTGTGGAGTTCTGGAGATTCTCACCAAGATTTCAGAAGAAAGCCTGGAAGGTCAAAGGAGCCCTTAACAGGATAGTGCAGAAAGTTGTGAGTCAAACCGAAGTTGTGAGTCAAACAGGAAGTTGATGCCAGAAATGTGGACTGCTTGCTGAGATAAACCACAGGCACTAATCAGAGCCAGCCTAAGAGAAAAGTCATGTGGGCTCAACCAGCAAATCCGGAGGGGGCCAGACTTCCCAGGCCCTTTGGAACACATATCTCACCACAACCTGACCTGGTTGCTCAACTTAGAGCTGCAGTATTTAATGTTGTAGTCTTACTTTATACAATTCCTTTCTATTCCCCTATTTTTCTTCTTGGAAAGAGAGTATTTACCCTGTGCCATTGTGTTGGGAATGTTTGTCTTTCTTTTTGATTTTCATGGGAGCTCACAGATAAAGAGTTTGCTTTGAGTCTCAGAGGAGACTTTGTAGTTGGACTTTTTAGAAATGTTGGAATCATTAAGAATTTAGCAGTTCTGAGCCAAGGGTTCAGGTCAGCATTCTAAGTGCCTATTTGGCAAATGTGAGGTGGTGAGTGGTATCCCAGGTACAGAAAAAAAAGCAAGCAAGCAAGCAAGCAAGAAATGAACATGAACCTTATGGGGACTTGGGACAGAATGTTATTATTTATATCTAAAATATTCCCCAGAATATTCATCAAAACTCTCAGATGTCCAGAAATATAGCTTTTTGAATTTGGTTGGATTGTGAGGGTATTATGGTTATCAGTAGATTAATCTACTGATGTGTTCATAGCTGAATATACTGGAGGTGTGGCCTTGTTGGAGGTGTGCCATAGGAGGCATGACCTAAAAGTGTGTATTCTTGCCTCTAGCTTTTCTGTTCTCTCTCTGTTCCTGGCTGCCATGGGATAAGAAGCTTTCAATACATATACCCTTTTACTACACCATTTCTGCCTTGACTCTAACCAAGCATGGACTGAATCCTCTGAAACCATGGACCAAATAAACCTCCAATCCTTTAAATTACAAGTGTTAGGTGTTTAGTTCCAGCAATGGGGAAATGACTAACATATGAATCCATTAGGATGTTTCACTTATTGCTGTGGAGGTGCCCATCCCATCACCATACACCACATTCTCAAGAACTGTTCAGTTTTCTGAGTTACTATCCAACCCAGTTCCTCACAAAAATTGTGGTCCTCACTGTGGGATGATTACAGCTTTCTTCAGGGTAGGTTGGGTCTTTGTCTTGAGCTTTGCTTCCTGACTCCAGTGCACATTGTTCAGCTGTGAGGCCTGGATCTTTAAACCCCACCAGCAAGGCCTTTCTGGCTTCCACCAATGAATGTTGGGCCTTCGCACTGCAGATTTTTGATATGAAATTGCATGAGTCATGGTCATAGGCATTAGGCCTTTGGTTGGACTCATGTTTGACATTGCATAGGATCCACCACCTTGGCTGAATTTCTTAGGTCTCTAGCCCACAGTCAGAGCTCTTGTACTCTTTTGTACTTGACTTTTTGAGTTGGTATTATAAAATAATCTTATAAATTATGTTCTTCTATTAAATATATTCCCTTGTAAACTCTCACTACAGCACATATTTTGAAAATGAGTGTCAAGTGAATAGCTCCTGTTTACTTCTAAAGTATCAGCATATTTACTCTCTTTCTTTATTATATTTCTATTCAGTGTTCCTTTTAAAAAAGATACTGGCTTTAAATTTTGAATTAAAAATTAATTTAAAAACTTAACATTCTTGCCATGGTAGCATTTCAATTACTCATTGTCTTAATTATTAACGTTTCTTGGCATATCACTAATTGTCATCTATATTATACTTCTTCCAGGCAATACTTTTTCATACAGGAGAATCATTGAAGTACTAGAAAAATCAGTGTGAAAACTGAAACTCTTAGAAGCAGTCTCCAAAATCATTGACAAAAATCATGATTTTTTTGCATGTCCTTACTTCTTTCTTTCTTTTTTTAAAATTTTATTTAAAGGAGAAAAAAAAACCCAAAACAGTAGAAGGGTACTAGTAATACAGAATTAAAAAAACAATAAGAAATCACTAGTTAATAGATTACATATTGTCATCTTAGAAATAGTTGTTCAAGTTACAGGATTAAAGCATACAAAGTGGACATTCAAGCTTCTAGAAAAGGAAGTGCAAGTCAAAGCCAAAGATCATAGAAGAGAAAAATTGTAACGATCAGAGCAGAAATTAATGCAATTGAAATGAAGAGAACAATACAAAGGATTAACTAATCAAAGAGAATAAACAAAATTGACAAACCTCTAGCCAACCTTATCAAGAAAGAGAAAGAAAAAAACTCAGATTCACACAATAAGGACTGAAAGATCCCATGGAAATTCAAAAGGTCATGAATACCTACTTTGAAAGTCTCTACTCACATAGAGTGGAAAACATAGAGGAAAGGGACAGATTTCTAGAAACTTATGAACTACCAAAGCTTAATCAAGAAGATATAATAATTTTCAATAACCTGATACTAGCTACAGAAATTGAAAACATGATTAAAAATTACCAACAAAGAAAAGCCCAGGCCCTGATGGATTCATGGCTGAATTCCATAAGAAATTTAGAGAAGTATGCATAGTGTGTGAGATAGATGACCATACTACTAAATTTCTATTAGATCATTGAACAGAAGAGATTGCACTGCCAATGTTTAAATGCCTAGCCACTTTTTATGCTTTGATTTTGTAACCTTAACAACTATTGCTAAGATAACAATATGTAATGTATCAACTAGCAATTTTATGATGTTAATTTTTTTGAATTCTGTATTCTATTTTTTCTCATTTTTCTACTTTGTTTTTTAAAAATTTCTTTTCTTTCTTTAAACAGAATTTAAAAAAGATTTAGAGAAGATGTGATGCCAATACTCCTTAAACTCTTCAATGAAATTGAAAAAGAAGCAATCCTCCATAACTCATTCCTGGAAACAAGTATCATTCTGACACCAAAACCAGAGGAAGATCCAACCAAAAAGGAGAACTATAGGCCAGTCTCACTAACGAACATTGATGCAAAGATTCTCAATAAAATATTGGCAAATACAATGCAGCAAATCATCAAGAAGATTATATACCATGACCAAGTGGGATTTATTCCAGGAATGCAGGGGTGGTTCAACATATGCAAATCAGTAAATGTAATACACCACACCAACAGAGCCAAAAATAAAATGACATGATCATCTCAATAGATGCAGAAAAGGCTTTTGATAAAGTTCAACACCTGTTCATGATAAAAACCCTTCAGTAACTCAGAATAGATGGTATCTATCTAAATCTCATAAAGACCATTTATGACAAACCAACAGCCAACATTAAACTAAATGGACAAAAACTGAAAGTTTTCACTCTAAAATCAGGAGCAAGACAAGGATGTCAACTATCACCATTCCTATTCAATAAAGTTCTGGAATGTTAGCCAGAATAATCAGACAAGAGAAAGAAATAAAATGAATAAAAATAGGAAAAGAAGAAGTTAAGTTATCATTATTTGCAGATGACATGATACTCTACATAGAAGGCCCCAAAAAATCTATTAAAAGACTACTGGAGGTAATAAAGCAGCATAGCTGGATACAAAGTCAGCACTCAAAAAATCAATTGCATTTTGTATACAAACAAAACACACCCTGAGAGAGAAATTATGGAAATATCATCTTTCATGATAGCATCTAAAAAATTTAAATACTTTGTAATCAACAAACCAAGAATGTAAAAAACCTGTATGTTGAAAATTATACTACTCTAAAAAAGGAGCTTGAAGAGGATATTAGAAAAAGGAAGGATATTCCTTGCTCTTGGTTAGGAAGAACCAACATTGTGAAAATGGACATACTCCCAAAACTGTTATACAGATTTATTGCAATCCCTATCAAAATATTATTAACATATCTTACAGATGTAGAGAACATATTCCTAAAATTCATTTGGAAACAGAAGAAAACTCTAAATAGCAAAGGCAATTTTGGGCAACAAAGGCAAAACAGGAGGCATCTCAATTCCTGACTTGAAAATATACTAGAAAGCCCCAGTGATAAAATCAGCATGGTATTGGCAAAGAAATAGACCTGAGGATCAGTGGAGATGATTAGAAGATGTAAAAGCAATTACAAAGGTTCTCAGCAATCTTACATTTGACAAAGGGACTAAACATGTTTACTGGAAAAGATAGCCTCTTTAATAAATAATGTTGGAAAAATTGGCTTTCCACATGACAAAGACTGAAAATAGACCCATGCCTATAACCATGCACTAAACTAAAGTCAAAATGTATCAAGGACCTAAATATTAAAACAGAAACACTAAATCTACTGCAAGACAAGGTAGGTAGAAATCTTGGAGACATAGGAGTAGGCAGAGAATTCATGAACAAAATGCAAATTGTATGGGATACACATCAAAGAATCAACAACTGGGATCTATATTACTAAAACGTTTTTGCACTTCAAAAGAAATCACCAATGAAGTGAAAAGAAAACCCATAGAATGGGGAAAGAATTTTAGCCAACAATCCCTCAGACAAAGGATTTATATTCAGAACATAAAGAATTGAAATACCAAGCCCTCCAAATTCCTCTCCAAAAAAGGGCATTTGAGATGAACACACAGTCTCAGATGAGGATATACAAATGGCAAATAACTACATGAATAAATGCTCTCCATCACTGGTCATTCGAGAAATGCACACTAAAACAACACTGAGATTTCATCTCATCCTGGAAAGAATGGCTACCATCAAGAAATCAACTGATAACAAATGTTGGTGAGGCTGTGGGAATAAAAGAACATTTCTCCAGTGATGGTGGAAGTGTAGACTGGTGCAACCATTGTGGAAATCAGTATAGAGATTCCTCAGCAACAAGGATTTGAAATTCAATCCAGATATTCCCCTCCTGGGTCTTTTTCCAGAAAATTTGAAAATGTCATGTCACAGTGATATATGTTCACCCATGTTTATAGTAGCACAATTTGTAATAGCTAAATCTTGGAAACAACCAAAATGTCCATCAGCCACAGAGTGGATGAAAAAGATGTGGTATTTTTATACAATGAAATACTACTCAGATACAAAAAGGATGATTTTGAGACCTCTATAGGTAAACGGAGGCAACTTGAGATTATCCACATCAGTGAAATAAACAAGAAAAACATTAGGAAATATCACATTGTCACTGTAGTGTAAAAAATAATAAAAAGTGAAAAAAGCCATACTTTGGGTCCAAAGTAGTGTATGACAGATTTTGTAAAAATGAAAGGAAAGGGCTGCTCTAAAGGATTTAACTGTATGTATAAGTGTGTAAGATAGATGAACAAATTACTAAATTTTTGTTGGATCATTGAACAGAATGGTTTGCACTGTCAATGTTTGAGTGTCTATCCACATTTTATGCTTTGATTTTGTAACTTGAACAACTATTTCTAAGATGACAATGTGTAATGTATCAACAAGTGATACCTTAGTGTTATTTTTTCTGTTGAATTCTGCATCATTCTACCCTTCTTTTGTATTTTTCTTTTTTTCTCTTTCACTCTCTTTCTTTCTTTAAATAAAAAATAAATTTAAAAATGTCAACTGTCATTGTTAAACATTTTTATTGAATTACATGGTAGTTTTTCAAACCTCAAGCAGTTCAAAAAGTTGATTGATAATGAGAAATATCAAGAGGACACATGAAAGGTGCATCCAAAAGAATATTTAAACTACTCCCCATGCTAAGAAATTGCTTCATATATTCCAAACCATGCAAGAGAAAAATTGAATGTAAAGAGCAATGGTACAGACAACAAATTATTAAAATGACAAATTTTCACTGAAAATGAGCATAATACATTTTATTATCTATGAGTCCAGAGAAGCTGTTGGATTTTATTCCAAATATCAAAGAAAGAAAATGCCTCAGAAATATTTGAAAGGAGAAAGACAAATTTACCCTATTAACTTGCAAATGATCCTATGAAAAGAAAAAGATGAAATTACATAAAATATAGGACTATATGAGAAAGAGATCTTTCTTTAATAACCTTAATTTTTTTCATTGTTTCTTTCTTTTGCTTTTCTCCACTTTACAAAAACTTTGGTGATCATTCTTTGTCCTCCAGAAAGCCAGAGTTAGTGCAAAAGTCATTAAAAAAAAACCCTTCATAGAAGTGGTTGCAGAAATCTTCCCAAACATGGATAAGGAATTTGATATACAAATAAGTGAGGTAATTTAAACAATCATGACCAAAATAAACCTACATCAGGGCACATAATAATCAAGATTACAGGAATTTGGGGAAGTACAGAATATTAAATATAGGGAAAATAAAACATTACCCCGTTCAGTTCATAACCATCTTCTCATCACAAAAACTCAAGTCAAGGAAAGCTTGAAGTTAAGAATTTTAAGTCCAGAGGAAAACACCTTCAATCTAGATTGATGTGCTCCACAGAAGTTAAGAATTTCAAGTCCTAGAAGAAAACAACCTCCAATCTAGATTGATGTGCCCCATAAAACTATCTTTCAGAATCAATGATAAATAAGACATTCCCATCAAAAAGAATGACTGAACTTGTTGACCTGAAATTGATGACCACCAAATCAGCTTCCTAAAATGTTCTGGAAGATATTTTAGAAAGAGATAACACGAACACAATTCTATGAAGAGGAACAGGAGAAAACTACCAGACAGGGCAAGCAAATAAACAGACGACAAAGACAGGAAACCAACAACAGGAAAATACTATGACAAGAATAAGCCAATACATATCAGTTATAACCATTAATGTGAATGGCTTCAATTTACCAATCAAGAGAAATAGGCAGTAAGATCCAACTATGTGCTATGTCCAAGAAACACATTTAGCTAAAAAAGAATTCATATACCAAAAGTCAAAGAGTGGAAAAGAATACTTTATGCTACAGGAACCCAAAAAAAGAAGGGGGAGCCCTTTTATTTGCAGACGATGTGAACTTCAAGCCAAGATTGATCCAAAGTGAACAAAGAAGATTATTAAATACTTGTTGAGGGAAAACTCCATGAAGAAAAAAATAACAATCATAAATATAGATGCAACAAATACTGTTTCTCCCAACTGTCTAAAACATAACAATACACATGAAAATAAAACATGCATTAACACAATGAAATGGAGAACTTTAATACCCCACTGTCACACATAGTTTGTGGTGGATTAAATAATGCTCAACTTGTAACACCCAGCGGAACTGAGTTTTTATATTTCCGATTGTGGAATGCTCACTTAAGGATTGTTGCCAATATCATAAAAGGAGAACTGGATGGGAAGATGTTTGCTGTTAATTTTTCTTGAGCACTCATCCTTATCTTAAATGTTGTCTCCTGGCTACCATGCAGATCCCACAGCCTTGCTGTACAGATCTCTTATCCCACTGGTATAGATTTTATAGTTTCCACCACTGATCTTTGGGCCTTCCCAGTGTAGATCCTTGATACAGAATTACATGAGACATTGCTGTGGGTGTGGGGCCTCCAGCTGGATTTGTGGAGAATATTGCCATAGACCATGCACTCAGATAAATTCTTGGGACCTCTAGCATATGGACAGAAGTCTTACATACTTAGGAATTTGACGTTTTTGGTGGGTAGTATACAAAAATTCCATAAATTATGTATCATTGGTTAAATCTATTTCCCTATGAACCCTGACTACAGCATAGACATATCAACTAGACAAAAAAGTGAGCAAATAAATATTGGAACTAAACCATGCCTGTGAATAAATGGACTTAGTAGGTGTCAAAGAGTGCTTCACCTGACAACATTAGAATATTCATTCTTCTCAGCAACACATGGGACATTCTCCAAAATAGACCACAGATTACCCATAAAACTTGTTTAAGTAAATGCAGAGGAACTAAAATTACCCCATGCATATTGTCTGACCATAGTGCAATGAAAATAGAAATCAACAGCAAAAGAAATCACAAAACTACACAATCACATGGAAATTAAAAAATACCTTCCTAAGCCACAGATTAAATTAAAGCATAAATTAAACAGTATCTACAATAATGCTGAAATAACAAAGAGGACTTATGAAATGCATTGAAAGCAATCATAAGAAAGAAATCTAGTAAGCACCTGAATGGCAAGAGCAAGGTTGTGAGTTTTATCCCTGGTACAACAATAATAACAAAAAGGAAATTTATAGCAGTGAATTCTCACATCAAAAAAGGACAAGTTCAAATAAACAAGAACAACAAAAAAATAGAACAGTGAAAACATGAAGCTTGTAGAAGCAAAGAAATTATACCAGTAACCAATGATTATCCATCATGCCACTTGCCATGAGCACAGTTAAAATTCTTATGTGTGTACTCAAACTTTCAGCAGTGGTGTGTTGGATACTATCTGACCAATATGTTACTGAATTTTTCATTAAACTTCATTTAATCTACAAACATCTTTATATACTAGAATGGAGGGCCACACATCTACATTTGTTTATGAATAATATAGGTGTGTGTGTGTGTGTGTGTGTGTGTGCATGTAAGTCAGGAAGGAGGGAGGACTTCTTTGGTGACAAGGAAAATGAAACCTCTGTCCAACATCCATTTCAAAAAGACAGAAAAGATTTAGAGGAAATAAGGTAAGAGCATTCTAAATTCTCATTCTCCATCTGTCTCTGTATCTGTCTGTCTGTCTATCTGTGTATGTGTATCTGGCTGTGTGTCTGTCTCTCTCCACTCTCCATTTATATTTACTCATATAGATAATTACATGCACACACATGCCTATGTTATTCATAAACAAATTTAGTTGTGTGGCCTTCTATTCTAGTAGTATGTTCAGCAGGAGTAACTTGCTCATCTACTACAGAGTGGATGAGAAAGATATGGCATTTTTACACAATGAAAAGCTACTGAGCTATCAAGAAAGATAACCTTGAGGTTTTGTAGGTAAATTGATAAAACTTGAGATCATACTCATGGTTGAAATGGTTCAGAGTTACACGTGTGAATATCATGTTTTCCCCTAGTATAAACAAACTAAAGAAGTTAGAGTGATCCAAAATGCACAATACATGTGCACGTGCAAGGAGAGGAGATATCTACAGGGGGATGACAGTGGCCATTTTTAGTCTATTATCATGTTTTGAAACCCTGTGCTGTTTTCATTGTTCTGTTTAGCTTGATTTTGTTCTGTTTGATTTTATTATATTTGATGGCATAAGCAACTATTACAAAGATAATAAAATATAGTGTGATAGCCATTATTGACTTTGTATTATCTCATTTTGAAATCCTGTATTGCTTTCATTGTTTTGTTTGGATTGTTTTATTCTGTTATGTTTTGTTTGATTTTATTATGTCTGATGATATTGGCAGTTATTGTGAAGCTAACAGGAGGCATTATGGTAGTCATTATTGATTTCCTTTCATCTTGTTTTAAAGTCCTCTGTCATGTTCATTGTTTTGTTTTGATTGACTCTATTTTGTTTTATATCACTTGATTTTATTCTCTTCAAAATAAAAAGAAATAGAAAAACCCAAATGGTCTGAGTATATTACAAGGGACAATGACTAGAGACTTGACTGAAGAATTCAACAGACTGAATTTGGTGCTCACATAAATTGAGAATTTAGTTAACAAAAGAGAAACAATGATGAAAGAAAAAAATAAATTTTTTGCTCTGGAAGACAGCAGGTCAGAAAGCAGCAAAATAAAGAGCTTCTCTGAGAGAAACAGCTCAGGTGATAGAATAAAACATCCTAGAAAAGACCAGATGGAAGGACCTAGATCCTCTCTACCCAAGAAGAAACTAAAGGGGAAAAAAAGACAGAAAAAAGAAAAGCAAATTGTGGACAGAAAACTGTAATCAGACACATTCTCACCAGAGCCAATCCCATTGTGTATGAAAAGCCACTTGAATCTGAAGATGTGTGGTTGCAGTGAAGTTGGGGTTTGGCAAACCTGAGGGCCTGGGTTTGGAGGACATGGTGCAGAGGGGAGTAGTGGAATGGAGAGTAGCACTTGGCTTGGAGATTTGTACCAGCTCATAGTGAGTGTGGGGAAATCAGTCCTCCTGTGGGAGTGGGCAACTTGCCAGGTGACATTTTGGAGTCAGGCAGGATAAACCCAGAACCAGAACTGCAGCAGCTTCAGTCAGCTACTCCTAGTGCAGAGTAGATTGGTGAGAATTTCTTGGACTGAGTCCCTCTCCTGTGCAATATCCAATAGCCAAGAACAAGGTCTCCCTGAAGTTATACCTAACTGGCCCCTTCTGTGCTGTATACACTAATGTGGTGAAGACTCTTAGTGCTTGATTAGCTCAGAAGGGAGGGGCCAGCCAGCCCCCCCACTCTGCTTGTACTTTGATCCTCATCAGCAGACTGGGGCAGGCAGCAATCTCTAGCCAGCATGCTTCAGAGTCATCATAACATATAAGAACTGCTGGGGACCCTATTATCCACTTGTCTGGAAGAAACCAAAAACATGGCAAGAGGAAGGAACAAAAGGAAGTCTCCAACCCCCAACCCAAGCAATATTGGCCCAGGAGAGGTAAATACAGAAGAGATTGGAGGTTGCACACCTGTGGAGCCTGAAAAAGTAGCATACGACATAAAGAAATATCTTTATGACATTATAAAATTACTAAAAACAAAAATTCTAATACAATTAAAGGAAGGTATTAAAAAATAGTGAAAGAAATGCTAAGTATCTCTCAAGAAGACACAGATGGAAGAATGGAGGGGCATAGAAAAAGGAGAGAAATCTTTGATGAAGAATATAAAAAAGTCTAGAATACATGAAACAGATTCAAAGAGACTACCAGGAAATTAAAAGCTGACAAAACAGCTTGAATGAAACTAAAGATAGACTATCAAACCTTAGACAGGTTTGCAACATGTGATTGCAAAAGGAAAGATCTCTTAAAAATAACAACTGGGAAGTAACAATACAAAGGCTAGAAGATGACGAGGATCTATAACTTAAGAATAAAATATGTGAGTGAAGAAGCAGGTGTAAACACAAATGAAATACAAAAAACTATTCACAGAAATAATTAAGGAAAATTTCCCAAGCATAGGAAAATAAATGATATCCAGAGATATGAGGCATACAGAACTTCAGCCAGCTATAACCACAATGGCTCTACACCCAGACATATAATAATCAAGATCCCAGAAATCCAACACCAGAACAGAATATTAAAAGATGTAAGAGAAAAGAAATAGACCATCTATAAAGGGAAAACCCATCAGAATCATGACAGATTTCTCAACACAAACCATCAAATCAAGAAGAGCTTGGAGTGAAGTATTCCAAACCTTAAAAAAAAATAGCCTCCAACCCAGATTGATGCATCCTGCAAAACTATCTCTTAAAATTAATGGAGAAACAAGATGTTTCCATGACAAAGAGGAACTGGGGGAGTTTGTGACCACCAATCCAACCTTACAAAAAATACTGAAAGACGAGAGAGAGAGAGAGAGAGAGAGAGAGAGAGAGAGAGAGAGAAACACAATGGTTTTGAACTTTGGGGCTTCCTGCTGCACTAGACCAGCTCGGTGGGTCTTGAGCTGGCCTATGCCAGCCTCCTTGTTTCCTGCTGTGCTTGGTGGACTCTGGAGTTCTGCGCCTGCTGGCAACATTGATTCCAGAGGCTAGCCGGCCTGGGGTGAGTGTCCCTCCACCATCCCCAGAGCCCAGTAAGTTTAGGATCCTTGCTGGGTCCATCCAGGGAACTTCACGGCTTCCTGCTGCACTGAACCAGCTCGGCAGATCTTCAGCTGGCCTGCAATGGCCTCCCCGCTTCCTGTCATGCTTGGGGGACTCTGGAGTTCTGGACTTGCTGGCGTCATCAGTTCCAGAGGCTGAGTGGTCTAGGGTGAGTGTCTCAGCACCATCCTCCGAGCCCAGCAAATTTAGGATCCTTGCTCAGCCCCAGCCAGGGAACTTAGTAGCTTTCTTCTGATTGGACCAGCTCGACAGGTCTTGAGCTGGCCTGCGCCAGCCTCCCTGCTTCCTGCCATGCTTGGTGGAGTCTGGAGTTCTGGGCTTGCCAGCCCTATAGGTTCCAGAGGCTCAGCGGCCTGGGGTGAGTGTGAGTGTCCCTGCAGCATCCCCAGAGCTGAGCAAGTTTAGGATACTCACTTGGCCGTGGCCAGGGAACTTCCTGGCTTCCTGCTGCACTGGACTAGCTCAGTGGGTCTTGAGCCAGCCGGATCAACTTCTCCACTTCCTGCTGAGGTTGGAGGGCTCTGGGGATTTGGACCTGCCTGCGCCCTAAATTCTGGAGACTGGGCTGCCTGAGGTGAGTGTCCCTGCACCATCCTGAACCTGGGTGTTTGGGATAATTTCTACCACCAACCAAGGAACTTCACAGCTTTATGTCAAACTCAACCTGCCCCGCACAGCTTGGGCCTGCCTGTTACACCCCCAAGTGACCCTCTCTCAATCTGGGGAACTGGGGGTCAGAGTCCCAGGAGCTGAGGGTGTAGAAGAGGATTTTCAACAGGCCCTGAGGAAGACTTGGAATAACACTTGAAACAAAGAAATATAGGAAAATGACAAAATGAAAGACCAAAAGACAGTATCAAACCTCCAGCCCATCCCAAGAAATGTTAGGAGCTATGTACACACAAGAAAATATATGCCATACACCCGAAACACCTGACATAATAGCAAATGAATAAAGAAACAACTCCAGGAAGCTTTAAAGGAATTCAAACTAGAAATAATCTCCCAGGTAAAAGAAGAAATGATAAAAGAAATGAAAGAGATGCTAAATGTATCTAAAGAAGACACAGTTAAAAAATTGGAGGAACTAAACAAAAAGGTAGAATCCCTAGATGAGCAATATAAGAAACAAACAGAATACATAAAGCAGATGCAAAGAGATATACAGGAAAACAAAAATTCAATTAAAAGTTGTAAAAACCACTTCAGTGAAAGTGAAGATAGAATTTCAGACCTCAAAGACAAGATTGCAGCTAGTAAACAGGAAAGGAAAGATCTTTTAAAAATAAGGAATCAGGAAATAACAATTCAACAGCTGCAAGGGGATGCAAAGAAAAACAATGTATGCTCACAGAACATATTTAAATAAATGCAAAAGAGTTGAAATCATCTCTTGCAAGTTATTGGATCATAGTGCTTTGGAATTAGAAATTAATGATTCTTTTATACTGGAAAAATCCCACAAACACTTGAAAACTGAATAACAAACTTTTGAGTACTCAGTGGGTAACAGGGGAAATTAAAGAAGAAATTAAACAATACCTACAAGCAAATGAAAATACAAATACAACTTACCAGAATCTGTGGGATGCAATCAAAGCTGTCCTCAGAGGAAAATTTATTGCACTGAGTTCCCACATCAGGAAAACAGAACGAATACAAATAAACAACCTGATGTTACACATCAAACAGCTAGAAAAAGAAGAGCAAGTCAAGCCCGAAGCCAAAAGAAGAGAGGAAATTATAAAAATCATGCAGAAATCAACACAATAGAGACTAAGAAAACAATCCAAAGAATCAACAAATCAAAGAGTTGTTTCTTTGAAAGAATAAATAAAATTGATAAGCCCCTACCAAACCTTAATAAAAAAGGGAAGTAAAAGCTCACATTCATGCAATAAGAAATGAAAAAGGTGAAATCATTACAGACTCTATAGAAATTCAGAAGATGATCAACACCAATTTGGAAAACCTCTACTCTCAAAGGTTTGATAACACAGATGAAATAGACAGATTCCTAGAAACATACAAAATACCAAAGGTAGATCAAGAGGATGTAAAACTGCTGAATAACCCAATCTCTATTAATGAAATTGAAAATGTAATTAAGTCCTTACCTAAAAGAAGAGCCCAGGCCCAGACAGATTCACTACAGAGTTCTACAAGAAATACAAAGAAGACCTAAAGCCAACACTCCTCAAACTATTCAGTGAAGTTGAAAGGGAAGCAATCCTTCCTAAACCATTCCTAGAAGCAAATATTACTGTAGTACCAAAACTTGAGAAAGACCCAACTAAAAAAGAGAACTATAGACCAATCTCCCTAATGAACACAGATGCAAAAATCCTCAATAAAATATTGGCAAATAGGATGCAGCAAATCATCAAGAAGTTCATACACCCCGACCACGTGGGATTCATCCCAGGCATGCAGGGATGGTTCAACATACATAAATAAATAAATGTAATCCACCATATCAATAAATCCAAAAGTAAGAATCACATGATCCTTTCTAGAGATGCAGGAAAAGCTTTTGATAAGGTTCAACATTCATTCATGATAAGAACTCTACAGAAAACTGGAATAGATGGTCTTTACCTCAATATAATAAAGGCCATCTACAACAAACCAACAGCCAGTATCATACTAAATGGCCCAAAATTGAAGACCTTTACTTTAAAATCAGGCACAAGACAAGGATGTCCTTTATTACCACTTCTATGTAATATAGTACTGGAAATACTAGCCAGAGCAATTAGACAAGAGAGAGAAATAAAAGGGGTAAAGTGTCGGTGTCGCTCCCGGCCTGCAGGAAGAACACGCGACAGATTCTGACGGTGTGCAATCTTGCCTTTATTTGTCTCCGCGTGGGCCCCGCGAGGCCTCCGCTCTGCCACCAGCCCTTTCTCGCTGGTGGACTTTCTCTATCTCTCTCTGTGCTTCTTCCTCGTGGCGGGAGAGGCATTCACTTTTATAGGGTAACAGTGGCCAATCAGTTCAAAGCGCGCGATGCGGGCTGACTGGCTAACATCAGTTGTTGCTAGGCAGATTATCTTACAGAGCGGGTTGTTTAAGTCGCCAGGGCAATCAGGGGGCAGGAAGCAGGCGCCAACTTGGCTCACTCGATGGGAGGGGTAATCTAGCTCAGGCTTTGCTCTTACTTACAGGCCTTACGTCCGCCAAGTAAGGCGACCGGTGTCGGCCGCGGCTCCCAACATCTCCCCCTATTTTATTTACTTTGAATGAATGTATGCATCGCAGCCCGCCCTGGATCGAGTGCAGAGGCTTATGCCCTGTGTTGAGGCCCACCGTAGGCCCTTGGCTTGGACCCTGGTCGGCCGTCCCCGGGTCCACCAAGGCCTTGAGACCCTCGTCCTTTTTCCAGGGCCAGGAGTGAACTGGACGGAACCTGGATGCACATAGGCATGCACTCATGCCCCTCCGTGTGATCCCCTCGGAGAGACATCTAGATCTGGGCAGATTCTAGTAATCCAGCGGCTTTCGTGCAGTATGGGGTAGAGCCTGGCTTAGGTCGAGTCGTGCTGGGGAGGCACGCTCTTACCCGTCATTGACTCACCTACCCTGCTGTGTAGTGTCAATAGGGAAGGAGTGCGGAAGACCCGCCACATCTAGACCCGGTCGTAGGCCAGTCGAGCGAGCCATGCGTAAGCCTGGGGGTCATTGTGCCCATCACGGGCTGCTGCCAGGGCTGCATGGGCAACCAGGCGGACCTGACGACGTGCCGCCGCAAGGCGTCCATTAATGAACGATGTGACCCATCGGAGCAAGCATGGTCCTACAAGTAAGAGCAGAAGCAAGGAGCACAGGGGACCTAACAATGGTAAAATATAGGGGAGCAAGCCATTCCAGGCTCTCCAAAAGGGATTGTCTTGTAGTTCTTTTCTTCTCTTTTCTAGGTCTTCTTGCAGTTTCTTTAATCGGTCTCGAACGATTCCGGACTTGTTGGCATAAAAGCAGCATCTTTCCTGTAAGGCAATACAGATACCTCCCCTCTCTACAGTGAGTAGATCTAGGCCCCTTCTATTCTGCAGAACAACCTCTGCAAGGGAATCAATTTGATCTTGTATCTCCTGAAGGGTTCTCTCAACTATAGACATGTCTTCTATCAATTGCTTGGATAACTGAGTATATTTGGTTAATGAAACTCCTAGGCCCGCAGTCCCGGCGGCCAGGGCTCCAGTTATCCCCAGACCAGCCAAGAGAGGTAAAATCAGCACATCTCTCTTATGTCTTTTTATAAAGGTGTCCACAGCTGGGATGGGCATGGGTTGGTCCCCAGGGACAATACCAATGTCAGGCAACAAGTAAGCTAGGCCACATAGGCCGGTCCAATTACTGGGCAGGTAGGTATAAGCATGACCATTGCCGCAAGCAAATACTTTGCCAAAGGGGGCACATAGCGGCGAGCTACTACTTACATTGGTTATGGACTCACACGAGGCGACTGCCAGCGCTCCAACAACAATATCATAACTATTATTTTGTGGGTACTTTTGGAAACAGGATGCATTAAACTGTCCCATAAACTGGACCCGAAACGGAGGCCCATGTGAGCAATTATAGGGTGTGCTATAATTGTAAGGTTCACTTTCATAGTCTCTAAACGGCATGGCCAGCGGCCATGATTCTCCCATTATCATACACAGCCAACAATCGGAGGCCAGCCCTGGGTCAGTAAGATTGAGTGCTTTGTGGGTAGCCTCTAATATGGATTCAGTAGCGGGGTCAAGGTTAATGCCTCGGGATTTTGGGCATAGGAGTGGATGGTAATTGACTTCAGGGAACGGATTTAATTGTTCCCATCGCTCGATGACCTGTTCCTGCCGGTACTGGTCTTGGACCCCTCCACCGTCAGAGATGTGAACGGGAGCGGTCATAGACCAACAGACCGTTTCTCCAACCTCTCCATTACAACCTGACTGCATGAATGGAGAACTGCCTACAGCAGCGGGAATATGGTTAGGGGCAACAGGGCTTTTAGTTGTAGTTAGCGTTGCCATCCAATAGGTTGTACTCTTGAGTTTGCATTGTTTTGTCTCTGTATAGCATGTAACATGCATGGATTCCTCAAACTTAGTGCAGGGACATGTGGCGAGATCACCAGGCCCTGAGGGACTCACCTTAGGCTTAAGTATGCACTGATAGGATGGTTGACTAAATCCTCCTGCAGTGGAGGGGTACACAACTGAGAATGCTGTTTTATCCCCACAATCGGTCCCTGGTCCTTTTTTGGCGCTAGGTGGTATACTGCTTACCGTGCCACCTCCGCAATCGCACGGACTGCCAAGAAGGCTCGTGCGAAGATCTATTCCAGAAGCGGGGCCCCCCAGCCCCGCATGTACCATACTTATCCTGAGGAGTGCTAGGACAACGCCCCCAACGAAAAAAAGCAGCCTTTTTCGGGTTCATCTGGCTGTCAGGCCTGCTGCTGGTCTCCGGCAGGACAGGATTAGTCTTCAGTCGAAGGGCTTGTCACACGCGTCAGTCTTTCTGGGACCCACAATGGTTCTCGTCCCGGTTCCTGCGGGAAAACACAAACCGCACCTCGGTTCCAGCTGACTACCGGATCCGGGCCCATCCATTGTCCTGTCAGGACATCTTTCCATTTTACCCATCCCTTATTGCTAGGAGATGGATTACAATGCTCCATAGCTGGGGGGTGGTTGTTATTGTTCAGGTTTAAAAAATTGTATGTGAATAGTGCCATGGATAGCCGTGCCTTTGGGGGCAGGCCCTGGCCTACTCCCCCTTTTTGTTTATATAAGATTTCTTTGAGGCTTTTGTGAGCTCTTTCAATAATTCCTTGGCCTTGAGGATTATATGGGATCCCATGTTTTAAGTGTACTTCCATAGTCTTACAGAACTCATTGAAGGCTTTTCCTGTATAGGCTGGTCCGTTATCTGTCTTTAATATTTTGGGCTTGCCCCACGCGGCCCAAGCCGCTAAGCAGTGATTGATCACATTAGATACCTTTTCACCTGTCTCTGCAGTTGCGAATATAATATGAGAACAGGTGTCCGTGGAGACATGGACATACTTAAGAGATCCAAATTCTGTTATGTGTGTGACATCCATTTGCCAAATATCGCCAGGGATCAACCCTCTGGGGTTAACCCCCATTGATATGGCAGGCGTGTGTGTGGCGCATGAGCCGCACAGTCGCACGATGTCCCGCGCGTCAGCCCTGGAGATGCGGTACTGGTTGGCTAGCGTCCTGGCATTGACATGGAATTTGTCATGGAACTGACGGGCTTGCTCTATTGGAGATAACATATTGAAAATCCATAACGGGCGAGTGGCCGCGTCAGCAGCCGCATTGCCCTGTACCATGGGCCCTGGTAGGTGTGTATGTGCTCTTATGTGAGTGATGTATATTTTGTTGTGTCTATTTATGAGCAATGTCTGGATAGACAAAAACAAGTTAGTTACTTTAGAAGTTGGTTTAATTGGGCCTGCAGTCTCAAGGACCTGCATGGCGTTGACAACATATTTTGAATCAGAAACAATATTAAGGGCCCCTGGGAACTTCTCGAGGACGGTTTGTACAATTTGTAACTCCACCACCTGTGGTTGATCTGGTTCAAACTGTATGTTAACTGGAGGCATGCCTGAGACCACATAGGCCCCTATCCCGGTTTTTGACCCATCAGTATAGACTGTTGTTGCAGGAGTAAGGGGTGCAGGGGCGGTGATTTTTGGAAATATCACCGGATGTTGAGTAATAAACTGTAGTATAGGGTCCTTAGGGAACTGATTGTCTATCTCCCCAAGAAATACACATCTCAGGATGGCCCAAGTATCTATGCAAGCAGTCAGAATTTTTATTTGAGAAGCGGTATAAGGCACCTGAATAGCGTGAGGCGTGGAGCCAAAATGCTGGATGGCTCTACTATGTGCCTCCAGAGCCAGAGAAGCAACTGCTTCCGGGTAATGTTCAATGATCTTGGCAGGTGAAACTTTAGGGTCACCCACAGAAGTGGTCCTTTCTGCCAAATCACTGCCGTGGGCTGGGAACTGGTCTGCAACAAGCAGACCTCAAAAGGCTGTTCTGGGTCAATTCTCTGTAATGTAGCTTTGCTTAGGGCCTCTTCTATCTTTTTTTAGAGCAACTCTGGCCTCTGGGGTGAACTTTCTAGGGGAGGCAATATCCGGATCCCCTCTTAGGAGATCAAACAGGGGCTTTAAGTCCGAATTAGGGATGTGCAAGTAAGGTCTGATCCAATTTATATCTCCCAGTAACTTTTGCATGTCATTTAGGGTTGTAAGATTATCTGTTCTGATAGTTACCTTCTGTGGAGAAATCGATGTAGGGGAGACTTTGGTACCCAAGTAAGTCACTATGTCTCCTCCTTGAATCTTGTCAGGGGCAATATGTAGATTAGCCTTTCTCAGGGCCTCGACCAACTGGCCGAGCATATTATTCAGCATGTCTGGGTCCCTGCCGCTGAGCAAAAGGTCGTCCATGTAATGCACACATCTTATCTTGGGAAAGGATTTCCGTAGGGGGGCCAGTAGGGAATCAAGGTAAATCTGACACATAGTGGGACTGTTGGCCATACCTTGGGGCAGCGTTATCCACTCGTATCTGAGATCAGGGCTTTCTTGGTTAATGGTGGGTAAGGTAAAGGCGAACCTATGGGTGTCCTCTGGATGCAGGGGGATTGAGAAGAAACAGTCTCTAAGATCTATAACATAAATTGGCCAAGACTGAGGGATGGCTGAGAGAGCTGGCAGCCCCCTCTGGACCGCCCCCAGGGGCTGCATCTGCGCGTTGACCGCCCTTAAATCATGGAGCAGCCTCCACTTGCCTGATTTCTTTCTAATAACAAAAACAGGGGTATTCCAAGGGGAGGTTGATGGCTTTATGTGCCCTGCCTGAAGCTGGGTTTTGACTATCTCGGTTAACGCTAAAAGCTTCTCCTTGGGTAGGGGCCACTGAGGTACCCAAACTGGACTCAGGGACTTCCAAGTGATCTTAATTGGAGTAGGCAGGAGAACTTCCTCAGCGGCCCCTAGGAAAAACCCAGCCCGTGTCTACCTTCCCTTTTCTCTACAGGTACGGGAGATGTCCAGCCCTGCAGGGCAGAGCCCAGGCCCTTGCCGGGAACATATCCCTGATTTTTAAGCATACCCTTGGCTTGAGGAGAGCAGGTGGATGTAAGAGTGACATCCATCTGAGTGAGGATGTCTCTTCCCCACAAAGATACCGGCAGCTGTAGAACAAAAGGTTGAAAATGTCCTTGGTGACCCTCCTCATCACACCAAGGCAGGGTCACGGCACTAACCTGGGGGGCAGCCACCATCCCCAACCCTTGGAGTGTGTTGTCAGCTGTATTGGTGGGCCAGCTAGAAGGCCAGTCCCTCTTGGAGACAATGGAGCGGTCTGCCCCTGTATCCAGGAGTCCTGTTATATTTCTACCATTAACCCTGAGCGAGAGCATGGGTCTTTTATCAAGAGTCATATGAAGTCCTTCAAAAATTTCTCCAGAGGAGCCAAAACCCTGATCCCCTCTAACCCGTTGTCTAGACTGGAATCTCTCATGGAGACTGGGGAGCAATAAAAGTTGTGCTATCTTATCCCCCTCATTAATCACCATGGTCCCTACATGAGATTGGACCATAATCTTAATGTTTCCTGTGTAGTCTGAGTCTATAACCCCAGGGAGCACGGTAAGGCCCCGGAGGGCTGTGGAGGACCGTCCAATCACTAAACCAACTGACTTTTCAGGTGGCGGTCCCTTGAAGGTGGTCCCGACCACCTGAACGCCCATATCGGGCGTTAATAGGAGTCTGGAGGCGACACAGAGGTCCACGCCTGCTGACCCAGGGGTAGCCCTTGTGGAGGGCTGCCACTTTGTGTTGTCCTGTCTAGGGGGCGGGGGCCCGTCCGTAAGGAGGGCTCCCTCTGGCTGTTTTTTGGCTCCTGAATCCCCCTGCCACTAATGCGGTTTCCCTGGGCATCAAAAACTGATCTGCAATCTTTCGCTTTGTGTGTTCCCTTCCTGCATCGTTCGCACACGCCTATTGGCCCTTCCCGTGTATTAACACTGTGCGGACAGTCTCTCCTAATATGCCCTGGTTCCCCGCAGCCAAAACATCCTTTGGGCTTACGATCTCGCTTAGGTCCGGAAGCACCCTTAGCTTGTGCTGTCGCGGCTACAAAGGCCGCCGCAAGCTTTGCTGCAGTCATCTGCCCTCCAATCTCCCTACAAATCCTAATCCAAGCACTGAGATCCTTGTTTTTATGCGGGGCAAGAGCTGCTTTGCACTCCGTTGTGCATTGTTCAAAAATGAGTTGTTTGATCAGGGGCTTTGCCACTTCTTGGTCTGAAAAAACTTTATCAGCCGCGTCCTGCATCCTAGCCACGAAATCAACAAATGGCTCTGTGGCACCCTGTACTATCTTTGAAAGGCATAATGAGGCCGCCCCCGCACCGTTCACCTGTTTCCATGCGCGGAGCCCAATATTAGAGATTTGGTCATACACCTCATTGGGGAACTGAGTTTGGTCATCCCTATATTGACCTGAGCCCTGGAGCATATCTTCGTTCCACCTTGCATGCCCCCTGTTAACATTCTTTTCTGCTTGCTCAATGGCAAACTCGGCATACCAGGCTCGCCAATCAAGATAACTACCCGAAGGAAGGCACGCCTTGGCCAGCTGCATCCAGTCACCCGGTGTAAGAGGCTGAGAGGCAAGATTCTCTAGCATAGCTATGGTATAAGGAGCTGTGGGCCCGAAGGTCATGACAGCGCTTTTTAATTCTCTGATCTGCTTTATTTCAAACGGTTCCCAAACATTGCGCCCTTTGCCTGGGGCCATTTGCACAGGGTATACTCCATAAGGACCGTAATCTAGTCCTTGCATCGGTGGATCCCCTCCGAACCATCGTTCACCCTTCCATAACTGCCCATGAAAATACCGTCCGCCCGGCGGCGCGACGTCATAGGACGGCGGTCGCGACAGAGTGGAACGGGGCGTCACTTCCTGTGCCGGCTGAGAGAAGGGAGGGTTCCCTGTAGCGGCCTCTCGGCGGGGAGCCGCTTCTGGAAAAGAGCTCCAGGGTGGAGCGGATGGCTCTCTATCTCCTCCCCGCCAGAGAGCGCTCGGGGGCCCTTTCTCCTCTCTCTGCTTTTCCCGGGCGGCGCACACACACAATTCGCGGCGCAACTCGGCATAGGGGTTTTTGGCCTCTCGGCTTCCTGCCCCACCTTCTGGTTCCTCCTCGCTATCTAAGTCGGAGGACTCCAGAGCTTGGGTGTCCTCTATCTTTCCCTGGATTTTTTCCCCCTGGACAGATCCCTCCCGAGAGCATTCCGACTTTGCCTGCTCAAAAGCCTTGCGTGCGTCTATGATTTCCGCGTCTCTAACTGCCGACGGGAACCCCTTCCCCTCCCCTTCAAGGCACGCATGTATCATTTCCCACAGGGGGCGAATAGCCGGCGAAATATCCCCTTCCAATTCCGCCGAGGTGAGGTCCCCGCCTAACTTCTCCCATGACGGCAGGTTTAAATGCCCCGTGGGTAAAAACCAGGGAGCCACCCTATCTACCTCTGCTATGAATAGTTCCAGTGTTTTTTGACCTACCCTGAGGTCTCTAGCTTTTAAAAGCTTTCTAAGGGCCTTTACCAAGGGCCGCGCCTCCGCGCTCGGTAAATTACCCATCTCTAACCTCTAAGGGCTGTAACTCACCGCGTGTGACTTAGAGAACCCGTCACCTATGCGTGAGCCTGAGGGGAGTCTAAAAGCCCTGTAGGTGCGCGCCACCCAGAGCCCAGGCTTATCCCCAACTCACCTGTCCGGCAGCACCACGCTGGAGCGTTGCACACCACCGCCGTGTCTCGGGGTTGATCAGTCCCCATACGGGCCACCAAATGTCGGTGTCGCTCCCGGCCTGCAGGAAGAACACGCGACAGATTCTGACGGTGTGCAATCTTGCCTTTATTTGTCTCCGCATGGGCCCCGCGAGGCCTCCGCTCTGCCACCAGCCCTTTCTCGCCGGTGGACTTTCTCTATCTCTCTCTGTGCTTCTTCCTCGTGGCGGGAGAGGCATTCACTTTTATAGGGTAACAGTGGCCAATCAGTTCAAAGCGCGTGATGCGGGCTGACTGGCTAACATCAGTTGTTGCTAGGCAGATTATCTTACAGAGCGGGTTGTTTAAGTCGCCAGGGCAATCAGGGGGCAGGAAGCAGGCGCCAACTTGGCTCACTCGATGGGAGGGGTAATCTAGCTCAGGCTTTGCTCTTACTTACAGGCCTTACGTCCGCCAAGTAAGGCGACCGGTGTCGGCCGCGGCTCCCAACAGTAAAGATAGGAAAAGAAGAATTTAAAGTATCACTGTTTGCAGATGACATGATGCTCTACATAGAAGACCCCCAAAACTCCATTTAAAGACTCCTAGATATAATAAATAAATTCAGTAATATAGCTGGATACAAAATCAATACTCAGAAATCAATAGCAGTCCTCTACACTAACAACAAAACCACAGAGAGAGAAATAGGAGAAGCCACACTCTTCACACTACCAACCAAAAAGTTGAAATATTTAGGAATTACTCTTACAAAAGAAGTGAAAGACCTATACAGGGAAAATTATAATATACTGAAAAATGAAATTGAAGATGATCTCAGAAAATGGAAAGACATCCCTTGCTCATGGATAGGAAGAATAAATAATTTCATTGAAGAGTTTGAGGAGTGTTTGCATTAGGTCATCTTTGTATTTCTTGTAGAATTCTGCAGTGAATCTGTTTGGGTCTGGTCTGTTCTTTGTAGGTAAAGATTTTATTACATTCAGTAGTTTTACATCTTCATGACCTAGCTTTGGTACTTCGTATGCTTCTAGGAATCTGTCTATTTCCTCTGTGTTATCAAACCTTTGAGAGTAGAGGTTTTCGAAATAGGTGTTGATGATCTTCTGTATTTCTATAGGGTCTGTAGTAATTTCGCCTCTTTCACTCCTTATTGCATGAATATGAGCTTTTTCTTCTCTTTTTAAAATAAGGTTGGCTAGGAGCTTGTCAATTTTATTTATTCTTTCAAAGAACCAGCTCTTTGATTCATTGATTTTTTTGGTCTCTATTGCATTGATTTCTGCTTTGATTTTTATAATTTCTTCTCTTCTTTTGGCTTTGGGCTTGACTTGCTCTTCTTTTTATAGATGTTTGAGGTGTAACATCAGGTTATTTATTTGTATTCATTCTGTTTTCCTGATGTGGGAACTCAGTGCAATAAATTTTCCTCTGAGGACAGCTTTCATTGCATCCCACAGACTGTGGTAATTTGTATTTGTGTTTTCATTTGTTTGTAGGTATTGTTTAATTTCTTCTTTAATTTCCTCTGTGACCCACTGATTATTCAAGAGTGTGTTATTCAGTTTCCATGTGTTTGTGGGATTTTTGCAGTATCTTTGGTCATTAATTTCTAATTTCACAGCGCTATGGTCCGATAGCATGCAAGGGATTATTTCAACCCTTTTGCATTTATTTAAATATGTTCTGTGAATTAATATATGGTCTATTTTAGAGAATGATCCATGTACTGCTGAGAAGAATGTGTAGTCTGTTGTTGTTGGGTGATATACTCTGTATATATCTATTAAGTCCATTTGTTCACAGGTGCGATTCAGTTCTTTTATTTCTTTGTTGATTTTCTGTCTGGTTGATCTGTCCCTTGGTGTCAATGGTGTATTAAGATCTCCTGCTAGAATTGTGTTACTGCTAATTTGGTTTTTCGTTTCTGTTAGTACTTGTTTTATATAAGTGGGTGCTCTGGAGTTTGGTGCATATATGTTTAAGATAGTTATCTCTTCCTCTTGAAGTTTTCTCTTAACCAGTATGTAGTGTCCTTCTTTATCCCTTCTGATCATTATTGGTTTGAAATTCAGGTTATCTGCAAACACAATAGCTATCCCCACTTTTTTTGGAGTTCCTGTTGCATGAAATATTGTTTTCCATCCTTTGACTTTGAGTCTGTGAGTATCCTTATGGGTTAGATGGGTTTCTTGTAGACAGCATATGGTTGGATTTTGTTTCTTGATCCATTCTGCCAGTCTGTTTCTTTTAATTGGTGCATTGAGACCTTTTACATTAATGGTTATAACTGCTATATATTGGTTTGTTGTTGATATGTTATCTTTTTGCTGTTGCATCTTTATCTTTCTGCTCTGTTTAATTGTCTGCTTTGTTTAGTGGTTTTTTCCTAAATGTATCTATGCTGTCTTTCAGTATTCTTTGCAGGGTTGGCTTGGTGATCATGAAGTTTTTCAGCTGTTCTTTGTCCTAGAAGTATCTTATTTCTCCATTGATTTTGTTTTGCAGGGTACATCAGCCCAGGTTGAAAATCATTTTGCTTTAGGATCTGGAATACTTCACTCCATGCTCTTCTTGACTTTATTGTTTGTGCTGAGAAGTCTGCTGTGATAGGTTTTCCTTTATAGGTGATCTCTTATAGGTCTCTTTATAGGTGATCTCTTTATAGGTTCCTCTGATAGGTTTTCCTTTATAGGTGATCTGTCTTTTCTCTCTGACAGCTTTTAATATTCTATTTTTTTGTTCAATTTCTGGGATGTTCCTTATTATATGTCTGGGTGTAGATTTATTTTGGTTATGGCTCTTTGGAGTTTTGTATGCTTCATTGATCTTGATATCAGTTTCTCATCTCGTGTTTGGGAAATTTTCAGCTATTACTTCTCTAAATATCCTCTTGACATCCTTTATGGTGTCCGCTTGCTTTTCATTTATCCCTATCAACCTTATGTTGTTCCACTTTGCGTCGTCTTGCAGGTGTTGAATTGTTATTTCCTGATTACTTGTTATTTTTAAAAGATCTTTCCTTTGTTGTTTGCTAGCTTCAATCTTGTCCTCGAGGTCTGAGATTCTATCTTCACATTCATTGAGGCCCTTCTTACCACTTTCAATGGAGTTTTTGATTTCCTGTATATCTCTTTGCATCTGCTTTATGTATTCTGTTTGTTTCTTATATTGTTCATCCAGGGATTCTATATTTTTGTTTAGGTCCCCCAATTTTTAACTGTGTCTTCTTTAGATATATTCAGCATCTCCTTCATTTATTTTATCATTTCTTCTTTTACCTGAGAGATTATTTGTAGTTTGAATTCCTTTAAGGTTTCCCAGAGTTGCTTCTTTATTTCAGTTACTATTATTTCAGGTATTTCAGTTATGTGGAATGTGTTTTCTTCCATGCATGAGGTTCCTAGGCTTTCTTGGAATGGGCTGAATGTTTGATGTTGCATTTTGGTCTTTTGTTTTGTCATCTTCCTATATTTTCAAGCTTCAAGTGTTTTTCAAAGTGAGGGAGAGTGTTCCCCCAAACCATGTCTAGGCCCGACAGGCTTGACCCATAGGAAACCATGGCCTGGCCCCTCAGGCGAGGAAGAGTGTTCCCCGAGACTGGGATGGGATTCCGTGCCTAAGCCTGACTGGCTGGACCCGGCAGGAAACCATGTGCTGGTCTCCAGGCAACAAAGAGAGTTCCCCTAGACTGGGATGGGATTCTGTGCCTAGCTGACTCACTGGTCCTGGCAGGAAACTGCAGGCAGATCCCCAGGCAACAAAGAGAGTTCCCCCATACCAGGGCAGGTTTCCTGGGTCAGGATTCCTTGCCTAAGCCCCACTCGCTGGTACTGGCAGGAAACTATGCGCTGGACCAGAAGTCCAATTGGTTTATCATTTCTTTAATTAATATTTTTATATCTTGCCTCACTTAGATTAGAAGTACAGTTTTAAATTCATCTATGAGGTCATGAAAGTATTTCTTATGTCTGCTGATGCTATATCTAATATTGTATGATTACTGCACTGTTTCTCTTCTGTGTTTATCTCTCCTGGGCTTATTTTCCCAGGGTCAGCAGCTGGAGGTTTGTTTTTTTATTTCTATCTCTTGTATGTTTCTGGTTTCTTTCATACAGATGTGTCCAGGGGGTCTCTGGCCCTCTCTGTATTGCTTAGGGTCTTTCTGAAGCATGCTGACTGGGGTTTTGCTGTCCTTCCCAATTTGCTTTTCCCTGAGATATCTTGAACTCCCTCCTAGGGGCTTGTGATGGTGCGAGGACACTTACCCCAGCCACTCAGTCCAGAGTTCAGGGCACAGGCAGGCAGGACCAATTCCCTGAAGCTGGTTGATCATGGCAGGAAACTGGAAAGTTCTGTTTCTGTATTTTTGATTATTGTCTGAAGAGGTGTTTTCAGAAGCAGCTTCTCTGGGCTCTGTTTGTGGCGGTGGCTTCGTGGGGCTCGTTGCATGGACTTGGTGGCAATGAAGACACACTCACCCCTCCAGTGACATTGGGGATGCTCCGGCAGTGGGAGCCCACTCAGCACTGGTGCCCTGGGCTCAGGTCCTCGCGTGAGTGGCGAGTGTGAAGGTGGGGATGCATCCCAGGAGGTCCAGTTCCATGCTCTTGATGCCACAATGTGCCCTTCTCCTGGCACCCTCTGGGATGGGGCCCATATCTGGCGAGGTGGCTGAGGCAGCAGAGGTGGCAGTGGTGGTGGCTTCGTGGGGCTCTGGTTACGTGGGCCAGGCAGCAGTGAAGACACACTTACCCACCCGGGGACCTCGGGGGCACTCCGGTGGCAGGGCCTGCTCAGTGCTGGTGCTGCGGGCTTGGGTTGTCACGCAAGTGGGGAGTGTGAAGGTGGGGATGCATCCCAGTAGGAGTCGGTCCAGTCCTGCGCCTGTGGCACTGCAACACACCTTCCTCCTTGTACCCTCTGGAACACAGCCTAGATCCTGGAAGGTGGTGGCAGTGGTGGTGGTGGCAGTGGCAGTAGTGGCTCTGTGGGGTTCTGTTCATGTGAGTCTGGTGGTGGGGAAAACACACTCGCCTACCTGGGGACCTCAGGGTCACTCTGGTGGCAAGGGTCTGCTCAGTGCTGATGCCCGCGGGCTCCAGTCCTCGTGTGAGCAGTGTGTGCAAAGGTGGTAATGCGTCCCAGAAGGTCCGGTCCCTCACCCATGTGGCAGCAACCCACCTTCTTCTTCACATCCTTTTGGACACGGCCCAAATCTGGGGAGGCGGTGGTGGGAGTGGGGGTCAGGGTAGCTGGTGGGCACTGAGTTTTTTTACTTCCCCAGCCTCTGGCAGGGCCCTGGCGACAGAGTCAGAGGTGGCAGCTGGAGGCAGTGGCACGGAGATGGCCTGCCTCACTGGTGGCCTGGAGGCACTCAGGGCTGCACGGTGGTGCAGTCAGCCAGGAGTGTATGTTTGATTCATTTTTGTTACCTTAGTTTCTTCTTGGGATGAAAGAATTCCTCTCCCTCTGTTCAGGGCTCCCCATGTTGTATTATGTTGAGTTCTAAGTTGACTATCTCATGGAGTCACTGTAGCCTTCTGTTATCTATCCGCCATCTTAGCTCCAGCCCCTATCATCTTGTTTTGAAGTCCCACCAAACTGTTGTTCTTCTGTCTCCATTGGTTTTTATCATGTTGTATCTTATTGGATTTTATTATACGTTATAGTGTAAACCAATTTTTTTTATAGGCAAAGAGATAATATAGAAACCATTGTTCATTTTCTGTTAACTGGTTCTAAATACCCTGTAATACTTTTGTCCTCTTGAATGGTTTCACACTGTCTTGATATGTTTGATGCTATAGTATGTCAAGTTTTATGCAAATATTTCAAGGAAAGAGACACTATGGTAACTACTATTAAGTCGAGTTATCTTGTGAAACACTATGTTGCTTAAATTGTTCTGTTTTGACCTGTATTGTTATGTTGTTATGTCCTCTTTTATCTCAATCTTCCCCCTTTTTAAAAATTTATTTTTTAATTAAGGGAAAAACTAAAGAAAAATTAGCAGGATATATTATAGTAACCCACTTTGATTTCCTATTAACTTGATTTGAAGTCCTGTATTGCTCTCACCATCTTGTTTTGACTGATTTTACTCTATTCTGTTCTGTTTGATAGTATCAAGTTTGAGGGTATAGGCAACTACTTTGAAGGCAATAAGATTCCCTATGATGCCCACTCTGGTGTGCCTATTATTTTGTTTTGAAGTCCTGTAATGTTTCCAATGTTTATGTTTTATTGGTTTTGTTCTGTACTGTTTTGTTCAATTTTATTATACCTGATGATATAGGCAATTCTTTTTAAGGTAGCAAGAGACATTATGGTAACCATTGTTGATTACTTTGTATTCTGTTTTTATATCATGTACTATGTCCATCCCTTGTTTTGACTGACTCTGCTTTGTTTTGTCACATTTGGTTTTATTCTCTTTCAAAAAAATGTAATAAGAATTGTGGGAGTAATAAAACCCAAAATGTGTAAATGTTATTGTAAAAAAGAGAGGAAAAGACAGTGCTCTAAAGGATACAACTGCAAGTATGTTTAGGTGTGTAAGACAGATGACCATATTACTAAGTTTTTCTTGGATCATTGAACATAACTGTTTGTGGTCTCACTGTTTGAATGTCCACTTTGTATGCTTTAATTTTTTAACTTGAACAACAATTTCTAAGTTGACAATATGTAATCTATTAACTAGTGATTTCTTAATGTTTATTTTTTGAAATTTGATATTACTTGTACTCTTTTACTGTTTTTTTTCTTTAAATAAGATTTAAAAAAAGAAAACTATTTCTTCAAGGGAAAACATAAAGAATAAGAATTTGGCAGTCTGGGAACCAGTGCCATGCATGGACCATCACCAGACTGAAACAGCCATGCCCAAGCCTCTCCCCATGAGTTCATGGACTTGGGGAAGAGAGAACAAGGCCACAGCAGGAAGCAAGCCCAGTCTGGGAACCAGTGCCATGTCTGAGCTGCTGCAGGACTGGAAATAACCAGACCCAAGCCACTTCTAGTTACTTCAATAAGAAGTAACTATTTTTCCCCCATCCCCATTATGTGATAGGTTTATCCAGAGAAACACAGGCTGTGATGATAGCTGTTGAAGTGAAATGCAATTAGATGCCTGTGGTGCTTTGGTGTTTTACTAACATTGCAGGTCTAGGGCCAGTGGGCTGATCATCTGTTCAGAGGATAGCAGTATGCAGTGTAGCATCTAGGGGGGATCTCTATCTGAGGGTTGCAGCCATTGTTGAGTCCCTATGATCTTGTTTTGAAGCCCTATATAATTTCCATTGTTTAGCTGAGTTGGGTTTTACTCTCTTTTATTTAGTTTGATTATGTTAAATCAATGGCAGGAGCAACTATTTCTTTTTTCTTAATTTTATTTAAGGAGAAAAAGAAAAAAGAAAAGAAAAAGGGTACAAGTTATACAGAATTTCAGAAAAAAACAGTAGGAAATCACTAGTTAATGGATTACATATTGTCATCTTAGAAATATTTGTTCAAGTTATAAAATTAAAGCATATAAAGTGGACATTCAAACAGTGAGACTGCAAACAGTTCTGTTCAGTGATCCAACAAAACTCAATAATAACATTGTCTACCTTATACACTTAAATATACATGCAGTTATATCATTTAGAGCACTTTCTTTTCCTCTCTTTTGTACAATGATTATTACACTTTTTGGGTTTTATTACTCCCACAGTTCTTATTACTTTTTTGGAAGAAAGTAAAACCAAATGTGACATAACAGAACAGAGTTGGTCAAATCAAAAGGGTGAACATAATAGATAATGTAAAAACATAATACAAGGTGATCAACAATGGTTACCATAATGCCTCCCGCTATCTCCAATAGAATTGCTTATATCATCAGTTATAATAAAATTGAACAAAACAGTAAAGAATGAAACCAACAGAACCAAAACATTGGAGACATTACAGGTCTTCAAAAGTAGATAATAGTCAACCAGAATGGGCGTCATAATGAATCCCACTATATTCACAGCTGTTGCCTAAACTTTCAAACCTGGTACTATCAAGCAAAACAGAATAGAGGAACATCAGTCAAAACAAGATGGTGAGAGCAATACAGGGCTTCAAATCAAGTTAATAGAAAATCAACGTGGGTTACTATAATATATCCTGCTATTATTTATTTATTTTTCCCTTAATTAAAAGGATAAAAATAAAAAAGTAAATGATAAAATGGAGATTGAGATAAAAGAGGGCATAACAACAAAACAGCACAGATCAAAACATAACCATTTAAGCAAAATAGTGTTTCACCACAAGATAATCCCAACATAAAAGTAGTTACCATAGTGTCTCTTTCCTTGAAATCTTTGAGTATAACTTTGTATACTATAGCATCAAATATATCAAAACAATGTAAAACCATTCAAGAGAATGACAGTATTACAGGGTATTTAGAATCAACTAACAGAAAATGAACAATGGTTTCTGTATAATCTCCTTGTCTATAAAAGTTTTTGTTTATACTATCACATATAATAAAATTCAGTAAGATGCAACATGTTAAGACCTATGGAGACAGAAGAACAAAAGCTTGATGGGACTTCAAAGCAAGATGATATTAAATCAGCATTACCTATTATGACGTTGTTTTCTCCAAAATAGCTGTTCCTATCATCCAATCTTCTCTGCCTCATTTCTGTTGAGCTCTTTTTCTGTCGTTAGTTGTCAGTTTGTCTTCTTCATTTTGTTTTCTGCTCCATTCATTGTGGCCTCTCTGCCACTATTTCTGGATTATTCCTATTTTTCTTTTTTAGAATATCCTGCAGTATTCTCTGTAGGGTTGAATTGGTGGTTGCATATTTCCCTAGTTCCTCTTTATCCTGGAAGCACCTTGTGTTTCCATCAATTTCCAGGGATAGTTGTGCACGATATATCAATCTTGGATGGAGGTTATTATCTTTCAAAGCTTGAATTATTTCCCCCCACACTCTTCGTGATTTGATGGTTTGTGCCGAGAAGTCTGCTGTAATTCTGATGGGTGTTCCATTGTAAGTGATCTGTTTCTTGTCTCTGACAGCTTTTAATATTCTGTTCTTATATTGAATTTCTGGTAGTTTGATTATTATATGCCTGGGTGTAGCTCTGTTTGGGTTGTAAATGGCTGGGGTCCTGTGAGCTTCATACATCTGAGTATCTTTAGCTTTTGCTAAATTAGGAAAATTCTCCTGGATTATTTCTTTGAGTAGCTTTTGTAGTTCATTTGTTTGTGTCCCTACCTCTTCTTTTATGTTCTTTATTCTTAAGTTATAGATCCTCTTATCATCTTCTAGTCTTTTTATTATTGCTGTTTGTTTCTTTGTTATTTTTTAAGAAGTTTTTCATTTCATGCTCCCACGTTACAAATCTGCCCTCCAGTTCAGATAATCTATCCTTAGTTTCTTTCAAGCTGTTATGCCAGTTTTTGATAGAGCTTTTAGTTTCTTGGTAATCTCTTTGAACCTGCTTCATGTATTCTATATTTTCTCTATTTTCTCCATCAAACAATTCTGCCCTTTTTTTCTGTTCATCCATTGCACCATCTGTTTTTTCTTGGGTAGTGCTTAGCATTTCTCTAACTATTCTGCTTATGTCTTGCTTCAGATCATTAATAACTTCATTCCTGAACTTGTCTATGAGGCGCTGGAGATAGCGCTTTATGTCTATTGGTGCTGTGTCTGCTATTGCCTGTTTCTCAGGATTGGGGGCCAAGGAACCTTTCTTGTTGCTCCCTCTTCCCATATTCTTTGTTCCTTAAATACAAGCATATATAGGAGGCCCAGTTCCTTGCCTGTCAGCCACAGTCTGTTTGAATTGTGCTGGCTAGGTGTTCCCGCCCACTGCAGCACACCAGGGAGTTGTGGACTGGGCAGCCTATGCGGGGCCTGCCCCTCCAGGTCAACCTACCAAAGGCTTCACTGCTAGGGTGCACCTCCAGGCACTGGGACCTGGGTTGTGCTAGCCTATTGGTTCTCATCCAGCAGCGTCAGGTAGGCTAGGCCCTGTTCACCACTCCTGCTTGAGAGGGGGATATGTGACTAAGGTCACTACAGTGCCCTGTTCTGGCAAGTTTGCCTGGTCCCAGAATGTCCTCTGTTGGAGCCTCCTAGACCGTGGAAGAGTTCCAGTTTCCCTCACTCACCGCAGGTCGATGCACAGCTCCCTGCCTGTCCCACTCTCAACTCTGTTCACCGATTCCTGTTCTCGGAGCTTTTGCGCGTCTCTCTCCCTACTGAGCGAATTCAGATGCAGCAGTGACGGCAGGAAACCCAAATCACATCTTCCAATGGCACAGGCTCCAGCTTCCATGCTGAGGCTTAATCTGTTCCTGTTATAGCTCCAGGATTGCATTCCCAGTTGGTTTTTCTCAGCCCCAGTTCATTCTTGGGTCAGCAGGGTATATCTCTTCTTGCTTAGGATTCCTCACTCTGCACCATTCCTGGATTCTAAGCTGGGTCTCTCAAAGAGCCTCGGTAGCTGCTGCTATCTGTCCACCATGTTATCCCGGAAGTCAGGAGCAACTATTTCAAAGATAAGTATATCATGGTAGCAATTTTGGATTTACTATTGGCTTGTTTTGAAGTACTCTATTCATTGTCTTGTTTTTATTGTTCCTATTCTTTCTGTTCTGTTTGATTTTTACTACATCCAAAGTTATCTGCACTATTTTGAAGGCATAAAAATGCATTATGATAACTATTGCTGATTTCATAGTGTTTTGAAGTCATGTCACATACTGGTTTATTTCAATTGGTTTTATTCTTTTTTATCCTCTTTAAAATAAAATTGAAAAAGAATCTGCTGGTTTCCTGTTATTTTTCATTTGGGTTTTCTCAGCAGCTGCAGGGACAGATTTGAGACTGTCCTGTTGTAAGTTCAGAACTAGTAATGGCCAGGTGTCATGACAACAGTCATTGATGTTATTTACTAAGCACCTACTATTTAATAGGTACTGTGTTCTGCATCCCTCATGCATCTTCCCAGGTGGTGTTATTATTCACTTGTTAAATAAGGAGACAATGAGGATCAGAACAAACAGGACAAATGCTGTTAAGCAGCCTGTGCAGGAGGAGATGAGTTCTGTCCTTTACCTTTACACTGTCTTATTTTGATTGGCTTTTTAAAAAATCATTTTGTTCATAGATAAAAAGAAAGAAAAGAATAATAAAGAAACTATAACAAAATTGCAAAGTACATCAATCGTGGCAACAATGGTACATACATATTATACTTTACTTGGTTTTATTTTCTCAAAAATAAAACTTAAGCTAAATGTCATGGTACACACCTGTAATCCCAGCACTCAGAAACTTGAGACAGGAGGACTGTTGTTGCCTAGGCTTCAAAGTGAGCTCAAATCCAACCTGAATGGCATGGCAAGAGCCTGTCTTCATAAGATCTTAAAAACATTTTTAAAAATGTTAAATTGTTTGAAAAAATTAAATGTTAAATATTTTCAAATTCCAGAAGTTATTTGAATTCATGGATATGGAGGACTAGCTGTCTGGGGTTTCAGCATCACAGTATGAAATAAGCCTAGAAGTGTATTGTACAACAATGTAAATATCCTTAATACTTCTGAACTGTAGGCTTACCATTGGTTGAGATGATAAACTTAGTAATACTTTTTCCACAATAAAGAAAAGAGATCTCACAAGTGAAAAAAATTGAATGAAAGAAGTCAGATATCAATTGTTGTGTGACTCCCACTCCGTCTGGCTTCCTGACTCACCATGTTGTATCTTTCACTGGGATATGTCCCTGCCATTGTTATGTCACCTATCATAACACATGACTAGCATGGTTCTCATCAGAACCAGTGGTATGCTTTGGACTTTCAGCCTCAAAAACTATGAGCAAAATACTCTGTTTTTAAGTACACAGCCTCACTTAGTAGATGGGTACCAAGTGTTCCACCTGACAACATCAGGACACACATTTTTCTCAGCTGCATGTGGGTCATTCTCTAAAATAGATCATATATTAGCCCACAGAATATGCTTAATCAAATGCAAAGCAATTGAAGTAATCCCACTGATATTATTATTTTTTTTTTAATTTTTTAAATCTTTTTTTTATTTAAGGAGAAAAGAAAAAAACAACAGTGAAGGGGTACAAGTTATACAGATTTACAGAAGAAAAAAATGCGCAGTTGGAAATCACTAGTTAATGGATTACATATTGCCATCTTAGAAATAATTGTTCAAGTCACAAAATTAAAGCTTGTAGAGTGGACATTCCAACAATGATACTGCAAACAGTTCTGTTCAATGATCCAATAAAACTCTGTGATATCATTTTCTATCTTATACACTTAAATATACATGCAGTTATATAGTTTAGAGCACTTCTTTTCCTCTCTTTTGTACAATGACTATTACACATTTTGGGTTTCATTGCTCCCACGGTTCTTATTGCTTTTTTGGAAGAGAGTAAAACCAAATGTGACATAACAGAACAGAATCGGTCAAGTCAAAAGGGTGGACATAATAGATAATATAAAAACATAATACAAGGTGATCAACAATGGTTACCATAATGCCTCCTGCTATCTCTAATAGAATTGCCTATATCATTAGTTGTAATACAATTGAACAAAACAGTAAAGAACAAAACCGACAAAACCAAAACATTGGAGACATTGTAGGTCTTAAAAAGTAGATAAAAGTCAACGAGAATGGGCGTTATAATGAATCTCATTATCTTCTCAGCTGATGCCTAAACTTTCGAACCTGATACTATCCAGTAAAACAGAATAGAGGAACCTCAGTCAAAAACAAGATGGTGAGAGTAATACAGGGCTTCAAATCAAGATAATAGAAAGTCAAAGTGGGTTACTATATTATATCCTGCTATTTTTTTCCCTTTAATTAAACGGATATAAATGAAAAAGTAAATAATGGAGTGGAGATTGAGAAAAAAAGAGGGCCTAACAGTGAAACAGGGAAGATCAAAACATAACCATTTAAGCAGAATAGTGTTTCACCACCAGATAATTCCGACCCAAAAGTAGTTACCATATTGACTCTTTCCTTGAAGTCCTTGAGTACAACTTCGTATACTGTAGCATTAAGTATATCAAAACAATGTAAAACCATTTAAGAGAATGACAGCATTATAGAGTATTTAGAATCGACTAACAGAAAATGAACAATGGTTTCTGTATAATCTCCTTGTCTTTAAAAGGTTTTTGCTTATACTATCGAACATAATAAAATCCAATAAGATACAACCTGTTTAGACCATTGGAGACAGAAGAACAAAAGCTAGATGAGACTTCAAAACAAGATGGTACTAAATCAGTATTACCTATTAAGATGTCATTTTCTCCAAAATAGCTGTTCCTATCATCCAATCTTCTCTGTCTCATTTCTGTTGAGCTCTTTTTCTGTCAGTAGCTGTCAGTTTGTCTTCTTCATTTTGTTCTCTGCTCCATTCGTTGTGGCCTCCCCGCCACTATTTCTGGGTTCTTTGTATTTTTCTTTTTTTAGAATATCCTGCAATACTTTCTGTAGGGTTGAATTGGTGGTTGCAAATTCCCCCAGTTCCTCTTTATCCTGGAAGCACCTCGTTTTTCCATCAATTTCCAGGGACAGTTGTGCAGGATATCTCAATCTTGGCTGGGGATTATTATCTTTCAAAGCTTGAATTATTTCCCCCCATGCATTTCGTGATTTGATGGTTTGTGCAGAGAAATCTGCTGTAATTCTGATGGGTGTTCCCTTGTAAGTGGTCTGTTTCTTGTCTCTGACAGCTTTTAATATTCTGTTCTTGTATTGAATTTCTGGAATTTTTATTATTATATGCCTGGGTGTTTCTCTGTTAGGGTTGTAGGTAGCTGGGGTCCTGTATGCCTCGTACATCTGAGTATCTTTACCTTTTGCTAAATTAGGAAAATTCTCCTGGATTATTTCTGTGAGTAGCTTTTGTAGTTCACTTGTTTGTGTCCCTACTTCTTCTTTTATGTTCTTAATCCTTAAGTTATGGCTCCTCTTATCATCTTCTTGTCTTTGTATTATTGCTGTTTGTTTCTTTGTTATTTTTAAGAAGTTTTTCATTTCATTCTCCCATATTACAAGTCTGCCCTCCAGTTCAGATAGTCTGTCCTTAGTTTCTTTCAAGCTGTTATGCCAGTCTTGGATAGACTTCTTAATTTCTTGATAGTCCCTTTGAACCTGCTTCACATACTCAATTCTTTCTCTGTTTTCTCCATCAAGCAATTCTCTCCTCTTTTTCTGTTCTTCCATTCCACCATCTGTTTTTTCCTGGGTGGTGCTTAGCATTTCTCTAACTATTCTGCATACTTCTCGCTTCAGGTCATTGATAACTTCATTCCTGAATTGGTCTATGAGGCTCTCTATATGGCGCTTAATGTATATTGGTGCGGTGTCCACTATTGCCTGTTTCTCAGAATTGGGGGCCGAGGAGCCTTTCTTGTTGCTTCCCTTCCCCATATTTTCTGTTCCTTATAAAATGCAAGCTTACATAGGAGGCCCGGCTTCCCTGCCTGTCAGCCACAGCCTGATCAAATTGCGCTGGCTAGTTGTTCCCGCCCACCGCTGAGCACCAGGGAGTTGCGGAGGAGGCAGCCTACACAGGAGTCAGTCGCTCCTCCGGGCCACCGTCAAGCTCTGGGATCTGGGTTAGGCCAGTCTACCGAGTCCGCCAGCAGCGTCACCCAGGCCAGGCACTTTTCACCAATCCCGTCTGAGAGGGGAATGTGTGGCTGGAGTCGCCACGGCGCCCTGCTCTTACAGGACTGCCCAAGCCCAGAAAGTCCTCCGCTGGAGTCAAACTGTGGTAGGGGGTCAGTTTCTCTCACTCACCTCGCCACCAGTCAGTTTTCGTGTATGCCTCCTTGTCTGTCCTGTTTTCGACTCCGTTCGCAGACTCCCGTTCCCAGAGCTCTGCGCGTCTCTCCTTGCCGAGCCGCTGTGGAGGCAGCCAGCCGCCGGGCGGCAGGAAACCCAAATCGCGGTTTCCAATGGCGCGGGGTTGAGTCTCCACACCGAGTCTTTTCTGTTCCTATTTTAGCACCAGGACTGTATTCTAAGTTGGTTTCTCTCAGCCCAGTTCGTTCCTGAGTCAGCAGAGCATATCTCTACCGGTTCATGTCTTCTTAGTCCGCATCATTCCTGGCCTCTGAGCTGAGCCTTTCAGAGAGCCTCTGGTAGTTGCTGTTGTCTGTCCGCCATGTTTTCCCGGAAGTCTCCCACTGATATTATTTGACCATAGTGAAATAAAATTGGAAATTAATGACCACCCCCCCTACAAAACCCCATAAAAACAAAGAAATTAAGTAATGCTTTCCTAAACAACCACTGAGTCTCAAAAGAAATTGAAGAAGAAATTAAACAATATCTACAATGCAACAAAATTCAAATACAATTTACTTGAAACAGTGAAAGCATCCCTCACAAGGTAATTTATAGCAGTAAACCCTGACCTTAGGGAAATTGAATGAACAGATATAAACATAATGCTGCATCTCAAATTTTTAGAAAAGCAAGAGTAACTCAAGCCAAAAGCCCAAAGAAGAGAGGACATTATAAGGATTAGAGTAGAAAGTAATGAAATTGAAGCTAATGAAACAATACAAAGAATTAATGAATAAAAAGTTAGTTCTTGAAAGAATAAATAAAATTGATAAACCCATATCTGACCTTACCAGAAAAACTCAAATCCATGAAATAATGAGTGAAAAGGATGAAATCACTACAGACCCTGTGGACATACAGAAAATCATCAATGCTGACTTTGAAGCCTTTAGTCTCATAGGCTCAATAAAGAAATAGACAGATTCTAGAAACATATGAATTTCCAAAGCTGGATCAAGAAGATGTAGACCTGCTGAATAACTCAATTTCAGTTAGTGAAGTTGAAGATATAATTAGCCTCTTACCAACAAAGAAGAGTCCAGATCCTGATGGATTCACTGCTGCATACTACAAGAAATTTAGGGAAGACTTAATGTAAACACTCCTCCCACTCTTCAATGAAACGAAGGGAAGCAAGTCTCCCTGACTCATTCCTGGAAGCAAGTGTTACCCTAATACCAAAACCAGTGAAAGACTCAGCCAGAAAAGAAAACTACAGGTCAATCTCCCTAACGGACATAAATGCAAAAATCCTCAGTAAAATACTGGCAAATAGAACGCAACAATTCATCAACAAGATTGTGCATCATGATCAAGTGGGATTGATTCCAGAAATGCAGATGGCTCAGATTATGCAAATCAATAGAGAATACACCGTATTAATAGAGCCAAAAACAAGAATCACATGATCATGTCATTAGTTGCAGAAAAAATCTTTCGATGAAATCCAACTCTCATTCATGAGAAAAATTTGCTGAAAGTCACTATAGATGGTCTTTACCTAAACCTCATAAAAGTCATATGTGATAAACCAACAGCCAATATCTTATGAAATGGACAAAAACTGAAAACTTTCAACTTAAAATCAGGAACAAGACAAGGATGTCCACTCCTACTCAATATGGTGCTGTAAACATTAGCCAGGGCAATTAAATAAGAGAGAAAAATAAAGGTAATAAGGACAGCAAAGGAAGAAGTTAAATTATTATTATTTTCAGACAACATGACACTCTACATAGAAGACTCCCAAAACTACACTGAAAGACTTCTAGATGTGATCAGTAATGTAGCTGGAAACAAGTTCAACACTCAAAAATTAATAGCATTCTTATACACAAGCAATAAACTTGCTGAGAGAAAAATGAGGGAAATCACAGCCTTCACTATAGCATCACCAAAGGTGAAATAGTTAGGAATTATCCTAACAAAGGAAGTAAAGGATCTATACATTGAAAATTATAGTACTCTGAAAAAGGAAATTGAAAAGGTTTTTAGAAATTGGAAAGACATCCCCATTCATGAATAGAAAGAACAAACAGTGTGAAAACGGCCATTCTCAGGCCATGGCAGGAATGGATTTTTTAAAAAAGTGATATTGCTATGCAATGGAGTATTACTCAGCCATAAAGAAGGATAAACATGAGACTTTCATAGGTTAATGGATACAGCTTGAGACCATACTCATAAGTGAAATAAATCAGACCCGTGTGTGCGAGAAATTGAAAGATTAAGTTCTAAGAAATACAGTAGATATGGTGAAATGGGAAGAAATTTTTCAATAGGAAAACAATTAGAAAGAATGAAAGGGAAAAGGACAGTAGGGAAAAGGGAAAAATGCAAGTCACTTGTATTATTCCTGTATCTTAGGTCATTAAAAAGGAAGATTTGTGCTAATATTGGCTGGCAAAATTTTATGCCCATATCTTGTACCCTGAGCAACTACTTTAAAAATAACAGGTGATGTACTATTGTTATTCTCCTATTATTCTGCTATGAAACTTTGTTGTGCTTATTTCCTGTAAAATAAAATATTAAATAATCGAAAAAGAATGGAAGTGAATCATGTAGTCATCTAGGGGAAGAGGCTTCCTGACAGAATAGTGAGTATGAACATTCTGAGACTAGATTTTTCTTCTGCATTTCTGGATTGTGAATTCCACTCTGAATAAAAGTGGAAGCACTAAAAGGAACAGTAACAGAGAGCTGACCGGTGCTGCCATGTATTTCACATGATTTTTCTGGGAACTGATTGAATACAGACCAAAACAAGACAGAAGCAACAAAAGCATGAAAGAAGTTACAGCAGCCACTAAACAAAGAGGGCTTTTACAGGACTGTAACAGACTGGGAAGGGAGGAAGTTCAGATATTTGATATCTGATAAGGTGGAGCCCACAGAATTTCCTGATAGGTAGGGTTGGGGTGGGAGGGAAAGATTCCAACTTTGATGGTTTGATCACTGCATGTCTAAGTCTTGTAACCTGATCAACTACTTTTAAGATAACAATATGCAATATATTAACTAGTGCTAATTTCCCACTTTTTTGAAATTCTGTATTGTTTCTATCCCTTTGTTTTTTTTGTTTTTTAAAATTACCAAAAAAAAAAAAAGGATTTGGAAGCCAAGCAACTGGAAGAATAAAAGTGCCTCACATAAAATGTGAGGGATTGTTGGGAAAACTCAGTTCATTTCCAGAAATGTTAATTGTGAAAGATTTATTTTTATCCAAGGAACTTCTCTTGTGGGAATTTAGATAGATAAGCTAGAGTCAGGGAAAAAGACTGAGCCAAAAGTGTAAACATAGAAACTATAAATATATAACTCGAAAAGCTCTGCCAGTCTCTGCCACCATTTGATGCACTTACCCGAGCTTTTTATTCTTTCCTTCACTTATCTCATTATTTGTTTCAAACCTCATTCATATTTTAGGAGCTCAGTCTCTTCCTCTCAATCTGTTTCAGACATAAAAACAGGCTTAATGATTATGGTCCATCAGAGTCCATGCCCTGTATGCATGTACCTTTCTTGGGAGGAGGCAAATTTGGAAATAAACTGTGAAATCTTATGTTCCTACACCATGCAAACCATGAACCAAGAACACACATTTTTCCTTAAGTAATAGCTAGCTGAGTACTAGAAAGAAATACAGAATTTATTTATGGCACCACAAAAGCCCCATTTGTCTGCTAACATGTCAGATATGGATCCTTGCTACTGGAACACAAGCCTACAGTATAGGAGACACTAAACAATGAAGCAATGAAATAAAACTAGAAATTTTACCCATGCAATTAAATGATTGGCCAAAACATGAGCTCTGTATTTTCAATTCATTCAGTTGTGGTCGGTCAGAAGAGGTAGGTAACTTGGAGTATGACCTGGAAGGGTATATCTCACTCCCCAGATTTCTCCTTTACTCTACTGTCTGGCTGCCATGATTAAGCAGGTCCTCCATTCCACTCTGCCATGCTGTCTCTTCTTCGGAGTTGTCGACAATGAGCCCCAACATACAGCTCATCCTTTAAAATGCAAGTGTCAGCTACTGAGTCCCAATAACAGGAAAGTAACTAAAACAAATTTGTGGTTGTTACTGTGACTGTTCCCTGATCATGTAGTTAAGAAGAGTTTGGAGTTCGTGTATGGGAAGAATTTGAAAATTTTTGGAGATGCCAGCTAGAGAGGCCCTAGAATGCTGTGAGCCAAGATAGATGGGACATTCTGATTGAGGCTCAGAAAATCAGAATGCAATAGAAGTTCAGAGTATAAAGTCTACCATTTGGAGGTTTTAGTTGGGAATAAGGAATCCACTAGTAGTTGGATCCCAGGCATGTGTGTTAAACTCTGGCTTAAAAATTATCTACATTTTGCTCTTGTCCCAACATTTTGCAGGAGACTAAGATCAAGGGAAATGGATTAATTATCTGAGAGAGAAAATTTAAAAGATTACATATAGATAAGAATACCCTAATTCTTTTTTAAATGACAGTTATAAAGTCAGTTATTTCCTTGCTTTTTTACCACTCTATTGCTTTTTCCACACTGAAGCTACTTTTGAATGACACATTTTGTCTTTTTACTTGAGCAATTTAATCATGCTAAAGATTTTGTTTGGTCATTACTGTTATTGCCAATGGAATTGTTTGCTTAATTTTTACTTTGAATCTTTTGCTATAAATATATAGCCATAAAACTGAAATTTGTGTGCTGGTTTTGTGAGTGGCAATTTTGTTGGTTCATTTTGTTATTGCTAACAGGAATTTGCAGAGAGGCTTGATGCTTTCTGCGTATCAAGCTACGTTATCAACAAACATAAATATATCTCTTGCTTTCTAGTTCAAATGCCCTTCATTTCTTTTTCTTGAGTATTCACTCTGTCTAGAACTTTGAGAATTATGTTTAAGAGAAATGGTGAAAGTTGGAGTCTTTGAGCTGTTTCTATGTCACAGAAAGTCTTCAGTCTTTCATCACAGCATAGCTGCAAATTTTTTACATATGAACTTTTTCACATTAAGGAACTTGCTGTGTACTCTCATGTTATTATGGAAAAAATATTGAATTTTGTCAAATGCTGCATCAAATGGGTTTTGTTCCCTTCCAATAGCAATGTGGTATACTAGATTGTTCGACTTTTCCATATTGAATCATTCCAGGAATAAACACCAGTATCTCATCTCACAGTCCAGGTATGCAATGGTGTAAGGAGTGGAGGAAGCTGCCAGGGTTACCAGTCAGATGAGAATTCCTTTGCTCTATTCAGATGGAATCATAAACCTGTGTAAAGCCTAGCTCTGTCATCTCTGTCTTGATGTCAGAAAATAACAGTGTATAACGCTGAATACCAATTTTTTTTATCCCTATCAACCTTATGTTTTTTTCTTTGCCTCATCTTGCAGTTGTTGAATTGTTATTTCCTGATTTCTTGTTATTTTTAAAAGATCTTTCCTTTCCTGTTCACTGGCTGCAATCTTGTCTTAGAGGTCTGAAATTCTAACTTCACATTCATTGAGGCGGTTTTTACAACTTTCAATGGAACTTTTGATTTCCTGTATATTTCTTTGCATCTGCTTTATGTATTCTGTTTGTTTCTTATATTGTTCATCCAGGGATTCTATCTTTTTGTTTAGGTCCTCCAATTTTTTAACTGTTGTCTTCTTTAGATATGTTCAGCATCTCCTTCATTTATGATTTCTTCTTTTATCTTGGAGATTATTTCTAGTTTGAATTCCTTTAAAGCTTCCTGGAGTTGCCGCTTTATTTCGGTTACTATTATTTCAGGTATTTCAGGCATATGGCTAGTATTTCTTCTATGTACATGGCTCCTAGGCTTTCTTGGGATGGGCTGGATGTTTGAGATTGCATGTTAGTCTTTTGTTTTGTCATTTTCCTATATTTCCGTGTTTCAAGTGTTGTTTTAATGCTTCCCCTGGGCATGTTGGAAATTGTCTCTTGGGCTCCTGGGACTCCTCTGGTAACATAGTGCCTTCCTTGGGCAGCGAGGCCCCCAGATTAAAAGAGGGTTTCCAGGCTCCTCTCATGTAGAACTAAAGCCTCTTCAAGCTACACAGCTCCCCCCTCTGGCAGCAAAGCTCCCCTGGTGCAAAGAAGGCCATCTGGTGTGGTCCAGGCAGGCCCAAATCCCGCTAAGCCAAATCTAGTGTGGCAGCAAGCCCAACAGGTGCCCAACCCCCTAGAGCAAGGATCTCATACTCTCCCGGGGATTGGAAGGTCCCCCTGTGGCCTAGGCCTCAAACCTCCTCAGCAGGGCTGTTCCCTCCTCCAGGCGATGGCAGTAGTGTTGATGCTCTCCAGGCTGAAAGAAGGTCTCAGGCAAGGCAGGAGCAGTTTCCCGTGGCTAGGCCCAGCTCCCTCCTCCAGGTGTAGTAGCTGAAGTGTGCCCTCCAGATGAGAGAAGGTGGTCAGCAAGGTTGGAACAGGTTCCCACGGCTTGGCCCAGCTCCCTCCTCCAGGCGGGGCACCTGCAGTGTGCCCTCTGGGTGAGGGAAGGCCCTGAATGCCAACTTTTGACACAGCTGGCTGCTGGTCATTGTCAGCATAAGCCACTTCTGGTCAACACCAGCTTGTGCCAGATGCTGTAGGTTGACTCCGCTATGTGCTGGTCTCTGCTACTGGCTGGCTGTCACTGGCCGCCACCAGCTTATGCTGGATCCCATAGGTCAGCGCTGCTGGTTGCTGGTTTGTGCTGCTGATTTTTGTTGGTTGCTGGTCCCTGATCTCATTAATCTAATAGCAGCTTGTATTTAGTTCCCAGTCTTCATCTTGAAACGCTACCTACCCTACTCAGGATAAAAATGCTGAGTAGATTAACTGGACCTTTGGAGTCCACACTATCTGAGATGCTTATAGGACCACTGGAAAAATTTTCATTTTAACCAGATCTGTGCTGCATCACAAGTCAGTACAGAGGAGGGCACTGTAGTGGTTGATTTTCTCAACTTGAGTTGTTTAGCAGCTTAACTAAATTGGTTTAGCAATTCTATACACTAGGGTACAGAAGACCTACCATAAGATGGCTCATCAAGTAGATAGTATAAAAGAGAAGTGAGAAAGACACATTCTAGAGGAGCTCCAGTTTTTGCCTTCTACTTAGACACTGTCTCTTGGCTTCCACCGCAGACTCTTCAGCTTCTGCCTTGGATCCTGCAACCTGTCGGCATAGACTCTGGCCTTTTGTTGTCAATTAGCGCAGGACACTACAGTGAACTCTAGACCTTGGATTGAATCTTTTGGCATTCAATGTGCACACATTCTGTGCATGTTTCCTCATCTGACATTATGACTGACCATGGTAAACCAATCGTAGAATTTCTTATAGATTTGTGTATTTTGTGTTATATGTGTTCCTCTAGTAAAGTTCTGACTCTAACAGGTACCCTCTTATACTAACTGGAAAGGAATGTAGGAAGTACTACTCACATTATGCAATAGCTGTAAGCCTGTGATTGTTCCAAGTGAAGGACTGCAATTGGTTCAAATTTGAGCCTACTAATGATCCAAACACAGGTTTGTAATGGACCCATCAGGTGAAGCTGTCATGGCAGTGATTAGGGATGGGCAGAGCAATGCAAGCTATTTGACTGAAAGTTATTGCATCTCTACAGAAAAATGGTAGGGCTCAAGTCTGGGAATCTTCAGGAAGACTAGATGTGTACATCACAGTTAATTGGGGCTCAAGGGAAGTTGGGAATATTAACAATGAACTCTTATCAATTGTGTACTAATCTGGACCACTCTAACCTGGCCCCCACTTCTTCAAACAGACAGCAACAGCACATGAAGTAGCAGGAATTGGACTGGGCCATTATGTCTGACAGTCAAACTGTACTCCTGTCAGAGAGGTGTAGAAGAGAGTAATCACTAAATAGCCAGGGATGACATCAAAGAGTGTGTGCCCATACACTGGGGAGAGAAGTGAGGGAAAAGAGCTTCAAGGCCACTGGACATATCATATCAACTCCAGCCAATAGGAGGGCCAAATGGAAGATCAGGAGCCTCTTCTCTGTCTCATCAGGAAGATGAACAGATGGAGATCATGTATTATCAATAGACTTATTAAAGTATCAACAGGAAAGGATAGGGTTAGTTGAGAATTACTAGCAGAAAAGGATAAACTCCACTGGTGGCCACATGGGCAGGAAAGCCACCATACCATAGTGGGACTGTTCAATGGCCACAGGCCAGACAGGAAATCGAAAAACTGTCTAGTGGCAATGGATCAAACAGAGAAATCACTGGAGTAAACTCAGTGTCCAGTGGTAGCCAACTAGACTACACTACTCACTACTCCATAGTGCTCTGTTCCATATCCAGCTATTGAGGGAAGGAGGTTTTATAGAATAAACTACATTGAAATGATATCATTAGCTTTCCTTACCTCATAGTATTCCCCACATTCCTAGGAAGGGATAATCTATCATATGGGCAGGAAGTCATTTTCTATAGATAATACTACTTTGCCCAATCCCCAGTGTCCCTCTTGTGATTGCATCCAGATATTCTGGTCACTGTTTAAAATGTACAATTGAGTTGGCAGGCATGTTAGAAACACAGAAGAGGTCCTTTAGGGACATAATACCAAATATTGTAGGTTTTCTTAGGATGATGTAACCACATAGTCATGGTCTATAATCCTTTCAAAATACTATTGAATTCTATTTTGGTAATATATGATTGTTGATTACATGGTTTGGTTTGGGATTGGAAGGTAATGAAAGCCCACGGAGCTTCATGGTGTGCAATAATCAACTGTGTCATTCCAACAGGCCCTAAATTCCCATTATTGTTGGCATAGTTAATGTTTAGAGGATCTTAAGAGTCCTGGAGGAGATTAAACACCTCTGAAACCCTGGCATTATGCAAGAGACTTTAAATGGGCAACCATCTCTTTCTGCAAAAGGAACATCTTAGAAGATATAAATTTGACTCCATCCTGTCTTAATGAGGCCCCGGTAGTCAGTACCTGAGCTTGTGGAGTAAATCAGGGTGAATCTCTAGTTTAAGAATTTGAAACACATACTTTTTAGCTTGTGGCTCTCACATGGGGAATCAACAACATTTCAAGAATGCAGGAAAGTTCAAGTGGAACCAGAGTAGCTGCAAAATTTTACCCTGAAGAACTTCCTGTCTTACAGTGGTATGATTTCAATTTTGCAATCTTGAAGCAGGTTGGTATCTCGTTACAACAGAGCCACTTCTTCTTTCAGAGAGTGGGCAGGATGACTCTAACTTCCAAGAGCGTAGAATGGCATCTTCCTGACATAGACACTTGCACAGAGAACCCTTCTTGGGCCTCCATGATGCCTGTCTCTGCTTCCCAGGTCCAGCCTTCTTGTCTTGTCCTGCTACTGACCTTTCTGCTCAGACTCACAGGTGAGTATGGCCCTGGGGTAGAATCCTCTCTCCTTGATCCTGGACCACCCTTACCACTGAACCTCAGAGGTTCCAAATTAACTTAGGCATGGCCACAGAAGATAAGGACAATATATTGTCTGAGGAAGCAGAAACAGGGACCTGACTGTGATCTCTGCAGATTCTTCAGGTTCAGCAGGTGAGCAGAGGCATCAATTCAAAGGATGCATCAAGCAATTCTTACTCACATTTTACAATATTTAGGTGATAAAATCGTATCATTATTTAAATCTCTAACTTTTTGGTGCTTGAAGAGGTGAAGCAAATGTTCCTAAGGTAACTAGTTGAGCCTTAGCATGGCTAATAGACAAGCCTGGTCATAATCCCAGTTATTTCTGCTCACCACTCAAAACTGAGAAGTCTGACATGGAGTCCATTTGGGGTAGGCAGGGGAAAAGTGTTCAAGGAGATTCTCACCCATCATCTGTCCTCAGTAGGATTTCTGTGTCCACTCTGTTCACTCCTTATCTATGATCTATGTCTTGTGCATCCTTACATACACTTTCCCCTTAATTAGTTCCACATTTTCTTCCTAAGGGAATCTGTTTTCTTCTTCTGGGGCTGCCATAGGACAGTACCACAGGCTTGGTGGCTAAAACAATAGACATTCATTTCCTCCCACATCTGGAAGCTAGAAGTCTAAGTAAGATCAAGGTGTTGGCAGGATTGGTTTTATCTCACAGTTTATCACTTTATCTTGAAGTTGACTGAATGGTGAGTTTGTACTCAATCTAGAGCAGTGCATAATGTTAAAAGAGAGAAGGCAACTGGTAAGAAGGTTTAATGGGTGGGGGCATGGAGAGACTTGCCAAAAAGGAGGATGTGGTGGCTCTCTGAAGACAAAGGGCTGGTTCTGCCTGATAGACTCTGATGGGGGAAGGGCTTTGGCTACTGATGTGAGCTGATTTATTTCATCAGGGTATGGGGACTGGGTAAACCTTGCATGCCTGAGCTTTACCACAGACTTTTGGGAGGAAGAAGCCTTAGTGGCTTCTGGGAAGGAGGTATGCCTTTTCAAGGCACAGTTCTGAACCCTTGTCATGATGATTGTGCTCTCTCTTAGAAAGGAGGATCTAACAGAAGTCAGCATCTTCTCCATGTCACCTTTCTCTGTTTTTTTGGTATCATTTCCTCCTCTTGTAACAGCACAAGTCATGTCAAATTGGGGTCTATTCCATGTCTTTATTTAACCACTTTTTAAACTATTCATATTCTGTACTACTGGGATTTCACCTTCCACACAGAGGGAAAACAGTTCATCCCTCAGCAGATTTCCACATCATCCCCTGGTTCCCTCACCTTTCCTGTATAGATTTTATTTCTCTCTTTCCTAGGATAGGCAGCTTTGGAGGTTTCACGTCCCAGCCTGGGAGAGCTCCTGCTCATGTCTCTTCAACTGTCTGTCTGTCCTCATCTTCATTGGCAATAAAGCTGAGCCCTCAGCCACAGGACTGAGCACATCAATCTCCCTGGATCCCACTTTAGTTCCCTTGTAAAGCAGTTTCTTAGATTGTGGAGAGAGAATATTAAAGCTTGTTTCTAGATGTTTCCCTCCCCTCTGCCTCTTCAACTTATAGGTGAGGCTTTTAGCTTTTTCCATCTTAAAGGGAGTAAAATAGAACAGTAACATGAAACAAAACAGAACAGTGATAGGACAATAGAAAACTCACTATTGTTACTATATTGCATGGTCTTATCCTCTAATTAGTTGCTCAGGCTACTGGCCAGGAGCTTGCAATGCCAATCAAACAACTTAAATGTTGAGCTTCTTCCTTTATTCCGTTATTATCATCTCAGCCTGTGTCTCATCTGGTTGCTCACCTGGGGGTAGGGAAAGGTGGGAGGTGGGAATTGGTAGATGGAGGTGGTTTCCTTGCTGCTTCTCTCTAGGCAGCACCCAAGGAGGCTGCATGGCTTCCTTGCTGCTTCTCCCCAGCCAGTAGGGCCTCCTCCAGCACACGGAGAGTGCTTCCTTGTTGTTTCTCCGTGTCTAGCAAGGGTGCCATCCCTGGTTTTCATATTTTAGCTGGATTCCTAAATTGTCTTTCTCCATCTCAGTTCGGATCTTTCCTGTATACAGGGGACCCATGACTCTCCTTCTCTTCCTTTTGATGTTGTATTCCAGGATCTGGACACCAGAGGAGAGGGTCTTTCTCTGCTCGTCACTCCACCATTTTCCTGAGGTTAGCTGGATCTAGCTTATGTGATACTGGGATTAAGAATGTGTGATACTAAATTAGTGCTCTGATTGGAATTAGCATTGATCTGGGTGAGGTGGCACCAATCAATAGGAATATAAAGGAAGAGAAGGAAGGCAGGCTTACTACTGGAGTTGCTGCTGCTGGTGCTGCTGATGCTTGCTGAGCTCCTACCTGCCTTGCTGTGGATTTGTCTTCTGCTGTGCTACCTTACATTGGAGATAGCTGACTATGAAGTGAAACCTCTACAAATTGTGAGCTGAAATAAACTTTCCTCCATTAATGTAACTTTGAGTGCTGAATATTTTGTCCCAGAAAAAAGTAAATTGACTAGGACAGCTGGAATCTAACTTTTAAATTATTCCCAAAGACTAATGGTATTTCAATAAGTATGGCAGGCAGAGTTCTCAGCATTGTGTACAATTAGCTTGCTGAATCCTTGACATGCTATATCCTTGGGATATTCTTATGTGGTAGCTAGTCCCTTTATTTCCTACTTTCAGATGAGGAATGAGGAAACAGGTACAGGGCCAAATTCTCCCAGTCACCTACATACAGATTGGAGTAGAGAGAATTATTCAAATCTAGGCAGGCCAGCTCCCAACCCTGCCCACTGTCTCTGTCACCTTTTATCTTTCTTTCTTTCTTATTTTGGAGATGATGTTTCTATCCAAGTGCTCCTTCATAAAAATCACATGATCTACCACTAATCTAGATCTGAGCCTCCCAAATTTCTTATTCTTAACCATACAGTGTTACTCAGCCTCTCAATAGACGCTAATTGCACACACACAAACACAACAACAACAACAACAACAACAAAACAGGAGATACACAGAAGTTGAGAGAATATTACACATTACCACTACCCCACTATGAGATAATCAGAGTTGAAGTGCATATAATCAAAGTGTTGCAGTGGTATGTTCAATGCGATCTGTAAATATTTTTGGGGAGCTTTTCAATTGCATTGTAATTTCACTTATTCCTCAAAATAACCTTATGGCAGCCACAATTCAATAAATGCTTTTGGACATACAGGTACACACACATATACAAACCTAGGGTAAATTTCAGTATATATGCTCACATACTCACACAAAGGCTATTAAAAAGGCCTGTCCACACTGATGCTTTCAAATCATTTCTCAGTCTGTGAGAAAAGCGTATCAAACAAAACTTTCATTTTCTCTGCAGCCAGCCACATTCCTTGTTTTTCTACTTCTCTTTCTGACCCTGTAGCTTCGCCCAAGCCCTTGTAGTATGCAAATTTCTCTTATGGTAAAGTGAATTTCCCCTCAGAGCCGAACATGTGTGCAATGCTGTCTTGGAGCTCCTTCTTCCCTGCAGGATAGTGATGAGGTGGAAGGAGAGGAATGAAAAATGCAGAGACTTCTGACTTAAGCTCACACATCCATGCTATAGTTTGGATCTGTAATGTCCTCTAAAAGCCCATGTTAATGCCTTTGTCCCTAGTAGCACTACTGGAATTTTGTAGGCCCTTTAAAAAGAAGGGCCAAGTAAGACCTCTTAGATCATTGTGTGTGCCATGAGGCCAACAAGTTGTCTTGACCATGCATTCTCCAACAGGATTTCTAGTCTCCTGTAGGCCAGGATTCAATGGAGACAACCAATACCAGACTGAAACCTCTAAAACTGTCATAACAGTTCTTGTCTCTCCACAAATTGACTTATCTCAAGTGTTTATTATAGAAACAAAACTCTGCCTAACACAATCTGTAATTGTGTGCAGATCCATCTTCATATCAATATGTATATGCTATATAATGTTGATGGAAGCCTCTACACTTTAAGAAATCTACTGAGAAAGAAGTCTACTGGGAAGATGGCAGATTGATAGGTAACAGTGTAGAGAGCCTGTCTGAGAAAAACAACTCAGATGCTAGAATTTTCTTTTTTATTGGTACCAGGGATCGAACTCATGACTGCATGCTTGCAAGGAAGGTCCTTATGCTGCTGAGCTAAATCCCCTGGCCCTCAGATGCTAGAATTTAACATCATAGAGAAGACCAGCTGAAAGGAGAGGGAGACTCATGACCCAGGAAGAAACTGAGGTTAAAAAAAAGAAAGAAAGGAAAAATGTGGATGAAAGGCTGGAACCAGAAATGCTCTCACTAGAGCTGGTCCTGTGCTGTGTTGGGCACACCTTGGAGTCAGAAGACTCACTGTCCTTCTGGACAGTGGAGAGCAGTGTTAACTTGTGGTGAGTGCTAGGAATTGGGTCCCACAGAGGGGGTGACTAGCTTGATGACATATTGGAGTTCGCCAGGATGGACCTGAACCTGGAACCACACTGGCATCAGTCAACAGCTCCTGGCTCAAAGAGGACTGGTGGAATCTGCTTGGGCTGGGCCACACCCCTGGTTGGGACCAAACAGCCAGGGACACAACTGTCCTAAAACTATGATGTCCACATGGCACAGACTAACATGGTGAAGGTACTTGCTAGTTGACTGGCTCAGAGGAGAGGGGCCAGCCCACATCATCCCTGCATGTACCTCACAGATTAACAGTAAACTGGAGAGGGCAGCAAGCTCCTAGCCAGCATGCTTCAGAAAAACCATAAGCAATACAGAAAGGGCCTGAGACCTTTACCATATACCTATCTGAAAGAAACCAGAAACATGACAAGAGAAAGAAACAAGAAAAAGCCTCCAGCCACTGACCCAGGGAAAATAAGTCCAGGAGAGGTAAATACATAAGAGATCAGGGGCAGCAGCCATGCAATATTGGGCACAGCATCAGTGGACATAAAGAAATATCTTCATGACCTTACAGATGAACTTAAAACTGAAATTCTAATTCAAGTGAAGCAAGATATAAAAACATCAATAAAAGAAATGCTAAGCATTCCTCAAGAAGACACAGATGGAAGAATGGAAGAATCCAGAAAAAAGAGAGAAACCTTTGATGAAGAACATAAACAAAATCTAGAATACATGAAACAGATCCAAAGAGATTACCAGGAAACTAAAAACTCCATTGAAAGCTGACAAAATTCCTTGACAGAAACTAGTTAGACTTTCAAAATTCAAAGAAAGATTTGCAATGTGTGATCATGAAGGGAAAGATCTCTTAAAAATAATAAGAAACCAGGAAGTAACAGTATAAAGGCTAGAAGATGACAAGAGAATCTATAACTTAAGAATAAAATATGTGAGCGAAGAAGCAAGAGTAAACACAAATGAAACACAAAGGCTATTCACAGAAATAATTAAGGAAAAATTCCCAAGCATAGGAAAAGAAAATGATATTCAGATGTATGAGACATACAGAACTCCAGCCAGCTACAAGCAAAACAGATCTACACCCAGTCATATAATAAAGATCCCAAAAATTGTTCTCAAGAACAGATATTAAAAACAGAGAAAAGAAACAGATCACCTATAAAGGAAAACCCATCAAAATCATAACAGACTTCTCGACACCAACTATCAAATCAAGAAGAGCTTGGAGCAAAGTATTCCAAACCCTAAAAGAAAATAACCTCCAACACAGATTGATGTACCCCACAAAACTCTCTCAAAGTTAATGGAGAAACAAGATGTTTCCATAACAAAGAGGAACTGTGGGAGTTTGTGACCACAAATCTAACCCTACAAAAATACTGAAGGACAGTCTAGAGAGAGGAAAAAAACATCAGGATTACAGCAAAAGTGTCAGAGAAGCCTCAATAAATGAGGCAGATGTGGAATGAAAGAGAAAAGTAGACAACTAAAAGTAGAAACATAGCATATTAGAGATGAGGCAGAGAAGACTAGCTATAATCTCTAACACAGATGGGCTTGATATACTTCAAGGTCTGAAATTTTATTCACTTTTGTTGCAGTGGTTTTCCCAGCTTTTGAAGGAATTTTTAATTTCCTGTATATCTCTTTGAGTCTGCTTTATGCCTTGTGTTTGTTTCTTATCTTTTTCATTCAGGGTTTCCATCATTTTGCATTGTTCCTCTAATTTTTAAACTATGCCTTGTTTAGATGTGTTCTGTATTTCTTTCATTACATTTACCATTTCTTCTTTTATCTGGGAGATTATTTCTGATCTGAATTGTTTTATAGCTTCCTGGAGTTGATTCTTTGCTTCAGTTGTTATCATTTCAGGCATTTTAGGTATAAGGCTTACATTTCTACTATGTCCATGTCTCCTAGGCTTGCTAGGTTTGGGCTGGAAGTTTTGAGATTGCATTTTTCTCTTTTGTTTTGTCATTTTCCTATATTTCTGGGTTTCAAGTAATGTTCCAAATGTTCCCCTGTGTGTTGGGAATCACTTGGAACACTTTTGGCTCCCAGGACTGAATGGAGGACCTCTTGTTTGCTCTCCAGTTATTTGGGATGCTTGATGTGGTTTTACAAGCTGAGAGCCATATTCCAAACCTTCCTTCATACTCTGGGAATCAGCTCATGCAACTTTGGCTCCTGGGACTGGATTCAGGTCCCTACTAGATGCTTGAAGGTCTTTGGGCATGACCCAGTTAAGCCTGAAGGACTTCCTGTGCATCCTAAAGTGATTTGGGATGCTTGCTGTGGTCTTACCTGATTGTAGTTATGTTCCAAATCCCCCCCCCCCGCCCACCATGCACTGGGAATCAACTCTCGCACCTCCAGCTCCCAGGACTAGATTCAGGACCCTGTTAGCCATTTGGAGGTACTGGGACTGATTTTAAAAACCATTCTCCAAGAAACTTTGCACAATTTATTATGGTTTTTTTTTTTTTTTGGCTTTCTGAGACTAGGTCTCCCTGAAGTTCAGGCTGGACTTGTGCTCACATTGTAGCCCAGGTTAGTCTCAAATTCACAATGATCCTCCCTCCTCAGCCTCCTGAGTGCTGGGATTACAGGCGTATACCACTATGCCAGACTATAATTTATCTTAGTAAAGACAACAGAAGAGAAGCAAATCAGTGGAAACCACAAATTGTCCTGTCAAGCAAAACCAAAATATTTTAATTGAAGCACATTTCCTTCAAGAAGCATCTGTTCAATCTTCACATTTTATATTCCATTCTTTGTTTTATGGAGTCTGATTTTTCCAAATTGCTTATGTATTATAGGTATTAATGCTCTATCAGAATTGAGGATTTTCAAACAATTTATCCCATTTGCTTGTTCATTCTGGTAGTTATTTCTTTGCCAAGCACAATCTTTTAATTTGGTATAATGCCATTTAAAATTTTTTTTGATATTATTTTCTGTGCTTTGGAAATAGGAAGTCTTTGCCCTTAACTATGGATTACAGTATTTCCTTTGTATTTCTTCTACCCAGTGTTGTTGTTTTTAGCTTTATAGTCTCACTTTGCTCCATACTGATTGATTTTAGTGCAGGATGAGATACGTGAATATTATTACTATTTTTTGCTTGTAATTCTCCAGTTTTTATAGAACTGCTTCTTAAAGAGACTGTACTTTCTCCAGTATATATTTGGTTTCTGTGTAAAAATCACATGGTTCTGTGTGTTTGCATTTGTTCCTCTGGGTTATATTAGCCATTCTACATCTTTTTTGATTCTGAATAAAATTTAGTATTGCTTTTTCTACATTCTTGAATATTCTTGTGTTTTAGCATATATGTGTTATTCAGTGGCACTAAAATGGAATTTTGAATGTTCTGACCCATGGGATCAGATAATTTTGTCATTTTAAGGAAATATATTTTCAGTAACTTTTCACAGTAGCATGCTTGACAAAATCAGTATAATGTGATTTAACTGTCAGTATAATGTGAGCAAAGGTCCTAGAGGCTTAAAGCAATGTATCACTTCTTACTAAGTTACATGTTATTGTGCATTGGGAGTTCTGGGTACCACTATCTCAAGATGACAGAACAAACCCCATCATGAGCATATTTGTGAAAAAAGGAAATTGATACATAGATTCCCTCAGTTGAATGCATGCCCATTGATGACACCCCCAGCTCTCCTCAGAACTCAGTAGTCTAAAGAAATCTCATGAAGCTACTCTATTCCATGACTAGTGCACTATGTGAACAGAATGTGAAGAGTAACAAATATTTGGTATAGCATGAAATTATCATAAGACTTTCAAGGAAGCTGGTGGCACTCAAATTCACACTATTATATTTTTCAACCCCTGTGGGCCTCAGTTTCTCCATAAAAGAAAGTTCATGTGAGAGTTAAATGTGATAACAAATGCAATGAGCTGAGCTCCAGTATGCACTCATAGCATGCACTCATTCACTACAATTCTGTACTGATTAATTTTCAAAAACACACAGGAACTCTCAGAATTAGTGATACTGCTCTGTGTTTCCCTCCCAACAGCCACAGAGGATATTCTGAAGATGATTCAGCCTGAGAAGCTAGTGTTGGTCACCTCAGGAGAGACTGCCACTCTGCACTGTACTGTGACTACCCTGTTGCCTGTGGGACCCATCCTGTGGTTTAGGGGTCAAGGACAAGACAGAGAGTTAATCTACAATTTCAAAGGAGGCCACTTTGCCCGAGTCACAGATGTGTCAGACACCACAAAGAGAGACAACAAGGACTTTTCAATCCACATCAGTAATGTTACCCCTGCAGATGCAGGCACCTACTACTGTGTCAAGTTCCAGAAAACAGACTCTGAGGACAAGGAGATTCAGTGTGGAAGAGGCACCAAGATGTTTGTCGGCGGTGAGTACAGTTTGGGCATCCCTAGTTTCTCCATGTATGACAGTAGGTCAGGAATTGCACCTTGCATTCTGTGACACCAGCGAAGAAGTAGGTAGGATGGTGGATGCTCATGTTCATGATTTAATGTCACCCATTTATCAGTGCAGCCAAGGCCTGCAGTCTGTAATTGGCTCAAGTCTCCACACCAAGTAAATAGGGAGCATCTGCAGCTGATGTCTGACTACTGCACAACCTTCTATTTTTCCACTCTATCCCTACCTTTGTTTCCACGTAGGAGGGCCATGCAAGTTTGAGTGAACAGCCCAGACCAGGGCTAGATCTCACCTACTTCACCAACATTGAGCTTCCTTTCTGAGTGTGAGCCTTTTCTTATGTCACAGAACTGAATGTCTACTGTGTCCCAGGATCCTTTTTGCAAGCTAGGGAAACAGAATGGAGCCTTCTAGACTGAGCTCATCTCCTACCAAGTTGGCATTTCTCTGAGGGGGGAGGGAAGGTGCACTTATATTCATTTCCTCTAAAGAAAAGTATTGAGGGAGTGCCAGTGCTGGCCTGGGGAGAGTTTAATACCATTGCTCCCAGTGGTTAAGTTCCTGCCCTGCTTTCTGAAACACTGGACTAGGCTTGGGAGGTTTAGCGGGACTGACTAGACCACACTCAGCAAACTTCATTTGATCTGGGGCGCTGAGGGCACATGATGTGAGTTCCATGCATAGGCAATAGCTCAGGAAGAGCTTTGGACCATAATCGCCAGCAGCTAGAAGCCTACCCAGCTCCCTGGAACACCGGAGGTGGCATAGGAGGTCCTGTGGGTCTGACTGGGTCATGCTCAGCAACTTCCATTCAGTCCCAGGAGCCAAAGGTGCAGGAGGGGATTTCCAACGTGCCCAGGGGAAGCTTTGGAACATGGCTTGAAACACAGAAATATAGGAAAATGACAAGATGAAAGACCAAAATGCAATCTCAAACCTACAGCCCATTGCAAGAGCTAAGGAGCCATGTACATAGAAGAAAACATAACCCATACACTTGAAGTGCCTGAAATGATATTAACTGAAATAAAGAAGCAACTCTAGGAAGCTGTAAAGGATCTCAAATCAGAAATAATCTCCCAGATAAAAGAAGAAATGATAGAAGAAATGCTGAACAGAGCTAAAGAAGACACAGTTAAAAAATTAGAGGAACAATGCAAAAAGATAGAATCCCTGAATGCATAGTATAAGAAACAAACAGAATGCATGAAGAAGATTCAAAGAGATATACAGGAAATCAAAAATTCCATTGAAAGGTGCCAAAACTGCCTCAACGAAAGTGAAGATAGAAATTCAGACCTCAAAGACAAGATTGCAGCTAGTGAACGGAAAGGAAAGATCTTTTAAAAATAACAAGGAATCAGGAAATAATTCAACAGCTGGAAGATGATGCAAAGGAAAAACATCATAAGAATAATAGAGATAAATGAAAAAGACAGGGACAACACAAATGATATCAAGAGGCTATCTATAGAAGAAAATTTCCCAAGCATGTAAATGGAAACTGACATTAGTGAAACATAAGGAACTCCAAATAACCATAAACAAAATAAAACTATACCTAGACATATAATAATCACCCTCCCATAAATCCAACATATGAACACAATATTAAAAGCTGTTACAGAAAAAAGACAGATCACCTATAAAGGAAAACATATCAGAACATATACAGCAGACTTCTCAACACAAACAATGAAGTCAAGAGGAGCATGGAGTGAGGCATTTCAGATCCTAAAGGAAAAGGACTTCCAACCCAGATGAATGTATCCTGAAAAACAATCCTTCGAAATGGATGGAGAAATGAGATACTTCTATGACGAAGAGCAGCTGAAGAACTTCATGACCACCAAATCAAACCTGAAAAGAATACTGAAAGACATTCTAGATACACATAAGAAAAAACCAGTAATCAAGGCAGACAATTAAACAGAATGGAAAGGTAAAGATACAACAGCAAAAAAATAACATTTCAACAATAAACCAATATGTAACACTTATAACTATTAATGTACATGTCCTCAATTCACCAATTAAAAGAAACAGACTATCAGAATGGGTCAAGAAACAACATCCAATCATATGCTGTATAAGAAACCCATCTAACCTAAAAAGAAACTCATAGACTGAGAGTCAAAGGATGGAAAACAATACTTCAAGCAACAGGAACCCCCAAAAAGTGGGGGTAGCTATTCTGATTGCAGAAAATGTGAACTTCACATCACAAATGATCCAAAGAGATAAAGAAGATCACTACATAGTATTTAGGGGAAAACTTCAAAAGCAAGACATAACAATCTTATATATGCACCAAAATTTGGAAGCACTCAGATATACAAAGCAAATATTAACAAACATGAAAAATCAAATAAGCAATAACAGAATTATAAAAGGACACCTTAACATGGCATTGACATAAAGGGACAGAACAATCAGACAGAAAATCAGCAAAGAAATAGCAGAACTGAATCACACCTGTGAATAAATGGACTTGATAGATGTATACAGAGTGTTCCATACAACAACATCATAATATACAATCTTCTCAGCATTACATGGGACATTCTCTAAAATAGACCACATATTAGCCCACAGAACATATTTAAGTAAATGCAAAAGAATTGAAATTATTTTATCCATGTTTTGGATCATAGCATCATGAAGTTAGAAATTTATGATAAAAGAAACTGCAAAAACCCCACAAACACATGGAAATTGAAAAATACACTCCTGAGTAATCAGTGGGTCACAGAGGAAATTAAAGAAGAAAATTAAACAATATCTACAAGCAAATGAAAATACAAATACAACTTACCAGAATCTGTGGAATGCAATGAAAGTGGTCATCAGAGGAAAATTTATTGCACTGAATTGCCACATAAGGAAAACAGAATTAACACAAATTAACAACCTGAAGATACACCTCAAACATCTAGAAAAAGAAGAGCAAGTCAAGCACAAAGCCAAAAGTAGGCAGGAAATTATAAAGATCAGAGCAGTAATTAATGCAAAAGAGACTAAGAAAACAGTACAAGGAATCAATGAATCAAAGAGTTGGTTCTTTGAAAGATTAAATAAAATTGATAAGCCCATAGCCAACTTTATTTAAAAAAGGAAAAAAAAGCTCAAATTCATGCAATAAGGAATGAAACAGCTGAGTTTACTACAGACTCTGTGGAAATACAGAAGATCATCAACACCTATTTCAAAAATCTCTACTCTCATCAGTTCAATAACACTGAAGAAATGGACAGATTCCTAGAAACATATGAAGTACCAAAGCTGGATCAAGAAGATGTAAAACTTCTGAATAACTCAATTTTTATTAATGAAACTGAAAATGTAATTAGGTCCTTACTAACAAAGAAGAGCCCACGATCAGATGGATTCACTACAGAATTCTACAAGAAATACATAGAAGACTTAATGCCAACACTCCTAAAATGTTTCAATGAAATTGAAATGGAAGAAATTCTTTCTAAGTCATTCCTGGAAGCAAATATTACTTTAGCACCAAAACCTGAGAAAGACCTAATTAAGAAAGAGAACTACAGGGCAATCTTCTTGATGAACATAGATGCAAAAATTCTCAATAAAATATTGACAAACAGGATGCAGCAAATCATCAAGAAGATTCTACACCACGACCAAGTGGGATTCATTCCAGGCATGCAGGGATGATTCAACATACATAAATCAATGAATGCAATCCACCATATCAATAAAGCCAAAAGTAAGAATCACATGATCATTTCTATAGATGCAGAAAAATCTTTTGGTAAGGTCCAGCATTCATTCATGATAAGAACCTTACAGAAAATTGGAATAGATGGTCTTTACCTCAGTATGATAAAGGCCATCTATGACAAACCAACAGCCAGCATCATGTTAAAAGGCCAAACACTGAAAGCCTTTACCTTAAAATCAGGTGTAAGACAAGGATGTCCCTTATCACTGCTCCTATTCAACATAGTACTGGAAATACTAGCCAGAGCAATTAGACGAGAGAGAGAGAAAAATAAAAGAAGTAAATATAGGGAAAGAAGAAGTTAAATTATCATTATTTGCAGATGATGTGATACTCTACATAGAAGACCCAAAACTACATGGAAACACTCCTAGGTATAATAAGTAAAATTCAGTAATGTAGCTGGATACAAAGTCAGTACTCAAAAATCAATAGCATACCTATACACTGACAACAAAATAACTGAGAGGGAAATAAGAGAAACCACACCTTTCACACTAGCATCCAAAAAAGTGAAATACTTAAGAATTAATCTAAGGTAAGAAAAAAAATGGCGGCTTGCTAGGGGATCGAGTGAAGAGTCTCTCTGGAGAAATTATACTAGAAGCTAGAATATGACAACATGGAGAGGGCCAGACAAATCCATAGTGATTCTTATTAACCAAGACAGTGCAGCTGGAGGATTTAAAGTCGTGCTGAGACCGTGAACACTGATAATGGGAGGCTGCAAATCCCACGCCTTTAAATCAACAAACTGACCCGTGGACCCAGCAGGAAAAGCTGTGTTGCTTTTGGTGACTGCGGGAAACTGAGACCCAGGACTCTGAGTAGCAGCGAGGACTGCACCGCTGCACCAGAAGAGATGTACAAGGCTCTGGAGTTTCAAATCTAAACGGTGCGCAGATATCTGACCGTTCCATGCTGTGCCGGGAGTGCGGGAAAGGTGGGCAGCTTGGTGTGCAGTGGTCCCGGAATGAGGACCTGCGCCGGACTCTGGTGAGTGCTGGGAACCCCGCGGCTGCTGGGGTTGGCCAGAGAACAGCTGGCCCGCCACCACGGGGAAATCAATAACACAGAATCTGGCAGCAGACATTTTAGTCTGGCGGCAGAACCTACAGCTCGGTGACATCACCAGGTCCCCCTGTAGGGAGGGCTGGTGAAAGACATCTTGAAATCTGGCAGAGCCTGATTACGTGCTGGCTTCAGCTCCACACAGAGAACTTAGTGGGAGACATCTTGGTTTTGGGCAGATCTGCTATTCTGGTGCTCCTGTCACAGAGAGGTTTGGAAGAGAATGGCTGGGATTTGGGCAGAACCCTGTGCCATAGTGACATTACTCAGCTGCTTCTGGTACAAAGAGAACTGGCAGGAACTACTGGGGCTAAACCAAGCCTCTGCTTGGGGCCCAATAAGCAGATACAAAATAGTCACAACTCAGTGACAACCAGAAAGTACAGCCTAATTTATGAATTAACTGGCACAGAGGCTAGAGACTAGCCTGTACCGCCCCTGCATCCCAACCTTCCCCAGATAACAGTAAATTGGGGAGGACAGCAAAAACTCAAGCCAGCACGCTTCTGAAAGACCCTAAGCAATTCGGAGAGGGCCAGAGAACCCCAGGACAGTCTGAAAGAAACCAGAAACATGACAAGAGATAAAAAAAAAAACTCCAGCTGCCCAACAGGAGAAAATAAGCCCAGGAGAACTAAACACTGAAGAGAACAAGCACAGTAACCATCCATTACTCCACACAGCATCAGCCGAAATTAAAAAGTACCTACATGACCTCATAGAGGAATTTAAAGCTGTACTCCTGATCCAAGTGAGGCAAGATATAAAGAGATTAATTAAAGAAATGACAAGCCCCGCCCAAGAGAACACAGATGGAAGAACTGAGGAAATCAGAAAAGAAAGAGAAACTTCTGAAGAAGAATTTAAACATAACTTAGAATACATGAAACGGATCCAAAGAGAATATCAGGAAACTAAAAACTCCATTGAACACTGGCAAAATGCCTTGACAGAAACTAAAGACAGCCTTCTGAATCTTGAAGAGAGATTTAGGGAATATGATCATGAAAGAAAAAGCCTCTTAAAAATAACAAGGAACCAGAAAGAAGCAATTCAAAAACTGGAGGATGACAAAAAGATACATAACCTAAGAATAAAGAATGTGAGTGAGGAAGCAGGAGCAACCAAAAATGAAATACAAAAAATATTCACAGATATATTAAAGCAAAATTTCCCATGTATAGCAAAAAAGAAATGATATCCAGATAAAAGAGGCATACAGAACACCAGCTACCTACAACCAAAACAGATCTACGCCTAGACATATAATAATCAAGATCCCAGAAATCCACCAAAAGAACAGAATATTAAAAGCAGCCAGAGAAAAGATGCAGATTACCTATAACGGGAAAACTATCAAAATAACAGCAGACTTATCAACACAAACTCTTAAGTCAAGAAGGGAGTGGGGAGAAATATTCCAAATCCTGAAAGAAAAAAATATGCAACCAAAGTTCATATACCCATCAAAACTCTCTCTAAAAATTAATGAAGAAATAAGATACTTTCAAGACAAGGAGGAACTGTGGGAGTTCGTGGCCACCAATCCAACCCTACAGAGAGTGCTGAAGGACATTACAGAGAAAGAGAGGAAGAGATACCAGGATTCCAGCAACAGTGGCAGAGAGGCCTCAGTGAACGGGTCAGACAAGGGAATGAGGGAATAAGGTGGACAAATTATAGCAGAAAAGTGGAGTAGCAGACATGAGACAGAGATGGTAAGCTATAGTCTTTAGTATAGACAGCTCTGAAACTATATTTAAAAAAAAGCAGAGGTCATTGTTAATGGTGTATAACGATTTAAAAGACACAGTAGTCCTAGTGCCATATTTAGATTGAATTTAATTTGTTCTGGTCTGTCCACTCATGTCAGATTTGAGGGCACAGACCTCTAGAACCAAAAATAGCAGGTTATACCATGGTAACTATCCTTACTTTCCTATTAACTTAAACTGAAATCCTGTATTACTTACATTGTCTTACTATGACTGATCTTAATTGAATCTGAATCATAAGACTATTGGTTGGCCTTGGCTGATTCTATCTGAAATTGGTATGCTTGTTAGCATCAACCCTAAAAGTAGAGGCAACTACTCTGAGCATGACAAGATGTAAAGGATATCCATACTGGTATTAATTAGTAACAGCTCTCAAATCCTACAATGCTGTCAAAGTTAAGTTTTTATAAAAATAGGTGATACTATGTTTAACTGTAATAAGCCAATGTTGTGGACAAATCTATTGAAAATAACAAGAGAAAACATAGTAGCTATGGAAGATCATTTATATTGTGGTCTTATATGTCTTATCCATTGCATGTTTTTCTAGGAAATTGTTTTGCTGTCTTGATATGACTTGGTTTTCCCTATAATACAGAGAGGATAGATATATAGGTAGAAATTCACACATGGTTTTTAAAAAATTATTTATGGGAACAGATTGTATAATGTAAGATGTAAGGAACAGATACTCTGAGGAAGAGACGCTGAGAAACCCGAGGCTTATTTTGTAGCATTATAATATAAATTCTAGCAATCTATTGTTCGTTGATTAGAATGACATTGGACTGGTTTCTTGAGTTCAACTTCAGCATATGTAGAGATGGGGACGGCTATCACAAAGAGAATGAGAGATGCGATGGTAGTTACTATTGTCTTCCCTAATTTGGAACTTGAGGACCTAAAAAGACTTCATCATCCCGTAATGATTTGATTAGTTCTATACTATGCAATAAGTATATAAAGTGGGTGAAGATGGGGACAACTATCTGTAAGAAACTAGAGACAGTTAGATAATGAAGATCTCCAGTGGACTTGCTTTGAAATCTGTATTTCTTTAAATTGTTTTTTTTAAATGTTCTGTTCTGTTTTGATATGTTTAATCTTACCCTCTTTGAGATGTAAAACAAATGTGTAGGACTGATAATCATATTACTGAGCTTTTGTTCGATCATAGAGCAGAATGGTTTGTAGGGTCACTTTTTGAATGTCATTCTAAATACTTTAATTCTATAACCTGAACAGCTATTTCTAAGATGACAATGTGTAACTTATCAACTGGCAATTTCTTACCTTTTGTTTGTCTGTAATTTTGTATTATTTCTACCCTTTTTTTAAATCTCCATGTATTTTTTTTGTTTCCTTTTCCTTAAATAAAAAAAGAATTAATCTAATGAAAGAAGTAAAAGATCTATATAAGAAAAATTAGAATGCCCTGGAAAAGAAATCAAAGACCTCAGAAAATGGACAAACATCCCTTATTCATGGATAGGAAGAATAAATATTGTGAAAATGACCATTCTTCCAAAATTGTTATACAGATTCAATGCAATCCCAATCAAAATACCACTAACCTACCTTGTAGATCTAGAGAAAACACTCTTAAAATTCATCTGGAACCAGAAGAGACCTAGAATAGCAAAGGTACTTCTAAGCAGCAAAGGCAAGGCAGGAGGCATCACAATCCTTTACTTAAAGTTATACTACAAAGCTACTGTAATAAAATCAAATGCTACTAGAATAAAAACAGATCTGAAGATCAATGGAACAGATTAGAAGATTCAAACACAATTACAAACACACTCAACCACCTGTCTTTGATAAAGAGGCCAAATGTGTTCACTGGAAGAGTGATATTCTCTTTAGTAAATGGTGCTGGAAAAACTGGCTCTCCATATGCCAAAAACTAAAACTAGACCCGTGCCTATCACCATGTACTAAACTAAAATCTAAATGGATCAAATATGTAAATATTAAAACAAAAACACTAAATTTGTTGGAATACAAAGTAGGTAAAAATCTTGAAGATATAAGAGTAAGTAGAGAATTCATGAACAAGAAGCAAATAGCACTGGAAATACTTTCAAGAATCATTAACTGGGATTAAATCTTATTAAAAATTTTCTGCATGTTGAAAGAAATCTCCAGCATGAAAAGAAAACCCACAAACTAGGAAAAAAATTAGTAAAATGTCCTCTGACACAGGACCTCTGTCCAGAACAAATGAATTAAAAAAAATTAGACTCCCGAAATTCAAAGACCCAATCCAAAAATAGGCATCCAAAATGAATGCACAGTTCTCAGTTGATGAAATACTAACAGCAAATAAATACATGAAAAAATGTTCGTTCTCATTAGTCATTAGAGAAGTACAAAATAAAACAACACTGAGAGTCCATCTCACTCCTATAAGAATCGCCAGGATCAAGAAAACTATCAACAACAAATTATGGAGAGACTCTGGGGAAAAAGGAACTCTTCTGCATTGTTGGTGGGAGTATATACTGGTACAACCTTTGTGGAGGTCAGTCCGGAGATTCCTCAAAAAGCTGGGATTGGAAGTCCCATTTAACCCAGCTATTCCACTTCTAGGCATATTCATAGAAGAACTGAAAGCATCATACCATGGTGATATATGTGTACCCATATTTATAGCAGCATAGTTTGTAATAGTCAGATCTTGGAAACAACCTAAGTGCCCATCAACTGACGAATGAATAAAAAAGTGTGGTATTTTTATACAATGGAGTACTACTCAGCTATAAAGAATGATCACTTTGAGATATTTATAAATAAATGGACACAACTTTAGACCATTCTCATAATCAAAATATATCAATCTCACATGTATAAATATTGTATAGTCTCCCCAGTGTAAGAAATGATAAGAATACATAAGATTTTATGGCAAGGCAATCGTGACTCCCCATTAGATTGCTTTGACAACTTATGATGTTTTCATTCATTAGTTGAAATGGTTTTATTCTGTTCTGTTTTATGAAGAGCTATTTTGAAGAAAACAAGACATTATGGCAGCCATTTCTGATTTAATATCATCTTGCTTTGAAGTCCTACCAAGCTTTTGCTCGTCTGTTTCCATTGGTTCTATCATGTTGTACCTTACAGGACTTTAATATGTGTGATAGTTTAAACAAATTTTTATGGAAAATGAGATACTATAGTAGCCATTGTTCATTTTCTGTTATTTGGTGTTTGATATTATTATGTGAAGGTATGCTCAACTATTTCAAAGAAAGAGACATTATGGGAGCTACTGTTAATATCTGGTTGTCTATGAAGTGCTATGTTTCTTACATTGTTCTGTTCTGATCTGCTTTTTTTGTACTCTTTTGTTTTTTCTCTTTAAAATAAACATTTTTTAAAAAAGAAAGCAAAGTACTGGATATTCCTTACAGTCTTAGCCTCCTTTTTGGTTCCAGTGCCATTGCTTGAGAAATGTCAAGATGTTGAACCTTTCACTAGTCTATCTACCAAACCTTGTTGTATCAGCAACAGTCTCACTCAGGCACTGAGGATTTTGAGACTATTTGGGTGTTCTTTTCAGGAAGAATATCCCATGAGAGACATAATAAATCTTCACTGAGACAGCCAAGATTCTCAGTTTGTGTTTCCTGACCATGGCCAACATCTCCTTTGTAATGTCTAACTCTCGAACAAGCATGACCTTCAGACCATCCAGCCTGATATGCTTTCAAATATGAGTGTGAGGACCAGAAACATCCAATTGGTACCAGCATGACAGCACAGTACACATCTGAGTCCAGCTATGATAAAAGCAGCCACAACATAGACACTGTGTCCATGAAGTGATCAGGAGGTAAACAATTGAGACTCAGAACCACAGATCAGAGACCCAGCATTCTGCATTTCATCTATTTCCCAGGAGTTCAGAATATCCCTTACATTCATACCTACAGGCTGTTTGTGATTGGAAAACCTCTGACAAATGTCAGCCACACCATACTTTCATATTAGAGTTCCATACAAAAATGTAGAGTGCTGCTCCACCATTTTAACAGCTGCAAGTTATTTCTTCAAGTAAAATTTCAAAAAACATTTCAATAATCTGTAGATGAATGTTTGTACTGTAACAGTGCTGCAGAGGATGAACTTGTACATCCACTAGCCCATAAAGAAGAGCAATTTCTAGTGGAAGAGGTGGAAGAGCATAAATGTATTGTAATTTATGTGGATGCTGCTAACTTTCCCTCCTAAATATGATAGAAATCAGTTGTCCCCACAACCCCTGGACATAGGCAGGGATATGGCTTCATCCTATCTTCTCTGGAAAAGAAAGACTTAGGAGTTCCAGCATGGGGTCTCCTTTGCCTAGGTAATCACAGTCAGCAGGTGTCTTTGGCTGACTTCAAGACACACTTTGGTGTCTTCAGACTTCTAGTCAGGCACTTGTTCCTTTGTGTGATGCCATTGCTACAACTTAGACCACATGAGAAAGGAGGAAGACTGGATAAACAGAGTGTTAGTATGACATATGCTCCTATTTAGTCATATCAGTTTCTGCTTGAAGCAAGAGTTTTGTTGCATCATCAAAGACTAGGACTCCTTGGTGATAGGGAGCCCTGACTTGTGACTGGGTGAGGGAGACAAGGTGTGTTCCTCATAGCATCAAGCACACCCTTAATATCTAGAGTACCGCTGTGCTCAACCCAGTGAACAGAATTGCTCCAGCCCTCTCCAAATACCTTGTGACTTTTCTGTGCTCCAGCAACAGGCATTAAAACCACAATAGACCCCCAAAAAATTTGTGTCGGGAGAGACAAAACTTGCTTGATATCCCTAGATGAGGAAGGTCCTCTTTTAGTCTTACAATGTGTCCCTCCTTAGGGACACATCTCAGTGCCTGTGAGGAATCCAGGATGTTCCTCTCACTGAGATGTGGCTCCTCCGCTGAACAGCGGACATAAAGCAGGAGAAGCAGCAGCCAGAGGAAATGTGGGAAGTCTTCTGGAAGCAGAGTTTCTGTTATTTCCTTAGATTGTAGAACTTCATGAGGGGTGTTTACCTCAGAATTCTTGAAGAAAAATGTAAGAAGTGAAGTGGTAGTAAGTGCTTGCAGCATTCAAAATAGAACTAGGATGTCAGTTCTAGTAAAAGGAATACAAAGCGTGAAACTATTTTAGGCATAAGAAATACTCACTAAAACATAGTGAATGGTGGACAAAGATATGATACATTTGTTTCTCTTAGCCTCAGTTTTGTTATCTATGAAATGGTGGAAATCAAGGATTTCTTCTAAAAAGGGAAAAGGCTTTGAAGAACTCTGCAAATATCCTGGCCCTGAGCAGGCACCAACAGGTCAAAATAGTATCACAAAGTTATGCAGTCTTGAGTAACCTAGTACCCCTCAATGAGTCTCAGTTTCCTCATCTGTAGAATGAGGATAACTTAACAACATTTCAGGGTGTTAGGAGACTAAGGGGTGACTGTTGAAAAACAAACCTGAATACCTAATAGGATTGTCCTATGAGCCGTGCAGTCTTGGGTGAGATTTGGCTTCCCTAGAATCAATTTCTCTGTATCTATACTCATAGTCATAGTCCTGATTCAGGATTGTGTGAAGAGTAGAGAGATTGTGCAGAAAGTCTTGGATTTGGAGTAGCCAGCATTGATGCTCTTCTGTATGAAACACACTATACTAAGGAATCAGGGTCTAGGACGCTACTGCTTGAGCCCACATCCCAGCTCATGGCTCACATTCCACACCCTTCACATGCCCTGTGCACAGTAAACCTTGGTTTCGTCACCTATCCTTCAAAAAGTATGGCCAAGATAGAAGTGGAATCACATGAAGTGCTTAGAATAACTGTTTCGCAGAAAACATTTCATTAATGTAAGCTGTGTCAGGCTTAAGCACGGTCATATTGAAGTAAGATTTAAAAAGAAAAATTTGAGTTTCTCTAAGCTTTTTCCTCTGTTCAGCTGTTGTTCTTTATTCTAATACAGATAAAAGCAGTTTCGTTATAAATAAAGTTTTATAACCTCCAGTTCTCAAAAATTCCCGTTTTTACCCAACCGAGGTGACTGTGCACAGCTTCACCAACTGCCTTTTTTTCTGTTTTCCCACCCCCAAGTTTCATGCACTAGAGTAACACTCATGGCAAAATACACAAAACTAGAGCACTTCCATTGTTCAGGGCTCAGTCTCTTTGACTCAAGTCTACTGAGTCAAATGTACACCTGATAAATCCTTCAGTTCCTGCTACCGTCTCTCAAGACTTTTGAGTTCTACAGCAATATAAAGTGCTTGTTGCATTAGTGTGAGCTTTGGCCCTCAGAAATTACTTTCCCTCTTCAATCCTGGAGTGTTGTGAGGTTGGGTGTAGGTGGTTGTTCTTAACCTGACAGCTCATTCGAATCCTGTGAGACTGTCTGAAAAGCTCCCAACCCAGGCCTGACCATAAAATTTATGGTATACTTTTTATTACCTGTGTTTTGACACCTGAAGTTCCAGACTACTCCAGAAGATTCTAATTCAAACCCATGGCTTGCATCCTTGAGTTTGCTATTCTGAGGTTAAAAAACTTTATTTATAACATAACTGCTTTTATCCACCTTTTTTACACAAGTAAACACTTTTTATCCACCTTTTTTACTTGTAAAAAAGGTGGATAAAAAGTGTTACTTTCAAATTCAGGGCTTGGTACAGGTTATACCCACTGCCATATGTGTGTGAAAAAAGTATCAAGTATCTACCTAAGATAGATGTTAGTGTTATTGAGAAATCTTTCCTGTGTATAATCCATCAAAAATGCTCATTGAGTTCTTATTTAATCTTCACTGTGGTCTTGGGAAGAGAAATGAAGCCCCTGATTTATAGATAGAGTGATCGGATGTGATGTCATGTCTCAGGATGGCCACCCAAGTTACAGCTTCCTCTTACTGTTCCAATATTATTTCCCCCTGTATTTACTTCCATAAATAATTTTCCCAGGTAGGCAAGATTTTCACCATAAGCCAATAGGGCACAGGTAACACATGGAATGAGACCTGTCTGTAACTTCTGTCCTGTGCTCAGCCTGGTGGAGACTGCCTGGTTCAGAAAGAATGACTTTGTCCTCAGTTCTAGATTCCACTTGTGTGTCCCATTCCTCATTATCTAGCTTGGCAGTGTATGTTCAACTGCAGAACACAAGTGGTTATGGATACCACCTTCCCAGAGGTGATAGGAAGAGGAAAACACTTTCTTTTTTTTAATAAGACATACAGAATCTTCATGATCACATCCACTAATGACTTAAATAAGCACATACAGGGCAAATAGATAGAGTCCACAGTGGACGTTCAGATGATAAAGGACATTTTTTTCTACAATATTATGACCATTAGTAAAATTAGTAATCATCTAATATGAAATATATACTCAAATATTTCAAAAATTCCTTTCATATATTCCAGCTTTATACATCAAAAGTGATTTCAATTCTTTTTTAAATGTGTCATAGAATTTTCCTGTGAAAATATCTGAACCTCCAAAACACTTTTAAGCTGTTTTAAAGTTGCTAATTCAACTTCATTCATAGCTGAGAATTGTGTCTATCATTCAATTTATATGAAGAATATCATAGTAGGCTCTATTTCTGAAGAATTTTTGTTCACTTTGTCTAAACTGTCAAATTTTTGGGTGTAGAGGTGCTCATACTACCCACTTATTATCTTACTGATATCTGCAACGACTATGGTTAATAACTGCTGTTTCAATGTTAATAGTGTTTAATTTTTAAAATTTTATTTAAAGGAAAAAACAAAACAGAAAAAAGGGTAGAAATAATACATAATTTCAAAAAAAATAAACAGTTGGAAATCACGAGCTTATAAATTACATATTGTCCTCTTAGAAATAGTTGAATAGTGTTTTCTTCATCAATCTTGCCAGAGTATTTTCAATTTTAGTGCTCTTTTTGAAAGATCAATACTTTGTTTCAAAGGTTCGTTTCTCCTTTATTCTACTTGCTTTGGATGTATATAGCTTTTACTTTTGTAGTTTTTTGAAGTGTGAGGTTGAGATAATTGCAGACTTTCCTATTCCTCTGTCCACCAACATGAAAATGAAAGCCCAGCCCATGAAATATGTAGCATGGTGCACCTCAGATCCTCATCTGTAAAGTGGGACCACAGGAATTTCTTCTTTCCAAGATTGCACTGGGGATTAAATGATGCAACTGAAATAATTTTGTTTTTGTTGAAACTTCCATGACTTGGGTATTTTTGAACCATAGCTCCTTGAAGTTATGTTGCTTGAATTGTCCTTAACACCTCAGAATTCAACCAAAGGTATTTGAATGCTTTGAATCATCTGTCCCTATCCCTTTTTTCAGGGTCTTACCACCTCCCTCAGGGCCACACCCCAGAATAGCAGGCTCTTGAAGTTGAGAGTCCAATCTCTTCTTCATGTAAAAGACTACTGCTTTGGTAATTGAGTGTAGCATTCCAACCTTTCTTTTGGGTTCCTTCTGACTTCAGGAGAAAATCATCTATAGTACTATCAAGTCTTTTGGCTTTCACACTTAGCCTTTAATTTGCTTTAATCCCTCTTAGTTTTTAATTGTCTTTGCTCCAAAAAAGATCACCCAGTGCCAGAATGTTTTTAGCTGTTATTTCTCAAATCATTTCAAATAGCTGATACCAAGGAAATCTCCAGTGATTTATCATCCCAGTTCACTGCCAGTGAAAGATTTTGCAGTAATACCTTGTATCAGATACCTTTACAGAGCTGTGACAAAATACCTGATAAGAAAAATATAAAAGAGGAAAAGTTTATTTTGGTTTTCAGTTTCACAAGTTTCAGACCATGATTAACTGTCTTCATTACTCTTTGGCCTATGCCAACACAGAAACATCATGGTGGAAGGGTGCAACAGAGAAAACCTACTCAACTCATAGCAGCCAAGAAGCACAGAGAGGAAAGACTGAGAAAAGATACACAAGCACAAGCTAGAGTTCCAAGCTAGAGAACACAACCTTGGGACTTCTAACTAGGCCTGAATATCTACTATTTCCATCATTACTCAATTATGCCTCAAATAATGACTACATCAATGAGGAAATTGACTTAAAAAAATTAAAAGTTTCCAAAAGGGTGCGTTAATTTCCAAAGACATCAGCACATTATGTGGCAACAAATTCTTCCACATATTGAGACTTTTGGGAGTTGTTCTAGCTACCAGTCATATCACACCTTCACCTGAAGACACTGGATGCCCCAGTGCCATTTGCCACCAGAGCCAGAGTTCCCATCATTAGGAGACTAATGAGTGATTAGGTTCAAAGTTTATATTTTAGGGCCTGCTTTCCATATGTCTCTTCAAGATTAGTTTCTCCAAGAAGCACACTTTGAGTTGGATATAGAAGTGCAGAAACATTTTGGAAACCTATTAGAGTTCAGATGTATGAATGAGTGAAAGAAACAGTTGGACAAAGGGAACTGTTGACCTACACTTCAGGCACAACCAAGTCTCCACTGCTCCTGCAGAGACCAAGAGGACTGGAATTATTTTCAAAGTCATTTAAAATAGAAGTTAGGCATCTGGGCATTCATACTCATTCTTCTCAGTCTTCCACATGAGCTGCCCTGGAAAACGAGTGGATCCAGCAGTGCAGCTCTTCTATTCAGAGAAAATCCCAGAAGGTCACTGAGCTGAAAACTGACAGCCTCCAGTATTCTAACAGTCAAACCCGCTGAAGGCTCCACTTCTACTTATACACCTGGCAACATTATTTCATGTATGAAACATAATTCTATCTGTTTTGCTTACTTTTAAAAACCAAAATAACTTTTGTAAAAATACACATAATCCAAATAGTCACTCCCCGAGTTCTGGCTTTCCCTTTACAACAGAAATATTTCAAACACATCTACACTTAATTTGTGATAGATTACTTAAAGTTTGAGGCCCTTCCCAAGCATCAAACCCATTTCCATCACTCACCAGGATACTTTCTGTGAGCATTTCATTAGGTTAGCTTGTCCATTCCACATGTCAATTCCAGTTTGTTAATCAGTTTTCCTTTGCTGTATCAATATACCTGAGAAAATCAACCTACAATAAGAGATATTTATTCTGACTCATCATTTCAGATTGTTCAGTGCATTGTGGGGTGGCTCCAGTGTTTCTGGGCTTGTGGTGAAGTAGCAGATCATGAAAGAGAGTGTGTCAGGCCAATACAACTCACCTCATAGCGGCCAGAAGCAGAAGAAAGAAGGTTGGAAAAAATATTCACTTCAAGGTCTTGCAACCAGTGTCATACAGCTCTAATTAGGTCCCATCTCCTAAAGTTTCCATCATCCCCAAATAGTACCATCATCTGGGAACCAAGCCCTTAGCTCAGATGCTTCTGGGAATATTTCACATCCAAACTCACTTCCTAAGAACACAGGATTATTAAGGTCACCTCTAACATTAAACAAGGCTCTCTTACAACTACCTCATCATGAAATCATGCTCATCTTATGGGCATGACAGTGGTATGTATTCCTATGGCCCTTAAGTTCAAACTATCTTGGTTTAAAAAACATAATCTTGGAGTGTATACTAAATAAAAGCGATGAGCTTCTCTGTGTTTGGATTCCAATAACCTAATGGCCCAATTTAAATTCCCTAGGCCTCAATTTTCTCATCAGAATCGAAATAAAATTTCCTTACCACAGGATTGGGTGGATCAAGTATGTAAGCAGGTGCCACACTGGGGCACTGTGTTTATAGGCACACATTCTTCATTCTTTCACTGCAGCAGCACAACCTAGTGGTATGAGGCTGGGGTGACTGTGAATGAGACACCTCATTATCCTTTCTTAAATCTTAGGCAGAAGCCAGTACAGGTAACACATGATGCGGTTTCAAAGTTTCAGAGCTTTATGGGTTCAGATATCCTTATACAGTGCAGGTGAATGCTCCTAAGAATTAATTACTCTCTAATGGTTCCATTCTTTTTGACTTCTAGAAATGGAGCAGTCTTCTACTTTTACACTCCTCACAGTTCTGCTGCTCAGCACAAAGGTGCTACTGGCCATCATTGTCTCTGCTATCTACATCCTCCGGAAACTGAAGGCCTAACTGTAAGTTGAGGGGTGAAAGGGGAAGACAAAGACTCACAGAGAAAGGAAGGGTGATCCAGGGGCCCTGATTACCTGGCACACAGGATCAGGATCAAGGCAGTCTAGAGCAAATGGGCCTCAGCACCCCAGGGTTCTCAAAGACCCATCTGAGAAGTGCCAGCTCCTGGAAGTATGTAGGGTGTTGTAGGAAAAGGATAAGGGAAGGATGTGCAAAAGTGGGGGACAGAGTCTTAAAGACCCTGCTGTGTAAGTGGACTTGAGGAACACCAGAGTAAGTAGTTTCCTTGGAGGTCATCTCTGTATTAGTTAAACACTGCTCCAAGGCACAAGAACCACCCACAGTTTGAAGCAATATTGTGAAACTCCACACAGAGAGTCTACTCTGAAGGTTGTTCCCACTCTGACACTGGGTGACTCAGCAGAAAGAACAGAGAAGAGGTGTCAGAACTCAGTGTGGAGGCTGAGGTAGAAATTCTTTCTCAGGTGCTGCCTGTCAACTTACAACAGATGTCCCCGTGAGAAGACCAGCTCCAGTGTTATAACAGCAGGAGGAGGCCTTTCTTGAATGGAGAGCATATATCCCAAAGTGACAATTTTCCCCACCACCTCAACTTCTTCCCTCAACTTCTCTCCTGTGGAAGACCCTCAGTCTCTGCTGCTTTTTTCCTGTTGTGGGAGCACTGATATGGAAGAAAATGTGATAAGAAGCTATCATAGACTCTGTTACAAACATTTCTCCACCTCAGATACCTGTTGGCCCACAAATCCCTGGTGTTTCTTTACTCAGTCACTGATGCCCTCAGGATTGATCTGCACCTAAGATCCTGAACAGGAAGCATTGGAGCTGGCTGTGGGATCTAACAGATATTTCCCTGGAATATGTGCAGTAAGTCAATTGTGTTTCAGATATAGATCACATGTTGCCCTAAAATCACATATGAATATTATTCAAAGACAGTATTTTAGAAAGTGATTGAGTCATTAGGACATGATTTTTATGAGTGGATTAAATCATTAGTGAAATCATTGCTGAATGTGCTGTTAAAATGTGAAACCATTTCAGTGTTGGGTTACTAGAGGCATCACCTGATAGGGTATATATATATATATATATATATATATATATATATATATATATGTATATATTCCAGATTCTCCATCTTTCTTTGTTTTATGGACACTGGATTCTTTCACTATGATTTTTCTGTCTTACATTCAACCAACAGTGGACTAAACTGTGAGCCATTGTAAGCATTTATTGTTCTTTCCCAGGAACAGTAAATGTCTAATACAGAAAATTGACACCAGGGGTGGAGTTGTTACTGTGGGTATAACTAACCCCATTGTTTACAAGGCTTTGGAACTGATTTGCTGAGACAGTTTAGAAAATTGTGAAGATGCCAATTAGAAAAATCTTAGAATGTTGAAAGTCAGTTTTCATAGTGAATCTGGCTGGAACTCAGGATATGAGAATGCTGCCAGAAATATTAATGGTGAAGGGCTAGTTTAGGAGATTCCAGTTGGGGACCAGAACTCCACTGACAATTGGACTAGAAGCCACGTGGGTTACACTCTGGTGAAGACTGTGTGTTTGCTTTGCCTATCTTCAATCAGGAGGTTGAAATTAAGAGCAGTGCACTATTTATCTGATTGAAGAAGTTTCAATGGAGCCTAATATTTAGACTGTGGCAAGGATGATGCTGGCTGCTTTTAGCCAGATTTCCAAGGAAAAAGAGTAAAGAGCAAAGACGAAGGATTTAAAAAATTTGCATCTTGTCTAGGAAACAAATATGTGTAAATTTGGAGCCAAAGAAGGTATTAAAAGAAGCCAAGTATTTTGCATCCAGACAGTAAGAATAGATAGGTCCTCTTAAGGAATTTCAGGAAATGGCCAAATACCACTCATCATCATTTCAAGGGTATAAAAACTGGAATCTCCTTTGAAAGTCTTTGTTTTAATAAAAGATCATCATAGCGTTCTACTCATTTTCAGCAGCACAGAGAAGTATTTCCCCAAGTTCAATCATACAGTTTGGCCATTCAGTCACTCAGAGGTAATACAGCCACTGTCCCTGGTCTCCCAGCTATTACTTTAGCTGGCAGAAGACTTTTACACTGTCCACATGGTGTTATGTAGAGTGCAAGATTTGTGGAGTTCTGGAAGCTCCCATCAAGATTTCAGGAGAAATCCTGGAAGGCCAAAATAGTGCAGAAAGTTGTGAGAGTCAAACCTAAGTTGTAGTGGAAACCCAGGAAGTTGATGCCAGAAATGTGGAATGCTTGCTGAGATAAGTCACAGGCAGTGAGCAGAGCTTGCCTAAGAGAAAAGTCATGTGGGCTCAACCAGCAAGGCCAGAGAGTGCTAGACTTCCCAAGCCCTTTGGAACACATAGTTCACCACAACCTGACCTGGTTGTTCAACTCAGATCTGCAGTATTGAATGTTTTAGTTTTAGTTTGTACAGTGCCTTCCTATTTCACTATTTTTGTGTTTTAGAAAGAGAGCATTTACCTTGTTGCTTTATGTGTTGGGAATGTTAGACTTTCTTTTTGACTTTAATGGGAGTTCACAGATAAAGAGTGTGTTTCAGAGGAGACTTTGGAGTTGGGACTTTTTAGCAATGCTAGAACCACTAAAAATTTGGCAATTATGGGCCTGGGGTTTAGCTCAGTGGTGTAAGTGTCTGCTTACAGGCCAACAGGAGATCATGAGTTTGATCCCGGTACCAATAATAAATAAATAAATAAAATAAAAATTAATATAGAAAAAGAAAGAAGAAAAAATTGGCCAACTCTTAGGGAACAAATGTATTTTGTGTCATGAAATGGACATGAACATGATTGGGGATGAGGGACAGAATGTCATTGTTTATATCTAAAATATTCCCCACAATATCCATTGGAAGTCTCAGGTGTCCAGAAGTATAGCTTTCTGTATTTGGTTGGATCTTGAGGATACTACGCTTATCAGCAGATTAATCTGCTGATGTGTTCACAGTTGAATGTACTGGAGGTGTGGCCTTGTTGGAGGTGTGTCAAAGGAGGCATGTTCTAATAGGATGTATTCTTGTCTCTAGCTCCTCCCTTCTCTCTGTTTCCTGCCTGCCATGGAATAAGCAGCTTTCAATAACCATACCATTTTGCTATATCATTTCTGCCTTGAATCTAACCAACCATGGACTGAATCCTCTGAAATCATGAACCAAATAAGCTTCCTGTCCTTTACATTCCAAGTGTTGGGTATTGAGTTCCAGCAAAGGGAAAATAATTAATACATGAACCCATTAGGATAAGTTATGTCTATTGCTATGGAGGTGGTCATTTCATCAAGACACAACACGTTTCAGGAATTATTCAGTTTTCTGCATTACCATCCAACCCAGTTCCCCAGAACAATTGTGGTCTTCACTGTGGGGATGCTTATAGTTCTCTTTAGGGTAACCCAGGTCTTTGTCTTCAGCTTTGATTCCAGACTCCTTTGCAGATTGCTCAGCTTTGAAGTACGGATCCCCAACCCACCAGCAAAGCCTTTCTGGCTTCCAGCAATGAATGTTGGGCCTTCCCACTACAGCTCTTTGGTATGGACTTGCATGAGATGTGGCCATAGGCATTAGGCCTTTGGTTGGACTCATGCTGGACATTGTTGTGGGATCCATGGACTTGGCTGGATTCCTTAGGTTTTTTAGCCCACAATCTTGTACTCTTCTGTATTTAACTTTTTGGGTTAATATTGTAAAGTAATCTTATAAATTACATGTCTTCTATTAAACATATTCCCTTCTAAACTCTGACTACAGGATATATTTTGAAAATGAGTGTTGATTGAATCACTCCTATGTATCCTTTGAATATATCAGCATACTCACACTCTTTCATTCCTGTTTCTATTTAATGTCTTTTAAAAAAGATACTATATTCAAATTTTTAAATAAAATTAACTTAAAATTATCCTTAAATTATCCTTCTTGGCATGGTATCATTTCATCTCACTATCATGAGTAAATTTTTTCCATATCACTAATTGTCATCTGTGTTACATTTGGTCCAGGCAGTGGTTTTTCTTCATAACAGGAGAATCACTGCAGTACTGTAAAAATCAGTGTGAAAACTGAACCTGTTGGAAGCAGTCTCCAAAATCATTGACAAAAATCATGATTTTTTGCATGTCCTTACTTATTTCTTTGTCAAAAATTTCACTTTGTAGAATATAAAATTCTATTGTCAAGTTTGAAGTGATATTATCTGTCTTACTTCATCCAAATCATTTAATATATCTTGAACATAGAGACCATCGAATCTATTTGGGTGTGTATTGTTAGAGAGAAAAGTCACGAATCTCCATAAGATTTTCAACTTCAGTGAAGAAAATAAAATTTTGCTATCAAGTGATCACGAAAATCTGCACTTGAGTACCTTTGAATGTGGAGATGACCAGGTTTTTTTTCCCAACATGCTAAGTTTTAAATGACTTTTCAATATCTAAATGGAGATATTAAGTAAATATAAATCTGAAGTTTGTAGAATAGCTCTGGGTTAGAGTCAAAGGAGATTCTCCGCTGTGTCACATTCACTAACAGCATTCATGAGCATTTCTTTGAAAAATGTAACTAACTTGATTAGGTCCAACAAATGTGGGGCAAGCAGGAATATCCCTGAACAGAACTGGAGAGATGGGCTAAATATTCGCTGAATGATAAATCTGTATCTTCAGAAATAATCGCAATAAATTTCAAAATTACAAAATAAGATAAGCTGAATGCTTTGGTTAATTATTTTCAGGATTTTAAAGTAAAATATGGTATTCTCATTTTAAAAATATCAACTGTCATTATTAAACAATCTTATTGAATTACATGGTAGTTTTTCAAACCTCAAGCAGTTCTAAAAGTTGATTCATAGTGAGAAACATCAAGAGGATACATTCAAGATGGAGCAGAAAGAAATTTGAAACTACTCCCCAAGCGAAGACCATCTAAAGTTCTTGGCAAAAAATATATACAATAAACAAAAGAACCTGCTTTAGTTTGTTTAATCTAAACATAAATGAAGATATGGATAACGGCATGTATGTTTAAGTGTATAGGATTGAGAACCATGTTACTAAGTTTTTGTTGGACAGTTGAACAGAACTGTTTTCAGTCTCACTGTTTGAATTCCCACTTTACATATTCTACTCTTTTACTTTGAACAACTATTTGTAAAATGACAATATGTAAACATCAACCAGAGATTTATTACTGTTTATTTTTCTTTGAATGTTTGTATTATTTCTACCTGTTTTCTGTTTTGCTTAGTCTTTTTTAAAATAAAATTTTAAAAAACGGACGGAGAAATAGATACTTCCATGACAAAGAACCACTGAAGAACTTTATGATCACCAAGCCAATCCTACAAAGAATACTGAAAGACAGTTTAGATACACTTAGGAAAAAACTACTAAGCAAAGCAGACAATTAAATGGAACAGGAAGACAAAGATGCAACAGTAGAAAGATAATGTGTCTACAATAAACCAACACATAATAGTTATAACCATTAACGTAAATGGTCTCAATGCACCAATTAAAAGAAACAGACTGGCAGAATGGATCAAGCAACAAAATCCAACCATATGTTGTGTATAAGAAACCCATCTAACCCAAAAGGATACTCACAGACTTAAAGTCAAAGGATGGAAAACAATACTTCATGCAACAGGAACCCAAAGAAAAGTGGGGGTAGCTATTCTGTTTGCAGACAATGTGAACTTCAAACCAGGAATGATTAGAAGAGATAAAAAAGGTCATTACATACTCATTAGGGGAAAACTTCAAGAGAAAGAGATAATGATCTTAAACATATATGCACCAAATTCCAGAGCACCCAGTTATATAAAGCAAGTATTAATAGAAATGAAAAACCAAATTAACAACAACACAATTATAACAGGAGACCTTAACACATCACTGACACCAAGGGACTGATCAACCAGACAGAAAATGAGCAAAGAAATAACAGAACTAAATCACACAGGTGAACAAATGCACTTGATAGACGTATATAGAATGTTGTATCCAGCAACATGGTAACACACATTTTTTCTCACAGTACATGGAACATTTTCTAAAATAGACAATATACTAGTTCACAGAACATATTTAATGCAAAAGTTTTGAAATTATCCCATGCATGTTATCAGATCATAGCAACATGAAATTAGAAATTAATGATAAAAGATGCTGCAAAAATCCCACAAACACATGGAAATTGAATAACACACTCTTGAGTAATTAGGCGGTGACAGGGGAAATTAAAGAAGAAACTAAACAATACCTACAAGCAAATGAAAATACAAATACAACTTACTGGAATGCAATGAAAGCAGTCATCAGAGGAAAATTTATTGTACTAAGTTCCCACATCAGGAAAACAGAATGAATACAAATAAATAATCTGATACTACACCTCAAACATGTAGAAAAAGAAGAGCAAATCAAGCTGAAAGGCAAAACAAGAGAGGAATTTATAAAAATCAGAGAATAAATTAATGCAATAGAAACTAAGAAAACCATCCAAAGAATCAATGAATCAAAGAGATGGTTCTTTGAAAGGGTAAGCCCTTAGTCAAACTTTATTTTAAAAAGGGAAGAAAAAGCTCAAATTCATGCAATAAGGAATGAAAAAGGCAAAATCACTATAGACTTAGTTGAAATACAGAAGAACATCAAAACCTATTTTGAAAACCTCTGCTCTCATTGGTTTGACAATACAGAAGAAATAGATTCCTAGAAACATATGAATATCAAAGCTAGGTCAAGAAGGTGTAAAACTGCTGAATAACCCAATTTCTGTGAATGAAATTGAAAATGTAATTAAGTCCCTACCTACAAAGCAGAGCTCAGGGCCAGATGGATTCACTACAGAATTCTACAAGAAATAGAAAGAAGACTTAATGCCAACACTCCTAAAAGTCTTCAGTGAAATTGAAAGGGAAGCAATCAGTCATTCCTGGAAGCAAAAATTACGCTAGTACCAAAACCTGAGAAAGACCCAACTAAAAAAGAGAACTACAGACCAATCTTCCTAATGAACACAGATGCAAAAATCCTCAATAAAATATTAGTAAATAGGATGCAGCAAATTATCAAGAAGATTATACACCATGACCAAATGGGATTCATCCCAGGCATGCAGTAATGGTTCATCATACATAAATCAATAAATGTAATCCACAATATCAATAAAACCAAAAGTAAGAATCATATGATCATTTTTATAGATGCAGAAAAAGCTTTTGTTAAGGTTCAACATTCAATTATGATAAGAACCTTACAAAAAATTGGAATAGATGGTCTTTACCTCAATATAATAAAGGCCATCTATGACAAACCAACAGGTAGTATCATACCAAATAGCCCAAATCTCAAGGCCTTTACCTTAAAAACAGGCACAAGACAAGGATATCCCTTATCACCACTCCTATTTAGTACAATATGGGAAATACTAGCAAGAGCAATTAGATGAGAAAGAGAAATAAAAGTGGTAAAGACAGGAAAAGAAGAAGTTAAATTATCACTATTTGTGGATGATATGATACTCTACAAAGAACACCCCCAAAACTCCATTGAAAGACTCCTAGATATAATAAATAAATTCAGCAATGTAGCTGGATACAAAATCAGTACTCAAAAATCAATAGCATTCCTATACACTAACAACAAAATCACAGAGAGAGAAATAAGAGAAGCCACATCCTTCACACTAGCAACCAAAAATATGAAATATTTAGAAATTATTCTCACGAAAGAAGTGAAAGATCTATATAGGGAAAATTATAATACACTGAAAAAAGAAATTGAAGAGGATCTCAGAAAATGGAAAACAACCTTTGCACATGGATAGGAAGAATAAATATGAAAATGACCATTCTCCCAAAACTGTTATAGAGATTCAATGCAATCTCAGTAAAAATGCCATCAACATACCTCATATATCTCTAGGAATCAATCCTCAAATTCATCTGGAGCGAGAAAAGACCTAGAATAGCAAAGACAGTTCTAAGCAGCAAAGGCAAGGCAGGAGTCATAACAATCCCTGGCTCGAAGTTTTACTACAAAGCAACTATACTATAATCAACATGGTACTGGAATAAAAACACAGCTGAAGATCAGTGGAATAGTTTAGAAGACACAACCACAACTACAAACACACTCAACCACCTTATCTTTGATAAAGGAGCCAAACAGGTTCACTGGAAGAACGACAGTCTCTTTAATAAATGGTATTGGAAAAACTGGCTCTCCATATGCCAAAAACTAAAACTACACCCATGCCTATCACCATGTACTAAATTAAAATCTAAATGGATCAAAGGTCTGAGTGTTAAAACAGAAACACTAAATCTATTGGAAGGCAAATTGGGTAAAAACTTTGAAGACAAAGGGTTAGTTAGAGAATTCATGAACAGGACTCAAACCACATGACTAATACTTCCCAGAATCAATAACTGGGACCACCACTTATTAAAATGTTTCTGCATGTCAAAAGACATCTCCAGCATAGAAAAGAAAACCCACAAACTGGGAAAAAAATCTTAGTGAACTCTCCCTTAGACAAAGGAATTTTGTCTAAAACACATAAAGAATTTAAAATATCAGACCACCAAAATTCAAAGATACAGTCCAAAAATGGGCATCTGACATGAATACACAGTTCTCAGATGAAGAAATACAAATGGCAAATAAATATGTGAAAAAATGTTCATAATCATTTGTCATTAGAGAAATGCAAATTAAAACCACACTGAGATTTCATCTCACTCCTGAAAGAATGGCCAGGGTCAAGAGAATCAGCAACAACAAATGTTAGAGAGGCTGTGGGGAAGAAGAAACTCTCCTGCACTGTTGGTGGGAGTGTAGACTGGTGCAACCATTGTGGAGGTCAGTCTGGAGATTTCTCAGAAAATTGTGATTGGAAGTCCCATTTGTTCTAGCTATCCCACTTCTAGGCATATTCCCAGAAGAACTGAATGCATCATACCACAGTGATATATGTGCACCCATGTTTATAGCAGCACAATTTGTAATTTCCATTTCTTGGGGAAACAACCTAAGTGTCCATCAACTGAGGAATGGGTAAAAAACTTGTGGTATTTTTATTAATGGAGTACTACTCAGCTATTAAGAAGGATCACATTGAGATATTTATAAATTAATGGACACAGCTTGAGGCCATACTCATAAGTGAAATAAATCAAACTCACATGTATAAACACCAAACAGTTTTCCCTAGTGTAAGAAATGGTAAGAATACATAAAAGTATATGGTAATCATGATTCCCCATTATATGGCTGTGAAGCCTTATAATGTTTTCATTTATTAGTTGGAATGGTTTTATTCTGTATTGTTTGATTTTTGTCTGTGATAGTGTGAACAGCAATTCTGAAGAAAACAAGACACTATAATAGATAGTGATGTATCTCATTTTGAAGTCCCACCAAGATTTTGTTCTTCTGTCTACATTAGTTTTATCATGTGTATCTTATTTGTTTTTATTATATGTGATAGTATAAACAAAATTTTTATAGACAAGGAGATAATATAGTAACCATTCTTCATTTTCTGTTAGTTGGTTCTGAATACCCTGTAATACTTTCATTCTCTTGAATGGTTTTGCACTGTCTTTTTATGTTTGATGCTATAATATATTAAGGTATATTCAAATATTTAAAAGAAAGAGACATTATGGTAACTACTGTTATGTCATGGTGTCTTGTGGTGAAACACTGTGTTGCTTAAATTGTTCTGTTCTAACCTGTGTTGTTATGTCCTCTTGTGTTGTAATCTTTTAAAAAAAAATAATTCTATTCACAGAAGTAATAGCTGAAAACTTCCCAAATATGGGAAAAGGGCATGATATACAGATAAATAAGGCATATAAAAGTCCAGCTAGCCATAACAAAAATAAAACTACACCCTTATAATCAAGATTCCAGAAATTAAACACAGGAACAATATAATAAAAGTTGATAAAAAATAGAAACAGGAAAATGTATCAGAATCATGACAAACTTCTCAACAGAAACCATCAAGTCAAGAAGAGCTTGGAGTAAAGCAATTCAAGTCCTGAAAGAAAACAATCTTGATTGATGCACTCTGCAAAACTATGTTTCAAAATTAATAGAGAAACAAGATGCTTCCATGTCAAAGAACAACTGAAAGAATTCATGAACATCAAACCAACCTTACAAATAATACTGAAGAATATTTTAGAGAGAGACAAAAAAGGGCCATGACTCCAGGAACAGCAGCAGAGGGAGGTCACCAAGTGGGAAATACAACTGAAAAGTAGGCATCCATTGGTAGAAAAGTAATGTGGCAGAGACAAACCAGTGCATGCTCACCTTAGCCATTAATGCAGATGGCCCCAATTCACCAATAAAAATAAACATAGCAGACTAGATCAGAAAACAACATACATCAGTATGCTTTATTCAAGAAACACATTTAACTCAAAAGGAAAATTTCTAGGCTAAAAGTCAAAGGAGAGAAAACAATGCTCTATGTAACAGGGAATCACAAAAAAAGTAGGGGTACCTTGCCCATCAACTGCAGAATGTACAAAAAAGGCAGAAGCCCCTTCCTTTGTCTGGAGGACTGAATATCTCTGCAAGCAGGGAGGGATCGCAGGTTCCTGAGGCACCTCGGCCTGTGGTGAGTGCCCAGCACAGTCTGCCCAAATCTCAGACTGTTCCGGACCCCCCAGGCTTCTGGGTGCAGTGAAGTGGAGCAGTGGGTTAGAGGCCACTACAGCTGCCTCCCCATCCCGGCTACACTTGGAGGTCTGCTGAGCTCCCGACGGGTGGGCGGGCCTACACTATCCCCCGAGCCCAGCCACGCCTAGCCATCGGCGTGCAGAGGAGGAGCTGGGTGGATCTGGAGTGCCTGCAGAAGCGCCTTCCTTTGTCTGGAGGACTGTGGATATCTCTGCAAGCAAGGAGGGATCACAGGCTCCTGAGGCACTGCGGCCTGTGGTGAGTACCCTAACCCAGCTGCGATTGAAGAGCTGTGGAGCTTCCAAGTGGCAGGTGGGCGCACAGTGTCCCTGAGGCCCAGCTTGTCTGGAACTGTGGAGTTCTGAACAAGCAGAGGAGGGCCATTGGTTCTGCAGGCCCAATGGCTTGGGGTAGCGTGGTGCCAGAGTCTCAGTAGATGCAAACATAGAAGGGGATTTTCAACAGATCCTGAGGAAGCTTTCAAAAAACACTTGAAACACAGAAATATAGGAAAATGACAAAATGAAAGACCAAATTACAACCTCAAACCTCCAGCCCATCTCAGGAAACCCTAGGGGGAATGTATTTAGAAGAAAATATATCCCATCCACCTCATATATCAGACACAATAGCTACTGAAGTTGACAAGCAACTCCAGGAAGCTTTAAAGAAATTCAAACTCGAAATAATTTCCCAGATAAAAGAAGAAATGATAAAAGAAATGAAAGAGATTCTAAATATATCTAAAGAAAACACAGATAAAAAATTGGAGGAACTAAACAAAAAGATAGAATCCCTAGACGAGCAATATAAGAAACAAACAGAATACATAATGCAGATGCACAGAGATATACAGGAAATAAAAAACTCCACTGAAAGTTGTAAAAACCGCCTTAATGAAAGGGAAGATAGAATTTCAGACCTTGAAGACAGGATCGCAGCTAGTGAACAGGAAAGGAAAGATCTTTTAAAAATAACAAGGAATCAGGAAACAACAATTCAACAACTGCAAGACAATGCAAAGAAGAATAACATAAGAATGATAGGGATTAGTGAAAAAGAAAGAGACAACATAAAGGATATCAAGAGGATATTTAGAGAAGTAATAGCTGAAAATTTCCCAAGCATGAGATCAGAAACTGACATCAGGATCAGTGAAGCATATAGAACTCCAAATAGTCATAACCAAAATAAAACTACACCCAGACATATAATAATCACCATCCCAGAAATCCAACACAAGAATAGATTATTAAAAGCTCTCAGAGAGAAAAGACAGATCACTTATAAAGGAAAACCTATCAGAATCACAGCAGACTTCTCATCACAAACAATAAAGTCAAGAAGAGCATGGAGTGAAGTATTCCAGATCCTAAAGCAAAATGATTTCCAACCTAGACTGATATATCCTGCAAAACTATCATTCAAAATAGATGGTGAAATATGATACTTCCATGACAAAGAATAGCTGAAGAACTTCATGAACACCAAACAAACCCTGCAAAAAATATTGAAAGACAGTTTAGATACACAAAGGAAAAAACCACTAAGCAAAGCAAATAATTAAACAGAACAGAAAGATAAAGATGCAACAGCAGAGAGATAAGATTCCTACAATTAACGAACATGTAACAGTAATAACCATTAATGTAAATGGTCTCAATGCACCAATCAAAAGAAACAGACTAGCAGAATGGATCAAGAAACAAAATCCAACCATATGCTGTTTACAGGAAACCCATCTAACCCAGAAGGATACTCACAGACTGAAAGTCAAAGGATGGAAAACAATTCTTCATGCAGCAGGAATCCAAAAAAAAGGCAGGAGTAGCCATTCTGTTTGCAGACAATGTGAACTTTAAACCAACAATGACCATAAAGGATAAAGAAGGTCACTACATACTGGTAAGGGGAAAACTCCAAGAGGAAGAGATAACTATCTTAAATATATACGCACCAAACTCCAGAGCACCCATTTATATAAAACAATTATTAACAGAAATGAAAACTCAAATTATCAGTAACACAATTGTAACAGGAGACCTTAATACGCCATTGACACCAAGGGACAGATCAACCAGACAGAAAATGAGCAAAGAAATAACAGAACTGAATCATACCTGTGAACAAATGGGTTTGATAGACATATACAGAATGTTCCACCCAACAACATCAGAATACACATTCTTCTCAGCAGTACATGGATCATTTTCTAAAATAGACCATATATTAGCTCACAGAACATATTTAAACAAGTGCAAAAGGGCTGAAATCATCCCTTGCATGTTATCGGATCATAGCGCTCTGAAATTAGAAATTAATGATAAAAGATACTGCAAAAATCCCACAAACACATGGAAACTGAATAACACACTCTTGAGTAATCAGTGGGCCACAGAAGAAATTAAAGAAGAAATCAAACAATACCTAAAAGAAAATGAAAATGCAGATACAACTTACCGGAATCTGTGGGATGCAATGAAAGCCGTCCTGAGAGGAAAATTTCTTGCACTGAGTTCCCACATCAGGAAAACAGAACGAATACAAATAAATAACTTGATGCTACAACTCAAACAGCTAGATAAAGAAGAACAAGTCAAGCCCAAAGCCAAAAGAAGAGAGGAAATTATAAAAATCAGAGCAGAAATCAATGCAATAGAGACTAAGAAAACAATCCAAAGAATCAACGAATGAAAGAGTTGGTTCTTTGAAAGAATAAATAAAATCAATAAGCCCCTAGCCAACCTTATTAAAAAAAGGGAAGAAAAAGCTAATTCATGCAATAAGAAATGAAAAAGGAGAAATCACTACAGACCCAATAGAAATACAGAAGATCATCAACACCTATTTTGAAAACCTCTACTCTCAAAAGTTTGATAACACAGAAGAAATAGACAGATTCTTAGAAGCATATGAAGTGCCAAAGCTAGATCAAGAGGATGTAAAACTGTTGAATAACCCAATCTCTGTTACTGAAATTGAAAATGTAATTAAGTCCTTACCCACCAAGAAGAGCCCAGGCCCAGATGGATTCACTGCAGAATTCTACAAGAAATACAAAGAAGACCTAATGCTGACACTCCTCAAACTATTCAGTGAAATTTAAAGGGAAGCAATCCTTCCTAAGTCATTCCTGGAAGCAAATATTACTCTAATACCAAAACCTGAGAAAGACCCAACTAAAAAAAGAGAACTATAGACCGATCTCCCTAATGAACACAGATGCAAAAATCCTCAATAAAATATTGGCAAATAGGATACAGCAAATCATCAAGAAGATTATACACCATGACCAAGTGGGATTCATCCCAGGAATGCAAGGATGGTTCAACATATGCAAATCAATAAATGTAATCCACCATATCAATAAAGCCAAAAATAAAAATCACATGATCATTTCTATAGATGCAGAAAAAGCCTTCGATAAGGTCCAACATTTATTCATGATAAAAACTCTACAGAAAATTGGAATAGATGGTCTTTACCTAAATATAATAAAGGCCATTTATGACAAACCAACAGCCAGCATCATACTAAATGGCCAAAAATTGAAAGCCTTTACTTTAAAATCAGGCACAAGACAAGGATGTCCTTTATCACCACTCCTATTTAATATAGTACTGGAAGTACTAGCCAGAGCAATTAGGCAAGAAAGAGAAATAAAAGGGGTAAAGATAGGAAAAGAAGAAGTTAAATTATCATTGTTTGCAGATGACATGATACTCTACATAGAAGACCCCCTAAGCTTCATTGAAAGACTCTTAGATACAATAAATAAATTCAGTAATGTGGCTGGATACAAAATCAATACTCAGAAATCAATAGCATTCCTATACACAAACAACAAAATCACAGAGAGGGAAATAAGAGAAACTGGACTATTCACATTAGCAAGCAAAAAAATGAAATATTTAGGAATTACTCTTACGAAAGAAGTGAAAGACTTATACAGTGAAAACTATAATACACTGAAAAAGGAAATTGAAGATGATCTCAGAAAATGGAAAGACATCCCTTGCTCATGGATAGGAAGAACAAACATTGTGAAAATGGCCATTCTCCCAAAACTCTTGTACAGATTCAATGCAATCCCAATAGAAATAACATCAACACACCTTATAGATCTAGAGAAATCACTCCTAAATTTCATCTGGAACCAGAAGAGACCTAGAATCACAAAGGCAATTCTAAGCAGCAAAGACAAAGCAGGAGGCATCACAATCCCTGACTTGAAATTATACTACAAAGCAACAGTAGTAAAATCAACATGGTATTGGAATCAAAACAGAGCTGAAGATCAATGGAATAGATTGGAAGATACAACCACAACTACAAACACACTCAACCACCTTATCTTTGATAAAGGAGCCAAGCAGGTTCACTGGAAGAACGACAGTCTCTTTAATAAATGGTGCTGGAAAAACTGGCTCTCCATTTGCCGAAAACTAAAGCTAGACCCATGTCTATCACCATGTACTAAATTAAAATCTAAATGGGTCAAAGATCTGAATATTAAAACAGAAAAAGTAAATCTATTGGAAGACAAATTGGGTAGAAACCTTGGAGACATAGGAGTAGGTAGAGAATTCATGAACAGGACTCAAACCGCACGGGAAATACTTCCCAGAATCAATAACTGGGACCACTTCTTATTAAAAAGTTTCTGCATGTCAAAACAAATCTCCAGCATAGTGAAAAGAAAACCCACAAACTGGGAAAAGATTTTAGTGAACTCTCTCTCAGACAAGGGCCTCTTGTCTAAAACATATAAAGAATTAAAGAAACTCAGACCTCCGAAATTCAAAGATCCAATCCAAAAATGGGCATCTGAGATGAATACGCAATTCTCAGATGAAGAAATGCAAATGGCAAATAAATACATGAAAAAATGCTCATCATCATTGGTCATCAGAGAAATGCAAATTAAAACCACACTGAGATACCATCTCACTCCTGAAAGAATGGCCAGGATCAAGAAAACCAAACAACAACAAATGCTGGAGAGGCTGTGGGGAAAAAGGAACTCTCCTGCACTGTTGGTGGGAGTGTAGACTGGTACAGCCTTTGTGGAGGTCTATCTGGAGATTTCTCAAAAAGTTGGGATTGGAAATCCCATTTATTCCAGCTATTCCACTTCTAGGCATATTCCCAGAAGAACTGAAAGCATCATACCACAGTGATATATGTGCACCTATGTTTATAGCAGCACAATTTGTAATCGCCAGATCTTGGAAACAACCCAAGTGTCCATCAACTGAGGAATGGATAAAAAAGTTGTGGTATTTCTATACAATGGAGTATTATTGAGCTATAAAGAAGGATCACATTGAGATATTTATCAATAAATGGGCGCAGCTTGAGACCATACTCATAAGGGAAATAAATCAATCTCGCATGTATGAATACCGAATAGTTTCCCTAATGTAAGTAATGATTCAAATATATAAAAATATGTGGTAATCATGATTCCCCATTATGTGGCCTTGAAGCCTTATAAAATTTTTACTTATTAATTAGAAAGGCTTTATTCTTGGCTTCTTGATATGGAAATATTTGAAGCTATAGTATATGAAGTTTTATCCAAATATTTCTAGGAAAAAGACAGACACTATGGTAACTACTATTCTTTAAAAAAATTATTTAGTTATTTCTTATGTTTATTTTAATTAAGGGAAACATTAAAAAATTAGGATATATAATAGTAACTCTTTTCGATTTCCTATTAACTTGTTTTGAAGTCCTGTAATACTCCCACAATCTTGTTTTGACTGATTAGACTCTGTTCCATTCTGTGCGATAGTATCAAGTTTGAGGGTATAGGCAACTACTTTGAAGGCAATAAGATTCACAAAGATGCCCATTCTGGTTTGACTATTGTCTCCTTTGGAAGTCCTGTAATGTTTACAATGCCTAAGTTTTATTGGTCTTGTTCTCTACTGTTTTGTCCAACTTTACAATATCTAATGAGATAGACAATTCTTTTTAAGGAAACAAGAGACAACGTTGATAACCATTGTTAATAACCTTGTACTCTGTTCTACATCATGTGCTATGTCTATCCTTGGTTTTGACTGACAGCTTTCTTTTGCCATATTTGACTTTATTCTCTCCCCCCACCAAAAAGTAATAAGAACTAAGGAGTAATAAAATCCAAAATGTGTAAATTTTGTTGTAAAAATGAGAGGGAGGAAAAAAAAGAGCTCTAACAGATATAACAGCAAGTGTGTTTAGGGGTGTTAAATAGCTGACTATTTTAATGTTTTTGGATCATTGAACACAGCTGTTTGCAGTCTCTCTGTTTGAATGTCCACTTTGTATTCTTTGATACTGTGATTTGAGCAACTATTTCCAAGATGATAATATGTAATCTATTAACAGGTGATTTCTTACTGTTATGTGTAACCTTACACTGCTTTGCTTTGTTTTGTGTTTTTGTCTTTTTCCTCTTAAATAAAATAAAATTTAAAAAAAGAATGTACAAAAAAGACATGGCATCTCTGTACAATGGAAAGCTACTCAGCTATAAAAAAAAATAACCTTGAAGCTCTTGTAGGAAAATGGATACAACTTGAAATCACACTCTTGGGGGAAATGGTTCAGTGTCAGGTGGGTGAATATTGTGTTGTCTTCCTAGTATAAAAATCTAAAGGAATTAATGGGATCCAAAATACACAATAGATGTGAAAGTGAAAGGAGGAAGACAGTGGCCATCGGTAATGTATATCCTGTTTTGAAACTCTGCATTGTTTTCATTGTTCTGTTTATCTTGATTTTATTCTGTTGTGTTTTGTTTGATTTTATCGTATTTGATGACATGGACAGCTATTTCAAACATAACAAAATGTATTATAGTAGCCATTATTGATTTCCTATTATCTTGTTTCAAAGTCCTGAGTTGCTTCCCTTATTTTCTTTTTATTGATGCTATTCTATATTGTTTTGCTTGATTTTATTAAGTCTCACAGTATAAGCAGTTACTTTTGAGATAACAAGAGGCATTATGATAGACACTGTTGTATTCCTATTTGTCATGTTTTGAAGTCCTGTAATGCTTTCATTGTTTTGTTTAGATTGGCTTTATTCTGTTCTGTTTTGTTTGATTTTCTTATGCCTGATGGTACAGGCAGTTATTTTAAAGATAATAAAAGGCAATATGGCATTACTGATTTCACGTTATCTTGTTTTGAAGCCTTGTATTACATTCATTGTTTTGTTTTGGTTGACTATTTTGTTTTGTTTTAGTTTATTATGTCTGATGATATAAACTGCTACTTTGAAGATCACAAGACAGCTACTGTTTTATTCCTGTTTTCTTGCTTTGGATTCTTATATTGTTTTCATTGTTTTGTTTTGATTGGTTTTATGCTGTTCTGTTTTGTTTGATTTTATTGTAAATGATGGTATGGGAAGTTAGTTTGAAGACAGCAAGAGGCATCATGGTAACTATTGTTGTTTTCCTTTTACCTTGTTTTGAAATCTTGTATCACATTCACTGCTTTGTTTTGACTGTCTCTAACCTGTTTTATTTCTTTTGTTTTTATTTCTTCAAAATAAAAAAAAGACATAATAGAGACAAATGCATTCCTCATTGGCTAACAACATAGGCAATGTGTGTTTGTTACCTGTTCTGAAGACTTGTGTTTTAGCTTACCAAAAATTTAATTTACCCATTTGTCAGAGATCTACACATGTTAAAATGTCAGTAATAGGACATAGGAACATAGTAATATAAATGTATCAGATTTATCAACAGACAGATATATCCAAATTATATTTACAGAAACCTGAAACAAGTTGAAATCATCTTCTCATGTAGCTAAAAAGTTTATATTTTTGAGGGTTTTTAAAAATTATTTTTATTTTAAAGAGAATAAAACAAAAGAGGACAGAATAAAGCAGATCAGAACAGAACAATGTAAACAACCCAGAACTTCATAACAAGACAACTGGATATCAACAGTAGGTATCATAATGTCTCTTTCTTTAAAATAGTTAAGCACACCTTCACATTCAATAACATCAAACATAACAAAATAGTGTAAAACCATTCAAGAGAGTGAAAGCATTACATGGAATTGAGAATCAAATAACAGAAAATGAACTATAATATCTTATTTCCATAAACATTTTTTCTATACTATCACACATATTAAAATCCAGTAAGACAAAACATGATAGAACCAATGGAAATAGAACAAAAGCATGGTAGAACTTCAAAGCAGTATGATATTAAATCAGCAATGAGTACCACAATGTCTTATGTAATTTAAAATAGCTGTTCATACCATCACACATAATAAGATCAAACAAAACAGAATAAAACCATTTCAACTAATGAATGAAAATATTATAAGATTTCAAAGCAATGTAGTGGGGAATCATGATTACCATAAAATCTTATGTACTCTTACCGTTTTTACATTAGGGGAGACTATACAATATTTATACATGTGAGTCTGATTTATTTTACTTATGAGAATGGTCACAAGTTGTGTACATGTATTTATAAATATTTCAATGTGATCATTCTTCATAGCTGAGTAGTACTCCATTGTATAAAAATTCCACAATTTTTAAAATCCATTCTCAGTTGACTGACACTTAGGTTGTTTCCAAGATCTGGCTACTATAAATTGTGCACATATATCACTGTGGTATGATGTTTTCAGTTCTTCTGGGAATATGCCCAGAAGTGCAATAGCTGGGTCAAATGTGATTGCAGTCCCAGGTTTTTCAGGAATCTCCAGACTGACCTCCACAGTGGTTGCACCAGTCTACACTCCCACCACCTGTGCATAAGAGTTCCCTTTTCCCCTCAGTCTCTCCAGCATTTATTGTTGGTAGCTTTTTTGATCCTGGCCATTCTTTCTGGAATCAGATGGAATCTCAGTGTGCTGTTAATTTGCATTTCTCCAATGACTCATGACAGATGAACATTTTTTCATGTATTTATTTGCCATTTGTATTTCTTTGTCTGAGAAGTGTGTATTCATCTCACATGCCCATTTTTAGATTGGGTCTTTGAATTTCAGGGGTCCTATTTTTAAAAAAATTCTTTATGTGTTCTGGATATAAGTCGTTTGTCTTAGGGATATTTCACTAAGATTTTTTCGCCGTTTGTGGGGTTTCTTTTCACTATGCTGGAGGTTTCTTTGATGTAAAGAAACTTTTTAATAAGATGTGATCCCACTTTTTGATTCTTGGAAGGATTTCCAGCGTGGATTAATTCTTGTTCATGAATTCTCTACCTACCTCCATATCTTCAAGATTTTTACCTAATTTGTCTTCCAACATATTTAGTGTTTCTGCTTTAATATTCAGATCTTTGATTCATTTAGATTTTAATTTAGTACATGGTGATAGGCTTGGGTCTAGTTTTAGTTTTCGGCATATGGAAAACAAATTTTTCCAGCATCATTTATAAAGAGATTATCACTCTCCAGTGAACATATTTGGTCCCTTTATCAAAGATAAGGTGGTTAAGTGTTATTGTAACCTCTAATCTGTTCAATTGATCCTTATATTTGTTTTTATTCCTGTACTATATTGATTTTATTACAGGGGCTTTGTAGTATAACTTCAAGTCAGTGGTTGTAATACTTCCTACCTTGCCTTTGCTGTTTAGAATTGCCTTTCCTATTCTAGGTTTCTTCTGGTTCCAGATGAATTTTAGGAGTGATTTCTCTAGATCTATGAGGTATGCTAGTGGTATTTTGATTGAGATTTATTGAATCTGTATAACAATTTTTGGAGAATGGCTATTTCACAATATTTATTCCTCCTATACGTGAATAAGGGATGTCTTTCCATTTTCTGAGGTCTTCAATTTCTTTTTCAAGGTACTATGATTTTCCCTCTGTAGATCTTTTACTTCTTTCATTAGATTAATTCCTAAGTACTTCATTTTTTGTATGCTGGTGTGAAGGGTGTGGCTTCTCATTTCTCTCTCAGTGATTTTGTTGTTAGTGTATAGGAATGCTGTTGAATTTTGAGTATTGGCTTTGTATCCAGCTACACTGCTGAATTTATTTTTTATATCTATATATCTATATATTTTATATCTATATATTTTTTATATCTAAGAGTCAGTGGAGTTTGGGGAGTCTTCTATGTAGAGTATCATGGCATCTGCAAACAAAGATAATTTAACTTCCTCTTTTCCTATTTTTACTGCTTTTCTTTCTCTCTCTTGTCTAATTGCACTGGCTACTATTGCCTGTACTATGTTGAATAGAAGTGATGATAAAGGATATCCTTTCTTTTTTTCTTTTAATTTTATTCAAAGAAAGACTAAACAAAACAGAAAATTGATAGAAATAATACATACATTCAGAGAAAAAAATAAACAGTAAGAAATCACTAGTTGATATTTATATTGTCGTTTTACAGGTAGTTGTTCAACATACAAAAATGGAACATGTAAAGTGGGAATTCAAACAGCAAGACTACAAACAGTTCTGTTCAACTGTCCAACAAAAACTTAGTAACATGGTTGTCAATCCTATACACTTAAACATACATGCAGTTATTCATATCTTCATTTATGTTTAAATTAAACAAACTAAAGCAGGTTAAAGTCATTCTGAACAAAGAATAATAGTATTGCTGGATTTCACATCATGACACTCCATGATCAGCACTGGGTACTGTACTGTGTTTTTTAAAAATTTAATTTAAAGAAAGACTAAGCAAAACAGAAAATGGGTAGAAATAATACATAATTTCAAAGAAAAAATAAACAGTAAGAAATCACTAGTTGTGATTACAGATTGTCTTCTTACAAATAGTTATTCAAGATACTAAATTGGAGCATATAAAGTGGGAATTCAAACAGTGAGATTTCAACCAGCTCTGTTCAAGTATCCAACAAATACTTAGAAATATGGTTATCAATCCTACACACTTAAACATACATGCAGTTATCTATGTCTTCAATTATGTTGAGATTGAATAAACCCAAGCAAGCTAATATCACTCTGAACAAAGAATAATACTATTGCTGGGTTTCACATTATGACACTCCAGGATCAGCAATGGGTATTTTAGTGTCTTTTTTTTTCTTCAAAGTATCTGTTCATTTCATCATGTGTCATATGATCAGTTCTCATAAACTGTTTATAGATTCTACACATACATGAGTCATAACATGTATTTCTAACCTTTCTATATTAGAGGGAGAAACAAAACAAAGCAAGGCAAAGCAAAACATATTCCTATAAACATAGGAAACAAAATAAACATATAAGACCATTGTACAAATCACTATACCATAGTTCCTCTGTTGTCTCTTGTTACCGCTAATTGGCTATGACATCAGACATAGTATAATTGAATATGTCAGTACATAACAGTACTAATAAAAACACAACTTTGTATATAGTATAGAACTTCAAAAACTGGCAGTTATCAAGCCAGAATGTGTATCATTGAGTCTTGTCATCTTCAGGGTAGTTGCCTATACTCTCAGACTTGATACTATCAATCGTATCAGTTTTGAATAAAATCTTCTCTGCCTCATTTCTGTTATGTTCTTTTTTGCCATCAGTTGTCTGCTTATCTTCTTCATTCTGTTTTCTGCTCCATTCATTGAGGCCTCTCTGCCACTGTTCCTGGAGTCCTAGTACTTTTCTCTCTCTCTAGAATGCCCTGCAGTATTCTCTATGGAGTTGGGTTAGTGATTGCAAATTTCCCAAGTTCCTGTTTGTCTTGGAAGCATCTTGTTTCTCCAATAATTTTTAGAGACAGTTTATCAGGGTATATCAATCTGGGATGGAGGTTATTTTCTTTCAGGGCTTAGAATATTTCGCTCCAGGCTCTTCTTGACTTGATGGTTTGTGTTGAGAAGTCTGATGTTATTCTGATGGGCCTTCCTCTGTAGGTTATCTGTTTCTTGTCTCTAACAGCTTTTAATATTTTGTTCTTATATTGAACTTCTGGGATCTTGATTATTATATGCCTGGGTGTAGCTCTATTTTGGTTGTAGGTGACTGGAGTTCTGGATGCCTCATATATCAGAATATCATTTCCTTTTCCTATGTTTGGGAAGTTTTCCTTAATTATTTCTGTGAATAACCTTTGTAGTTCTTTAGTTTGTATCCCAGCTTCTTCATTCACATTCTTTATTGTCAGGTTATAGATCCTTTTGTCATCTTGTAGCCTTTGTGTTGTTACTACTTGCTTCCTTGTTATTTTTAGTTTTCCCTTTCATACTCCCCCAGTGCAAAATTGTCCTCCAGTTTGGATAATCTATCCTTAGTTTCTTTCAAGCTGATTTTCCATTTTTCCATAGAGTTTTTAATTTCCTGGTGATCTCTTTGAATATACTTTATGTATTCTATATTTTTTTATATTCTTCATCAAATGGTTCCATCCTATGTTTGAGTTCCTCCCTTTTTCCATCTGTGTCTGCTTGAAGGGTGCTTAGTATCTCTTTTATTAATCTTCTTATATCTTGCTTTATTTGGCTAAATATTTCACTTTTGAACTTTACCATGAGGTCCCAAATATATCTATATTTATATCCGCTGGTGCTGTGTCTGACACAGCATGTTTGCTGTTCTCATTCTCCTTTGTATTTCCCTGTCCTAGGTCAGTGTTCTCTGGATTGGGACCTGGGTATTTTTGCTGTTTCTTCCTCTTCCCATTTTTTTGCTTCTTCCAGGAGGCCTCAGTTTCTTTTTTTTTGATGGTTACAATTCTTCTGATGTGGGCTGGCTAGATGACCCTTCACACTACAGTGTGCCAGTGAGTTCCAGACAGGGACAGTGTTATGCTGGCCCCTCCACTCCAGATCAGTTAAGCTACTGTGGCCTGCACTACTGTATTACTTTGCACCACTTCCCTTCCAGACCAGCCAAACTTCTGAGACCCCACTGGGCCAGTGTGGTTAGTGTGCACCACCGCTGCAGGGAATTGACCTCAGATAACCTATTGGGTCTCGGCCAGGCACATGACTTAGGCCTAGCTCACTCCACCAATCCCATTTGGGAAGGGAACAATTGACTGAAGTCACTGTTGCTTCTTGTACTTGCCAGTCCTGCCCCGTCCCAGAATGTTGTCCACCAGACACCCCTTCTCTGTGGAATGGCTCCACTCCCATCACTCACCACACACAGGTCAATGTATGCTTCCCGCCAACTCAACTCTCCCTTCAGCTTGCTGGCCTTTGAACTCAATGTAACTGTACCTCCAGTGATTCGAAGCGGCGGGACTTCGGATGGCTTGGCAAGTTGCAGTGGGACCAAACATGTTGTGATGGGATCTGACAAGTTGCAGTGGGACCCCAGCAAGCAGTGGCAGGACCATGGCAAGTTGTGGTGGGACCCCAGCATGTCATGACATCTGCCAGACATGGCGGGACCTCTGATGGTCAGCAAGTTGCCTTAATTTCTTCTTGGGATGAGAGAATTCATCTCCCTCTGTTTGGGGCTCCCCACACTGTATTATGTTCAATCCTAAGTTGACTATCTCAGGGAGCCTCTGTCGCCAGCTGTTCTCTATTGCCATCTTTGCTCCAATCCCCAAAGGATATCCTTTTTTTATGCCTGATTTTAAGGTAAAGGCTTTCAGTTTTTGGCCATTTAATATGATCCTGGCTGAAACACATTCAATGGAAGAATGACGGTCTCTTTAATAAATGGTGCTGGAAAAACTAGCTCTCCATATGCCAAAAACTAAAACTAGACCCATGGCTATCACCATGTACTAAATTAAAATCTAAATGGATCAAAGATCTGAATATTAAATCAGAAACACTAAATCTACTGGAAGACAAACTAGATAAAAATCTTGAAGACATAGGGGTAGATAGAGTGTTCATGAACCAGAGTCAAACCACATAGGAAATACTTCCCAGAATCAATAATGGGGATCATGTCTTATTAAAAAGTCTTTGTGCGTAATTAGAATTTCCAGCATAGTGAAAAGAAAACCCTCAAACTGGGAAAAAATCTTAGTGAACCGTCCCTCAGACAAAGGGCTTCTGTCTAAAACATGTAAAGAATTTTAAAAAAATCAGACCCTTAAAATTCAAAGATCCATTCCAAAAATGGGCGTCTGACATGAATACACAGTTCACAGATGAAGAAATACAAATGGCAAATAAGTACATGAAAAAATGTTCATCATCAGTACTCCTCAGAGAAATGCAAATTAAAACCACACTGAGATTTCATCTCACTCCTGAAAGAATGGTCAGGATCAAGAAAATTACCTACAACAAATGCTGGAGAGGCTGTGGGGAAAAAGGAACTCTTCTGCACTGTTGGTGGGAATGTAGACTGGTGCAACCATTGTGGAGATCAGTCTGGAGATTTCTCAAAAAGCTGAGATTGGAAGTCCCATTCAATCCAGCCATTCTGCTTCTAGGCACATTCCCAGAAGAACTGAAAACATCATACCACAGTGATATAAGTGCACCCATGTTTATAGCAGCACAAATTATAAAAGCCACATCTTGGAAACAACCTAAGTGCCCATCAAATGAGGAATGGATAAAAAAGTTATAGTATTTTTACACAATGGAGTACTACTCAGCTATAAAAAATTATCACATTGAGATATTTATAAATAAATGGACACAGCATGAGACCATACTCCTAAGCAAAATATATCAAACTCACATGTATAAATAGTGTATAGTCTCCCTAGTGTAAGAATGGTAATAATACATAAAAGCATATAGTAATCACAATTCCCTATTTTATTGCTCTGAAGCCTTATAATGTTTTCATTCATTAGTTGGAATGGTTTTATTCTGGGTTATTTGATTTTATTGTCTGTCATGGTATGAACAGCTATTTTGAGGAAAACAAGACATTATTAATATCTAGTGCTGATTTAATATCATCTTGTTTTGAAAAGCTACCATACTTTTGTTCTTCTGTCTCCATCAGTTTTATCATGATGCATCATATTGGATTTTATTATATGTGATAGTACAAACAAATTTTTTTATGAACAAGGAGATAATACAGTAACCATTCTTCATTTTCTGTTAGTTGGTTCTGAATTCTCTGTAATACTTTCATTCTCTTGAATGCTTTTATACTATTTTGTTATGTTTGATACTATAGTGTATGAAGGTATACTCAAATATTTCAAGGAAAGAGACACTATGGTGGCTACTATTAACGTTGCATTGCATTGTGGTGAAACACTATGTTGCTTAAATTGTTCCCTTCTGATCTGTTTTGTTATGTCCTCTTTTATCATAATCTTTTTAAAAGAAAAAGAAAAAAATTATGATTCTGGCTGTTGGTTTGTCGTAGATGGCCTTTGTCATGTTGAGGTAAAGACCATCTATTCCAATTCTCTTTAATGTTCTTATCATGAATGAGTGTGGGATCTTATCAAAGGTTTTTCTGCATCTCTAGAAATAATCACGTGATTCTTATTTCTGCCTCTATTGATATGGTAGATTTCATTGGTTGATTTACATATGTTGAACCATCCCTGGGATGAATCCTGATTGGTCATGGTATATAATCTTCTTACACCCAGACATATTTTTGATTTTTATAAGTCTTCATTTAACACAACCTCAGCTTTAAAGGAACTTTTTAACCTTCTTATCCTTATTTACAATCTAACTGAGAGATTTGAATGTCTTCATTCTAGCTAGGACTGGTTAAAACAATCATCCTCTAAGAAATCTTGAATAATTTGTTATCTTACTATAGGCAACAGAAAACAACCAAATCCATAGAATGCCAAAAGATCCCCAACAAGTAAAACAAAACAAATATTCTAATTTAAGCATTTGTTTTGAGAAGCATCTATTAAGTTCGTTTCCCATTTTGCATTATATTCTTTGTTTAATAGAGTTTAGCTTTGCTGAGTTGTTTATGTTATAGATGTTGCTCCTCTGTCAAAAGAGTAGCCAATAAAGATGTTCTCCCAATTTCCTCTTCATCCTGGCAGTTGTTTCTTTGCCAAACACAATCTTTTAATTTGATATAGCCCCATTTTTATTTTATATATTGCTGTCTATGCTTTTGGATTATTGAGGAAGTCTCTGTGTTTAACTATGGCTTAAAGTGTTTCGTCTGTGTTTCTTCCACCCAATATAGCTGTTTCTAGTTTTTTACATAGATCTTTGCTCCATATTCATTGATTTTAGTGCAGAATTAGATACAGGAATATAATTTCAGTTTTTTAGCTTGTGGCTCTCCAGTTTTCCTAGAACAACTTGTGAAAGAGATGGTCTTTTTCCACAAACATTTTGGCTTGTCAGCAATCAAATGGCTGTGTGTCTTTGGGTTTGTTCCTTTGTATTTTCTTGTGTTCAACTCTTCTACATGGGTATTTTTACATCAGTACCATGCTGATTTTCTACTACAGCTGGAGAGTGGAGCTTAAAGCCTGGAATTGCGATGTTGCCAGCATTGCTCATTTTGTTCTGGATTTCATTGACTATTTTACATGTTTTCTAATTCCTAAGTAAATCTTAGATATACTGTTTCTGGGTCTCTGAATACTTTTCTACTTTTGTATATGTGCAGTACTCAATGGCACTACAATGGGACTTTGGATGTCCAGATTATGAAGTGATAATTTTAAGAAAATAAACTTGCAGTTATTTGTCACAGTAGCATACCTGAAAAAATCAGTACAGTGAGATTTAACTATCCATATAATGTGAGCAAAAGGTCCTAGGTACTTAAAGCAATGTATCATTTCTTATTTAGTTACATGTTATTGTGCATTGGAAGTTTATTAACTACCATTTCATAGGCTGACAGAAAAAACCTCATCCTGACCATCTATCTCTAAGAGGGAAACTGATCCATCAGTTAATGCAGTCAGATGCATATCCCAATGAGTACACTCACACCTCTGCCCAGATCTCAGTGGTCTAAAGGTACCTGATGACTTGACCCTATGCTATGTATGCAATGTGATCAGAATGTGAAGAGTAACAAATATTTGGTGAAGCATGAGATTGACATGAGACTTGCAAGTAAGCCCATTCAAATTCATACTCTATCATATTTCTCAACCCCTGTTGGCTTCAGTTTCTTCATAAAGGGCAGTTCATGTAAGAGTGAAATGTGATTACAAATGCAATGTGCTGAGCTCCTATATGCACTCATAGTGTGTAGTCAGTCACTATAATTGTATACTGACTAACTTTAGGAAACACACAGGAACCATTAAGAAGAATGGTAACTATTCTCTGTTTCCATCCTAACAGCCACAGAAGAGATAATACTGGTGATTCAGCTTGAGAACTTACTGTTGGTAAGTACAGGAGAGATAGCCATTCTAAACTACACTGTGACTACTCTGTTACATGTGGGGCCCATCTTGTGGTTCAGAAGAAAAGAAAAAGTCTGGGAATTAATCTACAATTTTAGAGGAGGCCACTTCCCACAAGTCACAAGAGTGTCAGATATCATGAAGAGAATGGACTTTTCAATTCACATCAGTAACATCACCCCTGCAGATGCAGGCATGTACTACTGTGTCATGTTCCAGAAAACAGAAGGCACTGAGGAGAAGGAGATTCTGTCTGGAGGAGGCACCAAGATGTTTTTATGTGGTGAGTACAGTTTGGGCTTCCCTCATTTCTTGATACTAGGTCAGGAATCACAACCCATGTTTTGTGAGCACCAGTGAAGAAGCAGGTAGGATGATAGGTGCTTATGTTCATGATTTAATGTCACTCGTCTATCAGGGCAGCCAGGGCCTTTACTGTGCTATTGGCTCAGGACTCCACACCAAGTAAATAGGGAGCATCTGCAGCCATTGTCTAACTACTGTACTATTTTCTATGTTTACACTCTGTCCCTACCTATGTCTCCACAGAAGATGAACAGCCCTGTCCAAGGCCAGATCTCACCAATTCATTCATATCGAGCTTTCTCTCTGAGTGTGGGTCTTTTCTTATGCCACAGAACTGAGGGCCTACTGTGTCCAGGATTCTTTCTGCAGGACAGGGAAACAGAAGGGAGATGCCCAGGGTGAGCTCATCACCTCCCAATTTGTCATTCCGCTGCAGAGGTAGGAGGCTGCACTTAGATTCATTTCTTCTAAACAAAAATAATGAGAATATTCCTCATAGTCAGAGGCTCCTTTTTGATTTCAATGCCATGGTTGGAGAAATGTCAAGATATTGAACCATTTCCTAGTCCTGTGTACGAAAACTTATTGTATCAGCAACAGCCTCTCACAGGTATTGAGGATTCTGAGACCACCTGGGTATTCTATTCAGGAAAAGATATTCCATGTGAGAGATATAAGAAACCTCTCTGAGATAGCCAAAATGCTCACTTTGTGTTTCCTGCTCATGGGCAATATCTTCTTTCTATTGTCTAATTCTGGGACAAGTGACCTTCAGACCATCCAGCTTACAAATGTGAGTCTGAGAATGACAAATAGCCAGTTAGTATCAGGATAAGGAGCAGAACCCATCTCTCAGTCCAGCAACACTAAAAGCAGCCGGAGTAAAGACACTGTATCCATTGGGGTATCAGGAGGTGCACACTGGAGGCTCAGAGCCACAGATCAGAGACCCAGCATTCTGCATTTCATCTATTTCCCAGCAGTTCAGGATGCCCCTGAAATTCACAGCTAAATGCTGTTTGTGATTGGAAAACCTCTCACAAATGTCAGCTGCATCATAATTTCATATAAGGCCCTTTCCAAGCATCAAACCCATTTTCATCACTCACCAAGATATTTTCTGTGAACATTTCATTAGGTTAGCTTATCCATTCCAGAAGTCAATTCTGGTTTGTTAATCAGTTTGCCTTTGTTGTAAAAATATAACTGAGAAACTCAACTTAAAATGAGAGCTATTTATTTTGACTCATCATTTAAGAGTATTCAATCCGTGGTGGGCTGGCTTCACTGTTTCTGGGCCTGCAGAGAAGCATTAGGTCATGAAAGAGAGTGTGCCAGGCCAACACAACTTGCCTCATATCTGCCAGAATCAGAGGGGAGAAGGTTGGAAAAAATGTTCACTTCAAGGTCATGTAACCAGTGACCTAGTGCTCTAATTAGGGCCCATCTCCTAAAGTTTCTCTCATCTCCAAATAGTACCACCACCCTTGGCTTAGATGCTTTCTGGGAACATTCTACTCTGAATTCATTTCCTAAGAATACCAGATTGTCAATGTCATGTCTGACATAAAGCAAGGTGTTATTACAACTACCTCATCATGAAACCATGCTCATCTTATGTACATTACCATGGTTTGCACACCTATGGCCCTTAAGTTAAAACTATTTTGGTTTAAAAAAACATAATCTTGGAGATTATATTATTGTCTGCCATGGTACTTTTTTCCTACTCTGAGACAACTGATCTGGAAGAAAATGTGATAAGAAGCTACCCTAGACTCTACTACAAACATCTCTCTAATTCAGACACCTGTTGGCCCATAAACCCTTGTTGTTCCTTTACATATTCATTGATGCCCTTAGAACTGATTTGCACCCATGATCCTGAGCAAGAACCATGGGAGCTGGCTGTAGGATCTAACTCAGCTATTTTACTGGAAAATGTGCAATAAGTCAATATGAACTACTATGTTTTAGACATACAGCACACCTCCCCCTAAATTCACATATATTGAGAGACAGTATTTTAGAAAGTGATCGAGTCATGGGGACATGATTATTATAAGTGGATTAAATCATGAATGAAATCCTGACTGAATGTGCTGTTAAAATGTGAAAGCATTGTAGATGTGGGTTACTAGAAGCATGGCCTGGACACTAGCCCTTTCACTCTGATTTTTCTGTCTTGGATTCAGCCAACAGTGGACTAAACTGTTTGCCATAATAAATATATTTGTAAGCATTGGTTATTTTTTCACAGGAACATCAAAGTGTCTTAATACAGGCAATTGGTACCCGGGATGGTGTTACTGTAACTGTATCTGACCACATAGTTTTAAAAGCTTTGGAACTGAATTGATGGAGGAATTTAGAAAACAATGAAGATGCCAACTTTAAGTCTTAGAATGTTGAAAGCCAGTTTTCATGGTGATTCTGGCTGGAACTCAGAATATGAGAATACTGCAGGAAGAATGAATGATAAAAGGCAAGTTTAAGAGGTTCCAGTTGGGAACCTGAACTCCCTTGAGAAGTGGACTAGAAGCCATGTGGGTTACACTCTGGCAGAGAATGTGTTTGTTTTGCCTATGTTCTAGACTTTGCAAGAAGTTGATATTAAGTGCAGTGCACAGTTTATCTGATTGAAGAAGTTTCAATGCAGCCTAATATTTAGACTTTGGCAAGGATGATGCCAGCCGCTTTTAGCCAGATTTCCAAGGAAAAATAGGATTAAAGAGCAGGGATGATTGAGTTGAAAAATTTGCATCTTGGCTAAAACAAATACGTGTGAATTTGGGGCCAAAGAAGATATTAAAAGAATCCAAGTATTTTGCATCCAGACAATAAGAATAGATAGAGCCCTTGAAGGCATTTCAGGAAATGGCCAAATCCCACTCATCATAATTTCAAGGGTATAAAAACTGCAATCTCCTTTGAAAGTCTGTGCTTTGATAAAAGATCATCACAGCATCCTACTCATTTTCAGCAGAACAGAGAAATATTTTCCCAAGTTCAGTCACACAATTTGGCCATCCAGTCACTCAGAGATGATACAGCCATTCTCTGTGGGCTCCCGGCTTTTACTTCATCTGGCAGCAGACCTTTACACTTTCCACATAGTGTTGGTTATGCAGGCGTGTAGAGTGCAACTTTTGTGGAGTTCTGGAGGCTCCCACCAAGATTTCAGAAGAAAGCCTTAAAGGCCAAAGGAGCCCTTAATAGGATAGTGCAGAAAGTTGTGATTCAAACCGAAGTTGCAGTGGAAACCCAGGAAGTTGATGCCAGAAATGTAGACTGTTTGCTGAGCAGAGCCTGCCTACGAGAAAAGTCATGTGAGCTCAACCAGGGAATCCAGAGGGGACTAGACTTTTCAAACCCTTTGGAACACATCACTCACAACAACCTGACCTGGTTTCTCAAGTTAGAACTACAGTATTTAATGTTTAATGTAAGTGCCTGCTGATCTGAGGTGGTAAGTTTGATCCCCAGTACGAAAAAAAAAAAAAAAAAAGAAAGAAAGAAAGAAAGAAAGAAAAAGGAAACAACAACAACAAAAAGCCTTGGGTAACTCTTAGGGACTAAATGTATTTTGTATAATGAAATGGGCATGAACCTTATGGGGGCCCAGGACAGAATTTTATTGTTTAAATCTAAAATATTCTCCAGAATATTGATCAGATTTCTCAGGTGTTCAGAAGTGTAGCTTTTTTAATTTGGTTGGATCATGAGTAGATTAATCTACTGATGTGCTTATTGCTGAATATATAATAGAGGTGTGGCCTTGTTGGAGTTGTGCGACAAGAGGCATTATCTATAAGGGTGTATTCTTGTCTCAGGCTTCTCCCTTCTCTCTGTGTTCCTGGCTGCCATGGGATAAGCAGCTTTCAATAAGTATACCCTTTTGCTATGCCATTTCTGCCTTGAATCTTTCCAACCAGGGACTGAATCCTCTGAAATCATGAACCAAATAAACCTCCTGTCCTTTAAATTCTAAGTGTTGATGTTTAGTTTTAGCAATGTGAAAATGATTAATACATGAACCCATTAGGATAAAGTTTCAGCTATTGCCATGGAGGTGGTCATCTCCTCACCACACACCACATTCTCAAGAATTATTCAGTTTTCTAAGGAGAATCATGATGTTAGGGGACACTGAGGAGTCCCTCTGGCTGATTCTTGCTGAGAGGGGACATTGTTGGTGTCTAGGGTAGAAAAGAATGGGATTGAGGGATCCATTCTGTCCAAGTCTGTGAGATCAAGATGTTGCTCAGTAGTAAGATTTCTTTGGTAGTGAACACTTGTGTTCTGGTTTGGATCAATTGTATGATGAGCCCAATGGCATGATACTATGATAATTATGGGGTCCATCATGGGCATTAGAATGGAAGCCCAGGATCCAAGGAATTCCCACGATGAAGATCAGGAGGCAGACTTTGAAAAGCGGTATCTGTTTCATATATCAGTTGCGAATTTTTTTTAGTTTTGTACCTGGTCTTTAACTATACCCAACGGGATAACAAAATAGCAGCATTTTTGTCCCAACATGGCATATATCCCGCATTTACTGCTGTGAGAATACTGAGTGCCCTTCCTTGTTAGAGAACTAATGTGGTCAGTGATTTTATTTGATTTTGGAGTGAGTTAACATTTTGGGAGACTGATTTTAGGGTTGACACAGCCAGCAGCTAGGACCTGCAATACTTAAGCATATAAAAATGTGTTTAAAAGTTTAAGTATGGGAGCGGTTGTGAGATGTGTGTCTCTTAAGAGTCAGAAGGGTGTTAAGAGTTCAGATGTGAGGATTGATGTATTGGGGGTCAGTTGTTTGTTGAAGAGTTATAAATGAAGGTTTAGGGGCAGACATGGCATATGGTTGAAAACCCCATGTTTGACCTTGTGGAAGTAGTGGCAACGATTTTAGACTTTGTATGTCAATATGTAAGACCTCTGTCTAGAATATACATGTGGCAATTATGTTTATATAGAAGTACTCATCACGGCACATGTAACATTGAGGAGTGTAGGTTATCCATTATGATAACCTTTAATAGTAAGCACACTCCAAGGTGCTAAAGGAGGAAGGTTGGTAAGTCAAGTTTTATAAGACAAATGACTTACTGTACATAAGCTCAAATGGGCTTAACTGAGTAGGTGATCTGGTGGGAACTTGGAGTTTTTAGGGGCCAGAGGTAGGAGTAGAGAGAGGAGAATCATGTATATGTGGGAAGGAAGTGTCAGTTAATTGGAGAACATCTGTGCAGTCATGTAGAGGACTTATCTCTGTATCTGATGTAGAAGTGGGCAATAAGGTGGCTGGATTGAGGGTGTTGCTGGTTGAGACTGTGACAGTGGGGTCTTGTATTAGAGTTGGATGTGCTTATTGTAGCTGTGATGGGTCATTAGACCTGGGAGTGTCTTGTGAGAAATTATATTGACTAGATTGTGTGGTGAGTAGACTGTGATTGCCTGTCCTAAAGTGAAATTTTAGCTTCTTGTGTCAGGAGGCCTGTCACTGCTAACAGCTGAAGGCAGGGAGGCCATCTTCTAACTGCAGTGTCTAGCTATTTTGGGAGGTAGGCTATGGCCCGGAATGAAGGTCTTTTATTGTGTTTCAATACTCTTATTGCATTATCTTTATCTGTTTTAGTGTATAGAATAAAGGGTATAGTAAGATTAGGAAGTGTAAGTGCAGGAGCTCTAAGGAGGGCCTCCTTAAGCTTCATGAAGGGAGTGTCAATTTGCATAGTGGGGTATTGGGCTCTGAAAGAGGGCCTGTTAGAGGCTTGGTGAAGTGGATGAGCTAAGGAAGCAAAGTTGGGGATCCAGAGGTGAAAAAATTTGGTAAGTCTAACAAGGATACTGTCATGGTTTATGTTTGTGTCCCCCAGGCCTCATGAGTTTGCATTGTTCATTTGTGATGGTTCATTGCTTGGATTGATGGTGTCAGTGCTCCATCCACATAGGGGTGGAGCCAGGATGTGATGTAATGGCAGGAAAAAGGTGTGTTTTTCTCTTTGCTGGTTCAAACTTGCTGTTTGCGGCTGCCATGAACTGCAGCCCAGCCATGCCCGCCTGCCTGGGAGCTGACTGAGTGTGGACTGAAACTTCCAAAAACTGTAAGAAATAAACCTTTCCTTTCCCAACTTGGGCATCAGGTATTTTGTCTCAGCAATGAGTAAAAAATAACCAAGACAGATACTATTCATTGTTTTGTTAACAGTATCTATATGTCATAAAGGAGTCTTATGATCAGAGGTTATGGACCATATGGTGAGTGTAAGTACGAGGCCTAAGTATTTGACCTTTGCTGAAGTGATTTGAGCTTTGAGGCTCAAGATACTGTATCTACTACTACAGAGAAAGTTGAGTAAGGCAGTTGTGGGTTGTGTTGTTGTGGCATAGGAGGAGCAAAGTAGAAGGTCATGTATATATTGAATGAGTATACTAGGTTGTAGATTTATAGTTGTAAGATCATTGGCTAAGGCTTGGCTAAAGAAATGAGGGCTGTCCCTGAATTCCTGGAGAAGCACTGCCTATATCAGTTGAGTGGACCGAAAAGTATCTGGATCCATCCATGTAAAGGTGAAAGTTTTTGGCATTGTGGGTGTATGGGAAGTGAAAAATGTATTTTTAAGTTTAATACAGTAAAGTGAAAGGTCTGTGAAGAAATATGACACAGTGTAGTGTAAGAGTTTGGCATCACCGGGTGAGCTGGCACTACTGTACCAACAATAGCTTTGGAATTTTGGATTATATGATAGGAGCTGTTGGATTTGAGGACAGGGAGAATAGGGGTGTCATAAGGCAAGTGAGTGACTTTTAGAAACCCATTAGTTAACAAGAGGTTTAAGTGCCTGTTGATGTTTAGGGGCTACTGGGTATCAAGGAACAGAAGGAAAGACTGAAGGATGTTTGAGGTGAATTAGAAGCAGAGTAATGTGGGTGACATGAGCGGGATTGGAGGTGTCTCAGCTGTAGGGTTGATGAGTCAGAAGGGGAGTACAGGGGCTGAGCCAGTGGTGTATGATGGTGGGATTGTAGTATGAGAGCTGTGGGGAGAGAGTCAGAGTACAAGAGAAATTGAGTTTTTTGAAGTAGAACTTTTATCAAAAAGAGGTACAGAACAGGTTGGGATAATAAGACACCTGTGTGTAGAGAAAGGGTTTGAAATCTGCAAGAGTAGGTCTTGTCTGAATAGTTCATGAACCTAGGCTGTCAACTCCCATGACAGAGACTGCAGACCAGGAACATCAGCCTTAAAACTCAGGAAGAACAATAAGGGTAGCTTACATGTCAACAACGAAAGAGGTTTTACCTGAGACGTCCAGTGTGACTCAGCGCTCTGAGAGAGATTCCTCAGTGAGGCTGTGGGCCCCGAGCCCCATCGATACTCTTCAGCAGCTATGCTGAGCAGATCAGCCAGTGATGAGATCCAGGCAGCAGTGTTTTATTCTGTGAGAGTGGGGAAGGTGATGACTTTCAGGCTTTCTGGCTGACAGAGCAGTCACACTTCCAGTGGCCCTGTTGTTTGCAACGGGACTGTTTCCCAGTAATGGCTGCAGGTCAGGGCAGGCTGGTGTCCAGTGTTGTTTTTCTGCCACACTTGAAGCATGATGGGGAAGGGGGCTCAGGTTTTTAGGATTTTTTTCTGCAGCTTGTGTTTTAACTCGAGCCGAGTGTCACTCCCTGCAGCTGTAGCTGCTGTGACTCTAAATTGGCCTTAGAGTTTTAGCCTGTAATGCAACATTTTTATGGTCATCCTGGAAAGTAACCTTTTAAAAGTCATCTTATTTTTGTTGTTTTTGTCTATCATTGAAGGCATGGGAAGCCATATGTAAGAGGTCTCTCTGGGGGGATTGAGGACCAAGGTCTGACAATTTGAATTTAGTCTGAATACCTAGTGCAAAGTGTAAAGTGTAAAGTGTAAAGAATTTCTTTTTTCTAAGATTTCTCTGGGAATTCAATGATGCAACAGAAGTGTTTTTGCTTTGGTTGAAACATCCATGATGTGGATATTTTGAACTGTAGCTCCTTGAAGTAATGTTGCTTGAATTGTACTTAGCAACTCAGAATTCAACAAAAGCTATTTGAATGCTATTTGTCTCCATCCTTTATTTCAGAGTCTTACAACCTCCTTCAGGGCCATATCCCGGGAAAAGCAGGACATTGAATTTGAGAGTCCAAACTCTTCTTCAAGTATGAGACTGCTGCTTTTGTAATTGTGTCTAGCACTCCAGTCTTTCTTTTTGGCTGCCTTCTGGCTTCAGGAGAAAATCATCTACAGTACTATCAAGTCCTTTAGATTCACACTTAACCTTTAACTTGCTTAAATTCATCTTAGCTTTTAATTGTCTTTGCTCCAAAAAAAATCACCCAATACCAGAATGTTTTTAATTGCCATTTCCCAATTCACTTCAAATAGCTGATACCAAGGAAATCTCCAGTAATTGATCATTCCAGTTCACTGCCATTGCAAGTTTTAGCAATGATACCTTGTGTTAGTTGTCTTTACACAGCCGTGACAAACACTTGATAAGAACAGTTTAAATGAGGAAAAGTTTATTTTGACTCTTAGTTTCAGAAGTTTCAGACCACGATTAACTGTCTTTATTACTCTTTGGCCTGTAGCAACACAGAAAGATCATAGTGGAAGTGTGTGACTGAGAAAACTTATTCAGCTCATAGCAACCAAGAAGTACAGAGAGAGAAAAGAGACAAGAGAACAAAAGCACAAGCTAGAGTTCAAAAGAACACACTTCTATCTAGGCCTGAATGAAGCAACAGACCATGAAAGAGTTGTGCCAGGCCAACACAACTCAACTCATGGCTGCCAGAAACAGAGGGGAGAAGGTGGGAAAAAATGTTCACTTCAAGGTCATGCAACCAATGACCTACTGCACTAATTAGACCTCATCTCCTAAAGTTTCCATCATCTCCAAATAGTACCACAAGCTGAAAACCAAGGCTTTGACTTAAATTCTTTCTGGGAACATTTTGCATTGAAACTCGCTTCCTAAAAATACAGGATTCCCAAGGTCACCTCTGACATTAAGCAAGGTACACTTACAACTACTTCATCATGAAACCATGTTCTCAATCTGTGCCTGACTCTGGTATGTATTCTTATGGTCCTTAAGATGAAACCCTTTTCATTTAAAAAAACATAGTTTTGTAGACTGTACTAAATAAAAGTAAAGACCTTCTTTGTGTTTGGATTCAGTAACCTAATGGCTCAATTTAAATTTTATAGGCTTCAATTTTCTCATCAGAATGGAAATAATATTTCTCTCCTCCAGGATTGTGTGTATCAAGTATGTAACCAGGAGCCACAATGAGGCAATATGTTTATAGGTACACATCCTTTATGCTTTCACTTGTGGAGCACAACCTACTTGTCTGAGGCTAGGGTGAGTGTGAATAAGATCCTCAATATCCTGGCTTACACCCTGGGCCGAAGACAGTACATGGAACATATGACGCAATTTCAAAGTTTCAGAGCTTTAATGGGTTCAGATAGCCTTATACAGTGCAAGTGAAGGCTGCTAACAATTAAGTCCCCTCTAATGGTTCCATTCTTTTTGACTTCTAGAAATGGAGCAGTCTTGTACTTCTACACTCCTCCACAGCTCTGCTGCTCAGCACAAAGGCGCTCTTGGCCATCATTGTCTCTGCTATCTACATCCTCCAGAAACTAAAGGTCTAACTGTAAGTGAAATGGTGAGAGGGGAGTATAAGGACTCACACAGAAGAGCAGGGGCCCAGGATCAAGATGAAGGGAGTCTAGAGCAAATGGCACTCAGCATCCCAGAGTTCTCATAGACCCATCTGAGAAGTGCCCAGCTCCTGGAAGTACGTAGGATGTTGTAAGAAAAGGATAGGGGAAGGATGTGTCAAAGTGGTGGACAGAGTCTTAACTACACTGTTGTGTAAGTGAACTGAGGAGAACACTGAGGAGCAACAGAGTAAGGGGTTTGCTTGGAAGTCATCTCTGTATTTGTTAAAAACTTTTCTAAGGGACAAGTACCATCCATACTTTGAAGCAATATTGTGAAGCTCTGTAAGAGACTTCTGTTCTGAGGGTCGTTTCCACCCTCTGTGTAACTCAGCAAATAGAAAGAGAAGGAATGTCAGAACTCAGTGTAGAGGCTGAAGTAGAAATTCTTTCTCAGGTGTCAACTTACAACAGATGGCCCCATGAGAAGAGCAGCTCCAGTGTTATGACAGCAGGAGGAGACACTTCTTGAATGAGGAGTATTTATCCCAAAGAGACATGTTTCCCCACCATCTCAACTATATTCCTCAACTTTCTTCCTGTGGAGGACCCTCACTCTCTGCTACTTTCTTCTTGCTCTGAGAGGATCTATCTGGAAGAAAATGTGATAAGAAGCTACCTTAGACTCTGTTACAAACATTTCTCCACCTCAGACACCTGTTGGCCCACAAAACCCTGCTGTTCCTTTACTCAGTCATTGAATTCGTCAGGACTGATCTGTACCCATGATCCTGAGCAGGAAGGCTGGGAGCTAGCTGTGGGATTTAATTGAGATAATTCCCTGGAATATGTGCAATAATTCAATTTGTACTATCATGTTTTAGACATAGAACATACCTCCCCCCTAAAATCACATATATTAAGAAAAGTATATTAGAAAGTGATTGAGTCATAGGTATACGATATTTATGAGTGGATTAAATCTTTAATGAAATGACTGAATTACTGTTAAAATGTGAAACCATTTCTGAGGTGGGGTACTAGAGACATGAGTTGCAAGGGTCTACACACACACACACACACACACACACACTCCCAGATTATCCTCTTTTTCTGTTTTTGTCACACTGAGCCCTTTCACTCTGATTTTTCAGACTGAACTAATTTCAGCCAACAATGAACTAAATTGTGAGCCACAATAAATATATTTGCAAACATTGGCTATTTTTTCCCAGAACACCAGAGCGGTCAATATAGAAAATTGTCACCAGGGGTGGAGTTGTTACTGTAACTGGATCTGTCCACATAGTTTAAAAGGTTTTGAAACTGATTTGCTGGAGTAGTTTGGAAAATTATGAAGATGCCAACTAGAAAAGTCTTAGAATGTTGAAAGCTGATTTTCATGGTGATTCTGGTTGGAACTCAGGATATGAGGATGCTGCCAGAAATGTGAATGGTAAAGGGCAAGTTTAGGAGGTTCCTCTTGGGAACCAGAACTCCATTGAAAATTGGACTAGAAGCCAAATGGGTTACATTCTGGCAAAGAATGCGTGTTTGTTTTGCTTATGTTGTAAGACTCTGTAGGAGATAGAAATTAAGAGCAGTGCACTATTTATCTGATTGAAGAAGTTTCAATGGAGCCTAATATTTAGACTGTGGCAAGGATGATGCTGGTTGCTTCTAGCCAGATTTCCAAGGAAAAAGAGGAGTAAAAAGCAGAGATCAAGGATTTGAAAAATGTGCATCTTGACTGTAAAAGAAATATGTGTAAATTTGGGCCAAAGAAGATATTAAGAGAAACCAGGTATTTTGCCCTCCAGACAATAAGAATAGATAGATCCCAAGAAGGAATTTCAAGAAATGGCCAAATCCCACTCATCATAATTTCAAGTGTATAAAAGCTGCAATCTTCCTTGAAAGTCTTTGCTTTGATAAAATATCATCACAGCATCCTGCTCATTTTTAGAAGCACAAAGACAGTTTTTCCCAAGTTCAGTCATACAGTTTGGTCATCCAGTCACTCAGAGATAATACAACATGGCTCCCAGCTATTACATGAGCTGGCAGCAGACCACACACCGTCCACATGGTATTGGTTATGCAAGTGTGTAGAGTGCAAGAGTTATTGAGATTTCCACCAAGATTTCACAAGAAAGCCTCAAAGACCAAAACAGTCCTTAACAGGATAGTGCAGAAAGTTGAGAGCATCAAACCAAAGTTGCAGCAGAAACCCAGGAAGTTGATGCCAGAAATGTGGACTGCTTGCTGAGATAGACCATAGGCAGTGAGAAGAATCTACCTAAGAGAAAAGTCACGTGTGCCCAACCAGCAAATCCAGAGGGGGCCTGACTTCCCAGGCCCTTTGGAACACATATCTCATACAGTCTGACCTGGTTGCTCAACTTAGAGCTGCAGTATTTAGTGTTTTAGTCTTGCTGTATACAATTCCTTCCTATTCTCATATTTTTCTATTTGGAAAGAGAGTATTTACCCTGTCCCACTGTGTGTGGGGAATTTTTTACTTTCTCTTTGATTTTCATAGGAACTCAGAGATAAAGAGTTTGCATTGAGTCTCAGAGGAGACTTTGGAGTTGGACTTTTTATCAATGCTGGAATCATTAAGAATTTAGCAATTCTGAGCCGAGCTCAGCATATTAAGTGCCTGTTTGGCAAATGAGAGATGGTGACTACTACCCCAGGTACCACAAAAAATGCAAGAAACAAATAAAAAGAAATGGACATAAACTTTATTGGAACCAGGAACAGAATGTTACTGTTTAAATCTAAAATATACCCCAGAATATTCATCAGGAGTTTCAGATGTCCAGACGTGTAGCTTTTTGACTTTGGTTAGATCACGAGGGTACTATACTTATCAGTAACTTAATCTACTGATGTGTTCATAGCTTAATATACTGGAGGTGTGGACCTGTTGGATGTGTGCCACAGGAGACTTGACCTATAAGGGTGTATTCTTGCCTCTAGCTTTTTCCTTCTCTCTCTGTTCCCGGCTGCCATGGGATAAGCATCTTTTAATAAGTATACCCCTTTGCTATGCCATTTCTGTCTTGAATCTAACCAAAGATGGACTGAATCCTCTGAAACCATGAGTCAAATAAACTTCCTAGACTTTAAACTCTAAGTGTTGGGTGTTTAGTTCTAGGAATGGGGAAATGATTAATACACGAACCTGTTAGGATAAATTTCAGCTATTGCTATGGAGATGGTCATCTCATCACTACACATCACATTCTCACACACCATATTCAGTTTTCTAAGTTACTATCCAACACAGTTCCCCAGAATATTTGTGATCCTCACAGAGGAGATGGATACAGCTCTCTTCAGGGTAGTTCGCATCTTTGTCTTGAGCTTTGCTTCCTGACTCAGCATTGAGGCACAGCCTGTCTCACTATCATCAAAGAATGTTGGGCCTTCACATTGCAGATGTTTGATGTGTACTTGCATGAAATGTGGCCATAGGCATTAGGCCTTTGGTTGAACTCATGCTGGACATTCCCATGGGATCCATGGCCTTGTCTGTATTCCTTGGGTATCCAGCCCACAATGAGAGCTCTTGCAGTCTTCTGTATTTGACTTTTTGGGTTAATATTGAAAATTAATCTTATAAATTTCATGTCTTCTATTAAATATATTCCCTTATAAACTCTGACTACAGCACATATTTTGAAAATGAGTGTTGATTAAATTGCTACTGTTTCCTTCGAACATATCAGCATGTTCACTCTCTCCTTTCATTCCTTTTTCTATTCCATGTCTTTTTTGAAAAGATACTGCCTTTAAATGTTTAATTAAAAATTACTTTAAAACCTTACATTACCCTTCTCACCATGGTAACATTTCAATTACTCATTATCTGAATAAATTTTTTGCATATCACTAATTGTCATGTATATTAAACTTGGTCCAGGCAGTGCTTTCTTTTCATAACAGGAGAATCATTACCATATTGTCAAAATCAGTGTAACAACTGAAACCCTTGGAAACAATCTCCAAAATCATTGACAAAAATCATGATTTTTAAAATGTCCTCACTTATTTCTTTTTCAAAGAAATTCACTTTGTGGATTATAAAGTTCTGTTGTCAAGTTGGAGGTGATATTATCTCTGCCTATCAAGTGAATCAGGAAAATCTGCATAAGAGTACATTTGGAAGTGGGAATTAAGAGTTTTTTTAAACATGCTAATTTTTAGATGACTTTTCAATATCCAACTGGAGATATTAAGTAAATAGAAATCTGAAGTTTCAAGAATTACTCTGGGTTGAGATGTTAAAGGAGATTTTCTACTGTGTCATATTCACTAACAACATCCATAAGCATCCCTTTGAATAACACAATTCACTTGATTAGGTCCAACAAATGTAAGGCAGGCAGGAATTCTTCTGCATAGAATTGGAGAGATGGGCTGAATATTCACTAAATTAAATCTGTATCTTCAGAAATAATCACAATAAACTGCAAAATTATAAAACTAATATAAAGCTGAATACTTTGGTTAATTATGTTTCAGGTGATTTTTAGGCAAAATATGGTATTCACATTTTTTAAAATGTCAAATGTCATTATTAAATATTTTTATTGAAATATATGGTAGTTTTTCAAACCTCAAGCATTTCTAAAAGTTGATTGATAATGAGAAACATCAAGATGACACATGAAAGATGGAGCAGAAAGAATTTTTAAATACTCCCAAGCTAAGAACATCAAAAGTTCTTGGCAATAAATATATACACTAGACATAAGAATCTGAAAAGGTGGAAAAAACAAGCAGATTGTCTAATGACCTCAGAACTTGAACGATGGCAGACTGGTTATTTCTTGAGGATTTTTGTTTTTTTCCCCTAGATTCCAAACCATATAAGAGAGAAGTTGAATGTAAAGACCAATATGTATAGACAACTAATTATTAAAATGACAATTTTTTCACTGAAAATGAACAGAAGACATTTCATTATTGATGAGCCCAGAGAAGCTGTTGGATTTTCTTTCAAATAGCAAAGAAAAAAATGCCATAGTCATATTTGAGAGGAGAAAGATGAAATTACCTTATTAACTTGCAAATTTTCATATGAAAAAAGATGAAATTACATAAAATATAGGACTATCTGAGAAAAAGATCAGTGTAATTTGCAGATGGAAAACACCCTGGGAACAGTTCTGCTGGAGAGATAGGAGTTGAAACCACTGAGATTCTATTTGGTTGCTGCCTAGACCTAAATATGAAGGCCTGGAAACATCCTCTGAATGTTTACAGTAGGATTTGTGGTGGATATGGAACTGATCTTTTCTTACTGATTCACTTTAATATCCTGTAAAATTTGTTTCATTCTTTAATGTCCTTAAATTTTCTTTCATTCTTTCTGTCTTCTGCTTTTCTACAGGTGCCCAAAACATTAGCGATCATTTTTTGTCCTCCAGGAAGCCAGTTAGCACAAAAGTCACCAAAAAAACCCCTTCATGGAAATAATGGCAGGAAACTTCAAAAAAAGGATAAAGAGCTTGACATACAAATAAGTAATGGAATTCAAACAACCATGACCAAAATAAACCCACACAACCTATAATAAACCTATACAATAATCAAGATTACAGGAATTTCAGGAAAGAACACAACATTAAATGTAGAGAAAACAAACATTAAACTCAGTCAATTCATGCAGATTTCTCAATACAAACACTCAAGTCAAGGGAAGCTGGAAGTTAAGAATTTCATTCCTAGGCTAGGGATTTAGCTCAATGGCATAAGTGCCTACCTGGCAAGCCCTAGGTCATGAGTTCGATCTCAGCTACCAAAAAAAAAAATTGCATTCCTAAAAGAAAACAACCTCCAATCTAGATTGATATCCCCAAAAAACTATCTTTCAGAATTAATGATAAGTAAGACACTGCCCTCACAAAGAAAAACTAAACAAATTCATGACCACAAATGAGCTTTCCAAAATGTTCTGAAAGAGATTGTAGAAAGAGATAATCGAGACTGGGACCCCTCCAGTGGGAGAATCACCAGTCTCTCCTGAGACCCACATCATGTTGGACCTTAAGATGCTGGGAAAACAAGTAACCAGCTCACCTCCCTGGTAAGTAGCTGTGGTGTGCCAGGCTGTGGCCCCTCCAGGGGGAGAACCACCAGTGTCTCCTGAGATCCACACCATGTTGGAACATAGGGTGCTGGGAAATCAAGAAACCAGCTTGGCTCCCTGGTAAATGGCTGTGGTGTGGCAAGCTGTGGTCCCAATAGGGGGAGGACCACCAGCGTCTCCTGAGATCTGGACCATGTTGGAACTTAGGGTTCTGGGAAACCAAGCAACTAGCTCATCTCCCTGGCAAGTGGCTGTGGTGTGGCAGGCTACTGCCCCTCCAGGTGGAGAACCACCAGCGTCTCCTGAGATCCGTGCCATGTTGGAACTTAGGGTGTTAGGGCCCTGGGAAACCAACCAACCATCTTGCCTCTCTGGTAAGTAGCTGTGGTATGGTAGGCTGGGGCCCCTCCAGGGGAAGAACCACCAGTATCTCCTGAGATCCGTGCCATGTTGGAACTTAGGGTGCTGGGAAAGCAAGCAACCAGCCCACCTCCCCATAAGTGGTAGCGAGCCTACTGGTGCACTGGCTGAGAGTTGAACATCCCACTTCCCCTGCCCCCCATTAGCAAATGGGAACCAGAGATCTGAGCATTTCTTGGGAGGTTGCAATATAGCAAATAAGGGGGATTTCCTTCTACCATCTCTTTGAAGGCAAATATTTTTAGTACTGTTTTTTCTTTATTCTGATTAATAGTACAGCTCTATTCAATATTCTGTTTTTACAAGTTCTATGATGTTTTATATTTCATTTTTTTTGCTATATGTGATTGAAAAAAGCAAGTATTGTAAAGATAACGAGATCCTGTGATACCTATTACTGTTATCCTGGTAACCTGCTGTGAAGCTCTGTACTGATTTCACTACACTGTCTCAATTGGCTTTGTTCTGTTGTATTTTAATACCTCAAAATAAAAAGGAAAGAAAGAGATAATGAAGATCACAATTCTACTAATCTCAACAGAAAGAAATTACCAGTCAGGGCAAGCATCTAAACACAGGAGAAAAATAGGAAAACAACAAGAATTAAATACTATGAGAAGGATAAGCTGATACGTGTCAGTTATAACTATCAATGTGAATGTTCTCAATTCACCAATGAAGAGAAACAGACTGGCAATAAGACCCCACTATATGCTATGTCCAAGAAACACAGTTCACTCAAAAAGAATTTGTAGACTGAAAGTCAAAGGGTGTAAAACAATACTTCATGCTGTAGGAACCCAAAAAGAAGGGTGAGCTATTATATTTGCAGTGAATGTGAACTTCAAACCAAGACTGACCCAAAGTGAATAAAGAAGATTATTGAATAACTGTTGAGGGGGAAATCCAAGAAGAAAAAATAACAATTATAACTATAGATGCACCAAATACTAGTGCACCCAACTATCTAAAACATAACAACAGACATGAAAATAAAACAAGCACTAACACAATGTAACGGGGAATTTTAATGCCCCAATACTAGAAATACATTATGGTGGCCTAACTAATGGTCAACTTGTAACAATCAGCTGAACTGAGTCTTCATAGTTCTGATTATGGAAGGCCCACCTAAGGATTGTTGCCAACATCATAAAAGAACTTGTTGGGAAAATGGTTTGCTGTTAATGTTCCTAGTGCACTCCTCCTTACCTTAAATGTTGCCTCCTGGCTCCTGTGCAGATCCCACATTCTTGTTGTACAGATCTCTTATTCCACTGGTATAGATTTTCTAGTTTCTACCACTGACCTTTGGGCCTTCCCAGGGTAGATCTTTGATACAGACTTACATGAGACTTTGTTGTGGTTGTGAGGCCTCCAGCTGCATTCATGGAGAATATTGCCATAGACCATACACTCAGATAAATTCTTGGGACCTCTAGCATATGGAAAGAAGTCTTGCACACTTAGGCATTTGACAGTTTTAGTGAATATTATAAAATAATTCCATAAGTTATGCATCCTCTATGAAATGTTTTCCCCTATCAACCCTGATTACAACATTGACATATCAACTAGACAAAAAATCTCAACAAATAATGGCTGGAATCAAAGCAAGCATGTCAACAAGTGTATGTCTAAAGAGTGCTTCAACCTGCAACGTTAAAATGCACATGCTTCTCAGCAGCACATAGGACTTTCACCAAAACCGACCACAGATTACCCATAAAACTTGTTTAAGTAAATTCAAGGGAACTGAAATTATCTCATGCATATTATCTGACCATAGTTCAATGAAAATATTAATCAGCAGCAAAAGAAACCACAAAACCAGAAAGTCACATAGAAATTAAATACCACCTTCCTAAGTCACAGAGTAAATTAAAGCATAAATTAAACAGTATCTACAGTAATGCTGAAATAACAAGAAGGACTTATGGAATTCAATGAAAGCAATGCTATGAAAGAAATTTAGTAAGCACCTGCCTGGCTATAGCTAGGTTGTAAGCTTGATTCCTGGTACAAAAAAGAATGAAACTTATAGCAATGACTTCTCACATAAAAAAGGATAAGCTCAAATAAACAACCTAACATTGAAACTAAATCTTTTAGAGAAAGTACAACAAAGAAAACCTAAAGCTTGTAGGAGGAAGGAAATTACACCAATAAGAGCAGATTATCCATCATGCCACTGTGTGACGGGCACAGTTAAAATTCTGATGAATATACTCAGACTTCCAGCAGTGATTTGTTGGATACTATTGGATCAACATATTATTGAATTTTGCATTAAACTTTATTTAATGGAAACAACCTTAAATCACCAAACAACCTTATATAGTAGAATGGAAGGCCATACATCTACATTTATTTGTAAATAATGTGTGAGTGTGTGTGTGTGTGTGTATGTAATTATCCGTATGAGTGACCATAGAAGGAGAGAGGAGAGAGCCAGACACACAGAAAGACACACACACACACACACACACACACACACACACACACACACACACAGAGATAGATAGATAGGTAGATAGATAGATAGATAGAGAATTTTAGAATGCTCTGACCTTACTTCCTCCAATCCTTTTCAGTCTATGTGAAATGGATATTGGAAAGAGGTTTCATTTTCCTTGTCACCAAGCAGTCCTCCCTCCTTCTTGACTTCTCTCCCTTACCTCTTAACCTCCCCCAACTTTCTATAGTGAGCAAACTTCTCTCATGGTAAAATAAATTTTCTAGTAAAACTAAATTTCTGTGCTTTTCTATCTTGGAATTCGATATTCTATACAAAATAAGAAGGAAAGAATATACTACAAAACAGACTTCTGCCCTCTGCCTATAGTGTGTACATCTGTGCTTTAGTTGGGTTCTGGAATGTTCCTCAAGTTCCATATGCTAAGATTTTGGTCCCCATAATTATGCTACTGGAAGGTGTTAGAAATTTTAAGGTGTGGGGACTAGTGGGAGGTTAAGTCATTGGGCACACACACATATGAGGAGATAGTAGGACCTCTTTCTTGCTTCTATGTTGGCCATGATGTAAACAAATCTTGTTCTTCCAGATGCCCCCCACTGTGATGTCCTATATCCCCATGGACCCAGAAGCAATGGAGTCAAACAAAATGGGTTGTAAAACTCTAAAAACTATGATCCACCATAATCATTTCTTTATCATAAACTTATTACTGTCAAGACACAAGAGAAATCTGCCTAATACAAACTATAATTGAATGGACATCCATATCCCTTTCTGTATCAAAATTGATATTGTTACCTATATTATACAATCAATGTAAGTCTCTATGCCTGAGGATAACTCCTGAGCAAACCTGTTCAATTCCATGGAAACTCACCACAACTCTGACCCTTTTGGAAATGCTTTCTGGGTCTTACCTGGAGGAATCTTTATGTCAAAAGTAGATCATTCTTGTCTGCAAACTTGACACATAAGAAAACAGAAGCATAAGGAGGTCCCAAGATCACTCAAGGGCAATCAGTAGATCTATAATTTGAATGCAGGCAGACTGACCTCAGTCTGATGGTTTAACAATTACTGTTCTCATCTGTGGTTGGTTCTGCTTCTGTCCTATGATCTTTCTGCAATTTCTGCCTATGGATATAAAAATTGAGGACAGGAGGGTTTGTAGTTTTCTTCTGAGTTCTTGTAGTTCCTGTCTATAAGCAAAAAGTTTGATTTTCCCTTGTGCTCTACATAGGAAACAGATTCTGAGATATTATACAGAACATATTCTATACCAAGAGCCTCCTTTGACCCAAAGAAGACTTTATTTGATCAATTCATACATGATACATGTGTTGATCAAATACCTACTATGTTACACAAATATGTATATACAAATGTTATACAAATAAGTACTGTATTTGATGACTAAAAAAGACAAAGTATTTTTCCTTAAGAGACTTGGATCCTACTAGCAAAAATGAGAGGAATCAATACAACAAATATATAAATGATATAGTATATGATAAAGTGGTAAATACTAATGGAAAAAGTATAGCTGAATAAAGGAATTATCAGAATCTGCAGATAGAAGTTACAGAAAATCATATGTTGATTGGGGACACTTCTCACATGTAATCAGTTTGGATTCAGGAGACACCAGGCAGCCCAGCCCCTGCATGCACACCACCTGCCAGTAGGTCACTTCCTGATGTCAATAGCTAGCATAGGTGAGAAAAGCAGAAGCCAGCCCCACAATAGTGCACCCAATGGCCACCTTCAGATACTTATATACACCACTGCCCGGGAGAACCAAACAGTCATGCTTTGGAGAAAGTGTAGTCAATGCAGGAAGTACCTTGGACCCCACTACCTGATTGTCTGGAAGAACCCATGAAAATGTCAACATGAAGAAGCAAAAGGCAGTCTTTGGCCTCCCACCCAGCAGAACAAGTCCAGGAGAGGTAAGCACAGAAGAGATTGGGCGTCACACACCTGAAGTTTCTAAAGTGATGACAACTAAGGTGAAGAAACAACTTCATGATGCTATAGAATAAATTAGAACAGAAATACTATTTCAGGTAAATGAAGAAATGAAAATAAAATAATTGCCAAGCATCTCTGAAGAAGACATAGATAAAAGAATAGAGGAGCATAAGAAAATGAAGGGAACCTTGAATGAACCATATAAGAAGGATTTAGAATGCATGAAACAGATTCAAAGGGTTATTCAGGATATTGAAAACTCCATTGTAAGCTGGCAAAAGCATTTAAAAGAAATTGAAGATAGACTTAAAGCCTTGAACACAGGTGTGCAGCTTGAAATCAGAAAAAGAAAGATCTCATAAAAATAACAAAGGCTCAGGAAAAAAAATTCAGTGGCTGCAAGACTGTGCAATGAAAAAGAATTTAGGAATAATTGGTGTCAGTGAGAAAATAAGGGTCAACATAAATGACATAAAGGTCTATTTACAGAAGTAATCATGGAAAATTTCCCAAGTGTCAGAAAAAGAAGTGATATTCAGATAAGTGAGGCATATAAAACTCCAGATAGACATAACCAAAATAAATCTATACCCACAAATATAGTAATCAAGATCCCAAAAATTCAGTAAAAGAACAGAATATTTAAATCTGTTAAGGAAAAGAAACAGATCATCCATAACACAAACTATCAAATCAAGAAGTGGAGTAAAGTATTTCAAGTCCTGAAAGAAAACAACTTCCAATCCAGATTGATATACCGTGAAAAACTACCTTTCAAATTTCATAGAGAATCAAGATACTTCCATGTTAAATAACAGCTGAAGGAATTTATGAACACCCAATCAACCCTGAAAAGAATACTGAGGGACATTCTACAGAGAGATTTAAAAAATAACAGAGTCCCACGATCAGTGTCAGAGGGGAACACCAAGTGGTGCAAACAACTTAATGGAGGGGAAAAGTAGGCAGCCAATGGCAGGAAAATCACATGGCAGAGACAAGTCAGTACATGTTGGTCATGACCATTAATGCAGATGACCTTGATTCATCACTAGAAAGAAATACAGGCAGGGTTGCTCAGGAGACAGGATCTATCAATATTCTTTATACAAAAAACCACATTTAACTCAAAAGACAATAGAGACATAGACTGAAAGTCAAAGGACAGAAAACAATGTTCTGTGTGACAGGGAACCAGAAAAAGGCAGGGGTAACTTGCTCATTTACTGTATAATGAATGAGAAAGGTATGGCATTTTTACTCAATGAAAAGCTACTCAGCTATAAAAAAAGATAACCTTGAGGCTCTCATAGGTAAATGGTTACAATTTGAGATCATGCTCATGGATGAAATGATTCATAGCCATATGTGTGAATATCATGTTTTTCCGTAGTATAAAAAACTAAAGTTTTTAGTGTGATCCAAAATGCATGATACATGTTGTGAAAGTGTAAGGGGAGGAGGTATCTACAGGAGGAAGACAGTGGCCATTGTTAATCTATTATCATGTTTTGAAACTCTGTGTGTTTTCATTATTCTGGTTAGCTTGTTTTTATTGTTTTGTTTTATTTGATTTTATTATATTTGATGGCATGGGCAGTTGTTACAAAGATAACCAAATATAGCATGAAAGCCATTATTGCTTTCCTACAATCTTGTATTGAAGTCCTGTATTGCTTTCATTGTTTTGTTTGGATTGCTTTTTTTTTGTTATATTTTGTTTGATTGTCTTATGTCTGATGGTATGGGCAGTTCTTTTTAAGATAGTGAGAGGTATTACGATAGTCATTACTGATTTCTTTTTATCTTGTTTGAAGTCCTCCATCATGTTCATTGTTTTATTTTGATTGACTCTGTTTTATTTCCTTTGATTTTATTCTCTTCATAATAAAAAAGGAAAAGAAAAAGACCAAATGGTCTGAGTATATTACAAGGGACAATGGCTAGACTTGATTGTGAAGAGCCCAAAAGACTGAATTCGATACCCACATAAAGTGAAAATTTAGTTAACAAAATAAAACCAATGATAAAAAAAAAACCAAACTTACTCAAGGTTTGAACACATCCAGGAACACATCTATTGCCAGTCTGCCTTTGTAGATTCCAGAGCAATGTTACAATTTATATGAGAGCTCATTCATATTAAATAAAAGCAAACAAATATGTGTGTCTATACTCAGCCAGGCTATGGGCGAAGCTTGGGGACATACTGTACTTCTGGATTTTGAAATTCTGCTTATACAGCAGAGATAAGGGGCAGTTTCCAGTTCTTAGATGAAACTAAGAAAGCTGGGCCTAAAAGAGAAAATTAAGCTATCTTCCAATTCTAATTTTAAAGGAGCTCTGAAAAAATTTACCCTTTGATTTGGTTCATTCTTCCCACCTGAGGAATTTGGCAAGCTCCATCATCTGGTTCACTGTTTCTTTCCAGATTGGTGCATAAATCAGTCAAGGGCATCTGAAGCATGTAAAAGGAGCAGAAGGTTAATCCAGAGTACAAAACTAATGTTAAAAAATTGTAGGCTCATGAAGACAATGAATTCAAGCTTTATAGATTAATTAATGTAACTAAAAACCATACTCGTAAGTGAAATAAATCAGAATTTCTAGGCCTTTTTCTGGGTTGTCACCTGGACAAGGCACTGAACACAGTGATCCTTGGCATCCTCACCTGTCCATGATATCCACTGCACAGAAAATGACAAGATCTGAAGAAATTACATCATTTAAAAAATTTAGAACACTCCTGACTTGTAGAAAATATCTTATAAATGTGAGTTATGCAAAGCTGAGGCCAGTTAATTGTAGCCAGTCACTTCTGTCCAGGCCTAAAGTGGCAATAGGGTTAAGGAAGGGGTTAGTCATTCTCAGCAGCTGCAGGGATAGGTTTGAGACTTTCCTGGTGTGAGTACACAACTAGTAATGGCCAGGTGTCATGACAACTGTCATCAATGTTGTTTTCTAAGCACTTACTATACCAGGCACTGTGTTCTGCATCCCTCATGCATCTTCCCAGGTTGTATTTTCATTCACTTGTTAAATAAAGAGACACTGAGGATCAAAGCAAACAGAACAAATGCTAAGTTAAGCAGCTTGTGCAAAAACAGATGAGTTATGTCCTTTAGCCTTACACTTTTTTTGTTTTGGTAGGGTTTTTTTTAATCCATTTTATTCTTCGATAAAATGAAAGAAAAGAAGGAGAACCACCACAATAAAATTGTAAAGTGTGTCAATCAGAGTACAATGATACATACATATTCTATTTTGCTTGGTGTTATTCTCTCTAAAATAAAATATAAGTTTGATGTGATGGTGCATGCCTGTAATCCCAGTACTCAGGAGGCCGAAGAAGGAGGATTGTTGTATCCTTGGTTACAAAGTGAGCTGCAGGCCAACCTGAATGGCATAGCAAGAGCGTCTCCAAAAAATCTTAAAAACAATTTTTAATTGTAAATTTAAAAAAAAATTTAGATGTTAAATATTTTCAAATCCCAGAAGGTATTTGAACTCATTGATATGGAGGATCAGCTGTCTAGAGTTTCAGTGACACAATATGGTGCTTACAAATGGTTGAGATGATAAACTTACTGAGACTTTTTTGCACAATAAAGAAGAGATCTCACCAGAGAAAAACATTGAGTGAAAGAAGTCAGATATCAATTGCTGCATGACTCCCACTCAGTCTGGCTTCTTGGCTTACCTTGCAGTATCTCTAGGATATGTCCTTGCCATTGTTATGTCATCTATCATAACACATGCGTAGCATGGTCCTCATCAGAACCAGTGGGATGCTTGGAACTTTCTGCCTCAAAACCTATGAACAAAATTTATCCGTTTTTAAGTATACAGCCTCATCTAGTAGATGTGTATTGAGTGTTTCACTCAATATCAGGACACACATTTTTGTTTTGGCTGTACATGGGTCGTTCTCTAAAATAGATCATATATTACCCAAAGAATCATATATTACCCAAATAGATCATATATTACCCAAATAGATTATATATTACCCAAATAGATCATATATTACCCAAATAGATCATGTATTACCCAAAGCAAATACCAGGGGATTGAAGCAATCCCATGGATATTATCTGAGATAGTGCAATAAAACTGGAAACTAATGACAAAAAATCTCACAAACCACATAAAAACATTGAAGTTAAATAACATTCTCCTAAACAAACAGTAGGTCACAAAAGAAATTAAAGAACAAATTAAACAATATCTACAGTGGAACAAAAATGCAAATACAACTTACTGGAATCTGAGGGATGAAAGAAAGCATTCCTCAGAAGAAAATTTATAGTGGTAAACTTTGACATCAGAAGAATTAAATAAACACAAATCAACAACATAATGCTATACCTCTAACTTTTAGAAAAAGAAAAGTAAGTCAAAACAAAAGCCCAAAGAAAGGAGGGAATTATAAAGATCAGAGCAGAAATTAATGCAATTGAAACTAAGAAAACAATACAAAGGATTGATGAATCTAAGAGTTAGGTCTTGAAAGCATAAATAAAATTGATAAAACACTAACCAACCTTACCAAAAAGAGGAAAGAAAATACTGAAATCCATACAATAAGGAATGAAAAGGATTCAATCATTGCAGACTGGAAATACAGAAGACCATAAATGCTGAATTTGAAGACCTTTTTCTCATAGGCTCAACACAGAAAAAATGGACAGATTCCTAGAAACATATGAATTACCAAAGCTGAATGAAGAAGACTTAGAACTTCCGAATAATCCAATTTCAGCTAATGAAATCGTAAATGTAATTAGAACCCTAGCAACAAAGAAAGGCTCAGGTCCTGATGATGGATTCACTGCTGAATTCTACAAGAAATTTAGGGAAGACTTAAAGTCAACACTCTCCAACTCTTCAATGAAATTGAAGGGAAGCAAGTCTCCCTAACTCATTCCTCGAAGCAACTATTACACTAATAGGAAAACCAGAGAAAGACCCAGCCCAAAAAGAGAACTACAGGCCAATCTCCCTAATGAACACAGATGCAAAAATCTCAGTAAAATACTGGCAAATAGAATGTAAGAAATCATCAAGAAGATTATGCATCATGATCAAGTGGGATTCATTACAGGACTGCAGGGATGGTTCAACATATGCAAATCAATAAACATAATACACCAAATCAATAGAGCCAAAGACAAGAATCACACAATCATGTCATTAGATGCGAAAAAAGCTTTCAAAAAATCCAACTCTCATGATAAAAACCCATGGAAAATATCAGAATAGGTGGTCTTTACCTCAATCTGATAAAAGTCATATATGATAAATCAACATCTAACAACTTCCTAAATGGACAAAAATTTTCAACTTAAAATTAGAAGCAAGACAAACATGTCCATTATCACCAGTTATACTCAATATAGTGCTGGAAATATTAGCCAGAACAATTACACAAGAGAGTGAAATAAAAGGATTAAGGATAGGAAAGGAAGAAGTTAAATTATTATTATTTGCAGGTGATATGATACTCTACATGGAAGACCCACAAAAACCCCATTGAAAGACTTCTAGATGTAATAATCTAATTCAATAATGTAGCTGGAAACAAGGTCAACACTCATAAATTAATAGCATTCCTATAAATAAACAACAAACTCACTGAGAGAAAAATAAGGGAAACCATACCCTTCACTATAGCATCCCCCAAAATGAAATACATAGGAATTAATCTACTATGAATTACTACTCAGCCATAATGAAGGCTAAATTTGAGACTTTAATAGGTAAATGGATGTAGCCTGATTACTTAGAAATTATCTGACTTCTTTCATTCAATATCTATAAACTGAAAATTACAGTACTCTGAAAAAGGATATTGAAGAGGTTTTCAGAAAGTGGGAAGCTATCTCCTATTCATTGATAGAAAGAACAAACATTGTGAAAATGGCCATTCTCCCAAAATTGTTATGCATATTTAATGCAATTCCACTCAAAATACCATTTTCAGACCTCTCAGACCTAGAGAAATCATCCCTAAAATTCATCTGGAACCACAAGAGAACTAGAACAGCAAAAGCAATTCTGGGCAACAAGGTCAAAGCAGGAGGCATCACAATTTCTTGACTTGAAATTATACTACAAAGCTACTGTGATAAAACCAACAGGGGTGCTTGGAGAACTGTGGAGTTCTAAGCAAGCAGGCGGGCGCCCAATGTCCTCAGAGCCCAAGTTGTTTGGGACTGCAAGGTTCTAAGCAAGCAGGTGAGCGAAAAGGGTTCCAGAGGCCTAGGGACCTAGGGGAGCTGGGTGCCAGAGTCCCAGGAGCTGGGAACATAGAAGTGGATTTCCAACAGACACTGAGGAAGCTTTCTAATAATACTTGAAACACAGAAATATAGGAAAATGACAAAACGAAAGACCAAACTGCAACCTCAAGAAACCCTAGAAGTGATATATATAGAAAAAAATATATGCCATACACCTCAAATATTGGACATAATAGCTACTGAAATAAACAAGCAACTCCGGGAAGCTTTAAAGGAATTCAAACTCGAAATAATCTCCCAGGTAAAAGAAGAAATGATAAAAGAAATGAAAGAGATGCTGAACACATCTAAAGAAAACACAGTTTAAAAATTGGAAGAACTAAATAATAAAAAGATAGAATCCCTTGATGAGCAATATAAGAAACAAACAAAATATATAAAGCAGATGCACAGAGATATACAAGAAATCAAAAACTCCTAAGAAAAAAGTCATGTGAGCTCAACCAGCAAATCCAGAGGGGACCAGACTTCACAAACTCTTTGGAACACATCACTCACAACAACCTGACCTGGTTGCTCAAGTTAGAACTGCAGTATTTAATGTTTTAGTGTTGTTTTATACATTTCTTCCTATTCCCCTATTTTTCTGTTTTGGAAAGAGAGCATTTACCCTGTTCCATTGTGTGTTGGGAATCTTTGACTTTCTTTTTGATTTTCAAGGGAGCTCACCAATAAACAGTTTGCTTTTAGTCTCAGAGAAGATTTTGGAATTGAACTTTTGAGCAATGCTAGAACTACTAAGAATTTGACAACTCTGGGCCTGGAGTTCATCTCAGCAATGTAAGTGTATGCTGAGCTGAGGTGGTAAGTTTGATCCGCTGTATGAGAAAAAAAAAAAAAGAAAAAGAAAAAGAAACAACAACAGCAAAAAGCCTTGGGTAACTCTTAGGGACTAAATGTATTTTGTGTAATGAAATGGACATGAACCTTATGGGGGACCAGGGACAGAATGTTATTGTTTATATCTAAAATATTCCCCAGAATATTCATCAGATTTCTCAGGTGTACAGAAGTGTAGCTTTTTTAATTTGGTTGGATCATTAGGGTGTTATGTTATCACTAGATTAATTCACTGATGTGTTCATTGCTGCAATATATAATAGAGGTGTGGCCTTGTTGGAGTTGTGCCACAAGAGGCATTATCTATAAGAGTGTATTTGTCTCAGGCTTCTCCCTTCTCTCTGTGTTCCTGGCTGCCATGGGTAAGCAGCTTTCAATAAGTATACCCTTTTGCTATGCCATTTCTGCCTTGAATCTAACCAACCTGAAACTGGACTGAATCCTCTGAAATCATGAACCAAATAAACCTCCTGTCCTTTAAATTCTAAGTATTGAGTATTTAGTTCCAGCAATGGGAAAACAATTAATACGTGAACCCATTAGGATACGTTACAGCTATTGCCATGGAGGTGGACATCTCATCACCACACACCACATTCTCAAGAATTATTCAGTTTTCTAAGTTACTTTACAACCCCTTTCCCCAGAACAATTGTGGTCCTCACAGTGGGGATGGTTTCAAGTCTCTTCAAGATAGCTCAGGTCTTTGCCTTGAGCTTTGCTTTCTGACTCCAGTTTAGAGTGCTCATCCTTGAGACACAGATTTTAAACCCCACTAGCGGAGCCATTTTGGCTTCCACCAATGAATGTTGGGCCTTCCCACTGCAGATTTTTGATTTGTACTTGCATGAGACGTGGCCATAGGCATTAGGCCTTTGGTTGGACTCATGCTGAACACTGGTGTGTGATCCATGGCTTTGGCTGGATTTCTCAGATCTCTAGCCCATAGTAAGAGCTCTTGAACTCTTCTGTATTTGACTTTTTGGGTTAATACTGTAAAATAATCCTATAAATGATGTGTTTTCTGTTAAATATATTCCCTTGTAAACCTGACTATAGCACATATTTTGAAAATAAGTGTTAATTGCATTGCTCCTGTTTCCTTCTAACATATCAGCATGTTCACTTTCTCCCTTCATTCCTCTTTCTATTCAATGTCTATTTTTAAAATATACTGTCCTTAAATTTTAATGAAAATTAGTAAAAACTTAAATTATCCTTCTCACCATGTTAGTATTTCAGTTACTCATTATCAGAGTAAATTTTTTAGCATATCACTAACTTTCATCTATATTACACTTGATCCAGGAAGTGCTTTCTCTTCATAACAGGAGAATCATCGCAGTACTCTAAAAATCTGTGTGAAAACTGAAACCCTTGGAAGAAATCTTCAAAGTCATTGGCAAAATCGTGATTTTTTTCATGTCTTATTTTCTTGTCAAAAATTTCACTTCGTAGTTTACAAATTTCTGTAGTCAAGTTGGGGGTGATATTATCTGTCTTTTTTCATCCAAATCACTTAATATATCTTGAATATAGAGACCATAAAATCGATTTGTGTGTGTAGTGTTAGAGAGAAAAGTTAATAAATCTCCATAAAATTTTCACCTTCAGCAAACAAAATAAAATATTGCTATCAAATGAATCAGAAAAATCTGCACATGAGTACCTTTGGATGTGGGGATAAGAGTTTTTTTAAAACTTGCTAAGTTTTAGATGACTTTTCAATATCTGACTGGAGATAATAAGTAAATATGAATTTGAAGTTTGGAGAATAGTTCGGGGTTGAGATGTCAAAGGAGATTCTCTACTGTGTCATACTCACTAATAGCATTCATGAGCATTTCTTTGAATAACACAATCACTTCATTAGGGCCACCAAATGTGAGGCAGGCAGGAACATCCCTGCCTAGAATTGGGGAGATGGGCTGAATATTCACTAAATGAGAAATCTGTATCTTCAGAATCAATCACAGTAAACTGCTAAATTATAAAAATAATATGAAGCTAAATGCTTTGGTTAATTATTTTCAGGTGATTTTAAGCATAATATGGTATTTGCATTTTTAAATGTCAACTATCATTATTACACATTTTTATTGAATTACATGGTAATTTTTCAAACCTCAAGCAGTTCTAAACATTGATTGATGATGAGAAAAATCAAAACGACACAGAAGAGATGAAGCAGAAAGAATTTTTAAACTATTTCCCAAGCTAAGAACATCTAACGTCCTTGGCAATAAATACATACAATAGATGTAAAAATCTGAAAAGTTGGAAAGAACAAGCAATGTCTAAAGACCTCAGAACTTGAAGGATGACAGATTGGTTCTTTCCTGGGGATTTCTCTTTATTCCTATATTCCAAACTATGTAAGAGAGAGGTTGAATATAAAGACCTATTTGTACATACAACAAATTATTAAAATGGCAAGTTTTCACTGAAAATGAACAGAAGACATTTCAATGTCTATGATCCCAGAGAAGCTGTTGGATATTCTTTTGTCTTAGTTACTTTTTACTCATTGCTGAAACAACATACCTGAAGCCCAAAGTTGGGAAAGGAAAGGTTTATTTCTTACAGTTTTTGGAAGTTTCAGTCCACACTCAGTTGACTCCAAGGCAGGCAGGCATGGCTGGGCTTCATGGCGACTGCAAACAGCAAACAAGAACTGGCAAAAAGCAAGACACACCTTCTTCCTGCCATTACATCACATCCTGGCTCCACCCCTAAGTGGTAGTACCACTAACACCATCAATCCAAGCACTGTACAATGAACCAATCACAAATACACGATGTAAACTCATGAGGCCTGGAGGACACAGACATAAACCATGACATTCCACCCCTGGCCCCCAGGACTCAAGTACATCCTTTATACAAAAGACATTTAGTCCACCTCCAAGAGTTGCCAAAGTCCTAACAGTTTCAGCATTGCTGAATAGTCAAAGTCCCAAGTCTCCTCCAAGATCTATGGCAAACTCTTAACTGTAAGCCCCTGTACAAAAGAAACAAGGTTAAACATTTCTGAAATGCAAAGGCACAAGATAAACATTACCATTCCAAAAGTTACAAACAGGAGAATAGAAAGCATTCGAAACAAAGCAATTCTACCATCTAGCAGGGCAAACATTAAGTCCTAGAGTTCTACACTCAGCATCTGAAGCAATCTGGTTGCAAGTTCCAAAAGCCTTGGGTGATTACACCCCCAGGGCACTTCCAGAAATTTCAACTCCAGCAGCTTTTCTCTTAAATCCTCTCTGCTTGCTTTTTGCAGCTTTCCTTGGATCATCCACGTTCCTGGCTTTTCCAAATTTCTGGGGTCTCCACTGCACCTTCGGCTTCACCCTTACATCTTCACAAATTGCCCTCTCAGGGGCACACTGCATGGCCAGCCAGGCCCTTTGCAATCGAGGTGGAAGCCCTCTTACCCTCAGAATTTGTGCATTTTCCTTGCACCTAAAATCAGCACCTTGTGGATGCTGCCAAGGTCTGCTGCCAGCTGAAGCAGTAGCCAGGCTTTTCTCTCTCTGGCCTGTAGGGGTCAGTTGCCTGGATTGCAGGGCTCTGTTTACCTGATTGTGAGAAAAAGCTTCTCTATGTTGCTGCCATTCTGGAACCTCACGTGGCTGCTTTCGCCATTCCAGAACATGGTGCTCTGCAGCTTTTCCCTCTGAGCAAATTTTTTCATCTTTGCTGTGAGGCTGCACAGGGTGGGGACCCACTTCCTGGGATGCCCCGGGGCCATCTTTCTTATCTCTGTTTCCCATCAACAATCAAAATCTCAACTCTGTCTTTACAATCCACAGCCTTCCTGGAATTTTCCTTCTGGACAAACTCACAGCATTTTAAATTATCCTGCTGGGCTCTTTGCTCCTGATTTGAAATGTACAGCTGGATGGAAGCCCCCAACAATAGCCATGCCATAGCCTCAATGTTTGTTTGTTTTTTAATTTTTTTTTTTTTGTCTTTTTCCTTTTTATTGGTACCGGGGATCGAACTCACGACCGCCTGCTTGCAAGGCAGGTGCTTATGCCGCTGAGCTAAATCCCCAGCCCCTGTTTTTTAATTTGTTTTTCAAGATTAATCAGTCCATTGCCCTTTGTCTCAGTCTCAGGCAAAGTCTTTGGGCAAGAGCAAAATGCAGACAAACTTTCTGCCAACCCATAACACACATCATGTGGACTCCAACAACCAATGTAGTCCTTCTTCCCAGCAGAAACCTCCCAAGCCTGGTCTTTACCATGAGGCTATCAGCCTTCTGGTCTCCTGAGCTCTGACCAGAATCTCCTCTACAGAATAGCCTAAGCTTCTTCAGCTCTACGCATCCAGGTGACATGTCTGACTCTTTCCAAACTCTGCCCACAAGCCATTTCCAAAGCCTCTTGAAAAACATGGCCAGGTATAGTCACAGCAAATGACCCCACTCCGTGGTACCAAATTCTGTCTTAGTTACTTTTTACTCATTGCTGAGACAACATACATGAAGCCCAAAGTTGGGAAAGGAAAGGTTTATTTCTTACAGTTTTTGGAAGTTTCAATCCACACTCAGTTGACTCCAAGACAGGCAGGCATGGCTGGGCTTCATGGCAACTGCAAACAGCAAGACACACCTTCTTCCTGCCATTACATCACATCCTGGCTCCACCCCTAAGTGGGAGTACCACTAACACCATCAATCCAAGCACTATACAGTGAACCAAGCACAAATACACAATGTAAACTCATGAGGCCTGGGGGACACAGACATAAACTATGACACTTTCAAATAGCAAAGAAAGAAAATGTCATAGTCCTATTTGAGAGGAGAAAGACGAAATTACCCTATGACCCTACCCTTGCAAATTATCTCACGAAAAGTAAAAGATCAAATTACATAAAATATAGCACTAAATGAGAAATAGATCAGTGCAATTTGCAGATGAAAAACATACTGGGGGTGATTCTGCTGAGAAGCAGGAGCTAGAACCACTGAGATGCTACCTGGGTGCCTGCAAAAAGCCAGTCTTAGACCTAAATATGAAGGACTGGAAGCATCTCTCAATGTCCATGAATCAATGGCACAACAAGTCAAGGAGCCTGGAGTCTGAGGGGGGACAAGGACACTTCCCCCAACCTATGACATACATGTAAGAGGAGTAAGTGGTGTGAAACAGAGGGAGCTGCACAAGGTATGAATGCAAGTTTGGGAGAAACCTCAGTCTTTCCCTACCCAAATGTCCACAGTGCCTGGGACAACACCACAGAGACAATCATTGTAAGGGGGAAGTGAATGTTCAGAACATGGTCAGCTGAAGACCAGTTGTAGCCCCCACATCCAGAGGCCAAGATCAGCTCCATATCCACCACAAATCCTACTGCAAACTTGATGGGGTCACACAGCACATTTCAGGGATTCAACTTGCTTATTACCACAGAACTGTGGACACCCCAGACTTTTATTAATTCTTTTTTTTCTTTGTTTGATTTGTTTTTTATTTTCCATCTGGTTAGATATCTGTTTTGTTTTTGCTTTCTTAAACTGGCTGTTTCTAATCTTTGTTTTTTCTTTTATTCCATTCCTCTTCTTTCTCTCTTTCCCAGCTATCTTTCTTAATTTTATGAAGCTTTTTCTTTTTTGTACCAAAAATCAAACTCATGACCTCATGCTTGCCAGACAGGTGCTTATGCTGCTGAGCTATATCCCTGGCCCAATTTTATGACAATTTTATGTGAGTGAACATTGTCTCTTTTCCTAGTGGTTCACTTTAATATCCTGTAAAGTTTATTTTATTCTTTAATATCCTTAAATTTTCTTTCATTTTTTTGTCTCATGCTTTTCTCCATTTTTTCAAAATTTTGGTGATTATTGTTTGTCATCCAGAAACCAGAGTTTGCACAAAAGTCATTAAAATACTCCATCATAGAAGTAATAGCTGAAAACTTCTAAAACATGGATAGTTTGACATACAAATAAGTAAGGGAATTCAAACAGTTGTGACCAAAATAAACCTACACCAAGGCATACAATAACCCAGATTACAAGATTGTGGGGGAAAACAACAGAATATTAAACATAGTCAAAGGAAACAAACACTAAACCTATTCAATTCACAGCAGATTTCTCAACACAAACACTCATGTCAAGGAGAGTTTGATCTTAAGAATTTCAAGTCCTAGAAGAAAACAACTTCCAACTCAGAACTAGGAAATAACAATTCAATGGCTGCAAGACCATTCAAAGAAAAATAATTTAAGAATAATAGATGTCAGTGAAAAAACAAAGGTTAAGACAAGTGACATAAAAATTCTATTTACAGAAGTAATAGCAGATAATTTCCCAAACATGGGAAAAGGAAGTGACATCCAGGTAAGTGAGGCATATAGAGCTCCAGATAGACATAAACAAAATAAATCTACACCTGGACATATAATAATGAAGAGCATATAGAACTCCAGATAGACATAAACAAAATAAATCTACACCTGGACATATAATAATGAAGATCCCAGAAATTCAGCAAAAAAAAAAAAAAACCAGAATATTTAAATCTGTTAGGGAAAAGAAACAGACCTCCTATAACACAAACCCATCAAATCAAGAAGAGGTTGGAGTAAAGTATTTCAACTCCCGAAAGAAAACAAATTCCAACCCAAACTGATATACCTTGCAAAACTATCTTTCAAAGTTCATAGAGAATCAAGATACTTCTATAGCAAATAACAGCTGAAGGAATTTATGAGCATGCAACCAACCTTGCAAAGAATACTGAGGGACATTCTAGAGAGAGATTTAAAAAAGAACAGAGTCCCAGGATCAGTGGCAGGGAGATCACTATTGGGGCAGACCACTTAAGGGAGGGGAAAAGTAGGCAGCCAATGGCAGGAAAATCACATGGCAGAGACAAGTCAGTATGTGTTGGACATGACTATTAATGTAGAAGGTGTTGATTCACCAATAGAAAGAAATACAGGCAGAGTGGGTGTTGTAGTCAGGGGTTGTACACAGAGAACAATTCAAATCAGGACATGGAGTTTATAATATTTTTATAATGGTCACCGGAAGTTAACACAGGAGAATGCAGGAAATCTATCCGCAACACCAACAACATAGATTATTTAGTCAAGAGTCTAAACCCCATGGCAATGTCCCACATGAGTCCAGATAAAAACCCAGAGCTCAGGACAACGCCTCCACGAGTCCAACTGGAAGTCCAGGGCCCACAAGGACTCACGCCAGTCTCTTTTATGGATTCGTGCCGGGAAGACCCAAGGGTCAGCGGTGGAAGCCAGAAAGTCCATGCCAGCAGGATGAAGGAGCTGTGTTAGTGGGATGAGGGTTCTACACTGGAGCCGAGAAGTCACACTCACAACAAAGAGCGGGGCTGTCCTGAAAGGCACCATAGCTGTCCTCAGCGACACGGAGGCCCCGAGCTCCTCTGACAACAAGCACAGTCGGGTACGTGCCAGGAAGCAGCGTGACGAGTTCATCCTGGAGACCAGGCAGCACATGTCTTCCCCTCCGGAGCCAGGAAGCAATGCTCGATGTGGAGACCAAAGCTTCTCCAGGAGAACCAACAGCTCAGACAGCAACTTGTAGGAGAACTAACAATGCCTCCATAACGCCTCAATCCCTCTCCACACCTCTCTTCTTCTCCACCTATTTATTCTGGCAACCCTTCTCAGGTGGAGCATCTTCTCTCAATGCATGCTGATGTAATCCAGCTGGCGTTAAGTTGACCACTAGTTATCAAACCATAACAATCCACCCCTGGTCAACTTAATAACCACACGCATTACCTTAACTATAGTCCTTAGTGGCAGATTTGTTACATTAATAAAACAATTACATATATTCACAATTTTTTACACTTAATTCCTTCATCAAAAACAAAACATTTAAAGGGTGACCAAGGGTCAACATTAAAACACAGTACTTTGACAAATCAACTGGGTTACAAACATATAAAACATTAAAATCACACTAAAAGAACAATTACAATCACAGTCCTTGCTTCCCATTAACTTTAACATGTCATGGCAAGACTAAAATATAAGAATCTCCTGCAATTCAAATGTACTCTTGATTTTTCCATTATCCCATTCTAAACAACCATGTTCTCTGTTTTATCTTTACAACCCACAGTTTCAATGAAGCCTTCTTCTTGGCCAAGTGTTTTAAATTACTCTACTGGCCCTTTGCTCTAAATTTCAAAATACATCTGGTCGAAAGTTCTCTAAAGTAACCATGCTACCATCCCAAAAGTAGACTGCACTGAAATTCCTCTGCCACCCAGGTAATATCCCTAAATACAAACAAAAAGACCAACTTTCATCTAAATCACAATATACTACCTGGACTCAAGCAGACATTGCAGTCTTTCTCAACAGAAGCCTCCCAAGCTTCATCTTAATTGGCAGCATTTCCATCAGTACTCCGATCTTCCAGGTTCCAACCAGAGTCTCCAAAATAATACAGCACACAGGGGCTGTCTCTTTGGCCAGTATCTCAAATATTTTCAAATTAATTTCTAAGGCTCTCAAGTCACATGGCCAGGCAACATAACAGCAATGGCCCCACTCCTCTGGTACCAATTTCTGTCTTAGTTACTTTATGCTCGTCGTTGAGACAAAATACTTGAAGCCCAAAGTTGGGAAAGGAAAGGTTTATTTCTTACAGTTTTTGGAAGTTTCAGTCCACACTCAGTTGTCTCCAAGACAGGCAGGCATGGCTGGGCTGCAGTTCATAGCCGCCGCCAGCAGCAAACTCAAACCAGCAAAGAGAAAGACACACCTTCTTCCTGCCATTACATCACATCCTGGCTCCACCCCTATGTGGGTGGAGCACTGACACCATCAATCCAAGCACTATACAATGAACCATCACATATGAACAATGCAAACTCATGAGGCCGGGGGGACACAAATATAAACCATGACAGTGGGTCAGGAGATAGGATCTATCAATATGCTTTCTACAAGAAGCATATTTAACTCATAATACAATTCATAGATTGAAAGTAAAAAGAGAGAAAACAATGCTCTGTGTGACATGGAACCAGAAAAAAGCAGGGATACCTAGCCCATCTATTGCAGAATGGAATAGAATCAAGGCATTTTTATACAGTGAAAAGCAACAGAGCTATAAAGAAAGATAACCTTGAGGCTCTTATAGGTAAATGGATACAACTTAAGATCATGCTCACAAGTAAAATGCCTCAGAGTCACATGTGTGAATATCATGTCGTCTTCTAGTATAAAAAACTAAAGGAGTTAGTGGAATTCAAAGTGCACAGTAGGTATTGTGAAAGCAAAAGGTGAGGAATGTCGAAAAAGGGAAGAAAGGCAGTGGCCATTGTTAGTCTATTATCATGTTTTGAAACTCTGTGTTATTTTCATTGCTATGTTTAGCTTGGTTTTATCCTGTTTCATTTTGTTTGATTTTATTACATTTGATGGCATGTACAACTATTTCAAAGATAGCAAAATATAGTATGATAGTCATTATTGATTTCCTATTATTTTGTTTTGAAGTCCCAACCTGCACATGGGTCATTCTCTAAAGTAGATCATCTATTAGCCCACAGAATATGCTTAAACAAATGCAAAGGAATTGAAGTAATCCCACAGATATCGCTTGACCATAGTGCAATAAATTGCAAATTAATGACAAAACCCCCAACCAGAACCTCATAAAAACATGGAAATAAAATCACAGTCTCCTAAACAACCAGTGGATCACAAAATAAATTAAAGAATAAATTAAACAACATCTACAATAAAATGAAAATGCAAATACAACTTACTGGAACCTGTGGGACATAATGAAAACATTCCTCAGAAGGAATTTTATAGTGGTAAACTACGACATCAGGAAAAGTGAATGAACACAGATCAACAATGTAATCCTGGATCTCAAACATTTAGAAAAAAAACAATAAGTCAATCCAAAAGCCAAAAGAAGGGAGGAAATAATAAGGATCAGAGCAGAAATTAAAGCAATTAAAACTAAGAAAACAATATAAAGAATTAATGAATTGAAGAATTAGTTCTTGAAAGAATAGATAAAATTGATAAACCCCTAGCCAACATTACCAGAAGGAAGAAAGAAAAAATTCAAATCATGCAATAAGGAAAGAAAAGGATGAAATTACTACAGACCCCCGTGGAAACACCAAAGATCATCAATGCCAACTTTAAAAACATTTACTCTCATAGGTTCGATAACACAGAAGAAATGGGCACATTCTTAGAAACATAAGAATTACAAAGTTGGATCAAGAAGATGTAGAACTGCTAAATAACCCAATTTCAGTGAATGAAATTGAAAATGTAATTTTTAACCTTACCAACAAAGAAAAGCCCAGATCCTAACGGAGTCACTGTTGAATTCTATGAGAAATTTTGGGAAGACTTAATGTCAACACTCCTCCAGCTCTTCAATGAAATTGAAAGGGAAGCAAGTCTGCCTGACTCATTCCTGGAAGCAAGTGTTACCCTAATACCAAAACCAGTGAAAGACCCAGCCAAAAAAGAGAATTATAGGCCAGTCTCCTTAGTGAACATAGATGCAAAAATCCTCAATTAAATACTGGCATATAGAATGTAACAATTCATCAAGAAGATTATGCATCATGATCAAGCGGGATTCATCCCAGGAATGTAAGAAAGGTTCAGATTATGCAAATCAATAAACATAATAAACCATATCAATACAGCCAAAACAAGAATCACATGATCATGTTATTAGATGCAGAAAAAGCTTTCAACTAAATCCAACACTCATTCATAATTAAAATCTGTGGAAAATCAGAAGAGCTGGTCTTTACTTCAATCTGATAAAAATCATATATGATAAACCAACAGCCAACATCTTTATAAATGGACAAAAAATAAAAAACTTTCAACTTAAAACCAGGAACAAGACATGGACATCAAATATTACCTCCCCTACTCAATATGGTACTGGAAATACTAGCCAGAGCTATTAAATAAGAGAGAGAAATAAAATAAATAAGGATAGGGAAAAAAGGTAAATTATCATTATTTTCAGATGACATAATTCTCTACAAAGAAGACGCCCAAAACTCCATTGAAAGACTTCTAAGATTTAAAAACCTAATTCAGTAATGTACCTGGAAACAAGATCAGCACTCAAAAATTAATAGCATTCATATTCACAAACAACCAACTCACTGAGGGAAAATAAGGGAAACCACATCCTTCACTATAGCATCCCCAAAAATGAAATACTTAAGAATTAATCTAACAAAGGAAGTAAAAGATGTATTGAAAATTATAGTACTATGAAAAATTTTCAGAAAATGGAAAGAAATCCCCTATTTATGGATAGAAAGAACAAACACTGTGAAAATGGCCATTCACCCAAAATTATTATACAGATTTAATGCAATTCCAATCAAAATACCATTTTCATACCTCTCAGACCTAGAGAAATTATCCCTAAAATACATCTGGAACCACAAGAAGAGACCTAGAAATACAAAGGTCAGCTGGGCAACAAGGTCAAAGCAGGTGCCATCACAATCCCTGACTTGAATTTAAACTACGAAGCTACTGTGATAAAATCAACATGGTACTGGAATAAAAACAGACCTGAAGATCAATGGAAAAGACTGGAAGATACAGCCACAACTACAAGCACACTCAGACACCTCATCTTTGGCAAAGGAGCCAACCATGCTCACTGAAAGAAAGCCTCTACAATAAGTGGTGCTGCAAAAACTGGCTTTCCATATGCCACAAACTAAAAGTAGACCCATATCTATCACCGTACACTCCACTAAAGTGAAAATAAATCCAAGATCTAATTATTCAAACAGAAACAGTAGATCTACCGGAATACAAAGTAAGTAATCCTGCCTCTGCGCATTTTACCAGAATTGAAAACATCAGAGAAAAGGGTTTATGTGCACCCATGTTGATAGCAGCACAATTTGTAATAGCCAAATCTTGGAAAAAAACCAAATTTCCATCAACCCAGGAATGGATTTTTTAAAAAAATAGTGGTATTTCTGTACAATGGAGTACTACTTGGCCACAAAGTAGGATAAAGTTGAGACTTTCATAGGTAAATGGATGCAACTTGAGGCCATCCTTGCCAAGTGTTTGGAAGAATAAAAGTGCCTCACATGAAATCTGAGGGATTGTTTGGCTTGGCAAATCTACACACTAGGGTATAGAAGATCCACCCTGGGATGGCTCATGACCTAGACAGTATAAAAGAAATAAGATGGACAGACAAGTGCCTATTCTAGAGGAACTCCAGTTTTTGCCTTCTACTTGGATATTGTCCCTTGGATTCCAGCTCAGACTCTTTAGCTTCTGCCTTGCATCCTGCAGCCTTTCAGCATAGACTCTTTGACCTTTTGTTGCAGATCCATTGGCTTCCTGATGCCAGGTCGCATGGGATACTATAGTGAACTGTCGACCTTTGATTCAGTCTTTCGGCGGTCAGTGTGCAGATGCTCTCTGCATGCTACCTCATCTAATATTATGACTTACCATTGTAAGCCAATCCCATAATTTCTTATAGATTTGTGTATTTTGTGTTACATGTGTTCCTCTAGTAAAATTCTAACAACAACATGTACCCTCTTATACTAAGTGGAAAGGAGTGTAGAAGTACTACTTACACTATGCAACAGCTGTAGGCCTGTGATTGTTCCAAGTGCAGGACTGCAATTGGTTCAAATTTGTGCCTGCTAGTTGGTCCAAACACAGGTCTCTGACTTGTCTAATCAGGTGAATCTGTCATGGAAATGATTATGGATGGGCAGAGCAATGCAAGCTGTTTGAGTGACAGTTATTACATCTCTACAGAATACTGGTAGGGCTCAAATCAGGGAATCTTCAAAGACTGGCTATTGACTGGGGCTGAAGGAAAGTTGGGAATGTTAACAATGAACCCAGATCAATCCTTCACTAATCTGACTACTCTAAACTTCCCCTCACCTTCTTCAGACAGCAATAGCACCTGAAGCAGCAGAGCTGGGCAGAGTCATCATTTCTGACAGTCAAATTCTATTTCTGTTGGAGAGACACAGTGGAGAGTTATCAATAAACAATCAGGGAGGACACCAAGGATAGTGGTCCTGTGCACTGGTGAGAGAAGTGAGGAAAAAGAGGTTCAGGGCCACTGGGCATATAATGCCCTTCCAGCCAACAGGAGGGCCAAATGGGAGAGGTAGGATACCCTCCTCTGTCTCATAAGGAAGATGAACAGATGGAAATCATGTATGAAAGACAGATTTATTAAAGTATCAACAGGAAAGGATATGGTTAGTTGAGAACTACCAGCAGAAAATGATAAAATCTACTGGAAACAATATGGCCAGGAAAGCCACCACACTATATTGGGAATGTTCAATGGCCACAGGCCAGACGGGAGTTCTTAAAAATGTCTAGTGGTAGTGGATCAAACAGGGAAATCACCAGAGAGAACTCAAAGTGTCCAGTGGTGGCCAATTAGACAACTCCACTCCACTGTGCTCTGTTCCATATTCAGCTATTGAGGGGAGGAGGTTTTATAGAAAAAGCTACACTAAAGTGATATCACTAGCTTTCTTTATGACATAGTATCTTCAGAATTCCAAGAAAGGGACAATCTATCATATGAGCAGGAAGTCATTTTTTATAGCTAAAACTACTTTGTCCAGTCCCCAGTGTCCTTCTGGTAACTGCATCCAGGTATTCTAGTTGCTATTTGCTTAAAATGTACCTTTAACTTGGCAAGCATCTTTGAAACACAGAAAAGGCCCTTTAGGGACGTAATAACAAATGTTGTAGCTTTTCTCAAGGGTGATGCAACCACTTTTGGTCTATAATCCTTTCAAAATGCTACTGAACTGTATTTTGGCAATATATGATTGCTGATTAAACAGGGTGGTTTGGGAATGGAAAGTAGTGAAAGCCCATCGAGCTACACGGTGAGCAATGATGAACTGCATCATTCCAACAGGCTCTAACTTCCTATTATTGTTGGCGTAGTTAATCTTTAGAGGATGTTCCTATATACAATAGTCCTGGCAAAGGTGAAACTCCTCTGAAAACCTGGCATCATACAAGAGTCTTTAAATGGGAAGCCATCTCTTTATGCAAATGGAAAATCCTAGAAGGTGTAAATTTGACTCCATCCTGTCTTAATGATGCCCCAGTAGCCAATATCTGAGCTTGTGAACTAAATCAGGATGTTTCCAGTTTGAGAGTTTGAAACACATACTTCTTAGCCTGTGGCTCCCAAATGGGGAATCAACATTTCAAGAAGGCAGGAAAGGTCACGTGGAGCCAGAGCAGCCACAAGGCAGTGAGAAAGCATTGTTTCTGGTAGGCTTGTCCAGTCCTCTATTCAATTTCACCCTGAGGAACTTCCTGCCTTACAGCTGCCTGTGTGGCCTAATTTCAATTTTGCAATTTTGAAGCAGGTTTCTATCTCATTACAACAGAGCCACTTCTTCTTTTAGGGAGGGGGCCAGGGTGACTAATTTCCAAGAGCTCAGACTGACATTTTCCTGACACAGACACTTGAAGAGAACTCTTTTGAGGCTCCACAATGCCTGTCTCTGCCTCCCAACTCCAGCCTTCTGGTCTCCTCCTGTTAGTGACTCTTCTGCCCAGACTCACAGGTGAGCATAGCCCTGGGGTAGAATCCTCTCTCCTTGATCCTGGACCACCCCTAACACTGAACCTCAGAGGCTCAAAATTAACATAGGCATGGCCACAGAAGATAAGGAAAATGCATTGTCTGAGGGCACAAAACTGGGGACCTGACTGTGATCTCTGTAGATTCTTCAGGTTCAGCAGGTGAGCAGAGGCACCAATTCAAAGGATGCTTCAAACAATTACCACTCACATTTTATAATATTTAGGTGATAAAATATTTTTCCAGGAAGATCATTACTATTATTATTAAATATTATTATTATTAATTATTATTATTATTATTAAATCTCTGAAAGTCTTGATGCTCTAAGGGGTGAAGCAAAGGCTCCCAAGGTGGTTAGTTGAACTCTAGCATAGCTAACAGGCAACATGGCCATAATCCAATTTACTCCCTGCTCACCACTCAAAAATGAGAAGTCTGACATGGAGTCTATTTGAGGCAAGCAGGGGCTATTGTTCAAGGAGATTCTCACCTACTGTCTGTCCTTAGTAGGGTTTCTGTGTCCATGCTGTTCATTTCTCCTCCATGATCTGTGTCTTATGCATTCTTCCATAGTCCTTCCATTAATTAGTTCCACATTTTATTCCTAATGAGATCTGTTTTCTTCTTCTGGGGCTGCCATAGGACAGTAGCATGGGTTGGGTGGCTAAAACAATAAACGTTCATTTCCTCTCACATCTGGAAGCTAGAAGTCCAAGATCAAGGTGTTGGCACAGTAGGTTTCATCTCAGAGCTCAGAATCTTCTGCATGTGTCTTACACACATCTACCTTCTGTCTGTCAGCAGGGCCCCAAATGGCACACAGGATGTGGGGACTGAATGACTTCCCTGTTGTTTCTCCCTAACCATCAAGGCTGCCATCGCTGGTTACTTATTTTTGCTGGATTCCTGAAATCTTTCTCTCCATGGACCTCCAGTCTCAGTTCAGATTCTTCCTGTATACAGGGGACTCACACCTCTTCTTCTCTTCATTATGTTGCTATATTCCAGGATTGGACACCAAACTTGGAGAGGTTCTTTCTCTGATGCTCATCTGTCCACCATTTTCCTGTGAATTGGCTGGGTCTAGGTTATGTGATACTGGGATTGAGAATGTATGATGCTAAATAAGTTTCCTGGTTGGAATTAGCATTGATCTTGATGAGGATGGCATCAATTTACAGAAATATAAAGAGAGAGTGGGAAGGCAGGCTTACTGCTGGTGCTGCTGGTGCTGGTGCTGCTAATGCTGGTCCTGCTGCTGCTGGTGGTGCTGCTGCTGCTGCTGCGTGCTGCCTTTCTGGCTGCCTTGCTGTGGATTTCTCTTCTGCCGAGCTACCCTACCTTGGAGATAGTTGACTATGAACTGAAACTTCTATGAATTGTGAGCTGAAATAAACCTGTCTCCATTAATGTAACTTTCTGAGTATTTTGTCCCAGAAAGGAGAAAATTAACTAGACAGCTGAAGTCTAACTTTTTAAATTATTCCCAAACACTAATGGTATTTCATTAATTGAGGCCTCTCAGTTAGTAAGGCAGGCATAGTTCTCAGAATTTTGTACAACTGACTTCTTCAATCCTTGACTTGCTGTATCCCTGAGATATTTTTACATGGTAGCTAGTTCCTTTATTTACTACTTTAAGATGAGGAATGAGGAAACAGAGGTACAGTGCAAAGTTCTCCCAGTCACCTACATACAGCAGTGGAGTAGAGAGAATTATTCAAACCAGGCAAGCCAGCCCCCAACCCTATCTCTGTCTCTGTCACCTCTTTTGTTTCTTTCTTCTTTTGGAGATGGTGCTTGAATCCAAAACCTCCTTCATAAAAATCACACGAGCTACCACTAATGTAGATCCCAGTCTCTCAAATTTCTTACTAATAACCATCCAGTACTACTCAGCCTTTCAGTAGAGACTAACTACTGGGGAAAATACCCAGGGAAAACACAGAAGTGACCAGAGTAATAAACCTTACTCCCACACCTCTATGAGATAACTACAGTTGAAGTGTATATATTCAAATTGTTGTCAGTGGTATGTTGGGTACTATCTGTAAAAACTTCCTTGAACTTTTCAAATGCATTGTAATTTCACTTATTCCTCAAAGCAACGTTATAAATTATTATTGCAGCCACATTTCTATATTTGTTTGTGGATGCATGAGTATACACATACACACTGCACACACATACACACACATACACAGTTAACTTTGAGTGTATACACCCATACACTCACACAGGCTATTAAAAAAGCTGTGCTCATTCATCCTTTCAAATTATTTCTCAGAAATTCATAGCAGATGGGAGTTTCATTTCCCCTGAACCTAGCCATCTTTCTTTTTTTTTTTTTTTTTTTTTTTTGCTTTTTCATTTTTATCGGTACTGGGGATCGAACTCACGACCGCCTGCTTGCAAGGCAGGTGCTTATGCCGCTGAGCTAAATCCCCAGCCCCTAGCCATCTTTCTTCCTTTTCTGCTTCTCTTCCTGGCTTTGTAACTTCCCGCAGGCCCTTGTAGTTTGCAAATCTCTCTCTTGATGAAATTAAGTTTCCCTGAGAGAAGAACATGTGTGCATTGCTGCCTTGGAGTTCCTTTCCCCCTGAAGGATAGTGATGAGGTAGAAGGAGGATTGGAGTGAAAAATACAAAGGCTCCTGACTAAACCATCCACATTCATGCTACCGTTTGGATCTATAATGTGCTCTAAAGGCCCATGTTAGTCGCTTTGTCCCTAGTGGCATTATGCAAATTTTGTGGGTCCTTTAAAAAGAAGGGCCAAGTAAGACTTCTTAGATCATTTGGTGTGCCATGGGGCCAACCGCCTTTCTTGACCATGCACTCCTCAGCAAGATTTCCAGCCTCCTGTGGGCTAGAATTCAATGGAGACAACCAATACCTTTAAAATTATGAGTCATAACAGTCTTTTTCTCTCTATAAATTGACTTCTCTCAAGTATGGATTATAGTAACAAAAATGCCTAGAACAATCTGTAATTGTATGAAGACCCATCTCCATATCAGTATCTATATCCTATATAATGTTGATAGAAGCCTCCACACCTTCAGAAATCTACTAGGTAAAAACTTTTGAATTTATTGAACATTTATCCTTGGCCAGACATTGTTAAAAACATATATCAGCTCTTATCTCATGTGATCATTGTAATCAACACAAACACTCTTGTACCTTCAATATACAGATAAGGAATAGAAGAACAAAGAGTTCCAGGGTCACTCAATGGCAAGAGCTAGAATTATGGCTTGAGCTCAGGCAATCTGACGTAGAACTCATGGTTTAAACACTACTCTTCCCAGAGATCCAAGGCTGCAATTCTATCATATGAGCTTTCTGCAGAGTCTGTCTATGGGGTGATGGAGGGGGAAATAAGAGGAAGATATTTTGTGGTTTTCAATTCCCTAGCTCTTCTGCTTCCTCATTATATACAAATAGATTTGGTATTTTCACCATACTGATAACATGGGAAACTCAGTTTCTGACCATTGTCACAGAAACCATGGACTCCAGTGATCAAGGCAGAGCTTTCCTGAACAATTTATGTACTATAAATATATTTATTAACTGCTGTGTAACAGGACTGTTATAGAAAATTAGGGTAAACTTGTAAACAAAAGACTAAGTCTTCTTGAGAAGTCTTGGCTCCAACTAGAGGAAATGACAGTAATCTATATATACAACAAACAGGTAAATAATATATTGCATACTGGGATTCATTCTGAGAAAAAATTACACCTGAATAAGGGAATCAGAAGACTCATCGGGGATAGGTATAGTGAAAAAAGAATTAACCAGGAATGCTACCAAGGAGTCCAAACAGACTTAACACTGGTGGTCCCAAGAGATTGGATTCAGAATCTTCTCTAAATCAGATATCTAATTAACAAATAGGAGAAATCATGGTGAAATAAGAAATTAATTGATTCAAGAAATTAATTGAGTCCCTCATGGAGTCAAACCACTGCCTTCCTGGAACCCAGTGCAGCATTACAATTTGCACAAAGGATCGTTAATGTAGAAATAAAAGCCAAAAATATACATGTATATAGTTAAGCAAGTGGTAGGCCAGGGAACCCACAGGATACAGGTATGCTGATTTTCTGGTTCAAGGAGTTCTGTTAGAACAGGCAAGTGGATGAGAATTTGTGTCCATTCTGGTATGAGTTGATTAGAGTAAAAAATGATGTAGATTAACAGAGTAAAAAAATAAATAAATCAAACCTTCTTAAATTCCTAAATTTAAAGAAACCTTGCTTCTTAGTTCATTCTTCATTCCTAAGGGATTTGGGATTCCATGTCATCTGCCTGTCTGTTCAGTTCTGGGTTAGTGCACGGAAACTGAGGTGTACTAGTAAGAGGGTCCAGATTCTTGATCCTGAAAGTAGAATTACCACTATAAACTGACAAGCAGTCAAAGTCAGAAGGTAAACAACTAAAGAAATCAGCAAGACTCTATCTCTCTGTCTCTGTCTCTGTTTCTGTCTCTCTCTCTCTCTCTCTGTCTGTCTGTCTGTCTTTCTGTCTCTCTCTCTCTGTCTGTCTGTCTTTCTGTCTCTCTCTCTCTCTCTCTCTCTCTCTCTCTCTCTCTCTCTCTAACTCTGTATTACAGGTTTTGGATTGGAGAGGCATTGTCTGTTGTTGCTTTGTTTATTTGTCTCTACTCAAATGGAGAAGCATTGTGAAATGCATGATCTCCACCAAGTAGAAACACCTTAGCTTTCAGGTAATCTTATTGTAAGAATGAGTTAGAAATAAGTAGATAAACTCTCAACTTTGCTTACATGCTGGTATTGTTGATCCAGTGAGTCTATTCTTTTATTTTATCAGGGCTCATCCCCTGTCTTTGAAGGGCTCATCCCCTGTCTTTGAATGATTTATTAGAAGGCATCACAAATTAATCACCATATGATTTAGGTTTGGATTTTCCTCCTTGCCAGGATGGTTCTATCTGAAATGTCAGCCCATGTTGAGTTAGAGATGTGAAAAGATCATTAGACATCAGGGTTAACATCCTTATGACTTGTTGTGAGCAACAAAAGTGGTTTAGAAAGAGTTGCTCTTAGATTACATTTCCTAAGTATCTATTATTAATTACAACTTTTAAAACACAGAAATCATTGAATATTGCATTGTAAATATATAACAGAATCAGTGGCCACCAGTAAACAGGTTGGCAGGGAGACAGCAGTGGGCCTTGCCTAGGCTTGTAACCCAGCAGCCATCAAAAGCCAGCACAGTAGGGAGGTAGCAGCCAGCTCTGCACCAGTGCACACAATGGTCACCATTGGATACTCATAGTAACACTGGCCAGGAGGACCCAGGAGAACCAAACAGTCACACTCCAGAAGAATTGTAACAAACGTGGAAAGTGCCACACTACCTGTTTGTTTGGAAGAACCCAAGAAAACATCAAGATGAAGAAGCAAAAGGCAGTCCCTAGACCTACCCCAACCTGAGGAAGTCCAGGAGACATGAACACAGAAGAGATCAGAACTCACACACCTGAGGTTTCTGAAATAATGGCAACTGAAATAAAGAGACAACTTCATGAGGTTATAAAAGTAATTAGAACAGAAATAGTATCTCAGGTAAAAGAAATGAATAACATAATAAAAGAAGTACTAATCATGTCTAATGAATGCATAGACAAAAAGAATAGAGAAGCATAGGAAAATGAGAAAAACCATGAATGAACAATTTAAGAGAGATTTAGAAAACATAAAACAGATTCAAAGGGATATCTAGGAAATTAACTCCATTGAATGCTGGAAAAACGGCTTCAAGAAACTGAAGATAAATTTTTAGACCTTGAAGATAGGTGTGTAGCCTTCGAGAGTGAAAGGAAAAATCTCTTAAAAATCATACAGAACCAAGAAATAACAATTCAATGATTGCAGGATAATACAAAGCAAAATAATTCAAGAATAGGTGTCAATGAAAAGGCAGGGGTCAACACAAATGACATTAAAACTCTAATTACAGAAGTAACAGTGTAAAACTTGCAAACATGGAAAAAAGATGTGATATACAGATAAATGAGGCATATAGAACTCCAGATATCCATAAGTAAAATAAATCTATACCCATATAATCAAGATTTCAGAAATCAACACAAGAACAGAATATTAAAAGTTGTTAGAGAGAAAAAAAAACCAGATCAGCTAAAAAGGAAAACCAGTCAGAATTATCACAGACTTCTCAACACAAAACATCAAGTCAAGAAGAGCTTAGAGTAAAGTAATTCAAGTCCTGAAAGAAAACAACCCAGGTTGTTGTACTCTGCAAGACTATTTTTCAACATTAGTGGAGAAACAAGATACTTCCATGACAAAGAAGGAATTCATGAACATCAAACCAATCCTACAAACAAAACTAAAGGATATCCTAGGGAAAGATTTAAAAAAAAGATCATGCTTCCAGGAATAGCAGTAAAGGGGGGATCACTGAGCGGGCATACAGCTGAATGTAGGGGAAAAGCAGGGAGCCAATGGCTGGAAAGTAGCATGGCAGTCACAAGCCAGTGCATGCTGACCATAACCACTAATGTAGTTGGTCTCAATTCACCAATAAAAATAAACACAAGTGACTGGATCAGGAGACAAGATACATCAATATGTTTTATTCAAGAAACACATTTAACTCAAAAGGAAAACTCCTCGGCTAAAAGTAAAAGGGGAGAAAGCAATACTGTGTGTGACAGGGAATCACAAAAAGTAGGGGTAGCTTGCCCATCAACTGCAGAATGGATAAGAAACATATGGCATCTCTGTACAATGGACAACTACTCACCTATAAAGATAACCTTGAAACTCTTGTAGGTAAATGGATACAACTTGAAATCATGCTCATGGGTGAAATGGTTCAGAGTCAAATGGGTGAACATCATGTTGTCTCCCTAGTATGAAGAACTAAACGAGTTAGTAGGATCCAAAATGCTCAATAGATGAGATGAAGGTGAAAAGGGCAGAGATATTTAGACGTTGAAGTCAATGGCCATTGTGAATCTATATCCTGTTTAGAAACTCTACATTATTTTCACTGTTCTGTTTAGCTTGGTTTTACTTATGTTGTGTTTTGTTTGATTTTATCATATTTGATGACATAGACAGCTATTTCAAAAATAACAAAATGTAATATAGTGGCCATTATTGATTTCCTATTATCTTGTTTGAAGTCCTGAACTGCTTTACTTGTTTTCTTTTATTTATTTTATTCTATTTCATGTTGTTTGATTTTATTATGTCTTATGGTGTAAGCAACTACTTTCAAGTTAAGAAAATGCATTATGATAGACAATGTTGTAGTCCTATTGTCATGTTTTAAAAACCTGCATTGCATTTATTGTTTCATTTTGATTGACTTTATTGTGCTTTGTTTAATTTTGTTATGCCTGATGATATGGGCATTTATTTTAAATATAAAAAAGGCAATATGGTAGCCATAATCGATTTTCCTTTATCTTGTTTTAAAGCCTCGTATTACATTCACTGTTTTGTTTTGGTTGACTATTCTGTTTTGTTTTATTATGTCTGATGATAGAAAAAGCTACTCTGAAGATAACAAGATACATTATGGTAGCTACTGTTGTATTCCTGTTTTCTTGCTTTGTATTCTTGTATTGTTTTTTTTTGATTGGTTTTATTCTGTTCTGATTTGTTTGATTTTATCGTGCATGATATTATGGGAAGCTATTTGGAAGATAGCAAGAGGCATCATGGTAACCATTGTTGGTTTCCTATTACCATGTTTTAAAGTCTTGTATCACATTCACTGTTTTGTTTGACTGTCTCTAACCTATTTTATTTCTTTTGGTTTTAGTCTCTTCAAAATAAAAAATACAAAAGAGACAAATGTATTCTTCATTGGCTAGAAACATAGGCAATACCTATGTTAACTGTTCTGAAGACCTATGTTTTGGCGTACCAAAACTTTATTTTAACCCATTTGCCAGAGATCTACTTATGTTAAAATGTTGGTAATAGGAAATAGGAACATAGTAATATAAATGTATCAGATTTATCAGCATACAGGTAAATCCAAATTATATGTATGGAAAAGGAAAACAAGTCAAAATCATCTGGTCATACAGTTAAACTGCAAAATTTATATTTTTGAGTTTTGTGTAAGCCTTCTTGGTTTTAACATAACCTTGGTTTTAAGAGAACATTTTTATCTTTATATGTTTATTTCCAAACCACCTGAGAGATTTTGATGCCTGCATTCCAGCTAGGACTGTTTAAAACAATCATCTTTCAAGAAAGCTTGATTAATTTGTTATCTTACTAAAGGCAACAGAAAACAACCAAATCAATGGAAAGCCAAAAGGTCCCAAACAAGTAAAACAAAACAAATATTTTAACTTCAACACTTAATTTTTAGAAACATCTATTAAGTTCATTTCCCAGTTGTATCACATACTTTGTTTTATATAGTACAGTTTTGCTGAGTTATTTATATATTATTGATATTGCTCCTATGTCAGAAGAGTAGCTATCAAAGATGTTCTCCCATTTGACTCTTCATTATGATAGTTGTTTCTTTGCCAAACACAATGTTTTAATTTTATATAGTCCCATTTCCTATTTTAGATATTATTGTCTATGCTTTGAAGTATTGAGGAAGGCTCTATGTTTAACTGTGGCTTAAAGTGTTTCCTCTGTTTTTCTTCCACATAGTACAGTTGTTTCTAGTTTTATACATAGATCTTTGCCCAATATTCATTGATTTTTAGCATAGAAATATGTAGAGGAATATAATTTCAGTTTGTGCTTGTGCCTCATCAGTTTTCCTAGAGCAACTTGTTAAAGAGATGGTCTTTCTCCACAAATTTTTTGGCTTGTCAACAAGCAGATGGCTGTTTGTGTTTGGATTTGCTCCTCTGCATCTTCTTGGGTTCAACTCTTCTACATATCTATTCTTACATCAGTACTGATAGAGTTTTCGGCATGGCTCAAAAGATAGAAATATGAGATAAAAGTGGCCTTTATTTTAAGAATGATGAGAGAGACTCCATAGCCTCTGGGGTTTTGCTTTCTTCTGCCAGGCATGTGTTGTGGGGGCATACATATAGCTTAGGTTTGGGGTTGTGCCTTAGGGGTATTACTGATGCACAGGTAGCCCATTATAATTCGTTTTGCACCACAAATAAATTGCCTAGGGTCAGGAAAGGTGACCTCAAGATAGAGCCCCTTGGTTCCACCTTCCAGGCTCCCATCACTGCAGCTTCCTATTCAGGGCAAAATTTTTTCATTCTTTTCTTTTTATTATTAGGAAAATGGGTGAAGTGTTTTTTTTTTTTTTTTTTTTTTTACTATTTCCTGCTGAAAGGGGACGCTGTACTGAGGTTTAGGAAGAGATGACAGTTGATGCCCATGTAGAAGCTGGTGCCAGGTGTTTTAGCCAGCACAACTTTATCATTGATCAATGCCCACACGTTAGACTGGAAAAACAAAGAGACAAGGTATCATGAGGAGTCATGCCACTATCATATTTAAAGACCCAGGTGAGGTGGAAGGAAAGGTACCTTTGATTTAGATATGTCATTTTATCAGGACCATGTTGAGGTAGAACCATTGCCATGGTGAGGTAGAATTCTGAAAAATAAGTGTGGGGTTAGGAGGAGTGAAGTCATGAGAAGTGATTATTCCCCTATCTGAAAGAGTAAAAGTTAAGAGCGTAGGTAGGTAAGACTTGTCTATGGTCCTGGAGTTGAGCTGGAAAGAATAGGAGGGGTGGGGAGGGCTGTGATTGTGTCACTATAGGGAAGGTAAGAGCCTAGGCCTTTAGGGCTCTCATGTTTAACCAAACAGCTGAGGGTAGAGAGGACTAAAGCAGTTGTCATGTAGAACAACATGATGATCTTACACATGATGTGGGAGTCTTTAGGAAAGACTGTTAAGAGTCCTAATGTAAAAAGGGTAATTAACAGAATGTAAGAAATTAGGAACCAAATTGAACAACAAAACATGACTTAGCCTGAGAGTTGTGGCTTTGAAGCCTTGGTGAGGTGGAGATGAGAGGGTAAAATGATGGTTAGATCTGGGCTGGAAGGGCACCACTTAGCCTGAGTGATTTGAAACCAGGATGGCAGTCTAGCAACTTTGACCACTGTTGAAGTTGCCAAGAAGACCAGGTATGTACCATTTCACCTTGGTTGTAGTACTTGCAGTGATTTTATGTAACAGGTCTTTAGTAAGTATATCAGCAGTCTCCCTGGTTGTGGGAAAGGCTTTTATTTATCAGAAAAAGTACAAACAAAGGTGAGAAGATATTTGAGAGTTTTGTGGCTAGGCATGTGTGTAAAATTTTTCTGTCAGTCTTGACCAAGTTTGTGTGTGACAAATTGGTGAATTGGAAAGGAAGGGGGTGCTATGTATCCCTGAGAGGAGGTTTTAATAGAGATAACAGGTGTAAACTGTTGAGACCTCAGTGTCTGGGTCAGTCTGCATAAACCCAAAGGAATAGAAAAGCATTTTTAAGATTTAGGACTGTAAAATCAGTGGTGGAGGGAGGGGTATGGGAGAGCATGGTATAAGGGTTTGACACCACTGGATGGATTAGGGTAACAGCACTATTGAGCATTTTATAGTTTTGTACTAGAGGGTAAGACCCATCCAGCTTGAGTACCAAGAGATTAGGAGTATTATAGGGTGAATGGGTAGGAAACCATTGTCTAAAAGTCACTTAATTATATATTAAAGTTCCTATAAATGTTTGGAAGCTATAGGATATTGGGGAATACAAGGAAAAATTGAAGGATCCCTGAGATGAATTAAAATAGGCATGGCATGTTCAGCACAGGTGGGCTTGGAGGTATCTCAAGCTTTGGGATCAACCAGAGAAGCAATGAGTTTGGAACCTGTGAAATAGGCCCTGTCTGTAAAGGCTGCATAGGTTGGCCATCAATACCCCATACAGAGACTGAGGACTTAATATAGTGGCCTGAACACTCAGGAGGAACTCTATATATGGCCTTTATGTCCACAAGTATAGAGAATGTCTTACCTGAGACCTCTAGTGGGACTTGATGCTCTGAGGAGGACACCTTAATGGGGACTGTCGGCCCTGAGCCCCATCAGTCTTTAGCTCCAAGTACAAGCAGATCTGTCAGTGATGAATCTGGCAGTACTGGCATTTCCTGTGAAGGCTAGAAGTTAGGAGGATGGCTTACCCACTCTCTGGTGGCTAGGACAGTCCAGGAGCCCTGGGGCAAGGTCCCAAAGGAACGCCAGGATAGGGCACTCTCTTGCCCATTGTCCTTCTGCTGCATGTGAAGCATGGTACAGGAGGGGCTCAGGTAGCTCCACCTTGTGTTGGCTCAAACCTGGCCTCTGCCCCAGTGCTGGTCTTGTTGTTTTGCATGCATCATATCACTTTTCTGGAAAATATCTGGTGGATCCCAGCAAAAGGAATCAAAAGGAATGTATAATTATCTCTTAATTTCAGTCGTTGAACATCCAGAAGATTAATAACAGTACGGTACAGTATAGGCAGTAAGCTTCACATAGAACATTAAATGGCTATCAACCCCGAGTGTTTTAACATTTGAATGCTGAGGAAATTTGTGAAGCATCTCTAAGCGTATGTCTGGATCTGAAAGAAAACACTTGTCATCATATATTATATAAATTTTTGTTTAAAACTTATTATTTGACTTCTGACCTTGTTCATGTTGGTCTGATTTGTATCTCTTGGCTGGAATGCAAGAAAAAGGCAGCAGAAACAATCTCAATTTTATGTTTGAAAGCATGAATATACCATCAGATCAGCAACAATGAATTGTCTTAGTCATATGAACTTTAGTTGAGGTGTCTCCCATAAGGCTATGGTGCAGGCTTTAATTGACAAACAAGGCTGGTAAAATTACCAGGGGGCCACTTTTCCCGTCTATCAGTTGAAGTCTTGTACAATGTCTCATCACCCCAAGAGATTTTATTTAACCAGTTTTAGCACCATTTTGACCAGCTGGCAAACTCGGTAGAAGCATGTTTTTTAATCTATAACCCAAATAAACCTTCAATAAATGGTTTGAGAATGTAAAAAAGGAAAAAATTGAGCTCAAATAAAAACTTGAACAGCTATTTATAGAGCAGGCAAATGGACAAACATGGACAGATGATCTGTACAGTATAAATGGACTGAACAACCAACAGATATATTTTATAAAATCAGAGTGCACTTAAATATATTTGGCCAATTTGAACTATAATAAGACTAGTGTGCACCATTTTGTAGATTAATTATCAGCAGCTACTGGGTAGCTCCCCTTTCAGCCTGGCCTGATCCAACCAGGGTGTACTCCTTTTGGCCACCTGTGCCCCATCTGTGGCCATTAGCCAGACAAAGGTAGGGGTCTCTGAGTGGACTGCTGGGTTGCAGGTGCCGGCCTAACCATTGGAAGGGTGGGTAGAGCCCTCTGCCTGACTCGGGAGGTCTTTTTCTTTTCTTCCTCTCTTCTTTTCTTCTGCCCCATCTGTTGCCTTCTTCTCTGTGCCACTGCCCGGAGCCAAGCTTGTGCTTGGTAGTGGAGGTGGGAGATGGAACAGAGGGGCTGGGAGGTGCGTGTAGCCCGCGGGGAAACATGGAGCTGGGATGCAGCATGAGAGCCCAGAGCAACCCTAGCAGTCCCAGTGCACACCACACAGGCCCCGCCTGTGCCACCACTGCACAGCCCAACGCTGTCCGTGCCCACTTCCTCCATCCCAGTGTACACCTGGAAATGCAGTCTGGCATGTGCTGTGGGGAGGTATTGAGAAATGGGTGAAGTGGGGAGGAAAGGATGATGCTGAGAAAGCTGCAGGATTTGGTGTGTAAGATAGAGGGGAGAAGCTATAAAGAAAGAAGACACCTTCTAAGCGTGGGGAAGGGGAGGGATATTGGAGGAGCAGAGGGAGAGAGGGATACATTCATAAAACAAAAGCCTAAAGATGGAGAGTTTTTGTAAACTTGTTGCCAGTGTGATAAGCCATAAATAAAAGATCAGTCTTTTGGTTTTAGGTAGTATTTCAAACCAGTCATCCCATAGATTTGTTTTTTGGGGGACAGGAAGTGGTCCCCATGACCGAATCATGGTAACATGAGCCAACAGACCATGACCTAGAGCAGGTCAGGTCATCAACTGGCCTCTTAGAGCATTGATAATTGGTTCCAAAACTCATGCTTTTTTTTTATTTAAGAGGAAAAAGAGAAAAACACAAAACAAAACAAAGCAGTGTAAGGGTACACGTAATACAGAACTACAAAAAAAAAATAACAGTAAGAAATCACCTGTTAGTAGATTACATATTATCATCTTGAAAATAGTTGCTCAAATCACAGTATCAAAGAATACAAGGTGGACATTCAAACAGGGAGACTGCAAACAGCTGTGTTCAATGATCCAAAAACATTGATATAGTCAGCTATTTAACACCCCTAAACACACTTGCTGTTATATCCGTTAGAGCTCTTTTTCTTTTTTTTCCCTCTCTTTTTTACAACAAAATTTACACATTTTGGATTTTATTACTCCTTAGTGCTTATTACTTTTTGCGGGGGGGGGGGAGAGAATACAGTCAAATATGGCAAAACAAAGCTGTCAGTCAATACCAAGGATAGACATAGCACATGGTGTGGAACAGAGTACAAGGTTATCAACAATGGTTATCAACGTTGTCCCTTGTTTCCTTAAAAAGAATTGTCTATCTCATTAGATATTATAAAGTTGGACAAAAGAGTAGAGAACAAGACCAATAAAACTTAGGCATTGTAAACATTACAGGACTTCCAAAGAAGATGCTTTTTGATCATCACCAAAAGGCACGAGTAGAGCACCCGTGGATTACAGTAATGCCTCTGCCTCAAGGCTGCCCAAGAGGTGTGAGAGCACTACCCCAGTCCAGGGAACAGAAAGAAAATCCAGCATGGGGCCCAGCCCACTACCACAGAATAATCTTTGGACTTGGCTCACCTGTGGTAAATGAATTAGACTGGTGTTGTTTGCAAACCAGCAGCGACAAGTGGAGCAGCTCCTGCATGTTGAGAAGTGAGGAATTAATCAAGGATGCAGTCCAGTCCGTGAATCAGCAGGGTACTCAAACTGGGAGATCCAGGAGTCACTCACCTGCCATTCCTGGTCAGGGAACTTGCTGATTTTCTACTATTGTTGGAGAGCATAGCTTAAAGCCTGGTATCATAATGTTTCCATGCATTGCTCATTTTGTTCTGGGTTTCTTTGTCTGGTTTGCATCTTTGCTGATTCTAAATAAATCTCAGAAATATTGTTTCTAGGTCTTTCAATACTCTATTTTAATATGTGAGCATTACTGAGTGACACTACACTGGGACTTCGCAGTCCAGATTCATGAAGCGATAATTTTCTCATTAATTTAAGGAAATAAAATTTCAGTAATTTGTTACAGTAGCATAGCTGACAAATTCAGTACAATGAGATTTAACTATCAGTATAATGTGATGAAAAGATTATAGAGGATTAAAGCAATGCATCACTTCTTTTTAAGTTACATGTTGTGGCACATTGGAAGTTTATGTACTACTATTTCATAGGCTGACAGAAAAACCCTCATCCTGAGCATTTATCTCTGTGTAAAAGGAAAACGGATCCATCAGTTCATATAGTTGAATGCATGTTCCATTGATGACTCCCCCACCTCTACATGGATCTCAGTGCTCTAAAGAATCTCATGACTGGCCCTATGCCATATCCACTGCACTATGTGATCAGAATGCGAAGTGTAACAAATATTTGGTGAAGCATGAGATTGACATGAAACTTGCAAGGAATCCGGTGGCATTCAAATTTATACTCTATCATGTTTCTTAACCCCTGTGGGCTTCAGTTTCTTCATAAAGGGTAATTCATACGAGAGCGAAATGTGATTACAAACACAATGTGCTGAGCTCCAGTATGCACTCATAGCGTTTACTCAGTCACAGAAATTTTATACAGACTAACTTTGGAAAACACACAAAAATCATCAGGAAGAATAATAACTACTCTGAGTTTCCATCCCAACAGCCACAGAAGAGATACTACAGGTGATTCAGCCTGAGAACTTAATATTTTTCACTACAGGAGAGACAACCACTCTGAACTGCACTGTGACATCCCTCTTACCTGTAGGGATCTTCCATCTCGTGGAACAGAGGACAAGGGCAAGGCTGGGAGTTAATTTATGATTTCAAAAGAGGCCACTTTACCTAAGTTACAAACATATTAGATATCACAAAGAGAAACAACATGGACTTTTCAATCTGCATCATTAATGTCACCCCTGCAGATGCAGGCACCTACTACTGTCCCAGAAAACAGGTGGCTCTGAGGACAAGAAGATTCAGTCTGGAGGAGGCACCAAGACATTTGTGAATGATGAGTACAGTTTGGGCTTCCCTCATTTTTTGATGTATGACAGTTGGTCAGGAAACACACCCTGCACATTATAAGCACCAGTGAAGAAGCAGGTGGAATGGTGGGTGCTCATGTTCATAATTTTATGCCACCCATCTACAAGGGCAGCCAAGGTTAGTAGTGTGTTATTGGCTCAAGGCTCCATACCAAGGAAATAGGGAGCATCTGCAGCCATTGTCTAACTACTGCTCAATCTTCTACTTTTCCACTCTACCCTTTCCTTTGTCTCCACAGAAGAGAAACTTCCCAGTAAAGGGCCAGATCTTGCCTATTGCCCCCAGATAGAGCTTCCTCTCTGAGTGTGAGTCTTCTTATGGCACAGTAATGAGGGCCTAATGTGTCCCAGGGTGCATTCTGCAGGCCAGGGAAACAGAAGGGAGCTGCCTAGGCTGAGCTCATCTCCTACCAAGTTGGTGTTCCACTGCAGAGGTGGGAGGCTGCACTTAACTTTCATTTCCTCTAAAGAAAACACTGAGAACATTCCTCACAGTCAGAGAATCTTTTTGATTTCAATGCCATGGCTGGAGAAATTCCAAGGTATTGAACCTTTCCTTAGTCCTATCTACCAACCTTACCGTGTGAGCAACAGCATCTCACAGGTACTGAGAAACCTGAGAATACTAGGATGTAGGAAAGGATATCCCATGTAAGAGACATAAATCCTCACTGAGACAGGCAAAATATTCCCTTTGTGTTGCCTGAGCATGGGCAACATCTTCCTTCTAATGTCTAATTCTGGGAATAGTTATCTTCAGACAATCCAGCATGATCTGCTTAAAAAATGTGAGACTGGGGATGATAAATATTCAATTAATTCCAATGTAAGGATCAGAACCCACCTCTCAGTCCAGCTATGCTAAAAGCAAACCAAGCATAGACCCTGTGTCCATGAAGAGATCAGGAGGTGCACACTGGAGGCTCAGAACCACAGATCAGAGACCCAGCATTCCGCATTCCATCTATTTTCCAGCTGTTCAGGATGTCTCTCACATTCACACCTAAAGGCTGTTTGTGGTTGGAAAAACTCACAAATGTCAGGCACATTGTAATTTCATATTAGGATTCCATACAAAACTATACAGTGCTGCTCCACTACTTTAACAGCTGCAAGTTACTTCTTCAAAAGGAAATGTCATAAAACATTTCAATCATCTGTAGGAGGATGTTTAAGTTGATTACAGCCATGGCCAACTTTAACAGTGCTTCAAAAGACAAACTCCTACATCTACCATCCCATACAGGAGGGAGATTTCCATTGGAAGAGGTGGCTGGATCAGAGGATAAAAGTGCTGTAATTTATGTGGATGCTGCTAACTTTCCCTCTGAGATGTCGGCCTCATTTGTCCTCACAACACCCGGACATAGGCAGGTTTATGGCTTCATCCCATTTTCCCTGGAAAAGAAGGACTCAGGTGTTCCAACCTGGTGCCTCCTTTGCCTAGGTAATCACAGTCAGCAAGTTTCTTAGACTCAGTCTTCAGACTGCTGGTTGGGCAGTTGTTCCTCTGTGTCACACCATTGCTCCAACTTAGGCTGCATGAGAAAGAAGGAAGACTGGATGAACAGAATGGAGGCATGACAGATGCTATCTCTTATTCATGGCAATTTCTCTTTGAACCAAGACTGGAGGAGAGTTCTGTTGCATCATTAAAGACTAGGACACTGCAGTTGAGAGGGAACCCTAAATTGTGACTGGGTCAGGGAGGCAAGGTATGATCCTCACAGCCACACCACAGCACTATTCTCTGCAATACCACTGGCTTAACCCAGAGAACAGAATTGCTCAAGCCCTTTCCCAAAATCTTGTGATTTTTCTGTGGTTCAGCAACAGGCATTAAAACCACAATAGACTCCCCCAAATTTTCTGTGGGGGGAGACAGTGCTGACTTTATATCCCTAGAAGAGAAAGATCCTTTACTAGCCTCAGTATGTGTCCCTCCTTTGGGACACATCTTAGTGCCCGTGAGAAACCCAGGATGTTTTTCTCACTGAGATGTGGCTCCTCCACAGAGTAGTGGATGTAGAGCAGAAGGAGCAGATGCCAAAGGAAGTCTGGGGCTTCTGGAAGCAGAGTTTCTGTTATTTCCTTAAGTTGGCAGGGCTTCATGAGGGGTGTTTACCTCTGAATTCTTGAAGAAAAATATAAGATCTGAAGTGGTAGTAAGTGCTTGGAGGGTACAAAATAGAACTAGGACATCAGTTCTATTAAAAAAAATACAAAGCATGAAACTGTTTTAGGTATAAGAAATACTAAGACATAGTGAGTGGTGGACAAAGTTATGGTACATTTGTTTCTCTCAGCCTTAAGTTTGTTATCTATGAAATGATGGAAATCAAGGATTTCTTCTAAGAAGGGAAAAGGCATTGAAGTTCTATATGTAGTTATTCTGGCACTGAGCAGACACCAACAGATCAAAATATTATTACAAATTTATGCAGCCTTGAGCAACCTAATACCCCTCGATGAGTCTCAGTTTCCTCATCTGTAGAATGTAGATGACTTAAAATTTTAAGGGTGTCAGGAGTATAAGGAAGGACTCTTGAAGAGAAGACATAAGTGTCCAAAGGATTGTGCTTTCAGATGTACAGTCTTGGGTGAGGCTTGGCTTCTCTAGAGTCAATTTTCCCATCTCTATGACTGTATAACAGTCATGTTTCTCATTCAGGATTGTGTAAAGAGTGGAGAGACTGTGCAGAAAGTCTTGGATTTGGTGTAGCTTGGATTGTTACTCTGTATCAAACACGTCTTAGTAAGGGATTAGGGTCAAGAATTATAGTGCTTGGGCCCACATCCCACATCCCAGACCATTCACATGCTCTGTACACAGTAAACCTTGGTTTCTTCACTTGTCCTTCAAAAAGTAGGGCCAAGATAGGAGTGGAATCACATGATATGCTTAGAGTACTGTACTTTGCAGAAAACATGCTATCTGTGTGACTTGTGTCATGCTTAAACATGGTAAAATTGAAGCAACATTTAAAAAGAAAAATTGAGTTTCACCAAATTTCTTCCTCCCTTCAGCTGTTATTATTTATTCTAATACAAATAAAAGCAGTAAATTTGTAAATTATATAACTGTCAGTTATCAAAAATTCTGCTTTTACCAAGCCAACATGCCTGGGCATAGCTTGAAAGCTACAGTTTTTCTGCTTTTCTACCCCCAAATTACAGGCTACTAGACCAACACTCTTGGCAACATGCCCAAAACTACAGACCTTCCCTTGTTCCAGGCTCAATGTTTGGTACACAAGTCTTCTGAGTCAATTGTACACCTAATAAATCCTTCAGTTCCTGCCACATTTTCTCTGGACTATTGAGTTGTACAGTAATAAGAGGCATTTAGACAAGCCTGCTTTGCAGAAAATGTTCCATCAGTGTGAGTTTGTTACATCAGGCACGGCCCTGGGAAGTTACTTTCCTCTTTAAATCTTGAGAATTGTGAGGCTGAGTGACAGGTTATCTTGAAACTGACAGCTCATTGGAATCTTGTGAGACTGTGTGAAAAGCTCCCAACAAAGACCCAATCAAAGAATTTATGGTGTACTTGGTCCCACTTCTGTTCTGAAACCAGAAGTTTCACACTATTCCAGAAGATTCTAATTCAAACCCAGGGCTAGATTCTCTGAGATCAATACTCTGAGGCCAGGTGGATAACTTGGTGGTTTTGGCCCTGGTAAAAGTGAAATCCATGGAGTTGGGCAGTGAAAATACCTTTTCAGCTAGGATTGATCAGAACAACATGTGCTGGCCACAATTTTTTTGGTATTAGGCAGGATTAGGATAACTCCAAAGAAGCAGGTCTCAGAGGCACAGCAGGGCAGTCCAGAGAGCTCTGCTCAAATCCCCACCTGAGTTCAGATCCTGCCATCTCACTCCGGTCCATGCTGAACAGGCACTAAAGATCAGGAAATCCTTGATCTTCAGCAAGGAACCCACCCTGCCTCGATGACCAAAAATGTCACTGAGGAACCTGTCCTATCTTCCTAGAGCTTCAGTATCATTAAACACTGCTCTTCAGTAAGCACCTACAATCTTGTCATGTTTTGGAAGCTACTTTGTCAGCTCTGTATTCTGAGTAGATTATTAGGAAATTAGGGAATAAACAATTACTGGTCATTGTTTCACTTGGGTTTCTCTTTGGCAATTGGCAGCTTCAGGAACAGTATGCACTTTTCCTGGTGTTTCCTCACTGCTTCTGTTATGCCTATTTTGCTTCCAAGAGAGTAAATTTGAAATTTTACGAGTAGGGATGGCCTGATTTCATGATAATAGTTAATAGGTATTGTTTTTTATACACCCACCATGCACATTATATACAGGTAAATAATGTCATTTATCATCCTGTGATCCATTCTGAGAAAAATGTGCCCTCCTGGATAAGAGAATTGAAGACTCTTTGGGGAGAGGTACAGTGAAGACAGAATGGTCTGGGCATGGTACCAAGGAGTCTAAACAGAGACTTAACACTATGGTCCCAAGTGAATTGATTTGGAATCCTATCTACATCGGATATCTGATTAACAAATGAGAGAAAGGATGGTGAAGTAACAACTAAATTGATTCAGGGTTTGTCCTGAACAGGAAAGACATCTATTTCCATTCTGACCTTCTGAAATACAGTATACTGTTACGAAGGATCATTAACATAAAAAAGGCAAAAATACACATTTCTATATTCAAGCAGGTGGTGGGCCAGGGAGCCTAAATGTATACAGGTATGTTATATTTCTGGTTCAAAGAGTTTTAGTAGCACAGGACTTTGGATGGGGGCTTGGCTCCATTCTGACATGGGATGATTAGCTGTAAGAGCCAGAAATGAGTAAAAAAATGGATTAAAATTGTTAAATTCCTAATTTTAAAGCACCTTTACTTCTTTCCTCATTCCTTATTTATGGTCCTCATCCTCAGTTCATTCCTCATTTCTGAGGGATTTGGGGTTCCATGTTATCTCACTAGCTGCTCCTTTCTGGATTAGTGCTCAGAAACTGAGGCATTTTAGCAACAGGGGCCAGCTTCTTGATACAGAAAGTAAAAATACCATTAAAAATTGGTAAGCAGGATGCAAGAGGGAGTCAAAGTCAGAAGATAATCAGCTAAAGAGAGTAGGTAGCATGCTCTCTGTGTGTGTATCTCTGTCCCTCTCTGTCCTCTTCTGTCTCTGTCTCTGTCTCTGTCTGTCTCTGTTTCTCTGTCTCACACAAACATTCTCTCTCTCTCTCCCTCCCCTTCTCTCTGTCTTTCTCTCCTCTCTGCTGTCCCTCCTCCATAGCTACATCTGTAACACAGGGTTTTGGGTTTGGGAGAGATGGTTGTTGTTGGTTGGTTTCTTTGTTGTTGCTTTTGTTTCTTACATTTAGAATCCTTATAAAATGCATGAGTTACACGTAGTAGAAAGACATTTGCTATCAATTATACATAAAGATGATAGATAAATGAATAAATGAACCAAGAAATGAATTCTTGACTCTGCTTAGATTTTATAGTGTTGGTCCAGTGATTCTATTCTTTTATTTTGGAAATGCTCTTTCCTTATCTCTGAAAGATTTCTCAGAGGGCATCAACAAATAATCAACATGTGATTTTGGTTTGGGTTGTCCCTCTTTGCCTGCATAGTCTTGTCCCAATTATCTGCCCCTATTGGTGGGGATGTGAAAAGATCATTAGAAGTCAGTGTTAATACCCTTCTAGCCATATGTGAGTAAAAAAAAGATTGCTCTTAATTTGCATTTCCCTGGGACTCCATTATTAATTGCAAATTTTAAAACATAGAAAGCATTGAATACTGTATTCTAAAGATAAACAAAGACAAATATACTCCTCATTGGCTGGCAACATAGGCAAAATGTATGTTAACTTTTGCAGACTTGTATTTTAGCTTATCAACAAATTTAATTGGACCCATTTGTCAGAGATATATTTAGGTTGAAATGTCAGTGATAGGAAAAAGGAACATAGCAATGTAAATGTATCAGATTCATCCACAGACAGTTAAAGCCAAATTATAAGAGTGGAAAACTGAAACAAGTCAAAATCATCTGACTAACCAGTAAGAACTATGTTTCCAAATTTTATGTCTTGATTCAATTTTTTGGCATAACAGCATCTTGTTTTCTAGATAATTTCTTTTTTCCTTTTTTATGTTAATTTACAGACTGACAGATTTTAGTATCTACATTCCAGGTAGGGCTGATTTTAAAAACGATCCTCCAAGAAATCTTGCATAATTTGTTATCTTTTTTTTCTTTGTCTTTCTGAGACTAGATCCCCTGCAGTTCAGGCTGGCCTTGTGCTCACACTGTACCCCAACTTGGTGTCGAACTCACAACAATCTTCCTGCCTCAGTCTCCCAAGTGCTGGGATTACAGGCATACACCACCATGCCCAGCTATAATCTGTCATTTTATTCAAGACAACAGAAAAGAAGCAAACAGTGGAAAGCCTGAATCTTCCTGTCACACAAAACAAAAATATTTTAGTTTAAGCACATTTCTTTCAAGAAGCATCTATGCAGATCTTCTTCACATTTTGTATTCCTCTCTGTGTTTTATGAAGTTTAGTTTTTCTGAATTGTTCATATATTGCAGGTATTATTATTCTGTCAGCAGATTGGCTATCAAAGATTTCCTCCCATTTGTCTGTTCACTCTGGTAGTTGTTTCTTTGCCAAACATCTTTCAATTTGCTACAATACCATTCTTTTAATCTTTTGAAAATATTTTCTGTGAGTTGGAAATATTCGGGAAGTCTTGGTTTGTATCTATGGGTTAAAGTGTTTACTCTGTGTTTCTTCCACCTACTTTCATTCTTTCAGCTTTTTGTTTTTTTTTATTTTAAGGATAGTAAAACACAACAAAACAGACAGAACAAAACAAATCAGGATAATGCAGTGAAATTGCTACAGAACTTCAGAGCAGGATCCTGGGATAACAATAATAGGTACCATAATATATCTTCTGTCTATCTGGCTCTCAGTTCAATTAGATACAGTAAAATCAAACAAACACAGAACATTAAAAAGCAATCACAACAGAATATTGAAAAGAGAAAAACAATTATTCAGAATAAAGCAAAACTGTGAAAATAATATCGGTCTTCAAAAACAAGTTAGAAGGAAATCTCCCATATTTGCTGTTGCATAGGGTCATCCTCCCAAGAGATGCTCAGACCTCTGGCTCCAGGTCACAGCATAACCAAACAAACAATACAAGCATTTAGTTGCTTTATGCACCTTAGATGCTATCAACTCCAGCCTACCTCAAAACCATCCAGTTACTAATGGGGATGGGGTTTTAGGGAGCTTTGGGGGGTTGGGAGGGTATGGAACATGGGAGACACTGACTTTTTCTCTCCCTGGCTCACCCGTGGCTCGCTAGCACTACTTACCAGGAAGGTTGGCTCATTGATTTCTTCAACTGTCCTCCAACTTTCAGCATGGCTGATTCTTGGGAGACACTGACTTATTCTCTCTCCCTGGAGCACCCGTGGCTCACTCACACCCTGCTTTGAGTTTTGTACCCTCATTTTGTTCTTTATTGATTGATTTTAGCACAGAATGAGATAAAGAAATATACTTTCAAATTTTTGCTTGTGACTCTCCAGTTATCCTAGAACTACTCATTAAAGAGACTGTCCTTTCCCCAGCATATATTTGCATTCCTCGTTAAAAATCAGATGGCTCTGTGTGTTTGACTTTGTTCCTGTGTGTTTTGTTTAATTCTGTTCTTATATATGTCAGTTCTTGCATCAGCACCATGATGTTTTTTTATTAGTATGGCTTACAGGCTGGTATCGTGATATCTCCAACATTGCTCTTTTCCTTCTGGGTTACATTAGTGATTCTGCATATTTTCTGATTCAAATAAAACTTAGTATTACTTTTCTAGATCTGTGAATATTCTTGTTTTTTAGTATATGCACATTACTCAGTGGCACTAAAATGGAATTTTAAATGCTCTGATCCATGAAGGAATAATTTTGTCATTTTAAGGAAATAAATTTTCAGTAATTGTCACAGTAACATAGCTGACAAAATCAGTATAATGAGATTTATCTCATATGAGTCAGTATAATGTGAGCAAAATGTCCTAGGGGCTTAAAGCAATGCATCACTTCTTACTAAGTTACATATTACTGCCCATTGGGAGTTCTGGGTACCACAATCTCATAGGTTCATAGAACAAATCCCATTCTGAACATCTCTGTGAAAGAGACAAACTAGTCCATCTATTCCCAGAGTGGAATGCATGTCCCATTGATGACACCTCCAATTCTGCTCAGACTCAGCTATCTAAAGAAATCTCATTAAGCTGTGCTGTGCTGGTTTGTGCCTAGTGTACTATGTGAAGAATAACAAATATTTGGTGAAAGATGAGATTATCTTAAGATTTTGAAGAAACCAGTGGCACTCAAATCACACTCTATCATGTTTTTCAACACCTGTGGCTATCAGTTTCTTCATAAAGAGCAACTCATTTGAGGGTTAAATGTGATAAAAAATGCGATGTGCTGAGCTGTAGTATGCACTCATAGCATGCACTCAGTCACTGAATTCTATACTGATTAACTTTAGAAAACACACCGGAACTATCAGGAAGAATGATAACTGCTCTGTGTTTTCCTGCCAACAGCCACTGAGAAGATTCTGCAAGTGATTCAGCCTGAGAAGCCAGTGGTGCTTACTGCAGGAGAGACCGCCACTCTGCACTGCACTGTGACCTCTCTGCTCCCTGTAGGACCCATCCTGTGGTTCAGGCATCAAGGACAAGACCGGGAATTAATCTATAATTTCAAAGGAGGACACTTCCCACGAGTCACAAATGTGGCAGATGTGACAAAGAGAAACTCCACGGACTTTTCAATAAAAATCTATAATATCACCCCTGCAGATGCAGGCACCTACTACTGTGTCAAGTTCCAGAAAACAGACTCTGAGGACAAGGAGTTCTTATCTGGAGGAGGCACCAAGATGATTGTGGGTCGTGAGTACAGTTTGGGCTTACCTCATTTCTTAATGTATGACTGTAGGTCAGAAATCATAACCTGCATTTTGTGAGCACCAGTGAACAAGCAGGCAGGATGGTGGGTGCTGCTGTTCATGATGTAATATCACTCAGCTATCAGGGCAGCCAAGACCTGCAGTATGATATTGGCTCAAGGCTCCACAGGAGTAAATAGGGAGCACCTGCAGTCAATGTCTAACTACTACGGAATGTTCTATTTTTCCACTCTACCCCTACCTTTGTTTCAACATAAGAGGACCATGAGAGTTTGAGAGAACAGCCCATACCAGGGACAGATCTCACCTACTTCTCTCACAATGAACTTCCTCTTGGAGTATGAGCCTTTCTTTATGCCATAGCACTGATGGTCTACTGTGTTTCAGGATCCTTTCTGCAGGCCAGGGAAACATAAGAGAGCTTCCCAGTTTGAGCTCATCTCCTATCAAGTTGGCATTCCTCTGCAGAGGTGCGAGGCTGCACTTATATTCATTTCCCTAAATAAAAATACTGAAAATATTCCTCACAGTCACAAGCTCCATTTTTATTTCCACACCATGGCTGGAGAAATGCCAAGATGTTGAACCTTTCCTAGGCCTGTATACCAAACCTTGTAGTATCAGCAACACCCTCACACAGGCACTGAGGACTGTGAGACTACCTGAGTGTTCTTTTCAGGAAAAGATATCCCATGAGACATAAGAAACCTTCATTGAGACAGCCAATTATGCTCACCTTGTGTTTCTGGCCCACAACCAACATTTTCTTTCTATGTCTAATTCTGGGACAAGTGACCTTCAGACCATCCAACATAATCTGCTTACAGATGTAAGTCTGAGGACCAGAAATATCCAATTAGTACAGGATCAGAAGCAAAAACCATATCTCAGTTCAGCTATGCTAAAAGCAACCCCAGCATAGTCATTGTGTCCATGCAGGGATCATGAATTATACCCTGCAGGTTCAGAACTGCAGATTAGAAACTGAATATTTCACCTTTCATCTATTTCCCAGCAGTTCAGAATTTTTCTCACATTCACACCTAAAGGCTGTTTATGATTGGAAAACTGCTCATGAATATCAATTTGATCATAATTTCATATTAGGATTCCATACTAAGATGTAGAGAGCTGCTCCATTTTTTTAACAGCTGAAAATTACTTCTTTAGATGATATTTCACAAAAATTTTCCATCATCTGTAGGTGGGTGTTTAAGTTGATCCCAGCCATGGCCCACTACAACAGTGCTGCAGAGGATGAACTTGAACAAACACCATCCCAAACAGGAGGAAAATTTCCTGTGAAGAGGTGGTTGGGTCAGAGAGAAAATGTGCTGTAATTCAGGTGGATGCTGCTAACTTTCCATCCCAGACGTAATAGCAGTCAGTAGCCCTCACAACCCCTGGACGTAGGCAAGGTTTTGGCTTCACCCCATCTTCCCTTGCAAAGAAAGATTCAGGAGTTCCAACATGGTGCCTCCTATTCCTAGGTAATCACAGTCCACAAGTCTCTTAGGCTGACTCAGTCTTCAGACTCCTGATTTGGCACTTGTTCCTCTGTGTCATGCCATTGCTCCAACTTAAGCTGCATAAGAAAATTGGAAGACTGAACAGAGTGGCTGCATTATAGATGCTGCCTCTTAGTCATGGAAATTTCTCCTTGAACCAAGACTGTACGAGAGTTTTGTTACATCATTGAAGACTAGGACACTGCAGCTGACAGGGAGCCTTGACTTGTGACTTGGTGAGACAGGCAAGGTGTTGTCTTCACATCCTCAATCACAGCCTTACTCTCTGCAGTACCACTGTGCTTACATCAGTGAACGACATTGCTCCAGCCCTCTCTGAAAACCTTGTGATTTTTCTGTGCTCCAGCAACAGGCATTAAAACCACAATAGATCTAAAAATATTTCTGTGGATGAGACAGTGCTGGATTGATATCCATAGAAGAGGAAGGTCCTCTTCTCATCTCAAAATGTGTCCCTCCTTAGGGACACATCTCAGTGCCTGTGGGGAATCCAGGATGTTCCTCTCATTGAGATGTGGCCCTTCCACTGAGCAGTGGACATAAAGCAGGAGAAGCAGCAGCCAGAGGAAGTCTGGAGCTTCTGGAAGCAGAGTTCTTTTATTTCCTCCTGTTGGCAGGACTGCATGAGGGGTGTTTACATCAGAATTCTTGAAGAAAAATGTAAGAAGTGAAGTGGTAGTAAGTTCTTGGAGGGTTCAAAATAGAACTAGAACATCAGTTCTAGCAAAACAGTACAAAGCATGAAACTGTTTATGCTTAAGAAATACTCATTAAGACACAGTGAGTGGTGGACAAAATATGGTCTATATGTTTCTCTCAGCCTCAGTTTTGTTATCTATGATATGATGGAAATCAAGGATTTCTTCTAAGAAGGGAAAAGGCTTTGAAGAACTCTCTGCAAATATCCTGATCCTGAGTCGGCACCAATAGGTCAAAATAGTATCACAAAGTTATGCAGTCTTGAGTAACCTAGTACCCCTCAATGAGTCTCAGTTTCCTCATCTGTAGAATGGTGGTGACTTAACAACAATTTCGGGTGTTAGGAGACTAAGGGGTGACTGTTGAAAAACAAACCTGAATACCTAATAGGATTGTCCTATGAGCTGTGCAGTCTTGGGTAGATTTGGCTTCCCTAAAATCAATTTGTCTCTATAGTTGTAGTCATAGTCCTGATTTAGGATTGTGTGAAGAGTAGAGAGATTATGCAGAAAGTCTTGGATTTGGGGTAGCCAGCATTGATACTCTGTATGAAACAAACTATACTAAGAAATCAGTGTGCATAACTTTATTGCTTGGCTCACATCTCATGGCTCACATCCCAGATCCTTCACATACCCTGTGCACAGTAAACCTTGGTTTCATCACCTATCCTTCAAAAAGTATGGCCAAGATAGAAGTGGAATCATATGTATTGCCTAGAGTAACTGATTTGCAGAAAACCTTTCATTAATGTTAGCTATTTCAGGCTTAAGCATGATCATATTGAAGTAAGATTTAAAAAGAAAAACTTGACTTTCTCCAAGCTTTTTTCTCTGTTTAGCTGTTGTTCTTTAATATAGATAAAAGCAATTACATTATAAGGAAAGTATTATAACCTCCAGTTCTCAAAAATCCTTGTTTTTGCCCAACTAAGGTGCCTGAGCACAGCTTCACCAACGGCCTTTTTCCCCTACCCCCAAGTTTCTTTTTTTTTTAATTTTATTCAAAGAAAAAAAATCAGTAAAAGGGTACAAGTAATACAGAATTTCAAAAAAGTAAGAAATCACTAGTTAATAGATTACATATTGTCATCTTACAAATAGTTGTTCAAGTTACAAAATTAAAGCATACAAAGTGGACATTCAAACAGTGAGACTGCAAACAGTTGTGTTCAATGATCCAACAAAAACTGAGTAATATGGTCATCTATCTTACACACATAAACACACTTGCATGTATTTACTTTAGAGCACTTTCTTTTCCTCTCTTTTTTACAGTAACATTTACAAATTTTGGGTTTTATTACTCCCACAGTTCTGATTACTTATTTGGAAAAGAATAAAACCAAAGGTGACAAAAACAGTCAGTCAAAACAAAGGATGGATATAATACATGATGTAAAAACAGAATACAAGGTAATCAACAATGCTTACCATATTGCCTCTTGCTACCTTAAAAAGAATTTCCTATATTATCAGGTATAATAAAATTGAACAAAACAGTACAGAATGAAACCAATAAAACTTAAACATTGGAGACATTACAGGACTTTAAAAGAAGATAATAGTCAAACCACAATGGGATTCATAGTGAATCTTATTGAATTCAAAGTAGTTGCCTAGCCAGCACAACACTTTTCTTCACCTGGGGGCCAGGCTCCGGCTTCATGTTGGGATAAGTAAGTCCAGAGGAGGCCGGGAACCCTGCCCCAGCCAGGATGAATGCTCTTCTTCACCTGGGGGCCGGGCTCCCGCTTTCTGTTGGGATGAGTAAGTCCAGCAGAGGCAGGGAACCACTCCCCACCCTAGAGGAACTCTTTTCTTTGCCTGGGGGCCCCACTCTGCCTTCCAGGTGGGAGGAGTAAGTCCAGTGGAGGCAGGGAACCCAGCCTCAGAGTCTCTTTCTTGCCTGGGGACCAGGGCTCGGCTTCCTGTCAAGATCAGTGAGTCAGGAGGGGGCAGAGAATTCCTTCCCAGCCAGGCTGACTTCTCTCCCTCACTTGGAACAACGCTTGAAGCTCAAAAATATAGGAAAATGACAAAACGAAAGACCAAAATGCAATCTCAAACATCCATCCCATCCCAAGGAAACCTAGGAGCCATGTGAGTAGAAGAAAATAAATGCCACATACCTGAAATAATAGTAACTGAAATAAAGAAGCAACTCTGGGAAGTCTTAAAGGAATTCAAACTAGAAATAATCTCTCAGGTAAAAGAAGAAATGATTAAAGAAATGAAGGAGATGCTGAATGTATCTAAAGAAGACACAGTTTAAAAAATTGGAGTAGCTAAACAAAAAAGATAGAATCCCTAGATGAACAATATAAGAAACAAACAATATATAAATCAGATGCAAAGAGATATACAGGAAATCAAAAACTCCATCAAAAGTTGTAAAAACCACCTCAATGAATGTGAAGACAGAATTTCAGATCTCAAAGACAAGATTGCAGCCAGTGAACAGGAAAGGAAAGCTCTTTTAAAAATAACAAGAAATCAGGAAATAAAAATTCAACACCTGCAAGATGACGCACAGAGGAACAACATAAGGTTCATAGGGATAAATGAAAAAGAAGGGGACAACATAAAGGATGTCAAGAGGATAGTTAGAGAAGTAATAGTTGAAAATTTCCCAAACATGAGATTGGAAACTGATATCAAGATCAATGAAGCACATAGAACTCCAAATAGCCATAACCAAAATAAAACTACACCCAGACACATAATAACGGCCATCCCAGAAATCAAACAAAAGAATAGAATATTAAAAGAGCACCTATAAAGGAAAACCTATCAGAATCAAAGCAGACTACTCAGCACAAACAATAAAGTCAAGAAGAGCATGGAGTGAAGTATTTCAGATCCTCAAGGAAAATGATTTCCAACCTAGACTGATGTACCCTGCAAAACTGTCCTACAAAATGAATGGAGAAATAAGATACTTTCATGACAAAGGACAGCTGAAAAACTACATGATCACCAAGCCAAACCTGCAAAGAATACTGAAAGATAGCCTAGATACATTTAGGAAAAAACCACTAAACAAAGCAGACAATTGAACAGAACAGAAAAATAAAGATGCAACAGCAGAATGATAATGTATCAACAATAAACCAATATATAACAGTTATAACCATAAATGTAAATGATCTCAATGCACCAATTAAAAGAAACAGACTGGCAGAATGGATCAAGAAACAAAACCCAACCATATGTTGTCTACAAGAAACCCATCTAACCCAAAAGAATACACACAGACTGAAAGTCAAAGGATGGAAAACAATTCTTCATGCAACAGGAACCCAAAAAACACTAGGGGTGGCTATTCTGGTTGCAGACAATGTGAACTTCAAGCCAACAATGGTCAGAAGGAATAAACAAGGTCACTACATACTGGTTAGGGGAAAACTCCAAGAGGAAGAAATAACTATCTTAAATATATATATGCACCAAATTCCAGAGCACCCAGTTATATAAAACAAGTAGTAGCAGAAATGAAAACCAAGCTAACAGTAATACAATTCTAACAGGAGATCTTAACACACCATTGACACCAATGGACAGATCAGCCAAACAGAAAATCAGCAAACAAATAGAAGAACTGAATTGCACCTGTGAACAAATGGACTGAATAGACATATACAGAGTATTCCACCCAACAACAACAGAATACACATTCTTCTCAGCAGTTCATGGGAGATTCTCAAAAATAGACCATATATTAATTCATAAAACATATCTAAATAAATGCAAAAGGGTTGAAATTATCCCTTGCATGCTATCAGACCATAGCGCTATGAAATCAAAAATTAATGATAAAAGATACTGCAAAATTCCCACAAACACATGGAAACTGAATAACACATTCTTGAGTAATCAGTGGGTCAGAGAGGAAATCAAAGAAGAAATTAAAAACTACCTACAAGGAAATGAAAACACAAATACAGCTTACCGGAATCTGTGGGATGCAATGAAAGCTGTCCTCAGAGGAAAATTTATTGCACTGACTTCACACATAACGAAAACAGAAAAAATATAAATAAATAACCTGAAGTTACACCTCAATCATCTAGAAAAAGAAGAGCAAGTGAAGCCCAAAGCCAAAACAAGAGAAGAAATTATAAAAATCAGAACAGAAATCAATGCAATTGAGACTAAGAAAACATCCAAAAAATCAGTGAATCAAAGAGTTGGTTCTTTGAAAGAATAAATAAAACTGACAAGTCCCTAGCCAACCTTATTTTAAAAAGGGAAGAAAAAACTCAAATTCATGCAATAAGAAATGAAAGAGGAAAAATCACTGCAGACCCTATAGAAATACAGAAAATCATCAACACCTATTTTGAAAACCTCTACTCTCAAATGTTTGATAACACAGAGGACATGGACAGATTCCTAGAAGCATACAAAGTACCAAAGCTAGGTAATTGCAATGTAAAACTACTGAGTAACCCAATTTCTATTAATGAAATAAAAAATGTAATTAAATCCTTACCCACAAAGAAGAGCCCAGGCCCAGATGGATTCACTGCAGGCTTCTACAAGAAATACAAAGAAGACCTAATGCCTACACTCCTCAAACTCTTCAATGAAATTGAAATGGAAGAAATCCTTCCTAAATCATTGCTAGAAATAAATATTACTCAACTACCAAAACCTGAAAAGGACCTAACTGAAAAAGAGAACTACAGGTCAATCTCCCTAATGAATACAGATACAAAAATCCTCAATGAAATATTGGCAAATAGGATGCAGCAAATCATTCAGAAGATCATACAACATGACCAAGTGCGATTCATCCCAGGCATGCAGGGATGGTTCAAGACACGTAAATCAATAAACATAATACACGTAATATCAATAATATGTAATAAACATAATATCAATAGAGCCAAATGTAAGAACCCCATGATCATTTCTCTATAGATGCAGAAAAAGCTTTTGATAAGGTCCAAAATTCATTTATGATAAGAACCTTATAGAAAATTGGAATAGATGGTCTTTACCTCAATATAATAAAAGCCATCTATGACAAACCAACAGCCAATATCATACTAAATGGCCAAAAATTGAAAGCCTTTACTTTAAAACCAGGCACAAGACAAAGATGTCCCTTATCACCACTCCTGTTTAATATAGTACTGGAAATACTAGCCAGAGAAATTAGATAAGAGAGAGAAATAAATGGCATAAAGATAGGAAAAGAAGAAGTTAAGCTATCATTATTTGCAGATGACATGATACCCTATATAGAAGATCCCCAAAACTCCATTGAAAGACTGCTAGACATAATAAATCAACTCAGTAATGTAGCTGGATACAACATCAATACTCAAAAATCAATAGCATTTCTATACACTAACAACAAAGTCACAGAGAGAGAAATAAGAGAAGCCACACCCTTTGCACTAGCAACCAAAAAAAAAAAAGAAATATTTAGGAATTACTCTCATGAAAGAAGTGAAAGACCTGTACAGGGAAATTATAATACACTGAAAAGTGAAATTGAAGATGATCTCAGAAAATGGAAAAACATCCCTTGCTCATGGATAGGAAGAATAAATATTTTGAAAATGGCCATTCTCCCAAAACTTTTATACAGATTCAATGCAATCCTGATAAAAATACGATCAACATACATCACAGAACTTGAGAAATCACTCCTAAAACTCATTTAGAGCTAGAAGAGACCTAGAATAGCAAGGAGAGTTCTAAGCAGCAAAGGCAAGGCAGGAGGTATCACAATCTCTGACTTGAAGTTATTCTACAAAGCAACCATAGTAAAATAAACATGGTACTGGAACTAAAACAGAGCTGAAGATCAGTGGAATAGATGAGAAGATACAACCACCACTACAAACACAGCCAACCACCTTATCTTCGAAAAAGGGGCCAAAGAGGTTCATTGGGAGAACAACAGTCTCTTTAATAAATGATGTTGGACAAACTGGCTCTCCATATGCCGAAAACTAAAAATAGACCCATGCCTATCACCATGTACTAAAATAAAATCTAAATGGATCAAAGATCTAAATATTAAAACAGAAACACTAAATCCATTGGAAGACAAATTGGGTAAAAACCTTGAAGTCATAGGAGTAGGTTGAGAATTCATGAATAGGACTCAAACCGCATGGGAAATACTTCCCAGAGTTAATAACTGGGATCACCTCTTACTAAAAAGTTTCTGCATGTCAAAAGAAATCTCCAACATAGTGAAAAGAAAACCCACAAACTGGGAAAAAATCTTAGTGAACTGCCCCTCAGACAAAGGACTTCTGTCTAAAACATATGAAGAATTGAAAAAAATCAGACCCCCATAATTCAAAGACCCAATCCAAAAGTGAGCTTCTGAGAGGAATACATAATTCTCAAATGAAGAAATACAAATGGCAAATAAATATATGAAAATTGTTCATCATTAGTCATTAGACAAAATGCAAATTAAAACCACACTGACATTTCATCTCACTCCTGAAAGAATGGCCAAGTTCAAGAAAACTACCAACAACAATGCTGGAGAGGCTGTGGGGAAAAAGTAAGTCTCATGCACTGTTGGTGGGAGTGTGACCATTGTGCTGGTCATTCTGGAGATTTCTCAGAAAACTGGGACTGGAAGCCCCATTTGACCCAATTGTACCACTTCTAGGCATATTCCCAGAAGAACTGAAAGCATCATACCACAGTGATACATGTGCACCCATGTTTACAGCAGCACAATTTGTAATAGCCATATCTTGGAAACAATGTAAGTGTCCATTAACTGAAGAGTGGATAAAAAGTTGTGCTATTTTTATACAATGGAGTACTACTCAGCTATAAAGAATGATCACATTGAGACATTTATAAATAAATGGACGCAGCTTGAGACTATACTCATAAGTGAAATAAATCAAACTCACAGGTATAAATACTAAATAGTTTCCCTAGTGTGAGAAATGATAAGAATACATAAAGATATGTGGTAACCATGATTCCCAATCATATTGGTTTGAAGCCATATAATGTTTTCACTCATCAATTGCAATTGTTTTAACCTGGGTTGTTCAATTTTAGTATCTGTGATAGTACGAATAGCTACTTTCAAGAAAACAACACAACATAAAAGCTAGTGCTGATTTAATACCATCTTGTTTTAAAGTCCCATCAAGCTGTGGTACATCTGTTTCCACTGGTTTTAACATGTTTTATCTTACTATATTTCACTCTATGCTATAGTATAAACAAAATTCTTTATAGGCAAAGAGATAATATAGAAACCGTTGTTCATTTTGTATTAGCTGGTTGTAAATGCCCTGTAATTCTTGCATTCTCTTGAATGGCTTTACACTGTCTTGATATGCTTGATGCTATAGCATACAAAGTTATACTCAAATAATTCAAGGAAAGATGCACTATAGCGACAACTATTATGTTAGATTATCTGGTGGTGAAACACAATGATGCTTGAATTGTTCGGTTCTGACCTGCGTTGTTCTGCTACAATGTCCTCTCTTATCTCAATCTCACCCGTTTAAAAATTAATCTATTTTCTCTCATTTTTAATTAAGGGAAAACTAAATTAAAAAATAGCAGGACATATTATAGTAACTTTCTTGGTTTTTCTATTAACCTGATTTGAACCCCAGTATTGCTCTCCCCATCTTGTTCTGTCTGATTATTCTATATTCTATTTTGTTTGATAGTATCAAGTTTGAGGCTATAGGCAACCACTTTGAAGGCAATAAGATATACTATGATGCCCATTATGGTTTGACTATTATCCTTTTTTTGAAGTCCTGTAAGGTTTCCAGTGTAGGTTTTATTGGTCTAGTTCTCTACTGTTTTGATCAATTCTATTATACCTGATGATATAGGCAACTCACTTTAAAGATACCAAGAGGCACAATGGTAACCACTTTTGATCACCTGGTATTTTATTTTTGCATCATGCACTATTCTCACCCTTCTGTTCTAACTGACTCTGTTTTGCTTAGTCACGTTTGGTTTTATTCTCTTCAAAAAAATTAATAAGAACTGTGGGAGTAATAAAACCCAAAAAGTGTAATTGTTATTGTAAAAAAGAGAGGAAAGGAAGGTGGACTAAGGGATATAACCGCAGATATGTTCGAGTGTGTAGGATGGAAAACCATGTTACTGAGCTTTTGTTGGATAATTGAACGGAACTGTCTCCAATATCACTGTATGAATGTCCACTTTATATGCTTTAATTTTGTAATTTGGACAACTGTTTCTGGGAAGATAATATGTAACCTACTTGTTGGGAGCCGCCGACACCGGTCGCCTTACTTGGCGGACGTAGGGCCTGTGGGTGGGAGCGGAGCCTGAGCTAGATTGCCCCTCCCATCGAGTGAGTCAAGTTGGTGCCTGCTTCCTGCCCCCTGATTGTGCTGGCGACTTAAACAACCCGCTCTGTAAGATAGTCTGCCTAGCAACAGCTGATGTTAGCCAGTCAGCCCGCATTGCGCGCTTTGAACTGATTGGCTACTGTTGCCCTATAAAAGTGAATGCCTCTCCCGCCACAGAGGAAGCACAGAGAGAGAGAAAGTCCACCGGCGAGAAAGGGCTGGTGACAGAGCGGAGGCCTCGCGGGGCCCACGCGGAGATAAATAAAGGCAAGATTGCACACCGCCAGACTTTGTCGTGTGTCTTTCCTGCCGGCCGGGAGCGACCCCGACATTTGGTGGCCCGCACGGGGACTGATCAACCCCGAGACACGGCGGTGGTGTGCAACGCTCCAGCATGGTGCTGCCGGACAGGTGAGTTGGGGATAAGCCTGGGCTCTGGGTGGCGCGCACCTACAGGGCTTTTAGACTCCCCTCAGGCTCACGCGTAGGTGACGGGTTCTTTAAGTCACACGCGGTGAGTAACAGCCCTTAGAGGTTGAGGATGGGTAATTTACCGAGCGCGGAGGCGCGGCCCTTGGTAAAGGCCCTTAGAAAGCTTTTAAAAGCTAGAGACCTCAGGGTAGGTCAAAAAACACTGGAACTATTCATAGCAGAGGTAGATAGGGTGGCTCCCTGGTTTTTACCCACAGGGCATTTAAACCTGCCGTCATGGGAGAAGTTAGGCGGGGACCTCGCCTCGGCGGAATTGGGAGGCGATATTTCGCCGGCTATTCGCCCCCTGTGGGAAATGATACATGCGTGCCTTGACTCCTATGCCGAGTTGCGCCGCAAATTGTGTGCGTGCGCCGCTCGAAAAAAGCAGAGAGAGGAAAAAGGACCCCCGAGAGCCCTCTGGCGGGGAGGAGATAGAGAGCCATCCGCTCCGCCCTGGAGCTCTTCTCCAGAAGCGGCTCCCCGCCGAGAGGCCGCTACAGGGAACCCTCCCTTCTCTCAGCCGGCACAGGAAGTGACGCCCCGTTCCACTCTGTCGCGATCGCCGTCCTACGTTGCGCCGCGGGGCGGACGGTATTTTCATGGGCGGCTACTCTGCCGAGCAGGCTGAGAAAAACGCCGGTCGAGGAAATGGGGGCTGGGGATTTAGCTCAGCGGCATAAGCGCCTGCCTTGTAAGCAGGCAATCGCGAGTTTGATCCCTGGTACCGATAAAAAAAAAAAAAAAAAAAAAAAAAAAAAAAAAAAAACGAAAAAGACCAAAAATAAAAAAAAATAAAAAATAAAAAATAAAAAACAAAAAGGGGGAGTAAGCCAAGGCCTGCCTCCAAAGGCGCGGTTATCTATGGCATGACAATGGATGGGCCCGGATCCGGTGGTTAGCTGGAACCGAGGCGCGGTTTGTGTTTTTCTGCAGGAATCGGGACGAAAACCACTGTGGGTCCCAGAGAGGTTGACGCGACAAGTCCCTCGACTAAAGATCAGGCCTGTTCCACCAGAGGCCAACCGCAGACCCAACAACAAGATGAGCCCTAAAAAAACTGCAGGACAATCCCTTTTTGGGGAGCCTGGAATGGCTTGCTCCCCTATGTTTTACCATTGTTAGGTCCCCTGTGCTCCTTGCTTCTGTTCTTACTTGTAGGACCATTCTTGCTCCGATGGGTTACATCATTTATTAATGGGCGCCTTGCGGCGGCCCGGCGTCAAGTACGCCTGGTTGCCCATGCAGCCCTGGCAGCAGCCCGTGATGGGCACAATGACCCCCAGGCCTACGCATGGCTCGCTCTGGCCTACGACTGGGTCTAGGTGTGGCGGGTCTTCCGCATTCCTTCCCTATTGACACCACACAGCAGGGTGGGTGAGTCAATGATGGGTAAGAGCGTGCCTCCCCAGCATGACTTGACCTCAGCCAGGCCCTACCCCATGGCGCACGAAAGCCACTGGATTACTAGAATCTGACCAGATCTAGATGCCTCTCCGAGGGGATCACACGGAGGGGCATGAGTGCATGCCTATGTGCATCCAGGTTCCGTCCAGTTCACTCCTGGCCCTGGAAAAAGGACGAGGGTCTCAAGGCCTTGGCGGACCCGGGGGCGGCCGACCAGGGTCCAAGCCAAGGGCCTACGGTGGGCCTCAACACAGGGCATAAGCCTCTGCACTCGATCCAGGGCGGGCTGCGATGCATACATTCATTCAAAGTAAATAAAATAGGGGGAGATGTTGGGAGCCGCCGACACCGGTCGCCTTACTTGGCGGACGTAGGGCCTGTGGGTGGGAGCGGAGCCTGAGCTAGATTGCCCCTCCCATCGAGTGAGTCAAGTTGGCGCCTGCTTCCTGCCCCCTGATTGTGCTGGCGACTTAAACAACCCGCTCTGTAAGATAGTCTGCCTAGCAACAGCTGATGTTAGCCAGTCAGCCCGCATTGCGCGCTTTGAACTGATTGGCTACTGTTGCCCTATAAAAGTGAATGCCTCTCCCGCCACAGAGGAAGCACAGAGAGAGAGAAAGTCCACCGGCGAGAAAGGGCTGGTGACAGAGCGGAGGCCTCGCGGGGCCCACGCGGAGATAAATAAAGGCAAGATTGCACACCGCCAGACTTTGTCGTGTGTCTTTCCTGCCGGCCGGGAGCGACCCCGACACCTACTAACTGGTGATTTCTTACTGTGTATTTTTTTTCTTGAAATTCTGCATTACTTGTACCCTTTTACTGCTTTTTTTCTTTTAATGTCCTTTCTTTTTTTTCTCTTTAAATGAAAAAAACAAATTAGTTGCCTATACCCTCAAAACAAGGTGGTGAGAGCAATACAGGGCTTCAGATCAAGTTAATAGGAAATCAAAAATATTACTGTAATATATCCTGCTAATTTATAAAGTTTTTCCCTTAATTAAAAAAATACTAAAAAATAAATTTAAAAAAAGGGGGAGATTGAGATAAAAGAGGACATAACAACATAACAATATAGGTCAGAACAGAACAATTTAAGCAACATAGTGTTTCACCACAAGGTAACCCGACTTAACAGTAGATACTATAATGTCTCTCTCCTTGAAATATTGGAATATAACTTGGTATACTATAGCATTAAACATATTAAGTCAGTGTGAAACCATTCAAGATGATGAAAGTATTACAGTGTAGTTAGAACCCGCTAACAGACAATGAAAAATGGTTTTCATATTATCTCTATGCCTATAAAAATTTTTGTTTATACTATCACATTTAATAAAATCCAATAAGATACAACATGACAAAATCAATGGATAGAAAAGAACAACAGTTTGATGGGTCTTCAAAACAACATGATATTAAATCAGCACTAGCTATTGTGATGTCTTGTTTTCTTCAAAATAGCTGTTCATATCATAACAGGCAATAAAATCAAACATCCCAGAATAAAACCATTCCAATTAATGGGTGAAAACTTTATAATGCTTCAATGCCATATAATGGGGAATCATGATTACCACATACTTTTTTGTATATGTGTCATTTCTTACACTAGTGAAACTATTCAGTATTCATACATGTGATTTTGATTTATTTCACTTATGAGCATGGTCTCAAGCTGTGCCCCTTTATTTATAAATATCTCAATGTGGTCCTTCTTTAAAGCTGAGTAATACTCCATTGTATAAAAATACCACAACTGTTTTATCCATTCCTCAGTTGATGGACACTTGGGTTGTTTCCAAGATCTGGCAATTAAAAATTGTGCTGCTATAAACATGAATGCACATATATCATTGTGGTATGATGCTTTCAGTTCTTCTGGGAATATGTATAGAAGTGGAATAGCTGGAGCAAATGGGACTTCATTCCCAGCCCTTTGAGAAATCTCCAGACTGATCTCCACAATGGTTGCACTAGTCTACAGTCCCACTAACAGTGCAGGTGAGTTCCTTTTTCCCAACAGCTTCTCCAGTAGTTGTTGTTGATGGTTTTCTTGATGCTGTCCATTCTTATATGAGTGAGATGTAATCTCAGTGTGATTTTAATTTGCATTTCTCTAAAGAGTAATGATGATGAACGTTTTTTCATGTATTCATTTGTCCTTTGTATTTCTTCATCTGAGAACTGTGTATTCATCTCAGGTGCCCATTTTTGGATTGGATCTTTGAATTTTGGGGGTCTGATTTTTTAAATTCTTTATATGTTTTAGACAGAAGTCCTTTGTCTGAGGGACAGTTCACTAAGATTGTTTCCCAGTTTTTAGGTTTTCTTTTCACTTTGCTAGAGACTTCTTTTGACGTGCAAACTTTAATAAGACATGATCCCAGTTGTTGATTCTGGAAAGTATTTCCCGTGCAGTTGGATTCCTGTTCATGAATTCTCTACCTACCCCTATGTCTTCAAGGCTTTTACCCAATTTGTCTTCCAATAGATTTCTTGTTTCTGTTTTAATATTCAGGTTTTTGATCCATTTAGTTTTTAATTTAGTACATGGTGATAGGCATGGGTCTAGTTTTAGTTTTTGGCATATGGAGAGCCAGTTTCTCCAGCACCATTTATTAAAGAGACTGTCATTCTTCTAGTGAACATGTTCAGCCCCTTTATCAAAGACAAGGTGGTTGAGTGTGCTTGTAGTTGTGGTTCCATCTTCTAATTTGTTCTGTTGATCTTCAGCTCTGGGATTCCAAGACCATGTTGATTTTACTACAGTTGCTTTGTAGTGTAACTTCAAGTCAGGGATTGTGATGCCTCCTGCCTTGCTTTACTGCTTAGAACTGCTATTCTAGGTCTCTTCTTGCTCCACATGAATTTTAGGAGTGATTTCTCGAGATCTATGAAGTATGTTGATGGTATTTTTATTGGGATTTCATGGAGTCTCTGTAACAGTTTTGAGAGAATGGCCATTTTCACAATATTTATTCTTGTTATCCTTGAGCAAGGGAAGTCTTTCCATTTTCTGAGATTGTGTTCAATTTCTTTTTTCAGTGTATTAAAATTTTCCTTGTATAGGTCTTTCACTTCTTTCATGAGAGTAATTGCTAAAAATTTAATTTTTTTGGTTGTTATTGTGAAAGTTTTGGCTTCTCTCATCTCTCTCAGTGATTTTGTTGTTAGTGTATAGGAATGCTATTGATTTTTGAGTAAAGATTTTGTATGCAGCTATATTACTGAATTTATTATATCCAGGAGTCTTTAAAAGGAGTTTTGGGGGTTTTCTATGTAGAGTATCATGTCATCTGCAAATAATGATAATTTAACTTCTTTTTTTCCTGTTTTTATCCCTTTTATTTCTCTCTCTTGTCTAATTGCTCTGGATAGTATTTCCAGTACTCTATTAAATAGGAGTGGTGATAAGGGAAATCCCTGTCTTGTTCCTCATTTTAAAGTAAAGGCCTTCAATTTTGGGCCATTTAGTGTGAAACTGGCTGTTGGTTTGTCATAGTTGGCCTTTATTATATTGAGGTAAAGACCACCTATTCCAATTTTCTGTAAAGTTCTTATAAATGAATGTTGGATCTTATCAATAGCTTTTTCTGCATCTATAGAAATGACCACATAATTCTTACTTTTGGCTTTATTTATATGGTGGATTACATTTATTGATTTACATATGTTGATCCATCCCTACATGCCTGGGAAGAATTCCACTTGATCATAATGTATAATCTTCTTGATGATTTGCTGCATCCTATTTGCCAGTATTTCATTGAGGATTTTTGCATCTCTGTTCATTAGGGATATTGGTCTATAGTTCTCTTTTTAAGTTGGGTCTTTCTCAGGTTTTGGTACTAGAGTAATATTTGCTTTCAGGAATGACTTAGGAAGGATTGCTTCCCTTTTGATTTCATTGAAGATTTGGAGGAGTGTCGGCATTAAGTCTTCTTTGTATTTCTTGTAGAATTCTGAAGTGAATCCATCTGGGCCTGGGCTCTTCTTTTAGGTAAGGACTTAATTACATTTTCAATTTCATTGATAGAGATTGCATTATTCAACAGTTTCACATCCTCTTGATCTAGCTTTGGTACATCATATGTTTCTAGGAATCTGTCTATTTCTTCTGTGTCATCAAACCTTTGAGAGTATAGGTTTTGGAAATAGGTGTTGATGATATTCTGTATTTCTATTGAGTCTGTAGTGATTTTGCCTTTTTCATTCCTTATTACATGAATTTGAGCTTTTCTTCCCTTTTTAAATAAGGTTGGCTAGGGGATTATTAATTTTATTTATTCTTTCACAGAACCAACTCTTTCATTCATTGATTTTTTGATTATTTTCTTAGTCTCTATTGTGTTGATTTCTGCTCTGATTTTTATAATTTCCTCTCTTCTTTTGGCTTTGAGCTAGACTTGCTCTTCTTTTTCTAGATATTTGAGTTGTAACTTCAGGTTATTTATTTGTATTCGTTGTGTTTTCCTGATGTGGGAACACAGTGCAATAAATTTTCTTCTGAGAACGGATTTCACTGCATCCCACAGATTCTGATAAGTTGTATTTGTATTTTCATATGCTTTTAGGTATTGTTTAATTTCTTCTTTGATTTCCTCTGTGACCCACTGATTACTCAAGAGTGTGTTATTCAGTTTCCAAGTGTTTGTGGGATTTTTGCAGTATCTTTTATCATTAATTTCTAATTTCATAGTGCTATAATCTGATAACTTGCAAGGAATAATTTCAACTCTTTTGCATTTATTTAAAGATATTATGTGAGCTAATATATGGTCTATTTTAGAGAATGTCCCATGTACTGCTGAGAAGAATGTGTATTCTGATGTTGTTGATATGTCTATCAAATCCATTTGTTCACAGGTATGATTCAGTTGTGTCATTTCTTTGCTGAATTTCTGTGTTGTTGATCTGTCCCTTGATGTCAATGGTGTGTAAAGGTCTCCTGTTATAATTGTGTTACTGATAATTTGATTTTTCACTTCAGTTAATACTTTTTTTATATAACTGGCTGCTCTGGAATATGGTGCACATATATTTAAGATACTTATCTCTTCCTCTTAAAGTTTCCCCCTAACCAGTATGTAGTGACCTTTTTTATCTCTTCTCATTATCATTGGTTTGAAGTTCACATTGTCTGCAAACAGAATGGCTACTCCTGCTTTTTTTCGGTGGCAGGGGTATTCCTGTTGCATGAAGCATTGTTTTCTATCCTTTGACTTTCAGTCTGTGAGTACCCTTTTGGGTTAGATGGGTTTCTTGTATACAGCATATGGTTGAATTTTGTTCCATTCTCCAGTCTGTTTCTTTTAATTGTTGCATTGAGACCATTTACATTAATGGTTATAACTGTTATATGTTGGTTTATTGTTGACATGCCATCTTTCTGCTTTTGCATCTTCATCTTTTGGTTCTGTTTAATTGTGTGCTTTGCTTAGTGGTTTTTTCCTAAGTGTATCTAAACTGTCTTTCAGGAGTGTTTGCATGGTTGGCTTTCTGATCATGAAGTTCTTCAGCTGTTCTTTGTTGTGGAAGTATCTTATTTTTCCATTGATTTTAAAGGACAGTTTTTCAGGGTACATTAGTCTAGGTTGGAAGTTATTTTCATTTAGGATCTGGAAAACTTCACTCAATGCTCTTCTTGACTTTATTGTTTGTGCTGAGTAATCTGCTTTGATTCTGATAGGTTTTCCTTTATAAGTGATCTGTCTTTTCTCTCTGACAGATTTTAATATTCTATTCTTTGTTGGATTTCTGGAATGGTGATTATTGTATGTCTGGGTGTAGTTTTTTTTTTTTTTTTGGCTATGACTATTTGCAGTTCTATATGCTTCACTGATCCTGTTGTCAGTTTCCGATCTCATGTTTGGGAAATTTTTAGCTCTTATTTCTCTAAATATCCTCTTGACATCCTTTATGTTGTCCCCTTCTTTTTCATTAATCCCTATCAATCTTATGTTGTTTTTCTTTGCATCATCTTGCAACTGTTGAATTGTTATTTCCTGATTGCTTGTTAGTTTTAAATAATCTTTCCTTTCCTGTTCACTAACTGTAATCTTGTCTTCAAGGTCTCAAATTCTATCTTCACTTTCATTGAGGCGGTTTTTATAGCTTTCAATGGAATTTTTGATTTCCTGTATGTCTCTTTGCATCTCTTTATGTGTTCTGTTTGTTTCTTATATTGTTCATCCAGGGATTCTACCTTTTTGTTTAGTTCCTCCAATTTTTAACTGTGTCTTCTTTAGATATATTCAGCATGTCCTTCATTCCTTTTATCATTTCTTCTTTTACCTGGGATATTATTTCTAATTAGAATTCCTTTAAAGCTTTCTGGAATTGTTTCTTTATTTCAGTTGTTATTATGTCTGATATTTCAGGTGTATGGCATATATTTTCTTCTATGTACGTAGCTCCTACATTTTCTTGAGTTGGGCTGGAAGTTTGAGATTGTAATTTGGTCTTTCATTTTGTCATTTTCCTATGTTTCTGTGTTTCAAATGTTATTCTAATGCTTCCCCAGTGTATTTTGGAAATCCTCTTCTATGCCCTCAGCTCCTGGGACTCTGGCCACTCAGTTCCCTGGATTGATAGAGGGTCACTGGGGGTGGAGCATGCCAGCTCAGGTGCAGCCTCTGGAATCGATGGTGCTCACTTGCTTACTTAGCACTCCAGAGTCTGCCTAGCCTGGCCAGAAGTGGGGAGGCCATTGCAGGCCTGCTCAGGACCTGCCATGCTGGTCCAGTGCACCCAGAAGCTGTGAAGTTCCCTGGCCGAGGCCAAGCTAGGTTCCCAAACTGGCTACACTTGGGGGAAAGTGTGCAGGCCCTTACACCAGGCCACCTGACCTCTGGAACCGATGGCCACTGCCTGCTTGCTTAGAACTCCAGAGTCTGCCAAGCACAGCCAGGAGTGGGTAGGCCAATGAGGTGCTCAGGACACACTGTGCTAGTCCAGTGCACCCAGAAGCCACAAAGTTCCCTGACCAGGGCCGAGCAAGGGTCCCAATCTTGCTGGACTTGGAGGAATGTGCACAGGGCACTTACACCAGGACACCTGGCCTCTGGAACCGATGGCACAGGTCTGCTTGCTTAGAACTCCAGAGTCCCAATCCCACTCCCAAGTTTCATGCCACTAGAGTAACACTCATGGAAAAATAAACACAACTAGAGTCCTTCCATTCATTGTTTAGTGCTCAGTCTCTGACTTAAGTCTACTGAGTCAAATGTACACCTGATAAATCCTTCTGTTCCTGCTACGGTCTCTCAAGACTCTTGAGTTCTACAGCAATATAAAGTGCTTAAATCAGTCTGCTTTGTAGAAAATGTTACATCAGTGTGAGCTTTGGCCCTCTGAAATTACTTTCCCTCTTCAGTCCTGGAGTATTGTGAGGTTGGATGTAGGTGGCTGCCCTTAACCCGACACCTCATTGGAATCCTGTGAGACTTTCTGTAAAGCTCCAAACCAGACTCAACCATAGAATATGTGGTGTACTTGGTCCCACCTATTTTCTGACACCTGAAGTTGCAGACTGCTTCAGAAGATTCCTATGCACATGGCTGACCTCCCAAAACTTAATATTCTGAAGCCACAAGGGTACGTTGGGTTTGTTGGCCCTGGTAAAAGTAGTAATCCATGGACCTGGGCTGTGAAAGCCTCTTTTCAGTGAGGATTAATCAGCACAACATGTGCTGACCACAATTTTCTCAGTATTATGCAGGATAAGGACAACTCCAAAGAAGCAAGTTTCAGAGGCACAGAGGGGCAGTCCATAGAGCTCTGCTCAGATTGCCACCTGAGTTCAGACCCTGCCATCTGACTCTGGCCCATGCTGAACAGGCACTGAACATCAAGAAATCCTTGATGTTCAGCAAGGAACCCTTCCCTTCCTCGATGACCGAAAATGTCACAGAGGAATATGTCCTATCTTCCCAGAGCTTCAGTACCATTAAACACTGCTCTTCAGTGAGCATGTACAATTCTGTCATGTTTTGAAAGGTACATTGTCACTTTTGTTTTCTGAGTAGATTATTAGGAAATTAGGGAATAAATTATTTTTGTTCATTTTTTCACTTGGGTTTTTCATCAGCAGTAGCAGCTTCAAGAACAGTATGCACTCTTCCTGGTGTTTTCTCCCTGCTTTTGTTATGGCTATTTGGCTTCCTAAAGAATAATTACATAGTTTAAGAAGTAATGATGGTCTGGTTTCATGACAGTGAGCATAGGTGTTACTTTTTAAATACCCATAATATGCATTAGAAACAGATAAAGTATATTATTTACTATATTGTAATCCATTCTGAGAAAATGTATATCTCTCTTTGGGAAGAGATACAGTTAAAACAGAATGATATGGGCATGGTACTAAGGAGTCCAAATAGAGACTTACATCGGTGGTTCCAAGTGATTGGATTTAGTATCCTATCTACATCAGATACCTAATACAAATGAGAGAAAGGTGATGAATTAAAAAAATAATTGATTCAATGAAAAATAATTGGTTCACATTGACCCCAATATGGAAGTCAGCCATTTTCAATCTGACCTACTGAATTCACTGTAGTGTTCACATTTATAGGAAGGATTGTTAACAGAGCCAAAAAATACACATTTCTATATTCAAGCAGGTGGTGGGCCATGGAGCTCACAGGTATCTAGGTATGTTGCAATTCTAGTTCAGGGAGTTCTAGTAGCATAGGACATTGGATTGGGGGCTTGGCTCCATTCTGATATGAGATGACAAGCAGTAGTACCTGGAGCAAAGTGACAAAATTGAATTAAAACTTGTTAAATTCCTAATTTTAAAGAACTTTCACCTCATTCCTCATTCTTTGTTTATGGTCCTAACCCTCATCTGGCTTGCTGCCAGATGACATGAGATCCAAATTTCTGTATTAGTGAACAGAAACTAAAGCATGCAGGTAAGAGGAGCCAGCTTCTTGACACAGAAAGTAAAAGTACCATTATACACTGGAAAGTAGAATACAAGAGGGAGTCAAAGTCAAAAGATAATCACCTAAAGAAAGTGGGTAGAACTCTCTCTCTCTCTCTCTCTCTCTCTCTCTCTCTCTCTCTGTGTGTGTGTGTCTCTGTCTTTCTCTGTCTCTTTCTTTGTCTCTGTCTTTTTCTGTCTCTCTCTCTGTCTGTCTTTCTGCCTGTCTCTGTCTCTCTCTGTCTCTGTCTCTGTCTTTGTGTTTCTGTGTCTGTGTCTGTGTCTGTGTCTGTGTCTGTGTCTGTGTCTGTGTCTGTGTCTGTGTCTGTGTCTCTGTCTCTGTCTCTGTCTCTGTCTCCCACCTGTGCTGTCCCTGCTCCATAGCTACATCTGTAATAGAGGGTATTGGATTTGGAAGGGATGATTATTGTTGCTTTGTTTCTGTGTATCTACTTTCATGGAGAATCCTTATAAAATGCATGAGCTATACCTAGTAGAAAGACATTTGCTTTCAGGCAATTATACATAAAGATGATAGGTAAATAAATAAATGAACCAAGAAATGAACTCTTGACTCTGCTTATATTTGTAGTGTTGGTCCAGTGATTCTATTCTTTTATTTTGGCATTGCTCCCTCCTCATCTCTGAAAGATTTCTCAGAGGGCACCAACGATTAATCAACATGTGATTGTGGTTTGGATCATTCCTCCTTGCCTGCGCAGTCTTGTCCCAGTTGTCTGCCCCTATTTTGGGGGATGTGAAGAGATCATTAGAAGTCAGTGTTAACACCCTTCTAGCCATATGTGAGTAAGAAAAAGATTGCTCTTAAGTTGCATTTCCCTGAGTGTCCATTATTAATTGCAAATTTTAAAACATAGAAAGCATTAAATATTGTATTCTAAAGATAATCAGAGACAAATATACTCCTCATTGGCTGGCAACATAAGCAAAATATATGTTAACTTTTGCAGACTTATATTTTAGCTTATCAACTAATTTAATTGGAATGATTTGTCAGAGATGTATTTAGGTTAAAATGTTAGTGATAGGAAAAAGGAACATAGCAATGTAAATGTATCAGATTTATCCACAGACAGTTAAAGCCAAATTATACGAATGGAAAACTGAAACAAGTCAAAATCATCTGACTAACCAGTAAGAACTATGTTTTCCTATATTTTTGTGATTCAAGTGTTATTCCAAGGCTTCCCCTGGGTCTGTTGGAGATCCTCTTTTATGCCCTCAGCTCCTGGCACTCTGGCCACCCAGCTCCCTGAAATGAGAGAAGGTCACTGGGGGTGGGGCAGGCTGGCCCAAACCCAGCCCCCAGAATTGATGGTGCCTGCCCACCCAGTACTCCAGTCCTCTAAGCACAGCCTGGAGGGGGGAGGCTGCCACAGGCCTGCCCAGGCCCCGCCAAGCTGGTCCAGCGCACTGGGAAGCCACAAAGTTCCCTCTCTGGGGCAGAGCGAGGGTCCCAAACTAGTTGAACTTGGGGGGTGGGGGAGTGTGCGGGGCACTTACCCCAGTCCACCCAGCCACTGGAACCGATGGTGCCCACTTGCTTGCTTAGAACTCCAGAGACCGCCAAGCAAGGCTGGGAGCAGAGAGGCTACCACAGGACAAAGTTCCCTCTCTGGGGCTGAGTGAGGGTTCCAAACTAGTTGGACTTGGGGGAAAAGTGCACGAGGTGCTTACACCAGGCCACCCAGACTCTGGAACCTATGACGCCCACTTGCTTGCTTAGAGCTCCAGAGTCCCCCAAGCAACGCTGATCTCTATTATCATGATTTGAAACCCATATTTTTTTCATTGTTCTGTATAGCTTGGTTTTATTCTGTTTCAGCTTTTCTAATTGTATTAGGTTTGATGGCATGGACAACTATTCCAAAGATAGTAGGACATATTATGGTAACCATTTTTGATTTCTATTAGCTTCATTTGAACACTGTATTGATTTTATTCTTTTGTTTTGAATAATTTTATTATATTCTGTTTGTTAGTATCATGTGAGATGATCTAGGCAAGTACTTTGAAGAGAATAAGATGCATTACAATACCCATTGTGGTTTTACTATTATCTTCTTTGGAGTCCTATAATATCTTTATTGTTTTCTTTTTATCAGTTTGTTCTGTACTGTTTTGTTTGATTTTCTTATGCCTGATGATATGGGCAATTCTTTTGAACATAACAAGAGGCATTATGGTAGCCATTATTGATCACCTGGTATTTTGTTTTTAAGTCATGTACCATGTTCATTCTTTTGTTTTGAATACCTCTACTCTGTTATGTCTCATTTGGTTTTATTCTTTTCAAAATAAAAAAAGAAAGAAGCAAAAGTTACATGCCATTGCACATTGGAAGTTCTGGGTACCACTATCTCACAGGCTGACAGGACAAGCATCTCTGTGAAAGCAGGAAACTGATCCATGCATTCCCACAGTCAAATGAATGTTCCATTAATGACACCCCACTGCTGCTTGGAACTCTACAATCTAAAGAAATCTCATTAAGCTGTGCTATTCTGTGCCTAGGGTACTATGTGAACAGAATGTAAAGAGTAACAAACATTTGGTGAAGCATGAGATTATCCTGAAACTTTGAAGAAGACAATGGAACTCAAATTCACACTCTTACAATTTTTGATCCTTATAGGCCTCAGTTTGTTTATAATGAGCAATTCATTTGAGGGTTAAATGTGATAACAAATGCAATGGGCTGAGCTCCAGTATGCACTCATCACGTGCACTCAGTAACTGAATTTTATACTGATAAAATTTAAAAAACACACAGGAACCATCAGGAAGAATGACAACTGCTCCGTGTTTCCCTCCCAACATCCAAAGATGAAATTCTGCAGGTGATTCATCCTGAGAAGCTAGTTGTGGTTACTGCAGGAGAGACCGCCACTCTGCACTGCACTGTGACCTCTCTGCTCCCTGTAGGACTCATCCTGTGGTTCAGGGGAAAAGGACAAGACCAGGAGTTAATCTACAATTACAGAGGAAGCCACTTCCTATGAGTCACAAATATGGCAGATACCACATGCAGAAACAACACAGACTTTTCAATCCAAATCCATAACGTCACCCCTGCAGATGCAGGCATCTACTACTGTGTCAAGTTCCACAAAACAGGCTCTGAAAACAAGGAGATTCTGTCTGGAGGTGGCACCAATATGTTTGTGGGTGGTGAGTAAAGTTTGAGCTCCAGTCATTTCTCCATGTATGACAGTAGGTCAGGAATCACACCCAGCATTCTGTGAGCACCAGTGAAGAAGCAAACAGGATGGTGGGTGTTCATGTTCATGATTTAATGTCACCCAGCTATCAGAGCAGCCAAGACCTGCAGTATGTTATTGGCTCAACTCTCCACACCAAGTAAATAGGGAGCATCTACAGCCAATGTCTAACTACTGCATAACCTTCTGTTTTTCCAGTCTACCCCTACCATTGTTTCCACAGAAGAGGAACAGCCCAGTTCAGGGGCAGATCTCACTTCATTACCCGCACCGAGCTTCCTCTATGAGTGTGAGTTGTTCCTTATGCCACAGCATTCAGAATCTAGGATTTTATGTCCTAGGATTTTTCTGTAGGTTAGGAAACCTGAAGGGAGCTTCCCAGACTGAGCTCATCTACAAAACTGGTGTTCCCTGCAGAGGTGGGAGGCTGCACTTACATTCATTTGCTTTAAAGAAAAATACTGAGAATATTCCTCACAGTCAGAGGCTTCTTTTTATTTCAATGCCATGGCTGGAAAAATGCCAAGATGTTGAGCCATTCCCTAGGTCTGTCTACCAAAACTTATTGTATCTGTGACAGCCTCTTGTGGGCAGTGAGTACCCTGAGATCACCTGGATGGTCTTTCCAGTAAAAATATCCCGTGTGAGAGACATAAGAAATCCTCACTGAGACAGCCAAGTTCACTTTGTGTTTCTTGCCCATGGCCAACATTTTCTTTCTAATGTCTAATTCTGGGACAAGAAACATCTTCAGATCATCCAGCCTATCTGCTTACAAATGTGAGTCTGAGGACCAGAAATAACCATTTAATACCAGGATGAGGTACAGAACCCACCTCTCAGTCCACTCATGATAAAAGATGCCTCAGCAAGGACATAATTCCACAGAGGGATCAGTAGGTCCACATTCGAGGTTCATAACTACAAATCAGAAATCCAGAGCTCTGTACTTCACCTATTTCCCAGGAGTTCACAATGTCTCTCACATTCAGACCTAAAGGATGTTTGTGATTGGAAAACATCTCATGAATGTCAGCTGCATTATAATTTCATAGTAGTGTTCACCATACGTGAACTTGCCATCTCACATCTTAAGCAAGGAACCCTCTCTGCCTCGATGACCAAAAATGTCACTGAGGAGCCTGTCCTGTGTTCCTACAGCTTCTGTACCATTAAACGCTGCTCTTCAGGAAGCACCTACAATCTTGTCATGTTTTGAAAGCTACTTTGTCAGCTCTGTATTCTGAGTAGATTATTAGGAAATTAGGGAATAAATAATTACTGGTCATTGTTTCACTTGGGTTTCTCTTTGGCAATTGGCAGCTTCAGGAACAGTATGCACTTTTCCTGGTGTTTCCTCCCTGCTTCTGTTATGCCTATTTGGCTTCCAACAGAGTAAATATGAAGTTTAAGGAGTAGGGATGGCATGGTTTCATGATAATAGTTAATAGGTATTATTTTTATACACCCACCATGCACATTATAAACAGGTATATAATATCATTTATCATCCTGTGATACATTCTGAGAAAAATGTGCACTCCTGGATAAGAGAATCGAAGACTCTTTGGGGAGAGGTATAGTGAAGACAGAATGATCTGGGCATGGTACTAAGAAGTCTAAACAGAGACTTAACACTGTGGTCCCAAGTGAATTGATTTGGAATCCTATCTACATCAGATATCTGACTAATAAATGAGAGAAAGGATGGTGAAGTAACAACTAAATTGATTCAGGGTTTGGCCCCAACAGGAAAGGCATCCATTTCCATTCTGACCTCCTGGAATCCAGTGTAGTGTTAAAATTTATAGGAAGGATCATTAATATAAAAAAAGTCAAAACTACACATTTCTATATTCAAGCAGGTGGTAGGCCAGGGAGCCTAGATGTATACAGGTGTGTTACATTTCTGGTTCAAAGAGTTTTAGTAGCACAGGACTTTGGATGGGGACTTGGCTCCATTCTGACATGGGATGATTAGCTGAAAGAGCTGGAACTGAGTGAAAAAATTAATTAAAACTTACTAAATTCCTAATTTTAAAGCACCTTTACTTCTTTTCTCATTCTTTGTTTATGGTCCTCATCCTCAGTTCATTCCTCATTTTGGAGGGACTTGGGATCCCATGTCATCTGGCTGGCTGCTCCTTTTTGGATTAGTACTCAGAAACTGAGGCATTCAAGTAACAGGGGCCAGCTTCTTGATACAGAAAGTAAAAGTACCATTAAAAATTGGAAAGCAGAATGCAAGAGGGAGTCAAAGTCAGAAGATAATCATGTAAGGAATGCAGGTAGCATGCTCTCTGTGTGTGTATCTCCGTGTTTCTCTGTCTCTCTCTTTGTCTGTCCTCCTCTGTCTCTCTCTGTCTCTCTGTCTCTGTCTGTTTCTGTCTCTCTCTCACACACACATTTTCTCTCTCTCCCTCCCTCTCACTGTCTTTCTTTCCCCTCTGCTGTCCCTCCTCCATAGCTACACCAGTAATACAGGGTTTTGGATTTGGGAGGAATGATTGTGTTGCGTTGTTTCTTTGTTGTTGCTTTTGTTTCTTTTTTTTTTAACTTTTTTTTAAACCTTTTTAAAACTTTTTATCAGTACCAGGGATTGAACACATGACCACCTGCTTGCAAGGCAGGTGCTTATGCCACTAAGCTAAATCCCCAGTGTCGGTGTCGCTCCCGGCCGGCAGGAAGAACACACGACAAGATCTGGCAGTGGCTGGGCTTTCTTTATTTTCCCTCTCCGTACAGTCTGCCCCGGGATTCTTCCCGGCCGAAGCCTCTACCGGTCCGCTCCCCGCGGCTCCTTTCGTGCTTCTTCTCTACAGTCTGTCCCGAAGCCTCTACCAGTCCGCTCTCCGCGGCTCCTTCCGTGCTTCTTCTCTACAGTCTGTCCCGAAGCCTCTACCGGTCCGCTCTCCGCGGCTCCTTCCGTGCTTCTTCTCTCGTGGCGGGAGAGGCACTCACTTTTATAGGGTTACAGTGGCCAATCAGTTCAAAGCGTGCGATGTGGGCTGATTGGCTAACATCAGTTGTTGCTAGGCAGACTATCTTACAGAGCGGGTTGTTTACCTAGCAGGAAGCAGGAGATAAGCGCCATCTTAGCACACTCGATGGGAGGGGTAATCTAGCTCAGGCTTTGCTCTTTCCTACAGGCCTCACGTCCGCCAAGTAAGGCGACCGGGCTCGGCCGCGGCTCCCAACATCTCCCCCTATTTTATTTTACAAGAACGAGCGCATCGCAGCCCGTCCTGGATCGAGCGTAGAGACCTACGCCCTGTATCTGAGGCCCACCGCAGGCCTTTGGGTTGGAACCCGGGCGGCCGTCCCAGGGTCCACCAAGGCCTTGAGGCCCTCGTCCTTTTTTCCAGGGCCAGGGATAGGTCAGACGGAACCTGGGTGCACATAGGCATACGCTCATGTCTCTCCTTATGATCCCCTTTGGAGAGGCATCTAGATTCAGGGCGGAATCTAGCGATCCAGCGGCTTTCGTGCGCCATGGGGTAGGGCCTGGCTTAGGTTGAGTCATGCTGGGAAGGCACGCTCTCACCCGTCATTGACTCACCCACCCTGCTACATGTTGTTGTCTAGGGAGGAGAATGTGGGAAGCCTGTCACTTTTAAACGCGGTCGTAGGCCATGCGAGCGAGCCATGCGTATACAAGGGTAGCACATAGGGGAGCAAGCCGTTCCAGGCCCCCAAAAAGGGATTGTCCTGCAGTTCTTTTAGGGCTCATCTTGTTGTTGGGTCTGCGGTTGGCCTCTGGTGGAACAGGCCTGATCCTCAGTCGAGGGACTTGTCGCACGCGTCAACCTCTCTGGGACCCACAGTGGTTCTCGTCCCGGTTCCTGCGGAAAAACACAAACCGCGCCTCGGTTCCAGCTAATTACCGGATCCGGGCCCATCCATTGTCCTATTAGGACATCTTTCCATTTCACCCATCCCTTATTGCTAGGAGATGGACTAGAATGCTCCATAGCTGGTGAGCGGTTATTATTGTTTAAATTTAAAAAATTGTATGTGAACAGTGCCATAGATAACCGTGCCTTTGGAGGCAGGCCTTGGCTTACTCCCCCTCTTTGTTTATATAAAACTTCTTTGAGGCTTTTGTGAGCTCTCTCAATAATTCCTTGACCTTGAGGATTGTATGGGATACCATGCTTTAATTGTCTGCCATTGATCTTAAGCAAAAGCATGGGCCTCTTGTCAAGAGTCATGTGGAGTACTGGAACCTCTTATGGAGGCTGGGGAGCAGCAGGAGCTGTGCTATCCTGTCCCCCCTCATTAATTACCATAGTACCTACAAGAGTTTGAACCATAATCTGAATATTTCCTGTATAATCTGAGTCTATGACCCCAGGGATCACGGTGAGACCCCGAAGGGCGGTGGAGGACCTTCCGATTACTAGGCCAACTGTATTTTCAGGCAGCGGTCCCTTGAAGGTGGTTTCGACCACCTGAACACCCATGTCGGGCGCTAATATGAGTCTGGAGGCGACACAGAGGTCCACGCCTGCTGACCCAGGGGTAGCCCTTGTGGAAGGCTGCCACCCTGTGTTGTTCTGTCTTGGGGGTGGGGGCCCGCCGGTGAGGAGGGCCCCCTCTGGCCGTTTTTTGGCTCGTTAATATCTCGGCCACAAATACGATTTCCTTGAGCATCATAGACTGATCTGCAATCCTCTGCCTTATGTGGGCCCTTTCTGCATCTCCCGCAGACGCCATACGATCCCTCGTTTTTGGGGCGAGGCCTGGCGCTTGTGTTATTCGGGCAGTCGCGTTTGATATGCCCTGGGTCCCCACAGCTGAAGCACCCCTTGGCCTTGCGCTCTTTCCTCGGCCCTCGAGGGCCCTTTTGTTGTACTGCCGCGGCTAGGAGGGCCGCAACTCCTGAATGGGAAAGTGGCCCTCCTATTTCTCTGCATATTCTGATCCAGGCGTTAAGGTCCTTATTCTTATGTGGGGCTATTGCTGCTTTACATTCTTTTGTACACTGTTCAAAAATTAACTGCCTGATGAGCGGACGAGCCACATCCTGGTCGGAAAATATTTTATTGGCAGCATCCTGCATCCTGGCCACAAAGTCAACGAATGGCTCCGTGGTGCCTTGAACTATTTTTGAAAGACATAGGGAGGCTGTTCCAGCACCACTTACCTGCTTCCAGGCGCGAAGCCTATGGCATTAATTTGTTCATAAACAGCGCTGGGGAACTGGGTCTGATCATCTGCGTGTTGGCCTTCTCCCATAAGCATATCCTTATTCCATCCCCGGTTTCCCCGGCTGGCATTTCTCTCAGCCTGTTCGGCGGAGAACTCCGCGTACCAGGCTCGCCAGTCTAGGTAACTACCCGAGGGCAGGCAGGCTTTTGCCAACTGGACCCAATCCGCGGGGGTAAGGGGCCCGGCGGATAGGTTCTCCAGCATGGCAATGGTATACGGTGCAGTAGGTCCGAAGGTCGTAACAGCGCTTTTAAGTTCTCTAATCTGTTTTATTTCAAAGGGTTCCCACACATTACGTCCCTGGCCTAGGGCCATTTGTACAGGATATATCCCATAGGGGCCGCTATCTATCCCTGGGAACGGGTGGTCTTCATTAGACACACGACCCCCACGCCACAGCTGTCTGTGGAAATAACGTCCCGCTGGCGGCGGAGCATCATAAGATGGCGGCCGCGGTTGGGTAGAAAATGGCGGCCTAGGCATTACTTCCTGTACTGGCTGAAGAGGGGGGAAGTCCCAGGCGGCGGCCTCGCGGCGAGGGACCGCTTCCGGGAACGAATTCCAGGGCGGAGTGGAAGGTTCTGTCTCCCTCCCCTGCCAGGGGGCGCTCAGAAGCGCTCTGCTTTTCCGTAAGCCTAGTTGAGCGGAGCGCAGTTCTCGGCGCAACGCGGCGAAAGAGCCGTGTGCCTCCCTATCACTTGGCTTAGCCTCCCGGCAGTCGGCCCTTCTGGCCTCCCCGTCATTCAAGTCTCCCTCTTCCTCGGAGTCTGACGACTCCGAGGCTTGAGCCCTGTCTTCCTCGTCTGTACCTTTGTCCTCCTTGACAGACCCCTCTCGGGAGCTCCTTGACTGTGCCTGTTCAAACACCTCGCGTACTTCTACAAGTTCTTGAGAGCTCCCCCCGTAACTACCCTCACTCTTAGTGCCGCTACTTGGCATGTTTCCCATTTTTTTTTTTTTTAATATGTTACTCACCGCGTGAGGCCCAAGGAATCCGCCACTTACGCGTGAGCCTGAGAGGAGTCTACAAACCCTGTAGGTGCGCGCCACCCAGGGCCCAGGTTTATCCTCTACTCACCTGTCCTGCAGCACCGTACTGGAGAATGCAGTCCACCGCCACGTCTCGGGGTTGATCAGTCCCCGTACGGGCCACCAGTTGTCGGTGTCGCTCCCGGCCGGCAGGAAGAACACGCGACAGGGTTTCGTGGTGGACAAGCTTTTCTTTATTTGTCTTCCTCACAGTCTGCCCTGGGATTCTTCCCGGCCGAAGCCTCTACCGGTCCGCTCCCCGTGGCTCCTTTCGTGCTTCTCTCTCTACAGTCTGTCCCGAAGCCTCTACCGGTCCGCTCTCTGCGGCTCCTTCCGTGCTTCTTCTCTACAGTCTGTCCCGAAGCCTCTACCAGTCCGCTCTCCGCGGCTCCTTCCGTGCTTCTTCTCTCGTGGCGGGAGAGGCACTCACTTTTATAGGGTTACAGTGGCCAATCAGTTCAAAGTGCACGATGCGGGCTGATTGGCTAACATCAGTTGTTGCTAGGCAGACTATCTTACAGAGCGGGTTGTTTACCAAGCAGGAAGCAGGAGATAAGCGCCATCTTAGCACACTCGATGGGAGGGGTAATCTAGCTCAGGCTTTGCTCTTTCCTACAGGCCTCACGTCCGCCAAGTAAGGCGACCGGGCTCGGCCGCGGCTCCCAACACCCCAGCCCCCTGCTTTTGTTTCTTACATGGGGAATCCTTATAAAATGCATGAGCTACACCTAGTAGGAAGACATTCGCTTTCAGGCAATTGTATATAAAGATGATAGATAAATAAATAAATGAACCAAGAAATGAACTCATGACTCTGCTTACATTTTGAAGTGTTGATCCAGTGATTCTATTCTTTTATTTTGGCAGTGCTCCTTTCTTATCTCTGAAAGATTTCTCAGAGGGCATCAACAGTTAATCAGCATGTGATTTGGTTTGGATCGTCCCTCCTTGCCTGCATAGTCTTGTCCCAATTGTCTGCCCCTATTGGTGGGGATGTGAAAAGATCATTAGAAGTCAGTGTTAACACCCTTCTAGCCATATGTGAGTAAGCAAAAGATTGCTCTTAGGTTGCATTTCCCTGGGTGTTCACTATTAATTGCAAATTTTAAAACATAGAAAGCATTGAATATTGTATTCTAAAGATAAACAAAGACAAATATACTCCTCAAAGAATGAGGAGTATATTTGTCAACATAGGCAAAATGTATGTTAACTTTTGCAGACTTGTATTTTAGCTTTTCAACAAATTTAATTGGACTCATTTGTCAGAGATGTATTTAGGTTAAAATGTTAGTGATAGGAAAAAGGAACATAGCAATGTAAATGTATCAGATTCATCCACATACAGTTAAGGCCAAATTATATGAATGGAAAACTGAAACAAGTCAAAATCATCTGACTAACAATTAAGAACTATGTTTCCAAATTTTATGTCTTGATTCAATTTTTTGGTATAATAGCATCTTGTTTTTTAAAATATTTGTTTTTACCTTTTTAATACTCATTTACAGAATGACAGATTTTTTTATTATTTAAGGAGAAAAAAAGAAAGGAAATAAAATAAAAAAACAAAGCAGTAAAAGGGTACAAATAATACAGAATTTGAAGGAAAAAATACAATAAGATATCACTACTTAATAGGTTCCTTATTGTCATCTTTGAAATAGTTGTCCAAATTATAAAATTAAAGCATGTAAAGTGAATATTCATACAATGAGATTGCACACAATGCCGATCAACGATCCAACAAAAGTTCAGTAATTTGGATTTCCATCCTACACACTCAAACATACACGCAGTTATATCCCTTAGACCATCTTCCTTTCCTCTCTTTTTAATAACAATTACACTTTTTGGGTTTTTTTACTCCCAAAATTCTTACTATTTTTTGGAGAGAATAAAACCTAATGTGGCTAAACAAAACAGAGTTGGTTAGAACAAAAGGATGGGCATAGTACATGATGTAAAAATAGAATACCAGGTGATCCAAAATGGTTACCATTGTGCCTCTTGCTATTTTTTTCAAAAGTTGCCTATATCGTCAGGTATAATAGAATTGATCAAAACAGTACAGAACAAGACCAATAAAACCTATACTGGAGACCTTTCAGGACTTCAAAAAAGATAATAGTCAAACCATAATGGGCATCATAGTATATCTTATTGCCTTCAAAGTGGTTGCCTATACCCTCAAACTTGATACTATCAAACAAACCAGAAGATAGAATAATCAGACAGAACAAGATGGGGAGAGCAATACTGGGCTTCAAATCAGGTTAATAGGAAAACAAAAAGTTACTATAGTATGTCCCGCTATTTTCCCTTAATTAAAAAAAGTAAGAAAAAAATAGATTAATTTTTAAAAAAGGATGGGATTGAGGTAAAAGAGGACATTGTATTAGAACAACACAGGTCAGAACCGAATTATTTAGGCATCACTGTGTTTCATCCCCAGATAATCTAACATAATAGTAGTCACCATAGTGCCTCCTTCCTTGTATTATTTGAGTATAACTTCATATACTATAGCATCAAGAATCAAGTCAGTCTGAAGCTATTCAAGAGAATGAAGAAATTACAGGGTATTTAGAAGCAGTTAACAGAAAATGAACAATGGTTTCTATATTATTTCTTTGCCTATAAAAATTTTTGTTTATACTATTGCATATGGTAAAATATAGTAAGATACCACATGTTAAAACCAGTGGAAACAGATGTACAACAGCTTGATGGGACTTCAAAACAAGATAATATTAAATCAGCACTAGCTTTTATGATGTGTTGTTTTCTTCAGAATAGCTATCCCTATTATTACCGATACTAAAATCGAACAACCCAGGTTAAAACCATTGCAATTAATGAGTGATAACATTATATAGATTAAAACCAATATGATTGGGAATCATGTTTACCATATAATTTTATGTATTCTTATCATTTCTTACACTAGGGAAACTATTCGGTATTTATACATGTGAGTTTGATTTATTTCACTTATGAATATGGTCTCAAGCTGCATCCATTTATTTATAAATATCTCAACGTGATCCTTCTTTATAGCTGACTAGTACTCCATTGTGTAAAAATACCACAACTTTTTTATCCATTCCTCAGTTGATGGACACTTAGGTTGTTTCCAAGATCTGGCGATTACAAATTGTGCTGCTATAAACAATGGGTGCACATATATCACTGTGGTATGATGCTTTCAGTTCTTCTGAGAACATGCCTAGAAGTGAAATATCTGGGTCAAATGGGGCTTCCAGTCCCAGCTTTTTGAGAAATCTCCAGACTGAACTCCACAATGGTTGTACTAGTCTATACTTCCACTAACAGTGTAGGAGAGTTTCTTTTCCCCCACAGCCTCTCCAGCATTTGTTGTTGGTGGTTTTCTTGATCTTGGACATTCTTTCAGGAGTGAGATGAAATGTCAGTGTGGTTTTAATTTGCATTTCTCTAATGACCAGTGATAGTGAACATTTTTTTATGTATTTATTTGCCGTTTGAATTTCTTCATCTGAAAATTGTTTATTCATCTCAGATGCCCATTTTTGGATTGAGTCTTTGAATTTTGGAGGTCTGATTTTTTTTAATTCTTTATATGTTTTAGACAGAAGTCCTTTGTCTGAGGGGCAGTTCACTAAGATTTTTTCCCAGTTTGTGGGTTTTCTTTTCACTATGTTGGAGATTTCTTTTGACGTGCAGAAACTTTTTAATAAGAAGCGATCCCAGTTACTGACTCTGGGAAGTATTTCCCGTGCGGTTTGAGTCCTGTTCATGAATTCTTTACCTACTTCTATGTCTTCAAGGTTTTTACCCAATTTGTCTTCCAATAGATTTAGTGTTTATCTTTTAATATGAAGATCTTTGATCCATCTAGATATTATTTCAGTACATGGTGATAAGCATGGGTCTAGTTTTAGTTTTTGGCATATGGAGAGCCAGTTTTTCCAACACCATTTATTAGAGACACTGTCGTTCTTCCAGTGAACATGTTTGGCCCCTTTATCAAAGATAAGGTGGTTGAGTGTGTTTGTAGTTGTGGTTGTATCTTCTAATCTATTCCACTGATCTTCGGCTCTGTTTTGGTTCCAGTACCATGTTGATTTTACTATAGTTGCCTTGTAGTATAACTTTAAGTCAGGGATTGTGATACCTCCTGCCTTGCCTAGAGCTATCCTTGCTATTATAGGTCTCTTCTCACTCCAGATGAATTTTAGGAGTGAGTTCTCAAGTTCTATGAGGTATGTTGATGGTATTTTTATCGGGATTGCATTGAATCTGTATAAAAGTTTTGGGAGACTGGCCATTTTCACAATATTTATTCTTCCTATCCATGAGCAAGGGATGTTTTTCCATTTTCTGAGATCATCTTCAATTTCATTTTTCAGTGTATTATAATTTTCCCTGTATAGGTCTTTCACTTCTTTTGTGAGAGTAATTCCTAAATATTTCATTTTTTTGGTTGCTAGTGTGAAGGGTGTTGCCTCTCTTATTTCTCTCTCTGAGACTTTGTTGTTAGTGTATAGCAATGCTATTATTGATTTTTCAGTATTGATTCTGTATCCAGCTACATTACTGAATTTATTTATCATATCTAGGAGTCTTTCAATGGAATTTTGGGGACCTTCTATATAGAGTATCATGTCATCTGCAAATAATGATAATTTAACTTCTTCTTTTCCTATCTTTACGCATTTTATTTCTCTCTCTTGTCTAATTGCTCTAGCCAGTATTTCCAGTACTATATTAAATAGAAGTGGTGATAAGGGACATCCTTGTGTTGTGCCTGATTTTAAATTAAAGGCCTTCAATTTTTGGCCATTTAGTATGATATTGGCTGTTGGTTTGTCATAGATGGCCTTAATTATATTGAGGTAAAGACCATCTATTCCAATTTTCTGTAAGGTTCTTATCATGAATGAATGTTGGACCTTATCAAAGGCTTTTTCTGCATCTATACAAATGATCATTTGAGTCTTACTTTGGACTTTATTGATATGGTGGATTACATTTATTGATTTACATATGTTGAACCATCCCTGCATGTCTGGGATGAATCCCACTTGGTCGGGGTGTATGATCTTCTTGATGATTTGCTGCATCCTATTTGCCAATATTTTATTGAGGAGTTTTGCATCTGTGTTCATTAGGGAGATTGGTCTGTAGTTCTCTTTTTCAGTTGGGTCCTTCTCTGGTTTTGGTACTAGAGTAATATTTGCTTCTAGGAACAATTTAGGAAGGATTTCTTCCCTTTCAATTTCATTGAAGAGTTTGAGGAGTGTTTGCATTAGGTCCTCTTTGTATTTCTTGTAGAATTCTGCAGTGAATCCGTCTGGGCCTGGTCCCTTCTTTGTAGGTAAAGATTTAATTATGTTTTAAATTTCATCAAGAGAAATTGGGTTATTCAGTAGTTTTGCATCTTCATGACATAGCGTTGATACTTTGTATGCTTCTAGGAATCTGTCTATTTCCTCTGTGTTATCAAACCTTTGAGAGTAGAGGTTTTCGAAATAGGTGTTGATGATCTGTATTTCTATAGGGTCTGTAGTAATTTTGCCTCTTTCACTCCTTATTGCATGAATTTGAGCTTTTTCTTCTCTTTTTCTTTAATAAGGTTGGCTAGGGGCTTGTCAATTTTATTTATTCTTTCAAAGAACCAGCACTTTGATTCATTGATTTTTTTGGATTGTTCTTTTGGTCTCTAATGCATTGATTTCTTCTCTGCTTTTTGTATTTTCCTCTCTTCTTTTGGCTTTGGGCTTCACTTGCTCTTCTTTTCTAGATGCTTGAGGTATAACATCAGGTTATTTAATTGTATTTGTTCTATTTTCCTAATGTGGGAACTCAGTGCAATAAATTTTCCTCTGAGGACAGTTTTCATTGCATCCCACAGATTATGGTAAGTTTTATTTGCATTTTCATTTGTTTGTAGGTTTTGTTTAATTTCTTCCTTAATTTCCTCTGTGACCCACTGATTATTCAAGAGTGTGGTATTCAGTTTGCATGTGTTTGTGGGATTTTTGTAGTATCTTTTATCATTAATTTCTAATTTCACAGCCGTATGGTCTGATAGCATGTAAGGGATAATTTTGACCCTTTTGCATTTATTTAAATATGTTCTGTGAATTAATATATGATCTATTTTAGAGAAGGACCCAGGTAATGCTGAGAAGAATGTGTATTTTCTTGTTGTTGGGTGATATACTCTCTATATGTCTATTAAGTCCATTTTTTCACAGGTGCGATTCAGTTCTTTTATTTCTTTGTTGATTTTCTGTCTAGTTGATCTGTCCATTGGTGTCAATGGTGTGTTAAGACCTCCTGTTAGAATTGTGTTACTGCTAATTTGGTTTTTCATTTCTGTTAGTACTTGTTTTATACAACAGGGTGCTCTGGAGTTTGGTGCATATATATTTAAGATAGTTATCTCTTCCTCTTGAAGTTTCCTGCTAACCAGTATGTAGTATCCTTCTTTATCCCTTCTGATCATTATTGGTTTGAAATTAAGGTTATCTGCAAGCAGAATAGCTATCCCCACTTTTTTGGGGTTCCTGTTGCATGAAGAATTGTTTTTCATCCTTTCACTTTGAGTCTGTGAGTATACTTTTGGCTTAAATGGGTTTCTTGTAGACAGCATATGTTGGATTCTGTTTCTTGATCCATTCTGCCAGTCTGTTTCTTTTAATTGGTGCATTGAGACCATTTACATTAATGGTTATAACTGTTATATATTGTTTTGTTGTTGACATGTTATCTTTTTTCTGTTGCATCTTTATCTTTCTGCTCTGTTTAACTGTCTGCTTTGTTTAGTGGTTTTTTCCTAAATGTATATAGGCTGTCTTTCAGTATTCTTTGCAGGGTTGGCTTGGTGATCATGAAGTTTTTCAGCTGTTCTTTGTCATGGAAGTATCTTATTTCTCCATCCATTTTGATGGACAGTTTTTTAGGGTACATCAGCCTAGGTTGGAAATCATTTTGCTTTAGGATCTGGAATACTACACTCCATGCTCTTCTTGACTTTATTGTTTTTTGCTGAGAAGTCTGCTGTGATTCTGATAGGTTTTCCTTTATAGGTGATCCGTCTTTTCTCTCTGACAGCTTTTAATATTCTATTCTTTTGTTCAATTTCTGGAATGTTCATTATTATATGTCTGGGTGTAGATTTATTTTGGTTATGGCTATTTGGAATTCTATATGCTTCATTGATCTTGATATCAGTTTCTCATCTCTTGTTTGGGAAATTTTCAGCTATTACTTCTCTAAATATCCTCTTGACATCCTTTATGTTGTCCTCTTCTTTTTCATTTATCCCTATCAACCTTATGTTGTTCTACTTTGCATCATCTTGCAGGTGTTGCATTGTTATTTCCTGATTTCTTGTTATTTTTAAAAGATCTTTCCTTTCCTGTTCGCTAGCTGCAATCTTGTCTTCGAGGTCTGAGATTCTATCTTCACATTCATTGAGACGGTTTTTACAACTTTCAATGGAGTTTTTGATTTCCTGTATATCTCTTTCCATCTGCTTTATGTATTCTGTTTGTTTCTTATATTGTTCATCCAGGGATTCTATCTTTTTGTTTAGGTCCTCCAGTTTTGTAACTTTGTCTTCTTTAGATATGTTCAGCATCTCCTTCATTTATTTTATCATTTCTTCTTTTACTGAGAGATTAGTTCTAGTTTGAATTCCTTTAAGGTTTCCCAGAGTTGCTTCTTTATTTCAGTTTCTATTATGTCAGGTATTTCATGTATGTGGAATGTGTTTTCTTCTATGCATGTGGTTCCTAGGCTTTCTTGGGATGGGCTGAATGTTTGATGCTGCATTTTGTTCTTTCGTTTTGTCATTTTCCTATTTTTTTGAGCTTCAAGTTTTGTTCCAAGTGAGGGAGAGAGTTCCCCCAGAGTGTGTCTAGGCCCAACGGGCTGGACCCACAGGTAACTGTGGCCTGGCCCCTCAGGTGAGGAAGAGTATTCCCTGAGACTGGGATGGGATTCTGTACCTAGGCCCAACTGGCTGGGCCCAACAGGAAACTGTGCGCTGGTCCCCAGGCAAGAAAGAGAGTTCCCCTAGACTGGGGCCCAGTCCTACTGGACTGGCTGGTCCCAGCAGGAAACCACAGGCAGATCCCCAGGCAATGAAGACAGTTCCTCCAGACCAGGGTGGGATTCCTGGGGCAGGATTCCTTGCTTAGGCCCCACTCGTGGGTCCCAGCAGGAAACCACACGCTGGACCCCAAGCAACAAACAAAGTTCCCCTACACTGGGGCTGGATTCCATGCCTAACCGACTCACTGGTTCTGGCAGGAAACCACCCAGAATGACAGATTTTAGTGTCTACATTACAGGTAGGACTGATTTTAAAAACCATCCTCCAAGAAATCTTGCGTAATTTGTTCTTTTTTTTTTTTTTTTGTCTTTCTGAGACAAGATCCCCCTGCAGTTCAGGCTGGCCTAGTGATCATATTGTAGCCCAACTTGCTGTCAAACTCACAACAATCTTCCTGCCTCAGTCTCCCAAGTGCTGGGATTACAGGCATACACCACCATGCCCAGCAATAATTTGTCATTTTAATAAAGACAAATCAGTAGATAGCCTGAATCTTTCTGTCACTCAAAACAAAAATATTTTAGATTAAGCACATTTCTTTCAAGAAACATCTATTCAGATCTTCTTCACATTTTGTATTCCTCTCTGTGTTTTATGAAGTCTAGTTTTTCTGAATTGCTCATATATTGCAGGTATTATTCTTCTGTCAGCCGATTGGCTATCAAAGACTTCCTCCCATTTGTCTGTTCACTCTGATAGTTGTTTCTTTCCAAAACATCTTTTAATTTGCTACAATACCATTCTTTTAATCTTTTGAAAATATTTTCTGTGCGTTGGAAATATTCAAGAAGTCTTTGCTTGTATCTATGGGTTAAAGTACTTACTCTGTGTTTCTTCCAGCTACTTTCATTGTTTCAGTTTTCTGTTTTTTTTTTTAAGGATAGTAAAATACAGCAAAACAAACAGAACAAAGCCAATCAAGATAATGCAGTGAAATTGGTACAGAACTTCAGAGCAGGATCCTGGGATAACTATAATAGACACCATAATGTATCTTCTGTCTCTCTGGCTCTCAATTCAATTAGATATAGTAAAACCAAACCAAACAAAGAACACTATAAAACCAAACAAAACAGAATATTGAATAGAGAAAAACAATTATTCAGAATACAGCAAAACTGTGAAAATAATATCGGTCTTCAAAAACAAGTTAGAAGGAAATACCCCATATTTGCTATATCGCATAGGGTCATCCTCCCAAGAGATGCTCAGACCTCTGGCCCCAGGTCATAGTATAACTGACCAAAGAATACAATCATTTACTTGCTTTATGCACCTTTGATGCTATCAACTCCAACTGACCTCAAAACCATCCAGTTGCTAATGGGAATGGGGATTGATGTAGCATTGGGGTGTTGGAAGGGTATGGAACATTTGATTCTCAGCCCGCGCACCATTAGGCTCACTGGAGACACTGATTCTCTCCCTGGCTCACCCGTGGCTCGCTAGCACTGCTTACCAGGAAGGTTGGCTCATTGTTTTCTTGATCTGTCCCAAGTTCCAGCATGGCTGATTCTTGGGAGACACTGACTTATTCTCTCCCTGGAGCACCCGCGCAGCTCGCTCACGCCTGCTTTGAGTTTTGGACCCTCATTTTGTTCTTTATTGATTGATTTTAGCACAGAATGAGATAAAGGAGTATAATTTCAATTTTCTGATTGTGACTCTCCAGTTATCCTAAAACTACTCATTAGAGAGACTTCTTTCCCCAGCATATATTTGGATTTTTCATTAAAAATCAGATGGCTTTGTGTGTTTGACTTTGTTCCTGTGTCTTTTGTTCTATTCTGTTCCTATATATGTCATTTCTTGCATCAGCACCATGATATTTTTTATTAGTATGGCTTACAGCCTGGTATCGTGATATCTCCAACATTGCTCTTTTCCTTCTGGGTTACATTAGTGATTCTGCATATTTTCTGATTCTAAATAAAACTTAGAATTACTTTTTGAGATATGTGAATTTTCTTGTTTTTTAGTATATTTGCGTTGATCACTTGCACTAAAGTGGAATTTTAAATGCTCTGATCCATGAAGGAATAAGTTTTTCATTTTAAGGAAATAAATTTTCAGTAATTGTCACAGTAGCATAGCTGACAAAAAACTGACAAAATCAGTATAATGATATTTATCTCATATAATATGAGTCAGTATAATGTAAGCAAAAGGTGCTAGGGGCAAGGACAAGACCGGGAGTTAATCTACAATTTCAGAGGAGGACACTTCCCACGAGTCACAAATGTGGCAGATGTGACAAAGAGAAACTCCACGGACTTTTCAATCAAAATCTATAATATCATCCCTGCAGATGTGGGCACCTACTACTGTGTCAAGTTCCAGAAAACAGACTCTGAGGACAAGGAGCTGTTGTCTGGAGGAGGCACCAAGATGATTGTGGGTGGTGAGTACAGTTTGGGCTTACCTCATTTCTTAATGTATGACTGTAGGTCAGAAATCATAACCTGCATTTTGTGAGCACCAGTGAAGAAACAGGTAGGATGGTGGGTGCTCATGTTCACTATTTAATGTCACCCATTTATCAGGCCAGAAAAGCCTACAGTCTGTTATTGGTTTGAGGTTCCTCATCAGGTAAATAGGGAGCATCTGCAGCCAATGTGTAACTACTATGGAACCTTCTGTTTTTCCATCTACCCCTACCTTTGTTTCAACAGAAGAAGACCATCACAGTTTGAGAGATCAGCCCAGACCAGGGACAGATCTCACCTATTTCTCTCACATTGAGCTTCCTCTCTGAGTGTGAGCCTTTCCTTATGCCATAGCACTGAGGGTCTACTGTGTTGCAGGATCCTTTCTGCAGGCCAGGGAAACATAAGGGAGCTTCCCAGTTTCAGCTCATCTCCTATCAAATTGGCATTCCTCTGCAGAGGTAGGAGGCTGCACTTAGATTCATTTCGCCCGAACAAACGTACTGAGAATATTCCTCACAGTCAGAGGCTCCTTTTTTATTTCAATACCATGACTGGAGAAATGCCAATATGTTGAGCCTTTTCCTAGGCTTGTATACCAAACCTTTTAGTATCAGCAACAGCTCACGCAGGCACTGAGGACTGTGAGACTACCTGAGTGTTCTTTGCAGGAAAAGATACCCCATGAGAAATAAGAAACCCTCACTGAGACAGCCAATTATGTTCAGTTTGTTTTTCTGGCCCACAACCAACATCTTGTTTCTATGTCTAATTCTGGGACAAGTGACCTTCAGACCATGCAACCTAATCTGCTTACAGATGTAAGTCTGAGGACCAGAAATATCCAATTAATATGAGGATCAGAAGCAGAAACCACATCTCAGTTCAGCTATGCTAAAAGCAGCCCCAGCATAGTCATTGTGTCCATGCACGGATCATGAGTTATACACTGGAGGTTCAGAACTGCAGATTAGAAACCCAACATTTTGCATTTCATCTATTTCCAAGCAGTTCAGAATTTTTCTCGCATTCACACCTAAACGCTGTTTGTGATTGGAAAACTGCTCACGAATATCAGCCGCATCATAATTTCATATTAGGATTCCATACTAAAATGTAGAGAGCTGCTCCATTATTTTAACAGCTGAAAATTACTTCTTTAGATGATATTTCATAAAACTTTTCAGTCATCTGTAGGTGGGTGTTTAAGTTGATCCCAGCCATGGCCCACTACAACAGTGCTGCAGAGGATGAACTTGTACAACCACCATCCCAAATAGGAGGAAAATTTCCAGTGAAGAGTTGGTTGGGTCAGAGTGATAATATGCTGTAACTCATATGGATCCTGCTAACTTTCCCTCGCAGATGTGATAGCAGTCAGTTGTCCTCATAACCCATGGACATAGGCAAGGTCTTGGCTTCACCTATCTTTCCTGGTAAAGAAAGACTTACGAATTCCAACATGGTGCATCCTATCCTAGGTAATCACAGTCAGCAAGTGTCTTAGCCTGAATCAGTCTTCAGACTCCTGATTGGGCACTTGTTCCTCTGTGTCATGCCATTGCTCCAACTTAGGCTGCATAAGAAAGTTGGAAGACTGAACAGAATGGCTGCATTGTAAATGCTACCTCTTAGAAATGGAAGTTTCTCTTTGAACCAAGACTGTAAGAGAGTTTTGTTGCATCATTGAAGACTAGGACACTGCAGCTGACAGGAAGCCTTGACTTGTGACTTGGTGAGACAGGCAAGGTGTTGTCTTCACATCCTCAATCACAGTTTTACTCTCTGCAGTACCACTGTGCTTATGTCAGTGAACGACATTGCTCCAGCCCTCTCTGAAAACCTTGTGATTTTTCTGTGCTCCAGCAATAGGCATTAAAACCACAATAGATCCAAAATAATTCTGTGGGGGAGACAGTGCTGGATTGATATTCCTAGAAGAGGACGGTCCTCTTCTAGTCTCAGAATGTGTCCCTCCTTAGGGACACATCTCAGTGCCTGTGGGAAATCCAGGATGTTACTCTCACTGAGATGTGTCTCCTCCACTGAGCAGTGGACATAAAGCAGGAGAAGCAGCAGCCAGAGGAAGTTTGGGGCTTCTGGAAGCAGAGTTTCTGTTATTTCCCTAAGGTTGCGGAACTTCATGAGGGGTGTTTACCTCAGAATTTTTGAAGAAAAATTTAAGAATTGAATTGATAGTAAGTGCTTGGAGGGTTCCAAATAGAACCAGGTCATCAGTTCTAGTAAAAAAACAAAGCATGAAATTGTTTTAGGCATAAGAAATACTCACAAAAACATAGTGAGTGGTGGACAAAGTTATGGTACATTTGTTTCTCTCAGCCTCAGTTTTGTTATGTATGAAATGATAGATATCAAGGATTTCTTCTAAGAAGGGGAAAGGCTTTGAAGAACTCTGCAACTTCAGGAACAGTATGCAGTTTTCCTAATGTTTCCTGGCCCTGAGCGGGCACCAACAGGTCCAAATAGTATCACAAAGTTATGCAGGCTTGAGTAACCTAGTACCCCTCAATGAGTCTCAGTTTCCTCATCTGTAGAATGGTGATGAGTTAACAACAATTTAGGGTGTTAGGAGACTAAGCATTGACTGTTGAAAAACAAACCTGAGTACCTAATAAGATTGTCCTATGAGCTGTGCATTGTTAAGTGAGATTTGGTTTCCCTAGAATTGATTTCTCTGTCTTTATAGTCATAGTCATAGTCATAGTCATAGTCATAGTCATAGTCATAGTCATAGTCATAGTCATAGTCCTGATTCAGGATTGTGTGAAGAGTAGAGAGACTGTGCAGAAAGTCTTGGATTTGGTATAGCCAGCATTGATGCTCTGTATGAAACACACTATACTAAGAAATTAGGGCCAGAATTCTACTGCTTCAGCCCAGAACCCAGCTCATGGCTCACATCCCAGATCCTTCACATGTGCACAGTAAACCTTGGTTTCTTCACTTGTCTTTCAGAAAGTATGGCCACAATAGGAATGGAATCACGTGAATGGCTTAAAATATCTGATTTACAGAAAACATTTCATTAATGTAAGCTGTGCCTGGCTTAAGCATCATCATACTGAAGCAAGATTTAAAAAGAAAAATTTGAGTTTCCCCAAAGTTTTCTTCTGTTAAGCTGTTGTTCTTTATTCTAATATAGATAAAAGCAATTACATTATAAGTAAAGGTTTATAACCTCCAGTTCTCAAAAATTTCTGTTTTTACCCAACCAAGGTGACTGTGCACAGCTTCATTAACTGCCTTTTTTCTCTTTTCCCACCCCCAAGTTTCATGCCACTAGAGTAACACTCAAGGCAAAATGCACAAAACTAGAGCGCTTCCATTGTTCAGGCTCAGTATCTTTGACTCAAGTCTACTGAGTCGAATGTACACCTGATAAATCCTTCTGTTCCTGCTACAGTCTCTCAAGACTCGAGTTCTACAGCAAAATAAAGTGCTTAAACCAGCCTACACTGGTAGAAAATGTTACATCAGTGTGAGCTTTGGCCCTCCGAAATTACTTTCCCTCTTCCGTCCTGGAGTGTTGTGAGGTTGGATGTAGGTGGTTGTCCTTAATCCGACAGCTCACTGGAATCCTCTGAGACTCTCTGTAAAGCTCCAAACCAGACCCAATTATAGAGTATGTGGTATACTTTGTCCCACCTGTTTTTTGACACCTGAAGTTGCAGACTACTCCAGAAGATTCCAATGCAAACCCATGGCTGACCTCCCAAAACTCAATATTCTGAAGCCACAAGGGTACGTTGAGGTTTGTTAGCCTGGTAAAAGTGGTATCCATGGAGCTGCTCTGTGAAAACCCCTTTTCAGTGAGGATTAATCAGTACAGCATGTGCTGGCCACAATTTTCTCAGCATTAGGCAGGATAAGGACAATTCCAAAGAAGCAGGTTTCAGAGGCACAGAAGGGCAGTCCATAGAGCTCTGCTCAGATCGCCACCTGAGTTCAGAACCTGCCATCTCACTCTGGCCCATGCTGAACAGGGACTGAAGATCAAGAAATCCTTGATCTTCAGCAAGGAACCCCTCCCTTCCTCGATGACCGAAAATGTCACAGAGGAATATGTCCTATCTTCCCAGAGCTTCAGTACCATTAAACACTGCTCTTCAGTGACCACGTACAATCCTGTCATGTTTTGAAAGCTACATGGTCACCTTTGTTTTCTGAGTAGGTTATTAGGAAATTAGGGAATAAATCATTTCTGCTCATTTTTTTTCACTTGGGTTTTTCATCAGCAGTTGGCAACTTCAGGAACAGTATGCAGTTTTCCTAATGTTTCCTCCCTGCTTCTGTTATGCCTATTTAGCTTCCAAAAGAATAACTACATAGTTTAAGAAGTAGTGACGGCCTGGTTTCATGACAGTGAGCATAGGTGTTACTTTTTAAATACCCACAATGCACATTATAAACAGGTAAATATTATTTACTATACTGTAATCCATTCTGAGAAAATGTATATCTCTCTTTGGGGAGAGATACAGTGAAAACAGAATGATATGGGCATGGTACTAATAGAATCCAAACAAAGACTTACATCAGTGGCCTCAAGTGATTGGATTTAATATCCTGTCTACATCAGATATCTAATTAAAAATGAGAGAAAGGTGATGAATTAAAAAATTAATTGATTCAATGAAAAATTAATTGATTCACATTGACCTCAACGAGGAAGGCAGCCATTTTCAATCTGACCAGCTGGAATCCACTGTAGCGTTCACATTTGTAGGAAGGATCATTAACACAGAACAAAAGTCAAGAAATATACATTTCTGTATTCAAGCAGGTGATGGGCCAGGGAGCCCACATGTGTATAGGTATGTTGCAATTCTAGTTCAGGGAGTTCTAGTAGCATAGGACATTGGACTAGGGGCTTGGATCCATTCTGATATGAGATGACAAGCAGTAATACTTGGAACAGTGTGACAAAACTGAATTAGAACTTGTTAAATTCCTAATTTTAAAGAACTTTCATTTCTTTCCTCATTCTTTGTTTATGGTCCTGACCCTCAGTTCATTCTTCATTCCTGAGGGATTTGGATTCCATGTCATCTGGCCAGCTGCCAGATGACATGGGATCCAAATTTGTGGATTAGTGAACAGAAACTGAGGCATGCAAGTAAGAGGAGCCAGCTCTTGACACAGAAAGTAAAAGTACCATTATACACTGGAAAGTAGACTGGAACAGGGAGTCAAAGTCAGAAGATAATCAGCTAAAGAAAGTGGATAGGACTCTCTTTGTTTCTGTGTGTCTCTATCTTTCTCTGTCTCTCCATCTCTTTCTTTCTCTCTCTGTCCGACTGTCTCTGTCTCTTTCTGTCTCTCTCTGTCCTTCTCTCTGTCTGTCTCTCTGCCTGTCTCTGTCTCTCTCTGTGTCTCTCTCTCTCTCTCTCCCTCTCTATCTCTGCTGTCCCTGCTCCAAAGCTGTATCTGTAATAGAGGGTTTTGGATATGGGAGGGATGGCTGTTGTTGCTTTTTTTCTGTGTATCTACTTACATGGAGAATTCTTGTAAAATGCATGAGCTAAACCTAGTAGAAAGACACATGCTTTCAGGCAATTATACATAAAGATGATAGATAAATAAATAAATGAGCCAAGAAATGAACTCCTGATTCTGCTTACATTGTGTAGTGTTGGTCCAGTGATTCTATTCTTTTATTTTGGCATTGCTCCTTCCTCATCTCTGAAAGATTTCTCAGAGTGCACCAACAATTAATCAACATGTGATTGTGGTTTGAATCATTCCTCCTTGCCTGCATAGTCTTGTCCCAATTGTCTGCCCCTATTGGTGGAGATATGAAAAGATCAATAGAAGTCAGCGCTAACACCCTTCCTAGCCATATGTGAGTAACAAAATGATTTAGGAAGAATTACTCTTAGGTTACATTTCCCTTAATGTCCATTATTAATTGCAACATTTAAAAAACAAAGCATTGAATATTGCATTCTGAAGATAAACAGAGACAAATATACTCTTTGTTGGCTGGCAACATAGGCAAAATGTATGTTAAATTTTGCAGACTTGTGTTTTAGCTTATCAACAAATTTAATTTAACCCATTTGTCAAGGATCTACTTATGTTAAAATGTTAGTGATAGGAAAAAGGCACATAGTAAAATAAGTGGATCAGATTCCATCCACAGACAGTTAAATCCAAATTATATGTATGAAAATCTGAAACAAGTTGAAATCATTGATTAACCTGTAAGAACTATGTTTCCAAATTTTGTACAAACCTTGATTCAAGTTTTTTATATAACAGTACCTGGGTGTTTAAAGAATTTCTTTTTAACCAAATTTCAGCTTAGACTGATTTTGAAAACCATGCTCCAAGAAACCTTGCATAATTTGCTATCTTTGTGTGTGTGTGTGTGTGTGTGTGTGTGTGTGTGTGTGTGTGTGTGTGTGTGTTTGTATGTGTGTGCGCGCGTGTATGTTTGAGGCAAGATCTTCCTGCAGTTCAGGCTGGCCTTGTGCTCACATTGTAGCCCAACATGGTGTCAAACTCACAACCATCCTCCTGCCTCAGTCTCCCAAGTGCTGGGATTACAGGCATATACCACCATATCCAGCTATAATTTGTTATCTTAATAATGACAACAGAAAACAAGCAAATCAGTAGAAAGCCTGAATCTTCCTGTCAAACAAAACAAAAATATTTTAATGTAAGCACACTTCTTTCCAGAAGCATCTATTCAGATCTTCTTCACATTATGTATTGCATTCTTTTTTTATAGAGTCTAGTTTTTCTGAAGTGTTCATACATTGTAGCTATTAATCCTCTGTCAGAATAGAGGATTTTCAAAGATTTTCTCCCATTTGTTTCTTCATACTGGTAGTTATTTCTTTGCCAAACACAATCTTTTAACTCGGTATAGTATCATTTAAAATAATTTTTTATATTATCTTAAGTGCCTTGGAAATATTCAGGAAGTCTTTGCCCATAACTATAAAGTATTTCCTTTGAGTTTCTTCTATCCAATGTTGTTGCTTTTAGTTTTATAGTCTCAATTTGTTCCATACTGATTGATTCTAGAACAGGATGAGATATACGAATATAATTTCAATGTTTTGCTTGCAACTCTCCATTTTTCCTAGAATAGCTTGTGAAAGACACTGTCCTTTCACCAGCATATATTTTGTTCCTGAATTTAAAAAAGTGGATGTCTCTCTGTGTTTGAGTTTGTTTCTCTGGGTTACATTGACTTTACATCTTTTCTGATTCTGAATAAAACTTAGTATTATTTTTCTAGATCCTTGAATATTCTTGTATTTTAGTATATGTGTGTTACTCAATGGCACTAAAATGGAATTTTGAATGTTCTGATCCATGAAGGGATAATTTTGTCATTTTAAGAAGTAAATTTTCAGTACTTTGTCACAGTAACATAGTTGACAAAATCAGTATAATGACATTTAACTGTCAGTATAATGGGAGCAAAAGGTCCTAGGGGCTTAAAGCAATGTATTATTTTTTTATTGTTACATATTACTGAGGAGTTCCAGGAAGATGGTGGAATGGTATGCAGCAGAGTAAATAGCCTCTCCAAGAGAAACAGTCCAGATGCTAGAATTTAGCATCAAGGGTAAGACCAGAAGGAAGGAAGTGGGTCCCCTCAACCCCTAAAGAACCAAAAGTGAGAATTCAAGCACACAGAGAGAATAAAAAAGAAAAACTTAGAAGAAAATGGTAGCTGGCGGCACTTTCACCCAGAGTGGGACCCATCATGTGAAAAGAGCTTTTGAAAACTGGGGACATATGGTCACAGTGAAGGTGATGGCTGGCAAGCCTGAAGCCCTCTGCAAAAAGATGCAGTGGTGGAGGGAAGCAGTGAACTGGAGAACTGTACTGGCTAGCAGTGAATGTAGAGGACTCAGTCCTCCCAGGAGCGGGTGATTGGCCAGGAGCCATTTTGGAGTCAGGCAGGATAAGACCAGAACCAGAACTGCAACCAGCTTCCTTCAGTCACTCCTAGCTCAGAGAAAACCTGTAGAAATTGCTTGAACTGAGTCCCACCCCAGTGCACATTTCAACAGCCATAGCTGAGGTTTCCCTAAGGCTATCCCCAATCAGCTTCACCCTCCTGCAGGTATTCTATGTGGTGGGGGCTCCCTGATGTTAACCAGCTTGGGAGGGAGGTGGCAACTTGCCCTGCCCCTGCTTGACTCCACCAGCCTCTGGTGAGCCAAAGCAATCTTGGAAAAGCAGCAAACAGCCCTACAGCAGCATACCCAATGGTTACCATCAGAGATTAGCCAGCACCAGCTAGAAAAACCAGTTTCACTTTAGAGAAATTGTACCCAACACAGAAAGTGCTGGGGACCCCACTATGCACTTCTCCAAAAGAGATCAGGAACATAACAACAGGAAGAAGCAAAAAGCAGTCTCTGGCCTCCAACCCAATCAGTTGTGGTTCAGAAGATGTAAACACAGAAGAGATTAGGAGTCTCACATCTGAAGTTATGAAGTAATGGCAACTGAAATAAAGAAAAATTTCATGAGGCCTTAAAGGAAATTAGAACAGAAATACTATCTCAGGTAAAAAAAGAAATGAAAAACATAATCAAAGAATGGCTAAGCATCTCTAAAGAAAACACAGATGGAAGAATAGAGGAAAATAGGAAAGTGAGGGAAACCTTGAAAGAAAAATGTAAATGACTTAGAATACATAAAGCAGATTCAAAGAGACCAGGAAATTAAAAACTCCATTGAAAGCTGGCGAAACTGTTTGAAAGAAACTAAAGATAGACTTTCAAACCTTTAAGATAGATTTTCAGCTTGCAATTGTGAAAAGAAGGTTCTCTTAAAAATAACAAAGAACCAAGAAATAACAATTCGAAGTTATAAGATGACATAAAGAAGTATAATTTAAGAATAATAAATGTGAGTGAAAACACAGGGGTAAACACAAATGAAATACAAAGGATATTTATAGAAATAATTAAAGAAAACTTCCCAAGCATAGGAAAAGGAAATGAGATTCAAAAAAGTGAGGCATACAGAACTCCAGCCAGCTATAACCACAGTAGACATATAGTAATCAAGATCCCAGAAATTCAACACAAGAGAAGAATATTAAACACTGTCAGAGAAAAGAAACAGATCATCTAATAAAGGAAAACCCATCATAATCACAAGAGATTTCTCAACACAATCTATCAAATCAAAAAGAGCTTAGAGTGAAGTATTTCAAATCCTGAAAAAAAAAAAAAAAACATCCAGCCAAGATTGATGGACCCGGCAAAACTATCTTTCAAAAGTAATGTAGAAACAAGATACTTCCATGACAAAGAAGAACTGAAGAATTCATGACAACCAAACCAACCCTACAAAAACTACTGAAGGGAAAAAATCTTAGTGAACTGCCCCTCAGACAAAGGACTTCTGTCTAAAACATATAAAGAATTAAAAAAAAATCAGACCCCCAAAATTCAAAGATCCAATCCAAAAATGAGCATCTGAGATGAATAAACAATTTTCAGATGAAAAAATACAAGCGGCAAATAAATATATGAAAAAATGGTCATCATCATTAGTCATTAGAGAAATGCAAATTAAAACCACACTGAGATTTCATCTCACTCCCGAAAGAATGGCCACGATCAAGAAAACAACCAACAACAAATGCTAGAGAGGCTGTGGGGAAAAAGGAACTCTCCTGCACTGTTGGTGGGAGTGTAGACTAGTGCAACCATTGTGGAAGTCATTCTGGAGATTTCTCAGAAAGCTGGGACCGGAAGCCCCATTTGACCCAGCTATTCCACATCTAGGCATATTCCCAGAAGAACTGATAGCATCATACCACAGTGATATATGTGCACCCATGTTTATAGCAGCACAATTTGTAATAGCCAGATCTTGGAAACAAGCTAAGTGTCCATCAACTGAGGAATGGATAAAAAAGTTGTGGTATTTTTAAACAATATAGTACTACTCAGCTATAAAGAATGATCGCATTGAGACATTTATAAATAAATGGATGCAGCTTGAGACCATACTCATAAGTGAAATAAATCAAACTCACATGTATAAATACAGAATAGTTTCCCTAGTGTAAGAAATAATAAGAATACATAAAAGTATGTGGTAATCATGATTCCCAATCATATTGGTTTGAAGCCATATAATGTTTTCACTCATCAATTGCAATGGTTTTAACCTGGGTTGTTCGATTTTAGTATCTGTGATAGTACCAATAGCTATTTTCAAGAAAACAACACAACATAAAAGCTAGTGCTGATTTAATATCGTCTTGTTTTGAAGTCCCATCAAGCTGTTGTACATCTGTTTCCACTGGTTTTAACATGTTGTATCTTACTATATGTGATAGTATAAATAAAACTTTTTATAGGCAAAGAGATAATATAGAAAACGTTGTTCGTTTTCTGTTAGCTGGTTCTAAATACACTGTCATTCTTTCATTCTCTTGAATGGCTTCACACTATCTTGATATGCTTGATGCTATAGCATATGAAGTTATACTCAAATAATTCAAGGAAAGAGGCACTATGGTGACTACTATTATGTTAGATTATCTGGTGGTGAAACACAGTGATGCTTAAATTGTTCGGTTCTGACCTGCGTTGTTCTGTTACAATGTCCTCTTTTATCTCAATCTCCCCCCTTTTTAAATTAATCTATTTTTTCTCATTTTTTTTCAATTAAGGGAAAACTAAATTAAAAAATAGCGGGATATATTATAACTTTTTTGTTTTCCTATTAACCTGATTTGAGCCCCAGTATTGCTCTCCTCATCTTGTTCTGTCTGATTATACTATGTTCTATTTTGTTTGATAACAAAATAGATAAGAAGTTTGAGGGTATAGTCAACCACTTTGAAGGCAATAAGATATACTATGATGCCCATTATGGTTTGACTATTATCTTTTTTTTTGAAGTCCTGTAATGTCTTCAGTGTAGGTTTTATTGGTCTTGTTCTGTACTGTTTTGATCAATTCTATTATACCTGATGATATAGGCAATTCAATTTAAAAATAGCAAGAGGCCCAATGGAAACCACTTTTGATCACCTGGTATTCTATTTTTGCATCATGTACTATGCCCATCCTTCTGTTCTAACTGACTCTGGTTTGCTTAGTTATGTTTGGCTTTATTCTCTTCAAAAAAAGTAGTAAGAACTGTGGGAGTAATAAAATCCCAAAATTGTAATTGTTATTGTAAAAAAGAGAGGAAAGGAAAGTGGACTAAGGGATATAACCACATGTATGTTTGAGTATGTAGGATGGAAAACCATATTACTGAGCTTTTGTCAGATCATTGAATGGAACTGTCTCCAATATCACTGTATGAATGTCCACTTTATATTCTCTAATTTTATAATTTGGATAACTGTTTCTAAGAAGACAATGTGTAACCTATTAACTAGTGATTTCTTACTGTATATTTTTTTCTTGAAATTCTGTATTACTTGTACCTTTTTACAGCTTTGTTTTTTTATGTCCTTTCTTTTTTCTCTTTAAATAAAAAAAAAACCACTGAAGGACATTCTAGAGAGAGAGAACAAAGAACATGGTTTCAGGAACAGTGACAGAGGGGGCTCACTGAATGGGGTCCACAGTGGAATGAAGAGGAAAAGTAGGCAACCAGCATCAGAAAAATAGCGTGGAAGAGATGAGGCAGAGAATATTGGCCATAATCACTAATACAGATGGCCTCAATTCACCAATAAAAAGAAATACAGGCAGAGTGGATCAAGAGACAGGGTGCATCAATATACTTCATACAAGAAAAACATTTAACCCAAAAGAGAGATTATAGACTGGAAGTCCAAGATAAGGAAACAATCCTCTGTGTGACAGAACCAGAAAAAAGTCGGGGTAGCTTGCTCTTCAGTGGAAGACCGGGTAGAAAGCCATGACACTTTTATAAGACAGAAAACTACTGTAAAGAAAGGTAACCTTGAGGCTCTTGCAGGTAATTGGATACAACGTGACATCAAGCTCAGGGGTAAAAAGATTCAGAGTCACATGGGTAAATAGGGGGTTGCCTCCCTGGTATAAAAACTAAAGGAGTTAGTAGGATCCAAAATGCACAATACATCCTGTGAAAGTAAAAGGAGAGGAATTGTCTAAAAAGGGTAGGCAGTAGCCATTGCTAATCTATTATCATGATTTGAAACCCATATTTTTTTCATTGTTCCATATAGCTTGGTTTTATTCTGTTTCAGCTTTTCTAATCATATTAGATTTGATGGCACGGACAGTTATTCCAAAGAGAGTAGGATATATTATGGTAACCATTTTTGATATCTGTTCGCTTCATTTGAAGCCCTGTATTGATTTCATTCTTTTGTTTTGATTAATTTTATTGTATTCTGTTTGTTAATATCATGTGAGATGATCTAGGCAAGTACTTTGAAAAGAATAAGATGCATTACAATACCCATTGTGATTTTACTATTATCTTCTTTGGAAGCCCTAATAATGTCTTTATTGTTTTCTTTTTATCAGTTTGTTCTGTACTGTTTTGTTTGATTTTATTATGCCTGATAATATGGGCAATTCTTTTGAACATAACAAGAGGCATTATGGTAGCCATTATTGACCACCTGGTATTTGATTTTAAGTCATGTATCATGTTCATTCTTTTGTTTTCAGTGTCTCTACCCTGTTATGTCTCATTTGGTTTTATTCTTTTCAAAATAAAAAAAGGAAGAAACAAAAGTTGCATGCCATTGCACATTGGCAGTTCTGGGTACCACTATCTCACAGGCTGACAGGACAAGCATCTCTGTGAAAGAGGGAAACTGATCCACGCATCCTACAGTTAAATGCATTTTCCATTAATGACACCCTCACCACTGCTTGGAACTCCACGATCTAAAGAAATCTCATTAAGCTGTGCTATATTGTGCCTAGGGTACTATGTGAACAGATTGTAAAGAGTAACAAACATTTAGTGAAGCATGAGATTATCCTGAGACTTTGAAGAAGACAGTGGCACTCAAATTCACACTCTTATGTTTTTTGACCCTTATAGGCTTCGATTTTTCTATAATGAGCAATTCGTTTGAGGGTTAAATGTGATAACAAATGCAGTGGGCTGAGCTAGTATGCACTCATCAAGTGCACTCATTCACTGAATTCAATATTGATAAAATTTAAAAAACACACAAGAACCATCAGGAAGAATGATAACTGCTCTGTGTTTCCCTCCCAACAGCCAAAGATGAAATTCTGCAGGTGATTCAGCCTGAGAAGCTAGTTTGGATTATCGCAGGAGAGACTGCCACTCTGCACTGCACTGTGACCTCTCTGTTTCCTGTGGGACCCATCCTGTGGTTCAGGGGACGAGGAAAAGACCAGGAGTTAATCTACAATTACAGAGGAGGCCACTTCCCACGAGTCACAAACATAGCAGATACCACAGGCAGACACAACACAGACTTTTCAATCCAAATCCGAAACGTCACCCCTGCAGATGCGGGCACCTACTACTGTGTCAAGTTTCAGAAAACGCACTCTGAGGACAAGGAGTTGTTGTCTGGAGGAGGCACCAAGATGCTTGTGGGTGGTGAGTAAAGTTTGGGCTTCACTCATTTCTCCATGTCAGGAATCACACCCAGCATTCTGTGAGCACCAGTGAAGAAGCAGGCAGGATGGTGGGTGCTCATGTTCGTGATTTAATGTCACCCAGCTATCAGGGCAGCCAAGACCTGCAGTATGTTGTTGGCTCAAGTATCCACACAAAGTAAAAGGGAGCATCTGCAGCCAATGTCTAACTACTGCACAACCTTCTGTTTTTCCACTCTACCCCTACCATTATTTCCACAGAATAAGAACAGTCCAGTCCAGAGGCAGATCTCACTTACGTTACCCACATTGAGATTCCTCTATGAGTGTGAGTCGTTCTTTATACCACAGCACTGAGGATCTATTATGTCCTCAGATATTTTCTGTAGGTCAGGAAACCCTAAGGGAGCCTCCCAGACTGAGCTCATCTACAAAGTTGGTGTTGCACTGCAGAGGTGGGAGGCTGCACTTACATTCATTTCCTCTAAAGAAAAATACTAAGAATATTCCTCATATTCAGAGGCTCCTTTTTATTTCAATACCATGACTGGAAAAATGCCAAGATATTGAATCTTTCCCTAGGTCTGTCTACCAAAACTTATTGTATCTGTGACAGCCTCTTGTGGGCACTGAGTACCCTGAGACCGCCTGGATGGTCTTTCCAGGAAAAAATATACAATGTGAGAGACATAAGAAATCCTCACTGAGACAGCCAAGTTCACTTTGTGTTTCTTGCCCATGGCCAACATCTTCTTCTTAATGTGTAATTCTGGGACAAGACACATCTTCAGATCATCCAGCCCATCTGCTTACAAATGTGAGTCTGAGGACAGAAATAACCACTTAGTACCAGGATGAGGTACAGAACCCACCTCTCAGTCCACCCATGATGAAAGCTGCCTCAGCAAAGACATAATTTCCAAAGAGGGATCTATAGGTCCACTCGAGGTTCATAACTACAAATCAGAAATCCAGAGCTCTGTATTTCATCTATTTCCCATGAGTTTAGAATGTCTCTCACATTCAGATCTAAAGGCTGTTGTGATTGGAAAACATCTCATGAATGTCAGCTGCATCATAATTTCATAATAGTGTTCTCCATACCTGGACTTAGAGAGCTGCTCCATTACTTAACAGCTGCAAGTTACTTCTTCAAAAGGAAATGTCATAAAACATTTCAATCATCTGTAGGTGGGTGTTTAAATTGATCCCAGCCATGGCCTACTCTAACAGTGTTGCAGAGGATAAACTTACACATCCATCATCCAATACAGGAGGGTAAACTCTAGTGGAAGTGGTGGCTGGGTCAGAGGGTAAATATATGATAATTTATATGGATGCTGCTAACTTTCCCTCCCAGATATGACAGTAGTCGGCTGTCCTCACAACACTGAACATAGGCAAGGTTGTGGCTTCATGCTATCTTCCCTGGTAAAGAAAGACTCAAGAGTTGCCAACATAGTGCCTCCTATGCCTAAGTAATCACAATCAGCAAAGTGTCTTAGGCTGACTCAGTCTTCAGACTCCTGGTTGGGCACTTGTTCCTCTGTGTCATGCCATTGCTCCCACTTAGGCTGCATGAGAAAGAAGGAAGACTGGATGAACAGATGTGGGGCATGACAGATGCTGTCTCTTAGGCATGGCTGTTTCTCCTTGAACCAAGATTGTAGGAGAGTTTTGTTGTATCATTAAAGTATATGACACTGCAGCTGAGAATGAGCCTCAACTTGTGACTGATGAAGGACACAAGATGTGCTTCTCATATCCTCCACCATAGCCTTACTCTCAGCAGTACCAATGTGCTTGCCCGAGTAAACAGAATTGCTCCAGCCCTCTATCAAAACCTTGTGATTATTCTGTGCTTCAGCCACAGGAATTAAAACCACAACAGACTCAAAAAATTTCTCTGAGGGGAGACAGTGCTGGCTTGACATCCCTAGATGAGGAAATTCCTTTTGCAGTCTCAGAATGTGTCCTTCCTTAGGGACATCTCAGTGCCTGTGGGGAACCCAGGATGTTCCCTCTCACTGAGATGTGGCTCCTTCACTGAGCAGTGGACATAAAGCAGAAGGAGCAGGTGCCAGAGGAAGTGTGAGGCTTTTGGAAGCAGCGTTTCTATTATTTCCTTAGGTAGGCAGGGATTCATGAGAGGTGTTTACCTCAGAATTCTTGAAGAAAAATGGAAGAAGTGAAGTGTTAGCATATGCTGAGTCATCAAAAGTCAGGAAATAACTTCTATTAAGAAAAACAAACCATGAAAATGTTGTAGGCATAAGAAATACTTACCAAGACATAGAGGGGGACAAAGATACAGTGTCTTTGTTTCTCTCAGCCTCTGTTTTCTCATCTGTGAACTGGTGGGAATCATGGATTTATTCTAAGAAGGAAAAAGGCTTTTAGGTCCTCTGTGAAAATATCCTGGCACCAAGTAGGCACCAACAGATCAAAATATTATTACAAAGATGTGCAGTTTTGAGCCACTTAGTACCCCTTGGTGTGTCTCAGTTTCCTTATCTGTGAAATGAGGGTGACTTAATTTAAGGGTGTTAGGAGGATGAGAAAGCACTGTTAAAGAAAAAAACCCTGAGTACCTAATAGGATTGTCCAATGAGCTGTGCAGTCTTGGGTGAGTCTTGGCTTCCCTAGAGTCCATTTCCCCATCTATATGGCTATATAATAGTCATGGTCCTGATTCAGGATTGTGTGAAGAGTGGAGAGATTATGCGCAAATTTTAGGATTTGGGGTAGCCAGCATTGTTACTCTATCAAACACACTGCACTAAGGAATCAGGGCCCATGACTTTACTGATTAGGCCCACATCCCAGCTCATGGCTCACATCTCAGACCTTTCATATTCCCTGTACAACACAGTAAACCTCAGTTTCCTCACCTGTCTTTCAAACAATACGGCCAAGATAGGAGTGGAATCACATGAAATGCTTAGAGCAGCCATTTTGCAGAAAACATTTCATTAATGTGAGCTGTATCAGGCTTAAGCATGGTCACACTGAAGCAAGATTTAAAAAGCAAAATTTGAGTTTCTCCAAACTTCTTCCTCTGTTCAGCTGTTGTTCTTTATTCAAATGGAGATAAAAACAGTTACTTTATAAATAAAGGTTTATAACCTCCAGTTCTCAAAAATTCCTGTTTTTACCCAACCAAGGCAACTTAGCACAGCCTTACAAATGGCTTTATTCTGTTTTCCCACCCCCAACTTATGTGTTACTAGAGCAACAACCTTGGCAAAATACACGAAACTACAGCCCTTCCATTGCTCGGGGTTCAGGTTTTTGGACCCAAGTCTGTTGAGTCAAATGTACATCTAATAAATCCTTCTGTCACTGCTGTAGTCTCCGTGGACTATTGAGATATATGGCAAAACAAAGTGCTTAGACCAGCCTGCTCTGCAGAAAATGTTATATCACTGTGAGCTGTGTCACATTCAAAGATGGCTGTGATAAACTACTTTCTCTGTTCAGGCCTTGAGTGTTGTGAGGCTGGGTGTAAGAGGGGGTTCTGAAACTCAAAGCTTATTGGAATCCTGTGAGATTCTCTGAGAAGTCCCCAACACAGACTCAATCATAGAATCTGTGGTATACTTGGTCTCACCTTTGTTCTGACACCTGAAGTTACAGGCTACTCCAGAAGATTCTAATTCAAATCCAGGGCTGGCATTTGTGAGATCAATATTCTGAGGCCACATGGGTGAGTTGAGATTTTTTGGCCTTGGTAAAAGTGATGTCCATGGAGATGATCTGTGAAAGCTCCTTTTCAGTGAGAATTGATTGGTACAACATGTACCACCACAGCTTTCTAGGTCTAAGGCAGGGTAGGTAAAACTCCGAGGAAGTAGGTCTCAGAGTCACAGAGAGGAAGTCCAGAGAGAGCTCTGCTCAGATCCCCACCTGAGGCAAGGTACCCTCCATGCCTCCATGACCTAAAATGTCAGTGAGAAACCTGTCCTGTCTTCCCAGAGCTTCACTACAAGTAAACGCTGCTCTCTTCAGTAAGCAACTGTAATCCTGCCGTTTTCAAAGCTAGTTGTCAACTTTGCCTTCTAAATGGATTTTTAGGAAAATAGGGAGAAAATGCATTTCTTTTCATGTTTTATTTTGAGTTTTCTTTAGCAGTTGGAAGCTTCAGTTACAGGACATCCTTTTCCTGTGTTTCCTCCCTGCTTCTGTTGTGCCTTTTTGACTACCAAAAGGATAAACTTGTGGTTTAAGGAGTGGTAATGACCAAGTGTCATGATGGTAGTCACAGCTTTGCTTATTGAATGCCCCTAATATGCCAGACACCGTGTTCTACAGCCCACTTCATAATTGTCCCAGTGAAGAATTTCAAATATTTTTACCCACTTTTTACAGAAGTAGACACTTAAACTCAGAACTTAGAGAACAAGTGTTCTGCAGCCTATGCAAGAGATAATGAGCTCAGTTTCAATCCCTACTCTGTTGCCATAGACCAACCCTCAATTCTCTGAGCCTTGTTCACAACAAGGTCTCATACATAGATACCATTATGGTGATGGCTCAAAGATTAAAGATCTCAAAAGCTCAAGAGGATCAGGCCAGTGTCTGGATGCTCAGGAGCTTTTTAACTGATTGCGACCTTTCATCCCTTAAGGATCACAGCCTCTCATTCATCACAGGCTGCTACAGTTTTGGTGCTATACCTTACTTATTATGCCTTCCAAATGCTTTCTGGATGCTGGTGAGCAAGATAAATCCTTACAAAAAAATATATGTGACACTTTAATGCCTAGTGAATGTGATAGAAGATGCTAGGCAATAATTGGTAATCTGGTGACACCATTTAGGAATAGTCCATAAGAGAAACATCCCTCTTTCTGTTGCTTGCACTTGGAGAAGCAGAAGGCACTATAGTCTACCCAATAGTTCTGCTTGTGTTTCATGTAATTAACTAGCAATTAAGAAATTAACCAGTGAGTGACCCTCTCTCAATCCGGGGAACTGAGTGGCAGAAGTGAGTATCTGCACACCATCTTGAGCCCGGGACTCTATGATCATCACTCCCACCAACCAAGGAACTGCCCAGCTTCCTGCCACACTCAACCAGGTTCACCAGTATTGGGCCTGCCTGCACCACCCACAGTGACCCTACATCAATCCGGGAACTGGGCCACTGGAGGCTCCTCAGGTTTTGGGCCTGCCTAGGCCACGCAGTGAACTTCTCTAAATCCGAGGAATTGGGTGGCTGGAATCCTAGGAGCTGAGGGCATAGAAGATGATTTCCAACACCCTGGGGGAGCCTTGGAAAACACTTGAAACATGGAAATATAGTAAAATGACAAAATGAAAGACCAAAGTACATTCTCAAACATCCAGCTCATACCAAGAAACCTTAGGAGCTATGTACATAGAAGAAAATATATGCCATATACCTTAAATACCTGAAATAATAGCAACTGAAATAAAGAAGCAACCCTGGGAAGCTTTAAAGAGATTCAAACTAGAAATAATCTCCAAGGTAAAAGAAGAAATGACACAAGAAATGAAAGAGATGCTGAACACATCTAAGGAAAACACAGTAAAAAAAATTAGAGGAACAAAACACAAAGAATCAATGGATGAACAATATAAGAAGCAAACAGAATACATGAAGCAGATTCAAAGAGATACACAGGAAGTCAAAAATTCCCATGAAAGGTATAAAAACTGCCTCAACGAAAGTGAAGATAGAATTTCAGACCTCAAAGACAAGATTGCAGCTAGCGAACAGGAAAGGAAGGATTTTTTAAAAATAACAAGGAGTCAGGAAATAACAATTCAACAGCTGCAAGATGATGCAAAGAAAAACAACAAAAGATTGATAAGGGTAAGTGAAATAGAAGGGGGCAAGACAAAGGATATCAAGAGGATATTAAGAGAAGCAATAGCTGAAAATTTCCCAACTGTGAGAGTGGAAACTGACATCAGGATCAGTGAAGCATATAGAACTCCAAATAGCCATAAGCAAAATAAAACTACACCCAGACATATAATAATCACAATCCCAGAAATCCAAAATAGGAATAGAATATTGAAAGCTGTTAGAGAGAAAAGACAGATCACATATAAAGGAAAACCTATCAGAATCAGAGGAGACTTCTCAGCAAAAACAGTGAAGTCAAGAAGAGCATGGAGTGAAGTATTTGAGATCCCAACGGAAAATAATTTCCAACTTAGTCTGATGTACCCTACAAAACTGTCCTTCAAAATGGATGGAGAAATAAGATACTTCCATGACAAACAACAGCTGAAGAACTTCATGATCACAAAACCAAGCCTGCAAAGAATACTGAAAGACAGCTTAGATACACTTAGGAAAAAACCACTAAGCAAAGCAACAATTGAACAGAATGGAAAGATAAAGATGCAACAGCAGAAAGATAACATGTCAACAATAAACCAATATATAGCAGTTACAACCATTAATGTAAATGGTCTCAATGCACTAATTAAAAGAAACACACTGGCACACTGGATCAAGAAACAACATCCAACTATACGTTGTCTACAAAAAAAAAAACAAAAAAAAAAAAACAAAAAAAAAAACAACCCATCTAACCCAAAAGGATACTCACAGACTGAAAGTCAAATGATGGAAAACAATAGTTCATGCAACAGGAACCCAAAAATAAGTTAGGGCAGCTATTCTGTTTTCAGACAATGTGAACTTCAAACCAAGAATGATCAGAAGAGAAAAAGAAGGTCATTACATACTGGTTAGGTGATTACATACTGGATTCCTCCTTCAAGAGGAAGAGATAACAATCTTCAATATATGTGCACCAATTTTCACAGCACTCAGTTATGCAATAGGCAATAACACAATTATAACAGGAGACATTAACACACCATTGACACCGAGGGACAGATGAACCAGACAGAAAATCAGCAGAAGAATGAACAGAACTGAATCACAACTGTGAACAAATGGACTTGATAGACATATACAGAGTGTTCGATCCAACATCATCAGACTACACATTCTTCTCAGCAGTACATGGGACATTCTCTAAAACAGACCATATACTAGCCCACACAACATATTTAAACAAATGCAAAAGTGTTGGAATTATCCCATGCATGTTATTGGATCATAATGCCGTGAAACTGGAAATTAATGAGAAAACAAACTGCAAAAACCTCACAAACACATGGAAACTGAATAAAAACACTCTTGAGCAATCAGTGAGTCCCAGGGGAAATTAAAGAAGAAATTAAACAACACCTAAAAGCAAAAATACAAATACAACTTACCAGAAACTGTGGGATGCAATGAAAGCGGTCCTCAGAGGAAAATTTATTGCAGTGAGTTCCCAAATCAGGAAAACAGAAAGAATACAAGTAAAAAAAATGATGCTACACCTCAGACATCTACAAAATGAAGAGCAAAGCCAAAAGAAGAGAGGAAATTATAAAAATCAGGGCAGAAATAAATGCAATAGAGTCTAAGAAAACAAGCCAAGTAATCAATAAATAAAAGAATTGGCTCTTTGAAAGAATAAATAAGATTGATAAGCCCCTCACCTACCTTATTTTTCAAAGGGAAAAAAAGCTCAAATTCATGAAATAAGGAATGAAAAAAGCAAAATCACTACAGACTCTGTACAAATACAGGAGATCATCAACACCCATTTCATAAACCTCTACTCTCATAGGGTTGACAGCACAGAAGAAATAGACAGATCCCCAGAAACATATGAAGTACCAAAGCTGAGTCAAAAAGGTGTAAAACTGCTGAATAACCTAATTTCTATTAAAGAAATTGAAAATATATTTAAGTCCTTACCTACAAAGAAGAGCCCAGGCCCAGATGGATTCACTGCGGAATTCCACAAGAAATACAAAGAACACTTAATGCAAACACTCCTCAAACTCTTCAAAGAAATTGAAAGGGAAGAAATTCTTCCTATGGCATTCCTGGCATTCTAGTACCAAAACCTGAAAAAGACCCAACTAAAAAAGAGAACTGTGAGCCAATCTCCCTAATGAACACAGATGCAAATATTCTCAGTAAAATATTGGCAAATGGTATGCAGCAAATCATCAAGAAGATCATACACCCCGACCAAGTGGGATTCATCCCAGGCATGCAGAAATGGTTCAACATATGTAAATCAATAAATGTAATCCACCATATCAATAAAGCCAAAAGTAAGAATCACATGATCATTTCTATAGATGCAGAAAAAGCTTTTGATAAGGTCCAACATTCATTCATGACAAGAACCTTACAAAAAATTGGATTAGGTGGTCTTTACCTCAATATAAAGACCATCTATAACAAGCCAACAGCCAGTATCATACTAAATGGCCAAATACTGAAGTCCTTTACATTAAAATCAGACACAAGATAAGGATATCCCTTAGCACTGCTCCTACTCAACGTAGTACTGGAAATACTAGCCAGAGCAATTAGACAAGAGAAGGAAATAAAAGGGGTAAAAATAGAAAAAGAGGAAGTTAAATTATCATTATTTGCAGATGATATAATTCTCTACATAGAAGACCCCCAAAACTCCATCGAAAGACTCCTAGATATGATAAATAAATTCAGCAATGTAGCTGGATATAAAATCAATGCTCAAAAATCAATAGTATTTCTATACACTAACAATAAAATTATGGAGAGAAAAACAAGAGAAGCCATACTTTTCACACTATCATCTAAAGAAAGTGAAAAACTTAAGAATTAATCCCATAAAAGAAGTAAAATATCTATACAAGGAAAACTATAATACCCTGGAAAAAGAAATGGAAGGTACTGTGAGAAAGTGGAAAGACATCCCTTGCTCATGAATAGTAGGAATAAATATTGTGAAAATGGCCATTCTCCCAAAACTGTTATACAGATTCAATGCAATTCCAGTAAAAATACCATCAACATACCTCATAGATCTAGAGAAATCACTCCTAAAATTCATCTGGAACCAGAAGAGACCTAGAATAGCAAAGACAGTTTTAAAAAGCAAAGGCAAGTCAAGAGGCATCACAATCCCTGACTTGAAGTTATACTACAAAGCAAATGGTACTGGAATAAAAATAGAGCTGAAGATCAATCGAATAGATTAGAAGATACAACCACAAATACAAACACACTCAACCACCTTATCTTTGATAACGGGGCCAAACGATTTTTAGAAAAGCGACAGTCTTTTTAAAAAATGGTGCTGGAATAACTGGCTCTCCATGTGCTGAAAACTAAAACTAGACCCATGCCTATCACCATGTACTAAATTAAAATCTAAATGGGTCAAAGATTTGAATATTAAAACATAAATACCACATCTATTGGAAGACAAATTGGGCAAAAACCTTGAAGACATAGGGGTAGGTAGAGAATTCATGAACAGGAATCAAACTGCATGGGAAATACTCCCCAGAATCAATAAATGGAATCATGTCTTACTAAAAATTTTCCACATGTCAAAAGAAATCTCCAGCATAGTGGACAGAAAATACACAAACTGGGAAAAAGATCTTAGTGAACTGTCCCTCAGGCAAAGGATTTCTGTCTAAAACATATAAAGAATTTTTAAAAAAATCAGACCCCTAAAATTCAAGGATCAAATTCAAAAATGGGCATCTGAGATGAATACACACTTCTCAGATGAAGAAATACAAATGGCAAATAAATACATGAAAAAATGTTCACCATCATTATTCATTAGAGAAATGCAAATTAAAACCACAGTGAGATTCCATCGCACTCCTGTAAGAATAGCCAGGATCAAGAAGACTACCAACAACAAATGCTGGAGAGGCTGTGGGGAAAAAAGAACTCTCCTATACTGTGGGTTGGAGTGTATAATGGTGCATCCATTGTGGAAGTCAGTCTGGAGATTTCTCACAAAGCTGTGATTGGAAGTCCCATTTGTTCCAGCTATTCCATATTCCCAGAAGAACTGAAAACACAGTGATATATGTGCACCCACGTTTATAGCAGCACAATTTGTAATAGCCAGATCTTGGAAACAACCTAAGTGTCCATCAACTGAGGAATGGATAAAAAAGCTGTGGTATTTTTATACAATGGAGTACTATCAGGTTTAAAGAATGATCACACTGAGATATTTATAAATAAATGGATACAGCTTGAGACCGTACTCATAAGAGAAATAAATCAAACTCACGTGTATAAATACTATGAAGTCTCTTTGGTGTAAGAAATGGTAAGAATACATATAGTATGTGGTAATCATAATTCCCCGTTATATTGCTTTGAAGCTTATAATATTTTCTTTCATTAGTTGGAATAGTTTTATTCTGGGTTGTTTGATTTTATTGTCTGTGATGGTGTGAACAGCTATTTTGAAGAAAACAAGACATTATAATAGCTAGTGCTGATTTAATATCATCTTGTTTGAAGTCCTACCAAGCTTTTGTTCTTCTGTCTCCATCAGTTTTATCATGTTGTATCTTATTGGTTTTTATTACATGTGATAATATAAACAAAACTTTTTGTGTACAAGGAGATAATATAGTAACAATTGTTCATTTTCTGTTGTTTTTGAATACCCTGTAATACTTTCATTCTCTTGAGTGGTTTTATACTATCTTGTTATGTTTGATACTATAATGTATGAAGCTATACTCAAATATTTCAAGGAAAAAGACACTATGGTATCTACTGTTATGTCAGGTTGTCTTGTGTTGTAACACTATGTTGCTTAAATTGTTCTGTTCTGATATGTTTTGTTATGTCCTCTATTATCTTAATCTTTTTAAAATAAAAAAGTAATTAACCACATTACATTTACTGTATTTTTGGAGATCTCTCTTTCTAAGTTAAAAAGTGATCCAAGTGAATCTTCTAGATTCAGAAATACATCTCTCTAGTATTTTCCTTTCAAATACAGGACTTGACACAGTTAATATGCACTGCCATATGTTTGTAAAAACATATAAAGTGCCTACTTAAATTAGAATAGATCTTAGTGTGCTTTTCCCAAGCCTTTCCTGTATATAATCCATCAAAAATGCTCACTGAGCCTTATTTAATCTTTGTGATGGTCTGCAGAAGAGAATGAAGCCACTTGCTTCATGGATGGAGTGACGGGATGTGATGCCATGTCTCAGGATAGCCACTCAACTTGCAGGTTCCTCTTCCTGTTCCAGTATTATGTGTCTCCTGTATTTGCTTCCATAAACACTTTTCCTAAGTAGGCAATGTTTTCAACATAAGCCAGTAGGGAACAGATAACACATGGAGTGAGAGCTGGCTATAACTTCTGTCCTGTGCCCAGCCTGATGGAGACTCCCTGGTTCAAAGAAAAGGACTTTGACCTCAGTTCTACATTCTACTCGTGTGTTCCATTTCTCACTCTCTACCTGGTAATTGTATGTTCTACCATGACACAAGTGGCTATGGAAACTACCTTCCTGGCTTTATTAGGATGATTCACAGAAACAGCTACAGCATGGTCATAGTTCAATTGTGGACCACACACTTGTCATGATCAAGGACCTATTTCCACTACTGCAAAGGTGATAGCAGCAACAATAATAGCATCCAGGGAGGCTTTTCACATTGTCACTTGTTTGATATTAGTGGTGGTCATGATAATTACATTTCTTGTCTTTGGATGTTCCTTTGCCAGGTTAAGGACATCATATTACCATAATGCATGCATACCGGTATTGACAGAAGCACAACTTAAAATGGGTAAATTTTGGAAGGGACCTATATGTCCATCAAGAGATGAAATGTGGTATGTATATATGATGGAGTAATATTCTCCATAAAAAAGATAAAATTGCATCAGTTGTAGAAAAATGGATGCAAAGGCTGGGGATTTAGCTCAGCGGCATAAGCACCTGCCTTGCAAGCAGGCGGTCATGAGTTCGATCCCCGGTACCGATAAAAAAAGAGAGAGAGAGATAAAAAAAAAAGAGAAATGGATGCTCCTGAGACCATGTTAATTGAAATAAATTAGTTACATAACATAGATAATGCATGGTTTATCTTACATGACGTACAAAAATTTCAACAAATAGCACAAGAAGAGATAGATAATAGGAAATAAGAAAATAGATCTTTTTCAAAAGACAGAGGGAGTAGGATGGAAGGAACGGAAAGGGAATGAAAAATATAGTCGAGATGACTATCTTTGTGTGCCAACCCTTGACAAAGAATGTAATCATTATATAATGCAAGCATGTACTGATAAATGAAAAAACTGGAAAAAAGTTTTGTTTGTATCTAGACCCTCTCCCCCATGGTGTTAGGCCTTCTGGCAAGGGCCATCCTTGGGAAGACAGCGAGTTTCATGGTTGCTTCCACAAAAACATTACCTGAAGTGGTTCAAAAATGGAAATGAACATGTGATATCCAGACCGGCATGGACCCCAACAACAGGATATTTCCTACAACATCTCCAGTACAACCAAGTTGGTGCTGGACCCTAATGACAATTTCTCACAGGTCATTTGTGAGGTGGTCCAAGTCACTTTGCAGGAGGACTCTTATCGTGGCATTATCAACTTGTTGGACAGTGTTTGAGATAGATGATCCTGATACTGACCCCAGCACAAGCTACCCCAGCCTACTAAATTGGCTCTCCCACGTTGCTCCTAGAACTAAACCTCTTGTAATACCATTCCCAAGAGTCCTACCTAGCTACTATTCCCATGTAGGCTCCTACAGCCATAGTAGCACTGTGGTCATAATTTCACTTATTCACCTAACAGCAATGTAATTCTTGGGCAGCTACTGCAATCAAAGCTTCTAGGTACCTAGTGATACCTTTATTTATTATGCAATGAAGGCAGCATTCCGAGTAATGCATGCTAAAAACTGACATATGGAATCTGCTTTTTACCCTAACAAGGGCTGCCTCTTTTTGAGTGTACACTGAGTGCTGGGAATTGTGCTTAGTTATTTTATTCATGTGTGGATCTTTGATGTTTGAGCAATTGCTGCATTTTCAGCTCTGTCCACGGTGGTGGTGTTGCTAGGATGATGGAGGTCAGCTTGTCAGTCCTTCCTCTATTACCTGTGTCTATTGTAATGTCAGAATTTCTGCCTATGGTCAAAAGACACTTTAAATGTCCAGATTCCACCTAAGATGTACTATGTTGTAAGCTTCAGTTGCTAGGGCAACATTAGGTCACAGATTTCTCCTGCCTGTAGGAAGAGTAGTAATAGGAAGAGGAAAACAGATCCTCTTTTAATAAGAGATATGAAATCTTCAGAATCACATCCAGTAATGACTTAAATAAGCACATCCAGGGCAAACAGAGTGCACAGTCGAAGTTCAGATGACATTTTTCTAAAATGTGGCCATTAATAAAAATAATTTCCTGCAATCATCTAATATAAAATTTATACTCAAATTTTTCAGAATTCCTTTCATATATTACAGCTTTATACATCAAAAGTGATTTCATTTCTTGTTTAAATGTGTCATATACTTTTCCTTTGAAAATATCTGAGCCTCCAAAATACTTTTAAATTGTTTTAAAGTTGTGGATTTAGCTTTACTCATAGATGAGAGATATGCCCATCATTCAGTGTAAACGGAGACTATTATCCTAGTCTCTACTCGTGAGAAATTTTGTCCAGTTTGTCTAAACTGTCAAATTTCTGGGTGTAGAGTTTCTCATACTACCCACTTATTATCTTTTTTATATCGGCAGCGACAGTGGTAATAGCTGATATTTCAGTGATAATAGTGTTTTCTCCATCAGTCTTGCCAGAGTATTTTCAATTTCAGTGCTCTTTTCAAAATATCAATACTTTGTTTCAAAGAATTGTCCCTTCTCTCTTTTTGGGATTGGGTGATTCTCTACTTCATAGCTCTTTTATTATTTCCTTTATTCTACTTGCTTTGAACTTACATCCCTCTTACTTTTGTAGTTTTTTGAAGTATGAGGCTGAGATACTTAATTTTAGATTTTCTTATTGCTCTGCCCTCCACCATGAAAATGAAACCCAGCTCATGAAAAATCCCAGACCCTTATCTGTAAAGTGTAAAAAATTTCTTCTTGCTGACATTGCACTGGGAATTAAATGATACAAAAGATGCATTTTTGCTTTGGTTGAAACATCCATGATGTGAGAATTTTTGAACTGTAGTTCCATGAAGTAATGTTGCTTGAATTGTACTTAGCAACTCATAATTCAACAAAAGGTTTTTGAATGCTTTGAATCATTGGTCTCCATCCTCTATTTCAGGGTATTATAACTTCCCTCAGGCCATATCCCAGGAAAAGCAAGACATTGAATTAGAGAGTCCAAACTCTTCTTCAAGTATAAGACTGCTGCTTTTGTAATTGTGTCTAGCACTCCAGTCTTTCTTTTGGCTGCCTTCTGGCTTCAGGAGAAAATCATCTACAGTACTATCAAGTCCTTTAGCTTCACACTTAACCTTTAACTTGCTTAAATTCATCTTAGCTTTTAATTGTCTTTGCTCCAAAAAAAAAGATCACCCAATACCAGAATGTTTTTAATTGTCATTTCCCAATTCATTTGAAATAGCTGATACCAAGGAAATCTCCAGTAATTGATCATTCCAGTTCACTGCCATTGCAAGTTTTAGCAACGATACCTTGTGTTAGTTGCCTTTACAGAGCTGTGACAAATGCCTGATAAGAACAATATAAAAAAGGAAAAGTTTATTTTGATTCTTAGTTTGAGAAGTTTCAGACCACGATTAACTGTCTTCATTACTCTTTGACCTGTAGCAACACAGAAAGATCACAGTAGAAGGGTGTGACGGAGAAAACTTATTCAGCTCATAGCAGCCAAGATGCACAGAGAGAGGGAAGAGACCGAGAAATAAAGCACAAGCTAGAGTTCCAAAGAACTCACTTCTACGTAGGCCTGAATGAAGCAACAGACCACGAAAGAGAGTCTGCCAGGCCAACACAACTCAATTCATGGCTGCCAGAAACAGAGGGGAGAAGGTGGGTCAAGGCATGCAACCAATGACATACTGCTCTAAATAGACCTCATCTCCTAAAGTTTCCATCATCTCCAAATAGTACCACAAGCTGAAAACCAAGACGTTGGCTTAAATGCTTTCTGGGAACATTTTGCAATGAAACTTGCTTCCTAAAAATACAGGATTGTCAAGGTCACCTCTGACATTAAGCAAGGCACACTTACAATTACTTCATCATAAAACCATGCTCAATCTATGTGCCTGACTGTGTTATGTATTCTTATGGTCCTTAAGTTGAAACCCTCTTCATTTAAAAAACATAGTTTTGGAGACCATACTAAATAAAAGTGAAGACCTTCTTTGTGTTCAGATTCAATAACCTAATGGCTCAATTTAAATTCTCTAGGTTTCAATTTTCTCATCAGAATGGAAATAATATTTCTTGTCCCACAGAATTGTGTGTATCAAATATGTAACCAGGTGCCACAATGGGGAAATATGTTTATAGGTATACATTCTTCATGCTTTCACTTGAGGAGCACAACCTACTTGTCTGAGGTTAGGGTGAGTGTAAATAATACTCCTCATTATCCTGGCTTACACCCTGGGCAAAAGCAAGTACATAGAACATATAATGCAATTTCAAAGTTTCAGAGCTTTAATGCATTCAGATAGCCTTATACAGTGCAAGTGAAGGCTGCTAACAATTAAGTCCCCTCTAATGGTTCCATTCTTTTTGAATTCTAGAAACGGAGCAGTCTTGTACTTCTACACTCCTCACAGCTCTGCTGCTCAGCACAAAGGCGATCCTGGCCATCATTGTCTCTGCTATCTACATCCTCCAGAAACTAAAGGTCTAACTGTAAGTGAAATGGTAAGAGGGGAGCACAAGGACTCACACAGAAGAGCAGGGGCCCAGATTATTTATCACGAAGGATCAAGATGAAGGGAGTCTAGAGCAAATGGCACTCAACATCCCAGGGTTCTCATACACCCATCTGAGAAGTGCCCAGCTCCTGGAAGTTCATAGGATGTTGTAAGAAAAGGATAGGGGAAGGATGTGTCAAAGTGGTGGACAGAGTCTTAACTACCCTGTTGTGTAAGTGAACTGAGAAGAACACTGAGGAGCAACAGAGTAAGGGGTTTGCTTGGAGGTCATCTCTGTATGAGTTAAAAACAAGAAGAATGAAATACTATAAGAAGGATAAGCTGATACATGTCAGTTATAACTATCAATGTGAATGTTCTCAATTCACCAATGAAGAGAAACAGACTGGCAGTAAGATCCCACTATATGCTATGTCCAAGAAACACACTTCACTCAAAAAGAAGTGGTAGACTGAAAGTCAAAGGGTGTAAAACAATAATTTATGCTATAGGAACCCAAAAAGAAGGGTGAGCTATTATATTTGCAGTGAATGTGAACTTCAAACCAAGACTGACCCAAAGTGAATAAAGAAGATTATTGAATAACCGTTGAGGGGGAAATCCAAGAAGAAAAAAATAACAATTATAACTATAGATGCACCAATTACTGGTGTACCCAACTATCTAAAACATAACAACAGACATGAAAAGAAAACTAGCACTAACGTAATGTAATGGAGAATTTTAATGCCCCAATATCAGAAATACATTATGGTGGCTTAACTAATGGTCAACTTGTAACAACCAGCTGAACTGAGTCTTCAAAGTTCTGATTGTGGAAGGCCCACCTATGATGTTGTTGCCAACATCATAAAAGAACTTGATGGGAAGATGGTTTGCTGTTAATATTCCTGGTGCACTCCTCCTTACCTTAAATGTTGCCTCCTGGCTCCTGTGCAGATCCCACATTCTTGTTGTACAGATCTCTTATTCCACTGGTATAGATTTTCTAGTTTCCACCACTGACCTTTGGTCCTTCCCAGGGCAGATCCTTGATACAGACTTACATGAGACATTGTTATGGTTGTGAGGCCTCCAGCTGGATTCGTGGAGAATATTGCCATAGACCATATACTCGGGTAAATTCTCGGGCCCTCTAGCATATGGAAAGAAGTCTTGCACACTTAGGCATTTGACATTTTTAGTGAATATTATAAAATATTCCATAAGTTACGCATCCTCTATTAAATATTTTCCCCTATCAACCCTGAGTACAATATAGACATATCAATTAGACAAAAAATCTCAACAAATAATGGCTGGAATCAAACCAAGCATGTCAACAAATGGATTTAATAGATGTCTAAAGTGTGCTTCAACCTGCAATGTTAAAATACATTCCTCTCAGCAGCACATAGGACTTTCACCAAAACCGACCACAGATTACCCATAAAACTTGTTTTAAGTAAATGCAGGGGAACTGAAATTATCTCATGAATATTATCTGACCATAGTGCAATGAAAATAGAAATAAACAGCAAAAGACACCACAAAACTACAAAATCACATAGAAATTAAATACCACCTTCCTAAATCACAGTGTAAATTAAAGCAGAAATTAAACAGTATCTACTATGATGCTGAAATAACAAGTAGGACTTCTAGAATTCAATGAAAGCAATTCTATGGAAGAAATTTAGTGAGCACCTGCCTGGCTATAGCAAGCTTGTAAGTTTGATTCCTGGTACAAAAAAGGAAGGAAATTTATAGCAATGAATTCTCACATAAAAAAAGGACAAGCTCAAACAAACAACCTAACATTGAAACTAAATCTTTTAGGGAAAGTAGAAAAAGAAAACCTAAAGCTTGTAAGAGGAATGAAATTATACCAATAAGAGCAGAACTAACGATTATCCATCATGCCACTGTGTGATGGGCACAGTTAAAATTCTGATGTATATACTCAAACTTTCAGCAATGATGTGTTAGATACTATCTGGTCAACATATTATTGAATTTTCCATTAAACTTTGTTTAATGGAAACAACCTTATATCGCCAAACAACCTTATATACTAGAATGGAAGGCCATACATCTACATTTATTTGTGAATAATGTGTGAGTGTATGTGTATGTAATTATCCACATGAGTGACCATACAAGGAGAGAGGAGAGAGACAGACACACAGAAAGACAGAGAGAGAGAGAGAGAGAGAGAGAGAGAGAGAGAGAGAGAGAGAGAGAAAGAGAGAGAGAGAGAGAGAAAGAGAAAGAGAGAAACAGAAAGAGACAGAGAGAGAGAGAAACAGAGAAATATAGATGGACAGACAGAGAGAGACAGAGAGAGACAGAGAGAGACAGAGAGAGACAGAGAGACAGAGAGACAGAGAGAGAAAGAGACAAAGAGAATTTTAGAATGCTCTGACCTTACTTCCTCAAATACTTTTCAGTCTAGGTGAAATGGATATTGGAAAGAGGTTTAATTTTCCTTGTCACCAAGCAGTCCTCCCTCCATCTTGACTTCTCTCCCTTACCTTTTAACCTCCCCCAACCTTCTATATTGAGCAAACTTCTCTCATGGTAAAATAAATTTTCTAGTAAAACTGAATTTTTGTGCGTTTCTATCTTGGAATTCCATATTCTACACAAAATAAGAAGGAAAGAATAGACTACAAAGCAGACAGTCTGCCCTCTGCCTATAGTGTGTACATCTCTGCTCTAGTTGGGTTCTGGAATGTTCCTCAAGTTCCATATGCTAAAATCTTGGTCCCTATAATGATGCTACTGGAAGGTGTTAGAAATTTTAAGGTGTGGGGCCTAGTGGGAGGTTAAGTCATTGGGCACACACACACATGAGGAGATAGTAGGACCTCTTTCTTGCTTCTAACTTGGGATGAAGTAAACAAATCTTGTTCTTGCAGATGCCCCCCACTGTGATGTCCTGTTTCCCCATAGACCCAGAAGCAATGGAGTCAGACAATAATGGTTGTAATCTCTAAAAACTGTGATCAACAAAAATCATTTATTTTTCACAAATTTACTACACTCAGGAATTTGTTACACAAGAGAAATCTGCCTAACACAAACTTTAATTGTACATACATCCATATCTCTTACTGTACCAAAATTGGTTTTGTTACCTATAGTACACAATCAGTGTAAGTCTCTATGCCTCAGGATAACTACTGAGCAAAAACTATTCAATTTCATGGACACTCCCCACAACTCTGCACTTTTGGAAATCTTTTCTAGGTCTTAGCCTGAGGAATTATTATGTCAAAGGTAGATATTCTTGTCCACAAACTTGACACATAAGAAAACAGAAGCATAAGGAGGTCCTAAGATCACTCAAGGGCAATCAGTAGATCTATAATTTGAATGCAGGCAGACTGACCTCAAGCTAATGGTTTAACAATTACTCTTCTCATCTGTGGGTGGTTCTGCTTCTGTCCCATGACCTTTCTGCAATTTCTGCCTTTGGAAATGAAAAACTGAGGACAGGACGGTTTGTGGTTTTCCTCTGGATTCTTCTGGTTCCTGTCTGTAAGCAAATAGTTTGATTTTCCCTTGCCCTTTACATAAGAAACAGGTTCTGAGAGTTTCTGCAGAATATATTGATTCCAAGAGCCTCCTTTGACCCAAAGAAGAATTAGTCTGATCGATTCATAAATGATACATGTGTTTATCAAACACCTACTGTGTTATACAAATATGTATTTCATTTGATGACTAAAAGAGGCAAAATATTTTTCCTTAAGAGACTTAGATCCTATTAGCAAAAATGACAGGAATCAAAACAACAAATATGTAAATGATATAGTATATGATAAAGTGGTCAATACTAAGAAAGCAAAGTATAGCTGAATAAAGGAATTATCAGAATCTGCAGATAGAAGTTACAGAAAATCATATGTTGATAGGGGATACTTCTCATATGTAATCAGTTCGGATCCAGGAGACACCAGCCAGCCCAGCCCCTGCATGCACACCAGCTGCCGGTAGGGTCACTTCCTGATGTCAATAGCTAACATAGGTGAGAAAAGCAGAAGCCAGCCCCACAACAGTGCACCCAATGGCCACCTTCAGACACTTATATACACCACTGCCCAGGAGAACCAAACAGTCATGCTTTGGAGAAAGTGTAGTCAATGCAGGAAGTGCCTTGGACCCCACTACCTGATTGTCTGGAAGATCCCATGAAAATGTCAACATGAAGAAGCAAAAGGCAGTCTCTGGCCTCCCACCCATGCAGAGCAAGTCTGGGGGATGTAAACACTGGAGAGATTGGGCGTCATACACCTGAAGTTTCTAAAGTGATAGCAACTAAAGTAAAGAAACAACATCATGAGACTGTAGAAAAAATTAGAACATAAATATTACAGATAAATGAAGAAATGAAAATAAATTGATTGCTAAACATCTCTGAAGAAGATATAGATAAAAAAAAGAGAGGAGCATAGGAAAATGAAGGAAACCTTGAATGAACCATATAAGAAGTATTTAGAATATATGAAACAGATTCAAAGAGATAGTCAGGAAACTGAAAACTCCACTGAAAGCAGGCAAAACCATTTGAAAGAAACTGAAGATAGACTTTAAAGCCTTGAACACAGCCGTGCAGCTTGCAATCAGAAAAAGAAAGATCTCATAAAAATAACAAAGGATCAGGAAAAAGCAATTCAGTGGCTGCAAGACTGTGCAATGAAAAAATTTAACAGTAACTGGTGTCAGTGATAAAATAAGAGTCAACATAAATGATATAAAAAGTCTATTACAGAAGTAATAGTTGAAAATTTCCCAAGCATGGAAAAAGGAAGTGACAATCAGATAAGTGATAAAACTCCAGATAGACATAACCAAAATAAATCTACACCTAGAAATAGAGTAATCAAGATTCCAGAAATTCAGCAAAAGAACAGAATATTTAAATCTGTTAGGGAAATGAAACAGATCATCTTTAACACAAACTATGAAATCAAGAAGTGGAGTAAAGTATTTCAAGTCCTAAAAGAAAACAACTTCCAACCCAGATTGATATTCCCTGCAAAACTACCTTTCAAAGTTCATAGAGAATCAAGATACTTTCATGATAAATAGCAGTTGAAGGAATTTATGAGCACCCAACCAACCCTGCAAAGAATACTGAGCAACATTCTAGAGAGAGATTTAAAAAAGAACAGAGTTGCAGGATCAGTGGCAGAGGGGATCACCTAGTGGGAGAGACAACTTAATGGAGGGGAAAAGTAGGAAGACAGTGGCAGGAAAATAGCATAACAAAGACAAGTCAGTACATGTTAGTCATGACCATTAATGTAGATGGCCTTGACTCACTGATAGAAAGAAATACAGGCAGAGTGGCTCAGGAGACAGGATCTATCAATATGCTTTATACAAAAAACCCATTTAACTCAAAAGACAATAGAGACATAGACTGAAAGGATCTATCAATATGCTTTATACAAAAACACATTTAACTCAAAAGACAATAGAGACATAGACTGAAAGGATCTATCAATATGCTTTATACAAAAAACACATTTAACTCAAAAGACAATAGAGACATAGACTGAAAGTCAAAGGACAGAAAACAATGTTCTGTGTGACAGGGAACCAGAAAAAAGCAGGGGTAACTTGCTCATTTACTGTATAATGGATGAGAAAGATATGGCATTTTTACACAATGAAAAGCTACTCAGCTATAAAGAAAGACAACCTTGAGGCTCTCATAGGTGAATGGTTACAATTTGAGATCATGCTCATGGATAAAATAATTCATAGCTATATGTGTGCATAGCAGTTTTTTCTCTAGCATAAAAAACTAAAGTATTTAGTGGGATCCAAAATGCATAATACATGTTGTTGAAAGTGTAAGGGGAGGAGATATCTACAGGGGGAAGACAGTGGCCATTGTTAATCTATTATCATGTTTTGAAACTCTGTGTTTTCGTTGTTCTGGTTAGCTTGGTTGTATTCTGTTTTGTTTTATTTGAACTTATTATATTTGATGGCATGGGAAACCATTACAAAGATAATCAAATATAGCAAGAAAGCCATTATTGCTTTCCTACAATCTTGTATTGAAGTCCTGGATTGCTTTCATTGTTTTGTTTGGATTGCTTTTATTCGATAATGATTTGTTTGATTGTATTATGTCTGATGGTACAGGCAGTTATTTTGAAGATAGCGAGAGGTATTATGATAGTCATTACTGATTTCTTTTTATCTTGTTTGAAGTCCTCCATCATGTTCATTGTCTTATTTTGACTGACTCTGTTTTATTTCATTTGGTTTTATTCTCTTCAGAATAAAAAAGGAAAAGAAAAAAACTAAATGGTCTGAGTATATTACAAGGGACAATGACTAGAAACTTGATTGTGAAAATCCCAAAAGACTGAATTCAATACCCATACAAAGTGAGAATTTGGCTAACAAAATAAAAACAATGATGAAAAAAAAACTTACTCAATGTTTGAACACATCCAAGAATACATGTATTGCCAGTCTGACTTTGTAGGTTCCAGAGCAATGTTACTATTTATATGAGAGCTCATTCATATCAAATAAAAGCAAACACATAAGTGTGTCTATTCTCAGCCAGGCTATAGGCCTAGAAGCTGGGGGCACACTGTACTTCTGGATTTTGAAATTCTGCTCATACAGCAGAGGTAAAGGGCGGTTTCCAGTCCTTGGATGAGAAGCTTAGCTATAGAAAGCTAGGCCTAAAAGAGAAAATTAAGCTATCTTCCAATTCTAATTTTGAAGAAGCTCTGAAAAAATTCACCCTTTGATTTGGTTCATTCTTCTTACCTGAGGATTTTGGCAAGCTCCATCATCTGGTTCGCTGTTTCTTTCCAGATTGGTGCATAGTTCAGTCAAGGGTATCTGAAGCATGTAAAAGGAGCAAGAAGGTTAATCCAGAGTACAAAACTAATATTAAAAATTGTAGCGCTCATGACAATGAATTCAAGGCTTTATAGATTAATTAATGTAACTAAAAACAATACTCATAAGTGAAATAAATCAGAGTTTCTAGGCCTTTTTCTGGGTTGTTACCTGGACAAGCACTGAACACAGTGATCCTTGGTATACTCACCTGTCCATGATATCAACTGCACAGAACATGACAAGGTCTGAAGAAATTAAGTCATGTAAAGAATTTAGAACACTCCTGACTTGTAGAAAATATCCTATAAATGTGATTTATACCAAGCTGAGGCCAGTTAATTTTAGCCAGTCACTTCTGTCCAGGCCTAAAGTGGCAATAGGGTTAAGATAGGGGTTAGTGGTTCTCAGCAGCTGGCAGGGACAGGTTTGAGACTTTCCTGGTGTGAGTACACAATTAGTAATGGCCAGATGTCATGACAATAGTCATCAATGTTATTTACTAAGCATCTACTCTATACCAGGCACTGTGTTCTGCATTCCTCATGCATTTCCCCTGGTTGTATTTTTATTCACTTGTTAAATAAGGAGTCACTGAGAATCAACGCAAACAGAGAAAATGCTAAGTTAAGCAGCTTGTGCAAAAACAATGAGTTCTGTCCTTTAGCCTTACACTTTTTTGTTTTGAGAGGGTGTTTTTCAAATCCATTTTATTCATAGATAAAAAGAAAGTAAAGGAGAAGGAGAAACACTACAAAATATTGTAAAGTGTGTCAATCAGGTACAATGGTACATACATATTCTATTTTGCTTGATGTTATTCTCTCTAAAATAAAATATAAGTTTGATGTGATGGTGCATTCCTGTAATGCCAGTATTCAGGAGGCTGAACAAGGAGGATTGTTGTATCCTGGGTTACAAAGTGAGCTCCAGGCCAACCTGAATAGCATAGTGAGATCCTGTCTCCAAAAGATCTTAAAAATAATTTTTTATTATAAAATTTTTTTTTAAAAATTAGATGTTAAATATTTTCAAATCCCAGAAGTTATTTGAACTCATTGATATGGAGGATCAGCTGTCTGGAGTTTCAGCATCACAGTATGGTGTTTACAAATGGTTGAGATGATAAAATTAATGAGGCTTTTTTGCACAATAAAGAAGAGATCTCACAAGAGAAAAATATTGAATGAAAGAAGTCAGCTATCAATTGCTGTGTGACTCGCACTTAGTTTGGCTTCCTGGCTTACCTTGTGGTATCTCTCTCTAGGATGTGTCCTTGCCATTGTTATCTACCATAACACATGCCTAGCATGGTTCCCATCAGAACTGGTGGCATGCTTTGAACTTTCTGCCTCAAAAACTAAGAGCAAAATTCATCTGTTTTTAAGTACACAGCCTCATCTAGTAGATGTGTACTGAGTGTTCCACTCAACAGTATCAGGACATACATTTTTCTTGGCTGTACATGGGTCATTCTCTAAAATCATATATTACCCAAAGAATGAGCTTAAGGAAATAACATGGAATTGAAGCAATCCCATGGATATTATCTGAGATAGTGCAATAAAGCTGGAAACTAATGACAAAAAATTTCACAAGAATCCCATAAAAACATGGAAATTAAATAACACTCTCCTAAACAAATAGTAGGTCACAATAGTAGTCACAAATTAAAGTACAAATTAAACAATATCTACAATGGAACAAAAATGCAAATACAACCTACTGGAATCCTAGGGATGAAATGAAAGCATTCCTCAGAAAGGAATTCATAGTGGTAAACTTTGACATTAGGAGAATTAAATGAACACAAATAAACAATATAATGCTACACCTCAAACTTTTAGAAAAAGAAAAGTGAGTCAATCAAAAGCCCAAAGAAGGGAGGGAATTATAAAAATCAGAGCAAAAATTAATGCAATTGAAAATAAGAAAACAATACAAGGGATTAATGATTCAAAGAGTTAGGTGTTGAAAGCATAAATAAAATTGATAAAAACCTAACCAACCTTCCCAAAAAGAGGAAAGAAAAAAACTCAAATCCATACAGTAAGGAATGAAAAGGATTTAATCACTGCAGACTGTCTGGAAATACAGAAGAACATAAATGCTGACTTTGAAGATCTTTTTCTTGTAGGCTCAAATAACACAGAAAAAATGGACAGATTCCTAGAAACATATGAATTACTAAACCTGAATGAAGAAGACTTAGAACTTCTGAATAACCCAATTTCAGTTAATGAAATTGAAAACGTAATTAGAACCTTAAGAACAAAGAAAGGCTCAGGTCCTGATGGATTCACTGCTGAATTCTACAAGAAATTTAGGGAAGACTTAAAGTCAACAATCCTCCAACTCTTCAATGAAATTGAAGGGAAGCAAGTCTCCCTAACTCATTCCTGGAAGAAAGTATTGCATTAATAGCAAAACCAGAGAAATACTCAGCCCAAAAAGAGAACTACAGGCCAATCTCCCTAATGAACATAAAAGCAAAAATCTCAGTAAAATACTGGCAAATAGAATGTATGAAATAATCAAGAAGATTATGCATCAAGATCAAGTGGGATTCATTATAGGACTAGAGGGATGGTTCAACATATGCAAATCAATAAACATAATACACCACATCAACAGAGCCAAAGACAAGAATCACACAATCATGTCATTAGATGCAAAAAAAAGCTTTCAAAAAATCCAGCTCTCATTCATGATAAAAACCCATGGAAAATATCAGAATAGATGGTCTTTACCTCAATCCAATCTGATAAAAGTCATATATGATAAACCAACAGCTAACAACTTCCTAAATGGACAAAAACTGAAAACTTTTGGCTTAAAATCAGAAACAAGACAAGTATGTGCATTATCATCACTTCTACTCAATATAGCGCTAGAAATACCAGCCAGAGCAGTTAAACAAGAGAGAGAAATAAAAGTAATAAGGGTAAGAAAGGAAGAAGTTAAATTATCATTATTTGCAGGTGATATGATACTATACATAGAAGACCCCCTAAACTTCATTGAAAGACTTCTAGATGTAATAATCTAATTCAGTAATGTAGCTGGAAACAAGTTCAACACTCAAAAATTAATAGCGTTCTTATACATAAACAACAAACTCACTGAGAGAAAAATAAGGGAAACCACACCCTTCCTATAACATACCTCAAAATTAAATGCATAGGAATTAATCTACAATGGATTATTGCACAGCCATAATGAAGGCCAAACTTGAGACTTTAATAGGTAAATGGTTGCAGCCTGATTACTTAGGAATTATCTGACTTCTTTCACTCAATATCTATAAATTGAAAATTACAGTACTCTGAAAAAGGATATTGAAGAGGTTTTCAGAAAATGAGAAGATATCTCCTATTCATTGATAGAAAGAACAAACACTGTGAAAATGTTCATTCTCCGAAAATTGTTATACAAATTTAATGCAATTGCAATCAAAATACCATTTGCATATCTCTAAGATCTACAGAAATCATCCTTAAAATTGGTCTGGAACCACAAGAGAGCAAGAACAGCAAAGGCAATTCCGGGCAACAAGGTCAAAGCAGGAGTCATCACAATCCTTGATGTGAAATTATACTACAAAGCTACTGTGATAAAATCACATGGTACTGGAAGAAAAACAGACCTGAAGACCAATGGAATAGACTGGATGATATAGCCACAACTACAAATACACTCAGCCATCTCATCTTTGACAAAGGGGCCAAACATGTTCACTGAAAGAAAGATAGCCCCTTCAATAAATGGTGCTGGAAAAACTGAATTTCTATATGCCAAAAACTAAAATGAGACCCATATCTATCACCATACACTACACTAAAGTGAAAATGAATCAAAGTTCTAAATATCAAAACAGAAACAATAGATCTACTGGAAGATAAAGTAGGTAAAAATTTTGATGACATAGGTGTATGCAGAGAGCTCATCAATAGAAATCCAACTGCACGGGAAACACTTCCCAGCATCAACAACTGGGGTTTCCTCTTAAGAAAAAGTTTTTGCATGTCAAAGAAATCTTCCATAGAGTAAAAAGAAAACCCACAAATTGGAAAATTATCAGCCCACTGTCCCTCATACAAAGGACTTCTGTCTAGAATATATAAAGAATTTTAAAAAATCAGGCCCTTCAAATTCAAAAATGGGCATCTGAGGTAAATACACATTTCTCAGATGAATAAATACAAATAGCAAATACATATATGAAAAAATGTTCAGCATCATTGGCCATTTGAGAAATGCAATTTAAAACAACTTTGAGATTCCATCTCACCCTAGAAAGAATGGCCAAGATTAAGAAATCAACCAACAACACATGCTGAAGGGGCTGTGAGTAAAAAAGAACACTTCTGTACTGCTGGTAGAAGTGTAGACTGTTACAGCCACTGTGGAAATCAGTTTGGAGGCTCCTCAGAAAGCTAGAATCAGAGATCCCATTTAACCCAGCTATCCTCCTTCTGGACATTTTCCCAGAAAAATTGAAAACATCATTACCAAAGTGATGCATGTGCACCCATCTTGACAGCAGCACAATTTTAATAGCCAAATCTTGGAAACAGCCCAAGTGCTCATCAGCCAAGGAAAAGATAAAAAGATAGGCATTTTTATGCAATAGAGTACTACTCAGCTATAAAGAAAAACTGTATCAAAACTTTTATAAGTAAATGAATGTGAGGAGTCCATATTCATAAGTTAAATAAATGACTCATATGTGTAAATAACATATTGTCTCCTTAATTAAGAAACTGAAACATTATATATTTTCCAAAATCTATAATGAACACTATATAAGAGTAAGAAACTATTCAAAGAAAAAATAATTAGAATAAAGGAACGGAGGAAAGAAGGAGGAGAAAAGGAAAAAAGACATTAAATTTGTGTGTGTGTGTATGATAGCTAAACTGATTATATTGTTAGTTGTATTAGTCATTTTAAAATAAGTTAATACTTATATATTTAGATAAATTTTTCATGTCTATATCTGTTATTCTAAGTAACCCTCTTGAAGGTAGCAATATACAGTATTGTTACCACTGTCAAATTCCTATCATCTTATTTTATAAAATTATACAGTTATTGCATTTGGTTTCTTGCTGTTTGTCTGTACCCCTTTTTTGTTTTTCTGTTCTGTCTCTTTTCTAATCTTAAATAAGGAAAAAACTAGGATCTCATTCCACCCAACCACTCCCTATCTGGGTACCTTCCTAGAAACATTAAAGACACCATAACCCAGCACTATTTGTGCACCCATGCTTATAGCACCACTGTTTTTAATAACTAAATCTTGGAAACAACACAAATTTCCATCAACTCATGAATGGATTTTTTAAAAAATGGTATTATTATACAAAAGAGTACTACTCAGCCATAAAGAAGGATAAACTTGAGACTTTCATAGGTAAATGGATGCAACGTGGGACCACACACATAAGTGAAATAAATCAGACCTACGTAGGTGAGAAATAGAAAGACTGAGTTCTAAGATGTATAGTAGATACTGTAAAATGGGAAGAAATTGTTCAATAGGAAAAAAGAACTAGAAAGATTGAAAGAGAAAAGGACAGCAGGGAAAAGAGAAAATTTTACTCTTAGTGGATCTTAGATCTTTAAAAAGGAAGTTTTGGCCACTATTGACTAGAGAAATTTTATGACCATATCGTGTAAGCTGAGCAACTACTTTAAAAATAACAATATGTGATGTAGTAACTTTTGTTATTCTCCTATTATTTTGCTATGAAATTATTTTACTTTTTTCCTATAAAATAAAAAATTAAAAAATTGAAAAAGAATGGAAGTGAACCCTGCAGTCATCAAGGGGAAGAGGCTTCTTGACAGAGCAGTGAGTACAAACTACTGAGAGTAGATTTCCCTTCTATGTTTCTGGATTTTGGCTCCCACTCTGAATAAAAGTGGAAGCAATGAAAGGAACAGTAACAGGGAGCTGACCTGTGTTGCCTTGTGTTTCATGTGATTTTTCTAGGAACTGACTGAGCATAGACTACAACAAGACAGAAGCACCTAAAGCATGAAGTTACAGCATCCTCTCCAACAAGGAGGCTTTCATAGGACTGCAACAAATCAAGAAGGGAGAAAGATCAGATTTTGGATACCTGATAAGGTGTAGCCCATAAAATTTCCTCATAGATAAGGTTGGGGTGGGAAAGAAAGACTCCAAATTTGATGGTTTGATCGTTGTTTCGTGCCTAAGTCTTGTAACCCGATCAAGTACTGTTAAAATAACAATATACAATATATTAACTAGTGTTAATTTCTTACTTTTTTGAAATTCTGTATTGTTTCTATCCTTTTGTTGTTTATTTTGCTATTGAAAATTACAAAAAAAAAAGATTTGGAGGTCAACCATCTGGAAGAATAAAAGTGCCTCTCATGAATCCTGAGGAATTATTTGAAAAACTCAGTTCATTTACAGAAATTTTAATTGTGAAAGATTTATTTCCATCCAAAAAACTTGTCATATAGGTAGTTAGACATATAACTCAGAGTTAGGAAAAAGGACTGAGCCAAAAGTGTAAAAATAGAAACTATAGATATATAACTAGAAAACTCTGCCAGTCTCTGACACCTCTAGACCTAATTACCTGAGCTTTGTCTTCTGTCCTTCATTCCTTTCATGATTTCCTTCAAACCTCATTCATATTTTTAAGAGCTCTGTCTATCCCTTTTCAATGTTCTTCAGACAAATGACTCAAACTTTCTAATGATTATGGTACAGCAGAGCCCCTACCCTATATTGCATGTACCCTTCTTAAGAGGCAGATTTGGAAATAAACTGTGAAATCTTATGTTCATTCACCATACAACCATGAACCATGAGCATATATTTTTCCTTAAGGAATAGCTAGCTCAGTACTATAAAGAAATAGAGAATTTATTTATATAACCACAAAATCCCCCTTTATGTCTGATAATACCTTTGATATGAATCTTTGCCATTGGAACCCAAGCCTACAGTACAGGAGACACTATATAATCAATGAACCAGTGAAATAAAACTAGAAATTTTACCCAGGCAGTTAAATGACTTTACAAAGCATGAACTACGTATACTCAACTCATTCAGGTGTGATCCGGTCAGAAGAGCTAGGTAACTTGGAAAGGTATGTCTCACTCCCCAAATCCATCATTCAATCTGCTTTCTGGCTGCCATGATGTCAGCAGGTCCTCCATTCCCTCTGCAAGCTGTCTCTTCTTTGGAGCTGTCAACAGTGAACCACAATATACAGCTTCTGATACTTTTTTCTTTTTTAAAATTTTATTTAAATAAAGACTAACAAAACAGAAAATGGGTAGAAATAATACATACTTTCAAAGAAAAAAATAATAAGAAATCACTAGTTGATGATTACAGATTGTCCTCTTACAAATAGTTATTCAAGACACTAAAGTGGAGCAAATAAAGTGGGGATTCAAACAGTGAGACTGCAATAAGTTCTGTTCAACTATCCATCAAAAACTTAGAAATATGATTATCAATCCTATACAATTAAACATACATTCAGTTATCCATATCTTCAATTATGTTGAGACTGAACAAACACAAGCAGTCTAATATCACTCTGAACAAAGAATAGTACTATTTCTGGGTTTCACATTATGACCCTCCAGGATCAGCACTGGGTGTTTTAGTGTCTCTTTTTCTTCAAAGTATCTGTTCATTTTATCCTGTGTCATAAGATCACTTCTCATAAACTGTTTATAGATTCTACACATGCATAAGCCTTAACATGTATTTCTATCCGTTCTATATTAGAGGGAGAAACAAAGCAAAGTAAGACAAAAAAAACCATATTCCTATAAACACATAAAATGAGAAAGACATATAAGACTGTTGTACAAGGAGTTCTACCATTGTTTCTGTGTTGTCTCTTGTTATCTTCAATAGAATTGGCTATATCATCAGACATCATACAATTGAACATATCAGTACTAACAGTATTAATAAAAATAAAACTTCATATATGTAAAAAACTTCAAAAGCAGGCAGTTATCAAACCAGAATGTGTATTGTAGAGTCTTGTCATCTTCAGTTTAGTTGCCTATACTCTCAGACTTGATACTATCAATCATATCAGCTTTGAATAAAATCTGTTGATACCAAACAGGAATCAAACAAACCAGATTTAACTAAGATCAGTCATGATAAAACAGTATAAGTCATACAGGGCTCTAGATTAAGATAATAGGAAATTAAAGATGATTACTGTGCTATATCCTGATGTTTTTGGGATAGCAGTCTGTGCACTCAAATCTAATGCAAGTAGAAAATTGGAACAGAATAAATCTATCAAAAAGAATAAAATCTTCCTATCCATGAGCAAGGGATGTCTTTCCATTTTCTGAGATCATCCTCAATTTCCTTTTTCAGTGATTATAATTTTCACTGTATAAGTCTTTCGGTAGAAACCTTGGAGACATAGGAGTAGGTAGAGAATTCATGAACAGGACTCAAACCGCACGGGAAATACTTCCCAGAATCAATAACTGGGACCACTTCTTATTAAAAAGTTTCTGCATGTCAAAAGAAATCTCCAGCATAGTGAAAAGAAAACCCACAAACTGGGAAAAGATTTTAGTGAACTCTCTCTCAGACAAGGGACTCTTGTCTAAAACATATAAAGAATTAAAAAACTCAGACCTCCAAAATTCAAAGATCCAATCCAAAAATGGGCATCTGAGATGAATATGCAATTCTCAGATGAAGAAATGGCAAATGGCAAATAAATACATGAAAAAATGTTCATCATCATTGGTCATTAGAGAAATGCAAATTAAAACCACACTGAGATACCATCTCACCCCTGAAAGAATGGCCAGGATCAAGAAAACCAACAACAACAAATGCTGGAGAGGCTGTGGGGAAAAAGGAACTCTCCTGCACTGTTGGTGGGAGTGTAGACTGGTACAGCCTTTGTGGAGGTCTGTCTGGAGATTTCTCAAAAAGTTGGGATTGGAAATCCCATTTATTCCAGCTATTCCACTTCTAGATCATATTCCCAGAAGAACTGAAAGCATCATACCACAGTGATATATGTGCACCTATGTTTATAGCAGCACAATTTGTAATCGCCAGATCTTGGAAACAACCCAAGTGTCCATCAACTGAGGAATGGATAAAAAAGTTGTGGTATTTCTATACAATGGAGTATTATTCAGCTATAAAGAAGGATCACATTGAGATATTTATCAATAAATGGGCGCAGCTTGAGACCATACTCATAAGTGAAATAAATCAATCTCGCATGTGTGAATACTGAATAGTTTCCCTAATGTAAGTAATGATTCAAATATATAAAAATATGTGGTAATCATGATTCCCCATTATGTGGCCTTTAAGCCTTATAAAGTTTTCACTTATTAATTGGAAAGGCTTTATTCTGGGCTTCTTGATATGGAAATATTTGAAGCTATAGTATATGAAGTTTTATCCAAATATTTCAAGGAAAAAGACAGACACTATGGTAACTACTATTAAGTTGGGTTATTTGGTGGTGAAGCACTAGGTTGCAGAAACAGTCATGCTTTGACCTGTATTGTTATATTATTATGTCCTGTTTTATCTCAATCTCTCCCTTATTCTTTAAAAAAATTATTTAGTTATTTCTTATGCTTGTTTTAATTAAGGGGAAAAATTTAAAAAATTAGCAGGATATATAATAGTAACTTTTTTTGATTTCCTATTAACTTGTTTTGAAGTCCTGTAATACTCCCACGATCTTGTTTTGACTGATTAGACTCTGTTCCATTCTGTATGATAGTATCAAGTTTGAGGGTATAGGCAACTACTTTGAAGGCAATAAGATTCACTAAGATGCCCATTCTGGTTTGACTATTGTCTCGTTTGGAAGTCCTGTAATGTTTACAATGCCTAAGTTTTATTGGCCTTGTTCTCTACTGTTTTGTTCAACTTTATAATATCTAATGAGATAGACAATTCTTTTTAAGGAAACAAGAGACATCGTTGATAACCATTGTTGATAATCTTGTACTCTGTTTTACATCATGTGCTATGTCTATCCTTGGTTTTGACTGACAGCTTTGTTTTGCCATATTTGACTTTATTCTCTTCCCCCCCAAAAAAGTAATAAGAACTAAGGAGTAATAAAATCCAAAATGTGTAAATTTTGTTTTAAAAAAAGAGGGGAAAAAAAAGAGCTCTAACGGATATAACAGCAAGTGTGTTTAGGGGTGTTAAATAGCTGACTATATTAATGTTTTTGGATCATTGAACACAGCTATTTGCAGTCTCTCTGTTTGAATGTCCACTTTGTATTCTTTGATACTGTGATTTGAGCAACTATTTCTAAGATGATAATATATAATCTATTAACATGTGATTTCTTACTGTTTTTTTTGTAGTTCTGTATTACGTGTACCCTTACACCACTTTGTTTTGTTTTGTGTTTTTCTCTTTTTCCTTTTAAATAAAATTAAAAAAAGAATAAAATCTATCTAAGCAGAGTGGTGTGAGTAAGTAGTGGTGTGAGTGGTGTGGTCTGATACACTATTAACCGTATCTTCTGCCATATTTTTTAAGACTCTCCCTCCCCCTTTAACTGCCCCAGGGTATACTGTGCAATTTGGAGTCTAACCAAGACCCTTGGTTTTTAAATTGGGGGGGGGCAACCTGCTATTTACCTAAGTGGTTCCAAACCTTCTCCCTCCTGGACTTAATCTCAAATTGTGTTCCTTTACCTATTAAAGCCTATCTTTCCAACCTATCCACAAATAAAGGTCTAGTTGCCCCTATTACTCTCTGGTTCTCTGTCACATAGAGCATAGTTTTCTCATATTTCATTTTTAGTCCATATAATCTTTTTCATGTTAACTATATTTCCTATTAATAGAATCTCAGTGGACCCTGCCTCTTGATCTACTCCACATGAGGTTCTTTTTTTTTTAATTTAGTGTATCAAGGTTGTCTATATTAGAGATTATAAACAACCTTCTCTGCCTTATTTCTGTTATGGTATTTTTTTGCCATCAGTTGTCTGTCTTCATTCTGTTTTTGCACCATTAATTGAGGCTTCTCTACCACTGTTCCTGGAATCCTTGTACTTTTCTATCCCTCTAGAATGCCCTGCAATATTCTCTGTAGAGTTGGATTGGTGGTTGCGAATTTCCCAAGTTCCTGTTTGTCTTGGAAGCATCTTGTTTCTCTATTAATTTCTAGAGACAGTTTATCAGGGTATATCAATCTGGGCTGGAAATTATTTTCTTTCAGGGCTTGTAATATTTCACTCCAGGCTCTTCTTGATTTGATGGTTTGTGTCAGGAAGTCTGTCATTATTCTGATGGGCTTTCCTTTATAGGTCATCTGTTTCTTGTCTCTTAACAGCTTTTAATATTCTGTTCTTATGTTGAATTTCTAGGATCTTGCTTATTATATGCCTGGGTGTAACCTCTGTTTTGATTGTAGGTGGCTGAGTTCTGTATGCCTCATACATCTGCATATCATTTCATTTTCCTATGTTTGGGAAGTTTTCCTTAATTATTTCTGTGAATACCCTTTGTAGTTCCTTTGTTTGTGCCTCTGCTCCTTGATTCACATTCTTTATTCTGAAGTTGTAGATACTCTTGTCAACTTCTAGCCTTTTTATTGCTATTGCTTGTTACCTTGTTATTTTTAAAAAATTTTATTTAAGAAGAAAAAACATAAAAAGGGTACAAGTCATACAGAATTTCAGAAAAAATAAACAGTAGGAAATCACTAGTTAATAGATTACATATTGTCATCTTAGAAATAGTTGTTCAAGTTACAAAATTAAAGCATATAAAGTGGACATTCAAACAGAGAGACTGCAAACAGTTCTGTTCAATGATCCAACAAATATGTTTATCTATCTTATACATTTAAACATACATGCAGTTATATCTTTTAGAGCACTTTCTTTTCTTCTCTTTTGTACAATGACAATTACATATTTTGGGTGTTATTACTTGCACAGTTCTTATTACTTTTTTTGAAGAGAATAAAACCAAATGTGACATAACAAAACAGAGTCAGTCAAATCAAAAGGATAGATATAATACATAATGTAAAAACAGAATGGTTACCATAATGCCTCTTGCTATCTTAAAAAGAATTGCCTATATCATCAGCTCTAATAAAATTGACCATAACAGTAAAGAAACAAACCAATAAAACCAAAACATTGGAGACATTACAGGACTTCAAAAGAAGATAACAGTCAAAGCAGAATGGGCATCATACTGAATCTTACTGTCGTCACAGTTGTTGCCTATACTCTCAAACTTGGTACTATCAAGTAAAACAGAATAGAGGAAAATAAATCAAAACAAGATGGTTAGAGCAATACAGGGTTTCAAATCAAGTTAATAGGAAATCAAAGTGGGTTACTATAATATATCCTGCTATTTTAAAATTTATTGTTCCCTTAATTAAAAAGATAAAAATAAAAAGTAAATAATAAAAAAGAAGATTGAGATAAAAGAGGACATAGCAAAACAGCACAGGTCAAAACATAACCATTTAAGCAAAATAGTGTTTCACCACAAGATATCCTGACATAAAAGGAGTTACCATAGTGTCTCTTTCCTTGAAATCTTTGAGTATAACTTTGTACACTGTAGCATCAAACATATCAAGACAATGTAAAACCATTCAAGAGAACGACAGTATTACAGGGTATTTAGAACCAACTAACAGAAAATGAACAATGGTTTCTGTATAATCTCCTTGTCTATAAAAGTTTTTGCTTATATTATCACATATAATGAAATCCAATATGATACATGTTAAGACTGATGGAGACAGAAGAACAAAAGCTTGATGGGACTTCAAAACAAGATGATATTAAATCAGCACTAGCTATTATTATGTCTTGTTTTCTCCAAAATATCTGTTCCTACCATCCAACCTTCTTTGCCTCATTTCTGTTGAGCTCTTTTTCTGTCATTAGTTGTCAGTTTGTCTTCATTTCGCTTTCTGCTCCAGTCATTGTGGCCTCTCTGCCATTGTTTCTGGAATCCTGATACTTTTCTCTCTCTTTAAAATGTCCTGCAGTGTTTTCTGTAGAGTTGGATTGGTGGTTGTGAATTCCCCCAGTTCCTCTTTATCTTGGAAGCACCTTGTTTCTCCATTAATTTCTAAGGACAATTGTGCAGGACATATCAATTTTGGCTGTAGGTTATTGTCTTTTAAGGCTTGGATTATTTTGCCCCATGCTCTTCGTGATTCAATGGTTTGTGCCGAGAAGTCTGCTGTAATTCTGATGGGTGTTCCCTTCTAAGTGATCTGTTTCTTGTCTTTGATGGCTTTTAATATTCTGTTCTTATATTGGATTTACAGAATTTTGATTATTATATGCCTGAGTGTAGCTCTGTTTGGCTTGTAGGTGGCTGGGGTCCTGTATGCTTCATACATCTGAGTATCTTTACCTTTTGCTAAATTAGGGAAATTCTCCTAGATTATTTCTGTGAATAGCCTTTGTAGTTCATTTGTTTGTGTCCCTATTTCTTCTTTTACATTCTTAATTCTTATGTTATAGATCCTCTTATCATCAAGCCTTTGTATTATTGCTGTTTGTTTCCTTGTTATTTTTAAGAAGTTTTTTTCTTTCATGCTCCCATCTTACAAATCTGCCCTCCGGTTCAGATAATCCATCCTTAGTTTCTTTCAAGCTGTTATTCCAGCTTTACATAGAGGTTTTAGTTTCCTGGTAATGTCTTTGATCCTGCTTCACGTATTTTATGTTTTCTCTATTTTCTCCATCAAACAATTCTCCCCTTTTTTTCTGTTCTTCCATTCCAGCATCTGTTTTTTCCTGGATGGTGCTTAGCATTTCTCTAACTATTCTACTTATATCTTGCTTTACTTATTAAATACTTCACTTTTGAACTTGTCTATGAGGCTTCAGAGATATCACATTATGTCTACTGGTGCCGTGTTTGATATTGCTTGTTTTCTGTCCTCATTCTCCTTTGCATTTAACTTTTCTGGATCAGTGTTCTCAGGATTGGGGCCCGAGGACCCTTTCTTGTTGCCTCCTCTTCTCATATTTTTTGTTCCTTCCATAAAAGTGTATATTGGAGGCCCAGTTTCTTTTTTTGTGTTTTACAGTTTGTTTGAATCTGCTGGCTAGGTGTTCCTGCCCACTGCAGTGTACTAGGGAGACACAGACTGGGACAGCATATGTTGGGCCCATCCCTCCAGGTCAACCTACTGAAGGCTTCACTGCTAGGGTGCACCTCCAGGCGCAGGGACCTGGTTTGGTCTATCCTACTGGGTCTTAGTCCGTGGCTTCACCCAGGTCAGGTGCTGCCCACCAATCCCGCTTGAGAGGGGAATATGCGACTAAAGTCACTGCAACGTACTGCTCTGGCTAGTCTTCCTGGTCCCAGAATGTCCTCTGTTGGAGCCTCCTAATCTATGGAAGGGTCCCTGTTCCTCTCACTCATTGTAGATTGATGCAGGGCTCCCCATCAGTCCCGCTCTCAACTCCGTTCACCAATTCCTGCTCTCAGAGCTTTCACGTCTCTGTCCCTGCTGTGTTGATTCAGATGCAGCAGTGGCATCAAGAAATTCAAATCATGGTTTCCAGAGGCATGGGTTACAGCTTTGGCACTGAGATTTTAACTGTCCTGGTCAGGATTGCATTTCCAGTTGGTTTCTCTCAGCTTAGTTCATTCCTGGGTTAGCAGGGTATATCTCCCCTTGCTTAGGATTCCTCACACTGCACCATTCCTGGATTCTAAGCTGGCTATCTCAGAGAGCTTCCATAGCTGTTGTTATCTATCTGCCATGTTCTCCTGGAAGATACCTTGTTATTTTTAAAAAGTTTTTTCTTTCATAATCCCACACTGCAAAACTGTCCTCCAGTTTGGATAATCTATACTTAGTTTCTTTCAAGCAGATTTGTCATCTTTTTATAGAGTTTTTAATTTCCTAGTAATCTCTTTGAGTTTGCTTCATGTATTTTATATTTGGTTTGTATTCCTCATCAAATGTTTCTCTCCTTTGTTTGAGTTCCTATCTTCTTCCATCTGTTTCTGCTTGAGGTGTGCTTAGCATCTCTTTTATTAACCTTCTTATATCTTGCTTTACTTGGCTAAATATTTCCCTTTTAACTCTTCTATGAGATCCCACAGATATCTGTTTATGTCCACTGGTGCCGTGTCTGCTGCTGCATACTTGCTGTTCTCATTCTCCTTTGTATTTATGTGTCCTGGGTCAATGTTCTCAGGGCTGGGACCTGCAGACTTTTTGTTGCTTCCTCTTCCCATCATTTTTGTTTCTTCCAGGAGGCCCCAGTATCTTTCTTTTTTGTTTACAATTCTTCTGAAGCAAGCTGGCTTGGTGACCTTTCCCACTGCCATGTGCTAGTAGTTGCAAACACGGCCAGCATATACTGGACCCTCCCCTTTGGATCAGTCAAGCTGCTGAAACCTGCACTGTATTGATATGTGCTGCTCCCCTCTGGATCAGTCAAACTTCTGAGACTCCACTGCATTAGTGTGGTTAGTGTGCACCGCTGCCATAGGGAACTGATTTCAGACAGCCTACTGGGTCTCAACCAGGTCATATGACCCAGGCCTAGCTCTCTCCACCAATCCTGTTTGGGAAGGGAACAACTGACTTAAGTCACTGCTGCCCCTGGTACTTGCCAGTCCTGCCTGGTCTCAGAATGTCATTTGCCAGAGCTCCCCTTTCTGTGGTATGGCTCCACTCCTGTCACTCACCACAGGTCGATGCAGGCTCCCTGCCAGCTCAGTTCTTCATTTGGCTGGCCGACCCCCAACCTCCATGTGACTGCACTGCACCTCCAGTGAGTCAAAGTGGTGGGACCTTGGATGGCTTGGCAAGTTGCCTGCTGTGGTGGGAGCACTAAACCTTTACCTATTCCAATAATAGCACCAGGACTGTATGTTTCATTGAATCTTCTCACCTTAGTTTCTTCTTGGGATGAGAGAATTCATCTCCCTTTGTTCAGGGCACCCCATGCTGTATTATGCTAAATTCTAAGTTGACTATGCTAGAAATCTTTGTAGCTAGCTGTTATCTGTCTGCCATCTTTGCTCTGCCCCCACAGCTTCTCATTTAAATTGCAAGTGTCAGCCATTGAGACACAACAACAGGAAAGTAACTAAAACAGAATTGTCGTTGTTACTGTGACTGTTAAATGATCATGTAGTTAAGAAGAATTTGGGATTCATTTATGGGAGGAATAAGAAATTTTGTGGAGATGTCAGCTAGACAAGCCCTAGAATGTTGTGAGCCAAGATGGTTGGGAGATTCTCGTTGGAGCTCAGAAAATCAGAATGTGATATAAAGTCCACCATTTGGAGGTTTTAGTTGGGAATAAGGAATCCACTACTAATTGGATACAAGGCAATGTGTGTTAAACTCTGGTTTAAAAAATTATCTACATTTTGCTCCTGTCCTGTCATTTTGCAAGAGACTAAGATCAATAGAAATGGATTAATTATCTGAGAGATAAAATTTAAAAGGTTACATTTAGATGAAAATATTATAAAACAACTGTAAAGTCAGTTATTTCCTTGCTTTCTTAACCCTCTATTGCTTTTTCTCCACTGAAGCTACATTTGAATGCCATATTTTGTGTTTTTACTTGAGCAATTTAATCACCTCAAGGATTTTGTTTGGTCTTTAGTGACTGAGTGATTTTTACTCAATCTAGAGTAGCACAAAATATTAAAGGGGGAGACAAGTAGATAAGAAAAGAGTTTAGCAAATGGGGAGGGCATGGAGGTAGTGACCATAAGGAAGGCTGTGGTGGCTCTACATGTAGACAAAGGGCAGGTTCTGTCTGACATAAGTTCTGATGCATTTAGGGCTCTGGGAACTGATGTGAGCTGATTTATTTTGTCAGAATGTAGGAGTTTGGATTAATCTTTACATTCCTGAACTTTGGCAGAGTTTTGTGGGGGAGAAGCAATAGCTGTTTCTGGGAAGAAGTAGGTATGCATTTTCAGGGCACAGCTTTGAACTGTTACCATGATGATTGTGCTATCTCTCAGATTGGGGACCTAACATTCCCATCCCTTTGATGTTAGGGGGCACTGGGGAGTCCCTCTGGCTGTTTCTTGCTGAGAGGGGACATTGTTGGGGTCTAGGGTAGAATAGAATGGGATTGAGGGATCCATTCTGTCCAAGTCTGTGAGATCAAGATGTTGCTCAGTAGTAAGATTTCTTTGGTAGTGAACGCCTGTATTCTGGTTTGGATCGATTGTATGATGAGCCCAATGGCATGATACTATGATAATTATGGGTTCCATCATGGGCATTAGAATGGAAGCCCAGGACCCAAGGGATTCCCACCATTAAGATCAGGAGGTAGATTTTGAAAAGCAGTATCTATTTCATATATCAGTTACCAATTTTTTTTTAGTTTTGTACCTGGTCTTTTACTATACCCAACTGAATAACAAAATAGCAGCATTTTTCTCCCAACATAGCATATATCCCGCATTTACTGCTGTAAGAATACCGAGTGCCTTTCCTTGTTAGAGAAGTAACATGGTCAGTGAGTTTATTTGATCTTGGAATGAGTTAACATTTTGGGAGACTGATTTTAGGGATGACACAGCCAGAAGCTAGGGCCTGAAATACTTAAGCATATAAAAGTTGAAAAGTCTTTAAAAGTTTAAGTATGGGAGGGGTTGTGAGATGTGTGTCTCTTAAGAGTGGGAAGGATGTTAAGAGTTCAGATGTGAGGATTGATATATTGGGGGACAGTTGTTTGAGAAGAGTTTAAAATGAAGGTTTAGGGGCAGACATGACAAATGGTTGAAAACCCCATGTTTGTCTGTGTGGAAGTAGTGGTAATGATTTTAAACTTTGTATGTCCATATGTAAGACCTCTGTCTAGAATATACATGTGGTAATTCTATTTATGTAAAAGTACTCATCATGGCATATGTAAAATTGAGGAGTATAGGTTGTCCATTATGATAACCTTTAATAGTAAGCACACTCCAAGGAGCTAAAGAAGGAAGGTTAGTGAAGGCAAGTTTTATAAGACAAATGGTTTACTGTACATAAGCTCAATTGGGCTTAACTGAGTAGGTGATCTGGCGGGAACTTGGAGTTTTTTAGGGGCCAGAGGTAGGAGTAGAGAGAGGAGAATCATGTATATGTGGGAAGAAAGTGTCAGTTAATTGGAGAACATCTGTGCAGTCATGTAGAGGACTTATCTCTGTATCTGATGTAGAAGTGAGCAATAAGGTGACTGGATTGAGGGTGTTGATGGTTGAGACTGTGACAGTGGGGTCTTGTATTAAAGTTGGATGTGCTTGTTGTAGCTGTGATGGGTCATTAGTGTCTTGTGAGAAATTATATTGACTAGACTGTGAGGTGACTAGACTGTGATTGTCTGTCGTAAAGTGAAATTTTAGCTTCTTGTGTCAAGCTGTCTGTTGCTGCTAACAGCTGAAGGCAGGGAGGCCATCTTCTAACTGCAGTGTCTAGCTATTTTGGGAGGTAGGTTATGGCCTGGAATGAAGGCCATTTATTGTGTTTTAATATTCTTATTATATTATGTTTTTCTCTTATAGTGTACAGAATAAAGGGTATAGTAGGATTAGGAAGTGTAAGTGCAGGAGCTCAAAGGAGGGCTTCCTTAAGTTTCATGAAGAGAGTGTCAATTTGCATAGTGGAGTATTGGGTTCTGAAAGAGGCCCATTAGAGGCTTGGTGGAGTGGCTGAGCTAAGGAAGCAAAGTTGGTGATCCAGAGGTGAAAAAAGTTTGATAGGTCTAAAAAGGATATTATTCATTGTTTTGTGATCAATATCTATATGTCATAAAGGAATCTTATGATCAGAGGTTATGGACCATGTGGTGAGTGTAAGTATGAGGCCTAAGTATTTGACCTTTGGTGAAGTGATTTGAGCTTTGGAGCTCAAGACCCTGTATCTACTACTACAGAGAAAGTTGAGTAAAGCAGCTGTGTTTTGTGCTGTTGTGGCACAGGAGAGCAGAGTAGAAGGTCATGTATATATTGAATGAGTGTACTAGGTTGTAGATTTATAGTTGTAAGATCATTGGCTAAGGCTTGGCTAAAGAAATGAGGGCTGTCCCTGAATTCCTGGGGTAGCACTGCCTATGTCAGTTGAGTGCACCAAAAAGTATCTGGATCCATCCATATAAAGGTGAAAGGTTTTGGCATTGTGGGTGTACGGGAAGTGAAAAATATATTTTTAAGTTTAATACAGTAAAGTGAAAGATCTGTGGAGAAATATGACACAGTGTACTGTAAGAGTTTGGCATCACCAGGTGAGCTGGCATTATTATACCGACAATAGCTTTGGGATTTTGAATTAGATGATAGGAGCTGTTGGATTTGAGGATAGGGAGAATAGGGGTGTCATAAGGCAAGTGAGTGACTTTTAGAAACCCATTAGTTAACAAGTAGCAAATAAGAGGTTTAAGTGCCTGTTGATGTTTAGAGGCTACTGGGTATCAGGGAACAGAAGTAAAGACTGAAGGATGTTTTGAGGTGAATTAGAAACAGAGTAATGTGAGTGGCATGTAAGCCCCTGTAAATATTTGGGAGCTATGGGATATTGGGGAACACAAGGAAAAATTGAAGGATCCCTGAGATGAATTAAAACAGCCATGGCATGGGTAGCGCAGGTGGGGTTGGAGATATCTCAAACTATAGGATTGACCAGAGAAGACGGGAGTCTCTAACCTGTGTGTAATAAGCTCTGTCTGCAAAGGCTGCATAGGTTGGCAAGCTCTCCACTATAGAGTCTGAGGACTTAATATAGCAGCATGAAAACTCAGGAAGAACACTATACATGGCCTTCGGGTCCACAAGTACAGAGAATGTCTTACCTGAGACCTCCAGTGGGACTTGGGGCTCTGAGAAGGACACCTTAATGGGGGCTGTGGACCCCAAACCTCATCAGTCTTCAGCAGCAAGTCTGAGTAGATCAGTCAGTGATGAATCCAGAGGTGATGATATCTCCTATAAGAGCAAGGAGTTAGAGGCTAGCTTACCCACTCTCTGACGCCTATGACCATCTCTCTTCCAATGGCCTTTGAGACTGCAATATGGGCAAGGCCCCAGAAGAATGCCAAAGTTGGGGCACTCTCTTGCCTAATTTTCTTCTTTGTTGCATTTTAAGCATGGTCTGGGAGAGGTTCAGGCAGCTCCACCTTGTCTTGGTTTACGTGTCTCAGAGCTCTAAGTGTCACTGCTAAAAGATCTGATTGTTAGTTTTCTTTTTGATTTTTGTCTCTGTTGTTGAAAACATGAAAAGCAATATTAAGGTTTCCCTGTGGGATTTGAGGGCCAAGTTTAGCATTTGGTCTTGGAATCCGGCCCACGGTGGAAGGTATCTGTCTCCTCCACAATCACAAGACATCTGGTTTTTATCTTGGATAGGTTTACTGCTTTAATTCTAAAGGAAACAAAGGCAAAGAATCAATTAAGTATGCAGGAGTCAAATAATACAATCAACAGGATATTTATGATTATAACTTTAGTAATGGCTTCCCGTAAGGAGGATAAGGTCCAGAAAATTTTAGAAACTGACATGTCATTCATTTGTCGTATACGCATTTAGGTTTTACAATTGTATAAGTACCTCTTATGCTTTTAGAATATCTAATGCCATCTGACTTTTGGAGGATGGCCTCTTTTATTAATTTTACCTCTTCATTTAGGAGAGAGATCAGCTGAAGTGTCACTTAATGCCAGTTGAGTATAGTTAATTATGGCCCCAATATGTATCATGTAACATATTTTGGAAAAGATCCCAGCAAAAGGAATCCAAAAGGAGTTTATAATTATCTCTTAATTCTAGTTGTTGAACATCCAGAAGATTGATAACAGTACAGTGCAGTAGAGGCAGTAAGCTTAACACAGAATATTCAATGGAACTATTACTTTGTATTAACCATGGGTGTTTTAAGATTTGAGCACTGAATAAATTTGTGACATTGTTTGGACTGTTCACTATTTGAGCATCTCTAAGTATAATATATACATTATATACATTTTTGTTTAAAAAGTATCATTTGATTGGTGACCTCATGTTGGTCTTACCTGAATCTTGTGGCTGGAACACAAGAAAAAGGCAGACATCTGGATCTGAAAGAAAATACTTGTCATCATAAGCAATCTCAATTCTACATTTGAAGGCATGAATATACCATCAGATCAGCAACAATGAATTGTCTTAGTCATATGAACTTTATTTAGTTGGGGTGTCTCCCATAAAGCAATAGAGATTATTGGGGCCTCCAATTAATGAACAAGAGCTGGTTAAATTTACCAGGTGGCCACTCTCTTGTTTAGCAATTGAAATCTTGTCCAATGGCTCCTCACCCAAAGGAATTTCATTTAACCAATTTTAGCACCATTTTGACCAGCTGGCAACCTAGGTGGAAGCATGTTTTTTAAATCTATAACCCAAATAAACCTTGATTAAATGATCTGAAAATGTAAAAGAGGAAAAAAATTGTTGAGCTCAAATAAAAAGAAAGAGCTATTTAGAGAGCAGTCAAATGGACAGACAACAGATATATAAACTGACAATCAGCTTATAAAATTAGAGTGCACTCAAATATACTTGGCCAATTTGGGTGAGCAAGTGGAGAAAATGTCGATGCAGGAGAATGGGACAAAGAACCCTTTGACAGAACAGATGGTGTGGATGGTGGGGGGAGAGGACATCGGAGGGGGTAAAGAAACCTCTGGATGAGAAGGCTGCGGGGTTTGGTATGAGAGATGTAGGGGAGAAGCCATAAAAAGAGGAGCAGGATCATCAAAAGCAGTCCAGTGGGGAGGGAGAGAGACCCTGGTGGAGCAGAGTGAGCCAGAAGTATTTGGGCCATCACAGAAGACAGTGAGCATAGGACATGTCCTTAAAGTAAAAAAGGCCTAAAGATGAAGGGTTTAGGTCCAACTTGCCACCATTGTTGACAAAAACATAAATAAAAACGATCAGTTTTTTTGTTTTTATAGCCTTCTAGAGGCCAAGAGCACCAAGATTATGAACTAGATGCCACAGAGGTGTGCTTTTTGGGGGACAGGAAGTGGTCACCATGACTGAATTATAAGTGAGCTGAGAGAACAACTTCACCTTGGGACATAAGAGCTTTAGCTTCCCTCATGAAATATGGAAGCTGTGCTGGGTCACACTTAACAAGAGATCATCACCTGTTTTGAAAGTGTGACACAGAAAGTCCCCTTTCTCCTTGGCCAGGTCACCGAAGAGTGCAAGGCAGGGTCCCAGCAAACAAAAATGTCAGTCTTGCCTCAAGCCATTCGGCCTAAAGAAGTGTGAAAACTGCTATATCTGTTCAGAGTGGCAGGATGGGTTTTCTGTCACAAGCTTGCTAAAGAATGGAAACAGAAAACCACTGATGGTAGCTACCCTGCATGGAGTGAGGAAGGTCACTGTTGCAGGGGGATTAGCTGTGGCAAGTGAACAGTCCTGGAGGAAGAAAAAGGTGATTCTTAATGAGGGGGACTTAAATTGGGAGGGCTTCCCAGGAGGCACTCACTCTGCCTTCCCAGTCTGGGAACCAAATGATGGGTTTTTCAGCATGATAAAAGAGATAATATGAAATAAAAAAGCCTTTATTCTAAGGACATGTAGAGAACTCCATGACCAAAGGGGCCTGGCTTTCTCTGCTGGAAACGTGGGGCCTGGGACCTACATATAATTTCTGATTGGGGTGGTGCTTAAGGCAGCATTGCTGATGTGTGAGCAGCTGTTTCAGGCTTTTTTTGTGCCACTGGTAGAAGAAAAAGGAAGTTGTCATAGGGAAAGGGGGAAGTGACCACAATGTAAACATCCTTTGGTCCTGCCTCCCACTGCTGTAGTAGTGTATCTAGGGCAAAATCCTTTCACTAGCATTCCAAGAAAGGAATAATTTATCATATGGGCAGGAAGTGATTTTTCATAGATAATACTACTTTGTCCAGTCCAAAGCGTTGCTCTGGAAATTGCATCCAGACATTCTAGTTGCCATTTGCTTAAAATGTATCATTGACTTGGCAAGTATCTTAGAAACACAGAAAAGGCACTTTAGGGACATAATACTAAATGTAGATTTTTCTCAAGGATGATGTAACCAATTAGTCATGGTCTATAATCCTTTAAAATAGTATTGAATAATATGTTGATAATACATGATTGTTGATTGAACACTATGTTTTGGGAATGGAAAGTTGTGAAACCTCATGGAGCTTCATGGTGTGCAGTGATCAACTGCATCATTCCAACAAGCCCCAAATTCCCATTATTGTAGGCATAGGTAATCTTTAGAGGATCTTCATATATATAAGAATCCTGGAGGAGATGAAACTCCTCTGAAACCCTGGCATGATACAAGAGACTTTAAATGGGAAATCATCTCTTTCTGCAAATGGGACATGTTGAAGATGTAAATTTGATTCAATCCTGTCTTAATGATGCCCCAGTACCCAGTACCTGAGCTTGTGGAGTAAATCACATTGAATCTTGAGAATATGAGACATATACTTCTCAGCCTGTGGCTCCCAAATGGAGAATCAACAACATTTCAAGAAGGCAGGAAAGGTCATGTGGAGCCAGAGCAGCAGCAAGGCAGAGAAAAAGCAGTATTTCTGGTAGGCTTGTCCAGATCTCTATAAATTTCACCCTGATGAACTTCCTGCCTTACAGCTGACTGTGTCACCTGATTTCAACTTTTTCAATCTTGAAGCAGGTTGCTGTCTCATTACAAAAGAGCTACTGCTTCTCTGAAGGAAGGTTGTAGGGTGACTCTAATTTCAAAGTGCAGAGATTGGCATCTTCCTGACATATACAGTTGAACAGAGAAGCCTTCTTGCACCTCCATGATCCCTGTCTCTGCCTCCTAGGTTCAGCCTTCTTGTCTTGTCCTGCTACTTACTGACCCTTCTTTTCAGACTCACAGTTGATCATGGCCCTGGGATAGAATCCTCTCCCCTTGATCCTGGGCACTGTTACCACTGAATCTCAGAGGCTTCAAATTAACATAGGCATGGCCAAAGAAGATAAGGACAATGCATTTTTTGAGGGTGCAGAACCAGGGACCTGACTGTGATCTATGAAGAATCTTCAGATTCAGCATGTGAGCAGAGGCATCAATTCAAAAGATGATTTAAATAATTCCTACTTACATCTTACAATATTTAGGTGATAGAATATTTTTCCAGAAGGACCATTATTTAAATCTCTGTAAGTTTTTGATGCTCTAAGAGGTGCAGCAACTTTCCCCAAGCAACTAGTTGAGCTCTAGCAAGGCTAATAGGCAAGCCTGGCCATAATCCCAGTTACTGTCTGCTCACCACTCAAAAACGAAAAGTCTGACATGGAGTCGATTTGAGGTAGGTAGGGGAACAGTGTTCAAGGATATCCTCACTCACCATCTATGCTTAGTAGGGTTTCTGTGTCCACTCTGTTCATTCTTCTTCCATTCTCTGTGTCTTATGTGTTCTTTTATAGTGTCTTCCATTTTTTTTTCCTAATGAGATTTATTTTCTTTGGAGCTGCCATAGGACAGTATCATGGGCTTGGTGGCTAAAACAACATTCATTTCCTGCTACATCTGGAAGTTAGAAGTCTAAGATCAAGGTGTCAGCAGGGTTGGTTTCATCTCAGAATTTAATTGCTTTAGCTTGAAGTCAGCATCTTCTCCATGTGCATTACACGTGTCTACTTTCTGTCTGTTATTTATATCATTTTCTCCTCTTATAAGAGCACAAGTGGTGTCAAATTGGGATCCACTCCATGTCTTTAGTTAATCATTTTTTAAAATATTCACATTGTATACTATTGGGATTTCACACATAGGATGGGGAACAGTTCAGCCCTCCAAAGATTTCTACAGCCTTTCCTGGTTGTCTCATCTTTTCTGTGTAGATTTTATTTCCCCTTTTCCCAGGAGATGCAGCTTTTGAAATCTTCTTGTGCCAGGCTGGGAAAGTCCTCTCTCATGTCTCTTCAAGAAACTGTCTGTCCTCATCTCCCTTGGCAATAAAGCTGAGCCTTCAGCCACAGGATTGAGCACATCAATCAGCATTTATCCCCATTTAGTTCCCTTGTGTTGCAACTTCCCAGGTTGTGGAGAGGCAATATTGCAGCTTGTTTCTAGATGTCCCCTCCCCTTCTGTTTCTTCAGCTGATAGGTGGGTCTTTTTAGATTTTTTTGCTCTTAAACCATGTAAAATGGAACAGTAAACAGAAAGAAAACAGAACAATGATAGGACAGTAGAAAATCCACTATTTTGCCATATTGCATACTCTTATCCTCTAATTAGTTGCTCACGTTACCAGCTGGGAGCTTGCAATGCCAATCAAACAACTTAAATGTTGACTTGCTTCCTTTCTTCAGTTATTATCACCTCAACCTGTGTCTCATCTGGTTGCTTACCAGGGGATGGGAGGTGGGAGGTGGAGGTGGCTTCCTTGCTGCTTCTCCTAAACCAGTAGGGCCTCCTCCAGCACACAGCGGGTGGGGGCTGCATTGCGTCCTTGCTGTTTTTCCACTGCTGGTAGGGCCCCTATGGGCACACAGACCATGGGGCCAATGTTACCCTTTCTCCACCCCTCCACCATCAAGGCCTCCACCTACCTACAGGACACAGGACCTGCATTGTGGCTGCTCTTCCACCCCTACCCTGTGAGCAGGGATTCCACTGGCACACAGGATGTGGGGACTGCATTGCTTCCCTGCTGTTTCTGCCTATCAAGCAAAACTGTCATCCCTGTTTTTCTTATTTTTGTTGGATTTCTGAGTCATTTCTCTCGATGGACTTCAAGTCTCAGCTCAGATCCTTCCTGTGCACCTTTATGTCTTCTTCTCTTCCTTATGTTGCTATATTCCAGGATTTGGACACCAAATTTGGAGAGGTTCTTTCTCTGTTGCTCATTGCTCCACCATTTTCCCAAGAGTTGGCTGGATCTAGGTTATGTGATACTGTAATTAAGAGTGTGTGATACTAAATTTGTCCATTGATTAGAATTAACATTCATCAGGGTGAGGATGGCACCAATTAATAGGAATATAAAGGGATAGAAGGAAGGCAGGCTTACTATTGGAGTTGCTGCTGCTGGTGCTGCTGATTGCTCTTTTCATGCCTGCCTTGCTGTGGATTTGTCTTCTGCTGTGCTACTCTACTTTGGAGATAGCTGACTATGAACTGAAACCTCTACAAATTGTAAGCTGACATAAACCTTTCCTCCATTAATGTAACTTTGAGTGCTGAATATTTTGTCCCAGAAAGGATAAAGTTAACTAAGACAGCCAGAGTCTAGCTTTTAAGTTATTCCCAAAGCCTAATGGTATTTCATTAATTGACCCTATCAATAAGTAAGGCAAGCATAGTTCTCAGTGTTTTGTAAAATTAACTCACTGAATCCTTGACTTGGTGGATCCTTGAGATATTCTTATATGGTAGCTAGTCCCTTTATTTCCTGCTTTCAGTTGATGAATGAGGAAACAGAGATACAGAGAAAAATTCTCCCAATCACCTACAGACAGCGGTTGGGCAAACAGAATTATTCAAATCCAGGCAGGCAACCCCCAACCCCACCCTCACTTCTGTCACTTTTTTCCTTTCTTCTTTGTTTTGGAGATGGTGCTTGAATCCATGGCATCCTTCATAAAAATCACATGACCAATCACTAATCTTGATCCCAGCCTCTCAAGTTTTATTGTTAACCATACAATGTTACTAACTCTCTCTGTAGAGGCTAATTGCATATATGCACATGCACACACACACACACACACACACACACACACACGAGATACACAGAAGTGGACAGAATATTAAAAATTACCCTTACACTGTCTACTATGAGATAACCAGAGTTGAAGTGCATAAAATAAAATTGTTGCAGTGGTTTATTGGATGCTATCTGTTAATACTTTTTTGGGATTTTCAATTGCATTGTAATTTCACTTATTCCTCAAAATAACCTTTCAAAGATATATGGCAGCCCCTCTTCTATAAGTATTTGTGGAGACATGGGTATATATATATATATATATATATACCCAGGGTTAAATTTCAGTTTATGTGCTCATATATTTACATAGAGGCTATTCAAAAGGCATAGCCTCAATGGTCCTTTCAAATCATTTCTCAGTCTGTGTGAAATGCATATCAGAGAACAGTTTCATTTCTCCTGCATCCAGTCATCTTCCCCCTTTTTCAACTTCCCTTCCTGGCTTTGTAACTTCCCCCATGTCCTTGTACTGTGCAAATCTCCCTCTTGATTGAATGAACTTCCACTGAGAGCAGAACATCTGTGCATTGATGCCTTGGAGTTCCTTCTTCCCTGCAGGATAGTGATGAGATGGAAGGAGAGGAATGAAAAATGCAAAGGCTCCTGGATAATGTACCCACATCCATGCTACAGTTTGATCTGTAATGTCTTCTAAAGGCTCATGTGTTAGTGCCTTTGTCCCTATTTGCACTACTCAAATTTTGTGGGTCTTTTAACAAGACAAGGGAGACATCTCAGATCATTGGGTGTGCCATGGGGCCCACAGGTCTTCTGGACCATGAATTCCCAGCAAGGTTTCCAACCTCCTATGGGCCAGAATTCAATGGAGACAACCAATACTAGACTGAAACCTCTAAAACTGTGAGCTGTAGCTCTGTTTTGGTTGTAGGTGGCTGGAGTTCTGTATGCCTCATATATCAGAATATCATTTCCTTTTCCTATGTTTGGGAAGTTTTCCTTAATTATTTCTGTGAATAAACTTTGTAGTTCTTTTGTTTGTATCCCAGCTCCTTCATTTACATTCTTTATTCTCAAGTAATAGATCCTTTTGTCATCTTCTAGCCTTTGTATTGTTACAGCTCGTTTCCTTGTTATTTTTAAATAGTTTTTCCCTTTCATACTCCCACATTGCAAAATTGTCCTCCAGTTTGGATAATCTATCCTTAGTTTCTTTCAAGCAGATTTTCCATCTTTCCATAGAGTTTTTAATTTCCTGGTGATCTCTTGGACCTGTTTCATGTATTCTATATTTTGTTATATTCTGCACCAAATGGTTCTCTCCTGTGTTTGAGTTCCTCCCTTTTTCCATCTGTGTCTGCTTGAGGGGTACTTAGTATCTCTTTTATTAATCTTTGTATATCTTGCTTTATTTGGCTAAATATTTCACTTTTGAACTCGTGTATGAGGTCCCAAAAATATTTCTTTATGTCCACAGGCACTGTGCGTGATATTGCACGTTTGCTGTTCTCATTCTCCTTTGTATTTACCTGTCCTAAGTCAATGTACTCAGGTTGGGACCTTGGGACTTTTTGATGTTTCTTCTTATTCCCATTTTTTTTTTTTGCTTCTTCCAGAAGACCCCAGTTTCTTTCTTTGTTGGTTATAATTCTTCTGATGTGGGCTGGCTACATGACCCTTACCACTGCAGTGTGCTAGTGAGTTGCAGACAGGGACAGTGTATGCTGGCCCCTCTCATCCAGATCAGTCAAGCTACTGTGGCCTGCACTACTATATTACTTTGCACCATCTCCCCTCTGGACAGCCAAACCTCCGAGGCCCACTGGGCCAGTGTGGTTAGTGTGCACCACCATTGTAGGGACTTGACCTCAGATAACCTATTGGGTCTCAGCGAGGCTCGTGACCCAGGCCTCGGTCACTCCACCAATCCTGTTTGGGAAGGGAACAATTGACTGAGGTCACTGTTAACCCTTGTACTTGCCAGTCCTGCCGAGTCCTAAAATGTTTTCCACTGGAAACCCATTCTCTGCGGAATGACTCCACTCCTGTCACTCACCACAGGCCGATGTAGGCTCCCAGGCAACTCAGCCCTGAGTTCAGCTTACTGACCCTCGAACTCAATGTAACTGTGCCCCAGTGAATCAAAGTGTTGGGACTTCAGAGAGCTCGGCAATTTGTGGTGGGACCTGGCAAGTCACGGTGGGATCCCAACAAGTAGTGGCAGGACCATGGCAAGTTACGGTGGAACCCTGGAATGTCATGGCATCTGCCAGACACAGCGGGACGTCAGATGGTCAGCAAGTCACCTTAATTTCTTCTTGGGATGAGAGAATTCATCTGACCTCTGTATGGGGCTCCCCACTCTGTATTATCTTCAATTCTAAGTTGACTATCTCAGGGAGCCTCTGTAGCCAGCTGTTATCTATCCGTCATTTTTGCTCCAATTGGCAAAGGATATCATTTCTTATGCCCGATTTTAAGGTAAAAGCTTTCAGTTTTGGGCCATTTAATATGATCCTGGCTGAAACATGTTCAATGGATGAATGACTGTCTATTTAATAAATGGTGCTGGAAAAACTCACTCTCCATATGTCAAAAACTAAAAGTAGACCATTGCCTATCACCATGTACTAAATTAAAATCAAATGGATCAAAGATCTGAATTTTAAAACAGAAACACTAAATCTATTAGAAGACAAACTAGGTAAAAACCTTGAAGACATAGGGGTAGATAGACAATTCATGAACCAGAATCAAACCACACAGGGATTAATTCCCAGAATCAATAACGGGGATCATGTCTTATTAAAAAGTCTTTGCACATCGAAAGAAATCTCCAGCATAGTGAAAAGAAAACCCTCAAATTGGGAAAAAAACCTTAGTGAACTGTCCCTTAGATAAAGAATTTCTGTCTAAAACATATAAAGAATTTTTAAAATATCAGACCCTCAAAATTCAAAGAACCAATTCAAAAATGGGCATCTGACACGAATACACAGTTCACAGATGAAGAAATACAAATGGAAAATAAGTACATGAAAAAATATTCATCATCATTACTCATTAGAGAAATGCAAATTAAAGCCACACTGAAATTTAATCTCACTCCTGAAAGAATGGTCAGGATCAAGAAAACTACCAACAACAAATGCTGGAGAGGCTGTGGGGAAAAAGGAACTCTTCTGTACTATTGGTGGAAGTGTAGACTGATGCAGCCATTGTGGAGATCAGTCTGGAGATTTCTCAAAAAGCTAGGATTGGAAGTCCCATTTGTTCTAGCTACCCCACTTCTAGGCATATTCCCAGAAGAACTGAAAACATCATACCACAGTGATATAAGTGCACCCATGTTTAAAGCAGCAAAATTTATAAAAGCCACATCTTGGAAACAACCTAAGTGTCCATCAACTGAGGAATGGATAAAAAAATTGTCATATTTTTATACAATGGGGTACCACTCAGCTATAAAAATTATCATATTGATATTTTTATAAATAAATGGACACAACCTGAGACCATACTCATAAGCAAAATAAATCAGACTCACATGTATAAATACTGTGTAGTCACCATAGTGTAAGAAATGGTAAGAACACATAAAAGTATGTGGTAATTATGATTCTCCATTATATGGCTTTGAAACCTTATAATGTTTTCATTCATTAGTTGGAATGGTTTTATTCTGGGTTGTTTGATTTTATTGTCTGTGATGGTATGAACTGCCATTTTGAAGAAAACAAGACATTATAATAGGTAGTGATGATTTAATATCCCATCTTGTTTTGAAAGCCTACAATACTTTTCTTCTATCTCCATTGGTTTTATCATGTTGTATCTTATTGGATTTTATTATATGTGATAGCACAAACAAAAATTTTATGAACAAGGAGATAATACAGTATCCATTCTTCATTTTCTGTTAGTTGGTTCTGAATTCCCTGTAATACTTTCATTCTCTTGAATGGTTTTATACTATTTTGTTACATTTGATACTATAGTATATGAATGTGTACTCAAATATTTCAAGGAAAGAGACACTATGGTGGCTACTGTTATGCTGCATTACCTTGTGGTGAAATACTATATTGCTTAAATTATTCTCTTCTAATATTATGTCCTCTATTATGTCCTCTTTATTATGTCCTCTTTTATCTTAATCTTTTTAAAATAAAAAAAAGAAAAAGTATGATGCTGACTGTTGGTTTGTCATAGATGGCCTTTATCATATTGAGGTAAAGACCATCTTTTCCAATTCTCTGTAAGATTCTTATCATGAATGAGTGTTGGATATCATCAAAGGTTTTTCTGCATCTGTAGAAATGATCATGTGATTCTTATTTCTGCTTCTATTGATATGGTGGGTTGCATTGGTTGATTTACATATGTTGAACCATTCCTGCAGGCCTGGGATGAATCCTGATTGATAATGGTATATAATTCTCTTACACCCAGACATACTTTTGAGTTTTATAAGTCTTCATTTAACACAACCTCAGCTTTAAAGAAACTTTTAAACCTTTTTATCTTTATTTACAAACTATTTCAGAGATTTAGATGTCTGCATTCCAGCTAGGACTGGTTAAAACAACCATCCTCCAAGAAAACTTGAATAATTTGTTACCTTACTACAGGCAACAGAAAACAACAAAATCCATAGAAAGCCAAAAGATCCCAAACAAGTAAAACAAAACAAATGTTCTAATTTAAGCACTTCTTTTGAGAAGGTTCTATTAAGTTCATTTCCCAGTGTGTATTGTATTCTTTGTTTTATAGAGTTTTGCTGATTTCTTTATATGTATAGATATTACTCCTCTGTCAGAAGAGTAGCCATCAAAGATGTTCTGTCAATTTCCTCTTCATCCTGGCAGTTGTTTCTTTGCCAAACACAATCTTTTAATTTGATATATGTGGGAAGCCCTGTAATTGGCTGCCACCATATGTCTGCAGGCCGCACCACCTTAATTGCCTCTAGGAGTTAAGTTTGGTAATTAAGCAGCACCTTGTATAACTTGTTTAGCCTTGCCCCATTATTCAGGGATTATACTTATGAGCCCGTGTGCCAGAAATTTGAATTGACCTATAGCCCTCAGTCTTGCCACTGTTGCTAAGTTACCTGCTAATGTCTCAGAACCCAAATCCCTCCTCCCCAGGAACCTATATATTTGATACTCATTCCTTGAATAAATAAGACTTGATTGGACTTCGTCATCTTGTCTCCATCCTTTGTATCTCTTGTTTGCTTTTCATTCCCACCCCTTCTAGGGGCTCTGTGGACTTATCCACAGGCTGGGTCAGATATAGCCCCATTTTTATTTTATACATTGTTGTCTATGCTTTTGGAATATTGAGGAAGTCTCTGTGTTTAGCTATGGCTTAAAATGTTTCCTTTGGGTGTCTTCCACCCAGTATAGCTGTTTCTAGTTTTATATATAGATCTTAGCTCCATATACATTGATTTTAGTGCAGAATTAGATATAGGAATAAATTTCAGTTCTTTTTTTTTTTTTTTTTTTGGCTTGTGGCTCTTCAGTTTTCCTGGAACAACTTGTGAAAGAGATGGTCTTTTTCCACAAACATTTTAGTTTGTCGGCAATCAAATGGCTGTGTGTCTTTGAGTTTGTTCCTTTGTATTTTCTTGTGTTCAACTCTTCTACATGTGTATTTTTACATCGTTACCATGCTGATTTTCTACTATAGCTGGAGAGCAGAGCTTAGAGGCTGGTATTGTGTTATTGCCAGCATTGCTCATTTTGTTCTGGATTTCATTGACTCTCTTACATATTTTCTAATTCTAAATAAATATTAGATATATTGTTTCTAGGTCTCTCAATACTCTTCTATTTTTATATATGTGCATTACTCAGTGGCACTACAATGGGACTTTGGATGTCCAGATTATGAAGTGATAAATTTGTAATTTTAAGAAAATAAACTTGCAGTAATTTGTCACAGTAGCATACCTGAAAAAATCAGTACAGTGAGATTTAACTATGCATATAATGTGAGCATATAGGTGCTTAAAGCAATGTATCATTTCTTATTAAGTTACATGTTATTGTGCATTGGAAGTTTATTAACTACCATTTCATAGGCTGACAGAAAAAACCTCATCCTGACCATCTATCTCTAAGAGGGAAACTGATCCATCAGTTAATGCAGTCAGATGCATATCCCAATGAGTACACTCGCACCTCTGCCTGGAACGCAGTGGTCTAAAGGAACCTGATGAGTTGGCCCTATGCTACGTGTACAATGTGATCAAAATGTGAAGAGTAACAAATATTTGGTGGAGCATGAGATTGACATGAGACTTGCAAGTAAGTCCATTCAAATTCATACTCTATCATAGTTCTCAACCCCTGTTGGCTTCAGTTTCTTCATAAAGGGCAGTTCATGTAAGAGTGAAATGAGATTACAAATGCAATGTGCTGAGCTCCAGTATGCACTCATAGTGTGCAATCAGTCACTGTAATTTTATACTGACTAACTTTAGCAAACACACAGGAACCGTCAGGAAGAGTGATAACTATTCTGTGTTTCTAAACCAACAGCCACAGAAGAGATACTATGGGAGATTCAGACTGAGAACATAGTGTTGGTAAGTACAGGAGAGATAGCCACTCTGAACTACACTGTGACCACTGTTATGTGTGGGGCCCATCTTGTGGTTCAGGAGAAAAGGACAAGGCTGGAAATTAAACTACAATTTTAGAGGAGGCCACTTCCCACAAGTCACAAGAGTGTCAGATATCATGAAGAGAAGGGACTTTTCAATCCACATCAGTAATATCACCCCTACAGATGCAGGCATGTACTACTGTGCCATGTTCCAGAAGACAGGAGGCACTGAGGAGAAGCAGATTCTGTCTGGAGGAGGCACCAAGCTGTTTTTATGTGGTGAGTACATTTTGGGCTTCCCTCATTTCTTGATGTATGATATTAGGTCAGGAATCACATCCTGTGTTTTGTGAGCACCAGTGAAGAAGCAGGTAGGATGGTGGGTGCTTATGTTCATGATTTAATGTCACTCTTCTATCAGGGCAGCCAGGGCCCTTAGTGTGTTATTGGCTCAAGACTCTATACCAAGTAAATGGGGAGGATATGCAGCCATTGTCTAACTAGTGTACTATTTTCTATGTTTATACTCTGTCCCTACCTATGTCTCCACAGAAGATGAACAGCCCGACCATGGCCAGATCTCACCAATTCATTCATATCGAGCTTTCTCTCTGAGTATGGATCTTTTCTTATGCCACAGAACTGAGGGCCTATTTTGTCCCAGGATCCTTTCTGCAGGCCAGAGAAACAGAAGGGAGATGCCCAGGCTGAGCTCATCACCTACCAAGTTGTCATTCCCCTGCAGAAGTGGGAGGCTGCAGTTATATTCATTTCCTCTAAACAAAAAGAATGAGAATATTCCCCACTGTCAGAGGCTCCTTTTTGATTTCAATGCCATGGTTGGAGAAATGCCAAGATGTTGAACCATTTCCTAGTCCTATGTATGAAAACTTATTGAATCAGCAACAGCCTCTCACAGGTACTGAGAACTCTGAGACCACTTGGGTATTCTATTCAGGAAAAGATATTCCATGTGAGAGATATAAGAAACCCCGGTGAGACAGCTAACATGCTCACTTTGTGTTTCCTGCTCATGGGTAATATCTTCTTTCTATTGTCTAATTCTGGGACAAGTGACCTTCAGACCATCCAGCTGATCTGCTTACAAATGTGAGTCTGAGGATGAGAAATAGCCGATTAGTATCAGGATAAGGAGAAGAACCCACCTCTCAGTTCAGCAATGCAAAAAGCAACCCCAGCATAGAAACTGTGTCCATGGAGGGATCAGGAGGTGCACACTGCAGGCACAGAGCCACAGATCAGAGACCCAGCATTCTGCATTTCATCTATTTCCCCGCAGTTCAGGAAGCCCCTGACATTCACACCTAAAGATTGTTTGTGATTGGAAAACCTCTCACAAATCACAGTTGCATCATAATTTCATATTAGGCCTTTCCCAAGCATCAGACCCATTTCCATCACTCACCAGGATATTTCCTGTGAACATTTTATTAGGTTAGCTTATCCATTCCAGAAGTCAATTCTGATTTGTTAATCAATTTGCCTTTGCTTTAAAAACACAACTGAGAAATTCAACTTAAAATGAGAGTTATTTATTTTGACTCATCATTTCAGAGTATTGAGGCCATGGTGAGCTGGCTTCACTGCTTCTGGGCCTGCAGAGAAGCAGCAGGTCATGAAAGAGAGTGTGCCAGGCCAACACAACTTGCCTCATATCTGCCAGAATCAGAGGGGAGAAGGTTGGAAAAAATGTTCACTTCAAGGTCTTGCAACCAGTGACCTAGTGCTCTAATTAGGGCCCATCTCCTAAAGTTTCCATCATATCCAAATAGTACCACCACCCTTGGCTTAGAAGCTTTCAGGGAACGTTCCACATCCAAACTCACTTTCTAAGAATACCAGATTGTCAAAGTCACCTCTGACATAAAGCAAGGTGTTATTACAACTACCTCATCATGAATCCATGCGATTCTTATGTACATTACCATGGTTTGCATACCTATGACCCTTAAGTTGATACTGTTTTGGTTTAAAATCATAATCTTGGATCTTATACTAAATAAAAGTGATTAGCTTCTCTGTGTTTGGATTCCAATAACCTAAGGATCCATTATAAATTCTCTAGGCCTCAATTTCCACATCAGAATGGAAATAATATTTTCTGTACCACAGGACTGTGTTGATCAAGTATGTAAGCAGGTGCCACACAAGGCAATGTGTTTATAGGTACACATTCTTCATTCTTTCACTGGAGTAGCACAAATTCCTAGTCTGAGGCTAAGGTGACTGTGAATGAGACACCTCATTATCCGTGCTTAGATACTAGCCAGAAGCCAGTAGATGTAAGACATGATGCAGTTTCAAAGTTTCAGACTTTTAATGGGTTCAGATAGCCATATATAGTACAAATTAAGGTCATAAAAAGTAACCCTCCTCTAATGGTTCTATTCTTTTTGACTTCTAGAAATGAAGCAGTCTTCTACTTCTACCCTCCTCACAGCTCTGCTTTTCAGCACAGAGGTGCTACAGGCCATCATTTTCTCTGCTACCTACATCCTCTGGAAACTGAAGGCCTAAGTGTAAGTGTAGGATGAGAGGGAATAAGAAGGACTCACAGAAAAGGGCAGGGTGATTCAGGGGCCAGATTACTTGTCACATAGAATCAGGATCAAGGAAGTCTAGAGCAAATGGCACTCAGCATCCCAGGGTTCTCAAAGACCCTTCTGAAAGGTGCCCAGCTCTGGAAGTGTGTAGAGTGTTTTAGGAAAAGCGTAGGGGAAGGATTTGCAAAAGTGGTGGACAGAGCCTTAAAGATCCCATTGTACAACTGAACTGAGGAGAAGACTGAGGAGCAACAGAGTGGCTTGCTTGGAAGTCATCTCTGTATTAGTTAAAAACTGCTCCAAGGGACAAGAACCATCTGTATTTTGAAGCAGTATTGTGAATCTCCACACAGACAGTTCACCTCTGAGCTCATTCCCACTCTGCTCCTCTGTGTGACTCAGCAGAAAAAACAGAGAAGGGGTGTCAGAACTCAGTGTGGATGCTGAGGAAGAAATTCTTTCTCAGGTGCTGCCTGTCAACTTACAACAGATGTCCCCATGAGAAGAGCAGCTTCTGTATTATGACCGTAGGAGGAGACATTTCTTGCACGAGGAGCATATAACCCAAAGTGACATGTTTCCCCACTACCTCAACTTCCTCACTCAACTTCCTTCCTGTGGAGGACCCTCAATCTCTGCTACTTTCTTCCTGCTCTGAGAAGATTGATCTGGAAGAAAATGTGATAAGAAGTTACCTTAGACTGTGTTACAAACATCTCTCTACTTCAGACAACTGTTGGCCCATAAACCCTTGTTGTTGCTTTACACAGTCATTGATGTCCTTAGAACTGATCTGCACCCATGATCCTGAGCAAGAACCACGGGAGCTGGCTGTAGGATCTAACTCAGATATTTTACTGGAAAATGTGCAACAATGTAAACAATTACGTTTTAGACATAGAACACACCTCCCCCTAAATTCACATATATTCAGAGACAGTATTTTAGAAAGTGACTGAGTCATATGCACATGATTCTTATGAGTGGATTAAATCATGAATGAAATCCTGACTGATGTGCTGTTAAAATGTGAAAGCATTGCAGATGTGGGTTACTAGAGCCATGACCTGGACACTGGGCTCTTTCACTCTGATTTTTCTGTCTTTGATTCAGCCAACAGTGGACTAAACTGTTAGCCCTAATTAATATATTTGTAAGTACTGGTTATTTTTTTCCCAGCAACACCAAAGTGTCTTAATACAGACAATTAGTCCCAAGGGTGGACTTGTTACTGTAACTGTCTCTGACCACATAGCTTAAAAGGCTTTGAAACTGATTTGATGGAGGAATTTAGAAAACCGTGAAGATGCCAACTATAAAATTCTTAGAAAGTTGAAAGCTAGTTTTCATGGTGATTCTGGCTGGAACTCAGAATATGAGAATACTGCAAGAAGAATGAATGATAAAAGGCAAGTTTAAGAGGTTTCAGTTTCCAAACTCCATTGAGAAGTAGACTAGAAGCCATGTGGGTTACACTCTGGCAGAAAATGTGTTTGTTTTGCCTATGTTCTAGACTTTGCAAGAAGTTGATATTAAGTGCAGTGCACAGTTTATCTGATTTAAGAAGATTCAATGCAGCCCAATATTTAGACTTTGGCAAGGATGATGCCAGCTGCTTTTAGCCAGACTTCCAAGGAAAAGGAGGATTAAAGAGCAGGGATGATTGAGTTGAAAAATTTGCATCTTGGTTAAAAAAAATGTGTAAATTTGGTGCCAAAAAGATATTAAAAGAAGCCAAGTATTTTGCATCCAGACAATAAGAATAGATAGATCACTTGAAGGAATTTCAGGAAATGGCCAAATCCCACTCATTGTAATTTCAGGGGTGTTAAAAACTGCAATCTCCTTTGAAAGTCTGTGCTTTGATAAAAGATCATCACAGCATCCTACTCATTTTCAGCAACACAGAGAAATATTTCCCCAAGTTCAGTCACACAATTTGGCCATCCATCACTCAGATGATACAGCCATTCTCTGTGGGCTCCCAGCTATTACTTCATCTGGCAGCAGACCTTTACACTGTCCACATGGTGTTGGTTATGCAGGCGTGTAGAGTGCAACTTTTGTGGAGTTCTGGAGGCTCCCACCAGGATTTCAGAAGAAAGCCTGGATGGTCGAAGGAGCCCTTAATAGGATAGTGCAGAAAGTTGTGAGTCACACTGAAGTTGCATGGAAAGCCAGGAAATTGATGCCAGAAATGTGGACTGCTTGCTCGGATAAACCATAGGCACTGTGCAGAGCCTGCCTAAGAGAAAAGTCATGTGAACTCAACCAGCAAATCCAGAGGGGATCAGATTTCGCAAACCCTTTGGAACACATCACTCACAACAACCTGACCTGGTTGCTCAAGTTAGAACTGCAGTATTTAATGTTTTAGTCTTGTTTTATACACTTCTTCCTATTCTCCTATTTTTCTGTTTTGGAAAGAGAGCATTTACCCAGTTCTGTTGTGTGTTGGGAATCTTTGACATTCTTTTTGATTTTCATGGGAGCTCACCGATAATGAGTTTGCTTTTAATCTCAGAGGAGACTTTGGAATTGGACTTTTGAGCAATGTTAGAACTAAGAATTTGACAACTCTTGGCCTGGAGTTCATCTCAACAATGTAAGTGTCTGCTGAACTGAGGTGGTAAGTTTGATCCATGGTACGAAAGAAAAAAAGAAAGAAAGAAAGAAAGAAAGAAAGAAAGAAAGAAAGAAAGAAAGAAAGAAAGAAAAAAGAAACAACAACAACAAAAAGCCTTGGGAAAATCTTAGGGTCTGAATGTATTTTGTGTAATAAAATGGACATGAACCTTATGAGTGACCAGGGACAAAATGTTATTGCTTATATCTAAAATATTCCCCAGAAAATTCATCAGATTTCTCAGGTGTTCAGAAGTGTAGCTTTTTTAATTTGGTTGGATCATGAGAGCATTATTTTATCGCTATATTAATCTACTGATGTGTTCATTGCTGGATATGTAATAGAGGTGTGGCCTAGTTGGAGTTATGCGACAAGAGGCATTATCTATAAGGGTGTATTCTTGTCTCAGGCTTCTCCTTTCCCTCTGTGTTCCTGGCTGCCATGGATAAGCAGATTTCAATAAGTATACCCTTTTGCTATGCCATTTCTGCCTTGAATCTAACCAACCATGGAATGAACCCTCTGAAATCATGAACCAAATAAACCTCCTGTCCTTTAAATTCTAAGTGTTGAATGTTTAGTTTTAGCAATGTGAAAATGATTAATACATGAACCCACTAGGATAAGTTTCAGCTATTGCTATGGAGGTGGTCATCTCATTACCACACACCACATTCTCAAGAATTATTCAGTTTTCTAAGTTACTTTCCAACCCCGTTCCCCAGAACAATTGTGGTCCTCACAGTGGGGATGGTTATAGCTCGCTTCCAGGTAGCTCAGGTCTTTGTCTTGAGCTTTGCTTCCTGACTCCAGTTCAGAGTGCTTATCCTTGAGACACAGATCTTAAACCCCACCAACATAGCCATTTGGCATCCACCAATGAATGTTGGGCCTTCCCACTGCAGATTTTTGATTTGTACTTGCATAGACATGGCCATAGGCATTAGGCCTTTGGTTGGACTCATGCTGGACACTGGTGTGGGATCCATGGCTTTGGCTGGATTTCTCAGATCTCTACCCCACAGTGAGAGCTCTTGAACTCTTCTGTATTTGACTTTTTGTGTTAATACTGTAAAATAATCCTATAAATCATGTGTTTTCTATTAAATATATTCCCTTATAAACCTGACTATAGCACATATTTTGAAAATAAGTGTTGATTGCATTGCTCCTGTTTCCTTCTAACATATCAGCATGTTAACTTTCTCCCTTCATTCCTCTTTCTATTCAATGTCTATTTTTAAAACATACTGTCTTTAAATTTTAATGAAAAATTATTAAAAACTTAAATTATCCTTCTCACCATGTTAGTATTTCAGTTACTCATTATCTGAGTAAATTTTTTAGCATATCACTAACTTTCATCTATATTATACTTGGTCCAGGAAGTGCTTTCTCTTCATAACAGGAGAATCATCACAGTACTGTAAAAATCAGTGTGAAAACTGAAACCCTTGGAAAAAATCTTCAAAGTCATTGGCAAAATCGTGATCTTTTTCATGTCTTATTTTCTTGTCAAAATTGTAGTTTACAAATTTCTGTAGTCAAGTTGGAGGTGATATTATCTGTCTTTTTTCATCCAAATCACTTAATATATCTTCAATATAGAGACCATAAAATTGATTTGTGTGTGTAGTGTTAGAGAGAAAAGTCATCAATCTCCATAAAATTTTCAGCTTCAGCAAACAAAATAAAATATTGCTATCAAGTGAATCAGAAAAATCTGCACATGAGTACCTTTGGATGTGGGGATAAGAGTTTTTTTTTTAACATGCTAAGCTTTAGATGACTTTTCAATATCTAAATGGTGATACTAAGTAAATACAAATCTGAAGTTTGGAAAATAGTTCTGGGTTGAGATGTCAAAGGAGATTCTCTACTGTGTCATACTCACTTCATTATGGTCACCAAATGTGAGGCAGGCAGGAACATCCTTGCATAGAATTGGAGAGATGGACCCCACTTGCCGCCTCTCCCACCTGAGAAGTGCACCACACCTGCAGGCCAGAAGGAGGGAGCTGGGCCGAGCTGCTGGAACCTGCTGGAACCTGCTCATCTGCGACCTTCTTTTGACCTGGAGAGCACCAGCACTACTGCCACTGCCTGGAGGAGGGAGCAGCCCTGCTGAGGAGGTTTGATGCCTACCTAGGCCATAGGGGAACCCTCTATCAGCCTGGGGAGCTTTGCCATCCAAGGAGCTGGATGACTACACAACATCCAATCCCTGGGAGAGTATGAGATCCTGGCTTTAGGGGGTTAGAGGTCTACTGGGCTTGCAGCCACACTAGATTGGGCTTAGCAGGATTTGGGATTGCCTGGACCACACCAGGTGGCCTTCTTCCCCTCAGGGGAGCTTTGCTACCTCAAACTTTGCAGGTTGAGAAGGCTTTAGGTCTACCTGAGAGGAGCCTGGCAATCCTCTTTTATCCAGGGGCTCCGCTGCCCAAGGAGGGAGTTACACTACCAGAGGAGTCCCAAGAGCCCAGGTCATAAGAGACAGTTTCCAGCACGCCCAGGGGAAACTCTGGAACAACACTTGAAACACGGAAATATAGGAAAAGGACAAAATGAAAGACTAAAATGCAATCTCAAACATCCAGCCCAACCCAAGAAAGCCTAAGAGCCATGTACATAGAAGAAAATACATGCCATATACCTGAAATACCTGAAGCAATAGTAACCGAAATAAAGAAGCAACTCCAGGAAGCTTTAAATGAATTCAAACTACAAATAATCTCTCAGATTCTCAAGATAGAACCCCTGAATGAACAATATAAGAAACAAACAGAATATATAAAACAGATGCAAAGAGATATACAGGAAATTCCACTGAAAGTTGTAAAAACCGCCTCAGTGAATGCAAAGATAGAATTTTGGACCTTGAAGACAATATTGCAGAGAACAGGAAAGGAAAGATTTTTTTAAAATAACAAGAAATCAAGAAATAACAATTCAACACCTGCAAGATGATGCAAAGAAAAACAACATAAGGTTGATAGGGATAAATGAAAAAGAAGGAGGCAACATAAAGGATGTCAAGAGGATATTTAGAGAAGTAATAGCTGAAAATTTCCCAAACGTGAAATTGGAAACTGATATCAGGATCAATGAAGCACATAGAACTCCAAATAGCCATAGCCAAAATAAAACTGTACCCAGACATATAATAGTCACCATCCCAGAAATTGAACAAAAGAATAGAATATTAAAAGCTGTCAGAGAGAAAAGACAGATCACCTATAAAGTATAACCTATTAGAATCACAGCAGACTACTCAACACAAACAATAAAGGCAAGAAGAGCATTGAGTGAAGTATTTAAGATCCTAAAGGAAAATGATTTCCAACCTAGACTGATGTACCTGCAAAACTGTCCTTCAAAGTCAATGGAGAATAAGATACTTCCACGACAAAGAACAGCCGAAGAATTTCATGATCACCAATTTCATGATACTGAAAGACAGTTTAGATACACTTAGGAAAAAATCACTTAAACAAAGCAGACAATTAAACAGAACAGAAAGATAAAGATGCAACAGCAGAAATATAACATGTCAAAAATAAACCAACATATAACAGTTATAACCATTAATATAAATGGTCTCAATGCAACAATTAAATGAGACAGACTGGCAGAATGGAACAAAATCCAAGGCCACTAGACATACAATGCCCCCTCCAGCCAATATGAAGGCCAAGTGGGAGAGGCAGGAGCCCCTTCTCTGTCTCCTAAGGAAGATGAACAGATGGAAATCATGTATGAAAGACAGATTTATTAAAGTATCAACAGGAAAGGATATGGTTAGTTGAGAACTACCAGCAGAAAATGATAAACTCCACTGGAAACAATATGGACAGGAAAACTACCACACTATACTGGGAATGTTCAATGGCCACAGGCCAGAAAAAAGTTCTTAAAAATATCTAGTGGTAGTGGATCAAACTGGGAAATCACCAGAGATAACTCAAAGTGTCCAGTGGTGGCCAACCAGACTCCTCCACTCCACAGTGCTCTGTTCCATATCCAGCTATTGAGGGGAGGAGGTTTTATAGAAAAAGCTACACTGAAGTGATAATATTAGCTTTCTTTATGTCATAGTATCCGCAGCATTCCAAGAAAGGGATAATCTATCATATGAGCAGGAAGTCATGTTTTATAGCTGAAACTATTTTGTCCAGTCCCCAGTGTCTGTGTGGTAACTGCATCCAGATATTCTAGTCACTATTTGCATAAAATGTACCTTTAATTTGGCAAGCATCTTTGAAACACAGAAGAGGCCCTTTAGGGACATAATACCAAATTTTGCAGGTTTTCTCAAGGGTGAGGCAACCACTTTTTCATGGTCTATAATCCTTTCAAAATGCCACTGAATTCTATTTTGATAATATATGATTGGTGATTAAACAATGTGGTTTGGGAATGGAAAGTAGAGAAAGCCCATGGAGCTACATGGTGTGCAATGATCAACAGCACCATTCCAACAGGCCCTAAATTCCCATTATTGTTGACATATAATCTTTGGAGGATCTTCATATATACAATAGTCCTGGCGGAGATGAAACTCCTCTGAAACCCTGGCATCATACAAGAGTCTTTAGATGGGAAGCTGTCTCTTCATGCAAAAGGAAAATCCTAGAAGGTGTAAATTTGACTCCATCCTGTCTTAATGATACCCCAGTAGCCAATATCTGAGTTTATGGACTAAATCAGGATGTTTCCAGTTTGAGAATTTGAAACACATACTTCTTAGCCTGTGGCTCCCAAATGGGGAATCAACCACATTTCAAGAAGGCAGGAAAGGTCATGTGGAGCCAGAGCAGCTGCAAGGCAGTGAGAAAGCATTGTTTCTGGTAGACTTGTCCAGAACTCTATCAATTTCACTCTGAAGAACTTCCTGCCTTACAGCTGCCTGTGTGGCCTAATTTCAATTTTGCAATCTTGAAGCAGGTTTCTGTCTCATTACAACGGAGCCACTTCTTCTTTCAGGGAGGGGGCCAGGGTGACTAATTTCCAAGAGCTCAGACTGACATTTTCCTGACACAGACACTTGAAGAGAAACCTTCTTGAGCCTCCAAGATGCCTGTCTCTGCCTCCCAGCTCCAGCCTTCTTGTCTTGTCCTGTTACTGACTTTTCTGCTCAGACTCACAGGTGAGCATAGCCCTGGGGTAGAATCCTCTCCTTGATCCTGGACCATCCCTACCACTGAACCTCAGAGGCTCCAAATTAACACAGGCATGGCCAGAGAACATAAGGACAATGCATTGTCTGAGGGCACAGAACTGGGGACCTGACTGTGATCTCTGCAGATTCTTCAGGTTCAGTAGATGAACATAGGCATCAATTCAAAGAATGTTTCAAATAATTCCTACTCACATTTTATAAAATTTTGGTGATAAAATATTTTTCCAGGAGGATCATTGTTTAAATCTCTGTAAATTTTTGATGCTCTAAGGGTTGATGCAAGTGCTCCCAATGCAGCTAGTTGAACCCTAGCAAAGCTAACAGGCAAGCATGGCCATAATCCAATTTACTCCCTGCTCACAATTCAAAAATTAGAAGTCTGACATGGACTCCATTTGAGGCAAGCAGGGGAATTGTTCAAGGAGATTCTCACCCACCATCTGTCCTTAGTAGAGTTTCTGTGTCCATGCTGTTCATTTCTCCTCCATTACTTGTGTCTTTTGCATCCTTCCATAGTCCTTACATTATTTAGTTCCACATGTTTTTTCCTAATGAGATCTGTTTTCTTCCTCTGGGGCTGCCATAGGACAGTAGCATGGGTTGGGTGGCTAAAACAATAAACAATCATTTCCTCCTGCACCTGGAAGCTAGAAATCCAAGATCAAGGTGTTGGCATGGTAGGTTTCATTTCAGAGCTCTGCATCTTCTGCATGTGTCTTACACACATCTATCTTCTGTCTGTCAGCAGGGCCGCCACTGGCACAAAGGATGTGGGGACTGCATGACTTCCCTAGTGTTTCTCCCTAACCATCAAGGCTACCATCACTCATTTTTTATTTTTGCTGGATTCCTGAAATGTTTCTCATCATGGACTTCAAGTCTCAGTTCAGATTTTTCCTGTATACAGGGGACTCACATCTCTTCTTCTCTTCATTATGTTGCTATATTCCAGGATTGGACACCAAACTTGGAGAGGTTCTTTCTCTGATGCCCATCTGTCCACCATTTTTCTGAGAATTGCCTGGATCTAGGTTATGTGATACTGGGTTTAAGAATGCATGGTACTAAATTAGTCCCCTGGTTGGAATTAGCTTTGATCTTGATGAGGATGGTACCAATTAACAGAACTATAAAGAGATAGTGGGAAGGCAGGCTTACTGCTGGTGCTGCTGGTGCTGGTGCTGCTGATGCTGGTCCTGTTGCTGCTGGTGGTGCTGCTGATGCTTGCTGCTTGCTGCCTTCCTGCCTACGTTGCTGTGGCTTTCTCTTCTGCTGTGCTATCCTACCTTGGAGATAGTTGACTATAAACTGAAACCTCTATAAATTGTGAGCTGAAATAAACCTGTCCTCCATTGATGTAAATTTGAGTACTGAGTATTTTGTCCAGAAAGGAGAAAATTAACTAAACAGCTGAAGTCTAAATTTTAAATTATTCCCAAACACTAATGGTATTTCATTAATTGAACCCTATCAATAAGTAATGCAGGCATAGTTCTCAGCATTTTGTACAACTGACTTTTTGAATCCTTGAGTTGCTGTATCCCTGAGATATTCTTACATGGTAGTCAGTCCCGTTATTTCCTACTTTCAGATGAGGAATGAGGAAACAGAGGTACAGAGCAAAACTCTCCGAGTCACCTACATACAGCTGTGAAGTAGACAGAATTATTCAAACCAGGCGGGCCAGCCCCCAACCCTATTTCTGTCTCTGTCACATTTTTTTCTTTCTTTCTTCTTTTGGGGATGGTGCTTGAATCCAAGACTTCCTTCATACAAATCACGTGAGCTACAACTAATGTAGATGCCAGTCTCTCAAATTTGTTACTATTAACCATACAGTACTACTCAGCCTTTCAGTAGAGGCTAATTACTGGGAAAAATACCCAGGGAAAACATGGAAGTGACCAGAGTAATAAACCTTACTCCCACACCTCTATGAGATAATCATAGTTGAAGTGTCTATAAATTGTCAGTGCTATGTTGAGTACTATCTGTAAAAACTTATTTGAGCTTTTCAAAAGCATTGTAACTTCACTTATTCCTCAAAGCAACCTTATAAATTAGTATTGCAGCCACATTTCTATATGTTTGTGGATGCATGAGTACACACACACACACACATGCATGCACATTCACACAGATTCACACACATACATGCTTACCTTTGAGTGTATACACTCATACACTCACACAGGCTATTAAAAAACCTGTGCTCATTGGTCCTTTCAAATTATTTCTCAAAAATGCATATCAGACAGGAGTTTCATTTTCCCTGCACCCAGCCATCTTCCTTCTTTTTCTGCTTCTCTTTCTGGCTTTGTAACTTCTCACAAGCCCTTGCAGTATGCAAATCTCTCTCTCTCGATGAAATGAATTTCCCCTGAGAGCGGAACATCTGTGCATTGCTGCCTTGGAGTTCCTTTTTCCCTGCAGGACAGTGATGAGATAGAAGGATCAGAGTGAAAAACACAAAGGCTCCTGACTAAAGCATCCACAGTCATGCTATAGTTTGGATCTATAATGTGCTGGAAAGGCCCTTGTTAGTCGCTTTGTCCATAGTGACACTATGTGAATTGTGTGGGTCCTTTAAAAGAAGGGCCAAGTAAGACTTCTTAGATCATTTGTTGTGCCATGGGGCCAACAGGTTTTCTTGACCATGCACTCCCCAGCAAGATTTCCAGCCTCCTGTGGGCTAGAATTCAATGGAGACAAACAATACTAGACTGAAACCTCTAAAATTATGAGCCATAACAGTCCTATTCTCTCCATAAATTGACTTATCTCAAGTATGGATTATAGCAACCAAAATTTGCCTAGCACAATCTGTAATTGTATGAAGACCCATATCTCCATATCAATATCTATGTCCTACATAATGTTGATAGAAACCTCCATACTTTACAAAATCTACTGAGTAATAACTTTTGAATTTATTCAACATTTATCCTTAGTCAGACACTGTTGAAAATGTATATCAGCTCTTATCTCATGTGATCATTGTAATCAACACAAACACTCTTGTACCTTCACTATACAGATAAGGAAATAGAAGAACAAAGAGCTCCAAGGTCACTCAACGACAAGTGCTAGAATTATGGCTTGAGCTCAGGCAATCTGACCTCGAACTCATAGTTTAATCACTACTCTTCCCAGAGATCCAAGGCCTCAATTCTATCATATGAGTTTTCTGCAGAGTCTGTGTATGGTGTGGTGTAGGGGGAAGTAAGAGGAAGATATTTTGTGGTTTTCATTTCCCTGGCTCTTCTGCTTCTTCCTTATATGCAAATAGCTTTGGTATTTTCACCATACCAATAACATGGGAAACTCAGTTTCTGACTATTGTCACAAAAACCATAGACTGCACTGATCAAGGCAGAGTATTCCTGAACAATTCATGTACCATACATATATTTATTAACTACTGTGTAGCAGCACTGTTATAGGAATTTAGGGTATACTTGTAAACGAAAGACAAAGTCTTCTTGGGAAGTCTTGGCTACAAACTAGAGGAAATGACAGAAATCTATACATACAACAAACAGGTAAACAATGTATTTCATACTAGGATTCATTTTGAGAAAAAAATTACACCTCTTTGGGGATAGATATAGTGAAAAAAGAATTATTCAGGAATGCTACCAAGGAGTACAAACAGACTTAACACTGGTGGTCCCAAGAAATTGGATTCAGAATTTTCTCTAAATCAGATATCTAATTAACAAATAGAAAGTATGGTGAAATAAGAAATTAATTGATTCATGATTTGACTCCATGTTGAAGTCCATGTTGGAGTCAAACCACTGCCTTCCTGGACCCAGTGCAGCATTACAATTTACAGGAAGGATCATTAATGTAGAAATAAAAGCCAAAAATATACATGTATATAGTTAAGCAGGTGGTGGGACAGGGAACCCACAGGAATACAGGTATGTTGCAATTCTGGTTCAAGGAGTTCTATTAGAACAGGCAAGTGGAGAGGGATTTGTGTCCATTCTGGTATAAGATGATTAGAGTAAAAAATGATATAGATGAACAGGGTAAAAAAATAAATAATTCCTAAAAAAATATGTAAATTATTTATACATATATATTATTTATAAATAATTCCTTAATAAATATATAAAAATAAATAATTTAAATTCCTAAATTTAAAGAAGCTTTGCTGCTTCTTAGTTCATTCCTCATTCCTGAGGGATCTGGGATTTCATGTCATCTGCCTGTCTGTTCATTTCTGGGTTAGTGCACAGAAACTGAGGTGTACCAGTAAGAAGAGCCAGATTCTTGATCCTGAAAGTAGAAGTCAAAGTCAGAAGGTAAACTAAAGAAATCAGAAAGTCTCTCTCTCTCTCCCTCTCTCTCCCACTCTACCTCTGTATTACAGGCTTTGGATTGGGGAGATACTGTCTGTTGTTGCTTTGTTTACTACTCTACTCAAATGGAGAAGCATTGTGAAATGCATGAGCTCCACCAAGTAGAAAGACTTTAGCTTTCAGGTAATCTCACTGTAAGAATGAGTTAGAAACAAATAGAGCAACTCTCGACTTTGCTTACATGCTGGTATTGTTGACCCATTGAGTCTATTCTTTTATTTTATCAGGACTCATTTCCTGTCCATGAATAATTTATTAGAAGGCATCAAAAATTAATCAACATATGATTTTGGTTTGGATTTCCATTCTTGCCAGGATGGTTCTGTCTGAAATGTCAGCCTATGTTGAGTTAGGGATGTGAAAAGATCATTAGACATCAGTCTTAACATCCTTATAACTTGTTGTGAGCAACAAAGTGGTTTAGAAAGAGTTGCTCTTAGGTTACGTTTCCCTCAGGGTCTATTATTAGTTACAACATTTAAAACATAGAAATCATTGAATATTGCATTGCAAAGATGTAACAGAGCCAGTGCATACTAGTAAACAAGTTGGCAAGGAGACAGCAGCCGGCCTTGCCTAGGCTTGTAACCCAGCAGCCATCAAAAGCTAGCACAGTAGGGAGGTAGAAGCCAGCTCTGCACCAGTGCACACAACGGTCACCATTGGATACTCATAGCAACACTGGCCAGGAGAACCAAACAGTCACACTCTGGAAGAATTGTAACCAACATGGGAAGTGCCACACTACCTGTTTGTTTGGAAGAACCCAAGGAAACATCAAGATGAAGAAGCATAAGGCAGTCCCTGGACCCCAACCCAAGCAGAGCAAGTCCAGAAGATGTGAACACAGAAGAGATCAGGAGTCACACACCTGAAGTTTCTGAAATAATGGCAACTGAAGTAAAGAGACAACTTCATGAAGCTATAAAAGTAATTAGAAGAGAAATAGTATCTCAGGTAAAAGAAATGAATAACGTAATAAAAGAAGTACTAATAATGTCTAAGGAACACATAAACAAAAAGAATAGAGAAGCACAGTAGAATGAGAAAAACCATGAATGAAAAATTTAAGAGAGATTTAGAAATCTTAAAACAGATTCAAAGTGATACCTAGGAAATTAAAAACTCCGTTGAAAGCTGGAAAAACTGCTTCAAAGAAACTAAAGATAGATATTTAGACTTTGAAGATAGGTGTCTAGCTTGCAAGAATAAAAGGAAAAATCTCTTAAAAATCATAAATAACCAAGAAATAACAATTCAATGATTTCAAGATAACACAAAGCAAAATAATTTAAGAATAGGTGTCAATGAAAAGGCAGGGGTCAACACAAATGACATTAAAACTCTATTTACAAAAGTAGTAGTGTAAAATTTCCCAAATATGAAAAAAAGATGTGATATACACATAAGTGAGGCATATACAACTGCAGCTAGACATAACTAAAATAAATCTACACCCATATAATCAAGATTCCAGACATCAACACAAGAATAGAATATTAAAAGTTATTAGAGAAAAAAAACAGATCAGGTATAATGGAAAACCTGTCAGAATCATGACAGACTTCTCATCACAAACCATCAAGTCAACAAGAGCTTAGAGTAAAGTAATTCAAGCCCTGAAAGAAAACAACCCAGGTTGTTGTACTCTGCAAGACTATCTTTCAACATTAGAGGAAAAACAAGATACTTCCATGACAAAGAGTAACTGAAGGAATTCATGAACGTCAAACCAATCCTACAAACAAAACTGAAAGATATTCTAGAGAGAGATTTAAAAAAAAAAACCATGGTTCCAGGAATAGCAACAAAGGGGTGATCCCTGAGCAGGGCATACAACTGAATGGAGGAGAAAAGCAGGGAGCCAATGGCTGGAAAGTAGCATGGCAGACACAAGCCAGTGCATGCTGACCATAACCATTAATGTAGATGGTCTCAATTCACCAATAAAAATAAACAAGCAGACTGAATCGGGAGACAAGATACATCAATATGCTTTATTCAAGAAACACATTTAACTCAAAAGGAAAACTCCTAGGCTAAAAGTCAAAGGGGAGAAAACAATGCTGTATGTGACAGGGAATCACAAAACAATAAGGGTAGTTTGCCCATCAACTGCAGAATGGATAGAAAAGATATGGCATCTTTATACGATGGACAACTACTCAGCTATAATGATAACCTTGAATCTCTTGTACGTAAATGGATACAACTTGAAATCATGCTCATGGGTGAAATGGTTCAGAGTCAAATGAGTGAACATCATGTTGTCTCCCTAGTATAAAAAACTAAAGGAGTTAGTGGGATCCAAAATGCTCAATAGATCAGAAGAAGGTGCAAAGGGCAGAGATATCTAGACGCTGAAGTCAATGGCCATTGTTCATCTATATCCTGTTTAGATACTCTGCATTATTTTCACTGTTATGTTTAGCTTGGTTTTATTCTGTTGTGTTTTGTTTGATTTTATGGTATTTGATGACATGGACAGCTATTTCAGAAATAACAAAATGTATTATAGTAGCCATTATTGATTTCCTATTATCTTGTTTTGAAGTCTTGAATTGCTTTACTTGTTTTCTTTTATTTATTTTATTCTATTTCTTTTTTTATTTTATTATGTCTGATGCTATAAGCAGCTACTTTCAAGATAAGAAAGTGCATTATGATAGACAATGTTGTATTCTTATTGTCATGTTTTGAAGACCTGTATTGCTTTTATTGTTTCATTTTGATTGACTTTATTGTGTTTTGTTTAATTTTGTTATGCCTGATGGTATGGGTAGTTATTTTAAAGATAAAAAAGGCAAGATAGTAGCCATTATTGATTTTCCTTTATCTTGTTTTGAAGCCTTGTATTACATTCACTGTTTTGTTTTGGTTGACTATTCCTTTTGTTTTAGTATGTCTGATGATATAAACAGCTACTTTGAAGATAACAAGACACATTATGGTAGCTACTGTTGTATTCCTGTTTTCTTGCTTTGGATTCTTGTATTGTTTTCATTATTTTATTTTGATTGGTTTTACTCTGTTCTGTTTTTTTTTTTTTATTTTATTGTGCACGCAGTTATGGGCAAGCTATTTTGAAGATAGCAATAGGCATCATGGTAACCATTGCTGGTTTACTTTTACCTTGTTTTAAAGTCTTGTATCACATTCACTGTTTTGTTTGACTGTCTCTAACCTGTTTTATTTCTTTTGGTTTTAGTCTCTTCAAAATAAAAAATACAAAGGAGACAAATGTATTCAACACTGGCTAGCAACATAGGCAATACATATGTTAACTGTTCTGAAGACTTGTGTTTCAGCATACCAAAACTTTAATTTAACCCATTTGCCAGAGATCTACTTATGTTAAAATGTTGGTAGTAGGAAATAGGAATATAGTAATATAAATATATCAGATTTAGCAGCATACAAGTAAATCCAAATTATATGTATGGAAAAGCAAAACAGGTCGAAATCATCTCATCGTATGGCTAAACTGCAAAGTTTATATTTTTGAGTTTGTATAAACCTTCTTCAACATAACCTTGGTTTGAAGAGAACTTTTTATCCTTATATGTTTATTTCCAAACATCCTGAGAGATTTTGATGCCTGCATTCCAGCTAGGACTGTTTAAACCAACCATCCTTCCAGAAAGCTTGATTAATTTGTTATCTTACTAAAGGCAACAGAAAACAACCAAATCAATAGAAAGCCAAAAGGTCCCAAACAAGTAAAACAAAACAAACATTTTAATTTAAACACTTAATTTTTAGAAACATCTATTTTCGTTTCCCAGTTGTATTAAATTCTTTGTTTTATATAGTACAGTTTTGCTGAGTGATTTATATATTATAGATATTGCTCCTATGTTAGAAGAGTAGCTATCAAAGATGTTCTCCCATTTGCCTCTTCATTCTGGTAGTTGTTTCTTTGCCAAACACAATCTTTTAATTTGATATAGTCCTATTTCTTATTTTATATATTATTGTCTATGCTTTGGAGTATTGAGAAAGGCTCTATATTTAACTATGGCTTAAAGTGTTTCCTCCGTGTTTCTTCCAACCAGTAAAGTTGTTTCTAGTTTTATACATAGATCTTTGCCCAATATTCTTTGATTTTTAGCACAGAAATATGTAGAGGAATATAATTTCACTTTTTGCTTGTGCCTCTCCAGTTTTCCTAGAACAACTTGTTAAAAAGATGTTCTTTTTCCACAAATATTTTGGCTTGTCAACAATCATATATGTGTGTGTTTCGGTTTGCTCTTTTGCATCTTCTTGGGTTCAACTCTTCTACATATCTGTTCTTACATCAGTACTGATAGAATTTTTGGCATGGCTCAAAAGATAGAAATATGAGATAAAAGTGGCCTCTATTTTAAAAATGTGGAGAGAGACTCCATAACCTCCGGGATTTTGCTTTCTTCTGCTCAGCATGAGTTGTGGGGGGCATACACATAGCTTAGGTTTGGGGTGGTACCTAAGGGGCATTAGTGATGCACAAGTAGCCCATTGGAACTCATTTTGCACCACAGGTAAATTTCCTAGGGTCAGGAAAGGTGACCTCAAGATAGAGCCCTTTGGTTCCACATCCCAGGCTCCCATCACTACAGCTTCATATTCAGGGCAAAATTCTCTCATTCCTTTCTTTTCATTGTTAGGAAAAAAGGATGAAGTTGGGTTTTTTTTTTTACTGGTTCATGCTGAAAGGGAGTGCTGAGGTTTAGGAGGGTCGAAGGGATGACAGTTGATACCCATGTAGAAGCTGATGCCAGGTGTTTTAGCTAGGACAACTTTATCATTAATGATTGCCCACACGTTAGACTGGAAAAACAAAGAGACCAGGTGTCATGAGGAGGCAGGCCACTGTCATATTTCAGGACCCAGGTGAGGTGGAAGGAAAAGTGCCTTTGACTTAGATATGTCATTTTATCAGGACCATGTTGAGGTAGAATCATTGCCATGGTGAGGTAGAATTCTGAAAAGTAAGTGTGGGGTTAGGAGGAGTGAAGTTATGAGAAGTGATTATTCCCCCATCTGAAAGAGTAAAAGTTAAGAGGGTAGGTAGGTAAGACTTGTCTCTGGTCCAGGTGTTGAGCTGGAAAGAATAGGAGTGGTGGGGAGGGCTGGGGCTGTGTCACTATTAGGAAGATAGGAGCCTAGGCCTTTAGGGATCTCATGTTTAACCAAACAGCTGAGGGTTATGAGAACTAAAACAGTTTTAATGTAGAACAACATGAAGATGATCTTATACGTGATGTGGGAGTCTTTAGGAAAGACTGTTAAGAGTCTTGCTGTAGAAAGGATAATTAATAGAATGTAAGAAATTAGGAACCAAACTGAACAACAAAACATGACTTAGCCTAAGAGTTGTGGTTGTGAGGCCTTGGTGAGGTGGAGATGAGAGGGTAAAAGGATGGTTAGATCTAGGGCTGGGAGGGCACCACTTAGCCTGAGTGATGTGAAACCAGGATGGCAGTCTAGCAACTTTGACCACTGTTGAGGTTGCCGAGAAGACCAGGTATGGACTGCTCCACCTTGGTTATTGTCCTTGCAATGATTTCATGTAACAGGACTTTAGTAAGTATATCAGCAGTCTCCCTGATTGTGGGAAAGGCTTTTATTTATCCTGAAAAAGTATAAACAAAGATGAGAAGATATTTGAGATTTTTGTGACAAGGAATGTGTGTAAAATTTTTCTGTCAGTCATGACCAGGTTTATGTCTGAGAAATTTGTGAATCAGAAAGTAAGTGGGTGCTATGTATCCCTGAGAAGAGGTTTTATTAGAGATAACAGGTGTAAGCTGTTGAATCCTCAGTGTCTGGGTTAGTCTGCATAAACAAAAAGGAATAGAAAGGCATTTTTAAGATTTAGGATTGTAAAATGAGTGGTAGAGGGAGGGGTATGAAAGAGCATGATATAAAGGTTTGACACCACTGGGTGGATTGGGGTAACAGCACTATTGAGCATCCTAAGGTTTTGTACTAGAGGGTAAGACCCATCTGGCTTAAGTACCAAGAGAATGGGAGTATTATAGGGTGAATTGATAGGTTTAAGAAAACCATCTCTAAAAGGCACTTAATTATACATTTAAGTTCGTATAAATGTTTGGAAGCTATAGGATATTGGGGAACACAAGGAAAAATTTAAGGATCCCATAGATGAATTAAAACAGGCATTGCATGGGCAGTGCAGGTGGGATTGGAGGTATCTCAAGCTATAGGTTCGACCAGAGAAGCAACAAATTGGGAACCTACATGAAATAGGCCCTGTCTGTAAAGGCTGCACAGGTTGGCCATCAATATCCCATATAGAGACTTAATACAGTGAGTGGCCTGAAAGCTTAGGAAGAACCCTATATATGGCCTCTATGTCCACAAGTATAGAGAATGTCTTACCTGAGACCTATAGTGGGACTTGGGACTCTGAGGTCACCTTAATGGGGATTGTCAGACTGAGCCCCATCAGTCTTTAGCAGCAAGTACATGCAGATCTTTCAGTGATGAATCTGACAGTGTTGGCATTTCCTGTGAGGGTTAGAAGTTAGGAGGATGGCTTAGCCACTCTCTGGTGGATAGGACAATCCAGTAGCCCTGAGGCAAGGCCACAAAGAAACACCAGTATGGGGCACTCTCTTGCTCAATGTCCTTCTGCTGCATTTAAAGCGTGGTCCAGGAGGGGCTCAGGCAGCTCCACCTTATGTCAGCTTACCTGTCTCAGAGCTCCAAGTGTCAGTGCTAAAAGATAAGATTTTTATTTTTTATCCCTGTGGTTGAAAACACCAAAAACCACATTAAGAAGTTTTCCCTATGGGGTTTGAGGGCCAAGTTTAGCCTTTTGTCTTGGGATCTGACCCATGGTGGAAGGCTGTAGAATTAATTAAGTATGCAAGAATCAAATAATACAATCAACAGGGTATTTATGATCATAAATTTAGTAATGGCTTCCTATAAGGATAAGGTCCAGGCAATTTTAGGAAATGGCATGTCATTTATGTATCATATAAAAGTATCTCTTTATGTTGTTAGAATGTCTAATGTCATCTGCTTTTTGGAGGATGGACTGTTTTATTAATTTTACCTTTTATTTAGGAGAGAGATCAGCTACGGTGTCATTTAATGCCAGTTGAGTTATAGTTAATTATGGCTCAGCTGAGGGCTGAGCCAGCACAGGTGGATGGGCTGGGAAAGGCTCAAACCTTGCCTCTGCCCCAGTGCTAGTCTTGTTCTGCATGCGTCATATAACCTTTCTGGAAAAGATCTGGTGGATTCCAGCAAAAGCAATCCAAAAGGAATTTATAATTATTTCTTAATTTCAGTCACTGAACATCCAGAAGATTGATAACAGTACAGTACAGTATAGGAGTAAGCTTAACATAGAACATTAAATGGCTATCAACCATGAGTGTTTTAACATTTGAACACTGAAGAAATTTGTGAAGCATCTCTAAGCATATGTCTGGATCTGAAAGGAAACACTTATCATCATATAATATATAAATTTTTGTTTAAAAATTATTATTTGACTTGTTCATGTTGGTCTGATTGGTATCTTTTGCTGGAATACAATAAAAAGAGGAAACAATCTGAATGTTATACTTGAAAGCATGAATATACCATCAGATCAGCAACAATGAATTGTCTTAGTCATATGAACTTTATATTTTTTTAAATTTTATTTAAGGAGAAAAAGAAAAAAACAGAAAATGGGTACAAGTTATACAGAATTTCAACAAACAGTAGGAAATCACTAGTTAATAGATTAAATATTGTCATCTTAGAAATAGTTGTTCAAGTTACAAAATTAAAGTATACAAAGTGGACTTTCAAACAGCAAGACTGCAAACAGTTCTGTTCCATGATCCAACAAAACTCAGTAATATGGTTATCTATCTTGTACACTTAAATATACATGTAGTTATATACTTTAGACCACTTTCTTTTCCTCCCTTTTGTACAATGACAATTACAATTTTGGATTTTATTACTCCAACAGTTCTTATTACTTTTTTTGAGGACAATAAAACTAAATGTGACATAACAAGACAGAGTCAGTCAAATCAAAAGGATGGACATAATACATAATGTAAAAACAAAATACAAGGTGATCAACAATGGTTACCATACTGACCCATGCTATCTTAAAAAGAATTGCCTATATCATCAGTTATAATAAAATTGAACAAAACAGTAAAGAACAAAACCAATAAAATCAAAATATTGGAGACATTACAGGACTTCAAAAGAAGATAATAGTCAAACCAGAATGGGTGTCATAATGAATCTTATCGTCTTCAGAGTTGTTGCCTACACTCTCGCACTTTGTACTATCAAGCAAAACAGAATAGAGGAAAATCAGTCAAAACAAGATGGTGAGAGCAATACAGGGTTTCAAATCAAATTAATAGAAAAGCAAAGTGGGTTACTATATTATATCCTGCTATTTTTTATTTATTTTTCCCTTAATTAAAAAGATAAAAATAAAAAAATAAATAATAAAAAAGAAGATTGAGATAAAAGAGGACATAACAAAACATCACAGGTCAAAACATAACCATTTAAGCAAAATAGTGTTTCACCACAAGATATCCTGACTTAAAAGTAGTCACCATAGCATCTCTTTCCTTGAAATCTTTGCATAAACTTCGCATACTGTAGCATCAAACATATCAAGACAAGGTAAAACCATTTAAGAGAATGACAACATTACAGGCTATTTAGAATCAACTAACAGAAAATGAGCAATGGTTTCTGTATAATCTCCTTGTCTATAAAAGTTTTTGTTTATATTTTCACATATAATAAAATCCAATAAGATACAACATGTTAAGACCAATGGAGACAGAAGAACAAAAGCTTAATGAGACTTCAAAACAAGATGATATTAAATCAGCACTAGCTATTATGATGTCTTGTTTTCTCCAAAATAGCTGTTACTATCATCCAACCTTCTCTGCCTCCTTTCTGTTGAGCTCTTTTTCTGTCATTAGTTGTCAGTTTGTCTTTTTCATTTTGCTTTTTGCTCCGTTCATTGTGGCCTCTCTGCCACTGTTTCTGGAATCTTGGCATTTTTCTTTTTTAGAATGTCCTGCAGTATTCTCTGTAGATTTGAACTGGTGGTTGCAAATTCCCCAAGTTCCTCTTTATCTTGGAAACACCTTGTTTCTCCATAAATGTCTAGAGACAGTTGTGCAGGATATATTAATCTTGGCTGGAGGTCATTATCTTTCAAAGCTTGAATTATTTCTCCCCCCCCCCACACTATTCATGATTTGATGGTTTGTGCTGAGAAGTCTGCTGTAAATCTGATGGGTGCTCCCTTGTAAGTGGTCTGTTTCTTGTCTCTGATGGATTTTAATATTCTGTTCTTGCATTGGATTTCTAGAAATTTGATTATTATATGCCTGGGTGTAGCTCTGTTTGGATTGTAGGTGGCTGGAGTCCGGTATGCCTCATACATTTGAATATCTTTACCTTTTGCTAAGTTAGGGAAATTCTCCTGGATTATTTCTGTGAATAGCCTTTGTAGTTCATTTGTTTGTGTCCCTACTTCTTCTTTTATGTTCTTAATTCTTAAGTTATAGATCCTCTTATCATCCTCTAGCCTTTGTATTATTGCTGTTTATTTCCTTGTTATTTTTAAGAAGTTTTTCATTTCATGCTCCCACATTACAAATCTGTCCTCCAGTTCAGATAATCTATCCTTAGTTTCTTTCAAGCTGTTATGCCAGCTTTCAATAGAGTTTTTAGTTTCCTGGTAATCTCTTTGAACCTGCCTCATATATTCTATGTTTTCTCTATTTTCTCCATCAAACAATTCTCCCCTTTTTTTTTGTTCTTCCATTTCACCATCTGTTTTTTCTTGGGTGGTGCTTAGCATTTCTCTAACTATTCTACTTATATCTTGCTTTACTTCATTAAATACTTCACTTTTGAACTTATCTATGAGGCTCCGGAGATATTGCTTTATGTCTGTTGGTGCCATGTCTGATATTGCATGCTTTCAGTCCTCATTCTCCTTTGCATTAACATTTCCTGGATCAGTGTTCTCAGGATTGGGCACTGAGGACCCTTTCTTGTTGCTCACTCTTCGCATACTTTTTGTTCCTTCCATACAAGTGTATATAGAAGGCCCAGTTTCTTTCTTTGTTGATTACGATGGTTTGAATCTGCCAGCTAGGTGTTCCTGCCCACTGCAGTGTACTAGGGAGACACAGACCTGGGCAGCCTCTGCTGTGCCCACCCCTCCAGGTCAACCTACTAAAAGCTTCACCACTAGGGTGCACTGCCAGGCACTGGAACTTGGTTTGGGCTAGGCTACTGGGTCTTAATCCATGGCATCATCCAGGCCAAGTGCTCCCCACCAACCCCACTTGAGAGGGGAATATGCGACTAAAGTCACTGCAGCGTCCTATTCCAGCTAATCTGCTTGGTCCCAGAATGTCCTCTGTTGGAGCCTCCTACTCTATGGAAGGGTCCCTGTTCCTCTCACTCACCTCAGGTCAATGCAGGGCTCCCCGCCAGTCCTGCTCTCAAGTCTGTTTGCTGATTCCTGCTCTCAGAGCTTCACACATCTCTCTCCCTGCTGTGGCAATTCAGACACAGCAGCAGTGGCAGGAAATTCAAATCACGGTTTCCAGAGGTGCAGGTTCCAGCTTCCATGCTGAGATTTTATTTGTTCCAGTTATAACACCAGGATTGCATTTCCAGTTGGTTTCTCTCAGCTTAGCTCATTCCTGGGTTGGCAGGGTATATCTCCCCTTGCTTAGGATTCCTCATACTGCACCATTCCTGGATTCTAAGCTGGCTATCTCAGAGAGCCTTCATAGCTGCTGTTATCTATCTGCCATATTCTCCCAGAAGTCAGTCATATGAACTTTAGTCGAGGTGTCTCCCATAAGCTATGGAGATTATTGCAGGCTTTAATCGATAAAAAAGGCCGGTAAAATTACCAGGTGGCCACTTTTCCCATCTATCAATTGAAGTCTTATCCAATGTCTCCTCACCCCAAGAGATTTTATTTAACCAGTTTTAGCACCTTTTGACAAGCTGGAAAACTAGGTAGAAGCATGTTTTTTAATCTATAACCCAAATGAACATTGATTAAATAGTTTGAGAATGTAAAAAAGGAAAAAATTGTTGAGCTCAAATAAAAACGTGAACAGCTATTTAGAGAGCAGGCAAATGGACAAATATGGACAGATGATCTGTACAGTATAAACAGACTGAACAAGAAACAGATATATTTTATAAAATCAGAGTACACTCAAATATATTTGGCCAATTTGAACTATAATAAGACAACTGGAAACCCTTTTGTAGATTAATTATCAGCAGCTGCTGGGTGGCTCTGCTTTCCACCTGGCCTGGTCTGGCCAAGGTGTATTCCTTTTGGCCACCTTTGCAGGCGCTGGCCTGACAATCGGAAGTGTGGGCAGAGGCCTCTGCCTGATCCGGGAGGTCTTTTTCTTTTCTTCCTCTCTTTTTTTCTTTTGCCCCATCTATTGCCTTCTTCTCTGTGCTGCCACCTGGAGCCGAGCTTGTGCTCAGGGGTGGGGGCGGGAGATGGGGAAGGGGGCTGGGACTCCTCAGGAGGTGTGTGGAGCCCACAGGGAGATATGGAGCTGGGACCAGACCAACCCTAGCAGTCCCACTGCATATGACACAGGCCCTGCCTGTGCCACCAGCACACAGCCCAATGTTGTCCATGCCCACCTCCCCCAGCACACACCTGGAAATGCAGTCTGGCATGTGCCATGGGGAAGGACTGAGAAATGGGTGAAGCAGGGAGGAAAGGAGGACACTGAAAAGCTGCAGGATTTGGTGTGTGAGATACAGGGTAGAAGCTGTAAAGAAAGAATATACCTCCTAAGTGTGGGTAAGGGGAGGGATCCTGGAGGAGCAGAGGGAGAGAGGGACACATTCATAAAATAAAGGCCTAAAGATGGAGAGTTTTTGTAAACTTGTAGCCATTGTGATAAGCCATAAATAAAAGATCAGCCTTTTGGTTTTAGGTAGTCTTTTAAACCAGGCATCCCATAGGTATGCTTTTTGGGGGACAGAAAGTGGCCCCCATGACCGAATCATGGTAAAGTGAGCCAACAGACCATGACCTAAGGCAGGTCAGGTCATCACCTGGCCTCTTAGACCATTCGTAATCAGTTCCAAAACTCATGCTTTTTGATCATCACCAAAAGGCATGAGTACAACACCTGTGGATTACAGTAGTGCCTCTGCCTCAGGGCTGCCCAAGAAGTGTGAGAGCACTACCCCAGTCCAGGGAACAGAAAGAAAATATATAGTGGGGCCCAGCCCACTACCATGGAGTAATTTTTGGACTTGGCTCATGTGCGGTAAATGGGGACCAGTGTTGTTTGCAAACCAGCAGTGACAAGATGTGCAGCTCCTTGATGATGAAAAGTGAGGAATTAATCCAGGATGCAGTCCAGTCTGTGAATTGGCAGGGGACTTAAACTGGGAATATCCGAGGAGTCACTCACCTGCCATTCCTGGTCAGGGAACCATGCTGATTTTCTACTATAGTTGGAGAGCATAGCTTAAAGCTTGGTATCATGATGTTGCCAGCATTGCTCATTTTGTTCTGGCTTTCTTTGGCTGGTTTGCATCTTTGCTGATTCTAAATAAATCTCATAAATATTGTTTCTAGGTCTTTCAATACTCTTCTATTTTAATAAGTGAGCATTACTGAGTGACACTACACTGGGACTTTGCATGTCCAGATTCACGAAGCAACAATTTCCTCATTAATTTAAGGAAAGAAATTTTTAGTAATTTATTACAGTAGCATAGCTGACAAATTCAGTACAATGAGGTTTAACTATCAGTATAATGTGATGAAAAGGTTATAGAGGATTAAAGCAATGCATCACTTCTTATTAAGTTACATGTTGTGGCACATTGGAAGTTTATGTACTACTATTTCATAGGCTGACAGAAAAAAAAAAAACCTCATCCTGAGCATTTATCTCTGTGTAAAAGGGAAACTGATCCATCACTTCATATAGTTGAATGCATGTTCCATTGATAATACCCCCACCTCTACCTGGATCTCAGTGCTCTAAAGGAATCTTATGACTGGCCTTATGCCATATCCACTGCACTATGTGATCAGAATGTGAAGTGTAACAAATACTTGGTAAAGCATGATATTGACATGAAATTGCAAGGAATCTGGTGGCATTCAAATTCACACTCTATCATGTTTCTTAACCACTTTGAGCTTCAGTTTCTTCATAAAGGGAAGTTCGTGTGAGAGCAAAATGTGATTACAAACACAATGTGCTGAGCTCCAGTATGCACTCATAGTGTATAGTCAGTCACTGAAATTTTATACTGACTAACTTTGGAAAACACACAGAAATCATCAGGAAGAATAATAACTACTCTGAGTTTCCATCCCAATAGCCACAGAAGAGATATTACAGGTGATTCAGCCTGAGAACTTAATATTCTTCACTGCAGGAGAGACAGCCACTCTGAACTGCGCTGCAGCCTCCCTCTTAACTATGGGAGTCATCTTGTGGAACAGGGGACAAGGGCAAGGCCGGGAGTTAATTTATGATTTCAAAAGAGGCCACTTTACCTGAGTTACAAATGTGTCAGATACCACAAAGAGAAACAATGTGGACTTTTCAATCCACATCAGTAATGTCACCCTTGCAGATGCAGGCACCTACTACTGTGACAAAGTCCAGAAAACAGGTGGCTCTGAGATCAAGGAGATTCAGTCTAGAGGAGGCACCAAGATATTTGAGGATCATGAGTACAATTTGGGTTTCCCTCATTTTTTGATGTATGACAGTTGGTCAGGAAACACACCCTGCATATTATAAGCACCAATGAAGAAGCAGGTGGAATGGTGGATGCTCATGTTCATGATTTAATGCCACCCACCTACAAGGGCAGCCAAGGTTAGTAGTGTTATTGGCTCAAGGCTCCATACCAAGTAAATAGGGAGCATCTGCAGCCATTGTCTAACTACTGCTCAATATTCTACTTTTTCCACTCTACACTTACCTTTGTCTCCACAGAAGAGGAACGGCCCAGTAAAGGGCCAGATCTTGCCTGCTGCTCCAGATAGAGCTTCCTCTCCGAGTGTGAGTGTTTTCTTATGGCACAGCAATCAGTGCTTACTGTGTCCCAGGATGCATTCTGCAGGCCAGGGAAACAGAAGGGAGCTTCCCAGGCTGAACTCATCTCCAACCAAGTTGGTGTTCCACTGCAGAGGTGGGAGGATGCACTTACTTTCATTTCCTCTAAAGAAAACCCTGAGAACATTCCTCACAGTCAGAGAATCTTTTTTATTTCAATGCCAGGGCTGGAGAAATTCCATGATGTTGAACCTTTCCTTAGGCCTATCTGCCAAAACTTATGTATGAGCAACAGCACCTCACAAGTAATGAGAAACCTGAGAATACTATGATGTACTTTTCAGGAAAGGATATCACATGTAAGAGACATAAATCCTCACTGAGACAGGCAAAATATTTACTTTGTGTTTCCAGCGCATGACCAACATCTTCCTTCTAATGTCTAATTCTGGGAATAGTGACCTGCAGACAACCCAGCATGATCTGCTTACAAATATGAGACTGAAGATGACAAATATTCAATTAGTACCAAGGTGAGAATCAGAACCCCCCACTGAGTCCAGCTATGCTAAAAGCAACCTCAGCATAGATGCTGTGTCCATGAAAGTATCTGGAAGTGCACACTGGAAGCTCAGAACCACAAATCAGAGACCTTGAATTCTGCATTTCATCTATTTCCCAGCAGTTCAGTATGTCCCTGACATTCATACCTAGAGGCTGTTTGTGGTTGGAAAAACTCACACATGTCAGCCACATCATAATTTCACATTAGGATTCTATACAAAACCATACAGTGCTGCTCCACTGTTTTAACAGCTGAAAGTTGCTTCTTCAAAAGGAAATCTCATAAAACATTTCTATCATCTGTAGGTGGATGTTTAAGTTGATTACAGTTATGGCCTACTATAACAGTGCTACAAAAGACAAACCTGTACTTCTACCATCCCATACAGGAGGAAGATTTCATTAGAATAGGTGGCTGGATCAGAGGATAAAAGTATTGTAATTTATGTGGATGCTGCTAACTTTCTTTCCAAGATATGTCAGCCATCATTTGTCCTCACAATCCCCGGACATAGGCAGGGTTATGGCTTCATCCCATTTTCCCTGGAAAAGAAAGACACAGGAGTTCCAACATGGTGCCTCCTATGCCGAGGTAAAAACATTCAGCACGTGTCTTAGGCTTACTCAGTCTTCAAACTGCTGGTTGGGCACTTGTTCCTCTGTGTGACACCATTGTTCCAACTTATGCTGCATGAGAAAGGAGGAAGACTGATGAATGGAATGGAGTCATGACAGATGCTATCTCTTATTCATAGCACTTCCTCTTTGAACCAAGACTGTAGGAGAGTTCTGTTGCATCATTAAACACTAGGACACTGCAGTTGAGAGGGAGCCCTGATATGTGAATGGGTCAGGGAGGCAAGGTATGATACTCATAGCTTCACCACAGCTCTATTCTCTGCAATTTCACTAGCTTGCCCAGAGAAGAGAACTGCTCCAGCGCTTTCCCAAAACGTTGTGATTTTTCTGTGGTCCAGCAACAGGCATTAAAACCACAATAGACTCCCCAAAAATTTTCTGTGGGGGGAGACTGTGCTGATTTTATGTACCTAGAAGAGAAAGATCCTTTACTACCCTCAGTATGTGTCCCTCCTGAGGGACATATCTTACTGCCTGTGAGGAACACAGGATGTTTTTCTCACTGAGATGTGGCTCCTTCACTGAGCAGTGGATGTAGAGTAGAAGGAGCAGGTGTCAGAGGAAGTTTGGGGCTTTTGCAGAGTTCTGTTATTTCCTTAGGTTGCAGAACTGCAGGAGGGATATTTACCTCAGAATTCTTGAAGAAAAATGTAAGAAGTGAAGTGATAGTAAGTGCTTGGATGGTTCAAAATAGAACTAGAACATTAGTTCTAGTAAAAAAAATACAAAGCATGAAACTGTTTTAGGCATAAGAAATACTCACTAAGACATAATGATTGGTGGACAATGATATGGTACATTTGTTTCTCTCAGCCTCAGTTTTGTGATCTATGAAATTATGGAAATCAAGGATTTCTTCTAAGAAGGGAAAAGGCATTGAAGTTCTCTGTGTAATTATTTTTTTATTTTTTAAAATTTTATTTAAAAGGAAAAAGAGAAAAAACAAAACAAAACAAAATGGTGTAAGGGTACAAGTAATACAGAACTACAAAAAAAATAAGAAATCACCAGTTAATAGATTACACATTATCATCTTAGAGATAGTTGCTCAAGTCACAGTATCAAAGAATACAAAGTGGACATTCAAACAGTGAGACTGCAAACAGTTGTCTTCAATGATCCAACCAAAAACATTAATATTTAACATCCCTAAACACACTTGCAGTTTCATCCTTTAGAGCACTTTTTCCCCTCTCTTTTTTACAAAAAAATTTACACATTTTGGGTTTTATTACTCCTTAGTTCTTATTACTTTTTCTGAGGAGAATAAAGTCAAATATGGCAAAACAAAACTGTCAGTCAAAACCAAGGATAGACATAGTACATGATGTAAAAAACAGAGTACAAGATTATCAACAATGGTTACCATAATGCCTCTTGCTTCCTTAGAAAGAATTGTCTATCTCATTGGGTATTATAAAGTTGAACAAAACAGTAGAGAACAAGACCAATAAAACTTAAACATTATAAACATTACAGGACTTCCAAAGGAGACAATAGTCAAACCATAATGGGCATCTTAGTGAATCTTATTGCCTTCAAAGTAGTTGCCTATTCCCTCAAACTTGATACTATCATACAAAACAGAACAGAGTCTAATCAATCAAAACAAGATCGTGGGAGTATTACAGGACTTCAAATCTAGTTAATAGGAAATCAAAAAAGTTGCTAAAATATATCTTGTGAATTTTTAAAATTTTTCCCCTTAATTAAAAAAACCATAAAAATAACTAAATAATTTTTTTAATAACTAAGGGAGAGATTGAGATAAAAGAGAACATAACAACATAACAATACAGATCTGATCCGGCCCACGGATCAAGGCCGTGGTCCTCGCCTGGAGCGGGGACAGGGATGGGGGGCTGGGCAAGGGAAAAGAGAGATGGAGACAAGGTGGGATTCCATTCAAGTCTCATTTATTCTTAAAATGGCTACAACTTATATAGGGTGGAGGCGGGCCAATGGGGCAGGAAGAGGGCATGGAGTGTTATCTGACAGGTCATCGTCACATCTGGATATATGATATAAGCAGGAGAGGATTATGGGTAATGTAAGCAGACATGAGGATCATGGGAAATGTAAGCGGATGCGGCAGAGGCCCACAGGAGGGCGAGATAAGGTGGCAGCAATGAGATATGCTGCTCCCTACATCTCCTCCATTTTTATTATATTTTTTAGGAGTATGGCAGTCCCTGTCTTGGGTCAAGGACTCAGCACCTGTCTTGGGTCAAGGACTCTTCATATGTACCCAATCGAGCCTTACCCGTCGTGGGCCTGCAGGACAGCAGTTGGTCCTGTGCCTGTCTTAGGTGGTTGATGGCATAACATATGTGTCTTAGTTGCCCATCTCTGGCTGCCTGTCCAGTGCCTCAGGGCATTGGGGCCACATCATTATGTGGACCAGTGGTGGAGGTTCTCTCCCAATAAGTTTGTTGTTCTGCCATCTCCAATTGATGGTAATGTACCTGAATGGGCTTTGCCATAAAGGCGTCAATCCTGTTATTAAGGAGTGTCACGATCCTCTGGAAAATACAAGGGCCTATAGTAAGGAGTAGCAATAAAGCAGCCAGAGGTCCCAAGAGGGGAGCAATGTAAGGGAAGAGACACTCCCGCATGGAAGAGAAGGTCATTTCTCTGAGGTGCTCCTTTTCTCTCTCTTTGAGGTGCTTTCTTAGTTTAGTCATGGACTCTCTGATGACTCCTGAGTGGTCAGCATAAAAACAGCATTCTTCTTTGAGAGCAGCACATAAGCCACCCTCCTTCATAAATAGGAGGTCTAGTCCTCTTTTATTTTGTAGGACTACCTCAGATAAAGATGTCAGAGATGCCTGTCAAGCCACCACAGATGTTTCTATTTCTTTTAAATCCTGATCTACTGCTGCCTGTAATAGAGCTAGATGCTATTTTCCCAACACTAGTGCTGTAGTCCCTGTTTCTATTCCTGTTGCGACTCCTAACCCTAGTAATACAGCTAAGGTGAGTGTCACAGGTTCTCTCTTGTACATATAGCCAATCTGTGATGCCTGGAGGTAGTAGTCTCCTAGGTGGAATGTTATGCGAGGAAGAACCTGTACAAGAACACAAAAATCGGCAGACTTGTTAAAAACAGTGGTTGCTATTCAGGGTGAGAGGCAGAAATTGCAGGCCCAAGATGTTCCTGGGGGTGAAATGAGGTAATTATTTGGCTTGAACTCTGAATGAAGCTGGGCACAGAGTTTTGCTGCCAGTGCTGATGGACGGCTGGAGTCCCCAAGACAGGTCCCTCTACCTGAGATATCAGGGAGAGTCAGCTTGTGGTGATTGCCCAGTCACAGGAAGATGAGATAGAAGAACTGTTAAAGGTTAAATTAAGGGCCTTTCCTTCATAATATGGGGGAGGAGCGGCCAAGCATAACCAACAGGATTGGGTGAGATCAGGTTGGGTATGATTTAAAGCCATGTATTCCCCTTTAATCAAACTGAATAGGTTAGAATGTGAATATTGAGGGGCAGATATATGATCTGCCAGGTGTGCGGGGGCTTGAGAAACGCTTATGGTTGGGTGACTTACTGTGGTTGTTTGAACAGCAGTAACAGGATCTGTATTAGACTGATTGTATTTTGGATTTGGATTGTATTTTGGCTTTAGAGCAAGATTTGAGCCTATGGGCGTGGATGAAACCTATAGGGGAACCTTTTTTATGAGAATAAGATTTCCCCTATCTTTGCCTGACTCACAGACTCGAAGTCCCCAGGTGCATCATGTCAGCCAGCCAGGGTCCTCAGGAGTGGTGACAGTGACATTTAGAATCTGACAGGGTCTTTGATTGGCTGGTGGGTAGTCATCTAGGCTGCACCCCAGCGGCCCCCATGTCAGTTAAAGGTGTTTATTGGGGAAGGCGGGTTGCCATCCTGCTGCAACTGTTTTGCATCCCCAACAAGTACAAAAATGTTCTCCCGGGGAATTACAATATGATCTGCCCCCTGTTGCTGTGGGACAAAGGTAGAATTGACTTTTTCTGGGACTTTGGAGCCCCGGAAAGAACCAATGGGGTGTGGGCACAAACCATGCACTTCCTGATCCTACCCAAGTCCAAACCATCTCTTGGTCATTCCAGTGGCTAAGCTCCCATTTCCAGGGTTGATGGAGGTTGCTATCCATTAGATGTAGTTGTGTCAAAAGTCCAACGATGGTCCATAAGGTTTTGAGAGGTTGCACCATCTGTAAGAGAACACAGGGGATTGTGCCTCAGGAAAGGATGTTATTCCTGGGCGTCACATAGGGTCCTCGATGAAGAGCTGTCTTCTTGTTTTATAAGCTGTTTGGGGAGCCATCTAGCTCCTTTTTCCTGTTTGGAGTAAATGCATACAGAGCCTTGTCCCCAGATGAGGACCTGGTCAGGGCCATTCCATGTGTTGGTTAGGGGATCTCTCCATAGCACAGATGCAAATTGTGTTGCTGTCTGTGTGTGCCAGAAACGAGATGCTGCTGAGCAGCCTGAGGCATCCAGGGATAGAAAATTCAAAATAAAAAGAGCATGTGAGAGAATATTGCTAGGAGACCCTGAGGTTGGGTACCAGGTTTCTCCTTTTATTTTATCTATAGTGGATTTGAGGGAGCGATGTGCATGTTCAAAAATACCTTGTCCTTGAGGATTGTAAGGTATACCCGTGGGGTGGAGAATATTAAGGCACTTACAAAATTTGACAAAGGAGGTACTAGTATAGCCTGGGCCATTGTCAGTCTTAAGCTGTTGGGGACATCCCAGAACCGAGAGAGCTGATAGCATATGGGCTATAATATGTGTAGTAGCCTCTCCAGTCTGGAGTGTGGCAAAGATGAAACTGCTGTATGTATCAACAATTACATGTATATATTTTAAGTTGCCAAATTCATTAAAATGAGTGACATCCATCTGCCACAAGGCATTGGGGATTAAACCTCTTGGGTTGGCTCCCAGGTGTTGAACAGGCAAATGAACAGCACAAGAGGGGCAATTTTTTACAATTTGTCTGGCTTGTTTCTGAGTAATGTTGTGGAGGAGGCAAAGGGTTTGAGCATTGAGGTGGTGTAACTGATGAGTCCGTTGAGCCTCAGATACCTTAGAGTCTTTTGTGGGCTCAGAATGGATCATGAATACCTGTGTACATGTGGCAATATTAGCCAAATGATTTCCCTGAGCAAGGGGACCCGGGAGGCCAGAATGAGCTCGCAAGTGGCCAATGAAAAACTTATGACTGCAAAGCTGCATCATGTCCTGTAATTGCCTGAATAGGTTTGCAGCTGGGGAGGCATGGCTTATGGTTGCAACAGTTAGGAAGCTACAGCTGTGTTAGTAGTTTGGAGTAAAGGCAATAGCACCAATTGAGCAATACGTTGCCCTTGACTAATGGAAACCAGGCCAGAGATAGAGGATGCCATGACAACAATTTCACCAGTACAGTCGTTAACTATGACTCCTGGAACAACTTGTCACCCTTTCAATATTGTGCTGCCACATCCAAGAACTAACCCACAAGTGTCCTTGGGAAGGGGGCCAAAAACTGCAGGAGGCAGATAATGCAGCCACATCCTGAGCAAGTGTCTCTACAAACTGGGGATCTGCGTGATGTGTCAGCAGCTCAGAGATTAAAGTCCAATATGAAAAAACAGTTACCAGAAACTTTTCCAGGCCAAAAACCCCATAGTAGTCTTTGAGAGCATCTCCCACTCTTTTCCACCTATTTGAATTGATGGTGCCCTCTATAAGGAACCATGGACACACTGAATGTATAAACTGAAAGTACTGTAGGAAGTCTTTAGTATTAACCTTGATCCCTCTAATCTTGAGTGCCTCCCTGAGGCCACTGATGAAAATTCGTGTTCACTAAGTGCTTGCCCCTGCCAGTAGAGAGATAAGATCCATTCACCTACCGTGATTCAGGCGAGACGTAAGGTGGCCGTCTGCACGGATCACAGGGACGAAGACCTTGAATCAGTCACGCTGGCCAGTGCTTTACTCCCGTGAACGGTCCCATGTTGTTATCCCTCATGCCAAGTCAAGCCCCACGTGGGTGCCACTTGATCTGGCCCATGGATCAAGGCCATGGTCCTTGCCTGGAGAGGGGATGGGGATGGAAGGCTGGGCAAGAGAAAATAGAGATGAAGACAAGGCAGGATTCCATTCAAGTCTCATTTATTCTGAAAATGGCTACAACTTATATAGGGTGGAGGTGGGCCAATGGTGTAAGAAGAGGGCATGGAGTGTTATCTGATAGGTCATTGTCACATCCGGATATATGACATAAGCAGGGGAGAATTATGGGTAATGTAGGCAGATATGAGGATCATGGGAAATGTAGGCAGATGTAACAGAGGGCCACAGGAGGGCGAGATAAGGTGGCAGCAATGAGATATGCCACACCCTACACAGGTCAAAGCATAACTGTTTCAGCAACTTAGTGCTTCACCACCAAATACCCCGACTTAATAGTAGTTACAATAGTGTCTGTCTTTTCCCTTGAAATATTTGAATATAACTTCATATACTATAGCTTCAAATATTTCCATATCAAGAAGCCCAGAATAAAGCCATTCCAATTAATAAGTGAAAACGTTATAAGGCATCAAGGCCACATAATGGGGAATCATGATTACCACATACATTTATATATTTGAATCATTACTTACATTAGGGAAACTATTCAGTATTCACACATGCAAGATTAATTTATTTCACTTATGAATATGGTCACAAGCTGCGCCCATTTATTGATAAATATCTCAATGTGATCCTTCTTTATAGCTGAGTAATACTCCATTGTATAGATATACCATGCCTTTTTAATCCATTCCTCAGTTGATGGACACTTGGATTGTTTCCAAGATCTGGTGATTACAAATTGTGCTGCTATAAACATAGGTTAACATATATCACTGTGGTATGATGCTTTCAGTTCTTCTAGGAATATGCCTAGAAGTGGAATAGCTGGAAAAAAATGGGACTTCCAGTCCCAGCTTTTTGAGAAATCTCCAGACTGACCTTCACAAAGGTTGTACTAGTCTACACTCCCACCAACAGTGTAGGAGAGTTCCTTTTTCCCCACAGCCTCTCCAGCATTTGTTGTTATTGGTTTTCTTGATCCTGGCCATTCTTTCAGGAGTGAGATGGAATCTCAGCGTGGTTTTAATTTGCACTTCTCTAATGACCAATGATTTTTTCATGTATTTATTTGCTATTTGTATTTCTTCATCTGAGAAGTGCATATTCATCTCAGATGCCCATTTTGGGACTGGATCTTTGAATTTTGGAGTCTGATTTTTTTTAATTCTTTATACGTTTTAAACAAGAGTCCATTGTCTGAGAGGGCAAATCTCTTTTCCCAGTTTGTGGGTTTTCTTTTCACTATGCTGGAGATTTTTTTTCTTTTCAGTTTTTATTGGTACCAGGGATCAAACTCACGACCACCTGCTTGCAAGGCAGGCGCTTATGCCTCTGAGCTAAATCCCCAGCCCCTGGAGATTTCTTTTGACATGCAGAAACTTTTTAATAAGAAGTGGTCCCAGTTATTGATTCTGGGAAGTATTTCCCATGCGGTTTGTATCCTGTTCATGATTTCTCTACCTGCCCCTATGTCTTCAAGGTTTCTACCCAATTAGTCTTCCAATAGATGTAGTGTTTCTGTTTTAATATTCAGATCTTTGACCCATTTAGATTTTAATTTAATACATGGCGATAGGCATGAGTCTAGCTTTAGTTTTCAGCAAATGGAGAGCCAATTTTTCCAGCACCATTTATTAATGAGACTGTCGTTGTTCCAGTGAACCCGCTTGGCTCCCTTTATCAAAGATTAGGTAGTTGAGTGTGTTTGTAGTTGTGGTTGTATCTTCTAATCTATTCCATTGATCTTCATCTCTGTTTTGATTCCCATACCATCTTGATATTACTACTGTTGCTTTGTAGTATAACTTGAAGTCAGGGCTTATGATGCCTCCTGCCTTGACTTTGCTGCTTAGAATTGCCTTTGCTATTCTAGGTCTCTTATGGTTCCAGATGAATTTTAGGAGTGATTTATCTAGATTTATAAGGTATGTTGATGGTACTTTTATTGGGATTGCATTGAATCTGTATAACAGTTTTGGGAGAATGGCCATTTTCACAATGTTTGTTCTTCCTATCCATGAGTAAGTGATGTCTTTCCATTTTCTGAAATCATCTTCAATTTCTTTTTTCAGTGTATTACAATTTTTCCTGCATAGGTCTTTCACTTCTTTCATAAGAGTAATTCCTAAATATTTCATTTTTTTGCTTGCTAGTGTGAAGAGTGTGGTTTCTTTTATTTCCCTATCTGTGATTTTGTTGTTAGTGTATAGGAATGCTATTGATTTCTGAGTATTGATTTTGTATCCAGTTACATTTCTGAATTTATTTATTATATCTGAGAGTCTTTCAATGCAGTTTAGAGAATCTTCTGTGTAAAATATCATGTCATCTGCAAAAACGATAATTTAACTTCTTCTTTTCCTATCTATACCCCTTTTATTTCTCTCCTGTCTAATTGCTCTGGCTAGTACTTCCAGTACTATATTAAATAGGAGTGGTGATAAAGGACATCATTGTCTTGTGCCTGATTTTAAAGTAAAGGCTTTCAATTTTTGGCCATTTAGTATGATGCTGGCTGTTGGTTTGTCATAAATGGCCTTTATTATATTGAGGTAAAGACCATCTATTCCAATTTTCTATAAAGTTCTTACCATGAATGAGTGTTGGACCTTACTGAAGGCTCTTTCTGCATCAATAGAAATGATCATGTGATTCTTACTTTTGGCTTTATTGATATGGTGGATTACATTTATTGATTTACATATGTTGAACCATCCCTGCATTCCTGGGATGAATCCCACTTGGTCATGGTGTATAATCTTCTCGATGATTTGCTGCATCCTATTTGCTAATATATTATTGAGGATTTTTGCATCTGTGTTCATTAGGGAGATCGGGCTATAGTTCTCTTTTTTAGTTGGGTCTTTCTCAGGTTTTGGTACTAGAGTAATATTTGCTTCCAGGAATGACTTAGGAAGGATTGCTTCCCTTTCAATTTCACTGAATAGTTTGAGGAGTGTTAGCATTAGGTCTTCTTTGTATTTCTTGTAGAATTCTGAAGTGAATCCATCTGGGCCTGGGCTCTTCTTTGTAGGTAAGGACTTAATTACATTTTCAATTTCATTAACAAGAGATTGGGTTATTCAGCAGTTTTACATCCTCTTGATCTAGCTTTGGTATTTCATATGTTTCTAACAATCTGTCAATTTCTTCTGTGTTATCAAATCTTTGTGAGTAGAGGTTTTTCAAATAGGTGTTGATGAACTTCTGTATTTCTGTAGAGTCTGTAGTGATTTCACCTTTTTGATTTCTTATTGCATGAATTTGAGCTTTTCTTCCCCCCCTTTTAAAATAAGGTTGGCTAGGGACTTATCGATTTTATTTATTCTTTCAAAGAACCAATTCTTTGATTCGTTGATTGTGTGGATTGTTTTCTTAGTCTCTATTGCATTGATTTCTGCTCTGATTTTTATAATTTCCTCCCTTCTTTCGGCTTTGGGCTTGACTTGCTCTTCTTTTTCTAGATGTTAGAGGTGTAGAATCAGGTTATTTATTTGTATTCGTTCTGTTTTCCTGATGTGGGAACTCAGTGAAATAAATTTTCCTCTGAGGACGGCTTTCATTGCATCCCACAGATTCCAGTAAGTTGTATCTGCATTTTCATTTTCTTGTAGGTATTGTTTAATTGCTTCTTTAATTTCTTCTGTGACCCACTGATTACTCAAGAGTGTGTTATTCAGTTTCCATGTGTTTGTGGGATTTTTGCAGTATCTTTTATCATTAATTTCTAATTCCATATTGCTATGATCCGATAACATGCAAGGAATGACTTCAACTCTTCATTTGTTTAAATATGTTCTGTGAGCTAATATATGATCTATTTTAGAGAATGATCCATGTACTGCTGAGAAGAATGTGTACTCTGATGTTGTTGGGTGGAACATTCCATATATGTCTATCAAATCCATTTGTTCGCAGGTGTGATTCATTTCTGTTATTTCTTTGTTCATTTTGTGTCTGGTTGATCTGTCCCTTGGTGTCAATGGTGTGTTAAGGTCTCCTGTTACAATTGTGTTACTGATAATTTGAGTTTTCATTTGTGTTAATAGTTGTTTTATATAACTGGGTGCTCTGGAGTTTGATGCATATATATTTAAGATAGTTACCTCTTCCTCTTGGAGTTTTCCCCTAACGAGTATGTAGTGACCTTCTTTGTCCTTTATGGTCATTGTTGGTTTAAAGTTCACATTGTCTGCAAACAGAATGGCTACTCCTGCTGTTTTTTGGATTCCTGCTGCATGAAGTATTGTTTTCCATTCTTTGACTTTCAGTCTGTGAGTATCCTTCTGGGTTAGATGGGATTCCTGCAAACAGCATATGGTTGTATTTTGTTTCTTGATCCATTCTGCTAGTCTGTTTCTTTAGATTGGTGCATTGAGACCATTTACATTAATGGTTATAACTGTTAAATGCTGGTTTATTGTTGACATGTTATCTCTCTGCTGGTGCATCTTTATCTTTCTGTTCTGTTTAATTATCTGCTTTGCTTAGTGGTTTTTTCCTTTGTGTATCTAAACTGTCTTTCAATATTTTTTGCAGGGTTGGTTTGGTGTTCATGAAGTTCTTCAGCTGTTCTTTGTCATGGAAGTATCGTATTTCACTATCAATTTTGAATGATAGTTTTGTAGGGTACATCAGTCTAAGTTGGAAATCTTTTTGCTTTAGCATCTGAAATACTTCACTCCATGTTCTTCTTGACTTTATTGTTTGTGCTGAGAAGTCTCCTGTGATTCTGATAGGTTTTCCTTTATAAGTTACCTGTCTTTTCTCTCTGACAGCTTTTAATAATCTATGCTTGTGTTGGATTTCTAGGATGGTGATTATTATATGTCTGGGTGTAGTTTTATTTTGGTTATGGCTATTTGGAGTTCTATATGCTTCACTGACCTGATGTCGGTGTCTAATCTCATGCTTGGGAAATTTTCAACTATTACTTCTCTAAATATCCTCTTGACATCCTTTTATGTTGTCCCCTTCTTTTTCTTTAATCCCTATCAATATTATGCTATTTTTCTTTGCATCATCTTGCAGTTGTTGAATTGTTATTTCCTGATTACTTGTTATTTTTAAAAGATCTTTCCTTGGGGGCTGGGGATTTAGCTCAGTGGCATAAGCACCTGCGTTGCAAGCAGGCAGTCGTGAGTTCGATCCCTGGTACCGGTGAAAAGGAAAAAAAACAACAACAAAAAAATGATCTTTCCTTTTCTGTTCACTAGCTGCAATCCTGTCCTCACGGTCTGAAATTCTATCTTCACTTTCATTGAGGCGGTTTTTATGACTTTCAGTGGAGTCTTTTTTTTTCCTGTGTATCTCTGTGCATCTGCATTATATATTCTATTTGGTTCTTATATTGCTCATCTAGGGCTTCTATCTTTTTGTTTAGTTCCTCCAATTTTTATACTGTGTTTTCTTTAGATATTTTCAGAATCTCTTTCATTTCTTTTATCATTTCTTCTTTTACCTGGGAGATTATTTCGAGTTTGAATTCCTTTAAAGCTTCCTGGAGTTGCTTGTTAATTTCAGTAGCTATTATGTCCAATATTTGAGGTGAATGGCATATATTTTCTTCTATATACATTGCTCCTAGGGTTTCTTGAGATGGGCTGGAGGTTTGAGGTTGTAATTTGGTCTTTTGTTTTGTCATTTTCCTGTATTTCTGTATTTCCAGTGTTATTTGAAAGCTTCCTCAGGGTCTGTTGGAAATCCACTTCTATGTTCATAGCTCCTGGGACTCTGGCACCCAGTTCCCCCAAGCCACTGGGTTTCGAGAACCAGTGGCTGTCTTCTGCCTGTTTAGAACTCCATAGTCCCAGATAAGCTGGGATCCATTGACACTGTGTGCCCATCTGCTTGCTGGAAGCTCCACAGTTCTCCAAGCACAGCCAGAATTGGGAGGCAGATGTAGAAGCCTCAAACCCACTTATCCACTTCACTGTGGTGGGAAGCCTGGAGGTTCCCAAACAGTCTGGGCTTGGGACAGAGTGCACTGAGCACTTACCGCAGGCCACAGGGCCTCTGGAACTGGTGATGATTGCCTGCTTGCTCTGTGTAATTATTTTTGCACTGAGCAAACACCAACAGATCAAAATATTATTAAAGTCATGCAGCCTTGAGCAACCTAGTACCCCTCAATGAGTCTCTGTTTCCTTATCAGCAGAATGTGGATGACTTAAAATTTTAAGGGTGTTAGGAGTATAAAGAAGGACTCATGAAGAGAAGACATAGGTAACCAAAGGATTGTGCTATCAGAGGTACAGTCTTGGGTGAGGCTTGTCTTCCCTAGCATCAATTTTCCCATCTTTATGACTATATAACAGTCATGGTTCTGACTCAGGATTGTGTAAAGAGTGGAGAGAATGTGCAGAAAGTCTTGGATTTGGTGTAACCTTGGTTTCCTCACATACCCTTCAAAAAGTAGGGCCAAGATAGGAGTGGAATCACATGATATGCTTAGAGTAGCCTACTTTGCAGAAAACATGCTATCAGTGTGACTTGTGTCATGCTTAAGCATGATAATATTAAAGCAAGATTTAAAAAGAAAAATTGAGTTTTGCCAAACTTCTTCCTCCCTTCAGCTCTTGTTATTTATTCTAATGCAAATAAAAGCAGTAAATTTATAAGTTATATAACTGTCAATTCTCAAAAATTTTGCTTTTACCAAGCTGACATGCCTGGGCATAGATTGAAAACTATTGCTTTTCTGCTTTTCCAACCCTAGATTACAGGCTACAAGACCAATACTCTTGGCAACATGCACAAAACTAGAGCCCTTCGCTTGTTCAGGGCTCAGTCTTTGGTGCACAAGTCTTCTGAGTCAATTGTACACCTAATAAATCCTTCTGTTCCTGCTACATTCTCTCTGCACTATTGAGCTGTACAGCAATAAGAGGTGTTTAGATCAGCCTGCTTTGCAGAAAATGTTCGCTCAGTGTGAGTTTGTTACATTCAGGCATGGCCCTGGGAAATTACTTTCCCTCTTTAAACCTTGACCCAATCATAGAATTTATGGTGTATTTGGTCCCACCTCTGTTTTGACATGAGAAGTTGCAGACTATGCCAGAAGAGTCTAATTCAAATCCAGGGCTACATTCCCTGAGATCAATAATCTGAGGCCAGGTGGATAACTTGGGGGTTTTGGGCCCTGGTAAAAGTGGTATTCATGGAGTTGGGCTGTGAAAGTCCTTTTTCAGATAGGATTGATCAGAACAACATGTGCTGGGCACAATTTTCTCAATATTAGGCAGGATAAGGATAACTCCAAAGAAGCAGGTCTCAGAGGCACAGAGGGGCAATCCAGAGAGCTCTGCTCAGATCCCCACCTGAGTTCAGATCCTGCCATCTCTCTGACTCCATGCTGAGGAAGCACTGAAGATCGGGATATCCTTGATTTTCAGCAAGGAACCCTCCCTGCCTCAATGATCAAAAATGTCACTGAGGAACCTGTCCTGTCTTCCTAGACTTTCAGTACAATTAAACACTGCTCTTCAGTAAGCACCTACAGTCTCATCATCTTTTGGAAGCTACTTTGTCAGCTCTGTATTCTGAGTAGATTATTAGGAAATTAGGGAATAAATAATTACTGGTCATTGTTTCACTTGGGTTTTTCTTTGGCAATTGGCAGCTTCAGGAACAATACACACTTTTCCTGGTGTTTCCTCCCTGCTTCTGTTATGCCTGTTTAGCTTCCAACAGAGTAAATTTGAAGTTTAAGAAATAGGGATGGCCTGATTTCATGATAATAGTTAATAGGTATTGTTCTTTATACACCCACTATGCACATTGTAAACAGGTAAATAATATCATTTATTATCCTGTGATCCATTCTGAGAAAAATGGATGAGAGAATCGAAGACTCTTTGGGGAGAGGTACAGTGAAGACAGAATGATCTGGGCATGGTAGCAAGGAGCCTAAACAGAAACTTAACTTTGTGGTCCCAAGTGATTGGATTTGAAATCCTATCTACATCAGATATCTAATTAACAAATGAGAGAAAGGATGGTGAAGTAACAACTAACTTGATTCAGGGTTTGCCCCAAAAGGAAAGGCATCCATTCCATTCTGACCTCCTGGAATCCAATGTAGTGTTACAATTTATAGGAAGGTTCATTAACATGGAAAAAAACCCAAAACTACACATTTCTATATTCAAGCAGGTGGTAAGCCAAGGAGCCTAAAGGTATACAGGTATGTTACATTTCTGGTTCAGGGAGTTTTAGTAGCACAGGACTTTGGATTGGGGGGGTTGGCTCCATTCTGACATGGGATGATTAGCTGTAAGAGCTGGAACTGAGTGAAAAAATTAATTAAAACATATTAAATTCCTAATTTTAAAGCACCTTGCTTCTTTCCTCATTCTTTGTTTATGGTCCTCGTCCTTAGTTCGTTCCTCATTTCTGAGGGACTTGGGATCCCATGTCATCTGGCTGGCTGCTCATTTCTGAATTATTGCTCAGAAACTGAGGCATTCATGTAACAGGGGCCAGCTTCTTGATACAGAAAGTAAAAGTACCTTTATATACTGGAAAGTAGAATACAAGAGGTAGTCAAAGTCAAAAGATAATCAACTAAAGAAAGTAGGTGCATGCTCTCTCTGTGTGTGCATCTCTGTGTTTCTCTGTCTCTCTGTCTCTCTCTCTCTCTCTCTCTCTCTCTCTCTGTCCTCCTCAGTCTCTCTCTGTCTCTCTTTGTGGCTGTTTCTCTGTCTCTCTGTCTCTGTCTGTCTCCCTCACACACATTCTCTCCCTCCCTCTCTCTGTCTTTCTCTCCCGTCTGCTGTCCCTCCTCCATAGCTACATCTGTAATACAAGGTTTTGGTTTGGGAGGGATGGTTGTTGTTGCTTTGTTTCTTTGTTGTTGCTTTTGTTTCTCACATGGAGAATCCTTATAAAATGCATGAGCTACACCTAGTAGAAAGACATTCGCTTTCAGGCAATTATATACAAAGATAATAGATAAATAAATAAATGAACCAAGAAATGAACTCTTGACTCTGCTTACATTTTGTAGTGTTGGCCTAGTGATTCTATTCTTTTATTTTGGCAGGGGTCCTTCCTTATCTCTGAACGATTTCTCAGAGGGCATTAACAATTAATCAACATGTGATTTTGGTTTGGATTGTCCCTCCTTGACTGTAATGTCTTGTCCCAATTACCTGTCCTTATTGGTGGGGATGTGAAGAGATCATTACAAGTCAGTGTTAACACCCTTCTAGCCATATGTGAGTAAGAAAAGGGTTGCTCTTAGGTTGGATTTCCCTGGGTGTCCATTATTAATTGCAAATTATAAAACATAGAAAGCATTGAATATTGTATTCTAAAGATAAACAGAGACAAAAATACTCCTCATTGGCTGGCAACATAGGCAAAATGTATGTTAACTTTTGCAGACTTGTATTTTAGCTTATCAACAAATTTACTTGGACCCATTTGTCAGAGATCTATTTAGATTAAAATGTTAGTGATAGGAAAAAGGAACATAGCAATGTAAATGTATCAGATTCATCCACAGACAGTTAAAGCCAAATTATATGAATGGAAAACTGAAACAAGTCAAAATCATCTGACTAACCAGTAAGAACTATGCTTCCAAATTTTATGTCTTGATTCAACTTTTTGGTATAACAGCATCTTGTTTTTTTAAATAATTTCTTTTTACCTTTTTTATACTCATTTACAGACTGACAGATTTTAGTGACTACATTCCAGGTAGGGGTGATTTTAAAAATGATCCTCCAAGAAATCTTGCATAATTTGTTATCTTTTTTTCTTGGTCTTTCTGAAACAAGATCCCGCTGCAGTTCAGGCTGGCCTTGTGCTCACATTGTAGCCCAACTTAGTGTCGATCTCACAACAAACTTCCTGCCTCAGTCTCCCAAGTGCTGGGATTACAGGCATACACCACCATGCCCAGCAATAATTTGTCATTTTAGTAAAGACAACAAAAAAGGAGCAAATCACTGGAAAGCCTGAATCTTCCTGTCATGCAAAACAAAAATCTTTTAGTTTAAGCACATTTCTTTCAAGAAGCAGATCTTCTTCACATTTTGTATTCCTCTCTGTGTTTTATGAAGTCTAGTTTTTCTGAATTGTTCATATATTGCAGGTATTATTCTTCTGTCAGCAGATTGGCTATCAAAGATTTCTTCCCATTTGTCTGTTCACTCTGGTAGTTGTTTCTTTGTCAAACATCTTTTAATTTGATACAATACCATTCTTTTAATCTTTTGATAATATTTTCTGTGCGTTGGAAATATTCAGGAAGTCTTTGCTTGTATCTATGCGTTAAAGTGTTTACTCTGTGTTTCTTCCACCTACTTTCATTGTTTTAGTTTTTTGGTTTTTTTTTTTTAAGGATAGTAAAATACAGCAAAACAAGACAGAACAAAGCCAGTCAAGAAAATGCAGTGAAATTGGTACGGAACTTCAGAACAGGATCCTGGGATAACAGTAATAGTTACGATAATATAACTTCTTACCTTCACAATAGTAGTCAATTTTTCAATTCGATATAGTAAAATCAAACCAAAAACAGAACACTATAAAACCAATCAAAACAGAATCTTGAATAGAGAAAAACTATTATTCAGAATAAATCAAAACAGTGAAAATATTACCGGTTTTCAAAAACAAGTTAGATGGAAATCCCCCCATATTCGCTATATTGTGTAGGGTCATGCTCCCAAGAGATGCTCAGACCTCTGGCTCCAGGTCACAGCATAACCAACCAAACAATACAACCATTTAGTTGCTTTATTCACCTTAGTTGCGATCAACTCCAGCTGACCTCAATACCATCCAGTTCCTATTGGGAATGGTGATTTAGGGAGCTTTGGGGGGTTGGGAGGGAACAGAACATGGGAGACACTGAGTGATTCTCTCCCTGGCTCACCCATGGTTCATTCGCACTACTTACCAGGAAGGTTGACTCCTTGCTTTCTTGATCTGTCCGCCAAGTTTCTGCATGGCTGATTCTTGGGAGACACTGAGTTATTCTCTCCCTGGAGCACCAGCAGCTCACTCACGCCCTGCTTTGAGTTTTGTAATCTCATTTTGCTCTTTATTGATTGATTTTAGCACAGAATGAGATAAAGGAATATAATTTCAATTTTTTTCTTGTGACTCTCCAGTTGTCCTAGAACTACTCACTAGAGAGACTGTCCTTTCCCTAGTATGTATTTGGATTCTTCGTTAAAAATCAGATGGCTCTGTGTGTTTGACTTTGTTCCTGTGTCTTTTGTTCTATTCTGTTCTTATGTATGTCAGTTTTTGCATCAGCACCATGATGTTTTTTATCATGGTGCTGATGCAAGCTGGTATTGTGATATCTCCAACATTGCTCTTTTCCTTCTGGTGTTCATTAGTGATTCTGCATATTTTCTGATTCTAAATAAAACTTAGTATTACTTTTCTAGATCTGTGAATACTCTTGTTTTTTAGTATATGTGCATTGGTCAGTGGCACTAAAATGGAATTTTAAATGCTCTCATCCATGAAGGAATAATTTTGTCATTTTAAGGAAATAAATTTTCAGTAATTGTCACAGTAGCATAACTAACAAAATCAGCATAATGAGATTTATCTCCTATAATACAAGTCAGTATAATGTGAGCAAAAGGTCCTAGGGGTTTAAAGCAATGCATCACTTCCTATTAAGTTACATATTATTGCACATTGGGAGTTCTGGGTACCACAATCTCATAGGCTGAAAGAACAAATCACATCCTGAACATCTCTGTGAAAGAGGGAAACTGATACATGGATTCCCAGAGTGAAATGCATGTCCCATTGATGACACCTCCACCTCTGTTCAGACTCAGTGATCTAAAGAAATCTCATTAAGCTGTGCTGTGCTATGCCTAGTGTACTATGTGAAGAGTAACAAATATTTGGTGAAAGATGAGATTATCCTGATGTTTTGAAGAAGCCAGTGGCACTCAAATCACACTCTATCATGTTTTTCAACACCTGTGGCCATCAGTTTCCTCATGAAGAGCTACTCATTTGAGAGTTGAATGTGATAACAAATGCTATGTGCTGAGCTGTAGTATGCACTGATAGCATGCACTCAGTCACTGAATTCTATACTGATTATCTTTAGAAAACACACAGGAACTATCAGGAAGAATGATAACTGCTCTGTGTTTTCCTGCCAACAGCCACAGAGGTGATTCTGCAAGTGATTCAGCCTGAGAAGCCAGTGGTTCTTACTGCAGGAGAGACCGCCACTCTGAACTGCACTGTGACCTCTCTATTACCTGTAGGACCCATCCTGTGGTTCAAGGGGAAAGGACAAGGCCGAGAGCTGATCTACAATTATAAAGGAGGCCACTTCCCACGAGTCACAAATGTAGCAGATACGACACGCAGAGACAACATGGACCTTTCAATCCGAATCCGTAATGTCACCCCTGCAGATGCAGGCACCTACTACTGTGTCAAGTTCCAGAAAACAGGCTCTGAGGAGAAGGAGTTTCTGTCTGGAGGAGGCACCAAGATGGTTGTGGATGGTGAGTACAGTTTGGGCTTCCCTCATCGCTCCATGTATGACAGTAGGTCAGGAATCATACCCTGTGTTCTGTGAGCACCAGTGAAGAAGCAGGTAGGATGGTGGGTGCTCATGTTCCCTATTTAATGTCACCCGTTTATCAGGCCAGACAAAGCCTGCAGTCTGTTATTGGTTCAAGGTTCCACAGCAAGTAAACAGGGAGCATCTGAAGCCAATGTCTAACTACTGCACAACCTTCTATTTTTCCACTCTACCCCTACCTTTGTTTCCACAGAAGAGGGCCATGATAGTTTGAGTGCACAGCTCGGACTAGGGCCAGATCACACCTACTTCACAAACATTGAGCTTCCTCTCTGAGTGTGAGTCTTTCTTTATGCCACAGCACTGAGGGTCTACTGTGTTGCAGGATGCTTTCCTAAAGCCAGGGAAATAAGGAAGCTTCCCAGTTTAAGCTCATCTCCTATTGAGTTCTCATTGCTCTGATCAAGTTGCAGAGGTGGGAGACTGCACTTATATTCATTTCCCATAAACAAAAGTAGTGAGAATATTCCTCACAGTCAGAGGCTCCTTTTTTATTTCTACACCATCGCTGGAGAAATGCCAACATGTTGAACCTTCCCCTAGGCCTGTCTTGTTGATAAACCTTGTTGTATCAGCACCAGCCTCCAGTAGGCACTGAGGACTGTGAGACTACCTGAGTGTTCTTTTCAGGAAATTATATCCTATGTGAGACATAAGAAACCCTCACTGAGACAGCCAGTATGCTCACTTTGTGTTTCTGGCCCACAACCAACATCTTCTTTCTAATGTCTAATTCTGGAACAAGTTAACTTCACACCATCCAACCTGATCTGCTTATAGATGTAAGTCTGAGGACCAGAAATATTCAGTTAGTACCAGGATCAGAAGCAGAACCCACATCTCATTTCAGCTATGCTAAAAGCAGCCCCAGCATAGACATTGTGTCCATGAAGGGATCAGGAGTTATCCTCTGGAGGTTCAGAACTGCAGATCAGAGATCAAACATTTTGCATTTCAGCTATTTCTCAGCAGTTCAGGATGTCTCTAACATTCGTACATAAAGGCTGCTTGTGATTGGAAAACCAGTCATGACCATCAGCCCCACCATAATTTCATATTAGGATTCCATACTAGGATGTAGAGAGATGCTCCATTATTTTAACAGCTGAAAGTTACTTCTTTAGATGATATTTCATAAAACTTTTCAATCATCTGTAGGTAGGGAGTTTAAGTTGATCCCAGCCACGGCCCACTATAACAGTGCAGCAGATGATGAAATTGCACAACCATCATTCCAAATAGGAGTTAAATTTCCAGTGGAAGAGGTGGATGGATCAGAGTGAAAATGTGCTGTAATTCATGTGGATACTGCTAAATTTCCCTTCCAGATGTGATAGCAATCAGTTGTCCTCACAACCCCTCGATGTAGGCAAGGTTTTGGCTTTACCCCATCCTCCCTGGTTAAAAAAAAGGCTCAGGAGTTCTAACATGGTGCCTCCTATGCCTAGATTAATCACAGTCAGCCTGTGTCTTAGGCTGACTCAATCTTCAGACTCCTGATTGGGCACTTGTTCCTCTCTGTCATGCCATTGCTCCAACTTAGGCTGCGTAAGAAAGTTGGAAGACTGAACACAGTGGCTGCATTATAGATGCTGCCTCTTAGTCAAGGAAGATTCACCTTGAACCAAGACTGTGGGAGAGTTTTGTTGCATCATTGAAGACTAGCTGACAGCTGACAGGGCAGCTGACAGGGAGCTTTGACTTACGACTTGGTGAGACAGGCAAGGTGTTGTCTTCAAAGCCTCAGCCACAGCCTTACTCTCTGCAGTACCACTGTGCTTACATCAGTGAACGACATTGCTCCAGCCCTCTCTGAAAACCTTGTGATTTTTCTGTGATCCAGCAACAGGCATTAAAACCACATTAGATCCAAAAAAATTTCTGTGGAGGAGACAGTGCTGGATTGATATTCCTAGAAGAGGAAGATCCTTTACTAGCCTCAGTATGTGTCCCTCCTTAGGGACACATCTCAGTGCCTGTGGGAAACCCAGGATGTTCCTCTCACTGAGATGTGGCTCCTCCACTGAGCAGTGCACATAAAGCAGGAGAAGCAGCAGCCAGAGGAATTTTGGGGCTTCTGAAAGCAGAGTTCTGTTATCTCCTTAGGTTGCAGAACTTCATGAAGAGCGTTTACCTCAGAATTCTTGAAGAAAAATGTAAGAAGTGAAGTGGTAGTAAGTGCTTGGAGTATTCAAAGTAGAACGTGGTCATCAGTTCTAGTAAAAGAAATACAAAGCATGAAACTATTTTAGGCATAGTAAATACTCACTAAGACATAGTGAGTGGTGGACAAAAGATGGTACATTTGTTTTTCTCATCCTCAGTTTTGTTATCTATGTTATGATGGAAATCAAGGATTTCTTCTAAGAAGGGAGAAGGCTTTAAAGAACTCTCTGCAAATATCCTGGCCCTGAGTGGACACCAACAGATCAAAATAGTATCACAAAGTTATGCAGTCTTGAGTAACCTAGTACCCCTCAATGAGTCTCAGTTTCCTCATCTGTAGAATGGTGCTGACTTAACAACAATTTAGGGTGTTAGGAGGCCAATGGATGATGGTTGAGAAACAAACCTAGGTACCTAAAAGGATTGTCCTATGAGCAGTGCAGTCTTGGGTGATATTTGGCTTCCCTGGAATCAATTTGTCTCTATAGTCTTAGTCATAGTCCTGATTCAGAACTGTGTGAAAAGTAGAGAGATTGTGCAGAAATTCTTGGATTTGGGGTAGCCAGCACTGATACTCTGTATGAAACACACTATACTAAGAAATCAGGGTCCAGAACTATACTGCTTGAGCCCACAACCCAGCTGATGGCTTACATACCAGATCCTTCACATGCCCTGTGCACAGTAAACCTTGGTTTCATTACCTATCCTTCAAAAAGTATGGCCAAGATAGAAGTGGAATCACATGCATTGCTTAGAGTAACTGACTTGCAGAAAACATTACATTAATGTAAGCTGTGTCAGGCTTAAGCATGGTCAATTGAAGCAAGATTTAAAAAGAAAAACTTGAGTTTCTCCAAACTTTTTCCTCTGTTCAGCTGTTGTTCTTTATTCTAATGTAGATAAAAGCAATTACATTATAAGTAAAGTTTTATAACCTCCAGTTCTCGAAAACTCCTGTTTTAACCCAACTAAGGTGACTGGGCACAGCTTTACCAACTGCCTTTTTTTCTTTTTTCCCACCCGAAAGTTTCTTTTTTAAAAAAATTTTACTCAAAGAAAAAAAAATCAGTAAAAGTTTACAAGTAATACAGAATTTCAAAAAAATAAACAGTAAGAAATCACTAGTTAATAGATTACATATTGTCATCTTAGAAGTAGTTGTTTGAGTTACAAAATTAAAGCACACAAAGTGGACATTCAAACAGTGAGTCTGCAAACAGTTGTGTTCAACGATCCAACAAAAACTTAGTAATGTGTTCGTCTATCTTACACATATAAACACCCATGCAGTTGTATCATTTAGAGCACTCTCTTTTCCTATCTTTTTTACAATAACATTTACAAATTTTGGGTTTTATTACTTCCACAGTTCTTATTACTTTATTTGGAAGAGAATAAAACCAAATGTGACAAAACAAACAGTCAGTCAAACAAAGGATGGACATAGTACGTAACGTAAAAACAGAATACAAGGTAATCAACAATGGTTACCATAATGCCTCATGCTACCTTAAAAAGAATTTCCTATATCATCAGGTATAATAAAATTGAACAAAACAGTACAGAGTAAAACCAATAAAACTTAAACATTGGAGACATTATAGGACTTCAAAAGAAATGAAAAAGAAGATAATAGTCAAACCAGAATGAATGAATGTTGGACCTTATCAAAGGCTTTTTCTGCATCTATAGAAATGATCATGTGATTCTTACTTTTGGCTTTATTGATATGGTGGATTACATTTATTGATTTAGATATGTTGAACTATCCCTGCATAACTGGGATGAATCCCACTTGGTCGGGGTGTATTATCTTCTTGATGATTTGCTGCATCCTATTTGCCAATATTTTATTGAGAAGTTTTGCACCTGTGTTCATTAGGGAGATTGGTCTGTAGTTCTCTTTTTCAGTTGGGTCCTTCTCTGGTTTTGGTACTAGAGTAATGTTTGCTTGTAGGAACGATTTAGGAATGATTGCTTCCCTTTCAATTTCACTGAAGAGTTTGAGGAGTGTTGGCATTAGGTAATCTATGTATTTCTTGTAGAATTCTGCAGTGAATATGTCTGTGCCTGGGTTCTTCTTTGTAGGTAAAGATTTAATTACATTTTCAATTTCATTAATAGAAATTGGGTTATTCAGCAGTTTTACATTTTCATGACCTAGCTTTGGTACTTCGTATGCTTTCCTTGAAATATTTGAATCTAACTTCGTATACTATAGTATCAAATTTATCAAGACAATGTGAGACCATTCAAGAGAATGAAATTGTTGCAGGGAATTTAGAGCCAGCTAGCAGAAACCAAACATCAATTTCTATATTATCTCTTTGTCTATAAAAACCTTGCTTATACTATCGCATACATTAAGATATAATAAGGTACCACATATTAGAACCAATGGAAACAAATGAACAAAAACTTGATGGGGCTTCAAAACAGGATGATATTAAATCAGCGCTAGCTATTACGCTCTTATTCTCTTCAAAATAGTCATTTGTAGTATCACAGACAATAATATAAAAACCAAATTAAAGCCAAATAATATAAAACCAAATAATATAAAAACCAAATTAAAACCATTCCAAATAATGAGTGAAAACATTATATGGCTTCAAACCAGTGTGACTGAGAATCATGATTACCACATACTTTCATGTATTCTTATCGTTTCTTATACTAGGGAAACTATTCGGTATTTATACAGGTGAGTTTGATTTACTTCACTTATAAGTATGGTCTCGAGCTGCGTCCATTTATTTATAAATGTCTCAATGTGATCATTGTTTATAGCTGAGTAGTATTCCATTGTATAAAAATACCACAACTTTTTTATCTATTCCTCAGTTGATGGACACTTAGGTTGTTTCCAAGATCTGGCTATTACAAATTGTGCTGCTATAAACATGGGTGCACATATATCACTGTGGTATGATGCTTTCAGTTCTTCTGGGAATATGCCTAGAAGTGAAATACCTGGAACAAATGCAACTTTAATCCCAGCTTTTTGAGAAGTCTTCAGACCAGCCTCCACAATGATTGCCCCAGTCTACACTCTCACCAAAAGTTCAGGAGAGTTCCTTTTGCCCCACAGCTTCTCCAGCATTTGTTGTTGATGTTTTTCTTGATCCTGACTATTCTTATAGGAGTGAGATGTAATCTCACTGTGGTTTTAATTTGCATTTCTCTAAAGAGTATTGATGATGAACATTTTTTCATGTATTTATTTGCCATTTGTATTTCTTCATCTGAGAAGTGTATATTCATCTCAGATGCCCATTTTTGGTCTGGATTTTTGAATTTTGGGGGTCTGATTTTTTTAATTCTTTATATGTTTAGACAGAAGTCCTTTGTCTGAGGGACAGTTCACAAAGATTTTTTTCCCAGTTTGTGAGTTTTCTTTTCACTATACTGAAGATTTCTTTTTACATGCAGAAACTTTTAATAAGAGGTGATCACAGTTATTGATTCTGGGAAGTATTTCCCAGGCAGTTTGAGTCTGTTCATGAATTCTCTACCTACCCCTATGTCTTCAAGGTTTTTACCCAGTTTGTCTTCTAATAGATTTATTGTTTGTGTTTTATATTCAGGTCTTTGATCCATGTAGTTTTTAATTTAGTACATGTTGATAGGCATGGGTCTAGTTTTAGTTTTTGGCATATGGAGAGCCAGTTTTTTCAACACCATTTATTAAAGAGACTGTCGTTCTTCCAGTGAACATGTTCGGCCCCTTTATCAAAGATAATGTGGTTGAGTGTGTTTGTAGTTGTGGTTCCATCTTCTAGTCTATTCCATTGATCTTCAGCTCTGTTTTTTTTTTTTTTGTCTTTTTCCTTTTTATCAGTACCGGGGATCAAACTCACGACTGCCTGCTTGCAAGGCAGGTGCTTATGTCGCTGAGCTAAATCCCCAGCCCCTTCAGCTCTGTTTTGATTCCACTACCATGCTGAATTCACTACGGTTGCTTTGTAGTATAACTTCAAGTCAAGGATTGTGATGTCTCCTGCCTTGCCTTTGCTGCTTAGAACTGTCTTTGCTATTCTGTGTCTCTTCTTGCTCCAGATGAATTTTAGGAGTAATTTCTCGAGATCAGTGAGGTGTGTTGATGGTACTTTTATTGAGATTGCATTGAATCTGTGTAACAGTTTTGGGAGAATAGCCATTTTCACAATATTTATTCTTCGTATCCTTGAGCAAGGGATGTCTTTCCATTTCCTGAGATTGTCTTCAATTTCTTTTTTCAATGTATTATAACTTTCCTTGTACAGCTCTTTCACTTCTTTCATGAGAGTAATTCCTAAATATTTAATTTTTTTGGTTGCTAGTGTGAAAGTTGTGGCTTCTCTTATTTCTCTGTCAGTGATTCTGTTGTTAGTGTACAGCAATGTTATTGATTTTTGAGTATTGATTTTGTATCCAGCTACACTTCTGAATTTATTTATTGTATCTAGGAGTCTTTAAATGGAGTTTTGGGGGTCTTCTACATAGGGTGTCATGTCATCTGCAAACAATGATAATTTAACTTCTTTTTTTCCTATTTTTATCTTTTATTTCTCTCTCTTGTCTAATTTCTCTGGCTACTATTCCCAGAACTATTTAATATGAGTGGTGATAAGGGACATCCCTGTCTTGTGCCTCATTTTAAAGTAAAGGTCTTCAATATTTGGCCATTTAGTATGAAACTGGCTGTTGGTTTGTCATAGATGGCCTCAATTATATTGAGGTAAAGGCCATCTATTCCAATTTTCTGTAAGGTTCTTATCATGGATGAATGTTGGACCTTATCAAAAGCTTTTTCTGCATCTATAGAAATGATCACATGATTCTTACTTTTGGCTTTCTTGATATGGTGGATTACATTTATTGATTTACTATGTTAAACCATCCCTGCATGCCTAGGATGAATCCCACTTGATCAAGTGTATAATCCTCTTGATGATTTGCTGCATCCTATTTGCCAATATTTCACTGAGGAATTTTGCATCTGTGTTCATTAGGGAGATTGATCTATAGTTCTCTTTTTTAATTGAGTCTTTCTCAGGTTTTGGTACTGGAGTAATATTTGCTTACTGGAATGAATTAGAAAGGATTGCATCGCTTTCATTTTCATTGAAGAGTTTGAGGACTGTTGGCATTGTTTTCTTTGTATTTCTTGTAGAATTCTGCCGTGAATCCATCTGGGCCTGGGCTCTTCTTTGTAAGTAAGGACTTGATTACATTTTCAGTTTCATTAGTAGAAATTGGGTTATTCAGCAGTTTTACATCTTCTTGACCCAGCTTTGGTACTTCATATGTTTCTAGGAATCTGTCTATTTCTTCTGTGTTATCAAACCTTTGATAGTAGGGGTTTTTGAAATAGGTGTTGACGATCTTCTGTATTTCTATGGAGCCTAGTGATTTTGCCTTTTTCATTTCTTATTACATGAATTTGAGCTTTTTCTTCCCTTTTTAAAATAAGATTGGCTAGGGGCTTATGAATTTTATTTATTTTTGTAAGAAATTTTATTTATTCTTTGTAAAGAATTTTATTTATTCTTTCTATTGCATTGATTTCTCCTCTGATTTTTATAATTTCCTCCCTTCTTTTGGCTTTGGGTTTGACTTGATCTTCTTTTTCTAGATGTTTGACGTGTAACATCAGGTTATTTATTTGTATTTGTTCTGTTTTCCTTATGTGGGAACTCAGTGCAATAAATTTTCCCCTGAGGACCACTTTCATTGCATCCCATAGATTCTGAAAGTTGTCTATTTGTATTTTCCTTTGCCTGTAGGTATTGTTTAATTTCTTCTTTAATTTCCCCTGTGAATGGCTGAATACTGAAGAGTGTTATTCAGTTTCCAAGTGTTTGTGTGATTTTTTTCAGTATCTTTTATCATTAATTTCTAATTTCATAGTGGTATGATCCCAATTGCAATATAATGCAATTGGGATTATTTCAACTCTTTTGCATTTATTTAAAAATATTCTGTGAGCTGATATATAGTCTATTTTAGAGAATGTCTGATGTACTGCTGAGAAGAATGTGTATTCTGATGTTGTTGGGTGGAACACTCTGTATATATCTATCAAATTCATTTATTCACAGGTGTGATTCAGTTCTGTTATTTCTTTGCTGAATTTCTGTCTGGTTGATCTGTCCCTTGGTGTCAATAGTGTGTTAAGGTATCCTGTTATAATTGTGTTACTGATAATTTGATTATTCATTTCTGTTAATACTTGTTTTATATAACTAGGTGCTCTGGAATTTGGTGCATATATATTTAAGGTAGTTATCCCTTCCCCTTGCAGTTTCCCCCTAACCAGTATGCAGTGACCTTCTTTATCTCTTCTGATAGTTATTGGTTTAAAATTCACATTATCTGCAAACAGAATGGCTACTCCTGCTTTTTTGGGGGGTTCCTGTTGTGTGAAGTATTGTGTTCCATCCTTTGACTTTCATGCTGTGAGTATCCTTTTGGGTTAGATGGGTTTCTTGTAAACAGCATATGGTTGGATTTTGTTCCATTCTGGCAGTCTGTCTCTTTTAATTGTTGCATTGAGACCATTTACATTAATGGTTAAAACTGTTATATGTTGATTTATTGTTGACATGTTATCTTTTTGCTGTTGCATCTTTATCTTTCTGTTCTGTTAATTGTCTGCTTTGCTTAGTGGCTTTTTCCTAAGTGTATCTAAATTGTCTTTCAGGAGTCTTTGCAGGGTTGGCTTTCTGATCATGAAGTTCTTCACCTGTTCTTTGTCATGGAAGTATCTTATTTCTCCATTGATTTTAAAGGACAGTTTTTCAGGGTACATCAATCTAGGTTGGAAAACATTTCCTTTAGGATCTGGAATACTTCGCTCAAAGATCAGTCTAGTTTGGAAGACATTTCCTTTAGGATCTGGAATACTTCGTTCAATGCACTTCTTGACTTTATTGTTTGTGCTGAGAAGTCTGCTGTGATTCTGATAGGTTTTTCTTTATAAGTGATTTGTCTTTTCTCTGACAGATTCTAATATTCTATTCTTATGTTAGATTTCTGAGATGGGGATTATTATATGTCTGTGTGTAGTTTTATTTTGGTTATGACTCTTTGGAGTTCTATATGCTTCACTGATCCTGATGTCGGTTTCCAATCTCATGTTTTGGAAACTTTTAGCTATTATTTCTCTAACTATCCTCTTGACATCCTTTATGTTGTCCCCTTCTTTTTCATTGATCCCTACTGATCTTATGTTGTTTTTCTTTGCATTATATTGCAATTGCTGAATTCTTATTTCCTGATTGCTTGTTACTTTTAAAAGATCTTTCCTTTCCTCCTCACTAGCTGAAATCTTGTCTTCAATGTCTCAAATTCTAACTTCACTTTCATTAAGGTTTTTACAGCTTTAAATGGAATTTTTGATTTCCAATATATCTTTTTGCATCTCTTTATGTATTCTGTTTCTTACATATTATTTCTTATATTGCTCATCCAAGGATTCTATCTTTTTGTTTAGTTCCTCCAATTTTTCAGCTGTGTCTTCTTTAGATATATTCAGCATCTCCTTCATTTATTTTATCATTTCTTCTTTTACCTGGGATATTATTTCTCATTTGAATTCCTTTGAAGCTTTCTGGAATTGTTTCTTTATTTCAATTGCTATTATGTCTGATATTTCACATGTATGGCATATATTTTCTTCTAAGTACTTAGTTCCTAAGGTTTTTTGGGATGGGCTGGATGTTTGAGATTGTAATTTGGTCTTTGGTTTTGTTTTGTCATTTTCCTATTTTTCTGTGTTTCAAGTGTTTTTCTAAGGCTTCACCAGTGTCTTTTAGAAATCCTCTTCTATGTTCTCAGCTCCTGGGACTCTGGCCACCCAGTTCCCTGGATTGATAAAGGGTGTCTTGAGGTGGAGCAGGCCAGCTCAAGCCCAGCCTCTGGAACCAATGGTGCCCACTTGCTTGCTTAGAACTCCAGAGTCTGCCTAGCATGGCCAGGAGTGGGGAAGCCACTGCAGGCCTTCTCAGGACCTGCCATGCTGGTCCAGTGCACCTAGAAGAGGTGAAGTTCCCTGGCTGGTGCCAAGTTAGGTCCCAAACTAGCTACACTTGGGGGAAAGTGTGTGGGCCCCTTACACCAGGCCACCTGGCCTCTGGAACTGATGGCACCTGCCTGCTTGCTTAGAACTCCAGAGTCCGCCAAGCACAACCAGGAGCAGGAAGGCCAATGAAGTGCTCAAGACCCACTGCACTAGTCCAATGCACCTGGAAGCCACAAAGTTTCCTGGCTGGGGCTGAGCAAGGGTCCCAAACTAGGTGGACTTGGGGGAAAGTGTGCGGGTTACTTACACCAGGCCACACGGCCTCTGGAACTGATGTCACTTGCCTGCTTGCTTAGAAACCCAGGGTCCCAATCCTACCCCCATGTTTCATGCCACTAGAGTAACACTCATGACAAAATGCACAAAACTAGAGTCCTTCCATTGTTAAGGGCTCACTCTATTTGACTCAAGTCTATTGAGTCAAATGTACACTTGATAAATCCTTCTGTTCCTGCTACAGTCTCTCAAGACTCTTGAGTTCTACAGCAAAGTGCTTAAACCAGCCTACTTTGTAGAAAATGTTACATCAGTGTGAGCTTTGGCCCTCTGAAATTACTTTCTCTCTTCAGTCCTAGAGTGTTGTGAGGTTGGGTGTAGGTGGTTGTCCTTAACCCGACAGCTCATTTGAATCCTGTGAGACTCTCTGTAAAGATCCAAACCAGAACCAATTATAGAATATGTGGTGTACTTGGTCCCACCTGTTTCTGACACCTGAAGTTGCAGACTACTCCAGAAGATTCCAATGCAAACACATGACTGACCTCCCAAAGCTCAATATTCTGAAGCCACAAGGGTAGGTCGGGGTTTCTTAGCCTGGTAAAAGTGGTATCCATGGAGCTGGTCTGTGAAACCCTCTTTTCAGTGAGGATTAATCAGTACAGCATGTGCTGGTCACAATTTTCTCAGTATTAGGCAGGATAAGGACAACTCCAAAGAAGCAGGTTTCAGAGGCACACAGAGAGGCAATCCAGAGAGCTCTGCTCAGATCCCCACCTGAGTTCAGATCCTGCCATCTCACTCCACACCATGCTGAGCAAGCACCAAAGATCGTGAATTCCTTGATCTTCAGCAAAGAACCTTCCCTGGCTCGATGACCTAAAATGTCACAGAGGAATATGTCCTGTCTTCTCAGAGCTTCAGTATCATTAAACACTGCTCTTCAGTGACCACCTACAATCCTGTCATGTTTTGAAAGGTATGTTGTCACTTTTGTTTTCTGAGTAAATTATTAGGAAATTAGGGAATAAATCATTTCTGCTCATTTTTTCACTTGGGTTTTTCACTCTTCCTGGTATTTCCTCCCTGCTTCTGTTATGCCTATTTGGCTTCCTAAAGAATAATTACATAGTTTAAGAAGTAATGGTGGTCTGGTTTCATGACAGGGAGCATAGATGTTACTTTTAAATACCCACAATGGGCATTGTAAACAGATAAATAATATTATTTACTATACTGTAATCCATTCTGAGAAAATGTATATCTCTCTTTGGGGAGACATACAGTGTAAACAGAATGATATGGGCATAGTACTCAGGACTCCAAATGGAGACTTACATCAGTGGTCCCAAGTGATTGAATTTAGTATCCTGTCTACATAAGACACCTAATAAACAAATGAGAGAAAAGTGATGAATTAAAAAATAATTGATTCAATGAAAAATTAATTGATTCATATTGACCCCAACATGGAATTCAGCCATTTTCAATCTGACTACTGAATTCACTGTAGTGTTCACATTGATAGGAAGGATCATTAACACAGCCAAAAAATACACATTTCTGTATTCAAGCAGGTGATGGGCCAGGGAGCCCACATGTATATAGGTATGTTGCAATTCTAGTTCAGGGAGTTCTAATAGCATAGGACATTGGATTAGGGGCTTGGCTCCATTCTGATATGAGATGACAAGCAGTAATACCTGGAACAGAGTGACAAAATTGAATTAAAACTTGTTAAATTCCTAATTTTAAAGAACTTTTGCTTCTTTCCTCATCCTTTGTTTATGGTCCTAACCCTCATCTGGCTGGCTGCCAGATGACATGGTATCCAAATTTCTGTATTAGTGAACAGAAACTGAGGCATGAAGGTAAGAGGAGCCAGCTTCTTGACACAGAAAGTAAAGGTACCATTATACACTGGAAAGTAGAATGGAACAGGGTGTCAAAGTCAGAAGATAATCAGCTAAAGAAAGTGGGTAGGACTCTCTCTGTCTCTCTGTGTGTGTCTCTGTCTTTCTCTGTTTCTCTGTCTCTTTCTTTCTCTGTCTGTCTCTGTCTCTCTGTCTGTCTCTGTCTCTCTGTCTGTCTCTGTCTCTCTGTCTGTCTCTGTCTCTCTCCCTATCTCTGTCTCTCTCTGTCTCTGTCTTTGTGTTTCTGTGTCTCTGTCTCTCTCCCTGTCTCTCTCTGTTGCTCTGTCTCTCTCTCTCTCTCTCTCTCTCTATATATATATATATATATATATATATATTCCTCTCTCTCCTTCTCTCTCCCTCTCTCTCTCACCTCTGCTGTCCCTGATCCATAGCCACATCTATAATAGAGGATTTTGGGTTTGGGAGGGATGGTTATTGTTGCTTTGTATATCTACTTACATGGAGAATCATTGTAAAATGCATGAGATAAACCTAGTAGAAAGAAATTTGCTTTCAGGCAATTATACATAAAGATGATAGGTAAATAAATAAATGAACCAAGAAATAAACTCTTGACTCTGATTATATCTGTAGTGTTGGTCCAGTGATTATATTCTTTTATTGTGGCATTGCTCCCTCCTCATCTCTGAAAGATTTCTCAGAGGGCGCCAACAATTAATCAACATGTGATTTTGGATTGGATCATCCCTCCTTGCCTGCATAGTCTTGTCCCAATATCTGCCCCTATTGGTGCAGATGTGAAGAGATCATTAGAAGTCAGTGTTAATACCTTTCTAGCCATATGTGAATAAGAAGAAGATTGCTCTTAGGTTGGATTTCCCTGGGGGTCCATTATTAATTGCAACTTTTTAAAATTTTATTTAAGGAGAAAAAGAAAAAAGCAGAAAAAGGGTACAAATTATACAGAATTTCAGAAAAAAGATGAACAGTAGGAAGTCACTAGTTAATGGATTACATATTGTCATCTTAGAAATATTTGTTCAAGTTACAAAATTAAAGCATATAAAGTGGACATTCAAACAGTGAGACTGCAAACAGTTCTGTTCAATGATCCAACAAAACTCAGTAATATCATTATCTATCTTATACACTTAAATATATATGCAGTTATATATTTAGAGCACTTTCTTTTCCTCTCTTTTATACAATGACAATTACACATTTTGGGTTTTGTTGCTCCCACAGTTCTTATTACTTTTTTGGAAGAGAGTAAAACCAAATGTGACAGAACAGAGTCAGTCAAATCAAAAGGGTGGACGTAATAGATAATGTAAAACATAATATAAGGTGATCAACAATGGTTACCATAATGCCTCTTGCTATCTCAAATAGAATTGCCTATATCATCAGTTATAATAAAATTGAACAAAACAGTAAAGAACGAAACCGACAAAACCAAAACATTGGATTCATTACAGGTCTTCAAAAGTAGATAATACTCAACCTGAATAGGTGTCATAATGAATCCCACTATCTTCACAGCTGTTGCCTAAACTTTCAAACCTGGTACTATCAAGCAAAACAGAATAGAGGAACATCAGTCAAAACAAGATGGTGAGAGCAATACAGGGCTTCAAATCAAGTTAATAGAAAGTCAAAGTGGGTTACTATACTATAACCTGCTATTTTTTATTTTTCCCTTAATTAAAAGGATAAAAATAAAATGGAGATTGAGATAAAAGAGGGCATAACAACAAAACAGCGCAGATCAAAACATAACCATTTAAGCAAAATAGTGTTTCACCACAAGATAATCCAACATAAAAGTAGTTACCATATTGTCTCTTTCCTTGAAATCTTTGAGTATAACTTCGTATACTGTAGCATTAAACATATCAAAACAATTTAAAACCATTCAAGAGAATGACAGTATTACAGGGTATTTAGAATCAACTAACAGAAAATGAACAATGGTTTCTGTATAATCTCCTTGTCTATATAAGATTTTGTTTATACTATCACATATAATAAAATCCAATAAGATACAACATGTTAAGACCTATGGAGACAGAAGAACAAAAGCTTGATGGGACTTCAAAACAAGATGATACTAAATCAGCATTACCAATTATGACGTTGTTTTCTCCAAAATAGCTGTTCCTATCATCGAATTTTCTCTGCCTCATTTCTGTTGAGCTCTTTTTCTGTCATTAGTTGTCAGTTTGTCTTCTTCATTTTGTTTTCTGCTCCATTCATTGTGGCCTCTCTGCAACTATTTCTGGATTCTTCGTATTTTTCTTTTTTAGAATATCCTGCGGTATTCTCTGTAGAATTGAATTGGTGGTTGCATATTCCCCTAGTTCCTCTTTATCCTGAAAGCACCTTGTTTTTCCATAAATTTCCAGGGATAGTTGTGCAGGATATATCAATCTTGGCTGGAGGTTATTATCTTTCAAAACTTGAATTATTTCCCTCCAAGCTCTTCATGATTTGATGGTTTGTGCCGAGAAGTCTGCTGTAATTGTGATGGGTGCTCCCTTGTAAGTGATCTGTTTCTTGTCTCTGATGGCTTTTAATATTCTGTTCTTATATTGGATTTCTGGAATTTTGATTATTATATGCCTGGGTGTAATTCTGTTTGGGTTGTAGGTGGCTGGGGTCCTGTATGCTTCATAGATCTGAGTATCTTTACCTTTTGCTAAATTAGGAAGATTCTCCTGGATTATTTCTGTGAATAGCTTTTGTAGTTCATTTGTTTGTGTCCTTACCTCTTCTTTTATGTTCTTAATTCTTAAGCTATAGATCCTCTTATCATCTTCTCGTCTTTGTATTATTTTCTGTTTGTTTCTTTGTTATTTTTTTGTCTTTTTCTTTTTTTATCGGTACCAGGGATCGAACTCACGACTGCCTGCTTGTAAGGCAGGCGCTTATGCCGCTGAGCTAAATCCCCAGCCCTCTTTGTTATTTTTAAGAAGTTTTTCATTTCATGCTCCCATATTACAAATCTTCCCTCCAGTTCAGATAATCTATCCTTAGTTTCTTTCAAGCTGTTACGCCAGTTTTTGATAGAGTTTTTAGTTTCCTGGTAATCTCTTTGAACCTGCTTCACGTATTCTATGTCTTCTCTATTCTCTCCATCAAACAATTCTCCCCTGCTTTTCTGTTCTTCCATTCCACCATCTGCTTTTTCTTGGGTGGTGCTTAACATTTCTCTAACTATTCTGCTTATGTCTCACTTCAGCTCATTAATAACTTCATTCCTGAATTCGTCTATGAGTCTCTGGAGATAGCACTTTATGTCTATTGGTGCTGTGTCTGCTATTGCCTGTTTTTCAGGACTGGGGGCCGAGGAGCCTTTCTTGTTGCTCCCTCTTCCCATATTCTTTGTTCCTTATATATGCAAGCGTATATAGGAAGCCCAGCTTCCTTCCCTGTCAGCCACAGTCTGATTGAATTGCACTGGCTAGGTGTTCCCACCCTCTGCAGTGCACCAGGGAGTTATGGACCGGGCAGCCTATGCTGTTCCCGCCCCTCCAGGTCAACCTGTGGGACCTGGGTTGTGCTGGCCTACTTGGTCTCAGCCAGCAGCATCACGTAGGCTAGGCACTGCTCACCAATTCCGCTTGAGAGGGGGATCTGTGACTAAAGTCACTATAGCACCCTGTTCCGGCAAGTCTGCCCAGCTCCCGAATGTTCTCTGTTGGAGCCTCCTAGAATGTGAAAGAGTCCCAGTTTCCCTCACTCACCACAGGTTGATGCTTGGCTCCCCGCCCATCCAGCTCTCAACTCAGAGCTTTCGCGAGTCTCTCTCCCTGCAGCAGCGGCGGCAGGAAACCCAAATCATGGCTTCCAATGGTGTGGGCTCCAGCTTCCACACTGAGGCTTTATCTGTTCCTGTTATAGCACCAGGATTGCATTCCCAGTTGGTTTCTCTCAGCCCAGTTCGTTCTTGGGTCAGGAGGGTATATCTCCTCTTGCTTACAATTCCTCACTTCACACCATTTCTGGATTCTAAGCTGGGTCTCGCAGAGAGCCTCCGTAGCTGCTGCTATCTGTCCACCATGTTCTCCCCTTGCAAATTTTAAAACATAGAAAGCATTGAATATTGTATTTTAAAGAAAATCAGAGACAAATATACACCTCATTGGCCTGCAACATAGGCAAAATATATGTTAACTTTTGCAGACTTGTATTTTAGCTTATCAACAAATTTAATTGAACCCGTTTGTCAGAGATCTATTTAGGTAAAAATGTTAGTGATAGGAAAAAGGAACATAGCAATGTGAATGTATCAGATTTATCCACAGACAGTTAAAGCCAAATTATATGAATGGAAAACTGAAACAAGTCAAAATCATCTGATTAACCAGTTTTCTCATCTGTAAAATGAAGGTGACTTAATTAAAGTGATTTAGGAGAACGATGAAGTACTGTTAAAGAAAAAACCCAGAGTACCTAATAGAATTGTTCTATGAGCTATGCACTCTTGGGTGAGGCGTGGCTTCTCTAGAGTCCATTTCCCCATCTCTATGACTATATAATATTCATGGTCCTGATTCAGGATTGTGTGAAGAGTGGAGAGACTATGCACAAAGTTTTGGATTTGGGGTAGCCAGCATTGTTACTCTGTATCAAACACACTGCACTAAGGAATCAGGGCCCATGACTTTACTGATTAGGCTCACATCCCAGCTCATGGCTCACATCTCAGACCTTCCTATTCCCTGTACAACACAGTAAACCTTGGTTTCATCCCCTGTCCTTCAGAAAATATGGCCAAGATAGGAGTGGAATCACATGAAATGCTTAGAGTAGCCATTTTGAAGAAAATGTTTCATTAATGTGAGCTGTATCAGGCTTAAGCATGGTCATACTGAAGCAAGATTTAAAAAGAAAAATTTGAATTTCTCTAAACTTCTTCCTCCTTTCAACTGTTGTTCTTTATTCAAATGGAGATAAAAGCAGTTACTCTATAAGTAAAATTTTATAACCTTCAGTTCTCAAAAATTCCTATTCTTACCCAACCAAGGCAACTAACTGAGCACAGCCTGACAAATGGCTTTTTTCTGTTTTCCCACCCCCAAGTTATGTGGTACTAGAGCAACAACCTTGGCAAAATACACAAAACTAAAGTCTTTCCATTCCTCAGGGCTCAGGCTTTTGGACCCAAGTCTGTTGAGTCAAATGTACATCTAATAAATCCTTCTGTCCCTGCTATAGTCTCTGTGGACTATTGAGTTCTACAGCAATACAAGGTGCTTAGACCAGCCTGCTCTGCAGAAAATGTAATATCACTATGAGCTGTATATCACATTCAAAGATGGCTGTAGAAACTACTTTCTCTGTTTAGGCCTTGAGTATTGTGAGGCTGGGTGTAGGTGGTGATTCTCAAACTCAAAGCTTATTGGAATCCTGTGAGATTCTCTGAGAGGTCCCCAACCCAGACTCAATCATAGAATTTGTGGTATATTTGGTCTCACCTTTGTTCTGACACCTGAAGTTGCAGGCTACTCCAGAAGAATCTAATTCAAATCCAGGGCTAGCATTTGTGAGATCAATATTCTGAGGCCACATGGGTAAGTTGAGATTTTTGGCCCTAGTAAAAGTGGTGTCCATGGAAAGCTCCTTTTCAGTGAGGATTGATCGGTACATGTTCTCACCACAGCTTTCTAGGTCTGAGGCAAGGTAGGGAAAACTCCAAGAAAGTAAGTCTCAGAGTAACAGAGAGGAAGTCCAGAGAGAGCTCTGCTCAGATCCCATTCTGAGTTCAGGACCACCTGTCATCTCACTCCAGTCCATGCTGAGCAGGCACTGAAGAGAAACTTTCCTTTTTCTGTTGCTTGCACTTGCAGAAGCAGAAGGCACTATAGTCTACCCAATAGTTCTGCCTGTGTTTCATGTAATTAATAAGCAATTAAGAAATTTACCACTGAGTGACCCTCTCTCAATCTGGGGAACTGAGCAGCTGAAGTGAGTGTCTGCACACCATCTCAAGCCCCAGGACTCTAAGATCATGGCTCCCACCCACCAAGAAACTTCCCAGCTTCCTGCCACACTTGACTGGTTCCACCGGTCTTGGGCCTCCCTGAACCACCTGCAGTGACAGTATATCAATCCAGGAACTGGGCCACTGGAGGCTCTTCAGGTTTTGGGCCTGCCTAGGCCATGCAGTGAACTTCTCTAAATCTGAGGAATTGGGTGGCTGGAATCCCAGGAGTTGAGGGCATAGAAGATGATTTCCAACAGACACTGGGGAAGACTCGGAACAACACTTGAAACATGGAAATATAGGAAAATGACAAAATGAAAGACCAAAGTACAATCTCAAACCTCAGGCTCATCCCAAGAAACCTTATGAACTATGTACATAGAGGAAAATATATGCCATATACCTGAAATACCTGAAATAATAGCAACTGAAATAAAGAAGCAACTCTGGAAAGCTTTAAAGGAATTCAAACTAGAATAAATCTCCAAGGTAAAAGAAAAAATGATACAAGAAATGAAAGAGATGCTGAATACATCTAAAGAACACACTAAAAAAACTAAAAGAACAAAACACAAAGATAGAATCAATGGATGAACAATATAAGAAACAAACAGAATACAAGAATCAGACTCAAAGACATATCCAGGAAATAAAAATTCCATTGAAAGCTATAAAAGCTTCCTCAATGAAAGTGAAGTCAGAATTTCACACCTCGAGGACAAGATTGCAGCTAGTGAACAGGAAAGGAAAGATTTTTTTAAAATAACAAGGAATTAGTAAATAACAATTCAACACCTGCAAGATGATATAAAGAAAAACAACATAAGATTGATAGGGATAAATGAAATAGAAGGGTGCAAGACAAAGGATATCAAGAATATATTAAGAGAAAAAATAGCTGAAAATTTCCCAACCATGAGAGTGGAAACTGACATCAGGATCAGTGAAGCATATGGAACACCAAATAGCCATAAGCAAAATAAAACTGTACCCAGACATATAATAATCACCATCCCAGATACCCAACATAAGAATAGAATATTGAAATCTGTTAGAGAGAAATGACAGATCACCTATAAAGGAAATCCTATCAGAATCAGAGGAGACTTCTCAACAAAAACAATGCAGTCAAGAAGAGCATAAAGTGAAGTATTTGAGATCCTAAAGGAAAATAATTTCCAATCTAGTCTGATGTACTCTGCAAAACTGTCCTTCAAAATGGATGGAGAAATAAGATACTTCCATGACAAACAACAGCTGAAGAACTTCATGATCACAAAACCAAGCCTGCAAAGAATACTGAAAGACAGTTTAGATACATAGGAAAAAACAACTAAGCACAGCAACAATTGAACAGAATGGAAAGATAAAGATGCAACAGCAGAAACATAACATGTCAACAATAAACCAATATATAACAGTTATAACCATTAATGTAAATAGTCTCAATGCATTAATTAAAAGAAATAGACGGGTACACTGGATCAAGAAACAACATCCAACCATATTCTGTCTACAAGAAACCCATCTAACCCAAAAGGATATTCGCAGACTGAAAGTCAAATGATGGAAAACAATACTTCATGCAAAAGGAACCCAAAAATAATTTAGGGTAGCTATTCTGTTTTCAGACAGTGTGAACTTCAAACCAAGAAGGATAAGAAGTGATAAAGAAGTTCATTACATACTGGTTAGGGGGACATCAAGAGGAAAAGATAACGATCTTAAATATATATTCATCAAATTCTACAGCACCCAGTTATACAAAGTAAGTATTAACAGAAATGAAAAATCAAATAGGCAATAACAAAATTATAACAGTAGACCTTAACACACCATTGACACCAAGGAACAGATCAACCAGATAGAAAATCAGAAGAATTAACATAACTGAATCACAACTGTGAACAAATGGATTTGATAGACATATACAGAGCATTCCATCTAACATCATCAGACTACACATTCTTCTCAGAAGTACATGGGATATTCTCTAAAATAGACCATATACTAGCCCACAGAACATATTTAAATAAATGCAAAATAGTTGATATAATCCCTTGCATGTTATTGGATCATAGCGCCATGAAACTAGAAATTAATGATAAAAGAAAATGCAAAACCCCACAAACACGTGGAAATTGAACAAAACACTCTTGATCAATCAGTGAGTCACAGGGGAAATTAAAGAAGAAATTAAACAATACCTACAAGCAAACGAATATATAAATACAACTTAGCAGAAACTGTCAGATGCAATAAAAATGGTCGTCAAAGGAAAATTTATTGCCCTGAATTCCCACATCAATAAAATAGAAAGAATACAAGTAAATAAACTGATGCTACACCTCAAACATCTACAAAACGAAAAGCAAAGCAAAAAGAAGAGAGGAAATTACAAAAATCAGAGCAGAAATCAATGCAATAGAGACTGAGAAAACAATCCAAAAAATCAATGAATCAAAGAGTCGGTTCTTTGAAAGAATAAATAAAATTCATAAACCCCTAGCCTACCTCATTTTTAAAAGGGAAGAAAAAGCTCAAATTTATGCAATAAGAAATGAAAAAGACAAAATCACTACAGACTCTGTAGAAATACAGGAGATCATCAACACCCATTTCATAAACCTCTACTCTCATAGAATTGATAACACAGAAGAAATAGACAGATTCTTACAAACATATGAAGTACCAAAGCTAGGTGAAGAATAACCCAATTTCTACTATGAAATTGAAAATGTAATTAAATTAAGTCCTTACCTCCAAAGAAGAGCCCAGGCCCAGATGGATTCACTTCAGAATTCTACAAGAAATACAAAGAAGACCTAATGCCAACACTCCTCACACTCCTCAATGAAACTGAAAGGGAAGCAATCCTTCCTAAGTCATTACTGGAAACAAATATTACTCTAGTGCCAAAACCTGAAAATGACCAAACTAAATATGAAAACTATAGAACAGTCTACCTAATGAACACAGATGCAAAAATCTTCAATAAAATATTGGCAAATAGGATGCAGCAAATCATCAAGAGGATTATACATCATGACCAAGTGGGATTCATCCCAGGTATGCAGGGATGGTTCAACATACGTAAATCAATAAATGTAATCCACCATATCAATAAAGCCAAAAGTAAGAATCACGTGATCATTTCCATAGATGCAGAAAAAGCTTTTGATAAGGTCCAACATTTATTCATGATAAGAACCTTACAGAAAATTGGAATACATGGTCTTTATCTCAATATAATAAATAAAGGCCATCTACGACAAACCAACATCCATTATCATACTAAATGGCCAAAAATTGAAGGCCTTTACTTTAAAATCAGGCACAAGACAAGGATGTCCCTTATCACCACTTCTACTCAATATAGTACTGCAAATACTAGCCAGAGCAATTAGACAAGAGAGAAATAAAAGGGGTAAAGATAGGAAAAGAAGTTCAATTATCATTGTTTGCAGATGACATGATACTCTACATAGAAGACCCCCTAAACTCCATTGAAATACTCTTAGATATAAGAAATAAATTCAGTAATGTAGCTGGATACAAAATCAGTACTCTAAAATGAGTAGCATTATTATACACTAACAACAAAAATACAGAGAGAGAAATAAGAGAAGCCATACCCTTCATATTAGCAACCAAAAAAATGAAACATTTAGGTATTAGTCTTATGAAAGAAGTGAAAGACCTATACAGGGAAAATTATAATACACTGAAAAATGGAATTGAAGATGATCTCAGAAAATGAAAAGACATCCCTTGCTCATGGATAGGAAGAATAAATATTGTGAAAATGGACATTCTCCTAAAACTGTTACACAGATTCAATGAAATCCCAATAAAAAATATCATCAACATACCTCATAGATCTCAAGAAATTACACCTAAAATTCATCTGGAGCAGCTTGAGACCATACTCATACGTGAAATAAATCAAACTCACATGTATGAATACCGAATGGTTTTCCTACTGTTAGAAATGATTCAAATACCTAGAAGTATGTGGTATACATGATTCTCCAATATGTGGCTTTGAAGCCTTATAAAATTTTTACTCATTAATTGGAAAGTTTTTATTCTGGGCTGTTTGATATTATTGCCTGGGATGATATGAACAAATATTTTGAAAAAAACAAGTCATCATAATAGCTAGTTCTGATTTAATACCATCTTGTTTTGAAGTCCCACCAAACTGTTGTTCTTCTGTCTCCATTGGTTTTATCATGTTGTATCTTATTGGATTTTATTATATGTGATAGTATAAACAAAAATTTTTATAGGCAAAGAGATCATATAGAAATCATTGTTCATTTTCCATTAGCTGGTCCTATTACCCTGTAATACTTTCATCCTCTTGAATGGTTTCACACTGCCTTGATATGTTTGAAGCCATAGTATCTGAAGTTATACTCAAATATTTCAAGGAAAGAGACACTATGGTAACTACTATTATGTCAGGCTATCTGGTGGTGAAACACAATGATGCTTAAATTGCTCAGTTCTGACCTGTGTTGTTCTATTGATATGTCTGCTTTTATCTCAATCTCTGCCTTTTTTTCTTTTTTAAAAAAATTAATTTATTTCATCTTATTATTTTTAATTAAGAGAAAACTAAATTAAAAATAGTGGGATATATTATTCTCACTTTTTTGTTTTCCTATTAACCTGATTTGAACCCCTGTATTGTTCTCCACATCTTGTTCTGATTGATTTTACTATATTCTGTTTTGTTTAATAAAATCAAGTTTGAGGGTATAGGCAACCACTTTGAAGACAACAAGATATTCTATGATGCCCATTATGGTTTGACTATTATCTTCTTTGGAAGTCCTGTAAGGTCTCCAATGTGGGTTTTATTGGTCTTGTTCTTACTGTTTTGCTCAATTCTATTATACCAGACGATACCGGCAACTCTTTTTAAGATAGCAAGAGGCATAATGGTAACCATTGCTGATCACCTGGTATTCTCTTTCTGCATTTACACTATGTCCGTCCTCCTGTTTAACTGACTCTTTTGCTTTGTCACATTGGGGTTTTGTTTTGTTTTGGTTTGGTTTTTTGTTAGTTTTGTTTTTTTTTTCTTTTTTTTCTGCTTCAAGGAAAAAGTTATAAGAACTGTGGGAGTAATAAAACCCAAAATATGTTACTGTTATCATAAAAAAGAGAGGAAAAGAAAGTGATCTAAAGGATATAACTGTATATTTAAGTGTGTAGGATGGAAAACCATCCTTACTTACTGAGTTTTTATTGAATCATTGAACAGAACTGTCTGCAATCTCACTGTATTAATGTCCACTTTGTATGCTTTAATTTTATAATCTGGACAACTGTTTCAGAGATGACCGTATGTAACTTATTAACTAGTGATTTCTTACTGTATATTTTTCTCTTGAAATTCTGTATTACTTGTACCCTTTTACTGTTTTGTTTTGTTTTGTTTTTCTCTTTAAATAATAAAAAATTTTAAAAAAAGAAAAACATAATCCAACTATATACTGCCTACCAGAAACCCATCTAACCCAAAAGGATACTCACAGACTGAAAGTCAAAGGATGGAAAACAATACTTCATGCAACAGGAACGAAAAATAAGCTGGGGTAGCTATTCTGTGTGCAGACAATGTGAACTTCAAACCAAGAAAGATCAGAAAAGATAAAGAAGGTCATTACACTGGTTAGGGGGAAACTTTAAGAGGTAGAGATAACAATCTTTTTCCTTTTTATCAGTACCAGGGATCAAACTCATGAGTGCCTGCTTGCAAGGCAGGCGGTTATGCCGCTGAGCTAAATCCCCAGCCCCAACAATCTTTAATATATATGCACCAAATTCCACAGCACCCAGTTATACGAAGCAAGTGTTCTCAAAAATGAGAAATCAAATAGGCAATAACACAATTATAACAGGAGACATTAACACAGCACTGACACCAAGGGACAGATCAGCCAGACAGAAAATCAGTAAAGAAATAACAGAAATGAATCACACCTGTGAACAAATGGACTTGAAAGATATATACAGAGGGTTTCATCCAACATCATCAGACTATACAATCTTCTCAGCAATACATGGGAAATTCTCTCAAATAGACCATATACTAGCCCATAGAACATATTTTAAAAATACAAAGGAGTTGAAATTATCTGATGCATGTTATCAGATCATAGCGCCATGAAACTAGAAATTATTGATAAAAGAAACTGCAAAAATCACACGAACATATGGAAATTGAATAACACACTCTTAACCAATCAATGGATCACAGGGGAAATTAAAGAAGAAATTAAACAATGACTGCAGGCAAATGAAAATACAAATACAACTTACCAGAATCTGTGGGATGCAATGAAAGCCGTCCTCAGAGGAAAATTTATTTCACTGAGTTCCCACATCAGGAAAACAGAATGAAAACAAATAAATAAACTGATGGTACACCTCAAACATCTATAAAATGAAGAGCAAGTCAAGCCCAAAGCCAAAAGAAGAGAGGAAGTTATAAAAACCAGAGCAGAAATCAATAGAGACTAGGAAAACAAGCCAAGGAATCAATGAATCAAAGACTTGGTTCTTTGAAAGAATAAATAAAATTGATAAGCTGCTAGCCAACCTTATTTTTAAAAGGGAAGAAAAAGCTCAAATTCATGCAATAAGGATTTAAAAAGACAAAATCACTACAGACTCTGTAGAAATACAGAAGATCATCAACACTCATTTCGTAAACCTCTATTCTCATAGGTTTGATAACACAGAAGAAATAGACAGATTCCTAGAAATATATGAAGTACCAAATATAGTTCAAGAAATAAAACTCCTGAATAAACGAATTTTTCCTAAAGAAATTGAAAATACAATTAAGTCCTTACCTACAAAGAAGAGCCCAGGCCCAGATGGATTCACTGCAGAATTCTACAAGAAATAAAAAGAAGACTTACTGCCAACACTCCTCAAATTCTTCAATGAAATTGAAGGGGAAGAAATTCTTCCTAAGGCATTCCTGGAAGCAAATATTTCTCTAGTACCAAAACATGAGAAAGACTCAACTAAAAAAGAGAACTACAGGCCAATCTCCCTAATGAACATAGATGCAAAAATCCTTAATAAAATATTAGCAAATAGGATGCAGCAAATCATCAGGAAGATCAGACACCATGACCAAGTGAGATTCATCCCAGGCATGCAGGGATGGTTCAACATACATAAATCAATAAATGTAATCTACCATATCGATAAAGCCAAAAGTAAGAATCACATGAGCATTTCTATAAATGCAGAAAAAGCTTTTGATGAGGTCCTATATTCATTCATGATAACAACCTTGCAGAAAATTGGAATATATGGTCCTTATCTCAATATGATAAAGGCTATCTATGAAAAGCCAACAGCCAGTGTCCTACTACTTGGCCAAAAAAGGAAGGCCTTTATCTTAAAATCAGGCACAAGACAAAGATGTCCCTTATCACCATTCCTACTCAGTATAGTACTGGAAATACTAGTCAGAGCAATTAGACAAGAGAGAGAAATAAAAGTCATAGAGATAGGAAAAGAGGAAGTTATATTATCATTATTTGAGGAAGACATGGTACTCTACATAGAAGATACCCAAAACTTCATTGAAAGACTCCTAGACGTAATAAATAAATTCAGCAATGTAGCTGGATATAAAATCAATGCTCAAAAATCAATAGCACTTCTATACACTAGCAACAATATAATGGAGAGAGAAATAAGAGAAGCCACACTTTTCATACTAGCATCTAAAAAAATTAAATACTAAGGAATTAATCTCACAAAAGTAAAACATCTATACAAGGACGACTATAATACCCTGAAAAAAGAAATTGAAGATAATCTGAGAAAATGGAAAGACATCCCTTGCTCATGGATAGGAAGAATAAATATTGTAAAAATGGGCATTCTCCCAAAATTGTTATAAAGATTCAATGCAATCCCAATAAAAATACCATCCATATACCTCATAGATCTTGAGAAATCACTCCTAAAATTCATCTGGAACCAGAAGAGTCCTAGAATAGCAAAGACAATTCTAAGCAGCAAGGGCAAGGCAGGAGACATCACAATCCCTGAATTGAAGTTATACTACAAAGTAACTATAGTGAAATCAATATGGTACTGGAATCAAAACAGAGCCGAAGATCAATGGAATAGATTAGGAGATGGAACCACAACTACAAACACACTCAAGCACCTTATCTTTGATAAAAGGGCCAAACATGTTCACTGAAAGAATCACAGTCTTTTTAATAAATGGTGCTGGAGAAACTGGCTCTCCATATGCTGAAAATGAAGAATAGACCCATGCCTATCACCACATACTAAATTAAAATCTAAATGGATCAAAAATCTAAATATTAAAACAGAAACACTAAATCTATTGGAAGACAAATTGAGTAAAAACTTTGAAGACATAGGGGTAGGTAGAGAATTCATGAACAAGAATCAAACCACACGGGAAATACTCCCCAGAATCAATAACTGGGGTTACCTCTTATTAAAAACTTTCTGCATGTCATAAGAAATCTTCAGCATAGTGAAAAGAAAACTCACAAACTGGGAAACAATCTTAGTGAACTGTACCTCAGACAAAGGACTTCTGTCTAAAACATATAAAGAATTTTTAAAAATCAGATCCCCAAAATTCAAGGATTCAGTTCAAAAATGGGCATCTGAGATGAATACACACTTCTCAGAAGAAGACATACAAATGACAAATAAATACATGATGAAATGCTCATCATCATTACTCATTAGAGAAATGCAAATTAAAACCAAGCTGAAATTCCATCTCACTCCTGTAAGAATGGCCAAGATCAAGAAAACTACCAACAACAAATGATGGAGAGGATGTGAGGAAAAAGGAACTCTCCTGCACTGTTGGTGGGAATGTAGACTGGTGTAACCATTGTTGAAGTCAGTCTGGAGATTCCTCAAAAACCTGGGATTTGAGGCTGGGGATTTAGCTCAGCAGCATAAGCACCTGTCTTGCAAGCAGGTGGTCGTGAGTTCGATCCCCTGTACCAGTTTAAAAAAAAAGAAGCTGTGATTTGAAGTCCCTTTTGTTCCAGCTATTCCACTTCTAGGTATATTCCCAGAAGAATTGAAAACATCCTACTACAGTGATATCTGTGCACCCATGTTTATAGTAGCACAATTGGTAATGGCCAAATCGCCAAATCTTGGAAACAACCTAAGCGTCCAGCAACCGAGAAATAGATAAAAAAAAGTTGTGGTATTTTTATACAATGGAGTACTACTCATGTATGAAAAATGATCACATTGAGATATTTATAAATAAATGAATGCAGCTTGAGACCATACTCCTAAGTAAAATGAATCAAACTCACACGTATAAGTACAGTATAGTCTCCCTAGTGTGAGAAATGATAAGAATACATACAAGTATGTGGTAATCATGATTCCCCAAGTCATCATAAGTCATCATAACAGCAGTTCTGATTTAATACCATCTTGTTTTGAAGTCCTACCAAGCTTTTGTTCTTCTGTCTCCATTGGTTTTATCGTGTTGGATATCGTATCTTATTGGATTTTATTATATGTGATAATATAAACAAAATTTTTATGTACAAGGAGATAATATAGTAACCATTGTTCATTTTCTGTTAGTTGGTTTTGAATACCCTGTAATACTTTCATTATCTTGAATGGTTTTATGTTTGATATGTTTGATACCATAGTGTATGAAGGTATACTCAAATATTTCAAGGAAAGAGACAGTATGGTAGCTACTGTTATGTCGGGTTGTCTTGTGGTGAAATATTATGTTGCTTAAATTATTCCGTTCTGACCTGTTTTGTTATGTGTTCTATTATCTTAATCTTTTTAGAATAAAAAAAGAAATTAACCACCTTACATTTAGTGTATACTTGGGGATCTCTGTTTCTAAGTTAAAAATGATCCAAGTGAATCTTTTAGATTCAGAAATACATCTCTCTAATATTTATCTTTCAAATGCAGGACTTGACACAGTTCATATGCACTGCCATATGTTTGGAAAAACGTATTAAGTGCCTAAATTAGGATAGATCTTAGTGTGTTTTTCCCAAGCCTTTCCTGTGTAAATCCATCAAAATTGCTCACTGAGCCTTATTTAATCTTCATTGTTGTCTGCGGAAGAGAATGAAGCCACTTGCTTCATGGATGGAGTTTTGGGATATGATGCCATGTCTCAGGATGACCACCCAAATTACAGCTTCTTCTTACTGTTCCAGTATTATTTGTCTCCTGTATTTGCTTCCATAAACGCTTTTCCTAAGTAGGTAATGTTTTCACCATATGCCAGTAAGGAACAGGAACACATGGAGTGAGACCTGGCTGTAATTTTTGTCCTGTGGCCAGCCTGATGGAGACTCCCTGGTTCAGAGAAAAGAACTTTGACCTCATTCCTACATTACACTTGTGTGTTCCATTTCTCACTCTCTAGCTGGTAATTGTATGTTCTATGCCATGACACAAGTGGCTATGGAAACTACCTTCCTGGCTTTGTCAGGATGATTCACAGAAATGGTCATAGTTCAATTGTGGACCACATGCTTATCATGATCAAGGACCTATTTCCACCACTGCAAAGGTGATAACAGCAACAATAATAGCATCCCGGAAGGCTTTTTACACTGTCACTTGTTTGATGTTAGTGGTTACGGACATCATATTATCATAATGCATGCATACCAGTATTTACAGAAGCACACCTTAAAAGGGTAAATCTTGGAAGGGACCTATATGTCCATCAAGAGATGAAATGTGGTATTTATATACAATGGAGTAATATTCTGCCATAAAGAAGATAAAATTGCACCAGTTGTAGAAAAATGGATGCACCTAGGACCATGTTAAGTGAAATAAATTAGTTACACAACACAGATAATGCATGGTTTATCTTACATGAAGTACAAAAAATTTAAATAAATAGCAAAAGAAGAGATAAATAATTGGAAATAAGAAAATAGATCTTTTTCAAAACATGGAGGGAGTAGGATGGAAGGAATGGAAAGGGAATGAAAAATAAAATCAAAAGGGCTGGGGATTTAGCTCAGCGGCATAAGCACGTGCCTTGCAAGCAGGCAGTCGTGAGTTCGATCCCTGGTACCGATAAAGAGAAAAAAGAAAAAAAAAAAAATAAAGTGTAAAAAGAAAAAAAGAAAAGAAAAATAAAATCGAGATGACTATGTTTGTGTGCCAACTCTCTACAAAGAATGTAATCATTATGTAATACAAGCATGTACTGATAAATGAAAACAACTGGGAAAAAATTTTGTTTGTATCTAGACCCTCTCTGGCATGGTGTTAGGCCTACTGGCAAGGGCCATCCTTGGGCAGACAGTGAGTTTCTCTCATGGTTTCTTCCCCCAAAACATCACCTGAAGTGGTTCAAAAATGGAAATAAACGCTGTGACATCCAGACCAGCATGGACCCCAACAACAGGGTATTTCCTACAACATCTCCAGTACAACCAAGTTGATGCTGGACCCTCATGACAATTGCTCACAGATCATTTGTGAGGTGGTCCATGTCATCTTGCAGGAGGACTCTTATCATGGTACTGTCAACTTGTTGGACAGTGTTTGAGATGGATGATCCTGAAACTGACCCAGCACAAGCCTGCTCCAGCCTACTAAATTGGCTCCTCCCACTTTCCTCTTGGCTTAAACCACTTGTAATCCCATTCCCAAGAGTCCTACCCAGCTACTGTTCCCATGTAGGCTCCTACAGTGATAGTAGCACTGTGGTCATAATTTTACTTATTCACTAACAGCAATGTAATTCTTGGGCAGCTACTGCAATCAAAGCTTCTAGGTACCTAGTGATAACTTTATTTATTATGCAACGATGGCAGCATTCCAAGTAATGCACACTAAAAACTATCCTATGGAATCCACTTTTTACCCTAACAAAGGCTGCCTCTCCTTGAGTGTACACTGAGTGCTGGGAATTGTGCTTAGTTATTTGATTCATGTGTGGATCTTTGATGTTTGAGCAACTGTTGCATTTTTAGTTCTGTCCACGGTGGTGGTGTTGCTAGGATGATGGGGGTCAGCTCCTCAGTCCTTCCTCTATTACCTGTCACTATCGTAATGTCAGAGTTTCTGCCTATAGTCTTTCACTTGCACCCATTCTGGAGATTACTTAAGAGCCCACAGTGTCAGACGGCCAGGTGACTGTCACCTGCTGGGTGAAGATGTTCTGTTCCCTGAATCTACAGCTAACTTGATTGGAGAGTGAAATTGTGTCCCAGGGAGAAATGTCCTTAGCTCTCTCAGAGAACAAAGGTGAGGCTTACAACTGGATGACCTGGCTCCTGGTGAACATGTGTGCCCACAATAAGGAGCTAGTGCTGGGCAGCCATGTGGAGCATGATGGGCAGTTGACAGCCACTAGTAATCTTACCCTGAAGTCCTCTGCTCTCTGGAAACAAGAAGGCATGGTACCATTCCTTCTAAGGGCTCCACTCCAGATTACAATTTCTTTTCAAATTTTATCTCTTTTTTTTTAAGCAGGGCATGGTGGCACATACCTGTAATCCTGCTCTCAGAAGGCTGAGGCAGCGGAATTACTGTGAGATTCAGGCGACTATGGGCTGCATAGTGAGCACAAGGCTGGCCAAAACTACAAAGTGAATCCCTGTCTCAAAAAAATTCTCTCTTTTAAATGTTGTTCATTGGGGAGCTAGGGATATAGCACAATGGTAGAGCTCTTGCCTTGCATGCACAGAGCCCTATATTCAGTCCCCAGAACCACCAAAAAACAGTACATTCATGTTTATTTCAGAATAATCAGAAAAAATAAATATAGGGTAGAATTTAAAATCAGTTTCCTTCTCCCAAAGCACATACCCCTGGAGTCATCCAATTGTATGTATTTAGTACATTATCTGGTGAATCCTTTAACCAAACCAGACACTATATGAAAAGATGTTAAAGAAAAAAGAAGAGAAGACGGGGAGTCATTCTGTTCCAATGTCCTGTCTCATGACTTCCTCACTTACAAGTTCATAAATTTTCCTTCTCTTTATATTTTTAAACCTCTGTTAAAGACTTCATTTCATCTGTATCTGTAACCTCATCAAGCTGATGTGACATTAGAAAAGGTTTTGAAGGTATAGAGTTTAGGTGAGGACCAGATGCTAGCAGTCATGGACAGTCACTTCAGGAGCCTCATTTTCTTCTGGTTTGTGGTTTTCTTCTGGATGGAAGCCAGTACATGGAAGACATGATGCAATTTCAAAGTTTCAGAGCTTTAATGGGTTCAGATAGCCTTATACAGTGCATTTGAGAGATGCTAACAATTAATTCCCCTCTAATGGTTCCATTCTTTTTCACTTCTAGAAATGGAGCAGTCTTGTACTTCTACACTCCTCACAGCTCTGCTGCTCAGCACAAAGGCGCTCCTGGCCATCATTGTCTCTGCTATCTACATCCTCCAGAAACAAAAGGTCTAACTGTAAGTGAAATGGTCAGAGGGGAGTACAAGGACTCACACAGAAGAGCAGGGGCCCAGATTATTTATCACATAGGATCAAGATGAAGGGAGTCTAGAGCAAATGGAACTCAGCATCCCAGGGTTCTCATAGACCCATCTGAGAAGTGCCCAGCTCCTGGAAGTATGTAGGATGTTGTAGGGAAAAGATAGGGGAAGGACGTGCGAAACAGGTGGACAGAGGCTTAACTACCCTGCTATATAAGTGAACTGAGAAGAACACTGAGGAGTAACAGAGTAAGTGGTTTGCTTGGAGGTCATCTCTGTATTAGTTAAAAACTTCTCTGAGGGACAAGTACCATCCACACTTTGAAGTAATATTGTGAAGCTTCATACAGAGAGTTCTGCTCTGAAGGTCCTTTCCACAGTGACCCTCTGTGTGAGTCAGCAGAAAGAACAGAGAAGTGGTGTCAGAACTCAGTGTGGATGCTGAGGTAGAAATTCTTTCTCAGGAGCTGCCTGTCAACTTACCACAGATGTCCCCATGAGAAGAGCAGCTCCAGGGTTATGACAGCAGGAGGAGATACTTCTTGAATAAGGAGTATTTATCCCAAAGAGACATGTTTCCCCACCATCTCAACTATATTCCTCAACTTTCTTCCTGTGGAGGACCCTCACTCTCTGCTACTTTCTTCCTTCTCTGAGAGGATCGATCTGGAAGAAAATGTGATAAGAAGCTACCTTAGACACTGTTACAAACATTTCTCCACCTCAGACACATGTTGGCCCACAAATCCCTGCTGTTCCTTTACTCAGTCATTGATGTCCTTAGGACTGATCTGCACCCATGATCCTAAGCAGGAGGGCTGGGAGCTGGCTGTGGGATCTAATTCAGATAATTTCCTGGAATATGTGCAATAAGTCAATTTGTACTATCACGTGTTAGACACAGAGCACACCTCCCCACTAAAATCAATATATTCAGAGAACTATATTAGAAAGTGATTGAGTCATAGGTATATGATACTTATGAGTAGATTAAATCTTTAATGAAATCATGACTGAATGTCCTGTTAAAATGAGAAATTATTTCCGATGTGGGTTACTAGAGACATGAGTTGCAAGGGTATACACACACACACACACACACACACACACACACACACACACAAATGTTGTTCCGAGACTATTCTCTTTTTCTGTTTTCTTTCACTTTGATTTTTCAGAGTGAACTAGTTTCAGCTGACAGTGAACTAAATTGTGAGCCACAATAAATATATTTGCAAGTATTGGCTATTTTTTTTTCCAGGAACACTAGAATGGCCCAGGGGTGGAGTTGTTACTGTAACTGGATATGTCCACATAGCTTGCAAGGCTTTGAAACTGATTTGCTGGAGTAGTTTAGAAAATTATGAAGATGTCAACTAGAAAAGTCTTAGAATGTTGAAAGCTGATTTTCATGGTGATTCTGGTGAGGATGCTGCCAGAAACGTGAATGGTGAAGGGCAAGTTTAGGAGGTTCCTCTTGGGAACCAGAACTCCATTGACAATTGGACTAGAAGCCAAGTGGGTTACATTCTGGCAAAGAATGTGTGTTTGTTTTGCCTATGTTTTGAGACTTCAGGAGATAGAAATTAAGAGCAATGCACTATTTATCTGATTGAAGAAGTTTCAATGTAGTCTAATATTTAGACTATGGCAAAGATGATGCTAGTTGCTTCTAACCAGATTTCCAAGGAAAAAGAGGAGTAAAAAGCAGAGATGAAGGATTTAAAAATTGTGCATTTTGCCTGGAAAAGAAATATATGTTAATTTGGGCCAAAGAAGATATTAAAAGAAACCAGGTATTTTGCCCTCCAGACAATCAGAATGGATAGATCCCTTGAAGGAATTTCAGGAAATGGCCAAATTCCACTCATCATAATTTCAAGGTTATAAAAGCTACAATCTCCTTTCAAAGTCTTTGCTTTGATAAAATATCATCACAGCATCCTGCTCATTGTCGGCAGCACAGAGAAATTTTTTCCCAAGTTCAGTCACACAGTTTGGCCATCCAGTCACTCAGAGAAAATACAGCATGGGCTCCCACCTATTATGTAAGCTGGCAGCAGACCATACACCATCCACATGGGGTTGGTTATGCAAGTGTGTAGAGTGCAAGATTCATGGAGTTATTGAGATTTCCACCAAGATTTCAGAAAAAAGCCTCAAAGACTAAAACAGCCCTTAACAGAATAGTGCAGAAAGTTGAGAGCATCAAACCAAAGTTGCAGCAGAAACCCAGGAAGTTGAGGCCAGAAATGTGGACTGCTTGCTGAGATAAACCACACGCACTGAGCAGAACCTACCTAAGAGAAAAGTCATGTGGGTTCAACCAGCATATCCAGAGGAGGCCAGACTTCCCGGGCCCTTTGGAACACATATCTCACTACAACCTGACCGGGTTGCTCAACTTAGAGCTGCAGTATTTAATGTTTTAGTCTTGCTTTATACAATTCCTTCCTATCCCCATATTTTTCTATTTGGAAAGAGAGTATTTACCCTGTCCCACTGTGTGTTGGGAGTGTTTGATGTTCTTTTTGATTTTCATAGGAGTTCAGAGATAAAGAGTTTGCTTTGAGTCTCAGAGGAGACTTTGGAGTTGGACTTTTTAGCAATGCTGGAATCATTAAGAATTTAGCAATTCTGAGCCAAGGGTTTAGCTCAGCATTCTAAGTGCCTGTTTGGCAAATGAGAGATAGTGACTGCTATCCCAGGTACCATTAAAAAAAAGCAAGAAACAAATAAAAAAGAAATGGACATGACCCTTATTGGGACCAGGGACAGAATGTTATTGTTTATATCTAAAATATACCCCAGAATATTCATCAGAAGTTTCAGATGTCCAGAAGTGTACCATTTTGAATTTGTTTGGATCATGAGGGTACTATACTGACCAGTAGATTAATCTACTGATGTGTTCATAGCTGAATGTACTGGAGGTGTGGCTTTGTTGGATGTGTGCCACAGGAGACATGACCTATAAGGGTGTATTCTTGCCTCTGGCTTTTCCCTTCTCTCTCTGTTCCCGGCTGCAATGGAATAAGCAGCTTTTAATAAGGATACCCTTTTGCTACACCATTTCTGCCTTAAATCTAACCAACCATGGACCTCTGAAACCCTCTGAAACCATGAACCAAATAAACTTCTTATCCTTTAAATTCTAAGTGTTGGGTGTTTAGTTCCAGCAATGGGGAAATGATTAATACATGAATCTGTTAGGATAAGTTTCAGCTATTGCTATTGAGGTGGTCATTTCATCATCATGCACCACATTCTCACATACCACATTCAGTTTTCTAAGTTACTATCCAACACAGTTCCCCAGAATATTTGTGGTCCTCACAGTGGGGCTTGTTACAGCTCTCTTCAGGGTAGCTCACATGTTTGTCTTGAGCTTTGCTTCCTGACTCCAGTGCAGATTGCTCAGCCTTGAGGCTTAGATCCCTAACCCCACTAGCACAGCCTTTCTGGATACCACCAATGAATGTTGGACCTTACCATTGCAGATTTTTGATATGTACTTGCATGAAATGTGGCTGTAGGCATTAGGCCTTTAGTTGAACTCATGCTGGACATTCACATGGGATCCATGGCCTTGACTGTATTCCTTGGGTATCTAGCCCACAGTGAGAGCTCTTGCACTCTTCTGTATTTGACTTTTTGGGCTAATATTGAAAGTTAATCTTATAAATTACACATCTATTAAATATATTTCCTTACAAACTCTGACTATAGCATGTATTTTGAAAATGAGTGTTGATTAAATTGCTCCTGTTTCCTTCTAACATATCAGCATGTTCATTCTCTGCATTCATTCCTTTTTCTATTCCATGTCTTTTTTGAAAAGACACTGGCTTTAAATGTTTGATTAAAATTAATTTAAAATCTTATATTACCATTCTCAACATGGTAGCATTTCAATTACTCATTATCTTAGTAAATTTTTTGCATATCACTAATTGTCATCTATATTATACTTGGTCCAGGCAGTGCTTTCTCTTCGTAACAGGAGAATCATTGCCATATTGTCAAAATCAGTGTAACAACTGACATCTTGGAAAAATCTCCGAAATCATTGACAAAAATCATGATTTAAAAAATGTCCTTACTTATTTCTTTTTCAAAAAATTTCACTTTGTGGATTATAAAGTTCTGTTATCAAGTTGGAGTTGATATCTCTATCTATCAAGTGAATCAGGAAAATCTGCATAAGAGTACATTTGGAAGTGGGAATTAAGAGTTTTTTTTAAACATGCTAACTTTTAGATGACTTTTCAATATCCAAGTGGAGATATTAAGTAAATACAAGTCTGAATTTTGGAGAATAACTCTGGGTTGAGATGTCAAAGAAGATTTTCTAATATGTCATATTCACTAACAGCATCCATAAGCGTTCCTTTGAATAACACAATTCACTTAATTAGGTCCAACAAATATAAGGCAGGCAAGAATACCCCTGCATAGAATTGGAGAGATGGGCTGAATATTCACTAAATAAGAAATCTCTATCTTCATTAACAATCACAAACTGCAAAATTAAAAAAATATAAAGCTGAATACTTTGGTTAATTATTTCTCAGGTGATTTTTAGGCAAAATATGGTATTTACATAATTTTAAAATGTCAACTGTCATTATTAAATATTTTTATTGAAATACATGGTAGTTTTTCAAACCTCAAGCATTTCTAAAAGTTGACTGATAATGAGAAATATCAAGAGGACACATAAATATGGAGCAGAAAGCATTTTTAAATACTATCAAGCTAAGAACATCTTAAGTTTTTGGCAATAAATATATACCCTAGACATAAGAATCTGAAAAGGTGGGAAAAACAAACAGATTGTCTAATGACCTCAGAATTTGAACAATGACAGACTGGTTGTTTCCTGGGGATTTTTTGTTTTTTCCTAGATTCCAAACCATGTAAGAGAGAAGTTGAATGTAAAGACCAATATGTATAGACAATAAATTATTAAAATGAAAATTTTCTGAAAATGAACAGAAGACATTTCATTATCTATGAGCCTAGAGAAGCTGTTGGATTTTCTTTCAAATAGCAAAGAAAAAATGCCATAGTCATATTTGAGAGGAAAAAGATGAAATTGCCATATTAACTTGCAAATTTTCATATGAAAAGGAAAAGATGAAGTTACATAAAATATAGGACTATCTGAGAAAAAGATCAGTGTAATTTGCAGATGGAAAACAGCCTGGGAGCAGTTCTGCAGGAGAGATAGGAGTTGGAACCACCAATATTATACTCTGGTGGCAGCCTAGACCTAAATATGAAGGCCTGGAAACATCCCCTGAATGTTGCAGTAGGATTTGTGGTGGATATGAAACTGATCTTTTCTTACTGATTCACTTTAATATCCTGTAAAATTTCTTTCATTCTTTAATATCCTTAAATTTTCTTTCATTCTTTCTGTCTTCTGCTTTTCTCCAGGTGCCCAAAACTTTTGTGATCATTCTTTGTCCTCCAGAAAGCCCATTAGCACAAAAGTCACTAAAAGTGACTTTTGCTCAGTGACATAGAAATAATGGCAAAAAACTTCCAAAAGAGGATAAAGAGCTTGACATATAAATGAGTAAGGGAATTCAAATAACCATGACCAAAATAAACCTATACCAAGTCATACAATAATCAAGATTACAGGAATTTCAGGAAAGAACAGAGCATTAAACATAGAGAAAACAAACATTAAAACTCATTCAATTCACGCAGACTTCTCAACACAAATACTCAAGTCAAGGAGAGCTGGAAGTTAAGAATTTCATCCCTAGGCTGGAGACTTAGTTCAGTGGCATAAGTGCCTGCCTGGCAAGTGCTAGGTCATGAGTTAGATCCCTGGTACCAAAAAAAAAAAAAAAAAAAGAATTTCATCCCTAGAAGAAAACAACCTCCAATCTAGATTGATATCCCCAAAAAACTATCTTTTAGAATCAATGAATCAATCTTCCCTCACAAAGAAAAACTGAACAAATTCATGACCACAAATGAGCTTTCCAAAATGTTTTGAAAGATTATTATGGAAAGAGATAATCAAGGCTGTGACCCCTCCAGGGGGAGAAACACTAGTCTCTCCTGAGATCCACACCATGTTGGAACTTAGGGTGCTGGGAAACCAAGCAACCAGCTCAGCTCCCTGGTAAGTGGCTGTGGTGTGGCAGGCTGCAGCCACTCCAGGGCAAGAACCACCAGCGTCTCCTGAGATCCATGCCATGTTGGAACTTAGGACCCTGAGAAACCAAGCAACCATCTGGCCTTCTTGGTAAGTGAGTGGTGTGGTATGCTGGGGCCCCTCCAGGGGGAGAACCACCAGCGTCTCCTGAGATCCATGCCATGTTGGAACTTAGGGTGCTGGGAAACCAAGCAACCAGCCTGCCTCCCCACTAAATGGAAGCGAGCCTACCACTGCACGGGCTGAGAGTCAAACATCCCACTTCCCTTGCCTGCCCCCATTAGCAAATGGGGACCAGAGATCTGAACATCTCTTGGGAGGTTGACCATATGCAATATAGCAAATAAGGGGGATTTCCTTCTACTATCTCTTTAAAGGCAAATATTTCAGTACTGTTTTGTTTTATTAATGGTACAGCTCTATTCAATATTCTGTTTTGACAAGTTCTATAATGTTCTGTATTTCATTTTATTTTGCTATACGTGATTGAAAGAACAACTATTGTGATGATAATGAGATCCTGTGATACCTATTACTGTTATCCCGGTAACCTGCTGTGAAGTTCTGTACCAATTTCACTACACTGTCTCAATTAGCTTTGTTCCATCTTTTTCTGTTGTATTTTACTACCTTCAAAATAAAAAAAGAAAGAAAGAGATAATCGAGATCACAAGTCTAAGAATATCAACAGGAAGAAACTACCAGACAAGGCAAGCAACTAAACAGAGAACAAAGACAGGAAACCAACAACAGGAAAACAATATGACAAGGATAAACCAGTACATATCAATGTGAATGGTCTCAATTCACCAATATGGAAAAAGACTTGCAATAAGATCCCATATGTCCAAGAAACACACTTAACTCAAAAAGAATGCATAGGCTGAAAGTCAAAGGATGGAAAACAAATACTTCATGTTACAGGAACCAATAAAAAAGTGGGGGGAGCTATTCTATTTGCAGACAATGTAAACTTCAAGCCAAGACTGATCCAAAGCGAACAAAGAATAGTATTAAATAACTGTTTAGGGGAAAATCCAAGAAGAAAAAATAATTTTAAGTATAGATGCACCAAATATTGGTGCACCCAATTATCTAAAACATAACATGAAAATAAAACAAGCACTAACACAATGTAATGGGGAACTTTAATATGCCAATATCAGAAATACACTGTGGTGGGTTAACTGATGGTCAACTTGTAACACCAGGCTGAACTTAGTTTTCATAGTTCTGATGGTGGAAGGTCCACCTAAGGATTGTTACCAACATCATAAAAGGAAAACTGGATGGTAAGATGGTTTGCTGTTCATTTTCCTGGAGCACTTATTCTTTCCTCAAATGTTGCCCCTGGCTCCCACGCAAGTAGCACAGGCTTGTTGTATAGATCTCTTATTCCACTGGTATAGATATTTTAGCTTCCACCACCGATCTTTGGGCCTTCCTAGCACAGATCCTTAATACATTATTACATTAAACATTGTTGTGGCTGTGAGGTTTCCAACTGCATTCGTGGAGATACATTCTTGGGACCTCAAGCATATGGACAGAAGTCTTGCATACTTAGGTATTTGACTTCTTTGGTGAATAGTATAAAATAATTTCACAAATTATATGTCCTCTATTAAATGTATTCCCTTATCAATCCTGACTAAAACACAGAAATATCAACTAGACAAAAAATGTCAACTAATAATTTTTGGAAATAAATCAAACCTGTGAACAAATAGACTTAGTAAATGTCTATAGAGTGCTTCAACCAATAACATTGGAGTACAAATTCTGCTCACCAGCACATGGGACATTCTCTAAAATGGACCACACATTACCCATAAAACTTGTTTGAGGAACTGAAATTATCCCATGCATATTATCTGACCATATTGCCATGAAAATAGAAATCAACAGCAAAAATCAAACCACAAAACTACATAATCACATGGAAAATAAATAACACCTTGCTAGGTCACAGATTAAATTAAAGCATAAATCAAACAGTATCTAAAATAATGCTGAAATAACAAACAGGACTGATGGGATGCAATGAAAGCAATCGTAGGAAACAAATTTAGTTAGTGCCTGCCTGGCAAGTGCAAGGTTGTGAGTTCAATCCTTGGTACAAAAAAAAAAAAAAAGGAAACTTACAGCTGCTCAAATAAACAACATATCATTGAAACTAAATCTTCTAGAAAAAGTGGAACAAGGAAAACTCAAACCTTGTTGGAGGGAGAGAATTTTACTAACAAGGGCGGAACTAATGATTATCTATTATGCCACTGAGCAATGGGAACAGTTTAAATTCTGATGTGTGCGCTCAAACTTTCAGGAATAATATGTTGGGCACTATCTGATCAATATATTACTGAAGTTCATTAAACTTCATTTAATCCACAAACACCTTTATATACTAGAATGGAAGTACACACATCTACATTTGTTTATGAATAATATGTTTGTGTGCATGTAATTATCTATATGAGTGAATATAATTAGAGAGAGGGGAGAGACACACAGCCAGACACACACACACACACACACACACACAGAGAGAGAGAGAGAGAGAGAGAGAGAGAGAGAGACAGAGAGAGACAGAGAGAGACAGAGAGAGAGAGAGACAGAGAAGCAATTTTAGAAAGCTCTTACCTTACTTCCTCAAATTCTTTTCAGTCTATGTGAAATGCACATTGGACAGAGGTTTCATTTTGTTTATCACCCAACAACCCTCCCTCCTTTCTTACTTCTCTTTCTCACCACTTAACTTCCTCCAACCTTCTATAATGAGCAAACTACTCTGATGGTAAAATAAATTTTCTAGCAAAACTAAATTTCTGTGCATTTCTACCTTGGAATTTCATATTCTATACAAAATAAGAAGGAAAGAATAGACTACAAAGAGTCTGCCCTCTGTGTTTAGTGTGTACATCTGTGCTCTAGTTGGGATCTGGAATGTTTCTCAAGTTTCATATGCTAAAATCTTGGTCCCCGTACTGATGCTACTGGAAGGTTGTAGAAATTTTAAGGTGTGTGTCCTAATGGGAGGTTAAGTCACTGGGACACCTACACACATGAGGAGATGGTAGGACCTCTTTCTTGTGTCTATCTCAACCATGAGGTAAACAAAATTTGTTCCTCCAGATAACCCCAGTATGATATCCTGCTTCCCCATAGTCCCAGAAGAAATGGAATCAAACAATAATGGGTTGTTACTTGTAAAAGCTGTGATCAATAATAATCCTTTGTTTTTCATAAATTTATTCTCTCAGTAATTTGTTACACAACAGAAACCTGTCTAATAAAGCTAAAATTGCATGCATATCCATGTTCTCTTCTGTATCAAAACTGATATTGTTAGCTATAGTACATAATCAGTGTAAGTCTCCATGGCTCAGGATAACCACTGAGCAATAACTTTTCAATTTCATGGACATTCACCACAACTCAGACACCTTTGGAAATGTTTTCTGGGTCTTACCTGAAGTAATCATTATATCCAAGGTAGATATTCTTATCCCTGAACTTTATACATAAGAAAACAGAAGCATAAGGAGGTCCTAAGGTCAAGGGTAATCAGTAGAGCTATGATTGAACTCAGGCAGACTGAGCTCAAGCTAATGGTTTAACAATTACTTTTCTCATATGTGGTTGGTTCTGCTTCTATCCCATGAGCTTTCTGCAATTTCTGCTTATATATATATATGAAAGAGTGAGTAGAGGAGGGTTTGTAGTTTTCTTCTAGACTTCCTGTCTGTAAGCAAATAGATTGATTTTACCTTGTCATTTACATAGGAAACAGGTTCTGAGAGTTCCTGCAGAAAATATTCAATTACAAGAGCTGGAGCTGTTTCCAGGGCCTCAGAAAGGCATCCCAGACAAAGACCTGCCCTAGACCCCATCTGCACTGTGAAACCTGCTATCTTATACTTGTCTCCAACTGAAAAGTTGCTGGAGCTCAGAAAATTTTCTCTTTGGCATGGAATCTTCTCTGCCTCAGCAATGCAAAATGTCACCACAGAATCTGTTCTTCTTCTCTTGCCAGACCTTTCAGCTCTGTGGAAATAGCTGCCCTGGAGGAAGCACCTCAAATCCTGTCAGTGTTTTGAATGCTTCTCAGACTACTCTTCCCTCAAGGTAAAACAGACAGAATAAGAATTTAACAACCTGGGAAAAAGAGCCATGCATGGGCTGCGACCAGACCAGGAACAGCCAGACCCAAGGTTCTTCCCATGAGTTAGTACCATTCGTGCACTGCGGGCAGAAGAGAACAAGACTACACCAGGAAGCCCAGTCTGGGAACCAGAGCCATGTATGGGCTGCCATAGGACTGGAAACAGCCAGACTCCATCCACTTCCAGCATGCAGGTTGGCAAGCAAGAAGTATCACACCTGCCTCCACAACCTAAGTGACCTGCTTATCCAGAGAAACAGACTGTGATGATAGCTATTGAGGTGAAATGCAATTGGAAGCCTGTGGTGCTCTGGTGTTCAATGACATTGCAGTTCTGGGGCCAGTGGCCTGAACATCTGTTTGAAGGATAGCAGTATGCAGTGTGGCATCTGGGGGTGGGTCTCCTTCTGAGGGTTGGAGCCATTGTTGATTCCCTATCGTCTTGTTTTCAAGCCCTATATCATTTCCATTGTTTTGCTGGGTTGGGTTTTACTCTCTTTTGTTCTGTTTTATTATGTTAAATCCAATGGCAGAGCCTCTACTTCAAAGAAACAAGATATATTATGGTAGCAATTTTGGATTTACTATTGGCTTGTTTTGAAGTTCTATATTGCATTGTCTTATTTTTATTGTATTTTGTTCTGTTTGATTTTTATTATGTCTGAAGTTATCTGCTCTATTTTGAAGGCATCAAAAGGCATTAACATAACTACTCCTGATGGCATAATGTTTTCAAATCATGCAACACACTGGTTTGTTTTGATTGGTTTTATACTGTTTTATCCCATTTAAAATAAAATTTTAAAAAAGAATTTGCTGCTTTCTGTTTATTTTTCATTTTGGTTTTCTTGCTAACTGTAGAGACAGGTTTGAGACTTTTCTGGTGGGAGCGCAGAGCTAATAATGGCCAAGTGTCATGATAATAGTCATAGATGTTATTTACTAAGCAGCTACTATAAATCAGACACTGTGTTCTGCATCCCTCATGCATCTTCCCAGGTGATGTTTTCATTCATTCACTTGTTAGATAAAGAGACACTGAGGATCAGGATAAACTAAACCAATGCTAAGTTTAGCAGCCTGTGCTGGAAGAAATGAGTTCTGTCCTTCACCCTTATACTTTCTTGTTTTAATTGGCTTTTTTAAAAATCCATTTTGTTTTGAAACAAACTGTTATTCTTCTGTCTGCATTGGTTTTATCATGTTATATCTTACTGGATTTTATTATACGTGATAGTATAAACAAAATTTTTATAGGCAAAGAGATAATATAGAAACCATTGTTCATTTTCTGTTAGCTTGTTCTAATACCCTGTAATACTTTCATCCTCTTGAATGGTTTCACATGGCCTTGATATGTTTGAAGCCATAGTATACGAAGTTATACTCAAATATTTCAAGGAAAGAGACACTATGGTAACTACTATTAATTCAGGTTATCTTGTGGTGAAGCGCTATGTTGCTGAAATTGTTATGCTTTACCTGTATTCTTCTGTTGTTATGTCCTCTTTTATCTCAATCTCCCCTTTTTAAAAAAATTTATTTTTTATTATTATTTTTTAATCAAAAAAATAAAAATTTTTGAAAAATCAAAAAAATTAGCAGGATATATTGTAGTACCTTTTTTGATTTCCTATTAACTTGATTTGAAGACCTGTATTGCTCCCACCATCTTGTTTTGACTGATTTTTCTCTGTTCTGTTCTGTTTGATAGTATCAAGTTTGAGGTATAGGCAACTACTTTGAAGGCAATAAGATTCACTATGATTCCCATTCTTGTTTGACTATTTTCTTCTTTTGAAGTCCTGTAATGTCTCCAATGTTTAGGTTTTATTGGTCTTATTCTGTACTGTGTTGTTCAACTTTATTATACCTAATGATATAGGCAATTCTTTTTAAGGTAGTAAGAGGCATTATGGTAACCATTGTTGATTACCTTGTATTCTGTTTTTACATCATGGGCTATGTCCATCCTTTGTTTTGACTGACTGCTTTGTTTTGTCATATTTGGTTTTATTCTCTTCCAAAAAAAAGTAATAAGAACTATGGGAGTAATAAAACCCCAAATGTGTGAATGTTGTTATAAAAGAGAGGAAAAAAAGTGCTCTAAAAGATACAACTGCAAGTGTGTTTAGGTGTGTTAAGATAGATGACCATATTCCAAAGCCATAGTCAGCAAAAAAAAAAAAAAAAAAAAAAAAAAAAAAAAAAGATAGATGACAATATTACTAAGTCTTTGTTGGATCATTGAACACAACTGTTTGCAGTCTCACTGGTTGAATGTCCAGTTTGTATGCTTTAATCCTGTAACCTTTTTTTTTTCTTTTTTCTTTTCTTTTCTTTCTTTTTTTTTTTTTTTGCACAAAACACAGATGGAATAATCCTGTAACTTGAACAACTATTTCTAAGATGACAATATGTAATCTATTAACTACTGATTTCTTACTGTTTTTTTAAAATTCTGTATTACTTGTACCCTAATACTGTTTTGTTTTTTCTCCTTTAAATAAAAAATCCATTTTATTCATTGATAAAAAGAAAGAAAAAAAGAAGAAGAAAAAATACTACAACAAAATTGTAAAGTCTGTCAATCAGGGTAACAATAGTACATATATAGTCTATTTTGCTTGGTTTTATTCCCTCTACAATAAAATTTAAGCTTTATGTAGTGATGCATGCATGTAATCCAAATACTCAGCAGGCTGAGGAAAGAGGATCATTGTAGCCTGGGCTACAAAGTGAGCTCAAGGCCAACCTGAATGGCATAGCAAGAACCTGTCTCCAAAGACCTTAAAAACATTTTTCTAATTTTATATTTTTTAACAAAAATTTTAATATTAAATATTTTCAAATTATACAAGTTATTTGAATTAATAGATATGGAGAGCCAGCTGTCTTGGGTTTCAGCATCACACTATGAAATAGTTATAGAGGTCTATTGTACAACAATGTAAATATCCTTAATGATTCTGAACTGTAACCTTACAAATGGTTGAGGTGATAAACTTAATGGTACTTATTTCCACAATAAAGAAAAGAGATCTCACAAGTGAAAAAAATTTGTGAGTGAAAGAAGTCAGCTATCAATTGCTGTGTGACTCCCATTCAGTCTGGCTTCCTGACTTAAGATGTTGTATCTCTCTCTAGAATATGTCCTTGCCATTGTTATGTCACCTACCATAACACAAACCTAGCATGGTCCTCAACAGAACCAGTGGTGTGCTTTGGACTTTCAATTTCAAAAAACTATGAGCAAAATACATCTGTTTTTAAGTGTACAACCCTCACCTAGTGGGTGTGTACTGAGTATCCCACCCAACAATATCAGGATATACATTCTTCTCACCTCACATGGGTAATTCTCTAAAATAGATCATCTATTAGCCCACAGAACATGCTTCAGGAAATACAAGGGAATTGAAGTAATCTCATGGATATTATCTGATGATAGTGCAATAAAATTGGAAATTAATGTCAAAAAACCCACAAGAGACCCATAAAAATGGAAATTAAACAATACTTTCCTAAACAACCAGTGGGTCACCAAAAAATTAAAGAAGAAATTAAACAATATCTACAATAGAACGAAAATGCAAATACAACTTACTGGAACATGTGGGACACAATGAAAGCATTTCTCAGAAGGAATTTCATAGTAGTAGACTCTGACACTAGGAAAATTGAATGAATACAAATAAACCACCTAATGCTGTGCCTCAAACTTTTAAAAAAAGAAAATAAAGGGGCTGGGGATTTAGCTCAGCGGCATAAGCACCTGCTTTGCAAGCAGGCAGTCGTGAGTTCGATCCCCGGTACCGATAAAAAGGAAAAAGACAACAAAAAATAAATAAATAAAAAATAAAAAAAAATAAAAAAAGAAAATAAGTAAGCCAAAAGCCCAAAGAGGGAAGAAATTATAAAGATCAGAGCAGAAATGAATGCAATTGAAACTAAGAAAACAATATGAAGAATTAATAAAGAGTTAGTTCTTGAATGAATGCATGTAATTGTTAACCTCCTAGACAACACTATGAGAAAGAGGAAAGAAAAAACTCAAATCCATGCAATAAGGAATAAAAACGATGAAATCACTACAGACCGTGTGGAAAGACAGATCGTCAATGCTGACTATTTTTTTATTTTAAAGAGGGTAAACTTAAACATAACAAAGTAGAACAAAACAGATCATAAGAAAAAATATAAAAAACACAGATTTCAAAGCAAGACCGCCAGAGATCTTCACTCTCTATCATATTGTTTCTTGTTTTCTTCCAAATAGTTGTCCATATCTTCAAACACAGTGAATTTATGCCAAACAAAATACTACTAAACTGATCAGAACAGGATGATGAAGGCATTTTAAGTCTTCAAAATCAGACAGTAGGGAAGTCAACAATGGCTGTCAGAGTGTCTCTTGTTCTCTTCATATGTCCATATCTTTACATATGTTGAAATTAAACATAAGAGACTAGATTAAAGACCAAAGAAAACAGACTAATATGACTCTGGACAGAGAATAATAGTATTGCTAGATTTTATATAATGACACTATGGAATTAGCACTGGGTATCTTAGTGTCTCTGTTTCTTAAAGTATGTATTCATTACATTGTGCATTATATAATCTATTTTAGTAAACTGTTTAGAAGTTCTACACATGCATGAATCTTGACATGTATACCTATCCTTTCTGTATTAGAGGGAAAAGCAAATCAAAACAAGATAGCAAACAAATTCCTAGAAAAACATGAAATGAAAAGGACATATAAAACCACAATACTTGGTGATCTAAAATAGCACTATGGTGCCTCTTCTTATTTTCAATAGAATTGTCTATATAATCAAGATAATTGAACATAACTCTAAACAGTAATATAATAAAAACAAAACATTTCAAACATTATAGGACTTCAAAAGCTCTTAATAATCAAACTGGAATGGGTATCCTATTGTATCTTGTTGTCTTCAGAGTAGTTGTCTCTACTATTAGACTTGATACTATCAAGCATACCAAATTCAAATAAAATCAGTCAAGACAAAACAGCGATCTAACAAACCAGATTCAATTAAGATCAGTCATAGTAAGATAGTGTAAGTAATTCAAGGCTTTAGGTTAAGTTAATAGGAAATTAAGGATAGTTACCATAGTATATCCTGCTATTTTTGGGATAGCTGTCTGTGCCCTCAAATCTAGTATGAGTAGACAGACTGGAACAGAATAAAATCAGATTAAACAGAGTGATAAGGCTAACATGATTTTTAAATCCTGATACACTATTAACAATGTCCTCTGCCTTCCTGTTTTAGACAATTCCTCCACTTTTCCTTTCTCAGGTTGCTTTGTACACTTTGGGTCCCACTAACTCCTTTAGTTTTTAGATTAGGGGGGCAACCTTCTGTGTACCTAAGTGGCTCTGAACCTTTTTACCCCTCATCTTGATCTTGTGCTGTATCCCTTTACCTACTAAAACCTCACGGTTTTCCTTCCTTATAGCTGAGTAGTACTCCACTGCACAAAATGTCATGACTTCCAACCTAACTAAAGCTACTGGATGAGCTGTCCTTATTTCTCTCTAGTTCCCTGTCACATAGAACATTGTTTTCTCATCTTTGACTTTTAGTTCATTAATTCTCTTTCAGGTAGATTATATTTCCTATTCAGAGCATCTCGATAGACCCTATCTCCTGATCTACTCTGCCTGTGTTTCTTTTTGTGAGTGTATCAAGGTAGTCTTTGTTAGAGATTGTAGCCAGTCTTCTCTGCCTCATCTCTGCTATGCTGTTTTTCTGCTGTATGTTGTCTACTTTTCTCCTTCATTCCACTGCCTGCCCCATTCATTGAGGCCTCTCTGCCACTGTTGCTGTAATCCTGGTGATTTTTTCTCACTCTCTATAATGTCCTTCAGTATTTTTTGTAAGTTTGGATTGGTGGCTATGAACTCCCACAGTTCCTCTTTTGTCATGGAAACATCTTGTTTCTCCATTAATTTTGAGAGACAGTTTTTCAGTGTACATCACTCTGGGTTGGAGGTTATTTTCTTTCAAGGCTTGGAATACTTCACTCTCTTCTTGATTTGATAGTTTGTGTTGAGAATTATGTCATGATTTTGAAGGGTTTCCCTTTATAGGTGATCTGTTTCCTTTTTCTGAAAAAGATATTCTGTTCTTGTGAAAATTTCTGGGATCTTGATTATTAAACATCTGGGTGTAGATCCATTTTGGTTGTGGTTGGCTGGAGTTCTGTATGCCACATTTATCAGGATATCATTTCCTTTTCCTATGCTTGGGAAATTTTCCTTAATTATTTTTGTGAATAGCCTTTGTGTTTCATTTGTGTTTACTCTTGCTTCTTTGCACACATTTTAAATTCTTTTTTTCCAGGACAGAACAATTTAAACAACATAGTGTTTCACCACAAGACAACCCGACATAACAGTAGCTACCATAGTGTCTCTTTTCTTGAAATATTTCAGCATACCTTCATATACTATAGTATCAAACGTATCAAGACAATGTAAAACCATTCAAGAGGATGAAAGTATTACAGGGCATTTAGAACCAACTAACAGAAAATGAACAAAGGTTTCAATATTATCTCCTTGTCTATAAAAAATTGTGGTTATACTATCACATATAATAAAATCCAATAAGATACAACATGATAAAACCCAGAGAGACAGAAGAACAAAAGCTTGATGGGACTTCAAAACAAGCTGATTTAAAATCAGCACTAGCTATTATAATGTCTTATATTCTTCAAAGTAACAATTCATATATCACAAACAAAAAAATCAAACAACCCAGAATAAAACCATTTCAACTAATGAATGAAAACATTATAAGGCTTCAAAACAATATAATAGGGAATCATGATTACCACATACTTTTATGTATTATTACCATTTCCTATACTACAGAAACTATTCAGTATTGATACATCTGAGTTTGATTTATTTCACTTATTAGTATGGTCTCAAGCTGTGTCCATTTATTTGTAACTATCTAAATGTGACCATTCTTTATAGCTGAGTAGTACTCCTTTGATTAAAAATACCACAACTTTTTTACCCATTCCTCAGTTGATGGACACTTAGGTTGTTTCCAAGATCTGGCAATTACAAATTGTGTTGCTATAAACATGGGTACACATCTATCACTGTGGTATTCATTTCTTCTGAGAATATGTTTTGAGTTCTTCTGAGAACATGCCTAGAAGTGGAATAGGTGGGACAAATGGGACTTCCAGTACCAGATTTTCAGAAATCTCCAAACTGACCTCCACAATGGTTGCACCTGTCTACACTCCTACCAACAGTGGAGAGTTCTTTTTTCCGCACAGCCTCTCCAGCATTTGTTGTTGGTACTTTTCTGAATCCTGGCCAGTCTTTCAGGAGTGAGATAGAATCTCAGTGTGGTTTTAATTTGCATTTCCCTAATGAGTAATAATGATGAACATTTTTTATGTATTTATTTGCCACTTGTATCTCTTCATCCGAGAATTGTGTATTCATCTCAGATGCCCATTTTTGGATTGGATCTTGAATTTTGGGGGTCTGATTTTGTTGAATTCTTCATATGTTTTAGACAGAAACATATGAAGGGACAGTTGTCTGAGGGACAGTTCACTAAGACTGTTTCTCAGTTTGTGTGTTTTCTTTTCACTATGTTGGAGGTTTCTTTTGACATGCAGAAACTTTTTAATAAGACGTGATCCCAGTTATTGAAAAGTAGCCCCAGCATAGACAATGTGTTCATCAAGTGATCAGGAAGTGCACACTGGAGGCTCAGAACCACAGATCAGAGACCCAGCATTCTGCATTTCATCTATTTCCCAGCAGTTCAGGATGGCCCTCTTATTCACACCTAAAGGCTGTTTGTGATTGGAAAACCTCTCACGAATGTCAGCCACATCATAATTTCATGTTAGGATTCCATACCAGGACATAGAATCCTGCTCCATTATTTAACAGCTGAAAGTTACTTCTTCAAGAAGAAATGTCATAAAACATTTCAGTCATCTCTAATTGGATGTTGAAGTTGATCCCAGCCATGGCCTACAATAACAGTGCTGCAGAGGATGAACTTGCACATCTACCAGCCCATATAGGAGGCAAAATTCCAGTGGAAGAGGTGGCTGGATCAGAGGGTAAATGTATTCTAATTCATGTGGATGCTGCTAACTTTCCCTCTCAGATGTGATAGCAGTCAGCTGTCTTTACAACCCCTGAACATAGGCAAGAATATGGCTTCATCCCATCTTCCCTGGTAAAAAAAAAAAAAGCCTCAGGAGTTCCAACATGGTGCATGCTAGGCCTAGGTAATCATTAATGATGCAACTGACTTAGTCTTCAGACTCTTGGTCAAGCACTTGTTCCTCTGTGCCAGTTCCAACTTAGGGCACATGACAAAGGAAGAAGATTGGGTGAACAGAGTGGCGGCGTGACAAATGCTGCCTCTTATTCATTGCAGTTTCTCCTTGAACCAAGATGCAAGAGAGTTTTGTTGCATCATTAATGATTAGGACAGTGTGGCTGACAGGGAGCCTTGACTTATGACTGGTGAGGCAGGCAAGGTGTGATCCTCACAGCCTCAACCAGAATCTTACTCTTTGCAATACCACTGTAAACAGAACTGCTCCAGCCCTCTCCTAGAAACTTGTGGGGTTTTTGTGCTCCAGCAATATCCATTAAAACCACAATAGACCAAAAAATTTCTGTGGGGAGAGACAGTGCTGGCTTGACATCCTTAGATGAGGTAGGTCTTCTTCCAGTGTCAGGATGTTTCCCTCCTTAGGGACACATCTCAGTGCCTGTGAGGAACTCAGGGTGTTTCTCTCACTAAGATGTGGCTCCTTCACTGAGCAGTGAACATAAAGCAGGAGAAGCAGGTTCCAGAGGAAGTGTGAAGTTTCTGAAAGCAGAGTTTGTCTTATTTCCTTAGTTTGGCAGGACTTCATGAAGGGTGTTTACCTCAGAAATCTTGAAGAAAAATGGAAGAAGTGAAGTGGTAGTAAGTGATGGACATTCAAAAGTCAGGACAAGGGTTCTGTTAAAACAAATAAAACCAAAACCAAAACCAAAATCAAAACATGAAACCATTGTAGGCGTAAGAAATACTAAGACATAGTGGGGGACAGATACTGTGTCTTTGTTCTCTCAGTCTCAGTTCTCTCATCTCTGAAGTGGTGGGTATCACAGATTCCTTTTAAGAAGGAAAAAGGCTTTGAAGTCCTCTCTGCAAATATCTTGGCACCGAGCAGGCACTAACAGATCAAAGTATTATTACAAAGTTATGCAGCCTTGAGTCACTTAGTACCCCTCAGAGCTTCCTGGTTTCTTCATCTGTAGAATATGAATGACTTTTAACAGCATTTTAAGTGTTAGGAAGATAAGGAAGGATTGTTGAAGAACAGACTTAAGTACTCAGTAGGATTGTCCTATCAGTTATGTTGTCTTGGGCATGGTCTGGCTTGCCTAGAGTTAATTTCCCCATCTCTGTTACCATGTAACAGTCATGATCCTGATTCAGGACTATATGAAGACTGGAGAGATTGTGCATAAAGTCTTGGATTTGTGGTAGCCAGCATTGTTATCCTATATCAAACTCACAGTAGTCAGAGTTTGGAGTGCATAACTCTACTGCTTAGGCCCACATCCCAGCTCCATGGCCCACTTCCTTTGACCTTTCACAAAATAATGCACACAGTGTAACTAGGTTCCCTCATTTGTCATTCACACAGTATGGCCAAGATTGAAGGAGCAAGCTCATTGACAGTTCTAACTGCAGGGCTGGAGATTTAGCTCAGTGGCATAAGTGCCTGCCTTGCAAGCAGGCAGTCCTGAGTTCGATCCCTGGTACCAATAAAAACGAAAAAGACCAAAAAAAAAAAAAAAAGAAAGAAAGAAAGAAAGAAAGAAAGTCTAACTGCAGTCTTCTTCACAGAAAATATTTCATTAATGTGAACTGTGTCATGCTGAAGCATGGTCATATTGAAGCAAGATTTAATATGAAAAATTGGGTTTCTTCAAACCTATTTTTCCCTATAGCTGTTGTTCTTTGTTCTAATACAAACAAAAGCAGTTACTTTGTCCCTGTAAAGAAATTTTTTTAAATTTTATTTTAAAGAGTATAAAATTAAATAGCACATAAGAAAACAATGTAAGAGGCAGAGATTTCAAAGCAAAACAACTTGAGATCATCACTATCTATCAAATTGTCTCTTGTTTTCTTCCAAACAATAGTCCATAACTTCACATGCAGTGAATTCATACAAAACAACACTGTATAAAACTGATCAGAACAGGATGATGAAGGCATTTTATGTCTTCGAGAGCAGACAATAAGGAAGTCAACAATGGCTGTCATAGCATCTCTCATTCTCTTCAAAATAGCTGTCCATACCTTCATATATGTTGAAGTTAAATAAAACAAAACAGACCAAAATCACTCTAAACAAAAAATAATAGTACTGTTGGATTTCACATCATGACACTATGGAATCATCACCTCAGTGTATCTTTTTCTTCAAAGTAGCTATTCATTTCATCATACATTATATAATCAGTTCTCATAAACTGTTAGAAGTTCTATGCATACATGAGTCTTTACATATGTATCTATCCTTTCTGTATTGGAAAAACAAAACAAAATAAAATGAAACAAAACAAAATAAATTCCTAGAAAGACACTAAATGAAAAAGACATATGAAACCACAATACAAGGTGATCTACAATGGTTATTATGATGTCTCTTGTTCTCTTCAATAGAATTGTCTACATCATCAGGCATAGTATAATTGAACATAGCAGTATATAACAATACTAATAAAAACACAAATTTGTAGATAGTGTAAAACTTCGAAACCAATAATAATCAAACCAGAATGTGTATCTTAGTGAATCTTGTCATCTTCAGTGTAGTTGCCTATACTCTCAGACTTGATGCTATCAATCATAATAATTTTGAATAAAATCTGTTGATACCAACCAGCAATCAACAAACCAGATTTAACTAAGATCAGTCATGATAAAGCAGTGTAAGTTATACAAGGGCTCCAGATTAAGTTAATAGGAAATTAAAGATGATTACTGTACTATATCCTGTTATTTTGGAGATAGCTGTCTGTGCCCTCAGATCTAGTGCAAGTAGACAAAGTGGGACAGAATAAAAATCTAAGCAGAGTGGTGGGAGTAATGTAGGTTTTAAATCCTGATATACTATTAACAATATCCTCTGCTATCTTTTTAAAGACTATTCCTCCCCTTTCACTCCTTCAGGGTGCACTGTGCATTTTTGGGACTCACCAACACCCACAGTTTTTATATTGAGGGGGCAAACTGCTACTTACCTAAGTGGTTCTGAACCTTCTCCCTCCTGGACTTGATCTCTAGTTATATTCCTTTACCTATTAAATCCTGTCTTTCCAACCTATCTACAAATACTGGTCTAGTTTCCCCTATTACTCTCTGGTTCCCTGTCACATAGAGCATTGTTTTCTCATATTTAATTTTGGCCCTTAAACCCTTTTTCAGGTTAATTATATTTTTTATAAAGAGCATCTCAGTGAACCCTATCTCCTGATCCACTCTGCCTGTGGTTATCTTTTTTCTTTTTAGTGTATGAAGGCCATCTATATTAGAGATTATAGTCAACCTTCTCTGCCTCATCTGTTGTGCTCTTTTTCTGCTATTAGTTGTCTGCTTTTCTTCTTCATTCCACTTTCTGCTCCATTCATTGAGGTCACTGTTCCTGGAATCCTGGTACTTTTCTCTCTATATACAATGTCCTTCAGTATGCTCTATAGAGTCAGATTGGTGGTCATGAATTTCCCCAGTTCCTCTTTGTCTTGGGAGCATCTTGTTTCTCCATTAATTTCTAGAGACAGTTTTTCAGGATACATCAATCTGGGATGGAGGTTATTTTCTTTCAGGGCTTGGAATACTTCCCTCCACATTCTTCATGATTTGATAGTCTGTGTCAAGAAGTCTTCTGTGATTTTGATGGGTTTTCCTTTATAGGTAATCTGTTTCTTTTCTCAGAAAGCTTTTAATATTCTGTTCTTATGATGAATTTCTAGGATCTTATTATGTGTCTGGGTGTAGCTCTATTTTGCTTGTAGGTGGCTGGAGTTTTGTATGCCTCATACATCTGAATATAATTTCCTTTTCCTACACTTGGGAAATTTTCCTTAATTATTTCTGTGAATAGATTTTGTAGTTCCTTTGTTTGTACCCCTGCTTCTTCATTCACATTCCTTATTCTTAAGTTATAGATCCTCTTCTTGTCTTTTAGCCTTTGTATTGTTACTGCATGTTTCCTTGTCATTTTTAAGAAATTTTTCCTTTCATGTTCACACATTGCAAACCTGTCTTCCAGTTTGGATAATCTATCCTTAGTTTCTTTTAAGCAGTTTTGCCAGCTTTCAATGGAGTTTTTTATTTCCTGGTAATCTCTTTGAACCTGCTTCATGTATTCTATGTTTTCTTTATATTCACCATCAAATGTTTCTCTCATTTTTTGTGCTCCTCCATTCTTCTGTCTGTGTCTTATTGAGAGATGCTTAGCATTTCTTTTATTAATTTACTTATATCTTGCTTTACTTGGTTAAATATTACACTTTTGAACTTGTCTATGAGATCCCAAAGATATCTCTTTATGTCTACTGATGCCATGTCTGATATTACATGTTGTTTGCTGTCCTCAATGTCTTTTGTATTTACCTCTCCTGGGTCAATGTTCTCAGGGTTGGGGGCTGGGGACTTTTTCTAGTTTCTTCCTCTTCTCATGTTTTTGGTTTCTTCCATACAGGCATATAGAGGAGGTCCCAGTCCCTTTACTTGTTGGTTATGGTTCTTCTGAAGCACACTTGGTAGGTTATCCTGCCCACTCCAGTGTGTTATTGAGGTGCAAACAGGGACAGCATATGCTGGCTCCTTCCCTCTGGGTCAGTCAATCTGCTGAGGCCTTCACTATGTTAGTGTGTGCTACACATAGGGAATTGGTTTGGGACAGCTTATTGGGTCTCAGCCAGGGGCATGACCCAGGCCAAGCATGCCCCACCAATCTCATCTGGAAAGGGAACAATTGAGTAATGTCACTGCTGTTCCTTGTTCTTGCCAGTCTTGCCCAATTCCAAAAATGTTGTCCTGCTGATGCCCCTTTCTCATGGAAGGGTTTTATTCCTGGCACTCACTGCAGGTCAATGCAGGTCCTTTGCTGGCTCCATTCTCCATTGGGCTCACCAACCTCCAACTTCAGTGTGACTGTACCTCAGTGCAACTGCAGTTCCAGCAAGTTGAAGCAGTGGGAATTCAGGTGCATGAAGCCATAGAATCTTAGCTACCTCAACAGTAGCCCAAGGACTGAATGTTTGACTGGTTCCTTTTGCTTTAGTTTCTTCCTGGGTTGAAAGGATCAATCTCCTCTGTCCAGGACTTCCCACAATGTATATTTTTGTTTGTTTGTTTGCTTTGTCTTTTTCCTTTGTATCAGTGCCGGGGATGGAACTCACGACTGCCTGCTTGCAAGGTAGGCGCTTAGGCCACTGAGCTAAATCCCCAGTGCCCCACAATGTATATTTTGGCATCTGAGTTGTCTGTCTCAGAGAGCCTCTGTATTCTACTCTTACCTGTCTGTCATCTTTACCAGAAGCTCGAGATCATGTTTCTTGATCCATTCTTTCAACCTATTTCTTTTGATAGGATAATTGAGGCCATTTAGAATTATACATATAACTGATGTGTACTGGTTCAACTTTGCCATGTTATGTTTAAGTTGTTTGTTTTCAGTTTTTTCCCCCTTGTTTAACTGCTTATCCTGCCTGGTGGTTTCTTTCTGTTGTTGTTCTGGAGATTGGTATTTTCTTTATCTCTATCTAAGATGTCTTTCAGTACCCTTTATAGGATTGGTTTGGTGGACATAAATTTCTTAGTTGTTCTTTGTCATGGAAGTATCTTATTTATCCATTAAATTTGAAAGAAAATTTTGCTGAGTACATCAATCTGGGTTGAAAGTTGTTTAGTTTCAGGGATTGAAATACCTCACTCTAACTTCGTATTTACTTGAGGGTTTGTGCTGAAAAGTCTGCCATTATTCTAATAGGCTTTCCTTGATATGTGAGTTGTGTCTTTTCCCTAGCAGCTTTTAGTATTCTGTTTTATGTTGTTTGTCTGGGATCTTAATTATTATACATCTGGGTGCAGACTTATGTTGGTTGTTACTGTTTAGCATTCTATATGCCTCACTTATCTGCATATCAGATTTTCCCCCCATTTTTGGAAAATTGTCTGCTCTTACTTCTGTGAATATTTTACTTATGTCACTTACATTGACTCCTGCATCTTCACTGCTGCATATTAGTATTCTATTATTTCTCTTGGCATCATCTTGAAACTACTGGATTGTAATTTCGTGCTGTTTTGTTATTTTTTAAAGTTCTAGACTTTCATGATCGTTAATTACAATCCTGTCCTCATGGTCCAAAAGTCTATCCTCAGCTTCATTTAAATGGTTTTGCCAGTTTTCAGTAGAATATTTTATTTCTTGGATATCTCTTTGAGCTTGTTTCATGGATTCTGCTTGTTTTCTATATTGTTCATTCAAGGCTTCAAGCAGCTTCCCATGCTCTTGTACTTTATTTCTTCTCTTCCTGTGTTTGGCAACTCCTTTACTAAGGTTGTTATTTCTGTCTTTACATGAGAGATTACTTCTAACTTGATTTCCTCTATAACCTCATGGATTTGTCTTTTTATTTCACTTGCTACCTTTTGAGACATTTAAAGTGTGTGACTTTTAAAGTCCTCTATTTCAAAGTCTCCTTTACATATGGACTATATGTTTGAGATTGGATTTTGCTTTTTTGTTTTGTCATTTTCACCTTTCAGGCTAATATTTGGCCTTTTAATCCCACTAGTCTCACCTATCAATAATGTATATCTTACGGTCCTACTGTGTGACTGATGTTTGTCCAACTGCTGTGTGCCTCAATGAAGTGGACCAGTCACCTGAATTCCTCCTGCAGGGCCTGTTGAGTGAGTCCTATATTCTCCCTAGGCTGACAAACTTAAGAGTATTACTGTAAATCCACCCTTAGTTCCTGCTGTTACTATGTCTCCAGGTTGTTCCAGGTCACCATATCTCCCTGTCTATAGTGTTTGTCTGAGCTTGGACTTTACTGTGTCACTCAGTGTCTCATAAGTCCTTTTAATTTTCTCCAGGTTGGGGGAGGCCTTATTGGCACACTACTCAATGTTCCTGATGTTCTCTGTGTTGAGGAAAGACTCACCCACACTCTTGCCAAGTGCACCAAGGTTTACTTCTGGAGGGAGCTTGGCTATTGCTCCTGTTTACCCACTGAAGGTGGCAAACTGTATTCCTATTTTAGGAGCAAACTCACCACACTGATGGAAACCTGCTGAGGTCTCCTGTTTGGATGAGGGGTTACTAAGTCTTCCATTGACGCTTGGTTAATCTACTGCAGTCCAAGGTTCTGTGGGGAGGAGTGGGAGCCAAAGATCAACAGCAATACTAGGTCCAGGAGATATGGAGTCCCAGAGGGCAGCAGTGAATTGGTGGGGGCATAGAAGAGGCTGGCTTGGCCTGGCCCTGTGCACCGCTGGAGGTCCTGTATCCCAAGGCAGGTATCAGGACATTGGGGGCACAGAAGGGATATGCTCAGGAGCCCAGCCTCATGCAACATAGGAGGTCCTGTGTCCCATGGTGGGCTGCTAGACAGCAGAAGCACAGAAGGGGCTGGCTTGGGGCCTGGCCTTGTGTGCTGCTGATGGTCCTGTGTCCTACAGTAGGTGGCGGGATAGTGAGGGAATGGTAGGAGTGGGCTCAGAGGCCTGGCCTTGCATGTGGCTGATAATTCTGTGTCCCATGGCAGACAGCGGACCAGCAGGGCATGGAAGGGGAAGCTTGGGGGACTGCCCTTGCACTGATAGTCCTATGTCCTGTGGTGGACAGTGGGACAGCAGGAAGTATAAAGGGTTGGTGTTGGGGCCTGGCCTTATGCCTGGTTTTGCATTTTCTGTCCAGTTAGGTTTTTGTTTTGTTTTTGTTTTTTTGGACAAGTTAAGGCTCTAACCTTTATATTTTCTTTTGTTTTACTCATCTTCTTTCTCTCTTTCTCAGCTATCTGTCTTAATTTTATGACATTTTCCCTTTTTTGTACCAGGGATCAAATGCATGACCTCACACTTGCCACGCAGGTGATTATACCACTTAGCTAAATCCCCAGCTCCAATTTTATGACATTTTCATGTGAGTGAACATTGTCTCTTTTCTTAGTGGTTCACTTTAATATCCTGTAAAGTTTTTTTGAATTCCTTAATATCCTTAAATTTTCTTTCATTATTTCACTCTTGTACTTATCTCCAGTTTCCCAACACTTTGGTGAGCATCTTCATCCTCCACAAAGCCAGTTAGCAAAAAAGTCATTTAAAAACTTCTTCATGAAAGTAAAGGCAGAAAACTTCCCAAACATGGATAAAGAATTTGACATACAAATAAGCAAGGGAATTCAAACAATCACAACCAAAATAAACCTACACCAAGGTGTACAATAATGAATATTATAGGAATGTGGAGAAAGAACAGAATACTGCACATAGTCAGAGAAAACATTAAACCCATTCAATGCACAGCAGACTTCTCATCATGAACACTCAAGTCAAGAAGAGCTTGAAGTTAAGAATTTCAAGTCCTAAAAGAAAAAACCTCCAACCCAGATTAATGTGCACAACAAAGCTGATCTTTCAGAATCAATGATAAATAAGACACTTCCATCACAAAGAACAACCGAACAAATCCATGACTACCAAATCAGCTTCCCAAAACGTTCTGCAAGATATTTTAGAAAGAGATAATCGAGATCACAATTCTAAGAATATCAACAGGAAGAAACTACCAGAACAGAAACTTCTGTTCAAGCAAATGAACAGAAGAGAAAGACAGGAAACGAACAACAGAAAAATAATGTGACAAAGTGAAGCTGACACATATCAGTTATAACCATCAGTGTGAATGGTCTCAATTCACCAATCAAAAGAAAAAGACTGGCAGTAAGATGCAACTATGGACTATGTCCAAGAAATACACTTAACTCAAAAAGAATTCACAGATTGAAAGGATGGAAAACAATACTTCATGCTACAGGAACCCAAAAAGAGAAGGGAGAGCTTTTCTATTTGCAGACAATGTGAACTTAAACCCAAGGCTGATCCAAAGTGAACAAAGAAGATTGTTAAATACTTGTTGAGGGAAAACTTCAAGAAGAAAAAATAACAATCATAAATATAGATGCACCAAATACTGGTGCACCCAATTAATTAAAACATAATAATAGACATGAAAACGAAATAAGCACTAACACAATATCCCACTGTCACAAATAGATTGCAGCAGATTAACAAATGATCAACTGGGGGCTGGGGATTTAGCTCAGCGGCATAAGCACCTGCCTTGCAAGCAGGCAGTCATAAGCTTGATCCCTGGTACCAATAAAAACAAAAAAGACCAAAAAAAAAATGTTAAAAAAAATGATCAACTTGTAACACCCAGCTGAACTGAGTCTTTATAGTTCTGATTGTGGAAGGCCCACCTAAGGATTGTTGCCAACATCATAAAAGGAGAACTAGTCTACGGCCATACCACCCTGAACGCACCCGATCTCATCTGATCTCAGAAGCTAAGCAGGATCGGGCCTGGTTAGTACTTGAATGGGAGACCACCAGGGAATACTGGGTGCTGTAGGCTTTAAAAAAAAAAGGAGAACTGGATGGCAAGGTTTGCTGTTCATTTTCCTGGAGCACTCATCTTTACCTTAAATGTTGCTTCCTGGCTCCCATGCAGACCCCACAGCCTTGTTGTACAAATCTCTTATTCCACTGATACAGATTTTCTAGCTTCCACCACCAACCTTTGGGCATTATCAGTACAGATTCTTGATGCAGAATAACATGAGACTTTGTTGTGTGAGACCTGCAACTGGATTCATGGAGAATATCATCATAAGCCATGCCCTCAGATTCTTTAGACCTCTAGCATATGGACAGAAGTTTTGCATACTTAGGTATTTGACATTTTTGGTGAATATTATAAAATAATTCCATAAACTATGTTTCCTCTGTTAAATCTATTTATGTATCAACACTGACTACAACATAGATGTGTCAATCAGATGAAAAAAAGCCAACAAATTATTGAAAGTCTGTGAACAAATGAACTTAGTAGATGTCTAAAGGGTGCTTCATCTGACAACATTAGAATACACATTCCTCACAGAAGTACATAGGACATTATCCAAAATGGACCACAGATTACCCATAAAACTTGTTTAAGTAAATGCAGCAGAACTGAAATTATCCCATACATATTATCTGACCATAGTGCAATGAAGATGGAATTCAACAGCAAAAAAAAAAAAAACAAAACACAAAACTACATAATCACAGGGAAATTAATTGTCACCTTACTAAGCCACAGATTAAGATAAGGCATAAATCAAACAATATCTACCATATTACTGAAATAGCAAACAGGACTTATGGGATGCAATGAAGGCAATCTTAAGAAAGAAATTTAGTAAGCACTTACCTATAGTGCAAGATTGTGAGTTTGACCCCTGATACAAAAAAAAAAGGACAAGCTCAAATAAACAACCTAACATTTAAACTAAACCTTCTACAAAAGTTAGAACAAAGAAAACTCAAAGATTGTAGGAGGAAGGAAATTATACCAGTAAGTGCAGAACTAATGATTATCCATCATGCCACTATAAGCAGTTAAAATTCTGATGTGTGTACCCAAACTTTCAGCAATTCTGTGTTGGATAAGATCTGACCAATATATTATTGAATTTTCCATTAAACTTCATTTAACCCCCAAACAATTTTATATACTAGACTGGAAGGCCACACATCTACATTTGTTTGTGAATAATATGTGTGTGTGCGTGTAATTATCTACATGAGTGAATATAATTGGAGAGAGGGGAGAGACAGACAGACACACAAACACACAGAGGGGGAGACACAGAGATACAGAGAAAGACAGAGAAAGAGGGAGAATTTTAGAATGTTACCTTACTTCCTCAAATTCTTTTCAGTCTATGTGAAATGGACATTGGACAGAGGTTTCATTTTCCTTGTTACCCAACAATCCCCAACAATCCCTGCTCATTTCCTACTTCTCTTCCTGACTTAACTTCCTCCAACTTTCTAGAATGAGCAAACTTCTCTCATGGTAAAATAAATTTTCTAGTAAAGCTAAGTTTCTGTGCTTTTCTACCTTGGAATTCCATATTCTATACAAAATAAGAAGAAAAGAATAGACTATAAAGCAGAGAGTCTGCCCTCTGAGAATAGTGTGTACATCTGTGCTCTAATTGGGATCTGGAATGTTCCTCAAGTTCCATATGCTAAAATCTTGGTCCCCATAGTGATGCGACTGGAAGGCTGTGGAGATTTTAAGGTGTGGGGCCTAGTGTGTGATTAAGTCACTGAGACACTCACACACACAAGGAGATGGTAGGACCTCTTTGTTGTTTCTATCTTGGCCATGAGGTAAACAAATCTTGCTCTTCCAGATGCCCGCCAGTATCATGTCCTGCTTCCCATAGGCCCAGAAGCAATGGAGTCAAGCTATAATGGATTGTAATCTCTAAAAGCTGTGACCAACAATAATCATTTCTTTTTCATAAATTTATTACTCTCAAAAATTTGTTAAACAACAGAAATCTGTGTAACACAAGCTATAGTTGTATGTACATCCATATCCCTTTCTGTATCAAAACTGATATTGTTAGCTATAGCACATACTCAGTGTAAGTCTCCATGCCTCAAGATAACTATTGAGCAATAACTTTTAAATTTCATGGACACTTACACATAATTCTGACACTTTTAGAAAAGATTTCTGGGTCTTACCTGAAGTAATCATTATATCCAAAGTAGATATTCTTATTCCCAATCCTTACACATAAGAAAAAAGAAGCATAAGGTAGCCCCAAGGTCCCTCAAAGGCAATTAGTGGAGCTATGATTTGTATTCATGCAGACTGAGTTCAAGCTAATGGTTTAACAATTACTGTTCTCATCTGTGGGTGGTTCTGCTTCTGTCCCATGAGGTTTCTGCAATTTCTGCCTATGTATATTAAAGAATGAGGAGAGGAGGATTTGTGGTTTTCTTCCGTACTCTTCCATTTCCTGTCTGTAAGCAAATAGTTTCATTTTTCGTTGTCACTGACATAGGAAACAGGTTCTGAGAGTTTCTGCAGAAAATATTTACTTACAGGAACCTCCAGTGTCCCAAGGAAGCATCATTCTGATCAATTCATACATGATACATGTGTTAATCAAACACCTACTATGTGCCAAGGAATGTTATAGAAATATGTGCTGCATTTGAAGACTAAAAGAGGTAAAGTATTTGCCTTTAAGAAATTTAGATCCTACTAGCAAAAATTGCAGGAATCAATACAACAAATATGTAATTGATATAATATATGATAAAGTGGTAAATAATAAGGAAAAAAGTACAGCTGAATTAAGGAATTATCAGAATCTGCAGATAGAAGTTACAGAAAATCATATGTTGATTGGGGGTGCTTCCCACTGGTAATCAGTTCAGGTCCAGGAGACAGCAGCCAGCTCTGACCCTGCATGCATACCAGCTGCCACTGGGGTCACTTCCTGCTGTCAATAGCCATCACAGGCTGAGAAAAGCAGAAGCCAAGCCCCACACCAGTGCACCCAATGGCCCCCATCAGATACCCATAGCCAGCACTGCCCAAGAGAACCAAACAGTCATGCTTCGGAGAAAGTGTAGCCAATGCAGGAAGTGCCCAGGACTCCACTACCTTCTTGTCTAGAAGAACCCATCAAAATGTCAAGATGAAGAAGCAAGAGGCAGTCTCCTGACTCCAATCCATGCAGAGCAAGTTCAGTGGAGTAAACATGGAAGAGATTGGGAGTCACAATTTGAAGTTTATTAAGTGATGGCAATTGAAGTAAAGAAACAATTTCATGAGGGTATAAGAGAAATTACAACTGAAATATTTACTTACAGATTATCTCAGATAAAAGAAGAAATGAAAAACATAATAAAAGAATTGCTAAGCATCTCTAAAGGCATACATAAAAACATAGAGGATCATAAAAAAATGAGGGAAATCTTGAATGAACCATGTAAGAATGATTTAGAATGCATGAAACATTCAAAAAGATATTGAGGAAATTAAAAACTCCATTGAATGCTAGGAAACCACTTGAAAGAAACTGAACATAGACTTTAGAACGTTGAAGACGGGTTTGCATCTGGCAAACACAAAAAGAAAGATCTCTTAAAAACAATGGGCACACCACAGCTGTCTGCCAGGAAGAGGGAGCTGGGCCTAGCTGAAGGACCCCACTCCAGCCTTGCTGACTGCCCTCTCTCACCCGGAGGGCACAGCAGCTGCCCAGCCTGAAGGAGGGAACAGGGACAAGCTGCAGGAACTTCCTCTGGTCTTGCCTGCAACCTTCTTTCCACCTAGACAGCACTAGTACTACTGCCACTGCCTGGAGGCGGGAGCAGCTCTGCTGAAGAGGTTTGAGGACTACCTAGGCCATAGGGGGAACCTTCTATCAGCCTGGGCAGCTTTGCCATCCAAGGAGCTGGATGGTTACACAACATCCAATCCCCGGGAGAGTATGAGATCCTTGCTTAGGAGGTTGGGGGCCCGCTGGGCTTGCAGCCATACTAGATTGGGCTTAGCAGGGTTTCAGATTGCCTGGACCACACCAGGTGGCTTTCTTTCACTCAGGGAGCTTTGCTGCCAGAGTGGGGAACTGTGTAGCTTGATGACGCTTTAGGTTTACCTGATAGGAGCCTGACCACCTTCTTATAATCCGGGGGCCTCGCTGCCCAAGGAGGGAGCTACACTATCAAAGGAGTCCCAGGAGCCCAGGACATAAGAGACAATTCCCAACACTTCCAGGGGAAGCTTTGAAACAACACTTGAAACACGGAAATATAGGAAAATGGCAAAACAAAAGACCAAAATGCAATCTCAAACATCCAGCCCATCCCAAGAAAGCCAAGAAGTCATGTACATAGAAGAAAATACATGCCATACATCTGAAATACCTGAAATAATAGTAACCGAAATAAAGAGACAATTCGGGGAAGCCTTAAAGGAATTCAAACTAGCAATAACCTCTCAGGGAAAAGAAGAAATGATAAAAGAAATGAAGGAGATGCTGAACATATCTAAAGAAGACACAGTTAAAAAATTGGAGGAACGGCACAAAAAGATAGAACCCCTGGATGAAAAATATAAGAAACAAACAGAATATATAAAGCAGATGCAAAGAGATATATAGGAAATCAAAAATTCCATTGAAAGTTGTAAAACCACCTCATCGAATGTGAAGATAGAATTTCAGACCTCGAAGACAAGATTGCAGCCATTGAACAGGAAAGGAAAGATCTTTTAAAAATAACAAGAGATCAAGAAATAACAATTCAACACCTGCAAGATGACGCAAAGAAAAACATAAGGTTGATAGGGATAAATAAAAAAAGAAGGGGACAAGATACAGGATGTCAAGAGGATATTTAGAGAAGCAATAGCTGAAAATTTCCCAAACATGAGATTAGAAACTGATATCAAGATCAGTGAAGCATATAGAACTCCAAATAGCCATAACCAAAATAAAACTACACCCAGACATATAATAATCACTATCCCAGAAATCAAATAAAAGAATAGAATATTAAAAGTTGTCCAAGAGAAAAGACAGATGACCTATAAAGAGAAACCTATCAGAATCATAGCAGACTTCTCAGCACAAACAATAAAGTCAAGAAGAGCATGGAGTGAAGTATTTCAGATCCTAAAGGAAAATGATTTCCAATCTAGACTGGTGTACCCTGAAAAACTGTCCTTCAAAATTGATGGAGAAATAAGATGCTTACATGATGAAGAACAGTTGAAGAACTTCATGATCACCAAGCCAACCCTGCAAAGAATACTGAAAGACAGTTTAGATACACTTAGGAAAAAACCACTAAACAAAAGCAGACAATTAAACAGAAGAGAAAGATAAAGATGCAGCAGCAGAAAGATAACATGTCAACAATAAATCAACATATAACAGTTATAACCATTAATATAAATGGCCTCAATGCACCAAACAAAAGAAACAGACTGGCAGAATAGATAAAGGAACAAAATCCAATCGTATGCTGTCTACAAGAAAGCCATCTAACCCAAAAGGATACTCACAGACTGAAAATCAAAGGATGGAAGACAATAGTTCATGCAACAGGTACCCCCAAAAAAAGCAGAGATAGATATTCTGTTTGCAGACAATGTGAACTTCAAACCAATAATGATCAGAAGAGATAAAGAAGGTCAACACATACTGGTTAGGGGAAAATTTCAAGAGGAAGTGATAACTATCTTAAATATATATGCACCAAATTCCAGAGCACCCAGTTATATAAAACAAGTATTAACAGAAATAAAAAACCAAATTAGCAGTAATACAATTATAACAGGAGATCTTGACTTCCGGGAGAACATGGCGGACAGATAAAAGCAACTACCGGAGGCTCTCTGAAAGACTCGGCTCAGAAGCCAGGAATGGTGCGGACTAAGGAGATATAAGCAGGTGGAGATATGCTCTGCTGACTCAGGAACGAACTGGGCTGAGAGAAACCAACTTGGAATGCATTCCTGGTGCTAAAACAGGAACAGAAAAGCCTCGGTGTGGAGGCTGGACCCCGCGCCATTGTAAGCCGCAATTTGGGTTTCCCGCCACGCAGCGGCTGGCTGCCTCTTCAGTGGCTCGGCAAGGAGAGAGACGCGCAGAAGCTCTGAGAACAGCAATCTGCGAATGGCAGGGAGGCATGCACTGACTTGTGGTGAGGTGAGTGAGAGAAACTGACACTCTACCACAGTTTGACTCCAGCAGAGGACTTTCTGGGCCCGAGCAGTCCTGCGGGAGCAGGGTGCGGTGGCGACTCCAGCCACACATCCCCCTCTCAGGCGGGATTGGTGAAAAGTGCCTGGCCTGCGTGACGCTGCCGGCGGACCTGGAAGGCTGTCCCAACCCAGATCCCAGAGCCTGATGGTGGCCGGGAGGGGAGACGCGTAGGCTGCCTGGTCCGTAACTCCCTGGTGCGCAGCGGTGAGCGGGAACACCTAACTGGCGCAATTCGATCAGGCTGTGGCTGACTGGGAGAGAAGCTGGGCCTCTTATATAAGCTTGCATATATAAGGAACAGAGAAGAAGAGGCAGCATGGGAAGAGGCAGCAACAAGAAAGGCTCCTCGGCCCCCAATTCTGAGAAACAGGCAATAGCAGACACCGCACCAATACACATAAGGCACCATATAGAGAGCCTCATAGACCAATTCAGGAATGAAGTTATCAACGACCTGAAGCTAGAAGTATGCAGAATAGTTAGAGAAATGCTAAGTACCACCCAGGAAAAAACAGGTGGTGGAATGGAAGAACAGAAAAAAAGGGGAGAATTGTTTGATGGAGAAAACAGAGAAAGCATAGAATACGTGAAGCAGGTTCAAAGGGACTACCAAGATACTAAGAAGTCTATAGAAGACTGGCATGATGGCTTGAAAGAGACTAGGGGCAGACTATCTGAACTGGAGGGCAGACTTGTGGTATGGGAGAATGAAATGAAAAACTTCTTAAAAATAACAAAGAAACAAACAGCAATAATACAAAGACAAGAAGATGATAAGAGGATCCATAACCTAAGGATTAAGAACATAAAGGAAGAAGTAGGGACACAGACAAGTGAGCTACAAAAGCTACTCACAGAAATAATCCAGGAGAGTTTTCCTAGTTTAGCAAAAGGTAGGGATGCTCAGATGTATGAGGCATACAGGGCCCCAGCTGCCTACAGCCCAAACAGAGCAACACCCAGGCATATAATAATAGAAATTCCAGAAATTCAATACAAGAACAGAATATTGAAAGCTGTAGGAGACAGGAAACAGACCACTTACAGGGGAGTGCCCATCAGAATTACAGCAGATTTCTCTGCACAAACCATCAAATCACAAAGAGCGTGGGGGGAAATAATTCAAGCTTTGAAGGATAATAATCTCCAGCCAGGATTGAGATATCCTGCACAACTGTCCCTGGAAATTGATGGAAAAACAGGGTGCTTCCAGGATAAAAAGGAACTGGGGGAATTTGCAACCACCAATTCAACTCTACAGAGAGTATTGCAGGATATTCTAAAAAAAGAAAAATACAAAGAATCCAGAAATAATGGCAGAGAGGCCACAACGAAGGGAGCAGAGAACAAAATGAAGACAAACTGACAGCTACTGACAGAAAAAGAGCTCAACAGAAATGAGGCAGAGAAGATTGGATGATAGGAACAGCTATTTTGGAGAAAATGACATCTTAATAGGTAATACTGATTTAGTATCATCTTGTTTTGAAGTCTCATCTGGCTTTTGTCCTTCTGTCTCCAATGGTCTAAATAGGCTGTATCTTATTGGATTTTATTATGTACGATAGTATAAGCAAAAACCTTTTAAAGACAAGGAGATTATACAGAAACCATTGTTCATTTTCTGTTAGTCGATTCTAAATACTCTGTAATGCTGTCATTCTCTTGAATGGTTTTGCATTGTTTTGATATACTTAATGCTACAGTATACGAAGTTGTACTCAAGGATTTCAAAGAAAGAGACAATATGGTAACTACTTTTAGGTTAGGATTATCTGGTGGTGAAACACTATTCTGCTTAAATGGTTATGTTTTGATCTGCACTGTTTCATTGTTATGCCCTCTTTTATCTCAATCTACACTCCATTATTTACTTTTTTATCTTTATCCTTTTAATTAAAGGAAAAAAATAGCAGGATATATTATAGTAACCCACTTTGACTTTTCATTGCCTTGATTTGAAGCCCTGTATTACTCTCACCATCTGGTTTTTAACTGATGTTCCCCTATTCTGTTTTGCTGGATAGTATCAGGTTCGAAAGTTTAGGCATCAGCTGTGAAGATAATGAGATTCATTATCATGCCCATTCTTGTTGACTTTTACCTACTTTTGAAGACCTACATTGTTTCCAATGTTTTGGTTTTGTCGGTTTTATTCTTTACTGTTTTGTTCAATTGTATTATAACTAACGATATAGGCAATTCTATTAGAGATAGCAGGAGGCATTATGGTAACCATTGTTGATCACCTTGTATTATGTTTTTACATTATCTATTATGTCCACCCTTTTGACTTGACCGATTCTGTTCTGTTATGTCACATTTGGTTTTACTCTCTTCCAAAAAAGCAATAAGAACCGTGGGAGCAATGGAACCCAAAATGTGTAATAGTCATGGTACAAAAGAGAGGAAAAGAAAGTGCTCCAAACTATATAACTGCATGTATATTTAAGTGTATAAGATAGAAAATGATATCACAGAGTTTTATTGGATCAATGAACAGAACTGTTTGCAGTATCATTGATGGAATGTCCACTTTACAAGCTTTAATTTTGTGACTTGAACAATTATTTCTAAGATGACAATATGTAATCCATTAACTAGTGATTTCCTACTGTTCATTTTTTTCTGTAAATCTGTATAACTTGTACCCTTTCCCTGCTTTTTTTTCTTTTCTCCTTAAATAAAATTTTTTAAAAAATTTAAAAAAACAAACAAACAAAAAAAAAAAACCAGGAGATCTTAACACACCATTGACACCAATGGACAGATCAACCAGACAGAAAATCAACAAAGAAATAACAGAACTGAATCACACCTGTGAACAAATGGACTTGATAGACATATACAGAGTATTCCACCCAACAACAACAGAATACACATTCTTCTCAGCAGTACATGGGTCATTCTCTAAAATAGACCATATATTAACTCACAGAACATATTTAAATAAATGCAAAAGAGTTGAAATTATCCCTTGCATGTTATCGGATCATAGCACTATGGAATTAAAAATTAATGATAGAAGATACTGCAAAAATCCCACAAACACACTGAAACTGAATAAGACACTGTTGAGTAATCAGTGGGTTATAGGGGAAATTAAAGAAGAAATTAAACAATATCTACAAACAAATGAATACACAAATACAACTTTACCAGAATCTGTGGGATGCAATGAAAGCTGTCCTCAGAAAACAATTTATTGCACTGAGTTCCCACATCAGGAATACAAATAAATAACCTGATGTTCCACCTCAAACATCTAGAAAAAGAAGAGCAAGTCAAGCCCAAAGCCAAAAGAAGAGAAGAAATTATAAAAATCACAGCAGAAATCAATGCAATAGAGACTCCAAAAAATCAATAAATCAAAGAGTTGGTTCTTTGAAAGAATAAATAAAATCAACAAGCCCCAACCAACCTTATTTTTAAAAGGGAAGAAAAAGCTCAAATTCATGCAATAAGGAATAAAAAGGTGAAATCACTACAGACCCTATAGAAATACAGAAGATCATCAACACCTGTTTCGAAAACCTCTACTCTCAAACATTTGATAACACACAAGAAATAGACAGATTCCTAGAAACATATGAAGTACTAAAGCTAGGTCAAGAATATGTAAAACTGCTGAAGAACCCAATTTCTATTTACAAAATTGAAATGTAATTAAGTCCTTACCTATAAAGAAGAGCCCAGGCCCAGACGGATTCACTGCAGACTTCTACAAGAAATACAAAGAAGACCTAATGCCTACACTCCTCAAACTCTTCAATGAAATTGAAAGGGAAGCAATCCTTGCTAAGTCATTCCTGGAAGCAAATACTACTCTAGTACCAAAACCTGAGAAGGACTCAACTTAAAGAGAAAACTACAGACCAATCTCCCTAATAAACACAGATGCAAAAAATCCTCAATAAAACATTGGCAAATAGGATGCAGCAAATCAACAAGAAGATTATATGCCATGACGAAATGGGATTCATCCCAGGCATGCAGACATGGTTCAACATAAGTAAACCAATAAGTATTCCACCACATGAATAAAACCAAAAGTAAGAATCACATGATCATTTCTATAAATGTAGAAAAAGCAGTTGATAAGGTCCAACATTCATTTATGATAAGAACCTTGCAGAAAATTGGAATAGATGGTCTTTACCTCAATATAATAAAGGCCATCTATGACAAACCAACAGCCAGTATCATACTAAGTGGCCAAAAATTGAAGACCTTTACTTTAAAATCAGGCACAAGTGAAGGATGTCCCTTATCACCACTCCTACGCAATACAGTACTGGGAATACTAGCCAGTATAAGTAGACAAGAGAGAGAAATAAAAGGGGAAAGATATGAAAAGAAGAAGTTAAATTATCATTATCTGCAGATGACATAATACTCTACATAGAATATCCCCAAAACTCCATTGAAAGACTCCTAGATATAATAAATAAATTCAGCAATGTGGCAGGATACAAAATCAATACTCAAAAATTAATAGCATTTCTATAAACTAACAACAAAATCACAGAGAGAGAAATAAAAGAAGCCACACCCTTCACATTAGCAACCAAAAAAAATGACATATTTAGGAATTACTCTCAAGAAAGAAAGGAAAGACCTATACAGAGAAAATTATAATACACTGAAAAAAGAAATTGAAGATGATCTCAGAAAATGGAAAGACATTCCTTGCTCATGAATAGGAAAAATAAACACTGTGAAAATGGTCATTCTCCCAAAACTGTTATACAGATTCAATGCAATCCCAAAAAAATACCATCAACATAACTCACAGATCTAGAGAAATCACTCCTAAAATTCATCTGGAGTAAGAAGAAACCTAGAATAGCAAAGATAGTTCTAAGCAACAAAGGCAAGGCAGGAGGCATCACAATCCCTGACTTGAAGTTATACTACAAAGCAATTGTAGTAAAATCAACATGGTACTGGAATCAAAACAGTAATGAAGATCAGTGGAATAGATTAGAAGATACAACCACAACTACAAACACACTCAACCACCTTATCTTTGATAAAGGAGCCAAACAGGTTCACTGGAAGAACGACAGTCTCTTTAATAAATGGTGTTGGAAAAACTGGCTCTCCATTTGTCAAAAACTAAAACTAGACCCATGCCTATCACCATGTACTAAAATAAAATCTAAATGGATCAAAGATCTTAATATTAAAACAGAAACACTAAATCTATTGAAAGACAAATTGGGTATAAACCTTGAAGACATAGGAGTAGGTAAAGAATTCATGAACAGGACTCAAACCGCACGGGAAATACTTCCCAGAAGTCAATAACTGGGATCGCTTCTTATTAAAAAGTTTCTGCACATCAAAAGAAATCTCCAGCATAGTGAAAAGAAAACCCACAAACTGGGAAAAAAATCTTTGTGAACTACCCCTCAGACAAAGAACTGCTGTCTAAAACATATAAAAAATTAAAACAAATAATACCCCCAAAATTCAAAGACCCAATCCAAAAATGGGCATCTGAGATGAATAAACAATTTTCAGATGAAGAAATACAAACGGCAAATAAATGCATGAAAAAATGTTCACCATCACTGGTCATTAGAGAAATGCAAATTAAAACCACACTGAGATTTCATCTCACTCCTGAAAGAATGACCAAGATCAAGAAAACCACCAACAACAAATGCTGGAGTGGCTGTGGGGAAAAAGGAACTCTCCTACACTGTTGGTGGGAGTGTAGACTAGTACAACCATTGTGGAGGTCAGTCTGGAGATTTCTCAGAAAACTGGGACTGGAAGCCCCATTTGACCCAGCTATACCACTTCTAGGCATATTCCCAGAAGAACTGAAAGCATCATACCACAGTGATATATGTGCACCCGTGTTTATAGCAGCACAATTTGTAATAGCTAGATCTTGGAAACAATCTAAGTGCCCATCAACTGAGGAATGGATAAAAAAAGTTGTATTTTTAAACAATGGAGTACTACTCAGCTATAAAGAATGATCACATTGAGATATTTATAAATAAATGGATGCAGCTTGAGACCATACTCATAAGTGAAATAAATCAAACTCACATGTATAAATACCGAATAGTTTCCCTAGTGTAAGAAATGGTAAGAATACATAAAAGTATGTGATAATCATGATTCCCAATCATATTGGTTTGAATCCATAAAATGTTATCACTCATTAATTGCAATGGTTTTAACCTGGGTTGTTTGATTTTAGTATCGGTGATAGTACAAATAGCTATTCTGAAGAAAACAACACATCATAAAAGCTACTGCTGATTTAATACCATCTTGTTTTGAAGTTCCATCAAGCTGTTGTACACCTGTTTCCACTGGTTTTCATTTGTGGTATCTTGCTATATTTTACTGTATGCGATAGTTTAAACAAATTTTTTATAGGCAAAGAGATAATATAGAAACCATTGTTCGTTTTCTGTTAACTGATTCTAAATACCCTGTAATTTCTTCATTCTCTTGAATAGCTTCAGACTGTCTTGATATGCTTGATGCTATAGTATACGAAGTTATACTCAAATAATTCAAGGAAGGAAGCACTATGGTGACTACTAGTATGTTAGATTATCTAGGGGTGAAACACAATGATGCTTTAATTGTTCAGTTCTGACCTGTGTTGTTCTAATACAATGTCCTCTTTTACCTCAATCCCACCCTTTTTTAAATTAATCTATTTTTTTCTTACATTTTTTTCAATTAAGGGAAAACTAAATTAAAAATAGTGGGATATATTATAGTAACTTTTTTGTTTTCCTGTTAACCTGATATGAACCCCAGTATTGCTCTCCCCATCTTGTTCTGTCAGATTTTACGATTTTCTATTTTGTTTGATAGTATCAAGTTTGAGGGTATAGGCAACCACTTTGAAGGCAATAAGATTCACTATGATGCCCATTATGGTTTGACTATTATCTTCTTTTGAAATCCTGTAAGGTCTCCAGTGTAGATTTTATTGGTCTTGTTCTGTACTGTTTTGATCAATTCTATTATACCTGATGATATAGGCAACTGTTTTAAAAATAGCAAGAGGCACAATGGTAATCATTTTTGATCACCTGATATTCTATTTTTGCATCATGTACTATGCCCATCCTTCTGTTCTAACCAACTCTGTTTTGTTTAGTCACGTTAGATTTTATTCTCTCCAAAAAAATAATAAGAATTGTGGGAGTAAAAAAACCCAAAAAGTGTAATTGTTATTAAAAAAAAGAGGAAAGGAAAGTGGTCTAAGGGATATAAATGCATGTATGTTTGAGTGTGTAGGATAGAAATCCATATTACTGAACTTTTGTTGGATCATTGATCGGCACTGTCTGCAATCTCATTGTATGAATGTTCACCTTATATGCTTTAATTTTATAATTTGGACAACTGTTTCAAAGATGACAATATGTAACCTATTAACTAGTAATATCTTACTGGATTTTTTTCTTGAAATTCTGTATTATTTGAACCCTTTTACTGCTTTGTTTTTTATTTTATTTCCTTTCCTTTTTTTCTCTTTAAATAAAAAAAAAGAAAGTGGATATAATAACACTTGATCCAAAGTCCAGCTGACTCCACAGTGCACCCGCTGACAGAGACTATGTGGAGTAAAAGTTTTGACACAGTGCTTACAGGAACCATACTCCAAATGTGAAAAACAGAAATGTTTACACTCAGTCCTTCCTCTTGCATCACCAGCCTTATTCTTGTGGTGACAACACTTCCTCAAGAAGCTGTGAAAAAGGGAAGCAGAAACAGCCTCATCCACATTCCCCACCACCCTCCAGATTTCCCACCAGTATGGTGACACAGGAAGCCCTGTGTGCTCCTCAAGATGCCCGCCCCTCCTCACCTGCTCCACTTGCCTCCCTCTCCCTGTTGTTGGCACTGTTCCTTGTCCTGTCAGGTGAATGAATCCAGTGAATCAAGTGTGAAGGGCACCAAATGTTTCAGTATGCCTGGAGCAGCTTTACCCAACCAAAGTAAAGTATGAAGGGGGCTGTTGAGAACTTTCCTAGTTCTAAAAGAGGGTAGACCAAGGGTCCAAAGTAGCAGAGTATCTTTGGGAGTAGCGGACTAAAGTAACTAAGGTGACTACATTCCCAGGCTCTGGCCTCACACCACTGGATTCCAGCTGGAATTTCTGTGCCTATGTCTGATGTTCTGACTCTGTAAGCTTAATCTCCTCTTGTAAAAACTGGGAGTGTAGTGAAAAATTCCTCTCCCTAGCCAGTTAGTTGCCTAGATAATATTTCCTGTTCTAGATTTGGCTGTTCCTGTCTCTTAAAAATAGCAGGTCACTATAATGCATACCTGTCATTATAATGCACATTATAACCAATCCCCCAATTACCAAGCATTCTGCCTCTGTACTTCCTGTTCACTTATCCAATATAAGCCCGAAAGCACTAGAAATCATAGCCTAGTATTTTGGAAATGATCCAGATCAATGCCCATCAGTGTAAATAAATCTGCCTCTGCATATGGGCTGTTATTTCAGTATTTCTGCTTGGTGTTGCAGAGGTACTCATAGGACTTTTCACTGGAGGTAGTGTGAATAATAAAGTGATGAATCTCAGACATGGATAAGCTACATAATTTGCAAGGCCCTATGCAAATGAAAATTCAGGTCTCTTGCTGAAAAAGTATGAAGAACTTTAAGACATCTGTAGCAGAGCATTAAACTGAGCATGGTTTTTCTAAACTTAGGACCCTGTAGGACAGTGTACTCTGTAGGACCCATTCTTGATGCAGCCTTGGTTCAGCTTGAGACACAGCTAGGCTTAAATCTCACCCTTGACTGTTTTAAGTAACTTCACACTGAGCCCCACTTTTTCCTATTATCTGTGAAACTGAGCTAACTTCATGAATTTGGTAGGAAGATTGGACAAGATAATATCTACAAAGGTCAAGTATAATGCAAAAATAATTGGTAGCCATTATTATTATCATACCCATGTCTCCTCTAATTCAGGGTCAGCCCTGTTTAGCTCCTAAATGTTAGGCCTGCTGGGAATATCTTGGCCTCTGGTTCCAAAACCGTCTGATCCACCAGGCACAACACTCAGCTCTCAGGTGGCTCATTCCATCTCTTGTCCACCTGCGTCTCTGCCTTGGGCCCTCTCATCATGTAGATTCTGTTTCTGACACTTTGAGTTCTCCGGAATGACCACTACCAGGAGCGATCCCAGTGAGATGCAGGTGTGGGACCCGAATGATGTTTGCTCACTCACTGGCCATGTGACTTTTTGGTATCACTTCACTTATCCGAGCTGGTTTCCTCCACTGTAAAATGTGAATCATAACTACTAGTCATTCGTGATACAAATATTTTTGATTATCTGCTGTTTTAGGTACTAGGCTAGAAAATGATAAATCTAAACTACCTAGAAACGAAAATATGTTTTTAAAATACTGATTTTCTCTCAGGCTTCTAAAGGAAATCCCTCAGTAGGGGATCATAAAAGGCAGAAGGTAGGAATAGAAAACAAGAAGGAATTGCAGATGGGAGGAGGGGGCTGGCCCAAATCCATAGACAAGGCAGAAGCAAAGCTCCTGGAGTAGGTCTCAAAGTTCACACAGCAACATGGAATCATCAAGAAGCAGAAGGTGAGGATGAGGCAAGGGGCCCAATTCCAGCTTTTTCCCTTATGTCTCACTTGCCCAGTTGCACTTCCAATTGGAAAATGACTGAGTCCTCACTTTTTCTCTGTTTCATCTCCATTAATTTTTCTTTTCTCTGTATACACAAAGGCTTTCCTTCACAATATTTTTAAATATCCTTACAGAGATGCATTTGACATGCAATAAACTGTAAATATGTAAAGATCTACCTTGATATAGGATGGTGTTATGACCTGAAAAAAACCATCATCAATTGAAAATATTGTAAATCGAAAATATCATATTAGGACACCTCACCTGAGGCTCCTTGCTTAGCCTCAGATTACACCGAAAGTATTGACCTTTGCCCCTGGTGATCACGTGACTGGCTAGGAAGAGTAGCTCGCTGTTGCTGCTCAGCATCTTGAGAAAGGTTCTTACTGTATATTGTTAGCCAGAGGGAAGCTCTAAATTCAAAATCCAATGAGTGACTACTGTTTTCACACTGTCACAAGTGGAAAAATCTTAAGCCAAATAATGTAAGTCAGGAACTGTCTGTACACACTTTGATAAGTTTCATGGGTGATGGACAAATTTTATACTTGTGAAGTTATCACCAATATTAAGATAATGAACACATCAAACACCCAGAAAAGTCTCCTTGTGATTCATCATTTTCTATCCTTCTCAACCCCAGGCAAACACTTATCTTACTCCTTTAAAAAAAAAAAAAGAGAAAAGTAAAAACAATAAAACAGAGTTTCAAACCGGGAGTGGTAGTGTATACCTTAAATTCCAGCACTCCAGAGGCTGAGGGAGGAGGATCCTTGTGAGCTCATGACTGGCCTGGGCTACAAACTGAGCTCAAAGCCAGCCTGAACTGCATAGCAAGACCCTGTCTCAAAAAAGACAATAAAATAAAATAGTTTCAAAACAGGCAAGTGGGACAGTTACAATGTTTAGGATATTGCATATTCTTGTATACATAGTAGTTACTCAGAGTAAGAGATATAGGCAAGAAATATTATCCAAACAATATTAGCACATTCCTTTCTTTGTGATGAACTAAGAGAAACTAGCTATATTACTATCTTAACCATCTTGTATATATGTATGTTTTTCTTTTCCCTTCCTTCCTCTCTCCTTTCTCCTATTAGTTTCTTTATTCTTTTAAACAATTTCTTCCCAATTTACAACATCTGTTATACATTGCGGATCTTATTTACCCATTGAGTTTCTCACACTACTGAGACAATATGATGTTTACACACATGGGTCTGATTTATTTTACTTATAAATATGATTTCAGATTACATCCATTTAGCTATAAAAGTCTTAAGTTTATCCTTTTTTGTGGATGAGTAGTATGCCATTATATTAAAAATTAGCATTTTTTATCAGCTCCTCATTAATGGGCACTTGGGTTATTTCCAAGATTTAACTATCATAAATTGTGCTGCTATAAAAAATCTTATCTGATTTCTGTCTCTGTGGCTTTGTTTCCATTTTCTACAGTTTTGCATAATGAATATCTTACATATGTGCTCCCTTTTTGCATGGCTTCTTTTGCTCAGCTTAGTAAACCTGAAATTCATGGGGATTTTTCCTTACATATTAACAGTTCATTTCTTTTCATATCTTTACAGTGTGTGTATAAACCAGTTCGTTTTTTACCTGTTGGCAGACAGTTGGGTTGTTTACAGTTTGGGGCTTTTTATAAATTAGATCTAAAATGTCCCACTAAATTTCATATATTCAAGTGGGACTTTTGAGAGGTGATTAGATTATGACAGCTCTGTACTCATCAGTGGATTCATGCACCTATGAAGTTCATAGCTGAATGTGCTGTTGGGGATGTGAGGCCTGTCACTGGGAATACGACCTGGAAAGATGTATGCTTGTCCTGGGTCCTCTCTCCCTCTCACTCTTTTTGCTCTGCGTTCTCACCACCCTGCAATGAACAACTGTCCTCCAAAGTGCAGTTTTGGCTTTGGAACAAACCAACTGTGAACAGGAGCCACTGAAACTCTGATCCAAAATAATGTTTTCCTCCTTTAACTTGTGGGTATCAGCTGTTTTGTCACAGTGATAGGAAAGTGGTTAACACAGGGCTACTACAAATAAAGCATCTACAAATATCCATGCACAAGTCTTTGGACATATGCTTTCATTTCTCCTGGGGAAAATATCTAGCAGTAAAATAGCTAGAAAATATGGTAGCTAGGCCATTTGTGGTGGCAAATACCTATAAGCCCAGGACTCAGGGGTGAGTGAGGCAGGGGGATCCCATGAGTTCAAGGGCAGCCTGGGCTATGTAGTGAGTCCAAGGCCACCCTGAACTACACAGTGAGACTTTGTCTAAAGGAAAGAAAAGAAATATGATAGCTGTATGTTTCATCTTTTAACACATAGCCCAATTGTCTTCCAAAGAAGACAAATTCTGAACAATTTCAAAAAGCTGAACAATTTCATCGGAAACATCCAAAAATGACAGTTCCTCAATATTCTTCCAACGCTGCTTTGGTCAATCTTTTTAGTTTTAGTCATATAATTTCTGTCATTTTGCTTTTTATTTCCCTAATATATAAAGATAGTAAACACATGTCACTTGCCTTTCTTTTGTTGAAATATTTGTTCAACTTCATTTTTTATATTTTTTCTTTATTTTTGAGTTTTTTTATATATTCTTCTTATCAGATTTATTCTTTGGAAATACTGTCTCCTACCATGTGGCTTGTCTTCTCATTCTTCAGCAAACATCATTTTATTATTATTTTAATCAATATATAATGGTTGTACATATTTATGAGATACAGTAAGAGTAATTTGATATGTGTATATAATATGTAATGATAAAATTAGGATAATTAGTATTCCACCTGCTCATACACTTATCAAGTCTGGTTAGCTTGAAATATTGCTGTAGATTATAATTTTTCTACTATAGAACATCAGAAATAACTTCTCCTTTCTAACTGTATTGGTTAATTTTCCCTCATTGCTGAGACAAAATACCCAATGCTCAAAATTATTGTGTGCCGCTGAAGTTGGAAATTGACCCCACATGCAGGGCTGGGATGTGGCCATCCCAAGAACAAAGAGTGCCCTGGGCAAGCTGTGTGAGGAAGCTGCTTCAGCACAGAGAATACCTACCCCAACACAATCTGAACAGTTGGTTGCTAGGACAACAGACATTAAGTTGCTAAAATGTATAAATAAATGCCCCTGCAGTGAGGGGGCAGTTCCTTTCCTCCCATCAGGAGGGTGAAGGCTCCACCTGACCCCAGCTTTGTCTCTATTTTTTCATCTTCTCATGGTCCTTCAACAAAAGAACCTCAAGAGCCACATGGATCACAGCCCAAAATGAAGGAAGAAAAGGCATATTTAGCTCACTTCTTGTGGAGGTTTCAGTCCATAATCAACTGGCTTCAAGGTTGGATGATATGGCAGTGGGGCAACACATCAATGTAGTAGCCAGAAAAGGCTACTACCAGAGCAAAAGGGGGAAAGATCAAGCCTCTTTTTCTCCCTTATATTGTATGCAGGCCATCCATGCCCACCAGGGTAGATGTAGCACTCACAAAATCTCTGTGCCCTCCTTTTGCACAGGATAAGGATATTTACAAAATAAGGATCGTGCTTCCTGCTGAGTCTCTTAGTTACACTTCTAAACTTCTCAAGTTGATACAAGATACAACCATATCAGATACTCACTATCTAACCTCTCACCATCCTTCTTCCTCCGCTGCATTTCACATTCATTCGTGACTAATTCTCTTCTCTAAGATTGATTATTTTTTAGCTTCCATGTGTGAGGCTATGCTGTATTTATCTTTCTGAACCTGACTTACTCAACTAATGTGCATGAGTAATGTCTTGAAATTTTATTTATGTTGCCACAAATCACAAGATTTAATTCTTTTTATAGGTGAATAATATATAATTGTATATTTATACCATGTTTTCTTTATCTATTCAGTCACCATTGGACATTTCGATTAATTCTGTATCTTGGCTGGTATGAATAGTGCTGTCATTAAACATGGGAGTGCAGGTATCTCTTTAACATAAAAATTTCATTTCTTCTCAGTATGTACCCTGCAGTAATATTACTAGATCGTATGGAAGTTTCATTTGTTGATTTCTGAAAAAACTTCACAGTATTTTCCATAGAATTTGTACTAATTTCCACTCCTACCAACAGTAAATAAGGGTTCTCCTTTGTCCATATCATAACCAGAAATTGTTGATTTTTGTGTTTTTGATAATTACCATTCTCATGGTGTAAGATGATATTTCATGGTGATTTCAATTTGCATATCCCTAATGATTAGTGACCGGCACAGCCCCAATGAAACAGGAGACGCTCTTGTGGGCGACAGTTAACTGCTGCTTTATTCACGCGGGCTCTGGTTTATATATTTGGCCGTGACCAATCACAGGCTGCCACGAGGAAGCAGGGCGGGAATGGGACGCAGGCTCTGGCTACTATATCCAGCTGTGGCCAATCAGGAGTTGCCACAGAGTACGGAGTGAGCACGAAGTGCGCACGGGTTGGCTAATTTAAAGAGGGACGTAGCGCATTGCGGAAGCTGGCGTGGTCCTTAGTCCCGGGTGGGGCATGGTATGTTGAGCGCCTGCACCCAACAATTAGTAATATTAATCATTTTTCCACTTGATGGTCATTATATCTTCTTTTGAGAAATGACCATTCAAATTACTTGCTCATTTTTAACTGAATTATTTGGGATTTGTTGAATTTTTGAGTTCTTTATATATTCTGAATATTAATTCTTTTGGATGAATACTTTGCAAATATTTTCTCCCATTCTAATGTTGTCTCTATTCTGTTGATTATTCTTTTCTATATAAAACTTTTTTAGTTTGACATTCCCATTGTTTATTTTTTTGTTGACTGTATTTTTAAATTCTAGTCAAAAAGTGTTTGCCTACACCAATATCTTGAAGTATTTCCCCTTTGTTTTACTTATAGCTCCAAGTCTTACATTTAGATCTTTAATTCATTTTGACTTTATTTTTGTATATGTTGAGAGGAAGCGATCAGGTTCTATTTTTACTTTCTCTAGCACCATTTATAGAACAGGCCATCCTATCTCCACTATACATTACTTTTGCCTTTATAAAAAAATCAGTCCATGCTCAAATTTTGACATTCTCTGGATAAAAAAGATGTGGTATTTTTATACAATGGAGTACTACTCAGCTATAAGGAAAGATTGAGGCTTTTATAAGTAAACGAACATGATTTGAGACCATACTCATAAGTGAAATAAATCAAACTCATGTATGTAAATAGCATATTGTCTTCCTAGTGTAACAAACTGAAAGAGCAAATATGATTCAAAATCTACAATAAATATTGCATAAGTGTAAGAAACTACTCAATGAGGCAAAATGACTGAGATAGGAAAAAGGAGGAAAGAACAAAGGGAAAAAGAAAGTCATAAATTTGTATATATATATATATATATATATTCATAAGATAGCTAAGATGACTATATTACTAATTCTATTAGTTCTTGGAAAAGAACTAATACTCATATGATACTCATACTTGATCCATTTTACATGTCTATATCTGGTAATCTAAGCAACTCTTTTGAAAGTAACAACATGCAAGATTACAACCATTGTTAAATTCCTATCATCTTGTTTTGAAAACCCATACTGTTATTGTTTTGGGTTTGTTGTTGTTATTGTTAGTTTGCCTCTTTTGTTTTTCTTTTCTGTATTTTTTCCTCTTAAATAGATTTTAAAAATAAAATAAACCAGAAACAAAAGGAGGAAAAAACCCCAAATTCTGACATTTTCTATTCTGTCTCATTGGCTCATGTATTTGTTCTTCCATGCAAGTACTGTGCTGTTTTTGTTGGTAAAAATTCATGAAGTTTTGAAGTCAGTAAAAGAGGTGATATAGTGCCCTCTACTGCTGTTTTGGAATTTTTTCTCCAGGAAAGTTTGGCTACAGTGAGTCTTCTACACTTTCATGTGAATTTTTAGAATTGTTTTTTCTATTTGTTCTGTGAAAAATATTGGCATTTTTATGGAAAATGCATTGAATCTAGGTCACTTTGAGTAGGAACATTTTTTTCAAGACAAATTCCAAAGTTTTATTGCATCAAATGCCACAGAAAATGGATCAAAATAACACATGAACAAGTTTTAAGAAAAAATTTCCCACACATTGACACTGATATCCATTCAACTGATCAAAAATAAAGTCCTTATAAATTTTTCTTAATGATGCTTTAATAATAATATATCCCAGAATTTTCTGGTTTTACCCACCACTTAAAATTAAATTTATTGTAATCTCTTCCCAAATAGATGGTTCATCAAAGTTTGACATTTAAAAATTAACATTTACAGTGGGCTGTTTGATTTAGGCAAAATTATATTAAAAATAGCCTAGTTTTTTCAATCTATGAATATGGTATATCTTTACATGTTTTAGTGTCCTTTTCCTATTTTCATCAGTGTTTTATAATTTTTACTGTAGAGATCTTTCACTTCCTTGGTTAAATTTCTTCTTAGATATTTTAATTTTTGTAGTTATTGAGGATAAAGTTTTATTTTTTCAGCAAGATTTTTACTGATGTATTAAAATGCTATTTTTTGTATGTTGATTTTGCATTCAGAAAATTCACTGAATTTGTTTAACAGCAGTAAGAGTTGTTTGTGAAGTCCTTAGGCTTTTCTGTACTGTACAGAGGGATTATGTCCTGTACACAATGATAATTTGATCTTCTCCTTCAGGTATCTTAAACAGCAAGTATTCTTAACTTTTATGAAGCTAGTTCATTGACCTTTTATTTTATGGATCATGGTTTTGGTGTTATAGTCAAGGAATTTTTGCCTGAATCAAAGTTACAGATATTCTGGAGGGAGTTTTGAAGATGGTGGCTTGATATGAGCAGGGTAGAGAGCCTCTCTGAGAAAAAAACTCAGACCCTAGAATTTAACAACATGGAGAAGGCCAGATGAAAGGAGAGGGATTCTCATGACCCAGGAAGAAACTGAGGAAAAAGAAAGAAAGAAGGAAAAACTGGTCCCGCTCTGTGCTGGGCGTGCCATGGAGTTGGACAATTCATGGTCTCACTGAAGCCACGGCCTTCAAAATCAGGAGTTGCTGAGTCCAGGGCCCTTGGCGGGAGGATGCGGCGCAGCATAGAGTGGAGCCAAGATGGAGAGCTGCATTAATTCGCTGTGAATGCTGGAAATTGGGTCCCGCCGTAGGTGTGGCTGGCTGGAGGACCTATTAGAGTTGGGCAGGATAGGCCTGAAACCAGAACCACAGTGGCATCAGTCAGGCGCCCCTGGCCCAAAGAGGACTGGTGGGACCTCCTTGGGCTGGGTCACGTCCCTGGTCAGGACCCTACAGCTAGGGACGAAATTGTCCCGAATCTGTGATGTCCACACAGCACAGACTAACGTGCTAAAGGCACTTGCCGGTTCACTGGTTCAGAGAAGAGGGGCCAGCCCATATCATCCCTGAGTGCACCTCAGATCAACAGTAAACTGGAGAAGGCAGAAAGCCCTCAGCCAGCACACTTCAGAAAAACTGTAAGCAATATGGAAAGGGCCTGAGACCTCCACCATATACATTTGTTTGAAAGAAACCAAAAGCATGACAAGAGAAAGAAATAAGAAAAAGCCTCCAACCACTGACCCTGGAAAAATAAGTCCAGGAGAGGTAAATACAGAAGAGATCTAGGGCAGCAATCATGCAATGTCAGCCACAGTATCAGTGGACATAAAGAAACACATTTGTGACCTGACAGACGAACTTAAAACTGAAATTCCAATCCAAGTGAGGCAAGATATAAAAAATTTTTTTTAATCTTTTTCGTTTTTATTGGTACCAGGGATCAAACTCACGACTGCCTGCTTGCAAGGCAGGTGCTTATGCCGCTGAACTAAATCCCCATCCCAAGATATAAAAATATTAATAAAAGAAATGCTAAGTCCCTCTCAAGAAAACAAAGATGGAAGAATGGAGGAACCCAGAAAAAGAAGAGAAAACTTTGGTGATGAATATAAACAAAATCTAGAGATTACCAGGAAATTAAAAACTCCATTGAAAGCTGGAAAAATGCCTTGACAGAAACTAAAGTTAACCTTTCAAAATTTGAAGATGGATTTGCAATGTGTGCTCATAAAAAAAACCTCTTAAAATAACAAGGAACTAGGAAGTAATAATACAAAAGCTAGAAGACCACAAGAGGATCTATAACTTAAGAATAAAAAACATGGGGGCTTGGGATTTAGCTCAGCGGCATAAGTACCTGCCTTGCAAGCAGGCAGATGTGAGTTCAATTCCCGGTACCGATAAAAATGAAAAAGACCAAGAAAAAAAAAAAAGAATAAAAAACATGAATGAAGAAGCAGGAGTAAACACAAATGAATTACAAAGGCTTCACAGAAACAATTAAAGAAAACTTCCCAAGCATAGGAAAAGGAATGGATATCCAGATAAATGAGGCATACAGAACCCAGTCAACTACAACCAAAACAGATCTACACCCAGACATATAATAATCAAGATCCCAGAAATTCACAAGAACAGAATATTAAAAGCAGTCAGAGAAAAGAAACATATTACCTATAAAAGAAAATCCATCAAAATCACGAAAGACTTCTCAACACAAACTACCAAATCAAGAAGAGCTTGGAATGAAGATAGATAACAGGTTGGCCCCCTAATCTAAAAGCTAAAGGAGCTAGTGGGACCCAAAATATACAAAGTACCCTGAGAAAGGGAAAGGGAAGGAATTGTCTAAAACAGGAAGGCAAAAGACATTGTTAATAGTGTATCAGGATTTAAAAGCCACATTAGTCTTATCTCTCTGTTTAGTTTGATTTTATTTTGTTCTGGTCTGTCTACTCATACTAGATTTGAGGGCAGAGACAACTATCCCCAAAATAGCAGGATATACTACAGTAACTATCCTTAATTTCCTATTAACTTAAACTGAAGCCCTGTACTACTTACATTGTCTTACTATGACTGATCTTATTTGAAGCTGGTTTGTTAGCCCCTGTTTTGTCTTGACTGATTTTATTTGAATTTTGTATGCTTGATAGTATCAAGTCTAAGAGTAGAGGCAACTACTCTCAAGATGACAAGATGCAATAAGAATACCCATTATGGTTTGATTATTAACTGCTTTTGAAGTCCTAGAATGTCTTCAATGTTGTGTTTTTATTGCTATGTAATGCTATGTTCAATTATATTATGTCTGATAATGTAAATAATTCTATTGAAAATAACAAAAGAAAGCATAGTAACTACTGTAGGTCATATAATATTGTGGTTTGATATGTCTTTTTCATTTCATGTTTTTCTAGGAATTTGTTTTGTTGTCTTGTTTTGATCTATTTTTCCCTATAACACAGAAAGGATGGATATACATGTAGAGATTCACACATGTGGAAAATTTCTAAACTGTTTACAGGAACAGATTATATAACGCATGATGTAATAAACAGATACTCTGAAGAAGAAGAGACACAAAGATATCCAGTGCTAATTCTGTAGCATTATGATATAAAATCTAGCAGTACTATTATTCACTGTGCAGAGTGATATTAGTCTAGTCTCTTATGTTTAATTTCAACATGCGTGAAGATCTGGACAGCTATATCAAAGAGGACGGGAGACATTATGGCAGCCATTGTTGACTTCCCTATTGTAAGGTCTTGAAGACCTAAATGCCTTTATCATCCTGTTCTGATTACATACTGATACATACTGATTACATACGTTGTTTAGTATGTATTCACTGTGTAGGAAGATGTGGCCAACTATTTGGAAGAAAACAAGAGATGATATGATAGACAGTGAAGATCTCCAGAGGTCTTGCTTTGAAATCTGTGTTTCTTAAAATTGTTTCCTTATGATCTGTTATGTTCTGTTTAATTCTACCCTCTTTAAAATAAAAAAAAAAATTTAAAAAAACAAAGTTATAGATATTCCTTCATATATTTTTATCTGGAAATTCTGTAACTTTACATTCTATGTTTAATGCTATAAAACATTTTGAATTGACTTCCGGGAGAACATGGTGGATAGATAACAGCAGTTATGGAGGCTCTCTGAGTTAGCCAGCTTAGAATCCAGCAATGGTGCGGTGTGAGGAATCCTAAGCAAGGGGAGATATACCCTGCTGACCCAGGAATGAACTAAGATGAGAGAAAACAACTGGAAATGCAATTCTGGTGCTATAACTGGAACAGATAAAATCTCAGCACTGAAGCTGGAACCTGCACCTCTGGAAGCCATGATTTGAATTTGCTGCTGCGTCTGAATCGGCACAGCAGGGACAGAGAGGTGAAACCTCTGAGAGTGGGGATTGGCAAAAGGAGTTGAGAGTGGAACTGGCGGGGAGCCCTGCATCAACCTATGGTGAGTGAGAGGAATGGGGACCCTTCCATAGACTAGGAGGCTCCAACAGAGGACATTCTGGGACCAGGAAGACTAGCCAGAATAGGATGCTGCAGTGACTTTAGTTGCATATTGCCCTCTTAAGCAGGATTGGTGGGGAGCGCTTGGCCTGGGTGACACCGCAGACTAAGACCCAGTAGGCTAGCCCAAACCAGGTCCCAGCACCTGGCGGTGCACCCTAGCAGTGAAGTCTTCAGTAGGTTGACTGACCTGGAGGGGCGGGCCCAGCAGAAGCTGCCCAGGTCTGTGTCTCCCTAGTACACTGCAGTGGGCAGGAACACCTCGCAGGTGCAATTAAACAAACTGTAACCGACAAAGAAAGAAACAGCCTCCTATATATGCTTGTATGGAAGGAACAAAAAGTATGGGAAGAGAGAGCAACAAGAAAGGGTCCTCAGCCCCCAATCCTGAGAACATTGACCCAGGAAAGGTAAATGTAAAGGAGAATGAGGACAGAAAACATGCAATATCAGACATAGCACCAATAGACAAAAGCGATATCTCCAGAACCTCATAGACGAGTTCAAAAGTGAAGTATTTAATGACCTAAAGCAAGATTTAAGTACAATAGCTAGAGAAATTCTAAGCACCAACCAAGAAAAAACAGATAGTGGAATGGAAGAACAGAAAAAAAGGGGAGAATTGTTTGATGGAGAAAATAGAGAAAACATAGAATACGTGAAGCAGGTTCAAAGAGATTACCAGGAAACTAAAAATTCTATTGAAAGCTGGTACAACAGCTTCAAAGAAACTAAAGATAGATTATCTGAACTGGAGGACAGATTTGTAATGGGGGAGCATGAAATGAAAAACTTCTTAAAAATAACAAGAAAGCAAACAGCAATAATACAAAGGCTTGAGGATGATAAGAGGATCAATAACTTAAGAATTAATAATCTAAAAGAAGAAGTAGGGACACAAACAAATGAACTACCAAGGCTATTCACAGAAATAATCCAGGAGAATTTCCCTAATTTAGCAAAAGGTAAAGATACCCAGGTGTATGAGGCATACAGGACCCCAGCCACCTACAACCCAAACAGAACAACACCCAGGCATATAATAATCAAAATTCCAGAAATCCAATATAAGAACAGAATATTAAAAGCCATCAGAGACAAGAAACAAATCACTTACAAGGGAACACCCATCAGAATTACAGCAGACTTCTCGGTACAAACCATCAAATCACCAAGAGCGTGGGGGAAATAATTCAAGCTTTGAAAGATAATAACCTCCAGCCAAGATTGATATATCCTGCACAACTGTCCCTAGAAATTGATGGAAAAACAAGGTGCTTCCAGGATAAAGAGGAACTAGGGGAATTTGCAACCACCAATTCAACTCTACAGAGAATCCTGCAGGATATTCTAAAAAAAGAAAAATATCAAGATTCCAGAAACAGTGGCAGAGAGGCCACAATGAATGGAGCAGAAAATGAAATGAAGAAGACAAACTGACAACTAATGACAGAAAAAGAGCTCAACAGAAATGAGGCAGAGAAGGTTGGATGGTAGGAACAGCTATTTTGGAGAAAACAAAACATCATAATAGCTAGTGCTGATTTAATATCATCTTGTTTTGAAGTCCCACCAAGCTTTTGCTCTTCTGTCTCCATCGGTCTTAACATGTTGCATCTTATTGGATTTTATTATATGTGATAATATAAACAAAAACTTTTATAGACAAGGAGATTATACAGAAACCATTGTTCATTTTCTGTTAGTTGGTTCTAAGTACCCTGTAATACCTGTAAAAACCATTCTCTTGAATGGTTTTACATTGTCTTGATATGTTTGATGCTACAGTATACGAAGTTTTACTCAAAGATTTCAAGGAAAGAGCACTACGGTAACTACTTTTATATTGGGATATCTGGTGGTGAAACACTATTTTGCTTAAATGGTTATGTTTTGACCTGTGCTGTTTTGTTGTTATGTCCTCTTTTATCTCAATCTCCTTTTTTATTATTTACTTTTTTATTTTTATCTTTTCAATTAAGGGAAAAATAAAAAAGCAGGATATAACCGCTTTTGATTTCCTATTAACTTGATTTGAAACCCTGTATTGCTCTCACCATCTTGTTTTGACTGATTTTCCTCTATTCTGTTTTGCTTGATACTACCAAGTTCGAGAGGTATAGGCAATAACTGTGAAGACAATAAGATTCTTTATGACACCCATTCTGGCTTGACTATTATCTTCTTTTGAAATTCTTGTATTCTTGATATTCTTGTAATATCTCCAAAGTTTTGGTTTTATTGGTTTTGTTCTTTACTGTTTTGTTCAATTTTATTATAACTGATGGTATAGGCAATTCTTTTTAAGATAGCAAGAGGCATTATGGTAACCAATGTTGTTCACCTTGTATTTTGTTTTTACAGTATGTATTATGTCCATCCTTTTGATTTGACTAACTCTGTTTTGTTATGTCACATTTGGTTTTATTCCCTTCAAAAAAAGTAATAAGAACTGTGGGAGTAATAAAACCCAAAATGTGTAATTGTTATTGTACAAAAGAGAGGAAAAGAAAGTGCTCTAAAGGATATAACTGCATGTATATTGAAGTGTATAAGATAGATAACCATATTACTGAGTTTTGTTGGATCATTGAACAGAACTGTTTGCAGTCTCACGGTTTGAATGTTCACTTTATATTCTTTAATTTTGTAATTTGAATAACTATGTCTAAGGTGACAATATGTAATCTATTAACTAGTGACTTCCTACTGTTAAGTTTTTCTGAAATTCTGTATAACTTGTACTTTGTCTGTTTTTTCTTTTTATCCTTAATTTAAAAAACATTTTGAATTAATTTTTATATATGGTTTGAAATATAAATTAAGGTTCATTTGTTTGTATGTGAACTTCTAATTATTCTAGGATCATTGTTGAAAAGATTCGTTTCCCTGCTGATTGTCTACATCTTCATCAAAAGTCAGTTGTCCATATATGTAGACTATTTTAGGACTCTATATTCAGTTCCACTGATATGTTTACCTGTCTTTATATAAATTCCATACTGTCACAACTGTTATATCATTATAATAAGTATTAAGTCCAGGTAGTGTTAGTTTGTCAATGCTGTTCTTTTTCAATTTGTTTTAGTTACCCTAAGAAACTTAGATTCAATTTCTAAACCAAAGCTAGGACCATGTGAATAGGGATTGTATTGAATCTATACATCTATTTAAGAAGAACTGGCATCTTATCAATATTGAATCTTCTAAAATATGAATAGTATTGATAAGTTTTGACATTTATTAAGTGATTTTTCTTTCCTTTCAGCAGTATTTTGTGACTTTTCAATTTACAGATCCTTAGTCAAATTTATCATGGGGTAGTTCCTAATTTTTATTGTATTAGGGAAATTAATGCTTTACATTTAAAATTCCAATTATTTGTTGCTAGTACATATATCTTAGCCAGCTTTACATTACTGTGACAAAATAACTGACATAAACAACTTAAAAGTAGGAAATGTTTGCTTTGGCTAAAAAATTCAGAAGTTTTGGTCCATGATTGCTTGGCCCTATTGCTACTCAAGCAACATTGGGTCCTTGAGAGAAGCAAATGTGATGAAATTTATCAGTCAGATGTAGAAGAACTTCCACAAAAGACTTCAGTCCTCTTCTCGGTACTCACTCTGAGGTCAAACTCAACAGTTCACCCTGACCTCAACATAGACCCTTTCTACAACACCCCATCAGCAACTATGGTTTCAAAAAAGGCAAAGAGAGTATTACACCAACCATGACCCCACACAAACTATGTCTCTGAGAGGTGAAATTTGAGGATGAAAATCAGGGGCCTTTGGAACAGGTATTGAGGACTAGAATAAAGGTTCTATCACCGTCTTACTGAGTGATGTATTAGTCTGCTAGTTAGCCACTGCAACGTACAGCAGACTAGGTATCTTCAGCAATAAAAATGTATTTTCTTACAACTCTTAAGACTAAAAATCCATGACTAAGCTTTTCTCAGTGTTGGTTTCTTCCTCAGTCTCCTTTGCCTGTAGATGGCCAACTCTCTCTCTCTGTGTCTTCAAAGGGTCTTCACTCTGTATATTCATCCAAATTTCTTCTTTTTAAAAGGATACTTATGTTGTATCAGAGTCTACCTTCATGATTCCTTAAAGACCCTATTTCTAATACAGTGACATTCTAAAAAATTGGATCATAGGACTTGGACTTACACATCTGAAGAAGACACAATTTAATCCCTAAAAAAATGTATAGAGTAGCCTGCCTAACTCTTTTTGCTGTTCACTTTCCCATGTTGCAAAATAAGATAATGCTGCCAAACAGCATTTTAGGAATAAGTGAGATAGAGCATGAAGTGCCCAGAACAGGATGATCAATCTAAATTCTCTTGATTCTTCATAAATTTTCCATTAAATAGCTCTGTGCTCTTTATATGGCCAGTCACTTTATCCCCTTTCTCTTTTCTCTCCAACCACAACTTTCTCTAGTCCTGAGTAATTGCTCTTGGCTACATAATGATTAGATTGAAGCTTACTTTTCAAGGCTCCAAATACCTTTTGCCTAATGAAAGATCTGCCCTCCCCTTCCTTTGCTGCAGGAGCCTCTGAGCAGAGCAATGGGAGTGAGTACCAGGAGATGCTACAGCCAAGGGCCCAATGCTGGTGGGAGAAGGTGACATTCTCTTACTGAGGTGTACAGTGGGCAGCTCTTGCATTATGATATGATAAAATGGACCAAGGCAAACAGTCAGACCAACAGGAAATTTGTATTACAAACAAGGCATTTTCCCTGGGATGATGCTCATAATCCAGAGGACATTGGAGCCCCTACATTGTGATTATTCCATCTATATCCACAGTGTCACCAAGGAGCATGCTGAAACCTACTAATGCTTGCATAAGTCCTCAGAAGATAAGCTGGATAAGAGCACTTCTGTGCTTGTGAAGGGCGTGCATGAGGCCCTGTGGCCCACTTGTTAGCTCTGGTCTCCTTTCTTTCCTCACCTTTACACACAATATATGCCACATCACACAAAATCACAGTAGCATATATAAGAATTTCAATCTCCTTTGCACATTCATGGGCAGCTGGGGTAGTTCTGCCTCCCTTTCTCATGCCATGGCCCAGGCTGCAGAGGTAGCAGCAACCTGAGTATGGTCTTCTCAAGAAGACAGCAGAAACACAGAAGGCTTCTATCTTATCTGCCCATCAGCTATAGCAAGTCACATGGCTCAGCTCCAAATGCACGATAAGGAGGCCACAGCAAGAATACGGATATGCCATACTACCTTAAGGCAGTGAAGGCCTGGGGCTGATCATGTAATCTACCTTACATCTCAAGTAATTTATTCTGGTGTCTAGAAATCCAAACGTGATGACTTGGTTATCCAAATCCTGGGTCAGTTATTCAATAAATTATGTCCTTTTATATCAGTCCCTTTGGCTCTATGTACTTAACCACAAGGCAGACAACAAAATTGTACTTCATGACTCCTTTGGGTGATTCAAGAGAAGAATGGATGCTTGTGAAACCACCAGTAAAGTTCCAAAATGGAGTGTATCAGAGGTTGGTTCATTTTAACTTGTTTACTGCATTTCTGGAAGGTGTCCTTGCCTTCTTCCAAGGTGTTATGGTCCTGAAGCCTATGGGTTTCTAGGCTCAGATGACTCCATCACCATGCTGAGAATGACTTCAAGACTGCATAGTTGGGAGACTTGCTGAGCTCTGCTTTGCCAGCACTGCTACATAGGTTCTCAGAACTTCTTTATCAAATTAATCAACCAGTGAGTAATGAAAAAAAGTGTAAGGCAATGGATGAATGAAGAAATCCTGAAAAGGGAAGGGGAGGATACATATGAGGAAGGAAATGAGAAGGCTATGGTAGGAAGATAATCCCTCATGGACATTCTATTTGGCTTCAGGAGTTGGAGACCTCAGGCTAGAGCTCAGGATTATCCAGCCTCAGGAGCTAGTGCTGGTGACTTTTGGAGACACTGCCCTCTTAAATTGTGCAGTCCCCCTGGCCTCATCAGAGGGTTCCAGGGGACTGATCTGAGCCAAGAGGCCTTTAAAACTTTGAAGTCATCTCCCAGCCCAATGTAACAGTAGTGTGGGCCTTCAACAATGACTTTAATATTCTTCTGCATGATGTCTCCACTGAGGATACAGGCACCTACTAAAATGTGAAATTTCATAAGAAATCCAACATTCAATATTTGTCTGCACAGGGCATCAAGCTGAGGGTGAAAGGTGAGACAGTTTGCTTAGGAAGTTTCAAGGGTAGATGGTCCATAAAGAATTCTGACCACATCCCAAACAAGCAAGTTCTTCCTAGTTTCCATGGTTTTGCTTAATCTGTTTCTTCTATCTATAATGCTTTTTCCTTTTTTTCTGGAGATCTCCTAATCATCTTCAAGGCCCAACACAAATGGCTCCTCCTTTGTGAAATGTTTTCCTCCTCTGAGGTAGAGGTAACTTCTCCCCATTCTGTTTTCCACCAAACATTCAAGATTTTGAGAAACACCTCTTTCATACCCTTTGATTTTCCTGAATGTGGTAAGCACTGGAAACACAGTGATGAGTTGGACTTTGTCTGTACCCCAGAGATGCTCAGGCAGAAGGTCTGACTACTTCTGTACAGTTGCAAGACTTGACTTCCAGTCCCCACCAGGCAGAAACTATCAGGCTTCTCTCAGCAACTCTAGCTCTTAAGAGGGGCTCAGAAAGCGGCAATTGACAGGACAGAAACATAAGGGAAATGTGAGAAAGCTTTTCTCTATTACAGCAAAACCTACTTCTCTAGAGACAGAATTCACCAATGAACTGCAGCCCATTAGCAAGTCTTTGCTTCAGGTTCTGAGGCAGAGGAGCTGAGCATCCAACAAATGGCCAGTTTTCTCTCACTAGCACAGGTTAGAGGTGCTACTGAAATGACACAGATGGGTAAAAGGAGAGTAAAGGGTAAGACTTCTAGCCCAGGGCAGAAGGGAAGGGTGACCTCTTACCTCTCCCATTATAGGAATGACAACAGTCCAGGGGCTATACAGCAGCTGGGCCCAGACTCATCCAGGAATGTCCCTGGGGTGCACACTGTGAGTGCTCACCAGGAGTCCTGCCTAAGCTGTGCCCTGGGTCCCCAGGTCTCCTGTTTGTGTTGAGACCTGTGGTCCTGGGGCTGAAGACAGTGACCTTGGCTGCCCTCCTACTAGATCTGGCAGCCTTCCAGGGATGTCCTGGATAAGACTTCAAGACCTCAGGCTCAGCAGAGCTGCACACAGTTTAGAATGGGCAAGAGGCAAGAGTGAAGGCTAAACCTATTAGTCAGTCTTCTGGGTTGGAGACAAGCCAGGATCTTCAGCCATTTCTCTGCTTCTAATCGCAGCCCTTAAGTGCCCCCCCCCCAAGACTTTGAGACAAACATACGGATCCCTTGCACTTTGATGAAGTCACTTGGTAAAATTTTTCACTTGACACTGGCTCACTCACTGATGTCTCTTCTCAGCCTGATCAAGCCCTCCTTGTCCTTCAGAGCCTTGTCCCTGCTGCAGGCCTTTCTGGATGCCTCCTTCTTTCTGTGCCTTTCCATACTTTCTTTATGTTCCAGACTCAACTCAAAGTCTTCTTCTTCCCAGGTTTCTCTGGGCATGACAATTCATCTAGCCAGACCACCAGTGCCCTTCCATTTATGTCCCTTTCTTCCTGTTCCTTCCTTCTTTCCTTCTCCCCATGGCTAGCTAGAGTCAGTGTAACAGAATGCAGGTTTAGCAACAATAACAAGGCCTTAAAAAACAAAAAGCGATTTAAACAAGAAAAAAGTTGATTTCTTTTGAAATATCCAACAACCAGGAGCCAGAATGAGAAAGAAGCAGGGCAAGGAGAGATGCTCCACCTTTAAAAGCACAGACAGTAGCCAGGTGTGGTGGTTTATGCCTGTAATCCCAGCACTCCAAAGGCTGAGTCAGGGAGATCACTTGAAGTTCAAGGCCAGCCTCAGCTAGTGAGGTCTACACTACACTATACTGTACTGCATAGTACTACCAAACAAGACCATGTCCCAAAAAAATAAATAAATAAAAACAGACAGAGCCAGGAAGGGTGGCAGTACACTCCTGTAATCCCAGCACTCAAGAGGCTGAAGCAGGAGAAACATTGCAAATTCAAGACCAGCCTGGGATACAAAGTGAACCTAAGGTGAGCCTAAATCACATAGTGAGACCCTGTCTCAAAAGGACATAAAAAAAAACAGACAGGTGCTGAATATAGTGATACATCCCAATAATCCCAACATATCAGAGACTGAAGCAGGAGGATCACTGCAAATTCAAGACCAATCTGGTCTACATAGTGAGCTCAAGTCCAGCCTAGAATATATAGCAGATTATATCTTAAACAAACAAAACAAAAGCAAACAAGGCACAGTTAGGAATTTATCCACCTCTCTTATGTGGAAGCTTAAGAAACACAGTTTTTAATGTGGCATCAATATGTGCAGCTGAAATCTTTCACTAGAAAATCCTGGAGTAGAAATCAATAGATAACCAGGGATCTCCACAACTGTAATATGAAGACAGGCCCTTATCTGTAGGTTGAATACCTGGGCTTAATTCCCACCATTTCTCCCACTGAGAATGAAGTCTCACCTTCTTGATTTGTCTCTATCACTACCACCACCACCCCTCCCACTGGATTTCAGCAATGTCTGGAGATATTTCTGTTACTACAATTTGCATGCTGTTACTGCCATCTAGTATGTAGGCACCAAAGATGCTGTCGAACATTCTTTATCACACAGGATGCCCCTAACAAGTCTTATCTTGCTTAAAGTATTATAGAAACCCAAATGGAAGCTGTACAGCTTCTGAGAAGTCAGTACCTCCCGAGAATCAGCCATGATGGGATTGGAGCATCCAACAAGAAGCCAACTATCCAGCCTTCCTGGTAAGCTGTGCAAGCTGCATGGGTCCCAGGAAGAGAAAAGTCAGTACCTCCTGTGAGCCTACCAGTGCACTGGCTGAGAATCAACCTTCTCCCCCACCCCTCATCATAAACAACCCATTAGGTTCGGAGGACAGACTGAGTTCATAGCAACCAAGGCACATAAAGCAACTAAATACTTGTATTGTGTGGTTGATTTTGCAGAACTGGGGCCAGCGGTCTGAGCATCTATTAGAAGGATGACAGTATGCAATATAGCAAATATGGGGGATTTCCTTCTGTCTTGTCTTTGAAATCCAATATTTCTCTATTTTGCTTTGTTTTAATTGTTTTGCTTTATTCAATATTCTATTTTGATTGGTTTCACTGGTTTTGGTTTGATTTTGCTATACCTGATGAAATGGACAACTATTGTGAAGATAACAAAATATACTATGGTAGCTATTTTTGTTTTCCTAGTATCCTGCTTTGAAGTTCTATACCAATTTTGCTGCTCTGTTTTGATTGCCTTTGTTTTGTTGGATTTTTACTATCTTTAAAATAAAAAAATAGAATCTCAAACAGAAGTGAAAGTGTGGGAGCCCTGGAATTAGAGACTCCTGGCCTGGAACTGTGACCTCAGTGATCCATCAGTAGCCTCACCTCACAAAATGGCAGGGATAATAATGTGGACTTCTTTGCACAGATTCAGTTTCACAGTTACTGAAGAATTAATCAGTACTGTGTACAGTGTAGGTATTACATATCTGAGAATTTCCTTTTCTCTTTCCATGTAAACATTCATTAGTACGTACTCCAGGGGGAAATGGATGACAAATGCTGAGTGTGATGTTCTTCTTTATAACATCAGTAAAACAGCTTGAACTAAGTAAGCTGGAGAGGATATTAACTGAGTCTCGAAATTGAATAAGTCATTGTATTATCAGACATTAAGGAGGATAGGTATATAGGCTTATTACATACTGCCCCCTCCTGGACATGTCCATATTCTAATCTCTAGAACCTGTGATTTACATGTCCGTGATTAAGGGAGGCAATTTTGCAGCTGGATTAAATTCCTGGATTACCCAGTTGGGTCCTGAATTCAACGTAAGTATGGAGATGCAGTACTCCTTGATTTATTTTAGTAAACAAAGAGCAGAGAAAAAGAGAGACGGACTGACTGACTATTATTTATGTTTGGATGGCCCCCTCAAGCTTCATGCAGTCATGGAGGCATCTGACTCTAGTGTTGGTGATTGGTTTGTTGTCTATCACTGGGACTGACAGTGTGAGTGCTACAGCCACCCAGGAGTGGGGAGCTAGCATACAATATCAGGGAAGGAAGGAGGCATGCTTTGCCTTTTTTTTTGCTCTTTTCACTCTTGTTGGTTATGGCCACCATGAACAGCAGCCCCTTAGCCATGCCACCCTGCTGTGGAGCCAGCTGAGTATGTACTGAAACTTCCAAAAGCTGTGAGCTAAATAAACTTTTCCTTCATACATTTTGGCAATCAAGTATTTTGTCTCAGCAAGGAAAGAAAAGCAACCAAAACACCAACAGAGAGAGAGAGAGAGAGAGAGAGAGAGAGAGAGAGAGAGACCAAAAAAGACAGAGAGATACAGAGAGAAAAAAAGAGAGACGGAGCATCCAGGAGAGCAGAGAACAACAGAACTATAAAAGCAGAGACTGGGGTGATGTAGCCACAAATTAAAGGATGCCAGCAGCATCAGATCATAAAAGAAAGGAAGGAAGCCTTCTCCCAAGACACTCTGGAGACAGCAGACCCTGCTTACAACTTGAGTTCATATTTCTGGCCTCAAAGACAGTGAGAAAATAAAGTTCTGATGTTATAGACTACTCACATTATAGCAATTTTTTACAGCATCCTCCAGAGGCTAACCCAGCAGGGAAATACCAAATGGGGCCTCCAGAATAACTGCAGGTGAACAACCGCCTGACTTCAACCCCTGTCACCCCTCTGACCTCATCTCCCATCACCTATTAGGGTGGCTCCACTCCAGCACCCTCTGTGTCTTGACCACTCCAAACTCCCTCATTCACTTGAGTTTGTGCTTAACTTTCCTTTGTGAGGCTTTCTGTGACCATTCCATCTGTGATGGCACCTCCTTCACTCTCATTTCCCCATTCCACTTGAGTTTTCTTCCTAGTACTTAATGATGCCTAAAAAGTGTGTAGGTACATTGCCTGTGTTTATTTTCTTGATGGTTGTTAGTCTATCCCACTGGAATCTGAGTAACCTAACTTTCTCCCATTATAGCCCTTTTCACTCAGTCCTGTAAACTGCTTAAGGGCAAACTCTATGCCAAGTACTAATCAGTGTGCTGAGAATAAGATAGAAAAAATCTGCACTCAAAACTTACCTTCTACTGGGGACAGACAATGAACAAGTAAACATAGATGTAATGTGTCACATAATTATCAAGTAAGGTTGAGAAGGATAGAGGGTGCGGGAGCAAAAGGAAAGTGATGCTGTTTTATTGAAAATGTTCAGAAAAAGACTCATTAAGTGACATTTAGGCTGAGACATGAAGCAAGTGAGGGAGAGAGCCCTGAAGACCACAGGAAGAACTTAATATGCACAAGGAACAGCAAGTACAAAGGCGCGGTGGCAGGTGCATGTTTAAATCACACACTATTATCAAACATCAAGCAGAAAAGTCCCCTGTGAACATCAACAAGAGTATACAAATAGAGGTGAGGTTCATAGTCTTGGGAATCTGGCAGCACAGATGCAAATTTCCAGTTGTCTCACTAATCTTTTGGGTGAGCTTGTTTCCCTTACTGTTCTAAATCTGTAAACCGGAAATAACATTAGTGTCTTCCATATTGAAGTAGTTATGAGGCTCAAATGCAGGGGTGCATGTGAAGCATTCACTATACCTGGCACATGGAAAGCACACTAAATACTGCTGATGTGATTAAATTGTTATGACTTCTTGTAGTCAGTAGTAAGAACAGTTAGAATCAGGACACAGAATTTATATTATTCTATGGTGGTCACCCAGAGTTAAACAAAAAAAGTTCCAGAAATATGTACACAACACTAAAGACAGAATATTCAGCCAAGGGCCCACAGCAATGTCCCATATGAGTCCAGATGAAAACCTAGAGCCCATAACAGTGCCTCGCACAAGTCCAACTGGAGGCCTAGAGCCCACAAAGAGGACTCACACCAGTCTGTTTTATGGATCCGTGCTGGGAAAGCCCAAACATCAGCAGTGGAAGCTGGAAAGTCTAGAATGGGGGTGAAGGAGCTGTGCGGGTAGGTTGAGGGTTCTACACTGGAGCCAAGAAGTCATGCTCATAATAGAAACCAGGGCTGTTCGGAAAAGCACCTCAGTCACCTTCAGTGACACGGAGGCCCCGTGTTGGAGCTCCTCCAACGATAAGAACAGTCAAGTACATGCCAGAAAGCCAGCGTGAGGAATTTCTCCTGGAGAACCAATGGCTCACACAGCAACACTTAAAGAAACCCAGAACGCCAAGCCTCTCCTCATGTCTCTATTTATGCTGGCAACTTTCCTCAGGTGGAACATTTATTTATGCTCAGCAACATCCTGGTTTAACTCAGCTGGTGTTAAGCTGACCACCAGTTTTTAGTCCCTAACAGTACTAAAAGTACAGTCACTATCTCACATGGCAGGCGGTATGCAGCCCCCAGTGCCTGGGCCCCTCATCTCAACATGATAACCACCTGAAAGCCCTGACTCCTCATGTTCACTTGGAAAATCCTAGAGAAAGGTGGACAAGTACCAGAAAATAAAGCAAAGGTATAGTAATTCAGAAGCTATAGTGAGTACCTGAGAAAGCCTGCTGTCCACAGGCTAGAAGGATGAGGAGGGAAAGAGAGGCAAGTCCCCCGTTGGCTACATTGGGACTTATGTCACTGCAAGATGGCCCACCAAAGATGGAGAAGGGCTGAACCACAGGAAGGCTGTATTCTCATGGGTCCTGCATGGACCTTGGGATTTGAACACAGGAGAGGCTAATGGCTGTAATGCAGGCCTCCCTGAATCCCAACATCTCCTCTTTTTTTCCTGTTTACTCTTCCTGCAGCTCATCATTGCTTTCCTTTCTCTCCTATGGTTCTTCACTCTCCTCATCCTCTCCCAAGACCCCTGTTCCAGGGTGCCCAGGGCCTGCCCTCCACAGCAGCTGCTTGTGAGTGATGAGCCAGGTGCCCTCCTGTAGATCAGACCTAGAACTGTAAATAACAAGGGAACTACTTCACAGGGGCTTTCTATACCCTGATGATTCAGGGAGGGCAACTCTGGGGGAAGGAGTGAGAGGAGGTATCAGTTGTGGCCAAGACTGCAGGCATATGTCTTATGATTGTGGCACTGAGCGACGCTAGTCTTACTCAAGCATGACCTTTCCCGTTTCTAAATTCTATATGAATATCTCTGTAGACTGGCATTTTCTACATACCCAGCACTGCTTTCTGGTTCAACATTTGATACCTATCCAGGTTGATTGCTATAGCTCTAATCCATTTGTTTTCACAGATGTATAGTGTTCCATTGGAGTAGTACATTTGTAAATTCCTTCAATGGGTAGAAATCCAAGTTGTTGCAGTTCATCACTAGCAAAGAGACTTTCACTGAGTCTCCTGCTATAGGAATACAAGAGTTTCCTGAGTGCGTATACCCAAAAGCAGAACCGGCAGGTTGTATGGGTTTTTTGCTTTGTCAGTTCTGCCACATTTGCCAAGTTGCTTTCCGATGCTAGAGAGCTCATGTGGTCTACCCACCAAACACTGGGCAATCCCCATTCCTCACATCCCAACCTATGCTTCATAAGAACAGACTTGTAAGACTTATTATAAGTTATCATTGTGATTCAAACTGGGTACCACTGCTGCCTAATGCAGCTAAGCACTTTCTATCCACAAGCTTGCAGTACTGTGCTATTATTGTCATCAGTTGGTGTTAGATTTGTGTCTAGAACCCCAGAGCCTTGTGCTTTTTCAGAGATGGCAAAGTCTAGAGCGTGTAATGCTGGGATTAGTGTGTGTGATTAGTAAATCAGTCCACTAATTGGTTTGGCATAGTTCTGGCTAGGATTAAGGGCTGGGCAGGCTGCATACAACATAAGGAATAGGCAGAGTCTTGTCTGCACTTCTTTTTTGCTCTTGCTGTCTTCTGCCACCATGAACTGTTGCCCTTCTGCCATGAGCCAACCTGCTTTAGAGCCAGTTAATTATGAGCTGACACTTCTACTCACTGTGAGATAAATAAAACTTTCCCCATTTAACTTTAGGTGTCAAGTACCTTGTCTCAACAATAAGAGAAAATAAACTAAGACAGTTGATATAGGAAGCCATAAAAAGAGAGGAACAGTCCCAACTTTGCTGAGTCAGAGGTAGTACAAAAGGATGAGAGTTCTATAGCTTCCAGGCAGGAGCCACTGGAATGTTATAATGTCAGTTTAAATCAATATTTTGCTCTACCTGTGAGCTTTCACTAGGCTACTAAGCTATTGAGGGTTCCGTGTTTTAGGAGACTGGCAGGGAGGATCAGAGCAGACCTGCCCTAAGGGACACACAGCCTTGCCACAATGAAGTCATCATGAATGAGGAGACAGCCGAGGCAGGCTGGCATAGGGCTGGATGTGGTGGAGAGTGGGGCTAATGTGTGGGGCTGGAGGTGAGGGCAACATGGGAAGGAAAGTGGGAATGAGTGTGAGGGGGGTTGGCGTGGGTTCTGGAATGAAACACAGAAGGAGAGGGTGTGCAGTGTTAGGAGTTAAGTGTGTGTGAGTAGGTGAGTCAGGAGCTGATGGTAGTAGATACACAAAGTAGAGCTAAAGCTGGAAGTGGCAGGGGTGCTAGAACTCGGATGAGAGTTTGGGGCTGGAGCTCGGCCTTCAAAACATCTCCTCATCCAGTTTTATTAAGGACACTTAGATATGTTTTACATAATTGTCACATCCCTTTCAATAAAATCACTGCCCTAAATACCTCCAGGCAGACCATCTATAGCTGCCTCCAGAAACTATACATGAGAATTAACCAACATAGCGCTAAACACCAAGAAGAGGCAGTGTGGTGCAATGGTTACAAACACAGACTAGAGAGCAGCCAGACAACTGGGTGTAAACCCTTTTAGGAGTCTGAATGGAAATGACAATAATAGGACTCATTTCATAAGACTGTCATGAGAATGAATGGGTTAGTATAATTAAAGTTCTTTTAAAAGTATCTGAGTCACAGTGAGTGCTCAGAAAATATTAGCTGACTTATAGTATGAGCAAAAATGCCTCGGACCTCTAGAGCAGCCAATAGAAAGGGCTTTCCCCAGTAATGCAAAAGTGAAGAGTGGGTGATAATCCAGTCCAGTGATAACAATAGCAGCTCAGCAGCTGGGTCTTGGGGACCTAATAACCCAAGGGCCTTTAAGCTGGGGTAAATCATTGTCAGCTCACATATGGGGAGACCCTTTGGACAGCCAAGTGTGAGCACAGTCCTGGACTTCCTATGGAGTCAGAAGATATTTCAAGTTGACACACCAGTGAAGAGGCAGGAAGTGGGAGTGAGGACAGTAGACATGAGAGACTCACTTACCAGATCCTGTCAGGATCCAGTGCAGTTAAAAACCTACTCAAAATAACCTGAAACTAGAACTTAACTCATTTGACAATAAAGGATTTTTACATTTTTATAGGTATTTGGATTTTCTATTTTCTTTTTTATTACTCATGCTTATAATACATAACAACTATATTCATCCAGGGAATTGGTATAGATAGATAGATAGATAGATAGATAGATAGATAGATATCATCTTGTAGCAAATGCAAAGGCCCTGAAGTCAGTACATATCCCACGCATTTCAGAACCAGGAAGACAGACAGTGTACCTGGAATAGAGAAAACTAGTAGGAACCCTTGGAGATGGATGAAGGAGCTGGCCAATTTTACATGGGTCTCATGGGCTATAACACTGTTTTGTGCAAGTAGAAACAGGAACCCATAGCAGGGCTGTGAGCAGAGGAATGATAGGTTCAGCAGGACCTTGGGTTTTTTCCCCTAGAATGTAATCAACAGAAGACAGGGACTTTATCTTGATCCCTACCATGTCCACAGTCCTGGAAGAGCCCTGGGCCCTGAAAAGCTCTTATGCAACGTTTCAAGTAAGTGAATAAACAAATGAATAGTTAATGAATTTTGGATGAAACTATGCACAACTGTGAATCTGATTGCTTCAGGATCTGTTTCATCCCACAAATTTGTGAAAAAACTGCCTTCTAATCCTTTGCTCACTTCCACGCCTGCCGTTAGGCTGAGATCCCCGCCGCAGCCTCCAGGGGTCGCAGAGCGAGGGGGGGGGCGCTTCTCGCACGGAGGATTTTGCGTGAAGCACCACATGGGGCGGGGTCTGTGGGCGGACGCCCAGTGGCTGGGCCTGGTTGCTTGGTTGGCGGAACGCGGTAGTTGGACTGTGGTTGTGCGGCTGCAGCCGGAGTGGTTTGGGACGCGCACGGAGTGAAGATGGCGGCCGAACGACCTGACGCGCTGAGGGAGTTCGTGGCGGTGACGGGCGCCGAGGAGGACCGGGCTCGCTTCTTCCTCGAGTCAGCCGGCTGGGACCTGCAGGTAGTTCGCGAGGCGGGCCTCATCCGGCGGCTTGGGGGCTGCGGGGCGCAGGTGCCTAACTCTTTAAGCCCAAGGCGCCCGAAGCGCACAGTCATCCCTGCCCGACCGGAGCCCAAGCCAGGCCTCATGGCCCAGGGGCCGCTCGCCACACATCTCCGGCTCAAATGAGGCCAACGCCGGCCTGCTGTGTCGGGCTCCCGCTCTTCCCACTGCCTCGCCTAACTCCGCGGCGTCGGCGAGACTTCAGGCGCTCACGCAGCCCGCGTGGAGAGGGTCGCTTGGGGGCGTGGCTGCGGAGCCGACTGTCAGCTGGAGGCCACCGCGTCCCAGTGACCACCTCCAGGCTGTGGCGAGGCACGGGCCAAGGTGGTCGCTCCCATGCCTTGTCCGCAGCCTGACCTCGGTGGAGAAGAAAACCGACCCCGTAGTTGGCTCAGGCCCCCTCTTACCTAATTACTGGAAAAAACTAGTTCTGGGATGGTGGCGCAAGGTTGGATCTCTTAACGTTTCTTAGTTGACCGGTGTATATAGTGGGAGTCTCGTGGAATTTATTGAAAGTTCACTAGCAAGTCCTAAGTGTTCGATTAAGAAGATAAGCTTCTCTGGGAAGAGGTTTTTCCCACAAAAAAATGAGTCCCCATTGCTTAGAACAGTGGCTGGCACGTAAGCATTGGTAATTAATTGAGTTTTTCACTAGAAAAAACTTGCGTAAATGTTCTTGGCCAGCCTACATCTTCAGGTGGATGATGACCATAACTAATATTATTGAGTAGAGTCAACAAGCCAAGCACAGGTCTAAGTACTTTACATGTCTTATGTCACTTAATTTTCCAATTTGATGTAAAGATTTAAGGGGAATAATTTGATAAAGGCCTTGCTAGCTACCTAGAGTAAGAGAGAGGATCAGAACTCACTTCTGACTCATCTTAATTAGAAGATAAAGACTAGCCCTTCTATCTCATTTTAATTAGAAGGTAAAGACTAGCCCTGATATGTACATGAAGATAAAAGCACAGACATTTTCATCACACTGATTAAGGCACAAGGAATTATCTTGCCCCCGTGAGGATCCCTGGTTGCCTAAGCCCCATTTTATGGATGAAAAATTGGAGGCTCAGAGGGCAAGGAATGTACCTAAAGTCACTTAGCCAGTAAGTAGTGTGGGACTGGAGTTTGAACTGGGTCTTCTTATTCCACCATTTACATCGCTTCTCAAATGTGTTAGATAAAACATTGTATATCTGCAGATAAAATGTGAAGCCCTTGTGCTGGACAGAAATATAAAACAAAAATGCTTCTCCAAAAATACCTAGTGTTATTGTCACCACGTCATCTCTCCCATTCTCCTCACACTGTAAGTAGAGAAACAGGCTCATGCAAATGGCAGAACTAGGTTTTTTTGGTTTTGTTTGTTTGTTTGTTCGTTTGTTTTTTATCTTTTTGAGACAGGGTTTCCCTATGCACTTCAGGCTGTCCTTGGCCTCACTTTGTTGCTCAGGCTGGTCTCAAACTCACAATGATTCTCCTGCCTCTTCCTCCAGAGTGCTGAGATTACAGACATGTACCACCACGCCCAGCTAAGGACCAGGATTTAAATATAGTCTTCAGTTCAGTGCAACTGCCATGGTAGTTCATTACCCCCATCAGGCTACTTATTGCTCTTAAGACATATTCAGACCGATTACGTACCATGACAGCTTACTGCCTTCAGTGTGGCTGATCACAGGACAGAAGCTGTATCTTTTTCGTTTCTGTAGACCTCAGTGCTCTTTCTTCTTTCTTGTACAGAGTGTATGTGATGAAGTGTCCACTGAATTGATGAGGGAGACATAAAGTCACAAGTGACCAAAGGACTCCTATATTCCTTCTGTATGTATAGGGCTAAGACATGACTGTGCATAAATCGTAATGGATCATCTCTTCCAGTCTTTAGGATTGGTGGGACGGGTGCCCCATTTCACAGATTATGAAACAAAGGAAAAGTAGCAACAGAGACAAAACTCCACAGTTGTGACATCTGGCTATAAAAACTTAACATTGAGGGCCAGAGCACACTGCCAGAAATGAAGTCCAGCTCTGCTTCTTACCAACTATGTAACTGTCTGAGCAATTGTCTTAATTTTGCAGAGCTTCTGTGTCACCTATAAAGTGAAACAATAATACTAATTGCATGGAGTTCTGTGAGGATTCAATGAATTAACACATGCAGAGTACTCAGAACAACCTGGCACATAAATAAATGCTCAATAAATACATACTGCTTTTATTTCATAAAATGAGAACAAAAAGTATTTTCAACCCCAGTCATCTTCTGTGTCTTCTTTTCTCCTTGATGGACAGAATTTGTTTCGGGTAAAATGAAGACTAACAGTTGGTCATTTATCTTTCAGTTAAATTTTCTATCTTGTGTGAGTCGTGTCTTGTTTTTATTCCTTTGTGGTAAGAGGAGATATGTGTTAGGTAAAGGACTATTTCAAGGTCCCAAGGTACTGCTTCTCTATTTCAGATCGCACTAGCGAGTTTTTATGAGGACGGAGGGGATGAAGACATTGTGACCATTTCACAGGCAGCCCCCAGTTCAGTGTCCAGAGGCACAGCCCCCAGGTAAGGGCTTACTTCAGTTATTGCTACTTGAGTACTTCCAGCAATGAGGAAGAGCTGTTTTCTGACTTGATAGATGGTTCAGGCCTGAGTATGTGGACTAGGGTACTTGAATGAAGAAATAAAGTTAGACCGAGTGGTGAGGAGTAATTCCCTTTTGCGTCACTCCTTTTCTGCATAGAGACATATGTGACTCTTACCTTAGTTATGGTTCAATTCTGGGAGAAACCACAGAACCTACTTTTTAAGATTTTTGGGAACCTTTTATTTATGAAGAGTGAGGAGTAACTGCTTTATATCTGGAAGTTTTTAAGTAAAATCCAAAAAGCCTTTCTTTCAGGGTGCTAGATGATGGTTGATAGATGTGGAAGTTTAAGCTGGATGACTTCAAGAATGCTCCTTTGGCATTGTATGATGCCTAATACCCTACTAAGTCATTCAGAAAATAAGCCTACATAGCCTATCCTTTAGTTTATTAGGAGAAACAGTATTAATCCTTTGGGTCCCATTTGCGCCATCTTTCCTGGCACCCTGGCTTCCATGGCAGATGACAGTTATGATCTACAGGACGTGACAATGTGGTCTTCAGGAGACAGGCAGAGCCTCTTCATACGAAAGTGTCAACTCTTGACTTTCCTCTCTACTTTGGCTTCTACTCACTGGTATATGTTTTTACCAGAAAACTTGAATTCAACCTCAAAACAAAGAATGTTTCTTTCTGTTTGCCATGAAGTGGCAAATTCTCTCTACCAGGGTATTTAAGGTTTACGATACATTTTCTTCCTTTAAAGGAAAGGAGCACCAAATCTCATTGCTCTCTTCACATCTTTCCTGCCTCTCATCTGCAGTGAAAAGAGGTAACAGGCAAGCACTCTTTCATTTATTTGCCTGTGATCATTTCGCAGACCATCGCTAGGGTATGAGGTATTGGTGACAGCACATGAAATTGTTACTGCCTTGGTTGTTAGAATCAGGGTTGTTCTTGCATCTGCTGGTAGAAGTGGCTGATGTTCTGGAACCCAAGTCTTTGACAGTCACCTGAGGACACTGTTGGGATGTTGGCAAAAAGAAAAAGACCAAAAAAAAAAAAATTAGCAATAGTGGGAAGTTGCAAGTTAGCCTGTAATGCCATCATATTCTTACGTCTTTTTTCAGCAGTCCCAAAATCCAGTCAAGGCAGTGACTTATTGGATCAGAGGCCCAGGAGTCTAACTGCATAGATTGAAAGACTAACCCTGCCACTTCAGAGTTTTGAAAACCTTGGGCAGATTACTTATTTCAGTCACGTAGTTTTCCTTATATGTCAAATGGAATTAATAGTAGTGTCTGCCTTTTAATGAATTAATGTGCCTGCCATTGTTATTTTGTAAATTATTTTTGTCTGTATTACTTTATTCTTTGTGCCCTGCCTTGTTCCACAGCATATATTAAAACATAAGCATATAAACAAAGCAATTAAAGAAATGGAGTTTAAGTCTGAAAGAGGTAAAAGACAGACACATACTTGAGCCCAGCAGCCTTCCCTCTGCTTTGGTTAAATTTCAGACTTGGTAATGGGCATGGTGGAGTCAAAAAAAAGGAGGAAGAAGGACACAGTTTGTCCTATCATTGTCCTAGTCTTGAAAGAAAATAATCCTTTTTTGGAAAAGCCAAAATTGTGCTTGCACCCCAGATGAAAATTCTGTGAGTCCAGCATCTCCCTTTCCTCTGGCTATCACAAGACAAGTTAGCCGGCTAACCTCTCCCCATTCCTCCCATCATCATCTTACCTACCTTTCATGTTGCCACTGCTGTCTTGGAACAACACTTCATGACTGAGCTCCTCACTGACTCTAGAAGATAAATGCTGGATGTGAAGCCCTTAAACTCTTGGGAAGAGTCTTTGGAATGGATGAGAGGCGGCCTATAAATTAACCTAAAATTGTAGGCACCTTTTTTGTATGTTGACAGGTTTCTTTGCTGGCAAAAGAGTCCATAGCTTTGATTAGATTCGCAAAGGAGTATGGGACATAAAAAAGTTAACCATTGCTATGGGAAAAAGTCTAAACTCCTCAATAATAATAGTTGTCACTTATTGAGCATTTAGTATGTACCAAACACTGAGTTAAGCCTTTACATTTACATCTTTTTAGTTCTCACAACAACACTGTGAAGTCAGTATTGTTACTGTCCCTATTTTACAGGTGAAAACATGAAGCCTAGGCTTTTTTCCAAGGTCACAGTAAAACAAGGATTTAAGGGCAGGTCTGTTCTATGTTTAGCATCTTCACTGTGATCCACAAATAACATATTGCCTCTCTCTAGAGACATTCGAAGGCCTCTAGAGTTTATCCTAAGTCTGACTTCCTCATCTTACTCCCTATTTCCCATTTGTTTAATCCTTTATTCCAGCCAAATTAAGTCCTTTGGTATCCCAGCTCTGCTGATTTTTGTTTCTGTTTTCATCTGAACCTCTTTCTCTTGATTAGTTGTACCTGCTGTCTTGCCCTCTGCCTGTCCCATCCTTGTCCCCTCTCCTCCCCCATTCGCCTCCATCCCCATTCCTCTGTTGAGCAGCACATCATAGTTCTATTCCTCAGAACTCTGGCCACAACTCTAATTCTTTCACTTTGACCATATCCATATACATCTCTCCTGTGTTGTCTTGAACTCTTTTTAATTTTTCTCCCTAATTAGAAGTGGGAAGGCTAATATTTCAGGAATGCTAACTTAATGTCTAGCTCTGCCAAATATTTCTTCTGTATTCTCTTATACCTTTCAACAGCTTTGGAAATAGCTTGAGTACTCTCCAGTCATGGGTCAGGATTCTTCTGAGTCTTAGAAAGTTTGACTAACTCAGCTGCTGTGTCCACGTATTCAAAGCCAAGGTTTTCTAAATTTTTTGCTGCTTTTGCTACCACATTCTACTTCCCTGAGCAACACTTTTCCCCCGTGTCCCCTGTACACAGATCAAGCAAGAAAGTGCTGCCACAGAACCAAGATGACCAGATTAAAAGCAGTTATTATTTAATAAAGAACTTCTGTGCTACTTCAGGTTGCCAGAGTGGCCTGAAAAATAGGAGTTTACTGCCAAAAAATGTAAATTTTTGAGGCTGTTTTACAGGTTTATGAAGCCCATAGTACAAAGGATTTTGAAATTGGCAGTGTCCCCATGACATCAGTGCCATAATGTGACTGACTCTCAGAGTGTTGCTCTAGAGGAGTGGTTCTTAAACTTGAGGCTGTCTCAGAATGACCCTCGGGGCTTCTTAAAACTAGGTTGTGGGGTACCCCTTCCAGAGTTTTTGAAAGTGAACCTTAAAGGTTTGCATTTTTCAGGAGTTCACGGTTAACACTGATGCTCCTGATCCAAGAACCATACTTTAAAAATTGCTGCTCATGGGTAATATTTAAATTCACTGCAGCATGTAGATAGCTCTACCTGCATTAGTACCCCAACTGTATGCAGAAAGCCCTGGAGGCTGGTAATTTGATTGTCTACATTTACATGTGAGAAAATAAAGATTTAGAGATTTTAAGTAGCATGCCCAAGATCCATGATAGGAGACAAAGTTGGAGTAGACCCCATATAAGTGCTTGTGAGAATTTAGATGGATAGGTTTTTGGGGGAAGGAAAAAAGTGCATAATGAGAGCAAATACTTTGCTCAAGCAAGTGTATATGGAAGAGGGAGATTGTTTTTCCACAGATACTCATTGTTCAGGGACTTTAGCTGGAAAACTTGCCCTGGGAAGGTAAGTAAGTAGAACTAACATGTGCTAGTACAAATGTCTTCCATTAGATCCTTTTGAACAATATTATATCCAGCTCAAGGAATGTCCAAGATGTTGCCCTCATCTAATTCAAGCAGGGACTGTGTCTTGTTGCTAGTTGATGGAACTCCATAACTTTTCTTGTCCCCTGATTATCTCCTTGAAATAAATCAAGACTGAGCTAGAACATTTTTCCCTAGTACATAATCTCTTTGTCCTTGTCTGACCTCAGGAAACGTATTCTACCACCACTCCCCATTTTTTTTTAGGAAAGCTTTTTTCTCCTGAGATACACAGAATTTTTTTTTTCATCTTTACAAAATTTATGTCCTATGGTCCTTAAAAAACATAAGCTTGTTTCTTGAGAGAATGTCTAAAGAAGAAAGTGGCATTGTAAGAGTGTTAGGGAATAAACTCTTCTCATACCTTGATTTAGTAGTACCTCCCTACCACATGGCATTGTTCTCCTGTAAATATTAGTATCTTCTCTTGAGTGGGCAATAGCAGAAGTAGACAAGGCCCTTCTCTTCAGTGCTGGTACCCCCATATTTATTGCAGTTATACTTCTTGTCTTCCCTTCAGTATAGCACTATTGTCTCTGTACATTTGTACTTGCTGTTTGCCTAAAATGCTGTATCTATGCCCTTTCTCCAGCCCTACCACCCTTTATCCACCTGATTCCTATCTTCTAGTTCTTTGGCACTGTTTAAAATGTGATATTCTTGTGAAAGTCATTCTTGACATTCCCTCACTCAGAAGAAAAGGCTCTCTACTCTCTAGGTCCCGTCTAGGTCCCAGGGCTTCCTCTGCCATACAGAATTGAGTAAATGATTGCCTAGACCATCTGTCCCACTACCCTCTTAAGAACTGAGTCCAGTTATTTTACAACCCCAGTATCTAATATAGTGTGTGGCATATTCCATCAGTATTTGAGGATTAAACGACAAAAGTAATTAGCCACTAAAGACTGGTAAGTTTTTAAAATAATACAGACCTAATTATTCTACTGCTGGGACAGCTTAAATTAGATTCTGTTTACCTCACAGTAGCACTTTCTAGTTTAGTCTTCGTTCTGTGTGACCTTATAAAAATGAATGCTGCATTTTTTTGCATCTAAACCTACAGAGGAAATCAGCTTTGTTCCACATGTATCCTTTTCTCAAAAACAAAATCTAATTCCAGTTCCTTAGCTTAGCAACTGATAACGGGAATTAGCTTCTTCAACTCTGCTTGAAATAATTTTACTTGTTTCTATGTCTCCAGTGATAATAGGGTGACATCCTTCAGAGACCTCATTCATGACCAAGATGAAGATGAAGAGGAGGAAGAGGGCCAGAGGTAAGTAAGTTTTTGGCAGAGAGGGCAGAGCCCACAAGAAGGTCACAGTAATGCACGAATCACTTGGAGCAGACCATGTGTTCAGTTACCATTACTGTTGGCAGGGGCTTCTTCCAAGAACATAGCCTGCTCCCTGTAGCTTAGAAGTCATCCTTGCCCCTTGCTACTTTTTTTATCTTTTATGATGTTCTGAGTTTGTTTTGTTTTTTGATGTTAAAATAATACATATTTTTGAGGAGTATTAGGGTGAGGGAAACAAACTGGTAAGAAAGAGAAAGTCATTTGTAATATCATAGACCAGACACAACTAGGTTTCAATATTTTCAGTATCTAGCTTTTTATAGAAAAAGTAGTTGATAAGGTGTATATTCTCCCAGTCCACACATACATACACTGATTTTAAGTTCTAGGACTATTACAGTAAAGTTAATGTGTTTTCTGGAAAATAGGGACTAGTGTAATGTAAAAGTATTAATTCATCCTTTGGTACCTGCAGTTAATATTTTCGTGTATTATTTAGTCTATAAATATAAATATATGTTACATTTTACACAATGAAGCTTAGATACTTTCGCTTTTCTTTTGTTGGATTAATGCTAGATCTTTAAAAATTCTCCATATTATTAAAATTCTTCATAAGCATTTTTAGCATCTGTAATAACCCATCATGTGGGATGTCTAGCATTTTGATTGTTTCTAATTTTTACTACTGTAAGTATCAGTGCTGGGGGCTGGGGATTTAGCTCAGTGGCATAAGCACCTGCCTGGCAAGTGTGAGGTCATGAGTTCAAACCCTGGTACCACAAAAACAACAACAATAACAAAAACAAGTATCAGTGCTGTATACATCTTTGTGTATTAATCTTTGGCCACATTTCAGATTTTCTTACAATAGTTCCTAGAAATGAAAATACCAGGTGAAGGCAATGAATATTTTGAAAGCTTTTGATTACAGCCTCCCAGCTATTAAGCCAGGACTTGGAGATCCCTTAATAAAAGACCATTGAACAGAATCTTATCTACCTGGGTCGAACAAAAATGAGCTGGCCATAGCCATATGTCACTGGTTTTAGTTACTCATGGGTCTGCCTCAGCCTTTCAAACATGCCTAAAGAACATCATATAGTAACCATTATGGAAATGTGGCTATCTCACAATGGTTAGTCTTTGGGAAGTGAACTGAGAAATTACATATGTTTTGCTGTTTTGGTGTGTGTGTGTGTTTGTTTGTTTGTTCATTTAGAGATAGAGTCTTGCTATATAGTTTAGGCTGGTCTTGTCCTCCTATCTCAATCTCCCAAGTGCTGTGATTACACATATGCCTCACCATGCCCAGCCCTTGTTAGCTGTTCATGTTTTGTCTTTTATATTACCTCAGAACCTTCCTTCTACATATACTTAAGGTTCTGTGTTACTGCCAGAGTTTTACATTCCTTGAGGTAGTGTCATCCAGTATATAAATGCCCAGTCTCCTCCACTTTCTGCCCAGTCATATCCTCCAAACTATGACCTTTCATTATTCACATGCCCACACTTCCTTGACCTCAGCATTTTAGACCTAAAACAACACTACCGCCTTATGCTTGACAGGGCCTATGCTTTGCCTCATATTCCTTAGTGAATACAGGATTGAGGACTGAAAGTAATTTATACTAGTCTTCATCTCCAAATTTGGGGACATGCTGTTTCTTAACTATGAATAGGAATAATAAAGAAGCATCTATATGACAACTGGTTTTCAGGTGAAGGTGAAAAAAAAAGTACTAACTTAATTTGAAGCCAGTCTTCACCACATTATAAAGCCTGATATGGATATCTTGGAGCTTGTATTTGAAATTGGAGCTTCCCCAGCCTTCTCCAGTACCATCTCCTCAGGGCCCCAGTGTTATGTCACAAGAATGACAAGGTGAGGTGAGTCTTGGGGGAGCTGTTAATGCTGTATCACATCACCTCACATGTGTGCATTACTCTGCTTGTTCTTTTGCATACATCTGCCGGTTTGAACCTCACGGCCCTGACTTAAGGAGCAGGTAGGTAGGGCATGTGATGCCTCCCTCCCATTTCAAAGATAAGCACAGTGTACAGAGTAGTGCACGGGTTTACCACGATCACCCAGTGGCAGAGCCAGAACTGGAGCTTAGCCGCTGCTTGTACTAACCATGCCACAGCCAATCACTAACTCAGAGCTACTAGAGGTAGCAGCTTCTGACTAGAATCAGTCATTGTCTTGGAGAGGTTCTGGCATGTGGATAGACAGTCACAGTTCTGGTGCTCTCCTGCACTGACATGCTGTTGTGCATGCCTGGAATGCTCTTCCCCAATCTATTTATTTGATAACCTCATCCTCAGGACTCAGCTCAAATACACATTCCCAGGAAACCCTGGGTATCATCCCCAGCTCATTGTGTCCCAGCTCACTGTGCCCAGAGGCCCATTACTATCTTCATGTCTTCTCACATTGCATTGTATCTGCCTGCCTTCTTACATGTATCCACAAGTAGCCAGTAAGTTCTTTAAAAATCGGTACTGTATTCTTTGGTTCATTGTGCCCAGAACCTGTGGCATGCTTTTTTCTTTATGCAAGTACATTTAGTGTTAGAAGTATGTTTTCTATGCAGGTTTTATGCTGGGGGCTCAGAGAGAAGTGGACAACAGATTGTTGGCCCACCCAGGAAGAAAAGTCCCAACGAGCTGGTGGATGATCTCTTTAAAGGTGCTAAGGAGCACGGAGCCGTAGCTGTGGAGCGAGTGACCAAGAGCCCTGGAGAAAACAGTAAACCAAGAGTGAGCATCAAAGTGTCTTTGCCTCTGCCTGTAGTGCTCAGGTTCCATAGTGGAGAGGGGTCCTCTTTCACTCTACTGATAACTCTTTTTCTCATTTGCTCATTTGGTTGCCTATGCAGAAGCAAGTGTAATTTCTCTTAACTTTAACATAAAACTGTGATTGGGGGCAAGACTTCTCAAACTGAGGGATTTAGCTCAGCAGCAGAAGCACCTGCCTTGCAAGCAGGCGGTTGTGAGTTCAATCCCTGGTACTGATAAAAAAAAAAAAAAGTTCTCAAACTTGTGGCCTACAGCCTAGATCCCGAATCTGAGTTTCTATCGTAAGGTAAATCAGAAAGTCTTTGGTATTAATCCTGTATCCAAATTTTTACATGGCCATACTAATTTAAATGTTAGTAGTGTCTGTTCCCTTTGGCTGGGCATACTGTGCCTTCCAGGTTTCACTGCAATCTTGGCCACTGGATTTGTTTGCCTTGTTGCCTGACCCTATGAGCACTGAGTTTGATATCAGAGAAAGTATATCTAAGTGCTGGCTTAATTAGGAACCTTGTCCTCTTTCTTTGGTTTACTGAGATGCATCACTGTATCTGAGTTGACCCCATTACCAAATGTTTGTGAACTTGTCTTTTATAGCCCTTTGCAGGAGGTGGCTACCGCCTTGGGGCAGCACCAGAGGAAGAGTCTGCCTATGTGGCAGGAGAAAGGAGGCAGCATTCCAGCCAAGATGTGAGTGTGCTTCTTTCTTCTTTACAGAAACTTGTGGATTATGAGTTCTACCCTTTTTCAGAAGGGATTGATCACAGTTTACATAAACCAGCAGTCTGTGTGAGAGAGGTCTGCAGTGACAGTGTCCTTGCCATGGTCTGAACAGGGAACCTTACAGGGATATCAGAGGCAGCTTTCATCTCACTGAGCAGGGGGCTGATGAGAAGGGGTAGGGGAAGGGATAGATGAACAGGTGAAGATTTCTGAATGTTGCATGGGTCTCAAACAGAGGGTCAGTATATCTGGATTCTCTAGTGATGTGGGTGTGGCTGACAAATTTGCTTTTCAGATCACTAGAGAAGCCTGAAATACAATTCATGTTTAATTTTCTTTATTATTCTGTAGTATTTCTTCCCTGTATATAGGGTCCCTACCCCTATAAGTGTAATCACAGTTAATAGACAAAAATTTAAAATGTTATTTAAAATTTTTAATATTATGCCACAAACATTTTCATGTAGCCTTGTGACCATTTCTTTAATAATATATCTGTTAAATTATTTTGCATTTTATTCCAAAATAAAGTCAAGCAGGAAGAAACTAAAGATCCCATCTACTTGTGATAGCAGTTACTAATACATTAGCTTTTAGCCTTTTTTAAAGTTTTTTTATTAGTACATGTTTATAGTACATAATGATTACATTTCTTGTGGAGAGTTGGTATGTGTATGTAATACATCCTAAGTCTGCCTACTTCCTATTATGTATCTTTTAACGTATTATAGGTTTATGAGGTTTTTTAAATTTACTTTTTATTAGTACATACTTGCAGTTCATGCAGTTTATAGTCATCTTGGAAGTGGTTTTTTTTTCTTTTATCCCTTTTCCCCTTCCCTTTCCCTTCTCCCTCACATGATCCCATTTCCCCTTTTTCATACTTGTTGATATTGTCGTAGCAGCCAGGCATCGAGGCACATGCCTGTAATTCTAGCAGTCAGGAGTCTAGAAGCAGGAAGATCACCATAATTTTGAGGCCATCCTGGCTACATAGCAAGACCCTGTCTCCAAAAGAAAAAAGTCTTCTGTTTGTCTTAGCTCATGTTGTGGTATCCAGTGATTACATTAATTGGGGTTATTAGGGTCCTGTGCATGGCATATCTTTCTTATTTCCCCTTCCTCCTCCTTACTGCTGACCCTCTTAGACCACTTCCCTATTGCAAAACACTCACCTCCTTGTCCCTTGCTATCCATCCTATATCATTTTCTTGTTTGTCCTTTGCCTCACTCAGATGAGAGAAACCATATAGTGCTAATGTTTGTGTCTGATTTATTTCACTCAGCATTATATTTTCCAGGTGTATCCATTTTCCTTCTGATGTCTCAAATTTATCATTCCTTATAGTCAAGTAGTATTCCATTATGTATATAAATACAAATACCACATATTCTTTGTCCAGTCATCTGTTGATGGGTACACAGGTTACTTCCAGGATTTAGCTGTTATAGACTATGCTGCTATAAACATTGGTATGCAAGTATCACTGCAGTACAACTTATGCCCTTGGGCGAAGATACCTAAGAGGGTAGCATGTCATATGGAATTTATAATTTCAGTCTTTGAGAAATCTCCATACTGCTTTCCATAATGCTGTAATAGTTTATATTCCCACTAGCTATGAGGAAGGGTTCCTTTTTCACCACAACTATGCCAGCATTTGTTACTGTTTGATTTCCTAGTGATTGCCATTCTTTCCAAAGTAAGATAGAATCTTAGGGTTTTTTTTTAATTTGCATTATTTCTCTATGGCTAGAGATGTTGAGCATTTTTATTATATCTATTGACCATTTGTTAAGTTTTCCTCTGTAAAGTGTCTTTATTTCTGTTGCCCATTTTTTGACTGAGTGTTTAGTTTTAGGTGGTTTAATTTTTTTTGAGTTCTTGTCATATTTTAGATAGTAGTCCTTTGCTAGAGGAGTAGCTGACAAATATTTTCCCATTGTGTAGGTTGTCTCTTCATTCTACTGATTCTTTTGCTATGGGGAAGCTTTTTAGTCTGATACAATCTCATTTGTTGATTCTTACTGCTGTTTCTTATACCATTGATGTTCCTTTTAGAAAATCCTTTTCTATACCTATGTTTGCAAGTGTTTTACTACTTTCCAGGAAGTTTAAATGTTTCTGTTTTAGTGTTTTAATCTTTGATTCATTTTTATTTTAATTTAGTATATGGTAAGAGGCAAGGATCAGCTTCGTTCTTCTGCAAATAAATAAACCAGTTTTCCCAACACTACTTGAATAGGCTATCTTTATGTCAACATATGTTTTTGGCCCCTTTGTCAAATATCAGACGGTTGAATATTTCTGGCCAGGTCTCTGTATCTGTTCTGTTCCATTCATCCACGTGTTTGTTTCTGTTCCAGTACCTACCATTTTTAATCATTATATAGCTTGAAGACACGTGTTCCCATGCTGCTTGCTTTGCTCTTAGTGCAATAGTTACTGTTATAGTTTGTGTTTAGATGTTCATCCCCACCTCAGTCCCCGAAGCCTCATGCAGTCATAGGTGGCTGGATCCAGAGTGTATGATGCTGAAATTGATTCATGATGCAATGCTAGGATCAAGAGCACTAGGATTAAGGGTGTAAGTGCAAACCCCTCCTCCTCAGGCAGGCTAGTTAAGATATAAGGAAAAGAGCTATGTGCAAACCTTTGCTTACATACTTTTGCTGTCTTCTGCCTGCCATGAAATGTTTTGTCCTCTGTGGTGGTGCCTTATGCCAAGCCATCCTGCCTTAGAGCCAACAGTTATGGATTAAAACCTCTACAAACTATATGCTAAAGAAACTTTCACTCTTTTCTATTTTAAAGAGGATAAAACTAAATATAACAAAACAGAAGAAGATCAGAAGAAAACAATTTAAGTGACACAGATTTCAAAACAAGATAATAAGATGTCTACCATGGCTACTTATGTCTCTTGTTTTCTTCCAAATAGTTGTCCATATCTTCACACACAATGAATTTATGTAAAACAAAAGTATTAAACTGATCAGAACAGAGTAACAAAGACATTGTAGGTCTTCAAAATGAGACAACAGGAAAATCAATAATGGCTGCCATAATGTCTGTTGCTCATTCAAATTAGCTATCCGTACCTTCTTTTATGTTGAAATTAAACCATACAAAACAGGCTAAAATCACTCTGAACAAAGAATAATAGCATTACTGAATTTCACAGTGTACAGTATCTGCAATGGATACCATAAGGTCTCTTTTTCTTCAAAGTAGCTGTTCATTTCATCACGCATAATATAAACAGTTCTCTTAAACTTAGGAGAAGTTCTACGCATGTATAAGCTTCTATGTGTATACCTATCCTTTCTGTATTAGAGGGGAAAACAAAACGAAGTAGATTACTGGAAAAACAAAAAGGTAAATAAATAACAACAGCAAAAAATCCAAAACAAGGTGATAAGAGCCATAACTAGGGTTTTTATTTTACATAATGTTCTTCAAGAGTTCCTCAGATCACCAGACACTAACATGCAAAATTGTTCCAATCCTACGGATGTTAGCTGTTTTGTTCCAAGAACTTATGGAATTTGTAGCACAGTCATCTTAGCTATCTTAAGTGTGATTATACAATTTTAGATTTTTTTTTCTTTTCCTTTTTCTTTTTCTTCCTTTTCCCTGAGATACTGTTTTTTTCCTTTTGAGCAGATTCTTATGCTTCCACTGTATTTCTTGAGAATTTTGTATCTTACGTACTCTTAACCATTCTTAAACTAGGGAAACAATACGGTATTTATACATGTGAGTTTGATTTATTTCACTTATGAGTATGGTCTCAAGTTGCGTCCATTTATTTATAAATACCTCAGTGTAATCATTATAGCTGAGTAGTACTTCATTATATAAAAATATCACATTTTTTTTATCCATTCCTCAGCTGATGGGCATTTAGGTTGTTTCCAAGATCTGGCTGTTACAAATTGTGCTGCTATAAACATGAATGCACATATATCACTATGATATGATGTTTTCATTTCTTCTGAGAATATGCCTGGAAGTGGAATAGCTGGGTCAAATCTGGGTCAATCCCAGATTTTTGAAGAACCTCCAGACTGACCTCCACAATGGTTGCACCAGTCTGCACTCCCACCAACAGTGCAGAAGAGTTCCTTTTCCCTCATAGCCTCTCCAGCATTTGTTATTGGCAGTTTTCTTAATGCTGGCCATTCTTTCTGGAGTGAGATGGAATCTCAGTATGGTTTTAATTTGCATTTCTCTAATGACCAATGTTCAGACATTTTTTCATGTATTTATTTGCCTTTTGTATGTCTTTATCTGAGAAGTATGTATTCATCTCAGATGCCCATTTTTGGATTGGGTCTTTGAATTTCGGGGTCTGTTTTTTTTAATTCTTTATATGTTCTAGACAGAGTCCTTTGTCTGAGGGACAGTTCACTAAGATTTTTTTCCCGATTTGTGGATTTTCTTTTCACTATGTTGGAGATTTTTTTTTTTTTTTTGTACTTCGTCTAACAGCTTTTTTTTTTTTAAATTAAAAAAAAAAACAGTAAAAGGGTACAAGTAATACAGAATTTCAAAAAAAATAAACAGTAAGAAATCACTAGTTAATAGATTACATATTGTCATCTTAGAAATAGTTGTTCAAGTTACAAAATTAAGCATACAAAGTGGACATTCAAACAGACTGCAAACAGTTGTTTTCAGTGATCCAACATAAACTTAGTAATATGGTCATCTGTCTTACACATCTAAACACACTTGCAGTTGTGTCCTTTAGAGCACTTTCTTTTCCTCTCTTTTTTACAAATAACATTTACACATTTTAGTTCTTATTACTTTTTTTTGTTGGAGATTTCTTTCAACAGGCAAAAACTCTTTAGTAAGATGTGATCCCAGTTTTGTTTTGTTTTGCGTTTGTTTTGTTTGGTACTGGGATCGAACTCACAACCTCCACTTGCCAGGCAGGCGCTTATACTGCTGAGCTAAATCCCCGGCCGTGATCCCAGTTATTGATGAAACCTTTTTCTCTTTAAGTTCAGATGTCAGGTATTTATCTCAGCAACAAGAAAAGTAAATAAAACAGTTACTTTTGCTATTCTGGTTTCTTCTGGTTATACATGACTTTTAGGATTGTTTTCTCTAGATCTGTAAAGTATGCTGCTGGTATTTTGATTGGAACTGCATGAATCTTTGTAACAGTTTTGGAAGTATAATAATTTTGATAATGTTAGTTCTGCCTATCCAAGAGCAGGAGACATCTTTCCATTTTCCTCTAGAGTCTCCTGCTTCAGAGTAGTATAGTTATCTTAGTAGAGGTCTTTCACTTCTTTGGTTAGATTAATTCCTAGATATTTCATTTTTCTTAAGTCTACTGTGAATGGTATTTTCATAATTTGCTTTCTATCTCATTCATTGTTGGTGTACACAAATGCTAGTGATTTTTGTGTGCTGATTTTGTATCCTACTTTGCTGAAGCTAGAGTATTAGTATTATGTCAATTGCAAATAATGATAATTTTTCTTCCTTTCCTATATGTATACCTTTTGATTCTTTCTTTACCTAATTGGTCTGGCTGTTTCAAGTACTATGTTGAGTAGAAGAGGTGATAGTGGACATCCTTATGTTGTTCCTGATTTTAAGGGAAATACTTTTAGTTTTTCCACATTTAATATGATGCAATCAAGCTTATTGGTTAATAAAAATGAACAACTTAAAAATTTTTCTTAATTTCAATTGACATTTTTGTTTTAGGTTTCATTTTTTTAACAGACTATATTTTTTTATTAGTACATGTTTGTAGCACATAATATTTATATTCCTTGTGGAATTTTTAGCCTTCTTGTCTCACTTCTTCAGTACTGATAATTAAACCCAGGGCTTTCTCACTGGGCTGCATGCACAGCCCATATTTTTCTATTTTTTATTTTGAGAGAGAGTTAATAAATTTTGCTCCGAGTTGCCCAAGCTGGGATCCAAATTGCATTCATCCTGCTTTGGCCCCCCGGAGTACTGAAATGACAGTGTGGGCTACCACACTTGAGTTTGTCCCTTTTCAGTGAATGTATATGGGGGATTGTTGACAGGAATTACAGGTACCACTTTTGTTTGTTTTGAGATAGAGTCTCATTATCTTGAATAGGTTAGTCTTGAACTCCTGAGCTCAAGTGGTCTTCCCACCACGGCCTCCCAAGTAGTTGGGCCTAGACACATATTACCACACTAAGCTGTAGATACCATGTTTAATGTCTGCAAAACAGTCATGAATGGATGAGGTAGAATATTAGCTATATCCCAGACACACTTGGAACCATGCAAATAAGGCAGTCATAACTTTGAGTCACCTACTCAGTTATCCAGCTAAAGAGTGGCAACATCAAGATACAAGCCCCACTCTCCTTAAAACACTGCCCATGCTACTAATCTGTGCCATACCACCTTCCTATTTTAGGTTAATGCATTCTTGGTTGGTTGTTGAGTTCCCTTTGCATGCATATGTGTATATGGTATGTCTCCATATCTGTGGTTTAATAATAGCAATGTGGTACAATAGTGAAACTATCACTATCTTGCAAATTTGGATTTGTGTACTTTGCAGGTTTATGGCCGTATTAACTACTGTCTCTTGTCATCATAGGTTCATGTCGTTCTGAAGCTCTGGAAAAGTGGATTCAGCCTGGATAATGGCGAGCTCAGAAGCTACCAAGACCCATCCAATGCCCAGTTTTTAGAATCTATCCGCAGAGGGTGAGCAGAAAAGCCCTCTTTGAGTCTCAGATGAGTGAGTAAGATGCCAGATTAGAACAGAAGAGACAAAGCATTTTATTACTTGAGAAATAAAATTTTGAAACAAATTTAGCACATTCGAAATACAGATTCACAGATCTGCTCTAAAAACTTTATTCATTTTTGTGTTTTTATCTTGGGGCAGAGCTAAGTGGCCAAATAAGTAGGTAACTACTGTGACTGAGCAGGTAAGAGAGAGGCAGCCAGGTAGCCAGTGCAGTAGCCAGCTCCTAATGGTTTTCACCATTGGAATTGAGAGATTTCTTCTCTCACCACTTCTCTCGCTGGCCAGTGTCCTGCTTGCTATGAACCCCAGTCTGCCTTTTCCCTCACAGGGAGGTGCCAGCAGAGCTGCGGAGGTTAGCTCACGGCGGGCAGGTGAACTTGGATATGGAGGACCATCGAGATGAGGACTTTGTGAAGCCCAAGGGAGCTTTCAAAGCCTTCACTGGTGAGGGCCAGAAACTCGGCAGGTAAGAAGCAGCACCAGTGGACCCCAGACTGTCAGTGCCACTAGATGATCCCAGCAGACCTTGTGTTCTCACTAGGGAACTGGGGATACCTGTTTAACAAGTAGTTCAGATTTTATTTTTATGGGAAAAAAATATGGAGGATGTGTATTATGGAGTTAAAAGACCCTCCTTCATTTAGTAGTTGTGTAGCCTTGGACTTGATAGTCTGTTTCCTCAGCTATAAATTGGGATTAAAATAGTCCTTACCTCCTAGGATTGTTGTTGCAAAAACTAAAAGAATTGATGCATATAGAGTACTGCCTTTAGTGAACAGTAACATAATAGGTGCTTTGACTCTTTAATCAAAGTTATTGAGGAAAGTATGATTTCCTTAATGATTTAAGGTCTAAGCTGGGTCTCAGAGATACGGAGTCTCAGAATTTGCTGCCTAGCCAGGCCAAGTTGTAGCATTGCTCAGGATCTTAGAAAGTCAAAGACGCTGTTGCTCCATGCAGACTTATGTTCCACCATTGTGACAGTTCATCAGCTCTTATCTTTACTCTTTGGTCCTGACATTCTCTCCCTTTAGCTTTTCCTATTGATGTCCTCTGCCATTGTCCTGTCTTTTCCCTTCTCTACCTCTGCCAAGTCATTCTTGTCTCATATTCAAATTCCAACTGGATCTGATTGGCTAACAGTCTTTGATAATCCGTGAACAGAGTTCTTCCATCAGGCCCTTTGCCATTCATAGGCAGACTACTTCCTCTCAGGGTCTCCCCATCTTAGACCATGTGTTCTTCAGAGGAAACTGTTTATTTTCTGCATGGAGTCCCCTTGCCAGGAAAGTCCTGATTTTAGAGGAGAAGCTGAACCTGTTTAAGCTTTGAGAACTGCCTCTTGATCACATGGCTCATATGGTAGACTGGCAGAACCTGTACTTTCTGATTAGCATTCTTTTCCACACTCCTACCTCAAGATAGCCTTTGTCCTTGCTCTCCTCACCACTATCAGGAGGGATCAGTGCTCAGCCCACTGTTCAGACCTTGTGGGTGGGTCTTTCTAGCAATCTCCTAACTCCTTGTTGGCCATTCATGATCCTCAGAGCAAGGGTCAGAGCTCGGAGCATTAGACACCAGTGGATTGTGACTAAGCAGAACCAACATAGCTATGTCAGTCTGCTTTCATCATTTCCCTGCCAATGAGGGTTATGGGCTGGCCCAGAATAACCATGTTCAATATTAGTGTCTCTGTCAGCCACAGTAAACTTTGTAGGTACCTGTTTTATTGTTTGTTTTGTATTTTATCATTTTGTTTTATAAAAAAATAATAGGCAATTCAGATAAAGAATAAACTGTTTGTAAACATAACACTCAGAAATATTCAGTTAGTCTCTGGAGAATATATCCTTCTAGTCTTATACAGGTGTGTGTTTGTAAACATGCTACTGTGTGATTTGGATTCATATCTTTCAACAGCCCACTGTTAAGAGCCTTGGCCCCCAGGTTGGCACCAGTGGGGGTGTTGGAACTCTTGAAGTTGGAGTCTAGTGTAAGGTCCTTCGGTCGTCAGTATATGTATTTCTACACTTCTATTTCTATGCTTATGTGATTTTTGTTTCTTACAGATGTGCTGTAATTACCAGTCCTTGCTAAAATATGTAAGCAAATTTCCAGTACCATGAACATGGCAGTGAATAGCTCTGTAATTAAATTTTTGTATGCCATGTAATCTTGAGCTAGAGATACAATTGCTGGCTCAAAAGAGCATCATATTTATAAGATATTTTCAGATTACCCTCTAAAAATATAGTACAATATCTAGTTTTTACCTGCACTTCAGTTATAAGGGGTAATCCAGAATTCAATCCCACTATGTAGCTGTCATGATCCTCTTGCCTCCTGATTGCTGTGTACCCCATGCAAATGGCTTGTTGTTTTACACAAAAGTACTGAACTCCTAGAAAGGGAGCTTGCTCTCTAGGCCGTAGTGTTAATGATAGAGCTGGGACTAGATGGCGTGTAGTGCTGCTGAAAAGTTTCTTTCTGTCCTTAATAATAATGGGTGTCATACACTGGACTTCCTATCCTAAAAAGCAGGAGAGGGTAAAGACGAGATCTCCGTTTTTAGGGGAGGAAATGAAGACATCAGGACCTTTAAGTAACCTGCTAAAGTTCACAAGATCCTAACTGATGAATAGATTAGATTTCCTTGGGAGCAGGGGAGGAGATTGAGGAAATATTTTCAGTACAAATATTAGTTCAATAAAGTAAAGCTTGAAAAAGCCCTGGCTGGGGGGAATATATAAAATAATACATACAGGGAGAAAGCTGTTACATAAGTACAACTTTTAGAAGTGATCTGTAGCATCTCTTTTTTTACCTGTAAAATGAAGATAATCCCTATCTGAAAAGGTGCTTCTGATGATTCAGGGAAGGTATATATAAAGCCCCCTAGACAACACCTGAACAAAATAGGTGTAGACCTATTTTCCTCTCCCTCACCCTATCTAAACAGATATCTGTTACACCTATTTTCCTCTCCCTCACCCTATCTAAACAGATATCTGCTACTTGAAAATAACAATTTATTCCTGATAGGCAGTAGCTTCAATGAGTATGTTACATACTTGACATTGTTATATGCAGTTGAGCCCTGCTGCCTGAAGTCTAATGAAAGAGTTAACCTTATGTCCATTAAACTAGTGAACAAACAGAATTATTAGCTGTAAGACATTTACATGTGTAATCTACAACTTTTTACTGTTTCCAAATGACTGTAGAGACTGATCACATACTTTATCTGTGTGTGCCAGCCCACATTGAGGCCTACATGCTGTGAGGCTGATGTACAGAGCAGCTCCTCTCAGTACACAAATGTGGCCAGCATTCTTGAGTTCCATTGCCTAATTCCCTAAGCTCATATTATTCACTTTCACAGGAAAAGATATTTACTTTGCTTTTTATGTATTCTAGACAACATTTCACAAACTGGGATCCTTGAAGTACTCTTTTGTGCAATACATTAACAAGTATAAAGGGCAAGGCCCGATGGTTCACAAAGTTTGCCTTCACTGCACAATCTCCTGAAACCTTCTTTTAAAAGTCTTTAGTGCCTATAGTGCTGCTAAAATATTAAATGGCATTTTTTTAAACCTTTCTGGTGGTCTCAAGGAACTAGGACTCTATGAAAAACACTTCAGAGAGCATTTTCCATTGGATTTGACATGTACTCTTTTTAGACCATAAAGATCAGGGTAAGGGTGAAGCAGACAAGCTGATAAAATCAGGGGCTTGAGGAAAATGTCAGTAAACTCTAATGGCTTCTCTTCTCCGTAAAGGTCTGTGGCAGGTCACCTGCTAAGAGAAAAGATAAGAATAAGACTAGTGGGTATTCAGAAAGAAAAGGCTCCAGGCTTGTGAATTGAGAGTTTATGTGCATTTATGTTTGTCTACCACCCTGAATACTTACGGAATTTTGCCCTTTAATGCTCACGAAAACTGACTGAGGCAGGGGAGACAACCATGGTCCTTTCAAATTTCCTTGTTACTACCCTTGTTAAAACTAAGGAAACTTGACTGATTTGTGCAAGGTGACACAGTCTTATTGGCCTATATGATTCTAAAATCAAGCTCTAACCACTAGCAGACTCATAGTCCTCTTCATTTCACAAGTGTCCCCCACACACACACTTTTTTTTTGGTTTTTGTTTTGCCTTTAAGAAATCCCCTCCCCCCCCGCCCCTTGGTACTGGGGATCAAACTCATGACCTCACACACGCCAGGCAGACACTTCTGCTGCTGAGCTAAATCCCCAGCGAGAAATCTTTTTTTAAACAAAGAATAAAAAGAATGATAGTTTCAAAACAAAATAAGAGGAGATTAACAATGGTTAATATATTGCATATTGTCTTCAAAATGGTTGCTCAGATTATAAGATATAGACATTTAAAAATGATCAAATAATGAAGTGACAGTTCTTTTTGATACACTAACATAGATTACCAGTATAATTATCTATCATATATATTTATGTGTGTGTGTATATATATATATATATATATATATATATATATATATAAATAGTGATCTTTTCCTTTTCTCCTTTCCCTTTTCCCGTTTTTTGTTTCCTTTTGAGCACTTCCCCTTTCACTTTCACAGTATCTACTGTACATTTTGGAACTTTTTTACCTTCAGTTTTTTACACTAGGGAGACAATATAGTTTACATATGTGGGTCTGATTTATTTCACCTACGAGTATGGTCTTGAGTTGCATCCATTTACCTATAAAAGCCTCTCGTTTATCCTTTATAGCTGAGTAGTACTCCATTGTAAAAAAAAAATACCACAACTTTTTTATCCATTCTGTAGCTGATAGGCATTTGTGTTGTTTCCAAGATTTAGCTATTATAAATTGTGCTGCTGTAAACTTAGGTGCACATACATCACTGTAGTATAATGTCTTCAGTACTTCTAGAAAAATACCTAGAAGGGGAATAGGTGGGTTGAATGGGAACCTGGTTTTTTGATAAATCTCCACACTGATTTCCACAGTGGTTGTGCCAGTCTATACTCCCACCAACAGTGGTAAAGTGTTCTTATTTCCCCACAGCCCCACCAGCATTTGTTACTGGTTGATTTCTTGTTGATTGTCATTCTTTCTGGCGTGAGATGGAATCTCAATGTTTAATTTGCATTTCTCAAATGGCCAGTGATGTGAGCATTTATTCATGTATTTATTTATATTTGTATTTCTTCATCTGAGAAATGCATGTTTATCTCAGATGCCCATTTTCTTAATATGTAGATCCATTTGACTTTATTTTTTTGTTGTTTTTTTTTCCTTTTTTTAAAATTTTATTTAAGGAGAAAGAAAAAAAGCAGAAAAAGGGTACAAGTTATACAGATTTACAGAAAAAAAAATAAACAGTAGGAAATCACTAGTTAATGGATTACATATTGTCATCTTAGAAATAGTTGTTCAAGTTACAAAATTAAAGCTTATAAAGTGGACATTCCAACAGTAAGACTGCAAACAGTTCTGTTCAATGATCCAACAAAACTCAATAATATCATTATCTATCTTATACACTTAAATATATATGCAGTTATATCATTTAGAGCACTTTCCTTTTCCTCTCTTTTGTACAATGACAATTACACATTTTGGGTTTTGTTGCTCCCACAGTTCTTATTACTTTTTTGGAAGAGAGTAAAACCAAATGTGACAGAACAGAGTCAGTCAAATCAAAAGGGTGGACATAATAGATAATGTAAAAGCATAATACAAGGTGATCAACAATGGTTACCATAATGCCTCCTGCTATCTCTAATAGAATTGCCTATATCATCAGTTATAATAAAATTGAACAAAACAGTAAAGAACAAAACCAACAAAACCAAAACATTGGAGACATTACAGGTCTTCAAAAGTAGATAATAGTCAACCAGAATGGGTGTCATAATGAATCCCACTATCTTCACAGCTGTTGCCTAAACTTTCAAACCTGGTACTATCAAGCAAAACAGGATAGAGGAACATCAGTCAAAACAAGATGGTGAGAGCAATACAGGGCTTCAAATCAAGATAATGGAAAGTCAAAGTGGGTTACATAATATATCCTGTTACTTTTTTATTTATTTTTCCCTTAATTAAGAGGATAAAAATTTAAAAGTAAATAATAAAATGGAGATTGAGATAAAAGAGGGCATAACAGCAAAACAGCACAGATCAAAACAGAACCATTTAAGCAAAATAGTGTTTCACCACAAGATAATCCCGACATAAAAGTAGTTACCGTATTGTCTCTTTCCTTGAAATCTTTGCATCAAATATATCAAAACAATGTAAAACCATTTAAGAGGATGACAGTATTATAGGGTATTTAGAAGATACAACCTGTTTAGACCAATGGAGACAGAAGAACAAAAGCTTGATGAGACTTCAAAACAAGATGATACTAAATCAGTATTACATATTATGACGTCATTTTCTCCAAAATAGCTGTTCCTATCATCCAGTCTTCTCTGCCTCATTTCTGTTGAGCTCTTTTTCTGTCATTAGTTGTCAGTTTGTCTTCTTCATTTTGTTTTCTGCTCCATTCATTGTGGCCTCTCTGCCACTATTTCTGGATTCTTCATATTTTTCTTTTTTAGAATATCCTGCAGTATTCTCTGTAGAGTTGAATTGGTGGTTGCATATTCCCCTAATTCCTCTTTATCCTGGTAGCACCTTGTTTTTCCATCAATTTCCAGGGATAGTTGTGCAGGATATATCAATCTTGGCGGAAGGTTATTATCTTTCAAAGCTTGAATTATTTCCCCCCCACGCTCTTCGTGATTTGATGGTTTGTGCCGAGAAGTCTGCTGTAATTCTGATGGGTGTTCCGTTGTAAGTGATCTGTTTCTTGTCTCTGACGGCTTTTAATATTCTGTTTTGTAATGCATTTCTGGAATTTTGATTATTATATGCCTGGGTGTAGCTCTGTTTGGGTTGTAGGTGGCTGGGTTCCTGTATGCTTCATACAACTGAGTATCTTTACCTTTTGCTAAATTAGGAAAATTCTCCTGGATTATTTCTGTGAGTAGCTTTTGTAGTTCATTTGTTTGAGTCCCTACTTCTTTTATGTTCTTAATTCTTAAGTTATAGATCCTCTTATCATCTTCTAGTCTTTGTATTATTGCTGTTTGTTTCTTTGTTATTTTTAAGAAGTTTTTCATTTCATGCTCCCATATTACAAATCTGCCCTCCAGTTCAGATAATCTGTCCTTAGTTTCTTTCAAGCTGTTATGCCAGTTTTCGATAGAGTTTTTAGTTTCCTGGTAATCTCTTTGAACCTGCTTCACATATTCTATGCTTTCTCTATTTTCTCCATCAAACAATTCTCCCCTCTTTTTCTGTTCTTCCATTCTACCATCTGTTTTTTCTTAGGTAGTGCTTAGCATTTCTCTAACTATTCTGCTTACTTCTAGCTTCAGTTCATTAATAACTTCATTCCTGAACTCGTCTATGAGGCTCTGGAGATAGCACTTTATATCTATTGGTGCTGTGTCTGCTATTGCCTCTTTCTCAGGATTGGGGGCCGAGGAGCCTTTCTTGCTGCTGCCTCGTCCCATATTCTTTGTTCCTTAAATATGCAAGCATTTATAGGAGGCCCAGCTTCCTTCCCTGTTGGCCACAGTCTGATTAATTGCGCCGGCTAGGTGTTCCCACCCACCATAGCGCACCAGGAAGTTGCAGACCTGGCAGCCTATGTGGGGCCTGCCCCTCCAGGTCAACCTACCTTCAGGCGCTGGGATCTGGGTTGTGCTAGCCTACTGGGTCTCAGCTAGCAGCATCATGTAGGCTAGGCACTGCTCACCAATCCCACTTGAGAGGGAGATACGTGATTGAAGTCACTACAGCGCCCTGTTCCCGCAAGTCTGCCCAGTCCCAGATTGTCCTCTGGTGGAGTCTCCTAGACTCTGGGAGAGTCCCAGTTTCTCTCACTCACTGCAGGTCGATGCATGGCTCCCCGCCTGTCCTGCTTTCAACTCCGTTCACCAATTCCTGTTCTCAGAGTCTTCGCGCGTCTCTCTCCCTGCCAAGCTGATGCAGACGCAGCAGCAGCGGCGGGAAACCCAAATGGTGGCTTCCAATGGTGCGGGCTCCAGCTTCCACACTGAGGCTTTTCTGTTCCTGTTATAGCACCAGGATTGCGTTCCCAGTTTGTTTCTCTCAGCCCAGTTCGTTCTTGGGTCAGCAGGGCATATCTCCTCTTGCTTATGATTCCTTACTCCGCACCATTCCTGAATTCTAAGCTGGGTCTTTCAGAGAGCCTCCGTAGCTGCTGCTATCTGTCCGCCATGTTCTCCGAAGTCCCCCCTTTGACTTTAATACATGGTGATAGGCATGGGTCTAGATTGTCTTTGGCATGTGGAAAGCCAGTTTTTCCAGGACCACTTATTAAAAGAGGCTATTTTTCTTCCATTGGACATGTATGTCCCCTTTGTCAAAAATCAGGTAACTGAGTGTGTTTGTAGTTGCATCTGTATCTTCTGTTCTGTTCCATTGATCCTTAGGTCTTTTTTGGGGGGTTTTTTGGTTTTTTTTTGTTTGTTTGTTTGTTTGGTTTTTTTTTGTTTGTTTTTTTTTTGTTTGTTTTTGCCAGTACCATGCTAATTTTATTACAGTGGTATCTTTCCAAGTTAGGGATTGTGATGCCCTCTGTCTTGCCTTTGTTGGCATTTAAGAAATCTTGCATTACTGTCTTAGACACACCACACACACACACACACACACACACACACACACACACACACACACAAAGGTCAGAAATGTTCACCACAACCAGTTTTCTGCCAGGTTGTGCCCCAGCTTCTCAGCTATAAGTGCTCCCCTCAGCTCTTCATAGACGTTGGCACAGCCTTGCTGTTGGGTCCTGCTGTCTTGATCTCTGTCTCTCCAACCTCAGGCTTGTCACCTATAATCCTTGCTCAGGTGTGCCCATGAGGAAGAAGAGTGAGTGTCTGACTCCAGGCTCCTTGGGTAGTGAGGGAGTCGGCAACCAGACTTGGGGTCTGAAGTGAACTCTTCAAGGCATGTGAGTCTCACAAGGGGAGGGTTTTCATCTGTCCTGATCACTGCATCAGAAGCACCAGACATGGGCCAGGCACACAGCAGATGCTCAGTAAAAATGTGAGAATGAATTCCTTGCTGGACAACCCTAATGTTCTCTCTCTTCAGCACGGCTCCCCAGGTGTTGAGTACCAGCTCTCCAGCCCAGCAGGCCGAAAATGAAGCCAAAGCCAGCTCTTCTGTCTTAATCAACGAGTCAGAGCCTACTACCAACATCCAAATACGACTTGCTGATGGTGGGAGGCTGGTACAGAAATTTAACCACAGCCACAGGTACCTCATATCAGCTGTTTTTGGTTTTCTAGCAGTGTCCCAGACATCTGCACATTTACAGCCCATCCTGCTGGAGGGAGAGGTAGCGGATTTGCAAGTCTGGTGCCGTTGGGCCCTGTTTCTACTGTTAGTATGACTAAGGACTGCTCACATCTCTGGGACCCTTCCTCATCCTTAGTTTTTTGCATCTGTAGACTGTTCAAGGGCAGTCTTCTGCTATAGCCTAGATGTGAAAGAGTTCGAATTAGAGCTGTTGTGGTTGATGGCAAGGAGAGGGTGCAGTGTCCACAGCCTGCCCACCTGACCTTCTCTACCTCAATCCCTCTAGAGGTCTCTGAAAATCACTAGGCTGTTAAGGTTTTTCATGGATCTGGTCTTTGAGATCTGCTCTAAGGCTATTTGGGCTGGATCAGAGCAAACTGCTGCCTGTTTCAAAGGTGGGGAAACTGAGCTACCACAAGAAGAAACTAATGGGAGAGGTGCTGGAGGTTTGTCACTAACAAAGATACTTGACACTCCTTTCTCTGGAACAGGGGTGTTTAAGTTTTATCAGTAATGAGACAACCAAGCCAGGATCCATCTGTGGATCTAGTGAATGGCTTGACAATCATTGAATGTTTTCTGGACTCACCATACAGGTATGGGCTAAGCAGCCAGTGTGAGCCAGGAATATCTGGAACCTTGTTCAAACTTCTCTCAGATGGAGTAACCTATCTTGCCAGAGTTACTCACTTGAGTTTTACTTCTCTTGTCAACCCCAGCAGAACCACTGGTCTACTCAGTCTCAGGCTGTATGCATCTCACACAAGGACCACACTGTAAATGGCAGAGGTCCCCAGGGCTTTAAAGCAGAAGAAAACTTCCGTTGAACCACTTAGGGACAAATACTTTAGAGTGACTTCATTTTCATGATCACTGAGTTCAAGTCATAAGCAACATCTAGAGAGGTGATTCCTGGCACCGAGAATCGGTGCCATGTAATTTGAGTGCCTCTTATGGCATAGAAAAGAGGTATGTCTGCCCCTATGGAAGTTGTGGTCTCTAAAAGAAGGCATTAATCAGGTCATCCCAGAATTGTGTGCTTATAGACTTGACCAGTGTCACAAAAGGAAGGTCAAGGATAAGGCTGCAGAAGAGGTGGCATTCCAGCCTCTGGTGTAATTAAAATTATGGAAAGGAGGCAGGAGAGTATCTGGAAAGGGGGACCCTAGTTTGGGAAAGGAGTTTGACCTAATGAGAAACTAGAAGAAGAACAAGGAATAAAGGAAAGGAGAGCAAAATTAGGTAGGCCTTGGGACAATAGTAAGAAAATGGAGGTATCAGCAAGGGAGGGACTGGTCTGATATGCTTCCAATGGTGGCTTTGGCTATTCATGATGAACCTGGGGAGGGAAGAGACTCACATTCATCCTTCCAAGGGTGGGGGTTGTGGGCACCAGAGATGGAACTGCTCACCTGCTCCCCACTCCTTTAGGATCAGCGACATCCGGCTTTTCATCGTGGACGCCCGGCCAGCCATGGCTGCCACCAGCTTTGTCCTCATGACTACCTTTCCAAACAAAGAGCTTGCTGATGAGAGCCAAACACTGAAGGAAGCCAACCTACTCAATGCTGTCATCGTGCAGCGGTTAACATAACCGCTCAGCCTTGGGCTGCTTCCTTCCTGCGTCTCCTGCAGTTGGTAGCCATGCCCCTTGGGGATCACCCCTCCTCCCCTGTGCACACCCAGTGCTCCAGTGCCATGTCTCCTCCATAGCTCTGGGTTCCTAGATTTTGGTTGGACTTTTGTTTTTCTTTAGTTGCATTTCCTGGGTTTTTGTGAGGATCAATGGACTTTAAAGAAAAATAAATAAATAAAAAACCCAAAAAAAAGGAAGAAACATCACCAGCATGTGTATGAAAACTGTCCCACTGGAGCAGGCCTTGATTGCCATAAAATATTATTTATCTTGGGAGCATGATGAGGAGCCCTTCTTCTATCCTCTCTGCATAAAAATGACTAGTACACACAATCCTCAGCCACTCATATGTCCTTTCCACCACCCCAAAAGTCACTGTGGAGAATTTCTCCTTTACAGAGAAGAAAGAAGAGATATATAGAAAGATGCTTTGCAGCCACTCATTCCCATATGAATATATCACTTGCCCCTGTAAAAATTGGCAGTAGCAGAAGTTCCCTGAATTATGAGGTTACAGCTAGATGCACACATCCTCTTTGGGTGAAAATAAATACTTTTCACACACCATTCAGCCCTGCCTGGGAAATCCATGCTCAGGCTGTGGCCATTTGAGGTCGTATTATACCTGCCCAGTCCTTTACCCTATCATCCCAAGCCGCTGTGCCCTGGTGATTCTTGGTTGCTGCCATTGCTTTATTCCATATGCAGAAGTCTGAGGGGACTTAAGAGGTAGGTGAACTATTCACTGGTAGTGTGTGGCAAATAAGATGCTAAGTGGCTGGGTACTGTCCTGTGCTGTGGATGCCTTTTACCGTGTTGATGTTTGTGAGAGGCTTCTGCCAGTTTTTGAGAGAGTGTACAATCAGAATGCAGCTTTGGGTTGCAAATTCAACTTCACATCTTTGCTCTGCTTTGACTTATAGCAGTTAAGGCTGTAGTCTTAGCCTGATAAAAACCCTTCACACCCTTTAAATTACCTTTCTTTCATGGCAGGTAAGGAGGAGCTTTGGTATTTGGGTAGAACTTTTCCTGGTGACAAAAAAAAGGGGGGGGGGGGCTGGAAATTTAGCTTAGCGGCATAAGCATCTGCCTTGCAAGCAGGCAGTCGTGAGTTCGATCCCCAGTACCGATAAAAAGGAAAAAGACAAAAAAAAAAAAGAACTTGTCCTAGTGCCCTGTTAAATGAGCCACAGACTTAGATTCAACCTGGTTTTGAGTCATCTTGTGCCTCAACCCTCACCACTAGGCACTTTGACTTTCCAGCTTCACTCCCTGCTACAAGCGAAGAACCAGTGCTGCATCCACTTATAACCAGGGAAGGTGGTAGTTTCAACTTGGCTTGGTACTTTGAGTCCTCACTTGCCAAACTGGCTGCAGCCTGCTAGGGCTGTATTACCTACTCCAGCAGGTGGCAGTAACTGGAAGCTAAGTGCAGATCTAGAAAACAAAATTATTGTCACCTTGACCATTAAAAACTAGAATGAAGACCGAGTTTCATACTTGTTAATGAGTTTGGGAGGAGGTTCATGGCAGTCATTCTAAGTACTGTGGTGCTTCACATAGGTTCCATGTTGCAGTGCAAGAACATAAGCCCAGGTCATAGCTGCTAAGTAGTATATGGTGCCTGGAGGTTCCAGAGCCTGTGCTCTTAAATTGGTCAGGTACATGCACTCCACTCCCACCCCAGGCCCTACTTCCACACACTTGAGTTCCCTCTCTGCCCCTCCTCCAGGTTTCTGCTTACATTAATCACATATCAGAAGAGGTTCTAAGACACCCTGTTAAACTTGCATTATCTAGAGTGGTTTGCAGAGACCTCTTGTTTTTCTACCCACTCTGGGAAGAAAGCAAGACAGCTGTAGCTTGCTTTGTGGTTGCAATTCTGACAGTCCCAGTGCCTACCCTAAAATAAGAGGAATTGCATTGATCTGGCTCTAGGCCCTGTTCTTTGTTCTGGTGGCCTAGATGAGCTTTCATAGGATATTTAGGAACCAGTCTCCAAGCTTCTGAATTCAGGACAGTGGTTCTCAAGTGGAAGTTTTGGAACATCCCCAACATTAGTTAATGAGTAAGGGAACCATCTGGTATTAAAGGGGCCTGACTAGGGATATACTAGAGTGACTGAGATGTGCTGATGGAAAGATACCCCAGATTCATCACTGCAAAAGGCAAGTTAACTGTCATGATACCCTTTCTAGTGATTGTGATGACCATGCCAAACAACCCTGCAGGCAGAGTTTTGTGTGCCAAATTGTTTCCTCCAGAGGTATCCCTGGGAGAAGGCAGGTTTTGGGAGCAGGAGCTGGCATATCTTTACACTATGGATGACATTGCTAAAATGCCTTCAGAGGACCAGCAGCCATGTTCATGCCCACCTCCTCTCAGCCTGCAACTTAAAGACCTGGAGCTCATTCAAGGAAAGGGGCTGGTACATGCAGTGCTCGACTGCTTCCAGTGTCTTAATGTCCAGCTTTTAAAAAAAAAAAAAAAAACTGCCTCAGGACCCACTTGGGCCCCAAATAAAAGGTCTTTCTTTCAAATGGTTTTGCCTTGTGTCTTGGTTTGGCCTCCCATCTCCCTCTTCAGGCCAAATAAACAGCAAAAAACATGTCCTTAACTTGTAGCATCTGAGCCGAGTCTCAGGCTAAGCCAGTTCCTGCAACATGTGACCTACCTCTGTTTCAGTGGGCTTATCCTTCAAGCCAGGCCTATTCTATCAGCAAGTCACCAGGGTGCCACTTCAAATGCATCCCAAATCTCACCAGTTGACATCCTTACCCTGTGATCTCCCAGGCTAGCTTTTATCATGTTGGAGCATAGAGATCTTCAATCATGCTGGAGGATGCTAGACTCTAGGAGTTGTAAGGTCTGGGAACACAGCATCTCCCAAAAGTTAAAAGTAAGCCCCATGATGCAGGCAAACCAAACTCAGATTCTCCTCTATGGGGACAGAGTAAATAGTGGGAGTTGGATGTGGATTCCAGAACCAGTGGATGAGAAGCAGCCAGACAGAGACTTCTTTGACCTCCATAGAAGTCTGAGCAAGAGCTGACAGACCAAGTCTGAAGAGCCCATAAAATGTACCCTAGAAAGAGCCTCACAGCATCCGCCCTGGCCACAGGAAGCCAGCAGGCTCTTTCTTGCCCCTTGCTGCTTCTATGACCCCATCCCTAACAAGATAAACTGTGCCTTTAAGTTCAGAGTGTTGATTTGACAAATAAAAGGCCTTTTTAAAAAAACAGCTAAAGTATTCTGAAAAGTTTTAGGTTTTAGGGTCTTCCCTTCTAACTCATCCTTGTTTAAGAAATTCCCTCTCCACTGTGAGTTTTTATTCCAGGGTTCCTGAGTCCGGGTTAATACTTTGTGCAGTCTAAGACATGTATCACTTGTTCACATTTAACACCTCAAATCAAGAATTTAAGCAGACATGCCTTGCATCACCAAACCAAAAACTAACTATTTCAACTGTATTTCTCCTTTTTAATCTGTGTTATGTGTTCAAAGTTGATATGTGGTAGAAATTCATGTCTAAGTAAGTAAACTCTAAAAGTTCTATGTATTGTGTCAGTTTAATCAACAGTGATCAGCCTTGGGGACACATAAATTAATGATGTCTTTGTTTTTTGTGATGTCTTGGTGTCAGTGTACAATGATTCTTGTTCACAAAGGCAGCCTGCCTATCCTTGTCTGCATCTTTACCCATTTGTTGGAAAGGACATATAGTTGTCCCTAGTGTCTTACTATTACAAACAGTTCTGCATTAGGAGAGCTTGTACCTGCAAATATATAAACAAAGTAAATTCCTAGAAGTAGGACAGTGAATCAGAGGATTGACTGCTTTACTCCCACTATGGATGTCAGAGCTTTTCCCCCAGATTTTCTAGCAGGGTACATTGTGGGAATTTCCCAACAAGCTGACAGGTAAATGAGCAGTGGATTCCTGTGTGGTAGTTATGTATGTTATTATTGAGCTCTTTCCTAAATCCTTGCTATCTACTTAATCCTCAGACCAACACTACGAAGCAGGTACATTTAATAAAGAGGCAGGTGCCTTTCTTTAAAGAATATTTCTTATACAAATGTAGAAGAAATGAAATAAGGATGCTTGAACCTTCAAGATAACCTCAAATATTCAGAGCTGTCATACAAAATGTGAAACTTCTCCAGTATTTCTCAAAAAGATAGATCTCTTGACACAAGGAGTAATTATAAGCAACAAATAGCATGTGCGATACTTCACTTATTTTAATAGCTTCTTTCCCCATATAATACATTCCACAGTTACCTTTTGCCTTCTGAAAGGAAATATTCCAACTTTATGCTTCTCATGAGTATGTTAAGTCACATTTTCATGACAAGGCCTCTTGGAAATAATCTGAAGTTAAGTTGAATTACTAAGGAAATGGTCTATTAACTATATTCCTCTACACTAATGATTTTTCTACATGGGGAAAGAAGAGTATATTTTCCAGAGAGTGAATCACAGTCCACACCAATTCAAGTATTGCCTCTAGGGCAGTCATCCTCAAATCCCCAGTGAATCACTACAGCTGTCAACCAATCGCCCAGGTCAGAAAGGACTATGGTGTGTACAGGGCAGAGAGAAGAAATTTGACAACCACTGTTCTACATGAAACAGGAAAGCTTACTTTATGAGTCACTGGAAAATATAAACTAACCACCTAATATTAATAAGCTCCAACCAAATTGTTAAAGATTACAGTGCAGGATGTATTTCATCAACTGCTGAGCATGGTGTTTGAGGTCCTGAAGATGGATCTTGAATTCAGGATGTTAAATCAGTTTTCAAAGAAAGTCCTGTAATTGCTCAGGCTGTCTTCAGAAGCACATATATTGACAAAAATGTAAAATTTTCATTTAAAATGTATTGAAATACCTCAGCATTCTTTACTGTGATAAAATATATAATAACTGCAACTGGTTTTCTAGGCAGAACCATTCTGGCAATGGAGTTGGCTTGCCAAACTGGCTCTGATGTGCCTTTCACAGCCTCTTCCACACGAAATCCAATGAAGGCTGAAAAGAATTCAAACCTATTACTGAGGTACATGCTTGAGAGTTCAGGGCAAAGGGTTGCATTTTGAAGTGCTTGCCTGATTGGCTGGACTATCTCAGGCCATTAAGGAGCACTGACTGTCATAGTGTCCCATAGCAGCCAGGTGTGGTAATGCATGCCTGTGATCTCTGCACTTGGGAGCCTGAGGTAGGAGGATCACCATGAGTTCAAGTCCAGTTTGAACTATATAATAAGATTCTATGTGTTTTTTTTTAATCCCATGAAAATTTCTTTATAGGTACTTTTTCCTACTGACCAAATTCTCCCAAATTCAGAATTTGCAGGTTTGTTGGTGATATTCTTTTCCAAAGATAGGTTGTGTTATTCATATCATTATAGATTATAGAGAAAATACAAAGCTAAAAGTTGACTGTACATTTAGGATGTAGCAATTCCTTCAAGACCCTTGAGCTGCTGGTTCTCACGATGATCTGATCTGGCAACTTTTGAATCTCCAGGCACTTTTTGCTGTCACTGCCACTGCCATCTTACCAGCTAATCTAGTCACCCCGTCCTCCAGACAAACCTCAGACTCACGTACTATTTTTTTTTTTCAGGTACTATTTTTAATCACATTTTACAAGTGAGAGAAAGGTTAAGCAACGTATCTATTGCACATTACCAACAAATACAGAATCATAACAACTTGCAATATACTTGACTATAATATGTTTCATTTCAAAGCTTGTACTCTGCCACTCCACATACTGCCTCCCCAGCAAATATATGCGTGTATAGTGTTGAAAGTGTTTCCATTACAAGCTTCATCTTCATTTTGGGTATTTGTATGACTAATCATAACATCCATGCAAATTATAGTTATTTGTAGCTTCAGAATGACATTCACATTCTTAATCGTTTGGTGAACTTGTAAGATATTTTGCCTTTCAATCTCAGGCATGTGGGCTGGGGATTTAGCTCAGCAGCATAAGCACCTCCCTTCCAAGCAGGCAGTCGTGAGTTTGATCCCCGGTACCGATAAAAACGAAAAAGACAAAAAACAAACAAACAAATATCAGGCATGTGAGCCAAAGATGTTTCTTTGGGATTATTGCTGTGGTCACTGGTTTTCTATCTTGTTTTCTATATTTCTTAATGTTTTTGTTGGTATCAGAAATTGTTATTCATGTGTTCAAAGAAAAGCATACACTTTGGAGCCCTTTCTTCCTTACCTTCTCCCTTCCTTCCTTCATTCTATCCTGCTAGTCCAGTAGACAGCACTGGCTTCCCTGATGAACATGGCATCTTCACTGCTGGATGGGTTCCTTGTTAAGGTATTTTGGAGATTCCTGGATCCATTTGAGGGTATAAACAGTTCTGTTCATCAGTGGGACATGTTTTAAGTTGTCTCTTGATTCTTGCTGATAGAATGACCGAAATAACAAAAATTTCTCAATTTATTAGAATTCTTTTTTTCAGAATGACCAAGTCTTTATTTTTATAACTGTTTAAATATCTCTCAAATATGTCCACTAGTTTTTTTTTCAAAGAAACCAGTAAATAAGCAAACCACACCTACTCACTGATATATGTAGGCACTCTTTGATGTCTCACTGGGCTTAATTATAGACCATTTAGTATAAAATGTAGAATGATATTAAGCCATATTAGCTTTTGCACATACATGTTGCAGTTCTGCCTGGTAATGGAGAAAGCTTTGCAGCATTACTGTTAAGTAAGGTTGCATCCATCCTTTTAAATGGCATCAATATCAATGTCATTATCCTTGTCAGACTTCACAGTGTCTACTTTCGGTACACTGGTAGTCTTCAAATATGCCACCTCAGTGTTCTCATCTTCATCTTATTCACTGCCAGAAAAGTCTTCCTTTGCCTTCTTCAATTATTTCATAAAATACTGCTTTGGTGTGAATCTCTTTGGCAAATTCTTTTGAAATATACTCCTTAAAGACCTCTTTCAACTAGTTGATGATGGCCTTCTCTTCTAAAAGATCTGCACGTACTTTAAGATATATAGAATCTTGGACTGAGAATTTAGCTCAGTGGCATAAGCACCTTCCTGGTTTGATACCTGGTATCAAAAAATTAATCTAATTAAAAAGAACTTTAGTCTGAACAAGAGGATCAGTGGCTTTTATATTTAGTCTTGCCGCTTCAGCAACAATTTGTCAAATGAGTAATACCCTCTTTTTCTTTTCCTGAACAAAATCAAACAATATTCACATGCTTCCATTTCCAAATCATCATCAAGTATCAGGACTTTGGCATTGTCACTGATTTTCTGTGCCTCTGAGATTCCTCAGCTTTATCTCCCCCCCGCCTCCAATCATCATCTCCCCTTCCACAGTATGTCGAGGACGACTGATTTCATGTAGTGGTGGTGGTGGTGGTGCTGGTGTCTTACTGCTGGATATAAAGCCATTTTCTTGTCTTGACCTACTTTTATTTTCCTTTTCTTTCTTGCCTATTCCACTATCACTTTTCTCTGGTGAGTTTTTGAGAATGAATGTGCAGAGTTTATCATGTGTGTCGAGCATGCCTTGGTAGCCACAGGCTTTATAAGAATTATCATTTGGTTTTTCATATTCACATGCAGTCTATTTCAGAGTTCTCACACTCAGGACTGAGAACTTTTTTTTTAATGAATTGTCCAACATACCTTGCAGGTAATTCACCTCATTAGATGGATTAATGATGTGCTGGCCATTCTTTATATCAAACTAGGTCTGCACTTCCAGCTCACAACCAGAATTTTTGGTGGGATATATTGGAAACCAATTAAGTGTTTCTGCAATGTCACCTATGTTGATTATAACTGCTTTGATTCTGTTTCCTTTGACCTAAACCTTGGCAATCAGATGACGCATCTTTAGCCATAGAACTAGTCTGGAACACTGGTTGACGCTGACAGACATTTTAGCTTATTAGTGGCTTTCACAGTAAGATGAAGAGGACTTGGCAGCTTTTTGGTATTTTTCTGTCTGGAGAAGAAGAAATGACATGCAACTACGAGAGTTCTGCCTCTGACCTGAAAAATTTTTTACTACTGAAGCTATAATCTTGCTTCAGTGCTTGTGTGCTGTTTCCTCAATATAGACACCAATGACAATGACTGCACAATAGCTTGTTTTCATAAAAAAAAAAAAAAAGTTTGCCTGGGACTCAGAAAAAGAAACACAGGAAATCAGTGTGGAGCAGTGGGGCAGGCAGGCCGGTGCCAGTACAGTGGGGGGGTCTATCCTAAAGACTGTGGGTTCCACACTGGCAGTCCCAAGCCTGGTGACTAGCAGGGACACCGCTGGCAGCTTATAGGTTGTCAGAAACATGGGCTACCACACCTTGTGGACTCCTGTTTATTACAATTCTAAAACATCTTTCTCTCTGAAGATACTTAGGATCAACCCCCTTGTATTTTAGGAAATTCATCTTTTGAAGCTCCAAATTTTAAAAAGTATATTTTTATCACCATATTTAGAAATACATAATTTCTAAAACTCCTAGGCAATTTAGGGAAAACAGTCATTGCCTGAAAACTCAGACATATCTGATCTCATGCTCCCTGTTTGAGTAAGTAAAGAGGTTATACAGAATGAACTTGGGATAGACTGTCAAGATCAGGATCTCAGCTCTGCCTTTTCTAGCTCTGAGGCTTGAGGAAAGCCACACAAGCCCTTTGGGCTTCCTTTTCCTCATCTGCAAAATAGAGACATTGGAACAACTAACTTCCTATAGCCATATGAGTATTAGCTGTCAGCCTTTCAAGTAATTTTATTTTTAAATTATCATGCAGCCAAATTGATTATGTTGTGTGTAATTCCATTAGTTTCAACTCCCAGTTTTTAACCTAAAGCAAAGACTACATTTCCCATCCTCCTTTTTGGCTATACATAGTCCTATGGTAACATTCTGGCCAACTTTTTTCTGCTTTTCCTCTGACATAATACGGAGCCATACACACCAACAAGGGCCACTCCCTAGGGATGGAGTGTGCTTTCCACAACTTTATACAGCAGAGATGCTAATGTGGACTGGCCTCATACACAAGAGGGCATTTAAGCCTTTGTTACTTTAGGTTTCTCTGTTTTGAATTGATGTATCTATAATCTCACTAAAATCAGCTTTTATCTAAAGCTGTGAGAGGGGCATGCTGGAGGCCCAGAGAGGCCATCACTACAAAGAAACACTCTTGGCAACAAGGACACAAAGAACCAGTAGCATACAGGGCCCCTGGTTCTGGCAGCAGCAGCTCCAAACTCTTGGAGATTAAAAGACTGGGGAGCACTGATGGGCAGCACCTAGCACAGTGCCTGTCACAAAGTAGGTGCTAAATAACTAATAGCTATTACTAAAAACCATTAACCATTCATCTGTTGGTTCAATAAATATTTGTGTGCACCTGTTGAGAGTAAATATATGAACAGATATATTACTATTAGCTAAGTATAGCAGTGCCAGCTGCTGTTTATTGCACTGGGCTAAATGCCAGGCCCTGGTTTGTATGTCACATGCATCACCTCATTTCATCCTGATAATGGTCCTGGTGATAGAGTTAATCCCATTTTACAGATGAAGAAGCAGGATGTCACATAGCCACATCCTACCTGAGTAAAGTTGGGATTAAGGTCTGGACCAAGAAGGTATGGCCCTTTCCTATAATCATACTGTTAAACCATTTCTTGGTAACACTCAGCTCTTGCTCAGAAATACTTATGGGCAACAGTTGTAAGCTGGAGTGAGCCAAGCTACTTTCGAATCTCAACACTTTGAATATATTGCTTAACTGTTCTGTGTCTCATCTGTAAAATTCGAGATTTTGTACCTAATATCACAGATGCTGTAAAGCCCTAAGGAACTAATTGCTGAGAACAGGACTTGGCACACAGCTGTGGCTCAGAAAGTTAAGAGCCTATTCAGTGGTGGCAAACCTTTTAGAGTCTTGCCCACCGTGACACACATGCCATAGGTTCAACACTACTGGCCTATGTCATAAGGTGGGAGCTCTTGGGAATATAGCCCATTGAAGATAGCAACATAAGAAGGTGGAAATATAAGCTGGAGGCTGAAAAATGGAAAACTAAAGGGACAGCAGAAAGGAGGGACCATGACTGAGGGGAATGGGGACAAAAAGGTAGGGGTCTGCTCCAGAGGTCCCAGTAGGACAGAGACTAGTAGGTGGGGAAAGAATACCATCAGGCCTAATATCCCTCTAGTCAGCTTCTCTTCTACCCTCTGTTCTGGACTTCTTAGGTCTTAGGAGCTGCCCACCTAGAGTGATCTCTATTACCCTCACCAAGTTTCATACTTTTATCTGAAATTTGCCAGGCAGGTTGGCCCACACAGACTGCTTTGGCCCCAGAAAGACCAAGGGGGAACTGAAATGAGATATTCAGAGAGGGTTGAAGTGAGTACAGCCTAGGCACCTGTAGATCTCACAGTAGGAGAGATTCCCTTTCACAGAGCATGTGGGGCTGGAGCAGAGGTAACAGGACACTGACAGATGCATTCCTCTCTGATATCTTGGAATATGTAAGAACCTAGTGGCAGGGAATGGGGGGACAGAACAGACGGAACAGCATGAAGAAAATTTGGAGGCAGAAGAAATAGAGCCTATTTAAGACCAGAAAGTGATTATTAAATCAATAAAACATACAGAATGCAATAATTAAACATCCAATTTCAACCAATATTTAGATTTTCTATTTATTTATTCACTCATCCATTCACCAAATGTCTCTGAAGCAGTACAGTGCTGTCTGCCAGCCACTGGTGGTGAAACAGTGAACAAAAGGGGCAAAACTGGGCCTCATGGGGTGGAACACTGCTCCAAGGTAGAAGGCCTGGAACTGGCCAAGGGCTCTTCCTCCAGGGCAGCAGTGGAATAGGAGGACCACTAGAGAGTGCAGGGCTGCTACAACCCCGCCTGGGGAGATTGGCTTGCCTGTGCCTTGCCAAGGAAGTGCCACGCAAGGTGTGCTGGCCCCTACACTGTGCCCCATGCCCCTGCAGCCACTGTAGCCAAGGACCCTACATCCTGCAGCCACATCAGTGAGTGCCAAGTAAGTCCTAGAGCCTTGCCAGCTACACCCAAGTGATTCCCAAAGGCAGCCAGCAGTAGCTTGCAGGACACACCCCTGGCACTGGCACTTAGTGCCAAAGGAGAAAGACCAGATGGGCAGAGCAAGAGACCATGAGAGCAGAGACCGTGCAAGTCGATAGCAGAGCCTGCAAAGCCAGGAGCCTGGCTGCAGAGCAAGGCTGATGCTTAGGACCAGCTGGGGTGCTGAGAGAACCCCATGCAGGAACCAAGGTCAGACCAGTTCACTTCCACACATGTGCACGATGACCCAGAGCTAGTCTGTGACTCAGGGAAACACCATGATGATATTGATAAAGATGGTGGTGGTGATGTACCTAACTGCAAGGAAGACAGAGGGGAAAATTCCAGATGGAATCTGAGGCAAGGCCAGGTGAATAACACCTGAACCTCTGCCTCACTGTCTCCTCACACAGGAGACAGGCCCAGAGACAGTCAAGCTTGCCTGCGTTTGCATAACTGTCCAGAACGTGCGATTGAGGATACCAGCATTCATACTTTTATCTAAAATTTGCCAGGCAGGTTGGCCCACACAGACTGCTTTGGCCCCAGAAAGACCAAGGGGGAACTGAAATGAGATATTCAGAGAGGGTTGAAGTGAGTACAGCCTAGGCACCTGTAGATCTCACAGTAGGAGAGATTCCCTTTCACAGAGCATGTGGGGCTGAATCCTAACTCCACCCCGATTTGCTGTGTGACCCTAGACACTGCCATGACCTTCTGAACCTCAGTTTTTCCATCTGTAAAATTAGGATTGCTGTAAAGATGGTTACAGATATATTAAACTCTTGAGGAAGAGTAGTTATTATTATTCTTGTAATTCTTAAAAGAAAAGATAGGCCTATTTATTTCTTGTCCCAGAATACTCCAGACATCTCCTTGAAATGGTATCTGAGCTGGGCCAGGGGCTTCTGGTGTTTTCAGAGAGACACAGGATTCATTGTTAGTAATCTGGGTCTTTTCCATCCTCAGGGCCACGGCTCCTTGATTCTCTGTTTTTTTTTTTTAATAGTGTTCATTTATATGGCTACAGGCATATAATAAGGTCTGATATATATAAGACTTTAAAAATTGGACACATTCTGTCACTTCCTCCAGCCACAGGCTGGACCCTAATAGCCTAGTGGCTGGGACTGTGATGGTGGTAGCTGGCTCCTCTAGACCAGGAATTTAAATTTACTCCCCAGGACTCTGTAGATCCATGCATTCACTTTCTCATGGAAATTTACCAATTTCTATTCTGTGTCCTAACCCTTACATAAAATTTCCTTAGGAAAACACCTTTGTGCCTAGGAAATAGTTTGGGAACCAGCTCACCTCCGATGGCTTAGAGATGGTAAAGTTAGAGCTTCAAGTCTTGTCTAAGAAATGAAGCGAACAGCTGGCACAGCTTCCCGTCTGGGCCAGAGTGAGTGAGGTAAGAAAATCAAAGACTGGCTCCCAGGCCTAGGGTGGCTTTCAGGCAAGTAGAAGACCTGTGTTCAGCTCCTTCGTTGACTTTATTACTTCTGGCAAGGCATTCTACTTCTTTGGGCCATGTGATGATCTGCCTGACAGATCATGACAATGAGCCCACAGGCAAAGTGACAAGTGTTTGCTGAGTGCTGATTCACACTTGCATCCAACAGGTACAAGAAATCTCTCTGAGTCCTTTAAGTAATACATACAGCCACCCCAATTTAAGTGGGAAACTGAGGCCAGAAATGGGCATGCATTTCCTGACCATACCAGTAGCGAATGGCAGAAAGAATTCAAAGCAGACACTAACTCTGTACCTTTAGTCATTCTCATTCTTGGCTGTGCCTTATGACTGCCAGGGAAGTGTTTATACAACCCTGATTTATGAGCCTGCCCCTGGACATTCTTGCTCAAACTAGAGTGACAATGAGTAAGCGTACTTTGAGAAAACTCCTGGGAACTTCATGATGGAAGTAAAAACTGGCTAGAACAATCAGACACTGCACCTTTCAAAGGCAGTGCAGTTAAAGATACTGCCTCATAGATAAGTTGTCCTAAGAATATTGCTCTTAGGGGCTGGAGATTTAGCTCAGTGGCATAAGGACCTGCCTTGCAAGCAGGCAGTTGTGAGTTCAATCTCTGGTACTGATAAAAAAGAAAAAGACAAAAAAAAGAGAAAAGAATATTGCTCTTGAACATGGCTTCTGTCTCGCCATCAGTGTGAAGGGCGCGGGGGGACACATGAAACACTAGGAGCAGGCCACTCTCCAGGACAGATGACCCACTGTCTCCTACAAAGCACTGGTGAAAGAGAAAGGGAGAAAGGGGAAGGGGAGGGAAAGAGTAAACAGGAGGGAAGCACAGGACAGCATAAACAAGTTACATAGCTTGGGATTTAAGATGAGTTCATACCAAACTACTGCTCAATAACAGAACTGTAGCCTAAAAAGAATCTGAGTATCAACTGAATTTGGATGACAACGTGGAATTACTAATTTTGACAAATTTGATATTGACAGATCATCAGAAGAGAACACTGACCCTTTCATGAGATAACCAACACCATGTCTGGTATTTACTTTAACATAATCCAGGAAAACATCCAGGAAACATGTAAATAAATGACACAAGATGGATAGAGCTGGGGGTGGGAACCCAGATGTTTGTGGACTCATTGTTTAGAAATATGCTTAAAACTTCCCACAGTGAAAAGCTTGAAAAGAAACTCCCCAGGTAGGGATAGGGATTTGACTCAGTGGCACAAGTGCCTGTCTGGCAAGTGCAAGGTCATGAGTTCAATCCCTACCACCCGCCCCCCAAAAATAAGGAAACTCCCCAGGTGATTCTAATGTGCAGCATAGTTGAGACGCATGAAATGTCTATAGTGCCCTGTTGACACAAATGTCATTCTAATATTGTATCATTATTGTATTTCCTATGGTGATGCTCTCTGCCATTTCATTTAGTCATCATTCCCTGCCTTCATTGGATGCTCTAACCAACTCTTCCTACAACTGTTTCCCTGCTGTTAGTAGCTTTCTGTTACTGAAACAAAATATCTGAGAGAGTAACTTTAAAAGGGGAAAGGTCTATTTGGCTCAGGTTTAGAAATTTCAGTCCATGGTTAGTTGGCACCTGTATCAGTTAGCTCTCCCATTGTTGAGACACAGTACTCGATATTCAACACTTAAAGTAGGAAAGGCTTAATGTAACTCCCAGTTTGAGGGGATTCATTCCCTCATCTGCTGGTTCCAATGCAGGAATATCATGGCAGAAGGGCATGGCAGAGCAAAGTTGGGGGACAGAGCAGGGCCTTCTCCTTCTCCTCGTCCTCGTCCTTCTCCTCCTCCTCTTCCTCTTCCTCCTCCTCCTCCTCCTTCTCCTCCTCCTTCTTCTCCTCCTCGCCCTCGTCCTCCTCCTCCTCCTCCTCCTCCTCCTCCTCCTCCTCCTCCTCCTCCTCCTCCTCCTCCTTTTTTTGGTTCTGGGAATCAAACTCATGACCTTGCACTTGCCAGACAGTCGCTTATGCCACTGAGCTAAATCCCCAGCCCCAGTTATTATCTTATTTTGCACTAACTTTCACACATTTCTTCCTCTTATTGAACACCCAATGAAATGAGGACTCATCCTCCTTTACAGCTGGACAAACTGAAGCTCAGAGAGGTTAGGAAGCAGTCCCAGGGTCATAAAGAGCTAAAGCAACTGCTATCTGCATCTCCAGGTCAGTGAAAGCACAACTCCATCCCTACCTTTCTCACAGCAAAACCTGTCTGGGTGGCACACACACCTTGTGGGTGGGGTCCATCCCTTCTGTCAGTGTTGGGCACTTGCCCTTTCCCAGAAGGCAGCACAGCATTAAGCCTAGAAGCATGGACTTTGTGGGCTGAATCATTTTGTTTTTCATCCCAGCTTCTCTGCTTCTTGGATACAGCTTCATGCAAAGATGAAATATGATGCTGTGGAGAGTGCTTAGCACAGAGCAAGCCCCCATTATCTGTGAGTTTCTGGTAGTTCTAGACATTTATTATCTTTCTCTGTTGGAGCCTGAAGTCTCCGTTAAGCTTCCAGCACCATTTCTCTCAACCAACCCCTGTGCAAGATGCCCATACTCACAGCTGGACTGTGCTCCCCAGCCCACTACACCCTCTCAGACACCAAGACCAGGGGCTGTGTTTGTTCCCTATGAACCCATTGTGGTGCATGGAACTTACCTTTCCTTCTAAGCCCTCCTGATGTAATTAAAAGGACAGACAATAACAAGTGCTGGTGAGAATGGGGAATAGGCAGAACTCATACATTGCTGCCAGTAGCCCCTTTGGAAAACTATTTGTCAGGTCCTCAGAAAGTTAAGATAAATTCACCATTATCTGTCAATACCACTGTTAGATATATATACTCAAAAGAATGAAAAGTATCTAAACAAAAGCTTTTCCATGACTGTTCCTACAGACATGATTTCCCGTGGTCAAAACATGAAAACAAGTACTTATACATCAATTTATAGATGAATAAACAAACTATGATAAATCCATACAATGGAATATTATTCAGCCATAAAAATTGAAGTCCTGATACATCCTCCATCTTGGATAGATATTAAAACCTTAAGTGAAAGAAGCCAGACACAAAAGGTCACATAGTATATAATTCTATTGGTATGAATTGTTCAGAATCAGCAAATCCATGAACACAGAAAGTAAATTAGTGGTAGCCATGCCTATAATCTCAGCACTCCAGGAGGCCGAAGCACAAGGATCATAAGTTCAAGCAAGTCAGTGTGACTTAGTGATATTCTGGTCTAAAAATAAAAAATAAGACAGGCAAAGCTTTTGGGTTGAATCCTCAGAATAAAGGGGAAAAGGAGAGACAGACAGACAGAGACAGAGACAAAGACAGACAGACAGAATTAGTGGTTGCATTGGCTAGAGGCAAACAGAAAAGAATTTCTTTTTGAGCTGATTAAAATATACTAGAATTAGTAGTAGTGATTGTTGCATAACCCTGTAAATATACTAAAACCCAATAAATTACACATTTTTAAAAGGGTAGCCATGGTATGTGAATTATTTTTCCCAAGAATCAATTGGTAAATAAAATTGTATAATTTAGCATTTATGATATGATAACTTGGTGGACACATACATTGTGGAGCAATTGCCACAATCAGGCTAGTTAGCACATCTATACCTCAACTAGTTAATAATTTCTGTGTATGTTAAGGACTTTTAAGATTTGTTCTCTTAGCATATTTCAAGTATGCAATATAGTACTGATGACTATCAGCACCATGCTATACGTTAGATCCCCAGAATTTATTCATCTAAGATGGAAAGTTTATAACCTTTGACCCACATCTTCCTATTTGCCCCCCATCAACTCCCTGGAAACCACTGTTACTGTCCATGAGCTTGACTTTCCTATGTTCCATATATAAATAAAATCACAAAGTATTTCTCTTTGTCTGACTTATTTTACATAGCAAATGTTCTCCAGTTTTATCCATGTAGCAGATGGTAGGATTCTCTTCTTTTATGACATTAATTATATTCATCTATTTATCCACACCACAACTTCATTCACTCATCTGTTCATGGACATTAGGTTGATTCCACCTCGCAGCTATTGTGAACAGTGCTACGTGAACATGGGACTGCAGATGTCTCTTCCAGCTCTGACACGTTTTTAAGTTTAGCTATATACCCAGAAGTTATGGTATGTGAATGTACCGCCATAAAGCTATTATCACAAAATGGACACACTGTTCAGAAGTGGTGGTGCACACCTATAATCCCAGTACTCTGGAGGTTGAAGCAGAAAGTTGAAGGCTGCCTTGAGCTACATAGAAAGTCTCAGGGCAGACTGAACCACAAAACCAGATCCTCCCTTAAAAACAAACAAGCAAACCACTAATCTGGCGATCTTACAATAGCATCCCTGCCTTCTCACAGGCCAAAAATGCCCGAACAGAAGAGCAGCTCCTCCACATTTAAAAGAGTCGCAGGTGCTCTGACTTGCCACAGACCCCACTCATGCTAGCTATCGCCTCTCCCCATATGGTTGTCAATGTCCTTGCACAACTGTGCCTTCTTACAATAAGTGGTGACAGTGACAGTGAGGATGGTGAAGTGCACACACTGTGAGAATGCAAATGCTGTCTCTTATCTACTGAGATGCTGAACAAGCTCATAGCTGTTCTGTGCATCAGGAAGGAGCAAATGAGATCATTCAAGACATTTAGAAGAGTCCTGAGTAAGTAGATATTAAGTGTCACTATAGATAAATTTGTCACCATCCCATATTTTTCAAACAGCAAGTCACAACCCATGAGCAGGTCAAGGGGCCGTTTAATGAGTTGTGGCCAGCACTTAAAGTAGAATTATATAAAATAGGAAAATACTTGCCACATGTATTACATGTTTGAAGAGTAGATGAGAGCTTGTCAACATAAGCTTGCAGATTTGTTGGTTTCTAGAAGAGCATCCAGGGGCCAGAGAGCTGGAGTTCAAATCCCAACGAACCAAATAGTGAATAATGGGATGAGCTATTTGGCTTCTGAGTGAAGGTAGAAGAAACCAGAGCCTCTTTAGAGTGGGGTCATTATTCTACTGAATATGTCTGCTAGAGTAAAAGTTAACGTAGATGCTTTTCTCATTATGATGGGGCTGCTTCCTAAGAAAGCCCGACATAAAGAGAAAATCTCCTAAATGTAAAATGAACTGAATTCACACAACCTAGATTATTAGCTGTTCCCCATCCTGACCACGAGTCTGACTGGGAACTACCACTCACACTGCAGCTGCAAGCATCCTGAGAGAGAATCATGCAGAATAGTGTTAGCCTGGGGCAAGGCTAAAATTCAAGATTCAGGGCTCAGGGGTAGGGCACTTGCCTAGCACTTGCATGAGGCCCTGGGATCAATATCTGGAACTATGAAGTACATAAAGACTTGTATATTCAAAATTTTGTATGATTCTTTATGAAAATCATAAAATCATCAAAACATCCTAAGTGGGGAAGTCTGTCTGAACATGTAAAGCTGGCACAGCCTCAATAATCCACATATGCTGATCATGACACATTCTGTGTCACCATCAAAAACATTCCAAGGCCCTGCTGTATTCCATCTCTTTTAAAATAAGAGAAACAGTGTATTTAGTATGTGAATAAAAATGGTGAAAATGCATTTCTTCCCTTCCAAGCAGCCTACCTCCTCTCTTCTGATTCCTATGATCAAGTCTATGCCCTCCCTGGTTACTAAGGGCCATGAGAGAGGAAAGAATAAGGAAGGACAGTGTCCTGCCAAGGTCCATGCACCAGGATCAAGTCACAGCCTGGCCCCCTCTAGGCTTCGTGTCCCTCTGCTGGCAAGATCCTGATATCCACCCTGTGCTGCATGCTCTAGTTTATGTCCAGTGACTCCCTGTTTGTCAACATGAGGCTCTTCTGGTATCTGGTCACGTACTGCTTGTTCCATATGTGTTTGAGTATAAGGTTCAGCAGAGGCACCAGCAGGAGTAGAGGTGAAGTCAGGGCTCCCCAGCTTCCTCAGATCTAATCTTCAGTACTGCCGTGTACCATGTGTTAGTTATGTTGCTGGGAGGGAACATTGGTGGGCCCATCCCTGGTTCCCCTCTGCTCTGTAAATGCCAGAGCTCTTAGCATGGTCTGCCAGGCCACCCAAGCTCTTCCTAATGCCTTCCCCCTGTTGGAGTCGTTGAAGCTGAATACATGTGCAGGGCGATAGCAAGGCCTAGGCACGGCTGAACTGAGAATGGGGAGATGCTTCAGGGGGCAAGATGGGCCACAGCTGAGGCCACCTGGAGATTTCTAGATAGTTTTCCTTAATTAGCATCGTCTGTTGCTCAGAGGGGTCCTTGAACCCCTCTCAGGATCCTCTTAGGTTTCCTGCATTTTCCATTTAACTCCTCCTTTATTTTAAATAAATACAGGCTGCCCAGGGACAGTCGGTCTGTCAGGTATCAGAGTTACAAACTCTACAGAAGATTTTAGTTCTTCTGGAGCCCTAAAGATTATACTGTTTGTCTCATCCCTTTGGGCCTTCGCTGTGCACTCATTTGGGAAATTGGGGATATAGGCACAGACCTCAACATTCGCCCCTCTCCCTCTTCTGCCCAAAGTGGCCTCCTTGCTGTCCCTCAGCCATGTCTGATACACATCTGCCTCAGGGTTTTTGCACATGCTTTGCTCTACCTTCTCTCAGATCTTAACATAGCCTGTTTCCATATATATACACTTTTTTTTAGATCTGATTAAATGCTACCTCTGAGCTACCTCTGAGCTACCTCTGAGCTGGGCGTGGTAGCTCACGCCTGTAATCTCAGCACTTGGAAGGCTGAGACAGGAAGATCGTTGCAAATTGGAGACCAGCCTAGGCTAAAAAGTGAGCTCAAGGCCAGCCTGAACTGCATAGAGAGACCCTGCCTCAAAAAGATAAAAAACAAATACTACCTCTGGGAAAGGACTCCAGCTCTGCACCTACTTTGACCAGCTTCCTTTTGTGTAATAATAGTTTCCCCAATCTGCCATGTTCTAGCTTCCTCGACACATATTTCTTTTTTTTTTATTTATTTAAAGAAAAGGAAACAAAAACATACATGGAGATTTAAAAAAAGGGTAAAAATAATACAAACTTACAGAAAAACAAATGGTAAGAAATTGCTGGTTGATAAGTTACACATTGTTATCTTAGAAATAGCTGTTCATGTTATAGAATTAAAGTATTTAGAATTACATTCAAAAAGTGACACTACAAACCGTTCTGCTCTATGATCGAACAAAAGCTCAGTAGTATGGTTATATTTCTTGAGCCCTGACTCTGTTCCAGGCACTGTTCTGTGCCCTGAGACTACAGAATGAAAAGTACAGATACAGTCTCCTCCCTGTCAAGGACCCATGTCCTGAAAGGAAAGAGGCATCACATGAGCATGAGCACAGCAAATGGGGTGTCAGGCAGCATGTACTGCAGAGACCCAAGCTGAGGACAGCAAGTTGGGATTTTAGATAGGGCCTCAGGAGAAGGGGGGAGCCCTTCCTGATCAGTGACAGCAGAGCAGAGTGCTGAACGAAGCAAGGAGCCAGCCCCACAGGAGGCCAGAGAAGAAGCTGTGAGCCCAGGGAACTGCAGGGGGAAGGCTTAGGCAGGAGCACTTTAGGACGGTGGTTCTCAAGCTTATTTTTTTAATCTCAGGACCCTTTTCATGCACATGTTATTGGAGACCCAAAAGAGTTCGTGTAGGTTTATCTCTTGATGTTTGTATGATAGAAATAAAAACAAGAAAAATTAAATACTCAATTTATAAATAAAAAGTAGCTGAGTGTCATGGCACACAACTCTAATTCCAGCACTCTGGGAGGCTGAATTCAAGGCCAGCCTAGAACATAGCAAAACTCTGTCTCAAAATCAAATTCTTTAATTTAAAACAATGTCAGTGCACAGTGCTGAGAGAATGAGAGGGGAAGAGGGAAATGAATTTGTGATACTAGTATGCAAAGAGCTCTGGCCTCATAGATCCCTTAAACCATCTCAAGGACCCCCCACAACTCCCCAGGCTCTGCTCCCCAGCCCACTCCTTGGGGCCTCTTGCTAGGTATTCACCTTCTCTTGAGGCTACATTCAGGTGTATTAATAGACTCCAAATTAACAGTGGACTAGTCAGGATGTTTTCTTTCTCTAAAGAAAAAAAAGTTAACCCATGATACAACTTTTATGAAGTTATTGGAGCTCAGGCTGTATCTGGCTTGTTGTTCTGCTGTCCCTAAAGTGTAGCTTTCCTGCCAAAGTCTAAGAACAGCTCTGTATGGGGGCTGGGTATTTAGCTTAGCGGCATAAGCGCCTGCCTTTCAAGCAGGCAGTCATGAGTTCGATCCCTGGTACCAATAAAAAAAAAAAAAAAAAGAAAAAAAAAAAAAGAACAGCTCTGTATGCAGCTCATGTGCCAACCATTCCTGGGAGAAAAGGCAATGAGGGTACCTCTCTGTCCTTTAGAGGGAGAACCTGGATACTGCACACATTACATTTCTTCACATCCCCATAGCCAGAATTTAGTCACATGGACTCTCCTAGCTGCAAAGGAGTCTAGGAAAGTAATATCCATAATCAGAGGCCCAAGCGTCTGGGCAGAAATCAAGCTAGAACAGTGGCTTGTCCTAACCAAATTATCTCCAAAGCCACCCACAAGTCCCTGCCAAATTTTCTTCTGCCTTCTCTGCTCTGTAGTCCCCTCCCTTACCCACTCTCCCCAGCTGTATTAGTCAGGGTTTTACTAGAGAAAACACATATAACACAAAATATACAAATGTTTAAGAAATTATAAGACTGGCTTATGATAGCCATCTACAGAGTCAGATGTGGAAACATGCAGAGGGGCTCTGCAAGCCTGAGGCTGAAGGATTCAATCCAAAGTGGGGTTCACTGCAGTGTCCTTGCAAGTCCGCACCAACAAGCCAACGAGTCTGTGATGGAAGGCTGAAGAATCTATGCCAGAAGTGTGAAAGATCCAAGGCAGAAGCCCAAGAGTTTGCACTAGAAGCCAGGAGACAAAGTCCAAGCCAAAAGCAAAGAATGAAGCTCCTCCAAAGAATGAACCTCATCTGTCCTTCCCTCTTTTTATGCTATCCAGGAGGTGAGCCACCCTGGGATGAGTCTTCTACACCTTATGGTGTAGACTTGCTAAGCTGATTTAGTTAAGCTTGTAAATGTCTCAAATTGACACAATCAATCAATCAACCAACCAACCACAAACCAGCCTCCCTAGTTTTTCTTCTGCTCCTTCAGTGACTCACCCAAGCTCTTTGTTCATCCTGTTTCTGCCTCTTCAAGCACACTTCACCCAGACGCCTCTGGGCTGCTCTTCTCTTCCTCAGCTCTCAACTTGACCATCTGATCTCAAGCAGTCCCCTACCTTGTTTTTTAAAAATATTTTGTTCTTAATGTACTCATACACTTTTGTCTTATTTTTTAAAGATAAGTATTGTACCCCCAAAACAAGCCCTGAGATGTTGTCAAGAAGTGGGGGGGGGGCAAGACATCTTTTAAAAAGAAGCACTTTTATTTAAGCTAACACCAGTGGCACAGTACAGACAGAGTTTGCAAAGCTGTACAATTGGGTTAGAATTTTGACAGATTTTTGTATCGATTAAACTGCTGACATGACGAGAGCAAGAATGGGGAAGGCCTTTGTTCCCCTTTGCTTGGGGTTAGAGACGTTTCGCAGTTGGTGGTTAGGCCTTTTTTTTCTCAATTTATAGCCTTTGGTCTGCTAATTTCAGGAACATTTGTTTCTCACAAAGTGAACAAAGGTTGACACAGTATCATCTGTCTCTCACAAAGGGAACAAAGGTTGACACAGCAAACAGGTTACTAAGGTGATGACACATATGGAACAGCATGACAACGTGGTCAGTTAATCTATAACTATGTTGTTGGTGCTTCAATTACATGGTTACTAGGGTAATAAACATAGCACAAAATGACAAAGCTCTTTGTACTAATAGCAATCTTTTTAACTTTGCATTTTAGCTTTTTTTAGCACAACAATAAGCATAGATGGAACTTTCTCACATGCTCCATGTGGAACGATTAGAGCACAAGACATAGGACGTAGTCAATAAATAGATATTGAATAAAAAAAAAGAGTAGCATTCTTACTTCCTTTATCTTCCTGCAAAACCTCTCTAATAGTTTTGAAAGACACCTATGAGTAAAAAAAAAAAAATGCAAATCCATGAGAGCTTTGTGGCAGAAATCTTCTAACTCCAAATGATGAAAATTAACTCAGACAGGCTTAACCAAAATGAAAACATATTGCTTTACTGAGAGGCATTTAGGCACAGTTGGATCCAGATGTTCAGGCAACATACTCAGAAATCTGTCCTTTCTCAAGTTTTCAGACCTGCTAAAGGTCATGGAGGCTGCTTTGCAAGCTTTCCCCTGGTGTAAAAACATGCGCACCAGTAGCTACCGCCTTGCATCTTCCAGCCTAACTCTTACACAGAGTTTCCAAGAAGAATCTGAGAGATGGTTCTCTTTGCTCAGTTTGAGTCATGTGACCTTTCCTGAATGGAACACTGTAGCCAGGGAGATGAGATGAACTGACATCCAGGCCTTGGAAGCTGGAGATAATGGGTAAGAGGGGCTCCCCAATGTAAAATCTGGTTTTTGTTCCTACAAGAGAAGGGAATGCAAATGGGACCACAGGAGCCTGAATACCCTTGCTAAACTGACACATCCCTACCCTCCCAAGCCCTTCAGCTCCCTGGTGGCATCTCAGTAGCCCTTGTGGGTCCGTCTGCAGCATATCCTCTGCATCACCTTTGTACCCTGCTGCCCAGCAGCTTCTTCATTACCTTGGCTTTCCAGGTGAGAAAGAGAAGCCTTTCCATCAACCCTAACCCCACCAATTATCCCTATGTGGCAGTTACTTCTTGTCACTCTCTGGGTCCCAAGAATTGATTGTAATCTCAAGAAGGCCTCTGGATGGGCAAGGAGCAACTTCTCCTATTTTACATGAGGGGAAAGTGAGATAGGTCTTCACCCCAATTTGGCCACCTCAGGAAGGCAGGATGGTTTGGAACCATGGTATGGATAAGGTCCTAGGAGGGCTTCTAGGAATTTCCCCCACATCTTCCATATTCTCCAGATTTCTTTCTCTCCAGGGCTCTCCCCCAGATTTTACAGACAAGCTCCATCTATGCACAGCCATCACCAGCAATGTCACTATGTCTGTCACTTTCTGCCGTTCGTTACCTAACTGATTCAAGGGATCTTTGCCTTTTTCTGAACTCATGCTGCAGAACTTGCTAGAAACTTCTAGTACCTCATGATCATCTTACTGGTACATCCAGAGAAGGCAAGCTTTGTCCTGGGCCACCAGCTTTGGGACCAGAATACCTGGGGCAAAGTCTTGTGGGCCTTTCTCAGCTTGGTGATTTCAGCAGGTGTCTTCTCTCAGAAATCAAGTCTTCTTCTTGAATTCCCACTCCCCTGGAATGTGATACGCTTGCATCAAACAAACCCGAAATAATCCTTACTTCAACCACACTCCTTCATTGAGCATCAGTGCCCCATCAGCTAAGTGGTGATACAGGAATGACAGTAACAATGCCAGCTAGCATCATCTATCCCTTACTGTGGACCAGGCCTTTTCCATCTTAAGTACTTCTCCTGTGTCAACTCCTTTAAGCTTCTTGACTCCCTGTCTGCACTGATTTGTGCACTCTTTTCCTCAGCCTGGCCATGGGGGTTCGGATAGAGGAATGGCATTGTCAATCCTTTGAATTTGTACCAATCTGTGGGAAACGACATCTTAGGGTGGGCTTCTTTTGTCAGTCCACCTGCAGGCAGCCCAGGAAGTAAGCATCTGAGTCCTAAAATACTACCATCAACAACTAACTATTCTAAAGTTGGTTTTCTTCTAAGAAAAATAATCATAAAATTTGGAAATGTTTTCTATATTGGAAGATATCTGTGGTCTTTGTCTTGTTCTTATTGTGTCTTCTGTTATAATTTTGACACGTGTCAGTGTTTCTCCGACACTAATCTTTGACCTACTTGACAACTGCACAATTGCACTGTCTTTGGAGCTAGATACACTTAGCGCCATTTCACAGTTGGGGCAAGGTAAGGCTCAGGATGCCATGAGATTTGTCTCAGGTCAGAACCAGGGAGAGAACTGGGGCTCCTTAGTTCACAGCAGACTGATACCACCCTGACTATCTCCTTGGTGTTCCCCATTCATTTTGTCATCCATTCCTGCTTGTCCAGATCATAATCCCAGGCCTTGTCATCCTTGTCCTAGTAAAAAGAAATTTCCTGGTCTTTCACCTGACAGTGGTCTTACTGGGCTGCAGCACATCAGTGGCCTTCCCGCAGCATGGTAAGTGAAGTCTCTTCTCTGTTTCAGGAATGCAGAACACAAGAAATACTGTTTACTGGGGAAAAGGAATGTGGAATCTTGCCAGATTTTGGGAGGAGGTTGCCTTTGAGCTTTGTTGCCATCCGCCTTCCAATACCCTTTCCCATGGCCTGCCTTCCTGTTTGCCTTCTTTCCTTCCCTCTTATCTTCTTTATCCCCTTCCTCATGTATTCCTTTCTGTCAATTTTTTCCTCCCTCTCTTCTTTCCTCCCTTTCTTTCTTCTTTCCTTCCAGTTTTCTTTCCTTCTTCCATTCTTATTATTCATTCTTTTCTTCTACAAACACTCACTGAGTCCTCATTGTTGCGACTTGTGGAGGACAATACTAGGACCATCAAATTAGTCAAACCAAGACCTACCTTCTGGCACATCAAGGGATAGTGGGGAAGAAACCAGGTAGTTGAGGCAACTGAAATGCAAAGTACTGAAGGGTACAAAGGGATGCTAGGAACCACAGAGGCAGAGCACATATGCCTAGAACGATTAAAGTGCTTGGTGGAGGGAGCGGTTCCTGAGCTGTGTCTGGAAGGATTAGTAGACCTAACTAGATGTAATCAGTCCATCAGAACAGACATCACAACAAGATTTTAAAGTGGATGAATTATTTGTAAGGGGGAAATAATTATTTTGGAAAAGATGTTTGTCATAAAAATCTATTATAGAGTAATGTTTATAATAAAAAATTTTTTTGTTTGTTTTTTGGGAGAAGGTCTTGCTAGGTAGTTCAAGCTGGCCTTGAACTTACTAGATAGCCCAGGCTGACCTCATAGTCAAGTGAGCCTCCTGCCTCAGCTTCCTGTGTACTGGTTCTACAAGTATGTGCCACCACACTTGGCAAGAAAGCAATTTTGAAAATGGACAAAGTTGAATGAGTCACACTATTGGATTTTAAGACAATTATCAAAAAAGTGTTGTACTGACATAAGGATAAACATAGTTACCAGTGGAAAAGAAGGGAGAGTCCACATATAGACTACAAGTATAAGGACAATAAAGATTTTTTTCCATACAGATTTAAAAGAAATTTAATGGGGAAAGATAGCCTTCACAACAAAGGCAAGAAACGTAACCTTTATAAGTACCACATGGATGATGCCAAGACCTGTTACCAGCTTCAGCAGTGGCCTGGCCCTTTGAACTATGACTACAGTGGTCTCTGAGTTCCAGGAAGACTGAACTTGGGGGTACACTTCACTAGGATGTGCTGAATGAGCAGGGTACCCTGGATGCTTTTTTCAAAGCAAAATCTTTCAAAGGACTTTACCCTTTTCTACCACTAAGCCTGTGATAGGTGGGGTCTGGCCAGTTCCTGTGATGCCTCCAAGCCATCTTTCCAGTTATTCTGATGTAAAGTAATTGGCTTCTTTTCAATATTAATCTTTTCAGCAACCACACTCTTCTTGCCCTCAACGTTACAGGCTGTATTTACTTTCTGGCCAAGCTACAAAATTTTCAGATCCATCAGCCCTGCTTTTTGCTCTTGATTCTCACTGTAGATCTGACTAAAAGCAACCAGTGGTATTCTGCAGCTTAAATATTGGGCTGCCTTGAAATTTCCTCCAGCAGATTAATTAGTCTGCCACTTTTAAATTCAGACTTGCACCATATCTTAGGGCATGAGAAAAATGTAGACAAGTTCTTTATCAGATTGTTATATGTATGACCTCTAGTCCACTTTCCAACTGGATCCTTATTTCCAATTGGAAACTCATTAGCTTAACCTTTATGGTCTATATTCCTGTCAGCATTCTGGTCTTCTGAGCACTAACCAGTATTGTCTGTCCATCCTTGTCAAGGTTTCTCTAAGGCTTCTCTAGCTTGCACCTCCAAATCCTCCAAACTCCTTTTGCAAATCAGTTCCAAAGACTTCTGAACCACATGGTCAGGTACAGAAATCAGCAAAACCCCCACTCCTGCTGCCAATTTTCAGTGTTTTCAACACCTGCGACTTAAAGAAGGAACAGTGTCTTTTGGCTCAAGCTTTCAAAGGGTTCATCCCACAGTCAGACTTCAATGCAGAAACAGCATGGTAGAAAGGCTTGGTGGAGAAAAGTTGTTCAACCTATGGTGTTCAGGAAGCAGAGGGAGAAGGGAGGAGTCAAGGATAAGAATATAGCCTTCCAAGTCACACCTCCAGTGACCCTCTTTTAACCAAACTCCACCTCCAAACAGCACATTCAGCTATAAACTCATCAGTAGATTCATTTACAAGACATTCACGGGACATTTTAGGTCTAAACACAATGGGAATCAACTGATGCAACTTTGGAGCTGGCAAGACTAAAATCTGTAGGGCAGGTTAGAAATTCAGGTAAGAACTGAAATTGCAATCTTGGATCTGAAACCTGCAAACTGATCTGCGGACTGGAAGGGCCAGGCTCCCAATGTCCCCTTCAAAAGCCTTCTCCAGTGACCTACCTTCCTTTTACTAGGCCCCGCCTCCTATAATATCCACCACCTCCCAATAGCATCATGATTTGGCTAACCAGACTTCAACATATGAGCTTTTGAGGGATATTTAAGATCCAAATTATAACATGCAAGTAACAAGAAAGCAAAGTAAAAGTGACATAAACAATAGGACCTGTGTTTACTAACATAACAAATCTTGGTGGTCACCTGTCCTGAAGTTAGTAAGATAGAAGCAAAATGATGTCACTGAAGACCCATGAATGTTTACACTTTTCTTTTTGTTATCCTGCAAAGACCAACTTGGTCCTTAGATTTGTGTCCTCCACGTCGTGTTGGCACCCTCAGTTCTGAGTATTACTTGTTGATATGACAACTTGCTAGCAATAATTGGAATATCTTTCCAGTTACTCTCATATGTTTTTTTTAAATAACAGTTTTGGTAAGATATAAATCACTTTGATCCCTGATACAAAAAATAAAAGATATAAGTCATAAGCCGAGTATGAGAGCACATGCCTGTAATCCCAGTACTTGGGAAGTTGAGGCAGGAGGATCATTGTGAGTTCAAGACCAACCTGGGCTACAATATGAACTTAAGTCCAGCCTGACTTGCATAGCAAGACCCTGTCAAAAAGATAATATACATATATCACAGGCCAATTATGTACCTCATTGGTACTGTGGCTGTCTCAAGTTCAATTCCTAGTACAAAAAAAATAATTCACATACCATAAAGTAAGCAAGAGTAGAACACACTTGTAATTCCAGCACTCTGGGAGGCTGAAGCAGTAGCCAAATAAATAGACAAATGTATAAAATTCAGTGATTTTGGATATATTTACACAGCTATGTATCCATCACACAATCTAATTTTAGAACATTTTCATCAACAATGAAGGAAATTCTATATCCAATAACAGTCCTTCTAGTTTCTCCCCTCTCCCCAGCTCTTGTAAACCACTAATTTAGTTTCAGTCTCTATGGATTTGGTAATTCTGAATATTTCATATGAAGGAATTTGGGCTATTTCCATTTCAGGGCTACTATGGTGCATAATACTACTTTGAACATCCCTGTGCAAGACTTTGTGTGGACATATGTTTTCACTACTGGAGTATATATCTAGGACTTGAATTACTAGCTCATATTGTAACCTTTTGTATTATGGTTCAGTGTATACAACTGAATAGTTACTATCCTTTTAATTTTTAAGTGTCAATCCTTTTGGCATTAAGTACATTCACATTATTGTGTATGGTAACTTTTTTTTTTTGTCTTTTTCCTTTTTATTGGTACCGGGGATTGAACTCACAACTGCCTGCTTGCAAAGCAGGCACTTTTGCCGCTGAGCTAAATCCCCAGTGCCATGTGTATGGTAACTTTTATGTTTAACTTTTAGAGGAACTGCCAAACTGTATTCCAAACAGGCTATAATAGTTCACTAGTCTACCAGTTATGAGTGTGGGTTTCAATCTCTCTACACCCTTGTGACGTCTTGTTACTGTATGTCTTCGTTATTATAACTCTCTAATGGGTATGAAGTCATATTTGATCTTGCTGTGCATTTTGTTTCCTATTGACTAGTGATAATACTAATAACTGACAAGTTTTAAAAGTTCTTTATGGGCTGGGGATGTAGCTCAGTGGCACAGTGCCTACCTGGCAAGTGCAAAACTCTGAGCTCAATTTCTGGTACAAAAAAAATTCTTTATATATTCTGAATACTAGACCATTTTAAGATACACAATTTATAAATATTTTTGTCCCCATTCTTTGGGCTATGTTTTCACTTTCTTAAGTGATGGATGCTCAAAAGTTTTTAATTTTGATGAAATCTAAATTTTTCACTTGTAATTTTGGTCTCTATCTTAAGAAACCTTTAGCCTAAGATTATGAAGATTTGTTCCTATATGTTCCCTCAAAACATATATAGCAGCTGGGTGTGCATGCCTGTAATCGCAGCACTTGGGAGGCTGAGGCAGGAGGATCATTTTGAATTTGAGGCCAGCCTTAGCTACATACTGAGTTCAAGGTCACTCTAAATTATATAACAATCAAAACAAAGCAAAAATTATTTGGCATTAGCTCTTACATTTGGACTCTATGGTGCATTTTCAGTTAACTTTTTCTAGTAAACTTCATTCTTTACAATAGGTGCCCAATTATCCTACCATCTCTTGAAAAACTATATGCATTTCCCCGCTGGGCCGTCGTGACACTCTTCAACTGATCATTAATGGAAGAGGGTTTTTTCCTATAGTTTCATTTCTATTACACTAATTTATACTGTAATTTTGTAGTAGGTTTTAAAATTTTAAGAAGTATAAATCCTCTAACTTTATGGGATTTCTTTTTTTAAGATTATTCTGGGTTGGGCCAGGGATTTAGCTCAGTGGCACAGCACCTGCCTGGCAATTGCAAGGTCCTGAGTTTGATTCTTGTTATACACACACACACACACACACACACACACACACACGACTGTTCTGGGTTGCTAGGCGTGATGGTACATGCCTGTAATTCCAGCACTCAGGAGGCTGAGGCAGGAGGACTGCCAAGAGTTCAAGGCCAGTTGAGGCTACATAGTGAGTTCACGGCCGGCCAGATTATGAGTGAGACCCTGTTTCAAAAAATAAATTAATTAATTAAATTAAATTAAATTAGGGACTATTTTGGGTTATTTTAATTCTAATATGAATTTTAAAATCAGTTTTTCTACTTTTACTTTTAAAAACATGATATTTTAATAAGCATTATTTTAAATTCCTAGGTAATTTCATAAAGTATTAATCATTTTAGTAATTAAATCTTCTCATCCAGGAACATGGAATATCTGTCAATTCATTTTTATCTTTTATTTTCTTTTAAAATAATGCATAAAAAATGTTTTAGAGTTTTCAATGTATAAATTTGTGCTTCTTTGTAGAACTTATATTTAATTAATTTTACTATTGATATAGGGGGAATGAAACTCCTGACCTACTATACATCTGGAACGAGTTTGTGTTCTCAAAAATCAAAGAATGAATTTTAGGAACAACAGAGGTTAAAAGTAGAGAGAAAGAGAGCTTCTGTCTGAGAGAGACAAGAGGGGTCCCACGTGTGTTGCCAAAGATTCTATATTTTCTCGGAATTTTTATAGAGTAAAAATTCATGAGTTGAGGTAGGTCTTAAACTGGGGACAACTGGGAACTCACACAGCAGATGGGCATGAGGGGGGACAGAGCTATGGTCAACCAATGTTTAATTGGTTTAATAAGTTTAATTCAGGTAAAATTAACCAAATCAGGGACAAATGGGGAAGCGAGTCACGTCAGTGACTCTTCCTATAGGTGGTTGGGATAGTGACTCCTGGCTTCTCAAAGTGATCCAGATTTAATCCCTAAGGATTATACTTAAGGGTATGGTTGTATTTGTTTTCCTTTCTGTCCCAAAATGTGGCCCACAGCTAGAGGTGTGTGTCCCCTCCAAGGTCATCAGACATCTGGTCCTCTGTGCTGGCTTCTTTGAGGACCTAGCCCTGTCTGACTGCCTATAATATTCCTAACTAGCTCAGCTGCCTGTAACATTATTATAAAATCAAATGTTTTTAAATCATATGTTTAGATTTTAGTATTACTATAAACATATATAATTGTTTTTATGTTGATTTTGTATCATAATTTTGTTGAGCTTATTTGTTGTAATAGCTTGAGAATTCCTTACGATTTTATGAATACAAAATCAAGCCATTTGTAAATAAAGTTAGATTTACCTCTTTCTTTCTAATGTGGATGCTTTTATTTTCTTTTAGCACCTTTGGCCAGTACCTCAGTAGAATACTGAGTAGAAGCAGTAATAATGGCCATCCTTGTCTAATTCCTGATGCTGAACATCCAGTATTTAATGAGTAAATAAGATATTAGCTGTGGGTTTTTAATAGATACCCTTTCGCAGGAAATTCTTTTTCATTCTTACTTTTCTAATTTTTTTGTCATGAAATTATTTTGGATTTTGTTGAATGCCTGTATCATGTCTAATGAGATGATTGTGTGGGTTTTTTTCAATAATATATTAATGTTATACATTCCAATGTTTAACATTTTAATACTACTCATAGTTGTATTCCTTGGATAAGTCCTATTTGTTCCAGGGTATAGCCTAATTCACATGTTCGTGGGTTCAGTTTGCTATTTTTTGTTTTTTAAAATGAGGTCTTGCTACACAGTTCAGGCTGGTCTCAAACTCATAGCACTCCTCACAGCACTCCTGCCTTAGTTCTCAAATGCTGGGATAACAGGTTATGCCACCACACCCAGTTCAGTTTGCTATTTTGTTGAGAGTTGTTGAGATGTTATTCATAAGGGATATTTGTAGATTATTTTTCTTGGGATATCTTCCTCTCATTTGTCTCTTTTTAAGAGGTGGAAATCTTTAAACCCTTGGCAGCCTTTCCTTTATATCCATGGGTTAGGCCAAGTCATACGCCACATCCTTACTGTAAAGAAACTGGGAGAGTAAATAACTGGCATTTTAGCTTCTATCTTGCAAGATAGGCCTTTCTAGCCCTTAGAGCATAAGACTAATTTTGTCATCAAGGCACATAAACATGGGTCTATTAGGCCCACGTCTATTTTTCAGAATATTTCTATTGATGAATTTTTAATTTTATGAGTTTTATTACATTAAACAATGAGTATCTAACAGGAAAAATCAAAAAATAAAGTGTTGAATTTTTAATATTTATTGAGTGTTTATAAAGCATCGATAGGCCCTGAATCAAGGTTGGTAGCTTCCTGATGCTGTTGGTTTCAAGCAAGAGCCTAAAGAGATGTCTTTCAATGGCTTGTGGCCATTTCAGAACTTGGGCAGTGAAATGGTCAATTCATTAGAAAGAAACAGCTTGAAGCAACCCCTCGCCCCACTGGTGAGCAGCTGTGAGCATGGCAGAGACTCTGGTGGCCCAGGACAGGAGCCACTGGTGTTTTCTGGGACTCGTGCCATGCTGGGACCTGAAGCACTGGGAAACCAAGCAACCCCTCCCTCTCTGCCTGTTTTGGTTTGTTGAACTCCAATATACATGAAAGTATGGTCAACTATTTTGAAGAGAACAAGAGACAGTCATTAGTGACTTCCCTATTGTTTGGTTTGGAAGACCTAAATTGCCTTCCTCATTCTGTTCAGACCAGTTTTATACTATGTTGTTTTGTATGAATTCTGCATATGCTAAGACATGGACAACTATTTGGAAGAAAACAAGAGACAATATGATAGATAGTGAAGATCTCAGGTTGTCTAGCTTTGAAATTTATATCTCTTACATTGCCTTCTAATGTCCTATTTTGTTCTGTTATGTTGTGTTTAATTTTATCCCCTTTAAAATAAAAAAAAAATAAAGCATCAACATTTTCAACAATTTGATTGGTTTTTGGTGTACAAAGTCTAAAAAAGAACACTAGAAATAAAGTTCTATAAGAACTACAATGAAAATATCAGTAACACTATACAAAAACATCTTTATTCAGTTATCACACCTAAGGTAGTCTGCACACATGACAACAGCACACATCACTTAAACTGACAGCACATGTCTTTTGCTTTCCTGGCCTTTTTGTAGGACATATTTAACATTTCAGGGGTTTTGCTGTTTTTTCAGGAAGTTATTATATTATACAACATGTAATTAACAAAAACATATAATCAATAAACTAAATTATTAAATTCTTAATATGTATTGTGCATTACACATCAGTATTTTCACATCAGCTGTGAACTTGCTTTTAAACCTAAAAGATGACATCAGAAATAAATTTCTATATGAACACAATGAAAATACCAATAGGACTCTACCAAAAAAAAAAAAAGCTTTGCTTTAACTGTCACACCCAAGGCAGTCTTCACACATGACAACTGTGTGTTCTATACACAAGTATCACTTACACTGATAATACATATGTTTTGTTTTCCTGCACTTTCTTGTAGGGCACAGTTGACATCTTTTTTATTTTCCTGTTGTCACAGTAGGTCTTTGTGACACTGTGCCTGCTGGTTCACCTGCTAGCCAGTGTGCGCCACAATTTTTTTTGTGTTGTTCCTAGGCAGAAGTATTTTGTTTTTCTTCTGCTGTCAATGATCTCTTATGAGCTCTGGTCCCAATCCTCTAAGAAACTTTCTCTATGATAATTTGCACTTGTTATTTTCTTTGTAGACTATCAAACTATTTATGCACAACATGTTTAGGATCGAGTAAAAGGCCGTAGCAATGCTTTGTGTTTCAAATGACATCATAGTTGCTGCATAACTCATTAACAACATCTGCTCCATGTTTGGTTTTGTTGCTTCTGTTTTCTTGAGGTTTCTCTATCAGTATTTCCATCATGGTGAAATGTTGACATTTGCAGCACCAGTTTGCTTTTATTTGCCATATATGAGTCTAATTTATAGCTTTCTGAAATTTAAGGATTGTATTATACAATCCTCTGTTTTGTAATTGCAACATTTCATTTGGAATTTCTGCTTCATTCTTGCATAAGTTTCCCATGTTGGTCAACTTGTGCTTTGTTAGCAAATTTAACATCAACTGGAAGCTAGTAAACCAATTGTCAAATGTCACATTGTGATTAGTTTGGGAGATGGGAGCAACCAGTCTGTTCAAAATATCATTCAGTTTTTTACTATACAAATAAGGTCCAGATGGCTGAGTTTCAAGATAAATGTCTAAAGTGAAAGAATACCAAGGCTTCACATCTACAAGAGCATACATTTTTATGCTATATATATATATTTTTTTGAACTGGGGATCAAACTTGTGACCTCATGCTTGCCAGACAAGTGCTTATGCTGCTAAGCTAAATCCCTGCTATTATACCATATTTTGACCTATCTCTTTTCTGTAGGTCTTTTACATTCCTGCAATCACTACAAGAAATCTATGCTAATTACAACAGACCTATGGATGCTTTCAGTTGAGTGAGGCTAATAATAAATACATTTTTGAATATGGATATTGATTCTTACAGAATTTTTTTACTTGCATTTCTGCCTCTGTGTATTTCATAGTATCTTGTAGCATTTTATCTGTTATAATTTCCAACACTGAATTGCAATGTTGGCATTCTGTCCAACATGTTTCAGCCCTACCAAGAACTTCACTATATTTTCATACCTAGTTCTAACACTAGACTATTCTATTTTGTTGCATGTCCATTTTACATTTTGACTAGTCAAATATGTACTCATCTTGCCGGGGTGGGGGGGGGGTTGTCATCTGAATCAAGGAGGTCTGCATTCCCTGTGTTTGCATCAGTTGCTTTTTGCTCCATTTCACTGTCACAGGAACTTTGGGTCACATGGCCACTGTCAAAGTCATCATCATATACCCACATCACTCTTCTGTTATGAAAGCATACAATGGATCACTATATATTTCACCACAATGGATCATCTTCATCATCTATGCAAGAGTAATCTAATGATTCACTTTTTTTTTTATTGGTACCAGGGATCGAACTCACAACCATGCACTTGCAAGGCAGGCTCTTGTGCTGCTGAGCTAAATCCCCAGCCCCTAATGATTCACTTTTGATCTCCAAAACTTGCAAATCTGACTTTTCATGTGCTATTATTCTGAACTGAGCTACTTCTACCAGAAAAATTAAAAGAAAACTTCCTTTTTAAACAAATCCTGGAATGATATGAGAATATTGGACCCTCCATGATGCTCAAGTAAACATACATTAAACCAGTTAGATGGAGCATAAAGGTGGCTCCAAACCCCATTTTGACACTTTTAAACATGTGCATACTCTTTGCTGTTCATCATACTAAGCATATAAACTCATAGGTCATGTATCACTTCGGGAAAGTACTGAGATACACAGCTGACTACTATTGCACTAAAGTATAAATTCACAGTAGAAAAGTAAGGGATGGGCCTGTGGAACCCAGTCTTATATTTTAAGGGATCGGAAGGGTGATGTTTGTTGGCTAAAGTGTCTGACTCAGAACTATGTAGACATCAGAAAAACCATTCTGATTACAGTGGAAAGTGGACCAGCAAGAGAAACAGTAGAGGCAAGTGAGAGGAGTGCCATCACATCTGCATGAAGTATCTGTCTTTCTTTATGCTTCCACATGAACAAAATCATTTCATCTCCCCCTACATTGTGAGATTGAAATCTGTTTTCCTTTTCTGTAGGTGAGAAATCAGGGGCCAGAGAGCCTGAGGGGAATGCAAATTATTACCCAATAAGAGTCGCAGCCAGGGCTCTGTACTCTCAGCTTCCCACTCATGGGCCTCCCTTCCTTCTTCCTGTGTTCTTCACTTCCTGCTAGGTTGCCTAGAGGTTGGCCATACAGTTTAACCCTACCCTATCCTGTTGCTGTAGAGCTGCATAGTGTCATCTTTCCTAGTACTATCTCCACAGAACCTGGGGTGGTTTGGAGAGAGCACTAATGAGGCATCCCCCCATCTGGAGGCACTCAGAAGGACCCAGGAGACTCCTAGTGACCCCAATAGGGTCTCAGCTGGGGTATGCATTATAGACAGGGGAATCTGGCATCCCGGAACAGCCTGAAGCCACAGTAACAAGAGAAGCTAAGGGTTGGCTTACATCAATATTCCTAGCTAGTCAGTCTAGAAAGAATATAAGACTCACCCAATAGGCCTGGCAAGAGGAATTTAGGTGACTGGCCCCTCCCCTACGCTGTAGGACCTAGCAACTAGGTGAACACCAACATACATACAATAGGATCCTAAGACACACATGATGGACAGTTGAGATTGAAACGACCAAAATATTAACCCAAGAGGTAAAAATGACAAAACAAAAAAGCAAAATGCAATTTCAAATGCCCTGTCTACCAAAAATAAGTACAGGAGACATCAAAATAGAGAGCACTGAAAGTCATATACCTGAAATTTCTGAAAAGATAGCAAGTGAAATAAAGAAACAAATCTATGAAGTTGAATCCCCACCTTGAAACCAGTGCCATGCACAGGTCACTGCCAGAGTGGGTGCAGCCACATCAAAACCTCTATGCATAAGCACCATTCTTGGACTGTGGGGGGAGAGAACCAGGCCTCACAAGGAGGTGATCCCTGCCTGGAAATGAGCACCATGTGCGGGCTGCTACCAGAGTGGGGACAGCCACACCCAAGCCTCTCTTTCTGTGAGTCAGTGCCATTTTCAGACTTTGGAGGGAGAGAACCAGGCCTCATGAGGAGGTGATCTTCACCTGGAAACCATATCATTTTCATTGTTTTTGTTAGGTTGGATTTTATTCTCTTTTGTTTTGTTTGATTGTGTTAAATCTGATGGCATGAGCAGCTATTTAAAAGATAGCAAGACAGATTATGGTAGCCATTTTGGATTTACTATTAGCTTATTTTGAAGTCCTTTATTACATTCATCGTTTTATTTTTATTGTTTCTACCCTATTCTGTTCTGTTTGATTTTTACTATGCCCAAAGGTATCTGCAGCTATTTTTAAGACAACACTATATATTATAGTAACTATTGCTGATTTTGTAGGGTTTTGAAGCCCTGTATCATTTATATAAGTTTACCTTGGTTTTATTCTGTTTTATTTTCCTTGATTTTACCCTCTTTAAAATAAAAAAAGTTTTAAAACAAATCCATGATATTATAGAGGAAATTAGATTAGAAATAATCTCTCAGATAAAGAAAGAAATGACAACCCTAATAAAGGAGTTGCTCAACATAGCTACAGAAGAGAGATAAAAGAGTACAGGATCATGGGAAAATGGTGGAAACATTGAATGAACAATATACGAAAGAAAAAGAATGCATGAAACAAATTCAAAGAGATATCCAGGAAATAAAAATCCCATTGAAATTTCTAGTGAAACTGCTTGAATGAAACTGAAGACAGACTTTTAGACCTTAAAGACAGGATTTCAGCTAGTGATCATGAAAGGAAAATGAAATAATTCAACAGCTTCAAGATGATGCAAAGATAAATCATATAAGATTGATAGATGTCAATGAAGATGCAGGAAAATGACATTTAAAAACTATTTACAAAAGTAATAGAAAATTTCCCAAGCATGGGAAAAGACTGATATACAGATAAGTGAGACTTATAGAACTCCAAATAGACATAACCAAAATCAATCTACACCCAGATATAATGATCAAGATCAGAGCAGAAATTAACACATTTGAGACTAAGAAAACAATACAAAGAATTAATAAATCAATCAGTTGGTTCTTTGAAAGCATAAATGAAATAGATAAACCCCTAGCCAATCTTATCAAGAAAACGAAAGCAAAACTCTAATTCACATAATGAGGACTGAAAAGAGTGAAATTACTACAGATCCCATGGAAATTCAGAGGATCATGAACACCTACTTTGAAAATTTTTACTCCTATGGGCTGGAAAATGTAGAAGAAGTGGACAGATTCCTAGAAACATACGAATTACCACAGTTGAATCAGGAAGAATTTTGAATAATGAAATATCAGTTACTAAAATCCCTAATGGATTCATGGCTGAATTCTATAAGTAATTTAGAGAAGCTTAATGCCAATACTCCTCAAACTCTTTAATGAAGTTGAAAGGGAAGTGATTCTCCCTAACTCATTCCTGGAGGCAAGTATTACTCTTATACCAAAACTAGAGAAAGATTCAACCAAAAAGGAGAACTATAGACCAATTTTCCTAACAAATATCAATACAAAAATTCTCAATAAAATACTAGTGGATATAATGTAGCAAATCATCATGACAAGTGGGATTCATCCCAGGAATGCAGAGATGGTTCAACATATGCAAATCAATAAATATGATACACCACATCAACAGGGTGAAAAACAAAAATCACATGATCATCTCCATAGATGCCAACAAAGATTTTGATGATGTCCAACACTCATTCATGATAAAAGCCCTACAGAAAATCGGAATAGATGGCATCTACCTCAATCTTATAAAATCCATGTATGATAACAAATAGCCAAAATCATACTAAATGAACAAAAACCAAAAGCTTTCACTCTACAATCAGGAACAAGAGGGGTGGCAAAGATCTGAACAGACCTCAGCTGTACAGCATGCATCCCCAAGGGTCCTGTATTGCCTGTCTTTCATGGCCCAGGCTGGAGGCTGAGCAGGGGCTGCTGGTAGAAGCCATCACTGCAGAGATCCCGGGAGACCTGGGTTCTGAGGGCAACATAGATGCATGTGTGATCACTGCAACAGATACCAAGCTGCTGCGAACACTGAGCTCACCTATAGAACCTGTGGAAAGGCTTGGTCATTTGTTAGGTTGATTCCTAAGTATTTCATTGTTTTGGATGCTATTGTGAAAGGTGACATTTCCATAATTTCTGTGGGCAACATAGATGCATGTAGAAGAAGTGAACAGATTCCTAGAAACATATGAATTACCCCAATTCTGTGCTTCCAATTGACACCTGGAACCACAGCAATCCTGACTCAGATGGGCAATTCTGAAGGCCCTCTTGTCTGCCAGAAAGGGAGCATATGGATACTTATTGGTATTGTTTCCTGGAGCACCAGTAATTGCAATGTGTGAGCACCTGCTGTATACACTCATGTTAAAGTTCAACACTTGGATAAACCAGGTCATAGCTTCCAACTGAACCTAACAGGACTTCTCCCCCCATCTCAACCTAATAAAGGCTCCAACCTCTGTCAATAAAATATCAGAAACAAGACAAGGATGTCCACTATCATCACTCTTGTTCACTATAGTTCTGGAAACATTAGCCAGAGCAATTAGACAAGAGAGAGAAAAGGAATAAGTATAGGAAATAAGTTAAATAATCATTATTTGCAGATAACATGATACTCTACATAGAAGACCCCAAAAACCCATTAAAAGACTACTAGAATTAATAAGCAAATTCTGTAGTGTAAGTAGATACAAAGCCAACACTCAAAAAAATCTATAGCATTCTTATACATTCTTGTACACAAACAAACTCATGGAGACAGAAATTATGGAAATGACACCTTTCACAATAGCATCCAAAACAATGAAATACTTAGGAATCAACCTAACAAAGGATGTAAAAGATCCATACATTGAAAACTGTAGTACTTTTAAAAAGAAGATTGAGGAGGATGTCAGAAAATGGAAAGATATCCCTTGCTCTTGGAAGAGAAAGAACCAATATAGAAAAAATGGCCATATCCCAAAACTGTTGTACAGATTTAATCCTAATCAAAATACCATTAACCTACCTCACAGACCTCGAAAAAAAATTCTTAAAATTCATTTGGAAATAGAAGAAACCTAGAATAGCAAAGGTAATCCTGGGCAACAAAGGCAAGGCAGGAGGCAACACAATCCCAGACTTGAAATTATACTACAAAGCTACTGTGATAAAATCAACATGGTACTGGAAAAAAAAAAAAACAGACCTGAGGATAAATGGAACAGATTAAAAGACATTCAGCTACCTTACCTTTAACAAAGGGGCTAAACAAATTCACTGGAAGAAAGATAGCCTCTTTAATAGGTGGTACTGGAAAAATTGGCTCTTCATATATCGAAGACTAAAACTAGACCCCTATCTACCACCATGTACTAAAGTCTAAATGGATCAAAGATCTAAGTATCATAATAGAAACACTAAGTGCATGCCAGGGAGAGACCAAGTCAGTCTCCCAAGAATCAACCATGCTGGAACTTGGGGGACCAACCAAAAAATCACCTATTCATCCTTCCTGGTAAGCAGTACAAGCAAGATTCAGGAGTGCCAGGGAGATAAGTCAGTGTCTCCTGTGAGCCTACCGGTGCACAGGCTGAGAATCAAATGTCCTGTGCCCCCTCCCCACTCCCATTAGCAACTGGACGGTTTCAAGGTCAGCCGGAGTTTATAGCAACTAGGTACATAAAGCAACTAAATGCTTGTATTGCTTGGTTGATTATGCTGACCTGGAGCCAGAGGTCTGAGGATCTCTTGGGAGCATGACAGTATGCAATATAGCAAATATGGGGGTTTTCCTTCTATCTTATCTTTGAAGGCCAATATTGTTGTCAGAGTTTTGCTTTGTTCTGATTGATTGTTTTTGCTCTATTCAGTATTCTGTTTTTGGTTTGATTTTGCTCTACCTGATTGAATGGACAACTACTGTGAAGATAGCAAGATATTCTCTGGTACCTATTATTGTTATTCCAGTATCCTGCTGTAAAGTTCTATACCAGTTTCACTGCATTGTCTTGATTTGCTTTGTTCTGTCTTATTTTGTTGTATTTTACTATCTTTAAAATTAAAAAAACCACTAAATCTACTACTGGAATACAAGGTAGGTATAAATCTTGAAGACACAGATATAGGCAAAGAGTTCATGTACAAAATGCAAATGCAAACCAGTACTTCAAAGAATCAACAACTGGAATTTTATTAAAAAGTGTTTGTACTTCAAAAGAAAGCACCAACAGAATGAAAAGACAACCTATAGTATGAGAAAGAATTTTAGTCAGCTGTCCCTCAGACACTGAGATTACATCTCACTCCAGAAAGAATGGCTGCCATCAAGAAATTGGCCAATAACAAATGTTGATGGAGCTGTGGGGAAAAGGAAACACTTCTACACTGCTGGTGAGAGTGTAGACTGGTACAACCACTGTAGAAATCAGTGTTGAGATTCCTCAAAAAAACTAGGATTGGAAGTTCCATTCAATCCAGGTATTTCCCCTCTGGGTATTTTCCCAGAAAAATTGAAAACGTCATGCCACAGTGATATATGTTCTCCCATGTTTATAGAAGCACAATTTGTAATAGCTAATCTTGGAAACAACCCAAATGCCTATCAGCCATGGGATGGATAAAAAAGACATGGTATTTTTTTACAAAATATTGATGTATAAAGAAGGTTAATCTTGAGGCTTTCATAGATAAATGGAGGCAACTTGAGACCATACACATAAATGAAATAAATCAAATTCACATTTGTAAATATTACATTTTCTCCCTAGTGTAAAAAAAAACTGAAAGAGTAATAAGATCCAAAATGTACAACAGATACCGTGATAATGAAAGGAAAAGAAAGTGCTTGAAAGGAAAGAATAACTGGGATACCAGATAGGAGAAAATGAAGAAGGGAAAATATGGATGGATAGATAGATAGATAGATAGATAGATAGATAGATAGATAGATAGATATGTGTATGTGCATGTGTGTGTATATTTTGTACAAGATAGGTAACTATACTACTGATCTCTGTTAGTTCATCAGGAAGAACAGTTTGTGCTTTCATTGTTTGACTGTTTTTATGCCTGACTCTTGTAACCTGAACAAATACTTCTAAGATAACAATAGACAGTAAATTAACTAGTATTAATTTCCTACTATTTTTAAAAATTCTGTATCATTTCTTTTTTTTTTTTATTTAAGAGGAAAAAGAGAAAAACACAAAACAAACCAAAGCGGTGTAAGGGTACACGTAATACAGAACTACAAAACAAAACAAAACAAAACAAAAAAAACAAAACAAACAAACAAAAAAAACATAACAGTAAGAAATCACCTGTTAGTATATTACATATTATCATCTTGAAAATAGTTCCTCAAATCACAGTATCAAAGAATACAAGGTGGACATTCAAACAGGTAGACTGCAATCAGCTGTGTTCAATGATCCAAAAACATTGATACAGTCAGCTATTTAACACCCCTAAACACACTTGCTGTTATATCTGTTAGAGCTCTTTTTCTTTTTTTTTTTCCCCTCTCTTTTTTACAACAAAATTTACACATTTTGGATTTTATTACTCCTTAGTGCTTATTACTTTTTTGGGGGAGGGGGGAAGAATACAGTCAAATATGGCAAAACAAAGCTGTCAGTCAATACCAAGGATAGACATAGCACATGGTGTAGAACAGAGTACAAGTTTATCAACAATGGTTATCAACGTTGTCCCTTGTTTCCTTAAAAAGAATTGTCTATCTCATTAGATATTATAAAGTTGGACAAAACAGTAGAGAACAAGACCAATAAAACTAAATTCTGTATCATTTCTATTTAAAGTAGTTTTTTGGCTTGCAAGATACAGGCATGAAAAAAATGAAAAGCAATGGAAGCAAACAAACCATTCTTTTTGATGAATTAACAGATTAGTATTATAGTTTCTATCATAGATAGTAGATAATCTTTTCCCTTCTTTGTTTTCTCCTTTTCTCTATCCCAGCTGTTCTCTCCTTTTGAGCAGTTTCTTTCCCTTTCACTTTCACAATAGCTATTCTTTTCTTGAAAGCAAGAATACCATGCATTTCTCAGAAGCCCTAGCCAGGAGACTTCTGCTTTCGTTCTATTAGCCAGAGCTATTGACATGGCAACTTCTACCAGCAAAGGAGCCTGTGGAAGAGTGTACATGGGGAAGATAGTAATAGGTGGGAGTTTTAGGAGCACTTTACCACTCTGCACAAAAATGTGATTCTGAGGTAAGGAAGAAGACAAGCAGATGGCAGTGTCTAGCTCATCACCTAATTATGTAGGAAACCAAATATTCCTCTTTATGCCTTCTTTCCCAGTAGGTGAATATAGATGGGAAGCCTACTGAAATTTCCTAAGAAATGCTGAGTCAGAACCAAGGTATGAGAATAGTGATAGCTGTTACTGGGTGCCTGCTGCAGGCAAGCATGTATGTGTGTGTCAGGAAACAAAGTTTAAAGGTGAAGATTCTTTGCAGAACGTTGAAATTCTCTATAAAAGTGTTACAGCACTGAAGGGTGTCAAATACCTACTCTGTCAAAGAAAGGCTATTAACCATCAAATCCACTCCCATCTCCTCGCCAGGCACACTTCTTACCCTCCCTTGCCCTTGAGAATGGCCAATGTGACTAAGTTCCTTCCATTGGAAATGTGTTACCACTGCAAACCTCGCCAGGGAAGCCTCTCAAGCCCACTCTCCTGTGCCCTTTTTTCCTGCTTTTGAACTGAAGTGAAAAGGGTGACCTTGGTGCTATGGGCTGACAATGGCACACTCTAAGGCAGCCTGCGTTCCTGAATGGCAACATGAAGCAGAGTACCCACCACTCCTTCTGGTGTAATTGCCTTGGAATGTTCCAAGAGAAAGAAATTTTGTCATGTTCAAGTGTTCACGGCATGGATCTATTTATTATGTAGTTGGTTAGCCTACCCTAACCATGAGCCTAGCCATTTAGTTTTTGAGTTTAACACAGATAATGTTCTTGACTTCCCCGTCAAACTTTCTAGCTGTGACTCATTTTATTTCCAGCATTTGTTTTCTCCTGCGTTCTGCTTCCTGCTTTCAGGAAGAAGAGGGCAGGTCACAATGCTTTTGGCAGGGGGCAGGTGTAATGGTGCATGCCTGTAATCCTAGCATTTGGGAGACTGAGGCGAGAGGATTGAAGTGAGTTCAAGGCTAGCCTGAACTGTATAGTAGAACCTTGTCTCAATGAATAAATAAATAAATAAAGATTCTTCTTTTAGGAAGAAACAGTCTTGGAAATAACAAACGACCTCATGAATGGGAAGCCTTAGCTTTGGCCCAGTGATATATTAAAAAAGCGGAATTAATAGGACCTAGGAGAACATTCTTGGGACTAGGATATCATGTGGGCATGCAGCAGATGCTGGTTCCCTACCTAGGCTCCTGATCTCCTGATCAGATACCAGCAACTCACAATGAGCAGACAGTTGGTCTCTTCCAACTTCATGGCATGATATCCACAGGGTGGAGTTCAGAGAAACAGAAGGCATAGCTCTTCCTTAAAAATCTTCACTAGTATAGTAGAACATGCAGAAGTCAAGACATGTAGATGAATTGTGGCTCAAGCACATTTATCCTCATAACCAAATCAGAGTGAAACCAAGGACAAATGCTACTTCACAGTAAAAACAAACAAACACATTCATTTAAAAAAAAAAACCCTACTTACACAACAGAAGAAAATGGAGTGATGGGTTGCCGGGAGCTAGAGGTCAAGGGTTGAGAAGTAATATTGATGGACACAGAATTTCAGTTGGGGAAAGTGAAAACATTCTCAAGATGGATGGTTGTAATGTTGGCACAATGTGAGTGTACTTAGCACCACCAACCTATACACTTAAAATGGTTAAAATGGTCCATTTTATGTTACATATATTTTTATCAAAATGAAAAATAAAACTTTAAAAACCTTGCTCATCAGCAAGAAGCTAACAAGCACATAACAATATAGACTAATCTCAAAACTATTACATTGAGATAAAGAAGATGGCACAATTACGATAGCTAGTAGCCACAAATGGCTGTCCAAATTTAAATTAATTAAAATTATATAGAATAAAACATTTCTCCATTTGCACTGATCACATTTAAGGGATGAATAGCCATGTGTGATGAGTGGATACAGTACTGGGCTGTGCAGATATAGAGTATTTCCACTGAAGAAAGTTGTGTGGGATAGCAGTGTTCTAGAACGAATCTACAAGGATGATAAAATCAGAACAGTGATTACCTTAGTGATGTGGTGGACAGGGAAGATAATAAGGAATTTCTTAGTACTAGTGTAGATGAAGCAAAATTGTACCAATGCTCTCTAGTATCTTTAAATGGATCTGAGAATTAAATTGACAGAAGTAAAAGGAGAAAAATATATGAATGTAACTTAAGTTTCATGTGGCATAGGATCTTTCAAGCAAGAATAAAGATCAAGAGAAGTTGCACACTCTAAGCATGCATATATATATATATATATATATACAAAGAGAGAGAGAGACCCTCCCCCCCCCAAAAAAAAAAACCAAATTGTAGAAAACTAACTAAAATGTGTGGTCAATCAAGGGGAAAAATTATACTGAATTCCCTTATCCTTGATTCCTGTTGTCTGGCAATAGAATGTTTCTTCCTTCTGGTAAAGGGAAAACAGCTTTTACATGGATACTTTCTTTCCTGCTTTCAGGAAAAAGAGAGGAGGTCAGACTGCTCTTCTCAAGCATGCTGTTTTTTAAACATCTTCAGCTCAAAATAAGTCTTATGCCAAAATGGCATTTGAAGTGTTACATTCTACCACCCTTCCTTTGCAATACTGTGCATCTCATTTGGGGTGTTGGCTAACATCATGTATGCATTTTTCAAATTTCATTATCCCATATTTTACTGTATTAACTAGTAGACTGGTCATCTCCATCTACCGGTGAATGCCTGAAATTGCACCATTAGAGAATGCTGCTTAATCAGGAGACTCAAATCTTTAAATATAAATCTTTAAAATGTACTTCAAAGATACTGTTAGTCCTTATATATTGATACTCTGAAAAATCCACAAAATTTTCTCCAGGTTCTGAAAGAACAGCGCTGTGAGAGTCATTATGGTTTGTGTTTAGATGTTCCTCCAAAGTCTCATGCAGTCACAAGAGGGCTTTTTCAGAGATGGCTTAATCTAGTGTGTGGTTGATTCACAGTGCAATGCTGGGATTAAGGGTGCTAGGATTAAGAGTCAGTGATTGGTTTGGTTTGGCACCACCCTAATTCCAGTAGCCTGGATATAAGGGACAGAAAGAGGCTTGTATTTTCCCATAATTGCTTTGATACACTCTGCCTGGCATGAACTATTTCTCCTCTGAGATGCTCCTCTGCTATGCCATCCTGCCTTGGAGCCAGCCGATTATGGACTGAAACCTCTACAAACTGTGAGCTCCCTATAACTTTGGGTGATGGATATTTTGGCTCTGCAATGAGAGCAAAGTAACTGAGACAGGAGAGGGAAGAGGCGTTGGACTTTTAGCAATTTTTCCTTGCATGTGGGTCTCAGATGCCATCTACTTTCCCAGAACTGTATGTTTTATCTCTTAACTTAGAAATACAGCTTCGTTGTGTATGCCAAGTTGAGTATCACCATTTAGTGCTCTATGGCAGTAAGAACAAGACTCAGCTAACACAAGGGAAAGAAGCCCCACTTTGAATTTAGACTCAACATATGGGCTGAGACTGGCTAAGAGCAACTTACATGTCTCTATACTGTATTATCAAAGTTTTCCCTGTGCCCAAATGTGCCCAAATCTTGTAACTAATGAACAGTTCGGACAAGTTAACAGGACACCTCCATGGAGACATGGGAACGTAATTTCTGCTGGGTTACATTATTTCCTAATATTGGAGCTTTTGTATCTAAATCCCTTCTCCCTTTTTATTGTGGCGAAATAGTCAAACTTACTGTCTCAACCATTTAAGAGTGTACAGTCGACTTATATTTGTTGTGCAACAATCACATCATCCATCCTCAAAACTTTTTATCTTGCAAAAACTTTTTTTTGGTAAGTTGAAATGATACAGCTGTTGGAATTACCTGAGAAAATCCTTGAAAGAGCTATTACAATTTTTTTTTTAAATCTGTACCAGGGATCAAACTCACGACTACCTGCTTGCAAGGCAGGCACTTATGTCACTGAGCTAAATCCCTAGCCCCACAAAAATGGTTTTTTAAAAAAAGTTTCAAAAACCTAAGGACAAGCACTGGGGAGGTAGCTCAGTGGTGGAGTGCTTGTTTTGTATGCACAATGTCCTGGGTTTGATACCCACCATCGCAAAAATAAAAATAAAAACGCGAAGAATAATCTTGGTCATTTAGCTAGAAAAAAAATAAAGACACCATCCAGAAACAAGTGGAAAGATAGAAGTACATACAACCTACAAAGAACAAAATGAAAGTGTTAGAAATGAAGAAATCAACAAAAACCTCCTTCTGAGGCCAAGGACATCAGAAATAGAGCAGAAAATCAGCAGGCTCCCAAGCCTGGGTTCTATCCGCACCACCAAAAACAAAAGACATTATAAATGAGCCAGAAACTTGAGCCATTTACTTAACACTAACATAGTACCACATTGGCAATGTCATTATGACAGGGTAACTACTTATTATTGTAAATCATCTCAAAAACACCCTGTCACTAATAGTTGGCCCCTTATATTACTCCCATTTCTAGGCTGCAGAAACTTGAGAAGGGAGATGGAATCACGATGGAAACTCAGCGGAAACCAGGGAGCCGCCAGCAGGACGCGCCCTCCCACATAGCAGCACACCTAGACCTCGCAACTGCTCAACTTCCGGTCCCTCTGTGCCCCAGACGGCGCTTCCGGTACGCGCGCGCCGCCTGGGGGACGCGCACGCGGGGCGGGGCGTGCGGGGGCGCGCGCGTGCGCAGGCGACCGGCGGAGGACTGAAGCAGATCCTTGGAACCGCCGCCAGGTCTGCTCTGTGTCCACGCCGTCTGTCGCACCGCCCGCCCAGCGTCCGCCGTTGCCGCCGCCGTCGCCGCCATGGGAGTGCAGGTGGAGACCATCTCCCCAGGAGACGGTGAGTAGGGCGCCCGTGGCCCTGGGGCCTCGCCGCCGCGCGCCTTTGCTCATCCAGCGGTCTGTCTGTCTCCCCAGGGCGCACCTTCCCGAAGCGTGGCCAGACCTGCGTAGTGCACTACACCGGTGAGTGTGGCGGGCCTGCGGGGTGGGGGGCCTGAGCCGCGGACCCCGCCCGTGTGTGGCCGGTCCCCACAGATGGGGACCCGAGGCGTGCCGGCGATGAGGCCTCGTGGCCCGAGCCCGAGGCCTGGGCGGTGGCCGCTCCCGGAGGGTCAGCCTTAGGCCTGCGTAGCCCGAGGTTACGCGAACCGGCAGGGTTGAGCGGTGGCTATGGCCAGCTGTTATCTTGCAACTCCAAAACAGTCTGTGTCAGAGATGCTGCCATTGTGCCCACTGCGCAGACGAGGAAACTGAGGCTCGGTGACCAAGGGCACACGCTCAAGAACGGGCAGAGCCCTAGCCAGAGACCTTAAAGGAATGTTTATGCTATTTCTACGTCCCGATTGACACTTCTCCAGATTTGGCCCTCTATTCAGTGGAGACAGAGGGACAAGGTAATTCCAAGTCTACCCTTTATCGCTTGGGGGAACTCAAAATTCTTTCTTCAGCAGCAGATCCTCCTGTACTGTTACCTTTCCGCTTACCTTTGAACTTCTTACCCAAGCTTTAGTCATTAATGGTCCAGGCTATCATTTAATCTTCCCCAGCCCTTCTAGTAGTAGAGATTTTTTTCTCATACCCGTTTTGAAGATAAAAAAACTAGAGGCTCAGGGAGGGTACTCGCAGTAATGTAAGTTAACAGATATTTCAGACCCCTCTCTCCCCCAGCAGTTACTCAAGCATCAGTCTTGTATCCCGACAGTTAAATGCCTTGCAAATGGAGTAGATTTTTATGGCCTGTGCCCTGCCTACAGGAGTTTTGTCATCTGTACAGTTGAGCCTTGGGACCATCTTTTATTTCATGCCTTTAGAAGGAACTCCTAGGTTGTATAGGAAGGGGAGGAGGGTCGGAGGGAGCTGTGATTCCATAGCTGTGGGCGTTTGGCTCCTGGACTGGAGCTGTTGGAGTAGCCACAGTTGATATGAATAACTTTCCCTCCCCTTTTCCCTGTTTCCCTTCCCCCTCCTTCCTCTGTTTCTTCTCCTCTTCCTTTTCCTCCCTGGGCAGTTCTGACCAAGCTGCTAATAACTTAAGCCCTTCTCTCCTCCATCATGGGAGAAGATCATTCAAGGGAAATGATTTATATTAGGAAGGCAAAAAAAGGTAACTGACTCTGTCCTGTGCCCTTTATTTCTCTGGCACTTGCTAACTAAGAATGAGGACAGAAGATGGAATGAGTTGAGAATTAAAAACTATAAGATCGCCAACGTAAGAGTATGGAAGTCCATCCTTGTAAGGAAAAGTCTGGTGTCTTAGATGAAACTGCGAAGTGATTTTGACATTTTAAGTAGCTGTGATCATATGGCACCTGAACCTAGAGAGAGTCTAGTGGAAGAAAGTACGTCATTCTGGTCATTTATGATCAACAAATTGAAAAAAGTTACCATTGCCTTTTACTTACAGTGCCAGGCTGTGTAGGCATTTCCTTGAATTCCCACAGCCAGCTAGCACAGACACTAGGACTCCATTGCTGAGGCTGTATCTTCAGCTGTAGCCCCTGCCTCCACCCCCACCCCGACCCCCAGTTTGCCTACATCTGTTCTACTCCCAAGTTTGTGCCCCCAATCCTTGGACATGTTTTGGTACCATTATGGGCTGGACACCATCATGTAGGCAGAAACTCATGTTGTGCCTCTTGGTAAATGTCCCCACACAATATGTCTGGAGCCTTTTCCTAAACCAGCAGATGGTTGTAGGACCCAGAACACCATCAGGGCTCCCAGTGCCTTCTCATGTCTGTGTTTTCCTTGCTGGTGGTACCCACCCACGCATTCTCAGAACAGCAGCAGGACTCTGGCATGCATTGGGATGAAAGCTTTCTTTTTTTTTCAATTTCATTTTGATAAGCCTTACAAAGACGGCTTAGTGAGAAGCCAGCTCTGCTTCATGCTCACAGAATAGGCTGTTCTCTGGCGGGTGGCTTTGTTCCCATGGCTTTGCCACCAGCCTCCCAGGAAGAACCTGTTTCAGACCTGTGGGGTTGTGGGAGGGAGGGAGTAGGAGTATGAGATGTCATCTGTGTGTTTAAGGCTTTTAAGTCACTGAGAACAGAATCCATCTTGAAGGAATGTGATCTGAAAAGAGGATTATAAAGATTCAAGGAGTCCTCGAAGGCAGGATGCCCACTGGGCTCCAAGAAGAGAACAGAAATTCTTGTGAAGGTGTTGCCCCTTCTTTTCATCTTTTGTTTTTTGTAACCCCAAAACAAAACCCCCCCTTTTCTGCTTCAGTAATCCTGTTACAGATTTTTATTTTCTGCTTCTCTTAACTGATGGGAGTTGCTCTGTATGTCTCCCTCTTTACCCCCAACCTCCCACCCAGTGCTAAGTCTCTGTCTCTTGAGTATCTGGCTCAGATTGCTTGATGAAGCCGATTATAGTTCCTGACAGTGAGGATCTCTTTGACCCAAGTTGGGGTCAAGTGAACACTCAATTCAGTCTGCTCTGGCCTGGTGTCAATTACCTCTAATTTGAGGAGGGGTCCAAATAAGGACAGTAAAGGTAAAGTGGTGAAGATACCCTTAAAGTCACTGGAGCATAGCATAGACTGGTTTTTATACCAAGGATGTTTTAAGTATCACTAGTGGCTGCCATTAGTGGCCTTGATGACACTTTCAAGGCCCTCTCTGGTGCTTTCCATGACCTCTTAACAGCAGAGCATGAGCAAGGCCTACACCATCTCTGTGGTGCCAGAGAAAAAGTAAAGACTTAACTGGCAGCAGCTAAGAACTGTGGGAGCATGACAGGCCTTGATTGAGGTGGGAGGGAGGAGGTGGGAAGGTAACCCGCCAATTAAGTGTCTTGCAGATGGAGTAGATTCTTACAGCCTGCTCCCTGCCTACAGGAGCTTCGTCATCTGTACAGTTGAGCTTGCTCTGGCACACAGCTCGGTTCACATCCCTTTTACTCACACCCGCAGACATGTGCTTGCCATTATGAGAGCAACCTCAAGTGGGTTGAAGGAATTCTTTTTTTACCCTCTTGAAAAGTAACTGGACGGCTTGTCTTAGGGATCAGGCTTCAGTGATCACAGATCTGGCCTCCTGTTCATGAGTAACCAAAAGTTGCTCGGCCTTCTCTCTTCAGAGACCATCAGCCTGGCTGCTCTCCTGCACTCCCTTCAAGCCCCTTGCTTTTCTTTAGCCTCTATCCCTACCCTCCCGTGCTTTAAAGTTCATGGACTCGTTTCCTGGCTGTTTCTTGGTGAGCCAGTGATCTTGAAGAAGACTTGCCTCTAGTAGAGATGTTTCAATGATGGTTTCCCCCTGATGTTTGAGGAAGTTTGTGAAGGACCCTTTTTCCTTCCTGCAACAGTAAGCCAAGCCACTAGACATGGCCAGTGAACTAAATACACAAAAGATCTGATCTGGTGGGGTTTAATCCACAGTGCACAGACTCGCATGGCAAGGTGACTTAGCAAGTGAAGAGAGGCACTGTGAAAACTGAAGCAAGGAGGTTGGAAAGGGCTTTTCCCTTTAATAGAGAAGTTGGAGACTTACGGACATCTCAGCATCACTCAGAGGAAGGCAAGAGAGTGGGCATTGTGGCTACGGGGAAAGGGTATTTGGGCTCCCCTGGAGTCCAAGGCTAGGGAAGGTTGTTGTGAAGAGGGAACATGATAGGCTGTGAGAGAGGGAAAGATGCAGTCTAGTAGGTTGTTAGGAGAACATTGCTTTTTCCTGTGATAGGGTAGGAGCCATTAGAAGGTCTTGAGTTGACTTGTGTTTTAATCTTCCTTCTGGCTCCTGTATGGACAGGGGACTGTGGGAAGTGAGGGGGAAAAAGATGACATTGGTTGTATCCCAAGTGTTAGAATATGCTGGCCCAGGCCATGGGCAGAAGTGGTGCCAGATGAACAGTGGTACCCAAGCAGACCTAAGTCTTTTGCTGGATTCCTGTCTTGCCTCTGTTGTGTACCACACTCTTAAGAATTTAAGAAATTTGTCCCACCTTTCTCAGCTTCCTGTAGGATGAGAGTAATGGCACGTGTTTTGAGGAGTGCCTGGGTTAAATTGGGGGTGACAATGAGGTGTTTTTCCACGTACTGTTATTCAGGCCCCCCATGTGTCCCAGGTGTAGAGTGATTTACACACCCTGCCCTTTGTATGTATGCTGGGAAAAAGGCAGAGCCTTGTGTTGACAGTAAAGCTTCCTGGATGGCCCGGACTTGCTGCAGCTTAAGATATGTGCAGTTGGTGGGGACTACAACCTCATCCTTTTCCTGATTCACCAATGAGGAAATAGGTACCTCAGAAAGGGAGGTGGAGCTCACTAATGATTCATCTGAAAACATTGTCCTAGGATGTTTGGTTCAAGAGAACTGAAGCTGTTCTTTTATGTTTGAGAGCCAAGGGAAGTTTATTAGTTTGGGTTGTGGCCAGCAGTGTATGAGAAGGTTCAGGGTAGGCCTGTACAGCGTGGCTGTGAGAGCAAGCGTGGTGCATCAGTCTTGTTTCTCCTAGATGTTAACATTGTGAAACTCAGCCTTGCTATAGAAACATGACTTTGCTTTGGGATTGTGCCCACTAAGATACAGAATCACATAGGTGCTGTCCTCCTTCTCTTGCATAGATAGTAGTAGAAGAAGGCTCTCTTAAATTAACCGAAGACTTCATAACATTCTTACATGTATATGCACCTCTTTATGGGGAAGTTGTCAGAGAAAGAAGAATGAAGATAGAACAATAGCCATATACTATCACCTAGATTCCACAGTGGTTGATATTTTGACATACAGTTTGACATGCAGTTTTCTTCTACTTGTAGAATATATGCATTTCATAATCTGTGTTTTTTTGCTGAATTATTTTACATTGCAAACCTAACATTGTACTTGTGAAGACTAGTGGATAGCCTAAGAATGAAGGTATTCTGTCCTCCAATCTGTAACATCTAAGAAAAAATTCAGTACCTAAAACTAAACTCATTGAAACCATCCCAAGTTGTCTTCAGTGTGTTTTTTCTAGAAAAATCTTTATACTAGTTTTTCTTACTGACCCTAATTTTTCTGAGAGAAGTCAGATTGGTTATCTTAGATGATACTCCGTCTCTGCCCATTGTTTCCTCCTGGCGTTGTATAACTCCACACACACAAGTCTTGATTTGTACAATTTATAGAAATTGTACATTCAGTGTTAGATTTCTACATTAACTCCCTATGAGTATTTCATCAGCAGCACGCGTAGCAAGCATCGCCATTTCCCTTTGCACTGAGCTGAGTGCTTGGCCGACCTTGTCCTCTTCAGTTTTTACCTGGAGGTATTTCCACCCACAGAGACTTTTTACCTGAAGAAAGTTCTTCATTGACATGCACAAAGTGGCTGTTTTTAAAATTTGTTCTTTGTTATGTGTTTATTGGGTGTCTTTATTCGATAACATAAGGTAAAATTAATTTCTTCCCATTTTTAAATTGGAATCAGTGTTAAATTCATTCCTTAAGTAGTGGCAACTGATTTTTCTCTTCTATTATTTTCTTTTTTTACTACGCTGTGTTGCTACAGAAAATTTTGCTCAGGGATGGCCTTAAAATTAATCATTTTCTTTTTTTTTTTTGGTTTTATTGATGACAATATTGCCCTTAATTTGGCCAGTAGGAGCTCCTTCAGGCTGGCTGCAGTTTGCTTTTGACACGCTCTCACTTACTACTTTGTAAGTTTCTTGATTTCACTGCTCCAATCACAATCATCTCCGATGATCTGTATGTCCCATGGAGGTTTTTTTTTTAAAATGCTTTGTTGAATATAACTGACATACCATAAAATTCAGTTACTTGTAGGCTTTTTGAGCTTTTTTGATGGCCAAAATCTAATTTTCATGAAGTGCTAATGGGCTTACTGTATGTATCAGCTGGAGATTATCTTTTCTGCCTTGTAATTAAATTCTTTCCTACTCTTTATATCACGGCTTACGTGACTCCCCGTCAGTGGGTTTCACTGATCATTGGCTAACATGGTTCTTCACATGTATACACAAACACATCTGTGATTCTCCAACAAGGTGCCTGTCATTTTCTTCTTATCTCTTACTGTAGTCAGGCTCTGTGTAGTTACATTTACTCTTTGCACAACAGACTGCAGATTCCAGAAGGCCAGACTCCACTGTTCTTAGTTTACGGTCTCCCAGCAGTGCTCGGTGTTAGTGCACTGGAATATCATAATAGGTGTTCAGTGACTGAATTAGGCCACCTTGGACCTGGCATTAGGTATCAGCTGTGGTAGACAAAGTCCACATTCCTGTTAGGACTGGTACAATATTTCTGTTTCCTTAAGTCCTGGCATTAGATTCTGGCGAAGTGGACAAAGCCTATGTTTCTGTTATGATTAGTATAATATTTCTGTTTCAATTGAGAAAGTATTTACAACTTAATGGGCTTTGCTCAGCCTTTGTAAATGAATAAAATTGTGGCCATTCCTTCCTCTTGCACCCATTGCACACAGGTCAGTGTATCAAATCCTTTCCTCAGTTTCTCATTGAAGGTGTTGGGAGATGGACGGGTGAACCTCAGCCTTGCTCTTGAGGGGCTTACCCTGCAAGAGTTGCTTTGTTAAAATGAAGTACCTGGAAAACCTGGCACCTGTAAGGCTAGAATGTCCTGAAAGAAGTTCTTTCTGACACTGGATATATATGCCTCATTTGGGCAGGAGAAAGAATTTTCCAAATATATGTGCAAGGATCCAGAGAAGAAATATGCCTCTGGTAATTCTTTAAGTACTTATTGAACATTTGGTATGTGCAAGGAATTGTTCTGGATACCAGAAATTTAGGCCTAAAAAAGACATAGCCCTTACTTCATACATCTTACATTCTAGTGGAAAAGATAGATAAATAATATGAGTAATGAGCAGAATTACAGTGTATGTTAGCCAGTAAGTGCTAAGGAGTTGGCAGGTAAAGAATGATAGAGACCTCAAATGAGGAAGTGACATTCGAGCAGAGAGCTGAGAGAGATAGGGAGTGATCCATGTGATTGCTTGAACAAGAATTTTTTAGGCAACAGCAATAACAAGTGCAAAGGCACTGGAGTAGGAGTTTCCCTGGTTTGTATACAGAACATAAGGAAGCAATATTCTGGGAGTGGTTAAGTGTTAAGAGTAATCAGAGGTGAGGTCAGAGAGATATCAAAGAAGGGGAGATTTTACAAGCGCTTATAAGTCAGTTTTTAAAGGACTTTATCTTCCTAAAGGAGATGGGGAGCCAGGAGAAGTTATTTTTAGATGAATAACAGTCTGACTAGCATTTTATATCTGCACTTTTTTTTTTGGTACCGGTGGATCAAACTCATGACCCTGCACTTGCCAGGCAGGTGCTTGTGCCCTGAGAGAAACTTCCAGCCCCCTGACTAGCATTTTTAAAGAACAGAAGCAAGAAGACCAAGGAGGTAATAATAGCAATCTGAAAGAGAAGACTAGAACTAATGCCTTACAGAAAAATGCAGTTTCTACCTTTTAAACTCAATATCCATAAATAGTGTTTCCTTCTCACTTTTTCTTGTGACTTAATGTGACAGTACTTCCTTGTATTGTTATTAAAATGAGAAATGCAAAGGCATTTTGGCTTTTTTTTAAATAGAGTAAGCGCTAGTATAAGGAACTATTTTTCCCAGTTTTAAAATCTTTCCCAATTTTAAAGATTTCTCTATCCAAACATACAGTGGTCTTGTTCCTGTGTAGTTAGTTATTCACTAAGCAGTATTTTTTTTTAATGACTTGCCTGTTCTCTGAGCAGTCAGCTGGGACTGCTTTTTATAGTCACACTCACATTTGATTGATTTACAGGCTATTTAATTATATCATCAGTGCATCATTAGCATAACTACAGTGAATGGATTTGGAAGCAAATACAGGTGCCCCATCCCCAAGCATAAAACTGGTCGGATGAAGGGGTTTTGGGTGAGCTAGAGACTCAGGCTGGAAGAAGTGTTCTTTACCAGGCAGTTGTATGTGCAGGTGGTGGGTTTTACTAGTTGAGCAAAAGGTGGTTCAGAGAGCTGCTGCTACTAATAGAGAAGTGAAGAGAAACAGCTATGCAATTAGACCATGGTCAGTATATCCATTTGGGAACATTCTAAGTGGCTTCAAATGGACATCTGTAGAGAAATGTTTTCAGCATGGGTCCCCTACCTCCTTTCATTGGTTGTACTTAATGAAACTCACCTGTGTTGAAAGTAGATCTCTCTCTCTCTCTGTCTCTGTTGTCTCTGTCTGTCTGTCTCTCTCTCTCCCTCTCTCCCTCCTCCTCCCCCCCAAATGGTAAGAACCTTATTTTGTTTTGAAAGTTTGGGGCTTGAGCTGTTTTGTTATTTAGGTTTAGGAATTTTTTTTTTTTTTAATCTTTAAAATATCCATAGTTTTTTCGGTCTGAGTAAAATGCTATCTGTGAAAACTTGGAAAAATTATTGAGCTGCTGTACACCACATTGTGAATTGACCTTTTACTACCAGTGCTAAAACCAAAGATGTCTTCCTCAGTTATCTTCCCATACTTAGTAGATAGCATGTGGAAACTCTGCCTTCCACAAAGCAGCGTACACTGGAAAGGGCTGTTTCTGTTGAGTTATTAGCAAAATAATAGGCCAGTGGTACTCGTGAGTTTCTAAGTCCTGGTCTTGGGTCTTGGCTTCTGTGTCATGGGCCAGTCACCAGGAACACAGTCCAGTGTATGTTGTCTGCCCCGCAGTTGCTGGCCAACTCATAACCCTCTGCTGTGTCCTTCTGCACAAGTGCACTCAGATAAGCAGCAGGAAAGAGTAGGTCACGTGGAAGAGACTGAATTTAACCATCACTAAGGATTTGAATCTAGTTCTTCTCAAAACAGCCGTATGATTGAGGAAAGATCCAGATGAAGACAACATTAATTCTGCATACAACCACAGTTTTTACTTCTTTGGTGGTTTTACTTTTAACTAAAGATGCCCAATTTTCATTTTTCTCACTGATTAGTAACTTAAAGGACCTGAAAGTAAATACTGCCATTCTGGGATAACTTGTGGGATATTTCTTACCATATATGGAAAAGATCTAAATATGGAAGCCTTCTGCTTCTGCTTGTCCTTCTGGTTTTTAAAAATCATGCAAATGAAACAAATCCAAAGGTACTTGGTGTGCCAGCATTGTGAATGCCAAGGCTTGAACTGAATGTCATAGGAATATAAAACTGAGTGCAAATCTGTGACCTCAAGCTGCAGTAAGTCCCAAGGGCTAACACATAATACTTGATATAAAAAATACGGAGGTCTTCTGGGCAGTTTTTGGTCATGAGATATAGTAGTGCATAGTTGGAAATGAAGGTGGCAAATGCTTCCAATAAAAGGTAATGATCAGGATGCTTTATGCGAATGGGACTTTAGAGCCTACAGAATGCTAGCTGACATGTCAGAACTATAACCTCAGTGCCTCCCCCTGGTAGAGCATGCTTTCTCTAGGAAATTAATGGCACTAAATTGGCAGGTGGCTTCACTGGTCAAGAGCTCCAGGTCCTGGCATAGAGTTCTCCAAGCTAAAATTGGAGTAGCTGCTGAGACCTAAGCTGCTGGCTGCTTACCTGCTCCTTCCAAGATAGAGGAAGCACTTGCCACCTGTTGCCAGAGCTAAACATGTACAGGATTAAAGTAAACGTCACAAACTATTTTTTAAAAGTTTTTAGAGGCATAATTGACATCTAATAAACTACACAGTTAAAGTGTACAGTTTCAGCTGGTGTGGTGGCGCATGCCTGTAATCCCAATACTTGGGAGGCTGAGGCAGGAGGATTGCTGCAAGTTTGAGGCCAGCCTAAGCTACAAAGTGAGTTCAAGGCCAACTTGACTTGCAGAGTGAAATCCTGTCTCTAAATAAATAAATAAAATATAAATAAAGTGTACAGTTTCATAAGTTTTATATGTTCTTCGTTCTTCAGTGGTATCTCCCTCATTACCCTCTCCAAACAACTACCAGTGTGCTTTTCTGTCAGAAGTTTGTATTTTCTAATTATAAATCAATCATACATTATGTACTCTTAGGTCTGGCTTCTTTTATTCAACATAATTATTCTGAGATTCCTCTAATCATTCCATATGTTTGTTTATTCCTTTTTATTGAGTATTTTTCTCTGTATGCATGTACTTGTTTATCCAGTATACATTTGACAATGTTTAGATTGTTTCCTAGTCACTGTTACAAATAAAGCTGCTTTAAATATTTGTGTACAAGTCTTTGTATGGACATAATTTGTCCTTTCTCTTGGATAAGTACCCAGAATAGAGTAGCTAGGTCATAAGGGAGATATATTTAACTCAGACTGCAACCAGCATATGTGAAAATTCTAGTTTCTTCACATCTTCCCTGAGATCTGATATTTTCAGTCTTTCTAGTTATACTTTTCTAGTTAAAAGTAATAGTCATCTAGTTAATAGTAGGTTTAATTTGTATTTTTATAATAAAAACGTTGTATATCTTTTCGTGTGCTTACTTGCCATCCATATACATCTCTTTCAGTGACATACCTCTTCAAGTCTTTTGTCTTTTTAAAATGCATTGTTTTGTTATGGTTAAATTTTAAAAATAATTTTTAATTTTGACATTCACATTTTTTTATAGTTGGTATTTTTTAACATCATATCTAGGTAATTCTTAAGCCAAGATTACAAAGATTTCTTGTGTTTACTTGGAGAAATTTTATAGGCTTAGTATTTTTTAGGCCTGTGATCCATTTTGAGTTGATATTTGATAGTGATATAAAGCATGAATCTGAACTTGGGCCTTTTTTTACATTGTTTCAGACCAATGTATTTTTCTTCACATACATAGTAGTTCTCATCTCTAGAAATTTAAGTCTCAATATCCTTTTTATCTGTTTCCCTGTGTTTTTGCATCCTTGTATATCTGGTAATTTGTAGGCTGGGTATTGTGGATTTTAACTTTTGGAATGCTAGATATTTTATTCTTGCTCCTACTAAGAATCACTTAAATTACTTAGGTAACAGTTTAGTCCTTGTGGACCTTGCTTTTGTGACTTGTTAAATAGTTCTGGAGCAGTGTTCATTTTAGGGCTCATTACTTTCCTTTACTGAGGTGAGATCTTGCATTTTATACCCAGTGCATGAGGCTCTGATCAGCTGCTCCCTGTAAATATTTTGGATAGTTCTTCTCCTGGTCTTACATACTGTTTCTTCATATAGGTTCACAGGATAGTAGTCTGCTGAATACTCAAAAACGGTCCTTTGCAGATTTCTGAGATCTCTCTTTGTACAGTGCTTCCTGCCTGGTGCTCTGTTCCATCAGCAGCCTCTAGCTGCCCTATTTCCATTTCCCTCTCCTTAAAAACTCAAAAAGATACAAGCTGGAGCAATTGTATATCCCCTTTGTTTGTTTCCTATCTCTCAGGGATTGCTATCCTTTATGTGAGTGTCTAATATCTTAAAAATTAATATTTTGGCTGTGTGTTGTTCAGGTTGTTTCTTGGCATTGGAGAGGGTATTTGTTTTTTGGCTATTTTAGGAACAAGGTTGATCCTTTTTCTTCCATTACCTGAAACTGGAAGTCTCACTACCCATTTTGACACCACAACTTCTCTTTACATCCTGCATTCAGTGCTGAATGGCATAATTCACATCCTAGAAAACTATGTGCACATATATTCCTGTCTTTTTAACAAATATTGCTGCTTCTCCTCCTTGTTGCCTCTTCGCCCCAGCCTTGCCACTTAGAGCCATATAGAAGGGTCTGTTCTTCCTTATTGGTGAAGCCCTCCTTTTAGCATCTCCTTGTCCTATTTTTTGTGCCTTGTATGACACTTAATCACCAGCCATTTGCTCACTTCTAGGGCTATTGTTTAGGTTTTGGACTTGGATTATGGAAAGTCCCCACCTCCACACCCCAGCCCTTCCTGGTGAAGACATGTAAATGGGATTGACAGGTAGTGCCTGTGATCTGACATTCTGGAGCAATGCTCATGTCCTCCTTTTAGGACAACAGCTAATCTGAAATAACATAGAATAATAAGGGTCATGGGAAGAGAGATTCTGCTTCCTGGCTTTTGTGACTTCCTGAGGTAATAGAAAAAGGCTTTGCCCCTCAGTGTCTGTCCCACATAAGCTCAAGAGAGCAGTAATTAGACACAATTGGTGCACTAGCAACCATTCACATCTTCAGACCAGGTCAGCAGCAGGTAGCGATTATGTCCCAGTTTGTGCTCCCTGCTTGGTAGTGGTCAGAATTGAGGCCTTGCTTCAGGCAAAGCAGCATTAGTACATGTAATAGCTGAAGGTTGTTGCTCTCCACTAGTTTCATTGGGAATAAATGTAGCATGTAGGAAGTTTCTCCCCGTAGTTGACAGTTCTTCATTACAATCAAAATATGATCTTGCCCAGATTGGGGCCATGTTTAGATTTGGTAAGAAATAGTATAATTCTTTTGTTAGGTGTACTGTGTTTTTTAAACTATGGATTGTAACCCATTAATGTATCATAAAAATAAATTTGATGGGTCATGATCAGATTCTTTTTAAAAGTAAGTGTATCATATTCATTCCTGGTGTACATTCTGTGGGTTTGGAAAATGTATAATGATCTGTAGCCACCATTATAGTTTCATAAGGATTATTTTCAGTGCCCTGAGTTACATGTGCTCATCTATCCCACCCAGACTCCTGGTAATCACCAGTCATTTTACTCTCTTTATATTTTGCCTTCAAATTGCAGACAATAAGTCACTTTAGAATGCAAGTCTTCAAGAAGGTGATTGAGGGCATCAGAATGACTGCTGCTGCTCCTGACCTCAGGGTCTCAGGGCCGCTGCTGTAGTTCCAAACACCACATTCTTACAAGAGGAAGCCAGAATGGGAGGTTTCTTCCTGTCTTTTTTATCCGTAAGACTGAACTTCCCAGGAAGACTCAGGAGGCATTCAGAGTAGCTGAAATATGCCTAAACTAGTACGTCTTAGTGCTCAAACTGGTCCATGCCTCACCCCACACCAACCTTAACATAGGGAAAGACTTTGATTCCAGCTCATCTCCTAGACTGGGCTGTTGGTGTTGTTGGAAAGTTGATGGCCCAGTCACAAAGGAGGAAAAACTGTAAATTTGGATTGTGTCACAGCCTGGCTTTGAAGTACCCCTGGGCATGTTTTACTCTAGATTTAATTCAACCCACCTTTACAAACAGTCAGGGCTCAGAGACCAGGGACCATCTTGGTGTCCTGGGCCCTTTCCCCACGATGTTTCCTCACCTATTTATTACCTTGTCCACTGTGACTACTCAAGAAACTATGAACTCTGGCTCAAGGTCTGCTCAGAAGAACAACTGGAAAGAGTCTATTTCTGGTTATCAGTTCCCTCCATGATTCCCAATCCTCTTTCAGCTAAATAAAACCTTTCACTGCAACCATGTGCTACCATTCACTGGCCGTCACCTTGGGTGGCTACCGAAAGTGTTCATTACCCGCTACCACCCTGACCTTGGGTTCAGTTGGCTCAAGTTCAGCATAAAACTTGCAGTGGGTCTGTGTATGATGGCAGTTACTGGTACAGTGTTGGATCTGTTTCTCTCCCAGTTGCTTATGTATACAAAAGTATTCAAGTTCTGCTATTTGTCATTTCTTTTATCAGATACTGATTACTCTGGCAAAAGAATGAGCTAAGTGCATACGCCAGCTCACAGGTTCTAAGGAAGCAGTTCCTGCTTCTAGAGGGACTTCAGGCTGTGTCTATGCCCATTTTGCTCAAGACATTCCTCTCCCCTCCCCACTCCATTTCCTATTATGTTTAAAGTCTACAGAGTCTGGTGGATGTGATGATAATGCTGTCTATTTATCTTTGTTTCCCTGTCTTCCTTATGATGTTGACATTGTTTTTTTAGGCTGAGATTTTGGGTTGATTTCCCTTCCTCCCAAGACACATACACTTATATAATGCAGTTCTGTTTGATAGTTGTGATATTTAACCTTGAGGGCGTGCCCACCCTCAGCCTCTGATAATATCAGTTTCATGTCAGGTATATATGTGGACTGGCTGGCTTCTTTCAGTCTGGAATTCTGGTGTGAGAATTTCCAGAAACTCAGCATCAGCTATAACAATTGGGTGACTCCGGCTTCCGAGAACTTAATACTGATGGTATGTTTTGAAAGGGAGTTGTAGATGTCTATTACAGATGTGCTTTTCTCTTTTGTCAGGGGACTCATTCTCAGAGATCTCAATCTTTGGTGTTTCCCCTTATATTGGAGGATGCCATTGTGATTTGTCTGGCTTCTGGGACACCAGTGTAGTAGAAAGAACATGGTAATTTGGATCCAAGGGCCTAGCTTTAACCTTTCAGCAAATTATTTCACTGCTGCCTCAGTTTCTTCTCTGTGAAATGGAGCTACTATCATGGGAAACAGCTGAGTGGATTTGTGTGTAGATAAGGGAGCTTCAGAGAGCTGGGCTACTTTGGGATAAAATATATATAAGGTGAATGCTGCACAAGTTCTCTCATTTTCTGAATCAGCCTAAGTTGGTTTTTACTTTTGCCAGAAAAATAGCAGAAGTCAGTCTGTGCCCAGGTTCCTTGTTGGTGTGCGACTCTCAGCAGCAGAATGCTACGAGAAGCTTGCATCCCACTTCTCATCCCACACCCCAGGATGCTAAATGGGTTCTCTTCCCTGGATGAACACCCAGTTACCCAACCAGGAGAGCAGCACCGTGTGTTTGTCATATTCAGTGAGCCACTGAGATGGCCGTGGTGTCGTGGTGGTAGGAGCTCTACCTCAGCAGAAGACGAGTTATATTTTACATGTTATGTGTAAAAGGTAATAAGGGCTTGAGGGTGAATATGACTCTTGGACTGTAAGTGATTGTGTCAGTCTTAGAAGGACGAGTTACTCTTAATCTGGGAGCAACCCAGGTAGTGCTGAAAAGGTCGTGACAGGAGGATATGCCTCACCTCCAAAACAAAGTAGACTGCAGCTGCCTCTTGGAGGTGAGTCCTTCAGGGGTTTACTTACTGCTTGGCATCAAGGACCGCCCTAACTCCCTAGCTGCCAGTGAGGTCACAGCAAATCTTCCTTAGGTCTAGGCCTAGAACATGCTACCAGGCCCATTAATGCTGACATCTGTGATGAATCCTTCACCGTGAGTTTCTGACTTGCCTCCTGTCATTTCTCCTTGTTCCTCATGTTACATCTGCCCTTTTTCACAGGGATGCTTGAAGATGGAAAGAAATTTGATTCTTCCCGGGACAGAAACAAGCCCTTTAAGTTTATGCTAGGCAAGCAGGAGGTGATCAGAGGTTGGGAAGAAGGAGTAGCCCAGGTATGCTGTCATTTGTTTTGTTATTTGTGTCTACTTATTAAATTATTTGTAAAGGAAAATACTCATGGTTTAAAAACCAAAAAAGGTGTATCTCATCCCACCCTTTCTTCTGATATCCCCCACAAATATCTATTGTCATATTCAGTGAGCCACAAGTGTGCCTTGTATTACAGTTTCTTGGAGCATATATGAAAATGTACTTATTCTTTTTTGCTTTTAAAACATAAAACAGCTGTACATGTACAACTGCATAGTACTTCCTGAAATGAGTGTGTTACAATTTGTTTGACAGAGAACTAATGATGGCTGTTAGGATCATCTCTAATATTTTATTATAAAAAATGCCACAATGGTTCATCATGTGCACTTTATTTTACATGTATGCAAGTGTTGCTGTAGAACAGAATTCTCTATAGTAGGATGAGTGGCTCAAAGCTGCGTGCACAGGCCTTGTCACATTGCCTTCAGAAGGATTACACTCTAGAGCTACCACTGAGAGGCTATAACAATGCTGGCTCCTCCCAGTTCCAGCAGTACAGTGCAGTATTAAACTTCTGGCCTTGTGACAATATGATACATGGAAAATGGTGTGTCATGTAGTTTCGGTTTGTGTTTCTTTTACTATTGACCGTGTCACTTCTGAGAGGTCATACTCATGGAGAAACTAATTTTGTCTTGAGTTTGTTACCTCATTTCTTCCCTGCCATTTGTGGAAATAGCTTTTATTCTGCCAACGTGACAGAATTCCCAGGAGACTGTAGGGGACCCAGGGTTGCCAAATTTCAGTTGGATTCTGTCTTCTCATCAAGCCGAGGAATTTTCTCTTGTCTTTAACCAGGTAAAAGGATGTTTGCAGTGACCCAGAGGGCTTATAATCAGGTTCTGGGTGATGGGTTATTAGTCTTTTTCCCTCTCACCAAGAGAACAGGAAATTTAACCAAGATAAAATTTTTTTATTTTCCAGAATACACGTTGTTCCACTTTATAAAATATCACTGAATTGTAAATTGCTTGACTTTCAGAAACCCCAAGCCTCTTTCCCCTAGGTGTCTGAGTTTGTGCTTCTGCAGGGCAGAGGGTGGCAGTACAGGGAAGAGGCCCTTTGTGGCTTCCTTCTCTTGGGAAACCTTGTCAGCCATATCATTTCACCCTTGTGCATGTAATCTGGCCAGCTCTGGGGTCTGTAGCACATCTGCCATCTCCCATGACAACTCGTCTTCTGTGACTGTTTCAGCATTGGGATAGTGACTGTGTTGCATGGCCCAACTGCTATAGCTACTGTTTAGGTAGCATTGTCAACTTAAGTCACATCCCAGGTTTTCCAGGTGTGAGAGAACTGGGCATGGTCTAGATCCCTTTGCTTTGGGGTCAGATTCCTCAGCCCTGTCACTTATGAAACGATTGGATAGTTTGAGAACTACATAAGGTATCTTTTAAACTCTCCTCTATAGACTATTGAGTTAAAGCCATAGGAAGAAGGAGGGATTGTCTTGTGCCCTTGTTGGTTTTACATGATTCCAGGTGCCACAGGTATCATTTTGGCAGTTTCTTTTTTCATTTCATAGTATGTTTTGGCATCTTTCCATATTAATACATTAAAAGGTAGTTGCTATTGTTAATATTAGGCATTGGTTGAACCCAGAGCCTTTACCCTGGGTTAAATCCCAGCACTGTCAAAAGACAGGATTGCTTTTGCATTTTATTAGATAAAAACCATATGCTTTTACTTGTCCTTACCATCTTGATCCAGTATGTCCCAGTTTCTCAAAGATGCTAAAGTACAGATTCTGAGTTGCATTAGAAACTTGGTTTCAGGCCATAGCTTCCTCTTCAGTTGTTATTTCTCATGCTGGATCAGAGCCAGAAATGCACGTGTGGAGACTAAAAAGTAAAAGAGGTAAAGGATAGAAATATGACAGAAAACCTGTTCAGCATTTCAGAAAATAGACATTTATCTTTACTTTGTATTTGATTAGAAACTAGAGAAAATATACAAATGTATTTTTTGAAATAACATTTTCCCTCACCCTGGCCACTGTTGTCTTTGTTGTTGTGTGGGGTTGTTTTTTGTTTGGAGTTTTTTGGGGGTGGGTTGGTGCCAGGAATCAAACTTATGACCTGGTGCTTGTCAGGCAGGCACTGTGCCACTGAGCTATGTCCCTCAGGCCCACCTTAGTGAAGAGTGACTAGTCACTCTTCACACTACTCTCTCCATAGAAAAACACAGGGATTGTTCGTATCTTTCCAAAGACACTTTCTGTGTATACAGCGTTCCAAATATATAAATAATCTCATAAATTATAGCATGCCATTTTGTACTGCAAAAAGCACGCTATTTTGAAGTTTCTCAGTAGAAGTATAAATATAGAAAGTACACACAAAAAATAGATTAACCCAACTACTTTGTATTTCAAGAAGTCATTTTGTGCTGAACATGTACAACCTTTCTTGTCATTATCACCTAAACAACAGATTATAAGGACTATTTACTTAGAATTTACGTTGTATTAGATATTGTAAGCAGTATAGAAATGTTGTGAAATATTCAAGAGAATGTACAGAGACTATGCAGATATTCTTTATAAGAGATTTAAGCATCCACAGGTTTTGGTATCCTCCGAGTCCTTGCACACATCCCTCATGAATACCAAAGGTGACCCTAGTTCTTTTACTCAGGAAATATACATGCCACTTAACCATATCTCCTCTGAGTAACGGACTACTAAGGACTGGGTGAGGAAGGTTCTAGGTTATTACCTGCTCAGTGGCCATCAGAAAGACCTGGTAGAAATGTTGAAGGCCTGATCCTGTAGGTGGTCAAGAGGGAGTTTTCACTGCTACTGTGACCTTGGAGTCTGACCGCCAACTTCTAAGTCTTTTGTTGGCTTGGAAGAGGAATACCTGATGTCTGAGCAGCTAACTGCAAAGTCACTGGACTATCTTAGCCCGTACAACACTTAACTGACCAAGAACGTTAGGTAAACTGCTCTGCTTCTCCAGAGAGACTGGGAATGTATCCAGCTGAGCATTTCTCCTTGTTCTTTCCACAGATGAGTGTGGGTCAGCGAGCCAAACTGACTATCTCCCCAGACTACGCCTATGGTGCCAAAGGGCATCCCGGCATCATCCCACCACATGCCACTCTTGTCTTCGATGTGGAGCTTCTAAAACTGGAATGACAGGAGTGGCCTCTTCCCTTAGCTCCCTGTCCTTGGGTAAGGAAAGAATACTGCAGGGCCTGTCACTTTGCTTCTCCCTTGTTAGGCCTAGTGTTTGGTGGATAGAGACAAGAAAGAAAAACCATGAGACCTTTTTGCCTATACCCTTCTCCTATAGGACATCTTTTTTTTCTTCTTCTTCTTCTAGTCTTTTTGATTTTGAGACAGGCTTGCTATGTAGTTCAGGTTGACTTTGAACTCTCTATATAGTCCAGCTGGCATTGAACTCATGGCGATCATCCTGCCTCAGCCTCGTGAGTGCTGAGATTACAGACATGTACCACCATGCCTGGCTAGGGCATTCTTTTAATGTATACCTTGAATGTAAAAGCTGGTTCCCCATAGGAAAAATGATGGTGTATGTTCTGGAATAAACTCGTAAGAATGGCAGCCATTCAGATAAAAGTGTTTTTATATGTAGCCGATTAACTGAGTTAGGGACTGTGGAGACACAAGCCACATAGTGTTGGTATTTTAGTTCTTTGGAAGACTCAATGAGTTTTCTCTACTTCATGTTTCTAGATGCTAGTAAGCAAAACATGTCTGAACAAACGTGTGGCTTGTGTGACTTAGCTGTACAATATTTAATTACTGCCCATTAGAAGATATGAGTGAGGCATTACTGCCTTAGTCCACCTGCCTCAGGGAACAAGCTCAGGACACTCAAGGTCAGCTTGTTGTCAGTGAATAAAAAGATGGGGCCAGAGGCTGCTTATGAAGTGTAAAGGATTCACTCAGGTCACATAGTCCTGGGAAGGGACCTGGGGATCTGAATCGGCCTTCTAGTACACCAGGTAAGGAAACAGACCCAGAGTGAAAACTCTTTCTCAAGGCTGCATGCAGCCTGTAGCAAAAGGACCAGAGCCCATTTCCCGACCTCCCTCTTCTATACTTACACATAATATCCTAACAGGGCATCCCTTTTCATGTAGGTATTAGAATCATTAAACACTTGAATGCCGTCATCTGCTTTCTAAATGACCCAGTTTTTCCTGTTCACTGCCCGCCTGCTCATGGAACCAGGAGGCTACAGCCAGAGACTAAATGAGGACACTTTAGTTTGAAAGCTGTGGCAAGTGGCTGCTAACCCAGTGATGGCAATCAGGCTTTTTAAAGAGGCTCTTTTATTATTAGCAGCCCTTTCTCTCAGTAGCCTGAAATGTAAATACATACTGGGGTAATACAGGGCTGGCCAGAGTTGATAATTCTAGCTTCTTTGCTCATTATTTGTACCAGGAGAGAATGACAGATAGTTCGTGTCTGCCCAGAGGTCTTCACCTCTTCCTGTTCTTAGATGAGTTATTTGAACATAAATGCATACAGGGAACCTTGGCATTATCCTGTTTGGGAATATTTTCTGTAAGTCTGATGGGTTGAAGGAATGAAAAAGGAGAGAAAGGGATGAGGATTACCAGTCATCCTGACCTAACCCTACCCTCTGTCAAACATCTCAGTGCTTCTTACAAAGATCTCAAAAAATAAAAAAAAATTAAAAAGGGAAAAAGAAATCTCATAGCAAAGCCTGAAGGCAGTTCAGAAAGTTGTAAGTTTGACTAAATGAGTGAATGAATACATTTTCCAGTCTGTTCACCATGACAGGTAAGGCTGTGGTTCTCAGTCTGAATCTAGTGCAGTATCTCCACTACTTTTTATAAACATCTACCCTGCCTGGGGATGGGATTTAGGCATTAAAATTTTTTTCAGACCCCTAAGTGATGCCTATATGTAGCCAACTTGGAGACTAGAGATAATGGAAACTATACTGTCGGTAGCATGCATCCATTTGTCCTGCTTCCACAGCAAGCGGTGCTTAAACTTCAGTACAGCAGAGCAGAACAAAATACATGGACCAATTTAAGCAGCAAGAAGTTGGCTCACCTGGGACCCCAGCATCAGCCAATCTGGATTTCTCCAGCTAGAAGACAAATGGTGTAGTCCCAGCAAGACCTGTCAGCTGCTGGGGCCAGGGTTGGCATGGCAGATGGCATTGTGGCTATCTTTGTAAAGAACAGGAAAGTGCTTGAACTCACAGATTTTCTGTCCTCAACAGATCTGCTATGGAGGGATCCTGTGTCTCCAGATGCGTGCACATGAATCCATATGAAGCTTTTCCTGATATCCCACTACTCTTTGTATAAAAGTCTACCCCAACTGAATGTGTTCTGTCACTCAGCTTTGCTTCTGACACCTCCATTTCTGCTTTCATTTCTCCTTGTATTTGTTGTGTTTACCTACACTGTATGCCATAAACCTCAAGTTACTCATTTTGTTTTTGTTTTTGGTTGAAGATTTAAGTTTTGGATCTAGTTTCCAATTAAGTGTATTGTGAAGTATTAACAGCACAAGTAATGGGTTAACTTTAGAATAGTAATTGGTGTTGGGGGGTGGGGTTTGCAAGAATCTTTATTTTATTTTTTTTGGATGAAATTTTTATCTATTATATATTAAACATTCTTGCTGCTGCGCTGCAAAGCCATAGCAGATTTGAGATGCTGTTGAGGGCCAAATTATTCTCCATTGTGAGAGATGTCCTTGAATTAAAAGCCCTACCCAAAACTGAAGTAGGGAGGGGGAGAGCCTTAGCCTCTGACAGCCTCAGCCACCTACCTTGAAACCTTTGCCTTTTGAAAGCCGGTCACTTTCACTGCGAAGTTGGACACTATAGGTATCTGTCCCTGGGCCAGCAGGGACCTCTGATGCCTTCTTCATGACCTGAACCCCCCCACCCCATCCTGTGGTTTTTCTAATGGATTTTCAGGACTTTTGTAATCTTATAACTATTCAAGCTCCACTTCCTAAATTTTAAGAACTTTAATTGCAAGTTTAAATTGAAGGTGCTGTTTGTAGATTTATCACCCAATGAAAGCCCTGCCATCATGACAAATTCCTTGAATGTTCTCTTAAGATAATGATGCTGGTCATCGCAGCTTCAGCATCCGTTTTTTGTTTTTGTTTTTTTGTTCTTTGCTTTTTTAATGCTTGGCTCTCTCTGCTGACCTCAAAGAGTCTCCTGGCTTTTCTTCCCTCAGTTCCTTCTCACCCTTTGCTGTCCTGTGTAGTGATTTGGTGAGAGACGTTGTTGCTTTGTTCCCCATTCCATATACCCTCAGAGTCACCCCCTCTCCCATACCACATATGAGTTTCAAGTTTTATTATTGCAATAAAAGTGCTTTATGCTGGCTTTTCTCAGCTCTGTGTCATGGTAGTTACTTCGACCTGCTTCTGCTGCCATTTGGTGCAGGGGGAAGGTAGCAATGAAGATAGTATCCCGAGTTGAATGTTAGCAGAACTACAGCAGTGAACATCCCTCCCCATTGGCCACTGTAGGTTGGGTGAGAAGAAGGAGGTCTGGCCGTAGGTTCACAGCCAAAGGAACTATGTGGAGGTCAGGCTGGAATAGTCAGGGAGTACTCTACTTCCTCCCCATCATCACATGTCCGTAACTATGTTCTGGGTGAAACGCTGTGCCTGGTTCTTGGGTTAAAAGAAGAGCGATCCACCTCTTAAGGAAGTCACAGTGAAGTTGGAGAAATGCAGAAAGCAAGCTGATGAATTACAAACAGCACTCAATTTTAAATCGTTCCTCAGTGACGTGGTGTGGAAAGACTACCATGTAGAGAGGCTGAGTGATTACAGTACGTACCTTCCTGGTCCTTAGCCTATATGTGCCAGTATCATTCTTTCCTTACTGAAAGTTATGGAGGCCAGCAAAGTCTGTTGCTTTCAAAACTGCTCTGAGAGCCATTGATTTTAAATAGGTTATTGAAGTATTTGATAAATGAGTTTCTAAATTGTGCCTTTTGTTTTTAATTTATATTACTGGAGTAATATAAATTTTCAGATAAAATTAAATAGAACATCTTATTTCTCCAAAGTTTTTTTTATTTTATTTTATTTAAGGAGAAAAAAGAAAAAACAGAAAAAGGATACAAGTTATACAGAATTTCAGAAAAAAACAGGAAATCACTAGTTAATTACATATTGTCATCTTGGAAATAGTTGTTAAAGTTACAAAATCAAAGCATATAGAGGGGACTTTCAAACAGTGAGATTGCAAACAGTTTTGTTCAATGATCCAACAAAATTCAGAAATATGGTTATCTATCTTACACACTTAAATATATTATGCAGTTATATCTTTTAGAGAACTTCCTTTTCCTTTCTTTTGTACAATGACAATTACACATTTTGGGTTTTATTACTCCCACAGTTCTTACTGCTTTTTTTTTTTTTGAAGAAAGTAAAACCAAATGTGACATACCAGGACAGAGTCAGTCAAATCAAAAGGATGGACATAATACATAATATAAAAACAAAATACAAGGTGATCAACAATGGTTACCATAATGCCTCTTGTTATCTTAAAAAGAATTGCCTATATCATCAGTTATAATAAAATTGAACAAAACAGTAAAGAATAAGACAAATAAAACCAAAACATTGGAGACATTAGAGGACTTCAAAAGAAGATAATAGTCAACCAGAATGAGCGTCACAATGAATCTTATTGTCTTCATAGTTGTTGCCTATACTTTCAAACTTGGTACTATCTAGCATAACAGAATAGAGAAAAATCAGACAAAACAAGATGGTGAGAGCAATACAGAGTTTCAAATCAAGTTAATAGGAAATCAAAGTGGGTTACTATAATATATCCTGCTACTTTTTATTTAGTTTTCCCTTAATTAAAAGGATAAAAAAAATCTGTGAGTATAATTGCTGGGGAAAAAAAGGATAAAAAAGAAAAACGTAGATAATAAAAAAGGAGATTGAGATAAAAAAAGAGGGCATAACAACAAAACAGTGCAGGTCAAAACATAGCCATTTAAGCAAAATAGTGTTTCACCACAGGATAATCTCAACATAATAGTAGTTACCATAGTGTCTCTTTCCTTAAAATCTTTGGGTATAACTTCATATACTGTAGCATCAAACATATCAAGACAATGTAAAACCATTCAAGAGAATGACAGTATTACAGGGTATTTAGAATCAACTAACAGAAAATGAACAATGGTTTCTGTATAATCTCCATGTCTATAAAAGTTTTTGTTTATATTATCACATAAAATCCAATAAGATACAACACATTAAAACCGATGGAGACAGAACAAAAGCATGATCGGACTTCAAAACAAGAGGATACTAAATCAGCACTACCTATTTTGATGTCTTGTTTTCTCCAAAATGGCTGTTCCTACCATCCAACCTTCTCTGCCGCATTTCTTTTGAGCTCTTTTTCTGTCTTTAGTTGTCAGTTTGTCCTCTTCATTTCGCTTTCTGCTCCATTCATTGTGGCTGCTCTGCCACTGTTTCTGAAATCTTGGTATTTTTCATTTTTAGAATATCCTGCAGTAATCTCTGTAGAGTTGAATTGGTGGTTGCAAGCTCCCTAGTTCCTCTTTATCCTGGAAGCATCTTGTTTTTCCATCAATTTCTAGGGACAGTTGTGCGGGATATATCAATCTTGGCTGGAGGTTATTATCTCTCAAAGCTTGAATTATTTCCCCCCACGTTCTTCGTGATTTGATGGTTTGTGCCGAGAAGTCTGCTGTAATTCTGATGGGTGTTCCCTTGCAAGTGATCTGTTTCTTGTCTCTGATGGCTTTTAATATTCTGTTCTTATATTGGATTTCTGGAATTTTGATTATTATATGCCTGGGTGTAGCTCTGTTTGGGTTGTAGGTGGCTGGTGTCCTGTATGCCTCATACATCTGAGTATCTTTACCTTTTGCTAAATTAGGGAAATTCTCCTGGATTATTTCTGTGAATAGCTTTTGTTCATTTGTTTGAGTCCCTACTTCTTCTTTTATGTTCTTAATTCTTAAGTTATAGATCCTCAAGTTTTTCATTTCATGCTCCCACCTTACAAATCTGTCCTCCGGTTTTGATAATCTATCCTTAGTTTTTTTCAAGCTGTTAAGCCAGCTTTCAATAGAGTTTTTAGTTTCCTGGTAATCTCTGTGACCCTGCTTCACGTATTCTGTTTTCTCTATTTTCTCCATCAAACAATTCTCCCCTTTTTTTCTGTTTTTCCATTCTACCATCTGTTTTTTCTTGGGCGGTACTTAGCATTTCTGTAACTATTCTACTTATTTCTTGCTTTATTTCATTCAATACTTCATTTTTGAACTTGTCTATGAGGCTCCGGAGATACCGCTTTATATCTATAGGTGCCATGTCTGATATTGCATGTTTTCTGTCTTCATTCTCTTTTGCACTTACCTTTCCTGGATCAGTGTTCTCAGGACTGGGGACTGAGGACCCTTTCTTGTTGCTCCCTTTCCCATACTTTTTGTTCCTTCCATAGAAGCGTATGTAGGAGGCCCAGTTTTTTTTTTTTTTTTTTTTCTCTTTGTCTGTTACAGTTTGTTTGAATTCGCCGGCTAGGTGTTCCCACCTATTGCAGTGTACTAGGGAGACACAGACCTGGGCAGCCTCTGCTGGGCCTGCCCCTCCAGGTCAGCCTACTGAATGCTTCACTGCTAGGGCACAATGCCAGGGGCAGAGATCTGATTTGGGCTAGCCTACTGGATCTTAGTCTGTGGCATCACCTGGCCAAGTGCTCCCCACCACTCCCGCTTGAGAGGGGAATATGCAACTAAAGTCACTGCAGGGCCCTGTTCCGGCTAGTCTGCTTGGTCCCAGAATGTCCTCTGTTGGAGCCTCCTAGTCTATGAAAGGGTCCCCATTTCTCTCACCGCAGGTTGATGCAGGGCTCCCTGCCAGTCCTGCTGTCAACGCCATTTGGTTTGCCAATTCCAGCTCTCAGAGCTTTCGCGTGTCTCTCTCCTTGCCATGCGGATTGGGACGCAGTATCGGCAGCAGGAAATTCAAATCGTGGCTTCCAATGGCGTGGGATCTAGCTTCCTTACTGAGATTTTATCTGTTCCTTTTATCTCAGCAGGATTGCATTTCCAGTTAGTTTCTCTCAGCTTAGTTCGTTCCTGGGTCAGCGTATGACTTTCCTCGCGTATGACTCCTCACACCATACCGCTCCTGGATTCTAAACTGGTAATCTCAGAGAGCCTCCGTGGCTGCTATTATTTGTCTGCCATGTTCTCCTGGAAGTCCAAGGAAAAATTTTTTCCAAAGTTCTTTTTTTAAAATTTGTTTAGTGATGAATTGTTTCAGTAAATACTATAGTCTAAGCCAGGCATGGTGGTGCATGCTTGTAATCCCAGCACTCTGGAGACTGAGGCAAGAGGATCACTGAGAGTTCAAGACCGGCCTGGGCTACAAAATGAGCTCAAGGCCAGCCTGAATTGCATAGTAAGACGCAGTCCCAAAAAGAGGAATAAATAAATGTTACAGTACCAAAATATTGCTGTACCTATTTTTTACATAAGTATGTAGATAGAAATTGATGGACAGATACTATTCTTTTTGTCACATTTCATAGTAAATGGCAGGCATCACTATAGATCCTCCAATACATACCATAAACTAGAGTGTAGTGTTTACACTTTTGTACCACTATCAAAATGTAGAACATCATTATCTTAGAAATTCTGTTATTATTTCCCCAGGTAGTCATTGCACCTCCAGAGGCAGCAATTGTTCGATTTCTTTTTTTCTTCAGATTAGTATTGCTCTTGTCATCGTTGTTATTGAGAATTGAACCTCTGGCCTTTGCACTGAGCTACAGCCTTAGGTCACTAAAATGCCTCAGCTGGGTTAGAACTTGCAGTCCTCTTGGTTCAGCATCCCAGAGTGCTAGTATAACAGGCATGTGCCACTGTGGCCACCTTACAATTTTATTTAAGTAGAATTCTAACTCATACCCTTTGGCATTTGGTAGTCAATATTGTGCTTTCAGGCACACTGAGAAGTTGTTGCTTCTTACTGAACTTTCAGAGAAACTCGACATTTGGGTTGGGGTCTATGCAGGCAGAATAATGGCCACAAGTAATGCCTACCTCCTATTCCTCAGTATTGGTTTTTCTGATAAAATTAAAAAGAACCCTGAGATAAAGAGATTTATCTTGGATTTCCCAAGTAGAGCAAATGTAACCATAAGGGTCAGAGAAAGAGATATGAGGGTGGAAAAACATTTGAGGATGAAGTACCACTGGCTTTAAAGATGGAAGAAGGGGTTATAATTCAAGGAATGCTGGCAACTTCTAGTCAAGGAGAGAAATAGAGGGCTGCTCATGTCTTATTTCTAGTCCCATGAGATGTTTTTATACTTACGACTTCCAGAATTGCAGGTAATAAGTGAGTCTTATAACACCAAACACAAATAGAAAGCTAGTATATAGAACAACAGAATAGTATTTATTTATTGTCTTTTTGAGACAGGGACTTACTATGCAGTTCAGGCTGGTTTTGGGCTCACTTTGTAGCCCAGGCCATTCTCGAACTCTTAATGATTCTCCTGCCTCCGCCTCCTGAGTGCTGGGATTGCAGGCATGAGCCACCATGCCTGGCTCTACAGAATATTTTTAATATTGCACAATAAGTTCCCAATTTAAGAATGAGTTCCCTTCTAGGGGAATGTAAGTTGGATTTGTTTGTAATCTGATAAAGTGAGTCTCGTACAGTACACCTGTGAATCTTAACAGTACAACTGTGAATCTTACTACAGTATTTAACATGGTACAGTAGTTAATACAGTGTATTCATAACTCAAATGATTATAAGGGACTTATTGTATAGGAAAACTGCCCCAAACAAATCCAATTTCAATTTCTCCTTTTTATTTCATGCCAAGGCACTTAAAATTTCCACTTTTAATCACAGCATAGTAAAAGTTTTGAAGCCAAAAAAGGAAATAATTGTATTAGCCCAGGTTTGGCCCACTGTGGGAGGGAGGTTTGTGGGTGAGGTTCCCAGGTTAAAGAATACAAGTGTGCAGGACATCAGCAATAGCAGGCACCATAGAGCATAAGAGCTGCCTGTATCTTTATTGTGTAATTATACAGATTGTTATATTTACATGCTTACATTGGTGTTCACCTGTGCTGTCATGGTTACTTAACTGTTCTGTATCCCATTGTGCTAGACAAGCGGGGTCACATCCTCAGGTGTCCTTAGACCCCTGAGTTTTGAAGCAGTCTTGAGTAGCTCCCCATATCCCATGCACTCGAAGGTCAGGGATATATAAATGTAAGTTTGTATGTTCCAGGGCACAAGTGTCTCCTTAGGTTGCAGTTAGCAAATCAAGAGCCACGTCGTTTTGAAAAAACACTTTTTTAATTTGAACAGTTTTATCCGTAAGCAACATCAAAGCCTGGCATGTGACATGCAAGATCTGAGCCTTATGTTGAGCAAGGATTTCAACTTGGAGAACTAGGGCTTTGGTCCTTGCCCCTGATCAGACACTGTTTCTAGCAGTCAGCCATTGTAATGCTTGGTCAAGGCATGTTAAGTCGTTTCCTGGTGAGAGGAGGGGCTTATGTCCTGAACCATGGTATCCTACATAGTTACCTTTTTGCCCATGTTCCCATACATCTTACCATAGGTTGGCAACCCACAAAAGATGATGCCCCCATCTGTCACTCCTGAGCTGCCCAGCCAGCAGGCAGTGTCAGCTCCCTTAAGATGGCCCAACTGTGTGCACACATATAGGGGGCCTTCTTTATGCATCACAGGCCATCACACTGTCCACAACTCTGCCCTTTGGGTTGACCTGCCCTTTCAGTTCCAAACCAGAGTACTGTGCTGGGCTATTGAGTGATTGCTGTCCATTGCTAGACCCATCAGTATCCTAGGCATCAGCCAAAGGTCTCTCTTTTCCTTCTGCATAGGGACTAGGGATCAAGTCCTGTAGTCCATCACCCAGACAGATTCCTGGGCTGTGTATGTCACAGGTCCCAAAGCTTTCCAGTTTGGCTGCCAAAGGGCTAACCAAGAAAGAGCCCCACTGTTGGAGGTAAGTCCCTAGTGCATAAGAGTGGGATCCTGTGCCACTCCACTTCTAGGACAGGCTGTCCATAGCTTCTGTAGAAGCTTCTGTACCCAGCCTTCTGTAGTGTATTTTGTCTACATTTCCACTGTCTGTTGTCCTGTGATAATTTCACAGGGATACAGAACAGCATGCACTGCTACCAGCCTTTTCTCATTGGAAATTCTGGCCCTGGGCTTCCTTTTTTTTTTTTTTTTTGTCTTTTTCCTTTTTATTGATATCAGGGATCGAACTCACGACTGCCTGCTTACAAGGCAGGCACTTATGCCGCTGAGCTAAATCTCCAGCCCCAGGCCCTTTGCTTCCTTCCACAACTATGACCCAAATCCAGCAGGGTGCTTCTGCTTTTCTATTTTTGCCATAGATCCCAGCCAAACTCCTTGTCATCCACATTGATTGTTAGAATAAAAGGATGGGTAGGGTCAACAACTCGTAGGTCTTGCACCTATGTAGCAGCCCTCTTTGAGTTCTGAAAAGCAGTTTCCGCTACACATGTCCAGTCCCATGTTGCATGTAGCATCCTTCCGGATAACCTGGCATAAAGGGTGCAGCAGTGTAGCTAGGTGCTGTATGAACATCCTTTAGAACCTTAGCAAGCCCCAGTACCACTGTAACTGGTGAACTTTTGTAGGTCTGAGATATGCTTAGATCTTATCAGTAACAGCATTGGGAATTACCTTCATGGTACTAAATCAGATAATACCCAAGAATTTGACAGATAAGCCACACCCTTGGACCTTGTCTTCATTCACAGCCCATCCCTGTGCCAGCAAAGCTTCCTTCAGACTCTGCTTTCAAATCTGCAAGACAATCAGAAGTTAACATACTATCATCCATACAAAACTGTGACACAGAGTGTGACTTGGCTCAGGTGTCCATGTCCTGGGCCACCAGGACATGAAACAAAGTTGGTCTATGCAAATAGCCTTGTGGAGAAATCTGAAAGACCCATTGCCTACCCTCGTGGGTGAAGGCAAATTGGTCCTGACTGCCAGCATCAGGGTGAAACTTTACAGTCATTTGCCACAATCCATCTGACTTCTGCATGGACCATATTGAAGAGCTCCATGCGGGGAGTATTGCCTCAGCTTTTCTAATTTCGAGACTGTCCCATTGCTTCATGATCTCCAGGCAGTTAGTGTTTCATGCACACAACCTGCATGGCCTGTGGGAGAATTAGTGCTAAATGATATGGGTATCCTTGGACTATGGTTTTTTACCAAACAAATTTGTAACCAGAATTCTCCCTGTTGGTGTTGAACTAAGCACCAGTCATTATGTGCATTCCAGTATGTATTCAGCAATTGGGGAAACATAAATATCACACAGGCATGGGGGGAAGTGCCAAATACTCAATGTTATGGTTTGTGTCTAGGTGGCCCCCTAACCCTCATGCAGTCACAGAGGCAGCTGAATCTAGCATCTGTGATGGGTTTGTTGTCTAGCACTGGGAGCTGGCATGCAATATAAGGGAGCGAAGAAGGTGTATTTTTTTCCTCTTTTTTGCCCTTTCCTCTCGTTGCTTGCGGCTGCCATGAACAGCTGCCCCTCAGCCACGCCACCGTGGAACCAGCTGAGTATGGACTGAAACCTCCAAAAACCTGTAAGCTAAATAAACCTTCCCTTCCCTAATTTTTTGGGTGTCAGGTATTTTGTTTCAACAATAAGAGATAAAGTAACCAATTCACACATAGTCACCTGGGCCTTCTAGTCTGTGATACAGTGACCTCCATAACTCTAGGCATGCAGTAGTTCCTGTAAAACAGTCTAGGCTGCCATTGACCCAGCTCTAGTATCCACCAACATTAGTACATGCTGCACACTGTGGGGACCAGCAGATAGTCAATTCCACATGTGGCCTCTGGTCTCCCAGGACCTTCAAGACTTAGGTACCTTGGCCTGCTTCCTATCAGGGTAAATGGAGGCCAGTGTCATTTCTTCCTACTTCCCTGGGACTGCTTTGGCCTTCTGGCCCTTGCCCATCTGCTGGTATTACAGCTCCCAAACTAGGCAGCTACTGTCATCCACCAATTTATCAGTCTGATTACCTGATTTTGAGACTCTTCTCTGCACATTCTACAGAATCTATCTCACAGAGCGGGTGCTGGCTATGCTAGCTATTTGGGACTTCTGTGGCCTTAACTATGTGGTATCGGCCCCATTGGGTCACAATTGTAGCAGCCACATGGGCACTGTTTCACCCACCTGCTTTAATTGTTTTGCCAGCTCTCACAGCTCTATGGCTGTATAGTGTGCATTGTGTGCCAGGTAGAGGTATGTGACCCTCCAGGAGCAGGGGTTTCTCTGCCTCCACTTTCTGATTAATAGCTGGCCTAGCATGCAAAACCAGGGGATTTTCCCAGGGTTTTTCTCTGACATGAGGAATTATGCTTCTGGAGACATTTCTGGAGGAAGCAGTGCTTCCTGTCTCTTGCAGTATGAACTCTGCAGCAGCCAGCCATTGCTCAAGGTCCTCCTCCAACTGCAGCAGCTGGTCTACTTGCCAGACAAGCCTCTCAATTTACATGGAAGACAAGAGTGAAGAACAGTCAAGCAGCCTGCCTCACTGGGGGAGGAATTTGTCTGTGGCTTCTAAAGCTTGAAAGACATCGCTGGGCTCCAAACGGATTGATTCTCAGTCCTCTGGGGCCTTCCAGGCTGCCAAGAAGGTGGCTAGCTATGATGAGGCTGTATTAGCCATTTCCTGGGGCTCTCCCTCACCTTCAGGGGATGTTTCCACAACCAGTTGTCAGCCTGCTCAGAGGGTCCAAGGGAGATTTTTGCAGATGAGATCCCCAGGTTAAAGAATGCACGTGTGATCGGCAATTGCAAGCAGCATGGAGCAGAACAGAGCTCGAGAGCACAAGAGCCGCCTGCACCTTTATTGTATAATTCTTATATTAACATTCTTACATAGTACTAAAACCAGTGCATGTATGTTTACCTGTTCAAAGTCATGGTTACATAACTGTGTGCCTGCACTGGACAAGCAAGACATCTGTGAGCTTTGAAGAAGTCTGAGTGATTCCCCCCACCTAGAAAGAGTGCTGAAATTAATTTACATAATAGGTACAGACCTGGCAATATTGGCCAATATCCACAGCAATAATCATTTACATTCCAACAGTTATAATGTACATTTCTATAGACACAAATCTACTTTATCAGTTTCCTTCAATATCTATAACTGTAAAGTAGCTCAAAAGCAATTTAGATGGAGACAACCCTGAAAAACGGACTGGATACAGCACCTATGAAGAGTAGAGATTGACTTATTTCAGAATCTTTCAGGGTGTTTATTACTATCCTATTGTCAGATACTTGAGTTATTTCTAATTCTTTGCTTTTACTAAAATGAATTTTAAAGCCAATATACCTTTGGCTTTAAACATGTAATCTTTCTTTCTTTTAAATGCCTTCTTCTAGGGTAAAATGCTAGCAGGGGAACTGTAGGGTCAGAAGAGATTAAATGTCTTAACTTGCATTGCCAAGTTGATAGACTAGAGTTGTTTTTTACTTCACCTTAAACACCACCCACATCCCAACACAGAAAATAAGCCATTAGTAACCAAGAATCTTCAATTTTTCAAAAGCCCTATGCTGTGAGCTGAATGTTCCTGCCAAGGTTTATGTGTTGGAAACTTGATCCTCGGTGTGGCAGTTTTGAGAGTTGGGTCTAATGGGAGGTGTTTGAGTCATGAGAGCTTTGCTCTCATAAACAGATTAATAACATCACAGAATTGGGCTTATTATTGTTAAGACTGTATCCATGATAAAAGGATGAGTTCTCCCTTGCCCTCCTCTCTCTTTGCCCTTTCTTCTGCCTCCAGGTGTCACTGCAGAGCTAGATGCCAGCACCTTGATTTGGACTACCCTGCCTCTAGGACTATGAGACATAAATTTATTCTCATTGTAAATTACTCAGTCTGTGGTATTCTGTTAAAGCCACATGAGAGGGACTAAGACACCATCCTGTTCTGCCATCTCCCCTCATTTCATTGGATAGAATTAAATCTGTGGAGATTGCCTGGCCTGGGAAAGGACCTGAGGCTTGGGGAGGTCAGAGCCCCTGAACAGATTCTGTTAAGTGGAATCTAGCTGGAAGTGGTTTATTGTGCTTAGTGAATACATTTTCATTTCTTGTTTTACTTAAGAGACACATGACAGTTATATTCACAGACTAGGACTCAAGAAAACTTCTAATTCTAGTCCCTTCTGCTAAGGCATAGACAACAAGTTATGCTGTGTCATTTGTTAAGTAGACCTGAAGTAGAAGTGAGGACTGAAATGTTCAAAGTGATCTATGAACTTTAAGATACTACCCAACTCTGGGGCTGGGGATTTACCTCAGCGGCATAAGTGCCTGGCTTACAAGCAGGCAGTCGTGAGTTCAATCCCCGGTACCGATAAAAAGGAAAAAGACACACACACAAAAAGATACTCCCCAACTCTAAAATGTTAATGATTTGAAAATTGATGACTTGTGTGAGAAACTTTCTGCCATGGCAGCCACACACCAGCGCTTACCCACCCTACCCTGCAAAAACCATGATGAAATTTTGACTCCACAAAAGCATTCTATTGACTCCCCACTTGTTCCAGGAAATGGCTTGCCACAGAAAACTCTCCACCCCCTTCCTCTTTTGAAATGTTCCCAAGTGGCTGCTTGCCCTTTGCAGCTAATCAAGGATGGCCAAATGTACTCAAAGACCAGTCAGTCTCCTGTATTTCCAGAGATTCTATCCTAATAGCACATCCACTGATGCAGCTCTGTCAGTATAACTTCTTTGTATTTTATAAAAGTCTCTCACACCTTTGAACCTCTGCTGAAACTAGATGAGTTACAGAAACATTTTCCTCATTACATGTTTATGTATGAATAATTAGACTTTGTTGATCTTAGATTTAATTTTGTTTTTGACACTTGGGATGTGGGTGAAAATTCTGACCTTGACACACATCCTGAATAAATGTGGGTCACTTTAGTTGACAACCTTTTGACTGCATTTGTTTCTTAAAAAACCATTGAGAAGTCAGTGTAGGGATTCTCCTTCATACTCTAATTATATTCAGTGAATTAATAAAGGACAGCTGACATCAAAAATGGATTAAAATTAAAATGCCAAGGGCAGCACTCCCCTGGCTTCTGCCCAGAGTGTGTGATGAGTTCATCCAAGTTCCCTGAGTTCCAGACATGCATCAGGCAGCTTGGTTACAGACTCAGCAAAGGCTGGGCTTGCTGTAGCAGCTGCCCTGTATGGCACTCAGTAAAACAGCTGTCAGCTTTTGTTAGAAAGGTAGAAATACATGCCAGTGGCTATGTTGGCAGGACCTGGTATATTGGATCTGTTTGCCAATAACTGCTATAATTTTTCCTATTTTAACATTAATTTGTATATTTATCAAATCAACCCATGCCTAAGATTTAGGAAAATATGAGCTGGGGATTTAGCTCAGTGGCATAAGCGCCTGCCTGGCAAGTGTGAGGTCATGAGTTTGATCCCCGGTACCGCTAAAAAAAAAAAAAAAGCTTTAGAAAAATAAATTCATTTAATCACAATATATTAATGATTGTTATTCTTGTAATCAATACTATTCTAGGTGTTAGAAGTGAATATAAGATGAGACAGAGGAAATCACTGCCAATAAGGACCTTACATTTTGGTGAAGACAAAAAACAGGGATAAATAATGTCAGGTATCCAAGTTCAATAGCAGTGAAGAGTGTGGTGAAACCAAATGAAGGCTTGGAGCAGAACTGCTGTAGGCTACTGGACAGCAAGTGCAGAAGTCAGAGGGGAGACAGCAGCAAGATCAGTAAAGATGGACAAAGATATGAGGGACAGATTTGGATTGGGCCAGATAAAGCAACTTTACATTATAGGTCTAGTTACATGACCATGCCATAGATGCATCTCAACAAGGTGCTACTGTTTATAAAGATCTCTGGAAACTAGAAAATTGCCTGCAAGCTGGTCTTCCAAAATGGCCCCCAGTGATTCCTCCATGGCCCATGAATCTAAAATGGCCTTGTGCCTGCTCTGACCATAGGAGGTAGTGGAAGGCTGTTGTAGGACTTCCAAACCCAGGCTTAAGAAGATCACCAGCTTCCACTGTCTTCTAGAACCCTAGCTCCAGGCCCAGGATGTGCAGAGGCCACACACAGGAAACTTGAGACTTAATATTCCAGCCAAGGTCTCCACCAACTGGTAGCATCAACTGCCAGCCAGCTGATAGAACCACTATAGGCACAGTGCCAGGGGAGCCCACAGGTGCCCAAGCAATATAGCCCAGCAGTATCACATGGACAGAGGAACCATTCCACATAGCTCAGCAAAACCACAGCTTGGTGAGGCCAAATAATTTAGTTCTGAAGTGGTTTATTTAACAGCAGTAGTTTTCCAAAACAGGTTATGAGTGAACCACCTGGGATCAAAGCCAGAGATGATGGAGCCATTGACAGATGGTAAAAGTAAGACTAGTGAGTGGTCAGATTCAGAGAAAACAGTATCAGTGCATCTTCCAGGTTGGAAGGTGATTGAGAATCTGTAAAAGACAGCAGTTCCTTGCCTGGTGCCTCCTCATTTCAGGCCTCTCATTAGAGACAACTACTTTAAATTTAGCTCTCTGTTCTGACACCCACCACCATACTGCACTAGCTTATGTTATTGTTTTTTTCTTACTTGCTTTTCTTTTTCCTTTATGATTGATAATTTGGTGGCAATAGCATTCTAATTATCACTGGTAATTATTTTCCCTAAGAAGGAAGGCATTACCACATTGTCTATGCTCCCGTGTCGTTGAGAATGCCATCATGATTTCTTTTCCTTCAGGTGTGATCTCTTTTATCCTAATCTTTCAGAGTCTGATGTTTATCTATGGTATGATGAAGTTTCACAATCTGGTCTTGCATGAGTCTTTGTTTTCTTTTTATCTCCTCCTCTGCATTTTAAATTAATTATTTATTGATTTATTTTTGAAAAGGAACATCAGACATTCAAAAGTTAATTTTATTCTGAAACATGTCCTTTAGTTTGGAAGTTTTCTTATATTGTTTCCTTGATAGAATTTTATACAAACCTGTTTTCTCACGCAAAGAACAATGGCATTATTTTACATATTAAAAAGTCTTTTTATTGCCTGATTTAACAGAATACAAGTGAAGTCTGACATTTACTTCTACATTCAGTCTGTTACAGTATGTTGCTATGTTCGAAGAATGTGAAGAAATTATGACTGAGCACATTTAAAGGAAACTTGTGTGTAAACGGACAGCAGCAGAGAACACTACATAACCAGAAACACTTGGCATCTGAGTCTCTTAGGACTTTGCTAGACTTTGCTAGAGGGAAATAGACATCTTTTCTGGGAAGAAGGTATTCAAATTTGCATTGGTAGGAAAAAAAGTGGCTTTGTTTCCTTCTAGTGCATTTGTTATGTTTGAGTATAGACGTTTGTGAGGAAAACTGGCAGGGAAATCATTTTCCAGCTTGTAAATATAATGTACCCAGAGAGAATGTATAATATTATATCAATCCTCAGTTGATTGGACAGTCAGCATCAAGACAAGTCAGCCTCCCTGAGTAACATTCTTTGACAACCAAAGGTATGAGTTCCTGGGTTGGAACAGTGGTGATGAACCTGTGGCACTTGTGCTGCAGCCAGTTATTTGTAATCACTGAAATGGAAGAAGATAAATCCTAGAGAAACTGAGATATGGGTAAGATGGTGTAGTGAGGTGCTCACCTCATAAGAGGGCACCAATGGTCAGTAGGGGGAGAAAGGGAAATAATCATACAGGACCGTGACTGACTTGTTCAAGTGAAAGAGACTATAATCTTTGAGTCGTAGAAGATGGATCATCACAATAACTAAACTGTGTTTAGTTTCCCATAATTCTGTTACTAACTGTAGGACATTAACAGCAATATAAGGCCAAAATTACAAACCCCTAAAATTACCTAGCATGAGAATGGCCCTTTTTTAAAAGTGTACTTTGGTCCGAGCACATAGTTAATAGGTATATGATGGTAGCTGAATTCGGATTAAATACAAAAGAAATCATCCTTTTATTCTGGAACACTGTCCAAACCGTACAGTGAAGTACTAAGTGGTACATCAAAATATTCTCTCAAAAAGCAGTAGCTTCAGGAACAGAAGTGGCAGCAATGGTGTTGGCAAGCAGTATTGTGGGCAGTAGGCTCCTGGAGTCTTTCAGGTAAGAGCAAACCATAGAAGGTAGCATCAAAATATAATGGAATATTATTCACCAATAAAATGAATGAATTATTGATATGCCAGCAGTATGAATAAATCTCACAGATATTATACTGAATAAAAGAACCAAATTACAAATAGTATACAGTATTTTTTTCATGTGAAACTCTAAAAAAGACAAGTCTAATATGTAGTAATGGATTAGTGGTTGTCTGGAGCTTGGGATAGAGGAACTGACTAGGAGAAAAAAAAGGAACCTTTTAGAGTGACAGAAATGTTCTCTATCTTGATTGTGGGGACAGGTACATATGTGTAACACTGTTGAAACTCATGGAAACATACTTTAAATGGATATACAACGGTACCTTGGTTCACAAATTTAATTTGTCCCATGATTCTGGAAAAGATGGCCACATTAGTGTTTGTGCAGGAAAGACAGCTGTGGTGTTCATCACTCGGTACACAGTTTGAAAAGAAAAACAAAATTTTCCTGAATGCTTTTGTTTGTAAACCAAATTGTTTTCAAACAAAGGCATTTGTGAACACAGGCACCACTGTATTGTGTTCCATGTAAATTATACTTCAAGATGTTGGGTTTTTTTTAATGAGGTTTCCAGGCTAAGTGTGTATCTTGGTGGTAAGAAGTCCTTGCCTGCTGTGTGTGAGGCCCTGGTTCTAGCCCCATCATTAAAAAAAAAGAAGAGGAAGATGAAGTAAAAGGAGGAGGGAGGGTTCCATTTCTAGACAAGACAGAGTGAGTGGATTATATCCTGTTCTCTTACTAAATACTTGTAATAACTTAAAACTCTGAACAAAGGCATGAAACACTACAGAAGACTAACAGTTGGAGGCAGAAGTCACAGGGCCCTATTTGTGCCTATTTTTCTCAGCTTAAAGAATACATAACTCAGAAGCAGCTAACGAGGAGGACCAATAAAGTCCCAAGGAAAATATGTTCAGTCAAAGCAAAATTCATAAAACTTTACAGAACAAAGCATGAAGCTTAATGTAAAGTTTGAAGAGGACAACAAGAAGACACAAACCTTTTTGACTACTTGCTTAGCTGTAGGCAAACACTATAAAAGAAGCCCCAGCCTTCCGTCTCTCTAGCAGGGTCCGCTTAGATTGATGGCAGTTCTGTCAGCAGTCCCTGTCATGCACTGATATGACAGGTCCCACCCCTCATCAACAGTGACATGGGGACTGACATGAAATTCTGTCAAGGGGCCTCCCTGACACTATACCATCAGAGGTAATATAGCTTTCTTCTATCCCTCTTTCTCCTCGTGAATTGCTGTCCTAGTCATTGTCCTCATCATAGACACAATACCCAGCATCCACAACTTAAAGGAAAGGTTTATTTTGCCTTACATTTTGTAGAAGTTTAAGTCCATAGCCCACGGTTTCCAAGGCAGGATGGTATGACAGAAAGTCATAGTTGCCAGAAAACAATCAAACAAGGAGCTAGAAAGGGAGCTATACCCTTCCAGATTATGCCCACAGTGCCTACCTCTTCTGACCAGAGCTCACTTTTTTGTCTTTTTGAGACAGGGTCTTGCTACACAGTTCAGGATGGCCTTGGGCTCACTTGACTCACTTTGTAGCTCAGGCTGGTCTCGAACTCACTTGACTCACTTTGTAGCTCAGGCTGGTCTCAAACTCACAACGATCCTCCTGCCTCAGCCTCCTGAGTGCTGGGATTACAGGAGTCACCATGCCTGGCAAAACTCTCTTTCTTTTTTTTTTATCGGTACCGGGGATCGAACTCACGACCGCCTGCTTGCAAGGCAGGTGCTTATGCCGCTGAGCTAAATCCGCAGCCCCAAAACTCACTTTCTAATAGCAAGCCAGCTATACTTTCCTCATAATCTAGTCATCTTTCAAAAACCCCATTTTGAGTGCATGAGGCTTTGGGGGGTCATCTAGATATAAATCCTAACAGATGCTGGAGTCTGGGGGTTAGAGCCCCATTGACTATACCTGCCCTACATGCATCAGAGGAGACAAAGAGGCATTATCAATCCCTTTGTAGCTACAGAAAATGTTAATTACATTGACATTCAAACTCACTGAACACAAAAGTGAACCACAGTGTGCATTCTGATCATAAGCAGGTTAACACTGAAGATTTAAAAAAGAATCAGAGTCTTAAAAAAGACCCAAAAAGTCCAGATAAAATTGAATGTTGTCATAGCAACATCAGGAAAAGTCAAGTAGAATGAGAGAAGGTAACTGATACCAATAAGGCGATGACATAGATTTTGGGACTGACAAAAATTTTTAAAGTACTTATCACTGCTTAAAAAAAATTGCAAAACAAGCAAGTATAAAAACTCTCAAATGGTAGAAAAGGTAAAAAGTCTCAGTAAAGAGGTAGATGATACTGAAAATGGAAATTTTAGAACTAAAATGTGTTAACAAAAATAAACTTGCTGAATGGGCACAATAGCAGAATGGAGATGACAAGAAAGAAACAGTAGAATTTGCAGTTAAGACCAGTATGAGTTATACAATTTAAAGAAAAACAATAGATTATTTTTAAGATGACTAGAACCTTAGGAACCAGGGATAATCCCAAAAGATCTGACTTTTACATTCTAGGAGTCCTAGAAGGAAAGGAGAAAGTACATTGCAGAAAATATACTTAATGAAATAATAGCTGAGAACACCCCAAATTTGGTAACAGACACAAGATTTAAGAAGTTTAAGCATACCTCAAGCCAAGAAGACAAGGCCAGGGTAGCTCAGCAGGCATAAACACCTGCTTGGCAAGTGCGAGGTCATGAGTTCGATTCCTGGTACCAAAAAAACAAAACAAAAACCAAGAAGACATTACAACTCTAAAAGAGAATGCGCCAAGAAACAGAGTTATAAAATACATGAAACAAAGACTGACAGAATTAAAAGGAAGTGAATTATAATTCATAATTACAGTTATACACAATAATATCTTCTATCACTTACTGATAAAACCAGCAGGAGGCTTTATGATGGCAATGGTTGATTTCCTATTATCCTGTTTTGAGGTTCTGCATCACTTTCACTGGTTCACTTTGATTGGCTTTGTTCTGTTTTGTTCAGTTGTGTGTTGTTCTCTTTAAAATAAAAAATCATCAGAGATACAAAAGAAATTAACACCATAAAGATATAAATGACATTTATACCAACCTTCCAACTGAGGATTTAGCTCAGTGGCTCAAGTGCTTGCCTGGTAAGTGCGAGGTCATGAGTTTGATCCCTGGTACCAAAAAATAATAATAATAATAATAATAATAATAATAATAATATACCAAGTTCCGACAACGAAAGTAATCATTACATACTGTCAACATGTACTTTTAAAAACAAATTTTATGACATGTATAGAACATTCCATCCAGAAGAAGCAGAATACACATTTTTTAGAGTTCATTCACCAAGACAGACCTTATCTTGGGGCATGAAACAAACCTTAGTAAACTTAAAACAAATGAAGTAATAAATATGTTTTTAATCAGGCACGGTAGTATGTGCCTATAATCACAGCTACTTAAGAGAAAAAAAGAAAAAAGAAATATTCTTTGATCCAAGATGATGGAAATTATATATTTTCTCAATCACATGAGGCACATTCCAGGAATGCAGTGTTGGTTTAATAATTGAAAAAAAATCAATTAGGCATATTCTTTTTTTTTTTTTTTTGGTATTGGAGAGTGAACTCATGCCCTTGCACTTGCCAGGCAGGTGCTTATGCCACTTAGCTAAATTCCCAGGCTCAATCAGCCATATTAAGAGTATAAAATGTGTTACTGGAGAAAAAACATGTGTTCTTCCTCCAGTGTGCCAGTGGTAACTGTGGGCTGGGAGAGCTAGCAGCGACTGTGGGCAATGAGGATAAAAAAGATTCATCTTTCCCAAGTGCCAGCAGTAACTGGGGGCCAGGAGAAGCAGGAAATGCCTTTCCCCAGTGCCAGCGATAAGAAGGTCCCCACCCACTCAAGCAACTGAGTGACTCAGAGGAAAACAGACTTGAATTGATAGCAACTGAGGTACAAAAACAACTTAATGCTTATATTGTTGGATTGATTTTACAGGCCTAGGTTGTCTGAGCATCTATTCAGAGGATAATTGTATGCAGTATTAGCAACTATGGGGAATTCTCTTCTGTCTGGCTTTTGAAATCCAGTAATTTTCTCACTGTTTTGTTTTGCTTCATTTTACTGTATTGTTTCATTCAATGTTTCATTTTGGTTGGTACTGTGTGTTTGTCTTGTTTGATTTTGTTGTGTCTGATGGTATGGGCAGTGATTTTGAAGTTAGCAGGAGGCATTATGATGGCAATGGTTGATTTCCTATTACCCTATTTTGAGGTTCTGTGTCACTTTTGCTGGTTCTGTTTTGATTGGCTTTGTTCTGTTTTGATTTGGTTTTGTTCTCTTTAAAATAAAAAAATGCATTAGCATTATCAATGAGGCAGAAAAACCATGTGACAAAATTTGACACCTATGCGTGATAAAAATGCTTCAGTAAATCAGGAAGAGAATCTTCTCAAATTGATAAAGAACATCTTAAAAACTAAGAATTTATGCAGTTTCTACGGTAATATGGTTTTTTGAGGGGGAGGGAGCACCAGGGATCAAGTTTATGACCTGCCAGGCAGGCATTTACGTCCCTGGGCTAAATCCCCAGCCCTCTACTGTAATATGTAACGAGCTTGCAAGGCTTCACACCACTCCTGCCCTCACAAGAAGGCATATTGTACACACTGAAAATCAATAACTTTTCTTCACTCTGTTTGAGAACTGAGGTCACAGAATGAATCATTATTCCAAAAACTAGAAAGGCAGGTGAATGCAGAGTACAGATCAGCTCACCTGACACAGAAACCAGTGAAGACAGTCACTGGAAGGAACATACAAATGGTAGCTACAGTGAGCCACTCGTGACTGTGTACAAACTTGAGAGTTAAACAGCTCTAGTCGCCCAATCTGGAGCCCCCACACTTTTGTTGTATTTACCTCTGAGAGCCTTACCAAAGTGAAAATATCAGGGAAAAATCTCATGAAGTCAAAGGATGAAAAAAAAAAAAGTCACAGTTTTAAAATAAGTCCAGCATGTTCTTATCAAGAAAGAAAGGCCTATCCAGCAAAGAAAAAGCTTTTACCCTGCCTTATTTAAATTGGGGGCCCTGATTTCAATCTCCAACATTGGAAAAAGAAAAAAAGAAACTTTAAAACTGAGGGAGAAATAAGGATTTCTTAGACAAACAAAATAAGAAAGAATTTTTTAAAAATCTGAAAGAATTTGTGACCAGTATCTCTGCCTTGGAAGAAATGTTCAAAGTGGTTCTTCAGAGAGAAAGAAAATGACTTGAAAGCCCAGTATATAAAAAGGAAAACATCAAAGAATCAATGAAGGTAAAATATAAATATATGTATTTTTTTGGTCCATGTAATCCTGAGTCCTTTTTTATTTTGGCCCAGGCTCTTGCTAATTTGATGTTTCAACTTGTAATCCTCTTTTTTGAGAAAAAACATTAATGTGCTTTAAATGTATTAATTCATTACTTTTTGCATTATAAAATTGTGTTCACTTATTTAGGTTCCACTGGCACAATATGTGAAATTCCGTAAAAGAAAACTTTCACTGTCTGTATTCCTTTTCTGGTCATTTGTATTACTCATTTCATTTCATAATTATCTGTGGAAATAGTTATGTTGTAGAGAGAAGGATTCAATAAGCAAATTCCTGCCCTGACTTTGTGCCCATACTGTCCTCACCTGAAAGTCCACATCCATCCCATCAGGTGGGCTTTAGTCCATTCTGCAAGTGAGGAAAGTGAAGGCCAGTAAAAGGAGAAAACGAATTGAAGACTACACAGCTAAAAAATGGTAGAAGTACAACCCAAACCGAAGGCCCCCTTGATTCTAAACTCCACACATGAAGCGCCCAGTGAGTGTTGCAGCCCCGACCATGAAGCATGTGGATGTGGCCTGGGTGGCTTACTGGGCCCCTCTCGGATCCATCAGGTGCTGGGATGCAGTCTATAAGGAAGGGCACTGAAGCATGAGGACCATGTGAGGAGTCAGGGAATAGGGCTTGTAGCTTGAGCCCTGTCACTCACTAGCTGTATGTCCTTGGGCAGTCTTCCTAAACTTTAATGTCCCCTTCTGGAGTTCCTAACTCCAGAAGTTATACGTGAGAAGGTACTAATGTACTTACATTATTCTCATTTATAGATGTGGCAACTGAGAAACAGCAGTGACGTTAAGATCACATCTCTGAACTCTGTTCTGCTTGACTCTGTGACTATCCCCCAAGAAACGATGACTACATTCCTAATTTGTTCTGATGTAGTGCCTTCTACTATCCCTAACATTTCTATAATAAGGATTGATGTCTGAGAAACAGCTATCAGGTGGAGGGCGAGTTGGGCAGTGTCACTGTCTACTGTCCTAGTTGGGTGGCTATGATTAAACTCTGTATAGTTTTACTGGATCCCTTGTCATCACTTAAAATGACTTCTCAAATGATGCCACATGGACAAAAGGTTAACCAGTGTACAGAATGTACAGAAGAATGACTGTCACTAGGCAGGTAATATGTTTAGGAATAAAATATGCCACAGTAAATTTAGACACCAAATGTGAAAATTTTGACCATGTCACCAAAGAGGACAGTGATACACAAATTTATAAACACAATGAATTTTTGTCAATTTTTAAAGGACACATTTGAAACTGTTGAAAGCACAAAACATTGTTAGGTAGACATGGTTGTCCCAGCACGCTAGAAGGTTGAAGCAGATGAATCATAAGTTTGAGCCCAGTCTAGACAACTTGTAGATACCCTGACTCAAAAAAGGTGGGGACGAGGACTGTATCTCAGTTTCATGGATGTGGGTTTGATCCCCAGTACTGCAAAACAAAACAAAAAATTAAGTAATCTGATATTTTTCTTTAAAAATAAGCTTGCAATTGATTCTGTCAGAGACTCAAAGAAATTCAGCATAACAGAATTCTTCTGTCTGTGAGCAACAGAAAACTCACTACAGACTGGCTCAGTGAAAAGGTTCCTACACCTGAATATATTAAGGGCCAAGGCAGCTGCATGCACAGAGGAGATTCAGCAGTTAATCTGCATCATATCCCAGAGTCCTACCACCGCCTGCTCAGCAGCAGCTCCACTGCCAGGGGAGGAAGAACAGTGACCAGCAGTTCCAACCTCAAGTCTGGACTCAAGTATCTGGGACTGAGCAGACTTCTCAGATCTTGGGTCCTTTTCCTAGCCAGCCCCAGACTGTCCCCAGAACAAGGCCAAAGTGGAAGAAAAGATCGCTCTCAGGTAAAGCTTCTAAGACTCTTCTGCCATTTGGCAGCCTCTAAGCCTGATGCCTTTGGCTGTGCAGGTCCTGCACCCTTTTCTAAATCTGGGGGATGGAATGCAGGGGTTTACAAGACTAGTCCCTCTGTACCCTTGGAGCCAGAGGTAGAAGGGTAGCTTCCCGAAAGAGAAACTGGGGCCAGATACCTAACAAGGGGAAATGCATGCTGAGTGATTTAAATAGATTATCTTTGAAAGATAGTTAAATTAAAAAAAGAAAGATAATTAAGTAATAATAGTTGGGGTTTAGGATCACTACTTGGCAGCTCAGGTGACCCCAGGGTTAGCCCACCTGTAAGAGTGGAAAGAGCTGAGGTTCCAGGTATGCCAGGGACTAAAAGTGGAGGCTATAGATGGGGAATGGTTGGCCCAGGGTGGCACTGCAGGAAGGCGATCTCAAAGTACTATGTGCACAATAAATACATTTTAAAAAATCTGGATGTGTAGGGGATGTAGCTCTGTGGCACAAGCACTTGCCTGGCAAGCACAAGGTTCTGAGTTTGATTCTCAGTACCAAAAATCTAGATGTGTGTATCTGGGTAGCAAAAGAACTTTGGATGGAAATTTAAGAAAAGTTTAAGTGCTCCCTACCTCGTTCAAACTGTGGTGCCACCACTGCTACCACCTATTAAAACTAGAGGAGCCACATTTTAATTCAGGCTTTGGTGGAAACCCTGGCCCCTCAGGAGAGGGGAAGACAGCTTGGGGTGGGTTCTAGGTCTTTTCTATAGGTCCCTACAGGTAGTTATGTCAAACAAGGATGTTTGGACTACAAAAATTTGTTGTTGATACAGTAGACAATAAAAGGAAAGGTATATCTACCAGGTATGATAATATATTATTATAACCCTATGGGCCCTTTTTGCAGTGAAAAGTGATTTAAGAAAGATGCTTTTCTTCTTTGATATCACCTGAGCTGCCAGGTAAATGAACCAGGACTTTTCTGAATCCCCAGTTTTTAACACAAACATTATTAATATTGTATTTGTATATATTTATCTTCCAAATAAATACATGCAAACTGTTGTAGTTAAGAACATAGGCTCTGGAGCCAGATTACTTGAGCTCAAATCTTGCCTTCACTTCTTGAGCTTTTTACTTAAAGTCTGTGCCTTAATTTCTTCATCTGTAAAATGGAACTTAATAAGAATAAGGTGAGGATTCTGAGATGGTCCTTCTAAAGCTTTTAATATGGGTCCTGGCATATAAGGGTTCAAAAATGCTGATGGTTCCTTTCACAGTCTCCACGTTTCCCAGCCAGCTCAGCCCCTCACCCCTTGCTCAGAAACCAGAGTCCCTGAGCCGGTCCATTGTTCCTGCTTTCCGGTGGGGGCTCTTCTGGGGGCCTGGAGGAGCTGACAGCTTCTGCCAGGAAAACGCCCTCGTGTTGTCCTCCAGTGAGACCGCCCATCTGGGCGTGGTAAGCACTGAACCAAGAGTCCTGGTCTGAGCCCCACTCTCCTGTTTCCTCACTGGAAAACACAGAACTCCAAAGAACCTTCCCATGAATGCCGACGGGGGCTGAGACGCTGGGTGTAGCGTCTGTAGCAGGTCTGTCCTCAGTTTTGGTCCCCTTGAGGCTGGCTTTCAAAATGCTGCTTCCTGCCAGGGGCCAAGGGTGGCACAGCCCAAGTATCTGGGACTCAAGTATCTGGCACTGAGCAGACTTCTCAGATCTTGGGTCCTTTTCCTAGCCAGCCCCAGACTGCCCCCAGAACAAGGCCAAAGTGGAAGAAAAGACTGGGCAACTTGCCAGGCTGGCAGTTGAAGAGGACCGGAATTTGGAGTCCTTGGATCCTGGCTCTGCTACCAAATTGCTGTCTGATCTGGGGCAAGGCCCTGCCCATCTTGGAGCCTCAGTTTCCCTCCTCTAAAGGTTGCAGGACAGGAACTGTGGCTTCTCACCTTGGCTGTGCCGCAGGCTAGCTGGGGTTACTATGAGAAAGTTGGTGAGCCCTCGTGGGCTCATATTGTCTAATCTACAAGGCAGGCTACTCACCAGAGTAACAACAAAGCTTCTGATCACTGGGATGTTTCTTTCTCATCTGTCTGCTGCACTCTACCCCCTTTTCTCAGCACTGAAGAAGAACTAGACGAGGATTGGGGCTGATAGTTTGAAGCTTTCTGCAGATCTTGGTGCTAAGCAGAGGGAAGGCTTCTGATGTGCTTTTCCCCAGCCCAGCCTTGAGGAAGCAGAGGGCCTGTATCCACAGGTTAGTTTGACATGACACTGGTGACATAAGACATGTGTCCTAGTGTCTGTTGTACAGAAGTGAGCCTCAGAGGGGGCTCACATCACAGTGATGCAGCAGCTTCCGAGGTTTTTAGAAGACTCTCCTGCTTGCCTTCACTGTTCTAGGGACTTGCTCTAGAGGCCACTGCAATGCTCAGTGCCCTTTTGTCATACAGCCTTCCCTCTGTTCCCATTTTTGACCCACCATCTTGTACAGTGCCACGAAGCCCCCAAATCTGTTTGGATGGGGGAAGACATGAGGGGCTTGGAAGCTCCCACTTTCATCAACCCCGCCTAACCTGTTCCAGATCATCATCTCAAAGAAATCTTAGGAGCCTGTTGTTTCTCAAACATGTGATCTTACAATATGTGCCCTCAAACCTCACTGCCCTTCCCCAAGTCCCTCTTTGCTAGGCTCCTGTTCAGCACCTACATTCAGCAAAGGGCTCAGAGGATACTGCAAAGCACCACCTTCAACATAAGACTGCTGTGCACAGAAGGGCAGTTTTCTCATCATTTCTCATGTACTTCTGTTAATCTTCACTTATTCCCCTAGATAAAAAATTACTACCTCAATTTTACAAAAGCGGAAATCCAAGCTCCTGTCTGATGTAACCAAATACCTTAGATTGGGTAGGCTATAAGCCACAGAATATATTGCTTACAGTGCTCAGGGCTGGGAAGTTCTTGACCAGAGAGCTTTTTGCTGTGTATTGGACATCCTCACAGGGTAAGAGTATGAAATCTCCCCAGGTCTCTTTCACAGGGGTTCCATCCTCATGACTTTATCAACTCCCCCAAATTTCCTTTTCATACTACCTCATGGTAGACTAGGTTTCAACATCTAAATTTTCTTCTTCTTCTTTTTTTTTTTTCTTTTATCAGTACCGGGGATCGAACTCACGACCGCCTGCTTGCAAGGCAGGTGCTTATGCCGCTGAGCTAAATCCCCAGCCCCAACATCTAAATTTTCAAGGAACATCAAAATTCAGGCCATAGCAGATGAGATGGTGAGACAGTTGGATCAGCCCCACACTCTGAAATGTTCAGTATCTTTTTCTTCAGTTCCCTCACTCCTCACTGATGTCAGAGAGGTTCAGTGCAGCCCCTCCAAACATTTACTCTCCCTCCCCTTTACAGGTGATTAGACTCCCAGCAGATACCTAGGATCTGAAGTCTGGGGTCATCATTGGTATCATTTTCTATGTTCTCCACTGGATTCTAGGCATGTGGCACTTCCCTGTCCCTTTGTGATGACGGGTGGAGTGACCTGGTCAGTAAGAAGTAACTGACATTTGATAAATGGGCTTAGAGTACTTAATTGCCAGGTAGAGGCCTCTTTCCCTCTGCCATGCTACTAACAGTCTAAGATGGTGGCTCTTCCACTAGCCTGGGGCTTAAGAAGTGACATGGAGATCCCTGCCAACCCTGGGTGGATATTATGTTTGGACCTCAAATATCCCCTAAAAGGTTCAGGTGTTCAGAGATGTGACTCTGGAAGGTGATCGGGATCCTGTGAGCTCTGACCTCAATACTATGAATGAGTCATGGCTCAGTGAACTTCCTAGGAGGTGGGGCCCAATTGGATGAGACAGATCACTGGGGGTGTGGCTTTAAAGGTTAGATTTTGGCCCTGACTCCTTTTTTGCCCTCACCTCTCTGCTTCCTGTTTGCCATGAAGTGAGCATATTTCTTCTGCCATGTCCTTCTATCATGTGTCTGCTTTATCACAGGCCTAAAAGCAAGGGGGCTGCTAGCTGATCAACTGAAACAAAATAAATGAGGCAAAATAAATCTTTCCTCCTTTCTTATTCTCATACATTTTGTCAGTGACAGCTGACTAACACAGTAGACCTATTGTGTAGAAATAAGCTTTAAGAGTCAGTAAAATCTCAGGGTTATTTGCTACTAGCTACTAGCATGATGTAAGTTAGTACAAATCTCCAAAAAAGCAAAACCAACACACAGGTAAGAAATAGCGTATAGTATATTTTGTCTCCAGAGACCAAATCCCACACTGGCCATTCGTGGTATCTACACCCCACATGGACTGTTGGGCCTTTGTGGGAACTTGAATGGCACAGCTAGGGGAAAGTTGAGATTATCTACTCAAACTTTTCCCTGAACAAATATGGAAACTGGGGACTAAGGCCAGGGAGAATAGGGACTGACAGAGAATAGAACTCTCTTAAGCAGGGCTAGTGTCACTTGTGATACCTAGAACCACTGGGAAGGCTAAAGCCAGAAGAGAACACAGATTTGAGAGCAGATTCTCCATTTTGGGCTCGTCCATATCCTCTCCTGGAGGCAGATTTCCTGCAACTGCTGCCTGGGAAGGATTAGCAGGGATGGATGACCAGCCCAGCCCTTGGTGCTGCCCAATACACCATGGCTGAGCCTAGTTATGGCCAACCCGATATCCACATTCCCATTTTCTTAGTAACAGAAACTCCACAATCTGGCAATAGGCCAAAACCAAAATACCATATTTCCCAGATTCCTGTGCAGCCTCTAGGTTCCTATGTGACCATGTGATTAAATTCTTACTGCCTAAATTGAAGTCTACCTACAGCTTTTCAGTGGGTTCCTCTAGGGAAATCCATGATTCAGATGCAGAGGAGTAGGAGCCCAACCACCCTCCTTCTATTCTCAGCCAAGGCCTGGTTTTCTCTTTTGTCTGTGTGTCCTTGGACAAAAGGTCACACAGTGAATCTGTGGACTACTGTGACAACAGATAATTCACCTTATCCTCAGTGCCCAGCAGAGCCACCAGTGTGTATGAACTCTGACAGGTGTTCCTCCTATCAGAATTACCAGTGGGACAGATGCAGCTATGGTGACAAAAGCCCAGGTTGTGCTGCACCTTCCAGATTCTTCCAGAGGTTACTGTGCAGATAATTAAGAGTACACAGTGCTCAGCAACCATCCTCTCTTCTTCTAGTGAGAATGCTTCTGTTTTCACTTGAATATGATGCTTCTGTAATTTAATTTACAGCTATGAAGAAGGAAGAAACTAATATCTATTGGATGCTGTCTATGTCTTAGACACTATACATGACTAATTCACTTAATCCTGAGGACAAGCCTGTAAAGCAGGTAGACACAGAAATCCTAGCTCAGAGAGATTTATTAACTTGTGTAAGTGTCACAGATCTGGGGCTGAACCTATTCTCTGATTTGATCATCTTAATTAAGGGTGAGCCATTTCAGTTTATAACAGTAATTGTGTTTCTAGGAGGGGTACTTATTCATTCAATAAATATCTTAGTGCTTACTATGTGCCAGGCATGAGAAGCCTACAGAGAAGCCCCTGACACCATGGAGGACCCATTCCAGATGGCATAGATGCTTTACCTTTAGGACAACTCCAGGTGACAGTCACTGCCTGCAACATTACAATGACAGGACTCCGGGCAGACTCTGGACAGGTTGGAGTGAAGTGGTTGGTCAATGGTGCTATCATGGAGATTCTGGTATATACTGTTATCAGCCACCTGTATTTCAGACCAGTTAACACTGTTCATTCAAATATATAACAAAGCAAAGATCATCCTATAGCCCAGGTTCTAAGTTTTATTTTGAAAATAGCAGCCATAGTAGATCTAAACAAGGCTGTGCCCTAAGGAAACTCAGGGTATAACTGGCAGCCTTAGAGACATGTGAACAATACAAGATGATTCCTAAAGAATAGAACACAGGGGGCTGGGGATTTAGCTCAGTGGCATAAGCGCCTGCCTTGCAAGCAGGCGGTCGTGAGTTCGATCCCTGGTACCGATAAAAACGAAAAAGACAAAAAAAAAAAAAAAAAAAAAAAAAAAAAAAAAAGAATAGAACACAGCTGTCTGCCCCAGTCAGAGGTGAGAGGCTACATGGATAAGGATATCGTATTTGTTTCCTGTGTGACATTCTTGACTGAGGGCTCTTCACAGGCAGGCAGAGTATCTCCTCTGTGGGGCTAAACTCACTATCTGCTGTCTAAGGGCAGTGCAGTTGTGCCCACGCTCATCATGACGACCGTGACGTGTGCTTGCCTACATTGGCAGGCAGCCCTGACTCACCCTCCCAAGTGGGTGTACCGCATCATTCCTAATAGGACTGTACTCCTCCAACCAAACTCACCAGGATGTAAACCAAATTCCTCCTTTTTTTCTGTGTAACTTGATTTTCATATGATTATCTATTGAGATAATACATTTACATTTTTTAAAACTTAAGTCACCCCCCTCAAATATGCTATTAAAAAAATCCCCTCTCAATCCAACTCACAGCTCTTTTGTTCCCTTTCCAGGGAACAACCAATCAAAATTCCTTTGTACAAGAATCGAACTTAAATTTGGTTTTCTCTTACAAAAACTACAAGCATTTAAACAAAAACTAACTTTAAAAACATATAGACATTAGCAAACAAATATGGATACACATATATACACACATTATCATCATGGAACACGTGCAAGAGCATACTGAAAAGCTACCCTGTGCCTGTTGGTACAGCTCAGTGGAAGTGCTTAAGGACTTGAGTTCAATATTCAACATTTAAAAAAAAAAAAAAAGAGACAGGATGGAAGGAAGGGAGGGAGTAGGGAAAGGAAGAAGAAAGACAGGGAGGAGGAGAAGGGTGGGGGGGGAGAGGAATGAGAATGGAGGAATGAGGGAAGAGAAAAGAAGGCAGGCAGGCAGGCAGCCTGGCTCTTCCTCCATCTCCCTACCCAGAGACACTCAGCATTTGAATGGATGTGTCCTAGTCACTCTGCGATATACAGCTGTGCAAAAAATGAAAACAAAACACAACAGCAGACCAATACTAATTTTTCATTATCTCATTAGCATCTCAGGAACAATTCCTCCAAGCTTCTTCCTTCAGTGACTTTAATGACTTTGCCATCTCATAGATGGTGATTTATTTAATCAGCCTGCAGTGCTGGGTGCTGGGATTTCCAGTTAGCAACATACTGACAGACCATAAAATGTCACTGTAAAAGATTTATAGAAGAAATGTGGTCACCAGATACAGCCACTTTTTAAGGGCCAGGGCACTTATCAAACTGCTCTCCAGTCCACTGTCCTTCCCACATTATCATGACAGTGTCTCCAAATGCAGATTTCAAGAAAAGGCCAAAAAGCATGGCTTACACCCAGATCATCACTGTGGAGCTTCACACATCAGCTCTGTGCTCCTGAACCCTACTTTGAAATCCACATTAAGGCAAAGACCTCCTTGGGCCTGGTCACCTGCATTGTTGACTCAACCAAAGCACCTGACCTGGGCCCATCCCAGTCCAAGGTGACTCAGCTGAACAAGGGGCGGTACCACCTTTCCCAGAGAAGGAACCAACTGAGACAAAGCACCACTATCCAGGGAGGTAAACAGACTCTCTGAGCAGAAGCCAGAAGACCTAAACCAGCAGTGGCCTGCAGGTAAGTGTGGGTCCCGTAGGGGTTAGGAATGAGCGAAACCTTGTCTCATCCCAACTCGCTCCCTCCCTGCCTCTGCCCTTCAGACTTTCTTGGGAACTTTCAACATGCTTCACACTGGGAGTGAAGTGTATCTGGGCCAGGTCTGAAAGCTGAATGATTTTCTGCACTGCTTCCCACATATATCCTTACCCCTTCTCTATGCCCCAAACATCTACCAGAGGCTGGTTCTAATGAAAGCTGGAGAATGAGCACTCACTTTACTGATTATCATGAAATCCCCAGGCAATGGCACCCACACTTTGCTCCCTGACATGCTCTTGGAGCACACATCCTGCTGAAGTGAGAGGCCATGGATAAACAGCCTGTTTCCAAAAAAACAGAGCCAGGCCCCCTCTTGTTACCTCTGACGTGGTTTCTACCAACAACTTTCCTGCTATCACCAGGAAAAACCTGCTGGGAAACTGGGCCAAATGCTTTATCTAAGAATTATGTTCTCATGTAGAGGCTGGAAATAACTCAGCTGGGATGGAATGAGATAATGGAAATGGAGACTATGTACTCAGTCCCCACAGAACAGGGGCTCAGGAAGGGGTTTAGAATGAGCATGCTTGGCTAGACTGGGATGTACTGTGTGACATTCAGTGTCCCGGCTAGTAACTAACTACATACAAGCGCTTCGCACCTGGGTCCTTGCTGCCACCCTGCCCCTGTATCCCAACACGTCAGGAGGGCTGCATAAGCTAGACAATGGCACTCATTCTGCTCCTTAGAATTCCCCAGTGGCTCAAATTTCACCAAAGGAAATGGTGATGTCCTCACCAAGATCTACAGGTCCTACAGGATCTGGTACCTATCACTCTTTCTCCAGCCTCCTCTCCTGCTGCCTGCCCCTTACAATAGCTGATAGTCTCAGTGATCAGATGCTCCTAAACATAGCAGGCACTCTCCTCTCTGGGCCTGTGCAACAGCTGAGCCCTTGGCTTGGAATGCTCTTCCCACCATCCCTCTTGGCCTTTACTCAAATGCCCTGTCCTTGCAGTGAAGCTTTTCCAGACCTTCTGACACTGTCTCCTCTCCATCTTGGTTCATGCACTTCCCAGCACCTAACACAACCTGCAAGGTCAGGGGGCTTATCCTGCTTCACATTACAAAGTATCTTACTCAAGAACTGACTGACTCTTACTTTGTTCACTAACATTGAATGCCTGCGTGCTAGGTACTGTGCTAAATGCTTTGCATATATATCTTATCTCTTCAAAAATCTAATCTCCAGATAACTGTGACGCAAATGTTATTACTCGTATTACAAAAGAAATGGCACTCAAAAGGGACTTGCCCATGCTCTAGTTTCACAAGTCAGAAGCAGTCTGAGCCCAGTCCAGCCTGCCTCCAAAGTTGTTGGTCCTGCCCTGTCTCCCTGAGACGTCATTTGGAAACATCTGCATTTCTTGAAGTTTACAGCTTCTCCGGCAGGCAGTACAGCTGGGGGTAGGAGGTTACATGTAGATGGCTTAGCAACAGCCTCTTCCTTTCAAACTCACCAGATCCCTGGGCTAATTTGGCCTTTCAGGAGCTATTTCTCTGCCACAGTAACCCACGCATCTCTCCCGCACACTCTCTTCTGAAGGATAGATGAGCTGTCCACAGGAACAAGTGGGAGTCCCAGAGCCTTAGCTCTTTGGAACAAAATGTACTTATTTTAAATTCAAAGATGGGGGCTGGAGACCCCTTTGTGCTCTGGTGATCTCTCAAGGACCTCGTTGCTGGTTTTTTGTGGGTGTTTCTATGGCTTATATTTTTTTAGAAATACAGAAGTACAGGGATAATAGCATGGAAAGTGATATAGGACAGGAAAATTCCTCTGGGAGAGAAGGGTTAGATAAGCTCTTTTCAGAGGAGCCAATTACTTTCAGAAACTAAGCACAACATAGATCAAGCATAGAACAAAGTAAAGTCTTCCACTGTCAAACTGCAAGAGCCAAGGAACCTTTCAGTTTACCACATTAAGGCTTTTTTCTTCTCCCTTTCTAGTCCCAGGGTTTTCAAAGGACTTTCTACTGATTAGAAACACAGGTGGGAATGGGGAGAAAGACTGTATCTAGGATGTAGGCTTTCTATTTCTTCTATGTCAGCTTTTCTACTCCTAAAACAGTAACTATACCTGCTGTGTGTTGGGCCCCATGTTCTGCAATGGGGATTCACATGAGTGGCATTCTATAAACAGTGAGGACAATAAGCAAATACAATACACAGCGTGGATGGCCAGGCATGGTGGCTCATGTCTGTAATCCCAGCACTCAGAAGGTAGAGGCAGGAGGATCAGTCTGAGTTTGAGGCCAGTATGGGCTACAAAGTAAGTTCAAGGCCAGCCTGAACTGCACAGTGAAATACTGTCTCAGAAAGAAAAACAAGCAAGCAAGCAAGCAAATAAACAAACTCCCAAAATAATGACAGCAACAAAAAAAATACAGTGGAATTCCTTATGAAGGCCTTGCTCACAGTAGGTGCTTAATAAACACGTGGGAAACAAACAGGTCACCAGGTGGGGTTCCCAGTGGCTTCTTCCCAGGTCCCATGTGTCCTGAACAAAGAATTGGACAAGGTGAATATATGAGGTGCTGTGGTCTAAAAGAAGGCTTGCTGATCTCTGAGGCTATGTGCCAGATTTGGAGAAGGGGTCAGAACTTGAATCCACAAGATGAACAAAAAGGAGGAAGCTTTGAATGGTACTCAAGACTGAGAGAAAAGATGTCTCCAAAAGCTGGAGGTATGAGCTAGAGAACTGAGTTGCAGAGCAAGCAAGTAACTTGGAATGAATTAAATGAACCATGAGAGGTTGAGGGGTGAGACTGGAGACTGTGGGAGAAGTCAGGCCTGAGATTGATAGAGGCCTGAGAATCCACGACTCATGCGGCATAAAAGTATCTGTCCTACTTCAAAGTCATGAAGATTTTAATGCCAGGTCGAAGTCTGAGATTCATCCTGATAACAGGTGGGTTAGACTTTTCAAAATGGGGGAAAGGCAGGAGCTAAAGATTACTCTCAGTATCTGGGCTGACCCATGGATAGATTTGGTCGGACTGCAGTGGAGAGGCAGCAAAACTGGGTAAAGATTCACAATCTACAGGAAGTCATAAATACGCAAAAGGCAGCTCAACTCTCAGGCCTAGGCCACCTTACCCTTGAAATAGCACACTCCACAGCTTGAACTTTCCATCCTTGATGGCCACAGACATCTGCCCTTCCTCCAGACTTTGTTCCCTGGTTTCCTCTTTTCTGTGCCCCCAAATGCCTGAGTCCTTTATAACAAGCAATGGGTCTGATTTCACCGGGAAGTATTCTGCTCAGCCAAACTAAAGTTTCTTCTGGGCAGCAGAATCCCAATGGCCAATCACTGATGGGTGGCGCACTGCAGTGGGGCAGAGCATTCTGGGCTCAACACTATCAAGAGTCTGGGCCAATCCAGAATCTCCTGGTGACAGGGTGGAAAGGATGGTGACATTAAGATGGATAGGAAATACTCAGAGACCTGAAGGCCTTTATGAAACCAAAAGGAAGGCAGAGGCCTTTTTTTCAGTACCAGAAACAAGCACAGGGGAGCTCTGCACTCGCCTGAGCCAAATGCTGCCTCAATACAGCACTTTTTGTCAGGAGGGAGTGGCTCAACTGCACTCCATTCTTTCAGCACCCACAAGTGGTGCTCTGAGACCAGAGCTGTGAGAGTGAGGGTACACTCACCCACTTTTTTTTTCTTCCCTTGTGGCACTGAGGAGACTGAACCCTGGGCCTTTGTACTCGCCCTAGATAGAAGGCCTGAGAATCCACGACTCATGCGGCATAAAAGTATCTGTCTTACTTCAAAGTCATGAAGATTTTAATGCCAGGTCGACGTCTGAGATTCATCCTGGTAACAGTTGGGTTAGACTTTCAAAATGGGGGAAGGGCAGGAGCTACATCCTGGGCTGCAGTGGAGAGGCAGCAAAACTGGGTAAACATTCACAATCTACCGCACTGGGCTGCATCCCCAGCCCTTTTTATTTTTGGACAGTCTTGCTAAGTTGCCTGGTGTGGATTGGCACTTGCAGTCTCCTGCCTCCGCCTCCCAGAGTTTTAGGTTTACAGGCTCTGGCCATCAGGCACACCTATTCATCCACTTTAAAGCCCACCTGACATGCAATTTCCAGTAAAGAGGAAATGCAGAGCGCGACCTAGCGTTCCATCTTATATCTGCTGCTTTACCTGATCTCTTTTGGTGGAGGATGGCACTAATCACAGGGACCTGGAAAAAGTTAGAAGTCATTGGACGTTAGTAATCTACCAGATCAACTACCCCTTCCTTGGACAAGGAAGCAGCCTTTTTGCTCTCTGCAGCCGCGAAGCACACCGGGAGCCCCGTGCTGTACCCCAGCGGCTAGTACGCATGCGCACTAGGCCCCTCTGCGCAGCCTACAGGAGTCTCTGCGCAGGCGCCGCGGCTTCTATCTAGGGCGAGATGTCGCTTCCGGGTGGGGTTCAGGGAGCTGTTGATGTGGGTAATCTAGAGTTGGTGCAATCCTGTCGCAGATGGGCCAGCAAGTCCGGTCGTGGAGGATTGGCCCTAGTGCCCCCGTCAGGCTTCTTGTGCCTCAGTGCGTGGAGTTTCCTGGTGCTTCAGTTTCCCAACGCAGGCTGATTGAAGCGCAGGGAGGAGCCGGTGTCTCCTGGACCTAGGCCAAGATTCCCCCGGGTTAAGTATAATTAGGATGCCTTGTTATAAAAAAGAGAAGTGACAATAATCTGTAATAAAAGAATACACGTAAATCAGACTTAATTGACCAACAGTTTTATTAGCAGTTCGTATTTGACATCTTGAGTCAGAGGCTATAATACGTTTGTCTCTGATGGTGGGGTCACTGTGACATCTACGAATCAAGGCAGACACGGGTGTGCTGTTCTGGTGAACAAGGTCCTTAGTGACTTTCCAAAATGGTGAAAGCAAGTTATAACTTCCCTCCATTAGCCTGGTAGATCTATTTCTGCATAGTGTAGTTATAAGTAGTATAGTTTATTATAAGCTGCTTATATAAAATAGCTTACACCGTTTTGTTTTATTTTGCCTACACGAAGGTTTGACGGGATACATTTGAAAAACTGCAAAACAAAAGCCAATTTGTTGTAGTAAATATTCTGTCCATGATAAAAAAAAGGACCTATTCCTGTCCCCTGTCTCTTAAATGCTAGTTGAGTGCCTCCAGCCTTGTACCAACCAAAAATGCCTGCACAAATTTCCAGTTTGTTTCTCGAAATCACTAACTTATTTAGTTAAATCACAATTTTTGCCAGCATATGTGTACTGGGCACTGTGTTGTTAAACAGGAATAGTTTGTTGATCTCGACATAGCCCTGGCCCTTGTTAAGTGGGGTTCAGTGTGAGGAAATAATCACATAGTAGTCATATAATACTTAAAATATAGATGCAGATCAAGACTAAATATTCCTAAGTAGTTGGCAGGCCTGGAAAAGCCAACCTATATTCCCTCTGAAGGAGCCTTGAAGGAGCACTGCACTGAGGCTCCAGGTAGAGACCGGCAGGACTCAAGCAGATCCAGGTTGCCTGGCACATACTGAATGCTCAGGTGTTTTCAGTGAAATGCTGGATGGTTAAATGAGACACAGAGCATCTTTCCTGGCAGAAAGCCATTCCCCACTGTATGGGAAGCTGCCACAGGAGAGAGGAATACTTGCTTCCTGACTCCTTCTGTCCCCTAGTCAGGGCCAGTACTGAGTAGGGACCCAGAGAAGATGGCTGGGGGAAAGGGCCTGGGAGCAATTCTCAGGAAATGGATCTTCGATCCTGTGCTCTTCCAGAGGGCAGCTGCCAAAAATATAACTGCTCTGCTCTTGTGTGTTAAAGAAAAAGGAGGGCACTTACACTCATATCTGCTATTCATGTGTGATTCTGGTGGCAAGGCACATTTTTGATAAATGAGTAACTGCTGTGGACTGTCCTAAAATAAAAAATCTTCCTGGTAAAGGCAATCTAACCTCCCCACCCCTCTCCTGAAGGAAGTCAGAACCAACTCCCTCTTCCCCTAGGGAATTCTTGTCCTTTGGGGAAGAGGAAAGCACATGCAACCCTATCTAAGAGGGAGCCCTGGCAAAGCATTGCAATGCTCCAAGCTCTTGCTATGTTATTTTTTTTTTTTTCATGCAAGTTAGAGATAAAGAATTTTATGTCATTTTTAAAAATTTTAGCACTCCTTCAAATTTTTTTTATTTAAACACAAAACAAAATGGGCAGACATAGTACATACTTTCAAAGAAAAGAAATAAACAGTAATAAATCGCTAGTTGATGTATACATATTGTTCCCCCACAAATAGTTGTTCAAGATACAAAAGTGGAGCATATAAATGGGAATTCAACCAGGGAGACTGCAAATAGTTCTGTTCAACTTGCCAACGAAAACTAAGTAATATGGCTATAAATCCTATACACTTAGACATGTATGCATTTATACATATCTTCATTTATGTTGAGACCTAACAAAACTTATTAGATTAAAATCATTCTGAACAAAGATTAATAATATTGCTGGATTTCACATCATAACACTCTGGAATCAGCACTGGGTACTGCAGTGCCCCTTTCTTTCCTTCAAAGTATTTGTTCATTTCGTCATGTGTCATAAGATCAGTTCTCATAAACTGTTTATAGGTTTTCCACAAGCATGAGTCTTAACATGCATTTCTATCCTTTCTATATTAGAGGGAGAAACAGAACAAAGCAGGACAGAACTAAACATATTCCTATAGACACATAAAACTAAAAAGACTTATAAAACTGCTGTATAAAGAGTTCTACCATGGTCACTGTGCTGTTTCCTGTTATCATCAACAGAACTGGCTATATCATCAGATAAAGTGTAACTGAATATATCAGTACATAACAGAATTAATAGAAATACAACTTTGTAGATAGTATAGAGCTACAAAAACAGGTAGTAATCAAATCACAGTGTAATGAATCATTGTCATTTTCAGTATAGTTGTGTATACTCCTCAGCTTGATACCAGCAACCTGTTATGAATAAAATCTGTTAATAATAAGCAGCAATCAAACGAGTCAGATTTAACTAAGATCAGTCATGATACAACAGTATAAGTCATACAGGGATCCTGATTGAGTTAATAGGAAATTAAAGATGACTATTAGCACTCATTCAAATTTAAAGGACAAAAGACAACTCTGGGAGGCACATAGAATGCCTTTGGACACAGAGCATCTTCGGTCCTTGGCTCTATCCTACAAAGGTAGATGTTCTTAAGATACCAGAACTTTGCTTTACAAAGAAGGAAGTGGGCACCCAGGCAGAATGCATCATCTTGGCCTCTATGCTTCATTCAGGGTTAGGGGCCCAGCAGCTAATGAGCAGGCCCATGGGTTCTACCCTTTTGGGGCTCTCAGAGTAATGAAGCAATCAGACAAGTGAAGAGACAACGGTAGGAATAGCGAGTACTTAATAGAATGTGAAGAGAGCATAAAGTCAAGGCAGGTTTCCTACAGGAAGGATCTTCTCTGGTATTGGACTTGAAAATTGTTAGGAGTTAGCTAAGTAAGCAGAGGTTGGAGGAGTATTGCGGATTGAGGGATTAACATGCTTGAACACATAAAAAGTAACATTTCAGAACATGAAACTAGCTCATTGTGATTGGAGCTGGAAGTGGAGGCAAGAAAAGCAGCTGGAGGGTTGGCAGAGGTTGCAGACAAGTCTGTGCGGACTTGATGCCAGTGACTAAAGTGGCCTAGGTGTAAGAGCAATAGAGACTGCTGGGTCCTGGGGTGTTCTGGAGTCAGCTGCTCCTCAATTGTAGCTACTCAGGTTCAGGCTGAGGTCCACAAAGCTTCCCTGTTTTTCAGAAGTAGTGTGAAATTAGATTATTAAATGAAACATCTTGAGTTTTGCATTGAAGCCACTAATTCAAATGTTAAGTACTCTTAAGGTAAATAAATTAGGTTCAATAAATATTGTATATTTGTTTACATCTGACCTGTAGGCCACCACCAGTTCAGTCTCTGGAGGAACTGGCAAGTTGCTGTGGCCCCTTTAAGAAATGTAGGCTAAGTTCTGAGAGCAATGAGGAGCCACTGAGGGACTTTAAGCAGAGGCATAACATCCTGGCTTCACTGTGAAAGGGGCTGGTGTCTGCTGAGCAGAGACCAGCAGGAGGGGAGGGAGCAACCCCTGGGGAGGATGCTGTCCTATGAAACAAGATAGGGAGATGAAAGAAGTCCGTGAAACTGAGATATGGGAGAAGGCACTGATGATAGATTAGAAAAGTTAGAGCTAGGGCTGGGGATTTAGCTCAGCGGCATAAGCACCTGCCTTGCAAGCAGGCAGTTGTGAGTTCGATCCCTGGTACCAATAAAAAGGAAAAAAAAAAAAAAAAAGAAAGAAAAGAAAAGTCAGAGCTATGGGGCCTAGACGGACACAGGCAAGGCAGCAGGTACTTAAAAGAGCACTGATTCCTAAGGCTGTCCCCAGTGCCTGTGGGTCACTCAGCGAGGTTCCCAGCAGAGCTGGTCCTGGAAGGTATTCAAGTCACATCATCCCTGCACACCCTGCCCACCACTGGGTTCCTTGGCATTTCTTTGTCACAAGTACCTGTCATATGAGCAAATAGGACACACCTTGACCCTGAGAAACTGCAGTCCAGCTAGGACTGTTGAGTTTAGGGTAGGAACCTGGCCCAGGGCCAGTCCTGGAGAGCAGAAACCTGGGTAAAAGGGACAGTGACCTCTCTGCCTGGGAGGTCTGTCCAGGAGGAACTGAAGATGACAAGGAGGTGAGGCAGGGGCTAGAATGGATTGCTCTGCAGAGGGCGGGACTTTTGATAGCTAGGGAAATTAGGTAAAGGGGAAGAATTCATCCACACATTTCATCCAGGAAGAAAGAAAAGCATATTTGATAGGTAATAGTTCCTTTGAGGTCTTGACATCTTGTTCATTGGTTGGTCCTAATTAGAAGGTTTCAGTAGATATTTATGGTATTCCCTCTAGCCCTGCTTCCTCCTCTTTGTAGGGAGCAACATCCTGTCAAAAGTTTACTTTATGTGGTGCTGAGAGTTGAACCTAGAGGCTCTTAAGTGCTACTGAGCTTCATCTCCTGTTCCCCATGAGAACATTTAAATTCTTCCTATCCCTGTGCGTATGTCTAGATACATGCCTCACATGTGCCAGGCTAGTGCTCTACCAGCGAACCACACCCCGGCCAAAGCCACTGTGCCTGTATTTTTATAGATTCCCATGGGTCTTAGTTTAAGTCAGCTAAGAGCAAAAGTTGCCAGGGACGATAGAAATGGGTGATGTACAGAGGAGCTCTAGTGCAGAGGCTCTGGGTTCAAGCCCCAGTACTAATTAAAACAAAACAAAACAAAACAAAAACCCCACAAACAAACAAACAAAAAAAAACCAGACACACTGAAAATTGAATGCCAGTGTTCTGTGATCTTTCTGTTTTATGATCAAGTCCCAACCATTTGGCCATGGTGGGGTGATGCTGTCTAAACACTTAACCTAGGCCTGGTCTGCCATAGCTAGATTAAATTTAGGAGTTGAGTGATCAGCCCTTGCGAGTCTCTCCAACTTTTGACACATGGCAGAGAAGGATGTGGCCCTTAATCCTGGCTTTCTTGGTGAACATGTCCTGTCGTCCCCTGGGTCTGTGTTTTCAAACCCAGAGACAGCCAAATAGGCAGGTATGGAATTCGTAGGTGGAGGCCGTGAACTTAAGAACCAAACATACTGGCTTAAATCCTGCTTGCTCTGTCCCTAAAATGGGGACAATAACTCTTCCTCTGCCCTTTTCATACTGTATTGCACACATGGCAAAAGGTAGCTGTCTGTACTTCCTGAGAGGGTGGGAGTTGCTGCATCCTCCATCTTCTCATCTTCTGTGCTCTGCTCCCTGCAGGACTAGCTATGTCTGCTCTGTACCCATCTCTGGAGGACCTAAAGGTGGACCAAGTCATTCAAGTAAGTCTGCAGGCTCTCTGAGCCTGAGGTCCTGATGGAGGGCTGGGCTTACCTCAACGTGAAAAAGGCAGGCTGCCCTTGGAGGGTACAGAGTATGGGGTACTGAGAGCCTGACCATTCCCGGGAGGCCCAGGGCATGCAGGTCCCCACCACAGGGCCTGCTGGGCAGAAAAGGTCAAGGCCAGTGGAGTCATGGCAGGAATGGAACAGACCAGGCAGCCCCAGACATTGCTCTCATGTTCAGTTCTGTCCTTTGACTCTGTCCCTTATGGCAGAACCATGAGCAAGGCTACTCACATAGGATAGCCAGTGGGCATGGCCGTTGCCTGCTCAATCCCTTCTTCCTCCAACCCACTGTCCTGTGGTCCCAGAAGGCTTTGAGAATCTGGGCCTTTCGCCCTGGTTAGGAAGTGGGCTTTGCTGTCCTGGCTGCCACAGGCAGCAAATAAATCATGACATTTGTTAGGTCTCAGGTCCCAGGAAAACCTCCTTCTAGAAACATGCACATTTCCAGAAGCTACATTAAAAACAAAACTGGAAGGGGCTGGGAATTTAGCTCAGCAGCATAAGCGCCTGCCTTTAAAGCAGGCAGTCGTGAGTTCGATCTCCGGTACCGATAAAAAGGAAAAAAAAAGACAAAAACAAAACAAACAAACAAACAAACAAAAAAACTGGAATAGCTATCATCTCAGGCATTCATCATTTCTTTATAGTAGGAATACTCAAAATCATTTCCTCTATTGGGAAATACCAATTAATTGTTGTCAGCCATAATTATCCTACTGTGCATTCAAACCTTCGGGGGTATCCCTCCTACCCAACCTTAGGGGGTATCCCTCCTACCCAACCTTAGGGGGTATCCCTCCTACCCAACCTTAGGGGGTATTCCTCCTATTCAACAGTTGTCTGTGCCCATTAGCCATCCTCTCTACATCTTTCCACTCCCACACAGCCTTCCCAGGCTCTTGTAACCACTGTTCTATTCTATACTTTGTCGAGATCAACTTTTTAGCTTCCATGTGTAAATGAGATCATGTAGTATTATCTTTATGTGCCTGACTTATTTCACTTAACATCAGTTAGAGGCCACTTTTACAAGTGACCCGGAGCCTTGGGGGCCCTCGGACACACCCACCCCAAGCCCACCAACATATCTAATGCTCAGCCTCCCCTGCCTCGGGAAGTCCTGGTCACAGCTGGGGTGCTGGTCACAGCTGACTGGTACTCTCTGTTCCTTTCTAGGTCCAGGCCAGAACCTCACCCAGGATGCCCACCCTGCCCATCCAGGAACAGGCTTTTTCCCCACCTTCAGGTGAGTGGGCCTGACATGAACATCCACAGCATAATTACCCCTAGATGATGTTCTGGGACTTTGAGGATTCTGCTCCCAGGCTTGGGATGGGCCCCACTTCCCTGAGCCTGTGTGCATCGGTAGCCTTGAGGACATGGCTGTGCCTCTCTGGTCATTCCAGGCCTTGCCTCTCTCTCCCTGCCACTGTGTGAGGGCTTTGTGCAGTTTCTGCCTTTACCAGAAGCCTCTGAGGGGACAATGGGAAAAGTGACTTAGAGGGAGCACAGGAACTTCCTTATTTGGAGCCACCATGGGAGACCATGTAAGAAGACCAGGATTTGTTTTAGGTCAGGTTGTGGTATAGCAAACTTGAACAATTCCAGCTCTGTCACTGCGCAGGCTGCTTCCCTGGGGCTGCCCTGGCTCTAAATCTGCCTCTCCCAAGTCATCTGTATACCCTTCACAGCCTGGGCACCAGCAGTCTTTGTATTGAATGCTGAAGTCAGCTGAGTTGAATACCAAAGTGGTACCTGGGGACTTAGGATCCTAGGCTGCTCCTGGGCAAAGGCAGAACCCCGGCACCTTAGACACAGAAGTGACGACCCACATCATAAGCAAGTGTTCCTGGGGACTCAGGGCATCCTGGGCATACTCAGCATTTGTGACAATAAATGGCATGTCCAGGTTCTATCTCTTACTAAAAATGGGTGGGCATGCAGGAGCCAGGCAGGGGGAGCGAAGCACAGGCCTTGTGTGACACCTTTCTTCCTCTTCTCCATCAGTTCTGTACCCAAACCTGGCAGAACTGGACAGCTATATGGGTCTTTCTCTCTCCAGCCAAGAAGTCCAGCAGAGCCTGCCTCAGATTCCAGAAGGTGACAGTGTAGGTATTTTTCTTTTATCTCCTGCCTAATGAGAGCACAGATTGTCCCAACCCTCCCTCCTGTGGGTCTTCAATGGACTCCCCCTTTCTCTCTGTTTTGGATCTCTTCTTTCCCCCTGGCTTTCTTATAATTCTGGGATTCTATGATTTCATGGCTTCTTTAATGCTTGACTTGTGACTTCAAGCTCTAGCCTGAGCCAGATGGATCCGAAGAGAGCATGAAATCCAGTATGAGCTTAGAGGCACTGACAAATGGCTACCTATAACTCAGGAGCTTTAGCAGGAGTATGTTACCCAGCTCTGGTCTCCAAGTTAAACAGAACTGGTCCTGATTTGCATGGCTTTAGAGAACAAATGAAACCATCATACAGAAGTAGTTACTACCGAAAACATATTTCACTTGTAAACTCAGTCCCCACTCTAGATCCAGTCAGTGCTAGCATCTATCACGGTCTGTACCCACCAGCCTCCTCTAGAGCCCTTGAAATCTGTTGCAAAGTGCAATTGCTAGTCTTGCTGAAGCTGAAGGCTTTCATGAAGTTGTTGAAAGTGACAATGAAGAACTGCCATATAAAGCCACTGACAAATGAGAATCTCACAAGAGACAGTCAACAAAGATGAGGACATATGAGACCTTGAGAAAAAATTGGTGACACTTCGGATGTTTCTCTACAATAACACTTCCCTCTCTTTTTGTTTGTCTGGTTTTTTGTTGTTTTGTTTTTTGAGATGGGCTGGCCTTGAACTCACTATGTAGTTTAGGCTGGCTTCAGACTTGTGGTGATCCTCCTGCCTCAGCCTCTTGAGTGCTGGTGTTATACAGTGTGTCACAACACCCAGCTAACGATAACATTCTTGATGATTGTACTATAAGATACATCCAGAGCAAGGAAGTCACATTGATTATCACGACCTAATTATTCTTTGTCCCAATAATTAAGATATAAATGTATTCAACTTAAATTTTAATAAAAAATAAGAGGTAATAGATGCATTTTGTAATTTAACATTTTCTTCAGTTTTTATTTTTATTTGAATTCTTTAAGCTATTTTAATTCCATTGCCTTTCCACTTAAAGTTTGATTAACTTTGTCTATATGAAATGTCTTATTGACATTTTGATAGAAATTTTGTGATATTTGTATCTCAACTTGAGGAAAGTTGAAAGTTTATTAGTTCTTTCAATTTATGGATTTACATGACCTGTTTCTTTAGATATTTTCTGATCATATTTCTCAGTGCTTTGTCATTTTGGCATATAATTTCTATGCATGTTTTGTTAGTTTTTTTGTTTTGTTTTGTTTTTGTTTTTTTTTGTATTGGGACAGGATTGTAACCCAGGCTGGTCCCAAACTCACAGTGCTGCCTCACCCTCCCAAGTGCTGGGATTATAGGTGTGCACCACCATTCCTGGCTTTGTTGTGTTAAATTTATACCTAAATATCTCCTTTTTTGAGTGATTACAACTGGTTTGTATTTTCCATTTCAGTTTCTGCTGATTCCTTGCCAGTATATAGGAGTACAATTGATTTTTCAATTTTTAATTTTGAGGCAGGTCTTGCTAGGTTACCTAGTCTGGTCTTAATATCTTAGGTCTGAGGAAGTCCTCCCACCTCAGCCTCCCTAGCAGCTGGACTAGAGGTATGGGCCACTGTGCTCAGCACAGCTGACTTTTATATGTGGATCTTGTATCTTGTGACCTGGCTGAACTCATTTATTAGATGAAGGAGTTTTTCTGAAGATTCCTTGGGATTTTCTTCTTTTATTTGTTTTTATTAGTATATATTTGCCATACATGATGATCAAATTCATCACAGGGAATTTGTACCTGTACATAATATATCTTAATTCTTCTTTTTTCCCTTGTCTCCCTTTAGCTCTTTTTCTCTTCCTCACTTGCAAAGTTTTGTTTTCAGTTTTTCCCTTCCATTCTCTTTTAAAAATCCCCTTTTCCTTCCTTCCCTTCTCCCTCCCCCCTCCCTTGTTCCCCTTCTTATCTGAAAATGTTCTTCCTACTTTCCAATATCTACCTTCCGTTTTGCTCCCTATTTATCCATTGGTTTTCTCACACAGGAGAAACAACACTATATTTAAACTTGTGAGTCTGATTTATTTCACTCAAAATTATGGTCTTGAGGTGCATCCATTTACCTAAAAAATGACTCAAGTTTATCATTCATTATGGTCAAGTAGTATTCCACTGTGTGTAAATACCACATCTTCTTTCTTTCTTTCTTTCTTTCTTTCTTTTTTTTTTTTTTGGTACCAGGGATCAAACTCACATCCTTGTGCTTGCCAGGGAGGCGCTTACACCACTGAGCTAAATCCCCGGCTCCTAAAACTTAAAGAAATTTTTTTTATCAGTACTGGGGATTGAACTCATGACCATATGCTTGCAAGGCAGGCACTTATGCCTGCTAAGCTAAATCCTCAGCCCCCACATTTTCTTTATCCATTCCTGTGCTAATGAGCATATGGGCTGTTTTTGAGATTTAGCTGTTACAAATTGTGCTACTGTAAACACAGTTATGCATATATCATTGTGGTATGATGCTTTTAACTCTTTCAGGAAGATACCTAGAAGGAGCAGAGCTGGGTCAAATGGAACCTCTAGTTTTAGGGAATTTGTTCGTTTGTTTGGCAGAGTCTCACAATGTAGCCCAGGGTGGCCTTGAACTCATGGCCCTCCTCCTGCCTCAGCTTCCTGAGTGCTGGAATTACAGGCATGTGCCACTACACCTAGCTAGTTTGAGTTTTTAAGGAATGGCCATATAGATTTCCACAGTGGCTGTACCAGTTTGCAATTGAAAAAGGTTTCTTTTCTCCCATAACCTTGCCAGCATTTGTTATTGGTTGATTTCTTCATAACACCATTCTTTCTGGAGTGAGATGAATTGTTTTAATTTGCATTTCTCAATGAGTCAGTGATGTTGAACATTCTTTTCATATATTTCTTTGCCATTTCTACCTGTTCACCTGAGAAGTATCTATTCATTTAAGATGCCCATTTTTAGTTTGGGTCTTTAAATTTGGGGGCCTGTTTTTTTAAAGTTCATTATATATTTCATGTTAGTCCTTTGTCTGAGGAGTAGCTGGTAAAAGTCTTTTCCCATTCTGTGGGTTGCCTTTTCACTTTGTTGGTGGTTCTTTTGCTGTCCTTCCTTGGAATTCTCTAGTACACCATCATGTTATCTATGAATAGGAACAGTTGTATTTCCTTTTTTAAATATATCTGTGTGCCTTTGTGCTTTTCTCTTTTTCTCGTCCTATTGCACTGCCTCCATCTTTCAGTACTATGTTTCATACAGTAGTGAGAACTAGGTCCCTTGCTTTGTTTCTGTACTTTAGAAGGAAGTTGTCATTAATTTCTTTTTGGATTAAATATTTTTAAGACAAAGAGCCCTTTTATATCTCATTTTTCATCATTTACTGTAAATATTTTTCTACTTTGAATTTATCTAAAATTTTTTATTAGTATTGTACGTGTTTGCAGTGCATAATGATTCTATTTCTCTTGGCTATTTGGTATGTGTACATAACACACTGCTTTTACGTCCTCCCTTTCCTTCTCACTCCTAAGTGCATTTGAAAGGGATCGTTTCTTAATGTTAATTTCTCTCAGAAAATAAGGAACCCCCTTACTGTATCACGCTGCTCCTTTTCTAGATCATTTTTAAAGGTTGGACTTTGATACCCCCTAGTGGCGTCCTGTAGCCACGATCCCTTTCAATTCCTCAGTAACTTGTGGCTCAGGGCTGGGTTGGGCCTGGGAACTGTGGGGTCCTCCTTTGCCCAACCCTACACCCACCCCCCGCCCATGCTGACCCAGAGCCTCCCAGGGGTGGACTCACCTCTTGGCCCCTGTGCCTGCAGAAGGCAATCTCTGGTCCTTGGACTGGCCAGATGGTGGCACCGGTGACCGGGAACAACCTGGGCATGCGTCGTGCAGAGATCAAGCCTGGAGTGCGTGAGATCCACCTGTGCAAGGACGAGCGTGGCAAGATGGGGCTGCGGCTGCGGGCCATCGACCAGGTAGGCAATACGGAAGCAGCGGGGTCAAGAGTAGGCGATGATTCTGGGCAGGGCCTGCTGAAAACCCCAGGGGCCCGCCCCCCTCCAAGCTGCTGACACAGTTGGTCACAGCCTGCCAGGGGCAGTGCTCATAAGGGAAGTGTAGATCTGGCATCCTTACTCAAGACCCCAGGTCCTGGGTTGTAGCAGAAACCCACGGGGCCCTCATAGGCTCCTGCCACTCAGAGCCTTCTTTTTCCTGGCCCCAGCTTCCAAGGATCTGACTTCCTGGAGTTGTAGACAGAGGAAACCAAGATAGCCAGATGCCTTTAGGAGAGACACTGCGGTACAGTGGCTGTGGGTGCAGCCTCTAGCTAGGGCTGGAATCCAGACTCACTTTATGTGGTCTGGAGCATGACCTTCCCAGGAGAAGAGGGTGACCCTCATACCTGACATATAGAGCTGCAGTCCTGGCGCCTGGGAGGCTCCCAGAGTATTAGGAGAATGACAGGTTGGGGCAGGGGCTGGGTTCAGGGTGGCCAAGGGAACTGACTCAAGACCCTGCCTCCCCCAGGGGATCTTTGTGCAGCTGGTCCAGGCCAACACCCCCGCATCCCTGGTAGGGCTGCGCTTTGGTGACCAGGTCCTGCAGATTGATGGGCATGACTGTGCCGGGTGGAGCACAGACAAAGCCCACCGGGTGCTGAAGAAGGCATCAGCGGAGAAGATCATCATGGTCATTCGGGACAGGTCAGTGGCAAAGCCCCAGAATCCTCTCTGTGGGAGCCTGGCTACCTCCCCAGGTCCAGCTCACTGTCCTTTTTACCAGGCCATTTCAGCGGACAGTCACAATGCACAAGGACAGTTTGGGCCATGTCGGCTTCTTCATCAAGAAGGGGAAGATTGTATCTGTGGTCAAAGGGAGCTCTGCAGCCCGGAACGGGCTCCTCACCAGCCACTATGTCTGTGAGGTGAATGGGCAGAATGTCATCGGACTAAAGGTAGGAGTGATCACACCTCACAGGGACTATGGGTGCTAGGGAAACCCCTGCAGAGGCTCCTGTCTGCATAGACCGTGGCTCCACCAGCCACAGCTTCCTCCTCCAAAGGTTGTGAGATTCGATAAGACCCAGGCTGTGCACTCTGAAGCATCAGCCAGTGTTACTCACCTTGCAGGGTGTGACAGAAAGAGGGGTAAAGACACAGGCACCCAGCTGGCTACAGACTACGCGGACACCTCATCACTCTGTACTTCCATTTCTATGTTGATCACAGTTAATGGTATTTTTTCCTAAAGAAAATTGTTTAGAAATTCACTGCCAGCCTTTGTTCATTTTTCAAGGGAGGAAGATGTGGTGTGTTTTACCTTTAAAAATCAAGAAGGTGGTCATGGTGGTGCATGCCTATTATCCCATAACTCTGGTAGGTTGAGGCAGGAGGATCACATGTTTGAGCCTAGCCTGGGGAACTCAGCAACTTTGGGAGATCTTATCTCAAAATGAAGTGTGTGTGTGTTGCTCAGTGCAAAGGCCTTGGGTTCAATCCCATTACTGGAAAAAAAATCACGAAGGAGCAAGTATTCTGGGGTGCAGTGTTCTCTGGAGGTAGATGTGGAATGGGGCTCTCAGGGGAAAGAGACCACAGCTGATGATGAATCTTGGGTTTGGCCCATGATTGTACTTAGGCAAGATGCCACCTGATCCTCACCTTTAATAAAGAAGTAACTTTATCCTGATTTGATGTCACTCTGACTGAGAGCAGCTGTTAGCTCCTGTTGTCCAGCACAATGAGTTCTCCTGCCAGGGCTCGGGCCCTCATCGGGCAGAACTTCCACCACAGAAATGGCATGGGTGGCAGCATTTTACTTCACCACTGGCACAGTCATTCCTGTCACTGGCCTGCTTCCTTGTACTTCAGTCTCCCCTACCCTCCTCAGAGGTTCATTCTGGTGGCTCATGAGCATTGTGGCCACGAAGAAATATTCCCTTGCATCTGCCTAAGCTCCTTCTTACTGTGCTCTTTCCCCTTTGTCTGTGACCAGGCATGACAGTTCAAAGGAAACCCAATGTGCTTAAAAATCTAAGTACTGGGTGTGGTGGTACATGCCTGTGATCCCAGTGCTAGGGAGGCTGACACAGGAGGATTTCTGTGAGTTTAGAGCCAACCTGGGCTACACAGTGAGTTCAAGGCCAGCCTGTCTCAAAAGACCGTGTCTCAAAAATAAACAAACAATCAATCAAAACTAAGTACAGCCATACCAATTCTAAATTAAATCAGGTGTTCAGAAATCAGTGAATCTCTCTTTAAAAGTAGTACAGTTTTAAAAAAAGTAGTACAGTTATTCAATCTTAACTGTTCTGGAGAGCAGTCATGCTAAGATGTGATTCATCTGCACAGAGGGCTCCAGGCGTCATTGTGAATGTACCAGGTACTCTATCAAGCCATGACCCTGTGAGGCTCTTCGGAAACAGCCACTCAACTGAGTGGCTCCAAATAGCCCCTTCTCTACTTTTTCTTTCTCTTTTTTTTTTACCTCCTGTCTTTTTGAGACAGTCTCATCGTGTAGTTAAGGCTAGCCTTGAACTAATTATGTAGCCCAGATTGGCCTTGAACTTGCAGTGATCCTCCTGCATCAGCCTTCAAAGTGCCAGATTTACAGGTGTGCACTACCTTGCTCAACCTAGTTTTGAGGTCATTTCATAGTTTATTTATTTCTGCACTGTGGCCATCACTGGTTCTGTCCTATTTTCTATTTATTCTGGAATGACTTGACAACATATAACCAGATTACATATATGTGTAAAGTAAAGGTCACTAGGCCCTAAATATGGGCCAGCAGTTCTGGGGATCACAGCTGCAGGATAGAGTGTCTGGAACCATTTGTTTGGAAGCTGTAAGTTTCCTGATGGTCTAAGTAACTTCTGCAGGCCTTTGTCGTCTCACCAGTCAGTGACATAAAGCAAGAGGACCATGTAGGGCTGGCTCAGGCTGGGTGGCCAACAGGCTGGAGGACACAGGAGTGCCTAATGTTTTCCACTGGAGATTGGTTTTCCGTGTGGTTTGGAGCTGGAACCCAAGTGTCAGTGGGGCCAGGAGAGGTGATGGGAGATGGAGGGCTGAGGATCTCACTATGAGGCCATGTTACATCTCAGTTCCACACAGCTGGCCATCATGGGCTGGGACCTCTGACCTTTAGTTGGTAAGGCAGAAGTCCCATGATTGTACTCAGGCAAGATGCCACCTGATCCTCACCTGACCAGCTCAGGGTCAAAGAAAGCCTGGTTCTGTGGATGGCCTTCAGTGGTATCCTCTAGCAGCAGCCATGGTGACCTCTACACAGAGGATCCTGCACTATACATCCTGGTCCTGGGTGACCATGCACTCACTTCCTCTTTAGGACAAAGCAATCATGGAGATTTTGGCAACATCTGGAGATGTCATCACTCTGACCATCATTCCCACTGTGATCTACGAGCACATGGTGAAAAAGTAAGGCCGCCATCCCTTCTCTGCCTTCTCTCTCCCCTGCCTCCTGGAGCTCACCTGGGCTCCTGGGTGCTGACCGATCTTCCCCTCTCCTCCTCTCTGCTTGGGTGGGTGTTGACTTCTGAGGATTTGGAAGTCTTAAAACTGGGGGTAAAGTGTCATATAGGGTGCAACTTGGAAGGTCTAGGGAGAAGGAGCTATCAGTTTCAGTCACCATCACTTTCCTATATCCAGGTTGTCACCATTGCTGCTCCACCATACCATGGACCACTCCATCCCAGATGTCTGAAGCCACAGGAGTGCATGACAGGCCTCTTGCAGAGAAAAGCAGTGGTCTCAGATGACAGGTTGCAGCTGGCCTGTTGCCTGGGTTGGGTGTCTTGTGGCTGTTCCACGTGGGTGGATACGGGCTGGCAGGAATCTGTCATCTATGGCCACAGGCCTCCTTGCAGCCTCAGACCCTGAACAGGGCTGAGGCTCAGACAGGGCCCACAGGCCACTGACTGAAATGCTAGGTATGTAGATAGGCCAGCCAAAATGCTGCTTCGACTTCAGCTGGGTCATTTTAAAATTTGGCCTCTACCAGGAAAATCACTATACATTTTGAGAGAACCGAACTTCATTCTTTGCAGGGATGTTTTCTTTGTCTTTAACTTGTCCCTTGTCACAGATTGTATATAGATTATATAGTTATGATTGTTTACTGTCTTTTGAATAAAGACTTGATTTTAAACACAATATCTTCCTGAAGTTTAATTAGAAATTTCAGAGTCTATGGTCCATGACATGCCAGAGCTGGTTTCCTTTCAAATAGTAGCGAGACCAGGGCCCTTTCTACATGTGGCCTCAGAGACTTGGTTCAGCCTTCACCCGGGCTGCCTGACACTCTGATGCAGGGATGAGTGGAACTGGGGCCATAAGCACTGGCTTTGGAACTCCTCACTAAGGAGCCATGTGTGGTTCTGCATCTGTTTAATGGAGTGTGAAGCCACTTCACAGGTGTTGGGGAGAAATGTAGTATCTTTACAATGTCCAGCAGGGTCTGACACCTGGCATCAAAGGGAGGTGGCTGTCTACCCTCTTCCTGACCTGCATGGGCAGTGGTGCCCAGTCAGACTCAGCAGGGCCTGCTGGGGTCAAATCAGCACATGCTCTACTGCCCTCTGTACAAGGTAGGGGAGATGGTGTGATCCCACCAACCCTCTTAGAAAAGTGACACAGGACAAAGAAACCAGGCCAAGGATCTCATGGTGTGTTCATGCTTTAATTCAGAGCTGTGTGCTGCAGGTACAACTCTGTCTGAACAAAAGGACAAGGAGACGAGAGTCAAGACCCCTCCCCACCTCCCTCTTTCCCACATCCCCTGAATTCTTGGTCAAGGGGATGGACAAATATGAGAGTGCACTGTGGCCCATTTGCAGTGTTCCCTAGTTCAGAAAAGGAGTTATGAGTTCACTGGGCAGAGGCCCCCAGCAGAGGTCACTGCCCTGAAACCTTGTGATCTGCCCCCTACCCCAAAATGCTGTCAGATATCCCTGTGCTAGTGACAAGTGGGAAGAGTGTTCAGTGAAAAGCTAAGTTATCCTCTCAGGATACATTGGTCATGAACTCTGCTCAAGGCCAGCTGTCTGCAGAAGCCCAGGCCCAGCTCCCAAGTCCTGCCTGGGGATGGACCAGAGGGACAGTGGCACTGCTCTGGTCCTGGCCCCAGAACTAAGAAACAGCTGCTTCTAACCACTGGGCTCCAAAGGGACCAGCAGTTCCAGAAGGTGGTTTCCTGGGGACACTATTCCTCAAGGCCTAATTCGGTGTGACTGGAGGCTGGAGCAGACACCCTGAAGATTTCTGTTCCAGAAGCAGAGGGCAGGAGGGAAGGGTTGCAGGAAGCAGGAAAGGGGAGCTGCAGAGTCAGAGCACTCTCCAGGAGGCACTGGCTGTGCCCAGCCTTGCCCTCTCAGGTGCTTCTGTGCCCAAGTAGCCAGGCCTGGAGTCAAGCCAGCAGCCCACTGCATGTCCACACGGGGGCAGCACAGGCAGTGCTGGCCCTTTGCATAGATGCGGTACTGAGCATGTGTGCTCAGAAACTGGGCCAGGGCCACCAGCCCAGGGGCTGCCTTAGGCCTGATGGTGAGCTGCTTCCTCCACTGGCAAGAAAGAAGGCCCACTGATGGCCCTATCAGAACCCACAAAAAAGAGGCCCCTCAGTGCTATAGGTTCAGGCCTCTGTGATCCACAGAGGCAGAGCTAGGCCCACAGCAGAAGTGGAGGGTGGCAGTCAGGCCTCCCTCACCTCCCCCAGTGGCTTTGGGTCCATCCATGGCTCAGCCCTTACAAGTGGCTTCTCCAGCAGCAGAGATAGAGTGGATAAACCCAGCCCTGTCCACACCCACCGAAACCAGGACATGATAGGAAGGCCACAGATAGCAAGACACAGACAGGAGCAAAAGGGTTGCAAAGCTTGACTAAATTCCAGTGGTGAAAAATATATAGATTTTGTTGTCAAATACAGTTCATACATTTATTTTCTCAGCAAAGCTTTGTTTCTAAGGAGATGCTACACAGTTCCATGAGCACATGGCACAGGAGGCTGGGTCTGTGGCCAGTCCTGGCTTGGCTTTGGGTTGCTTTGATCCCCTGCCTACTCCACTGCATGACCCCAGTGTCCTGTGGGGCACCTGCAGCCAGGCCCCAGGCACTCAAGTTTAGTTCAGCAGGGGCAGGAATGATCCACAAAGGAGGGCTGGTCTGAGGCCCTGGCTGAGGCAGGGAGCTTTGGAGGCACGAAGCGTGTAGTAAAGGGGGCTCTGGCCCAGATGGCTGGGCTGGTCGCCCACCCCCAGTGCATGCAAGTGCCCCCAGGGGGAGGGCACAGAGTGGAAGGGCAGACGCAGACCCTACCAATCAGGCAGTGGCCGTTGGAGCATCAGAGGGAAAGTGATCTTGGTAGAGAACCAGAGTGGCCGCTAGGCCAGAAGGATATGTGAGACGTACCGTCCCACCAACTCCCCCAGTGTGGGATCTAACCTCTGATGAGTGTATGGGATGCCTAGATGAGTGTAACTCCATGGAGGAAGAGGAAGGACTTTACTTTGTAAACTAATAATGGTAATAAAATATCAGCAGCTTTGCTGGGGGATTCAGATGTGGTCCCAGGGAAGTCGAGGAACAGTAAACCTTCCCAGGGTAACCTGGTTTGGGCTGGGAGCAGGTGGCCACAGGGCTCCTCCTGCCCTGCTACACCCCTGCCTGGGAAACAAATCACAGGGCACCTTGCTTTGGCCTGAACAAATGTTATGGCTTCCATACCCCATCCTGAGTCATCCCACCAGAATTATCTGCCCAAAGGCAGGCAGGTATATTTAGGGACCCTCGTCCCAGAAAGCAAGCAAGCACTTTCCAGGGTTCTTGGGATGGGGGAGAACCAAGCCCTGAAATGACCACAGTGGAAGGCAGAAGTTGGACTGGAGGCCCCTTGAGTGATGGCAGGCAAATTCCAAGGGCAGCCATGGCCCGTGGCTTCTCAGAGCAGCCAAGGAATCCTGAGTCCAGCCATGCCTCTGAATGGTCAATGAGATGGCCTCATTGCAGAAGGTTCATGGCCCCTGGAGCTCCCAACTCTGCCTCCTCTATGCTGGCGTATTTCCCAATGAGTGTCATGGTTTGAATGAGTCTGCCTTCCACAGCACCTAGCTGGTCATAGCTTGGCTCTCTCTCAAGGAAGAACAATCTGACACACCCAAAAGCCAAGAGGAAAATGGATCATGGGGAGGAACTGGGAAGACAGACAGACACAGTGCTCATTCTACCATCAGCCTTTCATGCCTAGCATGTTGTTCTTCCCACTGTGGGCTTGACAGTGCTTCTGAATCCTGAGTGGGGAGCAGCAGCTTCAGCCCAGGCCCAGGGATTCCAGATGCTGCTCAAAGTGCTTGGGTCAGTTTTCTGCACTTTGGCCACAGCTACCTCCATCTGAGGAGATAATACTGTCTCAGAAGTCTGGAGGGCAGGCCGGCTTGGGAGAGAAGACATGGAGTGGGAGGGACACTGGACAGGATGGACCAGGGAGGGGAGGTCCCCAGGTAACCCAGCCAGAGACTTCCTGAGCAGGGCCCACCCCATCTAAGGGCTGGGTGTACAGAGGGGCTGGGTTGGGGGCCTCAGAAGTTTGTCCAATCAGTGCACTTCCCTGCCTGGGTCTCCCTTACTTTCTCTCTTGGGAAGTTTTGGGATGCCTTTCCCAGTCCCTGCTCTCAGCCAGACACTGTTAATATCCAGGGAGAAAAAATGGTCCTGAACCCAAAACTAAATAAATAAGATGATGCCTGTGGGAGTATGGGAAGGGGAAGACAGCGTCCCTACAATCAGTGGTCAGGCTTCCAGAGCGCTGCCCGGATGGGGTGGCCCCATCAGAGCTGGGAGCTGCTGCCCGAAGAACTGGGCCCTGAGTGGCCTAGCGAGCGGCAGCTGATCCTGCGGATGGAGTGCAAGGCCACAGTACAGCAGCCCCGCAGCAGGGAGCTGATATTGTAGATGGGCTGACCCTGGCGACGCTGGGAGCGGCAGAGCCAGGCCACTGTGGGCACAGCTGGCACCACCACAGCCAGCAGATCCACGATGTAGTGGCGACTCCAGTAGCTCTTGGGCTCCTTCTCAGCTGTAGCTGCAGCTGTAGCTACCTCCTCCTCCTCCTCCAAGGGGCACACCACACTCACTGATGGGCCAGGGTTGGGGTTGGCTCCAGGCCGGTATGCAGTGGGCCCGTGAGTGATGGGCTCCGGGACCTCGAGCTCATCACCCATTGTCACCACCACTGCTGAGTTGGGGTCTCTGGGCCCTGGGGACTGGGAATCTGACTCTGGGTGCCTGTCCCCAGGGATGGTCCCACAGACATGGGCCTGGGTCACTCTCTCCAGGATAGTGTCCAGGTCAGGCTGGTACTGCACAAAGTCTGTCTGGATGGCCCGCTCCTGCATGCAGCTGGCCTGCACACCAGCTTCTGTGGCACATAGCAGCTTTTCATAAGTGTTACTGGCAGGGAAGCGGGCACCAAGGCTGAAGGAGCTGTGCAGTGAGGCCTCCTCAGGGCCACAGTCCACCCCCGATGACAGCAGGCTGCTGGCCTCCAGAGCGTCCGTCCGGCTCAGTGTATCATCAGCAGCCACGAAACCACTATCAGCTCCATCTTCCGCAGTGGTGCTGGGAGGATCACCAGGCTGGCGGTCACCACAGACAGCCGGGTCACTCAGCTTGGTGTAGGTGGAGCTGCGGGTGAGGGAGCGGGCAGGGGAACCACCGGCTGACTCCCCAGTACTCTCCTCCTTGGCAGTGCCATTCTGGGCCACCTCCATGCTGTGCAGCAACGTCTCCAGCTTCTTGTTCTGGATGTTGATGTCCACAAAGTATTTCTGCAGCCCCTTGTCTTTGTCAATCAGATTGTTTTTGACAGTGTCGATGACCTGCTTGAGCTGTTTGATCTCCTTGCGGGCTTCCTTCAAGGCTAGCTGTGCCTCCACTCGGTGGCATTCCTCCTCGATCCAATCCTCCTGCATACGTGACAGCTGCATCTTCAGGTCATCAATCTCTGTGTCCCTGCATGCAGAGGAGCACTCCCTCACTGCCTGCCTGGCCTATCACCATCACCACAGGGAGGCAATGAGGGGCAGTTATCACCAAGGAGAGGGGTCCCTGCACTGCAGTGTCTCAGAGCTAGAAGCAAAAAGAAGGGACTTGATGTCTATTGCCTTTTTTTCCACCCCACAGGGAGCAGTGAGGGTTCCTGGGGACAGGGTCAAGGGTGAAGGCAGGGCAGGCCTCCTCCTGAGAGGGAGAAGAAATGTCAGTCAAGACATTACCTGTTTCTACCCTTGAGGCTAAATTGTAGATGACTTTTAATCTATCATCTGGAGAACAGATGAAAAAAGATTTTTATAAGGCTACTGCTATGAAAATCTAATAAAATCTTAATATAAATCAAAAGTAACTAGACAGAAAATCTCTGCTCTGTTGAAAGGAATGTGGTCCTCTTCCAAAGCCAGGCATGAATATTTTAAATGGATGGAGATGTGGCCAGACACCCTAGGGGAGATAGCGGTGGCATGAGAGGATAACCACCTTCGGTGTTGGTGGGTGAAGTTGATAAGTTTACATCATGTGGATGGCATGAGAAGTGGTAGATGAACTGGAGGAGGGTAAGGAGAAGAGGGTGGCTCTCCTGAATTCATGTTAGAAGTTTCTTCTTTGTGTCTATTGTAAAGAGGGAGGCTGAAAGATGGACGAGGTAAGCAGCAGAAGGGGCAAGCATCAGGCAAATGTGACCACTGGATGTACCTTGTCAAGAAATGCTCAAGATTTTCCAAATCTCTGAATTACAGGTGGATTCATAGGGGAGTCAGGCAAGCTTGAAAATCATGCCATTGAGTCTAGAGGCAAAACCAGGGCAAGATGAACAGAGATTGACTGAAAGAAGCAAAAGAGTAATAAAATCATTCACCAGGTTTAATCTCCTCCCTGGACTCTTCCTCCACCATGCAGCTGCTCAGCCGGAGCCCCAGGCTCAAAGGAAAAGGTCTACAAATAGCATGGTCATCACTGTGGAGATTATGGGCTCAGCACAGTGACTGTCCCAGATAAAGCAAGATGGACTTTACAAAGTCAGATTAGAAATTCTATTCAGGAACTGGGCCCAGGAATCTCATTCCACATTTTGCTGAAGGGACTGGGGTTGAGGGGTCTCAGTACCTTATAACAGTCACCACAACATCCTCTGGCAAGGAGCCTAACACACAAAGGACTAAGCAATCCAGTGGAGACAGTAAGCCCGAATTGCTTACAGTGGCAACGCAGATGTGCTAGTAGATATGGTGAGGGGATGCTTGTTCATCACTCTTCCTGCCTCAGCATGGGGTTCCCTGCAGGGTAACCCTCCTGGCCTCTCTCCCTACTCCTCACACCTTACCCTAGGAGGAGAAATGAGTTTGGAAGAAGGTACTAGGCATTCTTAGCTTGGCTGATCCTTCCTCCTCTCTTTGGTGCCCGCCAAGCCTCACAGTACAGTGGGTTCCCAGCCTTGTCCATGCCTCAGTGGATTGCACGGCATTGAATGAAAACTGGGTCTTGAAAGATGAGGTTGCTAAAGAAGTAAGATAGGGGAAGGGCACATCAGGTGACGGTGATACTGCATACAAATGCAAGGAGGCATCACAACACATGCCATCTTTAAGGAGCAGAAAGTAGGCTGCTAAGGGTAGAAATAATACAGAGGGTGTGGAGAACATGGAGGTGTATCATGGCCACAGGCTTCTGCAAGAGTCACAGAGTGACCTAGACTGAGATGTGAATATGACCACCACAAGGCATCCTGGCCAAACCATGCAGGGGAGGTAGTCTGCTTTTAGCAGCAGGGTTAATCTGGAAAGAAAGATGGGAGATGGCTATATCCCCCTGAAAATATTAGAGAAAAAGATCAAACAGATTCCAGGCATCATTGGGAAGACAACAGGAAATAAAGATAGAATTCCTAGTTCTAAGACAAAGAGGCTAACAAAATGCTGCCCTAAACTCCTATACTTCCAAACCACAAGACATCCAAACTGGACTGTCTAATAGGCAGGGCTGTGGTCAAGAAAGACATGGCTGCAAATATTATATCATGAATTGTCCAAAAGAGACAAATTCATAGACAGAGACAGCAACAGCTTGCAGGGGCAGAGGGGTGGGCTCCACCTAGATGTGGAGGATAAGAAACCATCTCATAGCTGAAGAGACATAGGGTGGAGTGGGGGGCTTTCCTCTGTGGAGCCCTGGGTGTGCAAGCATAGCTGGTGTGCAGGCGAAGCTCTCTTTGCACCATTTCCTTTCTGATACATGCTCTCCTTGCCCACCCTCATGTGCATAGGTGGGAGCCTGAATTGAGGGGATAGCCCCTTGCAGGCAAACTGTGCCCCACCTTGCCTGCGCAGACACCTGGAGCAGTCAAGAAGAGTTGGATGGGTGTGTGTTCAGTGAGTTTGGACAAGCCATTGCTGGGAAGGAAAAAGCAAGTGAATGGTGGGAAGCCCCATTCACTCCTTCCTTCCAGGGCCATCCTAAGGTCCTAGTCCCTCTGGGTATGGAGCTGGTGGGTAACCCCATGGCTGTACTAGTTGCCTGCTCACCGGTCCTGGAGCCGGTCCTGTGTATCCTTTAGTCGTGCCTTCAGGTGCCGGATGCATACCTCCTTCTGCTGCAGTGGGGTCAGGTACTGCTCTGGGGTGGGTGGCTTGATGCCGTGGTTGTCACTGCACAGCGTGTACTTCATGGAACGCCTGCAAGTGGATGCCCATCATGGGGGTGGGAGAGGAAGGGGCAGGAAATGCACAGGCGCTGCCTCCAGAGAAATGGGTCCTCACCCTACTATACCTAGTCTATGGCCACCAGATGGCTCCAAGCCAAACATCCTGAAAGAGGGTCGGGTGGCCACAAGGACACCATCCTGCTGGAAGGTGAGCTTTAGTGAAGCTCTTCTGAGAGGAGACCAGGATGGAGTTGCAGGGCTCCTCTGATGAGGGGTGATAACACCCATCACAAGGTGCACATGAGCCAGGCACCTGTGAGCACTTACTGCCACCATCTGCATTGTCCTCACAGCACCGTTGGGAGTGGGGAAGCCTCCGTCTTGCAGAAGGCTGCTGGTCTAAGCCCACAGAATTAGAGGGCATCCAGAATCCAGGCTTGTAGACTTGAACCCAGAGAATGAGTACAGGGTTGGAGACTTGGGACGGAAAAGAAGATTTTGGGTAAGCAAGGAAGACAAGAACTCACCCTATAGAGGAGACATGGTGGGGGCTTTCCTCTCCAGATCTGAGAGCTCAGGGATGGAGCTGGGAAGGCAGACTTACATGTACAGGCACAGCTGTATGCTAGCACAGCTGTCCTAGCATACACGCCACATGAAACGCACACTCCTCTTGCCCACCCTCATGTGCATGTAGGTGTGCATTAACTGTGCACATACTTACTGGGAGTGCACATCTGAGTGTGTGGATTCCTGGTCTGTGTATACTATGCACACATGTGTTTACACACAGTGCCTGTGAAACTTTGCCCTCTACCTGCTACCCTCATGGGTAATCTCATGTGTCAGGGCAGCAGTCCCTGCACGTCACACATTCATTCCCTGGACATGTGTGTGACTGCATGAACACCTGCTCGGTCTGGTATGAGCAGTCAGCAGTCCCCTGTGGTGCAGCAGGCTGGGTGTGCCCAGCTCCACACCTGGTGTGGGCTTGTGTGGCATGTGTGCAGCACATTGGCTCCTAAAGGGTACCAGGGAGGAACCTCTACTCCGAGGGCAAGCAGGCCAGTGGTGAGAGTGAGCCAAAACTTTCCAGGGAAGGAAAATACCCTGACTCTACAACAGACTGTGAGATCCACCCACGACTTCCTGGCTGCTGGTTCTTCTGTTTTTAAAGAAATGTCTTAAAGCTCAGCTAAAATCCTGGGCACATTCCTACCCAACTAAAGACTCAGGCCTGCTGTCATCTGCTCCAGGGAGGGGCAGATACAGTTCAAGACTGCAAAGACAGGCCTTTGTGAGGCCCAGTTGCTGACACAGCCAACCTGGAAGAAACTTATGATTTCATATAAACTCTCTAATCTTTACGGAGGAAAAAGTACTTGTAGATTGTGAACTGTTGAAGAGAACGTGGTGGCAGGATTGGAAAGAGAAATGATATTCTCTTACTTTAGCTTACCTCATGGTCCCCAAGTTCAACTCAAGCCAAGACACACATAGCCTTGCTTTGCAAGGGGCAGGAGCTTGGGGTTGCCCCATTTGATCTAAGAAATATCTTTTCAAAAAAGAAGCAAGCTATGTGGACAGTGCTAAGGCCCCATATACTCATCCTGTAGCTCCGCCAACCCCGCAAGGGCTTTGCTCAGAGTTCTGCAATGAGTAAAAAGTAGTCTGTCCCTTACCGGGGTGAGGTGGTGATGGCAGTGACAGAACCAAGATTAAACCAGTAGAATCAAAGATTAGAGGGAAGTAACTTTTAACTTTTTTCATGTGTTTTTATGGGGATTTTTCCCAAAAACATTTAACACATATTTTTAGTCAATCTATCTAGTACTATCTAGTACTATCTAGTACTATCTAGTACTATCTTCCAAAAAATTATATATATATATATATATATATAATTATATATATAAAATTATATATATACATAAAATTTATAATACACAGATATGTGTGTGTACATATATATATATATATATATATGTCTCTATATGTTTGTCTGTCTATCTATCTATGACTGAGAAGTAAAACATACTGCAATGCATGTCTCTCAGCTACTTAGACCTCTGACTGTCTGACTGTTTGCAGGGAGGTCCTAACAGAGGTCCCATCATCATTATCTGGAGACAGTCACTCTCATGGTAGGCAAGAGGACCTTCCTCAGAGGCAGTGGGGGTGGGATTGCGGCTCCAGGGGTTACAGTTACGAGATACCTCATGAAGATTTGTTACTAGTGAGAAAGTATTGAAGTTTTCAGTGATTTATACTTTTCTACATTAAGTTAACACATCACTCCTGTCCCCAGGCCCTGTCGTGGAGGGAGGTACAAAGCCCGGGTATGGTCTTGTACATACCTGTTACCCATCATGTCACCTATCAGTAGAAACTCAGAAATATTGCTTGCAAATTTCTGGACCTCACTGTGTAAAAATGACATCTTCCCCAAGGAAGGGATAGGACAAGCCTTCTCAAGAGGTGTTCCGGCTATGGGGGCAACAATTGGGTGTTCCCTGGTCTTCTTTGCTCACATCCCTTAAGACTAAAGAGCACAGACTAAAGCCCCAGTAACAGAGGTTACTTAGCATCTAGTATATTTGATCTGCAGAGACCAACTCATTGTAGCCTCTGGGTTTTTAGTTCTATTTTACGGACAAGGGAATGAAGATTCAGAGACAGGAAGTGGCTGGATCCAAAGCTACGCCTGCCCCCATACTTTTCTACTGCACACTTGTATTTTAACTGCACAGAGCTACCATTCCAGCTCTTACTTCCTGGTCTTCTAGAACCCACAGTTCCCTTCATTTGCCTATGCAATCTGATCTTGCTTTTCAAGTCCGTGATACCTGAGATCAAACTTAGCACATGTTGTGTTTCTAATACATCTCATGTCCCGAACCAGTCATCTCTGCCACTTCAAAGTGTCCTCTGAGAAGAGCAAGCTGGAAAACATTCTTACCTTGTCTTTTCCCCAAAACAGAATCCTGACTTTGTGTGTGTTTGTGTGGGGAGCACTCTTTATTAACTACCCTGTATCTATTTAGTCTAATAACCCAGTTCCAGTCAGTGACATAGGCAGTTTTGACCCGTTCTATCTTCTTCCTTCTTGGCAGTACAGGAGCCATTTTGTAACGATGACAAAAGCTGCTTTCCAATGATGGTGGCACAAGAAGAGAGACCCTGTGATGCTTCAGGGAGCAGGTTATCTCTCATTCCTCATTCTAAAAGCATCACCCTGGTTTGGTTAAGCCACTGTATTTGCTTCTGTGTAGTGGGTATTTTGTCCATTTTATAGACTGGAACTGAAGTTTAGAGGGTGGCAGTGACTTGCTCGAGGTCACACAGCCAGTCAGTCAGAGTGCTGGAACTGGGGATAGTCAGAATAACACGCTGGACACCTCCCCCCCAGAGCCCTGATTCCCGGCCAGCTGTGAGACTGGTGATAGGGCGGATTACCTGGGTGTGGGGCTGCTGTCGCTGCCCTTGCAGGAGCCTGAATTGCTGCTGCTGCTGAGGGAAGAGGTGCCATAGGCATCCCGCATGCTCACGGGTGGAGAGGTGCGCCTGGAGGCGGGGAGAAGAGGCAGCTGCTCATTCTGGCTGGGGGGTAGCTGTGGGCACTGAGCGAACACTGCGAGGCCACTGTGGCTCAAAGCGCCCCCACTTCAGGGTCACCAGCAGGGAGACAAGCAGCAGGGAGAGGGGGATGCACAGACAGGGGTGACAGAACAGACAGCGCAAATCAAGATGGAAAACCAGAAGGAGGTTGATCTTCCTGGTTTCCCAGGGAAAAGAGCAGGCACTAGACAAGGCTGCAGGGCAAGGATGGGGCCCCCTTTTCCCTTCCCAAAGGTCCCCAATTTCCAGGGTCCCTCAAACCCAGGAGATTGTTCCCTCATAGACTGAGGGAAGAAGAGTAGGGTATACAGGAGTGGGGATGGAAGGAACAGTTCTTGGGGTGAAAATCAGGGGAGGCTGAGTGGACTGGAGTGGATGGCTGCATCCTTCCACCCAACAGTGGTGTCCATGGGGCTGGGACTGGTAGGAATCCAGTGATTTGAGTCTTCAGGTAACTTTTACATCCATATGTCATTTAAGGGCTTAAATGGATGAGGCCAGGGTTTTCCAGCCCATTTTAAAGATGGGAAAATGGGATATAATTTTCTGGAAGGCCCAATGTAAGTCAGTGGTAGGGGGAGACAGAGGACACCTCCCACTCCCTGCTACAGACCTTCAGGGCAAGCGAAGACTCACCTGCGGGATCCAGCAGAGGCCCGTCTGCTCCCTGGCAGGGACATGGCCATGAGGCTGCGGGTCCGAGTTAGGGGCGGGATGGACGGTGTCCCCGGGGCTGAGGAAAGAGGGCGGGTTGGGGGGCCAGCAGGGAGTGCTGGGCCGGGCCACGTCATTCTCTCGCTGGGGCCACTGCCAGGCATAGCTTCTCCTCTCACCCTTCGGCAGAATACCCCAGCACCAGGCTCAGGCCACAGCCACCTCTACCAGTGAATTTAATGGGACTGGTGCACAGCCTCCCACCACCTGATTTAAAGTCACAATCAATCATCAAAGCCTCAGGGGCAGTGAGAAATCATCAATCCAACCCGGTGTCCTCCGGATGAGTGAATATGCCCCAGAGAGGGTGCAGGTCTTGCCAGAGATCACGAGGACAGCAGGAGCAGGGCCTCCTGTTCCCCAGCGCAGTTCCAAGTCTTCTACTCTGTGAGCCAGCCTGGTTCTCCCAGGTCCCTGACACTCAGACCCCTGCCTCCCTGCTGTTCAGTCCTCCCTCCTAGGCAGGGTCTGTAGGTTGGAAGGTTCCTGGGGCTGAATCAGGAACCCTAAATTAGGCCGGGCTGTTCTTGTCAACCATCACCTTCCCAGTTGGCTTGTGGTTCAGGACTTTCTGTCTATAGGGGAGACAAGACAGACCAACATACCAGCAACATGTAGAAAGACATATGGATATATATGAACACGAAATAGTACCATGTCCTGATATTCCAAAATGTGCAGCACCTGTTGCTGTGAACATGCCCACAATGCAGGACATGCAGCCAGTCCTCCCATGCTCATGCCTGGTCCCCCATGCAACACATCCCCATCTGTGCAAATGTACATGCTGACTTCCTCATATTCCAGGAACATGCAGATGAGGCTTAATGCGGGAGAGGGGTGGGGCTGACAGGAGCAGAAGTCCTCCCTACCTGCTACTGGGGATCCTAGTGGGTGGCCCAGTAGCAAGAGTCCATGCTGGGAGAAACTCTTGGTAAGTGGGTAGGTGGACACAGACCCAGTGGCTCTGGGTCAGGGCCTGAACTGCAAGGGTGGCTCTTAGGGGTATTGGAGGGAAAAGGCCTTATGCTGGACTGAATTGAGGCTGTGTGGAGAAGAGGGCACACAGGGCACCAGCACAAAGCTCCTTAGAGTCCAATGCTCAGGCTTGAGCTCTTTGCAGCCAGCGTGCTAGTCATGAGGCAGCTACAGATAACCACATTCCCTCCTTCCACATTTAGAGCAGGGACTGCGGACAGTAGGCTGGGTTACAGGAGACGGCTGAGGGTGTTGTGCTCTGGACTGTGCCCCCACCTCCATGCTGGGAGAGAAGCATTTACCCAGCCATACACCATGATAGAGCTCATGCCACTCATATTACGTACATTCTGCCACTGACTCCTCCTAATAATCCTATGAGGAAGTATTGTGATTAGTCCCCTTTTATAGATGAGGAATTAGAGCTACTGAGAGAAGGGACTTGCCCAGGTTGCTCCTGAGGTGTGCTAGTCTGACCAGCATCAAGAACTGAGGGGTTGGGGCCCAAACCCTGGAATCCCTGGCCCAGGACCACCCTTTTCCCACATCAGCACCTCCCAGGAGCCTGGTCTTTCTGGCTGGTGGCAGGGCTGCCTCCTGAGCAGACAAAGGCACTGCTCAGATGGCCTGTTTCCTGGCTGTGACACAGAACACGGCCTGTTCCCCACAGGGCTGGACACTGCCAGCATTGTCTTCCGAGAGGTGTTGGGTGCTGGGCTGCAGGAGCTGTTGGCACCACGCCCGTTACCTGAGCCTTCACCCGGCCTGGCATTACTTCCTACCTATCATGCCCCAGGTTCCTGAACAGAGCCAGTGGACATAGGGCTAGTCCCCAGAATAGGAACCACAGGGCAGGTTGGAGTACGAGCCAGCAGTGTCCCTCCAAATTTGCCCATAGCCACAAGTAGTTGAATCTTCCTGGCCACAGAAGAACCTGGAATAGGAGTTGGCAGGCATGATGGTCTTTCCTCATGAGGGGGCAGGAGCTTCAAGGATTATGTCACTGATTGATTCCTTTGTGCTCAGGTAACCCTACTGAGTGTTTTTATGTGCCTAAGCCCATTACTCTCAACAGGTTTTTCTATCTCATTGAGGTCTGGGATCAAAGGTCAGACTCTGGCTTCTAACCCACCCAGCCTGGCCCCACTGGCCATTCTATCCTCATTTCTTCCTCTCCTGGTTTTTGGGAGGCTGCAAGGAGGTGGTCAGGCCTCTAGGATGACTTGCTGGCCAAGACAGGACTCATATCTCAGGACAGGCCTCTCTTCATAGAGCCAGCTTGGTGTGTGTTGCTAGGAGCCAGGAAAGTGCAGGTAGAGATTTGGGATAGGTCCTAGGAGGCAGGCAAGATGCCAGCCTTGGTTGGAGCTGTGTGTGGCCTTCGACAATGAAGCCTTTTTTCCCTCTGGCCCTGTTACTACCTTGCTTGGCAATCCCACGCATCCCCCTTCCTTCCTTCCTTCCTTCCTTCCTTCCTTCCTTCCTTCCTTCCTTCCTTCCTTCCTTCCTTCCTGGCTGAGCTGGGAAGAGAGTGGTTCTGTACCTGGATGCAGCTGACAATCTCCTGAGATCAACCAGAACCAGCCACTCTTTTGGGACAGAGGTGGAAGTAACATTTCCCCTGCTGGGACAGGACCTCACAGATAGGTCCCTCATGGGAGGGCAGAAGCCCCAAGGGAGCCACCAGGCCAGGGATCCTACTTCACAAGCCTCAGTGTGTACCCTGTGCCTTCTCAGGTCCTTTCTCTCCTCTAGGCCCCAGAGAGAAGGCAGGTTGCCATGGCATTTGTCACCATGCCACCTGCTCAGCCTAGAGTCCCACAGGCCTGTCCCCAGGTGGCCAGAGGCTGCCTCTTGGCATGGACAGTGGAAAGGAAACTCTAAGGCATGGGGAGTGGGGCTAACAGTCTCTCATTTCTTTTATTCGAGAAAGCCTGGCCCCTCTTCACTCTACCTCTCTCCATCTGATCTCACCTTTAGAAATCCCACTATATCCACCCTTTGACTGATCCCTCACATGCCCAGGGTTTCCTAATGGGGATCCAGGGAACAGGAAAAATAGGACCAAACAGATAATTGGCTCTAATAGCTCTGTCAGGCCTCTAGGCCTAGGTAGGATGCCTTGGGCAAGTCATGCTACTTCTCCAAGTTTTAGCATTCTCGTTATTTATTTATTTATTTATTTATTTATTTATTTATTGTCTTTTTCCTTTTTATCGGTACCAGGGATAGAACTCACGACTGCCTGCTTGCAAGGCAGGCGCTTATGCTGCTGAGCTAAATCCTCAGCCCCGCATTCTCGTCTTTAAGTGGGGTAGAATAAAATGCACCTGCTATGGTTACTGTGAGAATAATGTGAAATAATGCATTACAGGGTTTGGTTCAGTGGCTGCACACAAACAACACACAAGTTGGGAGCAGTCAGGATTCTGGAAGAAGATAATTGCAATGTGATATGAACTTCAAAACAGAAACATGTTCAGAGCATATCGGGAGCCTCAAAAGAGTGAGGAAAAGCTTCTCCTAGCCAGAAATTTGTGTTGGAATTTGAAGGATGAACACTGGCCAAAGAGAATTCAATAGCATAGCTGCTCAGAATCCAGAGTGGCTGGTGACAGCAGAGGCACAGTGGCAGTGAGGCTGCAGAAAGAGGTGGGGCCTTAACACAGGAGTTTGTCCTATGGGCAACAGAGAGCCATGGAAGTGTTTGTGTTTTGTTTTTTGATATTGGGGATTGAACCCAGGATTTCAACATTGAGTTGTATTTCCAGACCTTTAAAAAATGTTTTAGGGCTAGGGATTTAGCTTAGTGGCACAAGCCCCTGCCTAGCAAGTGCAAGGTCATGAGTTTGATCCTTGGAACCAAAAAACAGTTTTAATTTGGAGAGTGTGTTTCACTAAGTCACTAAATTCTTATGCTGGGCTCCAACTTGTGATCCTTGCAATCTCAGAGTGCTGGGATTACAGGTGTGAGCCACTATGCCTAGAAGTGTTTTTAAAAGGAAAAGGGCACAACTGGATTTATATTAGAAAAAGTCTCTGGGTGGGTAGTGGAGTATTCTGGGATGGGAGAAGCTAGAAGGAAGGGAACCAGTTAGGAAGTTACCAGAAACTCCCAGAGGAGGAGCTAGGAGGGCTTGGGACAGGACAGGAGCAGGAGCACTGCAGGAGGCCAGGATCCTGCTTGAAATTCATTAGAGGCTTCAAATTAAGGGAAAATTAGGGCAAAATGCTTGCTGCTGGTTCGCAAGTCCCTTGCATCTACATCCACCCAGACTCTCTCTGGTGACTCCTGAGAGAACCCTGTTCATCCTGTATGTATATCCAGTTGGCTCTGCCTTTAGCTTCTCCAATAGGGACCTTCACCAAAGCCTCTCATCTTGACCACTTACCAAGCTGTTCCTGGGCTAAACCTCAGGAGACTCTGCCAGGAATATTCATAGGAACACACATGATCAACACACAGCTGTCAGTCACACAGTGGTTGAAACACAGACACAAGATCAAGTAGTTAGATTAGATGGTCTCTATGGTGCTTTTGAATCTAACAGACTCCAACTTTAGGGCTACTCCCCAAATGGTGAACTTCCAGTTGATCCTTTCCACATCTTGAATTACCAGGGCTCCTGAGCATCAGTTTCCACATCTGTAAAATTAGAAATCTGTATTCTTTCAGAGCATTTGACTGCATCAACAAGGTGTGGAGGAAAAACCAAAAGCCCTGATTGACCCGACCTTACAGCTAAGAGGAAGTCCCTGTATACACTATCAATTTCTTCAAAGCAATATCCATCAATAAGAGAAGAAAACAACCCTAAAACCTCAGAAAACAAAACAGCTGCGTGTGATGATTCAAGTCACTGACAGCAGTGAAAAGCATTGCATTGCAGACAGTGCAAGATACTGAGAGGGATCCTCACTCGGCTAGGAAGACACTAGAAAATGGAACCTTCACCAGCCAAATGGCACAGTGCCAGCTGCTCCCAGAATGCTAATCAAAGAAAGGTGGGTACGGAAGAGGCCTTCCAGGGACAGCTCCAATTGCCATACTCAAAATCTCAGAGCTTTAGCGACACCAGGACAGCTCCTGGCTGAGCTCGTCAGATCTTCCATGGCCTCACCAGTTCCTTACTCTCTGCTCCACTCTATCTGCAGAGTCGAAGACCGTTCTTCCTAGACTTGGAAAGCAAGACAATAGGGGCAGTTCCCTAGCTCACTTCCTGTCTCCCATATGGCCACCATCAGGGCTGGTGCCATTCCTGTGCGAGTCCTTCTTTTTACTGTAGCAGGGCAGACCCACAACTCAGCCAGAGTGACAAGGGCTTCCTGAGATGATCAGGATGGGCTTGGGCACTGCGGCAGCTGTTACACAGGACATCACTGCAGGTGAAAGTGAGAATCCTAGGCAGTGGGCTGGGTCTTCAGGGGCCCTTAAGGGGCCTTGGCTCTGGGCTGCTGAGTGGAGCAGACTCAGTGCCCCTCTTCCATTCTTCCTGAAGAGCCTTCTCTTGTGATTATTCCACATGTGGGGTAAGACTATTTTAAAAAGAATTTTGGGGATGGGGATGTAGCGCAGTGGTAGAGTACTTATCCAGCATGCACAGGGTTCTGGATTCCTCTGCCAGCACATCCAAGAAAAATATATAGAGGGTACTGCAGGTTAAAATGTATGTGATAAGATTTTCTATAATAAGTTACACATCACACCCACTAGTATGCTTTAAGAAGATGAATGATAACAAGCACATGAAGTGGGGGACTGGAGCTCTAGTATATCACTGGTGGAGATGTAAAATGGTAAGGTTGCTGTAGAAAATGATTTGGCAGCTCTTTAGAAAGTTAAATACAGAATAACCATATGAACCAGCAAGTCCATTGCTAGATATATTCCCCAAAGAATGGAAAATAGGTGTTTAAAAACTCATACAGGAATGTTTTCAGCAGGACTATTCCAAATAACAAGTGTCCATCAATAGATGAATGAAGATACATGTGATGTATCAACACAATGGAATATTACTTTGCCAGAAAAAGAAATGAGATATTGATACATGCTACAATATTGATAAACCTTGAAAACATTCTGCTAAATGAAAGATAGATGCAAAAGAATATTACATGATTCCATTTATATGAAATATTCAGCATAAACAAATCTGTAGAGACACACAGCTTAGTGGTTGCCAAGAAGTAAGAGAAGAGAAAATAGAGAATGATTGCCAATGGACAGAGTTTCTTTTGGGGATGATGAAAATGTTTTGTAATTAGACAGTGGTATTGGTTATATAAATTTGTGAATATACTAAAAACCCCTAAATAGTATATTTAAAAAAAAATTTTTTTTTGAGACAGGGTCTCACTATGCAGTTTGGGCTATCTGTGGACTCACTTTGTAGCCCAAGCTACAACTTGCAACAATCCTCCTGCCTCCTGAAGGGTTTTTTTTTGGAGACAATTTTTTTCTAACTTTCCCAGGTTGGTCTCCAATATCTGATCCTTCTGCTAAAAAGATGAATGTTATAGCATGTGAATTATATCTCAATGAAAATCATGTGGTTTGAAAAACCACATAATATAGATCTCAAATAAGCAGTTGTGAGAAAGCAGATACTGTCCAGAAAGAGGGGAGGGAATCACCCAAATGACTCATCATGCAGTGGCAGAAGAGCTCTGGGTCTCCTGTCTAGGTTTAGCTGGGCCCAGGTCCTTTCTTGATCACCTGGCCCTGGGTCAGGCTGGAGGAGACAGTGACTGAGGCTACCCCTTCTGATGTTTCCTGCAGAGGGAAGCCAGGCAGAGACTACTCTATGCTGCACACGGGAAACCTGAAGCTGAGGGGTTAAGAAGTCATGAGGTAGCATCTTTGACTTCTACTTTACCTGCATTTCTACTGTATCATGAAGATCTCAAAATAGAATGGTGTGGACACAGATCATGAAGTTGCATAAAAGAAAGAAGTGACCTTCCCAAAATACTATAGTAGAGACAACAGCCTACATCCTTAGGTCCCGGGCTCCTCATGTGCTAGTACAAGAAGGAGATCACGGAAACAAGAGGTAAGCATAATATAGATGCTGTTTAGAACTAGAGCAAGTCTGTCTCTGTGTATCTAAGGATTTGCTTTTTTGTAGACAAAGGCAAAGCTCCTCATTTCAAGGACTCATGCTCTTGTCTCTTCTGACTCTCATCACATCCTTCCAGAAGTCTAAATCTGCACAGTGCTTCACTGATAAACCCTCGGCACCTTGACGCTACATCGTATTATCTCTGTTGGTGATCATGGTTTCTTTCGGTGATCCTGGGTCCCTGGGTGATCTCAGATACCTCATGGAATCAGTGGGAACCCTGCCTTTGTTTTTGGAATCTAACCAAGGTAATAAATAGAGGGGTGGGAAGTTCTTGGGAAATTAGAGGACTGATCATTTATTGCTATTACCATTCCTACCTCTTGAAGGCGATCTCTCTTTCACCTGTGGGGATACTCTTTGTGTATTACCTAAAGGGTCAGGGGTGATTCTGGAGTTCCAGGCCTCTCTGCTAGGCCAGCTGGGCAGAGATGCCTCTCCAGGCCTCCTACATGAGAAGGGAGATCCAAGAAGACTCCTGATTCCTATTCCTCCCTCATCCTAGCTGCTGCAGGACTGCCCCTCTGCAGACACCCAAGAGAGATATGGGAACAAAGAATCTATGGTACCAGCAGTTTGGTGACTGCCTGGCAAGTAGCTCTTGGCCAGATGGAGGCCCGTCAGTAACCTTGCTGCAACATATGCTTCCCTAGGCTTCCTGACTGATAGAGCTGTCAAGCCTCATCCCTGGTTCTTTATGTGACCCTCCTTTCAAGGCGCCCACTCTAAGGTCACAGAAAGAAGATGGTGGCACTTCCATCCCGTATAGACTGTTCTCCCCTCCACCCCAGAGCTTTGCCTTGGTTCTTAGGATCCTTGAGTCAGTGCCCTACCCTCACTTATCCTTAGGATTTAACCCAAACAGCAATTTGAAATCTCTAAAGCTTAGGAAGTAAAAAATCTTTGGTTGAACTTATCACAGTTCATCAATTTATACAGAGAGAAACAGAGATACAGAAAGACAACAGGTGACTTGTCTGAGGTTGCCCAGCAAGTGGGGGAACAGAGCCTGGGCGGGGGTTGGGTGCCTAGCTGAGCACTGAGCCCTCTGCACTGCATTTCACTGCTACTTGGATCCACGCAAAATTTCAACAAAATAATAATAAAGAGTAGTTTTTCAAATAAAAAGGCTTGAAAAGAAAATGCAAGGATAAGACAGAAGTCCTGTCAGCTTTACAGCAACTCACAAATAACATGGAAAAATACAAACACATTGAAACCAAAGCCCAGGGTAGAATGGAATTCTACAGCTGACCACAAGTATAGATATGGTGGGAAAAAAAGAATTCGGATTTGATTCTGAGCTTCCTGGATCCTGATAAAAGAAGCAAAACACTCTCAGTTTTGCTCTTGTGAGTAGGGGACATCAGGGGACCGGCTAAAATTTTTTGGAAGACATAGACATCCCTCAAATGCATGTCAAAAAATATTTCACATAGGAATTGCTGTAGGAGAAGCAGCCCACTCCTGGGAGCCTGCAAGTAGGGCCCTCAGGTAGAGGAAAGATCACACCCTCAGAATTCACTCAAGTTGTTTGCTATGTTGTGCTGTGTTTTGTTCATTAAAGACAGAAGGATCTGTGGAACACAAGGACAAAAGGGCTGAAAGGATATGGGGATGTCATCAGACCAGCCTGGGACCACAGCCCCGTTCCACGGAGATAGCTCCCACCTTGAATGAGATCAAAGTGCTTCCATCATCCTGGGAAGCCAAAATAAGGCAACCACATCAACTCAGCATCAGTCTTTGTCTCTGTCTCTCCCTGCTAGCATTTGACGACAATCTAGTCCAACCACCATGTTTTCTAAGCAGAAAACTGAGGACTTGCTAAAGTCCACAGTGTGAGCTATAGCAGCAGGGGACACAAGACCAAGAGGTAGGCAGCTCATTATGATGCCGCCAGGCACTCTGGTCACAAAACTCATGTTGGGAGCCAAGTCTCATCCATCTTCCAGCAGCTCCTGGCAGCTAAGCGTGGAGGTGTTCAGTGCAGCTAACCCAATTGAGCTGCTTCCAGCCCTGGAGCCAAGCCCATCTTGCACCAGCACCCCTCATCTCTCTGTACAGCTCCTCTCTCTTCCTGCAGATGCCAGCTGCCTTGCATCCTCAGCAGCTGATCCCTGTCCAGCTGATTTACAGTGGCATTTCTCATGTCGTGCTGAATTCTTTTACCTTCAATAAGATCCCAGCATTCGACATTACTCAGCATGGCTTGCGTTTGCTGGAAGAGGTGGGTGATTTATAAGCCTCTCTTTTAAGTAATATGGTCTCTCAGGAAAAGACATCTTATCTCTTTAAGATAGCAAATGTGGCCATATGATTTAAAAGTTGAGTGTGCTACCACATGTCCGTAATTTCAGCACTCTGGGTGGCTGAGCCAGGAAGATCATAAGTTCAAGCCCAGTCTGGGTGACTGAGTGAGACCATGTGCCAAAATGAAAAAATGGGCTAAGGATATAGTTCTGTGAAAACATCCTTGATTAAATCCTCAGTATTCACCAAAAAAAAGTTTTATAAAGGGAGATTCTGCAAACATTTATACCCTATTGTAAATGGCCTAATCTGGGAATGAATTTTCCCCTTTGCTGACTAACCTGGTACAGTAGAAGAGACCATGGTTCTAGGATAAAAAGGTGAATTCCAAACCACCATCTTTAAGGTAATGGAAATGCCATTTGATTCTCTAAGCCTCAGTTTTCTTGTCTGTAACATGGGCTAATTTAGCTTTGTACATAAGATGTTCATGATTAGTAATAACTCATGTTAAATGTCTAGGAAAGTTCTGGCATAGGGAAGGCACTCCAGAAACACTGGCAATTATTTATTTACCTAAGCTTGTTTTTTAATCTTAATGTAACTCATTTATTATATCCTTATCCTGATTTAAATTTTGGGGTTTTTTTTTTGTTGTTGTTGTTTGAGTGTTTTGTTTGTTTGTTTTTTGTGCCAGGGATTGAACTCACAACCTCAAGCTTGTCAGGCAGGTGCTTATGCCACTGAGCTAAATCCCTGGCTGATCCAAAGTTTTAATCTGAAGTATTGTATTATTTTATATTTCAGAGATTCTTGACTATAGGATCATTTTATATCCTCTTAGTTATATTGGAAAAAAATCAAAAGAAGAAAATGACAAGCTAATAGCTATCTATCCAACAACAGAATTTCAGATCCTTGCCACTTTGGTTAACAGAGCATGTTAAACTTAACATATCTAAAATTTCTGGACTTTCCTTCAGAAATCTGTTTCTTATTTCAGTTCATGGCAGTTCCATCTTTCAAGCCAGCTAGGCAGTAGTCTCAAGAGCATCAGAAGAGCCTGTAAACTCTATTTCCCTTACAGTAAGTCCAGAATCTGCTACTTTTCAGCACCTTCAGTGTTCCCTGCCTTGTCCAAGGCACCAGCCCTCCCTGGGATGCCACAGTCTCCTTGCACTTTACAGTCTCTATAGGGTAGCAAGCAGGACCTCTTTTGAGCATGACTCAGGTTGTATCACTCCTCTGTTCAAAACCCGTCCCATGGCTCCCATGTTCAAATAGAAGCCAAGCAGTAACTATGGCTGATTTAAAGTCTTGCATGTAAAGTCTTGTCTCACTTACTGTATCCTCTCATTATCTCTGCATTAGCCATCCTGCCTTTTCACACCCAAGGCCTTTGCACATGCTCTTTCTTCTGTCTTTAGTGGTCTGCTCCTAGGTCCCTCCTGCTTCAGGTCTTTGTTCTAATGGCACCTTCTCAGTGTACATCTCCTAATCTCCTCATTAAAATATCAGCCCTTACTCTCCAAGCATACCCTCTTTCCTCTTGCGCATTTTTCCACAGCTCTTAGCAACATCTAATATATTTTGTGTTTATTTTGTTCATTGTCTTTAGCATATAAGCTCCAGAAAGACATGGATATGTGCCCATTTTGTTCTTTATTTGTCTCAGTCACTAGACTAGTACCTGGTATATCACAGGCTTTTACTACATATTTGCTGAGTAAGTAAATGGGTCTGCATTCATTGGGGTTAATGAATAATTATGGGCTTCTGAGAAAGTCAACAGAGGGGCAGAAAAGGCTTTCTATGTATGACTGTAGTCTCTTCCATACATAGCATTAGTGGGCTTATGTTGTTTGCAGGGTGATGAGTCCTCTCCAAGTCTGTAGTCTGGATGCAGAACTCTCAACAACTGGATCTTCATGGAGGGAAGGAAATTAGGGACATCTCTGAAGCTCCCATTTACTCAGCATCTCTTGGGGTACCCAGCTCCATGATAGGTGCCCTATGTTATTCTCTCAGTTTAGTCTCACATTGTTTTCATGCAATGTCAGAAGCCAGAAATGATTCCAGCTGCCCCTCCAAATGACTTCTCCAAACTCAGAAAATCCAGCTTGTTGTAAAAACAACCCTAAATATCCTGACATCAGCTCTTAGAGAAAGATCAAAGATAAACAATTGTACTGAGGCCTCAAAATTCATGGATTCTGTATTTGTGAATTCACCTACTTGCTAAAACTTACTAGTAACTCTCAAATCAATAGTTGCAGTTCTTTCATAGTCATTTGCAGATGAGCAAAGTGATGGAAACTTTGAGTTGCCACATGTTCCAGTGTAGGCCAACCAAGACAACTATCTTGTCTCTGCTCTTATGCCACATGTAAGTACCTTTTAAGGACTATTTACTGCCATATTTTTTACATTTTCTTAGGAAACAACCCCAAGTACAGTGCTGAGTTGCTACCTAGAGCTTCTGTGCACATGGATGGGCTGTGACACACCTGAAAGAGATAACACATGCATCATACACAAATGGGAGTTCTGGTGCTGGGTTCATGTGGATGAATCAAGAATGCATATTAAACAAGGTATATTTAAACAGAATCACTTATAAAACATGCTTCTGTGCTGATGAAAATCTTATGTCCAGAGGCCCTCAGGAACTTAACCTAAAGGAAGTACCATTGTTCAGTGCTCAAAAATTCATGTTTGGTGCAACTTTATAGAATATAACTACCGCAAATAATGAGAATCAAGAGTACCATACATAAGTCCCCATTTTCACAGACTCACATACATGTCTACCTGTGTTCCTACTCATTTGTTTGTATTCAACTCCTGACAGCAGACAATGATATTAGCACCAGCACCAGTACCATTACATCCATGGATGTAAGAGTGAAATGTAAGAGCTCATGTGAGACAATCACAGTATCCTGGATTCAAACCTTAGCTCGGCCCAGAACTGTGTGCTCTCAAGCCAGCCACAATCTGAGTCCATTTCCTTAAACCTACTTCAGGCTAATGATTGTCAAGACAAGAAGGAAAGTCATGGTTCTGAGCACAGTGCCCGGCATACAGCCAGCCCATGGCCCATGGAGCTTGTCATGGCTGGGATAGGCTTCCAGCAGGATCAAGGCAGCTTTTGAAGACTGTACTCAGCAAGTGCAAGCCTGAAGGCTAAGCAGCAGTGAGCCTCTTTCCCTTCCTGCTCAGGTCTGGCCTTCTGACTCTTGCAGGCCTGTGCCTTGTCTGCTCAGAGCTGCCTTCAGGGGTGTCTGTCCCCCAGGAGTTCAAGTCAAAATGGTTCTCAGCAGGTGACAACAGGGGTCCCAGACTAGCAGCCCCAAGGCCGTAACAAGACTGTGGAGAAATTTCCTTTGGTCTGCATGGGTGTGCATGTTAAGTCAACATTTTTATATTGAGATTTCTTTTTTTTTAATACAGTTTTCTGTCTTGTCCTTAATCGGGGCTGGGTATTTAGCTCAGTGGCATAAGCACTTGCCTTGCAAGCAGACAGTCGTGAGTTCAATCCTCGGTACCGATAAAAAAATAAAAAAAGAATCTTGAATCTCAGTGCCTGCATTCTTGCTTGCCAATGGCTATCTTAGGCTGAGGAGTGACTCCTTTTTGCCAGAATTCTGACCACGCTTTTGCTCTTAGACCTGGTCTGTTTCTTGGCTGCCTGGCATTGGCACTTTGAATCTCTGGTATAGTCTAATGTCTTTCGTTGGCAGAGAATCTAAGGTTGAGATCTGGGGTGATACTGGCTCAAGGCTGCAAATCAATCAGTATAGAGCCGGGCCTTGAATCCTCAGCTGGCAGTGATGCTCAAGGGAGCTGGGCACACAGCTCTGCAAGGTTAAGTGGTTGGTTTCCCTTTCTGTGAGAAGACTAAAGAACTTGCTGAGAGGGAAATCTGTCAGGACGAGGCTGGCCGGAGAGGTAAAGCTGAGAACACAGCTTCTGGTAGTAGCAAGTTCGAACTGCTCTCTTCCTCCCAGCTACTGGCAAACACTGATCCCAGCTCTGTAAATAAACTTCTACAGGCTCAGCCCTTCTGGCTCTGCTAACAATGTGCTTTTAAGTGTCCCTGCTCTTTCTCCCAAGAAGGCAAGTTTTGCAGGGCCCCAGGGTATGCAAAGAACTGGACTCTGGCATAGGGGGAGCCAGGAAACTAGTATGTGAAAGCGAAGTGACCAGAAGGGTTGGTGTCATCTGTAAATTAAGGCCCAGTTGTAATGATCTCATTAGATGGTACCTATTCAGAGCCTAGCACCTCGGCTCAGGGTATGGCTGCCTTTTCCCTTGTTTCACAAACTAAAGCACTGTCATCCCAAGAAGTTTACAGACTAAACAGTACTCTTAGCTCCAGCTGGCTAAATTTAAAAATCTACATACAGTTATAAAAGTAATGTGCACCCTTTAAAAATCTTCAGTTTTGCTACTCAAAGACAAATAGCTGAATAATTTGACTGTTCAAATAATTTGACTTTCTTTTTCTTTCCAAGAATAAAATTTGGGGGAGGGGTGAGGTGGCATGGGTTTTATTTTTACATAGTTATAACCAGGGTATACATACAACTTTGTATCTTTCCAAAATTTAACATGGCTTAATTTGAGAATTGTTCATATGACACAATCTTTACTGAAAGTGTTTCAAGGCTACTTAATATTCTGTTTTCTAGGTCTATTGTGGCTAACATAATTTTTTCCCTCTATTGAACATTTAGACCTTTTTCCTTATTAAAACTAATATAACAACAGGTATCTTTGGATCCAATCATTGCTCTGTACTATCCCTGGTAGTGGATTGATTAAGGTCAAAGATACTGAATGTGCTGCCAAACTGCTTTTCTAAAAAGTCAAGTGCCAATTCATCCCCTATCATAACATCTGCACATCAGCTGGGTTTTCCTACTGGCACTTGGCCAAAGCCTCAAACGGCAAAAAGGTCAAGCTGGGACACAAAATGTCATTCAAGTTAATTTTGCTGTTTCTTTGGCCCCATGGCAATTATTTTCACATTATGAGAGCACAAGGAGAAACTGAGCAGAGCTCAAAAGTGGTCTAGTTATAAGATTGGAGGGAAGCATGTCAAAGCTTCCCCCCACCCTAGTTGTAGCACTGCTTGACAGCTCTGTTGTGTTGTTCCAGTCAGTACTGACTTGGCCTTTAAGGTGTGTGTGACTGCTCTGTAGAGATTTCTAGTAGTTAAGTCACAAATCATCAGGGGCCAGGCAAGGAGGAGGTGAGTCTGCAGGAGTCAGCAGGAGCACTCTGGAGTAGCACTGTGAACATTGGATGCACATTGTTCCCTACAAACTCCAAATGGTGTGCAGGGACAACCACAGAGTAAGAGTAAAAAGCCAGAACAGAAGAAGGCTGGACCCGGACACTCTGAGCAGATTTATGATCAACATGGTGTTTCAGGTTCAAGGTCAAGCTAGACTTAAGTTTCAAGGTCAAGTTTATATTATAAAAGATGACCATGTCCCAGCTCTGCTGATACTAGATGAGGGAGAGATTTAAAAAGTCACTAGGAGAGTAGGGGGGTGGGGAGAAATATGAGGCTATAAGAAGGTTGTGAAAGGTAAAATGAAAGGAGAAGAGAGGAGGTGACAGAAGTAGAGATGCTGTAAGGGAAACAGGAGGCAGCCTCTTCAGGGCCTAGAAGAGGTAGGCCATGGGGAAGGAGGGATGCTGGGAAGATTACAAGCTGGGGGTGGCAAGCACCAATGACTGCTGCCTCCCAACATTCAGATCTGCCTTTTCTCTTGTTAGCAGAACCCTAGGTTTGCTCAGGGGTGACAGTTTACTCGGTTTAAAGCATATAGACAGGCAGACACTCAATCTTGTCCACATTTGCATGGCCACTCTGCCTGTGAGTTGTGCAGCAGCACTTTGACACTGAGAAGTTAGTTTGTTGTGTATTCACTTATAAGGGCTAAAAGAGAAGGGGGCATATACCTTCCAAGGTTTCAAGTCTTCCCTGCTGCTGCCCATGCGAATTAATCCAGGATCAAGTCTTAGCTAACGTCTGCTGAAGGAAGCCAGGCAGCCAGCAGGTGACCCGGGAGTCCTGGGACCTCTGTGCTGCACAGTCCAGTCCTCTGTGCTGTCACTCCAGAAGAGGCCTACTCTCTTTCCCTTTCAGGACAAAGCCTGATACGGTGGAGAAGGCACAGTATTGGAGCCAGGTGACAGTTCAGTCATCAATTAAGTATGTACGTCTTGACTTCTTTGGGCACTTCCCACCTCTCAGGGCTGTTGTGACAACCTAACCTCTGCTTTCTATGTCAGCCTATTTCCCATTACACTTCCTTCCCTGACACTTTGGTTAAGTTCTGAGGCTTTTGCTTATGCTCTCTACCTAGAAAATCCTTGTTAGCCTCACTAGCCCACTTATATTCTAATTCATTCAGGTACTCGTGCTTCCATGCAGCTCCACAGGAGGCTAAGGGTTTGCACCAACTAGACTCAGACTGTTCACACATAGCTCAACCTGTGGAACACAGCCTATTTCTAGGGGTTTCTGAGCTCATACATATGCATCCATGCCCACCCACACACGCACACACTTATACAAACATACACATGCATGCACACATCTGCAGTCTCATGTAGTGAGTTCTAAAGAGTTCCAGTAGAAGACATGGAAATGCCTTCCTCCAACTACAGTTGGAGCACAGCAGGAAAAGCTGCTCCCACACAGCCTGATTTACCTAGGATGGTTTTTAACACACCGCCTTTAGGGACAGCATAGTCCATTTTCCTCCATCTCCCCAAGGCTTTGTGTTTGCATGGTCCTGACGCTGTCCTCATCTTTGGAGTTGGATGGCCAAGTCTGGAGGGAGCTGTGTCCCAGCCTTTTACCTACAGGGAGACACTGGGATGTTCTTCTTACATTTGAGGCAAGGGAGATAGGGGAGCCTTCCAAATCACTCAGGGTCACAGGAATAGAAGCCACCAAGGGCCAGTCATGGCCTCTTCGCATGGACATCAAGAGTTCTGTATGGGCCTTGGCACCATACTTCTACCAGGGCCTGTTTGCAAATGAGGCCCCTGAGACATGTACACTGTACCTTCAGGGGCCGCTCTGTTCTTCCATGCCTCTAGATGGCAGAGGGAAGAACTAAAGTCAGAAAGTCAATGTTTCTCTCCAGCTCTTCAAAGCTTTGCTTTTCTCTCTTCCCCTCCCCTCTTCTCCTCTTCCTTTCTTTCTCTTCTCTTCCTCTGTCTCTCTGCCTCTGTCTGTCTGTGTCTGTATGTCTCTCTGTGTGTCTAATACTAGAGATTGAACTCAGGGAGAGGTTGGCTATATCCCAGCCCTCTTAATTTTGAGATATACTTTTACTGAATTGCTCAGGCTGATCTTAAACTTCCCATCCTCCTGCCTCAGGATCTGGGATTATAGGTGTATGCCACCACACCTAGCTCAAACTCTCTCTTAATCTCCCTCTCTCAACCACATACAAGACCTTCTAGGATACCCTACAGATTAGGAGAAAATATTTGCAAAATATACATTCGAGACAAAACTTGTATCCAGAATATATTTAAAAAAGTACAAATCAGTAAGACCAATGACCTGCTTTTTAAATGGGCAAAAGTTTTGGATCCCTCACCAAAAACATATAGATGTAAAAAAATCACATAGAATGATACACATTAGTCATTAGGAAAATACAAATTAAAGCCACGAAGAGGAACTACCATACACCTATCACATATCCAATAGCAAACATGAAAGAACAACCACCCTGAATGTTAGTAAGTACGTGGAGGAACTGGCAGCCTGGGAATATAGCATGGTACAAATACTTTGGTAACATGTGGACAGTTTATTAGAAAGTAAGGCACACAAGATTAAATATCACATGGGATCCCTTATATGACAAACCCAAAGTATAAAGAGAAAAATAGGAGATAGGTAATAGGAAGTAGGGAGATAGCTCTTTCTTAAAAGGGAAGGAGATCAAGAAAAGGAGGTGAAAAAGGAATTAAGATGTGTTGCATACATGGACCAACTCTATACCAGCAATATAAACATTATGTACTACAAACATGTACCAAAAAAGGAAGAGGATCAAGATAGGAAAGACAGAATGGAAAGGGGATGAAAAAAGGAAGTAAGATGTATTACTTCCTTTAGTAATGGTACATCTTACCAACTTCATACAAAGAATGTAAACATTATGTGCTATAAGCTTATACTAATAAAAAAAGTTAAATGTATATTAACCAAATGATGTAGATATTTTACTTCTAGATATTTACCCAGAACATTAGAAATATATATATATCCATTTAAAGGTGTAGTCACAAAAAGTTTATAGCAGTAGAAAACTTAGAAAAAAACAATTGTTCATCAACAGACGAATGGGTAAACAAAACACGATCTATGCTTTATCAATACAATGGAACACAACTTAGCATAAAAAGAAAAAAACTATCAATGAGCCAGGTTTGGTGGTACATACTGTAATCTCAGCATTTAGCAGGCTGAGACTGCATAATTGCTACAAGTTGAAGGCTAACTTGGGCTACAAAGTAAGGCTGTGTCTCAAAAAACCCAACCCAAAAAAGATATAAAATACTGATATACACATGTCTCTCAAACCAATTATTCTAAGTGAAAGGAAAATCCCCCAAAATACATAATGTATGATGATATAAACTACTAAAAAATGAAAAGTAGAGGTGAGTGTGTGGCTTAGTAGTAGTGTAGGTATTTTATACTTGAGTCAAAGCCTTTTGTCAGAAAGACTGAGAGAAACAGAAGAAATGAAGGAGGAAAAGGAGGAGGGAGGGAAGAAGCTAGAAAAATAATCTTCAGTGACAGAAAGCAACCCACTTATCATCTGGGAATGAGAGATGGCCAAGTTTGAGAAGGCAAATTACATACAGGAATCTCTGGGGATAATGGACATTATTTAAGTGTGATGAGGGTTTCATGAATTTATGCACATGTCAAACTTATGAAACTGTACTTGAAATATATGCAGCTTGCTGTGTATAACATATACCTCAACAGAGTTAGAAGGAGAAGTAGTGGGAAAAAGGAAAAAGGAGTAGGAAACCAGGTCCGCAGCACAATATTCACACATATTTGGGCTCACAGAGTATAACATTGCCATGTGGCGTCTATGGCAGCCTCAAGAACCTCTCAACTCATGATTCCAACTGATAAGGCTACTTATCATTTACTCAGCATTTTTCTAGAGCATTCCCTGTATTCCTGCCTTGTGCTGGCTTACAGGGGTAAGTCAAACACTTTCTTTTCCTGGGATATTTATTCTAGCAGGCACCATGTCACCTTTCCAAAATTCAACCAAAGCACTTAGCCCAACGTCCCCAGCGCTCCAGCCAAGTTCCCTTCCCAGGAGCCATTTGAACCCTTCTTCTTGGATCTGACTTTGTTTCTAGCCTTGCTGCCACTTGGGAGAAACCTTCAATTAGCTCCCAGCTCTAGCAGAGTTCTTTTATTGGTGCTAAACAGATATCCAAGCAGAACCTCATCTGATTTCTAATAACTGACTTATGGGAAATGAGTCAAGTCTTCATAGAGGAACAGAAATGCAGGGCAGCAAAGAAACTGAAGGTTTCAAAGCCCAACACCCATATGAACGAAGAGCTATGTCTCTAAGTGACCTTCCTGTTAGCAGGTACATAGGACTGTTTGAATCTTCCAGGGGGAAGGGAGCTCACTACCAAGAAAAGAGACAGGGAATCTGTGGAAAACAGAGAAGTTGTAAAGTTCTTTCCTTTTAACTGTGGGTGGGAGGGAACTGACAGTTATTAGCACTTACTATGTGCTAGACCCTGTACTGAGGCTTTATGCATAAGGACTTTCTAATCTAGTTTAATTCTTATGGTAGCTTCATTCCTATGGGCTAGATTACTTATGATGCACATTTCTAGTACTGAGGTATCAAATGGTTGGAGAAATAAGTTCCCATGGTTACAGAGTAAGTCTGTGATACAGGCCAACAAGGCAGTCTGGGCACACTGACCTCTACTCTGTGCCTTTGCTGTCAAATATTTGGGGAGCAGCATAACAAGGTCTATCACTGCCTCGACTTGGATCTTGGTCTCTTTCCCTAGATGGCTGGCCTTGTGCTAGGACCCCTCGCAACACCTATCCCTGGCCAGTCCTAGAGACTCTGAACACTGTTCTCTCTCAGGCACACAGTTCCAAAGGACAGTACTTCTATAGAGGTGGGAATGGCACCCCTGCTCTAGCCTGCAAGCTCAGCATGGTGCCTGGGGCTCTATGAGAAGCTGTGACATTAAGAGGGTCCCTGAAGAATGGCTTTGAGCTGGCCTTGAGGTGGATCTGAGAGTGGGGAGACAGCAGCAGTAGCAACAAGAAGACAATGTCAGAGAGAAAGATAGGGAAAATGGAAAGGAGTGGCATAAAGGGAAGATGGCTGATTGGGTAGAACACATCCAAGGTCACTCAGGGATGTTTCTGTAGTCAGAAAGCACCAAGATATCCTCCAACTTTAGCTCATTCTGTCCAGGCCCAGGGCCAATAATCTTGCTCTGAAGAACCAAGCTAATAGCTTTAGGAGGGAGGAAGAGACATACAAGGCCTCCTCTGACAATTGACAAGGGGGAAAAAGAGTGAGACAGCAAAGAGACAAAAAGTGGCATCATGTGCTGGGATGTAGCTCAGTGGCAAAGCGCTGCCTGGCAAGTGCGAGGTCATGAATTAGATCCCTGGCACAAAAAACAAAGCAAAACAAACAAAAAAAGAAGTGGGATCAGGAGAATTTGGGCCGTACGATCAGAAGTTTGGTACCTTGAACAAGAGCAGGGATGTAAAGGTGCAGGGATGCACTGAACTCATGGAGAGGAAAGAGGCAGGAGCGGCACTGTGGGCTGCCTGCTATTCAGGGCCTTTAGTATAGAGGCTGCCAACAGGTCACTCCTTCTCTCAGGCAGGGAAGATTTAATCAATCCCTCTCTGGTAGATGAGAAAATGGCCTGGGGATGGGGGAGGGGAGGGTAACACAATGTGTCTGAGGATACAGGCTAATGAGTGGCAGGACTGGAAATGAGCCAGGCCTGTCTCTGAAACCAGTGCTTGCCCTGAGTCCTGATTGCTCCCAGGGGCCCCAGACCACTTCACTGGATGGAGCAGAGGCTCCTCCCCCTGGCTCTGTGCCCCAAACGTGAAGGAGGAGGCTGATGTCAAAAGCCTTTGCCTCACTACAGAGGTGATCTTTATAGCACTCCTTTTCTCCATTTGAGCCCCGTGTTTACAGTCCACCACTTCTGAAAGCAGTGGTGGACATTTGAAGGAGGAAAATGGTACAATGAATCATGGAGGCAGGGAGCTCATGAGGGAGAGTGGTGCCAAACTGGGTTCCTATTGAGGATTTAGGAAAGACCCAAGATTATTGTGCCTCTGTTTCCATCACTGAAACAGCCTGAAGGAATAGAAAACTGCCCTCTGCTGAGGAGTACTGGCCCTGTGGCCTAGTCAGAGTGCAGAGTATACTGCTCAGGACTCACATCACTTAAAGTCCTCTCTCTTCCTCACCACTGCCTCTGCCAGCTCTTTTGAGGTCCTCTTTTGTAGATCCTCTTCCTCCAGAAAGGTATTTGAAACACCTGCAGACATTTCCTGTACCCTTGAGCAGCACTATTCTGTCACAACAGTGTGGGTAACCACTTCCAACTCACTGAGGTTAGAATGCGGACCTCACCATGTCTTGGAATATAAGTTTGGGTCACTTTCTTCTAGTATTACCAGTTCCCTCAACTATAATACTTTCTATGCCACCAGATAGTACTGGGCCTCCTATGTCATATGCATTCGACAAATAGTAGCTTTTATCTATTTTGTTCCTGAATCATTTATCTAGAGACATAACACATTTGATGAAAGAATATAGCTTTAATGCTAGAAAGAGCAGCATCTAAGTGTAGGCTCTGCTATATTGTAGGTGTGTCATAACCTTGAACTTCCCTCCCCCTCTTAGCCTCAGTGCCCTTGTCTGTAGAATGTGGATAACATATGCTAAGTAGGCCTGAATTGGTGAGGTTATATTGCTGTTTGTGGGTGGGAGCTTCATTTTGTTTTTTTAATGCGGGAGACTGAACTCAGGCCCTTGACATACAAATGCATGCATTCCCCACTGAGCTGTACCCTCAGTCTCAATTGATTGGCTGCTGCTTTGAGGGGAGAAGGTCTGGCCTGTCTGTATTTTGTTTTTTCTTTTAGTGCTGTCCAGTTTTCCAGGACAACACTAATAAGTTACTTCATGGAGGAGTAGGCCCAGTGGTGAATGTTGTGCTAATCCCCCCACATTAGCCCTCTAAAACTGGTCCTATGATGATGCCTGGTACCTAACAATTGGGAGACACACAGTTAAGTGACCCTGTTGCTAATATTTCTGTGTGCCAGGCTCTGTGTATTGTCACACACCTTCCCTCCAACCAGGATAAAAGGCTCCCTGAGGGGAGGGATCATATCATGGTGCATAGAGAAGGTAGATAATATGAGTTGGGTGAAGGAAGAGATGTAAACATACCTTTGTACTCATCCACTATGGCCAGAATAGAACCCTACTACTTTTGATACTTGATGAATATTTGATTAACTAGAGTCATGGGGATATAACGTGTCATTAGTGGTTTTTTTTTTTTTTTTTTTTTTTCATCAGTGGTTTTAATTTGAATCCCAGAAAGCTCTGGAAACGATGTCAGTGAGGTCCCTCCTGCTAATTACAAGCTCCTCTGTGGTTCTCCTCTAAGAAAGTTTTAGGTTTCCTCTGTAATGAAAGTACAGTTTTCCTCTGCAATGGCCATATGACAGAGCTGCACACAAAGAATGACTGCCAGCCAGACCACCTCCTCTTGGTTACAAGACTGGCCTGGCTTCCAAAGGCAGGAGCCATCCCCCACTCCACTGTGAAGTGTTAGGAGCCTTTCTCATACTGCCCCTCTAGAGGGGCTTCTGTTCCTGTCTTCACAGGCTACCCTGAAAGACTCCTCTGCTGAGGCTGCCAACAAGTTTCCAGAGATCCTGTGGTAGGGAGGCCTGCGTAAGGGTACAGAGGTATCTGGAGGGCCCAGTGCCCAGAGATTCATTCCTGACAGTGCTGCCCAAGCACAGTTAAGGACTTTGACGTCAGGTGTCCAGCAGCAAACCAACCTGAGCTGCCAGAGTTAGGCTGCACTCCTCAACCTTGCAGGCCAGGCATGCCCTGTCCAAAACCTGCCTTTTAGCCTTGCTTCCCTTATCTGGCTTCCTCTGCAGGCCACCCAACAACTACTTAGTGCTGTGACCCCAGATCAGAAACCTACATCAGAGGTCACATACCGATGGTCTGCCACAAACATATTTTCATATATGTATTTGAAAATGTTGTCTCCTTATATTTTGAAAATTAGGAGAAGTCACAAATAAATCTCTAGATTTCTGTCTTACAGATTAGTAGACATGAAAACATTGGGCCCACATTCTTAGGCGCAGGAGTAGCAGCTACCTGATTCGAGCAAGAACTTTTCAACTGCTACAGTCCCCAAAGAGCCCAGAGAACTGTTTTGTCTGTGTGGTTGAAGGCATTATATGTTTTACTTTGGCAGACAGATTTTCTAATGATCTTAGGATATAGCGAGCATCATTCTCTGCTTCATAGATGAGGAAATAATGGCTCTGACAGAAACAGTAACTTGCCAAGATCCAATCCCAGGCAGCCTGACTTCAGAGCCAACCTAAAGACACTTGTGTGCAGCAAAACCAGCAAAGTATGGACGATGTAGTGAGCACTGTTTTTCTTTTTCTTTTTTCTTTTCCTTTTTCCATGGCTGGAGAGGGAACACAGGGAGTCACTCATATTGTTAGGCAAGTAATTTATCCCTCAGTCGGTAGTGAGTTTTTAAAAGGTAAAATGAATTCAATTTTTAGTGGCACCTCTTTGCTGTAGTCTTGTTTGGAGAATACAGCTATTTAAGTACTATTCCTCTTACTGTATGATAGTGAATAGAACTGTAAGTGTCACTTGAAATGTCCTGATCTGGCACAATAAAAAGCCGGCCAGCCCAGGCTGGATTCCCAAATGTACGGATGTCTGTGAAATCCAAGTCCAGAGACACCTGGCTTGCTCTGCAATTCTCCTGTCCCCACAAGATAGCAGGCTCTGCTCCTACTCTGGTTAAAGTCATACAACAAAGCACACCGCAACTGCAGTTATCTATATCAGCCTCTCCATCATCAGTTTTGAATTAAGCCATTCCCAAGCCCTCTCCTCAGCAAATCTACAGGGCATTTGTTCATGCCTCTGGTTACATTTATCTTATTCCTCCTCAAGTTACAGATACCTGTACCTTGTCCACCCTCATAGGCCCTAAAGCAGATACAGCATTGAAGAAAGGATTGCTGACTATTAGCTGCTACAGGATGAAGGGCCCTTACCAATTACCACTTCTGCCTCCCATTTCACAGGGGTGGAAGAGCAGGGGCCTGACCTCAAACCACCCAGAAAGCTGATGGCAGAGCCAGGCCCAGGATTCAATGATGATTCCTTGATGCTCGCTCTTTCCACTGAACCAGGCTGCTTCTGAGATGTTCCCTTTTTGTTGGCTCAGCACTTCAGTCAGAAGACAGTGGTAGCCGCATGACAAGTTCTTCATGAATATCTGTCTAATTCTTCATAAATATATGCCTACTAAGGATGGAAAGCAGCCAGCAGAACAGAACCCCTAGCTCCACACCCATGGCCCTCAGTTCAATATCACCTGCATCAAACCTTCACTCAGCACTGTCTGCTCATCAAAAGAAGCAATGGCCCTCAGGCCCCCATGGTCTACAGGTAGAAAGTCCCCGCGTGGCTGAGAAATATAATCTCCATTGGTTAGGGTTGCAGCTCCAGTTTGCTGAGTAATCATGGGTAAACGCCTCCATCTTGTAGGGTGTCAGCTCCTCCTCCTAACAGGTGGAATTCTGAGAATAGACAAGAGAGAGGATTCCTCAAGGCTGCTGGATGATTATGGGTACTAAGTAGGACTTCCTGGAATTTAAGAATGGAATTTAAGAATCCTGCTTCTAGAAGATTCCAAAAACAGGAAAGGTTCTGATTCATCTGAAACAAATGGATAGTTCACTGGAACAGCACCAGTGTGAGCTTGGATGGTTGATCTGAGTCTATGGCCACTTTCAGAGTTGCTGAGGGCAAGAGCCAACAGGTGTTTAGAATGACTGGAAAATGTCCCAACTTGAATAGAACACTATTACTATTATAATTATTCCCAAACTCAATGCAGAAAACAACAGTGGCATCACATCACTAAAGCTATCCCCACCGCTGGGTAGGTGTTATGGCTTGTATCTAGATGTCCCCCAAAGCCTCATGTGGTCAGAGCTGGGGGTTTTTGGAGATGGCTGGATGCAGAGTGTGCGGTACTCCAATCAAGGATATGATACTAGGATTAAGGGAGTGTGAGCACTTCTCACGCTAAGAGTGTGTAGCCTGGATAAGACATAAGGGACAGAACGAGGCTTGTTGCTGCTTGTCATTTGTTGCTTGCTGTTTGCTGCTCCTGCCTGCCACAAACTGTTTCTCCTCTGCAGTGCCCCTCAGCCATGCCATCCTACCTTGGAGCCAGCAAACCATTAACTGAAACCTCTACAAACTGTGAGCCAAATAAACCTTCTCACCTTTAACTTTGGGTGTCAGCCACTTTGTCCAAGCAACAAGTAACTAAGACAGTAAGAAAGACCATTCCCCTACTCTTCTGTTTCCCTATCACCTCCATATCTATAGGCCTCACAGCTCCTAGACATTTCCCCACACCTATATCTTTAGGTATCTGTCTTTTTCTATTAGATGTGAGTCTTTGGAACCAGGGATCGACTTTCCTCTCAGGCTTTCCTAAATCCCATGTACCAGTTTAGGGTCCAGCTAATATCAGACAATATTCAATATCAGGCACTGATCAATGTTCAGTAAGACCCTCAACTCTCTATTCTGAAATAAAATTGCACTTAGGTTTTTTAGAACTAGCAGGTGCAACCATTCTGAGGGCTGGGACACTGACTCTCAGAGGGAAATTGTTTTACCCAAGGTCACTCAGTCAGTGGATGGGGGGCTGGATTAAAAGCAACCCTTTGACTCTTAGTCCAGTATACATCAGCTCATTATTCACTAGGTCCTACAATATGCAGTTATGAAACCCTGGGCAGGACCCTCGGCTTCCTACTCTGGTTTTGCCACTTGTAAAACAGGTAATATTATACACAGTGCCAACACATTGGGGTAGTCTGAGGAGTAAATAATAGAACCTGTGCTTTAAAACAGAGCACAGCACATAGGAAACACAAAAAATGTGTATCTGTCATGACCAGGGTTCAGACCCAGCTATTTTCCTTGGTAAAGGGGTGCCCACCACATGGCAGCAAACCAGAGCGTATGGTAAAATCTCTGCAGCTATGACTCATACATGCTTTAACTCAACTAGCAAGTCCTCTGCAGCAATCGCATGGAGAAACGCCTGATCTCCTGTCATAAATCCTTCACAGATTTCCTGTCTCTGAACCCCCATACATCTGCACAAGTGCACACAGCTCATACAACAGGATGGTACCATTGGGAGGCAGTGGGGTCTTTGGGAGAACACACATTTTTTAGCTGGGGTCAGATGAACAGGCCCACCACTTCTGGCTGGGCAGCCATGAGCACATTATTTCATCTCTCTAACCCTTAGCCTCCTTGTCTTTAAATAGGTATGCATTGTTATGAGGATTACCTGAGATACAGAATGGCCTGGTACCCCATAATGATATTAATGGTTGTCCTCTTTTACTTTAGAGTCCACTTTACAAAATGTCAGCTCCAGAAGTGGCCCTACGGGCCATCTGGTCCAGTTCCCTTAGTATAGAAATGGGGACATAGAGACCTTGTGGGGCCTACAGGTCCAAGGTCACTCAATGAGGCAGCTAAATGAGACCTGGGACTTGGTCTCCTGATTTTTCACTCCCTACCTTTCTGGAATCACTTGTTCTGATCTGCATGCAGCAGTGGCTGGCATGGCTCTGTTCCCAGGCTTCTTCCTTTCACCGTCAGATCTTACAGCAGTCAGCACCATCTGGACCCCTGGTTACTAACATCACCACCCTCTCAAGCACATCTGGGCCCACTAGCCTTTGTCAGGAGCTCTAAAGTATCTGATATCCCTATTAAAGGCAGTAACCATGGTATTAGCAATAGCAATAATAATGATAACCAACACCTGTACAGTGTACTACATCTGAAAGTCCTTTTACCTACACTGTCAATACATTGCCCCTTCTCTCCAATCTTACTACTTTAGGACTGTCATTTCCAACTTACTTCAGCACTTACGGAGCATCTACTTTAGGGCTATCCCTGGGCTAGAGGATAGAGATGGAGAGGAAAACCCCAGGCCTTTGTGAAAAGGATTTCAAATCTAAGTGGGATTTAGGGAAGAGGGAGGACATGGTGGTTTCTTTTGCCCTAACTGTTGCAGCAGCAAAATGCTATACCCTACCCTGTAGGCACCTGCCTTTATCATACTGTCAAAAAGCAGTTGGTCTCTGTGGACAAACTAGAGCAAGAAAGGCTGAGTATAGGCTGAAAATGAGGGACATGAGGGAGAATAAACAGAAAATATGAGCACTAAAAGCTTGGTCCTTTGTCTCAATGAGTGTCTAGGGAGAGGTTCTGGAGAGGGCAAGAGAACAGCAATGGAATTTGTGCAGAAGCCCGGTCCCTGCTCCCCTGCAGTGTACAAGATTCAGATGTTTCTGTTCCCCCTTAGGCCAGGACTCCACCCATAGATGCCAAAATTTTCAAACCCAGAGCTAAGCCATCTGCCTCCTTGGGACCATCACTTGCTAGAATGGTGTCATAGTCCTTGCAGTGGAGATACTGGTACCTCCTGACTCCCATCTAGGCCCTCTGTCTTAGGCCAGCACACTCCAACATGCATTATTCTTTGGCAGGGACACCATTGAAAGCATGTGGAAGAGTCAGGGGTTGGGGGTAGAGGGAGGCAATAGGGATTTAAGGCAGCCACCCGTCTCCCTCTCGCAATCTGTCTCCTGAGTCTCTAGTATGTGCCAAGCCCTTATTTGAGGTGCGTCTGTGCAAATATTGTTTAAGCCTCACAACAACCCTCTGAGGCATTTATTCCTCCTCCCAGGTTTACAGATGAGGAAACTGAAGCTTGGGTAAGGGAAGCAGCTACACAATTAGGGATGTCTGATGCCTCCATTGCCATGAAGCCCACAAGGTTGATGTTTCACTTGAGAAGTTCAGAGTTGAAAGTGATTAACTGAGGAAACTCCAATTATTCCATGAACCTAAATTTAACTGCTTTAGTAGAAGGTTCTCCAACCCTTAAGAGCAGTTTGAATGGTGCATTAAATATAGAGACCATTTAATCCAACTCCTGTATTTAACAGACAAGCAGATACCACACCTAAAGAATTTTCAGATGGCTAATTTGGCCAACTAGCAAGGGAAAGGCCTAGATTTCCAATCTCTGGCACTTTATGTGCATGACTGTACCTGCAGAGATCCTGTTTTTCTGGGAAGCTCCTCTACCCCAGCCGAGCCCACACCACCATATGGACAGAGAAGCCCAAGGAAACAGGCAGCATGTGACCAGGCCTCTCCTTAAGTCTGCAAGGCTGAGGCAGGGAATAGGGTACTTCCTGGGCTAGCAGTGTGGCAGACAGCACTGCTCCCTGCTGGGGAGTGGAGGAGAAAGCAGCACATCCCATAGAAGCTCAGCAGAACCCAGGATCAGAGCTCTCACTTCAGGGTTCTTGGATTTTTTTTTTACAGATCTACTGCAGGGCCCTGGTTCTTCACTCAGGGGAATATGGCAAGGAAGCAGTCAGTGGCACTTGACCTTGGGGTGGGTGCAGGGTTCCAAAGAGAAATCTGCACGCTCACTGAACGTCAGAAGACAAATAGGAACGGGGAGGGGCAGTTCCCCCAACAGTTCCTCCTAATCCCCAAACTGGGCTTCTTCCTTACTGCAATCAGCATCCTCTAATTAGTCAGTTTCACGGCTGGGGGTGGGGTGCTTAAAGGACGTAGGAGAAATGAAGGGAGGGTAAGATGAGTCACGATCTGTGCCTCCCGGCAGGTGCCCCTGAGGGAGGGATTCTACCGCAGTTAGCGTCGCAAGCTGCCCGCAGTCTCTCGGAGCCGCGCAAGGTCCCCTCGCGCTGCGCCGCGGCCTGCTCACCTGAGTCTGCTTGCCCTCCGCAGTCCCGCCACCTCGCACGACTCTGGCCCGCTTGGCGCAGCGCCTCTGCAGTCGCTGCTGCAGCCGCCTGGCCCCGATCAGCAACCTGCGGCGGTGGGGGAAGAGACAGACAGGGGCGGGTGAGAGCGGGCGAGGACGCCCAGGCAGCTGAGCCCCCGGCCTCTGACAGCGGGGCCACTGTAGCCCGAAAGCGTGGAGCGCCGGCTGCTAGCTCCATTCGCAGCTCCTGGCCCCCCATGCCCCCTAGCACTAAGCACTCTGGAACGCTGCAAGCGCAACTGGGCGGTGGGCCCCGGGGGCCCCCCGGAGTCCTTGCCATCACCTGCAGAGGGTTCCATGGTTTTGGCTGCCCTGCCTGGGGCGCCGGGATGCTTTCCCCAGCCCCTGCAGGAGGCGGCTGGCTAGGCGCTCGCCGGGGCTGGGGCTGCCGGGAGGAGGGCGGGGAAGGAGAGGTGGATGCAGCGGACGAGCCAGTCGGCTGCGCGCCTTCGGCAGCTGCGTAAGCGGCCTGTCTTCACTTTGCTTCTTAAAGAGATAGTTGTCCCTCGGTCCCTCGGGCCCGGGAGTGGGGCGCCAGCGCGTGGGGGAAGTCATCTCCCACCTGCACGCTGACCTGCAGTAGAGCTGGGCGACCGGCTTGGTAGAAAGGGCTTTGTGACAGGCTAAGTGATTCTGCGCAAATTCATTTATCTTTCAGGGCCTCAGCTTTCTCATCTGTAACATGGGATGATGACAGCAATCGCACTCCACGGCACACAGTGACTTGGGTGTTAAATACTAAGTTCATCTGACCGCTGTTACAGGGAACATTTCCTCCCCAAACTAAGCCAAAACACCAAAGTTATTTGCTGTGAGCACTTAATAGAAGGAATCTTAAATATCTAAGGATAGAAAATAATTCCTTTGTGGTTAAAATGGCGATTCACTGGTATAACGGAAAGATAAGTATTCTCAACCTAAAGTAGCTATGGGTTATTATGCCCCCCCCCATCTAGTATCCTAAGGGAAACAAGGAAATCAAAAAGTCAGGACACTCTCTGGGTTTGCATTTTCATTCCAAGCCACCAACTTCACATAAGTTAACTTGCTGTCTGGGTCTGGCTTTTTATTTGCTCCTCCTTGGGAGGTGGGGTGGAGTGGGAAGAGGTGCCCTCTTTCTGAACCAGCTCTGTCTCATCAGTCACTGCCTCTCAGGACCATCACCCCGGCATCCTGCCTCATCTTTGCCTCTTTTTCCTCATTGGGTAAATGTTTTATCTGCCCTAATGCCCACCTAAATTACATAAGTGACTTCTTTACACTTAAAACAAAACCAAGGAAACCATGTAATCACTGTGTCTAGCAGAAACTTTCTGATACTGTCATTAAATATTTTTTGTCTTTCTCCCATTATTTATTTTGCTTAATACTTAGACGACTACATTTCCCAGAGATCTTCATTAGGACTGCCCCCCAAACAAAAGCTCTTTCCCCCACATTGTTCCCATCTGGCAGGGTATTAGCTAGTAAATAATTCCCTTAAGCATTCAGAAAGCAGGTGATTGAGGAGAGAATCAGTGTTTGCAACAAAATAAGGATTATAACACAAAACAAGATAAAATTATTCTAAAGAAATCAGTAATTTTGTTTTATGCTAATTAAGAAATACAGTGCTTAACATGTTTAGTTTCTAAAGCAATTTTCATTCCACTTCTTGGTAAACACACTCCTCCTCCTGAGTACAGCAATAAAACCTTAAATACATGTGGCAGTTACTTGAGAAGTCTGAATAGAAGACACTAGCAGGCAATTTGGGAAAGAAGGCAAGATTTGATGACTCACTGAATTAGTGGTGAATTTAGGAATTTTTTCCCTCCAACACTTCCTAACCCACTATCAAGACAGATTAAAACTCCTAAATTAGAAATCAGCGCAGAACAAACTTTCAGAAATCCTTCTAGTTTTGACTTGAGGGTAAGGAAAGGTGATTTCTGATGCTCAGAGTTTGTGAGGGGAATCATTTTTCCTTTCTTTTTTCCATTGTCTCCAGCCCAGTGACCGGGTAATCCTGCAGTAGGACTGTGACAACAGGAATGCACACATGCCTCTGGGTGAGGTGAGGGAGAAACTTCTTAATCAGAATAGCTGTGATCCTGAGTGAGGAGAAGCCTCGATGGTTTTTTGGTCTGTTTCTGACTGTTCACTGTGTGGATCCAGATGTAGGCACAATTGTGGGAAGTAGGCAGCAAAGCAGAGCAAAGCAAATGAAGTTTTAAGTTCTAGATTTCTGGTGAATCCCAAAGATGGTAAGTCAAACAATGATAATGTAAATAATCACTTAACTATTATAAACAACAACAAACCAAGAAAATAATCTTGAAAAAGTAGCAGAGGAAAAGTAATACATTAATTATAGTATAATAATGGTTTGAATAATTGTGAATTTCTCATCAGAGCTGATGGAGGTCAGAAGAAAACATAACAAATTTTATTAAATTTTCAAAATAACATGGGCATGGTGTACATGGCTGTATAGTAGTCCCAGCACTCAGGAGGCTGAGGCAGGAGAAGTGCTGTCAATTTGAGGCTAGCCTGGGTTACGAAGCAAATTTGAGGACTACCTGAACTTCATAGTGAGACCGTCTCAAAAAACCCAAAACTTGATTAATTTCCAAAAGAGAAGAGTTGTTGCCAGGCATGGCAGTACACATCTGTAATCCCAGCAGTTAGGAGAATGAGGCAGGAGGATCACTGTGAGTTTGAGGCCATCCTGGGCTATAGAATGAAACCCTGTCTCAAAAAAATCCAATAATAAATAAAATGAAAGAGAAAAGAAAGAAAGAAAGATAAAGAGAGAAAGAAAGGAAGGAAGAAAAAAAAAGAGTTATTAACCAAGATTCTATACCCAGCAATTATGTCTATTAGGAATGAAAGTGAAATAAAGTCTTTCTCTTAAAGGAAAATTAAGACAAATCATGCCAACTGCCATGTTGTGATGCAGCCAATGAGGCTTTCACCAGAGGCTGAACAGATGGGGCCATTTGATCTTCGACTTTTACCCTACAAAACTGTGAGCTTAAATAAACTGCTTTCCTTTGTGAGTACCTATTATCAGATGTTTTGTTACAGCAATATAAAGTGAACTAATACAGGACCCAGCCTGACACAAATACCTCTACCAAATAACACCTCAAAATCCAAAACAACATAATCTTAATATAGTTCATATCATACTGGTCAAAAAGCAAATACTGTTTCAGAAAATGCAAGGATGTTTACTCTTACTACTTTTGTTCAACAAAATATTAAGGGTTCTAGCAAGTGTTACATGGTAAGAAAAAGAAGTAAAATTGCACAGATAGCAAAGGAAGAAATAAAACTGTTCCTTCATGTAGACAACATGATTGTATAGAAAATACCAAGAAATCTACAGAAACAAACCAATAAAACTAATTCGTGAGTTTAGCAAAGTCATTAGATATAAAGTTAACTCACAAAAGCCAGCTGCATCAAGACAGAATCACAGAAATAGAGAACAGCTTAGTGGTTGCCAGGAGGGAGAGAGGAGAGAAGGGAAGGATATAACTGTGGCTACTACAAGGCAACCCAGATGATCCTTGTGATGTGACTGTTCTGTTTCTCTACTACAGTGCTGTTTGCAGAAAGTTACACATAACCAATATTTCATAGAACCAAATACAAATATACACAAATGAGTGCATATAAAATTGTTAAAATATGAATAAGGGTGGGTAATATCAATGCCAACTTCTAGGCTGTGATACGGTAATGAAGTTAGGCAAGCTGATCTGTCTGTATTATTTCTTACAACTGCACAAGGATCTATAATTATATCAATATAACAAAAAGACTGGAACTCAAACATTACTTCAATATAACAAAAAGACTGGAACTCAAATATTACTTCTGAGAATACAAAATACAACCACTCTTGAAAATATTTTGATAATTTATTACAGTTAGACATACATATGATGCAGCAATTTCACTCCTAGGGAAATAAAAGCTTGTATTTGCACAAAAATTGTACACAAAGGTATGTACCTATATTTATAATTAACAAAACTGCAAACATTCTAAATGCCTTTCAATGGATAAATAAAACTTTGTTATATCTAGCAGCAGAATACTAATCAGCTATAAAACAAACACGCTATCCAACCACTTGGGTGAGTATTGAAGATGTTACACTGAGTGAAAGAAACCAGTCTCAAAAAGCTATATAATTCCATTTCTATGACTTTATCAAAAAGACAAAAGTACAGTCATGGAGCAGAGTGACTGCCAGAGATCAGCATAGGAGAAAAGTATGACTAAAAGGAATTAACAGAGGGAGAATTTTAGGATGTTTTACCATTGTATCCTGATTGTGATAATGGTTCTAGGAAACTATGTATATGTTAAACTTTATAGAACTATGCACCAAAATTATGAAGTCATTTTTTGCATGTTAATTTAAAAAATAAAATTTAAAAACCAATTTTGATATTTATGTCTTGGAGTTCATGTATTCGTAGAGGCTATTTAGAATTTAGTTATATGTATAATTCCAAATACAATGTTTCAAAGGGTAGTATAGGCTTCATTTTATGGAGCTCACAGAGCATATACGAAAATATAATTCAAATTAAACTAAGAAAAAGTAATGGCTTTAATGTTAAACATGCTCAGTAAATACCAAGTACAAAAACTCCTGTTTTAGCAATTTTTGCTCATTATAACTTCAGACAACAAGCCGCTCAAGTGTCTAATAATTTTTTAATGTAAAAAAGTATATTTAATTTTATTGAGACATTAATGGTGGTTATAATAATCTAATATATGAAATGGTTATAATAATTTAACAATAAATAGCAAATAAAAGATTCAAATGACCTATAAATAGGCTAACAGCCAGGTAGATGATTTAAGACAAAGATGAATTTTATAACTCTTCAATTAAGATATCAGATGAAAAACTATGACTCTAGGTCATATCAAAGATGACATATATTATAATCAAATAAATTATTGTCAAGGAATAAGCATTAATATTCATTAACTCCATACAATTTGAATAAACAATCCAACATAAAATAGTCTTTTAAAAAACATCCTTGAATGTCTCTCAAAGGCTTACAATGTTTTAAAAAATGTATTCTAAATGCTACATTCAAACTAGGGAAATGATAAAGGCTATACCTTCAAATAAGCTGAGTTTTAAAAATTACCTAGCTATAATCAATATTTCTGTAAGCAGATAGATTTCCAATTCTGGCTATGAGTATTCTGAACAGAGAGGCACATGAGGTCAGCCTACCTATGAAACAAATCAGACCTTCAGCTGCTTCCAGAAGGTTTCTGCATTAAATGGAATCATCTGTACAGAAATACCTGTGACAGCATAAACCTGCATGTTCTGTATTTCCTTCACATTTTATGGAACATTGGCCCCACTGTAGCTATAATGTCTGCATAGGGAACACTCTGACTCAGCTCAATAACCCGCTGTTTTTTAAGCATAAGAAAGCTATAAAAATTGGCAGCAGCTTGTTTTCGGTTACTATTTCTGCAGAATTTCTTCAGACTAAAGGACTGCATTCCCATCCTGTTAGATTCCTGGGGAAAATAGTTGGGAAAGGGAGAAAGGAAGGGAAACAAAATCATTAGAAGCAAAGCAGGCTATGGATGCATTATGAACAACAAAATATTGAGGTTTTCCTCTTCTTTTTTTTTTTTTTATTGGTACTGGAGATCAAACTCACAACTGTGCACTTGCAAGGCAGGTGCTTATGCCGCTGAGCTAAATCTCCAGCCCAAAACATTGAGGTTTTGGATAAGTGATTATGATATACTTCAATGGACAAATATAAACAACAATAGATTACTAAGCACAAGCTTGGTTCATTGAAAAAAAACGCAGGCAAAAGAGCCCTAAAATGTTATACAAATTCATAATGTGTTATATAAAAGTTAAGTCTTTAAAAAGTTGATGTTGAAATAAATTCCTTCTATGAAAAGTGCAGTAAGTTTCAACTTACAGGTAGAAAAATTCTACAGGACATTGGAAGTCAGTTTATCAGGCTTCTCAAAAGTACTAGGATGACTGTAAGAATACTAGTGGTAAATGGAGGACATTTGTACATTTTAGTGGCAAGGGAATACAACTAAACACTCCCAGTTTCTTTGTACAGACTAAAAAGATATTGGAATCATCAAAGAGCACCTATATACCTATTAGAAATAAGGCACAATAAAGTAATTATGGGTGAAGATAACTGCTTTCATAAAGACTAAGACTTGGAATCAGCTTCCTACAGAAGTATAGTTTTTAGTTAGAAATATTATAGTGAACACTGGCCAGTATCCCTTTCAGTATCAAATTCTTTGGATAGTTGATAAGTACCTTTAGAAATACTGTAACTTTTTGCCAGTCTATAATACTTAACAGATTAATAAATGAATACTTCATTGTGGCTTATCTTAATCAAAATTGTGGCCGAGTTAGGAGCCTTTCTGAGACTGTATACTCAGCCTTCATTTATTCCCTCCCTTGTGTGACAAGAAGTGAATTTGATAGTTTTTTACCCTGGGAGAGAGTGGAAACAGCTTTTTCAGTTTTAAGAATTCTCTTGAAAAACCGTGAAGGGACAAATATGCAAGATGAACACACATGCTTATTTGTGTTTCCCTTGGAAACCCTTGAGAATAGACAGAGTAAATGAATAAAAAATGACAAATGAAAGAGATAAAGAAAATGGAAGACATGACTGACTTATCAGAGGAGAGAACGCTAAAACCTAAATATCAACAGGGAGGAAATCAAAGCCATCAAAAATCAAGCCAACTCAGGAAATTCAGGAGCTAGAGACATGAGAATGCCCATAAGCTAGAGATGAGACTGAAACAGAATTCCTTGAGACTTAAGGAAGTTAGATCCTCCGTCCACTCCACAACCTCCAGGAGCCAGAGACCATGACGCATAGCAGCAGCAGGTAAGAAGGCATCTTTCTGGAGGTACTAACCACTGAAGCTCTGGACTTGGGACACTGGCACTGTAGATGGGTAATGAAAAGTATCCTACCACAAACAAAGAGATTACGTGATGTTCCGCACCTGCACAGTGAAACAACTAATCTTTCCCTCACTTCTTTTTGATTCCTGAACCACGGGTATCTGCATATATCTCCTAGGTAGCAGATGAAAAGAATGCTCTAAGAAAATTTGACTACTGAAAAGAAAAAAAAAAAGGCTTTAGAAGGTGATATCTGGAGAAAGGGCACCACCCAGTTAACTCACTGTTAAAGTCACAAGACTATATACAAGCCATGCCCTTGGGCATATAACTTCCAAAATTGGTGGTTTAGTGTCTCAGTTTTAAATAAAAACAGATAACCAAAGCTCCTTCAGACAGCTGAATCTCTAACAATAAAGAGTAAAAAGATACATTCAATAGAATCACTGAAAGACTACAGAGAGCAGAAGGAAGTTGTAACTTCTAAAGTTAAGAAAAGTTTTTTCACTGCATCCATGAAAAGTGATTAAGATGATAGCAAAAGAAGACAGGTAAGTGTTTGCTTGACAATAAAGGAAGACAGTGGGAAGGACAGTCCAAGGGACCATCAAAGTACACAAGGAAGCTTTTGGGGTTTTAGATATGTTCATTATCCTGAGTGTAGTGATATTTATCTCATACATGTATGAGTACAAGTTCCCTGTGATGAAAATGATCATTATGTATTTTTAAATGTACTAATACACTTAATAAAAAAGATATCTCACTGTACATTGTACTTTAAACATGCATAATTCATTTTGTTTTAACCATACCTTAACACAGATTCTTTTTTTTTATGGTACTGGAATTTGCATTGAGCTACATACTCCATCTTTTTTATTTTGAGACAGGGCCCCACAAAATTGCTACATTGCCTAGACTAGACTTGAAATTGAGACCCTCTGTCTCAGCCTCCCAGAGTGCTGGGATTACAGGTATGTAATGCCTGGCAACAAAAAGTTTTTAATCAAATAATTATTTTAAAAGGATAGGACTTCATGAAACAAAAAATAGCTAATAAATTTTAAAAACTAACATAAAAAGCAACTACTGGAAAACAAAAAGGTGAAAGCAAAAATAAAAATTTTATAAAGAGCAAAAGTTAAGGACATTTTCTAGTAAATAGAAAAATACAAAAACAAACTAAATTAAAACTGGAGATAAAGATATTTTCAAAATTGAAAGAGCAATTTAGGAGATTCATTATCTGACTTAGAGACCCATCAAGATGAGAGAACAGATAAACCAAGAGGACTTCCAAAAAATTCCTAGGAGGTAAGGAATAGAATATGTCATTAAAAGAATACACTATATGCTCAGCATAATACATTTTAAAAAAAATACACAATCATGAAATTTCAGAACCCTAAAGATAAAGAAAGAATCAAAAAACTTTCAGGGAGAAAGCAAGGATCATTTATAAAGAATCATTAACAAAGGCAGAACCTGATTTTTCAGTAACAACAAAAGAAACCCAGAAATATTAAATGGCTTTCAACATCAGAAATAAATTATTTCTAACTTACGTCCAGAGACAACCAATAAAATTCAAGGTAAATTAAAGAAAATTTCAGGTTATGAGATAATATTAAACATGAAAATTTTAAGATAAAAGAAAATCAAAACACCAAGAAACAGAGGAACTAAGAAGGAACAGGGATATTTTCATGTTTATGTTAAAAGAATGTCCCAGGATAGAAGCTGGGGAGATGATTTAAAGAGCAAGTAGTTTGGATTAGAACAAGATGATTAGCTCTAAGAAGGTTATCTCTAAGGAAAAAAATGAAACTGATGGATTAATTGATATATACATAGACTTAAGGGGAATTTTACTATACTATCGAAAATTTTGGAAAATAATTAAGGATGGATATACAGAGACATTCAATAAGTGCAAGAAATGAGGTAAAGAATAATTCAAGTAACAAAAACAGCTCATGAAGTTTATAAGAAATGTAATAACACTATGAAGCTTCAGTTTGAGGTAGTTTTTTACATAATCTTTGTGCAAAGTGCTAGCTGTCTCTTAATATCCATTTTCTTCTTCCACAGCAGTAGAATTATTAGCTGGGCCTAAGGTTGCTAAAGTAGAACTCTTATTTCTAGACAGAGGAATACAAGGTAAGTGCTGGTGAATGTTAAAAGTGCCACACAAAATTTCTGGGTTATATCCAAGATTAAAGAAAGCTTTGTTGCAAATTGCAATACAGACATATTGGATAATGACACATTTTGGATTTGGGGGATAAGGAAAGCAAGAAAGAGAAAGTAGTCACTGATAACTTTGTTTGCATAGCTGCATACTAGATTAGATTTTTTATGAGAGAAAAATAAACTTCTTTTTAAAACCAAATATATTTTTTTTCTCACAAATAAACCTACATCACAAATACAGAACACAATGTTAAAAATGTATTGTTGGGGCTGGGGATTTAGCTCAGCGGCATAAGCACCTGCCTTGCAAGTAGGCGGTCGTTAGTTCAATCCCCTGTACTGATTTAAAAAAAAAAACTAAAAAAAAATGTATTATAATGGGGAGCATGACTAAATTTTCACATTCTGTCAAAAAAGTCAATAGAAGCCGAAGTATCAGGAAAGACCTGTAAAATATATCAGTTAAACATATAGCTATAAATACAAAACAGCTTAATAAAGTTGCTTCCAATGATGAAGACTTTGGCATAAGAAGTGTAGAACAAAAGACTTCTATTGTTCCTTTTTAAGACTTATAGTACAGTACTATTGAACCTATATCTCTTATTTTGATAAAAATACAAATTAAATGTGAAAATTATCTGATTTATCACTCATAAACTATTATAACTTAGTTTTATATTTAGAATTAGTTGTTACATTGCTAAAACCAAGAGTGGGATGCACAACACATGCCTGGGCCATTAATGTAGGCTGAGTTGACTAGAATATGCAGGGACCAAAACTTCTATATATAGCCCAAAGTATACCATACAAAATCATCTTTAGTTAGTAAAATTTGGCTACCACAAAATAATGAAAGATTGATTTGTCTTCATAAATGTCTATATAATTGAATTCAATATTTTATTTATTTTTAAAATAAAGAGTGATAAACCCTACCATCTTACCTGTAAACTATTTAACACTTGAAATAATCTTTCACTCCATCTCTCAGCTTCATTACTTTGTTCATTCACCAATGCCTCCTGTTAAATGATTGATAAATAAAACATTTAATTTAAGCAAATATTTATTTATTTACTTTGGTACTAGGAATCAAACTCATGACCTCACGTTTGTGAGGCAGGTACATGCCACTGAGCTAAATTCCCAGCACTTTAAGCAAATTTTATATTAATTATGTGCCAGGCATAGTGTTAGCCACTAAAGGAAACACAGTCATGACTCAGTCTACCAAACAAAGACCTTATCATCTGATAACAGGGAGAGTGAGACTAACACAAATATACATCACCTGTGCAGCATTAGATATACACTTCCCAGACTAATCACTAATAAGTAAATTCAAAGTAGGAGATTCAGCAATCTTATTGTTATGCATCCCAGAGCACTATATCCTTATGTATTCTGAAAAGTAAACTTGGGAAAGACAAGCCCTTTTAGGTAAATCTATTCTTTTTCTGGTGAATCTGAACTCAGCTGACAGAAATAGATATAAAGCTACAGAAAAAAAAATCAAGTTATCTGAACTTACGTGGCTATAACGGAAACTCTAAAAATAACATTAAAAATAATGTTAGCAGTATGTGAGTTGGGTTAGAAACCTTTCATATCTTGTCCAGAAAAGGTTAACCCACTGCCTGTAATGTTACCTGAACAGACTCATTCTATTCAGTCTTAAAATCTTAACCACTGTATCTTAATATTTAAAATCGTAAAGTTGAAATCTCTTTACAAGAACTCACTGTAGTTCTACTAACACTTTTATGAGCTGAGAACAGACAATGGGCAGAGGAAAGGTGATGAATCTGATAGAATAGCAGCTTACAAAAGGCTGGGAGAAGGAAGTTGCACAGAGCTGACCTACTTTACCATTTTTTTTCTAGGCTGGCTCTGACCAACAGTACCTGAATCACCCTTATCACATGTCCTCTGTTAGCTTCATTGACAGCTCTGGAACCCAGACACATCCTCAAAACACTTTTGATTTCATGTCCTAGATGATTTCAGAAATTTCTAAAATATTCTGCCTCATATTTTAAATCATTTGAGGCTAACACAATCTTTCTGACTCAGTCCAGGAACTGGTTGAGCCCTCATTCCTACCAGCAATACCTACTTTCAGGACTGGCTACACAGCATGGTCCTGCCTAAACTACATCTATGTCCAGAGTGATTTGAAAATATGGCCACTTTTTTTCCTAAAGAGTTTTCTAAAATCTACCCAGCTACTATGTATGCTTGTTCTCTTCTGGTATGTCCTTGGATAAATTAATGTACTAACATAGTTACATTATTGTCAAGTACACAAATGTTATTTCTGAAATGTAAAAATCTGTTGAAGATCCATGAAATAGTAGCTTCACCTATAATGTGCAACTAACCAGAAAAACATTCAGAATAGCCTGTGTGTTTTGCTAATTCCTGTCCATTTGATCTGTTTGGATACCCTACAACTGAAGCCATTGTGTGTAAAGCCCAGAGGATTTTTAAAACAGCTGAACTTGTGCTACATTGTGGTTTGCTGGACCACATGTGAAAACAACCAGTGCCAATGAAAGCAAAGAGAATGCAAAAATGAATCAACTCACTTATGGCTCAGCTGTACGAATGTTTCAGGTAAAAAGTGCAGATCATTTATTCTTAGATTATCCAAAGAATTCTGTCTGTATTCCATAATGAGAAAAACAATCTCATTGTCTTATAACTCATTATAAACCTGACTTATTTAAAAACAAATTAATATCAGGCATTAAAAAGGGTCTTGATATTATTTGCTTTGAAAACTTTTGCTAAAATTCCTTACAGTCTTAAACAGGTTTTCAGTTCTCTATGATAAGGAATGGAAAAACAAGGCAGTAACACACAGGGAGTCAGGCTAGTCAGAATTTACTTTTGGCTTTGCTATCAACATGTGGTCCTTTGAGCAGACCATTTTTTCTTTTTCTAATTTCTAAGGAAAAATACTCACACCATTTTGTAAATAAAATTTCAGATGTCCTGGACTGATGGTGGGAAACCTATGGCATGCGCACCACAGTCAGATGTTTGTATCACTGAAAGTTCTGAAAGGTTCACGGTTCACCATCACTGCCTAGGCTAAATCCCTAGTAAGCATGGTTTCTCTAGCAACATTTTTCTTTCTGAGACAGGGTTTCACTATTGTAGTCCAGGCCAGGCTTGAACTCACCATGGAGCTTGGGCTGACCTTAAACTCACAGGCTGACCTTATGCCTCAGCCTCCTGAGTGCTTAGATACAACCATGCCTAACTCTCTACATATTTTATAAGTGTTTTAAAAATTTTGAAACAGTAATTCTCAACTTTTAAAAACCTATCATTACCTTTGATAAGTATAAAAGTTCTACGCATTTTTAAAAAATTATTTGAAGTTTTAAAATAAAGACAAAAAAAGTAAAATTCTGAATGTTTTACCAAAGTATTCACAAACATCTCTATTGAGACTAAAAATTTAAATTATAATTTTAGAACATTACATGACAGTTCTAAAAACTAAATTTTATTTATTATTTTTTTGGTAACAGTAATCGAATTTACAACCTCATGATTTCCAGGCAGCCACTGTGCTGCTGAGCTATATCCCTGGTCCTAAAAACTAAATTTTAGATAAATAAAATATTCAATATTAGGAACAGTTTTTAAGAATATCCCCCCATGTATTTACCATTTTAACTGGAAAATGTTCTTGGACCAAATCATTCTTTATAGATGATTCTTCAGCAGCTGGAGGAGTCACTTCAGTAATATCCTGCTAAAGAAAATTAGAGAAAGATAAGTAATTCTGCTAGTGGTTATACAATCTAATTTTGTTAATCCTTTAATAATATGAATGAATTCTCATTTCTCAAACTAATTTAAGATGCTATTATATTCTCAAAATATTACTTCTAAAATATCCCAGGTCAGTAGTTCCTCACTTAAACATTTCTTTCCTCTATATGCTTCCCGCAAATAAAGAATGTGTAGATCCTTCCCTTCTTCCTTTCCATCCTTTTCCTTCCTATTTCCTCCTCCACTTCAGACCTGTGACACAAGTCTTTCTAACTGCTGAGATCATTTTCCTTTGAAGTCTTTTATCTAGTCCTAGCTCCCTCAAGCCAGTACCAGATGGCAGAGGAAAAAGACTGGCAATGGTCAGGCAGAGGGAGAGAGAGTAAGGGAAGGGATATCAATATCCCTTTCTAAGGCCATGACAGGAATTCAGACACCACTGCTGGAGCTGTCATTGGCAACAGGGAAGAAAAAATCGTGTCCTCTGAAAAAGGAGTAAAGACATAAAGGAGGAAGGAAATTCAGAAATTAGCCACTCCCCATCATCTCCTCCCCTTTTCCCCATTATAAAAGCTGTTGATTCCTTTTCATCTTCGAAGCATAATCAAGCTTCTTTCCCCAGCTGCCATCGCCTATCTTGGTTAAGAGTTTCCTCTAACAGGGGCTGGAGGTATAAGTGCCTGCTTGGCAAAGGCAAGGTCATGTGTTTGATCCCCGGTATGAAAAAAAAAAAAGTTTTCTCTAACATAGGTTACTTGACTGTTAACCTCAGCTCTTTAAAATTTTAGTCAATATAAAAAACTGTATTTTATTCTTTATTATACATATTTGTAGATTTATCATTGTTTTACTTTTTATGTATAGCCTACATTTTAAAGACTCTCAATTATGTAGTTACTATTATAAAAATTCTGGTTCATGATGATTTGAAAATGATTGCTCAGAATCAGTGTTTTCCTGTCCAAATTGATTGTTCTTTCACACGTACATCAACTATATTTCACATTTGTTCACCATTTTGGAAACAACTTAAGAATGGAATTGAAGGTTAAAACACAGCATAGGGTAAAAAAAGAGTAACAGGTAAATCAATTGCTTCTTTCTACTTCAAGCATATGGGAAAATTATATTACAACTATGTCTACAATAACTGTGCTTATATTTTCCTTCCACACATCATAATCTAAACATGTGTCTAATCATATTTTTCTGTAGGTATATTATAAGAAATACCTGAGCCTGAGGTGAGGCATATAGTACCAGCAACCCAGCAGATTACATTCATTGTACTATCAAAGATTTAGTAAAATATATCCTGCTTTAACGCATTGTGAAACTCTTTCCTTCCAAAGTATTTGGTTTCACTGTGGATTAATTTTGAACTCCCTGAGTGGTTATCAAAATACAGTGATGATGGAATAGATTAGAAAAGCACTAGTTTATTTTATCTAGTATGATAATACTTACATTTATACAACCAATGAAGTGACAACTGAGAAAATATGTTAAAGTGTATTGTTTCTATTTGTATTTTTAAATAGCTGTTTGTCAAATGAAGATTATATTTTCAAATAAAAAGTTTGATAATTTGTTTTGTTGCAGATCATTAACTTTTCAGATTCAAGGTCAAGATAACTGAAGACCTAAAATATATTAGTGGCAGGAAGGGTGAAGCTATGCTAAGAAACAAAACAGGGTAGAGTCCAAAAATATTCCATGACACATTGAAAATGAGGCCTAATACAGTTCTCAGGATACAGCCAGTTTCAAGGTTAGACAATGATTCATTTAACATATTGTGAAAAACACTATATCAGTGTCAAATTACTTTATCTTGTGATTCACTATCCTAAACTTTTAGAGAATATTCTCACAAATGAAAATATTTTTCCCTGTTGTTGTGCTACTTACTAAAGAAAATGTAGAGTGATAGAAGAAATATGATCAATAAAAGTGAAAAGATAAATTCTTTCACCAAAGCTGTGTCAGAAAAAACATTTTTATGATTCTCTGCTTAACTTACCTCAGAGTTACTATTTTTATTTATATCTTCATTAGAGCTACTCTTAAATTCATCAATTGTATCCTTCCAAATCTGGGGATGACTTAACCCTTGCTGGGCATTTGGCTCTTCTATCATGGAGATCTCTGAATTATCAAGGAAGAAAAGAATGTTTCAGAAAGATACCTTTTAAACATGAATCGGGATATTTTTGTTATAAAAGCATACTTCTCTGATAGACAGCTTGGGATCCCAGAACTGAAGCAAAGGGTGTACAAATTGTCTTATGGCTCCCCTAATTCTCACAGATTAATCTTCTGGTTCCCCCATTTGTCTTTATTACTTCTACCCATTCACCACAAAAGCTGGTTTTATTACTACCTTGTAATTGTTACAAAAATATTGTAACAATTTACAATTGTAAATACTCTATGGATAAATAGTAATATCTATGTCTCAGGTTAATTGTATTGTAATCCTTGTGAATTTTCATGTTAGTTGACCTCCCACTTGCCAGGCAGGCACTTATGCCACTGAGCTAAAACCCCAGCCCCATGTTAGTTGTTTTAAAGCAGAATATTATCCTGTTAGATATGAACATTTTCTTTTTTAGTGGCTTGTGAGTACTGACTTTGAAAACAGGGAAGGTGAGAAAAGAAAAAATAATGGTCTATATAGTATAAGTAATTTCATCGTTTTAATGAAGTCTTTCAGACAAAAATGAATCTGAAAAACAGAAAAATAAAATATTGAAGTAACTAAGTTCAAATACTCTAGAGACAGAATTTATATTTGAAAATAGTAAATTAGATTCCATTTCCACTCTGAAAAGTAAAATGATACTTTTGTTTCCCCGTCATTCTTCTTAACACCAACAGAATCAGGAAGTCTCACCTACTCCGTTTTGTCTTTCCAGTTCTTCCTTTACTGATTCCTTCTGTATCAATTTTCCTCGAAATTTAAAGCCAGAAGACAGAAAGCATTTTGTAAACAACTGTGAAAATACACAATTTTATTTCTCATTTTCGTATCAGTTCAATAAAGCTTATACACATACTACAAAGTGAAAACTATCATTCATATAACCCATTAACTTATGAATGGTTATCTTTTTCTCAAGTTCAAATTCTATTGCATACGTATAGTTTTATTCATAAACAAACATTGCACTCAAACGGAGAAAAACTATTACCACTTTCAGTTCGCCATGAATCAAATCCTGGGCAGCAGTTGACAGAAGAATGTCCACTCCTCCCTTCTTCTTCCACATCATTAATCTCTGGGTAGGAGGTGCAAGTTCTAAAACCATGAGTGTGTCGGAAAAGGAAGTAAGCTGTTTATACATAGTTTTGCTACTGATCTCCTTGACTGGATCTATAAGCAATCTCCTCTTTTTGCTTTTCCTTTTCTCAACAATGTCTAAATATAAAAAAAGGCATAAAAAGTGGTTGGTTATCCAGCTTTGTAAAATGATAAGCACTGCCTAAGAAATAACCTGCACAGTTTCACTGGGAAGAAAATCCTCTTGTCTCTAAAAATTATACTTTGCAAGGTTTTTTCACACTACTCTAGTAGTGTCTGAGAAGCCAAAAGCTGATACACTTTTTAAAGATCTTGTTCAAAAGTGCTTCGTAGGGACTCTTGACCTGCTAGGTGGGCAACTGAGGAAACGTGGAGCAGAGGCTGTATTGAGAGGTTTGTTAACCAATCTAGAGGCTAACATGCCTGTATCATAGGATAGCTTTTTGAGACATAATTTGTATTTGTTCAGTGTATTTTATCCTCTTCTGTTGAAATTAATATAAAAATTCAAAGTAGATAGCTAAATCCATGGTATTTTACTTCTTTAAGGAATTTTACCAGGCAGATAGCAGAAGTCAAATTCTTTAGCAAAACTGCAAAAAGACAGAAAGGATTAGATTTTTCAGTACATGAATATCTGAGATCAGATGGAGCCAGGAGAAACAGGTACCACCTTGTTGATGTGCTTTTGTAAAATCTTGGAAACATGGCAAAATCCTACAGGGGCTGCCTGAGGAGCTGTGACAATGAGCATAACAAACCAGTGTAGCTGATGATTCAAGGGTTTAGTTCTCGCTCTCATATACCTCACCCAAACTTTGATACTACATGGCTCTGTGCATACAGGGGGCTGTGCAGACTGAATTTCTTGCCAGTCCTGAGGAATAGAGACTGTTTTTAAAAAACTGAATATTTTATTCCCTGTATATCTGAGTTTATACACTGAACATTGTAGCAATTATGCTTCTAAAAATAAAAATGTTTTTCAAAGACTTAGTTATATTTTAGAGTTACACTTATTGTTTAATCCTTAAAACATTTTAAATGTGAGAGGTTTTATGGTAGACAGGATAGTTCCTCTCTTCAGAATCTTTTATTTGATTTTATGTTCACTTGAATGTTTATCTTGATCAGCCTGTAAATTTTTTTTTGTCTTTTTGAGACAGGGTCAAGCTGGCCTTTAACTCACTTTGTAGCCTAGGCTGGTGTTGAACTCACAAGAATTTGCCTGTCTCACAGCCTCTAAAGCGCTGGGATTACAGGTGTGCGCTACCATGCCCAGCACTATGTAAAACATTTTAAAATTCATTTTATTCCCATTCCCTCCCCATCCACCTCCCTCGTATCTCTAGATTCCTTTTCCCCATTTTTACAATAGCTGTTATTATTTTAGTTCAGGTTTATGACATACAATGATTACAATCACTGTAGGTATTTGGTACATGTACATGATACATTGTAAATCTATTCACATACTCTTTCACTAACTCTCCTCTCTCCTTCAGCCTCTCAGATCTTTTCCAATTTACAAAAAGACCTGTCTCCCTGAGTCTTTTTATTAATCTTTTATTTGTTCTTTACTTGTACTTTGTATTTAAGTGAGAAAAATCATATAGTATTTAAATTTGTGTTTTATTTTACTTAACATTTCTGATGAATCCATTTTTCCAACATATGTCTCAAATTTATCTTTTTTATAGCTGAGTAGTATTCCATTACATATAGATACATTTTCTTTACACATTTATTTGTTGATGGGCATACTATTTTCAGGATAAAAATGAATTATTCTGCAATAAACACTAGTACGAATGTGTTTCTGTAATACAATATCTTTAGTTCTTCTGGGAATATATGTAGAAGAGGAATAGCTTGGCCAAATGGAATTTCTATTTTTAGTTTTTTGAGAAATCTCCATACTTATTTCCATAATGATTATACTAGCTTATGGTCCCATCAACAATGTATAAAGGTTCTTTTTTCACCACAGCCATACTAGCATTTGTTATTACCTGATTTCTTGATAATTGCCATTTTTTCTGGTATAGATTAAATCACAGTGTTTAATTTGTGTTTCCCTGATGGCAATGATAGTAGATAGTAAAATCTAGAAGACAGCAATTACTATTGTTGGAATACAATGATTGTTATGATTTTGCCTTTTTCATTTCTAGTTGCATTGATGAATCCTTTCTCTCTCTCTTTTTCGGTAAATTAATTAAGGGTTTATCTATTTTGTTCTTTGAAAGATCCAGCTCTTTGACTTATTGATTCTTTGTACTTTGTAGTGTCAATTTCACTAGCTTCCAGTCTGAGCTTTATGATTTCTCTCCTTAAATTCAGTTTGAATTTTGATTTGGATTGTTGCTGTTTATTTTAGTATCTTGAGGTTTATCATTAGGTTATTTGAGCTCACTCTATTTTTTTTTTTTTTGTCTTTTTCCTTTTTATCGGTACTGGGGATCGAACTCACGACTACCTGCTTTTCAAGACAGGCACTTATGCCGCTGAGCTAAATCCCCAGCCCAGCTCACTCTATTTTTATAATGTTAGCATGATTGCAATAAGAGTCCCTCTTAAGATTGTTCTCATTGTGTTTCATCGGTTCTGATGTGCTCCACTGGCATTGTTGTTTGATTTTAGGACTTGTTTAATTTCTTCCTTGATTTCTTCTGTGACTCTAAGGGTATCGAGAAATGTGTTATTAAATTTCCAGGTATTTAGAAATTTTCTATGATTTTCTCTGATTGCTTTCCAGTTTCAATGCACAATGATTTGACAGAAAACACAAGGTGATTTTGATTCTTTTGTATTTATTTCAGCGGGCCTTGTAGACTAGTGTAGATCCTATTTTGGAGAAAGTTACTTGTGCTGTTAAGATGTATATTCTGCTATAGAGTAGCACTTGGTAGATATCTTTTAAGCTCATTTGTTCAAATGTGTTCAGCTCTGGTATTTATTTTTTGTTTAGTTGATCTATCTCTTTGTGAAAGTGGGTTACTGAGGTCATCCACTATAATTTTGTTGGTATTTGATCTGTTACATCCAGTAGTGTTTATGAGGACAGATACTCCAGTCTTCAGGGCACATATATTTGTAATTATTATCTCTTTCTGTTGGATTGACCCCTTATCTAGCATATAGTGGCTTTCTCAGTCTCTTCTGATCAATTTTAGCTTGATATTTACTTTATCTGAGAGTGAATTTGCTACCTGTGCTTATTTTGGGGCACTGATGCATGAAATACTGTTTTCCATCCTTTGATTTTTAGTCTATGAATATCTTTTTGGGCTAGATGAGTTTTTTTGGATGCAACAGACTGTTGGATTCATTTTTTTTATCCAGTCTACCAGTCTGTGTCTTTTAACTGAGGAGTTGAGGCACTTAATATTGGAAGTTATTACTGACAGGTACTGATTTATTCCCGATATTGCATTCATTTTTGTTGAAGACTCCTTTGTTTTTTGTTTCTTGTTTTCTAATCTATTTGATTTGCTTGATGGATGTAAGACAGATTCTATTGGAAGTCATTCAGTTGTATTGAAGAATTAGCTTTGAGGGTTTTGTGAAGATGTTTGTGGGGGCAAGGATGGGATGTAGGAGGAGGGAAGTGTATTTTAGAATTGAAGAAAGCTATGAGGTTTTTGGAACCTGTTGCTGTATTTGTGCACCTGTAAAATGGAAGAGAGTCAAAGGAAGACAAAGAGCTAGGCAAGATAAGGCAGAGAAAAAGGAATAGAATAGTGAAGACAAAAGGTTATTATGGGAGAACATTGGTGCGACTGAGAGAGCAGAAAATAGCAAATGAAAAACAAAAAGAATTTTAAAAATGAGAGAAACAAAAAATAAGAAAATATTGCTACAGAAGCCTAGAAATGAAAACAGTGAGACAAGAAGAGGGAGGGAAAATAAATACCAAGTAAATCAAAGTGAAAAAAAAATAGATCAAATAGTTCAACAAGAAAATTCTCATGTGATTCTCATGTGACAACTGTGCCAAAAAACCTGAGTGTTTGCACAGTTTCCTTCTTGCCTTAGTCGCAGTCTGATTATAGATAGCCACACCAATTTCTACTTTTCCCCCATACTTAAAACCTGAGCTAATTCAGTCTGAACAGTTCTCCACTCCAGTCAGCAGGTAGGATCTGATGCTAGCCCTGGGTTTGATTTAGGAACTGCCCCATCCCATTGCTGTAATACTTGGGCACATTCCTGTACCTGCTGGGGTCCACAGGAGTCATGGGGTATATTTTTGAGCAGACAGAGGTCTCTAGGATTCAGCACATGGGAGCACTCACTCATAGGAGGGTGCAGGCCCTGTTCTCTTATCTACTCTCTGCCCAGAGATTGGGGTGGTGGGTCCCTTTCCTGCAGTGAGCACGCATGAGGATGCCTTGAGACTATAGCATTTCCAGTGTTTAGAGTAGAAGTCAGGATTATAAAACTCCTTAAGGGAAAGAACCATGTTTTCTTTATTTCTGTGCACATAGGTTAATGACTGAATAACTTCTTGAACTGCATTAAATCTCTCTTAAGTTTTCCAGAGTTTAAACTTGGATATATGACTTGAAAAGACTTGAGTACAATGAAAGAATTACCTGAAATTTTCTTCATATTCTTTTCCTATTGTATTAAAAATTCTATTACTAGACTATCTCCTGTATTTTTTGATTAAATATCTCAGAGTAAATAAGAGAGCAGTGTATCAAGGATAAAAATAACATGAATGTGTCTGACCTGAAATGTCAACTGGCTCAAGAGCAAATCCTTCCTCTTCATTTGATAATAATGTTACTTCACCCAGTTTTTCATTCTCATGCAGACATATGCCATCTGGATTATCTGGTTCTACAAATTAATGATGCCATTAAAATAATTATAAAAACATATGGTTATTTCTAAGCTTAGAGACTGTATGAGGTGAACACTAACTGAAGATTATATTGCTAACTGGAGTTATGTCTGAGTTCTTAGGACCATGTTATTAATAGCAGTGAAGAAATTCAGAGATTATAGGGGATCCACAGTGTTTGGGTGAGTAAACATTATTGCTCTTTTTGTACATATGACATCTAAGGATAGTATACAATCACTGTGGCACTGAAAACAGCAGCAGCAAATAAAATAAATGTTGGATATAAATTTGATATGTTGATATTTATATTCTATTGAATCACATTAATTGATTTATAACAAACTATAAAATTTTACTGTCTAACTCTTCTTACATTTTCAATTTCTATTATTGCATTAGAAACCAAATACAACATTGAAAATTGTAGAGAATCAAAATAGGGCAAGTTGTACTTTTAATTTTAAAGAAAAATCATCCTAAAAGACCTCAAATCATCTGAAGCATTTTGGTAAGGATTTCAATTAGGAAAAATATCTCATCTTTGTAGTGTCCCTCAGAAGTTATAGATTGTATACAGATTATCAAGCAATACCATTTATTTATTTATCATGCAACATATGTTATTTTTAGGGTTCAATAGTCCAATATTTGGGCAAAGTTTTAAAGCATGCTCTCAGTCTGGGTTAAAATACCCTTCGTTGTGCCTTTTGCAGAACCTAAACCTCAACACTGTAGGAGGCTGACATAGGAAGATTATGAGTTTTACCCAGCCCAGGCTTTTTCACAGTTTAGAGAGACTGTCTTTCAGTCAGCCAGTTAGTCAGTCACTCACTCTCTTCCTCAACTATCAGTTGGTCAGCAGAGGGGGTAGCTCAATGCAAAGACCCTGGGTTTAACACCTATACTGCAAAAGAAACCAACTTCCTATTTCATGGTGCCCAGAATCAGACAAAAAGAGTGTGAGGAATATTCTTTATCTTTTACTATATTGTATTGCTACTTACATGTAGAAGTTTTAAGGCTTAATTCAAATAAATATCTGTTCATTTTCGACCCAAAGGAAAATTTTAACATACCCATTATTGTACTGGGAAGCTCAGAAGGCCGGGAAATGTCTCTGTTTAAATGCGTGTCTTCTAACAGGATAATATCATCATCATCTTGCAATAGATTGTCTTGAAAAGCACAATACATACTTTGTCATATAAACTTGAATCTGTCACGTACTCACATAACACTTATTAACATCGCTTTATGTAAGGTATTGTGAAGGGACTAGATAATATAAACTAAAACTTTCAAAATATGTATTTTACATGACAGCAACCTTTAAAATATACATATGTAGTTTTCTCACTTTTGCTTATACTACTTCTATAATTATAATACACAAATAAAATGTTAGATTCTTTAGTAGTCCTACAACTAGTGTTAAAGATGAAAATCCTTCCCAGAATATAATGTAATGTATTTTGTGAGAGATATACTAATCTCTCTCTCCTCTTCCAAAAAATTAGGAATTTGTAAAAATAAAAATACACAGTAGTTCCCAACTTCTATGGAAAATATATTTAAACAAGTGGCCATTAGGGCAACCCTAAATATGCATAGACTTTTAAAAATTGTGTGAAAAATGAGTTGACTTGCATCACAAAGAAGGATATTTGAAATTTTAGTTTCATGTCATATATTAATATATTTGATTGAATACTTGATTTTGATATGGCTAGGTAGCATACCAATCATTTCTCCTGCAGATCCTTCATCTCCAAATCCATCTCCACTGTCACAGAACAAAACTTTTTCTTCAGTGAGACTTCTAGGACTATGTTCAATTAAATGACCACTGGAGTTCAGTAATATGTTGTCATCAAAGAAACTATGTCTTCTGAGAATTTCAGATTCTTCCCCTAAATAAATGTATATCATTAATGTTGTTATTAATAAAAACAAATAATTTTAGGGTTAGAAGGAAATGGAGATGTTATCTAGTTTAAACATTCTTATTATATATATATATATACATATATATATATGAAAAATGACAGTTGAAAAAGATCATTCAAATTATTCAAATAAATCAGTCGGTTAATCAGCAGAGATTAGCATTCTGATATAATACTCTTTCCAATACAATAGGAAAAAAGCCAAAACATTAAAATTTATTAATTATTGTATAATTCAATAATTTCCTAGAAGGCAAAGATACCATGACAGTAGGACGATTTCCTCTACATTAAATAATTCAAGTTTTACTTGACCAACTATTATTTCATATAATTCTAAGCATAATAGATTGAATTGTTTTATCCATAATAAGGGTCAGGAAAAATAAGGAGCATATATGCTTTCTTAGGAAAATGGAAATGTAGATAAAATATTAAAGATCAGGTTTACAACATTCATCTAATAAATATTTATTGAATATGCTAGAAGTTGAAGATAGAATAAATAAAAATGATAAACACAGTGAAGTAGCATTAATGTATTCTACATATTATACAACAGAAGATATAATCTTTATTGTACAATGAAGAAATACATCAAAGAAAGGTTTTGTAATTAACTTTATAATTTATTTGCCATCAATAATAGACTAATCAATGACAAAGCCAGGAACTGAATCCAGCTCCCTCTAATGCCAACTCTGTGTTCTGATAGTTAATATGTTACACTGATATTCTTTTTATCTCTTGGGTTTGAATCTTTAGGTCCAGGAGTCTAAAACTCTAGAGGTCAGAGGTTGGTAGTCCCTTTCCTCCAGCAACCTATTTTAAAGAAAATCATGATATTCTTTGACTGATGATATTCTTTGATTCATATCAAACATTCTTCAATAGATTTACATCTCTTTCTCTTTATATACATAAATATATATACCTAATATATATATATACCTACTATATATACATATCTTATACATGTATCGGGGATCGCATTCATGACCTTGTGCTTGCCACATAGGTGCTTACACGGCTGAACTAAATCCCTGGCTCTAGACCTACATCTTTAAAAAATGAAGAATTGAAAACAGCAATCTTAATCATACTAGATTAAAGACCTGACCAATAGAAAAGATTAAGTGACTTTTAAAAATATAAGAATATGTTCATACAATGTGCAATTTGATACCTCTCAAAAAAATCAGCCTTGGCCAAAGAATAACATATATGAACAGATACTACATTCTGAGCACTGAGCACCACATGAATCTGAGGTTACAGAAAAGAAATAGCCACTACCTTCAATTTTATACTGAAATACAGAATAGGATGGGTTAATATTTAAACATTTCTTAAGGAACAGTAAATTTAAGATTGTTTTTAAAAGTGAGAAAATTCTTATATTGGTGGAGAGGACTGAAGGCAAAGAATAAAGGAAAAAACAACCTATGCTATTTCTAGAAGATATCTCGCCTTTACAGAGAGGGCAATAAAGCTCAGAGAGCTTAGACAATCACTAAGCACCAAACATTAAGCAATAAAGTTCTGATTCAAACTTGGGTCTGTTGATCTACTAAGAATTTGCTCTCAATGTTTTGAATTACATAAGACATAAAAATGTGAACATCTAAATTGTATTGGTTAGATTGTAAGACATTTGCTTGAATATGGCAACATGTCCATATTAAGGATAAAACAATCTGGGTGTATCTGTAACTCCAGCATTCTGATGAAGGAAAATTATAAATTCGAGACCCAAGCTGTGGCAATTTAATGACTTTGTCAAAATACAAATCTCAAAATAAAAAGTGATAGGGATATAGCTCAATGCAAAGGATCTGGGCTCAACTCCTAGCCCTGGAGAAAGAAAGCATAGAGTACAGTTGATATACAAGGTGATAAATTGGAAGAAGTCTTTGATGATAGGCAAAGGAGTTCAATACAGTATCACAGGAAACTAATGTACTTCAGTAGAGGAATGTGATACGAAAAAATGAAATTTAAAGATAATTGCTTTTGTAGAGATGTGGAAAATGTAGAAAGAAAATAGAGTAAGGTTTGTAGGAGGGCAGTACAGTATTCCAGTTTTTTGATATTGGTGAACTATAGAAAGAAAACCTAAGAGACATTTCATCATTAGTATGAAGCTTAAAGAAAGTACAATTGAAAGCAATACTAAAGTTTCAGGCATGAAGAAAAATAATAGAATTTACAGGAAATTTTATATAAAGTGTTGTGTCCAGGAAAGTATACAATTATATCTCTAGGTATAGATCCATTCTAGTCCAAGTATGGTCTGTGGACTGGTGCCGGTCCATAATAAAAACTGCAATTAGAAGCAAATGTTAGAATGATTTATAGCAATCTGACAGAATAATTTTATATATGTTGACTAATAAAAACTTAAGATTTTTAGACTTTTAATTTCTACTAAAATGAAATTTGAATTCATTTTAAATTTTAGGAATTTATTAAATTTATACAAAAATAAAATAATGATATAGACAAATTAAAAATAGACAAAAACTATAAAAAGAGTTCTTCAACACAGATGTTTTGAGATAATAGAAAGAAAGAGAGAAGGAGAAGCTGAGATAAAGAGGTAGTTCAAACATTACTTCCTTGACTCTACCCCTGAACCAAGACAAGTTTAGGCCATCCTTCTCCTACGCTGTTTTGGGAAGTGTAAGAAATTCAAAGATGAACATGGCACAGATCAACCCTCATGGAGTTTGTAGACCAGCATAGAAGGCATATAAATATCATGACACAAGACAGAGATGGGCATGTCAGAAAAAAAAAGAACTATATAGCAGAATCAGAGTATGTCACTTCAATTTTAAAGTACACTCACTTTGCCCAAACATTGTAACATTTAAAATCAGTTCAGTCTGTACATTCAGTGTGATAGTATTCCCTCCTCCTCAATCCCAAATTTATTTAAAATATATTATTTTACAACTCATAGTCATCATATTGTAGGAAATATGATACTTAAAAGTTTTTATGTAGCAGACATATAAAACTTTGTATGAATGTTAGCTATACCAATTATTTATTTGTATGTCTCTCTCCCAGCCTAAAGTTCCTTGATGGCAGTAACTCCTTCTTTTAAACGTTGGTACTGGCCTGTGTTTATGATAACATCTGATGTATTATAGAGTATTCAATAAATGGTTATACACCGAGAAAGAAGGTATACCCTAAGAATATCTTAGAATTAACATCTGTACTAGAAAAAGGTGAGAAAATTTTGGGAGAATTATATTTACATAAACATATTCATTCTATACCTAGTTCTGCAGATACTGTTTCAATATAAAAATGTAAATATAATTATGACTTATAATTTTAATTTTTAAAAAATTCTCACCAAAGTTATCTGTTTGGAAAAGTAGATCATTGCCATCCTGTTCTCTAAGTGTAATTTCTTCAGGTCTGCTTTGGTTCTGAGTGAATTGCTCTGAAATATCAATCACACTATAGAGAAATGTTAAGATTAGGGAAACTATACAGATAGATCATGATACTTGTATAGTACACTTAAAAAGCCTGAAATAAGAAAATTTTATTATACAAATGAAGAAATTTTTTTGTTTTCTCAATAGTTATATGTATTAACATATACACAATCTCCATGTTGACAGGTCCAATGGTCCTTTTCAGTTTTTAACTTACTTGTGCTTGAAATAGATGCTTACTCCTGCAAAGTCTAAATGTTGTGCCCCTCTGATCTGTAAGTTGAAATCTAATAATCAGTGCAGAGGTATTAAAAGATAAGGCCTTTGTGAGGTAAATAAATCATGAAGTCTCTGCTTGATAAATGGTATTAGCAGTATTATCAGGTCCAAAAATGATGCACTGCTTCTTCCACGTATGAGGACATAGTGAAAAAACTTTCATCTATGAGCCAGGAAGCAAGACTCCCCGCCCCCATCACTGAATATGCTGGTATCCTGGCTTTGAACTTTCCAGGCTTTGGGGCAGTTGTAACAAATAGATTAAATTGACCTATTTACAAGCAACAGCATTTCACTGCACACAGTGCTGGACATTAGGTACTCTAAGCTCAAGGCTCCATCAGATTCAGTGTCTGGTAAGCATGTGTTTCTCAGAGATGGCACCTTCTTGCTGTGTTTTAGGTAGCAGAAAGTTTCTCAGGCCCCTTTTATAAGGGCACTAATCCCTTGAGAGTTCTCTACCCTAGTGACCTGATCATTACCTAAAGGTACCACTAATGGGATTAGGTTTCAATGTCTGAATTTAGGGAAACACATAATTCAGACAATTATAGATGTGCAACTGTCATTTCCAAAACTTAACTTACTTCCTTTTCTTGCCCCTTCTTAAATTTGCCATTCCCTAGTGATCTTAATTTTATTAAGTGGTAACTCCACTCTCATGTCAAAAATCATGTGGCATTCTTCACTTCTTAGAGCCTCACATCCAATTCAGCAGCAAATCTTGTTGGCTCTAATTTCTACACATATCCATAATTTGACTGCTACCACCTTGACAAGATGAAGGTAAGAAAAGATCACAGATACTATCTTCTTCTATCTGGATTTCTAATAATCTCACAAGTTCCCTGCTTCCTCCTTTTCCTCCTTATAGTAAGAAGCCAGAAAGAGCATGCTGAATTCAAGCTAGTCTCTATTCAAACTCTCCTGTGCTTCCTTTCTGAGTAAGATAAGTCTGACTGTAGCCTCCTGCTACTTCTCTGATCTCATTTATATACCACTCAAGCCCCTCACTGACTCCATTCCAATCTCACTTGCCTCTTTGCTGTACTTTGGAAGCACCCAATACGCTCTGTTTTAGAACCTTTCCACTTGCTCTAGCTAGTTTTCACCCACATTATTGAATGAGTGGTTCTTTTATTTCCTTCAGTTTTCTGTTCTTATCACAAAATCCTTTCCTGAATACTCATTATTTTCTATTTTTCTTCATACTAGATCATCTAGTTGTTTCTTGGCTTATTGTATATTTATTTATTTATTTTGGCACCAGGGATCAAACTCACAACCTCATGCTTGCCAGGCAGGCACTTGGGCCGCTAAGCTAAATCCCTGGCCCCAATATTGTGTATGTTTGTTTAATGTCAATCTCCTCCAACTAAAGTGTATGATCTATGAGGCCAGGAGCTGTGTTTTATTCATCACTGTCTCCTCAATGCTGAGAACAGTGCCTGATCTAGGAAAAGCACACAGTGAGTACTTATTGAACGGACAGATGAATATATTGACAATATTATAAATTATATTTGATGAATATAATGATAAATTTTTGTTGGTACACTTTGGAATTTCACATTAAATTTAAATCTGTCAACTGTATGTGTACTTTTTCATTTGTTAGATACATTTCATGTGCCACTCTGAAATTTGAATAGGAAAACAATAAAATATCAATAAAATCAAATTTCAGGAAGGTAAACAAAATAATTTACTTTATATTATGAGTGTCAAAATCATAAAATTCTTCTGGTAATGTAATAGCATTGTAAGCTGCTTCAAAACTCTCTTTTGGGAGGTCAACCAGTCCTGAAAAAGAATAAAAAATCACATTTAATAAGTAATGAGGCAGTATAAAATAAGGAACTCAACAAAATCTTTATTTATTTGCTCTCATTGGACTTCTTTGCTAGTCTCTTTAACTGGTTTCCTTTATTTACTCCTGTCACGCTGCAGTCCCTTCTCCATAAAACATAGTAATAGTTTCCAAAAGCAAACTGATCAAAAACTTCTCATGAAACAGTTTAGCAACTTTTATAGTACATTTTAATAAAAGCAAAATGTCTAACTGAGGCCTTTCTTGCCCTGCCAACCTATCAAGCATCACATGAGGACACTGTTCTCCTCACTCACTGTACTTTCTCTAGACATACTCTCCCTTCTGTTTCTTGAAAAAATCAAGCATGTTGTCATCAAAAGACTTTTGCCATTTCACCTGTCTGTTATGCCAGTCCATGTGGAACTTATTACATGGCTGGATATTTCTTACTTTTCAAGTTAAATTCTATCCCCTCAGAAAGATTTTTCCCAACTTCCCTAACTAAAGTAAACTTCTCTCTTATTTTGCTGCAATGTTATGTTTATTTTCCTTCATAGCACAAGCAGTCCATGTTTGACACAAAGTATAAGATCAATAAATATTTGTGGAATATATAAATGAAATAATAAGTGAAGAGATGAATATTACTTAACCATAAATTTAACTAGAAATATTTTAAAATAAAGAAAAATTTTAAAAACCCTTGTCAATCCTGATTCAACAAAAGTTGACTGAGAGAATAGTTTGTGCAAGGCACCAAGACAGATACCATAAGAGATTCAGAAAGTGAACACAACAAAGATGCTTCCTTCAGAGAGCCTAAAGACTAGTGAAGCAGAAAGACTGGTATCTAAATAACCATTACCCAACATGGAAAATGATGAATGTTTTAAAAGTGGAACAAATGCCATATACATTATATTTTGAAAACATTATATTTATGAGACATAAATTTCCAGCATTTTGGCATGTCCAGGTATTTTGATAGTATTTCATAAACAGCATACAACTTGATTCTTGTGAATTATAAAAAATGCCAACTATTGGTATTTGGTTTGTCACTTATACTATTTCTAATTTCATTCATAAAGACAAAACACATTCAACAAACTAAATAATTTGTTAAAATGGAATACAGGAGTTCTGGGGGGCTGGGGATTTAGCTCAGTGGCATAAGCACCTGCCTTGCAAGCAGGCTGTCATGAGTTCGATCCCTGGTACTGATAAAAATGAAAAAGACAAAAAAAAAAAAAAAAGGAATACACGAGTTTTTTATATATAAGTTGTGCTTTAATCATATTTCTTATGTAATACATAGGAACATTACAAATTTTAGAAAGCAAAACCTTTTCCTGCAAACATAGGAAAAAAGAAAGGGAAATAATATAATTTATCCTTAATGATGGAAACTTGGATTCAATCATTCACAAAATCACCTGAATTATAATTTACTGCCAACTGAAAGACTCTACCCAACTAAACATGCAAAAGGGAACCAAGAAGACTGAGACAAACTAACATTGTATGTGTACCTGGGCGGAATGTCATCTTCATTTTAAGAAATGCTTCACTGCAGTCGGCCAAAAGATATTTTGCCTTCCTATCATAGATTCGAACAATTCCCAAAAGAAGGTGTCCTGAAGTACGAAGTGCAATTTTCACCTTTCCATAATTTTAAAATTAGAATAAAAATTAGGTTCATAAGTTTTCAACTTTGAAAGTTACTGAAATTATAAAAATTTCCTCTCTTTGAAAAAGATATGCCTTATTCTTAAAGTAAATCACTTAAATTTTATCTCTCCTTGTAAAATGATTTTTTTTGCTTATTTCATAAAAATGATCTAAGGTGGCATTTAAGTGCCATGTACTACTATGAATACTGCAGGAAGAATATAAATTCTGTAGTCAGGCAGACTGGGATTTAAATCTTAACTCAGTTGCTGAGGTTGACTCATGTAACCTTCATGGACTTCAGTTTAATAAAAATGGCTACAATTTATTTTGGACCCGTCAATGTCGCAAGAGCTTTTTTCTTTCTTTCTTTCTTTCTTTCTTTCTTTCTTTCTTTCTTTCTTTCTTTCTTTCTTTCTTTCTTTCTTTCTTTCCTTCTTTCTTTCTTTCTTTCTCTCTCTCTCTTTCTTTCTTTCTTTCTCTTTCTTTCTTTCTCTTCTTTCTTTCTTTCTTTCTTTTTCTTTCCTCTCTCTCTCTCTCTCTCTCTCTGTCTCTCTCTCTCTCTCTCTCTCTCTCTCTCTCTCTCTATCTCTCTCTTTCTCTTTCTTTCTTCCTTTTTTATCTTTTTTGAGACGAGGTCTCGCTATGCAGTTCAGGCTCACTTTGTAGCCCAGGCCAGTCTTGAACTCACAACGATCTTCCCACCTCAGCCTCCAGGATGCTGGGATTACAGGCGTGAACCACCACGTCCAGCTCCAAGAGCTTTTCATACATTAATTTATTTAACTTTGACAACAATATCTATTCATAAAAGAAAAATTCTATCTACCCAGATATATTAAGTGGCAAGCCCAAAGTAATACAGCTATTAAGTGATGAAACAAGGATTAAATGTAAATTTGAACAATTTAAGAGTTAATGCTAACTACCACTTCACTAGGGATACAAGAAGCCTTTTAAGAAGTATTAAATAAATTAATAAAGATTAATAACATACAGTAATCTTTTAACTATGATTCATTCTTCTCTCAAGCAGGTACAGACTTAAACTACAAAAATATTAAGATATTTTAATACAAAATCTGATGGCTAGTTTATAGCTTTATAATGAATGAACACAATATTTTATGATATGTTATTTTTTAAGTTTATAATCAATCTTTTTTTATACCCTCCCCATTCATTATTTTCTAGAAGTATTAACTAGGTATCTACTATATACACAAAGAACAAGATTACAAAATATATATAAAACAACCTTTATACCTCAGGCTCCAATCAATTTATGATAAATACATGAACAAATAATCAACAGAAACCAATACATATTTATGTTCAGACAATAATTGCTATAAGGCATTAAAAGACAATCTGAGAAGTACAATTGTCTTGGAAATTTATTTAACAATATAAATGTATTTAAATTCCTTTCTTCTACAGAAGTTATGGCAATACAAATTATCATTTTAATCAGTAACATACCTTAGGTGAAATAATTTTTTCAATGGTTGTCTCTAGATTACATTCAAATACATGGGCCTTTGTGAGTTTCTTCTCCCAGTGAGCTGCAAGCCATATTTTGGCCAGTGGCCCTCGCCTATTCATAAGCACATGGGTGTAGAACATGTTGCTTATTCCTTAGTTATATTTAATGAACTAGAGAGAACACAAAAATATATTTAAGGCCAGTGATATAGCTCAGTGGCACAGTACCTGCTTGGCAAGCACCAGGTCCTGAGTTTAATTCTGGGCTCCAAGATATATATTTCAGTAGTATTTCGTGGCAACAGTTTTAAATTCTATAAAATAACATTGATTATCACTTAATTCAATATATTATTCAATTCAGAGTATTTTCTTGAAAAAAAACAATCTTTATAAAATCTTAAATGAATGACAGAGCACTAGCAGATTGTGAGTCACACCTAATTTAAATGGATCATAACAGTCAGTCCTGTTTGCACAGCTGGCAGCTCATCAATCTCATAAATGGATCATAACAGAGGATCTCTCTTAGATTTTCTTTATTTTATCCTATGTAGGATTTCCATTCTTTATAACCGAGTATGGTTAAATAAATAAAAGACGAAGGCTAAAAAATAGGCATCAAAAATAGGAAAGAATAAGAAAAGGTAGACAAAGTATGGAATAGGAAGTTAAGAATTTGAGAAGTATCACTTTCATACTCAAGTATTGAATGTCATTGTTCTCTTCAAGATGCTCTGATTTATTTAACAATATGTTTTTGAAGTTAAAAATAATAGAATTCCAAGTGACTATAAAGTCAAGAACTAAAAAAGAAAAATCAAGAAACTAGAAGAAGAATCAGAAGACCAAGAAAAGAAAGAAGAATCGAATTTAAATGTTTTGAAAAATATGAGAAAATCTTCATTTTAAAATAGAAGAAATCAATGTACATATAAAATGTACAACTTAAAAAAATTTAAGGCTTTATGAGGAAGCTACAAATGAGAAGGAATGTTTTGTAATACTTTGGTTGACCCCTACAGAAGAATAAAATTATTGCTTAATATAAGTAATTTTAAACTGCCACTATGAAAACTTCTATTTAAACTTTCGATAACGGAACACTGAGCCAAAATGAACACAAAAACAAAGCCAGTCACAGAATTAAAAATTTAGGTGAACTTTGATCAATGCCCATTTCTGCCACGAGAATCAAATCATTACACCCACCTTGAAGGTTATGCAATTGACCAAACCATATTCCCCCATGACACAACTAGAGATTTTGATGTTTATGGCTTGTGCCTAACCCTGGCTCCACTTTTCTTCTTTCTACTGCGTATATTTTGGTATACTGGAATAATATTAAATTTACCTTCTAAAATCGCTCTTCGCCACATGTGTGAGTACTTTTAATGTAATAGCCTTAAGGGGTCAGGTGGTGCATACCTGTGATCCCCAGTACTCTGGGAGAATGAGGCAAAAGGATCACAAGCTCGAGCACAGCGAGGTCAATTCAGCGTGGTCCTCTATGGCAGAGAGAAGTTGGGGATTTAGCTGAGGGGTGAAGGTCCTAGGTTTAATTTCCAAATATCACAATCACACACACACACCCCTCAAAACCTGAGCCTTGTGACTTAAAATTCCCGAGCATACCCTACCCCGCCACACAACACACACTCCTGTCAGTATCCTCAGGACGAGACAGAAAGTAGGAGGCAGGGACCGCGCGGCCTGGGCTGCGGTGCGCGGATGGCAGGCGAGGGCGGGAGGCCGGGGCGGCGGGGAGGAGCGCGGGGAGCGAGCCCAGCCAAGAGGTGGAGACTTTCTGGACGGCCAGCACCGCGCGAGGGGCGGGGAGCCGGGGTGCCGCGAGCTTCCAGGGCTGGGAACAACGCGGGGGGCAGGGGCGGGGGGGGGCTGCTGTCAGGGCCAAGGGCTGAAGTGTCCACAGCCGGACACCTCAAGGGGAAACTGAGGCCAGAGGGGTGGCCCCGAGGGCGCGCGCAAGGGGATCCCAAGGGCTCCCTCAGGCTGGGTCTGTGCGGCTGGCGCCGCGAGCTGAGGGGGCCGTGAGGAGCCGGGCTCGGGCTGTGGAGCTCGCAGTGCCCGACCCGCTCCTGCCCTCGCGGCCTGCCCGGCCTCCCAGGCTGAACCCTACTTTCAGCGCAGAGCCTGAGGCTAGACGCGCAGGCCAGCGCTCTGAGGAGGCGCCCACAGCGCGAGCCAGGTGTGAGGCGCAGAGCTGCAGCGCCGCCAGGCGTCCCCGGTGCGCAGTGGGGCGTGGCGAGGCTTGGGCGGGAACTGGGTGTGGCTTAAATAGGGCGCGCCGACTGGAGGGAGCTTGGCAGGGGGCCGGGGCCAGACTAGGGGTGTGGCTGCAGGAGCGGGTGAGGGGGGCAGGGGGGTGAGTAGGGGCGGGGCGCCCGAGCCCCGCGGGCAGACTCTGTTCAGCCGGAGCCCCGAACGAGTGATGGACTAAAAAACGGATGCTACACTGTTAGCTGCACGAAACTGTGAACACTGTTTGTTTTATTTATTGCCACATCTCTACATTATGAACAGTGCCTGGCATACAGCACACGCACAATAATTTTTTGTTTGTTTTTGATTTAACAAATCCAGGCCTGCTGAACTGCAAACAAGGCTTCTTTTCATTGCTCTCTAGCTATTCCCAGTTTACAGGCGTGGTGGGGCACTTCATCAAGATCCTCTCATCTCTGCCTCATTTTCATTTTAGTTAAGGTCAAATGGAGGGTTAGAGGAGAAGTGTGACTTGTCCTAGGTCACTCAGTCAGTGAAGTTTAAAGCCAGCTCTCTCTGAAACCAGAATTTTCCATGACCCTCCTGCAGGGGTGCACCACTGTAGGACAGAGGACTGATAGGTTGGTGGATTTCCTGAACAATGACTTTATATGGACACTAGGTGGCGCCCCATCACAGTGTACAGCAGTTAGTTACCCTCATCTTTGTGGGATATGGTGAGAGGAAAAGCCATGTGAGATGCCCAACTTTGAACACAAGTTTCATTTGTCCCTAGAGTCTTGCATTTGCTTCCTTCGCAATTGGTCTTTACGTCTCGTTCTTCTGTCAAATGGAAAAATTTACCAGTCAGATCTGACAGCGATAGGCATTCCTCAGTATCCTTGGGGATTTGGTTCCAGGACCTCAACAAATATGAAATCCTACAATGCTCTCTAAAATAAAATGATGTAGCATTTGCATATAAATTATGCACAGCCTCCTGTATATTTAAATTACTTCTAAACTACTGTATAATACCTAATACAATGTAAGTGATATGTAAATAGTTCTTATACTCTAATGTTTTAGGAATGACAAGGAGATGTCTGTATGTGTTCACAACAGACACAATTTTCTTTTTTATGATGGGTTTCTTAGATCCACTGATGTGGATGGGGGACCATGTGTAAGATTCTTATCCTTACACAAAGGCCAGAGAATGACTGCCAAGGAGAATGAGAAGGAAATTCCATTTTTTGATCTTCATATGTTGTAGAATGAAAAAAGGCATCACATCCTAACATCCTAACCACTAGAACCTGTGCATATTATATGAAAAAAAATGGAGGAAGTCCTTTACAGATGTCAGAAAGTTAAAGATCTTGGTATGGAGAGATTGTCCTGGGTTACCTGATAGGTCCTGAAAGCAATCGTTAGAAATGTCATAAGAGGTAGACAAAGGGAGATCTTACACACACAGTAGAAAGCTGTCAGATGACCCCTGTAGAGACTGGAGTGATGAGGCCTCAAGTCAAAGAGCACTTGCAGACAAAAGAAACTTGAAAATCTAGGAGAAACTCCTCCTTAAAGCTTCCAGAGGGAGTCTAACCTTATAAGTGATACTGATTTCAGTCCAGTGAGTTAAGAGAAGAAAGTGGTTTGGGCAAAACAAGACAGGGTGGCAGAGTAGGACAGAAATGCTACCCATGAACTAGGGCTCAGGATCTTCTGAGAGCAAGGAAGGATGTGCTGTACTGGGAACACTAAATTCTGAGTCTGCCTACTGTCCAGGAGAGCTCCAGAGTTTTCATCCAGGGTCCCAGTCACATGCACAAAGACCACTTTGTGCAGACCCCTCTAAAAGGAGGGGAAAAGGCCACAAGAGCCTGGCATCTTTGCCTTCTCTCTCCACAGCATACCTCTCCCTGCTGTGGCTAACTGGGAGAGCAACACTGTCCTAATGAGAGATCTGGTTAGGCAGAAGATGGACCTGAGATTTAATGTCATCACTGCCTTTCACTCATCTAATACTCAGGGCAACTTCACTCCCCTAAACATCAGTTTCTTCATCCAAAAAATGGAGATAAGAAATTACCCTTGTAGAGGTGTTGAGTGCAATAAGGCTTCATCAGTGCTATAATATGGTGCAGGAAGTTAGAGAAGATGATTGACAGTCAAAAGAATAGCTAACATACCACTCATATAGTCCTCACTGGCTGACAGGGACCCTGTTAACTTGTTTATTCCTCACAGAAAACTCAGGGCACAGGTAATACCAACAGCTTCATCTGAGACACCTTCAAACTGAGGCCCGGAGAGTCTGATGACCGGCCCAAGGACAACAATTTGGAATCTGAATGAGATTCAAATATAGGCATTTAATTACAGGAATTTGGAACACAAGGTTTGAACTGTATGATTTTTACACAGGCAGTGAGACTTCAAGCTGTGCCTACAACACCTGCACTATTTTGACCTAAAAAATGGCACTGCCATTATTCACAATAAGAAAAATTTACTGAACACTTCTTATGTGCCAGGAACATGTTGACTCACTGTGTTGGATCACAGCACTGTGAGGTCATTTCTTTTATTACTTCCACTTTTTAGAGTAGCAAAAAAAAAAAAAAAAGCACAGAAAAGGTATGCTATTTGCTCAAAGTCACAGAACTGATAAGACCTAGGATTCAAACTAATGTCAAAGTCCACTATATTTTATAATCCATGTGTTGATGAGGAAGAGAAGGATGATGACGAGGAGAAATAAATCTACTTTATGTCAACAACCAATCGTGTACACATGTCAAAAGATGAGCTCACCAATCAGGATTCCCGTTCTATGGACTCTGATTTAAAGAAGCACCAGGAAATTAGGCATAATAAATCATGCCTATAATCTCAGCTGCTTGGGATGCAGGAGGATTATAATCTCCATGCTAGTATGGGTAGTTTAGCAAGACACTATCTCAAACTAAAATGAGGGATCAACAGTAGTAAAACACTTGCCTAAGTATACATGAAGCTGTAGGTTCAATCCTTGATGCTGCAAGGAAAAAAAAAAACTATCAGGAAAATGAACTTGTCAGCAGTGAGACTGGAGCTGAAAAGATTCAGAAAGAAGACCAGTAAGTAAAGTGCAGATGTGAGCTAAAGAATCCCAGCCAAATGCTGTGAGGAAATCCAGGCTTCATGGAGGGGTCATGTTCCATCTGACAGCTTCGGCTAAGGTCCTAGGCAATAGCCAGTGTCACAGTGTCACAGCCCGTTGTGTACCTTGGTGATGATTCGAGCCATTGGCATCATTTGACTTGGCAACACTTGAGAATCTAAGGAATAGCTGAACTCAGGCAACTCCTAGACCCATGGGAAATAGAACTAATAAAACCATAAATAGCTGTTGCTATAATGAAATAATTGTTGTTGTTTTAAGTTTGGGGCACTTTGTTACACAGCAATTACATTCTCTGTCAAGTGGCACAGCCATCCCAGAGTGGAGCCTAGTCATTTTGCGTCAGTTACAGAATGAGTTCTGCCCTAATTTGCTCTGGATTTCACATATTGAATTGTTCTTGTTCCTAAGTTTTTAGCCTCTGACCACATTAATCCTTTTGTTATCTGTGTCCCTGCCTCCCCTCATTCTGGATGTCAGGCTTAGGTATGCAGTCATGTTCTTGCTGTCTTAGTGGAGAAAATCTTGGACTTTCCTTTCTTAGACCACAGTTACATGTTCCCATGGTGCTCAGAGGCTTCCCTGCATGGACATGATTTTAGCTTGGCCCTCTAGGATCCATGATCAGGATGTTCCTGCCACTCCCATTCACTGTGCCAAGCATCTGGGCTTGGTGTGAGCTTGTTCTGAACTGGGATCAGGAACTGAGCATTTGTTCCAGGAGTGAAGTCTTGGAGCTCAAATACCCATCAGAGGTATCAGCTTGGAGGCTCTAGGTCTAATGCTGGGGTGTGAATAGGGATTGGCAAGAGCTTTTGGTCTGTGACCCAAGGGGAAGCAGGAGCCTGTGGGAAGCAGGAACAAGTGGAGGATGCTAATGGTAGGCACTGGGCATGGGGCACCAAAAGCATTTCTACATTGCAGGGCCAGAACCAGAGCTCTCTATATAATGGCCGCTAACAAGTCTGTTTGTAATTGTCAGTTTCACAAATCAGCCCCTAATCACACAGCAATAATAACAAGCTGCCATTTATTGGCCTTTCCAGTGCCGAATGTTATATGAAATAATTTATATGTATTATTCCATGTAGTCTACCCAAGGATCCTATGTGTAAATACTACTATTTTCCCTTTCTTATAAATCAGGAAATTGAGGCTCAGGATGGCTGAATTTGTCTAAGTTGAAACAGTAAGCAGAGATCTGGGGTGCCCTCACTGACCTCTCTGCGTGTCTGGAGGACTCTGGATTTCTGCGCCCAGACTGCTGGAGTTCCCTCAGGCTTCCAGGTGCAGTGAAGGAGAGAGGTGGGTTTGAGGCTTCCACATCAGCCTCCCCATTCCCGGCTTCATTTGGAGACCTGCTGAGCTCCCGATAGGTGGGCTGGCCCACACTACCAGCCTAGCCCAGCCTGTTTAGCCGCCGCGCCTGGCCATAGGTCTGCAGAGGAGGAGCTGGGCAGATCTGGGGTGCCCTCACTGGCCTCTCTGCGTGTCTGGAGGACTCTGGATTTCTGCGCCCAGACTGCTGGAGTTCCCTCAGGCTTCCAGGTGCAGTGAAGGGGAGAGGTGGGTTTGAGGCTTCCACATCAGCCTCCCCATTCCCGGCTTCATTTGGAGACCTGCTGAGCTCCCGATAGGTGGGCTGGCCCACACTACCAGCCTAGCCCAGCCTGTTTAGCTGCCGCGCCTGGCCACAGGTCTGCAGAGGAGGAGCTGGGCAGATCTGGGGTGCCCTCACTGGCCTCTCTGCGTGTCTGGAGGACTGTGGATATCTCTGCAACCAGGGAGGGTCCACAGGTTCCTGAAGCACTGCGACCTGTGGTGAGTACCCTAACCCGGCTGCGATTGAAGAACTGTGGAGCTTCCAAGGGGCAGGTGGGCGCACAGTGTCCCTGAGGCCCAGCTTGTCTGGAACTGCGGAGTTCTGAGCAGGCAGAGGAGGGCCACTGGTTCTGTAGACCTAATGGCTTGGAGTAGCGCGGCGCCAGAGTCCCAGTAGCTCCAAACATAGAAGGGGATTTTCAACAGATCCTGAGGAAGCTTTCAAATAACACTTGAAACACAGAAATATAGGAAAATGACAAAACGAAAGACCAAATTACAACCTCAAACCTCCAGCCCATCTCAAGAAACCCTAGGAGCGATGTATATAGAAGAAAATATATCCCATCCACCTCATATATCGGACACAATAGCCACTGAAATTGACAAGCAACTCCAGGAAGCTTTAAAGAAATTCAAACTCGAAATAATCTCCCAGATAAAAGAAGAAATGATAAAAGAAATGAAAGAGATTCTAAATATATCTAAAGAAAACACAGATAAAAAATTGGAGGAACTAAACAAAAAGATAGAATCCCTAGACGAGCAATATAAGAAACAAACAGAATACATAATGCAGATGCACAGAGATATACAGGAAATAAAAAACTCCACTGAAAGTTGTAAAAACCGCCTTAATGAAAGTGAAGATAGAATTTCAGACCTTGAAGACAGGATTGCAGCTAGTGAACAGGAAAGGAAAGATCTTTTGAAAATAACAAGGAACCAGGAAACAACAATTCAACAACTGCAAGACGATGCAAAGAAGAATAACATAAGAATGATAGGGATTAATGAAAGAGAGGGAGACAACATGAAGGATGTCAGGAGGATATTTAGAGAAGTAATAGCTGAAAATTTCCCAAGCATGAGATCAGAAACTGACATCAGGATCAGTGAAGCATATAGAACTCCAAACAGTCATAACCAAAATAAAACTACACCCAGACATATAATAGTCACCATCCCAGAAATCCAACACAAGAATAGATTATTAAAAGCTGTCAGAGAGAAAAGACAAATCACTTATAAAGGAAAACCTATCAGAATCACAGCAGACTTCTCAGCACAAACGATCAAGTCAAGAAGAGCATGGAGTGAAGTATTCCAGATCCTAAAGCAAAATGATTTCCAACCAAGACTGATATATCCTGCAAAACTATCATTCAAAATAGATGGTGCAATACGATACTTCCATGACAAAGAACAGCTGAAGAACTTCATGAACACCAAACCAACCCTGCAAAAAATATTGAAAGACAGTTTAGATACACAAAGGAAAAAACCACTAAGCAAAGCAAATAATTAAACAGAACCGAAAGATAAAGATGCAACAGCAGAGAGATAACATTCCTACAATTAACCAGCATTTAACAGTAATAACCATTAATGTAAATGGTCTCAATGCACCAATCAAAAGAAACAGACTAACAGAATGGATCAAGAAACAAAATCCAACCATATGCTGTTTACAGGAAACCCATCTAACCCAGAAAGATACTCACAGACTGAAAGTCAAAGGATGGAAAACAATTCTTCATGCAGCAGGAATCCAAAAAAAGGCAGGAGTAGCCATTCTGTTTGCAGACAACGTGAACTTTAAACCAACAATGACCATAAAGGACAAAGAAGGTCACTACATACTCCTAAGGGGAAAACTCCAAGAGGAAGAGATAACTATCTTAAATATATACGCACCAAACTCCAGAGCACCCAGTTATATAAAACAATTATTAACAGAAATGAAAACTCAAATTATCAGTAACACAATTGTAACAGGAGACCTTAATACACCACTGACACCAAGGGACAGATCAACCAGACAGAAAATGAGCAAAGAAATAACAGAACTGAATCACACCTGTGAACAAATGGGTTTGATAGACATATACAGAATGTTCCACCCAACAACATCAGAATACACATTCTTCTCAGCAGTACATGGATCATTTTCTAAAATAGACCATATATTAGCTCACAGAACATATTTAAGCAAATGCAAAAGAGTTGAAATCATCCCTTGCATATTATCGGATCATAGCGCTCTGAAATTAGAAATTAATGACAAAGGATACTGCAAAAATTCCGCAAACACATGGAAACTAAATAACACACTCTTGACTAATCAGTGGGTCACAGAAGAAATTAAAGAAGAAATTAAACAATACCTAAAAGAAAATGAAAATGCAGATACAACTTACCGGAATCTGTGGGATGCAATGAAAGCCGTTCTGAGAGGAAAATTTATTGCACTGAGTACCCACATCAGGAAAACAGAACGAATACAAATAAATAACTTGATGCTACACCTCAAACAGCTAGAAAAAGAAGAGCAAGTCAAGCCCAAAGCCAAAAGAAGAGAGGAAATTATAAAAATCAGAGCAGAAATCAATGCAATAGAGACTAAGAAAACAATCCAAAGAATCAACGAATCAAAGAGTTGGTTCTTTGAAAGAATAAATAAAATTGATAAGCCCCTAGCCAACCTTATTAAAAAAAGGAAAGAAAAAGCTCAAATTCATGCAATAAGAAATGAAAAAGGAGAAATCACTACAGACCCAATAGAAATACAGAGGATCATCAACACCTATTTCAAAAACCTCTACTCTCAAAAGTTTGATAACACAGAAGAAATAGACAGATTCTTAGAAGCATATGAAGTACCAAAGCTAGATCAAGAGGATATAAAACTGTTGAATAACCCAATCTCTGCTAATGAAATTGAGAATGTAATTGGGTCCTTGCCCACCAAGAAGAGCCCAGGCCCAGATGGATTCACTGCAGAATTCTACAAGAAATATAAAGAAGACCTAATGCCGACACTCCTCAAACTATTCAATGAAATTGAAAGGGAAGCAATCCTTCCTAAGTCATTCCTGGAAGCAAATATTACTCTAGTACCAAAACCTGAGAAAGACCCAACTATAAAAGAGAACTATAGACCGATCTCCCTAATGAACACAGATGCAAAAATCCTCAATAAAATATTGGCAAATAGGATCCAGCAAATCATCAAGAAGATTATACACCATGACCAGGTGGGATTCATCCCAGGAATGCAAGGATGGTTCAACATACGCAAATCAATAAATGTAATCCACCATATCAATAAAGCCAAAAATAAGAACCACATGATCATCTCTATAGATGCAGAAAAAGCCTTCGATAAGGTCCAACACTTATTCATGATAAGAACTTTACAGAAAATTGGAATAAAGGGTCTTTACCTCAATATAATAAAGGCCATTTATGACAAACCAACAGCCAGCATCATACTAAATGGCCAAAAATTGAAAGCCTTTACTTTAAAATCGGGTACAAGACAAGGATGTCCTTTATCACCACTCCTATTTAATATAGTACTGGAAGTACTAGCCAGAGCAATTAGGCAAGAAAGAGAAATAAAAGGGGTAAAGATAGGAAAAGAAGAAGTTAAATTATCATTGTTTGCAGATGACATGATACTCTACATAGAAGACCCCCTAAACTCCATTGAAATACTCTTAGATACAATAAATAAATTCAGTAATGTGGCTGGATACAAAATCAATACTCAGAAATCAATAGCATTCCTATACACGAACAACAAAATTACAGAGAGGGAAATAAGAGAAACTGGACTATTCACATTAGCAAGCAAAAAAATGAAATATTTAGGAATTACTCTTACGAAAGAAGTGAAAGACTTATACAGTGAAAATTATAATACACTGAAAAAGGAAATTGAAGATGATCTCAGAAAATGGAAAGACATCCCTTGCTCATGGATAGGAAGAACAAACATTGTGAAAATGGCCATTCTCCCAAAACTGTTATACAGATTCAATGCAATCCCAATAGAAATACCATCAACATACCTTATAGATCTAGAGAAATCACTCCTAAATTTCATCTGGAACCAGAAGAGACCTAGAATCGCAAAGGCAATTCTAAGCAGCAAAGACAAAGCAGGAGGCATCACAATCCCTGACTTGAAGTTATACTACAAAGCAACAGTAGTAAAATCAACATGGTATTGGAATCAAAACAGAGCTGAAGATCAGTGGAATAGATTAGAAGATACAACCACAACTACGAACACACTCAACCACCTTATTTTTGATAAAGGAGCCAAGCAGGTTCACTGGAAGAACGACAGTCTCTTTAATAAATGGTGCTGGAAAAACTGGCTCTCCATTTGCCGAAAACTAAAGCTAGACCCATGTCTATCACCATGTACTAAATTAAAATGTAAATGGGTCAAAGATCTGAATATTAAAACAGAAACACTAAATCTATTGGAAGACAAAATAGGTAGAAACCTTGGAGACATAGGAGTAGGTAAAGAATTCATGAACAGGACTCAAACCGCACGGGAAATACTTCCCAGAATCAATAACTGGGACCACTTCTTATTAAAAAGTTTCTGCATGTCAAAAGAAATCTCCAGCATAGTGAAAAGAAAACCCACAAACTGGGAAAAGATTTTAGTGAACTCTCTCTCAGACAAGGGCCTCTTGTCTAAACCATACAAAGAATTAAAGAAACTCAGACCTCCGAAATTCAAAGATCCAATCCAAAAATGGGCATCTGAGATGAATATGCAATTCTCAGATGAAGAAATGCAAATGGCAAATAAATACATGAAAAAATGCTCATCATCATTGGTCATTAGAGAAATGCAAATTAAAACCACACTGAGATACCATCTCACTCCTGAAAGAATGGCCAGGATCAAGAAAACCGACAACAAATGCTGGAGAGGCTGTGGGGAAAAAGGAACTCTCCTGCACTGCTGGTGGGAGTGTAGACTGGTACAGCCTTTGTGGAGATCTGTCTGGAGATTTCTCAAAAAGTTGGGACTGGAAATCCCATTTATTCCAGCTATTCCACTTCTAGGCATATTCCCAGAAGAACTGAAAGCATCATACCACAGTGATATATGTGCACCTATGTTTATAGCAGCACAATTTGTAATCGCCAGATCTTGGAAACAACCCAAGTGCCCATCAACTGAGGAATGGATAAAAAAGTTGTGGTATTTCTATACAATGGAGTATTATTCAGCTATAAAGAAGGATCACATTGAGATATTTATCAATAAATGGGCACAGCTTGAGACCATACTCATAAGTGAAATAAATCAATCTCACATGTGTGAATATCGAATAGTTTCCCTAATGTAAGTAATGATTCAAATATATAAAAATATGTGGTAATCATGATTCCCCATTAGGTGGCCTTGAAGCCTTATAAAGTTTTCACTCATTAATTAGAAAGGCTTTATTCTGGGCTTCTTGATATGAAAATATTTGAAGCTAGAGTATATGAAGTTTTACCCAAATATTTCAAGGAAAAAGACACTATGGTAACTACTATTAAGTCAGGTTATAAGGTGGTGAAGTACTAGGTTATTGAAACAGTCATGCTGTGACCTCTATTGTTATATTGTTATGTCCTGTTTTATCTCAATCTCCCCCTTATTGTTTCAAAAAAAAATTATTTAGTCATTTCTTATGTTTGTCTTAATTAAAGAAAAAATTCAAAAAAATTAGGATATATAAATAGTAACTCTTTTCGATTTCCTATTAACTTGTTTTGAAGTCCTGTAGTACTCCCACGATCTTGTTTTGACTGATTAGACTCTGTTCCATTCTATATGATAGTATCAAGTTTGAAGACATAGGCAACTACTTTGAAGACAATAAGATTCACTAAGATACCCATTCTGGTTTGACTATTGTCTTCTTTGGAAGTCCTGTAATGTTTACAATGCCTAAGTTTTATTGGTCTTGTTCTCTACTGTTTTGTCCAACTTTATAATATCTAATAAGATAGACAATTCTTTTTAAGGAAACAAGGGACAACGTTGATAACCATTGTTGATAAACTTGTACTCTGTTCTACACCATGTGCTATGTCTATCCTTGGTATTGACTGACAGCTTTGTTCTGCCATATTTGACTGTATTCTCCCCCCCCCAAAGAAAGTAATAAGCACTAAGGAGTAATAAAATCCAAGATGTGTAAATTTTGTTGTAAAAAAGAGAGGGGAAAAAAAAGAAAAAGAGCTCTAACGGATATAACAGCAAGTGTGTTTGGGGGTGTTAAATAGCTGACTTTATCAATGTTTTTGGAACATTGAACACAGCTGTTTGCAGTCTCCCTGTTTGAATGTCCACCTTATGTTCTTTGATACTGTGATTTGAGGAACTATTTTCAAGAAAATAGTGTGTAATCTACTAGCAGGTAATTTCTTACTGTTATGGTTTTTTGTTTTGTTTTGTTTTGTAGTTCTGTATTGCGTGTACCCTTACGCCGCTTTGGTTTGTTTTGTGTTTTTCTCTTTTTCCTCTTAAATAAAAAAAAAAAGAAACAGTAAGCAAATAGTAAAGTAAGAATTAGAACTTAGATTAACAACCATGCTTATAAATAGAACTGTACAAACTAAATCAAGATGCAAACTACCACTGAGCTACATTCTCATCCCAAAATGTCTGTTATTTGTGGGGCAGGGGGGATTAAACCCAGGACTTTTAATGTGTTGGGCAGATGCTGTACAACTGAGCTATATCTCTGTTCCTAGGATGACAATCTAATACCATTTTATGCCTGTTACATTGGCAAACTAAAATCACTAACACCAGGTATTGACCAAATGGGGGAACCATGAAAATCTTATATGCTGTTTGTAGGATGCAATGGATGACCTATGTTATGAAACAAATTTCATGAATTCTGAGAGTTCACATTCCCTCAATTCAACTCTAAACATGTATTCTAGACAATCTTGTACTTGTGCACCAGAAGACATGGATATCAGTCAGGAACAGATAGGAGACAGAAACTACACCAGTCTGAATACAAAGAACATAATATAAAGAATAATTAACTCAACTGGGCCACATGACTGTAATTCCAGCACTCAGGAGGCTGAGGCAGAAGGATCATTGCAAGTTTGAGACCAGCCTGGGCTACAAGGTGAGCCTGAAATGCATGGTGAGATCCTGTCTCAAAAAGCCAAAAAAAAAAAAAAAAAACAAAAAACCAACAATTGTTAACTTGGTATAAAGTTGTTAACTGGATGACTGCAAGGTTGTAAAAAGAATTCTAGCTTCCTAGTGAACTCCACCCAGCTGCACCATGCCAGGCTGGGAAAAGGCCCACCCAATGACCCTGGCTAGAGGAGGAGAATCCATACACTGTATGGGGCCTGTGAAGGGCCTTATCAGGAGCCCCAACCAGCTGGAGAGAGTCAACGTGCTGTGTGGGGCCATTGAAGGGCCCGCCCAGTAACCCCAATCAGTCATGGAGTATTGGTGTGCCACATGGGGCCAGGGACAGGCCTGTCCAGCGACCCCAGCCAGACAGGGATCATCAGTGTGCCATGCAGAGCCAGGGAAAGGCCCATCCAGTGACCTTCAATCAGCCAGGAACAGGCAGCCATCATTAACTCAGGAAGCAACAGGGACTTTGCATTTGGCTGCTCTGGAGGAATACAGGAAAATGACAAAATGAAGGCGCAAAATGTAATCTCAAGTCTCCGGCCCATCACAAATATGTCCTGGAGACATGGACATAGAAGAAAGTGTCAGTCATGAACTTGAAATTTCTGAAATGATAGCAACTGAAGTAAAGAAACAACTCTGTGAAGCTGTAAAGGAAATCAGATCAGAAATAATCTCCCAGGTAAAACAAGAAATAATTAATGAAAGAAATACTGAACATATCTAATAGAGGAGCATTGGAAAATGATGGAAACCTTGGATGAACAATATAGGAAAAAATTAGAATGCGTGAAACAAAGAGCTATCCAGGAAATCAAAAATTCCATCGAAAGCTGGCAAAAGTGCTTGAATGAATATGAAGATAGACTTTCAGACCTTGAAGACAAGATTGCAGCTAGTAATTAGGAAAGGAAAGATCTTTTAAAAATAACAAGGAACCAGGAAATAACAATTCAACAGTCGCAAGATGATGCAAAGAAAAACAATACAAGTTAATAGATATAAATAAAAAAGACACAGTCAACACAAAAGATATAAACAGACTCTGCAGAAGTAAAGCAAAAAATTTCCCAAGTATGAGAAAATAAACTGATATAGATAAGTGAAGCATATAGGACTCTAATTAGCCATAACTGAAATAAATAATCAAGACATATAATAATCAAGACCTCAGAAATTTAACACAAGAACAGAGTATTAAAAATTGTCAGAGAAAAGAAACAGATCACCTGTAAAGGAAAGCCCATCAGAATCACAGCAGACTTCTCAACACAAACAATTAAGTATTTCAAATCCTAAAAGAAAACAACTTCCAACCCAGATTGATATACCCTACTAAACTGTCTTTCAAAATTTATAGAGAAATAAGATACTTTCTTTTTTTTTTTTTTAAATTTTTTTAAAATTTTATTTAAGGAGAAAAGAAAAAAAAAGCAGAGAAAGGGTACAAGTTATACAGATTTGCAGAAAAAAAATGAACAGTAGGAAATCACTAGTTAATGGATTACATATTGTCATCTTAGAAATAATTGTTCAAGTCACAAAATTAAAGCTTGTAAAGTGGACATTCCATCAATGATACTCCAAACAGTTCTGTTCAATGATCCAATAAAACTCTGTGATATCATATTCTATCTTATACACTTAAATATACATGCAGTTATATAGTTTAGAGCACTTTCTTTTCCTCTCTTTTGTACAATGACTATTACACATTTTGGGTTTCATTGCTCCCACGGTTCTTATTGCTTTTTTTGGAAGAGAGTAAAACCAAATGAGACATAACAGAACAGAATCGGTCAAGTCAAAAGGGTGGACATAATAGATAATATAAAAACATAATACAAGGTGATCAACAATGGTTACCATAATGCCTCCCGCTATCTCTAATAGAATTGCCTATACCATTAGTTATAATACAATTGAACAAAACAGTAAAGAACAAAACCGACAAAACCAAACCATTGGAGACATTGTAGGTCTTCAAAAGTAGATAAAAGTCAACGAGAATGGGCGTTATAATGAATCTCATTATCTTCTCAGCTGATGCCTAAATTTTCGAACCTGATACTATCCATCAAAACAGAATAGGGGAACATCAGTTAAAAACCAGATGGTGAGAGTAATACAGGGCTTTAAATCGAGGTAATGGAAAGTCAAAGTGGGTTACTATAATATATCCTGCTATTTTTTTTCCTTTAATTAAAAGGATAAAAAATTTTAAAAAAGTATTAAAAAAGTAAATAATGGAGTGGAGATTGAGATAAAAGAGGGCATAACAACGAAACAGCACAGATCAAAACATAACCATTTAAGCAGAATAGTGTTTCACCACCAGATAATCCTGACATAAAAGTAGTTACCATATTGTCTCTTTCCTTGAAATCCTTGAGAACAACTTCGTATACTGTAGCATTAAGTATATCAAAACAATGTAAAACCATTTAAGAGAATGACAGCATTACAGAGTATTTAGAATCGACTAACAGAAAATGGATAATGGTTTCTGTATAATCTCCTTGTCTTTAAAAGGTTTTTGCTTATACTATTGTACATAATAAAATCCAGTAAGATACAACCTATTTAGACCATTGGAGACAGAAGGACAAAAGCTAGATGAGACTTCACAACAAGATGATACTAAATCAGTATTACCTATTAAGATGTCATTTTCTCCAAAATAGCTTTTCCTATCATCCAATCTTCTCTGTCTCATTTCTGTTGAGCTCTTATTCTGTCAGTAGCTGTCAGTTTGTCTTCTTCACTTTGTTCTCTGTTCCATTAGTTGTGGCCTCCACTATTTCTGGATTCTTTGTATTTTTCTTTTTTTAGAATATCCTGCAATACTCTCTGTAGAGTTGAATTGGTGGTTGCAAATTCCCCCAGTTCCTCTTTATCCTGGAAGCACCTTGTTTTTCCATCAATTTCCAGGGACAGTTGTGCAGGATATCTCAATCTTGGCTGGAGATTATTATCTTTCAAAGCTTGAATTATTTCCCCCCACGCTCTTCGTGATTTGATGGTTTGTGCAGAGAAATCTGCTGTAATTCTGATGGGTGCTCCCTTGTAAGTGGTCTGTTTCTTGTCTCTGACAGCTTTTAATATTCTGTTCTTGAATTGAATTTCTGGAATTTTTATTATTATATGCCTGGGTGTTGCTCTGTTTGGGTTGTAGGTAGCTGGGGTCCTGTATGCCTCATACATCTGAGTATCTTTACCTTTTGCTAAATTAGGAAAATTCTCCTGGATTATTTCTGTGAGTAGCTTTTGTAGTTCATTTGTTTGTGTCCCTACTTCTTCTTTTATGTTCTTAATCCTTAAGTTATGGATCCTCTTATCATCTTCTTCTCTTTGTATTATTGCTGTTTGTTTCTTTGTTATTTTTAAGAAGTTTTTCATTTCATTCTCCCATATTACAATTCTGCCCTCCAGTTCAGATAGTCTGTCCTTAGTTTCTTTCAAGCTGTTATGCCAGTCTTCGATAGACTTCTTAGTTTCTTGGTAGTCCCTTTGAACCTGCTTCACGTATTCTATGCTTTCCCTGTTTTCTCCATCAAACAATTCTCCCCTCTTTTTCTGTTCTTCCATTCCACCATCTGTTTTTTCTTGGGTGGGGCTTAGCATTTCTCTAACTATTTTGCATACTTCTAGCTTCAGGTCGTTGATAACTTCATTCCTGAATTGGTCTATGAGGCTCTCTATATGGTGCTTTATGTGTATTGGTGTGGTGTCCGCTATTGCCTGTTTCTCAGAATTGGGGGCCGAGGAGCCTTTCTTGTTGCTGCCTCTTCCCATATTCTCTGTTCCTTATATATGCAAGCTTATATGAGAGGCCCAGCTTCTCTCCCTGTCAGCCACAGCCTGATCGAATTGCGCCGGTTAGGTGTTCCCACTCACCGCTGCGCACCAGGCAGCCTACGCGGGGGCCTGCCCCTCCCGGCCTCCGTCAGGCTCTGGGATCTGGGTTGGGCCAGCCTACGGGGTCCGCCGGCAGTGTCACGCAGGCCAGGCACTTTTCACCGATCCCGCCCGAGAGGGGAATGTGTGGCTGGAGTCGCCACTGCGCCCTGCTCCCGCAGGACTGCTCAGGCCCAGAAAGTCCGCTGGAGTCAAACTGTGGTGGAGTGTCAGTTTCTCTCACTCACCTCGCCACAAGTCAGAACATGCCTCCCTGCCTGTCCTGTTTTCGACTCCGTTCGCAGACTCCCGTTCTCAGAGCTTCCGCGCGTCTCTCTCCTTGCCGAGCCGCTGTAGAGGGAGCCAGCCAACGCGCGGCGGGAAACCCAAATCGCAGTTTCCAATGGCGCAGGGTCCAGCCTCAGCAGCGAGACTTTTCTGTTCCTGTTTTAGCACCAGGACTGCATTCCAAGTTGGTTTCTCTCAGCCGAGTTCGTTCCTGAGTCAGCAGAGCATAACTCCACCTGCTTATGTCTCTTTAGTCCGCACCATACCTGGCTTCTGAGCCTAGTTTTTCAGAGAGCCTCTGGTAGTTGCTGTCATCTGTCTGCCATGTTCTCCCAGAAGTTGAGAAATAAGATTCTTTCATGACAAAGAACAACTGAAGAACTTTATGACCACTAAACAAACTCTACACTGAGACCAAAAGATATTCTAGATAGAGATAAAAATGACTACAATTTCAAGAACAACACAAATAAGCCATCAAGCAGGAAAAACAATTAAATAGAAGGACAAAGTAAAGAACCAACAGTAGAAAGATAACATGACAGAAATGAACCAATATATGTCAGTTGTAATCATGAATGTATATGGTTATATTCAAGAATTAATTCATGAATTCACAAATTAAAAGAAATAGACTGGCAGAATGGATTAAAGAAACAAAATCCAATCATATGCTATATACAAGAAACCCACCTAACTCAAAAAGTCAAAGGATGGAAGACAATACCTCATGCAACAAGAACCCAGAAAAAAATCAGAGGTAGTTATTCTGTTTGCAGCCAATGTGAACTTCAAACAAAGAATGATCAAAAGAGATAAAGAAGATCACTACATATTGGTTAGGGGAAAACTTCAAGAGGAAGAGATAATGTATATGTACTAAACATGGGAGCACCCAACTATGTAAGACAAATTTTAAGAGACATAAAAAAATCAAATAAGTAATAATATGATTATAATGAGGAAACTTAACACCCCATTGTCACAAAGAGATAGATAAACTAGACAAAAAATCAGCAAAGATATAACAGAGCTGAATCAAACTTGTGAACAAGTGGACTTAGTAGATGTGTACAGAGTATTCCACTCACAACATTGGAATACAGATTCCTTTGAGCTGTACATGGAACATTCTCTAAAATGGACCATATACCAGCCTATAGAACGTGCTTAAGTAAATACAAAAAATTAAAATTATTCCATGTATATTATCTGATCATAGTGCCACAAAATTGAAAATTAATGACAAAACAAACTGCAAAAACTACACAAACACATAGATTTAAATTATACCCTTCTGAATAATCAATGGGTCACAGCAGAAATTAAAGAAATAAAACAGTATCCACATGCAAGCGAAAATGCAAATGCAACATACCAAAACCTATTAGACATAATAAAAACAGTCCTAAGAGGAAAATTTATTGCAGTGAATTCTCATATTAGGAAAACAGAATGAACACAAATAAATAATCTGATGTTATACTTCAAACTTCTAGAAAAAGAAGAGGAAGTCAAACTCTAAGCCCAAAGAAGGAAGGAAATTATAAAAATCAGAGCAGAAATTAACACAATTGAGACTAAGGAAACAAAATAATTAATGAATCAAAAAGTTGGTTCTTTGAAAGAATAAATAAAATTGATAAATCCCTAGTCAACCTTATAAAAAAAAACGAAAGGAAAAACTCAAATTCGGGCAATAAGGAATGAAAAAGGGTGATATTACTACAGATCCTATGGAAATACAGAAGACCATCAATGCCTACTTTGAAAACCTTTAGTGTCATAGGATGGGAAACAAGAAATGGACAGATTCCTAGAAACATATAAGTCACCAAGCAGGATCAAGAAGATATAAAACTTCTGAATAACCCAATATCACGTAATGAAATTGAAACTATAATTAGAAACTTACCAACAAAGAAAAGCCCAGGTCCTGACGGATTCCCAGCTGAATTCTACAAGAAATTTGTAGAAGACTTAATGTTGACACTCCTCAGACTCTTCAGTGAAACTGAAAGGGGAGTAATTCTCCCTAACTCATTCCTGGAAGGAAGTGTTACCCTGATACCAAAATCAGAGAAAGGTCCAACCAAAAAAGAGAACTACAGGTCAATCTCCCTAAGGAATATGCAGATGCAAAAATCCTCAATAAAATACTAGCAAAAAGTGCATCAAATTACCAAGAAGATTATATACCAGCACCAAATAGGATTCATCCCAGGAATCAAGGGATGGTCCAACATACACAAATCAATAAATGTAATATACCACATCAACAGAACCAAAGACAGCAACCACATGATCATCTCAACATATGTAGAAAAAGCTTTTGATGAAGTCCATAAGTATTCATGATAAAAACCCTATGGAAAATTGGAATAGATGATCTTTACCTCAATTTGATAAAAGTCACATATGATAAACCAACATCTTACTAGATGGACAAAAACTGAAAGCTTTCAATCTAAAATCAGGACAAGGCAACTATGTCCATTATAATCACTCTTATTCAATATAGTTGTGGAAACATTAGCCAGAGCAACTAGACAAGAGAAAGAAATAAAAGGAATAAGGATAGAATAGGAAAAAGTTAAATTATCATTATTCACAGATGACATGATACTGTACATAAAAAGACCCAAAAACTCCACTGAAAGACTTCTAGGTCTAATAACCAAATTCAGTAATGCAGCTGGATATAGTCAATACTCAAAAATCAATAGCATTCCTGTACACAGACAATGAACTCACTGAGAGAGAAATTAGGAAGTCACCACATTCATACTAACATCCCCCAAAATGAAATGCTTAGGTATTAATCTAACAAAGGAAGTAAAAGCTCTGTACATTGAAAATTACAGTTCTCCGTAAAAAGGAATCAACGAGGATTTCAGAAAATGGAAAGACATCTCTTGTTCATGGATAGGAAGAACAAATATTGTGAAAATGGCCATACTTCCAAAATTGTTATACAGACTTTATGTAATTTCAATCAAAATACCATCAGCATATAGATCTAGAGAAATCATTCCTAAAATTCATCTCAAACCAGAAGAGATTAGAATAGCAAAAACAATCCTGAGCAACAAAGCCAAGGCAGGAGGAATCAAAACCCCAGACTTGAAATTATATTACAGAGCTACCATGATATCAGCATGGCATTGCCAAAAGAGCAGACCTGAAGATCAATAGAATAGTTTAAAAGATACAGACACAACTACAAATACACCCAGCCATCTTATCTTTGACAAAGGGGCCAAACATGTTCACTGGAAGAAAGATAGTCTTTTCAATAAATGGTGCTGGTAAAACTGGATTTCCATATGTTGAAAACTAAAACTAGGCCCATGTTTATCAACATGAACTAAATTAAAGTGAAAATGGATCAAAGGTTTAAATATTAAAACAGAAACACTAAATCTGCTGAAAGACAATGTAGATAGAAATCTTGAAGACAAAGGAGTGGGCAGAGACTCATGAATAAAAACCAAACTGTACAAGAAATACTTCACAGAATCAACAACAGGGGTCTCACGTTATTGAAAAGCTTTTATATAGCAAGAGAAACCACCAGCAGGGTGAAGAGACAGTCCACAATGTGGAAGAAAATGTTTGCCAGTTGTTTCCCAGACAAAGGATTACTATAAAGAACTCAAATAAATCAATACTTCCAGATTAAAAAATTCATACCAAAAGTGGACATCTGAGATAAATATACGCTTCTCAGATAAAGTAATGCAAATATCAAATAAATATATGAAAAAATGTTCAACATCACTGGTTATTCAAGAGATGCAAATTAACACAACACTGAGAGTCCACATCATCCCAGAAAAAAATGGCTATTAGCAAGAAATCAACCAATATGGGCTGGGGATTTATCTCAGCAGCATAAGTACCTGCCTTGCAAGCACGTGGTTGTGAGTTTGGTCCCTGGTGTCGAAAAAAAAAAAAAAAAAAAGAAAAGAAAAAGAAAAAGAAATCAACCAATAGCAATTGCTGGAGGGACTGTTGGGAAAAGGAACTCTTTTCCATTGTTGATGGAAGTGTAGACTGGTGCAGCTACTGTGGACGTCAGTGTGGAGATTCCTCAAAAAACTAGGATTAGGGGTTCCATTTGACCCAGCTATTCTCCTTAGGGTATATTCCCAAAAGAATTAAAAATATCATGTCATAGCAATATATGTGTACCTGTGTTTATAGCAGAACAATTTGTGGGTTTTTTTTTTTTGGTACCAGGGATTGAACTCACTACTGCATGCTTGCAAGGCGCTAACAGCACAATTTGTAATATCTAAATCTTGGAAACAACCCAAATGTCCATCAACCATGAAATGGACAAAAAAGATGCGATATTTTTGTATAAGTGAGTATTACTCAGCTATAAAGAAGGATAAACTAGAGGTTTTATAGCTAAATGAATGCAACTAGAGACCATATTTATCAGTGAAACAACTTAGACTTACATGAGTAAATATTATATTTTCGCCTTCATGTAAGAAACTGAAAGATTAACTAAGATCAAAAAGGTTCCAAAGAGATTGTGGAAGGGAATGAAACTGCTCAAAAGGCAAGAACAACTGGGGAAAACACATAAGGTAAATACACACACACACACACACACACACACACACACACACACGATAGCTAAGATAATTGTACTATTGATCCTATTTGTTCAGGAAAAGAAACCGTGACACATTATTTGATCTGTTTTACATGCTCTTATCTTGTAATCTGAACAACTATTCTGAAAATAACCATATGCAAGAAAGTGACTATTGCTAGTCTCCTATCATCTTGTTTTGAAATCCTATATCATTTCTGCTGTCTTGTTCAGCTTTTATCATTTTGGTTTTTTAAAATATTTTTAAAATAAGGTAAAGAGAAAAAGAATTCTAAAAAAGAATTCTTACAGGAAGCATCTACCACCTTAGGGCTGAAAGAACAAAGAAAGGAAACTGAAACTATTAGAATTTAAAAACTCAAAGGAGGAGCTCTGTGGAGCTGTGCTCAGCTGAGCTGATGTCTCTGGCTTCAGGGCAGGGTCCTAGAAGGGTTGGTCCTTAGAGGAGAAGCTGGTACCATAGAGGAGACCTTTGCTGTGAGGCAAAACAGCCTTGCAGGGGGATGCTCAGAGAGCAAGAACCCTACAGGACGTGGAGCCCTTCTCTTTACTCCCGCCTTGGAGTCCAATCTTATTTGCTTATTGGTAAAGACCAACAGAGTCTAAGAGGGAGCAGCTGGCAACACAAAAATGTGTGTGGCAAGGCCCCAGCCCTCCGCATCACAGAGTAGGTACTTGGTACTTTTTGTATTATCAAATATTATAGGAAATTCCCAAATTAATCTGACCGTAAATATAGAACTTACAATGCACCCCTTCCCTCTGCCTCTGCATGCAATGAATTTACCTCTTCAAAATTGTAAAAACAATATTCTAACAACATGCAAGATTTTTAAAATCCAAAAGATCTACTTATAATTTTACTATGCCCACACGATGACTTTTATTTTCACCTTTTCTGTTTTAATCTTTCTTAGAAGCAGACATGATTTTCATGGTTATGACTACAGCACCCCATACAATCAAAGAGTCCTGCTGTACATAAGCCTTGTTGCTTGCTGTTATGGAAGAAGTCATTGTCACAAACCCTGAATGAATGAAATATCATTCTCTCTTTTGTTATTTTTAAATTTTAAAACAAAAAAAGAATAAAAATAATGATATGGAATTTCAAGACAAAATAATAGAAGATTAACACTGGTTACTATATTGCATATTGTTATTTTCAAAGTAACAGATTACAAGAGTAACAGATTACAGTCTTGTTCAGATTACAAGATTACAAGGCATGAACAAAATGATCAAACAATTGAATAATGAAAGTGCAAATTGTTCTTTTTGATGAATTAACAGAGATTAGTAGTATAGTTATCTATCTTGCATATATATATATATATATATATATATATATATATATATATATACCTATTCTTTTGGAGCATTTTGGTTGCAAATGAGAGAAAGTCTTCTCAAATGAGATTAAGTTTAAGCAAAGCTGTGTCTGTGTGCTGTGAGTAGTAGAATTCCCTGGAAAGAATGCAGAGGAGAGAGAGAGAGAGAGACAGAGAGAGAGAGAGAGAGAGAGAGAGAGAGAGAGAGAGAGAGAGAGAATACCCAGAAGAAAGGAGAAGGAAAAGGGATATAAAAAAGAACTAAAGTGTGTTATGTACATATAACGACTCTTCACGAAGTATATAATCATTATGTACTGCAAACATGTACTACTACTAATAAAATTCATGTATTGAAAAAATGCAGAGGGAACTCACAAACTAGGGTCCAAAACCAGGATCTAAAAAGAACCAATGATCTTCTTCTCTATCCATCTCATGTGGTCCTCTCTTTAAAGATTTGCCTCTTTAGGAAAAACTTTCCTACCATAAACATGTTTTTTCCACCTGGCAGTAAATAAACATGGCCATTGGCTGCCTCTGCTTTGTAGTTGTAGTAAAAGAGCATTCAGACAACAGTTCCAGGTAAGGGCTGTTATTGGCTCTACTAAGTCACATGTTCACCTATTATCCAGTCATGTTCTTAGGCCAACCTTGATTTATACAATTGGCCAGGCCTGGTTACATGTCCATCCATGGCCAGGATGGGACCAGGAACTTTTGTTAACAGATGAAGGAGAATGGGAAGCCTGGGTGAAGACACAAAACTCAGAGGAGGAGCCCTGTGGAAGGATCACTGCATGGGGGTCTCATTTTTTCATCAAGACACTATGTACCTTGAGACATTTATAAATAAATAGACGCAGCTTGAGACCATACTCATAAGTGATATAAATCAAACTCACATGTATAAATACCGAATAGTTTCCCTAGTGTAAGAAATGATAAGAATACATGAAAGTATGTGGTAATCATGATTCCCAATCATATTGGTTTGAAGCCATATAATGTTTTCACTCATTAATTGCAATGGTTTTAACCTGGGTTGTTCGATTTTAGTATCTATGATAGTACGAATAGCTATTTTGAAGAAAACAACACAATATAAAAGCTAGTGCTGATTTAATATCATCTTGTTTTGAAGTCCCATCTGTTTCCACTGGTTTTAACATGATGTATCTTACTATATTTCACTATATGCTATAGTATAAACAAAATTCTTTATAGGCAAAGAGAAAACGTTGTTCATTTTCTGTTAGCTGGTTCTAAATACCCTGTAATTCTTGAATTCTCTTGAATGGCTTCACACTGTCTTGATATGCTTGATGTTATAGCATACGAAGTTACACTCAAATAATTCAAAGAAAGAGGCACTATGGTGACTACTATTATCTGGGGGTGAAACACAATGACGCTTAATTGTTCGGTTCTGACCTGTGTTGTTCTGTTACAATGTCCTCTCTTATCTCAACCTCCCCCCCCCCATGTTTTTTAAATTACTCTATTTTCTCTCATTTTTTTAATTAAGGGAAAACTAAATTAAAAAATAGGGGGACATATTATAGTAACTTTCTTGGTTTTCCTATTGACCTGATTTGAACCCCAGTATTGCTTCCCCCGTCTTGTTCTGTCTGATTATTCTATATTCTATTTTGTTGATAGTATCAAGTTTGAGGTTATAGGCAACCACTTTGAAGGCAATAAGATATACTATGATGCCCATTATGGTTTGACTATTATCCTTTTTTTGAAGTCCTGTAAGGTCTCCAGTGTAGGTTTTATTGGTCTTGTTCTGTATTGTTTTGATCAATTCTATTATACTTGATGATATAGGCAACTCAATTTAAAAATAGCAAGAGGCACAATGGTAACCACTTTTGATCACTTGGTATTCTATTTTTGCATCATGTACTATGCCCACCCTTTTGTTCTAACTGACTCTGTTTTGCTTAGTCATGTTTGGTCTTATTCTCTTCAAAAAAAAAAGTAATAAGAACCGTGGGAGTAATAAAACCCAAAAAGTCTAATTGTTACTGTAAAAAAGAGAGGAAAGGAAGGTGAACTAAGGGGTATAACCGCAGGTATGTTCGAGTGTGTAGGATGGAAAACCATATTACTGAGCTTTTGTTGGACCATTGAACGGAACTGTCTACAGTGTTACTGTATGAATGTCCACTTTATATGCTTTAATTTTGTAATTTGGACAACTGTTTCTGGGAAGATAATATGTAACTTATTAACTGGTGATTTCTTACTGTATATTTTTTTCCTTGAAATTCTCTATTACTTGTATTCTTTTACTGCTTTGTTTTTTTATGTCCTTTCTTTTTTCTCTTTAAATAAAAAAAAGACACTATGTACCATTCTTGCATATCAAATCTTTTTCTCTTTTCTCTTTCTTCTTTTTTTGTTTTTAACAATTCTTTTGTCAGAAATGTTCAAACATAGGATTACAGCTGTGGATAATTGTGAGAAGCTTTGTAACACACTTGTACATGTTCACATCTGATACTTTATTTATGCCTCACAAAATAACTCTGATAAGTGACAGAAAAGAAACTCGAGCCTTAGAGAAGTGAATGACAGGTCTAAGAACAAGGCAGAGAGCAGAGACAACTCCCAAATCCTGGCTTCATGACTCCCATCCCAATGCTCTCTTCCCAAACATCACAAAGTTTAGACTAGAGTTGGCAGGCATAGAGCCAGTGTCATCTCTGGCTCATTAAGGAATGGAGCTTCTTCGATTCTCTTCCCCTTGAAGGAACTGGGCGGGACCCCCGGATGCCACTAGCCGGCAGCCCCTGCCTTCAGAGCCTGCCCGAGCTCTGATGGGGGATGCTCCCCCACTGGACCTGGCATCTTCCCACTGAGCGCTCTGCATGTGCAGCTCCTCTAGGACGTTATGGAGGTGTTTCAGTGTGAGCAGGAGCTGCTGGTCCTGGATCTGCATCTCAGACTAGAAGACAGAAAGATTCAGTGGGAGATCTGAAAATCTCTGGCTGCCCTTCCATATCAAGCCCCTTCCTGGAAGTCACACAACCCAGCAGAAGCTTCACCTTTTTCATCTGAAAAGCACAAAGCAAATTACTTACCTTTCAGGGCGCTTATGGGGAACAAATGAATTATAATAACACTTTAAAATGTAACAGGCATAACTCCACTATATCCTTTAATCCTTACTGAAATAAATACTTCTTTACTGGTATTAAGGTGATAGTGACTTCTTTCAAATTAAAACAAAATGAACTAAACCTGCCTGGTTGAGCCTTTTAGAACAGTGGCTTCTGACATGTAGTCAGGGGATTCTTGGGTGCCAAAAAATCTTTCAGGGATCAGTGAGGTTAAAACTACTTTCATTACAATACACAATATTTTCTTTTTTCACTCTCATTTCCTTGTTAGTATAGTGGTGTTTTCTAAAAGCTAATGAGATATAATATCTCAATAAATTAAATGTAGAAATAGGAAAATGCAGGTATTGTCTGTTAAAGTGATTTGCAACAATGGACACATTGCCACTTTTCTCACTATTTGCTTTGAAAAATAATTGTTTTATATTTTAAATAAATACTGTTTTGTTAACATATAATGAGCTAGGAATGGTGGCACACACCTATAATCCCAGCACTCAGGAGGCTGAGACAGGAAAACAGCATAAGTTCGAGGCCAGCCTAAACTACATAAGACCTTGTCTCAAGCAAACAAACAAACAAACAAACATTAAAGAGTGTATTTTAAAACTGCATTAATAAATTTCTCAGCTTTGATTTCTAATTCAGGCAGTACTGAGAGCTACAATTCACATACACAAGAAATGTGGTTTATGTAATTATTTTGAGAAACAAAAGGAGATCCTAAGATCAAAGTTTTGAGAACTGCTCCATAAGAACTCTGCTATCATCAGTCACCCACTGCAAAACTGCTGCTTTGCCATTGGAATTTTTGATACACTTTCTGTTTTACATCTGTTTTTAAAATTTTTAAGTTTGTTTTTTGATTAGGTAATTCTTACACATGACAACATGTAAAAGCCACAAAAAGACATATTCTGTTACCTCTCCATGTCTATGGAGACTTGATTCCAGAAACCCCGTTGATATGAAAATCCAAGGCTGTCCAAGTTCTTTATTGGAAATGCAGTATTTGCATATAACCTACACAGTCCTCCTCTCTAGGTTACTTAAAACACTAGCTACAATTTTAACACTATGTATACAGAACAATGACAAGGAAGAAAAGTCTGTACATGTTTAGTACAGACACAATTTTTCTTTTTACCCAAATATGATGCTTTTGATCCATGTTTGGTCAACTCCTCAGATGCAGAACCTGCAGATACAGAGGCTGGTTCCAGCTAAAGATTCTCCCAGCCCAATCCAACCTAATCTCCCAGCACAACTCATGATCACATAGGCAGATTTTCAACTTCTCTCTTTCTCTGTCTAACTTTACAAGAGAAGATGATTAATATTACTTTTCTATTAAAAAATAATATCTTGGGCTTGGGATTTAGCTCAGTGGCATAAGCACCTGCCTGGCAAGTGTGAGGTCATGAGTTCAATCCCTAGTACTATGTATATGTATATGTATATGTATATATTATCTTGAGGGGGGTGCTAAGGTGTAGTTCAGTGGTAGCTATGTGTAGTATGTGAAAGCCCATTTTATTTGACTCTCAGAACCACAAAAAGAAAACATACTTTGCTTTTCATGCCAACTGCTTTACAAATAAAAGACCACATCTGTGTCCTCCTTTTAGCATTAGTAGCACTGCCCAGCAGGAGGGCTGGGAGGAGAACTCAGAAGGGGGAAGGGAGAAAGGGCAGTGCAGACTGCATCCCTGAGGACATTGCTCTGGTTTCCTCCAAAAAACCTGGGCCTTCCTTTTTCACTCGTAGGCAAACACTGATCCTGTGTTTTCTAGGGTTTTTCTACATAACTTTTGGTTCAACTTTGAATACCATTTCTGAATATGTGTTGATGAGACCATGACAGGGCACCAGCACTGCAGTGGTGTTAAGGAGGTGATAGACCTGATGTCTCTGAACACTGAGGACCAGCATGCCTGACCAAACCGGCTTCCACAGCAGGGAAGTGCATTCAATCTCCTTGATGCACAGTTCTGCCTCCCTCTGCAGAGAAGGGGATTCAGACATCAGGGTGGTGGGCTTGATTGTCTTAGGCAGCTACTGCTCTTTCTCTTCTTATGGACCCATCAAGATTTTGGGACTCACAGGATTCCAGAAAAAGAGGGAGAACACCTAACTTTTCCCTGTGGTGGTCACTGGTTTTCCTTATTTGTTGTGTCCTTTTGCCACATGAGTGATTGTATGTGCCCTCTCCTGACAACAGTCAAGGGTGTATAAAGGAATTGTGGAAATTGTATGATAAAAAATCAGGGATCTGCCACAAAGGCTCTGGGCTCTTCCAGTGATATAGGTGGTTGAGTCTATGTAGCTGAATTCTGGTTAGGACACTGGTCCTTTGCTGCCTGTCTATTCTTCTGTGAGTAAACAATCACTTTAGCTAAAGCACCAGGTGATCTGCATTTAGGCTTTCCCTGTGCAGAGGAGACCAGGCAGGGCCAGCTACCCAACTCTGGATGCCTGTGGATTGGACACAGCAGCAGCCCCACTGCTGGAATTCTCTGACCCCATGAGAAATCTTATTAGGTCAGCCTCTTTCTTTGGAGGTGAAGACAGCCTCTGGGCCTCAGCTTACCTGTTATCTGGCAATCCATAAAGTCACTTTTGGATACTCCTCTCTGTCCTACCCCAGAACAAGAGGAGGTTATTTTGGGGTAAAAACTTCTTCTTCAGCTCTCTGAACTGCCTCTTTTTCTCACGTGGCTGGTTTCTGTGCATAATGGGCCATCCCATTAGTTTTGGACTTGGAGACAATACTCCAGCATGACTTTACTTTCCAACCAGCCACCAAGGGCTCGAGAAACAGCACATATATTCAAGAGAGATAGCACCACACAGGATGGATCTTTGCCTACTGGAAATGAGACTGGTGCAAACTTCGCAGAAACATTTCCTTTCCTTTCTTTATTCTCCAGGATTCCTTCTCAATTCCTGCAGAGAGGTCCTGCAGCAGTGCAGTCAGCTACCTAGAGAACTTTGGCGGCTCTTGCTGGTACTACCATGTGCCGCTGGCATAGAATGAGTGTTTGCCTCCAGTCCCTACTCTCTCCCTCTTACTATTTTGGGTTTTTATCTCTTCAGGATTGTTAGCTCCTGAATCCTTGCCTCAGTCTCTGTTTTCTAGAGGAACTAGGCTAAGAGAGGATGCTCTTTGTGCAGTAGCATCTTGGTTACAACACCTGGTGCTAAGCATACACTGGGTGAATGATGAGCCCCTCTCTTGGATAAACTCTCCAAGGTTGGTACTAATATTATCTTCCTCTTGTGACAAAGAAACTGAGGCTTGGTGAGGTAAAGCCACCCACTGGAGGTCATGCAGCAGCAGAGCTGGGCACATTCTCAGGATCCAGTATCATTCTAAGACCAGTCTAGAGAGCACAGCATCCAACATCTCACATGTAGGTCATGACCTATTTATTCCCGAACCCGAGACAGTGACCTATACTGTGTGGTTGGTCCCAAAGAGGTACCTGCAGCGCCATACGTCAGCATGCAACCTCTGTCCAGTCAACGGGGCACCTGGAAGGGGGACTAGAAGACGTAGAGAAACACAGGGTTAAAGGAAATGTCAAGACTTACCAGCTCCTTCCTCAGCCACTCCAGAGTCAGCCCAAGATTCAGGCCAGGCTGTCCTGCTGTTTTCATGTCAGTGTCCTTGAGAAAGACCTTGGTGATGACCTGCTATGAGCCCGAAGAACCTTTAATTGTAGTCCCTGACCTCCTTCAGGCTGGCTGCAGGTTCCAGGCAAGTCACTGAGGATAGAGTTAATGAGGACAGGAAGTAGCTCACATTGGAAAATGTAATTTCATTTTTTTAGAAAAGGACTTACTGCTTTGAACAGAGCAAGAAAGAGGGGAGGGAGACTATTAGTGCTTGGGGACCAGAGTGTGTACCAGTTCCAGAAGCCCAGGAGAGCTGATATCAATAGGATCAGGGATCACAAAGTTTTAAATGATACCAAAATGGTTATCACGAGATGTGTGTCCCTTTCTAAGGGTTTGCTTTCTGCTTTAGGTATAAAGTGTATATATGCCTTCTTGAGGTGGATATTCCAGCTGTGGCCCCAGAGTCTCTCTTTCTTTCCTCTCCTCTTCTTTTCCTTTCTCCCTCTCTTTCCTCCTTTCCTCTCCCCAATCCTCTTTTCCTCCTTTTATCTAGATGCCACCAGATAAGAGGAAAGGCTCATTTTCTAAGTTCCCTCACTTCTAGGATATCCTGTGACCCATTTCTAGCAAATGAGACAAAAGGAGAAATTTGCCATTGCACTTTAAAAAATCATTTACCTTCCTAATACAAGGGAAAACACTACAGATGTATTCTCTTTACTCTTACGTTGTGCTCTTCCCTTCTGCCTTGAATGTGGCTGTGATATCTAGAGCTACAGCAACTATCCTGCAACCTTAAGACAAAGGCCAACAAAATTAAAGACATTTGAAATCACTGAGTCATAGAATCAGCGACAGCATCTTCTTATTAGGTGGGACAATAGACTCCATATGTAATTGGGCACTCTGCATATTTATTCTTTATAGCACACTATGAAGTGGGTATTCTTTAATTATCCCTTCCAGTAAACACTTATTGAATGTCTAGTATGTGTCAAGTTCTACTCCAGGCATTGGGTGTGTAGCCCAAAAGCAGAGAGACAGTGACCCTGGAGCTAATATCCTAGTAGATGGAAACAAACAATAGGATCATTCTCATGTAAAGGTTGTTGTTTTTTTTAAATTCATTTTATTCATTGCAATAAGAACCCAAAATCAAGAATTAGAATAGTGATCCCACAAAAAGATCTGAGGTGACCAGAAAAACAAGTTCAGTCCATGTTGGGAGGACTTGTTCTCAACCTCAACTGTATAAGACTTCCACAAATAAAGCTTAGATGAATTCATAATTCAAAATGATAGCACACACAGGAAAACCACCCCTGTAAGTGAGGTCCCAATATCTCCTTCATAGAAACTGAAAGATTTCCCTCTCACACCATTTCTAAAAGGGTTCAACATCTCTCAGTAGCACCATGGGACCTATACCAAGTCTTTAACAACACTTGGGTCTTTGGGGGTACTTTTACAAACCAGAACAATCATATATTCTTGCACATAAGTTTATGGGTTGGTAGGATGATCTGCTTCAGGCTGCACATTTGCAGGTCTGAGGCTTTGTGGTTGCCTGGTGGTCTCCTGGCGTCACTGGGTTTCTGGTTCCTTCTCTTGGCAGTGGCAAAGGGTAAGAGAACAAATGGAACCATGAGAGATCACTCAGACCTAAGCATAGAGCTATCACATTGCCATTTTTCTACCTATCATGGGCAAAGTGAGCATGACCAACAACTGAGTCTCAGAAGGGATTAGTATGGACACTCATCTACAAGGAAATTATACAAGAGGGTAGTCAGGGAGGGGAAGAAATGGAACCAGTAGTCAGTTAAAACATGGGACCACAGGCTGGAGCGGCTCAGAGATGGCAAGCTGAGGCCACATGATGGCAAGAGTCAGAGGTATGGCTTCCTCACTATGGTGAGAGACACAGAAAGAACTAGAGAGAAGGTAATATCAGAATGAGACTTGAAGGATAATGTAGCACAACTACCATTTACATTATTGATCTCCTATTCTGAAATACATGTCATGCTAAATCTTTGGTACACACAATATTGTTCCATTTTCAAAGCTTTATTGTGACTGCAGATCCTGAACTATGTGCTGAGACACTCTCGGGCACAGCAGAAAATTCCATACAGCAGTGAAAAACAGTTAAAAGTTTGAAGGAAGCACAGCAACATCCACCTGATGCTTCAAAAACAGCTGTCATTAAGTTGTCTGAAATTACACTTTTAGAAAATGTTAAATATTTCTTTCAGTGTGGCACTTTGAAAAAGTACTGAATGCTAAGTGTATGGAAAACTGAGATGATTTAGGAACCAATTCCTCTGAAGTAGGTATCATCATATCTGTGTTTTGTAGATGATTATCAATGGGTCCTATTATTAACTATCTTTTATAGGTAAGGAAACCTGAGGCTTAGAGAGGCATGGATTTTTCTAGGATCATTCCGTCGGGTAGGCAACAGAGCTGGAATTAAAATAGTTCTCCTTGGCCAGAGCAGGGAGAGTCTCACCAATTAACAAGAATGAAGGACCAGGCAGGGGCTCAAGCCAGCCTGTGTGTTCTCTGCCCTACCCAGCAGTAGCCTCTAAGGGAAAGCTCAGTAGTTAGTGTCTGCTGCTCTCTGCCTGGTTTCCAGCCCTGATGCCTAATTACCTTGGAACACTTTCTGTGGTTAACTTGTTCTGATGCACTTTCATTTATTTTTAATCTCACTCAGGGTTCTGGCCCAGAGCAGACTTTACTTTAAAGGCTCAGAAAGACTTCGGCACATGGAGATGGGGAGTTGAAGAGCCAGGAGGCCTGAACAGGAAAAGAACTTCAACCCTGAATGAGGAAAAATGTACCACCAAATATGAAAGCCAGAGTGGCCATCCACTCATCATCCATGGGCGCCAGAAGTATAGCTTCCATGGGCTAGACTCTGCAGGGCAACTGAGGACACAGAGGTAAGCAAAAGGCCCATTAGCAATCACTTGGTTCAAAAATCTTATTTTTTGCCTCATATACCTGGTATATACATGTACACATGCATGTATATGTGAATCAAGTGAATATATATATATATATATATATATATATATGAAATTAATGAACAAGTTTGAAAATGAAAAAACTACATCTCAGATGGGGCTGTGACTTCCTTAAGCAAGTCAGCAGCCATAACAAAGATTGCAGGATATCCTTGAATCCCTCCTTTCGTTTTCTCAGGGCAAAATACTAACCCTTCTCAGGCTCTTTCATAGATAAATGTGCCCTATAATTAAATTGTGGCCAATGGAATACCAGTGGAGATTCTATGTTCATAATCCCTCATCTCACTGAGCTCCATCTGTGGACTTCAATGTAGCAATAAGAGTTGAAACTGGAACAGCCATCTTGACCATGTTAAAGAATTAGATCTCAGATGTCCCCCTAAATTCTCAAGTGTGTGGAAGGTAACTGGGTTCAGTAGCTGAATGTGCTGTTAGGTGGTGGGACCTGACTGAGGTGGGTCATCCAAAACGTGACCTGGAAAGGTGCATTTGAGCTTCTCTCCTCTCTCTTAGTACTTCCTGACTGCCATGAATTGAGCACATTTTCCTCTGCCGTGTCCCTCTGACATCCTGTTCCTGATGTGGAGCTAACTAATCATGGACTAAAACTTTGAGCCAAAAAACCTCTTTTCCTTAAGTTGTAGGTGTTGTGTATGTTGTCCCCATAACAAAGAAGTGACAAAGACAACCTACAAGATGAGGACGTCAGAACAAGATAGAAGGAACCCCGGCTCCTTGCAATTGGTGAGCCATCATGTTAGCCTCAACCCTGAAGCAAAGTTATAAAGGAGAGAAAAATGAATTCTATTTTATTGCTGGTATGACTACTTGACTTGCTCTTGTTATAGGAGCCTAACAAATGTCCTAACAATACAGTAGCAAAGCTAGAGTTGAAGTTTAGTCTTTTACTTCCTCACTCAAGACTTTTCCTTAATTGCCTTACCTGAGCATTTAAGAGTTCATTCTCTTCAAGTGTTTTCTTTTTCATGACTAAAACTGGTTCATAGTAGAGAGAGAACTTCCATGACCCTCACTAGGTAGACAGGGAGCAGAGAGCAGCCTTAAGACAGGGGCAGTCAGGTTCCTCTCTCAGATGGAGTAAGTAGGCTCAGAGATGTCACTTAGCTCTTTCCCTAAGTTCAAACCCTAGCCTAGGGCTCTGCCCACCTTTGAGACTATCTCTTTTTGTATTTTGGCCACCTCATCTACTTTTCAAAATATTAATTATGTGAAGTCCAACAGAGAAAACCTCACACTGTGTCACCTTTGAGTCCTTCCACCCTCCCTTCCTACTATGCAAGCTAGTTCCAACACACCAACTCAAGGGGTGTGGACACAGAGCATCCAGGTTGCCAGAGCACTAGCCCCATCTCTTCTATGGCTCCTTGTCTCTACCCAGCAGCCTTCTGCCTATGTTTGTTCCCTAGTGGATTCTGAACATATATTCTCTGTGCTCTCATGTTCCATAGCAAATGCTGTTGGACCCTGTACATGGCCCCTCACCATTCACCTTCTCCACATGTGCCTAAGGCTTCCTCTGCAAGTATTTTGACCTGCTTAGGGGACATCTTGACCTGAGCATAAAATGGGCTACAAGTGCAGAGAACAGTCTGCCAACAATGACAGACAGAGTCTGGAGTACAAATACTTCAGTTCCCTCAGGACACTGGCAGTATGACACTTAACCTAGCAGGACTTAGACCCAGATGCTATGGCAGTCACCTACCCCTTGGTGCACTTGTGGGGTACTTGTTGCCCTTTCTTCCTGGTCTCATGCCCCAATTCCTCTACTGTGCTTCCTAGGATGATCTCCAAACAAACCTCTTGCTCTCAAATTCTCCTCTGCAGCCTACTTCTGGAGGGACTCAATCTGTAGCATGCTTGCTCTGACTTGAGAGGTGGTGTCCCCTCCGAAATTTATGCTGAAATTTGATCGTCAGTGTGGGAAGAGCTCTGGTTAATGGGATGTAATTATCACCCTTAAAAAGGACTCCTGGTTGCAGGGAGTGGTCTGGTCCTGTTCTATCTTCTAATATCCAAGGACACAGCAACAATGGACCAGCTTAGAAGCAGAGAGCAGCCCTCACGTGATGGTATCTTGAGTTTGAACATTCCTGCCTCAAGAATTCTAAGAAATAAATTTCTGTTCTTTGAAAATTATCTAATCTCAAGAATTTTGTTATAGCAGCACAAATAGGCTAAGATAGTCTCTATCCAAATGTATCTTAGACACACACTTCCACATTTTTTTACACATGTATCAGCACTATACATAAATGTCCTCCCCAAGGAAATACAAGTTCTTCTGCTCTGTATACATGCTCCCTGTATACATGTGACCTATACACTCCTGTCACATATCCATGTATCCATTATTACACTCACCTGCACCTTTCTGTCAGGGTCAAAATGCAGCCTGAACCTGGTGAGGTGTGAAGTCTGCAATGAAGCAGTTGGGACACTAAGAAGAGCATCTTTGATTTCAACTAATCTTCACTGTGACTGATGCCAGTGACTGATCTCACAGGAATTCCAGCTTCTTCTTCCAGTGAGTGACCTCTGTGTTGTTAACCTGTCCAAGGATTGAGGACCAGGTAAGAAAACACACAGGGAGCATTACACAGGCCTGGTTCTCTGAGGTACCTTCATCTCTCTCCTGCTGATCTTACCCTCTCCCAGAAGAGTGACTTGAATGTAGCTAATCTAACCACTAGGCCTTGTGCTGGTACACAGAAGAGACAAGACAGGGTCTCTGTTTTCAAGGGACTGTGGGGTGGGGACATTTGCTTTCACAGAGGCTGGTGCTGTGGGTATCAGTTTCCCTCTCTCCTCCCCCATCTTCATCAGGAAAGAACATGGCACCCAAGCTTTTAATTCCCCGAGGCTAAGAGTAGTAGACCAACCAGGTGGGAGGAAGGAGCTGGTAGGAATGATGAAAGATGTATATGCATATGTGGGTGAGTAGACATTTCTCTAAGGCATGGAGCGTGACCTCTGATTTATTTCCAGAAATCTCTGAGCCAGGTCCCATTATGAGATCAGCATTCCTCCATAAAAGCATTACAGCTCCAGGGAAAGCAAATGAGCTAGGCTAGGGCAGAGGGTAAATAAGAAACAAACAAACAAACAAACAAACTCAAACACCAGAGCTCAGCCAGATTTGGACACAAGTGCACACAAAGAGGGAAGGGATCCTGGGATTTCATCTCTATCCGAGGTTCCAAATCACTCTGGAAGGCAGAGACTTTTCATATAGTACACCCCACTCCTCATATGCCTGGCTTATGTTTTATAAGTATCAATGCAATCATCTTAGCTACCTATCACCTAGGTACTATTATTAGTACTTCTGCTATTAGAACTTCTGCTACTTCAGTGTGGCAGTATGGTCACAGCATAGTCTCTTCTCTCCTTGATACCTGACTTTCCCAAATATGAAAATGGGGTGAATATTAATAAACTTTCAAGAATTTTGTAACTGCTTTTTAAATAATGATGAAATTTTGCATAGAGGTTTAGAGCACCAAAACAAGATATCTGGTTTCATTATCAGCTGTGTGACTTTGGACACTGAGTTATTAACAACTTTGTGCTTCAATTTTTCTAAAACAGAGATAATAATAGTACCTAGGTGATAGGTAGCTAAAATGATCACATTGATACTTATAAAACATAAGCCTGGCATATGAGGAGTGGGGTGTACTATATGAATAATTATCAAATAAAATAAACATGCAAGCAATTTCTTGCTATTCATCTCTGAGCATTGTGAGTATTGTTTCCTCTTCAAGGAACACTTTCCTTGCAGCCCCTTTGCCCAGGGAACCTCTGTCTCCCTTGGGGTAGTACTTTCTTGTCACTCCTGGACTTCTTCAGCCTGGCTTCATGGTTTTCTCATCTGAAATACATGAGGCTGGACTCAATCTGTACTGTCCAACAGTCAGCCACTCATATGCCTCCTTTTCAGTGTTTCCTACCACTTCTAGTTGGATATACTTATGTTTGTCTTTAAATTGACTATAGTACAGAAGAATGTTTCTTTGGAGTGACAGAGAATCTCAAGTAATAGTGGCACTAAAGCAGGAGTTTATTTCTCTCACACATAAAAATATAACAAATTAGTCCGGGCTGTTATTTCCATCTGGTCATCAGGCACCAAGGTTCCTTCAATCTTGTTGCTCTCTCATCCTAATGGACTTTCATCTCATGGTCCAAAGTGGTTGCTCATCTCCAATCATCAAGTCTACATTATGATGGCATAAATGACAAAGAGAGGAGAAGGAAGGAATACTTCTTTTCAGGGACAGTGAATTTTGCCATGCCACCTCCTCTGATATCCTGATAGCTTACCATCCACTAGCCATACCTAGTTACAAGGGTGGCTAAGAAATGGAATCCTTGTTCCAGGTACACTGTGTAGGAACAAACCAAGGATTTTATCCCAGTAGAAAAAGGGAGGGGTGTGAATGAATACGAAAGGAAAACAGTGATCTCTATTGCATTGACTTCATAGAGACCCATTGTTTTCTACCACTACCCTAAGCAATTATTACTTATTTTATCTCAGCTTCATAAACTTGTTAAAGACTTTCCTCAAACAATTTAAAATTAATACTTAGCCATTGAAGTGATGATATGTGTATAGATAGAATATAGGTGAAAGGACATTGTTCCTTGGTGATCCCTAATGGTCCGTGTCTGCCAATGTTCATTAACCCTATATGGATCCTTCATCTTGAATCCAGGCTGCCCTAAGAGCAGAAAAATGCTGAGCCAGTTCCAGTCCTCAACTTTAAGCTTTCTTTTTAGTGCTTGGGGAAAGTGACTTTTCAGTGCCATGTGCATATTCTGACCACCATTGTGTAATGAAGCCCTAGCTGGACACATGAAGGGACTGTGTGAAAGAACAGAAACCCCCAGCTGACCGGGATCACTAAGCTTATAAATACATGGTGATAATTGAAATAGTCCCACCAGCTATTCATGCCACCCAAATGGCATCATACAGAAGAGAACTGAGCTGTCCCATCTGAGACATGCACACACTGCAAAACTGTGAGCAAATATATGATGATTTCCTATTAAGCTCCTAAATTTTGGGGTGGTTTGTTATGTAGCAGTAGATAACCAAACACATATTTATCTATGTAATACCTAAAATCATATTATGTACCAATTCCCTTTGGAATATTCTGGATTCAGTGGATGCTCTAATAAGAGATCCCAATTCTTTCTTTCATGGTTCACGTAACATCTGTTATACATAATTGAAGCTAATTTTTGAGGACTGACTATGTGCCAACATGATCACAATAACTACTTACATGGTCTAAGTTTTCCCTCTTATCCTTTTTTACCTGACAGCTGCCAGGAGAAGATTCTCACAGTGTAAATCTGATCATTTCACTCCCAGGTATATTACTCACTGCAAAATCCAAAGGGGATCTTCTTGGGTTCAAGTACACATTCAAACTCAACAGATGATTATATACCACAGTTGCACTGACCTACTCTGGAGGACATAGGACAGGAACTTCAGTTTTTCAACATGGCACTCAGTACCATCAGGTGCTCCTTTGAGCAGAAGTCTGCATTGCCTTCAGCAGAGCAGGACTGCTGAGGTGCAAAATGGAAGCCCCACTAGGCAGGTACAGGACCAATCCTGTTTAAAATCTTCCATGTCCCATGAAACCTAAGATGTTGAACCTGCCCAGGTACGTGTGTCACCGTGCTCAAGAAGCCCAAGATATAATTTCCAGCCAATTATTTTTAGTCCTTTCCAGTTGTTAAAAATGGCAACTTAAATTTTTAGAAGTTTTAGATTTATAAAGTGGGGAGGGTAGTGCAGAGAGTTCCTATGTATCCCGCTACCAGTGTATCTGTATCATTAGCATCTTACATTAGTGTGGTACATTCGTTTCAGTTAATGACCCAATATTGATGATTATCATTAGCTAAAGCCCATACTATACTCAGATTTCCCCTGTTTTTATGTGCTGTACTTCTTCTGTCCCAGGAACTCATCAAGTATACCATACCACATTTCACTGTGAAGTCTCCTTAGTGTTCTCTTGTTTGTGAGAGTTTCTCAGACTTTCCTTGCTTTTGATGACCTTGACATCTTTGAGAAAAATTAAATAAGAAATTGTATAGAATATCTTTCAGTTGGCATTAGTCTGATGTTAACACATGGTTAGACTGGGTTTATGAGTTGGGAACTGAAGGTCACAAAAGCAAGCACCAATTGTACTACACCACACCATATTAAGTGTGGACACTGCCAACATGACTTGACTCTTGATGTTGACCATGGTCACTTGGCTGATGTGAGGATTCTCCACTGCAAACTCAATTTCTCTCTTTTCATCTTGTATACTCGGAAAGGAAGTTACTATGCATGCAACACTTAAAGATTCAGGCGTTATGGCCTCTTTCCTTGGGGATCAATTATTTGGAATTCTGCATAAGAGGTTTATCTCTTCTCTTCATTTATTTGTTCAGTTATTTATACCAGTATGAATTCATGTATATTTATTTCATATTTTGTTATAACCCAATATTACTTTGTTTCTCAAATTTTTCATTATTGCCATTGGGAATTGTTTAAGTTGCTCTACGTTCTTTGACACCCTTTCATCAGTGTGTGTGTGCCATGCATGCATGCCTGTATGTGTGTTGAGCTTTTCAGTTTTCTGACACTGTAAGATGCTCCAGGCTCACCTTGTATACTTCCTGATATTGACAATTAGCAACGCAGAAATTTACTTGCAAAATGGGAAAAGTTTGGTTAGCCCAAGCCTTACCACTCCTTGATTTCTGTACTCTGGGTCCTTTGTTTTCCTCGCCTTAACACACCATTCCTCTAGGCCCTTTCAAGGAAAGAAGCAGAGACAGTCACCCTACTCACTACACCCTAGTCACTACAGTCACCACACCCCCATGCTGGGCTCTGTGGGATCCAGCGTGGGCCCTGTTCTCCTGCAGCTGCCAGCCTGATGGGGGAGGGGAGAGGCTATCCTTCAACAGAAAATCACAACAGAGATAAGGCCGCTAGTGCAGGGGACCGGTAAGCCCAGATGGAGTGGCCCTGGAGGTAAGGGGTGTTTGCGAGGCAGTGGTGGGCTTCCCAGCAGAGGAGGCACTGCAACTGGACCTTGGAGGGTGGTGTGGTTTGCCCTTAGAACACTTCTGTTCCACAGGCCCACGGCAGATGCTCCCCGAGACACTTCCTTTCAGACTTCAGGTGGCGCCCTTGAGTCTTGGAGCCCGACGCACCAGAGGAGATTCTAGACTTGTATTTCTGAGGGGACCCTAGATCCTACCCGGGATTGTGTATACGCCTACCCGCGCGGGCGCGCGCGCGTGTGTGTGAGCGCGTGGATGTCAGAGGAAAGGTGTGTGGGGAAGGCGAACACCTGGGCTGGGCGCAACAGGGGCTGCCCAGGGCGGAGAGGTCTTCTTCAGCCCCACTACCCGCACCGTCCTCGAACCCGGGGATCGCGGGTTCGGCGCCCGGGTTGCAACAGACAGGCGCAGGCAAGACAGATGCGCCCCAAGCGGAGGGGTGGGAGGAGGGATGCGCAGCCCCCGCCCTCGCCCCAGTCCCTCACCCACCTCCTGGTCCCTCCCCGCCCTAACTCTCCCGGCGCCCTTGCCCGCCGCAGGCGGAGCTGGATTTGCGGCGCTGGATGATCCTGACTCCCGCCCCTTCCCGGTCGGTCCCTCCCTCGCTTCCTCCCCTCCGCGGAGCCCCCCAGCGGCAGCCACCGCCGCGGTGTATCCCGGTGCGGCGCGAGCAGGTACGTGCGCCTCGGCGGCCCAGCCGGGCCGAGCAGGGGGCGGGAGCGGCGAGGGCAAGGCAGTGGCCGTGGAGCTCGCGCCTTCCCCGGCCGCGTCGCAGCCGAGAGTCGGGCGGGCTGCTAAGGGCTAGAGGGGGCTAGCGGACGCCGGGGAGAACGCGCCCTCGCCCGCCGGCCCCTTAGCTCTGCGTGGGGAGGCAGGCAGGCCCCGCACTGGTACCCGCGCCGAGAGGCAGCTTCAGGGGGCGGCTGCGGGCGGAGGGCCGGAGGCGGGGAGTGGCAGCGAAGGACAGTATCCTGACCTCGCGGCCCGCCGAAGGACACGCGACAAGGGGACCTAGGGGCACACCGGCGCCCGCGGAGCCTGGCCTTCTCCGGCTGCCCTTTTGCGGGCACTGCAGGGCCGAGGCCGGCCTGGCCCGGGCCACGGCCACGGCCACGGCATTGGTGGTCAGGGGCAGGAGCAGGGGGTATGAACTGCAGGCCAACGGGAGCGCAGGTGCCATGGGCGGCCCGGGTGCTGGGGTTTCCGCGCAGAACTTTGGGTATGACAGCGTGAACCTGCTTGTGCGTATCTGCGCGCCCTGTGGCTTTGTGTACAACCCTTGCGTGTGTCTATTGATTGGATTTTGTGAGGTTTCATCCATCCTCGCTGCGGGTTTGTCATCTCCCCAAGTGTCAGTATGTGCCATGGGTGGGGTGTTGGGCCTCGTAGGGCTTGGTGGGTTGAATCTCAGCAGTCCTGGGGGTGATTTATTCTCTCCCCACCCATCTCTCCCTAACCAGTTTTACCCTCTCCTGGTTACCAGAGGCGCACACTGCTGGCTTCCCCGAGTCTGTAGACACTGTTGTGAGAGTGAGGGGGTGGGGATGAGAGTAGAACTGGAGTACTGGAGTGTGTGTTTCGGGACCTGCCCCTTGCAGATGGAAGTGGAGTAACCGATACAGTTGTGGAGTGTGAATAGTGTGTCTCTTTGTCTCTGCTTATTCTTGGGTAATTGATGGGCATGGCCTTGTGGAACTGGTGGGCATAGGAATCGTTGGCAGGGAAAACATTCCGGTGCTGTGGTGGGGAGAGCCCCTTTTTTTCTGTCTCCTCATTCAGGCATCCTAAGGAAAAAGTTATGGGCTCTGCAGAATGAAAGAGAGCCCCCCCCCACGAATTTGGATGCTCCAGATTTCTTCTGGGATGTAGAGGCCTCATCAATGTATCAATCTGGAAAAAAGGGTCCATACTGGGAACTATGTTCTGTGGAAGGTACCCAGGGCCTGGTGGGAGTTGCACATTTGAGTGCTCTGATAGGACCCAGTGCTGGACTCTGTTTTTGAATTAGGGTGCTAAAAGTCAAAGGCCAACTAGCACACTCTATGTTCCCTTCTAGTCACTAAAACATGCAAAGGGGCAGGGTTCTGGGCACTCAAATGGAATTTAGGCATCTCCCAGCCCTAAGGAATGGAGGAGCACAACAGTGAGTGGGTTTGCAGGTTTTCATGAGTTAATAATTCTTAGAGAATTCTTGCTCCCCCCATCCATGTCATGGAATCTTGCCTCTGTTTTATAACACAGATCATGATTCCTGACATCACAGGGTTGGTGAGGGTTACATAGGATACTCCTGACTGCGGTGCCCCAAACAGGGCCCGGCACATAGTAGGTCCTCAGGAAATATATGTTATGTTGGATCTTTGGAAAGAGGGATGTAGTGACAGAAATGAGTTGTCAGTAGAAAGAAGCCTTGTGCTCAGGTGAAAGACCCTGTGTGTGCTACAAGAAGATGTTTGCTGCAATTTCATATTGGAAGGAAGTTCAGAAGGGTTGGAAAATATGCCTTCTTGCCCTTTTGGAGCTTCATTGATTTATTCATCTCATTCTTGCTTCATTAATTTATTCATATACACACATGCACATACATGGGTGCACACACATAAGTCACAGAACTCTACAGAATGCACAGAATCCACATGTGAGGATAGACATCAGGGCAACAGAGCCTGGAGCCCAGGACGAACGTGTCCTAAGGGCATCATAGTGTTTATGGTTCTGATGTAGGCTCAAGAATGACATGTGCCAGGAGGGGAAGGAGGGTGAGATGGCCAAGTCCTGCTGAGATTTGGGAGAGGAGGGGAATAGAATGTGATCAGATTGTTCCATTTTGCAAGAGAAGCCAAGGATCCAAAGTTTAAAATGTAAAATCTTTTGCTTTTTATATGTTGGCAATGAATTCACCAAAAACAAGTGAATAGGTCAGACGCAAAATAAAGCAAAGCTTGGTGGAGGAGCAAGTCTGGCCTAAGGACTGAGTTGGTGCCCTCTGATGGCTAGCTACACAGCGCTGTGTGTTTGGCTCTGGGGTGTGGGTTTGGGTATTGGGTAGAGGAGATGTGCTTTGCAGCACAGGGTGTACCCACTTCTCATTCCCCTCCTAGTTCTCCTGGTCCAAACCTCTGGCTCCTTTATTTTCATAAAGGCATGTGACTTTGACCTCAGCCTGCACCTTTCTGTTAGCCTAATCTTCCAGGCTATCCCCCACCTGTTGGCTTCTTTTCTGGAACCCGTGCCTTCTAACCTATCGTGTCCTCCCTTCTGACCCAGGCAGATCTCAGCACTCCCTGGCTTCCTTGTGAACTGGCTCTAGTCAGCCTTGGAGTCACCACTGACCTTCCAGAATACCCTCACCCATCCCCTTCACTGCTGGGAGTTTCTCACTCTTCTGAGTCTGGCTCAAATGACAACTCCCAGAAGCCCCCTGCTGTCTCCTCTTTGTTCCTAGAACACCTTAGTATCTCTAACACCATCCTGTCTCCCTGCCATGTCATTCTCTCCTCATACAATAATGTCCATTAATTTAACCAGTCAGGGCTTTGTACATTAATTTATGAAATTCTTACAATAATCTTATGAGGAAGGCACTTTATTTCTTGTTTTACAGATGTGAAAACTTAGTCTGAAGAGGAGCTCCCATCACTTGCCTAAGACCAAGTGGGAAAACTAGGATTTGAACCCAACAAGAATTCTGTCCAAACTCCTCCATCACAGTAATCATCACTAATACTTATTGAACATTTATTCTGCTGAATACTCTATATAGGTTGTCACAATCCCTATGTCAGCCTTGTGCAGTAGGAAGTAGTCGTATTAGTGTAATTTTATATATGGAAACTGAGGCCCAGAAAAGATAAATGTCCCAAAGCCATATGCTAATCCATGGTGGAGCTAGAGCCTAGCATGCATCCTGGAGCCTAGCATACCTTCACCCTGGATGAATGCAATGTCTAGCACCAACAGTCTTTGGTAGAGATTTGTTTAATTCAACTGGCTTTCTGTTTTCTCTTCTAGCTGCCAAGGGGCCAAGGGATGAGCTGGCGTCCTCCTTCCCAATGGCATCTTCCCCTGGTCTGGAATTGAAGACACTGAGCAATGGTCCTCAGGTCCCAAGGAGACCTCCTCCTCTGGGCCCAGTGGCCCCACCCAGGGCTGGTGTGGAGAATGCCTGCTTCTCCTTGGAGGAGAATGAGACCTGTTTCCAGAACCCTGGAGATGCCAGACTGGGCAGTTCCCCTAGTCTCCCAGAGGGTGTCCCCTCACTCTCCAGGTCGCAGCAGGATGATCTGTCTCTATGTTCAGAGGAGGGGCCAGGTCTGGAGCCTGTGAGCCGCCCTGTGGATTATGGCTTTGTTTGTGCTCTGGTTTTCTTGGTGAGTGGGATCCTCCTGGTGGTGACAGCATACGCCATTCCCCGTGAGGCCCGTGTCAACCCAGATACAGTGACTGCAAGGGAGATGGAGCGACTAGAGATGTACTATGCCCGTCTGGGCTCCCACCTGGACAAGTGTATCATCGCGGGCCTGGGGCTGCTCACAGTGGGCGGCATGCTCTTGTCAGTGCTGCTCATGGTCTCCCTGTGCAAAGGCGAGCTGTACCGCAGGCGGACCTTCATCCCTGGCAGAGGTCCCAGAAAGACCTATGGCTCCATTAACCTGCGCATGAGACAGCTAAATGGGGAGAGAGGCCAAGCACTGGTGGAGAACGAAGTTGTCCAGGTCTTGGAGGCTAGCCATACCCTCCAGGGGTCTTAAGTAAAAGCCCACTCTATTTGGGTACATTAGCTTCAGGGCTCCGAGGCCTGGGGTTTCAAATAGTTCTACACAGGGCCCAGTGGAAGGAGTCTAGGGTGCCAAAGGGGGACTTGGGCCTGGCCCAGTCCCCACTGAGGCAAGCGCCTGCTGATCTGTTTTATAGCTTGAGGTTTTGCATAAGGTTTTGTTTGGAAGATGGCTTCTGCTGCTAAAAATACAAAGTTTGGAAACTGCTGCTCTTAGAAGATAAGGTTTCAGGCATTTTTGAGGGTTGTGAGCCATTTGAAAGATTGCCTATCATGTTCCTCCTCCCATGGGGAATTCCAGAATCTCTGTATCCTCACTGGCCAAGCAAGGGTGTTGGGTGACCATGGAGGAGCACCTTTCAGTCATGACAATCTAGGTTGCGAGGTAGCTTCATGGTAAGGGAGAAGCCAGCCCTGGGGTGACCTCCTGTAGTACCCCACTGACTGAACCACGACCCTTGCTGCTTCAGGCCCTAGTTACTCTTCTCTGTCAAGCAAGGAGATTGGACTGATGACCTCTCAGGCCAGTTCTGTCCTGAGAATGGGAACCCAGTCTCCACCCTTTCAGAAGAAGAGGTATTTTCGAGGCACTGATCATTTGTCATGCCATTTTCTGGCCCCACCTTGGTGACCACCAGTGTGAGGAAGCCAGCTACTTTCATGGTCCTGCTAAAGAGCCTCTTGACTGGGTGGGTTACATTTAACTTGCCACAGCCTAGTTTTGGTTTGGGTGTCTAATTTCTGGTAGTGAATTTCTGCAGTGGCACATTTTACAGAGTTAAGTGCCCAGTTTTGACCCATCCTCTGGGCACAAAAGACTTTTTATATAAGAAAGTATGAAGGTTTTTTGTATTTGAAGACTGTTGTATTTTTGTGGGTGTGACACATGCTTTTATCATCTTCCCTCCTCAACAGTATGTCTCTTGGGCCTGACCTCATTCTGTTAGCAGAAAAAAGAAGTTTGTTTTGTTTTTTAAATGCTGAACTTGTAGCCTCCTGCTTTCCTTCTTAGTAGTAAAGTGCAGCCGCAGTTTATTTGGGGGGAAATCAGGCATATTGAGGAGACCGGGACACTCTGGCCTCATTGATTACCATTTATTTGTTCTCTCTCTTGTGGACTGTTTCCAGGCTACTTCCAAACTCTCAACTTCTGACGAGGAAGGAAAGTAAGCTCTAAGTGGCAAGGACATGCAGGCAGGGAACTGGGGGAGACATTGTCCAGGCAAGGTGACTCTAAAGCACTTCCCAAGTGCTTACTTTCTACGCCACTGGTATGAAGACTCTGAAGGGCCCATTTCAGTGAAACTTTGCTTCCAAGTAGGTCCCACTTACTTACTTGAGGTTGTCCACCTGGGGCATGAATCTAACTGTCTCCAGGATGGAAGGCGGGGATGGATGTGGGGTCTGTAAATGCTCGTTACCAGTAACATGAGCCTTTGATCCACTGAGTTGAACATCTGGGCTTCCAGCTCTCTCACAGCTCCTGAGACAGATCAAATATCTGCTCCTGCTGGCAGTTTTCATTGGGAGAGAGGGGTGGGGGAGGGCTGAGGGGGTGAAGATTGTTTAGCTTGGCCCCCTCTGCTCTGTCATGTTGTGAAAAGGGTGTGGTTAGAAAAGAACAAAGCCCAAGATGGTGAATGGTGCACAGGGCCCGAGGTTCCAGATGGGTAGATGCGTGCAGTTCTTGCAGGCTTCAAGCAAGGACTGATGCAGAGGTGGCATGAGCTGTGCTAGGTGAACTCCAGAAGAACTGGGCATCCTGAATGATGGGCTAAGGCTTTTCAAGTCCATAAAGATAATAAATAAAGACATCAATCTGAGCCATTTGGATTACTGTGACAGTGGGGGACTTGGGTACCAAACCTGTTGAGAGAATGCATGTGGGACCATCATTTCTTATCAGGTTAAATGCAATGAATTGTATTTGGGGGATAAATTTGTTAGATTAAGTCCAGGAATCTCAGGTTTTCTCCAAGTCAGAGAGGCCTGCTTTGCATTCTAATGTAGAAACTCCTTTAGAAAATGTGTGTAATGGATTGAGGCGGTCATTACCTTGTCAGTAAATTAACAAAACTTGAGAGATGCCAAAAACATTTCCCCAAGAGTGCAGCTGAGATCTCCCAGCTGGTGAAGCAGACACAGGTTTATGAAAGTCCAGGAAAAGCAAGGAGCACTGAGAGCTTTCTCTGTACATATGATTCTATGGGGTAGGTGTGGAACTGTTCTGAGAGCTCCTCTGGTTACCAGACGTACCTCACATCTAGGAGCTTCTACTAAGGCCCCAAACTCAGGCTTTTTCTGATGTATTTGGTGCTGATTTCAGAGTTGGGAATATGTGCTCTGCCATTTACTGGCCCTGTGACCTGGAGCAAGTTACTGTGCCTCTTTGAGTCTGGGTTTCTTTGTAGATTAATGAAAACCTACTCGGGAAGGTGGCCTTTTCCTCACCTCTGTTGGGCCAACTCAATTAGGCCTGAACCTCAGGGCCAGCCCTTCTGCCTCCCCACACACCTTACAACCGACCTGCTACAAATCTTGTCTGCTGTTTGTTCAGAGTCTGATCACTGTTCATCCCTTGCCTGCCACTGCTTGGCCAAGTCTCTCACTGGTGTCCTAACTTTTTTTCTGCCCAGCTCTTGTCCCCAGCTTATCCTCTGTCATCTAAGTCTGTTGAGAGGACAGGTCGTGTCACTCATCTGCTCAACTCCTGAGTGGCCTCCTCATTCTCACTGCAGCCAGAGGTGGACCTACAAGATGAGTGACACATGTGTGTCTGGACCCCTCAGGCTCCTTTCTGAGACACTAAATAGTTTGGTATTTATAATCCAACCTTATTTTTAAGAATTTCCCTGAAATTGCTTAAGCTTTAGGTTTTCCCCAAACCTGGGCCCACCTCTCATAGTGGCCTATAATGCGTTTCACTGTCTGACTGCTGAGCCTCTTTGGTCCCTCACTCACTCTGCTCCAGCCACACTCAGACTCACCTCTGTCATTTCTCAACCTTGCCAGGCATACCCCAACCTCAGGACCTTTGCACAAGCCATTTATACCACATGGAAGGCTTGTCCCTTGTTATCTGCAAAGCCTACCCCCATCATTTCCTTGTGGCCTTATTCAAACATCACCTTCTCACTGAAATCTTGCTGATCACTCTACTTAAAGTCACACCCCACCACTTCTTCTCTTTACCTGCTGATCACCACCAGCAAGCTGTACTGTGTCCTGTGTCTATCCTTCCCACTCCTCTCCCATTGGATTGTGAGCTTTATGAGTGATATTTAGTTGCACTGGTTCAAGCTGCTCTTCTAGCTCAGGAAACAGTGACTGACACATACAGTAGGTGTTCTTTGATGTGTGAATGAATGAAACAAGTTTCTTATGGCTGCCAGCGCTGCTAGACCTTATTCAGGTTCCTGCAGCCCTGTAGTGCTTGCTTGGAGACTGGGTTGTCCTCCTAGAACCCTGTCTTGCGGTAGCAGTCAGTGACACAGAAGGTCATAGGCCAAGTATTAAGGGGATTATTTTGTTCCTGGGCCCTTCTGTTGTAGCTCATTTGCCTTCTTCTCCCTGGACATTGGTACAGCTTCATGTGGAGGTGTTATGAGGCATTTCCCTGAGGAGGGCAAAGCCCTGTTTCCAGTCTTATTAGGATGCAGCCAAATGCCAGACTGGAAGTTGGTTGCTGGGTGCTTAGGAGCCTATGAGATATGTATGCCTGATTCTCCTCTTAGGCCGGAAGCTTTGGAACCCTAGTGCCTGAGGTCACCTCTGTTTGATTCCTGCAGGCATCCTGCGAATCTCCTTGCTGACAGTGTCTGCTGCCTAAGACCCTGCTGACATTGCTTTCTTTTGGGAATAAGCATTGCCTTTCCTGAGATTTTCCTTACATGTCCTCTCTGTACATACATACCTACCCATACCTGCACATATGCATAAAGGCACACTGCTATGCATATCCTCACATACACACCCTGTCCACACACACATAGCTTTCTCCTGTCTCACTTTGCTCCAAAGCCAAGGACACACAGCCTGGGGAAGTGGCTTCAAGCCAGGGAATCCTCTGGATGAGTGATAATGTTTCCTTTTTCTCCTCAGCTATGGCTATGCAGCTCCCAGCATGCTGACCTTACAGCAGCAGCCTCTTGTCTCTTCCCCATGCCATATCTTTCCTACTCCCTCCTTTAGGGGACAAGAGGAAATATATCCAAGAGCATTTCCACTCTAGCATTTCAGGAAAGGACTGTACTACTGGGCTGGGAATTAGGCAAGCCAGGTCCTGGTGATCACTCTTCCTGTGGGCCTTTGGGTAAACAGATCTACCTCTTTGATCTTCCTGAGGAAAACTGGACACTTTCCTTTTAGAGCACTTACAAAATTTGACATGGTGCTTCATGTCAGGGGACAGGAGGAGGAAAGAGGGGGCATTAGGAAGAATCTATAGGGGGCAGAGTTAGGTCAGGAGGAAAGTAGGGTGTCAGGGGCACTAAAAAGGCAGGGAGATACCCTCATGCTGGTCCTGCTGGTTTCTCCTGGAGAGCAGGTCCCCTTTAGTGGCACCCAGGAGAGAGAGGAGAGAGAAAGTGCTGAGGTCTTGCCTACTTTGGAGTGGTAGGGAACTCCTTGTCAGTGGAAGCATGTTAGCATTTATTGGTTAGGTGTTGGGTACCTTTAGGGATGGAGTATAGTGGAGTTAGATTTGGATTTACCCAAGATGGTTCCAAACCACTTCTTTTGAGGAGCCAGTGGCATAGTGGCTACAGCCTGGATACAGTGGCAACTCTGGCTCTATTTTATCTTCTTGTCTTTGTCCCAAATATTTTTTTCCCTAGATCTTTCTTCTTTCTGAATTGTGTTGTCCACACATAGGTGGGCAACACCAGGACATCTCATGGTACAAGGGGTGACAGGATTGCCTCCCCTCTCCTCCCAAGGAGCCAAGAACTTCTGTGTTTTCTCTCTATTCAAAGCTCAAAGAGATGGAAGGCAGAGCTCCATGGAGGGGTCCACTGGTATTGTTCATCAGATGAGTGTGAGCCACTGATGTACTGCATTGGTGCTTGATGGTGCTCCATGCCTCTTTAGCTCATTCCCTCATCTGTAAATTGCACTGCTAATAACAGCACCTTCCCTGTAAGGTTGCCATAAGCAGCAAATGAGATGAGGCCTATACAACCCTAGCACAAGGCCTCGCACTTCCTAAGCACTTCTTAGATGTTCATTCATCACACTTGCTCTGCATTTTGACCCAGACAGTGTGGGCACATAGCTCCTGCCCTTGGGGTGTCCAGGCTGTCTGGGGAAGCAGGGTGGTGTGGCTGCTGCTGGGAGACATGATACCTAGGGGTTGTGTGCCCATGTGTTGTGGAGAGAAGCCACCCAATAGAGCTGGATTCAGAAAGGTGCTACTGAAAGGTATGTCTAATAGGATTCTGAAACACTGAGGCAGAATTGGGGGTCAGCTAACAGTAAGAAGAAACAGTGATTGGGCAGAGAATGACAGCATGAGCAGAGATCAGAGGCCTCAGCAGCCATATGTGTCCTATACTGGGGCAGATGGAAGGGAGGTGTGCAGGAGTTTGAGAAGGTCATGCAGCAGGACAGAGGCCATAGTGGGCACTTGTGTTTCATCATCTGCAGAAGGGGGTCAGCCATGATGTGTAACTGTGATGATAGGTACTGTGCATGGCACATGAAGAAAGGGTTCTGTCCACCCTGTGATGGCTTACAGCTGCATGAGGCAGGAAGAGTCTTTAGATATCTAAGGCAATGTAGAGCTGACACTGGCACTGTGGGGTCCAGCATCCCCTGACCTCTTCTCAGGGCTTCTGATGTAGGCAGAAGACATGAACTTCAGCTCCAGGCCTCAACCTCCATGTCTCATCCTCATTTAACCATAAACACCAAGGTCAAAATAACGGCTGCTGATCTTTTTGGCTTATGAGATGGTTAGTGAGTGAAAGGAAACACCAATCAGCTTCTCTGGCAGGAGAGCTGGCCCCAGGGGAGCATAAGCTAGGGAAAAAGGCGGCTGCCATACCAACCTCTTCCTGGGTAACACGGTGTCTGAGCCAGTCCTGACTTTGGGCCAATGACAGTCAGCAAAAAACATCTCTCATCTTTTCTTGCTTGTTATTTTTTTTTTTTTTTGATTCCAGTGTCCATATCTCCTTTCCTTAAAGCTACTGTGAAGGCTAGACATCTGGAGGAAAGTGATCACTATTGGACTCTCCTGGGAATTTTCAGGGTCCCCCATCAGAGATCAGAGTAGAGGCCCAACTGCAGATGCCTTCAAAGCTCAGCAGGTGACATCAGTGAACATAGCAGGTGGCCTTGGATGACAGTAGCAGGACTAAAGGGGGTGCCTGCTCTAGCCCTGACCAGCTGTTCTGTGGTTATAGTTGCTGGCTTTTCAAAAGCAGCTGAACAGCTGGACTTGGTGTGGGTACAAAGATCCTGCAAAGGATTATCCCCAGCCTGAAGACTGACTGAGGCTAAAGCTGAGGTCAAAAGAGGTCCCAGAGAGATGCCACCTGCTGGGTCAGACATTACATCCCTCCCCTTTCCCAGAGCTTACTCCATCATTCATAGACATGGGGACACCTCCAACAGGGGGATTGCCTCTTGCCTCCTCTTTCTTGCCTTCTGACTGGAAAATTGCTGAGCTGAGACACTACTTGAGAGTTGCCCATCCAGGTATCCTTCATTCATTCCTTCAACAAAGATCCAAGCAGCTACTCAGTGCCAGGATTTAGCAGTTCAGAACTGAACAGGTAGAAATGCAAGTGTATTCCTGAGAGACTTGATCTTGTCTTCTGAAGCTTAGGGGTGTTTGTGAGCAGGCAGTCAAGGAGAATTCCTGGGGTTAGAGGCCCATGGGGATCATGCATGCAGCTTGAAGGGATGGTGGTGTTGGGAAGGAGAGATGACGAAGTCCTGTGTTCCCTCCCAGTGTCTGAGGTCTGAGAAAGTAGGTGAAGGGCACTGATGTTTTAGGGGCTCCAAATGTTGAAGCAGGGAACGAGGAGCCTGTGGGGTAGCACAGTGACTGAGCAGTCCAGCTGAGACAACCTGAGCCTCTTGTGGGACTGGACAGTGGACCTACTATGAATAAGAGTAAGCCCACCTGTCCTCACCCCCATCATAAGAAGTCCACAAAGACACTTGGTTTTCTACTTCTGTCCCATCCACACCCTGGAAGAGTAAAGGTCCAGAAGAGACCAGGGTAGACTCCTTAGAATTAGATGTGAGTTGAAAAGTTTAAAACTGATTGAAATTGAATTTGAAATCAAACTGAACAGCTTGTTATTGACTGGCCCTAGATGTTGAGATGAGAAAAGAGGATTTGACAGCAGTCAGCTAAATAAAAACATTTCATGTTTCTACACTGCAGGTAGGAAAAATAAGTTAGTGTCCTCTGGGTATCAGGTCCTCATCTATGTCTTTCTACCTACTATTTAAAACTCATCATAACTCAGTAAAGGAGTTCCTATCATTACCTGTTTTACAGAAGAGGAAATTTTGGCAAGGACAGGTTAAGTGACTTGTCAAAGGTCACACAGCTGATGAACAGCAGAGTCAAATTTAATAATATGCCATCATGTGTGTTAGCAAGTTTAGTAACATATAGGCCAGTTGGAGCATAATTATGGCAGATCTGGGTTGTGGGTTGCCACTTTGAGGCCCATGGCTTGTCATGAAATGAGAATTCTGTGGAGAGCTGGCCGGCCCATGGTTTGCTTATTTATGGAACCTACAGATGGGTAGTCAGTCAATTCCTCCCCATCTCCACTTTACAGAAGGGAAGAAAGCTAAAGACTTGTCATGATTAATGGGCTCAGGCCTCCTGCCCATTGCTCTCAATGGCTTCTCACTTGAATTTATATCCTGTGAACCAAGCAGCTTGAAGGATGAAACTGCTACTGTGAATCTGAAGAGAAGGGAAAGAGCAGGGCTTTGTACTGGAGGTCAGACATCTATGTCCTCTGCACTGCAAGATTCTTCTTGTCCTGAGAAGTGCACCATACTGGATTTGGAATCAGGAGTCTGGTTTTAACCTGGCGCAAAGAACTCCCAAAGTGTCCAAGACGGGAGCGCTAACCAGGGTGCTGAACCTACCGGTATGCTGCTCTTCTTATAGCCTCACTGAGGGAACAGGGAAATGAAAGGGAAAGGAACCCTCACATTTTTTGTCACTCAGAGCCTCTCCATGACTGTTTTGGCCACTGTTCAGTGGAAACATCTTGGGACTTAAATTTAGGATTTATGCCATCTGTGACCCCCTGGGAAAGTCACTATCATTCATCTGCCTGGGCTTGTTTTTTCACCTTTTCAATGGGAAAGTATCTTGTATCCTTACTCAGAATGTCAAGGTGAGCAACATCTGGGCCCAGGTGACAGGTCCCTGTAGTCCAACCCTGGGGTCCAAATTAGTTCTTAGGAGCTCACACTCATGGAGGGCTTCTGGGTCTTTGTCCCCCACTGCACAATGGAGGTCTGCTGAATGGTTTCAGATACTCTTACCTGGGGGCTTCTATTGCAGTGGCTGCAGGCAGCAGTACTCCAGAACGTGAGGCACACTTTGTAAATAGGACCAATTTTGGAGTCTAAGATCATCTTGGGGATTACTCAGCACCTTCCTTTCTTACACACATTCTGACTTGTTTTACAGCTTCTGGCATGGATTTTGCTCAGGCACCCATGATCCTCATTAGACCAGGGTATGAGACATGAGCACAGCAGTTCTACTGAAAAGAACACTGGCTTCAGAATGAAGAAGCTGACCCAGTTCTAACATCCTTCAGGGATTATGTCTAGCACCTCAAGTGAGGTTGCCAGCAGTGTTGAACTTGAGTTTGTGAGGACTACATGAAGTAAGAAGCCAGCACACTGTGAGCACCAGGTAAATTCTAATTTTGTGCACTGGGAATGGCTCAAGTCTCCTCTCCTGCTGTCTATGAGTCCCATCTTTACCTCAGTAAAATGACCTTCATATAATAGCAGCTGATGCCCACTGAGCCCTTCACTATCCACTAATAATCCAATCCTCCAGACAAAAGTGACTGTCATTTTGCAGGTGAAGGCCACATACTGACAAAGAAGTGCCTGTAGTCATGCCCTTGCCTGCCTGACTTGAACATATTATCAGATCTTTCCAAACTATTTCTGGTTTAGAAAATGGAAGTAACTCTCATTATTGTTATAATTTGAAGATATAATGTATCATATTTAAAGATACACACTAGACACACGTGAGTGATCCCCAGGGGTAAAGGAATGGAGTGGATACTGAAGTTTAACCAGGGAAATCTTTCAGGGGGTTCTACCATGCACTTATCATGTGCTATCGGCCAAAGAGACTGATAGGCTGAGTTACTTGCATCTGATATCAGGGTGAAGGAAAAGTACAAAGCTTTTCAAATTTATCATAAACATGAATCTCACAGAGAACTTGTTGAAGTGCAGATTCTCATTTGATAATCTGGGAGTGTAGCCTGAGATGCTGCATTTCTACAAGGTCCCAGGTGATACTGTTGCCACTCATGAGCTCAGTCCAAAGCATTGTCTTCTCAACTCTGAAACTTGCATGATCCTATGAATCACAAGAGGAACTCATAAAAACTGGACATGAAGAACTGTCTTTGTGGATATGGGTTGGGGCGCAAGGTGTGGTAATGTGTACTTAGAGCAAGCATCTGAGAAGAGTTATGCTTGGGTAGGTAGGGCTGTGGTACTCACCTGTACCATGGCCCATGGTGCAGATACAGGAGCCTGGCTCACCAGATCACTATCCCAATATACCTTCCAGAAGGGAGGGGTGGTAAGCAAACCAGGATATTTTCCTAGGATCTCTTGCTGTTAAGGGTTTGCTAGATGATGCAGATAATCAAATGTATTCAATTAACCCTTGGATTAGACCTGAGCTGGAGGAGGTGGAGGTGGCAGTATGAAGGACATCCACTTTCTGGTATACATGCAGGTACTTTGCAATGCTGGAGTTCCTGCTCTGCTGATATGACTGCACTATTCTCTGGATCCTAACTTTTTAGCTAGAATATTTACTGCAGTTGAACCCCACAACTAACACTTCAGCAGCACCCTCACACTCCCTCATCCTCTCAATGTCATACTGTGATCCACAGCACATACTGTTTTATCTGGAACACAGCATTACCTGGCCACCCAGGGTTCTGTTAGACTAAGCTGCCAGCCTCATGATCCTTTATGTCAGGCCCGACTTTCTACTTTGCACACCTACCAGCACTGCCACCAGTAGAGTATTCAAAACTTCCTGGAACTGCTGTTTGTATCCTAGGCCTTGCCCTCATTACCCCTCACAACCAACCACCTTTTGCCTTTTGATCCACCCTCATGGGCAGATTCAGGGCCAAGCGCATTTGGAGTGAAGTGTGTCTAAGGGCAAACAAGACTGGGGCTAAGATCCCTGCCTGAGAACTTATCCTTTGAAGCAAAAAGCCCAATGGCCCCCAAAGCAAACAGCAAACTGGGGGGATGCATGTGGGAAATTCTTTTTCTCCTTGGTGGGAGAACTGCACCAAAGTAGATTAAGATTAGGTAGCAGAGAATATGAACTGTGCCACAGATTCTAATTTTCCTACTGTGAAGACACGAGTCAGTAACAAAATATCACTAATGACAGAGAGGTCACAGGAGAAGCTGTAAGGGTGTGTGGGATTTGCTACCCATTTCCCAACCATGTATCCACAGCCTCCATTTTGAGCAAAATACATTCTTGAAGTTGAGGTCTAAAGAGACTCTTCACTTACAATGGAGGCTGACAGAAGTTCATGACTGAGTAGATACACACAATGAGAAACAGTCAGCTCTAAGAATTGGAAGAGGAGAAGCCAAGGAAGAGAAGGTGGGCTACAGGCCAGTGCATCCCAGAAATAGTAGGACTGTCTATGGCATTTCAGTACCACAAGGCAGATTTTTAACTAGGTTTTCATTTTGTAAGTCACTGCATAAATAGTGAAATTTCAAACCAAGCAAGTGAATCTCACTAGATCTGAAAAGGTTACAGAACTTCCCTAGAGAAAGGATCTGTCCTGTATCACACTGAGCCCAAAGTCAAACCTAGTTCTTCTGCAGTTTACTGCCATCAAAGCCATAGTCTGCTCCCCAGGGTGAATGGCTCTGGTTACCGCCTTGTTTGGCTTAGGTCAAAAGATTTTTAAAAATGGACAAAACCACAATGAAATGACTTGATACCCACTAGGATAGGTATAAGCAAGAAAATGAAGAGTTACAAAAATTGGTGAGGATGTGGAGGAACTGAAACATACATTAGTGATGGAAATATGAAAGTATAGCTGCTGTGGAAAACACTTTGGCAGTTTCTCAGAAAGATAAACTGTATTACCAGCTACTCCACTCTTTGGTATATACGGAAATGAAAAGACGTGTCCACACAAAAACTTGTACATGAATATTCACAAGCAACATTATTTATAATAGCCAAAAAGTAAAAATAACCCTGCTATTCATTAGCAAATAATATATCCAGTCAATGGATTGTTTGGCCATAAAAAGGCAATGAGGTGGAGATACATGCTGTAGTATCAATAAATCTTGAAAATATTATGCTAAGTTAAAGAAACCAGACATAAAAGGCCACATATTGAGTGACTCTATAAGAATTGTTCAGCATAGGTAAATCTTTGGAGATAAAAGACACAAGGATTTGCCTGGGTCTGGGAGAAGGGTAATGGAGTGACTGCTAATGGGAACAGGGTTGTTTTTGGGGGTGGTAAGAATGTTGAGGAATTAGCTATGGTGATGAGTACATAACACTGAACAAATATATCACAACTCGCTGAGTTGTATACTTTGAAAGGGTGAACTTTATGGCTCTGTAAATTCTCAATAAAACTTTTTTTAAAAAAGAGGAACGGGTTTATTAAGGCTCTAGTTTTGGAGGTTTTATAGGACACATATTTGGAACATTGCTGCATGTTGCTGGTGATTACTCACGGCTGGAAGAAAAACAGCCCAAATCAAAACAATCACCAACAGCTTGACTAGGTCCTCAAGGTCCTGTTCAATGTTTCCCACCCCTACCCCACACACACACCCATAACACATTGCACTCTTCCTTGCTGTCCTTGTTGCAAGGAGACACACCAATAATGGCTGATTCTGCAGATGAATCACTACATTTTCGGTTTTCAAGAAACAGAATTAGGTATACATATGATCAGAATATACAGAAAATATATAAATTAAAAAAAATTCAGTAAAACACGTCAAAATAGTCAATACTGTGAGCACACATTCTATGGTTAGCCCACTCTCTGAAGCATTTCTGAAAGTTTTCTTTTGCATGTGGCTTTATGCAGTGTAACAAAAAAATATTGTGAATGGTGCTGCTAAGTGCCATCTAATGGAAAAGCACGCTCCGAAGAACAGTGTGGTGTGTCCTCCTCATCTACTTTATTCATCTGCTGGCACTGTGTCATTTCTGGCTCTTTTCCAAAGTCAAAATGCCATAAAAGGTAAATGTTTTGAATTGATTCAGGACACAGACATGCAATGAGTATGTACAACTGCCTCACAAAGTGATAAAAATGATAGGATAAATGTGTCTGAAGAAAAAAGGAGTATTTTAAAGCAAATTTTTCTTGGTGCCTGTGTTCTTTTGTAATGTCCAAATCTCAAGGAAACCCATGAGAACTTCTACATACCGATCCTGAGAGGTGGTGCTAGGATTCCATGCCTCTGGATAACTTAGGTCTAGGCAACTTATTGAAAACCGGTGCATGGCTTTGGGAACTGTTCCGTACACATTTTCCAGGATTTTGTAACTAAAGAGGTCATGCCTACTTCTCCAGCCAGTTTTGCCATGTCCTAATCTCTACACACAAATCCCCATAATTCTTCAAAAGGGAGTATATTGGGAATATTTAATGGTAATTTCTTTTACTGTACATTTTTTTCTAAAAACATTTATATTTTTTGATATCATGTATATGACTATCTTTTCAGCCTTTGCTACTAGAAAATCTAAATGGCGAATTTATTAAATTTTCTTTTCCTTGAGTCAGACTCCCTAAAGTTATATACCTTTATCTGTCTGATGTTTTTTCTAATGTTTCATTAAATGCTTAAAAAAACAGTTTTCATGAGCAAAATGCTCCAGACTGTTGTTTGCAAGTTGGTCCAAATTTCAAACAAAAACAATCTACCCTGCTGTTATTCCTTGAGGGAGAAGGTTATGAATAAAAATTTAAATATTCACTGTATATAGCATTCCTGTCTTTGCTCATTTTCTGGGCCTTTCTCCCCCAAAGGCTTCATGGTGGCTAGCCATGTTGCTGGAATCAGTTATTGCATTACTGCCTGACAAGGGGACAGCCAGGGAACGTGATCAGCTAGCCTGACCACCCAGCCCCAGCCCCACCTGAGCCTGGCCCTGCTAAGCAGAGAGGCAATTGTCAGATAGAGAAACTGATCTAGAAGATTTTCTCAGACTGGCTATGGTAGCCTGCTGCTGCCTACAAGTAAATGGGATGCCTAATTTGGGGAAAGGAATCTAGGGACTGAACAGTAAAAGACCCACACACAATTGAAATGTGGGCTGCCAAGTGCTTCACTTTTGTACCTCTTGACCTGGTGGTCTCTCTCACTGCAGCCTTGGGGATCAGCATGCTCATATGTGATAGACTCCGGCTGTAAAGGACCTGAAGAATGTCAAAGGCCAGAGGTTTCCGGACATAGAACACATCTGCAAAGTGCTGGACTCCCTGCTTTTAAAGTTCAACACCACCTCAGATGGGACATGTGCTCTTGGCCAGGCCACAGCAGAGATAAGAAACACAGTTACAGACTTTGTAGGAAGGTACAACAGAAGTCCTGAAAGTTCACTCTTTTACTTTTGCTCTGGCTCCTAAGGGGTATTGCCTTCCATGGGAAGAGGTCCAAGTATTTCAGAGCCTGAAAGGCAACTCCCATTTCCTCTGATTTACTTATGGGTTGTTCAGCAAGTTATGGGTAAAAAGTGAGATCAGGCTCCAGGTCTGCCCTGTTTTATTCCTCTGCTTATTGGCCAGTGCTGCCGAGGCACAGATGGTCCCAGAGCATAGCATGGATGGTCCAGAATGGTAGCTATTCAGGTATTTTGCCCTCATCACAATACTGCAGTTTTTTAACAGTGTGCCTATCTAGGTGAAAGTCACTGTGTGGCCTGTGGCATTTCCAGTCACACATTTCTATCTACATAGCATGACCAGGGCCCATTTTAGTGATGGAGGGAGTAATGGCAACTTACACAAGGAAGATCTGAGAAACAAGAATGGAATCTGAACAGAAAAAGACTAATTTAGTCCAACAAAGACTCAAACTTTGAGGTTACTTAACTGGGAGGAGTTGTTAACAAAGAAAAAAAGTGGGAAACTGGCAACGTGAATTTTGTATTGACATTTGGTTCTTAATAATAACATCCAAAATGCGTTCTGTTCTTATAGCGCTGCAACTGGGGCTGTACTGGGTGGAGAGTGTGCGTTGCTGGAGTCTCCCATAAGAACCAGGGAGGAGCTGGTGGTGAGACACACACTGACTTCTCTTTGTGACTTATGAGAGCCAGGTGGAAGACTGCAGCAGGTGCCTTGCCTTGGAGAATGGGTGAGGAGGCAATCCCAGCTGGCCTGCAAACACATGGGCAGAGTCACCCCCAGCCTACAAAAACATGGCTGCTGGTGGGGCCAGTGGTGGCAGCTACAGGAGTAGAGGGAAGACTGGGATGTTACATTCTTGAAACCTTCACAGGTACATGTCATCAAAGCCCGGCGGAGGGAGATGGTCTGGGTTGGGTCTGGAATGGAAGAAAGGGCTGGTGAGCTGGAGTGATGGGAGGCAAGGCATATTGGTAGTCATGACTCTACATGAGGAAGTCTATTCTCTGGAATGGCACAATGGCTTGTGGAGCTTTCAGTCACACACTATACAGACAGAATGCCTGAGTTTGAATCCTGACTTTCACACATTGGCTAAGTTAGCTAATGCTTGGGGTCTCAATTTTCACATCTATAAGATATGGACAGTACTATCTACTACCGATATAGATGCAATAGGCTTCTGACACATTCTTAACTCTGTGCTAGTTCCTCTCTCTCTTATCTTGAGGGGAATTGGAGGAAGGAGAACTGAAGGGATAGGGAGCTTTTGGAAGGCTCTAGGGAGACACAGGCAGGGTCCAGAAGCAGCTCCTCTCTCTAAACAGCCAGAGGTGGTGGCTATGCAGCTCTGCACCACATATCAGAGACCTCTGCTGCTGCAATGCCAAGATAAGCTGAGCTGTTATCAAGTTCCACTTTTCAGTCACCTGACCGGATACCTACCCAGAGGGGCTGGTCCCAATGGGTCCAAAGGGGTCAAATCGAGCTCCTGGAGGAACTGCACCTGGAGGAAGCCGGTTTGGGAGACCTGAGGATGGATCAATAAGTGCTCTTGGGAAGCCAGATCTCAGGGGGTCCACAATCATGCCACCTCTCCGGAACCTGAGGCAAGAAAGAAGATGGATAAGCAGCTACTGTATGGACTGCCCTTGCAGAATTGTTGAGCAAGGTGGGAAAGGACTCATAATGACCCGGAAGTCTACTCTGGATGGTCCAAGCAGACCGCCAGCAGAAAATGAGGAACAAGAATATGCACAGAATCCCTTCACTGGTGAGAGACCTGTGTACTTTGGGTTTTGTAAGGCTCCCCAAGTCTACAAAATTGAGATCTCTGCCACATGCTATATGCAAGGAATATAAAACAAGCATGTTTCACAGTGGTCCTTGGTACAGATCAACACTGACTATATTATAATGGCAATTATGTGGAACAAAAACTAAAAACTTCTAGAATACCAGTTCTGATCAAGAACAGGGGCTACAACTGACCAGAGTCAATGTGAACTGTCACAGGTTCTGGCTCTGTGGGATACTACTTTAGGCCTAAAGACTAAAAATAGCATGGAAACGACTCAGCAGGCTAGTTCTTCCACTGTCCTCAGGGCTTCAGGGCAGTTTAGACATTTTCTGGGCTGTCAAGTTGGGCTCCTGACGACCCCTGTCCTTCACAGAGTTCTGCAACCTCATGTGCTCAAACCAGGATGAATAAGCTGATATTTTCCTAATATTTGAATTGCAATGCAAACAAGTGATTTCTCCACTGGCTAAAAATGAGATGATAAATGTTGGGGTCACTTTGTAGCAGAGGTTAAAACAAATTTAAATCATTCAGACATCAGACACCACAGCTAAGGCTGTGTAACAACTTTGCTGGGTGCAAGACAGCTGTCATAGAGACTAAAAGGGCTCTGAGAATCTTAACCAAGTGAGGTAACCTTTGAGTCGCCTTATGTCTGTCATTCAACCTCACGTGCTCTTTTAAGCAGCACGTCAGTAAAACTTTACGCATATCCTTCCATCCAGGGAGACTCCCATCTTTGATGAGGTATGGGGGACTGAGAAATGACACTAAAGCTGCTTGCTGGGTGTGCCCAGTCCCCTCCAGTACTGAGTGCCCTTCTGCACTGCTCTGAGTATGGCAGAATACAGAAAGTGACAGTGACTTCCCAGCTGCTCAAAACACCTGCCTCCTCTGACGAAAGCTCTAAAATTAGAAGATGAGCTAGGGTTGAAAGCCACAGGTGCCACCTCTCCAACAATACTCACCCAAAGGGGTCTAGGTCTTCTCCCCCGACAGCAAAGGGGCCCAGGGGATCAGACCTGAAACAAATAAGGGACAATTACTTCAAGTCCCAGGGCACCAAATCTGACACCTGTGGGGTCACAAATGCACTCCCAAGCATGGGGACAGGGGAGATACCTGCATGAGAACACAACACAAAGGACACTTCACAGTGGTTCTTGTGCACATCAACATTGACTGTACTACAATTGCAAGTATGTGGAACAAAAGCTAAAAACATGGAGAATCCCAGTTCTATAGAAAGTAAAAATATCAACAGTGGTTCAGATATTCTGAAGAATAGCTAGGCATAAAGAATATTCTATATTCTACTCACAACTTTCTCAAATTCTGAAACTTTGTAAAAAGGAACCAAGAATTTTTACATCAGAAAAATATGACTCTAAAATCAAAATCAAAATCACAAAGCTAAGATTTAAAGTCTCCCAGGTGGAGTGAGGTAGAGGTATGAAGTCACATGCACTAGAACAATATTCTCAGTTTCTTGGTTCATTATAGTGCTCGTATGAGTTTCAGGACCACTCTACACTGTGTATCTATTTATTCTAGTCTACTGGATAGCTACAGGCTACAAATCTTTGAGATTCTCTTTACAGGAACCAATCTTTTCCTTAACTGAGAATGCCTGGGCCAAAGGAGTAGAAAAAAGTCTAGGTATAATTTATATATGTGTATTAGATAGATAACTATACTACTAATCTCTGTAAGTTCATCAAAAAGAAGTTTGTGTTTTTACTGACCATTTTTTTCATGCCTAAATCTTGTAATCTGAACAATTACTTTTAAGATAACAATATGCACTATATTAACTAGTGTTAATTTCCTACATTTTTTGAAGTTCTGTGTTGCTTTTAACCTTTTTTGTTTTTAAAATAAAAAAGAAAAAATACACAGAAAACGATATAATTATTTTTCAAAAATCTTAAGTATCTTCATATTCTGACCAATAACTTTATGCCTAGTTATCTATCTTCGAAGTATACAGAAATCAAATTAAAATATACCACAAAGACTTGTATCAGGGAAACTGGAATCTGCCCAAAAGGAGACAGATAGGTACATTGTGGTATAATCATATATACAGTCATAAAAACAACAGGAACAATGGTCTAAGAGTGCTTTACAACTAGATGTGGTAAGTATTCATGCTCTAGTGTAAGGGTAGGAAGAGGAGGATTACCAATAGCCTAGGGAAATCAATTCTAAAAATGTGGGTTTATGTGTAGATTTGAGGGCATATATGTATGAATAAAATACCAGAAAAATATTAGCAATGTAAACAGTGATAGTCACTCCTGGGGAGTTTCCTTTTTATACTTTCATAAAGGATATAGATGCAATAAAATAAGCAACATTTTGTATTTTAAAGTGTGTGCTTTGGAATCTGCTTGCAGCCCTGGTAAGCAACACAAACTTGACAGTTCTGGGGCAGAGGCAGGCCCTGCCAGACTAGGAAAGCTTTATATGTAGCAACTAATCTGAGCTTACAGGTAAGAAGCCATTAATTAGCAAACTGGGAAGAAATCCAAAAGTAAGCACTTCTTCAAACAGTTCCACCAAATGGGCTAGAAAAGATACTGCAATTGTGGTGTACAAGGCCAAGATGCCAAGGGAAGGAAATTTCTTCTGACTTAGGTTATCGCCCTTAAGCCATGGTTCATGCAGCAAGAAGTCACCATTTCCAGAGGCTGCCAACATCTGACCTCTGACCCTTAGCCATGGTTCATGCAGCAAGAAGTCACCATTTCCAGAGGCTGACAACATCTGACCTCTGAAGACAGGTCAAGTGGTACGTGTGTGCAGTAAGCATTCACCTAACTCCTTGAAGTGATCTGGCAGAGCAGTAGACATAAAGGTTTCTATTGTCTGTTAAAATACCTGGGAAGGGGGGGGGGGGCTGGAGATTTAGCTCAGTGGCATAAGCGCCTGCCTTGCAAGCAGGCAGTCGTGAGCTTGATCCCTGGTACCGATAAAAATGAGAAAGACAAAAAAATAAAAATAAAATAAAAAAAATAAATAAAATAAAATATCTGGGAACGAAAAGCCTGACTGCTCCTGCATTGGGCAGACATTTCTATTTTTCTCTCTGGAAGGGAGAGGAAATAGGAACAAGGATAGAAAGACAGCTACAAGGTCCAGACCAACAATCTGTATACTCGAAATTGTCACAGCATATTCTATACGCTCTCAACACAGGTTTGCTGTAACACACAAAACACTTTTAGGAACTCATTATGTGCATGCTTAGAGTTCATTTAAAATGAAGAGCCCAGAGAGTCCAACTTCCCATAGCTCCAGTGGCTAAATATTAGTCTTAGACATACTGAATAAGGTTCCAGGGAATTGAAAAATCATTTCTATTCAGGGACCCTCAACTTAAGGCCCACTCCATCATCTGGTAATCAACTGAAGGAAAGAGAAATCCATTCTAACCCTTGAGGAAAAAAGAAAGGCTGCGCCCATTGGGGCAGGATGTCCCTGCTGCAAAAGTGGTCCTACTAAAGGGCTGGATGTTGACCTTCATCACACAGGGTTCCCTCCTTAGGCATAACCCTTTTGTCTTACATGAAACAACACCTCAGCACAGAAGTGGATGTGGCTTGGCAAACTTAGAAAGGTCTCAGGACAAGGAGGCAGAAGTATGTTCCAACTTTGGGTTTGGGATTATCTAGCTGGCTTGTCATAAAATCTCTGTACTTCAGTCTTTTAAGATGTAAAATCTAACAGTAGCACACACAGGGGCTGTTCAGATGATGGACGACAGTTTTGGACATAAAAAGACTGGTTGACAGGAAATGCCTGAAAGAACGGACAAACAGCAGCTACCATCATTTACCAGGAGGTTGCTTTATGTCAGACTTGTCAAATTTAATTTTAACTTTAATTTTTAAAAGAAGTTTTCATTTTATTTTGTAAAGGGTACATCTTTCCAAATATGATAGGTACATCAATATATTTTAACACTTCCAAGCAAGACCCTGCTACAATCAATACCCCAGTATTTCTGCAAAATACATGAATATTTACACTTGTAGGATAGCTAAAGATATAAAGAGCTTCCTGCCACTTCAGGTTAGGTCTGCCACCAGTGAGTTCTGGCACCAACCTATGAAACATTAGCTTTACAGATCACTTTTTATTTTGGAATTAAAGACAAAAAATATGCATCTTTAATGGTCAAAAAAGCTATTATGCTTGTCCCCTAGTCCATCAGACAAATAACACCAGTTTCTTGTATTTTCTTCAAAGATACTGTGCAGACAGGAGCAAGTATTATGCTTCCTAATTTTTAAATAAATGGATCTGTTGATCACCTTATGTATGTTATTTTATTTCATGTTTGTGGCAGCCCTGAATAAGTTTTATTATCTTCTCTGTTTTAAAAATGAGGATGCCAGGAAACAGGCTCAGAGCAGCTACAGATATTTGTAAATAGCAAAGACAGGAGGCACACTACACCTGCCCAACTCCAAAATTCATCCATATTATTTTACATGTTGAGGCTATTCACCTTTAATGTGATTTTTAATATGTTAGCATTTTACTGTTTCTTCTATTACTCAACTTTAATTTTTTAACTATTATTTATACAGATTTTATAGTGATTGCTCAAGAGATTTAACTATACGTAACTTTTCAGTCTCCTTAGATATAACATTTTATCATTTCAAGTGTAAAGTAAAACCTTACCAATGCATACGGATTCCCCTTAATTCTTCCCATTTTGTGTTACAGCTGTCATGTACTGTAGTGCACTGAGAATTCTACCATACACTGTCATAACTTTTGCTTTCAATGATAAAACATATTTTAGAGAACTCAAGAGAATAGTCTCCTCTACCCAAGTAGTCCCCATTTCTGTTGCTCTTCCTTTTATATTTGATGACACGTTTCTATCTCATTTCACTTCTCCTCTGATGAATATTCCTTTTAATTCTTTTTAAGAAGATCCATTGGATTCTTTTAGTATCATTTCACTAAGACAATCTTACTATCCTTCAGAAATGAAGGTGAAATATTCATTGGATGTAGAATTCTGGGTTGGCAATTTTTTTCTTCTTCATACTTTAAGAATGTTGTTTTACTTCTGTTTGGTCTCTGTGGTTTCTGATGAGAAAGATGCAGTTAAATTCTTATTTCTCAATGCATTTTTTTCTAGCTGCATTCAATACTTATTTTGTCTTTAGCTGTTGGTAGTTAATGATATGTCTAGGCATGGACTTCTTTAGTATTTGTCAAGTAGTTTTTTTTTTTTGTACCAGGAATGGAACTCATGAACTTGCACTTGCCAGGCAGGCACTGTGCCACGAGTCCCCAGACCATTCCTAAGTGTTCTGGATCTCTTGGTTGATTTTATTTACCAAATAGAAAAAGTCAGCCATATTTAAGTATTTCTTCTATATTGTATTTTTTCTTCTTTCATGGGCTCCCATAGCCCCGGTGTTAGATTTTTTTTTTTTATAACTGATCCACAGGTTCCTGAGACTATTTCTAAATCTTTTCTCTCTGTTGTTCAGTTGAGTAATTTCTATTGATCTATCTATTACCGACTCTTCAAATAATTCTACTACTGATTCAGTAGGTTAGGTGTCAATTTTGATTAACACCTGGTTGAATGAATTTCCATTTAGTTTTTCACATCTTCTGTTTATTTTCTGAGATGTTCTGTTATTCAATTTATTTCAAAGTTTGCCCTTGCTTCTTGTACTATTTTTATAATAGTTAAGGTCTTTGTCAAGATGATTCCAACATCTATGTCAACTTGGTATTGGTGTGCATTAGCTGTCTTTTGTGTAAGCTGAAATTTTCTTGATTCTTTTATGTCCAGTTTTTTGGAGGTTATTCCAGACATGTGGAACATTTTGTTGTGAAGCTTATGGAGAATACTGGTTTTTTGTTTTAGCAGGTAATCAACCCAGTTGAGTCTGAACTCCAAGTTCTGGTTTCAAAGTCAGTTCTGCTTTGTAAAGGCCTTGTGCAGTACTAGGAACTGTACCATGTATGTGCTATCCAGTGCCCAATCTGAGACTTGGACAGTGAGCTATCGTGTAGTTCCACTCTTAATGTTTGGTAACAGTATTTAGGGTCAGATCCACTTATGTATATTTTCTCCTCCACAGCTTTTTAGTAAGACCAGATTTCCTTGTACAACTTCCTGGGATTCCTTCTGAGCCCTTCCCTCTCTATAATCTCTTTGGTATTTTCTATTTCTCTGGGGGCATGTTGTTGGTGGTAGTCCCATTTTTGGTTCTTTGTCAGAAAGCTGGACCTTCTGTGTATAACCCATGATTACTTCTGTCTGGAATCAAGTGGGATGAGGATACATGGAGGGAAAAACAAAAACAAAAAACATATAAAAAACCCCACCAACAGTAGGTTGCTCTTGAGACTATACTGGAAAGGAGGTCTTGAGTCCCTTATAAGCAGTGTTTGTACATTACCATAGGCTGAGGAAAAGGAAAACAAACATAGGAGGCTTTCCCTCGTCTCTCTGGACATTAGCTAACCAACCTCTTCATATACTGTTAGCCTGAAGTGCGGTTTGTCTAGGAGCACTCTCCTGCCATGTCAATACCTCCTGCCTTATCCTTAAGTTTAGACTAGAGGATGTTGGAGCGGAACAATGTCGAGTTCACTGCCTGCTTGGTGGTACTTCTAGCTCTGGTATTCTCCTGCTTCCTGTCTGAGACCTTTTCAAACAGATATCTCAAACATTTTACATGAAAGTTGGGATAGGCTGTGCTTACTGAAGACCAGATTCACTTTAACCAGTGCAGACCATAATATGGCTGCTGGTCTGAAACTACAGATATTACCAGGGGCAAGCACAACACTCTGCTTGCATTGTAGGTTTCTCTAGGCATAGTGACTGAGGTTTCATGGGTGACCAGTAGTGATGACCTGAGTTATATCCGGATCCCTTATCTTGCAGCATTGACTCAGCTAGCACTGCTACTCAAATTCTCATGAGCACATGAATCCAAGGAAGGGCTACCTTGCTAAAATGTGAATTCGAATTCAGAAGATCACAGGTGGGATCTGAGAATGCAGTTTCTCATCTTCCAGATATTCTCACATCACTGGTTTGGGGATTACAACCTTTTAGGCTCCTTCCTAATCAATGTTAAAGATTAGCTCTGAAATTATAGTGGTCTACGTTTTTTATCTTGTTCTGCCACCTATGGAAAAGTGTGATCAGGAAGTGGAAATGCTTATAACTGGAGAAGAGTAAGTGTACAAGTACAGCATCTGCCATAGCATCCTGAGACGCAGGGAAATCATCTTTTCCTCCTTTCTACTCGGGATATCCTGAGTTTGAAGGCAAGCCAGGGGTCAGTAGGGCTCAGAAATACTGCATGTAGGTTAAACAACCAAAGATTCTTAGAAGAAAGATACATAAATTATGCAGAAAAAATTTATAAATCATTCAGAAAATACAAACATTACCTTAATTTGATTCTAGCATAATGATTATTTTGCTACTCTCTCCTAGTCTTCTTTCATAAGCATATTTTTATTCCATTATAATTTCAACTATAACTATAATTTTAATGATTTCCTGTAGGTAGGATTCCATTTCTCAAGTTATCTTTGCTACTAACGTTTTTTAAAAATAGAATGTATAAGTATTTTATTCCCTAATTACTACATACTGGTTATACAGATTAATCAGTTTCATTTTGGTAGACAGATACATACATATAATACATTTTGATCATTTTTGCCTTCCTCATTCTCTTGTCCTGACCTCTTCCCTAGTTGCTATTAACTTTTTTAATAGGCAAGAAATAACACTTAGGTAAAGTGAAATTTTAAAATTTACTTCATCTTCCACTGCAGGTACTGATACTGTTTCTGACATGGGTGTTCAAATGTGTAACCATAAATAATGTCATGGCTATATGATGGCAGCAGTAGGAGCAGATAACTTACTTTCTTGGTCAACTAGCACGAAGAAATTTTGCTTCAGGAGGCTCATTGTACCTGATTTTGATGATGAGATTTGGCTCCTTTACATTAATAAAATGTAGATAAGATTTTCAACTGAGTTGACACAACAGTGAGCTAACTCTTGGGGATCTTGGAGGAGGAGATGTATTTGCATTTGAGAGGACAGAGGGTAGACTTTAATAGGCAGAATTTGGACCTTCTCAAGATTCCACATCTACTAATCCCTTGAACCTGCTGAAGTGATGTGAAAGCACTTGTGATTGCTTTGTTATATGGCACAGCTGACCTCAAAAAGAAATGACTACCTAGAAACTGTAACAGTGAACTTTCTCAGCCTGGTGGCAGAAGAGGAAGGCTAAAGAGGGGGCTGGGATATCAGGACGTCTTAAAACAACATACTGGCTCTGAAGGTAGAAGACAGCACATGAAATGTGAGAGGTCTTATGAAGCTCAGGGGGACAAATGTGATTTGAACTGAATGAAATGAATTCTGCCAGTGATCCAAATGAACTTGGAAGTAAATTGTTTGCTAGAGTCTTCAGAAAAGATTTTATACCTGCTGAAACTTTGGCTTTGGTCTTACGATATCCTGGGCAGAGTCCAGCTGAATATATACTACTACTGACCTGAACAACTATGAAAAAAGTGGATATAATTTTAAGCTAGTAAGGCTGTACCATTTCGTTATGTAGCAACAGAAAATTAACACATGTATGTTCTACACACCTTTCCCAGGGTACCTGCCTTATAATTTGATTTAAGTTAGCTTATGAGTATTATAAAGATATAAATTGTTTATTTATTTATTTGGGAAGGGTCTCTCTAAGTAGTTCCTTGAACTCACTATGTATCCCAGACTGACCTCAAATTGCAAAGATCCTTCTGCCTCTGCCTCCCAAGTGCTGGGATTATAGGCATGTGCCATGCTGCCCAACTATGAAATTTAAAAAGAATGCAGAAGACAAACCTTTGGAGCATTTTAAAAATAGAGACACAGAATCTCTATGTCTCTATGAATCTATACATAGAAACACACAATGATCAGGATCAAAAAATGAATTTAAAATTCCAAATAAGAATGATTACTTCAAGATTTATTTTCAGTGAAGCTGGTTAAGCATAGGAAAAATTCATTTTTTCAAAACAAGGTACGGTATCTGGGGCAGACAGTTCCCTGACTATCTAAGGAACAAAGGGAAGTTGGTTAGACTTATAATGAAAATAGTAAAAAGTTAGGCTTAAAAGAAGACCAAATAAAAAGTCCTACAAACAAACAAGAACACAAGCCTTCACCTACAGATAGGTTGCTTTTAGTGACTGTTTCCTAGTCATTTCAGGAACAGGACAGACCCACTGTCTACCTCCAACCCTCCCTGCAATGCACTGCCCTCTCTAGCTCTATTCCTCATGCAGACACACCCGGTGTGAAGTGAATAGCTCATTCTCCCTGACACAGGACACTGCACTTAGGAAAACAAATCTCTTTATGTGCCAGGGCAGATGCTCCAAATTCATTTTGCATTTGGAGGTTTTCAGGTAAAATGTAAATATGGAAGGTGAGAGATGAGACACAGTTCTGTGTCCTATGGGAATGAGGAGAGGTAGTTTCTGCTGCTTGGATCATCAAACCTCACTGTTTGGGCATGGGGTAATTTATTTCATGTCTAAAAGTCCTCAATTTGACCACTGTCTAGGGTTAGGCGTACTCTGATTATACCACAGGAAGGCATTTCAAAGGGAGTAAGGACACCTGAATGCCAGCCCTGATTCTGCCTCCGTATAGTGACTGGTAACCTTAGGGTATCTTAGCTCTGTTCTCAACTTTTCCAATCACTTTTTATTGTTCTCAATGTTATCTACGGGACCCAAATTTTTAAAGATTTTGCCAAATAGAATTGACAATTATTACTTACAATAAGTTTTCTCTATTTTTACTAACCAAAAGCATGTAACTGCAAGCCAAATAAAGTGGTAATTAACTTTACTGAGTGCTTATGTATGACACACAGTGAACCCTTCTTTCTAATTCTGTCAACTTCACATTTACCACTGTATCATGGGCCTCACACTGGCATATGTTATCTCAACTACAGACTAAGGTTTTTGGTCTTTGTTCCTTCCTCCAGTGCAGAATCTTCCAGTCCTAATGTTGCCGTCCTGAACAACAGCAAAAACCTTGGACAGCCAGAGCACTCTACCAGTTACTGTGAGTCACCCAGACAGCAACTCTACACTACTGTACACAGCCCCAGAGAACTGGCCCTGGGAAAGGAGGCAGGCAGCCTGAGATGCTGGGTAGACAGGGTGACTAGAAGCAGAGAAAAACTCACTGATCCACCTATGCCCCCATTTTCTCTTGCCACATACCAAAAGCTTGGTGATTCTATTGAAGACACCTGGGGGCCAGGAAGGAACCAAGTGGCAAGATGTGGAATGGATATGGGGGTGCTGCAGAAGCATGGGCTGCCCACTTGGGCTCTCTGTACTTACCAGGGAGGCTGCCGGCTGTTGTGTGGGTGGTGTGGAGGAATCCGGAGAGGGTCTACCTCTCTGGCGGTGGCAGGAGGGAATTCCCGATGGGGACTGCTTTCACTGGCCTTGTTCCACTGCTCATGGATAGGTGTGATGATTCCAGATATGATGCGAGACCGAAGCTCCTCACTGTTCTTATAGGTCCTATAGGAGGTAGATGGGGAATCAACAGTTTGCTGTTGGCTGTCAACCATGGATACAGTATTCTGGCGGCGGCGACCTGGGCAGCGGCAACCTGGGCAGTGGCCCTGACGTTTCTCAGACTGAGCTTGGCCTGTCTGCAAGGGTGGCAATGGGCCATCCAGTGGTGGACTTAGGTGATGGGGGACAACTGCTCGGCGCTGTCTCCTTGATTTGGGCCTGAGCTTCTTAGGCATCTGAGTTGCCCCTTTTCATTTACCACCCCATTAGAAAGAGGTAAGGGTGTAGGGGCACAGGGCTGGACTGGCTGCTCCTCTGTCCCCAACCCTCCCTCAGCTCCATTGTGTGCTCATCACGTGTCATGGGAAGGGTCATGGAAAACAAACGCTCCATTGGGAGGATGAACCAGGTTCCTGGTCAGGGTAGGCAGGGTTCCAGGGCTCAAGGTCAGTTCTATCAATAATCCAGGGATCCTCAGAAGATGACCCTACTATTTGTCTCATCCTGCCAGGGCCTATTTCCTCTACTTGTGGGAGATGAACAATATGAGGTATAGCTGAGCAACAGGTAGTGGTCAGGACTCTAAAAATCTGGTAAATGAGTCATATCATGGGCTATAAAGCAAACTTCACAGTAAAATCATACAGAATGTTCCCTGACCACATGGAGTCATACTAGGAATCAAAACAGAAAGGAAGTCCTTGAAAATATCAACACATTTCTAGTTAATGCAAGGATCAAGGAGGAAGTTCTGAAAAAATTGTACAGTACTAAATTAAAAAAATTCACTTATTAGAATATGTGGAATACAGCTAAACCACTGTCCAGAAGAAACTTAATAGCGCTGAATGCTTATATGTGGAAAGAAGATCTCAAATCATCAAAACTCTGACCTCAAGAACCTAGCAAAAAAAGAAGCAAACAAACTTGAAGCAAGTACAGTGGGGAAATAAGAGCAAAAATCAATAATGTTAAGAAAAGGAAAATAGAGGAAACTAAGGGAACAAAAAGCTAGTCCTTAAAAAAATGGATCCAAAAATCTCTAGTAAGATTGACAAATAGGGAAAGAAAAAAGACAAAAGATTTGTAACTACTGAATCCATAGTAAAGCAGAACTCAGAACTCTGTAAAACCTTCCCAGTTCAGGAAAGCAACTCTTCGGGCAGCCTCTCCCTCAGAAAAGTGGACTTGTGTTTTCTAACTAGGTCCTGTGCTTTTCTCACTGATAAGGGAGAAACTTTCAGGTAGTTCTCTCATGGGAATCTCTTCTCTTAGAGAGGGAATACTGGGTACCAACATTAATCAAACTAACAAATGGGGTTATAAACAAGCTTCACAGCATCCTAACATTCTGAGATGCACAGGATGTTTTTTTCCCAAGGCTAAAATAGAGTTAGCTGTTGGGATGACTAACTGCCTTTGTTTTCCTTCTGTATCTCCACTTGTTTCATGTCACTAATTGTATAAAAGGGAACTTCTCCTTGGTTCAGAGCCCAGACTAGTTTTAAGCACCTAGTGGCTGGGAGGGTGCATTATTAAAGTCCTCCCCAAAAAAATCCCTGTTGGTCTTTCCAGTTTCTTAGAAATTCTACAATAGTAAGAGAATGCTAAGAATGACTTAGCATTCAACAATTAATTGTTTAAAAAACCATAAACTACAACTCAGTCAAATATATAATCTGATTATATAAATATATAATCTGAACATTTCTAAAACTTTCAGTGAAATATTAATTGAATAACATGTATAAGCAATTTGTATAAATGTACAAAATATATAAATAAAAATGTCTGAATAAAAAAATGTATAAACAATGAATAAAGCTGGGCATGGTGGTTCATGCTTACATTTCTAGAATGAGGAAGGCTAAGGTAGAAGGATCCTTTTCAGTTTGAAGCCACCCTGGGCCTCACAGTAAATTCAAGCTAGCTTGAACTACATAGTGAGACCTTGTCTTGAAAAACCACAACCAAGTAGGATTTAGCCTAGATATGCAAGGCTGTTCTAATATTTACAAATCAATATAATATATATCAATAAACTAAGGAAAAAACCCCGATGATTATATCAATTGATACAGAAAAAGAATATTTAACAAAATCCAATATGGTAAATATTTATGATTTAAAAAATTTACAAAAACTAACAATAGAGGGAAGTAAGAATTGAGAACTTCCTCAGCGTAATAAAAGTATCAACAAAAAAAATATATAAATATATTTCATGGTAAGACAATAGTTTGTCTTTGATAACTGGAACAAGCAAGTCTCACATCATGCTTATTTAACGTAATATTGGAACTCAGAGGCAGCACAAGAAGACAAGAAACATAGACATCAAAAAGTAAGGAACAAATCGGGCATGGTAGTACATGCCTGAATCCCAGTACTTGGGAGGCTGAGGCACGAGTGTTGTGAGTTTGAGACCAGTCTGGTTACAAACTGAACTACATAGTGAGAACCTGTGTCAAAAAGACCAAAAAAAAAAAAAAAAAAAAAAGGAATAAAACTGTCTTTATTTGCCTGTGACATAATGATTTACTTTGAAATTCCCAAGGAAATCTACCAAAAAACTCACTAGATATTTTATGGCAATGGAAATTAAAACCATGATAAGATATCACTATACATCTAACAGAACAAGAAAAATTTAATTACTCTATTATACTAATAATATTTAATAATTATTATACTAATAATATTTAATAATTACTATATTATACTAATAATATAAGATGCAGAAAAACAATCACTCATAACTAGTGGCAGGTACAAAGTGGTAAAAACATTTTACTTTCTTATAAAACTAAATATGAAATTGTCATTGTACTCTGGATAAATGAAAATTAAGATCACACAAAAACTTGTGTATGAATGTTTACAGCACCTTTATTGATAGAAGTCAAGATCTAGAAACACCCCAAATGTCCTTTGACTAGTAAATAGTTCAACAGTGGGACATACGTACTATGAAAATACTACAGAGCCAACATGAGATACAAACTATTAATACACACAACTCAGATGTATAATTACATCTAAGTTAGTAACTGGTTGTAATGTTGTAGTATAGTTTTGTATAATGGTACCTTTGGAGTTAAATATACAAAGGCCAAAAAAGGTCTGGTTTGTCTGGATGTTCCCCCAAACCCTCAAGCATTCATAGGGGGCTAGGCTTAGTGGGTGGCTGAATCTACTTTGTGACTGGTTCACTGTCTAGTGCTGGGATGTGAGTACTACATGTGCCCAAGGGAAAGTAGCCTGCATACAATAAGGACAGAAAAGAGGTTTGCTTCTCTCCGTTTGTTCTTGATGCTTTTGCTGTCTTCTGCCATTCCAGGTACCATAAACAGTTGCCCCTCTGCCATGTCACGCTACCTTAGAGTCAGCCAATTAAGAACTGGAACCTCTGCAAACTGTGAAATAAATAAACCTTTCCTTCCTGAGCTTTGGTTGTTAGGTATTTTGACTCAACAATGACAGGAAAGTAGCTAACAGTCTAGTATTTCTTACAACTGCAAGTTGAGTCTGTAATTACAGGATCTCAAAATAAAAAGTTGAATTTAAAAATACTTTTATGTATCACCATAAAATAACAAGGAGGATATGGAGAAACAAGATGGATGAGGCACAGGACCTCTATTCCTGCACTGATTCGTCTCACCAGACCAACTCCACTCTTACTAGCACAGTATGTCAATCCTGAAGAATGCTATGTATGAAGAAAGAGTTCCACAGTTAAGAAGCATAACTACTTCAATGGCTTGGAAGCTCTACGACTTGTTGCTCATATAAACCGGCACAGATCAGGTTCCTATGTGGTACACAGAACCTGGGGGTTCTGTCACTTCCCTGCCCAAGCTGGTGGGGAGAAATGTAACACCCATTCCCTTTCAATCAGATGAACTGAGAGTGACACAGGTGGAAGGCCTCTAAAATCACCCAGATATATGTTTACTTACAGAACTCAGCCCTGATTTAAGAACTGTCAAGTCCTAAAACAGAAGTTCTTACATAATTTCTAAGCCTTGGTAGAGCAACTATCATTTTGGTGTGGCAAAAGCCTCTCATCCTGTCTGACATAGAAAGGGCATGGCAGGAAGGAACAAAACAGGTTTAAACTCCTTAGCAAATCCAGTGTGCCTCAAGGGGTACAAATTCTTACCAAAGGTAAGTGAGACACCACAGTGACCACACAGTGCTGCTGCCTGGGAGCAGAGGAGGCAATCCATAGCCCAGCTCTAGAGCCTCAGTTTCCATGGAGATGATTCGTGCCAATCAGATTTGTTTTCTCCTTTGTCTGTTACTAAGAGTTAGGCCTAGCACTAAACGGTCTACGCACTACTTTCCATTCAGTTCCGAGAACAGCGCTCTGTGGTGGTTACTTATTTGTCCCTCACTTCATGGATATCAAAAAGAAAAACAAAGTATCTTCCCCTCAAACATATGCAAACCCCAATAACAAGTGGATTTTAAAAAACAAATGAGACACTATCACAACCTTCTTTCAGCACTGCTGGGGGCACTAAATGCTCTAATGAGCATAAACTGGCTGGTAAATGCCTGGGTTCTTCCACACTTTTGTCAACTTCTCTCCTAGTGGAATTTCAGGATGGTATCAAACATCACACTCCAAGCTCCTTCCTCTGTCCCAGTCACAGTGTGTAATAGCCAGAAGAGTAGCATTCTCTGCAAAGCCAGGCCTGGCTTCATTTCCCCTCCTCCTGCCTTCATCTACACACACGTGCATCACACACGTGCATCCAACCCACCACCTCCATCTGCAGGCTTTTGTAATTTCTTCTTAATGTCATAATAAATATTTTTTAAAAAGGAAGTTTCATTATATATATTATAAACCATACATATATGTGTGTTTGTATATGTAGATACATGTACAAGATAATTACTTTTTTACTCAGTGCAGCCTAGGCAAGCCAAAAGGTTGGATACCCATGAGTCTATGACACACAAAACAGACCCAAGCTCTACCCTCAAAAAGATCTCCAAGCAGCTACTCAGAAAATACCCAATTCTGAAATGCCAAAAGTGAGGGTCAGGGGTAGCCCCTCAGAGAACTGATACTTAAACTGGAATGCAGGGACTGACAGGCATAGGCTGTATGAGGTGGGGAAGCATGTTCTAGGCAGAGGGATGAGGTCCGAAGGGGAGAGAAGGAAATGCCACATGGGCTAAGGCAGAGCAACTAAAGAGGAAGTGACAGAGTAAGGCTGGATGGTGAGCACCAGGCTTTAACGTCCCATTGAGGATTTAGTTCTTTGTCCCCCAAATCTATGAATATTTACTGATGGGAAATTTTTTTAAAGAAATAAAAATTTTGATTGTGGTAAAATACACATTAACATAAAATTATCATCATAGCCATCTTTAAGCATATAGTTCAGAGGCATTAAGCACAGTTACATTGTTTTACTATCATTGCCATCCACGTCCAAAACTTTTTAAATCTCCCTAATCTAAAACTATACAGCCACTAAAACATTAATTTCCCATTCTCCTCTCCCCTGGCAACCACCAAGATGCTGTCAAATGAATAAACGAATCAGCTCATGAGGCCTCCTACTAGGTCAACTCTAGGACAACTTGAACATTCAAAAATGATATAAATGGACCATAATACTGATTTTAAAAAAACCTCAGAACTACAAGCCTACACATGAAATACATAATACCTTAAAAATAAAGGGTATCAGGAGAGTTCCTTTATACTAAAAATACTAACTTAAAAAGTGAAGAAAGAATAATAGACCTAGAAAATTACTCTCTTGATTCAGGCAATAATCATCAATAGATGCTAAAATACTGGGCAAGAAACTATTAGAAAACAGAACTTTCATAGCCTTCTAGCTTAACGCCACAGATTATTTTTTAAAGACAAAGGAAAACAGCTGCTTTTACTATGAAGAAATCTGGAAGATACAGTGTTAATCAAATGATCAAATTCATGAGCATCAATGGTAAGACAGACATCATGTCCTAGGAATGCAGCAGTGAGGAGGACAACAGCTCATCTATGTGGTGTTCTTGTCAGAAATGTTCAACCTGACTCAAATGAGGTAACAATCTGATGAAGCCAATCACAGGGAAACAATCTGAACATGCTGCACAACTGACCTTGAGTCTTCAGAAATACCAGTTAGGGCTGGGGTGAGTGTGTCTCAGTGGTAGAATGCTTACTTAACATGAATACACACACACATATACACAAACACACACTTCCCACTGTCCTGAAAAACAGTAAAATTGAAGTCTAGGAAATTGTATCAGATCCAAGAGGACCAAATAGACCCAGTAATTATTCCATGTGCAGTTTTTGGATGGATAACAAAAAAAGGACACCACTGGGATGACTACAGAAATTAGGGTACGAGCTGTACGTTAGATGGTATTATTTTGATGCTACATTTCCTAAGTGTGATAACTGTATCAAGGATAGGTAAGAGGTCATCCTTGTGATACCCATGCTGTGGTTGTTATGGTTTGTGTCTAGATGTCCCTCCAAAACCTCATACAATACTGGGGGGGGGGTGCTTTTTGGAGGTGGCTGAATCTAGAGTTTGTGACTAATTGATGGTCCAATGCTGTGAATAAGGATGTGAGTGTACACCTGCCCAGCTGCCCGCATAAAATAAAAGGAACAGAAGAGGCTTACCCTCTCACTGCTTTTGCTACCTTTGACTGCCATCAGCTTTTGCCCTTCGGCCATGTTCTACCCGGCCTTGGAGCCAGACAATTATGGACTAAAGACTCTACAAAATGGGAGCTAAATAAATCTTTCTCCCTTTAACTTCAGGTATCAGGTACTTTATTTCAGCAATGAGGAAATTAAGTTAGTAGTACTTAGAGATGAAAGTTTATGGAGGCTGCAAATAATTTTCAGACAGTTCAAGAATAAAAAATATAGAAAAATTGGGGCTGGGGATTTAGCTTAGCAGCATAAGCGCCTGCCTTGCAAGCAGGCAGTCGTGAGTTCGATCCCTGGTACTGATAAAAAGGGAAAAGACAAAAAAATAAAAAAGAAAAATTAAGTAAAAGTGGCAAAATTTTAAAAACATGAATCTAGGTGATGGGTGATTAACTGGGTGTTTACTATACACACACACACACACACACACACACACACACACACATATATACATAATTTTTTTCTTTTTGCACGCCATCTCTGGGATGGCAGTTTGCAAAGTTCTAAATAAAAAGTTTAGGATGACAACAGAATGAGAAGACAAGCCACACTGGGAGAAAACATTTACAAAACAACTATTAAAGGATTTATATCCAAAATGCACAAGGAATTCTTAAAACTCATTAAGAAAGTGAATCATCAATTTAAACTTGAGCAAAGATCTGAACAGACACTTCACCAAAGAAATAAAAATGGCAAATAAGTGTAAGATGCTCCACATCATGTCACTAAGAAACTGCAAATTAAAATAAAATATCCCTATTAGAATGGCTTAAACCTGAAACACCGACAACAGAACAACAGTAACTCTCACTCATTATTGGTGGGAATACAAGATACAGCCACTCTGGAAGACAGTCCATATGGTACATTTTCTATCTGACACTCTGAAAAAAGCAAAATTATGAGGATAGCAACAAGATCGGTAATAAGATCACAGAAATTAGAGGGATATGGTGGATTAACTAATGGTCAACTTGTAACACCCAGCTGAACTGAATCAGCATGGCACTGGGAATGGATAGTTCACCTGAAGATTACTACCAGCAGCATAAAAAGAGAACTGGAGAAGATGGTGTGTTGTTGTCCTGGACAAGCTTGTCATGCTGATTGTCCTGATATGAACTCAGATATTCTGTCAGAGGAGTGCAGGTCCTTGATGTTCCTGAGGATGGCTGTGGTTCTTTGGGGAAAGCTTTGGTCTTTATTTTGAATATTGCTTCCTGGTTCCAGTGCAGATCCCTCTGCCTGCTGGCACAGATCCTTCATCCTACTGGTGCAGACTTTTTAGCTTCTATGACTGACCTTTGGGCCTTCTCAGTGCATATCCTTGATACAGACTTGCACGAGACATTGTTGTGGGCTCTAGGCCTCCAGCTGAACTCATGGAAAATACTGCCACGGGTTCTAGGTCTTTAGCTGGACTCACACAGGACACTGTCATGGGATCCAGGCCCTCAGCTGGATTCTTTGGGTCTCGAGTGCATGGACAGATCTCCTGCATTCTTTTGCATTTGACTCTGGATGAATATTATAAAACAATCTTATAAATTGTGTCTTGTATTAAATCTTTTTCCTCAAAAATGCTCACCACAACGAAACTGATGCCAGGAGAGTGGTCATTGCTGTGACGTTACCTGGCTGTGTGGTTTAAGAGCCTTGGGAATTAATCCGGAAAGTTTTTGAGAGTGGCTTAAGAGATAGCCCCATATACTATAAATTATACGGTAAGCTCTAGTCAGAGCCTGGAAAAATCAGAATACTGATGGAAAGGATGCTGGTTAAAATGAGGCTCAGGAGGTGTCTATTGCAGAATGAACTGGCTGCTGGATCCCAGGTAATGGGATTGTTCTTTGGCAGGAAGTTAGTCTGCATTTTGCTTGTGTTTAGAGATACTGCACATATGGCAGAAATATTTAAATGCAATTTACTGTCGAGACAGTGTCATGAATACTGTTGAGAGCTTTTGGTCAGATCTATGTTTGAAATTCAGAGTAAAAAGTCAGCAAAGTGATTTGAAGCATTTGGCCAGAGGGAAAGCTCCAGTGGAGCTGTGGGCTGCAAGGATAAAACAGACAAGAACACTGAAAAGGAACAGGATAGTGAAAATGACCTAAGGCCTTTGTCAGAAGGGCAGTGTATTTGAAATGCAGGAGATCCCTTGAGGCATCTCTTAGTGTTGCCATCCCCGGTTGTTAAAAGTTAATAGGAAGCAAGGATTGTGACTGATTTTAATATGACTTCAACTTAATTTTTAGATACGTTTTTAATCAGGTTAATTAGTTGGAGTATTGTGGTTTTAACTTTAAATTTTGATTGCCTTTTGAGTATTTTGTTTTGGTGTGAAAATGAGTGCAGTAAGAGTTGTATATATGTAACTATCATGTTAATTAATGTAAATCTGAATAGGCCAACATGTTAACTTTTCACAAATCTGCCACTGGAGACTGTAAAGAAATGTCTTGTGATCAATTTGACAAGGGGTGGAAATTTGAGAAATTTAGAAGCTTAATTAAGTGGGCTCAGCAATTCTATACCCTCGCATGTAGAGGACTGTTTGAGGAGGCTGTCTGCACCTTAGGGTGCAGAGGACCGACCTTAGGGCAGTTTGTCACCTAAATGGTGTAAAGGAAAAATGAGGAAGGACAGTCTTCAGAAGAGCTCCAGTCTTTGCTTTCAGCTTGGACGTCATTTCCTGGCTTCTAGTGCAGACTCTTTGGCTTCCACCTTGGATCCTGTGCCTTGCTTTTTAGACTCTTCAATCTTCTGCTGCAGACTTATATGTCTCTTGATATGAACTTGTATAAGACCCTGCTAACTCCAGATCTTGGACTGAAAGCCTCCAGTGTATAGACACCTTTAACTGCTTCCTCATTCAGCTCTGTGGCTGACCATCTTAAACCAGTCTTGTAATTTTTTTGCGGGGTGGGGGTGGGGTACCAGGGATTGAATTTACATCCTTGTGCTTGCCAGGCTGGTACTTGTGCTGCTGAGCTAAATTCTTAGCTTTAGTCTTGTAATTTTTTATATATTTGTATATCTAGTATATCTAGTTCTTTAGTAAAACACTGAGTGATACAAGGGGCATGGGAATAAAGAGCACAGACAATTTTTACAAGAGTGAAACAAATCCACAAGGTACTATGATGGTGGACATGTGTCATCATACATTTGAACAAACTCACAGAATACACAACAGTAAGCATGAACCTTAAGGTGTACTATATTCTTTGAGAGATAATGTCAATGTAAGCTCACCATGGTGCTGGATGATAATAGGGGAGACTGCTCCGTTCTGCTCTAAATCTAAAACTGTTTGAAAAATAAAATCTATTTAAAAAAAACCAAACATTGGGTGGGGGGGCTGACCAGACATGCTTACTCTTGACTGAACCACCTCGCCTTGCTCTAGTTTCATGCTGTATCCACCGGAGCATCATTTTATTTCATGGGGGGGGGGTAGTTCCTATGTAAGTCTTTTCTTCAAATAAATAAAAAAAGATAACTAAGAAGCATCTATGCCCAGGAGTAAAAAATTCTGTTAACTATCCTTGATTCTCTGGGCATCAAAACTGCGTGCCTTACTTCTTGCCATTGGTTCTCTCATCTTTTTCCTAGGGAAAAGACATCATTTAGAAGTACCTGTGGAAGTCACCCAGGTCTTCTGCATTGATAAAATCATCTAAGTTCAGAGTCAAGTCTGTCACTTGCTGTGAGCCATATTCCTAGAAAAATGAAAATAGAAAATGAGAGATGGGGGATATTTTTGGGCTGAGTGCATGGGTGGGGAAAACAACAGTATACAACTTAAAGAAACACTCCTGTTCACAAACAGAAATACGTTAGGACTCTTTGCAAAGTATGGAATACTTTTGTTTTGTTTTGTTTTGTCTTTTGTCTTTTTCCTTTTTTTATCGGTACCAGGGATCAAACTCACGACTGTCTGCTTGCAAGGCAGGCGCTTATGCCACTGAGCTAAATCCCCAGCCCCCTGGAATACTTCCTAATTTAGAAATACTTCCTTTCCCACACCAGGAAACCTGTGTCTTAGGTTCTGGCTTGGGGACAGGCATGCAATCAAGTTTCAAATGGATGCACAACTGTGAACTGCAGCAACGGCTAGAAGCAAGCCTAACAAGGAAGAGCAATCTTGCTAATCAGGGTAGCAGCAGACGCTGCTGGCATCACAGTATCAGTGACTGAGGAGAGAGAGCACCAGGCTGGCAATACTGGCCAGTACCCAAGACTGAGTGGGTGGGGAGCAGCACTGGTTTGGAGGACAGCCCCTAAGAATCCTGCCTTGAACCTGTTTCAGTGAGCTGTCCCAATTCTTTTAACAAACACTTCTGTTTAAACTAACCTGGAAGACTTTCACTGTTTGCAACTAATAATCTGACATTAGGATCTAAATGTTCATCCATAAAGGAAGGGATAATGGAGCATAATAACTGAAACATATGCAGTGTCATCTATATGTGTTCCTATGTAAAGACCTCCATACTGAATGAAAAAAGCAAAGTGCTGCCCAATACATACAGCAGTATACTTTACAACACACTCAGAAAACCAAAAGCATAACAAAGAAACTCACTGTCTTAAGGTGCTTTTGGTTCAGTAGCAGATTACAAATACTATAGTGGAGCACAAATAAATACAAGGTGTGATTACAATATATAGTAAATGTTTAAGTTTAAAAAATGTATTACAGTAAATACACATTGCCATTAATCTCCTTAAAATATTTCTTTTCACTTCAAATATATTTATCCCATATTCTTGCCACTTTCTGAAGCAGTTCTAGAAGTTCTCTTCTGTAAGTGTTTTTATGAAGTAAATGCTGCTGCTGAATGACATCCAATGAAAAGGTAAATTAGTAAGAATAACCACATACAGCAGTGTGTGACTTCTGGCTTTTCCCCAAAGTTAAAATGATCGTGAAAGGGAAAATGTCTGAGCTGATTCAGGACACAGGCAGCCATGACAGTGCAACTAAAGATACTCACGAAAGAGGATTTCAAGAAAGTGGCAGGAGTGATGGAGTGTGTTTGATGTGAGGGGGAGTATTCTGAGGAGGATTAATGGCAATGGATTTTTTTACTGTAATTATTATTATTATTACTAGTTTGTTTTTTTTTGAGACAGGATCTCACTATACAGTTCAGGCTGGCCTTCAGCTCACTTTGTAATCCAGGCTGGTCTCAAATTTCCAATGATCCTCCTGCCTCAGTCTTGCAAATTGCTGGGATTATTATTATAAGCCTATAATTATTACATGCCCAACTTGTAATAATTTTTTTAAAAAACTTAAACATTCACTGTATTTTTCAGATCTGACAAGTAGCAGAAAGGAAAATAAAATGATTAAGGTACAGTTTAGACCTGAACTTCTGGGTAAGTGAAAATAGAGAAGGCTCCAGGTAGGCTTGAAAGAATGGGTTTATGGGGACATGTGTATGTACGATGGTAGACTGGGGCAGGGAGTTATAGCCTAAGAATTTATAAAGGCTCCAAAGCCTGCAAAATCTCAACTGTCAAAGAAACTACAAATAGCTGCCTGGGGCTACAATAAGCTTTTTTTCTCCTGTGTTGTCACTGAAGGGGTTTACCTATTATTTAGCTATTGTCCTGTGGATGGAAGTCCTTCCATCATTATATAGGCACTGAACATCTCAACATACTAACTTTTTCTATATTTAAGGTTCTCAATTCAGGATAAAGTTCCAGAGTGAAATCACTGGGTACGGATCTGGATCCATACTGTTAAACGCATTTCAAAGCGGCCACCCTCAATAGCCCCTCTTGGGGCTCAGAAACTCACCAGCACATTGATGATCATGCTGTTCTCCACAGGGACAGCTTTCACTAGGAGCTTTCTGGTCCCATCCTTGGACTCATAACGGAGGACATACAGGTCTTTATTATTGCTCCACTCAGCTGGTAGCAGTTCTGACTTCTTATCACTAGGACCTGGCTGAGAAGATACAGGGTTGAGAAGAAAAGGATCAGAAGTAGAGCTAGGACCTTATATATAATTAACCCCACTTCTCAATGTACAGATGAGGTTATAAAGGTAAACAGAAATGACTTTGGGGCCGAGGATTTAGTGCAGTGGCATAAGTACTTGCTTGGCAATTGCAAGGTATGGGTTCAGTCCCTGGCACACGCACGCAGACACACATACACATACAAAAGAAGTGATCTGCTCAAGATGATACAGCAAGTTTCAGTTCTCTCTTCTCCTCTCACCAATAACCACTACTCCATATTTTTTAAATTTTTTTTTTACTTTTCCTTCATGTTGTTTTACTATAGCAGCAACCACATAAATATACTGTTTCAAATTATCTTGAATTTTGTATAAATAATATCAGTTCTGCCTGTTGCTTTTATATTCAATAGTGTTTCTGGAGATTCATCAGCATTGGTGCATTCAGCTACAGCTGATTCACATTCACAACTATACAGCATTCCTTAGCATGAATGTGCTGCAATTTACATGTCCACTTGTTGATGAAGACGAGAAGTATTTCCTGTTTGTTTTGCTATTATCAACAATGCTGCTCTGAATATTTTTGTGTGTACGTGGATGCATTTCTGTACAGTATGCCTGAAGGAAGAACTTAAAATTTGTAAATTATAAAATAAAGGAAGGCCAGGGATTTAGCTCAGCAGCACAAGCACCTGCCTGGCAAGTGCAAGGTCATGACTTTGATCCTTTATACAAAAAAAAAAAAAAAAAAAAAAAAGAAAGAAAGAAAGAAAAGATAATGGGAAACTGTTTACAAACAATTACTGACATACACTCCCACTAGCAACGCCTGAGCGCTCCTACTGTTCCACATGGTTGGCAACACTACTATTATCCAACTTTTTAATTCCTTCCAACCTGATAGGTATAAAATTCATCATCTGTGAGTTGTGGTATTTTATTTTCTCTTACTTTCTAATAATTCTTAGATACTAAAGCTTAACACAGTGCTCAAATTATTTCTTTCTTTCTTTTTTCTTTTCTTTTTTTAAGGCAGGGTTTCATTATGCAGTTCAGGCTGGCCTTGAACTTGCAGCAGTCCTCCTGCCTCAGCTCCCTAAATCCTGAGATTACAGGCATGCATCACCATGCCCAGCATTATTTCTACATTTAAAAACAAATCCAGTGATTTGCAGATAGGGAAAGTTTCTTAAATAAGACTGTAAAAGAAAAAAAAAATGCTACCTTTGAGACTGTTCAAAAGACAAAGCCAGAAGGCACAGGTTAGGAGAGTATTAGCCACATTTGCCAATAAAAAATTAGTAACTGCCACATAAAGCCAATGCCTAAAAAAAGTGAACAATAAAAACTGGGAAACCAAAACACTGGCAAAAAGGAATGAATGAGGAAAAGAGCACCTAACAGTCTATAGAAGCTTATTCAATTTTACTAGCAATCAGAAAAGTACCTGCAGAAATAAGGACACTGGGTTACATCCATCAGATTGATACTACCACTTTTCTACTTTCTGCCAGATGTCTGTGTAGGTATGGGGACTGCTGGTGGGCATTCAGACTCATCTGGCCACTTTCAGGAGCAATCTGGCAATATTTAGTGCAACTGGGGGAGCTATAACACCATGCTTGTATACTTTGGAAGAAATCCCAGGCACAGACACAAACAGGAGACATAACAGGGGATCTTTAGCCTGGGGTAAGGCAGCCACTGCATGCAAAATGCAAACATGTTTACAGGGGATTGCTATATAACAGCGTAAACAAACTAGATCTAATTGTAGTATTCTGAACAAAAGTAAAAAAAAAAAAAAAAACGGTCTAAAGTTCAGATCTTTCCAGAAGAATTAATAACATCATCCCACAGTGATATATGTGCACCTATGTTTATAGCAGCACAATCTGTAATAGCCAAATCTTGGGAAAAACCTAAGTGTCCATCAACTGAGGAATAGATAAAAAAGATGTGGAATATTATATAGTGGAATATTACTTAGCCATAATGAAGGATAAATTTGAGACTTTTATAGGTAAATCGATGCAACTTGAAAACATACTTATAAGTGAAATAAATCAGAATTATCTGTGTAAATGTCATATTGTCTCCCTGGTGAGGGTAAATAAGTTCTAGAATGTACAGTAGATATTATGAAATGGGACATAATTGCTTAAAAGGAAAAAAGGAATTAGGAGGGGGCAAAGGGAAAAGAAAGTAAAGGAAAAGGAAGTGTTTCTTGGTTTATTGAAAAGGAAGGTTCATGCTCATATGGGTTGGAGAATCTTTTATGCCCATAGCTTGTATTATGAGTAACTACTTAAAAGCACAGAAATTTCCCATACTTTCTCATGGGCGCCTATTTATATTATCAACATGGACCAGATCATGTGTAGCTGGGCAGCCTGTATTCACAAGAATACAGAAAGGAAGGAGTGTGACCAAGCATAAAGAACACAGACAAAAGACAAAGGTCTAGCAATGCAAGACTTTCCACACATCAAAGACAAAAAGAGGCCAGGAATTTGAAATTGCTGCCTCTACTCTTTGGTCACCTCTGGTGCTCAAGTATTTACTGGGAGAAGTGGTTCCAAAGATGTTAGATGTTAAACTGGCATGGTTTAAACCTGGCTGGATGACAATGGAATTCATAGGGCTGAAACAGAGAAATGAGACTGGCAAAAAACAAAAGTGAAACTATCAAACCATTCTGCTGAGCAGGAAAGAGAAACTATTCTCTTACCCAAAATGGTAAATTTCCTATGACATGCTTAGTGTGTTATGGATTTATTCTGGAAGCCAGGGGTATGAGGATGCATATTATCTTTGTTTTGTCAAGGTTCTTTTTAATTTTTAATATATTCTTCATGCACAGCGCTCAATCTACCAGAACTCTCTCTTGGAATATAGATAATTTGGTCTGCTTATAGTTCCATCATGTTTGGTTTCCAGATTAAGGCAGGATTTTTGTGGTCAGATAAGCCTGATACCTCTCACCATAGTAGGCCTGATGTTCCCCAGACAACCAAGGTGGGACAGACAGGACAGTCCTCATATTATCATGCCAAACATGACTTTCGATTGCCTTCTGGGCCCTGAGATCAAATATCAAATACTGCAGAACCCATGGTTGGAAAGTAGCCAAAGTGCACAGTCCTCTAGTGTAACTTTCTCAGATGAAAACTCTGAGGCTTTAGAGGGGCTAAGCCTCATCCTAGGTTATAGCAGCTCAAGGTCATAGCAAGTTGGGTACAGAGCTAGGTTTGAAATTCAGAGCTCCTGGCTGCCCAGGTTATGGCTGGAGAAGACTGTTCCCAACAAGGTCCAGACTGGCCCCAAAAAAGCAATTTTCTTAGGCAAATTCTTGAGGCTGGAAGGCACCCAAAGAAACTCCAACAGGGCATTTTAGGCATATTCTTTTTCTACATAATCCTTAGATTCCCACAACAGAAAACTAATTTCTCTAACCTGTTTATGGTCACAGCTTAAGTCTCCTTGCCATCTAAACCACTTGATATAACTACACAGCTCTTAAGAGTATTGCATCTGTCTTCAGGAAGGAAATTCAAATATTAATTTTTGTTACAGTCAACAGATACTGCTCCTCTAGCCAATTTTCAAACACATAATTCAAAATTCAGACAATTCAAAAGAGAAACTAGACAAACTAGCTTTCTATTACAACTGTTCAGGTATTATACAGTCAAGTGCATACTCTTGGGACCCTTGTTTCCCTCTTACCTACAAGAAGAGTAGTGAGCAAGAGGTGCTAGAAAGGAATACAAACATTCTCCAAGCTTGGAAAACAATGAAACTGCTGGACCCTTGCTGGAAAACTAAACCCTCTCTTAAATAAACTAAGAGGAAAGGTGTCACTCCAAAAGACTTCTACTGTGAATGAGAGCAGACTCAGCAGAAGTGAGAGCAACCTGAATCCAAAAACGTCTCCAGGAGAAAAGGCTGAGACGCCCAATAGCAGCACACTCTAAGAGTTTACAGTGCAAACAACTGTCCCCTCTGATGGTGCAAAATTTAGCACTGAGGTGGACGGAGCCAGTGGGGAGTGCCTTCTGAAACTCCCAAGATCCTTGGCCTCCCCAAAGATGTCAGGAGCCAGCATCATTTTCTCATCTATAGGAGCTTGACAAGGGGTATGCTGAGCAGAAAGACCTTTGGGAATGTGCCAGGGGCTTATTTTTACAAATCGGCATTAAATGGAGAATACAGTATATTCTTTCTGTACATTTTACTTGAAAAATTGAGGGTCTATAAGCCAAGTGCCCCAACATCAACCCAATAGTTGAGCATTCAGGTTTAATTGCAGTGCTGGCACTTTATGATAAACAAGTAGGTTTTGGGTTGCAGTTTGGACACTCAGTCTCTAAAAGTTTTGCTATCACTGGTCTAATGTATTGGCAAGAGGACGACACCAACTAGAAGGCACCAATCTATCTGAACTGGTGTTCTAATCTGTCAAAGCGCCGCCTAGATGCTCACAAGATTTGTGAAGGAAATGAGTGGTGAGAGCAAACCTGAAGTGTTAATGTATGTCCCTGTTATAAGCTGCTGGTCCTGGGAGAGAGGAGGTAGGAGTTCTGACAGTGAGGCAGAGTTGATATAGCAGGTTTGGAGCTGGGGGTAAGGTACAGGGAATGACAGACCTCCTCCATTTTTGGGATGTGGCCAATGGGGAAACTTCAAGGTTAAAACCAAGTTGTACTCCTCTTTCCTACCTATGATCACTTACAACATTGTAAGTATCAGCATATTGGTAGAACTTTCCAGGAAAAGTTGAAATGAAACAATTGGGGCAAGAAACAGCAGCTAAAGATTAGAAAACTATACAGGTGGAGCAAGCAAGGAGACTTAAGGCTTCTGCTGGAGGAATGGAGAGATTATATAATGAAAGGGGAGCCTGAAATCTGGGAATAGACAGGAGGCTTTCTTTAGTTGGTTCCAAGGTCTGAGATGCTGAAAAGCCAGGAATGAAGTACACTGTGAAAGAAAGTCCAGGGAAATAAATCTTGGAGGAGGAGATGATTCTTGCTTCCAAGGGTGTGCATGCATTCACATACTTGTACACAAGGCTAGGCATTTTTTCCCCGCTTTGTCCCCAATCCCAGTCCTACAGCCCATAAGAAGGATAAGTATGGAGATGGGCATGGGGATATTGCATGTGTATCTGGGGTCCCAGCAGATAGTTGAATTTTGGAAAAGAAAAAATAGAGCCATAAAGCAATAACAGTTGCTCCGTTTCCTGCTGATGGGAGTAAAGATATAGTGATCTTAATCCTTAGTTTTGTGGGACGGAAGGATTGGAAAAGTGGTGACGGGGATGGGAGATACTGGTTAAGTGCTCAGAATATATAAAGTGTGTTTGAGGAGGGTGAATGAAATTAGTAAGACGGCAGTGTATATCTGAGAACCTAGAACGGGACTCATGGGTTTGAGAACTGAAGCAATTAGAAACGAGAGGAAGTTTAAAAAATCCTACTGCAAGATGCAAGGAGTAGGATGGCTTGCTTTCTGGCGCTGGTCTTGGTCTTGCGAATTTGAGGACAGTGACCATGGGAGGCAGGCCTGGAGTGACAAGTGCCCAAGTGTGTGTATGAGGGGAGCGTGGCTGCTGATGAAGTAGATGAAAACCAAGTAGTAGTTAGGGGTCAGGCCCAGTTCTCCAAGAAAGTTGATGTGGTGGTTAAGAGTTACAGAGCAGGGACAGGGAAGATAGAATACTACAGTAAAGAATTAGTGAGGTGGGCTGGACCCAGTAGTCCTGGGGCATCTGTGGAGACATAACAAGGCCCCAGTTCTTAAGAGGTAAAAAAGGGATGGCAGAGTGGGAAAGGATAGCTACATGGTGACTGCTAGAAGAAAGATCCTCACACCGAGGTGCTTATGTATGTGTGGGGTGGTAGTTATCCAGAGCCTGAGCTGGGGATGACAGTAAAGTGGACTGCACCAGGCCCTTCAGTAAAGGGTGAAGGATGTGTAGTGTCCTGGGGGCTATGTTTGAGGGCTGAAGCCCGGACACGACTGGGGCTGAGTAGATTAAAGCTTACTCCTATACCTATGCTTGGATCGACTGTCTGGTGGAGGCTGGGTTGGGTATAGCACAGTACTAAGCTGCTTCCCAGAAAGACTGCCAAGCTGTGCTGACACAGCTTTCCGTCTTTGGGTTTTGTTTACAAATCGTGTAGCACTACCAGTGTTGGGAAGCCTCGGTCAGGGCTGGCGCAGCTGAGCTCCTGACCCACCTAGTCCCCGTGTTTTACTTTCCGGCGCTCCAGGGCATAGAGTTAAGGGAGAAGGGTGGGGAGACTAGGCCTTTGGCTCTGAGTTTTGGCGGAAGACAGACCATCCCTCTCCCCCGTCGGCTTCGGGACGTACCTGGTCGCCTGCGCCCAAGCCATAGTATCCGTGCGTCACCACCTCCCAGTGCAGGAAGCAGACGAGCGCGTCCTGCGCGCAGGTGATCTGCGGCACCGCGGAAGCAAAGAGTACCTCCAAGCCTGCCATGAGCGCCCGGCTTCTGTGGGCGGAAGAAAGGGTGACGAAGTGAGCTGGTTCCGCCCTCGAGGGAGTTTTTACTTTGCTCAGTTAACTCTGCGGGTTAAGGTGGCGTCTCCTCCACTTGCGGCCAAAATGGGGCAGCCCCGGGGGGTGTGGCGTTGCTGCCGGAAGTAGCTCCAAACCCCTGCGCAGGCTTGCTTTGCGCGCCGGGCTGGAAACGGGAGCGTGACCCTGAAAGGTTCCGCTAGGGCTGGCGTGCACATCTGACCCACAGCAGGCAGGACAGCTCATCTTCTGGTCCAAACTCATACAGTTGGTGTTAATGGCAGCAGCATTTCACACATGAGCAATGTGAGGCACAAACGGATAATTTGACCAAGATGGTACAGCTAGCCAGTGAATGGCAGAGACGATACCAGAACCTAGCCGTGTGGCTCCTAAGATAACACTCATTACATGTTTATCGTGTGGTAGCAAAAATTTGTGCCCAAACCTTTGCACACTCCCCTCAAATCTTAAAGGATAGATCTACTGTCATCCCCATTTTGCAAGTGACCAAATGAAAGCAGAGAGTTCAAGTCACTAAGGAAAACAAAGCTCCTGACCAAATTCAGGCATTTATTTGCCTATCAAAAAATTATTATTATTATTATCATCATCATTATTTTGGTACCAGGGGTCTAACTCAGGACACCGTGCTTGCCAGGCAGGCACTTATTACCACTGAGGTAAACCCCCAGCCCTATTTTGAATACCTATTATTTCTCTAACAAGTTTCTTGAAGTTCAATTATTGTTTCTACTCGAATAAATTTAGTTTCATTAGTCTGGGCAGCACCATGGGGTATGCCACTGTCCTTTCTCACTTGGATGCCAAATAGCAGCCTTGAACTCCATCCTGACTGCATACATCTATTCTGCATCCTACAAGCAGAGAAATCCTGTTAGAACACAAGTGAGCTCTCGTCTCCCTGCTCAAAACCTTGCTATGTTCCCAGCCCACTAAAAAATAAAAGTTCAGTCCATGGTCTGCAGAAAAGTGTGTATGGTTGGACTTCCTCTTCCCCGGGTAGCTATCATTTCTAATTATCCTCTCAACCCCTGTACTACTTTGGACTGCTATGATTTTAACTTCCGGATCCCTCTCTTACTATCTGATCTGACAGCAAAGCTGGATGGCTCCCCTCTCAAAATATATTCTGAATTTGACCACTTCACACCACTTCCACTGCCTTCCCCTTGTCTGATCCACCAGCATCTCATGTTCAGTTACTGTAATAGCTTATTAACAGTCTTCCTCTTTCATATGTTCTGCTCTCTAGGTCTTTGTATGTGCAGTTGTTTTTCAGTATTTTATGGGAGATTGGTTCCATGATCCCCTCAGATTCCCAAATCTGCAGATGTTCAAGTTCCTTATATAAAATGGTGTAGTATTTGCATATAACCTGCACATCCTCTTCTAGCTTGTACTTTAAATCATATCTAGATTACTTATGTTACTTAATTCAGTGTAAATGCTATGCAAATAGTTGTAATACTGTATCTGTAGGGATAGTGGACCCATAATAGGGGAAAGATAGGAAAGGGGCCTCAATGAGCTTTATTAAGATTAATAAGGAAACTTACTAAAAGCAGTTTGTGGCTTCAAAGGTAGACTGCAATTAAAGCAGTTAAAAAGCAAAGAAGGAAGAGAAAAGCTAAACTGGAGAAAAGCAAAGAAAGGAGAGAAAAGCTAAATTGTTAATTCATTTATCAGTTAGACACTGAGAAAACCAGGGACAAGAGGGACTTGAAGGGCTAGCTCACCTGACTCACCTGACAGAATGCAAGGGAATAAGACACAGCCTCTTAAGGACTCTTATGTCATATGTAAGACACACATGCACAAGCACACACACATGTGCATGCACACATACAGAGAAACCTATGCATATGTACATATGTATATATGTTTTCATTTTAGCATCATTATAATATTGCACTGGATAGACACATGTACACATGTGTCCTCTATCATTAAGCTGCTCTCCCTCCTTATTCATTACAAAGGGACAGGAAGGAACCAAATGGCCAGAAGGAATGTAGGCAAGTTTAGGATCAAAGACAGTTAAGAGAAGATCACTTCTCTTGACAAGTGCCCACCTGGGGAATAGGAAAGACACTGGTTCCCAGTAAAAGGAACAAGGAATAAGAGCTCCTGGGCTTTTAGCTCTGAAGCCCCCACTACCTCATGGGAGCTATCTATCCTCTTTCTTTTCCCAAACTGTCTTTTGTTGTATTAAACTTTACTCTCTTTTAGTTCTTTATTGGCACTGGGTTTAGGTTTAGGGTCACTGGGAGCTGCATTTTCAGCAGAGCAGTGACATGGCATAGCATGGTGTAGTGAACTGCTCACCCCAGGATGTAACATATCTTTTAGGGACTAGTGTCAGGAAAAGTCTATTTTTTTTCTTGAATATTTTCAGCGCACTATTACTTGGATCCATACATAAGGACGCTGTGGAAAGGGTGGGCAACTACATTGCTCTCTTTGCCTAGAGTGCTCTTTTTTATCTTCATGGTTTGCTTCTTCATTTTAAGTAGCTCCTTATCTCACCTACTAGTTCTAGAAGAGGCCTTCTTTAACTAACCCATTCAAAATTACCTTCTCCACTCTTCATCCTCTTACCATGCTTTCTTTTCTATAAATTATAAAGTATAACGTTATACTACATTATTTATTTGTTTGCTCATTTATTCAATGACTGTGATGAGGGAGTAGGGACTATGTCTCACTTGTGTATAACTGTACTTGAATGCTATCTGGGCTCATTACACACTTATTGAAAGAAAAAATATGAGCAAATTGAATGAATGAGTGAATGAATGAATGAATGAATGAATTCTTGACCTACACCTAACCAATTTGACCCTTGACCACCACCCACTTTGTCAGCTGGCTCTTTGTCTCTCAAAACTAAGATTTTCCTAGGCTGTGCAGATTCCTGAAGTCCATCTACAAAGACTAGATAACACTTTCAGAGAAGGACTTTTGGGATATTGATCATAATCCAGATGATGCTAAAGTTCATGTCCACAGAGCTCTCTTATGGTGTAAAGCTATTTTGTTTCTACCAAGAAGCCCTCTACCTTCAGTCTTCCCTGACGTTATTTGCTTAGCCCCTTCTGATCCTAATATCCTTCCCCTGTTGGGAACCACAAATTCTCAGTGACTAATTTTGTGTACTTTCCTAAGGGATGAACAGTTGGTATCATTCTTTTGACATTTCCCATTATCTCTTTAAGGATGGACCATCCTTTATCACCCACTAATACTAAAACTCAAATCACTAAGATTGAGACTCTAGAGCAAAATCCTTCTTAGCACAAAATCACCTCGGCCCTCTTGGGTCATTTGGTAGTTCCCTCCTCAAATCCCCTGTTTGATCAATAAAGTTAAGGTTCTGGCAGCCTCATGGCCTTTTGTTCCTTGTGAACAACTGGTCCTCCTGGGTCCCTGTTGTCCTGCCATTTTGTCTCTTGTTCTTTCTTTCTCTCTTTTTGTGTTCCTTAATACCCAGCAGGAGATTGAAGGCTTACTGCAAGGGTCCCCAATATTCCTCCATTATGGAGCATTCCCAGATTTTTATTCTTTCTTTCCATGACTCTCCATAGGTGAAGCTGCCATAGATCATGTCGTAGGTTATGCACTGTGCAAAAGTTTCCATTCAGCTCCATCCTTAAATATCTATTGCAATAGATAATGAATAAGTCATAACTCTTGTCCCTTTGGAGCTCAATGTCTAGTGGTTTTAAAAAATTACAGAACAATGTAAATCAATGTGAAAACTGCCATGCTAAAGAAGTATTCAGAGATATATGTAAGTAGGAAGCATACAAGCCAGTCTTAGGGCCAGGGAGAACTTTTTGCATGAAGAGGAGGTTTATTGGGGACCACAAATTCATAATAGCTAGTTTTACATACTTCTCTAAGAGATGAATAGAAGTTTGGGATTTTTGGTATCTCACTTTTGAGATTTCCTGTTATCCCATTAAGGGTGGGCCATTCTCTCCCACATACTAAAACTAAGACTCAAACCACTAAGATTAAGAGTAAAATCACTAAGATTAAGACAAAGACTACTAAGACTGAAGATGTTCCAGGAGAAGATCCTCAATATTTTAAGATCACTACCACCCTCTGAGTCATCTGATAATCCCCTCCTCAATCAATAAATGCCAAGGTTCTGGATGACTCGTGGTGTTTTATATTCCCTGGACAACTGGTCATCCCAGATCCCCACTGTACTGCCATCTTGTCTCTTGCTCTTTCTCTCTTGTTGTGCTCTGTAATACCTGGCAGGGGACTGGAGGATCACTGCAGGGGTCCATGGTAAATGTTGACTGTACAGACCTTTATGGTAGATTGGGAATAGGTTAAGTAACAGAAAGTGTTCCAGTAAAAGAGAAGAGCAATTGTAAAGGCATGGATGAAGATATGAAAGACATCTCATTCTGTGTGATGGTCAGGTCAGCCCTGCTACAAGGGGCCTTCTTTTCTCTCTTGCCCACTGTCCTCAACATGCTGGATCTCAGTGGGTACCAAGGGGTGGGCATGCAACAATGAAAGCTATTAGCCTGAAAGGAGAGGAGTATTTTATCACTGAATTTGATTAGAATTGCTGATTCATGATAATGAAGAACAGACTAGCTTTCTATCAGTTCTATCATCCTTTTTCAGGTTTTTTACTGACAATACATCTCTTTGATGCCTGTCCCTGAGAAGACAGCTCCTTGCCCTACTCCTTGTTCTCTATTATTTTGTGTGAGATCAGTCATGACATGCATCCTATAGAACTTTGACTTATTGTTGTACAACATCATCCCTGTCTTAGCCAATGCTGAGACAAAGACTTCAGTGGTTTATTTGGGAGCTGATTCCAGGAAATGGCAGGAAAGGCAAGGAGCAGAGAAGGATAGTGCACAAACATGCCAGACACCTGCAGCTGGGGAACTCGGGGGATGGGGGTGAGGCACGTTTAGGACATGCTCAGACTTGTCTCATGTGAGGCTGATATAGGACCTCCAAATGATATAGTTATAGTGATATCATAATCTACTTGATGTCACATACACCAAGTTTGTGTTCCTCAAATCGAAGAATGAATTCTAAGTAACAATGGAGGTTAAAAGTAGGAAAACTTTATTGGGAAAGAGAGTTCCTGAGAGATAGATGGGGGCCTAAGAAGGTTGCCAGTAAGCATACTTTTCAAAGAAAGTTTTATAAAGCAAAATGATGAGATGGGTACAAAATCATGAAACTATGATCAACCAATAAGATTGCAAGTATAGCTGCTTAGTCAATGTTGATCCGATGGGGAAGCAAGTCATGTAGCAAGTGTATACAGATAGAACATGGACTTTTATGGGAAGAGATGAGTCAAAAAGTCCTGGTCACAAACTTGGCTGACTGATGTATATCTAGATTTATTGGATCAGGTGTTAAAAATTATGGTATATTGCTTGTCACTTGGAGAGGTATATAGGCCTGGTCATTTTATCTTAAGACTTGGCCTTTAACAGATATGCCTTCAGCCAAGTTGTAATATATTCTCATCTATACTGACTTTCTCTGGAAGACCTAGTCCTGTCTGACCGCCTATAATATTTCTGCCTAACCTAGAAATCTATAATAACACCATGAGAACTAGGGTAATTTATTTTCACTCCCATTTTCAACTGCTAAAAGTGAGAGCTTCATTTGGGGTCATGAAAAATCCTGCATAGAGTTGCAGAATTTAGTGAAGTGATACAAGTGGCTTCAGGGAGGAGCAGGGCATTGCAGTGGCATCTTCTGTGGCTCTCTCACTTCCATTTAAGAACGGTCAGACCTCAGAAAGTCTGTCCTACCCACCAACAAGGCAGAGGCATTGATACATAGAAACTGAGAATGAGGTGAACTCTAACTCCAACAACATGCTGAGTCTCCAAGAGCAAGGATTGTGTTCTGTGCATCCTGAACTTCAGGGTCTTCCATGAATGGGAACAAATGAGAAGTAATTCGGGGGCTGGAAGACGCCTGTGTCTTGCCCTGGATCATCCAGCACTTTCTGTGGACTTACCGATATCAGTGAGGGTCCTGTGTGCCCGATGAGGTCTATGAGTTACTGAGAAGGGAAGCAGGTGACACGTGTCTCCCCATTTGGGCCCCCAGTACTAAGTAGAACAGATCCCATGTCAGAGATAAAAGCCGAGGATGCTGGAAATAACTTTGTAGGTAGCCGAAGCCACCAGTTTCTGGTTGCCAAGTGACAGCAATGTGGATGTTCTAAGCTCCTTGTCTCCTTGGAAACTGTTAAGAAGTAACTCAGATGGACCCTAAGGTGGACTAATTTACCACTAGAAACTTCTCCTTTGACCTAGCATCAGTGCAACTGCCACACCTCCTCCAGGGAGCCCTCCATAATTAGTATCATTTTCATTTGTGCTGTCATCTGACTTTCTAATCCCCTTCCCCTGGGGTACCAAATGTACTTGATGTCTAGAGCAGATAATTTTTTAAAATGTAATTTTAGTGTACTCATATTCATTTATTAAAAGATTTTTTATTTTGGTAAAATGTGCCTAACTTAAAGCTTATCATCTTAACCATTTTTAAGTATGCAGTTCAATGACTTTAACAACACTTATACTGTGCAAGCATCACCCTACCCATCTTCAGGATTCTTCTCATTTTGTAAAACTGAAATTCTATATGGCACTTCTTAGCCACTAACTCCCCATTTCCTTCCCCCTTCAACTGTGGAAAGCACTATTCTACTTTTTATCTCCACGAATTTGACTACTCTGTGTATTTCATATCAGTGGAATCATATAGGATTTGTCTTTTTGTGACTGGCTTATTTCATTTAGTGTAACTTCTTTAAAGTTTATCTATATTGCAGGATTATCAGAATTCCTTTTCTTTCAAAGGCTGAACAGCATTCCTCTATATATACATATCACATTTAGTTCATTCATCCATCAAAGGACATGTGATTTGTGTCCACATTTTGGGTATTGTGGATAATGCTGTTAGGACCAAGCCTATACAAATTTCTCTTTTCAAGACCCCATTTCTATTTTGGGGCAGGATATATTCATAGAAGTGGAATTGCTGAGTTGTGGTAATCCTATGTTTAATTTGTTGGAGAACCACCATCCTGTTTTCCATAGAGCTGTACCATTTTTCATTCTCACCAACAGTACACAAAAGTTTCCCTTTCTTCACCTGGTCAACACTTTTTTTTAAAAAAAATGATAATGAAGTTGTATCTCACTGTCTTTTTATTTGCATTTCCTTAATGGTTAGTGATGTGGAGTATCTTTTCATGTATTTACTGGTCATTTGTATATATTCTTTGTGGAAATGTCTATTCAAGTCCTTTCCTCATTTTTGAATCATTTCCTAGGAATTCTTTCTAAATTCTGGGCATTATTCCTTTATCATATATATTACTTTCAAAGATTTTATCCATTCTTGTGGATTGCCTATATGCAGTGTCTTTTGATGCACAAAAGCTCTTAATGTTCATAAGTCCATGCTCCGTGGGCTGCATTTGAAGAGCACAATTTTGGTGTTTTCTCAGTGGTACAACAGCCATACTTGGACCAGGTAATCTTAATTTTCAATTTGACTGGATTAAGCAACTCCTGGAAAGGTGATTGGATCATAGTGTACTATATTCATCAGTGGATTAAGCCGCTGATGTTCATAGCTGAATGTACTTTTAAGAGGTGGGGCCCGATTGTAGCAGATGGGTCAATTGGGTGGTGACCCTTCAGAGATATATCTCTCATGGCACTCTTCCCTTGTGTTCTGCTTCCTGGCCACTATGAACACAGAAGTTTTGTTCCACAGTGTCCTTCTAACATGATGTTTCTGCCTTGGATCCAACTGACCATGGATTGAAACTTTGAAATTGTGAATAAAATAAACCTCTTCTCCTTGAAGATGTGGGTGTCAGGTATTTTGTCCCAGCAATGGGAAAGTTGCTCAATCAAACACTCCTCATCACTGCTTATTAATCTCCTTCTTGAAGACAAACTAGTATGTTTCCATGACCAACGCATAAGAATGTACTCCTTTGTGACTGGATTTTTCACTTATCAGCATATCAGATTCATTCATGCTGTGTATCAGTCCCTGCCATTTCTGAGTAATGCTGTATTGTATCACTGTATGTATCACGGTTTATTCATTCCATTACTGATGGACCTGTGGGCTATTTCTGGTTCTAAGTGGTTATGAGTCATACTGTTATGAAAATTCATAACAGAGCATATGTTTTCATTAATCTTGTGTAAAGTCCTAGGAGCAGGATTGCTGAAATATAAGAAACTGCTGAACTGATTTCCAAAATGGTTGTACCATTCCATTCCCATCAATAAATGGGAACCCTGGTTGCTCCACATCCAGTAGGAAAGGATTTAATGTGAAAAACATGCTTACAAAACCAGCAATGATTAGAACACAAAGATGGGGGAAAGCTGCCATTAGTATTCAGTCTGGAAATTGTAGGAACTACATGAAACCACCAGCAAGTGTCAGAGTTTCCCTGGGGCAGGAGGCAGGAAAATCCTGCAGAGGTTGCTTCCCAGTTGAACTCTGTACCTCCGGATTGTGCCACTGCTGTTGTGGAAGCAGTGATGGGCCTGTGCTTCCACTGCCATTGGCCCCAGGCCCTGGAATAAGGGCCTACTTTGCTCCATGTGCATTATTATCTCCTTTAACTCCCACAATAAGTCTTTAAGGTAGAAACTATTATGATCCTCACTTTTAAAATGAGACAAGCAAGGCACATGAAGGCTGTTTAGCTGTGCCAGGTGAGCCACTTAGGGCCCACAGATTTCACCCCCCTCACCCCACACACAGGGTGGCCCAATTCCCACAGCATTATTCAGGGGTGAGTGCCAGGTCTGCGCAAGAAGTGGGAAATCCATGACTGAAAGCCCAGGTTAAGGCCTCAGGTGTGAACGTGACAGGCTTAGTAATGGAGGAAAAGTTCCAGGCTGGGGACACAAATGGTGAAGGAAGGCCCTTCCAGCTGCTGAGAAAAAAAGGAGAGTCCATGCAGAGACAAGTAAAGCCACGAGAGGGCGCATGGACCCATCCAAATGCCCACAGGGAAACCGAGCAGGATAAAAGACTGTCCATGGCTGCCTTCACACCTGCAAATACCTGTTCTTAGCTATGGGCGTCACCGACCTCAGGGAGAGACAGTGCTCAGAGAAACTAAGTCCAGAAGTGCAGAGGATCTGACTCCTTTCTGGGCCCCTCCCTGGAAGTGGATAAGGAATAGGAGGGCTGGTTTCAGGACTACTGAAGTAAGAATCAGGGATCGGTTTTCAAGGCCCTATTAAAAGATAATTTTCAGAAAAAGGCTAAAATTATGACTCTCATACAGCTACAAAAATGATCACATTTTAAAGATTTTATTTTAGTTGTTAAACAATGAGGGATTCATGAAGATGATTTGACTGGTTCAAAGGGAAAGTAATAAAAGCACAAATTTATATGGAGTAAAAGAATGGAATTATAAATAAAGACTAGGCTTGTTTTTCCACAAAGGGGAGGGAAGTGATTCTACCAGACAAGATATACATTATGTATAAGTTATGTGCAACTTATAACCAGTGTTAAATAGCTAAAAGAGAAACAGGTCCTCAAGGCCCCCAGCTTTTTATCCTAAAGATGTCCAGCCCTTCTCAGCTTTTTGGGTCTCAGTTTTCTCACCTGTGAAATGGGTTTACTAATTGCACTGCCTCCTAGGGTTGTTGGCAGTAGAAATGAGGCAGTTGAGAGGAATGCTGTCCCTTCTCTGTTAAGACTATATCTCATCCTGCTCTTTACCTAGAGTCACCGGGTCTGGTGTGTGTTACCTCACTGCATCCTCTCCATAACCCAGAGTGAAAGAGGCTGTGGGTAAAGACCTGAGTGATGAGAGTCTGTGAGCAGGGGACCAAGTCACAATGGTGGTGGCACTTGATCAAAGCCAACCTGGAAAATCCAGAGAGGCCATGCTGGAAAACACAAATGATCTAAAGCCCAGGTCTGTCCAGTATCACAAGCCATGTGATTTTGTTGCATGCCCATCAAGTGACCATGGCAGGTCGCCCCCTTGGCTGGGCTGCCTTCTGTACATCACTCCACGAATAGTGAGTCAGCTGGCCTCTTGAGTGCCATCTTCTCTTATTCCCACCACTCCATGGTTGCCAAGCTGGCTGAGACAGAACAGCTCTGGGAATGGCCTGGCCGCAGGTGGTATTGGTGTGGCAGGTAGGGACCCTGGGCTTCCAGGGATGTGGCAAGGATGAAGCCAGCCTCCAACACACAAACCTCAGTTCATTCAGAACCTCCATAGTTTCCGCCTTGCTCACATGGAATCCTGGAAAGGGCCAGCCTTGGCTGGACTTTAACAAGAGAAAAGGAAAAGATATTTCCCAATCACTAGGTCAGGCCCCAAGCTGGAGGCAAAGATTGGCAGGACGGGCAGGGGCTGGCTCTGTCTGAATAAATGTTTCCCCTGCCATGTCTGCAGCCCAGCTACCATCTTGTACACAGCCGTCATCTCAGTGCATCCCTCTGAGATGTATGGCGCACCCTCTAGCTTTGGCCAGGACCTCTGATGCACTCAGCTTTATGCCTTTGATGGATCAAAGGAAGAGTCCTTGTCTTCAGAGAGATTTGTTTGACAAAGGAGGAACAACACAAACTAGTTTGGGCAAAAAAGCAATGTATTGGTTTATGTAACAAAATTGTCCTGAGGCAAAAAGCAGAACTGGGAAGAAAAAGTGGGGTTAAGAGTTTGAGGGGGGAAGCCAGGGAAGGCCTCACTGACAAAGGATGTTTGAGCAAAGATAATGAAGACAATGAGGGAGGGAGTCAGATGATGTGCCATGCAGAAGGAATAGTAAACAGAAAGGCTCTGCAGTAGAAAAAGTGTATGCTATAGAACCCAGAGATGGAGGCAAAGGATGGGAGATGAGGCCAGAAGAGTAACAAATGCAAAATTTTAGTAGGGACTTGTAGGTCAAGGAAAGAAATGTAAAAGTGATCCCAGCACTCTGGGCTGCATAGGCAGGAGGACTGTAAGTTCAAGCCCTAGCCTGACTAATATGGATGAATTAGCAAGATCTTGTCTCAAAATAAAAGAAGTAAATAAATAAAAATGACTGAAGGTGTCGTGCAGCACAGAAGTCCTGGATTCAGTCTCCAGTACTGAAAAAGAAAGCATAAGGACAAAAGAAAGTTTTTTTTAAGACACCACTTTGTCCCTTGGCCTGACTGCAGTGTCAGCTTCCTACAGACTTTTATGGGGACAGAGATTGACATAGGGAGCAGAAGTTATAGAAAAAGGAATGGGACAAGGATCAGCCCTTTCCAGCCTGGCACTCTGGGACCTCAGGTGGCAGGCTCTGGGGAAACTTAAAATCTTGAGAAAAACCAGGGAATATCAACCAACTACTTCAATTTACATGTGAAAAAGACTGAGGCAGAGAGAGATGTAAAAATGGGACAGTATCAAATTCAGGATTTGAATTAGACTTCAGAATTTTTGATACTTAACCTGATAACCATTGTTCATGCCTATAATCCCAGATACTTAGGAGGCTGAAGCAGGAGGATCACAAGTTTAAGGCCAGCCTGGGCAACTCAACAAGTCCCTGTCTCAAAGGCATAAAGATGAGAAAGACTGAGGATGAAGTTTAGTGGTAGAGCACTTGATTAGTATGCATAAGGCCCAGGATTCAATCCCCAATAATGTGAAAAAAACATTTTCCTGGTTTTCAAAGTCTGTGACTCTATCTCTATTCTAGGGGACAAAAGATCCCAGGGAAAATACCAGCTCTAGAGTCAAACTCTGCATTTGAATCCTGGCTCTGCCTCTTGTTGGCTGTAAGGCTTTGAACAAATTAATTTACCTCTTTTGACCTCAGGCTTCTCATTGTAAAATGGAGATAATGAAAAAATAATACCTATGTTATAGGATTGTGGCTTTAAATTAATAAGGGAATATCTTCAAAAATGTTGATATTAGTGAAAATGGTGGAGTTTGACTTATGAAACTTCTCTTTCATAAAAGCAATTAAAAAACTGACAACAATGGTTTTTCAGATTCTTGAGGTTAATCAAAGGCTTGTGATAGTTGAGGGGTCATTTATTCAAGAAAGAAGACCAAGTCTTAGTTAAAATGGTGACATTTGCTGGCTGTAATCTTGTCTTATTCCCATCCTCCTCTTCCCAGCTCTGTGAAAGCCTTGGAAATCAGAAGCTCATACTCATGGTGAAAATCTGCAGCCTGGTTGCCCCCAGAGGGTACAGAACAGGGCTGAAACTCTTTCAAAGCCACATCCCCTAAGAACTATCATTTTTTTCCTGTTCAGTGGTTGCTAGGAGGACCACACTTGCAAAGGTGTCTATTTTACCTGACTTAGACCTTACCCATGACAAAAGCCTTTCTTCCTCTGTCTTTTTACTGGGGAGCATTTGTCAAAAACATTTAGAGGCCCCTGCTGAATGTTAGGTCTGCTTTGGTGGACAGATGACATTTGGAGAAAACAATAGGCCAACAAAAATTTTATTATCCCAGCTTTTTGCTGGCACAACAACAAACTGAGCCAGCAAAAAAAGAACTGGCAAACATGAAGTATTGGAGATCACTAGGAAGCTGCTCTGAGCAGGATTTAAATTTTACTAATTGGCTTTCTATGTTTATCTGTGAGTCTGTCCTGTGCCCCTTGCCTGGTGATGGGAGTTGATTCATAGTTAGTGAACCTCTATGAATTACTGATCCTGGCTGAGGCCTGTAGTGGCCTGAGAGGCCAGAGATACCTCAAAGGGCAAGATAAGGCCACAGCTGAAGACACCTTGGCTCCAACACTAATTAACAAGGTAGAGACTGCAGCTGCAAAAATTACCCCTACCATCTCACTTCTACCATGTCTTCATGATAAGACAGTGCTACTAAATTGACTTGAATCTTACTTGGAGACATCCTTGAAGTTACTCCCAATGTCCTACTCATTGCCTGCACTTTTCGGTTTCTCTGCCTTTTGTCCTTGGTCCTAACATAAGTGGACTAATCTAGAGAAGCTTTTGTCTGAACCCTCGAAGTCTCGAGCTTAATTAAAAGGTTTTGACCCTCTTGAAGCCCTAAAAATCATACAATTTGTCTCTTTTTATTTAACTTCCACCATACACTCATTTAGGAGATCAGGCATCTAGATCAGAACCGGATAATGAAGTGGGAAAATGGAGATAATACTCAGTCTAGAGAACAGAAAAAAGAACACAACCTCAATGATCTATGAAAATCATCTTATAGAGAGGAGAGTCAGAATACTTGAAGAAATCATTTATGAAAAATCTTAATATACACATCCAAACGGTTAATAAACTCATAATAAACTCAGAGATCCACATCTAAGCACACCATAAGCAAGCTGCTGAAAGGCAAAGACAAAGAAAAGATCTTGAAGACAATAAGAAAGAAATGACTTATTTGATAAAAGAGATAAGTCAATATGATTAGCAGTTGATTTCGCATTAGAAACCATGGAGGCCAGAAAACAGTAGGAAAGCATATTTCAGGTGCTGAAAGAAAGACTATTAAGCAGAACTCTAGATCGAAGTAAGCTATTCTTAAAAATGAGAGAAATTAAGACTTGTCCAAATATCCAAATATGGAGAGAATTTGTTACTAGCAATTGTTTTTTGTCTTTTTCCTTTTTATCGGTACTGGGGATCGAACTCATGACTGCCTGCTTGCAAGGCAGGCGCTTATGCCGCTGAGCTAAATCCTCAGCCCCTGTTACTAGCAAATTTGCCCTATAAGAAATACTAAGAGATTCCTCAGGATGAAATGAATGTACATTCGACTGTGATTCAAACCTACACAAAGAAATAAAAAATGGTAGTAAAGATACACATAATGAATCAATAGCATACAAATGTACTTTTAATGTCTTTTTTTACCTGTTATTTCACTTAGAGGACCATGTAAAGAAGTAATTATATGGTGCATGCTGAAATGCCAGCTACTCGGGATACTGGAGCAGAAAGGTTTCTGGTTCAAGACCAACATGAAGAATTAGTGAGACCCTGTCTAAAATATAAAAACAAAACAAAACAAATAAGTTGGAGATATAGCTCATTAACAGAGCTTCCAAATACTAAAAAAGTAATAATATATCTGTTTTGATAGCTGTATAATCTATAAATATAAATATGTTGCTAGTGGAAATGTAAAATGATAAAGCCCCTCTAAAAAATGATTCAGCAGTTCCTCAAAATATTACATATAGTTACCATATAGCCCATGATTTTAATCCTAGATATATTTTCAAGAAAACTGAAAACATATATTCTACAGAAAGATGTGTATGTGTCCTTACGGTATTATTCATAACAACCAGAAAGTGGAAGCAAATGTCTGTCAGTCATAAATGGATAAACAAAATGGGTTATATCCACACAATAGAATATTACAGATATTGTAATAATGAGAGGGAAAGAAAGTACTCTAAAGGATATAACTGTATGTATATTTAAGTATGCAAGATAGATAGACATACTACTAAGTTTTTGTTAGTTCATCAAACAGAATGGTTTGACTGTCACTGTTTGTCCACTTCTTATGCTTTGATTTTGTAACCTGACCAACTACTTCTAAGATAACAATATGTAATTTATCAACTAGTGATTTCTTACTGCTTTTGCTTTTTTGAAATTCTGTATTATTTTTACCATCTTTTATGTTTTGTTTTTTCTCTAAAAAATGGAAGGGATGAAATGCTGATATGTGTTACAGCATAGATGGGTCTTGAAAATATGCTAAATGAAAGAATCCAGACTGAAAAACCACACACTGTGCAATCCTATTTATACAAAATATCAAGTATAGGCAGATCCCTAGAAAATGAGAAGATAAGCTGCTAACCAGAATGCAGAAAATGCATTTCTACTTATTAAAAAACAGGCACTTCAGCTTAGAAAGGGACAGTCCACAGATATGCATCAGAGGAGAGAACATCCAAACATCCAATAAGCACAAGAAAATGCACAATCTCACAAGTTGTGAGGGAGATGAAAAGTAATGCATTATCTCTTTACACGCACCAAAATGGCCAAAAGCCTGACAATGCCAAGTACAGACAAGAATACAGAGTAAATGAACTTTCATATGGTTTAAACAGGCAGATCAACTTTGGAAAAGTGATAGTATCAGCTGAAGTTAAACACATGCACACTGATGGCCCAGCAATTCTACTCCCAGATTTATACCCAACATAAATGAGCTCCTATGTAGACCAGAAGATGCATGTAGTACAAAGCATTCACAGAATTATTATTTATAGTAGCCCCAAACTGGGAACAGTTCCAAAATCTACTGCCAATAGAATGAATAAATAAACTATTGTCTACTTATATGATAGAAAATCAAAGAGTGACACAAATAAAAGAGATTCTGCTTTAATCAATAACATAGATGGATTTCACAATCATAATTTTGAATGAAACACATAATTATGCCCTGAAGAGCTCCATGTACTTAAAGTGCAAACACGGGCCAAGCTAATCCATTGTGTCAGATGTCCTGGCAGGGACTGCTGTTTGAAGCAGGAGTAGTGACTTGGAGGAAAATTGAGGGGTAAAAGTGATAGAGTACGTTCACTGTGACAGCAAGCAGTACACATAACATTATATGTACACTTTTCTGAATATATGTTGTGCTTGAACAAAATGGTTTGTTTTCAAAAATGGGGGTATGATAATATCTCTCATTGTGGGGATTAAATGAAAATAGTTTCTTTTTTTTTATCGGTACCAGGATCGAACTCATGACTGCCTGCTTGCAAGGCAGGCGCTTATGCCACTGAACTAAATACCCAGCCCCTTAAATGAAAATAGTAGCAGCTAAGTTCTCTGAGGTCTTCATGAGTGCCAAACACTGAATAAATGCTCCACAGAAGTGCAGCAAAGATTAACATCTTGGACCATCTCCTTGGAATTTTCTTTTCTCTCCATCTTTGTCCAAGGCTTTCCCTCCAAGCAGTCAGAAGCCTCCATCTGCTTCCTGTGAGGATGAGGTGGAGGAGCTCGAAAGAATAAAAGCTTATAGTTAAGCTCAGCTTCTCAAAATAGAAATCTAAGTCCCTCATAAGGGGACAGTTTTGAAATCCTCAATTGCTTAAGGGAAACCAATATTCTCAATGTTTTAGGACCCTGTTAACATATGAAGAGTCTGGACAAGCAGGTTGGAAGATAGATTATGACTAGAAAAGCAGAAAAAAATTTGGGATAAGTTATGAGGGATGTCCTATCTGTTCAGGAAGGAAGATCATGGAGGAGAGAAAGAAAGCAAGGTAGAAGAAGAAATATCCCCAGGAACTACACACACATATGCGCACACACATTACCCATACCACACACATACCACATACACATCCTCACTATACCCCCAAATCACACACACATCTGCCAGACACTCCCCTTCATGTACCACACACACACCACACCACACCCCCAACACTACGCACACACATACCACACACACCACAGCCCCCCACACCAATCACACACTGCACACACACAAATTCAGTGGCACACACACACTGTATACACAGACACCAGACACACATACTACCAACACATCACACACAGTAAGGCAAGTGCAGTGACCAAAGACACGCCCAGAGATCAGAGAAAGTAAGGATGGTATTGTTTGTGTGAATCCCAACCCTATACAAACACTCTCATCTTGTTTTCTTCATAAGCTTATTACCTACTGTCACCCCCATGGCTCACGTGTGTACACGGAGGGTTGGAGAGTGACATACTTTCTAGGGGTCATTGTCTGACTCTGCCACATTACTCTTCTCTGTGATTGCTGCACTAATCATAAATGACTTAATGGAGCACTTGCATTGTTCGGAAATATTACTGTTATTGCCTTCTCAGTCCTTCCTCCCACATAAACTATTGAGGATACTGCAATTAGAAATCAAAGGACTTAAGTTCTGAAAAACTGAATTCTCCTGCCAGTAAACCAGAGCAGTTGCATAATAGTGACAAAAGCTAACAATGCTTGCACAGTTCCCATACTGGCTACTAGGTTCTTTCTTACTCATTGTGCTGTCTGCTTCTTGAAGGAAGCCTTGCAGATGACAGAGAGGTCAGAACCTTATCTTCCTGTTCACTATAATGAAATACCTGAGACCATTAATTTACAAAGAACAAAATTTTATTTTAGCTCATACCAGTCTAAGACTGGTATCCCCATTGCTTTTGGCCTCTGGTCACCCCATTCCATCATGACAGAGAGTTCAGCAGAGTGTATCATGTATGCCATGAGCCGGGAAGAAGAAGAAGAAGAAGAGAGAGAATATGAAAAGCCCAAAGTCCCATAATCCCCTTCAAGCGTGTATCCCAATAACCTAAGACTCTCCCATGAGACTCTACCTTCTGAGGGTTCCCCCACCTCCCAAGAGTACTATCCTGGCAATCAAGCCTTCAACCAAGGATGCTTGGATGACAAACCATAGCAATACCTTTCTGCTGTGTACATAAAGAATCTGAGTGATTTGAGCTGCTTCCACAGGTTACTTAGCTGGTTTAGTAAGATTTGTGATATAGCAAGTTACTGTTTCTCAGTGTCCCCATTTGTAAAATGGAAACAAGAGTACTTAGGCTGGATAATTGCTAAACTCTTGTTTCAAATGGGTTGGGAGTTTCTAGAGGGCAAGAGAAAAAAGAAAAGGGAAGAGGAAGAAAAGAGGAAAAGAGGTTAAGTATTAAAGGGACAGTTCAGTTTTCAGTGTTCATTTTTTGGTTTATAATGGGAAAAGATTCAAACCAGATGTTGTCCTAGTGACTTGCAGTAGCCAATAGTATAACTGCATTGTGATAATACTGTATCAACATGAAGCAATATATCTATCAACAGGCCGGTTCCTAGCAAAGCAGTTGGCATTTGCAGGAACTGTGTCCCTTATTTGGTGTCGGCATTTGAAAAGACTTGAGGGCCTGACTTTCCAACTCTTCCAGGAAACCTGTTCTTCTGAGAGAATCCAGCCCACAATCTACTCACACCTCACTCATAGGGCACAACAGGGATTCCGGCCACTCTCATTGTGACATATTTGAGGTACATAGGCAGGCAGAAAGAGAAGCAGACCAGAAGAGCTAGGTTTGGTGGGAGTTGATGCAATGTGGTCCAAACAGCTACATGATTTACTTTTTAATTAAAAAGGCATCTTTTTCCCTTATTACAAAAGTCATGCATTTATTTTAGCAAAATTAGGAAGGAAAAACCAGAAACAACAACAAAAAAAGTAAAAGCGACTCATGATCCAGAGAAAACCATTGCTAATATCTAAATATGTTTAGAGATCTTTGTGGTGCATTAAAAACTGGTGGTCAACTTAAACACCAGCTGAACTGAATTGGCATGGTGCTGAGTGTAGATGATCCACTTGCAAATTGTTGCTGGCATAAAGAGGAGATCTAGAAAGGTAGAGCAGCATTGTGGGTTCTAAGTGAGTGTTGGAGCTGTTGGTTCTTCTGGAGGAGATTGTCATGCTAGTTTCCCTGATAAGAACTTGGCTGTTATCGTTGGAGGAGCTCAGGACCTTGTCAATAAGAATGGCTGTGGTTCACTTTGGGGGAGCTCTGGTCCTCACTTTGAGTGTTGCTTCTTGGCTGCAGAGGGGAACATGGTATGCTGTTCAGTGTCCAGGAGAAGCTTGTCACACTGGCTTCCTGATATGGCCTCAGCTGTTCCTATTGTTAGAAAAGCTAGGGACCTTGTTGTGGAGGATAAATGTGGTACTTTTCGGGGAGAGCCCTGGTCCCTATTTTGAACATTGCTTCTTGGCTCTAGTGCAGAACCCTCAACTCTCTAGCACCCATGGCTGACCTTTGGGCCTTCCCAGTGCAGATCGTAAAACAGTCTTGCATGAGTCATTGTTGTGGGCTCTAGGCCTCCAGTTGGATTCATGGGAGGTATTTTTCTGGGTTCTTGGTCTTCAGCTGGACTTATGCAGGGCATTGTTGTGGGATCCAGGACCTTGATTAGATTCTCTTGGTCATTAATGTATGGACAGATCTCCTGCACTTCTTGTATTTGACTCTGGGTGACTATTACAAAATAATACTATAAATTGTGTGTCCTATGTTGTCTTCTTGTAATCCCTGACTACAACAGTCATGACTAAATGCCTTCAGGGCCAGGCAGTTACTACAAGTGTGAACTGGGTCTTATTAAAATCAATCTATCTATCTATCTATCTATCTATCTATCTATCTATCTATCTGCATAGCATGAATTAATTTGTATAAAATTATTATAGGTATGTGAACTCTGCCATTAAAAATATCAATACTGTCATCAGTATCTGTAAGCAATAGAGATTATGTCTTCCAAAAGTCAAAGAAATTTTAAATACTGATTTAGACTCCAAGGGCTACCACTTTGAAATCCTTAGTAGGTTGTGTGTGTGTGCACATGTAGATGCTTGTATTCGCATATGTATATAAAATACACATAAGAAATAAACATGTGTATATAAATACATAAATAGGATTTATATATTTAATATAATATACATATAATAAGATAAAAATAGAGGTGTTTATATTGAACAAAAATTGAAGGTTAGCACTTCCATCCGTCCTGCTCATGTTCTCACCATAAAAATATTCTCTAAGTAACTCTGCTTAATACAGGAATCTTGCTGAAAATTAGTTATCTATTGTAGTAGTTTCTAGTATTCAGTGTTAGTAAATTCCACTTTCCAAAAATTAGAGAGAACTGGTTGCTAGCTTTCGTTGCTTCAGGTGTGGCAGGTATGACTAGCCGCTCTCTCTATGGCTGTTTCCCATTACTTTAGTCCTTTCTTTGTCAGTTCAATTTGAGGGGAGCCATTCACCCTGTCCCGGGCGATTAATCATCATCAGTAAACCCAATGTAATCCCATTCCCTTTGCCAGATTCTTAATTTCCTGGACTCCCTTTCATCTAAGGGTGGCCTTGAGATCTCATGTAGCCAATGGGTCATAGGAAGAAATCTGCTGAAATCTGGTAACATTTCTGTTACACTATAAGATAGGAAATGTAATTGGCACGATCTTATCTTCCCTCTTCCTGTCTTGAATATAACTACTATGCCAAGAACAGTGCTGGCCATCTTGGAATCATGAAAGAGAGGGTAAAAGAATTATAGAGACCCCATCAATGAGTAATGACACTTCCTCAGCAGTCTCTGCCTCCAGAATTCTTTATGTGAAAAAAGTGCTTTCATTTGTTTATGTCATTGTTAATTAGATTTTTAAATTTGCCTCCTAGAAAGAAGAAAAAGTTAACACTCCTTGTCATCATTAAGCCAAACAGTAGAGATATGGTTACAGAAAAAACAGTTTTACAAACATCTTGCTCTTATCTTTGCTTTTCTGATTTTGCCATAGACTACCAAAAACTTTTTCAGAAAGTTTAACTCAAGACAAAAGGGTCTGGGATTCATTAATCTTTAATATACAACAAATAGAATGACAAAGAGTGCCCGTTATTAGACTGCTAGTCATAGCACAGAGTCCTGCTGTGAGCCTTCAATTCATTCCAATGATTTCCTTTATCAACAGAGTTGCAAGGTACATCACCAAAACTAATCCTTTCTCTCATCTTTATTGGTTTTCTTTGAATAAATTTCTAGAAGTGGAATTTCTATGTTAAAAATTTATATTTTAGGCTTTTTTCCATCTTTCCTACTTGCCTTCCAGAAAGAAAATATCAAGTAACTTTATTATTGTCTCCCCACAGATGTGTCACACAATTCAGATTGGTAAGACGAGTTGCCTAAGATCCTGTCTAGACTTCACTTTGGGCCTAGGCAGTTCAAGCTGGCTGGCTCCTGTCTGCTATAATCAGAAGAACCGACCCACACATGGATGCCACCCTCTTGCTTTCCAGGACCACTGACATATTTACAAGTGGTCAACCCTATCCCTAAAATCATTCCTGCCCTCCTCCCTTCTCCCAGAGCTAACAGTTGAGATTCTGTTTAGCTTCAGCAGCAGGGTAGGGACTGCTGAAAACCTCAGCTTCATTTCTATCTTCATCCCTTTTCTGTTTCTATAACTGAGGGCCATACAGTGGCTAATTTACAAATAATAGTGTTTGATTCAGCTTATGGTTCTGGAAACTGGAAAGTTCCCAGAAGGCTAGAGGACTATATCTGATGGAAGGTCTTCTATCTGATGGAGACTCTCTGAAGTGCTCAAGGTGGCATGGATCTTCATATGGCAAGAAAGCACACACGAAAGACAGAGCCCAACTGATTTTTGTAACAGATCCACTTTTAAGACAACCCATTAATAAATGAATGAATTAATATAATCAAGAGGGAAGAGTCTTTATAACCCAATCACTTCCAAAAGATACCAATTATAGACATAAACAAGAAATTTCTGAACAGAACCCCAATTATACAAGAAATAACATCAAGAATCAACAAATGGGATCATATAAAATTAAAAACTTCTGTACAGCAAAGGAAAAAAAAACATCAGAGTGAAGATACAGCCTACATAATGGGTAAAAAATTTGCCAAGTTCCTCAGAGGACTAATATCTAGAATATATAAAGATCTCAGAAACAAGACTTAGGCAAAAAATGGACAATTAACAAAAATAGGAACTTCTCAGAAGAAAAAGTACAAAAACCAATAAATACATGAAAAATGTTCTATCCAGGTGTAGTGACTGGGATTACACACCTGTAATCCCAGTGATCAGGAGGCTGAGGCAGGAGGATCACTGTGAGTTGAGATCCAGCCTTGGCTACAAAATGAGTTCAAGTTCAGCCTGAACTGCATAGTGAAACTCTGTCTCAAAACCAAACAACAAACAAAAAAGTTCAACATCACTGGATATTTGGAGAAATGTAAATTAAGACAGGACTGAGATTCCATCTTATTCCAGAAAGAATAGCTGTCATAAAGATATCAAATAGTTACAAATGATGGTGAGGCTGTGGGGAAAAGACACTTTTCTGCATTGTTTGTGGGAATGTAAATTAATACAGCCATTATGGAAGTCAGTACGGAGATTCCTCAAAAAACTAAAAATAGAAATTCCATTTGACTCAGTTATTTCCTTTGTAGTTATCTTCCCCAAACAGTCAAAGACATCATGCTACAGTGCTACATGCATACCCATGGTTATAGAAGCATAGTTACAGAAGCAAGCTGAATCCTGGAAGTAGCCTATAATGTCTGTTAACAGATTAATGGATAAAGAAAATTTATAACGACAACTCATGCACTTGAGTCATCTATAGGAAAATGGATGTGCCTTGAGACCATAATGTTAAGTGAAATCAGACACATAACCTTAAATATCATATAAATGCTCTTATATGAGATACTCAAAATATAAATAAGAAGAAAAATAAAAGGTAGATAGCAGGAGTTTAGGGATCTCTGAGGCCTGTGGGGAACAGGGGTCTATGCCCAATGACCTGTGATCATCCAGGAACCTACAGTGAGGACTGCAGGGGTTGGGAAGCTGCGTCCAGTGACCCACCCACCCAGAAACTTTAGGTGAGGCTCCTGGGAAATGGGAAGCTGCACCAGTGACTTGCAGTCATCTGAGAACCCTCAGTGAGGCCTGTAGGGACTGGGAATCTGCATCAGCAACCCTCATATACCCAGGAGCCATTTCTGAAGCCCACAGAGACTGGGAGTTTGCACCCAGAGACCTGCAGACATCACCAGTCTTCAGTGTGGCCTATTGTCAGACAGATTGCCATTACAGGAAACAACTAGAACTTCGCATCTGACTGAATCAGAGGAACCCAGAGAAATGCCAAAATGAAAGAACAAAATGCAATCTGAAACTACCAGCCCATCCAGATCTAGCACAGGAGACATAGACATGGATTAAATTAGAAAACACACATCTGACATTTCTGAAATCATAACAACGGACATAAAGAAACAACTCCAGGAAGCTGTAAAGGAAATTATACCAGAAATAATTTTTCAGGTAAAAACAGAAATGATAAATACAATAAAAGAATTGGTGAGCATAACCAAAAAAGACATTGATAAAAAAAGAAGAGCACAGAAAAATGTTGGAAACCTTGAATGAACACTACAGGAAACAATTAGAATACATGAAATAGATACAAGGAGATATTCAGGAAATCAAAAATTCCATTGAAAGCTGGCAAAACCGCATAAATGAAATTGAAGACACTCTCAGAACTTGATAGTGATCTGCATGATGATGCATGATCATGCAGATCATGATCATGAAAGGGAAGATCTCTTAAAAATAACAAGGAATCAGAAAATTACAATCTAACAACTGCAAGATGATGCAAAGGGAGACAATATAAAACTGATGGGTGTCAGTGAAAAAAGAGACAACACAAATGACATAAAAAGATTATTTTCAGAAGTAATAGCAGAAAATTTCCCAAACATGGGAAAAGAACCAGACATACAGATAAGTGATGCATATTGGTGCCATTTAGCCATCACCAAAATAAATCTATGTCTCAACATGTAATAATCAGATCCCAGAAATTCAGCAAAAGAACAGAATATTTAAAGTTGCTAGAGAAAAGAAACAGATCAACTACAAAGGAAAGCCTTTCAGAATCATGTCAGACTTCTCAACACAAACAATCAAGTAAAGAAGAGAATGGAGAAAAGTATTTCCAGTGCTGAAAGAAACCAACTTCCAACCCACACTGATGTATCTTGCAAAACTGTCTTTCCAAGTTGGTGGAGAAATCAGACACTTACACGAAAAAGAATAACTGAAGTACTTCATGATTACCCAACCAACTCTATCAAGAGTACTGAAAGACATTCTAGAAAGAGATAAAAATGATCACAATTCCAAGAATAACAGAAGTAAAGCAACAAACAAGACAAGCAATTAAACACAAGGGAAAAGTAGAGAACCAACAGTAGAAAGATACATGACAAAGATAAACCAATATGTGTCAGTTAGAACCATTAACATAAATCAAAAGAAATAGACTGGCAGAGTGATCAAGAAAGAAAATCCAACAATATTTTCTATAGAAGAAACACATTAACCTCAAAATGAAATTCGGATGGAAAACAATACTCCATGAGATAGGAACCCAGAAAAAAGTAGGGGTAGTTATTCTGTTTGCAGATAATGTGAACTTCAAACCAAGAATGATAAAAAGAGATAAAGTAGCTCACTACATACTTGTTAGGGGAAAACGAATATACAATTAAAACTTAACAACAACAACAAAAAGCCTGTATCCTGAAGGATTCACAGCTTAATTCTACAAGAAATTCAGGGAAGACTTAATTCTAACACTCCTCAACTCTTCAATGAAACTGAAAGGGAAGCAATACTTCTTAACTCATTCCTGGAAGCAAGTCATATCCTAATATCAAAACCAGAGAAAGACATAACCAGGAAAACAAAATTAGAGGCCAATTTCTCTGATGAACATAGATATAAATAACTTCAATAAAATACTAGCAAGAAGAGTGCAGCAAATCATAAAGAAGATTACACATCATGACCAAATAGAATTGATCCCAGGAGTACAGGGATGGTTCAACATATGCAAATCAATAAATGTAATACATGATATTAACAGAGCAACAGACAAAAATCACATGATATCTCAGTAGGTTCAGAAAAACTTTTTATGAAGCCCAATACTTATCCATAGTAAAAACCCTAAAGAAAATAAGAATAGTCTCTACCTCAATTTGATAAAAAGCCATCTATGACAAACCAACAGCCAACATCACACTAAAAGGTCAAAAACTGAAAACTTTCACTCTAAAATCAGGAACAAGACAAGATTATCCACTATCACCACTCCTATTCAATTTAGTTTTGGAAACAGTACCCAGAGCAATTAGACAAGAGAGATATAAAAGGAATAATGACAGGAAATGAAGAAGTTAAATTATCATTATTCACAGATGACATGATACCCTACATAGAAGACCCCAAAAACTCACCAACAGCCTTCTAGACCCAATGAGCAATCTTAGCAGTGTAGCTGGGTACAAAATCAACACTCAAAGGCCAGGGATTTAGCTCAGTGGTTTAAATTCTTGCCTGGTAAGCACAAGGTTGTGAGTTCGATCCTCAGTACAAAGAAAGAATCACCACTCAAAAGTCAATAGCACTCATGTACACAAACAATAAACTCACTGAGAGAGAAATTAGGGAAACCACACCCTTCATGATAACATAAAAAAAGGAAATACTTAGGAATCAATCTGGTAAATGATTTACACATTGGAAATTACTCTGTAAAACAGAAATAGAAGAATAATTCAGAAAATGGAAAGCTAGTTTTGGCAAGTGGATAGGAAGAACCAATACTGTGGAAATAGACATACTCACAAAATTGTTACACAGATTTAGTGCAATTACAATCAAAATAACATTAGCATGCCCTGCAGATCTAGAGAAAACGTGCCTAAAATTCATATGGAACAATAAGAGATCTAGAATAGCAAAAGCAATCCTAGGCAACAAAGGTAAGATAGGTGGCATCACAATTCCAGACCTGAAATTATACTACAAAGCTGCTATAATAAAATCAACATGGTAATGGCAACAAACAAACAAACAGACCTGAGGATCAATAGAACAGAACAGAAGCTACAGACACAAATCCAAACACATTCAGCCACCTTATCTTTGACAAAGGGGTCAAATACGTTCAGTGGAAGAAAGACAGTCTCCTTAACAAGTGATGCTGGAAAAACTGGCTTTCTATGTACTGAAGACTTAAACTAGACCCATGGCTCTTGCCATGCAGAAAACTAAAGTCAAAATACATCAGTGATCTAAATATTAAAACAGAAAGACTAAATCTATTGGAAGACAAAGTAGGTAGAAATCTTGAGAAATAGAGGTAGGCTCAGAATTCATGAACAAAAACCAAACTGCACAGGAAGTACTTCAAAGAATCAAAAACTGGGATCTTGTTTTATTAAAATTTTTTGCACATTGAAAGAAATCACCAACAGAATGAAGAGAAAACTTACAGATTTGGAAAAGTTTTTTGCCAACTGTTCCCCAGAGAAAAAACTTATCTAGAACATAAAAAGAATTGAAAAAAAAATAGTCCGCCCAAATTTAAGGACCCAATCCAAAAATGGGTATCTGAGATGAATACACCATTCTCAGATGAAGAAATACAAATAGAAAATAAATATATGAAAAAATGTTCAACATCATTGGTCATTTGAGAAATGCAAATTAAAACTATATTGAGACATCATCTCACTCCTGAAAGAATGGCTAACATCAAACAATTAACCAAAACCAAATGCTGGCGGGGATTTGGGGAAAAAAGAACACTTCTCCATTGTAGGTAAGAGTGTAGACTGGTACAACCATTGTGGAAATCAGCATGGAGATTCCTCAAAAAGCTAGGATTAGGGGGGTCCATTACACTCCGTTATTTCCCTTCTGGGAATTTTCCTAGAAGAACTGAAAACTTTATACCACAGTGATAAATGTGCACCCCTCTTTCTAGCAGCACAATTTGTAATAGCTAAATCTTGGAAACAAGCCACATGGCCATCCACTGAGGAAAGGATAAAAAAGATGAGATATTTTTATAGAATGGAATGCCAGTCAGCCATAACAAATGACAAATTTGAGGCTTTTATTGGTAAATGAATGCAAGTAGAAATCATATTCATAAATGAAAAAATCATACTTACATGTGTAAACACTGTATTGTCTCACTAGTATAAAAAGCTGGAAGAGTAAATAAGATCCAAAAGTTGTAATAGATATAATAAAGGGAAAGAAACTGCTCAAAGGGAAATTTATGGTTTGATCAGTCTTGCATGACTGTATCTGGTAGCCTGAGCAGTTACTTTGAGGATAACAATATGCAAGGTAACAACCAGTGTTAAATTCCTATTATCTCGTTTTGAAATCCTATATTGCCATTTTTTTGTTGTTCTTGTCATTTTGCTTCTGTTGTTCTTAACTGTTTGCTTCTTTATTTTTCTATTTTTTTCTCTTTGAAATTAAAAAAATAGGAATTTAGGGACATAAATCTTTTGCAAAAGGGAAGGGGCCCAAGAAACAGAGAGAGAGAGAGAGAGAGAGAGAGAGAGAGAGAGAGAGAGAGAGAGAGAGAGAGAGAGAGAGAGAGAGAGAGAGAGAGAGAGAGAAAGACAGAGAGAGACAGAGAGAGACACAGAGAGACAGAGAGAGAGAGAGACAGAGAGAGACAGAGAGAGAGAGAGAGCAGGAAGGGGAGGGCAAAGGAAGGGAAAACAGAATTAAGATGTGTTATGTACATGAACTATCTTAGCATGCAGAGTATAATTGTTACATATAGTAAACATGTACTGATAAAAAATAAGAGTTGGGAAAAAAATGAAAGGTCTTAATAGCTCCATCTGTTAATACTTTCTAATGAGAATTAAATTTCAATGTGAGTGTTGATAGGAACATTCACACCATAGCAATTGCCTATTCTGACTGGCATATCCAGTTTTGTTGAGCCACTTACTGTTCTAACAGTACAGCAGTCTGTTATATTGCTCCTATCACTGAGAAGGCCATTTGTCTTTCTGCACTAGGCCCATATTTCGAAATTCAGCTCAAACATCATCCTCATTCTTGACTTCCCCAAGCTTTCTCCCCACAGACTGTCAGGTCCAAAGGAAAATGAGCCAGAGAGAGAACTCTGGTTGAGAACAGTTCTGCTTTCTCTGTCTCCTTGACCTTAGGATCTTGCTCAAATACTTCCATACCTCTCAATAAACTTCAGAAATTCTCTCTGGTGACCTGAGCACTCCCATTGACTCATTTGGAATCTGGCTTACGCAGTCTGATCCCTGAGAAGCAATTTCCAGAGGGATTTGGGCTTGGTACCTCAAAGTTTATAATTGTGCCTAGGGACAACCTTCATCTCTGTGTCTGACCAGAGGAAGGAATCTGAAAGGTAATTTCCAGCCGACCATTCCAGCTCTCACAGTGTGTGTCTTATAGTCACTTACAGCTTCAAATCACTGAATAAGACTAAAAGTACTTGACAAATTATTTCCAAGAAGTCTTAGGAGGGAGTAGGGGGTGAACTCTAAGGAGTTCATCTATGGATTGTGACTCCATCTTGCCCAACGTCCATTACCCTTTCTTCTGCCCAATGCCCTGAGTTTTTGTGAGGATTCCTCTCTTTTCTTCCTTGTGTCTAATAGAGCAAGTTTACAGCACTGAACTAAAGCCAGTGTTAGTTATTTCCTGGACATCATGATTGGCTCAGGTCTGTGGGTATGTGACCTGAAAGCCAATCAAAGTTATGTATTGTACTGGTCACTTTTCCACTGCTGGGGAAAAAAGTACAAGATGCTTGCAATTTAGAGAAGTTTATTTTGGCTTGCAGTTTCAGTGGATCCAGTCTATGGTCAGCTGGCTCCAAGGCAAAAATTTCATAGCAGTTTACTGCATAGAATATTTTTTTGGGGGGGTCTTTTCCGTTTTTATCGGTACCAGAGTTCGAACTCACGACTGCCTGCTTGCAAGGCAGGCGCTTACGCCGCTGAGCTAAATCCCTAGCCCCTACTGCATAGAATATTACTATGCCTCTCTGTCTTTTATACATTCTACTTCCTCTGACTGCAAATCACATGATCTGTGTCTCTGCAGCAATCTTTAGTTCACAGTGATCCACTAACAAGGATGGTAGAGGAAAGTTTGTCACTGCATGGCAGCCAGAAAGCATACACAGAAAGGAGGAGCTAGGGATAAGAAAATACCCTTCTAAGTCATATCCACAATACCTTGACACATTACTACTAACCAGTCCCTACTTCCCAATGTGAGATATTTGAAAAATCTAAACTATGACAGTTTTATTACTATGCCACCATGACTAGTTCAGATCTTTGGGCATGGGAATTAAGAACCAATTAGAGTGCATATCAAAATTTCTGCTGAAATTGTTTGAAGACTGTCACCATTTTGTGTAGCTTTGGGATCCAATAGGTGTTGCTACCTGGGTTGTTGAAAATAGGGTTCACATGAAGGCTACTGCCTCTGCAGATCTGCTGTCATCTCTAACCTCCATTCCAGGAGCTTTGAACTGTTGCCCAAAGGGTCTCTTGCTTCTTTGCACTAATGTCATTTACTCCTCTGGCCAGAGGCTTCCCACAAGGAATAAAATACCAGGAGGTGAGACAGTTAAAGTTCACCATCTGGAGGATGCAGAACATTTTGGTGCATAGATGTGTTTGCTTGGCCTTGTACCACACTTTTAAGACAATATTTTAAGATTGGGAGAGTTCACACCATTATTCCATATCATCACATGCATCAGTAGGATGGATGTGAACAACAGCTACCATCTTTGCACTAAGTATGACTCTTCCTACTTTACTACAGTCCCCAACATTCCTTTTTGTATCCTTTTTAGGGAAAATGAATCTAAGCAACCATTAACAATACTTCTCTGCAACATTATCTGCATCGAAAGAGAGCAATGAACAGACACAGTAAGAAATATATTTTGAGAATAATCAGGAGACTCCATCTTTTTAAGAGGAAAAGATAGTTCTGTTATTTATGTTACCTAAAGTAGGTATATTTTAAATAATTATAACTACAACTTTTAAATATTACTGCTCAGCCTGTGGAGTATAACTGTCTATCTTGGTGTTGAAGTGTTTTTGGAATGTGGCTCTTCCATAACTTAAAGACAGTATGAGAACAGACATCAGAAGATGCTGGGATCAGAGCACATTGTTCATAATATGTCTACCAGCTACCAGGTGTGCTCAATATTCTCATCTCCAGAATGGAGATAACAGTAGCCATCACTTAGGGATTCGTGGCTTCCAGCCCTGCCAGCACTTTAGCCACCTGAACATTCCAAACCATTTTAGACTTCTCTGTCATTATACATTCTACTTCCTCTGACTGCAAATCACATGTTCTGTTTCTCTGCAGCAATGTTTAGTTCACAGTGGTCCACTAACATTGTCCTCACTATCATTCACCAAACCATTTGGTCGTCCTGGGCAAAACGTGGGATAGTGCACTTTGGTACTCTTGGGATTGGATCAGGATCATGGGACAAGATCTGATCCATGAGTTGTGGATACAGGCAACACATGTCTCTTCAAGGTGGAAGCATTACTAGTAGGTTGGTGACTCTCCAGAATTCTCTCTTCCTTCTGCTTAGCAACTGAGATCTGGAGTAAGGATGATGATGGTATGAGCAGTGACCCAGTTCATCCATGTCAGATGTGTTGAGCAAGAAAAATACACTTCAGTCGTTTAAGACAGTCTATGGTGACTTTTTTTTTTCTGTAATTCTCCAAAACACGGCAACTAGTAGGAACCTCTATTGATACATTATTCCCCTCTGTTCTATATTTTATTTATCTTGGTATCCATGGACCTACTTAGTGTTGCCCCCAGTATCTGTTGTAAAGAAAATTCATTACTCTTCCCCAGATGAATACTGGACTCAGTTCATTGTCCACTTCTTGGCATTGTATTTTCAACAATGTTAGTATTTATTTACTTACTCATTATCTGTTTCTAAACAATAAATTTGTAGCCCTCAACTCTAGCTCAGTGTCCATGTAGAGGGATTGGTAAATTTATGACTGGGTGAGTGAATCGCCAATGAAAACTGTACAGTCAGTGCTTAGCATGATGCCTGAAACATAATGAATGAGCTTAAATGCATGATCACTCCAAAGAGTGAATGAATGAATAACTAAATGGCTTCTGTTATAATTCCACAGCTCACCCATCCTTCACACATTTCCAGGTATTGTCTCTTAACCTATTGCTCAATTTGAAAAGCAGCAGAGGGCCCAGGGTGAGGGGCTTTGATTGCTGGCTTTCAAGGTTTCCCCCTTTCTACAAAATCTCCTGTGACTATTTAAAGCCAGGAAATAAAATCAAAGGGGCCTGGATTCAAAGGATGCTAATTACCTTTCAAAGAATTCCCCTTGGCTTCAGCCACATGGTTCCCAATTCCTGTCAGAGGCCAGGCTGTGGGAGTTTGTGGTTCCTGTGCTGGGCTTTGAAACTAAGAGGGATTAATGGGTCTTGATTAAACTGCAAATGTCAGGAAGTGCAGGGGGCAACTAGGAATGCTGGCCACCTCAAGCCTGGAGTGAGTAGGGGGACTGGTCATTGACCTCCTCTCCTTGAATCTTCTGAACCAGGGACTTGGTGGCAGGGCATCTTCTTGCCTCCCCTCAAGTGTACCACTTTCAGGCTTGTGATGATGCTGGTGTATGTGAAAATGACTGATATGCTAACGAGACAATTTAGTTTTGCTTTTCAAACCTGCCCACTACTTTTCCATGGCCTGGCATATCAGATAAATCACTGGAAAGAAACCTGTGTCCCACACTCTCATTAATATGTTAATAGGCAGGCTAAGGGCCCTATCATCAAATGATTTTAGGAACTACTAGATTAATAAAGTTGTCTCTACTGCAAGGACTTGGCAGAGTCTTTAACATGCTCATATGGGAAATGGCATTCATAAGAAAGTGCCTGCAGTGCTCCTTTAATCTTGATTTGCTCACAAAATACTTTTCATAAATATTGTAAACATTTCATAAATATTGTAAATGTTTTGAGAAAAGCCCATATATACCAGATCAATGAAAAGGAAATGTAAAATATCAGTATACTATCTACAAAAAATTGTTATTTTTCCTCTAATGAAGCACATAAATGGCAGCATTTAATCGATTTACTAGGTAATATTTCTGTATTAGTCAGATTCCCTAAGTTTTGTTGCTATAACACTTCAATCAAATCTCATTGACCACCTTAAATGTTTATTTGTTGTTTATCCTTTTCCCTGGGTTCGTTATACTTCTGGCCAAATCCTCTTGCTTCTGGGACCCAGACAATGAAGTAGCCTTACTTGGCATATGGTACTCTGGTGGAAGAGGAGGAAGAGCTATGGTGGAAACAGGCTGGCTCTTAAAGCCTCTGCCAAGCAGCAGCATTTTAGCTTGCTCATACATCATTGGCCAAAACTTTCAAGTGGTCAGATCTGCAGCACAGTAGCACAGGTAGTAAAATCATTGGGGTGGGGGGTGGTGGGAGAAAGAGTACTGGGAACAAAAATTAAAGTTCATTTTCTGTTAAAAGGAAGAACTTTAAACAAATTAAAATTAGCAGACTTTAATTAAGCAAAGAATGAATCATGAATCAGCACTGGGAATGAAAAGTCAGAGTGCCGGACATCAGCCCTGAGAGCAGTAGGCTTTGATAGGCTGAATGCAGAAGCAAAGAATGTGATGTGATTGGTTACACTAAGCATTGGATTTATTTAGGTTTGGTCTGGTGGTAAGTTTCTACTTAGAGGTTATTTAGGAGTTTCTGGTCGGTTAAGTTGCTAATTTTGATTTACTGTTTTTTGGGTGTTGGTGTACCTATAGAGGAACCTAAAACCCTGGAGTCATTTCAGTTCAATTAAAAAAAAATTTAGCACTGTCATTTTGAAAGTAGTCACTTTGTTTAAAAATACTGCCTAATGTGGTTTGTTTACCAACCCAGAAAGATGCTTCTTTACACTGAGGCACTGATTTACAATGATTTTGCATTTGGTATTTCAGAAATTCATTAATGTATCCCCAGAGTGAGTGGGTCTTGATGTCTTGCAGGATTGAATCCTTCTTTAGGTGTGGTATTTTTATGCCTTTATTCTCCAACATGGATTTTAGGGTCAAACTGTAAAGTTCAGTGAAAACCTCTGTTGGGATTTTGTTGAAAATTGCATTATATTACAAATTAAATTGGGAGGAGGGAAATTGCTAGATTTATTATATTGAGCCTTTTAACCCATAAATTTACTATGTCTTACCACTGGCTTAGACCTTCTTTTATGTTCTTTAATACTGATTTATGTCTCCAGAGGTTTTACGCATCTTTTATTGGATTTAGTGCTGGAACTCAGAAATTTTGAAGCTAAAGTGAACAATATTTGTTTTGAAATTGTATTTTCTAATTTGATATGTTGATATATAGAACCTTATTTTTTTTTGTCTTTTTGAGATAGGATCTTGCTATGCATTTCAGGCTGGCCTTGACCTTACTTTGTAGACCAGACTGGCCTCAAATTTGCAGTGATCCTCCTGCCTCAGCCCCCTGAGTGCTGGGATTACAGGTGTGTATCACTGTGCTCAGCTTGTGTTGATACATAGAAACAATATTGACCTTTGATGTACCCATCAATTTTGCTGAACTCCTTTTAAGAGCCCTTATAGTACATCTGTAGTTTGAAATTTCTGTGAACATAATTATCTTTTGCAAACACTAGTAATTTTTATCCCTTTCCATTGTATCTTTCCTGTAAGCTTCTCTCCTTTTCTTTCTTTTTTTGCTACTTCACAGTTTATAGTGCCTTTAATTTTCCAGAGTTTCTGTTAGTTTGGTATTGTGATGATTCCCATTTTATAAATGAAGACATTGATGTTTGGAGAGAACCCAGTATATCCTTTTTTCTAAGTAAAGGTTAAATGCAAGGGCTACTTCAGTAACAAAGGTGATGGCAACCAAATCAATGTGGTTCTCAAAATTGAGACACCTGGGATGGCTGACTGGGGTTCTTCTTGATATTACTGGGGAGCTCTGACTCCAATTCTCTTGCTCAGTTATTTTGTTCATTGGATTCCTTCTCTGGCAGACATTCTCTATATGACAGTAAAGATGGTCACCAGGGCTCCCTACCATTGGCAGCCCTACAGAGAACCTGAGACCTTCTTTCCTCTAAGACTCATGTCAGTCACACTCTTACTGGTTAGTATGGCCTTGTGCCCACCCCACATAGAGCTGAGCATAGAACATGGTTGACCATCCACTAGAATTGCTGAGAATCAAAGATGTGAGAGAGTAGCCAAGAACTGAAGAGCACATGAATGAGAGTGATGTTAGCTAGCCAGAATAAATGGCAGATGTCCCCTTCTGTCATGCAGTCTTCCCTGAACCTCACTGACTGAGCAGAGGAGTCAGGAGCCTAATCCTATTTTTTTTTTTTTGCCATTAGTACTTTGGATATTGTGACTGACATACAGAAAATGGAGAGCTTGATTGCACAGGTGGGAATCAAATGGGGAAATGCATAGGAGAGTAGATCTCTGTGATAGATTTCCATTATTATGCAAAATAACTGAGATAATTAGTTTTTAGCAAGAAAAAGTTTATTCTGGCTCACAGTTTTGGAGGTTTCATTTCATTATTTGTTGACCTCACTGCTTTTGGTCATGTAAGGAGGCAGAACATCATGGTAACTGTATATGGCAAAGCTGTTCACCTCACGGTCAGGACTCCAAAAAATGAGAGAGGAGGGCAGGGGCCCATTATCTCCTTCAAAGCTATGCCCTAAACTAACAGCATTGTCCTATATGTCCCTACCTCTTATGGTTTTCACCACTTTCCAATAGCAGCAAGCTGAGGGCTAAGCCTTTACAAAATCTAGAGAATAAAACTGTAAGTAATTTCTTGCATTATTACTGGTTTTGATTACTGGAATCACCCCTAAACTCTAGAACCTTGAGTGACTTCCTACTGCCTAAATCATTAAGTTTATGACTCTCTGTGGAGCCTTCAGGTCTCCTCATCATTGGTTGCAAATGGCTGAGCACAGTTTTCCCAAACCCACCTCTTTCATCTACACAGGCTGACCTTCTTTGGTTCTGCCCACCTGTGCCTCAAAGTCAATCATATGGTTCCACTTAGTATGAACACACCCACTTATCTGTATGTTCTGTGAGACGCAGTTTGTTTATCTCTTAAGCAGGCACAATTACTCTACAAGCTCATTGTGAGTATGATGTTAACAGAACAGATGTAAGAAGGCTGGCATCATACCTGGCACCATGTCTATGCTAGTGCTCCCCTGCCTATCAGCAGGGCTTGTTTTCCACAAGTTTTCTCAGATGTGCTCCTTTGAGATCACCTTTGAGAGAAATAAATAAAAGATATTTACTTCTTACACAGAATAGTTAGGCCACCCTGAAGCACTTAACATCAGACTACCTAGTGTCTTGGTCTGTTTGGACCACTCTAACAAATTACCACAGGCTGGGCAGAAGGTGCTTAAAAATAGCAAATTATCTCTAACCATTTCGGAAGCTGAGAGTAAAGAGTGAGATGCTGCAAGATTTGGTGTTTAGTGGGGAAATGCTTCCTTATTCACAGATAGTGTCTCACTGCATTCTCATGGTGGAAAGAGCAAGGGTGACATCTGGGGCTTCTTTCATAGAAGCAACTCATCCCATCCCACCTCCAACCACCACATGGAGAATTAGGTTCCAACATATGGACTTGGACAGCAAGCCACATTCAGTCTGTGGAGCCTAGAATAAGAATGGGCTCCACTTTTTAGATCCGAAGACTTAAAGAAAGATCTTTCTAAAGAAAGGGAGGGAAAATAGGACTCCTGGTCTGGGAGAAAGGCAATGTGTTAGCCCTCTGTGAGGATGTGGTCTGTGGTCAGGCAGAGGCTCAGGATGGGCTTGATTTTGTGGTCAGTGGAAAGGATGGCTGTATGTAGGCATCATGCTGGGGCATGACAAGGGGCTTGGACTAGAGGTCCCAGGTGGCCATTGCTTCCGGAGAAGCCTGCAGATATCCTCTGCTGTTGGCTCCACACACTTGTCTGTGCTCGGGGATTTTGTTGCTTATCTTCACAAGGTGAGTTGGATCCTCATTTACTTGTGCCCTTTGGAGATGCTGATGGCAACATTCTGGCCAAATCTAGGATGCAGACCTTTTTGGCATGGACCACAAAGTGTGTGGTGCTTTCATAGATTGCTGGAGATTTGTTGATGAAGAGATATGGACTGAGTCCCTTTTCCTTTGAATGCAGGTGAAGTTTTAGCTGTTTTGATCAGTAGAGACTCAAGGTCAGGTCATAAATGACCATCCAGTGTCTGCCTGTTTTATTGTTGTGCCCATGGTCAGGACATGCTATTTCAGAGCCCAGGATCATGCACAAAAGCTCAGGCCACATGAACAGCCATGTGTATGGGCTCCAAGCTGAGCCTGGCCTTCAGATTATCCCAGCTCAAGCTCCAGATATGTGAGTGGAGAACCTCCAGGTGACTCTAGCTCCAGCCTTTTGAGTCTTCCCAGCTGCAGCCCCAGATACACCATAGGACTAAATCAAGCCTTCCCCACTTGCCCTGTCCAAACTTCTGACACAAAGAAAGCGATGGGAATAGGAAATTGGTTTGGTTACATGGGTGGGTGGTTTGTTACATGGAAATGTTAATTGGAAAATAGTGTTCCTACAATTTTTGGTTGAGTTGTCAACATTTAAAATTGTGAGATTTCATACGCACATTTGGATTTCTGACTTTTAATGAGAAATCAGCACATCTGAAATGACAAATCAGAAAATCTATACATTGGGCCAGCATCGCTATTTCATGAAATTTGGTCAAAAGTGCCCCTTTGAGGAGGAATGTAAATGATTTGTCTACCTTGACCCACATCTTACTTGTTTGTTTAAGTCACCTGCCTGGTCCCTGTGGGCATTTGTGTGCAGCCCTGGGCCAGAATCCTTCTATCACTTCCTGGGACACCCGGGGTCTCAGGACCATTTCCTCTCCTTAATGACTAGGTCATCTGTGACCTCTGTAAGTGCCTCCCCTGATTTTATTCCTGGAGCAAGAGAAACCTTCAAAATTACACAGGATTCTACTCCTTTCTCTGGTTAAGAAATTGCTTATGTGAAATAAAAACCAGGTGGAAACTGGGGGTGGTAAAGGTTGTCTGGAGCTTGCCTGTCCTGTAAACAATTTCCTGGTGATAATCTTTCCAATTATCCCCCCAAACTGGAAATCAAGCTGGGTGCCTTTGGCTTATCCTGTGCATGTTGGAGTCATTAAGATCCAGCTTTATGTTTCAGTGTGAGTAGCTGAAGCCACTAAGGCCTCATTTCTATGATTCTTGACATATATCATAGGGTTACAGAAACTTGAAAACAAACACAGAGCAGATTATAGATGCTTATGTCAAAAAAATCCATCTACCTTAATACCAAATGCTGACAAGCCAGGTACATGTTCTGATAAATGTAACTTTCTTTACTTGTCCCCCCACAAATTTAGTTTATTATATAAGCATCCATTCATAGAAGGAGCAGAGACAGTTAATTCAACAGATGTTTATCAAGGGTTTCTGCATAGAAGAAATTTTAGGGTGGATGAGGAGGACAGATATGTAACAATAGACACGATGGGTAAAAATCTCTGCCACTATGGAATTTAACTCAAAATTCAGTGAGTGAAACAGATGGAAAAAATAACAAATAAACATACGCTAGGCTGTCATAAGTGGTGATAAATGCTCTGAACAATAATCAAACAAGGCAAAAAGGCAGGTCTGATGAAGCTGTATCATTTTATATGTGATGGTCAGAGACATGGAATGACAGCAGAATAACATTTATATAGACACTTATAAGGTAAAAGAGAATGAGCCCCAGGGAGTAAGAGTCTACCTGGGTAAGGAAACAGAAGTGCAAAGGTCTGGAGGCTAGAGGCCATTGGCCCATCTTAGGAAAAAAAATGGGAGACCGTGAGAGCCTGTATGGCTGGATGAAGTGGGAGAGGGACAAAAGAATAAAGATCAAAATAAATAGTCAGTTTTAGCGTCTTCTTCCCCGACCAGGTTCCATCTAATTCTGAGAGGCTTCCATAATCCAAGTGTGTGGGGGATCATCTAGTCCTATAAATCATCCCTGGTGTTAGCAGCTCCTGCCTTCCTCATCCTGATTCTCAGCCAGTACTGCTAGCTGGTCATATTTTGTATTACTTGTGAACTTTTTAAACTTTAAAAAAATCTGTGATTTATTTTCATTTCCTTTTCTCACTCTAAATAAATATTCATATACACTCCTTAATGTATATTTATAATCAGTGCTTCTCAGCCTGTGACAGTGGGTCGGAGCCTCCTGGAAGGTGTGTATGTTCTTGGACACCAGATGACTTCCCCCCATGTATGGTACCTGCCTGGCCCTGTGGTTTGTGGGTTTGCAAGTCATGATCTGCCAGGACCAGCGAGTACACTGACGTCCTACAGCAGACATGACAAAGTATCACCCAAACCATGTCCTTCCCAGGATTTTTGGGAGAAATGGGTTCCTACTCAGAGTGGTAACATGATTACCTGTATTTCTCAGAGACAGTTTGAGGGGTCCCTTAGCAGTATGTTGCTAAACTGGATGAGGATAATTTGTCTGTGTGTGTGTGTGTGTGTGTGTGTGTGGAATAGGACAGGGCAAAGATGAGCTGTGTTTGTTTCCAGATGAGTTAGGTCCACCACAAATTGATTTCATTTCACTTAGATTTACCTAGATAGAGGCTAGACTGTGTTAAAACTGGAAAAGGCAGGGATATATACTGTTCTCATTGTCAGAGGAGCTCCAGAGCTTGTCACTGAGAATGGCTGTGATTCACTTTGGGGGAGCTCTGGTCTTTACCTCACTGCTTCCTGGCTCTGGAGGGGAAAATGGTGTGCTGTTCAATTTCCAGGAGAAGCTTGTCATGTTGGCTTTCTCATATGAACTTGGCTGCTCTCATCATTGGAGGAGCTCAGGACCTTGCTGTTGCTGCAGACTGTTGTGCTACTTTTTGAGGGGAGAGTCACTTCCTGGCTCTAGTGCACAACTCTTAATGTGCTGGCACAGATGCTTCATCCTGCTGTGACCGAATTTCTAACTTCCACCACTGACCTTTGCAGATCTATGAAACAGACTGTGTGAGACATTGTCGTGGCCTCTAGGTCTTCAGTTGGACACATTCAGGGCATTGCTCTGGGATCTGGGCTCTCAGCTGGATCCTTTGAGGTCTTTAGTGTTTGGACATATTTCCTGTACTTTTTGTGTTTGACTCTTTGGGTGACTATTATAAATAATTTTATAAATTATGCACCCTATATTAAATTGTTTTCTTATAAACCTGACTGTAAAACCAACTGCTCAATTCCAGACTTTTAGCCTTTAAGACTATGAGACAACAAATTTCCATTCTTTAAGAAAAAAAGAATGAAAGAAAGATTTGAAAAACTGAGAACAAGTGTGAAATGCTTGCCTAGGAGAATGGAAGTGTGAACTGACTAGATAAATATGGTAATGATGTCTGGTAGCATGGACTGGAAAGATAAACAACATGCTACATTTGAAGAAAAATGAATAGTAGAGGAGGAAACTGAACTATGAGCCACTTTTTACCATCTACTTTGCCATCTAGAAGCACAGGATGTGGAGAACCCAGGCTTTGTGCAGCAGGGGATCACTGTGGGAGAAGCCAGAGGAGCCTCTGGCAGATTTTGAGGTTCTAGCAACCATGAGTGGTTTCTCAAGAGACTTGGTGAGACCTAGCCGCATGCTACAAGAGGTTATGAGCTGAAACACAAAGTCTCTGAGAAGAGTCCAGTGTGACTGACAGAACTACAGGGAGACAGACCTTCTCAGGGTATATTAGGCAGGATTACCTTATTACAACAAAGTAGCAGAGACAGTTTACAAAGAGAAAAAGTTTATTTATTTTACAGTTTTGGAGTTTGAAGTCCAAGGTTGGGCAAACCTCACTGGTATCTGGTGAGGCTGCATGGCAGTAAGTCATGGGGAGAGTGTATGTCAGAGGGTAGAGTCATATCTTGAACCAGAATGAAAGTGGAGGGATATCCTATAGTCCATTTTTGGGGGACTCTTCCAATGATTTAAGGATATGCCACTAGGTCTGCTCCTTTTAAAAGTTCATGGTATCTCTCGGCAGCTCTACCCAGCAAATCATAGTTCAAGGGTTACTTATACCATCTTGACTCAGCAAGTCATTGGCTGGACTAAATAAATAAGCTCCATTCTTTGCCTAACAAAGGGCAAATCTTTTTGGAGAAATGTGTCATCTGGAATCTATACATTGTACATAATGAGTGGTATTTGATATTAGTCATGTCATAATAAAGACCACATACCTGAAAATGAGAATACAGTATATGATAGAAACATACACAATAGTGATCTTTTTATTTTAAAGAAATTAAGACAAAACAGGACATAACAAAGCAGATCAGAACAGAACAATGTAAGCAACACAGTATTTCACCAGAAGATAACCGGTAATTAACAGTAACTTCCACAATGTCTCTTTCTTTTAAATAGTTGAGCATCACTTCATATACAATAGTATCAAACATAACAAAATAGTATAAAACCATTCAAGAGAATGAAAGTATTACAGAGCATTCAGAACCAAATAACATAAAACAAACCATGGTTACTATGTTATCTCATTTTCCATAAAAAATTTGTTTATACTATCACACGTAATACAATCCAACAAGATACAACATGACAGAGTCAATGGAAACAGAAGAGCAAAAGCATGGTAGAACTTCAGAGTAAAATGATATTAAATCATCACTGACTATTATAATGACTTTTTTTTCCAAAATAGCTGTTTATACAGATAATAAAATCAAACAAGCCAGGATAAAACCATTCCAAGTAATGAATGTGATCATTAAAAGGCTTCAAAGCAATGTAATGGGGAATTATGATTACCATAAAATCTTATGTACACTTACATTTTCTTACACTAGGGAGATTATATGGTATTTATACATGCGAGTTTGATTTATTTTGCTTATGAGTATAGTCTCAAGTTGTGCCCATTTATTAGTAAACATATCAATGTGATCCTTCATTATAGCTGAGTAGTACTCCATTGTATAAAAATACCACAACTTTTTTTCACCCATTCCTCAGTTGATGGACACATAGGTTGTTTCCAAGATCTGGCTATTACAAACTGTGCTGCTATAAACATGGGTGCACATATATCACTGTGGTATGATGTTTTCAGTTCTTCTGGGAATATGCCTAGAAGTAGAATAGCTAGAACAAATGGGACTTCCAATCCCAGCTTTTTGAGAAATCTCCAGAGTGACCTTCCCAGTGGTTGCACCAGTCTACATGCCCACCAACAGTGCAGGAGAGTTCCTTTTTCCCCAGAGCCACTCCAGCATTTGTTTTTGGTGGTTTTCTTCATCCTGGCCATTCTTTCTGGAATGAGATGGAATATCAGCGTGGTTTTCACTTGCATTTCTCTAATGAGTAATGATGATGAGCATTTTTTCTGTATTTATTTGCCATTTGTATTTCTTCATCTGAGAAGTGTGTATTCATTTCAGATGCCCATTTTTGGATTGGATCTTTAAATTTTGGGGGTCTGATTTTTAAAAAATTCTTTATATGTTTTAGAAAGAAGTCTTTTGTCTGAGGGAGAGTTCACTAAGATTTTTTCCCACTTTGTGGGTTTTCTTTTCACTATGCTAGAGATTTCTTTTGACATGCAGAAACTTTTGAATGAGGTGATCCCAGTTATTGATTCTGGGAAGTATTTCCCGTGCGATTTGAGTCCTGATCATTAATTCTCTACCTAGCCCTATGTCTTCAAGGTTTTTAACCCAATTTGTCTTCCAATAGATCTAGTGTTTCTGTTTTAATATTCACATCTTTGATCCATTTAGATTTTAATTTAGTACATGGTGATAGGCCTGGGTCTAATTTTACTTTTCAGCATATGGAGAGCCAGTTTTCCCAACACCATTTACTAAAGAGACTGTCGTGCTTCCAGTGAACCTGTTTGGCCCCTTTATCAAAGATAAGGCGGTTGCGTGTGTTTGTAGTTGTGGTTGTATCTTCTAATCTATTCCACTGATATTCAGCTCCCTTTTGATTCCAGTACCATGTTGATTTTACTACTGTTGCTTTGTAGTATAACTTCAAGTCAGGGATTGTGTTCCCTCCTGCCTTGCCTTTGCTGCTTAGAACTGTCTTTGCTATTCTAGGTCTCTTATCACTCCGGATGAATTTTAGGAGTGATTTCTCGAGATCTATGCGATATGTTGATGGTATTTTTATTGAGATTGCATTGAATCTGTATAAAAGTTTTGGCAGAATGGCCATTTTCACAATATTTATTCTTCCTATCCATGAGCAAGGGATGTCTTTCCATTTTCTGAGATTATCTTCAGTTTCTGTTTTCAGTGTATGATAATTTTCCCTGTATAAGTCTTTCACTTCTTTCGTGAGAGAAATTCCTAAATATTTCATTTTTTTGTTGCTAGTGTGAAGGATGTGACTTCTCTTATTTCTCTGTCAGTGCTTTTGTTGTTAGTGTATAGGACTGCTATCCAATACATTACTGAATTTATTTATTATATTTAAGAGTCTTTCAATGGAGTTTTGGGGGTCCTCTATGTAGAGAATCATGTCATCTGCAAACAATGATAATTTAACTTCTTATTTTCCTATGTTTACCATTTTATTTCTGTCTTCTTGTCTAATTGCTTTGGATAATATTTTCAGTACTATATTAAATAGGAGTGGTGATAAGGGACATCCTTGTCTTGTGCCTGATTTTAAAGTAAAGGCCTTCAATTTTTGGCCATTTAGTATGGTACTAGCTGTTGGTTTGTCATAGGTGGCCTGTATTATATTGAGGTAAAGGCCTTCTATTCCAATTTTCTGTAAGTTTCTTATCATAAATAAATGTTGTGCCTCATCAAAAGCTTTTTCTGCATCTATAGAAAGGATCATGTGATTATTACTTTTGGCTTTATTGATAAGGTGGATTACATTTATTGATTTACGTATGTTGAACCATCTCTGCATGCCTGGGATGAATCCCACTTGGTCATGGAATATAATCTTCTTGATGATTTGCTACATCCTATTTGCCAATAGTTTATTGAGGATTTTCGCAGCTGTATTCATTAGGGATATTGGTCTACTGTTCTCTTTTTTAGTTGGGTCTTTCTCAGGTTTTGGTACTAGAGTAATATTTGCTTCCAGGAATGGGTTAGGAAGGATTGCTTCCCCTTCAATTTCTTTGAAAAGTTTGAGGAGTGTCGGCATTAAGTCTTCTTTGTATTTCTTGTAGAATTCTGCAGTGAATCCGTCTGGGCCTGGATTCTTCTTTGTAGGTAAGGACTTAATTACATTTTCAATTTCATTAATATAAATTGGGTTATTCAGCAGTTTTACATCTTCTTGACCTAGCTTTGGCACTTCATATGTTTCTAGGAATCTGCCTATTTCTTCTGTGTTATCAAACCTTTGAGAGCAGAGGTTTTTGAAATAGGTGTTGATACATTCTGGGAGAACATGGTGGACAGATAGCAGCAGCTATGTAGGCTCTCTGAAAGACCCAGCTTAGAATTCAGGAATGGTGCGGAGTAAGGAATCATAAGCAAGAGGAGATATGCCCTGCTGACCCAAGAATGAATTCAGCTGAGAGAGACAACTGGGAGTGCAATCCTGGTGCTGTAACAGGAACAGAAAAGCCTCAGTGTGGAAGCTGGAGCCCGCGCCATTGGAAGCCGTGATTTGGGTTTCCCGCCACTGCTGTTGTGTCTACATAGGCTCGGCAGGGAGAGAGAGGGGCGAAAGCTCTGAGAATGGGAATCAGTGAACGGAGTTGAGAGCGGGACGGGAGGGGAGCTGTGCATCGACCTGCAGTGAGTGAGAGAAACTGGGACTCTTCCACGGTCTAGGAGACTCCAACAGAGGACATTCTGGGACCAGGCAGACTTGTGGGAACAGGATGCTGCAGTGACTTCAGTCACATATCCCCCTCTCAAGCGGGATTGGTGAGCAGTGCCTAGCCTACATGATGCTGCTGGCTGAGACCCAGTAAGCTAGCACAGCCCAGATCCCAGTGCCTGAGGGTAGATTGACCTGGAGGGGCGGGCCCCACATAGGCTGCCTGGTCTGCAACTTCCTGGTGTGCTGCGGTGGGGAGGAACACCTAGCCAGCACAATTCAATCAGACTGTGGCCGACAGGGAAGGAAGCTGGGCCTCCTATATTCACTTGCATATATAAGGAACAAAGAATATGGGAAGAGGCAGCAACAAGAAAGGGTCCTTGGCTCCCAATCCTGAGAAAGAGGCAATAGTAGACACAGCACCAATAGATATAAAGCGCTATCTCCAGAGCCTCATAGACAAGTTCAGGAATGAAGTTATTAATGACCTGAAGCTAGACATAAGCAGAATAGTTAGAGAAATGCTAAGCACTGCCCAAGAAAAAACAGATGGTGGAATGGAAGAACAGAAAAAGAGGGGAGAATTGTTTGATGGAGAAAATAGAGAAAGCATAGAATACGTGAAGCAGGTTCAAAGAGATTACCAGGAAACTAAAAACTCTATCGAAAACTGGCATAACAGCTTGAAAGAAACTAAAGACAGATTATCTGAACTGGAGGGCAGATTTGTAATATCGGAGCATGAAATGAAAAACTTCTTTTTTTTTATTTAAGAGGAAAAAGAGAAAAACACAAAACAAACCAAAGCGGCGTAAGGGTACACGCAATACAGAACTACAAAACAAAAGAAAACAAAACAAAAAAACATAACAGTAAGAAATCACCTGCTAGTAGATTACACACTATCTTCTTGAAAATAGTTCCTCAAATCACAGTATCAAAGAACACAAGGTGACATTCAAACAGGGAGACTGCAAACAGCTGTGTTCAATGTTCCAAAAACATTGATAAAGTCAGCTATTTAACACCCCCAAACACACTTGCTGTTATATCCATTAGAGCTCTTTTTCTTTTTTTTTTCCCTCTCTTTTTTACAACAAAATTTACACATCTTGGATTTTATTACTCCTTAGTGCTTATTACTTTCTTTGGGGGGAGGGAAGAATACAGTCAAATATGGCAAAACAAAGCTGTCAGTCAATACCAAGGATAGACATAGCACATGGTGTAGAACAGAGTACAAGTTTATCAACAATGGTTATCAACGTTGTCTCTTGTTTCCTTAAAAAGAATTGTCTATCTTATTAGATATTATAAAGTTGGACAAAACAGTAGAGAACAAGACCAATAAAACTTAGGCATTGTAAATATTACAGGACTTCCAAAGAAGACAATAGTCAAACCAGAATAGGTATCTTAGTGAATCTTATTGTCTTCAAAGTAGTTGCCTATGTCTTCAAACTTGATACTATCATATAGAATGGAACAGAGTCTAATCAGTCAAAACAAGATCGTGGGAGTACTACAAGACTACAAAACAAGTTAATAGGAAATCAAAAAGAGTTACTATTTATATATCCTAATTTTTTTGAATTTTTTCTTTAATTAAGACAAACATAAGAAATGACTAAATAATTTTTTTTTGAAACAATAAGGGGGAGATTGAGATAAAACAGGACATAACAATATAACAATAGAGGTCACAGCATGACTGTTTCAACAACCTAATACTTCACCACCTTATAACCTGACTTAATAGTAGTTACCATAGTGTCGTTTTCCTTGAAATATTTGGATAAAACTTCATATACTCTAGCTTCAAATATTTTCATATCAAGAAGCCCAGAATAAAGCCTTTCTAATTAATGAGTGAAAACCTTATAAGGCTTCAAGGCCACCTAATGGGGAATCCTGATTACCACATATTTTTATATATTTGAATCATTATTTACATTAGGGAAACTATTCGGTATTCACACATGCGAGATTGATTTATTTCACTAATGAGTATGGTCTCAAGCTGCGCCCATTTATTGATAAATATCTCAATGTGATCCTTCTTTATAGCTGAATAATACTCCATTGTATAGAAATACCACAACTTTTTTATCCATTCCTCAGTTGATGGGCACTTGGGTTGTTTCCAAGATCTGGCGATTACAAATTGTGCTGCTATAAACATAGGTGCACATATATCACTGTGGTATGATGCTTTCAGTTCTTCTGGGAATATGCCTAGAAGTGGAATAGCTGGAATAAATGGGATTTCCAGTCCCAACTTTTTGAGAAATCTCCAGACAGATCTCCACAAAGGCTGTACCAGTCTACACTCCCACCAGCAGTGCAGGAGAGTTCCTTTTTCCCCACAGCCTCTCCAGCATTTGTTGTCGGTTTTCTTGATCCTGGCCATTCTTTCAGGAGTGAGATGGTATCTCAGTGTGGTTTTAATTTGCATTTCTCTAATGACCAATGATGATGAGCATTTTTTCATGTATTTATTTGCCATTTGCATTTCTTCATCTGAGAATTGCATATTCATCTCAGATGCCCATTTTTGGATTGGATCTTTGAATTTCGGAGGTCTGAGTTTCTTTAATTCTTTATATGTTTTAGACAAGAGGCCCTTGTCTGAGAGAGAGTTCATTAAAATCTTTTCCCAGTTTGTGGGTTTTCTTTTCACTATGCTGGAGATTTCTTTTGACATGCAGAAACTTTTTAATAAGAAGTGGTCCCAGTTATTGATTCTGGGAAGTATTTCCCGTGCGGTTTGAGTCCTGTTCATGAATTCTTTACCTACTACTATGTCTCCAAGGTTTCTACCTATTTTGTCTTCCAATAGATTTAGTGTTTCTGTTTTAATATTCAGATCTTTGACCCATTTACATTTTAATTTAGTACATGGTGATAGACATGGGTCTAGCTTTAGTTTTCGGCAAATGGAGAGCCAGTTTTTCCAGCACCATTTATTAAAGAGACTGTCGTTCTTCCAGTGAACCTGCTTGGCTCCTTTATCAAAAATAAGGTGGTTGAGTGTGTTTGTAGTTGTGGTTGTATCTTCTAATCTATTCCACTGACCTTCAGCTCTGTTTTGATTCCAATACCATGTTGATTTTACTACTGTTGCTTTGTAGTATAACTTCAAGTCAGGGATTGTGATGCCTCCTGCTTTGTCTTTGCTGCTTAGAATTGCCTTTGGGATTCTAGGTCTCTTCTGGTTCCAGATGAAATTTAGGAGTGATTTCTCTAGATCTATAAGGTATGTTGATGGTATTTCTATTGGGATTGCATTGAATCTGTATAACAGTTTTGGGAGAATGGCCATTTTCACAATGTTTGTTCTTCCTATCCATGAGCAAGGGATGTCTTTCCATTTTCTGAGATCATCTTCAATTTCCTTTTTCAGTGTATTATAATTTTCACTGTATAAGTCTTTCACTTCTTTCGTAAGAGTAATTCCTAAATATTTCATTTTTTTGCTTGCTAATGTGAATAGTCCAGTTTCTCTTATTTCCCTCTCTGTAATTTTGTTGTTCGTGTATAGGAATGCTATTGATTTCTGAGTATTGATTTTGTATCCAGCCACATTACTGAATTTATTTATTGTATCTAAGAGTATTTCAATGGAGTTTAGGGGGTCTTCTATGTAGAGTATCATGTCATCTGCAAACAATGATAATTTAACTTCTTCTTTTCCTATCTTTACCCCTTTTATTTCTCTTTCTTGCCTAATTGCTCTGGCTAGTACTTCCAGTACTATATCAAATAGGAGTGGTGATAAAGGACATCCTTGTCTTGTACCCGATTTTAAAGTAAAGGCTTTCAATTTTTGGCCATTTAGTATGATGCTGGCTGTTGGTTTGTCATAAATGGCCTTTATTATATTGAGGTAAAGACCATTTATTCCAATTTTCTGTAAAGTTCTTATCATGAATAAGTGTTGGACCTTATCGAAGGCTTTTTCTGCATCTATAGAGATGATCATGTGATTCTTATTTTTGGCTTTATTGATATGGTGGATTACATTTATTGATTTGCGTATGTTGAACCATCCTTGCATTCCTGGGATGAATCCCACTTGGTCATGGTGTATAATCTTCTTGATGATTTGCTGGATCCTATTTGCCAATATTTTATTGAGGATTTTTGCATCTGTGTTCATTAGGGAGATCGGTCTATAGTTCTCTTTTATAGTTGGGTCTTTCTCAGGTTTTGGTACTAGAGTAATATTTGCTTCCAGGAATGACTTAGGAAGGATTGCTTCCCTTTCAATTTCATTGAATAGTTTGAGGAGTGTCGGCATTAGGTCTTCTTTATATTTCTTGTAGAATTCTGCAGTGAATCCATCTGGGCCTGGGCTCTTCTTGGTGGGCAAGGACCCAATTACATTCTCAATTTCATTAGCAGAGATTGGGTTATTCAACAGTTTTATATCCTCTTGATCTAGCTTTGGTACTTCATATGCTTCTAAGAATCTGTCTATTTCTTCTGTGTTATCAAACTTTTGAGAGTAGAGGTTTTCGAAATAGGTGTTGATGATCCTCTGTATTTCTATTGGGTCTGTAGTGATTTCTCCTTTTTCATTTCTTATTGCATGAATTTGAGCTTTTTCTTTCCTTTTTAAAATAAGGTTGGCTAGGGGCTTATCGATTTTATTTATTCTTTCAAAGAACCAACTCTTTGATTCGTTGATTCTTTGGATTGTTTTCTTAGTCTCTATTGCATTGATTACTGCTCTGATTTTTATAATTTCCTCTCTTCTTTTGGCTTTGGGCTTGACTTGCTCTTCTTTTTCTAGCTGTTTGAGGTGTAACATCAGGTTATTTATTTGTATTCGTTCTGTTTTCCTGATGTGGGAACTCAGTGCAATAAATTTTCCTCTCAGAACGGCTTTCATTGCATCCCACAGATTCCGGTAAGTTGTATCTGCATTTTCATTTTCTTTTAGGTATTGTTTAATTTCTTCTTTAATTTCTTCTGTGACCCACTGATTACTCAAGAGTGTGTTATTTAGTTTCCATGTGTTTGCGGAATTTTTGCAGTATCCTTTGTCATTAATTTCTAATTTCAGAGTGCTATGATCCGATAATATGCAAGGGATGATTTCAACTCTTTTGCATTTGCTTAAATATGTTCTGTGAGCTAATATATGGTCTATTTTAGAAAATGATCCATGTACTGCTGAGAAGAATGTGTATTCTGATGTTGTTGGGTGGAACATTCTGTATATGTCTATCAAACCCATTTGTTCACAGGTGTGATTCAGTTCTGTTATTTCTTTGCTCATTTTCTGTCTGGTTGATCTGTCCCTTGGTGTCAGTGGTGTATTAAGGTCTCCTGTTACAATTGTGTTACCGATAATTTGAGTTTTCATTTCTGTTAATAATTGTTTTATATAACTGGGTGCTTTGGAGTTTGGTGCGTATATATTTAAGATAGTTATCTCTCCCTATTGGAGTTTTCCCCTTACGAGTATGTAGTGACCTTCTTTGTCCTTTATGGTCATTGTTGGTTTAAAGTTCACGTTGTCTGCAAACAGAATGGCTACTCCTGCCTTTTTTTGGATTCCTGCTGCATGAAGAATTGTTTTCCGTCCTTTGACTTTCAGTCTGTGAGTATCTTTCTGGGTTAGATGGGTTTCCTGTAAACAGCATATGGTTGGATTTTGTTTCTTGATCCATTCTGCTAGTCTGTTTCTTTTGATTGGTGCATTGAGACCATTTACATTAATGGTTATTACTGTTAAATGCTGGTTAATTGTAGGAATGTTATCTCTCTGCTGTTGCATCTTTGTCTTTCTGTTCTGTTTAATTATTTGCTTTGCTTAGTGCTTTTTTCCTTTGTGTATCTAAACTGTCTTTCAATATTTTTTGCAGGGTTGGTTTGGTGTTCATGAAGTTCTTCAGCTGTTCTTTGTCATGGAAGTATCGTATTGCACCATCTATTTTGAATGATAGTTTTGCAGGATATATCAGTCTTGGTTGGAAATCATTTTGCTTTAGGATCTGGAATACTTCACTCCATGCTCTTCTTGACTTTATCGTTTGTGCTGAGAAGTCTGCTGTGATTCTGATAGGTTTTCCTTTATAAGTGATTTGTCTTTTCTCTCTGACAGCTTTTAATAATCTATTCTTGTGTTGGATTTCTGGGATGGTGATTATTATATGTCTGGGTGTAGTTTTATTTTGGTTATGACTGTTTGGAGTTCTATATGCTTCACTGATCCTGATGTCAGTTTCTGATCTCATGCTTGGGAAATTTTCAGCTATTACTTCTCTAAATATCCTCCTGACATCCTTCATGTTGTCTCCCTCTCTTTCATTAATCCCTATCATTCTTATGTTATTCTTCTTTGCATCGTCTTGCAGTTGTTGAATTGTTGTTTCCTGGTTCCTCGTTATTTTCAAAAGATCTTTCCTTTCCTGTTCACTAGCTGCAATCCTGTCTTCAAGGTCTGAAATTCTATCTTCACTTTCATTAAGGCGGTTTTTACAACTTTCAGTGGAGTTTTTTATTTCCTGTATATCTCTGTGCATCTGCATTATGTATTCTGTTTGTTTCTTATATTGCTCGTCTAGGGATTCTATCTTTTTGTTTAGTTCCTCCAATTTTTTATCTGTGTTTTCTTTAGATATATTTAGAATCTCTTTCATTTCTTTTATCATTTCTTCTTTTATCTGGGAGATTATTTCGAGTTTGAATTTCTTTAAAGCTTCCTGGAGTTGCTTGTCAATTTCAGTGGCTATTGTGTCCGATATATGAGGTGGAAGGGATATATTTTCTTCTATATACATCGCTCCTAGGGTTTCTTGAGATGGGCTGGAGGTTTGAGGTTGTAATTTGGTCTTTCGTTTTGTCATTTTCCTATATTTCTGTGTTTCAAGTGTTATTTGAAAGCTTCCTCAGGATCTGTTGAAAATCCCCTTCTATGTTTGGAGCTACTGAGACTCTGGCGCCGCGCTACCCCAAGCCATTAGGCCTACAGAACCAGTGGCCCTCCTCTGCCTGCTCAGAACTCCGCAGTTCCAGACAAGCTGGGCCTCAGGGACACTGTGCGCCCACCTGCCCCTTGGAAGCTCCACAGTTCTTCAATCGCAGCCGGGTTAGGGTACTCACCACAGGCCGCAGTGCTTCAGGAACCTGTGGACCCTCCCTGGTTGCAGAGATATCCACAGTCCTCCAGACACATGGAGAGGCCGATGCAGGCACCCCAAATCTGCCCAGCTCCTCCTCTGCAGACCAATGGCCAGACGCGGCAGCTAAACAGGCTGGGCTAGGCTGGTAGTGTGGGCCAGCCCACCTATTGGGAGCTCAGCAGGTCTCCAAGTGAAGCCGGGAATGGGGAGGCTGATGTGGAAGCCTCAAACCCACCTCTCTCCTTCACTGCACCTGGAAGCCTGAGGGAACTCCAGCAGTCTGGGCGCAGATATCCAGAGTCCTCCAGACACGCAGAGAGGCCAGTGAGGGCACCCCAGATCTGCCCAGCTCCTCCTCTGCCGACCATGAAAAACTTCTTAAAAGTAACAAAGAAACAAACAGCAATAATACAAAGACTAGAAGATGATAAGAGGATCCATAACTTAAGAATTAAGAACATAAAAGAAGAAGTAGGGACACAAACAAATGAACTACAAAAGCTACTCACAGAAATAATCCTGGAGAATTTTCCTAATTTAGCAAAAGGTAAAGATACTCAGTTGTATGAAGCATACAGGACCCCAGCCACCTACAACCCAAACAGAGCAACACCCAGGCATATAATAATAAAAATTCCAGAAATTCAATACAAGAACAGAATATTAAAAGCTGTAAGAGACAAGAAACAGACCACTTACAAGGGAACACCCATCAGAATTACAGCAGATTTCTCTGCACAAACCATCAAATCGCGAAGAGCGTGGGGGGAAATAATTCAAGCTTTGAAAGATAATAACCTTCCGCCAAGATTGATATATCCTGCACAACTATCCCTGGAAATTGATGGAAAAACAAGGTGCTTCCAGGATAAAGAGGAACTAGGGGAATACACAATCACCAATTCAACCCTACAGAGAATACTGCAGGATATTCTAAAAAAGAAAAATACAAAGAATCCAGAAATAGTGGCAGAGAGGCCACAATGAATGGAGCACAAAACAAAATGAAGAAGACAAACTGACAACTAATGACAGAAAAAGAGCTCAACAGAAATGAGGCAGAGAAGATTGGATGATAGGAACAGCTATTTTGGGGAAAATGACATCTTAATAGGTAATACTGATTTAGTATCGTCTTGTTTTGAAGTCTCATCAAGCTTTTGTTCTTCTGTCTCCATTGGTCTAAACAGGTTGTATCTTATTGGATTTTATTATATATGATAGTATAAGCAAAAACTTTTATAGACAAGGAGATTATACAGAAACCACTGTTCATTTTCTGTTAGTTGATTCTAAATACCCTGTAATACTGTCATTCTCTTAAATGGTTTTACATTGTTTTGATATATTTGATGCTACAGTATACTAAGTTATACTCAAAGATTTCAAGGAAAGATACAATATGGTAACTACTTTTATGTTGGGATAATCTTGTGGTGAAACACTATTTTGCTTAAATGGTTATGTTTTGATCTGTGCTGTTTTGCTGTTATGCCCACTTTTATCTCAATCTCCATTTTATTATTTACTTTTTTATTTTTATCCTTTTAATTAAGGGGAAAATAAATTAAAAAACAGCAGGATATATTATAGTAACCCACTTTGACTTTCCATTATCTTGATTTAAAGCCCTGTTTTGCTCTCACCATCTTGTTTTGACTGATGTTCCTCTATTCTGTTTTGCTTGATAGCACCAGGTTCGAAAGTTTAGGCAACCGCTGTGAACATAGTGGGATTCATTATGACGCCCATTGTGGTTGACTGTTATCTACTTTTGAAGACCTATAATGTCTCCAATGTTTTGGTTTTGTTGGTTTTGTTCTTTTATTAGAACTGATGATATAGGCAATTCTATTAGAGATAGCGGGAGGCTTTATGGTAGCCACTGTTGATCACCTTGTATTACGCTTTTACATTATCTATTATGTCCACCCTTTTGATTTGACTGACTCTGTTCTGTTATGTCACATTTGGTTCTACTCTCTTCCAAAAAAGTAATAAGAACTGTGGGAGCAACAAAACCCAAAATGTGTAATTGTCATTGTACAAAAGAGAGGAAAAGAAAGTGCTCTAAATGATATAACTGCATGTATATTTAAGTGTATAAGATAGATAATGATATTACTAAGTTTTGTTGGATCATTGAACAGGACTGTTTGCAGTCTCACTGTTGGGATGTCCACTTTATAAGCTTTAATTTTGTAACTTGAACAATTATTTCTAAGATGACAATATGTAATCCATTAACTAGTGATTTCCTACTGTTTATTTTTTTCTGTAAATCTGTGTGACTTGTACCATTTCTCTGCTTTTTTTCTTTTTCTCCTTAAATAAAATTTAAAAAAATAGGTGTTGATGATCTGTATTTCTAGAGAGTTTGTAGTGATTTCACCTTTTTCATTTCTTATTGCATGAATTTCACTTTTTACAATATGGTTGGCTAGGGGCTTATCAATTTATTTATTCTTTCAACGAACCAACTCTTTCATTCATTGATTCTTTGGACTATTTTCTTAGTCCCTATTGCATTGGTTTATGCTCTGATTTTTATAATTTCCTCTCTTCTTATGGCTTTGGGCTTGACTTGCTCTTCTTTTTCTAGATGTTTGAGGTGTAACATCAGGTTATTTATTTGTATTCGTTCTGTTTTCCTGATGTAGGAGCTCAGTGCAATAAATTTTCCTCTGAGGATGGCTTTCATTGCATCCCAGAGATTCAAGTAATTTGTATTTGTATTTTCTTTTCCTTGTAGGTATTGTTTAATTTCTTCTTTAACTTCCCCTGTGGCCCACTGATTACTCAAGAGTGTGTTATCCAGTTTCCATGTGTTTGTGGGATTTTTGCAGTATCTTTTATCATTAATTTCTAATTTCATAGTGCTATGATCCGATAACACGCAAGGGATAATTCAAGTCTTTTGCATTTATTTACATATGCTATGTGAGCTAATATGTGGTCTATTTTAGAGAATGACCCATGTACTGCTGAGAAGAATGTGTATTCTGATGTTTTTGGATGCAACACTCCCTATATGTCTATCAAGTCCATTTGTTTACAGGTGTGATTCAGTTCTGTTATTTCTTTGCTGATTTTCTGTCTGGTTGATTTGTCCCTTGGTGTCAATGGTGTGTTAACGTGTCCTGTTATAATTGTATTACTGATAATTTGGTTTTTCATTTCTGTTAATACTGGTTTTATATAACTGGGTGCTCTGGAATTTGGTGCATGTATATTTAAGATAATTATCTTTTTGTCTTGAATTTTTCCCCTTACCAGTATGTAGTGACCTTCTTTATCTCTTCTGATCATTATTGGTTTACAGTTCACTTTGTCTGCAAACAGAATGGCTACTCCCACTTTTTTCCAGTTCCTATTGTGTGAAGTATTTTTTTCCATCCTTTGACTTTCAGTCTGTGAGTATCCTTTTGGGTTAGATGGGTTTCTTATAGACAGCATATGGTTGGATTTTATTTCTTGATCCATTCTGTCAGTCTGTTCCTTTTAATTGGTGCATGGAGACCATTTATCTTAATGGTTATAATTGTTATATGTTGGTTTATTGTTGATATGTTATCTTTCTGCTCTTGCATCTTTATTTTTGTCTTCTGTTTAATTGTCTGCTTTTCTTAGTGTTTTTTCCTAAGTATATCTAAACTGTCTTTCAATATTCTTTATAGGATTGGCTTGGTGATCATGAAGTTATTTTTTTTTTTAATCTTTTTTTTTTTTTTTACCAGTACCAGGGATTGAACTCACAACCACGAGCTTGCAAGACAGACGCTTATGCTGCTAAGCTGTATCCCCAGCCTCAATCATGCAGTTCTTCAGCTGTTTTTTTTGGCATGGAAGTATCTTATTTCTCCATCCATTTTGAATGACAGTTTACAGGGTACATCAGTCTAGGTTGGAAATCATTTTCATTTAGGATCTGTAATACTTCACTCCCTGCTCTTCTTGACTGTATTATTTGTGCTGAGAAGTCTGCTGTGATTCGGATAGGTTTTCTTTTATAAGTGATCTGTCTTTTCTCTCTGACAGCTTTTAATATTCTATTCTTATGTTGGATTTCTGGGATGGTGATTATTATATGTCTGGGTGTAGTTTTATTTTAATTATGACTATTTGGAGTTCTGGAGTTCACTGATCCTGATGTCAGTTTCTGATATCATGTTTGGGAAATTTTCAGCTATTACTTCTCTAAATATCCTCTTGACATCCTTTATGTTGTCCCCTTCTTTTTCATTAATCCCTATCAATCTTATGTTGATTTTTGTTTAGTTCCTCCAATTTTTAAACTGTGTCTTCTTTAGATATCTCCTTCATTTCTTCTTTTTCCTGGGAGATTATTTCTAGTTTGAATTCCTTTGAAGCTTCCTGGAGTTGCTTTTTTATTTCAGTTGCTATTATGTGTGATATTTCAGGTGTATGGCATATATTTTCTTCCATGTGCATCGCTCCTAAGGTTTTTTGGGATGGGCTGGATGTTTGAGATTGTAATTTGGTCTTTCATTTTGTCATTTTCCTGTATTTCTGTGTTTCAAGTGTTATTACAAGGCTTCCCCAGGGTATGTTGGAAATCCTCTTCTATGCCCTCAGCTCCCGGGACTCTGGCCACCCAGTTCCCTGGATAGAGAGAGGGTCACTGTGGGTAGGGCAGGCCAGCTCAAGCCCAGCCTCTGGAACTGATGGTGTCTGCTTGCTTGCTTAGAACTCTTGAAACTGCCAACCGCGGCTGGGAGCAGCGAGGCCATTGTAGGTCCACTCAGGACTTGCTGCACTGATCCAGTGCACCCGGAAGCTATGAAGTTACCTGTCTGGGGCTGAGCGATGGTCCCAAACTTGATGGACTCCAGGGAAAAGTGCGGGCAGCACTTACACCAGGCCGCCTCTGGAATTGTTTCTTACCTTGTTCATCCAGGGATTCTATCTTTTTGTTTTGTTCCTCTAATTTTTTAACTGCATCTTTTTTTAGATGTGTTCAGCATCTTTTTCATTATTTTTATCATTTCTTCTTTTACCTCGCAGATTATTTCTATGTTGAATTTCTTTAAGCTTCCTGAAGTTGTTTCTTTATTCAGGTATTTCAGGCATAAGGCATATATTTTCTGCTATGTACATGGCTCCTAGGCTTTCTTGGGATGGGCTAGATGTTTGAGATTGCATTTTGGTCTTTTGTTTTGTCATTTGCCTATATTTCTGTGTTTCACATGTTGTTCCAGTGCTTCCCCTGGGCATGTTGGAAATTGTCTCCTATGTCCTGGGCTCCTGGGACTCCTTTGCAGCGTAGCTCCCTCCTTGGGCAGTGAGCACCCTGGATTAAAGGAAGGTTACCAGGTGCAGCCCAGGCAGTCCAGAATTCCACCAAGCCCAGTCTCATGTGGCCGGAAGCCAGGCGGGTTCCCAACCACCCAGAGCAAGGATCTCAAACTCTCCAGGGATTTGGATGATGTGCAGGCACCCACCTCCTCAAATGGTGAAGCTCCTGGGCTGAAAGAAAGTTGCCTGTGTGGCTTAGGCAGGCCTCTGTAGCACAGCTCGCTCCTCTGGGCAGTGGCACCAGTGGTGGTGGTGGCAACGGGGCACTCCCTGGGCTGAGCGAAGGTCACCTGCCAATAGTGATTTAAAAAGATTCACATTAATGTGTTGACAAAATAGAAATATGTATAACACAGTTGAAAACATGAATAATTTCACTAAAGAACTGGAATCCATGTAAAAAAGAATCAAATAGTAGCACTACAATGTAAAATACAATAACTGAAATTAGAAATCCATTAGATTGAGCTAAGGCAAATAAGACATAACAGCAGGCTGGATTAGGGAACTTAAAATCAAATGGCCAGGGGCTGGAGATTTAGCTCAGCGGCATAAGAGCCTGCCTTGCAAGCAGGCAGTTGTGAGTTCGATCCCCGGTACCGATAAAAAGGAAAAAAAAAAAAAATCAAATGGCCAAACAAAAATAGGTGGGAAAAAATATAGGAAAAAGCAAGTGTATGACTTATATATGATTACTAAAAAGATGCAAATATATACATAATATATGTTTAAAGTCCTAGAAGGAAAGGAGATGAGAAAATAGAACATAAACAATATTCACAGAAATAGGGCTGTGAATTTTTCTAAAACTGAAGAAAGATGTCAACTCACAGATTCAAGAAGTTCTATAATTCTAAGCACGATAAACTCAAACACTCTTACGCATTGGAATGTGATATTAAGACTGCTGATATTTATAAATAAATGGATGCAGCTTGAGACCATACCCATAAGTGAGATAAATCAAACTCACATGTATAAATACCGAATATTTTCCCTAGTGTAAGAAATAATAAGAATACATAAAAGTATGTGGTAATCATGATTCCCAATCATATTGGTTTGGAGCCATATAATGTTTTTACTCATTAATTGGAATGGTTTTAATCTGGGTTGTTCGATTTTATTGTCTGTGATGGTACGAATAGCAATGTTGAATAAAACAAGACATCATAATAGCTAGTGCTGATTTAATATCATCTTGTCTTGAAGTTCCATCAAGCTGTTGTTTATCGGTTTCCATGGGTCTTAACATGTTGTATCTTATTATATTTTACTATATGTGATAGTATAAACAAAATTTTTTATAGGCAAAGAGATAATATAGAAACCATTGTTTATTTTCTGTTAGCTGGTTCTAAATACCCTATAATTCTTACATTCTCTTGAATGGTTTCACACTGTCTTAATATGTTTGATGCTATAGTATACAAAATTATACTCAAATAATTCAAGGAAAGAGACACTGTTGTGACTACTATTATGTCAGGTTATCTGGTGGTGAAGCACAGTGATGCTTAAATTGTTTAGTTCTGACCTGTGTTGTTCTGTTATCATGTCCTCTTTTATCTCAATCTCCCACTTTTTAAAAATTATTTTTTCTTATTTTTTAATTAAGGAAAAACTAAATTAAAAATAGCGGGATATATTACATTAACTTTTTGTTTTCCTATTAACCTGATTTGAACCCCAGTATTTCTCTCCCCATCTTGTTCTGTCTGATTTTACTATATTCTATTTTATTTGATAGTGTCAAGTTTGAGGGTATAGGCAACTACTTTGAAGGCAATAAGATTTACTATGATGCCCATTATGGCTTGACTATTATCTTCTTTTGAAGTCCTGTAAGGTCTCCAGTGTAGGTTTTATTGGTCTTGTTCTGTACTGTTTTGTTCAATTCTATTATACCTAATGATATAAGCAACTCTTTTCAAGATAGCAAGAGGCATAATGGTAATCATTTTTGATCACTTGGTATTCTATTTTTGCATCATGTACTATGTCCATCCTTCTGTTCTGACTCTGTTCTATTCTGTCACATTTGGTCTTATTCTCTTCAAAAAAAAAGTAATAAGAACTGTGGGAGTAATAAAACCCCGAATGTGTAATTGTTAATGTAAAAAAGAGAGGAAAAGAAAGTGGTCTAAAGGAGATAACTGCATGTATATTTAAGTGTGTAGGATAGAATTCCATATTACTGATTTTTTGTTGGATCATTGAACAGAACTGTCTGCAATCTCACTGTATGAATGTCCACGTTGTATGCTTTAATTTTGTAATTTGGACAACTGTTTCTAAGATGACAATATGTAATCTATTAACTAGTGATTTCTTACTGTATATTTTTTCTTGAAATTCTGTACTAGTGCTGTGTTTTTTTCCCTTTAAATAAAAAAACCTGCTTAACAGCAATGGCAAAAACACATTTTCAAAGTTGCAAGAGGTAAATGATTCATTGCCTACAAAGAACTACAGTGAGACTGAGAGCAGACTCCTTAGCAGAAATGATGAAAGCCAGAAGGCAATGAAATATCATACATAAAATGCTGAAAGAAAATGTATAGTAGCCTAGAATTCTTCATCCAGTGAAAATATTTTTCAAAAATGAAGAAAAATAGATGTGTAATTTTTATAATTTGTTTTATTTTTCTCTTCCTTATTTCTGTATCAGTATTTCTATTTCCCATCTCATCTCCTGGCCCTGTCCTAAGGAAGCATCCACTCTAGATTGTATGATATCTCTTTGGTGTATGTGTATCCCCCCAAAATCATAAAATTCTGCACATAAATGTGTTTTAAATTTATAAAAATAATATTGAGCTGTAGTTTCAGTATAGATAAGAATATAGTATCAGATGATAATAAATATTCTGAAGAAAACTATGGCAGAGTACAGACTCATGACTGAGGAAGATATCTCTCAGCAGATGATGTGTGTGTAAAGATCTGAATCATGGAAGAAGCAGAGGGAATAGCAAATACAAAGATCCCATGGTGAGAGCATAGTGTGCTTGAAGTGATCTTCCTAAATTTCTTAGAATTGTGCATCAGGCCTCACTGGTATTATATTTTTGAGCCCCAATGACTCATTTGGTTTAACTTTTATGATTTGTAGCACCTCATGGTATGGCAGGACTGTCTTTAGAATTGTTAACACCTTGTAAATATGTTCTTTTAAGTGGTACCATGTGCATTTGCTTTGGCATCACTATAATTGTGGTTTTGGTTTTAATTAGGAGCCCCTGGGATATTTTCTGAGAGTTAGCAAAAATCTTTAGATGTCCTGCTATAGAATATGTAGTTAAGGATGCATATGCTCTGGCCTGAGGTGGCTGAGCCAGTGGTGTCACCTGGACAGATCAGGGCTGCAGATGTGGCAAAAACAGCTATTGAGGGAGGCCAGTCAGGTGGATTCCTCATGGTGACAGCAGTTCTGTGCAAGGGAAGAACTGCTTACCATGTTTAATGGGGATTCTGAAGCAAGACTTTCTTAGGTTTCTTTCAGACAAAAAAAATTTCCATTTCTAATTCAAATTCTTCATGAAACATTTGTGGAAGTCCTTTACAGGGCTGGGCTCTGTGCAGATGCCAAAGGTGTAAGAATAAGTGAGCCATGGTTGCTCCTCTCAAGGAAGTCAGAGAGCATTTCCCAGATGGTTTTGTTGCATGGATATTCTCCCTCCTGTAGAACCAGCTCTAAGCTTGCAGGCTGTAAACTTGAGATCAAATGTCTACTTCAGTACTTCTTGAGCAGAAACACAGGGTGTCTTGTGGAGAGTTCATAGCCTCTGAGTATTACTGGTTCTACTTTCTCCTTCTCTTTCTTCTCTCTTCTTCCTGTTTTTCCCCACCCCACCTCCTCTGAGTACTGTAGTTTTAGAGCCCCTACTGTATTTCATGGGTGCCCTCACTGAGTTCACAGTCTAGTGAGAAAGTCATACATAGACCAGTAAATGAGCAAATCAAAGGATCATAAACCCCGAAGGCAATGAGATGTAATGCTATGATAAAGAATAAGAGTTGGAGGGAACAGTCAGACACCAGCCTTTTCCCTTGAGTCAGTATCATTCACAGACTGTGGAGGAAGAGAACAAGAAGTCATCAGGAAGTGAACCCTTCCTGCAAATTGGTACCATGCATGGGATACTGGAGTGACAGCCAGATGCTAGCCTTTTCCCATGAATCAGCACCATTGCAGACTGCAGGGGAAGAGAACAAAAAGTCACCAAGAAGCAAGTGCTCTTTGAGAATCAGTGCCATGCATGGGCACTGTGGGGAGGACCAGATGCTAGCCCCTTTCAGTGTGGGCTGGAAAACAAGAAAAGCCACCCTCACCTGCTGTAATTGATTGGCTGATCTGGAGAAACAGGCTGTGATGATAGCTATTGAGGTAAAAATGCAATTTAATGCTTGTAGTGCTTAGGGTTTCACTGCCTTGGTAGGTCTAAAACTGGTAGTCTAATCATCTGTTCAGGGGATAGCAATACGCCATGTAGCATCTATGGGGGATCTCCTTCTGAAGGTGGTAGCCATTGTTAATTACCTATCATCTCATTTTGAAATACTGTATCATTTCATTGTTTCATTGGGTTGGGTTTTAATTTGTTTTGTTTTGTTTGATTTTAGCATTAGGATTATATCCAATGGCATGGGCAGCTATTTGAAAGATAACAAGATATATTATGGTAGCCATTTTGGATTTACTCTTATCTCGTTTTGAAGTCCTTTATTGCACCCATTAGTTTGTTTTGATTAGTTCTAGTCTTTTCTGTTTTGTTTTATTTTTACTATACCTGAAGGTATCTGCAGGTATTTTGAAGATAACAGGAGGCATTATGGTAACCATTTTTGATTTCCTATTGTTTTGAAGTCCTGTGTCACTTATACTGGTTTGTTTTTATTGGATTTATTCTGTTTTATTTTGCTTGGTTTTATTCTCCTTAAAATAAAAAAAAAAGAATAAAAGATGGAGCGGAGCTCCAGGAAAACAGAAATCCAAGTGAGTGAAGTGGAACTGCCAGTGTGAGAAGTAACTAGATATGTCTAAGAACAGAGAGAGGACTGGTGTACTTGGGACACATCAGTTATGGAGAGAGGGGACCTGATAAAGTTGAGAAGGAACATGGACCTTGTTGGCCATGAGTAAAAGCTGGGGTCTTATGACAGGGATAAGGGAAATGTTATAGGACTTCAGATAGGTGAGTCACAGTCTGTTTTATCATTGTAAGGGGCCATCTGACTGCTAAGGGGGATGTCTTGGTGAGGGTAAGGAGGCCAAGATGCTGCAATTCCTCCAGGCAAGAGGTAGTGGCATTCTGACATAGGTGTTACCAGGGCAGGTGGCACCTTCCTTGCAGGAAGAAGAGACCTTACAGATATGTTTTGGAGGCAGAATGGACAGAATATGCTTGAGTTGTACAAGAGACCTGAAGGGGAGAAAGATGCCAAGGAACTCCAGGTTCTTAGCCTGAGGAATTCAATGAGTGGAGGTGCCATTTGGTGAGGAAGGGAGAGTAGCATGTCTGCAGTGAAGGTGCAGACTTGGATATCATTATGAGAGATGCCCCTGGAGATGTTCAGTGAGCAATTGGGGACTACATGCTCAACTCAGAGGTTTGAGAGAAATAAATGAAGAATCAGAAAATCAACTGAGAAGAACTGCAGCTTTGTCCACAGCTGTCACTGCCTTCTGTGACCACACAGTGGTTCTGTTGAGCACCATCCATGCAGAGTGGTGGTGGCCAGCTCTTGGGATTGGTTCAGAACCTTTCTCTGGTATGCTAAGCTTGTGTTCCAGTGTTTAAGCTCTTTCTAGTCTATATATGTCCAGGTTCTGCCATTGCCAGGACAGTGTGAGAATTCATTGGATGATATTGGTGAAAAATTTGGACTATCGTGTGGCATATGCTAAGTAACAAATATGTGCTCCATGATTTTCAGTCCCCCAGAACCACTTCTAGACAAGTATGAGTTGATGCAAAGGGATCTTGAGCCTCAGAACAACTGTGGCCATCACAAACCTTCTCTAAGTGGAGAGTGAGATATAGAAGGCAAGTCAATAAAGACCTCTTTCCTCCAAGTGTTGCTTTTCTCTAGATCTTAGCTCAGACCACCTGACTCACTGGCCCAGGTCTCTATCATTTTTAGGGTCACTGTGATGAGCTACCAAAAGTCCCCTGCTTGTTTTCTTCTTTTTAACCATATTGGGATCCAACCCAGAGCTTCATCCATGTTAAACAAGCCCTTACTACTGAGCTACCACTCCAACTATTGGAGTCTTTTTAGAAGAAGTGACCTGAATAAAGTGGCACTAGAGCTTAGATGAGCTGAATGGCACCATAGCTGAAGCCTGAGGGTAGTAGGATCAGCAGAGAGCCTTGGAATCAGCTCCTTAGTGCTGCCTTAGCTCCAGAGTGTGGCTTCATCCCAGGTGGCATCTTCCTGATTAACCTGCATCTAATGAATGAGTGAGCTGTCCAGGAGGAGTCCAGCTGACTCATTCTGGGACACATTGAGGGAAAAATCCTTGCTTTAAGCAATAGAATTTTGTGGCTTAGATCTAGAATCTCCCAACCCCAAGTCTCATGTGTTGAGAGGTGGGCCTAATGGAAGGTGATTGGATCATGGAAGTCCTATATTCACTAAATGGATTGACCCACTGATGAGTTAGTTCATAGGCAAATGTGCTACTAGGAGATGAGGCATAGTTGGAAGGGGCGTGCCACTGGGGATATGCCTTTGGAGGGAATACTTCCCTTCTTAGCTCTTTGTCTATCTTTCTACTTCCTGGATGCTATGAGGTGAGCACCTTTTCTCCTCATGCCCTTCTACCATAATGTTCCCATCTTGGAGTCAATAGCCACAGACTGAATTCTCTGAAATATTAACCAAATAAACCTCTTCTTTATGAAGCTGTAGATATCAGATATTACATCCTAGTAATGAGAAACCTAATACAGTAGACAATAATGCAAAGATAAAAAACACTATCAATCATGGTTTACTCTTTATATTAGTGCCCTTAGATGACTCTAAATAATGTAGATCTAGTAGCTTAAAAAATAGAAAATTATTTCACATAGTTTAGATAGCATAGATGCCCAACATCAAGGTATCCACAGATTTGGTTTCCAGTGAGGTCTCTCTTCATGGCTTGTTGGAAGTCACCTTTTCACCATGTCCTCCTCGTGTAGCCTCTTCTAAGTGCATGCACATGGAAAGAACATACTTTGGTATCTCTTCCTGACACAAGGACACCAGTCCACTTTTATGACCTTATTTAATTTAATTGCATTTGAAAGATCTTATCTTTTAATAGAGTCCCACTGAGGTTTAGGGCTTCAAAATGTGAGTCTGGAGGGGGACTAAGTTCCGTCCATAACACCCTGTACTGGAGCCCACCTCTTCTGAAATGCATGGATCTGGGGAGGTGAGCTAGAGGCAAGAAAAATCTAGGACCACACCCTTAAGAAAGAGGACAGAGGTTATGTTCCAGGAAGTCACTTGTGTTTGCTATAGGGATATCTCCCCTGGATATGCCAATGTGGGTGGCTGGGAATGCCAATGTGGCTCCCTGGGAATGATCAGACACTTCTTTCTTACACTTTGTGTTTCACTTTGCTCGAGTAAGGCATTTGCCTAGTTCATGCAGTAGTAACGAATGTCCTATGTTCTATTACATGACAAAAGAGCCAGAGATTTACCATGTGGCTTAGAAGAAGAAACTAAAGTTAGGAGGATGCTTACCAGGGTAGACTCCTCATCAGCTGGAAGTGGTGGTTGTACCTGTGTGTAGTCTAGACATTAAACTGTAGTGTTGAGTGAAAAAGTTAAGACATGATGACATTAATGGCATTTATGTAAATTAAAATCAGGCAAACAGAAAACAGTGAACTTTTTCTAAAGGCACATATTTCTTTTAAAGAAAATTTTTATTTTAAAGAGAATAAAACAAAAGAGGCATAACAAAGCAAATCAAAACATAGAACAATATAAGAAACACAGCACTTCACAAGACAACCAGATATTAACAGTAACTACCATAATGTCTTTTTTCTTTGAAAAGGTTGAGCCATATCTTCACATACAATAATATCAACCATAACAAAATAGTATAAAACCATTTAAGAGAATGAAAGTATTACAGGAAATTCAAAACCAAATAACAGAAGATGAACAATGGCTACTATAATATCTCATTTTCCATAAAAATTTGTTTATACTATACTATTTGTTTATACATATTAAAATTCAATAAGACACAACATGATAGAACCAATGGAAATAGGAGAACAGGAGCATGGCAGGACTTCAAAGCAAGATGATATTAAAATCAGCAATGGCTGCCATTATGTCTTGTTTTCTTCAAAGTAGCTGTTCATGCCATCACACATAATAAAATCAAATAAAACAGGATAAAACCATTCCAACCAACGAATGAAAACATTATAAGACTTCAATGCAATGTAATGGGGAACTATGATTACCATAAAATCTTATGTACTCTTACCATTTCTTACACTAGGGAAACTATATATATATATATATGAGTTTGATTTCTTTAACTTATGAGTATGGTCTCAAGTTGTGTATATTTATTTATAAACCTCTCAATGTGACCATTCTTTATAGCTGAGTAGTACTCCATTGTATAAAAATACCACATCTTTTTATGTATTCTTCAGTTGATGGACAATTAGGTTGTTTCCAACATCTGGCTATTACAAATTGTGCTGCTATAAACATGGGTGTGCATATATCACTGTGGTATGATATTTTCAGTTCTCCTGGGAATGTGCCCCGAAGTGGAATAGCTGGGTAAAATGGGACTTCCAATCCCAGCTTTTTGAGGAATCTCTAGACTGACCTCCACATTAGATACACCAGTCTACACTCTCACCAACAGTGCAGAAGAGTTCCTTTTTCCCCACAGCCTCTCCAGCATTTGTTGTTGGTAGTTTTCTTGATCCTGGCCATTCTTTCTGGAGTGAGATGGAATCTCAGTGTGGTCTTATTTTGCATTTCCCTAATGACTAATGATGCTGAACATTTTTTCATGTATTTATTTGCCATTTATATTTCTTCATCTGAGAACTGTATATTCATCTCAGATGCCCATTTTTGGATTGGGTCTTTGAATTTCGGGGGTCTGATTTTTTTAATTCTTTATATGTTCTGGGAAGAAGTCCCTTAGAAACTTTCACTAATTTTTTCTCCCAATTTGTGGATTTTCTTTTCACTATGCTGGAGATTTCTTTCGACATGCAGAAGCTCTTTAATAAGACATGATCCCAGTTATTGATTCTGGGAAGTATTTCCTGTGTGGTTTGATTCTTGTTCATTAATTCTCTACCTGCCCCTATGTCTTCAAGATTTTTACCTAGTTTGTCTTCCAATAGACTTATTGTTTCTGCTTTAATATTTAAATCTTTGATCCATTCAGGCTTTAGCTTAGTACATGGTGATAGACATGGGTCTAGTTTTAGTTTTTGGTATATGAAGAATCAATATTTCCAGCACCATTCATTAAAGAGAGTATTGTTCTTCCAGTGAACATGTTTCAACCCTTTATCAAAGATAAGGTGGCTGAGGGTGTTTGTAGTTGTAATTGTATCTTCTAATCTATTCCATTGATGTTCAGGTCTGTTTTTATTCCAGTATAATGTTGATTTTATTGCAGTAGCTTTATACTCAGAGATTGTGATGCCTCCTGCCTTGCTGTTGCTGCTTAGAATTGCCTTTGCTATTCTAGGTCTCTTCTGGTTCCAGATGAATTTAAGAGTGATTTCTCTAGATCTATGAGGTATGTTGATGGTATTTTCATTGGAATTGCATTGAATCTGTATAACAATTTTGGGAGAATGGCTATTTTCTCAATATTTATTCTTCTTATCCATGAACAAGGGATGTCTTTCCATTTTCTGAGGTCCTCTTCAATTTCTTTTTTCAGGGTATTATAGTTTTCCTTGAATAGATATTTACTTCTTTTGTGAGATTAATTCCTAAGTGTTTCATTTTTTTGGATGCTAGTGTGAAGGGTGTGGCTTCTATTATTTCTCTCTCCATAATTTTAGTGTTAGTATATTGGAGTACAATTGATTTTTGGGTGTTCACTTTGTATCCAGTTACATTACTGAATTTATTTATTATATCTAGGAGTCTTTCAATGGAGTTTTGGGGATCTTCTATGTAGAGAATCATGTCATCTGCAAATAATGATAATTTAACTTCCTCTTTTCCTACCCCTTCCTCCTTTAATTTCTCTGTCTCTTCAAATTGCTCTGGCTAGTATATCCAGTACTATGTTGAATAGGAGCAGTGATAATGGACATCCTTGTCCTGTGCCTGATTTTAAGGTAAAGGCCTTCAGTTTTTGGTTATTTTATATGATGCTGGCTGTTGTTTGTCATAGATGCCCTTTATCATATTGAGATAAAGAACATCTATTCCAGCTCTCTGTAAGGTTCTTATCATGGATGAATGTTGGACCTTATCAAAAGCTTTTTCTGCATATATAGAAATGATCATGTGATTCTTATTTTTGGCTGTATTGATATGGTGGATTACATTTATTGATTTACGTATGTTGAACCATTCCTGCATTCCTGGGATGAATCCCACTTGGTCATGGTGTATAATCTTCTTGATGATTTGCTGCATCCTGTTTGCCAATATTCTATTGAGAATATTTGCATCTGTGTTCATTATGGAGATTTGCCTGCAGTTCTCTCTTTTAGTTGGGTCTTTCTAAGGTTTTGGTAGTAGAGTAATATTTGCTTTCAGGAATGATTTAGGAAGAATTGCTTCCTTTTCAGTTTCACTGAAGAGTTTGAGGAGTGTCAGCATTAAGTCTTCTTTGTATTTCTTATAGAATTCCACAGTGAATCCATCTGGGCCTGGGATCTTTTTGTTGATAAGGATTTAATTACATTTTCAATTTCATTAATATAAATTGGGTTATTCATCAGTTTTACATCTTCTTGACCCAGCTTTGGTACTTCATATGTTTCTAGGAATCTGTCCATTTCTTCTGTGTTATCAAATCTATGAGAGTTGAGGTTTTCAAAATAGGTGTTAATGATATTATGTATTTCAGAAAGCTGGTCTGTTATGATTTCACCCTGTTCATTCCTTATTGCATGAATGAGTTTTTTCTTTCCATTTTTAAAATAAGGTTGGCAATGGGCTTATCAATTTTATTTATTCTTTCAGAGAACCAACTCTTTGATTCATTGATTCTTTGGATTGTTTTCTTAGTTTCTTAGAGCATTAATTTCTGCTCCGATTTTTATAATTTCCTCCCTTCTTTTGGCTTTGGGCTTGACTTGCTCTTCTTTTTCTAGATGTTTGAGGTGTAGCATCTAGTTGTTCATTTGGGTCCATTCTGTTTTCCTAATGTAGAAATACACTGCAATAAATTTTCCTCTAGGACTGCTTTCATTGCTTCTCACAGATTCTGGTAAGTTGCATTTGTATTTTCATTTGCTTGTAGATATTGCTTAATTTCTTCTTTAATTTCCTCTGTGATCCACTGATTGCTTGAATGTATTATTCAATTTCCATGTGTTTGTGGAGTGTTTGTAGTTTCTTTTATCATTAATTTCTAGTTTCATGGCGCTATGATCTGTTAATATGCATAGGATAATATCTATTCTTTTGCATTTACTTAAGTATGTTTTGTGGGCTATTATATGGCCTATTTTAGGGAATGTCCCATGTATTACTGAGAAGAATGCATATTTTGATGTTGTTGGATGGAACACATCTATCAAATCCATTTATTCACAGGTGTGATTCAGTTCTTTTATTTCTTTGCTGACTTTCTGTCTGGTTGATCTGTCTCTTTGTGTTAATGGTGTGTTAACGTCTCCTGTTATAATTGTGTTATTGCTTATTTGATTTGTAATTTCCATTAATACCTGTTTTGTATAGCTGGGTACTCTGTAATTTGCTACATATATATTTAAGATTGTTATGTCTTCCTCTTTAAGTTTTCCCCTAACTAGTGTGTAGTAATCTTCTTTATTTCTTCAGATCATTCTTGTTTTGAAGTTCACACTGTCTGCAAGCAGAATAGCTACCTATGTTTTTTGTTTTTTGTTTTTTGTTTGGGTTCCTGTTGCCTGAAGTATTGTTTTCCATCCTTTGACTTTCAATCTCTGAGTTTCTCTTTGGGTTAAATGGGTTTCTTGTAGGCAGCATATGGTTGGATACTTCTTGATCCATTCTGCCAGTCTGTTAGTTTTAATCAGTGAATTGAGAGCATTTACATTAATGGATATACCAATATTATATATTGGTTTATTTTTGTCATGTTATCTTTCTGCTGTTGCGGCTTTATCTTTCCACTCTGTTTAACTGTCTGCCTTGCTTAGCAGTTTTTTCCTATGTTTATCTAGAATGTCTTTTAGGGTTGGTTTGGTGATCATGAAGTTCTTCAGCTGTTCTTTGTCAGTGGAAATATCTTTCTCCATCCATTTTGAAGGACAGTTTTTCAGGGTACATAAGTCTGGGTTGGAAGTCATTTTCCTTTATGATTTGAAATACTTCACTCCATGCTCTTCTTGATTTCATTGTGTTGAGACATCTGCTGTAATTCTGATAGGTTTTTCTTTATAGGTGATCTGTGTTTTTTCTCTAACAGCATTTAATGTTCTGTTCTTATGTTGGATTTCTGGGATGGTGATTATTATATGTATGGATATAGTTTTATTTTGATTATGGATATTTGGAGTTCTATATGCTTCACTTACCCATATATCAGTTTCCATTCTTATATTTGGGAAATTTCCAGCTGTTACTTCTGTAAATAGCCTGTTGTTATCATTTGTGTTGTCCCCTTCTTTTTCTTTTGTCCCTATCTATCTTATGTTGTTTTTCTTTGCATCATCTTGAAACTGTTGAATTGTTATTTCCTGATTCCTTGTGATTTTTAAAAGACTTTTCCTTTCTTGTTCTAGCCGCAATCTTGTTTTTGAGTCTGAAATTCTACCTTCACTTTTTCTGAGGTAGTTTTGCCAACTTTCAATGGAATTTTTGATTTCCTGAATATTTCTTTGAATCTACTTCATGCATTCTGTTTGTTTCTTATATTGTTCATTCTGGGTTTCCACCTTTTTACAGTGTTCCTCTAATTTTTTCACTGTGTCTTCCTTAGATGTGTTCAGCATTTCTTTCATTGTCTTTATCATTTCTTCTTTTACCTGGGAGATTATTTCTGATTTGAGTTCTTTTCTAGCTTCCTGGAATCATTTATTTATTTCAGTTCATATCATTTCCAGGTGTATGGCTTATATTTTCTTCTGTGTCCATGGCTCTTATGCTTTCTTGGGCTGGAGGTTTGAGATTGAATTTTGGTCTTTCATTTTGTCATTTTCCTATATTTCCCAGCTTTGAGCAATGTTCCAAAGCTTTCCCAAGCATGTTGGAAATCATCTCATCCACCCTCGGCCCCTGGAATTGAATGGAGGTCACTGAGCATGGCCCAGTCAGGCCTGCAGGAACTCTTATGCCTTCTCAGGTAGCTTAGGAAGCTGGGTGGGCTCCTAACTGCTGGAAATGATGGTCCAAAGCTCTTCCCAAGCCAGCACAGGCTGCTGGAACTCACCTCACACACCCTCAGCTCCTTGGATTTAAAGAAGGTTACTAGGTTTCAGCAACCTCAGTACATGCTTACTTAAGACATATGTCAAACAATTTGGGAGTGGTGGGTGCCTGGATAGGGAAGGAATCAAAGTATTAATAGGAAAGAAAGAGACAAAAATGGAAACATGCAATATACAAATTAATAATAATAAGCTTGGGGCCTTACTCTGGTGACAAAAGTGTGGCAGGAGAAAAAACGTGTGATTAGTTCTCTGCACTTGGTTTCCAATGATAGAAAACAGGAAATGGATTCTCAGTATGGGCATTGAGGGGTGGGTCTGTGTGGCTTGAGTGGAGGGGTTATGGAAAGATAGAGGAAGGTAACATTTAAAATCCTACATGGCTTCTGTTCTGGAGGGCTCCAAGGCAGAGGATGCAAAGCTCATTTTGTACACAATGACAAACTTGCGAAAGTTTCAAAGAGAGCTAGGAATCATGTGACCTCAATTGGGCCTTTGGAAAGTTACTCATTCAGTTATGAGCAGTTGGGTCAGGGTGGGGAAGGAAGAGGGAGAAGTCTCTTAAAGCTGTCCTGATAGAGAATTAACATTTGCCAGCATGTTGCAAAATGGACCTTGGTTGAGAAAGGTCATTGGGGAGCACTGCATCCCTTACACTTGATCTATACAGTTGTCTCCAAGCAGCGAATGTACTAGAAACTTTGAAAAGTGAGGGACTCTTCAGTGCTTTGTGTAAAATGCAGTGCATGTATTTTCTTTACAGATCCTTGTAGTGCCCCAGGAGATGACAGAGATGGAGTTGTGGGATAGGAGTCTCGGAGCTCTTCATCTGTCACTGACACTTGTCACTGACACTTAGCTTACCCCTTTCTACTTATTTTCTATTTTCCAATCTAATTTTGGAAACATTTTTTCTATTAAAGTTATTGGCAGGAACTAGAATATAGCACTCAGAAACACAAATATTCAGTCTTATAATAATGAAAAGGGGACACTGAGTAGAGACAGCTCCAGACTAACAAGCAAAGCCAAGCACAGAAGATATATGATGGCCTACCATCCATCAGGTAAGAAGGTTCTCTTCCCCTCCTCTGGGGATCAAGGATTCCTTACCTGGATGGAAGGAGGGGAGAGGTTGAGGAAGTTTGTTCCCAATACAATTTTCAGGACCTTCTGTGTCAGTTTAACCATAGGTTCCCAGGTTCCACGTCTCTGGAGGCTTGGTCAAGTGATCTGGACAGAGCCTACTTATTTTCAAGTACCCAGGCTGGGTCAGGTGGGCTGGCAAGATTATTCTGACACTCAAGATTTGGAGAGCAATAAGATTGTTTATATCTTTATTCTACTTTCAAAAAAAATATTTTTGGGATCTGGGGCTGGGGCTCAGTGGTAGGGTACCGGGCTGACATACATATGGCTCTGGTTTGCATTGTTACAAATACACAAATATTTTAGAAACCAAAATATTTATTAGCTTCTTCCCCACCAGACCATTACTTTGATGACTTTTAGAGATGTATTTCCTTGATTCTAAGGCATCTTCCTTTCCGTTTCATAGAGTTTAACTTTCCTAAAATCAGAACAAGTCATAAAGTTCAATCTGGGAAGCTTTTCTTTCATGGAAAAAATGCTGCTCAGTTCAGGGTGCGTCTCTTAGTTCATAGCATCAGGGAAACAGCACAGCTGAATTCAGAAAATATGAAAGTAAAAATCACAAAGAAGCCAAAACATTCTCTATAATCCCGTTCCAGAGGGATTGTCTGCCAACATTTTATAACATTTCTTTCTTGTGCCTTAAGTTTGTCATTTTAGGCTTTATTCTATCACCTGTGAAGAGCTGCTAAAAACTGTCTTACATTTGCCTGCTCACCAGATTTGTGGTGGAACTTAGAAAAAATAAGAATCCCAGCCCCTCTGTGGCGGCACTTTAGGACACAACTGCTTCACTTTGCAGAACAACTTTGAAAGGTGCAGGCTTTTGCTTCTCCTCAACACTGAGGAAGGAAAAGACTTGTCCAGGTTGTTGTGATGATCGAATGGCACAAGAACAGGCAGATACCTCTGATACTGCTTCCCTGAGCAGAGTCAGTCTGGTCCCAGGAAGGACGTTTTATAGATTATCAGTGGGAACTATAAGGTGGGATTGTTTCTTCTGGGTCAAGGGCAACTTAGAGTATCATGGAGAGGCTGTGTTGGAGCAAAAATATGGAGCTTGGGCCTGAGTCCAAATCTAGGTCCTCTTTCTTATGGATCATTTAACCATTCTGAGCCTCAATTTCCTCATTTTCAAAGTAGAAAAAAACTATACTTTTCTCAAAGAACTATAGAAAAATGAAAATTTATGTATACAAAGTACAAGGCTCAAAAAGAGTACTTAATACAGAGAAAATAGAATCCCTGGAGTTTGGAGCAAGGATGTAGAGAAAATATTAGAGATCTTTATGGCATACCACTAAACATATGCTATTGTGATCAAGTTATATTTGAAGTATATTGACAATTTCTATTAGGAACTGCTATATATACAGTTTTTCTTTTTGCAAAGACAGAAGTCAGTTTGGCTCATAGTTAAACAAAGCAAAAATAGTCTTCAAGTTTGAGTATATATCCAAGATATAATATATTCTTTTGTCTTAAGACTTACTTTACTGAGGTTCAACTCAGAACCTCTAGTTCCTGCAACAACCAGGACACAGGTCTCTGTATTTTTAAGTGTCTCAGCATGACCATGACAAGCCCTTGGAATAGAGCTGGGCCCACCCAAGCCTGCCTTGACCACCTTTCTGATGTCTGTAGCCCAGGTCTTGGGGGTGGAACACAGCAAGGCTGCCAATCTCTGGTGTTAGGCCAAGAGAGAGAGGACAAAGATGAACCTGGGGCAAGAAAGTGAATCTTTCTGGAGAACTTTGGGGGAAGCCTTAGGATGAGGCTGAAACTTCAGGGTGAGGTCAGGATGCCCATATTTGCACCTAGGTCCTCCATCCTCTGCTGCTTGCCCTCAGGGAGATGCCCACCTGTCAGCCACTCTGTTCTTATCTGTAAAATGGGTAGTTGTGCAGATCACAAGAAAAGATGAAGATTGTGGCCTGGGTCAGTGCCTGGCACACAGCAGGACTCAGTGGATGTTAACTAGCATCCTTATCATAGTCTTGACTCCTCATCATAGGAGTTAAGAGGTCAGTACTCTTTTTTCTGCCATTTCAAAAATGAGAAACTGAGGCTCAGATAGGCTCAGTGACTTGCCAAAGGTTGCAAGCTAGAGTTTGTACTCAGATCCACCTGCCCTAGTATTCCTTCCCTTTTCTTTATTAGCTCACATGGAGCAAAAGTGAGGACTCCCCACCCCATTTGAGAGAGATTATACTGGCATTGGAACTGTGCTCAGCTGAGTCCTGGCTATGTGCTTGTTGGGACTTAAGAGAATATTCTCTTATGCTTTTGGCTCAGGACGTACCAGATAGGCAGGACCTTATGGGGACAAGGCTTGGAAGCTCCAAGATGGAGCATTTTCAGCAACTGGACCTCATTTAGGATAGTTATTTTGAGACAGCAGGGGTGAGGGGCACATGAGGTATGGTCTCACCCCCAGGCATATGGGAGCCGGCTGTCAGTTAATATGGAAAATGATTAAGACAGCTTAATTTTTTCATTTGGTACATATACTAATAATTAATCAGGAGGAATTTGGAAAGGGAGCTCTAGAGAAGAGGGGAAAATGTTGCAGATGTTGGAATCACGCAAGGGGTGGCTCTGGGCCCTGCTTCCAGGAGAGGAGGGGGATGGAAATTCTTATGGCCTCTGACCTGAGACCCTTGTAAATTTGGAAAATATCTATGATCTCTTCAGGGGGTAGCCCACTCTGGCCTGGTAGGCAGAGGAAGGGCGAGGGATAAGGCCAGGCTTGTTCAGCAGGAAGGCAGAGGCTGTGGGAGATGGGCCTAAAGCAGCAGTGGGGAAGCTGGCTGAGCCAGGATGGCCATTGGAGATCAGTGGACCTTTGCAAGTATAGGAGAGCCAGGGAAAGGTACGGAGGCTACTGGGAAGGAGGTTCAGCATTTATGGAGTGCTTGCTGTGTTCCAGAAGTGGATGAGGGAGGCTGACTCCATTTGCCTTTTCCCCATCATGTGTGATGGGTGGGTGGTCCCAGCTGGCTCAGACTTTCTCAGCTTCTAGGCTGAGATTTCTGTGGAAGACAGACCCCAGGAACCCCACCTCCTTTCCACCTGAACTTAGCTGTGGACTCTCACCATCAGGATGATCTGACTGGCTGAGCCCCACCAACTGTGGTTCAATTAGTTAGGAGAAGGTAGGAGCCAAGTTTTCAAGTGAGTAGGAATGAGAGGTTCTTAAGGAGGGAACCTCTCACTGGCAGAGCTTATCACTTAGCCCCACCTGGATGTAAAGAGAGCCAATGACATAGTAGTAAAGTGGACAGTAGATTTTAGTGTACAGTTAAATACTGATTATCTCCCTCAAAGAACATCCCCTGTCATTGCACATCTCACATCCCTCCTGGATTTTCTTCTTGTCACAATTTATCTGCTTACTTGCCTGTTTCTATCACCTTCTAGAAGGGAAGCTCTATGAGGTTGGGAACCCTGGCTGATCCATGCTGTGATTCATGGTAGGTACTTAGTGTTTGTTGAATCAGTGAAAGGACAAAGGAATCATTTGCATTTGGCCAACGGGGACACACAGGAGACTGGTGACTTTACAAAGAGCAAGCGCTTTGCTTAAGGGCTTTGCACATAGTAGGAGGCACATTCAGGCTAACTCCTTGACACCTTCACCTTGCCTTTGCTGATCTTCAGGTGTACTACGCTGGGACAGATAAGGCTGTAGTTTATGAGTCAAGAAACTTTGGTTGAGGGCTGCTTTGCTCTTGACTTTGTGTGTGTGCGTGCATGTGTGTGTGTGCACACACGCACTTGGGCCAGGCAAAACTTCACATACTTGGAAGCCTGCCAAGAGGAGTCGGCCACCCCGGAGCATGTCTGTGCCTTCTTTTTCCTACTGTTGACCTTTGGGAGAAAGTACGTTTTCTTTCCTTGCTCTCCCTCTGTGGGTTTAATAAGGTTTAATGAGGGGCCTGAGTGGGCCCAATGGCCACCAACTCATACTTCTACTGTAGGGCAGAGTAAGAGGGAATGTGGCTAATGACAGGGTCCTGGGATGAGGAGAGCCGGCGACCTCGACTGGCCTTTCTGGGCCTCTATTAACAGACCACACAGGGAAATGTCTTCCCAGGCCCCATGATTTTCAATTTTTCCACTGGAAAAATCATCTGGAAGAGGTGGCCAAGGGGCCTATGCTGAGTCAGTATTATTCTGTTCATTCCCTGACCCCGTTACTCACTCACCCTTCTACTTTGCCTCCCACCTGCCCATTCATCTACCCACCCAAGAACCAAGCATCCATCCATCTAGCCATCCATCCTGGCTCCCAACCATCTGCTAATTTATTGCCACCCAGCCAGTAAATTACATAGTGAAAAATCTGTCCATCCTTCTCCCTACCCATCCACCCACCCCCTTGTCCATCCATTCATCCACACCCAGCCATATATCTGTCTTTCCAACACTCAGTTTTCCAAGATCTATCCAACACAGACTTTGTGCCTTAGACTAAAACAGCAGTGGGTAAGTCATTCTGCCCATACCCTTGACCTTTCCTGTTATATCATATGATAAAAAGGACACAGTGAAAATCATCCTTTGCTGGTTGTCAGACTTGGGTTTAGGTCTGAGCTCTGACTTTAGATACCTTTGTGGCCTTAGATCATTTTATGTAAGTAAAATTATCTTTATTTTTGAGCACTTACTATATGTGGGTCTCATGCTATGTGTTTATTTTTTTGTACTGGGAATTGAACTCAGGATCTTGCACTTGCCAGACTGGCACTTATGCCACTGAGATATATCCGAGGCCCAACTCCACAAATTCTGTAAAATGATGGATCATTAATTTCTTCTAGCAGTGCTTTTGAGTTGGCTTTCATACTAATCATTTTACAGGTACCAACACTTAGCTAGGTCATAGAATAAGGATGTAAAGATTGCACACTGCACAACACTGGGGAATGACTTTTACATTGCAGTCTATGGTAGTGATGTCAGGGTCGGGACTAAGATCTGGCTGGCTCCAGAGTCAGCAGTCTTTCTAGAATTCTGTAGCCCCGGGAACCTAAAAGGACCTTCCCTTTTTTAAAAATTGGTACCGGGGATCAAACTCACGACTGCCTGCTTGCAAGTCAGGTGCTTATGCCGCTGAGCTAAATCCCCAGCCCCAAGGACCTTCCCTTTTGTCACTGGTATGTAATTCTATAAGTCTAAGTTCAGAACAGCCTTTCTTCATACTCTGATATTTCTTCAAGCAAAGTGAAGGAAGGAGCAGGCCTCCTTTAGTTTGGGTTTCCTGCACAGGCTGGGACTAGGCCTCCCAGCTCTTCTGGTTCTCTAGTTAGTCCCAAATGGCTTTTGTCTGAGCCTGGCTTTCATTTGAGCCACTGTCACCAATTGTCAGGCTGTCTGAGCAGGTGTCAGACAAGTCCTCAGAAAAATCATCCTTTTTCTAATTAGTCTTCACTATACCAAGTCAACACAGATGTGGCCAGGCCAGCAGGATGGTGGCACATTGGAGTCTGGCCTCTGGTGCTGCATGGAGCTGGGTATGAGTCTTGTCTCTTGCCCTTCCTGATGGTGACAGTGACTTAGCATCTTTGACGTTCTTTCCTCATCTGTCAATGGCCAGAGACAACAATCACTGCCTAGCAGACAGTAGAATCACGAATACTTCCTTCCTAGATGCATTCTTCCTTTTATTGCCTTCTGTTTGCAAAGTTCTTTGCTCCCCTTTGGTCAGTGTGATCAGTGTTGGGGGGATGTAGCCACCAGGCTTTCATGAATTCTGGCCATGGTGTTTTGTTTTGATACTGCCATATGGCATCCATAGAGATCCAGAGAAGGAAATTGATTCTGAAAGATGCTGAGGAGAAAAGCAAAGGGAAGCTCTACCCCAGTGACACATGGAGTCCCTTTAACTCCAGCCTGAACTTTATGTCCAGTAAATCCCTGGGTTTTTTTAGGGACCCAGTTTTCTGTCACAAGACACAGACTTAGGCAACACTTGCTGTAGGGCTTCAGTAGGCTGGGGCTCACTTGTTTTGTGTGAGCATGAGGGCAGGCTTAGTTCCTTAGATCCAGGGCACCATAGGGTCCAAGCTCTTGCTTCAGAATCTTTGTTCTGATGGGCATCTAATGAAGGGATTTATAAGCCCCTCTGTGAAAAATTGGCCTGTCTGCTCCATGAGCATTTAGAAACAGCCCCTGCAATGTCACTCCTGTTTCTAATTATCTAAACTCTAAGCCCCAATTTCTACCAGATGCTGCCTTTGGAGGCCCAAGGAGGGGGACTGTGAATGGGCAAAGGTCTCAACCTGCACCGATCCAAATACACTGCTGCTCAAAGGCATCCAGTTTCCCCACTGGACCAGAACTCAAGGGTTGCAGAACCAGGATTTGAACACTGACATCTACAAATGCAAAGTCTGGTTTACACAGAGAGGGGAAGAGAGACCCAAAAGGGCAAGGGAAAGGCACAGTGGCCAGATTTCTCAGAGGAAGGAACAGTCAGAATGCCAGTAAGAAGGGGAAGACTTGGGGATGGCAAAGGAGATGTGGGCAGTCAGGTTATGGTATAGCTCAGTGCAGTGCACAGAGAAGGAATGTGGGTGCCATTGTGAGATGTGCTGAAAAACTTCTGGTCACTGGATTCCAGTAGACTCCCCCACTTCTTCAGCCCCATGATTCTGAAGAGCTAGAATCATTTTCTCCTGGACAGATGCCCTGGACCCCTTGCTGGTCTTTCTTCCCTTCTCTGGATCATTCGGTCCCCTCCACCAGAAGCCATTCATTCACTTACCCAATGCATCTATACTCATGGGGACAGGGCTGTGTGGTGAGCTCTCTTCACCTCCCTAACCTGTCTCATTCACACAAACAACTCCCCATTCCTTGATCTTTCACACTGTGTCTTGGCCCTTATATTCTCACCATCCATTATACTCCTAGAATATTCTCCTCCTCCCTCATCTACTGATGTTGATGAATGTCATGTGAAGGTGAGCAGGTGAAGAGCATGCTGGGGGCATCCTCTGGATTCTCTCTGCATCCTAGCCGATGAGACCATATGTCTGCATGACTCCTAGGGGTGGTTGATTGGTTTCAGGGAACTACCTTGGATAAGGACACTTACCTTCCCAGGGGAATGTCATGCCAAAACTAATAGTTGTATAATACAAGTACCTGACTCCAGCTTTCAACTGGGACCACTCCTAAAGGACCATCATGGTTCCACTGCTTCTGTGAGGACAGCTGACATTTTTGCTGCTGCTTCAGTGGGTCAACTTTTCCCTCTTTCCTGTCCTGTCTTCTTCAGTCCTTCATAGACACTATTCTTGGGTGCTTACCCAGTAACTCTTGCACACCTGCCTCCATATCAACATCTTTCTATAGGAGCTACCCAAATACAATGTACATGGAAGGAGTTCCATGGAGAGAATGTGCAGCTGCCCATGAAGGTGGCAGGTGGAGAGAGAGATCAGATAAGAAAGGCTGAGGTACAGGCCTGGACCAAAGCTGACAGTCCTAGGTTGCTGGAATATCTTCCAGCGTGGTCTCCCTTTTTCCTTGATGACCAATCAAAGTGGTTAGGAGGGCTGGCTTTGGTACTATCTCTGATTTGAGTCCCGACCCGGGGTGCTGGAGAGCTTTGATGGTGGCACTTGTAGCCCCAAGGCACATACCACAAATGCTGCTTCCTATGCAATCCCTCCAGTGGGCTGAGGAAGACTGTTTAGAAATTAGCCCCTGTAGGTACCATCTTTACGTTTCACCTTTGAGGCCTCTTCTCTTATTGTCTCCCTGATGAAGGTCCCAGGACATTTTAAAAATTGTAGGAGTTTTGGTTTGTTTGGGGAGCTTTAGTCTTTTTCCAGTGTTTGTCAGGAACGCTATGATGTGGGCACTATTTTAAAAGATAAAAGAGTGGAAGCTCAGAGCTGTTAGGAATGTGCCCTCATCACACAGCAAGCAAGCAGAGTAAGGCTGTAGGCAGGAGTAGCTAATATGTAGGATAGACAGGACTGGATTAGAATCCTGCTCCTATTGCAATGTTTACTATGTGTTTATAAGTTAACGTGGTTGTGCCCCATTTTCTCTTCAGTAAAATGAGGATGATTAATAACTTTGATCTTGATAATCATCAAGATTAAATAAGACAATATATGTAAAATGCTGGCTGCATAAACAGTTTTATCACTATTATACCATGTACTGAATACTGATTATGTGCTAAGCACTGCGCTGGTTTCTGTGCAAAGCAGAGAACAGACAGATGTGGCAGCTGTCCCCAAGGAGCAGACATCTTTAATCATAGTTAACTGTATTTCATTTCAGTTATGATACTGTTAGCCTTACAGATGAGATTTGAACTCACATCTATTTGACCTCACAGAGAGGCTTTCCCAGCCTGTCCCATGCAATCTTCTTCACCACTGATCTCATAATCCAGATACAGTAAGTGTTTTTGCATTTGCTTATGATGAGTCTCTATTAGGAAAAAAGAGAAAATGATGCTTGAGCTGTTGATATTTCTCTAAGCTAATGTCTTCGAGTCAGGGTGGTTGTCATAACCCAAGATCACCTAGAGCATAGAATGGTTTGTCCTGCTTCAAGGAGGGTCAGGAAAGCTCCCTATGAAGCAGTTCTTTAGTTGAGTCCCATCAGAGAAAATGGGCAGCTGTTACAGGCTGGGCTGAAGACTGCATTTAAATCTCAGCTCATCCAGGTTCTGGCTGATTCCCCCACAAGGCCAAGCTTCTTCTCCTCCCTCTGGATCAGCACCGATGGGTCCTGTCAGTGTGCTCCACACAGCCTTGACAATGCTTCCAATGGCCTGTGTTGTGAGTCTCTTAGTGAGTGCAGTTGCAGGGATTTGGTTGTTGGATCATTCATTTATTTACTTATTTAGTCATTTGTAGTCAATTTATTTGTTTAACAAACATTTCCCAAGGGTCTCCCCCATGTCAGATGCTGTGTCAAGTGCTGAGATCTACCTGTTGGGACAATTAGTTTGCCTTCCCTGAGGAACTCATGGGGAGAATGAAAAAGAACCATCCCCACCAACAAATAAACATAGAACAAGGGTTGATTGTTTCTATAAAGGAAGCAAACAAGCATTGAGAGCCAGTATCACATAAATCTCACTTTTAACAGGGTGGTCAGGAAAGGCTTCCTGGAGAAGATGTCAAGGTGAAACTTGACAGATGACTATGATAGAATCCAGCAATCCCACTTGTGGGTATACAGCCCAAGGAAGGAAATCGAGATGTCAAAGACACATCTGTACTCCCCTACTTATTGCAGCACTGTTTACAACATCCCACAAATGGAAACAAACTAAGTATTCATCAGTGGATAAATGGATAAAGAAAATAAAGTGGCAAAGAAATTATTTCACAGTGGAATGCTATTCAGCCAGAAGAAGGATGAAATTCTGTTAAGACAGCATAGAGGGAAGTGGAGATCATTATGTTAAGTGAAATAAGCACAGAAAGACAAGTATTGAGTGTTCTTACTCATGTGTGGACTATGAAAAAGTCTATCTCTTAGAAGTGAGGAGAGGAATGGGGAGTTAGTGGGGCTAGGGGAAGTAGCAGCCATAGGAAAAGTTCATTAGAAAGTATGGGTAGATAAGAAGAGCAAAAAATTCTGGTGAACCACTGCACACCAATACGCACTACAGATAACTGCACCGTATGGCATATTTTAAAAAGGTAGAAGATTTTGAATGTCCTCATCATAAAGAAATGATAAATATTTGGAGAGATAAAGATGATTACCCTGATTTTCATATGACACAATGTATCCCCATGGTAAACCATCACATGTCACCCTGTCAATATGTATTATTTTCATACTTTTTTGTATCAGTTAAAAATTAAGCTAGCAATTTTTAAAAAAGAAACTTGGAGGATTAAAGGAACAGCCTTTAAGGAAGAAGTGCACAGAGGACACTACTCCAGGCAGGGCACAGCATGTGAAAAAGCCCTGAGATCTGTGTATTGAGGAACAAGAAGAGGCCAGTGTGACGAAGGCGGAGTAAGTCAGGGCAGGGTTTGGGAGACCCAGCCAGGACTCACAGGGCCTTGGGCCATGGAGAAGGCTTTGGGCTTTACTCAGTATGCGATGGTAAAACACTGGAGGGTTTCCAGTGGGAAGAGAAGGAACAGGAAGCACGGGAGCAAGAGATACTGGACACTTGTCTCCTCTCCATGCCTGATTCTTTAATCCTGCTGTGCCACTTTGCAATGGAGATTCATTACCTTGAAATATAGTCCGTTCTCCTCTTAGGTAGTTGGAGCTGAAGGAGCAGCATTCCTTTGATGAGGGTTTCTCATTTTGGTCTCAAGAACTCCTTTTTACCCTTAAAAATTAGTTAAGACTCCAGAGAGTGCCTGAATCATATCCTGAGCCAGAAGTGGGCAGGTTCAACGAAACAGTCACCTCAGATGTAAAATTTAAGCCACCAAATGTCTAAGGTAAATATGTTAAACATTGCAATGCAATATTCTGAAAAATCTTGTAAAGACTTAGGCAAAAGGAAAATGAATAATGTTGAGCAGGTCTTTACTTAGAATTTTGATATTTTGTCATCATGACTATTTTTTCCATTACTTTTTTCATTATTATCAGAACGATTGTGCCATCATGTGTCATATCAAATTCGGAAAATTCCACTGCAAGTTACAAGGACAAATGATGTCTTATCGTCATGAAGAAAATAGTTTAGACAGCCCTGAACAGGACCCCGCTGAGAGGTGCAGCCTGAGCAGCAGGGAGGCCCTGTGGGTTTGTTACCTGCTCTGTGGGCACACGCCTCTTCCTGTCCAGCCACCTATCCCACAGTTCTGGCCCCTAATCCCCGCCAGCTGCGGGAATAGAGTGCTCAAGGCCTTTCCTAGCACCCTGGGAGCAGCAGACTTCCCAGGGGAAATAGCTTACAAGCTGAAAGAGCCTCCAGTCTCTGAAGCTGGTTTCTTTCGGTTCAGAGGCCAACTTCTGAAATTCAATTTGTTCGCGGTATAAACAGGATACTGAGGCTGACGAGGGCAGTCTCCAAGGAGGGCGTCCGAGTGGGGTGGAGCAGGCACCCTCAGCAGCCAGCGGTAACTAACTGCGGGCGCATTCCTGGGCAGCATTAAAACCCACCGCTAATCACTGACAGATCCCTGTCCGCCTAGCCTTTGATCTATCGCTTGACTTTCTCTCTCCAAACATCGACATCGCATCCGCCAAGCTCTGTTTATTTTGGGCATCTTCCTTCCCCATTGTGGGCCTCAGTTTCCCCTTCATCTCAAGGAAAGGGCTCAGCCTCAGCTTGGGTCTGTTGCCTGAGGTCCACAGCATCAGGCCGGTATCCCAGGATAGCTCCGATTTAAAATCCTGGGTCCCTTACTACATGATTTAAAAATACCCAGGTTTTATGCCTGTAGAATTTGAAGCGCCAGTGATGAGGAGCTTGCTGTGTTTTTAAGATGCTGGGGGACTAAGATTCTGCCCTTGGAAAGTTCTGTGATTCTAAAATGTGGAGATTCTAAGTGTCAGTGATTTCTAGCACAATATGCTTTTCAGCCAAAAAGGCTGCTTTGTCCCACCCCTGGCACAAGTTACATGACCTCCTGTGCCACATGATGCCTGTTCCCATATCTGTAAAATAGGCATCCTAATGGGTACTAACTCAAAGAGCAACTGTGAGGATTTCATGAGTGCATATTTGTAAGCAGTGGCTGGAGTGTAGTAAGTGCTCAGTAAACATTTTACATCTGTCATTATTTCAAGGTGAAGCATTTCTACAGTCCTCACAGTCTGAGATGGGTGTTTTGCGGCCTCCCGGATTCCAAGGCTGTGAATTTCATGGACAGGTCATGTTGTGTTACTCCTGACCCAGGGTCTTGGATATTTGCCTGAGGTGGACTGAGGTGCTTCACTGATCAGTCTGATTTTGTGCTCTCAGTCACCAGCTGAATGAACATGACCAGTTTGGGACCCTCTAGTCCTGGAGATGGCTTGACCTTCTGGGGAGAGGTTCACTGATCTTGACTCACTGCTATAATCAGTGAAGATACATGAAGACCATCATTGCCATAGCTTGAGACTTCCTTATTTAAGTACTTGCTTCAGTTCCCTACTATTCTTTAAATTAAGTCCTGTATTTCAGTCTGACTTATGGAGTTCCTTTGCATCTACTATAAAGCAAGCTGGGATCATTATGGAAGGGAAAAGGCACACTCTGTGCCTACTACTAGAAAGGGTTCAGAAAGACTGGGACAGCAGAGAGCTCAGCACAGTGTCTGGCATACAACAAGTCTGCAGCTCATGGCAGCTGCTATTATTGCTGTTGCTATATTTCTTTCTACTCCCAGTTCGCTTCATAGCCCTCACTATGGTAGCAAAAAGCCCATCAGCCTGGACTAGGGTCGTGGGTTGTAAAAGATGGATAACTGTAGTGCCTGCTTCCTAGGACTGGTTCCTGGGCACGTTGGGCATACCCATCCCAGGCTCAGACAGTGACACAACATATTCCCACTTTCCCCCAGCTGTCCCTGAGAGCTCATATAACTGACCTCACTATCTACTTGAGGTCCCACCCAATTCACAACTTGAACAGTTTCCTTTCTCCCTTGGGGTCCAGCAACTTCCCTAGAAGGCATTGAACAAAATTAGCTTTAATACATAGGCTGACAGTGGGCAGGATACAAAAGGCAATAGACAGCCAGGGCTGGCTCCGGAGAGAAGTCTAGACAGAAGACATTCACTGTCTTCCAGAAGCTCCTTTATTCTTCTTACATCTGTCTTTACAGCTACCAGGAACTTTAACCAATGCCAGCTATGAGTTCATGGCCTGCGTTGGGGTTAGATTATTTTTTCATTAAGTTTGTAATTATTTAAAAGTGCAAGTCAAATTGCGATGTGGCAAGCTTAGCCGGCAGGAGGTTAAGACTTTTTCCCTGTCTGCGGTCTGCTGGGCTCCCACCCTGTTCTGGGTAAAGGGGAACATTTTGGGGAAAATAAACAAGGAAGCCTTAATTCTTTAGGGACTTTATGAATTGACCCCACCCCCAGTCCCTACCCCATCCTGTTAGCAAGCCTAGTTGCGCTTCTAGTAATTAAAGAGGAGACTGGTTTCCAGGGCAATTTCGGTCCTGTGAAGCCCCCATCATTGAGAGAGAGGACATGGTGATGGGCCAACCAGGCAGCTGGTGGCCTTGGTGGTAACAATTTGTCTCCAGGTGGAATCCATTTCTCAAACTAAAGGGACTTGGTGTTCTCTGCCTATCATAGTATGCTGACCTCCAAAGAAGGGATGATTGAGGATGGCATTTGCAGTGTGTCCCCAGAAGCAGAGGCCTCCACGGAGGCAGCTCCAGAGCACCCTACATGGGTCAGCAAGATTTTCTGAGTCTCCTTGACTTCCATATGCATTTCTCATAGAAAACTATAGATTCATGTGAACTCTCATTCATTATTTTGTTCATATCATAACTTTACTGAGTACCTAATATATTCCAAGCACTGTCGTAGGCAATGAGCACCAGGAGGCAAAAAAGAAAACATCCTTTCCCTCCAAGCAGAACTCAAACTAGTGGGGTTGATAGTCACCAAGAGGACCATGTCATATATAGTGTATGGCCAACGGTTAGACAGGGACAAATAAAGGAGACTTAGTAGCTATACCATGATGGGAGGGTAGGCATCCCCTAAAGAGGTGACATCTCAGCAGGCATCTGCTGGGAGAGGAAGCCAAACTGTGAGGACAGTACCACTTTTAGCTTAGCAGGGACTGGTGAACCTTGTGCCTTTGCCCATTTTCTCCCCTCTGGACTGTGTGGCTACACAGAGATCCTTTCCTCTGCTCTTAACCCAAGCAACAGTGACTTATCTGTGTTTTCCTTAATGCTATATAACTCATTATTTTATTACCTGGATGCAAGGTATGTGTGAAACCAGACACAAAGCTGTCTTTCAGCATCATACAGAGTGTCTAGTGACAGTCTCAAAACCCACATCCTGACACACTTTTGCCCACTAGAGAAGAATTTTTCCATTGAAAGCTCTAATGAACCAGTTTGCTGATATGTTTCTGCCTGACAGAAGGGTGTTTTTCCATTTAAGTCACTAATGAACTGGCACCTTTTAAATGGCAAATTAAAGACATTTCTACTCCCCTCGTTCAGAAAAATCTCCCCCTCAAAAGAACAAGAAATACAAACTGTGTGTTTGAGAAGTCTTTGGAAACCCTGACGTGCAATGTAAAAAAGAAGCAAAGTGGATGTGGAAATAGCCAGTGACTTAGCAGAGGAGGAGAACCAAACACCTGTGGTGGCAGCTGACTGTTCTGAGGGTGAGTTGTTGCAGAGAAGCAAGCTGAGTGGCCAGAAAACCTAAAAAATTGATGGTACTAGGTATCAGAGGAGAGCCTGCTGAGTCAGGACTTGAAAGGAGGGGCTTCATTTGGCAGTCTATAAATCTGTGTCGGACCTCCATTTCCCTGAACCCCATACTGCCCACCCATCCCATGGCCCCACTCACATATGCACCAGATGAGAGAGGTCATTTTCTGGAAAAAGGCAGTCAAATAGGTTCCAAAAGTGGGACTATGTGCCCAGAGAAGGTGAGATCCTTGGCCAGTTTCACCCATCTAGTTTCAGAATGTCAGTGTGTATACTTATGTCTCCCTCCATCCCTCTAGGCACAAAACTATCAGAGATCAACATCTAAAGCAAATAACTATAGATGTGATAATTTAAAGGTAAAGAGGAAGGGTTTCATAGAAAAAGCTACTAGCTCCACTAGATCAGCCATCCCACACAGATGCCTCCTAGTCTGTCAACCCTACCTGTCACTTTGCATCAGAATCATCACATATTTAACCATTAAGTTGAACATTTCCAACCATTAAGTTGGAAGAAAAGGAGTTTGAAAATGAGATGATGCAAAAAGTAGGAGGAAATTTTAAAAACAAATCTCACAATTAATATCCTTTGATGAAGACATTGTATCTATAAAATGTCAACAGGAAGATATGAAAAAGAAACAGAGAAAGTTAACTTTTAAAATATCTGCAGTAGGTTGCACGAACGGCCCTAAGTTTCTTCTGTTCCAGAACATCTGCCCCATTTGTACAAAGCTTTGCTGACCATCCCATAAGGATTTAAGGTCTGTTCTGGTCATCTGGGTTCGTAACTAAGCAGCCCTAGAATGAGTGAACTAATCTTGTGAGTTAGTAACTGTGACAGGGCTGGCTGGGTGATCTTTCTGCTCTAAATGGTGCAAAGGAGCTCACTTAGTAGCATTCAACTGGTTCAGAGGGATACCTGGTGGATACCTGGTTCAGAGGGAATGCCACACACATGTCTGGGCCTTCGGCAGGATGACTGGGAACTTGGGCTTAGCTTACACAGCTCACTGGAGTATTTGCATGTGAATTTTCCAGCATGATGATTTTGAATAACCAGATCTTTCATTTGGTGACCAGCTTCCTCCAGAGTGACCATCTCAAAAGAACTATGTGGAAATTGCATAACCTTTTCCAGTCAAACATCAGAGATGATGCAGTGTTACATTCAATGTATTACTTAGGTAGGTCCTGAGAGTGTCGTGAGGTCCATCTTTAGATGATGTCAAAGACCTTGTGGCCATGTTTTAAAATGGATGTACTTTATCAAAAAGAACTTTATGTACTTTACCTTAGTTTTTTCCATGTCTCCAATTTAGTAGTTTAAAATACTCAGTGTAGGTTTGCTCATGGCTTCTGGCTCAGTTGTGCCAACTAAGCCACACACAATTGTGACTGTCCTGTACTGTACACCTGTGTATACCCTAGTGGTCAGTGTCTCATGCAGGTACCTTGTAGTTTGCTCAATATCAGCTGGGATAATGGAAATGATTTAGGTACAGGTCTCTTATCCTCCAAGAGACCTACCTGGGTTCATTGCTGGCCTGGTGGTGGGTACAAGTTTCCAAGAGCTGCAAAAGGACAAATAAATACACAAATGTGTAAGTCATTTTTTAGCTTCTGCCTGTGACAGATTTGCTATCATCTTATTATCCAAAGTGAGTCACCTAATCAGTCTGTGGGCAGGCGTTAGCATGAGTTGGAACAGTTGGTAGAAGCTTGTGATTATTTAATAAACCTCCTAGGACAACTTGACATACAGGAGACTATGCATCCCACGCAGGAGAGAGAGGTGAGAACCATAGGTTCACTCTGTGTCCCAAGCAAACAGAGTCTGCATGGGTGCTAAATATCAGAGGGTCTAGGAAACAAAACTGGCAGCAGCATTAAATTATGAGACATGTTTGCCAGTGAGGAAATCCTGCTTAGGCATGTTTTACAGAGCTGCTTTGAGGGTGACACAGGGTCAGATGTTCAAAGAAAACAGCAATTTTTGAAAAGGTATTTATAATAGAAAGGGAAAGGGCTTAGAGTTTCAGAGAAAGAAAATGTCATTACAGTGCAATTCTTACACAGCAGGAAGCAGTATTTGCATAGTTATAATGAAAACACTGAATATGAAATTAATAAAAAAATTGATACTAACTATATTGTAAATGGAGAGGAAAATAGGTATAACTCATCTAAAATCCCCCCTTCTTTATAACAGGAAGTCAAAATATGATGTCTAAAATGCATATATCAGCAGCCATATATTTGTAAGATTTAGAAGTATAGATGCAAATTCCAGAAGACAGAGTGAAAAGCATCCAAATGCATTTTGAATTATGTGAGGTATGAATTAAATCCTAAAAAAAAGAGGTCAGATGAATGTGGAATTTCACTACATCACACGAGTGCCACAAGTGCCACAGGTGCCAGGTCTCACTATCCCCACACCACCAGGCTGGTGTTTATGCTCTTAGGGGCCCCAAAGAGACTTCCATGTTCTCCATGTCTAGGAGGAGCCTACCCTACACTCCCCAGGGCCTGCTGCATGCATTTACTGGACAATTACATGGTAGGTACTATATTTTGGAGTTCCTCTAAGCTGACTTGAACCTATCCGCCCTTGATTTTACGTGAGGGGACCTGGAACTCGAAGAAGGATGTAATTGTGATAAAAAAAAATGGGTCCTCAATGAAGGGCATGGTGGACAGAGGGGACGCTGGAGCTCACAGCTTTAATTTCTAGTCCCTATTTTGCTGTCTGCTGTGTGGTCCTGAACTCCTAACTGTATTTGAGACTCTGTTTCTTTATTAGTAACATGAAACAACACATCTGATTCTCATAATATTGTGACAGTTAAATGGGATCATGGAAGCAGGTGACACAGTGGATTTTAGTGTCTCCTTATCAGGGAATGTTGCCTGCCCATCTTTATGCTTATGGATTTACAAAGTGAACAGACCTGACTGTACTTATTATTAACAAGTTAATATATATATATATATATATACAAGTTGTATTATTTTGTAATTTATTATTTTATATACTATATACAGAAATGGACAATTTTAAAAGACTAAATACACAGATAAAATTACTAATTATTTTTGCTGCGATCCAATGAAATACAGCCTGTAATACGTAGACTCCACTTTGGAAATTACTAGTTTAGGACAGAAGTACTTAATACAGAAGTGCTTGTAGCAGCGAATAGCTCCTGCCCAATCAGTCTATCTCAGTTGCCACGGTAACAGTTCCCATTGCAACTCCAGTTGCTTCTTTCAGAAATGGCAGATCACTATGATGCATATGATAAGAACAAATCAACAACAGTCAAATACTCCAAATCTATATCTCACCAGCTTTATAACCTCATAAAACCTCCCTCCATAGGCCTTACATTTTGATAAATAATTGATTCCTAGTCAGTGCCCATCAGATGTTAAATAAATTTGGCTCCAAATCCTGGGTGTCATATCAGTGTTTCTGTTTGCCATAGCACTTTTAAACTATATAACAGTTGTCATTAAGAGAAAATTCACGCCCTTCCCTTAGACCAAAACTCAGTGGGGACAGAAACCAGTGAAGGTTTCCCTGCTGTGGCACAAGAGGTCTGAAAGGAGTAACCGGAAGCCCACCCCACCTTGGCAATTCCAGTGGCATTATAAAGACAAAGTTAGTGACATCATCCTACATCACACACAGTGTTTGTGTTTCTTGGCTTTATGTGATGAGTTATAATTATCCAACACACAGGTAGAATACATTTTCTGTATTCTCTTTGAATATTATACAAACATATTGATGAAAAATAAAAATCATGAAATACATGGCAGATTATTACACAAGAGAAGTGCAATGCAAAATCATATCTTATAATTTCTTTTAATTTCAAACAAAACTCAAACATTGGCAAAACTACTCTATAAAAGTAATAGGAAAAGAGTGATAACTATCCTGCTAAGGATAAGAAGTAGTGGCCCTTGAATGCTTCTCTTTCATTGTCTGAGAACTCGCTACAGGACTGTGTACAGTTTGCAAAACTTTATCAAATTGCATGTCTATCTCCACACATTTTAACTGTATATTATTCTTAAATAAAATTTTAAAATAAAAAATGGTGCTTTACACATCACCCATTTTATTTCCTTTTTCAGGAGCTACTATTGTTAATAATTTACTGTTTCCTTCCAAGGTACTTTTTTGTCTGTTGTATTGATAAATGATAATGGATGGATGGCTAGATGAATAGACACACAATAGCTAGCTGGACGAAAATTGCTGTTTTTCCAGAAATGTTACATACTTGTTTGGTAACTTGCTATTTCAATAATATGCCTTACAGATCTGGCCACATTACTATGAAACAGCTTTTCTCTCTCTGTGCGTGTGTGTTGCTTGTATTTGAACACTCATTCCCACATGCATTTGGTGAGTATTAAGTACCTACTCTGTGTTGATATTAGATCCCAGGTTTCAGAAGAAGAAAACTCATGGAGTTCAGTTTAGTTAGGGGAACAACCTCTAATAAGTAAAACCATAAACATATCAAGTGAAGAGAAGCACAAGGAGTAAACAGAAGTGTCCAAGTGCACCTACAATGGTAAGCAAAAACACTGAAACAACACCCAGGTTTTGGATTCAGAGTTATTTACATCAGTGGGAACTATTTGGGATCACTCCCAAAATACCAGGCTCTGATCTCTGATGGTCTAGGGCTTATATGAGATAAGCAAGCAGGAAGTACAGAGGCAGGATGACATGTCAGTTGAGGACTGATTTATGCAACATGCATCACAGTAATCAGCTATGCATCACAGTGACTGGCCATCTTTTTTTTATTTTAAAGAGAAAAAGCAGGAAAAAAGTATAAATAAGAGAGTAACAGTGCTTGATACATTGTGTATTATTTTCAAAGTAGATGCTCAGATTACAAGCTGTAGACATGAAAAATGGATCAAATGATATGAATACAAACCTTTCTCTTCAATGAAGTAAAAAAATTAGTAGTACATCTTAGACACACACACACACACACACACACACACACACACACACATTTTCCCCTTTTCCTTTCCTTCTTTTTTCCTTCCCCATTTCCAGGCTCTCCTTCCTTTTGAACAGTTTCTTCCCATTTCACATATATTGTATATTTGGGATCTTGTTTAGACTTTCAGCTTTTTACACTAGGGAGACAATACAATGTTTACACACGTGAGTCTGATTGGTTTCACTTATGAGTACAGTTTAAAATTGCACCCATTTATCCATAAAAGTTTCAAGTTGAAGAGGAGCTAAAGATGGTACATTGAAAAGTAGCAGGATACAGAGCCTCCCTGAGAAAGACAACTCAGATGTCAGAATAAAACATCCTGGAGGGGTCTGGACAGAGTGAGATGGATCCTCTCGAACCAAGGAAGAAACTCAAGGGAAAAGAGCTCATAAATCATGCAGTCCCAGGGCTACCATTGGAGCAGCTAAGATTAGTGGTCATGGCGCTCTTGCTGGAGCTGCCCAAACTCGTGCCACCATGACTCACCAGAGCTGCCCAAACTTGCACCACTGTGACTCGGTGGAGCCACAGTCATGCTAAAGTTGGAGGTTGGCGAGCCCAGTGGAGAATGGAGCCAGTGAGGGTCCTGCATTAATCCGTGGTGAGTGCTGGGAATAACACCCTCCCACAGGAAAGGGGCAACCAACTGGACAATATGTTGAAATCAGGCAGGATGGGGAGGAATAAGGAATGGCAGTGAATTCAGTCAGTTCCTCCCTTCTGAGAGCAGATTGATGGGATCTTCTTGGCCTGGGTAATGCCCATTTCCAGGACCCAATAAGTCATCCCAAACTGATTCCATATGCACAGCACACACTGTGGTGAAGGCCCCTGAAGGTTGACTGGCTTGGCAGGAAGGGGCCAGCATATGCCACCCCTGTTTGCAGCTCAGTGATCAACAACAAACTGGAGAGGGCAGACATCCCTAGCCAGAGCACGTCAGAAGACCCATAACCAACAAGGAAAGGGGCTGGGACCTCCACTGTACACCTGTATGGAAGAATCCAAAAACATGACAAGAGAAGGAAATAAGAAAAAGCCCCTAGCCACCAAACCTGAGAATATTGATCCAGGAGAGGTAAATACAAAAGAGATTGAGGGCAGCAAACATGCAATATCAGACACAGCATCAATGGACATAAAGAGATATCTTCAGCACCTTGTAGACGAGTGCAAAACTGAAATATTAATTCAAGTAAAGCAAGATATAAATAGATTAATAAAAGAAATTCTAAGCACCTCTCAAGAAGACCTAAACAGAAGAATAGAGGAGCACAAAAAAGGAGAGAAACATTCAATGAATATAAAGAAAACCTAGAATACATGAAGCAGATTCAAAGGGATTACCAGGAAATCAAAAATTTCATTGAAAGCTGGCAAAACTGCTTGAAAGAAACTAAGGATATACTATCAAAACTTGAAGAAAGCTTTGCAATGTGTGATCACAAAAGGAAAGATCTCTTAAAAATAACAAGGAAACAGGGAGTAACAATCCAAAGGCTAGAAGACAACAAGAGGGTCTATAAAATAATAAAAAATGTGAGTGAGGAAGCAGGAGTAAAAACAAAGGAAACACAAAACCTATTCACAGAAATAATTAAGAAAACTTCCCAAGCCTAGGAAAAGGAAGTGATATTCAGATGTATGAGGCATACAGAATGCCAGCCACCTGTAACCAAAACAGAGCCACACTTAGATATAATAATCAAGACCCCAGAAATTCAATATAAGAACAGAATATTAAGAGATAAAAGAGAAAAGAAACAGACCACCTATAAAGGAAAACCCATCAAAATCACAGCAGACTTCTCAACACAGACCATCAAATCAAGAAGAGCTTGGAGCAAAGTATTCCAAGCCCTGAAAGAAAATAACCTCCAGCACAGACTGAAATACCCTGCAAAGCTTTCCCTAGAAATTAATGGAGAAACAAGATGCTTCCATGACCAAGAGGAACTGGGGGAATTTGTGACCACCAATCCAATCCTACAGAGAATACTGAAGGACGAGAGAGAGAGAGAGAGAGAGAGAGAGAGAGAGAGAGAGAGAGAGACCAAGATTTCAGGAACAGTGGCAGAAGGGTCTCAATGAATGGGGCAGACAATGGAATGAAGGAGAAAAATAGACAACCAATATCAGAAAAATAGCATAGCAGAAATGAGGCAGAGAAGGATGGCTATAGTCTCTAACATAGATGGTCTTGGTGCACTAAAAAATAAAAATTAAAAAGAAATAGGCAGAGTAGATCAGGAGGTAGGGGCCACCGAGATGCTCTCTATAGGAAATATAATTAACCTGAAAAAGGGTTTATGGACTGAAAATCAACTATGAGAAAACAGTGCTCTATGTGACAGGGAACCAGAGAGAAAGGGGCAACCCAGCCAGCACCTGCAGATAAGCTGTAAAGACAAGATCCATATGCGCAGTAAAGAACTACTCAGCTATAACGAAGGAAAATCTTGAGGCTTTTTTAGTTGAAGGAATACAACTTGAGGTCAAGTCCAGGAGTGAGAAGGTTTGGAACCACCTAGGTAAATAGCAGGTTGCCCCCCTCCCAATCTAAAAATTGAGAGAGTTGGTGAGATTCAAAATGCACAGAATCCTGTGGGAGCTAAAGTGGAGGAATAGTATAAAAAAGAAGGCAGAGGATATTGTTAATAGTGTATCAGGACTTAAAACCCACATTACTCACACCACTCTGTTTAGATGGATTATATTCTGTTCCAGTCTGTCTACTTGTACTAGGTTTTAAGGCAGAGGCAGCTATCCTGAAAATAGCAGGATATTGTATGGAAATCATCCTTAATTTCCTATTAACTTAATCTGAAGCTCTGTATAACTTACACTGTTTTATCATGACTGATCTTAGTTGAACCTGGTTTGTGTTGATAGATTGCTGTTTTGTATTGACAGATTTTATTCAAATCTGTTATGATTGATAGTATCTAGTTTGAGAGTATAGGCAACTACACTGAAGATGACAAGATTCACTAGGATACCCACTCTGGTTTGATTGTTACCTGATTTTGAAGTTTTACATGGTATACAAAGTTTTGTTTTTATTAATATTGTTATGTACTACTATATTCAATTATACTATGCCTGATGATAAGGACAATTCTATTGAAGATAACAAGAGACAACACAGTAACCATTGTAGATCACCTTGTACTGTGGTTTTTTTCATTTTTTGGTCTTTTTCATTTTTATCAATACCGGGGATCGAACTCACGACTGCCTGCTTGCAAGGCAGGTACTTATGCTGCTGAGCTAAAATGACTTTCTTATTTCATGCTTTTATAGGAATTTGTTTTGTTTTGTCTTGCGATATTTTGTTTCTACCTCTAACACAGAAAGGATAGAAATACATGTAGATACTCATGCATGCATAGAACCTATTAACAGTTTATGAGTACTGATTATATAATGCATGATGAAATGAACAACAACATCGTAGTGACACGATGTGAAACCTAGAAATACTATTATTCTTTGTTCAGAGTGATTTTAGCCTGTTTTAATTTGTTTTATTTCAACATACCTGAAGGCATAGAGAGCTAGTTTGAAGAGAATGAGAGACACTATGACAGCCATTGTTGACTTCCCTATTTGGTCTTGAAGACCTAAAACATCTTTCTCATCTTGTTCAGATCAGTCCTATACTATGTTGTTTTGTGTAAATTCTCTGTATGTGAAGATATGGACAACTATTTGAAAGAAAACAAGAGACAATATGATAGACAGTGAAGATCTCTTATTGTCTTGCTTTGAAATTTAAGTCTCTTGCATTTCTTTTTTATGTTATGTTTAATTTTACCCTCTTTAAAATTAAAAAAAGTCAGTAGCACCTTGGCAGGTCCAGAGCACTGGCCCCAGCCTCCCCATTTCTGGCTGTGCTTGGCAGACTGTGGAGTTCTAAGCAAGCAGGTAAGTACCATTGGTTCCAGAGGCCCAGCAGCCTGGCGTAAGTGCCCTGTGCAATTTCCTCCGAGTCAAGCTTGTTTGGGACCTTCACTTGGCTCTGGCCAGGGAACCTCATGGCTACACTGGAGCAGTGCAGCAGGTCCGGGGCACTGGCATCAGCCTCCCCTCTCCTGGCTGTACTTGCAGGAATGTGGAGTGCTAAGCAAGCAGGCGGGCACCATAGGTTCCAGAGGCTGGGGTTGAGCTGGCCTGCTCCACCCCCAGTGACCCTTCATCCAGGGAACTGGGTGCCAGAGTCCCAGGAGCTGAGGGCATAGAAGAGGATTTCCAACAGACCCTGGGGAAGCCTTAGAATAACACTTAAAACACTTGAAACACAGAAATATAGGAAAATGACAAAACAAAAAACTAAATTACAATCTCAAACTTCCAGCCCATCCAAAGAAACCTTAGGAATGATGTACATAGAAGAAAATATATGCCATACACCTCAAATATTGGACATAATAGCAACTGAAATAAACAAGCAACTCCAGGAAGCTTTAGAGGAATTAAAACTAGAAATGATCTTCCAGGTAAAAAAAAAAGAAATGATAAAAGAAATGAAACGGATGCTGAAATATCTAAAGAACACACAGTTAAAAAATTGGAGGAACTAAACAAAAAGATAGAATCCCTAGATGAGCATCATAAGAAAAAAACAGAATACAAAAGGCAGATGCACAGAGATATACAGGAAATTAAAAATTCCACTGAAAGCTGTAAAAACTGCCTCAATGAAAGTGAAGATAGAATTTCAGACCTTGAAGACAAGATTGCAGCTAGTGAACAGGAAAGGAAAGATCTTTTAAAAATAACAAGGAATCAGGAAATAACAATTTAACAACTGCAAGATGACACAAAGAAAAACAACATAAGATTGATAGGGATTAATGAAAAAGAAGAGGATGACAAAGAGGACATCAAGAGGATATTTAGAGAAGTAATAGCTGAAAATTTCCCAAACATGAGATCAGAAACTGACATCAGGATCAGTGAAGAATATAGAATTCCAAATAGTTATAACCAAAATAAAACTACACCCAGACATATAATAATCACCATCTCAGAAATCCAACATAAGAATAGAATATTAAAATTGTCAGAGAGAAAAGACAGATCACTTATAAAGGAAAACCTATCAGAATCACAGCAGACTTCTCAGCACAAACAATAAAGTCAAGAAGAACATGGAATGAAGTATTCCAGATCCTAAAGGAAATAATTTCCAACCTAGACTGATGTACCCTGCAAAACTGTCCTTCAAAATTGATAGTGAAATAAGATACTTCCATGACAAAGAACAGCTGAAGAACTTCATGATCACCAAGCCAACCCTGCAAAAATATTGAAAGACAGTATAGATACACTTAGGAAAAAACCACTAAGCAAAGCAGACAATTAAACAGAACAGAAAGATAAAGATGTAAAAGCAGAAAGATAACATGTCAACAATAAACCAACATATAACAGTTATAACCATTAAGATAAATGGTCTCCATGCACCAATTAAAGAAACAGACTGGCAGAATGGATCAAGAAACAAAATCCAACCATATGCTGTCTACAAGAATCCCATCTAACCCAAAAGGATACTCACAGACTGAAAGTCAAAGGATGGAAAACAATACTTCATGCAACAGGAGCCCCCCCAAAAAGCAGGAGTAGCCATTCTGTTTGCACACAATGTGAACTTTAAACCAACAATGATCAGATGAGATAAAGAAGGTCACTACATACTTGTTAGGGGAAAACTTAAAGAGGAAGGGATAACTAGCTTAAATATATATGCACCAAATTCCAGTGCACCAGTTACATAAAACAAGTATTAACAGAAATAAAAAAAACAAATTATCAGTAACACAATTGTAACAAGAGACCTTAATATGCCATTGACACCAAGGGACAGGACAACCAGACAGAAAATCAGCAAAGAAATAACAGAACTCAATCCCACATGTGAACAAATGGACTTGATAGACATATGCAGAGTGTTCCAACCAACAACACCAGAATACACATTCTTCTCAGCAGTACATGGGTAATTCTCTAAAACAGACCATATATTAGCTCACAGAATATATTTAAATAAATACAAAAGACTTGAAATTATCACCTGCATGTTATCAGATCAGAGCACTTTGAAATTAGAAATTAATGATGAAAGATACTGCAAAAATCCCACAAACACATGTAAACTCAATAACATACTCTTGAGTAATCAGTGGGTCACAGGGGAAATTAAAGAAGAAATTAAACAATACTTACAAGCAAATGAAAATACAAATACAACTTACCAGAATCTGTGGAATGCAATGAAAGTCGTACTCAGAGGAAAATTTATTGCATTAAGTTCCCACATCAGGAAAACAGAGTGAATGCAAATAACCTGATGTTACACCTCAAACATCTAGAAAAAGAAGAGCAAGTCAAGCCCTAAGCCAAAAGAAGAGAGGAAATTATAAAAATCAGAGCATAAATCAATGCAGTAGAGACTAAGAAAACAGTCCAAAGAATCAATGAATGAAAGAGTTGGTTCTTTGAAAGAATAAATAAAATTGATAAGCCCTTAGCCAACCTTATTTTTAAAAAGGGAAGAAAAAGCTTAAATTCATTCAATAAAAATTGAAAAAGGCAAAATCACTACAGACTCTATAGAAATACAGAAGATCATCAACACCTATTTCAAAAACCTCTGCTCTCAAAGGTTTGATAACACAGAAGAAATAGACAAATTCCTAAAAACATATGAAGTACCAAAGCTAGGTCAAGAAGATGTAAAAATGCTGAATAACCCAATTTCTATTAATGAAATTGAAAATTTGATTAAGTTCATACCTACAAAGAAGAGCCCAGGCCCAGATGGATTCACTGCAGAATTCTACAAGAAATACAAAGACTTAATGCCAAAACTCCTCAAACTTTGGTGCATATATATTTAAGATAGTTATCTCTTCCTCTTGGAGTTTTCCCCTAACCAGTATGTAGTGACCTTCTTTATCCCTTCTGATAATTATTGGCTTGAAGTTGACTTTGTCTGCAAATAGAATAGCTACCCCCACTTTTTTGTGTTCCTGTTGCATGAAGTATTGTTTTCCATCCTTGACTTTCATTCTGTGAGTATCCTTTTGGGTTAGGTGGGTTTCTTGTAGACAGCATATGGTTGGATTTCATTTCTTGATCCATTCTGCCAGTCTGTTTCTTTTAATTGATGTATTGAGACCATTTACATTAATAGTTAGAACTGTTATATATTGGTTTATTGTTGATATATTATCTTTTTGCTGTTGCATGTTTATCTTTCTGCTCTGTTTAATTGTCTGCTTTGTTTAGTGGTTTTTTCCTAAATGTATCTAGGCTGTCTTTCAGTATTCTTTGCAGGGTTGGCTTGGTGATCATGAAGTTTTTCAGCTGATCTTTGTCATGAAAGTATCTTATTTCTCCATTGAATTTGAAGGACAGTTTTGCAGGGTACATCAGCCTAGGTTGGAAATCATTTTCCTTTAGGATCTGAAATACATCACTCCATGCTCTTCTTGACTTTGTTGTTTGTGCTGAGAAGTCTGCTGTAATTCTGATAGGTTTTCCTTTATAGGTGATCTGTCTTTTCTCTCTGACAGCCTTTAATATTCTATTCTTTTGTTCATTTTCTGGGATGGTCATTATTATATGTCTGGGTGTAGATTTATTTTGGTTGTGACTATTTGGAGTTCTATATGATTCATTGATCTTGATATCAGTTTCTGATCTCATGTTTGGGAAATTTTCAGCTATTACTTCTCTAAATATCCTCTTGACATCCTTTATGTTGTCCCCTTCTTTTTCATTTATCCCTATCAACCTTATGTTGTTTCTCTTTGTGTCATCCTGTAGGTGTTGAATTGTTATTTCTGATTTCTTGTTATTTTTAAAAGATCTTTTCTTTCCTGTTAACTGGCTGCAATCTTGTCTTCGAGGTCTGAGATTCTATCTTCACATTCATTGAGGCAGTTTTTACAACTTTCAATGGAGTTTTTGATTTCCTATATATCTCTTTGCATTTGTTTTATGTATTCTGTTTGTTTCTTATATTGTTCATCGAGGGATTCTATCCTTTTGTTTAGTTCCTCCAATATTTAACTGCACCATCTTTAGCTATGTTTAGCATCTGCTTCATTTCTTTTATCAATTCTTCTTTTATCTGAGAGATTATTTCTAGTTTGAATTCCTTTAAGGCTTCCCATACTTGCTTCTTTATTTAAGTTACCATTATTTCAGGTATTTCAGTTATGTGGCATGTGTTTTCTTCTATGCACATGGCTCCTGGGCTTTCTTGGGATGGGCTGGATGTTTGAGATTGCATTTTGGTCTTTCGTTTTGTCATTTTCCTGTATTTTGGAGCTTCAAGTGTTGTTCCAGGTGTGGGAGAGAGGTCCACCAGCCTGGGATGGGGTTCCCTGCGATGGCCCCACTCACTGGACCCGGCAATGTACCACGGCCTGGTCCTCAGGCCAGGAAGAGTGTCTCCTCAGGGTGGGCGGGATTCCCAGCCACAGTTGCTATAGTCACTGATCTGGCCTGGTACCCGGTCTGGTGGGGAACCGGCCTGGTCCCCAGGTCAGGGAGAGAGTTCCCGCAGGCTGGGTGGGATGCCCAGCTGCTGCTGCTACACTCCCCAGTCCGGCCTGGTCCCCTGTCTGGTAGGGAACCAGCCTGGTCCCCAGGTCAGGAATATAGTTCCTGCAGGCTGGGCAGAACTCCCAGTGGCCGCTGCTTCAGTCTCTGATGCGGCCTGGTCCCTGGTCTGGTGGGGAACTGGCCTGGTCTCCAGGTCAGGGAGAAAGTTTCCGCAGGTTGGGGGGGACTCCCACCACTGCTGTTACACTCACCAGCCCGGCCTGGTGTCTGGTCCGGTCTCCAGCACCATTTATTAAAGAGGCCATCTTTCTTCCAGTGGACATGTTTTGTTCCTTTGTCAACAATGGGTAACTGAGTGTGTTTGTAGTTGTGTGTGCATCTTCTAATGTGTTTTACTGATACTTAGGTCTGATCATTGTCATGGTAGCTTTGTAGTGTAATTTCAAGTAAGGGATTGTGATACCTCCTTCCTTGACTTTGTTGCTCAGAATTGCTTTTGCTATTTTAGGCCTATTATGGTTCTGAATGAATTATAGGGATGTTTTCTCTAAATCTGTGAGGTGTGCTAATGGTATTTTGATCAAGACTGCTTTAAACCTGTATAACAGTTTTGGGAGTATGGCGATTTTCACAGTGTTGGTTCTTCCTACCAATAAATAAGGTGTATCTTTCCATTTTGAGATATTCTATTTGATTTCCTTTTTCAGAGTACTGGAATTCTCAATGTATAAATCTTTTACTTTATTTGTTAGACTGATTCCTAAGTATTTCATTTTGGAGAATGTTACTATGAAAGATGTGGTTTTCCTAATTTCTCTCTGTGTGTTTGTTGCTTGTGTACAGGAATTCTATTGATTTTTCAGTGTTGACTTTATATCCAGCTATTATACTAAATTTGCTTATTAAATCTAGAAATCTTTTGACAAAATTTTGGTGATCTTCTATGTCAAGTATCATGTTATCTGCACATAATGATAATTTAACTTCTTCATTTCCTATTCTTACTCTTTTATTTTTTTCTCTTGTCTAATTGCTCTGTCTAACTTTTCTAGAACTATTTTGAATAAGAGAGGAGATAATGAATGACAACATTGCATTATTTCTGATTTTAAAGTGAAAACTTTCAAATTTTGACTGTTTAGTATAATGTTGGCTATTGGTTTGTCATAGATGACTTTTATCAAATTAAGATAAAGATATTCTAATTTCCTGTAGGTTTTTTTTGTCATCAATGAGTTTTGTACTTTGTCAAATGCTTTATATGCATTTAATGAGAGGATCATGTGATTTTTGTCTTTGTTCTATTAATATAGTGTATTACATTTATTGATTTCCATATGTGAAGCCATCCCTGCACCCCTGGGATTAATGCTACTTGGTCATGCTGTATAATCTTCTTGATGATTTCTGTAATCTATTTGCCAGTATTTTCCTGAGGATTTTTTTTTCTATGTACATTAGGGAGATTATCTTGTAGTTTTTTTTCTTTTTTTTTTTAAGTTGAGTTCTTCTGTGGTTTTGGAATCAGGGCAATACTTTCCACCAGAAATGTTTTTTGCCAGCTTTCAATGGAATTTTTGATTTCCTGGATATCTCCTTGAATCTGTTTCATGCCTTCTATTGTTTTCTTATGTTGTTCATGCAAGATTTCCATCTTTTTGCAATGCTCCTTAATTATTTTAACTGTCTTCTTTAGATGTATTCATCATTTCTTTTTTTACATCTATCATTTCTTCTTTTACCTGGGAGATTATTTCTCATCTGAGTTCCTTTACAGCTTCATAGAGTTGCTTCTTTACTTCAGTTGCTATCATTTCAGAAGTTTCAGGTGTAGTGCTTACATTTTCTTCTATGTCCATGTCTCCTAGGCTTGTTTGGGATGGGCTGGAGATTTGGGGTTGCATTTTGCTCTTTTGTTTTGTCATTTTCCTATATTCCCCGGTTCTCTGGTGGCTTTTAAGGACTCCCCAAATGAAGGTAGTGCACTGGGTGGACCTTCAGCACTCTCCACATGGCTCACCAAAGCTCCTCAGCTTCTTGAGGTCACTGGGCAGGGCCCTACCAGGTTCTGAGTGGTGTAGTAAGGCTGAATGGTATGTGGAGTGTACTGGGCAGGCTTTCAGCTCACACCACATGGCACACCAGCTTCTTGGGGTCTCTGGGGGTGGCTTTACCAGGTTCTGAGCAAAGACCCACTCTATACAGCTAGGTAGGGATCATTGTGGCAGGCTTCAGCTCACATGTGGCAGCTCCTGGCTACCTGGAGGTCACTTGGCAGGGCCCAATCAGGACCAAAGTGATGACCTAAAGAAAAGTCCTGCAGTGTTCTGGGATGCTGGGCAGGGGTCTACCAGATTCCAAGCAGAGTCCTACAGCTTCACAGCTAGGTAGCAGGCTTCAGTTCACACGTGGCAGTTCCATGCTACCTGGAATTCCCTGGGTGGGGCCCAGAAATTGTTTTTGAAATATTACTTTGCTTTCAATTTCCTTGAAGAGTTTCAGCATCAGTGACATTAATTCTCTAAATTTCTAATTGAATTTAATTGTGAATCTGTCAGGGCCTGGGCTTTTTATTTTGTTTCTTAAATTTTTAAATTAATTTCAATTTCATTGGCTGATATTGGATTATTTAGAATTTTTATATTTTCTTGATTTAGTTTTGGCAATTGGATTGTGTCTAGGAATCTGTCCACTTCTGTGTTTTCCATCATATTAGACTATAGGTTTTTATAGTAGATATTCATAATCTTCTGAATTTCTGTAGGTTCTATTGTGATTTCACTGTTTTCATTCATACTTGCTTGAATTTATGTTTCTTTCTTTCTTATTTTTGATGATGTTGGCTAATGGTTTATCAGTTTATTAATTATTTAAAGAAAAAACTTTTAGATTTGTTGATTCTTTGCATTTTTATTCTCTTATATAAATTTGTTCTCATTAATTTCTTTCTTTGTATGAACTTTGGGTTTAGTTTGTCTTCATTTTGTTTTAAGGTTCAATATTAGGTTGTTTATTTGAACTTGTTCTGTTTTTGTGATGTGAGAATTTATCACTGTAAATTTCTCTCTCAGGATTGCTTTCATTGCATTTGATGTGTTGGACTTCTATTACCATTTAATTATACATACACTGTGTAATTTCATGTTTAATTTTCTTTGTGATCCATTGATTGTTCAGAGTTGTGTTGCTTAATTTCTATATATTTGAGTACTTTTTGTGATTTGTTTTGTTGTTGATTTCCAGTTTGATTGTGCTCTGATCAAATAGTGTGCAAGGAATCATTTCAACTTCTCTACATTTACTTAAGCCATTTTTGTGGACTAGTATGTGATCTGTTTTGGAGAACATCCTGTATGCAGCTGAGAATATGTATTCTGATGTTTTGGGGTGGAACACTGTAGACATCTGCCAAATCCATTTGTTCACAGCTTGGTTTAATTCTGATATTGCTTTGTGGGTTTTTTTTATCTAGTCAATTTATTTATTTGTGAGAGTGGGGTATTAACATCCCTCACTAAAACTGTGTTAGTGCTTTGGTTTTTCATGTCTGTTAATACGTGTTTTAAGTAGTTATGTGCACCAGCATTTGTTATCTCTTCTTCTTGGAGTTCCCCCTTAATAAATTTGTATTCACATTCTGTGTCTCTTTTTATAGTTTACACTACCTGCAAATAGAATAGCTATCCTTGCTTTTTTCTGGGTTCTTAAGGCATGGAGAATTTTTTCTATCCTTTTTCACTTTTAGTCTATGAATTTCTTTTCAGGTTAAATGTGTTTCTTAAATGCAGCACATTGATGGATCTTTTTCTTCATCCATTTTGGTAGTCTGTTTCTTTTGATTGATGAGTTGAGATAATGTACGTTGATAGTTATAACTGATATGTATTGGCTTGTCTTTTTCATGTTATTTTTTTGTTGGTTACCAGCTTTTTTCTTCTGTTTACTTGCTTGCGCTTTTTGGCAGTTTTTCTATTGGTGTTCATCTGTTTGTGATCTTTGTTATTTCTTTTTGTTATATCCTTCAGGGTATTCTGTAGTGCTGGTTTGGTGTCATTAATTTCTTTAGCTGTTCATCATGGAAGTATCTTATTTCTTTTTTGCATATGAAAAATAATTAGTGGGATGTATTGGTCTGGTTTGAGGACTGTTTCCTATGAAGGGTTGAAGTACCTCACTCCAGGCTTTCCTTAATTTGAGGGTTTGTGCTGAGAAGTCTGATGGGTGATTCTGATGGGCTTTCCTTTATAAGTGATTTGTTTCTTTTTTCTAGGTGCTTTTAATATTTTGTTCTTGTGTTGAATTTCTGGAATCTTGATTATTAAATGCTTTATGAAGATCTACTTTTTCTAATTTTTATTTTTTTATTTTGAAAAGAATAAATACAAATGAGAAAAAAACCAAAACAAAATAAAATGGGGTCATTCAAAACGAAAGGATGGACATAATACATGATTTAAAACCACAGTACAAAGTGATCTATAAAGGTTACCATGATGTCTCTTGTTATCTTCAATAGAATTACCCATATAATCTGGTACAATAAAATTGAACATAGCCATACAGAACAAAATTAACAAAAACAAAACATTGGAGATATTATAGGACTTCAGAAGAAGGTAATAGTCAAACAAGAATGGGTATCATAGTGAATCTTATTGTCTTCAGAGTAGTTGCCTATCCTCTCAGATTTGATGCTACCAAAATAACAGATTTGAATAAAATAAGTCAAAACAAGATGACAATCAAACAAGACAGATTCAAATAAAATCAGCCAAAACAAGGCAGTGAAAGCAAAACAGGGTTTCAGATTAAGTTAACAGGAAATTAAAAAATGTTTACCGTAGTATATCATGCTTTCTTTGGAATAGTTGTCTATGCCCTCAAATCCAGTACAAGTAGGCAAACTGGAACAGAATAAAACCAAACTAAACAGAATGATGAAAGCAATATGAGTTTCAAATCATGATACAAGATTAACAATGTCCTCTGCCTTCCCTATTTAGACAATTCCTCCCCTTTCACTTTCCCATGGTACATTGTACATTTTGTATTCCACTAACTCCTTTAGTTTTTAGATTAGGGAGGCAACCCGCTATTTATTTAAGTGGTTCTGAATCTTTTTACCCCTGAGCTTGGTCTCAAGTTGTATCCATTTACCTACAAGAGCCTCAAGGTTTTCCCTCCTTATAGCTGAGTAGTTCTCCATTGTATAAAAGTGTCATGTCTTTCTACCAATCTGTAGTTGATGGGTGAGCTGCCTCCACTTCTTTCTGGTTCCATGTCACATAGAGCATTATTTTCTCATCTTTGACTTTCAGTCCATAAACCTTCTTTCAGGTTAAACATATTTCCTATTTAGAGCATCTTGAGGGACCCTATCTCCTGATCCACTCTGTCTATGTTTCTTTCTATTAATGTATTGAGGCTATCCACGTTAGCGATTATGGCCAATTTTCTCTGCCTCATCTCTGCCATGCTATTTTTCTGCCATTGGTTGTCTATTTTTCCCCTTAACTTCTGTCTCCCCATTCAGTGAGCCTCCTCTGTCCATGTTCTTGAAACCATGATCTTTTTTTCTCTTTCTCTAGAATGTCGTTCACTATTTTTTGTAAGGTTGGATTGGTGGTCATGAACTCCCTCAGTTCCTCTTTGTCATGGAAGCATCTTGTTTCTCCATTAATTTTGAGAGACAGTTTTTCAAGGACATCAACCTGGATTAGAGGTTATTTTCTTTCAGGGTTTGGAATACTTTATTCCAAGCTCTTCTTGATTCAATGGTTTGTGTTGATAAGTCTGTCATGATTCTGATAGGTTTTCTTTTATAGGTGATCTGGTTCTTTTCTTTGGCAGCATTTAATATCCTGTTTTTGTGTTGAATTTCTAGGATCTTGATTATTATGTGTCTGGGTATAGATCTATTTTGGTTATAGCTGGCTGCAATTGTGTGCCTCATATATCTGGATAACATTTCCTTTTCCTATGCATGGGAAATTTTCTTTAATTATTTCTGTAAATAGTCTTTGTATTTCATTTGTGTTTACCCCTGATTCTTCACTCACATTTTTTAATCTTAGGTTGTAGATTCTCTTGTCATCTTCTAGCCCTTTGTATTGTTACTTCCTGGTTCCTTATTATTTTCAAGAGATCTTTCCTCTCACAATCCCAAGTCACAAACCCGTCTTCCAGGTTTGATAGTCTATCTTTAGTTGCTTTCAAGCAGTTTTGCCAGCTTTCAATGGAGTTTTTAATTTCCCGATAGACTCTTTGAATCTATTTCATGTATTCTAGATTTTTAAAATATTCTTCATCAAAAGTTTCTCTTCTTTTTCTTATGTTCCTCCATTCTTCCATCTGTGTTTTCTTGAGAGGTACTTAGCATTTCTTTTATTATTTTTCTTATATATTTATTTACTTGTATTAGAATTTCTGTTTTTAGTTCTTTTATAATGTCACAAAGATAATTCTTTATATCAGATGCTATTTTTCAGACACCACAGGTATCCAACCCCTGATCTCTTCTGTCAGTAGTATGTGTGTTGGGGGCTAGAGATCTCCTTTTGTTTCTTCCTCTTGTCATGTTTCTGGTTTCCTCCAGATGAATGGACAGTGGGGGTCCCTGGAATTTCCTGTATTGGCTGCAATTGCTCTGAAACATGCTGACTAGGGATTGCTGCCCTCCCCAGTCTGCTGATGGCCACTAAAGTACAAGCAGCGATGAGACAGGGTGCCCCCTCCCTTCTGAGCTAGTCAAGCTCTGGGAGTCTTCACTGCATTACTGTGTGCCATGTGGATGGGGCCCCTTAGTTATAGTTTCAGAGAGACCTCGTCTTTTGCCATTGGATCATGCACAGAGGCAGGACTCATTCCAAGCAACTGTCACCAATCAGCCCTCTGCTAGGAGTGGCTGACTGAAAGCACTGCAGTTCTGGTTCTGGGTTTACCTTGCCTGACTCCAAAACACTGCCAGGCCCCTTCGCCCACTCCTGCAGGAGGACTGATTTTTGCATATTCACTGTGAGCCAGTGATCTCTGAGGCAGTCTCCAAGCCATGTGCTGCTTTCTGTTTCACTGCTCCCCTCCACAACTGCTTCCTCCTGCTGAGGCCGTCAGGCTTGCCAAACCCCAACTTCACCATGACTATGTGTTTACGGAGTCCAACCTCGTTTCATACTCAATGGTACTGGCTCTGGTGAGAACAAGTCTGGCTATATCCTTCCATCCACAATTTTTGTTTCTTTTTCTTTCTTTTTTTTTAATTTGCTTTCTCTTTAGTTTTTTCCTGGGTCAAGAGGATTCATCTCTTTCTGTCTGGTTTCTCCAGGATGTTTTATTCTGGCATCTGAGCTGTTTCTCTCAGAGAGGCTCCCTATTTTGCTGCTTACTGATCCTCCATCTTCTGGAACCCCTCTTGGTGAAGATTTACTTTGGTCATGGCTATTTGGAGTTCTATATCCTTCATTCATTTGCATGTCAAATTCTTTATTCATGTTTGGAAAATTTTCTGCTATTATTTCTGTGAAGATTTTAATGGCATTTTCTCTGTCTCCAACTTTATCACTGACACCAATCACTCTTATGTTGTTCTTCTTAGCTTCATTTTATAACCATTGGATTGACTTTTCATTGTTCCTTGTTACTTTAAAGATATCTTCCTTTTCTTGTCACATTGCTTTCTTCTAGGTCTGATGTTCTCTCCTCACCTTCATTCAACTTGTTGCATATAATTTCAATGGAATTTTTAATCTCCTGGATTCCTATTTGAATCTGTTTCACACAAACAAAAACAACAACAAAAAATAAAAATAAACAACAAAACAATACACATTAACCCAGTGAAATATCAAGAGGAAAACTCATCAGACCAAGAAAAATAAAAATTGTGAGATCCTTCTAGTGTTTACTGCTCTGTTGTAGCTCTAAGTCTGATTCCAGACTATAGTCTTGTCAAGACTGCAGGTGGATTTGTGTTGGATTTGGGTCTGATCTTTGCCTCTGAACTTGAGGGATGGGATTAGTCATCTGTTGCTGGAGATCTCTCTAGCCATTTAAAAAAGAAAATAGAGAAGAAGAAAAAATAGGGAAGGAAAAATTAAAGAAAGTGGCACTATCTGCTTTTGTACCCAAATTATCATTTGCTGGCTCATATTTTTACTGTTGCTTTGAAGTTTTTCATACTACTAGTCCCACCTGTTCATTGTGTGTGCTCTAGCTGGGGTCCCACCGTGTTGCTGGTTTGCCTGCTGGCCTCTGAACCCTGAGTCCCATCAGTGGAGGGAGCAGGAGCCTATATCTGACCCCCTACCTGCCAGTTGCCACAGTTCTGAGTCAATAGCAGGAACAGGAGTCCATCTCGGACCTATTGCTGCTGGTTGCTGAAGCTCTGGATCAATGGCAGGAACAGCAGCTCATCTTGGACCTCTTCCTACCTCTTGCACTAGCTCTAGGTCAGTGGCATGAACAGAAAAGAAGCTTGTCTTGGACTCCTTGCTGCTAATTTCTACAGTTCTGTCGTTGGTGGGAATGGAAGCCCATCTCAAATTCCCTTTTTGCCACTCACAGCAGCTCTAGGTCAACAGTATAAATGGGGATGTGTATTAGATCACCTTCTTTTAGTTGCAGCAGTTCTGGGTCAGTGAAAGGAAAAGGAGCCCATCTCAGAACCTTTTCTACTAGTCTCAGCAGCTCTGGTTCCTGTTGGTAAGTTTTTAATTATACTTTTACCTAACTAACTGATATTTGGTTATTCAGAATTTTGATTATTTCTTGATTCAGAACTTGGTAATTCATACATATCTAGAAATCTGTCCATTTCTTCTATGCTTTCCATCATTTGAGAGTAATGATTTTTGAAATAGGTGTTACAGATCTGAATTTCCACAGGTCGGTAGTGATTTCACCTTTTTCATTCCTCACTGCATGAATTTGAGTCTTTCCTTTTTTTGATAAGGTTTGTTAAGGATTTATCAAGTTTATTTATTTTTTCAAAAATCAGCTCTTAGATTTATTAACTCATTATTGTCTTTTTAGTCTCAATTGTATTAATTTCTGCTTTAATCTTATAATTTCCTCCCTTGTATGGGCTTTGAGTTTATCTTGCTCTTCTTTTTCTAGAAGCTTGTTGTGTAACATTAAGTTGTTTACTTGAGCTTGTTCTGTTTCCCTGATGTGAGAATTCACCACTATAAATTTCCCTTTTAGGACTGCTTTCATTGCATCTCACAGGTTATATCCATATTTTGTTTACTTGTACATATTGTTTTACTGCTTCTTTAATTTCATCTGTAATTCACTAGTTGTTCAGGAGAGTATGATTTCATTTCCATGTGTTTATAGCTTTTGCATTTCTTTTGCCATTAATTTCCAATTCCATTGCACTATGGTCAGATAATATGTATGGAATAATTTCAGCTCCTTTTTGTTGATTTAAGCATGTTCTGTGGGCTAGTATATACTTTACCTTAGAGAGCATTTCATGTGCAGCTGAGAAGAATGTGTATTCTGATGTTGCTGACCTGTAAATTTTTACCAAGTTCATTTGTTCACAAGTTAGAGGCAGTTCTGTTATTTCTTTGCTGATTTTTGTCTAGTTGATATATCTCTTTGTGGAAATGGTGTGTTAATATTCTCCATTATAATTGTATTGTTGTTTATATGATTTTATGTGCATTAATATTTGTCTTATAAAAGTTAGGTGCTCCTGTATTTGGTACATATTATTTATGACTGTTATCCCTTCCTCTTGAAATTTTCCCCTAACACGTATAGAGTGACTTTTTAAAAATAGCTTTTTATCATTCTTGGTTTGAAGTTCACACTGTCTGCAAACGAAATATTTACCTCTATTTTTCTCTGGGTTCCTGTTGCGTGGAGTATTGTTCTTCATCTTTTGACTTTCCTTTTCTGAGTTTCTTTTTGAGTTAAATGTGTTTTTGTATATGACATATTGCTGTATTTTGCTTCTTGATCCATTCTGTCATTAACATTTATGACTATAACTGCTATTTGTGTGTGTGTGTGTATATATGTGCTTAACTTTGTCATACTATTTTCCTGGTGTTGGTTCCCTGCATTCCTCCCTCTGTTTAAGTGCTTGCTTTGTTTGGTAGTTTCTTTCAGTTGTTCTTGGAGTTACGGTCATTTTTATCTCTGTCTGAAATATCTTTTGTTTGTTTGTTTTTATCGGTATTGGGGATAGAGCTCACGATCGCGCGCTTGCAAAGCAGGTGCTTATGCCGCTGAGCTAGATCCCCAGCCCCTGGAATATCTGTTTTTTTTCTTTTTCTTTTTTTTTTTTTTTTGGCTTTTATGAGACGGAGTTTCGATATGCAGTTCAGGCTGGCCTTGAGCTCACTTTGTAGCCCAGACTGGTCTCGAACTCACAATGATCCTCCTGCTTCAGCCTCCCGAGTGCTGGGATTACAGGCGTGAGCTACCGCACCGTGCATTAATACTCTTTGTATGGTTGGTTTGGTGGGCATGAATTTCTTCAGTTGTTGTTTGTCATGGAAGTATTTCTCCATTATTTCTTAAAGATAATTTTGCAAAGTTCATCAATCTGAGTTGAAAGTTGCTTTTTTTGGGGCTGGGGATTTAGCTCAGTGGCATAAGCACCTGCCTTGCAAGCAGGCAGTCGTGAGTTCGATCCCCAGTACCGATAAAAAGGAAAAAGACAAAAAAAAAAAAAAAAAAAAAAAAAGAAAGTTGCTTTCTTTCAGGAGTTGAAATGCTGCATTCCAAGCTCTTCTTGATTTGAAGGTTTGTGTTGAAAAGTCTGCCAAGATTCTGATGGGCTTTCCTTTATAGATTATCTGATTCTTTTCTCTAACAGCATTCAATATTCTGCTCTTGTGCTGTATTTCTGGAATCTTGATTTGTATATGTCTTGATACAGCTTTATTTTGGAGATTTTGTATGCTACATTTATTTGTATGTTGAATTCTTTATGCATGCTTAGAAAGTCTTCTGCCATTATGTCTTTGAAGATATTTTTGTGGCCTTTGTGTTGTCTTCAGCTTTCTCATTGACCCAATCAATCTTAAGTTATTCTTCTTTTGTTCATCTTGTAGCTGTTGGATTGATTTTTCACGGTCTCTTGCTATTTTTAAGATATCTTTCTTTTCATGATCTCTGACTGAAATTCTGTCTTCAACCTGTAACACACTATTTTCTCCTTTATTTAGTCTGTTGTGTATACTTTCAATGGAGGATTTAATCTCTTGGATTTCTGTTTGGGTCTGTTTCGTGGATTCCATTTACTTCCTATGTTGGATATTTTTGTTTCCATCATTTTTATAAGCTCATCTTTTAATGTATATTTGCTATAATATACTTAATTTTAGGTATCATTTCTTTTTGCATCTGAGAGATTATTTTCTTTATAGCCTCTTCTACTTGTATTTTCACTTCTGTTGCTATCATTTCAGAAACTTCTAGCATTTGACTTCCAATTTAATTTTTCTCATTGTGCTCCACCCTTGTGTTTGGTAGACTGGAGCTCTGCTGCTGCATTTTGCTTCATGTCTTATCGCTTGCTATTTCCTATTTTTTATTGTATTTTGTTTTCTATGTTGGTGCTTGCCAATTTCTTATGGTAGATAGTTTTATTACTAGTATTGAGGCTTCCCTAAGAGATGTGTGTTCTTGAGAAATCTCCTTTAGATATAGGTGGTTCTTTATAGCTATACCAAGAACCTACCTTCCCAGTTTGTTCAGGATATAAAGTTACTATTTGGCTTAGCACCTAATCTTTTGGTACTGGACTGTGCTGATGATTATGATGACACAATCACTGTGTTATTATACAAGGGAGAAAAACTGATTATAGCATGTATAACAACCTGAGTAAGGTAATAATAATAGATTCAAGTACAGCTTACCTACTGACATACTGTGGCAACCATTAATCTGCTACTTCAAACTCAGGAGCAAACTCTAAAGTTATGTAACAAAATCAAACATAAACCATGAAGTGATTCCCCGCCCCCCACCCAGTGAAGCGATTTTTTTCCCTGCTGTGGGAGACAGGGGTGTTTAAAGTGGGCAGGGGCAGGATAACAAGATTACAGAGGTCAAATATAGTAGAATTAAGGGTGGAGGTCAAAGAGTGATCAAGTTTTGGGAAACTGGAGCACATAGGAGGAATAGAATGAAATAGAATGTGAAGGGGTAGTCAGAAAGAGAAGGGACAATGTTTTCTTACTTGAAAATTTAAATTCAAGAAGTAGTTGAGGAAATAGAGAAAGAGGATCAGTAGAAGAAAACAAAAAAGAAAGATAAGAAAACTAAACAGTGGGGAAAAAAGGAAAAAAGAGAAGAATGAAAAAAGAAAGTCAGAAAAACAGGAGAACAAAAGAAAAAAGAAAAGAGAAAAAGCTAACAAAGACAAAAATAACCATAAAATACTAAAAAAAAAAAAAAAAACAAGACAAAATACAAGAAATCAGGAAGATGAGAGTCAATCTGACAAGTAAAGGAGAATAAAAATAGTAATATCTCTGGTGTTTACAGTTCTGTGATAGTGTCCAAGTCAGATATCAGAAATGTCCTATGTATTTGAGTCAAGTTTGCCTTGGAAATTGTGCTGGGTGTGGAATGATCTTGGCCTCCGGTGGGGGGACTGGTACTGGTCTTCTGTTGGTGGAGTTCTCCACAGCCCACTGTGGCTCCTCACTGCTGCTTCAGACACTTCCACATTGCTGGTCTCTCAGATTACTCTACCTGCCAAAGGCGCTTGCGTACCTGCACACCCGGGGTTTGCCTGACCTGGGTGTTTGCAGTGGTTCATTAAGTAGCTCTGCCCCTAACTACCCATAAGAGACAGGAGCAGTTTGAACTGGAGCAGGAACTATTACCTGGGCAACTAACAAACTCGAGTATACTCAAGTGTACTGGCTGGGTGGGGGATCGTTGGGCATTTTCTGCTATACACTTATTTTCCCATACTTTTATCTATGCTGTCCTATTCTGTTGGTTTTTGCAGATTTTATAGCTATTCTTCTGTGAATTGTATGTTTGTTCCCCTTTGCCCATTTTATGGTGAAATGTTTCAGCTTTTCCTTATTGATTCTTAGGAGCTCATGCTTTATGATGAATTTCAATCTTGCAATTGTTACTGTGTTGCAATGTTTTTCTTCAGCCTGTTGCTTGACTTTTAACTTTGCCCAGCATGTGTCAAAAAGTCCTTCTGATGAGGAACTACAGGGATATTTATTTCAGACTTTTATTCCAGGAAAATTTCTTTCCAAGGACTGTTTTTCTTATCATCATCTGCCCTCATCCCCCATTCCTGCCATGAATCCATGTAACCTTGTTTTCTTATTCGTGCTGTGGCTACACGTCTCAGAACAAACATCTCTGTACACCTCTAGTGATGGTGCAGAACTCCTCAGCAGACATTCATTAATCCAACCTCATCCCTGAGTTCACCCATTGGGTTTCTTGTTTATAATTTCTTTTTTTCTTTTTTTCCTGGATCTGTCTCTCATGTATAAGTGCATGAATCAGAATCTTTTGATTTGCCAAGTGACAGAAATCATGTGAAATAAGCAAAGAGGAATTGCTTATTCACAAAAAGGGCAAACCTCAATGGGCTGCAGGCCTGGCTTGATCCAACCACACAAATAATCTCAATAAACAGGCTTCCCTGAACATTAGGTTTTGCTTCTCTTCTTCTCTCTTTGCTTGGTGATACCATCCATTCCTGCTTCAGACAGTTTCATTCCTTGTGGCATCAACATGTGCACAGAAAAGGAAACCCTCTCCTAAAGCCCCCAAAGAAGAGAGGATTCTGATTGACCCACTTGAAATGCTACCTTCTATAGACAGAATAGGCACAGTGATAGGCATTTGACTGATAGTGATCATGGGATTAGGGAAGACAAGAAGGGCGGAGTGTGATGGGTAAATGCTGCAGAGACCTGGCAACATCTAAGGTCCAGGAAAGCAGAGCACCACCCCCCACCCTCAGGAGGAAGAGCTATCTGCCAAAGTACAGATCAGCAAGACAGTGACTTTGCTCCTTTTTTAATAGAAATACATCTTCTTTCTTGCTCCAGGGCCATTGGTGGCCTTGGGGACTAATCCATCTGGTTGGTCCCGTCTCCAATGCTAGCTTTCACTAGCTCTTTCCTCCTTCCCATCCCCAGCCCAGAATGTCTTTCTCTTTTACACTTCTGTCCCCATCCAGAGACACTTTTTATAGCAGTGACTTTGTGTGCCATTGTACTGGAAAAAACAAAGCTATGCAGTGTGAAAAGGTATGCTGGCTTGACATGAAACACCAGTTCAGAGGAGTGGTGAGTCTGTAACCTCTTGAGAGATTAGAGTTTATGGTAGAAAAAGCAAACAATGTTATCTACTTTGATTTCAGCAAGACTAAAGAGAGCAGTGAATATTTGTTAAACATGTACTGTATGCCAGCACTGACGAATGTGCACAATTTACTTCAAAGGTCCAATCCTTGTCAGGTAAATGTTAATTTACAGACAAGATATTCAGAGTGGGGAAGTGGTTTACCCAAGCTCACACGTAGTGATCAAAGAACTGAGCTTGGAAATATCCAACTGTTTTGTCCTCTTTCTACTGATTTCCTAATAAACACCCCCCACCATTATTAAGTGATGACTCACACCACAGAAACGTCTCTTAATTAAATGTGAAAATAGGAAAAGACTTTGGAATGCACTCTGAGGAGGTTAGCCTTAGCAGAATTACTTCCATACTAAGAATTTGTTCCCCAGCTATGGAGCAGCTGGGATTCTTTCTTCTTGATGTTCCCAATGAGTGGAATGTGACCAGCTTCCATCCTCCACTTCCTGACACAACTGCCTCAAACTGTACAATAGGGAAACAGGAATCAATCAATCAATCAGTCAGTGAAGTAACCTATTGATGAATGAGTCAATTCGCTTTCACCAGATGTGCTTGCTGGAGGCAGTTAGTGACCATAGTGGAGACCCAGGCTCCATCTCTCAGAACATGATGACAATCTATGGAGAAAGTCGCTTTGCTTTACAGCCAACAGCTTCAGAAGACATCTGTTGTCAATCTCTAAGTTAAGCCACTGAAATTGTAGGGGAAGTTCTGGCTCCTCTCCATCTCTTACCAACTAGAGTTATACTATGAAAAGCTGAGTCTGAGTATCCTGGCCTCTTCTCTAAGCTTTATGATCTGAAGCACATACTGACTCTGAGGCTCTTTTCACCACTGGTGGTTGGTGGGCTGTGCTGAGGCTGTGAGCCTTTCTCTTGGACTGGGCAAGAGTCAGTCTGCAAGTGCTGCTCCTGAGTCTGGCACCTCATAGGCGCATTAGTGAGCAAAGCTTTTAACCATTTTAATAGAGGAGTGTGTTAGTCAACTTTCCATAACTATAACAAAATACGTGAGCTGGTGATTTCAGCTTAGCAACAGAAGGTGAACTAGGCTGAGGCATGTAAGACTAGGTCACTTGTGTGCTGTAGAAATTGATACTCCAGCCTTGGCCTCCTAAATCTCCATCCTGGCATCTGTTCTGGTTGCAGATATGAAAACTCGGAGGATGGATGGTTAAAGAAGGAGAAATCAGGAAGCACCCATTTCCAGGCCTCTGTGGCCCCTCTGCTGGCAGATGAGAAAGATTTCCATCACTGAGAGGCACTGTAGACCAACATGGAATAAAATTATATCACCCGAAGTGTCTATGAAGCCTGCTGGGACCCAGTCTTCTCTGGGCTCATTGTGTATTTTTTCCCCTCCCTCATGCTGCTCCATCCACAATAACCCATGAAGCTCATTCTTGCCTCTGGGCCTTTGCGCAGATGTACCCTCTGCCTGGAATGCTCTTCTTCCAAGTCATCACAAGGCTCACACTCAAAAAATCAAAAAGTCAGAAGAGACTTTCCTGATGATCATCTTTCCATAGTCACTTCTGACTTCATTTCCTGCTTCTTCTTTTTCTTTCTTTCTTTCTTTTTTTTTTTTTTTTTGGAGCACTTATGCCTCCTGTACAATGTGTATTTATTTGACTGTTTGCTTTCCACAACCAAAATGCGAGCTCTATGAGGTAGGACCTTGTCTAACTCAAAGTTATATCTTAGTCCCTGGAATGGAGATTGGTAGAAGGATAGAAGCAGAGGAGCTGGATGACAGACATTAGGAAGGAAGCTTCAGAGGGTCTTAGAGGCAATGGAACCATGCATGGAGCTGGTCACTGGGGAGAAAGTGGGACCACGTCCCCAGCAAGGGGAGATCTGATTTGAACCCAAAGGATCTTTGGTTCCCCAGGCACAAAACTTTAATGGTTCTCTATGATGGTCCAGAAAGGCAGCTGTGTGGTACAGAGCAGGTCTTTGGAGCCAGGGGGACCCGAGGCCTTGTTTTAGCTCTATTCTTGACATGGGCAAAGTATCTTCCTTTCTCTAAGCTCTGGCTTCCTTTGCCAAGAAACGTAGTGGATAATTATATCTGTAAGGATTAAATGAGCTATGTGTAAACTGCCCAGCATGAAGGCTTTTACTGGAAAAACCAGTGTTGTGAAGAAACTCAGACTAATCCTCAGAAAGGTCTCATGGAGATGTTTCTGTAGAAAACCCCTGTGGACTGGGGTCAGCCCTGCAGCTCACAGTCACAGTAGCCTGCTGACAGTGGAGTGAGCCAACTTGGAGACAGATTTTCCAGTCCTGCCAAATTTTTGTGTTTGTGCAGGCCCAGTTGATACTTGGACTGACTATCCCCAGGAACCTTCAGATCTACCTGGCTTAACCACTCCCAAATTCCTGATCCTCAGGAGCTGAGGGAAATAACAATTCCACTAGTATTTTAAGCCAGCAGTCAGTGAATTTTTTTGAAGTCATTTAGTAAATACTATATCCCTTATGGGCCGTATAGTCTCAATCACAATCACTCTGCCATTGTAAGGCAAAAGCAGCTACACCTGACAAATAAATAAATGTAGCTGTGTTTTGATAAAGCAATCAAAACAGGTGGTAGATCAGATTCACTTTCTGGTCCCCAGTTTTCCAATTTCTGATTTTAGCTACCAAAATAAATGACTTATGCATTTTTATAGAATATAAAAATGGCCTCTTTCCTCATGGGAATGGTGGTCATACCTAGGGTGCCCAGCTCTATCTCCTGTGAGTATCTCCTTTAGACTACTCAGACCTCAGAGAAGGGACTGTTTTTGCAAAATGCAACTTTTAAAGATAAGCAGATTTTCCAAACTACTTCCTGCTAAGCATATAACCAACACCCTCTCCTCTGCTCAGCTTAGATGAAGTGATAGAATGTGCAGATGTCAATAGCCTCAGGAGACTGAACCCAGGTTTCTTTTTACTAGAAAGAGGAGGATGAGCTGAAGGTGGCTGAAAATGACAAAGAAAGTGTGGTGATCTGCACTGTCTCTCTGTGCTCCCTTTTCCCTCTGTTCCTCAGCATCAAAGACCCTCACACACCTGTACATGGTGAGATAGTGATTCCTCTATCTCCTCAGAGTAGCTCTAAATAAAACCTTTTCCCCCTTTACCAAAATAAAGACCTCCTTTGATTTGATCAGGGGTAAGCAAATGAATCTAAGTGTGTAAGTGTAAGTGACACATGTCTCAAGCTCTCAGGCCATGCAGAGAAAATGCTTTCTGGTCATCTGCTGGAGGAACAGACCAAGTAAAGCCCAAGGTCTCACTTGTGCTACAGAAGGGGCTGATTGCCTCGGCTGTAGGAACTCTTCCATGAACAATACAATCTAGACAACTTTCTGGAGGATGTGAACTTGACCAGAGCTCTGAAGGGAATGTAAATTGATAAGCATTAAGTCAAGGGAAGCATAGTTTAAGCTAGAAGGAAAAGCATTAGCCTGGCATGGAAGGATAGACACAAGTCAGTCAAGTCAGTGTGCCTTGAAAACCAGGCAGAGGGATTGAGTGACATTTTGGACACCAGTGCTTCTCTAGCAGAGTCAGAGGCTTCAGGATGTACTCTGGGGAGAGCGCTGTGGGTTTCATAGCGCTGTGTGGTCCAGAGACAGTGAATCACTGAGTGAGCCATTAAGGGGCTGATATGTAAGTTGCTGATGTGGGTGACATGAGCACAGGCCCACTGAGGACCTCTGCAGGTAGTGGAGAGCACACCTTAGAGGTGCTCCAGCCAAGGATGGGATTGGGCTCATCTACCATCTCCCCATCAATCACTGGCTATGCTGCTGCTGGACTTGGACTCTCCAGCACTCCTAACCTTAGACAGTTTCAGGGTTGGCAGAGGCCTCACTGGGCATGGGAAGGCAAGTGCCAACGGGACAAAGTGGGACAATGACAGTATGTGCTATAGGTACAATCTGTTAGGAACTGTAATTAGGCGGCTGTGCATGTGTTGAAGTGGGATGGGCTGGGGCCAAGAGGCTCCTGGAGATCACACAGGACCTCATGCAAAGCCATCCAGTCAGGTAAACAAAATGTGATAACATGTCAGGCAACATGGTGGTGTTGACTGAATCCTCCCTCAGGTAGGGACCAGTGCTCAGTAAAGATTTGTTCATGAATGAATGTAATTTTTGCAATCCATTCACAGTTTAGCTCAGATGTCAGCTCTACTAGGCCTCTTGAACCTAGGTGCATAACATAATCCACAGTCCTGGATTTCAGGACTCATCTGTTCTCCATTTCTGTCTCCGCAGTGGACCCCGATTACTCTGCTCCCAGCAATTTGTGTTCAGCTCTCACTGCTACCTGGCATAGAGTAGGTGTTTGGTAATGAATGAATTAATTAATTACTCAGTCAATCAATGCTAATGGCCTGACCTGAAATAATGTATATGAGGCAGGAGAACTTGGGGGCCTAGTGTTCTTACTGTACCTCATATGAATTAATCTTTCTATCACTGTAGTCTTTGCACCATAGGTGTTGTAGTCAGGGTTTGTGAGGAGAACAATTAAAATCAGGGCATGGAATTTATAATATTATTTTATGATGGTCACCCAGAGTTAAACAAGAAACTGCATGAAATAAAGATATAGAATATTCAGCCAAGGGCCTGAATCCCACAGCAATGTCCTGCATGAGTCTGGATGAAGACACAGAGCTCATGACAATGTCTCCTACAAGTCCAACTGGAGGTCTAGAGCCCACAAGGAGGACTCATGCCAGTCTCTTTTATGGATCTGTGCTGGGAAGGTCCAAAGGTCAATGATAGAAGCTAGAAAGTCTATGCCAGTAGGGTGAAGGAGCTATGCTGATAGGTTGAGGGTTCTATGCTGGAGCTGAGAAGTCATGCTCAAAACAAAGATCAGGGCTGTCCTGAAAAGCATCACAGCCATCCTCAGTGACACAGAGGCCCCGAGCTCCTCTGATGATAAGCACAGTTGAGTACACCAGGAATTCATCAGGATGAGTTTGTCCTGGAGATTAAATGGCACACATCTTCCCCTCCAGAGCCAGGAAGTGATGCTTGATGTAAGCACCAGAGCTACCCCAAAGTGAACCACAGCCACTCTCACCAACAAGGTCCCGAGTTCCTCCAATGACAATGGTAGAACTCACTCTGGGGAAGCTAGTCATGATGAGCTCCTCCAGGAGAACCAATGGTTTAAACAGCAATACATGGGAGAACCCACACCACCTCAACGCCTCCTTCTCCCTTCCTCAGGTGGAACATCTATGCTCAGCACCATGGTGATTTAATTCTGCTAGCGTTAAGTTGACCACCATTAAGTTAATCCATAACAACGGTATGCATAAAACATTTTTTAACAGATGATAAGAGCTAACACCTCTTGGGTACCTGCTTTGTACTTGGCACATTAAGTGATTTGTATTTATTCATTCCTATAATTGTTAATTTACATTCTTGTGTTACAGATGAGGAAACTGAGGCTCACAGTGCTTCAGCAACTCGTCCAAGAGCACATAAGTAGTAAGTGGTAAAACCAGAACTTGAATCCCGAAAGTCTTACTTGGAGTTCCACCAATCTCTTCTGCCTCTCAGCTGACAGAATGGATACAAATAATAACAATGGCAGAAGCTATTGCTGCTTGCACCTGCTTTGGACAGGCATTGAGTCTATATGATAGATGAAAAAGGAGGTTCTGTGTGATGTCATATCAAAATAACCAGCTCTGGGTCCCAGCTCTTTCCAGAGTAGGAATACTCAGTGGCTTGACTTTGGCTTTCCTTCCTCACCTTCTCAGCCCTGGCTTGCCATCTCTGTCTTCCCCCAGCCATCACCAGCTTTGCACAGACTAAGAACCAACGCTGGCCCCTGTGCGCCGGTCCTCAGCCTGGCAGGGATCCCCTGTGCCTTCACTATGAGAAACATCTCTTTGTCTTTTCCTTCTTTCCAAGACAATTACCAAGGCATTAACTTGATTGTGAACATGTTTTGAAAACATTTTCACTGCTGTTTAAAAGTTTTTCTTTTGTTTGAAAGAGTGTTACAATTCTCCCTTCTCCCTTCAACCACAGAGAGGAGAAAAACTGCTCTGGGCTGACCAGTGCTGTGAGTGTAAAACCAGAAATGACTGTATTAAGTGATCAAAACTAAAACCACCCAAAATAATGGGACTCTTGAGAGTGCTAGTGTCAGGAGGACTTAGTTTTTGGGGGACAATCCTCCTAGGTATAGTTGGGGATGTTGCAAATAGGAGGTGAGTAGGGGTCTTGTTTCCTGCAATAGTTAATGTCTTACTCTGATGCTAGGTCCTCGTCAACATTTTCTTTTCCAGTGTTTCCTGGGAAAATAGACTGAAGCTTGGGAAGACAGCTGACTGGATTCATACAGGAGATCCAGCATGGGGCTAGAAGTGAAGTTATAAGTTAGAGGTTTCTATTAGAAAGTCAGTCTGGGGCCAGTTGGTGCTAGGGTATAACCAGTATTATGAGTCACTATGGGACCAGAATTATCAGTCTTCCTCGCAGGCCAAGACTCAGACTGAGGCTAGAGTCAAGGCTTGATGTGAAACAAGATTCAGGTTCTGACTAAAACCAAAAATTAGGGCTTAGCCAGGGCTTCTGTCAATTATCAAGAATTGAGTGAGAGTCCCATTGGGATTATGATTGGATCTAGGGTCAGGTTCAAGTTTCATAGTATGATGCAGGGTCAGATCTCAGTCTGAGACCAGATTCAGACTCATGGTATGACCCAGGTCAGGATTCATTCCTGGGTCTTCAAACCACCAAAATAAAACTGGATTGTACCACTTCCTAAGACCATGAGTCAGTTTGTCTAATAGACCTCAGTTTCCTTTTCTATAAACGAGGGATAATTGCAAACCCTGTCCTGAATCTTTCCATAGTTAAATGTTAGGCAAAATGGGAGAGCAGATGTCAGCAAACTTTGCAAACTGCAGATTGTTGGGTAAACATTCATATAAACATGCAGGAGAAAACTCCAAAGAAGTTCATTGTGGGAAATTCTAAATGTCACTAAGCCTGCTACCAAATCGTCTATCCAGTTTCTCTTCCTCCTATAAATTTAATAGCTGACAGTTCCACAGCACGGCCTGTGCTATGTTCTAATAACGTCATGTATATTTAACTAACTTAAAATTCAATCAATCCTATAGATATTAATATTGTTCCACTTTTCAGGGGGAAACTGAGGCAGCGATAAGTTAAATTACTTGCTTGAAGTCACACTGTATAATTGGGAAATCTCTGATTCAAACTGGGAGAATTTAGTTTTGGAGTCTATGTTGAATGCAGGAACTGGGGAAAGCTTTGGGGACTACTTTTGGGAATTCATCAAGGAGCAGACAGAAAGGAGTAAAAGTATAGGTCATTCCAAAGGCCAAGGGAGTGACTCATGGTCCCCAGAAACCTGCCTTTATCCAGGAGTCTGAATCTCCCAGCAGACTCCACTCCCACACAGGAACATAAAAGGTTGGAGAAGAATTAGTGGGTTGCATTTAGGCATCTCTTTAGACTTGTTTGTTTATGGAAAGAAATTTCAGGCCAGATGCTGAAAACCTGCATTTTATGGGTAATTTTTCAATTTATTTCATGCTGGTATTAAAACAATAATCCAACACATCATGGAGGCTGTGCTTCCACTGGCCTTGGAGGGAGGGTGCTGGCTTGAAGCAGTTGCTTTGTGCTCCTGAGAACTCTAAAGGAATAAGACTGTTTGCCTTCCCTTGGGAAAGGGCAGCCTAAGAGAGGAATGAAGGTGGGAGATGAAGTCCAGAGGAGAAGAATCAGGTTCCAATGCCCTTATTTTATACATGCTGAGACTGAGAAATAACCAATGTCATTAGAAAGGATTTATCTAGGTTGTGTGCTGTTCTATGATTTCCTCTGCATTATGATATTGGTTGTCATGAGAATTCATAGGATACTGTTTTGGTTTGAGGTTGCCAAAAGCAGACTCCAACATCAAGATTTGAGTTCCTGTTTATTTAGGAATTGACTCCAAGAAACACAGAGCATAAGACATGAAAGAAGAAGGGAAGATGACCAGTAAGGTTGGATTAGGCAGACAGACACTATCATTGGTAGCTGGGGCTTAGTCCTAGGAATTCTGAGAGACAATGCATTACACACTTGGAGCTATCCTGCCTCTCAGATGAAGGAATGGTGTATTGGCCCATCACAGCTCATGTCTGTCAGGTCCATTAGCAAATCATCTTTCCCCATTATTGTGATTTTTAGTTGTATACTTTCCATTTGACTCCCTTTTATAACTTTTATTTCTTTGCTAAAATTATCTATGTTTCCATTTTCTTCAAGAGAATTCATAACTTCTTGCCCAAAACACTTCTGTGATGATTCCTTTAAAGTTATTTTTATATAGTTCCAACACCTTAATCATCTGAATATAACATCACTTGACTGTAGTTTCTCATTAAAATTGTGATTATTCTGATTTTTTTGGTCTTTTTTCGTTTTTATCAGTACCAGGGATCGAACTCACAACTGCCTGCTTGCAAGGCAGGCACTTATGCTGCTGAGCTAAATCCTCAGCCCCTAATTATTCTGATTCTTATAATGGCAGGCAGCTCCCTATTTTGGCTCTGATATTAGGAAAATTTTGGTCCTATTACACCTGGTATTTTAGCAGCAATCTTTCTGTTCTGATGTAGCATACAGGTTCTCATCTACTTTTGTGGGCTGTAGTTGCAATAACAGGTTAGTTACAGAGCCTGTTTGCTTTGTTCTTTTAGTGCTGCTGGGACTCTATTATCTTGATTCCAAAATCAAAACCATACAGAACTAAAAGAGAAACAGACAAATATCTTTCAGGAATATATTCCAAAAAGTGGTCAGCAAAATATTAGCAAGTAGAACTAAGTAATATATAAAAAGAATAACATAGGATGACAAATTGGAGTTTATTTCATTATGGAAAGATTAATACCACATTTGAAAATCAATCAATATAATATATAATATATATAGGCAATAAAAATTTAAGTATGGTAAAAAATAGAAAATTTAAGTACAGTAAAAATAGAAAATTTAAGTACAGTAAAATTTGAAAAAAGTTAACATTCATTTGTGATTTTTAAGAGCTGTCAGGTATTTCTGAGGAAGAGGTGGTTGGGGGAGAATGGGTTTCAGTTGTATCTGCTCCTGTTCCTTACTCGCCCCTGTTGGCTCTTGCTTAGAAGCAAACTGGTCAGGAAGCTGCATCTCTGCCAGAGCTTTCAAAGACACTGGAAAGACACCAGAGGCAGAGGTGGTGATTCACTGAATTAGAATTACCTTCGGCCTCGAAGGAAAATCCCTGTAGAAGGTAGTGGTGACTTGATCAGGGGCCCAAAGGAAAAGAATCTGAAAGTGAAAGAACTACTAAGACTTTGAAAATCTCTACAAGAAAAAACGTTGTATAATGAAGGCTCCAAGACATGGGATCATTTACAGGTGAGAACCCACAAGCCACTCACTGATTTGCAGCGTTCTTCTGAGATTGTTAAACAGGTACTTTCATCACTATTGAACTGTGAGTGGAAGTTGAAGCCGTGGTGGCAGATGCTTGAGGCAACTGTTTTAATAAATTGGTAGTCAATTTTTTAAAAAAAAAAGCTGTCAGAAAAATAGTAACAGAAATGGACTTCCTCAACTTGGTAAAGAGAATCTACAAAAACCCTATGGGTAACCCAACACTTAATGCTGAAGACTGAATGCCTTCCCGTGAAGACTGGGAACAAAGCAAAGAGGTCTGGTCTCTTTCCCTTACTTCGTATAGTTCTAGCCAGCTCAAAAAGGCAGATAAAAGAAGGAAAGTCACAAAGATCAGGAAGAAAAATAGAATTGTCCATATTTGCAAGTAACATTATTGTCTATAGAAGACTGGGCCAAAATTTGCAAAAATATTCCTAGAAATAAGTGAGTTCAGCAAGGTGACAGAATATGAGATGGACACATAACAATCATTGAGTTTCCATGTACTAGTAATGAACACGTGAACAGTGACATGGAAATTACAATGACATTTACAATTGCTGAGAGAAGAAAAAGAAAGAAAATGCTTTGATCTAAATTTAAAAGAGCATGCAGGATTTGTGTGCCAAAACATTGATTTTAAACAATCAGCGAAGATGCACGTAAATGAGGAGACATGCTGTGTTGTGAATTGGAATATTCAGTGTAATAAGGTTGTTACTTCTGCCAAAATTCCTATATGTGCTTAGAACAATTCTGATCAAACTCCCAGCAATATTTCTGTAGATATAAACAAGGTAATTATAAAATTTATATATAAAGTCAAATGAATTAGAATAGCTAAATTAATTTCAAAAAATAAAAATGAAATGGAAAGGCTTATTCTGATCAATTTCAAGATTTATTATACAGCTGCGATAATTGAGAAAGTGAAGTCTTGGCTAACAGGTAGGTACACAGACAACTGGAAAGATTAGATAACCCCAAAACAGATCTATGCAAATATGCTCAATTATTTTGCACAAAGGAGTAAAAGCAACTCAGTGCGGTAGGATATATTCTATATCAAATGACACTGGAGCAACTGAAAATTCATAGGTAATAATTGAACCTTGACTTAAACCTCACACCTTACACAAAATTAATTCAAAATGGAGCACTGACTTGAATGCAAAATTATTTAACTTATAAAAAATAAGCAAAAACCTTTGAAATTTGGAACTCGAACTTGGACACTAAAATCATGATCCATAAAAAGGGAAATCTGTTAAAGTAGATTTAATCAAAATTAAACAACTCTGTGTTCTGTGAAAGACTCTGGTAAGAGAATGAAAAGACAAATTACAGACCAAGAGAAAATGCTGTATTTGCAAATCGCATACTCAACAAAAGACATGTATCTAGGATATATAAACAACTCTCAAAATGCAACAGTAAAATTTAAAAAATCTAATTTAGAATTTGCAAAAGATGTACATACATCACCAAAGAGGACATACAAAAGTCCACACACTTGGAGATGTGGTATCTGCATTCTTAATAACCAATGATTGGAAATTACCTAAATACCATTCAGTGGGTGAATGGCTAAGTAGACTCTGATGCATCCATACCATGGAAGACTGCTCAGCAGTAAGAAGCAATGAACTATAAATGCATGCAAAACATGGAATGACTCTCATTGAAATTATGTTGAGTTAAGAAAACCAATTTCAAAAGGTTACATACTATGCAATTGCACTTCATATTTGCATAACAACATAATTATAGAGATTGAGAACAGATGACTGGTTGCTAGGGCTTAGGGTTAGAAAGGGAGAGGAAGAGTGGAGCCGTAAAGGGCACAGTGTGGGTACCATGCAGGAATCTTATGACAGTGGCACTTTTAAATAACTGGACTGGTAGAGTTTATGTCAAGCTATGTGAAAGGACAAAGCAGCCCAGGAAACCATCCCAGACTTGGCAAACCGAGACAGTTGGTCATCCTAGCAGACCATCATGCAGTTCTGGGAGGAAGAGTTTAAGTGTCACTTGTTAGAAATTCAGGTTTCCTGGCTGCTTAGGAAGAAGAGCTTGTGTAGGGGCCAGAGTAGATGCAGGAAGAAACTACTGGATCACATGGCTCAATGTGGCTGATGTTCACCAAACTTTGGCTTCTTGTGTACAGTCTAGTACACAGCTAAACTACAATTCCCAGTCATTCTTGCAGGTAGGTATGGCATGTGACTGAGTTCTGGCCAACTGGATACAGGTGGACAAGCGCCTACCTTCTGAAAGCTCTGTTCCTTCTCTTCTTCAGGACTGTTACACACACACACACACATACACACACGCACGCATGCATGCACACACGCACACACACATATAAATATATATATTGCTATATATACATACATATGATAAAGCTTATGATGAAGTCTAATTTATAAATTAGTAACAGATTAATAATAACAGTTGTAACAGTACACTATATCAAAAGTCATGTGAATGTGGTACCTCTGTCTACTTTTTTACTTGAAGGAAGCACTTTATGGCTTTTTTTAGCATATGCAGATTGCTATCATCACTACTCTTGCATTTTGGGGCCACGATTAAGTAAAACAAGGGTGACTTGAACACAATTGCTGCAATACAGCAACAATGGATGTAATAACCCTGTCATGTAAGTGAATATCGGGCAGATGGATACAGTGTGTGGATATTCTGGGAAAAGGGATGATTCACGATGAGGGTAGGATGGAGTGGGCAGGGAGAGATTTCATCACACTAGTGAGAATGGTGCACAATTTAAAACTTATCAATTGCTTATTTCTGGAATTTTCCATTTAACATTTTCAGACTGCTGTCAACTATGACAGGCTGAAACTGTGGGAAGTGAAATCATGGATGAGGCAGAGCTATGGTCTCTGGGAGGGCAGAGTAACAGCTGGCGGAAACTGAGGCCTCCACTCTCACGAAGAGAATTTTCTCATTAGGAGCATGTGCTGTGACCTCAGCCTGGTCCAGCCACTCTACCTTTGTCTATCCATGACAATGTCCAGTGGTTCCTTACTCAATGGCCCTGGACTACGCAGCTCCTGGCCGTGCCATCAGCATCAGTAGTCTCAATGACTTCTCTGGGTACCTGTGTTGGAGATGGGGTATTGATGGAAGGCTGAGATGCTGAAAACCCCCCATAGTTACATGGAATCCAAGAGCCCCTGAGCATTCCAGAGAGGGAAAGTGCTCTGAGGTCTGGGTCTTAGAATGCAAGACATCAGATTTTGGAAGAAATGAAAGAACTTTCACAGAACACAAACTCTCAATAATGCCACTGAACAAATGGAGAAATAGCCCATGTGAGAAGGAAAAGCCTGAGGAGAAAGAGAGTGCTCATGCATTTATTCTTTTATTCATTCCATAGTATTTGATAATCACTGTATGTGTGAGGCACCCAGGGATAAAAGAGAAGATTGCTGCCTCATGAAAGTCACAGGCCAGCCAATATAATGTGGCAAGCCAGAGCTGCTTGGTACTTTGGAGGTTGATACAGGCCCAAGTGGTAAGGAAACAAGTTCTATAGACATCTAGGAAAGGGTTTTCCAGGGAGAGGAACATCAAAGCCCTGAGAAAGACATGGAACCAGAGACTAGGAAACAAGAAGAAGTCCAGATAGCCAGAGCAGAGGGAGAAGGGAGCGGGATGGGGGTAGAGGAGAACTTGGTCAAGGGGTGAGGGCTGCACTCTGCACCCTGCAGGGTTGTGTTGCTACGGAGTAGCCCCACCCTCAACAGGACTCATGATGCGCAGAAGTTACTCTCTCTGGATTTGGAGGCTCCAGTGCTAAGAGTTGTGGAGTAGGAGTTGCTATTCTGGAGTCACCTCATTTTTCCAAGGACTTGCATTACACTTCAGGCAGGGAAATTCTTGCACGAGAGAAATCATTCACTAATCCACTCTTTCTTTCTTTCTTTCTTTCTTTCTTTCTTTCTTTCTTTCTTTCTTTCTTTCTTTCTAACATACTGAGCACAAGCTCTGTGTCCAGTTTGTGCTGGGCTCCAGAGACTCACATATGACCAAGTCTCTGGCTTGAAAGTATTGACAGTTTAGAGAGATGACAGAGACATTCACAGTTATCACACTATATGATCAGAGCTCTGACTAAAGATTTTCCCATAGTAAGTACTGGGCCGGCCAGGTAATCAGGAAAGGAGGAGGGCATGGTAGTACTCTGGAGAAGGTGGATGGAGAAGCCACATCAGGAAAGAAAGCCTCAGGAGGCCCAAGGGGTCTGTGAAATATTGCAAGGAGGAAGGGTGAGGTAAGGGCATACCTGGGACCTGGGATGTCAGAAGTGTAGGGCTGGGCAGGACATGATGAAAATATGCTGGGACACTATACACCCATCTCAGCTCTATCGTAGACTCAGCAGGCCTACAGGTTCAAAGACTTGGTGACTCCATCTGTGAGATGGGTTGGGTTGAGGTGCAAAGGCTGTGACATTCCACCAAGATCCCTATTGTCTGCCTGTGTCACCTGTCTTTTGCTAAGTCTGCTTGCCCCAGACACTCCTCAAGTGTCCCTCACTGCATTGGGAGAGGACCTGGAGGAGGTACCAGCAGACAACGTCCTTCTCTTTTGGATCACATAGCACATGCAGAAAAAAGGGCAGGACAACTGTTCAACAAGACAGCGTCAAGGATAAGTTCCTCCAGGCCTCCAAGGTTCCACTATTTCTGTGAGACTGTGTCCTGAGTAGTGTGGGACTCAGTGGACTGCTGATCTGCTGTGTGGCCTTAAGCAAGTTACTTGGTCTCTCTGAACTCCTCTCTTCACCTCCTGAAAAGTGTGGTTAATCAGACTAGGAACTTCCCGATTTGTTTTGAAGATTATATTCAGTGAAAAGTACGTGCTAAGCACATAGGCTTCAAAACCCACCACCACCATCATTGTTGGGTAGGGGAACAGGAGGCAGAGTTGAGTTGAGTTGGAGGAGTGATTTGACTCTGAAAGGGTTAAAATGGAGCCAGATGCTTCTAGTTTTGGTGACAAGGTTGGAGGAAACACAGTCCAGGTCCTTACTCCTGTCACAGGTGAATTTATGAAGTGCGGAACACTTTGAATCAGAGAGTAGAGGCACCCCACAGGCTGCAGCAGGAAGTATCCTGGATCAGTGGCCAGCAGGGACTCAAGACCCTCTGCAAAGAAAGCGAAAGCACAGAGATAGTAGTACATGGACGTGTGTGTGTGTGTGTGTGTGTGTGTGTGTGTGTGTGTGTGTGGTGGGAGATGCAGGAGAGACGGAGCCAAGAGGAAACAGGGTTGGGGAAGACAGACAAGAAACCACAGGCAGGGACAGGGTACTGAGAAGAGGGTCTCTGAGCACCCATGCACCTTAACCTGGGCGCGCGCGCAAAGGCGCCTGTACCTGGGACCGCGGACTGCATTTATCCTTGGGATCTGGACTGACACAAGCCTGATAGGAAAGATAGAGCTGGGGACTCGGTCGGGCAACCACTTCAGAGCCAGCCCAGCAAGGGTTAACGCGCCCCCACACCCCTGCGCGCGCGTCAGCTCCTCCCCCAGCCCATGCCCAGCGCCGCCCCTGCCCTCACTCGACCTGACCAGTCCAGGGGCTGAGGGCAACTCCCCACTGCCACACCGACCCCTGCGCCCCGCGGATGCACCGGACCCACCCCAAGCAGCCCCCGCGCCGCCGTAGGCCGCCCGGGAGTCTCCGAGGGCCCGGACCACGCTGTCCAGATGCGGGCGCCACTGTGCCTGCTGCTGCTAGTCGCCCACGCGGTGGACATCCTTGCTTTGTACCGAAGGAAGAAGCAAGGTACTGTATGAGACTCACAGGCAAGTAGGGTTCCCGGGTGGATGCTGTGGGGCACAGCCTGCCCTGGGTCTTAGGACATGGGCTTGGTGCTCTGTGCCCAGCCCATTGACTTCTCCAGATAAGCGTAGATCCTGTTTTACAGATGTGGAGACTGAAGCTCCAGGACATCCAGTAAAAGAGCTATGGGGCTAACTGGACCAGGGAGGATGTCCAAGCAGGAAAGTGACTCCAAGTCTTTCCCAGTGCCCCTAGGTCTCCTAGCAGCAATATGGAGAGGGTGCCTCTGTTCAGACACAAGTTTCAAGAGCCAGCCTGGGATTAGGAGATGGAGTTAGTGGCTTAGAAGCCATCCCAAGAATCTAGGCTGAGCCAGGAGGCAACATCAAGAGCCCGATCTGGAAAGTCTGACATCCAGCTTCCAGCTGGCCACTGCCCCAATTTATAGTGTTTCATCCCAGAAGGTAATGTGAGCCCTCTGTGGTGAGCCCAGCAAGAGACCTTAGTTCAAGTTCACTTATTCTTGGGACAACCTGGAAGAATTGTTTCAAGAGCTCTGATTTTTCCACTGGGACCTAGGGCCACTAGGAAAGTGAATCAAAATCAGACTTATTATGTACCAGGAACCCTGTGCACTCTCCCTTTAGGATCCTATGTCACTGTTCCTTACTATGGCAATCAGAAACTGCCCTGGCAGTGGATTTGAGGCTGCCCTGCAGGGTGAGATTTCGCAGAACCTGTGCCACTGAGGAAAGCATGCAGACCAGTGAGCACTTTGCTTTGGGCTGCTTGTCTGAGAATCAATGGCCAAAGACTGGTCACTGTGCCATGCACTGTCTCATCTCCACTACCTTCTCACCAGGGACCTATGTTATAAAGCAAGGTCCCTGAGTCCTACACAGGTAGATGGCTAAGTTATCCAACAGGTGGATAGGAAGATGCAGAGATTTCTCTCTGGCTGTCATGTTGGTCTGAAAGAGTGGGAAGGTACAGCCTGATCTCAGGGGCCTTCTGGTCCCTTTGTGCACAAAGTCCTAGGTGGACATGATCACTCCTGGAAAACAGCAGAAGGCCAAGGTGCTGGGAGGTGGGATGGAGTGGGGCAGCAGTATGACCCAAGGGATTGCAGCTCTGTGGGGCTAGGCGAAGGGAGCAAGAATGGAGGGCCCTAGGTGGCTCCAGGTGTCTTCAGGTCTTGGGAGACTCTGTGGGCGCCACTCTCTGGATGGCCTTTGTTCCCCTGAACATGGTGTCAGTGTTCATATCACTTGCTCTGGAACCAGCCTCCCTGAGTTGAAATCCCTACTTCCTGAGTTATAGCTAAGTGACCATGGGGCAATCACTTTGCTGGTCCTGTCCCATCCGAAGGTCTTTCAGAAAATCTCTAAGATATTTCTCAGTTCTGAAACAGATTTTAAAAATGTTTTTCTCATTGGCTCATTTTAAGAATAGGAATAATAAATCTTAAATCTCCAACTCATCAGGAAGACACTGAGCAAGGCTAAATGAGTTCATCTGTGTGTTAAACGAGTGCCTCGGTATTAATCCACCATGTTTCTTGTCCGCTGTGTCATTTATTTATAAGGGCCTAGCAGAGGTAAAGGGAGACACTTACTTTCCCGATCAGGAAACAGGTTCAGAGATAGGAACTAACTTGTCTAATATTGCACAGCAGGTGAGTAGCAGAGCAGGTTGGAATCCTAGTCTCACAAGCTGTGTTGTTCTTCCCTTCCCAAACCTCAATGTTTCATATGTTCATGAGCTGGACTAGAAGACTTTCAGGATGCTTTTCAGTTCTAAAAAGACAAGGAGGAGGAAAAGATATGAAAAGTGCCTGCCCTTACCCCCTGTCCTCCTTCGACTCCCCAGTTTGGTGAGGGGCTCTTGGTGGCCCCTCCCCACTCCAGCATATCTAATCTTGTGCCTCAGCACACAGGCATTTTCAAAGAGAGTCTTACTGCTCTGTTGATTTGTCACCTGCTGTGGAAACAGCCTTGCATTTTGTCTCATTCCTGCCCCTGTGGCACTCTGTGACTGGGTGAGTGGGTCTTTTCCTTGCCCTTACCCAGCATCAGTTTCCCCACCAGTACTGGAGGTGTGTGGAGGTTAGACAAACCTTTCCTATAGCGTGTTCTGCAAGGAATTCCATAGTCTTCTTAGACAAACAGATTTGGCGTGTTTTGGATTTAGCACTACTTGCTTGTAGGATTTATCAGAGCATATGGAAAGGTGGAGTAAAATACAAGTCTCCCCAGACTTGTCATCAGAGGCTGTTTCTAGGAAAGCATCTGCTTGGAAATACCTACACAAAATTCCCAAGGGTTCTGCCATCTTTGACCTTCTCATCTAAATTTAGCAGGAGAATGTGTCCTAAACACATCCCGGATTGGAAGTGCCTCATTCATTCATTCATTCATTCTTGATTTGCTCACTCAAGTGATACTGGACAGCTCTCTTACCAGACTTTGTATGGGGGCCAGGGGGTGCCTAGACAATAGATCTGGCCTGCCCTTGAGTGGCAGCAGTGTGGAGAGACAACTCCAGCACCTTGTCCTTGGCTAAGCCTTTGGCCAGGTGTGCAGGGGCAAGAGGAATTCCCCTGGGCTGAGCCAGTGGGCTGGGGTTGGCTGTCACAGACCTGTGTTTCCTAGGGCTCCAGCAGCACAGTTTTTCAAAAAAATTAAATAATTATTTTTATTAGATGAAACCCAATTCTTTTGTTTCTAAGGCTAGAATGAGAGAAAAGGCTTGAGAAAGTTTCTTGGGTCTCAATTGTCTCTTATAAAATAATATTTTGATTAATTAAGTATAAGTGAATAAAAACCAGATGGGACATTTCTTCTCAAACATACTGGGATGTCCAGGCAGTGGGGCCATGGCGTGAAGTGCAGAGCTTTGGTTTGTGTCCCCTACTCCTGGATCTGGACCTTCATCTGGGCAATAAGGCAAAGCTTCATTTAGGAGATGTGACTCTGCCCTGCTGGGGAGGACTCCCAGCTTTAGATTCTTTTGGATGTGGAGAAGCAAGGGCAGAAAGAGGTGCTGTGGATTTCCTGTAGCCCAGGTTCAAAACTGGAGCTCTCTCTTGGCCCAAGGGTATGGTTTTAGGCAGTCACCTACCTCTCTGACCCATGGTTTCCTGTCTGTGAAATGGGTGCCATTGTACTATGTGTTTGGACAGCTGGGAAGATTCACCTCAGTCCCACAGAGAAGCTGCCAAGGCACACATCAGGGCTTCATAAGAGGATCTGGCTGCTTCCTGTCTTGGGCTATGCTGGGGTTGGGCGGAAGAGTTGGATCTCACCTCTGCCTCTTGTTTGCTGTGTGACCCCAAGCAAGCCTTGTCCCTTCTGTGCTTCTGTTTCTTGGTCATGAAACATCACTGGTACCTAATCATCCAGCACACAGGTGATACTTCTATGTAAAGCATGCAGTTGTCTTACGGGCCAGCTAGCAGCACTCTCTGTGCACAGATAGAAGCTGACCTCCAGCCAGCAGATGTCTGAAGGTAGTGGAGGGGATTGGTGAGGACCTGGATTTCTTGCCTTCAGTCAGAGTCCTGAGCAGCTGTGTCTCTGAATGCCAGCATCCAGGTAGAGCCAGATCTTGCCCATTGAGTCAGTGCTGAAAGAACCACAGATTCCCCGGGAGTGGGGGTAGAGGGGAGTCATGCCTGAGTGGGTGATCACTCTGCCCTTTGTAAAGTAGGGGCTGGCTGAGAAACGGAAAGCAGGATGTTCAGTGCAAGGCATGTGACCAGTCAGTCACCTGAGCCCTGCTTGCTTTCTCTGTCACTCTGTTGGGAAGCTGACCCAGGCAAAAAGTGGGTGATGCTATCACTTAGGGAAGCCCACCTCCCTCTTCTGTGGGTGGAAGCCACCCAGCCCCTATGTATGCCCAATCTCTGAAGACCTTGGAGGCCATGGAGAGAGGAGAGCTGTCTACATTGTGGGAACATGGCAGATGGGATGTGAGTCCTCACTGTCACTGCCTTGAGTCACACCCATTTCCCAGACAGGGAGCCCAGATTCAGAAAGGGTCAGTAACCTGACCAGGAACTCATAGAAGCTAAAACATCATGGGATACAGAACTCTGGAGGTTCTATAACCTGTTCCTTGAACCGGAATAAAACTTGCTGGGAACTTGGGGTCACAGTCTGGCCCCAAGGTGGAGGTTATCTGAGAACAGTCAATGTGGGGCAGGGGTCAGGCAGAAGTGGCAGCATGGTGGGGCCTCAAAATGTGAGGGGGATTCTGGCTAGGTGGGAAAGGCTGAAGGCCTTGTGATCAGAGGAAGTGTACGACCATTGCAGACAGCTGGAATCTAGTCAGGATGGCCTTGGGTACCATTTACCTGCTGACATCTTGATGAAGAAATATTTCTTGTGTTCCCATTCTGGGCCAGGCCCTGGGCCAGGTACTGAAAGGAAAGGAGATATGGTTGCTATGTTATCACTACCAGAGGCACAGCCTTGAGGAGCTTGCTTTGCTGGCCAAAGTATCTCACGGGTAGAGTCTGTTTATCCATATGTCTATCTGGTAAGGAAACTGAAGTTCACAAGGAGATTTGCATCCAATTAACCAGCTAGTTAATTGTGTTTAGTAAATTACAAATACATGTGTGCAATATATGAATGTTTGTAATGAGCAAGTGCATATGCGTATAGATGTGTGTCTGTGTGTTCTATTTGTGCATTGCTACAAAAATTTATTTCTCAGAATTGTTTTCAAGTGTGGCTGCCACTCTGTCTGTTGTGCCTATTTTCTGTGCTCAGCTCAGGTACTCATGATTGTAAGACGTAGGTCCTCATAAAAGTGAGAGAGTTCCCATGTTCCAGGCAAGAAGACCGAAGTCCAGTGCATCATACAGTGCTAGGCAGGGAGCTGGGGGGTGAGGTCAGGGAGGCTGGCCTTAGAACACCTGGTGCCCCAGGAAGCTGCCTTGGGAAGCAAGCAGCCAGAGGTGTTCTACAGCCTGGCTCTGGTGCCCGTGTCCATCCCAAATGTGTGGACTTTAGCTCTTGGAAAGCAGAATGCTCCATCAGGGCTTAAGTGTCATCCTGCACTCAGATACCCTGAACAGCCTGGGTGTGCTGGACAGCACGTGTCCCACTGACCTTCCTCGTGACCATGTGCTGGCTGCGGTTGCCCTCCCTGGCATACAGGAGAGGAAAGCTGGTTCAGGGGAAACATCAGTTGAAGTATATGAAGTTATCATATTTGTGGGTCAAAAACAGCCAAATGGCAGCAATTGCATGTTTGAATCTGGTAGCTTAGTAGAATAAATTTAGTAAAACCATGACTTAAATCCAGACATTTGAATTCCAAACCATGGAGCTACAACTACCATGTCACATCAGATCTCCTAATTCATTCCCATTGTACCCCAGAGGTGGCTTTCCCCCATTCTTCTCCCTATTTTCCACAGAGGAGGCCCACTATGCTCAGCAAGGGGACACAACTTGTCCAGAGCACAGCCAGGATGGGGTCCAGTGGGTCATACAGTGCTGGGAAGAGGGTGAGATGTGCCTCCAGGTCTTCCTGAGCCCTGAGGAAGTCAGCCCTGTCTAGGACACACATGTCTCCTGCCCTCTTGGGAAGTTTTCTAGATGTCACAGGGCACAATTTGGTTCCTGGTTCTGGATAGCTGAGTCTAATCTTCCTGGGTGCTGCCACTGTGCCTGATATGGTTAAGGTCACACAGTTCATGGGCCCTTCTTTGTGGCCTGGGATGGGGGTGTTGATGCCCTACTACAGCTCAGGGACTTTCCTTCACTAGCTCAAAAGAAAGGCATTCCTACACTTGCCTGGAAGCCTGACCATGTGGGGACACCACTTCTTTCTCCAGAATCCTCTACTTTCCCCACAGCCCTACAGCAAAACCGCATCCGCTGGGGTACAGACTCCCAGAGGAGGAATGTCACAGCTGCCCGTCAGAGCTGGATATGGTGCTTGGAGTGGACACAGCTGTGCTGTTTGTGGAGTCTAGATGAGCACTGGGTGGCCAGCAGCCTGTAATGAAGTCTGAGAGACCTTGGGCAGCTCGTCTCTCCCTTCTGTGTTTCCTTTGGCTCCTGCCGCATGGGACTTGAGTGCAGACAGCATGACATTCGTAGCACACAAGTAGCCCTCAGAGAATGACTGTGATGTTTCCTGCCAGGCAGGGGCTGGGGTGGGATCTGAGTTGTGTACAGGTGTGAGCTCACCTCCCAGCTCTGCTACTGCTGTGCTTGGGTGACAGTATTTCAGTCCTGGATACCAAGATTGTCTATCAGGATAAAAAGACCAGTGACAGCAACTATGTCATACAGTTGTCTCGAAGGTCAAGAGGACTGAGCATGTGAACCCACCTGGGAGGAACTAGGTGATCTAATGATAATGCTCCCTCACCACAGGAGATTAGCTTCTTTAGTGTACAAAACATTCAAGTCTGATGTCTCACATGGCTCAAGCTCTGTGAACATACTCAGCTGATACGACTTGTCAAAGAAGGTTGTATTGAGGGGCAAAAATTCTGAGGATAGAGTGCCCTATGTGGTTTGAATTTGTGGCACAGAGATCCAGCTTCTCTGAGCCTCTCCATTCCTTTATGAAAGCAAGTCTCAAAAGATTGCAGCGAGAATGGATGATGATGATGGTGATGATGTGTGTGCAGTATTTGGTGTGAGCATATTGCAAATGTGACAGCTGTTTGTGGGTAAAGCCCTGTGGGGCTTGACGTCCTGTCTGCTGTGGACAGCAGACTGGAAACACCCAGGCAAATGGACATGTTTGGGACATGTTTGATGTTTGTGATGCATTTTGCCATTCTCCTCACTTCCCCCAGTCCAGGCTTTGGAGTGAATCAGGACCCTTAATCCACAACATGTTTTTAGCATCAGTCTGGCCAGACCCTCTCTTATGCTTTGATTTGTTTTGACTTTTCTGTCTTTATTTTTTAAATAGTTACAAATGGTTGATGATTTTTCATATTTTACTCTTAAGCACCTATTTCATTTATTTTTAAATTTCAAGTTCTTACTTTATTTAAACATACTGATGTTATTTTTAAAGTTTTAATTTTTATTAAATTAAATGCAACTAAATGTAATTTACAAATGTATTTTAATTTTATTTGATTATTTAGTTTAATTTCAAGCTATTTATTTTAGAATTTTTAGTTATTTTTGTTCAGTTTGTAACTTATTTTTCCATGTTTTTAAAAAATGTAACTTTATTTTTACTTTGCTCATTTTTAAAATTGAATTTCCTAAATTTTCTCTGTCAATTTATAGGGCTTCCTTATATTGCCTACATATCAATCCAGTGGTTTTGGCATTAAACGTGTTTTCTTCAGACTGACACCACCCCACTAACTTTGTGTGTCTGGTGGAGAATATAAATCAAACATGACACGGCTGATGAGCTCAAGCCTATTGGTTTTACGTGGGGGAGAAGAGATTGCTTTACTTTGGTCTGGGTTTTGAACCTGTGAAAACATCTTATAAAAGTTAGATGTGGTGTACACACCTGTAATTTCAACACTCTGGGAGACTGAGACAGGAGGATTCAAAGTTCCAGCCCATCCTGTGCCAAAATAAAAATAAAAATAAAAAAATAAATAAATAACAGGACTGGGGTTGCAGCACAGGGGAAGGCCTCAGGTCCAATCCCTAGTGCACACTCATTAAAAGTCCTTATAAAAAGAGTCTTCAATCCTCTCTCCTGGCAAAGGCTACCTTTCCTGTAAGGGATTTCCCCCAGTCCTTCATGGAGGCCCAAATGCAGATGACACTTCTCTGTCCCCATCTTCCTGCTATCAGCACACTCGGTGACCACCGCTGTGCACCAGAGCTTGTCCTTGCAGCTGCAGACTCTGGTGGCAGTGGAGGCCCCAGAGCAGTGAATTCCAGAACAGACGGCAGGTGGGGGCTCCATCTGAGACAGTTGACCTTGCCTTGAGCAAAGTCCTCCCAAAGGTCCTCGGCAGCCTCAGCCAGGGCTCGGGTTCCCTGTTCCCCTTAGAGGCTGGTTGGCTCAATCACCATAGCTGTGAATCGTCTCATTCTCCTGCACCCGCAAACCCAGTCACAAAACATGCACTGTGGACCGTTGTGTGCAAAGCAGAGCAGGTGAAAGGTCTGGGGACTGCTGTCTCGGGTGTGGGACCCACTCACCAATGTCCTGAGTCCCCAACTAATGTGACTACCATGGTTTCAGTCACTTCCTCTCTCCCTCCTGCTTCACATGGCTGCTGTTATCTCTTGCCCTGTCTGCCCTTGCATACAGTTTGGAATCCATCTCTAGTGGTCCTTGGGTCTTGAGTCAGTCACAGCTTTAAATGGCAGCTCTCAGCTTTTGATAGTCACCAGGCAGGAGTTAATAGGAAGGGTCCACAGGCCACCAGACAGTCTTGGCCCCAGCAGTAGGAGTCGAGACCCTGGTTGTATCCTACATAGCTCTTTGCTGTGCTTGGTTGGGCGAGTGACTTCACTTCTCTGAGCCTCAATTTTCTCATTTATGAAAATGTCCCAGACTTGTAGATCTGTGATGGGTTTACAACAACTTAATACAATATCACAGGTCCTCATTTCCTGAGTCTGGGAAATTTATCTGGAGACCTAGCTTGGCAGCTGGCATTGACTCACAACTTGTTCTCAACTTTGAAAGTGATTTAGGGGAGCCATCTAAACAGGACCTCAGTGTCACACCAATTTGGGGCAGCAGGTGTGCATGTTGCTCAAAAACCACCACCGGAGGGAGGCAGTACCCTGTCTGGGAGGTAGGAACAGGTCAGGGAGGCAAGACTTCAACCCATGACAGGGGAGGTGGAAGTGGCTGGACCTGGGGGGAATAGGCTGTGGCAGATGTCTGTGGGAGTCTAGGATGAGGTTGCTTTAAAACTTAGGACAAGTAACAGAGCTGCCTGCCACCTGCTTCCTGCTGCACAGCTGCTGGCCCATTTGCCTGTTATGTCTCATGATACCATGACCTTACTCAATAGTCCTCCCTCCCTCGCTCTCACAGGTACCAGCCTGAACCTAGGTGACCATGGCCCTCTGAGGACAAAGCTGACACTCATTTTCCTGGTGCTGCTGTGACATCCAAAACTCCCAGCATTGGCAAATCAGGGTCATCACTAGACCACAGGAGAAAGGGCTGGGTGCACATGTCCGTCTGTCCTCATCACCCTCCAGGCGAGGGGTGCCCCAAAACTCCCAATCTTTTGGACAGGAACCTACAACTTGATTCCTTTCAGCCCCCTTAAGTACTTACTGGGCTGGGACAAGAGATTGGCCAACAGGTGGCAGTGCATCTCATTCTCAGCAGACATGGGGCAGATAACAAATGTCAATCAGAGAATGATGTGACCTTTCCGTTGCCCTTTAGGTTCCTTCCTTCCACACACTGAAGCCCCCCTGATGTGAAAGTTGGAAATTTACCCTGCCCTGCCCTAGACTCTGTTGGGAAATCCTCTATAGCTGGTTCAGACTAGTTTAACTAGATTAGGGAGGCCGAGTAGGGGGATGGAGGACAGTGAAGGAGAGTGACCCCCACCCCGTAACCAGGGTCAGTATTGGCTTCAGTTTTAAACTCATGAGGTGGCTCTCTTTACAACATGATTTGGTGGAAGGGTGGACTTTTTTCCATCCTTAGGCACATGCTTTGAAGCAGTAAAGTAAGTCCTATTGATTTATTCATTCAGCAAACATTTGAAAGGGACACGAGCATATAGTAAATACTTCACAGGTCCTGGAGGGTCAATGACTAATAAAACAAAATTCTAGGGAAGTTGACATCTCCCTGTCTTTCTAAAATGTTCTGAAGAGCTGAGATTTGCCTCTTAACTTTAATAAATCAAAAGCAAGAGAGAGGTTTTTGTTTTTTATTTTACCCTTATTATACTTGGAGTCCTGAAAAAAAACCTAGCACATAGTAGGTGTCATGAAATATTGGAGAAAGGAGTGAATGGATGGGTTAATACTGGGCACTTAGCAATAATGAGTTTAGCCATTCATTTGACAAGTAGAGAACTCTAGGTCCAGAAGGCAGGAAGGACTTTCCTGAGGACATACAGAACTGGATAAGTGTCTACATGCAGGCTTTTCTCCCAGGTACTAGGATTTGAGGGCAGAGATGTTGTGTGGACAGGAGGAACCAGAACGGAACTATGGAGATACTCCTCTGTGCTTGGGATATCAGGAGATCCAGCTGCACCCCAACTTGTTACTGTGGGAACCTTCATGTCAGGGGTGCTGAATGGGGGGATCTGGCATGGCCCTGAGAGCTGCCCTGGCCAGCTGACATCTAGCCGGTCCCTTTCAGGTTCTCATAGGCCCAGGCACTGAGGCTTCTTCAGTGTTGGGATCCTGTTGTATTCCAAAACTTCCTTGCATTTCATGAAACAGGGATGATGCTTAGGTCCGACCTATTTAGGGACCTAGGTTCTCTCCAGGACTTAATATATTAATAATAATAACTAGCAGTTGCTGAGACTGCCTGGCTCTGCATCCCAGCTTGCTACATGGATCTATGTGAGCTTGGGCAACTACCTTTCTCTGTGTCTCAGCCTCTTTGTTGGTGAGACAAGTTAGTGTCACCTACTTCCAGTGCTTCTGGGTCTGTGTGTCCCATGTGTGAGCTCCATAGCCACTCACAGCTGTCCCATTGCAGTGCACCTGCTACCTGCCTGACTGTTCTAGGACCTGTCACACACAGAAGTGCTCTGAACCTTCACAACAATGTGTAAAGATGTTATCAATCCTAGTTTCCAGAAAGGGAAAATGAGGATCTATATCCAGGTTGCTACCTCCAGAGCTAGTGCCCCTGACTGCTCCAAATCCTGCACCTCCTCTCTTCCTGCCATGGGCACTATGGCATCTTGGAAGATGCCCACGTCTTGTGGAGCAAAGAGGCCTTAAAGGGACAAGTTGCAAAGCTTATCCTGGCCTCAGTCACAGCTGTTCAGCTCTTTGCTACCTCATTAATAGAGCTCCTGCCCCACATCGCCTTTCACACTGGGAGAAAGAAAGCTCTGTGACTGAGAATAAGCTCTGAAGTCTGGTATCAAGGCCTTGTTTTTCAGATGAGGAAACCGAAGCATGGGGGTAATTGGTGTTCTACCAGAAGTCATGCATGAAGCTGAGTAGGGACAAGAATTGGGTTGTAACTTCTGGTGCGGAACTCTGCTCACAGCAGCAAAGTAGGACTTTAATGGAGCAGGCCTGGAATGTTGGGGCCTTTATCAGAAGCTTAGTGTTGGGAATCATGGGCTTTCAGTTCCCCATACACAGTTCCCCACCGGTCCTGTGATCCTGGAGTTCTTTTCCTTCCCTGGGCTCTAAGGGGCTCCTGGATTTGGACCACTGGCATTGTCTTTCCTTCTTTGGGACACTGAGGATCCTGATTGACAGGAGGTGACCTGCCAGGCGTTCTCTGTTGCTAGAGTCCTGTTCAGAGGAAGCAGGATTTTGTTATTTGTGTGTGTGTGTGTGTGTGTGTGTGTGTGTGTGTGTGTGTGTAATAGTAGAGCTTGAATCTAGACAGCCATGAGCTGCAGTGTCCTTAGACCTTTATTTTTTATTTAGAGATCCTCCTGTGTCAACTTTCGAGCAGCTGGGATTACATGTATGCACAAGGCATATGGCCAAAACAAAAGCTTTTACAGCATGCAAAAGGGTCAGAAAAATCTGAGGATTCCTAACCTCCCCAGAGGGAGAAAGGAGGATGTAGCTTGCACATCTTGTCCCTGCTGTGTTGCCAGCACCTCGTGCACAATTCTCATGGCCCTTTGTGACAAAGACCATGAGATAAACTCAGCGAGGATCCCATCAGAAGAGATCAACCAAGGTCACCTGCCCACAGCACCCCACTGTGGAACAGAACTTCAAAAAGAAAGCCAGATCCTGGCTGAGTCACTACCATCCCTGAAGAGTCATCCAGCAGCACGTATTTAGCACCAGGCATCGTCATTGTAGAGGAAGAAGCTGGCACACAAAGCGTTTCACAACTCATTTATGGTCATACTCATAGCAAACTCATCTCTAGGACAGGAAGGGGGACTGACTTCTCAGCATCTTTTGAATGAAGGGCAACAATATGCATCTGATCATTTCATGACAGTTTTACCTTTACAACAATTGCAAGACAAATCATTACAATTTGGCATACTTGACAGCATTATGACATTTTTACACATGTGAGAAGTTTCTGACATTCTGCAGACATTGATTTGTGGCAGCTTCACACTCAGGACAGGTTGGTATTCATAGATTACAGGGTGCTGAGCTTTGAGGAGAGGAGCTGTGAGAAGCCACCTAGAGAATGTGCCTGCCCCCTAACCTTGTGTCCTGGTCTCCAGGTCTCAACCGACTGATCCTAACCTCAGAATCACCCAGATCTTGCCAAGTGATGAGGAATCACAGAATAATCCTTTTTCTCCCTAAGTACAATGTTTCTGAGGATCATAGGGTGAAGGGGGCTGCTCAGTACTTCCAGGGCTCCCCTCTGCCCAGCACAAGTGTAGCTTCTCCTAGTGAGCAGCTAGTGGAGGTGAAGGTTTCTGGAGGGTGCAGGGTACGCCCTGGGAAGTAGGAAAGCAGAGATGGGACTTGGTGTGAAGAGGGATACCAGCCCTGGCCTGTTTCTGTCTGCTACCATGGAGAGCCCTCAAAGCCCAGGCAAAGGTGGTCCTATAGGGACCAAGGACTTCCTTATGTTTTATAACCAGAACACTTGAATCCTTTAGAGACAGTTGCATCTGTCACTACACACCTTCCTCTGTCTTGGGGAACTCATAGGCCCAAAAACCTTCCCTGCCAGCAAGACTAACCCTGACTCAGGCCACTGGGGAAATGCCATGAGTGGTGTAAGGAGCCAGGTGGCCCCTTCCAGATTCACCCCTATTGTTCCTTCTCACCCACCAACATCAAGCCACAGGATGAAGGCTGTGACAGTGTAGACAGAGTTGGGGGCCGCTGACCAATGGTCCTAGTCAAGCTCCACCACTCAAACTTGGCTTTAAGCTTCACTTCCTCAGTCCTGAAGCAATGGTAACAAAGGCATCCCTGGCCTTTTTTCTTACATGGGCCCTGAGGTTCTGTCATCCTCCCCAGATCTTTCTAAAAAGACTCTTGGCCCCCTCAGAACTTTTCCATCAATATCTACCTTTAAACCCAAGGTCCCTGGACCCTCAGTGTGCACATGACAGTTTTGGAGGCCCTGGTGACTTCCATAACAATTTCTAAAGAACTCATGGGTCTGCACATGTGGAGAACTTGGGGCTCTCCTGCTACTCTGCACACGCTGGTTGGAGAGGTAGAGGAGGGCCTGCTGAGCCACTGCTGGACAGACTGGTTGGGATTCTTTTTAGAACTTGACTTAGATGGGAGCAGGATGAGTGTAGTGGTATAAGCAGGGTACAGATCCACGTCTATCCACCTTCTGGCCAACACTGAATCTTAGATTAACACTCCATCATGATTACTCAAGGCTGCTTGTAAAAGCAGCAGGAGCTACTACCTCTCAGACAACAACTGTTGATCCAGCCTTAGCGGCACTTCATTCTTTGATTGAACACAATTTTACTAATGGGCGGAGCATCTAATCAGGGGTAGAGGGGTTGTTGGAAATGCAGAATGGCAGCCCATGTTGGGAAGTTTACATGGCCCATGTGGCCAGTTTCCTCCTTTGTTTAAGATCTTGGTTAAGGTCAAGTGGACAGTGGAGAAGAAAGTGAATTTAACACAGGAAAAGGAGGTTCTCAGTCAGGCCTCAGGGGGTCCTTGCTCTGTGTGGAGGATGAAGGGCACCCAGGAGGCATTGGCAGAAGACCATGTGACCTGAACTCAGGCCTTCTACATCCCCACACCAGTACTGAAAAGGAACCAGTTGGCTGGATACCTCTGGCTGTGTAGTCTGGGAGGCTCCAAGCCAGGAGCCACCCCTAGGACCACCCCTTGTGAGGGATGGTGTAATTTGCCCCAAGGCAGAAATGTGCAGGGCTATTCTATGCCAGCCCCCAGGGGTGGCAACTGCCTCCCATATGTGATGATCTGGGTAGGCGGGTGGGTGACCAGATGTTGTTTATTTCCCTTGGTCATCAGTGACATGCATCCTCATTGCCAGGAGGGGATTGCAGGATGCACTGCCCAGTGGTCTGTGTGGGGCCTTCTGTTATACTTCTGGCTCCTTCCAGGGTACAATGCAGGGACCAGTACTGGGTCTGGCCTAACTGAAAGTCACTGCCATGAGAAATGGGACAGTGACCTCTTTCTTTCCTCCCATCTTTCTCACTTCCAGAGAATCCTCAGGCCAGCTTTGTGTAATCCTCAGGCCACCATGACCAGCAAAGTTCTCATGCAAGCATACTTCCCTGAGCACATCCCAAATATGAAGAAACATAATGGCCAAAACTGTGGGTATCAAAATAAACATCACTGATTGTCAAAGGAGTCCCAGATTTCACAGACATCAATGGACGCGGGGCAGGCGGTGGGATAAGAGTGACAGTGAGGTCACTGAGACCTCGTAACTGTCATCTCCTGCCCAGTCTCTTATAACGCGCCTGTAAGGGTGGTCAGTATGATTCTTGTTTTACAGATGGGAAAATGGAGGCTCAGAGAGCCTGAGGCATTGGTTTTGTGTCACGAAGGCAAAGGGATGAGGCAAAGCTTTGATCTGAATCTGAGCAGCCTGGCTTTTCACTGTATTCCTCATCCAGTGACTCAAAGTGTGGGCGCAGGAACAGCAGCGGGAGCACCTCCTGGGGACTCATTAAGAATGCAGATGCCAGCCCCATGCACACCCCTGAGTCAGCCAATCTGGGGCTAGGCTCTGTGATCTGCTGCACAAGCCCTGTAGGTGACTCTGGTGCATGCCCAAGGTTGAGAGTCCCTGCCATGCTTGGCAGAGTGGCACACACAGTCTCAGCTACTTAGGAGGCTGAGGCAGAAGGACTGCTTGATTATATGAATTTGAGGTCAGGATGGGCAACATAATGAGATTGCTTGTTTTTAAACAAAAATGAAAATGAACCCTTTCACTACATTGTTTTGAACTCTGAGTGAAGTAGATGAGGGCTGCACCCACCATGATAATAGATAGCAGCGACCTTTGCCCTCAGTTTCAGGGGCAGTAACAGAGTGGGAGGTACACGGCAAACTGGAAAGCACAGGCTAGTTATGCAACTGCAGCATCTTGCTGCCCGGTGAGGAGGCAGCCCAGCATTGGCAGACATTCTGGATTTTTCCAGAGAAGTCTGAATTCCAGCTTTTCCATGTGACATCTCTTGACTTTATAGTGCTGGCTGTCTGTCCAAATTAGTTTTCAAGAAAAATAAAAAACTTAGGGGCTGGAGTTCTTGACCTGGGTACTGAGGAACTTTCAATGACAGGTCTCTGGGCTGCAAGGAGATGGCCTCATCTGGGAGAACTTGTAATTGTCAGGGTTCCAGATGGCGCCCTGAGCCTTCAGACCCCAAGGAAAGTGCTGTGTTGTGAAGGTGGACAGGAATTGCAGTGTGGCAGAAGTGACCTTAAATCTGTTGGGGCACAGTTATAATGTAAGAACACATTATCAAATGGCAAACTTGTAGGTATTTCACGAGCAATTAGATATCTCTCACCAAGTTTCAGTTCTGCTCTTTCTGCTGAATTCAATTGACCTTGACAATGTCTAAAGCCCAGTTACTTATCTCTGATGAACACTGAGTCAGAGTAATTGTCTATGCCTTAAGGCACCCTGGGCTAGTCAAGGACACCTTTAACTATGCTCTCTGTAAGTCCTACCTCTTTGTTCCCAGAGTGTTTCTATATTATGATAAACAATTTTTTCAATAAATCTGTTAATATTTGCCTGTCAAATATATGCCTGTCAATATATGACTCAATGCATGTAACCAATTATGTAATGTTTTTCACTTGCTTTGTACCTCCTACTTGCAAATTCTATCCATATAAACTAAGGTCTCTGTAAACTCTGAGCTTTGTGGAATTATCCTCTAGCAGTCCCCTGAGGTGAAGATTTGACAGTTTGCTGGCATAAAGATTAAATGTTGCCTTTTTATCTCCTCAGTGCAAAAACTCTTCCTTTTGGTTTGGTTTGGCTTGACCTGGGAATTTTCCCACAACAAATCCACTCCAAATGCCAAATGGAAGCCTTGCAATTGAAGCGTTCACTGGCAAACCTTGAGGCACTGACTCCTGTCAGTACAAGGATGTGCGGCCATCCCAGGATGTGAATGACCCTGGGGTTGGACATTTCTTTGAAGAGCACAGGTCACTCCTTGTCTCCAGCAAGAGGAACAAACCTGCTTTTCACTCAAGACCAAAACTGCCTGCTAGTGTCTATGCCAGGGCTGCTTCACTCTGCAGCAAGTTAACTGACACGTCCCTGTCCCTGATGTCCACATCCCTGTGTGAGTCAGGGCACTGAGGGCATAGGAAGGGAGCTTATCTGTACTAGATGTGAATTGTGTGCTGGGCTCTTGCTGGTTTCTTTGTTGCTGCTCTTTACAAGGCCAGTGAGGGTGAAGTTACTGTCAGTTGTTTAGATGGGGAAACAGCCTCTTGGAGAGGAAGGTCTAAGGTCACTCAGTGAGCAGTGGAGCCAGGACTTCCAACTGGACACCTGCACCATAACCTATGTCCTAAGATTTCTTAGACTCTTATAGAAGAAATTGCATTGTCTTCAATATAGTGATGCAAGCTGGAATGTATCAGATGCCTGCTGTGTTCTGGACTCTGAAAAAAGTGTTTCCTGCACAATCTTCTTTAATCATGATAACCCTGCCATGTATTATCCCCATTTGAAAGCTAGGAAAATGAGACTCAGGTAAAGTATCTTTCCCAGGCTTACACAGTGCTCCCCTCTAAAGTGTAAACAATGAGCTGGCACTGTATCTGATACACAGAAGGGGCTCAGTAACTGTTTGATGAATGAACAGAAGAAGGACTGGATGGATGAATCCTTCAACCCTAAGCTGATGTGTGTATTCAAAGTTGTTACAACCTGCATCACTTTGTCAGCTGTGAGCCCTGGCATGCTTATCATTCCTCATGACATGGACATTGAAGTCTCAGCTTCCTCTGCTCTTTGGTACTACTGGGGGAAAGATCAGTCAACTAAGTTAGAGTTAGGAGGAAAGGGGTGGTTCACCTAGATATTATTCAGGCCTCTTCGCTGCTGGATCCATGCATGGGCCAACCAACATGTCCACTGAGCAAGGATGGTCTTGATTATGGGAGAGAGTTGTTAAGTGAAATTACATGAGATGCCATCCACTGTGATATCCAAGAAACTCAGAGGGTTGTAATTTAGAGCTCAGATGCTTTTATTTATAAACTTGCACTGGAGCTGGGAGAGGTCAGTAATAGGAGCCAAGATCTGCCCGAAATGTAAGGCCTGGCAGTTTTCAATGTGCCTCCTGGAATCCGAAGGTTCCTTTTGGGCACTATAGCAGTCAAAATGCGTAGTTGCTGCTCCATCCCTCTACTCTGCAGAAACAGAACTGCTTCCATATGATCTTTCTCATACTAAGTAACACCCACTTTGTTTGTAAGTTCAGAGAAGAGAATTAACTCAAATGGCAGAGTGACTTTCTTTGGAGCTGTATGTAGTGGAAGTGAGAGCTTAGGAGGGACAGTGAGGTGTGAAAAACTTTGGTGTCCCTGAGACTTCTGATTGCTGCTTCTCTCCTTGCCTCTGATTTATTTTTCTCACTCTCTGCTTCTGAATTAGAAGTCTTCTGATGGCAAATGACAGAAAACCTAACTCAGTGTGCCCTGAGGGAAGAAATGAATCGTGGGTGCCTGGGGTGATCCACTTGCATAGATTACTCCTTCTGGAACCTGTTTCTCCTGGCTCTGTTGCTGCTGTGTGGTCTCCATTCTTCCCTATCATCACATCAATCAGTTCTGGCCTACATCCTTCTAGATCTGAAGAGTGGAATAAAAACATGCACACTCACCACACACACACACACATACACACACATGCACACACGTGCACATCACATGCATATGCATGTACACATGCCTATTGACATGAGCAAAAATTCCAAGGCCAGCTCTTGCTAAGTCACATGCCACTATCTGAACCGATAGCCACTGAGGACAAGGGCCCCAGATGTTGTGTTTCCCAAACACAAGTAATGTGTGTTAGAGTAGAAATAGCTCCACATGATCCCCAGAGCTGAGCAGTGTGGCAGGCTGAGCCTCTGCAGGCAAAAGAAGGGGCTGGGGCTGCTAAGACCAGTTCATGTCTTTTGGCTCTATCTCAATTACTTTCCTCGCATTGCTGAGACAAAATACTCAACCCTCAAAGTTAAAGATGTAAAGGTTTATTTAGCTTATAGTCTGTAGAGGTTTCAGTCCATAATTGGCTGGGTACATGGCAGAAGGGCAACCATTCATGATGGCGGAAGACAGCAAAAGCAACAATAGAGAGAAGGCAAGCCTCTTTCTGTCCCTTATAGTGCATGCAGGCTACACATTGTAGTGCGGGGATAGCATTCACATCCTTATTCCCAGCATTAGGCTATGAATCAGTCAGAAACTCTAGATTTAGCCATTTTAGATTCAGCCATTCCATGATGGCATGAGGCTTTAGGGGGACATCCAGACACAAAACATAGCAGACTCTTATTTTGGGGGAAGCATATTCACTATACAGACCACACTCTCCACTTGGAGCTGTCCCCTGGTCAGAAGGCCAGCCCAGACCATTGTCTGCCATCACAGTCTCAATGAGATGGTATGATTGGCCCCAGAGTGAGTCATTGGTAAGGGCCAGGTTCACATAACACAAGCATGGTTGTTCACACCAGTTCTCAGGGAAAGGAGGCTTCGGGTAGGGAAGGCAATTTCCATATGCTTTTTAAATTTATTGTAGATTTGTGGAATTGCACATTTCTGGGCTGAAAGCACACATTTTGCAAACCTCTCTAAGTTTCTGATGCATAGTCCAGTTTAAGAACCATCAAGTTTGTATCTTTGTAGAGCAGTGCTGCATAAACTCTAATTGCCACTACTTATTATGCACAAAGTAAGGGTTTAAGTCCATATACTGGCAACCTTGGGAATAGCATTGCTCTTTTCTCATGAGTTAAGAGATGTGGTGAGAGGCCAGACTCAGACCATGAGAATTCAGCAGTTGTGGTAGTACAACCTAGGAGCACAAGAGGGCACCTTAGTCACTTGCTGTGGCAACTAAACTTGAGGTGTTGGCTGGGGGCAGAAATGTCTGGTGAAGCTACCAGCTTGTCAAGACTAGGGTTGAAAGATGTTAGCTAAGATCTGTCCCTGCATGCACCCTCACCAACACTCTCCAAGGGTGGGGAGGGTCTTTATGCATGCTGAGTCATTGTTCTACAGCCAGTATGGTAGATCTAACTTGTCCCTTGTTTCCTGGGTGTCACTTGGAAAAACTTAAACCTCTTCTAGCCTGAGGGTCACCAGTAAAACTGCCCCTTTCAGGCTGAGTGCCTTCTGATTTCTGAGTTCTTCTAGTAGTAAGAGTTTTGCTTAGTCCTGGTTTTGGAGACCTGATTCCATCCACCTGTGTTATCAGTTCTGGGGTCTCAGTCTGCCTACCACCTGTGAGTCCCATAGGAGGAGAAACTCTGTGTGTGCAGCTTGTGTCATGGCCCATGCTCTGCCTGATGATAAGTGCTCAGAAGGACAGTTTCTAGGAGGACAAACCGACCGGGTCCCTGCCCCTACTGGTCCTTTATAATAGTAGCACATCATTTTGCCTCTTTGAGCCTGAGTTCTCTCCACCCTAATATGGCACCCCCACTTGGGTCAGGGATCTTTGTCTATAAAATCAGCTTGTAGGAATCACCATTTTATTTTTCTGTAATTTGAGCTCCTGTTTTGCTGGGTGGCAAGGATCACCTCAAGTCATTTGAGTGCCACTGACCCTTTGTTAATGCGGCTGTATCGTAGCTTCAGGAAGAACACAGTGGTACCCAGGTCTCTAGTGGTATTACTCTGTGTCCACCTGCTGGCAGAAAACCCATTAGTTCCTATGGAGCATCAGAAAAAACACAGCAGCCTAAACAAGGTTATTACAGTTTCCTACCACTCCCATAGAATGCGAGTATACACTTCTGGCTTGGTGTGGCTGCAGTGATGTCTTTTTATAAGATTTATCCATCACTGCACCCTGCCATGGCACCAACTATAGAGTCTCCAAATCCTCTGTGAGGAGATGCTATTACTTGTGTTTAGATGTCCCTTCAAAGCCTCATGTGGTCATTGGTGGGTGTTTTACAGAGATGCCTGGATCTAGACTGTGTGATTGGTTCTTGGTACAATGCTTGGATTGAGGATGTGTGATTATTAAATCATTCCACTGATTACTTTGGCTCCCTATCCTGGTAGCCTGGATAAAAGGGGCAGTATAAAAGGGGTGGAAAAGAGCTGCTAAACTCTCTTGCTTGCTTGGTTTTTCTGTCTTTTGCCTGCTGTGAACTGTTTGTCCTCTGTGATGCCCCTCTGCCAAGCTACCCTGTCTTGGAGCCAGCCATAAACTGTGAGCTAAATAAACCTTTTCTGCTTTAACTTTTAGGTGTTGAGTATTTGGTCTCAGTAATGAAAAAAGTAAAACAGCGGAGAAGAGCAGGCATTCCCTGGATGTGGCCAAGTAAATGCCCACTCACATCTTATTGGACAGCTTGTGGACACACGACCATATATAGCTGTAAAGGAGCTTGGAAAATGCAGTCTTTCCTTATAGAAAATGTAAATTGCTAGAAATCAGTTCCAGGACCTGGGGGAGAGTGCTCCTGGGAGAGGACTAGCTCAGTCCAGGGTGTGGGTCTCCACTGCTCTCAGAAACCCTTCCTATGTCTCCAGAATGTGTCAACTTCCTCTCTCTGCTACCTCAGCTTAGGGAGGACAGAGAAGGGAAGAATTTGGTCTTTTTCTGGACCTGGGCAACATAGAAACTTTTTTTTTCTTTTCATGTATTTTTATTGATTATTTTAAACTTGTAGTCAAGAATAAAAAGTAATGCAATGCATATCAGTTCCCACTCTGGGACTGAGCTAGTCGTCTCCCTGGTGCATGCTCCCCAGGTCCTGGAACTTATTTCTAGCAATTCACATTGTCTACAAGGAAAGACTGCATTTCCTAATCTCTTTTGCAGCTCTAGGTGGTCATGTGTCTACCTGCCAGCCAATTTGATTGAATATTTCCATTTTCACATTCACTTCAGATTTTAAGGAGCTAAACATTACAGACAGAAGGGAAATTTCTAGTCTTGGTTCTGAAGCCCTTTCCTCACATTTGACCCAGATGTGCTACCAGCTTCGATTTGGTGTGTATTCATCTCTTTTATGCCTTGCTGTTCAGCAGGCTTTTTAACTTGACATAAATGTTCTGCTACATAATTCATTGTGCAACTTGCTTTTTCCTCTGGACACTGTCTTTGAGTTGCAATCACAATGAAAAATGTAACTACCTCCATCATTTATCATAGCTGGGTTGTGTATGTGGTATATGACTGACATATGTGACTATACCACCATGAGCTTATCTATTCTTTTGATGATGAGTTAACTTTCTGCAATTGTTTGCTATTAAATCATGCCACAGTAAACATCTTTGTACACATCTCTTTGTGCACAATGCAAGAGTTCCTTCAGCAGAGTGTTCCCTGAGTAGTAGCATTGAGCCAACCTGGGAATCTGTTAGAAATCCACATCCCCAGCCCTGTCCAGCCTAAATCAGAGGCTGAGGTAGAACCGGGTTGGTCTGTGCTATAACAAGGCCTTGGGAGTGCTATGTGCTGGAGATTTACCCAAGAGGCCAAACTGCTACATTTGAAAAAGGCAAGTCTTCTGCTGTGGTAGGTGGTGCTAGGTTTTCCTCCAAAGTGCACATGGCTATAAAAAGGAAAAGTTTCCTCTCATCCTTATGAGCCCTTGGTACCTTCAGAATTAGAATGTTTTGCCAAGTGAGTGGAAGATCAGGTCCTGTTAAATTCTGCTGAGGTGGCACCCTTGGGCCCTGGGAATTTCTCTGACACTGACACAATTTCTTTCCTCAAGTCCCTGCCAGCTGTACATTTTTGGAAACAGAAATCTTCATTCTGCTGTCCTGTTGCAGTTCTCATGCCTGGGCAAGAGAACCAAGGGTATTGCCTCCTTGTGTTCTGCCTGGGGTTGGGTTACTTGTCAGTCACTGTGTACATGTGGGCAGCATGTATCTGTCAGCTGGCTTAGTTGTAAACAATAGAAACAGAGTTCTCAATGGCATGGGTGGGGGGTCAAAGAATTCAGGGAGCTGAAGATTGGGTTTGGAAAGTGCAGGATGCATCCCAGGAGAAGAGGAGGACGAAGCCCTAACCAGATCTGAGGAGAAAGCCCGATCTGTCTCCATTACAGCCCCACCTGTGTTGGGCAGCTTTCTGTCAGTATGACAAAATGTCAGGGAACTAACAGGAAGAAACATCTGTCAGTTCATGATTTCAAGTTTTCAACCCCTATTCACTTGGCTCAGTTTCTTCTGGGCCCATGGTGAGGCAGAGCATCATGGAGGGACCATGTACTGGAGCAAGCAGCTCACTCCATGGGACAGGAGTCAGAGAGAGACAGACAGACAGACAGAGACAGAGAGAGAAAGAAAGAAAATAGAGCCCTGAAAGCCATGCATTTAGGACCACTCCTTTCAACTAGGTCCTGGTCCTAAGTTTCTGTCATTGCCCACCAGCTACAGGGCATTAATGGATTCAACTAGTGGTAAGGTCAGAAATGTATGATCCAGTCACTCCCCTAAAAGCCCATCTCTGAATACTCCCACCATGGGGACCAGGCCTTAACTGAGGAGCCTTTGAGGGACATTCCGGATCCTAACCATAACATCATCCCTGGGGTCCCTGCACTTTGGTGTCAGACCCACAGGAGTGAGAATCTGATAAGATTCCAGTGTGGACCCACCCCCTGCTGACTTGAGGAAGGGTCATAAACTCAAGGGATCATAAACTGGAAAATTTAGTGTTTTCCTCATTGCTTCTTGTAAAGAGATGCTTGGCCTTTCCTGTCCTCCTTTGAGACCTGGTCACTTTGCCTCTGACTGCTGGGCACCTGTTAGCCAGGGACTTGTGTGAAGCAGCCACACAGACCACCAAGCTGGGCTCATCCTAAGGGCTCTGGCCCCTGATAGTCCTGCAAGCCTGGTGTGAAAGACAGTTCACTCTCCTGCTGATGTCTCCCTCTCTGCTTTGCCCTCTCTCCTGTGTAACTGACTCTGCTCAGAGAAGTGTGGGAAGGGGCAGAGCCACAGGGCTGTGGATGCAGGCTCTGGGGCAGGAGAAGCTATCACCTTGTGCAGCCCCTGACTGTCTGTGTGTGAGAGTTTCCTGTGCATCTCCTCCTCCCACTGAGTGATCCTGAAGAGATGGTCTGGTACTTCCCTACAGCCTCCCTGTGGGCCTTACCAACACTGTCCTTAGATCTGAGGGTATTTTTCTACCTCTTTCTCCCCAGCCGTGGTTACTGGTTCTCAATTCTGGAGCAGTAAAAATTCCTCCCCTCAACTTGCTGTTCCCAAATGTGCTGGGTGTGTTTGATGGTGGTGATAATGGGGAATGGAATATTACTCAGAGCCATGCAGGAGTGTGAGGGTCCCAGCCATCCCCACATGCGTGAGATCCCCCACATGCTAAAAAAAAGGGATATAAAAATATAAAGTAAATGTTTAGATAATTTATTATAATAAAAGACACTGTCACTAATCCCTCCCAAATTATCCCTTTCACATCTTTTTTTGAGACAGGGTCTTACTATGTAGTTCAGACTGGCCAGGCACTCATTATGTAGCCTAGTATGGCTTCAAACTTGTGATAATCCTCTTGCCTTAGCTTCTAAAGTACTGGGAATACAGGGATGCCCACCCTGTCCTGCTCTCTGCCTCACTTTTGTCACACTTGTTCCACTGTTCTTTCCACGTTCTGAAGCAGTTCTGGAAGCCCTCTTTCATGTCTTACAAGTTGTGGTAAAACCTATGGTGAGTGCTTCTGAAGGAGCCATCCGCAGCAAGGCAGGCTTGTAAAGTATTATCGTGTAACCTCACCCACCTTATTGAACAGATCTGGCTCTGTGTGACTCTGACTCTTCCAAAAGTCAAAATGATCATAAAAGGTAAACATTTTCAATGGATTCAGGGACTGAAGCAGCATGACAGCGGAACAAAGGCAAGCAAGGGAGATGACTGCCTTCAGAAAGTGGTAACAACGATAAGCATGTTCAAAAAGAGGGGAAATATTTTGACAAAATTAATAGTAATGTGCCTTCTTGATAATAAATTTTAAAAATTTACACATCGACTGCATTTTTTGATCAATCTCAAATGCACTGCGTTAGTAAATTCTAAATGTGACTATAATGAGAGAAATTTCCAAGTAACAGTGGTTTAAATAAAATAGATGTTGATTTCTGTCTCATTCTGACACTCTACACATGCAATCTAGAGCTGGTACTGCAGTTCCACTTTCTTCAGAGATCCAGGCTCCTTTAATCTTATCTCTCCATCATCTTTAAGCATGGTTTCCATTTCATTACCTAAAATGGCTGCTGTGCTTCAAACATCCTGTTCACATTCCATCCAGTAGAAAGGATAAGTGATGACAAGGGGCATGGCACTGTCATGCATTTAAGTGCAATGGAAACTGGGAAATGTAGTTTTGTTTGGGTGCCATTGTGCCCAGGAAATAGCACAGAGAGACAGTCTGAGCAGCTCATGGTGTGTTGATGCTCTCCTCCCCCCTTCTTTCCTGTTTGGCTGGCAGTGGGCACTGGCGCAGGGAGCAACTGCACGGGCTGCATCATCTGCTCGGAGGAGAATGGCTGCTCTACCTGCCAGCAGAAGCTCTTCCTGCTCATCCGCCGTGAGGGCATCCGCCAGTACGGCAAGTGTGTGCATGACTGTCCACTCGGCTTCTTCGGCATCCGTGGCCAGGAGATCAATAGGTGCAAAAGTAGGTGGCCCCACTCGTGTCCCATCCTCTGCCCCAGCTCAGCTGCAGGAAGCAGGAAGGTGCCTGAGCCCACCTGATACCTACTCAGCTCCAGACTGGCAGTCAGTCCCTTCTCTGCCTTTGGTAGCATTAACAGCAGGGAATTATGATTTTAACTTGCTGTGTGGCCTTGGGCATGTTACTCACCTTCTCACCTTCCTGGCTCAGGAAAGTGTTGACTCCTATTTGTGCTGTGACATTGGGAAAAACTACCATCATGTCTGAACCTTGGTGGAAAAACAGCCAGGGAAGCCTCACTGTCAGTCCAGATTTACTGTGTGCTTTCAAGTGACTCACCTGCCCTTTCTGAGCATAGCTAAAATAAGAAAAGATTTCCAGTATGCAACCCATTTTGACTTCGGCCAAGGCTGCAGTTCAGAGGCGACACGGCATCCAGACCCCCATGCTGCAGAGCTTGTGATAGGTCAGAGCCCCACCTCAGTCAGACCTGGGGCCCTTCCTGGGCAGGGGCCCTCACTAGTGGCGTCCTGCCTGTGTTGCAGAATGTGGGACCACGTGCGACAGCTGCTTCAGCCAAGACTTCTGCATCCGTTGCAAGAGACGGTTCTTTCTACACAAGGGGAAATGTCTACGCACCTGCCCACCAGGCACCTTGACCCAGCAGAACACCCGAGAGTGCCAGGGTGAGTGGAGACTCCTTCTCTGCTGGGAGTAGGGCTTGATGACAGATGTTGAAGGCAAGGACATATCATAGTAGAATGCCATGTAGTGGTGGTAGGCCCAGGGCCACCGAATCTCCTGTACTGGGGACCTGCACAGAGTAGTCCTCCAGTGTGCTGGAACCAACTCAGCCACCATGATGGCGACAGCTATTGCTACCAATATTAGCATCATGTAACTGTCAAGGAGACAGAAGAAGAGCAATGACTTTGGAATGAAACATCTAGGATCAAGCCAAGTGTGTTGTTGGTGCATGTCTGGGAGGCTGGGTTAGGGGGATTACAAGTTCAAGCCCATCCTGGAGAACTTAGGGACTTGTCGAGACCCTGTCTCAATATAAAAAATAAATAGATGCATAAAGAGGACTGGGGATGTAGCTCAGTGTCAAGGTCTTGGGTTCAATCACCAGTATAGAAAAGACAACCTCGGAACAGATTCTGGCTCTAAAACTTATTCATTAGTGATCTCTGTGCCTTAGTTTTGCCAAATGTTAAAAACTCACGTGAGAACACAAACCCTACTCATAGGGAAGGGTTGTTGAAGTATTAAATATAGCTCTGTAGTTTACTCAGTTCAGCAACTGGTTCACAGCAAATTCTCAGTGCCTGTTAGCTATCATTATCTCAGTCCCAGAGCTCCTTGCCAGACCCCATGAGTGAGTGCCCTGGCTGGGGTGGTCTTGTCACCCACTGCCAACGGTCTTCCTGGGCACATGCTCAAGGCCATCCCACAGCTGAGGCTTCTGGCTCCACAGGTCCCTCCCCTAGATGTCTAAGCCTGGTGCCTCCCTGGTTCCAGCTCCACACCCAGATCCAGAACCCCGCTGTGGCCATGCCCAGACTTGGTGGCATCTGGACCCTTCTTTCTCTCACCCTCTGTGTAACCTAGTCTGGTCCCTCAGTCACTCAAACAGCATACATTAGACCATCTGCTCTGACCAGGGCCTTTTTCTTTTTTTCAGTGCTGAAGATTAAACTCGAGACCTTTAAATCTAGCCCTTGCAACTGAGGCTTTTTTGAAATTTTTGATCCAGAGTCTCAATAAGTCACTAAACAGACCAGGCTGGGTTCAAGCTTGAGATCCTGCCTCAGCCTTCCAGAGTCCTAGATTATAGACATGCACCACCACAGCTGGCTTTCCAGGCCCCATCCTAGGTGCTGGGGACATGTCAGTGAGCAGAAGGCAGAGCCTCTGCCCTCACAGGGTGACATTTCAAAGAATAGACATGAGACATGAGAATCAATAGACAGTATGTCAACTGGCAGAAGCAACTTGTGGCACAAAACTGAAGCAGTATGACACTCCCAAGCCCACCCTGCCCTTGTTCCTCACCTGTGGGTCTAAAGTGGGATTAAATCCAAAGCCTCCACCTGCCTCCCCACCTCATGTCTTGCTTGGTGGTCCGCAGAGCACCACCATGCAGGCAGATTATTTCAATCTGCTCAGGTGGTCCTCCGCTCAAGGCCTTTTATGGTTCCTGCCATCCCTGGGCAATCTGCTCTCCAGTGTTGGTCTCTCTGCCCCATCTTCTTCTTCCTGTCTGAGATCCACTGCCACTTACTCACTCCAGGGAGCATCCTGGACCATGTGGTCCTGGGAACTTTACTGAGTGGCTCCTTTCATCCATAGATCTTCCACCCTTAGCCCACCCTCAACTCGAGTCTCCCTGTCCAGGAAGCTTTCTTAGTCCCCCACACGGTGTCTCCTGCTTCCTCTGAGCACCCCAAGATGTGCCAGCAGCCGCTGCCCCAGCCTGATATGTGGATGCAGAGTCAGGAGGCAGGGCTGGCCCAGCTGCTCTTTGGCTGCCCCTCCGCCCTCTGCAGGCTCCAGGGGACCTTGACGTCTCTGTGTGTTCCTTTGTCATGTTCATGTTCCTTTGGAAAACCCTGTGCTGTTCCAGGCCACAGTGTGCTGATCTGTGGAATGAGGGCTTTCACAGTCACTTGTATCCTGTGCCTGCCTCTCAGGGGCTCTTAGATGATAATATATATGTATAAAACACCTACTTTCATACATATGGGAAAAATTGCCTCTGTGAAGAACTCCAAGCCTTGGCTTCACTTTCAGCAGCACTGGATATCTTCTGCCTTCTGTGGTTGATCAAGGTTAAGTTCAAAAATTCTTCCCCATGGACCTCCCAGGTGATTTTCAGCTTCATCTCCTGCTCTTCCCTGCTTCAACTTTCACCCCTACTCTGACAGCCACAGATTTCTTCTGCTGTGAAGATGTTTCCATTGTCGGGTTGGCTAATAGGTCACCTCCTCCAGGAAACCTGCCCCTAACTCCGCTAAAGTCACCAGCTGGCTTCTGGCTATGGCAGTGTCTGCCCTTTGCTCAACCTGGGCTCTTGGAAACGAATTTTAAACAAGTCCCCTGCTGTCCCTAATGAATGATCAAATGCTCCTTGCAGGGTGTTTTCAGAAGGTGTCTTCAAATGCCCAGGCCTTGCCCTTGGACTGAAGGGCACTCACCACCAGCTAACCTGTCTGTCTGTCCATCTTGTTCCTTCACCTTACAGAGGAATGTAAGCTGGGACCCTGGGGCAGCTGGGGCCCCTGCATGCATGGCGGGAAGACCTGCGGTACCACCTGGGGCCTGGAGACCCGTGTACGTGAGACTGGGCAGGCTGGGAGGGAGGAAGAGGCCACCTGCCAGGTGCAATCCGAGTCCAGGAAATGTCCCATCCAGAGGCCTTGCCCAGGAGGTGAGCAAGGGTGCTGTGTGGGGCTGCAATGGGCACGGCCCCCAGAGGTTCTTAGTGTCCTGGGGATGCTGCCCCCAGGAATAGTTCTGAGTACCCCCTCAACCACACCTTCATGAGAGTGAGCGAGCCTTGCTTACAAGCTCAGCCCCAAGCACCTGGGGAAGACAGGTCCACCCTTCCATACTGACCTCCTCATGTCATACAAGCACTTTGGAACATGCTCCTTACTAACCTAAATGAAATCCATTGGTAATATAGCCTATGAGCACAGATCCTTCAAAACACCCAACACAGGGCCCAGTCAAAGAAGAGACAAAGAGGAGAAGGTTTACAATACAAGTGTTGTGCCACCACACTGTGGGAGGGGTCCCAGCTGCGACTGGGATCAGCACCTTGTGTACATGTCTGACCTCCTTGTCATGTGATGCTGCTTCTCTTATGGTGACTGATCATTAGTGAGGTCCATCTGCTCTCCTGCTTAGCGTCAGACTGTAGTCCTAATGGGGTTAATGAGTGGAGTGTTCAAAGTGCTTGCCATTACTGCAGGGCAGAGATCAGCTTTCAGCTCTGTGAGGCTGGGCCAGGATGTGACAGAACAACTGGTCTTCATGGGGGCCTGTCCCATGCAGTGTTTCTAGTCTCTGTCCAGTCAGCACCATGGGACCCCTTCATATGGTAACTAGGACCAGTGCACAGATTTCCAGAATATTCCTGGGGGCACTCAAGAACCACTGATTCAGACAGGAGACACTGCAGACTGTAGTTGGTAAGATCTGGCAGTAAATGGTAGTAATAAGAATTAGCAGTGTTAACTGTGCTAGACAGTTTGTTTTCTGCACAATGATGCTCTGAAGAAGGTGTTATTATTACGCCCATTTAAGATGAAGAGATGGAGGCCCAGGCAGCTTGAGTCACTTGCCCAAAGGTCACACAGCCAGGGAGGGGTGAAACTGTCAGTGTGCAAAGAGGAATCTAAAGTCATGGTTAAGGCTGACAGACCTGGAGCTGGGTCACCTGGACACGTAGCTAAGACATGGTGGATGCAGGATTTGAGCCATGGACACCCCCATTTCAGAAGGATATGAGGTCTCTGAGTAAGGAGTGCAGAGCCTCTGGGAGTCATGTCTGGCAGTTGGGAATAGAGAGGGAGGTTGAGATGGGTGAGAAATGAAGTGATCATGGACTCAAGAAGACAGATAGACAGACAGACAGACAGACAGACAGACAGGCAGGCAGGCATCTAGACAGATAGGCAGACAGACCTCTGTAGCCCTTCTTACCCTGTGGGTCTGAGAGTTGGCAAGGATTGGCTCTTGGGGAATTCAGAGAGGAAGGCTGTCCCCTAGACAATGATAACAGTGTAGATGCTAATGATGCTAATAAAGGCAGCAGCTGCAGGCACTCATAAAGTGCTGCCCAGGCACCAGCACCATGCTGAGCACTTTGTGCATCCGGCTCTTTGAATCTTCCCAGCTCCACATGGCTCCTGGCATCACCTGAACTCCGCTTGGATGCCTCTTTCATAGATACAGAGAGACTGTCTGAGTTTCCTGCCCCTGGAGTCACTGTCTGTCACATCACATCACAGCAGTCACAGTGTTCTGAGTGATCCTGCTCAGTCTGTGGTTGCTTTCCAGTGTCTGCTTTCCTTAAAAGACAGGATATAGTCTCCAAGGAGAGCAAGGTCTTTGCTTGTGTCTGGCTGTCACTTCCAGCAGGACCTGGAATGTATGTAGTAGGTGTCATGCTGATTTTTCTTGGACAACGAATGGGTGGTGGGTAGATGAGTGGGTGCATAGGTGAATGGATAGGTGAGTAGGTGCATGGGTGGAACAGATAGGTAGATGGATGGAGTATGGACGGATGAATGGGTACATGGGCAGCTACAGCCTGGCTTAAGGGAGGAATAAAGCCACTTACTACCAACACGGAACCCTCAAAGCTGACAGTGCAAGCTCAGGCAGTAACATACCTGTCCCCAGTGGTCTTCTTCTGGAGCCCCAGAATTGAGAGTGATAGTATGGGTTCAGTGTCTTCTTGGGGTTTGGAGTAGGTGTGGGAGCCCCAAAGGTAGGCATCCTGGCCTAAGGGTGACCTTGAGTCTGCCCTGCATGGAGAGGAGTTGGGCTGGAGCATGGCCCAGACTCCTAAGGAATCAGACACACAGTTGACACTCAAGAAGTAACCCATGGCTGCCAGACCCTGAGATCCTCCCCACTACTCTGAGCCCTTGAAGATTGGTTCCCTCCACCTATTTTGCTGTGCTCCAGTGGGCACATGGTTCCCTGGGGTCTATCTGGGGATGATTAGTACTTGCAGAAGGCCTCAATGTGTAGCCAGAAGTGTCGGGCTTGTCTCGCTCCCAATCACACCTAGGTTTTCTCACCGGTCAATAATAACAATGACAAACAACAGCTGGGAGAGCATATTAGGGACTTGGTATGGAGGGGGTCAGGATCTGTCCTGGGGAGGCCCAGAGGGGCCAGCAGTGGGACCAATGAAGGTCAGATAGACCAGGAGAGCTGCCACCAGAAGAGGGAGCAGAGACACCAGTGTTTTTTGCTCTCAAAGAGAGCCTGCTGGGACTCCCTGACATCTTCCTCCCATCTGGTTACTGTATTTGTCCCTTCATTCTAAGTGTGCCACCTAGAAGGGAAAGCACAGGGCAGACTCCAGAAACTCCAGTCAGAATGTGTCACTGAGCAAGCTGGTACCCTTGCAGGGTTCTGCCACCTGACCTAAGAAGAGGGACTGATGAGACACCTGTGTTAGAAATTCATCCCCTTCCATAATGGGTCTAGATGCAGAACTGAGTCCTGCTGTTTGCAGCCAGCCCTCGTCCCCACAGGGGAAGCAGGAAGGACGCTAGGATGGTCACAGCTGAGACCAAGCTAATCTATGGGTTTGTTCTCATCACCTGTCAAATGCAAGCAGGGGCTGCTGAGAGTTTCACATCCCTAAAGCCTTTAGGTGTCCAGCTATGGTGTGTGGCAGCTAACTGCTAAACATTGTTGCTGTCCTGCTTCTGGGGGACAAAGCCTGCCACCCTGGTGAGTGCACATGAAAAGTCAAGAACCCACAATGTGACCATGCTGAGTCCTGACTGGAAGCCCCAGTGAACCTCAGGCCTGGCAGGTACAAAGCAGGGCACTGGGTTGCCCTCCCTGCCCCTAAAGAACCACAGAGAAAGGCTCAGTGGTGGGGAGGGCACCCACTCCTGCAACCCACAGTCTAACACCGGGTGATGGCGAAACCAGAGCCCTCTGTTCTAGGGTCCCTGTGGGTGTGTGGGTGGGCACCCTTGTTCTTCAGGACTGAGGAGTCACCCAGGACCTCTGTAGCCCTGCAGCCCCAGAACCAAGGCCCTGTCCTCCCCTTGCAGAGAGAGCTGCCCGCCAGAAGAAGGGTCGGAAGGACCGGCGCCAGCGCAAGGACAGGAAGCTGGAGCGCAGGCCTGATGGGAGGCCTCGGCAGCCTGACCTACAGTGACCACGCTCTGCTCTTGTCCTTCTCTTTGCTCATTGTGGTCACCACCCCAACGCCTTCCTTCCCTTTTCCTGTCTGTGCTTCTCTTTTTTCCCTTCTCTTCTGGGTCAACTGACATCTCATGTTTTTCTTCTTCTGTTTTATTTCCTTCCTCTCCATTTCCTCACTTTTCTCCTCTCTTCCCGCTTTCCTTCCCTGCTTCCTCTTTTCTCTCTTACCCTTTACCTGTCTGCGCTTTCTTTATTCTTCCTTCTGTCCTTTGTATTCTTTGCCTTGTCTGTCTCTCTCTCAATCCTCTCTCTACCCGCATACACACATTAAGAGGGAAATGTTAAGTCTGTGCCTTCCCTGTGGTCTCTCTGCCCCTTATAGAAAGCAAACATCTTTCTGTGCATCTTCCCTGATTGGTTCTGACCCCTTCTTGCAAAGAAGGTTTTACCAGGGGGTAGCCCAGGAACAACAGGGTGAGTCCCCAGATAACTGAACTCAGCTCTGAGCCCTTTGTTTTGTGTCCATCCCACATGGGCCATTTTTTTTTCAGTCACCAGCTCACCTAGAAAGAGATTTGGGGGCTTCCCAAGGCCCAGCCTGGACATCTTGCCAGTGTGCAGTGGGAGGAGCCATGTGCGGCTTCAGACCTACCAGGCCCATCCTCCCCAGCCTTCCCTCCCCTCCCCTCTCTCACAGTTCTGTACCCCATCTTTCTGAGTTTACCTTGGGAAACTTCCAAACTTGGGGAACTGAATGCTGTTTCAGGTGGGACTGTCACCCCTAGGGAGCAAATAGGTCATCCCAGAAGAGGCCACTGAAGCTGCCAAGTCATTCTATTCTCCACCATGATGCCTCCTGCCTGTTTTACCAGAGCTGAAACTGAGACCTGGGAGAAAGGGACTCACCGAGGAACGTGTGGGGCCCTCGCTTGATAGCTGCTGGGCTCAGCACATCCTACTGAAAGGAAATGGAAAGGGGCTCTCAAGGAGGAGATGAAGGACACAGGGTGGGACAGCCTACTCACCTGGCCCAACTCCAACACCTGAGAGTTTATGCTTTGCTGTGACCCCTTCTCCCCAGGCAGAAAGGACCCTGGAAGGATCGAGAGATCAAACTAATCCACAGGTTGGTTTTCACTGCCTTCCATTCCATCTGAGAGGTAGAAAATCACCTCCCCTACTCCTGGGCAGTGACTCTCATACTCATCCTCCACCTTTCTAGTTGGGGTTCGCAGCACTGCTGCCTGGCTCACTAAGGCTCACCCTCATCTTGTCCCACCAGCTCCCCAAGGACAGCTAGAGCCCTCTTGGCTAGGCCACCAGCAAAAGTTTGTGCCTCTGAAATGCTCTCTGGGTTTCTCAAACCCTGAACTTTTTTTTAAATAAAAAGAAAGAAACAAGAAACTTGCAAATGTATCTTAGGCATCAAGAGGGTTACAAAACCATGATGCTGATGAGTTTGGAGTAGCACAATCTAAACCATGTGGGGTGGTTTCCACTGGAATGCTCTGTGAAGAGGGGTTGAGGTGTATGCAGAATGAGCTGGGTTTCAACTGGGGGGGGTGCTGAAAAGAGATGGGCCTCACCCTTTCAGGCCCCTCAAGAATGCGACTCAGCCAGAGGCAGAAGAGGGCAGCACTGTCTGCCTGTGCCCCAGAACACCCCACCCCTACCGCCCTCTACCTCTTGATTCACACAAGTGGCCTCAGGGGCCATTTGGCTCAGTGTGGCTTCTCTGAGGGGTTAGGTCCTCTAGAAGGTGGACAGTCCCACGAAGCCATGGGAATGTCCTGGGCTGCTGGTAGATGGCCTCAGCCTTGGTAGGCACAGGTGAGTCCCAAGGTTCCACCTGCCAGTGGTGGCGTCTCAGTTTCCCCATTGGATGGATGAAGAGAAGAGAAGACTGGAATGAATGGACGGCCCACATCTGGGAGGCCCAAAATCAAACTCCAGGGGATTTTAAAAAATAATTCATATCCAGGACCCCACCCGAGACCTACTAATTGTGAGCAGATTGAGAAGCAGACAGCGAAAGCAAACTTGATTATTCCAGGGCAAGCTGGGCTGGGCCCAAGGCATCTCTTGGATTACTTCAGCCCTGGAATGCTAGGAGCTAGATTTGAGGGCTGCAACTCAAACAGTTAATTCTGTACAAATCAAGCGTATTTGCCTCTCGGATTTGAAGAATAAAATTGGGAACAAAAGGAGGAGAGTTTTCTTTTTGAAATGGTTTTCTTTCTTTCTTTTTTAAAAAAGTCCATTTTATTTCAAAGAGAAAAAGGTAAAACAAAATCTCAAAATACAACCATCAGGGAACAAAAATGGTATATACATTGTGCGTTGCCATCCCTAAATCAGTCACCCAGAGCACAAGACATTTTATTGAGAAATCTCTTCATCAATGTTCATTAGTGAGATTGGTCTATAGTTCTCCTTTTTGATTGGTTCTTTCTCTGGTTTTGGAATCAGAGTGATACCTGATACTTGCCTCCAAGAATGATTTAGGGAAGATTGCTTCCCTTTCAATTTCATTGAAGAGTTTGATGAGTATTGGCATCAAGTCTTCTCTAAATTTTTTTGTAGAGTTCAACTGTGAATCTATCAACACCTGGGCTTTTTTATTGGTAATTTTTTACATCACATTTTCGATTTCAATAGCTGATACTGGGTTATCCAAAATTGTTATATCTTCTACCTTCTTGATTGAGTTTTGGTAGTTCATATACTTCTAGAAATTTGTCCATTTCTTCTGTGTTTTCCACCTTATGTGAGTAGATTTTCAAAGTAGATATTCTTGATCTTTTGAATTTCCATGGGATCTGTAGTAATTTCTCTGTTTTCATTCCTTATTGCCTGAATTTGAGTTTTTTTCTTTCTTTTTCTTGATAAAGTTAGTCAGAGGTTTGTCAATTTTATTCTCTCAAAAAAACAGCTCTTTGATTCATTAATTATTTAGTTTTTCTTTAGTCTCAATTGCATTAATTTCTGCTCTGATCTTTATGATTCCCTCTCTTCTATGAGCATTGAGTTTGATTTGCTCTTCTTTTTCTAGAAGCTTGAAATGTAGCATTAAGTTGTATTTGTGCTTGTTCTGTTTTCTTGATAAGACAGTTTGTTGCTACATATTTCCCTCTTAGGACTGCTTTCATTGTGTTCCACAGGTTTTGGTATGTTGTATCTGATTTTCAGTGAATTGTAGGTATTGCTTAACTTCTTTAATGTCACCTTTAACCCACTGATTGTTCAGGATGTCATTATTTAATTTCCAATAACAAGTTTTGCAATTTCTGTTGCCATTAATTTCCAATTTTAGTGCACTATGGTTTGATAATATACATGGGATAATTTCAATTCCTTTACATTTATTTAATAATGGTTTATGGGCTAATATATGGTCTGCTTTGGAGAATGTCTCATGCACAGCTGAGAAGAATGTGTATTCTGGTGTGACTGAGTGGAACACTCAGTAAACATCTAAGTCTATTTGCTCACAAGTTTTATTCAGTTCTGTTATTTCTTTGCTGATTTTTTGTTTAGTTGATCTATCTCTTTGTGACAATGGGGTTTTAAAGTCCCCTATTACAATTGTGTTGTTGTTTATATTTGGTTTTTCATATTTATTAGTATTTGCCTTATATAGTTGTGTGCTTCTATATTTGGTGTATATATGTTTATGATTGTTAGCTCTTCTTCTTGAATTGTTCCCTTGACAAGTGTGTTTTGACCTTTTTTAGCTCTTTTGATCACTTTTGTTTTGAAGTTCACATTGTCTGCAAATAGGATAGCTACCCCTGCTTTTTTCTGGTTCCTGTTGCAAGGAATATTGTTTTCCAACCTTTGGCTTTTAGTCTATGAGTTTCCTTTTGAGTCAGATGTGTTTCTTGTATCCAGCATATTGTGGGATCCTGTTTCTTGATCCTTGCTGTCATACTATTTCTTTTATTAGGTGAATTGAGCCCATTTACCTTGATGGATTTCACTGATATGTACTGGCTCACCTTTTCATGTTATTTTGCTGCTGTTGGTTTTCTTTCCTCCTTGTTTAATTGCTTGCCCTGTCTGGTGGTTTCTTTCTGTTGTTGTTCTGGGGGTTGTGATCATTTTTTATCTCTATCTGGTATATCTTTCAGTATTCTTTCTAAGGTTGTTTTGGTGGATGTGAATTTTTTCAATTGTTCTTTGTCATGGAAGTACCTTATTTCTCCATTAAATTTGAAAGAAAGTTTTGCATGTTAAATTTTTTTTATTTAAGAGGAAAAAGAGAAAAACACAAAACAAAACAAAGCAGTGTAAGGTTACCCATAATACAGAACTACAAAAAAAAAAAAACATAACAGTAAGAAATCACCTGTTAATAGATTACATATTATCATCTTGGAAATAGTTGCTCAAATCACAGTATCAAAGAATACAAAGTAGACATTCAAACAGAGAGACTGCAAACAGCTGTGTTCGATGATCCAAAAACATTAATATAGTCAGCTATTTAACACCCCTAAACACACTTGCTGTTATATCCGTTAGAGCTCTTTTTTTTTCCTCCCTATCTTTTTTACAACAAAATTTACACATTTTGGATTTTATTACTCCTTAGTTCTTATTACTTTTTGGGGGGGAGAGAATAAAGTCAAATATGGCAAAACAAAGCTGTAAGTCAAAACCAAGGCTAGACATAGCACATGATGTAGAACAGAGTACAAGGTTATTAACAATGGTTATCAACGTTGTCTCTTGTTTCCTTAAAAGGAATTGTCTATCTCATTAGATATTATAAAGTTGGACAAAACAGTAGAGAACAAGACCAACAAAACTTAGGCATTGTGAACATTACAGGACTTCCAAAGGAGACAATAGTCAAACCAGAATGGGCATCTTTGTAAATCTTATTGCCTTCAAATTAGTTTGCATGTTAAATTAATCTGGGTTGAAAGTTTTTTCTTTTATGGCTAGAAATACTTCACTCTAAGCTCATCTTAACTTGAGGGTTTGTGCTGAAAAGTCTGTTGTGATTCTAATCAGCTTTCCTTGACAGGTGAATGGTGTCTTTTGTCTAACAGCTTTTTATATTCTGTTTTTATGCTGTATGTCTGGGATCTTAATTATTATAAGTCTGGGTGTAGATTTATGTTGGTTGTGACTGTTTGGCATTCTATATGCCTCACTTATCTTCATATCAGATTCCTTCTCCATGTTTGGGAAATTTTCTGCTATTACTTCTTTGATTAGTTTACGTATGTCATTCATGTTGACTCCTGCATCTTCATTGATGCCTATTAGTCTGATAGTGTTTCTTTTGGAATCATTTTGAAGCTGCTGAATTGTTATTTCATGCTGCATTGTTATTTTTAAAATTTCTATCCTTTCATTTTCACTAGCTGTCCCCAAGGACTGAAATTCTATCCTCAGCTTCATTTAAATGGTTTTTGCAACTTTCAATAGAATTTTTTATTTCTTAGATATCTCTTTGAATTTGTTTCATGCATTCTGCTTGTTTTCTGTATTGTTAATTTAAGGTTTCAATCAGTTTCCCATGCTCTTGTACTTTTTGAAAATCTATTTCTTCTTTAGCTATGCTGAGCAACTCCTTTACTAAGGCTGTCATTTGTGTCTTTACATGAGAAACTCTTTCTAATTTGATTTCCTCTATAGCTTCAGAGATTTGTTTCTTTATTTCACTTGATAACTTTTCAGAGATTTCAGGTGTATGACTTAAAGTCCTCTATTATAGTGTTTCCTGTACTGGCTCCTGATGGACTAGATGTATGAGATTATATTTTGTTTTTTTGTTTTGTTATTTTCACCTTTGGGGCTAATATTTGGCCTTTCAATTCCACTATTCTCAACTGTCAGTAGTGTGTATCTTAGAGTCCTACCGTGTGGTTGATGTTTGTCTGTTTGCTGGGTACCACAATGAAGAGGAGGGCCAGTCACCCAAGTTCCTCCTGCAGGGCCTGTTGGTTGAGTCCTATATTCTTCGTAGACTGACTAGCCTAGGATTATTAATAGAAGTGAACCCTTAGTTCCCATTGTTACTATGTCTTCAGGTTGTTCCAGGCCACCAGATCTCCCTGTCTATAGTGTTTGTCTCAGCTGGGTGTCTCATAAGCCCTTTTAATTTTCTTCAGGTTGGGAAAGGCCAATAGGCACACTCCTCAACTCAGCTGATGTTCTCAGTAGGGAGGAAGGACTCACCCACACTCTTGTCAAGCTCACCAAGGTCCTACAGCTGGAAGGGACTTTGCTACTGCTCCCTCCATTTTAGGAGCAAACTCACTACACTGACAGAAGGCCTGCTAAGGTCCTCTTTTTGCACAAGACATTACTGAGTCTCCCATCAATCCAGAAAGGTTAATTCACTGCAGTCCAAGGTTCTGGGAGCAGGAGTGGCAGCCAAAGATCAACAGCAATAGTAGGTCCAGGAGTGGGGGTGGTTCCTGGGGGTGGGAGGGTGGGTGCAAAAGCAGCTTGTCCTCCTAGGTGGAAGTCTGAGGTCTGAGTGTGTGGGGGGGGGAGATATGGGAGTGAAAGTGGCCTGCCCTCCAAGACGGAGGTCCTGGGTCCAAAGGGTGGGAGAATGGGTGCCATGGGTCCAACTTTAATATTCAGCATGTGCAGAGCCAATTTTTCTAGCACCATTTATTTATTTATTTATTTATTTCTTGATGAATAAGTTTATTGGTCTTTATCTGAAAAATCTTCACAGATATTTGGTTTAACTCCCGGCAGCCTGCTCCTGAGCTCTGAGGAAGCCTACTTTCTTTTGAGCTACCCAGTCTTTCTTCTGGGCAAGTGACATTTTGGGACAGTTCCGTCTCTTGTTTTCAACTTCTCTCTTCAGCTTCTTTTCACAGACTGGATTCTTTTGTACAGCAACATGAGTTTTCTTATACATCTCCCCCATCATATCTGGAGTCACGTTGTTGTTTATGTACTGAGAGAACTGTTTTTTATAAACATCTTCATCTTCTTCCATCAGATAATGTGTATAGTCTGTGACATTCTGACCCATGATGTGCTTCTGATATACTTCTGCATTGAACTCCTTGCTTTCAGAAGCATAACCAGGGAATAATTTGGGTACTGTGAGAGACAGACAAGCCTCCATCCATAGCACCCTTCAGGGCTCCAAAAACTTTATTGCCAATTGTAGTTCTGGCAAAGCCTGCATCCAAATTGCAGGTGCTATTTGGACCCAGCACCATTTATTAAAGAAGCTATCTTTCTTCCAGTGAATGTGTTTGGCGTCTTTGTCAAAGATAAGGTGGCTTAGTATGTCTGGAGTTGTTTCTGCATCTTCTAATCTGTTTAATTGATCTTTGAGTCTTTTTTTGTGCCAGTACCATGCAGTTTTTATGACAGTAGCTTTATAGTGTAATTTTAAGCCAGAAATTGTGATACTCCCTGCCTTGCCTTTGTTGCCCAGGTTTGCCTTTGCTATTTTATGTCTCTTCTAGTTCCAGATGAATTTTAGGATTATTTTCTCTAATTCTGTGAGATATGCTATTGGAATTTTGATTGGAATTGCACTGAATGTGTATAACAGTTTTGGAATTATGATCATTTTCATTATATTTATTCTTCTTGCCAAAGAGCATGAGATCTCTCTCCATTTTCCAGTATCTTCTTCAATCTCCTTTTTCAGAGTACTGTAGTTTTCACTCGACGTATTTTTATGTCCTTCATAAGATTATTTCCTAGGTATTTAATTTTTTGGGTACTATTGTGGAAGATGTTGTTTCTCTGATTTCTCTTTAAGTGAGTTTTTATTCGTGTACAGAAAGGCTGTTGTTTTTGAGGGTTGACTTTATAACCAGCTATGTTACTGAATTTGCTTATTAAATCTAGTAGTCCTTTAGTGGAGTTTTTGGGATCTTCAAAGTAGAGTATCATATCAAATGCAAATAATGATACTTTTTTCTTTCCTATCTTTATTTCTTTTATTTCTTCTAACGAGGAGAGTATTTGAATAAGGAAAATACCTCCTGTCTACAGGAGAGGATTGTAAAAATGGATTTCATATTGTCTTTTTTGTCCTGCTCTTACATGAATAAGCAGAGCATGAGAAAAGTCAGTGTTTTGGTTACTTTTATCTCATTGCTGAGACAAAACACTTGACACACAAAATAAAGAAAGGAAAGGTTTATTTAGCTTACAGTTTTTGGAGATTTCAGTTTCATACTCAGCTAGTTCCAAGGCAGGGTGGCCTGGCTGAGGGGCAACTATTCATGCCAGCCACAAGTAACAAGAGTGAAAAGCCAAAAAAGGGGAGAGAAAGCTTCTTTTCCTCCTTTATAGTGTACACAGGCCACTCCCCTCCAGCCAGAGTGTAGCACCAATAAAATCTTAGTGCCCTCCTCTTGCACAGAATGAGAATATTTACCAAGTAGGGATCCTGGCTTCCTCATGAGTCTCAGTCAAAATTCTAAACTTCTCAAGTTGACACAATGTATCAACTATAACAGTCAGTTACTCAGCAGCTTTGGACTGAGCTTAAGCAAAATGGGTTATTTTTATATTTTTAGTGATCTTGGAGGTAGGGAGGAGCTGTTCATTGAATTAGTACACTTTGAGTAGGAAGCTTCTTCCTGAGAGGAAGATCCTTCTCTGTTCTATCATCATGCTACCCTTCTTCCTGTGTTTACTTTTGCTTTTCTAAGGTTAACATGACTTGACATAACTCCACACTTAGTGTGTACTATTTTCTTTTATCCAGCTGACTCTATCTTAGGTTGCTCTGTTTGCCTACTTATAAGGTGAACTAACTAAACTTTTGCACACAGCTCTGATTTTGACTCTTAGTCTCAATAATCTGATATATATATATATATATATATATATATATATATATATATATATTTCTACACTGAGTTTTCTGCCAAGATCCGAATTATAGGGTCTTGGATTCTCCAAACCAAGACCATGATAAGAGTAGAGGTTTCTAGTCCTGCTTTTTTGGAATCAAGTTCTTTCCCTTGGGCCAGTGGTGGTGAACCTTTTAGAGCTTTCAGTGATGCAGCCTGCTGCAGCATGGTGCCACAGGTTTGCCACCACAGCCTTGGTGGAGAGGTATCAGGGGTGGCCTGGTCCTCTTCAGCCTTCTTGGGAAGGAACCTTCTGCTATCAGGTGGTCATTTGCTAATGGCCTCCTCCGGGGCAAGATTGGAGAATTCAGAGGCTCCCAAATATCCTGGGTCACATAGCCAAAGAGGAGAGTCAGGGAGAGATGCAAGGCTCCTTAGGTCACTCTGGCTTCTTTGGACACCTAAAATGGGAGATAACAGCAACTGGGGCCTGGAACTGAGACATTTCTGTCAGCTTCCTCCTGCCCCTTCCTGTACTCCGTTCCAGCCGAGCCATACTTGGGCCTTTGCAGATTCCCAATCCTGTGCCACTGCATTGGTGCCTGGATTCCCCACATTCTGCCACCAGAGGGAGCTGCTTGACCAGGAACCCAGCCATGGACACCTGGTAACTTTCTGAAGTAGGGAGCCTGTGGAGGTCCTCCTGGAAGGCCTGAGAGGATGGTTTCTGTCTAACTGCAGGGCACTATTGCCATAAGAACTTTGGCTGTAAAAAATGTTAGGTGCCCAGGATCTTCCTGCAGAGAATGGGTACTTTATTTAGAGCGTTGGAGCCCAGTGTCCCAAGAAGGTTACCACGTGACCTCTTGCCAAGACATCTGGCCCCAAGTGATGAGGGTCACAATTGCCTGTTGCCACTTACAGAAATTATGATTCATCCTTCATGATCCTTTTGACTTGGAAATGTGAATTCTAATAACAATAAAAATAATTATGACGATGATGATAAAAATGTTTCATGTTTAGCAGGTACCTACTCCATGCTAGATACTGGCAGGGGCCTTATGTACAGTGTCCAATTCCCTTTGATTTGGCTTCTTAACCTAGATCATAATAACCTTTTATGATTTTCTCTTATGAGCCTCGACTTTCACTTCTTTTATCTCTTGCCACCTCACAGCAACCCTGCAAGCTACCTCACAGAACAGAACACTGAGGCGCAGTTTCGGGTCATTAAAATCAACTGGTCTTGTGTATTTATCTCTTTGGTAAGCATGCATACATTGCCTACTGTGTGCCTGGAACTGTGCAGGTGACAATGATAAAGACATCATCTTCACTCCTCCCAGAAATGGACAAATCATTTCTGATAGTGTGAAGGCCTTCCACAGAGGACAAGATCCAGGAGTGTCTTAGTTACTTTTAACTCATCGCTGAGACAAAATACCTGATGACCAAAGTTGGGATAGGAAAGGGTTATTTCTTACAGTGTTTGGAGGTTTCAGTCCATACTCAGTTGGCTCCAAGGCAGGGTGGCATGGCAGGGCCGCAACCCATGGCAGCTGCAAACAGCAAGGCAGAAACTAGCAAGAGAGAGACACACCTTTTTCCTGCCATTAAATCATATCCTGGGTCCACCCCTAGACAATGAACCAATCACAAATGCATAATACAAACGCACGAGGCCTGGGAGCCACCAACATAAATTTAAGCTTTTCTTCACCCAAAGCCCTCTTAATTCTACCTTTAACAGTAATATTTTCTCTATAGGAAGAATGTGTTAAGTTCCTCTTTCAGCTCCAGGGACCTTTAGACCCTGTCCAGTAACAGATCCTTTAGAATTTTAATCCATGAGAATATATAACCAAGTCCCAAAACAAAATAATGAAAAAATTCTGTGAAGACATTCTGAAAACTCTTCTTTAAAAATCTATGAGTTCAAAGAGCTTTAACACAAATACCTACATGAAACATTCTCAGAACACCAGTGGAGGAAGCCCTGACTTTAAGAAGTGAGCCCCTACCTTTGGCTCCCTGGAAAGGTGGCCAGCTGCCTGTTGAGAGCCAGGGCCCAGCCCTGTGGGCAACCAGTGCCTACCTGGCCATGGCCCTTCCTGTCCTCTGGCCCAGGTCTGGTCCTATGAAATGCTGCTGAAGCAAGGGTCACATGTGCAGACCCAGGGCCACCTGTGCCCGTGCTCCCTGGTCCCTTGGCCCAGCCTTCAAGGGGTGATAGCCGACTCATCCACAGGCCACCAATTGGTCTGTTTCCTGCATTCATCCAGCCACTGTGTGACTTTGGCGAGTCATTTTACCCCATGGAACCTCCAAAAGCAGAGTCCTGTCCTTCCCCATGAGCGTTAGAGATTGGACTGACAAAGTATGTCAAGCCCCCCACACAGTAGGGTAAAATAATGGCAGCTGTCTTCGGTTTTCTTTTGCTCAGGAATCTCCTTAATTCCAAATCCTCTGTACCCTGGAGCATAGAAGTCCCTCCTGCTGTGGTCTGGACCTAGGAACTCTCCCTCAGTCTTAGGACTCCATCCACCTCTCTTTGCACAGTCCCAGTCCTAGTTTTGGGCCACAGCTCACTTCCATCCAGTCTAGGTCCTGGGACTGCCTCAACCAGTAGGAGGCAGCACTGCCCAGGAGGCCAAGGCTCCTGCTGGAGATCTAGGAAAAGTGACGAACGAGCATGCTGCTCATAGTCCATCTGTGGGGTCCTTTGTGTGCCTGGCACCTGCTGTGTGCTCTTGTCCCTCTTGCTTCTTGGGGCCTGATGGCTGTCCTTGAGGAAGGCATAGCCCTCGCTCCCTCTCCTTTCATCTTGAATATTTGATGCCAAGAGTTACATCATTCATCCTCAATTCTTAGAAAGCCATCTGATAATCTAATTTCCCTCCTGATTCCCTCCTCCTCTCCTCTGCACTCACTCTCCTGAATGTGTTCTGTTTTTAGAGATATGCAAGTTCTTTTAAAGCACATAGGGAAGCAATGGTCTGTGCCACAGATTTCCTCCATCTTTGGCTTCTTCCCGATCCACTGGTGTTTCTCAGATTCATCTGTGGGTTGCATTTCCAAGAGTTAAATATGGATAATCATCTAGTGCTCACTGCCTCAGACTGTCATGTGCCCCTCATCTCTAACCTGTAGAAATAATTCCTCTGGGGTGAGTACCCAGGAAGGAAGCCACAGCTTCCCTGCCAGACTCCTCCACAGTGCCTGGGCCCTGCACCAGTCCAGATGCCCAGCAGAACATGGAAAGTTCTCTCCTACATCATTACTGGCTGACACATTGCTGTTCCTGGTGTGCAATTTGCACCAGTGCAGTAGAAACCTGGGAAATGCATGGCTCATAGCTGCTTCACTCCTATTTCTTCCATTCCTCTGAGGCTGAGCATCTACCTGTGCACTGGTTTCCAGGTTTTTCATGCCTCAAGTGAGGCTATTGAGACTTAGAGGCCCAGGTGATGGAAGGAGGAGCCAAGGATCCAGCTAGGCCTTAAAGGTGGAGTTCTGCTGTGATCACTCCCATTGGAACACCTCCCTAAGAGCACAACAGTCCATTTATCATCCAGTGCTGATCCTTTCATGGTGTCTGGTGAAGGTGGTTGGGGCAATGCCTCCAAAGAAGCAGAAGCCCTTACTGCTGTTACACCAGCAACAGGGAAAAGCATCAGTTGGCTGAGACTGCACCTCCCTTGGGAGAGATCTGGGGTGGCTAAGGCTGCCCATAGATGGTGGCAAACACAGAGGAGGAAGGAGGAGGCCAGAACTACCAAGATCCAGGCCCCAGAAGGTGCCCTGCTGTATGTCAGGGCTGGAAAAGATAGATGTTTCTCCATTCTGAGATAAACTCGTATTTCTCATAATGTGCCCAGGTCCTCCACCATCAGCTCCCAAGCCCTCTGCACACCTGTCAGCTGCCCTTTGCTCCTCGCCTCTCCAGCCACGCAGTCTTCACTTGGCTCTTGCACACACCAAGCTCTTTCTGGCTTCCAGGCTTTTGCGCTTACTGTCCCCTCGCCTGCAATGTTCCCCCCACCCAGAGCTCTGTTCTTTCTCTTTCATAAGACTCAGTTCAAATGCCACCTCTTCAGGTGGCCTTCCTTGGTAAATTATTTAAACCACACTCATCTCTACATCCTTTTTTGTTTAGTACCTTTAAATATTTTCTTTCTAGCTATTCTGTGTTTTAAAATGATGATGATTATCTAATTGTTTACTCCAAGGACTCAACTTTCCTCACTTGATGTGCCTGTCTTTCCCACTGAAGCAGAGGACTAAACCTGCCCCATCTAGAGCCCTGGTACTAGAAGAGTACCTGGCACATGGGAGGGTCTCAATCTATAGTTGCTGCAGAATGAATGAATGAAAGAAGGAAGGGACGCAGCAGAGACACCAGATTACTTCCTTTCCGAGTGTCTGTGTGCCACTGTCTACTCTTTATTTGGCCCACTAGAAAAGAAAATAAACTGAGGCACAAAGATTGATTCACTTGCTGAGTCACACAGCTCAAGAGAGGGAGGCTTGGGATCGAAGCTGCATATTGTCCCAGTTACTGATAATGTCCTGTTCTGTCTGGGAAGATCTTCTGCCCCAGAGTTCCCACCCACTCCATTGCTTTGTTCCCCAGCTTTCTTTCTTTAATCAGAGAGGCCATCGTACTGCGGGCTCTGTGGTGTCTTTCCAAAACAGTTAAAGACATCACCTTATAATGATGCATGCATACCCATGTTTATAGCAGCATAATTCATAACTAAATCTTGAAAGTGGCCTATATATCCATCAACAGATGAATGGGTCATGAATGGATTATACATGATGCAGTGCTATTTTCCCATCAAGATAAATGAGTCATTTGTAGGAAAGTAGATGAACCTTAAGACCACAATGTCAAGTGAAATAAATCAAACACACTGGTTTTAATATCATATGGTTTCTCTAGTATGATAAGCCCAAATTATAAATAAAGAGCAAATTATGATAGATAATAGTAAGTAGGGAGATAGATTTTTCTTGAAGAGGAAAGAGAACAAGAGATGGAGGAAGGAAATTGGGAGGGGAAGAAAAGGGATTGAAAAAGTAATTGAGGTATATTATTCACATACAATACTTCCCACAAGGAAATTAAACACTACATAGCACAAACATATACTAATAAAGAAGACAGAATGCACACACCATTTTTTATAAGAAAAAATATTGACCAGCCTGAAAGGCATAGTAAGACCTTGTCTCAAAAAGACAAAAAAAAATTGGCTCAAAGTTTAAAAGTTCCCTTCTTCTAATGATATAGTTAAACAAATTGTTTATTGTTTTAGTTTTTTGAGAAAATATTATGTTGATTTTCATAGTAGTACTAGTTTACATCCCCACCAATAATTTGGAAGTGTTTCTTTTTCTCTATAGCCTCTCACACATTTATTGTATGATTACTTGATGGTGACCAGTCTTTCTGGAGTAAGATGGGATCTTAGTGTGGTTATACTTTGCGTTTCTCTAATGACCAGTGATGCCGAGCATTTCTTCATGTATTTATTGACCATTTACATTCCTTTATGGTGTATCTGTTCATTCTTGTCCACTATTTGACTAGGTCTTTTATTTTGGGGGTCTCATTTGTTTGAGTTCTTTACATATTCTAGCTGTGAGTCCTCTGAGGGATGATTGGCAAATTTTTTTTTCTCTTTCTGCAGGTTGTTTTCATTCTGTTGGTTATTTCTTTTGACGTGCAGAACCTGTTGAATTTGCTATAATTTCATTTGTTGGCTCTTGGAGCTATTTCCTGTACAACTGTGATTCTGTCCAGAAAGTATTTACCTATGCCTATGACTTCAAGAGTTTTGCCTATTTTGTTTTCCAGAAGTTATATGTTGCTGTTATAATATTTAGTTCTTTGAGACATCTTGATTTTAATTTAGTATTGAACTAAAACCAAAATGATGAGAGGTGTGGATCTGGATTGAATTTTTGCACACTGACAGCCAGTTTTCCTTACACTGTTTCTTAAGGAGGCTGTCTTTTCTTCAGTGTATATTTTTTACCTCTTTGTGAAAGATCAAATAGTTGACTGAACATGGGAACGTCTTTAAGTCTGGGTTTGTGCCAGTACCATGTAGTATTCTATCATAGTACTTTTGTAATATAATTTCTGTTCCAGGATTGTGATGCCTCCTACTTTGCTGTTTTTATCCAGCATTGCTTATGCTATTCTAGGACTCTTCTGGTTTCAAATGAATTTTAGGATATGTTTTCTCTAGTTTTATGAAGAATGTTATTGGAATTTTGACTAGAATTATGTTATCTCTATATCAATTTTGGAAATATGGCCATTTTGACCATATTTATTTTGCCTTATCTAGGAACAGGGGATATCTTTCCATTTTCTGATGTCCTTCCTGCTCTATTCCCTTTGTCAGAGTACTATCATTTTCATTGTAGGGATCTTTCAGTTCCTTAATTAATTTCAAAGTGTTAAATTTTTTGCTGCTCTTTTGAATAATGAATTTTTAAATTTTTTTTCTCAGTGGGTTTATTATCAGTGTAAAGGCATGCTATTGATGTTTATGTGTTGATTTTGCATTCTCTACATTACTGAATTTGGTTATTAATTCTAAGCATCTTTTGGTAGGTTTTTAAGTCTTCTGTGTAGAGGATAAATTCATTTGTAAACATTTATAAATTTTTTTGCACCAGGAATCGAACTCATGACCTCACGCTTGCCAGGTAGGCACTTGTACCACTGAGCCCAAACATTTATAGTTTGACTTCTTTCCCTGTAATTATCCCTTTTTTATTATTTTGCCTAATTTCTCTCGCTAATGTTTTGAATACAATGTTGAACAGAAGTGGTGTTAGTTGTTAATCTTGTCTTGCTCCTGATTTTAGAAGGAAAACTTTATTTTTCCCCATTTACATGATTTTGGCACTAAGTGTGTCATAAATGGCTTTTTATCAGATTGAGATAAGGTCCAGCTGTACATATGTTCAACAGTGCTTTTATTAAGAGATGTACGATTTTGTCAAAGACTTTTTCTTTATATCTATTAAGATGATCGTATAATTTTTGTCCTGGTTTCTGTTTATGTGATGCATTACATTTCTAGAGTTATGTATGTTGAACCATCTTTGCATCCCTGGGATAAAGCTCACTTGGTCATGCAGTTTGATCTTTTTGACGATTCGATGCATTCTAATTTCCAGCATCTTTTGAGGAATTTTGCATTGGTATTCTTTAAACAATTTCTTTGGTTGGATCCTTGTGTTTTGGAATCAGAGTACTGATAGCTTCCAAGGGTGACTTTTGCAGTACTGCTTCCCTTTCAGTTTCACTAAGAAACCTTGAGGAGTATTGGTATTACAAATTCCCTGAGTTGTTTTTTTTTAATTAGCAATGAACCCATCCAGACCCGTGCTTTTCTATTTTGGGGGAGGGGGCACAGGAAATTGAACTGAGGACCCCACACTTACCAGGCAGGCACTGTGCCACTGATCTATATTCCAGCCCTGTCCATTTTTTTCCTAATTAGAACTTGTTGCACGTCAGGCTCTGTGAGAGACAGATTGTGGCCGTATATTTCCAGGGGCCTGGACTCAAGCCTGAGCCTCATTCCCAAAGGGATTCAATCTCTACTTGCTGGGAATGGATGGGACACAGGAAGAATGAAATAAAGGGAGGCAGAGGGGACCTGCTTTAAGTCGAGTGGAGAAGGGAAGGTGAATTCAGGCTGACAGCCCTATTCTTCTCCTTTTTAGTTAGCCCCTGCCCATCCTTCCAGAACCAGCACCTACATGAGACTTCCAGGTATATCCTCCCATAACTTCCTGCTGGAACACGTTGCATGTGGTGTTGGGTATGTGGTCTTGGACATGGCACTGACATTCCTTGTCATGGTCATGGCTATTGTTACCAAGCTCCTTCCTTGACTCTAGACCAGGTGCCTCTCAGGCTGCCACAGGAAAGCCAAGAAGGAGGGCACAAGATGGTCTAGTCTCAGCTATTAAATGCCCATCACACTGTTCCTGGATTTTCACATCTCTTCCTCCCCTATGCTGTGTGCAAATGTGTGGCCTCACTGAGTGACATTTCCAGATGCCTAGCAGTGGGCTCTGGGATAACACGTGTGAAACAGAAGCCTTGATCCGTTGCTTCACAGGGCTGAGCCTTAGGGCTATTTGTTTGGCCTTTCCTACTGATTTCTTTTCTTTATATCTGGAGCCTCTAGGAGTTGCTCCTCTAATGCTAGTTTGCCTCCTCTCTCTGTTATTTGGTTCTAGATTGTGATGAAAAGTTTGATCTTACTTATCACCCTATCTAAAATGGAATATGATTTGTTATTGCCACGTGACATCTCAAGAGTTTTTAAACCCTCTATGAGATTTTTGTCTTTGTGTGTGTTGCATGTCCCTAGATATAAAGATCTTTGAGGCAATGTTTTTGAGTAAAGCCTAGACCGAGTAAATAATTTATTTTTCCTGTTCTGATCTGTTGACAGAAGTGGCAGTAACAGCTATGTGCAAGGGACAAGGATGGTTGTTCTGAATGGGAGCAACAGATTTCTTCTTGACTAGCAGGAATGGGTGAACTAGTGAAGGAGAAAAACAGCAGAGCTTCTCCCCTGGGCAATTGTGACTGGGGCATAACAAAACAAGGTTCCCTGCCACTCTCAGTGATTTTGACTTTGGGTAACAAAGCAGAGCTTCCCTGTTTGCAGCAATGGCTCTGGGAATCAGGCAGTCTGCACACAGCATGACACTGGCATCAGGTGGGCTGTAGCATGACCTTGGCTTGGGGTGGCTGTAGATGTAGTGTGACTTTGAGGTGAGGTAAATAGCTCACATAATATCATCTGAGGAACCTCAGTAAAGTTCTTATTTTTTAAAGCACAAAGCATAAAAGAAATTAGTAGTATAATTATCTTAGCTATCATATACATACATATATATTTTCTTTTCTTTTTTCTGTTTCCCTTTCCTTTGTTTCTCCTTTCCTCATCCCAGTTGTTCTTTCCTTTTGAGTAGTTTCATTCCCTCTCACAATATCTATTGTACATTTTGAATCTTATTTACTCTTTCAATTTCTTACACTAGGGAGACAGTATAATGTTAACACATGTGAGTCTAATTTATTTCCCTTGTTAGTATGGTCTCAAGTTGTATCCATTTACCTATAAAAGTCTCAAGTTTATCCTTGAGTAGTACTCTCTTTCATAAAAAGACCACATATTTTTTTAAAAATCCATTCCTAGGTTGATGGACATTTCGGTTATTTCCAAGATTTAGCTATTATAAATTGTGCTGCTACAAACATGAGTGCGCATATATCACCATGGTCTGATGTTTTTAGTTCTTCTGGGAAGATATCCAGAAGGGGAATAGCTGGCTTGAAAGCAGCCTCTAATCTAAGTTTTTCAAGGACTATCCACACTGATTTCCTCAGTGGTTTCAATAGTCTACACTTCTACCAACAACGGAGAAGTGTACATTTTCCTCCACAGTCCCATGGATCAAAGATCTAAATATTAAAATAAAAAACAACAAGTTTACTGGAAGGCAAGATAGGTAGAAATTTTGACACATAAGGGTAGGCAAAGAGTTCATGAACATAACACAGACTGCATGCGAAGTACTTTAAAGTATCAACAACTGGGATCTCATATTATTGAAAAGTTCCTGCACTTCAAAAGAAATCACCAACAGAGTGAAAAGAAAACCCACAGAATGGGAAAGAATTTTAGCCAGCAATCCCTCAAACAAAGGACTTATAAAGAACTGAAAAACATCAAGCCCCCAATTCAAAGACCCTCTGCAAAAATGGCATCTGAGATGAGTTCTCAGATGAAGATACACAAATGACAAATAAATACATGAAGAAATGTTCACCATCACTGGTCATTCAAGAAATGCAAATTAAAACAGCATTGAGATTTCATCTCACTCTGAAAAGAATAGCTACCATTAAGAAATCAACCAGTACAAAGGATAGCTGGACTGTGGTGAAAAAGGAACACTTATCCACTGCTGGTGGGAGTGTAGACTGGTACAACCACTGTAGAAATTAGCATGGAAATTCCTCAAAAACTAGGTTTAGAAGTTCCATTTAATCCAGCTATTCCTCTTTTGAGCATGTTCTTAGAAAAATCGAAAATGTCATGCTTACCATCATTGGTCATTTGAGAAGTGCAAATTAAAATGACATTGAAATTCTATTTTAGAAAGGATAGTTACTATCAGGCTAGTGATTGTTTATCCAATCATAAATGGCAAGGCTGTGGGGGAAAAGGATCGCTTTTCTACCAAAAGTGGAAAAGCATACTGGTGCAATCACTCTGGAAATCAGTACGGAGATTCCTCAAAGCTAGGATTGACAGTCTCATTTAATCCAGCCATTCCCCTTATGGGTATCTTCCCAGGAGAATTAAAAACATCATACCATAGTGATAAAAGTGCACCCATGTATCACTATTGGGTGATGCACAATTTGTAATAGTCAAATCTTGGAAACAGCCCAAATACTCATCAACTGGTGAATGGATAACCATGTGGTTTTTTTCATATAATGGAGTACTACTCTGACATCAAGAAGGATAAGCTTGAAAGATTTATAGGTAACTGAATGCACCTTGAGATCATGCACTTAAGTGAAATAAATCAAACACATATATGTAGATACCACGTTGCTTCTTTAGTGTGAGAAACTGAAAGTGTAAATAAGGACCAAAACATATAAAAGATGTGAAATAGGAAGGAAATGTTTAGACAGAAAGGGGAACAAGGAAGGAGAAAGGGGAAGGGAGGAATGGAAAAGTAAAATAAATGAGAAATGAAGAAAAATCAAAACAGAGCTTTTGTAAATAAGAAGAGAAAGAGGGATTGAAGGGAAGGTAGGAAAGTGGAAAATCAAGGAATAACCAAGTTATATCATGTATAGATACAAATTTATATAGGAAATATAAATATACATACATATATGTGTATATATCACATTGCTCATAGGAATATATATATATATATATATATATATATATATATATCTCCAATAACCATCATTTTCTCAAAAAATTTTGAGGTCTTATAAAAAACATAGAGCATTTCAGAAACAAATTTTCCAAAGAGAAGCTGGAGCCTTGGCCAACCCAGGAGGGCTGCAGCTGCCCTTGGGAAACTGCGGAGTGAGGGCAGTCTGCAGGGCTGGGAGACTCTACCTTCTAGGTGGAATGTAAGCATGAGGGCCAATGTTTTGAAATGAGGAATGATTTTTTATCACCTGGGTCATCACCCCAGTCTGCAAACATCTCTGTTCTGACACCACCCTTGGGCCTTCATGGCAGACTTGCTTTTCTCTCCTGTACCTTCTCATGATTCCTGAACCTGGTTGCAAATGCATAGGAGTGCTTTTCTAGGGTCCCAGAGCAGAGCAGCAGAAGAGACCCTGGAAGGTGGAACGTGAAGGTGGAATCAACCTGTGAAATCACTTGGTCTCAGCTGCAGCCCTCCTAGTGCCTTCCCTGCCTTGTGAACCAGAGGTCACAGTGAAATGAAAACTCTTAGGCGTCAGGGTTGGGCACTGATGAGTGAGCACCCTCCCCTGACTACTGACTCCCATCCCATGCCCTTCATTCCATTCCTGAGAGACTCCACCATTCTGTCTCAGCGTGGATGTGCTGAGCAGGGCAGTCACTAAGATAAACCCAGGATGTGGTGTCCTCTGTGGTCCTGATAAGTCCTTGCCTTCTCAGGCCTGGGTCCTGGTTTCCTGGCCTTGCACAGGAATCCTTCCTTCTAGTCATTGTTCTGGCAGGCAATTCTCTCTTCCAGGGGAGCGCAGAAACTTTGATCTGGGGCTACAGGGCCTTGGAGGTCCTGGTAGATTTTCAGCTCTGAAGGACTAAGTTATGCACACACAGGGGCCTCAGAAGTACATCAGGCGTGGCCTCACCAGTACTTGTCTTTGGTTAAAGGCTGCCCTACTGAACCTTTCTCTGTGGGTTTTTAGGGGCAGCAAGGGCATGCCTGTGCCAGAGGATTCATTGATTCTTTGAATTATTTTTTATTTTTGTGTCAATTTCTTCCATTTTTGCTCTGATATTTATAATTTTTCCATTGTACTAGCTTTGGGTTTGGACTGTTGTTTTTCTAGGATCTTAAGGTGTATCATTAGGTTACTTATTTGATCATGTTCTGTTTTCATAATATGAGCATTCAGAACTATAAACATCCCTTTTAGTACAGCTTTAGTTGTGTCCTGTAAATCTTAGTATGTTGTGTTGGCATTTTCAATTAGTTCTAGAAAAGGTCTCATCTCTTCCTTGATTTCTTCCATAGCTCACTGATTATTAAAGAATACATTTTTCCATGTATTTGCACAATTTCTGTTCTCTTTTGCAATTTAGTTCTAGTTTCATTATGCTATGCTTGTAAAATATGTGTAGTATAATTTTAATTCTTTTGCCTTTACTTCAGCTTGTTTTATTGGCTAGTACGTGGTCTATTTTGGAGAAAGTCCTATGTGCTGCTGAGTATGTGTATTCTGTTGTCACTGAGTGGAACACTCTGTAAATATCTATTAAGTTCATTTGCTTAAAAGTTTTGCTCGATTTGTATTTTATTGTTGAATTTTTGTCTAGTTAATCTGTGTGTTTGTGATAGTGGGATACTCAGTTCCTTCACTATAATTATGTTTATGTTTATCTGACCTTTTATGTACAGTAGTACTTGTTTTTATAATTTTTATTTCTTCATATTTGATTTTTCCTTCATTGATATATGTAGCCCTTTTTGATCAGTTTAGGCTTGAAGTTCACTTTGTCTGAATATAGGACATATAAAACATACTTTTCAGGTTTTTGTTGTAAAACTGTTGTTTTTCAACCTTTCATTTTTAGTGCATTTCTTTTTTGTATCTCTTATATACAGCATATCACTGGATTTTGTTTCTTGATCCATTCTGTCAAGCTGTGTCATTTGATTAGGAAATGGAGACTATTCATATCGACCATCATTACTGATAAATATTGACTTATTATTGTCATGGATTTATTTCTGTTGGTGGTCCTCTATCTTTCCCTTCTACTTAACTGCTCAGTCTGCCTTGTGTATTCATTCTATTAGATCTTTCATCATTAATTTCATTGGCTCTTTTTAGGATATTCTTGAGAGTTTTTGGAATACTAGCTTAATGGTCTATAAAAGTCAGGTGCTTTTTTATCATGAAAGTATCTTATTTCTGCTTGAATGTTGACAGTTTTGTAGGATATGTCAATCTGGACTATAAATTGTTTTCTTTTAGGCTTGATATAATTCACCAAAACCCACCTGTCCTTTAAGATTTGTATTGAGAAGTCTGCTGTAAGTCTAATGGGGTTGAATTTAACTTTTTTGTTAATTTTCTCTAACCACATGTGTATGCATGTGCATGTGTGTGTACCTGCATGTGTGTGTGCATTGTGGAATGTGTTTTTGAGAGGGTCTTTTCTGTTTCTGGCTATTTAGATTTTATATGTATCACTTATCTATATGCTAAAATTTCCCCCTTACTTGGAACATTTTCTGTTATTTCAATAGTTTTATATACCATTTGTGATACTTTATAATTCTTTATTTCTTTGAGTGAGTTTTAGATTTGTTGTTTTTACATCATTCAGGATCTATTGGAACCATTTTTGTATTCTCTTATTGTTTTAAGGTATCTCTTATTAATGTTCACAGACAACAGCTTTGTATTTTAAATCTGACATTGTCTTCATCTTGGTCGCTTCTGCTGCCCATACTTTGGAAAGAATCTTTAATTGCCTCAATTCCTATTTGTATCTTTTTTATGGACTTTCATTGGTCTGTTTCCTTATGTCTTCTGTTATCCTCTCATGTAATTTATATGTGTGGCCTTTGATTTTCTTTCTTTTGGTGTTCCATGGATTAGCTTTGAGGCTTTGTGAGTTTTTAGAGGCATTCTGTTGCATTATATTACCATATTTTATTTTTTGCTTGTTTTACTTGATTTTTGTGTATATTGAGGATTGCAGATTGAGTATAGTGAAACTCTTTGTTGCTAATATAGAGAGCTCTTTAGTTATTGTTATTTTATTTAATATAATACAAAATAAAAGTACATTAAAAGAAAAAATGGCTTTTATGTTGTCCTTGAACAGGAACAGACTGAATTATTTTCCTTCTCTTCCCCTAGTTCCCCTCCCCAAGTTTTGGGTAAGAGAAGGTGACACATTCTAGACATACAGGAAGGGTTTCTGAGAGCAGTGGAAAACTATATCTTGGCTCTAGAACTAATTTGTACCAATTCACATTTCTAAGAGTGAAGTCTGCATTTCTCAGGCTCCTTTTTATCTAATGTGGTCATGTGTCCACAAGCTGTCCAATAACATGTGAATAGGTATGACCGCCCCCACAATCTGGGAAATGCCTGATGCTTTCCTGTCCTCAAGAGGGATTGCAGGCTATTAGCTGGGGCCATGGAAGATTCAAGTCACTGAGATATGTTATAAAAGAGATGTCACAAGGCAGCCTCACTGACTCTGGAGAGCCTACTGCAGAGATTCTATGGGGCAAGAGGAAAGTTTTGTCATCTAGTTTAGATCACTGGATTTTTCGGATGTTCCATGATGAATGATGATGTGTAGTCTTGAGGCAGCAGATGGGCACAGAGTGATGTCAGTGAATGCCTAGGTGTCCTCATCTAGGCTTTCACTGTGTAAATTCTCTGGAGCTAAGATGTGAGTTTACTGCAAAAGGTCAAATGGGGCATTTAAATGACTTGACCCGATCTGCAACAGGAATTCAAATCATGTTCAGTTACAAAAAAAAAAAAAAAAAAAAAAAAAAAAAAAAAAAAAACAAGGTAGTGTTTTCTGGAAGCTGAATTTCTGGACAGAGACCTCTGACCTGAGTGGAGGTACCATGTTATAGCAGAGGACATCCAGAATCAAGAAGGAACAAAAAAAGTGCCTGATGTCACTCAGGGTCAGAAGGACAAAGAACCATGCCAGTCTCTTCATCACTGTCTCCTTTGAGTATTTGCTCATGGAGCTTCCTCAGGGTCAGGCAAAGCATGTGCCATGAAGTGAACTAAACAGTGCTCCTGCCCTATGGAACTCCCATCTGGTGGGATGACTCAGAAGTGGTAACACTGTTGGATGGAACCCTGGCTCTAAGCACAGGCTTATATGAAACGCTTAATGCTGTTAAAAAAAAAGAACACAGAAATTACTCAACCCTACCCTGGCAGTTTCACAGGGGAACTCTGATGGTGGAAGGTGTAGATTCTTCTCCAGCTGATGCTCCTAGACAACAAGGTAAGCCTAGAAATCCTGCACAGATTGTAGAATGGCTCAGTGTGCTGGAGAAACCACCTTGCCCTCAGATAATGTCTGTATATGGGCACCTACAGGATGGATCTTAGGTAACATTTTTCAACCCTGGTTTTGGTAAGGCAGGTGGTGCCTTTGCCAGCCCCTCCCTCTCACTCGTGCCCACAGTGCCTTTCTATTCTAGGGAAGTTGAATAAGTTGAATAAGTTGCTTCTAGGTTGTCCTGCCTCCTCAGACTTTTTGAATTGTCATAGTCTCAATTTGACCTCTGATAATAGCCCTAATTCTTTAGAAAAGAGCGGTGATATCCCCAATGTCACCAGCAGAGGGACTCAAATGCTCACTTTGTGAATTATAACTGAAGGCATGTAGAGTTTGTACGGTGCTGCCCTAGAAAGATCAAAACTTGATGGTTCGGGGCTGGGGATTTAGCTCAGCGGCATAAGCACCTGCCTTGCAAGCAGGAGGTCGTGAGTTCGATCCCTGGTACCGATAAAAATGAAAAAGACAAAAAAAAAAAAAAAAAACTTGATGGTTCTTAAAAACAATTGTGTATTAGAAACTTAGAATTATAATATGTATACTCTGGGCCCAGGAATGTATTTTAACATCTAAAATAAATGTAACAGATATGTCTGAAGTGCTTTTTCTGCTGCTAACCTCATTTCCCTGAGAACTGGGATGGGAAATCATGCTTCCACACCAAATCCTGCAAACTAACAGACTTAATAGACATCTACAGAGTATTTCAACTAATAACCACAGAATATACATTCCTCACAGCAGAACATAGAACTTTGTCAAAAATAGAGTATTAATAAGCCAATAGATCAAGCTTAAGTAAAGGTAAAGAAATTGAAAACGTGCCATGCATATAATCAGATCATAGCACAATGAAGTTAGAAACCAACAGTGAAAGAAAACATAGAAATTAGGCAAACATATGAAAATTAGGCAATATCCTCTTGAATAATCAATCATTTACAGAAGAAATCAAGGAAAAAAGTAATTCCTAGAATCAAACAATAATGCCAGTAAAATATACCAAAACCTATGGACACACTAAAAGCAGTCCTAAGAGGGAAGTTTATAGCTGTGAGTGCCCAAACCAGAAAAACAGAAATCCCAAAAACGTAATAAAATATGTACCTCAAGGTCCTTGAAAAATCCAAACTGAAAGTAAGTACGTGTAGAAAAGCATAAAAATGAGGACAGAAATCAATGAAATTGAGACCAAAAAATTTTTGTGAATCAAAGAATTGATTCTTCAAAAGAATACATACAATACAAGCAAAGGGGACATTAAATGCAAAAGGCTGGAGGCCAGGAGTTTAGTGTACATAGGGATCAAGGGAGGATTATATGGTTGGGGGGGCGGGCTGGAAGCAAAAGGTGGTTGACAGGTTTGGAGCAGGCTCCAGGGCTGATGGTGGAGGATCTGGGCTCACCATGAGATGTACAAATTTGTTTCAGGATGGAGAAACATTTGTCCTTTCCACCCTTAACAAACAGCAAGGCACCCTCTGGGCCCTTAGTGCTTGTGGCCTCCTCCTTCCTTCTCTGTGTTTGTCACCATCTATGGGCAGCCTTAGCCACTCAGAATCTCTCCCAAGGGAGGTGCAACCTCAACGGCTGCTTTTTCCCATTGTTGGGGTAACAGCAGGAAGAGCTTTTGTTACCTCCTGACCATGGTCCCCAAGATCATGAAGGGGCCAGCAGATATTTACTAACCCAGTGAATGATAAATGGACTGTTGTGTACTTAGGGAGTTTCTGCCAAAAGGGCAGGCCTGCACCTCTCAGACCTGGCTGAGATCCTTGGCTCCCCCTTCTACCACCTGGGCCTCTGAGCCTTGATCACCTCACCTGAGGCATGGGGAACCTAGAAGCAAGTATGCAGCTACATGTCCAATCTCAGGAGGAATGGGAGAAATGACAGTGAAGCAGTGATGACCCGTGCAATTCCCAGGCATCCACTGAACTGGCACAAATTACACAACAGGAACTGCTATGTGCCAGCCAGTGAGGTTGTGGGAGAGGACTCACCATGCTCTGCTGGGCATGCGGACTGGTGCAATGAAGGAGTCTAACAGTGACCCTGTTCCTTCTCTTCTGTGTACTCACCTCAGGAATTCCTCCCTCTGGCTTCTAAACCACAGCCTTCTGTGGGCTTGCCGGGACCCTTGCAACACTTCTATCCTCCCTGTAGTAAAACCTTCATGGGAAAACTGAATAGTAAAAGATCTCTACCACATTAAGGAGGCTGAAATCCCAATCTACCTCTAGGAGGAGATTCATATACACTCGCCTCTCAAATTCCAATAGACACAAATTGGTTCTTAGCCTTCAACCTCAAAGATGCTTTGTTTTCCATTCCTTTCCTGCAGATTCACAGGTCTTGCTGGTCTTTGAGTGAGAAAACAATAAAATACTCAAACATTTCTTTCACAGAGCTTTAGTGATAGCTCTCACCTTTTTGCTTGAGCACTAGGAAAGGATTTAAGGAACCTATAGTTTAAAGAGTGGATTGCCCTGCAGTATGTAGATGATGATCTAATCTGCAGCACTACTTGGAAATTATCCAACCAAAATACTATCCAAATCCTCAATTTTCGAGCTGAGAGAAAGGATATAAAGTTTCTTAAAAAAGGCTCATATATCCCTTCCCAAAGTCCAATACTTTGGATACATTCTTACACCTAGGGAATAACATTCTTACATACAGGGACCAGATCCAGGCTATCCATGATCATGGGCTTTCAGTTCCTTTCTGGAAATGATTGACTTCTACAAAATCTGGATATCTGATTTTAAATTAATGACAAAGCCTTTTTATAAGGTTATCAAAAGTCTGAGTCTGACCCCTTAGAATAAACAAATGTGATGGTCAATGGATTTTGAGAAATAAAATATGCCCTCACTCAGGCTGTAGTATTAGGAATATCTGATTTAAGAAAATCCTTTATGCTCTACATATCAGAAGAGAGAGAAATTGTTGTGGGTGCCTTGATGCAAATGATGAGGCAAAATCCCTGTCCCATGGCATACTTTCCAAACTTATTAGAGGGAATAGCTGCTATCTAGCCACCTTACATGAGGGCAATAGCAGCTACAACTATGCTAACAGAAGAAGCTACTAAACCTACTTTGGGGCAAAACCTGGAAGTCCTGACACCCCATAGGGTTAGAGTTATTCCTGGGACAAAGGGTTACTTGTGATTGACAAGGGAATATCTTACCAAGAACCAGGCCATGCTTTTAGACATCACTGAAGTTCTCAGAAAGATTTGTGCTACTCTTCACCCTGCCTGGCTAATACCTACAGACTCTGGATTACCACTCTTTGTGAACAGGTGACCTCTCAGTTCTATGCAAAAAGGCAGGATCATGAGGAGATATGGTTCAATGATGGATGTATGTTTGTCATTAAGGAAAAATCCTTTCGCTGGGTACCTCTGGTGAAAAAGCAGAGCTCATGGCCCTTACTTTGGCATTGGTGTTAGGAAAAGTGAATATTTACACAAAGTCAATATTTACACAGATTTCAATGCTCATTTATGGTGCTACTACTTTTCCATCTATCTGGAAATAAAAGGCCTTTCTAACCAATAATGATCTATAAATCACAAGCAGAACATTCCTGAAGACAATAAACCCCTAGAGGCAGTGTATTTTATCAGGCAGCTCACTGTCATTCATTGCTAGGGACATTTAAGGGACATGATTCCTTGGAAAATTAAAATACAAGCAGAGGCAAAAGTAGCAGAATCCTGCCTCTCAAGATCTTAGCCTTATTACCATGTCCTGGGAAACCATAAGAAAAATCTATAAACCCCGGGAAGATAAATATGCCTTAGAATAAGAGGAAATTAAAATGGCCTTTGGTAGTTTTTGGGAACCAAGCCTGTCATTTCCACAAAGGACACATTAGAAAACTAAATGCAAAATGATCACTTGTATGAAAGCACAGGACCAGGACTAGCAGTGACCATCGGAAAGGTCTGCAAAGCTTGTCTACTCCATGCACACAATAACCTAATGTGGTAGATTAACTGATGGTCAATTTGTAACAACCAGTTGAACTGAACGAGCATGGTTCATGGTTCTGAAGGCCCACCTGAGGATCACTGCTAATGGCATAAAAGGAGAAATAAAGGGAAGATGGTCTGCTGTTGAGTCTCCTAGAGAAGCTTGTCACACTGTTTCCTTGATGTAAACTCAGCTTTGCTCATTGTCAGAAGGGTTCAGGTCCTCACTGGCACTTAAGATGGTTGAGATTCTCTTCAGTGGAGCTCTGATCCCTACCTTGAATGTTGCTTCCTGGCTCCAGTACAGATCTCTCAGCCTGTTGGCACAGACCCTTCATGCTGCTGGTGCAGACTTGCTAGCTTCCACTATGATCTTTGGGCCTTCCCAGTATTGATATAGACTTGCATGAGACATTTTCATGGATTCTAGGCCTCCAGTGGAACTTAGAGAGGACATTGTCATGGGCTATAGGTCTTCAGCTGGACTTGTGAAGGACACTGCTGTGGGATCCAGGTCCTCAGCTGGATTCTTTGAGTATCTAGCACATGAACAGATCTCTTGCAGTTTTCTGTATTTGACTTTTTGGGTGAATATTATGAGTCCTGTATGAAATCTACTCCCTTGCAAAGCCTTACTACAACACCTGGCAAGCCCAATCCACTTCCATTCTTAGAACATGCACGAAGAAAAGGAACATGCTATGAAGAAGACTGATAACTAAACTTTACCCACAGGATACCATATGGAAGATTTAAAGAAATAGTGGTCCTAACTGTCACCTTTATAGGTTAGATTAAGTCTTCCTTACACATTCAGAAAAGGCTACAGAGGTCATTGTGGTGATCCTCAATCATCCAGTTTTGAATAACCCATTCCCTTTAGAGTAACAATGGATCTTTTTTACCTCACAAATAACTCTAGTGGTGGCAAAGCCTATAGGAATAATGTATAATCTCCATTCTGCATGGAGATCTCAGTCTTCTGAAAAAGATAAAAGTGTCAACCAAACCCTGGAGCAAACTCAGGAAAAAATTTTTCCAAGAGACTTCTGAGTCTTGGCTCTGATTATTGCCAATAACTCTCATGAGGATTCAAAAAACCCCCCAAACTGGGCTAAAGATGAATCCATTTGAGATGCTATATGGAGGCTTTTTCTATCTTCTAATATGGCAATAGACAGAGAGGTCAAAAGATTATTATGATATCTTATTAATCTTGGCCAAGTATAAAAAGCTGTATAAGTTGGATACAAAATCCAACTAACTGCAAGGCATGGGTGACCACTTAACATCTTCCCTAGATAACAAATGTTCATCAAAACTTGAAAACAAGGGACTCCTGCAGACCAGTTAAAGCCAACATGGATTGGACCATTTTCGGAGATCCTTGTCATACCCACTGCTGTAAAGGTGGCAGAGATAGATAGCTGGATTCACTTTACTAGGATAAAATCAGCTGCACCTGAAACGTCTGACAGAAAAGATGGTCCAAAAGAGGAAAGTTACTCCTGTGAACCTCTGGAAGATTTGAGGCTCCTTTTCAAAAATCAAGACTCCAATTGCTCTAGGTGTAGATAAGCAGTTACTAATGATCCTTGATCCACCACAGCTAATGTTGACACCTGTATTGGAACTCCTGCTTTTGATTAGATCCATAATGTGGGTAATCTCTCTAGGACTAAAGCTTTCCAGATCTTGGTAGTTTATCTAATATCCCTGTTCACCATACTTTCTTCTCCACAGGAAGTGTGGAAATAAAACTCCTTAGAAAACCTCTCCCAAATAATAGCACAGTAAACAATGTCTTTATTGATACATCTATCATTGTCCACATTTTTAGACAAATCAGAAAATATTTTGGGTTGTTTCTTTTCATATTAGGGCTCAGTTTCCCAAGTTAAACAGTAAGATTTATTTATTTTGGGGTTCAGATGATGGTCCAGACTAAAGCCCATGATTCTCCTGACATATTCACCAAACTTTCTCTTATTAAACAGGCAGCCCAAAAATTTTAGACTTACAGGTGCTAACTTTTTTCTCATTTTTTTTTGGTGACAGGTTTTATCCAGCCCAGCTGGTATGCCCCAATATCCCTAGGTAGATAGAAAGAACATAATCCACAGAAGGTAGGGCCTATAGCCCCAATCAGAAGGTGGTAGGTACATGAAGAGAGAGACCTCCTCTACTTCAGCATGCAATAAAGAATTATGGGTATTATGTCCCTCAAGAGCAGATGAGATGGTAGAGGATTGAGGGGCAAACTGGTTGAGCGAGCTAGCATGACCTGTCAATCATGAGTAGAACACAGAACGTGGAGCAATTATGTAATTTCCCAATTGATTTGTGTAGGACTGGTTGAACAAGTCAGAAAGTACTATCTTCAATTTCCCATCTGTATCTTGCATGAAACCAAGTGGGTCTTGGATAGGATAGCTCTATAAGACTTAGCTCTATATGACTTTAGCTAAGAGAGTTTCTGACTCTCCTCCTTGTATGCGTGGGGGAAAGTCATGGAGAAGAAGCAGTTGAGAAATTGGAGATGTAAATGACTCCACCATTATTCCTTGTGAACCTTTGAGTCTGCTTACTGGCCTGCTCTCACTCTGCACAGTATACTTGCTTTCTACCTTCTATAAATGTAAATCTTCACTATCTTTCTTGCATATCTTGTCCAATTCTTTATTCAGTACATTGAGTACCTGAAAACAATCACTTTAAGACTCAAAAGCCAGGAATCCTTCTCTTCCATGCCCCTTTACTATGCCACTCTGACTTGGAACAGCCAATTGTGAATTAAAATCTCAAAAAACCACTAGCCAAAAGAAACCTATTCTCCTTTACTTTGTGGCTGTCAGGCATTCTTCCCAGCAAGAGCAAAGTAACTAAGACAGCCACACTTGGCTCATCCCTGGGTGTGTGGGACCTGCTCCAAGTGCCTATGTAGGGAGGAATTGCCTGGTGGAGACTTCTGTGTTTGCACTCCACTAGTATTTCCTGGACTTTGAACTCCTTGATGGTAAAAAGTAGGAATAATCCTAGAACTCATTTGGGTGGGCTCTCATTACATAAATTAATCACATAAGAAGGCTTCTGAAGAAGAGGAATTTAAGTTTTTGATGTTACATACTTGGCCCAATTTCTTTCTCAGTCTCTGTGCTTAGGAAATACTTGCTGGATGAACAAATGAACTATGCGTAATATAAAAATTTCTATTGAGCAATTCTTGAGACTACTCTTATTATTCTGTTTTTCACATGGGAAGCTGAGTGAAGTACAGGTTTTCTCTACAGCATATAGCTAGATGGGGTGGAGATGGAATTGGTGGTCTTTCTGCTCTGGAACATCTCATTTCTTGGACTCCATCGTAGGAGAGAGATATCAGGACTGACCTTATCCAGATGACCCCTTCCCATCTAATCATGCTCTTGATTTCTGAGGATCAGGATTCTGCAAGATGAGGAGCAGTGACTTGACTGTGCTGGACCAGCACTGGGAAAACTCCATAGCTGAGGCTGGAAAGGAGCAGAACCAGAGGGCCCTTGTTCATAAGGCTTCTTCCATGGAGGGTTGGGTGGGTGTCTGCCCACCATGTGGGTTACATGGTGGATCGGAGGCCAGGGTGTGGATGATGATGGAGGTTGTGGGAGGACTAGGGCAGCAATCACCCTCAAGACTGAGTCCATAGTCCAGGATCTGGTAGCATATGAGGCTTGGAAATTCTGGACCTGGAAACCTGTTAGATGTTCCTTCTGATTACTAAATCTGTTATACACAAAATAGGTCATGGATAGTCATCTGTATTTTATAAAGAGCTCCTACAAACCAATAAGAAAAAGAGGAAGAAACAAAGAGGGGGATGAACAAAGATATTACAATTCAAAAAAGAATGAAAAATGGACGAGTAAATACATGAAATATTGAAGACTAAACCAGAATTACATATTACAGATTACGGTAAGCTATACGATAAGCTCAGATCTGGGATCAGGTAAACCTTCACTCAAATGTCAGCTCCACACTTCACTCCCTGCTACCGTTACCTGACCTCTGTTTGCCCATGTGGAAAATGAGGCAGTCACTCCCCCACTGGAAAGCTGTACTTTCACAAGTGTTTATTGGGAGCTTACTGTTATCTTCCCTCCTCATCTATGGACTCGGCATTGAAAGCACTTGAAAGAACATATGTCAGGCTGGAATATGTATTTTTTTTTCTCATCATTCCCTCAGCAGTGCAGTATAACTACATACATAAAATTTACTTGTATTACATATTTGAAGGGACTTTGATATGCTTTCAAGTAGGTAAAAGGTGTGATTAATATCACATCATTTCCTACAAGGGACTTGAGCATCTATGAGTTTTGGTATCCACGGGGGTCTTGGAACCAGTTTCCTGAGGATATTGATGACAGCCTGTATCAGACACTGGAGAAACATCAGCATACAAGAACACCCACTTTCTCACAAGGTGTCCATCCTAAAGCTACTGTTGATGAAGGGTCTTGAGAAGAGGTTTGAGTGAGAAGAGGAGAAAGGCAAAATGTGTCCCGAATGTCATCCTGCCTGGATGTTTCCAGTTGGGCCCCACATGACTTTATCCCCTAACAGCTTTCATATTGTTTATATATTTTACAATGCGCCCAACACACACACATACACACACACACACCATATCATCCATTGCCATCCTTTAAGGTTCACTGTCACAGAGGAGTGAACAGAAGCTCACAGAGCTTGAGTTAGAGTTACTGTGCCACAGTCATACACTCCACCCACAGAATCAGAGTTCTGCTCCAAACAACCTTCTTTGACAATTCAGGTCAGCCAAGGATATTCACAGAGTCAGGGTCATGTGTTCTATCAGACAATGTTTTATATAATTAGAAAAGCTAATCTCTGACACAGAGCCATTACCATTACCACGATCAATACCAACTGATCGTTTAGTGTCTTAGGGGGCTGTCACCAGCATAGTCCTCTTGTCTTGCAGGATATGATGCAAATTCTATTACCAGTCTTATTGTACTGATCGATGGCATTGATTGGCCTCTGCCCAGTGCTCACTAGCTGATCGAGGGTCGAATCATCATGCGGGTGGTACGGAGTGAATAAGTGGGACCATTAGAGTGGTGCCATCGGATGCCATTGATCTTATTCAAGTGCTGGCCAGCTGGGTAGTAGATGCCATTGAGGTTGGAGGCACCACAGGCATCAAACCACCACCCTGTGGAAGAGCAGGACATGATGATTAGGACTGTTCACTCTTTATGGGAGTCAACTGGTTGGAGAAGTGGTCAATGTGAAACATACTCTCTACTCATCCTGGACCACTAGTGGGCAGTAGACACCTCTGACCATCTTTCTAGTCCCATCTGTCCCTAGATGACCTCCCATCTTTCTATCTCCCTATAGCTCCATATTACTTCCTATGGATATCTGATGGCCTTTGTGTATTTATCATGAGTCTCTCCCTTTTGGTAGTCTCTCTATGTGTTCCTCTCTCTGGTTGAAGTCACTCCTGTTGACTGTCTCTCTCTGGTTTCTGTCACTCTGTCTTTCCCAGGTCACTGTTTGATATACCCAGTCCTCTCCCGGAAGTGTCCAGGGCTTCACTTCCTCTCCAGCTCTCCCTCTGCCTTCCTTGTCCCAGTGTAGCTCAGTCTCCTCTGCTCTCATTTCTATCAGTCTCTGTCTCTCTCTGTCCCCATCTGTCCCTGTGCCTGTGGCTCAGGTCTCTCCTTCTCTGTCCTTCTTTTTCTATCTGTGACTCATCCTATCATCCACTCTCTAATCTCTGTTCCAACTCAGGAGCACTGCCTGTGCCAGAGTTGGTGGAAGCTTCCCCATGGCCATACCCTGACATCTGGCTTAAAAGCAGGAGTGGCTTGAAGGAACCAAACCATAGGGCCAGGCAGGAAGGTAACACTCACCTCCAGACATTGTCACTGCACAATTGCAAGGGCAACTGTCATGGTCTGCATCATGAGTGCTGAAGTTGCTGTTCTTAAGGATCAAATGTCTCTGGAGTGATGCCACACCACTGTGCTTGTCCAGAAAAATCCTGCAGATGCCCAGGAGGTGGTGATAGGAGAAGGGTGTAGAGTCAGGTTTGGGTTATGAGGAAGGGCTACCCTCAGGGGATTTACCCAAGCTGGGTCTCCCTCTTGCTGTTTTGAATGGGGAAGCTTAACCATGGTGTGGATCTTGGGCCATTTGCCTTAGGATTGTCCTCTCCTGCTGCTTCTCAGAAACAAAGCACTACTATGTGCTGGGCCCTGCTCATCCCATTGACTGAATCTTGGAGAAGAGTCTCAGTGAGCATAATGAGGATAGCAGCTGGCAACTTTTGGTTCCCTACCATGAGACAGGAACTGTCCGAAGTACTTTGCAGGGGTTGACTTGCTCTAAGCCTTACAACTTCCTTTCCACATGAGTTGAGAACTCAAGATCCCAAATCTCAGGACCAAGGAGGGTCAGAGTCACATTATGGGCCAGTGTGGCCTGACTGAGGATCCACATACATTTCTTCACCTGCATATCATATTGCGCTCTGGCCCTATCACATCTACTCATGTCTACTTGCCTCTTCTAAGAAATCTCTCCCTGACCACAGCAGTCCACACAAAACTACACCCAGGGCATCCGCAGGCTCAGGCTGTGATCTAAACATCAGCAGGCATCAAAGGCCAGAAGTATTATATTCCTGTGGTCCTGGAAGGTACAACCAAGACTACCTGCTGCTGACAGCCATTAACTTGGATTCAAACCCTAACTCTGCCTCTTGGTACCTGCCTGGCCTTTGAAAGAACATTTTCACAGAGATAATTGATAACAACCTTGTTCACTTGTTCACTGGGTGGTTTGGTGACTCCAGCATGTAGAGTATGCAGGGCAGTGGGCACTGGGCATACTTAGTGTTCACTGTTAGTTGGTCATTGGTGCATGGCTGAACCTAGCAGGGAGACTGCAGGGAAGGGCCATGCCTGAAAGAGGGGTGGGATCTAGTTGGGGAGCAGTTAACTTTCCACCAGCAAATGGAACACAGGTCTGTCCAGGGAAGCTGAAGGAAGTGCCGGTCCCTAGGGCAGAGGCTGGGAGATGCCCCTGATGCAACCCAGGGGAAAGAGAAGCTGGGTGTGTGGCTGGCACTGTCCCCTCACTGTCTGCCTAGGATGAGGAAAGGCGTGGATTTGTGGCTTTTGAGGCCATGATCAACTATGAAGCCCCCTGTGTCCTTAAACATGTCACTCTGAGCTCTGGGGCTGATGTGGTACAACCTCCTGCAAAGAAATGACTGGCTAGGGATGCCCTGGAGGAAACCCAAAGGCTGCCCAAATACTATCATGATTTTTATTTGTCCTTGTGGCCATTAAAGGATCCTCTTGGAGGCTCAGCACTATCCCCTTTGGGAGTCAGAATGGAATTGTGGCCTCTCAATAGATCATACACACCCCTGTTTGACTCACTGCTCAGGAGCACTTTAAAAATATTTATGGCTCAGAGCTGAGGAACTTCAAAGTGAGATACATCAGGTGTGTTATCCACATGTCCACATACAGCTTGTGTGTTTTGTGACATCTGGGTACATTTACTTGTGCCCAAGTATAGATGTGTGGGTGGGTGTTGAGTTTAAGCTGAAAGACCCACTGTGTTCCAAGTGTGCACTCTTGGATCTGCCATTGGATCTGGGCCTTTGTTTCCATGAAAGAGCTTTTGTGAGGCATATTTGTGCATGTGTCTATGCTCCACGCATGTGTGTGTGCATGCATACGTGTGTGCATACATGTTTGTGTATCTGATCTGTGCATGCTCAGGGGTATGGAAAGGCCTTATATATTGCCCGTTGGTTTTGCAGCTACTGATACATCCCTATGTGTTCCCTGCACTTGGATTCAGGTACGGATGTGCATGTCACAGTAACTTTGTGGCTATGACTCATCGTGCCTCTTGGAGTTACTTCCTCTGTAGGCACTGCAAGCAACCATGCTGGGCATAAGGAGCTCCAATTATTATGTCTGACAAACAAGGTGCCCCTACTACCTAGTCATCCTCTCCCCAGCTGCTCACTGTGCATCTTTACACTGAGCTTCCCTGGAGAACTTACCCTCCCCAGGAGTTCCTGGATCCTGGAAGTTGGGTCCTAGGGCTGGGCATCTCTTGTCCTTCTCTCCTTGACCCCTACTCCTCCAGGATTCCAGTTGCCAAGGATTTTCTTTAATGAGCACACACTCTTTACAATTGCAGGAACCCTTGTAAGGCTCTCTCAGTTTCAGGACAGGACAGCCCAATTGGAAGGTAGCTCTGCCTTTTTTCAGAATATGCCCACTCTTTGAGATGCCCTTCCTATCTGTTATTCAGAGTTATTCATAGATTCTTTTGGAAGCAATGTTCTTATTTGTGTGAATAGAGCCCAGTCACAACAGAAATCACCACTTTCTGGAGTCTGTTCTGAACATACAGCATCTTCAGGGTCCCTGTAACTTCCTCTTTGACAACCAGTCCCACTGTTGTCTAGGGCCATTGTGGACATCCTAAGTTTCACTCCCCATACCAGCAACTTTGGGTGAGACTCAGGTCTTATTCTTCCCCCAAGGGACCAGACCAGCACACGCAGGCTCAGGGGAAATATTTAATATCCTGCTACATAATATTTTGCAGAGCTCTGTCTTTGAGGCTTGGGTAGAGCTACCTGGAACTAGGAAGCTCGCTGAGGCTCAAACAAAAAGTCAGAGAGAGCCCACACAATTCACACATGACAGCAGGACAGGACTTTCCAAATTTAACACACATACATGCATGTCATGGTGGACATAAATAATGCAGACTTAGGCACTGAGGAAGAAATGTGATGTTTCTACTATTTAATTTATCATTTGTACCTCTTCAATTTCCACTTATCATTTGACACAGTCTAGATGGCTTACCATAGATTACTCCACTTATGAATCAGATATCACATTCAACAGATTGGCAAACTGAGGTACGGAGAGATCAGGTAATTATTTCAAAGCCACAAAGTCAGTAAGTGATGAGGTAGGATTGAGATATGGGCAGTGTGACTCCCAAAACCTGTGTTTTTTTGTACTGGAATGAGATATTTCTTATCCTGATATTTCTTTCCCAATGAATGCAAGTTACAGACCCTGGACTTAGTATCACAGAGGTTGCTTCCCAAGAATTGGGTCAGGGAGATGAGACCTAATAGTTACATGGAGAAAGACTCAGAAGGTTGCCTGTACACCCTCTCATACACTTATCATGTACAGATCCAGGGACAGAACAGCAGGGAGTTGGGCAGTCGGATTCTGGTTTACAGATAGTGGGTCAGCTGAGGCCATAAGAACTTCCCCGGGGGCAGCTGTTGTGACACTATTTGCTGAGTAATGACTGTGGGCAGGTGCTGTGCTAATGCTCTCTGAGTAACATATCATTCAAACCCCAGCCATTTTACAGATGAGAATGAGGAGATACTTGTTTGGGTAACTCAGGGAGAAAGGGGTAGCATTAGGATTTCAACCAGTGCTCCAGGGGTCAGTGGCTTAAGTGAAAGCCAGGAGGGTGTTGTGGTTACTCACTGGGAAGCTGTGAGGAGCAGGGGTCCAGCTGGGCCCTACCTGGCCCAGCCCTGAGTGCTGCACTTAGTCCTGCATTAGACACTTAGGAGCAAGCTGAACTAGTCATATGCTTCCCCTAAGGAAGAGTTTCAGAACCAACTCACTGTGAGGAAGTAGAGAATTCTATAAGAAGGGAGGGAACACATCACTGATAGGTCCCCACAGTGACATTAGGCATAAGCCCAAGGAGATAGAGAGTTATTAAGAGACTCATTTGGAGGAAGTGACTTCCCTATCACAGGAGACATTCTGACAAGGTGAAAGATAACTGTACTAAGGAGGAAATTCTGGCATCATGTGAAGAGGCAGATGCCATGTAAGCATCTTGCAGCCCAGTGGATGTGAGTCTGAAGGTCCATTCTGACCCGACTCAAAGTTAACCAGAATGCAAGCTTATCAGGATCAGAAAGTTTCTCAGAGATGCAACAAGATGGTGTGGAGTAAAATGAGTTGGGGCAGCATGAAGACTTAAGCTCAAATCCAGGCTACTTAACTTGTCACTTTAGCCAGATGACTTAATTGCAGTGCTTTAGATTTCATTTTACTAAGCAGGTACAGTAATCTCCACCTCAAAGCATCATGGGAGGAGTTAATGGGGGAGTCTGGAACACAGTAAGTGCTCAGGAGATGCTCATTCAGTTCTCTAAACATACCAAGAACCAAATTGAGAAAAGAATGGGGAAGCATAAAGACTTGGCAGTATCCTCATATCCAAGCTCATTCTGCTTTGGAAGCACTGAGCTTTGGAGCAACATGATCTTGACTAACACAGTACAACAGAGGGCCACATTCTCTTGTCCCATATCTTGGGGACACTTCCACCTCACCCCAGTGCACACAAAAGACTATACAAGACACTTATCCCTTCTCTGTGAATGACTATCTTGGGGTGATTGTCATTGAGAAGACTCTTCCTGCTCTGAAATGATGGCATTAATGACATCCTTTCCATGCCACCCAGTAGTCAAGTCATGATCATTGCTAACCAGAAGGCTGCAGGTCCTGTGAAGTGGGCTCAAATCAGGGCAGATGGTAGAAATGGGAGATACCCAGAGACCGACCTTTGGCACAGACTGTAGCCACTAACATGGGGTCCCAGAACACCCACCAAGGATTCCATCCCACCCACCCCAACTCCACCTGTAAAACTGCTCCTCGCTGCCCAGCTGGAAATTCCCGTAGTCGGCAGAGAATGTATTGCCATCCCAGTCTTCCAACTCCACATGCAGAGAGTAGTTTGCCTTGCTAGTGATCTGGTGCACCACCTCATTGCCCAGCCAGTACTCCCCAGCTGGATCGCCGAAGCCCTGTGGGGTCGGGGAAAGATAGATTGGGCCGAGTGCCCAAGAGAAAGGCTGAGTTCCTGGGAAGACAATTAAGTTGGGCAAGCTTTGTGGCCACTTATCCTAAACCACTGTTCTTAATGATCAGTGTGACAAGTGTTGGGTAGAAGACCACCACCTCTCAGAGGAAAGAGAATAACACGTTTCAAAATGTAAAAGACCATTAAAAATAATTGACATCCCATTTCCCTGAAGCTCAGGAGCAGAGTAAATTAATCTATGGTAATAACATTGAGAATATCAACTATGTTTAAGCAACTGTTGACTGGATTAGGGCAAGAGAAGGGTTCTTGATTGGTGGAGGGTTTGTGTGTCTGGCTCTGAGTAGGCCATGTGGGTAAATGATTATGTGAAATTATGGAAACTTCCACTACTTATATGTGCACTTAACTTTAGGAGTGTTAAACCTCAGTTAAAAAAATTAAAGAATTTAATCAGACACTGACATGGTAGCCCAGATTTTGTTTGAAGATAGAACAGCAAGTGCAACATTTCAGGAACATAAAAAAAGTAGGAAAAACTAAGAGCACATGGAATGTCTTGTCAAGGGTGTTCAGAAGAAACAAACCAAAGCATTTGGCAGAACATCAATTCAGCACCAAGGACAGGACACATGGAAGCCCTGCTCTCCATTGGTGGGATGAGGTGCCATTTATTAGTAAAGGATTAACATCCAGCTTTCTTTTGTGTATTTCTGCATCTGAAGCCCCTATTTCTCTTTGCCAATTTAATGTTTATAAAAAAAATCTCAACTGGTTCATGAACACCCATGTCTTAATTTGGTATTTACACCAAAGTGTTTCTCAAGTTGAAGGGCAAGCAGAAACAATGATATTGCTATACATTCTCGTAGGTATCTTTTCACATTTCTTTTACTTTAGAAAAATTTAAAAGCTTTTCAGGCAACAATGCCTTACTCAAAATTTAGTTTTAAAAAGTTCACAAGACAATCAAACAGTATTTCTCACTTATAAAAACCATGCAGGCTTTGAACCAGTGATTTCATGTCAAAGAATTTTTTTCTATAAGATGGGGTCATAGAAGTATAAAAGGAGAAAGAAATTCATTTAGGCAATATAGTCATCGGTGGGTGGTTAATATGTCTTTTCAGTTGATTTGTTTGTATTATTTTTATAAAACACACTCATTAATGTATGTCCTTTCCAAATTTTGAGAGAAAATTTAAAATTTCATTCCTAGGATATATATTGGAAATTTAAAATGGAGGTTCAATTTCAGGGGGTAAGATCCTGGAAAATGTGTGGATACCGGGGAAGTCTTTGAGGGCAGGCGGGCTGCCTTTAGGTTGGGCTGATTATGTTTTCTGAGAATGGGTGAAGGCAAACATGCTCCCGCCTCCCGCCAGCACTCCATCACCAGCACTGGGCTTCAGTACTGCAAAGCCCCTGCCCAAGACAGCAGTGTCACCTGCTTGTATTCCTGCCAGCTCCGGTGGAAATCCACTGTGCCATTCTCACGACGCTGGATGAGAGTCCAGGCTCCTCCATCAGTGTTCATCACACAGAAAACCTGGCAAAAGGGGGAGCAGCTGTAATCTCCTGGACAGAGCCAGAAACAAGGTTCAGGGCAGCACAAGAGTGACTTGACTGTTGGAGCCCCCATACGTGCTGAAGAGAAAATGATAGTCAAGATCATCAGAAAGACCCAAGCTTCTATACCTCAACCCCTGTGATCACTGTCTAAAGTGAGGGGCCAATGATGCTGTAACCACAACCACATTCTCCTCACCTACAAAATGGGGATGTTCACACCTTAACTTTTCGTGCCTCAGTCTTTCCTCTGCAAACTGACATTATTGCGAGAATTAAATGAGATGGGTCATGTGAATGTTTCAGAGATCCCAGCACAGACCAAGAGAGAGGTGAATGGAGGCATCTCATTCCTTAATATTGCAGAGTTGCTGGAAGGATTGACATAAAGGGCTGAGCCACCAGGTGGAAACAGGAATGGTAATACTGTTGTCCTTCAGGGCACAACCGTTTTATGAGCATCTACCATGTGTGACACTCTGTTCAAAGCACTGGGGACACTCATATGGGTGAGACAAAAAGTGTCCTTTCTCTGGAAGAGCTTAGCCACTATCCCAACTATATATTTCAACCTAATAATTGTCCACACTCTATTTTTCCTATCAGTTCAGGAACATATTCAATATTCAATGAATGCAGACTTGGTGCCTGGCCCTGTACTAGAAGAATGATTGATGAATCAGAGGTAAATCAGGCCTTAAGCTGGTTTGGTCTGGAGGAGGCTGTGATAGGGCAGGCAGGAAGTTAACCGAACAGTTGGATGAATAGAAGAAAGAAGCCCAGTAGTGACTTGGAAACCCTGAAAACCTTCCTGGAGGAGGTGGCTTCTGAGCAAGTCATTGAATGATGGTATATCTCTGAGAAAGAGATGAGTGGAATGGCATTTTCAGGGGAGAAGGCAGCAGGAGGAGTAGGGGCCCTGAGGAAGGAAAGGTCAACTGAGGGAGAGAAGCAGGACACCTGTCATGGGGTAAGTAGAGTGTACAGGGCACTCAGAGGAAAAGAGCCTGCTTCAGGCAAGTGAATGAAAGTAAAACTCAGGGTTCAGCCCAGATCTCTTTTCCCTTCAAGGCTGGCTCTTCAGACTCCATCACTGTTCACATCCCTTCTCCATTCACATCTTCCCAAATTCCACCATAGTTACATTTGTTTAATTTTTCCAAAGCAAATTTACTTTTAAATGTCATATCTTATACTAAAGAAACAGAAACATACTTTACAAGCAAATCATTTCCATACCATCAGTGGAAAAGTAGTAACACTTGCTTTATTCAAATGATTGTAAAAAATAAATGTAATGAAACAAAAACAATGAAATTCTAACTAGAAAATTTTGCCAACACATGGCTCTTGGCTGATTTCTTTTGTTAAAAGAGCCATTTAACAAATGTGTGAGGAGTGTGAAAGATATTCTGGGGACAAACAGAGCCTCTCGGTGACACACTCAGAAGGTCAGGAGGAAATTGCATGGGAAATTATGAAACAGGACCTCCAGAAAGTTGCTCCTGCCCCTTCTGTTTCTGGCCACCCGAAACCCTACCTAACACCTGCCTTTTCTCTAACTCCTCCTTACCTGACGACTGGGCCTTAAGCTCAGGACCACTCACTGAAGCCCCTCACTGAAGATGGTAGTGCCTCTACTAACCTTAGCCTCTAATTCCTGCAAGAAGTAGTCCTAATTCCTCCCTTCAAGTGGAAACAAACTCATTTGTGCTGAAACCCTAGAATTTTACTTGTTGATTCTCTAGGCATGACCTTAACCAGCGCAGAGCTATATTCTACTCTGTGGTGAGAGGCCTCTCTGGAGGGCAGTACATCTACTTTTGGGACTTCTATTTTGTCCCATGGTCTGACACGTGCCTCAGTGGGAGCTCCACAAAGCAATGCACCCTTACCTCACTGGCATTTCTATTTGTGGACAAATCCCAATGTTTCTGGGGGCTCCATCTGGCAAGTACTTGTCTCACCATTCACGGATACATTCATACACTCCCACACGCCCCATGTCAAGATGCTGCTTACCCTTTGGGGCTTCTTCACTTTGGGCACTAGAATGGTATAGATGCCATCATCATTGACTCCATACCTATGGATCTTGTCACAGTCCTGGAAACCCAGCACAACTTGACCTATGGAGGCAGCATTGGGACAAAGCAAAAGTCAGCAAAGAGAGAGAAGAGACAAAGTGAGCTCACCTGCCTGCTGCAAGCAGGTCCTGGATGGGGAGGTGAGGGGACTAGGAGATGAGATGAGTCAGACCTGGAAAAATTTCCCAGGGGAAGTGGTAGTGAGATGGAAATAGGACAGTGAGCAGGAATTTCAAGTGATGGGGTGGTTGTGTGGGAAGCCAAGCCCTGTCTTTTCTATCAAAAATATGAACAACAGAGTATTTCCACCTAGAACTCTAGTTCATTCTAGGCTGATTCCCCCTCTTTCTTTTTTTGAGGACATTAAGTTACATAAAAATGTTTGGTCGGTTTGGATTCTAGGAACACAACTGATTTCCAAGGATAACTTATCAACAGCTAAGGACTTTCCATCTCCCATATCTCCATTTTTCCTTTCCTTATCAATCCTGCCCAGCAACCCTTCAGTTTTGCCCTTTGCACCCCTTAAATTAGCCAACTGAGATAAACTATGAACCTTCAACCCAGCAAATGGGGAAATAGTCTGGTGCTTCTCACCTGTTAAGGATAAAATGAGCCTGCTATGACCTCCCTGCATGCCTGCTACTTTATGTTAGAATGTACTCAAGTCTTCCTGCAGAAGTAAAACCTGGCCTTGTCAAGATTTCTTTATGTTTGAATGTTTTATTATCTGCATGGACAAATTGACTCTGTGAGGTATTCCAACAGTGGCATTAGGACATAACTAACCACATGGTAAAGGCTCAAGGTGGCTGGTATGAGCAGTAAGCTGGCCTGATAATTCCAGCCACCCTCTCAGGACTCCATGTACTGCAAATTTCCTTAGTCAACAACAATAGCAGTCACAACGATGATCAGTAACGAAGTAAAATAATTTCCACAGTTGTTTTGCAGGTTTCTTCAGTGTCCATCTGAGGTTAGGAAAACGATTGGGAATGAAGGCAAGACAGAAAAAAGGTGGACTGTACGGGTGCACAGCACAGTGAAAACCCTGCCTGGTCTCCCTCTGAGTCTCTGGAGTGGGAATTTGTACTCATCTCTCTCCCTTTTGACGGCAAGTGCTTGGCTAAATCCCTTCCTGTGCATGACCTCATTTCATCATCCATGCAAGAGCACTATGAGATTATCATTCCATTTCACAGGTAAGGAAAACTGAGGGTCTAAGAAATTAAAGAAAAATGCAAAGCCCCATGTTTATGAGTGACAGAGGACTAGAACTCTGAAGAGAGTCCAGGCTCCCTTCCTGCCACCTGATCTCTGCTTTTTGCCTGGGGACCGAACCTCAATAGGAGGATAAAACACCTCTAAAGCATCTTTCTTGGGTGACAGTAGAGGGTATTTGTGGAAAGGGTGCTTATGGTGACATGTCCAGGTAACCTCCCACCCACACAGGTGAGCAGACTTGGTTAGCTCAGAGCCTGCAGTGAGATGGGCCCCCTACCTTGTGCTTGGTTGAGCCTCAGATCCCACACATGGGACTTCTTCTGCAGCTTCACTGCCCAGGCCACACACAGGTGCCTAATGGGTTTTGATCACTCCACAGCTTGTGGTCTGGAAAGCATCCAGCTATCCAACCTGGAGCTTCCTTGGGCCTGGTAGATTTAGGATGGAGCCATAGTGGCATCCTTTGTCCCAAGTCCCTATCAGCCATGGTGTCTGGCATCCCATCATTCTTGCTGGATTCCTTGTTCTTGAAGTCTTTGTAGGACCCTCATGGCTGTTCAGCAGCAGTAGGAAACCCTCTGTGGTCTCCCTCTCATCTAGCCATTCTCCACTCCTTAAAAGAAGACCCACCCTGTCCCACCCAAACCCCAGTCTGTCCTCATATTAAAATCTCCTCTCCTTCATACATTCCTTTAGGCCAACTGTACTGGGGAGCTTCATGAACACTGCTAGCAGGGAACTTGCACTCATTAGGCCCTCAAAAAAGAAGTGACTCCTCCTTCCTTTTGAGACCCAGTCAGCTGAGTACTTTTGCAAGAGACAGGCAGCCTGTGTGCTCTGCTGGATCCTTTCACTCAGCTCTGAGCCTAGCACCCAGTGAGTGAGGTATCGACATTTGTTGGCTGATTGAATGAAGCTGGAATCAGGAGCCCTCAGCCCCTATATGGGCCACAGTGGGAATAGTGAATACTGAGTAGACATTTCCCAAATTTAGCTGGGAGAGTCTCCTGCCTTCCCAGAGCTTCTCTTGAGCTTTGGGACTGTTAACAAGAGAGAAGTCTTTGTTGTGCATTAAGTCCCACATTCCCATTATGTGGGGAAAGTGAGGCCTAGGAAGGGGTAGAGCAACCCCAGAAAGCCGGCTGAACAGTGAATCCTGAACTCAGATGTGTCACCTGGGCTGTTGCTGTCCTTGTTAACATATCACCTCCATTGAACAGAGAGGGAAATTGAGGCCACTAATTGGGTGGTATGGAGCAGACCAGCCATCTATGGAGTCAGGAGGCAGAGTCTGGATTGGCCATTTTAGGACTATTGCTGTCCCATTATTAGTAACGGTTGCTAAATTTCTATTGTTCAGATGACCAGAAGTATGTGGCATTTCCTAGAATGGATCCCAGCCCTGAGGGACCCTGGAGACTGAGCAGGGCTCTTGCCCAGCTCATGCCCTCCTCCCCAGCCTCCTGCCTGGAATGATCTGCTTGCTCACCTGAGCCCTGCTCTAACTGTTGAATGAGCCGCTGCAGGTTTTCCAGGAACTGCTGTTGGCTGGAGCTGTCACTGGGAGCTTGCCAGTTGTGCCGGACACTGTTCAGAGAACTGCTCAGCTGTTCTGTTAAGCTGTGGAGGCCAGCCAGTTGGGCCTGTTGCTGAGTGTCCAGGATGGGCAATGGAGTCTCCAGGTCACTGCAGGACACAGTGCATAGGGGTAAGCCCATTGTCCAGCCCCTCATTCACACCCAAAAGGGAGAACCCAAGGAGTAGAATGTTCTGTTTGGGGCCACATATCCCATAGTTCATGTCCATAGTAAGTGTGGGCTGAGGAGGGCAGTGGTGTGCACTGGGGTCCAGGGAAGGAGAGTGGTCAAGTAACTGGTATACCAGTAACCAGGTCACCATTATCCAGCTCCACATACCCCAGGATGGAGGGACAGAGCTGGGAGGGTGATGTTTCACTCTAGATCCAAGTTTGCAGACCCTTTCTTAGACTCAGAACTAAATCTAGCCAAGCAGAAGAAATTGATCCCAGGTTCTAAATTATAATTTCAAACTGGGCAGCCCCAAATTCTAGAATTCCAGGAGATTAAGAGCTTATTAATAACATCTTCCATCTCTGTGGATTTTTATGCACCTGCTCAATTCAGAATGATTAAAAATGCTCCAATTCTGGATGCCTCTACATTGGAGTATGAGAATGAAATAAGAAAGGCTACAAGGGTCCCAGGTCAGAGGAAAGGAGAGCTATTATGGCTGTGCCCTGAACACAGCACATGCAAGTAAGAAAAAAAATGTAGTTTATTTTCAGGTTTTTTAGCTTGGAGATATGACTTAGGTCATGCATCTGAGAAGGTCTCTACACAAAGGATAGAGGTAAATAGTTAAGCATGGAATTCACTACACTAACTATAGAAAAACACTGGCAGTTAAGAAGTTACATCCTCTAGTTTAATCATTTGCTTTTAAAAACCCACAAACTGTTCACAGAGGGAGTAGAGTAAAGCAGTTAGGAGCCTCCCCCAGCCCCCAGCCTGTACACCCTGAATACTAGGACAGGGAGGAAAGAGGGAGGATGCTGTGCATTAGAGTTCATCGTGTTCTTAGTGACCTTTCTGAGTGTACCAGTCTGTTTGTTGGGCTGTGTCAATCACAAGATTGAAAAACTAAAAAGTCTCGCTGTTTTGTTCCCAGTCCTTGCTCTGGTCTGTCCAATGCACAGGATCAAATGAAAAGGGTTTTTGCTCCTTATAGTTGAGAGCTTGTCCAGAGATTCCTGTACCTGTGTGCAGCTGCTCTACCTGACTGAGTTGTCCTCACATGCAAGCTGCATAAGACTGTTGTTCTGGAGGAGCAAAACTGACACAGGAGCATGAAAAAAAGGAACCAAAGCAAGCAAGCAAGCAATCTCATACATAGGCCAAGGTAGGAAAATCGGACTTTAAAGTACTGCATTGGAGGTTAACTAGGACATACATCTTGGAGATTGGTGCATGTGACTGATATATAGGGGGTAAACCTCCGCTGTGGGGGAAAAGGGTGGGGCATTGAGTGCTCAGAGTGCACAATAAATTTCAGACAGGGAGGTTGAGCACACAGGGAACTTCAGCCACCAGGATCAGCCAATATGGGAAGTAAAGATTCTAGGCCCAGGAAAACTAAGAGAAGAAAACAAAAATTCTCCCCTGGTGATTCCCCCCAGACGGTCCACTGGGAGAAATGCTAAGTACATGGGAAGACAGTTCCTACACTAAGAACAACAACAACAACAACAAAAACCCCAGAAATGATAAACTACTGCTATTTTCTCTGGCCAAGAGAGCCATTTCAAGTATGTTGAATGATGAATATGTGAAAGAGTTTGTCTTTTGACCCAAATTTGGCTCTGATGAGAGCTGCATATGCCAAGTCTTGGTCATCCATGAGAATGACATGACAGGAGTCCTCTATAAATGGAGGAAATAGGTATGCCCTCTGCTGGCTTCTAGGCCTGATCCCCATGCTCTCTCTATGGGAAGGGAAGAAGAGAAAAACCACCACCTCATGCCCCTCAGGAAGAACAGCAAAGAGGTCCAGAAGTAGGAGAGGAGTCGGGAGAGGATGAAAAAGGCACTTTCAGAGGAAGTAGCCTGTTGACCCATTCTAACCCTTACTCTAAATTTAAAAAAGAATTGAAACAATGAGAGAGATATAGAGAACCTCTCCATTCCTCATATGCAGCTGATATCCAACATGTTTCCATGCAGAAAGGTGCCCACAGAAGAAAGGCAAATTAGATTCTTAAATGACCCTCTGTCTTTTTCATCTTTTGGAGTTGGTGAAACGGCTAGACCAATTCCTGGGCACATGTACACTTGGCCTGAAATGATGTCCATAGTGAGTATCCTGTTAACTGGAGAAAAAAGGGTCATCCTTAGGAGGGCAGCTATGGCCATCATCCGGGACCAGAAGTCACTCTTTCAGAAGCTAAATTTCCAAAAAGGAAACCCAAGTGAGACAATAAACTTGCAGGTTGGAGAGACCAAATGCAAGACCTCTGATAATTAATGAATAAAGTAACCAAAGAACTGGTCCCTAGAGCTAAAAACATTACAAATGCCTTTGAGATACATGAGAAAGGGGAAGAAGCCCCCAGGGCCTTCCTGCGGAGACACAGGGATCAAATGAGACCCAGATGACTCCTCAGGGCAGAGATTGCTCAAAGTAAATTGTGACCAAGAGCTGGCTGGCTATTACAAAGAAGCTACAAAAGACTGAGGAATGGAATGAAGAAAACTAATAGAGGATGCTGAGGGAGCCTCAAAAAGTGTTTGTCAAGAATCACAGGTCAGATAAAAACAAAAGGCTAAGACAATGTTCTCCACCATGGAAGAAGTAGTCAAGAAACTAGATCAAGAATCTTCAAAGGTAAAAAGGAAATAGGAAGCCTTGTTAGAGAAGGGGTGAGAGAACTCCTCAGGGAAAGAATCACAGGAGTAGCAACAAATGCTTCAAAATGTAGAAAATCAGGGCACTTAAAGCGGGAATTCCCAGAATGTAAGAAGAAAGGGAAGGTGGTAACTATAACCACTTGATGTGGACTAAGGAGTCAGGAGTTCCTTTTAAACAGGTCCCACCGGGAGACCTTGTTAAACTTGAGAAGAGACTGTTTTTCTGGTTGACTCAGGTATCACCTGCTCCTCTTAGTGTTTCAACTTAATGGCATAAAACTTTCTAAAGAATAAAATACTAGTATCTGGGGTAAAGGGAGAGTGATTTCAGCTTCCAATATTTGAAATGATAATGCTTAATCCAGGGCCAGAGCAGATTAAAGTCTCTCTTATGCTAATCTCCAGGGTAGAGATTTTGATGTTCATTTTGGTTTTAGGACTAAGATAAGGACAAGTAAAGGTAATCATGGGTCTTCTATCAGAAGAAAAAAAAGAATATTGTAGGATAAAGGAAGGAAATAAAAGGGAGTTAAGATTATCCCCACTGTAAATTGAGATAAACAACCAGGGAAAGTACTAAGTAGAATCCACTTTACATTGAAGGCAGTAAAAGACAACAGTTGGTGATAGAGGGACTAAGGACACAACACAATACACCAGTTCTCCCCACAGAAAGCCTGGTGTTCCATGCAGATTAGTACAAGACCTGAGAGCTATAAAGCAGATTGTCCAGACCCAACACCCAGTCCCTATAACATCCTTTGCAAAATCCCATATTAACACAAGTGGTATAGTGAGTGTGGTGGATCTAAAGAATCCCTTTTGGGTTGTCCTTTAGATCCCAAAAGTAGAAACCTTTTTGCCTTTGAATGGGAAAACTCCATCAACATAATAAAATAACAGTACTGCTGTACCACAGATACACAGAGCCAGGTTTTAGAAACAGTTTTCTAAAGAGAGATTTCAACCTCTCACAGGAACACAACTATTATAATAAAGATGATCTTTTATCTCACGGAGAAGAAAGACCAAGTATCAGAAGACATTATGAGCTTACTAAGTTTAACTATTGCTATATAAGAGAATAGACTCCTAATCTAAAAAAACTCAAGTTATATACCTCAAATTAGTAGAAAAAGAGCCTGATCCCTTACAGTAGTCTCAGGTGGAAACTCAAGCCATACAGCAAGCCCTTTTTGTGGCTCCAGTCCTAGTATTCTCAGCCCTGAGAAATTCTTTTGTTCATTATTGTAGAGAAAGGAATTTTAACCCCTTTAACTCTTAAATATGTGGAGGAGAAAGACAGCCTGTCACACTCATTTGTAAACCCCCTGATCTTGTGTCTAGGGTTGGCCAAAGCATGTGCAGGAAGTGGCTGCTCTCACTTTATTGGTTGAAGAGAGCAGGAAACTGACTTTTGGCAGAGCCCTACTAATCAGGCCTCCACATCAGGTTAGAACCATCTCAGTAATAAAGCAGGGAAGTGGTTGATGGGCTCCAGAATATTAAAATGTGAATCTATTGTGTTAGAAAAGGGATAATCTAGTCCACACAATTGGCATCTGCCTAAATCCAGCCAGTTACGTATAGAGACAGCAGGGAGACCTGGAAATACTGGGACATGCCTGCCCAGACATCATAGAATATCAAACTAAAGTTAGATCAGATGAAAGAGAGATCCCTCTCTGTGACAGACTTAAATTATTTGTAAATGGATCCTCCCAAATTGTAGAATGAAAAACACACCATGATATATTATTATTTATGGAAAAGCACACACCTTATGTGAAGGGGAAAGATTATCTAGGAGTTTGTTTGCCAAAACTCATGAGCTATATGCTCTGAATCAGGTTCTAAAGTTTCTTAAAGGCCAAGGATACACAATATATATTGATTCCAAATATGCTTATGGTATAATATTCACCGTTGGAAAGATCTGAATGGAGTAAAGCCTCATAAGTAGCAAAGGAGAAGGACTAATATACAGGGATTTGAACCTACTGGGAAATCTACTTCAGAAGAAGAGGCCACAGTTCATGTAAATGGTTATCACAAAGGGAGCTGCTCTTTTTGATGGACTAACAGAGACTGGTAGTATAGTTACCAATCATGTATATATATATATATATACATACACACACACAGACATACAACTGTATACATATAATCTTTTCCCTTCTTCATTTTCTCCTTTCCTCTCTCCCCGTTGTTCTCTCCTACTGAGCATTTTCTTTCTTTATCATAATATTTATTGTACATTTTGGATCTTATCACTCTTTCAGCTTTCTTTTACATTGGGGAGACAATGCAATATTTACAAAAGTGAGTTTGATTCGCTTCATTTATGAGTATGGTCTCAAGTTACCTCTATTTACCTATAAAAGCCTCATGACTATCCTTCTTTATAGATGAGCAATATTCCATTGTGTAAAAATACTGCAACTTTTCTACCCATTCTGCTTTGTTTGATCATTTTTTATGCCTAAATCTTGTAACCTGAACTACTTCTAAAATAATAATATGCAATATATTAACTAATGTTAATTTCCCATTTTAAAAAATTCTGTATCCCTTATAACCTTATTCTTGTTTAGCTTTTTAAATTAAAAAAATTAAAAAACAAAAAAGTAGCTGCATGGAGACAATAAGAAACAGGCTCATCAATAAAACTAAGTAGGCCTCTCAAAAAAGCGAAATCAATATGTTAAATCTAACTCCAAATATTGCCAAAGTTATGTTAAAACTCCAATTCCCCAGGGGGCAGGAAAAAGAATTAGACGGGATTGGAGCAATACGGACTGAGGATGAAAGATGGCTGTTACCCAAGGGAAGGAGATGATAAGTAAATCTGTGATGAGAGAAGTAATGTTTATACTACATAAATATAGCCACTGGGGTACCCTGGCTATGTGTAATGCAATTCTTAGAAACTATGGGTGCTTAGGAATTTATATTATTGCTGAATAGATTTGTGGCAGTTGTGTAACATGTCAGGAGTAAATAGACACGTAGATTGGATTAATTGTACTTATCATAATCAGCAAAGGTTCATCAACTACACCAGGAATGCTCCACAAGAAGTAATCAACCAACTAGATCTAGTAGGTTTGCTTATGCAAGCAGGAGTACTGCATATGATTCTAGTTGAAGGGGGTGGTTTTGTTAGGAGGACAATGTTGCACCTTTATTCCTAATAACATGGCCTATCACTATGACCCTACAAGGACTTGCAACTCTAGACAACAAATTGGCAGAAAACTTGGGAGTTGATTATACATTTTATAGAATGGCTAGGAAAATAGTTTGAAAAATGGAAGCAGATGATTGCATTGGTATTAACCTCGAGTTTCAGACCTTTATGGGATGTTATATCATCCAGTGTGTAAAGAGATGAACTCAGAGATTAACTGAGAAAGCTCTAACCGGACATCTGTATCTTATCAACAAAACAACCTATTATTGCTAGAATCTGGACCAAATTACAAAACTGAGTCTCAGGAAGTTCTATAGCACTTTGAAAATCAACAAATGTTACTCTGAGGTGAAAATGGAACTGAATATGATAAAAGAGGAGGAAATTTATTTAAAATAAAAAACACCAAAAATATAGGTTCTCTTTTCAGGAAGTCTTTTAGCCTGAAGACATGACTCAAGTGAGGGAAGCTGATGATACAAGCAGCCCACCATGGCACACATGCTATGGGACCACTACGGACTTAGGTCTTTCCTCTGAGAAGGTCCCTAAACAAATTGGGGCCAATAAATATGGAATTCACTATGTAACTCTGGAAAGTTAAGAAGTTATCCTCCTGTAATGTAATCATTTGCTTTTAAAGCCCCACAAACTACTTAAAGAGGGAGCAGGGTAAAGGTCGTAGCACCCACCTAGCAGTCTGTAAACCCCAAGTACTTGAACAATGAGGAAGCAGGGATGGAACTGTGTATTAAGAGTTGACATTGCTCTTTGTAACCATTGTGATCTTTTAGTGTTTGTTGAGTGGCACCTCGCTCCTTCAAGATCATAAGGTTAAGTCTCGCTTTTATTCTTCCCAGTCCTCCCTCTGCTCTGCCCCTTGTGTGTAATCAAAAGTGAAGATGTTTTGTTCTACACAGAAGCAATAACTTCTCTACATGTTGACTGTTGACAGGGGTGTTTGTTCAGTAGGATTTTCCTCCCAAAAAGCCTGGCCTTGGCAATTTGGTCTCCATTTAGCAAGAAAATAAGATAAAATCTGCCTGGCGTGGGTATCAGATTTCTCTACTGATTTGTATCCCATGGTCATTTTTTTCTTTTAACCTAAAGCATGCTTCCTGATGCAGAGCTGCATATAATGAAGGGACTTGGATTCTGCAAGGTAGAAACTGGTCCCCATACTGTCCTCAGGAAAGGGGAGCAGGTAGATCAGTCAGGTTTATTTTTTTTAGCAAATAAGATCAATTAAAATATAAAGAGTGAATTATATGGTGTGTATGCTATATCTCAATAAATCAGTTAGATTTAAAATATAATGAAAAGACAACAAAGCAGAAAGACAGAATCAAGGTATCCTGAGCCCCAAGAACATGCCCTGCCTTCCCTTACCCCACTCAATGCTGGGGATGTGCTCTGGACTTGCTTGGCTCCCAGCTAAGCCCCAACCCAGTCCTGTTGCCCATGCTTCTTCTTCCAGCTCCTCTGGACTCCAAGTCTGGTTGCAGTACTCACCAATCCTGTCCTAGACACAGTTCCCACAATGGTTCCTCACCCCAGTCCTAATGAAGGCCCTTCTCCCACCCCTCACAGTGGTCCATGTCCAGCTACCAGTCTCAGCCTCACCCCTAGCTGTTGTCTGTGTCCTGATTTCAAGTCCTTGTGGCTCAACTCCTGCCACTCAGAGATCAGGTGCACCCACCTGTTGGAATTTTTCTGTTGGTACAGCTCATGGCTCTGTTCCTGCAGCTGCTTCTCCAGCTTGTCAGTGGACAGCAAAGTCTCTGGAATTTGGTGTTCCATTAGTGACATCTGGTTCATGATCTGTATCAGAGAACAAAATGGTAAGGACTCCATGAGTCCTGCAGGGACTACCAGATGCCATCAGCTTGCCCATTGTCACTCCTGACACTTGCTGAACAAGAGCCACCTTCCAAGTCATTGGATCCTGTGATCACTCACACACATGTCCTGCCTGAGCACCTGATCTACTTCCTGAATTTGCCCTCCCCCATAACTGCTCATGACAGTTCCAGCCCTGTTGTCAAGCCCCAAGAGGATTATCCTTGACCCTACAGTAAGTGTCACCAGCCACCCCTTCCAAATTTTCCCTGACCACTTCCCGCCATGGCCCTTTCTACAGCCTCTGCTTCTGTGGTTTCTTGTCCAGTGTCTTGCACTGGCCTCCTCACAGGGCTTCCTGGTATGTCCTTGTCCTCTATAGTCCATTCTTGCTCAGTACCCTTTCCAAATGTGCTCCCTCTGCTCACAATGTACCTATTTCTCCTTTTGTCCTCACTATGGCCCACCAGGTCCGTGACTCGATCTGCCTCTGTCACCTCTCCTACTCCACTTGCTGCTCTCCTGCACATGACAGCAGGCTCCTCCATGCCCAAATTTCCTACTACCACACTTGTTCTCTGTCCTATCTTCTCTCCCTCCCTCTCTCATCTCCATGTGCAGCATCTTTAGAATACCACACAGCACACCTGTACCCACCTCAGGGCCTTTCCACATGCCAGTCCCTCTGGAATCCTTGCTAAAAATGTCCTAGTCCCATTCACATGGTGCGATCTCTCTTGTCCTTTCAGGACATTTTGTTCAAGTACCAATTTATACTAAATCTCTTTCTGTTGTCTCTCTTACCTTCTAGAATGTCAAGAGCATGAAACTGAGAGCTTGATTGGAGTCATTACTTTATCTCTGTGTCTAGCACAATGCTTGGTACATAGCAGAGTTTAAGAAATATGAGCTCAATGAATTAACAGAAGAAGGAGAGCAGGAAAGCTGCTCATGCCCATGTCATGCCTGCCAGGCATAAATGTTTTTGGTGTTGCATAAAGGACAATAAAATGAGACTTTTGAAAAGTTTTTCACCAAGCATTTACTCCTTCAAAATAGTGCGTGGTTGCACTAAACAAAGCCAGCCAACACTCACAACAAGCAATTTGCTGGGTTTTTGTCCCCTGAACTCTGTCCTCCCCATGCCATGCACTCTTTGCTGTGGCCATACACTGGTATGGCTACATACCACTGATCGGCTAGTTCTTGAGATGTCATAGTCGCTGGGCAGATTCTGTGATTTAGGAATGGTGCATGACCCTTTCTGTTATGTTTTTTTTTTAAATAATGGAGAAAAGTTAATGTGTATACTTTACAAAAATAGAATTTTACAGAAAAATCAAGATTTTCATAAAATGGAGTTTTCCTGAATACCTCCTTTGACAGAAAAGAACTATCTTTCTCACATGCCCTGTCCCTGTCTTTCCAGAAGGCAGCTAGCAGGGGCTATTGCCCTTGCTCAGTTTGCAGGTCCATCTGCCAGGCTATGCCTTCTAACTTCTGGCCTTTTATGGACAGTGCTGTTCTTTCCTGAGAGCCAGGAAGCAGAGTTGGCCCAGAGTCAACTGAAAAGGTGAACAGTGCGTCCTCAGGCTCAGAGCCTGCAGGCGGAGAGTGAGTTTCCTTCCTGCCCTTTGTCCTCACTCCACGGCCCGCTCTGTTTTGCTTTTGTTGGTTCAGGTTAACATTGCCATCCTGTCCTTGGCTCCTTCTCTCATTCTTCTCAGTCTTCAGGGAAGTCCCACAAGGTGACTTCTAGGTTCCCTGAGAAAACCAGGGAATCCCAAGGAGAGGTGGTGACACCCAAGCTCGGGGCCAGGCTGTGGCTGCTGCCTCCTTCATCTCCTCTTCCCTTGGTCTCCCTGGCACACCCCCACTCCTGCCTCTGACCATACCTTTGCAAATCACATATCTTTGAGACCTTAGCATGCACCTGGTGGTGCTAGGATTAATTAGAGAGCAAGGCTTTTCTCAGAGGAACCTAAAATCAGTACTAATTGGGAACTGGTTAAAAATGCAAGTTATCAGAGCTACCTGGATCTATAATGCAGAAGCTCAGGTCTTCAACACCCTCTGGCTCATCTGTTGCTGACTTCAGTGTGAGAAGCCTGGGCATGGAGACTGTGGTGACCCAGAGCTTCCCCAGGCTTTTGGCCCTCAGATCTCAGCCTTTTTCCTCAGAGTCATCACCCTCTACCAGTTCCTTCCAAAGCACAAATGAATCTCTCAGCTCCCACTGAAAATAAGCCACAGCCCTGCCAGCTGCCTCACTAATTTTTGCACTTCCTGCAGTACCAAATTCCATGTTCTCACCTCCACACTCACCCTACCTTTAAACAAATTAATATGTGATTATGGTGCATGTCACACATACACAAAAACTTTAAACACTAACCATCATAATGAATCACAAGTCACTCCAGTCACAGGAATTCCCCTTGTTTTTTCATTCACTCAGTCATGGGCCTCCTTGACACCCCATTCAAGAGACACTTCTCGTCCTGTGTTGCTAAGTCTACCTGTGGCACGGCCAATGGAAACACTTCCTGAGGCATCTATCTTGCTGCTCCTTCTGTCTCTGGTCACCTCTCTATTTTATCAGGCTCGTACATGCTGGGGATTTTTTTGACCCACTCCTGGACCCTCCTTTCTTTCTACTTTCTCTTCTTAAGCTGGGGTCCTTAATTTGGGATTGCAGAGTCTGAGGAGAGAACTCAGTGTGTTTATAAACTTCAGTGAATGTGCAATTAAAAGTTGTCTTTTCCTTCAAGAATGAATTTAGCCCATAAATTAGATCTGTCCTACTACTCCTATGACTTCAGGGGCAATAGAAATCACAAATATTTTCATATTCAACACAGTGGATCACAGTATCTTCAAATACAGTGTACTCACTATAATTTTGCTCACTGTAAATTTACTCACATGTAAATGTACTCACTGTAAATTTGCAATTATGGGCATTTTTAAACCCACCTCTAAATAGTGCTGCAGCTGTGTCACAAATTGATCATTTCACATTTTTATTTCAATTGCAATATAATTTTGTTTTCTTGAGACTTTGCTTTATGGATTTTTGAGATAGATTCATAAGCTTTTCTAGATAACAAATACCAAAGTACCCAAGATTCTAAGGCTTAAGCTGTTCCTGTGACTTCCATTCCCCACCCCTTACTAACTGTGCATTCACCACCTGCCCCCTGGACTTCTCCCCTGGATGTTCCACCACCTTGCCCTGTCCAGAATAGTTTCTTTCTTTTTTTTTTTTTTTTTTTTTTTTTTTTTTGGTCTTTTTCATTTTTACCGGTACCAGGGATCGAACTCACGACTGCCTACTTGCAAGGCAGGCGCTGATGCCGCTGAGCTAAATCCCCAGCCCACAGAAAAGTTTCCATAAGTATCTGAAACACAGAGCAACCAGAATGGACCCCCTCATCCCTCCATTGCTACCACTCTGTCCCTGAAGCCCCCAGCCCATTTCAGTCAATGGCCCACTTAGCTCTGAAGCCCCAGTTTGGGTCTTAACCTTGATTTCATGTCTTAACCTGCTGCACTCAAAATACTAGCAATTTTGCTCACTGTGATCCCAATGTGAATATTGAAGTGTTCACTAACTTCTTCAACTCCTCAGGCTGCCTCTCATCGCACTCTCCCCCTCTAATACAGTCCCAGAGACCCTAATACATGGTTTATTGGGGCTGCCAGCCTGGGTAGGGTAAGAAGATCTCTGCCAGGGGCCAGGGTCTGACTTTCCCATGAGTCAGAAACTTCCTACAACATGCACTGAAATGTAGACTTCTAGGCCCTGAGCTTCTTGCAAGGGTGTCAAACGGGAAGTTCATCCTTCAGTTGAAGCTTTCCAGACAGCTCCTTTGAGATGAATCATTAGGGGCCTCAGAAAACTTGCCCACAGTCAACACATGTCAGGCTGAAGTGTAGGAATATTTGCTCCAGGGGTTCCCCAGGTCTATGGAGCTGGTGTGGGACTCAGTGTAGCTGGGTGTCATCTTGAAGGACTGGAGCTCCTTGAGCATCCTCACTGGTCTCCCACTGGTCCTGAGGCCACTCACAGCTGGATCGCATCACAACTTGCCATGGCCACATATCAGGATAGGGATTTTTCTTCTAAGGGGGGCCAAGAGCTTCACTAGATGCCAGAGGGGCCCAAGGTCCAGGAAAGGCTGAGACTCCTAAAGATGCCTCCCACATGGGCTTTCTCTCAATGTCCCAGGGGGATATCACTGACAACTGTGAAGGGCTTGACATGCCTTTTTCTCTGGCCCCTGGAGGGTGCCTTCCAATTTGTAGGTGCTTGCTGGATGGTGTAATGCTGAAGGAATGGATGAGTTGTTTCTGCCATGAGGGATACAAGCCTTTCTTTGAAAAAAAACCAGGCCCTGTGGCTCTTCGGCTCAGCTGTGGGGAAGCTTGGGGTCCTGACATTGTTTACTGGAGCATTTGGGATTCAAGTGTGTCTGTCTCTGTAGTGTGTGGCTTTGGCACCTCCAGAGTCCTGGTCTATCTGGAGGCTGCAAGACTGGCCTGGTGGGAGAGACAGGGAGGTCAACAGAGGCCATCCCTGATGGGCAGGGCTTCTGGTCAGTAAACTCCGCTCTGCACCAGAGTCCTAACCTCACTCACAGGCCATGAGGTCTCACTGAAGGTCCTCTCTGTAAGCCTCAGTTTCCTTATCTGTCCCAGGGTTCCTAACTCTTCCTTCTGGATTGTTGTTCAGGATAAATGAGACTCCTGGGGAGGAACTAGATGGTGCCTGATACATGGCAGTACATTACTGATCTTCTGCCCATCACCTCTGGAGAGGTTCTAGAAGATTCCTCTGGCTTTGGTACTCTTTTTTTTTCTGCAGGCCTAGAAAAGTGTCTGTTCACCTCCAGGTACTGTGGTCTCTCAGAGCCTCAGTTTCTCACTTATGTCATGGGTACTGTGTCAGGGTTACCACACAGACTGTCCTGAGTGTGCAGTGAGGCTGTGCCTGGCATAGGTTGGGTGTGCTGTTACAGCTGAGTTAGACTCAGCAGCTGTCATTACTGTCAGGATCATTAAAATGCTTGAGCCTGGCACTCACCAGGTCCCAAGAAACTGGGCCTTAGAATATTTCCAAGCTTTTGTTATCATTCATGAGGCTGCTATGAATGTGCTTGGACAGCTATCATTTAGCAGTCCTGCAAGGCTGCATATATGGGGGGAGTGTGGATCTTCAAAGCAGAATTGTTGAAATCCAAGGTGTGAACATTTATGATTTAGGCCACTATTCTCACAATGCATTGGCAGAGTCTTAGACCGGACATGCTGTCCTAAACTTGACAGGACCTGGTGCCGCAAGAGCCAGAGAGTTGTGCACCCACCCCCAATACATCCAAGCTGCGCTCCTCCCACCAGCCTCTTTCTGCCTGCAAGGTCTCTTTGCCTATGTTACCACCTCTAAGAAGCCTTCACTGACCTCTTCATTAGGAGTAAGACCTAGCCCCACTGCCTCCACCACCTTGTCACTGTGTCACCCTGGTTCCTTCACTTCACCTCATGCCATTGGCAGCACTGCAGTCATCCTATTTGTTCAGTTGCCCTTGAACAGGAGCCCAGCACCTCCTCTGCCTTCTCATGGGAGGGTGAGGCCAACAGAGACCACCCTTGATGGGCAGGGCTTCTGGCCAGAGGACTCTGCACTCTAGGCCAAAATCCTAACCTCACTCATAGGCCATGAGGTTTCACTGAGTATCCTCTCTCCAAGCCTCAGAAAGTGATAGGTAAGGAAGAAGAGCTCTGTCCATGTTTGTCAAAGAAGCACAGCTTTAAGACTGGCATTGAATTTCCACAGAATAGGAGTTAGGAAAGTTTGAAATAAGGTTGGAACTGCTGGGTCATCCCTGGAAAGGGAAGGGAGAGGATACCAGAGAGTCAGACAAGGAAAGCCTGTTGGAGCCAGGCCAGGAGAGAAAAGGGAGGGTTAGACTCAGTGTTTCCCTTCACTGAACTGTAAGGGAACAGGTAGTAACAGAGAGCTCCACAGTATGGGGCCTTAGGAGGAAAAGTCCAGAAATAAACAAGTCAGGTAGTCCTGTACTCATGTACCTGCTCAACAAAATTGTCTAATGTGGGAATGGGGGTCAGTGGCCAGAACAAGCCAGGGACCCCCAAGGGAAGTCTAAACAGCTACTCATGCCAGGTACTGCCCAAGGGATTTAGAGCTCACTTTGCCTTTGACCCTCTCCTTTCTCCATTTTGTATATGATGGGGTGGTGGGAAGGTGCTATAGTTTGTATGTGGTAGAAGATGGAGTTGAATGGGGCACTGGGAGAGGAAGGAGAGAGAGAGTAGAGAAAGGGTGGATGGATGTGATCAACATGTAAGCCTGTATAGAAATATCACGGTGATTCCACTAATCTGAATAATTCATATGTATTTGATATTCTAATTTTTAAGTGTAAATAGGTAAGCACCAAAGACACACAAGTCATCCACCAAGTCTGAGTGCCTCCCCTCCTCTGACTGGGTGACCAGATCTGTAAGTGGGGGCACAGAGAAGCAGGCTTCATAGTGTTAGAATGTGTGGCCTGGAGTCAGTCTACCTGGGTTCACACCCACCTCCATTACTTCTTAGGCCTCAGTTTCCACATAACACACGGGGATCAGAACCAGCTTGAGGTTCTAGAGCATCCAGAAGTTTAATGAGTCACTGTTAAACACACGTCACAAGCCTGGCTCAGAGAAAGGCCCATGTGTATGCATGGCAGCACACACCCTAGAGGACACAGGGGCACACTGTCCTGTGAAGAGAAGTAGCATCAGGCCTCTCCCTGACTCCTCCTATGGCCTCACAGCAAACCCAGACATGCACGTACCACTGAACCCATTTGGTAGGTGGGAAAGCAAAAGCCCATTTTACAGGCATTAGCAGAGCTGTGCTTCTCAGATTCATGGTTTCAGGGCTTCTTCTGCCTTTTCCACGGTTCCACCTCTATTATATCACACCGCATGTATATCATATGAATGTGAGTACTTATGCATGTTGACAAATATGTGCTTATTGAGGAGCAAACTCTTTCCACTGATTGCATTCAGCATTAAACAACACAGAAACCTCAGTGCCAGGAGTGTCGTCCCCTTTCCCAGGGAGAACACTCTCACCTCTGCCTTGCTGGCCTGCTCAGTCTGTCTGCAGGTTGACATATTTAGTTTAGTTCTCAGCCTCTGTCCTGTTGTCACCATATGGACTTTCCCTGGGCCCATCCTCTTCCATTGACAGCTCCTATTTATGGGCCCCATTCAGATGCACCCAAGATGCTAATGGACATCTCTGTGCCCACCCTGCTCCAGAGCCAAGCCTGCCTCCTTCAATTGTGGCTCACTGGACCATAGAGTAGGTGCTCATTGTTGGCTGAAGAACAGGGACAATGACAGGATCCTTAACTGCACCTGTTTTTGGCCCACATTATGTGCCTTTTGACTCCTATGCTCTGCTTCCCTGCCTTAGAATCATCCCCTCTGCCCTCTCCAGCTGGAAGCTGCTCAGGCCTCTGACTCCAGGTGCCTGAAGACTGCAGGGGGCCACAGCACCTCCTCCTGGGCTCCCATTACCCACCTATCCCTAATACTCCATCCTGTTTAATCTAAAGCAATAGTGTTCTTCTCCCTTAAAACTCTTCTGTAGCTGCTGTGACACTTGGGACAACAGTCAAAGTCCTCACCACAGCCCACAAAGTCTTTGTAGCTGGTCTGCCTTCAACTATAGGATTCTGCCCACTCCTCTCCCTCTGCTCCAATCATGTTTGAGTGCACAGCCTTTTTGTCCCCACATGTGTGACTTCATTCTATTCTGATGGTCCTAGGACTTTTTATTCTCTGACATTAAACATCACTACCTCTGTGACATCACAAATGATCTCAGTCAGGGCTGGCCACACCTTGCTCTCCTCCCCTGCTTCCTTTTGCGCCACCATCTGACTCAGTAGACATCTCTTCATGGCCTCTTCCTCCAAAAGTGATAAACTGTCCCCTCCCTGCTGTTTACTCACCCAGGACGGGCCAGTTCCATGTTCAGCTCTAATGAATGACTGTAAAGAGCCTGCTTCCTGTTCTGATGCTGCCTAGTCTTGCTATGTGGTACCAAATTCATTCCCGTCCCTCTGGGCCTCACATTCCAATTTCCACATTTTAGAGCCCAGCCCTCTATGCCCAGTGAGGCCTCTGGAGTAGAAGCTGCATCCACTGATGGCGACAACCCTGAAGCTGTCCATAGTTCCCAGGCCCAGCCGTACCTTCTGCAACATAGGTGTGCTGCTCTTCAGCTTATTCTTTGGCTGTTCCATCGAACTGCCAGACAAGACCTTCATGTGTGGCCTAGGTGGCTGGCTCCTCTGGGGCCTGTCCAGCTGCTCTCCACTCTCTTGGGCTGTAGACATGGTGGCCACCAAGAGGAGAAGGCTTCCTAGTAGCATGGCTGGCCTGGACATCATCCAGACACTTGGAAAAAGAGAGGGGAGTCTGCTCAGATTCCTTCCTGCTAGTTAGCCCTGGGTCTGGGTTACACTAGCTTGGCCTGCAGACCCGTAGGACAGGTGCTTACAGCCACTGCAGCTGCAAACTTCTGTGGGGCTAACTCTGTCTGTGGCTATTTATATTGCAAGTCCCTCACCTGCAGGGCTCCTGGCCTCTGCTTCCACCCCAAGGGTGGCCTTACTCGGTACTCTAGTCCATTCCTTTTTCCCCATTTTGGCCCCAAGCAAGCACATCGATTTCTCAACCTGCCTTCCCCCCAGGCCTGTAACTGTCCCATGGGGGTCTGGCCATCCCCAGAGCAGTAGAAGGAAAATGTGCAGAGACAGGCTCATGGCACACTCAGAAGTTCCACAAATTTAGACCCAGCGCATCTGTGCTCCCTTCCTTCCTGTCTCTCCGCCTCTCCTCCCAAACATGCCCCCAGTGGTGGGTTCTCAAATTTTCATCTTCCAGGCTCCCCATTCTGAGATTCTCCATCTTCTAGCACGGGTTTCCTTTTACCTTGGAATAGGTACAAGTGACCCCTAAAGAGAACTGGGAGGGAAGAGGAGGGTGAAGTTGTGTTTGCAGAGATGCATAGAAGTGGGTGCACCAGCAGGGAGCTGGATCCTGTCCGCACTTCTCCCTGAGGGCTTGGGTGTGCCTTGGACCCTTGTGTGGCCCTGGCCCTGCTATGACAGTGATGAGAAGGTGTCACATCCTGGGGTAGGTTATTCCAGGATTGAAGTGGGATGATAGGTCATGGAGAGGAGAGCTTGGGGTGCAGCAGGCTTTGTCCAGGCTTTATCCCCCACAGTCAGATGCACTGCCCCTAAATCCTGCTCTCTCAGGGGCCAGGAGCCCTCAGTGGGAGCTCCACCATTAATCTGTAAATATGGAGAGCCCATCTCTTACCTGAAAACTGCATGTGAGTCTTCAGCCTGAAGACAGAGGGATTTCCAGTTTGGTTTTCAATATCTAGCTCTTCCCAGCTGTCACGTACCCTCTCTAGGGCTTGGTTTCTTCTTAAATGAGAAATATAATCCCTCCCACCTTGCAGAGAAGAAGAGTTAACTGAGATAGGGCAGTGTGGGCACTGGGCAAGCATGGAGTGAATATTTTGAATATTTTTTCTGATTATGTCTCCCTCCCCCAGCTCAAGGAATGCAAACCACATGAGGGCAAGGCTTTTGCCTTGGGCCCCTGGTGGCTGCACAGAAGGCACCCAGGAGCTAGAGTATGGTCTTCAGGCTCTGATCTGTTGGCCTCACCTCCATCTCTGCTTCTTTTCCTAGAGCAAGAGCTGACTACTACTCACTATTGTCTCTTTCTTTTTGTTTTTCTAAATTTTGATGAACTTTTGATCAAGATTGGCTGCTTGGGGCACTGTAGAATCAGGGGCTCATCAGTGTACAGAGAACACTGTGCCAGGTGCAGGGTTCTGGCTAGAAGAGGAGCTGCCATTGGCTCCAGCCATCATATTTGCCAGGCCACACAACCCTGCTTCAGTTCCAAACCCTGCTTCAATTCCCTGAGTGTAGATGACATCTGAGAGTTAAGGAAGAAGCACTGACCTTCATGTTTTGTGAACTGAGTCCCCTGGCCTGCAATTTATTCTCCTCCTTTTACCAAACAGAAAACTGAACCTTGCTCAGAGCAGCTAAGCAATTTGCCCAGTGTCACACAGTCTAAGAGGACTGGCCCAGGAACTTGGGAAAGACGGTGCTCAGTGATACTGAGCACCCTGCTGCCTCTCACTCCCTATCCTGTCAGTGAGCAAGGGCCTTGGCCCTCTCAGCTTTGTCTCTGTGTCCATGCACTGGAGATAGAGTTTATACCTTAGGGTGAACATGAGGGTGTTGGTGTGGCAACCAGATGACAGTGGGAAGTGCCCAGCAGGAGAGATGCGTGACTTTGCTGAATGAGTGAATAAATGAATGAATAAAGGAATGAATGAATGAATTAAATGTGATTTTTTCCTCTGCACAGGCTTTGTGAAATCTATGTGGGACCAGAATTTCACAAATTGCTCTCTACACAGAAAAAGAGACTCTTCCAAGGGAGAAGCAGGAAGGACCAAGAGTTCTGTACCCAATGGGTACACTGGACTAGAAAGGCCTCAAGTTGTCTCTGCACCTTCATCACAGCACCACCCTGATCTCTGGACCTTTGAACATGCTGCTGTCTGTCCAGAGCACTGCTGCCTACACATCTGGCCTTCCTTCCCTCTTTGCTCCAGTTACTATGGCTACCAACAGGCTTCCCTAATACTTACTCAGGGTTTCTAGAGACCGGCAGTTTGAAGCACTCCAGCTGGGCAGATCTGCCTGGATCACTTGATGTTGTTGCCACATAAAAGTCACACTGGGGTCCTCCCAAAGGCTTCTTCCTTCCCCTATCACATCTGGACATTCATGGTCTCTTCAGTTGGTGTCTAAAGCACAGTGACTTCAGGCAGCTGGGCCTCAATGAGGGCCACAAAGGCAAAGGTCCTAAAGGTGCTAGATGGAAGCCTCATTGCCTTTCAAGACCAACCTTTGTTACTCCAAGCTTTCCACACGGCCTGGTCTACACTCTATTGCATCTTAAATTCTATCCATTTGTTTTATCCTTTGTAGTTTTATTTTCCTAAAATTTTTCCTATTACATTTTTTTCTGTAATATTTGCATTCTTTGTGTAGAATTGGTACAGGTACATAACGCACCTTAATTCCTTTTTTTTTCATGTACTTTCCCTCTCCTCAATCCCTCCTCCCCATCTTATTCTCCTTCTCCTGTAAGAAAGCTCTATCTCCAGTTTCCTTTTATCATTTTTTTCGCTCTTTATTTATGTAAGAGAAATAATGTGTTATTTAAATTTAAGTGTTGAGAGAGGAGGAGCTGGGCAGATCTGGGGTGCCCTCACTGGCCTCTCTGCGTGTCTGGAGGACTCTGGATTTCTGCGCCCAGACTGCTGGAGTTCCCTCAGGTTTCCAGGTGCAGTGAAGGAGAGAGGTGGGTTTGAGGCTTCCACATCAGCCTCCCCATTCCCGGCTTCATTTGGAGACCTGCTGAGCTTCCGATAGGTGGGCTGGCCCACACTACCAGCCTAGCCCAGCCTGTTTAGCTGCCGCGCCTGGCCATAGGTCTGCAGAGGAGGAGCTGGGCAGATCTGGGGTGCCCTCACTGGCCTCTCTGCGTGTCTGGAGGACTCTGGATTTCTGCGCCCAGACTGCTGGAGTTCCCTCAGGCTTCCAGGTGCAGTGAAGGAGAGAGGTGGGTTTGAGGCTTCCACATCAGCCTCCCCATTCCCGGCTTCATTTGGAGACCTGCTGAGCTCCCAATAGGTGGGCTGGCCCACAATACCAGCTTAGCCCAGCCTGTTTAGCTGCCGCGCCTGGCCATAGGTCTGCAGAGGAGGAGCTGGGCAGATCTGGGGTGCCCTCACTGGCCTCTCTGCGTGTCTGGAGGACTCTGGATTTCTGCGCCCAGACTGCTGGAGTTCCCTCAGGCTTCCAGGTGCAGTGAAGGAGAGAGGTGGGTTTGAGGCTTCCACATCAGCCTCCCCATTCCCGGCTTCATTTGGAGACCTGCTGAGCTCCCGATAGGTGGGCTGGCCCACACTACCAGCCTAGCCCAGCCTGTTTAGCTGCCGCGCCTGGCCATAGGTCTGCAGAGGAGGAGCTGGACAGATCTGGGGTGCCCTCACCAGCCTCTCTGCGTGTCTGGAGGACTATGGATATCTCTGCAACCAGGGAGGGTCCACAGGTTCCTGAAGCACTGCGGCCTGTGGTGAGTACCCTAACCCGGCTGCGATTGAAGAACTGTGGAGCTTCCAAGGGGCAGGTGGGCGCACAGTGTCCCTGAGGCCCAGCTTGTCTGGAACTGCGGAGTTCTGAGCTGGCAGAGGAGGGCCACTGGTTCTGTAGGCCTAATGGCTTGGAGTAGCGCGGCGCCAGAGTCCCAGTAGCTCCAAACATAGAAGGGGATTTTCAACAGATCCTGAGGAAGCTTTCAAATAACACTTGAAACACAGAAATATAGGAAAATGACAAAACGAAAGACCAAATTACAACCTCAAACCTCCAGCCCATCTCAAGAAACCCTAGGAGCGATGTATATAGAAGAAAATATATCCCATCCACCTCATATATCGGACACAATAGCCACTGAAATTGACAAGCAACTCCAGGAAGCTTTAAAGAAATTCAAACTCGAAATAATCTCCCAGATAAAAGAAGAAATGTTAAAAGAAATGAAAGAGATTCTAAATATATCTAAAGAAAACACAGATAAAAAATTGGAGGAACTAAACAAAAAGATAGAATCCCTAGACGAGCAATATAAGAAACAAACAGAATACATAATGCAGATGCACAGAGATATACAGGAAATAAAAAACTCCACTGAAAGTTGTAAAAACCGCCTTAATGAAAGTGAAGATAGAATTTCAGACCTTGAAGACAGGATTGCAGCTAGTGAACAGGAAAGGAAAGATCTTTTGAAAATAACAAGGAACCAGGAAACAACAATTCAACAACTGCAAGACGATTCAAAGAAGAATAACATAAGAATGATAGGGATTAATGAAAGAGAGGGAGACAACATGAAGGATGTCAGGAGGATATTTAGAGAAGTAATAGCTGAAAATTTCCCAAGCATGAGATCAGAAACTGACATCAGGATCAGTGAAGCATATAGAACTCCAAACAGTCATAACCAAAATAAAACTATACCCAGACATATAATAGTCACCATCCCAGAAATCCAACACAAGAATAGATTATTAAAAGCTGTCAGAGAGAAAAGACAAATCACTTATAAAGGAAAACCTATCAGAATCACAGCAGACTTCTCAGCACAAACGATAAAGTCAAGAAGAGCATGGAGTGAAGTATTCCAGATCCTAAACCAAAATGATTTCCAACCAAGACTGATATATCCTGCAAAACTATCATTCAAAATAGATGGTGCAATACGATACTTCCATGACAAAGAACAGCTTAAGAACTTCATGAACACCAAACCAACCCTGCAAAAAATATTGAAAGACAGTTTAGATACACAAAGGAAAAAACCACTAAGCAAAGCAAATAATTAAACAGAACCGAAAGATAAAGATGCAACAGCAGAGAGATAACATTCCTACAATTAACCAGCATTTAACAGTAATAACCATTAATGTAAATGGTCTCAATGCACCAATCAAAAGAAACAGACTAGCAGAATGGATCAAGAAACAAAATCCAACCATATGCTGTTTACAGGAAACCCATCTAACCCAGAAGGATACTCACAGACTGAAAGTCAAAGGATGGAAAACAATTCTTCATGCAGCAGGAATCCAAAAAAAGGCAGGAGTAGCCATTCTGTTTGCAGACAACGTGAACTTTAAACCAACAATGACTATAAAGGATAAAGAAGGTCACTATATACTCGTAAGGGGAAAACTCCAAGAGGAAGAGATAACTATCTTAAATATATACGCACCAAACTCCAGAGCACCCAGTTATATAAAACAATTATTAACAGAAATGAAAACTCAAATTATCAGTAACACAATTGTAACAGGAGACCTTAATACACCACTGACACCAAGGGACAGATCAACCAGACAGAAAATGAGCAAAGAAATAACAGAACTGAGTCACACCTGTGAACAAATGGGTTTGATAGACATATACAGAATGTTCCACCCAACAACATCAGAATACACATTCTTCTCAGCAGTACATGGATCATTTTCTAAAATAGACCATATATTAGCTCACAGAACATATTTAAGCAAATGCAAAAGAGTTGAAATCATCCCTTGCATATTATCGGATCATAGCGCACTGAAATTAGAAATTAATGACAAAGGATACTGCAAAAATTCCGCAAACACATGGAAACTAAATAACACACTCTTGAGTAATCAGTGGGTCACAGAAGAAATTAAAGAAGAAATTAAACAATACCTAAAAGAAAATGAAAATGCAGATACAACTTACCGGAATCTGTGGGATGCAATGAAAGCCGTTCTGAGAGGAAAATTTATTGCACTGAGTTCCCACATCAGGAAAACAGAACGAATACAAATAAATAACTTGATGCTACACCTCAAACAGCTAGAAAAAGAAGAGCAAGTCAAGCCCAAAGCCAAAAGAAGAGAGGAAATTATAAGAATCAGAGCAGAAATCAATGCAATAGAGACTAAGAAAACAATCCAAAGAATCAACGAATCAAAGAGTTGGTTCTTTGAAAGAATAAATAAAATCGATAAGCCCCTAGCCAACCTTATTAAAAAAAGGAAAGAAAAAGCTCAAATTCATGCAATAAGAAATGAAAAAGGAGAAATCACTACAGACCCAATAGAAATACAGAGGATCATCAACACCTATTTCGAAAACCTCTACTCTCAAAAGTTTGATAACACAGAAGAAATAGACAGATTCTTAGAAGCATATGAAGTACCAAAGCTAGATCAAGAGGATATAAAACTGTTGAATAACCCAATCTCTGCTAATGAAATTGAGAATGTAATTGGGTCCTTGCCCACCAAGAAGAGCGCAGGCCCAGATGGATTCACTGCAGAATTCTACAAGAAATATAAAGAAGACCTAATGCCGACACTCCTCAAACTATTCAATGAAATTGAAAGGGAAGCAATCCTTCCTAAGTCATTCCTGGAAGCAAATATTACTCTAGTACCAAAACCTGAGAAAGACCCAACTATAAAAGAGAACTATAGACCGATCTCCCTAATGAACACAGATGCAAAAATCCTCAATAAAATATTGGCAAATAGGATCCAGGAAATCATCAAGAAGATTATACACCATGACCAGGTGGGATTCATCCCAGGAATGCAAGGATGGTTCAACATACGCAAATCAATAAATGTAATCCACCATATCAATAAAGCCAAAAATAAGAATCACATGATCATCTCTATAGATGCAGAAAAAGCGTTCGATAAGGTCCAACACTTATTCATGATAAGAACTTTACAGAAAATTGGAATAGATGGTCTTTACCTCAATATAATAAAGGCCATTTATGACAAACCAACAGCCAGCATCATACTAAATGGCCAAAAATTGAAAGCCTTTACTTTAAAATCGGGTACAAGACAAGGATGTCCTTTATCACCACTCCTATTTAATATAGTACTGGAAGTACTAGCCAGAGCAATTAGGCAAGAAAGAGAAATAAAAGGGGTAAAGATAGGAAAAGAAGAAGTTAAATTATCATTGTTTGCAGATGACATGATACTCTACATAGAAGACCCCCTAAACTCCATTGAAATACTCTTAGATACAATAAATAAATTCAGTAATGTGGCTGGATACAAAATCAATACTCAGAAATCAATAGCATTCCTATACACGAACAACAAAATTACAGAGAGGGAAATAAGAGAAACTGGACTATTCACATTAGCAAGCAAAAAAATGAAATATTTAGGAATTACTCTTATGAAAGAAGTGAAAGACTTATACAGTGAAAATTATATTACACTGAAAAAGGAAATTGAAGATGATCTCAGAAAATGGAAAGACATCCCTTGCTCATGGATAGGAAGAACAAACATTGTGAAAATGGCCATTCTCCCAAAACTGTTATACAGATTCAATGCAATCCCAATAGAAATACCATCAACATACCTTATAGATCTAGAGAAATCACTCCTAAATTTCATCTGGAACCAGAAGAGACCTAGAATCGCAAAGGCAATTCTAAGCAGCAAAGACAAAGCAGGAGGCATCACAATCCCTGACTTGAAGTTATACTACAAAGCAACAGTAGTAAAATCAACATGGTATTGGAATCAAAACAGAGCTGAAGATCAGTGGAATAGATTAGAAGATACAACCACAACTACGAACACACTCAACCACCTTATTTTTGATAAAGGAGCCAAGCAAGTTCACTGGAAGAACGACAGTCTCTTTAATAAATGGTGCTGGAAAAACTGGCTCTCCATTTGCCGAAAACTAAAGCTAGACCCATGTCTATCACCATGTACTAAATTAAAATCTAAATGGGTCAAGGATCTGAATATTAAAACAGAAACACTAAATCTATTGGAAGACAAAATAGGTAGAAACCTTGGAGACATAGGAGTAGGTAAAGAATTCATGAACAGGACTCAAACCGCACGGGAAATACTTCCCAGAATCAATAACTGGGACCACTTCTTATTAAAAAGTTTCTGCATATCAAAAGAAATCTCCAGCATAGTGAAAAGAAAACACACAAACTGGGAAAAGATTTTAATGAACTCTCTCTCAGACAAGGGCCTCTTGTCTAAAACATATAAAGAATTAAAGAAACTCAGACCTCCGAAATTCAAAGATCCAATCCAAAAATGGGCATCTGAGATGAATATGCAATTCTCAGATGAAGAAATGCAAATGGCAAATAAATACATGAAAAAATGCTCATCATCATTGGTCATTAGAGAAATGCAAATTAAAACCACACTGAGATACCATCTCACTCCTGAAAGAATGGCCAGGATCAAGAAAACCGACAACAAATGCTGGAGAGGCTGTGGGGAAAAAGGAACTCTCCTGCACTGCTGGTGGGAGTGTAGACTGGTACAGCCTTTGTGGAGATCTGTCTGGAGATTTCTCAAAAAGTTGGGACTGGAAATCCCATTTATTCCAGCTATTCCACTTCTAGGCATATTCCCAGAAGAACTGAAAGCATCATACCACAGTGATATATGTGCACCTATGTTTATAGCAGCACAATTTGTAATCGCCAGATCTTGGAAACAACCCAAGTGCCCATCAACTGAGGAATGGATAAAAAAGTTGTGGTATTTCTATACAATGGAGTATTATTCAGCTATAAAGAAGGATCACATTGAGATATTTATCAATAAATGGGCGCAGCTTGAGACCATACTCATAAGTGAAATAAATCAATCTCGCATGTGTGAATACCGAATAGTTTCCCTAATGTAAGTAATGATTCAAATATATAAAAATATGTGGTAATCATGATTCCCCATTATGTGGCCTTGAAGCCTTATAAAGTTTTCACTCATTAATTAGAAAGGCTTTATTCTGGGCTTCTTGATATGAAAATATTTGAAGCTAGAGTATATGAAGTTTTACCCAAATATTTCAAGGAAAAAGACACTATGGTAACTACTATTAAGTCAGGTTATATAGTGGTGAAGTACTAGGTTATTGAAACAGTCATGCTGTGACCTCTATTGTTATATTGTTATGTCCTGTTTTATCTCAATCTCCCCCTTATTGTTTCAAAAAAAATTATTTAGTCATTTCTTATGTTTGTCTTAATTAAAGAAAAATTTCAAAAAAATTAGGATACATAAATAGTAACTCTTTTCGATTTCCTATTAACTTGTTTTGAAGTCCTGTAGTACTCCCACGATCTTGTTTTGACTGATTAGACTCTGTTCCATTCTATATGATAGTATCAAGTTTGAAGACATAGGCAACTACTTTGTTTTTTTTTTTTTTTTTTATTTAAGAGGAAAAAGAGAAAAACACAAAACAGAACAAAGCAGTGTAAGGTTACACATAATACATAACTACAAAAAAAAAACATAACAGTAAGAAATCACCTGTTAATAGATTACATAATATCATCTTGGAAATAGTTGCTCAAATCACAGTATCAAAGAATACAAAGTAGACATTCAAACGGAGAGACTGCAAACAGCTGTGTTCAATGATCCAAAAACATTAATATAGTCAGCTATTTAACATCCCTAAACACACTTGTTGTTATATCCGTTAGAGCTCTTTTTTTTTCCCCTCCCTCTCTTTTTTATAACAAAATTTATACATTTTGGATTTTATTACTCCTACTTTGAAGACAATAAGATTCACTAAGATACCCATTCTGGTTTGACTATTGTCTTCTTTGGAAGTCCTGTAATGTTTACAATGCCTAAGTTTTATTGGTCTTGTTCTCCACTGTTTTGTCCAACTTTATAATATCTAATAAGATAGACAATTCTTTTTAAGGAAACAAGGGACAACGTTGATAACCATTGTTGATAAACTTGTACTCTGTTCTACACCATGTGCTATGTCTATCCTTGGTATTGACTGACAGCTTTGTTTTGCCATATTTGACTGTATTCTTCCCCCCCCCAAAGAAAGTAATAAGCACTAAGGAGTAATAAAATCCAAGATGTGTAAATTTTGTTGTAAAAAAGAGAGGGAAAAAAAAAAAGAAAAAGAGCTCTAACGGATATAACAGCAAGTGTGTTTGGGGGTGTTAAATAGCTGACTTTATCAATGTTTTTGGAACATTGAACACAGCTGTTTGCAGTCTCCCTGTTTGAATGTCCACCTTGTGTTCTTTGATACTGTGATTTGAGAAACTATTTTCAAGAAAATAGTGTGTAATCTACTAGCAGGTAATTTCTTACTGTTATGGTTTTTTGTTTCGTTTTGTAGTTCTGTATTGCCTGTACCCTTACGCCGCTTTGGTTTGTTTTGTGTTTTTCTCTTTTTCCTCTTAAATAAAAAAATAAATAAATTTAAGTGTTGGATTTATATCACTTAACATTATGGTCTCCCTCCCCCAGCTCAAGGAATGCAAACCACATGAGGGCAAGGCTTTTGCCTTGGGCCCCTGGTGGCTGCACAGAAGGCACCCAGGAGCTAGAATATGGTCTTCAGGCTCTGATCTGTTGGCCTCACCTCCATCTCTGCTTCTTTTCCTAGAGCAAGAGCTGACTACTACTCACTATTGTCTCTTTCCTTTTGTTTTTCCAATTTTGATGAACTTTTGATCAAGATTGGCTGCTTGGGGCACTGTAGAATCAGGGGCTCATCAGTGTATAGAGAACTACTTTTCAGTGTCCCAATTTTCTGCTACAAATGATTTAAACTTATTTTTTCTTTGAGACAAGATCTCACTATGTAGTTCAAGTTGGGCTTGAACTCATTATGTAGGCCAGACAAATATGGAACTCACAGCCTCCTGAGCGCTGAGATGACAAGAGTGTACCATCAAGGCCAGCGACTTTACCTTTCTTTACGGTAGAGTAGTACTCCATTGTGTATAAATACCACATTTCCTTATCTATTCATTTGTTGATGGAAGTCTAGACTGCTCCCAAGGCTTAGCTGTTAGGAATTGTGTGCTGTAAACATGTATATGTATGTATCACTGTAATATGATCTCTATTTCAAGAAGGGATATAGTTAAGTCAAATGGAATTTCCAGTTTTAGTTTTTGAGAATTTTCCATGCTGATTTCCATCATATTTTGACTAGTTTACGTTCCAGCCAACAATGTAAAGCTTTCCTTATCCCCTGAAGCCTCACCAGCATGTGGTCTTATTTGATTTCTTGATTATGGATATTCTTCCTGGAGTAAGATGAAATCTCTCTGTTTTCCCCTCCAATGTCCAGTGAAACTGAACAATTCTTGATGTGTATTATTGGCTGTTTGTACTTTTTCTATCATGATGTGCCTATTAATTTTCATAATATTTTGGTGTTTTTGAGACAAATTTTCACTGTCTATTCCAGGCTGGGCTTGAACACACTACATAACCTGGATTGGTTTCCAACTCTCAAGGATCCTCCTGCTTCTGCCTTCTGCATGCTGGGATTATAGGCATGCACTGGCATGCCTGGCTGCCATGTTCAATGCTTAATAAATTCTGAGCATGGGGATCTGAGCCAATATGACTAGGCAGCACATGAGCTTTCCCCCTCCGACTCCTTGCTTTTAACCTGGCATCTCCTCAGATCGATTTTTCCTATATGACCCTTTGCATGCTTCTTCTTATGCACCTACTGCCTCATTCCTGAGAGCTGGGGAATATTCCATCTAGGTTAACAGAGAAATACATGAAGCAACACTAAGTCTTGTGTCCAGGCCAGCAGCCATGGAGTTGAGTCAGTCTCATAGGACTCAAGAGAGACTAAATGTGTTTCAGCAGGATGCTCAGTGGGAACTTGGGGAGGTGGCTGGGAGGATGGAGGTTGCTGGGCTCAAGGCAGCTGCTGTTTCCCATGGCCTCCATCTGGACACTCACCAAGTGAACCCACTTTCCCTGGTTGGGCCACTATGACCTTAATTCACACTGAGCTCCCAGGGAAACCTACGCAGAGGGCATAGCCACTGGCATCTATTTTCTCAGAAGGATTGACCTTCTAGTGCCTGTGGGCAAAGTGGAGGGGGGAAATGGGCCATTCCTGGAGGGTCACTTACCAATTTGAGCTCCTCAAGTATCTGAATGTAGAAAAAATTTGTGCTCAATGTGAGTCCCCATTGCCAAATGTCAGCTCCTTACTCCAGTACCTCCTCGCTCATCCCTTTGAGGGTCCTCCAGTCCCAACCCAGGGTAGTAGCTGAAGGGCACAGGCCTTATTGTCCCTGGTGATGGAAACTGGATACCTCAGAGGCAGGGATGGACGCATGAGGGTTTTAGGGAAATGTGCAAGTGATGACAGCACTAAGGGATAATCTGTAAGTGTCCCTGAGAATCATTCCACTCAAGACTTCATTTTTTGTCATCTTTCTCCTGCCTCCAATTTCCACCACCAACCCAGAGTTGTGGCACAAGTGATAAAGGAGGGGACCCTGATCCTGGGCTTTGAGGTTCCCTGTGACCCAGGCCCAGAGCCTAAAAGCCCTGCATTCTCATAGTTGCATTTGATTCTACTTTAACAGAGCAGACTCAGTTTCTTCATCTATAAAATAGAGAAAACACTCCCAGACTAGCAAAGGCTGTGCAGGAGCTTCTGGTGATCAGTGTTGTCACAGCGTCTCAACACTTAAAGGCTAAAAATTGGGGACACCTGTTACTTAAAAGCCTGCAACTTGGGCCAGGTTGAGTGGCAAGAACATGCCTTGCATGGGGTCAGGAGCATCCCCTGGAAGTCCAGGTCTGGTGTCCTGGAAACCTCCTTTTCACCTATCTAAGGCCTTGGCTGGGTTGTTGACCAAGACATCTTACAGCAGACCACCCCACAGTACATGCGTCACTCAAGGGTGAGCATCTTCAGGGAGAAGGTCAGGCAGAGGGCACCGCAAGACTCAGGGTCAAGTGCTGTGTTCTGTTCCTTCAGGCAGCCACAGAGGTAACCACACTCAAGGGAAGGGAAAGACACCTTGCCTTTCATGGGGCAAGTAAAGCAGCCAGAGGAGGATGAGGCATGGGGTGCAGTGCCGGCTAGATTTGGAAAGTAGGATTGATCACAGATGGAATGAGGAAAAACAGACACTTAGGGCTCCTTAGGTGGGAACTGTTATTGTCACTCCTGCAACTATTGGAAACACTCAGCATTTGTGCCAAAATGTCCCTCAAGACCTGTGATTGTGAAGGGGCAGCAGGAAGGGGGATTATTTCCATGGGAGCTGCCAATGAATCAACCCGGAAACACTGAGTTTGTCCCCAGTCACCAGCCTTTCAGCACCCAGTCCACACTAGCTGGGTCTCACACACAAATATCTCTGTTGTCAGCAACACTATTCTCCCTGTGCTTTCCTTCCTGGCCTCAGTTTCTCCTCTGAATGATGAAATTACCCTTTCTGTGTTTTCTCAGAGACCAAGGCAGCACATGTACTAAAATTTGCAATCCAGAGATGTAAAATGACTTACCAAAAGCAAATTCACTGCAAAACTTAGGTTGGAACCTGGGTGCCATGCTTAGAAATTTTGAGTGCTATCTCCCTCTGTGCTGCAGGGCTCTCTTGCAAAATAGAGATCAGGTACAGTCTAAATAGGCTTCAAAAAAAGCTATATGTGTAATTATTCTTATTATTGTGCTGATGTAACAGGTATAGTCATGAGTGTAGCCTTCAGGTATGGCTGGATCTATTGTTTCTCCACACCTTAACAACAATGGGCCCATTCTCAGGTGGACACTTTACTCTTATTGATATCTACAAAGTAAATTCTCCTATTACTCCATACCTTCCAAATGAATGAAGACCTAAAGCTAAAAAAATATCTCACAAATGACCTTGGAGTTGCCTAATATAGAGCCCATTTCCATCAATGTCCTCTGAATACTGAATACCGAGGCTGTTCAGTCAGGTGCTCCCCTTCCAGTGTCCCTGTTGCCTGCTGGTTACATGAGGAGCTCTGGCCAATAAGACATAAGCTGAAGTCAAGGGCATGGGAGTTTGTGCTGTTCTGACTATGGAACAAGATGTGCCTGGCACTGACTGGAAGCCAAATTCAACACTGGATCCAGGCACCATCTTGCAATCAAAGAAGCAAAAGACTCCCCAAAATCTATCACATTAGTATACCAAGGCTAAGTTGCTAGACTACTAACTTCAAATTCTTTCCTAAGAAACAAAAATAGGTTATACATTCAATTGCCTGTCCTTGTAACTAATGTGTCCAGTGTGCTACACATTTGTCCCTGGTCCCTATATGTGATAGGAAGGTATAATATCTATCCCAGTGGCTACTCTTTCTCATGCTAATCTCCTCATTCTGCTAAAGAGCCCTCTGGTGTGCTGCCAGAGGAAGGAACTGGGATCCCGGTGGTGGTGAGTTTCTGCTCACCATCTTGAGCCCCGGGAGAGTTTAAGATCATCACTCCCAGTGGTCAAAGATGCACTCAGCTTCCAACCTCACTAGACTGGGCACTGCAGGTTTCAGGCCTGCCTGGGCCATGCCCATTGACTTTCTTTTGATACGGGGAACTGTGCTGCCAGAGGAGGGAACTGGGCTGCCGTTAGGGGTGTGTTGCTGCTCACCATCCTGAGTCCCAGGAGAGCTTAAGATCATTGCTCCCAGTGGTCAAAGACATGCCCAGCTTCCAGCCACACTATACTAGGCTTTGGAGGATTTGTAGCCTGACTAGATTACACCCAGTGACCTTCTTCAATCAGAGGAGTTGAGAGCCCATGAACTGAGTTCCAGCACATTGGTCCTTGCATGGAGAGAGCTTTGAACAATCATCCACAGTGATTAGGGGCCCACCGAGTTGCCTGGAACACTGGAGGTGGCACAGGAGGTCCTGTGGGCCTGACTGGACCATGCTCAGCTCATTCAGTCCCAGGAGACCAGGACATAGGAGATGATTTACAACACGCCCAGGGGAAGCCTTGGAACAACACTTGAAGCATGGAAATATAGGAAAATGACAAAATGAAAGACCAAACTGCAATCTCAAATATCCAGCCCATCCCAAGAAAGCCTAGAAGCCATGTACATAGAAGAAAATATATGCCATATACCTGAAATACCTGAAATAATAGCAACTGAAATAAAGAAGCAACTCCGGGAAGCTTTAAAGGATCTCAAACTAGAAATATCTCCCAGGTAAAAGAAGAAATGATAAAAGAAATGAAGCAGATATCTAAGGAAGACACAGTTAAAAAAATTAGAAGAACAAAACAACAAGATAGAAACCCTGGATGAACGATACAAGAAACAAACAGAATGCATGAAGCAGACAAAGAGATATATAGGAAATCAAAAATTCCATTGAAAGTTGGCAAAACCACCTCAACAGTGAAGGTAAAATTTCAGACTTCGAAGACAACATTGCAGCTAATAAACAAAAAAGGAGAGATTTTTAAAAAAATAACAAGGAATTAGGAAACAACAATTCAACAGCTGCAAGATTATGCAAAGAAAAACAACATAAGATTGGGAGGGATAAATGAAAAATAAGGGGACAACATAAAGGACGTCAAGAGGATGTTTAAGAAGTAATAGCTGAAAATATCCCAAACATGAGAATGGAAACTGACATAAAGATTAGTGAAGCATTCAGAACTCCAAATAGTCACAACCAAAATAAAACTACACCCAGATACATAATAATCGCCATCCCAGAAATCCAACATAAGAAAAGAATATTAAAAGCTGTTAGAGAGAAAAGACAGATCACCTACAAAGGAAAACCTATCAAAATCACAGCAGACTTCTCAGCACAAACAATGAAGTCAAGAAGAGCATGGAGTGAAGGATTTCAGATCCTAAAGGAAAATGATGTCCAACCTAAACTGATGTACCCTGCAAAACTGTCCTTCAAATTGGATGGAGAAATAAGATACTTCCATGACAAAGAACAGCTGAAGAGATTCATGATCCACAAACCAACCCTAAAAGACATTCTAGATAGACATAGGAAAAAACCACTAAGCAAGGCGGACAGTTAAACAGAGCAGAAAGTAAAGCTGCAACAGCAGAAATATAACATGTCAAAAATAAACCAATATAGAACAGTTATAACTGTTAATGTAAATGGCCTCAATTCACCAATTAAAACTAGCAGACTGGTAGAATGGATCAAGAAACAACATCCAACCATATGCTGTCTACAAGAAACCCATCTAACCCAAAAGAAAACTCACAGACTGAAAGTCAAAGGCTAGAAAACAATACTTCATGCAACAGGAACTGAAAAAAAAGCAGGGTAACTATTCTGTTTGCAGAAAATGTTAATTTCAAACCAAGAATGACCAGAAGAGATAAAGAAGATCATTACCTACTAGATAGGGGAAAACTTCAAGAGGAAGAGATAACAACCTTAAATATATATACACCAAATTTCAGAGCACCCAGTTATACAAAGCAACTATAAATAGAGATGAAAAATTAAATTAGCATTAACACAATAATAACAGGAGAACTTAACAAAACATTGACACTAAAGGGACAGATCAATCAGGCAGAAAATCAGCAAAGAAATAACAGAACTTAATCACACCTGTGAACAAAAGGACTTGATAGACATATACAGAGTGTTTCACCCAACAACATCAGAATATATATTTTTCACAGCAGTACGTGGGACTTTCTCTAAAACAGACCACACACTAGCCCACATAACATATTTAAATCAATGCAAAAGAATTGAAATGATCCCATACATGTTATCATATCATAGCACCATGAAACTAGAAATTAATGATAAAAGAAACTGCAAAAAACCCACAAACACATGGAAATTGAATAATACACTCTTGAGCTATCAGTAGGTCACAGGGGAAATTAAAGAAGAAATTAAACAATACCTACAAGCAAACAAAAATACAAATACAAATTTGTATTCTGTGGAACGCAATGAAAACAGTCTTCAGAGGAAAATTTATTGCACTGAGTTCCCACCTCAGGAAAACAGGATGAATACAAATAAACAACCTGATGCAACACCTCAAACATCTAGAAAAAGAAGAGCAAGTCAAGCCCAAAGTCAAAAGAAGGCAGAAAATTATAAAAATCAGAGCAGAAATTAATGCAATAAAGACTAACAAAACAATCCAAAGAATCAATGAATCAAAGAGTTGGTTCTTTGAAAGAATAGATACAGTTGATAAGCCCCTAACCAGCTTTATTTTAAAAAGGGAAGAAGAAGCTCAAATTCATGCAATAAGGAGTGAAAAAGGTGAAATCACTATGGACTCTTTGGAAATACAGAAGATCATCAACACGTATTTCAAAAACCTCTACTCTTATAGGTTTGATAATACAGAAGAAATGGACAGATTCTTAGAAACACATGAAATACCAAAGGTGGAACAAGAAGATGTAAAACTGCTGAATAACCCAGTTTCTGTTAATGAATTTGAAAATGTAATTGAGTCCTTACCTACAAAGAAGTGCCCAGGCCCAAATGGATTCACTGTGGAATTCTACAAGAAACACAAAGAAGACTTAATGCTGACACTCCTCAAACTCTTCAACTAAATTGAAAGGGAATTAATTCTTCCTAAGTCATTCCTGGAAGCAAATATTACTGTAGTACTAAAACCTGAGAAAGACCCAATTAAAAAAGAGAATTATAGGTCAATCTCCCTGATGAACACAGATGCAAAAATCCTCAATAAAATCTTGGCAAACAAGATGCAGCAAATCATCAGGAATATATACCACGACCAAGGGGGATTCATCCCAGGCACTCAGGGATGGTTTCAAATATGTAAATCAATAAATGTAATCCACCATATCAGTAAAGCCAAAAGTAAGAATCACATGATCATTTCTATAGATGCAGAAAAAGCTTTTGATAAGGTCCAACATTCATTCAAGAACCTTACATAAAATTGGAATAGATGGTCTTTACCTTAATATGATAAAGGCTATCTATGACAAACCAACAGCCAGCATCATATTAAATGGCCAAAAAGTGAAGGCCTTTACCTTAAAATGAAGCACAAGACAAGGATGTCCCTTGTCGCTGCTCCTATTCAACATAGTACTGGAAACACTAGTCAGAGCAATTAGACAAGAGAGAGAAATAAATGGGGTAAAGATAGGAAAAGAAGTTAAATTATCATTATTTGCAGATGACATGATACTCTACATAGAAGACCCTCAAAACTCCAATGAAAGTCTCCTAGATATAATAAATAAATTCAGTAATGTAGCAGGATACCAAATCAATACTCACAAATCAATAGCATTTCTATACACTAACAACAAAATCACTGAGAGAGAAATAAGAGAAGCCATACACTTCACACTAGCATCCAAAACAATGAAATACTTAGGAATTAATCTCATGAAAGAAGTAAAAGATCTATCAGTGAAAATTATAATACCCTGAAAAAAGAAATCAAAGAGGGTCTAAGACAATGGAAAGACATCCCTTGTTCATGGATAGGAAGAATAAACATTGCAAAAATAGCCATTCTCCCAAAACTGTTATACAGATTCAATGCAATCCCAATGAAAATACTATCAACATACCTCATAGATCTAGAGAAATCACTCCTAAAATTCATCTGGAAGGAAAAGAGACCTAGAATACCAAAGACAATTCTAAGCAGCAAAGGCCAGGCAGGAGGCATCACAATCCCTGACTTGAAATTATACTACAAAGCTACTGTAATAAAATCAACATAGTACTGGAAGAAAAACAGATCTGAAAATCAGTGGAGTAGATTAGAAGATACAACCACAACTACCAAAACACTCAACACCTTATCTTTGATAAAGGGGCCAAACATGTTCACTGGAAGAAAGACAGTGTCTTTATTAAATGGTGCTGGAAAAACTGGCTCTCTATAGGCCAAAAATTAAAATTAGACCCATGTCTATCACCATGTACTAAACTAAAATCTAAATGGACCCTCTCAGAAAAGCCTTGCTTAACCTATGACTTCAACCTATGACAGTGAATATTAAAACAGAAACACAAATCTGTTAGAAGACAAATTAGGTAAAAAATATTGAAGACATAGGCGTAGGTAGAGAATTCAAGAACAGGAATCAAACCGCACGGGAAATACCTCCCATAATCAATAGCTAGGATCACGTCTTATTAAAAAGTTTCTGCATGTCAAAATAAATCCCCAGCATAGCGAAAAAAAAACCCACAAACTGAGAAAAAATCTTAATGAACTGTTCCTCAGACAGAGGACTTCTGTCTAAATCATATAAAGAATTAAAAAAATCAGACTCCCAAAATTCAAAGACCCAATCCAAAGATGAGCATGTGAGATGAATACACAATTCTTAGATGAAGAAATACAAATGGCAAATAAATACATGAAAAAATGTTCATCATCATTACTCATTAGAGAAATGCAAATTAAAACCACACTGAGATTCCATCTCACTCCAAAAAGAATGGCCAGGATCAAGAAAATTACCAATAACAGATGCTGGGGAATAACTGGGTCAAATGGATTCTCTCATTTCAATACTGATTTCCATATTGGTTGTACTAGTCCACCATCATCTTATTTCTTGATGATGGCCATTCCTTCTGGAGTAAATTGGAATCTCAAATTTATTCTCCATTGGCAGTGTTGTTGGGCATTTCTTCCTATGTTTATTGGCCATTTGTGCTTCTTCTGTAAAATATCTGTTCATTTCTTTCACCAATTTTTATTGGTCTTTTATTTTAGGAGTTCTAATTTGTTTAGTTATTAAAACAATCCACATTTTAGTTCTCTGAGGATACATTAAGTGTTTCTTATTCTACAGATTATCTTTCACTATAATGATTGTTCCTTTTGTTAGGCAGAAGCCACATTTTAGTCCTTTGAGGATGCACTAAGTCTTTCTTATTCTACAGATTATCTTTTCACTATAATGATTGTTCCTTTTGTTAGGCAGAAGCTTTCTCATTTGAAATGTTCCCATTTGCTGACTTTCAGAACTATTTTCTTAATTACTGGGGACCTGTTCAGAAAAGCCTTGCTTAACCTATGACTTCAAGAGTTTTACCTATTTTGTCTTCCAGAAGACTTTGTGATTCTGCTATAACATTTAGTTGTTTGATGAATTTTTATTTTACTTTATGATATGGTGAAAGATATGAGTCTAGTTTCAGTCTTGTGCATATGGACAGTCAGTTTTCCTAATACTATTTATTAAAGAGACTATCTTTCCTCTAGTGTATGCCTTTGGTCCCTTTGTCAAAGATCAAAGAGTTCAATGTGGCTCAAGGTTGTTCCTGCATCTTCTGTTCTGTTCTGTTCCATTGACCTTCATGTCTCTTCAAGAACCAGCACCATGTTTTTTATCACTGTACCTTTGTAATACAACTTCAAGTCTGCAATTGTGCTGTCTCCCACTTTTCTCCCTTTACCTGGGATTTCTTTTGCTATCCTGGATCTCTCTTGGCTCCATATGAATTTTAAGAGTATTTTCTCCATTTATTTGAAGAATGCTCTTGAAATTTTAATTGTAATTGCATTAAATCTATATATCAATTTTAGAAGTATAGCCATTTTGATTATATTGGTTCTACATACCCAGGAACAAGGGTATCTTTCCATTTTTCAATACTTAGGAATTAACCTAAGGGAATGAATGACTATGCATTACTTCCTTATTGCTGAAACCAAACATCTGACACTAATGATTTAAAGGATAAAAGTTTTATTTTGGCTCACAGTTTGTAAAGGTTTCAGACTGTAATCAACTGGCTTCAAAGCAATATGGCATAGCAGCAAGGCATTGCAGAGGAGAAACAGTCCATAGAATAAAGGCAGGAGGCAGAAGGCAGTAAGTAGCAGCAGCAAACCTGCCTTTCCTTTCTCTTTTTATATTTTATCCAATCTATAAGCCCATTGATTGTTTCACACCCCCCCCACACACACCCAGGTTGAGGCTTCCATTATGCACACTATGCTAAACCCACTTATTTATCATACCCCCTTAGTCTCAGGGTCATACACTCTAGAGCCAGCCACTCTGGAAAGCCCCATCTATGAGCACATGAGGTTGGTGCAGGGCATCCAGATACAAGCCAAAACAACCTCTACAACAAAATCTATAGCACTCTGAAAAAGGCAGTCATAGCGAGCCTCCTCTTAGCATAATGCATATTGTCTAACTCCCATCCTCTGAAGTCCAATATTCTCCATGGTCAGGATAAGTTGAACCACTTATCCCAGTGGTTCAACCTTTGTAGAGGAATCCCATCACGTCCTGGGTCTTGGTTCACACTGAAGGGCAAACATCAAAATACTGGCTGTCCTGTTTGCCTAATTATCAGTTTTGGCTTTTAAGTGGTTGTTGAGCAGCCAGAATACTGTTTTGTTCCAATCTTGAAGTAGAACAGCAGGCTTTAATCTTAACTATTATAATCTTCTCTGAATATTGGGTATTTTGAAAATAAAAGTATGACTAAAGTGCAACTATTTCTTTTACTAATTAGATTTACCTATTGTGAGTCAGTGTCATTATATTTATACTGTGGATGATGACCTACAATCTTATGATATTGATTGTCTTTTAGAAAACATGTTTCTAAGCATGTTTTAGGTAACAGTTATAAAATTTTACAGGAAAACTTTATAATAAGAGAAAATATGGCATAACAAATATGATTATATTACTATACTAGAAAGATTAAGGTTTTATCTATAAAAATAGAATTAAATTTCCATTTCATTGTATAATACTTTCCAATAGGTTGCCTTTATCCATTTATAATATATTACAAATCCTCTAGATTTGCTATTTTTTAATAAAGTGGTTAAGTAAAAAGCTTTATTCAGGGTTGGGGATTTAGCTCAGTGGCACAAGCACTTGCCTGGCAAAGGTGAGGTCATGAGTTCGATCCCTGTGACCAAAAAAAAAAAAAAAAAACAAATTTTGTTCACAAGTGTACTTTGTAGATAACTAATGCCTAGTCTTTAGAGTGTTATTTTATGGGCCGTATATTACCTAGGCCCACTTAGCTATCATTACACAATTACATAACAATCACATAAACGTAAGCTTGAAAAAGGCCATCATAAACAACTTGAGTTGGAAAGTCATCATTATTACAGAGTAATTAAGAGATTTAAATAAAGCCTAACTAGGATCACTGCCAAGACCAGGCACACATGTCTATGTCTGGACAAGTCTAATAACAGAGCATTCCTGTCTTTGTGGAAGCTTGTCTAACAGATGACCTTTAAATTTAATTTAAAGTGTTCCCTTAGGGAACATTTGTTTTTATTGCCTTTGAATAACTGATAACCTTACAATGTAACTTAAAATGTTACAGTAAATTTCTTCCTCTGTATAACCCATGCTTTGTGTATAAATGATGGCCTTATGAGATAACCGAAGTGTTTAAACTCCCTTAGCAACCCAAGATGCAACCCCCAAATCATAATGTGGCAAACCTATTTTTGTACGTCCCTACATGCCTCCTCTATAAAAGCCCAGCCATCGGTGTGCAGAGGAGGAGCTGGGCGGATCTGGGGTGCCTGCATCGGCCTCTCCGTGTGTCTGGAGGACTGTGGCTATCTCTGCAAGCAGAGAGGGATCACAGGTTCCTGAGGCACCGTGGCCTGTGTTGAGTACCCTAACCCGGCTGCGATTGAAGAGCTGTGGAGCTTCCAAGGGGCAGGTGGGCGCACAGTGTCCCTGAGGCACAGCTTGTCTGGAACTGCGGAGTTCTGAGCAGGCAGAGGAGAGCCATTGGTTCTGCAGGCCCAATGGTGTGGGGTAGCATGGTGCCAGAGTCTCAGTAGCTGCAAACATAGAAGGGGATTTTCAACAGATCCTGAGGAAGCTTTCAAATAACACTTGAAACACAGAAATATAGGAAAATGACAAAACGAAAGACCAAATTACAACCTCAAACCTCCATCCCATTTCAAGAAACCCTAGGAGCAATGTATATAGAAGAAAATATATCCCATCCACCACAAATATCGGACACAATAGCTACTGAAGTTGACAAGCAACTCCAGGAAGCTTTAAAGAAATTCAAACTCGAAATAATCTCCCAGATAAAAAAAGAAATGATAAAAGAAATGAAAGAGATTCTGAATATATCTAAAGAAAACACAGATAAAAAATTGGAGGAACTAAACAAAAAGATAGAATCCCTAGAAGAGCAATATAAGAAACAAACAGAATACATAATGCAGATGCACAGAGATATACAGGAAATAAAAAACTCCACTGAAAGTTGTAAAAACCACCTTAATGAAAGTGAAGATAGAATTTCAGACCTTGAAGACAGGATTGCAGCTAGTGAACAGGAAATGAAAGATCTTTTAAAAATAACAAGGAATCAGGAAACAACAATTCAACAACTGCAAGACGATGCAAAGAGGAATAACTTAAGAATGATAGGAATTAATGAAAAAGGAGACAACATAAAAGATGTCAAGAGGATATTTAGACAAGTAATAGCTGAAAATTTCCCAAGCATGAGATCAGAAACTGACATCAGGATCAGTGAAGCATATAGAACTCCAAATAGTCATAACCAAAATAAAACTACACCCAGATATATAATAATCACCATCCCAGAAATCCAACACAAGAATAGATTGTTAAAAGCTGTCAGAGAGAAAAGACAGATCACTTATAAAGGAAAACCTATCAGAATCACAGCAGACTTCTCATCACAAAAAATAAAGTCAAGAAAAGCATGGAGTGAAGTATTCCAGATCCTACAGCAAAATGATTTCCAACCTAGACTGATATATCCGGCAAAACTATCATTCAAAATAGATGGTGAAATACGATACTTCCATGACAAAGAACAGGTGAAGAACTTCATGAACACCAAACAAACCCTGCAAAAAATATTGAAAGACAGTTTAGATACACAAAGGAAAAAAACCACTAAGCAAAGCAGATAATTAAACAGAACAGAAAGATAAAGATGCAACAGCAGAGAGATAACATTCCTACAATAAAACAGCATTTAACAGTAATAACCATTGATGTAAATGGTCTCAATGCACCAATCAAAAGAAACAGACTAGCAGAATGGATCAAGAAACAAAATCCAATCATATGCTGTTTACAGGAAACCCATCTAACCCAGAAGGATACTCACAGACTGAAAGTGAAAGGATGGAAAACAATTCTTCATGCAGCAGGAATCCAAGAAAAGGCAGGAGTAGCCATTCTGTTTGCAGACAACGTGAACTTTAAACCAACAATGACCATAAAGGATAAAGAAGGTCACTACATACTCGTAAGGGGAAAACTCCAAGAGGAAGAGATAACTATCTTAAATATATATGCACCAAACTCCAGAGCACCCAGTTATATAAAACAATTATTAACAGAAATTAAAACTCAAATTATCAGTAACACAATTGTAACAGGAGACCTTAATACACCATTGACACCAAGGGACAGATCAACCAGACAGAAAATGAGCAAACAAATAACAGAACTGAATCACACCTGTGAACAAATGGGTTTGATAGACATATACAGAATGTTCCATCCAACAACATCAGAATGTACATTCTTCTCAGCAGTACATGGATCATTCTCTAAAATAGACCATATATTAGCTCACAGAACATATTTAAACAAATGCAAAAGAGTTGAAATCATCCCTTGCATGTTATCGGATCATAGCGCTCTGAAATTAGAAATTAATGATAAAAGATACTGCAAAAATCCCGCAAACACACGGAAACTGAACAACACAGTCTTGAGTAATCAGTGGGTCACAGAAGAAATTAAAGAAGAAATTAAACAATAACTAAAAGAAAATGAAAATGCAGATACAACTTACCGGAATCTGTGGGATGCAATGAAAGCCGTCCTGAGAGGAAAATTTATTGCACTGAGTTCCCACATCAGGAAAACAGAATGAATACAAATAAATAACTTGATGCTACACCTCAAACAGCTAGAAAAAGAAGAGCCAAGGCTAAAAGAAGAGAGGAAATTATAAAAATCAGAGCAGAAATCAATGCAATAGAGACTAAGAATACAATCCAAAGAATCAATGAATCAAAGAGTTGGTTCTTTGAAAGAATAAATAAAATCAATAAGCCCCTAGCCAACCTTATTTAAAAAAGGGAAGAAAAAGCTCAAATTCATGCAATAATAAATGAAAAACGTGAAATCACTACAGACCCAATAGAAATACAGAAGATCATCAACACCTATTTCGAAAACCTCTACTCTCAAAAGTTTGATAACACAGAAGAAATAGACAGATTCTTAGAAGCATGTGAAGTACCAAAGCTAGATCAAGAGGATGTAAAGCTGTTGAATAACCCAATCTCTGTAAATGAAATTGAAAATGTAATTAAGTCCTTACCCACCAAGAAGAGCCCAGGCCCAGATGGATTTACTGCAGAATTCTACAAGAAATATAAAGAAGACCTAATGCCGACACTCCTCAAACTATTCAATGAAATTGAAAGGGAAGCAATCCTTCCTAAGTCATTCCTGGAAGCAAATATTACTCTAGGACCAAAACCTGAGAAAGACCCAACTAAAAAAGAGAACTATAGACCGATCTCCCTAATGAACACAGACGCAAAAATCCTCAATAAAATATTGGCAAATAGGATCCAGGAAATCATCAAGAAGATTATACACCATGACCAAGTGGGATTCATCCCAGGAATGCAAGGATGGTTCAACATACGCAAATCAATAAATGTAATCCACCATATCAATAAAGCCAAAAATAAGAATCACATGATCATTTATATAGGTGCAGAAAAAGCCTTTGATAAGGTCCAACATTTATTCATGATAAGAACTTTACAGAAAATTGGAATAGATGGTCTTTACCTCAACATAATAAAGGCCACTTATGACAAACCAACAGCCAGCATCATACTAAATGGCCAAAAATTGAAAGCCTTTGCTTTAAAATCGGGCACAAGACAAGGATGTCCTTTATCACCACTCCTATTTAATATAGTACTGGAAGTACTAGCCAGAGCAATTAGGCAAGAAAGAGAAATAAAAGGGGTAAAGATAGGAAAAGAAGAAGTTAAATTATCATTGTTTGCAGATGACATGATACTCTACACAGAAGACCCCCTAAACTCCATTGAAATACTCTTAGATACAATAAATAAATTCAGTAATGTGGCTGGATACAAAATCAATACTCAGAAATCAATAGCATTCCTATACACGAACAACAAAATCACAGAGAGCGAAATAAGAGAAACTGGACTATTCACATTAACAAGCAAAAAAATGAAATATTTAGGAATTACTCTTACAAAAGAAGTGAAAGTCTTATACAGTGAAAATTATAATACACTGAAAAAGGAAATTGAGGATGATCTCAAAAAATGGAAAGACATTCCTTGCTCATGGATAGGAAGAACAAACATTGTGAAGATGGCCATTCTCCCAAAACTGTTATACAGATTCAATGCAATCCCAATAGAAATACCATCAACATACCTTATAGATCTAGAGAAATCACTCCTAAATTTCATCTGGAACCAGAAGAGACCTAGAATCGCAAAGGCAACTCTAAGCAGCAAAGACAAAGCAGGAGGCATCACAATCCCTGACTTGAAGTTATACTACAAAGCAACAGTAGTAAAATCAACATGGTATTGGAATCAAAACAGAGCTGAAGATCAGTGGAATAGATTAGAAGATACAACCACAACTACAAACACACCCAACCATCTTATCTTTGATAAAGGAGCTAAGCAGGTTCATTGGAAGAATGACAGTCTCTTTAATAAATGGTGCTGGAAAAACTGGCTCTCCATTTGCCGAAAACTAAAGCTAGACCCATGTCTATCACCATGTACTAAATTAAAATCTTAATGGGTCAAAGATCTGAATATTAAAACAGAAACACTAAATCTATTGGAAGACAAATTGGGTAGAAACCTTGGAGACATAGGAGTAGGTAGAGAATTCATGAACAGGACTCAAACCGCACAGGAAATACTTCCCAGAATCAATAACTGGGACCACTTCTTATTAAAAAGTTTCTGCATGTCAAAAGAAATCTCCAGCATAGTGAAAAGAAAACCCACAAACTGGGAAAAGATTTTAGTGAACTCTCTCTCAGACAAGGGCCTCTTGTCTAAAACATATAAAGAATTAAAAAAACTCAGACCCCCAAAATTCAAAGATCCAATCCAAAAATGGGCATCTGAGATCATACGCAATTCCCAGATGAAGAAATGCAAATGGCAAATAAATACATGAAAAAATGTTCATCATCATTGGTCATTAGAGAAATGCAAATTAAAACCACACTGAGATACCATCTCACTCCTGAAAGAATGGCCAGGATCAAGAAAACCAACAACAACAAATGCTGGAGAGGCTGTGGGGAAAAAGGAACTCTCCTGCACTGTTGGTGGGAGTGTAGACTGGTACAGCCTTTGTGGAGGTCTGTCTGGAGATTTCTCAAAAAGTTGGGATTGGAAATCCCATTTATTCCAGCTATTCCACTTCTAGGCATATTCCCAGAAGAACTGAAAGCATCATACCACAGTGATATATGTGCACCTATGTTTATAGCAGCACAATTTGTAATCGCCAGATCTTGGAAACAACCCAAGTGTCCATCAACTGAGGAATGGATAAAAAAGTTGTGGTATTTCTATACAATGGAGTATTATTCAGCTATAAAGAAGGATCACATTGAGATATTTATCAATAAATGGGCACAGCTTGAGACCATACTCATAAGTGAAATAAATCAATCTCGCATGTGTGAATACCGAATAGTTTCCCTAATTAAGTAATGATTCAAATATATAAAAATATGTGGTAATCATGATTCCCCATTATGTGGCCTTGAAGCCTTATAAAGTTTTCACTCATTAATTAGAAAGGCTTTATTCTGGGCTTCTTGATATGGAAATATTTGAAGCTATAGTATATGAAGTTTTATCCAAATATTTCAAGGAAAAAGACAGACACTATGGTAACTACTATTAAGTCGGGTTATTTGGTGGTGAAGCACTAGGTTGCTGAAACAGTCATGCTTTGACCTGTATTGTTATATTGTTATGTCCTGTTTTATCTCAATCTCCCCCTTATTCTTTAAAAAAATTATTTAGTTATTTCTTATGTTTGTTTTAATTAAGGGGAAAAATTTTAAAAATTAGGATATATAATAGTAAGTCTTTTTGATTTCCTATTAACTTGTTTTGAAGGCCTGTAATACTCCCATGATCTTGTTTTGACTGATTAGAGTCTGTTCCATTCTGTAGGATAGTATCAAGTTTGAGGTTATAGGCAACTACTTTGAAGGCAATAAGATTCACTAAGATGCCCATTCTGGTTTGACTATTGTCTCCTTTGGAAGTCCTGTAATGTTTACAATGCCTAAGTTTTATTGGTCTTGTTCTCTACTGTTTTGTCCAACTTTATAATATCTAATGAGATAGACAATTCTTTTTAAGGAAACAAGAGACAACGTTGATAACCATTGTTGATAACCTTGTACTCTGTTCTACATCATGTGCTATGTCTATCCTTGGTTTTGACTGACAGCTTTGTTTTGCCATATTTGACTTTATTCTCTCCCCCGCAAAAAAGTAATAAGAACTAAGGAGTAATAAAATCGAAAATGTGTAAATTTTGTTGTAAAAAAGAGAGGGGAAAAAAGAGCTCTAACGTATATAACAGCAAGTGTGTTTAGGGCTGTTAAATAGCTGACTATATTAATGTTTTTGGATCATTGTACACAGCTGTTGGCAGTCTCTCTGTTTGAATGTCCACTTTGTATTCTTTGATACTGAGATTTGTGCAACTATTTCTAAGATGATAATATGTAATCTATTAACAGGTGATTTCTTACTGTTTTTTTTTTTTTTTTAATTCTGTATTACGTGTACCCTTATACCGCTCTGTTTTGTTTTGTGTTTTTCTCTTTTTCCTCTTAAGTAAAATTTTAAAAAAAGGTAATATTTTGAGGACAGCCACTTAATTACCCATAATAATTAAAGAGGTACTGTATGCCACTAAGATTTGTGTATTTCTAGAAAGAGATAAAGAGAAAAAGAAACATAAAAAATAAGAATCTAGGGCCCTTTCCATCACCTCTCAGTCACCATAGGAACGTGCAGGAGGACAGACCCTTCCATAACTGTCTGCACTACTTTGTCACAGGTGAACTGTACTAGAAGGTTCAAAGAATGGCCCTCCCCCTTGCTTCTGCCATAACTGAGGTGAGCTGCTCCAGAAGGCCTAGAAACAAGACAGAATGCCAGTCACATAGGAGGGTCTCAACTAAGGCACACAAGATTAGTGGCATGAAAAGTTTAAAGCAACAATAATAATATGAGCCAACAAGTAGTAAATTGGATGAACTAGAATCATGATGAAGACGTATAAAACAGAAGGCTAGAGGGGATATACTTGACCTCTCTTTTTTCCTTAGATTTTTTGTTGGTTTGTTTGGTTTCTTTGTTTGTTGTTGTTGTTGTTGTTTTTTCTTTCTTTTCTTTTCTCTTTTCTTTTTTTATTCTTTCTAAAGAGTAGGGAAGAACCCCAATCAGAGAGAACTAATCCCATGCCCCAAACCCAACATCAAGATTAGATAATTCCTTGCTCACTCCCTTATAATCACTTTTCTGCCCATTCCTCTAGTTTTCCAAACTTTGAATAATTATCCTTTGTCCTCCAGCCTTGCCTCTACTTTCTTTTCAGTTATCTTTGTTTTATCAATTATTCTTAAATTCCCCCACCACGAGGCAAAACTACTCTACCAAGGGGGAACACTGAACATAAGCTCCCAGTTTACAATCAATTCTGTTATATTTGAAGATTTTGCTTCTATAGTTTAAGATACAAAACTAGCTACCACAGTTTGACAGTTTCTAAACTGTGTTCAATGCTATTGTTATTCTTAATTGTAGCACTTTAGCTAGGATGTCATATCTATTGCAATCAGTTGTTGTAATGCTCTTGGATAATAGCCACATCATAGCTTTCCCTTGGAAAGCTCTTGGGTAATAGACACATCACAGCTGAGCACCAATGAATGGGGCACTGAGCCAAAAAGATACTTAACTAGAAATGTAGGATCTTGGAACAGACATGAGACACAAACTTCCAACACACAGAAGACATCCACAAGGAGCAAGTTTTTCCTAGAGAGGTCTTGATACTAGTGATATAGTTACATGCTACAAAAACTTTCAAGGATCAACACAAAAAAATAAAAATTTTCAAAACAAAAAAATGATAAAATGCAAAAGCAAGATGCAGTCTCAGACCTCCAGCACACCAGTAGTTCAAGTGATGAGATAGAATAAAATGAAAGACACACACCTGAAATTTTTGAAGCTATAGCAACCTAAGTAAAGAAACAAATCCATAAGTCTACACAGAATATCAGATCAGAAATAATCTTTTGATAAAAAAGTCACCATTCATAAAGGAATTCCTCAGTAAATCTAGATAAAAGACAGATTAAAAGAAGATGACAGGAAAAGGATGGAAATTGTGCAAATCAATGTAAGAAAGAAATAAAATTCATGAAATATATCCAAACAGATATCCAAGAAATTAAGAACTCCATTGAAAGCTGATTAAATTCCTTGAACAAAACTGAAGACAGACTTTCAGACATTGATGACATAGTCAAAGCTAGCAACCATGAAAGGAAACATCTCATGAAACTAAAAAAAGTTCGAGAAATAACAATTAAACCACTGCAAGATGATGCAAAGAAAAATAATATAAGAATAATTGGTGTCAATGAAAAAACAAGTGTCAACACAAGTGACATAAAAAACTATTTGCAGAAGTAATATCAGAAAGTTTTCCAAACATTGGAAAAGAATGTAACATACAGATAAATGAAGCATTTAATAATCAAGATCTCATAAATTCAGTACAAGAGCAGAATATTAAAAGCTATCAGAGAAAAGAAATAGATCACATATTAAGAAAAGCAATTTAAAATAATGGCAGACTTCTCAAAATGAACATTCAAGTCAAGAGCAACTTTGACTTCAGCATTTAAATCCCTGAAAGACAACAGCTTCCAACCCAGATTGACTTGCTCTGCAAAACTATCTTTCAAAGTTATTGGAGAAATAAAATACTTTCATGACAAAGAACAACTGAAGGAATTCATGACCACCAAACCAATTTTACAAAGAATACTAAAAAATGTTCTTGACAGAGATGAAAATGACCACAACTCCAAGAACAATAATTGAAAGAAATCACCAAATAGGGCAGATAATTAAGCAGAGGAAGAAACCAGAGAATCAGCACCAGAAAAATAACATGACAAAAAGAAAACACTAGATACCATTTACAATACAATAGATACCAATAGATATCATCAATTATAAATGGCTTTAATTTAAATGGCCCAAATTCATCAATCAAAAGGGAAAAAATAGCAGAATGGATCGAGAAACATGGCCCAACATTATACTGTATATAATAAACATATTTAACTCAAAAAGAAACTCATAGTATGAAAATGAAAGAATGGAAAACAATATTCTATGCAACAGGAACCCATAAAAAAGCAGGGTACTATTCTGTTTGCAGACAACATAAATTTCAAAGCAAGAATGATCAAAAGAGATAAAGAAGGTCACTACACACTAGTTAGAAGAAAATTTCAAGAGGAAGAGACAACAAACATAAATATATATGCACCAAATATGGTATCATATATAGCACAACTATATAAGGCAAATATTAATAGTCATAAAAATCAAATAAGCAAGAACACAGTTGTAACAAGGAACCTAAATATCCCATTATCATGAAGAGATAGAACAACTAGACAAAAAATCAGCAAAGAAATAACATAAGTGAACCAAATCTGTGAACAAATGGACATAGTAGATGTTTGCAGACTATTCTATCAAATAACATCAGAAGACACAGTCTTCTCAGCTGTGCACAGGACATTCTCTAAAATAGACCATATACTAGTCCACAGAACATGCTTAAGTAAATGCAAAAAAATTGAAATTATACCATGCATATTATCTGATTATAGTGCAATGAAATTGGAAATTAATGACAAAAGAAACCTCAAAAATTCCATAAACACATAGATACTAAATAATGCTCTCCTGACCAACCAATGAGTTACTGATGAAATTAAAGAAGAAATTAAAGAATATTTTCAATCAAATGAAAATGCAAGTACAACATACCAGAAACTGTAGGATTCCATGAAAGAAATCCTAAGAGGGAAATTTACAGTGGTGAATTCTCACATCAGGAATACAGAACACAAATAAACCTAATACTGCTCTTGAGGCTTCTAAAAAGAAGAGTAAGGCAAACCTAAAACCCAGACAAGGGAGGAAATTATGAAGATCAGACCACACATTACTGAAATTGATACTTAGAAAACTACACAAAGAATTAATGAATCAAAGAGTTGGTTCTTTGAAAGAATAAATAAAATTGATAACTCTTTACCTGGCTTTACCAAAAAGGTAAGATAAAACTCAAATTCATGCAATAAGGAATGAAAAGAGTGAAATCAATACAGATCATTTGGAGATTCAGAAGTTCACCAGTGCCTAATTCAGAAATCTTTACTTTCATAGAATAGAAACTCAGAGGAAATAGGCAGTTTCCTAGAAAAGTATAAATTATCAAAGCGGAGTAGAGAAGGTCTAAAACTTTTTAATAACCCAGTATCAGCTAATAAAATTGAAAATGTCATTAAAAACTTCCCAATGAAGGAAAACTCAAATCATGACAGATTCATGGCTGAATTTTACAAGACATTTAGAGAAAATCTGATGCCATTACTCCTCAAACTTTTTAATGAAATTTCAAGGGAAACAATACTCCATAACACATTCCTAGAGGCAAGTATACCAAAACTAAAGGAAGACCCAACAAAAAAAAAGAGAACTACAGCCCAATATCCCTAATTAATGAAGATGCAAAAATCCTCAGTAAAATACTAGCAAACAGAATGCAGCAAATCATCAGGAAGTTTATACACCATGACCAAGTAAGATTCATTCCAGGAAGGCAGAGTTGGTTCAACATATGCAAATAAATGAATGTGATACACCATGTCACCATAGCCAAAGATAAAAAGCTCATAATCACCTCAATAGATGAAGAAAAAGATTTTGATAAAGTCCAACATTCATTCATGATAAAAATCCTACAGAAAACCAAAAGAGATAGTCTTTGCCTCAATCTGATAAAAGCCATCTATGACAATTTAACAGTTAGCATCATACTAAATGAACAAAAATTGAAAACATTCACTCTAAATTCAGGAACAAGACAATGGTGTTCATTATCATCATTCAATATAGTTCTTAAAATATTAGCCAGAGAGAAATAGAGGTAATAAGGAAAGGAAAGAAAGAAATTAAATTTTATATTCAGATGCTCTATATAAAAGATTCCAAAAATTCCACCAAAAGAATTCTAGATTTAATATGCAAAGTTATCAGTATAGATGGTACATAGTCAATACTCAAAAATCAATAGCATTGACAGAGAAAAAATGGTGGCTTGATAGGGGGCTGGCTGCAGAGTCTCTGCAGAGAAATGAGATCAGATGCTAGAATATGACAACATGGAGAGGGCTAGAAGAATGGATAATGATTCTTATTAACCAAGGTGGTAACTGAAGGGAAAAATAAAACTAGGAAAAGGAAGGAAAAGCACAGGTGGAGAGCTGAAGCCTGACATGCTCACTGAGCTACGTTTTCATGCTGTGCTAAGTGTTTCCAGACATCCAAGGTCGTGCTGAGACTGTGGCTACAATAATGGGAGTTGGTGAATCCTGGGCCCTTAATGGGAGGATGTGGTGCAGTGAGCAGTGGATCCAAGGGGAAAAGCTATACTGGCTCTCAACGACTGCTGGAAATTGAGACCTGGGTCTCTGTGAAGCAGCCAGAACCACCTGGCTGCACTGAAGGAGACTGTGAGAAGCTCCTGGGCTTTCTGCAAGAAGCTGGATACTGCAGTTTTCTGACCGATCCATGCTGTGCTGGGAACACAGTGAGGACACTCGGCACAGTGTGCAGTGGACCCAAGAAGAAGATCTGCATTGATTCCTGGTGAGTGCTAGGGACTGGGTCCTGTGGCTGCTGTCGCTGGCTGGAGGAATCTTGGAATTGGGCAGAGCCCAGTGCCACGGTGGCGTCAGTGACATAGAGAGTACTGGTGGAGGACATCTTGGAGTTGGGCAAAGTGTGGCTCCACGGTGACATCAGTCAGCTGTCCCTGGTGCAGAGAGAACTGACAGGGTCTGCTGGGGCTGAACTACGCCTCTGGTTGGGACCCAATAAGCAGATACAAAATTGTCACGACTCTGTGATGTCCACAAGGTACAACCTAACTAGTGGATTGACTGGCACAGAGGCTGGAGGCTAGCCTGCACCATCCCTGCATGCCTGCCTGTACCTCAGATGACAGCAAATTGGGGAGGGCAGCAAAAATTCCAGTCAGCATGTTTCAGAAAGACCCTAAGCAATACGGAGAGGGCCAGAGACCCCCAGGACACACCAGTCTGAAAAAAACAAGAAAAATGACAAGAAATAGAAATTTTTAAAAATCTCCAGCTTCCAAACCTGGGAAAATAAGCCCAGGAGAAGTAAATACAGAAGAGAACCAGCATAGTAACCATCCAATACTAGACACAGCATCAGTGGAAATAAAGAAATACCTTCATGATCTCATAGATGAATTTAAAACTGTACTTCTGACTCAAGCGAGGCAAGATATAAAGAGAATAATTAAAGAAATGATAAGCACCTCCCAAGAGAACACAGATGGAAGAATGGAGGAAATGAGAAAAAAAGAGAAACCTTTGATGAATTTAAACATAACCTAGAATACATGAAATAGATCCAAAGACATTAACAGAAAACTAAAAACTCCATTGAAAACTGGCAAAATGCCTTGACAGAAACTAAAGTTAGCCTGTGGACACTTGAAGAGAGATTTATGATACATGATCACAATAGAAAAGACCTCTTAAAAATAACAAGGAACCAGAAAGAAACAATTCAAAGGCTAGAAGACAAAAGTAATAAGAACTGTGGGAGTCATAAAACCCAAAATGTGTAATTGTCATTGTACAAAAGAGAGGAAAAGAAAGTGCTCTAAACGACATAACTGCATGTATATGTAAGTGTATAAGATAGATAACCATATTACTGAGTTTTGTTGGATCATCAAACAGAACTGTTTGCAGTCTCACTGTTTGAATGTTCACTTTATATGCTTTAATTTTGTAACTTGAACAACTATTTCTAAGATGACATGTAATCTATTAACTAGTGATTTCCTACTGTTTATTTTTTCTGAAATTCTGTATAACTTGTACCCTTTTTCTTTTTTTCTTTTTCTCCTTAAATAAAATTTTTTAAAAAGGCTAGAAGACAACAAAAGGATACATAACTTAAGAATAAAGCACATGAGTGAGGAAGCAGGAGTAACCAAAAATGAACTACAAAGAATATTCACAGATATATTAAAGGAAAACTTCCCAAGCATAGGAAAAAGAAATGATATCCAGATAAATGAGGCATACAGAACTCCAGCCAACTACAACCAAAACAGATCTACACCCAAACATATAATAATCAAGATTCCAGAAATCCACCAAAAGAACAGAAAACTAAAAGCAGCCAGGGAAAAGAAGCAGATTACCTACAACGGGGAAATTATCAAAATAACAAAAGACTTATCAACACAAACTCTCAAATCGAGAAGATGCTGGAGGGAAATTATCCAAGCCATGAAAGAAAATAATTTGCAACCAAGACTGATGTACCTAGAAAAACTCTCTCTCAAAATTAATGGAGAAATAAGATGTTTCCAAGGCAAGGAGGAACTGTGGGAGTTCATGGCCACCAACCCAACATTACAAAGAATGCTAAAGGACATTCCAGAGAAAGAGAAGAAGGGATACCAGGATCCCAGCAACAGTGGCAGAGAGGCCTCAATGAACGGGGCAGATAGTGGAATGAGGGAGGAGTAAGATGGACAAATTATAGCAGTAAAGTGCAGTAGCAGACATGAGGCAGAGATGGTAAGCTATAATCTTTAATATAGATAGCCTTGATACACTAAAATAAAAAAACAGGCAGAGTAGATTAGGAGGCAGGCTCCATCAAGATGCTCTGCATGGGAAATATACTCAACCCGAAAGAGGGTTAATAAACTGAAAGTCAAAGATGGAAAAGCAAAGTTATATGTGACAGGAAATCAGAGAGAAATAGGGACAACTCACCCAGCAGCCGCAGATAGATTGGAAAACTATGACATTTTTGAGCAGTGTAGAACTACACAGCTGGAAGGAAGGAAAACCCTATGACTTTAGTGAGTAAAGGAGTACAGCTCAAGATCAAGCTCAGGGGTAGGAAGGTTCAGCAACACTCAGATAGTCAATGGGCTGGTCCCCTAATTTAAAAACTAAAGGGGCTAGTGAGACCCAAAACATACAAAGCATCCTGAGAAGGGGGAAAGGTGAAAAATAGCCTAAAAAAGGAAAGGCAGAGGTCATTGTTAATAGAGTATCAGGATTTAAAAGTCATAGTAGTCTTATTGCTGTTTAGTTTGATTTTATTTTGTTCCAATCTGTCCACTCATATCAGATTTGAGGACACAGACATCTAACTCAAAAATAGTAGGTTACACCATGGTAACTATCCTTAATTTCATATTAACTTAAACTGTATTACTTGCACTGTCTTACTATGACTGATCTTATTTGAATCTGGTTTGTCAGACCATGGTTTTGCCTTGGCTGATTTTACTCAAATTTGGTATGCTTGATAGTATCAAGTCTAAAAGTAGAGGCAACTACTCTGAAGATGACAAGATGTAAAAGATATCTATACAGGTTTTGATTATTAACTGCTCTCAAGTCCTACAATGCTTTCAAAGATGTGTTTTTATAAAAATAGATATGTAATACTATGCTTAACTATATTAAGCCTGATTTGTGGACAAGTCTATTGAAAATAACAGGAGAAAGCATAGTAACTATGGTAGATCACCTAATATTCTGGTCTTATATGTCTTTTTCATTGCATGTTTTCCTAGGAATTATTTTTACTGTCTTGGTATGATTTATTTTTCTCTATAATATAGAGAGGATAGATATACACATAGAAATTCACACATGGGAAGAATTTTTTAAACTATTTATGGGAACATATTATATAATGCAAGATGTAATGCACAGATAAGATATTCTGAAGAATAAGAGATACTAAGAAACCAATGCTAATTCTGTAACATTATGATATAAAATCTAGCAATACTATTTATTATTCACTGTTCAGAGTGATATCAGTCTAGTCTCTTAAATTCAATTTCAGTATATGTAAAGCTAAGGACAGCTACTATGAAGAGAATGAGAGACACTATGGTAGTCATTATTGTCTTCCCCAATGTCAAATCTTGAAGACCTAAAAAGTCTTAATCATCCTGTAATGATGTGATTAGTTCTATAATACACAGTATGTATTCAAAGTGTGTGAAGAGGGGGACAACTATTTGGAAGAAAACTAGAGACAATAAGATAGTGAAGATCTCCAGTGGACTTGCTTTGAAATCTGTATTTCTTTAAATTGTTTCTTTTTGAACTGTTTTGTTCTGTTTTGATATGTTTAATCTTACCCCCTTTAAGATAAAAAACAAGTGTGTAGGACTGATAACCATATTACTAAGTTTTTGTTGGCTCATTGAGCAGAACTGTTGGCAGTGTCACTATTTGAATGTCACTTTACATACTTAATTTTATAACCTGAACAGCTATATCTAAGATGACAATATGTAACTCATCAACTGGTGATTTTTTACTGTTTATTTTTCTGTAATTCTATATTATTTCTACCCTTTTTTCTCTCCATGTTTCTTTGTTTCTTTCTCTTTAAATTAAAAAACTCAATTGCATTCCTGTGCAAAAGCAACTTGAGAGACAAGTTATGGAAACAACATCTTTCACAATAGTATCCAAAAAAGGAAATACCTAGGAATCAATTTAACAAAGGAAGTAAAAAGATCTATACTTTAAAATTATAGTACTGTAAAAAAAAAAAGGTACCAAATAATATATCAGAAAATGTAACAATGTCCTTCACTCATGGATAGGAAGAATGAACATAGAGAAAATGGTAATACTTCTAAAATTGTTAGACATATTTAATGCAATCCCAATCAAAATCTTACTATCATACATCATGGATCTAGAGAAAACATATCTCGGGTTCATTTGGAAACAGAAGAGACCTAGAATATCAAAAACATTGACTATTATCTTCTTTTGAGGCCCTGTAAGGTCTCTAGTGTAGGTTTTATTGGTCTTGTTCTGTACTGTTTTGATCAATTCTATTATACCTGATGATACAGGCAACTCATTTTAAAAATAGCAAGAGGCACAATGGTAACCACTTTTGATCACCGGTATTCTATTTTTGCATCATGTACTATGCCCATCCTTCTGTTCTAACTGACTCTGTTTTGCTTAGTCACGTTTCATTTTATTCTCTTCAAAAAAAATAAGAACTGTGGGAGTAATAAAACCCCAAAAGTGTGATTGTTATTGTAAAAAAGAGAGGAAGGAAGGTGGACTAAGGGATATAACTGCATGTATATTTGAGTGTGTAGATGGAAAATCATATTACTGAGCTTTTGTTGGATCATTGAATCGAACTGTCTCCAATCTCACTGTATGAATGTTCACTTTATATGCTTTAATTTTATAATTTGGACAACTTTTTCTAAGAAGACAATATGTAACCTATTAACTAGTGATTTCTTATTGTATATTTTTTTCTTGAAATTCTGTATTACTTGTACCCTTTTACTGCTTTGTTTCTTTATTTTTTCTCTTTAAATAAAAAAAAAGCAATTCTGTGCAACAAAGGCAAGACAGATGGTAACTTAAAATTATACTACAAAGCTACTGTGCTAAAATCAACTTAATACTGGCAAACAAATGGACCTGAGCACCAGTGGAACAGATTAGAAGATGCAGACACAACTCCAAACACATTCAGCCACCTTATTTTTGATAAAGGGTCTACACATTTATTGCAGGAAAGATAGCCTCTTTAATAAATGATGCTGGAAAAACTGGCTTTCCAGGTACTGAAGACTGAAACTAGACCCAAATCTATCATCATGCACCAAACTAAAGTAAAAATAGATCAGTGATCTAAATATTGAAACAGAAATGCTAAACCTACAAGACAAAGTAGGTAGAAACCTTGTAGACATAGGGATAGGCAGACACTTCATGAGCAAAACCCAAACTGTACAAGAAGTACTTCAAACAATCAACAACTGGGATCTCATCTTATTAAAAAGTTTTTGCACATCAAAAGAAATTACCAAAAGAGTAAAGAAAAAACCCAGAGGGGAAACATTTTAGCCAACTGTCCTCAAAGGACTTCTTTCTAGAACATATAAAGAACTTAAAAATTCAAGGATCTAATTAAAAATTGAGCATCTGGGTTGAATATTTACTTCTTCTCCTTCTCCTTCTCCTTCTTCCCCTTCTTCTTCGTACCAGGGATTGAACTCACGACCTAATGCTTGCCAGAAGACGCTTATGCCACTGAGCTAAATTCCCAGAAAATATTTACTTCTTAAAACAAGAAGTACAAATGACAAATAAATATATGAAAAAATATTCAACATCATTGGTCATTCTAGAAATGCAAATTAAAACAACACTGAGATTCCACCTCAACCCAGAAAGAATGGCTATCATCAAGAAATCAACCAATAACAAATGCTGGCTTGACTTTAGTGTATATCAGCCTATGTTAGTTCATCAAAAAGAACAATTTGTGCTGTCATTGTTTGATTATTTTTGTGCCTAGATTTTGTAACCTCAACTACTTCTAAGGTAACAATATGCAATATATTAACTAATGTTAATTTCTTACTGTTTTTGAAATTCTATGTCATTTCTATCATTTTTGTTTTGCTTTTTAAAAATAAAAAAATTAGATATTTAGCCCATTTCAATTTTGGTCAGTGCGTGGTGAAAAACATAGGTCTGCTTTTAATCTTTGGTATATGGAAAGCCAATTTTCCAGCACCATTTATTAAAGAAATTATCTTTCCTGCAATGAATATGTTTGGCAACCTTATCAAAGATAGGGTAGCTAAGTATGTTTGGATTTGTTTCTGCATCTTGTATTCTGTTCTATTGATCCTCGGTCTGGGCTTATTTTTGGCCAACACCATGCTACTTTTGTCACAATAGCTTTATAGTATAATTTCATCAGGCATTATGATTGCCCTTGCCTTTCTTTTCTTGCCAGAATTGCTTTTTCTATTCTAGTTATCTTCCAATTACAAATGAATTTTAGGGTTTTTTCTAATTCTGTGAGGTATACTATTGGAATTTTGATCAAAATTATATTGTCTTTATAAAAATTTTGGAAATGTGGCCATTTTCACTATATTGGTTCTTCCTACCCAAGAGCAATGGCTGTATTTCCATTTTCTGATATCTTCTTCAATATTCTTTTTCAGATCCTGTAGTTTTCAATGTAGAGGTCTTTTACATCTTTCATTAGACTAACTCCTAGACATTTCACTTTTAGGGATGCTCTTGTTAAAGATATTTTTTCCCCTAATTTCTCTCTCAGTGACTTTGTTATTTGTGTATAGGAAGGCTATTGATTTTTGAGGGTTGACTTTGTAAATGGCTATGCTACTGAATTTGCATATTAAATTAGGTATTTTTTAGTTGAGCATTTGGAATCTTCTTTATGAAGTGTCATGTCATCTGCAAATAATGATAATTTAACTTCATCTTTTCCCATCTTTATTTCTTTTTTCCTTCTCTTGTCTAATTGCTCTGGCTAATGTTTCCAGGACTGTATTGAGTAAGAGTGGAGACAGTGAACAAGGATGAAGATATCCTTGTCTTGTTCCTGATTTTTGAGTGAAAGCTTTCTGGTTTTGTTCACTTAGTACGTTGATTTGTCATAGATGATTTTTATCAGATTGAGATAAAAACCATCTATTTGAATTTTCCATGCAGTTTTTTAAAAATCATAGTTGGGTGCTGGACTTTGTCAAAAGCTTTGTATACATCTATTGAGATGATCGTGTGATTTTTGTCTTTGGCTGTGTTAATATGGTGTATTACATTTATTGATTTATGAACTATCTCTGCATCCCTAGGATGAGTCCCACTTGGTCATGATATGTAAATTTATTGATGATTTACCACACTCTGTTTACCAGTATCTTACTGAGGATTTTTGCAACTATATTCATTGGGGAGATTGACCTGTAGTTCTAGTTTTTGGTTGGGTTTTGGTATCAAAGTAAAGCTTGATTCTAGGAAAGAGTCTGGGAGTAATGTTTCTCTTTCAATTTCATTACAGTGTCTGAGAAGTACTGCTATAGGTCATCTCTAAATTTCTTATAGAATTCAGCAGTGAATCTATCAGGTCTTGGGCTTCACTTTTTTGGTAGGTTTTAATTACATCTTTAATTTCATTGATATTGACTTATTTAGGATTTTTATATCTTCCTAATTCAGCATTCATTGCTGAATTCTACAAGAATTTAGTAGCTTCTGATGCAGTTACTGAATCACTTGATGAGGAATGGGCTGATTTCCCAGGATGAGAGTTAGAAGGTTAAGTTTGAGAACTCACAGTGTGGTTGTTTTCACTAAACAACTAAAGGAGATCCATAGCTCCCAGAGAGATAGGTAGTGGTTTGCTTTAGGGTCATCAGCGATATAAATCTCCTTTTTGGGACTGCCTTAAATATCTTATTTCTTTGTCCTTTACAGAGAGATGATTTCTGATAAATACTCATAATTCCTGAGTATAAGAGATTCCAGACCACTTTCCTTGCATTCTATTTTTATAGATCTAATTGAAGAAGGGTATTTTACTTTACCCTACTAATTTATAAAAACTGTTCTCACCATTTTCTAGTTCATATTGGACCCAAACAGTATTGCAGTAGAAGTAAAGTTGTGTTTGCTTGGTTTTTTCTGAGATTTCCAGGATCAAATTGCTTCCACATTTTAGGGATAATCTAATGGTGAGGTTGGTGAGATCTCGAGTGTTTCTATGTTATATCATGGGGCTCAGGGGAAGAGGCAAGAGGACTAACAATGGGGTTTTTTTGAGCATGTCTCTTCAGAAGGACAGGACCAATTGGCCTCAGGAAGTACCTATGTTGTGGTTTATTTAAATGTCCCCCCAAAGCCTCATGCAGGCATGGATGTGGCTGAATCTAGAATTTTTGATTGGTTTCTTATCTAGTGCTGGGATTGGCGGTGGGTGCTAAAACTGTCCATGAGTAGTCAGCATACAATATAATGGAGAGAAGGAGGCATGCTTTGCTCCTTTCTGTCCTTTTCACTCTTGTTGCTTATGACTGCCATGAAGGTTGCCTCTTAGCCACACCACCCTGTCTTGGATCCAGCTGAGTATGGACTGAAACCTCCAAAAGCTGTAAGCTGAATAAGTCTTTCCTTCTCTAATTTTGTCTCAACAACAAGAGAAAACTAACCAAAATAACCTGGTAAAAATTAATTTCAGTACCAGGCACTTCTGGCAAAGCAAGTGGCACTGGGACCTTTTACCTTGGCCCTTTACATAATATGCATCCCATTATGATTCCATAAAGAGTATGATGGAATCCCAGTTGGCTCCATCTAACTACTAGGAAAACAATGCCCTCATTTTTATCCTGATAATAAAATAACTGGTAATTATTTTTGAGATTGTATTGAGAGAAACCTATTTTTCAGAATTTAAGACCTGTTTTTCAGAATTTAAGAAAATGAACTATTAGAAACTTATGATTGTAAAGACCAGATCTGTAATCTATGGACTATAATATCTAGCTTTCTTTCTGCATATACATGGCCAGTTGAGGTAATCTTTGCTTGATGTTCCTTTTGTTCCACTCAGACCCTCAAGACCAAGTTTCTAAAATACTTGACTTTATTAAAAAAATAGAGAGCATCTAGCCAGGTTTAGAAAACAAGAAAGAGGGAAGCATGTAATTTCCCCACAGGCAGAAACATTAGCTCTTATCAATAAAAGCAAGATTTCCAAGGATTAATCAGGTCAGTTGCAAAAATCATGCTGGAAAATCATGGAAGAAAATTGAATTGGAATGACTCTGGAGGAGAAAGAAATGGTGACAAACATGGTGGAAAGGTCATTTGGTATGATCCCCTGAGGTAATGAAAAGAGAGACCCTTAGAAAGTGACTGATTAAAGAGAACTAAAAACAAAAGGCCATTTAGGGTAGAAAGCCCAAATGAGACAGAGCACAAAAAGGGACAGGCTGGGGTAGATGGTGACTGAAGAAGGATACCAAGTTATGAATAGAGATATCTCCCAAAAAAGAATGAGAACCCTGGACAAAATATTGGGAAGAAAAAAATGTAGAAGCAAAGTAGGAAAGTTAGTGGCAGATCTTCTACCAGGTCTTAACTGACAATGAGTGACTTGAAATTGGAAAGAGAAGATGGAACATAGAAGATGAACCTGAAGCCAAAGTTATTATAATGCTATAGCAATTTTGGATTTTTCTAAATGTTAAAGCAAATTCAGATTTACTAGTGATTAAAGAGACACTCAGAGAAGTGGAAGAAACCAAACTCTTTATTATGCCAGCAGGCTCAGAAGATTTCAGCACCCAAAAGTCTGAGCTCTGAGTCTCAATTAAGGGAGTTGTCATATCAAGCTTGTGGCCAGAAAGGGTGAGTTGAACAGATGCACTTATTTATTTTGTTTTCAAAAGAAAAAAAAGGGTATAAATGATACAGAATTTCAAAAAAAAGTATGGAATTAACACTTAGTTAATATATTTCATATTGTTATCTTAGAAGTAGTTGTTCAGGTTATAAAATCTAGGCATAAAATTTATTAATCAAACACTGATAGCACAAATTGTTCTTTTTGGTGAACTGAGATTAGTAGTATATATACACTTATATATGTTGTATATATATATATGTTGTATATATATATATGTTGCATATATATATGTTGTATATATATATATATCTAGCATATATATACACTTATATATGTTTAATAAGACACATATAATCTTCTACTTTCTTTCTTTTTTCCTTTCCCCTATCCTAGTTGTTCTGTTCTTTTGAGCACTTTCTTTCCCTTTCATTATTGCAATATATATTATGTATTTTTGGTCTTATCACTCTTCCAGATTTTTATTTTTATTGTATTTTTAAAGATGACAGGTTTACAACTTTGAACATATGGTTAGCCATCCAGCTGAGGCAAATTGTAACAGACTGTGAAGCAACTCACATGGAAAAGGGAGGAGGGGGACGAGGCAAAGTACAGTGAATAAGATAATGGGGTGTTATAAAGCAGACTGTCTGGGAAAAGAAGTGGGGGAATCAGCTGGCCGTGGTGGTTCATGCCTGTAATCCCAGCACTCGGGAGGCTGAGATGGGAGGATCGTTGTGAGTTTGAGACCAGCCTGGGCTACAAAGTGAGCTTAAGGCCAGCCTGAGCTGCATAGCAAGAGCCTGTCTCAAAAAAAAAGTGGGGGAATCAAGGTGTGGAAATTGTTTTTAATATTGTGGTCAGAAGGTAGAATATAGTAAGAACATAACTTTATATGATCAGGGATATGCTGTTGGAGAGAAAAGGGGTCCCCATGGTGATTTATTTTTGTCTCAGTAAAAATACTAGAATCACAAAAGATGGAAGGGGAAAGCCATCAATCATTAGAGAATCAGCCTAAAACCTCCTTTACTGGCTGGATCTAACAATGATGCTACATGGAGGGACACACTAAGAACCTGGATCCATAAGAGAACTTCCTGAGTTCCAGATTCCTTAATGTGCTCCAAACTCTAGATTCCTGCCTCTCCCTGATAACTAATATAAAAAAAGTATTTGGATGTTCTTTCAAATGAAAGCCTGAGTGAAGAGAAGAGATAGGAAGAGTATTGGGACTTACTTAGGATAGAGAAGAGGAAAAAAGCCCATAAACTCATGGGCTCCATTTGGTGTGAGTCCATAGATTTCATGAGTTCCTCAGTAGCATACAACTATCACACAAAAGACCACTTGAATCTACATGACCTAGGACATATGCTCCATTGGACAAAGAGGGAGTCATGGCACAGAGTTGACCAAATCTATGCCCTTTTTAAAAAAATTGTATATTGTCATCTTATAAATAGTTGTTCAAGTTACAAAATCAAAGCATAAAAAGTGGACAATCAAACAATGACAGTACAGACCATTCTGTTTGATAAATCAATAAAACCTTAGTAGTATGTTTTTTCTATCTTACACACTTAAACATACATACAGTTATATCCTTTTAGAGCATTTCGTTACCTTTAATTCTTACAAAATCTATTATACATTTAGAATCCTATTACCCCTTCAGTTTTTACACTAGAGAGACAATGTGATATTTACAAATATGAGTCTGATTTATTTCACTTATGAGGACAGTTTTGCATTAAAAAGTTGTGGTATTTTTATACAATGGGGTACTACTCAGCTATAAAGAATGATCACTTTGAGATATTTATAAATAAATGGACTCAGCTTGAGACCATACTCATAAGTGAAATAAATCAAACTCACATGTATAAATACCAAATAGTTTCCCTATTATAAGAAATGAATCAAATATATAAAAGTATGTTGTAATCATGATTCCCATTATGTGGCTTCAAAGCCTTATAAAGTTTTCACTCATTAATTGGAATGACTTTATTCTGGGCTGTTTGATATTATTGCCTGTGATGATATGTGAACAGCTATTTTGAAGAAAACAAGACATCATAATAGTTAGTGCTGATTTAATATCATCTTGTTTTGAAGTCCCACAAAGCTGTTGTTCTTCTGTGTCCATTGGTTTTATCATGTTGTATATTACTGGATTTTATTATATGTGATAGTATAAACAAAAATTTTTATAGACAGGGGCTGGAGGTTTAGCTCAGTGGCATAAGCACCTGCCTTGCAAGCAGGCGGTCGTGAGTTCCATCCCCGGTACCGATAAAAATGAAAAAGACAAAAAAAAATTTTATAGGCAAAGAGATAATATAGAAACCATTGTTTCTTTTCCATTAGCTGGTTCTAAATACCCTGTAATACCTTCATCCTCTTGAATGGCTTCACACTGCCTTGATATGTTTGATGCCATAGTATATAAAATTATACTCAAATATTTCAAGGAAAGAGACACTATGGTAACTACTATTAAGTCGGGTTATCTTGTGGTGAAGCACTAGGTTGCTGAAATTGTTATGCTTTGACCTGTATTGTTATATTGTTATGTCCTTGTTCATCTCAATCTCCCCCTTTTAAAAAAATTTTTTATTTAATTATTTATTATTTTTTAATTAAGGGAAAAAATCAAAAAAATTAACACGATATATTATTGTAACTTTTTTGATTTCCTGTTAACTTGATTTGAAGCCCTGTATTGCTCCCACCATCATGTTTTGACTGATTTTACTCTGTTATGTTCTGTTTCATAGTATCAAGTTTGAGGCTATAGGCAAGTACTTTGAAGGCAACAAGATTCACTATGACACCTATTCTGGTTTGACTATAATCTTCTTTTGAAGTCCTGTAATGTCTCCAATTTTTAGGTTTTGTTGGTCTTGTTCTGTACTTTTTTGTTCAATTTTGTTATACCTAATGATATAGGTGATTGTTTTTAAGGTAGCAAGAGGCATTATGGTAACCATTGTTGATCACCTTATATTCTGTTTTTACATCATGTACTATGTTCATCCTTTGTTTTGACTGACTGCCTTGTTTTGTCATATTTGGTTTTATTCTCTTCCAAAAAATGTAATAAGAACTATGGGAGTAATAAAACCCAAAATGTGTAAATGTTGTTGTAAAAAAAGATTTTAAAAAAGTGCTCTAAAGGATACAACAGCAAGTATGTTTGGGTGTATTAAGATAGATGACCATATTACTAAGTTTTTGTTGGATCATTGAACACAACTGTTTGCAGTCTCACTGTTTGAATGTTCATTTGTATGCTTTAATCCTTTAACTTGAACAACTATTTTAAGATGACAATATGTAATCTATTAACTAGTGATTTCTGTGTTTTTTGAAATTCTGTATTACTTGTACCCTTATACTGTTTTTTCTCTTCTTTAAATAAAATTTTAAAAAATGATATAAGGGAAAGAGAAATAAAATAAAATGTAAAAAAAAATGCAAAAGGAAGAAGACAAAAAAATGTTTTTGATAAAAAGCTGGTTAACAAGTCCTTTGCTCCTTCCACACTGGTTGCTGGTTCTGCACTGTTGTGGTCAGGTTGGGTGTCTGGATTGCTGTGTCAGCACTTGCCACTGAGCCCCTCCTGGTTCCTTTTATCCATCCTTTATCTACTGTGGCAGTTCTGTAAAGTGGTGCTACCCCTCTCTCCGTGCTTCTTGCTTGCTTGATGTGTTTTTTTTAAACTATAGACAACGTTATCCTGGTTGCCCTTATACCTTAAAATTTGCCTTTCTTTTTTCCCTGCTATTCCCCTCTCATGTATCTGAAGCAAATTCATGAACAATATAGGACTTCAAACAGCCAAATTGATAAATTTGGGATTTTATTAGTTGAGCTCAGCATTCACTTATATAGACCCATTTCAGAGTCCCACTGAGTGGCACTGAACTGGAAAGTTACAGAGCTTTTTAAAACAGAAAACCACAAAAAGACATCCTGTTAGAAACAATTTAGCTAGAATCTTACATTAATTTTGGTTGATGGCTATATCTTGCTTCTTTGTTGAGCAGGTTAATTTTTCTCTCGTGGGTGCAGCTTATTTTTCTTTTCTCTTTTTTGGGGGGCTTGTACTTTAGGTAATTTTTCACTCTTCTAGATCAAATACAGGGCACTAGTCAAATACAGGGCACAAGATGACATAAGTTATGCTAAAACATTCCCCACTGGTTTTAGTATATAAATCAAATCCTTGATTCTTGGTTATCTTTTTAAAAGTCATCTTCCTCTTCTACATTTTCAAATCCTCATGTTGGGAACATAGATTGGACTTGACTTTGGATATAATGCATTAAATAGTTTATCATGCAGGGGCCAATAATAATGGCCAACAAGAAGAAAACCAGGAGTCCTACCAGAGCTAACAATAGGGTGGTCAGCCAAGGGATGGTGGAAAACAAATTCTCATACCAACTCTGTTAACAATGTCTCTCATTTTCCCTATTGGCTAGGTGCTTTCTGAGCTAACACTTTCCTTAATAGCTTCTGAATTGTTGGTGTAAAAACAACAATATTCACCAAGGGCTAGGCATAGACCTCCCTGTTTTAAGAATAGGAGATATAGACCTCACTGGTTCTGAAGGACTATCTAAGCCAGAGAACTTAGAGACTCCTCCAAGTGATGAACATTTTGTTCAAGTGTGCCAGGTCACAGTCTATTTCTTTGCTTATTGTCTGATGCTTTTGGTCTCCCACTATGATGGTTGTGGTTCCTAGTGCTGCGGAGCTGTCTATTGTTAATCCCAAAAGGACAGGAATTGGGACTGGGGCCCTCTTTTTGCTCATGAAGTTGGTTAATGCCATACGTTCCCTACCTCCTTCTCCAGAATACCCGTACACTTAGGGAAGAATGTGAGTTAAGACACAGAGTTCAGGGTTAGGTCCAGTGAAGACAGCCAGACATGTGCAAGGAGTGAGGCCATTTGTACAGGCAAACCAAGTTCCTGGCGGGGAGACTAAATGTTGGTTGAGAGTCTAAGAGACATTTTGTACATACACAGTTGAATTACAATTGATTTGAAATGGGGAGTGCTTCAAAGGGAAATTTACAGACTGAATACAAAGTCCAGAGCCCTTAATTTCTCCAAAGTGAGGGTCTTAGATCCCTGTCCCCACCCGCATGAAGAACCAGAATCAAGGTTTGAGGTGTTTACAATCTGGGTTTGATTGTTGGTCCTAACAGTGGGTTTTTTTCCCCATTTTTTTATTTAAAGAGAAAAACAAAACAAAACAGTAAAAGGCTACAAGTAATACAGAATTTCAAGAGAAAAAATATACAGTAAGAATTCACTAGTTAATAGATTACATATTGTCATCTCAGAAACAGTTGTCCAGGTTACAAAATTAAAGCATACAAAGTGGACATTCATACAGTGAGATTTCAGACAGTTCTGTTCAATATCCAACAAAAACTCAGTAATATGGTTTTCTATCCTACACATTTAAATATACTTGCAGTTATATCCTTTAGATCACTTTCTTTCCTCTCTTTTTTATGCTAACAATCACACATTTTGGTTTCCATTACTCCCACAGTTCTTATAACTTTTTCTTTGAAGAGGAAAGAAAAACAAAACAAAACAAAACGAAACAGAACAAAGAAAAACCCAATGTGACAAAGCAAAACAGAGTCAGTTAGAACATGAGGATGGACATAGTATATAATGCAAAAAGAGATTACTAGGTGATCAACAATGGTTAACATTATGCCTCTTGTTATCCTAAAAAGAGTTGCCTACATCAGCTGGTATAAAAGAATTGAACAAAACAGTACAGAACAAGACCAATAAAACCCACATTGGAGACCTTACAGGACTTCCAAAGAAAATAATAGTCAAACCATAATGGGCATCATAGAATATCTGGTTGCCTTCAAAGTGGTTGCCTATACCCTCAAATTTGATACTATTAAACAAAACAGAATATAATAAAACAAGTCAGAACAAGATATGGAGAACAATATAAGGGTTCAAATCAGGTTAATAGGAAAACAAAAAAGGTACTATAATATATCCTGCTATTTTTAATTTAGTTTTCTCTTAATTAAAAGACACTAAGAAATAAATTAATTTTTTAAAAAAGGGTGGAGACTGAGATAAAAAGGAACATATCAATAGAACAACACAGGTCAGAACCGAACTATTTAAGCATCATTGTGTTTCATCACCAGGTAGCCTGACATTAATAGTAGTTACCATACTGTCTCTTTCCTTGAAATAGTTGAGTCTAACTTCATATACTATAGCATCAAGCTTATCAAGACAGTGTGAAACCATTCAAGAGAATGAAAGTATTACAGGGTATTTAGAACCAGCTAACAGAAACCTAACATTAATTTCTATATTATCTCTTTGTCTATAAAAATTTTTGCTTATACTATTGCATAAATTAAAATATAAAACCAATGGAAACAGATGAACAACAACTTGATGGGGCTTCAAAACAAGATGATATTAAATCAGCACGAGCTATTACGCTGTCTTATTTTCTTCAAAATAGCTATTCATAGTATCACAGACAATAAAATAAAACAACCCAGATTAAAACCATTCCAATTAATGAGTGAAAACATTATATGGCTTCAAACCAGTGTGACTGGGAATCATGATTACCACATACTTTTATGTATTCTTATCATTTCTTACACTAGGGAAACTATTTGGTATTTATACATGTGAGTTTGATTTATTACACTTATGAGTATGGTCTCACGCTGCATCCATTTATTTATAAATGTCTCAATGTGATCATTCTTTATAGCTGAGTAGTACTCCATTGTATAAAAATACCACAACTTTTTTATCCATTCCTCAGTTGATGGACACTTAGGTTCTTTCCAAGCTCTGGCTATTACAAATTGAGCTGCTATAAACATGGGTGCACATATATCACTGTAGTATCATGCTTTCAGTTCTTCTGGGAACATGCCTAGAAGCGGAATAGCTGGGTCAAATGGGGCTTTCAGTCTCAGCTGTTTGAGAAATCTCCAGACTGACCTCCACAATGGTTGCACTAGTCTACACTCTCACCAAGAGTACAGGAGAGTTCCTTTTTCCCCACAGCCTCTCCAGCATTTGTTGTTGATGGTTTTCTTGATCTTGGCCATTCTTTCAGGAGTGAGATGAAATCTCAGTGTGGTTTTAATTTGTATTTCTCTAATGACTAATGATGATGAACACTTTTTCATATATATATATTTGCCATTTGTATTTCTTCATCTGAAAATTGTTTATTCATCTCAGATGCCCATTTTTGGATGGGGTCTTTGAATTTTGGGGATCTGATTTTTAAAAATTCTTTATATATTTTAGACAGAAGTCCTTTGTCTGAGGGGCAGTTCACTAAGATTTTTCCCAGTATGTGGGTTTTCTTTTCACTATGTTAGAGATTTCTTTTGATGTGCAGATACTTTTTAATAAGATGTGATCCCAGTTAATGACTCTGGGAGGTATTTCCCGTGCAGTTTGAGTCTTGTTCATGAATTCTCTACCTACCCATATGTCTTCAAGGTTTTTACTCAATTTGTCTTCCAATAGATTTAGTGTTTCTGTTTTAATATTTAGATCTTTGATCCATTTAGATTTTATTTTAGTATATGGTGATAGGCATGGGTCTAGTTTTAGTTTTTGGTGTATGGAGAGCCAGTTTTTCCAACACCATTTATTAAAGAGACTGTCATTCTTCTGGTGAACATGTCTGGCCCCTTTATCAAAGGTAAGGTGTTTGAGTGTGTTTCTAGTTGTGGTTGTATCTTATAATCTATTCCACTGATCTTCAGCTCTGTTTTGATTCCAGTACCATGTTGATTTTACTACAGTTGCTTTGTAGTATAACTTCAAGTCAGAGATTGTGATGCCTCCTGTCTTGCGTGCTTAGAACTGTCTTTGCTATTCTAGGTCTCTTCTCACTCCAGATGAATTTTAGGAGTGATTTCTCGAGATCTATGAGGTATGATGATGGTATTTTTATCGGGATTTCATTAAATCTGTACAAGAGTTTTGGGAGAATGGCCATTTTCACAATATTTATTCTTCCTATCCATGAGCAAGGGATGTCTTTCCATTTTCTGAGATTATCTTCAATTTCTTTTTTTCAGTGTATTATAATTTTCCTGTATAGGTCTTTCACTTCTTTCATGAAAATAATTCCTAAATATCTCATTTTTTTGGTTGCTAGTGTGAAGGACGTGGCTTCTCTTATTTCTTTCTCTGTGATTTTGTTGTGAGTGTACAGGAATGCTGTTGATTTTTGAGTATTGATTATGTATCCAGCCACATAGCTGAATTTATTTGTTATATCTAGGAGTCTTTCAATGGAGTTTTGGGGGTCTCCTATGTAGAGTATCATATCATCTGCAAATAGTGATAATTTAACTTCTTCTTTTCCTATCTTTATGCCTTTTATTTCTTTCTCTTGTTTAAATGCTCTGGCTAGTATATCCAGTACTATATTAAATAGGAGTGGTGACAGGGGACATCCTTGTCTTGTGCCTGATTTTAAAGTAAAGGCCTTCAATTTTTGGCCATTTAGGATGATACTGGCTGTTGGTTTGTCATAGATGGCCTTTATTATGTTGAGGTAAAGACTATCTAGTCCAATTTTCTGCAAGGTTCTTATAATGAATGAATGTTGGACCTTACCAAAAGCTCTTTCTGCATCTATAGAAATGATCATGTGATTCTTACTTTTGACTCCATTGATATGGTGGATTACATTTATTGATTTATGTATGTTGAACCATCCCTGAATACCTGGGGTGAATCCCACTTGGTCATGGTGTATAATATTCTTGATGATTTGCTGCATCTTATTTGCCAATATTTTATTGAGGATTTTTGCATTTGTGTTCATTAGGGAGATTGGTCTGTAGTTCTCTTTTTCAGTTGGGTCTTTGTCAGGTTTTGATACTAGAGTAATATTTGCTTCCAGGAATGACTTGGGAAGGATAGTTTCCCTTTCAATTTCATTGAAGAGTTTGAGGAGTGTCGGCATTAGGTCTTCTTTGTATTTCTTGTAGAATTCTGCAGTGAATCCATCTGGGCCTGTGCTCTTCTTTGTAGGTAAGGACTTAATTATGTTTTCGATTTCATTAACAGAAATTGGGTTATTCAGCAGTTTTACATCTTATTAACCTACCTTTGGTACTTCATATGCTTCTAGGAATCTGTCTATTTTGTCTGTGTTATCAAACCTTTGAGAGTAGAGGTTTTTGAAATAGATGTTAATGATCTTCTGTATTTCTATTGGGTCTGTAGTGATTTCAATTTTTTCATTCCTTATTGCATGAATTTGAGCTTTTTCTTCCATTTTAAAAATAAGATTGGCTAAGGGCTTATCGATTTTATTTATTCTTTCAAAGAACCAACTCTTTGATTCATTGATTTTTTTGGATGGTTTTCTTAGTATCTATTGCATTGATTTCTGCTCTGATTTTTATAATTTCCTCTCTTCTTTTGGCTTTGGGCTTGACTTGCTCTTCTTTTTCTAAATGTTTGAGGTGTAACATCAGGTTATTTATTGGTATTTGTTCTGTTTTCCTGATGTGGGAACTGAGTGCTATAAATTTTCCTCTGAGGACAGCTTTTCATTGCATCCCACAGATTCCGGTAAATTGTATTTGTGTTTTCATTTGTTTGTAGGTATTGTTTAATTTCTTCTTTAATTTGCTCTGTGACCCACTGCTTACCAAAGAGTGTGTTATTCAGTTTCCATGTGTTTGTGGGATTTTTGCAGTATCTTTTGTCATTAATTTCTAATTTCATAGCAGTATGATCTGATAACATGCAAGGGATAATTTCAACTCTTTTTGCATTTATTTAAATATGTTCTGTGAGTTAATATATGGTCTATTTTAGAGAATTACCCATGTACTGCTGAGAAGAATGTCTATTTTGTTGTTGTTGGGCAGAATACTCCATATATATGTCTATGAATTCCATTTGTTCACAGATGTGATACAGTTCTTTCATTTCTTTGCTGATTTTCTGTCTGGTTGATCTGTCCATTGGTGTCAATCATGTGTTAAAATCTCCTGTTATAATTGTATTACTGCTTATTTGGTTTTTTATTTCTGGTATTATTTGTTTTATATACCTGGATGCTCTGGAATTTGATGCATATATATTTAAGATAGTTATTTCTTCCTCTTGAAGTTTTCCCCTAACCAGTATGTAGTGACTTTCTTTATCTCTTCTGATCATTATTGGTTTGAAGTTCACATTGTCTGCAAACAGAATAGCTACCGCCGCTTTTTTTTTTTTTTTTTTTTTTACTTTCTGTCTGTGAGTATCCTTTTGGGTTAGGTGGGTTTCTTGTAGACAGCATATGTTTGGATTTTGTTTCTTTATCCATTCTGCCAGTTTATTTCTTTTAATTTGTGCATTGAGACCATTTACGTTAATGGTTATAGCTGTTATATATTGGTTTATTAGTGACATGTTATATTTCTGCTGTTACATCTTTATCTTTCTGTTCTATTTAATTGTCTGCTTTGTTAAGTGTTTTTTTCTTAAGTGTATCTAGACTGTCTTTCAGTATTCTTTGCAAGATTGACTTGGTGATCATGAATTTCTTCAGCTGTTCTTTGGCACAGAAGTATCTTATTTCTCCATCAATTTTGAAGGACAGTTTTGCAGAGTACATCAGTCTAGGTTGTAAATAATTTTCCTTTAGGGTCTGAAATACTTCACTCCATGCTCTTCTTGCCTTTGTTGTTTGTGTTGAGAAATCTGCTGTGATTCTGATAGGTTTTCCTTTATAGGTGATCTGTCTTTCCTCTCTGACAGCTTTTAATATTCTATTCTTTTGTTTGATTTCTGGTATGGTGATTATTATATGTCTGGATGCAGTTTTATTTTGGCTATGGCTATTTGGAGTTCTATATGGTTCATTGATTCTGATATCAGTTTCCAATTTCATGTCTGGGAAATTTTCAGCTATTACTTCTCTAAATATCCTCTTGACATTCTTTATGTTGTCTCCTTTTTCATTTATCCCTATAAACCTTATGTTGTTTTTCTTTGCTCCATCTTGCAGATGTTGAATTGTTATTTGTTGATTCCTTGTTATTTTTAAAGATCTTTCCTTTCCTGTTCACTGGCTGCAATCTTGTCTTCGAGGTCCAAAATTCTATCTTTGCATTCACTGACGTGGTTTTTACAACTTTCAATGGATTTTTTATTTCCTGTATATCTTTTTGCATCTGAAAACAGATGCATCTGAACATGCATCTGTTCAGATGAAAACATCTGAAAACATATTCTGTTTGTTTCTTATATTGTTCATCCAGAGATTCTATCTTTTGTTTTAGTTCTTCCAATTTTTTAACTGTGTCTTCTTTAGATATGTTCAGCATGTCCTTCATTTCTTTCATCATTTCTTCTTTTACCTGACAGATTATTTCTAGTCTGAATTCCTGTAAAGCTTCCCAGAGTTGCTTCTTTATTTTGGTTACTATTGTTTCAGGTATTTCAGGTATATGGCATATATTTTCTTCTATGTACATGGCTCCTAGGCTTTCTTGGGATGGGCTGGATGTTTGAGATTGCATTTTGGTCTTTTGTTTTGTCATTTTACTATATTTCTGTGTTTCAAGTGTTGTTCCAGAGTTTCCCCTGGGTGTGTTGGAAATTATTTCTTATGTCCTGGGCTCTGACTCCTTTGGTAGTGTAGCTCTCTCCTTGGGCAATGAGGCCCCCAGATTAAAAGAAAGTTGCCAGGTTCCTCTCAGGTAGACCTAAAGCCTCTTCAAGCTACACAGCTCCCCTTTATGGCAGCATAGCTCCCCTGAGGGAAAGAAGGCCACCTCGTGTGGTCCAGGAGATCCCAAATCCCTCTAAACCCAATCTAATATGGCAGCAAGCCCAGCAGGCCCCCATCCCCCTAGAGCAATTATCCCATATTCTCCCGGGGATTGGATGTTGTGTAACCATCCAGCTCCTTGGATGGCAAAACTCCTCAGGTTAATAGAGGGTCCTGCTATGGCTTAGATAGGCCTCAAACGTCCTCAGCAGGGCTGCTCCCTCTTCCAGGCAGTGGTAGTAGTGCTGGTATTCTCCAGGTCAAAACAAGGTCACAGAGGAGGCCGGAGCAGGTTCCAGCGGCTCGGCCTGGCTCCCGCCTTCCAGCCGGCAGCTGTGGTGCACTTCTCAGATGGGAGACGTGGCGGGTGGGGCTGGAATGGAGTCCCTGGACTCAGCTGTGCCCTCTCCTTCCAGAGGGCAGCTGTGGTGCACTCCTCTGTTGGGAGAGGCAGCGAGTGGGGCTGGACTGGAGTCCCTCCTGTCGCTGGGCTGTGCCCCCTCCTTCAGGCAAGCAGCTGTGGTATGGTCCTCAGGTGGGAAAGGCAGCAGGCGAGGCTCCCCAACAGTTGTTTTAAGGGGATAAGCTATCAAGTAACAAACATCAGTTCCAGAGATCAGAAGACGGGGCTCTCAGGTTGTAACTGTGCTGGGATGTGAAGAGGTCACTCGGGGAAGATGGGGAGAGAAGGGAATTCGTGACAGAGGTAACTGCTCGAGTGGGAAACACTTTTAGTGGCAGGGTGAGCCCACCAAGGGGGCCTATAGGTTTTGAATGGATTGGAGTACTGCATGGTTTTCTCTGGATGGTAAAGAGCAAGCCAGAATCCCACCCAGTGACATACAGGTGAATGCTCCAAGTTTTTCCTCCATTCCAAGAAGAATCTCCTGATTGCTTAGACCATGATAAAATGTAGTCCTTATGTAAGTTGTACCTAGCTGACAGATAAGGGTCTCTATTTGACCAGAGGGCTACAGTTTCACAACCCCAAGCAATTTGGTGAAATAATAATAGTGGTGTAGGTTTGACCCAGCACTAGGGGAGCATCTGTCCACTTTAGAGATCACCAGACACAAATAGAAAGGGATATTTGAGTCTGATGAGAAAAACCCAGCAGGAATCCAGGTGGCTGAGGCAAGGCAAGTACATTCAGGGCTTTTTTCTTTTTTTTTTTTTTTTTTTTTTTTTGTGACAGCTCACTCCATGATTGAACAGAAGATGATGTTAAGGAGGGGATTCCCAAAGCTTCTGGTAGAGGCTAGGGTTACTCCATCTGAAGTTCTAGTCATAACCCGTATATGAGCTACAGGGTGATGGCCTTTTGTGGGAATGGGTGAAATTAGAAAGGTTATACACATAAACAGACTTAAGGTCCACATCTTTGGAGCCTGACCTTTAAAGGATCAGAAGACTTTTTGATAGTCCACTTAGCTGGAGTCTCTGGTCTTGCAGGCTTGAAGTGGGACTGATGAATCCAATAACTCTTTCTGGTGACATTGACAGCCACGGGAGTACTCAAGGTAACTATATAGAGTCCTTCCCAATGAGTGCCTAGGGATGTGGGCTGTCTCATTCTGATATACATTTGATCATCAGGTTGAGCTGCCAGAGGGTCATCAGGTCTTTCAGGAATGGCCTGGTGGCCCCAGAACAAGCAGTGGGTTAAGAGTATGAAAGGCTGCAGAGCCTATAAGGACTTAACAAGTTCCCCATTAGTGACAGGAGCCAACATCATTTTGGATATGGGGAATCAAAGGAGGTAATTGACCATATATGGCCTCAAAAGAAGTAATGCTGTGGAGGTAGGGGATACATAGCATATGTAGAAGGGCAAAATGAAGGAGACTTACTCAGTTTTCACCAGTCTCAAGAGCTAGTTTTGAAATAATTTTCTTTATGGTTCTGTTCATTCTCTCTATTTGGCCTGAACTTTGAGGCCAGTAACACAATGTAATTTCCAATTGATTTCTAAAGCTGTGGCTAAAGTTTGAGTGATCTGAACTATGAAAGCTTGGCCATTGTTGGATCCCAGGGAGGTGGGCAAACTAAATTGAGGCACTATCTCATAGAAGTGTTTCTTAGCTACAATGAAAGATGATTCAGTCCGAGTGGTGAATCCTTCAGTCCACCCAGTGAATGTGTCTACAAGAACTAAGAAATTTTATATCCCCCTACCCCTGGGCCCATTTTGGTAAAGTCTCTCTCCCAATGATATCCAGGGATAAGTCCTCATTGTCTCTTTCAAACATCTGTGGGAGCCAGCTTAGGGTTCATTGGAAGCCATTGTGGGCATTTTGGGATGACCACTTTAGTCAGGCAAGATAATATGGGGATGAAATAATGCCCTTAGAATAACTTAGCTAATTTGGTTCCTCCTAGGTGGGTGGCTTGGTGGGTCTCCTGGATGAGTTGGGTGCCCAACAATTCCGGGATGAGAATTCACCCACCCGGTAGGGTCTGCCAGCTTTCTGGACTGAGTTGGGCCTCTAAGCTCTTGGCAGTCTCAACTCTGAATCTGAATAAGGGCTTGGGTAGCATGGGCTGTGGGAGAGCTGGAAGGAGTATCACAGGCCCTGCTGATTTTAGTGTCACCTCTTTGGTTGTCCTATCAGTGAGGCCATTTATAAGCTATTGGGGTGTTTTCTCATTGGTGCCCCAAACAATGCATAATGGCAACCTTTTGGGGTAACCAAACGGCAACCAGGAGATAAGATCTTAGGGGCATTCTTGATCTTTGTTCCTGTTGAAGTTAATAGTCTTCTTTCCTGATAAATGGCTCATGAACATGGACAGTATCAAAAGCATACTGACTATCTGTATATATATATATCTATAGATTTATTTTGTCCCCATCTTGGGGCTTGAGTAAGTGCTATCACTTCTGCCTGCTGAGCTGAAGTTCCTGATCTTAAAGCTTGGGCCCATATTCTTCAGGCTGTGAAAGTGGGACATCAGTCAGGTCAGGTAGTCATCCCAGGTGGGCTGATGTGTAAAGAAAACAGACTCAAGAAGGGAAGTAAGCCTCTTGGGGTTTTGAGAGAATGAGGGGTTTTATTGTTTCCAGCTATAAAGATCACTTGTGGAGAAGGGAACATAGACTAGGAAAGGTCTGGGAGATCCCTCCCCAGAGACAGCCTGAATGAGAGGTAAAAGAGGAGATGGGGGCAGAGCAGAAGTGAAGTCTGAAGAAGAGGATCCCAGGGTGGGATCCCTAGAAAAGGAGTAACTGCTATGGGTGTATGAGGGGGAAAGGGAGTTGGTTTTGCAGCTGGAGAATGGTAAGGAGAGGGAGTGGTACATGGAGAGATAAAGAATGAGGGGTCAGGAGGTGGAAGAACAGGAGGTTTGGGAGAGGCAGATTTTGCAACTGTGATGAAAGTGCAGCTTTGGGGATGGCAGGAGGGGACCCACTTAGGGGGAGTCCAGAACCAAGCCAGTCCAGGTTTGTCTATAAACAACTTGGTCAGGGTGTCTTGGTGTCCTAACGATTATCTGAGGGACCTATTGACATAAAGAGAGATTAAAAGTTCCTTCCAGAGGCCTAGAGACTCTGAAAGTGGGCCATTCAAATTCACAAAAAGGTCAGCTTCCCTGGGTAAACAGGTTCACCATAGTCAGAGGCTTTCCAGGGTCTTTAATGAAATCCCTGAAAATGGTTAAGAATACATTGCAGGGGCAATAGAGAAGCAGAAGCAGACTGATCCACTGACACAAATAACTAAACCAGTGACAAACAAGATTAACAAAATGAATACAGAAGCTAAGTCAGTTTGTAAACTGACACCAGAAACTAATTCAACCCTAAAGCTGGCAAGTCCCAGACCAACTTTCTCGGGCTGGGAATGAGTCTCACAGACTTTAATGTTGCATCCAATGTCTCCAAAGACTCCCAGGGTCACCTAATAAACTAAAACAATCTTACTGGTCAGGATCAGATGGCTCAGTCTGAAGTTTGGGCCCAGGGGTTTTGGTTTCTCTTTGAAACAAAGATTGTCCTTAGAGGCAAGGAACACCTCTCAGCAGTCCTCCTGAAGAACAGTTGCCATAAAGAGAAGTTTTGATCCTATAAATCCTTAAACAGGGATCCAGGTGAGCTCCCAAATGAAGTAGGTTCATGAACAATATAGGAATCCAAGCAGCCTAATTGATAAATTTGGGGCTTTATTAGTTGGGCTCAGCATCCATTCACATAGGCCTGTTTCAGAGTCCCACTGAGTGGCACTGAACTGGAAAGTTACAGAGCTTTTTAAAACAGAAAATCAAAAAAGACATCCTGTTAGAAACAATTTAGGTAGAATCTTACATTAATTTTGGTTGATGGCTATATCTTGCTTCTTTGTTGAGCAGGTTAATTTTTCTCTTGTGGGTGCTGTTTAGTTTTCTTTTCTCTTTTATTTGGCTTGTACTCTAGGTAATTTTTCACTCTTCTGCATCAAATACAGGGTACTAGTCAAATCCAGTGCACAAGATGGCATCAGTTTTGCCAAGCTACAACAGTATCCAGGTGTCTGATAAGCCCCCAGAAACCAATTTCCTTATATCTTCAAAAATTAGAAGCAATACTATATAGTAATTAATTGTACAAAGTAGTAGGATGCACAGTCCTACAATTTATTCATATTGATCTTGTCCTTCCATCCTTCTCTTATCATCCCCTTCCCTCTGCTCCTCAATACTTAGTCTCCAGCCTTTACAATACACATGTAGCATAACTCATCTTCAAAATTACAAAAGGTTTTTTCCTCACAAATACAACAGAGGAAAAGGTGAAATTAAGTAAAATTATCTCTAAATCCTTTGGGGCCATGACTGTAAGAGTGCTTCAATCCTCTTGAGGGACACCCCCTCCCTCACTGGCCATGCTCTGGCCACTGTCCTCCTGTCACAAACTGAGAATGTTCCTCTGCAACCATCACACAGCAGACCTCTCTCACACTCCTGCTTTCTCTGCCAACACCATGGAGACACTCTTACCTGCCCTCAGGCTCTAAGTCTATGTCCTCTGTTTCTGTCTTATCTTGGTTCCAGCTGACTGTCCCATCTCTGCTCCCCAGTATCCTCTCCTGTCCCCTTTCTACTACTGATTCTATGGGCTCAAACTTATTTTGAGCTACCTAATTCTAATTCTATAGAATTCCAGTGCCCTCATAAAGCTTACCTATGTGTTTGTTTAACAAACACAGAGTCCTTCCTCCATGCTTGATATTTCCTGGTAGAGCACTGTGGCAATGAGAAGTCAATGGAAGTGCTTGTCTCCTTGGCTGATGATCTAGGGGGAAATGGTCAAATAACAGGACTGGAATGGCTTCAAATGGCTTGAGGTGTAGTGAAGGAACCATGAGAGTGAAAGACTTAATGACAGACAGGATGATGGACACGGGGGAGTGAGTACATGGCTTACTCCTAATGGAGAGGTCAAGGAATGTAGCATTCAGGTGCAGTTCTAGATGTTCCCAGGGGGAAGGATGGCAAAGGGGCGGGAAAATAAAGAAATACAAAAATTGGGATCAGGTGGAACCCTGATGCAAGGAATTGAACTGTTTGACCATTACAAGGGCATTTATTTATACATTTAGCAAATAAATGTATAAATAAATGTGACACCTCTTTGCCTAGCAACTCAATGTTTGGATTGTCTTGGGGCTTGGTGCTCTCTGGGCTGGACCAGCTTGTTTTCAAGGGTGATCATTGTTATTCAACCAACTTAGACTTGTGATCAATCTCCATTTTCAGTTGCTCCCTAAATCTTTACCTTTTCTGTTTTGTAGTTGCAAAAGGTGGGTGGTCAGTTGAAGTTGGAGGAGCTATGTTTGGAGAACTCTGTAAAAAAATCTTTTTATCCTTGAACCATTTACATTTTGGTGAACTTACTCATTTAAGCTAAATATTTCCAGCCCAAGGATTTTAAGTCCCTGCATTTAGCAATTTAAACTTCTACAGTTCATTAATCCACAACAGTAGTCAGTTACCAGGGTAACTGGCAATTGTTAGAAGGTGTCAGGGATTTGTGTTCCTTTTATAGGTAACATTTACTATGGCCATGTTTTATACCTCTTATAGTATACTTTTCTTCAGGATGTTCAAGACCAAGGTAAGGTAAGATCTATATTAAATATGATTAATTTCTTGTTATCTATCAAGTTCAGTTAAGCTTCCTCAGGAATTTCCTTGGACCGGACCATGCACAAAACCTCTTAACACTTTTGTCAGTGTCTGCTATTGCTTGATCAAGTTGCTTTATGTGAAGCTTGGGAAATTTTTCTCTGGTGACTCTCCTTAGGCACACTATATGCCAATGATCAATTTCCTCTATGGTCCCATAATCTCCTTGATCAGAAGACCAGGGACTCACTGAATTACAGGATGTTACAGCAGATATTCTCTTATGTCCTGCATCCTCATTGGCCTTGGAGGGCCAAGGTCAAAATATTGGCTATCCTCTTAGCCTGCTCATCTTTGGCCTAGGAACCTATTGCTTGGATTTCAGTGGGGGTGATGTTCTGCACACTGGAGCAGCTTGTTTGCCGTGGTCCTGAACTGCTCTTTGATTCTGACAGGCCCAGATTTATCATCAATCTCCAGGTTCAGCTACTCCCTACAAGGGAAGACTTTTCAGAGGTGGTGAGGTGACATTCACAAGGAAACCTAGCAAGGAGAAGGAGTCTAGTTGAGATTGAGTGTGTGGGAGTGGGTACACAACTCTCTGGTTCCTATGGACACTTCTTCAGGCACCAGGCCCCTGAAACCAAGGGTGCAAAACACAAGTGCAGCCTCTGCCAATTGCAGTTAGTGAACAGTGGTCTAAATCATGAATGCCTGTGCTCTGAAACTCAGCCATGCTGCTTTGAAGGATTCGTTCCTATGAGCAATGTCTTGCAGGAGTGCTAAGTGGCAGGTGTCCAAATACATACAAAGTAACCTATGTGTGATGGTGAAAGTTGAAAACTAACCTCTAGGTTCAGTTCCTGGGGACCTGATAATTTCCAGGCTCAAGCATCTTAATGATGCTGACAGTAATGACAGCAGCTGTCACTGAACACCCAGGCTGTGCCAGGCACAGCCTTCTCATAACAAAGGACAGCATATATACTGGCCCTACTTGATGTCCACTGCACAGATAGAAAAAATGAGGTTCTGAGAGACTCCTCCCACACACACAGGATAAATGTGAACAGAGGTCTCTCCAGGTCTGCAAAAAACATACACTCAAAGCCAGAAGAAGCTTGCAGAGCCTCTCCAGGGATAATAGCCAGGAGATCAGTAATTTCCTGCTATATACCAAATACTGTTTAGTTCTTCTCCAAGGAATCTCATTTAGCCTGCACAACAATCCAGGAGGATGTGTTAGGGACTCTGGAAAAGATAAGGAAACTGAGGTTTGGAGATAGGACCCTCAGGGAGATCTCATTGCTTGTGAGTGAGGTTAGGATTCCACTGACTAGAATTCTTGCCTATGAGGGGTGGTTTCTGTTTGCTTCATTCTCCTGCAGGCCTCTTGTACTAGGCCAACCTTGCAGTCTCCAAGCATACCAATCCTCCTGAGGTGCCTGTTGTAGTCAGAGTTTGAAAGGAGAATAATAGAAGATACAGAGTTTATAATGCTATTTTATGATGGCCATCCTGAGCTAAATACAAGAAAGTACAAGAAATTTGTCCACAACACTAAAGACCTAAAAAATCCAGCTGAGGTCCTGTATCTCACAGAAATGTCCTGCATGAGTATATGAAAACCTAGAGCCCATGACAAAATCTCCCATGAATCCAACTGAAGACCTTCAGTCCAACTGGAGACCTAGAGCCCACAATAATTCATGCAATTATGTTTTATTGATTTTCACTGGGAAGACCCAAAGGTCAGGCGTGGAAACTAGAAAGTCTGTGCCAGCAGGCTGAAGAATCTGGGCCAGTCAGTTGATGATTCTGCAGTGGAGTCAAGAAATGACACTCAAAATAAGGACCAGAGAGCCCTTGAAAAGTACCACGGCCACCCTCAACAACAGTGAGGTCCTGAGCTCCTCTGATAATGAGAACAGTTGAGCACATGCCAGGAAGTCAACATGACAAGCTTCTCCTGGAGATTAAACAGCACATATCTTCCCCTCCAGAGCCAGGAAGTGATGCTCAACACAAGGACTAGAGCTCCTCCAAAGTGAACCACAGCCATTAACAGCAATAAGGTCCTGAACTCCTCTGATGATAATGATCAAATTTATATCAAAGAAGCTAGTCATGACAAGCTCGTACAAGAGAACCAATGACTCCAAACAACAGCAAAACTTAGGAGAATCCATAATGCTATGTTCTTCCTCTCCACATCTCCTTTTATGCTGGCAACTTTCCTCAGGTGGGCCATCTATTCAGCACTATCAAGTGATACATTGCAGAGACAGATGCACTTGAATCCCAAAGTTACCAGCAAGTTTTCCCATAGCTGAACTGAGGATCCATGGCCTAGTTTATTTCAAAGTTATTCCTCTGGTGGTAGGTGGTGGGGTTTGCAACTCATTCATTTCTTCAATTTTATAACATCCATGGAGCACCTAAACATCGGCAGACACCCTCTAGGGTCCAGAGGAAAAGATAGGCCAAGTCCTTTCCACTTGGTAGCAAGATTCCACTGGGGCATCAAAAGGAAGACCATGTGGCAGGCATTTTCAGGAATCTCAGCCTTTTCTGGCCCCTGAGCCCCTCTGGAACATGGTAAAGCTCTATTTTGAACAAGGCTTTTAATAATCAAATATGTAGGGATCAGATGTCATTCAGTGGCAGTGCACTTGCCTAGCATGTGTGATGTCCTAGGTTTCTTCCCCAGTATTACAAAAAAGTAAAAATAAAATGAATGCACAAATTTATAAAAGATGCAAATTGCCTTGTGGTATAGATAGAAAAAATTTCTATCTCTAGAACATTTTCATCTAGATATGAAGTACTCCTTTTTTTGTATTTATTAAATAATTAGGCCTAGTGGTGGATTGGATTTAATCTCTTGCACCAGGTGTGGAGTCATGAAAAGTGGACACACAGATTACAATGTTCCCAATCACTGTGAGGAGACATGAGAATAATTCTCATTTATACTGGTGACAAAACTATAGTTACTACCAGTGTAAGAGATGACCTATTTTTATCTGCATAGGATAATTGAAAAAAAGTCATTTTATGCTGATAACTATGAATTACCATTACTTCATAAAAATCCTAACAATTTTGAAGTATGCAGTGTAAAACCATCATCTCTATGCCTCCATAGTCACCCTCTCCCTAGTACATCACCACAGATAATAGTTTAATGTCCTTGATAAGGGAAATAATTGTAACTCCCAACCTGCTAAATATCAACATGCAGAGTTTATGGTCTCTAAAAGTGAAGAATGAATTCTGAAAAATAATGGAGGTTAAGGACAGGAAAACTTCACTGAGAGAGAAGGATCCTGAGACATGTAAAGGGACCTGAAAGTGGATTGCTAATAAGTTCACTACTTAAAAGAAGTTGTATACACACTGGACCAGTGCAGCGGGTCCTGAGCGTGCCTGCAATGGGCTCCATGCTCCCTGCCATGCTTGTTGGACTCTGGAGTTCTAAGGAAGCAAGCGGGTGCCACTGGTTCCAGAGGCTGGGCAGCCAGGGGTGAGTGCCCCCTGCACTTTCCCCCAAGCCAGCTAGTTATGGACCGTGGACAGGGAAATTCATGGCTTCCGGGAGCACTGGACCAGTGGGTGGGTCCTGAGTGGGCCTATAACGGCCTCCCCACTCCTGGCTGTGCTTGGCATACTCTGGAGTTTCAAGCAAGCAGGTGGGCGCCATTGGTTCCAGAGGCTGGGATTGAGCTGGCCTGCCCACCCCCAGTGACCCTCTCTCAATCCAGGGAACTGGGTGGCCAGAGTCCCAGGAGGTGAGGGCACAGAAGAGGATTTACAGCAGACCCTGGGGAAGCCTTGGAATAATATTTGAAACACAGAAATATAGGAAAATGACAAAACAAAAGACCAAATTACAATCTCAAACCTCCAGCCCATCCTAAGAAACATTAGGAACTATGAAAATATATGGCATACACCTGAAATACCAGACATAATAGCATCTGAATAAAGAAGTAACTCTGGGAAGCTTTAAAGGAATTTAAATTAGAAATACTCTCCCAGGTAAAAGAAGAAATGATAAAAGAAATGAAGAAGAGCTACACAGATCTAAAGAAGACACAGTTTAAAAATTAGAGGAACTAAACAAAAAGATAGAATCCCTGGATGAGCAATACAAGAAACAAACAGAATACATAAAGCAGATGCAAAGAGATATACAGGAAATCAAAAATTCCATTGAAACCTGTAAAAACAGCCTCAAGGAAAGTGAAGATAGAATTTCAGACCACGAAGACAAGATTGCAGCCAGTGAACAGGAAAGGAAAGATCTTTAAAAATAACAAAGAATCAGGAAATAACAATTCAACAACTGCAAGATGACGCAAAGAAAAACAACATAAGATTAATAGGGATAAATGAAAAAGAAGGGGATGACATAAAGGATGTCAAGAGTATATTTAGAGACATAATAGCTAAAAATTTCCCAAACATGAGATTGGAAATCAACATCAGGATCAGTGAAGCATACAGCACTCCAAATACTCATAATCAAAATAAAACTGCATCCAGACATATAATAATCACCATCCCAGAAATCCAACATAAGAATAGAATATTAAAAACTGTAAGAGAGAAAAGACAGATCACTTATAAAGGAAAACCTATCAGAATCACATCAGACTTCTCAGCACAAACAATAAAGTAAAGAAAAGCATGGAGTGAAGTATTTCATCCTAAAGGAAAATGATGTCCAACCTAGACTGATGTATCCTGCAAATTTGTGCTTCAAAATGGATGGAGAAATAAGATACTTCTGTGCCAAAGAACAGCTGAAGAACTTCATGATCACCAAGACAACCCTGCAAAGATTATTGAAAGACAGCTTAGATACACTTCGCAGAATACCACTAAGCAAAGCAGACAAACAGAACAGAAAGATAAAAATGTAACAGCAGAAAAATAACATGTCAACAATAAACCACCATATAACAATTATAACCATTAATGTAAATGGTCTCAATGCACCAATTAAAAGAAACAGACTGACAGAATGGATCAAGAAACAAAATCCAAACATATGCTGTCTACAAGAAACCCATCTAACCTAAAAGGATACACACAGACTGAAATTCAATACTTCATGCAACAGGAACCCCCCAAAAAGCAGGAGTAGCTATTTTGTTGGCAGACAATGTGAACTTTAAACCAATAATGATCAGAAGATATAAAGAAGGTCACTACATACTGGTTAGGGGAAAACTTCAAGAAGAAGAGATAACTATCTTAAATATATATGCACCAAATTCCAGAGCACCCAGTTATATAAAACAAGTATTAACAGAAAAGAAAAAACAAATTATCAGTAACACAATTATAACAGGAGACCTTAACCCACCATGGACACCAAGGGACAGATCAACCAGACAGAAAATCAGCAAGAAATAACAGAACTGAATCACACATGTGAACACGTGGACTTGATAGACATATACAGAGTGTTCATTCAACAACATCAGAATACACATTCTTCTCAGGAGTACATGGGTTATTCTCTAAAATAGACCATATATTAACTCAGAGAACATATTTAAATAAATGCAAAAAGTTGAAATTATCCCTTGCAGGTTATCAGATCATAGCACTATGAAATTAGAAATTAATGATAAGAGATATTACAAAAATCCCATAAACACATGGAAACTGAATAACACACTCTTGAGTAATCAGTGGGTAACAGGGGGAAATTAAAGAAGAAATTAAACAATACCTACAAGCAAATGAAAATACAAATACAACTCACTGGAATCTGTGAGATACAATGAAAACCGTCCTCAGAGGAAAATTTATTATACTGAGTTCCCACATCAGGAAAACAGAATGAAACCAAGTAAATAATCTGATGTTACACCTCAAACATCTAGAAAAAGAAGAACAAGTCAAGCACAAAGCCAAAAGAAGAGAGGAAATTATAAAAATCAGAGCAGAAATCAATGCAATAGAGACTAAGAAAATAATCCAAAGAATAAATGAATCAAAGTGTTGGTTCTTTGAAAGAATAAATAAAATTTATAAGCCCCTAGCCAATCTTATTTTTAAAAGGGAAGAAAAAGCTCAAATTCATGTGATAAGAAATGAAAAATATGACATTACTACAGACTTTATAGAAATACAGAAGATCATCAACACCTAATTTGAAAACCTCTGCCAATCTCCCTGGTGAACACAAATGCAAAAAATCCTCAATAAAATATTGACAAATAGGATGCAGCAAATCATCAAGAAGAGTATACACTATGACCAAGAGGTATTTATCCCAGACATGCAAGGATGGTTCAACATACATAAATCAATGAATGTAATCCACCATATCAATAAAGCCAAATGTAAGAATCATATGATCATTTCTATAGATGCAGAAAAAATTTTGATAAGGTCCAACATTCATTCATGATAAGAACTTTACAGAAAATTGGAATAGATGGTCTTTACCTCAATATAATAAAGGCCATCTATGACAAACCAACAGCCAGCATCATACTAAATGGCCAAAAATTGAAAGCCTTTACTTTGAAATCAGGCACAAGACAAGGATGTCCCTTATCACCACTCCTATTTAATATAGTACTGGAGGTACTATCCAGGGCAACTAGACAAGAGAGAGCAATAAAAGGGGTAAAGATAGGACAAGAAGAAGTTAAATTATCATTGTTTGCAGATGACATGATACTCTATGTAGAAGACCCCCTACACTCCATTGAAAGATTCTTAGTTGTAATAAATAAATTCAGTAATGTAGCTGGATACAAAATCAATACTCAAAAATCAATAGCATTCCTATACACTAACAACAAAATCACTGACAGAGAAATAAGAGAAGCCACACCCTTCACACCAGCAACAAAAAAAGAAATATTTAGGAATTACTCTCATGAAAGAAGTGAAAGATCTATACAGGGAAAATTATAGTACACTGAAAAAAGAAATTGAAGAAAACCTCAGAAAATGGAAAGACATCCCTTGCTCATAGATAGGAAGAATAAATATTGTTAAAATGGCCATTCTCTCAAAACTGTTATACAGATTCAATGTAATCCCCATAAAAATACCATCAACATACCTCATAGATCTTGAGAAATCACTCGTAAAATTCACCTGGATCCAGAAGAAACCTAGAATAGCAAAGACAGTTCTAAGCAACAAAAGCAAGGCAGGAGGCATCACAATCCCTGACTTGAAGTTATACTACAAAACAACGGTAGTAAAATCAACATGGTACTGGAATAAAACAGAGCTGAAGGTCAATGGAATAGATTAGAAGATACAACCACAACTACAAACACACTCAACCACCTTATCTTGTAGCTTGAACAAGTATTTCTAGGATGACAATATATAGTCTATTAACTAGTGATTTCTTACTCTTTATTTTTTTGAAATTCTGTATTACTCATACTCCTTTACTGTTTTTTTTCATTAAATAAAATTTTAAAAAAGAAGTTGTATAGAGAAAAATCATGAGTTAAATACAATGTGGGACTGAACTATGATCAACCAATAAGATTACAAATATAGCCCTTTAAGTAATAGTGATCCAATAGACAAGCAGGTCATGTAACAATCATACATGGAAAGAAAAAAGACCTTTAGGAAGGAATGGATCAAGAGCAATTGGTCAGTTACCCAGGTGACTGATGGCTACCTAGACTTTATTGGACCAGGTAATACCAATTATCCCCTGTGAAGGCATGTAGGGTTGATTATTCCATGTTTTTCCTGGGGCCTGGCCTTTGAATATTGCACCTTTTCCTCCTCCCCCTCCTCTTCATTTCGTCCTCCCCACTCCTCTTCTCCCTGACTCCCTCACTCTCTCCCTCTTTGTCCCCCTCCCTCTCCTTCTTTCCCTTTCTCTCTTCCTTTCCTCTCCTCTTCCTGCCCCTTCTCTTCCTCCCCTTCCTCCTCTTCCTTCTTTTGTGATATTGGGAATCAAACTCAGGGCCTTGTGCATGCAAGGCAAGAGCTCTACCAGAGTCAGATTCCCAGGCCCTTAACTACTTCTAATAAATATTTCTCAGCTTTTTTGTGCCCTGAAAACTAATTTTCTGCTATAGGAGACAGGAAACATGTATAATTATTTTTAAAGAATAGGTTACTTGCTTTATTTCAGCCTCAGGGACCTTCAGGTCTCAGATCTTGGCAATTCTATATTCCATTGTATTGTATATGAACAATTTTCTATAATTCTGAGTTATTGTGCTGTGTGGGTAAGCTCCAGAAATTAAAGACACCAATGTGATCCTCCTGGGGCCTGAAGTCAGGAATTCTCATGGGTGGTGATGTGGGAGGGCAAATACAGGAAGCAGATCATGTGCTCAGGTAGGAACTGTGTGTGAAGAACTAATGATTTGGAGGGTGGCTCTTGTTTAGCAAGCGTAGGAGTGACAGGCCTTTGGGCAGGCTAATGGAAGTTGGCAGGCTTCCACAGGGTTTGCAAAACTCCCAATTCTCCTCATTGTTTCTGTAAGTCCTGACTCAGCTGTTCACATGAAGCACCAGATACAGCCGACTTTGATGACTACTGTGAAGCTGGAGTGGCAGCTGCAGGTCAAGAGCCACACACTGCAAACACCACATAACCACATCAGGTAAATGTTGGTGCTCAGTTTCTTTGGTGCAGGAACTGAGCCACTGGGACTAGTGTCTAGAAACTCACTAAAGCTGAGACTAGGGGTGGGGAGTAAATGAGAGTAACCTCATATTTTTTGGCACCCATGCATGACCTCTCTAGCCCCTAGAGATAAATGAAATGTGAAGAAAGGTACTGATAATTATACTAATTCATATATAGAATTGTATTGTGTGTGTGTGAGAGAGAGAGAGAGAGAGAGAGAGAGATCAGAATTACCTTATATTGAAACTTTCTTTACACTAAATGATAATTTTTTGTTCAAAATGTAAATGTAAGCCATAGGAAGACCAGACACCTCTGGCCCTTGAGGCACAATCAGATGTGTCTACTAGTACCAAGGCAGAGGTTCTAGTCCCTTGTACTTCAGATGCTAAGGAAAAGGCTTCTGAAGAGATCTTAATTGAAACCTTATCTACTACTGCTAAACCTGAGGTTATTCTCATGTACCCTTCATATTCTAAAGGTTAGACATCCAAGCCAAGTTTAACTAAAGCCTCTAACTGGCTGTCTCCATCTTATATCATCTTGTTCAAACTCCTCAAAGACAGTGCCCCTCATAGAGCTGGATGGAGAGTTTGACACTATCCACACCCATAAGTTCTTTTATCTCAGTGACCTGAAACAGATCACACAAGATCTGGAAAATTTTCAGATGACCCTGATAGGTCCATTGAGGTTTTTAGGATATTTAATGAGACCTGCAAAATACAATGGGATGATGTAATATTACTCTTAAATGAAACATTGACTTCTAATGGGAGACAAGCTGCCATTACATTTGGAAATAGATATCTTACTGTTAATTTGGAAAGGTGAGAAACAGGCTTGCAGGGTAACAGCCAGTTCCTATTGGAGCCCAAGGGTCACCTCCACAATATAAATAATGGCCTCAAAACCAGAAGGGAAGTTAGAATGGAAAATATCTTCAGACAAACATTCTGAAGATCTAAGGAGGACAAGAAATAAGTCCTTCAATTATTATAACTTGTCAATTATTCACCAAAAGGAAGACAAGAACCATTAATTTTTCCTGGATCATTCACAAGAGGCATTGATGAAACACACATCCAAACTCTTGATTCAAAAGAAAGATAAATTTTTATTAAAGACAAGTTACTCGGTCACCTTCAGATATTAGTAAATATCTAGAAAAATGGCATCTACTATAGATAGCTCACTTAACTGTGTACTGGGAATTACCTCTTCAATATTTGTAATCAAAGCTATGAAAAACCAAGGAGAAAAAACAAAGAGACCAAAAGAAAGTGGTTACATTTGTTGCTGTCTTAAAGGAATTGTCAATAAGTCTGACTCTTGGGGCTCCAAGAGGAGTTCCAAGACTAAAATCTTGAGCTGACACTGTGGAAATTCAGGCCTCCTTAGGAGGGGTGGTGATAAAAAGTATAATGACAGGTGGGCCTCTGAAACATAACCTGATTGGAAAGTTGACTACTGGAGTTGGACTCTTCTCTGAGACAGAGGTCCCAGGATAAAAAGGGGTAACCAGGAGCAGGTCCAGCAAGATTGAAGGGCCATCGGGTGTATTTGCCTTCTCCCTCAGGCTGGATTGTCATCTCCATGAAGGATCCCCAGCTAATTGTGACTATGGAGACAACCTCTTGCTGGACACTGGCACATGTCACTTGGTCCTTCTTTTCAACCTTGACTTTCCTTCCAACCTTCCTACTTCAGTGAAAGGAGTCACTGGAGAAGATGTAACTTGCTACTTCTCACAAGTGTTAGGCTGTAACTGGTATGCCTTCCTCTTCTCCCATTCCTTTATCACTCGCTGTTCCTGAAAGTTACATTTACCTTCTGAGGAGAGGTATCATATCTTGCTTATATATTGTAATATACATGCACCCATGTCAGGTACGATGCCTCCCACTGATAGACACAGAAATAAATTATGAAGTATGGACATCTCAAGGTAGAATAGGATGGCCAATAAGACCTACCCTGGTAAAACTACATCTCAAAGATCCTATTATTTTTCCTTACCAGAGACAATACCTTCTAAGACCAGAAGTTAATAGAAGACTATTGCATGAAATTGACAATTTAGGGACACAAGACATTTACATACTGTAACAACCTCTAAACACTCTAATCTTGGAAGTTTAAAAATTTAGTAGAGAGTAGAGGTTGGTGCAGAACCTTAGATTGGTAAATGATGTAGTAGTGTCAATCCACCAGGTGGTGCTCAACCCATATACTGTTGTCTCAGACCCTAGAAGATGCTGGATTGTTTCCAGTGTTATATTTAAAATGTGCCTTGTACTTCATTGCTTTATGGAATGCCAGTTTATTTCTTCCTTTAAAGTCTTCAAAACCAGGCATCTCAATTGACATGTGCTTCCCCACGCATTCAGAAACAGTCCTCTTTTTTTTGTTGGATGATTGTTTTCCTACAAATTGGTGTGTTCTGAATTTTCCCAAGTCATGGACCTGCAAAATATAGATGACATACTATTTTGTGTCTCCTCAGAAGAGCTCTCTAGCCAAAGCATCCATGATCAGCTGCAATTTGTATCAGGCAGAGGTTATAAGTTCTCGAGGTTTAAGGCAAAACTTGAGGTAAAATACTTGGACCTTATCTTGTCTAGGAGAATCCAAAAACTGGCTGGAGGAAGAGAGAATTATTCCAATTTTTCCTTCTTTGCAGCCCAAGACCCACAAACAGCTAAAGGGATTTCGAGGAATTACAAGCATTTTTGTTCTTCAGATTGCAAAGTATGATGAAATTGCACATCCCCTCTATCAACTTATAAAGGAAGCCTGAAAGCCTGAAATACATATTCATATTCTAACCTGGGAATTTGATTTTCACACTGCATTCTGGAAGATTAAACAAGCACTTTTAAATGCCCCAGCACTGAGCCTGTTTACAGGATACCCTTTCAATCTGTATGTTGATGAAAGATGGGGTATAGCTTTGGGAATACTTATGCAGGAACAAGGCCCCACTCAACAGCCTATAGGCTATCTGAGTCATGAATCTGACAGTGTAGAAAAGGGATGATGGTTGAGTGTCTTGGAGCTGTAGCTGTCATAACTCTCTTGGTCCAGAGGCATCCAAGCTGACTCTAGGCAAAGATCTCACAGTGTGATAGAGTTTCTTTCAAAGAGAGCTTTGGCTGTCAGATAACTGAATTTTTCAATACCAGTATCTACTTTTAGAATATCCAGCCATCCAAATGAAAACATGTTCCTCTTCAAATCCTACCATCTTTCTACAAGAAAAGGACAAAGCAGATCCTGAAAAATATGACTATAAAACAGGTAATTCTCTATATCTATGCAGCAAGAGAAGGCTTATTAGACACCCCTTAGTGACCCTGATTTGACTCTCTCCTATGATAACAGTTACTTCATGAAAAATGAGGCAAGAAAGGCAGAGTATACAGTAGTGACTGCATCAGATGTTTGAAAGCTCCTTACTTGCCTCTGGGATTATTGCTCAGCTAGCAAAATTCATAGCTCTAACCAATTCTTTATAACTCAATAAAAGACAGAGAATCATTATTGATACTCATGCCAAGAATATATCCTATTGCTATATGCTTACACAAACATGTGGAAAGAAGGAATTATCTGGCAGTCAGTGGATCTCTCTTTAAATATCCTGGCTCCTTTGAGGACCTAGCCCTGTCTCACTGCCTATAATATTTCTAACTAATTTGGCTGCCTGCAACAATAGCAGACTCACTGCAGGCCACAAGGCCTGTTTCCTGTACTCAACCAGAAAGTGCATGACCTCAGTGAGTCACTTACTTCACAGGGTCTCTCTTCCTTCAGAATCACTGAAGCCAAAACCAGGAATCCTTTCTTTTTCCAGAGGTGCTGAGGAATGGAAGAGGTATACAATGCCTGACAGTGAAGAAATGGCACCTCCATTCACTTCACTTTTGATCACAAATCTCCTTGACTCTATATTCTCTATTAAGCAGCCCCTGGGCCTGCTGACCCAGAACATTTCTCTCAGCTCCAGTCCTCCCTTTTTTCCGTGATTTTCCTCTCACTCCTGCATAGTCTCACCACACCTTTGGCTATACTCACTTTCATCCAGCCTGAAGACTAGAATTTCCTGGGTCAACATGGGCTAGCAATTCCCAGGAAGCCATGGTTCCTGCCAGAAATCTAGGACAAGGTGTAGAGCACACTGCCTATGGCCCCATCTGTGAAACTCTATGTACTGTGCAACTGTTAGATTCTCTGGTCCCTCAAATTCCTAGGACCTCATAGCTACTCATGAGAAAGGTTCTGCCATTGTTTCCTCCAGTTACTTCTTAAACTGTGGGTACCAAAACTACATTAATCTTCCTCAATTCTTGCAAGCCCATAATTTAATTTAATTTAATTTAATTTACCTCTTGTTTCCCCTAGCTGCCTGTTGTACACTAACAAAAAGAGCTTCGTTATATTTATATCATACCAAAATACCTGTAACTGACGCTCACTGTTCTCTATAGGTTTTTCTTCTCCCTTCTTCCTCTGGGTGACCTAATTGATATGTTAACTATTGCTGCCCTCTACAAATAACAGATGTGGTGCTAAAATAAGGTAACAAAAGGTTGTTAATTGCTGCTAGACTTCTCTGTTCTCTGCTGAGGAAAACAAAGGTGTTCCTCATTAACAGTTTTCCTGATCCAGCCCCAAACCCCTACTTTGTGAGCTGTGATATGTACAAAAGGGCAGCAAACATAGAAAAACAACACTCAGCTTTTGCAATCTCCAGCTGCACTGTGTCCTGGGCCCAGGATAAAATAAATCAGTGCTGCTTTTTAAAATATGTTTTTGTCTCATTTTTTGAACTCAAGTTTGGGGGCTCCTTTGTGGATTACACTGCCCTCTGCACAGGTAGTTCTGAGTCTGTTCTTTGTCTTGAAGATGTGTGGGTCTTTTTAAAGCACTGGAGGATGTTTTGTAGGTGTGTGTGTGTGTGTGTGTGTGTGTGTGTGTGTGTGTGTCTTATTAGCTGCAATGATCTATGGTACAGATTTCCTCTATCATCTGCTTTTCCTGATCCACTTTGGTGTTTCTCACACTCAGCTGTGGTTTGCACTGGCTGGTGTTAAGTGCACATGTCCATCTACTGATCACTGCCTCAGACTATTACAAATTCTCTCACCCATAAGAGAATGAATTACTCTTGGTAGAGCAGCCAGAATAGAAGCAGCAGTGTCACTGCTATATTCTTATTTTCACCAGATTGATTCTGAGAGTTTTCCAAACTTAACACAACTCTTTGTAGGAGGCTTGCCCACTGTGGTCCTAGAAAAAGAATTTTCACAATATTCAGAAGAAGACATGTGCAGGGTTTGTTATGTTAAGACAGAGACCATAGAGCATACTCGAGAGGAATGTGGCACTCAAAGAAATGAGATGCACTGCAATTTGTAATGGGGAGAATTTGTACTTTTATTGGGGTGTGTGGAAAGCCCAGGAAAATGTGGCCCACCCAACCTCCAGGAGGGTACTAGACTATTCCACAGGATGTGTGTGTGTGTGTGTGTGTGTGTGTGTGTGTAATTTATTTTTCCTTGATATGTAATGTACACATTTCCTGGATTCCCTCAATCTGCTTCTTAGTTTCTCATTTATGTCAATTTATAGACTTCCAGTGATGAGTCGGAAAGCAAGGAATCTGAAATTAACCAAACAATGTGGACATGAGTCACCTTGGATAACTAGCTGAGATCTGGAAGTGGTAATTTTCCTGAAAATGCACTTTTAGTTATCATTTGTTTGTCTCTTTCCTACTCATTTTTCATTTTTTCTATACTACATCACTACAACACTCCCTGACTATGGTACCAACGGTGTTGCCCAGCAGAACATAACAACTCCTCTTTCATAGCCTCACTGGCTGATTTGGCAATTTCTGGTGTGTAACTTGTGCCTGGGAAGTACATAGTTTGTCATTGCTTTACTCACATCAATTATTTCTCCTGATTCTGGGCCCAGCTGAAGACTTGGCTTTCACTCCCACTGCCTCATTGAAGCAGTTGAGACTCAGAGGTAGAATGAGCCAAGAATATTAGCCAGGTCTTAGAGGTAGAGGCCCTGCTAGACCCTCTACCATTGGGTAACCTCACTAAGCACATAATGATCTCTTCGTCTATTTGGTTAATAAACAACTTCTGACTCTTTTATTATCTCAGGGACTGTGATAAGGAGCACTGGCTCTGCAGGGAGAGAAGTCCTTCCTACTGTTACCCTAACAACAGATAGATCAGCAACTGGCTGAGGCCATGCCTCCCTTGGGACAGATCTGGGGTGACCAAAGCTACCCACAGAAGTTGGCAAACACAGTGGGAGAATCATGCCCAAATCACCAGATAGATATTTCTCCACCCTAAGATATACCCTATTCCTCATGGTGTCCCCAGGTTCTCTGTTATTGGTGTCTCTGTACCTCCAAACCCATCAGCTGCCCTCTGATCCCTGCTCCTCCACCTACACAATCCTCACAATAACCTCACACTGACTAAGCTCCTTCTGGCCTCAGGGAATTTGCATTCTCTCTGCCCTCTGCCTGGAATGCTTTCCCCTGATATCCCTCTATGACTGCTTATTTTTATTCTGTAAGACCCAGTTTAAAGGACCACTTATCTGTTACCTTACCTAAATATTATACTCCTCTCCAAGTCCTTTCCAGTTAGTACTTTTAAAAAATTTTTAGGCCTTCCCTGATGTAAATAATACTAATTATCGAACTATTTATTCCTTCATTATCACCCTTCCTCATCAAGCCTGCTTTTCGTCCCCACTGAGCCATGCAGGGGACTAAACCTGCCTTCTCCACAATTCCAGTAACTAGAAGAGAATCTGGGATAAGCACCTGCTCAATTGAGAGCTACAGAAGAAAGGAAGGAAGGAAGGAAGGAAGGAAGGAAGGAAGGAAGGAAGGAAGGAAGGAAGGAAGGAAGGAAGTGAGGAGCAGAGGTGTCATATCACTCCATTATGCACTACTGTGTGCCAGGCACAGTCTTCTCACTCAGTCTGATATATAAGAGGTCATTTTACAGGGAAGTGAGGAACAGAGACACAGTTTCTTGCTGGGAACACAGCACAGAGAAGAGAGATGTGGTGTCAAAGTTGCTCATTATGACAGATTCTTACACTTCCTGTCCTTCCTGGGGAAGTTCTTTTGCCTCAGAGCCTGTACTCACTCATTCACACTGAACCACCTGATTTATTTCCTCTCCCAGAGTTATCACTGGATCTTGAGACCTCTCATATTTCTCAAATCTCAGAACTGTTTCCTCTGAGACAAGAGTTCTGTTCAGCAAATTGTTGCCTATTTCAATTACACTGAGTTTTAACTATTTTGTATTTACTTATTTTTCATGTAAATATTTCATGAGGGAAGGGAAGGTGAATTTAGACTGACTGTACCTTCTCATTAGATGGTGTCTACCAACACTTCCAAAGCCAGCACCCAGATAAGGCTTCCAGGTATGCTCTTCCTCCAATGTACAAGACTTGACTATCCAGGTCACTCTGCAGCTGAATCAGCCCTGCTTTTTCCACTCTGGCCACACTGTCCTACATCCTGTCCTCTGAACATGACAAACTAATTCCAACCTAAGTGCTTTTGCAGTTGCCATTCTGTCTTCCAAGAGCACCTTCCCCACAGCTCTTGTGGTGCATTTGCTCTGTGTCAAGAGATCTCCTGGACCTGCAAACCCTAGTACCTCCTCCTCCTCCTTCAGGCTACTGCCTTAGCATCTTCATGGGCCTCATCCTTACCTGTGTTCTTGTTTATTTATTTGCCCATGTGTTTGTAGCCTGATTTTTCTTACTAGTGATACAGGAGAATGAAACTCTTGACCTACTATGTCCATGAGTTTGTGTTTTCTAAAACTGAAGAATGAATTTTAGGAATAATGGAAGTTAAGAGTAGAATATATTTATTGAGAGAAAGAAAGCTTCTGTCTAAAGAGAGACAGAAGGGATCCCAAGTGAGTTGCCCAGGACTCTGTCTTTTCCAGGGGCTTTTATAGAGCAAAATCGCGGGGTGAGACAGGTTCAAGGTGGGGGAAAACTGAGAACTCACAAAGCAGATGGATATAAGGTGGGACATAACTATAGTCAGCCAATAAAATCAATAGTTTAGGTAAAATTGATTATATTAGGGACAAATGGGAAAGCAAGTCAGGTGGGAAGTAGGCATTTTTAAAGCTGTGACCTTTCCCCTAGGGGGATGGGATAGTGACTCCCCCTAGGGGAGGGGAACTAATTAGATGGGATAGGGAATTAATTAGAATGTCAGTCTTTAGGATATGAATGCATTTGTTTGATACTTTGTCTTGAGGCCTGGCCCACAGCAGGAGTCTTCCCCACAGTTGTAAAGGTATCTGCACTGGCTCCTTTGAGGACCTAGCCCTGTCTCACTGCCTATAACATTTATAATTAACTTGGCTGCCTACAACAATCCACCCTCTGAAGAAATAACCCAAACTGCCATGAGGGGGTAACGGGCAATGACCAATTGAACTTCTTTGACCTGAAGAGGGTCATAATGGTTGAACAGTAGTCAGAGGTACTTCTGCAGAGATCCTGTCTAGAGGCTCTCAATAGACACCAGGCATTTTCTTCTTGGATAGGTGCACAGCTTTAAGTCTAGAGAAGACAAAGCCAAAGAAGCAGTTAAGTATGTATGGGCCAAAGAGTAAAATCAATAAGACAGTTATGAGTATAGTTAACAAAGATTTCAACCAAGACAAACTAGAATTAATTCCTATAAGAAAAAAGTTCAGGAAATTTTAGTATCTAACGTCATTGATTTGCTATCTAATATCTTGAATAGCTACTGAGATAGTAGCAGAAGAATCAGGAATATATACACAGCATTCAGTTTTTACAATTGTACAAGTGACCCCCTGTCCTGCTGTTAGAACATCTAATGCTATCCAATTTTGAAGGATAGCCTGTAATAAAAGATCTCCTATCCCTAATCTATTGGCTGTTAGGTAATTTCTTTCTATATGGCTGCATTAGCATGTAGCACTAGGAAAGTGTACTTAGAATCAGTATAAATGTTGACATTTTGTCCCTTGCCAAATTGTAAGGTTGTGGTTAGAGCTATGAGCTTAGTTTCAGGTGTCAGAGAGGCACTTTCAAGAGTGTAGTGTAAAGTTATCATTGTATATACTATTTTTATTTTTTTTAATTTTCTATGAAGGAGATGTCATCACAGAAGAAGATAAAATCTGAGTCAGTAAGTAGAGTGTCTAATATGTCTTTTCTGGATGCATATGTATGAAGAATTACCTGTTCACAATCATGTTTATCAATTTCAATTTCTTCCTCCTGTTCTGGCAAGAATGTGCCAGGATTTAAGAAGAATATGTCTTTCTTTGAATGGCTGTTCCTTCTAGCAGTAGAGCCTGGTATTTAAGAAGTCGGTTGTCAGACAGCCATAGACTCCCCTTGGAAGAAAGGAATCCTGCCACATTGTGAGGTGTATGTACAATGATATCTTTGCCTAAAGTCAGCTTAATTGCCTTTGGCAAAAAGACAGCTGCAGCTCTAAGGCCAGCAGGCCATCTCTTTGCTCTTTGCCTAAAGTCATTTAGATACTCTATAGGTTGTTAGCAGAACCTAGATATTGTGTAAGCACTCCCAAAGCCATACCTCCTCCAATCTACATATAAATTGAAATGGTATCCTGTAGGTAGGCTCAGAGGGGGAATTTAGAAGTGTTTACTTAAGCTTTTGGAATGTGGCTTGGAAATGAGGTTCCCAACATAAAATATAGGTATCTGTCTTTTGGGTCTCTTTTGTAAGTTGATAGAGGGGTCATGCAATTTCTCTATATCCTGATATCCAAAGGCAGCAAAATCCTGTAACTCCTAGGATTCTCCTTAGCTGTTTAGAGTTTTGGGCTGTGGGAAGGAGAGAATGGGTTTAAATCTTTCCTTTTCTAGCCTTCGGGTCGCTTAGAATATAATGAAGCCTAAAAGTATTTTACCTCGACTACAAAGTTGTGCCTTTGATTTAGAAACCTTATATAAACTCTATCTGCTAGAAAATTTAGCAGAGCACAAGTGCCTTGGCTACCAAGTACTTCTGAGGGGTCACATAATAGGATGTCATCTACATATTGCAAGGTTGTGACCTGGAAAAACTCAAAACATGCCAAGACATTGGAAATCCCTTGTCCAAAAAGATGTGTACTATCTCTGAACCTTTGGGGGAGCACAGTCCATGTCAATTGAGATTATTGGTTCTGTGGATTTTCAAGAGGAAAAAGAAACTGACAATCTGTATGTAAAGGGATACCAAAGAAGATATCCTTTAAATCTAACACTGAAAACCAACTGGCATCTTCTGGGATCTGAGAAAGCAGAGTGTATGGACTGGGTACCACTGGGTAAATAGACATTATTGCCTCATTTATCAATCTAAGGTCCTGCTCCATTCCCCATTGGGTTTTTGAATTCCCAAGATAGGAGTTTTTCTTGGACTATTATAGGGCTCAAGTGAAGCATATTGTCTCTGATAAGGAAAAACAGTACAATTTCTGAGGTGATTTGTATTGAAGAAGCTCTTATGGTCCTACCTATTCTACCTTTAGTTGCACATACTTCAGGATTTCTGTCTTCATGAGGGGAAGGCAGCATATCTGACCTATGTGCATAGTACTTAAACATGATACTTAACACAGTACTTAAACACATAGTACTTAAACATGATAAGATATCTCTTCATAAGAGAAGAACTGGATTTTCAGGTATAATAAAAAAATGAATGTGTATAAAGAAAGCCATCCTTGTTACAGCCTAATAAAAAATGAATGTGTATAAAGAAAACCATCCCTGTTACAGCCTAAGGGTTGTGAAAAATAACAAATTATCTCCTTACCAGTGATTCCTTTCGCTGAGGTGTGGTGACTAGAAGGAAGGCCAGGATTGAAAAGAAGGATGGAGAGAGTTGCACCAGTATCCAGCAATAGGTTGGTTTCTTTTCCCTCTGTAGTCATGATTACCCAGGATCCTCTGTGGAGATGACAGTCTGGCCAGAGGGAGAGGGCAGTAAGTGCTACAGCATCCTTCAATCCTGCTAGACCAACTGATAGGATGGGTCTGAGCCATGGGGCCTTGGCCTCAGAGGGCAGTCTGACCTCAGGTGGTCACCTTTGCGGTTGGGGAATGGGCCAGAAACCTTCTGAGTGTAGTCTCTCTTACAGTTATCTGGTCTGTGGCAGCAATAGCAGGTCTGCATTATCTTTGAACTCTTCTTGGAGCCCCGAGAATCAGACTTAGGGTCTGTTTTTCTAAAGGCTGCAGCAAAAGCATCTGCCTATTCTTGGTCTCTTTGTTTTCTCTCTTTGGCTTTTTATTATGGTTATAAAATACTGAGGAGGAAACTTTTATTAAAGTATCATATGAGCTATCTGGAGCAAAGCTATATTTTGTAGCTTTTTTCTAATGTCTGGATTTGACTGAGTAATAAACATGTCTTTAAGCAAAATCTGTTCCTCTATCGATTCAGGATCTATAAACATGTATTTTATTATTGCCTCTGATAAATGATCTAAGAAGTTAGAGGGGCTTTCACCTTTTTCCTGTGAAATAGCTGACAATATAAAATAAATAAAAGATTTGGTTTTTGTCCTTCTTACACTTTCAAGAATGCACATTTGAAAATGTCTCCTGTTCCAATCACCTGTATCCTTGGCAGGCCACTTGGGGTCTTGGATAGGAACTGCTTGTGCCTCAGTGGGAACTGGTGATTTTCTTGGCTGTCTATCTTCTGCCTTCTAAAAGTAACAGTATGATATTCACCTCCAAAAGCAACAGCAGCTTGTAATGCTGCTGTCACTAGAAGTAAATGCTTGGTTTAAGAGTAACATAATTGATTCTGGCTGCTCTTGGAGAAGTGTGGAGTTTCCAGCAAGCAGGCAGGTGCACACTATCCCCAGAGCTCAGCCTATTTGGGACTCCTGCACCACACCATCTGGGTGCAGAGGAAAGGCTGGGTGGATCTGGGATGCCTGCGTCCGCCTCCCCATGTGTCTGGAGGACTGTGGATATCTCAGCAAGCAGGCGAGCATCACAGGTTCTAAAGGCCCCACAGCCTGTGGTAAGTACTCAGTGCAGTCTGCCCAAAGCCCAGACTGTTCGGGACCCTCCAGGCTTCTGGGTGCAGTGAAGTGCATAAGTGGGTTTGAGGCATCTACATCCACCTCCCCAATGTGGCTGCACTTGGAGAACTGTGAAGTTTCCAGCAAGCAGGTGGGCACACAGTATCCCTGGAGCCCAGCTTATCTGGAACTACGGAGTTCTCAACAGGCAGAAGAGGGCCATTGCTTCTACAGGCCCAGTGGCTTGGGGGAACTGGGTGCCAGAGTTCCAGGAGCTGCGAACAAAGAAGTGGATTTCCAACAGACCCTGAGGAAGCTTTCAAATAACACTTGAAACACAGAAATATAGGAAAATGACAAAACGAAGGACCAAATTACAACCTCAAACTTCCAGCCCATCTCAAGAAACCCTAGGAGCGATGTATATAGAAGAAAATATATGCCATTCACCTCAAATATTGGACACAATAGCTCCTGAAATTAACAAGCAACTCCAGGAAGCTTTAAAGGAATTCAAACTCAAAATAATTTCCCAGGTAAAAGAAGAAATGATAAAAAAATGAAAGAGATTCTGAATATACCTAAAGAAAACACAGTTAAAAAATTGGAGTAACTAAACAAAAAGACAGAATCCCTAGATGAGCAATATAAGAAACAAACAGAATACGTAATGCAGGTGCACAGAGATATACAGGAAATAAAAAACTCCACTGAAAGTTGTAAAAATCGCCTCAATGAAAGAGAAGATAGAATTTCAGACCTTGAAGACAGGATTGCAGCTAGTGAACAGGAAAGGAAAGATCTTTTAAAAATAACAAGGAATCAGGAAATAACAATTCAACAACTGCAAGATGATGCAAAGAAAAATAACATAAGATTAATAGAGATTAATGAAAAAGAGGGAGACAACATAAAGGATGTCAAGAGGATATTTAGAGAAGTAATAGCTGAAAATTTCCCAAGCATGAGATCAGAAACCGACATCAGGATCAGTGAAGCATATAGAACTCCACATAGTCATAACCAAAATAAAACTACACCTAGACATATAATAATCACCATCCCAGAAATCCAACAAAAGAATAGATTATTAAAAGCAGTCAGAGAGAAAAGACACATCACTTATAAAGGAAAACCTATCAGAATCACAGTAGACTTCTCAGCACAAACAATAAAGTCAAGAAGAGCATGGAGTGATGTATTCCAGATCCTAAAGCAAAATGATTTCCAGACTGATGTACCCTGCAAAACTATCATCCAAAATTGATGGTGAAATACGATACTTCCATGACAAAGAACAGCTGAAGAACTTCATGAACACCAAGCCAACCATGCAGAAAATATTGAAAGATAGTTTAGATACACAAAGGAAAAAACCAGTAAGCAAAGCAGATAATTAAACAGAACAGAAAGATAAAGATGCAACAGCAGAGAGATAACATTCCTACAATTAACCAGCATTTAACAGTAATAACCATTAATGTAAATGGTCTCAATGCACCAATCAAAAGAAACAGACTAGCAGAATGGAACAAGAAACAAAATCCAATGATATGCTGTTTACAGGAAACCCATCTAACCCAGAAGGATACTCACAGACTGAAAGTCAAAGGATGGAAAAAAATATTTCATGCAGCAGGAATCCAAAAAAAAGCAGGAGTAGCCATTCTGTTTGCAAACAATGTCAAATTTAAACCAACAATGACCATAAAGGACAAAGAAGGTCACTACATATTCATTAAGGGAAAACTCCAAGAGGAAGAGATAACTATCTTAAATATATATGCACCAAACTCCAGAGCACCCAGTTATATAAAACAACTATTAACAGAAATTAAAACTCAAATTATCAGTAAAACAATTGTAACAGATCTTAATATGGCATTGACACCAAGGGACAGATCAACCAGACAGAAAACAAGCAAAGAAATAACAGAACTGAATCACACCTGTGAACAAATGGATTTGATAGACATATACAGAATTTTTCACCCAACAACATCAGAATACACATTCTTCTCAGCAGTACATGGATCATTCTGTAAAACAGACCATATATTAGCTCACAGAACATATTTAAACAAATGCAAAAGAGCTGAAATCATCCCTTGCATGTTATCGGATCATAGCGCTCTGAAATTAGAAATTAATGATAAAAGATACTGCAAAAATCACACAAACACATGGAAACTGAATAACACACTCTTGAGTAATCAGTGGGTCACAGAAGAAATTAAAGAAGAAATTAAACAATGCCTACAAGAAAATGAAAATGCAGATAAAACTTAATGGGATCTGTGGGATGCAATGAAAGCCATCCTCAGAGGAAAATTTAGTGCATTGAGTTCCCACATCAGGAAAACAGAAAGAATACAAATAAATAACTTGATGCTACACCTCAAACAGCTAGAAAAAGAAGAGCAAGTCAAGCCCAAAGCCAAAAGAAGAGAGGAAATTATAAAAATCAGAGCAGAAATCAATGCAATAGAGACTAAGAAAACAATCCAAAGAATCAATGAATCAAAGATTTGGTTATTAGAAAGAATAAATAAAATCGATAAGCCCCTAGCCAACCTTATTTTTAAAAAAGGGAAGAAAAAGCTCAAATTCATGCAATAAGAAATGAAAAAGGTGAAATCACTACAGACTCTACAGAAATACAGAAGATCATCAACACCTATTTCAAAAACCTCTACACTCAAAGGTTTGATAACACAGAAGAAATAGACAGATTCTTAGAAACATATAAAGAACGAAAGCTAGATCAAGAGGATGTAAAACTGCTGAATAACCCACTCTCTGTTAATGAAATTGAAAATGTAAGTAAGCCCTTACCTACAAAGAAGAACCCAGGCCCAGATGGATTCACTGCAGAATTCTACAAGAAATACAAAGAAGACCTAATGCCAACACTCCTCAAACTATTCAATGAAATTGAAAGGAAAGCAATCCTTCCTAAGTCATTTCTGGAAGCAAATATTACTCTAGTACCAAAACCTGAGAAAGATCCAACTAAAAAAGAAAACTATAGACTGATCTCCCTAATGAACACAGATGCAAAAATCCTCAATAAAATATTGGCAAATAGAATGCAGCAAATCATCAAGAAGATTATACACCATGACCAAGTGGGATTCATCCCCGGAATGCAAAGATGATTCAACATACGTAAATCAATAAATGTAATTCACCATATCAATAAAGCCAAAAGTAAGCATCACATGGTTATTTCTATAGATGCAGAAAAAGCCTTCAATAAGGTCCAGCATTCATTCATGATAAGAACGTTACAGAAAATTGGAATAGATGGTCTTTACCTCAAAATAATAAGACCATTTATGACAAACCAACAGCCAGCATCATACTAAATGGCCAAAAATTGAAAGCCTTTACTTTAAAATCAGGCACAAGACAAGGATGTCCTTTATCACCACTCCTATTTAATATAGTACTGGAAGCACTAGCCAGAGCAATTAGGCAAGAGAGAGAAATAAAATGGGTAAAGATAGAAAAAGAAGAAGTTAAATTATCATTGTTTGCAGATGACATGATACTCTACATAGAAGACCCCCTACACTCCATTGAAAGACACTTAGATATAATAAATAAATTCAGTAACGTAGCTGGATACAAAATCAACACTCAGAAATCAATAGCATTCCTATACACTAACAACAAGATCACAGAAAGGGAAATAAGAGAAACCACACTCTTCACACTAGCAAGGAAAAAAAATGAAATATTTAGGAATTACTCTTATGAAAGAAGTGGAAGACCTATACAGGGAAAATTATAATACACTGAAAAAAGAAATTGAAGATGATCTCAGAAAATGGAAAGACATCCCTTGCTCATGGATAGGAAGAATAAACATTGTGAAAATGGCCATTCTCCCAAAACTGTTATACAGATTCAATGCAATCCCAATAAAAATACCATCCACTTAGCTTATAAATCTAGAGAAATCACTCCTAAAATTCATCTGAAACCAGAAGAGATCTAGAATAGCAAAGGCAATTCTAAGCAGCAAAGGCAAGGCAGGACGCATCACAATCCCTGACTTGCAACAGTAGTAAAATCAATATTGTACTGGAATCAAAACAAAGATGAAGATCAATGGAATAGATTAGAAGATACAACCACAACTACAAACACACTCAACCACCTTATCTTTGATAAAGGAGCCAAGCAGGTTCACTGGAAGAATGACAGTCTCTTTAATAAATGGTGCTGGAAAAACTGGCTCTCCATTTGCCGAAAACTAAAGCTATACACATGCCTATCACCATGTACTAAATTAAAATCTAAATGGGTCAAAGATCTGAATATTAAAACAAAAACACTAAATATATTGGAAAACAAATTGGGTAGAAACCTTTAAGACATAGGGGTAGGCAGAGAATTCATGAACAGGACTCAAACCGCATGGGAAATACTTCCCAGAATCAATGACTGGGATCACCTCTTATTAAAAAGTTTCGGCATGTCAAAATAAATCTCCAGCATAGTGAAAAGAAAACCCACAAACTGGGAAAAGATTTTAGTGAACTCTCTCTCAGACAAGGGACTCTTGTCTAAAACATATAAAGAATTTAAAAAACTCAGACCCCCAAAATTCAAAGATACAATCCAAAAATGGGCATCTGAGATGAATACGTACTTCTCAGATGAAGAAATACAATGGCAAATAAATACATGAAAAATGTTCATCATCATTGGTCTTTAGAAAAATGCAAATTAAAACCACACTGAGATTCCATCTCACTCCTGAAAGAATGGCCAGGATCAAGAAAACCAACAACAACAAATGCTGGAGAGGCTGTCGGGAAAAAGGAACTCTCCTGCACTGTTGGTGGGAGTGTAGACTGGTGCAGCCTTTGTGGAGGTCAGTCTGGAGATTTCTCAAAAAGCTGGGATTGGAAGTCCCATTTATTCCAGCTATTCCACTTCTAGGCATATTCCCAGAAGAACTGAAAGCATCATACCACAGTGATATATGTGCACCTATGTTTATAGCAGCACAATTTGTAATCGCCAGATCTTGGAAACAACCCAAGTATCCATCAACTGAGTAATGGATAAAAAAGTTGTGGCATGTCTATACAATGAAGTATTATTCAGCTATAAAGAAGGATCACATTGAGATATTTATCAATAAATGGGCACAATTTGAGACCATACTCATAAGTGAAATAAATCAATCTCGCATGTGTGAATACCGAATAGTTTCCCTAATGTAAGTAATGATTCAAATATATAAAAGTATGTGGTAATCATGATTCCCCATTATGTGGCCTTGAAGCCTTATAAAGTTTTCACTTATTAATTGGAAAGGCTTTATTCTGGGCTTCTTGATATGGAAATATTTGAAACTATAATATATGAAGTTATATTCATATATTTCAAGGAAAAAGACAGACACTATGGTAACTACTATTAAGTCAGGTTATTTGGTGGTGAAGCAGTAGGTTGCTGAAACAGTCATGCTTTGACCGGTATTGTTATGTTGTTATGTCCTCTTTTATCTCAATCTCTCCCTTATTCATTAAAAAATTATTTCATTATTTTTTATGGTTTTTTAATTAAGGGGAAAATTTTTAAAAATTAGCAGGATATATTATAGTAACTTATTTGATTTCCTATTAACTTGTTTTGAAGTCCTGTAATACTCCCACTATCTTGTTTTGACTGATTAGACTCTGTTCGGTTCTGTATGATAGTATCAAGTTTGAGGGTATAAGCAACTGCTTTGAAGGCAATAAGATTCACTAAGATGCCCATTTCGTTTGACTATTATCTCCTTTGGAAGTCCTGTAATGTTTACAATGTTTAGGTCTTATTGGTCTTGTTTTCTACTGTTTTGTTCAACTTTATAATACCTAATGAGATAGACAATTCTTTTTAAGGAAGCAAGAGGCATTATGGTAACCATTGTTGATAACCTTGTACTCTTTTTACATCATGTACTATATCTATCCTTTGTTTTTTACTGACAGCTTTGTTTTGCCATATTTGACTTTATTCTCTTCCAAAAAAAGTAATAAGAACTAAGGTGTAATAAAGCCCAAAATGTGTAAATTTTGTTGTAAGAAAGAAAGCGAAAAAAGTGCTCTAAAGGATACAATTAAGAGTGAGTTTAGGGGTGCTAAATAGCTGACCATATTAATGTTTTTGGTTGGATCATTGAACACAACTGTTTGCAGTCTCACTGTTTGAATTTTCACTTTGTATGCTTTGATACTGTGACTTGAGCAACTATCTCTAGGATGATAATGTGTAATCTATTTACTGGTGATTTCTTACTGTTTTTTTTTTTTTTTTTTGTAGTTCTGTATTACTTGTACCCTTACACCACTTTGTTTTGTTTTGTTTTTTCTCTTTTTCCTTTTAAATAAAAATTTTTTAAAAAAGAGTAACATAATTGTTATAGCCTAAGCCCTTAACATTGCACCTCATTGTCTGTTGTGTATGCATTGTACTGCCTCCCCGTCCCCTTTCCCCCTTCCTATCTATCTAGGTTAAGTTTCCACTTCCTGAAAGGTCATAAAAACCTTAGGTTTCAGTTTCTGGTAACCCCCTTCCCTACCTGGTGGTCTATCATAAAATGTGCTAATTGTGCTGTTCTTTAAGAAATGCTTAACCTCAAAGAAATTGCAGGAAGTTCTGTAAGGCCCAACTGCTATCGAACTGTGTCAACAGTTATACAGCATTCCTGTGGTTTTTAACTTTAAAAGCCACTTCCCTTAGCTGTGAGGTGTATAGTCTTTGGGTCAATCCTGAGAAGACTGTGCCACCAGGCCTGGAAATAAAGCCTCTGCTCCCCAAACTTCAATCTCTTGCTTCCTTGGATTTTATTCCAGGGTCTGAGATATCACATTTGGGGGCTCATCTGGGATGGGAGCAAGACCCCAGACTCATTTCTGAACATTTGAAAGTAAGTACTCTGGAGGGTTTGTTTGGGCCATGGTCAGTTTGTACTTTTGGGGAGGGAACACCCTCAATTTGGGAACCAGGACCCTCCCAAGTTTTTTTTAGGACAAATCTCATCCATTTGTATAGTTTTCAGGATGAACTTCGTCCATTTGTGACTCTGCCCTGGGTGGGGAACCGCTCAGTTGGTTAATTTGTTAATTCCTCCAGATCCCAAAATTTGACCAATTTTTGAGCAAAGGCCATTTTTGCTGTATGTCTGTCTTTGTGTCTATGTGGTCTAATTGTTCCCTTTCAGTCATTCAAATCTAACAGAACATTTTCTCCTAGGAACACCTTCCTTGAGTCCAAAGTGGGCAAGAGCGATTTTAATCATTTTCTTAGCCTCCGTAATAATTAGTCTCTTCTATCTAACCTTGTCTTTATCTTTCAAATCTCCTAGCACAGGAAGCAAGTCAGCGATCTCACCAACTATGGGTCAGAATGAGTCTGTTCCTAGCACTCCTCTTAGCCTTGTGCTTGATCATTTTAAAGAATTTAAGTGATGAGCTGAGGGATATGGGGAAAAGGTTCATAAAGCTAGACTTACAACTTTTGTCACACAGGAATGGCCACTGGGAACCCAAGGAGTCTGGCCCCCTTCTGGGTCTTTTGACCTGGGGACCGCCCAAGCTGTTTGCCAGTATGTATTTGGGCCCTCTACTCATCCTGACCAAATTGTCTATATTCAGATTTGGATAGGCATAATCTATGATGCTCCCTCATGGATTAAGCCCCCTCAGGATGGAATTCTAGCAGCCCTCAAACCGAAGACGAAGGCTGAAGAGGTGGCTCCTAGACCCAATGCACCTCCAGTCCTGCCTCTGAGTGAAGACTCTTCTGACCCACTAGACATTCTTCCCTTGCCTCCTCCCCCATACCATGCCCCTGAACCTCACCCTGACTCCACCGCTCCCTCCCCACCATGTCTCATCCAAACCTGCCACCACCCCCAACCGGAGGGACCTCCAGAACAGAGTTCCAAGGCAGCATTGCTGTGCCCTTTGCTGGAGGTCCCTACCCTGAGCGGGGGCTCTATGTTTGTGTACACCCCCTTCTCTTTCTCTGACCTCTATAACGGGAAAGCTCAGAACCCCCCTTTCTCAAAGGACCCAGAAACTCTGATTAATCTTGTAGAATCTGTTTTCTCTACTCATCGCCCCACTTGGGACAACTGTCAGCAGATCTTGTGCATTCTCTTCACAGCTGAGGAAAGGATGTGTATCTGCACCCTAGGACAAAAGGGAGTCCAGGACCCAGACGGATTCCCATCTGCTGATTGGCAGAGTCAAACATCTGTTCCCTTCCTCCCGACCCGAATGGGACCCCAACACGGATGCACGTAAGAAGGCTCTTGATGATAATTGCCTGAGGCTCCTAGATGTGCTTCATGGGGCTGCTAAGAAGCCTACCAATCTGTCTCGAGTAAGTGAGGTAACACAGTTAGCTGATGAGTCTCCTGCTATGTTCTTAGAGTGCCTCCTAGAGACCTATAGATTACATACTCCAATTAATCCAATGGCATCTGAAAACATATGAGCAATTAACATTGCTTTTGTGTCTCAGTTGGCCCTTGATGTTAGGAAAAAGTTACAAAAATTTGAGGATTCAAAGGGTTGCCCCTCAGCCAGATAGCACAGAAGGTTTTCAACAATAGAGAGACCCTACAAGAAGCTACAAATAAAAAGATGACTAACGTACTGGAATTGCTCTGCGAGAAAGAAGCCAAGAGATCAGCTAATACTGGGGAAAAGGAGGTTCTAGGCCAGCGGCCTCCTTTAGATAAGGAACAATGTGCATATTGCAAAGAGATGGGACATTGGCATAAAGATTGCCCGAAGTTAAAGGCCAAACTAGAAAAGGAGGCAAAGGCCTTGTTATCTCAACAATGAGGAGGTCAGGGCTCGCTGCCACCCCCCAAGCCCCAGATAACTCTCCAAGTGGGGGGGGAGGGGCAACCAGTGGACTTCCTGGTCGATACGTGAGCCACATATTCTGTGCTGACTCAACCTTTAGGAAAACTAACCAAGAGTTCTGTCAATGTAATAGGAGCCACAGGGGGATGAAAATCGTGCCCAAGGTGACAGCCAGTTTGGCTTGGCCTGGACATAAACTGGTCCAGCATGATTTTCTTTGGGTTCCTGAGTGTCCAGACCCTCTCTCAGAAAGACCTCCTCCATAAATTACAAGTGAAAATTGACTTCATCACAAATGAGCCAAGACTAAAGTTGGGGGCAGACACAACTCCAAACTCAGAAGGTATTACAGTGCTAGCTCTTGTCCCAGAGGGAGAAAATTACCACCTACTGGGAAATTTGTCCAGTGTACCTGAGCCATCACAAACTGACTCAGAATTAAAACTGTTAAGTAAATGGAAATAGGAAATCCCAGAAGTATGGGCAGAAACCAACTCCCCAGGGCTAGCAATTAACCAGGTTCCCCTTGTGGTGGAGCTCTTATCCCAAGCACACCCCATTTGCTTGTGGCAATACCTGATAAGCCTGCAGGCCAGAAAAGGGATCAAAGTCCACATTCAGAGACTAAGAGACAATGGTATCCTCATTCCTTGTGTCTCTCCATGGAACATGCCCCTGCTTCCAGTTCAGAAGCCAAGGACAAATGACTATCGCCCTATACAGGATATCCAAGAAGTTAATAGACAGGTTCTGACTCTACACCCAACAGTGCCAAATCCTTACACTCTGCTCAGCCTTCTCAACCCAGAGAACACCTGGTACTCTGTTTTGGACCTGAAAGATGCTTTCTTCACTCTGCCTCTTGCTCCAGTGAGTCAATCCCCTTTTGCCTTCGAATGGACTGACCCAGATTCAGGGGTAAAAGAACAACTGACCTGGACACGTTTACCTCAGGGTTCAAGAACTCTCCCACCCTTTTTGATGAGGCATTAGCAAGAGATCTTTTGGGATTTAGGGAAGAGCACCCCGAGATAGTGCTCCTCCAGTATGTAGATGACTTGTTAATAGCCTCGACATCCCTAGAAGCTTGTCAAGAGACAACTGAGGAACTGTTAAGGACTTTGGGGTGATTAGGCTATAAAGTCTCGGCTAAAAAGGCTCAATTGTGCCATCAGGCTGTGATTTATCTGGGCTACAAATTGCAGGAAAGAAAAAGGACTTTGTCCAAGGAAAGAGTCCAGGCCATATTGCAGATCCCATCCCCAGAAACTAAGAAACAAGTGTGCAAATTTCTGGGAGTTGTCAGATACTGCAGGCTGTGGATTCTAAATTTTACCAAAATTGCTCACCCACTGTATGACTCTCTTAAGGGAGAGATCCAAAAACCACTAGATTGGACAGACGAATGCGAGCAGGCTTTCCAACAACTCAAGCAGGCTCTGACTGAGGCTCCAGCCTTAGGGCTCCCTGATGTTACCAAGCCATTCACCTTGTTCATAGATGAACTCAAAGGCATTGCAAAAGGAGTTTTAACTCAAGACATTGGCCCTTGGAAGAGGCCTATAGCCTACCTTTCCAAAAGACTTGATCCAGTAGCAGGAGGGTGACCTCCATGCCTAAGAATTCTGGCTCTGTGGCTATGCTACTCAAAGAGGCTAAAAACTCATCTTTGGACAGAGGATTTCTGTGGTAACTTCCCACAGTTTGGAGACTCTTATTAAAACCCCTCCTGAAAAAGGCTCTCAAATGCTAGAATTCTACACTATCAGGCTCTGCTCCTAGATCCAGAATCAGTAATTTTCAAGACTTCCTCAGCTTTAAACCCAGCCACCCTTATGCCTGATGATGACCCAGAGAGCCAAAAGACACCTCCCCATGAGTGTGCTGACATCCTCAAGCTACAGAAGAACCTAGGGTCTGATCTTACTGACCAGCCCTTGAGAGATGCTGACAATTACTTCGCTGATGGAAGCAGCTTCATCCAGGATGGCAAGTGACTGTCACAGCAGTGACCACCGAAAAAGAGGTACTCTGGGTTAAATGGTTAGTCTAGCACTTCTGCCCAAAAGGCAGAACTTATCACTCTGACAGAGGCATTAAAGCTAGCTGTGAGAAAGAGGGTAAACATCTATACTGACAGTAGATATGCTTTTGCCACTGTGCATTTACATGGGGCCATCTATCACAAGCGAGGCCTTTTGACCTTGGCCAGGACTAAGATTAAAAATGCTCCACAGATCCTAGACTTGCTGGCAGCTGTCTGGCTACCTTAGTGGGTTGTTATTATTCATTGCAAAGCACACCAAACAGGAGATGACCCTGTCACCATAGGAAACAATTTGGCAGATCAAGCTGCCCGAAAAATAGCAATCACATCAGAGGGGCCTATTGAGGAAGTAACTGCTCTGATGCTAGTTCTTCCAGCCCTGTCAAAACCAGTCTACACAAAAAAGATATACAGTTAGCATCTCAACTTGGAGCAAAGCCTCTCATCTTAGGGGGCTGGTACCAGTTGCCTGACAAGCAGGTGCTATTACCAGAGGCACTAGGGAGAGAGCTGCTATATCAAGCTCATCAGACTACCCATTTAGAAGGAACTAAACTGGATGAATTGTTCAGAAATTGGTTTTTTTATTCCAAAACTCTCCAAACTGACTACCTCTTTGAGCTCCAGATGCCCACAGTGCCTGTTGGTCAACCCGACCAAGAACTCTCCACTGGAGAGCACCCAACATCAAGGAACCTCTCCAGGAGAACATTGGGAAGTAGACTTTACAGACATGGTAAAACCTGGCTTACAGTGACACCGCTATCTCTTGGTAATGGTAGATACCTTCACTGGTTGGGTAGAGGCTTTCCCCACTAAGTGGGGCTGGAACCCTATACCATACAAACCAACCCCACGTAAAATTGTACATGTGGAAAGAAAAAGGGGACCTCGAGCATTGAACGGAGGTTGAGGTGCCTGGTCCAGATCAAACCCTAACTCAACCTACAACCACTCAGAGGCCACAAGAGACCAGTTCAGGAAAGTCTAGACGGGCACTTACTGAGTCCGAAACTCCCATGCTGCCTTCAATGGCGACAGAGATATTCAATCCCGTGTTGGCTATGTCTGTCCCCTGAACCTCCCTCCTACAAGGGTTACATCACAGCCACCAGTAAACTGGCCTCTAATCCCTCTAGATGTAATATATTTCTCCCTCAATCTCTGTGGAAAAGTACCAGTCTAGAGGGTATAAATGGTACCTGCATATATCACTCCAGCCACATAGCTCCTGAATATTGTGACCTCTCTCGTTCCTATCGCATCACAGGGGCTGGTGACAATACTCCCATAGTGGCCCCAGCCAGCCATTGGTGGGCTTGTACTTCAGGATGGTTCCCCTGTATTGCTTCAAAAAAAGTTTGTTATTGACCAGGATGAAGTTTGTGTACTAACCCAGATCCTGCCTAGAATTTATTGGCACTCCGAAGAAGAAGGAAATAGGGCCCTCATCTCTACTAGCCACCAGATAGATAAGAGAAGCCTGATTCTTCCTATTATGGCTGGAATCAGTGTATTCTCAGCTCTTGGGCTGGGGGCTGCCTCCATGGGAGTTAGTACGCACTGGTACAACATGTTATCTAAACAGGTAGATGAGGGAATGAAATGGATTCACAATGATATCGAAGTCTTAGAAAACTCAATTGACTCATTAGCTGAAGTAGCTCTCCAAAATCGCAGAGGGCTAGACCTCCTATTAGCCAAAAAAGGAGGACTATGTTTGGCATTGGGAGAACAATGCTGCCTGTATGCTAATAAGTCTGGGATAGTAAAACAGAATTTAGCTGAACTCCAGAAAAGTTTACAAGAAAGAGAAAAACAAAGGAACACCAGGGTGGATGGAACAAATGTTCTCCCTCCCACAATGGATGACTAGTATAATAGCAACCATAGCCGGTCCTCTTGTTATGATTCTAGTGTTAGTTACTTTAGGCTCCTGCATAATCAATAAGCTGACTGCGCATGTCAGGCATCAGATGCAGAACATAAAATTAATGATGGTTAGACAGCAAACATATGAGCTTGTCCCCAGAGGCCCTTGAGTAATTAGGCCAAGGATTTGGCCTAAAGTCACAACATCAGAGGGGAATGTTATAGCCTAAGCCCTTACCATTGCACCCCATTGTCTGTTCTGTATGCATCGTACTGCCTCCCCCTCCCCTTTCCCCCTTCCTATCTATCCAGGTTAAGTTTCAACTTCCTGAAAGGTCATAAAAACCTTAGGTTTCAGTTTCCGGTAACCCCCTTCCCTACCTGGTGGTCTATCATAAAATGTGCTAATTGTGCTGTTCTTTAAGAAATGCTTAACCTCAAAGAAATTGCAGGAAGTTCTGTAAGACCCAACTGCTATCTAACTATATCAACAGTTACAGCATTCCTGTGGTTTTTAACTTTAAAAGCCACTTCCCTTAGCTGTGAGGTGCATAGTCTTTGGGTCAATCCTGAGAAGACTGTGCCACCAGGCCTGGAAATAAAGCCTCTGGCCCCCAAATTTCAATCTCTTGCTTCCTTGGATTTTATTCCTGGGTCTAAGCTATCACAATAATATCTTTCCAGCCTAGCTCAAAGGTCTGAGTAAATCCTCTAAAGACATCAATGTACTTTTCAGTGTCACCTGAAAATTTTTTAGTTCTAGCTTAATTTGCTTTAAATCACTGAGAGAAAGAGACCTATCAATGAGAGTGGTCTCATAAGGATTATAATTATACCTGGAGCATAGATAAGAATTATCTTTTAGCGCAAAGAAAATTTTAACATACTGAAGTTCTAACCATTTTTCTTCTTTCTAACAATATGATTTTAGTTGTAAAAGAGCATCATAATTAATACATCTCTCTGTATTCCACTTTGCCTCTAGGAGGTAGGTAGGCCACTCATTCCTGCAGAGAAATACCAATTGTCTCTTTTTCAACATGGAAGGGTCAAAAAACATCTTCCAGTGTTTAAGAATGCATTGCAAAGGAGTCAGGAGCTTTGACATTGTGTTCCCCATGTCTGTAATATAAAAGCAAGACATAAATATGAAAACCTTTTCTACCCAAGCATTGAACTCAGGACCTTTCACTAAGCTATGAATGATACTGAGCTATCTAACGATACAAATAAAGGAGATAAAACAAGGTGTCCCTTTCATTCCTATTAAATATTCCCTAGCTGTCCCTGGGTTGACACTGCTCCAGAGCCAGTGGATGCCTTCTAGAGAGAATAGAAGATAGATTCTACCCACCTTCAGCCTGATGCACAATCCTATCTTCCTAAATAGCTCATGAACTTTGTTTCCATAAGGAATGCTTAAAGAAGGAAGCATTATTTTGTAATAAACTACTTTGCTTATTGGAAGAGAGCATACATTAAAAAGTGAGTTTGAAGAAGGATGCTTTTCTCTTTTCCTCTAGAGATAGGTAGAAAAATTGACAGGAAGAGCCTTATTCTTTATCATTCTGTGCCCTGGGCAAAGGAGTCTCTAGGCATTCATCTCCCATTTAATTACTGAGGTAACTTTTCCTAGTAACAGGGTAAGACTATACTTCATTTATTTTTCTATATCTTTGGAGCTCACTGGTTAAATGTACAAATTATCATCTTTAACAGTCACAGTTTATCTTAGAAAAAGACACATTAATTTTCTAGGCACACAGAAAAGAAAAGCCTATTTACTCTTCATTAACATATGTAAAGCACAAATGTAAATTCTTTCCTACTACCTGCTGTGAAATGTAAACAATTGTTTCAAGGTATTTCAGTCTTATCTCTGAAGGTAGGGGAAAGTAGTTTAAAATGAGCTGAAACTCCACTGAAAAGTTTAGAAATAAGGATAAGAGAAAAGTGGAGATTTTCATTGGTCATGAGCAAATGTCCACTGAGGAACTTTTGGGTGTCCACCAAAGAGTTTCCCTGACCAAGAACCTTCAGTTCTCAGTCTTTATTGGCTCGGGCAACCAGAGATCAGTCTCCAGAAGGGAATCCAGCTGTCTGGTCAACATTCCATTGACTCCATTGGCCACTGGCTTCAATGGTGATTCACCAAACAGATGCTGGGGAACCTGTCCTCTGCTTTTGAGGGTGACAGCTGCTATAAGAGCACTTAATTAGCTGGAAGCGTAACCAGTGTTTGTCCAAAGTCTGTAAGGGATAGTTAAAAGCCTGAGCAAGATCATTACCTACTTCTCTACGAATTTACAATAAAGGTTTTTAAGGCCACAACTTTAGAGCTTGGAAAACCTCCTTATTCTAATGTGTTTAGGTTCCACATGTGTGCTGCTTTTGAGGATAGCTTCTTTCACTGTCACATGAAAGCTGGTTCTCCCCACTGTGACTCAGGTTTAATCACTAAAGGAGATTTTCCCAGAACACTGAGCCAGGACATGGCTCTTATGTGTGCTCTCCTGGATGGGCACAATTCCGATCAATGTCTCATCTGACCCAGAGATGGGGTATGTGTCCTTCATCTAAGATGACTTCCCTGTCTTTGGTATCAGCATATGCTCATTTTTTATGGGCTTAATTAAGAAGGAAAAGGTTTGAATAGTCTAGTTTCTGACTTTATATGCCTCTTTAAGGAAAGTACAAAGTGGGAAATGAGTAAAGGTAAAGTCAAAGGAAGGAAACTGAGGCAGAACAGGCTTGACACTTCCTCTAGGGTACAGCAGAGGATCAGAGCAAGTCTGTCTCAGTGAAACCTGTCCTCCACGTCTTGAAGACCAACCACCACCCTAGTGCTGCTTAAATGGTAGAAGGAGTCTTGGTTTTTATATAGGCATGTATATTTTTTAAGTCTGAGCTAGATTTCCATTTAAGAGAACCATTTTATAGAAGTTTACATCAGAACCTGTTAAAGATGTTCTAATATCTTTTGTAATGCTATTGCCTAAATATAATCAAGCAAGGAGTACCAGTAACTTTAGCAAGTAATTTAAATTTAACTTGTACAAGAACAAAATAATAACAATATACCAATAAAGAAATATCACAACTTTATGAATTTCACATTTTAACTTAGATTCACATTATTTTAATAAAACTATATGAGACAAAGCAATGAAAAACAAATAGCAAGCAATTAGAACAAATAGTTATAAACAACTGGCAAAGACAAAGTTGAAGGTGAAGCATAAAAATTTGAGTCACAATCCAGAGTCTATGAAGCAAAAGCAAACTCACCTCCATCTAGTGATCTTGGAATGCCTTCAAATGATATAGGGGGATGAAACTCCTGACCTACTATGTCTGCCAGTTCATCTTCTCTAAAATTGAAGAATGAATTTTAGTAACTACGGAGGTTAAGAGTAGAATATATTTATTGATAGAAAGAAAGCTTCTATCTGAAGAGAGACAGAAGGGGTCCCAAGCAGATTGCCCAGGAGAGGGACTTATATAGAGCAAAATCATGGGGTGAGACAGGTTCAAGGTGAGGGAAAACTGGGAATTCACAAAGCAGATGGGCATAAGGTGGGACATAACTGTAGCTAGCCAATAAAATTAACAGTTTAGGTAAAATTGACTACATTAGGAACAAATGGGAAAGCAAGTCAGGTAGGAAGTGGGCATTTTTAGAGTTGTGACCTTTCCCCTAGGGGGATGGGATAGTGACTCCAGGGTGATAGGGAACTAATTAGAATATGAGTCTTTAGGATATGGATGCATTTGTTTGATTCTGTGTCTTGAGGCCTGGCCCACAGCAGGAGGTGTCTGTCTCCCCCACAAGTGTAAGGTGTCTGCATTGGCTCCTTTGAGGACCTAGCCCTATCTCACTGCCTATAATGTTTTTAACTAAATAGCAACACTAGCACATGAGGTTCAGAATTCACACCATGTATGCTCTCTCTGTTTGTTCAGCACATAACCAAAGCTGTACTAAAACAGGTACTTTTCTGGGAGAAACTCTACCCTTAGAAAGAGGCCAACTGCCAGAACCCATGCTCCCATTAATAAAATGGGACTACTACTGATGGTATCTCTGTTCTGAGTCATGGTGAGTACTGAAGAATCAGGTCTCAGTGATGCCAGCCACACTTGGCACACAGTATGTGGAACAGGCTCTTGACATGGCCCTGAAGTCCCCTTCATCTTCATCGCTGCTGTTGCTGTTCTTCCCAGACTCTAGGCCTGATGCTTCTTAAGGGCTACTGCCTGGGACCTAGAAAGGAGGTTGAAGCCATTAAGTAGTCACAATTCCTCTCCCAGCGTCTCAACTCCTGTCCTCCACCTGTGTTGTGCCCACATGGATACCTTCTCTGAGTAACTTTTCTAAGGCCTCCAGCAGTGGCTCCAGGGCAACATAGGTAAACCAGAGGCAACAGCTGTTCAGGGCTTCCTGCTCACCCATCTAGAAGCCAGAGCAGTGCTGCTGGTGCACAAGCAACACTCAGGCTGTTTCATGGGCCAGTTTTTCTTCATACTGCCATCTACCCTCAGGCTCCAGAGGGCTTGTGCTTGGGGATTTGGAGTGGGCAAAAGAGGATGACAGGAATGGTGACCTTGAGTAAAACTCAAAGTTGGATGCTCTTGACTACAAGAGCCTGGGAATACCTAACCATGTGTCTATGCCCAGGGCACTGAGTGATTCCCAGCAAGTGGGAGGTGGTTCTATCTGAGATCTAGGATTGTTAGTGTGGATGGCAAGCAAAGTGCTCTTGGCACTGTTGGTAGCCACAGGCCATCTACTGTTGTCATCCTTCCGTGATGTTACAGTTTCTTCTGTCCCTTTTGGAAAGTCCTCACTGCAGAGAGGTGCCACAAACCTCAGAGGCTGCCCATCTGCTTATGTATGGAAGCTCATGTGAACTTGAGTCTGCAGATCTCTTATAGGAGAGGGCAAGAAACTGGAGGGTAGGGTCTTCCAGTTGGCTTTTAGGACAGCAAGTACTGAGATGTCATGCCATAGATCTTTGGATGAACAGGGATATGGCCTGTCCTTCAACCCCACAGAAAGGAATCTATGATGACAAGCACTGGTGCAGAATTTATTGATCAAACTTGATTCCCAGAGAGGTCCCTGGATGGACAGTTCCATGAAATTATTCTTTCCCTTGCCCCATCCCAGATGAAAATGAGCCAATATTTCAGTGTTCCAGGAAAATACAGAAGAAATATCAGGCCAAGAAAGAGGTGTCTACAGTGTGGTCACTAATCTCCTGCTCTGCTAAGAGAGTCTTCACTTTGTACTGGGGACCATCCTTGCCTGATCACTGTGGTTGGCAGGTGCTCCATGTGTCTGAGAGCTGAAGTAGAATAAAAGAAATAAAAGATAGGTCAAAAGGAGACAAGGAAATCTTAACTAACAATTGTACTTTTAAAAGGATTGCAAATTTTGTGCCTCCAATGAAATTACTGACGCTCTGCATATCAACATTCACTTAGTTCAGTTTATGCTACTTTGCTTACATATCTATCTCTCATGCCAAAAATCACAAGGAATACAAAAAGTTCCACAAATTGTCCTAACTAAAAAAAATTAAAGTTCAGGGACATGATCTTAAAATAAAGAATGAGTTAAAAGAATCTAAAAAATTATAAGCTAACTCTTGTAAAAATCACAAACAAGGCAAAAGTAGTTCTAAACCTATAGAATGGAATGTTAGGCCAGAGATTTAGTTCAGCAACATAAGTACTTGTCTGGCAAGTGTGAGGTCATGAGTTCGATCCCCAATGCAAGAAGAAAAATAAAGAATGGACTACTACAACTCAGGGGAGAGAGGGGAGACCAAGTTTTCCAGGGTTTCCATTCCCTCAAGAGAAGATTTGTTCCCTTTACCAGAAAAATCAAACTATCTCTCTTTGATTCTCACTGTATTTCTTTAAATGTGTTACTTTTTAGAGTTTTATTTTAAAGAGGATGAAACCAAGGGAAATAAAACAATAAAACAAATCAAAATAAGCTAGTGTAATACAGAACTTCAAAACATTATGAAATCAACAAGTTATAATAATGTCTTTTGCTGTCTTCAAAATAGCTGCAGGTACCTTCAGACATAGTAAAATCAAACAACACAATAGAAGGGAAACAATAAAAACAAAACAATGAATTCAATAAGGGATTTCAAGCCAATAGTAAATCCAAAATGGGCACTATAATATGCCTTGCTATCTTTTAAATAGCTGCTCATGTCATCATATTTCACATAATTAAGCAAAACAAAAGGGAATAAAACCCAGCCCAAGAAAACAATTAAAATGATATGGTTTCCAGGCAAGAATTGCTTCCTGGTGAGATCTGGTTATCTCCCTGCCCAGTCCATAAATGGCACTGACTCACGAAGAGAGGCTTGGGTCTGACTGTTCCCACTCCGGCAGCAGCCCGGATATGGTGCTGATTTCCAGTTGGGAATCACCTCCTGATGAGGCCTGGTTCTCTCACCCTAGAGTCCATGAATGGCCTGAATATGTTACTTTTGACTTCTGCCTAATTTAAATGCCATCCTATATCCTCCCTGACCAGTCTCTAATAGTTTTTCTGTGACAGAAGCCAGTGAACCTACAAACTTATTTCACAAAATAATTTTCTTTGTCTCAGCTTCAGGAACCCTAAAGAATTTTCTGGTGATTTGTCTTGGTGAGCCAGCCAGGAGAATAAAAAAGGTGCCAGAATGAAAATTTGGTTCCTTTATCCAAAAGCCTTCATTTTGCTCTTCCATACTTTTTCCACCTCTTGTTTTCTGAAGTGTACTTTGATCCTTCTGTCCTCTGAAGTGCACTTCATGTTATTTTTTCCTCTAGTTTTTATCTCCTTGTACAAACTCCTGCAGTTATGGATTCAAAGTGAGAAAGAGCTTAACACTCTTCCTTTTTTACTCCTCTCTTCTCTAAGAAAGACTCAGTCCCTTCTTATATCCCTCTCCCTCTTTGGGGTATTTTTCTGCCGGGACTCTTAAATCCTTTAACTTTTTCTGATATTAGTTATCAGGGGATGTAAGCTAAAGAGCAATGAGACAACACACCTAATTTGGTTTTATCATAAAGAGGGGCAGTCAACAAAAATCTTATCTAGTATGTGTGATATCACATGTGTGATATTAATCAACAGGAAAAACATCTTTTAAGTACCTTAGAACATTAAAGAAAATTCTGTTATGATTAACATCTGAAATAAAAGAGCACTAATGAATAACTGATAAGGAAATTTCTAACTGACTAATGTTTAATTGTAAACCAGAAACTAGGAAAATGATTAGAATGAAACATGAAACATGACCAATACATGTAAAAGTGTACTTTGATTTAGTGTAATTGTTTTAGGTATTCTCTATTGTCTGTTAGTGTGCCTGTTACTTTATTTTACTTTAATCTTTTAAAAGTACCTACCATTGCTTCATTAAAAGAAATATAGTTTTGAAATCATATCAATTTATTTTTATATTTTCCCTTTGTACACTTTTCGCTGTCTAAGAACTGTCAAAAATATCCTTATACAAATATTTGAGGGTAAAAAATTAGTTTAAAAAAACCTGCTACATTCAAGCCTTACATAGAACTTGCAAAAAAGTATAGCTTTGCTAACTTAATGCTTATGTATAATTTAGGTTAGTATGTATGTGTACATGTTTTAACTTTATACACTGCAAAACTAAGACTTAGAGCAAAATTCAATGTTATCTTTAAAAGTTCTATTTAAATTGGTTTAAAAATAAGTAGTCACATGTGATATAACGGAAAAAATTTTTGTACAAATAACTTAACAGTGAACTAAATTAAATTGGATGGTAAGGTAAGATAAAGAAGACTTTAGGTTGGTAATGTGTTTTCATCCATATTGGTAGCCAATCAAGACAATGTTTATCTTCAAAATTGTTTTTATAAATTCGATGTTCTTCAGCAGTTTAAAAGTTGTCCATGGTTAAAGATGATCTATATAAGATTTGTGAACATGAACTAGGATATGCTTAAATTCTCATGAGTCATCTAAAATAATTGTTAATATTTATATGACTCTGAAGTCACCAGTTGCTAATATAAATTCAAGTGTTCTTGTTCCTTAAATGTTATAAAAAGATAATATATTTGCTTTATTAAATGTATTCCAGTAAATTATTAATATATAAAGATTTAAGATGTTCCTTAAATTGACTAAGAACCAACTTTCTATGATTTAATTTTACCTTAAACTACTTAAAAGTTTCCTCTACTTGAGACTTAGGGACTATTGAACAAAACCCCATTTTTTGGTTGAAAAAAGACTTAACTGAACCAATTTGCTTCAGTTTCCTCCATTCATGAGTAGCATCTGAAGCTTTCTTCAGAGACTTATTGTGCCTCACTGAAAATAATTTAAAGAAAATATTATATATAATTAATTTGGGTATTATAAAGGGCTACCTTTTCTCTGTCTAAAGTAACACTTTTTTAGAATATTAAAAATGCTTTTGATGAAAGTTACAAAAGTTAGATTTAAAGCAATGATTTTTATATTTTATTAAGAAACTTACTTGCATTTTCCATGATGAAGTTTTATGTTAATTAAACATTTTTAAAAGTTAAAGATTATTTAAATTATACCTTGCAAAATGTTTTAGTCATTTAAAGTAATTAGTTATATGCAAGATAACTAATGTGTCCCATTTTTACAAATTATATCTTATATATATAAAATAATCAAAAATTTTGGCAGCTCCTTAAATTATTTTTGACATTAATGATTTTATTTTTTATTTTAGAGAGTAAAACAAAACATAATAAAGCAGAACAAAGCAGATTGGAAAAAAACAATGCAAGTGACACAGGATTTCAAAGAAAGACATCAGGAAAAACAGTGGCCACCATAATATCTCTTGTTTTCTTCAAAATAGTTGTCTATATCTTCACACACAATTAATTGAAACAAAACAAAATAGTATAAAACTGATCAAAACAGAATAAAGAAAATATTACAGGTCTTCAAAACCAGACAATAGGAAAATGAACAATGGCTACCATAATGTCTTTTGTTCTCTTCAAAATAACTGTCCATATCTTCATATATATTGAAATTAAATAATACAAAACACACTAAAACCACTCTAAACAACGAATAAAAGCATTACTGGATTTCACAGCAGGATAATAGGAAGTCAGCAATGGCTACCATAATGTCTCTTTTTCTTCAAAGTAGCTATTCATATCATCATGCATAATACAATCAGCTAGTGCTGATGAAAGGGCTGCTGAAAATTACATACACTAATTTGGAATCATAACACAGAGAATTACTTTCTCTGATCAAGTTTTCAACTGTGAAGAAATTGGCCTTTTTTGGAAGAAAATGCAAGGAAAGCTTGCATGACCCAGAAAGAGAAGGAAATGCCAGGCCACGAGCCAATGAAGGATAGGCTAACCTCATGCTATATGCCAATGTGAGTGGTGACCTCAAGATAAAGCCTCCCTTAGTTTATCATTCTGAGACACCTGGAGAAGTTAGAAAGCATAAAGTCATGATGAATAGGCTGGAAACCATGTGGAGTGCTAACATAAATGTCTGCGCAAAAAGAGTATATATTTGCTTGAGTGGATCAGGGAGGCTTTCTGTCCTTCAGTTAATAAATAGAAAACAAAGATTTACCACTCAAGGCTCTCCTCATGGATAATGCTCCCCACTCAGTCCATGAGATTTGGAAGAATTGACTGAAGAACTTTCATGGCTCTCAAGTCAGTTTTCTCCCACTAATATAACTCCCGTGTGGCTTTGGACAAGCAGGTTACAGCCAAATTCAAGAAGCTATACATCAGTGAATTGTTTCTGAAATGCGTTCATATGGTCTTAGACACAGATTTAACCCTTCTGAAATTCTGAAAAGAACATCACAAAATCTTTTCCTGTGTGTGGTTAATTGGCAGTGTTTCTCCTAAGACAGTGAGATCTCCTTTGGATGAAAGTGTGGACTAAAATTATATGAGAGAGACTTTGAAGGCTGTGTAGAGGAACCTGAGCCTTCAATTGACCTTGTGGTTGATGACACTGTCACTGTAGCAGAGTCTGAAGGCTTGTAAGTAGACAGCAGTGATGCTGAAGAAGTGGTGGAGGAATGTTCAGAGGAATTCTCTACTGAATTCTCCAGCAAATTCTGTCTGTTTAAGACAATAGCAGCTGAGGAGCTTTCTGAAGAGGAAGAGGGGGAGTATTAACAACCAGTGCAATAAATTTCTTCTGAAATGAATGAAAAAAGTCAAAGATAGCAACTTGAATGATGAGTATAACAAGAAATTGCTGTTTCTAGAAAACTAGGCACATTTTATAGCTTTTTGATGAATACATTAAGGAAATTATTGGTGTTTCTTATAATTTATGCACATTAAACAACACTTTCTATTATGAAAAGGTTAAATAAATGGTTCCTTAGGTGGTTTGCAGCACATTATGAGTATTTCAATTATTTCTTATGGGAAAAATAGTCTTGATTTAACAACCAATTTGAGTTACAACTACCCCTCACAAACAAATTGAATTTGTAAGTCAAGGGTCCACTGACTGCTATAATAGGGGAAGAAGATCAATAGATACAGGAAGGGGTAGGGAGGCAAAGGAATGGGGATGATTAAAGGTATTAGTGTTATATACATTTACAATTCCATGCAAGGAATGTAAATATTGTTTTTAAATGCAAACATGTTATTTAAAAAAAAAGAATGGGATTAAGAGATGAGCAGAGGGCAGAAGGAAGGAAGGGAAAAGAAACGAAAAACAGAAATTAAAATGTATTATTCACAAGCACCAATTCCACAAAAGGAATATAAACATTATATACTCCAAACATAAACAAATAAAAAAAAAATAAACTAAAAGAACTGTCATTAAGTACAGAGTATTCCCATGCTTCCCAGAGAAGCCATATGGTCAACCAAAGGTCGTTACCAATCATAGGGTGTAACACAACTGGTAGAGTAAAAGACTTTTAAGCAGCAAAGAGACTCTTCTTGTGGTCCTAAAAGTAACCTTTACTAAGTCTTTTTTATTTTGAAGAAAATAATACCAAATGAGACAAAAACAGAACAGAGTCAATCAAAACAAAAGGATGAATGTGATATATGACTTAAAAACAAAATGTAGTGAGATCAATAATGGCTACCATAATGACTCTTGTTATCTTCAAAGGAATTACTATATCATCAGGCATAATAAAATAAAACAAAATGTTACAGAACAAAACCAATAAAACAAAACAATGGAAACATAAAAAACTTCACAAGAAGATAATAATAAAACCACAATGGGTATCATAATGCATCTCAATGTGTTCAAAGTAGCTACCTATAACACCAGACTTGATACTATCAAACAAAATAGAATAGAATAAAATCAGTTAAAACAGAACAATGAAAGCAATACAGGGCTTAAATCAAGCTAACAGGAAATAAAAAATGGTTACCATAATATATCCTGCTATCTTTGGAATAGCTGTTCAAGCTATTCCAAATCTAACACAGTTAGACAAACTGAAACAGAATAAAACCAAATAGAACAATGAAAACAATATGGGTTTCATATCATGATAATAGATTAGCAATGGCCACTGCCTTCCCTTTTTAGACAATCCCTCCCCTTTCACTTTCACAGGATGTATTGTACATTTTGGATCCCACTGGCTCCTTTAGTTTTTATACTAGGGAGGCAACATGCTGTTCACCTATGTAACTGAACCTTTTTACCCCTGAGCTTGATCTCAAGTTGTATTCATTTACCTATAATAGCCTCAAGATTTTCTTTATTTATAGCTGAATAGTCTTCCATTGCATAAAAAAGTGTCATGGCTTTCTAAACAATCTGCAGCTGACAGGAAAGCTACCCCCACTTTTTTCTGGTTCCCTGTCACATAGAGCATTTTCTCATCTTTGACTTTCAGTGTATAAACCCCCTTTTGGGCTAAATGTACTTCTTGTACAAAGTAAATGGATGGACCCTGTCTCTAGATTCACTCTGCCTGTGTTTCTTTTTATTGGTGAATTGAGGCCATCTATATTAGTGATTATGACCAACCTTCTCTGCTTCATCTCTGCCATGCTATTTTTCTGCCATTGGTTGCCTACCTATCCCTTTCATTCCACTGTCTGCCCTGTTCAGTGAGCCACCTCTGCCACTATTTCCGAACTAAGGTCTTTTTTTCTCTTTCTAGAATGTTCTATAGTATTTTTTGTAAGGTTGGTTTGGAGGTCATGAATTCCTTCAGCTGTTCTTTGTCATGGTATCTTGTTTCTCCATTAATTTTGAAAGCTGTTTTTTTTTTTTTTTTTTTTTTTTTTTGTCTTTTTCTTTTTTATCGGTACCAGGGATCGAACTCACGACTGCCTGCTTGCAAGGCAGGCGCTTATGCCGCTGAGCTAAATCCCCAGCCCCGAAAGCTGTTTTTTTAAGGTATATTAATCTGGGTTGAAGGTTATTTTCTTTCAGGACTTGGAATACTTCATTCCAAGTTCTTCTTGATTTAATGGTTTATATTGAGAAGTCTATCATGATACTGCTGGATTTTCCTTTATAGATCTTTTTCTTTTCTCAGACAGCTTTTAATATTCTGTTCTTGTGTTGAATTTCTGGGATCTTGATTATTATATGTCTGGGTGTAGATTTATTTGGATTCTGGAGTTCTGTAAGCCTCATTTATCTTAATATAATTCCATTTTCCTATGCTTGGGAAGTTTCCATTAATTATTTCTGTAAATATTCTTTGTATTTCATTTGTGTTTACCCTGCTTTTTCACTCATAGTTACAATTGTTATTTATAAATCTTCATGTCATCTTGTAGCCTTTGTATTGTTATAATTCCTTGTTCTTTGCTTTTTTAAAGGTATCTTTCCTTTTGCAATCACATGTTGCAAACCTGTCTTCAAGGTTTGAAGGTTTACCTTTAGTTTCTTTCAAGTGGTTTGGCCAGCTTTTGACTGACTTTTTAATTTCCTGTATCTCTCTTTGAATCTGTTTCATGCATTGTAATTCCTTTCTACATTCACTCAAGGTTTCCATCATTTTCCTATCCTCTTTTTAAAAATCTATTTAGTCTACTTTAGATATGCTGAGTAATTCTTTCAGTATGTTTGTGATTTCTTTTTTTAACCTATGACATTATTTCTGATTTGACTGCTTTTATAATCTCATGAAGTTGTTTCCTTACTTTGGTTGCTATCCTCTCAGAGATTTCAGATATGTGACTTCTGTTTTCTTTCATGACTGTATCTGCCAGACTTGTTCTGCGTGGGCCAGAAATCTGAGATTGCATTTTGCCTCTTTATCTTGACATTTTCCTGGGTTCCTCACAACAAGCTGGTTGTAGGACCCCAGGCAATTCTTACATTGGCTGCCCCTCTTCAGTGTAGGATAATAGGGCAGGCACCTGGGTTCCTTTAACCACAGATTACAGGGAGGTAGCAGGGCATAGAGCTGGCTTCTCCAGGCCTATGAAGCTACAGTGGGGCTTCCCTGATGATCAGGAGTCCTGGAAGTGGGGATGCTTCTTTCAGCCTGTGTGTCTACACTGGATTTCTCACGATGGTAACAGGCACACGGGAGTGTGTTTGTCTGATTCTGCTGGTGGGTTATGGCTGCCCAAAGGAATCAAGGTCCTCCAGTGGTGGCCTACAGGTGCACAGAGCTTACCTGGCTGTGTGTCCTTGCTTTTGCTTGCTGCCTGCAGGAAAGGGCCTTCTGGTGGTGGTGCCCTGCAGGCTGGGGTGCTGCTGGCTCTTTCTGCCTGCACTGGCTGCCCACTATTTTCCCCACTTGGTGAGTCCTCTCTGCCACTATTTGGCTCACCCATGGCTGTCAGAGTGCACACAGGGGCAGGTCTCTGCATTCTAGCTGGTTATCAGCAGGAATCTATGGTGATGGCTGCCAGAATGCACACAGGGGATTGGGGCCAGAGCCCCCACTATGGCTGTTAGAATAGGCATGGGAGTGGGGCTGGCCTCGGGAGGCCAAGCTGTTTACCTGTGGGGAACCTCTGCATACCTGTTGGAATGCTCTCAGGGTTGAGTCTCAGTCCAAGCAATTTCCACCAGTCTCCTCTGAGATATGAGTGGCTAAAGGAAGCCAGCTACAGCTCTGGTTCCGGACTTATCCTACCTGACTCCAAAATGGCCCCTGGCCAATCACCCTCTTCCTCAGGAGGACTACGTCCTCTACACTCACCACCAGCCAGTGCAATTCTCCAGCCTGCTGCTCCCCTCTGCTACAGCGTCTCTTTGCAGAGGCCTTTGGGCTTGCCAGACACCACCTTCACTGTGATCTTACAACCCCAGGTTTCAACAGTGCTTCTTACATGGTTGGGTCAGTCAGCTCTGGGTGAAAGTGTGGCCAGCTATCGCCTTCTTCTGTTCAAGTTTTTCTTTTTTTATTCTCTCTGTGGGCTTCAGTTCTCACTTTAGGTTCTTCCTGGGTTGAGGGGACCCACTTCTTTCCTTCTTGTCTTCCCCACAATGCTATATTCCAGCATCTGGACTCTTTCTCTCAGAGAGGCTGTTTATTGTGCTGCTTACTGTTCCACCATCTTCCCAGGATCTCTAATAAGTCTTGAATACATGTATACAGATTAATTATTTATTTTAAAACACAAAACAGATAAAAGGATAGAAATGATACAGAATTTCACAAAAACAATAGGAAATTAATGGTTAATATATTGCATATTGTTATCTTAGAAGCAGTTGTTCAGGTTACAAAGATCTAGGCACAAAAATAATCAGTCAAACAATGACAGTACAAACTGTTCTTTTTGATAAAGTAACAGAGCACTAGTAATATAGTTATGTGTGAAGCATATGTATACATACATACATATATGTTTGCCAAAATACATGCAATCTTTTCCTTTTTTCCTTTTTTCTGTTCCTCTATCCTACTTCTTCTTTCCTTTTGAACACTTTCTTTCCCTTTAATTATTGCAATATTTATTGTATATATTGAATCTTATTATTCTTTCAGTTCTTTCTTTCTCTCTCTTTTTTTCTTCTTTCTTTCTTTCTTTCTTTCTTTCTTTCTTTCTTTCTTTCTTGTACCAGGTATTGAACTCACAACTTCACACTTGACAGGCAGGTGCTTAAGCCACTGAGCTAAATTCCAGGTCTTCAGTTTTTTATTTCTTATTATTGTTTATACTAGGGAGACAATACAATATTTATAAATGTAAATTTGATTTATTTCATTTATGAGTAAGGTCTTGGGTTGCTTCCATTTACCTATAAAAGCTTATCATTTTTATAGTTGAATAATATTTCATTGTATAAAAATATCACATCATTTTTATCCATTCTGTGGTTGATTGGCATTTGAGTTGTTTCCAAAATTTAGCTATTACAAATTGTGTTGCTATAAACATGAGTACACACATATCACTGTAGCATGTGGCATGACATTTTCAATCTTTCTGGCAAAATATTCAGAAATAGAATAGCTGGATTGAATGGGACATCCAGTCCTAGTTTTCTGAGGAATCTCCACATTGATTTCCATGGAGCTAATACCAATCTACACTCATACTAGCAGTGGAGAAGTGTTATTTTTTCCCACAACCACACCTTGTTATCAGTAGCTTTCTTGATGGTAGCTCTTTTTTCTGGAATGAGATGGAATCTCAATATTGTTTTAATTTGCATTTCTCGAATGACCAGTGAAGTTGAACAAGTTTTCATGTATTTATTGTTATTTTTTTCTTCATCTGAGAAGTGCATGATCATCTCAGTTACCCATATTTGGATTGGGTCTTTGAATTTGGGGCCTGATATTTTTCAGTTCCTTATATGTTCTAGATATAAGTTCTTTGTCTAAGGAACAGCTAGCTAAAGTTCTTTCCCATTCTTTGGATTTTCTCGTCACTGTGATGGTGATTTCTTTTGAAGTACAAAAACTTTTTAATAATAAGAAGAGATCCCAGTTGTTGATTCTTTGAAGTACTCCATGTGCAGATTGTGTTTTGTTCATGAGTTTTTTTGCATGTCCTATGTCTTCAAGGTTTCTACCTACCCATCAGGTCATCTGGCAAATAGTGGCAATTTAACTTTTTACTTTATTATCTTTATTCCTTTTATTTTTCTCTATTGTCTAATTATTCTGGCTAATGTTTTCAGATCTTTATTGAGTATAAGTGGTGATAGCAGGCATCCTTGTAGTTCTTATTTCTAGAGTGAAAGTTTACATTTCTGTCCATTTAGTGTAATGTTGGCTGTTGGTTTATCATAGGTGGCTTTTATCAGATTTTATCAGAAGAGGTAAATACTATGTCGTCAGAGTTCCTATGGGGTTTTCATCGTGAACAAATGTTGGGCTTTTTCTGCATCTATTGAGGTGATCATGTGATTTTTGGTTTTGGCTCTGTTGATGTGATGTATTACATTTATTGATTTGTAGTAAGTTAAATTATCCCTGCATTCCTGGGATAAATCCCACTTGGTAATGATGTACAATCTTTTTGATGATTTGCTGCATTATATTTGCAAGTATTTTATTGACAATTTTTATGTTGGCATTCATTAGTGAGATTGGCCTAGATAAGTGAGATTGGAACTAGATTCTCCTTTTTGGTTGGGTCTTTCTCTGGTTTTGGTATCAGAGTAATACTTGCCTCCACAAATGAGTTAGGAATAATTGTTTTCCTTTCAATTTAACTGAAAAAATGTGAGGAGTATTGACACTAAATCATCTCTAAACTTCTGATATAATTTAGTTGTATTTCCATCAGGGACCTTGGCTTTTCTTTGTTGGTAAGTTTTTAATCACATGTTCTATTTCAGTAACTGACATTGGGTTATTCAAAATTGTTATATCTCCTTGATTCAGCTTGGTAATTCATATGTTTCTAGAAATTTGTCCATTTCCTCTGTTTTCCACCCTATGTGAGTAAAGATTTTCAAAGTAGGTTTTTATAATCTTCTGAATTTCCATGGAATCTGTAGCAACTTCACTCTTCCCATTACTTATTGCATAAATTTGAGTTTTTTCTTTTTCTTGATAAGGTTGGCTAAAGGATTACCAATTTGTTTATTCTCTCAAGGAACCAACTCTTTGATTCATTACTTCTTTGTATTGTTTTCTTAGTCTTAATTGTGCTAACTTGTGCTCAGGTCTTTATAAATTCCTGTCTTCTATGAGCTTTGGGCTTGACTTTCTTTTCTTTTTCTAGAAGCTTGAGGCATAACATTAAGTTGTTTATTTGTGCTCATTCTGTTTTCTTGGTATGACAATTTATTGCTATTTATTCCTCTCAGGATCACTTTCATTGCATCCCACAGGTTTTTGGTATGGTGCATCTACATTTTCAAACTGTGTCAAAGTTTTCAACACTCCTGTGGTTTTTCGGTTTTAAAAACCCAACCCTTTAGCTGTAAGGCATGCAGTCTTCCATATTGGCTCCTGGAGGCTGTGTCACCAGGCCTGGGCTAAAATAAAGCCTTTGCTCCCTAAATTTTAATTTCTTGCTTCTTTGGATTTTATTCCAGGGTCCAAGCTATCACATTTGGGGGCTCATCCAGGATGGAAGCAAGACCCCCGACTCAATTCTGAACACCTAAAAGTAAGTACTCTGGAGGAATTAATTAGACTGTGGTCAGTTCATACTTTGGGAAGGAATGCCCTCAATTTGGGGATCAGGAACCTCCTGAGGACAGAGAGAATTGGTTTTGTGGATGACTTTCATCCATTTGTGACTCTGCCCTGGGTGGGGAACCGCTCCATTGGGAGGGTATGCCCTCAATTTGGGGAGCTAGGACCTCCTGAGGACAGAGTCAGTTGGTTTTTTGGGATGAATCTCATTCATTTGTGACTCTGCCCCAGGAGGGGATCTGCTCCGTTGGTTAATTTGTTAATTCCTCCAGATCCCAAAATTTGACCAATTCCAAAATTTAACCAATTTTTGAGCAAAGGCCAATTTTGCTGCAGTTTGTCTTGTCTTGTATGTCTGTCTGTGTATCCATTTGGTCTAATTGTTCTCCTTTTGGTTAACCCAAATCTAACAGAATATTCTCTCCTAGGAACCCCTTCTATGAGCCCAAAACAGACAAAGGGATTTAGATATTTATGTTCAGTGTTTTTGTACTTTAGAATTGTCTGCCTGTTTGAATTTGTTACTAACTTAGGGGCTCGTTGCCCATTTCTGTTGCAGGATCCATATGGCTTATTAGACTCAAGGTTCATAATAAAAACTTATTTTCTTTAGTTCACAAAACTGTGTCTTTAATGTGGCACTTTGTTTAATGTTTTAGTCCTCAATTGATTACTTGCAACCTCAGCATGCCTTTTAAAAAAGTATTTTTCTTTCTGGTAAAAATGTAAACATATGTGCACATATATATGTATATTTATGGTTTTAAAAAATCATATCAACTTTACCAAGTAAAAACCAGGTGATACTGTAATTGAGCCATTTAAAAGGTTACAGTTTTTTAAAATACAGCATTTTAATGTGATAAAAAGACATAAAATGATTAAATGTGTTTTAAACTACTAAAAGGTCACTTCAAGGATTTTGTTAAAGGTTTTAATGTTGTCTAAAAAGCAAGTAAAAGAGGTAATTGACTGATAATAAGTAAAAAAAAGAGGGTGGTTTTGTTTTAAAATAAAAATATAAAAGAGGAGCCACCATGAACTGTGGCCCAGCCATGCCTGCCTGCCTTGGAGCCAACTGAGTGTGGACTGAAACTGCCAAAAACTGGAACAAACTCACAACCTTGTGCTTGCCAGGAAGGCACTTATGCTGCTGAGGTAAATCCCTGGCCAGAAGAAACTTGAATGTACTCACCAAGAAAAAATGTTGGACTTCCAGGAGAACATGGCAGATAGCAGCAGCTTTGGAGGCTCTCTGAGAAACCACACTTAAAATCCAGGAATGGTGCAGGGCAAGAAATCCTAAGCAAGGGGAGATATACTTTGCTGACCCAGGAATAAATTAAACTAAGAGAAATCAGCTGTAAATGCAATCCCAGTCATATAACAGGAACAGATAAGGTCTCAGTGCAGAAGTTGGACCCCACATCACTGGAAGCTGTGATTTGAATTTCCTGCAGCCGCTGCTGTGTCCCAATTGACGCAGCAAGGAGAGAGGCACAAAAGCTCTGAGAGTGGGAAGTGATGAATGGAGTTGAGAACAGGACTGGCCGGGAGCCCTGCATCAACCTGCAGTGAGTGAGAGGAATGGGGACCCTTCCATAGAGTAGGAGGCTTCAGCAAAGGACATACTGGGACCGGGCAAACTAGCCAGAACAGGTTGTTGCAGTGACTTCAGTCACATATTCCCCTCTCAAGCAGGATTGGTGGGGAGTGCCTGGCCTGCATGATGCCACAAACTAAGACTGGGTAGGCTAGCCCAAACCAGGTCCCAGCACCGGGAAGTGCACCCTATCAGTGAAGCCTTCAGAAGGTTGACATGGAGGGGTGGGCCCAGCATAGACTGCCCAGGTCTTTGTTTCCCTAGTACACTAGTGGGTGAGAACACCTAGCTGGCACCATTCAAACAAATTGTAACTGACAAAAAAAGAAACTGAGCCTCCTATATTCGCTTGTATAAAAGGAACAAAAAATATGGAGAGGGAGCAACAAGAAAGGGTCTTCAGCTCCCAATCCTGAGAAACATGCACTATCAGACACCTCACCAATAGACATAAAGCACCATCTCCAGAGCCTCATAGACGAATTCAGGAATGAAGTTATTAATGACCTGAAGCAAGATATAAGTAGAATAGCTAGAGAAATGCTAAACACTGCCCAAGAAAAAACAGATGGTGGAATGGAAGAACAGAAAAAAAGGAGAGAATTGTTTGATAGAGAAAATAGAGAAAACATAGAATATGTGAAGCAGGTTCAAAGAGATTACCAGGAAACTAAAAACTCTATCGAAAACTAGCAAAACAGCTTGAAAGAAACTAAGGATAGGTTATCTGAACTGGAGGGCAGGTTTGTAATATGGGAGTATGAAATGAAAAACTTCTTTAAAATAACAAAAAAACAAACAGCAACAATACAAAGGCTAGAAAATGATAAGAGGATCTATAACTTAAGAATTAAGAACATAAAAGAGGAAGTAGGGATACAAACAAATGAACTACAAAAGCTACTCACAGAAATAATCCAAGAGAATTTCCCTAATTTAGCAAATAGTAAAGATACTCAGATGTATGAGGCATACAGGACCCCAGCCACCTACAACCCAAACAGCTACACCCAGGCATATAATAATCAAAATTTCAGAAATCTAATATAAGAACAGAATACTAAAAGCCATCAGAAACAAGAAACAGATCACTTACAAGGGAACACCCATCAAAATTACTGCAGACTTCTCGGCAAAAACCATCAAATCACTAAGAGCATGGAGGGAAACAATTCAAGCTTTGAAAGATAGTAACCTCCAGCCAAGAACGATATATCCTGCACAACTATCCCTAGAAACTGATGGAAAAACAAGGTGCTTCCAGGATAAAGAGGAACTAGGGGAATTTGCAATCACCAGTTCAACTCTACAGAGAATACTGCAGGATATTCTAAAAAAGGAAAATACCAAGATTCCAGAAATAGTGGCAGAGAGGACACAATGATTGGAGCAGAAAGCGAAATGAAGAAGACAAACTGACAACAAACGACAGAAAAAGAGCTCAACAGAAATGAGGCAGAGAAGATTGGATGGTAGGAACAGCTATTTTGGAGAAAACAAGACATTATAATAGCTAGTGCTGATTTAGTATCATCTCGTTTTGAAGTCCCATCAAACTTGTATTCTTCTGTCTCCATCGGTCTTAAGAGGTTGTATCTTATTGGATTTTATTATATATGATAATATAAGCAAAAACTTTTATAGACAAGGAAATTATACAGAAACCATTGTTCATTTTCTGTTAATTGGTTCTAAATACCCAGTAATAATGTCATTCTTTTGAATGGTTTTATAGTATCTTGATATGTTTGGTGCTACAGCATATGAAGTTATACTCAAAGATTTCAAGGAAAGAGACACTATGGTAACTATTTTTATGTCAGGGTATCTTGTGGTGAAACACTATTTTGCTTAAATGGTTATGATTTGACCTGCACTGTTCTGTTGTTATGCCTTCTTTTATCTCAGTCCCCCTTTTTAATTATTTACTTTTTTCTTTTTATCTTTTTAATTAAGGGAAAAATAAATAAAAAATAGCAGGATACATTATAGTAATCTACTTTGATTTCCTATTAATTTGATTTGAAATCCTATATTGCCCTCACCATCTTGTTTTGACTGATTTTCCCCTATTCTGCTTTGCTTGATAGTACCAAGTTTAAAAGTATAGGCAAAACTGTGAAGACAATAAGATTCATTATGACACCCATTCCGGTTGACCATTATCTTCTTTTAAAGCCCTGTAATGTCTCCAATGCTTTGATTTTATTCTTTACTGTTTTGTTCAATTTTATTATAACTGGCAATTCTTCTTAAAATAGCAAGAGGCAGTATGGTAACCGTTGTTGATCACCTTGTATTTTGTTTTTACATTATCTATTATGTCCATCCTTTTGATTTGACTGACTCTATTCTGATATGTCGCATTTAGTTTTACTCTCTTCAAAAAAAGTAATAAGAACTGTGGAAGTGATAAAACCCAAAATGTGTAAAGAAAAGAAAAGAAAGTGCTCTAAAGGTTATTACTGCATATATGTTTAAGTGTATAAGATAACCATATTACTGAGTTTTTTTGCATCACTGAACAAAACTGTTTACACTCTCACTGTTTGAAAGTCCACTTTATATGCTTCAATTTTGTAACTTGAACAACTATTTCTAAGATGAGAATATGTAACCTACTAACGAGTGAATTCTTACTGTTTACTTTTTATATTTTGTATTACTTGTACCTTTTTCTGTTTTTTTCTTTTTCTCCTTAAATAAAAAAAAATGTAAAAGAAAAAATGCTTTCTGTGGCATGGCTATTGTTGGGGGCTCTTAAGCAGCTTTATGTTACAAATCAAGAGCAAAGAGCCCAACAGGATAGCTTACAATACTGTGAGTTTGGGGGAGGAGAATTTCCAGGAATGTTATAGATTGTAAAGACAGAGTTGAGATTTTTATTGTAAAAAAAATTTCATCTTGTACTGGATTTAAATTTAAAAGAAATAACTATTGTGTCTAATGTGAGTGATTATAGAGCTAAAATACAAGTTCTTGCATGTTCTGTGGACATCTAGGAGATTATGTGGCACAATTAATTTTGTTACCCATGAAAAAGCCCTTTTTTGTTAAGTTATAATTTCAGTAAAATGATGGCCTGCCACACAGCACCCTGGGACAAAAAGTGGTGTGCCATCCAGATGAAGCCTGCTCTCTGATCCGGAATGCCAAAACCATGTTTTCCTTTTGCCCCACCCCGATTGGACAACCAGAGGTAAGGAGGTTCCCCCAGTATCACCAGTTGTTCTCTTTGCAATTCAGTCAGGCCCCATATGTTAGACAAAAATTACAAAAGTTTGAGAGATTTGAGAAAATGCCCCTCAGCCAGTTAATAGAGATAGCACAAAAGATCTTTGAGAACAGAGAGAATTTACAAGAAGCTACCATCAAGAAGATAACCAAGGTGTTAGAATTGCTCTATGAGAGAGAAACTAAAAACAAAAAAAGTATGGGAGTTTCTGGAGGCAGTTGGATACTGTAGGCTATAGATTCTAAATTTTACTGAAACAGCTCACCCCCTATATGACTCCCTTAAGGGAGAAACTCAAAATTCACTGAACTGGACTGATGAATGTGAATGGGCCTTCCAGCAGCTCAACCGGGTCTTGACAGAGGCTCCAGCCCTGGGACTCCCTGATGTTACCAAGCTCTTCACCTTGTTCATAGATAAATTAAGGGGCATTGCCAAAGGAGTCCCAACCCAGGACATTGGCCCTTGGAAGAGGCCTGTAGCCTACTTCTCCAAAAGACTTGATCCGGTGATAGGAGGATGCCCCCCTCTCCTGAGAATGCTAGCTGCTATGGCAATGTTACTTAGAGAGGCTAAAAAAACTCACTTAGGGACAGAAGATTTCTGTGGTGACCTCCCACAGTTTAGAGACTCTTATCAAAACCTCTCCCGAAAAGTGGCTCTCGAACACCAGAATTCTATCAGGCCCTGCTTCTAGACAGAGTTAGTGGTATTCAAGACCTCTTCAGCCTTAAACCCAGCCACCCTTATGCCTGACGACAATCTGGAGGTTCAGATTGTGCCTCTCCACGAGTGTGCTGACATCCTCAAACTGCAGCAGAACCTATGGGCTGATCTCACCAACCAGCCTTTAGGGAATGCCGAGAACTATTTCACTGACAGAAGCAGTTTCATCCAGGATGGCAAACGAGTGGCTGGAGCAGCAGTGACCACCGAAAAAGAGGTACTCTGGGTTAAGTGGTTTGAGCCTGGCACTTCTGCCCAAAGGGCCAAGCTCATTGCTTTGACTGAGGCGCTAAAGTTAGCTACAGGAAAGAGGGTAAATAGCTATACTGACAGTAGATATGCTTTTGCTACTGTACATGTATATGGAGCCATCTATCAAGAATGAGGTCTCTTAACCTCAGCTGGGACTAAGGTAAAAAAATGCTCCACAAATCCTACACTTGCTGGCAGTAGTCTTGCTGCCTCAGTGGGTTGCTGTTATTCATTGCAAGGTTCATCAGACAGGAGATGACCCCATCACCCTAGGAAACAATTTGGCAGATCAGGCCACTCAAAAAATAGCCACTACATCAGAGGGGCCAACCGAGGAGGTAACTGCTCTGATGTTGTTTCCTCCCACTTTATCAGAACTGGTCAACACAAAGAAGGACCTGCAGTTAGCATCTCAACTTGGAGCTAAGGCCCTCACCCCAGGAGTTTGGTACCAATTACCAGACAAGCAAGTGCTATTACCTGAGGCATTAGGACATGAGCTGCTACACCAGGCTCACCAAACCACCCATTTGGGGGGCAACTAAACTTGCTGAATTGTTCAGAACTTGGTTTTTCATTCCAAGACTCTCCAAACTGACCGCCTCTTTGAGCTCCAGATGCCTGCAGTGCTTGTTAGTCAACCTGACCAAAAGCTCCCCATTGGAGACCACCTGGCACTGAGGAACTGCCCCTGGAGAACACTGGGAAGTAGACTTTACGGACATGGTAAAACCTGGTTTACAAGGACACCACTATTTCTTGGTATTAGTAGACACCTTCACTGGCTGGGTAGAGATTTTACCTACTAAGTCTGAGTCAGCCTTAGTGGTAGCCAGAAAGCTACTGCATGAGATCATACCTCGATTTGGCCTTGCATTGTCAGTGGAGTCCAATAATGGCCTGGCTTTCATAGCCTAGGTCATCCAAAAGTTAGCCCAGGCATTAAAAATTGATGGGAAACTTCACTGTGCCTATCGGCCACAAAATTCTAGACAGTAGAACATATGAACTGAACTCTCAAGGATGTTTTAACTAAGCTGTCTTTAGAAACTGGCAATAATTGGGTGAGCCTTCTTCCCTTTGCACTGTTAAGAACTAAATGTACCCCATATGTTCTGGAATTTTCCCTTTTGAGGCTATGTTTGGAAGGCCCCCTCTACTGGTCTTGAGACTGTCAGAAGACAAATTATTTGAAATAACTAACCAAGATCTCATTAAGTCCCTGCAGACACTCTAGTCTGTGTTGGCCTCAATTCACTAGCTGTTTAGACAAAAACACCCAGACCCACCTTCAGAGACACTACTCAAAGCACCCATTGAGCCAGGAACTTCTGTCCTGGTGCAACATCACCATCAAGACTCCCTAGAACTCCACTGGGAAGGACCCTTCACTGTGGTGCTCAGTACCCTCACTGCCATCAAGGTAGCAGAAAAAACTGCATGGATTCACCATACTCATGTAAAGCCACTGGAAACAGCGGACAATTAGGACATGCTCAGTGGACTATACAACAGACTTGTAACCCCTTGAAGTTAAAACTGATTAAACATAGTTAGATTATACCAGTCATGAACTGCTTTAGCTTGCTTGCTTTTGCTCCTTCTGTCCCACTGCTGGGGATTTTAATAACAATGATGCCAACCTTGCATGATGGCTTTGGTCCCCCTGTAAGCAAAGAACAATTGTTAAGATCTTTGTATGGGAGTCCCTGTGATTGCAGAGGGGGCTATACTAAAGGTGAAGACACCAGCTGGGGGGGGGTAATTATACATACAATAGGAAAAAAGTATCATGATCCTTCCCATATAAATGATAAATTATATACATACATTATATACATATAGTCTTTGGACAGGTTGTGGGGACAAGTTAGCATTCCTTGTTGCTATACCCTCAGTTACAAGGGGCTTGACTCAAATGTGGATATGTAAGTTAAAGCCCTGTGTGATACCTAACACAGGCAGCCAGCCAGGACCATGCCCTCAGAATTGTCATTATTATTCAGAAATGCATTCCTCCTGCTATGACTCTGTACAAAAAAATGTATAGGCATGGATAGCAAAACTTACTTCACTGCTGAGCTTATGAGGACAAAGGCTGGAAGTGCTAGAGGTGATTAGTCCACCTATTCATCAGTAATAGAAAATTCAAAGTATGCCCAAGCCTCATGTCACGGCATGGTTGGTGAATCAGTGTGCTGGAGCAGGGTGGCCCCTATACATGTGTCTGATGGGGGCGGCCCACAAGATAAGATCAGAGAACTCATGGTTGAGGAATGAGTCAAACAGCTAATAAAAATAATGTCTCCCCAGATACATTACCACCCCTTGATGCTGCCTAAATCACGGGGAGTTGATCTGAATGCTCAAACTTCTGATATTCTAGAAGCCACTCAAAAAGCCTTAAATGCTTCCAACCCAACTTTGGCTGAAGATTGTTGGTTACTCATGGCACAGGACTCCCCCATGCCCCTTGCAATCCCCACCAATGTTTCTCTGACCACCATGGAGGAACAAGATTCCTTAAATTGTAGTGCTGATCCCGCCTTTAGAGTATAACCAGTAGGCTTCAAGGACTCTCTCTGTCTCCAAGGAGGTTTTCATAATGATACCTCCGACATTGATGTGGGGTTCACTGTGTTTACTAATTGTAGTTCCATAGTTAACTGGACTACCTCCCTTTATCCCACTGAAGGACAAGTATTTATTTGTGGAGGAAATATGGCCTATACTTTCCTTCCAACTAACTAGACAGGGATATGTGTGACAGCTGTCCTATTGCCTGATATAGAGATATTAAATAACACCATAGCTGATTTCTCTCCTAAATAAAAAGATAAAAAATTAATTAAACAGGCCATCCTCCAAAAATCAGATGGCATTAGACATTTTAATAAAATAAAGAGATACTTATATATAACATAAATGATATGTCAGTTCCTAAAATTCTCTGGACCTATCCTCCTTATGAGAAGCCTTTGCTAAACTCATAAATACCCTGTTGATTATATTTGACTCCTGCATACTTACTTAATTCTACAGATACCTTCTACTGTAGTCCGAATTCCAAACAAAAAGGCAAAACTTGACCTTCAAACCTCATAGAGACCTTCATATGGCTTTTCCTGTTTTCAACAGCAAGATTACAATAACACTTGTGACACTTGGAGCTCTGAGACAGGTAAACCAACAAAAGTTGGAGCTGCCTGGGCTTCCCCCCATGGACCATGCCTCAAATGCAGCAGAAGACATTGGGCAAGAGAGTGCACCATTCTGGTATTCCTTTGAAACCTTACCCCAGAGCTACTGGACTGTCCTAGCCACCAGAGAGTGGGTAAGCCATCCTAACTTCCTGCCCTCACAGGAAATGCCCACACTACCAGATTCATCACTATCAGATCTGCTTAAACTTGCTGCTGAAGACTGATGGGGCTCAGGGCCAACAACAGTCCCCTTTATGGGTGTCCATCTCAGAGTCCAAGTCCCACTAAAAGTCTCAGCTAAGACATTCTCTATACTTGTGGACATAGAGGCCATATGTACAGAGTTCTTCCTGAGTTTTCAGGCTGCTATATTAAGTCCTCAAACTCTAGGGTGTATTGAGGCTCAACCTATGCCATTTACAAACAGGGCCTATTTCATGCAGGTTCCAGACTGCTTCTTCCCAATCCACCCAGTGTGCCAAATCTTCCCTCCACCACTCACTCTACAGTCCTAAATCTTAAAAATGCTTTTTCCCTTGTGTTTATACAGACTGACCCAGACACTGAGGTCTCAACAGCTTACACCTGTTATCACTAGTAAACCTCTCTTCAGGGATATCCTACCCGGGATGAGCCTGTCCCCATTCCTAGTTTAGATTACATTACAGGCTGCTCAAAGAGGGAAGTTCAATTTATTCCTTTATTGGTAGGCCTAAGAATATCAAAAGCCTTAGGTATGGGGGCAGCAGGAATAGGGGTTTTCTCCCGCTTTCCGTGGGTTCACGTGATGCTCTCATGTCCTTACACAGCCCAAGGCAGAGTCTTTCTGGACCACCCTGGGTTCACACTGAAAGGCTCTCACGTCCTTCAGAGCTTTAAGCTCTCATGGGCAGAGCTGTTACTAAAACCCACAAAAAATCCACTCATGGATCTCTGTGATGACTGAGATATACGAGCTTGTTCCCCAAAATCCTTAAGTAATTGGCCAAAGATTTGGCCTCAGTCACAACATCAGAGGGGAATATTATAGCCTAGTTCTAACCAATGTGCCTCGTCCTTCCTGTTCTGCATGCACCATTTCAATAGAGATTAAAATTCCATTTCCAGTAAAGACTTAAGTCTCAGCTCCTTGTAAATGCCCCCTCCCCTCTCCATTCTTTTTAGGTTAAGTCTCCATTTCCTGAAAAAGCCTTAAGTTTCAGTTTCTTGTAATCCCCCCACTCCCTTCAGCCTATCTGTAATAAAATATGCTGTTCCTTAAGAAACATTTAACTACAAGTAAGTTACAAGAGATACCAAGAAGCGAAGATGTTATCAAACTGTGTCAAAGTTTGCAACATTCCTGTGGTTTTCGGTTTTAAAAACCCAACCCTTTAGCTGTAAGGTATGTAATCTTCCATATTGGCTCCTGGAGGCTGCATTGCCAGGCCTGGGCTAAAATAAAGCCTTTGCTCCCTAAATTTTAATTTTTTGCTTCTTGGATTTTATTCCAGGGTCCGAGCTATCACAGGAGCTGAACATGAATCAAACTGAACCAACCAAAGAAACTGGGTTCACTTGGTGAGTGGCCAGAGTGGGAGGCAATGGGAAGCAGCAGGTATCTTGTGACCAGCAACCTCCATTCCCCTCCTACCCCCCATGGTCCACTTCAACATCCCCCTAATACACAGTTGCTTTGAGTCCTATGACACTGACTCCTTTTCATAACTACTGGCTTGGACACATGAACCAGCCTGACTGACCAAAGTTACTCATTCTTCTGTCATCAGTGTTGATTCTGGAATGGCCCTGGGGCCCTACCTGGAATTTCTCCTGAGCTATCAGGAAGGCAGCAGTAAGCAGATAATGTACAGGGAAAAGCACATTAAAGGTCAATCAGGAAGAACAGATCTGATGTGATTACAGACCAGGGGCAGGGGCTGGAGGAGAAAGGTTCATGTATTGTCTTGTCATTTCAGCAAACAGCCCTGTGCTCACAATTTTATATGAACTTAACATGGCAGCCAGGCATGATGGTGAACATCTTTATAGTCTAGCACTCAGGGTGAGGCATAGGATTCTTGAAAGTTGTACGCCAGTGAGTTCAAAGTGAACCTTGAAAAGTCAGTGAGATCTCATCTCAAAAACACCAAAAAATGGTAATCAAATGAAATGAATAAGACAATTCACAAAAGGAGAAGTAAAAATAGACAATAAATGCCTAAAGAAGTAATGGAAATCGTTGGCCACTACAGAACAATGAGTTTCTCTCTTAACCCAAAAGAATGGCCATCATCGTGAAATCAAATAACAAATACTAGTGAGGCTGGGAGAAGAGTTATAATTCTACATTGTTGAGGGGAATATAAACTAATGTAATCACTGTGGAAATTAGTATAGATATTTCTCAAAAAATGAATATAAATTCCATTTCACACAGCTATTCTCCTTCTAGGTATCTTTCTTCAGGAGTTAACAACAATCATATTATAGTGACACATGAATGACCATACTTAGAGCAGTCCAGTTCATAAGATCTAAATCTTGGAAGTAGCCTACATGCACATGAAGCAGGTGTACAGATAAATATAATATTGGATTTGCACACAAGAGTGCTACTCTGCCATAAAGAAAGATAAGGTCAGACCTGATGTTCCTATATATTTTTGTTATATAGAGAGAGGAGTAGGAGACAGAGTGAAGATTTTCATGAATCTTTCAAGCATGACAACTGGGAGCAGCTTGGGAACCTAATTGGGAGAGAAATCTTGAGGATCAGGGTTGTACTGAAAAGAAATCAGAGCCAATATTTACCAGTTGGTAATCACTTGTACACAATCCTTTAAGAATGAAAGAAAATTCTGAAGAGACATGGAATCCAGACCTGGGGAAGGACTGAAATGGCCATATAGGTTACTGTAGGCATAGAAATACAGAGCCAACAATCTTTGGCTAAGGGAGGGCTGGATCATTTCAGCAAGGAATGAGATAAATGCAAAGTTTTGTAAATATAATTAAAAATAAGCTGCAAGAGAGCAACTCTAGGATGCGATGAAAGGAAAAAGAATGTTAACTGGGTCAGATGTCATAGATAAGGAGAGGGAAGGATTCTAACTAGGGCTGTGGTAAACACAAGAAAAGGGAAAAAGTACTGACCCATTTGGCACCAGATTGGGTGGGGGTTAAGAGTCTGTAGACTTTATTGTCAGTGCCTACAACAATAATTGGGTCCAAGGATCTTGTCCTTGGAAGGAAGGCAAAGCAGAGTAACAAACACTCATATTGATTAAAATTGAGAAGAACTTACCCTATACTGTAAGAGTCACCCAGAGTTTGGCATTCAAAATGTTCCAGAGGGCCTCTTCAGGTATCAAGCCTAGTTATTCCTCAGTGACCAGGCCAAGAAAGTTTGCTAAAGGGTCCATTGGAGAGAGTTCATGGGGTAATTCTCCAGAACCAGGAGGCACAGCTGCCAGCATTTTGCAATCTGACTTCCAGTGGAGACCACCAGAGGAAAGACACAGCTTAGGGGAAATTCTAGGCTGTGGGCATTCCTTAGCCCTGTGATCATTCTGTGGATATTTGAACCATGACCTTGGAAGAATGCCCTTGGGATAAAAGCCTTAGAAATGCTTTTATGCATTGGTTGGGGGTCTGCTCCAGACAGGGTTTCTTCCAGCAGAGACTAACATGTGCAGCTCAGAAATGCACTGCTTTTGAGCACTTTAATCTTATAATTATTAAAAAATTTAAATACTAAATTGATAACTTCTTGTTGTGGGGTCTAAGTGTCAGCCTTAAGTTTCTATAATTTTTTATGAATGTCTGGTGCTGGTTAGGTAATAAAAATGCATCTTTAGGATAAGTCGTCTTTCAGGATCTAATGTTGTGTATCATATAAGAGCAGCAGCCAAGCTCAGCCATAAACTGAGCTTGGTTTTCACCCCTGTTCTGACTGATTCCCTTTAGTTTACCAAAACTGACTACCTTAAATTCTGCCCTGTGGAGTCCTTCTATTAGTTAAGAAACTATGCAATCTTGACCTGCCATGTCCTCAGATTCTGCCTGACAGTTCTAATTAGGGTTTTGCCATGGAACAGTTGTCATTCTTACAGACCAATCCACCTGATACAGGTGTTGTTCATTCCTATAAAGTTGAACCGGTGAGATCACTCATTCCAACTTTTCTAAAGAAAGAGTAGAGACAAAGATTAAGTTACATGAATGAGTTAGGTGTTAGATATGCTGGGTGGGATCTGAGGAGAAGGAAAACAGGAATATTAATTTAGGAGAGATCTGTCAAAGACAAAGAAACATGAATCCTAACAATTCTCTCTGTCTCTGCTACCTTCCAGAGTGGGAACTGGTAGGTAGGTGACAATGTTTTGGCACCAAACTGCAATTCAGACCTGGTGTCAGGTGAAATGGGGTCAGGTGTAGTGGGTGTAGTATATGAAACAAGTACCTGATCAGCAGGAGGCCTACAGGAGGGGAAGGAGCTATAGTAGCAACTGTGGGAAGCTCCAGGAATGGTGAAGAACTGGATATAGGCTGTGGGGCTGGATCAGCAGGAGGGACCCAATGAGCCACTCCAGGGCTAGGAGGCCCTGGATGCTGCCAGAGCAGAGCAATATCAGTTGGATCTGTTGTTCAACTCTCATGAAGTGATTGTAGATGGGAGAGAAATAAGGATTTCAGAGAGATCAAAAGGAGTGCACAAAGTGGAAATGTTATGGAAGATAAAGAATGCCTATAGTAAGGGGATTTTTGACCTCTTTTTTAGCTTTTACCAGTAATTGTCTAATTCCCACAGAATGGAAGGATCTATTCTTTGGCCATGTAGTATTACATGGAGATACTAGATGCTTGGGCTTCATATATTTTAAATTTGTTGAGACAGGCTAAAAGTGAGGAATAGGAGGAGAAAGTTTCCCCAGTAAGTCTCTCTATAAGAGCAGAGAAAGGTAGCAATCATACCTGGTGTGACAAAATAAGCAGCACCAGAGCCTATACTGAATGTCTTCAGTTGTGCCCAAGACCATAAGAGAACATGGGTGAATGACCAAGGCAGACATCACTGCAACTGATCAATCACCATGCAGAGGCAGTCTCCCCAAAAAGTGCTGATGATGAGTGCCATGTTTAAAGGCAGAGAGGAGGAGCTAGCCTTTCTCTGTCCCAAGGGATGAGGAGAGTAGAATTAGGGAGCCATCAACAGCATAGAGGTGCAGAGATGGTTAAACAGTCAGAACTTCAAGTGTAATCAGCAGTTGACAGCAGTGATGGTGGGGTCTTAAAAATTGAGAGAGTTTTAGAAGTCCAGAAAGGTAAAGAGTTTACCAGATCCCAGGTAGTCAGTGTGGGAGAGACAGCTGCATGGAATACTGAAGCAAAGTCCAGAATCAATGGAAAAAAGCTTGAGATAAGGTGCATTATCCTCTTAAGAAGAAATCCTTATCAAATCTGAGTCATGACACCAAATGATAAATCATGAATGGAAACTTAGAAATTAAGACCCTGAGAAAGATTAGATTTTATTCCACTTATGTACAGGCAGAATGAAATTGGAGTGATATCAAAATATCTGGAGGGGAAGCTAAGTAAGTATAGGGTTTTAGGACTAGGAGTCACAGTCTCAAAGAATCTGGAAGGAATATTTGAAGTCAAAACTGCAAAGACAGTGCAGACATATATTTACCGCTGGCATCAGGATGACTGCCAGTCTAGTCTTAAATTTCCTTATGGCCCTTAATTTTTTTTTTTGAGGGCCACTTAGATTCCTGTTGTTTGTAGTGGGCAGGGTGAAAGTCTTTCAAGTCAGGCCTGACAGTTGGGGTAGAGGAAGAAGACAGAAAAGGAATCAAAAAGAAATTGAAGTATATTATGGATGTATCCCAACTGTATACAAGGAGTGTGAATATTTTGAAGGTTCCACTTGGCACTCAAAGCTATCCCTCAGAGAAACATAGATTCCTGAATTCATCATGCTGGGGATAGCATCTGAAGAGTCAAGGGATGCCCAGGTGTGACAGATGAGAGAGGACCCAAGTTTGCCCTCTACCTGATGACAACATGATAAACACAAGGAGAACTTTGTATCTGTGCTACTCTAAACTTGTGGCTTCCATAAGCCCCAAATATTTCATTTGAAGACATTAAGCATTGAGATAAACCATTGGTAGCCGTAGTAGCTGGAGCAGCAAAAGAAGGAGGGCCACTTTTTGGGAAGCAGGGCTTTGAACAGACAACAGCACATGCAAAGGTCCAGAGACTAAGGTGGTGCAGAAAAGGTGCCAGGTGTGATGGGTTATTGTACTCATTCAAGAATACACTGAAGCCTAAAGAGGGTACAGGTGCCAGAAAAACATGAGGACTTCCTAGGTCAGTGGCCCACTGGGCACAAAATTACTTTTGGTCCATTCTAAATCCCTCCTTCAGAAGAAAATCTGTGTCCTCTACTATACAACAAGTAATTTGTGAAATTCTGTGTGTCACATTGATTCCACAAACTTGTGCAGAAAAGAAAATCACATTTACCTATTCATTCATTTATTTTCCCATCAGAGAGATCAAATGCATGTCTTATTCTGGGAACTTCCCATTGTCATCTGTGTGCCACAAAGACACCTATGCTCATGTCAGGATGTGAACTCTATCTCCAGCCATGAACACAAAGCCAAAGCTGAGAGGGCCAGGTCCTTGCTTACTGCCAGGACAGGGTTTGGGACCTGGCAGGGAAGCCAGTGTGGCTGGGCCTCCCCTCTACCTAGTTTCTGGTGAAGCCCTCCAGGGTATCTGACCTTGGGCAAATTGCTCAGCAGTTCTGAGTTAGGTTCAGTTTTCTCTTTGATAGATGGGCCAGGATAAAAGTGGAGGCCAGGGCCTCCATTCACAAAATATGAACTGGTCAACATTTTCTCTCACCTCTCAGAATCCCATTCACAGTGAGAGAACTGGGCAAGAATGTGAGCTGTTTGAGGCCTGGTGAACAGGGAGACTGAGGTCATTGGCAGTTGCTCTTTTATCCAGAGCCGTGCACTTGGCATAGTGTCCTCTATTCTCTGAGGAGCCAGTTGTCTCCCTGCAGTCCCCATGCAGCTTGCCCCATTCAAAATTTCATCAGGATTTGTGAAAACATAAGGAAATTGCCAATACTGAAAAGTAGTCAACTTCTACCAGGGAAAATAAGCAGAAAGAGAAATGAGGGGACAAAAGGTGACAGAGTCCAAAGGCCAAATTCCAGCTCCTCAATACCTCCTGTATAGCTACCACAGACCCAATGAGAAAGCCAGAAAAGAGAGACAAATTCATAGAAGAGAAAATATTCACTCTGTATTCACCTGGTGGCTGCATTAACCTATCTCAATTATTCTCCTGCTCTACAAAGTGTGATAAGTTATTGTACTCAAGAACAAACCAAGTCCTAAAGAGGGTACAGGACATGTCCAAAGTTACACAACTGGGAGGATCTGGGGGTTGAAGAGCAAACTGCAAATCCCTCATTCCTATGCTGATGATACACATGCAGTGTATGACCAGCATGGTGACAAGAGATGAGATTCCAAAGATTTACAAATTAGGGTTGGAGCCCCAAGGCAAGAAGCTGCCTAGTGAGCTCTCCTGCCCACAGTGGGGAGGATTGAGGACCAGTGGCTCTGATTGTAAGGATAGGGCCTGACCAACATTCTGTTGTAACCCAACTCTCTTCCCCATGACTCATTACCTTTCTTCAACCCGGGGACAACACACTCCAGCACAAAACAACTTCCCATCACTGTCATGTCAACCTGGCTAAGGCCACTCAGGGGCATAAGGTACTCCCAGACTCTCAAGGGAAAGTATAGAAACAGCAGCCAGGTTCTCACAGATTCACCCACTTCTGAGTCTCCAGAAACACTTGGCTGGGCTACCTCTCTAAGCATCAACCTGCCCTCCTTTACTTTTCTCTGCCCGTGATGCCCAGGGATGTTCCAAGCTAACAGGGAACCCAAAGAGGAAGATAAAGTGGCTGAGAAGGTTGAGCCTTAGAGTTTGTACTTGAGAATGTGTCCTTGGTGGTCAGGACTGGGAGGAAGGAGAAACACTGCTAGGAAAAATGGTCTGATAATCTGGAGTTAAAGCTACGGGACTTGTGAGTGTATTGTGCGTGTGTGTACATGTCCTCTTTCTACCATTCTGGGGAAGCCTAGGCTAACAATGGACAATCAAGCCTCTGGGGAAATGTGGGCAGAGTATCTGGTGTGACTGCTTGGGGGCAAGATGGAGAGGAATGAAGGGACCAAAGCATATAGGTGAGATACAACAGTGGGGGATGGAAACAAAGGCTTGGAGCCCTGCAGGTGAGATACTCTCAGTATAAACAGCTGCAGATGAGCTGGCCACACAGCATTTTGTAGCTGGAGCAGCTCTGAGCACATATCTTCTTGAGAACAGAGGCCACACTGTGTATCCCAGGAAAAGGACTGAGTAGCAGTCAGGCTATAGAGTGATGAATCTGAGTAGGCTCATCTTTCCTTTGCTAAGGGTCCAGGTGCTGTCTGGGAGAGCAATGCTTCTGCATATCCTCATCCTCTTGCTGGTCACCATGAGTGCAGCCCAAGGGAATGGACAGCAGGACAACAGCTCCCAGAGTAAACAGCTACCCAAGAAACACTTGAGATTCGTCACTGGAAATTGGATAGAAGAGATGGAGAATGAGGTGAAGAACAGCACTGAGAAGATGCTGAAGGTATGATTGGGGCTGTAATCACTGGATACCTTTGACCTTCACCATCAATAGATGGAGTGTGTGCCCTATGGTCTCATTGGGCACAGTGTATAATTTATACCCCAGTTGGCACTGAGATATATAGTATACAATTCAAGATGTGAGGTCCAAAGAAATGAAGGGATGGAGGTGGTGCTTCACAACAAGACTGGGTGTCACCAGAGTAGGGAAGCTTCCTCTTCACAGCCATTCATCAGGCTGAATGTGGGCCAGGCCCATCCTAGGTGGGAAGACAGCAGGAAGAGAACAGCTTACACCTTCTAGAGGAAGGACAAAGAGGCCATGAAAAGAAAAAAAGAGAAAGAAAGAAAAGAGAAAGTGCCCATAAAGAAATATCTACTGTGTCATATAGTGACACAGAAGGAGGCAAGGGAGGAGGGCAGCTTCCCAAGGTCATATAATTTCTAAGGATGCTGCAGAGACCTCTGACCCTGGAGGATAAGTGAAGCAAATGTCTGGGGACATGTTCCCACTGAGGAACCCTTGGATGGCAGGGTTCCAAGGAGTGAATGCAGTAACATGCTTGGGGACAGTGAGGTAGTCAGTGTGGATGGAGAAGAAATGTTCAAAACTACAGAAGATAAAAATTGCCTTAAGATACAGATATCAAAAGATTTTTCAAGAGTAAATTTCTGATACAAAGGTATAGTACGCCTTTCTTTAATCACACATTAAATACCTAGACATAGTGGCAGATTTAATCCCTCACATCAATTTAGGGCAGAGGAAACACAGATTGCAATATTCCCAACTACTGTGAAAAGACATGAGAATACCTGTCATTTCTACTGGTGACAAAGCCATAGTTACCACCAATGTAAAAGGTTGTGGTCTATTTTCATGTGCACATCAAAAGTTAATTTCTGTCAAGGATTAGTGAAAAAAAGAATTTCATTTTTTTCTTGGAAGATTGTAGATATCCTGAGTTGTACTTATAGATCTCTCAGGGCTCCAGGGATATCTCTTAGGAACATCTCCTACATATACAACTTCTGAAGGATGCATTACCATTACTTCTTTTCATCACTGTATGCTGAACCATACATCTGGCACAGAAGGATGAGTCATTTCTTGGTTGTGTATCCACGCTTTCCACTTTTCATGGGTCATTCTGAGAATGCGCCTGAACAGCTAGGGGTAGGAGCTAGGATTTTCACCATTTCTCTGAAGACATCTTATCTCTTAAATATATTGTTGAAGGTCCCAGACCTAGTAAGTTGAATGGCTCCAGGTCCAATGATTCAAGGCACTGCTCTTCACTTAAACTTTTACTTGAGGTTGACAACCATCTTTACCAATGACAAACCACAGAAACCAATGCAGAGCGATCTTTCTTGCTTTTCTCCTTTTGGTCTTCGAATACTAGACATTATCATCTACCACAGTGCCTCTGAATGTGGCTTTTGATCCAATTGGCATCCTCCTTCAACTTCTCACAGCTAGCTGTGTCTCATCCTCGTGACTCAGGTGATATTTTCTACCTGACTCAGTACTTGTCTTATGTTCTTCACAGCATTTGTCATTATTGCAATCTACCTTGTTTATTTAGTATAAATGCTCTGGAATCCAACAAACTTGAAAGTTTTTTACCTGATTCTCTAGTACAGAACCTAACACATAGTAAGTGCTTAAGAAATAATTTCTTAATCAGTACACTAATGAAAAGCAGGGTAAGAGCATGAGCTTATAAAAACATTCTATATTACATTTGTGTATAGGAAGGTTTCTAGAATTTCATGTTGTGTTTTTTATTTGTTGAGATGTAATACATATATTGTAACGTTCACCCTTTTCAATGGGGCCTGGTGGCCCATGCCTTTAGTCAGTACTTGAGAGACTGAGGCAGGAGAATTGCTGTGAGTTCCAGGCCAGCTTGAATTATACCCTGAGACCATGTCTCAAAAATTAAGTAAAAAATTCATCTTTTCCTCTACTGTTCATTTAGAACAAATATATACAGTCCTGTAACCACCACAAGCACAACATAGGTCTTTCTCAATACCATCATAAAACTCCCCCATGTCCTTCTGCAGTCATTCCCACATCCAGACCTCAGTGTCTGAAAATCACAGGTTCCCAGAAATATAGTGCTGCCTAATGTAGTCTAGGGTACCCTACTCTGGTTTATTTCACGCAGTGTGATATAGCTGATATTTGTCCCTGTTGCTGAGTGTATGAATTGCACCCTCTGAATGGCTGGGGCACAATTGTTTATCCATTCTCCAAAGTTCATTTTATACAAACAATGCCAGAGAAACCCAGGCTCTAGCAGAGCTCTTCATCTATGAGGCTCACTCATCCACAGATCAGCATTCATTGTCTATCTGGACATCCTTTTATTTTCCCAGCCCCTATCTCTCCAATCTCTTCCCTTCCTCTAAGATCCTTTTGGAATGCTGAGAGGAGAGAGCAAGAGCATGTTGTGCTAGATGTGGTTGGAGGGAAAGACACTCCAGTGCTGCTTCAAGGCTTTCAAGAAAGGACCAGCCCTGGAGTATGGCCCAGCGGACAGTGGGTGCCACATAGGAAGAAGAACACATGCAAAGTCGGGATGACTGAGTCCTGGGCCTGGGGGCTATGCTGAGAACAGGAGGAGGACCGGGAGGATGATGAGCAGAGAAGACATATTTGGAAAGGCTGCCTTAGGCTGTTGTAGAGGATAAACAACATGGGACAAGGTTGGGACAGAGCTTGTGAGGAACCAAGTATAGGACACTGGGTAGGATAAAACAGAAGATGGGACCACAGTGGCACCATTAGGAAAGTAGTCAGGGACCATGGAAAAGGGTGGCTGTGGGTACTTGCTGATGGATGGCATATGGGGCCAACCATGATCCTCCTGGGGCCTGAGACAGGAAGACTGAAACTGTGCAGTGATGGAGAAAAGTGAATGCAGGACACAGATCATGTGCTAAGCAGTACCTGTGTGCAAATATGTGTGTGAGTGTCCTTAGGGAATGGAGAGTGGCTCTTGACCAGAAAGTGTCCGGAGTAACAGGAATGAAGGTCAGGCTTTTGGAAGCTGACAGGCTTTTGCATGGTTCACAGAGCTCCCACATTCCTGTTCACTGGTGCAGGTCCTGAACCAGATATCGCACATGAAGGACCAGATGACGCAAATTATGCTGACTACTGAGAAGCTGGAGAAACAGCTGCTGGCTGAGAGTCACACACTGCAAATGCTGAAGGGCCACAGCAGGTGGGTGCTGCTACTCAGTCCCTCTGGGCAGGGGCTGAGCCACCAGGACTACAATTTTTAACAGTGACTGAAGCTTAGTCTGAGGCTAGGGCTGCAGGATGAAAGATAGAAGATGGACAAGGGCCAGTGTCTGAATGGGACGAGGGTCAAGCTTAAGATTTGGGAAAGGGGCCATTGTTAAGATTGGGGCTGAAGCTGGGACTGTGTCAGAAATGACAAAGATTATAACAAGGCTTGGAGTCCAGAGGATCTGGAAGGACATAGGCATTTGAACTAGTCTGAAGATGAGTTGAAGACCAGGCAGGCCCAGGGCACATCCCACAAAGTTGAAAGGGGGCAGAGAAGAAGACTATTCTTGGGGCTCAGAACACTTTGATTTTTTCTTTCTGCCCTCTTTCCTTCCTTCTTCTCTTTATTTTGTCAATTTTAACTTTTATTGAGATATAGTTTATATACCATATAATTTTCCCTGTGATTTACATTGTTCTTACTGATTTAAAAATAAATAATCCTGATCTACTCTACCTGTTCCTCTTCCCTGAAGAAAGCACAGTGACCAGTTTCTACTAGAAAAGTGAAAGTCTCTTCATTACATGCAAGTCTACATCCGGGAACATCACTTAAATTGCAAAGAAAAAAATAGCCATGGAATAAAGATAATTCAGAAAGAATTGATATCTCAAGTGGATTTTATCTGAGTTTCCCACTGAGTAGAGAAAAAATTGTCATGGTCAGGATTCTGTGAGGCAAATCCTAGTCCATTAACAACCCTGTCAACAGGATGAGATGTTTTTGCTTGACAGATGTAAGGACCTTCCTTTTGCTCTGATCTGTGTGCTCCTATGAAAATATCGTTTTTTTTTCATTTCTCTACCCTAAGATCCAAGTAGCATGAACTGGGGCATTTTGAATCACTCTGAACTGGGCAGGTGCCTAGAAATCCACAGAGACTGAAGATATGGTTAATAAAGCTCTTGATCTGTGAAGAAAGCTAGAATTCTAGAATTCCAGGGTGCCTAATTTGTAATTATACTTTCAAACTTGGGTGCTGTTATGACTTCCCTGGATGCACTTAGTTCTGAACCTAATAAAGAATCTGTAAACCTGGTTCAGGAGTGAAACCTCCCTCACCCAGCCCTGTTTCTCAGTCATGGGCCCTCTGGAGAGAGAAGCTGCCTGATTGCTGCTGTCCCAGCTGTCTGACTACCCATGGAACCTCTGTGCACACTGTTTTTCTTTTATGAATAGATGGAGTCTCCCCTTTTCTGGCAGTTAGGAAGTTGTTCATAACTGATTATTTTGGAGTTTTTTGTTTTGTTTTGTTTTTTGCTTTAAGGCCTTTTTCATGTAATGTGAATCATTTAAAGACAACCTCTTTATGTAGGAGTACGTATGCTTTATTAGTTTTAGCAGTAAAACATTGAGATCATTATTTTTGAAGGACAGTTTTAACTACTAGATTTAAAAAGTTTTACTGACCTGCTATAGCTACCACTGTGACTTTTAGCCTCATTGAACCATAATAATGGTAAGCTATAGGTGTAGCTAGAGATTGTCAGTATGGTCCAATGTAGTAATCAGAGCCTCCTTTATATATTCACCCCAGTTTATTATTTATTATTATATCTTGTTATATTTTTGGTGCAGTATTTCAGATCAAGATAAAGTGTGACACATAATTAATCAAAATTAACCTTTTGCTATATATATCAAGGTGAGCTAAAGTTCTCCAGGGAGTACTTTTTGGACCACATGCAGACCCTCTTAGCGCCACCATCATTGTCATCTGCCAGATTGAGTGATGATCTTGCTTGATGATCAGAGTGAGTGATGACTTTACAGCTTCCACTGGAAGCATGAGAGATACTTTTCTCTCTGGTGACCTTCTTTTACCACAATGAACATTAGTTGAGTCGTCTCCTCTGGAATCTAAAAATCTCTCTGCTCAGGAAGTTGGGTGACTCACCAGAGTCATAAGATCTTATAAAGATGTACTATCTATCATGTCCTGGATCTTTGTTGAACTTGGAGGGCCAGTGACAAAATATTGGCTGTCTTTTTAGCCCAGTTATGTTTGGTCTCTAAACCTGTTTTTTGGATATCCAGAAGGTCAGCCATACGAGTTGTTTTAGTAAGAACAGTACATTTAACTAATCTAGATGTCAAGCACTTTGAAATATAAAGTATGGGTAGAGAATTATTTTTAAACCATTCCTTTCTTCAAAGAAAAATTTTTACCAATTATTAACAGATAACGGTCATAAAGTTTTCCAGGGAGCAAATGTAACATTTTCTCATAAAGTTATATTGCCATTACTATAAGAATCATTGTGGAAATATCCAGGATGCCCAATTCCAGATCCTTAACCAGGACCCCCAAGACTTAGATAATCCTTTCTGAATTAAAGAAGCATGGTTGGTTAGTTTGTGTGACACCTCACTGAACCATAATAGTTTACATGTGCAGCTCTAGACTCTCAATAGATGCCAAGTAATTGGAGATCACTTTATAAAGTGATACCTGTGTTAATCAAAATTGACATAGCGCCTTTTATCTCTAAATGCATATTACATTCTTATTTTAGTGAAAAATTTTTTGTTTGTTTCTTTGAGCCAGTATTACTCTCACTGTGTAGTTCAGATTCACCTTGAACTCACAATATAGGCCAGGATGTCCTTGAACTTGCATTGCCTTTCCTGCTGCATCTCACAAATCCTTAGTTTACATACATGTATCACCTTACCCAAGTAGAATAAAATATCTTACTATACAGAACAGCTACAGACTATCTTGTGGGATGACTGTTTAGTATCTCTCTTTAATATACGACCAAGTTTGAAGCCTAGTTTCTTTATTTATTATCTTATACTTGTATAAACAGAAGCCTTTTGATATCTTTTATTTTAAATTGGTCTCAAGTTTATAACATAAATTCTAAAGATATCATTTTGGGACAGACATTGAACTATCACTAATGAAGATGTAATCTACTGAAGATCTCCCTTGCGTATTTTGGAAAACAGGAGAAACAGAGAAAAAAATGTTAAGAAAAAAGATAAAGTCAGATCCTCTTAGGAGACCTGAGGTCAGACTGCCTGAGCCACCTGTCTTATCTTGGAGTCACACTGCATGTGCAGCCCAATCAAAACTGAGGTTAGACCTCAGTCTGTCTCATTTTGCTATAATTTATCTAGGTTTGTCAATTATACTGAGACCTGTCTGTATCCAGAATAAGTGTCCTTGTTCTTAGCACATAGATCTTTCAATTTTTATCAACAAATCAGGAAAACACAATAAAGGGTTTATATGGAACAGCTATATTAATCCTAAAGATCTTTGTATCTAGGGGCCTATGACATATGTAAGGAACTCATAGAGGGTTTAAAAAACTGCACTGCAAAGCAAAGAAAAAAAGAGAAAAGAAGCAGTCTACTGTAGCAACTCTAACACATGAGAAAGGCTGGCAAAGAAGCCCTTTCCAGTAGCAACTCTAAAAGAAAGTCCAGAGGCCTGCACTGTGGTAACAGCTCTTTCAAAATTAAGACAAACCAGCATTCTAATCCTTTCATAAGCAGTCCTTGCTTTTGCAATATAAAAGGTTTTTTTTTCTTTCCTTTCTGATTCATATTGGTGTTACTTATTACAAGATCTCTATTGTGATTCACAAGTAAATACATAATTAAAATTAAAAAGGAAAGAACTGAAAGGAACTACTTGTTCACCTCTAGAAAGAGTTCTGAGTAGTATACTCATACTTAGAAAACTAAAATTAAAGCAGATCACTGTCCAATGCAACTTGGTCAATACGTCTAAGATTGCATTGTGATTTAAAAATCATTGTATTGTGTATTCCATATTTCTTGTTTGTGCATTTAAACTGACTAAAGTATCTACTGCTTCTATCTTAAAGCTTTTGAGCTCATATCAAACTTCTTTTTCTTTTATTTTTGCCTTTCTAAACTTCTGGTTCTTTTTTAGATAAGTAGACACTTAAGATATTAATGCATATGGTTTTTGGTTCACATAGCTTAACAGTGGGCTAAGTTCATTCAGTTGATATGAGCAAAAATGAGTTTGAAGTTGATGGTGTTTCCATCTAGATTTTTACCCGATCAAGATAATATAAACATTGAATTCATAAATAAAGTCTACTCTTTATGTATTATACCTTTGGAGCTTTTCCTTGGTCAAAGATTGTATGTGTGTGTATTTAAAATGTTAACTGTTAAGATTTATTTCTCATGCAGCATCCAAAATAATTATTAATATAAATAAGTGGAAAACTCTTGGATCTGGGAGACTGTGGTCAAGATTACCCTCATGGTCGAAAAAAGCAGCTGTCTAAACCAATTTATTCAGTTTTCCCCATGAATGAACAACTTTTCAGTATTTTAGAGTCTTACAGTGACACAACCCAGCTCTTATCCTTGACTTCTTTTATTGAGGATTTGTGTGTTTCCTATCCTGCCAATAGACATTTGTCAGTGTCTGATCTGTTCTCATGACTATATTTGATCTTAGGTATGTCTGCTTACATTCCTTCTTGTCATTCAGTTTCTTCTTATCTCTTTGTAATGAATAAGTGAAGGGGGAGAGTATATTATAAAGGCAGATTACTTAATGATTAAAGTAATGATTAAATTAATGATTAAGTAAAGGGGAAACATATACATATGTGTATCTGGCACAATATATATTGATGTTAAAATGAGAACATATGTACATTTGTATATGCATAGTTGTTTCTGTGTGTGTTTCTGTGTGTGTGTATGTCTTTATGCATCTGTTTTGTCTCATATTTTCCTTACACTTTGTCAGATGGGTGAGAGGAGGTGGTTTTTTTTTTTTTGTTTGTTTGTTTTTTATTTCTAACTTCCCCAGTGTTAACAGTCCTTTATAAATTCTTAGGGTAATTTTTATCTGGTGCCCCTCTCAGTCTAGTTTTCCTGTACCCCCCCCCCTTTGTCCTTCTGATTGCCTAACTTCAGAGTCAGCCTGTAAAGGCAGAAAGTGCATTTAGTGCTTAGAGGCCGAAACTGCTTTTAAAGTTTCTCTATTGATCTTTGTAAAGCTCAGTAGACTGTTATCCCTACCTATGTGGCCTTCAGTCTCTATAGTCCTAACAAAAGTTTATCAGGAAATTTAGGGGATTACTTGTTACATTTACATGTTGTTTTTATGAAAATTAGGAGTGAGCTGGACACCAGGGACATGAGGGCACTTTGTTCATCCATGTCCTGTCTCAACATAATTCCCCTCTCAAATACATGCCTACTATGGGTTTCTAGGATGTGTGACCCAAACAGGATGCTCTGAGTCTCCTTGTTTGGGTGTGTATGAAGGATTGGACAGTGAGCTCACTCCTCTGCACCCCATCTTGCAGTGAACTTGACCCTCAGGTGTTGGTTGTGGAGTTTCAGCAACAAACCCAGCTGGCCGGTATGAAAAATTTGAAGCTGAAGCTGAAGCAGATTCTGGACCTCCAGAGCAGTACCCTCACTAGCATCCAGGACAGTCTGCAAGCTGCAAGCATCAGCTCCAGTAACCGGCAAAAGTATCAGGCCCAGCTGCTGGAGATACAGCAGCAGCTCAGGCAGCAGGTAGAGCAGGATCCAGGTAAGTAAACAGGGCAACTGGAATAAAAGACTTGTGATGATATTGGGAGTCTGGAAGTATAACTAATACTGCAAAGTAGAACATTAAAAGTTAAGATATTTTCCTTTACAGACAAGTTTGTTCCTGAAGCATAAAACTTGTAGGAAACCTATGGTTCTTGTGCCACAGTAGACTCACAGAGTCCCCTCTGTTAGCAATGAGCCTAATTAATTGTGGTGTTGGCATTACAGATAGTTGCATTAGGTAGAAATATTATAGACTGTCAGAATCAATACAGATACAACTGTGGGTAGAGATGTATTTGTTACAGATCAGACCACAAGATAAAATGATATAGTGGAAAGAAAGTCTCAACCTGTTAGATATTCAGTATGAGCTTATGTTCTCTAAAATCAAAGTATAAAGTGTAAGAATGATGGAGGTTAAAAAACAATCTGGTGATTGGGGAAAGAAAGATATATTTATTGGGAAAGAAAGCTTTTTTCTAAGAGAGACAGAAGGTGTCATGAATGAGCACCAAGGACCCTACTTTTCAAGGGAATTTTATAGAAAAAACCACAAGGTGAGATGTGTCCAAGGTGGGAAAAACAATGATCAAATAATAATACAAGTGCAATCACTTAGGTAACATTGATCCAATGGGAAATTCCAAGGTGAGCATGAAGTGGGACAAACTATGATCAACCAATAAAATTATGAGTATGATTGCTCAGGTAATGTTGATTAAATGGGGATCAAATAAGGAAGCAAATAATGTAGCAAGTATATATGAAATCAAGGCCTTTCCTAGAGGGAGTGGTCATGGGTTTTCCTGACTCAACACCCAATGTGATTGATACCTATTTACAATATTAATCACTACTCTTTATCCCTAGGGGAAGTACTTGGGTGGAGTAATTCTATTTTGTCTTTAGCTCTGGCTCTCAAAGCATGTGCCTCCCTCACAGTTTTAAAGTATTCTTGTCTTCTGTATTGAGTTATAAGGGCCTATTCCTGTCTGACTATCTATAGTATTTCTATCTAACTTAGCTGTTTGTAATAAAAAGATAGAATGACTAAACTTACATATTTCCCCTAGGTATGAACAGCAGTAATTGAAATTCTAAATAGGTATCTATTACTTTGGATGGGAGACCGCAACCTTCATTCCATGAAATTTCCCCAGTTAGCCCATGTACAAGTGCTGTGTCACTTGCTTCCTCATTTCACATCTAACAGATTAAAAGGTTGGGAGTTATAATATTTACCTGATGTTGTTTGAATCATTAGTAGATCCTACATCATCCCTATATCACTGGCACTTTGAAATAAATTAGTGGATTTAGGGTTGAAATTTGGACACTGGGTCTCTAAACATTCTTCATCACTGGCCTAGGACATAAACAGATTTCTCCCACCTCTCCTCTGCACAGATGAATGAAAAGAATATGTACATGGAGACACCAGAAACTCTGGAGCCTGGATTCCTTTCCACAAGAAAGTGGACAATTAATTGAAGATGGTTAAAAGTAATAAAGTAATTGTAATTATTTTCATTTTCTCTGTGTTTCCTTTCCTTCCGTTTCTTACAATAAAGGCCTCGTCCAGGTGGGGTGATGATATGAATGAAAGAGGACTTTCCATCCTCTCAGAGCTACTTTTTAACAAATCCTATTTCATTTTTACCCAGACACATGGCCTCCTTTGATTTGGTCACCAGCAAGCAGACAAAACTAACCTAAGTGGCCAGTAATACAAGGAGCCCTGCTCAGCCTTCAGCATCACTCTGGGTGGGAACACAGCCTGGCCACCTGAAAAATAGAAATAACAGTGACTAGTAATAATCATAAGGAATGCTTTATATCAGACACCAGCAGAGACTACCATGTTTGTATAAAGGTAACATGGCATGAAATTTATTGTACTTGAGAGCAGTCAGACAGAAAGTGAAAAGCCCTTGTATGGTCCAGAGGAAATGGAGCTTTTTTACAGGGCTTGGACAAAGAAGATGGGGACCTCAGGTGAGGAGATTTTTGCAGACATCCATGTTTTAAGTTTTCTGAATATCCAATATCTCTGTGAGCAAAGTCCTTCAGGAACCTGAATAAAACAAACATAAATTTGTACTTGTTTTCAGATGTCCCAGTGCTTGGAAGATTTCATGCTCCATTTTACCTCATTTTATGGTATCCTGTGTTTGCTGAGAATGACAACACTAATGCTCTATTGGGTTTGCTCTGAGAATAATGTTTGCTCTGACAAACAGGTCGGGTTCTGGGAGAGTCATTCTCCAGTCAAGCTTGACAATAGTAATAGCAATTACAATGGTCTTAAGAGAAGCCAACCCAGATTCTGCCTCCTGACTCCACAGTTACCTGGATCTGTCCTTGTCCTAATCCACTCTTGGTCTGAGTTTCCCCATCTGTTCAATGGGGGTGATCTTAACAAAAACAGTGGTGGCCCAGCTGACAAATTTGGAATCCAATATCCACCCACAGGCCCTCTTGTTTCTCCTTATCCCACCCTCCCTGGGTATCAGTTTACTCATAGAATCTGAATGTGTGACTCAATGAATACAAAAGATCAATTTCCTATTAATTCCATGTCCCAAAGCCCAAGAAGGACACAGGAAAAGTGGGAGGCATCCCAGGCTGGTTTAAGAAGAAAGCCTAGTGCCTGGCCTGCTCCTCAGCACTCACTGCCTACTTGAGAATTACTGCTTCCTGATCCCAGCTTCAGTCACTCAGTCAACCCAGAGCTGAGTTAGCACTCCAGGCTTGATGCAGGGGATGAACCTGGCCAGTCTTTTATAAGATAACACAGCCCCTCTGTGGACCTCAGAGGGAGTGTGAAACACTTCTTTGTTGAGTGCCTCCTGTGTTCAGATTCTCTGTTAACAATGTTCCTGAAGCACCACAACAGAGCTGGCTTAAGGACTTAGCTAGGGCAGGGCACTTTAATGTGAGGCCAGAGTGGAGGATAAGGGGTCACGGAGGACATCCATTTAGAGAGTGGAAAATGACTTGGTGAGAAGGAGACAAGAGAATGTCTCCTACTGCTGCTGGATGAGCTAGAGATCCAAAGAAACCTTCAAGGACAAGGAATCCAGTGTTAGTTATGGGATTTCAGGCACTGTACCTGACAGTGAGACCAGGAGATAAAGGAACCCTCAACAGATTGTGGCAAAGACTGGAGTAAACTAAACGTAAAGCAAAATAAGTCTCACTTTAACTAGAGTACAAAGGACAAAAGACTAATAAAATCTGTACACAACAAGAAGCCTAGCAACAGTGACAACTACATACCTTCACTTTAATATACCTATCAAGGTTGAAAACAGTACAAGACAACATCCATCAGTGACAAAATGATTCTGTCACTTGCCAGAGCCTGCACATACACTCCCAGATTTAACTGGTTCCCTAGTGTCCTCGCTTGGAATCCCTGTCATCTGGTGAGAACTTTTCTTTATGCATTCTAGTAAACCACATCTGTTTCATTCTTCACTGCTGTACTGTGGTCCACATTCTCATCATCCTTACAAAAAGAGCACAGAAGGTCAGAATTGGTTACAGTAGAGATCTGAGAATGGAGGATGCCACTAGTGCTCCATCTTAGTGTTATCAACAGATAAGCTAGGTAAAAATATTGTAGGGAATCAGACAGGCTAGCCCTTCAAGACAGGCAGTGAAAAAGACAAAAACTAACTTTCACTTAAAAGATAACAGGCTAGCAGCTATTCTTAAGACTTGGGGATAGGCTTCTGTACCAGACTTGACTGACCACTCCTGAACACTCTAAAGGATATGATGAGCCTGTCATGGCACAGTTTCTTTTCTGGTCTGATATTCTATGAGTGGGGAGGCAATCTTAGCTCTTGAGATTTCCAGCTGTCTCATTTCCAACCTGTGAGTAATGGCTCAAGGGCATGTAACTCACTGAGAGTATGAGAAGAAAAGAGTTCCTCTTTCTGATCTCATTTCTGATCTTTTCCTGTCCTTTTATACTTTCTTTCTTTTTTTGGAATCATGTAAGGAGGAGAGAGAGAGAGAGAGAGAGAGAGAGAGAGAGAGAGAGAACTCTGAATTATCCTAACCTTTCCCTCCATTTCATAGGCCATTGAAAATGAACATTTGTCAATACCAATGACAGAAAAATCATCTTAGGTGAAGACATCTGGGCCTTTTATCTGTCCCTCATAAAACCTAACAAACAATGGTTACTCTGTCAGTGAGTTAAGTGCTTTTAGAGTAACTGTCACTCTTAAAGCATAGGACAAGTTTCCCTAGCACCGTCTGGTTAATCCCTATTGAAGCTAATGAAATATTGATGAGACAGGCACTTGGATTCCTTTCCAGACACAAATCTTTGGTGGCACAGAACCTATAAAAGCTGAGAGGATAATTCAGGCTTCATGGCCACGGTGAATCTCTGATAGATATTCAAAGGTTCATCAGAAGAAGTTGGGTCCCAACAGCCTGACTGTATAATCAGCAAAACATCTTCACTTACATACTGTCTCTATCTGTTCATCTCAGTGAGGTGAGAGGCAACTGTCTCAGCAGCCTTCTGGTATCCTCTGTCCCACAGTGACCAGAAATGTTACTGTTAAAGTGATCTCTTAAATGTTTATTAAGAGTTGAACTACAGGCTTGGAGTTTTTGCTCTTTGTTAATAAGTTACAAACTCCACTTTTTTTCTAGCTCACTGGGAGTTAACATGAGAACTCCCAGATTAGAGTGACCTCCCAAACCCGGAAACTCAGCTGGCTGGAGTAAGCCCAAGCGTCATCCCGAACCCTGGGCAGAGTTTAAGCAAATCTCTTCAGGAGCTCAAGGACCCGCCCAGAGCCCAGCCACACTAGGCTGCCCTTACCAGGTTTCAGGCCTGCCCAGGACATGCCCAGTGACCTCACAAACTGGGAAAGAGCTGGTTGGGGTAAGTCCACGCGCCATCCCAAGTCCTGGGGAGACTTAAGATCACCCCTTCCAGAGCTCAAGGACCACCCAGAGCCCAGCCACACTGGGCTGTGCTTGGCAGGTTTCAGGACTGCCCAGGACATGCCCAGTGACCTTCTCCCAAACTAGGAAACAGTGGCATCAGAGGTAAATTTGCACTACTCCGAGCCCCAGGAGACTTTAGAATCATCTCTTCTGGAGCTCAAGGATGCAACCAGAGCCCAGGCACACTAGACTAGCCTCAGGAGGTTTTGTGGATGAACTATGTTATGCCCAGTGACCTTCTTCAATTACAGGATTTGAGAGTAGGTGAAGTGAGTTCCAGGGCATTGGTCTTCACCAGGGAAAGCTTGAACCCATCATCCACAGTGGTTAGGTGCATGCCCAGCTACCTGAAACACTGAAGGTGGCACCGGAGGGCCTAAGGGCCTAACTGGACCAGGCTCAGCAACCTCCATTCATTCCCAGGAGCCTAGGGCATGGGAGACCATTTCCAACACATCCAGGGGAAGCCTTGGAACAACACTTGAAGCATAGAAATGTAGGAAAATGACAAAGCGAAACACCAAATGCAATCTGAAACCTCCAGCCCATCCCAAGAAACCTTAGGAGCTATGTATAGAAGAAAATATATGCGATACACCTGCAATATCCAAAATAATAGCAACTGAAATAAAGAAGCAAATCCAGGAAGCTTTAAAGGAATTCAAACTAGAAATAATATCCCAGATAAAAGAAGAAATGATAAAAGTAATGGAAGAGATGCTGAACATACCTAAAGAAGACACAATTTAAAAACTGGAGAAACTAAACAAAAAGGTAGAATTCTTGGATGAACAATATAAGAAACAAACAGAATACACAAAGCAGATGGAAAGAGACATACAGGAAATCAAAATTCCATTGAAAGTTGTAAAAACCACCTAAAAGAAAGTGAAGATAGAATTTCAGAACTCAAAGACAAGATTGCAGCCAGTGAGCAGGAAAGGAAAGATCTTTTAAAAATAACAAGGAATCAGGAAATAACAATTCAACAGCTGCAAGATGATGCAAAGAAAAACAACATAAGATTGATAGGGATAAATGAAACAGAAGGGGGCAACATAAAAGATATAAAGAGGATATTTAGAGAAGTAATAGATGAAAACCTCCCAAACATGAGAATGGAAACTGACATCAGGATCAGTGAAGCATATAGAACTCTGAATAGTCATAACCATAATAAAACTACACCCAGACATATAATAATCACAATCCCAGAAATCCAACAAAAGAATAGAATACTAAAAGCTATCAGAGAGAAAAGACAGATCACCTATAAAGGAAAACCTATCAGAATCACAGCAGACTTCTCAGCACAAACAACGAAATCAAGAAGAGCATGGAGTGTATTTCAGATCCTAAAGGAAAATGATTTTCAACCTAGACTGCTGTACCCTGCAAAATGGTCCCTCAAAATGGATGGAGAAATAAGATACTTCCATGAAAAAGAACAGCTGAAGAACTTCATGGTCATCAAGCCCACCCTGCAAAGAATATTGAAAGACAGTTTAGATACACTTAGGAAAAAACCACTAAGCAAAGCAGCCAATTAAACAGAATGGAAAGATAAAGATGCAACAGCATAAAGATAACATGTCAATGATAAACCAACATATAACAGTTATAACCATTAATGTAAATGGTTTCAATACATCAATTAAAAGAAACAGATTGGCAGAATGGATCAAGAAACAAAATCAAACCTTATGCTGTCTACAGGAAATTCATCTAACCCAAAAGAATACTCACAGACTGAAAGTCAAAGGATAGAAAACAATACTTCATGCAACCCCCCCAAAAAACGGGGTAGCTATTCTGTTTGCAGACAATGTGAACTTCAAGCCAATAATGGTCAGGAGAGATAAAGAAGACTGTTACATACTGGTTAGGGTAAAACATCAAGAGGAAGAGATAACAATCTTAAAAATATATGCGCCAAATTCCAGAACACCCAGTTATATAAAGCAAATATTAACAGAAATGAAAACCAAAATTAGCAGTAACACCAGAGACCTTAACACACCATTGATACCAAGGGACAAATTAACCAATCAGAAAATCAGCAAAAAAAAAATAACAGAACTGAATCACCCATGTGAACAAATGGACTTGATAGAGATATACAGAGTGTTCCATCCAACAACATCAGAATACACATTCTTCTCAGCAGTACATGACACATTCTCTAAAATAGAACAATATATTAGCCCACAATATATTTAATAAATGTAAAAGAGTTGAAATTATCCCATGCATGTTATTGGATCATAGTGCCATGATATTAGAAATTAATGATAAAAGATATTGCAAAAATCCCACAAACACATGGAAACTGAATACCACACTCTTGAGTAATCAGTGAGTCACAGGGAAATTAAAGATGAAATTAAACAATACCTACAAGAAAATGAAAATACAAATACAACTTACTGGAATCTGTGGGATGCAATGAAAGCCGTCCTCAGAGGATAATTTATTGCACTGAGTTCCCACATCAAGAAAACAGAATGAATACAAATGAATAACCTGATGCTACACCTCAAACATCTAGAAAAAGAAGAGCAAGTCAAACTCAAAGCAAAAAAGGAGGGAGCAAATTATAAAAATCAGAGCAGAAATTAATGCAATAGAGACTAAGAAAACAATCCAAAGAATCAATGAATCAAAGAGTTGGTACTTTGAAAGAATAAATAAAATTGATAAGCCCCTAGCCAACCTTATTATAAAAGGGAAGAAAAAGCTCAAATTCATGCAATAAGGAATGAAAAAGGTGAAATCACTAAAGACTCTGTAGAAATACAGAAGATCATCAGCATCTATTTTGAAAACCTCTACTCTGATAGATTTGATAACACAGAAAAAAACAGATTCCTAGAAACATACAAAGTACCAAAGCTAGGTCAAGAAGATGTAAAACTGCTGAATAATCCAATTTCTATTAATGAAATTGATAACGTAATTAAGTCCTTACCTACAAAGAAAAGCCCAGGCCCAGATGGATTCACTGTAGAATTCTACAGGAAATACAAAGAAGACTTAATACCAAAACTCCTCAAACTCTTCAATGAAATTGAAAGAGAAGCAATCCTTCCTAAATCATTCCTGGAAGCAAATATTACTCTAGTAACAAAACATGAGACAGACCCAGCTAAAAAGGAGAATTACAGGGCAATCTCCCTAATGAACACAGATGCAAAAATCCTCAAGAAAATATTGGCAAATAGGATGCAACAAATCATCAAGAAGATTATATACCATGACCAAGTGGGATTCATCTCCAGCATGCAGGGATGGTTCAACATATGTAAATCAATAAATGTAATCCACCATATCAGTAAAGCCAAAAGAAAGAACCACATGATCATTCTATAGATGCAGAAAACACTATTGATAAGGTCCAACATTTATTTATGTTAAGAACTGTAGAAAACTGGAAGAGATGTTCTTTACCTCAATATAATAAAGGCCATCGATGATAAGCCAACAGCCAGTATCACACGAAATGGAAAAAAAAAACTGAAGGCCTTTACCTTACAGTCAGGCACAAGACAAGGATGTCCCTTATCACTGCTCTTATTTAATATAGTACTGGAAATACTAACCAGAGCAATTAGATAAGATAGAGAAATAAAAGGGGTAAAGATAGGAAGAGAAGAAGTTAAATTATCATTATTTTCAGATGACATGGTACTCTATGTAGAAGACCCCCAAAACTCCATTGAAGGACCCCTAGATATAATAAATAAATTCAGCAATGTAGCTGGATACAAACTCAATACTCAAAAATCAATAGCATTCCTATACACTAACAACAAGATCACAGAGAGAGAAATAAGAAAAGCCACAACCTTCACACTAGCAACCAAAAAAAGGGAATATTTAGGAATTATTTTCATGAAAGAAGTGAAAGACCTATATGGGGAAAGTTAAAATACACTGAAAAAAGAAATTGAAGACAATCTCAGAAAATGGAAAGACATCTCTTGGTCATAGATAGGAAGCATAAATATTGTGAAAATGGCCATTCCCCCAAAACTGTTACACAGATTCAATGCAATCACAATAAAAATACCATCAACATACCTCATGGATCTATAGAAATCCATGGATCTCAAATTCATCTGGAACCAGCAGAGACCTAGTATAGCAAAGATAGTTCTAAGCAGCAAATGTAAGGCAGGAGGCATCACAATCCCTGACTTGAAGTTATACTACAAAGCAACTGCAGTAAAAGCAACATGGTACTGGAATAAAAACAGAGCTGAAGATCAATACAATAGATTAGAAGATACAACCACAACTACAAACACACTCAACCACCTTATCTTTGATAAAGGCACCAAACATGTTCACTGGAAGAACGACAATCTCTTTAATAAATGATGTTGGAAAAACTGGTTCTCCACATGCCAAAAACTAAAACTAGACCCACGCCTATCACTATATATTAAACTAAAATCTAAATAGATCAAAGATCTGAATATTAAAACAGAAACACTAAATCTGTTGGAAGACAAATTGGGTAAAAACCTTGAAAATATAGGGGTAGGTAGATAATTCATCAACAGGACTCAATCTGCATGGAAAATACTTCCCAGAATGCATAACTGGGATCACCTCTTATTAAAAAGTCTCTGCATGTCAAAAGAAATCTCCATCATAGTGAAAAGTAAACACACAAACTGGGAAAAAAATCTTAGTGAACTGTCCCTCAGACAAAGGACTTCTGTCTAAAACAAACAAAGAATTTTTTTTTAAAAAATCAGACCCCAAAATTTAAAGATACAGTCCAAAAGTGGGCATGTGAGATGAATACATACTTCTCAGATGAAGAAATACAAATGGCAAATAAATAGATGAAAAAATGTTCATCATCATTAGTCATTAGAGAAATGCAAATTAAAATCACACTGAGATTCCATCTCTCTCCTGAAAGAATGGTCAAGATCAATAAAAGTACCAACAACAAATGCTGGAGAGACTGTGGGGAAAAAGGAACTCTCCTGCACTGTTGGTGAGAGTGTGGACTTTTGCAATCATTGTGGAGGTCAGTCTGGAGATTTCTCAAAAAGCTGGGATTGGAAGTCCCATTTGTTTCAGCTATTGCGCTTCTAGGCATATTCCCAGAAGAACTGAAAACATAATACCACAGTGATATATGTGCACCAATGTTTATAGCAGCACAATTTGTAATAGCCAGATCTTGGAAACAATCTAAGTGTCCATCAACTGAGGAATGGATAAAAAAGTTGTGGTATTTTTATACAATGGAGTACTACTCAGCTATAAAGAATGATCACATTGAGATATTTATAAATAAATGGGCACAGCTTGAGACCATACTCATAAGAGAAATAAATCAAACTCACATGTATAAACACCAAATAGTTTCCCTTGTTTAAGAAAAGGTAAGAATATATAAAAGTATGTGGTAAACATGATTCCCCATTATATTGCTTCAAAGCCTTATAATGTTTTCATTCATTAATTGGAATGGTTTTACTCTAGGTTGTTTGATTTTATTGTCTGTGATTGTATGAACAGTTATTTTGAAGAAAACAAGACAATATAATAGCTAGTGCTGATTTAATATCATCTTGTTTTGAAGTCCCATGAAGCTTTTGTTCTTCTGTCTCCATCGGTTTACCATGTTGTATCTTATTGGATTTTATTATATGTGATAGTATAAATGAAATTTTTTATAGACAAGGAGATAACATAGAAACCATTGTTCATTTGCTGTTAGTTGGTTCTAAATACTCTGTAACACTTTCATTCTCTTGAATGGTTTTGCACTGTCATGTTGTGCTTTATGCTATACGAAGTTATACTCAAATATTTCAAGGAAAGAAACACTATGGTAGCTACTTTTATGTTGTGTTATCTTGTGGTGAAACACTATAATGCTTAAATTGTTCTTTTCTGACCTGTGTTATTATGTTGTTATGTCCTCTTTTATCTTAATCTCCTTCTTTCTTTTAATTTTTTTAATAAATTTTTTTAAAATGTCCTGAGACCATCCCTGGAAGGAGTGGGTCTCTGTTCTTTGCAGCCTCAAAACTCCAAAAGTAAAAGACTTTGCTCCCAGGAGAAAGCTGCAGAACAACAAGCTCCAGAATGGCAGCAGAGGCCACATGACGTTCCAAACTGCCAGCAACCATATGTGGTTCCAAAATGGCAGCAGCAGCACCAGGTTCCAGAATGGTAGTGACATAGTTAAGCTTTTCCTCATAATCAGGTTCACAGAACCCAGCAATCCAGGCACTAAACCCCTACAGCCAAGAGAGAGAAAAGCCTGACCGATACTCTAACTGGCAGAAAGCCTTGCTGACATCCACATGGCACTGATTTTAGGTGAAAAGAAAATGCACAAATTCTGAGGGTCAGATGGCTTCCATCTCTATTGCAAAAGGCCTGGGAGGTCAAGCAGTGTGCCCCTGAGAGGGCAATATGTAAAGATGTAAGGGTAAAGCCAAAGGTGTAATGGAGACCCCAGAAGTTTGGAAAAGCAAGGAATGTGGATAATCCAAGTAAAGCTGTAAAAACTGAGCAAAGAAAGATTAAAAGAGAAGCTGTGGTAGTTGAAATCCCTTGAAGTGCTGTAGGGGTGAAATTACTCAAGCTTTTTGGAGCTAGCAATCAGCTTGCTTTAAATGCTGAGCATGGAACTCTAGGACCTAATGTTCACCCTGCTGGATGTTAGACTTGCTTTGTTTCCAATCCTTTGTATTCCTCTGTTTGTAATTTTTGGAATAGTAAGTTTATCTTGTGCCTTTGCATTTTGGAAATGTTTAACCTTGTTTAATTTGTACAGAAGGTTAAGATTAAGAGTTTGCCATAGATCTTGAGGAGACAGGACTTGGACTTTTCAGTGATGCTGAAACTGTTAAGATTTTAACAACTCTTGGAGATGGACTAAATGTTTTTGTCTAAGGAATGTGCATGAGTCTTTGGGGGCCAGGAGTGGAATGTCATGGTTTACATCAGTAGCCCAAGCCTCATGCAATTATGGACTCAACAAAATCTAACGTTTGTGATTGGTTTGTCTAGCGCTTGGATAGGAGGTGTGAGTGCAACACCCACTTAGGAGTGGAGCCAGTATACAAAGAAATGGCGAAAGTGTATCTCTTTCTCCTGCTGGTTCATGCCTAGCTGTTTGCAGCAGACATAAAGAGCAGCTCCATCATGCCATGCTGCCTTGGAGCCAACTGAGTACTGACTTAAACCTTCAAGAACTGTAAGAAATTAACCTTTTCTTCCCTAACTTTGAGCATCAGATACTTTGTCTCGACAAGAAAAGAGTAACTAATGGACTCTTCTTCTTTACTGTCTGCCTGCCAAGGATGAGACTGGCCCATCTTCAGAATGAATGCGTGGTTGTGAAGAGACAATTTTCCTATTCTGATGCCACCCAGTCTGTGTGGCACCAGATTCGTATGTTCATCACTTTGGACCTCACATCCCAAATTGTGTTCTTTATATCCCATCCAGCCCACTAGACCTAGCAAGGCCTCGGGGCAAACATTTCATCTGCTGATGGTGAAGGTGAAAGGTATCCTATGATTACAGACCGCGCAAGACCTTCAGCATCCTCTGTATGTTGTTTTTTTACCTCATCCTCCAGCTCTTTCATACAATTTCCAGTCAAGAACCCCAAGTGTTTCTTGGGTAATTAGTTTTTTCTGGGTGATATTCCTCCTGTCCATTCCCTTGGGTTGTAGTCATGGTGACTGCAGAAAGATAAGAATATCAGCAGCATGGCTGGCCCAGACAGCATCCAGACACTTAATGTTGGAAAGAGAAAGCTGCTCAGGTTCATCACCTGATATCCTGCCTGCTGCTCAGCCCTGTATCTGGGATACACTGATGTGCCCTGTATTCCCAGGCAGACAGATCATTAGAACTACTGCAGCTTCAAATCCCTGTGTAGCAGCTCTGTCTCTAAGTCACTTGCAAGGCTCTTGGCCTATGCTCCCCACCCCTCAGGCTGCATCTCTCCTATCCTTCCCATAAGAGACCACACTTGGCTCTGTCTGCCTTGCCCCTGAGGCATGAGATGGCCCCGTGGTATATTGGCCTTCCCCAGAGCAGTGGAAGCAAGATGTGAGTGGACACACATACAGCATGTTCACATATCTGAGAACTTTGAATCCAGGGCATCTGACCTCTTTTCCTGGTCATGTTTCTTTCTCCTCTTAGCCCTGAGCCCCAAGGCCACATTCTCAAATGCCAGCTCTGAAATTCCCATTTCTCAGCCTCTCCACCTTCTACTGGGTCCATGTTCACTTGGAACAACCCTGGAAAGCATATAAAGGAGAGAATAAGAGAGAGCAGGTGAGGCTGCAGAGAGGCAGCCTGATCATGTGTTTCTGGAGACTCAGAAATGGGTGCTCCAGTTGAGATCTGGCTCCTGTTCCCACTTCTTCCTGAGGCTTGGGTGTGCCTTGTACTCCTTGTGCCCTAGAGTGCCCCTGTGCTCTGGCCAGGTTACTGTGACAGTGATGAGAAGTTGTCATGTGCTGAAGTAGGCTTTCCCAAGCTGAAATGGGATAATGAGTTACAGGAAAGAGAGACTGGGGTGCCATGGAATCTGATCCAGGCCCTTCCCCCCACTGTCAGAAGTGCTAGTCCTAAAATCCCCACCACCACCACCACTGTGGGCCCGGAAGCCTCCCAGGATTGCTCCACTCTCTGCTCCTTATCTGTGTAAACCTGGGGAGCCTCTATTACTTGCCTGAGGATTGTGTGGGTCTTCACTCTGTAGACTGAAGGATTTCCAGTTTGCTTTTCAGCATCTGGCTCATTCCAGCTGTGTGACTTCAGGCAAGTCATGTACCATCTCTAGGCCTTAGTTTCTTCTTGAGTGAGGAAAATAACTCCACCCATCTTGTAAGGCAGGTAAGCGAATTGAGATGGGTCATCTCAGGAACTTGGTGAACACAGTGTGAATATTTTCCATGCTATGACTTTGTCTCTCTCCCCTAGCACACAAAATGTAAATCCCATGAGGGTGAGTCTTCTTGAGGCCTTGACATCTCTCTTCCTGCCCTTTTCCTGGGAATCCTAACTGTTGCTCAGTATTGTCTATTTCCTTTTTTCCCCCAAATCCTAATGAAATTTTGAAAGGGACAGGCTTCTTGGGGGCAACAGGGATCCAGGGGCTCATCAGGAGACAGAAGATATGACAAGAGCAAAACTGGCTGGCAGAGGAGTTTCCCATGGCTGACACCAGACTTGCTGGGGCTTACGTAGTGCCCAACCCTGTTTCGATTCCTGCACTGCAAATGAGACCCCGAGAGGCAAGGAGAAAGTGGTAACCTTTATGTTTTGTGAATTGAGGGACACTGACCTGCACTTTTATCCTTGTTTTACCAAAGAGAAAACTGAACCTCAGCAGTGCAGTTGAAGGATTTGCCCAAAGTCACATAGCCTGGTAGGGCTGGACCAGGGACTGCAGAGGCTTAGCTACTCCAGGTGTCTCACTTCCTCCCACTTCCTGTTCCTGACACTAAGCCAGAACTAGGCCTTCTCAGCCTCCTCTGTGTCTCAGCACTGCATATGGAGTTGACACATTGGGGGTGGCATGAGGGTCTTGTTGTGGTACCCAAATGACTATGGAACCCTCCCAGCATGGAGATGCATTCAAATTTGCTGATCCATGGATGGATGGATTGATGGATGGATGGATGAATTAATTACTGTATTAAATGTGAGTCCTTTCTCTCAGGCTTTATGAAACCAAAACGTGGAACCCAGAATTGTACAAATTGCTCTCTGCACCGAAAAGAAGATGGATTCTCATCTGCAAGGAGGGATGCAGGCAGGGCTAAAAGAATAGTTCCTTGCCCAGCTTGCAAACTGGGATGGAAAGCCCCCAGATTCTCCCTGTACCTTCATCTCAGCACTATTGTGACCTCGGGGTCTTTGCACATGATCTCTGTCCAGCACTGCTCTGGCTCTTTTTCCCTCTTTCTTGCCAACAAGGTTCCCTGATGCTTGGTAGCTCCAAACAAAATATTCAGGGTTACTGGGGACCAGGATTTTGGAGTAGCCTAGCTGGAAGTTACTGTCCAGGTCTCTCTTGATAATGTTGTCGTCAGTGGCTGAGCTAGGGTCATCACAAAGGCCCTCTCTCACCCTCCTTCATGTCTCCCTGTCTTTTCAGTTAGTGCCTCCAACATAATGACATGAGAAAGCCAGGCTTTTCTCAGGGCCATGAATATGCATGTTCTCAGGATGCCAGGTGCAGGCTTATTGTTTTTCAAGATCAATCTTTAGCCCGATGTGGTGGTGCACACTTGTAATCTGAGTACTTGGGAGGCTGAGGAGGATGACTGTGAGTTTGAGGCTAGTGTGTGCTACAAAGTGAACTCAAGGACAGCCTGAATTGTTTAGTTAAAACCTTGTCTCAAAATTAAGAAAAAAAAGAGCCAATCTTTAGAAGATATTCCAAGGACTCCCATGTGCCCTAGTCTATGTTCATTTGCTGTCTTAAATACTACTATTTATTTATTTATGAACTTCATTCTTTGTCATTTTCTTTGTAAATATTGTTATTAGAACGTATTTTCAGTATGTATTTCTTCATTCCTTGCATGAAGTTGAAACATGTATATTATAGATTTTAATTCATTTTTCAACCCTTAATCCCTCTCCTACCCACTTCTTCTATGTGTTGACCTTCTGACATTTTTATAATGTTCTACCTCTTTTTTTCTCATCATCTCTCTTTTATTCTAATTTTTATTTGTAATTTTTCTTGATAAAAAAACATTTGAAATTTCAATTTACATATCTATTTCAAACAACATTATAGTCCCTATGTACATCATTTCATACAAATGACTCAAATTTATCTTTATGGCAGAGTAGTATTCCATTGGGCATAAATATCTCATTTCCTTTATCCATGCATCTGTAGACATGTAAGCGGTTTCCAATATTTAGCTGTGAAGAATTGTGCTGCTATATATACATATGCATATATCACTGTAATATGGACTCTTTTAGTTTTTCAGGAAGATACCTAGAATTGGAATCACTGGATCAAATGAAATATCTAGTTCTAGTATTTTAAGAGCCTCTATACTGATTTCTATCTGTTTGTACTAGTTTACATTCCCAACAAACAATGTAATGAAGGGGAAAATATCCATGGATGGATGGATTGATGGATGGATGGATGAATTAATTACTGTATTAACTCTTTTGACTTAAATTTTAAGGCTCTGCAACTAGCTATTCTCCTGAGCAGATTTGTCTTCCTATCTTCCACCAGCACCAAATATATTTTTCTCTTATCTAACTGACCATAGTCTGAACTCATATGTTATCTCAAACACTTGCTTCTTGCAACAGTGACCTTTCCCCACTCTGAACCAGTATGCTTCCCATAACTCCAAGCTTGCCCCGTTTCAGCTTGCAACATGTATGACATAGTTTTACTTTAGGCCAATCTGTAATGACATGAAATGTAGCCAATCAATAACGGATTCTGTACTTCCTGACTGTAAACCCCAGATAAACCCTAGACTACAGAATTGAGGCCTAATACTTTGGCAATGAATTATGATCAAGTCCATCAACATTAATAAATCTTCCTCCAAATCTTGAGTAATATTTTAGGGTTTCTGTTTGCTGCTGTATCACAGGTGTTCCTTTTTAAGATAGGCCTTACCAAACTTGATTTATTAATGATGGCCATTCTTTCTGGGGTAAGATGAAATTTCAGGGTTGTTCTCTAATGGCCTGTGCTCGTGAGCATTTCTTCCTGTATTTATTAGTTTTTTCTACTTCTCCTTTTTGCAATATTTATTCATTTCATTTACTTGTCACTGTTGAGTATTTTTAAGAAAAGTTCTCATTATCTGTTCCAGGCTGATTTAAACTCACTATGTGGCATATGCTGGCCTCAAACTTACAGCCATCCTCCTACCTCAGCTTGATTGTTACTGGGATTATAGACATCACCACCATGCTTGGCTGCCATTTCAAATTCTCTTTTTTATTTTAAAGAGAAAAAGAAAACAATAAAAACAATGATGCAGAATATCAAAACAACGTAATAGGAAATTAACAATAGTTAATATATTGCATGTTGTTATCTTCAAAGTAGCTGCTCAGATTACAAGATACAGGCATGCATAATTGATCAAACAATATAAGAACAAAACATTTATTTCAATGAACTAAAATAAGTCAATAGTGTATCTTAACTATCTTTTGTACATAGATTAAATAGATACAGATAGATATAGATAGACATTTTCTTTTCCCTTCCTTCTTTTAAAATTCTTAATAAATTACAATTTAAGAGATCTTCTGTGGTTGTGATTAGGCAGCAAATCCTGATGGGAGACAGGAGCCTTCCCCATCCAGCGCCCTGTCTCTGGCCCAGCACCTTAACAAATCAATTTTTTCCTGTGTGACCCTTTAAATGCTTCTCCATGTGCACCTGCTGCTTACTACCTCTTTCCTGATAGTTAGAGGGTAGATTTCATCTAAGGTCAAAGGGTTATTGCTTAATCAACACTCAGGCAGAGGGATGGAGTTCTCTGGTTAGTTGGGTTGGGTTATGTGTCCAGCCCAGCAGCTTTGGAGTAATTAGACTAGTGAGTAATTAGGCTCAAAGAGACAGAGTATGTGCCAGTAGGATGCTCAAGGGGACCTGAGGGAGGTGACTGGTGGGATGGAGGTTGCTGGACTGAAAACACTGCTGCTTGCCCATTGCCTCCCACACTGACCACTTCACAAGTGAATCCCAGTTCTCCTAGTAGACAAGAGAGTTCTTAGCTGATGTTTATTTCCAGGGAAATCTGCCCAGAACACATGACCACTGACATCTATTCTCCTGATAAAACTGATTTTCCAGCCACTGAGAGTTAAGGGAGTAAAATGGACCATTCCTGGAGGACTATTTGCTGCTTTGGTCTCGTCAAAACTGTGTATATATCAGAAGAGGACTGTCACCACTCCAAGTCCCCATCACCACCTATTCCCACTTCATGGTCCAATATCCTTCAGCCTTCTCTTTGAAGATCCTTTAACATTAGAATTAGCATTAGCATTAGCATTAGCATTAGCATTAGGGGTACAGTCCTTCTCATTCCTGGGTACAACAATTGGACATGCCCAAAGACACTCATGGACATAGGTGAGGGACTATATGGAGCTGTTGGAGTAATGACAGCACTGCAGGATTATCTGTCCAGGTCCCTGTGAATCATTTCACCCCAAATCACAGTTATCTCATGTGTCACCTGCTTATACTTCTCACTCCTACCAATTCAGAGCAGATGTGAGAGGAAATTGAGGCTGGGCTTTGAGGTCCCCTGTGACTTGGCCTAGATTCTAAAACTCCTACATTCCTGTATACTTCATTCCACTGATCTTGGTTATTTGTCTCATTGTTGAGACAAAGTACTTGACACCCCAAATTAAGGAAGGAAAGATTTGTTTAGCTCATAATTCATGGAGGTTTCAGTCCATACTCAGATGACTAAGCAAGACAGAGTGGCATGAGAGAGGAGCAACAATTCATGGTTGTGGAAGAAAGTAAAAGCAGCAATATCAAAAAGGGGAGAGTGAGTGAGTAAGCCTCTTTGCCTCTCAGTTTGTATGTAGATTACCCACCCCAGGACTGGTGTAGCAGTCATAATCATAATCATACTCATAATCCCAACATTGGACCATGAATGAATCAATCACAAATTCTAAAAGCCTATGCCCATGACTGAATGAGACTTTGGGAGGACACCTAGATACAAACCATAGCATTCCACTCCTCACCTTACATACATAAGACTCATACATGTTCCTTTATTCAAAAGACATTTTAGTCCACTTCTAAGAGTTGCCAAATTCCTAAGTTTCAACACTGCTAAAAGTTCAAGTCCTAACTCTCTAAAATCTAAGGCAAACTGTTAAGTGTGAGTTCCTATACAGTGAAAAGTCATTCAATGGCATGAAATAAACATCTCTATTCCAAAAGTTACAAACAGGGGAATACAAAGAAATGTGACCAAAGAAATTCCAAAATCCAGCGGGGCAAACATTAAGTTCTGTACTTCCTTGTGAAACATTCAAAGCAAACTATGGTGAGTTGTGAGCTCCAAAGACCTTGGATAGCTCTACTTGTAAGGCACTGCTGGTGGTTGTAGCTCCCATGGCTTCTCTCTTGGGAAGCTATGTCTTTGTTCCCTCCTTGCAGGTTTCTTCAGATGATCCACATTTCTGGATTCTCCAAACTTCTGGTGTCTCCACTATACTTTTGGATTCACCCGCACAGCTTCACATATTGCTCTGCAACATGCACACTTTCTGGGCTCTGAGACATCTTGAAATCTGGGTATAAACCTTTTTAATCTCAGAACACTTGCATTCTGCATGCATTTAAAACCAGTGTCATGTGGATGATGAAAGGCTGTAGCTGTAGCCAGTCTTCCTTCTCTTTTGGATATAGGGATACAGTACCTGCATCACTGAACATGCTGAACCTGATTCTGAGGAACAAATCCTTTATGCTTCCCCCATTCTGGAACCTGGTGCAGCTGTTGCCACTATTCTGGAACATAGTGTGGCTGCCTCCATTCTGGAACATGGTGCTTTGCAGATTTCTCCTCAAAACAAAGTCTTTCACTTTTAAAGTTTTGAGACTGCAAATTGTGGAAACTTCTGCTTTTTTGATGCCCTCAGGCCATTTGATATTGTCTGATCTATCTTTGTACTCGACAGCTTTACTGGAGCTTCCTTTCTGGTCAAACTCACCTTTTAAATCATTTTTCTAAGCTCTTTGCTCTTGACTCTCAACATAAATCTGGCTACAAGCCCAAGAGTAGCTGTGCCATCACCTCAACAGTAGACTGCTTTGAAATTTCTTTTGCCAATTTAATTAATCTACCACCCTTAACCTCAGTCTCAAGTAAAGTCTCTAGACATGAGCAAAATGCAGACAAACTTTCTGCCAAGCCATAACATACGTCATCTGGAATCCAACAACCAATACAGTCCTTCTTCCCAGCAGAAGCCTCCTGAGCCTAGTCTTTACTGCTGGGGTTTCTATCAGTCTTCTTGCCTTCTGAGCTCTGCTGATATCTCTCATACAGATTAGCCTAAAATGTTCCAGCACTACTCTTTCAGGCAACAACTTCAAACCTTTCCAACCACTCATTGTCCTCTTTGGCTCCCAGATGGCAGCTCATGGGAGGTGTCATACCTGGCATCTGGGAAGGAACCTATGAACAACAACAGCAGTATCTCTAACAGTCCTTATCACAAGCCATGTGCCAGATGCTGCCATGGGCAGCACCACAGGTTAATACTTCAGACATCACTGTAGCTCAGCGACAGAAGCACATCTGGCATCAGCTCCATTTCTCAGGTGGGAGTAGAGACCCCAGATATCTGGGTGTGTTTTCCAAAAGGGGGAGTCTTTGAGGGGGCATGATCTGCTAGAGAGCCATCTCATTCTATTGCAGCATTGTTTACATGATCTGAGCACATAGTGTATACAAACTTTGTGGGAATCCTGGACTTCACATGCTAACAGGAGAATACAGTCTACAAATGCATAGGCAAGTAAATAAACAAGAGTCCATATAAAGACGAGCCCTATGAAGACACTAAGGCAGAAGGTTGGAGGAGGAAGAGGAGGGACTGGGTTTCATAAATCAAAGGAGCAAACATAGAGCAAAGGCAGATGTGGAGAAACTCTTCCTGGCAGAGGATATGGCAAATGTAAAGATCCTGAGGTTGTGATGAATTTATCATGTTCAAGAGACAGAGTGTAGGACATTGTGGCTAGAGTGGAGAGATCAGGAGTGATACAGCTGCACAAGGAGCCGGAAAGGCACTAAAGTCAAATCTTGGCAGGCAGTGGTGGGAGGACATACCTGAAAGTCTCATGTGTGTGTTGGCTATGCAGATGTGGGCAGACAGGAGTCATCTATGGAGGAGAAAGAACAGAGCTGTCAGGCTGAATTCAACTTCCCTTCTCTACTTGACTTAAACAGGTCCCTTCTGCCTCTATTTCTGCCACTCTTTGTCTCAGTCTCTCATGCCTCCCAAGAAAGTAGAGACTGAAACCCTTCTTCATTCAGAAAATGAGATTCAGGCTTGAGTCTAGCCCTTGGGAATGATAGAAGTACATTTTCCTCCTCTCTCACTTTGACACAGAACAGAAGAAGGGGACAGTCCTGAGATTCACTGTTGTCAATTTTCTGCCCTTTCTGCCACTCTCTGTGTGACTCTGCTCTCTGTCTTTGTTTGGGTTCTCTTTTCACTTCTGTTTGAAGAGACTGTGGCCTGGCACTGCTATGTCCCATGTGTTTGCCATCAAGCACATTTCTTTACCTTCCTCTACCTCATCCATGAGATGCAGATGTCCAGTTCTGGATTACATCTTGTAAGGGTGAGTTGAGGTTGTAACTTGCTTTATTACCCAACAAGTTCTGTTCAAGGTATCCTTAGTATTGTCCATATAGATCCCAGCTGATGTTTCTCTACTTTTAAGGCTGGCCTGGTTCACTGGACAGTGCAGAGTATAACATATATCTACCTCTTGGGAGCTTGGCTTGGTGTGGGAGTGGAGACAGGCCTCAACCTCCTCTATTACAGATGGACTCAGGCTTCTCTTGTTCCACCTGCCAGCTCCTCTGCAATAAACAAACCTCTACTCTCCAGAAAGATTTTCATCACAGTTGGAAATGATCTCTGGGTCCTGGAGGATGAGAAGAGCAGAGCCTAAATAGGAAAGCCTGGAGAGAGGGGAACATGGACATGAATGAGATAAAAGTCTCAGTTCAGCCAGCAACTTTCAGGAGAATTTATAAAAAGATAAAAACAAAACTTTACAGTAAGCTGGATTTTCCCCCCAGGAATTCAAGAATGAGTCAACAAACATAAATCTTCAAATGCAATGCATCACATGAGCAGAAACAAGGAAAAAGCCCACATCATCATTTCAATAGATGAACCAAAGGTTTTTGACAAAATCCAACATCCTTTCAAGTTAGGATCTTATTTCTATCTGATAAAAAGCCATTTATGACAAATCTAGTGCCAAAATCATATTAATAAGGGAAAATGGAAAGTTTTTCCTTTCAAATCAGGAACATAACAAGGATGCCTACTATCACCACCCCTGTTCAATGTCATGCTTGAGACAGTAGCAATAGCAATTAGTTAAGAAAAAAGAAATAAAAAAGAGATGCATAGGAAAGGAAGAAATTAAATTATCATTGCTTGCAAATGACATAATCCTCTACACAAAAGACTGCCCAAACTTAATATTTCTACAAATAATAATGCATTCAACACTATAGGAAGATGCAAAATCAATGCATAAAAGCCAATAACATTTTTGTATACTGATAATAAACTCACTGAGAAAGAAATTAGGTAAAATATCTTTCACAATAATACAAAGAAAAAATACTTAGGAATTAACATAATTAAGAAAATGGGGAATGAGAGAACATGGCAGACAGATAGCAGCAGCTATGCAGGCTTTCTCCAAGACCCAGCTTAGAATCCAGGAATGGTGCAGAGGGAGGAATCCTAAACAAGAGGAGATATACCTTGCTGACCCAAGAACGAACTGGGCTGACAGATACCAACTGGGAACGCAATCCTAGTGCTATAACAGGAACAGATAAAGCCTGAGTGTGGAAGCTGGAGCCCGCACCATTGAAAGCCACGATTTGGGTTTCCTGCCACCACGGCTGCATCTGAATCGGCTCAGCAGGGAGAGAGACGCACGAAAGCGCTGAGAACAGGAATCGGTGAATGGAGTTAAGAGCTGGGTGGGCGGGGAGCCGTGCATTGACCTCCAGTGAGTGAGGGAAACTGGGACTCTCCCACGGTCTAGGAGGTGCCAACAGAGGACATTCTGGGACCGGGCAGACTTGCCAGAATGGGGCATTGTAGTGACCTCAGTCACATATCCCCCTCTCAAGTGGGATTGGTGAGCAGTGCCTAGCCTACGTGATGCTGCTGGCTGAGACCCAGTAGGCTAGCACAACCCAGATCCCAGTGCCTGAAGGTACACCCTAGTGGTGAGGACTTTCTGTCGGTGGACCTGGAGGGGCAGGCCCCACATAGACTGCCTGGTCCGTAACTCCCTGGTGCACTGCGGTGGGCAGGAACACCTAGCTGGAGCGATTCAGTCAGACTGTAGCCATCAGGGAAGGAAGCTGGGCCTCCTATATACACTTGCATATATAAGGAACAAAGAATATGGGAAGAGGAGCAACAAGAAAGGCTCCTTGGCCCCCAATCCTGAGAAACAGGCAATAGCAGACATGCCGCCAATAGACATAAAAGGCTATCTCCAGAGCCTCATAGACGAGTTCAGGAATGAAGTTATTAATGACTTGAAGCAAGACATAAGCAGAATAGTCAGAGAAATGCTAAGCACCACCCAAGAAAAAGCAGATGGTGGAATGGAAGAACAGAAAAAGAGGGGAGAATTATTTGATGGAGAAAATAGAGAACACGTAGAATACGTGAAGCAGGTTCAAAGAGATGACCAGGAAACTAAAAACTCTATCGAAAACCGGCATAACAGCTTGAAAGAAACTAAGGATAGATTATCTGAACTTGAGGGCAGATTTGTAATATGGGAGCATGAAATGAAAAACTTCTTAAAAATAACAAAAAAAAACCAAACAGCAACAATACAAAAACTAGAAGATGATAAGGGGATCTATAACTTAAGAATTAAGAACATAAGAGAAGAAGTGGGGACACAAACAAATGGACTACAAAAGCTATTCACAGAAATAATCCAAGAGAATTTCCCTAATTTAGAAAATGGTAAAGATACTCAGATATATGAGGCATACAGGACTCCAGCTACCTACAACCCAAATAGAGCGACATACTCAGATATATGAGGCATACAGGACTCCAGCTACCTACAACCCAAATAGAGCTACACCCAGGCATATAATCATCAAACTTCCAGAAATCCAGTATAAGAACAGAATATTAAAAGCTGTCAGAGACAAGAAACAACACTTACAAGGGAACACCCATCAGAATTACAGCAGACTTCTCAGCACAAACCATCAAATCACAAAGAGCGTGGGGGGAAATGATTCAAGCTTTGAAAGATAATAACCTCCAGCCAAGATTGAGATATCCTGCACAACTATCCCTGGAAATTGATGGAAAAACAAGGTGCTTTCAGGATAAAGAGAAACTAGGGGAATATGCAACCACCAATTCAACTCTACAGAGAATACTGCAGGATATTCTAAAAAAGAAAAATACGAATAATCCAGAAATAGTGACAGAGAGGCCACAATGAATGGAGCAGAAAACAAAATGAAGAAGACAAGCTGACAACTAATAAGAGAAAAAGAGCTCAAGAGAAATGAGGCATAGAAGATTGGATGATAGAAACAGCTATCTTGGAGAAAACGACATTATAATAGGTAGTGCTGATTTGGTATCATCTTGTTTTGAAGTCCCATCAAGCTTTTGTTCTTCTGTCTCCATAGGTCTTAACATGTTGTATCTTATTGGATTTTATTATATGTGAAAGTATAAACAAAAAGTTTTATAGACAAGGAGATTATACAGAAACCATAGTTCATTATCTGTTAGTTGATTCTAAATACCCTGTAATACTGTCATTCTCTTGAATGGTTATACATTGTGTTGATATATTTGATGCTACAGTATACAAAGTTATACTCAAAGATCTCAAGGAAAGAGGCAATATGGTAACTACTTTTATGTCAGAATTATCTTGTGGTGAAACACTAATTTGCTTAAATAGTTATGTATTGATTTGCACTGTTTAGTTGTTATGCCCTCTTTTTCTCAATCTCCATTTTATTATTTACTTTTTTATTTTTATCCTTTTAATTAAAGGAAAAATAAATTTTTAAAAAGCAGGATATATTATAGTAACCCACTTTGATATTCTATTAACTTGATTTGAAGCCCTGTATTGCTCTCACCATCTTGTTTTGACTGATGTTCCTCTATTCTGCTTTACTTGATAGTACCAGATTTGAAAGTTTAGGCAACAGCTGTGAAGATAGTGGGGTTCATTATGACGCCCTTACTGCTTGACTATTAACTACTTTTGAAGACCTGTAATGTCTCCAATGTTTTGGTTTTGTTGGTTTCGTTCTTTACTGTTTTGTTCAATTTTATTATAACTGATGATATAGGCAATTCTATTTGAGATAGCAGGAGATATTATGGTAACCATTGTTGATCACCTTGTATTATGTTTTTACATTATCTATTATGTCCACCCTTTTGATTTAACCGATTCTGTTCTTTTAAGTCACATTTGGTTTTACTCTCTTCCAAAAAAAGCAATAAGAACTGTGGGAGCAATCAAACCCAAAATGTGTAATAGTCATTGTGCAAAAGAGAGGAATAGAAAGTGCTCTAAATGATATAACTGCATGTAAATTTAAGTGTGTAAGATAGACAATGATATTACTGAGTTTTGTTGGATCACTGAACAGAACTATTTGCAGTCTCGCTATTTGTATGTCCACTTTCTATGCTTTAATCTTGTAACTTGAACAAATATTTCTAAGATGACAATATGCAATCCATTAGCTAGTGATTTCCTACTGTTTATTTTTTTCTGATATTCTGTATAACTTGTACCCTTTTTCTGCTTTTTTCCCTTTTTCTCAAGAGAAAAAAAAAGAAAATGAATGACCTCTGCAATGAAACCTTTATCACTCTGAAAAAGGAAATCAAAGAGAATGCCAGAAAATGCAAATATACCCCCTATTCCTGAATAGGCAGAACATTTATAATTAAAACAGTTATGCTTCAAAAATTGATACTTAGATTTAATGCAATCCTAATCAAATTTTCAATAGTGTTAATAACAGAAATAGAGACATCATATTCTGAAATTCACATGGAACCAAAAGGCACCCAGAATAGCAAAATCAGTCCTAGATAGAGAAAGAAAATTGAGAGGCATCACAGTCCTGGATCCAAAGATATATTACAAAGCTACCTTGATAAAACCAAGATGGTACTGAAGAAAGAAAAGATGTAGGATCAATGGAATAAAACAGAGGATGTAAAAAGAACCCTCAAGCATATTCATCAATTTGAGCTATAATCAAGGGCCCAAAATCATACACTGGAGGAAAAATATACTCTTCAATAAAAAGTGTTAAGAAAACTAGCTCTCCATAGGCAGACAATTGAATTGAGAACCATATTTCTCATCATGTACTAAAGTAAAAATGGATCAATAAATTTTATGAGAAAGCTCTTAATATTAAAAATATATAAATACAAAATAGCTAAAATTCGAAGTTCTATGCATAGCCAAGGACTCGTCAGAGCTGTGTCATCCCCAGCTTTGCCTTACTCTTCTCAGGGCATCTGTGTCTGACCATATCCTCTTCACAGATGTCTCCCATGATTGTCTCTCACATAGTGATTTGGAGAGGTTAACACTGGAGTCCCTGAAACTGCTGGCTAGGTCCTGACATTGTCTCTGGGTTTGCTAGCCCTCTGCACTGTCTGTGTCTCCCTGAATGTTGTCCTCATTCATAATCAGGTTGGTCAGTTAGCCCTTACATCTGTAGTCCCATGCCAAGAAGAAGCAAGAGCTTGCTCGGTGTTAGCAGATGTTAAGCTGTGCAGACAGTAAGCTGTTGCTTTCTTTGAAGATCTCATCATATTTCTGATCACACCTTACAAAGATACTCATGAAAAAGACTTCTAGAACTTTTTTCAGAATGTGACAAGAATGATGCAATAAATATTTTTAAAGTTTGTAGAAAGTAATCTGAAGGATTTAGTGGCAAAGGTTCTTTTGGTATAAAACTTTATGTGAACTCTAACCATATATTTTGATCACCACTTGAATTTTTGAGTGTCTGTATGGCCACCTACCTATGAGGTTGAGGAGAGCTCCTCATCAACTTGACAGGCTCTGAGTAATAGTCTAGATTTCAGTGTAGGGTTCCTATCAACATCTAGTATAATAAGTGGAAGGGAGAACTTTTCCTTATTCCTCCAGAATTGGCAATCAGGATCTAAAACTGAGGAGAAAAGATGGTTGTAGTCTTAATGGTCTGTCTTTTGGACTGGCTTTGCTCACTTTTTGCAGCTTTCCTCAGAAGTTACATGTTCCTGGCTTTTCCAAAATCCTGGGCTTCCCATTGCACTTTTGGTTTCACCCTCAATGCTTAATGCCCTGCCATGTCAGATACACATAGTCTGGTCTGTCAGATATTCTTCTGAAATATAGGTGAAGCTTTCTTGATCCCACAACTCTAGGGTTCTGCATGCCTATGAAACCAGCATCACATGAATGATGCCATAGTCTGCTGCAGGCTAGAGCAACAGCTGAGCCCTTTACCATCTATCTTGCAGGTGGTTGCAGAAGCCTCTGAGTAAACTAAATCTCAGGTAACAAACTCCTTAGGCAGCCTCTATTCTGAAATATGGTGTCCTGGGCTCTCCTCTCAAAGCAAACTCTTTCACTTTTTTGTTTTTCAGCCTGTAATAATCAGCCCTGAATATTCCAGAAAACACCATTTTTCTTGCTTGTTCCAAAGTACTTGACTTCTTCTTAATGCTAATCTTTTCAGCAACCAGGAAGTTTTTCCTACCTTTCAATTTGTATCCTTTATATGGACTAATTTTTTCTACACTGCTTATTCATATTTTTTATTCATATCATTTTGCTTAACTCTGGTGATTTTACTTTGTTTTTCTGTAAACTTGTTAATCACTTTATTTAAAGTAGTCCATGAAAAATACATTGAAAGAACAAAAACTTAGCTTCTATGGTGGCCTATAACATGAACAGATTGAATTCTCCTTCTCTTTCCTCAGTTCCCCTCCCTTAGTTGAGATCAGGGACAAGGGAAAATGACACATTCTGAATACATAGGAGTGGTTTTTAAGAGCACTGGAGACCCAAACTCTGGGATAAGCTTGTCCTCTCTTAGGTGAATTCTCCCCTTGGTCTTAAAATTGTTTTGTAGCTGTTCACATTGTCTTCAAGGAAAGATTGTACTTCACAGATCCTTTGCAGCTATATGTATTCATGTGTCCACATGATAGGAGTAGCTGTGATCTGCTCCACATTCAGAAAATGCCCGCTACTCTCCTTCCCTCAACAACTGCCGGCACCCTAGCTAGAGCTATGACAAAATCAGTGACTCAGATATATTATGAAAAGATATCACAAAGCAGCCATACCAGCCCAGCAATGCCCACTGCAGAGTTTCCATGGGAGCAAGAGGAAAGTGTGATCATTTTCTTTAGGGTACTGGATCTTTGTGATTCTCTGTGATGGCTGATGATATCAGGTCTTCAAGCAGCAGATGGGCACAGAGCAATGTATATAGAGCCCTAAGTGCCTTCATTTGTACTCTTACTGTGTATGCTCTATGGAGTCAAGATGCAACCCCACTGCCACAAGACTAGGCTGCACTCAAATGACTTGAGGTGATTCAGAATAGAATTTCAAATTTTGTTCAGTTACAGAAAAACAAAGTGTTGTTTCCAGGAAGCAACTAGAAGTGTTGTTTCCTATATGTATGAACAAGGGCATCGGGTATGTTATATGTGCTATGTGTATGAACAGGGACACCTTTGCACCAGAGGACACCCAGTCAAAGAGATACAATATTTTCCTGGTGTCACCCAGGATCAGAAAGAAAAGGGACCAGGTAATTCTGCTTTTCACTGCTCTCTTTGAATATTTGGTTGAGGAGCTTCCTCAGGGTAGGATAAAGCATGGGCCATGCAGTGAGCCAAATAGGACCTTTGCTTCTATGGGACTTACAGCTGATGGGTAGACTGAGGTCACAGAAATGATAACATTGGTGGATGGGAATAGGGGTCCAAGACCAGGACTTTGTGAACTTCTTAACATTGTGGAAATTGTTCAGAATTCACTCAGCTCTACCCAGGCAGTATCACAGATAACACTAAAGCTGCAAGGTTTGTATTCCTTAAATGATACCCCGGACTGTAAGGGAACCCTAGAGATCCTGCACAGATTATAGAATGATGATTCTGTATGATGCAAAAATTCGGCCTGCCCTGAGGTAGCATTTGTTTGGGCACCTGATGGATGGATCTTAAGTAACGTCTTTTAACCCTGGTCTTGGTAAGCAAGTTACTTTGTCAAGCGTGCACCTCACACCCACAGCTCCTATTTTTCTCCCAGGGCAGTTGTCTAGGGTGCTTTTTAATGCTTCCAGGTTGTCCTGCCTCCTCTGACTTTCTTAACTCGCATGGTTTCTTTCAGGCCTTGTGTCATATCTCTAGCTCTTTAGAAGACAGCAATGATATCCCCAAAGTCACAGATATAGGGGTTCACCTTGAAAATAGTATGTGATGGCATTTACAGTGTACAAAACATTGCTGTAAAAATATCCAAACTTGATTCTTAAAAACAATCGTGCATTATAATCTTAGAATTATAACATGTGTACTCTGGGTCCAGGAGTATTTATTTTAACAAATCTAAAATAAATGTAATATGTGTATAGGAAGTGCTTTCTCTGTGCCAAGCCTCATTTTTCCAATAACTAGTGAGACTAATCATGTTTGCATTATGTAAAATTAGCTGTGGTACTTTAGTAGAGTCATTCAGACCAAACCTTTTGAGACTGACTCTGAGGTGACAGACAATGGTCTAGGCTGGCATCCTGACTTAAAGGCTTCGTAGGTAGAAAGGGTGACCTGTTCAGCGGGCACTAGTGCCTGCATGCCCTCATTTTGCTGGTAGAGATAACCCTCCTCTTTGTTGGGTTTGAAGTTCACATGGAACAAACTTCACAGCAACACACATTTGCGGAATTTAAACAATTAGAAAATGGGTTGCCCTTGATGTCAGTAGCTGTTATTTCAGATAGAGCCATGCGTCATAACAAGAACTAACTGGTCTTGAGAATTTCCTTAAGTCAACAGGAGTGTGCGGGGGTGGGGGATGTTATGTGCATGTTTTCTTTTTCAACTCTTCAGATCAATGAGAATATAGACCAAAAGTGGTTGGTACCATAATAGGAAAGAATGGAGACTATATCAGAACATCAGAGCCAGAAGATACAGATTCCAGAATGAGTCATCTATGTACCTGGACTGTCCCTGCACATCTATGATTTCTTTTCTTTTCTCAAGTCATTCTGATTTATGTTTTCTGTCATTTGCAACCAAGTGTCTTCTAAATAATACAAGAAGAAGAGAGAGGATGGAGAGAGAGACAGAGAGAGAGAGACAGAGAGCGAGAGAGAGATCAGATTAGATGCAAAGAAATAGACAGCATCAGAAATCTCATGGATGCCAAAGTTTCTGCTCTCTTCCAGTCCTTCCTAAGGTTCAGGTTACCCCACAGCTCCAAAGAAAGGCTTCTGCCATTTCAGTTCATTCTTTTGTGTCAAATTACAATCAAAAAGGGCAATGCTTGCTTGATAGAAAACAGATTCTGGTGAAGCACCTCTGTTTCTGCACAAACAACTCATTCTGACTGCGATAGCACCCAGAAGGAGCCTTGTGGTTTCAGTGAACACAATTAGAAAATTCCTGAGTCCTTTGCATATCAACTGGATTCTGTCATTCATTGCTGTCTCTCCCAGTACAGATGCATGCTTCCAAATAAAAGCACTGGAGCTCAAATTCCAAATTCCTGAATTTTCCTTGAGTGCTTCATGTAGCCCTTAGTAACCATCTTCCATTATCACAACCCTTCTTACAGTGAAATGCCACTTGGCCCATGCATATGCACTTGCATGGATCCAGCAGCTGAAGAGACCTGAATCATATGTATCTTTCTCTCAGTTCTGAAGGACAGAGGGAGCTGAGACTTAAATGTCTGTTTCATGGGGTAACGATAAGCATGCCAGGCCTCACTGTTGACAAAGTGATATGGGCTGTGACACTCTGATTGCAGGTATCAATCCAGGGTTGGAGAACCCATCCATACAGTCATTCATCTACCCATTCATCAGACAGTTAGTGAGCCCGACTGTGTGTCGGAGCCAGTACCAGCTCACTGTTTACACTCAAGGTGGGGAATGAGCACAGGCAAGTTACTTTACCTCTCTGAGCCTCAGGTTTTCTAGCTATCAAAAGGGCGTAATAATGCTTGCATTACATGGTTGTCATGGTTAATGTGAAAAACACTTCTCTCGGAACCCAGCACACAGCAGGCATCTGATAAATTGCAGCTAATGTCACTATGTCGGAGAAGATGCTGTCTTTCCTTTCTCTAAAGGTCTAAGAAATCTAAGGACATGAGTTATGATGCAGATGCTCAGGTGGAAGTCCTGGTTCCCCTGCTCACTGAACAACTTTGGACCATCTCTGAGAGCCTCAGTTTCCCCATCTGAACAACTGACAGCAACTCCACCCCTACTGGTCTTGTTAAGAAAGGCAGGAAAGAAACCAATAAGAGCCCAGCACACAAAACACACAGTACATGTAAGCTCCCTTCCTCTACCCTCACTGTCTTGACTCTCACAGGGTTTGTGGACACCTGGAACAGGGACGTGTCCATTCACTTGTTACAGAGTGAAGTGGCCCTAGCAGAGACACTAACAGGTAACTTTGATTTTTGATGAAGAGCAGGTTTATTCTTTCTGTTGAGGACAGGGTGTAACTTAAACTCTTCAGAGAAACGTCCAACTCTCATCCTGAGAATGGTCCCATATCCTTGTATTAATAGGAATCAATGATTCAAGGTTTGCAAGTGACATCTTCAGTTGCTAAGGTTCAATTTTGCAATTTGGAGCAGATTTAATTTTACCTCTGCAAAAGCTCACTTCCTGCCCACCTTCATTCTGAAGCTCTTTCTTTGGAGCCTAAAGGCTCAGACTGTTGTCTGGGACCCTGAGAATTACAGGGTTTTCCCAGATAAGTCCATCTGCTTGGTAGCCCAGTGAACCTATCACTGAAAGGTCCTCAGTACCCAGGCCAAGAATCCAGCCACATACATTTTTATTTCAAAGACTGATTTGGACAGATTATCAGCATTATAATATCAGGATATTTCAGAATTTCTCTACAGAAAGTTTAGAAGTGCCAATGCTGGGCTGCTTCCTCACAGTACAGTGAGTGGCTGAAGTTATGTAATTGGAGCATGTGCTCTCCAGTTTTCCACAGACCCTTGAAATCCCTGTTACTGTCCCTGAAACTGGGGAAAAGGTCAGTTGCTGTCTATTAGCATGAGTGGGCCTGGCCCTCACCCACTCAGAGAAGGAGGGAATCTAATGAAGGTGTTCTTTTTTATTTTTTTAAGATGGAATCCAGCTATGTTGCCTAGGCTGGTCTCAAACTGCTGGTTTTAAGATATTCCTCTACCTCAGCCTCCTGAGCAGTTACAGAAATTCAGGTGCATGCCACTGTCCCCAGGGAAGTTGGATTTCTTAACCTTGGGTGTGCACCAGAGTCACTCGATGGACTTGTGTAGCAAGCCCATCACTGAGTCTCACCCGAGTTAGTTGTTGACTTAGTGGGTTTGGGTAGGGCTGGCATCTGGGGTGTACTAATGTGTCCCCAGGAGATGCTCCTGCTACACTTTTGAGAGTCACTGTGGGGGATATAGTGAAAAGTTAGGCTGCCTTGGTTCAAATCCAAGATCTGCCCCTTACCCTCCTTGCCTATGTTATCTAGAATCAGTGCCCTGATCTGTGCCTCCATTTCCCCATCTGTAAAACAGGAATCCTACTGGCCACCTTCATAAGCAGGTTCTGAGGAGCTGGGCAGGAGGTGATAGTTACAGGGTCTCAGGAGCCTATCACTCTTATTCTCACCACCTGACTATCCTCTATAGGGGTCTGTGACTCTGGGATTCCTTTGACAATCAGAGCAGAGCTGTTTATTTGATGCCCAGTTTTAGAGGTTGGGTTTCTTCATATTTGTGGTATGCTCATGGAAGTACGCTTGCGTGAGAATGTTGCTGGTTATGGTGACCTTAGGATTTCACACAACTGATTTGAGGACTCCTTAAGAAGGATAGAAGAACAAAAAGAGGCTACTGTTTCCTTCACCATGAGCTAGAGTTGGGCCAGACCCTGCTCTGGTACCTGATTTGTGTCCAGAGAGAGCCACAACCATGCCAGAGTGTCCCACTTAGAACTCTGTGCAACACAACTGCAATCCCCTCCGGGCAGGAAAGACACATATCAATGATGACCAAGGAAGTAACATCTGGACACCTACTTGTCACTCAGACTATCACACCTGGGAGATAGTCACTGCCAATAGGGGCTAACACAGCAGCCCTGCACATTCCTGGTTGGAGACACATTGCACCATCCCCAACAAGGGAGAGATGCAGTGATAATCAGGGTGGGGTCCTGGGGACAGTGAGGGGTCAGCTTAAGGACAATTTGCAGCTCCCAGGAGTGCACAGTCTAAGGTGTCAAGACCACTGTCCCCTTCTCTAGGATCTAGAAGACCACGTATTCATCAGAACCTGAAGATGTGACCTCACAGCCATCCAACCTCTTTTCAGCATCTCATGGGTGCTCCTTCATACTCTCCAAATAGCACAGGCCTCCGCTGCAGTTGGGATGAGCACCACTCCATGCCATGTTACAGCCACTGCCTCCTTCCTGGGGAGGAAAGGCAATACTCTATTCCAAACTCAGGAGCTCCTGAGAGCCCTGGATAGGAACTAAGCACCAGAAACCCAGGGCCAGTGGCAGACTGGCTATGGGGAAATGACAGTCTGTGATTCCCAAGACTAAGCTGACTGAGAAAGTTTCTGAAGTTCCAGGTCTACTCCATGAACATTCTGTTCCACTTTGGTGAGCAGAGCTAAGCACCAATAATTAGGCCTCACCCTCTGGCCACTGGTAGAGCACCTTGTTACCCTGATGCCTCAGATTCCTCATCTGAAAAACAAAGGTTTAGTCTTGATACAGGCTCTTGGGCTTCTCAGTCATGGAGCTCCCTTTTCCCCAAAACAAAAGATAATGAAGTACACGAGCTGAACTTATGAGATACTGAAAATTTGGGCAGCTGGGGCTGAGGCCAGGATGTGGTAAGGGTGAGGATTCATGTCTGGTTGGTTTGGTCCTTTCTCCCTGCAGTGTCTGTGCACCCTTCAAAGTGCACCAGTGCTCAATGAAGGAGAAAAAAGGTGCAAGATTTGGATTAGTTAGGAGCACTAGTTTTGGAGGTAGCTGCCTGGGTTCATATCCAACCTAATCTCTCTGAGCACCCATTTTCCTTTCTGAAAACTGAAACTGATAATGCCCTCAGACATTGTTATTAATATTCAGAGCACTATTGTGTGTTCCAGGCCTCAGAATGGTCAGGCAGGTGACAGGTGAACTATAATGGGACAGCTGTAAACAGCTATATAGCACACACTTGGGTCACACAGCCACAGCAAACCCAGAAGTAGGTGACATTAACTCCTCTCACCAATGAGGAAGCTGAGGCACAGAGAAGGTAAATAGGTTCCCCAAGCTCACAGTTTCATATGGCAATCTGGGGTGCAGAGCTAGACAGACTCAGCAACCAATAGTTATTAGAATTAATATATTAAAGTCCTGGAGAGAACCCAGATCCCTGAACAAGTCCTTCCTCACATCATGAAATGAAAGGCAGTTTTGAAACAGGATGGGCTCCCAGCACTAAGTTAAACTGACCTGGCTCCAGGAGTATCTGTAAGGGGCCAGTTATCTGTCATCTGGCCGAAGTATTACTCAGGACCAGCCCAGTCCCTTCCAGCCAGCCCTCATAAAGATCCACAGGTTCCCGTGGTGACAGAGAGTTGGAGATGCAGATGGGCCTCCTGCCATTCAGGGCCCTATTCAGGGGTACATATTCAGGATCCTATTCTGCTCCTCCTGTACACATAGGTTCTCTCTCCTCAAAGCCCAGTGCCAGTGAGAGAATCCCAGATTCTGACTCTTACTCACTTCTGTATGTCCTTGGGCATGTCCTTCTCTACCACCTGCTCCTAAGTTTCTCCATCTGTCTGATGGATGTCTAACCTCAGTGTTTCTAAAGGCCTGGTGTTCATCTGTCCTTCTGCCCATCCATTTTTGCTGCCTTCCTCCATCCAGTATTTCATGAGCACCTACAGTGTGCCAGACTCCTTTCTAGACTCCACATGAAAACAAGAAACTAAAATCACCCCCTTACTTTTACTGGTTTTATTAAACAAAGTTAAAAGACAAAGTTAAAAGTCTCAGTCCTGCAGAAACATTTTATAAAGATACATGGATATATAAACTTCCCCGAGATATTATCATGTACACCAATGACATGTACAATGCCTGCTACATATTGGGTGTGCCTTGTGTGTCCAGTGAACAAACAGGGCTTATTTTGTTGCACCACAATTTGGGATTAAGGTTTTTGAGTCCCAACCAATGTTCTACTGAGAGTAGCCTCATAAAGCTAAACCTGGAGAGACTTCCCAACTGAGTTTACATAGAGGGAATCATCACATTTTGCAGTTCTCCTTCCCCTCCTCTCTGCCTGCCCTCCCCATGGGTGCCCTGGTCTGAAGCACAATGAAGGAAGATTGTCCAGCAGGGTCGCCAGCAAGACAGGGTACATTCCCAGTTCCTGCCCCAGGGTTTTGAGCTTCTGGAGGGGACCTGAAGGGCAGGGAAAAGGACATAGCATCCTGTCATCGACCACTATTTATCTGATTTATCTGTCCCCTACCTTCTGAGAGTGAAGAGAAAATCAGTGACAGATGCAGAAAAACATGTATCTTCCTGGGTGTTTCTAGCCTGTTATGTTCAGAGGGAGGGATTTCAGAGGATTTACCTTCAAACAGCTTTTCCATCATTTACACACACACACACACACACACACACACACACACACACACACACACATTATATCATTCATCTTCCTTGCCATCCTTTGAGGACTGCATTCATAGAGGAGTGAACAGAGGCCCACAGAGGGTGGAATTTATGACACAGTCACACACTACTTCCACAGAACTGTTGTTCTAATCCACATGGCATTCTGTAATAGGTCAGGGCAGTTGGAAACTTTCAGTCAGGGAGATTTGTCATCAGGCTTGTTTAAAAACAATAGAAAGCTAATATTATCTGACATAGGACATTATCATCATTAACTGAGAACCCAGAGTCTTGGAGGTAGTCACATCCATAGTCTGCTTGGCCTTCATGGACTTGTTACTGGTCATACTGTGCTGATAGACAACACTGACTGATTGGCCTTCACACTGCACTCAGAAGCTGCGCAAGGGCCGGATCATCATGCGGGATGATCGGAGTGAAGATGTGGGACTCTCCATGGAATGGTGCCAGCGGATGCCTTCAATCTTGTTCAAGTGCTGGTCAGCTGGAAAGTAGATGCCATTGAGGTTGGAGGCACCACAGGCATCAAACCACCACCCTGTGGAAGAGAGGGGCTCAGGTGAGCAGGGCTCTTTCTCCTTGAAGATCCACCTGCATGAAGAGGTGAATGGGGGACAACTGACTCTCAACTCAGCCTGGCTTTCTAGGAGCAGTGGACTCTGGCCACCCTTTCCGACCCCTCTGCACCTCCTTTGCCATCTCTGCATTTTTCTGCTTCCTTTGTTGCTCCCTCATTGACTTCCCATTCTTCTGAATCCCTCTTGGTCCATATCACTTTCTATGGTATCTGTGGTCTCTCTCTCTCTCTCTCTCTCTCTCTCTCTCTCTCTCTCTCTCTCTCTGTCTGTCTCTGTTCCTCTCTGTCTCTCTCTCTGTCTGTCTCTGTTCCTCTCTGTCTCTCTCTCTGTCTGTCTCTGTCCCTCTCTGTCTGTCTCTGTCTGTCTCTGTCTCTCTCTGTCTTTCTCTGTCTCTCTCTGTCTCTGTCTCTCTTTCTCTCTCTACCTCTCTCTCTCTCTCTCTCTCTCTCTCTCTCTCTCTCTCTCTCTCTCTCTCTCTCTGCATGTGAATCTCTCCTTGGTAGTCTCTAGGCATGTGTCACAGTGTGGGCCTCTCTCTGTCAGAAGACATCTTTCCTAGCTGGCTGTCTGTGCCTGGTGTCTATCATTCCTTCTCTCCCAGACAACTGTCTCCAGGGGCTCAGCCCTCTTCCAGTTGTGCCCAGGGCTGCACTTCCTCTTCAGCTCTCCCTCTGCCTTCCCTGTTCAAGTGTAGTTCTGTCTCCACTGCTCTCATTTCTATCAACCTCTGTCTGTCTCTGCCCACATGGGTCCATGTCCCTGTGGCTCAGGTCTCTCCTGCCTCTGTCCTTCCTGATCTGTCTCTGACTCATCCCGTCTCCTCTCTCTGACCTCTGTCTCAGCCCAGGAGCACTCACTGCCTGAGCCAGAGGTGGTGAAGAATCGTTGCCTGGCCTTTCCTCAATACCAGAGCCAGGAAGAAAGGCAGCCTGAAAAGGACTTTAGGGCCCCAGCAGGAAAGGGGCAGCTGAACCTAACTCACCTCCAGTCAGTATCTTTGCACAATTGCAGGCACAGTTGTCATGGTCTGCATCTGGGGTGCTAAAGTTACTGTTTTCCAGGATTCGGTGTTGCCCATGCAATGCTGCACCACTGTACTTATCCAGAAAAATCCTGGAGGCCAAATAGAGGTTGATATAGGAGAGAGCAAAGACTCAGGTTGAAGCCATGGTGAGTAAGGGCCTCCCTCAGCAGCTTTTCCCAGGCTGGGTTTCCTTCTTGTTGTTCTCAGAGAGGGAGCCTCAGTCTGGGTGTCATTCCAGGGTCATTTTCCTCTAGATTCTCGTCCCCTGCTGTCTTTCAAACACAAAGCACCTGCTGTGTGCTTTCCTCATCTCATTAGCTGGCTCTTGGAGAGGGGTCACCATGACCATAGTGAGGACAACAGTTGTCAGTTTTTGAGCCTCCACCACAGGGAAGAGTTAAGTTGTTCTCATCTAAGCCTCATGACATTCTTTAAAGAAAAGGAGACGGGATTCTGGGAGCCCAAGAAATTCCTCAAGGTCACAAGATCACAAAAGGTCAGGGGCAGATTCTGCCCCAGTATAGCCTGATTGGGGGACCACATATATTTGGTTGCCTGCTCACCATCTTGCACCCTGGCCCTGTTACAGCTCCTCATATCCACTCGCCTCTTCTAGGAAGCCCTCCATGACCATAATAGGCCACATGGATCTATACCCAGGATACCCACAGCAATGTGACCTGCACATCAGCAGGCAGCCAGGGGAGGGGGAGTTATATTCCTTGGTTAGAGTCTGGGGTCCTGGCAGGAATGGCCAAAGCCACCCAGTACTGACAGCCACCAACTTGGGTTCAAACCCCAGGTCTACTGCTCAGGGGATGCATGGCCTTGGGAAAACTACTTCACCACTCTGAACCTCAGTCTCTTCACCTATGCATGTGGCAACCACAGAAATGTTGACAGTGACCTTGGTCATTGTGTGGTATGGATAAAGCAAGACTTAAAAATAAAATGTCAAGTTTTCCAAACTTCTCCCTCCCTAAAGCTGTTGTTTTGTGTTATAATACAGATAAAAGCAGTAACTTTTGTCCCTGTAAGTAAAATTTTATAACTTTCTGTTCCCATAACATCTTTCTATACCTGAGCAAGGCCACCAGGATACAAAACTGTCACATCTTGACAAACTGACTTTGGTCTCCTTTTGCTCACGCATACGTTCCATGCCAAAGGCCCACACCCTTGACCAAATGTATAAAAACAAAAACTTGACCTTTGTCCAGTGCTCAGCCATTTTGGACATTGTAAGGTCAAGCACACCTAACACCTTGAAATTAAATCCTTCCTCCTGCTTCCCCTTGGTCTCTCTGATCTCTTGAATTCCACAATATGGTGCCATCATTTTATAGAGTGTATGAGGCAGTGACCTCTGAGTACACTTCATGTTCACTGTTAATTGGCCCATGGCACATGGCTAAGCCTGACTGGGAGACTGAAAGGAGGGGTTTCACCTGCAGCAGCTGTGGGCGATGGTTGGGAGCTGTTAAGGTCCTATGGAGTGGAAGTAAGTAGACTTCAAATAAGGCCAAGGGAGTTCAAGGAAGCACTTGAGGGCCTGGGAGATGCCCCTGGTGCAACCCAAGAGAACGTGGGGCTGGGTATGTGGCTAGCTCTGTCCCCTCAACTTTCACTCATTGGCCCTGTCTGTGGTGACAAGGCACATGGACTTCTGGGTCCTAATGGACATAATCAGTCATGAAGCCTCCTGTGCCCTCAACCATGCTGCTGTGAATTCTGGGGCTGGTGTGGTCCAATCCTCTGCAAAGAACTGCCTGGTTAAGGGTGTCCTGGAGGGGGCTATCAGCTGCCCAACAGTTATCATGGTTCTGTATTCTCCTTGTGACCATTAAGAGGTCCAGGGTGGGTAGGGGAGCTCAGTGCTTTTAGGACCTCTCCATGGAAGACACATTAGGGTCTGAGATCTTTGGGGAACCTATGTCATCAATCTGTGTCATGTATCAAGACACATCCACTTGACCCATTGTTCAGGAGCACTCTAAGCACGTGTATGTGTCAGACCTGAGGAAGTTTAAAGTGAGACACATCAAGTGTGTTATCCACATGTCCACACCCAGCCCGTGTATCTGTCTTGTACCATCAGAATATGTTTCCTGGCCCTGAGTGTAGAAGTATGTGTACTGACTGTGCTGAAGACCCTCTGTGGCCCTGGTGTGAGCTCAGGATCTGTTCTGAGGTTGTGTAAGTGTGTTTCTCTAGGAGGGCTTTTACAAAGTGTGCTTACATCAGTGTCTGTACTCCACATGTGCTCATTTTGTAGCTGTACACATTTTGTGTGTGTGCACATGAGCATGTGTGATTGTGTGTGTGTGTTCATGCATGTCTATAGGGTATGGAGCCCCTCTGTAGTACAAGATGATTCTATCTATACATCTCCGAGTCCTCCTTGCACTTGCATTTAGGTCTGTGTGTATACCACTGGATAGTGAGTGTTGGGTCTTTGAGTGTGCTGAGCCTCATTTTTTTCTGCCACAGGTCCACTACCTCTGCAGGCTTGCATGTATCCCTGCTAGGCAAAAGGAGCTCCACATTGCTATGACTGGCAAATAAGAGCACCCTTTTTTCCCTGACACCCACCCCCAGTCCCTGACTGTGCATCTTCAATGCTGGACTTGGGGTGTACCTCCTACCCCTTGGAGCCCTAGATCCTAGACTATAGGTCCTGGGGCTCAGCATCTACTTTCTTTCTCTCCATATCCTGTTGTCCCAGTAGTTTTCTGACCAATAGCCACTCTATGATCCCAGGAGCCCTTGAAGACTCTCTCTCAAGTTTGAGATAGGTGGCTTCTACTAGGCCACCTCTGACTTTTTTCAGACTTCGCACACTCCCTGGGGCATACTTCCCATCTGCTCTCTGTATGAGAAGAGAGCACTGATAACAGCCATCACCTGTTTCAGGGAGGCCTCCTAGGGGCACAGCACCTCTGTGCCTGCCCATTTTCAACCACTATCTCCTTGGATGTTTGGGTCAACTGTAGATATGCTTCACCCCTCAACCACCATGCTAGACTGGAGCAAGTGGTTGAGTGAAGCCAAGGTTTTAATCCCCAACAAATGATGAAGTCAGCACGTGCAGGACAACGCAAGTGTGCAACATCTTCCTTCATAAGGCTCTGAAGATTGTTAGATAATGAAAGTCTTTTCAAGTCCAGGTGGACTTGACATAACCAGGTGGAGCTAAAGAGCTCCAGGCTCAGACAAAAAGCCAAAGAGAGCCCATGCAATTCATACATGAGAGTAGGATGGGAGATTGAGATTCCAAATTTAACAAACATGAATACATTTGTATGGTGATTGTAGCTTATGCATTGAGGCAGAAATGTGATATTTATGCCTTTGAAGATATCATTTGTACATCTCCATATTTTACTTCACATTTACTACTATGTAGGTGGTTTATTACAGATTATCTCACTTATGACATAGAAATTATATTTTATAGAGGGAGAAACTGAGGTACAGAGAGATCAAGTATCTATCTTAATGGCATGTTACCAATAAGTTATGGTATGGTATTGATTACTAGGAAGCCTGGCTCTGAGGCCGGTGTTATTTCATGGAATGTGATCTTTCTTCTGTTATTTCTGTCCTAAGGCATGCAAATGGCAGGTTCTAGACTTAGGACCACAGATATTGCTGTGGAATAATTGAGTCAAGGAGAGGAGACTCAATGGCTACTTGTGGGGAAGACTTGCCAGGCTGCCTGCACATCCTTCTGTGTATTCGACATGCACAGGCCCAAGAACAGGGGCGGCACAGAGCCGTACAGCCTTACTCTGGCCCACAGAGTGTGGGCCAGCTGAAGTCAGGAGGAATGCCCTGGGGACAGCAGTTGTGACATTATTTTCTGGGTGGTGACTATGGACAGGCACTTAATGCTCTCTGAGTAACATCTCACTCAAGCTTGAGCCTCATGCACCCATTTTACACATGAGAGTGTAGACAGGCTGTCCCAGGTCACTCAGGGGAAAAAAAGATGGCATTAATTTCAGCCCACAGTGGTCAGTGGCTTCAGTAGGAGCCAGCAGGTTGTTGTGGAAGTTCAGGAAGAAAGTGTTACAGATGGGGAAGGTCTTTCAAGGAGAGGTATCAGATCCAACTCACTAGTGAAAGAGGGCATTCAATAAGAAAAGGGGATGGGGCACATCACTGAGAGAGCCCTGGGTACATTATGTATATTGTGTTTGAGGGTCAAGAAGACCTGGGTTCAAACCTAGACTACCTAACAAATTGCTTTTCAGTGTCTTCAGTGACTTCAGTGTCTCAATATTATTTTACTAAAGTAGGCACAGTAATGCTCATTTCAAAGTATTGTTGGATGGTTAAAATCCTACCATAGTAGGATTTTAGAAAATGCTTACTCCTTTTCCTAAACATACCAAGAACCAGATTGAGGAAAAAGTACAGAAATGTGAAGATTTTGCAGTATCCTCATATTCAAGACCACTCTGGTTTGGACACATTGAGATTCAGACCAACTTGATATGATTTGCTTGAGTGAGAGCTGCCACACTGACAGAAAGGGTCATAGCCTCCTGCTTCCCAGCCTGGGGACATTCCCACCTCATCCCAGGGAACAGAACAGACCGGACAAGACAGTTCTCCCTTCTGGGTCTGTGTCAATAACTGAATTGGTGTGATTGTCCTTGGAATGTCTTCCTGCTTTGAGGATGATGACATCAGTGACATTCTCTACCCTGAATTCTAACCTGCTGACTCCAGATCCTGTGAAGTGGGCTTAAATGAGAGACATATTATAGAAAGAGGAGATACACAAGGACTGACCTGTGGCACAGAGTCCTCAGACACTAGCATGGAACTTCACAGCACTCACTAAGCCCACCTGTAAAACTGCTCCTCGCTGTCCAGATGAAAATGCTCAAAGTTGGCATAGAACGTGTTGCCATCCCAGTCTTCCCCCTCAATGCGCAGAGAGTAGTTTTTGCTATGGCTGAGCTGGTGCACTGCCTCGTTCCCCAGCCAGTGCTCCCCCGCTGGGTCTCCGAAGCCCTAAGGGGTAGGGGGAGGATAGAGTGGACTGAGTGCCCAACATGGAGGCCAGGTTCCTGGGTAAGGAGCTAAGTTTGGCAAGCCTCTGAGGCCACTTATCCCAAACCACTGCTTCTAATGATCACTGTAAGGAGTCTTGCGGGAAAACCACCACCTTCCAGAGGAAAAAGAGTAACACATTTGTAAATGTGAAGGCCCATCACAAATATCATGAGAGTAGTAACTACAGTTGAGGGGCCGTTGACTAGAAGGGAGCACAAGGAGGGACTTTTGAGTGCAAGAAGATTTGTAACTCATATTTGTACCCTTACGGGCAAGAGTGATAAACTTCAATTTTTTAAAAAAGGCTTTCACCAAGCATTTAAATGTAGTGCAGACTTTGTTTGATAATGGGACAGCAAATGCAATTTTCAGCAACACAAAAATGTACAAAAACCTAAGAGTATGTGGAGTGTCCTGTCACCAAAGCTTTTAGAGAAGCCTAATTCAGCACCAAGGACAGGATACACACACTCCCTGATCTCTGTCAGTGGGATGAGATGCCACTTACTAGTTAAGGGTTGATATCCAGCTTTCTTTTGTGTATCTTTACATATAAGCCCCTGATTTCCTTTCAGCTGGTTCAAGAACACTCATGAATCAATATTAATAGTTATAAAATGGAACAGCAAACACAGAGTAATAATACACAAAACAATATTGCTGCATTTCCTTGGGGTAACTCTATCTTTTTTACTCTTGAAAAATTTAAGTATTTTCATATATACTTGTTATTAAATATGCTCTACTCAAAATTTAATTTGGAAACTCAGAAGGCAATGAGGTAGCATACCTCATATTGTAAAAGGCACAAGGTCTTTGAACCAGCGATTTCACATTGTTGAATTTGACCTGAAGACATCACAAATGAAATGCAAGTAGCACCATGAATGTGTAAACATAAAATTGCTGTTCTGAAAATACATCTTGTATTTCTAGATTTTAAAGTTCCTTTAATACAAAATACAATCTTCATAAAGATTTAATATTATTTTTAAAACAAAGCTTTTTCACTAATCATGTTGTAAGAAGAAAAAAGAGAGGTCATTCTCCACTTAAACACACAGTTATTGGATATTTCTAGCTACATGAAAAATAAAATACAGTTTCAAACTAGAAAAAAAAAGAAATTCATTTAGCAATGTAGCCAGGGGGTGGGTGATATTTCTCTTTGGTTATCTCCTTTATAGTCTCTAAAAATAAATTTAGCAACATATGTCTTTTCCAAAAGTAAAAGCAAAACTTTCATCCTTAGGAATTATGTCAAAAAATTCCAGAAGAGATTCATTTTTAGAGGACAGTGTCCTCTAAATACACGAACACTGGATGACTCTGTTTGAAGGTAGTTGGTTTAAGAGAATGACCTCTTTTTCTGAGGAGTGAGGGCAAAACCACCTCCTCTCCCCCTGCCCACATTCCAGCACCTTCACCAAGCTTCAGTGCTGCCAAGACCATTCCCAGGCCAACAGTGTCACCTGCTTGTATTCCTGCCAGCTCCGCCGGAAATTCACTCTGCCATTCTCACGGCGCTGGATGAGGGTCCAAGCTCCTCCATCGGCGCCCATCACACAGAAAACCTGGCAAAAGCAAGAGCTGCTGGAATCCCCTGGACACAGCCAGAAGCCAGGTCCATGGCAACACAAAGGTGACTTGGCTGGTGGACCCCCCAGTCCCACCACCTGCAGAACAAAGGTGGTCAAAATAATCAGAAAGATTCAGGCCCAATGTTCCATCCATTGTAATCATTGTCTAAAGTGACAGCCCAGTGATGCTCTCCCAGAGCTGCCTTGCCTCGCTTGTAAAATGAGGATGTTCATACCTTAACCTCTTTGTGCCTCAGTTTCTCCTCTGCAAACTGGCATTATTGTAACAATTAAATGAGATTGATCATGTGAATGTTTAGAAGAAATTTCAAAACATAGTAGGAGAGAAGTAAATGGAGTCTTTCAAATTCTTATTATTACAGGGTTGCTGGAAGGATTAAATGTGGATGGGCATAAAGGAGTTTGTCACTGTGTAGATTAGGGAAATGCTATTTCTGCTGTCCTCCAGTGACACCAGTTTACCACATGTGTACTATGTGTAAGGCTATATTCAAAGCCCTGAGAATACTAATATTTTTGAGACAAAAATAATTCTTTCTCTCAAAAAGCTTAGCATCTATCACAACTACACAATTTGGGCTATTGTTCACATTTTTTTCTTATTAATTAAATACATGTTCAATACTTCATGAATGTGACTTGGCACTTGGCCCTGTACTGGGTGAATTTTTGTTTAATCAGAGATATATCATGCTTCAGACTGGATTGGTCCTGAGGAGGCCAGGATAGGTCAGGAAGACAAGTGATTGTGAACATTTTGGTACCTGCAAGTTACAACCCCAAGAGGGGGTCACTGGCAACCCTGAAACACTACTGAAGGAAGTGGTATCTGACTAATGGTGTGTCTAACATTTTCTAGGGAGTGTGCTGCATGAAAGAGCATGGGCTATATGATGATATATTTATTTTTAAAATGGTGTCCTATATTATACTGTACTTCAATAAGTAGAGATGTATTTTATAAGGAAATCTAATAGACAGCATAAAGGGAAAAGTAATAGAACTTGCTTTTATTCAGAAGATTGTAAAAATAATTGCAATGAAATCAACTATTATGAAATTCTAGCTGGAAGTTTTTACCAACACAGGACATTTGGGCTGGTATCATTTTTCTAAAAGAGTCATTTAGCAGATGTATGAGAAATATGAAAGATGCTCAGGGGACAAATGGAACATGTCCATAACACACCAAGTAGTCAAAAGGAAAGTTCAGAGGAATTATGAAGCAGGACCACTGGATAGTTATTGTTATTATTATTGTAATTCCCTTCCCCTTCTGGATGCCCCAAGCCCTACCTGACACCAAGGCTGTCCTCCAACCCTTCCCACTTAAGAAAAATTTGGGAGCTACTCACTGAAGATGGTGGCATCTCCAAGGGCCCCAGTCACTAGCATCCTGCATGGAGCCGAGCCCTAATTTCTACTTTTAACTGGAAACAAATACTTGTGCTGAGTCCCTGGAATTACAGGGTTTACTTCTGTCATGACCTTAACCTGTACAGAGCATGACATGTACAGGTTAAGCATGACCTTAACCTGTACAGAGCTATTTCCTACTACTCAAATGAGCTTCCTCTCTGGAAGGTGGCACTTCTACTTTAGGATATTCTGCACACTGCCCCACAGTCTTACCCTTCACCTAGGTGCTCCAGAATTTAAAGGAGCCCAAGTTCACTGGTATTTCAGATACTGGACAAACCCCAGTCTCAAAGCAGTCTGTCTGGAAAGCCCATGGCTCAGCACCAACTGATACATTCACACAGACACACACACACACACATGCACACGCACACGTGCACGCACACACACACACACACACACACACACACACACACACACACACACACCAGGATTCCCTCACCTTTTTGGGCTCTGTCACATTGGGAACAAAGATAGTGTAGATGCCGTCCTCATTGAGCCCAAACGTGTGGATGTCCTCACAGTCCTGGAAGCCAAGCAGAGCTGCACCTATGGATGGGAATAAGCAAAGGTCAGCTGGAGATGAGCAAGGAAACAAAAGGAGCAAGATAGGAACCTCAGTACAGATCCTGAGTGAGGAGGTAAAGGGATGGGATGGGAGCCAGACCTGAGGTGACAATGGGCTAAGAGAACAGCATGGTAAAGCTACAAGGTGGATGGTCTGGTGTGAGCAGGGCACAGGGGCACAGTTTGGCTCTAACACCCACCATGAGTACACAGCCATGGAAAGAGTACTTTGGCTGCTTGAGGTGGGATGCAGTGAGCAAAGAGTAGGTGAGAGAGGAAGAGGACAGAGAGGAGTAGCAAAGCCAGTGCCATGCAGAAGTGCCCAGAGCACCTGGTCCCAGAAGCACTCTGTGGTCAGAATGGGGCTGCAGAGACTGAGCCTCAAACCATGGCATATCAGGGTATTCAGAGAAGGAAAATGGAGCCCTCACACTAGCAAGGTGCTTCCCATTCTACCTACTGAGAGGCTGAGGGCCAAGAATGAAGGTACTCAGCCAATTGAGACACAGCCCTCTCTTGTTAGGGCTTACATGAGTGTTACATTGTGGACTCCTGTTTTAGTTCAAATTCAGCAGGCTTTGCCTGCAGCCTCGAGCTCACGGCCCTCATTCCGCCTACTCTGGGAGCTGGCTACTGGCCTTCAACAGCCATGTTTCTTCCTTCTAGATCTTATTTCTGATCTCAGGAAAGTATTGATCTAATGTCCGAATCTACCCATGGGCCTCTGAAAAAAATGATTGTAGACAAATTCATCTCATGGATTTGAAAACTTTCCCCTACTTCATTTAATAGAATCCAATTGGAGACGAGGCTGTTATTCCACTGGAAGCCAAATATTCTCTGTAAGAAGATAAGATGGAGCTCAACTTCCAAATGGAAAGGTCTCAGTTCCAAAGAAAAGCAGGAGATTATCAAAGGACTTTCACTTTTGCCTCACACTTGGGCCACAGTTCCCAGAACCTGAATCTGGGCACTTGTCTGAAAGGATTCCTGTGCCCACATCACCAACGAGACAACTAGGACCTATATTCAGCCCAGCCTGAGCATAATGTTTCCAAGACACGGATCTCCACTGCCCACCTGCCTACAGCCTCTAATTCCCTATCATCCAGTGAATTGCAGTCAAGATAAGCACAGGGAAGGCAATGGTCTTGAAGCAAGCAAGGATGGGCCACATTCCCTCCAGAAAGTCAAGGGCTGAGCAAGGACCTGGTCTGAGAATTTCAATCATCCTTTCAGGGCCCTATGCTCTGTAAATTTTCTTAGCCAATGGCAATAGCAATAGAACAATGAACAGTAACAAGCTAAAATAACCACCACTGTTGTATTACAAGGCTCTTCAGTGCCCATTTGAGCTTAGGGAAATGATTATGAAGGCAGTACATAAAAGTAGAGTGGAGTGCACTGATACACATCACGGTAAAACTTTGCATAGACTCCCGGAGACTATGGATTGGAAGTTTGTACCTTGGCTTCAGGGTCATTACTGAGTCCTTTTCTGTGTATGATCTCATCGCATCCTCCTTGCAAGAGCTCTGTAAGATTTTCATCTCTATTTCAAAGATAAGGTAAACTGCATGTCTGAGAAATTAAAGGAGTGCTAGCAAGTGACGGATTCAGTGATGGAAATCCATTGAGAAGCTACATTGTTTCCAGCCACCTAACCTTCTACTCTTTGCCTGAAAAATCAAACCTTCATAGGAGGAACAAGCACCTCCCAGGCATCATTCCTGGGTGACAGTGGAAGGTGTTTAGGGAAACGGTGCCTATGCTGACATGCTTAGACAACCTCTAACCTACATAGATGAGCAGATTGCTGGTAACACAGAACAGTCTCTCCAGGAGCCTACAAGAAGAGGGGACTTCAACCCTGTGTTGAGCTGAACCTCAGATCCCACACACGACCTATTCTGCAGCCTCACTGCAGGCCCCCACTGGGTTTAGATCACTCCACATCTGTGGTCTGGAAGGCACCTAGCTCTTCCTTGGGCTTGGTGTATTTAGGATAGAGCCACAGTGGGATCCTCTGCCTCCAGTCCCTATCATCCATGGTGCCTGGAATGCATCCTCACTGTTATTAGATTCCTTCTATTTGAAGGCTTTTTGGGTTCCCAATGTACATCCAGCAGCAATAAGAGCCCCTTTCTGGCCACCCTCTCATTTAGGCTTTGTCTACTGCCTGAAATGAGGCCCTCCTTATCCTACTCCCTCAGTTCTCATGTTAAAGTCACCACTCCTTAGCATGGTCCCTTAGGCCAGCACTGCTGTGGGAGCATTAGGAACCCTGCTGGCATATCATTTGGCACACAGTAGGCACTCAGCAGAGAAGGGTTTCCTCCCTTCTTCTGAGGCTTACTAGGGGGGTTGGTTTGTAGTTTTTGTTGTCAAGAGAAAGGCCAGCCTATGTTGAGCACTGCTGGATTCCTCACACACAGTGTTGGGCCTGGCTTCTCCTGGATACAGAATAAATATTTGTTGACTGAGTAACTGAAGCAGGAATCAGGAAGCCTTGGACCCTGCAGAAGAAACAGTGAGTGCTGAAGAGCAGGGCTTCTCCAATAAAGCCTGGAGGCCTTCTACCTTCCATGTGGTTCATTTGGGCTTTGGGGCAGAGCATTAAACAGGAGAGAAGTCCTTGGGGTACAATGAAAGACATATCATTATTCTTTGGGGAAACTGATTTGTAAGGATTATCAGGGAAGAGCCAAATGAGTGGGGCAGAAGGTATATCCTAGAAGACAAATTCATTAACCTATTCTGCTCTTATCCTTGTTAATACCTTCAGTTCAATTGAAAAGATGGGGATACTGAGGCTGGTAGTGGGGTGGGGGAAGATCCGAGTACCTGTGGAATCAAGAAGTGGAGTCTGGTTTGATGTCTCTTAGAACCATTGCTGTCACTATTATTATTGCTTATTGTTATTTCTGTTGTCCAGGTGGCCAGGAGGGTGACCTTTCCCAGGATGGACCCAAGCCCCAAGTGATCCTGGATGTTGAATAGGGTTCCTGCCCAGTTCCTGCCCTCATCATCAGGTGCCTGCCCCAGATTCCCAGCTTGATCACCTGCGCCCTGGGCCCCCAGGAGAATGAGCTCTTGCAGGGTCTCTAGGAGCTGGTGCTGTTTTTGATGCTGGAGACTGGACAGGTGGCCAACACCTTGCAAGCTGTCTTGGATGCTGGTGATGGTGCTGTTCTGGAGGTCCAGTAGCTGCTGCATCTTTACCTTTAAGCCATGGAAGCCAACCAGCTGGACTTCTTGCTGTGCTTCTGCAATACTCAATATAGCATCCAGGTAACTGTAGGGAAAAGTACGTAGGGCTGAGCCCAGTATGCCACACCTCACTGATAACCAAAACTGGAGACCCAGAAGGGGAGAGTACATATTTGGGGTCACACATCCCACAGTCCTTGTCCATTGTAGACATGGCCTGGGGAAGGGAATGATGTATACTGGGGCCCAGTGGAGAACAGAGGTCACTCAAGTAGAACACCAGCAACCAACCAACCAACCAACAATCAAAGTCTGGTTCAGTAACCCAGAATCAGAGGGACAGTGCTAGGATTTTACTCTAGATCCAGGCTTGCAGATCCTTTCTCAGACTCAACTAAATTTACACAGGGCTGGGGTAATTGCTCCTAGGCCCCAAATTATAATTACAATTTGGACTCCCTCGAATTTTAGAACTTTTAACTGTCTTCACGAGTCCAGAGCTAATTAATAAAGTCTTCCATCTCCATGGGTTTTTATACACCAGTTCAACTCAGCATAACTGAAAATGTCCCAGTTCTTGCTGCCTGGATATTAAGATGGGAAGAATGTGATAAGAACCTCTCCTAAGGGCACCTATTTTGCAAGGAGAGGATGGTCCTTATAGCTGTGCACTGATCACAGTATGTGCAAGCAATAACATCTCATCCTGTGGACAAGGTTGACACTGAGCAGAGCTTGTCTCTCAGAACTCTGACCTTGCAGTTTTCTCTCCATTCATCTGGAAACCAACATCAAATCAGACTGGGGTGTATGATTTCATTGCCATATCCACTGCCCCACTAATATTTTTTCTTTCTATTTTAAAGTATCTACCCTGATGCAGATCTGCATACAATGAAGCAACCCTGGCTTTCATACTATAAACTGATCACCCTGCTTTTCTAAGGGAAGAGGAGTAGGTGAAATGGATCAGGTCATTTATTTGAAAATCAATAAGACCAATTAAAATATGTGTGGATTTCATGTGTGTAAACTATATCTTGATAAATCATTTAAAGTTTATAAAATGAAGAGAAGAACAGGGAAGAAAAAAGAAAGGCAGAATCAAGGTGCTCTTAGCACCAAGAATCTGCTTCTTCTCTGTCCCTACTCAATGCTCTCGGACGTGCCCTGGTCGTGCCTGCACTCCAGCTCAGCCCCAGCCCAGTCTCCTTACCTACTCTCCTCCAAATTTTTGTGGACTCCAATCTTGGTTACAGTTTTTTCATCCCAGGTTCAAGCCCAGCTTCAGCCCCAGCCCCAGCCCTAGGTGCAGACTGGGTTCTGAGACCCAGCCAGTCCTGGTGGCTTAGTCCCTGATCCACAGGAACCAGGTACCAACACCCACCTGTTGTGGTCATACAAGTTTTTCAGTATGTTACTCTGATTCTGCATGTGCTTCTCTTGCCTGTCGATGGCAATCAAAGTCTCCAGCATCTGGTGCTCCATGGGCAGCAACTGATTCAGGACCTGCACCAGCAAGCAGGAAGGTGGGGCCTCTGTGAGCCCTGCAGAAGCCACGTCAACCTCCCCACAGGTCTTTCACTCATGATACTTCCTGACCCAAAGCCACTCTCCAAGCCATTAGTCCATGTGGTCACTCACCACTTACTCAGATATGTATCCTGCCTGAACTGGTTCCTACATTTACCTGCTTCGTCACTGCCTATAACAGTTGTGGTCCTCCTGCTCTCAGGCCTCAGGAGGATCATCCCTGACCCTGCATGCAAATGCTGCCAGTCACACCTTCCAAATGGTCCCAGACCACTTCCCTTGATGATCTCCACTGTCATCCTAGCCTCTGTTGTCTCTCCTGAAGTGTAATGCATTGGCCTCCTCACAGGACTCCCTGCCCCAGCCTTGTTCCTGTAATCCATCTCCTACTCAGCAGCCTTTCCAAATATCAGCCCTCTGCTCACAATTCCCTACTGCTCTTCCTGTTTTCACCATCACTTGCTATGTCCAGGGTTCTCACACTGGAACCAGCATCAGCACTGTCCCATGCCACTGATTTGTAAAGTGAGGCTCCGGGACAAAGCCATAATGAGAGTGTAGCAGAGGCAGAACTCAAACACATGGCTAAGGACAGAGGGTATAGGGGCCAAAGATAAGCATCTCTGCTGGCTGGAGGGGAGGGGTGGGAGACTGGTCCATTACCTACATCTGGGTTGAGAATGTGCCAGACACTCTGACAGCGATAGAAAAGGTGCCACACTAATTCTGTGGTGGGATAGAACCCTGGAGAATTATAGGCGCCCACGTAGCTCTATTCCTATGAATGAAATTTTCCCTTTTCTTTTGCCCATATCTGAGTCTTGTATAGGATTCCTGAAAGTGGAGAGACATATTGGCAAGTAAATACAAAAATTCAAAACTATAGCTAGTGGTTAAAGCTTTTGCGTATCTGTGAAATGTTCCATAATTGCATATTAATTTGTTTGTGGGTAGGATGAATGTGGAGGTGAGAAAATGGGGTTTGGTGTTTCAGGAAGCATGGAAACTGGAGAGGCAGCAGGTGGAGGTCCTGAGTTATTTTCTAGTGGGAACTGGGAAAGCACATTTGTGCACTGGGAGGGACTGGTAGCGGGTAATGACACTGAGGAAGAGGATGGAGGTCTGAGAGCCAAAGGCTGCTGGATGCTCTAATTCCCTGTAGTCTCCATGCCCAGGGTTCTCACAGTGCAGCCAGCACCAGATGGAGGTAGAGGCTGTTGAAGGGCAAACTTCTGGGATACCTGAGTCTCTGAATCACAGATTTGGATAGGCCTGGAAATTTGTATTTCTAATCAGCTCCCAAATGGAGCTGAATTTGGGACCCACTTAGAAGAAAACCCTGCTCTAGTCATTTCTAACACCACCAGGTACACCTTGGGGTGCACAAGGATATGTGACCTGCAAAGGCACTGTCAGTAGTGGTAGAGGTGGGGGGCCCACCAGAGAGACTAAGCAGAGGAGATGAAGGAGATAGTAATTGCAACCCGGCCCCAGCAATCTCATCACCTGTTCCCGGGGAACACTGGCTTTCCCAAGGAGCTTGGTAGCCACTCTGCAGGACATCACTGACAACTGAGTGAGAGGGTGAGGGAAGGAGTGAGTGACAAGGTAGGGAAGGTGTCTGAGCCAATGACAGCAGGAAAGAGAGGGCCATGAGTAGGGAGGTGGATAGGAAATTTTTCTCCACCTGCAAGCGCTGATCCTGAGGACACACTGTTTACAACCTGAGCATAGTATCAGCCCAACCCTACTTTCTGTCTTGTGAGAAAGATCAGCCCCTGTGGGTTTAACTATAGCATCTGGGATTACAGAGCCCTTAGAGACTGTGACAGCCCTGTGCAAAGGTCCTGTGGTAGATGGAAGTATATCTGATATTTGAAGACCAACAAGGAGATCAATGATAATGATCTGCTCTGTGGAAATTTGTGCATGTAGTTCATGACTTGGAAAGGCAGTTTTAAACTGAAGATTAAAGTTTAAGCAGAAAGAGTAGTGCCTCAGATCAATGAGCCAAGTGGCAGCCTTCAACTCAACAGCTGGATGAGCAATACCTCTATGTGATAGAACATCTTCCCTGAAATGATGCTAATCCTGGCTTCTTGGCTCACAATGCTATTGCCCTCAACTTTTATTCTCTGCCTCTTTACTTCTAGCTCATTAGCATAGGTAATTGGCTGCGTGCTAAATTGGCCCTTCTGCATTCCCCAACCTCAAGCTACTCTGGCCTCTATCACCTCATGCCTGGTAAGTACAACAGCCACAAGGCCTCCTCCTTGGTTCCTAGCATCTACCTGTCCCTTACACTCTATCCTGTGAAAATAAATCAATAGTGTCACTATGCACTTAAAACTCTTCCATGATTGAAGTGATACTGAGGGCAAAGGCCAAAGTCCTCACTGTTGGCCACAAGACCTTTGTGACAAGCATGACTAACCTCTAGGATTCTGCTCCTGCCCCATCTCTCTCACTGTCCCCATGCACTTGACTAATTCTTTCCATGAAGCCCTGAAACCCAAGGGTCCTTCAGGTCAAATGTGCTCACAAACACCCACTTCTTTTGTGCTGAAAAGGCAGAGGTCACGTCCTTTGCAACGTCCTCACAAATGACCTGAACTCATAGAGCCAGCCCAGGCCACAACTTTCCCTTCTCTGCTTCCCTTTGTATCACCATCTGACACAGTAGACATCTCTTCCCAGCCTCTTTCTTTTCCTCATCCAGAAGAGATGAACTGTTCTTTCCTTGCTATCTGCTTACCTAGGATGGGTCTGCCCCATGTTCGGTGTGAATGAATGGCTGTGAAGAGCCAGCTTCCCTAATTCATTGCTGCCAGCCTCACTGTTTTGCACCAGATCCACTCCTGCTCCACTCTGACTGAATATTCTAATCTCTCCGCCTCAGTATCCTTTGTGGACCCAGAGGTATATGATCCCTGTGTCGACAGTGACAACTCCAAAATTGCCCACTGCTCTCAGGCCCAGCCTTACCTTCTGCAGTGTCTGCATGGTGTTATTCCTCTCATTCTCCAGGTTTTCTATCCACTTACCAGTCCACACCCACATGTGCACCATGAGCACCTGGTTCCTGTTGGTGCTGTGTATCTGTGTTTCATTCCCTTTGGCTGCAGTCAGAGCGGCCACCAGGAGGAAGAGGCTGCACAAGAACATGGCTGGATGAGAGAGCATCCAGACTTATGGTGACAGAGAGAAGAGTTCGCTCAGATTCTACACAGGGTGTCTTGCCTACTGCTTGGCCTTGTGCCTGGGGTATCTCAGTGTGGCCTCTGTTCCTGAAGGCACAGGTCCTCAGAGCTGCTGCAGCTGCAAGCCCCTGTGTGGCCCGCTCTGCCTTGCTTCTGTTTATACTCTGGATCCCTCACCTGCAGGGCTTGTTGGCCTCTGTTTCCATTCCCCAGGCTGCATCTCACCCATGTGCTCTCTTTGTTCATCTTCATTCTGCCCCCAAGCAGTCACATTGGATTCTCTGCAGGTCTTGCCCCTAAGGGCTGACACTGGTGGTGCACAAGACTTCTCTATAGCGATGGAATGAAGATATGCAGACATGCACACGGCACACTCAACAGTCCGACTGGGCATCTTGTCTCTTGTCCTGGGCTTGTTTTCCCCTCATGTCAGCCCTAACAATCAAGGACGTGTTTTCAAGTGTCAACTCTAAAGTTTCCCATTCTTAGCCTCTTCACTTTCTTCCCTGAGTTTCTTATTAGCTTGAAACATCTCTGGCATCATGCAAAGGGGAAAGTAGAGGAGAGCAGGGTGAGGCTGCAGACAGGCAGCCAGTCATGTGTTTCTGGGGACGCAGTAAAGTGAGCACACCAGCGAGGAGCTGCCTCCTTTTCTCACTTCTTTCTGAAGGCCTGGGAGTGTCTTGTTCCCTACAGTGGCCCTGGCCAAGTTGTGGAGAAGTTGTCTTGCGCTGGGGTAGGTTGTCTGCAGGCTGGAGTAGGGTAATGAGTCATGGAGGTGAGAGTTTCATGTACAATGGGATCTCCCCCTTGTCCTCCACAGTCAGAAGTGTTGGCCCTAAATCCTCACCTTTGGGTCTAGAAGACCTCAGTGGGCAGCTTCATCTCTTTGGGATTCCATCCTTAATCTGGGTAAACTCAGAAAACCCCTGTCTCTTGCCTGAGGATGGCACATGAGTACTCAGGCTGGGAACTGAGGGATTTCCAGTTTTCTCAATATCTGAATCTTATTAGCTGCTTAACTTTGAGCAAGTTGCACAGTCTTTCTAGACTTCAGTGTATTCCTGAATGAGTGCAATAACCCCTCACATTTTGAAGGGCAGGAGAGTGAATTGAGTTAAGGCAGTGTGGGTATCAGGTTAACATGGAATGGATATTTTCTATTCTATGAATATGGCTCCCTCCTCTAGCCCATGGAATACAAACCTTATGAGTGTAGGGCTTCCTCTTTATGTCTGTGATGGCTTCATAGGATCTGTTCTGGAATTGGAATGTGGCCTTTGAGCTCCGTCATCTCTTGGCTTTACCTCTCTCCCTGCTTGTTGCCCCAGGCAGAAATCCCAGTCAATACCTACTCTTTTGTAAAAGTGCTGCCAGATATTACTAAGTATAATCCATGGTTCCCAAAAGTGAGAACTTTAAATGTGGAGAATTGGGATAGAGTGGGCAGAAATTTGAGATGGGTCAATGCTAGGTGAGAACAGATTGCCCCCAGAAACCCTTTCAACATGGAGTTTGGTGAAATTCATATTTTAATCTTCATGTGCTGCAACAGTTACTGCATCTGCTACTTCTCCTCCTACAAAGGAAAAGAAAAAAACATTATGAATAAGGTAGAGAGACTCTCCTGGCCCACACCTCTGCAATTCCCAGAGTCTGGGGGATGATCCTTGCTTGCCTAAGTACCAACATCTTGTTCTGCATGCTATGATGGCTGGGAACCCCACTGGACACTTGCTTCCCTATTACATTTAGAAAAGCCTCCATTAATCTGCAACAAGTGATACATGAGCATCACAGAATAGAGTACAAAGTTTTAAAAGAACTAAAAGAGTGTAATAAATAATGGAGTCCAGGGGCCCCTCACACTGGGATATTCGGAGTTCATTTGGGGAGTTCTGTACATGATACCACCAGATATTAAGCATCTTGCCCACTCCTGCTTATCGGCAGGCCAATACCTTCATTTTAACATGTACCTACAAAAGCTTGCAGCAAACAGGCAAATAGAAATAGGGCAGCTGGGAGGCCACAAATCACAGAGGATATGGTACTGGGAATGGGGACTTATGTAAAATTTGTGCAACAATTGACTTATCCTTATGAAGCATCTGAGCAGATACAGTTGACGATGAAATAAGCATGGGCTCTGGTTTCCAAAAAGGATATTCCAGTTCAGTCCTGTCTGCGTATTTTACAGGAATCCTGGGAGCCTTATGCTCAATTCCTTGCTAGACTGCAGGAGACAATTTGTAGACAGATTCTTCATTCACAAGTTACTGAAATTATAGTGCATCAATTGGCCTTTGAGAATGCAAATAATGGCTTAAATAGGCTCTTTGGGTGACTAGGGTCACAAATAATCTTAAAAACTATTTAAAATCTTGTCAACAGATGTATGGACCATATCTTATAAAAATGTTGGCCCAAGCTACATGAAGTCTTACAAAAGAGAACAAAAATGCCAACGTTCAGTGTTTCAATTGTGGGAAAACAAGACATATTCATAAACAATGTACTGCTCCTGCCAAGTTAGAGTCTACCATTCTACCCTTCATAGGAGGTAATACCAATCCAGCTCCCAGCCTTTGTTCTTGATGCAATAAAAGAAAGCATTGCACAAAGATTGCCATTCCAAATATAAAGACAGCATTCCCCTTATGGGAAACATGCAAAGGCCTAATCCCTGGGCCTTTCCTGTATAAGCAATAAGCAATATTTTTAGTAGGTCTCTGGTGGGATATTTAGTTGATACTTCTCCCTGTAGCGATCCCTTTGTTCAACATAGAAAACAACAAAGGAAGGAGGGAAGTTTCATAGCACCACTTAGAAAGAAACATCTTACACAGGATCCAAATGAAGGAAGACTAGTGTGAAGGATATAAATAAAAGGAGAGTATTTTCAGGGCTTATGTCCACTGGGATTGATGTGAGTGTTACGGCATACAGAAATGGCCTCCATTTTGGCTTACTAAGGTCACTACTACCTCAGTAGTAGGGCTTGGTTCACCTGAGCAGTTGTAACAGAGTGAAACTCCCATATCTTACTCAGGATCAGAAAATCAGGCCAGGTCTTTCAACCATATGTGTCCCCTATACTTGTAGATCTTTGGGGGAGGGACCTTTTAAAGTAATATGGAATTACATTAACCAATGAACCTATTATTGCCACAAACAAATTATGAAAAAGATGGAGTATCAAGTAGGCTCAAGTTTGGGAAACAATTTACAAGGCATCCCTGAATCAGTATCAGCGATCTTTAAATTAGACTTGCAAGAAGCAGCTATCAGCTTCCTTTCTGCTGGGAGCCATTGATTCTTTTCCCCTCATGGTGGCTTTGCCGCTTCAATGAAAAACAGATACCCCAATTCAGATGGATCACCAGCCCCTTATTAAATAGAATCTAGCCCATCTACATCAATTGGCACAAGAACAGATTCAATTAGGACATTTGGAGCCATCGACCAGCCCCTAGAATACTCCCATGTTTCTTATCTCAAGTAAATCCTGAAAGTAGATATTGGGGCCTGGGGATTTACCTCAGTGGCATAAGCACCTGCCTTGTAAGCATGCAATTGTGAGTTTGATCCCCAGTACAAAAAATAAAATCTGTAGGCTGTTGGTGGGGGTGAGTTCCTGCACACCATCCCGAGCCACAGGAGAGTTTAAGATCACTCCCAGTGATCAAGGACATGCCCAGCCTCCAGCAATAATAGACTAGGCTTGGAAGGTTTTGCAGCCTAACTAGATTATGCCCAGAAAGCTTCCTCAATCAGGGGAGTTAAGGATATGTGAAGTGAGTTCCAGTGCATTGGTCCTTGCACAGGGAGAGCTTTGGACCATCATCCACAGTGGTTAGGTGCTTGCCCAACTTCCTGGGATGCTGGAGGTGGCATGGGATGGCCTGGGGGCCTGACTGGACCATGTTCAGCAATCTCTATTTAGTCCCAGGAGCCGAGGGCACAGGAGGTGATTTCCAACATGTCCAGGGGAGGCCTTGGAATAACACTTGAAACACAGAAATATAGGAAAATGACAAAAAGAAAGACCAAAATGCAATCTCAAGCCTCCAGCCCATCCCAAGAGAGACTAGGAGCCATGTACACAGAAGAAAATATATGCCATACATTTGAAATACCTGAAATAATAGCAACTGAAATAAAGAAGCAAATCTGGGAAGCTTAAAAGGAATTCAAACTAGAAATAATCTCCCAGGTAAAAGAAGAAATGATAAAAGTAATAAAACAGATGCTGAACACATCTAAAGAAGACACAGTTAAAAAATTAGAGGAACAAAACAAAAAGATAGAATCCCTGGATGGACAATATAACAAGCAAACAGAATACAACAAGCAGACTCGAACAGATTTACAGGAAATCAAAAATTCCTTTGAAAGTTGTCAAAACCAACTCAATGAAAGTGAAGACAGAATTTCAGACCTTGAAGACAAGATTGCAGCTAGTGAACAGGAAAGGGAAGATCTTTTTAAAATAACAAGGAATCAAAAAATAACAATTAAACAGCTGCAAGATAATGCAAAGAAAAACAACATAAGATTGATAGGCATAAATGAAAAGGAAGGGGACAACACAAATGATATCAAGAGACTATTTACAGAAGTAATAGCTGAAAATTTCCCAGACATGAGAATGGAAACTGACATTAGGATTAGTGAAGCATATAGAACGTGAAAGAGCCTTAACCAAAATAAAACTACACCCAGACATATAATAATCATCATCATCCCATAAATCCAATAGAAGAACAGAATAATAAAAGCTGTCATAGAGAAAAGACAGATCACCTATAAAGGAAAACCTATCAGAATCACAGAAGACTTCTCAACATACACAATGAAGTCAAGAAGAGTATGGAGTGAAGTATTTCAGATCCTAAAAGAAAATGATTTCCAACCTAGACTGATGTACCCTGAAAAACTGTCCTTCAAAATGGATGGATAAATAAGATACTTCCATGACAAAGAAAAGGTGAAGAACTTCATGATCACCAAGCCAACCCTATAAAGAATACTGAAAGGCAGATTAGATACATATAGGAAAAAAACTAGGCAGACAGTTAAACAGAATGGAAAGGTAAAGATGCAACAGTAGAAAGATAACGCGTCAACAATAAACCAATATATAAGTTATATACATTAATGTAAATGCTCTCAATTCACCAATTAAATGAAACAAACGCATAATAGATCAAAAAAAAAACATCCAACCATAGGCTGTTTACAAGAAACCCATCTAACACAAAAGGAAACTCACAGACTGAAAGTCAAATGATGGAAAACAATACTTCATGCAAAAGGAATCCAAAAAAAAGTGGATGTAGATATTCTATGTGCAGGCAATGTGAATTTCAAACCACGAATGATCCTAAGAGATAAAGAAGGTTGCTACATACTGGTTAGAGGAAGGCTTCAAGAGAAAGAGATAACATTCTTAAATATATATGCATCAAATTCCAGAGCACCCAGTTATACAAAACAAGTATTAATAGCCATGAAAAATCAAATAAGAAATAATACAATTATAACAGGAGACCTTAACCCACCATTAACACCAAGAGACAGATCAGCCCGACAGAAAATCAGAAAAGAAATAACAGAATCACACCTGTGAACAAGTGGGCTTGATAGATATATACAGAATGTCCCTTCCAAGAACACTATAATTTATATTCTTCTCAGCAGTAAATGAGATATTCTCTAAAACAGACCATATACTAGCCCACAAAGCATATTTAAATAAATGCAAAAGAATTGAAATTATCCCATGCATACTGTCAGATTATAGTGTCATAAAACTAGAAATTAATGATAAAAGAAAACTGCAAAACCCCCACAAACATATGTTGAGAAATCAGTGGATCACAGGGGAAATTAAAAAAGAAATAAATCAATACCTACAGGCAAATTAGAATACAAATACAACTTACCAGAATCTGTGGGTTACAATGAAAGCAGTCCTCAGAGGAAAATTTATTGCACTGAGTTCCCACATCAGGAAAACAGAAGAAATACAAATAAACAACCTGATGCTACACCTCAAACTTCTAGAAAAAGAAGAGCAAGTCAAACCCAAAGCCAAAAGAAGGGAGCAAATTATAAAAATCAGAGCAGAAATTATTGCAATAGAGACTAAGAAAACAATCCAAATAATCAATGAATCAGAGTTGGTTCTTTGCAAGAACAAATAAATTTGATAAGATCCTAGCCAACCTTATTTTTGAAAGGACAGAAAAAGCTCAAATTCATCCAATAAGGAATGAAAAAGGTGAAGTCACTACAGACTCTGTGGAAATACAAAAGACTATCAACATCTATTTCAAAAGTTTCTACTCTCATAGGTTTGACAACGCAGAGGAAATGGACAGATTCCTAAAAGCATATGAAATACCAGAGCTGGGTCAAGAAAATGTAAAACTGCTGAATAACCCAATTTCTATTAGTGAAATTGAAAATGTAATTAAGTCCTTATCAACAAAGAAGAGCCCAGGCCCAGATGGATTCACTGCAGAATTCTACATGAAATACATAGAAAATTTGATGCAAACACTCCTCAAACTCTTCAATTAAATCAAAAGGAAAGCAATTATTCCTAAGTCATTCCTGGAAGCAAATATTACTCTAATACCAAAACCTGAGAAAGACCCAACTAAAAAAGAGAACTACAGGCCAGGCTCCCTAATGAACACAGATGCAAAAATCCTCAATAAAATTTTGGCAAATAGGATGCAACAAATCATCAAGATTATATACTACGACCTGGCCTCCCATTCCATGTTGTAACCTAGCCTCCTATTCTTTGTTGCTGTCCCCTGGGATTGGCCATGATTATTATTGATCTAAAAGACTTTTTCATGATCTCTCTACATCCCTCTAATCTTCAATATTTTACTTTCTCTGTACCCAGTATCAATTTTAAGGAACTTATAAGTAGTTATCAAAGGACAGTTTTGCTTCAAGGAGTGATGAATCACCCCTTACTATGTTAGCATTTTGTAAGTCAAGACTTACAGCCTGCTCAACCAAGATACCCTCAGGCTTATGTTACCCTCAGGCTTACATTATATGGATGACATATTATTACACATAATATCAAAGGCACAGCTACAATTTTTTTTTGCTACAGTCAAGAAGAATCTTAAGAGCCATGGCCTCTGTATAGCTCCTAATAAGGTATAGAGACCTCCTGCCCTTATCTGTATTTAGGGGCCTTAGTTACAGAATGGGTAGTGAAACTTCAAAGTAGAAAATAAGACAAGATTGTTTATTGCCTTTAAATGATTTCCAAAAACTATTGGGGGACATTATTTGGACTCAACCAAAATTAGGTAATGCTCCATATTAATGAACACATTTACATAATACTCTACAAGGGGAGCAGTGTGAAGAAGAGGCAAAAATGACTGCCAGACCAACCAAAGCTGCATGCCAGGGTATGTCACATACAGCACCTGCATCCTGCTGCCATTGCCACCATGCCCAACAGAAAGGTTGAAGGGGATGCTAAAGATGATAAAGCCAAGATAAAGAATGAACCACAGAGAAGATCTGCAAGATTGTCTGTTAAACCAGATCCTCCAAAGTCAGGGCCCAAACCTAAAAAGGCCTCTGCAAAGAAGGGAGAGAAGGTACCCAAAGGGTAAAAGGTAAAATCTGATGCCAAAAAGGATGAGAATAACTGCAGAAAATGGGGGTGCCAAAACGGACCAGGCACAAAAAGCTGAAGGTGCTGGACATGTCAAGTGAAGTGTGTAAATTTTTGACGAATGTATATTTCTGATGACTGTACAGTTTGAAATACTATTTTTATGAAGTTTTTTTATAGATGCAGAATTTTATTTTACTTTTTTAAAGCTATGTTGTTAGCACACAGAACACTTCATTGTTGTTTTGGAGGGAAGGAAAATATGTCATTAATACAATGTCTCCAAAGTTGGATCAATGTGGGGAAAGCACCTTTCCCTGCTAGTTTTGAGAGACTTCCTCTTGGCTCCCAGGAGGAGAGATTTCCTGCTGTTGACACAAGTGGCTGCCTTGGCATAAATGCTCTGTGGTATAGGAGAATTCCACATTTATTTTATGTCCTGCTTTTCTCTACCATCAGCATAGACTTAACTTCCTTAAGCCCAGAGACCTATTAGGACCTGATTCCCAAAAACTGTTACTGGTATGTCAGGAAGTCTGGACTTTCCAGTGACACTGAGATGGAGTTTCACAAGAATAGTGATTTCCTTTTCTAGGTTGTGGATCTTCAGACTAATAAATCTGCCATTTTCATTTCCTGAAAGTCAGGGTTGTCTTGTGAAAAGTCAGGGTTGGCTTGGTTGTTAGACAACACCCAAAATGTGAAATATCAACCTTCACTCCAAACTTTCCCTACTTCAGAGCCTCAAATGAATACTTCACTGAATTTTATAGTGGCTTTCTGATTTTTGGTAATCAATCCAAAAAGGGAGTTTGAAAATTGTTGTATATTGCTAATAATTGTTTGCTCAATGTCTTGCCTGAAATGCCATGATTGTTTATGAAAAGTATCTTTAGTATTTTTATTACTTTAATAAAGTAATACCTCAATACTTTAATAAAGCTGGACACAGTTTGAAAAACATACTCTACAAGTGACACACAAATTAATATGTCACAGCAATTAACTCTCTAGGCACAAAATAAATTACAGTTGATGAAACAAATGTTATAGAAGTAATAGGTATATTGAGGTAATCTTACCAACCTCTTATTTTATGTTTTAGAAACCCTAATCCCCTACCAGAATTTTGGGAGAGTTCTGTAATTCTCAACTATTTCCTATTGAATGGTTATGCTTTCTTAATCAATCAATAAAAACCTTATAGTTATATAATAAACAAATGGCAAAAATACTAACCAGAAGAACTCATTATAATCAACTGTTTGGTATTGTTCCCTCTTGGCTTATATTATCCTTGGAGTTATCTTAATATTTAACTCTATTATGGCAAACTGTTTATTGGCAAATTGCTTTTGCTGATTTTTTAGGACATATTGATAACCATTTTCCTAATGAGCCATCTTCCAATGTTTTCTGAAACATCCACATTTGATTCCTCAGATTACTTGGTTAGAGCCTATTTTTGATGCACCAACCTGTTTTATAGATGGTCCATCTAATGGAAAGGCAGCTATTTGGAGCAAGGACTTTCAACATGTCAATTTGACCACAGGACTATTAGCTCAAAGATCAGAAATTACTGTCACTTTGTATATCACAGAAGCTACTAAATTGACCCCTATAAATGTCATTAGTGTGTCAGATTATGCAGTGTTACTTGCACTGGCTAGAAGATGCTACATTAAAAGCAACATTAGATCCTGCTTTACTTAATCTGTCCCTCATATTATAAAGGGCTATTCAAAACCATTCCATTCCCTTTTGTATTGGACATGTTAGGTCCCATTCTAATTTAGCAGGACTTTTGGCCTGTATTAACCAATATACTGACTCATTGTTTGCTTATATTAGTTCCTTTGATTTAGTCAGACAATCCCCTGCATGCCACCATCAAAATAGTAGACTCCCAAATAAAGAATTTTATTTATTTCATTCACAAGCTAAAAAAATTGTCTTGTCATGTCCTACTTGCCAACATATCCCTCACCCCATTACTGCTGAGGGATGCAACCCCAAGGCCTTCAACAGAATGAAATTTGACAAATGAATGTAATTCATACCCCATCTTTTGGGTGGTTCTAATATATTCATGTGTCAGTAGATACCTATTCTCATATAATTCATGACACTTACCATTGGAGCAAAAAGGGAAGACATATCCAACAACACTGCTGATCTGCTGTTGCTACTATAGAAATTATCTCATACAATCAAAACTGACAGTGAATCATCATATATTAGCAAAGCTTTGTCTTCTTTTTTTCAACTTTGGCATAATAAACATCTTACAGATATTCTATATAACTCTCAAGGTCAATCCATAGTGGAGCATGCACATCTTTCCTTAAAAACAGTTACAACCTCATATGTACTCTAGCTGCCATTGGGGAGGCCTCCTGCCAGTAACCAGCTCAGGTCCTGGAGGCAGCAGCTAGCTCTGCTCCTGAACACACTACAACCACCATCAGAGATGCTTCCCACCACTGGTAGCCAGCACAGGCCAGGAAAACCAGCAGCCAGCTCCACACCTGTGCTCCCAATGGCCACCACTGAGCACCCATAACCAGCACTGGCCAGGAGAACCAAACAGTCACACTTCAGGGAAATTGTAGCCAACATGGAAAGTGCCTGGGATCCTCCTACCTGCTTGTCCAGAAGAATGCAGGAAAATGTCTAGACAAAGAAGCAAAAGGTAGTCTCTGATTTCCAACACAAGCAGAGTAAGCCCAGGAAATGTAAACATGGAAGAGATTGGGAATCACAAACCTAAAGTTTCTGAAGTGATGGTAGTTGCAGTAAAGAAACAATTTCGTGAGGCTATAAAAGAAATTAGAACAGAAATACTATATTAGAACAGAAATACAGAAATTAGAACAGAAATACTATCACAGTGTGGAAATCATTTCTTCTTTTACCTGAGACTAAGTTTTTGTCAGTTTATTAAATAGAATAGTTTGTACTGTCATTGTTTGATTGTCAACTTTTTAAACTTTGATTTTGTAACTTGAACAGCTACTTCTAAGATAACAATATGCAATTTATTGACTAGTGATTTCTTAGTGTTATTTTTATGAAATTCTATATTATTTCTACTGTTTTTTGTTTTGCTTTTTTCTCTAAATAAAAAAGAAATGAAAAACATAATAAAAGAATTACTAAGAACCTCTAAAGAAGTCACAGATTTAAGAAAAATAGAGGAAAATTATGGAAACAAACAATATAAAATGATTTAGAATACATGAAACAGATTCAAAGATATATCCAGGAAATTAAAAGCTCCACTGAGAGCTACAAAAACCACTTGAAAGAAACTAAAGATAGTCTTTCAGACCTTGAAGACAGGTTTGCAGCAAGTGGTTGGAAGGAGCTCTTAAAAATAACAAGGAAACAGGAAATAGTTCAGTGGCTGCAAGATGACACAAAGAAAAATAACTTAATACTAACAAGTGTCAGTGAAAAAGCAGAGGTCAACGCAAATGATATAAAAAGTCTATTTACAAAAGTAATAGCAGAAAACTTCCCAAGCAAGGGAAAAGGAAGTGACATTCAGATAAGTGAGGCATATAGCACTCCAGATAGCCATAACCAAATAAATCTATACCTCAACATGTAATAATCAAGATCCCAGAAATTCAGCACAAGAACAGAATATTAAAAGCTGTTAAAGAAATAAATCACTTATAAAGGAAAGCCCATCAGAATCATGACAGACTTCTCAACACAAACCAGCAGGTCAAGAAGAGGCTGAAGTGAAGTCCTGAAAGAAAACAACTTCCAACCCAGACTGATGTATCCTGAAAAACTATATTTAAAAATTAGTGGAGAAGAAAGGCACTTTCATGACAATGAAAAATAAAGGAATTCATGACCACCAAACCAACTCTACAAAAGTACTTAAGGACATTCGAGAGAGAGATAAAAATGACTATTGCTCCAAGAGTAACGGCAGAGAGGGATCACCAAGCAGGACGGACAATTAAATGGAGGGGGAAAGTAGGTAGCCAACAGCAGGAAAATACCGTGGGAGAGAGGAGCTAGTGCATGTTGGCCATAACCATTAATGTAGGTGGCCTCAATTCAGCGATAAAATGAAACACAGCACAGTGGATCAGGGAACAAGATCCATCAATATGCTTTATATAAGAAATATTTAACTCAAAAGAAAATTCATAAACTGAAAGTCAAAAGAGAGAGAGCAATGGTTTATGTGACAAGAAACCAGAAAAAAAGTAGAGATGTCTTGCCCATCAACTGAAAAATGGATAGGAAAGATATTATATTTTATACAACGGAAAGCTACTCAGCTATAAAGAAAGATAACCTTGAGGTTCCTGTAGGTAAACGGATACAACTTGGGATCATGCTCATGGGTGAAATGACTCAGAATCACATGGATGAACATCATGTTGTTTCCCTAGTATAAAAAACTAAAGGAGTTTGTGAGATCCAAAATGCACAGTAAGTATCGTAAAAAAGAAAGGTGGAGAAAATGTCTAAAAAGGGAAGGCAGTGGCCATCGTTAATCTATTATAGTATTTTGAAGCCCTGTTTTGTTTTCATTGTTCATTTAGTTTGGTTTTCTTCTGTTTTATTTTATATTGTTAGATTTTATTATGTTTGATGGTATAAAAAGCTATTTAAAAGATAACAAAATATATTATGGTAGCCATTATTGATTTCTATTATCTTGTTTGGAAGCCTTGTATTGTTTTCATTGTTTTGTTCTGATTAATTTTATTCTATTTTGTGTCATTTGATTTTCTTACAGTTGATGATACAGGAAGCTACTTTGAAGATAACAAGAGGCATTATGGCAGCCACTGTTGTTCGTCTATTATCTTGTTTTGAAGTCCTGTACTGCTTTCATTGTTTTGTTTTGATTGGTTTTACTCTGTTCTTTTTTATTTGATTTTATTGCCTGATAGTATGGGCATTTATTTTGAAAATAATAAGAGGCATTATGGTAATCATTATTGATTTGCTTTTAACTTGCTTTGAAGTCCTGTACCATATATATTGTTTAGTTTTGATTGGTTCTATTCTGTTTTATTTCATTTGGTTTTATTCTCTTCAAAATAAAAAATAAAAACATAGTTACAGAAACAAAATGGGGAAACATGGTTACCTCCACATGCACAATTAGATCTTGCTACCTTTACCTTAAATTTTTAAACCCACTTTCAGAAAGTAACAACACTCTAGCAGAGTTTCATCAGCAAAAGGATACATTGAAAAACACACCTAAAGCACAAGTCCTATGGGAGATGTCCAAACAGGAAAATGGGATGGCCTTGTGCAGTCAATAACGTGGGGTAATTCAAACCCATGGTAAAGTCTGCCACCCCTAAGACCAACCAGAGTGAACACTGTCAAGGATGACCATGAAGGAGACACCTCAGCTGCTGATGATCACACAGGTGATAAGAACCATAATGTGGAAACAAGTGAAGAAGACAATGCAGGAAGCTGAAAAGCTGATGATGAGACAAGGTCCCCCACATGCACCAGAAAATATGGTCATTGCTGTGATGTCCATCCTTTCCAACATTGTACATATAAGTCATGTATGGGAAAGAATATTGGGTGTAGTTATTCAGTGCTCCTCTGCTAAGACCTCTCATTTGGGCTGATTTTCTCTGTGAAATCTATTATAATCAATTGAATTGGATTCCAAGGCCTTCTGTAGCTCTTGGATTCATAGATTCTAATATTACTCTAAATTATACATCACATTTTTTATATCTATGATTGTGCATTGAACACAAATCTTTGAAAGCTAACTATTGCCTGCCTGCTCACCTGAGGGTTTGGATGGCCCATTATGGAGAATAATATTTTGGGGAATTGAATCTATTAACATCTCAGGGGAGTGAGTTAACTCCTCCACACCTGAGGTCCTCCATGTGCACAATTATACATCTTGTGGAGACACATGATTCTGCCCCCTAACCCCCATGGACCATCTGTATGTATGTACCTAATGTACCTAATCAATTTGAATTTATAGATTGTGGGGAATTAGAAGAGAGAGACAAAAACTGCTTATCCTGGAATATGGCCTGTTGACATTGATATATTAATTATTATGAAAGAAATACATCCACTCTGTACTTTGATGATGAGGGATAACTATCATGACATGAGTCCAGTTTTAGTCCCCCCTTCACCCTGATTGCCACAGTTAATCACTGGTGGCAGGCCTGGACCACTTCAAAGAACATTCTAGAAAGTAGCTTTCTATTATTACGTAGGCCGGCAATGGAAAGGATGTATGAACAAATTTACTGCAAGTACTTCTAGCATCCAAATTTGGAAGCCCACATGGTTCTCTATATTTACGTACAGCTCTTATATTTTCTTACATGGGACTGTTGAATGAAATCTTACCTCACTTACATATAGAGAATATATGTTGATACATTGTGTATCAGTTGGAGCCCTAGTAAACAAGACTTCACTAGTCTTGTCACAAAATCCTGGGGTCAGGATTCTCATGACCCTTATAGAACCATTGGCCAACACTCTTGCTATTCGCTCTTGCAATTCAACACTATAATTTCTGATTAGCCGCCTTATACATAGGACAAAAAGAATGGTGAGCTTTATTACTGCTAAAATTGTCTCTTTGGTATTATTAATCTCACATGATGCTATGTCCTCTGTGGCTCTTGCTTATTCTATACAGACAGCTCATTTTGTAAACAATAGATCCAAAACAGTAGACAAGACCTGGAATATATAGTATTCTATTGACACAAATATGCAGTCACAGATTAGTGGCTTAGAAACTACCATTATGTAGATCAGAGATCAAACAGACTGCAGATACAGCAAACACTTTGATGTCATGCTAACCTCACTCAGCATTGTATATCCCTTTTTCCTAAAAACCTAAAAAATCCATTTATTCTTGGGAACAGGGTGCTATGCAGAGCAACATAACTTTGGATCTAGAAACCTTACAAAAGGGAGTGTTTCTACTTTTCAACAAACCCAAAATTTAGATAAACAAATCCAAAATTGAGATAAGTTTACAGATACCTTTGATGAACTCAATCCTTAAAATTATCTCATCTCATTCTGGATTTTATACTGATTTGCTTATATTAACAAATGTATGTCTTTTATTTTTATTTCTAATCTACCACAGGGGGAGCCAAACAACACCTAGATACTATCTAAGCTCAAGACACACTGTTTCAACACTTGCAACTACAAAAACAAAAGAAGTGGGAGAACTGTTTGAAATCAGAGGGTATGAAATAATATTTTATAATGCTGGGGACCAGGTTATGTGACTGAGGTCCCATGGCTCCAAGGCTAGTGAGACTTGCTTTAGAAACAGAGAAATGTATGAAGGCCACACACTTCCCCGCTGCACAGAAAAAGGCTCCTAACTGCAGCATTCCTAAGGCAAATTAACATCTTCTGAGGACAAACAAAGGACGCAGGCCTACAGCTTTGGAACACTTGTTGTCCCTTAAATTTTTACTTATTTACTACAGTTGCTGTTCCGTGAAAAGTGCACTATCTCTTGCCTTGTGCTTCTCACTTGCTAATAAGAGGGGATCAACCAAGAAGATGGCTTTGGCTGTCACCTAGAGGCAAGTGCCTCATGGCCCACTTGTACCTTTGCTATTGTCTTTTGACTTTATTCCCCACCATTCTCCATATATATATGCAGGAGTCTGTTCAGCCCATGGCAGAAAGTTTTCAGGTCCCCAGTGAGAGATACCCTGACTGACATTCGGTCCTTTTGGATCCCATGAAATTACTCTACTTCACAGTTATTGGCCTGGACACATGACCCAACATGACTAACCACAGAACTTCATCTCTCTGTTGTAGTGTTTGTTCAAGAATGGCCCTGTGACATAAGCTGGAATTTTCAACAGCTACCAAAAAAAACAGGCTTTTCTTTTCTGGGGGCTCCATGTTGACAGATGACAGCTGCTGTCACCAGTGGTAGGAACAGTGGTGACAGAAAATGTAGAAGATATAGCCAATAAGGAAAACAAAGGTCTGAAGGAAGTATTCCTAATATCATTTAAGCACCTACATACTGCTGCATCTAAACTAGAACCCCTAAACTCTCCAGTTATACTGGTCAATGAATTCCAACTTTCCCCATGTGATTTGAGCCAAAACAAAAGTCTTCAGAAAGTTGTAAGAATATTCTTTGCACTCTGCACTCTTCCTCTATAGTGGTGGACTGGCAAAGTGATAATAACTCCAATGGTTGTTTTTCCTGTATCTGAACACTAATCACTCAGAACCCAAATGCAGGCTTCCTGTTAACCCTACTACGGAGAGTTCAGGTAAACTTGTCTCTGTTTTAAGTCTGCAGCTCCAGCTCTCACCCAACAGTGGGGAATATTCATTCAACAAACACTCATGTAGACTTCCCTGAGCCTGGCCAGAGAACAAGAGACAGAAAGTGTGGCCACAGGGCGTGGAGAGTGTGCAAGCTAGGGAGAGGGGAGCTGCACAGCTATTAGACTGCAGGGTGAGCTCCTAGATGGGGACTTGAGGAGGGAGACAGCACAGAAGCAATGCTTCCCCTGAAGGCAGAGGGTTGGACTAGAAGGCTTCCCTGGGTGTCATGAAGGGAACCTGGGAGAGAATGTTTCAAGCAAAAGTTTCTGCAAGAACATGCGCCCTGTGGTCCTGGCCTTTGCTGCCCAAGAGCAAGAGTGAACAGGAAGCTGGTCCCATGTTACCGTGGGTGAGTTCAAGGGGAAGAGTGACAAGGTGGGCTGCCTTTTCCCAGGTTTTTCTACTCTTTCAAGAAACACATAAATGTTTCCAGTTCTAAACTGTAATGTGCCTCATTTGTATGTGCTCACACTTCATGCTTGAATGTGTCCTAAACTACCATCTAATAAACCCTTTTCATGCCTGATGCTTCCTGAAAATTCTTTTTCTGCAATGAAAGTAAGGAACCAGCAAACTGGTACAAAAAAAATGGGTGGGATAATTTCCTTACTTCAACCTTGGGATTCTCAGACCCAGTTCCTTGACAAACCTGGCATGGAAGCTCTCAAGTGGAAACCAAACCAAACCCATGTCCAGGAAACCAGTTTCCTATGTCTCTTCTGACTAATTTAAGAAACAGCTCTCACACTGATTATTTATATGTAATATTTTCTGAGAAACTAAAGCATTCAAACTTTTAAAGTCACATTATCTCAGTGTTCACCTGACTCTGATTTTTTTGTGTTAAGTTTGTAGGTTCACTGACTCCTGCCACTGAAAAAGAATTTTTAGGCTTTCAGGAAGAATTTTCAGTAAGAGAGAAGAGAGGATTTATTAGGCAGAGATGCAGGATGCACTTGAGATCAGCATAGACAAATGAGACACACTATGAGATACAGAGAAATGTGATGCACTATGATCAAAGATTGGATTCAATTAAGTGTACATCTTCACCATAGGTGATCTAGAAATTGTATTCTTACTGTCTGTCAGGCTATCGTGCAAGCCATCTGTTTGAAGTTGAGATATGTTTCCCACCAATATTGTGCTCTTGGAAATGGGGAAAGTGCAATTTACAGATGAAAAGTGCAAGTTAAGAGCCCAGATTTACAAGCTTGTTATAAAAGAGCCTTTAGGAATATTTTGAGTGAACTTCTTGGAAAGGAAAAAAAAGGTTTCAGTAACTTGTGTCTTGAAGCTACAATCTTTCTTAAAAGTACAGTTTTTAAAATCTTGATTTCTTTTTCTCCTTTCTACCTAATTTTTATTTGTTCTACCTTATCTCATTTCCCCTTTCTGGGATTTTGGTTCATTATTCTTAAAGTGTTGAAGAAGATCAGAAGGTCGGGCTTGATGTAACTGCTATGGGCCGAGAAGGGGACAGAACCAAAAAGTCTCATCCTGACTTTTCTAAGGGAGAATTAGGATTACTAAATTTCATCTTTTGAAGAACCACCATGTTCTGGTAGTCTGAATAAAAGAGCAAGGGAATAGGTGATACTAGGCCACAACAACAGATTATGCTACATAAGAGAATTCCAATGTGTAGTTTCATAGCCAGAAAAATGAGAATTTTCTTATTCCAGGCTGTTTCAGGGAACTAGAATGCTTGCCACTCATGAACCACTTACTAGTCCAATTATTTAAATATAGAGTGACCAAAAATTGTACACTTTTAGTTAAATTTATAAGATAATACAACAAAAAATATAAAAATGATGATTTTATCAAATTTATTCAATACTTTTTCTTGTATGAATATTTAATATTTTAGAATATTCAATAGACAGTGCAATGTTACAATCTAGACGGTTGTATCTAGTCTCTTTCCAGATTCTTTTTCAATTATTGTTAGAGCCCAGGAGAGATGAAATTTTATGTCATTGTACCTCTGAGCAGGAGATTGGTGGCCCTAGGTCTGGACCCTGATAACTGTTCAGGCACCAGATCCCCAACTGCCTATATGACGAGTATGGCACCAGATCCCCAACTGCCGATATGATGAGTACAATGACAGAATAAAATACAGATGAAACATATTGTAGTTACAAGGGGCACAAGGGTGGTCAAAGCTCAATGACAGGCTAAGACCATGAGGCATGGTGTCTCTGACTTCTATTATGTGTACAACTTGATTCAGGAATGTGCTGGTGGGCTGCAGGAAGCAGTAGGGGTGAACTACTGACATGGTCAAGGTTTAAGAATTAAGGAATTATGCATAGTTGAAAGCTAACACAGTAACAGATCATAGTTAACTAGTAACCTATTGTCTGCTAACTGCAGTTACTGAGGTAGACAGAATTTGCATGAGTCAAAATCCTCAGCTGCCATGTTATCTTGCTTTGAGGCACCATAACTTCACAGGCTGTTTGCTAGTCTTGGTTCTGACTATTGGCTTAAAGATTAATCTGTCCCTAAACCAACCTGGGTCCCCATCACATGCCCTGTAGGCATTCAATTTTCAAGATTTAGGCATGAAAAAATCATCAAATAATCAATTAATGAAAGCACAAACTGTTATTTTTGATGAACAGAGGTTAGTAGTATAGTTATCTATCTATATACACACACATATATATATTGATAAGATTATATAGTACATCCAAAAGATGAGAAGTATAAAACAAAAGAGGCCTTTATTCTAAGAACGTGGAGAAAGAAAACAAACCCCACCCCCACAACCGCTGGAATCTGGCCTTCTCTCTGGCAGACACATGGCCTGGGGGTATATAAGTAGCCTAAGCTTAAGGTGGTGCCCTAGGGCCATTAGAGATGCACATTGGCACCCGTTTGGCACCAGGGGCAAATTCCTAGGGGTGGGGGAAATAGGAGCTCCTTGGTTCCAGCTTGAGGCTTCACCAGCTACAATGTCCTAGCTGGGCCAAAACTCTTTCATATCCCGTCTTATGATTATTATTATGAAAAGGGGCAAAGATTTCTCTCTTTAATTGCTTCCTGCTGGAAGAGGGCGCTGTACTGGGGTCTAAGGGGAGTCAACAGGATGACAGTTGATGCCCATGTAGAAGCTGGTGCCAGGTGTTTTAGCTAGGACAACTTCACTGGTGAATGCACATATGTTAGACTGGAAAAACAAAGAAACTAGATGTTATGAAGAGGCATGGCACTGTCATATTTAAGGACCCAGCTGAGGTAAAAGGAAAAGTGCCTTTGATTTAGACATGTCATTATACCAGGACCATGTTGAGGTAGGATCATTGTCTTAGTTACTTTATGCTCATCGCTGAGACAAAATACCTGATGCCCAAGTTGGGAAAGGAAAGGTTTATTTCTTAAAGTTTTTGGAGGTTTCAGTCCACCCTCAGTTGGCTCCAAGACAGGCGGGCATGGCTGGACCGCCTTTCATGGCGGCTGCAAACAACAAGCTCGAACCAGCAAAAAGAGAAAGACACACCTTCTTCTTGCCATTACATCACATCCTGGCTCCACCCCTATGTGGGTGGAGCACTGGCACCATCAATCCAAGCACTATACAATGAACCACCACAAATGAACAATGCAAACTCATGAGGCCTGGGGGACACAAACATAAACCATGACAATCATTGTCATGGTGAGGTAGAATTCTGAAAAATAAGTGTGGGGTTGGGAGGAGTGAAGTTATGAGAGGTGATTACTCCCCCCATCTGAAAGGGTAAAAATTAAGAGGGTAGGTGGGTAAAACTTGTCTCTGGTCCAGGAGTTGAACTGGAAAAAATAGGGGGAGCAGGGAAGGCAGTGGCTGTACCAGTATAGGGAAGGTAAGGGCCTAAGCTTTCAGGGATGTCACATTTAACCAAACAGCTGAGGGTAGAAAAAACTAAGAGAGTCATCACATAGAACATTATGAATCTGATCTTATGCATGATGTGGGAGTCTTTAGGAAAGACTGTCAAGAGTCCTGCTGTAAAAATGATCATTAATAGAACATAAGAAATTAGGAACCAAAGTGGATAACAAAACATGACTTAGTCTGTTAACTGTGGCCTTTGTGAAACAGAGACAGGTGAGCGACAGAAGATGAGATGACCACTCAGAATGATCAGATTTAGGGCTGGGAGGGCATCGCTTAGCCTGAGTGATGTGAAACCAGGATGAGAGTTCAGCATCTTTGACCACTGTAGGGGTCATCAACTAGGCCAAATAGGGACCACTCCACCTTGGTTGTAGTCCTGTGGATTTAGAACATTTGAGATAAATTAGATCTCCTGGGGATATGGGAGGATCTGGTTTGGCCTCTCCAGAGGGTTGTGGAAGGCAGAGATCAGCATGTTGTCACAACAAGTGTCAGAGGAAGGAGAGGACTGGGACATAGTCATCAAGGGGAGGGAGATTTTGGGGAGTATGAAGATTGTGGAGGAAGAATGGCCTGCCATACATAAGTTCAAAAGACTTAAGAAGGTAGGAGCCCAGGGGAGTGCCCTGAGCTTGGCTAAGGCTAAGGGTAAAAGTTGAGGCCACGGTTGGTGTATTTCTAAAGTGAATTTTGTAAGGTGTGTCTTTATGAGGCCACTTGCCTTTTCTACTTTTCCTGAGGATTGTGGATTGTATGGGATGTGTAGGTGCCAGGTGATGTGTAAGCTTGAGAATATCTGTTGAGTGATCTGAGAAATAAAGGCGGGACCATTATTTGACTGAATACTCTGAGGTAGACCAAACCTTGGAATGATTTCTTTTAATATGACTTTGGTAACTACATCAGCAGTTTCCCTGGTTGTGGGAAAGGCTTCTATCTATCCTGAAAAGGTACAAATAAAGATGAGAAGATATTTGAGAGTTTTGTGGTGGGGCATGTGTGTAAAATCTATCTGCCAGTCCTGACCAGGGGTGTGTCCTCAAAATTGATGGGTTGGAAAAGAAGGGAGTGCCATACATCCCTGAGGAGAGGTCCTAGCACAGAGATAACAAGTGTGAGTAATCTTAAGAATGATAGCTTTTAGAGAAGGGTGTGTGACTATTGGAGCTAACACAGTTTTTAAAGGCCTGTGATCCTATATGAAACAGTTGTGTAAGTCAGCGATGATGTCTAAGGCCTGTTGATGTGGGATAACAAGTTTAGATCCCTGAAAACTCCATTCCTGAGTGTTTTGTGTGTAACCTGGTTTATGAAGTAGCTGTAACTGCTCTGGTGAATAATTAGGCTGAGGTAGACTGTTTGGGACTAATGGGAGAAGATGAGAAGGCCAGGGCCCTTGTGCATCTAACTTGGCTTGAGAATCTGCAAAGGCATTGCCTTGAGCAATAGGATCTGTAGAGTTTTGTTGTCCTCTACAATGAATAACTGCTGCCTGCTTTGGAAGCTAGACTGCCTCTAGAAGTTTAAGAATAAGGGGGGCATTAATGATGGGGGTTCCCTGAGTGGTAATAAAACCCCATTCTTGCCAGATAGAGCCATGAGAGTGTAAAATGCTAAATGTATACTCTGAGTCAGTGTATACATTTATAATCTTGTCTTTTGCTAGTGTAAGAGCCCTTGTAAGGGCAGTAAGTTCTTCCCTCTGCGATGAGGTGCCAGGTGGAAGTGGATTTGCCTCTATAATTTTTGACTAGTTAACTATTGCATATCCTGCCTTCTTTTGGTTGTCTGTGTTTGTTGAACTACCATCTATGAACCATGTGTCAAAAGCTAAAGATAGAGGTGTGCTACTGATGTGAGGGAAAGGGGTGGGAGTCATATATAAGAACTCAATACAGTCATGGTGAGGATGGCCCTCTGAGGTGGGAAGTAAGGTTGCCACATTAAGAGGACCACTAGTTGCAATAGAGATGCAAGGGTCTTGAGAGAGAGCTAAGTGTACCTGTTGAAGGCAAGAAGGGATCATTAGGGCAGGGAGCAATTTACATGAGATAAGCTCACATAGGTGATGAGGTGAGTGTACTGTAACAGATTGCCCTAATGTAAACTTTTTGGCTTCCTGTGTTAGGAGGGCTGCAGCTTCAAGGGCTCAGAGAGAAGAAGCCCATCCTTTTACTGTGTGATCTAACTGTTTTGACAAGTAAGCTACTGCTTGAAAAGAAGATCCCTTTTTGTGTCCTAGTACAACTGATGCATTGTGGCCCTGAGAAGTAGTGTATAGGATGAAAGGTTGGGTAGGATCAGGAAGGGTAAGAGCTGGAGCTTTTAGGAGAGCCTCTTTTAATTTATGAAAGGAGGCATGTATGGGCATAGTAGGGTCCAGGGTTTCTGATAAGGGACCCTTAGCGGCCTTGTAAAGGGGTTGAGCTAGGGCTGCAAAGTTAGGAATCCAGAGATGAAAGAAATTAGCTAAACCTAGGAAAGATGTAACATTTGTTTAGTTGTGGGCACCTGGAGATCTCAAAGAATTGCCTTACGATCTGTGGTGATGGAACAAGTGGTGAGGGTGAGAGCAAGACCTAGGTATTTGACTTTTGGGGAGGCTATCTGAGCTTTAGCAGAAGAGACCCTGTGTCCACAACTAACAAGGAAATTAAGAAGACTGGCTAAATGGTGTATGGCTAACATATGGGATGGAGAACATAATAGAAGGTCATCTATGTATTGAAGAAGGACACTAGGTTTGAGATCAAGTTCTGTGAGGTCAATGATGAGAGCTTGACCAAAGAAATGGGGATCATCTCTGAACCCTTGGGGGAGCACTGTCCAAGTAAGTTGTTGAGACCTGAGAATGTCTGGGTCAGTCCATGTAAACGCAAAGAGGTCCTGACAATCAGGGTGTAGGGGAATAGTAAAGAAGGCATCTTTAAGATCTATAACTGTAAAGTGAGTGGTGGAGGGAGGGATATGAGAGAGCATGGTATAGGGATTTGGCACCACTGGGTGGGTTGGGGTAACAGTACTGTTGATTACCCTAAGGTCCTGTACCAGGCAATAAGGATCCATCAGGCTTGAGTACAGGGAGAAAAGGAGTATTGTGGGGTGAATGGGTAGGTTTAAGAAAACCATTGTCCAAAAGGCACTTAATTATGGGCTTAGGTCCCCTTAAATGTTGGGGAGTTATGGGGTACTGGGGAACGCAGGGAAAAATTGGAGTAGATGGCCATTGGGCAGGCAACCATCTGGTAGGCACATGTGAGCAATTATCTGAAGATTGGTTACAAAGTGGCTGCCAGTTAACATGGGATGAGGAAACACAGGCTGTTGGTGTCTCACTGTGTGCCTTGCAGCTATGTAGTTGCTGTTCACAGCACAGTAAATAGTCATGTGGTCTGCAACAGGGTGGCTGTTGCTGATCACAAGAGGAGCCACAAGGGGGCGGCCACTGACCGTGACATCCATCCCAAGATGGCAGCACCCTTTCACATGGCAAAGGGCCACAATATAGCAACCGTCCCCCACACGAGCTGCAGCAGTCACATGGCCTGCCGGAAAGATACAGTGACTGGGACCTAGTATGGTGGGCAGGAGGTAAAAATGCTGGAAGGGACAAAGAATTCTCAGGAGAATGAGAGGTCAGAGACTGCAAAGAAGTGCTAACAGAGGGATTAGAGCCACTGGGAGAGTTATGGGTCCAGGGAGAGGGAGGATGATCTCACAGCGGGAGATAATGGCGAGGAATGATTTTGGGGATAGGGAGGAGGGGACAGATAAAGGACTGGTGGTACTTCCTCCAGCAGATCATGAGGGCAGGAGGGGAGAGTTTGTGGTGCAGCAGACTTAGCTAAAAATACCTGAGCAGGAGTACAGGATTTAATGAGAGATGGGCACATTCTCAGAGTGAGGAAAGCCTGTTTCCTCTGTTTCTCAGAGTGAGGAAAGCCTAAGGAATTTCTGTTAACTTGTCACCAGTTTGACAAAATCATATAAATTTTTGAGAATACAGGGGTCAAATGTCCCCTCTTTGGGCCATGGGCTGCCATTCAGTGTGTAGGTCGGCCAAGCCTCCTGGCAGTAAAAGATTAATTGTTTAGTTTTTATGGTGCTTTTAATTTTAAGAGTACACAGATTGGAAATCAAGCATTGCAGAGGTGTCTTTTGGGAAGTAGAGAAAGTGTTTCCCATGACTAAATCTCAGGCAAGAAATGGGCCATAGTCCAGAGGTTGAGCCGTCACTTGTCCTTAGGAACCAACGGCAGTTAGGGTTCCAAATCTCATATTTTTCAGTGTCACAGAGATCCACAAGTGGATTTCACATGGGTTTAGTAACAGTTCTGCCCGTGAGAGCTTAAAGCTCTGAAGGAGGTGAGAGTCTGTCAGTGTGAACCTAGGATGGTCCAGAAAAACTCTGCCTTGGGCTGTCTTAAGGATGTGAGAGTGTCACATGAACCCACAGAAAGGGGGAGAAAACCCACATGGGGCTGAGCCCAGCACCAAGGAATTCTCCAGAGTTTGCTCACCTGTGATAAATGGGGCCAGTGTTGTGTGTGAGTGGTTGGCGGCAAATTAAGCAGGTCCCATGAGACAAAAAGTAAAGAATTAATCCAAGATGTAATCCAGTTCATGAATCGGCTTGGGACTTGAACTGGGTGGGCCCCAAAAGTCAATCACCTGCCAATTGAGTCACAGCACCAAATGATCAGATTATATAGTGTGTCCAAAAGATGAGAAGTATAAAACAAAAGAGGCCTTTATTCTGAGAACGCAGAGAGAGAAAACAAAAACCGCCCCCCAACCGCTGGAGTCTGGCTTTCTCTCTGGCAGATACGTGGCATGAGGGTATATAAGTAGCCTAAGCTTAAGGTGGTGCCCTAGGGCCATTAGAGATGCACAGGTATCTCATTGGCACTCATTTGGTGCCAGGGGCAAATTCCTAAGGGTGGGGGAGATAGGAGGTCCTTGGTTCTGGCTTGAGGCTTCACTAGCTGCAGTGTCCTGTATGGGCCAAAACTCTTTCATATATATGTATACCTATATACATATAATCTATTCCCTACTTCTAAGATAACAGTATGCAATGTATCAACTAGTGTTAATTTTCCACTATTTTTTTAAAATTCTTATTGGGGGCTGGGGATTTAGCTCAGTGGCATAAGCGCCTGCCTTGCAAGCAGGCAGTCGTGAGTTCAATCCCTGGTACCGATAAAAAGGAAAAAGACAAAAAAAATTCTGTATCATTTATAAACTTTTTTCTGTTTTGCTTTAAAAAAAAAATTAACTTCCAAGAAGATGACAGAGTAAGAAGCAACAGAGAAAACAGCCTCTCTGAGAGACACAATCTAGAAGCAGGAATATACCATCATGAGGAAGACAAGAAAGAAGGAAGTGGGACCCTTAAACTCAGGAAGAGTCTGAAGTCTGAATTGAAGCCCACAGAAAGAGTAAAAAGAAAAACTTCAACAAAGAAGAAGGTGGCATCTTTTCCTAGAGCAGGATTAACTGCATGAAGGGAGCTGCCGATGAGCTGGGGATGCATGCTCATGGTGATAGTGGAGGCCGGAAACCCCAGAGGTGTCTGTAGAAGGACTTGGCCATGCGGGGGAGCCTCAGACATGGAGGACTGTGCTGGCCATTGGTGAGCACAGAGAATTCAGTCCATTCACAGGAGGGAGTAAGTGGCAGGGAGCCATTTTGGAGTGGGGCCAGATAAACCCAGAACCATAACTGTTACCAGCTTCCTCCAACAGATCCTAATTTGGTGAAGACCCATAAATTGCTAGGACTGTGGCGAGCTCAGTGAGTCTGGTCTAAGGGCAGGCCTGCTAATGTTATCTGCTACTCCATAATATAGCAACTCCTGGCTTGTGGAGATATAGTGGCATGATTTGGGGTGCTGTTCTCCACAGGCTGTCTACTAGTGAATCCAGAGACAATCTTGGAAGTGGACTACATTTTTTTGTTTTGTTTTTGTTTTTCTTTTCTTCTTTCCTTGTTTGTTTGTTTTATTCAGTTTATTTTTATTTTTCTTTCTCTCTTACTGCTTTGGTTTTTAGTGTGAGTGTACTTCCTAACCTCCTGTGGGCGTGTTTTGCTCTGTTACACCTTTTATCTCTCCCAGATCTCTTTTCCCTCAGTTTTTTGCATCGGTTTCCCCAAATTGGTAGCATCCATCTTTGTCCTTCAACCTACTTATAATCTCTTGCTCTGTTTCCACTTTTATGATTTCTCTTACATCTATTTTGAATCTTAACACTGAGGACAGGATTGATATATTGCAGTCTTATACATTGTATATAACTGTTTTGCATTCCATTGAAAAGATATGAGAAGACACTTAAACAAGACATAATCTCAGATACCCAGTTCACCAAAGGCAATCCCAGAGGACAATGAGGCTGAAAAATCTCAAAGTTCCCTACCAGGGCCCTCCTAAGTGGTGACAAAGCAAATTAATGAGGATCTGGAAAAAATGAAATCAGAAGTAATCTCTCAAATAAGTACAGAGATTACCAAAATACACAACATGCTTAGCGATGTTAGAGCAAACAGAGACAAAAAGTAAACAATTTTAAGCAAATTATAGAGGCATAACTTAGGAAACAAATAGAATCCATAAAGCAGATTCAAGTAGATATCCAGGGGAATAAAAACTCCACTGAAAGTATTTGAAGCAGATTAGGCCAATGGGAGGACAAGATCTCAGATATTGAAGACAGAATTGCAGTTAATGACCAGCATAATAAAGATTTTTCAAAACTAGCAAGGGGAGAGGCTGAAGATGGCAGCTTGATAGGTATCAAGGTAGAGAACCTCTCTGAGAAAAACAACTTGAACTCTAGAATTTAACATCATGGAGAAGACCAGATGAAAGGAGAGGGATTTTCACAACCCAGGAGGAAACTGAGGAAAAAGAAAAAGAGAAAAATGAAAGAAAGGAAGGGAAAATGTGAATGAAAGCCTGGAACCAGACGCTCTCACTGGGGCCAGTGCCATGCTGTGCTCGGCACGCCTTGGAGTCAGAAAATTCACGGTTGCACTGAAGTTTTGGCTGCCAAAATCATAACTTGGTGAGTCTAGGGCCATTGGCAGGAGGATGTGGTGCAACAGAGAGAGTGGAACCAATGTGGAGAGCTGTATTAATCCATGGTGAGTGCTAGGAATTGGGGCCTGTGGCAGGGGTGACCAGCTGAACAATATATTGGAATTAGGAAGACAGCCACCCCTGACCCAAAGAGGACTGGTGGGATCTGTTTAGGCTGGGTCATACCCCTGGTGGGAACCAAATGGTCAGGGACAAAACTGTCCTGAACCTGTGACATATGCATGGTACAAAACTAATGTGCTGAAGACACTTGCCGGTTGACTGGCTCAGTACAGAGGGGTCCAGCCCATATCATCCCTGTGTGCACCCTCAGATCAATAGTAAACTGGAGAAGGCAGCAATCCCCCAGCCAGCATGATTCAGAAAAACCATAAGCAATATGGAAAGGGCCTGAGACCTCCACCATGCACCTATCTGAAAGAAACCAGAAACATGACAAGAGAAAGAAACAAGAAAAAGCCTTGAGCCACTGGCCCAGGGAAAATAAGTCCAGGAGAGGTAAATACAGAAGAGATCGAGGGCAGCTATCATGCAATATTGGCCACAGCATCAGCGGATGTAAAGAAATACCTCCATGATCTCATAGACGAACTTAAAACTGAAATTCTAATTCAAGTGAGGCAAGATATAAAAAGATTAATAAAAGGCCCTCTCAAGAAGACACAGATGGAAGAATGAAGGAACCCAGAGGAGACACCTTTGATGAAGAATATAAACAAAATCTAGAATACATGAAACAGATCCAAAAAGATTACCAGAAAATTAAAATCTCCATTGAAAGCTGGAAAAATGCCTTGACAGAAATTAAGTTAGACTTTCAAAATTTAAGATAGATTTGCAATGTGTGATCATTAAAGAAAATATCTCTTAAAAATAAACAAGTAACCAGGTAGTAACAATACAAAGGCTAGAAGATGACAAGAGGATCTATAACTTAAGAATAAAAAACGTGAGCAAAGAAACAGGAATAAACACAAATGAATTACAAAAGCTGTTCACAGAAATAATTAAGGAAAACTTCCCAAGCAAAGGAAAAGGAAATGATATCCAGATAAATGAGGCATACAGAACTCCAGCCAACTACAATCAAAACAGAGCTACACCCAGGCACATAATAATCAAGATCCCAGAAATTCATCACAAGAACAGAAAATTAAAAGCATTCAGAGAAAAGAAACAGATTACTTATAAAGGAAAACCCATCAAAATCACAACAGACTTCTCAACTCAAACTATCAAATCAAGAAGAACTAGGAGTGAAATAGTCCAAGCCCTGAAAGAAAATAACCTCCAATCCAGATTTATGTACCTGAAAAACTCTCTCTCAAGATTAATGGAGAAACAAGATGTTTCCATGACAAAGAGGAATTGTGGAAGTTCATGACCACTAATTCAACCCTACAAAAAATACTGAAGGACATTCGAGAGAGAGAGAGAGAGAGAAATACCAGGATTCCAGCAACAGTGGCAGAGAGGCCTCAATGAATAGGGCAGACAGTGGAATGAAGGAGAAAAGTAGACAATCAATAGCAGAATAATACCATAGTAGAAATGAGGCAGAGAAGGTTGGCTATAATCTCTAATATATATGGCCTTCATACACTAACAAAAAGAAACACAGGCAGAGTTGATCAGGAGATAGAGTCCATCGAAATGCTCTGAATAGGAAATATACTCAACATGAAAGAAGGTTAATAAACTGAAAGTCAAAGATGAGAAAATGATGCTCTATGTGACAGGGAATCAGAGATAAATAGGGACAGCTCATCCAGCAGCTGCAGATAGGTTGGAAAGTAATGACACTTTTGTGCAGTGGAGAACTACTCAGCTATAAGGAAGGAATACCTTTAAGCATTAGTAGGTAAAGAAATATAGCTCAAGATCAAGCTCAGGGGTAAAAAGATTCAGCACTACTTAGGTAGATAATAGGTTGCCCCCTAATCTAAAAACTAAAGGAGTTTTTGGGGCCCAAAATGTACAAAGCACCCTGAGAAAGAGAAAGGGAAAGTATTGTCTAAAAAAAGAAGGCAGAGGACATTGTTAATAGTGTATCAAGATTTAAAAGCCACATTACTCTTATTGCCTTCTTTAGTTTGATTTTATTATGTTCCAGTCTGTCTACTCATACTAGATTTGAGGACACAAGCAGCTATCCCAAAAATAGCAAGATATACTATGGTAACTATCCTTAATTTCCTATTAACTTTAACTGAAGCCCTATATTACTTACATTGTCTTACTATGATTGATCTTATTTGAACCTGGTTTGTTAAATCACTGTTTTGTCTTAACTGATTTTATTAAATTTGATATGCTTGATAGTATCAAGTCTAAGAGTAGAGGCAACTACATTGAAGATGATGAGATGCAATAAGATATCCATTCCAGTTTTATTGTTAAGTGCTTTTGAAGTCCTAAAATGTCTACAATGCTATGTTTTTACTAATATTGCTATGTAGTGCTATGTTCAATTATATTATACCTGGTGATATAGACAATTCTATTGAAACTAACAAGAGACAGCATAGTAACTACTGTGGATCACCTAGTATTGTGGTTTTATACGTTTTTTTCACTTCATGTTTTTCTAGAAATTTGTTTTGTTGTCTTATTTTGATGTTTTTCCCTAAAATGCAGAAAGAATACACATACATGTACAGATTCACACATGTGGAGATCTTCTAAACAGTTTATGAAAATAGATTATATAATGCATGACATAATGAACAGATACTCTGAAGAAGAGACACTAAGATACCCAAAGCTAATTCTGTAGCATTATGATATAAAATCTAGCAAAACTATTATTCTCTGTTCAGAGTGATACTAGTCTATTTTCTTTTGTTTAATTTTCACATCCGCAAAAATATGGACAGGTATTTCAAAGAGAATGAGAGACATTATGGCAGCCATTGTTGATTCCTCTATTATATGGTCTTGAAAACCTAAAATCCCTTCATCATCTTGTTCTGATCAGTTTAGTACCATATTGTTCAGTATTCACTGTGTATTCACTGTGTGTGAAGATATGGACAACTATTTCAAAGAAAACAAGAGACAATACAATAGAGAGTATAGATCTCCAGTGGTCTTGCTTTGAAATCTGTGTTTCTTAAATTGTTTTGTTTTGTTTTGTTTTGTCTTTTTCCTTTTTATCAGTACCGGGGATCGAACTCACGACTGCCTGCTTTTAAGGCAGGTGCTTATGTCGCTGAGCTAAATCCCCAGCCCTTTAAATTGTTTTTTTATGATGTTTTGTTCTATTTAATTTTACCCTCTTTAAAATAAAAAAAAATTTAAAAACTAGCAAGGAAACATGAGAAATCAACCCAGAAGCTGCTAGATGAGACAAATAAGAATAACTTAAGGTAATTTGTGTTAATGAACAAGCAAGAGATACCACAAATGACATTAAAAACATCTTCACAGACATCATGACAGAAAACTTTCCTGGTAGAGGAAAACATTTTGACATACAAATAAGTAAGGCATATATAACTCCAATTAGAAATGATAAAAAAAACTATATAAGAGCACATCATAGTCAAGATTTCAGAAATTCAACACAAGAATAGAATTTTAAAAGCTGTTAGGAAAAAGAAACAAATCACTTATAAAGGAAAGCCCATCAGGATTACAGTTGACTTCCCAGCACAAACTCTCAAGTCAAGGAGTGTTTGCAATGAAGAACTATAAATCCTAAAGTAAAACAACTTTCAACCCTTATTGATGTATTCTACAAAGCTGTCTTTCAAAATTGAGGGAGAAATAAGATACCTTAATGATAAAGAACATCTGAGGACATTTATGACCACCAAACAAACACTCAAAAATGTTCTGTAGGAAATTCTAGAAAGAGATAATAAGGACTACAACTCAATGAACCCCAAAGAACAAGTCCACCAGGAAAGGCAAATGTTTAGAGGAAAAGGAAAAAGAAAAAAGGAGAGGGGAGCCAATAATAGGAAAACAACATGAAAAGGATAAATCAATGCATATCAGTTTTAACTGTTAATGGTCTCAGTTCACCAGACAAAAGACACAGACTGGCAAAATGGATGAAAAAACAAAATTCAACAAAATTTTGTATACAAGAAACACATTTAATCCAAAAGAAATTCATAGGCTGAAAGTAAAAGTTTGGAAAACAATACTCCATGTAAAAGGAACCCAGAAAAAAAAAGAGTTGCTATTCTATTTGCAGATAAAGTGAATTTAAAGCTGAGATTGATTAAGAAAGATAAAAAAAGGTCATTACATCTGGCAAAGGGAACAATCCAAGAGAAAGAGATAATAATCATAAATATATATGCAACAAATATTAGTGCACCTAGTTACATAAACTCATTATGAATAGACATTAAAAATCAAGTAAGTTTTAACAGACTTGTATTGGGAGAGCTCAATATCCCAGTGTTGTAGTCTGGGGTTGTACACAGAGAACAATTCAGATCAGGACATGGAGTTTATAATATTTTTATAATGGTCACCGGAAGTTAACACAGGAGAATGCAGGAAATCTATCCGCAACACCAACGACATAGATTATTTAGTCAAGAGTCTAAACCCCATGGCAATGTCCCACATTAGTCCAGATAAAAACTCAGAGCTCAGAACAATGCCTCCACTAGTCCAACTGGAAGTCCAGAGCCCACAAGAAGGACTCACGCCAGTCTCTTTTACAGATTCGTGCCGGGAAGACCCAAGGGTCAGCGGTGGAAGCCAGAAAGTCTATGCCAGCACGATGAAGGAGCTGTGCTAGTGGGATGAGGGTTCTACACTGGAGCTGAGAAGTCACACTCACAACAAAGAGTGGGGCTGTCCTGAAAGGAACCACAGCTGTCCTCGGTGACACGGAGGCCCCAAGCTCCTCCGACGACAAGCACAGTCGGGTACGTGCCAGGAAGCAGCGTGAGGAGTTCATCCTGGAGACCAGGCAGCACATGTCTTCCTCTCCAGAGCCAGGAAGTAATGCTCGATGTGAAGACCAAAGCTTCTTCAGGAGAACCGACAGCTCAGACAGTAACTCGTAGGAGAACCAACAATGCCTCCATAACGCCTCAATCCCTCTCCAAACCTCTCTTCTTCTCCACCTATTTATCCTGGCAACCCTCCTCAGGTGGAGCATCTTCTCTCAATGCATGCTGATGTAATCCAGCTGGCATTAAGTTGACCAATAGTTATCAAACCATAACACACAGTGTCACAAAAAGACATCTCAACTACACAAAAAATCAATAATGAACAATTAGAAATAAATCAAACTTTTGAGCAAATGGACTTAGTAGATGTCTATAGAGTATTCTGCCCCACAACATCAGAATACACATTCTTCTCAGCTTCACATGGAACATTCTCCAAACTAGACCATATACTGATTGATAGAACATGCTTAAATAAATGTAAAGGAATTGAAATTATCCCATACATACTATCAGAACACAGTGCAATACAATTAGAAATCCACACCAAAGGAACCACAAGAACTTCATCACATTGAAATTAAATAACAACCTATTGAAAAATCAATGAGTCACAGATGGATTTAAAGATGAAATTAGACAATTTTTTCTTTCTTTTTTTTTATTTAAGGAGAAAAGAAAAAAAACAGTGAAAGGGTACAAGTTATACAGATTTACAGAAGAAAAAAAATGAACAGTAGGAAATCACTAGTTAATGGATTACATATTGCCATCTTAGAAATAATTGCTCAAGTCACAAAATTAAAGCTTGTAGAGTGGTCATTCCAACAATGATACTGCAAACAGTTCTGTTCAATGATCCAATAAAACTCTGTGATATCATTTTCTATCTTATACACTTAAATATACATGCAGTTATATAGTTTAGAACACTTTCTTTTCCTCTCTTTTGTACAATGACAATTACACATTTTGGGTTTCATTGCTCCCACGGTTCTTATTGCTTTTTTGGAAGAGAGTAAAACCAAATGAGACATAACAGAACAGAATCGGTCAAGTCAAAAGGGTGGACATAATAGCTAATATAAAAACATAATACAAGGTGATCAACAATGGTTACCATAATGCCTCCCGCTATCTCTAATAGAATTGCCTATATCATTAGTTATAATACAATTGAACAAAACAGTAAAGAACAAAACTGACAAAACCAAAACATTGGAGACATTGTAGGTCTTCAAAAGTAGATAAAAGTCAATGAGAATGGGCGTTATAATGAATCTCATTATCTTCACAGCTGATGCCTAAACTTTCGAACCTGATACTATCCAGCAAAACAGAATAGGGGAATGACAACACAATACACCAGAACTTGTGGAACACAATGAAAGCAGTTTTAAGAGGGAAATTAATAGTAGAAAATACCTATATCAGGAAAACAGAGCAAGCAAATATAAACAACTTAATGTTGAACCTTAAACTTCTAAAAAAGAGAGCAAGCTAAATCAAGAGCTCATAAAAGGGAGGCAATTATAAGGATCAGAGCAGAAATTAGCATATTGCTCTGAAGATGACAAGATGCAATAAGATACCCATTCTGGTTTGATTATTAAGTGCTTTTGAAGTCCTACAATATCTCCAAAGTTGTGTTTTTATTAAAATTGCTATGTAATGCTATGTTCAATTATATTATGTTGATGATATAGACAATTCTATTGAAAATATAAAACAGCATAGTAACTACTGTAGATCACCTAGTATTGTGGTTTTATATGTCTTTTTCATTTCATGTTTTTCTAGAAATTTGTTTTGTTGTCTTGTTTTGATCTGTTTTTCCCTATAATACAGAAAAGATAAGTACACGTGTAGAGATTCATACATGTGTAGAATTTCTAAACAGTTTATGGGAACAGATTATATAATGCATGATGTAATGAACAGATATTCTGAAGAAAAAGAGACACTAAGATACCCAGTGCTAATTCTGTAGCATTATGATATAAAATCTAGCAATACTATTATTCACTGTTCAGAGTGATATTAATCTAGTCTCTTATATTTAATTTCAACATACGTAAAGATATGAACAACTGTTTTTAAGAGAATGAGAGACATTAATGCAGTCATCATTGATTTCCCTATTGTCTGTTCTTGAAGACCTAAAAAGCCTTCAGCATACTGTTCTGATTCATTTAGTACTATAATGTTCAGTATGTATTCACTGTATGTGAAGATGTGGACAACTATTTGGAAGAAAACAAGAGACAATATGACAGACAATGAAGATCCTCAGTGGTCTTGCTTTGAAATCTATGTTGCTTAAAATTGTTTCCTTGTGATCTGTTTTGTTCTATTTAATTTTACTCTCTTTAAAATAAAAAAATTAACATACTGGAGGCTAAAGCAAACAATACAAAGAATCAGTGAATCAAAGAGTTGGTTCTTTGAAAGATTAAATAAAATTATGGGACTTCCGGGAGAACATGGCGGACAAATAACAGCAGCCATGGAGGCTCTCTGAGATTACCAGTTTAGAATCCAGGAGCGGTGCCGTGTGAGGAGTCCTACGTGAGGGGAGATGTACCCTGCCAACCCAGGGATGAACTAAGCTGAGAGAAAACCAACTGGAAATGCAATCCTGATGCTATAACAGGAACAGATAAAATCTCATTGTGGAAGCTGGATCCCACGCCATTGGAAGCTGCAATTTGAATTTCCTGCTGCCGATACTGCGTCCCAATCCGCACGGCAGGGAGAGAGACACGCGAAAGATCTGAGAGCTGGAATCGGCGAACCAAACGGCATTGAGAATGGGACTGGCAGGGAGCCCTGCAATGACCTGCGGTGAGTGAGAGAAGTGGGAACCCTTTCATAGACTAGGAGGCTCCAACAGAGGACATTCTGGGAACAGCAGACTAGCCAGAACAGGGCCCTGCAGTGACTTTAGTCGCATATTCCCCTCTCAAGTGGGATTGGTGGGGAGTGCTTGGCCTGGTGACACCACGGACTAAGATCCAGTGTAGGCTAGCCCAAATCAGGTCCCTGCACCTGGCAGTGCACCCTAGCAGTAAAGCATTCAGTAGGTTGACCTGGAGGGGCGGGCCCAGCAGAGGTTGCCCAGGTCTGTGTCTCCCTAGTACACTGCAGTGGGCGGGAACACCTAGCCCATGGATTGAAACAAACTGTAACAGACAAAGAGAAAAAAAAACTACATATGCTTGTATGGAAGGAACAAAAAGTATGCAAAAAGGGAGCAACAAGAAAGGGCCCTCAGTCCCCAATCCTGAGAACACTGATGCAGGAAAGGTAAATGCAAAAGAGAATGAAGACAGAAAACATGCAACATCAGACATGGCACCTATAGGCATAAAGCGGTATCTCCGGAGCCTCATAGACGACTTCAAAAATGAAGTATTTAATGAAATAAAGCAAGAAATAAGTAGAATGGTTACAGAAATGCTAAGCACCACCCAAGAAAAAACAGATGGTGGAATGCAAGAACAGAAAAAAGGGGAGAATTGTTTGATGGAGAAAATAGAGAAAACATAGAATACGTGAAGCAGGTTCAAAGAGATTACCAGGAAACTAAAAACTCTATTGAAAGCTGGCATAACAGCTTGAAAGAAACTAAGGATAGATTATCTGAACTGGAGGGCAGATTTGTAAGGTGGGAGCATGAAATGAAAAACTTCTTAAATATAACAAGAAAACAAACAGCAATAATACAAAGACTAGAAGATGCTAAGAGGATCTATAACTTAAGAATTAAGAACATAAAAGAAGAAGTAGGGACTCAAACAAATGAACTACAAAAGCTATTCACAGAAATAATCCAGGAGAATTTCCCTAATTTAGCAAAAGTTAAAGATACTCAAATCTATGAGGCATACAGGAGCCCAGCCACCTACAACCCAAACAGAGCTACATCCAGGCATATAATAATCAAAATTCCAGAAATCCAATATAAGAACAGAGTATTAAAAGCCATCAAAGACAAGAAACAGATCACTTACAAGGGAACACCCATCAGAATTACAGCAGACTTCTTGGCACAAACCATCAAATCACAAAGAGCATGGAGGGAAATAATTCAAGCTTTGAAAGATAATAACCTCCAGCCAAGATTGATATATCCTGCACAACTGTCCCTAGAAATTGATGGAAAAACAAGGTGCTTCCAGGATAAAGAAGAACTAGGGGAATTTGCAACCACCAATTCAACTCTACAGAGAATACTGCAGGACATTCTAAAAAAAGAAAAATATCAAGATTCCAGAAACAGTGGCAGAGAGGCCACAATGAATGGAGCAGAAAGTGAAATGAAGAAGACAAACTGACAACTAATGACAGAAAAAGAGCTCAACAGAAATGAGGCAGAGAAGATTGGATGGTAGGAACAGCCATTTTGGAGAAAACAAGACATCATAGTAGGTAGTGCTGATTTAATATCCTCTTGTTTCAAAGTCCCATCAAGCTTTTGTTCTTCTGTCTCCATCGGTTTTAACGTGTTGTATCTTATTGGATTTTATTATATGTGATAATATAAACAAAAACTTTTATAGACAAGGAGATTATACAGAAGCCATTGTTCATTTTCTGTTAGTTGATTCTAAATACCCTGTAATACTGTCATTCTCTTGAACGGTTTTACATTGTCTTGGTAAGTTTGATGCTATAGTATATGAAGTTATACCCAAAGATTTTAAGGGAAGAGACCCTATGGTAACTACAATTATGTCGAGATTATCTTGTGGTGAAACACTATTTTGCTTAAATGGCTATGTTTTGACCTGCACTGTTTTGTTGTTATGCCCTCTTTTTTTTTAATCTCAATCTCCTTTTTATTATCTACTTTTTCATTTTTATTCTTTTAATTAAGGGAAAAATAAAAATAGGAGGATATATTATAGTAACCCACTTTGATTTCCTATTAACTTGATTTGAAACTCTATATTGCTCTCACCATCTTGTTTTGACTGATTTTCCTCTATTCTGGTATGATAGTACCAAGTTTGAAAGTATAGGCAACAACTATGAAGACAATAAGATTCATTGTAATGCCCATTCTGGTTGACTAATCTCTTCTTTTGAAGTCCTCTAATGTCTCCAATATTTTGGTTTTATTGGTCTTACTCTTTACTGTTTTGTTCAATTTTATTATAACTGATGATATAGGCAATTTTTTTTAAGATAACAAGAGGAATTATGGTAACCATTGTTGATCACCTTATATTTTGTTTTTATATTATGTATTATGTCCATCCTTTTGATTTGACTGACTCTGTCCTGGTATGTCACATTTGGTTTTACTTTCTTCAAAAAAAAGTAATAAGAACTGTGGGAGTAGTAAAACCCAAAATGTGTGATAGTCATTGTACAAAAGAAAGGAAAAGTAAGCTCTCTAAAAGATATAACTACATATATATTTAAGTGTATAAGATAGATAACCATATTACTGAAGTTTTGTTGGATCATTGAACAAAACTGTTTGCAGTCTCACTGTTTGAAAGTCCCCTCTATATGTTTTAATTTTGTAACTTCAACAACTATTTCTAAGATGACAATATGTAATTAACTAGTGATTTCCTACTGTTTATTTATTCTGAAATTCTGTATAACTTGTACACTTTTTCTGTTTTTTTTCTTTTTTCTCCTTAAATAAAATTAAAAAAAGAAAGATTAAATAAAATTATGAAACACTTGGCCAACCTTATAAAAAAGGAAAGAAAAGGTTTAAATCTGTGCAATCAGGAACAAAAAGGGTGAAATTACAATAGATCCTATAGAAATTCAGAAAATAATTTATAGTTACATAGAAAATTTGTATTCTAATAAGATGGAAAATAAAGAAGAAATGAACAGATTCGCAGATATATATGACTTAGCAAAGCTGAATTGAGAAAACACAAAAATCCTAAATAACCCAATGTCAATAAATTAAATTAATGATATAATTAAAAACCTATCAACAAAGAAAATCCCAGGCCCTCACGCCGTGGCTTCCTGCCGGGAAGAGTGAGGTGGGCCAAGCATCAGAACCGCGTTGTAGCCTTGACGACTACCCTCGCTCACCCAGAGGGCACACAGCAGCTGCCCCACCTGTAGGAGGGAACTGGGCCAAGCTGCCAGAAACTGCTCCAACCTTACCCTTGACCTTCTTTCAGCCTCTCAGCCTTGAAAGCTACAGCACTACTGCCACTGCCTGGAGGAAGGAGCAGCCCTGATGAGGAGGGAAGCTTTGATGCCACAGGGGGAGCTGTATAGCTTGAGGAGGCTTTAGATCTACCCGATAGGAGCCAAGCAACCTTCTCTTAATCTGGGGTCTTCATTGCCCAAGGAGTAAGCTACACTACCAGAGGAGTCCCAGGAGTCCAGGACATAAGACACTATTTCCAACATGCCCAAGGAAGCTTGGAACAACACTTGAAGCTTGAAAATATAGGAAAATGACAAAACAAAAGATGAAAAGGCAATCTCAAACACCCAGCCCATCCCAAGAAAGCCTAGGAAGAAAATACATGCCCCATACCTGAAATACCTGAAACAATAGTAACCAAAATAAAGAAGCAATTCTGGGAAGCCTTAAAGAAATTCGAATTAGAAATAATCTCTCAGGTTAAAGAAGAAATGAAGGAGATGCTGAAAGTATCTAAAGAAGACACAGTTAAAAAAATTGGAGGAATTAAACAAAAAGATAGAATCCCTGGATGAACAATATAAGAAATAAACAGAATATATAGTAGATGCAAAGAGATATACAGGAAATCAAAAAATTCCATTGAAAGTTGTAAAAACTGCCTCAATGAATATGAACATAGAATTTCAGACATCAATGACAGGATTGCAGCCAGTGAACAGGAAAGGAAAGATCTTTTAAATATAACAAGAAATCAGGAAATAACAATTCAACACCTGCAAGATGACACAAAGAGAAACAACATAAGGTTGATAGAGATAAATGAAAAAGAAAGGGACTATGTAAAGGATGTCAGGAGGATATTTAGAGAAGTAATAGCTGAAAATTTCCCAAACATGAGATTGGAAACTGATATCAAGATCAATGAAGCATATAGAACTCCAAATAGTCATAACCAAAATAAAACTACACCCAGACATATAATAATCACCAGAAATCAAACAAAAAAATAGAATATTAAAAGCTGTGAGAGAGAAAAGACAGATCATCTATAAAGGAATACCTATCAGAATCACAGCAGACTTCTCAGCACAAACAATGAAATCAAGAAGAGCATGGAGTGAAGTATTTCAGATCCTAAAGGAAAATGATTTCCAACCTAGACTGATGTACCCTGCAAAACTGTCCTTCAAAATCAATGGAGAAATAAGATACTTCCATGACAAAGAACAGCTGAACAACTTCATGATCACCAAGCGAATCCTGAAAAAAAATACTGAAAGACCTCCTAGATACATTTAGGAAAAAAACCATTAAACAAAGGAGACAATTAAACAGAACAGAAAGATAAAGGTGCAACAGCAGAAAGATAACATGTCAACAATAAACCAATATATATCAGTTATAAGTATTAATATAAATGGTCTCAATGCACCAATTAAAAGAAACAGACTGGCAGAATGCATCAAGAAATGAAATCCAACCATATGCTGCCTACAAGAAACCCATCTAACCCAAAAGGATACTCACAAACTAGAAGTCAAAGGATGGAAAACAATATTTCATGCAACAGGAACCAAAAAAAAGTGGGAGTAGCTTTTCTGTTTGCAGACAATGTGAACTTCAAACCAATAATGATCAGAAGGAATAAAGAAGGTCACTACTTACTGGCTAGGGGAAAACTTCAAGACAAAAAGATAACTGTCTTAAATATATATGCACCAAATTCCAGAGCAACCAGTTATATAAAACAAGTAATAACAGAAATGAAAAACCAAATTAGCAGCAACACAATTCCAACAGGAGATCTTAACACACCATTGACACCAATGGAAAGATCAATCAGACAGAAAATCAGCAAAGAAATAAAAGAACTGAATCATACCTGTGAACAAATGGACTTCATAGACACATACAGAGTATTCCACCCAACAACAATAGAATACACATTCTTCTCAGCAGTACATGGGTCATTCTCTAAAATAGACCATATATTAACTCGCAGAACATATTTAAATAAATGCAAAAGGGTTGAAATTATCCCTTGCCTGTTATTGGATCATAGCGCTAAGAAATAAGAAATTAATGATAAAAGATACTGCAAAAATCCCACAAACACATAGAAACTGAATAACACACTCTTGAGTAATCAGTGGGTCATAGACGAAATTAAAGAAGAAATTAAACAATACCTACAAACAAATGAAAACACAAATACAACTTACTGGGATCTGTGGGATGCAATGAAAGCTGTCCTCAGAGGAAAATTTATTGCACTGAGTTCCCACATCAGGAAAACAGAATGAATGCAAATAAATAACCTGATGTTACACCTCAAACATCTAGAAAAAGAAGAGCAAGTCAAGCCCAAAGCCAAAAGAAGAGAGAAAATTATAAAAATCAGAGCAGAAATCAATGCAATAGAGACTAAAAAATCCTAAAAATCAATGAATCAAATTGATGATTCTTTGAAAGAATAAATAAAATCGATAAGCCCCTAACCAACCTTATTTTAAAAAGGGAAGAAAAAGCTCAAACTCATGCAATAAGGAATGAAAAAAGTGAAATCACTACAGACCCTATAGAAACACAGAAGATCTGTGTATTCTATTCCTCTAGATCACCTATTTCAAAAGCTTCTACTCTCAAAAGTTTGATAACATAGAGAAATAGACAGATTCATAGAAGCATATGAAGTACCAAAGCTAGGTCATGAAGATGTGAAACTGCTGAATAACCCAATTTCTACTAGTGAAATTTAAAACGTAATTGTCTTTACCTACAAAGAAGAGCCCAGGTCCAGATGGATTCACTGCAGAATTCTACAAGAAATAAAAAGAAGACTTAATGCCAGCACTCCTCAAACTCTTCAATGAAAATGAAAGGGAAGCAATCCTTCCTAAATCATTCCTAGAAGCAAATATTACTCTAGTACCAAAACCTGAGAAAGACCAACTGAAAAAGAGAACTACAGAACAATCTCCCTAATGAACACAGATGCAAAAATCCTCAATAAAATATTGGCAAATAGGATGCAGCAAATCATCAAGAAGATCATACACCATGACCAAGTCGGATTCATTACAATCATGCAGGGATGGTTCAACACATGTAAATCAATAAATGTAATTCACCATATCAACAGAGCCAAAAGTAATCACATGATCAGTTCTATAAATGCAGAAAAAGCATTTGATAAGGTCCAACATTCATTTATGATAAGAACCTTACAGAAAATTGGAATAGATGGTCTTTACCTCAATATAATAAAGGCTGTCTATGACAAACCAACAGCCAATATCATACTAAATGGCCAAAAATTGAAGGCCTTTACTTTAAAATCAGGCACAAGACGAGGATGTTCCCTGTCACTGCTCCTATTTAATATAGTACTGGAAATACTACCAGAGCATTTAGACAAGAGAGAGAAATAAAAGGCATAAAGATAGGAAAAGAAGAAGTTAAATTATCATTATTTGCAGATGACATGATACTCTACACAGAAGACACCCAAAACTCCATTGAAAGACTCCTAGATTTAATAAATAAATTGAGCAATGTGGCTGGATACAAAATCAATACTCAAAAATCAATAGCATTCCTATACACTTAACAAAATCACAGAGAGAGAAATAAGAGAAGCCACACCCTTCACACTAGCAACCAAAAAAATGAAATATTTAGGAATTGCTCTCACAAAAGAAGTGAAAGACCTATATAGGGAAAATTATAATGCACCAAAAAATGAAATTGAAGATGATCTCAGAAAATGGAAAGGCATCTCTTGCTCATGGATAGGAAGAATAAATATTGTCAAAATGGCCATTCTCTCAAAACTGTTATACAGATTCAATGCAATCCTGATAAAAAATACCATCAACATACCTCATAGATCTTGAGAAATCACTCTTAAAATTCATCTGGAGCGAGAAGAGACCTAGAATAGCAAGGACAGTTCTAAGCAGCAAAGGCAAGGCAGGAGGCAACACAATCCCTGACTTGAAGTTATACTACAAAGCAACTGTAGTAAAATCAACATGGTATCGGAACCAAAACAGAGCCAAAGATCAGTGGAATAGATTAGAAGATACAACCACAACTACAAACACACTCGAACACCTTATGTTTGATAAAGGGGCCAAACATGTTCACTGGAAGAATGACAGTCTCTTTAATAAATGATTTTGGAAAAACAGGCTCTCCATATGCCAAAAACTAAAACTAGATCCATGCCTACCACCATGTACTAAAATAAAATCTAAATGGATCAAAGATCTAAATATTTAAAAAGAAACACTAAATCTTTTGGAAGAAAAATTGGGTAAAAAGCTTGAAGAACATAGGAGTAGGTAGAGAATTCATGAACAAGACTCAATCCACACGGGAAATACTTCCCACAGTCAATAATTGGGATCACCTCTTATTAAAAAGTTTCTGACATCAAAAGAAATCTCCAGCATAGTGAAAAGAAAACCCACAAACTGGGAAAAAATCTTAATGAACTGCCCCTCAGGCAAAGGACTTTTGTCTAAAACATAAAAAAGAATTTTTAAAAATCAAACCCCCAAAATTCAAGGACCCAATCCAAAAATGGGCATCTGAAATGAATACATAATTCTCAGATGAAGAAATACAAATTGCAAATAAATACATGAAAAAATATTCATCATCATTAGTCATTAGAGAAATGCAAATTAAAACCACACTGAGATTTCATCTCACTCCTGAAAGAATGACCAAGATCAAGAAAACCACCAACAAAAAATGCTGGAGAGGCTGTGGGGAAAAAGGAACTCTCCTACACTATTGGTGGGAGTGTAGACTGGTGCAACCACCATGGAGGTCAGTCTGGAGATTTCTCCAAAAGCTGGGAATGGAAGCCCCATTTGACCCAGCTATTCCACTTCTAAGCATATTCCCAGAATAACTGAAAGCATCGTACTACAGGGATATATATGCACCCATGTTTATAGCAGCACAATTTGTAATAGCCAGATCTTGGAAACAACCTAAGTGTCCATCAACTGAGGAATGGATAAAAAAGTTGTGGTATTTTTATACAATGGAGTACTACTCAGCTTTAAAGAATGATCACATTATTGAGATATTTATAAATAAATGGACGCAGCTTGAGACCATACTCATAAGTGAAATAAATCAAACTCACATGTATAAATACCGAATAGTTTCCCTAGTGTAAGAAAGGATAAGAATATATAAAAGTAAGTGGTAATCATGATTCCCAATCATCCTGGTTTGAAGCCATATAAAGTTTTCACTCATTAATTGGAATGGTTTTAATCTGGGTTTTTCAATTTTATTGTCTGTGATAGTACGAATAGCAATTTTGAAGAAAACAAGACACAGAATAGCTAGTGCTGATTTAATATCTTGTTGTTTTGAAGTCCAAACTGTTGTTGTTCTGTTTCCATTGCTTTTATCATGTTGTATCTTATTGGGTTTTATTAAATGTGATTGTATAAACAAAAAATTTTATAGGCAAATAGATAATATAAAAACCAGTGTTCCTTTTCTGTTAATTGGTTCTAAATACCCTGTAAGACTTTCATCCTCTTGAATAGCTTCACACTGTCTTGATGTATTTGATGCTGTAGTATATGAATTGATAAATAATTCAAGGAAAAAGACAGTATAGTGACTACAATTATGTCAGGTTATCTGGTGGTGACATACAATGATGCTTAAATTGTTTGGTTCTGACCTGTGTTGTTCTGTTACTATGGCCCCTTTTTCTCAATCTCCCACTTTCTTTTTAATTAATTTATTTTTTAATTAGGGGAAAACTAAATTTAGAAATAGCGGGATATATTACAGTAACTATTTTGTTTTCCTACTAACCTGATTTGAACCCCAGTATTGCTCTCCCCTCTTGTTCTGTCTGATTTTACTATATATTCTGTTTTGTTTGATAGTATCAAGTTTGAGGGTATAGGCAACCATTTTGAAGGCAATAAGATTTACTATGATGCCCATTGTGGTTTGACTATTATCTTCTCTTGAAGTCCTGTAAAGTCTCCAGTGTAGGTTTTATTGATCTTGTTCTGTACTGTTTTGTTCAATTCTATTATACCTGACTATATAGGCAACTCTTTTCAAGATAGCAAGAGGCATAATGGTAATCATTTTGGTCACCTGGTATTCTACTTTTGCATCATATGCTAAGTCCATCCTTCTGTTCTAACTGACTCTGCTTTGTTTTGTCACATTTGGTTTTATTCTCTTCAAAAAAAAAAAAGAAATAAGAACTGTGGGAGTAATAAAACCCAAAAAGTGTAATTGTTATTGTAAAAAAGGAAGGAAAAGAAAGTGGTCTAAAGGATATAACTGCATGTATATTTAAGTATGTAGGATAGAAAACCATATTACTGAGTTTTTGTTGGATCATTGAACAGAACTATCTGCAGTCTCACTGTATGAATGTCTACTTTGTATGCTTTAATTTTGTAATTTGGACAACTGTTTCTAAGATGACAATATGTAATCTATTAACTAGTGATTTCTTACTGTATTTTTTTTCTTGAAATTCTGTACTACTTTTACCCTTTTACTGCTTTTTTTCTTTTTAAATAAAAAAAGAAATCTTCTAAAAGAGGTGCTCAAATATAATGTTTTATTATATAATGTAGAAATGCAGTAAGATAAATAAATATATGCATTCTCAACAACTAGAATAATGAAGAAATAAGGAATTTTATAAAAAAGACATCTCTCAAATGCCAGTAATCACTAAATAACTCTTGTAACATTTGTGAGACTAAAGAATTAAATTATTTCTAACAGTCATATTATAAATCTTTACTGAAGAAAATTAAAAAAGAAAAGAATAGAAAATCCCAGGCCCTGATGGATTGATTGTTGAATTCTACAAGGAATTTAATCAACACCTAACACGACTACTTCTCAGACTTTTCAATGAAATTGAAAGGAAAGCAACACTCCAAAATTCATTCCTAGAAGCAAGTATAATTCTGATTCTAAAACCAGAGAAGGACTCAACTAAGAAAGCAAATTACAGGCCAACCTCCCTAACAAACATTGATACAAAAATCATCAATGAGATACTGGCAAACACATTGCATCAAACCATCAAGATTGTACAACTTGGTCAAGTGGGATTCATCTCAGGGATGCAAGGATGGTTCAACATATATAAATTCATAAATGTAATACATTATATTAACAGAACCAAGGACAAAAATCAGGATCATCTCAATAGATGCAGAAAAGGCTTTTGAAAAAGTCCAACACCTATTCATGATAAAAATCCTACAAAAAATTGGAATATATGGTCTCTATCTCTATCTGATAAAAGCCATCTATGACAAACCAGCAGCCACATCATACTAAATGCACAAAAACTGACAGCTTTCACTCTAAAATGAGGAACAGGACAAGAATGCCTACTGTCTCCATTCCTATTCAACATAGTCCTGGAAACCTTAGCTAGAGCAATTAGACAAGAGAAAGAAATAAAAGGAACAAAGATAGAAAAGGAAGAAGACAAATTATCATTATTCACAGATGACATGATGCTCTACTTTTTTTTTTTTTTTTTTGGTCTTTTTTTTTCATTTTTATCGGTACCAGGGATCGAACTCACGACTGCCTGCTTGCAAGGCAGGCGCTTATGCCGCTGAGCTAAATCCCCAGCCCCCATGATGCTCTACTTTAAAAATCCCAAAGATCCACCAAAAGATTTCTAGATTTAGTGAGCAAATTTAGTAATGTGTTACAAAGTCAACACTCAAAAATCAATAGCTTTCTGGTATACAAATAACAAATTCACTACAGAGAAATCAGGGAAATAATACCTTTTACAATAGCATCCAAAAAATGAAATGCCTAGGAATCAATCTAGCAAAAGATGTAAAAGACCACTGCATTGAAAACTATAGTACTCTGATGAAGGAAATTGATGAAGATATTAAAAAATGGAGTGATATCCTCTGCTCCTGGGTAGGGAGAACTGATATAGTGAAAATGGCCACACTTCCAAAAGTTTCATATAAATTCAATGCAATTCCAATCAAAGTTCCAATAGCATATCTTACAGAATTAGAGAAAACAATCCTAAAATTCATCTGGAATCACACAGGACCTAGAATACCAAATGTCATCATGGGCCACAAGGTAGGGACACCATAATTCCTGAATTGAATTATACTATAAAGGTACTGTGATAAAACAGTGTGGTACTCACAAAAAACAGACCTCAAGATCAATGAACTAAATTAGAAAATACAGAAATAATTCCAGACACACTAAGCTACCTTATCTTTCACCAAGTTTCCAAACAGATTAATTGGAGGAGATATAGAACCTTTAATAAATAGTGTTGGAAAACTAGCTTTCCACTTCCCAAAGATTAAAACTGGACTTGTATTTTTAACCACATACTAAGCTAAAACCAGAGTGTATTAAAGATCTTAATACTAAAAATGAAACATTAAATCTGCTGGAAGATAGAGTAGATAAAACACTTGAAGACATTTGGTGTAGGCAAAGACTTTATGAATAAAACCCAGAGTGCACATCACTTACTGCAAAGAATCAATAATTGTAATCTCACCCTACTGAAAAATTTTTGCACAGCAAAAGAAAACAACACGAGAGTGAATAGATAACCAACCATGTGGGATAAAATATTTGCCAGCCATTCTTCAGATTAAAGACTATTATCAAGAATGTATAAAGAACTAAAAAAATCAGGCTTGCATGGGAGGCCCACATGAGCCTAACTGGGCAATGCTCAGCAAGCTCCAAGTGGCTAGCAGCTGCCTGCAGTCTGCCCCAGGAGTGAAAAGTGGGCCAGATGAATCCTAGAAAATAGGGGAAGCTGTGAGACATCAATTAAAACCCAGAAATATAGGGAAATGACAAAATGAAGGACCAAACTGCAATCTCAAACTTCTAGCTCAACCCAAGCAAGCCTAAGAGACATGGAGAAAAAAATGCAAGCCATATACCTGAAATTCCTGAAATAATAAAAGCTGAAGTAAAGAAACAACTCCAGAAAGCTATAAAACAACTTAGATCAGAAAAAATCTCCCAGGTAAAAGAAGAAATGACAAATGTAATGAAAGGAATGCTGAACACATCAAAAGAAGACACAGTTAAAAAATTAGAAAAGCAATGCAAAAAGATGGAAACTCTGAATGAACAATATAAGAAACAAACAGAATGCATAAAGCAGATTTAAAGAGATATACAGGAAATCAAAATTTCATCAAAAGTTGGCAAAACTGCCTTAACAAAAGTGAAGATAAAATTTCAGACCTTGAAGACAAGATTGCATCTAGTGAACAGAAAAGGAAAGATTTTTTAAAATAAGAAGAAATAAGGAAATAATAATTCAACAGCTGCAAGACGATGCAAAGAAACACAACATAAGATTGATAGGTATAAATAAAAGAGAAGGAGACAAATGATATCAAGAGGCTATTTGCAGAAGTAACAGCTGAAACTTTCCCAAACATGAGAAAGGGAACTGACATACAGATCAGTAAAACCTATAGACTCTAAATAAACATCAGTAATACCTATAAACTCCAAATAACCATAACCAAAATAAAACTACACCCAAACATATAATAATCAACATCCCAGAAATAAAACATAAGAACATAATATTAAAAGCTGCAAGAGAGAAGAGACAGATCACCTATAAAGGAAAGCCTATCAAAATCACAGCTAACTTCTCAACACAATGAAGTCAAGAAGAGCATGGAGTGAAGTATTTCAGATCCTAAAGGAAAACAACTTCCAACCCAAACTGATGTACCCTGAAAAACTGTCCTTCAAAATGGATGGAGAAATAAGACACTTCTATGCCAAAGAACAGCTGAAGAACTACATGACCACCAAACAAACCTTGCAAAGAATACTGAAAGATATTCTGGATAGACATAGAGAAAATCACTAAGCAAGGCATACAATTAAACAGAGTGGAAAGATAAAGAACCAACAGCAGGAATCTGGGAACTGGACTGCCAGCAGTGAGTTCCTGCACACCAGTGATAGGGGTCCAGGGAGAGTATAAGAACATTCCTCCCAGTGGTTAAGGACCTGCCCAACTTCCAGCCACACTAGACTGGGATCTCCAGGTTTCTCAGCCTGCCTGGGCCATGCCCTGTGACCTTCTTTCAATCCTGGGAACTGGACTGCCAGAGACCCAGAAGCCAAGGGCATAAGAGATGATTTCCAACATACCCAGGGGAAGCCTTGGAATATCACTTGAAACAAGGAAACAGGAAAATGACAAAACAAATGACCAAATGCAATCTGAAACCTCCAGCCAATCCCAAGAAAGCTTAGGAGCCAAGAAAATATATGCCATACACCTGAAATACCTGAAATAATACCAACTGAAATAAAAAAGCAACTCTAGGAAGCTTTAAAGAAATTCAAATTAGAAACAATCTCACATGTAAAAGAAGAAATGATAAAAGTAATGAAAGAGGTGCTGAATACATCTAAATAAGACCCAATTAAAAATTAGAGGAGCAAAAAAGATACAATCCTTGGATGGGCAATATAAGAAATAAGCAGAATACATGAAGCAGATTCAAAGAGATATCTAGGAAATCAAAAATTCCATCAAACGTTATCAAACTGCCTAAACGAAAGTGAAGATAGAATTTCAGACCTCAAAGACAAGATTAAATCTAGTGAACAGGAAGGGAAAAACCTTATAAAAACAACAAGGAATCGGGAAATAACAATTCAACAGCTGCAAGATGATGCAAAGAAAAACAACATAAGATTGATAGGGATAAATGAAAAAGAAGAGGACAACACAAATGATATCAGGAGGCTATTTACAGAAGTAATAGCTGAAAATTTCCCAAACATGAGAATGGAAATTGACATTCAGATTAGTGAAGTATATACAATTCCACATAGCCATAATAAAATAAAGCTACACCCAGACATATAATAATCACCATCCCAGAAATCCAACATAAGAATAGAATATTAAAAGCTGTTAGAAAAAAACAGATGACCTATAAAAGAAAACCTATCAGAATCACAGTAGACTTCTCAGCACAAACAATGAAGTCAAGAAGAGCATGGAGTGAAGTATTTCAAATCCTAAAGGAAAATGATTTCCAACCTAGGCTGCATGTCAAAAGAAATCTCCAGCAAGAAAAGAAAACCCACAAACTGGGAAAAAAATCTTAGTGATCTGTCCCTCAGACAAAGAACTTATGTCTAAAACATATAAAGAATTTTAAAAATCCAACCCCTGAATTTCAAATACCCAATCCAAAAATGGGTGTCTGAGATGAATACACAGTTCTCAGATGAAAAAATACAAATCACAAATAAATACATGAAAATATGTTCAACATCATTAGTCATTAGGGAAATGCAAATTAAAACCACGCTGAGATTCCATCCCTCTCCAGAAAGAATGGCGAAGACCAAGAAAACTACAAACAACAAATGCTGGAGAGCTGTGGGGAAAAAGGAACTCTCCTGCACTGTTGGTGGAAGTGTAGACTGGTGCAACCATTGTGGAGGTCAGTCTGGAGATTCTTCAAAAAGCTGGGACTGGAAGTCATATTTGACCCAGCTATTCCTCTTCTAGGCATATTCCCAGAAGAACTGAAAACAGCATACCACAGTGATATATGTGCACCTGTGTTTGTAGCAGCACAATTTGTAATATCCTGATCTTGGAAACAACCTAAGTGTCCATCAACTGAGGAATGGATAAAAAAGTTGTGGTATTTTTATACAATGGAGTACTACTCAGCTATAAAGAAGGATCACATTGAGATATTTATAAATAAATGAATGCAACCTGAGACCATACTTGTAAGTGAAATAAATCAAACTCACATGTATAAATACCATATAATCTCCCTAATATAAGAAATGGTAAGAGTATATAAGATTTTATGGTATCATGATTCCTAATTACATTGCTTTGAAGCCTTATAATGTTTTCATTCATTACTTGGAATTGTTTTATCCTGCTTTGCTTGATTTTATTATCTGTGATGGTATGAACAGCTATTTTGAAGAAAACAGGACCTTATAATCGCCAGTGCTGATTTAATATCATCTTGCTCTGAAGTCCTATCATGCTTTTGTTCTTATGTTTCCATTGGTTATATCATGTAGTATATTATTGGATTTTAGTATGTGTGATAGTATAAATAAAATTTCTATGGAAAATGAGAAAATATAGCAGCCATTGTGCATTTTCTGTTATTTGGTTCTGAATGTCCTGTAATACTTTCATTCTCGTGAATGGTTTTATACTATTTTGCTATGTTTGATACTATTTTATATGGAGTTATGCTCAACTATTTCTAAGAAAGAGACATGGTAGTTACTGTTAATTACGGGTTGCCTTGTGGTGAAAAACTGTGTTGGTTACATTGTTCTGTTCTGTTCTGCTTTGTTATGTCCTCTTTATCTTAATCTCTTTAAAATAAAAAAAAAATTAAGAAGAATCAGCAGCAGAAAGATAACATGTTCAAAGTAAGCTAATATATAACACTTATAACCAGTAATGTAAAGGGCCTCAATTCACCAATTAAAACAAACAGACTGGCACAATGGATCAAGAAGCAGCATCCAACCATATGCTGCTCACAAGAAATTCATCTAACCCAAAAGAAGATTCATAGACTGAAAGTCAAAGGATGGAAAACAATATTCAATGCAACAGGAACCCAAAATAGAAAGGGTAGCTCTTCTGTTTCCAGACAATATGAATTTCAAGGCAAGAATGATCCAAAGGGAGAAAGAAGATCACTACATACTAGTTAGGAGAAAACTACAAAAGAAAAAGATCACAATCATAAATATATGTGCACCAGATTTGGGAGCAGCCAGCTATACAAAACAAATATTAACAGAAATGAAAATCAAATAAGCAATAACACAATTATAACAGGAGATCTTAACATGCCATTGACACAAATGGACAGATCAACTAGACAGAAAATCAGCAAAGAAATAACAGAACTGAATCACACCTGTGAACAAATGGACTTAGTGGATGTATACAGTGTTCCATCTAAGAATATCAGAATATACATTATTCTCAGCAGCATGTGGAACATTCTGTAAAATAGAACATATACTATCCCACAGAACATATTTAAGTAAATGCTAAAGAATTGAAATTATCCCATGGCATAGATCATAGCACCATGAAACTAGAAATTAATGACAAAAGAAATGGCAAAAACACAAGAAACACATGGAAACTGAATAAAACACTCCTGATCAATCAGTGGGTCACAGAGGAAATTTAAGAACAAATTAAACAATATCTAAATGCAAGTGAAAATACAAATACATCATACCTGAACCTGTGGGACACAATGAAAGCAGTACTCAGAGGAAAATTTACTGTGGTGAATTCCCACATCAGGAAAACAGAATGAACCCAAATAACCTGATGCTGTACCTCAAACATCTAGAAAAAGAAGAGCAAGTCAAGCCCAAAGCCAAAAGAAGGGATGAAATTATGAAGTTCAGAGCAAAAATCAATGCACTAGAAACTGAGAAAACAGTACAAAGAATCAATGAATCAAAGACTCAGTTCTTTGAAAGAATATATAAAATTGATAAGCCTCTAGCCAACCTTACTTTAAAAAGGAAAGAAAAACTCAAATTCATGCAATAATGAATGAAAAGGGTGAAATCGCTGAAGATCCTGTGGAAATACAGAAGATCATCAGTACCTATTTCAAAAACCTCTACTCTCATAGACTTGATAACACAGAAGAAATGGACAGTTTCCTAAAACATGAATTACCATACCTGGGTGAAGAAGATGTAAATCTGTTGAATAACACAATTTCAATTAATGAAATTGAAAATGTAATTAAATCCTTACCAAAAAGGTAAAGCCCAGGTCCAGACAAATTCACTGCAAAATTCTACAAGAAATTCAAAGAAAATTTAATGCCAATACTCCACAAACACTTCAATGAAATTGAAATGGAAGCAATTCTCCCTAACTCATTCCTAGAATCAAATATTACTCTAATACCAAAACCAGAGAAAGACCCAACCAAAAAAGAGAACTACAGGCCAGTATCCCTAATGAACACAGATGCAAAGTCCTCAATAAAATATTGGCAAAAAGAATTCAGCAAATCATCAAGAAGATTATTCACCATGACCAAGTAGGATTCATCCTATGAATGAAGGGAAGGTTCAACATATGCAAATCAATAAATGCAATCCACAATATCAATAAAGCCAATAATAAGAACCACATGATCATTGCTATAGATGCAGAAAAAGCTTTTGATAAGGTCCAACACTTGTTCATGATTAGAACCTTACAGAAAACTGAAATATATGGTCTTTACTTCAATATGATAAAAGCCATCTATGACAAGCCAAAAACTAGCATCGCCTTAAATGACCAAAAACTAAAAGCCTTTACTCTAAAATCAGAAATAAGAAAAGGATGTCCATTATCACCACTCCTATTCAATATAATCTGGAAATACTATCCAGAGCAATTAGACAACAGAGAGAAATGAAAGAAGTAAGCATAGGAAAAGAAGTTAAATTAACATTATTTGCATATGACAGGATACTGTACATAAAAGACTTCAAAACTCCGTTGAAAGACTCCAGGTATAATAAATAAATTCAGTAATGTAGGTAAATACAAAGTCAACACTCAAAAATCAACAGCATTCCAATACACTGTCAACAAAATCACTGAGAAATAAGAGAAGCCATGCCCTTCAAAATAGCATTCAGAAAATGAAATACTTAGGAATCAATCTCACAAAAGAAGCAAAAGATCTATTCAGGGAAAATTATAATACCCTGCACAAAGAAATTGAAGAAGACCTCAGAAAATGGAAAGACATTCCTTGTTCATGGATAGGAAGAACAAACAGTGAAAATGGCCATTCTCCCAAAATTGTTATAAAGATTTAATGCAATTCCAATCAAAAGACCAATAGTATATCTCACAGATCTAGAGAAATGTTACTCCTAAAATTCATTGTGAACCAGAAGAGACCTAGAACAGCAAAGGCAATTCTAAGCAATAAACACAAGGCAGGAGATATCACAGTTCCTGACTTGAAGTTATACTACAAAGCTACTATAATAAAATCAGCATGGTACAGGAATAAAAACAGACCTGAAGGTCAATGGAACAGATTAGAAGATAACTACAACTACAAACACACTCAGTCACCTTATCTTTCATAAAGGGGCAAAACATATCCACTGGAAAAAAGATAGTCTCTTTAATAAATGGTGCTGGAAAAATTAGCTCTCCATATGCCAAAAACTAAAACTCGACTCATACTTGTCCCCATGCATTAAACTCAAGTCTAAATATTAAAACAGAAACACTAAATCTGTTGAAAGACAAGTTAGGTAGAAATCTTGAAGACATAGGGATAGGTAGAGAATTTATGAACAAGAATCAAACCCCAAATAAAATACTTTACAGAATTAATAACTGGGATCACATCCTATTAAAGAGATTTTGTATGTCAAAAGAAATCTCCAACATAATGAAAAGAAAACCCACAAATTGGGAAAAACTTTTAGTGAACTGTCCCTCAGACAAAGCACTTCTGTCTAGAACATATAAAGAATAAAAAAAAATCAGACCCCTAAAATTCAAAGACCCATTCCAAAAATGGGCATCTGAGATGAATACACAGTTCTCAAATGAAGAAATGCAAATGGAAAATAAATAATGAAAAAATGTTCAGCATCACTGGTCACTACAGAATGCAAATTAAAACCACACTGAGATATCATCTCACTCCTGAACAAATGGCCAAGATCAAGAAAACCACCAACAACAAATGCTAGAGAGGCTGTGGGGAAAAAGGAACTCTTCTTCACTGTTAGTGGGAGTGCAGAATGGTGCAGCCACTTTTACAGGTCAGTCTGGAGGTTCATCAAAAAGCTGGGATTAAAGCCAGGCAGGGTGGGTCACCCCTGTAATCCCAACACTGGCAAGAGGCAAGAGGATCATTGCAAGGTCCAGACCAGTCTGGGCTACAAAGTGAGCTCAAGGCAAACCTGAACTGCATAACAAGGCCCTGTCCCAAAACAGACAAAATAAGCTGGCTTTGGAAATCCCATTTGACCCAGCTATTCCACTTCTAGGCATATTCCCAGAAGAACTGAAAACATCATACCACAGTGATATATGTGCACCCACTTGGAAACAACCTAAATACCCATCAACTGAGGAGTGGCTAAAAATGATGTGGTATTTTTATACAGTGGAGTACTACTCAGCTATAGAGAATGATCACATTGAGATATTTATAAGTAAAGGGATGCAACTCTAGACTACACTCATACATGAAATAAATCAAACTCACATGTGTGAATAATGTGTAGTCTCCCTAGTGTAAGAAATGGGAAGAGTATATAAGATACAAAAAAATAATAAACACCGTGTGAAAGGAACAAAATCTGTTTAAAGGGGAAAAATAATATCTCAAGGAAAATGAGGAAAAAGAAAAAGGAAGGGAAAAGAAAAAATATCTAAAATTATATAAACACACTGAAGATAACTAACATGATTGTGCTACAAACTCGATAAGTTCTTGGAACAAAATAACTAACATTCATAGGATTGGAAAAATTGTGCATATTATTGTATGGTGATCTAAAGCAATTATCTGTTGATAAGGCTTAAATATACAACATTCTATTGATGCAAAAATCATAGTCACACATTGGTGTCTTACAAACTACCATTATGTAGATGTGAGATTAAATATAGAACTTACAACTATAGCAAGGCTTTGGATGTCATTTTTTTTTGTCTTTTTCCTTTTTTTATCGGTTCCGGGGATCAAACTCACGACTGCCTGCTTGCAAGGCAGGCGCTTATGACGCTGAGCTATATCCCCAGCCCCTGGATGTCATCTTAACATCACCCAGTACTGTACAATTCCTCCTCCTTATAACAAATCCACTCGGGGCTGGGGATTTAGCTCAGCGGCATAAGTGCCTGCCTTGCAAGCAGGCAGTCGTGGGTTCGATCCCCCGTACCGATAAAAAGAAAAAAGGAAAAAAACAAAATATATATATAACAAATCCACTCATCCTTGAGAACATATTTTTAAAAACATATTCAGGGTGCTACACCATATAATTTTAGATATAAAAGTCTTACAAAATATTATCTATGTCTCCTTATATCTAGAACATATAAAGAACTGAAACAAAAAACATCAGGACCCCCAAATTCAAAGATCCAATGCAAAAATGGGCATCTGACATGAACAAACATTTCTCAGATCAAGAAATATAAATGGCAAATAAATGTATGAAGACATGTTCAATATCATTTTTCTTTCAAGAAACGCAAATTAAAACAACATTGAGATTCCATTTCAGTCCAGAAAGAATGGCTGTCATCAAGAAATCAATCAATACTAAATACTGGAAGGACTGTAGGGAAAAAATGAACACTTCTCCTCTGATGGTGTAGGTGAGTGTAGGCTGGTGAAACCATTGTGGAAATCAGTTTGGAGAGACCTCAACAATCTAGGATTAGAAGCCTCATTTAACCCAGCTATTCCCCATCTGGGTATTTTCCCAGAAAAACTGAAAATGTCATGCCACAGAGATGTATGTGCACCCACATTTACAACAGCACAATTTTTAATAGCTAAATCCTGGAAACAACCCAAATGCCCATTAATCACAGAATGGATAAAAAAGACATATTTCACATGATTGAATATTGCTCAGCTATAAAAAAGGATAATCTTGATGCCTTTATAGGTAAATGGAGGCAATTTTAGACCATGCTCATGTTAACCAATTCAAAATCACATTTATAAATATTGTATTGTATCCCTAGTATAAAAAATAAAAATCTGAAAGATAGTAAGATCCAAAATATACAATAGATACTGTAATAATGAAAGGAAAGGAAGTGCTCAAAAGGACAGAACTACTTGGATATGAGAAAGGATAAAGAAAGAATGGAAAAGATTATATGTATGTTGGTAAACATATGTAAATGTATGTATGTGTATACACTAGTTAGATAAATATGCTACTAATCTTTCTTAGTTCATCAAAAAGAACAGTTTGTGCTGTCACTGTTTGATTGATCACTTTTGTGTCTAGGTTTTGTAACCTCAACAACTAGTTCTGTAACAAAAATAAACAATATATTAACTAGTCTTAATTTCCTACTTTATTTCTCTTATTTGAAATTCTGTATCATTTCTATTATTTTTTTCTGTTTTGTTTTTTAAAATAAAAAAATTGTCCATGATGTAGGCAGAAGTTGTGCAGAGAACAATTATAATCAGCACATGGAGTTTATAATATTATTTTATGATGGTCACCCAGAATTAACACAAGAAAATTCAGGAAATCTATCCACAACATCAAGGACCCAGTGTATTCAGACAAGGGCCTGAATCCCACATCAATGTCCCACATGCGCCTAGATGAAAACCCAGAGCTCATGACAATGCCTCCCACGAGTCCAACTGGAAGTCTAGAGCCCACAAGAAGGACTCAAACCAGTCACTTTTATGGATCCATGCTGGGAAGGCCAAAAGGTCAGTGGTGGAAGCTAGAAAATCTGTGCCAGCAGGGTGAGTCGATGTCTCAACAAACCTAAAATTTTGATAAATCCAGGATTGAGATATTTACAGATATTTTTGATGGATGCAATACGTAAAAATACCTCAAGGGTCATTTTAGATTTTATGCTGATTTGCTTATATTGAAAGACTGCCTTTTATTTCTGTTTCAATTCTGACACAGGGAAAGCCAAACCAAACAATGCCTAGATGCTATCCAACCTCAAGTAGCATTCTTTCAATTCTTCCATTTACAGAAACAAAAACAGAAACATTTTTTGGGGGGACCAGGGGATAAGAAATAATATTTTATGGTGATGTTGGAGACCAGCTTATTTGACTGGGTCCTGTAGCTCCTCCATGCTTTTTGAGACCTGCTTTAGAAGCAGAAAGTATGCAAAAAATCCACAGGATTCCTGTCTACACAGAGAAAACTCATAACTGCAACATTCCTAAGGCAAGACAACATCTGCTGAGGACAGTCTAAAGAATGCAAGCATATTTCTATGAAAAAGGACTTTTCTCCACTAAACTGTTCCCCATTTACAGCAGTTTCTGTTCCATAAAAAGTATGTTATCCCTTCCCCTGTGCTTGTTACTTGCTAATTAAAGTGGGTTACCTGTATAGATTATTATGCCTGTCCACTACAGATTGGTTCCTCCCTGTCCTCCTGTACCTCAACTATCGTTTTTTGCCTTTATTCCTCACTATTCTCTTCACAGGTATCCAGGGGTCTGATCAACCACAAGCACATTTTTCTCCTTCTTTGACTATCACACATTATGCTGTCATTTTTGCCTTTCTTTTTTTTTCTGTAGTTGTATAATTTCAAAAAATATCTAGAGACTAAACGTAATGGTAGAGTCATCAATGATGGATGTGCCAAAAGGCATTTTGCTATCCCATACTTTTCAATTATATGCCCTGTTAGACATACTTTAAACTATAAATGACTTCTTGAGCTCTCTTGTTTTGAATAAATAACAAATATGCTCCATATTGTTTGGTCCAGGTGGTGCATAAGCATTTCATAGCATTTTTCCTCACTTTTTGATTGATTGCTCCTTGGAAGTTGGTCAGCTCTGTCAAAATCACCCATAAAATTATCATAATCATTGGCCACTATTGGAATTTTTAATTTGCTTTCTTCTTCACATTATGTCATTTCTGTTTTATAAATAGTTGACAATAAAGAGGTATCTTTACTGTCCCTCAGGCAAAGAACTTGTATATAGAACATATAAAGAACTGAAAAAAATCAGATCTCCCAATTTCAAAGACCCAATCCAAATATGGACATCTGAGATGAATATGCAATTCTCAGATGAAGAAATACAAATGGAAAATAAATATATGCAAAAATGCTTAACATCATTTGTTAAGACGGACCATTAATGAAAGATGGACCAACTAAATTTTTTTTATCTTTTACAGCTATAACCACACTATTGTGTTGAAAGATTGTGACCTTTGCTCTTGACTGGAGGACGAGAACTGGAACAAGATGGCTCACTTCAAATAATATCCAGTGGCCTTGATCGCCTCCAGGGTAGATAAGATGTACATTACATAGCCATGAATGCAAGCATGCTTCATTAAAACCTTATGTCAACCAGCTAGGCTCCCAGTCTTGTGGAATTGTTGGGCCAGAGTAATTTTTCATTGGTATGATCATCTGGTTACTATATTTATCCCCAAGTAGGACTTGAGAGTATAGTAGGTCACACTGGATATCTTACTAACTATATGCAAAAAGCCTCACATGATACTACAGAGAATATTTTATTACTTTGTCATTGATCGCCCTCAAAATACTGCCCCCCCATACACTTCAAATGCACTTATTACATCATTCTTGCCACCTTCTGGGGAAGTTCTGGAAGTCATCTTTCACAAGTATATTATGAGGTGTCATTAAAATACAGTAAAGCCTGTAAGCACTCAGGCTGCTACACACAAAACACCTCTATCTGCAACCTCCAAACTACCTTTGTTTTTGCTTCCCCCTGGCATGAGGCAGCAGAGGTGAGGGCTAACTGACTGAACTGATATTGAATGAGGACAATGCCCCAAGAAATGCAGTAAGCCCAGAGGACAGGCAAATTCACGGAGAAAATACAGACGTGGCTGCTCCAAAGTGATTGGATAAGGAACAACAGGAGACCTGCAGAGAGAAAATATGGGTCAGATGTAGCTCACCTGAAAAGTGTAAGCTCGGGCTGGGAATTCACAGGCCCTACCTTCCACAGGGAGAAACAAATTCCATGACTGTTGATTGTAAGTTCAACAATTTATTTCAACCCCTGGCCCTCAGCCTACAGCCAGTGAAAACCAGAGAATTGATCACTTTTCTCATCTTACCCACTTATCAGCATGAGTAAGGATGTGCCTAGAATTGAACAGTTACCACATTCTGGAGTGAATGGACATAAGGAATTCTGATGTGGGGTCAGCACTTCACAAAACCACAGACACTAAAGCTAGATGGGGGAAATTGTCACTGGCTACTTTCTAAGGCTACAAGTTCTAGAAAAAAATCACTCATTAAAAAGCACAGAGGAATTTTTGCTTTGTCTCAATCTTTTTAAAAATTTTTCCTATTTTTAATTACTTTTCTCTTTCCCTCCCCAGTATTTTTGAAGATTTGATAGTTTTTCTCCCTTTTTTGTTTTTTCTTTTTAGAGATTTTCTCTTTTTGTTTTTTCCTCTTTCAACTTGTCTTTCCTCCATCTTCTTATTTCTGGTAATTGGGTCTTTGTTTTCATCTTTTTCTTGTTTGTTCTTTTCTGCAACTGTTTTCAAATACTATTAATGTCCTTATACTCACCAACAGGGTTCTCTGTCTCATGTTTTTCTCCTCCTTATATGACATTAATTAACTTTTCAAATTTTACTTTTCTCATTCTCTGGTACCAAAATCCCTCTACCTTGACTAGTGTAACTGTTAAGCTTTATGGATCTATACATGGCTAGTGAACTTTATGTTATTACTGTTGGATAGTGTTCTTTTGTAAATGGAAGTAAACTTGTTCTACCTAGTAGAAATATACTGTAGTTCAATAGTAAGTAAATATTTGGTTTGTCTTGATGTTCATACTAAATCGTGTCTCTACTTTATGATTAAGGGTGAGACATTATTGTTCCTTAAGATTAATATCCAGTTAGACTCTTGTGGTGCTGATTTTGTTATGATATTTAAGGCAGAATAATTCTTATATTTGGAATAGTCAGTATTTGGATTGTCTTGGGGCCATTGACAATACTACACCCATACCAGAAGAGTTGAATACTGGGTTCAACACACCACAAACTTCACTTGCAAGTAAAGTGTTTAAGTACAGAGGTAGAGTTAAATGTCAATGTTAACCAAAGGAAACAACTGAAAAGTAGACATTAACTAAAGAATGCTAGTAATAAAACTTCCCTCCACAATCAGCCTGCAAGCTTCAACATATGCAAAAAAAAATCCAAACAACAAACAGAAAACTGAAACATAGAAAGATAAAGCAACAAAATTCCTCCAGAAACTCCTGACTCTACCAAAGCTAATCTGTGAGGCATCAAAGGGGAGGAAATCAAAAGCTGCACAGTCAAATTATTCCAGCAGGGATAACAAAACAGATTGATAAGGCATTTGTCAAGCCCACAGTAGATGTAAGTAAATAGATATAGGAAGAATAAATTAAATGATTAGCAAATCTAAAGAAGATATGATAAAAAGCTAGCAGAGCTAAACAAAGTGATGCAAAATATGTATGGCCAGCATGGGAAAGAATTAAATTTCATAAATAGGACCCAAATAGAAATTCAGGAGATTCAAAGTTCTACCAAATTATGGGCAGCAGAAGCAACCAATGTGAGGGAAGAGATCTAGAAGACAGGGCTGTTGGTGATAAATTAGTGAAGGATAGTTAATGCATATGAAAATGGATCAAACAGTTCCTAAATCGCAAAAAGAAGACTAATATAAGATTAACTGGAATTTATGAAAAGTCACTTGACAGTACAAATGGCATAAAAACCTGTTTACTGAAGTAATAGCAGAAATTTTTTCAAATAAGGGAAAATATTTTAATATATAGATAAGTGAGGCATAAAACCTGAATAACTATGATTAGAAAAAACTCTCTGTATTACATATCATAGCCAAAGTCCCAGAAGTTTTACACACACACACACACACACACACACACACACACACACACGAGCATTTGTAGAAAATCAGTGAATCACTTACAAAAGTAAGCCTATTAGGATTAAAGAAGATTATCACTACAAACCTTAAAGGCCAAGACAGTTTGTAATGAAGCGTATCAAATCTGAAAAACAAAATTTCCAACCTGGCTTAACTACCCTATAAAACTATCTTTTGAAGTTGAAGGAGAAATTAGATATTTTCATGATGAAGAGCACCTAAACAATCTCATAAACACCAATCATGAACTTCAAAAGAACTCAAGAATATACAAAAAGACCATAAAGTTAACAATAACAAAAGATCAATGCATTTGGTTAGATAGAAGAAAAAGATATGAAATCTGCAGCAGGAAAATAAAGGAAGACAGGAATAAGTCAATACCTATCAGTAATAAATGTCAGCATGAATGGTTTCAATTCCCAGTCAAAGGGCACAGATTGGTAGAGTGGATCAAGAATCAAAATCTAGTACTATAACAGATACAAAAACACATTTCACCCAAAAACAATCTTAGACCAAAAATCAAAGTTTACAAAACAATAGTCCACATAATGAGAACTTAGAAAGTAGAAAATGTATCTATCTTATATGAAGTCAAAGTGTATTTCCAGCCAAAACTAATCAAAATAGGCATAAAAGGTCACTACATATTTATTAAGGGCATGAACCAACAGGAAAAAATAACAATTATTGACAAATGTGCACAAAACAACAGTACACAATGTCATAATGTCATAAAACAAGTATTATTGGGACACAAAAGCTGACATAAACATAAGCACAATTATAGTGAGGGACTTCATTATCACACTATCACAAATATATGGATGAACTAGACCAAGAAAGTCAACAAAAAAAATATGAGTTTAATAAAACCTTCTGTTCTGTATTTTGTCCAGATGCCTTCCACAAAGCCTCATACAGACATGGAGTGTGGGCTTTTTGGAAGTGTCTGGATCTAGAGTTTCTGATTGGCTTATTGTCTAGTGCTGGAATTGGGGATGTAAGTGCTATACCAGCTCTAAGGCAGGAACCCTGCATACAATATAAGGGAGGAAAAGAGGCTTGCTCCTCCCTGTTGCTCTTGTTGAATTTGCTGTCTTCACTGCCATGAACTGTTTCAAGGCATTCTAATGTTGAGGCTGTGACATGGTTAATGTTGGAGGCTTTTAGCCAGATCTATACTGAAACTTAAAATCAAAGAGGCCAGAAGAATGATTTAAAACATTTTGAGTCTGGACAAAAGGAAGTTCCAGTAGAGCTGTGGACTGCAAAGATAGAGCTGGGAGATCTTGATTACTGGGAAGTAACAGGAGAATAGAAAAAGATGGCCTGAGGGCATCATGAGAAGCAGCAGACCCCACACTTTGCAGCCTCAAAACTGAAAAAGTAAGGGCCAGGGATTTAGCTCAATGGTTCAAGTGCTTGCCTGGTAAGTGCAAGGTCATGAGTTCGATCCCTGGTACCAAAAAAAAGAAAAAGTGAAAGACTCCTCTGAGAAGAGAGACCCAGAGCAATATGTTCCAGAAAGATAGAGACCTAGAGAGTTCATTCTTCAGAATGGGCTTCAGGGTCCTCATCAATCCAAGCAATCTACACCTACAACTAAGGGAGAAGGAAGTCTGTCTACTGCTCTAGCTGGCATCAGACCTTGGCATCATCTACATGGTGATGGCTATAGGTGAATTCAGAATGCAAGAGCTATGGGTTCAGGAAAGCTTCCACCCACATTTCAGACAAAGGCCTGGGAGACCAAGCAGTGTGGCCCTGAGAGGGCAGTTTATGAAGCTGTAAATGAGAAATCCAGTTGAGGCTCTAGAAATTTGGAAAGGCCAGGAATGTGAATCATCTAAGGAAAACTACAAAGGAAGGAGCAGAAAAAATCCATGGGAACTACTACCACCAGAAGTGCTGTATGGTCAGGCCTACCCAAGCCCTTTGGAGCTCACAGATTGCTTCAGATTGCCTCCATGGAACTATGGGACTGGATTTTGGACTTGCTTTGGTCAGAATTCTTTGTATACTCATTTGTAATAGAAATGTCTATCTCATGCCACCGAATGTTGGAAGTGTTACTTTCTTTTCATTTGTATAGGGGCTCACAGCTAAGTTTGCCTTATATCTCACAGGAAAATCAGGATTTGGATTTTTCAGCGGTGCTAAACTGTTAGGACTTTGGCAACACTTGCAGATGGACTAAATGTTTTTACATAAAGGGATGTGCATGAGTCTTTGGGGGCCAAGGGGTGGAATTTTATGGTTTGTATCTGGATGTCCCCCCAAAGCTTCATATAGTCATGGGGTGTAGGCTTTTGGGAGACAGCTGAATCTACAGTTTGTGATTTGCTCATTGTCTGGTGCTGGGATTGGCAGTATGAGTGCTACATCCATCCTAGGGCAGGTAGCTTACATATAATAAAGGGAGGAAAATAGTCTTGCTCTCCCATTTTGCTCTTGATACGTTTACTGTCTTCTGCTGCCATGAACTGTTGCCATACTGCATGCCTCCCTACCTCAGAGCCAGGTGATTATAGACCAAAACCCCTAAAAACTATGAACAAAATAAACCTTTCTTCCTTTAATTTTGGTTAGCAAGTATTTTTGTCTCAACAAGAGAAAAGTAACCAATATACTTCAAAAAGCAGACTTATTAGATATCTAAACAGTGTTCTAATCAACAACAGAGTGCACCTCTTCTCAGCAGTACATGAAACCTCCCCCACAGAAGACCACTTACTAGCGAATAAAGTATGCTGAACTAAATGAAAAAGAAATTGTGCCATGCATATTTTTAGACTATGGTGCAATAAAACTAGGAAGCAGTGGCAAATGAAAACATAGAAATTATGCAAATTCATGGAAATAAAACAAAAACATTCTCAAATAATTAATGGGTTACAAAAAAAAAAGCTCAAGGAAGAAATAAAACATTTTCTAGAAGTAAATGATATTGTCAGTATAACACTCCAGAACTTATGGGTCACAGTGAAAGCATTTCTAAGAGGGAAGTTTACAACTGAATTCTATAAACACATAACAAAACATAGCAAACCTAAATAAATAGCCTAATAATCTACTTCAAGGTCTTAGAAAAAGAACAATTCAATACAAAAGGTAGTACAAGGAAGAAAAGTATAACCATAAGACAGAAATCAAAAAATTGTGATAGAAAAGAACTCAAAGCTAAATAAGTTGAAAAATTGGTTCTGCAAAAGAATAAACAAACTTTTAGCTAGTCCTACATAAAAAGAAATAAAAGCCCTAAATGAGTGCACTTAGAAATGAAAAAGATGAACCAAAACAGGTACCCCCAGAATCAAGATTATTAACAATGACTTCACAATACCTGTGCCCAAAAAAAGATTGGAGAATCCAGAAGAAACAAATAGATTCTAGATACACATAAATCACCAAAATTGAATTTAAGAGATTTAAAAACCCTGAGTAATTCAATAATAGATAATAAAACTGAAGCAATAATTTTTAAAACTATCAATGAATAAAAGTCTAGGTCTGGATGGATTCACTACTGAATTCTACTAAAACTTCAGGGAAGTTCTAATACCAGTACTCCTCAAACTTTTTGATGAAAGAGAAAGAGTAATCCAAAGTTAGTCCTGGTAGAGATAATTACCCTGATTCTAAAACCAGAAAAGATCCAACCAAAGAAGAAAACTATAGAGTAATTTTTAGATAAACATAAATACAAAAATCTTCAACAAGATACTGGCAAACAATCCAATGAATCATCAAAACATCATACATCATGACCAAATAGGCTTCATCCCAGGGCTGTAAGGATGGTTCAACAAAACCAAATCAAAATTGCAATACATCACACAAATAGAAACAAGAACAAAAATTACATGATCATCACAACAAATGTAGAAAAAGCCTCTAACAAAATACAACTTCCTTTCATGTTAAAAAACACTGAAGAAAATGGGTACAGAAGAACCTTATCTCAAACTTATATAAGCCACTGAAGGAAAACCTACTGTCAGTGTCATATTAAATGTGCAAAAACTGAAAGCTTTTTCTCTAAAATCAAGAACGAAACAAGGATGTCTACTATTATTACTCTTGTGAATAGTGCCCGTCTTACAGTGGCCACACTCTCATGACACTGGGAGCTGACCAGGGAGTGGGAAGTTGGCTGTTAGAGGATCCAGAGAGGAAGGCTGTCTCCGAGATAATGACAACAATGCCAATGCTAAAGATGCTAATAAAGGCAGAAGCTGCGAGTGCTCATAAAGTGCTGCCCAGGCACCAGCACCATGCTGGGCACTTTGTGTATCCAGCTCTTTGAATTCTCACGGCTTCACATGGCTCTTAGGATCACTAGGCTCAGCTCAGATGCCTCCTTCACAGATACAGAGACATTGTACAAGTTTCCTGTTGCCAGAGTCATTGTCTGTCACATCATAGCACTCACACTGTTCTGAGAGATCCTGCTTATTCTGTGGTTGCTGTGTAATGTCTGCTTTCCTTGTGAGGCAGAACATAGTCTCCAAGGAGAGCGAGGTCTTTGCTTGTCCCTGGCTGTTAATCCAGTGCTTTCCAAAAGAGCCTGGCATCCCACTGACTTTCTTTGGACAAGTAAGTAAGTGGTGGATGAATGAGTGTGGTGGGTAGGAGGTTAGATCAATTGGTGGATAGGTGAGTTTGTAGATAGGTAGGTGAGTGAATGGGTAGGTAGGTGAGTGAGTAAATGGTGAGACTGGTGGGTAGCTGGGTGGATTGATGCGGGCATGAATGGATTTATGGGGGCTGGTATAGAAGAGTAATGGATACAAACCCTAAGCCCTGGCAAAGAAAGCTCAAGCAACACCACATCTGTCCCTAAATGCCATCCTTTCCTAAGGCTTGAACAGTCAGCCCCGGAGTTGAGAATGGGAGCCTGACTTCAGTGTGTTCTGAGAGTTTGGAGTGGGCATGGGAGACCCAAAGGTCTAAGAGGTGATCCTAAGTCTGCCCTGCAGGGAAAATAGTTGGGTTGCAGCTATGGCCCTGATTCCTAAGAAGTGGGGCATAGTTAAAATTAAAGAAAAATGCTACTGTCCCTTGTCTTCCAGGTTCTGAGTGCTCTCAGATTGGCTCCCTAAACCCATTGTACTGTGCTTCTGGGTGTGCAACTCCTGGAGTCTGTCTGCAGCCAAACACTGTATGAAAATGGCCTCAGAGCAGAGACACTGTGTAGTCAGAAAATTAGGGCTGGCCTTGTTCCCATCCATACCTGGCCTTTTACTTGTCGTTAATAACAGTGACAATCAACATCTGGAAGAGCACTTTTGGGACCTAATATGGAGGGAGCTGGATCTGCCCTGGGGCTGAAAAAAGCTACAGAGAAAGTATAGTCAGAAGGTATAGTCAGAGGCCTCCACCAGAGGAAATTGAACAGAGATCACCAGTCTTTTGTGCTTAAACAAAGCCTGCCAGAGTCCATACACACCCCCCAGGCATCTGGCCCCTAGTTACCCCTTCTGTCCCATCTGCCCCAGGGCACCACCCAGAATGGAATGCACAGGATGACAAGGGAATCATGAGATGCTTCTTCCACAGCCAGTCTAGAGGAAGGACTGGGGCTCCCTATTTGTAGTCAGCTGCACTCTCCACAGGGAAATCACCCTCCATGCCTGCCAAATACAGCAAGGGATACCGAGAATATCACATTCCTAAAGGTCAGAACTGTGGTGGGTGACAACTAAATGCTAAATACTGTTGCCGCCCTGTTTCTGCAGGGTAGAGTCTGCCATAGTGGGAGGGGAGAGGAGGGAGGGAGTGGGGGCAGCAACCTAGCACAGAGCCTTGTCAAGGGTGATGAGTGCACATGGAGGGTCAAGAGCTCCCATGAGGCCACCCTGAGGACCCTTATGAACCTCCAGACCTAGAAGCTCCAACACATGGCAGTGCTTTGCCTTTGCTGCCCGCAAAGAACCACAGAGAAAGGTTCAGTGGGGGGCACCCACTCCGGCAGCCTGCAGTCTAACATAGGCTGCTGGTGAGCCAAGTGCTCCCTTTTTCCTAAGCTCCCCGTGGGCACAGGAGGGAGGCTGAGGAGCCTCTAGAGCTCCCCTGACCCCAAAACCCAAGAACCAAGTCCCTGTGCAGCCCTTGAAGACAAATGTCTGCCAGAAGAAGGGCCAGGAGGATGAGTACCCATGAAGGACAGGACGCTGGAGCCCAGGCCCCACAGGAGGCCACACTAGCCTGGCCTGCAGTGGTCACACTGTGCACCGGTCCCTGCCCTTTGCTCACTGCCATGGGGCCTCCCCCAGCAACTCCTCCTCTCCTTTTCTATCTATGCTTCTCTCTTTCTCTGCCACCCATCTTTTCAGTGTCAACCAATCTCCTTTTTCCTCCAATATTTTCTTTTTTTCCTCCATCTCTGTTTTCCTCTCCTTCCTTCCCCTCCCCTTTCCTTCCATGCTTTCCCTCTTTCTCTTTCCCTTTATCTATCTGCCTTTATCTTTCCTTCTATTCTTCACATTGTCTGTGTTAGGTCTGAAAAGAGGGAAGAAGAGGGGAAGGGAAAGAGGTCCGTGGAAGGAGTGGAGTGGACGGCCATGAAAGTAGTGGGTGGCGGTGGCTTTATTTCGGGAATGCGGGGAGAGACCCCCCTCCCCGGCCCGGGGCGCAGCATCTCCACTGCACCCGGGGCGGGTGGTCTCTCTCTGGAACACACTCTCCCTTTCTCCTTCTCCTTCTTCTTCTTCTTCTTCTTCTTCTTCTTCTTCTTCTTCTTCTTCTTCTTCTTCTTCTTCTTAACATGTGGAGTCAGGCCCATAAGTAACCTCTGTCTGGGGTGGACCCCAAGGGGCATTAGGGATGTACAGGTATTTCATTGGCACACGTTTTGGTGCCAGGGTTATAGGGATGGGGGTATAGGGTTACAGGCAAATCTATAGGGGCGGGGGAGGCAGGAGCCCCCTAACTTGGCTGAGGCTTTTCCTGGTTAAAATGTCCGGTCTGGGCCAGCAACTCTTTCAGTCTGTCTGTCACACACACACACACACACACACACACACACACACACACACATACACACACACACACAGACTTTAAGAGTCCTTGAGCCTCTACTCATTCCTGGGACCCTGACTCTCTCTGTCTCTCTCTGTCTCTCTCTCTCTGTCTCTCTCTCTCTGTGTGTCTCTCTCTCTCTCTCTCTCTCTCTCTCTCTCTCTCTCTCTCTCTCTGTCTCTCTTTCTCTCTCTCTCTCTTTCTCTGTCTCTCTCTCTCTGTCTCTCTGCTTCCTAAAGAAAACACTCATTTTCCTGCTTCTTCCCTAACCTGTCTTGATCCCATCTTTGCAGAGAAGCTTTTACAAGGAGGAGCCAGGGTACAGCAGGGTGAGTCCCCAGAGCCCAGAAGCTGGCTGTAAACCCTTTTTCCTGCATCCAGTTAACAGAGGACATATCTGCTCTAACCAGTTCCCCAGGAGCCACTTTGAAAAAGGCTTAGGGGCCTCCAGAGGCCCAGCCTGGATACCTTGCCTCACTGGGTAGTAGAAGAGCCATGGTGGGACCCCAGGATCACCAGGCCTGTCTTCCTCAGCCTCCGTGACCTGCATACCTCAAAGGATTCCACATCTCATCTTCCTAGGCTGACACTGGAAAGCTCCCAGAAACTTGGGGAACTTGAATACTGTTTCAGGTGGGGCTACCATTCCTGGGCTCATCCTCAGAAGAGGCCACCGAAGCTGTTAAGGCACTCACTCCTCACCCAGATGACACCTGCCCATTTTACCTGTGGGGAAACTGAGGTCTGGAGAATCCAGACATATCATGTACAGGCATGAATTCTCTATGGTGAATGTGATTTAAGTTGTACCAATAAACTTAATAATTTTTCGTTTTTACTCATAAAAAAATTTTTAATTACCTAAGGAAATTTTTTAAAAATCTGTCAGGCTTATAAATAATAAGACTTGTAAACTGAATTTCAAAGTCTGTGTGGAAGAACGGAGGAATTCAAAACTTTAATAAATTGAATATTAATTTTGAAAAACACAGAAAAATAAATAAAACATCACCTCCACCCCAAGACAGTGACCCTCACACTCATACTCCATCTGGCAAGTGGGGATCCACAGCCCTGCTGCTTGGTATCCCACCTCACTTCCCCAAGGACAGCCATGCCAACAATTTTCTCAGCAAGAGTTCTGCCTCTGAAATGCTCTGTGGTTGTTTCAAAACCCTAGCATTTTTTCAAAAAGGGAAAAGGAATAAAAATTTGCAAATGCTTCTTGGGATCAAGAAGGTGTTACAAAACCACGGAGCTGAGGGGTTTGGGGTATACAGGGCAGGTTGGGGGATCTTAAAAAACCTGGGGCCTTCAGCCCCTCCAAGCCCCTCAGGAATGGTATAAGTCAAAGGCAGAAGTGCACAACGCTGTGCCCGTGTAATACTTTCTGCCTCTTGAATCACACAAGTGGACTTGGGCCTATCTGGCTCAGTGTGGTTTGTCTAAGGTGTCAGGCCCCCTAGGAGGTGAATGGTCCCATGGAGCCCTTGAAATACCCTTGGCAGTTGGCAATTGGCTTCAGCCTTGGGAGAGAGGGATGTGAGCCCCAGCCTCCCACCTGCTAGCAGTGGGGTCCAGACCAAGTCATTTTCCTTTTGTGAGCCTCAGTTCTCCCACTGTATGAATGAAGAGAAAGCAAGGCTGGATTAAATGCGTTGTCCACAGACTAAACATCCTCTAGGGTTTTCTGTTGTTTTTTATTTTTTAATTCAGAATCTAAGGCCCCACCCAGATCTCCTAATTGTAAGTAAATTGAGAAGCAGGCCGTGAAATCAAACTCGATCATTCCAGGACAACCTGCTAGGGCAAGGACACAGCTAGGTTGACTTCTGTCTAAGAGTCCCCAGGTCTAGATTTGAGGACTGCAGCTCTGATTCTGATCTGGACCTGATTCTATGTGTGTATTCTAAACTTCTTTTTCTGCCAAGATCCAAATCCTAGTGTGCTAGAGGTTCCAAATTTCAGAATCCTAAAATCCCAAGACGAGAGTAGAAGATTTCAGCCCTTCTTTTTCCTAGCCAAGTTTTTTCTCCTGCAGGGGTAGGATTCAGGGCCAGCATGGTCCTCTACCCCAACTGAGTGACAAAGACAAATTTTCTTCAGGGCCCAAAGGCCTCCTGTAGCCACTGAACAGCAGAGATTCCCCTCTGGGCTCCTCATTTCCCACCGTGCCTCTCCTGCCTTCCTGGGAAGGAGCCCCTCCTCTGCAAGGTTCTGGCTCCTAATTTCCTCCTCTAGGCCAAGCTTGGGTATTCAGAGAAGCTCTGAAATGGCCTGGGTCACCCAGCCCAAAGGGGCAGTCATGGAGAGGCCCAGAGGTTCGGGTTACTTTGGCAGCTCTAGGTGGTTTTCCCATAGAAGAGAACAGAGTCCAGGGCCCCAGAACTGAGACTTCTCTGCGTGCTCCCTTCTACCCTCCCTTTCAGCAGCGCCTTTCCTAAAACTCCCCAACTCATTCATAGTGCTGCCTGCAGTTCCCACATTCTGCCGCCAGAAGGGGCCGCTGGCTCAGGATCCGGGTAGCAGCCATGCAGCTAACTTTCTGCAGTAGGAGATTGCCTCACACACACAGGTGAGGAACTCCTGTTCCTGCTGAATGATGACTGCTGTCATAGTAACCTCAACTGAACAGGGATTGCAGAGCCTCAGGAAAGTCGCCACATGTCCTCCTGCCGAAACATCTGGCCTCAGGTGATGAGCATCACACTTCTACATTTCCACTTACAGAAAATGCCATTCACCATAGGCGAGCTTTCTAACTTGAAATGTGTATTTTAATAACAATGAAAATTACAGTGATGATGTTGATGATGATGATGATGATGATGATGATGATGATGATGATGATGAAAATGTATTGTATTTACCGAGTACTACTGTGTATAAGACATTGCCAGTAGCTTTACGTACAGTGTCTCATTCCCCTGACTTGGCTTCTCTATCTATATCTTAGTAACCTATGCTGACTTCTTCCTGTGAGCTCCTCACTTTCATGTCACTCACTGTAGACGGGTCACTTCTGATGGTGCAAAAGGCCTTCCACAGAGGACAGGATCCAGGAGGAAGACAGCACATCCATCCTCAGTGCACAGGCCAAGGAGCTCCTCCTTTAGGATCAGAAGCCAGCTGAGAACTGAAGGACCAGAGCTCCTGAATGGGTAGGGTGGGGATGGATCCCTCACGGAGGAACAGCAAAGACTTGAAGGGGAGTACATGAGACTGGTATAAACAAAGAATTAAAGGTAGCACTTTCCGATTGATTCAGCCTGTCCCATATACTAGGAACTTGCACGATAATCTAAGATTTCTGTGTTCTGGATCTTCATGACTGACAGGTCTTGCCTCCTTGCTCAACCTGGTGTCACTATGTTAATCTCCCTCACTTCCTGAAAGACATAATATGCCTAATTCTTTATAGGATGCAGAGATAATGGAGGTCTCTCTCATCATATAACTTCTTCCAGATGAAATGTGCTATAGGCTCTACCTTCTGGGGATTATGGACTCTCTGACTGCTTTGAAATATTGGGGTTCACTAGCTGGAATAGAAAAAATCTGTCAGGAGAAAGTGAAAAAAGAGTTAGTGCCTACATGTCAAGAATTGGTGAGCTGCTTGTTAAATGAGCTTGGTGAATTTGTCAAGAGAATCATGGGCTGTAGTCTGGACCATCATCTGAAGCCTTCAGTAGGTAAACTTCACTATTAAATTGAGGAGGCAAAGCCCAAATATGAGAAGGTGCAAGTCAGAATGTTTCCTGGTCTGTCTTTAAAAATGGGCTATGATAGATAACACAATTAGAGACATGGGGTATAAATTAATACCAATATTTGTTTAAACCCATCACGGTGTCATGTAGGTAAAGTGTAGTTTCCTGTGCTCTCCAGGGTATGTCCCTCTCTTCTCTATCCGTTCTAACAAAGGAGGTGGTCTGGGCTTACAAGGGTTACAATATACACAGAGTACTGAAGCTTTGTAGACCTACTGAGTGATCACTGCTAGTCCTGGTACTGTGAAATTTTGAGTGACCATTTCCCATCTTTTCCCATATGGAAAGAATCAGGAAGGGCTTTTATAGCTTTCCAATATTTCCTTTGAGAAAAGATCAGTTTGTTTCCCAAATACCCCAAGGCCCCTTTTAATTTCCTCCCATTTACTTCTTCAGAAAACTGGAATATAGCTAGGGCCTTGAGGAGATGTCAGAATGCCATTTTTTGCCTATCAGGTTTTTGAATTCCCAAGGAGACCTCAGATATATCCCTTTGATGCCCCTTGTGATAAATGACAGTGACCTACCTGGGAAAACAGACTGGCTACAGGAATTATAGAATTTCTTGCTGGTGTTTTACAGATGATTATCAGTTATCAAATTCTTTTCTTTCCAGATTGCTTCAAGAACATGTAACACCAGAAAGCGTATTTGGAGTATGTGTAAATATTTGTCCAGTTGCTCTTTTCCTAACATCCATGCCTATCTAAGGGCCTCAAGCTCTGCTTTTTCACTGGAGGTCCCTTGGGGAAGGGATTTGGCTTTAGTGACCTATTGTGAACTGACTGATGTATAAACTATCTTTGTTGGACAAAGATACTTCTATTAGTGAATCATGCCTGAGCGAGAACATGTTTTATTTTTCAAAAGGACTTGTTCATTTTAAGGGCTAAGATTCAGAACTTTTGATAGCCTCATATTAGTATAAATGTAAGTATCCAGATCTGGCAAATGCTGGCCATTCTGAGGAAGGAACAAAGCTGTTGTTTGGTGACAGGGGACCAAGATCACAGATAGCCTAGACCTGGTCTCTAGCCAGCTGTTGTTCCTCAGGTGTAAGGATGTATTTCAAGTGTTTGACTCTCTGAAGGGATACCTGAGCTTTTTCCTTTGAGACTTTAAGGTCCTTCTTAGTTAGAAAATTGAGTGTTTAGTAGTATAATGTTTATACAGCTCCCAACTTGGGCTGCTGATTGCAATATCATCTACATACTGTAGAAATCCCCTGTTTAAGCTCTAGTTGCCTTAAATCTATTGCAGGTGGCCAAGTAAGTCCTGTGGCGAACTGCCCAAATACATTGTGTTTTCCTTTGAAATGAGATTTCTCTCATTCAAAGACAAACAGGAACTAGAAATCTGTATGGAAGAAATAGGGGGAAAAAAGAGAATCTTTGAGCTCCAAGACTGGGAGCCAGTTTGTGTCTTCTGGAATTTGAGAGAAGGCTATATACTGATGTGCCACTAGCTGATGTACTGGGATTATAGCCTCTTTAATGAAGCAGAAATCTCAGACCATCCCATATACTCCTGAAGGCTTTACTATGGATAGAATGGGAATAATGTACAGGGATGGGCAAGGTTGCAAAAGACCATATTTGGGAAACCTGTCTATGAGAGACTTGAGGCTCTTCATACTGTTTTCATATGGGAAATTGTCTGTGATGTTTTAATTTTATAGACACCAGTATTGCTGAATTTTTCCTTCCAACTATTCCACTTTTAGTGCTCAAAATGGCCCCAGGCATGATAGTTGGTGGGGTTAATGTTTGGGCACCTGCAGTTAGCTCATGAGGCCAGGAGAGGTCTGGAGGCTGTTGAATGCTGACTTGCAGACTGCTTGATGTGAGCACCTTATCTAAGGCTTGCATGAAGGGACCTAAAGCTCAAGCAGTTAAAGGCCTGTGATCTGACTACTTATGCTCTGTGAGCCACCTCTCGCCATGCAGCATGGGGCTACTGAGGCTCAGTGGGGCAGATAACTGAGGTGAGGGTGACCTGGGATGCCTGGGAAATGGGATTTCTAGGGCTGGCTCCTAATCCACAGCCCAGTCTTGATGAGGAACAGATGTAGGCTGGCCCTGCCCATCTCTCTTTGGCTGACTGGGTAGCAATGGTTTTCAGATGGACTCAGCTCTGAGTGGTACCTTATGTGACTTGTCTGGTTGCCTGGGGGCCTCTTTCACAGTCTCAGATCCTCTGACCTGGTAAATACCCAATATACTATCTTGATCATGCCAAGTGAATTTTGACAACTTGCTGTAGCCCAAATAAAAAAAGGAGTCCTGGAAGATCCAGGGAGATATGCAGATGAATGATATGCTGCAAAAAGTAAAAGAAGTCACCCTAGAGAGGATACTGTCCTTCTAACAAAACCAAACTGGACTACAGAGCTAATGATGAAAACTTTTCAAGGGAATAAAAAGATGCATTTAAAAACTTGCAGATTATGAAATGGTGAGAGAAATTATAGGGCAAGGAGGAAAATTTATATCTAATTCATAGCTATCTCTGTAAATATACAAACATATGCAAATATGTCCTTCTAAGGAGAAACAAGCATTAATTGGACCACATTTCAGTAGTCAATCAGTCCCAGGTATTTTATGCAAATTATGAGAAATGAAGATGGATCCCCAGGCCTAATGACCCAATTGCTGGACATAGCACTTTCTGTATTCATCAATCAGGATCTGGAGGATTATGAAAAGAGAAGTAGTACTTTAAGCACATCCAAATCATTTCCGGAGAAAACCCAGGACAAATTCAAAAAAAGAATTCCTACTTCAAATGCAAAGAAAACTACACAGTGGGCAAGTGACTATATCAGGCTACTGCCTGGGCACTTTTTCATGTGTCAGAATCCAGAGACAGGCTAGGCCTGACAAACCCCTCACCTCCCACTCTGTTGGCAACTGAAGGCCCAGGACCAAGTGCAGTGGCCCTGTCCATGACATCTCCACCTCCTGCAAGAAACCCTAGGAGACCTTGGAGCAAGCATATCTAACTCCTTTATTAATACAGAGGCGATTTACTTTTTCACATCCCTCTCTGGAAAACCATTGTCTAGTTCGATAGCCACAACTGAAGCTAAGGAGAGACATTTTTTACCTCTGTTCTGGCATGTGAATTTGAAGGTCAAATATTCAACCAAGAATATTAATAATCCCATAATTCAGTATTCTTTTAGTAGGGGGAGATTTACTAGCAATTTGTGGGCAGCTCTTTAGTTCTGGCAAAAGTCACAGCAGATTTTACCTACTGGGATAACACCAGGCCTTCCTGATCTAATTAATAAACAGAAGAGTCTTGCTGCAAACTGAGTAGTTTGCATGGTCATACAGCTCACAGGAGGCAGAGGAAGGATTTGAACCTCAGTGCCTGGCTCTAGAGTTCCCATTACAAAGCACTCCCCACTGCTTCTCTGTACCACACCTCCTCCCCAGTGATCCCCTGTAGTTGCTACCACAGTGTCCCCTGAAATGGAGATAAACACGGATTCTAAGTTGTGCTGGTAGCCTGAGGCTGTGGGAGGAATCTCCACTTCTAGCCACGTGGAACCAAGCAAGAAAATGAGAACAGTGTGGAGTCTAATAGTGGCCAGGATGGAAGAGATATCAAGTTAGAGTAATGGGATCAACAAGCAGCTCAGACACAAGTTGCAGCCCAGAAAAACCTACTGGAGAGGTGGAATTGATCCTCCTATACAAGGCACCCCAGGAGCCCAAAGAGGCATAAAAAAAGACTGAACCCAAAGCTCCACTTAAAACAGAAGGAAACTGGTCATGCCCCAGATGTTGGTGAGCAGCAGACAGCACCTCGGCCTGTCTGAAAACTATGCAGCAAGGAAAAGCTGATTGGAGCACTTATACACTGACAGGGCTCTGTCCTGAGTCAGTTGTCCCAAAGGCATGGGAAGCTGTTGGGCTGCATGAGCAGTTTGTATCTAAAGCATCTGTCTACACAGCACCCACAGACAGAGTGGGTAGATGAACCATTGTAACTCTTTACCTTACATCCTTCTAGAACTCCCTTCACTGAACCAGTAAATATTTTATCATAATAAGAAAAAGAGAAAGCAGGCTCATGACAAGACCTCATCCCATATTTGATGAAAGTATTTGAATTCCTGCTGCCTGAATAGTAATTTGAAGGCAGTGGCAGGAGAGGGCTGGCAAGCATGTTGGGGGTGGGGATCATAGAGGGCTGAAGTCTTCTCCACTGGGTAATTGAGTGCTGGCTGGATGTCAGGCACCATTCCCAGTGTGAAATCTTCCTCTGCCAGCCAACTGTGCAGATGAGGAAGCTGAACCCCAGAGAGATTGCTCACTTACAGCTAGAGACAGCAATGCCAGCCACAGAGCATAGCACCCAGCATCTAAGAACATACTTTCACCATTGCTCAGGCTAGACATATGGGGTTGTGTTAGGACCCTTCTCAATGTGTTGGGGAGAGAAATTCTACAGTGTAGCATAATCAGCCTCTGTGTACCCATATGTAGTTCTCCTGTAACTCTGTAACATAACTCATACCCAACCAGACTGTAAAATGTTAGTGTACACCTATAAAAGAAAATCAAGGCAAACTGGAAAAGTCAGTACTTCCCAAGAATTGGCCATGCTGGAACTGGGAGGATCTAACACAAAGCCAACTAGTCAGCCTTCCTGGTAAGCTGTGCAAGCCATGCAGCTTCCAAGGAAGAGAAAAGTCAATGCCTCCGGAGAGCCTACCCCTCAAGCAACCCGCTCATTCTAAAGACAGGCTGAGTTAATGGCAACTACGGTCCATAAAGCAACCAAATATTTGTATTTTCTGGTTGATTTTGCAGGCCTGGGGCCAGTGGTCTGAGCATCTCTTAGAGGGACGACAATATGCAATACAGCAAATATGGGAGAGTTCCTTCTATCTTGTCTTTGAAATCCAATATTGTTCTCACTGTTTTGGTTTGTTCTGCTGGTTTTGCTTTACTCAGTATTCTGTTTTGGTTGGTTTTATTCTGTTTTGCTTTTGGTTTGATTTTGCTATACCTAGAATGGACAACTATTGTGAAGATAAGATATACTATGGTACCTATTGTTTTCCTAGTGTCCTGCTTTGAAGTTCTGTACCGATTTTGCTGCTTTGTTTTGATAGGCTTTGTTCTGTTTTGTTTCATTGAATTTTACTATCTTTAAAATAAAATAAGACAAAAAGCACAAAAATTGTATAAAAGGAAATAACTATGCCATGTTTAGCACTCAGCCCACAAATCTGCTGAGTCAGTGCTAGCACAAACAAATTCTCTTCCTGAGAAAAAAGGCCTTTGTGTCCTGTTTCTATAAAAAAAATCCTGCAGCATTTCTGGAGGGTCATCCAGGGTTCAAAGGCAGTGTATTACCACCTCCTTTGTTTCTGGAATTTGAACTTCAGAGCACTTGGGAGACATGACCACACCTGTCACCAGTGGACTGTTTGATCCATAGGAAAGGTTGGCCCCTGCCAACCTGCTGAAGCAAGAGGTCCAGACACATCATTGAACCCAGAAGCTCAGAAATCAGTTTAGGAAACACTACCTGCCAGATTTGGTAAGACATGGATTCAGTTTGGCAGTCCTGCATTTGGCAGGAGAGACTAATCACATTCCAAAGTTCCCAGAGTAAATGTCATTAAAACTGAGACTGCAACTCTTAGGAACTAGGTGAGGGACTTGAGTGCTGGAGTTGCCCAAGTAGTTTTGCAGAGAACAAAACCACAGCCCCAAGGCACTGGGCGCTGGGTGGTGGGTTGGAGTCATTGTGTGTTTGCAAGAGTACAAGATGGGCAGCCAGAAGCTTCTGCCCTTACCACAGAGCAAAGTGAGTGTTGAATCCCATCCACAGTTTTGTGGTGATCTTCATATGACTAAATGTGAAAAGGCCCCTGGGAACTCCACCAATGCTAAGAGGTGCCTGAAATGTCTCCAAAAGGAGAGTGACTGGGGACAGTGAGTGTGCAACCTACCCCCTTAAAATCCATCCCCTTCCCTCTGCCCTCTTTTGTGTGTGAAAGTTGTCTCTTAATTGGAGGAAATGAGTGGAAGCAGAATAAACCAACTCCCCTCGACTATATGTTAAAAAATGTTTAAAAGAGATATTGAGGTGACTATGATGTTAAGCTGACTCCTGGAAAGTTCTGGACCTTTTGTGAAATTTATTGGCTGCCATTTGAGGTAGGATGGCTGAAGGCTCATCTGATAAGGAGATAATTAGCTATGTGTTCAGCATTGTTGTAGGGGCCCCCCACTATCTTGACCAACTCCCTTACATTGACTGTTGGCAAGACCTAGTCCTGTCTCAGCCACCTTGGCTGAACCTTTCACTGAGAACTATAAAGTGATGATAGCTAAGGTAACAGCCATCTCCTAATGTTGACCGAAGTCAAACAAACCGATTCTATCTGGCAAATCAGAAGTTCTATCTCTACATGTATCCATCACTTTCCCCACTCCAGAGACTCTTCCAGAACCAGTTCCCTAGAGCTTGCCCTTCAATCCCAACATCATCTGAGGCCTCCCCAGAGACCCCCCTTTTGGTGGCCTCCCTTGAGTTCTCCATTTTGATTCCCCACACAGCTGTGGGCACCCAACAGCCCAATCCTCAGATCTCATTGAGGCACAATGCAGACTCCACTTTGAGGGGCAGATCCAAGGAAGGGAATGCATGTAGTGTATCAACCTTCACCACTACTGATCTCCTTAACTGGAAGAACCATACACCTTCATAGATTGAGAAACTCCATGTAGTGGTTGACTTAATGAGTCCCTTATCCACATCCACTGCCCCACATAGACTGACTGCTGGCAATTCTGCTCAATCCTAATCAATACAAACTCAATACTCTATTCAATAAAAAGGTACTCAAGCTGTCACTACAATGGTTGGAAGAAAGTTCCCCAGCCAGAATGTTAGATCCCCAGGCTTACACCTCAGCTAGTTCCAAAGAGAGAAACCCCAGTGGGACTTGAACTCAGAAAGAAAGCTCTCCTCAATCACATGGTATCATGAGGACCTCCTAAAAGGGACAAAGAAAGGAGGAGAAAGGCCATGAACATGAGTAAAATTTAAGAGGTGGTCTAGGAGCCAGAAGCAATCCCAAACCAATTCTACAAAAGGCTTCTAGGCTAGATATTCTGATATTCTGACCTTGCCAGTCACCTTGGAACACACCTCTCCTGCCTGTCCAAAAACAGGGCACAGATGACTATCAGCCACTTCAAGACCTGCGAACAGTAAACCAGGTCACTATTACTCTACTTCTGGTTGTCCTAAACCCTTACACTCTCTTGGTCCTCATTCTCTGCCAAAGAAACCTTCTTTATATTTCTAGAACTCATATATTTTCTCCTGTATCCATCTGGCCCCAAAGAACCAACCAATTTTGCCCTCCAGTCCAAAAATCCCCAAAATGGCAACAATGACCAGCTGACTTGGAATGAGGCTACCCCAAGGGTTTAAAAATTCTCTGGCCACTTTTATTACAACACCGGTTACCAATCTGAAGGCCTTCCCTGCAGGCTAGCATGGCTGTATATTACTCTACATATGTAGATGACCTGCTGTTGGCTCATCAAATACAGAAAGGCTGCATAGGAGGGACACAATTACTCCTTACTCTCCTGTGGGAGGCCAGATATATGGTCTTAAGAAATAAAATCCAAATTTGCCAGCAGAAAGTTAAGTACTTCAATTTCCACTTGTCACAAGGGCAACACCATCTCAGATCTAAGAGAAAACAAGCAGTTTGTTCAATCCAAGTTCCAACAACCCAATACCAAGTCCAAGAGTTCCTCGAGGCCACAGGTTACATTAGGATCTGGGTACCTAATCTCTCAATCTTGGTGAAACTCCTTTATAAGGTCACAAGGGTGAGGGTGAGAACCTCTGTTATGAGAAGAGGAACAGAAGAAAATGCCTTTGAAGAGATGATACAGGCCCTCACCATTGCACTGGGCCTGGAACTTCCAGACAAGATTAATCCTTTTTTATTTCTATGTCCATGTGCATACTGACAGAGCAGTGGGAGTTTTAACCCAGATATTGGGATTCTGGCATTGACCAATGGCATACTTCTCCAAGCAACTCAACTCTGGTGCCCAGGATTGGCTACCCTGTTTGCAAGCACTCACAGATACTGTCCTATTAGTGCCAGAGGCTGACAAACTGACTGTGGGACAAGAATTAACAGTCTGAGTGCCACACTCAGTGCTGACATTAATGACTGGCTAACTAGTGCCCAGATGGCCAGATATTAGATGTCACACATTCACTTAGAGATGGTGAAGACCCTAAACACAGCAACCCTACTGCCAATCAGGCCAGGCAAGCCAAATTATGAATGTGCTGAGGTCATGGATGAGGTGTTCTTCAGCTGGTCAGACATACAGGACCAGCCCCTCAAGGATCCCCGTGCTATTTCACAGATGGTAGCAGTTTTGTAAAAGAGGAAAAACACCTCACAGGGTTACCTTGTGGTAACTCTGAATTCCATCTTTGAGGCAAAAATCTCTGCCAAAAGAGACTCGGCACCAAAACTCAAGCATTTCAGCTGGTGTCAGGAATATACATAAACATATACACAAGCTCAAAGTATGGCCTCAGCTCCCTCATCTACATAGGGCTCCATATAAAGAAAAAAGCCTGACAAACTGAAGGGAAAAAACAAAATATGTCCTTGAACTCTTGGATGTTGTGTGAGACCTAAAAGAGAGGAAGTCACACACTGTTGGGAACAGCAAAAGGGAGACACTACAGCCACTCAGAAAATTATAAAGCAGACCAGGATGCTAAGCTGACAGTCACCAGAGGAACAGCAAATTCAGTGGTCATGGCCATTATACTATTTCCTAGTCCATTAGCAGAGTGAGACCCTAATTACTCACAACATGAGGTTGCTTGGTTTAAGACCAAGGATGGAAATTACCTCCCAGGCAAATGGTAGAAGTTTTAAAATGGCTGTGTATTTATCTCCAAGGCTCTGACCCCAGCTGTTGTCAGTAGGCTTCATCAGAACACCCATATGGCCAAACAGCTCTCAAGACCAAGATGAGTTGACATTTCAACATCCCTCACCTCCCAACATTGCCCGTGTAGTATATGAACACTGTGAATGTGTGCCCCCAATAATCCATGCCAAGGGCTCTGGGCTGCTGCTACAGTACAAAGTGTCAGAGGAGCCCCATGTGAAAATATGGTCATGGATTTTACTGAGCTTCCCTGAGTCCATGGCTGCAAGTGTTTGCTAGTTTTTGTGTGCGCTTTCTCAGACTGAGTAGAGGCCTTCCCCAACGGCATCAAAAAGGCATCTGAGGTGGCCTGGATCCTTCAGAAAGAAATCTTTCCCTGTTTGGGAATTTCTGCAACCATAGGATGAGAGAGCCAATTGGTATTCATCACAGAGATGACGTAGTTAGTAGCCAAACACCAAAGATGACTTGGAAACTGCATACGATATATTGTCCACAAAGTTTAGAGCAGGTGAAACAAATGAATGGGACTTTATAGCTGCAGCTGAGCAAGCTGTGTCAGGAGATTCACCTGTACTGCAGGAGAGACCAACTCTTCCCAACAGCTCTGCTAGTCCCACTATACAGATAAGGCTTTCCACTTTTGAGGTTCTCCCTAGGTTTCCCTCTCCTCTTATTAAGGGCATAAGAGGATTTAAAAGAGCTTGGGAACCTCGTTGTGAGACAACGGATGCAGGCATTAGGCTCAGCCTTAGCCACCCTACACCAGTGAGTTAAGGAATGATTGCCATGAGTTTGACCACAGATGCTCACTCTTCTAAGCCAAGGCATGCTGTGTGGACAAAAGGATGGAATGTCCAACCCCTGAAACTCCTCTGGAGGGAGCCATTCTCTGTTATCCTACCTATTCCCATTGCAGTCAAAGTGGATGAGATAGTTCCCTGGATTCACTACAGCAGAAAAGAGCCAGCCTCTCAAGACCGGGAATGTGTCTCTTGATTTCTTGGCACCATGTAAACTGACAATCCAGAAGAAGCAGACTGTAAACCCAGGAACACCACTGAAAGATGAGAATCAATGCACAGGCTGACAAGTATACACCTGGCAGAAGCCTGAGGATGCCACCAACTGGTGCTACAGACAGACTGCATCTTTTTTCTTTTTTTCTTTTTCTTTTTCTTTTTTTCTTTTTTTTTTTTTTGTAATAATTTGTGTCATTTCCATTTTTATTTTTTTATTTTAACTGAAAAAGTAAATAAGATCCAAAATGTACAATAGACATTGTGAAAACAGAAGGAATAGAAAATGCATCCTTTTTGTGATTATCTATAACGCACTGCCATTCCTCGCCCTTAATTGTATTTGGGTCTGTAACCTTGCTTTTTCCCATAGCCCTTGCCATGCCTGCCCCAGCCATCTGGAAATGTGGTGAGAAATGAATGCTGCCCTCATCGTCCTTTGTGGGTGGCATCTTTCACTGGTAATGCCTGCATTTCTGAGCAGCCCATTGGTGCACCTGACTTCCCCAGCATGTGACCCATGTATTAGCCTAACTAGGTTAGGTCAAGGAGTCACTTGGACTTTATCTACCACACCCAATTCTCATGCTTAGGAAGGATCCAAGGGACCTGCACATATAACACTACCTATTCTACCTGCCAACATGGAAATAAGCACACCTGTTTGACCAGAGTACTCCCTGACTGAGGAATGGTTCAAAGTCCTACACTCCCAAGGTAAAGAATCATTAATTAACAAAACCCAGGTTACAAACTCTACCTGCCAGTATTAATGTTTTGATATGTGTGCCACCATTAGGAAAAATCCCTGGATAGTTCTAAAATGTGAGGGTTATCATGAGAATAAGAATACAGGCTCAATAATAAGTATATGAGTGAGCAGGCCTCAGCCCAACTTGCCTGTATTGTGACTGCTGGGCTCATTGCCCCTGTTGGAGCAGAGTCTCATTGGTCACTGGAAAGGGTAAAGAAGGTGGTACTCCTCCAAAAGGGAGGGGCCACTCTGAACAATGAGCTGGAAACATGCAACCCTATTAATTTTACTATCTTTAACCCAGGAAACTCAAAGCAGAAAAATGGTCTCTGGAGTAGGATAGATGATAGATAGATAGATAGATAGATAGATAGATAGATAGATAGATAAGGCATTGGCTTGGGGACTGTATTACATTTCAAGAGTCTCACTACCATCTGAGTAACCTCATCTTATTTGGTTTTTCACTCATTTGATGAAGAAAGAGACAATTACCCCTCTCCAATTCTGGCCACAACAAGAAAGTTGGTGTTAGCCTTAAAAGGGATTCTAGCCCAGACTCTGCAGGTCTCTTCTTGCTGTGTATATGGAAGAAACAACATGGTGATTAATGGCCATGAGAAGCTGTAAGATTAGATTTCCATGAACTTTATATTGGCACAGGGTACCCCAGCTCTACCTCAGCCTCACATGTCTGGCTCGCAGTTTCGACAGCTCAGTCATCTATAAGATTCAATAGTGGGGGGTTCCCTGACTACTTTGAAACAAACCGGCACCCCCCACCCATTTTCTCATCTAAGGGGGACCTGGTGCAGTGTTAACCAGACATGGAGCAGTGGGCCCTGGATAGACTGTCCAGGATATGTAGAAGAGCTGCATGCAACATGCTTCCCCCAAACCGATCAGGGTCTTGTGTATTAGGCACATTTCTTTTTACTTCCATTTGCTAGGGGAGAGCACCTGGGAGTTCAAGTGTATGGGAAAAGGAGGACCCCTAGAAATGATGTGCCCTGAAAATTGACACTGAGAAAGATGAGGAATGGCCCCCTGGATGCAGCCTTGTACCCTCCCCTCCTTAGACAGTCCCTGATCACATCTCCAAAACCAGCACCCAGATGGGGCTTTCAGGCACTTCTCCCCACCACTGTCCACCAAGACTTGACTTTGGTCCCTTCCAAGATCCTCCTGCAGCTGCATCTTCCCTGCTCTCTCTACTCCTGCCACTGTCCTATACTCTGTTCTCTGAACATGAAAAACTCATTCCAACCTCAGGACCTTTGCACTCGCCATTCCTTGTGTGAGGCACACCCTTCTTCATGTCTCCCTGTGGTACATTTGCTCTATGTCAGGAGGTCTTCCATGACCTGGAAACCCCAGGGCCTCCTCTTCCTCCAATCTCCTGCCTTAGCATCTTCATGGACCTCACCCTTACCTAGCATCTTGTTTATTTACTTGCCCATGCATTTGTAGCCTGTTTTCTTTTCCTAGCACATGAGGTCTGGTATTTATTTAACCTGCGTGCTCAGCCATAAACAAAGCCACATTGGAAGGAGATGCCTCTCCAGGAGATGCTGCTCCCCAAAGACTCTGCCTAGCTGCCCCAAGCCTCTGTGCTCCAGTCCGTGAAAAGGGGCTGGTTCCAGTGCTGCCATGGTAACTGAGCCATGGGTGGGATGGAAAGATTAGATCTGTCTACCACCAGGCAATATAGCATATGATATGTGGTACAGATTTAGGGACATGGCACAGACTCCCCTCCTCTGCTAAGGGAACCCCCACTTTGTGCTGAGAACCATCCACAATAGTTGGAGGATCCTTTGCATCTCTGATGGTCAACATAGTCAATTCTGGAGCAGGATAATGTCCACAAGAAGAGACAGAAAACTCATTAGCTGCATAGGGAACGGGGCATGAGAAAGAGTAACCATGGGGATCACTACGATGCCTTCCTAGGAATCTGTTGGGACTGGGGACAGAGATGCAGAATTTAGGAGTGCATTCAGCTATAAGGAGCAGAAAATTGAGAGTGTAGCTTAAACAATGGAGTTTATTTTTCTTTGTTAGGAAAAAGTCTCGAGTTAGGAGTCTAGCAACATAGAATTGGCTAATGTGATTTTTTTTACTTTATTTTTGGCTCCTTCCAATAGTTTCAAGATATATTGTATCCCTCTATCCTCACTCCCACCATTATTTGGCTTCTAGGCAACTCCATGAACTTCAGCCCCTGTGGTCAGAACAGAACAAAGTCTCTGTCCCTGACTTCACGTTATGTTTCATTGACCAGAGCTGCTCATGCAACCACTAGGTGGCAGGGAACACTAAAGGGAACCCTTGCCTGCACAGCCTCAGTATTTGAAGGGGATTGATGGAAATGATCTCTGAACTAGGCATCTCCAAAGCCTATCGCGAGACATTCTTTCATCCTCAGTTCTGATTCATTTGGAGGTGGAGGGAAATAGGACTGGCACCGCAAGCACCACTTGGACTGTAATGTCCACTTGAGAAAGTGTCCATTGCTACTGAGGTTGGCCCAGCTGTACCTGAAGGCTGCACTCCTCGCTATATCTACTTACAAATACAATAATAATAGCAATAATTAAATGTCTAGTTTTGTTTTGCTTTGGTTTGTTTTGGGTTTTAACTGAGCCCACTCTTTGCAAGAGGGACTCTTGGCAGAGGAGATGGCACTCAAAGTTTTGAATCATGGCCCTCAATTTCCTGCTGTGTTGGGCAGTGAGTTTGCTTTTGGCCAAGTCATTTCCCTTCTCTGAGCTCCCCATGCCTTTTCTGTAGAATGGGCTTCTGCTGAAGAGAGCCAGGGAAGTTTGTGACACTCTGGTCATGGATCAGCCCGCAGGCACAGCCTTCCTCCTCCCTTTCATCCATTCATGTGAACATTGATAGACATTGGAGGTGAATTTATTTCTTTTTCCTTTAGACCAAGTGCCCCAGAAGTCAAGAACTTTTTCACAGTAGGTACTCAGGAAATGTTAGAATTAAAGAATGTAAAACTTCAGCCACCAGTTTAACCAGCAATCACGGTGGTTAACTAGGTGCCAGGTGTGTTGTAAACAACAGGGATGTAGAACAAATCTTAGATACAGTCCTGTGCTCTATAGTTCATGATTGCATGGGAGTGCTACATTCTGAATGTGTGACCAAATTCACACACTGGCCACTGTCCCTAGGAGAAGGGCAACATTTGGGTGACAACTGGGTCATGATGGTGAGTCCTGGTGAGTAGGTAAGTATAATAAGTGTCTTTGGGAAAGAGTCCTGTGAGAGTTCCTACCCCTTTCCACCATGCAAGGACACACGCACAAAGCTCTATCTGTGAACAGAGAGTGGGCTTCACTGCACACCAACTCTGCCCATGCCCTGCTCTTGGGCTCCCAGCCCCAGAACTGTGAGACATAAGTTGCTGCTGTTAATAGGCCACTGGTTTACAGTCATTTGTTACAGTGGCCTGCATACACTAAGACAGGGAAATGGTCAACAAACAGGAAAAAAAAAAGAGAGAAAACAGTGTCAGATGGTCAGGGCGGTGTGAAGAAACTGAGCTGGGAGGTGAGGAACAGTGCACATTTACCATGTGCTTGGAAGACCTGCAGGAGGGCAGGGGTAAGAAGCCAAGGTTGGAAGGGCCATCAGGGCAGTGACCCAGGAAGAGGGGACAAACAATGCACAGACACAAAGCTTGGCTTTAAATGATGTGGGACACATCCAGATGAATGAATTAATTAATTCATCCCCAGCAACCTGGGGATTTCCTCTCACCCCAGAGCAGAATGAAAAAATGCCCCACCTAAAGTGTAGACTGGTACAACCATTGTGGAGGTCAGTCTGGAGATTTCTCAGAAAGCTGGGACTGGAAGCCCCATTTGACCCAGCTATTCCACTTCTAGGCATATTCCCAGAAGAACTGAAAGCATCATACCACAGTCATATATGTGCGCCCATGTTTATAGCAGCACAATTTGTAATAGCCAGATCTCAGAAACAACCTAAGTGTCCATCAACTGAGGAATGGATAAAAAAGATGTGGTATTTTTATACAATGGAGTACTGCTCAGCTATAAAGAATGATCACACTGAGATATTTATAAATAAATGGATTCAGCTTGAGACCATACTCATAAGCGAAATAAATCACTCATGTATAAATACCGAAAAGTTTCCCTAGTATAAGAAATGGTAAGAATACATAAAAGTATGTGGTAATTGTGATTCCCCATTATATTGCTTTGAGGCCTTATAATGGTTTCATTCACTAGTTGGAATGGTTTTATTTGGGGTTGTTTTATTTTATTGTCAGTGATGGTATGAACAGCTATTTTGAAGAAAATAAGACATTATAATACCTAGTGCTGATTTAATATCATCTTGTTTCGAAGTTCCCCCAAGCCTTTGTTCTGTCTCCATCGGTTTTCCCATGTTGTATCTTATTGTATTTTAATATATGTGATAGCATAAACAAAATTTTTTATGGTCAAGGAGATAATGTAGAAACCATTGTTCATTTTCTGTTAGTTGATTCTGAATATCCTGTAATACTTTCATTCTCTTCAATGGTTTTACACTGTCTTGTTATGTTTGATACTATAGTGTATAAAGGTATACTCAAATATTTCAAGAAAAGAGACAGTATGGTAGCTACTGTTATGTCAAGTTGTCTTGTGGTGAAACACTATGTTGCTTAAATTGTTCTGTTCTGACCTGTTTTGTTATGTTCTCTTTTATTTTAATCTTTTTTTGAAATAAAAAAAAGAAAAATGCCCCACCTAAGAAAACAAGCATTTTTCCAGTGGTCAGCAATATTAAGCGTTTCTTCATTTGTGTGGTTGCCCTATTAAACATACAGGAGGTGAAGAGTGGGGGGAAGGCAGCATAACACATTTGAACCTTAAACTGTATGGTTTGAGAAAGAAGAGAGAAAATTAGGACAAAAAATCCTTTTGGAGAGAAGGCCTGTTGTAAAAGTAGGTAAATGGACCAAAAAACTGACAAGAGATAGGAGGCAAGAGAAAAAGGAGAAAAGAAAGGAAATTGCATGGTAAATACAAATAAGAGAAAAAAGAAAAAAGACAAGTAAGAAAAAGACAGAAAAAAGGACAAAAGAAAATGTCCTAAACTCCAATAAATTAGTAAACATTGAAGAGAAAAGGAAAGAAGAAAAAAATCACATACATTCAAGAAAATAGAGACTTCTCTGTGATTTTGAATGCACAATTTTCTTCAGGATCTATACTTTTTGGGCAGTGTTCAATCAAGATGTATCCCTGCTCATGCTGGTAACTAAAGAATGCAGTCAGGTCCATGGTAAATGCAGGTACCAGCAGGCAATACCAATGTTGCAAGTTTGAATCTAGAGCCACTCAGGCTGAGCTGGTCTCTGGCCTCAGGGGCAAGGCCAGTCTACTTTAGTTTAAACCCCTCAAGGGTCTCTCTTCAGGCTTCCTCCTAACTGTGGCTGTCTCTCACTCAATCACTGTGGGACTATAACATGGTAAGCCCTGAAGTCAAACTACCCTCAGTTATTCTGGGTCTTGGTTCAAATAGTCAATATTTCCCTGGAAAGGTGTCTGACCAAGCACTCTATCCACAGACGTGGTGGGTGCTTGGACTAGAGTCACTCTCCAGCTTTTGGGACCCAGTACAATCACAGCCAAGCTGCTAAAGGATCCCATGGGAGAAGAATCCTGCACTGTTCTTGCTGACCACAGCAACTGCCTCTCCATTTCACCACTGAATTTCTCCCTGAGGCATCCCTGGGGTCCCCAGCATTCACTTTGTCTCTCCAGGTTCCGTCTCCCTTTCCTGTGAGTTAGAAGCTAGGGAAAAGTTGGCAGCCTGCCTCTTCCCTTCAAGGTTGTCTTCTGTCTCTTCAATTTCTCTGTAATTTGTAATTGTCCTGTGAGATCTTCCCTGGTTCTCTCTCTCTCTCTTTTTCTTCCTCAAATTATTTTCTAGTATCTGGATTCTGAATCACTTCAAGAGTTTGAATTGTTGTCACTTACCACTCCCCCAATTTTTTCAAGTGCAATTCTTAAAGTGTTCTCTTCCCTTCACCAGTCAAAAAACTCATCAATCACATCTGCTTTCAAAAGGGTGGGTCATGGAAACAAAAGACACCAGAGATCTAGGAGAGAACCTGGGATATCCCATACCTACCATTAAATATAAAATTCTCATGTTCGCAATTATATTTAAACATTGATGTCATTATATTTAAACACTGAATAATGGGCACATTTGGATAAAGAGGCAGTACAGAGAGCCAAGTGGAAATGAGAAAAGCCACAAGTCATAGTGCATAAAGGAGAAACCATAATTCTGAGTCCCACCATGTGACAATGGCATGCACCACTCCATTTGATTCCCACAATGATTGTGAAAAGTATATGCAAACTTTCCCCATTTTCATGAGAAGGAATTTGAGGCTCAGGATTTTCCTCTTGGGCCACAAGGAACAGTGAACTGAGCAGAAAAGGGATCCAGTACAGTCACAGCCAAGCTCACTGTCTAGCAAAGTACCCCAAAGTTAGTAGCTTGAACAAAAACTTTATTTCTCACCTCTTCTTAGCCAGCTGAAAGATTCTGGCTGGACCAGCTCAGCTGTGTTGTACAATGCAGGTGGGCTTCAGAGATGGACCTGAAGTCGGTTCAGTGTCACCTAGGAAGGCAAGGTGCCTTGGCCACGTATGTCTCGCCCTCCAACAGGCCAGCCTAGACTTGTTTCCATAGTGACCACAGTATCCCCAGGAGCAGGAGAGGTCCCAGTGCACAGCAGAATCCTAGCCTATTCTTATCTCACACTTGAAAATGTCATGTTGGCAAAAGCAAGGCATATGACAACAATCACATTCAAAGCAAGGAGAAATACAGACTCAGCACCTAGGCACCCTTGCCAGGGAACAAGCTTGCAAGGATGGCAGGGCTCTGCAGTCAGGTCTGTGGCCTCCCACAAAAGCCACCAGAGACATTCAACAATATGGAGAAAATGGAGAAAATCCCAGCCATCCTGCTGGGATGAAAACTTGGAGTCATCAACCACTGTTAAGCATGCACTTAGAGAAAGACATCCTGCTGAGGAAAGTAGCTCACAATATATCATTAAGTATGAAAACAGGCTATTAAATTACATGCACCCTTTCACAGATACTGGATTGGCACAAAGGCAAAGCTGGATAATACCATTGAATAGCAATGATGCGGTACTATAGAAACCCTCATGGAGCCATTTTGGTGGCCTCCTCAGGGTGGTGGGACCTGTACTTCACACCCTGGGACAGCCACCCTTCTTTCAGTCCCCTACAGAAACAAAGACCTTCTTCTGGGTCACGGATCATGAATAGGCAGCAATAGCAACATCACTGGGAATAAGAAAAGGATTGAATCTACACAAACATGCTTCTGCCAGAGATGGATAAACAGTTGGATAATTATAAGATGTAGCACTGCACAAGAGTCAGAAGACAATAATCTTGTCACAAGATCTCCGTGTGTCATTTTGATATCGAAAACATTGAGTAAGCAGAACATTGCATCCCACATCATTACATATTAATGCATTAATATTTTGAAAACAAAAGTAATATGATGTTTATACATACATGTGTGCACATCGGGGAGGAAAGGGAGATGAATGAGATTAGGAAGGAATTAGCAGGGCTGCTGACATGACTTGTGATATTCCAGTTCCTTTAATATTTGGAAAAACTGCAAAATATTGACGAGCACACATCTAGGATGCTGGCTGTGTGGAGGTGTATTATATTCTCCAGAGCATTTCCTGGATTCTTTTTATGAAAAATAACTAAAAACAATTTAGAGACTATTCTTTTGTGATTTTAGCTAAAAGCCACCCTTCCTATCCCCCTCCCCCACGAAAGAATGCATCTCTGTGGAGGAGGAAAATACTTCAAAATGTTTGCTGTGCTTTTGCCTCTGACTGGTGAACATACAAATAACATTCATCTTCTTCCTCTTGCCAATATGTACTTTCTGATTTTTCTTCAAGAGACAGGCTGTGCTTGTTTAATAAAACAAACAAAATACAGAGGGGCCTGTTGATACTCTGGGTCGCAGGCGCTTCTTGCTTTCACAGGATCTGAAATCCAAAATAGATCTGCCCTCTGACTTGGCAGCCTCATTCTTCAGGGTCAGACTGAGTGGCAGAGGCAGGCTGTAAGCCACAGAGCTCCCCAGGGCTGAGAAAGGATGGAGTGGCCAGAGGTCCAAGCTGGGCACAGCAAAGAATGCAACCGTCTTCAACCCACATGCCTTTGGCCCTCTGAGGAACACAGGCTGGACAATCCCACTGCTTAGAGGAGAAACTGAGTCCAGGGAGAAAAGCCAAGAGAGTTTGCTAACAACAGAGGCAGCTGTGTGTGAGGCCTGGCTGGTGTGGCCAGGGAGGCTGGTGACTAGAGACAAATCCCAGAGTGCTTCTGGACCCATCTACTGGCAGCTCCAGTGGGAATAATCTCCCTGCAGCTCCCTGCTGCAGCTTCAGCAGTCACAGGGCCCCACAGGACACTTTGGCAGAAGAGATGTTGGGTCTCTCCAACTACAGCAAGGGTGATAAGAACAGTTCCCAACTATGAACCGTGAAATGCTGAACAAGCAAATGACACTTTCTCATCCTCCCTGCTGAAGTCAGTTCTACTTTGTCGTAATGGCCAGAACCCTGACTCCCATGCCCCATACTCCTCTGGCTTTTTTCCCCAACCATCAAGGGGTAATCTCTCCCTGCTCCCCCAGGAACAGAATGCAGAACACTTGACCCTGTGAGACTTTCGGTACCCTCTGCCCAACTCTCTCCCTGGAAGTGCTCACCCTTGGGGGACACTCACGGCTCTCACTATGAGACCATATGGGGATGTCCTGGCTGACAGCCTCAGCTGTGGCCTCAGGTCTGTGGAGAGGCTTCCAACAACAGTGGACCCAGCCTTCCAGAGACTGCTTCTAGCAGGGCAGAGTGGAGCTCTTACCACTAACTCTGCAAGTTGTAGATTTGTGAATAATAGATGTTGTCATTGTTTTAGCCACTAAGTTCTACAACACGTTGTGACATACTACAGGTCACCAGAAAGCTGGGATTTGTACCCAGTCAACAGAATATCTGTGTCCAGGCCACACCAGCTAGGCCCCACACAACTGCCTCTGTTGTTAGCAACAGGTTTCTTCCTGGGCTTTCCCTCCAGCCTCAGTTTATCCTCTGAGCAATGGAACTGACCTGGCTGTACTTTCTACAGCCTCTACAGTGAGGCATTGTTCTCTCCAGATGAGGAAACTGTGTCTGCTCTGCTAAAGCAGAATCAGGATGCAGCTCCAGGAAAACAGGGCTCTTGGGTCACAGGAAACCTCGAAGTCCAGCCTCAGAGTCCTGTTCTCCATTACTTGGGTCACAACTCTGAGTTACAGAGCCGAAAGTGGAAGCAGGGGACTGACGGTGAAAACTGCAGTCTTGGGTAGAATAACTCAAAGCCCCTACAGACAGTCCCTCAAGGCTGTTATCAGCCCCCCAACTCCTGCAGGCCTTCTCCTGTGCCCATCTATGGCTCTGATCATTCCCAGGTGCTGGTCCCAGGGAAGAGGACAGCCCAGGTTGAAGATTGCACCTTCAGCGACCATCCTATGCTAGGATCAAGACATAAAGGGCTGGGGAAATGCTGAACTAGGAGGGTGACAGCAGATAATGGGAACTCAGACTGTGACAACTCTTCTGCATCCAGACACTTGAGGAGAACAAAGCAACACATGGTTCTGCAGGAACCAGGGAAAGTGGGTTCACTTGGTGAGTGGCCAAGGTGGAGACTATAGGCAAGCAGCAGGTATCTTGTGCCCAGCAACCTCCATCTGCCCAGTCACCTCCTCAGATCCTCTTAAAGTCCTCCTGGTCAGCTCTGTCCCTTTGAGTCCCATGAGGCTGGACTCTACTCCACAGTTGCTGGCCTGGACATGTATCTCAGCCTGACTAACCGGAGCTCCCTCCACCCCATCGTGTTGGTTCAGGGAGGGCCATGTGACTCCAGCTGGAAATTCCTTAGCTATCAGGATGGAGACTCTCACTTTATGAGGGTGTTGAGTTGAACAATGGCAGCTGCTGCCACCAGCAGGGGTGGCAGTGGTGGGAACTGTAAGAAGATGAAGCCAACAAGGAAAATAAAGGCCTAGAAAAAATTATTCCTCATGTCATTTAAGCTGCACTTGAAGCTAGAATCCCTACACTTTTCAGTTATACTGACCAATAAGGTCCCTTTTTGCCCAAGTTATCTGAGCAAAAGTCAAAGTCTTTGAAGTGTTATAAGTATGTCTGCCACACTAACTACTTGGTGGAAATGGACTGACAAAGTGGTAATAACCTGCAGAGTTGTTTGGTTTGTTTGCAGTGTCTGGATACCAGTCACCCAGAACAATCCACACAGAAGCTTCCTGTTGTCCCTGCCCTGAGGACAGAGTGGTAATTTGAATCTCTGCTTTGAGGCTGTTGCTCCAGCTTGTACCCGCAATGGGATTATTCATTCTACAAACACTCATGCAGACTTCTCAGGGCTAGCCAGAAGACAGGAAACAGACATGGAGACTGCGGCCACAGGGCTAGGAGAGTGCAGTGTGGAGGGTGGGGAGACACTCAGGCTTTAGACCACAGAGTAAGCTCCTCATTGGGGACAGGGGACAAGGAACAGGGCTGGGGGTGGGGGTGCCCTAGACAGAAGCACTGCTTCCCCTGAAGACAGAGGGACAAACTGCAAGTCTTTCCAGAACACCATCCCAGAGCACAGTGGGTTTAGAGGGCAATTTTCAAGCAAAAGTTTCTTCAAAACACAGGCCATGCGGTCACAGTCCCTGCTGCCCAAGGACATGAATAAACAAGAAGCTGGTCTCATGTTGCCAGGTCCGAGTTCCAAGGGAACATCACCAAGGCTGAGTCCAGGGTTTGGAAGGATTTGCAAGCCATGTGAAAATATGTGCGTCAAGATTTGTGTGCTGACAACCATCCCCCAGGGTGATGGTGTTAGGGGACAGGGTCCTGGGGAGGGTATAAGGATGTACAGTGAGGCTTTCATGACTAGATTAGAGCCCTCAAAAGAGATGCTGAGAGCTAGCTGCAGATGCCAAAATGGGTCAAGGAGCCTCAGTGCCCAGCTGCTGCTCTGCCCTCAGCTGAAGACAGGGCACCTGGGCTGGGAAAGCGAAGTAAGTGTCCTGGCCATTAGGCAGCTATGATGACATATTTGAACTTAACCCTATTTCACATTTATCTATCTTCCATTTTGTACCTTATTCATATATATATTTCCCATATAAGAGAAAACTCGCAGTGTTTAAACTTATGCATCTGATTTATTTCACTTAATATTATGTTCTCAAGTTACATTCATTTGCCTATGAGTGGCTCAAATGATTGTATTAATTTACATTTTCAGCGATAATGTAAAAGAACTCCTTTGTTCCCCCATCCTTTCCAGAATTTGTTATTAATAGATTTTTATGGTAGCCATTCTTTCTCAGAAGTACAAATGGCCAATAAATATATGAACAGATGTTCAGCATAGCTCACCATTAGATAAATGCAAATCACACCTACACGAAGATATCACTTTATCCCAAGAATCACCTTTTAAACCTGTTTTACAGGGTGGTCAGGCAATTACTATTATCAACACCTTTTGATAGAAGGAGAAATTGAGGCAAACAGATTAAGCAATTTAACTGAGCTGACACCCAAGAGCAGATGGGACAGCCAGAATTCTAATCCAGGCAATCTGACCTAAGCCACCCAGAATCAGCCACAGGTACAGACAGAAAAGAGTGTTCAGGAGTCACTGGGAAAGAACAGGTCTGTGAGATGCCAGGCCAGCAGCAAGGGTGGGAGGAGGAGGCTCAGGACCCTGGCAAGTCTGTCTGTCTCATCGTAACCAGTGCAGAGAGCCCTTGGCTTACAATTTACTATGAATTTACAGTGGCAGCATAGTGTAGTGGTGCATGGCTATAACCCCAGCATTCATGTGCTCATGTGGCTGAGGTATTAGCATCATGTAGGTTCAAGGCCATCCTGGGCTACGTAGTGAGTTCAAGGCCAGCCTGAAATACATAGCAAGACCTATAGAAGGAGGAGGAGGAGGAGGAGGAGGAGGAGGAGGAAGAGAAGAGCAAGAAGAAAAACAAGAAAAGGAAGGAAAAGGAGGAGGAGAAGGAAGAGGAGAAAGAGGAAGAGGAGTGGGAGGAGGAGAACTTAAGGTGGTGACAGAGCATTAGATCAGGCAATGTGAGTGCTTAGGAAAACTTCCAAAGCTGGATCTTGAAAGACAATGAAGCTCCCACCTCGTACCCTGGGGACCTGTGTGAGGGCCTTTGTGACCCTCTTAGAAGCCTGGCTGCCTCTACTGGAAGCACCAAGAGAAGAAATCAGAGATGCCCAGGCGTGACAGATGAGGGGGCAGTCTTTGGGATGACCCCACCTCGGCTACCATCTGATAACAATATCACCAGGGACACAAGTGGAGCTTCACAGTTGGGCTGCTCCAAACTCCTGGCCCCCAGAACCCTTAGGTATTTCCTTTCAAGCCACTAGGTGCTGTGGTAACCTGATGGCAGCTGTAATAACCAGAGTAACAGGGAGGGAGGAACTATGGTGTGTGGACAACAGCGCTCTGGACAGAGTGCAGGGAGGAGCTAAAATGAAAGTATGGGGCTGACCTGGGGACTTCCCAGCCCAGTACATGGAAGGGATCACATTTTGCTCATTCATTCTTCATTCATTCATTCATCCATCAGCAAGTCTGAATGAATCTCCATGCTGTGAGCTTCCCACTGTCATCTGGATGCCACTGCAAGACTCTCATGTCCACTCCAAGGTAAGAACCCTATCTCCAGTGCACAGACACAGAGATGAGGTTCATGGAGCCAAAGAAGGAGCAGGAAGTTGATGGCAGTGAGGCTCAGAGTGGCTGAACTTTCCTCTGTACTCAGATCATACTCAAATGCTCCCAGGCTGTGTGACCTTAGACAAGTCGCTCAACTACTCTGAGCCAGGTTTAATTTTTCTCTTGAAAAGCAGAGTACCGTTTGTAGGGAAGGGATTAAAGCAACACTGGGTTTTCTGGAGAACATGATGGCAGGGGCCAGTGGTAGCTCCTCTTCCAGCCAGAGCCCTGCAAGTTGTGTTCTGTCTGTCCTTAAGCAGCCTGACTGTTCAAAACTTCATCAGGATTTGGAAAAACAAAAGGAAAGAGATGATGCTGCGTGATAGTCATCTTAACCCCCCAGAAACAAGCAGGGAGGAGGTGCCCAGGTCCCAAGGAGGAAGCTCTGTGCTCATGCAGTTTGAATTCTGTGGGCTAAGGCAGGGAGACATAAGGTAAAGCACAAAATATGCATTCCATGTTCACTTGGTACCTGAACTGCCCTATCTCAGTCAACTCTTCTGCCCTGCAAGGTGGGAGGCATTATTTTTCTCATTCAAGAAGAAACCAAGGCCTGCAGAGGGTACGTGACTTGCCCAAAGTCATACAGGTGGGAGGAGCCAGAAATTGAAGAGCAAACTGGAAATCCCTCAGTCCCCAGGGTGAAGACTATATGCTGTCCTCAGGCTAGAGAAGAGATTCCTCAGGTTTGTAGATTAAGGGTGGAGGCCTAGAGAGGTAGAGCTGCCCAGTGAGTCTCCTGGTCCCCGTGGCAGCAGGATTTAAGATCAGAGTGTCTGGCAGAGTCTGGCCATCATACAACTGTAACTGCAAATTTCCACACCTTGGCCCATCATCCCAGTCCAGCCTCAGACAACCTACCCCAGGGCATGACAATTTCTCATCATTTTCACAGCAATCCGGTCAGAGCCATACCAGTTTACATAGCACCCCCAGGTCCTGGAGGAGAAGTGCAAATAGGAGCTGGCTCCCCACGGTGCACCCACTTCTCTGAGTCTCCAGAAACTCATGGCTGAACTTCCCTTCCACAGCCTCACTCTGCCCTCCCTTCCCCTCTCTGTGCTCTCCAAGAGTCACTTGCCCTTGTCTATGGCCCAGGCTAACAAGGAACCCAAGGGGAAGGTGCAGAGGCTGAGAAGGGGGAGCTTAGGGACTGAAACTTGAGAACCCAGCCTTGTGGGGCAGGGCTGGGAGGAGATAGAAAGGCAGAGCCAGAAGGCAGCACAGAAGCCCTGAGTTCGAAGCTGTGGGGACTGCAAGTGTGCTATGTGCCTGGCTCCACATGTTTGCCTTTTACTGCTCTGGGACACCTAGGCCCCAGCGTGACTATCTCTGGCCTCAGAGGTAGGACGAGCAAAGTAGGTTCTGTGACTCCTTGGGGTCAAGAGGAAGAGGAAGGAAGGACCAGAGCAGAGGTGAGGAGTAGCCTGGAGGGAGCAGAGGCCAGGAAGCCCTAGAGCAGTGGGCCTTGCTGTATAAACAGCCACGGACAGTGCTAGCCATACAGGAGTCTGAAGCTGCAGGACCTCTGGGGACCTGTGCCATCGGGGACACAGACCACGCTGGTGTCCCAGGCACAAGGCTGGCTAGTGGGAAAAGACAGCCTGTGAGCGCTCTGAGTGGATTCTTCAACCCATCACACGTCTCTGGATGCTCTCCCGACCAGCCATGCTGCTGGGCAGCCTCCTCTTCCTGATAGCCACCATGACTGCAGCCCAAAGGAGGGGACAGCAGGCAATGAGGGGAAGGATGCAGTATCAGATCAAGAATGGCCTGTGCAGCTACACCTTCTGGGTATCGGGACTTCCATCCTGCAACCCCAACTCTACCACCTTGGGGGCCTCCAACCACACCCAGAATAACCAGCCACTCCTGGTACACATGAGGCTGTTGTTCGACCATCAGATGGAGAAGATGGAGAACGCACTGAGGAACAACATGCAGAGGATGGAGAAGGTATGGCAGGGCTGGGGAGGAGGGGCAGTTCAGGGCTGTCATCATCAGCAGGTGTAGTGTGCAGCAAAGAAGTCTTGCTGGGCACACAGGGATGAGAAATTTACGGTGCAGAAATTGGGATGTGAAGCCCGAGAGGGGCACGGGTGGATCCGATGAGAAAAGACAAGAGTGGGCAGCAGGGGAGCAGGAAGCAGCTCCTCACAGCCATGTGTTCAGGCTGAACACAGACCAGGCCTGTCCTTGGTGAGCAGACAGCAGGGAGAGAACAGTTTGTCCCTTCTGGAGGAGGGGGAGAGACAGGCCATGAAGAGATGTCTGCTGTGTCAGATGGTGACCCAAAGGGAAGGAGACAGAGGGCAGGGTGTGGCCAGGCTGTCTGAGCTCAGATCTGACAGGATATCACAGAGGATGTCACAGAGGACAGAGCACAGAGGTGGCCTCTGATCCCAGAGGATAAGTGAAGTAAGCATCTGTAGGCATGGTCTCACTGAGGCACAGTGCCAGGATTACAAAGATGAAATGTGATCCCCTCCCTGGGGACAATGAGGTATCATTTTGACTAGAGCAAAGGAAGAGGAGCCAGGACTAAATCCAAGAAGTGAGGGAAGAACCAGCCATGAAGACCCCATGGGCCCCATAAGAAGATTCTGGCTCCTACCCTGAGTGTCACAGGAGCCACAACACAGTTTTGAGGTGCAGTTGTACTGCTGCTTTGGATTTAACCACATGAAGTGTAGGAGATAGTTGGATTCTAGGAGCCCAGGAAGAGGCTTTGTGGCCACTTCAGCCACCAGCCATGGGCCCTAAGCAGTTTGGGGCTAGAGAGGGCAGAAGAGTTGATTTTATAGGGAGTGAATCATTTTTGCTGAGAATCAGATGCAGAAAGGCAGAGAATAGCAGCTGAGTTTCACAGCAATGTGGGTCAAGGCCAGGACCGCTAAAGGACCTCCTGTCATTGTCTCTGTCCTTCAGCCAACGCTGAGCACTGCTCTGTGCCCCAGTGAGGCAGGGTGGAAGGAAGTGCACTTGGCTCTGGAGCAGTGTGGGTGGAGCAATGGCCAGTGGAGTCCAGGGTGCAGCTGGCTGGAACCCCTAAGTAGCAGCTGCCAAGGGAAAAGAACGTGGTGCCGGGTGGAGCTAACTAGAGATGAGTGTGTTCCCTATGGGAGGTAGGACACTCTTGCCCCTGTGGTTTCGGGGTTCTTTAAATCTCATGTCCATTTGGTGGAAAAAAATCTGCTCCCCAATATGCACATGTTTACCAATCTTATACACAGGACCCACATTCGTACGATGAATCACATGGGGTGACACATAGAAGTAGAACTGTAGGAAGATGATGTAGGAAGCCATGTAAATAGAAGTTCTGGCGGCCCCACTTCCGTTTTCCTAAGCATTGTCTTGTGCATTTACCCATCCCCAGAGCAGAGAGGCTATGCAGGATCCAACCACAAGTTTGCCCACACACCGTGCACACGTGCATACTGACCCCTGTCCTTGCTCCTGCCTGGCTTCCTCACACCTTCCCACCATTGCTCAACCGTGCTGCCTCCCTCCATCCTCCCCCTGATTCCCACTTCCGTCCTCCTGGAGAGTGTACTTGGCCTCCCAGCAGATGGGTCTCCAGGTAGGTCACTTTCCTCAGTGACCTGAGACATGGCAAGGCTCACTTCCTCTTCCTGCCTTATCTTCACATGTGCTTGCCTGTTCCATCCTCAAAGATTTCCAGGTTACATGACACTTGGGGGGTACTGTGCAGGCAACCATGCACCTTCCAGGCCCTATACCTTCTTTGGGCTTCTAAGGAAGGCGTCCCTACTTCTGTGGTAGCCACTCCTCACTCCCAGACTCCGAAGCTATATTTTATATCCCCTCAGCCCTCTGCAGCCACCACCCTGCCCCAGTCTCCAGGACTTCTCCCTGCAGGCCTTTCACCTGTGCATCTCATCACACCCCAGGGTCTCCCAGGTAGAAAAGAAGGAAGAGAAGGGAGGAATAGTGGGACAGGAGTCTCTTCCCAGCTCAGAGACATCCTCGGGCTCGGCCCCTTTTTCCCCACTGCCATTTACACCTTGTGTGGCCACTCCAGCTCTCAAATCCAATAGCCCCAGCTTAGGCTTCACCTTCCCTGATTATTAGCAAATTTAACGTTGGTGACCAACACCAGCCTCCCGGGAACTGTCTGCCTCCGCTGCCCTGTGGACACCACACACCTACTCTGTCTCTTTTCCCTCCCTCTTTGGCTTCCATCAGGACCAGCTGCCTGTGTCTCCTGCCTGCCTCCTCCCTAGACTCTGTCATCTGTTCTCCACCCAGACAATAGAGGGCTCCCCATAAACCTAAGTGAGACATTGTGCCCCTAGTGTTGCAACTCATCAGAATAAGAGCGGAATCCTTCATCCATGGAATGCCCTATCCTAAACACCCATGCACCTTTCCCCCAACCCCAGGCCTTCGATCACACATCATGGCCCCCAAGGGACCCTTCCTTACTGCCAAAGTTATACTGACGTGTCACCCCGATCCCTTCGCTGCTGCTGATTTCCTAACACAGGTCACTATGTGACGGTCTCAAAAGCATTTAGCCTTAGATGTGGGTTTTGGGTTCCTAGAAAGTAGGGACCAAGTCTGATTTGCTCATTCTGGGTCCCCAGTTCCTCAAACAGCACTATCATAGAGCCAGTGCAGGAGAAATCTCTGTTAAGTGAATGAATACATGAACACTCTTCTAGTCTCAGTCCATCCATCTCAGTCTGATCTGCAATGATACCAATTGCCAATGGGTGGGATCCTAAACCCCAAACTCCCAGACCTAAACCGCCAGAATCATCCTCCCAAGGTCCATGGGGCCCCAAGTGCACAGCTGCTACACCCCTCCAAGTATACCCCCCCCTTTAGGGCTTCCTGATTGCCTAAGGTGCTGGAATCTTCTCTGCCACCTCCTCACCCCAGGCAGCAGGTCCCCTACCTTGTGACCTTGGCTGCTTCTGTCTCCCTTGGTGCTGCCCTGGGACACAGCCATCTGTGCTTTCTGTCCCAAGTCTCTTCTCTCCATCTCTGGGTTCCCTGAGTGCCTGGATGTTGGGAACCTGTGGCTGTTCCCAGTTGGGAACTGTTGGCTGAACCAATAGATGGATTTCACCTGACAGTCTTCTGGGTCAAAAGTTCCCTCATCCCAGGTGCAGTGTCCTCTCTAGGTGACCCCAACCTACCCTGGCAGTCCTGGTCAGAGGACTCATCATGTGGGCCATGGAAGGGCTAAAGATGTGGAAGTCTAGCCAACCCAAGTTCATATCTGGTCCTGGCACTCACCTGTTACACAGCCGAGGATGAACCAGTCTCAGTTACCCTGTCTGCAATATGGAGAACACAACAGTATGCAGAGGATGGCTGGGGACACGCCATTCTCAGCCTGCTGCCGGGCTACATGCATCCTAAGGACACACATGTCCCTCCAAGACAGGAGTGAGGGGCTCAGTTCCACATAGTCCCCACTTGAACCCCTGTAACTCTGAGCTCAAAGTTTAGTCATCACTGGTCACACAGTCCAAGTCTCACAGGCTTCCTTGGGGCTTAGAATGTGACCTATCTGTATCTGTGTCCTCAGCAGGTCCCCTCCCGCCAGTTTCTGGTGGGGTCCAGACAGGCATTTGCTGCACCATTTCTTAGAAAAGGGTCACTTGGTTTAGTGCCCTCTGCCACAAGTCACCCACAGGCCTGAGCACACCTGGCCACCACTCTCCCTGGGTCTGTCACCAGTTTTGGCAGTAGAGCCTGGAAAGTGAAAGCCAAGCCAGCCCTGTGGCCCAGTGTGAGCATTCGAGCCCCAGTTTCGACCCTGCCTAGCAAATTGTTTCACCTCTCTGAATCATAGTTTGCTTTACAAAATGATGTGACACCAGTACCTACCTGTCTAAGGATTTAACCAGACAATGCCTGGAAAGTGCTTGGCTAGGATTGGGATTCTCCCTGCCTTTAATAGAGGTGGCTGGGATGGCCCTCTGGTTCTTCTCCTGGACAAGCTACAGAACCTCTGCAACTCAAAGCCACCTTCCTGGGGTCTGCTGTAGTTGCCTAAAAGGAGAGAAATAAGTTTTAGAACATTGCCTAACACCTTCTTTACCATTGTCACTGAACTCTCAACAAGACTTTTGCATCTGGAGAGGTAGGGGGAGACTTTCTGTTGTGAGGGCTGAGAAACCAGTGCTCGGCCCATGCTCCTGACTCCCCTCCTGTTCCTCCAGTGTCCAGATGAGGAAAGCAAGGCAGGGACAAGTGAATTGCCAGAGTCGTGCAGGAGGGATGACTAACCTGGACCTCAGTCCGACGGAGATTCCTTCCCCACTCTGGAAGGAGTCAAAGAAACAGCAACACAACAGCTGGGGACAGTGGAGTGCTGCTTTCTGCCTAAAATTTCCACATCCCTGGTACACTGCATGCTGTCCATGCTTGACAAAAGTGCGGCAGGAAGCCCCTCCTTGCCCTGCTGCCTGTCCCCCTCTGCCTTCCTCTCTTCTTCTTCACCTCCTTTCTCCTCCTGCCCAGTGACTCACAGAGCGGACTTCAGGGGTGGGCTCTACATCAGCTCTGAGCCCCAGATCACCCCCTCATCTGGATGAACAGCGCTGAGCCAGGAATGCTGAGCCAGGCTGGGCAGCCCAGTGGTCAGACACAGAGCCTCCAGGGTGCACTGTGGATGTTGGGACACAGAGCCAGTCTTCACTCAGTGCCTCCCTGAGAGGCAGAGGGTAGGGACACCTTCAGCCCCCTGATGGGGGTGAGAGCCAGGACAGGTAAAGCACCTGTCCACAGTATGTTGCCAAGGTCTTACAGCCAGAAAGTGCCACCTTCCTTTACCTTCTCTCTGTTGTCCCTGCTATAAACCCTTGCTATGGACAAGAGAAAGGAAAAATGGGGCCGGCAGTAGCCCCAGACTGGGCCCACACCCTCTGGCAGAGTTTTCCTGTTCACTCCGTGTCTCCGCTCTGGCTGGCTGTCTCTCTAGTCTCTCCCTGTCTGTTCCTTATTTCCTCCCCTAAGTCCCATGGCCACACCTCATATCTCTACCTCCATTGCTGTCCACACTGGAAACCCAGGACCCAGAAGCCCCATGGCTGGTGGCCCTCACACACAGCTAAGCAGCTGGCTTGGGATCTCTCTCTTCTCTACCCAAGCCAGGCCAGGAGAGTCAAGGGCTGGGCAGGGGCCTTGACCCTGGCACTGCCCCAGCATCTGCAGTTAGCTCCAGGTCCCTGATGTCAAACCTCAGAACAGGTCAGCCCCTCAGCCCAGCCATCTACAGGCCTTGCCTGAATGAACTGGGGTCAAATGAACATCCAGTTAAGGGTGTGGTGTGCGATCCAGGACAGGAGAGCTTCCTAAACTGGCTGGGACTCGAAGGCGTCCCAGCCTCCCCAGGCTGCCCATTAATTCCGGCATTTTCAGCCTTTGGTTATCCAAACTAGAGGAGAATTCAAGTTGCTGAACAGTACCTTGGAGTTTGTTTTCTAACCCTGCTGCTGAGATCTCTCTCATCAGTTGAGCACTGGGGTGGGGGTGGAGCCAGTGGCCTCTGCTTCTTGGAGGAACTGGATTATTTTCCAAGAAGGGCCCTGGAGATGGCTGGCCCAGATGTGCTTGTCCTGGGGAGGACCAGCTTGGTGCCTGGTGAGACTGAGGAGCCTCTGTGGTGGCAGTCCCTGGCTCTGTCCCCCAGAGGGATGGGTTTATTTATTTGCTCAGTGGCTGGATCAGGACATCCTGTGGAGCAGGGCCATGTGTTTCTGGCTCTGTCCTTCCTGGCCCAAGAACTGAGGCCAACTGGGATGAATACATACCAACGCCCCTTCTCCTCCTCACAGAAATGCAAACAGGTAGCCCAGATCCCCAAGCTCATCTTCAGCCAGACTACGGGGTCCTTTGCTTAACCTCAGAGTTAGCTGAGATACCTGTGGGGTCCAGGGCAGACCGAGCTAGAGTGAGGGTGTCAGTCTCGGGAGACAGCTGACCACTTGTGGGACCCTAGGGAATTTACCTGCCCCGATTGGCTTCTCTGTGAAGTGGAACTCAAGCGCTGCCTGCCTCCAACAGTGAGTGCAGGACAAACACAAGAGAGACGCAGGCGGGCATTTAGTGAGCACTCGGCGTGTGCCACGCACTGCCTGTGTATTTCGTGCAGATGATTGGGTTGACTTCTCACAGGGACCCTATGAGTGAGACTGTTTGTCCAAGAACAGATTGGGAAACTGAGGCACCAGAGGTTAGGTGAGTTGCTCAAAATCACATAGCCAGGAAGGGTGAGGTCAGACTCAATCTCAGGCCACCTAATGCCAGAACCCGTGATCTCAGTCATTTGGCCAGGTTCCCAGCCCGAAATAAGACACAGCCATTGTGGGGTGGGTCGCTGATGCCCAGGAGGCCCTGGAAGCACAGGGAGATCTTCACCTCCATAATGCCTCCCAGGAGCCTTAGCTAAAGGTTAGGATTCTGCCAGAGGACAGGCAGGTGGCACCTCTGTCAGCAGATGACCCTTGAAAGCTGGAGTCCCCAGAGCTTCAGCAGCTTTGGTCTTCCATGTTAAATCCTCTCCACATGCAGTCCCACCAGGACCCTGATCCAGCTTGAATCTGGCTCCACTGCTTGCTGTGTCTTCTCAGACAGCTGGTCTGCCATTCTGGGCCTCGGTTTTCTTCTCAGTGAGATAGGGACAGTAGTGGATGTGAAGGTTATGGTGGAGATCAAATAAGTCCATCAGTTGATGGAGCCATCTGCCTGGCTCAGAGTCAGAGCTCAGGTAGCTTCAAGAGCACAAAGGGTTCAGGTCAGAACAGGTTGCCCGGGAGTCCAGGGTTCCCCAGTTTCTGTCTTACACAAGAATCTTTTATGCTCCCCTGGGCTTCAGTTTAGTTTCCACCTCTCCAAAACAGGGAGATTATGATAACAGAGACCCCAGATAAAGATAAAACAAGTAAAAGCCTGCAAATATCTGAGGGTGTCTGAGAGTGAGAGGTGCCTATGAAGCTGAAAGTGAAGCCACCTTCCCATGGGCAGGAGAGCAGGGCTCCAGAACCCGAGGCCAGCAGAGCCAGGGTACCCCTACTCCTGACCCTCTCCAACATCCATGGGTCTACATACACAGGTGACTGGGAGTGGAGCTAAAGAAAGAAGAGAGCTACAGAGGGAAACCTCAGGAAGAAGGTCTGCAGAGCCCAGGGGGAGCCCACAGGGCAGCTTGGTCTTGTCCCTGCTCCAACCCAAAGAACCAAACTCTAGCGCCCATTCCACTGCTTGCCAACAGCCTAGCTGCTTTGTTTAGTCTTTTACTTAATTTTCAGCATGTGAAAATGGGGAAATATGGGAGTGTAGGAAGAGTCAGATGACAATTGCTTGCCACCCCAGCATCCCATCAATTTCCTTGCCTTCTGCTTGAGCACTTAAGTTTCTTACTGAAATGTTTCAGATGCATGAAAATATAGAAAGAAAAACCAAATAACATGTCTTATTCCCACAACCCAGCTAAAAAACCAAAGCCATCAATCCTCTAGCCCCTCTCTGCTCCCTTCTCCCAGCAGAAAGCACTGCTCTGAACTTAGGATTCCTAACCTCTCATCCTCCCTAGGTAAGGGGTGATATTGTTTCCTACAGGCAGGATGTCACACTTGCATCTTTCTACAGTTAGCTCTGTCCACTCAGGCTTGGATCTGTAAGACCCACAGCTCTGCTAATGTTTGCAAAATGGGCCTGTGCTTTCCCACTTCCCAAATGGGAGGGGTGATATGTGCAGGCCTGGGTTTGCTATGAGGCCACAGGAGGAGGCCGGGGATGTGTCTGGTGCTGCTTCTGTTGACAGGGCAGTGTGACAGCCACCATTGCTCCTTCTGTCTTCTAGGGTGTGTCTTCTTGTGTGCATACACCTGAGGCTGTCCCTGAGCCAGGCCATGGGTACTAGTGACTCATTAAAACTACTGATACTTTAAAACATGAAACCTGTTCTGATCCCCATGTGTGGTGTGAAAACAGAGGGCCAAGAAGTGAGAGAAGTGGGAGTGAACCCAGTGACTGACTCCAGACTACATACTCATAACCATTATGAAGAAGGCCCCTTTGTGCCCATGTTACAGATGGGGATCGGCTGGGGCAGAGAGGGGTGTGGCCCATTTACTGCAGCAGGGCCAGATCTCAGACACCCAGACACACTGGCTGCTCCCAGGAAGAGCTGCCGTCTCTGGACAGTTATTTATCCTCTCTGGGATTCTCTATAAAATGAGTTGGCAACAGCTCCTTGCTCAGTGAGTAGAAACAGGGACTTATACAGAAGGATCAGAACAGTGTCCTGAATGTAGGCATTTACCAAATACACAGGAGGCATTTGCCAAAGTGGAAAGATAGTCCTGTTCCCTGGAGAGACAGACTCACAGGGGCAGGGAGAGACCTCAGAGGGCTTCATTTCCTCCCAATGGAACTTCCAGTTTCTGTGATGTGGGATTCAATAAGGAGGACTCAACACTGGACCCTACGTGGACAAAACCCTTGAGATATCAAGGTTCCTGAGACACAAACAACCACAGGAGACCAGTGCTGAGGAGGAACCCTCCCTACCTTATGGGGACCTCCACAGCCTGATGACAGAATGGGCCTGGTGCCCCTCCCCCAAGCCATTCCCCATTGTCCATCTCTCCTTCCCATGGATGTGAAGCAGAAGGCAGGACAGTCACAGGTATTTAACAAGTCCTCATAAGCACCTACTAGCACAAGTACTGTGCAAGGCCCTAGAGCAAACTAGACTGGAACCCCAGTGCTTTGGAGTATGAATTCTAAGGTGTCTCCTTTATTCCTCCCAGAGCCTCAGTTTCCCACAGGGCCACTGAGGCTCATTCACACATGAAAGGAAATGGCCACGCCATGACAGGAGCAGGTCCCCCTACCCCCCAGCACAGTGGCTCAGGCCAGATCAGACTCAGCTCAGCAACTACAAGTTGCATGACATTGTTGGGGAGCAGAAGCTTCAAATGAGTCCTTAGAAGCTCAACTCTCCTTGAGACCCTACAAGTCCTTGGTTCTGGTCAGGCTTCCTGCCCCCTCACTCTGCCTGCTTTAAGCCCAGACCCAGAAAAGCAACAGAATATCTCTCAAGGAGAAAAACACAAGAGGAAGACCGGGCCTGGCTACTCAGAGAAGGCAAGACAAAGAACCTGGAATTTTTGAAGTCCAGGGTCAGAGCGTGACCAGGGCCCAGCTGAATGAGAGGAGTGCTGGAGCCGACCAGAGAGGAGTGTAGTCATAGGCTGCAGATTCATGACAACAAGCTGGCCCCATGGTCAATATGAGGCAACTGAGACACACTGAATGGAGACTTGACTTGCCAACCTGTGGAACTAAGGCACCAGGAACCAAAGAGTGCAGCCACTGAAAACTGTAAAAGCCATATATTCATTATGTGCTATAGCAAACAAGGGTCAGGGATTCTAGAGCAGCTTGACCAGGCGGCTCTGCCATGGGTGACATGTGTATGTGTGGTGTGGTGTATGTGTACCCGGAGCCAGTGGTGGCTGCACTGAACTGCAGGTGGGACTAAGGGACAGTGCATGTACAGTTGGAAGCTGGCACAAGTGGAGATCTTGTTCCCCTCTGGGACTTGGTGACTGACTTGTCCGAGAGCAAGTGATCAGAGAGGGAGAGGGCAAGGCCAGAAGCCAAAATAGACACTGTCTAGTGGTAGAAGTCATGCTCCAATATCTCTTCTGTACCCCATCCTGTCCCAGTGACAGAGAGGATGGCACAAGGGCATAAGTTCCAGGTGAGGGATAACTGGGGCCATAGTCATCTGCCCCAGGTAGCCTGTTCTCCCAGTTAAACGTATGGTCGTAGCAGGAGTCATGGTGCATGTCAGTAATCCCAGCATTCTGACAGGCTGCGGCAGAAGGTTCAAAAGTTCAAGCTTAGTCTGGGTAATTTAGCAATACTCCATCTCAAGAAAAAAAGAAAAAAGAAAAGACTCAGATTGAGGATGTAGCTCAGCATGAAGGCCCTGCAGTCAGTCAGTCCTCAATACTTAAAAAAAAATAAGAAATGAAAGAAAGAAATAGAGAGAGACAGAAGAAAGAAAGAGTATGGTCTTTGGAGCCCAGTTGCCTGCATTTTAAAAATTAGAATCTACAATGCATATTAATTACACAAAGTAGTGCAATTTGCTGTGACATTTTTATACACACGTACATGTCACTCATGTCTATCCAGCCTTCTTCTACCCGCTCCTCTCCACACTCTCCACCTCAATGACCCGTTTAACTCCAGCCTCTGCAATACACAAGCTGTTCAACTCATCTTCTCAACACCTTCTTTTCCTCATATGTAAATTGTGGAAAACAAAACAGCAAAAGATAAAATGGTTCCTGATAACCATGCCTGGAACAGGTAGTTCAGATCTCCCTAGGGGAGCCTTTTCCCACCTTGAACACTGCCCCCTCCACACACACACATCCAAATATTTTTTGAATAGTTACATGAGCACTTAGAGTCTTGTTTCCTTCTAGAACTTTCCTCCTCCAGCCACCCCATGCTGACTTCTCCCTCACCACCTGCTCCTTCTGCCTCAACCCCAGGGACACCTTCCCTGCCTCCAGCCTCTGAGTCTGTGTCCTCCTCTTCTCCTTCTCTGACTGTAGCTGGCTATCCCTTCTCTGACTCTCCAGTCCCTTCCCATCTCTTTCCATGGCTGAGCCCACAGGCCCAACCTTATATCCAGCTACCTAATACCTATTCTGTGGAAATCCAGTGCCCCTTATAAAGCTGACCCATGTGTTCCTTTGACAAACATGGACAGAGCCTGTCCTCCATGCCTAGCACCTTTGGGCACCTAGGGCACAACCCTACATAATGTGCCCATGAGAAGGCAGGGGAAGCACTGGGTGTTAGGTGTTATGGGGCTTTTTATTTATTAAAGTATAATTCACATGTAGTAAAATTCACCCTTTCCACTTACAGTTCTATGAGTTTGCACAAACATACAGTCCTGCTACCACCCCAGGCACAGTATAGGACACTGCCTACATTGCCATAAACTTCCCTTTCTTACAGTCAGTCCTCACCTTAGATCTCAGCCCCAGATAATCACAGATTCTGATTTCCCAGAAAATCACAGAAAAAGGAATCCTACAAGCTGTAGCCTTCTGAATCTGGCTTATTCCACTCAGTATTGTGTAGCCAAGGTTCATCACGGTGCTGCCTGCATGAATGGTGCCTTCCTATTCATTTCTCAGTCATGCCCACTGGATACCTGGGCCATACTTGTTTATTGATTCACCAAAGTCTATTCTGTATAAATAATGCAGGATAAAACCAGGCTCCAGGAGAGCTCGTTGGCTGTGGAAGTTGTTCATGCACAGATTGAAATCTGTTGTTCCTCTGAAAATCCTTTCTCTTTCCCAACCACGATCTATCTGTCCAAGTTCTCTTCCTTCTTTTTTAGGACTTTTTCAAATGCCCTCTCTCCAACAAAAATAAGGTTTACTATGCTATGCCACAGATTTGTGATGTGAGGTTCAGAGACACAGAGTACTCTACAAGAGCCAGAGCTAGAGTGTAGCAGAGGCAGAACTGGAATCCAGGGCCAAGAACATGATAGCCAAGGGCTCCCAAGCTCAAACTCTTTGCTGGAGGGGAGGTGAGAAGATGTAACCTATTCTCTGTGTCAGTCCTCAGATTTCCCAGCCTGAGGGTGACAGAGAAGGGGTTTTCCAATCCTGATGTTGGGCGAGGTCCTAGAAGACACAGGTCCGCTCCTGGTCCATTTCTCTATTGGAAACCTTCCTACATCCTTCTCCTGGTGTCTGAGCCCTAGGCCATATCCATCCCCCACTCTCCAGGCCAGTATGGACCTCTAGAGATCCAGCCCAGCTCAACTGGATCCATATGGCCCAAATTATTCATCCCAAGGCCTCAGCTGGTGGGTGGCCATGGCAAATTGTGTGATGAGATCCAGCTGTGGGTATTCTTTGTCCTGCCCAGGAACTTGCAGCCTCAGGAACAGGGGGAACTTAGTAAGGATGCATAGGGAGCTACAGTCTCTCAAGATGACCTCAAACTACCCTGAGTCCCCAGCCTACTTTTGCAGACCCTCAGGCAAAGAATCTTGGAAACTAGTCTGACAAAAAATGACTTTGGGCAGATCTTCTGAACTAGAGCTCCTGAGGAGCAGTCATAGGGGAGATCTAGGAAGTCTCAACCCAGGAATGAACTTGCTGTTTGACTATCTAGAGTAGAAGGCCAGAACCTGCAGGTTACTATGCCTGGAAAACCCCAAGCCCAGCTTAGCATAGCTTTACTTGCTCTGCCCAGGCTAATAGCCCCAGTCAGCTGCACACTAGGATCTCAGGAACTAGGTTAGCAAGGGAGAGAGTCACAAGAGGTGTCTAAGAAGATGAGAGAGTAAAAAAATGGACCAAACATTCATAATGGGATCACAGCAGGCAGACCTTAGTACAGGAATGACGTGGCAGGTGAGAAAAAGTGAACTCGAGGTTGACACCTGAGTTTGGTGCTTTGGAAATGAAAAGAGGCAATGACTGAGATGAAAAGGTGACAGAGCTTCAGGGACAGGGCAGTGGGAATGAAAAGAATCAGAGGTCCACTTTATTTATGTCATATGCTTGAGGTAGTGTTGGAAACCGTACAGAGAAGCCAAGAAGGTGGGACACCCAGGGCGGAAGTCCAGGTGGAAGATGGTGACAGCACTGTCAGCACAGAGGACATGGAAGTTCTAGGAGCAGCTTCAGCCCATGGGCAGGGCCTTTGTACAATTTGGGAGCTTGGGTCCTCTGGCATCTGGTGCCTGGCGAAGTTTATAAATCCTTCCAAAAGCACATAAAACAAATACATAGGAATCCAAAATAATATTGAAATCATAACTAAAATATTAAAAAGCAAATTTGTGATAATGCTGAAGCATTACCCAGTGGTAGACCTGATAATGTCCATAATTTCAAATTTATAGGGAGAAAAAAGTCATCTTTGAAGACACTGTGAACCACTGTTGAATATGAAAATGTTTGTGATCTCTATAGGACAGCTCTGGTTTGTGGGCGAAGTTCATAACAAAGGAAATGATAGCTTTTAATTACACATTTCCTGAGGTTCATGGGCCCACTGAATTCTCTTCTCAGACCCCGCGATTGCACCCTGAGGACACTGCCCTGGGGAAACAGGGGAGAGAGAGAAGTCCTAGCACTGGGCCATCAAAGCCCCCAACATGCAAGAGCCTGATAAAGCAGAGCAGCAGCCAGGGACAGAAGGGACAGCAAGACAGAAGCCTCTGAAAGTGCATCCACTGGCTATGCCACTGGCAGGCCCAGCAACAGACACGGGACAAGCAGTGTCCCTTGAAGGGGGTGACGAGCAGGGTCACGGCAAAGTAAATGGAAGAACAAGGGGGATTCCCGGGGCTGGAGTGGATGATGGGTAGTAAAAGAAAAGGATGCAACATTAGAGGTTACTCTTTGAAATATTTTTGTATATATGAGATACACCAAAAGTATATGTTAACTTTTTACAGGGTAGAGTGGACATGGAGGTGAAAAAATAATTTTGTGTCTCAGCAAGCAGAGAAACTAGAGAGGCAGCGGGCAGGGCTGTGGGTGATTTTCAGGCGCGAGTGAGAGAGCACTTCTGTGCTTTGGGAGGGACTGACAGGGGTGATGACACTGAGAAAGGAGACCAAGACTTGAGGGCTAAAGGGGCTGGGGAAGCTTTGGCTCCTCGCAGTCTCCATGCCCAGGCTTCTCACCCTGGAGCCAGTGTCAGACGGAGCCAGAGGCTGTTGAAGGGCAGACTGCTGGGATGCCTGAGCCCCTGCGTCATAGAGCTGGGTGGGCCTGGAAACTTGCGTTTCTAAACAGCTATCAAGTGGTGCTGAATTTTGTACCCACTTAGAGAAAAGTCCTGCTCTAATCAACCATAGCATCACCAGGTGCACCCCTTTGGGGTAGACAATGAAATGCAATCTGTAAAGGTATCCCTGGAAGACGTAGGGATGGGAGTGCACCGGTGAGACCAAGGAGAGGAGGAGATGAAGAAGCCAGCAGCTGCCACCTGGCCTCCAGTCCCTGAGGACTCCTGGCTTTCCTAGAGACCCTTGAATCCACTCACTCTGTGGAATCTCCCTAAGATTGAGTGAGAGGGTGAGGGAAAGAGCCAGGAACAGGGTAGAGATGGTGGCGTGAGCCAGCAAGAGCAGAAGAGAAGGTGCCATGGAATGAGGACAGAGGGAAGGAAGGCGAGTTCACACACAGCCTGCAGGCTCTGAGACTGAGGACGTGCTGTTCACCCTACAGCTGGAGCCTGGTGTCAGACCAGCCCTGCTTCCTGGCTTGCAGGAAAGAGCAGCCCTGTCCATGAAATGAATGACAGCATGCACGTTCCCAGGACCCTTGGGGACCAGGGTCCGACACTGTGTGGCAGATAGACAAGGCCAGGAATTAGAAAGCACAGCCTGGCAGATGGACCTGCAACCTGAATAAGGGAAAGATGGGTGCGCGCCCCTGCTGGCTGCTTTCCCCTGGGGAGCTGGGGCCAGGGCATGACATAAGGGCCTGTGCTCTGGCCCTCCCCTTTAGCATCAATTCACTGAGCACAGTGTACCAAACACTGTGCAAGACATAGAGATAAAGTAGTGAACAAAATCAAGTTCCCACCTTTATAGGTTTGACATTCTAGAGGACAAGAGAGAACAAAGAGATAGACAAGCAGTACAAATTGACAGAGTGGTAAGTGGACCGAGAGATCTGAAATGACAAGAGGAACTGACTAAGCCATTTGGATGGGGCTAGGGTGATTGGGGGAAATGTTTCAGAGGGAACAGCATATGCAAAGGCTCTCAGGTGGCACAGGCTTGCTTGTGGCAAGGATATTCTAGAGGCTCTACACGTGGAGAGGAGGAAGAGAGGGACATAGGGTAGGACGGGTAACAAGAGTGATAGTGGGAGGCTCAGGCATGAAGAAGCCCAAAGGGAGGACTTTGGCTTTTGGTCTGTGTGAGATGGGAGCCCTGGGATGGTCCCTAAGAGCACAGAGAGTGTGGCTTGACTAAGACTTAACAGGATCCCTCTGGCTGCCAAGGGGAGGGTGAAGGAGGCTGAAAAGCAAGGAGAAGCTACAGGGACAGTGCGGGCAGCAGGTGGGGATCACTTGGCCTGGCACATTCTGAGCCCCTAGCGGCTCTGTGGCTCCACATGGAGACACTCAGGAGGGACGGAAGCTGCCTAAATCCTCTCCATGACCCAATCCACTGTCTCACTGCAGCTGGAGGAGAACATCCAGGCCATCCTGAGGACGGAGCTGCAGCAGGCTCAGCAAAACATAATCCAGAAACACACAGACTTCATACTTCAGCTGGGCACCAGCCTGATGGCCCAGACCACAGCCCAGACCCTCAAGCTGATAAACATGGAGGCTCAGGTAACCAGGAGTGAGTGGGTGGGTACCCAGGCTGGTGTCTTGCCTTGACCTCTATCCCTCTATTCCTGTTTTATAAACTTAGTTTTGTAAATTTAACCAAGAACATCTAATACCTTAAGGAAACCTATTGCTTTAGACACAGAAAGCTCAACCTTTTAATTGTAACCAATTTATATATATTCTGATTATATATTTGATAAGATTTGTTGGGAGGGTGCCACCATAAGACCCTGGGGAAAAAACTGGAAACACACTCAGAAGTGGAGAAGCTGAATGTATCAGTTTAGGCAGCTGCTTTTTTAGTCACAAAAGGGAACTGCATCCAGCAGTTCCCCAAGCTAAAGGGCTCCCCACTTATTTATCTTAACAATCACTTTTGATCACTCATGTGAAACAAATCCTAACAATTAATACTTTTATAAACTATGTATTTTATTTCAGACCAAGGAAAAACTCTGAAGTTATGGTATACAGACAATAACAAACATTGTATTTATAAAACCAATTTTGATACTATCTCACTAAGCAAACCTGGATGGAAACATGTCACCAATTTCAAAGACATCTTTTCTCTTACCTGATTTAACAAGTTAAATTAGCTCACTACTAAGCCATGAGAACAAAAGCATTTGGGCTATATAATGAGTGTCCACCTATCAATAAGCCAACTTAAATAAAAATTTTGGAGGATAATATGTGAAAGTTAATACACAGAAACAGATATTCATCAAATTATAGAGGGAAAAAACTTACAAACTTACATCCTTTATTGTACAAAGCTTGTAAGCTTTTATTCACAAGCCCCACATAAGCCTCAAGCCTATCAGCCCTCATCTTGTAATGTCTTGATTGAACTTGGCTGTCTCAAAAAACCTATCGAACTGATTATTCACAAAAAGTACAAACATAACCAAAAAAGCAAAAAGAGAAGGAAAAATAAATTGTTATGAACTCAAAAAGCTTTAGTGAAACAGCTGAATCAGTGATTAAACAAGCAAGAAACGTAGAACACACAAAACAATTACTTTTAAGTCAGAGCAAACTCTCAGATATATTGGACAAGCTGAGCTATAATGAGGTTATAGCTTTAGGTTTATACTATAAATACACTAGTCAGTACTTTTCCTAGAGGTCTTTAATTAGCATTATTTAGGTGAATCATAACAGATCTCTTATAATACATTAAAATACCAATAATAATCAGAAGGGGAAAGACAGAGAGAAACCCTTCTACACTGTGAAAGCTGGGACTGTTTAGAAGAGGATTAGACCTTAATTTTGGAATAGCCATCACCACAGTACAGGCTCCTTCGAGCCCTCTGAGGTAGAGTAATTACGGTATACTGCTCTTTTGACCCACCACGCCCATGCCTCTATATTAGAGTTATTATAGTAAACTGCTTCCTCGATAGCCAGTTTTTTGTAAGTTTTTTCCCCCTCAATTCTTTTTTTTTTTTTTTTTTTTTGGTCTTTTTCCTTTTTATCGGTACCGGGGATCGAACTCACGACTGCCTGCTTGCAAGGCAGGCGCTTATGCCACTGAGCTAAATCCCCAGCCCTCCCCCTCAATTCTTAAGAATGCAGCCCAGTGGCTGTTGTCCACAAAAACAGAAATTTCTCTCCCAGAGTTGAAAGAAAGTGGTTGAAACTGAATCTATATTGATCCCTACAGCAGGCCACCTGACTAAAACTTAAGAGACAAGCCCACCCATCAACTGACTAAGGTGATAGGCATCTGTGAGGTTCTAACGTTAGTCCCACTGTGATCTTCAGCCTTAACCGTAATTGTAAGATACCTTCCCCAGGGAACCCAGGGCACACTCTACTAGGTAACTAGCTCCATGAAAGGTAGGGCAAGGGCCAGACAACAGGGGAATCAGCACTGAGAGAGCCTCAAAGGTGAGTTGGGGTCCTAACCAATTCCCAGCCCACTAAATCTATCAAGACACATCTGAAGAAGAGGGAGTCTGCTATATCAGCCCATATTCACAGCTCAACTGTTAATGGAGTGTAATGAGAAGGTTCTGACAGAGGGGGTCTCAAGTCACCCTGAAAAGGAGATACCAGGAGAGCACTGAGAGGGTCTGGCTCTCCTCTCACAGAGGAGTGCAGGCTGGATGTGACAGGCAAGTGGAAGTTTCTCTGCTGGACACCCTATTGGGCTGCAGGGACCTGGTTGCCACCAGAGGATGTCCCCAGGGGTTCAGCAAGAGATTAACTGGGAGGTTGCCGTGGAACCTGTCTACCATGTCAAGAGTAGTAGCTTTTAACTGGTGACAGGGTATCAGCATTTCCTAGAATGCAAAAAGGATAGAAAATGAAAGTGAGGTTCAGTCCTTCTGCCACACTCACTTCTCCATAAAGAAGTGCACTCCACCTTGGGCACCAAAGTGTCCCTGGACTCTCATTTTGAGGATGACAGAGAATGAGGACAATGGACACAGAAGTGAGGAACAAACCAAAAGTAGTAGATGATGGAGTGTCTAGTTACTTCTCATTGCTGGGACAAAATACCCACATGTTAAAGGAAGAAAAGTTTATTTTAACTAACAGTGTGTAGAGGTTTCAGTCCATAGATTGCTGGCTCCAGGCAGGGCAGCATGGCACCTGGGCATGCAGAGGAGAAACAGCAAGCAGCATCAATGAGCCTCCCTTTCCCTCTTTATTCCAAATTCAGGCTACAGCCTATTGGTTGCTGCAACTCACACCTCGGGTGGCTCTTCTGTCTTCAGTAAATCCATTCAGCCACATTCAGAATTATGCTACACCTATCAGTGAACTAATCCAGTTATCCCAATACCCATAATCCATATTCACACACCCTAGATCTAGCCACCTCTGAACAACCTCACTGATGAGTGCATGAGACTGGGGAAGGCCATTTAGGCACAAGCTACAACAGAGAAAACAAACAAAAGCTCTAGGTAGCTGAGAGGGGTTCCAAGTAAGGATATCAAAGAGGCATCCCAGTTCAGGGGTTTATATACAAATTTTAGTGAGGTATTTGGTGGACTTGGAAAAACAAAGCAGTAAAGCAATGTGGTTGCTGTTTTTAGCTAGGCCTCTGACTGTAGAACACACTTCACTTACACCACAGCTTCCCAGGGAATATCTCCAATTTACCCAGGCCCTGGCTCTTTGAAACAAAAGGGTTGCCATTTTTAACTAGGTGTCAGGAGAACAGATTTTTCCTGTCCTCTAGCTCTGTGGGGCCTCTTTCCCCTTCTGTTCCAACTTTCCCAGATTTTATCTCACTTTACTCAGGTCCTTATCCTAACTACCTGTGGTTTCTCTACCCCCTGGTCTCTGCGGGAACAACAGAGGATTGTGAGCAGAGGACCTGTATTTGGAGATATCTTTGGCTTCTAAGTAGGGAGTCGACTATGGGGCAATATAGACCAGGGAGCTGTGTGAGGAGGCCAGTGCTGGGCACTGAGCAAGAGATCATAGAGACCAGTGCCACACTGGGGGTCTTGGAGGGAAGTGGTCAGGGCCTTTTGGTAGGGGTGGCTGACAGTGCTTATTAATAGAACAGATGTTGGATCACTGTTGTATGCAGTGATAGGGAGGGCAGGAAGCAGATCATGCAGTTGGGTGGGACTTGTGTTCAGGTGACTGCACAAGTGGCCACAGGAACTAACAACTTGGACAGTGGCTTTTGGTCAGCAAATGTCAGGAATGACATCCTGTGGGCCGGTAGATGGCAACTGGTAGGCTCCTATAGTGAGTCTCCACACTCCTTCATCCTGAGACAGATCCTGAGCCAGACACTGAACATGGAGAAACGGATGCTGGAGATTATGCAGACCACTGAAAAGCTGGAAAAGCAGATGCAGGAGCAGAATCACACAGTGCACCAGCTGCACAACTGCAGTAGGTAGGTACACGGTCCTACCAGGGAAGGGGTTGAGCTCAGAACCTGGGCTAAAGCTAGGGCTGGGTTTGGGCTGGCAGATGGACATGGGCTAGTGTCTGGGATGTGACCAAGGCCTGGATTAGGGCAGAGGGACCAGTGTAGGGGGATGTGACTGAAGCTGTGACTGGGCCAGGGCCGCTAAGTACTACAACTAGGCTCTTGAGACCAAAGAAGCTTGGAGGAGAGTGGCCACGGAGATTGGGTTAGGGATGAGCTGAGAGCCAGGCAGGCCTAGGTCACAGCCCCCAGTATTGAATAGGGACCAAGAAGGGGCATGTTCTTTGCTCAGGACACTGATCCTTTCTCCTGTGCTAATGTCTTTCTCTGTTTATAAAATTTTAACTGCTTTATGGAGGTATAATTTACAAGTCATACAATTCATCCATACATTTTAATTTGCTTTACTGTTTACAAGGAACTAAACCTGATCTAATCTACTTGATCCCCTTCCCTGAGGACACCACAGTTACCACGTTCTAGTCTGTAAAGTCAGAGTTCCTTCCCTGTATGCAAAAATACATCAGGGAATAGAAAAGATTAGTCATGGGATACATAACACAGAAAAATAAGATATCCAAGGCAGATTTTTACCTTTATTGGTTTACAGCTGAGTAGAGAAAAAAAATTACCAAGGTCTGAATTCCAGGGGAAGCTAAACCTACTGAGTGAACAACCCTGTCAACGAGGCAAGATGCTTTTGCTTGCATGGCTGGTTCAGGACATGGCTGTACGTTCCATCCTCTCTCTGACCTGAATGCCGCTGGCAGAGATTCTTATTCTCATTCCCTAAGCTTCATGTGGCAAGAACTGGGTAATTTTCAATCACTCAGAATTGGGCAACTGCATAAAAATACATAGAGATGGAAAACATTGTTAATAAACTCTTGGTCCATGAAGACAGCTAGAATTCTAGAATTCAAATACTCAATTTGTATTATAACGTGGGGCTTGGAGGCAGGGCTTGTGCCCTGGCTGGGTTTAGTTGAGTCTGAGAAAGGGTCTGTAAAACTAGATCTAGAATAAAACTCTCCCTCTCATGCCTGTCCCTCAACCAATAGGGATCTGGAGCCAGACAATGGCTACCTGGATGTTGGTGTCCCAGATGTCTGACCTGACCTCCAGTGTGCCCCAGATCTCACCACTCCCCTCCTCATAGTAGTCCCCTGCCTATTATGGGCACAGCCTGTGGGATGTGTGACCCTACCTCTCTGGACCCCCCTACAAGCAAGCAGGCATGTTTGACTCAACCTCTCTGGACTTTGCTGTGAGGCTCCGAAGGAGGGGTTGGGCAGTGGTCTCAGTCATGTGTTACCTGCCCTGCAGTGACCTGGAGACTCAGTTGCATGACCTGAAGGCTGAGCAACAAAACCAACTGGGGGGCCTCCATAGAGAGAAGGATCAGCTGTACCATCTACTGAGCAACCAGGGCAGCACCCTTGCTAGCATCCAGCACAGCATGTTTGCTGTCAGCAGAAACTCCAGCCAACTATGGCAGAAGCAACAGCAGCTCCAGGAGAATCTACAGCAGCTGGTGACTATCCTGGAGCCGAGCCCAGGTGAGCAAGCAGGGTGTGCCAGGCAGGAAGCTGAGGAAGAGGGCAGAAGTCAGAAAGGAGCCCTGCTCCGTCTCCAGGGTCACTCTGGGCTGGGAACTGTCCTGGAAAAGATCAAACCCTCCTGGCCTTCTGGACATAGAAATAACAACAAGCAGTAATAATAATGGGCAGAACAGTGGTCCTAAGAGAAACCAATCTAGACTCTGCCTCCTGACTCCACATCCTATCCCACTTGCGGCCTCAGTTTCCCCATGTGTTTAATGGAAGTGATGGTGTTAAGAACAGCATTAACCCAGCTGACAAATTTGGGTTTCAGGATTTAGCACTTAGCCCCAGTTGTCTGTGTTGCACTACACTCCTGGGCCTCCGTTTCTCATAGAGTGGCAATGTAGGACTCAGTGCACATAGAGAACAAGACTTCTCTGCTGTGAAGTCCCCACCTCAAAGCGCAAGAGAACCAGAAAGAACACAGATGGCCTCCCCACCCAGTTGAGAATAGAGCACAGTGCTTCGCCTGCTCCTCAACACTCACTATTTCCTCTATGGCCCGCTTAGGGCCAAAGGTTCCTGATTCCACTTTCACATATCAACAAACGTTGATTCCTCACCCACTAGGTGCCAGGCCCAGTGCTGGGTATGAGGGATTCAGCAGTCTACACAGCATGGCCTGTGTCTTACAAACTTAGATTTGTGGAGCTAACAGGGTGGGAGGAAATATTTGTTTGTTGAGTGCCTACTGCTGCCCTGCTAGCAGCATTTCTGAAGCCCCACAGCACGGCTAAGGAGAGGGAACTTTCACCGGAAATCAGAAGGGTGCATAGGTGGGATTGGGTTGCCCTCCTTTTAGGAAGTAGAGAATGGCTGAGTGAAAGGGAACCCAGAGGAGGCCAGATAGGAGATCCTACTGCTAGTAGACATCAATGGGGGCCTAGGAAGACTTCAAGGACAAGGAATTTAGCAAGAGTGATGAGGTTCCAGGTATTGTGGCTGACAGGGACTGGGGGCAGAGAACTCCACTTAATTTGATGAGGCTCAAGGAAGAACTGGATGCCCTCCAGACCACAAGCTGCAGAGTAACCAGAACCCATGGGGGCCTGTGTGTGGCCCTGGCACTGAGGCTGAATAATATGCCCCATATGTGAGATCTGAGGCTCAGCCCAATTATAGGGATGGGTTCCTCTCTCCCTGCTGCTCCCCACTAAGCCAGTCTGCAGTGTGGCCAAAAGTCTGCTCACCTGCAAGGCTGAGAAATTGTGTCAGCACTTCACCATTGGTATCCTTTGCCCAAACACCCTACACTCTCACCCAGGAAGGACAATTGGAAAGTGTTTTTCTTCTGATAGAGACTCCATTCCCAAGCACAGAGTCAAAGATGGAGTGACAGGAAGGGAGCATGGCCTCTTGGCAGAGTTCCACTACTGGCTGGGTCACTTTCTACCACTGGGCCTTTGCATACTTATTGAATTTCTCAGACCTTCAGTTGTCCTCCCTGTGGAATGAGGATTGGTTATAAAATGTGAAATAGGTCACAGAGCATGAAATAAGACCATGCACACAATAGAGCTTAGCAAGGTACCTGGGGTCAAAAGGGGCAATCCAGGTACAGATTCCCATCTCAGAGACTCAGAGGGGGCCCAGAAAGGAATGACACAGAGCTGTATATCCAAGCCATTCACTCTACCTTTATGTCCCAGCCACCTTCTAAGATTTATCCTAAATACAAACAGGCATGTAAGGACCCTGAAGTACAACACTGGTGCTCATTTCACTTTTACTGTTACTGTTGTCATCGCTGCTGGTGTTAACAAAGGAAATTTACAGTGCCCAGAGCCATGAAAAAGATGGCTAGAAATCTCAAGCCTGCTCCTAGCTCATCACTTGCCTTGCCAGGGAAAGCATGTCCCTGATCACTTCTGAGCCAAAAGTTTCCCACCGCTTTTCTGGATTTCAGCTCTCATGTATTATAGGAGCTGGGGACTGCTGGCAGGTGGCAGTAGTGACTCCTGTCTGGGAAATGCTATGCACAAGTCCTAATGTTCCTATTGATGCTATGGGCACAGCAGCCCCCTTCAGACAAGTGTCCCAGATGCAGGACCTATGAGCCACAGTTCAGATGTGAAGCCCAAACAGGATCTCCCATTACCTGATAGTCTCCTGGTTCCTCCTTGGTATTGAAGTATGTTGTAGCCAGGGTTTGCAAGGAAAGAAATTTAATAAAGGACACATAATTTATACTATTATTTTATAATAGCCATGAGAGTCAAACACAAAAGTGCAGGAAATCTATCCACACACTGAAGACCCCAGAGAATCCATCTGAGGGCCTGGATCTCACAGCAACATCCTGCATGAGCCCAGCTGAAGACCTAGAGTCTCATGCAAGTCTGTTTCATGGGTCTGGCTGGGAAGGTCCAAAGGTCAGAGGTGAAAGCTAGAAAGTCTATGCCAGCAGGTAGAATGATCGATGCCAGTAGGCTAAGGGATCTGCACTGGAGTCAGGAAGTGATGCTCAAAGTAAGAACCAGAGCTCCCCTGAAAAGTACCACAGCCATCCTCAGTAACAACAAGGTCCTGAGCTCCTCTGAAGATGAGAACAGCCAAGTTCATATCAGGAAAGCAGCTCAACAAGCTCCTCCAGGAGAGCCAAGGGCAACAGCAAAACCAACACCTTTTTTTCCTCTCCAGTTCTTCCTACTATATTGGGAATAATCCTGAGGTCAGCATTCTACACCCAGGACCATGCTGATTCACTTCAATTGAGTGTTAAGTTGACCAGGAGTTGTCAATCATTCACCACAAGACACCTGCATCTGAGACTTTATGCTGTGCTTGAGTAACAGCCTACGTAGAGTTTGGGTTCTGATATAACCACCGCCCACATCTCAAATTGGCCCTACTAAATGAGCTAGAGGGAGGATTTCAAATGCATGCACTTCATGCAATGCAGTGAACATTATCAACGCCCACTTTTTCCAGTGGCCCATGGGCCCTGCTAAGGTTTCAGGAATATCAGTACTATCCTGAGCTCTAAAATAGTGAAAGGAAAAAAACGTGAATTTGGAAGGCCAGGGGTGAGGTCCCTGGGAGGGCAAATGAGGGTCCTGTGCCCAGAAATGCAGGTAAAGCCAGGCTAAAAGGTGGGGATGCCCTATGTCCTCTACCTTAGTACACTCCAAGAAGGGTAGACTGTACCCTCAAACTCAGCCTCCTGGTCTGTGGAATGGGAAGCAACTTGGATGAAGGCTCCCCTCCCTCTCTTCTCAAGAGCCTGGTGCCTCCTCTCTGGCCTCACTGCCTTGCAGCCCTGCCCCTCCAGCCCCATCCTGGTATCAGTGCTCTTACTGGGCACAGCAGACTGAGCTCCACAGCCTGGCACACAGGCTAGTTGTCTCTGCTGAAACAGGCTCTCTGCTCTCTTCCTTCCTTGCCCTGTCTCCTCAAGCAGCCAGGGCGTGCTCCGACTAAGAGGCCACACTAGTGATCTAAATCAGCAACCTTCCATGCCCCTGTGCCTTTTACAACAGACCTGTTCAGAGCTGTTCAGAGCCTATTCTAGTCAGTGGTTGCAGGGAGAACGATTACATGCAGGACACAGAATTTGCAATTTTATTTTATGATGGTCATCTGGAGTTAAACAGAAGAATGTGCAACAAATCTATCCACAACACTAAAGCCCCAGAATATTCAGCCAAGAGCCTGAATCCCACAACAATGTCCTGCATGAGTCCAGCTAAAGACCCAGAGCCAATGAAAATGCCTCCCACAAGTCAAACTGGAGATCTAGAGCTCACAACAAGGCCTCACGCCAGTCTGTTTTACGATCTGCACTGGGAAGGCCCAAAGGTCAGCAGGGGAAGCTAGAAAGTTTATGCCAGCAGGGTGAAGGAGCTGTGCCAGTGGGTTGAGGTTATTGCAGTGAAGCCAAGAAGCAATGCTCAAAATAAGAACAAGGGCTGCCCTGAAAAGTACCACAGCCATCCTCAGCGACAGTGAAGTCCCAAGCTCTTCTGACGATAGCAGTCAAATACATGCCAAGAAGCCAGCATGACAAGCTTCTCCTGGAGATTAAAAAGCACACATCTTCCCCTCCAGCGCCAGGAAGCAAAAATCAATGTAAGGAGCAAAGCTCCCCAAAGTGAACCACAGCCACTCTCAGCAAAAGGTCCTGAGCTTCTCCAATGATGATGACTGAATTCATATTGGAGAAGCTAGCCGTGACCTCCTCTACGAGAACCAATGGCTCAAAACAGCAACACTTAGGAAACCCACAATGCCCCGCTCTTTTTCTCCACCTCTCTATGTTGGCAGTTTTCCTCAGGTGGACCATCTGCACTCAGCACCATGCTAATTTAATTCAGCTGATGTTAAGTTGACCACCAATTTTAATCCATAACAGAGCCTTTATCATGCTATTCCACGTGCCCAGGCCACCACCCCTCCTCTACCCAGGAACTACTGCTCGGGTCCCAGCCCACTATCCCTCTTCTAGGAACCTGGCTCGTCTTCCCATCGCTGCACCTCCTCACTCAGGGCCTGCACACAGGAGCCCACCCTGTCCCCGCCCTCTCTTTGCTCATCTCCACATGACTTTTGCTTTATCCCATCGATGCTTGCACATTTGCAGATGAACAGGTATTCCAGGACTGTGAGGACATCCGTAGGTCTGGAGTCAATCAGGACGGCGTCTACACCATCCACATACCAAATCTGAACGAGAGCAAGAGGGTAAGGAGGATCCTAGCATGTGGAGACTGTGGGTATCAGTAGACGCTGAGCCAAGGGCTTGTGAGATGAACCATCCCACATCAGAACTGAGTTTTGTCCAGTATCAGAGATGTCACTGAAGAGGGGTGCCTTGCCTTCTGGCACTCCATACACGCAGTGTCAGGTCTTGGGGCAAAGCAGAATTCATGGGAGTATAAGTGTCACCTGCTAGAGAGGCCTTTCATTGGAATTCCAAGAAATATCTTTGTGCTGATTAAGGCTATTCACTCTGATAGATCACATAAAGCTTGAAACTCTAGAGTCTTGGCAAAAAAAGGGCTTATTTCCAGTTTAAGGCAGGAATTGGATCTCTGCTCCATGCAGGACATTAGTGACTAGAGCCCATGGAAACACTGCCCTCTTGAATAAGAGGCTCCCAAGGTGGCCCTGAGCTTACAGGCTCAGTCATCAGGTGGGGAGGGGTTGGAGGAGAGGGGATGTCAGCTAGGACTTGGGGCAGCCAGAAAGGGGAGGGAAGAAGCAACCATCCAGCAGGCCTGCCCCATAAGTCCCTCTGCACTTTGCTTCTGACCGTTTGAGTATGCCAAGGAAGGGCTCCATTTGTCCCCAGAGTGTCTTTTACACTCTTCACACATGTGCTAAGTGACCCTTTTAACAAACAGATCAGCTGAGAGACAAAACTTTCTAACTAGAATTTCATATTTTGTTTTCATTATATTTTTATAATCATGTAAAGACACTCCTACTTTTCCATTTATGATACTGATAAGACTTCCTTGTAATAAGTATTTCATTTCCTTAAATATAAGGACATTATTTTTGTTTTTTCGTATTTTGTTTGAGACAGAGTCTCACTGTGTAGCCCAGGCTGGTCTCAAACTCATGTTGATCCTCCTGCCTCAGCCTCCTGAGGGCTGGGATTACAGGTGTGGGCCACCACGCCTGGCTCAAGACACTACTTTTTAAAATAAATCTGCTTTGTAAAAATGGAACTATGCTAGGATTTGGGAGGTAAAAATGAATGAGATTTTGGAACACTGATGAAGAGGCAAGAGCTGGCCAAGGGGGAAAGAGATCTGCGCCCAAGCCTCAGTGTTACTGTGAACCAAGCTCTTCACCTCTGAGCCTCCTGCACACCCTGGTGTGTCCTGCTTCTCTCTCTCCCAACTGGCCTTTCTTTCCTCAAAGCCCCTACTCTTCCTGCTGCCTCTCTCCTGAAACCTTCCACCCATCTCTCTCTCACAGACACACTGTTGTTCAAAGCCATGTTGAGGAGCACCTCCTCCAGGAAGATTTTTGGGGCCCCTCCTTGTAGCTGTTCAAATGTTCACAATCAGTTGTCTTCCCGCTCTCTCATAGCTTCCTCCAGACCAACCCAGTCTGAGGCATGATTTATCTCTGATTCATCAATAATTCATCCAGTACAGGGCCAGGTGCCAAGTCTACATTCAAGGAATCTTGAACATGAACTGGCTGGATGGAAAAATAGTGTGTGAATAGAAGTTCAGTTGAAAAATGTAGTTGTGATAGATGGTAAGCTCTTTGAGAGAAAAGATTCTTTTTGTCTCTCCCATGGGAGCAACCCCAGTGCTTTGAACAGAGCCTCACACATAGTAGGTGCTCAGCAAACCGTTGTGCCCTGAAGGGCAGCAGTAATTGCATTTCCTGCTGCTACACGGTGGCTAAGCCCTTATGCACATCCACATTTAATCCTTCCAGCAATAAGGAGTAAGAAGCTTCCATTCATTTCTCCCCTGGTATGTGCTGGGCTCTCCTCTAAACATTCACATGACCATCTCATTTAATTCTCACAGTAATGCCAGCTTCCAGTGGAGAAACTGAGGCACAGAGGTAAATGTATAAGCAGCCCCATTTTACAAGTGAGGATAAGGCAGGTGTGGGAGAGCATCGCTGGCCTGTCACTTTAGGAAATGATGACGATGGATGGGGTATGGGAGCCTGGATCTTTCTCATCACCTTGGCCACCTTTTACTCTACAGGGGGTGGGGGGCTCCATCAGCCAAGTCGCCCTCATGCTGTCTTAGACCTGTCTCCTGACCGTGACCTGGGGATTTCAGCAGCTCCTCTTTCCCCCAGGTGTTCTGTGTGATGGACACCAGTGGAGGCGCCTGGACCCTCATCCAGCGCCGTGAGAATGGCACAGTGAACTTCCAGCGGAGCTGGCAGGAATACAAGCAGGTGACACTGCTGCCCTGGGACAGGGTGGAGGGGTCTCTGCAGCTCTGAGGCCTAGTGCTGCTGCTGGGGTGTTGCCAGGGGCAGGGGTTTGGTTCATCCTCACCCTTCTCAGAAAAAGACATCAATCCCCTAAGCCACCTACCCTCAGATTGTCCAGTGTCCGTGCTCTTCCCAGGACCCCTCACCCTGAAAACAAACCTCGGTTTGTAATTTGTGACACACCTCCTAGGAATGAAATGTTAACCTTCATTTCGCTTTTTAGAAAACATTGCTAAGTTTTTTTTTTTTTAAGAATACAAAGAAGGTAACCAAAAAAGAAGTATCACCCACACCTCTGGCTACATTGCTTAAACAAATTTATTTCTCCTTTTATACATCTATGACCACATTTGCAGGACAAATTCTGTAATTTAAAATAGATCGTTCAAAGGCCTTGTGCCTTTTTCGAGATAAGATATACTACCTGACTGCCTTCCAATATTTGTTTGTGTGTTTATTTGTTTGTTTGAGGGCAGGGTCTCACTATGTAGTGGAGGCTGGCCTTAAACTCACTGCATAGCTCAGGCTGAATTTGCAGCAATCATCCTGCCTCAGCCTCCCAGGTGCTGAGGCATGAGCCACTACGCCCAGCAGCCTTCCATTTTTTTAATGAAATGTTAAGTAGAAGATTTTTTCACAAAGTGTCTTAAATGGTCTTCACCTTTTCAAAAGTAAAAGAAAAGGAAAGGTATCCATAAGGACACAGAATAGTATTATTAATTCTGTTTGCTTTCTGTTCCATTTGATAAATACAAATATCATATTAAGTAATGGCTATTCTTGAGCCAAATGGGTTTTTAAAAAATCATTAAAAATGCAAAGAGAAGTAGGTATTTCAGACACAGAAATACACAAATGATGTCAACGCTTAGTAAGTGGCACCTCATCCTGTAAATAGGGAGCAGGACTCGAGTGTCCCCTGACGTTGGTGCTGAGTTATTGTTCTGCCCAGAGCTTTGGTTTTTTGCCTCTGGACATGGGTGACAAGGCACTCCATGTGCTCTTACATTTTCATACATTTTTATATTGCTGAAATTCTGCAATGCCTGCCCTGTCCTTGAACAAAGTCTGTTCTATCATTTGTGTAACTGATTAAAATCTTTATTTTTTTTACTGAGTTTTAACACAGCTAAACACACAAGTATTAAGTGTAAGGCTCATGAATGTCACATATGTACTAACCCTGGAACCCTCTGAAAGCTAGCCATGCAAACCTCCCAGCACCCTAGAACCCTTTTTCAGACCCCTCCCAATCAACAGCCCCCTAAATATTTTCATATTCTCATTTCTGTTACCCACTTTAGGAACAGTTGTGCCCATTCCTAAACTTTGGAGAAATGTGATTATTTTTAATGTACTTTTACATTTACAAATGTGGTAGTCATTTTTCCTCTGGGTGGGGACTCTCCTACCCCAGACTGCTCACAATGATCACTACCTAGCAGTTTGGAATGTGGTTTCAGACCCTGGCCCAGGCCCCTTGATCAGCCAGGGACATACCTCCCTCCTAGGACTCGTCTCACCCTGTCCCCCTGTACCCCCATAGGGCTTCGGCAACCCAGCTGGGGAGCACTGGCTGGGGAATGAGGCAGTATATCAGCTCACAAGCAGGGCAAAGTATTCTCTGCGTTTGGAGATGGAAGACTGGGACGGCAGCACAAACCAAGAGAACTTCAAGCATTTCCAGCTGGGCAGCGAGGATGAATTTTACAAGTGGGTTTGGGGCCCAGGTGGTGGGTAGGCGAAGGTCCCTGGTGGGTTGGCTGGGTTCCAAGGCTAGAGCCTACAGAGTCTACACCAAAGGTCAGTCCCAGGGCGTCTCCCTTTTCTACCATCTGTCCCCAATTTGAGCCCACGTCATGGGATCTGGAGGCAGCTGGTTAGCACTCAGCACATCCTGACCACTGGTGGGGTGGAGAGAATGTCACTGATGCCACCATCCCAGAGTAGAAAGGGAACATTCAAGAGCAATCACTCCAGGTCAGTCATTTATAGAGACCCAGGAAGAAATGACTTGTCCAGTCCATGCTGTGCCCTGGAGTGAGGTAGAAGTGTCCCTGGGATGAGGGACGAGAGACCAGGACCCTTCCTGGCACTTTGGCAGCTCTCACTGGGTAAATCAAGGTCAAGTTGCTCTGAAGCTCTGTGCTTCCAAATTAAAATGGGCTTGGATATGAGGACACTGCAAAATCTTCACATTTTCCTACTCTCTCCATAGTCTGGTTCTTGTGTGTTTAGGGAAAGAAATGAACATTTCCTGAGCACCCACAGAGTTCCAGACACTCTGTTAACTCCTCCCATAACTCTGAGGTGGGCATTACTGTGCCTACTATTGTAAAATGATTCTCAGGCACTGAACTTAAGTCATCTGGCTAAAGTAACATATTAGGTAGCCTGGACTTGACTTCAGGTCTCCCTACTATCCAAACTATTGCACACATGTTGTTGCATCTCTGAGAAACTCTGATCTTGATATACTCACATTACCTTGGTTGCACCTGGGGCATCTCCCAGGCCCTGCCCTGGGGATCAGGGCATCCTTGAGCAGCTCTGGCCATATCTGCAGCCATTCTCCTCCCCCCCCCCCCACCATGGGACTTTAACTGCTCCCAAACAACCCCCAGGCACAGCCCCTCACTCCAGTCTCCCTGCCAGGCCTGATCATGTGCCAGGGGCCCAATAACAGTGAACACTAAGTGTGACCTGGGCTCACTGCCCTGTACTCTCTACATGCTGGTGCCACCAAACCACACAATGAGCAAGGTTGCCATCAGTATTGCTGTGGTTAACACCTGCGTAGATAAAACTGGAGAGGTAAAGAAGTTTTTCCAAGGTCATGCAGCCTCTGGGTGGCAGAGCTGAAGTTTGAATCCAAGTTTATGACCACCAGCACCAGGCAGCCTTAGCCATGCCTGCCAGGACCCTGGCCAAGAAATATAACTCCTCCTCCCTGAACTGCCTGCAGATGTGAAAGTCACCAAGCTGGGGTGCCCTGGGTATAGATCTGTGTGGGTTGCTGTGATCAGAGAGGGCTTTCTGGAAGAGAGAAGTGGACATGAGTGGTATGGTCCACCAGGTGCAAGATGGTTATTGGGTACAGAAATGCATGTAGTTCCCCAATCAGGCCACGCTAGAGCAAAATATGGCACTGACCCTCCTTGGTCTTGAGACCTTGAGCAGGTTCTTGTGCTCTTGGGATCTCATCTCATGTGGAAAGGGTGTTGAGAGGCTTAGATAAGAGCGAGTCCATCCCTGCAAAGGACTTTGGACAGTCCCAACCCCCTGCTGGAGGTTCTAAAACTGTCAGCTGTTGTCCTTAATATGGTCATTGTGATTTATCCACAAGACCTAGCTGATGAGATGGAGAAGAGCCAGCACACAGTAGATGCTTTGTCCTTGAGGGGCAGCAAGAAGATGAAGATTGGAGGAAAATGGTCAGGCTGAGGTCCCATCCAAGGACAATAGGAAGGAGACCCTAGCTGAGACAGTGTCCCCACTGAAGGTCTTTCCTCAACATGGCCATGACCTGACTCTGGTCTTCTCTCCCACCACTGCCTCGGGGCGGGCATCAGGATTTTTGTGAATGGGCACAGTGGTGTAATGTCTCAACTGGGTAAGGTGATCCTGTGGAACAACACCTTCAGCACCCGTGACGCAGACCATGACAACTGCAACTGCAATTGTGCGGCGATAATGTCTGGAGGTGAGTTAGGATCACATGTACCTTCCCCACCAGGGTCCTAAGGTCCCCTTCAGGATACCCCTTCTCCTAACCCAGAGGTCAGAGGAGTCAGGGGACAGCTCCCCATCAATGCTGTCTCGAACAGTGCTCCTGTGCTAGTACAGAGATCAGAGAGAGGGAGATGGAATGAGTCAGGGACAGAGCAGGAAGGACAGAGGAGACAGGGACAGATGGGACAAAGGGAGACAGAGGCTGATAGAAATGAGAGCAGTGGACACTGAGCTGCACTGCATCAGGGAAAGCAGAGGGAGAGCTGAAGAGGAAATGCAGCCCTGGACATAGCCAGAAAAAGACTCTTCATGGAGACAGAAAGACCTAGACTAGAGACAGACATCCAGAGGAAAGACCTCAACCAGAGACATGCACACAGTGTAACACACACACACACACACACACACACACACACACACACACACAAGCCATCAAGAGGGAAAGGCTCCTGAGAGAAACAGAGGCTTCCACATATGTACAGAAAGATCCGAGGTCACTGAGGAAAGGACACAGGACACAAAGGAGTCAGGAAAAAGAAAGGCGGTCCAGAGGGGCCTGGAGGGGTAGCCAGAACCCTCTGGTGCCCTTTAGAGCCCCTGCCTGAGCAGAGGGTCAGTTGCGCCCCAATCTCCTCCCCAGCCAGAGAGTTCCCCAAGGCAGCAACAGTACTGATCAATCCTTGTCCCCTCTTCCACAGGGTGGTGGTTTGATGCTTGTGGTGGCTCCAACCTCAACGGCATCTACTACCCAGCTGACCAGCACTTGCACAAGGCCAATGGTATTCGCTGGAACTTATTCCGTGGCACCACCTACTCACTGCGTGCCACCCGCATGATGATACGGCCCTTGCACAGCTAGCCAGTGCTATGCAGAGGCTGGGCCTTGCAGGAGCTGGACTTTGATCTCCCAGATCCTAGAATCAGCATGGAACACAGTTCTTGAGTCTCATCCTCGACATCCTGGGACATCTGAGCCAGCCATCTTTGTCCAGAGTCTAGAAGAGTCACCTGCCTCCTTACTCCCCTGTATGTGTGATAGCATGGGCATGGGGTCCCTTTCACTGCAGTATGTGCCCCTCGTTCTTGTTCCTCCTACCTCCTCCAGGACTCCCTCCACCTTGAGGGTCACTGTGCCCTGAATAAGCTGCTGACTAAACTTGGGCTCCTGGAAAGAAACCCTGACTCCTGGTGTGACTGCAGGTCTTGGGGGAAGAGGGACACACACAGGAAGCTGTCGCAGGCAGGCAGGCAGGACTCCATGACTTGTGGGCAGGACGATATCCCATTCCATACTTCCCCAGCCTTGAAATCCCCTTGCTTTCTCCAGGGTGGAGGGGCGGCACTATTCTCTCAGGGCAACCATTCTTTCCTCTCCACTCCACTGCTACGAGGCTCCAAAGCCTAGCATCAGACCTGGTTCCTCCAGCTCTAATGGAAGCTAAAAGGGATCATTTGCCCCAGCATACCTTAATTATTAAAAAAGAGGCTCGGACTTTACCTCCAGCCCTATTCACCCTTTTTTTTTTTTCTTTTTTGGTCTTTTTTGTTTTTTATCGGTATCAGGGATTGAACTCCCAACTGCCTGATTGCAAGGCAGGCGCTTATGCCGCTGAGCTAAATCCCCAGCCCCCCTATTCACCCTTTTTGGCTATAAGGAACACAGCAATGTCTCAGACAGCCTCTGAAACAGCTGAAAGGAATTTGAGTCAAAACAGACCTGAGGAAGACCTAGGACCAAGTCCCTGTCTATCTAGGTACTCATGCCTTCCAAGGCTCCTCTGGACCCAGGAGCCACTTCTCTGCCCATGTGGCAGCCACCAGGGCTCCTTGGTATTCCAGGTAACCCAGGCTCAAGTCCAGAAACCAATGGGTAGGACATCAACATCTGGGTCCAGATACCCATGACCCCACACCAGAGACCTCAGCCTTTCCCTGCCTCAGCCCACAGTGGTACTGTACTGGGGTTTGCAGAGAGAAGTGAGCCTTTGTCAGGGGCTCTTCACGAGTTTTTCAGAGACTGGGGTCAGGAAGCAGTTACAGTCACATTGCCACCACCTCATCTCGGTGTCCCCTCAACCCTGATGAGGCCCCATAGTCCTGTTATTGGGCAGGCTCGGCTTGGCCCTGCCTGCCCTAAAGCCAGGAGGCTGAGCCTGGTCCTCAGCCACAGTGCAACGCTTTTCTGCTATGTACTGCCCCAGACCCTGGATCCCCTCTCACCTTGAGTATACACAGCATAGACCTCCTTTTAATCTTTCAAGGGAAGCAGCACTTACTTGTCAAGCCTCAGTCACATGGCTGCTGCTGGTGGCCCTCCGGGCAGGACAGAGAATGTACCAAGGCAACCCTTCAGGCTTTCTACTGCCCCAAAGCTCAAGTTGCCTCACACAGCACTTGCCCTACAGGCCTTTCTTTAGCATCTACTGTGTGCAGCTTGGCAGCATGGACAGGACCTTGGAGCCAGACCTTAGGCCCATGGCTCAGCCTCTCAAGGCCTCAGTTGCCTGCCTGTAAAGTGGAGATGGTGTTGCTCTGTCCTTGCTGGGCTGCAGCAAGGAGGATGAGACCATGTGTGCAAACTTCCCAACAGAACCTGGTACAAAGCAAGTGCCTAATAAACGTTGGCTGCAAAGAAAGTAAATGAGGGAGAAAAGCATTTAGTTTTGCATCCATGGCTTTTATGTTTGCACTGCAGGGCTTCTAGGCTGGCTGTATGCTGAAGGGAGAAGGGCAAAGCTAAGAGACCCAAGACAAAGGCCCAAACCTCTGGCTGCACTACAGTTTCTAAAAAGGCTTGAAGGTGACTTGCAAGACACCTGCTTTTAGATATTCGTCCTGGCTTCTTCCTTCCTCCCCTTCCATCAGGAGCCTCCAAGTAGAAATTCTACTTGGAACAAACTAGTTCATGTAACTGAAAAGTTAAGGGAGGATTCAGGCATGGTTACCTGCAGTCACTCAAATGATGTCCCTCTCCCCTTCTTCACCTTGCCATTCCCTGTGTCATTTCATTCTGATGAAATGGCTCCAGCAGCCCAGATTCTTGTCCACCCAGTCAATATCCCCAGCTAGGGAGCTCCTCTGGCCTGACCATTCCAGCACAGCAGTGTCTCTCCAGGCAAGACAGGTACAGTGTCCAGCATAAGACTCATCGCCGTGCTTCTGACTGGCCATACCTGGGTCACACGATTGCATCAGGGTCAGTCCTACCCAAGGCCTGTGTGTCTGCAGGAAGCAAAAGCCAAAACTGGCTGCCAGGAGAGTGGCATTCTCCTCGTACTTCCTTCGTCCCACCCCCTTTGCTCTTCTTTCCTTCTCTGCCTTTCTTCTCAGGGACTTCCTGTCCCAAGTCTAGACTCCTGACACCAGCTCATCCCCAGGTCACCTCACAGCTATGACAAAGCCAGTTCACAACCCTGCCTCTGGCCCTCTCTGAACCTGAGTTTCCAACATTGGCAATAAGGATATGACCTCTAGCAGCCCTACTGACAGATGCTGACTCACAATGGCCACAGACAAAGCCAGTCAGAAGACCCTGGGCAACACAAGGCCTTGTGGGGGTAAGGCCAGTGCAGCCTTAGGCTCAGGCAGGAACTGGCTCTAGGATACTTGCATCTACAAGTTTCCCTGTCCTGGGGTCTGGGGATTTAGCTCAGCGGCATAAGCGCCTGCCTTGCAAGCAGGCAGTCCTGAGTTTGATCCCCGGTACCAATAAAAAGGAAAAAGACAAAAAAAAAAAAAAAAAAAAAAGGAAAAAAAAAGTTTCCCTGTCCTGTCTCTCCATTTTGTCAATGAAGACATCAGGTTCAGAGAGGGAAAGGTTCCAATGAAGACAGCTCAACCAGGCATCTCCTCCAGAGCACTCGCGTGTGAACTGCCCCCCTCCAGAACTCTCTGGAAGCATCTCCATAATGACAACAAAAATGTTGCATTAGTGTCTCCTCTGCCTATATCAAGGGCTAAAGGGACATTCTAGAAAAGCCTCCAAGACTAGTCTGTCTCACACTGATACCTGCCAGATCCTGATGGAGCCAGCCAAGCAGAATACATTGTTCTGAGCTCTGTGCCTGTCCCAGGGAAGCCACTCCCACACTGGGAGAGTTCAGTGTGTACACATCAAAGACAACAGCCCCAGGCCAGACGAAAGAAGGTGGCCCTTTCAGAGGGCAGGGAACAGCCATCATTGAGTGCCAGTTTGACCACTCTTTCTGAGTTCTCCCTCCTCTTGGTGTCTGTGTGGGCTTCGCCTCTCCCATTAGTAGCTAGTAGTGTTGCCTTGGCAACCACGACATGGCTACCTTTTGACAGAGCACCCCTCCAGATTCACAGGCTCTGATTCACAGCGCCTGGTCCACGTGTCCATCCGCATTTCCTCATTCCTTCATGTGTTCATTCATCCACATCACAATTATGTCTTGAGGTTGTGCCTGGGTCCAGGTCTGGCCGGGTGATGGGGTGACAAAGTGAACAAGAGAGATGTCCCCATCCTGCATTCACAGAGCTAACCAGGCTTAAGGAGAGACTGGAAAATACAAATTAAAATTCACTTATAAAACCAAGGTGACATTTTAATTATCATATTGCAAATTAAAAGTATTAAGAGGATGTAAAAGAGAATTACAGAGGGTTCAACTTAGAGTGGTCAGGGAAGAACCTCTGGGGAGGTGATGCTTAATGTGAGGACTAAACAGGTTTGAAAGAAGAAAGATGGGGCCCTATCACAAGGCTGTCATCTCCCAAGATGAGGCTGCCCTGGGAGGGTAGGTGCTATGAGGGCAGACTGGGCATCCTGTTCCCCCTTCTGCCAGGCGGGAAATGGTACCTTTGGGTGCAGCTGCCTTGCCTGAGGAGGGAAAGGATGTATTGAGCATGGCAGAGCTACTCAATGGCCATGGATGCTTGATTCCAGACTCCAATGAGTGACAGATTTAACTTGGTTATCCAACAAATAGGAGTGAACCCTAAATATTTCAGAGTAAATTTTTAACTGATAGAAACAAATCCAGGTGTTTGCTCTTTTTATCATTTTTCCTAATCCTTTGAGGAAGTACCCCCAGGGTTCCATAGGAACCTAGATTGAGGACAATTAGCCCAACAGCATGGCAAACAAACTTGGCATCTGTACCACAGGTTCTGGTGATTATGACTCACTGGCTCAAAGGGTACAGTGCACAGGAACCCCCAACCGGACAGCAATGGACAGAAAATGGACAGCAGTGCTAAGTTCAGACAAGGGAAGGGATACAGCAGCAGGGCAGTTCTTGGGGTGCTGGGAATGCCTGTCACTAGACCTGAGTGAGACACACAAGTGTTCAGTTTGTGAGGATTCAACTGGCTGCACTGTTATTTGCTCACTTTTCTCTAGATGGGATTCTCTGTATAAATATAGGTAGAGGAGAAGGGAATTAAGCAAATTTACAGGAAACAAAAAGAAAGCCATTTGAGGAAAAGTCAGAGTTTGGAGAGAAAGTTAGCAATGGGTAAAATTACACAAGCCTCCACCTTAGGCTCATTTGTCCTCATTCCAAGGAATCTGAAGTTTATAATATAGGCATATATAGTATTTTTTTGCTGCTTGGTTTGTAGTAACAAAAACTGGAATCAACCCAAATGAATAAGCTAGAAAACATTAATTTCTATACATCAAAATATCCCAATCTTAGTAACAAAACCAACCACCATGTACCTCTTGCTCATGGATTCTGTGGGTTAGGAGTTCAGGCAGAGCCTGTGGGTCAGTTACGTGCTCATGTTAGCTGTTCCTCTGTCCAGCGACTGGGACACACTCACCTGGTCCTTGCTTTTGGTCTCATGGGATATGCTTGCACTGTTTCAGCCCCTTAAATCGATAAAAGTCCTACTTTTTTCTTCAAGCAAGCTAGAGTTGGAATTCTGTTACGTGTATCTTAAAGATGCCCAAATGGCACAATAGCAAGGCTGTGAGTAGAGGTGACAAGGATGTGGCCTTTCCCACAGCTGAGCAACCAAGCCATGAAGCACCAGCATGCACTGTAAATCAGTGGTGAGCAGGAGCTCCAGAGCCCCAGCTGAGACATCAACCTCTAAATTACTGTCCAGGAAGCGTTCACGCTGCTAGAAGTGGTCATTAGCTTGACTGTGGGGAGAGTTTCACAGGTGGATACGGATGTTAAAACTTACCAAATGATTTTCTCACACATCAATTTTACCTCAAAGATGTTTTTAAAATCAGGAAAGGTAACAAATTAGACATCAGGCAAAACACAAGCTATTATTTTCTCTTCATGCCCAATATTCCTCAGACATCATACCTACCACAAATAGAGACCATCTGGGGAACTGGAGAAGCACAGTATTTCGTTTAACACTCACAACTCAGAAAGTTCTTTAAAAAGTTCTTTAAATAACAAAATGAGGCAAAGCAACTTGCTGTACCACGTGCACTGCCACCACTCCTTATTAAAATATATTACAAATCTCTAATACTTGATCCAAGATGGCACCAACATGATAGCCAAATAAAATGATCCTAAATAACCTACATTATTCTTGTTTTTCTCACTTAACTTTGTAGAAAAGAGCAGTGAACCAGACTTGCTTTATGATGTGATACGAAGAACAAACCCAGAGCAGCCCATGGGCTGTAAAAACAACTGACAGATGTGATAGTGTGTATTTACTCCATATCTGTATGAGCTTAAGCAAACTGCACAGTCTTTCTGGGCTTTTTGGCCCCTCTATAACAATTCAGTAATGCAGAGACACCTCCTTACTCATGATTTCATTTTCCATGACACTATAGCTCAGGTCACAGCGTCCCCCAAAGGCCCGTGTGTTAAAAGCGTGGTTCCCAGATTGGCTCTCTTGGGAGATGGTTGGAACTCCAGGAGGTGGGCCTAGTGGGAAGCCATTTCATAATTTATAGTTCTTCCTCTCCGCTTCCTCCCAGTCACGAGAAGACTAGATTTGCCACATTTTGCTGCAGGCCCCAAAGCAATGGGGCCAGTGTACAATGAACTGAAACCTCCAAAACTGTGGGCCAAAATAAACTGAAAAATGATTTCCTCTTTGTAAGTTGATCACAGAAGCTATTCATTATAATAATAGAAAGCTGACTAACACACAGATTCAGTTACTCTTTTACCACAGCCAGCAAATATTCTTATTTGTCTTGATGTTTTCAAAAAAGAGACACCACATTCTTAGAACTTTTATTATAGCTTATACTATAATTTCACTTTATTATAATTATTTTTATGGACTGCTTACTGTACCTCCTCTAATAGATTAAACATTATCATAGGTATATATAGGAAAGGACATGATGTATATAGGGTTTGACCCTCCAAGGCTTTAAGCAACTCCTGGGGGTCTTGGAACATGACCTCTGGGATAAAGGACACTGTACTATCTGCCTCCTGTGGTCACTGAACTTGATTAACTTCTTGATTAACTTCTTGATTGTGACACAACCTACATGATTATCCAGTGAAGCCAGGAAACCCTCCTCAGAATGATGGTTTCAAATGCTCAAAATAAAATGCAATGGGTCATGAGGGAAATAAATTACATTAAAAGCAAACCCATCAAAATATTCTTACAGAACATAATTGTGATATCATAATATATGGGAATGTATTAATTAGCAAGGAGGCCTAGCAACAGATCTCCATAATTTCAAAGAAATGATGAGTGCTAACAATATCTTGAGGTGTCTACAACCACTATGACAGAAAATGAAAATAGCCATGATTTCTGATGGTGACAAAGTTCCCACACACTAAGTCTATAGCTATGATATGTGTCCTATGTTCATAATTGAAGCAAATACTGAATTTCATTAAAGGTAAGTGAAAACAAACTCCATCCATGGACCCCAGAAAAACCCTAGGTTAAAAGTTCTTGAATTAATAACTACAAATTGCTTAGAATAGTACCTGAAATACAGCAAGTGCTTGATAAATATTATTAATATATCCTATGCATAACACAGATGTTCCTTGACTTAGGAATTGGGTTATATCCCAATAAACACATCATAAGTTGAAAAACTATAAGTTAATGAGACATTTAATAACACCTAACCTGTGAAACAAACATCACAGCTCAGCAACAGGATGCTGCAGAGTCTTTGTGATGGTGGCACTGACCGAAAGCTATGCTCACTGTGAGGACCAGCATTGTGGGACTACATCCTACTGCATATCTCCAGCATGGGACAGAAAATCAAAACTCAAAGGACAGTTTCTACCGAGTGTGTAATACTTTCACAACACTGTAAAGTTTGAAGAGCACCAAGTTTTAACCATCGTGAATCTGGGATTGTCTACGTAATTCAGTGGTGGCCCATGCTGGTAATCCTAGCACTCTGGGAAGCTAAGCTAGGAAATTTGTGCTGACCAGGTTGGTCAGTTTAGTAACTTAGTGAGAGCCTGTCTCCAAGAAAGAAAGAAATAAAAAAGCAGATAGACCTAGGATGCAGCTCAGTACTGTTGTTCAATACCTAGTACTGAAGAAAAGATTAATATGTTGTTGATATATAAATATGCATTATGATGCCACATATATTTACCCAGAAATGCATCTATACATACATATGTATAAATACGCACGTATATTACAACAGTATGGTTACCTTAGTAGCAGCCACATACACACACACACAAGAATTATATGTGCTTTTCATACAGGTTGGTTGAGATGCAAACACAGAAGTGAGGTACATCACCCTTGTATACATGCAGTCTGCTGGATACTCACACACAGGGGCTCGCAGCAGAGCCAAGTCACCACTGGGAGTCAACACCACCAGCTCAGGCTGGGAACAGCTCAGCACACATGAACACCAGATCTCAGAAGGCTTTGGGGCTTCAGTTCAAGTCCTGTCCTTGCGGACATCATTGAGAAATAGTCAGCGCCTAGTGATGGTCAACACCCTGTTCAACCCACACACGACAGCACCCGCCACACTCAGCAAGACACATGCCCCGCACTCCGCCTTCCCTTTCCTGATATGGGGCCCTGCAAAGCCCATTCCTCAGACACAGATTAGTGCCAGAACCCAAACCACAGGCAGTCAGTGTGTGATGTGTCCTTAGCCAGTCGTGTCATGTGAGTGAGCACATCCACACTAAAGAAGAAGACGTAGATTGCTGACATGATCTCTGTCCTGCAGGAGGATGATGGCTAAGACCACAAGGCCAACCACCTTTGGGATCAATCTGGCAAGGTAGGTGGCAAGAAGGGGGTCACAGAACGGAGGGACATAAAAAGTCTGGGGCTTTAATAACTTCACTGAGGGGCTGAGTCACCCCTCCCTGAAGCTGTCCTGTGAATACAAAACAAACTTCTAGCTCACATAAACTATTTGGAGTTGAGTTTCTGTAAGGTGATGCCCTGCTTGCATTTCTAACTTTACCCTCAACCTAACAGACCCATTTTACAGCTCAGAAAACTGAGCCTCAGAGAAGTCAGTTTGCTCGAGGGTATATAAGCACTTAACTTGAATTAGAAGCCGGATATTTCATCTTTCCCAAACCTTTCGTCTTCCAGCTGCTGATGATCATCCGCCCTGCACTTGTTCGGAGCGTGGCTCATGAATGTTTTCCACCAACCAGGCAGCAGTTCCCACTCTGGGCCTCCCTCCCCTGTGCAGGGGCCCAGGTGCACATGCACGAGCTTATGTTCAGCTCTCAGACTTGGCAGTGTACAGCAGGTGTGTCTGCTGGGCTTGCGCAGGGACCTAAAGTGACCTGTGTGCCTACAGATGTTTTGTTCACCTTTCCTTGCTTTCTCTTTCTTCCACCATGTGAACTGTTTTGGAATACTTAATGTAAAATTTTATATTTTTTCTTTCTCCTTGGTTTTCCTACAGAAGTAATCAAAATAGTAGCTTCTGTCAGCAATGGACTCTTCGAGTCAGGTAAGGAGTGTGTGGCTGAGTGGCCACCTTAAGGCCCAAGGCAGAGCCCCTCCCTCTCGGGTCTCAGTTTCCCCATAGCATGGCTGGACACCCTCACGTACTTGCTAGCTAAGGCCTTCAGAAGCCCTTCATTTCTCACTCTGCCTCCAGGCGTCACCCACGGCCTCTGCATGAATTACCGCTCTCAGAACCTCTGTACAGGACTCAGGTCCGAGCCTGTCACTCCTCTAGAGAGCCACTCAAGACCAAGTAGGAAAAGAAATTTTCCAGAAGAGGAAGAACACCTGAAAATGCCTGCTGGCTGGTATTAATATCCCAAATTTAGTAATACAGGGAAAATTTTAAAGGGGAGGGGTCGTCTCTGCACCCCAGCACTGATCCCAGCTGACAAAGATTCAGGCAGGAGCTGGCCACAGTAGCACCAGCCAGGCTGGGCTCACTGTCGGTGGGCCTATGGAACATGACAGCTTCCCAAGACATCAACCTCAGAAGAGGCACTCCAGGGCCAAAGACTTAAGAGAAAGGCAAGATCATTCTGTCTTTGGATCTACACAAAGACCAAACATGATCACATCCAGGCCACAGGCATGGCCAATCTCTCCTCTTCTTGCTAATTAAAGGCAATATTTCCTGACTTCCGGGAGAACATGGCGGACAGATAACAGCAACTACCGGAGGCTCTCTGAAAGACTTGGCTCAGAAGCCAGGAATGGTGCGGACTAAGGAGACATAAGCAGGTGGAGATATGCTCTGCTGACTCAGGAACGAACTGGGCTGAGAGAAACCAACTTGGAATGCATTCCTGGTGCTAAAACAGGAACAGAAAAGCCTCGGTGTGGAGGCTGGACCCCGCGCCATTGTAAGCCGCGATTGGGGTTTCCCGCCGCGTGGTGACTGGCTGCCTCTACAGTGGCTCAGCAAGGAGAGAGACGCGCAGAAGCTCTGAGAACGGCAATCTGCGAACGGCAGGGAGGCGTGCACTGACTTGTGGTGAGGTGAGTGAGAGAAGCTGACACTCTACCACAGTTTGACTCCAGCGGAGGACTTTCTGGGCCCAAGCAGTCCTGCGGGAGCAGGGCGCGGTGGCGACTCCAGCCACACATCCCCCTCTCGGGCGGAATTGGTGAAAAGCGCCTGGCCTGCGTGACGCTGCCGGCGGACCTGGTAGGCTGTCCCAACCCAGATCCCAGAGCCTGACGGTGGCCGGGAGGGGAGACACGTAGGCTGCCTGGTCCGTAACTCCCTGGTGCGCAGCGGTGAGCGGGAACAACTAACTGGCGCAATTCGATCAGGCTGTGGCTGACTGGGAGAGAAGCTGGGCCTCTTATATAAGCTTGCATATATAAGGAACAGAGAAGAAGAGGCAGCATGGGAAGAGGCAGCAACAAGAAAGGCTCCTCGGCCCCCAATTCTGAGAAACAGGCAATAGCAGACACCGCACCAATATACATAAGGCACCATATAGAGAGCCTCATAGACCAATTCAGGAATGAAGTTATCAACGACCTGAAGCTAGAAGTATGCAGAATAGTTAGAGAAATGCTAAGTACCACCCAAGAAAAAACAGGCGGTGGAATGGAAGAACAGAAAAAAAAGGGAGAATTGTTTGATGGAGAAAACAGAGAAACCATAGAATACGTGAAGCAGGTTCAAAGGGACTACCAAGATACCAAGAAGTCTATAGAAGACTGGCATAACAGCTTGAAAGAAACTAAGGACAGACTATCTGAACTGGAGGGCAGACTTGTAATATGGGAGAATGAAATGAAAAACTTCTTAAAAATAACAAAGAAACAAACAGCAATAATACAAAGACAAGAAGATGATAAGAGGATCCATAACTTAAGGATTAAGAACATAAAAGAAGAAGTAGGGACACAAACAAGTGAACTACAAAAGCTACTCACAGAAATAATCCAGGAGAATTTTCCTAATTTAGCAAAAGGTAAAGATACTCAGAAATATGAGGCATACAGGACCCCAGCTACCTACAACCCAAACAGAGCAACACCCAGACATATAATAATAAAAATTCCAGAAATTCAATACAAGAACAGAATATTAAAAGCTGTAAGAGACAAGAAACAGACCGCTTACAAGGGAACACCCATCAGAATTACAGCAGATTTCTCTGCACAAACCATCAAATCACGAAGAGCGTGGGGGGAAATAATTCAAGCTTTGAAAGATAATAATCTCCAGCCAAGATTGAGATATCCTGCACAACTGTCCCTGGAAATTGATGGAAAAACAAGGTGCTTCCAGGATAAAGAGGAACTGGGGGAATTTGCAACCACCAATTCAACTCTACAGAGAGTATTGCAGGATATTCTAAAAAAAGAAAAATACAAAGAATCCAGAAATAATGGCAGAGAGGCCACAACGAATGGAACAGAGAACAAAATGAAGAAGACAAACTGACAGCTACAGACAGAAAAAGAGCTCAATAGAAATGAGGCAGAGAAGATTGGATGACAGGAACAGCTATTTTGGAGAAAATGACATCTTAATAGGTAATACTGATTTAGTATCATCTTGTTTTGAAGTCTCATCTAGCTTTTGTCCTTCTGTCTCCAATAGTCTAAATAGGTTGTATCTTACTGGATTTTATTATGTACGATAGTATAAGCAAAAACCTTGTAAAGACAAGGAGATTATACAGAAACCATTATTCATTTTCTGTTAGTCGATTCTAAATACTCTGTAATGCTGTCATTCTCTTGAATGGTTTTACATTGTTTTGATATACTTAATGCTACAGTATACGAAGTTGTACTCAAGGATTTCAAAGAAAGACAATATGGTAACTACTTTTAGGTTAGGATTATCTGGTGGTGAAACACTATTCTGCTTAAATGGTTATGTTTTGATCTGCGCTGTTTCGTTGTTATGCCCTCTTTTATCTCAATCTCCACTCCATTATTTACTTTTTTATCTTTATCCTTTTAATTAAAGGAAAAAAATAGCAGGATATATTATAGTAACCCACTTTGACTTTTCATTACCTTGATTTAAAGCCCTGTATTACTCTCACCATCTGGTTTTTAACTGATGTTCCCCTATTCTGTTTTGCTGGATAGTATCAGGTTCGAAAGTTTAGGCATCAGCTGTGAAGATAATGAGATTCATTATGACGCCCATTCTTGTTGACTTTTATCTACTTTTGAAGACCTACAATGTCTCCAATGTTTTGGTTTTGTTGGTTTTATTCTTCACTGTTTTGTTCAATTGTATTATAACTAACGATATAGGCAATTCTATTAGAGATAGCAGGAGGCATTATAGTAACCATTGTTGATCACCTTGTATTATGTTTTTACATTATCTATTATGTCCACCCTTTTGACTTGACCGATTCTGTTCTGTTATGTCACATTTGGTTTTACTCTCTTCCAAAAAAGTAATAAGAACCGTGGGAGCAATGAAACCCAAAATGTGTAATAGTCATGGTACAAAAGAGAGGAAAAGAAAGTGCTCCAAACTATATAACTGCATGTATATTTAAGTGTATAAGATAGAAAATGATATCACAGAGTTTTATTGGATCAATGAACAGAACTGTTTGCAGCATTGTTGATGGAATGTCCACTTTACAAGCTTTAATTTTGTGACTTGAACAATTATTTGTAAGATGACAATATGTAATCCATTAACTAGTGATTTCCTACTGTTCATTTTTTTTTCTGTAAATCTGTATAACTTGTACCCTTTCCCTGCTTTTTTTTTCTTTTCTCCTTAAATAAAATTTAAAAAAAAAAAAAAAGGCAATATTTCCTGATCAATGACCTCTGGAGTCTAGCTCCCATTGCCCTCTTGATAGATGAGCTTTATTAAAATTCTGACTATACCATCACCCCCACTTCTCAACAGCAGCCCCTGCAGACAGAATCTCAACCCCTCTGCTACTTGCCTCACCCCGCCATTCCCTTAGGTGGCTCTGCTAACTCTTGTAAATGGAGTAAGTTACTCTGTTCCAGGTAATCGACCTGCTAGCTTAAGCTCAGTTTGATGCTCACTCATGGCCTTAGGCTGGAGGACCCCACAGAAATTGCTTCTTTGTGTTTTTGTAAGGTGGGATGACTGCTCCCTAAGCTTCCATTTTCCTAAAAAATGGAAACAAATTAAATGCTGACACACTACAAAATTAACAACAATAATAATTGCTATGACCAATTCATTTAAAATTAAATTATGAATAACAATTATTAGTCTCATTTATTCACCTAAGCACTGATAACTGTACTTCCCTTGCCTCACAACCTCCTGAGAAAGACATTCTATACCCCTTAGCATTAGGTTTGACTGCATGAAACAGGAAATTCAAATAACATAAACCTATAAAACAAAGTGGATGTATTTATCAGTTAGTTTTTCCTGCATAAAAAACTGTCCCAAAACAGTGACTTCAGACAGCCTTGAAAGGAAGAGGGACAGGGGACAAGGTAGTACAGCGGCAGAGCATACGCTTAGCAGTGTGAGGTCAGGAGCAAAATCTCCAGCAACAAAACAAAATCAAGTCAGCCACTGAGGAGCTCCTGAGCCTCAGCCCTCTGCTGCTCCAGTGCACTGACTTCAGCTCACATTGCTTAAAGCCAATTGAAGGGACAAAGAAATAGCTTAGCCAGCTTTGTACATATCAATACCTGGAGACAGGGCCAAGTTTACAGGCCAGAGCCAGAATGAAGAAAGTTGCTCTTCTTTTCAAGGAGACTCAAGGAGAATCATCCATGTGGTTCCCCACATCATGAGGTCATAGGTGAGGCTTTTTTGAGGCAGATGGATCTAGAGTGTGTGATGCTGGGATTGAAGATGTGATGCTGGGATTTATTTAAAGTGCCATGCTAGGATTAAGGGCGTGGGTAACCTGGCTAAAATATAAGGGATGGAAAGGGCTACTCTTGTCATTGCTTGCCTGTCATTTGCTGCTGCTTCACTATTCTGCTGCCTTTTCCCCCCATGAACTGTTTCCCCTCTGTGATGTTCCTCTGCCATGCCACCCTGGCTTGGAACTGAAATCTCTACAAACTGAGCTACATACAATAAACCTTTCTTCCTTTAACACTGAGTGTCGGGTATTTTGTCTCAGCAATGAGAAAACTAACCAAGACAGATGTTGCAAAGGGGGAAACTGGATGTGAATATATAGGAACTGTCTGTGCTATCTCTGCAATAATTCTTAAAGCTAAAACTGTTTTAAGATGGATGTATTTGAAAGGTTTTGTTTTCTTTTGTTCTGTTTTTTTGTACCAGGGATCAAACTCGCGACTGCATGCTTACGAGGCAGGCGTTTATGCCGCTGAGCTATATCCTAGGCCCAAAGGTTGTATTTTTAAAAAGAAGTCAGGAAGAGTCAGCCCAGGGCTAGTACCATCTTCACGGTGTCATAAATGTCCCAGTTTCCTTCTAGCTTCATGGTGCTTCATCCTTACAAGGTGGCTTTGTCTTCAACTTCCTTTTCCAATCCAAGATGGCTGCTGGGGCTCCATCTATAATGCCTGAGTTTCACATAGAGAGAAGACCAAATGAGCTTTCCTCCGGCTGCACCATCCTCTTCTAAGACTACTTCCCAGAAGTCTCATCTAGAAACTTCTGCTCACTGCCAACTAGTAGCTGCAAGAGAGGCTGAGGAATACAGTCTTTTGGGAGTGGACTTTTCCCTCACCAGATAAAATCAGATTTTGGTTAATCAGGAGAGAAACAAATCACCAGGCAACTATAATCCTTTTGGAGCTGAACAAATAGGCTCAGTGACATTGAGTAACTCGCCCGTAGTCTGAGACCTAGGCAAAGAGGAAGATGGATTTGAAGTCACAAATCATGATTCTTAAGCCCACAGCTCTGATCACTAGGCTATGCTGCCTATCCTTAATGTGACAACACTGATTGTTATTCTAATATTGCTTTGCTCAACCTGAATTGCTACTGGCAGTGTGTATGTGGGACATAATTGAGGTGTCATTGCATCTCGATTGATAACATACTGCCACCCAACTATGCTGATGACTGTCCTCCCACCTCTTGCCTCTGTTTCATCCATGGAGGAATTTCTTCCCACCTTCTACCTCTGCATTCCTTGATCTTTGCTTGGCAAGAATTCATCTTTATATATTAGAGCCGCTTCGGTCCTTTTCTCATCTAACCAAACCAACAACAGGGACAGTGGCAAAGCCAAGAGGACAAGGTCACAGCTCTGAAGCCAGCTTCCCTGCAGCTCTTGACTGTTGACCTTGTTGCAACTTACTCAGCTCTTGAGCCTCAGTTCTGAGCTGAGAAAGGAGGAGCCAATAGTTCTGCACAGGTAACAGGGTCACCATGAGGCCCAGATGAAAAGCAGACAAGATGCCAAAGCAGTGTCTGGCCCGGAGTTCATTCTCAACATCCAAAAACAAGGTCAGCTAGGACTCCCTTGGGCTGACCCAGATGGCATATTCCATGGCATCTTTAAATTGCTGCCTTAGGATTCGACTCAAAATGAAAGCAAACAATGTAAAGATTCCAATGGAGAACACATAAGCCCCCCAGGCATCCAAAAGGCTCTATCTGGAGCAAGGCTGCCAGCTTTGTATACTGGGCTCAGATGCTAATATAGCCGTGAACTTGTGGTAGACTTTGGACAAGTCCTGTCCCTGTGGACTCAGTGTGCTCTGCTCCCCAATGGGATGTTGGCCCTATTGCCAGGAGCCAGTGTCACAACTGATTGGGGAAAGAAGGTGTCTGCTGTGGGACTTTGGGAACACAGGTTCATCCAGGTTGAAAGGCTCTGCTGAGAATGAGAAAAAGCTTCCCAGCCCAGGAATTGCTGCTTCTCCAGGCTGGGATTGGTAGGACCCAGCTCTTGGGTTAACCCTAAACCTACTGTGTGGCTTTAAGTAAAAGCCCACCTCAGTCTGGTCCTCAGTTTGTCTATATGCCTTTGGGGGTCCCTTCTGGCTCTGTCCCACACAGACTGGCTGAGTGACTTGCCCAGAGTCACACAGCAGTAGGCTTAGACAACCAGACTCTTGATCTAGTGCTCTTTCCATACAGAGACACCCAAGCTATCTGCATAACAAAGAAGACCACTGCCTTCCTGGCAAGCACAGGGTCATGAGTTCGATCTTCAGTACTACCCCCCCAAAAATAAGAAGACCACTGCTGTACCCCAAGGCTGCCTTCACCTCCAACAATGCTGTCTACCAGGTGACTGTATTGGCCAAGGGTAAGTGGGTAGCCACAGAAAGTGACTAACCCAGGAGCACAGGGAAACCCCATGGATACTCCCCAGGCAAGGCAGGAGGGGCCCCTGAGTGGAGCCCACAGCTTCCTTCTCCAGGGCACAGGCCAGAGATGCCACAAGCCCCACCCCTGCCTACGCACCTGTGTCAAGTCTCCAGTTCCCTCTCGAGACTCCATAACAGGACCTGAAGTCAGCATCTGTTAACACCAGTGGCCAGTTATGTACGGTGGGGAGATACTGTGCACAATTCAAGCAGGGCGGGTGGGATCATCGGGGTGCAGTCCATCCAGTGTGCCTGTGACCTGCAGGCCCACCTTCTGGCTTGTGCACAAGTGATTACCATTGTCCTAGAAGGAAGCAGGAGGTAGTTCCCAGAACAAGGACAGAAATAAATGTGTTTTCATTTCCCCAAACCTGGCTGGGGTTAGCATTTGCTAGCCAGTATTTGGGGCCCGGCTTTAAGCAGATTCAGGGCAGAAGATTGGAGGGAAATGCATTTGTTTTATTTTCCAAGAAATGTGTTCAGACCTGGTTTAGCAGACAATATTTGTCTCCAAGGAAACCAAATTTCCCCCACTCTGGGAAGTGCCACTCTCTGCCCCGTCCAGTAAACATGTCGATAGGATGATGATAACAATAACACGACTAGCTGACATTTTTTTAGATATCCCAGGGGATATCTGGCCTGTGTCTCTCATGTAATCCAAGGAGTATTAATAATCTTAGGATTACTAATAGCTTCATTTCACAAATGAGAAAACTGGCACTCAGCCAGAGAGGCTAAGTGACTATTCCAAAGTCACACCATCAGTAAGTAGTAGAACTAGAATTCCAAACCTAAAATGATCAACTAATAGAGATGTAGAGGCCCCCAAAACACATCTAAGACACAAAATCATTTACCAGATGGGCAAACGGAGACCCAGGAAGAAGAGGCTAGGACATGCACTTATGAAGTTCCCACTGAGAGTTTCCTAAACATGAACTCATAGACCAACTGGAGACGTGGCCACCGCAGCTCTGTGGATAAGGGGCCCTTGACTGGGTCCCACAGTGGGGAGTGGCAGAACTGGAGTTCAGCCTGTGCTTTGTTCTCTCTCTCCTGGGGTCCCAGAACCCAGCATGGCTCCTGCATCATTGTGAGGACTCTGCCTCCCTCCTGGCCCCTGGTTTAACCCAGTGGGATAGCCTACCCGAGCTCGCTACCCAGGGGAGCTGAAGGGACTTGGTGGGTGGCCAGACTTGGCCTTCTGGGAGGCCTGAGCCTGGAGGAGGGCTGTCAGGGGACAGTACTACAGTCTGCTAGAAGACAAGAGGTCAGAACCACAGGGATCCCTGCAGCAACCTACTTCAGGTCCTCTGAGCTCTCTGAACTTCTGTTTTCCCCCTATTCAGGAGAGACTTGGAGTCCAGTCTCTCCAGACACCTTGGAATTTTGAGATGGTTTCATTCGCCATGCATGGCCACCTAACAAATCATCACCAACTTGGTAACTCCACAGAACACAATGTGGGTGAGAATCCCAACCCTGGTGTCACTGGGCCCTCTCAGGTCTCACTAGGCTGAGACCGTGGTGTTGATAGGGTGGGGTCCTTCAAAAGGCATGGAATCCACTCCTAGGTACCTCAGATTGTCAGCAAAGCTCAGTTCCTGGGGTAACAGATCTGAAAGACACATTTCTTTGCTGCCTGTAACTTGAGGGTCACTGCCAGCCCTACGGGCCACCGTAGGTCCTGACCTTCTTTCAGTCTCTGTTTCTCTCACATATCCCACATCTATACAATGCCTGTAGGCTCGACCTTGAGGGTTGATCCAGAATCCCACACCCTTTATCCCCTACCACAGATCAGCTTCTCATCTACCACCTAGCCTATTTCAAAAGTAGCCTTGCCCCCTACTCCCTCGAAGTCCTTTTCCACAGGGCTGGATGCCTGGTCCTGTCCCAGTCCTGTTTCAAACTGGATGAATGAATGAATGAATGAGAGAAATTAGTCCCTGTAGGCCGGGGTTGGCTCATGGAGACACGTCTGTTGTCAAAGGTTCACACTTACAAGCAGTTCACAAGATGAACACAAGACCAGCAGGGCCAAGAGGCTGTGGGAAGTGTCACCATTCTGTCTGGGCTGCGTCATGGCCCAGGCATTTGGATGACGCCTTTCCTGAGGTAGTGTCATGCCCACCACCAACCTTGGCAGGCAGCCCGGCCCGGAACCTGACACCATTGGCTGGGGTTTCCCGTGGGTGCTGTGCATGTGGAAATCAAAATATTACCGTAGAGGGTGGAGCCACAGCCCAAACCGGGCAGAGCAAAGGAAGGTGGCCTGAGGGCCCTGGTCTCAAGGCCTAACATTTGTCTGCTTGTCTATTTCTGGCTTCTTGGCTACTTTCTCTTACTTTATTTACAGAATATTATTATTATTTCTGCATAGGTAATACATCCCTATAATTCACAAATCAAAAGTGAGTTTCCCCTCTACCCTGATCCCAGCTTGCCAATTCCCTTCCCTAGCAGTGACAATAACCCTGTATCATTCTCCTGGGAGACTTCATGCTGATACTAAAGGCTTCGGGACAAGACTTCCTGTTTCCATGACAGCAGACATGGTAATGTTGGCCCACTGACCCATGGATCTGACAATTGTAAAGCTGGCATGTTTGGGATATCTTTTTGATGGCTGCATAGGATCCTATTGCCTGACTAGGCTCCAGTTTATTTAACTGTTTTTCATGGATAGATATTTCTAATACAAACAACAGCATAATAAATAACATTTTATGCTCAATGGGGTAATATTTTTCAATTTAGTAGTTCAAGCAGGGAGAAAACCACATGTACTAAACATGATTCAAGGCTTCACTTCTCAGGAGAGCTTGTAAGCTCCCCTGTGACCCTGCTCTTGCTTGGTGACAGTAGGATGGGACATTGTCCCATCCAAGGAGATCATGGAGACCCAGACACCTGCATGAGACCATGACGCCCAGAGGGGTAAGTGCCAGGGTCTGCCCTCCATACCTGTGACCCTGAGCCTGTGGCTCCTGCACTCTGAGACAGCACCAAAGAAGATGGGAACAACACCCACTCCACGATGGTATCTCCTCCCTACATGAGCTCCCCTTCCACCCAGACCACACAATAGGTGCCTACAGTGCCTGATGGGCATCAGTTACTTGGTCTGTATATGTTATTTTTCTAAAGTTTAATGTTCAAATATTTATAGCAAAGGAAAATTTTAACAACCTGTGTGATGCATATGTTAGGGCCTGACAGTGTCCAGGATTAAAGGATTTGTCCTTTAGGCATACTCCGAGGTAGGGGGACCTACAGTGTACCAAGTTTGGAAAGAGCAGAGGTCAGTTGAAAACCCAGGTCACCTCACTACAGATGCTCCTGATTGACCACCCGGGGCGACATAGGAAAAGGCCTTGTGTGACCAGAAGAGCCTCTGTGTCTCTCTCTCTCTCTCTGTCTCTCTGTCTCTCTCTAGCAGGCCTTGGTTCAAATCCCAACTACACTCCCTCCATCTCCCAGTGTCACCTCAGTGAGAGCTGTCTCACTGGGAGCCACAGTGTCCCCACCAGGAAAGCCGCTCCCAAGCAGGAGTGAAATTAGACCCAGAGGAAAGGAAAGCTTTGCAACCTGCAAAGCTGCAGGCAGGGGAGGCTTCAAGGATGCATCCCACCCACTGGTAGGCACCAAGGGAAGAGGGCAAGTGGGGATGTCGGGACACCTAACAGGTCTGCTTTGCCCCTAAGAATCTCCCTGAACTGTCTGACCCAGCTGTCAGGTAGCTTTGCCCCCATCCTGTGCCAGGCTAGGGCCTTGGCCCCAGCTGGATGCCACAGGAGGGCAGAGGCCAAGCTGGGCAATTTTGAAACCCCAGACAACCAGGAAGAGGCCTCAGCTCCCTTCCTCTCCACAGGCCCTGGCTCCTCCACAGCCCAGTGCCTGCCCGTCCCATTGAACACCTCCTTAGAGATCACAGGTGCCTCACAACTCAACTGAGGAAACTGAGGAACAGAAAAAGAGAACAATTTATCTAGATCAGTCAGGGAGAGCTCGAATCCAGACGCCCTATCTTCAGGGGCAATTCTTCCCACCACGCCGCTCACACACTCTTCCCCTCAAGCCTTCATTCAGTAAATGTCTACGGGACACCTTGGTCACAGCTGAGATCAACAACACCCACGGTAGGATGTGTGTACTCACAGGACCACAGGGGCCCTGGAGCCATCAGTGGGATCACCACACACGAGTTCAGCTGCTGAGTGTGCTGCTGTGAGGAGGTAGGCACTGAGGGCATGAGCCCTCCCTCCTCGTTCTTCTTCAGGATCACCACGATGTGAGGAGCTTTCCTGCAGACCAAGCCCTTCCATCCTGCTCTTCCTACCTTGGAACCAGCCAACCAAGGAAACTTCTAAAAATCTTGAGCCCAAATAACCTTCTCTTCCTTTAAAGAGTCCCTCTGGGAGTCCCAGAGACCAGGAAAGTACCTAAGACAACCTCCCACTTCCCAAGGCTGGACACCCCACCCAGAGCAAAACACAGCCTTCTGCCTTCTGGGGCTACACTCTGGCAAGGCAGAAGAGAGACACATAATGCAGCCTCTGTTTAATAAAAGCCAGGAGATAGGTGTGCGAGGAAGAAAACCAAACCAAAGAAAGGAAGTAGGACTCAGACCTGACGGTGGGACCGAAGCAGTAGGCAGATTAGAGAGGCCTCTCTCAGGACATGACAATAGGCAGAAGCCACGTGAAGCAGAAAATCAGCCATGTCTGGGGTGGGGTGGCCGCAGTACTGACGGAACCAAGTGCAAAGCTCTGATTTAGGAATGTCTGGTGAAGCAGAAGTGTGTTTCTGGAACACAAAGGGAGTAGCCTGGCTGCAGCAGAGGGATGGATAAAGAGGAAACTGGAGAGTAACAGATTCAGACCATGAGCAGTTAGTCCACTAGGTTTTAGTTGAGGAAAGATAGACTCTGAAGTTGTTCAAAGATTCCTACCACTTCATTTAATCTGGCGCTGGGGCTCCAGGTCTGGTCAGCCACTTATCTGTTCCTAGATCTGGTCCTCCCACCACAGGGCCTTTGCACATGCCCTCCATCTGGAATCCCATTCCATGCCTACTTTTTCTTCCCCTGGCCAACTCCTACCTATACTTCATGTCTCAGCCTGGCCAGGTCAACAGTCTTTCCCTCTAATAAAGAAGCAAAGTAGTTCTCATGTAACCCTGGGAACCTGGCAATGGCTCTTTACCACCTCCTCTCCCACTACCTCCTCAAAGAAGCTCACACCCACCTCCCCTGGTTTCCTCCTGTTCCCCAGGCCCCTCTCTCCCACAGCCCTCTGTGAGCTCTCAAAGGACAAGGAGATTAATGCTATGTACGCTATACACACATAGCACCCAGAACAGAGCCCCAAACCATACAGTGATTGCAGCATAACTAAATAATTTTACACAGGAGTAGACCTACATTCCCTGAAGGCCTGAGATTCCCAGATAGGGTGAAAGGTTCCCAGGCAATGGACAGTCAAGACAAGCAGGAGGCTTCAGGTCCCATCCCTCCTGGGGACATCAGCCGTCCACTGCCATGGAGCTCAGCACCATTGTGGCACCTGGTGGGTGCTCAGACTGTCATCTCACAGCTTGTTCCAGAGATTCAATTTTTGAAACTGGTTCCAGTTTAAAATGAGAAGGGAGAGCACATGAAGGGCCTCAGGAAGGATACTGGGGGCAATAAATTTAGGTGTTGTATGTAATGTAAGTATAGGCAGTACAGGGTGTAGGAGAATTGAACGGATTAAGGATAGGTTACGAAGCCAGGCATGTTGGTGTTTGCCTGTAATCCCAGCACTTGGGAGGCTGAGCAGAAGCACTGTTGCAAGTTCAAGACCAACCTGGGCTACAAAGTGTGAGCTCAAAACCAGCCTGCATAGCAACACCCTGTCTCAAAAAAACAAACAAACAAAAAAAGAATAGGTCAAGAGAAACCTAGGAAAAGGAAAAATCACAGCAAATAGTAACTCCAGGAAAAAACAAAGAGTTGTACAAGAAAGGAAATGCAACCAAAATACACAACATGGCTGAGCAGAAAACAGTATTTATATTCATAAATAACATTAAATATTCATTTAATGAAAGTTATATTACATGTAGATTGTAGGAGGAGGGATAAGTAAAACCTCATCTTTCTTGGTAATAATAAAAAAAGGTTGTGTGTTATGATGAATGCTTCACACCTTGAATTCTAACAATCCAATAACCTAAATATTCTGATAATTCTTATTTATAAATGAAGAAACCGAGGCACAAGCAAGACTAAGTCATTTGCACAAGTTTACATGGCCAGAAAGGGAAGGGCTGAGGTTCAAGGTCAGAGTCAGTCTGCAGAAATGACACCGGGAAGATGTTAGACTGAAAAGTCCGTCAGTTTTTGACTAAAGCTAATTGGCAGTAGGAAACATTATTTAGAAATATGGAGGAAAGTACTGCAGTAAACACAAGAGTTGAAGTCACACTGCCTTTGGGCTGCAGGACTGAGAGGGAAAAGAGGGGGCAGAGAAATATTTTTTTTAATTATACCAAGATTTTATTGAGGAATGTTTTTATTAATGCTCCTTAATTTATTTAAGTATGTAAGCATATTTGCCAGGTGGAGGCAGGACCCAGCAGGGGAGGGACACAATGCAGCTTTCCATGGGGCAGTGACGGTCCATATCCTGATTGGGGACTGGGGTGCAATGTACCTGTGTCTGAAATCGGCAATGATACCTCAAAGGGCTGCGCACTTCATTGTATGCAAATTTTACCTTCAAGAAAAAAAGAAGCACAAACATATATTGAACTCTAGCTAATAATGTGTATGTGGAAATGCCTTGAGATTCGCACACTGATGGTTGCAGCTTGCTTTGATTAGCTTTAAAATACATGAGTTGTTTTAATGGATGGGTAGAAGGCTGTATAAATAGACACATTTTTGATACAGAAAATATAGCAAAATATGCATTAGTAGGTGGGTGTTATGGTTGCTGATAGCATAACTCTCAACTTTTCTTTACATTTGAAATTTTTCTTAATAAAATTGTGGGAGAAATAGATGAAGGTATTACTTGAAAACTGACATTCACCATTAAGAACCTGGATGGGGTATTCTGTCGTGGGCCTGAATGAATCCACATCTTTAGGTCACCCCACAGAGAGCAGCTATCACCACCCTCTCATCTATGTCCCTGTTCCACCCTGGGACTCCAGCCTAACTCTTAGCCCGTTTCTGCTCCTCTGTATACAGCATGTCAGGCAGGATGGGATGCCCTAACCCCACTCCCCAGGAATGCTTCAGTAACAAAAACAGAACCATTTACTCAAATTCTGTCATTAAAGAGCAAACTGAAGTCCAGGGGAAGTAGTCCTTTCCCAGGAGCCCATCACACCTCCATGTCAGACATGAGCAGCCAGGTTGCCTGCCTCCAACCCCACACATATATAATTAGCTGGTGGGAAATAGATCAGGGAGCAGATCTCATCTCTGGCTAATTAGGGGCCAAGCAGCTGGGGCCAGGCTGGCCTGGGGGAGCTGCTCCAAGGGCGGACAGCCCCAGGAGACAAGGCAGCAGCTGCATGCCTCACTGAAAGCAGCAGCGGCTGCTCACAGATGGGGGCTCACACTCCAACAGGAGATAGAACAATAGAGGGGCTGTTTCTGCAGAGACCCCAGCCTGGTGGGGGAGTGGGAGGAGCTCCCGGCCTACTTCCTGCACGGCAGGCTGGGAAGCTCTAGAACCTGGAAAGAGGAGAGTCTTCCCAGACCAGATAGTACCTGTTGGAAAATTCAAGGTTCAGCCTGGCACCTCTGCCCCTACCAAGGACCTTCCTGGCTATCCTGCCTACTGACTCTCCCAAGGACCTTCCCAGTAAAATCCAGCTGCATCAGCAGCTACAGCCCAAGACAGAAGTCCCTGAACACACCTGAATCATAATGCGATGTGCTTGTGGCTTTGTCACTTCTTCTCTAGGCCCAGATGAAGGCAGGGACACGGTGTCTGTCTTGTCCACCCAGGAAGTGCTCTATCCAATGGCCAGCAAGAAACAATTTCCAGATGCTGTATATATGCCAGAGAACTAGAACTCCAGCATACTGCTCTCAGGGCGGGGGTTGGGGGTGGGGGTGTCCACAGACAGGGGGTGGCCTTCAAATATCCTGCACTCCTGCTGTATGACAGCCCATAAGTCACCCCTACCCCAAGTTCAACCTCTTACTAAGACAGTATGTCTGCCAGTCCAAAGGTCACCCTAAGGACCAATAAGAGGGTAAATCCCCACTGACCCCTTCTATAGCATCAAAGGGTCCATCCCTCCAGTCTTGAGTTCAATCTTAGTTTCTTCACATGAAAAAGGCAGGCAGCCCAACCCTATCCTTGGGCAGCAGGGGGGTCCAGGACAGAGCCAGGGGCAAGGAAGCAGTGGAGCAGAGTTGCCCAGTGTGTGGCCTTTGACAGCCCCAGGGGCAGCACTCTGCAGAGTGGCTCAGATTATTTCAACCCCATCACTCCTCAACACAGTTCCCAGAAGACCCAGCTCCCATACTGTCAACATTGAGGGACACCCCTGGGCAGGTCACAGCCCTTCCTTTTTTTTTTTTTTTTTTTTGTGTGTGTATTTTTTTTACCGGTACCAGGGATCGAACTCACAACCACAGGCTTGCAAGACAGACGCTTATGCCGCTAAGCTAAATCCCCAGCCCCAGGTCACAGCCCTTCTTGTGCCTCAGTCTCCCAGTCACAAAGAGGGTTGAGCTGTCATTAAAGAGAAAACTAAGGTCCAGGGCAGGCAGTCCTTTCTCATTCTCATCAGCTCATCTTTACTACGCAATTTCTCCTTCTCAATCTTTCCAGGCCCCCAAAGGGCTGGTTGTGGAGAGATAGACAGACAGCTGGGCTGATCTGGATGTTTGTCAACAGACCAGCGGAAATCTCCTCTTTATGCTTAAAATAAAACCTACATCAAACCTGTCACCAGGCCCCCATTAGCACTTCCTGTTTCTGAGTGCTGCAGCAAGGCAGCCTGCAAAGAGGAAACACTACCCGGCGCTCCCACTGCCACCCTGGCAGGGTGGCCAGATGACCCCAGGAGGTCCACTTTTTTGCTCATCCTAGCTCTAGCTGCTCTACCAGGGTAAGTAAACTGGGCTGAGAGTAGAGGACCTCAAAGCCCAGGGCCAGCCCTGTTCTGCCCTTTTCAAGGCCCTGAAATATAAACAGAGGGTTCAAAGTGCCCCAACCCAAGGAGGATATGCCATCAACTCCCCAGAGGCCCAAGGGGGGATCCTGGCTTGTCCAGGATTGCCCAGAGTTGGAGACAAGGCCACCCCCACCCCGTGCTGTACTCCCTAAGTCCCTCTTCGGTCACAGCTCTCACTTTCCACCCCACTGTAGCCTGAGTGACCTCAAGTTCAGCATTTGTCCTCTCTAAACTTCCTGCCCATTTGGGAACTAGGCAGGGGTGGGGAAGGGTGGAACTTGCAAGGTTCATGCACTGCTGACAGCCTTGACTCTGCATGCCCCCTTCCTGGTACAAAGGACCCTAGTACCAGTCCCAGCTCTGTCCCTACTCCCTGTGGCTGGACCCTGTTTCCTCCTCTATGACAGAGTCTGTTTTTCAGAAGAGTTAGGACCTCTGTCAGGGGTAGATCTCAGGCCAGCAGCTGACCTCCTGCCCCACCAGCTCATGGAGTGACCAATTATTCAATTCCAAAAGCCCCATCCCAAGTCTTTTCCCATCCCCTTTTCCTTGTAAACACAGAAGAATCTGAAGGCCCAGCCCTTGAGAAAGAAGCATTTGCATTTATTAACTAAGAGAGGAAGGGCAGAGCAGTGCACACTCCTAAGCAGTCCCTCCTGTCATCTGCCCACCTAAGCCAGCTGCCAAAAATCAGGAAGAGCAGTAGACAGATTCTCTCCCGGGCCCTCACCCCAGGGGGAGTTCCCAGGAGGCAGGGGCCAACCGAGTAAGGAAGAGGAAGTCACCAAAGAACAGAGGCCAAGGAAGGAAGGAGGAAATGGAGCCACTGGGTAGACAGGCTTGGTATGTCCCCAGTGGTGAGGGCTAAACGTCCCAAATCCAGCCTCCCTGAAGAGCCAAGGAGGGGTACACTAATGTCAGAAATCTTGTGCTTGAGGGAGAGGAGTCCAAGGTCAGGAGCAACCCTCCCCATTCTTGGTCTAGGAGCCAGCTTTTGCCTCTACACCGAGTTCACACAGGGACCATCTCTGGTCTAACCCGACGTAGAATGCTGCGGGAGTGGTCAGGGGCCAGCTGCCACTCCAAGATCTGTCCTGTGGTGAATTCCACATCGAACAGAGGCCTAGCCCTCAGCTGCAGGGGTCTCCCGTGCCTGCCGCAAGCCATACAGCCACTTGATCACGCGGGCGTTTCGTTCCACCACAGACACGCCATAGGGGACCCGCTCTCTGGCGCGCTCCTCCACTGTAGCAGAGCTACGGGCGGAACAGCCCCCCTCAGAGCTGCCCAGCTCAGCACTGGGACCTGCCAGAGACATGATGTCCGAGCTGGCCCGAGCGAGGTGGGCCACCCCCAAACCCCGTGCCTCCTCTGGGTCCAGGCCACAGAAGTTAAAAAAGCGCTCAAGGTCAGCTGCTGCCCGGGAGAAGCGCTCACTCAGATCCGACTTGGAGCGCTGCAGACCCGGTGGCCGAAGGGGGCTGGAGGCGACAGTTGTGCCAGGTGATGAGCAGAGTCCAGCAGGTGACAGAGGTGGGGGACGAACATCCACTCGACGGACAGCAGTTGTACTGGGCAGTGAGCGTGGAGGGGTGGCTGTAGGGCGCTGAGGGGCTCCCTCTGCCCGTCCCGGGGTGCGGCTGGCCTCAGCAGCAGACACGGGGCTATCACACAAGTTGATAAGGCTGCTAAGGATGTCCAGGTCTAACTGGGGCCGGCAGCCAGGCCCAGGCAGGGCTCGGCGGCTGGGTGTGAGCACCGTTCGTCGAGTCCCTGGGCTAAAGAGTGGCTGTTTAGACAGCAGAGGCTGTACAGGTTCCTGGCGGGTGTTGGCCACGTGCAGACTCTTGACGTATTTGGCTTTGTCCGCCTCCAGACGCTCCACAGCGCTGGGTTTCCGGGCTCCACTGTCTGATGGCCTACGTAGCAGGTAGCCAGGAACCTTGGTCCGCAGGCGAAAAGGAAGGGCAGGAGTGGCTGGGGCTCCTGGGGTCAGCGTGTCCACTGGCATAACTGTCACGTACCTTGAGGGCTTGGGTCTTGAAGAGACCATAGAAACGAGGAGACAGACATCCAGGAAGAGCTGGCAGCTGGACACGGTAACGGCTGCAGCAGGGAAAAGAAAAGGGGTTGAACACTCTCAGACAAAGGCTCGGCAAGGCTGCAGGAGGCAAAGACTCCTGCCCCATTATAAACTAAAGGCCACACCCCTGCCTCACAGGGAGCCAATCAGCAGGCAGGAAATCACTTCGTAAAGTCCTATGGCCCCACCCACACCACTCTCAGTCCTGCCCAGCTGAGCACAGAGAAAGAAACGCGGTGCTAGAGAATAAAGACAATACAAGGCCCACTTTAAGGTGGCAAAGCAGGCTCCAAGCTCCATACTGAGCACCAGCCTGCTGGGATTCTAAGTCTTCTCAACAGCCCCACCGTGCAAATGGGGAGATTCATGCTCAAGGAGGCAATCAATCACCTTGCTCAAGCCATCCCAGTGAGATGGCTTTTACCTCCCAGCTGAGGTATTGAGGTTCAATGACCAAGAAAAAGGGCTCCAGCCCCGCCCCACCCTGGGCTGCCCAGTAAGCCTGGTACCATCTCTGCTTTTTATCCTTCTAGGCAGGAAGCTGCACTCTATGCCATCTACCAGCCTGGACCTGCCAGGCCCCAGGCACAGGAGCAGAATAGGTAGGGAAAGAGCAGAAATGCCCACTGTGCCTCAGTGGAGCCCAGACACCCATTACCTTCCAGTATGAGACTCAATGCCAGGCCCATGGTGGCCCACTGATGTTTGGCAGGCTGGAGCTACACCACTGCAAGGAAAGTGGAAATGCTCAAGATCACGCAGCCCCCACACAGAGGTATCTAACAGGCCTTGTTCTGCCAGCAGCCATGGGATGGGCACTCACAGGCAGGAGGGCATGCCTGAGTACACAGATGCCCACATGGTCATCCAAGCATCAGGGCCCAATGCCCCAGGCATCAAGTCAGTTCTGTCCCTGTGTCTAAGGCCCATTGAGGCCACAAAGCATCACCGTTCTTCCCTGTCCACTCCCCACTCCCAGGCCCTTGTAGGTGATGTAGAAGAAAACCCACACAACAAATCCTGAATCTTTTCATCAGTAAGATGGAGGGGAGGGAGTACTTAACCTAGGTGATACAGAAGGGCTTGCAGTTTTAGTGGTGTCCAAGTCGGTAACCACTAGCACTCTGTGGTTTAACCTTATTTTACATTTAAATTAACTAAAATTTTGAGATTTGGTTCCCAAATCACACTAGTCATATTTCAAGTTTTCAACAGCCAAGAGTAAGCAGCCAGTGGTCACTGTGGCAGGCAGCTCAGAATAAAGCATTCCCATACACCCCATAGAGCTGTACTGAATGGTTTCATAGGGACATCTCGAAATCCAGGGGGGAGGGGGCCTGCATAGTAGGGGGTCCCTTCTGGCTGACATTTGACATTATGCTGCCCTGCCCAACAAACTTGTCAGCCACTGTTACCCCTTCCTGAAGATGGAGGAACTAAAACTGAGAAAAGTGACCTTTCTAGGTCCTAAAACAGATAAGACACAAATTCACATGAAACTGACCCTAAGAATACCAATGCCGATCATTTCTCCCTGAAGTACTCCCGCACCTCCAATACATACACCATTTCTTTTCTCCCTGTCACCTTCACTTTATTATGTCTCTGGTTGTTTAATGCTTTGTTGTCCCCCATGCCCTAAAATATCACTCCATGAGGTTGGAGGTTTTATTAGTATTGTTTACTGGATCTGTTCCATGATACACTTGTCAACACAGAATAGGTATGCAGCAAATAGTTACTGAATTGAAATGCCTGTGAGTGCCAGACATGCACTGCCAACCTGTGATAAACAAGAAAAGCACCCAGCCCATGGTAGTCATGTGGCAAGTGGCCCAAAGGGTAGGCGCTGTGTTCCAGGATGCTGGGATCCAGAAGTGCACAAAAACTCCAGGTTCTTAACTGTGAGCATATTCAGTTAACACATTTTTAAAAAATACTGCACACACTTCCCAAACAAAACACATCTGTCAATATATCTGCCCCCATCTGTTCTGCCAGCCCCCAGCTGGAGACCTGGCAGCACTAGAAAGAAGACTTTGGGGGCTGCTGGCCCAGAGCCAGTACTATTTGTTGGGGGTAGACTGGTAGAAAGGAGAGACCCCAGCTGAGGGTAGACCCTCAGGAACCTCAGTAGAAAGCATCTGACCAGAGCTACTGTGCCCTGTCCAGATAGCCCGAACTGTCCCCACCCCCACCTCCACCCCCACATTGGCGGCTGCAGCCACCCAAACCAGTCCAACTCGTTGGGGAGGGCAGTTCCTTCCCCAGCACTGCAGGGAAAAACAGTGGGAGGAAGGAGGTCAGAGGAGCGGCACCAAAGCATAAATCCATCGCTGTGCTCTGATGTCCACTTCTCTTACCAAGCCTGCTGACCCCAGGGTCCCCACTGGCAGGCAGAGTAGACACGAGTCACTAAGCCTGGTTCTGGGGTCATGGACCCCAGATCTCCCAGCCCCCACTGCACCTCGTGCAAGTCACTTGTAACAGCCTCGGTTTTCTTATCTGTGTAAGACAGTTAAAAATAGAGCTCCCAGTCTTCAGGTCACAGTGGCAGTAAAAGAGCAAGCAGGTCAAGGACCTGCCCTAGTCCTTGAGTTAGGGCAGTGGTCCAGACGTAACTCTGTTTGTACAATGACATTGACAACCTACATCGAAGCCCTCTTTAGAGTCTCTAAGAGGCTCCAGAAGGGTCTGTCTGCGCCTGAGTTATGTCAGAGCCTCCAGGCATGACACAGGCTTCTGTGTGTGGGTGGCAAACCCAACGCCATGGTGTCAGGTAGGACTCCATGGCCTCGGAGGCCACTGCTCACCACCCAAAGTCTCAGCCACCAATTTTCAAGTGCTACCCAGGAGGGCCCCAAATGCACCAGCCCAGAGCCCTCCTCTGCATTCCCTGGGCACGGCAGGTGGTCCTGCCTCGCCCCTCTGCACTGGCCTTGTCTTCAGGCGGGAGTGAGGGAACACTGCTGACCTCCCTCAACTTTGGGGGCAATCTTGGAGTCTCCTGGCAGCTAAGAAGGATGCAAACAAGACCCACAGACCCTCTGCCTGCTGTGCCACACCCACGGCCCACTGCTCCTCTCTATGTGGGCCTGACTGAAATGAGTGAGTTGAAGCAGGATTCGAGGTCCCAATAAAGTCCAAGGGTGAGCACGAGCACTAGTCCCCACCACCCTGAGAAGCCGGGCTACCCCCACCTCAGCCCAGGTCCCATCCCTGCCCCTTCCCGCACGTACCTGGCTGCTCCCGCCTGCGCAGCTGCCCTATGCTCCTCCTGCCCAGCCCATCTGGGGCTCAAGTAACCCGAGTTTGCGCAATTTCCGGCAGCAGCTGCGGGCGGCAGCGGCGGGCAGCAGGTGAATGGCCACCCAGGTACCTTATTACCAGACAAGGGTGAAGGAAAGACAGGGAGGGGCCAGAGCCGATCCCTGATTACCCCCACCACCACCCCCCACCCCCAGCTTTCCAGAGAGCTGGCCATTGCCAGAAGCAGGTCTCATCCACTCCAGCTCACCTGGGGACACTCATTCATCCGGGAGCCAGCTGGATCCACTCACAGCTACCTGGAGCACAAAATCCCCAGAGCAAGGGCAGGGACACACACCTATCTTAGAGATGAGAAAACTGAGTGTGCACTGATCTCCGAAACAGCAGTGGATGCTCACTGGATCTGGCACAGGAAAGTGCCCTTCCTGGTATTACTTAATCCATTTTAATCTTCCCCAAAACCCCTGTGAGGTAAGCGGTATTGTCATCCTAGCTTGACTAGTGCACACGAGGCAGAGACAGGCTGTCACTTGCCCAAGAGTCATGTGGGGGGTCTAGCCTGGCCACTTTCCTTTCAGATCAAGTCTTAATGCCATCTTTTTCTATCTACAAGTCCCCAGATAGATTGCTGACTCTCTGCTCGAGGATGAGGGAAGCCCCCATCTTCTGGGACAGGCCAGTGTGACCTTGGGGGCCTGAGGGTAGCCACACTTTGTGCAAACTGTAAACGCCAGCAGGGGTGGGCACCATGGTCAGAACTAGCAATCTGAGTGCTGAGATCCCTGAGGGGGAGGCACACTGAAACCCCACTTCCAGAGGAGACTGCAGCCCCGCAGGAAGGAACCTTGCCAGGGCAGTGACTGTCCCCTCTGCCACCCCAAGGTCTCTGCCACTCGAGTAGGCTGTTTTCCAGCGAGTCTGAGGGCTAGGGAAGGAGGTGTCCACCAGCCTCTGACCTGGGCAAAGAGCATCCTGTTCTGTTTCTGTGTCTGGTGGGGTGGGCCAGGCCCAGGGTGGAAGCAGGAGGAACCAGAAGTGACTTGAAAACCTTTCTTTCTCCAAGCACTGAGGCCCCCTCTAGTCCTCAAATTTAGGGAGGAGGCAGACAAGACCATTGTCTCTCACCAGGGGCTCTAGGCTCACTGCCTGACCTTCCACAGAAGCCACAATACTAGGTGAGGAAAGGAGGTGCCTTCTGGCACTAACAGTAGTAACTGCTAAGCACCAGCAACCATTTCATAATAAAATAGGGAAGAACTTGGCACCAGGCATTGTTCTAAGCTCTTACTGTATGTTAACTCGTTGTATACTCACAGCTACTGTATGATATACTCATTATGCAAATGAAAAGCTGAGACACAGTGGTAAGGCCACCTAGCTGAGGTCAGAATTTGAACCCAGGCTTAAGTCTGAAGTGGAGTTGTAGAGGACAGTTCCAATGTTGTTAAGTTTTGGTCACTCACTAGATGCATCCCTAATTAAACTCCTAAAGAATTTACAGCTTCCTTTCCTGGGCTCCAAAAGGAGGTGCAACCTTCAGAGGTAATCACTGCCTATGGCTTTGGGCTTGGTTTCCTTAACTGTAAAATGGGGCCAGTAATGAAAATATTTTCCCAACTAGATCCCATTGCAGCTATGCTTAACCTTCTGATGGCTCCTTAGAATAAAATCCAGCCTCTCGATGTGGCCCTCAGGTTGGGCCTCCAGGACCTAGTCCTTGCCCATTTCTCTCACCTCTTTCCAGCCACAAAGCTCTCCTGCTGGTCCTGAATAGTCTAAGAGCTGTCTTGCCCCTGGGCTTTTGCACCAGCTGTTCTCTCCCTGACCTTTTTCCCTTAAGGCCTTCAGATTTCCCTTCAAAATGCCATCTCTTGCCAGGGATTTATCTCAGCAGTATAAGTGCCTGCCTGGCAGGCACAAGGTCATGAGTTCGATCCCTCGTACCAAAAAAGAAAAAAAAAAAACTATGCCATCTCAAGTGGCCTCCCAGCTACTCTCTCACTCCTCTTGATCCTCTTGAGGTATCTGCTGCATATTTCAGAGATTCGCTGATCTATCACTTGTTTCCTGTCTTCCCACTGGACTCCATCACACCACTCCATATATTCTCACTCCAGTACCCAACATAATAAAAAATGTCACTGACCAGTGGCCCTAGCGCAGCCAGCCCAGAGCAGTGGACAGGAGTCAGCCTACTCTTTGCCCATCAGCTGATTCACTAGTGAAGGGAGCTCCTACCAAGTTCCCCTCCGCAGTTATTTATCACTTTGCCTTTGTAAGTCACCATCATCTTTTGGGAAGGAGGAAAAAGACCATGGTCACTGGGTGCCGACCTCCCTACCTCGCTACTGGTCCTCCAGACCTGTCCCACTCGCATCCCAGCGGGGCTCTGGTCACTTCTAGCTGAACCCTGTCCTTTGTCCAAGCAGAGACATCACATGTGTCTCTGCTCCTGTGCCCTTCCTAATGCACCCCAGCCTCACCTGCTAGGTGCAGCATGGGCTTAGAACCAACCTTTGGGGGATCAAATCTCAGCTTCACTTAGGATTAGCTATGAGAGTTTTACAGGATGTACAACTTCTCTATGCTTCAGTTTACCCAGCTGTAAAAAAGGACCCATAACAATGCTTCCCTCCCAGCTCACAACAGCATTAGTCATAACAGCCAAAAAGCGAAACCAATGCAAGTGTCCACCGGTGAATGAAAGACAAACAAAAGGTGGCGTGGACGCGTATATAATGGACTTGCATTCAGTCTTAAAAAGGAAGGAAATTCTGACACAAGGTATAACACAATTAAGCCTAACTATATTATACTGAGTGAAATAAGTCAAACACAAGACAAATAATATATGGATTCATTTAAGTTGATATCTAGGCACCATTCTAGTTACCTGAAATGGTCAAAATCACAGACACAGAAAGCAGAATAGTAGTTGCCAGGGGTCCTGGGGGTGGAAATGGGAAATTCCTCCATTGGGAATGGAGTTGCAGAAAAAGTTTCAGAGATGGAGGTGGTGATAAGTGCAAAGTAATGCTAATATACTTACACCACGGAAGCTCCACTTACTAGTGGTAGAGATGGCCAATTTAATTTATTTTATATGCACTCACAAACACACACACACACACACACACACACACACACACACACACACATACAACGAGTGCAGAATATGAAGCCAAATTCTCTGGATTCAAATTTTACCTCTGGGCAAAGTTTTAAAAGTTTCTTGAAGTTAATTCCCCTTCTATGAAAATAGAAAGAACAGGCAGGCATAAGGGTGTGTGCCTGTAATCCCAGCTACTTGGGAAATTGAGGCAGAAGGACTGCAAGTTCAAGGCCAGCCCGAGCAACTTAGCAAGAACCTGTCTCAAAACTCAAAACTATAAAAAGGAATAGGGATGTAGCTCTGTGCTCCCAGGATTCAACTTTCAGTATCTCAAAAAACTAAAAACTTGAGAGATAGAAATAACATCCACAACTATCTTATATCAGATAGTGCAAGGAACTAGAGGAGTATATACTTGTAAAGCACTGAGCCCACAGTAGGTACTCAAGACGTGTTGGTGACTTTTATCTTTGTTTAGGGAATAAGAGGTGTAGGTTTTGGGGCTAACCATATCTACAACACTTGGCACCAACTCCCTCCCCTCCCTTCCACCTGCTCTTCTCTTTCCCTTCAGCAGAAGCCGAACCAGACTTGGTAGAGACAGGGAGGCCCTCGCCAGTCCCACAGGAGGATCAGGGAGGCTCCAGGCAGTGGAGAGGGGTCAGCCAGCAGGGCAGCCCAGCTCAATTTCAGCCCAGCTGTCCAGGTCAGAGACGCTCTGCTGGGCATTCCCCAGGGCCACTCCAGATCCCAAGCTATTTCTGGAGTCTTCCCAAGGCTCATGCCTTGGCCTGCCCAGGAGTCAGCCTTGCCAGGGGCAGCCTTACACAAACCTCAGGAAGGGAGGGATGAGGTGGCTGTGGGAGCGGTGTGGGTGTAGAGGCCTGGGGCATCGCACTCCTGCCAGGCCCACCCATATGCCCAGCTCCACCAGCTCCATCGTTTGGGCTTTGGTTTGTACCTAGGCAAAAAGGGGACAAGGGGGATTTCAATGGGGGCTGAATGACAAAGATGCCACATTCAAGGCCTTTGGAACAGGCATGGCACCCACATAGGGTGGGTGAAGGTTGAGACAGACCCACAGCCAAGCCCACTTCCTGTCCTAGATTGCCCTCTGCGTGGGCCTGAGCTCACCATCATGGAGTTCTGTCTCAGCCCACACACGTGAAGGGACTTGCCCAGTCACACAAGTTGGTGACAGATCATAAACAGGACAGTGAGCTCATGGTTTTACATATATTTAATCATTAACTGTATATTTAATGGTTTTTCAATGAAGTGAAACATGCACATGACTCAAAGTAAAAAAAACAAACAGAACAAAACTTCCCCCATCAGCTGTCCTCCTTGAAGGCACCACTATGACCGGACAGCTGTGTCTCCTTCCAGAGAAAATCAAGTATGGACACAAGCTCTTCCTCTCCTTTTACACGTACAGCAATGTGCCACGTGCATTGTTTTCACCTTGCACTTTTGCTCAGTAATACATAATGCCAATTCTCCCCCTGTCTCGTTTCTGTCTGTTATGAATCAGCAGTGCATCAAGTGGGAAAGCTGCCTCTCCCAGCGCTTGTAACTGTGACAGAGACAGGCAGACTGTGCTTGCTCCGTAAGAGGCTGTCTGTGTTGACTTCCTATCAGCAGTGCACACAGAAAATGGTTGACAGATGTTAGCTTTGGTTATCTTGAATCCTGAGGTTTGGTACAATGGATCTGAGGTTTGGCACAATGGATTTCAGGACCGTGAGAAGCACCCAGTCCCTACCTTGCCTCACATTCCAGTGGGGGAAGATACTGTGCGACTCGCAGCATCAGAAAATGGAACACACACCACACACGGAGGAGGCCAGAGTATATGAAGTAAATATATATGTATTGAAAGAATAAATGAAAGACTTATTTTCTTTCTGAGCTCCCTGAGCTCCTCTCCCCAAAGCCAAGAGGCTGATCCAGGAAAAGATAAGTAACTCTTTTCTGAAAAGATTCAAGACTCACATCTTCTGATTGTGTATCAAAGACCCTAAGAGTGAAGCCTGAGAGACTGGGAGTCAACCCGCACTGCCAAGGCTTTGGCTTTGAGCAACAGGCCCAAACCTCTTAGAACCTCAGTTTCTCCACCAACAATAACAACCTGGGCAGGGGGGCGCCCCCAGAAGGCAGAACAGCTGTCTAGTATCATATTAGTCGCTCCACCTGGGAGGGTCCTGCCCCACTGCCAACTCTGAAGTCCCTGGGGACTAGGAGCTTCGGTTTAGAGGTTGTCCCTCTCCCAACCCGAAGCAGACATCCGAGAGGCCAGCAGCGACTTCCAAAATCTGTTACCTCCTCCAGTCTAGCCCAGAACTGTCCATCTCGTCTGTCACAGGTTTTCTGAGAGGGGCAGCCCTGGCACCCAGAAGGGTCCCAGAGGAGCACTGAGGACAACAACCCCCTGCCGGTCTGCAAACAGGGAGACCGGTGCAGAGCGGGGGTCAGGGCATCCAGCTAGGGATCCACGAGCCGTGTCCCGAAGATAGGGGGCTGGGAAAGTGACCACCGGTTGCCAGTCGGGGCTTCTCAAGGCAAATCTGGACGTGCCTGGACTAGAGGTCGCGAGGTAGAGCGGAAGTACTAGATTCGGCACCAGACCTCGCTGGGTGAGGACACTTGCGGAGCCACAGCGTCCCCACTGCCCCGGGAACACGCACCGTCAGCGCTCGGGGAACTGCACCCCCTCAGGCCCGGGCTGGCAGCCCGGAACCCCGCGTGCTCACCTGGAGCCCGCGCTAGGCGAGTTCAGTGCCTCCCATCCAGGGACAGGAGAGGCTTGACAGCTCCGACCCGAACCTGGAGTGGTGGCTCCCAACGCGGCCCAGGAGGCCCCACCCGCGTGGGGAACCGCAGGGCAGGGGCGTCTTCGGAGCTGACCTTTTTACAGGAGCTGAGCTGCCAGCCCCTGCTGTTCAGCCTGCCCCAACCGGAGCAAAGGTCCCCAGGCTCGGAGGAAGGGGAAGTGAAGTGAGCTCCCCTACCCCCCATCACCTGGGGAATGGTTCGCCCCGGACTTCCTGATTGGTTCCTTGTTTCCATTCGAACGCCGCGCCGCCCGAGTTGCCAAGCAACCGCTTAGTTGTTTTTTTTTTCTTTTTTGATTGCGCGAGGGCAGGTCCTTGGCCCGGCAGCCCCGCCCCCTCCACCCTGCTGGCCGGCGCGTTCTTCCGTACTTTTCCCTTTCCCTTTTCCTGCTGGACTTTCTGTAGGTCTTCAGCTACAGATGTACTAGTCAGGGGCCTCCTAGTTGGCTTCTGCTCCCAGTTTTGCAGCTAGCTTGGTTTGTGTCCTCAGATAAGTCCTTTCCCCTCCTCACCCTCCCCTAACTGCACAAAAATAAGTGAAGTAGTGTTAAAATGTGGAGTCGCCACAATCACAAAAAGTAACATTATCCAGCGTTACACACCGTAGCAAAATTACGGGAACAACTAAAATGCCCACTGACAATGGGTTGGTTTTATATGTTACCCTATGAAAGAACTAAAGTAACTGAGCTTTTTACGTGTCAAAGTAGTTTTGTATGACCTACTGCGTATCAGTGCTCATGACATAACTCTGAAACAGTACTTTTATCACCATTTTCTGATGAGGAATATTATGCACCCATTAAAATGATACGTGTAAATTTTATTTAAAGAGATGAAAAAGTGCTAAGGAGGCATTACACTTTTTTCTTTTTCTTTTCTTTTTTTTTTCTTTTTCTTTTTTTTTGGGGGGGGGATTGAATGCATGACCACACACCTGGTACTATGCGTCTGAGCTATATCCTAGACTCTGACATCACATTTTTAAACGTATGTTTCAAAGCACTATGTACAACCATAATGTCCTATGTGTATATAGATAAACATTTATAATGACAGCAGTTAATTTCTTCTTTGTACTTTTGTAGATTTTCCAAATTTTCAACAATTATACATGTCAAGGAAAATAAAAATTAAGAGGACACAATAAATATTCTGTCAGGGCCTTTTCACATGAGGATATTGTATAGTTGTTAAAGGGTCAGCCTGCCCCTGGAGCCTGTTCATGCTTGGGTTACAAGAAAAGAAATTTCCCAGTACTGTTCCAACCGCAAAAGTCAACCCTGCCCAGGAAGATACTTAATGATGACCATGTCACACTCTGCTGCCTACACCTGGCTCATCTGCAGAACCCTCCTCCCACTTCAACAACCCTTAAAAACCTTTTCCCAAGCCAAACAGCAGCTTTCTTTGTCTGCAAGACAGTCCACCCCCTGCCCAATAAAGCTTCTTTCTCACAACAGAATGTCTGGTCTGGCTTCGCATGGGTTCTGGTCCACCACCGCTTGGGTCTGCATTCCAATTGGAACCCATTGGATCTGTCTGGCTGCCAATAATTGAGCGCTTACTGTGTACATTACATGCGGTGGACAGGCAGAGGAGCAGATAGTTATCAGTTCCTCACCATGCTGTGCAGCCTAGCATGGGCACCAACCAATTCAGAACAGGTCATTGTCATACACAAGGAATCTGTAAGGGGTCTGTAAGGACCAGCAGTGTATATGGGTACCAACCAAGTCCTCTTCTAGATGATGCTCCAGGCTTGCTTACCCATTATCTCCCTTGGCCATCGTATCTGACAAGGGAGATCATATTATGACTCCCATGTGATTTATAAGAATACTAAAGTTCCCTGAACCACTCGGCTGCATTCCCTTGTAAGCAATGTGAGAACTGTTTGTTTGTGTTGATGAGGAAAAGCAAGGTTAAGGCTGTGGACCTATGAGACTCAGAGAAAACTAAGCAGGGCAGATCCAGGCTTTGCACCAGGCTATGCATGGTGCTGGTACAACTTAGCAAGACTCCTTTAAGGAAAGAAATCCAAAATCCAAAATCATGAATTTAAGTAATAAAGTGAAGACCTGCTTAGAAAGAGAAAAGAAAGTACAGCGCATGACAAATTCCTCAAAGATTACAAAAACCAGGAAATAACATAGTGCTTATTAATTACCTATTTATCAATTTCCTTTCCACAAAGCCAGTTTTCAGAACTAGCTTCGCATATAATTCAAACCTCCCCTCCACTACCACGTATTTGGGGGACCTGGCATTGTAAAGCCATGTGTATACACTGAGCTGTGACCTCTGACCCTGCTCTTCATGTCACCTGCCAAATGGAATCAGATCATTGTGTTCAGCAGGGGTTTCCCTGAAGTAGTTCCTATAGTAGGTTAGTAATGCGATTACTCACAAAAGTGGCCAGAAACAATTTAAATATATTTCACTGTGCTGCCAAGATCTTCTTGGCCAGATGCCCAAAATGCTTCCAACTATCCCAGCATGGTCTGACATGGAAGGAACACAGAGAGGAAGGAGATGTTAGCTGTAACGGAATGAGGTTAAAATACCTTACCTTGGCAAACTTGCCATGTGACTGCATCACGAGACCTCTGAGACCTCATCTCCCCTGCATTAAATGTGGATGACAACAGTGGTGTTAATGGAGTTCTTCTCTGAGAGGTGTAATTTTAATCAGAGATATTTGAGATATCTGGATAAAGGCCTTGCTGACCCATGAATCTTCAAAGTTAACCTCTGCCCTACACATACTGGAGCCTGAAACAAACAAGACAAAAGGAAAACCCTAAGGCTCATTCTCACATTGAGAATGTGGGGCAGATGGAGGACAGAAGGAACAATGCCAGTAGCCCAGATCAGGCCACAGGAAAACAGGCACATTCAGATTTAGAAATACTGGGCATTTTCAGGTGCCAAAAGTGTATTAGGGATGTCCTCCCCTGAGAATTTGTATGTTAAAAACATCTGTTGTCAATTCAGCAACTCAAGGGATCCAAGGCCTTCCCTCCCCACCCCAGAGGGTGGGGAGACAGAGTCTCAGAACAACAAGGTGAACAAACTGTCATTAACAGGCCTGGGTCAGAGGGTGCTGGACCATCCTTGTGGTTTTATCCTTACCCAGCACATAACGACACCTTGCCCTGTAGATAGCCTTGTAGATTTTGCCTCTTCCAGAACGTGACCCTGGCAGTGTTTTGACCACTCAGCTCGAAACCGAGATGGAATCAGTGTCAGATATCAGCTGTCTGTCTCTCTGCACCCAGCGGTTCTATTTAATTTGAAGCATGTTCTCTCTGTATGTGTGAGCTCACACCTGTGCATCTCTGGAGGGACCCACCAGAAGCCAATTCCAACTGAGGCACAAAGGACACAGGGGAACTTCTCAGAAAATATTCTGTATATCATCTGAGTTTCATCCCTCAAAAAATGTTTTGTTGGGCCAGGATATTATACAGGTCAGCAGCACAAAAACCTGACAGCAAGCACCGCACCAGATCCTGAGTTCGATTCCTAGTACGCCCTCCAAAAATGTTTTGTCTATTTTAAAAAGCATAAATAACACTCTTCAGGATATTCCATGAGAAAAAAAGGCAATGAAGTAAAAGAAAACTCAACCTAGATATATCTCTCTGAACACTGCAGAGAAATGCTTAATTGAGATGTGAAGACAATATAATTATATTTATTTTTAAAAACAAACAAAAGGCCAAGTTGAAATGCCATATTGATGGACCTGTAATGTGACACAGCAACTGTTTTAGAAATTAATCTTGAGGGCCAGGGATATAACCCAGTGGCACAGCGCCTACCTGGCAAGTTCAAGGTCCTGAGTTAGATTTCAGGTACCAAGAGCAGAGAGAGAGAGAGAGAGAGAGAGAGAGAGAGAGAGAGAGAGAGAGAGAGAGAAATTAGTACTGAGTAAATAATGAGTGTTCAAAAAGCTTTAGCAAGAAGGATATTTATTACAGCATTTCTATTAATAGCAAAGAAGATCTGGGATTTGTGGTTCAGATCTGTAATTTCAACACTCAGGTAGCTGAGGCAGGAGGATTATCAGTTTGAGGCCAGTCTGAGATTCCTAGCAAGGTCAAGGCCAGCCTGGGTTACATAGTGAGACCCTGTCTCAAAATACAAAAATGAAGAAGTTGTTGCTAGGTTAGGGGTGCAAGCCCAAGCTAATCACCTGCCCACAGAGTAATTGGAATGCTCAGGGATAGTGGGACTCTCTCTGGGTCAATCGTGGGGTCACACATGAGACTGGACAAAAGAGTTCGCCAACACAGTGGCGAGGTGATGGCGCCTCTTGGGTGTGTGTGCAGATTCAGCGTGTGCATGTGATGGAGGAGAATAGGGTCTTGCTCTGCTTATAAGGTTTTGAGTCCCTTTTTCCAAGTCTCCAATTTCATAATCACCTCCAAAGGCTGCTCCCTCCACACAATGCCACCTCAGATGTTAAGGCTTTGCTGTATGAATCTAGTAAGGATACAGCGTGCAGTCCATAGCCCAGGATTACAAAAAGTAGCCGCCCGGGATCCTGATTAGACCCCCTGTGGCCTAGACAGAGAAAACACACACTCGCATGCTGCACCAGATGCCAACACAGAAGGACGAGGGTTCCAGGAAACAGCCTTCTTGGGCAAGGGACAGGGAGGGCAGCACGTCCTGGGCAGTACAGAGGAAGTGGCCCCAGGTGGCACTGTCCTTTCTCCACTCCTAAGACCTTCACAGCCCGGGACCAGAGGATGAGTTTCCATTCTGGAGTTTCAAGATGTTCTAGTCCTAAATTTTCAAATCCTTAGATCCCTGCAGCCTAAATCCCTGACTGACACTGCCAGCCCCTAGAATCATGAACAGTGACGGCTGAAATGACCCCAAGGTCACCATCCTGCATGGGGAAGCCAGAAAAGAGAACCTCAGAGGAGGGTTCAGTTTTTGTTGCTCTGAGGAGCTCTCTTGATACTTGCTGGTTATAAGAAAGAGAAGACTGAGCGGAAATTTTTGTGGTTTGTCTTTTTAAAGTTTTATATGTGAATAAAATTCACTTTAGGGGTACACTTCAACCATTTTTGACAAATGCATCACTCTTCAACCACCCAACAACCCAAAGCAAATTCCCAGGTCCAAAGATCCCCTTATTCCTGGCCTGTCCCTTCTCTAGAGATTTGCCTTTTCTAGGTGGTCAGAGAAATGGATTGTGCACAGGGACCCTTTTGCATCTGGCTTTTTTTCACTTGAGGCTAAATTAGAATTAATAATATTTATTGTTCTTATTTCTTTCCATTTTCTCCCAGTAGTTCCCTAATTTTGGCAGATGATACTAGCTTTTCTATTTACATATCTGGCATGAAATTTTTGTCAAGACCCCACCTCAACAATTTTTTAGAAATGTAAAAATGGTGTAGCTGAGAGCAAAAGCCCTGGTTTTAAGCCTGAAGGCCAAATAAATCTGTTTCAGCCAAAGAAAATGAATCCACTTAACTTAAGCCACTAATAAAACAGGTGGCCCACCGATGTGGCATTAGTTACAGACGGGGACTCAAGTCACTCGGGCTTTTCAAAGAGCCGTTTTTGGGTCAAGGATTTAGCTCAGTGGATAAGCACTTTCTGGTAAGTTGTAAGTTTGATCCTGGTACCAAAGGGAGTGGGAGAGAAAAACCACTTTTTGAAACACTAGGTGGGTTGGAGAATGGAGAAGGGGGTGAGTCTGCCGAATTACAGGATCCCACACAGCTGAGCAGAGCAGAGCCGCTGGCAGAAGGGAGGGGACAGATGGGAAGTCTGAGGGGAAGTCAGTCCCCCTCCTTGGTCTGCACCCAGAGAGAGGTCGAAGGTCTGAGACTGGCCTTAACAGATGGGATTTTTATAGAGGAAGGGGCTTAAGGGGGTGGCTCTGTCACTGCAGCTTGCAGATCTCTCAGAAAAGGCCTTGTCCCCAGGCCCCTCCGCAGCCCCAGATGGCAGTCTGAACAGGATGGGTGTGGAGTGGGGGACGCAGGGCCCCTCCTGAACCGGGAAAATTGTGACCTGGGGACAGAATCTTTGGAAATCTAGCAACCCGGACACCTTTTCCTGACTCAGACCACTGCAGCTTTCAACTTGACCCTTTAGTTCCCCCTAAAATCTGATAACTGTAGAGGGAAGGAAAAGGAGGAGGAGGACTGGCGGCTGCTGAAAAGATAAGAAGTATAAAATATAAGTAACCTTTATTTTGGGAATGCGGGGAGAGACACCCCCGACCCCCTGGGGCGTGGCATCTCCACTCCGGGCGGCCATCTCTCCGTGGAACTCGTAGAGTGAAGCACATAAGTAGCCTCGGCCTGCGGTGGAACCTAAGGGGGGCATTAGGGATGCACAGGTAGCCCATTGGTCTTAGTTTGGCGCCAGAGGTAATTCCTAAGGGTGGGGGGAGATAGGAGCTCCCTGGCTTTACCGGCTACAGTATCCGGCCTGGGCCAGCAACGCTTTCAAAATCAGATGCAGATGAGCCTTCCGGGCTGGAGGCACCCCCAGCTCCCTTGATTTCTCGCTGGGACCCAGGGGATTGGGAGAAGGGGTCAGGACCCCGCAGATCCCCCCCAACACCCAGACCGCCCGCCGGCCCCTGAGCTGGAGCCCGACCGTGCGCCCCCTGCCGGTGAGTCTTCCCGGGCTGACACACAGGGGGACCTTTCCCAGGTGACTCCCCGCCAAGCTCTCCTCGGTCTGGACGTGCCCTCGGCTGGCCGCTTCAGGCCTCGCCACGCCCTGCTGGGCGCTCTCAGTTTCCCACCCACTTCTGCGCCTCCAGCTCCCCGCCTCCACCACCCTTCCAAACTCCATGTTCCCTGCACCCGTGAGCCTTGGACGCGTACTGAATAATCTATACCGACAGTAATTTCATATGCTTGTTTCCTTGCTGTTTGTTTTTAGTTTTTCGGTACTAGGGATTGAACTTGAAGAGCACTGAGCCATACATTCACACTTTATTTATGAGACAGAGATACTCTAAGTTAGAACTTATGATCCTCCGCCTCAGTCTCCTGAATAGGGGTTAAAGGCATGGTTTGCTTTCTTGTTTTCTTTTGCCCCAATTAAAATTCCACAAGGTCAAATGCACTGCAGGGTCAGGACAGACTTCCAAGGGAAGGTTACACTTCCTATAGCAGAAAGAGGCTGGAGAGGAGCAGCGGGGAGGTCAGCATCTCCAGGGGAGAGGGCGGGGCAGGGGCAGGGTCCTGTTCTGGAGTAACTACTCACCTCTTTTTCAGACAGAATGAGAGCAGGAACACACACACACACACACACACACACACACACACACACACCTGTCCCTTATCACCCCACCATACCACAGGGCTCCAGGGGCAGCAGATTCTTCCTGTGACCTCCTTACCCAGCTGAAGGCCCCTCCCCACCCTTACAGAGCAGCGGACCCAAATAACTCCCAAATCTTCAGCAAAGCCCAACATCAGTGAGGAAGCAACTTTCTGTCCTTCCCTCCACTCCATCCAGTAGCACTTATGACCTAGTCACACTGGCCCATTTCCAGAGACCCTTTCCATGTATGACTGGAGGTCCTTGTTTTTCTCTTGTGTATCCAGGTTCCTGCAACAAGCAATCACCACCTGTGAGATACACTGTAGGGACAAATACAGAAACCACTGTAGACTAAATACTAGATATCAGAGAACTGTTAGTACAGGGGACATGAAATAGCAAGCCTGCGTTGTCCAAGAAAATGACCTTATTTTTTGAGACATAGAGTTTACAGTATTGACAGATTAAAACCACAATATTTGTGAATTACACTAAAATACTTTAGAAGACAGTAGATAAAGAAAATGCAAAATGCAAATGGCAGTTGTAGTTAGCAGGTTATTTTCTATTTTTCCATGTATTAGAAAATACTCTAGTTCAATCTAAGTAAGTTGATTTAAAGAAAATATTAAGGAGACAACACTTATGGCTGAGTCCATAGTGTGGTAGGAAAGGAGAACGGAGCCTGGGGAGGGGGAACGTGCTTGTGGGTTAGGGAGACCAGCCTTGCCCTGGGGTGGGCGTAGGGGTGGGGGGGGCCGACCCCGTGCCCCTGTCCATCTGCCACTGGGGCTCCCAGGGGCTCCAGCTCCTGGCTGCTCCCTCCTGCTTGTCTCCTGCACATCTGCTGGGTGTTTGGCAGGGCCTGCAGCTCAGGTGTCCCCTAACCCTGGGGGGCAGAGTCACCCTGCCAGGATGGGGAGAAACACAATGTCCCTTCACTGTCCCCAAACAGGCAGGAAAACTGAAGTCCAGGCTCCACTGAAGTCCTCCTTCTTGGTCCTGCAAGGGGAGGAGGTGGAGGGAAGCCCATCACACAGAAGTAGCTGGATAGGACCCCACTACCTGAGGATTCTGAAGGCTGGGACCCAGCCCCAGGGGACAAAAATCCTCCCTCTGACAAGCCACCCCAGGGCCCTGATGGATTGCTCCAGTCATTCAAAAAGTCTCTCAACTCTTCCCTCCCCTTTATCCCCAAACCCAGTTAGTTGCCCTGCCTCAATGTCATTCATTCAGTCAAGTATTTTTAGGGCTCCCACTATATGCCAGGCAGGTCTAGCTCTGACTGTCCCTACTTGTGCTGAACCTGCACTGGTAAGGACAGAGCCCCAAGATGCCTAAGTGAACATACAACACCCCCTCAAGGGCCCAGTGTGAGCAGGGATGAGGCCTGAGGCTCCATGAATGAAAGAGTCGCTTAGCGGGATTCTCAAATCCCTCGAGAGGGAATTGAGTAGAGGACTAAACAAAGTGAAGAAGGAGCCATGAGGATATAATACCTGGGGCAGACAACTCCAGATATTATAGTGCAAAGGTCATGAGGCAGAGTCGGAGTGCACTGGGAGAGCCAGGCGACATGGGAGGGAAGGGTCCTACTGGAAAAAGGACTGGCTAACAGCAAGCATCCCTTTGGATGAAAGGAGAAAGGGCAGAAGCAGGGGGAGGATACAAGGACTATGGCAAAGTCCAGAGGAGGACAGAAAGAGACTGGACTTGGTGGGGCTGCCCAGGAATGCCAATACCCAGGGTGTACAGAATGGTGAGATTCTGGATCCCACAGAGGGATTAGATATGGAATCCGCCGAGATCATTCCAAGCTCCACTTGTGGGGCCGTGTTCCCCGCTTTGTTCTCAGTGTACAAATAATTATTGAAAGGAAAGAGAGAAAGAGGATGCGAGGCCTCAGCCCCTTCGCCATCAAATGGTTTTTCCTTTTTCAAGCCGGTTAAGTGGCTCCGTCTGGAGGCGAATTGTAGGAACTGCAGCCCTCTGGTTTGGACCTTAACCGGAATCCAACTCTAGGGTAAGGTTAGGGGGAAGCGGGAAGGGGTAAAATCAGAAAGCATCCACCCACACAGATGAGGACACAGTGGCCCGACCAGGATTGAGACCTAGCCTCGTTCTCAACACCACCTGCTGCACCTCCTGACTTCCTATCGGTTCCCAAGGAGCGGGGCCTCCATCTGCAGCTCCCTGGTGACCCCCGCCAGACCTGCGCAGCACAGGGTGGGGGGCTCCCGGGCTGAATTTGCGCCGTCCAGGATCCCTACACCACAGGCCACACACCAGAATCTGCTCCCCCGCTGCCCGTCCTTCCCCCATGTGCTCAGTAAACACACACACACACCCCAACACACCCGTAGCCTCACCCTGAGGCTGTCATGGTCCTGCAAGGACAAGGTCCCAAAGAACAGAGGACTTGGTTTGAGCTGAGCAGGGAGACATCATTTGCCTTGGCCTTCAAGGTGAGGTACAACATAGCATTTGCTATTTCTTTTTCTTTATTTTTTTCTTGTTTAAAGTACTTTTTTAAATTGTATAATTTATAGCGTTATAGACTCTCAAATAATTAACATATTTGAGTGAAGCCTAAAATCGCCTTTGCTCACTCTCCATGCCTGCTTCTTGTCTCGTGTCCCCCCTCACACACCTAAAGAAAGGGGTAGCCTTCGCACTCGCGTGTCCTGTAATTTCTTTTCTCCCTGGATTCCGGGCCCTTGGGTCTGTGAGCGGAGAGTCCTGCAGGGCCCTGAGGGGAGCCGGGCCCCGTCTGACGTGCGGTCCCCTCACCTCCCCCACATCTTTTTACCCGCTCCCCTCCCTTTGGCCTCCAGCCTTTCATCCCGGGTTGCCGGCCCCACGCCAGCACAAGTGAAAAGGACCAAGACCACCAGATGCTCTTTTGCGGGTCCTTCTCAGAACGCGCGCTCCTGCGCCACCTAGTGGCAGCTCTGCGGAGCCGCAGCGGTACCTGTGTCCCTAGTCTCCGGCTCCGAGGCTCCGCGCATGCGCAGCCCGCTCTAGGCGCCTTCCGGGGCGCAGACCCGAGGTAGAGTTGCTCTCTGCCTGAGTCTCCCCGGAAATTGCTAGGACCATCGGGACCTGCCTGGAGAGCCTATTCAGGTGCATCTCACGGGAGGGAAGACATGTCGGGAACGCAACAGTATGACCTCTCCAGGTCACAGCTGGGAACGGATTGTGCGGGTGTCCTGCGCTCGGGTCACAACAGATTGGCCGGTGTTCACTGCCTGTTCCTGCTGGCCAGTGATAGGTAGCAGGAGGGGCTGCATTCACCCTGAAACCTGCGGAGCTGAAGGGAGGCACCCACCGCCCAGCAGACTCCCTCGCCAGTGCTGTCCTCCTTGGGCCACCACCTATGCCCTCGCATCACGTTCCCATTACCAGGTCTCCCCAGCACAGCGAATGTACTGGTTCCCTTTGACTGCTTTAGTCACCCCGGTCAGGTTCCTCTGCTTGCTATGATCAGTATCCGAGGCTCCCCACCAGAGCACCAGCTGCCCACTGCAAAGACTTGGTCTCTGGTTGGTCCTGTGTCCCGAGCACCTCCCAGAGTGCCTTATGTAGAGCTGGCAGTCAGACGGCGTTTGCTGAATGAATGAATGAGCTATCCCAATGTAAAGAACATAAAGTAATCTAAGACATTAAATGGGAAAAACAAGGTTCTGAATGATGTATACGTGGTGCTGTCGGACCCCTTGGAAAAAAAGGTGGGTGGGATGCTTTTTACAAGTGCTCAAGGCGGTTGGGGGTGCAACTCAGCAGTAGGGCATATGCCCAGCACTTGCAAGGCCCTGTGCTTATCCTCAGCACGAGACAGAGACAGGGACAGAGACAGGGAAAGAAAGGAAGGGGCTAAATACTAAAGTCTAGATTTTTAGAAATGAGGCGGATATACTGGTTGGGGTTCCTTCATTGATGTGTGCAACATTTAGTAAGCTAGCTCCAGGTGTATACTGGTTACTAAGCATATCAGGAAAGATTTTATCCCAGGAAGTGGCATTTGAGGTTGGCTTTGAAATATGCATCAGATCACTTTTTCTTTTCTTTTCTGGTTGTCTGTTTATTTGTTTCTCTGAGACACTGTCTCATTACATGGTTTAGTCTGGTCTTGAATTCACTATGTATCTGAGGCTGGCAACAAATTCAAAGTGATCTTTCTGCCTCAGCCTCCCAAGGGATGGGATTCCAGGCCTTTTCCACTAAGCCCCACTCCAGATCTCATTTTGAAGGGTAAATTGGGTCATTCTTTGAAATATACATCCAGTGGGGCCAGAGATGAGGCACAGAGGATTTTCTAGTGAAAGGGTGGGAGTGGGATTTGGTAGTTCTGAAGTTCTGAGTATACTTAAAGAATGGTGTGAGCAGTAAAGGTGATAAAATCATGTTTACTGATTGTATTTCAGAAAGGACTTAAATGTGAGACTTCAGCATTTTTCTTAATTTGGCAAGCAACAGAGAGTTCGTGAAGACTGTGGAAGTGTTCCATTCCTCTCTAGGGAGTAGAGCCTTGTGACCCTGAGATACAAAGTATCTGCTATGGCAGCAGACAGAACAATGGTTTCTTTCCCCTCTTCTAAGCCTTTTGGCTTGGTTATAGGTCCAAGTGACCAAGGCCAAATGAACAGGAGAAACCCTTTTAATTATGTGCATGCACACAGGAGACTTGGAGAAGGGCCAATGGCTGCAGCTTGCACAGAGCTTTAAGCTCAGAAAGGATTAGGGGCCACCCCAGTGAGAGTGGTGAGAGCAGGACTTGCACAGTGAGTAAAGGTTTCCTTATTATGCAGATAAACTACCTGTAGCAATAAAGTGGTCTAGAGCAGCCTCTTCCTATACAGACACTTTTACTGGTATAGATGTCCTTGATAAGCCATATGCTTCTTTGAGGACAGCGCTTCCCTGTAGCTCTGATACTGACCATCCTGTGCTATGCCAAAGAAGTTTGTGTGGGATGACACATTTCCATTTCCATAGTCGTGTTTGGGGTGATGTGCCCTGAGTGCCACAGTACCCATAATGCTTCCCGCCACTCCACCTGCCGAGCTAAAAGTGGGTCCTTGCCAGGAGCGGTGCTCCCTCTCCTCTCAAGCATCTGCCAGACAGTGGGGGCTTCCTACACAAACGCACGTCTTGGAGGAAAACCCCCCAAGCAGACCACTCACCGAAGGTGGCATGCCATGATCGTTTCCTGGTGCCAGGCAGGACCTGCGAGATCCTTTTACACCTAGTGAGTCTGGGTTCCAATCTTAGCGCAGCCCCTTCAGGTCGTTCTTTAACCTCTCTGGGCCTCGCTTTCCCCATCTGAGAAGTGGGGACTAGAAGTAGCACCTGCCATTAGGGTCGTTGAACAGTACGCGATGTCCACTGTTGCAGGTCATGGTGGCTCACAGAGCACCGGACGGGAACTCTGCCCTGGACGAGCGTGTGATGGCTCGCAAGGCTCTTGGCGTCTCTGGGCCTCGGCTTCCTCCTGTGTATGATGGAAGAGGAACAGAACGTCCCCAAAAGACAAAGTTGAGGAGAAAATTCTTCAGCCCAAAGATCCCTCCTTGGCCCTCCCGGCTGCTATGACCTCCCGCCGACAGCGGGGGCGCCCTCGTCACCCACCGCCTGTGTCTGGATCACGCGCCGGGATTCGAACCGATTCCGCTCCGCTCGGGCCTTGCGAGGTGGGACCGAGAGGCAGCCGGGCAGGCCTCTGGCCCTCGGGGATCAAGCGTTCCACGATCCCGATGCAGAGCGCGCGCGATCCCCGGAGCCCCGAGAGGACCGGCGCCGTCGGGCTCCTCCGGGCCGGCCCGGGAGCTCCCCGCGCGGGGACCCGCCCCCCGCCCTCCGCCCTCCGCCCTCCCCGGCCGGGGCGGGGACAGGTGCGCACTCCCGGGACGCGCGCTCCCGCAGAGCCAGAACCTGGACCCGAGGTGAGTGGCGCGGCCGGGACCGCGGGCGGCCGATCCCGGCGGTAGGGGGGTGGGGGCGGCGTGCAGCGCCCTAGGCCGGGCGTCCAGGACGGGCAGCACGGGGCCCAGGAAAGTTTGAGGACGGCGGGTGGCCCGCGACCTTTCCCCCAGTGTCACGCTGTCAGGTCCCGAGAGGCCGGGGGCTGAGCAGGAAAACGCTTTTTCCTCGACGGCCCAGTGGGGTCGGGACCGTGGACCCCAGACCCCTGCACCCAGGCTCAGAGCGCGCGGTGTCAGCGCGAGCATCTTCGCGTCTGGCCCTGGACGCCACTGCTGCCAATGAAGCCTGGAGCGCAGCAGCCCGGCCGCGTGGGGTGGCCTGGACCGGCGTCTGCGCCAAGGTCAGCTGTGGGAGGCTGCAGACTCTTCCCGCTCTGGAGGAACGGGAGGGAAGGAACACAATGCCTCCTGGGCTCCCTTATCTCCTCCCTCGCGGCAGCCCAGCCCTTTTCACTGGTGGGGACCCCAGGCCCTGGGAGGGTGGGTAGGGGTCTCACACGGCCTGTGAGCACGGGTCTGAGATCCTGGGTGTGCTGGGTGCCAGGACACTGCCTGCTGTCTGGCTGCTCTATGCTTTTATGGACATAGACGTTGAGGGGACTCTGAGGTCCGAAAATCAGGGGAAGAAGACCTCTTTTTTCCTGTGGATGTGAGCAGCATCCACTCTCAGATTACCAGCACGGTCAGCTGGTTTCAACCTCCGTCCTGTGGGCTTCATTCTCTGTTCAACTTCTTTTCTTTTCTTTTTCTCTTTTCTCTTTCTTTTCTTTTTTTCAGTACTGGAAGTTGGACTCAGCACTTTCCCATTGAGCTACATCCTTGTCTTTCTTATTTTTTATTTTGTGACAGGTCACACTAAATTGCACGGGGTGGGTTTGAACTTGTGATCCTTCTGCTTCAGCCTCCCATGGTGCGGGGATTACAGATGTGCATCACTACACTCAACACCATCTTTCCAGTTGCCTGCTTCTGCTTTGGTTCTTTCTGTCTCTCAGTATCAGCTTTTTGTGTCCCCCTACTGCTGCCTCTAGGTTTTCTGATTTTTGACCCCCCTTCGCCAAAACCAACCCGGTCCACCCAGTGTCATTAGGGCCCAGGCCCAGGCAGTGGCCTGCAGGACTACCAAGTTCTCCAGGAGTCTGGATTCAGGATAGCACTGACTGGACAGGCACCTGCCTAGGAGTGGGAACTCATCCAGCATGCAGGCCCACACATCCTGGTCTGTCCAGCCCCTAGAATTTGGTACCTGCCAGCTGCCTGCTCATCCGCTCAGAGTGGGAACCTGGCATGGTGCCAGCCCTTAGCCAGGAAGCACCTGGGCACTAGGGGAAGAGGACAGAGCCCCGTTCCCATGGAAATGATTCTCCCGTGGGAGAGAGCAGCACTCAGCAGATAGATTCAGCTCCCGGCCCCCAGCTGGCATGTAACAAGCACCGAGGTGGGAGGGGACTGGTCCTGCTGATCAAGGCATGGTGGTGGTGGTAGGGGGGGTGGCCCGGCCCACACAGTCAGAGTGCCTGGGCCAGGGCAGAAGCCACCCTGGCTCCCACTCTCTTGGGCCTGAGTTGCTCAGTTTTTGATGCAGAGATACAAAAGAGGGACTGGGGGTACTGCTTAGTAGCAGAGGCCTTATAGCACATGCAAGGCCCTAGGATGAAGCCCCAGAATCAGGGTGGCGGGGAGTCAGAGTATGGTGCTGACCCACTGGCTTTGCTCTCTATCTGCCCGTCAATTCTGGGCCCTCCTGTTGGGTTCAGTCACAGAAAGGACCCTGGGTCCTGGAGGAGCACCTGCTTTAGGGCCTTTCCTATGTGTTCCCGTGCCTGTCCTCCTGAATTTCCTTCCCAGCCCAGGTGCTAGATAGCCAGACGGTAGAAACCGCTCTGGTCTGTGGCCCTGGGGCCTCTTCCCAGCCCCTCACTCCAGGCTTCCTCACAGGTTGGTGAGGAGGCTGAGCCCAAACCTCAGTGCCCCACTGGCCAGCTGTGTGACCATGGGCAAATGGCTTTCCCTCTCTGAGTTTCACTTTCCTGTCTATAGAATGGAGATACTCTTGGTGGCGACCTCAGGACTGTGGAGGGGGCATAGTGGAAGGTGTGTGCACCAAGAATTGGGCTCAGTGAACAGCTACAGAAAGCCGCCTCTGTTTCATTACCCTTCCCCCTGGATGAGTTCAGCAGCTTCCTCACAGGCTAACCAGCTGCACTGCTGCTGCATCCCTGGCTCCTAATTATTCTGCTTACCACAGCTGGCATGTTAAATATTACATTGGAGCTGGCCTGTCCTCTGCCGGGGACGGCTTTGGCCCTGAGAAGACACTGTGGCTCTCACTTGTAGGCCTCACTCCCACTGCTGTAGCCACAATGGCTTCCCTGCTGTTCTTTGAACATCGGATTATTTCTGGGACCCGGCAAGGGAAGCCCACTCCAGGGCCTTTGCACTTGCTGTCTCCACCCTGGAGCCTCTTTCACACCTGCACTTGTTCCCTTCCAGCTTTGCTTCTCCACAGCCCTTGCTCCATAGTTCTGTTTTTTCTTTTTCTCGCACCTTCCTGATAGCAGGGATTATTGTCCAGCACATTGGAGACACCCCAAAATACTAATTAAATGAATAAATGAGAACCACAAGGCTGCTACAGACAGAATAGGAAATGCAGATAGGAATTTTTCTCCTTTCCTCTGCAGAGTTGAGGGTTGAACCCAGGGCCAGTGCTGAGCACATGCTCCATACCCCAGCCCAGTATTTATCTTCTAAACATGGGGTCCTCTGCACCCCCAAATCAGCCATTTGGGCTTCTCATGAGTTCCCAGAAACATCTGGGCCTTAGCACCTCCCATTGCTCAGGACATCCCCTCACTGTGGACAGAAACAGCAGGCCACCACATCTGTCTTCCAGATAAGGGTCAGTCACTCTAGGAGCCAAATTGCTGCCTCTACCTGCACAGCTGTGGTGCTGGGGTCAGACAGAGGAAGGCTGTGCAGGGAGGGGGTGCAGGCCCCAGTCATCAGTCACTAGCACTTGAGCCATCCAGGTCCCGGGGGTATCAACGCGTAATGCAACGCCTGCCGACCTCTCACAGCAAAACTACCTCCCAGCCACCAAAGGCCACCTGCTTCTGTGACTCGGCCTGCTGTCTTTAATAATTGACTTGTCCCTGGGTTAGTGTGTCACTCACTACCTCCCCAGCCTGGCTGCCTTCACCCTTTCTGCCGACCTGGCCTGGAACAGCTGGTCCAGCTGCTACTCCACTGTGCTTCTGTCCCCGCTCAGGACACCTGGAGCTTGTGGGGGAAGCAGGTACCGTCATCCTGTGCAGTACTGGGGATCAAATCCAGGGCCTCATGCTGAACTATGCCCCAACCCATTTTATTTTTTATATTTAGACAGGGCCTCACTTAAGTTATCCAGACTAGGCTCAAATGTGTCATCTTTCTTTTGTAAATTTCTCTGGAAGACCCTTGTCCTCAAGTTTAGTCTTAACCTTTGAGTGTTTTGGGTTTTTTGTTTGTTTGTTTGTTTTTCTTATAGTACTAGGGATTGAACTAGGACTTTTTCACTGCACTACATTCCTGGCCTATTTTATTTTATTTTGTTTTGTTTTATTTTTAGACAGGGTCTTACTAAGTCACTACATTGCCCAGGCTGGGCTTGAACTTGTGATCCTCATGCCTTGACCTCACAAAATGTTTGGGTTACAGGTGTGGGCCACCATATCTCACTGACTATCTTAAAGTCCTTCATGTTGCAATTCTAGAACCAGGCAATACTTCATTCCATGTAAGTGTTTCTTAGTGTCTTTTAAGGCGAGTCTAAACAGCTATGGTTAGATTTTGATTTTGGATAAAATTCTGGTTGGAGGAAGACCTGAGTTCCAGAGTTGGGGAATCAGGGGATCAAAGGAAGTGAATATATCTATTACTAAAATCATAAGTATATATCCCTGAATATATGTCTTCATACACTTCACCAGTGTTTTGCTGTATGTAAAATAAGTATGAGAAACAAGATAGAAGTTTGACATCTTAACAGTGAACAGCAAGCGACAGAGTTCAACAAAGGCAGAATATGGCTGTGTGGCTACCACAAAATCCCAAGGAAGAGGCCTGGGATTTAGCTCAGGGACCCAAGTGCCTGCCTGCTAAGTGCAAAGTTGTGAGTTCAATCCTCGGTACAAAAAAAAAAAAAAAAAAAAAAAAAAAAAATCCCAAAGGGGTGTAGTCCTTCATAGTACAAAATGGCTTCTGGTGTTCTGATCATCACATCTGAGTTCCAGGCAGCAAAACCGACAAAAAGCACAAGGCTTGAGCAAGGGTTGCTATACCCATGGAGCCTAAATTAAGGAGGGCAGCAGGTACTGTTGCCATGTGGGTGTGTAGGTCTGTGTGGCCAGGTCTTCCAAAACGTTCCCCAGAAACCAAAAACCCTGAATTTTGAAGAATATCGCCAGACTTGAAGATGACTATATGGAATTGTTTAACACACTGAGTGGCCTGGCCTGACCTGACCTGACCTCCTCCTTAGCTTTAGGGAGCTAAGTGTCATCAGAAAGGCCACCTGTCCTCAACATGCTGGGCAGCAAACCACCCCCAGAAAACCTTGGCCAGAAAGCAGACAGGGAGGGTGGGCAGACAAGATTTCCCACCCTGACTAGGTGGGGGGAGAGGCAGCACAGCTCAGGAGCCTCTCTGTCCTGGGTACCCTCTCCTGGCCTGGCCATTTGCAGACCTTAGGGACTGTGCCACCGACATGGGCAGCAGGGTACCCAGCTTCAGCCTGAAGCACTGTAGGAACAAGAGGGGCCACCTACCAGGTATCAGAGATTCCTGGGTGAGGGAGGGTGCCCCCCTGCTGGTCCAGAGCAGGGCATGAACCCTGCTGGGGCACCCAGAACAGGAGGAGCCAGTCCAGCCCAGTGGTTGGCCCCCAGGGTTCCAGCTTCCAAACTGCTGGGAAATACTTTACTGTTTTAATTTTAATAGTCATTTTCAAATTGTCATATGAAGTAGGAAAAAATAAGTATATCACCAAGCCTCATGTTTCTCCATAACGATGGAAGCACCCTCAAAGCTAGGCTGGCATTGTTTTTCCCCTCATCACAAGCCATGAGGCCCTTTGATTGAAGTCCCTGATTGGCAGGAAGAGAAATGAGACACAGAGAGGCAAATCTATCTGTCCTGAGTCACCTAGCATATGACAGATCTGGGGTCAAGTGAGGTACCTCGCTCCAGAGCCTTGCCCTGGCCACTCTATTGGTTTGTCTTAACTGAGAGCAGATTGGAGTGAGCCAATGACACTGCAGGCAGGTGTCACTGGGAATCAGGTAGGTAACTGGCAAGATAAGAGCAGACACGTGCTGAAGCACTGGGTAGAAGTCTCCGAGGGTCTGCACGGCTGAGAATTCCATGCCTTCAGGAGAAAAAGAACCAGAGCGAAACTTCATTTCTAATATTTATTATTATTTTTATGTTAAGTAATAGTGCACATGGTTCACAGTTAAAACTATGTAAAAGGGTAGATATTGAGGTGGCACCAACACCCCCAGCATTTCTCGGGTGCCCAAGTTGATTTTGCAAATACAAACAAAGAGAACACCCCCTCCCCATCTGAGACTGGGTCATTTACCAGCTTTGCTGCAGACCTTTCTCCTAGCAGCAGTGAAACCATCCCCCTTGCTTGTCCTTGCAGCCCGTACAGGTGTGCGGGTCCCAACAAGCAGAGAGCCCTGCGGCTCGCCCCACCTCTGTGATAGCTGCTTGGATGGATTCCCGTTTGTTGCTATTACAAGGCCACAATGAATAAATAATCCCGGACATGAGTCATTCGGTTCAAAGGAGGTGACCTTTGCCTTTGGGCCGATCTCATGGTGAAAAATGACAATTTAAGATTCATTTTTACCCCCATCGTGAAAGGAGACAATAGTCTTCCCATGAGATGAAAGCTTATGTGCAGTGTTTTGAGTGTTTATAACTTGGCCATCTTTCTTGGGGCTTTTGTTCTTGATTTGTAAAACTCTTCTTTTTGTGGTACTGGGAATTTGTCTCAGCGACTTTCTTTCACTGTGACAAATTACCTGACACCCGCAACTTAGAGGAGAAAAAGCTTTTTTTTTGCTCCCAGTTTCAATTGGAGGTTGATTGACTCAAAGGCAGAAAATGAGTGGTAAAAGAGCCTGGCACAGGAGAGCTGCTGTGGCACCCGGGAAGCAGGGAGCAAAGGGAGGAGCCAGGACAAGAACACATCCTTCCAGGTCGCCCCAGGGACTGCCTCTAACAAGTCCCGCCTCCTCACCGCAAGGTCAGGATTAATCTAGGAGGATTATAGCACCTGGTTGTTGTGTAACCCTTCAAACACAGGAGGCTTTGGGGGATATTTTTGATGAACCATAGCAGGATTGAACTCAGGACCTTCAACGGAGCTACATCCCCAGGCATTTTTATTTCTTATTTTGAGACAGGAGTTCCAAATCCACTAAATGGTCCAAGCTGGGCCTCAATTTACAATCTTCCTGGCCTCAGTTTCCCAGAGTTCTGGGATTGTAGACCTGTGAAAACACTCTGTATATTAGAAAGATGAACCTTTTGTCTGTGTTTTATGTTGCAAATATTTTGCCAGGTTGTCATTGTGTTTGTTTGTTTGTTTGTTTTTGAGACAAGTTCTCCCAGTGTTGTCATAGCTGGCCTCAAACTCACGGTCCTCCTGCCTAAGCTTCCCAAATAGCTGGGATTACAGGCATGTACCGCTGTGCCCAACTGCTGGTAGTAGTTTTTTTTTTTAAAGATGGTAAAACCCAACAAAACAAAACAATAAAGCCAATCAAAACAAGGCAGTGAAATTGATGCCGAACTTCAAAGCAGGATAATAGGAAATGAACAATATCTACCATGGTATTTCTTGTTATCTTCACAATAGCTGTCCACTCCATCAGACATAGCAAAACCAAACCAAGCAAAAAAGAATAAAACCAATCAAACCAATATTGAATAAAGCAAAACAATAAATTGGGATAAAACAGAACAATATTGGAAACAAGACAGAAGGAAATCCCCCACAGTTGCTATATTGCATACTTTCATCCTCCCTGTGGATGCTCAGACCGCCCAGCCCCAGGCCTGCAAAGTCAACTACATATACACATTCAGTTACTTTTTGTACTTCACTTGCTATCAACTCAGCCTGTCCACTGCTTATGCTCTGCCGATTTCTTATGGGGTGAGGGGAGTACAGGCCGCAGGCTGGCTCAGGGGAGGTGTGTTCTGGCTTCTCTCTTCCTGGGCCCCACATGGCTTGCTTCTTGGCTAATTGGCTTCTTGATGAGCTCCTCCCAGACCCAGCATGTCTTCTGCCCATTCAAGGAGCTATCAGCTGCTATTAGTGTTTTTTGCAGAGGGTGTGTGTTGACTCTTTGGTTATTTGCTTTTGTGTAATTTAACATTTAGAGTGTTAAATATATCAAAATTCTCTTTTCTGGCCCTGGATTTATGAGCTTAGGAAAGTCTTCCCATTGGAAGCTTAGTTATAAAGGCCTCCTCCCATATTCTGCTAATAAAGACCAGTTTATTCACTTCATAAGAGGGAGGTGAAAGAAGAAAAGCCTGCCACAGCCAGCCTCTCTGTGATGAACTCTCACCATCTCACCCCGTGTCCTTTTCTACCAGCCCTGCGCAGGCTGACCTGGGGGGACAGCAGCCCACAGCCTGCAGACACTGCCATGGCCTTCCTGGTCCACCTACTGGTCTGCGTCTTTGGAATGGGCTCCTGGGTGGCTATCAACGGGCTGTGGGTGGAGCTGCCCCTGCTGGTGATGGAGCTGCCTGAGGGCTGGCACCTGCCCTCCTACCTCACGGTGGTCATCCAGCTGGCCAACATCGGACCCCTGCTGGTCACCCTGCTGCATCGCTTTCGGCCTGGCTGCCTCTCCGAGGTCCCCATCATCTTTACCATCCTGACTGTGGGCACTGGCACCTGTGTCCTCTTCGCCTTTGTCTGGAACATGACCTCCAGGGTGCTGAATGGCCACCACAGCATCGCCTTCATCGTCCTCACCTTCTTCCTGGCGCTGGTGGACTGCACCTCCTCCGTCACCTTCCTGCCCTTCATGAGCCGGCTACCCTCGTACTATCTCACCACCTTCTTTGTCGGTGAAGGGTTCAGTGGCCTCCTGCCTGCACTGGTGGCTCTGGCCCAGGGCTCGGGCATCACCACCTGTGTCAATGTCACAGAGTCATTGGATGCCACCTCAAGCCCTGTGACCACCAGGGAGACCCATGGCACACAGGTACCCAGTATTTCCTGGAACAGTACCACTCTGTGCTAAGTCTCAAGGCTGGGGGGTACCACACACTATAGGCACAAGGCTCCTTCCACCCCAGTGAGTCCTTGCTGGAGTGACCTGAGGTAGGTGGACAGCAGAGAGGCCATGTCAGTGGCAGAAGACTCAGAGCCAAACAACTGGCACTTCTATGGCATCCTGAGCCACAGGAAGCCTGGGGCTTCTGGGGGACGGGGACACGTTAGAGGCGGTAAAGGGTGACTCTGACACAGGTAGTGAGTAAGTTGTCCTATTGTGCAGAGAAGATAAAGGTTGTCATTTATCCCTTCCGGGAACAGACAGCTTTACGATGAGAACTTCCTTTAGAGCTCGGATGGGCATCTTTTCTGAGCTACTCCTTTGTCTTTATTTATTTTTTTTTTTTTAATTTTTTTTTTTTTGTCTTTTTCGTTTTTATTGGTACCGGGGATCGAACTCACGACTGCCTGCTTGCAAGGCAGGTGCTTACGCTGCTGAGCTAAATCCCCAGCCCCTACTCCTTTGTCTTTAACCAGCAAGGAACAGTCAATGCCAAATTGGTCCATTTAGGGCTGATGAATTCTCATCTCTTAAAAATTGCTGGGTGGTGCGTCTGGAGCCCCAGTCCAAGTGAGGGCAGGCAGACCACTGAATCGAGGCTGGAGGAGGGGTTCGTCTGAAATCCTTGGGGGGAGAATTGCTTTGGAATTTGCTAGGTACGGATGATTTCTGACTGTCTCTGCTGTCTGTTGTCATGTCTGCCCTCTGATGTCCCAGGGACCCAGCAGCCCCACAGTGTGGGCCCCTGCCAGCCGCCTGCAGAGCAGCTACCTCCCTGCACGCTTCTCGCCGCTTGTCTTTTTCCTGCTGCTGGCCTGCTTGATGGGCTGCTGCCTCCTAGCCTTCTTCCTGCTCCAGCGTCAGTCCCGGGCCCAGCAAGGCTCCATTGAGGACCTCCTGCAGTCCCAGGTTACCCTCCACTCCATCCGGCCACGTGAGGAGAAAGACACAGGCCCCCTGGACCCAGCAGAGAGTAGCAAGGGCAAGGGGCACCTGGAGGAGAAGGTGGCCGCCCTGCGCCCTGCACAGCTGGCCTTCATCTACACGCTGGTGGCCTTTGTGAACGCACTGACCAATGGCGTGCTGCCCTCCGTGCAGACCTACTCCTGCCTGCCCTACGGGCCCATCGCCTACCACCTGTCTGCCACCCTCAGCTCCGTGGCCAGCCCGCTCACTTGCTTCCTCTCCATATTCCTGCCAAACAGGTAACCCTACCTAGCCCTGGGGAACCCTGGTGGGTGGGGTGCTTCATTCCAGAACCCTACTTTCCAAGCCTCACCACCAGGCTATATTACAGTGCTTACAAATATGGTTTCGAGCCAGGTGTGGTGCACACCTGTAATCCCAGTACTCAGTGGGGCTGTTACAGTTTGGGTACATATACCCCAAATCCTTACACGGTCATAGATGAGGGTTTTTTCAGAGATGTCTGAATCTAGAGTATGATGCTGGGGTTAAGGGTCTGTGATTACCAAATCAGCCCACTGATCGGATTGGCATCACCCTAATCCCAGTAGGCAGGATACGATATAAGCGACAGAAAGAGACTTGTCTTCTCTCTCGCTTGCTAGATTTTGCTCTCTTTGCTTGCCACGAACTGGTTGTCCTCTGTGATGCCCCTTGTCAAGCTACCCTGGCTTGTAGTCAGCCGATTAGGGACTGAAATCTCTACAAACTGTGTTAAATAAACCTTTACTCTCTTAACTTGTGGGTGTTGGCTATTTGGTCTCAGCAATGAGAAAAATAACTAAGACAGAGGCTGAGGCAGGCAATTCTGCAATTTAGAGAGACCCTGTCTCAAAATTTTAAAGCTATACTCTCACTGAGAGTATAGCTCAGTGTGAAGGCCCCGAGTTCAATGCCAAGTAATACCCCTTCCCATTCACACACAAAGCAATATGGTTTCCCAGATCTGCTATTTACCACCTATTTATCAGTGTAGTATTGGACAAATCATTTTCCCTCTCTGGGCTTCAGGGATTTTTTACCTATAACCTTGGGTTGGCAATAGCTCTACCTCCTAAAATTGCAATGGGTTGATTTTGGAAGGTACTGAGCAGTACCACACGCTATAGTCCCAATACAAGTGTCAGCCACCATCGCCAGCAGCTGGTTAGGAGGGCAAGCAGCTCCTGAGGCTGGTAATCAGAGTCCCCAGGGCTGAGAGAAAGGGACTGATTGGGTGCCCTCTTTGCCCCTTGGAGCTGTGATTCTAGAATGCTTGGGCATTCAATGACACCTTGGACCGTCCTTGACAAAAGCGAGGTGAGTTTCCCTCTGTCGTAAGCAGCTCAGGTGGTTCTGACCCAGGGGCTTTTGACCCCTCGGGGGAGCTACTCACCTTCAGAATTTGATGTTTAGGATTTGCAGTCCTCCAAACCACAGTCTATCCTGCCTTCGCTCAAGAGCTGCTTAGACCTGCCCAGCCAGGAGGGGAATGAGGGCGAGAGACAGACAGAAAATGTCCATTTGCCCGGAAGCTTAACTTTCTCCCTTGGGCCCTCCAAGCCACACAGAGAAGGTAGCAGTTTTGAAGGAAGGCAGGACCGGAGGCCACGGGCCTGGAGAATCTGAGTAGCCCCAAATGTTAGACATGTAACATCTTAGAGCCATGGGACCCAAGATTCTCAAAGTGGGAATCTCCAGGGTCAGGGTCAGCCCATGGGTTCTCACAGTCATAGTGTTCTGGAAGCTGTGGCAGTTGATCTAAGGGACAAGGACCCCAAAGGAAGGGAGTGTCCTCAGGTGTCAGACTGAGTTCTGATGGAAGATTGCCTTAAGACAGTGGAGCCAGGCCTCCTGGAGACTGTGCAAACCTTGTTTGAGACCAGGAAGGGAAGGGTTATCAAGGCCGCACTGCTTGGGCGCAGCTTTCCTGCTGAGATCAAAGCCACCTTTTCATCCACCCCTGGCTTCCTGACTGTGGCTAGTGTTGCCCTGGGAGGAAATGGCCCCAGATCAAATGCCAGGCAAGGCCAGTGGCTGGACCTGGCCCTATACATGCTGCTCCTGCAGGTCCCCTTGGACCTGCCAGATCCCCATTCTGCAGGTGAGGACACTGAGGCCCCAGGCCCAGCCTCACAGTTAAATGGCAGAACCAGGGGTTACACTTAGGGGTTACACCCTAAATCACTTTCAACTCTCCCCTGCTGTGACTCCAGGCCTTGTCATTAACACTAAGAAATGGATGTCCTGTCCTTGGGAGCCTCCCTGGTCCACCTGAGCCAGGGAGGAACTTTCCACATGGATCTAACTTCTAAACCTACGGTTGCTGCCCATGCCACAGGGCCTCCTGGGTGGAGGAGGCCAAAGTTGCTCACCTCCTCAACTCTACCCTAGGTCTCTGCCATTCCTCGGGGTCATCACTGTGCTGGGGACCGGCTTTGGGGCCTACAACATGGCCATGGCTGCACTGAGCCCCTGCCCTCTCCTCCAGGGCCACTGGGGGGGACAAGTCCTCATTGTGAGTATCCCACCTCTGCCACTGCCCCTCCTCAAGAAGACCAGGTGGGAGGGGCGCTTCTCACTGGGGATGTGGGCTGTCCAGACTGCCACCTTCCCCTGGCCGTGCATGAGCACCCGGCGGTGGCATTCTCTCGCGAACCCTGGCTTGATCGCGAGGGGAAACCTTTAGTTTCTCCTTTGCCTTTGATGCCCATCATACCCATGAGGTCTCCTTGCACTTAGGCCATTCCATGGGCCCCTGTCGCCCTGTGAGGCCACTCTGCCAGCGAGGCTCCTCTCACAGGCCTTGTTCCCTCCACATCTGTTCTTGCCCTTCCCTGCAGGTGCTGTCTTGGGTGCTGTTCTCAGCGTGTCTCAGCTACATCAAGGTCATGCTGGGCGTGATCCTGCGCGACCGGAGCCGCAGCGCCCTCGTGTGGTGCGGAGCAGCAGTGCAGCTCGGCTCGCTGGTTGGGGCGCTGCTCATGTTCCCGCTGGTCAATGTGCTGAGGCTCTTTGAGTCCGCAGACTTCTGCAGCCTGGACTGCTCTGCTTAGGCCGGCCCCATCGCTGACACCTGGAAGCTAAGGGGTGGCCAAGGTCACAGACCCCGCGTTGGGGAGCGGGGGACAGAGTTTGAACCCCAGGACCATGAACCAGGCTGCACCAGGCTGGATGGGGAGCTTGGAAGCGGTTCTCAGCCTGGGGAATGAAGAGAGGGGCGTGATTGTTACTTTGTTTTACTTTTTAAAAAAAATAAATAAAGACATTGCTTGCTTTTACACTCGGCCTTCAAAGAGAAGTTCATTTGAATCCAAAAAATGTGTCAATATAATCATTGTCCAGTCAAGGCCGAGCTGGGAAGTGAGTGGGCTGGCCCCTGGCTTCTTCCCTGCATGGTTTGTTCTGGTGGCCTGCTTCAGCCACCACACACCTCTCATAGCCTACCGTGACTCGTTAATGGTGTCACATCTTTAAAAAACTCAGGAAACACAAAATGGTGTCTTCCCAGTTGGTCTCAGCAAATAAGCACCTACATGCATGCTTGCGCACACAGCAGGTTTTAAAGCCCTTACTCTGTCACAGATTATGCAAATAAAAGCAAATGAAAATACTGGGTTCCTTCTTACATCTCATTTTAGAGAAACAGTAAGCTATTGTGCACCTGCACTTTTCATTCCCTGAAAATGAAGAGACGTTTTTGGTCTTTGTTCTGGCAGTGGAAATGCTAATTTTGTTCATCCATTTGAAGGCTCTGTGAGAAAAATTAAGAATTAGACCTCCTGCTAATCCAGAAGACTTTGAGAAAAAGTAGGAGAGAAAGGAAACTTTTGCTATAAATAAGCATTAAACCAGACTACAGCACACGTCCCTGATTGGTGAGGAGACTGCAACGGCAGAAATTGCCCTCCTTGTACACCAGGCAACCTGCCACATACATGTTCCCCAGCAGTAACTAGACCTCACACAAAGTGGCTAGACTGCACCGTAGTCCTGAACTTCACTGGAGTCGGTGTCAGCTAATTATCTTTGCTCACAGGGAATGTCAGCTCGTATCTTAATGATGGGCTGGGCACTTTGCAACCAGGTGAGGCTCCTGCCCTCCGAGGACTGAGGCAGGTCCTGCCTTGTTGGGTGTCTGCCTGCAGCGACGGCTTCTGGGGCCTTGGGAACAATGCCTGGGCTGTAAAACAGGTGAGAAGTTCATTCCACTTTCTAACAGGCACACATCCTACAGGGACAGAGCAGGAATTTACACATTCTGTAACATAGATATACTTAAGAAAATGAAGAGGACACTTTCCCTCTTTTGCACTAGGGAGAATTAATTTTTTATTTGCCTCATGCCTTAGCCAGGTACTCTTGGAGGCTGAGGGAAGAGGATCACAAGTTTTGAGTTCAGCCCTGTCAACTTAGTAACACCCTGTCTCAAAATTAAAAAGGGCTGGAGATGTAGTTCAGTGCAAAAGCTCTGGACACTTGGGTTGTTTCTCATCCCTCCAAGAAAGGATATTGAGCAGACAAGTGATAGAGAAGATGTCTCTCTTCTGGTGTCTAAAGATGCTTCAAGGTCACATGCACACACCCGTGCACGCACACTGTCCTCAGCGCCTTGGGCTTGTAAGCCATCTACTCTAGTCAGGCCCCCACTTGTGGTGGTGATGAAATCTTCCCCCACCCCTCAAGAGCCTTAGTGAAGTAGCTGAGCTGCTATGTTCAGGACCATCCCTACAGCAATGAAGGCCTCAACAAATGTCTGCCAAACTGCCATCATGCAAGAATGTCCAGCACAGGCCCTTGATGCCACGAGCTACTCTCCCCACCCTCCTGCCCTCAGTTTAAGTTATTTCCAGGCTGATAGGAGACAGAAGATGTCCCACAAATCAAGTGACAAAGTAAAATGCAGGCCTTGGAGAATGGAGCCCCTGGGTGGGATATGCCCACAGTCCCAGTTACCAGACAAGGAGACTGGGACAGGAGGATTGCTTGAGCCAGGAGATCAAGACCAGCCTGGACAACACAGCGAGACTTGGTCTCAAAAGTGAAAAGTTAGATCAGGATTCTGGACTGGCCTGGGGCTCCCTGTGAGGGGCTTCCTAAGGATGTCCCTGGCATGGAGGAGGAAAGGAGGCCTGTCCTTCCTGGCCTGGAGATGACCCTCTGTCTCCCAAGGCAAACCGCTCCCAGCGTGGCCTGCTGGAGGCCTGGGAATGGTCTGCCTTATACCCGCTGATTCTTTGGCTAGATGGCCTGCAGCTACCTGTGCCTTCCCTTGGGCTCTGTGCCAGCAATGGCTCTGTCCTCAAGTGTTCAGGATCCACAAGGGAGCACAAGGCTGAAATATGCACTTTCTACCCTGCCCTGGGCTGGCCAAAGTGCCGCGCCCCAGAAGTTTCAATGAGGATGGATACACCCTAATTTCCACAATGTGTCACAGTACCTGTCCTGGCAGGAAGCCCATGGAGTAAGGGAAGGTGTATTTTTAATTTTAAAAACAAAACAAAGAATAAAAATGATACAGAACTTTTTTCAAAAATTGGAGGAAATTAATACTAATTAATATACTGCATATTGTTATCTTAAAATTAGTTATCCAGATGACAAGATTTAGGCATCAAAAGATGATCAAACAATCAACAATGAAAACACAGCTATTAGTGTAGACTGGTGCAACCATTGTGGAGGTCAGTCTGGAGATTTCTTAGAAAGCTGGAATTGGAAGTCCCATTTGACCCAGTTATTCCACTTCCAGGCATATTCCCAAAAGAACTGAAAGCATCGTACCACAGTGATATATGCGCACCCATGTTTATAGAAGCACAATTTGTAATAGCCAGATCTTGGAAACAACCTACGTGTCCATCAACTGAGGAATGGATAAAAAAGTTGTGGTATTTTTATACAATGGAGTACTACTCAGCTATAAAGAAGGATCACATTGAGATATTTATAAATAAATGGGCACAGCTTGAGACCATACTCATAAGTGAAATAAATCAAACTCACATTTATAAATATCGAATAGTTTCCCTAGTATAAGAAACAATAAGAATACATAAAAGTATGTGTTAATCATGATTCCCAATTATATTGGTTTGAAGCCATATAATGTTTTCATTCATTAATTGGAATGCTTTTAATCTGGGTTGTTTGATTTTATTGTCTGTGATAGTACGAATAGCTATTTTGAAGAAAACAGACATCATAATAGCTAGTGCTGATTTAATATCATCTTGTCTTGAAGTCCCATCAAGCTGTTGTTCGTCTGTTTCCATTGGTTTTTAACATGTTATATCTTATTGTATTTTAATATATGTGATAGTATAAACAAAAATTTTTATAGGCAAAGAGATAATATAGAAACCGTTGTTCATTTTCTGTTAGCTAGTTCTAAATACCCTGTAATACTTTCATTCTCTGGAATGTTTTCACACTGTCTTGATATGTTTGAGCTATAGTATACGAAGTTATACTCAAATATTTCAAGGAGAAGAGACACTATGGTAACTACTATTATGTCAGGTTATCTAGTGGTGAAACACTATGATGCTTAAATTGTTCTGTTCTGACCTGTGTTGTTTTGTTGTTACGTCCTCTTTTATCTCAATCTTCCCCTTTTTTCCTTTTTTAAAAAAATTTATTTATTTATTTTTATTATTTTTTAATTAAGGGAAAGATACATTAAAAATAGCAGGATATAATAGTAACTTTTTTGTTTTCCTGTTAACCTGATTTGATCCCCTGCATTGCTCTCCCCATCTTGTTTTGATTTATTTTACTCTATTCTGGTTTTTTTGATAGTATCAAGCTTGAGGGTATAGGCAACCACTTTGAAGGCAATAAGATTCACTGTGATGCCCATTATGGTTTGACTATTATCTTCTTTTGAAGTCCTGTAAGGTCTCCGATGTTTAGGTTTTATTTGTTTTGTTCTGTACTGTTTTGTTCAATTCTATTATACCTGATGATATAGGCAACTCTTTTTAAGATAGCAAGAGGCATAATGGTAACCATTGTTGATCACCTGGTATTCTATTTTTGTATCATGTACTATGTCCATCCTTCTGTTCTAACTGACTTTGTTTTGCTTTGTCACATTTGGTTTTATTCTCTTCAAAAAAAAAGTATTAAGAACTGTGGGAGTAATAAAACCCAAAATGTGTAATTGTTATTGTAAAAAAGAGAGGAAAAGAAAGTGATCTAAAGGATATAACTGCATGTATATTTAAGTGTGTAAGATAGAAAACCATATTACTAAATTTTTGTTGGATCATTGAACAGAACTGTTTGCAATCTCACTGTTTGAAAGTCTACTTTGTATGCTTTAATTTTGTAATTTGAACAACTATTTCTAAGATGACAATATGTGATCTATTAACTAGTGATTTCTTACTGTACATTTTTTTCTTGAAATTCTGTATTACTTGTACCCTTTTACTGTTTTGTTTTGTTTTTTCTCTTTAAATAAAAAAATAAAAATAAAAAAGAAAACACAACTATTCTTTTTGATGAACTTACAAAAATTACTAATATAGTTATCTATCTTGTATAATACATATATACACAAATTCATCTGTGTACCATATACATATAATCTTTTCTCTTTTTTTCTCCTTTCTCCCATCAAAGTTGCTCTTTCCTTTTGAGAACTTTTTTTCTCTTTCATTTTTACAATATCTATTGTACATTTCAGATCTTATTACTCTTTCAGTTTTTTACACTAGAGAGACAAATCAAATATTTACACATGCGACTTCCGGGAGAACATGGCGGACAGATAACAGCAACTACCGGAGGCTCTCTGAAAGACTTGGCTCAGAAGCCAGGAATGGTGCGGACTAAGGAGACATAAGCAGGTGGAGATATGCTCTGCTGACTCAGGAACGAACTGGGCTGAGAGAAGCCAACTTGGAATGCAGTCCTGGTGCTAAAACAGGAACAGAAAAGACTCGGTGTGGAGGCTGGAACCGCGCCATTGTAAGCCGCGATTTGGGTTTCCCGCCGCGCGGCGGCTGGCTGCCTCTACAGCGGCTCGGCAAGGAGAGAGACGCGCAGAAGCTCTGAGAATGGCAATCTGCGAACGGCAGGGAGGCGTGCACTGACTTGTGGCGAGGTGAGTGAGAGAAACTGACACTCTACCACAGTTTGACTCCAGCAGAGGACTTTCTGGGCCCGAGCAGTCCTGCGGGAGCAGGGCGCGGTGGCCGACTCCAGCCACACATCCCCCTCTCGGGCGGAATTGGTGAAAAGTGCCTGGCCTGCGTGACGCTGCCGGCGGACCTGGTAGACTGTCCCAACCCAGATCCCAGAGCCTGACGGTGGCCGGGAGGGGAGACGCGTAGGCTGCCTGGTCCGTAACTCCCTGGTGCGCAGCGGTGAGCGGGAACAACTAACTGGCGCAATTCGATCAGGCTGTGGCTGACTGGGAGAGAAGCTGGGCCTCTTATATAAGCTTGCATATATAAGGAACAGAGAAGAAGAGGCAGCATGGGAAGAGGCAGCAACAAGAAAGGCTCCTCGGCCCCCAATTCTGAGAAACAGGCAATAGCAGACACCGCACCAATACACATAAGGCACCATATAGAGAGCCTCATAGACCAATTCAGGAATGAAGTTATCAATGACCTGAAGATAGAAGTATGCAGAATAGTTAGAGAAATGCTAAGTACCACCCAAGAAAAAACAGGTGGTGGAATGGAAGAACAGAAAAAAAGGGGAGAATTGTTTGATGGAGAAAACAGAGAAAGCATAGAATACGTGAAGCAGGTTCAAAGGGACTACCAAGATACTAAGAAGTCTATAGAAGACTGGCATAACAGCTTTAAAGAAACTAAGGACAGACTATCTGAACTGGAGGGCAGACTTGTAATATGGGAGAATGAAATGAAAAACTTCTTAAAAATAACAAAGAAACAAACAGCAATAATACAAAGACAAGAAGATGATAAGAAGATCCATAACTTAAGGATTAAGAACATAAAAGAAGAAATAGGGACACAAACAAATGAACTACAAAAGCTACTCACAGAAATAATCCAGGAGAATTTTCCTAATTTAGCAAAAGGTAAAGATACTCAGATGTATGAGGCATACAGGACCCCAGCTACCTACAACCCAAACAGAGCAACACCCAGGCATATAATAATAAAAATTCCAGAAATTCAATACAAGAACAGAATATTAAAAGCTGTAAGAGACAAGAAACAGACCACTTACAAGGGAACACCCATCAGAATTACAGCAGATTTCTCGGCACAAACCATCAAATCACGAAGAGCGTGGGGGGAAATAATTCAAGCTTTGAAAGATAATAATCTCCAGCCAAGATTGAGATATCCTGCACAACTGTCCCTGGAAATTGATGGAAAAACAAGGTGCTTCCAGGATAAAGAGGAACTGGGGGAATTTGCAACCACCAATTCAACTCTACAGAGAGTATTGCAGGATATTCTAAAAAAAGAAAAATACAAAGAATCCAGAAATAATGGCAGAGAGGCCACAACAAATGGAGCAGAGAACAAAATGAAGAAGACAAACTGACAGCTACTGACAGAAAAAGAGCTTAACAGAAATGAGGCAGAGAAGATTGGATGATAGGAACAGCTATTTTGGAGAAAATGACATCTTAATAGGTAATACTGATTTAGTATCATCTTGTTTTGAAGTCTCATCTAGCTTTTGTCTTCAATGGTCTAAATAGGCTGTATCTTATTGGATTTTATTATGTACGATAGTATAAGCAAAAACCTTTTAAAGACAAGGAGATTATACAGAAACCATTGTTCATTTTCTGTTAGTCGATTCTAAATACTCTCTAATGCTGTCATTCTCTTGAATGGTTTTACATTGTTTTGATATACTTAATGCTACAGTATACGAAGTTGTACTCAAGGATTTCAAAGAAAGAAACAGTATGGTAACTACTTTTAGGTCAGGATTATCTGGTGGTGAAACACTATTCTGCTTAAATGGTTATGTTTTGATCTGCGCTGTTTCGTTATGCCCTCTTTTATCTCAATCTCCATTTTATTATTTACTTTTTTATCTTTATCCTTTTAATTAAAGGAAAAAAAATAGCAGGATATATTATAGTAACCCACTTTGACTTTTCATTACCTTGATTTGAAGCCCTGTATTACTCTCACCATCTGGTTTTTAACTGATGTTCCCCTATTCTGTTTTGCTGGATAGTATCAGGTTCAAAAGTTTAGGCATCAGCTGTGAAGATAATGAGATTCATTATGACGCCCATTCTTGTTGACTTTTATCTACTTTTGAAGACCTACAATGTTTCCAATGTTTTGGTTTTGTCGGTTTTATTCTTTACTGTTTTGTTCAATTGTATTATAACTAATGATATAGGCAATTCTATTAGAGATAGCGGGAGGCATTATGGTAACCATTGTTGATCACCTTGTATTATGTTTTTACATTATCTATTATGTCCACCCTTTTGACTTGACCGATTCTGTTCTGTTATGTCACATTTGGTTTTACTCTCTTCCAAAAAAATAATAAGAACCGTGGGAGCAATGAAACCCAAAATGTGTAATAGTCATGATACAAAAGAGAGGAAAAGAAAGTGCTCCAAACTATATAACTGCATGTATATTTAAGTGTATAAGATAGAAAATGATATCACAGAGTTTTATTGGATCAATGAACAGAACTGTTTGCAGTATCATTGATGGAATGTCCACTTTACAAGCTTTAATTTTGTGACTTGAACAATTATTTCTAAGATGACAATATGTAATCCATTAACTAGTGATTTCCTACTGTTCATTTTTTTTCTGTAAATCTGTATAACTTGTACCCTTTCCCTGCTTCTTTTTTCTTTTCTCCTTAAATAAAATTAAAAAAAAAATATTTACACATGCAAGTTTGATTTATTTCACATATGAGTATGGTCTCGAGTAGTATCCATTTACCTATAAAAGCCTCAAGTTTACCCTTCTTTATAGCTAAGTAACACCCCTTTGTGTAAAAATACCACATCTTTTCTATACATTCCATAGTTAACAGGTATTTTGGTTGTTTCCAAGATTTAGCTATTGCAAATTGTGCTACTATAAACATGGGTGCACGTATATGGCTGTGATATGAAGTTCTCAATTTTTCTGGGAAAATACTCGGAAGAGGCCTAGCTGGATTGACGGGACTTCCAATCCTAGTGTGATGAGGAATCCCCACACTGATTTCCACAGAGGTTGTACCAGTATGAAGAGTGGGAAACTGCTCTTTTTTCCTCACAGCTCCACCAACATTTGCTATTGGTTGATTTCTTGATGACAGTAATTCTTTCTGGATTGAGGTGGAATCGCAGTGTTGTTTTAACTTGCATTTCTTGAATGCAAATGTTGAACATTTCTTCATGGATGTATTTGCCATTTGTATTTCTTCAGCTGAGAAATATACGTTCATCTCAGATGCTCCTTTTTGGATTGGGTCTTTGAATTTGAGGGGACTGTGTTTTTTTAATTCTTTATACATTCTAGAGAGAAATCCTTTGTCTGAAGGACAACTGTTTAAAACTTTTTCCCACTCCGCAAATTTTCTTTTCACTCAGATGGTGATTTCTTTTGATGTGCAAAAATTTAATAAGAACTCAGTTGTTGATTTCCCATGTGGTTTGCATTTTGTTCATGAACTCTTTGCCTACTCCTGTGTCTCCAACATTTCTACCTACCTTGTTTTCCAGTAGATTTAATGTTTTTGTTTTAATATTTACATCTTGGATTCATTTCGATCTTAATTTAGTGCACAGTGAGAGATGTGTGTCTGGTTTTAGGCTTTGCATATGGAAAATCAATTTTTCCAGCACCATTTATTAAAGAGGGTATCTTTCTTCCACTGAACATGCTTGGCTAAATAAGGTGGCTGAGTGTCTTTGTAATTGTGCCTGCATCTTCTAATCTGTTCCATTGATACTCAGGTCTGATTTTTTGGTCAGTACTATACTTTATCACAGTACCTTTGTAGTATAATTTTTTTATTTTAAAAAGATTAAGGTAAAAGAGGACATAACAAACAGATCAGAACATAGCAATTTAAGCAACATAGTGTTCCACCACAAGACAACCCAACATAATAGTAGCTACCATAGTGTCTCTTTCATTGAAATATTTGAGTATACCTTCATACACTATAGTATCAAACATAACAAAATAGTATAAAACAATTCAACAGAATGAAAGTATTACAGGGTATTCAGAACCAACTAACAGAAAACAAAAAATGGTTACTATATTATCTCCTTGTCCATAAAAAATTTTGTTTATACTATCACACATAATAAAATCCACTAAGATACAACATGATAAAACTAATGGAGACGGAAGAACAAAGCATGGTAGGACTTCAAAACCAGATGATATTAAATCAGCACTAGCTATTATAATGTCTTGTTTTCTTCAAAATAGCTGTTCATACCATCACAGACAGTAAAATCAAACAACCCAAAATAAGACCATTCCAACTAATGCATGAAAACATTATAAGACTTCAAAGCAATATAATGGGGAATCATGATTACTATATACTTTTATGTATTCTTACACTAGGAAGACTATACAGTATTTATACATGTGAGTTTGATTTATTTTGCTTATGAAGATGGTCTCAAGCTGTGTCCATTTATTTATAAATATCTCAATGTGATCCTTCTTTATAGCTGAGTAGTACTCCATTGTATAAAAATACCACAACTTTTTTATACATTCCTCAGTTGATGGACACTTAGGTTGTTTCTGAGATCTGGCTATTACAAATTGTGCTGCCATAGACATGGGTGCACATGTATCACTGTGGTATGATGCTTTCAGTTCTTCTGGGAATATGCCTAGAAGTGGAATAGCTGGATCAAATGGGACTTCCAATCCCAGCTTTTTGAGGAATCTCCAGACTGACCTCCACAGTGGTTGCCCCAGTCTATACTCGCACCAACAGTGCAAGACAGTTCCTATTTCCCCACAGCCTCTCCAGCATTTGTTGTTGGTAGTTTTCTTGATCCTGGACATTCTTTCTGGAGTGAGATGGAATCTCAGTGTGGTTTTAATTTGCATTTCTCTAATGACTAATGATGATGAACATTTTTCATGTATTTATTTTTCATTTGTATTTTTTCATCTGAGAACTGTGTATTCATCTCAGATGCCCATTTTTTGGATTGGATCTTTGAATTTTGGGGGCCTGATTTTTTAAAATTCTTTATATGTTTTAGATAAAAGTCCTTTGTCTGAGCAACAGTTCACTAAGATTTTTTCCAGTTTGTGGGTTTTATTTTCACTATGCTGGAGATTTCTTTTGACATGCAGAAACTTTTTAATAAGACGTGATCCCAGTTATTGATTCTGGGAAATATTTTCCATGGGGTTTGAGTCCTGTTCGTGAATTCTCTACCTACCCCTATGTCTTCAAAGTTTTTACCCAATTTGTCTTCCAATAGATTTAGTGTTTCTGTTTTAATATTCAGGTCTTTGATCCATTTAGATTTTAATTTAGTACGTGGTGATAGGCATGGGTCTAGTTTTAGTTTTCAGCATATGGAAAGCCAGTTTTTCCAGCACCATTTATTAAAGAGACTGTCCTTCTTCCAGTGAACATGTTTGACCCCTTTATGAAAGATAAGGTGGTCGAGTGTGTTTGTAGTTGTGGTTGTATCTTCTAATCTATTCCACTGATCTTCGGCTCTGTTTTGTTTCCAGTACCATGTTGATTTTACTACAGTTGCTTTGTAGTATAACTTTAAGTCAGAGATTGTGATGCCTCCTGCCTTGCCTTTGCTGCTTAGAATTGTCTTTGCTATTCTAGGTCTCTTCTGGTTCCAGATGAATTTTAGGAGTGATTTCTCTACATCTATGAGGTATGTTGATGGTATTTTTATTGGGATTGAATTGAATCTGTATAACAGTTTTGGGAGAATGGCCATTTTCACAATATTTATTGTTCCTATCCATGAGCAAGGGATGTCTTTCCATTTTCTGAGATCCTCTTTGATTTCTTTTTTCAGGGCATTATAATTTTCCCTGAGATCTTTCACTTCTTTCATGAGATTAATTCATAGCCTTTGTAGTATAATTTCAAGTCAAGTATTGAGATGCCTCCTGCCTTGTCCTTGTTGCCCAGAATTGCCTTTGCTATTCTAGGTCTCTTCATTTCTAAATCACTTTTAGGAATGTTTTCTCAAGATCTATGAGGTATACTAATGGTATTTTGATTGAAATTGCATTAAATCTGTGCAACAATTTTGGGAATGTGGCCATTGTCACAATGTTGGTTCTTCCTATCCAAGAGCAAAGGCTATCTTTCCATTTTCTGATATTCTCTTCAATCTCGCTTTTTAGAGTTCTATAGTTTTTAATGTATAGATATGTTACATCCTTTGTTAGATTCATTCCTATGTATTTCATTTTTTGTATGCTATTTTGAAAAGTGTTATTTTCATATTTTCTGTCTCAAAGAGTTTGTTGTTTGTGTATGGGAATACTATTGATTTTTGAGGGCTGACCTTCCAACCATGCTGCTGAATTTGCTTATTAACTTTAGTAGTCTTTTGATGGAGTTTTTGAGGTCATCTATGTAGAGTATCATGTCATCTGGAAATAATGAAAATTTAACTTCTTCCTTTCCTATCCTTATCCCTTTTATTTTTGTCTCTTGTCTGATTACTCTGACTAACATTTCCACAACTATATTGAACAGGAGTGATGATAGCGGACATCTTTGTCTTGTTCCTTATTTTAGAGTGAAAACTTTCAGTTTTTGTCCATTTAAGTGTGATGTTGGCTGTTGGTTTATCATAGATGGATTTTATCAGATGAGATAGAGACCATCTATTCTGATATTTCTAGGGTTTTTATCATGAACAAATACTGGACTTCATCAAAAGTTTTCTCTGCAACTATTCAGATAATCATGTGATTTTTGTCTTTGACTCTGTTGATGTGGTGTATTACATTTATTGATTTGATAGGTTGAACCATCTCTGCATTCCTGGGATGAACCCACTTGGTTATGGTGTATAATCTTCTTGATTATTGGCTGCATTCTGTTTGCTATCATTTTATTGATAACCTTTGCATCATTGTTCATTAAGGAGATTGGTCTATCATTCTCCTTTTTGGTTGGGTCTTTCTCTGGTTTTGGTATCAAGAGTAATATTTGCCTCCAGGAATCAGTTAGGGAGAATTGCTTCCCTTTATTTCATTGAAGGTTTTGAGAAGTATGGGCATTAAATCTTCCCTTAATTTCTTGTAGAATTCAGCCATGAATCTATCAGGACCTGGGCTTTCCTTTGTTGGTAAGATTTTAATTACATTTTCAATTTCATTCATTGAAATTGAGTTATTCAGAAGCTTTATATCTTCTTGATCCAGCTTTGGTAGTTCATGTTTCTAGGAATCTGTTCATTTCTTCTGTTTCCCAGCCTATGCAAGTTCAAAGTAAGTGTGAATGATCTTTTGAATTTCCACAGGATTTGTAGTGATTTCACCCTTTTCATTCCTCATTGCATGATCTTTTCTTGATAAGATAAGCTAGGGATTTATCGATTTTATTTATTCTTTCCAAGAACCAACTCTTCAATTCATTACTTCTTCTATTGTCTTCTTAGTCTCCGTTGCATTAATTTCTGCTCTGATCTTTATATTTTCCTTCCTTTTATAAGCTTTGGTCTTGACTTGCTCTTCTTTTTTTTTTAGAAGCTTGAGGTGAAGCATTAGGCTGTTTATTTGTGCTCTTTCTGTTTTCCTAATGTGAGAATTCACATCCCTCTTCGGACTGATCTTAATGTTTCCCATGGGTTCTGGTATGTTGTATCTATAGTTTCATTTAATTGTAGATATAGTTTAGTTTTTTCTTTAATTTCATCTGTGACTCATTTGTTGTTCAGGAGGGTATTATTAATTTCCATGTGTTTATGTAGATTTTGCAGATTTTGTCATTAATTTTCAATTTCAGTGCAACATGGTCAGAGAACGTGCATGGGATAATTTCAATTCCTTTGCATTCACTTAAGCATGTTCTATAGGCTAATATATGGTCTATTTTAGACAATGTTCTATGTGCAGCTAAGAAGAATGTATACTCCAATGTTGATGGGTGGAGCACTGTAAACATCTAGCAAGTCCATTTTTTCAAAGACTGATTCAGTTCTGTTATTTTTTTGCTGACTTTTTGTCTAGTTGATACATCTCTTTGTGACAATGGGGTATTAAGTTTCCTTGTTACAACTGTGTTATTGCATGTTTGATTTTTCATGTACATTAGTATGTCTTATACTGTTGAATGCTATTTTATTTGGTGCATATATATTCATGATTGATATTTCTTCCTCTTGAATTTTTCCCTTAACAAGTATCTTGTTGGGAGCTGTTAAAGTGGAAATTGACCACACACAAAAGGCTGGAGGATAATCATTCCAAGAACAAAGAGCACCTGGAGAAAACCACAAGAAGAAACTGCTTCAGCCCAGAGAACACCTGGTGCCCAAACAATCTGAACAGTGGGTTGCTAGGAAAACAGGGTGTCATGTGACATTAAGGTGCTAAAAAGGTTTAAATAAATGTCCCTGCAGGGAGAAGCCACTACCTTTCCTCCCATGAGGAGGATAAGGACTCCACCTGACTCCAGCTTTGTCTCTGCCTATTTTTCTCATCTTTTCTTGGTCCTTCACTCCAAGAACCTCAGGAGCCACTTGGGTCATGGCAGTATGTAATGATCTTCTTTATCTCTTTTGATCATTTTTGGTTTGAAGTTCATCTTGTTGGAAAACAAAATATCTACCCCTGCTTTTTTCTAGGTTCCTGTCACATGGAATATTGGTTTCCATCCTTTGACTTCAGTCCATAAGTTTCTTTTCAATTTAGATGTGTTTCTTGTATACAGCATATTGTTCAATCCTGTTTTATCTATTCTGCCAATCTATTTCTTTTAATTGATGAATTGAGGCCTTCTACATTGATTGTTATAACTGATATGTGTTGGCTTAACTTTTTCATATTATTTTCCTATCATTGGCTCCCCGCTTTTCCCTCTTGTTTAATTACCTGCCCTACCTGGTGGTTTCTTTCTGTTGTTGTTCTCGGAATTATGGTCATTTTTATGTCTAGCTAGAATATCTTTCAGAGCTCTTTCTTGAGTTGGTTCAGTGGACATGAATTTCTTCAATTGTTCTTTGTCATTGAGGTATCTTATTTCTCCATTAATTTTGAAAAATAGTTTTGCAAAGTATATTAATCTGTGTTGAAAATCATTTTCTTTCAGGAACTGTAATGCTTCACTCCAAGCTCATCTTGACTTGAAGGTTTGTGTTGAGAAGGTAGCCATGATTCACATGGGCTTTCCTTGATAGGTGAGTTGTGTCTTTTCTCTAACAACTGTTTTTATGCTGAATTTCTGTGATCTTGATTATTGTATGTTTGTATGTAGATTTATTTTGCTTATGACTATTTGGAGTTCTATATGTCTCACTTACCTGTTTATCAGATTTTTTCCCATGCTTGGGAAATTTTCTGTTGTTACTTCTGCAAATAGTTTTCTTATGTCATTTACATTTACATTGACTCCTGCATTTTCATTGACACCCATCACTCATATTGTTTTTCTTTGCATCATCTTGGAGCTGTTGAATTGTTATTTCATGGTCGCTGGTTATTTTTAAGAATTCTTTCCATTCATGATCACTAGCTGCAATCCCATCTTAAAGATCTGAAAGTCTATCTTCAGTTTCATTCAAGAAGTTTTGCCAACATTTGATGGAATTTTTAATTTCCTAGATATGTCTTTTAATTTGTGTCATGTATTCCATTTCTTTCCAATATTGATCATTCAAGGCATCCATCATTTTCCCATGCTCCTGTACTTTTTAATCTATGTCTTCTGTAACTATGCTGAGCAGTTCCTTCATAAGGCTATCATTTCTTTATCTGAGAGATTATTTCTAATCTGACTTCCTCTTTGTCTCTTTATTTCATTTTATGTTTCTTTGTTTCAATTTCTATCTTTTCAGAAATGTCAAGTGTGTGACTTCCAATATCTTCTATTTAAATGTTTTCTGTACTTGGACTAGACATTTGAGAATGCATTTTGCTTTTTTGTTTCATTTGTGTTGCTTCTGAATTCTTGGGTTAATATTTTGGTCTTTTCAGTCTCACTAGTCTCAGCTGTCTGTTGTGTGTGTCTTAGGGTGCTACTGTGTGGGTGACATTCACCCAGTTGATGAGTCCTACAGTGTAAGGGAGGGGCCAGTCACCTGAATTTTTCCTGTGAGCCATTAATATGAGTCCTATGTTCTTCCTAGACTGACTAGCCTAGGAGTATGAATGTGAACCAGCCCTTAGCTCCTATTGTTACTGCAGCTTCAGATTGTTTTAGGCTGCAAAACCCACTTGTCCATGGTATATGCCCCAGCTGGGCATATACCATGTCACTGGGGGGTCTTGCAGGTTCAGTCAGACTCCTACAGGTGAGGGAAGCCTTGCTGGTGCACTCACCAGCCCACCCAAGTTTCTCTGTATGGAAGAACTCACTCACGCTCTTGCCAGCTCACCAAGGTCCTCTGGGTGAGGGGAAATTTTTCTGAGGCTCTTGCTGACCCACTGAGATCCTCTGCTATGGGAGGACTCACTGCACTCTCACTGGCCCTCTGAGGTCCTCTGGGGGAAGCATTACAAAAGCTCTCACCAAGATACTGCAAGTGGTAGAAAGGGTTGCTGACAGTCCTATGGGACACTGAGGCCCTCCAGATGTGGTAGAGAGGCAGCCAATGCTGCTCTCAGCTGCTGAGGTCTTCCAGGTAAGGGGGAAGGGAAACTAAGACTCCCCTCAGCAGCTGAGGTCATCCAGGGGTGAGGAGGGGCAGCTGATATTCCCACCCGCTGTTGAGTTCATGTAGGTGTTGGGGAGGGACCTAAGATTTGTTTTTTGTTTTGCTTTGGTGCTTTTCCTGTACTGGGGATTGAACGTAGGGCCTGTGCACTCAGCTACATCCTGCTTTTTCATTTTTTATTTTGAGACAGAATCTCACAGACTTGGCTCTGATAATGCTGCCAGTAACCTAGTGTGGCTGTCAGAAACTAGGATCTTATTCTGTAATTAAGTAAGGCAGAAGGCTGAGTCTTCAACCTTACAGATGCTCAGTGTTAGCCCTGAGACCTGGGTCTGGTTTCTACCCATGAAAACTTGGAAAAATAAATTTGTTTTGTCTTTGTTTGCCTTGTTTTGCCTTGTTAATTTGTTTGAAATGGGGTCTTGCTGTGTTGCCCAGGCTGGTCCTTAATTCCTAGGTGGGCTCAAGGGTACCCCAGTCTCCTGAGTTGCGGAAACTACAGGCAGACACTAACACATCAAGGTACATTTGCATGTATTTACAGGTATTATTTGGGGTTACCAGCAGGAGTAGAAATATCAGGCTCAGATGTTTCCTTCTGAGTTCCAATAGGCCTCTGCTAAGAAAGCACGCTCCTGTTCACTGACAGCCACAGAAACCAGGAGTCTAACATCTCAGCATAAGATGGAATAAAGGTTGTGGGGAGGCAGTTCTAGCTAGAGACCCCAAGACACACAGCCTACTCTAGTTGGCTTTGACCGCAGGGCAGTCCTCAAGAAGCTGCTGGTATAAGTACCCAGGTACAAAAGTTCATGTAGGTTCTAGACAAGAGCAGAGTCTGGGATGTGGCAAGGCTGTCCTCGGGCCATGCCTGCTCTTAGGATAGATCTGAGAGAACTGTGGCTGGCCTGTCTCCTCAGTACAGTCAGCGCAGAAGGGGAATCACCCATGCATGCCCATCCCACTGAGTGAACCTCAGCACCCCACACTCCACAGCTGCACACCAGGTCAGTGGCACATACCTGCAGTCCCAGCTACTCAGAGTACAAGGCCAGCAGAGCAACATGTGAAACACTATCTAAAAAAAATTCAACAACAACAAACAAAACTCCAAAGACTCTATGCCTTTGAGGGCCTTCTAAATTTTTTAAAAATAAAATCATAAAAATTTACAAATATAAAGACATTTTCTGTTAACCCTAGACTGCGGTATGTCTTAAAAATATAAAGAGCCTTTCTGGGAACCTTATGCCACGGCATGAAGCCATCCCGCACCCATCAGCCTTTCCATGCCTTGAACTCTACCCCGGGCTTCCCTATTTAATTTTCACAGAAGCTGCAGGAAACGCTTCCTATTATTACCAGTCCAGCGTGGTGAATAAAGAAACTGGGGCACAGAGAGGTTAAGTAACTCACCTGAAGTCACATAGCCAACAAGTGGCAGAACCAAGTCTCAGACCCAAGCCGCCCAGGCTCTGCCTCACGTGCTTTTACTGTGTCAGAGACATGAGTTGCAAGCCACGTGAACTGGTCAAGAAAATCTTAACCCAAGGCCAGCCCCAGTTTGGGAAACTGAGTCAACAGGCGATGAATGCTCCTCTCCTGGCTTATCAACATCTGAATTGACCTTGAAAAGGTGAAAAACACCTACCCACGCAGTATTGCCCCTCCTCCATCTCACACAGGCACACTCCATCATACACACACGTGTACACACACACACAGACCTCAGGCGTAGAACCAAATCTAAGTGCAGAGAGTGCCCCGCTGAGGATATAATTTCCAGATAGGAGCTACCGCTTTAGGAAGAAGCAAGCCCTGGTACCACCCCAGGGTTCGCTGCCTCTCCCGCGGGCATCACAGGAATCAGATCCTGGAAAGCAGCTGGGTTCCTATGCTGGGGCTGCAGGGTCTTCACCCTTCACCTGGAAACACCAGGGGAGGGCTGGCCTGGGCTGTACAGGGAAGAAGGGTCTGCTCCACCTGATCTCCCCTGCTCCTTCCCTAGACTAGCTTTGTGCCTCTGCCTGCACCCTAGAACCCAGACCCACTGGACACAACTGGGATGTGGTCATACAAATGGGACACGGCCAAAATAACACGTGCAACTTCTATATACTTAACCCGAAGGAGTAGGAGGGCCTTTGGTTCTCGTTTCCCCCTTCCTGTTGGCAGGAATACAGATGCTAGGACTCAAGAGCAGGTAGCTTAGAACACAAAACGGAAGCCACGGGTTGAAAATAACCTACGTGCTATATAAACACACTCACAGTCACCCAGAAGGTGAACAGGAAAGATATATACAAAATGTTAACCTGGTTTGTTCTAGGGAAAGTGAGGGGGAAATTATCAAGTTTGTTTGTTTTCCAGCACTGGGAATTGAGCCCAGGGCTCCACACTAATCTATGTTCCCAGAAATTTGTTATGGTTTATATTTTATTCTGAGTCAGTGTCTCACTCAGTCACTGCATGGTTTAGGCTCTGCTAAAACCTGCAGTCCTCCAGCCTCAGCCTCTGTGTGCTAAGGATTTCAAGTATGGGCCTCTATGCCCAGCTTTCTTTTCTTTTTTAATTGCATGTGTGCGCACATGTGTGTGTACTATATTTGAAAATTCAGCAAAATAAAGGCTAAAAAAAGACGGGCTCCTAGAAATAGATTGCATTGTTTAACTCACTTGCACTCACTTTCAGTGAGCCTTTAGAGGTCACATGTAACTCCTGAGTCAGATTTTTTGAAATCTTTGGCTAGGTTTCCTGTGGGTAACAGAATTTTATTTTCAGATATTGTCATGCCTCGCACATGGGGTGAGCTCATTTCTCACGATCAGCACTCAACCCTTCCTTCCAATTGGGCTGGGGCTCACTCAGAAGCCCCATAGATGGTCAGCACACATGTCCATGGTTTAAGCTCCTGAAGACAGGACAGTTACAGGCACTGTCACATTCGCCCTTCTCACTACTGCAAGGCTCTGTGTCTCACAAGCCTCAGTTCTAATTCAGCTCCTGCTCCTTGCCACAGAGCCCTTGGCAAGCCACAGGGAGTCTCTGCTTCTGCTCCCCAGTGAACCTGTGCAAAAGGTGGGAAGACAGTGCTGGCCTGGAATGATTCTGAGCGTGCGTGGTGAGACCAGGTGGGACCTCCCCAAGCAGCAGGGCAGAAGCCCTCTCCTTCTTTAAGTGCTCAGCAGTCCAGCTTCATCAACTCTCTGCTTACAGCTTTTTTTTTTTAATTTTATTTAAGAGGAAAAAGAGAAAAACACAAAACAAAACAAAGTGGTGTAAGGTTACACATAATACAGAAATACAAAAAAAAAAACCATAACAGTAAGAAATCACCTGTTAATAGATTACATATTATCATCTTGGAAATAGTTGCTCAAATCACAGTATCAAAGAATACAAAGTGGACATTCAAACAGAGAGACTGCAAACAGCTGTGTTCAATGATCCAAAAACATTAATATAGTCAGCTATTTAACACCCCTAAACACACTTGCTGTTATATCCGTTAGAGCTCTTTTTTTTTTCTCCCTCTCTTTTTTACAACAAAATTTACACATTTTGGATTTTATTACTCTTTAGTTCTTATTACTTTTTTTGGGGGGAGAGAATAAAGTCAAATATGGCAAAACAAAGCTGTCAGTCAAAACCAAGGATAGACATAGCACATGATGTAGAACAGAGTACAAGGTTATCAACAATGGTTATCAACGTTGTCTCTTGTTTCCTTAAAAAGAATTGTCTATCTCATTAGATATTATAAAGTTGGACAAAACAGTGGAGAACAAGACCAATAAAACTTAGGCATTGTAAATATTACAGGACTTCCAAAGGAGACAATAGTCAAACCAGAATGGGCATCTTAGTGAATCTTATTGCCTTCAAAGTAGTTGCCTATACCCTCAAACTTGCTACTATCGCACAGAATGGAACAGAGTCTAATCAGTCAAAACAAGATCTTGGGAGTATTACAGGACTTCAAAACAAGTTAATAGGAGATCGAAAAGAGTTACTATTATATATCCTAATTTTTTAAATTTTTCCCCTTAATTAAAATAAACATAAGAAATAACTAAATAATTTTTTTAAAGAATAAGGGAGAGAGTGAGATAAAACAGGATATAACAATATAACAATAGAGGTCAAAGCATGACTGTTTCAGCAACCTCGTGCTTCACCACCAAATAACCCGACTTAATAGTAGTTACCATAGTGTCTTTTTCCTTGAAATATTTGGATAAAACTTCATATACTATAGCTTCAAATATTTCCATATCAAGAAGCCCAGAATAAAGCCTTTCTAATTAACAAGTGAAAATTTTATAAGGCTTCAAGGCCACATAATGGGGAATCATGATTACCACATATTTTTATATATTTGAATCATTACTTACATTAGGGAAACTATTCGGTATTCATACATGCAAGATTGATTTATTTCACTTATGAGTATGGTCTCAAGCTGCGCCCATTTATTGATAAATATCTCAATGTGATCCTTCTTTATAGCTGAATAATACTCCATTGTATAGAAATACCACTTACAGCTCTTTGTAGCTTCTATTTCCTCTCAAGTCAGTGTCTGTGGACAGTTGCTAGGAATCTGTTCGCCTTGCTTGGGTTATCTAGTTTTCTGGTATTCAGTGTGTTCCTGGCATTCTCTTAAACCTTTTTCATTTCTGTGAGATCAGTAGTGATGTCCTGACTTCTGATGTTAGGAATTTGAATCGCTCCCTTTTTTCTTAGTTTAGCTACAGGCTTTTCAATTCTGTAGATCATTCAATTAAACAAGTTTTTATTCCATTGGTTTTTCTGTTTGTCCACACTGCACTTCACTTACTTCTAATCTTTTTCTATTCCTTCTCTCTCTTCACTTTAGGTTTAGTTTGATTTTGTTGTTGTTGTCGTCATCCTAAGTGTGTATCATTCCAGCTGAGTGAGATTATTGGCAGGAGAACTTTCTTCTTTTTCATTACAGGTTATTAAGCTACAAAATTTGCCCCTGAACAATGCTCCGTTTGCCTTAAATTTGGAGGAGTCTACACTACCATCTCCATGCTCTCAAAAGATTCTCCAACATTCTTTGTGATTTCTTCCTTGATTCATGGTTTGTTTACAAATACAGTTTATTTATTTAATCAGTCAGTTGTTTTGAGACAGTCTCACCATGCAGGCCAGGCTAGAATCTAGTCCACAATAAAAATAATTTAAAGAAAGAGTGTGCCTGCATGATGCCCTATGGTAGGAAAGAACTGAATTCTTCCCCTCCCTTCCCCAGCTCCCTTCTCCAAGCTGAGGTTATAGACAGGGGAAAGTGACACATTCTGGAAACACTGGAGGCATTTCTGGGACCAGTGGAGACCCCCATACCCTGCACGGAGTTAGTCCTCTGCCAAGTGCACTCTCCTTTTAGACCTGGTGCTGATATCTGGAATCACATAATCTAAGAGGAAAGATTGTATTTCGAAGAAGCTTTTACAGGAGATGTGGTCACATGTCCACCAGCTGTCCAATGACATGTCAGGAGGTGTGTTCTCGGCCACACCTACAGAATGTCAGCTGTTCTCCTCCAGTCATGGAGGGATTGGAGGCTTCGAAGCTGGAGGCATGGCAGGTTCAGGTGCCTGAGAGATCTTATAGGAGGACATCACTGCAGTCACACCAATTCAGGAGTGCCTACCACAGAGATTCTGTGAGAGTAGGAGGAAAGTGTGGTCATCTTGTTTAGGGCTCTGGGCCTTTCTGATTCTCCATGTTGACTCATAGTGTCTGGTTTCCAGCCAGTAGCTGGATACAGTGACTCAGTGGGGGCGAAGATATCTGATCCTCCCCATGACTATCCCTGGGTAAGCTCCCTGGAGCCAAGAAGACCAGGGAACACTCAAATGACTTCAGATCATCCCTGCCACCCATCAGAATAGGAATTCAAATCCTGTTCGGCCACACAAAAACAAAGTGTTGTTTCCTACAAGGTAACCTTGTGGATGGCAACACCCAATCCTGGTAAGGCTACAGATTTGTGGTTGAGGATGCCCAAGTTCAAGGTGGCAAAATGATCTGCCTGCTGTCACACAGAATCAGTAGGGACAGGAACAGTGTCTGCCCCACGCTGCCTTCCTCCAACATTTTCTAGGAGTATTCTCAGAGTCAGGCAGAGACTGGGCGCAGTGTGAGCCACTCAGTGCCTCAGCACCCAGCAACCCAAGAAGGGATAACACAGGGGAATGAGACCAGGACTCCAACACCAGGACTAAGTGATAGACACTCCTGCCTCTACAAGCCCTTTCACAGGGGATCTGAAGCTGGAAGTGGTGAATCCTTCCCCAAAGGATGTCCCCAGACCACAGGGAAGCCCTCGAGCTCCTGCACACATTGGAGAGTAATGATTCCCATGCTGGAAGAACCACCCAGTGCTGGGAGAGTAGACTCATACAGTATGGATCTTAAGTAACATCTTTCAACTCTGGTCTTGGTGGGCAGGGGCATTATCCCCCCTACACACACACACACACACACACACACACACACACACACACACACACACACAGGAACTCCTGATTTCTTGCCAGGACAGTTGGCTAGGGTGCCCTCTAGTGCCTCTAGGTTATACCGACAACTCTGTGTTTCTCAGTTCTCAAGATCTCAGCCTGGCATCTCTGGTATCTTATATCGTATCTTGGCATTTTATGGCACTTCTGTAACTCATTAGAAAAGAACAGTGAGGTCCCTAAAAGTCATAGAGTAGGGACTTTAATGTTCACTTTGTGAGTAATAACTGACAGCACCTAGAGTTTGTACAACACAGTTTTATAAAGATCCAAACTTGATGGCTCCTAAACTTCACTGTTCATCAGAACCTAAGAGAAGCTGACAAAGTATGTGCTTTGGGCCCAGGAAGGTGCATTTTCAGAAGTCTGCAGTAAATGTAACAGGCACGTGGGAAGTGCTTGCCCTGCTCCCAGCCTTAGAACTTCTGCAGGCAACCAACCAGGCTTGCAGTCTGTGACCTCAGCCCCACCCAGTAACACATTCCAGGGCAGATTGGACCATTTATCTTGAGACTGTGATGGGAGACAATGGTCTGGGCTGGCCTTCTGACCTATGGACATTTGTAGGTTGGGAAGGCAGCCTGTTCAGTGCACTTGCCTTCCCCAAAATAAGAGTCAAAAGACAAGCCCGAGCCTGTGCTGCACCTTGTTTTGTTCATAGAGCTGCTCCCTGCCACCGTGCCAACTATGGAGTCCACATGGAGCTGTCTCACTCTGATGTGTCTTAACTAGGCCGGCAATCAGAGCAACAGATTTCTTTGAACTTGGCTGCCTGTAGTGAGCCGTTTGAAGCTAGAGTTTGATCACATGGGTGGGGCAAAAGCAAGGCCAGTTCTGAAGCCATACAGAGCCCAGAACAAGCCACCTAAACAAGCTGATCCAGCTCCAAGAAGTCAAGGACCCTGGTGAGCCAGGCAAATCAGTTGCTAGGCAGCAGGACTGAAATTGCCATCAACCTTCTGAGTGTATAAATAAATGTGCTACAGTGGTTGAGCAGTTCCTTTTCTCCTGTCAGAAGAGAGGGCTCTACCTGACCCCAGCTTTTGTCTCTGCTTTATTTTCTCATCGTGGTAAGGCCATTCACTCCAAGAACCTCAAGAACTGCATGGGCCTCAGAAACTGCTATGTGTTCAAAAGAGGTATGTGTCTTAGCAAGAGCTGCCCTTCGGATTTTTGTTTATGTCAATAAGCAAAGGTAATTTACTTCTTTTTTTTAAATTTTATTTAAGGAGAAAAAGAAAAAAAAAGCAAGAGAAAGGGTGCAAGTTATACAGATTTACAGAAAAAAATAAACAGTAGGAAATCACTAGTTAATGGATTACATTTTGTCATCTTAGAAATAATTGTTCAAGTTACAAAATTAAAGCTTATAAAGTGGACATTCCAACAGTGAGACTGCAAACAGTTCTGTTCAATGATCCAATAAAACTCAATAATATCATTATCTATCTTATACACTTAAATATACATGCAGTTATATCGTTTAGAGCACTTCCTTTTCCTCTCTTTTGTACAATGACAATTACACATTTTGGGCTTTGTTGCTCCCACAGTTCTTATTACTTTTTTGGAAGAGAGTAGAACCAAAAGTGACATAACAGAACAGCCAGTCAAATGAAAAGGGTGGATGTAATAGATAATGTAAAAGCATAATACTAGGTGATCAACAGTGGTTACCATAATGCCTCCCGCTATCTCTAATAGAATTGCCTGTATCATTAGTTATAATAAAATTTGAAAAAAACAGTAAAAAACAAAACCAACAAAACCAAAACATTGGAGACATTATAGGTCTTCAAAAGTAGATACTAGTCAACCAGAATGGGCATCATAATAAATCCCACTATCTTCACAGCTGTTGCCTAAACGTTCGAACCTGATACTATCAAGCAAAACAGAATAGAGGGACATCAGTCAAAACAAAATGGTGAGAGCAATACAGGGCTTTAAATCAAGATAATGGAAAGTCAAAGTGGGTCACTGTAATATATCCTCGTATTTTTAAATTTATTTTTCCCTTAATTAAAAGGATAAAAAAGTAAATAATAAAATGGAGATTGAGATAAAAGAGGGCATAACAGCAAATCAGCGCAGATCAAAACATAACCATTTAAGCAAAATAGTGTTTCACCACAAGATTATCCCAACATAAAAGTAGTTACCATATTGTCTCTTTCCTTGAAATCTTTTGAGTATAACTTCGTATACTGTAGCATCAAATATATCAAAACAATGTAAAACCATTTAAGAGAATGACAGTATTACAGGGCATTTAGAATCAACTAACAGAAAATGAACAATGGTTTCTGTATAATCTCCTTGTCTATAAAAGGTTTTGCTTATACTATCATATGTAATAAAATCCAATAAGATACCCACCTGTTTAGACTGATGGAGACAGAAGAACAAAAGCTTGATGAGACTTCAAAACAAGATGATACTAAATCAGTATTACCTCTTAAGACGTCATTTTCTCCAATATAGCTGTTCCTATTATCCAATCTTCTCTGCCTCATTTCTGTTGAGCTCTTTTTCTGTCATTAGTTGTCAGTTTGTCTTCTTCATTTTGTTTTCTGCTCCATTCATTGTGGCCTCTCTCCCACTCTTTCTGGGTTCTTCGTATTTTTCTTTTATAGAATATCTTGCAGTATTCTCTGTAGAGTTGAATTGGTGGTTGCATATTCCCCTAGTTCCTCTTTATCCTGGAAGCACCTTGTCTTTCCATCAATTTCCAGGGATAGTTGTGCAGGATATATCAATCTTGGCTGGAGATTATTATCTTTCAAAGCTTGAATTATTTCCCCCCACGCTCTTCGTGATTTCATGGTTTGTGCCGAGAAGTCTGTTGTAATTCTGATGGGTGTTCCCTTGTAAGTGATCGGTTTCTTGTCTCTGACGGCTTTTAGTATTCTGTTCTTGTTTTGGATTTATGGAATTTTAATTATTATATGCCTGGGTGTTGCTCTGTTTGGGTTGTAGGTGGCTGGGGTCCTGTATGATTCATACAACTGAGTATCTTTACCTTTTGCTAAATTAGGAAAATTCTCCTGGATTATTTCTGTGAGTAGCTTTTGTAGTTCATTTGTTTGTGTCCCTACTTCTTCTTTTATGTTCTTAATTCTTAAGTTATAGACCCTCTTATCATCTTCTAGTCTTTGTATTATTGCTGTTTGTTTCTTTGTTATTTTTAAGAAGTTTTTCATTTCGTGCTCCCATATTATAACTCTGCCCTCCAGTTCAGATAATCTGTCCTTAGTTTCTTTCAAGCTGTTATGCCAGTTTTCAATAGACTTTTTAGTTTCCTGGTAGTCTCTTTGAACCTGCCTCACGTATTCTATGCTTTCTCTATTTTCTCCATTAAACAATTCTCCCCTCTTTTTCTGTTCTTCCATTCCACCATCTGTTTTTTCTTGGGTGGTGCTTAGCATTTCTCTAACTATTCTGCTTATGTCTAGCTTCAGGTCATTAATAACTTCATTCCTGAACTTGTCTATGAGGCTCTCAAGATAGCGCTTTATGTCTATTGGTGCTGTGTCTGCTGTTGTCTCTTTCTCAGGATTGGGGGCCAAGGACCCTTTCTTGTTGCTACCTCTTCCCATATTCTTTGTTCCTTATATATGCAAGCGTATATAGGAGGCCCAGCTTCCTTGCCTGTCAGCCACAATCTGATGGAATTGCGCCGGCTAGGTGTTCCCACCCACCACAGGGCACCAGGAAGTTGCAGACCGGGCAGCCTATGTGGGGGCCCGCCACTCCAGGTCAATCTACCTTCAGGAGCTGGGACCTGGGCTGTGCTAGCCTACTGGGTCTCAGCCAGCAGCGTCATGTGGGCTAGGCACTGCTCACCAATCCCGCTTGAGAAGGGGATACATGACTGAAGTCACTGCAGTGCCCTGTTCCCGCAAGTCTGCCCGGTCCCAGAATGTCCTCTGTTGGAGTCTCCTGGACCGTGGCAGAGTCCAAGTTTTCCCTTACTCACCAGAGGTGGATGCACGGCTCCCCGCCTGTCCTGCTCTCAACTCCTTTCACCGATTCCCGTTCTCAGAGCTTCCACGTGTCTCTCTCCCTGCCGAGCCGATGCAGACACAGCGGTGGCAGCAGGAAACCCAAATCGCGGCTTCCAATGGCACAGGCTCCAGCTTCCACGCTGAGGCTTTATCTGTTCCTGTTATACCACCAGGCTTGCAGTCCCAGTTGGTTTCTCTCAGCCCAGTTCGTTCTTGGGTCACCAGGGTATATCTCCTCCTGCTTATGATTCCTTACTCAGCACCATTCCTGAATTCTAAGCTGGGTGTTTCAGAGAGCCTCCATAGCTGCTGCTATCTGTCCACCATGTTCTCCCAGAAGTCCAATAATTTACTTCTTAAAATCTCAGTTTTTCTAGCTGCCTAATGGGATAATAATACTTGTATTGCAGGGCTGTTATACTTAAAGGACATCATGCAGGAAATAGGTCAGATCCCAGCACACAGCAGGTATCTAATAAATTACTGCTTGTGTCACTATTTCAAAGACAATGTGATTTCTATGCATAAGAATCTAAGAAATCTTAGGACATGGGTTATGGTGCAGGTGCCCAGGTAGAAGTCCTGGCTCTACTGTTCCCTAACTGACCTCCAACTACTATAGAGTGAGCCACCCTGACTGAGGGAGTGACAGGTGTCACTGATCTTCGGTGAACAGCAAGTTTATTCTTTCAGCTTAGGACAGAGAGTGACCTGCACTCTTCAGAAAAATGTCCAGCATCAGGGTCACTCACATACTGGGATGGCCCTGTATCATTGTACTGATCAGAGACAGTGCCTCAAGGTTTGCAGGTGACCTCTTCAGTTGCAAGGTTTTCATTTGGGATTTGGAGTGGATTTAAGGTCACTTCTGCAATATCCCACATCCCGCCACATTCTCTCTACAGGGCTTTCCTTCGGTCTAAAGGCTTGGAGTGTCATCTGGGACTTGAGAATTATAAGGTATCCCAGACTAGGCCATCTCCTTGGCAGCCCAGGGAGCCTGTCACTGAGACATCCTCAGTACCCAGGCTGAGAACTCCATATGACACCTTCTTTTCAAACATTAATTTGGACCGACTTCCAGCACCACAATTTCACAAGATTTCACATGGAAAACCTAGAACCCAGACATCCCAGGAAAAAGCCAGAATGTCCACTAATGCTGGGCTGCCTCCTCACAGGGCAGCAAGATGTTGCCATTATGTAACTGGAGCGTGTGCTCTCCAGTTTACCACAACCCCCCCCCATTACTGCCTTGAAACTGAGGGCTAACATCAGCTGCAATCTATTACCCTATGTGGACCTGGCCCTCACACACTTCACTCAAGTATGAAACAGTGTAGTGAAGGGACTCATTTTCATTTTTGGTTCAAAATTGGGCATTATGTTGCCCAGCCTAGCCTGAAACTCATGTACTCAAGCAGTCCTCCTGCCTCAGCCTCCTGAGCAGCTGGGACTAAGGCTACTCTGCCAAGCACGGAGAGGGCCTTCAACCTTGAGAGTGCACCAGAGTCACCTAGAGGGCTCTTGCAGTAGATCACTGGGCCTCACTGAGCCTCGCCCCAGATTGGCTACTCAGGAGTCTGGGTGGAGCTGGCGCCTGCATTGTTAATGGGTCCCCAGGAGATGCTCCTGCTACTGCTCCTGGGCCCATACTTTGAGAGTCAGTTGTAGGGAGCACAATGAAAAGCCATCATCTTGGGTTTAAATCCAAATCCCTTTACCCTTGCCTTTGTGAGCCAGACCCGGTGCCTTGACCTTTCTGTGCCTCCATTTCCCCATCTGCAAAACAGGAATCCTACTGACCACAATCACAGGGCAGGTTCGCAGGAGCTGGGCAGGAAATGACAGTTACAGGGTCTCAGCGACCTCACTGTCACTCTTACTCTCGCCATCTGCCCCTCCATTGGGGTCTATAACTCTGAGTCTCCTTTGACAATCAGGGAAGTGCTGTTTATTTTGATGCCCACAGTTTTGGGGGATCAGCTTTCTTCATTTTTGGGATGTGCCCAGAGATATAGGCTTGCATGAGAACTTTGCTGGTCATGGTGGCCTGAAGATTACACAGCTGGCCTGAGGACTCCCTCGGAGTGAGAAGGATGTGAGAACAGGAAGAGACCACTGTCCCCTTCCCCATGGCAGTGAGCCTGAGTTGCCCAAGGCCCTGCCCTGGTCCCTGCTCTGTGCTCAAAAGGGAGCCAGAACTGTCCCAGTTGGCCCCACACAGACCCCTGGCCAGATCATCCTGCAATCCTACCCTGGAAGTGGGGACAAATATCACTGATGACCAAGGAAAATAATGTCTAGACACTGTCTCCTTGTCCAAACCATCACATCTGCAAGGCAGTCGCTACACTAGGGGCTGGCACAGAATAATGCCACACATACTTGTCATGGGGACAGATTGTACCTTCCTCAGCATAGGGTGACTGTAGGGTAGCTCCTGGCTTGTTGGCTCCTGTATCTGCAGAACCAGAATCATCCAGCCCACTGGCCTCTCCTCGGGACCATGGTGGAGACCTAGGGGACTTCTTGTCCAGCAGAATCTGAAGGGGTTGATCTTAAGACCCTGTCCTAACCTTTCAATACCTGTGCCTAAGAATGGAAACAAAGACTCTGAGGCCTCACCTTCCTCCACATCACATACTAGAGACCTACCTCATGGAGTTGAAATCAAGGAAATGCCTCCCCTGGCCTTATACAGCTTCCTTTGTCCTCCTCTATCCCTTTGACTCTTCTTCCCCAGGTGAGCCCTGCTCTGAATCTCAGCTGTGGAAGATTGACCAGAGGGGCCTGGGACAGGGCAGGCAATTCTTCAGCTTCCCTGTCAGGCGGACTAGAGTCTGGACAGGGCATGGAGGACAGGGTGAGGGACACCTCATCTTGTGATTGAAAACATTTGCTATCTGCCCCGTGTCTGCTGAGCATGAGGAGAAATCAGTGAGCCATCCTGAAGGGATGGGGCCAGGCCAGTAGCACCCCTCAATGGCCAATCTCTTATCTCAGCCCAGCGAGTATGGAAGGGACACTTAAGGGAATCAAAGTATAAGATCAGGAGTTTGGGGGCCCTCCAAGCCTGGAGGGCACAGATGAAGGCACAGGAACTTGTGGGCCCTGCCCTTTTCTTCTTTGACTGTTTACAGGCTGTTTGCCAGTATGGGGCATTTGGGAGGTCACAGCAGTATCAGGAAAGCAAATGACAGCTGTTTTCATCCCCATTCCTTTTCCCTACACAGAGATGCTACAGTTTGGGACAGTATAGACACCTGTCAAAACTTGGTCCCTTACTGGGAGGTGGGACCATGAAGGACAGGTGCCTAGTGGAGGTGTCTAGGTCCCTGGGCTGCACGCTAAATAACACTGAGGCCCTGATCCTCTTCTTTTGCTTCCTGACCATGAGGTGAGTGGTTCTGCTCAGCAAGTGCTCCCTGCCATTACTATCCAGCACCCATATCAGACACCCAAAGAAATGAGTCCATGCAATTACTGAGAAGGAGCAGGAAAATAGAAAAGATGGCCTGTGGGCATCACAAGAAGCAACAGGACTCCACCCTGTAGAGCCTCAAAACTGCAAAATAAAAGATTTGCTTTGAGGAGAAATCCACAGAGCACAAGGTTCCAGAATGGCAGCAGCAGAGAGAATGTATTCCTTGGAGTTGTATTTAGCTTGCACAATGATCCAGGCCCTCAATGCCTACAGCCAAGAGAAAAGGAAGACTGGCATCAGACGTTGGCATTTTCCATGTGGTGCTGGTTTTAGGCATTTGTGGCATGCAAAAGTTGTAGAGTTAAGAAGAATACTACCCAGATTTCACAAAGCCTAGGAGGTCAGGCAGTGTGCAGCATATGAAGTTGTGAAGGTGAAACCAAGGGTGCACTGGAGACCCCAGAATCTTGGAAATGCCAGGAACATGGATCATCTGAAGAAAGCTTTAGGGAAGGAACAGAGTGGGCCTACGAAAGAAGCCATGAGAGCTGTAACCAATGGAACTGCCATTGTGGTGGAACTGTTCAAGCCCTTTGGAGTTCACATCTTGCCATACATTTCCCAGGAGGATGCAAAGGAACTACAGGCCTTAATGTTTGCTTTGTTGGATTTTGGACTTGTTTTAGTCACATTGCTTTGTATCTTCATTTGTAACTTTTGAAATGGAAACATCTGTCTTGTGCAATTGTGTGTAGGAAGTGTTTAGCTTTCTTTTCATTGCCATAGATCTCAGAGGTGACTTGGGACTTGGAGTTTTCAGCTGAAACTGTTAGAACTTTGGCAATTCTTGCAGATGGACTAAATTCCTTTTGGATTAAAGGATGTGTGTGAGTCTTTATGGGGCCAGGGGCAAGATGTTATAGTTTGTGTCTGGATGCCTCCCCAAAATTTGATGAAATCAAGAGGGTAGGCTTTTCCAAGGTGGGTGAACCTAGTTTGTGATTTATTATCTAGTGTGGAGATTAGAGGTGTGTGTTACACCCATGCTAAACTGAGAATGTGCATACAATACAAGGAAGGAAAAGAGGCTTGTTTCTTCCTTTTCGCTCTTGTTGCTTTTGCAAATCTCCACAACCACAAACTATTACCCCTCTACCTCACCATGCCACCTTGGAACCAACAGATTGTGGACTAAAACCTCCACATAATTAACTAAATAAATGCTCCCCCTGTTTAAAAATTTGATCAATGCATTAATTAATATTAAAACATAAAAAATAACATTAAATGTTTAAATGAAATAAAAACTTGAAATGTAAAATAAGTGACTTATGTTTGTAAGAGTAAACTAACAGAAATCAGCCATTTGTATCAATTTGAAGAATAAAGATAGAAAAGTCAAATCAAGTCAACACAGCATAAGATCCTAATCTGTCTGTCCTGCTGGTCCTGGCAGTGTGCTAAGGATTAAGGGTCCTGGTTCCCTCCAAAGCCTGTGGGAGTGGTGGAGCACAGAGAAAGATGACAAAACATGTCCCAAATATGTCCAAGACATTGCATCTTCCTGTGAGTTTCCACCCTGCTGCACACACAAGGTGTAGTGTCAGGCCCCACTCGGTTTTAGCCCAAAACATCATTTATACAACAGTGTGTGCGCACACATGCACACACACACACACACACACACACACACACACACACACACGTATCATCCATTCGCATTGCCACCCTCACAGGTCCACTTGCATGAGGAGTGAAGTCACTATGCCACAGTTTCACAACACATGAGATTGTTCTATATTTGGAACATGGGCTCCTCCAAATGACCTTGTCTGACAAGTCAGGTTGGGTGAAAACATCACAGAGTCAGGGCCATGTGTGACATCAGAAGGCAATGTTTTGTCACTGAAAAGTTCATCTCTCATGAAGTAGGAGCATTATCATCATGAACTGAGCACCCAGTGTCTTCTGGGGGTGCACAGGCCACCTGACCCTCAGGCATCTGCATGGTGCAGATGCCCTTACTGGCCTTATTGTTAGGATAGACAACCTAGACTGGCCTACACAAGGTGCTCCCTAGCTGTGCAAGGGCCGCATCATCATGCGGGAGGTGCGGAGTGAGAAGATAGTGGGACCGGAGATATTGGAACTGGAGGAGTGGTCCCAACGGATGCCATTGATCTTCTGCTTGTACTGGTCAGCTGAGTAGTAGACGCCATTGAGGTTGGAGGGGCCACAGGAGTCAAACCACCATCCTGTTGAAGAGGAGGACATGGACCAATCACAGCTGTTACCTCTGGGCATCAGTGAGCTGAGGAGGTAGGGGAGGACCAGGAGTCCCTGTTCTCAGACTCAGTCACAAGAGGGCAACAAAGTCACTGGACACCTCTCTCAGCCTGTCTGCACCTTCTTACATTCCCCAGAATCCTCGCACCCCGTGTCCCTCCCTCACTGACCTCCCAATTTTCTGGCTTCCTCACATGTCCATATTACCTCCCTTGGTATCTGGTGGCCTCTGTCTCCATGAGTCTCTCTCTAGGTGGTCTCTGACCATGTGTCACACTGTGTGCCTCTTCCTGGTGAAGGACATCCTTCCCTGATAGCTGTCTCTGGTCTCTTTTAAACTGTCTTTCCCAGGTCACTATCCCCATGTACCCAGTCCTCTTCTGGTGTTTCCAGGGCTGCGCTTCCTCTCCAGCTCTCCCTCTGCCTTCCCTGTCCCAGTGCAACTCTGTCTTTACTACTCTCATTTCTATCAGCCTCTGTTCTCTCTGCCCCATCTGTCCCCATGTCTGTGGCTCACATCCCTCCTTCTCTGTCCTCCCTGTCCTGTGTCTGGTTCATCCCATCTCTCACTCTCCGATCTCTGCCCTAGCTCAGGATCACTGCCTGAGCCAGAGTTGGTGGAAAACTATGCCCTGGTCATGCCCTGACCTTTGAGTTAGGAGGAGGGGTGTCCCTCTAAGGAGGGAACCTTAGAACCCTGGTGGGGAAGGTAACTCACCTCCAGACATTATCACTGCACAGTTGCAGCCGCAGTTGTCGTGGTCTGCATCATGGGTGCTGAAGTTGTTGCTTCTCAGGATCAAGCGGCCCTGGCGAGTTGAGATGCCACTATCTTTGTCCAGATAAATTCTGGAGGCCACCAAGGATGGAGAGAGAGGAGAGCGCAGTCAAGTTAGTGCCGTGCTGAGGAAGCGTTTCCATTGGGAGCTTTGCCCAGGCTGGGTTTACTTCTTGTTGTTCCTAAAGTGGGAGCCTCAGCCCAGATCTGGTTTCTGGACCATTTTCCTCAGGCTCCTCCTCCCCTGCTGCCTTTTAGGAGTAAAGCACCTACTATGTGCTGGTCCCTCTTATCTCAAGAACTTGGTCTTGTGAAGGAATCACAGTGGCCATAATGAGGACAGCAGCTGACAGCTTTTGTGCCTCTACCAGGGGCAGGAACTGTCCCCAGCCCTTTGCAAGGGTTGACTTGCTCTTATCTAAGCCTCTCAACACCCTTTCCACATGCGAAGATGGGATCCCAAGAGCACAAGAACCTGCCCAAGGTCTCAGGATCAAGGAGGGTCAGCGCCAGATGCCAGGCCAATGTGACGTGACTGGGGACCCACTTGTGTTTCTGTACCCATTATTATCCTGCATCTGGCACCATCATACCTACCCATGTCCTGCCTCTTCCAGGAAGCCCTGCCCTGACCACAGCAGAACAAACCGATCTACATCCAAGGAACCCCTTGTGACTTGCATATCAGCAGGCAGCTCACAGAAGGGGAGTTATAGTCTTTGGCCAGAGTCTGGGGTCTAAGACTCCCTGGTGCTGATGGCCATCAACACCAACTGATGTACTCAAACACCCGCTCTGCCTCTTGGAGGCTGCATGACCTCAGTTTCTTCAGCTATGCATGTGGCAACCACACAGATATTGACAGATACCTTGGTCATTGTGTAGTTTGGTGGCCTCAGCTTGTAGATTGTTCAAGGCAGTGAACACTGGGCACACTCAGTGTTCACTGTTACTTGGTTCCTGGCCCATGGCCGACTGGCCCATGGCTGACTGGGAAACTAGAGGGAGGGGCTATACCTGCAGTGGTCATGGGAGACAGTTGGGGGCAGTTAGTCCCACATGGTGGAGGGGAATTGACTGTGGATACAGCCAGGACAGCTCAAGGATGCACTGATTCCCATGGCAGAGCCTAGGAGATGTCCCTGGTGCAACCCAAGGGAACATGGGGCTGGGTGGGTGGCTGGTGCTGTCCTCCCAACGTTCACTCAAGGACTCTTCCTGTCTGTGGTGAGAAGGAATGTAGCCTGATGGCCAGCCATGAAGCACCCTGTGCCCTTAAATATGCCACCCTGAACTCTGGGATGGTATGACCCAGTGCCCTGCAAAGAGCTGCCTGACTAGGAGTGCCCTGAACAGAACTCACAGACTGCCCAACTGCTATCACAGTTCTGGATTCTTCTTATGGCCATGAAAGGTTCCAGGGAGGATTCAGTGCTGACATTCTCTCATCCCTGGGAGCCACAATGGGGTCAGTGACCTCTGAGGACCCCACATCATGAAGTAGGACACCCACACTGACCCGCTCTTCATTTATGCCTCAGGCCTGTAGAAGCCCAAAGTGAGACATCCCACATACATTACTCATGTGTCCACATAGTCTAGTGCCAGGTTTCAGCACCTGAATATAGTTTATGTGCCCTAGTGTAGATGTGTGTGGGTGCTGAGTTTGCACTGGGAGACCCACTATGACCCAAATGCATGCTCCATGATCAGCCCTTGCATCTGTGCCTTTGTTTCTCTGGCAGCTCTTTTGGGAGAGGTGCATTTGCACATGTGTCTGTGTTCCCAGTGTGGTCATTTGTGTAGCTGCCCATGCACAAGCCCCGTGTGTGTGTGTGTGTGTGTGTGTGTGTGTGTGTGTGTGTGTGTGTGTGTGTGTGAGGTGAGCACACCCAGGGATGTGGGGTGCCCTTCACACTACAGGTTGGAGCTAGCTGAGCAGCTCTTTGTGCTCCCTGCACCTGGATTCAGGTCTAAATGATTATGCACCTTGGAAAAGCAAGTGCCAGGTCACTCTGTGTCCCTGTGACTCATCCATGCCTCCTGGGGCCACTTCATCTGCAGGCTCTGCCTGCACCTCTGGTGGGCATCAGGGGTTCCCATTCCTGTGTCTGAAAGGCACCCCCCAGACACCCACTCCCCAGCTGCTCACTGTGCATCTTTATACTGGGATTCCCTGGGGGACCTCTCCACCCCAGGAGCTCCCTGACTCTGGAGGGTGGGTCCCAGGGCTCAGCATCTTTCATCCTCTCATCTTTCTTGACATGGCTCCTACTTCATGGTTCTGAGATATTGGTCTCTGAGGATTTTCCTGAAGGACCACAGTATTTATGATCCCAGGACTTTTGTAAGACTCTCTTTCAATTTAGGATAAGGATGGCCCAGCAGGAGGCCACCTCTATCTTTTTTCACAATATGCCCACTCTCTGAAGTGCCCTTCCTATCTGCTCTCTGTAGGAGCAGAGTCCACTCATGATAGGCATCTGTACTCCACAAAGACCTCCCTGATTGGACAGCATCTCCAGGATTTCTGTGGCTTCCACTTTGGTAGCCACAATCCCCTCTATGGTGTGAGCCACCAGTAAAAATCCTAAAACATCCCCCACACCAGAGTAAGAGTCACTCTGTGGGGGTGGATCCCAGATCAGACTCCTCCCAAAGTGACCAGGCCAGCACATGCAGGCACAGAACAAGTATCTGATATCCTGCTCTGTTAGGCTCTGCAGAGGGAGAAGTGAATGAGAGCCTTTTGAGGCCTGGGTGTAGCAGCCTGGAGCTGTGGAGCTCTCTGCGGTTCAAAGAAAAAGCCAGGGGAGCACAGCAATTCCCACATGAGAGCTTCCATATTTAGCACACATGCATACACTTGCAGGGCTGACATCAGTAATGCAGATTTATGCATTGAGGTAGAAATGTGACGTTTCTGTCTTCAAATACATCATTTCTACATCTCCAACTTGCTTCGCCCCACTGCCTCAGTGTTCATTGTACTAAAATAGGTATGGTAATGCCCACCTCAGAGAGCTGTGGGCAGGAATTAATGGAGTGCTGAGAAAACAGTAAGTGTTCCATAAATGCTGATTATCCTTCCTAAATATGCCAAGAACCACACTGAAGAAGGAGTGGGATAAAGTAATAAAGTTTTGCAGTATCTGCATATCCAAAGCCATTCTGCCTTTGAAGCACAGAGCTTCAGAGCAACTCCCCTGATTTGCCCAAGTGGGAGCTGTCAAACTTTCAGAAAGGGGCCGGGTTCCCTGCCCATCCCAAGGGCATTTCCACCTCACCCCAGGACACAGCACAAGCACTCTCCTGGGACCCAGCCCACCCACCAACTGGGCCCCGAGCCAACCTGTAAAACTCTTTCTCGCTGTCCAGCTGGAAATAACCAAAGTTGGCATAGAACGTGTTGCCTTGCCAGTCTTCCATCTCCACACGCAGAGAGTAGTTAGCGCTGCTGCTGAGCTGGTGCACCACCTCGTTCCCCAGCCAGTGCTCCCCAGCAGGGTCACCGAAGCCCTGTGTGGAGGGGGACAGGGTGGGCTGCATGCTAAGTGGGAAGTATGTTCCTGGCTGAACGTGGGGTTGGGCCAGGCTCTGAGACCTCATTCCCAAGCTGCTGGGCCTAATGATCACGATGGGCAGTCTGGGGCAGGAGACCCCCACCTCCCAGAGGAAAAAGACCATTTGTAAAGGTAAAAGTTCATTAAACATTAAATATGACTGAAATCACATTTCCCCAAAGTTCAGTAACAGACAAAACTAATCTGTGGTAATCTGAATAAAAATAGTGACTATTTTTGGGAACAATTAGGAGGAGACACCAGGGGGATTCTGGAGTGCTATGAGGCTTTTATGTCTAGCTCTGAGTGGGGAACAGGGGTAAGCACATATGTGAAATTCACTGTGCTTCACACTTCTTATTTGTGCCTTTAGTTACTTGTCCATTTAATCTCAGTATAAAGATTTTCATCTGGACATAAATGGTACAGCAGACTTTGTTCAACAACAAGGAAACAAATGGAAACTTTCAGCAACATGAAAGTGTATAAGAACCTAAGAGCACATGGGCCATCTTGTCCCCAGTGTCTGCTCCCGTTGGTGGGAGGAGCTGCCATTACTAGCTCAGGGTAAACATCCAGCTTTCTTTTGTGTATTTCTGCATCTGAGCCCCTGATTTCTCTTTTCCATTTTGATGATTTTTTAACATCTCAATTGGTTCAAGAACACCTACAACTTAACTCGATATTTATATTTAAGCATTTATCAAATAGAATAGAAATTGGATGCAAATAATAATATTGCTATATTTCTTCATGATGTTTTCCTATTTCTTTTGCTTTTGAAAAGTTTAAAAACATTTAGAAATGGTCAATCAGACAATGAAAACACAAACTGTTCAATGAACAGAGATTAGTAGTATGCCTATCTATCTTGTATATACATACACACACATAAATGTGTAAACATATGTATATATATATATATAATCTCTTGCCTTCTTTCTTTTCTCCTTTCCCATATCATAGCTGCTCTTGTTCTCTCCTATTGAGCACTTTCTTTTCTTTTCATGTTCACAATATCTATTGTACATATTGGATCTTATTTACTTTTTTTTAAATTTACACTTGGGAGACAATATGATTCACCTACTTTCAAAATAACAATATGAAATATATTAGCAAGTGTTAGTTTATTTTTTGAAGTTCTGTATTTTTTATCCTTTTTTGTTTTTAAAATAAAAAATATATCAAAAATGCAATCAATAAATTTAAATCTTATAGGAAAAGAAGTTTAGGAACATTTAAGTTAACTTGCCAAAACGTCCTTACTTTGGAAAGCAATCAGGAAATACCTTATGTTGTAAAAGGCATTTGATCTTTCAATAAGCAACTCCACATTACAAACTGTATACTGCTGATGTGGTCACAGAAGGAGAAAAGGAGAAAGAAACTCATTTAAGCAGTGTAGCCAGGGGAGCTGGGTACTATTTCCTTTCATGTGCCTCTGCTGTATTTTTTTAAAAGTTACTTAGCAATGTATATTTTTACCAAAATTTGAAACATAAGTTAAATTTCATTCCTAGAATGTGTGTGAGACATTTCAAAAAGAGGCTCAGTTTCAGGAGGTGGAGTCCTCAGTAGCACATGCTTGCTGAGCAAGCCTGTTTGAGGTTAGGTGGCTCAGGGGGGCTGAGTATCTTTTCTGGGAAGCTGTGAGGGCAACACACTTCTCTCCCCCCTGACCACCACCGGGGTCCCTGCAAAGCCCCTCCCCAGGGAGGCAGTGTCACCTGCTTGTATTCCTGCCAGCTCCTCTTGAAATCCACTGCACCATTCTCACGGCGCTGGATGAGGGTCCAGGCGCCTCCACTGGTGTCCATCACACAGAAAACCTGGGGGAAAGAGGAGCAGCTGGAATCCCCTGGACACAGCCAGAAGCCAGATCCAGGGCAACACAAGGGTGATTTGGCTGATGGACCCCACCCCCACAGAGCAAAAGGTGCTCAAGGTCAATAAAAGCAAGCATTAGTGTTTTTCCATTTATAATACTGAAAAGATTTCTTTATAATAAAGCTCACTAGTTTTCATGGAGAATGTACTTTGGAAAAATTACTCTTCAAATTCCCTCATAGCTACATTTACTTAATTTTTCCAAAGCACATTCTCCATGAAAGCTAGTGAGCTTTATTATAAAGAAATCTTTTCAGTACCATAAATGGAAAAACATTAATGCTTGCTTTTATTGACATGACTGTGAAAATAAATATAATAAAATAGCATGAAATTCAAGCTAGAAATTTTTGCAAACACTCTGCCCTCAGCTGGTCTCTGCTCTAAGAGTCATTTACCAGATAGGTGAGAAGCGTGAAAGGCACTCCGGAGACAAATGGAGCTTCTCTGTGACATGCTCAGGAGAGCAAAAGGGAAGTGCAGAAGGAAACACAGAGCAGGCCCAATGCATGGCTGCTCCCCTTCCTTGCCCTCCTGGCCAGCCCAAGCCCTAGCTGACACCTCCCTCTCCTGCAACCCCTCCGCACCTGACGACTGTACCTGTAAGCTCAGGGCCACCTTGGGAGCTGCTCACTGAAGATGATGGCAACTCCATGGGCCCCTCACACTCATTTCCTGCATACAGCAAAGCCCCAGTTTCTGCCCTCAACTAGAAATAAATTTTGTGCTGGGCCAATGGAATTGCAAGGTTTACTTGTTGTATAAACGAGCATGGCTTTAACCAGAACTGAACTATTTTCAGCTACCCCAATGAGAAGTCTCTCTGTAAGGCAGCAACTTCTACTTTGAGGACTTCTGTACATCACCCCATGGTCACACCTCTGCCTGCGTGAGAGGTCAAAGAAGTAGGGGACCCCACTTTACTGGCATCTCAGCCGCTCAACAAAGCACAATGCTAAAGGGGGTTTGTCTGGAAAACTCCTGGTTCAACAACCACATCCACTCTCCTCTCCCCATGCCAGGACCCCTCTCACCCTCCTGGGCTGATTCATATTGGGCACGAAGATGGTGTAGACGCCATCCTTATTGAACCCAGACTTGCGGATGTCCTCACAGTCCCGAAAGCCCGGCACATCTGCACCTGCAGAGCCAGCAGTGAAGCAAAGTCAGACATCTGGAGATCAGCAAGTAGAAGGAAGAGACCGGGTGGGCTCGCTTGCTGTGAATTCCAACCGCACTTTCCATGGATTCTATGTACTGCAAATTTCCTTACACACCTGTCATGTGTAGGTCCTGGCTCAGGAATTAAGCTATAGGGAGATAGCCACATCTTGCAAGGTTTCATAGAGCAAGGGATAGGAGTTCCAGCTGCAAAGTGGTGTTCTGGGCAGAGGGAACAGCATGGTAAAGGCTCTGAAGTGAACAGAGCACAGGGCACAGGACCATGAAGAATGGGACTGACTCCCATGAGTGTGGAGCCTCTGCAGAGAGCACTCTGGCTGCCTGAGATGGTGCCAAGTGGGCAGAGAGAGGTCAGGAAAGGAATAGGGTGGAGGGGAGGCTGTTTCAGCAGGCTCAGCTGCCCCTGCACACCAGGCTGAGGAGCCCAGACTGCTGTGCCCAGCCAGAGCACTGTGACCAGAGTGAGGCTGAAAACCTAGAGGCTCAAAGCGGGGAGACCCAAGAGGAGGTGCAAGGCCCTTGAGAGAGGGTAAGAGGAGCCCTCACTCCAGCGAGGTGCTCCCATTCCGCAGACCAGGAGACTAACAATTCAGGGTGAGGGTACCCAGCCAGCCAGAACAACTTACTGGGGCATACTTGGATGTGAGGTCCTGGGCTCCCCTCCTGGCTACACTTCAACTGAATCTACCTGCAGCCCTGAGAAGAGGGCCCTCAATATGCCTGCTTCAGGGCCTGGCCACCGGCATCAAGGACCCATGTTTCTTCCCCTCTAGACTATATTTCAGATCCCACAAGAATACTGACTTAAATGCCTGAAATTACCAGTGCCCATGGATCTTTGGGAAAAGTTATTGTTGACAAATAAACTGCTGGGATTTGCAATCCTCCCTTTAGTTCATTTAGTACAACCACCTAGAGACTGTGATTCTACTAGAAGCCAAAATCTGGGTAGGTTGATAATCAAAGATGGGATTAAAGGTCCAGATGGATAGGTGTTAATTCTGGTGATGAACCAGGAGACTTCCAGGAAGTGAGACTTCCTTTTTGCTGTGGTTTCCAGATTCTGCATCTAGGACACCTGTCTGAAGCAGGTTGCTTTGCCCTAGACAACTAGGACCTGTGTCCATCCCAGCCTGTGCATACATTTACAGCCAGGGGTCTCTACATCCCCCTGCCAGCAGCCCCCTGCTCCAGGTGGTCCATTGCAATTGGAGTCCAGTCAACAATAGGGAAGGTGCTGGCCTAGAAAGGAAAAAGGAGAAGCCTGCTTCCCACAGCAGTGCAAAGTCCGAGCAGGGAACAAGCCTGACAATTCCAACTGCCCTTTCCATGGCTCTATGCATTGCAAATTTTCTTAGTCAGCAACAGTAGCAAAAAAAAATATCAACAACAGTGATAATAAAAGTACAATAACCACCACTGTACTACAGGGATTTTAGTTGCCTGTTTGAATTTAAGAAAAGATTAAGAGAAGGGGTGGGACCTAAAGACATGGTGCCTGGATGTACAGCACAGTCCAGCCCAAACCTGCTTCTTCTAAGTCTCTATGCTCAGAATCTGTACCTGTCTCACCCACTTTTGGCCATAGGCACCTGCACCTTGCTGAGCCCCTTCCTATGCAAGACCTCATCTCATCCTCTGTACAGTGCTCTGGGACATTTTATTCCCATTTCACAACTGAGGAAAACTGAGGCTTCAAAAATTAAATGAGCATGAAAAGTCTTAGTACTAGGAAGTGAGAGACTGAGGGATGAAACTCCACAGAAAGGCCAGTATCCCTTGCTGCCACCCAGCACTCTGCTCTGTACCTCCAAAGGAGGGCAAAGCACCTCCAGTCATCCTCCCATGACAAAGTGCTGACACAACTTGCCATACACACTATTGAGCAGTTGGCCACACTTCAGGCTGGGTTAGCCAGGAGCCTACAAGGAGAGGGGGCCCCTGGAAAGTGCTTGGGCTGAGCCACACTTTCCATACATTGGGCTTCTTCTGCAGGCTTGCTGCCACGGCCACACTCAGGCCCCAGAGGGTTCTGGTCTCTCCACAGCTTGTGGTCTGGTAGGCATCCAGCTCTTCCTTGAGCCTGGTGGAATTAGGATGGAGCCACAGCGAGGTCCTCTGCCCCAATCCCCTGTCAGCCATGTTGCCTGGAATCCCATCATTCTTGCTGGATTCTTTGTCCTTGAAGGCTTCCTAGGCCCCGCATGGTAGTCCAGCAGCAGTATGAGTCCCTGTCTGGTCTCCCTTTCATACAGCCATTCTCTACTCCCTAAAATGAGGCCCTTAATAGGACACCCTCTGGCCTCAGGCTAAAGTCCCTTCAGGGCCAGTTCTGCCGTGGGAGCTCCAGGAACACTGATAGCAAAGTATCTGGCACACAGGAGGTGCTCAACAAAGAAGTATTTCCTCCTTCCTGCTGAGGCTCAGAGTCAGCTCTGTACTTTTGAAAGAGACAGGCCAGGCTGCCTGTACTGCTGGGTCCCTGCGTCCAGCACTGGCTGTCACACAGTGAGTGAGGTATCAGCATTTGTGGACTGACTAAGTAAAGTTGGAATGGGGAACCCTTGACCCCCAGTGGGCCACAGGGGAGCAGTGAGCACTGCACTCCCTTTTCAACAGGAGCTGGGAGGCCTGCTGCCTTCCTGTGTCCCTCTTGGGCTTTGAGGAGGAACATTTAACAGGACAGAAGTCCCTGGGGTGCACTGGGTCCTACATGCCCATTCCATGAGGAAACTGGGGCCCAGGGAAAGCTAGGTGGGGCTGAAGGGTGAAGCCTGGAACCCAAAGTTGTCATCTGGGCTGCTGCTATCCTTGTTAACACCATCACCTCTATTGGACAAATGAGGAAACTGAGGACAAAGGTGGGATGGGATGGGGCAAACCCAGGCACCTGCGGAGTCAGGAGATGAAGTCTGGATTGGCTTCTCTTAGGACCATTGCTATGGCCATCTCTGGTATTTCTGTTGTCTGGATGGTTGAAGGGAGTGGCCTTTCCCAGGATGGGTGCCAGCCCACAGTGACCCTGGAGGCTGAGCAGGACTCTTTCTGGGCTCCTGCCTTCCTCCCTAGCCTCTGCCCCACAGGCCCCACTAGCTCACCTGCGCCCTGCTCCAGCATGCGTTTGAGGAGCTGCAGGCTCTGCATAAGCTGCTGCTGCTGCAGCTGCAGGAGGTTGGAGTTGTTGCGCAGGGCTTCCAGGCCCTGCTGGATGCCCGTGAGACTGCTGTTCTGTTGGCCCAGTTGCTGCCTCACGTTCTCCCTCTCATTGCGGAGCCCCTCCAGCTGGGTCTCCCACTCAGTCTCCATGGTGTGCAACCGGGTTTCCAGGTTACTGCAAGGTGGAACACAAGAATGAGCCTGCTGTTCTGCCTTGAACTCATAATCACACAGAGAGGCCCAGAGAAATGGAGCATCCGGTTTAGAGTCGCAAGTCCCACAGTCCATGTCCATAGTAGGTGTGGACTAGGGAGGGGCGTGGTATGCACTGGGGTCCATCGGGACAGTGGACCCCAGCACCCAGGTATACATTGTCTGCCTCCAGACCCCAGTAGCTAAGGGACAGGTTTGGGAAGGGAGCATTTTACCTTCAATTCAGTTTTGCAGACCCATTCTCCAGACTAAGAAATAAATCCAACCAGGGCAGAACAAATTGCCCCAGGCCCCAAATTATAATGCAGAAAAAGAAAATTGGGACACATAGAAATTCTAGAATTCTAGCTGTCTTCACTGATCAATAGATTATTGACAACGTCTTCTGTCTCTGCAGATTTCCATGCAACTGCCCAATTGAGAGGGATTCAAAATGCCCCATTTCTCACCACCAGAACTTAGGGTAGGGGAATGAAAATAAGAACCTCTAGTAATGGCACCTGAGTCAGAGAGAGGGGACAGTCTCTATGGCCTTGGTCTGCGCAAAGCACACGCATGCCATGACTGTCACATCCTTTTGACAGGGTTGTTCACTGAGCAGATTTAGCTCCCTCAAACCTTGATCTTAACAGTTTATTCTCCCTTCAACTCAAAACCAAAATAAAATCTGGGATTGGGGGACAGGCTTCTCTGCCTTATCCAAATGCCATGACTATTTTTCTTTGTAACTAAAGTGTGCACAGATTTGCATAAATGAAGGGACTCTAAATCTTCAGAATAGAAAGTGGTCACTGTGGTGTCCTCAGGGAAGGGGAGCAGGTAAACTCAACCAGTTTTATTTATTTGCAAATCAGTAAGACCAATTAAAATGTACAGGATAGCTGGGCAGGGTGGTGCACGCCCATAATCCCAGCACTTGGAAGGCTGAGACAGGAGAATTGTTGCAAGTTTGAGACCAACCTGGGCCACAAAGTGAGTTCAAAGCCAGCCTGAATTGCACAGTGAGCTCGTATCACAAAAAGACAAAAAAATAAAAACATAAAATGTACAGGATGAATGGTATGGTGTGCAAGTTCTGTCTCAAAAAACCAAATAAGTTTATAAAAAAAAAAAAGGAGAGGAAGAATGTGAGAAAGCAGGAAGACAGAATCAAGGCGTCCTGAGCCCCAAGACCCTGCCCCTCCTCTGCCCCCACTCAGTGCTGGGGATGTACCCCGGACCTGCTTGGCTCCCAGCTCAGCCACCTCCCTGTCCTGTTGCCCATGCCCCTCCCAGCTCCTCTGGACTCCAATTCTGATTACAGTCCTTATCAGCCTGGGCCCAGGCCCAGGCCCAGCTTCAGGCCCAACCCCTCACCCCAGTCCTAATCAGGCTCTGTCCCACCCCCCACACTGGCCCATGTCTAGCTGCAGCCTCAGCCCCTGCCTCAGCTTTGGCCTAGGTCCCAGGCTTGATTCCTGGCTCAGTTGCTGCCCCATGAGGACCGAGTGCCATGCCCACCTTTTTCTGCTGTGCAGCTGGTTCAGTGTCTCTCTCTGCTCTTGCATCTGCTTCTGCAGCCTGTCGGTGGTCTGTAAAGTCTCCATCATCTGGCGCTCCATGTGTGATGTCTGGTTGCTGGCCTATACCAGGGAAAAGGAGGGTGGGTGCTCTGTGGGCCCCGTAGGAACCTACCAGATGCCATCGACCTGAATAAGAGCCTATCCCCAAATTCCTACTCCCTGCGGTCACTCATGTACCTACTCACACATGGCTCTTCTGCCTGAGCACCAGCTCTGTTGCCTGAATCTGCCCTCCTCCACCACTGCCTATGACGGTACCAATCCTGTTCTCAAGCCCCAGAAGGATCATTCTTGACCCCACAGCACATATCATCAGCAACCCCTTCCAAATTGTCCCTAACAACTTCTCTCTATGGCCTCTTCTGAAGCCCCTGACTCTGTGGCCTCTTGCCCAGTGTCCTGCACTGGCCTCCTCACAGGGCTCCCTGGTCCCCTATAGGCTGCTCAGCAGCCTTTCCAAATGTGTCCCATCTATGCACAATGTCCCTGCTGCTCCTCCTGTCCTCACCATGGCCCACTAAGTCTTCCTCTGTCACCTCTCTGGCCCCACCCGCCACTCTCCTGTGGTCACTCTAGCACATTTGTGTCCTATGTTCCTGGAGCTGCCCCATGCTCCCACCTCTCGATTTGCATGCACTCTTCTGCCTGGCTGGCACACACTGTCCACTGAGCCTGGCTCCAGTGCTGCTCCTCAGGGGTCACTCCTGGCCTTGCAGTGGCACTGCCAGCTTTGTCCCACCCACAATGCCCAGCGCATCACCCTCCCACTCTTCTCTCAACATGATCACCACATAAGCTACATGATCCTCTTCCTGCTCACTGTCTTGGTAAACTCTGGGTTACAATCGCACGTCTGTTTTGTTTGCTGCTGTGAAGTGAGACCAGGTATCTGGAACTGGCCTGGCAATAGTGGGGTTTGGCAAACCCTCTGTCCTCTTGTCACTCACCTGTGCATCCTTTCACTTCCCCACTGCTCCCACCCTCCCACTGCTAGGGAGTCTTTGGCCCTGACGCCTGAAGGATTCTTCATCACCGTCTTCCCCAGGCCCCTAAAACCCCTGGAGGAAGGGACTGTGCAGCTCTCCATTGCCTGGTGCCCAGCACAACTCAGGCACTACACATACACAGGCCAAGAAGCCAGGTCCCACTGGCCCCCAGGCCACATGGCAGTATTGCTGGACCAGGGTCCTCAAAGGGAGTGCCAAGGGTTTAAGGCACAAAAGAGGCCTTGATCTATCCCAGGGACAGAGGTCAAGGCAAGACATCAGCCTGGGAACCCACCTATGTTCTTCATTACCTGAGCCTCCATGTTGGTCAGCTTGCAGTTCTGGGCTGTGGTTTCATTCAGAAGATTGGTACCCAGCTCCAACATGGTAGCCATGTGGTTCTGGACTATGTTTTGCTGGACCTGCTGCAACTTTGATCCCAAGATGGTCTGGATGTTCTCCTCCAGCTAAGGGAAATAGTAAACTAGGTTACAAACAGGAACTGGAGAAGCATCTCTCCCTCCCAAGTGTCACCATGCAAAGTCCCAGACTACCCTGGGTCTTAGAATGTACCGTCAGGCCCTTCCCATGCCTCACCTAGACTATCCCAGCAAATTTTTCCTGGTCTCTGGGTTTCTACTATCCTCCCTTCCACAGCCAGTGGAAGCTTGTTAAACCCAAATCAAATTTGTTTCTCAAAGCCATCCATATTGCTATCTCACTCAGAGAAAAAGCCAAAGTGACACACACCCCCAGCAGGCTTCCTACTCCACACTCAAATTACCACTCTCTGAAACTATACCACATGTGCACCTCTCTGTTCTCTCTTGCCCTCTAGAATGAGATTGGGGACTCGATTTTGTTCACCACTTTATCTCTGTGTCTATCACAGTGCTTGTTACATAGTGGATGTTTAATAAACGTACGCTCAGTGAATTGAGGAGAAGGGCTAGAGCACAGGCCCCGTGTCATGTCCTGGCCCCAGCTCCCCATAGGAAAGCAGCCAGAGGGGAAGGCACCCATCTTTCCCTTGTACAGTTTTCAGGTCCATCTGCCAGGCTGTGCTTTCTAATTTCTGGCCTTGTCTATCTGCCACGCAGTGTCGGACCCTGGTCCCCAAGTATCCTGGGAATGTGCATGCTGTCATTCATTTCATGGACAGGGCTGCTCTTTCCTACAAGCCAGGAAGCAGGGCTGGTCTGACACCAGGCTCCAGCTGTAGGGTGAACAGCATGTTCTCAGTCTCAGAGCCTGCAGGCTGTGCGTGAAGTCTCCTTCCTTCCCTCTGTCCTCATTCCAAGGCACCTTCTCTTCTGCTCTTGCTGGATCAGGCCAACACCCTTGGCCTGTCCCTGGCTCCTTCCCTCACCTTCTCACTCAGTCTTCAAGAGATCCCACAAGGTAGGGTGGATCCAAGGGTCACTGAGAAAACCAGGGATTCCCAGGGAGAGGTGTGAGCTGGACTAGGGGCCAAGTGGCAGCTGCTGGTTTCTTCATCTCCTCCTCTCCTTGGTCTCACGGGTACACTCCCATCCCTACCTCTTCCAGGGGTACCTTTACAGATTGCATTTCATTGTTTACCCCAAAGGGGTACACCTGGTGGTGCTATGATTGATTAGAGCAGGGCTTTCTGCTAAGTGGATACAAAATTCAGCACCACTTGGTAGCTGTTTAGAAATGCAAGTTTCCAGGCCCACCCAGCTCTATGACGCAGGGGCTCAGGCATCCCAGCAGTCTGCCCTTCAACAGCCTCTGGCTCCGTCTGACACTGGCTCCAGGGTGAGAAGCCTGGGCATGGAGACTGTGAGGAGCCAAAGCTTCCCCAGCCCCTCTAGCCCTCAAGTCTTGGTCTCCTTTCTCAGTGTTGTCATCCCTGTCAGTCCCTCCCAAAGCACACAAGTGCTCTCCCAGATCCTGCCTGAAAATAACCTGCAGCTCTGCCAGTGCCCCTCTAGCTTCCCTGCTTCCCACAGTGCCATACTTTGTTCTCACCTCCACACCCACCCTCCTCACAAACAAGTTAATATGCAATTATGGTGCATTTCACAAAAACTTTAAACCCTAATCATGATGCTGAATCTTTCTGTTTACCCCATCATGTCACTGCAGTCACAGGAACCCCTCTAGCGCGCTCTTCCATTCAACTTGTCATGGGTCTCCTTGACACCCTACTCAAGGGATACTTCTCACACTGTGTTGCTGGACCTGCCAGTGGCACATCCAGTGGAAGTTCTTCCAGAGGCCTCTGTCCTGCTGCTCCCCCCTGTCCCTGGCTGCCCCTCTGCTTTATCAGGCTCCTACATGCTGGGGGCTTTGGTGGTCCAGTCCTCCCCACCTTCTCCCCCCGGGCTGATATCCTCAGCGTGGGATCACAGGGTCTGAGTACAGAATTCAGTGGGTCCATGAACATGAGTGAGAAAAATTCCATCTTTTTGCCCACTAATGTGTAATTTAAAATTGATATTTTATTCAATTATGAGCTTAGACCAAAAACCAGACCTGTTTCACAGGCCCTGAGACTTCATGACCAAATGAAATCACAAATGTTCTCATACAGTTGTTCACAGTGTCTTTGAATGTCTCCTCTCTCTCTCTCTCTCTCTCTCTCTCTCTCTCTCTCTCTCATTCACTACAACTTTGGAACTATGGACATTATCAAATCTGACACTAGATAATGCTACAACTTTGTCACAGGTCTTCCTTTTCACATTTTGATTTTGATGTTTTCTTGTGCCTTTGTTTTATGAGATTTTGAGAAGAATCCATAAATTTTACCAGGTACCAGATGCCAGAGGATCCAAAGTCCCCAGTGCATCGTGGCCCTGCCCAAGGGCTAAGCCACTCCTGAGCTTCCATGTCCCCCCATACTAATGGTGCAATCACCATGAACCCCCTGGACATCCAGTCAGCTCACCCTTTCCTCCCTCTTTCTGTACAGGTTTCCAGCAAGCATCTCAAGCACAGAGCATCCAACACAGACCTCTGATCTTTCACTCCCACTACCCGGCCCCTGAAGCTCTCAGCCACTTTAGCATCTCAGTCAATGGCTCCCTTCAGTTCCAAAGCTCCAAACTCTGGCCTAAACCTTGACTTACTGTTTTCTTACCTGCCATATTCAACCCATTAGTAAGTTCTGCCCAGTGTGATCCCAACATGAATTAGAATCTGTTCATGCACCCCATCATCTCTTGTGATTGCCAGGAACTACAGTCCAAGGGTACAGACTGAGCATGGAGAGACAGGGAGGAAATTTGTGGCATTGTTATCAACATCCTATATCATGCTTGTGGTGGTTACATGATTCTATGTTTGTTCAAACTCAGACCTGTACATGAATAGACTGAATTTTACCATGTGAATTATATTCCAACAAGTAAAAAGCCCAACAACACAAGAGTCTAGAAAATGCCTTATATACAAATATGCAGTATGAAATATATTTTCTCAAACTCGGCCTGTTACCCTGAGTTTTATTTTTGTATTCATTCAGGAATTACTTCCTGAGCACTTACTATGTGCTAGCTCTATACTAGGCACTTGCAGGTCAAGAATTAATAACACTGGCAAGTGTTTCTGATTCCAGATCCCTTCTACTAAATAAATCAACTAGATTGCAATAGTGACAAGTGTTGTAGAGAACATAAACCAGGTAGGGAGTAGGGTACTGGATAATGAGTGGGGTGAAAGGAAGTTGACCCCAAGTGGCAATGAAATCTCACTAGCAAGGTTACCTGAGCCAACAGAATGAAGCACAGCCAGCTATGGGAAGGTCAAAGGTGAGGAAATTCCAGATGGAGGAAAAGGCAAGTGCAAAGGCCCCAGGGCGGATGGGAGTATGTCTGGTGTTTGAAGACCAAGGAGGAGATCAGTAACACTGATCTGTTTTGCATGTGTTTTCTGTGGAAAATGGTGCATGTGGTTCATGATTGGCAAAGGCAGGTGCCAACTGCAGGCAAAAGCTAAAGCAGAGAGATCAATGGGCCTAGGCTTGAGTGGCAGCTTCCAACTCTCCTGCTGGGTGATCTTGGCCAATACATGACAGGACCTCTTCCCTGAAATGGTGATGATCTCAGCTCCTACTTCCTGGGCTGTCAGCAGCATTCCTAAGATGATCCATGTGTAAAGTGCATTGTATGGATATACAAAATCAAGACATGAGAAATTCTGCTGTGACTGGCTCACGGGTTAGTACATAGTTACCAAAGTAACAAGGCTGAGTGTCCTCAATGGCCCATCTGAAAAGATCTCTCTCTGATCCCCAGCAGTGTTATCCAACTTTCAGCTGCTGCTCTGAGTCGGTCTGGGCCTGAGCCACCGTGCTGGGAGCAGAGAGCCTGTTCCTGTCATGGCGTGACCATTTCCTTCTGTGTCTGTGATGTAGCTTCCGTGAGCCCCAGTGGTGCTGTGGGAAGCTGGAGCTCTGGGAGGAATAAAGGAGACACCCTGAAATCATGCTCCAAAGCACTGGAGTTCCTGTCTGGTTTGCTTGAGGCCTAGCACAGTACCTGCACATAAGAGGTATTTAACAGGACTTGTTAAATACCTGTGTCCCATGGGAGGGCGAGACAGGTGCTAGGGAATGGCTTGGGGGAGGGGCAGCAGGTCCATTCTGTCATCAGGCCATCGAGGTCCCCAGAAGGTGGGGAGGGGTCCTCAGCACTGGTCCCCTTGTGGCTGTTTGTGTCCAGGAACCTAGGTTCCCAGGAACTTTGTCTATGTAGAATCTGATGTTGAGTTCTCCTCATCGCAGCCCAACTTGCAGAAACTGGAAATTTCAGTGGAAAGAAGTGAAACCTCACACTCTGAGCTCTCTCCTTAGCCCTGTGAGGCACCTTTCCAGGTGTGTTAGTTATTTTTCTCTCATTGCTGAGACAAAATACCCAACACCCAAAGTTAAAGGAGGAAATGTCTATTTAGCTCACAATTTGTGGAGGTTTCAGCCCATGGTTGGCTGGTTCCAAGGCAGGACGGCACTTGGCGTGTGGTTCATGGTGAAAGAATCACAAAAGTAACAAGGGAAAGACAAGAGTCTTTCTGTTCCTTGTATGGTATACAAGCTACCCGCCTTAGGGCTAGGGTAGCATTCACACCATTAATCAGCATGAATCGATCACAAACTCTAGATTCAACCACATCCCAAAAGCCATGACTGCATGAGACTTAGTGGGTTGGGTCTAGACATAAACTGTAATACCAAGGTGACCTGTCCACTTTGGCAAATGTCTATTAAGCACCACATGTGGCACACTGTTCTGATTTCTCTGTGTGATATTCTCTGTTTCTACTCTCCAAGGGAGAAGCTGCTGTCAATCTAACTTATAGAGAATCCCATGGAGGCTAAATAACTGCCTAAAGACAGCAGCTCTTCCTGAGTGCAACCAGGGTGTCTAGGAGCTGCTCTCTGAGCAGTAAATAGAGCTAAGCCCCTCTCTGCTCAGGCTCCAAGTCCCCATCTGTAACAGGGGCACAAAGGGGCCTTTTTGTAATGGTTAAGAGTACGTGGCCTGGAGTCAGTCTCTGTGGGTTCACATCCACCGCCCTCACTTCTTAGTCCTCCATTTCCACATCACACATGGGGATCCGAACAGACCCCATGTTCTAGAGCACCAGGAGGTTTAATGAATCCCTGTTAAACATATGTCACAGGCCTGGCTCAGAGAAAGCCCCGTGTGTATGCACACAGTGGCACATACCCTAGGAGACAGAAGGAGCAATGGTGGCTGTCACACTGCCCTGTCAACAGAAGCAGCACCAGACACATCCCCGGCCTCCTCCCAGGCCTGTACATATCACCCCACCCATTTGGAAACTGGGAAAGCACAGGCCCATTTTGCAAACATTAGCGAGCTGTGCGTCTCACAGATCCCAGCCTGAGTGAACAGAGCAAATTATAGAAAGAAACTGGTGTGACATCCTGCATGTAGGAAACTGATGGGTTCTGCTAGCCTGGAGTTTAGCTACATCCTCCCAACTTGGTACCAGACCCAGAGAAACAACTTATCTCCCCATAAGTAACTTCTTCGTTCTCCTTCTCATTCCAGAGATAAACCTCCTGCTTCTTTTTTTGCACAAGAGCTGAACCCTCTATGATCCCAAGACTCCACAAACAACCAAGCCTCCACCTAGGTTGGCTAAGGATTTATCAATTTTACTTAAACTTTCAAAGCACCAATTTTTAAATTCATTGGTTCTTTGTATTGTATGTTTAATAACCAAATTCAGTTGTGTAGCTGCATACAAAGTCAACATTCAACTATCAATAGCGGGCCGAGGATATAGCTCAGTGGCACAAGTGCCTGCCTGGCAAGCACAAGGTCATGAGTTCGATCCCCAGTACAAAAAAAATGGCATTCCTGTACACAAAAACAAATTCACTGAGAAAAAAATAAAGGAAACAACACCTTTCACAATAGTATCAAAAAATGAAATACTTAGGAATCTAACAAAGGAAGTAAAGATCTTCACATTGGAAAGTATTCTGAAAAAAGGAAATCAAAGAAGATATACAAAAATAGATATATCTTGCTCTTGGATAGGAAGAAACAATATAATGAAAAGGACCATACTTCCAAAAGTCACATATAGATTTATTGCAATCTCGATTAAAATACCAACAGCACATTTCACAGAACTGTAACAATCAATCCAAAAATTCATTTGGAACAAGAAGAGACCTAGAATAGCAAATGCAATTCTGAACAAAAAGGTAGAGCAAAGATATCACATCCCTGACTTGAAATTAAACTATAAAGCTACTGTGATAAAAACAACATTGAACTGGGAGGAAGCAAACCAGACCAAAAGATCTTTTGCATCTTCTAATCTATGGAATAATTAGAAGATAGATAGACTAGATTAGAAGATGCAAAAGCAACTCCAGACATACTTGGCCACCATATCTTTGACAAAGGAGCCAAACAATTTCACTGAAAGAAAGACAGCCTCTTTAACAAATGCTGCTAGAAAAACTGGCTCTCCACATACCAAATATTAAAACTAGAACCATATGTCTCATTGTGTACTAAACTAAAATTGAAATGGATCAAACATATAAATATTAAAACAGAAACACTAAATCTACTGGAAGATAAAATAGGTAGGACTCTTGGAGACACCAGAGTGGACGAAGACTTTATGAACAAAACTGCAAAGGAAGTGTCACAAAGAATCAACAACTAGAATTTCATCTGATTAAAAAGCTTTTGCATAGCAAATGAAACCACAAACAGAGTTAACAACCTACTCTGCAAGAAAAAATTTTTGCCACCTGCCCCCTCAGAAAGCACTAGAATATCTAAATAACTCAAAAAAAAAAAAAAAACCAGATCCTCCAAACATAATGACCCAATCCAAAAATTGCTATCTGAAATGAACAGATACTTCTCAGATGAATAAGTGGAAACAGCAAATAAATATGAGAAAGTTTTCAACATCACTGGTCATTTCAGAGATGCAAATTAAAATAACAATGAGATTCAATCTCACTCCAGAAAGAATGGTATTATGAAGAAATAAACAAATAACAAATGCTGGCAGAACTGTGGGAAAAAAGGAATCTTCCTCTGTTGCTGATGGGAGTGCAGGCTGGTGCAGTCACCATGGAGATCACTGTGGCAATTCCTCAAAGAACTAGAACTAGAGATCCTATGTGACCAGCTATTTCTCTTTTTGGTGTCTTCCAGAAAGAATTAAAAGCATCATATCACAGTGATATATGCATACCTATGTTTAGAGCAGCACAATTTGTAATAACTAAATCTTGGAAAGATCCCAAAGATCTATCAACTCGTGAATGGATAAAAAAGATTTGTGTTATTATACAATGGAGTACTACTCAGTCATAAGGAACTTGAGACATTTCTAGGTAAATGGATATACCTTGAAACTATATTCTAAAGGGAAATAAATTAGACATATATGTGTAAATACTGCATTGTCTCTCTGAGACAATGAGAAACCAAAAGTGTAAATAAGGACCAAAGTATATAATAAATATTGTGACATAAGAAGAAACTGTTCAAATGGGAAGAGGAACTCAGGAGGGGGAAAGGAAAGAAGGGAAAAGAAAAAATGAGAAAAGAAGATAAAATAGAAACAAAGCTTTTGTAAATAAGGAGGGGATGAGGGGTTGAGGAAAGGGAAGAGAATGAGAAAAAAAAGAGGACTAGACGTATATCATATGCAGGCATCAACAATGTGATCATTACATATCACTAAATTATACAAATAAACTTAGTATTTTTAAAGGCCCTTGAATAAAACAGGAAGTGGGGAACCCTGGACTCCAGGTCCACCAAGACCTTCCATGCTCCTGAAGCTACCTGAGCTCTGACTCTGAGCCAGGCAAGGTAGCGATGGACTCGTTTGATCTCCACCATAACCTTCACTCCACTCCTGTCCCTATCTCACTGAGAAGAAAACCGAGGCCCAGAATGGCAGACCAGCTGTCTGAGAAGACACAGCAAGCAGTGGAGCCAGATTCAAGCTGGATCAGGGTCCTGGTGGGGCTGCATGTGGAGAGGATCTAACATGGAAGACCAAAGCTGCTGAAACTCTGGGGACTCCAGCTTTCAAGGGTGGTCTGCTGACAGAGGGGCCACCTGACTATCCTCTGGCAGAATCCTAACCTTTAGCTGAGGCTCCTGGGATGCATTATAGAGGTGAAGATCTCCCTGTGCTTTCAGGGCCTCCTGGGCATCAGCGACCCACCCCACAGTGGCTGTGTCTTATTTCTGGCCGGGAAACTGGCCAAATGGCTGAGAGCCCGGGTTCTGGCATCAGGTGGCCTGAGATTGAGTCTGACCTCACCCTTCCTGGCTATGTGATTTTGGGCAACTCATCTAACCTCTGGTGCCTCAGTTTCCCCATCTGTTCATGGACAAACAGTCTCATTCCATAGGGTCCCTGTGAGAAGTCAACCCAATCATCTGCACGAAATACACAGGCAGTGCGTGGCACACACCGAGTGCTCACTAAACACCCGCCTGCATTTCTCTTGTGTTTGTCCTGCGCTCACTGTTGGAGGCAGGCAGCTTGTGTTTGTCCTGCCCTCACTGTTGGAGGCAGGCAGCGCTTGAGTTCCACTTCACAGAGAAGCCAATCAGGGTAGGTAAATTCCCTAGGGTCCCACAAGTGGTCAGCTGTCTCTCGAGAGTGACACCCTCACTCTAGCTCCGTCTGCCCTGGACCCCACAGGTGTCTCAACTGACTCTGAGGTTTAACAAAGGACCCTACAGTCTGGCTGAAGTTGGGGCCTGGGAGTCTGGGCTGCCTGCTTGCATTTCTGTGAGGAGGAGAAGGGGAGTGGGTATGTATTCATCCCAGTTGGCCTCAGTTCTTGGGCCAGGAAAGACAGAGCCAAAAACACATGGCCCTGCTCTACAGGATGTCCTGATCCAGCCACTCAGCAAATAAATAAACCCATCCTTGGGGACAGAGCCAGGGGCTGCCACCTCAGCCTCACCCAGGCACCAAGCTGGTCCTCCCAAGGCCAAGGACATCTGGGCCAGCCATCTCCAGACCCCTTCTTGGAAAATAATCCAGTTCTTCTAGGAAGCAGAGGCCGCTTGCCTCACCCCTACCCCAGTTTCCAACTGCTGAGAGATCCAAGCAGCAAGGTTAGAAAATAAACTCCAAGGCATTTGGTTCAGCAACCCAAATTCTCCTCTAGTTTGGATAAGCAAAGGCTGAAAATTCCAGAATTTACGGGCAGCCTGGAGAGGCTGGGACTCCGAGGCATCCTGGAAAGTCCTCCTGTCCCAGATTGCACACTAGACTCCTAACTGGATGTTCATTTGACCCTAGTTCATCCAGGCAAGGCCTGTAGATGGCTGGGCTGAGAAGCCAACCTGTTCTGAGGTTTGACGTCAGGGACCTGGAGCTAACAGCAGAGGCTGGGACAGTGCCAAGTTCAAGGCCCCTGCCCAGCCCTTGATCCTTCTGGCCTATTTGGGTAGAGAAGAGAGAGGTCCCAACCCAGCTGCTTGGCTGGATGTGAGAGCCGCCAGCCCTGGGGCCCCAGGGTCCTGGGTCTCCAGTGAGGACAGTAATGGAGGTAGAGGTATGAGGTGTGGCCATGGGACCAGCAGAGGAAGAGCTGAGGGATAGAGAGAGAGACTAGAGAGACAGCCAGCCAGAGAGGAGACATGGAGTGAACCGGAAAACCGTCTGCAAGAGGGCGTGGGCCCAGTCTGGGGCTACTGCCGACCCCATTTTTCCTTTCTCTTGTCCATAGCAAGGGGCATTCGGTGGACAACAGAGAGAGGTAGAGGGTGGTAGCATTTTCTGGCTGGGAAACCTTGGCAACATGCTGTGGCAGGTGCTCTACCTGTCTTGGCTCTTACCCCACATCCAGGTGGGGTGCAGGTGCCCCCACCCTCTGCCTCTCAGGGAGGCACTGAGTGGTACTGGCCCTGGGTCCCAGCATCCACCATGTACCCTGGAGGCTCTGTGGCTGACCACTGGGCTGCCCAGCCTGGCACAGCATTCCTGGGGCAGCGGTATTCACCCAGATGAGGGGTGACCTGGGCTCAGAGCTGCTGTACAGCCGGCCTCTGCAGCCTTCTGTGGGTTGCAGAAGTGCCTGGAGGAGAGGGAAGGTTTGGCCAGCAGCTGTCCATCCCTCCTCCTTGCTTCTCTTTGCTCCCCCTGGCACCCCGTCACCATTCTTATAACAGGAGTGCAGGCAGGCTGCCCTCACTCCTGCACTTCCTGAGAACACTGCTGCATTTCTAAAGAAGGGAGACATCTACCTGGAGATGTAGCAACCAGGGAGGGATTTGGGCCCCTTATTTGCATGCCCAGCATTCAGGACAAGCTTTCTGTTCTCCCCCATTGAAACTGGCCTGCAGCTGCTATACCAGCAACACTCCCCAGGTTTTTCTTGGGTTTTAATTCCCTCCTGTGTCCTGGCTTCCCTGTGCCTCAGCACAGTCGCATGTTATAATTAAGACTCACTTTGGAGTTCATGTGAAAAGGGAGTGTGGAGTCCAAAAGTCCTAGAAATCTACTTGGGAATTTTATCCTGAGTAATGTAGACAGATTAGGCATTTCCAAAATATGATGAGTGCAACTAACAAAGACCAGCATCTTGCAGAGCTGACCTAGAGTTGACTTAGATATCCGGCATAAACTGGCATCAGACAGTGATAGCCAGCAGCTGGCTGTGTCAACTGTTGGCTTCCAGCATTGCCTGGTGACATCAGGCCTGCTAGCAGACTTGATTCATAAAACCCATCTGAATCCAAGGCCAGGAGAGGAGGCAGCTGGTCCTGATGGGAGCCAAAGAGGGAGGGAAAAGAGACAGAGTAGGTGTGTGGTGTCCACAGGGCAGCGGAGGCAGACAGTTCCCGGGGAAGGTGAAGCCTAAGCTGGGGCTGTTGGATTTGAGAGCTGGAGTGGCCACACAAGGTGTAAATGGCAGTGGGGAAGAAGGGGCCGAGCCTTGGATGTCTCTGAGCTGGGAAGAGGCTCCTGTCCCACTGTTCCTCCCTCCTCTGCTTCTCTTCCTTTCTACTGGAGAGATCCTTGGGTGTAATGGCACATGGAGGTGAAGGACCTGCAGAGAGGAGTCCTGGAGACTGGGAAGGGACACTGCAGGAGACCAAGGGGGCACAAGGGACAGATCTACACCCTCGGAGTGAGGAATGACCTGTAAACAGTGTCAGACTCCTTTCCTAGGAACCAAAGAAGGTGTGGAGCTCAATGGGTACACAGGGGACCCCACAGCCTCCAAGTCTCATTCGAGTACCTCCCTGTCTGAAAAGGGACAGGCAGGGACAGGAGAAGATAGAGCTGCAGGAGGAACCAGCACTTGTACATTTCAGGGGGCCTGGGGACAGTGGTCTGAGGAGATGAATACAGATTCCAGCACAGCCTGGAGCCCGGTCAGCTGGGAGGCAATTGCACTCTCCAGGGGAAGGGGCGTATGGGCAGTGGGGAGCAGAGAGCATGCGGCTGAGGGGTGGTGGAAAGTGTGAGGGAGGCACAGAGGGCAGCAGCTGGGCAGGAGTAGGGACGGGGTCAGCATTTGCATGCGAAGGCTGTGTGAACAAGGGCAACACTGGATCTGACACAGCTTCTCCACCCTGGGCACAGATAAATGCAGCAAACCCATGAGCCAGTCCTTAGGAATGGGGACGGGCTCCCCAGACTTCCAGTTACCCAGCTCCCCACATCATCTTTCTGTAGTTACACTTCCACACACAGCACCACGTGGTATCGTACCAACATGGGTGCTGTACAGGATGCTGGGAACTGTGCACACTGGGGAACAAACTCCACCAGGAGAATATGAGGTTTAAACAACCCAGAAACCAAAGGGGCAGAATTGTCCTCCCTCCTCTCACAGGAAACATGCTCGTCTCCTGTCTGCTACAGGCCTACCAGGGCTGTCTGCAGCTTAACACGTTTAGTCCTCATCCTCTACTCTGTAGTTCCTGGGCCATGTCTTCTCTTAGCTGCTCCTACTTACAGGCCACAGCCAGCTGCACCCTGGACCCCACAGCTGTCCCGCTGCTCACACTGCTGCAGGATCAAGCTTGCCACCTTCAGCTGCCTCACTGGGGCACACAGCAGGTGCTCACTGCTAGTTGAAGGACAGGGGCAGATGGGGTCCTTCTGTAGCCCTGGCCTTGGCCCATAGTGCTGTGCTTGTGACTCCTGTCCTCTGCCTCTCTGCATCTGATTCATCAGCATAGATGATTCACTCCCTGTGATCAGCCCCACACTCTCAGGCCTCAGAGTCCCCAGGCAGGTGATTGCATTCTGTCCTTGCAGTTCCGGCACTCATGTGTGTCACAGCAGGGACGTGCCTGCAGACACCTGCTTCACTTGTCCTCTGGGGTCAGAGGCCACCTCTCTGTGACATCCTCACAAATGATCTGAGCTCAGACAGCCAGGCCTGGCCACACCCTGCCCTCTGTCTCCTTCCCTTTGGGTCACCATCTGACACAGCAGACATCTCTTCATGGCCTGTCTCTCCCCCTCCTCCAGAAGGGACAAACTGTTCTCTCCCTGCTTTTTGCTCACCAAGGACAGGCCTGATCTGTGTTCAGCCTGAACACATGGCTGTGAGGAGCTGCTTCCTGCTCCCCTGCTGCCCACTCTTGTCTTTTCTCATCGGATCCACCCGTGCCCCTCTCGGGCTTCACATCCCAATTTCTGCACCGTAAATTTCTCATCCCTGTGTGCCCAGCAAGACCTCTGCGCTGCACACTACACCTGCTGACAATGACAGCCCTGAACTGCCCCTCCTCCCCAGCCCTGCCATACCTTCTCCATCCTCTGCATGTTGTTCCTCAGTGCGTTCTCCATCTTCTCCATCTGATGGTCGAACAACAGCCTCATTTGTACCAGGAGTGGCTGGTTATTCTGGGTGTTGTTGGAAGCCTCCAAACTGGAGGGGTTGCAGGATGGAAGCTCAGGTACCCAGAAGGTGTAGCTGCACAGGCCATTCTTGATCTGATACTGCATCCTTCCCCTCGTTGCCTGCTGTCCCCTCCTTTGGGCTGCAGTCATGGTGGCTATCAGGAAGAGGAGGCTGCCCAGCAGCATGGCTGGTCGGGAGAGCATCCAGAGACGTGTGATGGGTTGAAGAGTCCACTCGGAGCACCCACAGGCTGTCTTTCCCACTAGCCAGCCTTGTGCCTTGGACACCAGCGTGGTCTGTGTCCCTGATGGTGCAGGTCCCCAGAGGTCCTGCAGCTGCAGACTCCTGTCTGGCCAGCACTGTCCGTGGCTGTTTATACAGCAAGGCCCACTGCTCTAGGGCTTCCTGGCCTCTGCCCCCCCAGGCTACCCCTCACCTCTGCTCTGGTCCCTTCCTTCCTCTTCCTCAGAGTAGATACAGCTACACACACCTGTGTAGCTCCATCTGTGGCTGCTTATACTGCAAGTCATACAGCTGCAGGGCCTCCTGATCTCTGGTCTCACCCCAAGCCACCCCTCACCTATGCACTCTAGTATCTTCCTTCCTTTCCTTCCTGACCCCGAGCAGTCACACAGCTTCTCTGCCCACCTAGCCCCCAGGGCCTGAAACTGTCCTTTGGGGACCTGGACTTTCCCAGAGTGATGGAAGGAAAGCATGCAGACACAGGCACACAGCACACTCCCAAATCCCCAGCTCTGAACCCCGGGCATCTATGCTCCTTTCTTGACACTGTCTCTCCTCCTGGCCCTGCCCTTCAAGGCTAGGAGTCTCCAGTGTCAGCCTCCAGCCCCTCTCTTCTCAGCCTCTCCACCATTGCCCTTGGGTTCCCTCTTCTTTGGGGGTAAAGGGCAATGTCACCCAGAGAGCAGAGTGGGACAGGACGAGGCTGTGGAAAGGATGCTCTGCCACGTGCTTCTAGAGACTCAGGAGGAGTGGGTGCACCAGGTGGAAGCTGGCTTCTGTTCCTACTTCTCCCTGAGAGCCTGCGTGGGTGGCCTAGGCCAGGTTGCTGTGACAGTGATGAAAAGCTGTCATGTCCTAGGGTATTTTGTCCCAGGGCTGGAGTGGGATTTTGGGTCACAGAGGAGATCCTGAGCTGTAACTGCACATCTACCAAGTTCTGTCCCCAACGTTGGGGAACTGGCCATAAACCCTGCTCTTCCAGGGCCAGGAGCCCTCAGAGGACAGCTGCACTTCTCTGAGCCTCCAATCCTAATCTGTGAACCTGGGGATCCCCCAGCTCTTGCCTGAGGACTACATGTGGGTCCTCAGCCCAGGGACTGAGGGGTTTGCAGTTGGCTCTTCAACATCTGGCTCTACCAGCTGTGTAACTTTGGGGACATCACCTATCCTGTCTAGTCCTTAGTTTCTTCTTCAATGAGAAAAATCCTATCTCTTTGAAAGGCAGGAGATAGGGCAGTGCAGGCACTGGTTTTCTGCTCTATGATTGTGCCTTCACCCCTGATTCACTCCCCTGCCCCACCCAGTCCACAAAACACAAACCCCAGAAGCACAGGGTTTTCTCCTTGGGGCCTGAGCACTTCCCTTCCTGCTTGTTTCTTGGAGCTCGGCCTTACTACCGCTCACTAATCTCTCTTTCCTTCTCCTTTTGTTTTCTTGAATCTTGATGACATTTTGAATGAGGTGGGACCTATTGAAGACAGGGCTTCATCAGGAGACAGAGGACTCTGTGCCAGGGGCAGAGCTCAGGCTGGAAGAGGAGCCCCAGCAGCCATGCTTGCCAGGTCTTACAGAGCTACCAGCCCGGCTTCATTCTTCACTGCAGATGAGACCCTATTGTACAAATGAGAGAGCCTTGCCCAGAGCAGCTGATCAATTTACCCAAGGTCACATAGCCTGGGAGGGCTGGACCAGGAACCGAGGAGAGAGGAAGCTCAGCCACTCTGGGGGCCTCACTGCATCCAACTGCCTGTTCCTGGCGGTGAGCAAGGAAACCTCTCAGTCCCTGTGTTTGTGCACTGGAGACAGAGCTCACACCTTAGAGTGGCTTCTTGGGGCCCTGGATGACACTGGGAAGCCCCACTCAGGCCCACAAAGTGCTGGTCCCCAGGGTGCCAGGTGGAAGCACTATTGCTTTTCATGGCCTGGCCTTGGAAGTTATTTCGAGCATTCCCACATCGTCTGTTCTAATGCCCTAATGCCGTCTTTAATTCTCTTTCCTTTCTTCTCCTTCTTCCCCTCCTCTTCCTCTTCTTCTTCCTCCTCCTCTCTCTTCATCTTCTTATTGCTTTTGTCTTTCTCTTTCTCACTCACTCGCTCACTCACTCTCACTCTCATTCTCCCTCTCCCTTTCTCTCTCTCCCTCTCTCATTATTTTGTGGGGACTTTTTTGTTTCATTTGTTTGTTTGTTTGTTTTTGGAGGGAGGACCTTGCTGTGCATTCCAAGCTGGCCTTGAACACACTATGTAGCCAAAGATGACGTCAAATTTGTGATGATCCTGTTGCCTCAGCCTCCACAGGGCTTGGATTGCAGACGTGAAGCCAGCACATCTAGCTGTCATTTTAAATTCTTGAAAAATTCCAAACAACAGACTCTGCACTGGTCACGATTGGGCAGCCAGTCCTGCCTGGTGTCCTGAGCCTCCCCTCCCAGCCCTGCCTGGCATCTCACAGACCTTTCCCTCCCCTTTACATGCTTCTCTCTGCATCTGCCACTTATTCAGGGTGACAGGTGCCAGGCTGTCTGGATTGGAATTCTGGCCATCCCACCTACCCTTAGGTGTCAGCTCAGCTAATCTATCTACCTCAGTTTCCCCTTCTGTCAAGCAGGGTTGGCAGTAGTAATTCCCTGTCAATGCTGTTAAACCGGTTAGAAAGCTAATCACTCTAAAGGCGTTCACACAAGACAGGCACACTATATGTGCTCAACAAATGACAGCTGCACCACTGCCGCTCTGAGTGTTTGTGTCCCCCAAACGCCTGTGGTCACACCAAGGTGATGCTGTAGAAGAGCTCTTCAGGGTGTTTAGGTCATGGGGTGTGGTGCTCAGGAACAGGATCAGTGGCCTGGTGTAAGAGACCTCCACTGTCCTTTACTCTACCACATGAGGTTCAACCAGAAAGCACCATCCATGTCGCAGACAGCAGCCCTCACCTGGCCCCAACCTGCAACACCTTGGGCTTTCCAGCCCCAGCGGCGCTAATCCTAATCCACACCATCTAGTGTATGTTGTCAGAGCTGCCTGACAGCCAGGACACCTCTGTCATTCTCTCAGCCCCAGTGCCCATCTTCTGCAGAGGACAGAGCAGCAGCTGGGACCCGAGGCTCCCTCGCCCTAGCCTGCATGCCCTCCGAGCCCTGTGACCACACTCACCCTGTCTGTTTCCTGTTCTCTGGCCAGGCTCAGGGGAAGTCTGCATGAGGATTTGTTGGTGAATACTCCCCACTGTTGGAATTGGAGCTGTACCCTTAAAACAGAGACTCAGGTTATCAACCTGTTCTCTCCAGGGCAGAGGACAACAGGAAGCTTCCATGTGCGTTGTTCTGAGTGACTGGCATCAAGACACTGAGAACAAATCAACCAGCCCTCTAGGTTATTACCATTTTGCCAGCCCGCTGTCACCATGCAGGCAGACCATGGCGAATCTAGCCCTCTGAAGAATTTGGGTTTTGCTCAAAGAAAACTTAATGGCAACACCAACTGAAATGTTTAGGGGTTCTAGCTTCAGGGGCAGCTGGATCTAAGAGCTTAAATGGTATTACAGATGCTTTTCTCCAGACTTTTGCATTCTTCAATGGCTACATCCCCTGACAGGTCCCATCACTGCCATCTGCACCACTGATGGCAACGATTATCATCTACCAACTTGGCACCCCCAACACACAAAAACCTCTCTCTCAATAGGTGGAGAAATTCAAACTAGGATCACAGGGCCTTTCCGGCAGCCAGAGGAATGAGGAGCTGGGCTATGTGCATAGTCGGGCTGGGTTATGGGTCCAGCAGCTGTGGTTAGAGTCAGCCTTGTGCTCAAGAGACCCTGGGGAGGTGACTGGGAGGATGGAGGTTGCTGGGCACAAGGCATCAGCTGCTTCTCTTTGCCTCACACTCTAGCCACTCACCAAGTGGACCCACTTCCCCCAATTGGGCCAGTGTGACCTTAACTCACACTGAGCTCCCAGGAAAACCTCCCCAGGGGGTTCCCCCCCCCCAGTAAATGCCACTGGCATTTATTCTCCCAAGAGAACTGATCTTCCAGCCCCTGGAGCCAAAGGGTGGGAAAATGGACCATTCCTGGAGGGCCGCTTGCTAATCTGGGCTCTTAAGTATCTGGGTATTGAAAAGGATCGCCCCACTCATTCCTATTGCCAGCTGTCATTGCCCTGATGCAGTACACCACCACCCGCCACCCTTTCCTTCAAGGTTCCTCCCATCCCAGCACAAGATGAGAACTGAGGCTTGCAAGCTTCTCAGGCTGAGCTGTCCTTGTTCATGGGCATACCCAGAGTCACCGACGGGCAGAGGTGAGGGCACAGGCATCTCTCCATTTTTTAAAATTTTACTTTGAAAGTAGTAAAAATACAACAGAACAAGACAGAACAAAGCCAATTGAGACAATGCAGTGAAATTGGTACAAAACTTCACAGTAGGATACTGGGATGGTAGTAATAGGTACTATGGTATATCTCGTTATCTTCACAATAGTTGTCCAGTCATTTAGATATAGCAAAATCAAACCAAAAATAGAACTTTATAAAACCAATTGAGAGTAGTGAATAGAGCAAAAGAAATATAACAAAACAGTGATGACAACCTTTGCCTTCAAACAGAAGACAGAAGGAAATTCCCCATATTTGCTATATTGCATATGGTCATCCTTCCAAGAGATGCTGAGACATCTATCCCCAGTAGCTACGAGGAGGAGGCAGTGAGAGTGTTTGATTCTCAGCCTGCATGCTGGTAGGCTCAGGGGAGCTGCTGGTTCTCCTCCTTGCCCACACTGGTGGCGCTTACCAAGAGGGCGGAAGAATAAGCTGCCTAAGTCCTACTATGGCCGGATCTCCTCTGTGTATCTTTCCAACTAAGACCATGGTCTGTTTGTCATCTGTCCCCTGCCTTTACCTTCTAGCCCAGTCCCAGAGCTGTGGCACAAGTAATGCAAGAAAGAACCCTAAGGATGGACATGGAGGTTCCCCGTAACCCTGGCCCAGATTATAGGAATATCTGCATTCCTGAGTTTGCACCTTGGTTCCAGTTTAGCATAGGAGATTCAGTTTCTTCAGCTGCAAAATGATGCAAACAGCCCTACACTGGCTGAGGTTGCAGTGGAGCTTTCTGGTGACCAGTGCTGTGTCACAAAGTCACCAACATCTATTACTCTCAAAGCTGCAGTTCGGGTCAGGTTGAGTGGCAAGAGCTCAACTCTGCCCCACTCAGAATCAGAAGAGATTCTGGAAGGCTGAGTCTGGCATCATCAGAAAACTCCTCTCCATAGAGCTGAGATCTCTGCTGGGACATCCCCATCCGGCCTCACAGCATGCAGGCATCCCACAAAGGTGAGCAACTCAAGGGAGAGGGTTGGGCAGAGAGCACCAAACTCTCCTAGGCTCAAGTGCTCTTCATTCTGTCCCTAGAGGCAGCCATGGAGGCAACCACGTTCACGGGTAGGGGGAAGAGACTGCCCCTTGGTGTGGGGAAAGGTGCCAGAGGACGATGGGGCATGGGAGACACAGTACTGGCCATTTTTAGCAAGTAACACTGGTCATGTTGGGAAGGATAAGAAAGAGTCACTTGGGGCTCCGTAGGTGAGAAGTGGGCTTGTCACCTTTGCTGTCACTCAGCATCCTTTTGGCCAAAATGTCTTTCAAGTCTTGTGACAGCTGAAGGTGCAGCAGGAAGTGGGATTATTCCCATTGGGCCTGCCAGTAAATTGGCCCAGAAACATGCTGGGATTTGTTCCAGTCACCAGCATATCAGCACCTAGTTCACTCCAGCCAGGCCCACACACAGCTGCCTCTGTGCTCCCTAGATTTCTTCCCCAGCCTCAGTTTCCCTTCTGAACAATAGGACTGTCCTGATTGTGCTTCCTCGGAGACCAAACTGAAAGACAGGCACACTCGTAGTTCTGTCCAACCTGGGCCACTGGTTCTGTCACTCCTTCCTCAGGCTTGGGGAGCCTACAGCCTGCCTCTGCTAGACTGAGCTCCCAGGCCAGAGGACAGATCTATTCTGAGTCCTAAGATCCTGTGAGAGTCACAAAGAGCCTGTGACTCAAAGAACCTACAGGCCCCTCTGTATTTGGTTGTTTTTACTAAACAAGCACAGCCTGTGCCCCGTCAAAAGGTCAGAAAGTACATATTGGCAAGAGAAGGAAGGTAAGTGTTGCTGTGTGCTCACCAGCCAGAGGCAAAACCACAGCTAACATTTTAGAGTTTTTTGGTCCATCATTTCCCCCTGCATACAGATGCATATTTGTGCTTTTGTGAGACAATGAGGAATGCTTTTAGCAAAAACCACAAAGGAATGTCTCCAAATTTTTACTTATTTTGGATTCATTTATTGAAAAAAAAACTCAGACAAGTACACACAATTATATAATACACCTGCACACAGCCATCACCCTAGATGGATGCACATCAACATTTTGTGGAGTTGTTTTAGATACTGAAGGAGCTGGAAAACCATGGGTCATGCTGACTTTCCTGCTAACTTCTTCTTAATCTCATTTCTCTCCTTCAACTCCCAGAGGTTCACATGTGTGTACAAACAGTGTATGACATTTCTGTTTTGAAAACTTAAAACACACTACAGTGTGGGATGCACCATTCTGCTTACCCACTGTTTCCAGACCTATCTAAATTACACACATAGATCCTGTGACAAGGTCGTTGTCTTGTCATGTCTGCATGTCTGTGCAGTGCTGAATTCCATTTGTCCAGCCCTGACAGATGAATGTTTGGGTCAACGTGATCCTTCTATTATTCCCAGCAGTGCTGCTACCGCTGCCTGCCCAGGACCCATAACCCCAGAAAGAGAGCTTTTATCCTCCAAAGGAGTGAGCAAGAGTGACATCTGGGGTGTGGGGAAGAGGCCCTGCCAGCTTGAGGAGGTCCCCACACGGGAGCACGAGAGCTCCCATCACACCATACCCTGCCGTTCCTTGGTATGTTCCAGTTTTGCCTTTGTGTCAAGCCGATGGCTGTGAAAGGGTGCAGACAAATTTATAGCCAGTTTTTCCTACATAATGATATATTGTGGGTTACTTTCACTAACAGGATATCTTTCTCTAAGTGTAATGTTTAATGGTGGTCAAAGTCTTCAAGTCTTCACCTAGGCATGGCTAGGATTTCCTTCACTAATTTTTGGACACTGGGGTTGGCTTTTTCAGAAGGCTGAAGACCTGACGGCAGAGCCATCTCACTCCTTCAATCTCACATCTTGGCAAAACCACGAAGAGGCAGAGTACTGGAAATCATTAGCCCTGAGGGAATGCAAACTGCAGCCCTGAAGGTGTGTTGTTAATATTCACCAACAGGAGGATTGCAAAGAGCACTGGCAATAGGTACTGCGCAAGATGCAGAGCTGCCCATGCACAGGCCTCCCTGGTGGAAATGGGGCAGCCACTTTGGGAAACAGTCCTACAATTTCTTAGCAAGTTAAATATATATTTACTGTAAAACATGGCAATTCCCATTTCTTATCCAAAAGAAATGAAAACACATGTCCACGCTTATGTACATGTGTGCCTCTAGAACAGCATTATCCATACTCTCCCCAGCTGAACACAGCCTAAATGTACATGCACAAGTGAATGGAGAAATAAATTAGGGCACAACCTATCCACACAATGGAATACTACTCAGTAATGAAAAGAACATGCACAACAGCACAATCAGACACAAATGCCAGGCCCTCCATTGTTTCTCTGGTCCTTTCATTAGCTATGTTCTCCTCAGTGTCAAGAGAAGATGGTGGCTTCCTAGTAGTCACCAGTGAAAGCAGAGCACTGCTTTGATCAGGAAAGGCCAATCACCTACTTCATCATGTGGCTACTGTGGAGATGAGCAGGGATGCAGGAGAAAGGCCTCAGAGTTGACAAGGGCCAGGTACAGCCATTGGAATTCACCAGTCTGGTATGTAATGCATTCACCATGCTTTCCCTGGAGGCCAGCTCTGGGCTCTGCCCTGTGACTTCAAATCAGGCCAGAGGTTATGCACAACGGTGCATGCCTGTAGTCCCCATTCTTGCAGGCTGTGGCAAGAGGATCACAAGTTCAAGGCCAGACTGAACAACTAAAGCCCAGTCTGAAAATATAATAAATACATAAGCAAATAATAAATAAATGGCTGGCAATATGGTTCAGCCCAAAGACCAGGGTTCAATCCCCAATATTGGCACAGGATGGGTAACAGAACAGACAAGAAGTTCTGTTCTCCCTGGCTGATACTGTCAGTGAAGGAAAATGTTATCAAGCAAGAAATAGACAGGAAATGAATTTCCAGGTGTGAAGAGGGCTCTAAAGGGGCCCCAGGAAGCCTGGGCCAGACTACTAGGGTATGGCATTAGTCAGGTTGGGGTCAGGAGCTATTGCTATGATTAAGTCACAGGAGCTGAACCTGAGAGGGTGAGTGTCCCTCAGGCAAGAGGACAGGGGACAGTGCTGAGCTGCATGGGTCCTGTACAAGGAAGAAATTGGTGATAAAAGAAGAATCTTCCCTGGGGACAAGAGTTGTGGACACATGGGGTCAAAGGGGCCTTTGTCTACTTTATCTCTCACGGAGCTGGGTCTGTCAGGCCTGCAGAGCCTGCTGCCTGTCTGGGGATCTAGGAACTCCTGCTTCTATTTCCCTGGAACTCAGGAAGGACCAGGGTCTGAGATCTCTGGGGCTTGGTTGGGAGTGTGCAGCAGACACGTACCAAGACCAGTTGTATGGGGCTGTGGGAAGAAGTAAGGCTTGCAGGATGCCAGGTTTCACACTCAGCAGACCTGAATTTGATTCTCACATTTGTCACTATAATGATGATATTAGACCTGGTAAGGTCACTGTGTTGTCATCTCACTGTAAATGCCCAAGTTATCCAACCTTTTGTGGTCATGTTTGAACATGTTGTAAATAAAATACAGCCAAAAATACACTGCATTTTCTGTGTGCACCATTAGCTCATTTGCTATACTCTATTCTAAATCAGCAAATGCTCACTGTTTAATAATTCCCAAATGAGGAAGCACTTTGAATGTATGACATGTCAGATTGGGTGGGCTGTGCTGAAGAGGCTTCCTGAGCTCACCTGGGGTTCCATGTAACAATTTCAGAAACCCAGGTCTCTCAGCAGTGCCCAGTGGGAGGGAAGAGCACTCATGTTGTCCCACTTCCCCAGATGCCTACAGGTGTACCAGGATCCCTGTGGACTTTCAACCCTTGGCCTGTGGCTGGCATAGCCTCCCTCAGCTCTGCCTTGTCCCCCATGAGTGGGTCCCTCTTTCCATGGGGTCCCAAGGTGACAGAGAGGGTGAGATTCCCAATGCAGGCAATGAATGTTTGACATCTTGACCACAGTGACTCCCACATCCATGTCTGCTGGACCCTATTCTGACCCACTCTGACCATTGAGCCTCCATGATGATTTGGTACTTTCACTTGGGAATCAGCCTAGGCCTTTGGACAGCAAACAAGTCACTGTGATTTAAGGCCCCTAGGTAATGGAACCAAGGGAACTTGTGCCACCTGGATCCTGAGCCTCTTCCTGCCCAGCTGAACTCTGCTGCCTCCTGGTTGTCCCCGGATTTCATGTATCCATTCCAAGCAACCATATGAGGTCTACAGATGAGGGCTCCATCAGGGAAGACAGCTGTGCTTATTGTTGTAATTGTTATTTACCAAGGACTTTCTGTGGTCCATGAGCTGTGCCAGCTCTGCCCTAATCATCTCCACAGTAACAGAGCAAAGGATACTTATTCTTTTATTTTCTTTTTCTGTTTTTTTCTCTTTTCTTTCTTTCTTTTTTTTTTTTTTTTTTTTTTTTTTTTTTTTTTTTTTTTGGTACTAAGGATTGAACCCAGAACTTTTGACTGAGCTATGCTCCCAGTCATTTAAAAAAAACAGTTTTTTTTCCCAAGATCTAATATGGAACTTAGGTTACTGAACAAGAAAGCAACATGCCCCCCTGCCTGGTAAGCAGCTACAGCAGGCAAGCCAGGAAGAGAACCAGTCAGCCTCTCCCGTGAGCCTACCAGGACACGGGCTGAGAATCAAACAACCCGTCCCCACCCTTCCATTAGCAACAGCGGACTAGAGGTCTGAGCATCTCTTGGGAGGATGACTGTATTCAGTACAGCAAATGTGGGGGATTTTCTTCTGTCTTCTCTTTGAAGGCCAATATTGTTTTCACTGTTTTGCTCTATTCAATATTGTTTTGATAGGTTTTATGCTCTGTTTTTGGTTTGATGTTGCTATACCTGATTGAATGGACAACTACTGTGAAGACAACAAGATATACTATGGTATCTATTACTGTTATCCCAGTATCCTGCTGTGAAGTTCTATACCAATTTCACTGCATTGTCTCAATTGGTTTGTTCTGTCTTGTTCTGTTGTATTTTACTACTTTCAAAATACAAATAAAAACCAAAAAAAATTTAAAAGCAATTTTTTGAGACAAGATTTTATTTCCTAAGTTGGTAGGTTCCTATGGCTTGCACTTATAATCCTCCTTGCCTCAGCCTCTCAGGGTGCTGGATCACAGGTGATGCCACCACACCCACCTAAAGGACATCTTTTTGGAGGCTGAAGAAAACAGTTTTGGCAAAGCTAGGCACATGCAACTGCTGGGTCACTTGGGCTGCAGTAAATTGAAGCAGGGTAACACTAGGGCTGGGCACTAATGTAGCAGATACTGAACACCGAGCTGCCGAGTCCTTGTCCCTCCACACCAGCTGAAGGAGGGCGGCCAGGTTTTCTAGGTCTTAGGCTCAGACGTGCTAGGCTCATGCCTCCACCTTCAGCCACGTGGAGCTGGACACCACTGGACCTTCCTGTCAGCCTCTGCCTTTGAGATCAGCTAAGGTCCTCCCCAGTGGGGTTGTGGGAGGAGCCACTGAGCGAGGGCTGGAAAACCCAAGCCAGAGTCCAGGGTGCAGCAAGCTATGGGGAGGGATCAAGTTAGACAGCCTGAACATTCTGATGGACAGGCACCGGCTCCCCATAGACATCACCTCGGCAGCAAAACAGTTAACTGAGAGCTGGCAGCAGCATGAAGTCTGAGGATCACAGAAATGTCCCAACTGCCTGTTTTCTTAAGTGGATTTTTGTTTTGTTTTGTTTAATTCCACACTGTGTTAGGAAGAACTCCCCTTCCTTCAGTCATCGGGGTGTGTCCCACACTCAGGTCATTCAAACCCAAGCTTGGTGTCTTTGCATTGGATACCCCCTCTTCCTAGATCACTGCCCCTGGTGGCAGTTCCTGCCTTGGCTTGCACACTTGCCCTCCAAGAGGTGTCCTTGGGCACCTAGTTAGTGTGCACCTTTCCTCACTTCCCAGCCTGGTTTCTTCATGCCACTCTGACCATCTGACACTGTCTTCTGTTTGGTTTGGTTTGTCTTCTGTTTTTCTTCCTCGTTGACCATCTCCTGTCCTAGTGCATTCAGGGTGCTGTAATGAGTGACCAATGAGCTACTGGCCTATGAACAGCTGCAGCTTATGCCTCACAATTATGGGGCAGAGAGCCCAAAAACAAAGAATGGGCATATTTGAGCTTAGTGAGAAGACTTTCACTAATGGAGCCTTTTGCTTGTGTCGTCACATGATGGGAAGGGGCAGGGATTCTGGCAGAGCTCTTCCCCAAGGGGGCTGTTTGTACTCACCAGGGCTTCACAGGTGACCCAATCACAGTCCAAAAACCCAGTGACACAGAGGATCAGGAGCAGGGTATGAATTCACACTCACACCATAGCGCTTCTACTCATAAACTTTGGAGGGATCATAAACTTTGGAGCGAAGGGCTGTATGTAAGATGTTCACTATGCATTCCTGTCACCCACGATGTACCAGAGATACAGTGGGTACGCACTAAATCCTGGTTAATCCAGTGGATGAAGTACTGAATTCTCTAATCCAAGCATTTCCTGAGCACCTACTGTGCACGAGGATCTGGGGACACAGATTCCCAGTTAGGTCCCTGACTTCCAGTGCAATTGGTCTGAATGAATGAGAAATATACTCACCTCCAGTGACTATCAACGTTCACATGAATGTATGAGAGGGAAGAGGAAGGCTGTAACTGTGGGCTGATCTATGACCAGATGTTTCACAAGCCTCCACTGCTCTCCCCAACAATAGCTGATTGTAAAGAGGAAGCACGGGGAACTGAGTTGGCCCAAAGCACACTCACCACAGGACCAGGGTTAGAATCTTGATGCCTTGACTCAAAACTCTCAGAGCTGCCCCCTCTGCCATGAGCCCTCTCTTACAAAACAGAGATCATGTCCAGCTTACAAGGGCTCAAGCAAAAAATTCCAAAACTATACATGCAATTTTTGTTACTATTATTGTACTTATATAGCACACCCAAAAGAGTACTTTTCAGGTATGGCTGGATCGAGAGTCTCACACAACCTTAGCAGTAATAGGCCCATCCTCAGGTGGACAATCAAGTCCCATGGTATCTGCAGTGCAGTCCTCCTGTTTCCCTCCCCTCCAAATCAACCAAGACCTGAGAGGAAAAGAACATCTCACAGTAGACCTTGGAGTTGCCTAATTCAGAGCTCACTTCCAGGAGTTTGGGCAATCAAGTGTTCCCCTTTCAGCCTCCCCTACAGCCAACTATAAAGGAGGAAAGGTTTATTTAACTCACAGTTTGTAGAGGTTTCAGTCCATAATCAGCTGCCCCAAGACAGGGTACCATGGCAGAGAGGCATCTCAGAAGACAACAGTTCATGGCAGGAAGAAGGAAGCAAAGCAACAAGGGCCAACACAGTTCTGTCTATCCCTTGTTTTATCCAGCTACTTAGGGCATGCAGTGCTCATTTCCTTAATCCTAGAGTCCTTGAGCCTAGCACTGCAGCATCAGTCAATTCCAGCATCACACATTCTAGATCCAGCCACCTCTGAAAAAAACTCCACCTAGGACTGCACAAGGCTTTAGAGGGACACCTAGATACCAGCCATATCAAGGGAAATTCTCCAAATGAAGCAAATGCCAAAGCACATTTTAACCTGTTGAGACTACACCAGGCCACTCGTCCAGACAACCAGAGGTTAGAATATATACACGCATTCTTACTCTTAGTTCTCCCTCAAAGATGCCCCCAGGCTCAGAAATTAGCCACCCTTGTTACCAAGTGATTTCCCAAATCTCTGCAAGCAGGCAGGACATCAATGACTTGCACCTCCAAGACTTCAGGAGGTGTGCTTCACTGATGGAAGTAGTTTGTCAAAGAATAACATCAAAAGGCAGCTTATGCAGTTGACAGGTCACTGAGGTCAAACCACTTCCCCTGGGGGCCTTTGGTGAAAAACCAGAGCTCATAGGCCTTGCTCAGGCATTGATATTAGGAAAGGGTAAGGGGGCTAAATATTTACACAGAGTCCAAATACTCCTTTCTGGTTCTACTTGCTCATGCATCAATGTGGAGTAAAGGGTTTACTATCAAATAATCAGAAGAACCTACCCACTGGGGGTCATCTGCTCTCCAACCACCTTGATGGGCTGTGCCGGGTTGAAGAAAGGAAAATCTGTCAGGAAGCAATGAGAAAAGTGTAAATGACCACTGACCTTAGAAGAGGGCCAGATTTCCATGGTTCTTATAAATGACAAGTGTCTTGCTTTTAGAAGGGAAATCTCAACTTCCAAAGGTTCACAGGATTAACTTTTTTCTTTTAGATGACATTGTTCTTCAGAAAATTCAGGTGAAACTGGCTTTATTTTAAAAAGTTAAAAACCAATCATATATCGCTGCCACCTTTACTACAATAGATGTGACAAGTATCACTGAGAAGAGGCCAATTCATTTTGGGTATAACTGTTCAGCAGGTGTTATAAGCACCAGGTCTCCATGATGGAGAGCAAGTGGTCCTCTTGGGCTAGGAGCTGGCAGGACTTCATTCACACACATTTCAATAGCTGTTGCACTTGACCCAGATTAATGAGATATTGTAAGAGCCTCGTGATCTCAGGGTCTCCAACCACATCAGAAGATAGAAATGACCTCCTGTATAACATCTCAAATGGACTGAAATTTAGCCCAGTTTTGGGCATGTTACCAATCCTCATGAGCGCTAATGGAAGGAATCAAAACCAGGGCTCAGATCTCTCTAGACAGTTTTGCCAGAGCTCACATTAAGGTATTTATATATTTGCCTCTTTCTACCTTTCCAGGGAATTAAGACCACCATGAAGAATGGAAGTGGTGCTTTATATCCAAACACTATGCCACTCCCTGATTTATTATGGAGATAAAAGAAAATGCATTGTTATCCTGGAGGGGCTGGAACGATTTCTTTAACAACCACCTTGACTACCTCTATAGACCTTTCTGAACAGGTGGGAAAGGTTTAATCTAGTATATAATGGTGTCAATTAGTACGTTTAAACCCTCTACGTGGTGTCATGTGGGTAAAGTTTAGTTACAAGTCCTCTCTGGGTATCTCCCTCTACTCTGCACAGGTTCTAATAAAGGAGGATGTTTGTGTTTACCAGGATTATGTAGGAACAGAGTGGCGAGGGTCACAAACCTGTCAGGTGGTTGCTGCTAGTCCTAGTACTGTAAAAACTCAAATGACCATTTCCAATGTATCATCTCTTCCTATATGGAATGAAGTGTTTTTATACCATCACTGTATCCATTGAGGAACAATCAGCTAGTTTTTCAAAAATTTCAGGAGTCCTTTTTAAGTCCATCTTGTTCTGAGGCCCACTTATTTTCTTGGGAAGTATAGTCTGGTTTTAATTGTTCTTCAGAAATGGGAAATAAGGCTGAAGTTTTAAGTTATTAGAGTTGCTCTTCTTGCTTCTGTATCAGCCTTTTTATTTCCCAAGGAAACTTCAGACTTGTCTATTGGTGCCCTTTACAGTGTATGACTGAAACCTTCTTTAGGAAGATAAACTACCATTAGGAGTTGTCAAATTTCTTGCGTGTGTTTGGTAGATGATTCTTTATCCATCACTAAGTCTCTTTCTTTCCAGATTGCTGTATGGGAATGTAGTATCAGTAAGGCATATTTGGAGTTTGTATAGATGTTTAACCTTCTGACTTTTCCCAATATCAAAGAGTAAGAGTTACTAGTTCTGCCTTCTGAGAAAAGGCTTCTAGAGGAAGAGGTTTAACTTCATTGACCTGTTGTAAACTGACAGTTGCCTTTCTTTCAATGTCCTTCTTGGATATCAGTAAACCACACCTCTTCAGGATCTTGGAGGGCTAGATCACTAATTTCCTGCCTATTTGCATATGTCTGAGAGATGACTTGTTCACAAGAGTGGCTAACCTCTGGGTCTGTAGGCATCAAAGAAATAGGGTTTTTTTTTATAATAGCATAGAAGTATTTATAGTAACCTCAGGGATATTTAAGAGGATGGCTTGATATTTAGTGAGTCATTCCTCTGTTGAGTAAAATTTTACCTCCAGAATAGCCCTGAACTGATGAGAAGACTTCTAGTCTTGTCCCAAAGTTAATTTTGTAGCTTCTTTTTTTAATACACCTTTAGCTGCTATTACACGCAGGCAAGATGGCCATCCAGTAGCCACTCCATCTGATTTCTTTAAAAAGTATACTACTGGGCAAAGCTCTTGCCCTAGTCTTTTGATCAAACTCCAAAAGCACTTCTCTCTTTTTTGGTATATAGAGAAAGAAAGGTTTTATTAAGTCACATATTCCCAGTTCCAGATACTGAATTTTCCTATAGGCTTTGTCAGTCCCTTCAACAGACAATCTAGGGGCACAGACTCAGGGCCTTCGAAAACCTCACATCAAGGTTTTGCCATTAGTCCCAAATTACATATCCAGATCCTACAGAGCCTGACCATCTCCAGCAATGAGCAAAGCTGTTGTTTGGTGGCAAGAAGCTAATGTCACAGACAGCTGGATCTGGTCCCTAGACAACTATTGCTTCCCAGCTGTGAGATATTGAACTTTTTGAAGGAATATCTGAGCCTTTCTTTTGGAGACTTCATATTCTTTCCTAGCTAGAAAGTGTAGGGTCTGTCCAGTGTCAGATAATTTGTGAGTTGAGCTACAAACCAGAATATCATCTACATACTATCGGATGCTTCCTTGCTTGTTCTTTAGGTTCCTCAAATGTTTTTCTAGTGTTCAAGCGAAAAGGTAAGGACTATCTCTAAACACTTGTGGAAGAACTGTCCATGTATTTTGCTGCTTTTCTCTTGAAATATTACTTTCCCATTCAAAGACAAATAGAAATTGGGAGTCTAGATGTAGGAGGATCAAGAAAATGCATCGCCTCACTAGGATTCACTAGGATACTCGCTCTGGTTTGATTATTACTTGCTTTTGAAGTTTTACACTGTCTACAATGTTTTGTTTTTATTAATATTGTTATGTACTGCTATATTCAATTATACTATGCCTGATGATATGGACAATTCTATGGAAGATACCAAGAGACAACATAGTAACCATTGTAGATCACCTTGTACTATGATTTTAGGTGACTTTTTTGTTTCATGTCTTTATAGGAATTTGTTTTGTTTTGTCTTGCTATGATTTGTTTTTCTCTCTAATAAAGAAAGGATAGAAACACCTGTAGAGACTCATGCAGGTGTAGAACATATGAACAGTTAATGAGAACTGGTTATATAATGCATGATGAAATGAACAACTACTTTGAAGAAAAAGAGACACTACAGTACCCAGTGCTGATGCCGTAGTATCATGATGTGAAATACAGCAATACTATTATTCTTCATTCAGAGTGATTTTAGCCTGTTTTGTTTGTATAATTTAAACATACATGGAGATATGGACACTATTTTGAAGAGAATGAGAGACACTGTGACAGCCATTGTTGACTTTCCTATCGTTTGGCCTTGAATACCTAAAATGCCTTCCTCATCTTGTCCAGATTACTTCTATACTATGTTGTTTTGTGAGAATTCTCTGTATGTGAAGATATGGACAACTATTTGAAAGACAATAAGAGACAATATGATAGATAGTGAAGATTTCTGATTGTCTTTTGTGAAATGTATATCTCTTACATTGCTTTCTTACATTCTGTTTTGTTGTGTTAAATCTTTTTTTTAAATTTTATTTAAGGAGAAAAAGAAAAAAAGCAGAAAAAAGGTACAAGTTATACAGAATTTCAGAAAAAAAATAAACAGTAGGAAATCACTAGTTAATGGATTACATATTGTCATCTTAGAAATATTTGTTCAAGTTACAAAATTAAAGCTTATATAGTGGACATTCAAACAGTGAGACCAAACAGTTCTGTTCAATGACCCAACAAAACTCAGTAATATCATTGTCTATCTTTTACACTTAAATATACATGCAGTTATATCGTTTAGAGCACTTTCTTTTCCTCTCTTTTGTACAATGACTATTACACTTTTTGGGTTTTATTGCTCCCACAGTTCTTACTACTTTTTTTGGAAGAGAGTAAAACCAAATGTGACATAAGAGACAAGAGTCAGTCAAATCAAAAGGGTGGACATAATAGATAATGTAAAAGCATAATACAAGGTGATCAACAGTGGTTACCATAATGCCTCCCGCTATCTCTAATAGAGTTGCCTATATCATCAGTTATAATAAAATTTAACAAAACAGTAAAGAACGAAACCAACAGAACCAAAACATTGGAGACATTACAGGTCTTCAAAAGTAGATAAAGTCAACCAGAATGGGCATCATAATGAATCCCACTATCTTCACAGCTGTTGTCTAAACTTTCAAACCTGGTACTATCAAGCAAAACAGAATAGAAGAACATCAGTCAAAACAAGATGGTGAGAGCAACTCAGGGCTTCAAATCAAGTTAATAGTAAATCAAAGTGGGTTACTATAACATATCCTACTATTTTTTATTTATTTTTCCCTTAATTAAAAGGATAAAAATAAAAAAGTAAATAATAAAATGGAAATTGAGATAAAAGAGGGCATAACAACAAAACAGTGCAGATCAAAACATAACCATTTAAGCAAAATAGTGTTTCACCACAAGATAATCCCGACATAAAAGTAGTTACCATATTGTCTGTTTCTTTGAAATCTTTGAATATAACTTCGTATACTGTAGCATCAAATATATCAAAACAATGTAAAACCATTCAAGAGAATGACAGTATTACAGGGTATTTAGAATCAACTAACAGAAAATGAATAATGGTTTCTGTATAATCTCCTTGTCTATAAAAGTTTTTGTTTATACTGTCGCATATAATAAAATCCAATAAGATACAACATGTTAAGACCAATGGAGACAGAAGAATAAAAGCTTGATGAGACTTCAAAACAAGATGATACTAAATCAGCATTACCTATTATGACGTCGTTTTCTCCAAAAAGGCTGTTCCTATCATCCAATCTTCTCTGCCTCATTTCTGTTGAGCTCTTTTTCTGTCATTAGTTGTCACTTTGTCTTCTTCATTTTGTTTTCTGCTCCATTCATTGTGGCCTCTCTGCCACTATTTCTGGATTCTTCGTATTTTTCTTTTTTTAGAATATCCTGCAGTATTCTCTGTAGAGTTGAATTGGTGGTTGCATATTCGCCTAGTTCCTCTTTATCCTGGAAGCACCTTGTTTTTCCATCAATTTCCAGGGATAGTTGTGCAGGATATATCAATCTTGGCTGGAGGTTATTATCTTTCAAAGCTTGAATTATTTTCCCCCACGCTCTTCGTGATTTGATGGTTTGTGCCAAGAAGTCTGCTGTAATTCTGATGGGTGTTCCCTTGTAAGTGATCTGTTTCTTGTCTCTGACAGCTTTTAATATTCTGTTCTTATATTGGATTTCTGGTATTTTGATTATTATATGCCTGGGTGTTGCTCTGTTTGGGTTGTAGGTGGCTGGGGTCCTGAATGCTTCATACATCTGAGTATCTTTACCTTTTGCTAAATTAGGAAAATTCTCCTGGATTATTTCTGCGAGTAGCTTTTGTAGTTCATTGTTTGTGTCCCTACCTCTTCTTTTATGTTCTTAATTCTTAAGTTATAGACCCTCTTATCATCTTCTAGTCTTTGTATTATTGTTGTTTGTTTCTTTGTTATTTTTAAGAAGTTTTTCATTCCATGCTCCCATATTACAAATCTGGCCTCCAGTTCAGATAATCTATCCTTAGTTTCTTTCAAGCTGTTATGCCAGTTTTCGATAGAGTTTTTAGTTTCCTGGTAATCTCTTTGAACCTGCTTCACATATTCTATGCTTTCTCTATTTTCTCCATCAAACAATTCTCTCCTCTTTTTCTGTTCTTCCATTCCACCATCTGTTTTTTCTTGGGTGGTGCTTAGCATTTCTCTAACTATTCTGCTTATGTCTAGCTTCAGGTCATTAATAACTTCATTCCTGAACTCGACTATGAGGCTCTGGAGATAGCGCTTTATGTCTATTGGTGCTGTGTCTGCTATTGCCTGTTTCTCAGGGTTGGGGGCCGAGGGGCCTTTCTTGTTGCTCCCTCTTCCCATATTCTTTGTTCCTTATGTATGCAAGCGTATATAGGAGGCCCAGCTTCCTTCCCTGTTGGCCACAGTCTGTTTGAATGGCACCGGCTAGGTGTTCCTGCCCACTGCCATGCACCAGGGAGTTACAGACCAGGCAGCCTATGTGGGGCCTACCCCTCCAGGTCACCTTCATCGCTGGGACCTGGGTTGTGCTAGCCTACTGGGTCTCAGCCATCAGTGTCACGTAAGCTAGGCACTGCTCACCACTCCCGCTCGTGAGGGGGGATACGTGACTGAAGTCACTACAGCGCCCTGTTCCGGCAAGTCTGCCCAGTCCCAGTATGTTCTCTGTTGGTGCCTCCTAGACTGTGGAAGAGTCCCAGTTTCTCTCACTCACCGCAGGTCGATGCATGGCTCCTCACCATCCCGCTCTCAACTCTGTTCACCAATTCCTGTTCTCAGAACTTTCATGCATCTCTCTCCCTGTGGAGCGGATGTAGATGCAGTGGCAGCAGCAGGAAACCCAAATCATGGCTTCCAATGGCACGGGCTCCAGCTTCCACACTGAGGCTTTATCTGTTCCTGTTATAGCACCAGGATTGCATTCCCAGTTGGTTTCTCTCAGCCCAGTTCGTTCTTGGGTCAGCAGGGCATATCTCCTCTTGCTTAGGATTCCTCACTCTGCACCATTCCTGGATTCTAAGCTTGGTCTTTCAGAGAGCCTCCGTAGCTGCTGCTATCTGTCCGCCATGTTCTCCCGGAAGTCCTGTTGTGTTTAATCTTTAAAAGAAAAAAAGAAAATGCATCTCCTAAATCAAAGATTGAGAACCGATTAGTGTCCCCTGGAATTCTGTAAAAGTTGTGCATGGTTTTTTCACTAGATGAAGAATTGGGATGACAGCCCCATTCATGAGATGGAAGTTTTGTACCATCCAATATTCTCCCAAGAGCTTTCCTAAGAGAGAATGGGAGTATTACAAGGGAACTGATGAAGCTTCAGGAAGCCAAATTTGAGAACTTGTCTGTGAGAGGCTGGAAACTTTTTACATATATCTGCCTTGATTGGACACCGATTTTGGTTAGGAAACCAGATGAGGTCATTTAGTCTTAAAATTACTGGCATAACTGAATTTGCCCTTCCAGGTATTCCACTATACCACGCAGCAGGATCCACTTGTTAGCTAATTTGGTCAGGGAAACCTGGTGTGGTCCATACAAGTAAACTTCCATTTTTCCCTTAGCTGAAATTTGAGAAATGCCCCCTATTTAGCTAATAAACCCTTTTTAAACAAGGAATTAGAACACTGTGGGAACATTACAAACTCATAGTTAAATATTTGGCCTTCAAAATGACATGCCAAAAGAGTAGTAAAGAATCTCTGACTAGGGAATCTCCTTGACCCCAACACTGGCTATAGACCTAGAGCAGTGTTTCCCAGAGAAGGAAATCAAAATAGAATGAGTGTTCTTGTATTGATGAGTGTCTAACTGGCTCATTCATGACACCTAAATTTACCCAGGGTTCCTTGGAGGAGATGGTGATGTCCTTGGGAAAAAGCATTGCAGTTTCCTCTGGGCCTCTTCAGTCATCAGAGAACGTTCCAGCTGGCCTAGCTCCTGTCTGGGAATGGAGATAGTCAAACCTCCAGTGCCATGAGTCAGGCATATTAGTTGTCTCACATGCAGAACAAGGCTCAGGCAGAAGATTGATGCAATCTGATGCCCATTGGCCAGTCTTATTTCATTTGAACTCTTTACTAGGCCTTGAAACAGAAACTCTTTTCTCCTAGGTTTTTCCTAAGGTGACCTGGGTGGATTTAAAGCATTACAACTTGCAACTGCTATAATCTTAGCCTCTCTCCTTTGTCTCTCTTCTAGGCTGCAATTGTCAAACACAGAAAACACTATGTCTAACAATTGGTCATAGGTGTCTGTGGCCCCATCTGAAGTTTTGGTAATTTACATTGACTATCTGAAGCTGATTGGCAGGTGAAATCATGTCCCACTAGTACCTGTACCTTCTCGAAAGATGGATCTTAATTAGGATCCTTGAAGAAAGCCTCTGCTAATTGGTTATGAAACAAAGTTTCATAACTCTTTCTCTTTACTATAATTAATGGAGTTTTAATGCATATTTTCAACCTCATAGATCAGATACCCTACTAGACATCATCTCTAGTCCAACCTTAATATTATAGTCCTAGTTTGGCTCTGTTGAAGGGAAAATAGCCTCTGCAAGATAGTTTCCTCCTCTTTTCAAGGTATATTGCTCATCTGCATGGTTTTTAGCCTCTTATAGAATTATTTGTTTTTCACCAGTGGTATAGCAAGTGGCCAAGATGTATTGGACATCACACCATGATAAGTCAAAAGCAAAAGCCAAAGTTTGAAACCCATATGCAAACTTCCTAGAATCTTGTGACAGTCTACCTAATCATTCCTTGTACTGTTGGACTTCTGCTACTTGAAAAGGGGACTTGTGCTCGAGTATCTACTTCTGCTCCTGGGAATTCTCTTAGGGGCAGGATAGGTTATAAATTGGAGTATAATAACCACCAATTTGAATTTCAACCATGAGGTTTCAAGCCAGCTGAGAAGCATGATAAGGGAGCTGAGGAACACTGAGTTCTCCCAAAGCGCTAGGCTGTAATGGAATTCCTGAGTCACTTGTGGGATGGACTTGATTTACTGCTCCAGGAGTTATAAGGAGGAGATTGAGGAGACCTCCCAGTATCATGAGACAAGTGAGGGTCTCAGGATAGGTCATCTAGGATAATTTTTCTTCCTTGGTGGCTACTCTAAACACCATAGCTCCAACGCATATGCTGTAATAGAGAGTCACAAATACCTGAACATAAGGCATCTTATTTCATTCTGTGCATTTTAAGCAGAAGTGCTGTAACTGGAGAATAGCTTTATAATTTAAAGTACTATCCTGTACACATCTCTCACCACCTCCCAGTTCACATGGGACCCAAACTATATTGCAATGGACATAAGCTGTTTCTGTTTTAAATTGTCAGGATTAAACTCTTCTCATTCAGTGAGCCACACTAGTGGCCTCCTGCCACCATAGCAACACAAGTGAGCCCACAAAGAGGAAGACACACCTCCCTTGCTACTGCCACTATTAAGGTAAGCTGCTTGGAAAGGCTGAGTCCAGAAGGAAGACCAGCAGCAGAGTAGGTTTCCAACGATGTCATATCTGTTGTAATCAGTTGTTCTCCCTTCTGTAACAATTTCTGGGAAGTTCTGGGGTAATAATCTCACCACAGCCCCATACCACAGGACCAAGGGCCTATCCAAACAGATACCAACACCCCACTCTTAATTAATTAGGAAGGTATAATCTTGTAACAGACACAAACCAAGAATCTCCTACACAGAGAAAAAATCCCTGAAGAACAAACTTTTCCTAGAGAAGCCTTGATACTAGAAAATGTAACTACCTACTATAAAACCCACCAGAATCATCACAGAAAACAAAATTAAAATTTTTTGATATAGAACATGATGAGCCAAAAAAAGAAAAATGCAATCTCAGGCTTCCAGCCACCCAGAGCAAGTCCAGGAGACACTGACATAGAATAAATTGGAAGACATGTGAAATTTCTGAAATGGTAGCAACCAAAGTAAAGTAAATTAGATCAGAAATAATCTCTCAGGTAAAAAAAAAAAAAGAAATGTCAATATTGATAAAGAAACTGCTTAGCAAGCCTAGAGTAGAAATAGATTTAAAAAATAGATGATAGAGAAGAGGATGAAAACAATGACTGGTCAATATACGAAACAACTAAAATGCATTAAATGGATTCAAGTACATATGCAGGAAATTAAAAATTCCATTTAAGGCTGGCAAAATCACTTGAATGCAACTAAAGACAGACCTCAAAGACAAGATTCAGATCTCAAAGACAATATTGCAACTATTGATCATGAAAAGGAAGATCTCCTGAAAATAACAATAGATAAGGAAATAACAATTAAACAGCTTCAATATAACACAAAGAAAAATAATATAAGGCTAATTGGTGTCAATGAAAAACAAGGAGTTAACACAAATGACATTTTTTTTAAAAATCTGTTTGTAGAAGTAAGAGCAGAAAATTTCCCAAGCGTGGGACAAGAATCTGTCATACAGATAAGTGAGGCATCTAGAACTTCGATTACCCATAACCAAAATAAATCTATACCCAGACATATAATAATCAAGGTCCCAGAAATTCAGCCCAAGAACAAAATATAAAAAGCTGTTACAAGGCCATGTGAGGATGAGAAAGAGAAAAGTCAGACAGCAACTCCTGGGAATCAGCCATCCTGGAACTGGGAGGAGCAGACAAACAAGCCAACTAGCCAGCCTTTCTGGTAAGCTGCACAAGACATATGCAGCCCAGGAAGAGTCAGATAGCTCCTCCCGCGACCCTACCAATGCACTGGCTAAGAATCACCAGCTCGCCCCCTTCTCCCTATAAGCATCTATCTGGCTAGTTTAGAGTACAGGCTGATTTGATAACAACTTAGGTACAAAAAGCAACTGAATGTTTATATTGTTTGTTTGCCTTTACAGTCCTGGGCTGGGGCCAGTGTTCTGAACATCAATAGGGAAAATAACATTGTGCAATGTAGCAATTATGGGAGACTCCCTTCTATCTTGTTTTTGAAATTGAATATTGTTCTCACTGGGTTTTTTGTTCTGATTAATTGCTTTGCTTTATTCAATATTCTATTTTGATTGGTTTCCTTCTGTTTTGCTTTGATTTGATTTTTGCTATGTCTGATGGAATGGAAAACTATTGTGAAGATAACAATATATACTGTGATAATCACTGTTGTTTTCCTATTATTCTACTGTGAAGTTTGTACCAATTTCTCAGCTTTGTTTTGATTTGATTTATTCTGTTTTGTTTGTTAGGTTTTAATATCTTTAAAATAAAAAAATAAAATAAATACAACCTGTTACAGGAAAAGAGTAGATGGTCATTAAGCAATGAGATCAAGAAAACAATACGAAGAATAAACAAATCTAAGAGTTGATTCTTTGAAAGAATAAATAAAATTGATAAGCTCCTAGCCAAAATTATCAAAAAAGGGAAAGAAAAACTTAAATTCATGCACTAAAGAATGAAAAGGATGAAATCACTAACAATCCATTCTAAAATCTTTATTCATATAGAATAGAAAACAGAGATGAAATGAACAGATACCTAGAAATGTATAAACTGCCAAAGCTGAATCAAGAAGATATAAATATGATGAATAATGCAGTATCAGTTAATGAAACAGAAAGTGTAATTAAAAATTTAGTAACAAAGAAAAACCCAAAAACTGATGGACTCACTGTTGAATTCTACAAGAAACTTAGGGACGACTTAATGCCTCTCAAATTCTTCAATAAATTGAAAGGGAAGCAATTTTTTCTAACTCATTTCTGGGAGCAAGTATTATCCTTCCACCAAAACCAGAGAAAGACCCAAGCAAAAAAGAGAACTACAGGCCAATCTTGCTAATGCACATCAGTGTAAAAATCTTCAATAAAATACTGGCAAGCAGAATGCAGCAAGTCATCCAGAAGATTGTACACCACAGCCAAGTGGGATTCATCCCAGGAACGTAGGGATAATTTAACATACACAAATCAAAAAACATAATAAATCATATCAACAGAACCAAGAACAAAAATCACATGATCATCTCAATAGATGCACAGGCAGCTTTGTATAAAGTCCAAAACTCATTGATTTTTTAAAAAATAATTTTTAAAAAAACCTCTCCCCCACCTCCACACACATACCAGTCACCATCAGGGACACTTTCCACAAGTAACCAGGTCAGGTATGAGAAGCAGCAGCCAGTTCTGCCCCCACATGCACACCAGCCACCATCTAGGATGCTTCTCTCCAATAACAATCATGATCTGGGAAAAGCAGCAGACAGCTCCACCCCAGCCAGAACTGGCCAGGAAGCCAGTCACACTTTGGAGAAATTGTAGCCAATCCAGGAAGTGCCTAGGACCCCATTACCCACTTGTCTGGAAGAACCCAAGAAAATGTCAAGAAGAAGAATCAAAAGGCAGGCTCTGGGCTCCAAGCCATGCAGAGGAAGTCCAGGAGATGTAAACACAGAAGAGAATGGGAGTTGCACACCTGAAATTTCTGAAGTGATGGCAACTAAAGTAAAGAAACAACTTCATGAGACTGTAAAAGAAACTAGAACATAAACACTATCTCAGATAAAAGAAGTGGCAAACATAATAAAGTTGCTGAGCATCTCTAAAGAAGACATAGGTAACAAAAATAGAGAAACATAAAAAAATGAAGAAAAACTTGAATGAACAGAATAATAAAGATTTAGAATGCATGAAACAGATTCAAAGAGACATGCAGGAAATTAACATCTCCAGTGAAAGCTGGCAAAACCACTTGAAAGAAACTGAAGATACACTTTCAGACCTTGATGAAAGGTTTGCAGTTAGCAATTTCAAAAGGAAAAAATCTCTTAAAAACAACAAGGAACCAGGAAATAACAACTCAATAGATACAAGACAATGCAAAGAAAAATAATTTAAGAGTGACAGGTGTCACTGAAAAAGCAGGGGTCAACATAAATGACATAGAAATAACAGCAAAAAGCCAGGGATTTAACTCTGTGGCATTAGCACCTCCCTAGCAAGTGTGAGGCCATGAGTTTGATCCCGGTATCAAAAAAAAAAAAAAAAAAAAAAGAAGCAACATCAAAAATTTCCCAAGTATAGGAAAAGGAACTGACACACAGATAGGTAAAGCATATAGAATTCAGCTAGCCATAACCAAAATAAATCTATACCTGACATATAATAATCAGGATCCCAGAAATTCAGCACAAGAACAGAATATCACCTTTCAAGCATGTGGTTGTGAGTTCGATCCCCGGTACCGATAAAAAAAAAAACAGAATACCAAAGTCTGTTAGAGAAAATAAACAGATCACCTATAAAGGAAAACCATCAGAATCATGACAAACTTCTCACCACAAATCATCAAGTCAAGAAGAGGATGGACTAAAGAATTTCAAGTCCTGAAAGAAAATAACTTCCAACCCAAAATGATGTAGAACACAAAACTGTCTTCCAAACTTAATGGAGAAATAAAATACTTCCACGACAAAGAACAACTTAAGGAATTCATGACCACCAAATGAACTCTATAAAGAGTGCTGAAGAATATTCTAGGGAGAGATAAAAATGACCCTGGTCCCAGGAACAGCAGCAAAGTGGGATTTTTGAGTGGGGCAGGCAATTGAATGGAGGGGAAAAGTAAGGAGCCAATGGCAGAGAAATAGAATGACAAGATGAACCAGTGTATGTTGGCTGTAACCATTAATGTAGAAGGCCTCAATTCACCAATACAAAGAAACACAGGTAGATTGGGTCAAGAAACAAGATCCATCAATATGCAGCATACAAGAAACACATTAACTTGAAAGTAAATTCATAGATTGAAAGTCAAAGGAGAGAAAACAATGCTCCATGCAACAGAGAACCAAAAAAAGCAGGAGTAGCTTGCCCATCAACCACAGAATGGATAAGAAATATATGGCATTTTTATACAATGGAAATCTACTCAGTTATAAACAAGGGTAATTATGAAGCTCTTGTAGGTAAATGGATGCAGCTTATGATCATACTCTTGAGTGAAATGGTTCAGACTCACATAGGTGAACATCATGTTGTCTCCCTAGTATAAAAAACTGAAAGACTTAGTGGAATACAAAATGTTAAATAGATATTAAGAAAGTAAAAGGAGAGGAAACGTTTAAAAATGGAAGATGGTAGCCATTGTTATTCCCTATTATTTTGTTTTAAAGTCCTGTATTGTGGATCTTGGGAAGATGGCATTTTGATAAGTGGCAGGGTAAAGAGCCTCTCTCAGAGAAACAACTCAGATGCTAGAATTTAACATCATGGAGAAGATCAGACAAAAGGAGAGGGATTCTCATGACCCAGAAGCAAACTAAGGGAAAAAAAAAACAAGAAAGAAAGAAAGAAAGAAAGAAAGAGGGAGGAAGGAAGGAAGGAAGGAAGGAAGGAAGGAAGGAAGGAAGGAAGGAAGGAAGGAAGGGAGGGAGGGAGGAAGGAAGGGAGGGAGGGAGGAAGGGAGGGAGGAAGGAAGGATAGAAGGAAGGAAGGAAAAATGTGGATGGAAGGCTGGAGCCAGACACTCTCACCGGAGCCAGTCCTGCGCTGTACTGGGCGCCTTGGAGCCATACATGTAGAGACTCATGCATGCATAGAACTTCTAAACAGTTCACAAGAATTGATTATATAATGCACAATGAAATGAACAGATACTTTGAAGAAAAAAAGACACTAAGGTACCCAGTGCTAATCCCAAATCATCATGATATAAAATCTAGCAATACTATTATTCTTTGTTCAGAGTGATATTGGTCTGTTTTGTTTTGTTTAATTTCAACATACATGAAAGTATGGACAGCTATTTTGAAGAGAATGAGAGACATTAAGGCAGCCATTGTTGACCTCCCATTGTCTGGCCTTGAAGACCTAAAATGCCTTCATCATCCTGTTCTGATCAGTTTAATACTATTTTGTTCAGTATGAATTCACTGTGTGTGAAGATGTGGACAACTATTTGGAAGAAAACAACAAGAGACAATATGATAGACAGTGAAGATCTCCAGTGGTCTTGCTTTGAAATCTGTGTTTCTTAAATTATTTTCTTATGATCTGTTTTGTTCTGTCTTGTTCTGTTTAATTTTAACCTCTTTAAAACAAAAAAGAAACTGAGTGCTTATATTGTTTGCTGTTTTGCATGCTTGTAATCTGAGCAAGTACTTTGAAGATAGCAATACACAACTTAGTGACCATAGTTAAATTTCCTATCATCTTGTTTTGAAGTCCTGCATCATTGTTATTATTTTGTTTTTATTGTTTTTTATCTCTTTAAAATAAAAAATAAAATTTTATTTTAAAATATAAAAAAATAAATTCCTGTATTGTTTTCATTGTTTATTTTGTTTTGATTGGTTTTATTCTGCTTTGATTTTATTATAGGTTATGGCATGGGCAGCTATTTCAAAGATAACAAGATATATAATGGTAGCTATTGTTGATTTCCTATTATCTTGTTTTGAAATCCTGTATCACTTTCAATGTTTTGTTTTGATTGTCTTTATTCTGTTTTATTTGGTGTGATTTTAATATGTCTGTTGTTATGAACGCTATTTTGAAGACAAGAGGCATTATGATAGCCATTGTTGATTTCCTACTATCTTGTTTTCAAGTCCTGTATCACTTTCAATGTTTTATTTTGATTGACTTTATTCTGTTTAATTTTGTTTGGTTTTATTCTCTTAAATATAAAAAATTAAAAATTTAAAAAATAGTTACATGCCAGGGATTTAGCTCAGTGGCATAAGTGCCTACCTTTCAAGTATGCAGTGAGTTTGATCCACAGTACCAAAAAAAAGTTGTAAATGTTGAAACCAGTCATTAATACAAATCAAAATGACATACAGGGAAGCACACAAAAGACAACTTCTCATAAGCCAGAGTGCAGTCACATATATTTGGCCATGGCCTTTTGATGAATCAAGAACAACTATTATTTTAGTAAGTCTAGTAAAGCAGTAGTAAGACTATTCATACAATCTACTTACAAGAGGGCAAGTCATATTATCCATTTGATTCATCAAAGTAGTTGGTGTTTTCTTTCCTGAAAGAAACTTGAGATTGTCTATTGATGCAACATCAACAGGTTGAAATGATACCCAGAATTTGGAAGCAGTTTATTTACATCAATAGGCACTGATTGATGTGAGAGACAATTCCAGTGACTCGCTTTGAATCCAAAACAATTGCTGTGACTTTGAATACTTAGAATGACTCATTTCTTTATACTGATATGTAATAGACTGGCTAGGATATTTCCTTCTTTCTTCAATTGGCTCTGAGCGGCAAATAAGGCTAGCCAAGGTGCTATTATGCAAAGTCTATAGCCATCAGACAGTCCTGTTTCCTCGCATGGTGCTCTCTACAACAGGATTGAGCTGGCGGGATGTTAGAGCAAACAGTTCCAGGAATGTCAACTGGGTATGAGCCTCAAGATAAAAGGCTATGACTTCCCAGCACACAAGAATTTGCATATCAGAAACCAAAGCAATAGCCCCCCAAAACAATTCCACTGTTACCTTAATTGGGTTATGTAAATTGATCCTTGTGCATATCTCTATCTCTGCAAATTATAGAGATGCCATTCTTGCACCTTGCCAGCCAGCTCAAGCTACTCAGTAATCCCGGACATCCTCACTATCACTCATTCTTGAGTCACCCCCCTTTCTTCACAAGATAATAAATGCTGGGAGAGGCCTAGGATGGAGGCCTTTGTCTGCATGTCCTCACAAGATTGGAGTTAGGACCGCTTGGCTGTCCTTAACTTGGAACATGTCTTGGTGTCTTTACTCTCGCCATGGGTTGGATTGGTGATGGTAGATTGGAATTAACCTGCTGGGATTCCAATAATGTCTCAACAGATATAACTTTTTGAATTGTGAGGAAAACTAGAAAGAGGATTACAATACTTGGATGACTGAAGTTGGTATTTGGGTTTACAATAATCAAGATCATTCCCAGAATATCAGCCCCTGATCTCAGGTGGTCTAGGAATTATATGAGATAAGCAAGCAGGAAGTTCAAAGGTAGGGTGGCATGTTAATTGGGATTGATTTATACAATATACATCATAGTGATTAGCTATGCATCACAGTGACCATCATTTCTAGGAGACAGGAACAACTGGATGTGAAGCAGGAATTATTACCTAAGAACTAACATACTGAAGTACACTAGCTGGGGGGAGCATTTTCTGCTACATTTACCCTCTCTTTTACTTTCCCCAGCAAATCTTTTCTGAGCATGTTACATTTGATTTTTAATACAAGGTCCAACTAGAATTTATTCCTGTTTGTGCCATTACTCTGGTAAGGTAATGAAGGTCTTTTTTTTTTTAAGAGAAAAACAAAACTAAACGAAGCAAGACAGTAAAAGGCTAGAAGCAACACAGAATTTCAAGAGAAAAAACATACAGTAAGAGTTCACCAGTTAATATATCACACATTGTCAACTTACAAACAGCTGTCCAGATTACAAAGTTAAAGCATACAAAGTGGAGATTAATACAGTGAGATTGCAGTCAGTTCTGTTCAATGATCCAACAAAAACTCAGCAATATGGTTCTCTTTCCTATACATTTAAATAAACTTGCAGTTATATCCTTGAGATCACTTTCCTTCCTCTCTTTTTTACACTAACAATCGCACATTTTAGTTTCCATTACTCCCACAGTTTTTTTAACTTTTTCTTTGAAGAGGAAAAGAAAAAAGATTGAAAAAAGGCCAAAAAAACAAAAAACAAAACAAGACGGACCAAAGAAAAACCCAATGTGACAAAGCAAAACAGAGCCATTTAGATCAGGAGGATGGACATAACATAAAATGAAAAAAAAATAAAGTAAAGGGGGGATTACTAGGTGATCAACAATGGTTACCATTATGCCTCTTGTTATCCTAAAAAGAGTAGCCTATATCAGCTAGTATAAAAGAATTGAGCAAAACTGTACATAAGACCAATAAAACCACATTGGAGAGCTTACAGGATTCCAAAGAAGATAACAGTCAAATAATAACGGGCATCATAGAATATCTGGTTGCCTTCCAAATGGTTGCCTATACCCTCAAACTTGATACTATTAAGCGAAACAGAATATAATAAAATCAGTCAGAACAAGATATGGAGAACACTACAGGGCTTCAAATCAGGTTAATAGGGAAACAAAAAAAATTACTATAATCTATCACACTATTTTTAATTTAATTTTCCCTTAGTTAAAAGATACTAAGAAATAAATTAATTTTTTTTTAAAAAAAGAAAGAAAAAGGGGGGGAGACTGAGATAAAAAAAAAAAGAATGTATCAATATAACAACTCCGGTCAGAATCGAAAAATTTAACCATCATTGTGTTTCACCCCCAGATAGCTTGACATTAATAGTAGTTACCATAGTGACTATTTCCTTGAAATATTTGAGTCTAACTTCGTATACTATAGCATCAAATTTATCAAGACAGTGTGAGACTGTTCAAGAGAATGAAATTGTTGCAGGGAATTTAGAACCAGCTAACAGAAAGCAAACATCAATTTCTATATTATCTCTTTGTCTATAAAAAACTTGCTTATACTATCGCATACATTAAGATATAATAAGGTACCACATGTTAGAACCAATGGAAACAAATGAACAAAAACTTGATGGGGCTTCAAAACAGGATATTAAATCAGCACTAGCTATTACGCTCTTATTCTCTTCAAAATAGGCATTTGTAGCATCACAGACAATAAAATAAAAACACCCAAATTAAAACTTCCAAGTAATGAGTGAAAACATTATATGGCTTCAAACCAGTGTGACCAGGAATCATGATTACCACGTACTTTCATGTATTCTTATCGTTTCTTACACTAGGGAAACTATTCGGTATTTATACAGGTGAGTTTGATTTATTTCACTTATAAGTATGGTCTTGAGCTGCGTCCATTTATTTATAAATGTCTCAATGTGATCATTCTTTATAGCTGAGTAGTACTCCATTGTATAAAAATACCACAACTTTTTTATCCATTCCTCAGTTGATGGACACTTAGGTTGTTTCCAAGATCTGGCTATTACAAATTGTGCTGCTATAAACATGGGTGCACATATATCACTGTGGTATGACGCTTTCAGTTCTTCTGGGAATATGCCTAGGAGTGGAATAGCTAGGTCAAATGGTGCTTCCAGTCCCAGCTTTCTGAGAAATCTCCAGACTGACCTCCAGAATGGTTGCACCAGTCTACACTCCCACCAACAATGCAGGAGAGTTCCTTTTTCCCCACAGCCTCTCCAGCATTTGTTATTGGTGGTTTTCTTGATCTTGGCCATTCTTTCAGGAGTAAGATGAAATCTCAGTGTGGTTTTAATTTGCATTTCTCTAATGACTAGTGATGCTGAACATTTTTTCATATATTTATTTGCCATTTGTATTTCTTCATCTGAAAATTGTTTATTCATCTCCGATGCCCATTTTGAATTTTGGGGGTCTGATTTTTTTTAATTCTTTGTATGTTTTAGACAGAAGTCCTTTGTCTGGGGGACAGTTCACTAGGATTTTTTCCCAGTTTGTGGGTTTTCTTTTCACTATGTTAGACATTTCTTTCGATGTACAGAAACTTTTTAATAAGATGTGATCCCAGTTATTGACTCTGGGAAGTATTTCCCGTGCGGTTTGAGTCTTGTTCATGAATTCTCTACCTACTCCTATGTCTTCAAGGTTTCTACCCAATTTGTCTTCCAATAGATTTAGTGTTTCTGTTTTAATATTTAGATCTTTGATCCATTTAGATTTTATTTTAGTATATGGTGATAGGCATGGGTCTAGTTTTAGTTTTTGGCATATGGAGAGCCAATTTTTCCAACACCATTTATTAAAGAGACTGTCATTCTTCCAGTGAACCTGTTTGGCCCCTTTATCAAAGATGAGGTGGTTGAGTGTGTTTGTAGTTGTGGTTGTATCTTCTAATCTATTCCACTGATCTTCGGCTCTCTTTTGATTCCAGTACCATGTTGATTTTACGACAGTTGCTTTGTAGTATAACTTCAAGTCAGGGATTGTGATGCCTCCTGCCTTGTCTTTGCTGCTTAGAACTGTCCTCTTCTGGTTCCAGATGAATTTTAGGATTGATTTCTTGAGATCTATGAGGTATGTTGATGGTATTTTTATCGGGATTGCATTGAATCTGTATAACAGTTTTGGGAGAATGGCCATTTTCACAATATTTATTCTTCCTATCCATGAGCAAGGGATGTTTTTCCATTTTCTGAGATCATCTTCAATTTCACATTTCAGTGTATTATAATTTTCCCTGGACAAGTCTTTCACTTCTTTCATGAGAGTAATGCTTAAATATTTCATTTTTTTGGTTGCTAGTGTGAAGGGTGTGGCTTCTCTTATTTCTCTCTCTGTGTTTTGTTGTTAGTGTATAGGAATGCTATTGATTTCTGAGTATTGATTTTGTATCCAGCCACATTGCTGAATTTATTTACTATATCTAGGAGTCTTTCAATGGAGTTTTGGGGGTCTTCTATGTAGAGTATCATATCGTCTGCAAACAGTGATAATTTAACTTCTTCTTTTCCTATCTTTACGGCTTTTATTTTTCTTTCATGTCTAATTGCTCTGGCTAGTACTTCCAGTACTATATTAAATAGGAGTGGTGACAGGGGACATCCTTGTCTTGTGCCTGATTCTTAAAATCAGGCACAAGACAAGGATGTCCTTTATCACCACTCCTATTTAATATAGTACTGGAAGTACTAGCCAGAGCAATTAGGCAAGAAAGAGAAATAAAAGGGGTAAAGATAGGAAAAGAAGAAGTTAAGTTGTCATTGTTTGCAGACGACATGATACTCTACATAGAAGACCCCCTAAGCTCCATTGAAAGACTCTTAGATACAATAAATAAATTCAGCAATGTGGCTGGATACAAAATCAATACTCAGAAATCAATAGCATTCCTATACTTAAACAACAAAATCACAGAGAGGGAAATAAGAGAAACTGGACTATTCACATTATTAGATACAATAAATAAATTCAGTAATGTGGCTGGATACAAAATCAATACTCAGAAATCAATAGCATTCCTATACACTAACAACAAAATCACAGAGAGGGAAATAAGAGAAGCCACACCCTTCACATTAGCAAGCAAAAAAATGAAATATTTAGGAATTACTCTTACGAAAGAAGTGAAAGACTTGTCCAGTGAAAACTATAATACACTGAAAAAGGAAACTGAAGATGATCTCAGAAAATGGAAAGACATCCCTTGCTCATGGATAGGAAGAACAAGCATTGTGAAGATGGCCATTCTCCCAAAACTCTTATACAGAGTCAATGCAATCCCAATAGAAATACCATCAACATACCTTATAGATCTAGAGAAATCACTCCTAAATTTCATCTGGAACCAGAAGAGACCTAGAATCGCAAAGGCAATTCTAAGCAGCAAAGGCAAAGCAGGAGGCATCACAATCCCTGACTTGAAATTATACTACAAAGCAACAGTAGTAAAATCAACATGGTATTGGAATCAAAACAGAGGCGAAGATCAATGGAATAGATTAGAAGACACAGCCACAACTACAAACACACTCAACCACCTTATCTTTGATAAAGGAGCCAAGCAGGTTCACTGGAAGAACGACAGTCTCTTTAATAAATGGTGCTGGAAAAACTGGCTCTCCATTTGCCGAAAACTAAAGCTAGACCCATGTCTATCACCATGTACTAAATTAAAATCTAAATGGGTCAAAGATCTGAATATTAAAACAGAAACACTAAATCTATTGGAAGACAAATTGGGTAGAAACCTTGGAGACATAGGAGTAGGTAGAGAATTCATGAACAGGACTCAAACCACACGGGAAATACTTCCCAGAATCAATAACTGGGACCACTTCTTATTAAAAGGTTTCTGCATGTCAAAAGAAATCTCCAGCATAGTGAAAAGAAAACCCACAAACTGGGAAAAGATTTTAGTGAACTCTCTCTCAGACAAGGGACACTTGTCTAAAACATATAAAGAATTAAAAAAACTCAGACCTCCAAAATTCAAAGATCCAATCCAAAAATGGGCATCTGAGATGAATACGCAATTCTCAGATGAAGAAATGCAAATGGCAAATAAATACATGAAAAAATGCTCATCATCATTGGTCATTAGAGAAATGCAAATTAAAACCACACTGAGATACCATCTCACTCCTGAAAGAATGGCCAGGATCAAGAAAACCAACAACAACAAATGCTGGAGAGGCTGTGGGGAAAAAGGAACTCTCCTGCACTGTTGGTTGTTGGGAGCCGCAGCCCCGAGCCCGGTCGCCTCACTTGGCGGACGTGCGGCCTGTGGTAAAGAGCAAAGCCTGGGGTAGATTACCCCTCCCATCGAATATGTTAGTTTCCTGCTTACCGCGTAAACAACCCGCTCAACAATATAGTCTGCCTGGCAACTGATGATGTTAGCCAATCAGCTTGCCTTGCTTACTTTAACATGATTGGACACTGTACCCGTATATATACCGGTGCCACCCCTGGGCGGAAGAAGAAGCCAGGTAGAAGCCCGGAAGTAGAAGCCCAGAAGGAGCCGCGGAGAGCGGACCGGTAGAGGCTTCGGAGCGAAGCCCGGAAGGAGCCGCGGGGAGCGGACCAGAGGAGGCTTCGGCTGGGAGCGATCCCAGGGCAGGCTGTACGGAGAAGGAAAATAAAAAGAAAAGGTTGTCCACTACCAGACTTTGTCGTGTGTCCTTCCTGCCGGCCGGGAGCGGACATCGACATTTGGAGGCCCGCCCGGGGACTGATCACCCCCGAGACGTGGAAGTGGACAACGCTCCAGTACAGAGCTGCGAGACAGGTGAGTTGGGGATAAGCCTGGGCTCTGGGTGGCGCGCACCTACAGGGCTTTTAGACTCCCCTCAGGCTCACGCGTAAGTGGCGGATTCCTTGGGCCTCACGCGGTGAGTAACATATTAAAAGATGGGAAACATGTTAGGTAGCAACACTAAGAGCGAGGGTGGTTGTGGAGAAAGCTCTCAAGAGCTTACAAAAGTACGCAGGGTATCTGAGCAGGCCCAGTCAGGGAGCTCCCGAGAGGGGTCCGTCAAGGGGAACAAGGATGCTAAGGAGAAGGACGGGGCTCTAGCCTCGGAGTCGTCTGACTCCGAGGACGAGGGAAAGTTGAATGGCAAGGAGGCCAAAGAGACCAGCTGTCAGGAGCCTAAATCGCTCGATAAGGAGTCGCAGGGTTCTTTACCTTGGGGGCCGTTTCCGGAGGCGATTCCTTGCCACGAGGCGGCCGCCTGGGAGCTCTCTCCCCTTTCGCCAGAACAGGAAGTGATGCATGGGCCCCCATTTTCCGCCCAATCACGGCCGCTGTCTTATGCTCCGCCGCCGGCGGGTCGGTATTTTTACAGGCGGCTTTGGCAGGGGGGACGCTTGTCTCATGAGGTACATCCACCTGGGATAGATAGTGGCCCCTACGGGATATTTCCTGTACAAGTAGCTATGGGCCAGGGACGCAATGTATGGGAGCCTTTTGAGATAAAGCAGATTAGAGAACTTAAAAATGCAGTTACAACCTTTGGGCCGACTGCGCCTTACACCATTGCCATGCTGGAGAACCTGTCTTCTGGGCCCCTCACCCCCGCGGACTGGATTCAGCTGGCAAAGGCCTGTCTGCCCTCGGGCAGTTACCTGGATTGGCGAGCCTGGTATGCAGAGTTCTCTGCAGAGCAGGCTGAGAGAAACGCCAATCGGGGAAACCGGGGGTGGAACAAGGAAATGCTTATGGGAGAAGGTCGGCACGCTGATGACCAGACCCAGTTCCCCGGCGCTGTCTATGAGCAAATCAATGCCATAGGACTCCGCGCCTGGAAGCAAGTAAGTGGTGCTGGAACAGCCTCCTTATGTCTTTCAAAAATAATTCAGGGTACCACAGAGCCATTTGTTGACTTTGTGGCCCGAATGCAAGATGCTGCCGATAAGATATTTTCTGATCCGGGAGTGGCTCGACCGCTGGTAAGGCAGCTGATTTTCGAACAGTGTACAAAGGAGTGCAAGGCAGCGATAGCTCCTCATAAGAACAAGGACCTCAATGCCTGGATTAGGATATGCAGAGAGATAGGGGGGCCGCTCTCCAACTCGGGAGTGGCTGCTCTCCTGGCCGCGGCTGTACAGCAGAGGGGACCTCGCGGGTTAGAAGGGGAATGTAAGGCTAAAGGGTGTTTTGCCTGCGGGGAGCCAGGACACATTAAACGTCATTGCCCAAACAATGCAGATGCTAGGCCTCGCCCTAGGAATGAAGAACCATATGTTTGTGGGCGATGTAAGAGGGGATCACACAAAGCTGAGGAGTGTAGGTCGGTCTTTGATGCTCAGGGCAACGGTATTTGTGGACGAGATGCTAGAGGGCCAAAAAACGGCCAGAGGGGGCCCCCTTCGCAGGCGGGCCCCCGCCCCAGAGACAGGACAGCTCAGGGTGGCAGCCTTCAACAAGGGCCACCCCTGGGTCAGCAGGTGTGGACCTCAGTGTCGCCTCAGGACTTATATTAGTGCCTGATATGGGTGTTCAAGTGGTTGAAACCACTTTTAAGGGACCGTTACCCGAAAATTCCGTGGGTCTGGTGATCGGGAGATCCTCCACGGCCCTTCGGGGTCTCACAGTAATCCCAGGGGTCATAGACTCAGACTACACAGGACATATTAAAATTATGGTTCAATCTCTTGTGGGTACTATGGTAATTAATAAAGGAGACAAGATAGCGCAGCTCTTGCTGCTCCCCAGTCTCCACAAGAGATTTCCCTCAAAGCAGAAAATTAGAGAAAGTCAAGGTTTCGGTTCCTCAGGGGAAGTCTTTGAGGGACTCCATATGACACTTGATAAAAGGCCCATGCTCTCACTTAAGGTCAATGGCAAGAATATAACAGGGCTCCTAGACACAGGAGCTGACCGTTCCATTATCTCCAGAAAGGATTGGCCTTCCAACTGGCCCACCAACACTGCAGATAACACGCTGCAGGGCCTGGGGATGGTGTCAGCTCCTCAGGTTAGTGCTTCAACCCTGCTCTGGTGCGATGAGGAGGGTCATCAGGGCCATTTCCAACCGTTTGTGTTGCAGTTGCCAGTGTCTCTATGGGGAAGGGACATCCTCACTCAGATGGATGTCACGCTTACGTCAAACTGCTCCCCCCAGGCTAAGGATATACTCAGGAACCAGGGATATACCCCCGGCAAAGGCTTGGGCAATGCCCTGCAGGGTCGGACATCCCCAATACCAGTAGAAAACAAAAAAGGTAGGCAAGGATTGGGTTTTTCTTAGGGGCCGCTGAAGAAGCTCTCCTACCCACTTCGATCAAAATCACCTGGAAATCAAATGATCCGGTTTGGGTACCTCAGTGGCCCCTGCCTAAGGAGAAGCTATTAGCCTTGTCAGAAATAGTCAGTACACAACTCAGATTAGGACATATTAAGCCGTCAACCTCCCCATGGAACACCCCCATTTTTATAATTAAGAAAAAGTCTGGCAAGTGGAGGCTGCTCCATGATCTAAGGGCGGTCAACGCGCAGATGCAGCCCCTGGGGGCGGTCCAGAGGGGGCTGCCAGCTCTCTCAGCCATCCCTCAGTCCTGGCCAGTTTATGTTATAGACCTTAGAGACTGTTTCTTCTCAATTCCCCTGCACCCAGAGGACACTCATAGGTTTGCCTTTACTTTGCCCACCATTAACCAAGAAAGCCCTGATCTCAGATACGAGTGGGTAACGTTGCCCCAAGGCATGGCCAACAGTCCCACTATGTGTCAGATTTACCTTGATTCCCTACTGGCCCCCCTACGAAAATCCTTTCCCAAGATAAGATGTATGCATTACATGGACGAACTTTTGCTCAGCGGCAGGGACCCAGACATGCTAAATAATATGCTCAGCCAGTTGGTCGAGGCCCTGAGACAAGGCCCTAATAATATGCTCAGCCAGTTGGTCGAGGCCCTAATCTGCATGTTGCCCCCGACAAGATTCAGGGAGGAGAAATGGTGACCTACTTAGGCGCGAGAATCTCCCCTATGCTAGTCTCTCCGCAGAAGGTCACCATTAGGACGGATGGCGTTAGGACCCTAAATGACATGCAAAAGCTATTGGGAGACATTAATTGGATTAGGCCATATTTACATATACCAAATTCAGATCTCAAACCCCTGTTCGACCTTCTAAAGGGAGACCCAGATATAGCCTCCCACAGGAGGCTCACTCCTGAGGCAAGAGCTGCCTTACAGAGAGTGGAAAAAGCCTTAGGTGGGGCTACCTTACACAGAATTGAACCAGGGCGACCCTTTGATGTCTGTTTGCTACAGACTAGTCTACAGCCTACAGCGGTGATTTGGCAGAAAGGACCACTACTGTGGATACACCCTAAGGTCTCACCTGCAAAAGTCATAGAGCATTACCCGGAGGCAGTCGCTTCATTGGCCCTTGAAGCGCATGATAGAGCTGTCCAACATTTTGGCTCAGGACCACAAGCCATCCGAGTACCCTATACCGCCAGCCAGATCAAGACCCTGGCTGCCTGCATAGATACCTGGGCCATTCTGAGATGTGTTTTCCATGGGGATATAAACAATCAATACCCTAAAGACCCTATCTTGTCATTTGTCACTCAGCACCCTATAATTTTTCCAAAGGTTACTGCCTCTGAGCCATTAGTCCCAGCAACTACAATATATACAGATGGCTCCAAGACGGGGATAGGCGCCTATGTGATCCTAGGCAAGCCCCCGGTTACCATACAATTTGAACCAGATCAGCCTCAGGTGGTGGAACTGCAGATCGTTAAAATGATTCTTGAACGGTTCTCAGAAGCCATTAATATTGTCTCCGATTCTAGGTATGTGGTCAATGCTATGCAAGTGCTTGAGACTGCCGGTTTAATTAGATCCACTTCCACAGTGGCTGGGCTGTTCCTGTCTATCCAGACATTGCTTCAGAACAGACACCATAAGGTCTTCACCACCCACATAAGAGCACATACATCCCTGCCAGGGCCTATGGCACAGGGGAATGCGGCTGCTGACACTGCCACTCGCCCGTTATGGATTTTTACCTTACTAACACCAATCGAGCGAGCCCGTGCCTTCCATGATAAGTTTCATGTTAATGCCAGGACACTAGCAAACCATTTCCATGTTTCTAGAGCAGATGCACGAGATATCGTGCGACTATGTGACTCCTGTGCCACATACAAACCTGCCATACCGATGGGAGTAAACCCTCGAGGTTTGATCCCTGGTGATGTTTGGCAGATGGACATCACACATATACAGGAGTTTGGGACTCTTAAATATGTTCATGTTTCCACAGACACCTGTTCTCACGTCATATTTGCAACAGCAGAAACAGGTGAAAAAGTGTCTAATGTGATCAATCATTGCCTGGCGGCTTGGGCCGCATGGGGCAAACCAAAAATATTAAAAACTGATAATGGACCAGCCTATATAGGCAAAGCCTTCAATGAGTTCTGCAAAATGATGGAGGTTCAATTAAAACATGGTATCCCATACAATCCCCAAGGTCAAGGAATCATTGAGAGGGCTCATAGAAGCCTCAAAGAAATTTTACAAAAACAAAAAGGGGGAGTAGGCCAAGGCCTGGCCCCAAAGGCACGATTATCCATGGCACTATTCACACACAATTTTTTAAATTTAAATAATGATAATCGCTCCCCAGCTGTGGAGCACTGCAACCCTTCCCCCAACCATAAAGGGTGGGTGAAGTGGAAAGATGTCCTGACAGGACAATGGATGGGCCCGGATCCAGTGGTCAGCTGGAACCGAGGCGCGGTTTGTGTTTTCCCACAGGAACCGGGACGAGAACCACTGTGGATACCGGAGAGACTGACACGGGCAACAAAGCCCTCGACTGAAGATCAGACCTGCCCTACCGGAGATCCATCACAGACCAACCAATAAGATGAATAGAAATAGCGGTAGCCCGAAATGGACAAGAAGATCCTCAGGCATATGCATGGCTTGCTCAATTGGCCCACGACCGAGTCTAGATATGGCGGGCATCCCTCATTCTCCTCCATAAGGTGACAATACACAGCAGGGTAGGTGAGTCAATGACGGGTAAGAGCGTGCCTCCCCAGCACGACTCGACCTAAGCCAGGCCCTACCCCATCCTGCACGTAAGCCGCTGGACTGTTAGATGCTGCCCAGGTCTAAATTTCTCTCCGAGGGGATTTCTTTACGGAGAGGAAATGAGTGCAAGCTTGTGTGCATCCAGGTTCCGTCCAGTTTGTGCCTGGCCCTAGAAAAAGGACGAGGGCCTCAGGGCCTTGGCAGACCATGGCATGGCCAACCAGGGTCTAAGCCAAGGACCTACGGTGGACCTACACATAGGGCATAAGCCTCTGCACCCAGTCCAGGAAGGGCTACGATGCGCACATTCATAAAAAATAAAATAGGGGGAGATGTTGGGAGCCGCAGCCCCGAGCCCGGTCGCCTCACTTGGCGGACGTGCGGCCTGTGGTAAAGAGCAAAGCCTGGGGTAGATTACCCCTCCCATCGAATATGTTAGTTTCCTGCTTACCGCGTAAACAACCCGCTCAACAATATAGTCTGCCTGGCAACTGATGATGTTAGCCAATCAGCTTGCCTTGCTTACTTTAACATGATTGGACACTGTACCCGTATATATACCGGTGCCACCCCTGGGCGGAAGAAGAAGCCAGGTAGAAGCCCGGAAGTAGAAGCCCAGAAGGAGCCGCGGAGAGCGGACCGGTAGAGGCTTCGGAGCGAAGCCCGGAAGGAGCCGCGGGGAGCGGACCAGAGGAGGCTTCGGCTGGGAGCGATCCCAGGGCAGGCTGTACGGAGAAGGAAAATAAAAAGAAAAGGTTGTCCACTACCAGACTTTGTCGTGTGTCCTTCCTGCCGGCCGGGAGCGGACATCGACAGTTGGTGGGAGTGTAGACTGGTACAGCCTTTGTGGAGGTCTGTCTGGAGGTTTCTAAAAAAGCTGGGATTGGAAATCCCATTTATTCCAGCTATTCCACTTCTAGGCATAGTCCCAGAAGAACTGAAAGCATCATACCACAGTGATTTATGTGCACCTATGTTTATAGCAGCACAATTTGTAATCGCCAGATCTTGGAAACAACCCAAGTGTCCATCAACGGAGGAATGGATAAAAAAAGTTGTGGTATTTCTATACAATGGAGTATTATTCAGCTATAAAGAAGGATCACATTGAGATATTTATCAATAAATGGGCGCAGCTTGAGACCATACTCATAAGTGAAATAAATCAATCTCGCATGTATGAATACCGAATAGTTTCCCTAATGTAAGTAATGATTCAAATATATGAAAATATGTGGCAATCATGATTCCCCATTAGGTGGCCTTGAAGCCTTATAAAATTTTCACTTATTAATTATAAAGGCTTTATTCTGGGCTTCTTGATATGGAAATATTTGAAGCTATAGTATATGAAGTTTTATCCAAATATTTCAAGGAAAAAGACAGACACTATGGTAACTATTATTCTTTAAAAAAATTATTTAGTTATTTCTTATGTTTATTTTAATTAAGGGAAAAATTTAAAAAATTAGAATATATAATAGTAACTCTTTTCGATTTCCTACTAACTTGTTTTGAAGTCCTGTAATACTCCCACGATCTTGTTTTGACTGATTAGACTCTGTTCCATTCTGTGTGATAGTATCAAGTCTGAGGGTATAGGCAACTACTTTGAAGGCAATAAGATTCACTAAGATGCCCATTCTGGTTTGACTATTGTCTCCTTTGGAAGTCCTGTAATGTTTACAATGTCTAAGTTTTATTGGTCTTGTTCTCTACTGTTTTGTCCAACTTTATAATATCTAATGAGATAGACAAATCTTTTTAAGGAAACAAGAGACAACGTTGATAACCATTGTTAATAACCGTGTACTCTGTTCTACATCATGTGCTATGTCTATCCTTGGTTTTGACTGACAGCTTTGTTCTGCCATATTTGACTTTATTCTCCTCCCCCCCAAAAAAGTAATAAGAACTAAGGAGTAATAAAATCCAAAATGTGTAAATTTTGTTGTAAAAAGAGAGGAAGGGGAAAAAAAAGAGCTCTAACGGATATAACAGCAAGTGTGTATAGGGGTGTTGAATAGCTGACGATATTAATGTTTTTGGATCATTGAACACAGCTGTTTGCAGTCTCTCTGTTTGAATGTCTACTTTGTATTCTTTGATACTGTGATTTGAGCAACTATTTCCAAGATGATAATATGTAATCTAGTAACAGGTGATTTCTTACTGTTATGTGTTTTTTTGTAGTTCTGTATTATATGTAACCTTACACTGCTTTGTTTTGTTTTGTGTTTTTCTCTTTTTCCTCTTAAATAAAAATAAATAAATAAATAAAGTAAAGGCTTTCAATTTTGGGCCATTTAGCATGATACTGGCTGTTGGTTTGTCATAGATGGCCTTTATTATGTTGAGGTAAAGACCATCTATTCCAATTTTCTGTAAGGTTCTTATCATAAATGAATGCTTCACCCTATCAAAAGCTTTTTCTGCATCTATAGAAATGATCGTATGATTCTTACTTTTGACTCTATTGATATAGTGGATTACATTTATTGATTTATGTATATTGAACCATCCCTGCATACCTGGAATGAATCCCACTTGGTCATGATGTATAATCTTCTTGATGACTTGCTGCATATTTTATTGAGGATCTTTGCATCTGTGTTCATTAGGGAGATTGGTCTGTAGTTCTCTTTTTCAGTTGGGTCTTTCTCAGGTTTTGGTACTAGAATAATATTTGCTTCCAGGAATGACTTAGGAAGGATTGCTTCCCTTTCAATTTCATTGAAGAGTTTGAGGAGAGTCGGCATTAGGTCCTCTTTGTATTTCTTGTAGAATTCTGCAGTGAATCCATCTGGGCCTGGGCTCTTCTTTGTAGGTAATGACTTAATTACATTTTCGATTTCATGAATAGAAATTGGGTTATTCAGCAGTTTTACTTCTTCTTGACCTAGCTTTGGTACTTTATATGCTTCTAGAAATCTGTCTATTTCTTCCATGTTATTTAACCTTTGAGAGTAGAGGTTTTTTATATAGGTGTTGATGATCTTCTGTATTTCTGTTGGGTCTGTAGTGATTTCACCTTTTTCATTCCTTATTGCATGAATTTGAGCTTTTTCTTTCCTTTTTAAAATAAGGTTGGCTAGGGGCTTATCAATTTTATTTATTCTTTCAAAGAACCAACTCTTTGATTCATTGATTCTTTGTATTGTTTTCTTAGTCTCTATTGCATTGATTTCTGCTCTGATTTTTATAATTTCCTCTCTTCTTTTGGCTTTGGGCTTGACTTACTCTTCTTTTTCTAGCTGTTTGAGGTGTAGCATCAAGTTATTTATTTGTATTTGTTCTGTTTTCCTGATGTGGGAACGCAGTGCAATAAATTTCCCTCTGAGGACAGCTTTCATTGCATCCCACAGATTCCGGTAAGTTGTATTTGTGTTTTCATTTGTTTGTAGGTATTGTTTAATTTCCTCTGTGACCCACTGATTACTCAAGAGTGTGTTATTCAGTTTCCATGTGTTTATGGGATCTTTGCAGTATCTTTTATCATTAATTACTAATTTCATAGCGCTATGATCTGATAACATGCAAGGGATGATTTCAACTCTTTTGCATTTCTTTAAATATGTTCTATGAGTTAATATATGGTCTATTTTAGAGAATGACCCATGTACTGCTGAGGAAAATGTGTATTCTGTTGTTGTTTGGCAGAATACTCTGTATATGTCTATCAATTCCATTTGTTCACAGGTGTGATTCAGTTCTTTTATCTCTTTGCTGATTTTCTGTCCTGTTAATCTGTCCTTTGGTGTCAATGGTGTGTTAAAATCTCCTGTTATAATTGTATTACTGCTAATTTGGTTTTTCATTTCTGATATTACTTGTTTTATATAACTGGGTGCTTTGGAATTTGGTGCATACATATTTAAGATAGTTATCTCTTCCTCTTGAAGTTTTCCCATAACCAGTATGTAGTGACCTGCTTTGTCTCTTCTGATCATTATTGGTTTGAAGTTCACGTTGTCTGCAAACAGAATAGCTACCCCCGCTTTTTTTTTGGGGGGGGGGGTTCTTGTTGCATGAAGTATTGTTTTCCATCCTTTGACTTTCAGTCTGTGAGTATCCTTCTGAGTTAGATGGGTTTCTTGTAGACAGCATATGGTTGGATTTTGTTTCTTGATCCATTCTGCCAGTCTATTTCTTTTAATTAGTGCATTGAGACCATTTACGTTAATGGTTATAGCTGTTATATATTGGTTTATTAGTGACATGTTATATTTCTGCTGTTGCATCTTTATCTTTCTGTTCTATTTAATTGTCTGCTTTGTTAAGTGGTTTTTTCTTAAGTGTATAGACTATCTTTCAGTATTCTTTGCAGGATTGGCTTGGTGATCATGAATTTCTTCAGCTGTTCTTTGTCATGGAAGTATCTTATTTCTCCATCAATTTTGAAGGACAGTTTTTCAGGATACATCAGTCTAGGTTGGAAATCATTTTTCTTTAGGGTCTGAAATACTTCACTCCATGCTCTTCTTGTCTTTATTGTTTGTGTTGAGAAGTCTGCTGTGATTCTGATAGGTTTTCCTATCAGAAAGGTAATCTATCTTTTATCTCTGACAGCTTTTAATATTCTATTCTTTTTTTTGATTTCTGGAATGGTGATTATTATATGTCTGGGTGTAGTTTTATTTTGGTTATGGCTATTTGGAGTTCTATATGCCTCATTGATCCTGATATCAGTTTCCAATTTCATGTTTGGGAAGTTTTCAGCAATTACTTCTCTAAATATCCTCTTGACATCCTTTGTATTGTCTCCTTTTTCATTTATCCCTATCAACCTGATGTTGTTTTTCTTTGTGCCATCTTGCAGGTGTTGTATTGTTATTTCTTGATTTCTTGTTATTTTTAAAAGATCTTTCCTTTCCTGTTCACTGGCTGCAATCTTGTCTTCGAAGTCCAAAATTCTATCTTCGCATTCATTCAGGCGGTTTTTACAACTTTCAGTGTTGCTTTTGATTTCTGTATATCTCTTTGCATCTGTTTTATATATTCTGTTTGTTTCTTATATTGTTCATCCAGAGATTCTATCCTTTTGTTTAGTTCCTCCAATTTTTTAGCTGTGTCTTCTTTAGATATGTTCAGCATCTCCTTCATTTCTTTTATTATTTCTTCTTTTACCTGATATATTATTTCTAGTTTGAATTCCTTCAAAGCTTCCCGGAGCTGCTTCTGTATTTCTGTTACTATTGTTTCAGGTATTTCAGGTATATGGTATGTATTTTCTTCTACGTACACGGCTCCTAGGCTTTCTTGGGGGGATAGGTTGGGTGTTTGAGATTGCATTTTAGTTTTTCGTTTTGTCATTTTCCTATATTACTGTGTTTCAAGTGTTGTTTCAGAGTTTCCCCTGGTTGTGTTGTAAATTGACTCTTATGTCCTGGGCTCTTGAGACTCCTCTTGTAGTAGCTCCCTCCTGGGCAGCGGAGCCCCTGAATTAAAAGAGGCTTGCCAGGCTCCTCTCAGGTAGACCTAAAGCTTCCTCAATTTGCACAGTTTCAGGGCCGGACCGGAGTCACCTCCGCTCAGCTGGATGCGCACCTTCTGGTCCCCAGAGGTGGTAGTTGGGCCCTGGGTGGGAGAGGGGGCAGCAGGGCTGGCCTCCGCTCAGCTGGATGCGCACCTTCCAGTCCCCAGCAGTGGCGGTATGGGTCCTGAGCGGGATAGGCGACAGCAGGGCCAGCCTCCACTGGGCTGGACGCTCACCTTCCGGTCCCCAGAGGTGGTAGTTGGGCCCTGGGCAGGAGAGGCGGCAGCAGGGCCCGCCTCCACCTGGCTGGACGCTCACCTTCCGGTCCCCAGCGGTGGTAGTTGGGCCCCAGGTGGGAGAGGCAGCAGCAGGGCCGGCCTCCGCTCAGCTGGACCGGTAATGAATGTCTTAATCTGATCTAGAAGAATGTCCAATGGGCATTAGACACTCATCAAATCTTAGTGAAGTGTTTGATTGGTGGTTCTATTTTCTTGGGGCAACCATCCATACAGTTTAAGGCCTAGGATGGACTCTAGCCAAGGTCCCCAAATTGTCCTATTCTCTTGTACAGTTTTTATCTTTTATTTGTCTGCTCTTGTCATTCTCCAGAAAAAACTTCTTCAATGATGGGACTGTTGACTCAGATTCCCTCAGAAAGACAGGAACCACTGTGTGTTGAGTGACATGACTTGAAGGTCATCCACAGCAAACTCTAGCTGTGCAGTCCCAGAACCTTACTCAGGACCCGGTTGGGCCCCACTCAATGACCCCAGTGACCCCAAGCTTTGATACACTGTTTGGCATAAACTGAAGGCCTGCCCAGTGTAGTTCATGTAACGTTCATTCTTAGTACACCACTCAGAACGTGGTAGGGCCCAGCCCAATGACACAATAGCCAGGAGATTCAGTGAGTCACATGGGATGTGCTGAACATCTCCAAGTGCACTCATCCCCATTTGAGGAGCCTTTGAGTGCCACTAAGGACGAGGACTGCCTAACATCCCTCACTCAAAAGAGGAAGACCCCGACAGCCATCTTCAAACCAAGAAACAACTATAATTTTGCAATCAACTGCCCTAGGGAAATATAGGAAAATGTCAAAATGAAACAGCAAAATGCAATCAAAAACCTCCAAGCCATCCTGAACAAGCCCAAAAGACATGGAAATAGAAGAAAATGTAATCCATATACCTGAAACTTCTGAAATGATAGCAACTGAAGTAAAGAAAAAGCTCCATGAAGCTGTAAAGGAATTCAGATCAGAAGTAATCTCCCAGGTAAAACAAGAAATGATAAACATAATGAAAGAAATGCTGAACATGTCTAAAGACATACTTTTAAAAAATAGAAAAACTGCAAAATGATTGAAAACTTGCATGAACAGTATAAGAAATAAATAGGAAGCATGAAACAGATACAAACAAATATCCAGGAAATCAAGACTTCCATGAAAAGCTTGCAAAAACAACTCAGTGAAGGAGAAACTAGACATTCAGATCTCAAAGGTAAGATTGCAGGCAGTGAACAAGAAAGGAAAGATCTTTTAAAAATAACAAGAAATCAGGAAATAACAATTCTATAGTTGCAGATGATGCAAAGACAAACAAAAAACAAGATTATAGGTATAAATAAAAAAGGTAACAACACAAATGATATCAAAGAAACCATTAACAAAAGTACTAGCCCAAAATTTCCCAAACATGGGAAAGGAAACTGACATACAATAAGTGAATCATACAGAACTCCAGTTAGCCACAACCAAAATAAATCTACAACTATACATATAAAAATCAACATCCCAGACATTCAGCATAAGAACAGACTATTAAAAGCTGTTAGAGAAAACAGACAGGTTATCTATAAAGGAAAATCCATCAAAATCACAGCAGACTTTTCAACAAAAACAGTGATGTCAAGAAGATCATGGAGTGAGGTATTTCAATCCTAAGAGGAAAACAACTTCCAACCCAGGTTGATGTACCTTGCAAAACTGTCCTTCAAAATTGATAGAGAAATAAAATACTTCAATAACAAAGAAGAGCTGAAGAATTTCATGACTATCAGACCAACCCTGCAAAGAATACTGAAAGATATTCTAGATAGGTATGAAAATAACTATGAGCCGAGCGTGGTGGCTCACGCCTGTAATCCCAGCACTCGGGAGGTTGAGGTGGGAGGATCCTTGTGAGTTCGAGACCAGCCTGGGCTACAAAGTGAGCTCAAGGCCAGCCTGAACTGCATAGCAAGACCCCGTCTCAAAAAAGACAAAAAAAAAAAGAAAATAACTATGACCCCAAGAACATCAACAGAAAAAATTCACTGAGCAGGGCAGACAACTAAAAAGAAAAGAAAGTTAAAGAACCAACAACAGAAAGATAACATGACAAAAATGAACCAATATATGTCAGTTATAATCATTAATGTAAATGGCCTCAATTTCACCAATTAAAAGAAACAGAGTGGCAGAATGGATAAAGAAACAACATCTATCCATATGCTGTATACAAGCAACACATTTACCCAAAAGGAAACTCACAGACTGAAAGTAAAAGGATGGAAAACAATACTTCATGCAACAGAAAGAAACTCCCCAAAAAAGCAAAGGTAGCTGTACTATTTGCAGACAAAGTGAACTTGAAGCCAAGAATGATCAGAAAAGATAAAAAAGGTCACTACATACCAGGTAGGAGAAAACTTTCAGAGGAAGAGATAACAATCCTAAATCTATACACACCAAATATGGGAATACTCAGCTATGTAAAACAAATCTTAATAGAATTAAAAAATCAGATAATCAATGACACAATTACAACAGGACACCTTAATACCCTGTTGACAAAAAGAGACAGAACAACTAAACAGAAAGTCAACAAAGAAATAGCAGAATTGAATCAAACTTATGAACAAATGGGCTTAGTACACATGTATAGAGTGTTCCATCCAGCAATGTCAGGATGTACATTCTTAGATGCATATGGGCCATTTTCTAAATTAGACCATATACTAGCCCATAGAACATGCTTAAGTAAATGCAAAGGACTTGAAATTTTCCATGCCTATTATCTAATCATAGTACCATGAAACTAGCAATTAGTAATAAAAGAAGCTGCAAAAATGCTATAAATACATGGAAACCAAATAATACATTCCTCAACAATCAATGGGTCATAGAAGAAATTTAAATATTCTACCAGTAAATGAAAAACAAATACATTTTATGGGAGCTTGTGGGATGCAATGAAAGCAGTCCTCAGAGGAAATTTATTGTGGTGAACTCCCATACCGAGAAAACAAAACAAACACAAATAAACAACCTGATGCTACATCTCAAACATCTAGAAAAGAAGAGCAAGTCAAGCCCAAAGCCAAAAGAAGGGAGGACATTATAAATATCAGAGCAGAAATCAATGCAGTAGAGACTAAGAAAACAATCCAAAGAATCAATGAATCAAACAGTTGGTTCTTTGAAAGAATAAATAAAATTGATAAGCCACTAGCCAACCTTATTATAAAAAGAGAAGAAAAAGCTCAAATTCATGCAATAAGGAATGAAAAAGGTGAAATCACTACAGACTCTATAGAAATACATAAGATCATTAACACCTATTTCGAAAACCTCTACTCTCAAAGGTTTGATAACACAGAAGAAATAGATAGATTCCTAGAAACATATGAAGTACCAAAGCTAGATCAAGAGGATGTAAAACTGCTGAATAACCCAATTTCTATTAATGAAACTGAAAATGTAATTAAGTCGTTACCTACAAAGAAGAGCCCAGGACCAGATGGATTCACTGTGGAATTCTACAAGAAATACAAAGAGGACCTAATGCTGACACTCCTCAAACTCTTCAATGAAACTGAAAGGGAAGCAACCCTTCCTATGTCATTTCTGGAAGCAAATATTACTCTAGTACCAAAACCTGAGAAAGACCCAACTAAAAAGGAGAACTATAGACCAATTTCCCTAATGAATACCGATGCAAAAATCCTCAATAAAATATTGGCAAATAGGATGTAGTAAATCATCAAGATTATACACCATGACCAAGTAGGACTCATCCCAGGCATGCAGGGTGGTTCAACATATGTAAATCAATAAATGTAATCCACCATATCAGTAAAGTCAAAAGTAAGAATCACATGATCATTTCTATAGATGCAGAAAAAGCTTTTGAGGGGCTGGGGACTTAGCTCAGTGGCATAAGCACCTGCCTTGCAAGCAGGCAGTTGTGAGTTCGATCCCTGGTGCAGATAAAAATGAAAAAGACAAAAAAAAAAAAAAGAAAGAAAGAAAGAAAAAGCTTTTGATAAGGTCCAACATTCATTCATGATAAGAACTTTACAGAAAATTGGAATAGATGGTCTTTACCTCAATATAATAAAGGCCATCTATGACAGTCCAACAGCCAGTATCATACTAAATGGCCAAAAATTGAAGGCCTTTACTTTAAAATCAGACACAAAAAAAGATGTCCCTTATTACCGCTCCTATTTAATATAGTACTGGAAATACTAGCCAGAGCAATTAGACCAGAGAGAGAAATAAAAGGCATAAAGTTAGGAAAAGAAGAAGGTAAATTATTATTTGCAGATGATATGATACTCTACATAGAAGACCCCCTAAACTCCATTGAAAGACTCCTAGATATAATAAATAAATTCAGCAATGTGGCTGGATACAAAATCAATACTCAGAAATCAATAGCATTCCTATACACTAACAACAAAACACAGAGAGAGAAATAAGAGAAGCCACACCCTTCACACTAGCAACCAAAAAAATGAAATATTTAAGCATTACTCTCATGAAAGAAGTGAAAGACCTATACAGGGAAAATTATAATACACTGAAAAAAGAAATTGAAGATGATCTCAGAAAATGGAAAGACATCCCTTGCTCATGGAGAAGAAGAATAAATATTGTGAAAATGGCCATTCTCCCAAAACTGTTATACAGATTCAATGCAATTCCAATAAAAATACCATCAACATACCTCATAGATCTCGAGAAATCACTTTTAAAATTCATCTGCAGTGAGAAGAGACCTAGGATAGCAAGGACAGTTGTAAGCAGCAAAGGCAAGGCAGGAGGCATCACAATCCCTGACTTGAAGTTATACTACAAAGCAACAGTAGTAAAATCAACATGGTACTGGAACCAAAACAGAGTCGAAGATCAATGGAATAGATTAGAAGATACAACCACAACTACAAACACACGCAACCACCTTATCTTTGATAAAGGGGCCAAACATGTTCACTGGAAGAAGGACTGTCTCTTTAATAAATGGTGTTAGAAAAACTGGCTCTCCATATGTTGAAAACTAAAACTAGACCCTTGCCTATCACCAGGTACTAAAATAAAATCTAAATGGATCAAAGATCTAAATATTAAAACAGAAACACTAAATCTATTGGAAGACAAATTGGGTAGAAACCTTGAAGACATAGGAGTAGGTAGAGAATTCATGAGCAGGACTCAAACTGCATGGGAAATACTTCCCAGAGTCAATAAATGGGATCACCTCTTATTAAAAAGTTTCTGCACGTCAAAAGAAATCTCCAGCATAGTGAAAAAAAACCCACAAACTTGGAAAAAAATCTTAGTGAACTCTCCCTCAGACAAAGGACTTCTGTCTAAAACAAATAAAGAATTAAATAAATCAGACTCCCAAAATTCAAAGACCCAATCCAAAAATGGGCATCTGAGATGAATACACAATTCTCAGATGAAGAAATATAAATGGCAAACAAATCCATGAAAAAATGTTCATCATCATTAGTCATTAGAGAAATACAAATTAAAACCACACTGAGATTCCATCTCACTCCTGAAAGCATGGCCAGGATCAAGAAAACCAACAACAACAAATGCTGGAGAGGATGTGGGGAAAAAGGAACTCTCTTGCACTGTTGGTGGGAGTGTAGACTGGTACAACCATTGTAGAGGTCAGTCTGGAGATTTCTCAAAAAGCTGGGATTGGAAGTCTCATTTGTTCCAGCTATTCCACTTCTAGGCATATTCCCAGAAGAACTGTAAACATCATACCACAGTGATATATGCGCACCCATGTTTATAGCAGCACAATTTGTAATAGCCAGATCTCAGAAACAACCTAAGTGTCCATCAACTGAGGAATGGATAAAAAAGTTGTGGTATTGTTATACAATGGAGTACCACTCAGCTATAAAAAAGGATCACATTGAGATATTTATAAATATATGGACACACCTTGAGACCATACTCGTAAGTGAAATAAATCAAACTCATATTGTATGAATACCGAATAGTTTCCCTAGTGTAAGAAATGATAAGAATACATAAAAGCATGTGCTAATCATGATTCCTTATTATACTGCTTTGAAGCCTTATAAAGTTTTCACTCATTAATTGGAATGGTTTTATTCTGGGCTGTTTGATATTATTGCCTGTGATGATATGAACAGCTATTTTGAAGAAAACAAGACATCATAATAGCTAGTGCTGATTTAGCATCATCTGATTTTGAAGTCCCACCAAACTGTTGTTCTTCTCTCTCCATTGGTTTTATCATGTTGTATCTTACTGGATTTTATTATATGTGCTAGTATAAACAAAAATTTTTATAGGCAAAGAGATAACATAGAAACCATTGTTCATTTTCTGTTAGCTGGTTCTAAATACCCTATAATACTTTCATCCTCTTGAATGGTTTCACACTGTCTTAATATGTTTCATGCCATAGTATACAAAGTTATACTCAAATATTTCAAGGAAAGAGACACTATGGTAACTACTATTAAGTTGGGTTATCTTGTGGTGAAGCACTATGTTGCTGAAATTGTTATGCTTTGACCTGTATTGTTATGTCCTCTTTTATCTCAATCTCCCCTTTTTTTAAAAAAAATTATTTTTTTAATTAAGGGAAAGAATCAAAAATTAGCAGGATATATTATTTTTTTATTTCCTATTAACTTGATTTGAAGCCCTATATTGCTCCACCATCTTGTTTTGACTGATTTTACTCTATTCTGTTCTGTTTCATAATATCAAGTTTGAGGGTATAGGCACTACTTTGAAGGCAATAAGATTCACTACGACACCCATTCTGGTTTGACTATTATCTTCTTTTGAAGTCCTGTAATGTCTCCAATGTTTAGGTTTTATTGGTCTTGTTCTGTACTGTTTTGTTCAATTTTATTATACCTAATGATATAGGCAATTCTTTTTAAGGTAGCAAGAGGCATTATGGTAACCATTGTTGATTACCTTGTATTCTGTTCTTACATCTGTACTATGTCCATCCTTTGTTTTGACTGACTGCTTTTTTCTGTCATATTTGGTTTTATTCTCTTCCAAAAAAAAAAGGTAATTAGAACTATGGGAGTAATAAAACCCAAAATGTGTAAATGTTGTTGTAAAAAAGAGAGGGAAAAAAAGTGCTTTAAAGGATACAACTGCAAGTGTGTTTAGGTGTGTTAAGATAGATGACCATATTACTAAGTTTTTGTTGGATTATTGAACACAACTGTTCGCAGTCTCACTGTTTGAATGTCCACTTTGTATGCTTTAATCCCGTAACTTGAACACCTATTTCTAAGATGACAATATGTAATCTATTAGTGATTTCTTAGTTTTTTTTAAATTCTATATAACTTGTACCCTTATACTGTTTTGATTTTTTTCCTTTAAATAAAATTTTAAAAAAAGATAGCTAAGATGATTGTGCTACAAATTCTATTAGTTCTTAGAAGAAAACAGCTAAGATTCATAGGATTGGAACAATTTTACATGTTTGTATCTGGTGATCTGAGGAACTGTTTTGAAGATCACTGTGCAAAATAACAACCTTAATTACATTCTTACCTCCTTGTTTTGAAGGCCTATTATCATCATTGTTTTGGGCTCCTTGCTATTGTTGACTTTTTGTTTCTTATTTTTTCAGTAATTTGTTTTCTTTTGTCTTTTCCTCTAATACAGAAAGGACAAATGTACACAAAGAGGCTTATGCATGCCTAGAACTTCTCCTAAACAGTTAACAAGAATCGATTGTATTATACATGATGATATGAACAGCTACTTTGAAGAAAAAGAGATGTTATAGTATCCATTGTTGATTTCCTATCATCATGCTGTGAAATCCAATAATGATTTTATTCTTTGTTTAGACTGGTCTTAGTCTGTTTTGTATTATTTAATGTCAACATACACGATGGTATGGACAGCTACTTGGAAGAGAATATAGAGACACTATGGTAGGCATTGTTGATTTTCATATTGTCTGGTTTTGAAGGCCTATAATGTCTTAATTATTCTGATTAGATCAGTTTTATACTATTTTATGTTACATGAATTCATTGTGTGTGAATATATAGACAACTATTTAGAAGAAAACAGACATTGTGGTAGCCAATGTTGATCCCCTGTTGTCTTGCTTTGAAACCTGTGTCACTTACATTGTTTTCTTTTGATCTGTTTTGTTATGGCTTGTTTACCCCCTTTAAAATAAAAAAGTTGGGGCTGGGGGTTTAGCTCAGCAGCGTAAGCACCTGCCTTGCAAGCAGGCGGTCGTGAGTTCGATCCCCAGTACCGATAAAAATGAAAAAGACAAAAATAAATAAATAAAATAAAATAAAATAAAATAAAAAAGTTAAAATAAAAGCAGGAAAAGTAAAACTAACAAAGACTCAGGAAATCTCTGAAGCTCCAGTCATCATGTTAGATCTTGTGGCCTGAACTTCAATAACCATTTTACTACTCAGATTTCTTTAAAAGTTCATACATATAGACTACATTCCATGTATGCAATTTAATCAGTGTGATTCTGGGACAGGCATGCATGGTAAAACCCCCTGAAATGACTCAGCACCCTGCCAGTCATTTCTTTTAATTCTATCCAGAGACTCAATGAGAGGCACTCTGGCTAGGGCATATATCTTTTAAAAACCAAAGCCTGCTTTTCACTGTGCTTTTCTTTTCTTTTCTCTTCTTTACTTTCTTTCTTTCTTTCTTTCTATTTGTCATCCCAATACCACTTCTGTTTGTGTCACATTTTTTTGTCTTTGCTAGTGTAGACATAATCAGAGCATCATCTTTAAATGCAGCTGTTTTTTCTTTTACCATTAAATGTACACTTGCAATTCTTTGCTCATCACACACAAGAGCCTGGAATCTATCTGTGGGACTCAACACAGAATCACATGGAGCTTTCACAGTTCAATAATAAATAATGCAATTTTAAAAATAGGCAAAGGATTTAGAAGGACATTAGACACAAAAATAGCTAATGAAAATGAATAAGCACACAAAAAGATGCTCCACATCATTTGTTATCAGAGCAATCCAAATAAAGACCACTGTGGCAGACAACTGCTCATGCATTAAGAAGCTAAAATAAAAACTAATAATTAACAACACTAAGTGCTGGTAAGGAACTTAGAAATACAGTTTAGAAATTTCTTATGAAGTTAAACTGACACCTTTCATATTGACATGGGTGAAATAAATATAATTCCCAACCTGTTAGATGTCAGATACACCAAGTTCATATTCCCCAAAATCAAAAGTGAATTCTTAGGAACAATGGAGATTAAGAATAGGAAAAATTTATTCAGAGAGATAGCTCCTGAGAGACAGGAAGGAACCCAAAAATGGGTTGCAAGTGAGTCCACTTCTTCAGGAAATTTTATAAAGCAAAATCATGAGTTGGGCACTAAATGATGAGATGTGTGCATTGTGGATCAAAACTATGATCAATTAATAACATTGTAAGAACAGCCACTTAGGTAATATTGATCCAGTGGGGAAGCAGGTCATGTAGCAAGTGGACATGGTAAAAACAAAGACCTTCTTAGGAAGGGATGTACTAGGAGGGCTTGGTGGCCCACCTGGGGACCTGCCATCTACCAAGACTTCACTGGAGCAGGTGCTTTTTATCCCTTGAGGAGCTATGTAGGCCCAGTCATTCTCTCTTTATCTTGAACTCTGTTATTTATCAGATGTGCCTCTAGCCACACTTGTTATGTGTTCTTATCCTCTACACCTACTCTCTCAAGGGCCTGGCCCTGTCTAATTGCCTACATTTCTACCTTACTTAGCTGTCTATAATAGTCTACCCTACAAAAATGTACCCCCAACTGTCATGAGGGGGAAAGGGCAATGCTGCTCTGGCTTCTTTGTCATAGGGGGATCATAGTTCTGATCAACAGTCAGACATACTCTCTAGAGGGTCTATCTACAGAAATTAGGTGGTCTCATCTTGGCTATCCATATGTCTTGAAGTGTGGGGGCCACAAGGCCAAAGAAACAGTTATGTATGCATGGGTCAAAAATAAGATCAACATCCGGGAGAACATGGCAGACAGATAGCAGCAGCTACCGAGGCTCTCTGAGAGACCCAGCTTAGAATCCAGGAATGGTGCAGAGTGAGGAATCCTAAGCAAGAGGAGATATACCCTGCTGACCCAAGAACAAACTGGGCTGAGAGAAACCAACTGGGAATGCAATCCTGGTGCTATAACAGGAACAGATAAAGCCTCAGCGTGGAAGCTGGAGCCCGCACCATTGGAAGATGCGATTTGGGTTTCCTGCCACCGCTGCTGCATCTGTATCGGCTCGGCAGGGAGAGAGACGCATGAAAGCTCTGAGAATGGGAATCGGTGAACGGAGTTGAGAGCAGGACGGGCGGGGAGCCGTGCATTGACCTGCGGTGAGTGAGGGAAACTGGGACTCTTCCATGGTCTAGGAGGCTCCAACAGAGGACATTCTGGGACCAGAAGGCAGACTTGCCAGAACAGGGCACTGTAGTGACCTCAGTCACATATCCCCCTCTCAAGCGGGATTGGTGAGCAGTGCCTAACCTACGTGATGCTGCTGGCTGAGACCCAGTAGGCTAGCACAACCCAGGTCCCAGTGCCTGGAGATGCACCCTAGCAGTGAAGCCTTCGGTAGGTTGACCTGGAGGGGTGGGCCCTGCATAGGCTGCCCAGTCTGTAACTCCCTGGTGCACTGCGGTGGGCGGGAACACCTAGCCAGCACAATTCAAACAGACTGTGGCCAACAGGGAAGGAAGCTGGGCCTCCTATATATGCTTATATTTAAGGAACAAAGGATATGGGAAGAGGGAGCAACAAGAAAGGTTCCACGGACCCCAATACTGAGAAACAGGCAATAGCAGACACAGCACCAATAGACATAAAGCACTATCTCCAGAGCCTCATAGATGAGTTCAGGTATGAAGTTATTAATGACCTGAAGCAAGACATAAGCAGAATAGTTAGAGAAATGCTAAGCACTACCCAGGAAAAAACAGATGGTAGAATGGACAAACGGAATAAAAGAGCAGAATTGTTTGATGGAGAAAATAGAGAAAACATAGAATACGTGAAGCAGGTTCAAAGAGATTACCAGGAAACTAAAAACTATCGAAAACTAGCATAACAGCTTGAAAGAAATTAAGGATACATTATCTGAACTGGAGGGCAGATTTGTAATATGGGAGCATGAAATGAAAAACTTCTTAAAAATAACAAACAAACAAATAGCAATAATACAAAGACTAGAAGATGATAAGAGGATCTATAACTTAAGAATAAAGAACATAAAAGAAGAGGTAGGGACACAAACAAATGAACTACAAAACTACTCGCAGAAATAATCCAGGAGAATTTTCCTAATTTAGCAAAGGATAAAAATACTCAGATGTATGAAGCATACAGGACCCCAGCCACCTACAACCCAAACAGAGCTACACCCAGGCATATAATAATCAAAATACCAGAAATCCAATATAAGAACAGAATATTAAAAGCCGTCAGAGACAAGAAACAGATCACTTACAAGGGAACACCCATCAGAATTACAGCAGACTTCTTGGCACAAACCATCAAATCATGAAGAGCGTGGGGGGAAATAATTCAAGCTTTGAAAGATAATAACCTCCAGCCAAGATTGATATATCCTGCACAACTATCCCTAGAAATTGATGGGAAAACAAGGTGCTTCTAGGATAAAGAGGAACTAGGGGAATATGCAACCACCAATTCAACCCTACAGAGAATACTGCAGGATATTCTAAAAAAAAATATGAAGAATCCAGAAATAGTGGCAGAGAGGCCACAATGAATGGAGCAGAAAACAAAATGAAGAAGACAAAGTGACAACTAATGACAGAAAAAGAGCTCAACAGAAATGAGGCAGAGAAGATTGGATGATAGGAACAGCTATCTTGGAGAAAACGATGTCATAATAGGTAATGCTGATTTAATATCATCTTGTTTTGAAGTCCCATCAAGCTTTTGTTCTTCTGTCTCCATAGGTCTTAACATGTTGTATCTTATTGGATTTTATTATATGTGATAGTATAAACAAAAACTTTTAGAGACAAGGAGATTATACAGAAAACATTGTTCATTTTCTATTAGTTGATTCTAAATACCCTGTAATACTGTCATTCTCTTGAATGGTTTTACATTGTTTTGATATATTTGATGCTATAGTATATGAAGTTATACTCAAAGATTTCAAGAAAAGAGACAATATGCTAACTACTTTTATGTCAGGATTATCTTGTGGTGAAACACTATTTTGCTTAAATGGTTATGTTTTGATCTGCGCTGTTTTGTTGTTATGCCCTCTTTTATCTCAATCTCCATTTTATTATTTACTTTTTTATTTTTATCCTTTTAATTAAGGGAAAAATAAATTTAAAAATAGCAGGATATATTATAGTAACCCACTTTGATTTTCTATTAACTTGATTTGAAGCCCTGTGTTGCTCTCACTATCTTGTTTTGACTAATGTTCCTCTATTCTGTTTTTCTTGATAGTACCAGGTTCGAAAGTTTAGGCAACAGCTGTGAAGATAGTGGGATTCATTATGATGCCCATTCTGGTTGACTTTATCTACTTTTGAAGACCTGTAATGTCTCCAATGTTTTGGTTCTGTTGGTTTCGTTCTTTACTGTTTTGTTCAATTTTATTATAACTGATGATATAGGCAATTCTATTGGAGATAGCAGGAGGCATTATGGTAACCACTGTTGATCACCTTGTATTATGTTTTTACATTATCTATTATGTCCACCCTTTTGATTTGACCGACTCTTGTCTGTTATGTCACATTTGGTTTTACTTTCTTCCAAAAAATTAATAAGAACTGTGGGAGTAATAAAACCCAAAAAGTGTAATAGTCATTGTACAAAAGAGAGGAAAAGAAAAGTGCTCTAAACGATATAACTGCATGTATATTTAAGTGTATAAGATAGACAATGATATTACTGAGTTTTGTTGGATCGTTGAACAGAACGATCTGTTTGCAGTCTCACTTTTTGAATGTCCACTTTATATGCTTTAATTTTGTAACTTGAACAAATATTTCTAACATGACAATATGTAATCCATTAACTAGTGATTTCCTACTGTTTATTTTTTAGGAAATTCTGTATAACTTGTACCCTTTTTCTGCTTTTTTTCTTTTTCTCCTTAAATAAAATTTAAAAAAAAAAACAAGATCAACAAGACCATTATGAATGTAACAAACAAATGTTTCTACCAAGAAAACCCAGTAATAGCCTCTCATAAAAAGGATATGAGAAGGCTAGGAAATTTAGAGTCTGACTTTACATTATCCTGTCATTTCATATCTTGAACGGCAATCAAGATATTAGAGGAAGGATCAGGAATGCATAACAACATTTACATTTTATAATTGCACAAGTACATTGTGCTGTAATTAGGATGTCTAATACCATCTAATTTTGGAGGATACTTTGTCTCATTAACTTTATTTCTTCATTTAGAAGAGAGAGAAAACATCCAAAGTGTCACTGGGTATAGTTATTCAAGGCCTAGATGTGTTTCATGACATCCTCTAATCAAGGAAAGGACAAAGATAGAAGCCAAATTATCATGCCAATAAAAGATCATTAATGTCTTAGATAGTATAATTTTGCCAGTTTATTGATGATTTTGACACTCCTGCCTTGTAACCACACAAATTTCAGCATGCATCTGTCCCTACCCATACAGAGAGTAACCCAGGCCACAAACTGATACCACAGGGCCCATGAATGCCACTGGGATTCCCATCTATTTCCCTAGTGATTAAAGCAGTCTCTTGCAAACCATCTTCTACCTGTAAACTTATGGTACATACACGCTGCTTGGGGGGTATCCATCCCAAGTATTTAGTAGAATTAAACCAAAGAGAATAGGAGTCATTTCTTTGTTCTAAATCAGGCAGCCCATTTTCCAAGTTGTTCTGTAGTTGGAGTTAACCACATATCATCATCCCATTCTTGAAAATAGCCATCTTGATATCTGATTATTGGCTTTCATGATGGGTCCCTTACTCTTCCTTAATAAGAATTCTACTAGTCTGCAGAGAGGCTTCAGTGACAGTCTTAGAAAAATTCAATTCAGTGATCCTGACTAGTACCAGGATAATTAAGGACAGAGTTTAAAGATCACTCACTTACTTTGTAACAGTTGGCTCAACTATGAACCACTGAGCTTCTTTTTGTCTTCTCAATGTAGCTGTTTTACTTTTTTTAATGTAGTTGTTTTTCTTGTTTTGTTTTGTTGTTTGTTTTTTGGTACCAGAATTCAAACTCAGGCACTTGCCAGACAGGCACGTGCCACTAAGCTATATCCCCAGCCCTGTACTCTTGTGGCTTATTCCAATCAGCCCCTGAAGTAGGGACACCCACCAGGGAAGTCCTGATACATTTGCCAAGGGAGACATTCAGCAAGATGTTTGTTATAACAACTCTGCATATTCGTTTGTGCACATTAACAAGGAACTGCACTCTCCTTTAAGTGATGAGGTAGTTAGTAAAAGAGTTAAAACTAACATCTTAGATTACTTATCTGATGAGTTTGCTTTCTTTTTCAGCAAGAATTTTGATTGGGAGGAACATGTTCAAAGGAAAGACAAACTGTGATAGTGAAAAGGAAGAAAGTGAAAAAAATATATTTTTATGATAGTTATACAGCTAGCTTCTATTTGTTCCTTGAAAAGAATGTTTTGTGCTAATATTGTATAGACAAGATATCATACTGTACTCTGAGTAACTACTATGTAGATAACAATATGCAATGTATCATCTATTGTAACTAACCTGCTTTGAAACTTGGTTTCATTGTTTGTTTATCTTTTTTTCTCTTTAAAATAAAAAAGAAATTTTCATAGGGGTATTTGGATAGTTGCTCACACTCAGCAACAGCTGCTGGTTCCCAGGACTTCAGTCAGTTGTGGTATATTCAGGAGCCCAGCCCTGTTACCTCGACAGGTGATGAAGTTGACAAATCACAGTGTATGACCCTTCTCAAGGTGGTCCTAGGGAAGATGATGAGGGAAGAGACTTTACCACTACTAAATCTCCAGAGTGGAATGTAGGGTTTCCCCTTCTCTTTAGGTTGAGCTTCCATTACTGTTAGAGTCTGTTGAAATTTAGTCAGTGAGGTGATATATTTTAGTAAAGCATCTGTTTCTCTATCAAAAATAAGGAGAACCAAGAAACCAACCCCCTCCTGTGAGCCAGCCAGTGTGCAAGCTGGGAGACAGGAAGAGCCAAGCCCTCTACCACCACTACCATAAACAACCAACCTGTTCGGAGGAACACAGGCTGAGATGATAGCTACTGAATTAAAAAACAAAAAACAAAACTTAAGGCTTGTGTTGTTTGGTTGACTTTGCAGGCCTAAAGCCAGTAGCTTGAACATGCATTTAGAGAATAACAATAGGCAAAAATAGCAACTATGGGGGATTTCCTCCTGTCTTGTTTTTGAAATCCAATATGGTTCTCAGTGTTGTGTTTGGTTCTGTTTTTATTGTTTTGTTTTATTCTCTTTAAAATAAAATAAGAAAATCAGTGGTGAGAAAAGGAAATCAATAAAGCGTTTCAAATGGACTGAGGCCTAGAATTTGAGATGTTAATTTTTACTTTGATCAGAGCTAAAGGTAGTAAATGAGACCACTGTAGGTGACTTTCCTGAGCCATTTTTTGAAAATATGTCTTTAAATTTTTACTCGTTTGCTCTGTCTTTCCCAATGTTGTGGTCTCCAAGCACAATGAAGGAGATAGAGAATGTCCAGTGCTTGAGAGACATCCTGTGTGACTGTTGTTTTAAAAGAAGGCTGATTATCACTCTGCAAACTCTTAGGAAGTCCAAATCTGGGTATAATTTCTAAGACCCCTTTACCACCTCTTGTACTTTTTCTATTCTACAAGGAAAGGCATCCACCCAGTTTGTGAAAGTATCTACCCAAACCAATTGGTATTGGGGCCACCTACTCTTTGGAATATAAGTAAAATTTAGCTTCCACTCTTTTCCAGGACTTTTATGATGTCTCTGTGCACCTGGCGGGGGGGGGGGGCTATTGCCCAGGTAAGAAGATTGTTCTTTTGGCAGAGCTCACATCTTAACTATCGGAGATATTGCCCAAGAAAGTCCCTTGAATAACTTTGAGGCCATCTGGTGAGTCTTGTCATTCCCCAAGTATAAAGATCAATGTAAATATTTAATAATTTTTCATTGATTAGCACCAAAAAGGAATAGTTTGCTATCATCTGATTATAACCATGCTGACAAAAGGAACTGAAGCCCACTGGAGAGAGCCCATTTGGTTTCTAACTGATAATCTTTGGGTTGAGTATGATCAAAGGACCTTTCCAAGATCAAGAGGGGCCTGACGGGAAGGCCCTTGAGCAGCTCTTTTGCAGCTCCTTTTAACAGCTGATTACCTTGAGACACTTCATTAACTTCTTTTTGGTGCCCTCTACAGTGAATTACCACCACTTAGGAGGGCATATTGACAAATGATAAAAGTTCATCTATCTCTTTATGATACTTTATGGTAGATTTGCTGGCTAACACATAATTTCTTTCTTTCCATATGACTGCATGAGCATGCAGCACTAGGAAATCGTACTTTGAATCAGTATATATATTGACTTTTTGTTCTTCACTGAGCTGTAAGCCCTGGTTTAGAGCTATGAGTTCTCCTAGCTGAACACTAGTCTCAGGGGTAAGTGGGGAACTTTTCAATATCTGATGCAAAGTCAGTACTGCATACCCAACCATTCCTGTCCCATTTTCCTTAAAGAGCTGTCATCACAGAAGAGGTTCAAATCAGGGTCAGAAGAATTTGTCTCTAAGCCTTCTCTGGCTTTGTATGGAGAAGTATCTGTTCACAGCCATGCCTTTTAGCCTCAGTTTCCTCCTTTTCTGGTAGAATAGTGGCAGGGTTTAAGGAGGAACATGTCTTCATTTGAATAGCTGGTCCTTCTAGGAATAGAGCCTGATAATTAAGAAGTCAGTTGTCTGTTATCCATAGGCTCCCTTTGAAAGAAATAAACACTGCCAAATTGTAAAATTTATTTATATATATAAAGTGAGATCTTTCATAAAGTCAGATCAAATGCCCCTCTGGTATCAGAAGATCTATGGAACAAACAGCTCTAAGACATTGTTGTGGTTTGTGTCTGGGGTTCCTCCAAAGCCTCATCCATTCGAGAGAGTAGGCTGTTCACAGGTGACTGAATCTAGAGTTTGTGATTGGCTCGTTGTCTAGTGCTGGGAATGGGGGTATGAGTGCTACACCCACCTTAGATCTGGTAGCCAGTACACATTATAAAAGGAAAAGAATCTTGCTCCTCCTCTCTCTGGGTGCTTTTGCTGTCTTCCACCACCAAGAATGGTTGCCCTTCTGCCACACCACCCTGCCTTGGAGGCAGATGATTATGAACTGAAACCTCTAAAAACTGTGAGCTAAATAAACCTTTCTCTCTTTAACTTCTAGTATCAGGATTTTGTCTCAGAAATGAGAGAAAAATAACAAAGACAGGCACACAGGCCATCCTTTCACTACAATGTCTAATTCATGATTCAGATGCCCTGCAGACTGTTGAGCAAATCTTTGATCCTGCATAAGAACTAAAACTCCCAAAACCATTCCCAATCTTTCATCAACGTATAGATTAAAACCATGTCTTTTAGTAGGCTCAGTGCCAGAACACTTAGTCTTTGTTTAAGCTTCTTGAATGCATTTTGCACATATATCTGCCTTTTTGGCTTCCTTTATAAGCTGATAGAAGGATGTGCAATCTAGCCATACCCTGCTATCTGAAAGCAACAAAAACCTATAGTTCCTAGGAATCCCCTTAGCTGTTTTAGGGTCTGGGACTATTGGGAAGGAAAATATTAGTTTGACCCTCTTTTCCTCCCGACTTCAGGTTCCTTTAGATATGATACGGTCCATGTGTTTTATCTCAAGACTGCAAAGTTGTTCCTAAGACCTAGAGACCTTATAACCTCTGTTTGCTACGAAATTTAGCAGAGCATAGGTGTCCTATCCAAAGAGATATTCTGAAGGGGTGCAAAACACTGCATCATGTCTACATAATGCATGATTGTGGTTTGGGAAAACTTAAAACATATTAATTCATGGGAAAGCACTTACCCAAAAAGAAGACTGTCTCTGAACCTTTGAGGAAGCACTAAGTCAGTTTAGGGGCTAGTTGTGAAGATTTTTACAGGCAAAAATAAACTGGGAATGTGTTTATTAAAAAATACCAAAAAAAAGGTATCTTTTAAATTTAACACTGAAAGCCAAATGGCATCTTTCAAGATCAAGAAAGGAGAGGGTGCAGGTTAGGTGCCACTGGTCAGATTGATGCTGTTGCCTCATTTACCAATCTAAGTCCTGTACCAACCTCCAATCTCCATCGGGTTTTTTTTTTAAAGAGAATAAAACAAAACAGAACAGAACAGAACAAAGCAGAGCAGAGTACAACAATGCAAGTAACACAGAATTTCAAAGATAGCAGGAAATAACAGTCGCTACCATAATGTCTCTTGTCTCTGAAATAGTTCTCCATAATGTCACACAAAATAAATTAACACAAATCAAAATAATATAAAAACAATCAAAACAAATGAGAACCCTAAGGGCTTTCAAGACTAGGCACTAAGAAATCATTAATGACTACTGTAATGTCTATTGTTTTCTACAAAATAGCTGTCCATATCTTCATACATATTGAAATCAAATAATTGTAAACTAAAACCAATCAAAACAAAGAATAAAAGCATTATTGGCGGGGGCTGAGGATTTAGCTCAGCGGCATAAGCACCTGCCTTGCAAGCAGGCGTCATGAGTTCAATCCCCGGTACCGATAAAAATGAAAAAGACCAAAAAAAAAAAAAAAAAAAAAAAAAAAAAGCATGATTGGCTTTCAAATCAAAATGATAGGAAATCATCAATGGCTACCATGGGGTCTTGTTTTCTTCAGTGTAATTGTTCATACTATCACATATACTAAAATCAATTCTTGTAAACCCTTTAGGTGAAGTTCTAGGCATATATAAACATATGCATGTACATCTATCCTTTCAGTAATAGAGGGAAAAACAAAACAACAAATAAATAACTATAACTAAAAGCCCAAAATAATAACAATGTATGCTTTCAAAACAAGGTGATAGAAACATAACAAATTTTGTTCTTTTGCATAGCTATCTTCAAAGTCTTGCTCAAACTACCAAATATAGTCATGCAAAATCGATCTAATATGATGAGTGTTATTTGTTTTGTTCCAACAACTAATAGAATTAATAGTACAATCATCTTAGCAATCTTAAGTGTATATATACCTATTTATATCTTATTTCTCTTCCTTCTTTTCTCCTTTTCCCTGAGTTATTTTTTCCTCTTTGAGCAGTTTCTTACCCTTTCACAATATTTACTGAAGATTTTGTAGCTTATTTACTTGTTCAGTTCCTTACACTAGGGAGACAATATGATATTTACACATGTTTGATTTATTTCACGTATGAATATGGTCTCAAGTTGCATCCATTTACCTATAAAAATGTCAGTGTGATCATTCTTTATAGCTGAGTAATACTTCATTGTATAAAATTATCACATCTTTTTTGTCCATTCCTCAGTTGATGGGCATTTACATTGTTTCCAAGACCTGATCCTTTGGTTTTTGTTTGTTTTTTTAATCGGTACTGAGGATCAAACTTACAACCACGTGCTTGCAAGGGAGGTGCTTATGCCACTGAGCTAAATCCCCAGCCCCCAAAATCTGACTATTACAACTTGTGCTGTGATAAATGTGGGTGTGCATATATCACTGTGATATAATGTTTTCAGTTCTTCTGGGAATATGTACAGAAGTAGAATAGTTGAGTCAAATGGAACTTCCAGTCCTAGCTTTTTGAGGAATCGCCAGACTGATCTTCACAGTGGTTGTACCAGTCTGCACTCCCACCAGCAGTGCAGAAGAGTTCCTTTTTCTCCACAGCCTCTCCAGTGTTTTTTTTTTTCCTCCAGCATTTGTTGTTGGGGGCTTTCTTGATCCTCTCAATTCTTTCTGGAGTGAGATGGAATCTCAGTGTAGTTTTAATTTGCATTTCTCTAATGACCAATGATGTTGAACATTTTTTCATGTATTTATTTGCCATTTGGGTTACCTCATCTGAGAACTGTGTATTCATTACAGATGCCCATTTTTGGATTGGGTCTTTAAATTTTAGGGGTCTGATTTTTTAAAATTCTTTATATGTCCTTTGTCTGAGGAACAGTTGACTAAGGCTTTTTTTTTTTACCAATTTTTGGGTTTTCTTTTCACTCTGTTGAAGATTTCTTTTGACATACAAAAACTTTTTAATAAGATAAGATCCCAGTTATTCATTCTGGAAAGTATTCCCTGTGCAGTTTTATTTTTTGAATAAATGAATTCTGTGCCTACCCCTATGTCTTCAAGATTTCTACCTACTTTGTCTTCCAGTAGATTTAGTGTTTCTCTTTTAAAATTTAGATTTTTGATCCATTTTGGCTTTAACTTATGGTGATAGGCATGGGTCTAGTGTTAGTTTCTGGCACATGGAGAGCCAGTTTTTCCAGCATCACTTACTAAAAAGGTTATTTTTCTTCTAGTGAACATGTTTGGCACTTTGGTCAAAGATAAGATGGCTGAGTGTGTTGGTAGTTGTATTTGTATCTTCTGATCTATTCCATTGATCTTCAGGTCTGTTTTTATTCCAGTACCATGCTGATTTTATTACAGTAGCTTTGTAGTATAACTTCAAGTTAAGGATTGTGATGATTCCTGCTTTGCCTTTGTTGCCCAGAATTGCCTTTGTTATTCTAGGTTTCTTCTGGTTCCAGATGAATTTTAGGAATGATTTCTCTAGATCTGTGAGGTATGCTAATGGTATTTTTTTTTTGGAATTGCATTAAATCTATATAACAATTTTGGGAGAATGCGCAATGTCACAATGGTTGCTCTTCCTATCCATGAAAATGGAACATCTTTCCATTTTCTGAGATCCTCTTTGATTTCTTTTTTCAGAGAGTTGTAATTTTCACTGACTAGATCTTTTACTTCCTTTGTTAGATTGATTCCTAAGTATTTCACTGTTTAGGGTGCTACTACGAAGTGTGTGATTTCTCTTATTTTTCTCTGTAGAAAAATTATTTTCTCTGTTTGTTGTTTGTGTAGAGGAATGCTATTGGCTTTTGAATATTAGCCTTGTATCCAGCTAAATTACTGAATTTTGTTATTACATCTAGAAGGTTTTCAGTGGAGTTTTGGGGATCTTCTCTATAGGGTATCATCTTCTATATATGGTATCATCTGCAAATAATGACAGTTTAATCTCTTCCTTTCCTATCTTTATTCGTTTCATTTCTCTCTTTTGTCTAATTGCTCTGGCTAATATTTCCAGCACTATATTGAATAGGCATGGTGATAGTGGACGGCTTTGTCTTGTTTGTGATTTTCGAATGAAAGCTTTCAGTTTTTGACCATTGATGCTGGCTGTTGGTTTGTCAAAAATGGCTTTTATCAGATTGAGGTAGAGACCATCTATTCCAATTTTTCATAGAATTCTTATCATGAATGAGTGTTGGGCTTTATCAAAAGCTTTTCTACATCTATTGAGATGGCCATGTGACTCTTATCTTTGGCTCTACTGATATAATGTATAACATTTATTGATTTGCATATGTTGAATCATCCCTGCATTTCTGGGATGAATCCCACTTGGTTGTTCTATATAATCTTCTGGATGACTTGCTGCATTCTGTTTGCCAGTATTTTATTGAGGATTTTTGCACCGATGTTCATTTCCAAGATTGGTCTGTAGTTCTTTTCGGTTGGTTGTTTCTCTGGTTTTGGTATTAGGGTAATACGTGCTACCAGGAATGAGTGAGGGAGAACTGCTTCCCTTTCAATTTCACTGAAGAGTTTGAGAAGTGTCGGCATTAAGTCTTCCTTGAATTTCTTGTAGAATTCAGCTGTGAATCTATCAGGACCTGGGCTTTTCTTTGTAGGTAAGATTCTAATTACATTTTCAGTTTCATTAATTGAAATTGCATTATTCAGCAGTTTTACATCTTCTTGATCCAGGTTTGGTAATTCATATATTTCTAGGTATCTTTCCATTTCTTCTGTGTTATCAAACCTGTAAGAATAAAGTTTTTCAACATAGGTATTAATGTTCTTCTGTATTTCCACATGGTCTGTGGTGATTTCACCCTTTTCATTCCTTATTGCCTGAATTTGAGTTTTTTCTTTCCTTTTTTAATAACATTGGCTAGGGGCTTATCAATTCTATTTATTCTTTCAAAGAACCAATTCTTTGATCATTAATTCTTTGTGCTGTTTTCTTAGTCTCTATTGCATTGATTTCTGCTCTAATCTTTATAATGTCCTCTTTTCTTTTGGCTTTGGGCTTGACTTGCTCTGCTTTTCTAGATGTTTGAGACGTAGCATCAGGTTGTTTATTTGTGTTTGTTCTGTTTTCCTGGTATGGGAGTTCACCACAAGAAATTTCCCTCTGAGGACTTCTTTTATTGCATCCCACAAATTCTCATAAGATGTATTTGTTTTTTCATTTACTGGTAGATATGTTTAATTTCTTCTTTAATTTCTTCTATGACTCATTGATTGTTGAGGAATGTATTATTTGATTTCCATGTATTATGGCAATTTTTCAGCTTCTTTTGTTATTAATTGCTAGTTTCATGGCACTATATCAGATAATAGACATGTAATAATCTCCTGTTATAATTGTGTCATTGCTTATTTGATTTTTCAATTCTATTAAGATTTGTTTTACATAACTGGGTGTTCCCATATTTGGTGCATACAGATTTAGGATTGTACCTCTACCTCTGGAAATTTTCCCCTACCTGGTATGTAGTGACCTTCTTTAACTCTTCTGATCATTCTTGGTTTGATGTTCACATTGTCTGCAAACAGTACAGCTAACTTTGCTTTTTAAGATGTTTCCTGTTACATGAAGTATTGTTTTCTATCCTTTGACTTTCAGTCTATGAAAGAATTTTGGGTTAAATGGGTTTCTTGTATGCAGTCTAACCTTTTGTATTAGATGGGTTTCTTGTGTACAGAATATTTGGATGTAGTTTCTTTATCCATTCTATTAGCCCATTTCCTTTAATTGGTGAATTGAAGCCATTTACATTAACAGTTATAACTGATATATTGGCTCATTTTTGTTACATTATCTTTATGCTGTTGGTTCTTTAACTTTTCTTTCTTCTTAGTTGTCTGCCCTGCTTAGTGGGTTTTTCTGTTGGTGTTCTTGGGATCATAGTTATTTTTATATCTATCTAGAATATCTTTCAGTATTCTTTGCAGGGTTGGTTTGGTGGTCATGAAGTTCTTCAGCTGTTCTTTGTCACGGAAGTATCTGATTTCTCCATCAATTTTAAAGGATAGTTTTCCAGGGTACATCAGTTTGCATTGGAAGTCATTTTCCTTTAGGATTTGAAAAACCTCACTCCATGTTCTTCTTGACTTCACTGTTGTTGTTGAAAAGTCTGCTGTGACTCTGATGGGCTTTGCTTTATAGGTGATCTGTCTCTTCTCTAACAGCTTTTAGTAGTCTGTTCTTGTGTCAAATTTCTGGGATGTTGATTTTTGTGTCTAGATGTAGATTTATTTTGGTTATAGCTAATTGGAGTTTCATATGCTTTACTTATTGTATGTCAGTTTCATTTCCCATGTTTGGGAAACTTTCTGTTATTATTTCTGTAAATAGTTTTTTGATGTCATTTGTGTTGTCATGTTCTTTTTCATTTACACCTCTCAATCTGATATTATTTTTCTTTACATCATCTTGCAACTGTTGGACTGTTATTTCCTGATTCCTTGTTATTGTTAAAATATCTTTCCTTTATTGTTCACTAGCTGCAAGCTTGTCTTTGAGGTCTGAAAATCTATCTTCACTTTCATTCTGGTAGTTTTGCCAGCTTTTGATGGAATTTTTGATTTCCTGGATATCTCTTTGAATGTGTTTCATGCATTCTAATTCTTTCTAATTCTTTCTTCTCATTCATTCAAGGTTTCAATCAATTTCTTTGTTCCTATGTTTTTGACTATATCTTCTTTAGACATGTTCAGCATTTCTTTCATTGTGTTTATCATTTCTTGTTTTACCTGGGAGATTATTTCTGATCTGAGTTCCTTTACAGTTTCATGGAGTTGCTTCTTCAGTTGCTATCATTTCAGAATTTTCAGATGTGTGGTTTGCACTTTCTTCGGTGTCCATGTCTTTTCTTCTTGTCTTGTTTGGGATGGGCCAGAGGTTTGAGATTGCATTTTGCACTTTTGTTTTGTCATTTTCCTGTATTATCTGTGTCCCTAGTGGCACTTAAAGTTCCCCAGATGGGGAGTGTGCACTGAGTGGATCTTCAGCATTCCCATGTGGCCCACCAAAGCTCCCTCGCTGCTTGAGGTCACTGGGCAGAGCCTTATCAGATTCTGAGGGGTGTAGTAAGGCTGAATTGTCTGTGGAGTATACGGGGCAGGTTTTCAGCTCATGTCATTTGGCACACCAAAGCTCCCCAGCTTCTTGGGATCTCTGGGCATGGCTATATGAGCTTATGGACAAAGACCACCTCTGCACAGCTAGGTAGGGATTGCTATGGCAGGCTTCAGGTCACACATGGTGGCTCCCAGCTATCCTGGAGCTCACTGGGTGGGGCTCAACCAGCCCCAAGTGATGACCTAAAGGTCCCACACTGTTTGGGGTGCTGGGCAGGGGCTTACCAGGTTCCAAGCAGAATACTGAAGCTACACAGCTAGTTAGGGATTGCTGTGGTGGGCTTCAGCTCTGCATTGGATTTTAAACTCTCAAGATTGGAGATTTGCAAAGTCTGTTACAAGGTATAAGTAAACTTTGTCCTTAAATTATTGATTATATGCAATAGTCCTTTTTTTAACTTCAATCCTTGGAGTGTATTGCCATAGTGAGGAAAAATAGTGGGATCTTTTAGAAGTATTTGTACCAGGGCAACATTTATTGCTCTGCTTTTCTACCTTTAGTTTCCCATACTGTACAATTTATTTCTGTATTTATGAAAGAGAGACAGTATACCTGGTCTGGATGCATGTAAATTATGATATTCAAGCAAGATAAAGTATCCCTCAATTGGGAAACTGGACTTTGAGGTATACTCATAAAGGAATGGGAGAACAGAAAGAAATCCCAGCTACAGCTTAAGGGTTGTGGGAAATGAGTTACTAACTCTCCAGTGATGCTTTCACTGAAGTGCAATTGCTGGACAGAAGGTCAGGAGTGAAAATAAGGACTGAGAGACATATGTCACCATCCAAAAAAGACTGAGGTTTTTTCCTTCTACAGTCATGATTATTTGAGGCTTCTCTTTGGAGATGAAAGTCTGACCAGAGAGAAAAGGCAGAGAGTACCATAGGGCCCCTCAGACTTGCTGGGCCAGCTGGTGAGATGGGTCTGATCCCTGGGACAGTCACCTCAGGAGGCAGTCTGACTTCCAGTGATCACCTGTGCAATCAGGACAAGGCTCAAGGAATCTCTTGTCATGACAGTTTTTATCTCCAATCCTGCTAAGGTGGCCGGCTTTCCACAGCAGTAGCAGGTAAGTTTATCCATCAAAGTCTTCTTGAGCCCCAGAAATCAGACTTAGAGTCTATTTTTTAAGGCTGCAACTAAAGCAGCCACTTTATCTTGGTCTCTTGATTTGTCCCCTTAGCCTCTTCCTGGTCTTGATCATAAAATTTTGAAGAGATGATTTTTACAAATCAAATGAGCAATGTGGAGCAAAAGCATTTTCCTAATATATGAAACTGACTGGGCAATACATTTGTCTTTAAGAATAATCTGTCCTTCTAGCAAATTAGGAGCTGCAAATTAGGAGTTGTATGTTTCATCAATGCCTCTTTTAAATAGTCTAGGTAGACAGAGGGGTTCTCATGTTTCCTTTGATTAATAGTTGAAAATTTAAATTAATTGAAGGACTTAGTTCTCATCCTTCTTAGACTTTCAAGCATATATATCTAAAGATGTTCACTATTCTCATCTGGTTGGTGGGCCAGTAGGGATCTTGTGTAGGGACTCTTGGGCTGCAGTAGGAACTGGCAGTTCCCCTGGCTGTCTGTACTCTGGTCTTCTAAAATTAACAGTGTGATATTAATCTCCAAATGTAAAAGCAGTTCATAGTGGTGCCTGTGTCTCATTAGAAGTCAATGTTTGATTTAAGAATTATATGCCATGTTTCCAGATTAATTTATATGTCAGAATAAGCCCCATAAGAGCTCAATGTACTTAGCAGGGTTATCTGAAAACTTCCCCAGATCTTGTTTGATCTGTTTGAGGTCACTGAGAGAAAAAGACACATGGATACAGGCAGTGTCAAGTTGTCCAACAACCTCTTGTAGGAGACACTATCCTTGAGGAGCTAGAACAAAATCAGATAGGGGTGAACATAGTCTACTAGTGGTTTCAATTAAGACTGGCATGGAACCCTTGCCCTTAGAATCCAGAAGGCAAGGACAGAGGACCTCAGGTTCAGTAATAGTAGGTGCATTCGATTGCCCTATTATTAAGGGGTAGGGTGTCTGGTGGCTTACATTTACACTTTGAACACAAGTAAGGATTACTTCTTAGTTCGAAGAAACTCTGAACATAAGGTAAGGTAATTCTGACCATTTTCCATCTCTCTTACAGTATAATTCTAGTTGTGAAATAGCATCACAAGTAATACTTCCTTATGCATTCCATTTGCCTCAAGGAGTTAGGCAAGCCATGCATGAATGAAGAAAAGTATTTAACAGTTCTTTTTTATTATATGACCATCAAACAATTTTCAGTAATTAAGAATGCATTCCAAAGCAGGAAGAGAATTTGGCATTGAGCTTCCCATCTGCAAGGCTGGGGGAAAATAGGCACTTCTTTAATCCCTTCTTGGTTTATACATTCTCTCAAGACATCCCCCAAGGTACCTGCTCCAGAGCAAGTGGCTGCTACCTAGAGAGTGAACAGAAGATGGGTCATGTCTGACCAGCCACCCTCACCAATGCACACTCCTGTGCTCCCCAGAACCGCACTCTCCTAACTCCAGCATTGTATTTCCCAAAGCACAAGCTACAACTGATTTCATCTGTAACAGTCATGCTTAAAGAATAAAGCACGACTGGCAAAATTAAGCCAATAATCAAGAGAACTGAACAACTGCTTTCCAATTACCTGAAAGAAGAGAGGAGGATCAAAGGGGAAATTCCCACCTTGCAAAAGAGATCATATCCAGAAATAGATAGAGGTAAGTAATGGCTCAGAAAAATCTTATCCTGAGCCCTTTGGCAAAAATGTCCCCAAAACATCTGTGCTATGTACCTAATCACCTAGGCAATCTTCCTCAATTCCAAGACAAGCCTAAGTTTTACTCAAAATCCACTCTCAAATTTCTGTGCCTCTATATCTGTAACACACTTATGCAACTTACAGGTTAATACTTGTACCCATCATTCAGGAAATACAACTTACGCATTATTAAAAATACCTCTCTCCTTTACACGCATAAATGATGAAAACCAAGCCTAAGAGGGAACAGAGAGACAGACAGGGAATTGGGAATTCTCCCATGATCTGAATGTATTTTTGCCCCTTAAATGTGCTTTAGGAAATAGTTCTTTATGGTCTCACCCAAAAATTGGTTCTTTCCATTGGGTTTCAGGTTCAGTTTGCCATACCTAGAAGACTGTTCCCACAGCACTAAGTGGGGACATCATTTTCATGTGTGTCCTCCTGGATGGGGAAAATTCCAAAATTTTACCTGACTCGGAGATGGAGTATGTGTTCTCCATCTAAGATGATTTCCCTGCCTTAAGCATTACCAAACAACCATTTTCTATGGGCTCAACTTAAAATTCTTACTTGTTGGGTAGGAGGGAAAATTTGAAACACTGTATAATCTTTAGCAGAAACATGACCCAAAAAAAAAGAAAAGTACAAAATGACAAGGGAAAACCAGAAATAAAATCGGAAAAATGTCTTTTTTGGCCAATTGTAGTGGCACATGTCTGTAATCCCAGAAATTGGGAGGCTGAGGCAGGAAAAATCACTGCAAATTGAAGGCCAGCCTGGTTTACAAAGTGAGTTGAAACCCTGTCTCAAAAAGACAGAAAGAAAGAGAGAAAGTGTTTTCTTCTCACACTCATAGTGAGTTACTGAGACTCTTTTCACAGGAGTTGTTGCCTTCAGACTAGAAAGGCAATAATGGAGACTCTAAAGAGCTAAAATCACCTCCTCACCAAGCAGAAGATTAGACTAGAAGGGAAACTGAGGCAGAGGAAACTTGAGATAGCCCTCGATAGAGGGGGATCGGTCCAGACTGTCCCAGTGAATCCTGTCATCCAAATCTCAAGAATGGCTGCTGATCTATTGCCTTTCAACTGGCACTTTGGGTCCTGTGACCTACTAGTAGGCAGGTAAATTTCCTAAATATAGATTAAATTTCATAAAAAGGCCCATTTTACAGCACTTCAAAAATTCACATTTTGATTAATATCAAAGACAACAAACCACAAGAGTCAAGACAAGCCAAATAGGTGAGGCAAGAAACACCAGTCAATTACAGCAACTAGGAAGTTCAAATGCGGCAAATACAAAGCAGGAATATAAGACCTTGCCTGCAAAAGTAAAATGTCCCATCAAAGAAACATCATAATCTTCCTATGTTCTCAATTTAAATTCATCATTTTAACAAAAATGCATTTAAAAAGGCAAGGTATAAGCAGCTATTAAACAAGGTTGACAATCGTGGTTACCTAAACAAGTCACAATCCAGAACCCATGGAACAAAAAGCAAACTCTTACCTTCTTTCAGTTATCTCACTAAGGCCTCCAAATGATATATGGGAAATAAGTATAATTCCCAGCTGGTTAGATGTCTGATACACCAAGTCTGTGTTCCTTAAAATCTAAGAGTGAATTCTAAAGAACAATAGAGGTTAAGAGTAGGACAAATTTATTGAGAGATAGCTCCTGATAGAGAGCAGGGATGCCAAATGGGTTCCCAACGAGCCCACTTCTCAAAGCCCACATCTCACCTCATGATTTTGTATCTACCTTGTGATTTTGCCTTGGAGATACAGCTGTATCCGTGAAGGTATTAGTGGCCCATTCCTTTTTATTGCCTACTACTATTCCATTGTTTATTTATTTCCCTAAAGGTGGGTGATTGATCACAGTTTTTGATTATTATAACAAAAGTTTCCATAAGGATTTTTAATAGTTTTTGCATGAGCAAAATTTTTATTTCTGTTGGGAAGATACCTAAAAATAGAAAAGCTGAGTCATATTATTATAAACAGGTAGGAAAAAGTATTATAGGCAGTCAGACAGTACTAGGCCCTTGAGAGAGTCAGGGCACAATATACAAGTTACAACAGAGGCCAGAGGTTCATCTGTTAAAGTCCAGGCCTCAAGATAAAGAGGGAATGAGCAGCCCTACATACCTCCCCAAGGGGCAAGATAAATGGTAGCATCTGGTCCAATAAACTCTTGATAGACATCAGTTACCCAGCTGGGTCACCGAGCCCTCTTAATCCATTCCTTCCTAAAAAAGATCTTTGTTTTTATCATGTACATTTGCTATGTGATCTTCTTTGCCACTGTGTTAGTATTACCTGAGTGGCTATACTTATGACTCAGCTGTATCTCCAAGGCATTGAGTGAGTGCAAGAAGCTGGACACAAATACTTGGGTCACTGGGGAGGAGAGCTGGGCGTGCTGCATGACAGGAAGGCTTTGAAAGTTGCCACAAAAATGTGATAACACCTTTGACTGAGGAAAGAAAGACAGGGAGTGCAGAATAATAGAGTAGGTGGGGGCTCTGGAGACAGAAGGCCTTCCCCAGACTGGACAGGATGGAGGAGAAACATGTGCAGCTTTGAACCCAACTGTCCTCCCTTGAGCTGCACCACCCAACTACACACTGAATCTTCTTGCCTCTCCTGTTCACACTCCTGTAAAGTGAACCATCTTCCTTGGGTTGAGTGAGGAGCAGACTGCTTGGCATATAGAAGCTCAGGAAGAGAATGACCTGCTGCCTCTACTGTATCCCTTCCCTCCTTTTTTCTTTTATTCATGTCACAGCTATGGATTGAGACCTTTCCATGTGCCAGGTGCTCTTCTGCATCCTGGTGCTATAGATTTGTCTATGGGCTTAAAGTTGGATAGGGGTAGAAATGGAACTTATGGCCTTCCTGTTTTCTCTGACACATCTGATTTCTTGGGCTCCACCCTAGGAGAGAAATGTCAGGACTGACCTTATCAGCTGACTCCACCCCATTTAATCATGTTCCTAGGTTCTGAGGATTAGGATCCTGACCAGGGATGGAGTCCAATTTGACTGTAGGGCCAGTGCTGGGAAAACTCCACAGCTGGGGCTGCAGTAGCAGCAGGAAATGAGGTCAGCTGACTTCTTCTTTGAAGGGTTGGCCTGGGTATCTGCCCATCTTGTGGATGGCAAGTTGGATGGGGAAACAGGCCTAGAAGTGAGGCTGGAGGTTGTAGGGTGAGTTGGGAGCCAGCCATCCTCAGGTTTAAATCCATGGTTTAGGATCTGGTAACTTACAAGACTTGAAAATTTGGGACCTGGCTTCCTGGCTACCCCCAAGAAGAGCTTCTCCTTTGGGCCTTTGCACACACATTTCTCTATGTAAGACCCCTCCTCACCTTTCTCATTCCCAATCCCTGGTCCTTCAGTTCTTGTGGGAGACAATTTGAGTGATTCCCCTTGAGTACAGAACAACTGCTGCAACTTTGATTATATTGAGACTTATTTCCTTACACTGATATGTACAGAGCTGACTGCGGTATTTCTTTCTCTCTTCAATTGGCTCTAAGCATTGCAAATAAGGATAGCCGAGGTACTGATATGTAAAGCCATCAGACAGTCTCCTGTTTCCTCCAATAGTGTTCTCTCTAAAATATATAAGCACAGCAGGATGGTAGAGCCAGTCAGTTCCGGGAATGTCGACTGGGTACGAACCTGGGTATAAAGAGGCTGTGAGTATCCAGGGCACAAAAGTTTACAAATCAGAGATGGAAACAACAACCTCCTAAAACAATTCAGTTGCTACCTTAATTGAATTATGCAAACTGAACTTTCTGCATATCTTTCCAAATCTTTATCTCTCCATTTTGCAGAGATGCTTTTCTCCCTGCCTGACTAGCCAGTTTAAGTGACACAGTTCCCCCACCATCTTCACTGTCACTCATCCTCAAACCACCACTATCCCCCCTTCACAAGATAATAAATTCTGGGAGAGAGCTAGGATCAAGGCTTTTGTCCACATATCCTCACAGAGATTGGATTTAGGACTCCTTGACTGCCCTTCACTTGGAATATATCTAGGTGTCTTTACTCTCATTGTGGCTTGCATTGGAGATAGTAGATTGGAATTAACTTGCTGGAATTCCAATAACATCTCAATGGGATTATAATCCTATAAATATAACTTTTTGGATTGTGAGTAAGACTGGAAAAAGGATTTCAATACTTAGGTAACTGTACTCAAGATTTGGGATTACAATAGTTCAGCAGGTTTCTGGTGCTGGAGGAAGAGTTCCCTTTCTCTGGGCTATGGGTGGATTCACTACTGTCCTCCTGGATCCTGTCCTCCATGGAAGGCCTTTCACATCACTGGAAGCGACTTGTCTATACTGAGCACTCCAAGAATGAGGATGGTGTCATTATCATTGAACACCTGCACAGTCCACAGCATGCAGTAGGCAATTAATGCATATTTGCCAAAGAGATGGATACACCAGGCCAATGGAGTTTAATAACTTGAACCTAAGCCTCGCTTTCCTCTTCTGTGAGATAACTCACAGAGTTGTTAGCTAGCAAGAGATAAAGGATGTAAAAGTGGAGGGTCATAGGAAGAAGTCAAATAGGTTACTAAGATCTAGATTGAGAAGCCAAATCAAAGACAATAAGATACTGTACATAAGGTTCCTGGCAATGTCCAGCACAGAGTAGGTGTTTGATAAATATAAGCAGTTCCACTGTTATCATCACTATTCTTTCTACTGTTATTAGAATGTGCATTTACAAGTCACAAGGATGGTGTAGGATGAAGATTTTCTGTAAGTGGAAGCAGAGAAGTGAGATAATCATCATTCTGTGCAGCAAGGTCCTGGCCTGGGTGCCTGACATTCTGTGCCGCTGGCATTGATGCTCAGTTGGGGTTACCATGGTAACAATCTCTGTTCAGCCTAAAGTGGGAAGCAGCCCCTCACCTGTCCTCCAGGATGAAGGCTACAGGCCTCCTCTTTACCTACCTGGCTGCTGCTGAGTAAGCAGCTCCCGTTGGTGGCAGGATGTGGGAACAGAAGACAGCACTGAGGTCCTAAAGAGAAGGCTCAGATGTGGCCAGCTGGGATGGGGGCAGAGCAGGGCAGGAGGGGCAGGCACAGATGCCTCAGTTCCGCAGGTCCTGCCACTGTTCTCCCTCACAGGAATGGCATCCAAAACGGCCAGAGTGACTGGAACCTCTTCCTCACTTTGGCTGTGTGACCGGGGCCGTTTCAGAGCCTCTCTGTGAATTCTCCAGCTTAGCCTAGAGGGGGCAATTTGGAAATGAGCTCTTCACAGAGGATTCCTTCCAGGAAACAGGGGAGGCATGGTGGGAAAGGAGAGATTCTTCTACTCTTTAACTTGGTCTTTTAGAATTCTGGTCTTTGGAGCCTCCAGCAACCTAGGATTTGGATCTTAGCAGAAAAATCAATGTAGGATATATATAGAGAGAAGTTGAGTTGTAGCCCTCAAATCTAGACCTGGGACTCTTGGGCAGAAGTCATCCTAGCTGTGTTCTGGGCCCAGCCCAGGCTGTGCTGGAATGAGCATTTGCTTTCACTGCCTGCTTCTCAATTTGCTCACGATTAGCAGAGCTGGTGTGAGGCCTTGGGGGGTCAGATTATCTTCTCCTGACCACTACTGCTTTTGACTGCTGAGCCCCGCTGCAAACACCACAGGGACACCTTCCTGGGGACCCAGAATAGAGGAGGAAGTGCTACCAGAGGTAGAATGGCAGGCCATCACAAACCCATGGATTAGCTTGGTCTCAGCCGTGACCATCCTAGTGTCCTTCCTGTTTGGGGAGCAGGGGTCACAGCAAAACACAAAATCTCAGGTGTCAGGGTTGGGTCAGGTGAGTGGGCAGCCCCTTTCACTCCTAACGCCCCCACCCATGTCCTTTATCACCTCCCCAAGAAACCCTTGCTATTTTCTCTCAGCTGAGATGTGCTGAGACCCTGCATGATATTCCCTGTGTGACCTAGAAAGTCTCCTCCTTCCTGGACTTTGGTTTTTCCATGACTAAAATGAGTAAGAGGTGTCAGGATGGAGAACTAAGTGACTTGGCAGATTCAGTGGCTTCTTCTGGGATGAGACATTTGTTCCCTGGGAGTGACAGCCCCATCTGAAATACATTCAGTTCCTAATGTCTTGGGAGCTTCTGTACCTTCTCACGGGGTACAGAACCGTGAGAGGGAGGCAGGTCAGGGAAGCTAAAAAGGATGAAGCTGGCAGGACTGGGCCCCACCATGGCTCCTCCTCTGCCCACTGGGGCCTCACTAGGCTGTTCCTCAAGAGGCCTTCAAACCTCTTCCAATGAGGCTCTTGGGTGGCTCCTGGGGACTGGACACAGGACAAAGGGCTCACAACAGTTTCTGGGCTCTGTGGGCTCACTCTGCTGTGCACAGGCTGCTCCTTGTAAAGGTTTCTTTGCCAGTGTTGGCTCAAGCAGGTCATGGAAGACACATGAAAAGAATGTTTGCTTTCTTTAGGGAACAGAAAGAGACACAGGAGACAGTCCAGGTTCAAAATCTCTAAAGATGTACGTGTGAGATAGAGAGACAGACAGACAGATAGACAAGATGAAGAACACACATAACAAGCGGAAAGATAAAGAAAGGCAGATAAGTAAAGCGAAAAAGAAAAAATATGAAACATGAAAAGAAAGAAGAAAGGGATAGAGGGAAGGAGAAAGGAAGGAGAGGAAAATAGAATGGAGGAAATAAATTATGGGGGAAAAGAAAGATTGGTTGATTGTGAAAAGAAAGATGGGGAGAAAGAGAGAAGCACAGTGTCTTAGTCACTTTTCTTTTGTTGAGACAAAATCCCTGATGCTCAAAATTAGGGAAGGGAAGATTTTTTACAATTTTGGAGGTTTCAGTCCATACTCAGTTGTCAAGAGAGCACATCAGGGTCATGGTACTAGTGCCTGGGCAGCTGCTGTTTGTCATTGTTATTATTGACAAGTGAGAAAACTCAGGTATGATTGGGAGAAAGACAAGCCCGACATTTCTGGCTGCACGGCATCTCCATATGGAGGCCATTTTCATTCAGCAATCAGCCCCAGACAGACCCCAGGGAGTTTGTGCCCATTGGGGCACAGCAAAATAGGCTGATGGAGCCAGTCTTCAAGGACTCAGAGCAGTGGGGAGGATCTCAGAGTCTGGCAGCTGTGGATTACTTCTTAAGTGTCAACTGTGTGTCTGATTCCATAGAAGTCTGGGTCATGCTCCAGCCCAACTTCTCTCCATGCAGGGCAGACTCAGGGTCCTCCCTTAAGCCAGGCTGCCTACTTTGGGGGCTCCCAGGCCCACCCCAAACCCCAAGAAGACACTGAAGCCAGACTCCTATTCTCAATTCAAGATCTCCAGAAGAGAACATCAACTGGGGACAGGTGTGGTGCTGCCTGAGCCTGCACTATCAGCTTTGAGGGTGCGGAGTGGATGGTAAGTGGCTTTGTGTCCTTACCGCTCCCCTAAGCCAGGCTGTAGCTGCCCATGTACACATTCATCCATCTCTACCCCATCCATCTACCTATCTATTCCACCCACCCACCCACTCACCTATTCACTTACCTATGCATTCACCCAGCTATCCACCACCCATTCACTTGTCCAAGGAAAGTCAACAGGATATCTGCTACATACATTCCAGGCCCTGCTGGAAGCACTGCTGGAGTGACAGCCGGGCACAAGCAAAGACCTTGCTCTCCTTGGAAACTATATCCCGCCTTGCAAGGGAAGCAAACACTGAACAGCAACCACCGACTGAGCAGGATCACTCAGAACATTGTGACTGCTGTGACGTGATATGACAGTGACTCCAGGGGCAGGAAACTCAGACAGTCTCTCTGCATCTATGGAAGAGGCATCCAAGCTGAGTCCAGGTGATGCCAGGAGCCATGTGGAGCTGGGAAGATTCAAAGAGCCGGATACACACAGTGCTCAGCATGGTGCTGGTGCCTGGGCAGCATTTTATGAGCACCTGCAGCTGCTGCCTTTATTAGCATCATTAGCATCTGCACTGTTATCATCATCTAGGGGACAGCCTTCCTCTCTGGATCCCTCAACAGCCAACCCCTGCCAACTCTCAGACCCAGAGGGTAAGAAGGGCTGCAGAACTCTCTCTGTCTGTCTGTCTCTCTGTCTGTCCATCTCCCCAAGTCTGTGAGCTCTTGGTTTCTCAACCATCTCAACCTCCCTCTCTGTTCTCAACTGCCAGACATGACTCCCAGAGGCTCCACCTTTGCTCTGCACTCCCTACTTAGAGACCTCATATCCTTCTGAAATGGGGGTGTCCATGGCTCAAATCCTGCATCCACCATGTCCTAGCTATGTGTCCAGGTGACCCAGCTCCAGGTCTGTCAGCCTTAACCATGACTTTAGATTCCTCTTTGCACACTGACAGGTTCACCCCTCCCTGGCTGTGTGACCTTTGGGCAAGATACCAAGCTCCCTGGGCCTCCATCTCCTCAACTATTTCACAGCATCATTGTGCAGAAACTGTTTTTCATGTTTAACAAGTCACACTCACTTAAACTTGATCCTGTGCCTTGAACAACCACAAAAGGCATAAACTACCCAATGCTGCTGAGGAAAGGTGAAATCAAAGGCTTGCAATTCTTAGCAGAGATAAGTTGTCCCATATGTATGTAAATATATATTTTATGTATATTACATTTGATTCATCTAGGAGCCCCTGAGAAGCAGACACAGGGATACAAGTGACTGAGAAAGCCCTCATCCACAGAGCAGCACACTGCAGCCTGGAATAGGCACAGGGCTTGCAAAGGGGCACACAAAGACTTCAAGGTCCCATGAAGCCTGAAGAGAGCAGAGGAGCTGCCAAAGAGCAGCTGGACCAGCCCTACCTCCTGACTCTGCACCCACATGGCAGGCTGCGGCAGTGGCTGCCAGTGCAGCTGGGGGTGCCCAGAGGAGGCAGGAAACACAATGTGGGGAACCAGGAAGGCTTCCTGAAGGGGGGGGACTCATGAGATGAGGATAGGCTAAAGGATGGAGGTCTGCAGGCAGAAAGAGCCACCCAGAAAAGTTTCCAGGACCACGTGGCCCAGAACACCCTCCTGGAGTGAGTAAGCAGCAGTGGAGCTCAGACAGGAAAAGGAAGATGATGCGGAGAGGTCAGCAAAGGGGGGCAGATTGCCTATGCCTGGGCAGGCTCTGCTCAGTGACAGCAGGAGCCAAAAAGGGCCTTGAGCAGAGAGCCACCCTAGCATTCTAGAATAAGCTGGCTTTGGGATAGAGCATGGGTGCAGAGCAAGAGGTGAGGTAGGGAGGCAGTCAGAGGCTTTGGCCTTAATCCAGTAAAGGGTCACAGGTGGGCAGTGGGGGCAAGGCGGGCTTGGGAGCTTCAGGCTGCTTCTGTTTCATGCCACAGGTTCTCTCTGTCAGTTGGTACATCGTGCATTCATTCTCATGTCTCCTAACCGCCCATTGAAATATCACTCTGTGAGGGCAGAGGCTCTGCCTTCTGCTCAAAAACACATCCCAGTGCTGAGGACAGGGCCTGGTGGGTGTGGTGGTGCATGCCTATAATCCAGGACGCTGAGAATCTAAAACAGGAAAATCTCAACTTTGGGCCAAGCCTGGCCCATTTAGTGACTTACCACGACTCTGATTCAAAAATTCAAAAAGGTCTGAGTTCAAAGGACTGGGTGTACAGGTCCTGCATTTAATCTTCAGATCTGAAAAAAAACACAAAGAGGCCCTGGTCAGAGCAGGTGGTCTAGTGAATAATACTTGAGTGACTGAGGGACCAGACTAGGTTACACAGAGGGTGAGGGAGAGAAGGGTCCAAATGTCACCAGGTCTGGGCATGGCCACAGCAGAGTCGTGGAGTTGAGTGTGGAGCAGAAACTGAGGAGGTGCCTGGCTTTGACCTCTGGGGGAGAGGCCTGTGGATTCAGGAGCACAAGCCAAAAAGTGGGGTTGCCAGTTGTTTTCTGTTAATGTGGGGTAACCATCCATAGAGCTAAGGAAAAACCACGGCTAGCAGGAGTGCAGGGAGCAACAAGTGCATACACAAGCTGAAATGGAAGCAAGGGCTGAGGTAAGCAGCCTAAAAAGGCACAAAACTCCAAGGGCAGTAATGTGTGGAAGTACGGAAAATCCTGTGAATGGTGTCCTTGGGCTTCAGTTATGCATGAACTGGGCAGCAACCAGAATAACCAGAGCAGGGCTTTGAATGCATATCTTTTCAGAGTGAGCTTCAGAGAAGCTGCCTAGTCTAGACAAATTCTCCAGCAGTTGTCTGGATGAGCTCTTTTAACTCTGGGGGATCTAAGGCTAATTTTTTTAAACTTTAAGAGCTCTAGAGATAGTTAACACACACCTGGGTTGTATATGTGTTCAGGGATTTCCACAGGTATAGCTGGTCTTTTGGCTAAATTTTATGGAGCTGATTATAAGCTGTTCCTGTAAGATTGTTTTTATTTGTTTAACTCTCTCAGAGCTCTGTAGATGATATGTTTGTCTTAGTTGCTCTTCTCTTGTTGCTGAGACAAAATACTTGGTATCCAAAATTAAGGGAGAAAAGGTTTATTTAGCTCACAGTTTTTGGAGGTTTTAGTCTTCAGTCAGCTGGCCCCAAGAGAGGGTGACATGGCACAGGAGCAACTGTTCAAGGCAGCAGAAGATACAAAAGCAGCAAGAGCAAAAGAGGGAAGAGCAAGCTTTCTTTTTTTTCCCTTATATTGTAAGCAGGCTACCCCTCCCCCAGGCAAGAGTAACATCTGCATCATCTCCTTGCCCTCCTCTTGCAGAGGCTCAGGACTTTTACACAGAGGGCTCTGGTCCCTTGCTGAGCCTTTTAGTTAAACTTCTAAATTTCTTAAGTTGACACAATGAACAACACTCTAGAGTGATATGAGTATGTCCTTTACAACCAAGGATGTAGAACTGCTGAGTTACTTAGTTAAGCTTTTAGACTTCTGAAACTGGCACAATGTATCGACCATAACAATCCACCCCTTGTCCACTTAGCAACCAAACACATTTATTTAAGCCAGTTTTTAGATATAAAGACAAGTTTATTTAAATCATTTTATACCTTGAACATTGTAGCATAGGTTTGACAATTCTTAAAAACCAGTGTTGTAGTCAGAGTTTGTGAAAACAATTTAATATAGGACACATAATTTATAGTATTGTTTTATAATAGTCACCCAAAGAGTCAAACACAAAAAGTGCAAGAAATCTATCCACACACTACAGACCCAAAAAATTCCAACCAAGGGTCTGGATCCCACAGCAACATCCTGAATGAGCCCAATTGAAGACCTAGAGCCCATGACAATGTCTCATGCAAGTCTGTTCCATGGATCTGCATTGGGAAGGCCCAAAAGTGAAAGCCAGAAGTTCTGTACCAGCAAGATAAAGGATCTGTCCCAGTAGGTTGAGGGTTCTGCACTGGAGGCAGGAAGTGATACTCAAAGTAAGGACCAGGGCTCCCCTGAAAAGTACCACAGCCATCCTCAGTGATAAAGAGGTCCTGAGTTCCTCTGATGATAAGAACAGCTGACTTCAGATCAGGGAGCTGGCATGGCAGTTTTTCCTGGAGAGCCAGAAGCAATGCTCAAGTAAGGACCAGAGCTCCCCCAAAGTGAACCACAGCTATTCTCAGTGATAACCAGGTCCCAAACTCCACTATTGATGAGAACACCCAAGTTCTTATCAGGAAAGAAGCTCCACAAGCTCCTCCAGGAAAACCAATGGCACCAGGAGAACCAACAACACCACAGACAACCAACAACACTACTTCCTCTCCAGTTCTCCTTGTTATGTTGGCAACAATCCTCTAGTGGGCCACCCACACTCAGCACCACACTGATTCGGTTCATCTGATTGTTAAGTTGACCATCAGCTGTCAATCCACCACAACAAGTAGTAAGTCTGTCATCATTGTATTATTTTAGAACCAACATTTTATGTCTATCCCACCCAAGACTCTTGCCTTTGTGTATATCCCTTTAGTCTCTTCTCTAACAGTTGCCAAGGATATAGCAGTTTTGGTATTGCTGAAGTCTGTCTCAATTTTTTCAAGATGTAAGACAAACTCTTAGCTTCAAGCCCTTACATAAATAAAAACAAAATTAAACACTTTTTAAAAATTTAATTGCACAAGATAAACATTTTTATTCAAAAAGTTATAAATAGGAGGAAAAAAGGGTCGGGACTAAAGCAAGTCTAAAATCCAGCAAGTCAAACATTAAGTGTTATAGTTTCCTGTGTAGGATTTAAGACAGTCTGTGACAAGTTATCAGTTCTAAAGAGCTTGCATGGCTCTTTTGCTATGGCATTTTTGGTGGTTCTAACTCTCACAGCTTTTATCCTAGACCCACTCTGTTTTTCCTTTGTAGATATTTTTAGATGATCTATATGCTTGGTTTTTTCAACTTTTGGGTTTTTCACAGTATCTTTGACCTTACCTTCACAGTTTTATACATTGCCCTCTCAAGGCTACACTGCCTGGCCCCTAGCCTCCTGAAATTGGAATGGAAGCCTTTTTAACCCCACAACTGTTCTCTGTTGTATGTACCTAAAACCAGCACCATGTGGATGATGTAAAGGTCTGCTGTCAGCTGAAACAGTAACCAGGCTTTTCTGTCTCTTGGCTATAGGGGTCAAGTGCTGGATTTCTGAAGCTAATTTTTGAGAAACAAATTTTTTGTGCTACTACCACTTTGAAACATTGTGCCCTGTGAGTTTTTTAAAGCAAAGTCTTTCACTTTTGCAGTTTTGAGGCTGCAAAGGGTAAAGATTGGCTGCTTTCTGTGATGCCCTCAGGCCATCTTTTTTATATTTCTAGGGGGTTTTGCTGTGTTTTGTTTTGTTTTTTTTAGCTATGGAGATCTCCTCAGCTCTATCTTTGTAATCTATAGCTCTATTGGAGCTTTTTTGTCTGGCCAAACTCACATTTTAAATTGTCCTGCTGTGCTCCTTGTATTTGACTTTTAACATAGATCTGGTTAAAGGCCCCCAACAATAGTCATGCCACAGCCTTACATTTAACTGACTGGAAATTTTTGTCAGATTAATTAGTCCACCATCCTTACTCACAGTCTCAACCAAAGTCTCTGCACATGAACAAAATGTAGACATACAGCATCGGACTCTAACAGTCAAGGTAGTCTTTTTTTTCCCATCAGAAACCTCCTGAACCTGGTCTTACCAGCAGGATTTTTATCAGCCCTCTGGTATTTTGAGCTCTAACCATAATTTTACATACAAAACAGTATTTCAGCACTACTCTTTTAGGCAACGTCTCTGAACCTTTTTAAATGTTTCCCACAAGCCAATCGCAAAGGCTTGAGAACCACATAGTCAAGTATAGTCACAGCCATGACCCCATTCTTGGTACCATATTCTATCTTAGTTACTTTTCTTTCTTTAATTGCTGAAACAAAATACCCAGCATCCAAAATTAAGCATGGAAAGGTGTGTTTAATTCACAGTTTGTAGAGGTTTTAGTCTATAAGCATCTGGCTCCAAGGTAGAGTGGCATGACACAGGGCAACACTTCAAGGCAACAAAAATAGCAAGAGTAAAAGAGGGAAGAGCAAGCTTGTTTTCCTCCCTTATATTGTAATCAGGCTACACACACACACACACACACACACACACACACACACACATACACACACACACACACACACACACACACACACACACACACACACAGCGGGCGTAGTGCTCACATCCTCTCCTTGCCCTCCTCTTTCAGAGGCTCAAAATGTTTACAAAGTGAGAGCCCTGGTCCGCTGCTAAGTCAGCTAAACTTCTAAACTTCTCATATTGAAATAATAAACAACATCCTGGAGTAGTAAAGGTACGTCCTCTACAACCCAGGATGTAGAACTGCTGAGATATTTAGTTCAGCTTTTAGACTTCTCAAGATGACCCAATATATCAACCATAATAATGTCGTACAGCTTTTAGACTCCTCAAGATGACCCGATATATCAACCATAACAATGTCGTATAGCTCTGCCAGTTTCGAGTTATCTCTGCTACAAATGAAGGCCTGCTGTCGCTTCCAGTGGTCAAGGGTAGGCTAGGGGTGATTTTTACAGCAGACTTTGCAAATTTCTGTTGTCTTCTCAGTGTGGGTAGGGAATATCTTGAGCCAGCCTGAGTAGATGCATATAAGCACCAATAGATAATTGTAGTCCTCATAAAGCTTTACTTTAGTGTTTTTAAAGGGTGATGTTTCAGTCAATTAGATCCCCAGAGGGAGCTTTAGACTCTGAACTAGATTGCTTTGACCACAGGTTTGGTATCATTGGCAGACAGTGGAGCAGATGCTGGCCAGGCATTGGATGTCAAGCCTTATTTCTTTGTGACTCAGGATGGTTTATTGTTTGGGCAGGTTTCCAGACAGCAGCAGGAAGTAGTAGGCCCTTTCATTTTCAGGGTTTGTTGTGCAGACCATCCTTATGAGAGAGCTTTAACTAAAACAACTTTGTTCAAGGTCACTACAGTATAGCTTTTTGAACTCTGTGTCTTCTTCTACCTTTGGCCATTGTAAACAGGCTGTACTCAGCATCTATCAGGGAGTTCATTTTAAGTCTGGTTGGATCAAAAACAATTCATCAGTTAGTGTCAGGCAGTCATAGTCTGGTGGGCTCAGGTTTGTGGGCAGGTCATAAGAGTCCTTGGTACTGAATGACTTGGCTATTGAAGCCACTGTTATTCAGGAGATCCTGTTTGGCATGTGGCACCTAGACATTCTCAATCTAAGATGAGCTTCTCAGGTTTTTTTAAAGGAAAATGGTAGCATTAGAACACAGAGGCATAGGGGGTAGCCCTTAGTGATTAGATCCAAGTAGTTGTACAGGTATATCCCAGGGTATGACATCTGAGCAAGTATCTTTGAAGCCACATGTCATCATTTATCAGCAAATAAGTTGAATTCTAGTTACATCTGGAATTTCCAAGATTGGGGCTGTAGAGAGGGCCTTTTATTTTTTGTTTGCAGATTTGTATCTTTTCCCAGGATATCCTGTAGCAAGTTTCTGCTGGATATTGCAGCAGAGTTTCTGTGTCTTTCTAGAAGGCAACTGGGGTGTCATTAATCAAAAGTGAAGTGATATTTTTTACTGGGAAACTAGCAAGGTAAACAAGTTTTTGAACCTCTGGGAAGTTGAGCTCAGGTCAGTCAACCTTTGAGTTCAGAATTTGAGTCTTCTCACTTAAAGGTGAAAAGGCACTGGCAGGAGCCAACCGAAGGTAAAAGAAGGCATTCATTAGGTCCAGGAAGGTGTATCAGTAGGCTGTAGGAGGCAGAAGACCGAGAAAAGTATACACGTTTGAGATTGCAGGATGGAGAGCAAACACAGTGACACTGATAGCTCAGAAAGCCTGAAACTTACAAATCCTAAAAGCTCAAAAAGCCTGAACTTTTCAGGCAGGAGAGATGCATTTCAGCAATTTGACAGTCTATGAGCATCCCATGATTCTGACACTTCTGAATATGTGGTTGAATTCCTAGTCAAGTGTGTCATGGCATGGGATACTGTTTGCTTGGGAGACCATGATGAAGCTGAAAGAAACAGAGAAGCATACATCTCACAGTAGCCAAATCTGTTCCCAGAACCTCCCCAAAAATAGTGGAAGAGTTCCCAAACTCTTGTGGCAAATGAGTCCAAGTAAGCTGGCCCTTTTGATCCTTCCTCAGGATCTGTCCAGTGAAAGGCAAAGGGACTGGCTTATGGGAGTAACCCGCAAGCAGAGCCATCTTTTAAATCTAGACATGTGAACTAGGTGGCATCTGGAGTCCAAGAAGGGTGTATGGGTTGGGAAACACAGAGCGCAAGGTGGTGGCTATGTTGTTGATTTTGCACTGACCACCTTGAGCTTCTTCACAAAGCTTCTTCACAAAGAGGAGATTATTCCAATGGGGTTGACAGTCTATCAGGATCCAAAACTGCTTTAGGCAGTTGATGTGTGGCTGGATCTCTGTTTGTACTTTCCATAACATTCACTATGGCAGCATGGTTGATGGCCAGGCCCAGAGGTAAAACTTTGGCCCCTGTCTCTGAGAGGAGAGTTTTCAGAATTTCAGGATTGTGATTATCTGTCTTAGGCTGATGCAGGTATCATTCTTCCTCTTGAGGAACAGTTAGGAAAGCACAGGGTTAAATGAGGGAGGCTGACTGATTTTGTAACAGGAATTCATGTTTGCTGAAATATCTTCCCATGCATAAGTTTGTCCCTGGCAGAAGGGACAAGAATCGAGAGTCCCAGTTGCTCTGGTGATGGTAATCTTTTTTGTACAGAGGGGACCTTAAACAATTACAAAGTTCTGTCCCATTGTGTATGATGAAAGTCATAAATTGCCCCCAAATACAGACATGGACTGTGTGCTCCTAAGGGCCCAACAGAAGAAGGGAACCAAGTCTGGCCTATCTGAATCTGTCAAACTACCAAAAGGGATGTTGTTTAACATAGGCTGAAACTTTTGAGAGTCCTTATCCTTTAATCTGAAGGGGCATTTATTTTTCAGAGTCCACAGTATTTATAACTCACATAAGGGCTTCATCAGGCTTCTGGGAAACAGTGATAACTTTTGACATATTTTTGGACTTTTTTGCTCTCTCTTTGATGACTTTGAGAAGCACTTTACTGGGTTACTTTGTTTCTTTTTGCTGGTTGAAGAGCTGGCCCAGTGAGAGCTTCAGTGGCATCTTCCAAGGTAGAATTCTCAGGTCTTGTTCAGGCTCAGGGAGCAGCAGTTTGATTTTATTTTAAGCCTGTAAACACCAGAAAAGTTCTTTTTAAAATTCTTGGGCTTCAATCAAAGTCTGTGGATTTTGACTAATTAGATCCCATTTCTGACTCCCTACATGTGTGTTAGGTATCTTTGAATGATGGCACAACAGATAAAAGGTGGGTGCCCCTCAAAGAGAGAGGCCATTCAGATGCCTGCCTGGTCATTTGCCTCATGGCAACATTGGGACCCTTTGCACTATGGAGAAGTGTGGGTAGTTTCTCCATTTTGCCTTATCATATGTGTCTATAGAACAACAGGTTGGGGCCCAATCAAGCTCTGTAGTTTGGAGAATTCCTCCTCCTCAATGTGGAGCACTGAAGGAATGATCCTTTGCTTTCACCACCCATTACAAAAACTTATGCAATCATTCAACAGGCACTCAGAGGTTAAAGTGTTCCCTTCCCCAAACCACAGGGAGGCCTAACTAACAAGAGGAGATCAAGCTCTCCTTCTTGAACTGAGCAGGCACAGATTAAAGCTGGTGCCAGAGGTCTCACTGGAACCTGGCAGGCAGGTAGGTAAGCAGACCATGTACTCTTCTCTTTTGGTTCTAATGTGAGCTGCTTGAACAGGGAGCTAAGAATCTTCCTCTAGACCTTCAAAGGGACTTGTGAAATCTTGAAGGTGTACCTTCCCATCAGGACCTGGAGAGGTCCCTGCTCCATCTGCAAGGACCACAACCAGTGACCAAAGAGGTCAGCATGGTCAGTTTTCCCAGCCACTATGCAAGATGCAATGGTAAACAGAAACTGAAATGCCACGTAGGATTTGAAGGCAGATTTACTTAACATTGACAAGCACTGACAAGGAATAAATCTTCATAAAAATGTCAGGCCTTGAAGGCTCAGGGATGGAGGGGTTTTTTTAATTTTTTTAAAATTTTATTTAAAGAAAGACTAAACAAAACAGAAAATGGGTAGAAATAATACATTCAGAGAAAAAATAAACAGTAAGAAATCACTAATGTTTACATACTATCCTTTTACAAATAATTGTTCAAGGTACAAAAGTGGAACATATAAAGTGGGAATTCAAACAGCGAGACTGCAAACAGTTCTGTTCAACTATCCAGCAAAAACTTAGTAATATGGTTGTCAATCATATACACTTAGACATACATGCAGTTATCCATATCTTCATTTATGCTGAGATCAAACAAACTAAAGCAGGCTAAAATCATTCTGAACAAAGAATAATAGTATTGCTGGATTTCACATCATGACACTACGGAATCAGCTGGGTACTGTAGTGTCTTTTTTATTTTATTTAAAGACTAAACAAAACAGAAAATGGGTAGAAATAATTCATACTTTCAAAGAAAAAAATAAACAGTAAGAAACAACTAGTTGATGATTACAGATTGTCCTCTTACAAATAGTTATTCAAGATACTAAAGTGAAACATATAAAGTGGGGATTCAAACAGTGAGACTGCAACCAGTTCTGTTCAACTATCCAACAAAAACTTAGAAATATGATTATGAGTCCTATACACTTAAACATACATGAAGTTATCCGTATCTTCAATTATGTTGAGACTGAACAAACCCAAGCAGTCTAATATCACTCTGAACAAAGAATAATACTATTGCTGGGTGTCACATTATGACAAGGGAGGGAGGTTTTTATGGAGTTTGCAAACAAGAAGCAGAGTATTTATCAGTTTTTGATTGGTTCTTACAATGTACATCATAGTAACCATCATAATGATGGGCTGTTTCTGAGACACATAAGTAACAGACACACAAGTAACAGAAAATGTAACAGAAATTTAAGTAAACTGGAGGTTACCTGGGCAACTAACAGAAACTGAAGTATACTGGTGAGGGTGGGGGGCATTTTCTGCTACAGTGAGACAGAGATAGCAACACCTAACAGGCACTGAGCATTTGCTATGTGTCAGTTGCTGAACAGAGTACTTTAAAGTACAAAGATGCATTTAATCCTACAACAACCCTTCTCCATGGATAGGGTCTGTGTTCACTCATGACTTTCAATACTTTCAGAAAATTAAGTTACAGAAATCACTAATGAATAGATTTTGGAGCTAGAATTTCATCCTAGACCTTTTTTTTCAGTAGTATGGATTGATCTCTTCAAGGCCTTTACACTGATCTATATACACAATCTTTTTTATAGTTTTTTTTTTTTTGTATTTTGTTGTTTTGTTTTGTTTTGCTTTGTTTTTGTGAGACAGGATCTCATCAAGTCACTAAGTTGCCCATTCTGGGCTTGAACTTGCAATCCCCTTGTCTCAATCCAAGAGTGCTGGGATAATAAGCTTGCACCACCACTCCTGGCTTGATCCTGGATTGCAAAATCATTGCTCTCCTTCTGCCTCTTTGGTAATCACATGGATGCAACTTTAGCGATAGCTGTCACCATCACAGTGACTGGGTCAGTTCCAGCAAGGATGACTCTGTGCAGGTCTCCAGTGAAGGAGACTTGGTGACACTGGACCTGCCATCACTAGTGTGATGTGTCCCTGTCTTCCAACACCTGTCACTAAACCCTGCTCCAAGCAGGGGAGGAGTCTTCACTCACCCTGGGTGCTCTACTGGGTCAAGGTGCCTGGTGAGCAAGTGGGTAGATGCTACCCCTTGTGCAGAAAGAATTGTCGCTTGCAGAAGTGGATGCAGCAGTCCTAGCTGGAGCAGCTGTCGTGTGCATTGTGCATGTGCGTGCTGCCTTCTGCAACAGAGCAAGAATGCGGCCTGGTGAGGGACCTTGCCCAGGAGGGGCCCTGGGTCTGCCTGAGGTAGGGTTCTGGGCTGCCACAGGCTCTGTATGAGGGTTTGGGTGCAGAACCTCCTCTGAATTGCAGACTTAATCAAGGTCAAAGTGAGCTCCATGTAGGAAATCTTTTCTCATTTTAGCTGTGCTCAGAAAGGGCAAGTGAGTAGCTTTAAAGCACACAGCAAATCTGGACTAGAGGTGTGGCTCCCCTGGCTGTTTTCCCAGTAAGGCTCAGACATGATAATGGCTTGTCCCGGGTCACAGCAAAAATAGGAGTTAGACACTCTGCTGAGCTGGGTCCAGAGAAGATGTGTAACATGCCTGAGGCCACAGAGCAAGCTGGAAGTCAAGGTTCCCTGCTGTTAGTGCTGATGAAGGCACAGAGGAAACTGACTGCCAGTCTGGAGCTGAGCTAGTATCAAGTCCGGGCCCAAGTGTCTTCCTGCCTCCCCTCAACAGGACAGGGGTAGAGGCCACCTACTGCACCTGTTGACCTCCTGGCCATGGATGCTGAAGCTGAGAAGACAGTCACACACACACTTGCCACACTGGCAGATCCCCTCACAGTGAATGAGCAGGATGAGCCTCTACTGGCAGATGGAGCAAGCATTCTCCTCTGAGCAGATGATGCAGCCTGTGCAGTTGCCCCCCAGGCCAAGGCACACTACCTGCCAAACTGAGAAGAGCGGGAGAGAGCATCAACACACGTGAGCTGCCCAGACTGTCTCACTGTGCTATTACCTGGGCACACTGGTACCCAAACAAGACTACATTTCCCAGCTTCCCTTGCACCTAGATGCAGGCATGCAACCATGACAGTCATGCCCTTTGTCACCCCTTGTCTTTCCTACTAGGTGGAATGTGTGTGTGATGGTTGGAGCAGTCATTCGGACTATAAGGTGGAAACCAGGCCAGAGGATGATGGAAAAAATAAAGTCAAAGGAGTTTGGGTCCCTGAAGAAAGCTGGACTGCAGTACCAGCTCTAGACTGCACCTGTAGATCATTAGGATGAGAAAGAAATCAATGTCTCTTTTGCTTAAACCACTGTTATTTGGAATTTTCTCTTATTCACAGGCATACTTAATATCTACTAATGATTCATGTATAAAGTGTGATTAAAAATACAGAATGCTTAAATTTTCTTTAAAACACACTCTATCATTAGTCCCCTTCTAAATACTCCGCTCTCTTTGAGCACGCTTACCCTGTCATTCTTGCCACCTTCTGAAGCATTTTTGAAAGTCCTTTTCATAAGTATGTTTAGTTGCAGTGTTGGGACTGCCTTGATATTCTGAGTTGATTCAAAGTGTTTGCCTTTCATGTTCATTTTGACTCTGGGAAAGAGCTAGGAGTGATACAATGCCAAATCCAGTGAAGAAAGTAGATTAAGGCACATAGTGATGTTTTTACAAGCCTCCCTTTAATGCTATTGGCAACAATCCTCAGGCAGGTCTTCTACTCAAGAACTACATTGATTCAGCTCAGTTGGGCGTTATGCATTGATTCTTAGTTAATCCACCACAGAGACTATAATTGGACCAAAACTCAGCAAACCAAGCATTAAATCCTGTGCTTCCATGCCCGGCCTCCAGGGTGAGCTATTGCTTGATGTGCAATCCAAATGGCTTGGATGGCTCCACCCGTGTAGCACTGCTGGTGCCGGCAGCCTCTACAGCTTCTCTCTTGGCCTGGATTTGCTCAGTCCTAGCAACTCTTCTCAGATGAGCCTCATTCCTGGCTTCTTGAGCTTTCTGGGGTCTCCACAATACTTCTGGATCCACTCTCACAGCTTCACACCTTGCCCTCTCAGGGGCACCTTGCTGGCCTCCTGGACCCTCTTCTGAAAGCTCGGTAAGGCTCCCTGACTCTCCAACTCTTGAATGTCACATGTCTGTAAAACCAGCGTCAAGTGAATGACACCAAGGGCTGCCACTTGCTCAGCCCAGGGCTCCTTGAATCACAGCCTCAAAGGTCTTTAAGTGCCTGGATGGCTGAGCTCTGTGAAAGGAATCCCAGGAAGCCAATTCAAATTGGCCTCTCTCATCAGAGTGCCCTGGGGCTTTCTTTCAAAGCAAAGTCTTTCACTTTTGCACTGCCCAGTCTGAGAAGGTCAGGCTTTCAGATTCCTCTCACACCCTCAAGGTATCGTTTCTAGCGGCCAATACAAAGTGCTTGGCTTCTTTTTAATGCGTCTTTTAGCAACCAAACTTTCCTCTGCTCCATCTTCGCAGGCCCCAATTTTACTGTTGCTTCCTTTCTGACTGAGCTAAAAACCTTTCAAATCATTCAGCTGTACCCTTTGCTCTTGATTTTCAGTATAAATCTGGCCAGGAATCTCCAGCAGTACCCACATCACAGCCTGAAATTTGGTCTACCTTGAAATTTCTTCCACCAGATTGAAAAATCCATCATTCTTCATCTGTCTCCTGCAAGACCTAAGACCTAAGTAAAATGTACAGAGGTTTTCTCCCAGAGCATAACACACATGACCTGGAATCCAACCTTCAGTGGAGTCCATCTTCCCAACTGAAAACTCTTAAGTCTGGTCTATTCTGGCTATATTACTATCAGCATTGAGGTTCTCCAAGCTCTGACCAGAATGTTCCATTAAGCTTGACTGATAGCATTCTGTGGCTGCTTCTTCCAACCAGCATCCAAATTCCTCCTGAAAACCAATTGCAAAATATTTTTTTAATTTTATGAAAAAAATAGAACAATATTTTTCATAACAAATAATAGGAGACTAACAATAGTTGATACATTGCATATTGTTATCTTTAAAGTAGTTACTCGAAGTATAAATTAAAGGCATAAAAATTCTCCAATCAGGTGGCCACGGAGAATGGGAAGAGGATCAAGTAGCCAAACCATGCCTTTCTGTGATCTAGCCAGTGCGTGGGCTGGGAGACAAGAAGAGCAAGCTCCCACCTCCTGTAAGCAACTGCCTGATTCACAGGAACCTGGATGATAGCAACTGAATTAAATAATAATAATAACAACAATAATTTAGTGCTTGTATTGTTTGATTGACTTTGCAGGCCTAAAGCTGGTAGTCTGAGCATCTATTTGGAAGATAACAGTATGCATTATAGCATCTGTGGGGGATTTCCTGCTATCATATTTTTGATTACAATGTTTTGTTCCATTCTAATGTTTTGTTTTATTCCTGTGTCTGGTAATCTGAGCAACTATTTTGAAGATAACAATATGCAGTAAAGCAACCGTTGTTAAATTCCTATCATCTGGTTTTGGATCTCTATATAGCTATTGATGGTTTTTGTTGTTGTTGTTGTCATTTTGCTTTTGTTGTTGTTGTTGCTTTGTTCGCTTCTTGATTTTTCTGTTTTTTCTTTTTTCTCTTTAAAATAAAATATTCTCCAGTCAATATTAGCACACGCCTTCCTTTTCAATGAACTAAGAGACACTAGTAGCATAACTAATTTGAATTTTTTTCCTTTTTCCCTTCCTTCCTTTCCCCTTTCCCTCATTCTAGTTTCTTTTCCCTTTTGAGCAACTGTTTCCCATTTAACAAAACCTATTGTATATTTTAGACCTTGTTTACTCTTTCAGTTTCTCCTACCAGGGAGACAACACAATATTGATGGGCATCTGGGTTGTTTCAAAGATTTAGTTATTACGAACCGCGCTGCTATAAACACGGGTGCACATATCTTGCTATGGTATAATGTGGTTTTTTTTTTTTTTTTTTTTTTTTTGGTCTTTTTCGTTTTTATCGGTACCAGGGATCGAACTCACGACAGCCTGCTTGCAAGGCAGGCGCTTATGCCGCTGAGCTAAATCCCCAGCCCCGGTATAATGTTTTTAATTCTTCCAGGAAGACTCAGAACAGGAATTGTTATATTGAATGGGACCTCTAATTCTAGGGGTTTTTTTAGGAATCTCCATACTGATTTCCACAGTGTTGGCACCAGTCTGCACTCCCACCAACCGTGGAGAAGGGTCCCTTTTTCCCCTACAACTGCACCAGCATTTAGTATCAATTTCTTGATAATAGCCACTCTTTCTGGAGTGAGATCAAATCTCAGTGTTGTTTTAATTTGCATCCCTTGAATGACCAATGATGTTGAATATTGTTTGTGTATTTGTTTGTTTGCTTGTTTGTTTGGGGAGGTTTTTTTATGTTGTTTGGTACCGGGGATTGAACTCACAACCTTGAGTTTGCCAAGCAGGGTCTCATGCCACTGAGCTAAACCCCACCCCACCCCTTTTTGTATATTTAGTTTCCATTTGTACTTCTTCATCTGCAACTTGTGTATTCATCTCAGATGCCCATTTTTGGATTGGATCTTTGAATTTGGGGAGCTCAATTTTTTTCAGTTCTTTATATGTTCTAGATAGAAGTCTTTTGTCTGAGGGACAAGTGGTTAAAATGTTTTCCCATTCTATAGGTTATCTTTTCACTTTGTTGGTGAATTCTTTTGATGTGCAAGAGATTTTTAATAAGAAGAGATCCCAATTGTTGATTCTTTGGAGAATTTCGCATTCAGTGTGTGCTTCGTTCATGAACTCTTTATCTACACCTATGTCTTCAAGATTTCTACCTGCTTTCTCTTCCAGTAGGTTTAGTGTTTCAGTTTTAATATTTATATATTTGCTCCACTTTGATTTTAGTTTAATGCATGGTGATAGATATGATTCTAGTTTTAGTCTTCAGCATGTGGTAAGCCAGTTTTTCCAGCATCACTTATTAAGGAGGCTTTCTTCCAGTGAACATGTTTGGCTTCTTTGTCAAAGATAAGGTGTCTGTTCCTCTAATCTGTTCCACTGATCCTCAGGTCTGTTTGTCTTTTTTCTTATTGTTGTTTGTTTAGTTGGTTGGTTTTTGCCAATATCATGCTAATTTTATCTCACTACTTTTTTTTTTTAATCGGTACTGGGAATTGAACTCACGACTGTGTGCGCTTGCAAAGCAGGTGCTTATGCCGCTGAGCTAAATTCCCAGCCCTCTCACTACTTTATAGCACAATTTCAAGTCAAGGATTGTGGTGCATCCTGCCTTGCCTTTGTTGCCCAGAATTATTTTTGCTATTGTAGGTCTCTTCTGGTTCCAAATGAATTTTAGGGATGTTTAAGAATGTTAGGAATGGGGGCTGGGGATTTAGCTCAGCGGCATAAGCGCCTGCCTTGCAAGCAGGCAGTCCTGAGTTAGATCCCTGGTACCGATAAAAACGAAAAAGACCAAAAAAAAAAAAGAATGTTAGGAATGTTTAGGAATGTTAGGAATATTTCAGAACATTAGGAATGTTAGGAATGTTTTTTTTTTTTCTAGGTTTGTGAGTATTGGTTATTGGTATTTTGAGCAGAATTGTATTCAATCTGTGTAACAATTTTGGGAGTAAGGTCATTTTCACTATATTGGTTCTTCCTATCGATGAGCAAGAGATATCTTTCCATTTTCTGATATCCTCTTCACTGTCCTTTTTCAGCAAACTAATTTTCAATGTAAAGACCTTTTACTTCCTTCGTTAGATTGATTCCTAAGTATTTCCTTTTTTTTGATGCTATTGTGAAGGATGTGGTTTCTCTAATTTCTCTCTCACTGAGTTGTTGTGTTCATTAATGCTATTGATTTTTGAGTGTTGACTTTGTATCCAACTACACTACTGAATTTTTTTTTTTTTTCTTTTTCCTTTTTATCGGTACCGGGGATCGAACCCACGATTGCCTGCTTGCAAGGCAGGCGCTTATGCCACTGAGCTAAATCCCCAGCCCCTACACTACTGAATTTGATTGTTAAATCTCTAAGTCTTTAAAAAAAAAAAACTCTAAATCTTTTGGTGGAGTTTTGGGGGTCTTCTATGAAGATTAACATATTTTCTGCAAATAATGATAATTTAACTTCTTCCTGTCCTACCCTTAATCGTTTTATTTCTGTCTTGTCTTATTTCTCTGGCTGTTTCCAGAACTATAGTGAATAGGAGTGGTGACAATAGACATCCTTGTGTTGTTCCTGATTTTAGAGTGAAATCTTTCAGGTTTTGTCCATGTAGTATGATGTTGACTGTTGGTTTGTAAATCTTTATCAGATTTAGATAAAGAACTTCTATTCCAATTCTCTGTAGGGCTTTTATCATGAACTGGTGTTGCTCTTTCTGTATCTATTGAAATGATCATGGTGATTTTTTTTGTTTTTGGCTCTGTTAAGATCATGTATTACATTTATTGGTTTGCATATGTTAAGCCATTGCTTTAACCCTGGAATGAATCCTACTTAGTATATAATCTTCTTGATGATTTGCTGCATTCTATTTGCCAGTACGTTATTGAGTATTTTTGCATCTAGTTTCATTAGGGAGATTGGCCTGCAGGTTTCGTTTTGGGTTAGGTCTTTCCTGGTTTTGGTAACAGGCTAACGCTTGTTTCCAGGGATGATTTTGAAAGTACTGCTTCCCTTTCAGTTTCACTTCATAAAGAGTTTCAACATTAGAGGCACCAGTTCTTCTCTAAATTTTTTGTAGAATTCAACAGTGAACCCATCAGACCTGGGCTTTTCTTTGTTGATAAGCTTTTAATTATTTTTTCAGTTTTATTAACTGATATCAGGTTATTTAGAATTTGTATATCTTCCTAATTCACTTTTAGCAATTCTTATGTGTTAAGGAATCTGCTCATTTCTTGTTTCCCATCTTATTTGTGTACAGGTTCTCAAAGTAAGTATTCAAGGTCTGGAAAATCTTCTGAACCACATAGTCAGGTAGCATCACAGCAACCACCCCACTTCTATGGTACCAAAATCTGTCTTAGTCACTCTTCTCATCACTGAAATACAACACATGACACAACAAATGTCACTGAATGCAGAGTTGGGAAGCATGAACATGATCAGCTCTCCTGAGGTGGTTCCCTCCTCCGTGGGGTAGACTGACCCCACAGAGGGCTGAAAGGAGCGAGCAGGGGGCCTCTGTGCACACTCAAGAGTTTGCTGGGCCTCCCTCCAGCAGGTTAGGTGCATGTCCCCATCTCAGGGGTCTAGGCTGAGGCTCAGGGGACCTCCTGTGTTTGCTCAGCATCTCAGCATCCTGAGCACACACCTGGCTGGAATGAACAGAACTGTACAGGCAAAGGTGACCCAGACCAGTTCCAGTCTGCCTGACCCAGCTGTGGGCTGACCACAGACACACAGATGAGAGCACAAGGCCGAGGGGAGCCTCTGTTCGGGGGGACAACACAAACGTTAAGAGCATGGATTCTGGTCCTGGATTCCCTGGCCTCAATCCCAAACTCTACCACTCCCTGCCTGTGTGGGCTTGGGCTAGTTATTTAACCTCTTAGTGCCTCTGTTTACTCAGCTGTAGGAGGGGACATATTATTTCAGGGTATAGCTAGGATTATGTGAATTAATGCAAGTATGAACTCAGAACAGAGCCTGGCACATAATAAATGCTCAGTAACAGATAAGCACTTTACTGTGTAACTGCAAGAAGGAAAGAGGGGTAAGGCAGGAGGAGGAGCCCAGTGTGGGGAATTCCACCTGGACAGGAGCCCCTTGGGAGGAAGGCTGTGGGCTGTGGCCCCTGTTCAGAAGCCGCAAACTCTGTGGAGATGGGAATCTAACATTACAGTGTGCAAAAACAAGAATCACGCCATATTCTGCCCGTTTCAGCCCTGTGTGTTCGTAACTGCATATAACTATATTCAGAAAAATGCCCAAATAGCACTTGAAAGGTGACTTAAAGAATTTTTTAGGAATCTTGAAATTTTGTTTAGTTTCATAGTTTCCTCCTCACATTGGAGCCTAACGCCCCCCTACGAACTGCTCCCCACGATGACTACTGCGTACTGTATCTCAATCGGCAAGCGCTGGAATCTACAGGCGAGAGTCTCCCCAGGTTGTTCGGAGCGTGGGTGGGGGTGGGGAGGCGGCGAGCCAGACCCCAGCCTCGGGACTCCGAGTCTTTCTTCTGCCAGGAGGACAACCCGACCCCCGTCCAAGGATGCAGGGTGTCCTCCTTGTGGCAGTGGCTCCGCGGGGCAGAGCAGGACGCGGTCCCCGGAGCTGCGGCAGAACCAGGAGTCCGCACCCCGGAGGATGTGTGCAGTGGAGGTGAAAGGAAAGTGTGCAGTTTCTTGCCAGCTTCGCAGATGTTCCGAGTGACCTCCGCGGCCTCGCTCTCCTTCTGTGCCAAGCAGAGGGAACGACACCTGGCTCGGTGTGTGCAAGTGCAAGCAACCTGTGCGCAGCGGAGTCCAAGGACGTTCTTTCCTCTGCCCTGGCGCGGTTTGGGCGGCGCTGGGTGCAATGTACGTTTGGAACAGCAGGTGGCGCTGCAGCACAAGGAGCAAGAAAGGGGAAGAACTGGGTTGCGGGGAGGGTAGGTCCGCTGGGGTCCTGCAGGCGGGACATGGGCCTTCAGAACGGAAGAGGGGTCCAGGGTTTGGCTGTGTCCCGCACATGGTCATTCCCAGAGGCTTACGGAGACGCACAACCAAGCCCGGCACTGTGCCAGAAGCGCCTTTCATGCAGGCTGAACCCTCACAGTTGCACTGCGAATGGTGCCACCCCCAGGTAATTTTTGCACAGGCTCATACTATCCTAAGCCCTTCTGCACCCACTATTCCGTTCAGCCTCCCGACAACCCGGAAGGAAGTATGAGGATGCGTACTTTTAAGAGCCAAGGAAGAAATGGAGGCACTGAGAGGGTAACTGATTTGCCCAAAGCCACACAGCCAGAGCAGGAGAGCTGGCTTTTTACGGCAAAGTTTTGCTCTGAACCACAGCTGTGCCCTGGTTAGTGGTACAGGCACGCGGGTGTGTGTGTGGACAAGTCCCCTGTCACCCCCACCATTCACACCCCAGCCCCATACACACCCTATGCCACCTTCTCTGACCACTTGAGAAGCTACGCCTTTGGAGGGTCTCCTATTGAAAGGAGACCCCCTGGCTGGTCACTCCTGTTTCCCAAGGGAGCGTCCTCCCTGAAGCTCTCAGAGGTCATAGGGAACCTCATCCATTGCAGTGTCACTGTGTGGGGCAGGGTCTGGGCCACTAGGGTAGCAGGGACAAAGCAAGGAGACCAGGGGGAGGCCATGGTGAGAACCCAGGTGGCAAGGATCCAGGTGAATGAATACGGTGGTAGCTAGGGAACACCAGTGCCCTTGGAGGTGGCAAGAGGGATTCAGAGTCCCCATATGTTTTAACGGAGGAGCTAATGGGATTTAATGAATTTTGTGTGTGAGTGTGAGAGAAATTGTTCTCATATGTAATAAATTCCAATGCAAATTATTATGTCTTAAGCTATTAGTTATCAAATGTGGTGTAACAGATTAACCCAACCCTAATGGCTTAAGACTATAGTAAGCATTTGTATCACAAAGCCTTTCCGTGATCAGGGAAGTCTCCATGAGGCTGTGGTCACCAGCAGTCTTGATGCAGCTAGAGGGCCTACTGCAAGGTCACTGTGCACATGGTGCTGGCTAATACCAAAGCTTGAGTGTCCTCATGATGTGGCACTTGTCTCCCCCATAGCCAGTGATCAAGAGAGCAGACAAGACACAAATCTAGTTGCTTTTCCTGACCTCACCTCAGAAGTGACATTCTGTCATTTCTGCAGTGTCTGTAAGGCACCCTGTTCAGTGTGGAGGTCAGGGTCATGTGACCTGCAGGAGGGGCAGATTGGAGCTAGCTGCCACAGAAGGAGAAAATTGTTTTTATTCTGATAAAATGTGCATAAGTAAAATATACCACTTTGTTTTTTAATTGTACAGCTCGATGACATTAAGCCGATTCACACTGTTGTACAACCATTATCACCTTCCAGGTCTAGAATTTATCCATGTTTCCAAACTGAAACTGAGTACCTGTTAAATCCCAGTACCAGTCTCTTTGGCCCCTGGGAACCACATTCTACCTTTTGCCCTGAATGTGACATTTCTCAGTCCCTTTTTAAAGTGTTCTTTTGCAGGATTTCTTTTTGTGATAGGCTTGTTTCCCTTCACCAGATATCCTCAGGGCTCACCCATGTTGTACCTCCTTTTAGGGCTGAGTGAAGTTCCATTGCATGTACACACCACACTGGGCTTCTCCATTCACCAGTGCACAGACGCTTGGGCCGCTTCCACCTTTTGGCTGTGGTAACTAACACTGCTATGAATGTGGCCATACCAGAGATCTGTTCAAATCTCTGTTCCTAGTTCCTTGGGGTGCCTACCCAGTAGTGGGACTGCTAGATCACATGGTGATTCTAGATTTAATTCTTTGAGGACGATGTCACATGATTTTCACAGCAGCTGCCTATGCTATGTCCCCACTCACAATTCACGAGGGGTCTGTTTTCTCCACCGTCTCACCAGGGCTGTGCTCCTCGTTTTGAGAACAGTATCCCAAAGGATGAGAAATGGCATCTCATTGCTGGGACTTTTCCTAGTGATTAGTGAAGCTGAGCTCCTGTCTGTGAGCTGGTTGGCCTTTTTGATATCTTCTTCAGAGAGAGGTCTATGTGGTTCCTTTGCTCATTTTCCCCTTGAATTGCTTCTTTTGTTGACACTGTTTCCTCTCTTTACAATTGAATGCCCTTCGAGCTGAGCCTGATCACTCATTTTGGCTCTGCCTTCTCTTCTTTTCCTCAGTCCATGCCAACCCCATGTACTGGGGACACCACTGACAGCAAAGTCTACAGATCGCTACCCATTGACCTCCTCACTCTTTGATGATCTAAGGTGATGTCAGGCTGTGGTGCAACGGCAAGCAAAAACCCTGAAATGACACCTAGGATTTGGAGGCAGCTTTATTTTACATCAGATGGGCACTGACTAGGAATCAATTGTTCCTCAAGAAGTCAGGCCCTGATTTCCAGTAGTCTAGGGGTTATGTAGGATAAGCAAACAGGAAGTTCAGAAGCAGAATGGCTTGTCCCTTGGAGATTGGTTCTTAAAATATGTTTCAAAGTGACTAGCTGTTTCTAGGAGACAGAAGCAACTGGAACTACAACAGGAACTGTTACCTGGGCAACGAAGAAACTGAAGTATACTGGCTGGGCGGGGGGCATTTTCTGTTACAGTGGCAGAATGGAGCTTATATCAGGAAGTACTGAGAGGGGTGGGCCTCAGTTCTATCAAGCCCTGAGCCTTGTAGCTTAATAACACATTCTCAAGGTCTTCCTGCATGACACCATTGGGAGAGGTAATACTTCTCTCAGTGCACACTTCTCTCAAAGACCTCACAGCTCTGACCCCTGGAGCCTGTGTCCCATCCGGCAGCCATCGTAGGACAAAGGCCCTGCCCCACCTGCCTGAAGAGTTGGCTGCTGATGACTTGGGTTTGGGGGCTGAGGCCTCCTTTGTGAGGCTACTTACACTCCACAGGCAGCAAGACAGGCACAGTATCCAGTTCCTACTTTGATGAGTCTGACGAGCTACCCAGCTCCAGATCCCTGAGGAACTGCCAAGGCCTCCATGACAACCGCCATAGCCTGAGTCCCTCATTCCCCAAAGGTCCTACAAGCACTGCCTGGAACCACATGCAGAAGATCCACATCTCAGGGTCTCATCCCCTGGACCTGGCAGGGCAAGCACTCACCAGCCTTCAGTTTCCCACACCTGGTTGTGTCCTGGCCTCCTCCACAGTGGTGGCAATAGGGGGCTGTGTTTAGGCACTATTAGGTGACATCCCATGGTAAACTGAAAATATCTGATCACAACTGCTTGAGATCCACATAACCCACCAAAAGTCATAGCCTCCCTAGCCTACCTGCAATTACCCTGAACACTCATGTGAGCCTGCAGTTGCCAAAAGCAAACACAAAACCTATTTATTTGTTTTTGGCAAAGTCTTGCTATGTAGTTCAGGCTGATCTTGAACTCGCTTTGTAGCCCAGAATGACTTTGAACTCTCAGCAATCCTCAGCCTTCCAAGGGCTAGAATTACAGTTATGCATCATCATGCTCAGCTTAAGGCCTGTCTTACAATGAACCACTAAGTAGCTCCCATAACTTACTGAGTACTGCAGTGAAAGTGAAAAACAGAATGTCATATGTAAAACTAAAAAGTCATAATCCATACCATCATAAGTCAGATGTGTGCATGGGTATATATTTAATCCTCACAGTAATGCTATGATCACTACATGCTTATTAGAATGGCTAATCCCTTTTTAAATTGACAATACTAAGTACAGGAGACAATGGAAAACAGCACAGTTACATTGAAGGACGGCTTGTTAGTTTATAAAATGACAAATACACTTACAGTGGGACCTGATAATTCTTCCAGGTGTCAGCTCTAGAGAAATGACAGCATGTGCCCACTCCAAGACCTGTCCACACATGTTCCGAGTAGCATTCTTTGTAATCACCCAAACTGGGAAGGGACCCAAATGCTTTTCAATTTGTGAAGAAATCAGTTGCACCACACCCTGCTAAGCTTGGATCTGCACATGTGTAAAAAAGAATGGAGTCCTCATACCTCAGGAACATAGATGGATCTCAAATGGGTCGTGCTGAGTGGAAGAAACCAGATTTCAAAAGCTCCACTTGCTGCAGGAGTCCAAACCTGCATCGCAAAACAGACAGAAAGGTAGGGCATGGTTGTCAGGTGTCTTAGTTTACCAAGACCCATACAACAAAGCGTCACAAACTGAGCAGCTTAAAGCCACACAAATTCAGTTTACCATTTGAAGCCAGAATCTGAAATCAAGGTGTCAGCAAGATCAGGCTCACACACACACACACACACACACACACACACACACACACACACAGAGGAGGTTCCAGAGAATTCCTCCCTGTCTCTTCCCTCTGGCTTGTGGTCATGTTGCCCCTCCCTTCTACAAGGACAATTGGTGTGGCAGTTGGGGTCTGCCTAGGTAATCCTTGTCCTGGGATCCTACCTTAATTAATTTGCAAATATCCCTTTCAAATATAGCTCTATTTATAAACCTCCAGGATTTAAACTCAGTGTCTTTGAGTGGCTATAATTCAACCCACTGTAGCAGGGCTAAGAAGAGAGATGCTCCTACATTCTTGGGGCATGAAGAAACATTTTGGGGGATGGGAGTGGTATATAGTCATATCCAGATGCTGCTTCGAAACTCTTCCAATTTGGTACTGGCCCAAATTTTGTCCGAGGACTTCCTTTTGGTTTGGTACTCAATGCTTCAGCTACAACTTGCTCTGGCATCCGTTACCTCTGAGCTCAATACCTGTTTCAGCCAAAACAATCTGGTACTCATTGGTTTTGGTATTTTTGGTACTTGTCATGCCTCTAAAAAAGGAAAAGATTAACCACAAAGACCACTATAATTACAGTGGTGGTTACATAATTGGTGCACCTGTCAGAACCCACAAAATGGCACATGTCTCCCAGCTGCCCCAAGTGTGAGCGGCAGAACTGGGGATGTACGGGCAGCAGGCTGGCACCAGACTCACTTTCAATGCAATCAAAGCACTGTTTGTTATTTGGGGGGTGAGGATAAGGTGTGATGGTGGTGACTCTGGGTCCCACTGCTAATAATTAAACAAAAAAGTTTGACAATGATGAGAGACAATGAGCTCTCCCACAGTGGCGAGACGGCATGACTGAAGCGCTTTGGCTCTCTGAATTCTTGCTTCGGGATTCCAGGAGGTAAAGCCCCTGCCCACTTTGAACCCAAGGGCAGGGTCTGGGATGCTCGGGCCTGGTGGGGGAGGGGAAGAGGGAGAAGTGGACGGAAATGATAGCAAGGAAGGGCATTCCTCTGACCCCTCTCCCCACAGAGCACTCATGCCCTATCCCCAGGGATGAAGCCTCTGTCCTCTGTCCCATTCACTCACCCCAGCTGATGCCACACACCCCCACCAGGGGCCTCCCCTCCTCCTGTCATTGTCTGAGGGCTCAGATGGAAGGAAGGCACATTAACCCTTTCATGCCCTCAGTGCTGCACTGTGCAGCTGTCACCGCGGCCTCAGGCCCGGAGCTGGAGAGGACCCGGTAGTTAATCACAATTAGAGAACAGCGTGTCAGCTGCGAGGCTGGCCTTGCCCATCGGCTGCCAGCCGGTCCAGGCCAAGGGACGACCCTCAGCAGCCACACAGTGGGTTGGGAGACCCATGGAAACAGAAGCCTTCCTGATTCTTTCTTGGGGACCGCCTTGAAAACTCAGCCAAGTGGCCTCCATCCCATAGCAGTAGTATCCAACGCTTTGATTTTTTTTTTTTTTTTTTTTTTTTTTTTTGGTCTTTTTCGTTTTTATCGGTACCAGGGATCGAACTCACAACTGCCTGCTTGCAAGGCAGGCGCTTAAGCTGCTGAGCTAAATCCCCAGCCCCATCCAACGCTTTGAAATCCACCAAGAGCCCCACCCTCAGCATCCCTGCCTCGTGTTCACGTGGCCAGTTCTTGGCCACCTCCTCCAAGAGGCCTTCTCTGACTGCCTGGCTGAGGTGACACGGCTTCCGATCACTCTCCATTGCCTGCCATGTGACCTGGTGTCTTGTCTTGTTTTATTCTCCCAAAGTGCTTGCCATTTCCTAGGGTCATTTTAGATTTTACCTGTTTTAGTGTGAATGTTAGCTTCCTACAGTTATAACAAGTTACCACAAATTAGGTGGCTTGAGACAACAGAAATGATGAGCTTTCCAGGCAGGGCCAAGGCCCAGAAGTCTGAGATCTAGGGGTCTCCTCAGAAGTGCTGAGGGAGGATGCTTCCTGGCCTCTTCCTGGCCTGTGGGGGATGCAGAGCACCTGGCTCAAGCTCCTTGGTCTGCAATCCATCTGTGCAGGCTCCGCCTCTGTTCATTATCTCAAAGTATCTTTCTACGTAGCTGTATGCAAACCTCCTCTTGCAAGGATGCCAGTGCCAGCCACTGCACTGGTGCCCTTCACATCCTGTATGACCTCATCGTCACTGATGACTTCTGCCTGTCCCTATTTCCAAATAAGACTACAAGTACAGGTGCAAGGTTCTGAGGGGAGCTCTTTTTGAAGGACACAGTTAATCCCCTGGCTGTGTAGTTCTCTGTCTATTCTAAGAGAGCAGGGCCTGCTTGCTTCCTCTCATGGATTGTATTCTCTATGCAGCCACCACTTAATTTAAAACAATATATTTTCTAAAGGATTCTGCTCAGGCCAGAGCTGGGCCCTAGAAGAGGCCTGAGATGCTCTAGGTGAAGAGAAGGCTGATACCTGGAGAGGACAGACCTGGGAACAGGGTCCTCCTAAAATGGCTTCCATCTGTCTCCACAATTCTGGGGTCCAGCTCACAACAGATGATAAGAAGCATGTTGATCTGATAGACAAGGGAGAGCATCCCCAAGTCTGGAGGGACTAACTCTGTGGAGGACTGGTGAGAACTGCCTAGGCATGAAAATTGAGGGGAGCCACACAGGGGGCACATGCATCTGCAGGTTGACATTGAGCATCCACAGAGAGGTACCAGGCACCTGCAAAGTTTCAGAGCACCAAAAAGAGCCTTTAGGGGGCTCTTCTTTTTCTTTTTTTTAAAAGTAGATTCATGTCGGGGCTGGGGATTTAGCTCAGCGGCATAAGCACCTGCCTTGCAAGCAGGCAGTCGTGAGTTGGATCCCTGGTACCGATAAAAATGAAAAAGCCAAAAAAAAAAAAAAAAAAGTAGATTCATATCAAATATGCATCTAACTGATCTTTGCATTTTCAACTAGTTTTCCATTATATAGTACATTCATTTTGCTAAAGACTCAGGTTATGCTTAGAGCTTTTCTCTTCCAATCCAAAGCTCCTCTCCTATAGGCAACCACTGTCCCCCATCTCTTCTAGACAGAATCAATGGATACAAGCACATGTCCTTGGTGTGTTTCCTTGATAAACATACAAGAGCACATAATGCATATGCCATTGCTATTCTGCGTCTTTTTTTTTTTCCTTCATCAGTATTAGAACCATGGGAGCTCTAAACTGCACACTTCATTTTGTAACAAGTCTCACTAAATTGCCAAGATGGCCTCAAGTAGCTGCCTAGCTGCCCAAGTAGCTAAAATTACAGACTTGTTCCACCATACTCAGCAATTCATTTTCCTTTTTTAAAACTACTGAGGTATCATTATATACAGTGAAACGTACCTGTGTAACCAGCTCCCTAATCACAATTCATAGCATATCCAGCACCCCAAGAAATCCTTTCATGCTCTTTCCTGACCTCAATCCCAGAGGTAGCCACTGCCATGCTGCCTGTGCTCACTGACTGGTTTTACCTGTTCTAGAACTTCATATAAATGGCACCATCACAGCATGTTATCTTAGTGCCCGCTCACTCTCACTCCACGTCTGAGATTCGCCCACAGTGGCATGTGCATCTCTTCACTGATCTGTACTGCAGCACACATTTCAAATGCACAGATACAAGATTTCTCGATCTTTGACAGTGCCACTAGGCTGCATCTAGATATTGTCTCTTCTATATTCAACTTATGAAATGTTTGTACAAGTCTTGGGGGTTTACTTCCTTTGTGCAAAAGCTTAAGAGCAAATTTGCCAGGCCATCGGGCAGCATGTGTTTAACTTTATAACAAACTACGAAACTGTTTTCCAAAGTTTAAGCCCCTCCGTGTCATTTCATGTCCATGCACCTGTCCATGCTTCATCTGTGATGTCCTGGAATTGCTCTAAACTGCCCCTTATCGAGAGACACTTAGGTTGTTTCATCTTTGGTTGCCACAAACAATGCTGCAGTGAATAATTGTGCAGATATGTCACACATCACATGGGTAAGAACCCCCTGGTACACCCTGTTAGAGGTGGCACCCATGAGTGTGACAGAGACTGATAGTTATCCCAATAATCAGGTTCTGCTTCTTCCTTTGAAATACACTCTCAGTTTTCATCTGGATGCGATGGTGCCTGAACACAAAACATCCTTTCTGGCCTCTACTGCAGCTTTGGTGGTCATGTGATCAAGATCTAACCAATGAAGCAGAATTAAAGGATCATAACTTTCAGAAAGCCTTTAAGGGGAACTTCTTCCCTTTTTGATTCTTTTCCCCTTTCTAATCACTGATAGACTTTCCATCTTGGGATACAGATGTGACAGCCAGCGTTTAACAGCCATTTGGAACCAAAAAATGAAAGCCATGCACTGAGAGATTTAGCGTAGTAAGATAGGAATCTAGGTCCCTGCGCTTCGGAGGACCACTTCCCACCTGTGGACTTCATTTATGTGTGAGAGACGTCTCTAACTTGTGTGAGCCACTACTCCCTATCTAACAGATGACTTCTCCCTACCCTAGCCCACCGTCAACAGAATGGCCTTGAGCTTCCTGCTCACCTCTGCTGCCTTCGCAGCAAGTTACACCGGGGCGCCCTTTGCCCTTACTGCGGCCGCTTTGCACCTACCGAGCCCCCCTCTCCCTCACTTGCTCTCATCTCCCACCGCCTCCTCCTGGGAGCCCCCTGGGACTCCTTCCTCTCCCAGGGGCTCCTCTTTGCTGCCCTCACTGGAGTTCGCTGGCCCAAACCGAAATGCTCTGTGAGTCTGGGGCGCTTGGGTGGGAACGAGGCGGGGTCAGGTCCTGATGGCGCTGTTCAAACGGGTCCACCTGCCTGAGCCTCAGCCCTGCACCCCAGCTCCTGTCTCGCTCTATGCAACAGCCCCGCGGACTGCGGGGGTGAAGTAAGGAGCGAACCAGCGAACGAGGGGCCCACCAGGGGGCGGTGGCGCTTTGCCACACCGACCCGGCAGGCGCGGAGCCCCGCGGCTCCTCCCCGACGCCCCAGGGCCCCGCCCTCCCCGGGCAGATAATTAACTCCACCAATAAAACGCTGATTGCGCCGCCTTTGTACGCGCCGCCTCGGCCATTGTCATGGAAAGCGGGGTCCCCTCCCCGGCCCCCGCAGCTGGCCCGGAGTCGGCCAGAGCCACCTGGACGGGACCAGGGGGACCCCGGGCCGGCCCGCGCCCAGTCCATCTGCTCCGCACCCCGCCCCCACTGTCAGCTGCTGGACCCGCGTCGGTGGGGGTGGCAGAGGGCGGCGCCTGACCGCACCCGGCTCCTAGGCCAGCACCACGGGGGCCCTCGCCATCCCCAAGGAGGAGGCAGAGATGTGTCGGGGCCTTAGGGCCCAGGGAGGGATGAGGAGCCCCGAGAACACAGAAGAGAGCACGTGGTGAGGTCCCCCACCCCTCATCCGTGTAACCACCCAGAAATAGTCTTGAAATAAACATTGGGTGTTGTGAAGAGGCTTCAAATAAAGCAAGAAAGTGAGTTGATGTGACCAACTTAAACTGTAATGTTATGATTTTCTTTTGGGTTTTTAAAATTTGTTTATTTTTTGTTTTCATGATGTTTGTTTGTTCTCATTTTTTAATAAGATTCTTTCCAAACCTCTGGCTAGTGGAGCTGTCTGTAATCCCAGCATTCTAGGAGGCTGAAGTAGGAGGATTGAGAGTTCAAGATCAACCTGGGCAATTTGGAGAGCCCTTCTCTCAAATTTTTAAAAAAACTTTTAAAAGGTCTGGGGATATAGCTACATCTGGGGATGTAGCTCAGTGGGATCAATTCTCAGTACTGCAAAATCAAAACAATACATGCAACATTGTTTCCCCTAAATTCTCCACCCCTTGGTGACTTCCACTGTGGGGGCTGTTTCCCCAAGGAGCTGACTCAAAATCACATGCCTGCATGGAACCTACGGGTCACTTCATTTGCCCCCACAAGTAACTTGAGAGAGGTCATGCCACAGCTTGGTCGTTGACAAAACCAGGCTGGCAAGTCCCTCTGTTCACTGCTCAAGCATGAGCACTCTTCCTGGCCCCTGCACCCTGGTGTAATCTGCTGTCTGGTCTGTGTGTCTGTCCCCTACCCTTCATGTGTGGGTACAACCTCTGCCCACAAGTCCCTGGGTAACTGGTGTGGGTGGGGTCTGGGAGTCCCTGGGCTTTGGGCATCCTGTGAGATGTGGGAGCTGACTTTCATCAGAGAGAAGTGTAGAATGACAATAGCCACTGATAAGAAAAAAACATCAAAAGAAAGTCTATGTTCACTTTCAACCTCTAGCCCAGGCCCTGTGTGATGATGGGTCTGCCTGAGTCCTGATTCCCTACAGGGTCGCCTGTTAACCTATAGAAGATGCCCATGGGGCAAATGATTTCTGTCCTATAGTAAAAGCAACAGCACTTCTTATGGTTTTGTGGCTGGAACATTCATCAGTGTTGTCTCTGGCTGTACCACCCCACCCTCCTGTGCCCAGCGCTGCCACTTTCCTCAATCATGCGATAAACAAGACTGACCCATTCTTACTATATTGCTACATGACATCCATGTTTCAACACCCCAAAGATAATTTGACCCTGTCCAGCTGGAAGACTTTGCTAATCCCCTCCCAAGACTGGCATGAGGTGGCGGTGGAGGGTGCGAAGTGCCTGGGGCTCTCACTTCTCTTCTCAAAGCTGTTCCCATGAGACTCCGAGATACAAGCACATCACCCTCCCTTCTCTGTCTATGCGTTCCTCATCTGTCACATGGGAACAGTAAGTGGAATGGGACTTGTATGAACTGCACAAGAATGAATTTTGAGAACAAGCATGATGGAAGTCAGAATCATGTCTCCCTGAGTGTCTGAAATGTTCCAGGTCTTGATCCATACGATTGTCACCCAAGAGCTCACTTAAGAGAAAACTCACTGAATTGCACACTTGAGATGTGTGTGTTCTGTGTACTTGATTGTGTGTGGTGTAAAACTTCCTGAAAAAGGAGGGGATAGTGGGGAGGATGAGCATAGTGATCCTTGCCAAACCTGGCATCCAGAACAAAATAAGGAGGCCAGTGCCCAGGTGTTTCTGCAGATGGTGGGCAGGGGATGCTTGATCCAGCCTGGACAGCAAAGGCTGGACGGCCAGTGTCAAGCTTGCCTTTCTTCCTCTGTTCTGTCCCCAGGCCTCTCCCAGCTGGACATTCCCTCAGTGCTGGAGATGGGTAGTGCCATCTAACAGAGTAGAAAGTGGGACGCTGAAGTCACACCCATTAGCTGTGTGACCTTGGCTGTGTTGCCTGCCTTCTCTAGGCCTCAGACTTCTCACCCAGAAAATGAGGCAGCTACTCTCAAAGCACCATAACATCATCTGAGCTGTCATTTCCTTCCCTCAGAAGATCACCTACACTCTGCCAGGGCTCAGTTTGTTGCCTCAACCATGGGGATGACACAAACCCAGTTGTGCAGGGTGGCTGTGAAGACAAGAGGAGTCTTTGCTGGGCCACAGCAAGGACTTGGAGACCCCCTGGGTGATGGCTCCACTCACACTCATCTGTCCACTGAAGCCCTGCTGTGCCCTGACACAGTGTTGGGATCCCAGGGCACCGCTGGGCTAGGGGTCCAGCCAGGGCCAGGGAATGCCCTTCATATGGTCATGCAGACGGATAGCAGGGATCTCCAGAGCCGGCTGCATGAATCTGCCAAGTAAGGAACTGTCACTGGGGACACCAAGGCAGCCCTGCGCACTGACTCAGCATGGGCGGGCGGGGACAATGCTCCTGCCACCTGGCTCTGCAACTGTTCTGGGCAGCCTGGCTGTGCCTGAGAGGAAGGGGCAGGAGGACAGGGCCAGCGAGTGCAAGATGCCTGGCAGATAGAGACAGGAGCAGAGCCTAAGACTCGGAGAGACAGTGGGAGGCAGACTGCAGACAGTGAAGGGAAGAAAGGGAGCCAGGAAAGAGCATTAACAATGAGCGGGGGATGCTCCTGAGGCACCTAAAGGTGCCAGGCACCCACCAGCCAGGAGGCCATTACAACTCAGGAAACCAGAGCACAGAGGAGGGAAGTAATTTGCCTGAGGTCGCACAGCCAGTGTGGTAGAGCTGGTTTAGGACCCTGGCAGGCTGCCACCACAGTCCATGTTTCTCATAATTCAAGGACAGAGAGGAGGAAGGAGAAGAGGGGAAAAGGAGAAGAAAGCAGGGATCAGTTCACCAGGCCTGGTAGCTGCCGAGCTTCAGGTGCAGGGCTGGCTTGGAGACTTCACCCTCAGCCTTGCACTCCCCAGGCCCTGGCCTCCCATAGGCAGAGGCCACAGCCAAGACTCAGCACCAGCAGCCGGCAGGGCCTGGCCAGAGAAGTCACCCGTAGACATGCAAGCTGGCTCTCTCATCCTGTTCCTCTGAAAGCTAAATCTCCCATTCATCAGCCACAGCCTGCACACTGCTGGCCTCCTCTGTGCGGCTCAGCCTCCCAAGGGTGCAGAAAAGAGGAGGAGAAGCAGTCAAGGTCATGCACACCCAGGTCTGCCAAGTCAGAGATCCTGCAGCAACCAGCACTGTCCCACTGCCTGCAGGAGCAAGCATGCTTGCAGTGCACCCGCTGGGACTCTGCCCCCTCCTCAGTCAGGTGCTGCAGCCATGATGGGCAGAGGAGCATGGGGACTGAGACCTAGGGCCTTAAAGTTCCACTTTGGATGGTTTGGGATCCCGTTGAAATTGCACCCCAATTTACTTCTGTGTCCTTGAATTTGACCAGAGAAGGGTGTTAGTTTTCAATAGTCATCAGATGACATCAGGTTCACAGAAGAGGCCAGAAAGGGCCCAGAGAAGACCTCATGATCCACTGCTGCAGAACAAACCATGCCCAGCTCAGTGACACAATAGCCAGCATCACTGAACAGCTGTCCTCATTTCTCCGGGCTTGCCACATGGCTCTGGGCTATGCTCAACTGAAAGCTGGACCAGGCTGAGGGTCCATTGTAAGGTGGCTCATTCATAGGATGGGCAGTGGGCACTGGCTGCCCATGGGACCTCAGCTCCTCTCCATGTGCCACTGCATAGGTCAGCTGGGTGAGTTCATGGCACAGCAATGCCTCCTCCAAAGCTGTCAAATCCATTGACCAAGGCAGAAGCAGCAATGTATGTTATGATCCAACTTTGGAAGTCACACTCTGTGCTTCCCAGAAAATCCTCCTAGCTGCCCAGGTCTGCTTTATAGAACTTAACAAGAGCATGTACGCAGAGGGGAGAAGGGCAGTGGGGCTTCCTTGGGGGCTTGGGACCACAGGAATTCAGAGTCCTATGCATCCAAAGTCTCCTGCAGAGAATAGCCCTATCCTGAAAAGAGAAGAGGCCACAGGCCAGGCCCAGAACCGCTGCCACAATCCCCAGGCACTGCGTCACTTTCCACCTCATTCCCAGCCACACTGTCCAGTGTTCTAGTCTTGCTGACTTCCTGAAGGCAATATGAGTTCTCTTTCTCCATTTCTCTCATCTTTGAATGCCCTCCTCACGTCCTCTGCTCTCAGTCTCCCTTCTCCAGGAGGTATCCTGAGTGCACATCCCAAGCCACCACACCCTGCAGTGCCTTGCACTCCCACCAGAGCACTGCTCTGAACACACTTAACAAAGCACAAAAGTAAGACTAGAAAGGATCACCTGAGCAGAGTTCAAAAAGATTTATAGTTTAAAATTCATCACTACAAAAAACTGTATAGAGATATAAAAAGCACCCAACAAAGGAAAAATTCACAATGTCTGATGCTCAAAGGTTACTAGGCATGCTAAGAAGGAATTAAGTACAGCCCCTAGTGAGGAAACTGACATATATATGTTTAAAGCTAAACTAGGGAGAGACATAGAGACAGGAAAGGCATAAAAAGACCCAAATTAATCTCCCAAAAATAAAAAGTACAGTGTCTGTAATGGAAAAAATGCTGACTAAACATGGCAGAAGAAAGCTATAGTAAGTTTGAAAACATAGCAGATAGAAACTCTCCAGAACTGAGCACATAGCAAAAAAATAAGAATAAAAAAATTAAGAAGAGCATTAGGAAAAGAGTTCATTAAAACATTCCAAATCTGTCATAAACCATACATTCACAAATCCCAGAAGTTTAACAAACCACAGCACAAGGCATCATGATCAAATTGCTCAAAACCAATGCCAAGGAGAAAAGTACAATACAAGAGATGAGCTAGGTACAGGGGAACAATTATAAGGATGACATCGGATTTCTTCCCAGACACAGCATAAAGGAGAAAGTGATGAGGCAACATCTTATAAGGTACTAAGAGAACCTTTCACCCAAATGCTATACTCAGTTAAAATGTCTTTCAGAAACAAAAGTAAAACAAATATGTTTCCAAATTCAGTTGTAGTGGTGTGCAACTGTAATCCCAGAACTAGGGAGTCTGAGCCAGGAGGACTGCTGTAACTTTGAGCCTGGGCTACGTAGTGAGTTCAAGGCCATCCTGGAATACACAGAAAGATTTTGTCTCAAAAAATTAAATAAATAAAGTTTTCAGACTTTCAAATGCTACAATAACAGATCTACACTAATAGAAATGATAAAGAAAATCCTTAGGCAGATTCCCAGAAAAATCTAGGCAGATTCCCAGAAGAACTGAAAGCATCATACCACAGTGATATACGTGCATCCATGTTTATAGCAGCACCATTTGTAATAGCCAGATCTTGGAAACAACCAAAGTGTCCATCAACTGAGGAATGGATAAAAAAGTTGTGGTATTTTTATACAATGGAGTACTACTCAGCTATAAAGAAGGATCACATTGAGATATTTATAAATAAACGGGCGCAGCTTGAGACCATACTCATAAGTGAAAAAAATCAAACTCACATGTATGAATACCGAATAGTTTCCCTAGTATAAGAAATGATAAGAATACATAAAAGTATGTGGTAATCATGATTCCCTACTGTATTGGTTTGAAGCCATATAATGTTTTCACTCATTAATTGGAATGGTTTTATTCTGGGTTGTTTGATTTTATTGGCTGTAATAGTATGAACAGCTATTTTGAAGAAAACAAGACATCATAATAGCTAGTGCTGATTTAATATCATCTTGTTTTGAAGTCCCATCAAGCTGTTGCTCTTCTGTCTCCATTGGTTTTTATCATGTTGTATCTTATTGGATTTTAATATATGTGATAGTATTAACAAAAATTTTTATAGGCAAAAAGATAACATAGAAACCGTTGTTCATTTTCTGTTAGCTGGTTCTAAATAACCTTTAATACTTTCATTCTCTTGAATGGTTTCACACTGTCTTGATATGTTTGATGCTATAGTATACGAAGTTATACTCAAATATTTCAAGGAAAGAGACACTATGGTAACTACTATTATGTCAGGTTATCTGGTGGTGAAACACTATGTTGCTTAAATTGTTCTGTTCTGACCTGTGCTGTTTTGTCCTCTTTTATCGCAATCTCCCTTTTTTAAAAAATTAATTTTTTTATTATTTTTTAATTAAGGGGAAAAATAAATTTAAAAATAGCGGGATATATTATAGTAAATTTTTGTTTTCCTATTAACCTGATTTGAACCCCTGTATTGCTCTCACCATCTTGTTTTGACTGATTTTACTCTATTCTGTTTTGTTTGATAGTATCAAGTTTGAGGGTATAGGCAACTACTTTGAAGGCAGTAAGATTCATTATGATGCCCATTATGGTTTGACTATTATCTTCTTTTGAAGTCCTGTAAGGTCTCCAATGTTTAGGTTTTATTGGTTTTGTTCTGTACTGTTTTGTTCAATTCTATTATACCTGATGATATAGGCAACTCTTTTTAAGATAGCAAGAGGCATGATGGTAACCACTGTTGATCACCTGGTATTCTGTTTTTACATCATGTACTATGTCCATCCTTCTGTTCTAACTGACTCTGTTTTGTTTTGTCACATTTGGTTTTATTCTCTTCAAAAAAAAGTAATAAGAACTGTGGGAGTAATAAAACCCAAAATGTATAATTGTTATTGTAAAAAAGAGAGGAAAAGAAAGTGCTCTAAAGAATATAACTGCGGGGCTGGGGATTTAGCTCAGTGGCATAAGCGCCTGCCTTGTAAGCAGGCAGTCGTGAGTTCGATCCCTGGTACCGATAAAAAGGAAAAAGACAAAAAAAAAAAAAAAGAATATAACTGCATGTATATTTAAGTGTGTAAGATAGAAAACCATATTACTAAGTTTTTGTTGGATCATTGAACAGAACTGTTTGCAATCTCAGTGTTTGAATGTCCACTTTGTATGCTTTAATTTTGTAATTTGAACAACTATTTCTAAGATGACAATATGTAATCTATTAACTAGTGATTTCTTACTGTTTATTTAATTTTTTTTGAAATTCTGTATTACTTGTACCATTTTACTGTTTTGTTTTGTTTTGTTTCTTTTTTCTCTTTAAATTAAAAAAAAAAAATCCTTGGGCAGAAAGAAGGTAAAACTAGATAAAAGTCTATACCCACACAAGGGAATTAAGATCACCAGAAATATTAACTACATGAGTAAATATATGTTTTTTTCTTAGTATTTTCTGATTTAAGTTGTCTTTAAAAGTAACCTCCCGTCTAAAGAAAAACATTGTGGATGTAGTAATTTATGGACATTCCCTTACAATGGTTCAACTTATGATTTTTCAACTATACAACGGTATGAAAACAATAAGTAGAAAACATTTCAGTAGAAAACATACTTGGAATTTTGATCTTTTCCTCCTGTATCAGTGTATGGTTTGATGTTTTCTTGTGAGGAGAGCAGTAGCAGCAGCAGCAGTTCCCAGTGAGCCATCAAATCACGGGGGTCAACAATTTGTACCAAGCTATGCTGTCCTGAAGATCATATGTACTACAAATGACTGTAAGCACATGAAAAATATTCAACATCATTGATCATTAGAGAAATGTAAATTAAAATAACACTAACATTCCACTTGATTGCAAAAAGAATGGCTATCATAAAGAAATCAAATAATAGGGCTGGGGGTTTAGCTCAGCGGCATAAATGCCTGCCGTGCAAGTGTGTGGTCATGAGTTCGATCCCTGGTACCGATAAAAAAAAATCAAATAATAAAAAAGACTGGTGAGAATAAGAGGAAAGGAAACCTCATTGGTGAAAATACAAACTCGTACAACCACTATGGAAATCAGTATTCAGATTCCTCAAAAAAAATAACCCTAGAAATTCCATTTGGCTCAACTATTCCCCTTCTAGGTGAATTCCTGAAAGAGTTAAAAGCATTCTATTAGAGTGATACGTGCATACCCATGTTTATGGCAGCACAATTCATAATAGCCAGATATTGGAAGCAGCCTCTAGGTCTATCAACAGATGAATGGATGAAGAAAATGTATTTATATGCAATAGAATACTACTTGGCCATAAAGATAAATTTGAGGGATTTGTAGGAAAATGAGTGCACCTTGAGACCATAATGTTAAGTGAAAGAAATCAGACACACACTCTTAGGTATTACAGTTAATCTTACATGAAAAACCCAAAGTATAAACAAATTAAAGAGCAAAATAAAAAATAGGTAACAGAAAACAGGAAGAGAGATCTTTTGCAAATGGAAAGGGGACCGAGAGATGGAGGAAGAAATAGGGAAGGGGGAAGCGAGGGGACATAAAAAGGTTTAAGATGTGTTATGTACATGTACCAATTCCCCATGATGAATGTAATCATTATGTGCCACAAATGTGTACTAATAAAACAAAAATTTAAAAAATAAGTGCATTTTCAACCTATGATGGGTCTATCAAAATATTCTATCAAATCAAGAAGCATCTGTATACATAGCTACAATCCTTGACATCAATAGCATAAAGCCCAGAAAGAGAAAAATTAAAATATACTTTTGCAAAGTTCTTATACTGCACACGAAGTGGCGTGACATCACTTGAAGATACACTGTGATAAGTTAGAGATAGATATTACAAAGCCTAAGGCAACCATTAAAACAGAACACTAGCGCTAATAAACCAACAAAGGTGGTAAAGTGGAATAATAAAAATACTCAGAGAAGACAGAGAAAGAAGAAAAAGAAAAGATGGGAAAAGTAGAAAACAAATAGATGATAAACTCAACTCTAACTGCATCAATAATCACATTAAATGTAAGCAGTCTAAACACTCCCAATGAGAAAGCAGAAATTGTCAAGTCGAATTAAGGAAAAGAGACATAACTCATAGATATGCCACCATAAAAATATTAAAAAGATCACACTCTAAACACACCTGTTAAAAGCACAAGGGTGGGAAAAAACACACTATATTACTACTAATCAAAAAACACTAGAGTGGCTAGTTTAATATCAGACAAAGTTGGTTTCAGAGCAAATATTACCAGAGACAGATAATCACTTAAGAGCATATATATAATAATACTAAGTAGGTATGTCCCTATAGCAGAAATTCAAAATATATAAAGCAAAAGCTGATGGACCTACAAGAAGAAATAATCCAGCATTATCCATTTAGATTTTCAACCTCAATAATTGAAAGACAAGCAGAAAAATTTAACTATGACCTCTTGACCATCGATTTTAACTGTATTCTCCTCTTCCCTGCATCCTTCTTGTGCAATTTTCTAACATAATACTTTTGGCTTACTTTATGTATTTGTATAATGCCTAGCACTTAAAAGATTCTCAAAAAAATACTTGTTGAATAAAAACATGGTTGAAAGACTGTTAGTTATGATTACTATGATTCATATTATATGTGCATGTACTCTTTCCCCACTGTTATTTGAATGGGTGCACCTGCCACAAAACCAATACGGGAGCCTCGGAATTTTACAGCATAAATTATGGAATTCCAGAATGTTTGTGCCAGATGCGCAGGAGGTTAAAATTCTAGAAAGTCAGACGCCTACAACATTGGTATTCCAAGATAAACATCAGAATCAGGCTCACAGCTAATGCGGAATCTAAACCTGGTGTGCACAGGGGCAGGATGGGGGCTCTTTTTTGGTATCTCACCTGCTGGGTCTGGATGAGCCCAAATTTTAGTGTCCATAAAGAGGTGTCCACCCAGCTAACCCAGCTCAGCAGAGCAAAAGGATGGAGCCATACTCACGCATGGCTTCAGGAGCTACGGGGGGAGGAGGGTTTAGGGGAAAGAGGCTGTTTTTCTCCATTTTAATTCAGCTCCTGTTCACTGGGCCCCTTCTGGACTACAGGCTCATGCAGCATTGTGGTCATGCAAGACTGGAGGCTGTCATTATCACAGGAAACCACTCTCGCCACCACTTCCTCAGGGATGGGGGGAGAGGCCACTGTGCTAGAAGCCTGTCCATCATCCCAGAGACCCTGGCCCAAGGCTACAGAGCTGAGGGTTGGAACTAGGAAGTGAAAAGAGGAGACTGCACAAGGTCAGAGGGACTCTAGGCCCAGGAGTGCGGCCTTAACTGCCCTGGCCATGGAACACTCTAGAGGGGCAATCAGTTGCCTTATAGTTCTACAGCTCTTTTCATCCACTGAACTACCACATGTCCGTGTGTTGATTCCTCATCCACCCTCCAAACTAGACTGAGTCTGCATAGGAACCCACAACTGTCCCCAGTACCCACTGGCACTAGTGCAAACTCAAATATGCATTTGATCAGTTTTGCTCTTGGATTGAATGGACTCCGCTGTCTCCCCGGCGCTGTACAGGGGATGCTTTACACCCAGGGAGGTGACACGTCTTCTTTGGGAACAAGAAAAGGTTATGAATCCTCTGTTCAAACCCTACCACCATCCCTGCCCCGAGCCAAGTTCAGCCAAAGGACCACGGAGCAGCCTGCCTGTCCCTGCTGAAAAGGCTCCATCCGCTGCCCTGCTGGCCCAGAGTCCCACATCTGCCGCCGTCAGATTTCACTTCACTGAGCCTTCCAGAGGACACTGTGGACTCACGAAAAACACACCTGTGAGCACTCACTGAGTTCCCTGCTCTGCACAACACGCTCAGCTGGTCACACCATCACCCAAGCACGGAGTGGTCCCAGCACACCACCCCTTTTGGGACCCGGTGCTTTCAGTCTCTAAAAGTGCCCGGGCTTTTCCCACCAGCTAGGACCCTGGTTCTGTGCGACCTGAATACTGTCTGCCTTTCTGAGGCCGGGTGAACTGCTGGCAAAACCCTTCAAACAGCACAAAGAGGCACGAGGTGTCAGGCAAATTCCCAGGGACACTCCCTCCCCCACCCCGCCCCCAGCCTGCATCCCCCAGGTCCCAGCCAATAACCAGAAGGTACCCACCTGGTGTGCAGAATGGGTGGCAGCGACCCCCTCTCTTCTGGACCCTGCTGGGGACCCCCCCGCCCCCATTGCTCAAACTGCTGCTATGCATCCTGCCTTCCCCTTCTTAATTATTACTGCCCCGCTTAATTGGGCGGCCCCGCGTGTGTGTGTGCGCGTGCCTCCTGGGCGGGGGGCGGGGGGCGGGGGGGTCACTTCTGACACATGGGGTGGCCGGGTGGAGCGGGTGCTGGCTCCCTGCCCGAGAGCGGGACCCTCCCCCAGCCCCGGCCGCTGGGGATCTCGCGGCGCAGACAGATGGGCTGAGCCCAGGGCGGGGGCGCGCTGACGGGGTGCGAGACGGCGGCGCGGCCGGCTCCGGGCGCTGACAAAGGCGGGCGGCGCGGGCGCCTTATCAGAGCGAGCAGACCGGGCGGCCGGCCGGGCCCGCGGCCCGCGCAGCGCGCACAAAGGCCGGCCGGGCGCGGGCGCGAAGATTAATTGCCCAATCAAGTTGTCGGCGCGGGCGGGGGCGGGGCCGCGGCCCCGGGGGACGCGGGGCGGCGCATAATGAAGTGTGCAAAAAGTTAATTTGCACCGCGACTCGCTGCTTGCCACAATCAAAGGCGGGCGGTGGGGAGGTGGGGGGCGAGAAGGTCCCCCCTCTCCTTGACCCAGCTTGCGATCCCCAAGCGAGGCGGGATTCGGGAACCCGGAGCTCCCCAGTGCTGGGAAGCCGAGGTCTCCAGACTCGCCCTCTAACCTGCGTGCGCGCTGTGCGGACTGTGTAGGTCCAGCAGCACTCAGCTCTCTCTGAGGACGCGGTCCTCTGCTGGCCGAAGAGTGGTTGACACTTCTGGAGCGCTCACTGCTCCAAATGGCCAAGCGTTTTGCTGGCCTGGTCTCTTTCTCCGCACATCCCGGGGCCTAGGGTACCTAAGGGGAAGGGGAATCCGAGGCCTCCCAATGCTTAGAAAATACTCCAAGGCCTCAGGGCTCTTTCCTTGCTGCCTACACAGGAGAACTAGGAAGACGGTACTATTCACACTATTTATGAGGGGGAGCCCCAGACACATATCACAGTGTCCCGACAGGGCGGGTTTCCCCTCCCCAGGCCTATATAGAAAGGAGTAGACAGGTTACAAGTGGGGTAATTAGGGGCCTGGGTTGTCTTGTGCCAGGGGGGGCCTCCATCAGTCAGCAGGAAAGGAAGTGTTTATCCCCAAGTAAAGTTAGCTGCAGAGGGCACACAGGGCCCTAATCTCAGCTGACCCACCCTGAGACAAAGAAGAGGAAGTGGGAGGGTCCTGTCTGGCTTCCTCAGCAGGTTCCTGTAAAAGAGAAAAGGTCACAGACAAAGGAGGAGTCATCCCCAGTCCCCAAAGAGTGGACAGAGAATCTGACTTCAGTCACATGCAGAAAAGTGTTTCAGTCTGTTTAGCCATTTCTCTGAACAGAAAAGGCTTGGGGAGGTGGTTCAGAAAACAAAAGGCTGAGGTGTTTCTTACCCATTACTGTTTTCCAGGGGCCTCAGACAGAGGCTCACAGGTAGGCTGGTAGGCTGATGGCACGGGGAGAAGCCCTGGTAGCTGCCACAGCACCTCTGTTGAGCAGCTGCTTGCTGAGGAATTATTTGAACAAATAATTTAACCCCTCCTCTGCAACATTTAAAGGATATCAGCAAGAACAAAGTGGGGTACATGGGAAGTGCCTCTGTTTGGGTGAGTTCTGCAGTATTGCTGTTTTCTTAGAAAGGAGTGGGCCCCGGGTTGGAATTCAAACTGTAGTCTCAGGATCACATCCCCAGACCACCCCACAACACACCAGTCCAAACACCTGACCCATCCAAAACCTGGGGCCCAAGTACTGGGTGCCCTGAAAAGCAAAGGAGCCAGCCTGCCCTCCCGTGAGAAGCTCACACAACCCTCACAGACAACGGAGCACAATTTAGGGGACCATGGTGGTCCTGAGGAGATCCCAAGCCTCCCCCCCCCCCCCGCTTTGAGATGCACCATCCAGGCCAGACTGGCCAGCTCACCCCCTGCCTCTGACTGGTGGCTCCTAAGTCCTGACTCAATGACTCACTGCCCAGGCCTGTCCCTGGGCTGCAGCCAGGCCAGGAGCCTTGTGACGGAGCCCTTGAGGGTAACAGGAGCCAGGCTTTCAGGCGAGAAGGGGAGGGGGTACAGCCAAACCAAGATTTATGGGCCTGATCATAATAATGAAAGAAAAAAGAATAAAAAGGATGCGTGTTCGGCAATGCCCAGGGACCAGGACTGCTGCCCTATTACCAAAAATGTCGTCGCTCTCGACTCTGCAAATTAGCATAAAACATGCTGTTTTGCATCCATTTACATCTCATTTGCATGCTAATAACTTGACGCCACAATGCACCCAGTCCCTTAAGAGGTTTCTGGTCTTATGTTTTTTTTCTCCCAGCCCCTGCCCCTTGTCTTTTCCAGAGAAAACCAGGAGATCTAGGTTCTAGGCTGAGCTAGGCTGGGCCACTCTGGGCTGCTCCTCTCTATTTCATTTCCCTGACTGTGAACCAAAGGAGACAAACTGAGTGGAGGTTTCCAGATTTTACTCCATTAGCTCTCTTGGGGGCTGCAGGCAGAGAGACAGGGGAGCAGGTGGGGCAGGCACACCCCATCCCCTCCAAACAGCTGTAGCTGCAAGCAAAATTTCTCTTGAGCAATGCAGAGCTTCTTTATTAAGAACAAAGACCAAAAAGTTTCCACACAAATAGACCCAGTTTTCTCCACTGCGTCTTTCTGGTGCAGTGTTCTCTAAACACTTCAACAGCAGCAATCCTCACAGGAACTGCTCGAAGCTCCAAAATTTCACTCACTCCATCGTTCAGTCTTCAAACAACCCTTGAAGTACTAGTATCACACTTAAATGGGTAAATTGAGGTGCTAGAAAGTCAAGTAACTTACCTGAGTTCCCAGCTGCCACAGGATCAAGTTTCAAACCCAGGAAGCCTGGCACTAGCATCCCCACCGCAGGTTTACCCAAGTCAGACTTTCCACTGCACAGATGAGGAAACTAAGGCTTAGGAGGGAGTGAATTGCTCCACAGAGTGGTTCCACTGGCCAGGCTCTTTGTGCCCACAGAAGGATGGCTGGAGGCCCCAAGTTGCAAAGATGGTCAAATGAGCTCTAGAAAGGTTTCTTGGCTTGTTTGCTTTTTTGCCAGCCACCACAAGGGCCTGCAGTTTCCTGCTCAGCCAGCTCCCCAACCTCCCCACACCCCACACAGCTGGTGGATTTCAGGGAAAAGGCCCCTGAGCCAGGCGAGACGAGCCCCTAAATCAGAGCAGCCAGCAGGCTGAAGAGCACCAGGTGTGCCAGTCATAGCCAACATACAATGCCATACACCCGGCTGTGCAGGTGGAAGTGCCCCAAGGGGGGCCTTGGGAAGGGGGGCAGGGAGCTCTGTTTCTGCCTACACAGCCCATGCTGATCAGCAGGTGCTGGGCCCACCCCTGGGGGCCTGGCTGGGAAACCCCCAGATGGAGAGATGACTAGGCGCCCCCCCCCCCAGGTTGCACTGTAAGGCCAGCCATCCGCCCCTCCATCCAGGGCCTCTCCATTCCCCTTCCCCCTGCCAACCTCCCCTCTGAACCCTTTCACCCTGCTCATCCACCTTGGCCTGCTCCAAGTGCTTCCCATGCCCCAAACGCAGTCCACCTCCTGTTCCTCCATCTGGAACTCCCTGCTTGGCCCTGGAGCAGCTATCTTTCACATCTCAGTTCAGGCTGCCTTCCATGACAACCCAGCCAAAAGAACTTCCCAGTGTCCTCCTGGGTGCTCTTGAGCATCTTCACCTTCACCTTCTCACTAACGTGGCCTGAACTTCTGCTCATTTCTGGGTCACTTGTGCTTCCCCCCACCCCAGTCCTCTCCCTGCAGGGCAACCAGGACTGTGTTCATCTTAGAACAAAATAGTTCTCGATGACTATTTGTTAAAGGAAAGAAATAGAAAAGAAAGTTGCTGTGGATGATGTATTTGGTGTCAATTGCCTCCACCTCATCCAGGCCTAGAATATCAGTTTCAGGGCAAAGAGAAGAAGAGGTATGTGATATGTTTGCTACTGTACTCTCAGACCTAGCAATATGCTGGTACACAGTAGGTGTTCAATAAATATTGGTTGCCTGAAAGAGTAAAGCTGACGAGACCTCTGGGCTAAGATCAAGACCCAAGTCCCTTCCTTGTATTCCTCATCGATGGGGTGCAGGACCTTGAGGACAAGTTCCTTCCCCTTTGGGGCCCCAATTGTCTCTCTGAAAGCTGGACTTGGAGATCTCATCCCCACTAAGCCAGGATAGGAACCATCTCCACCAGGAACATGGAGGATCAAGTGTGGTCCATCCTCACTCATTCCCAAGAGGCAAAGGGGCAGGCAAACCCGACTGTGCCACACTGGGGAAGCCCCTGTCCCTCCCTTCCCACCATCTCCTCATTTACAAAAGGGATACCGAAACTGTGAGGACTGCATCGCATGATGGCGGGAACAGAGCTGTGCGGAGTGTAAAATGGCGCATCTGTGTCATCAGCAAAGCAGTGTCATGGAGCCATCATGGCATGGCTTCACCCAGCAGAGCTCTGCTTCTATCTGTGAAAAGGGGTTCCTGCTGGATGTGACCAGTAGTCCCAACTGCTCTGGAGGTTTAGGCAGGAGGGTCATAAGTTCAAGGCCAACCTGGGGAGCTGAGAAAGACTGTATCTTCCTTTAAAAAAGGAAGGAGAGGCTAGGGATGTAACTCAGTGATAGAGCATGTGCCTAGCATTTGCAGGCCCAGAGTTCAATGCCTGGGACTGAAGAAAAAAGGAAAGGAAAGGGAAGAAAAGAAAAAGGGAAGGGAAGGGAAGAGGAGGGGAAGGGAAGGGGAAGGGAAGGAGAGGGGAAGGAACCCTGAGAGGGTATTGTGAGAATTAAAATGAGAAAATGTTTGCACAGAACCTGCCACATAAGAGGCACATTATTAAGTGCCTCTGTAGCTGTTCACATCTAATCAAAAATAATCAGAGGACAAAGGGAGACCCAAGGTGAAAATAGGGGTCAGCATGGCTCAAGCATCGAGGCTACTGAGGGTGGACTAGGAGGACAGGGCTGGGGTGTGGAGTGGGGATGAGACTGGAGCAGTGAGCCCAGGTGAGATCAGCAGCCCTGAGGATGGAAACTCAAGATCTAACCTTACCCACAGGAGCAGAGGGCACAACAGGAGAGGCTTAAGCAGGACTCAAAATGTGTGCTCTGGGGCTTCAGGGTAGAGCTCAGAGGTGCACTGCATGCTCAGCACCCTTAAACCCTGGGTCCAACCTCAGCACCCAAAACAACAATGACAAAACAAAAATTCAAAATGCTCACTCCAGTGACCAGACGCTAGGTGTAGCTGCCATTGCTGCTGGTTCCCAAGTGTGGCCTCCCCCTCCACTGCTGGTTCATGGGCACCCAAAGGAGATCCACCCCTCCCAGTCCCTCTTACAGTTAAAGGCGGCCATGGTCTCCATCCCAGCCAAGAGGAAGTAGGTAGAATAGCACCTACAATTTCTCATGGGGGAGGTCTTTAAAAACAGTGGCACATGCTTTGCCTATTCCTCCTCTCCTTAGTTTGGAATTTGGACCTGGTGGCTGGAGAATGAGCAGGTGTTTAGGACTGTGAACTGTTGCAGGTAGAACAATAAAACAGAAGGAGCCAGATCCCTGAGGATTGGGGAACCATCACACATGCCTGGGACTTCCTGTCTCCAACCATTTGTAACCTTCTCATGAGCTCTCTGCTACTCACAACCAGCTCTAAGTTAGATAGCTCCACCTGGTACACATGATCCTGGCACTCAGGGGCCCACTTAAGGTGTACAGGGCACAGGATGCTCCTGGGTCCTCCTTCCTGCTCACACTGAAATGAGGCCCTGCCCCTCACCACTCAGCTCTGTCTCTCTGAGAGCCCTGCCCGTGCCTGACTGAAGTCATATCTTAAAATGGCTTGAGCAGTGCTAAGCCCATCACAAGCACTCATTAAAAACAGTTAGTAGAAGTCCTGAGTACAAAAGCAGCAGGGTTCAATCCTGTATGCATGTGTAGAAACAGGCATATTGAGACACCCTAGGCATAAAGGGGTTAATGGAGAAAGCATGGGGACAAGTCTCTGGAACCTGACATCCCCACTAAGCCAGGACAGGAACCAAGAAAGAGCTTGGATAATAACATAATATGTCCTAATATCTTTCCAGGCATGAAACCAAGCACTTTCCATGGATGATATAATATAATCCATGCAACAATCCAAGAAGCAGATCCTATCATTATGTCCATTTATGGATGAAGAGTGAGAGGTTCAGAGAGGCAACAGCTCTTGCCCAAGATCACACAGCCAGGAAGAAGCACAGCCAAGACTAGAACCTAGGCTGTGGGTGGTCAGAGTTGGTCTTCACTCCCCAACACTACGCTGGGCAGTAATCCAGGCTGCCAGGTGGAACAGACCGTCCTGACTGTTTGGTGACAGACAGAGAGGGCTTGTTCTGCTGGCTGGAGAGCCAGGACCAGGAGGTATGTCAGCTGCAAGCCCACAGCCACAGGCTGAGGAATAGGGCCAAGACCTCCGTCTGGAAGGGGGCTGGGAGGGAGTGGAGAGAACCCAGAGAGCCGGGCGGAGTCCCCTCCAGAGGCAGCAGAGCATCACACAATGAACAGAAAGCCATGGGCACGGACCAGGCTCTGAGCGCTGTTCCCTGGAGCCCCGACCAAGGGGCACTGGTAGCCTCCTGGAGCAGGGCACCACTGGTGCTGGAGAAGGGAAGAACTTCAGCTGTCAAATGGGGACAGAGAGGATGGGAAGGGTACAACTCCACACAGCTGACAACAGTCACAGAGAAGCCCAGCACTGTGTCCACAGGCCACCGGCGCCTGGGGCCAAGACAGTTCTGGGCGGAGGCCTTTGTCGTGACTGCTCTTTGCATGTCCTCTATTCCCTTTCCCTTCTCTCCTTGCCTTCCTCTTGCCCTCCTTATTTTCCCCCTCCTCCCTTCTTCCTTTCTTCACCCCTCCATCCTTTCCCTTCCCATATGAAGCCTCACAGATGGGAGAAACTGCCGCCTCCAGAGACAAAAGAAAGAAACCTCTGACCACCAACTTCACTGTGAAAGGAAATTAAATTCCCTAAACTGTTGCTATACAGGCCACAGTGCACCAAGTCCCAGATGATTCTCCAAAAATCAGGTATAAAACGGATGTCAATCTGCCCCTAGTGAAAGAGAGTGTCTCCGAGAGTTCATATGTAACTGGCATCCTGGGAGGCAGCTTTGTGGGCCCTGCATTGTTTGCTGGGCTGCTTGGGACTGGTTTCTAGGCCCCTCTGAACCTCCACATTCATGGCTGAACTGCTTCAGGGGCTGAGAGGTTAGTGAGGCTGGATGACACCCATCACACACTGTCACAGCTGCCTGGCCTCTTGCTGGCATAGGCTTCTGACCTTCCTCTCAGGTCCGAGGCTGAACCACTCCCAGCTGATGCTGGCTGGGAGTGTAAACAGGCAGGTTGTCAGGATCAGCCATGTGCCCAGAGAACCTCCTGTGCCACCATTCCCTCAGCCAACATGTCCAGCCACGGCCACTTCCTGTGCCCCTGGCAGGACAGGGTTACAGCCCTACCTCTCCCACATCACCACTCAGCTGATGCAGGCCATCCCCACATCCACCCTTCCCCACCCCCCAGCCAAGGTCTTGGAAACAGAAGTCTCCAATATAAATGCAAATTTGCTGCGGTCCCCAGTCACTTGGCAACTCCACTGGCTGAGGACAGGAGCTGACACTGGCCCAGAGGAGATAAGGCACTTCTGGGCCACCCTTGTCCCCAGCCTTGCCCGCCTCTCAGCCTGTCAGCTCCACAGGACCCCAGGGAGATCAACCAAGTTTTTTCTGTACTTCCCTGTCTCATAAGGCCTGGGATGGGTCTGCACAGGTCCCCTTGCTGCAACTGAGGAAGCGGGCAGTCCTCTAATGGGGAGGAGCCCCAATGGGCAGGAGGCTGGCAGAAACAAAGCAGGATGCAGAAGATGTGGAAGAAAGGGCACCATGACATGGGGTCTCATCTTGCCCATCATCCTGCACTCAGTTCAGAAGTCACCAGCCCAAGCATTGTTTTGTGTAAAGAGACACCAGCACCCTTTCTTCCTGCCAGGACAACTCCCAGAGAGTATAAGGCATTCTGCCAGCCCCCAGACAGGCACCCATGAGCCCAGCGCAACTCACATAGCTGTGACCTGCAGCTATGTGATACAGATCCATCTTGTCTTTGGGACTTAGTTTCCCTTTTGACAGGGAGACACCTAAAGACCCTCAATGTTGCATAACTACCCCCTACAGGTCCTGGAGTTGGGCAAAAGCTCCGGGGATGAGATCTCTCCTGGCTCAGATATTTATTATACTCCTCATCCTCTGGTTCCTAGATCTCATGTGCTGACTCTAAGATTCTTACCAGGGACAGAGGAGACTATCCAAAGCAATCTGTGATCCACACAACTCAGAGTCAGGGTGTGTCTTGGTTCAGAAGCAAGACTCTCAAATACCAGGTTCCAGTCTAGCACAGTCCTGTCTCTGCTACTGATACCACCTCCTCCCCGATGGCCTCATCTGGGGCAGCCTCTTTGCTACCTCCAGAGGCCACATCACACTGCCTCATTGGTTTTTATCTCCGTGGTGTTTCTCATTAAGTGAAATTAGCTCATTCATTTACATTTTTCTGTGGTTATTTTCTGGCTCCCCTCTTCCTTACTGGAATTCAAGTTTCTGCAAGAGCAGACACCATAGATCAATAACTCCTGCCCTTGACTCTTTCTGGATCACAACACATCCTTCCCATCGGGTTAGCAAACTGTTCGGCAAGATATCACAGTCAGTGAACACAAAGCACACACACAGTAAGTGCTGGATAAATGCTGATGGGTGTGATTGTCACTATGCAAGGACTGGAAGCATCCTGGCCCATCTCCATCAATTCCCAGTGAAATTCCACCTCTTCCCAGCATGCTGCCCACACCTGCCAGGGACCAAGCTTGTCTCCCTCATTCTCACTCAAGTTCTTAGGCAGATTACTCTTCTCTATATTCCTCGAATTCTCTCTGGAAACTGGTGTGGTGATCTCCCAGCCCAAAACTTCACAAAGTCGCTGTGAGCATCAAGGGACATAATGACAGACACTATCTTTTTGCCCTATATATGATTCCAATACCAAGAAGAGCTCAAGGCCAAGTATCCTTTTCCTCAATTTTCCCAGGCCCCTTGGCCTGGGATCTTAAGGCCCTGCCTTCTCCTAACTGAACCCCACAGTGTCTTGGGAGTTCTTTGAAGGAGTGGTTCCATTTACAGCACGGTTTCTCAATATTTGGACATAATCTCTACATCTTCCCTCACCTACAGCCCATCTTTCTTGCAATTTGCTTTATATCTTTCTTTAAGTTGCTTCATTTAAAAATGGAAAGTCAATCTCTGTTAATGGGAAACTTTATACAACTGCCATAAATGAAAGCTACTACCAATTACTATAAAAAGAGGGTATATGTTGATATTTGCTAAAATAAATGTTTAAGTATTAGAAGCTTGATACCCCTAGCAAGAAGGGATTGTGGAGGGTTTTTAAATTCTCAAGATGAGATTCTTAAAGCAACTTCAAATTCCATAGTTTAGTAGACAAATACTCTGTGTGAATACTATGTGCCCGGCCCAGGGGCAGCAGCTGTGAGAGGGGCCGTTTCCACAAGGGTGCCACGTGAGGCCACAGCTTACTTACGCCATTTGAAGTACAATTAATTAGCAGAGAATCATCGCCCACACAGGCCTACGAGGTTCTTTCTGGATGTTTTCTCTCAATACTATATAATAAAGGGGGCTTGCCTGAGAAGCAGGCAGGGCTGGGGCAAAAAGGCAGGGAAAGCCTTTAACTCTCAGGAAAACTTCTGCACATGGGAAATAAGTCTGTTAGCTATGCTGGTCAAAATACCACCTCCAGCACCCTGGTTTTCTGATTTCAGAGTCTTGGGAAGGAAAATTGAACACAGTGGCAAATCACTTCTTGGAAAAGGGTCAAAGTGGAACTCTGATACATTTGGCAAAATTTGAATTCAGTAGGCAATTTTACCCCTAGAAAAGAACCATGAATGTGGAACCTCAACAGTGGAAACTTTTGGCAATGTTGTTGGTCATAAGAAAAAGTTGGAAACAACTTGAATGCTCATCAATAGGGGATTCATATTGTATACAATGGAAAACCATGCAGCTTTTATCAGCAATGTTGTGTAATATTCAGACATGGGAAAATGTCCATAGTTGATTGTTAGGTGGGAAAGTAGCTACAAAACAAAATATACAATATGATCCCTTTTTTAAAATATGTGAGATGTGATTGAAATATATGGTGAATATTTTTTAAAAATTACAGATTCCTCTCAAAATACTCCTTGTTCTCAATTTATTTATTCCATTGTTCTTATCACTTTCTGAAGCAGATATAGAAGTCCTCTTTCATGAGTGTCTTTACGAGGTGCAATAAAAAAATACATGGAATTCTATTGCTATTTCCAATAGAAGGCAGATTTGTACAAATGTTGTGGTGTGGGGGCTGGGGATTTAACTCAGTGGCATAAGCACCTGCCTGGCAAGTATGAGGTCGTGAGTTTGATCCCTGGTGTGTGTGTGTGTGTGTGTGTGTGTATGTGGGTATGTGTGTGTGTGTTTCTTCTGTTATAGTTCGTGTCTGAATGTCCCCCCAAGGCCTTATGTACTTTTAGATGAGGCTTTTGTGGAGGTAGCTCAGTCTAGAGTTTGTGATTGATTCATGCATGGTTCCATGCTGGGATTAAAGGTGAGTGATTGGTGGATCTGTACATTGATTGGATTGGTACTACCCTAATCCCAGCAGCCTAGATATATTAAAAGGGGCAGAAAGACACTTGTTTCCCTTTTTCTTATTGTTTTTGGTGTTTTCTGCCACCATGAACTGTTACCCTCTGTCATTTACCACTCTGCCTTAGAGCCAGCTGATTATGGACTAAAACTTCTACACACTATGAGCTAAGTAACCTTTGTTGCTTTGTTGTAAGACATTTGTCTCAGCAACAAGAAAAGTAACTAAGATGTTTTTTACTCCATCCTAGTCACCTGATCTAGCGCTTTGAGATTTCTGGCTCTTTTTCTACAGGTAAATGACAGGTAAATGTTTTGAACTGATTTAAGATATTCGGCAGTGTAACAAAGACACTCATGAAAGAAAACTTCTAGAACTGCTTCAGAAAATGGTACAAATGATAGGATAAGGACTTCAAAGCAAAAGGGGGATTCTGAGGGGGGTTAATGGCAATGTATCTTTTACTATAATAAAATGTTTAAAAAATTAATCATTCAGCTAGGTGTGGTGGCACATTCCTATAATTTCAGCAGAAGGCTCAGACAGAAGGATTGTCATGAATTAGAGGCCAGACTGGGCACATAATGAGTCCAAAGCCAATCTGAACTATATAGCAAGACTGTATCTCAAAAACACACAAAAAAAACAAAAACAAAAAGAATTTAATCATTCACTTTATTTTTCAATCACACCTTGTAGATAGATGCATGATAGAAAGATTGGGAGGTCTTTGGGCTACTGAGAATTTTTTAAACAAAAAACAAAAAGTACAAACCAAATATTGATAATAAAAAGGTACAAAGGCAAATATTGATAGTATAAAAAATAATCTCCGCACTGTTCCCTAACTCTGCTTCTGGTTGTCAAAACTAAACATCTTTGCTCCACCGTGAACTAAGCAGCTCTGTTCTACAATGCCCTTCTGTCTTGGAGCCAGATGATCTAGACTGAGCTGTGGGCTTGAGTATTATGTCCCAGGGACAGGAAAACTGATTTGGACAGACAACCGGTGCCAGAGAAGTGGGATTATAGCTGTGACTATACCTAACAATGTGGTTTAGAAGTCTTTGGAATTGACCTTTAGGAGGAATTTGGAAAAGTTTCAAAATGTGGTCTAGAGAAATCTTAGAAAACTATGAACAGAATCTGATGATTCTTGTCAGAGCACAGAAGATCAGAGTGCTGATAGGAATGCAGATAGTAAAGGCCATGCTCGGGATGTTACAGTTGGGAACAAGGATTCCACTGGCAGTTGGACTAAAGGCTATGTGTTGGTTACTTTTCACCCATTGCTGAGACAAAACATCCTACATCCAAAATGAAGGAAGGAAAGATTTACTTAGCTCACAGTTTGTGGAGGTTTCAGTCCGCAGTCAGCTGGCTCCAAGACAGGGTGGCATGACACTGGGGCAACAGTTCAAGGCAGCAGCCAGAGCAAAAGGGGAAAGCCATGGGATCTGTAACCACCAGAGTGCTGGTGGGACCAGAGGTGGAGCCACACAAGCCCTTTGGAGGTCACAATTTGCCACAGACTGCTTCAGATGCTGGACATGTAACTACAGGACTCAACATTTGCCTGCTGGATTCTGGACTTGTTTTGGTCCCAATCTCTTGTATCCCCCTTTTGCTCTGGCTGCTGCCTTGAACTATTGCCCTAGTGCCGTGCTGCTCTGTCTTGTAGCCAGCTGATTATTGACTGAAACCTCCAAAAACTGTAAGCTAAATAAACCTCTTCTTCCTAATTTGGGGTGTTGTATATTTTGTCCCAGCAACAAGAGAAAAGTAACCAAGACAGGCTATATTTTGTCTGTTTCCCAAGACTTTGCAGGAGACTAAGATTAAAAATGGTGGGCTAATTAATCTAGCAGAGGAAATTTCAAGTAGCCCAGTAGTTAGGATGTGGCATGGGTATTGCTGGCCACTTTTGATCAGAACTGTACACCATAGGAGTAAAAAGCAGAGCAGAAAAATTTTTTAAACTTAGATTTTTGGACCAAAGAAATTGTGTAAAATTAGTGACAAAGGTGTAGTTGCTGAAGACATTACCACATTAAAAAGATACCAAGCCTGGTCAAATCTAGGATTTCAAGTAATTTAGTCTGCAAGTCTCCCACAAAATAAGCAAACATTTCTAAGAAATTTTAACTTGATAAATGAACAGTGAGATACAATGCAAGTAGTATGTCATGCCAAACATCACATGAACACAACAGGTTCTTTTCTCTCTCTCTCTCTCTCTCTCTCTCTCTCTCTCTCTCTCTCTCTCTCTCTCTCCGTCTCTCTGCTTTGATATACAAGTGCTTTGGATTATGAGTGGAATAAGTTCCTTTTTGTTTTTTGTTTTGCTTTGTTTTTGTTTTGAGACAGAGTCTCACTGCCTGCCCCTGAACTCACTATGTAGTCCAGGCTGGCCTTGAACTTGCAGCCATCTTCCTGTGTCAGCCTCCCACGTGTTGAGGTTGCAGTTGTGCATCACCATGCCCAGCTAACAAATTATTATTACAAACCAAGGTTTTACTGCACCTTTTCCAGTGATGAGAAGAACTACGCCTTGAGGATATCTCAGAAATTAGCACGACCTCATCCATCATAAGCTCAAAAATACAAAATTGTAAATTTTCATTTGAGAAGAGATCCCCTGGGACCCTTGCTCAAAAAGGATCTCCTAGAGAACTCATTACTCAGGATTCATTTCACTGTCACCAGCCTTCCAGGCTCTCACAGGCCACCACAGCCATGGTCATGTTGGCCTGAGTTTTGCTTCTGCTGACAGCAAACCTTAGCTTCATCCATGTGGTGCTGGTTTTTATTAGGAGTTGGTTGGTTTTACAAGAGTTGGGATCAAGGAGGCTTCCACTCAGATTTCAAAGGAAGGCTTGGAAGGCCAGACAAGAACCTCCTTTGAAGGCAATGTATAAAGCTATGGGAACAGGGGCTGGGGATTTAGCTCAGCGGCATAAGCACCTGCCTTGCAAGCAGGCGGTCGTGAGTTCCATCCCCAGTACTGATTTTAAAAAAAATTTTTTTAAAAAAGCTGTGGGAATAAAGCCAAAGGTACAATGGAGACCCCAGGAAGGTGGGGTTGCCAAGCTTGTAACCAGTCTGCTGAGGAAAGCTGCAGGATTGGGGGAGGTAGCCCAAAAGGGAGACTAACTGGGCTGCTGCCAGCAAACCCGTTAGAAGTGGAGCTGCCCAAGCCCTCTGGGATGCACATCTCACCACTATGTGCTCCAGATGCAAAATAGGGAGCTACAGAATTTAATGTTTACCCTGATGAATTTTGATGTTACTCTGGTCACATTCTTTTCTATCTCACTCTTTTTCCCCTTTGTAATGAAAAAGTTTAGTTTGCTCTGTGCCATTGTACCTTGGGATTATGGGATTATGTAACTTGCTTTTATTTTTACAAATATTCACAGTTAAAAGTTTGCTTTGGATCTCAGAAGAGATTTGGACTTAGACTTTTAAAAAATGCTGGAGCTACTAAGACTTGATGAAGGGATTAATTGTTGCCAGTTGTACAAATAATAATGTTAGGTGAAATTATTAATTTGATTTTTTTGTTTATTTGGAGATTAAGTGTGGTTTACGGACATATGTTTAGGTGTCAAGTTGACAAGTAGAATGCAGAGGTTAAACTCAAACATATCAACTTGATTGGCTTAGGAGTAGGCTAGGGGATTAATGAAGCACACAAGCAGCTGTGTTTCAATGGGTCATGGGGACATACTTTGCTCCACCATGTGCTCCTGCCTTGGAGTTAACCAATCATAGACTAAATCCTCCAAGGCCATGAGCTAAGTTAATCTTCTTCTTCAAATTCTGGATGTCAGATATTGTGTCCCAGCTATGTGAAAACTGACAAATACAGCTCCTGCATTTTCCAATCCTCTCCCTTTCAGGTATGTGACCTGAAAAATCCCCTGGATTAGAATCAGAGTATGCCCCCATGATTAGGTCATTTGGGAAAGGTCACTTGAAGATGTGGAAAGTATCTGGGTGGTCCTAACCTAGTCCCCTGAGCCTTTTAAAAGCAATGAGTTCCCATTGGCCTGTTACTGAAGGAATCACAGATTGAACCTGAAAAGGGTTTGACACACCATTGCTGACATGGAGATAGAAGAGGCCACATGTCAAGGCATGCAAGTGAGCTCTAGGAACTGACAGAACCTCTAGGAAGAGGCAGGACAACCAGAACCTCAGTATTGTGCCAGCAAGAATGAATTTACTACCTGAGCAGGGTGATACACACCTGTAATCCCAGCACTTTTGGAGGCAGAAGCAGAAAGATCACAAATTCAAGCCCATCCTTGGAAATTAAGGAACTTAAGAAGATCCTGTGTCAAAATTAAAAATAAATAAACAAATAAATAAATAAATGTTTTAAAATGCTGAGATATAGCTCAGAAATACCCTGGGTTCCCCTCAGTACTCAAAAGGGGGGAAAAGGAATTAATTTACAAGTAGATGTTTCCTCTTCAGATAAGAACAAAGCCCAGCTCACCTCACTCTTGATTTCTACCTTGAGATCCTCCAAATTGTGACTTACAGGACTGAGAGCTAAGTGATGTTGTGCTAAGCCACTGAGATTGTGGGCATTGGTTACACAGTAATGGAAGCCAATGGACACGTCACACATATTCTTGAATGGGTCCCTCGTCCTGGAGGGGTCTGCCCCTCCCTTCACCTAACTCTGTTCAAACACGCTTCCAAAGAGCCCTGACCTGACCATGCCATCCAGAACAGCACCACTCCTTCGTTCTCTAGTCTTTTGCTCACTGGATTGTTTTGTGTGTCATTTGTTACTACCTGATGTTATATGGTTTCAGTTTCATCCAAATAACTTTTTTATTTTGAAATAATGTTATACTTAGAGAAAAACTGCAAATGCTGTACAAAGAATTCCCATATGGTCCATCCTTCACCTGGAATCTCCTGACATTGGCACTTAAACACATGTGCTTTATCATTCTCTTTGTTTGAAGAGAGATTCTTTTTGAACCATTTGAGAGTCAATTGCCAGTCTGATTCCCTATCACCCCAAAGTACTCTAGTGTCTTCTTACCAACAAGGACCTTCTACATAATCACAATTATGTCATCAAAATTAGGAAATTGATATCGATGCATTGTTACTTTCTAATATTCAGACCCAAATAGTGTGAAGTGTCCCAATATCAGTGTCCTTTATAATAAGCAAAAAGATACATCCAGAAACACAGTCCCTGTCTCAACTCTAGTCTTCTCTAATCTGGCTTGGACCTGTGTCTTGCTTTGCCTCTTATTACATTGGTACTCACCGAGGTTCCAGGCTACTTGTTCTGCAGAAGGTACTTTCATCCGGGCTTTTCTATGGTTCCTAAATCGGCAGCAGGCTGAGCATCTTGGCTGAGCAAGGCTGAGCAAGAACATTTCAGGACTGGGTTTTTGCTCCTCTTGGTGGATCCTAGCGGAGGTTCCACGTCAATTCTTCCCCTAACAGATGATCTAACCTTGGGTCACTTGATTAAGGTAGTCTATGCCCTATTTCTCCACTGTAAAGCTACATCCTTTCCCTTTGTAATTACTATACCGTGTGAGAGTAGTTCAACACTATGTCAATACCTTAACTGCAACAAGTTTTTGCACAGTGGTGTCAGCTTTAGCATCCAGTAATGATTCCTATATACCTATGCTTATCAAAGACATAAGTTTACACTGATTCTTCCAGCTCCAACCAGACATCACAGGGTCATTTTGGCCTTGCTGGGGTTCGTCTCTGCAGTGGCCTTCTCTGATAGCAAGAGACCTGCTCTCCTTATCCTCAAACTCATCCTAGGAGGAAACGCCTTTCCTCCTGAGTCCCACACCCTGTGTCACTTTCAACAAATACTGATGCAAGGAAGAAAAAAATAAGAAATTGAGTATTTTTTATGTTATTTTATTTTGAATTAATTATAAATTCATTTAGTATAAAAATTAAAACCACAGGGCCAGGGATATAGCTCAGTAGCACAGTGCTTGCTTGGCAAGCACAAGGTCTTGAATTCAATTCCCAGTACAAAAAAAATTAAGACTGCAGAGAAGTCTTCAGTGAAGTCTCCTTGCAGGTCCCCTCTCTCACTCTGAAAGTGTTTGCCATGTTACTAACCTAATATAAATATTTTTTTGTTTCCCCTTCTATTTCACAAACATTTCCTCACATTTCTTTTCCCACTTGTTGATATATATTGAAGACGTCTCTACGCTAGTACATTAAGCATGGTCTTTCCATTGTAATGACTGTAAAGTATTCCACTGCTTGAACGTACCATATTTTATTTAGTTGGTTCCTGTATAACAGACGTTTATATTGTTTTTAAGAAAAAAAGAATTTTGGGGGCTGGGGATTTAGCTCAGCGGCATAAGCACCTGCCTTGCAAGCAGGCAGTCTAGAGTTCGATCCCTGGTACCAATAAAAACCAAAAAGACAAAAAAAGAATTTTGAAACAGTGTCTCTCTTTGTAGCCCAGGCTGCCCTCAAACTCACAGTCATCCTCCTGCCTCAGCCTTTGGAGTGCTGGAATTACAGATGCGCACCACCATGCCTGACTTTGTTTCTAAGAACTTGCTAGGAAAAATAAGACAGTACTTAAAAAAGAAAAAAAAAAAAAAAACACTTTGAATGTATTCATTTCACAAGTATCCAAATGCATCCATGGAATAAATTTTCAGAAATGGCATTGTCGCTGGGATCTTTTATGTTTATATATTTATGAGTAATAGTTTGTCTCATCTCTTAGAATGTCAGCTCTGAGAAGAATGGAACTCTGCTATTTACTACTTTCCCAGCACCAGGAACTTAGTAGGCATCCAATAAACATTTACTCACTAAATGAAGGGATGACAGAGCTCTCTGATTCTGGATTGGACTATCTGGAGCATCTATGGGTATCTACTCTTGCCTGGCACCATGCATCATCTTGATAATCCTCCAAGAACTCCTGGGAGGTAGGGACAATTTGACAGCCTCTTTAGGGCCCTGGCACCTAGAGAAGGGCCATGACCAGACTGAGGTCACATAGCTGGCCCAGGCCAGGCGACTACTGCCACCCAGGTAACTCGAACCCTGGGGTCTGCCTCGCCTACTGCCTACCCACACACAGCTCCCAGCATTTCAGCCCGCGGGGATCCTTCACCCCACTTGGTCCACTTTCCTAGCACCACCACAACCTTCCTCCCACCCAGCGTCACCCCCACCCCAAGCCACTTGCCCCCAACACTCAGCCAACCCAGGACCAGTCAGAGAAGAGCTATCATTTCCATACAGCTGTCCTGGAGCCAGGCTCTACCCGAACCCCCACCCCCACCATATTCCCTGAAAAGGCTGAATTGTCTTGGCCGTTTAGGGGGCACCTCTCAGTACAGGCCAGGCAGCCTGGGCAGGGCCTGGCCAGCCTATTATCTCACATTATCTCACTCCCCTGCTCCTGAAAAGAGCCGGTGACTGCCCCCCCCCCAGTTCTCCCCCGCTTGCTCTGTCTTTTACACTTAATTACCTCACTCATTACCCTGCAGCCTGCAGAGGCTGGACCACAACTGGGGCGTGAGTAATCCCAGCCTTGCATACCCAGCCAGTGGCCACGGGAGCGAACTGCAGCGAACTGCCCGCACAGCCCATAAATAAAGGGTTAGGCCTGCTCTGGCCTTCCCAGCAGAAGAGCCCTGTGGCAGCCACCAAGAGGAGCAGCCCTACACACACTTCCACTCCATTTCCAGTTGGCCTTGCCAGCCCTGGTGACGTGAGCACTACTTCTCACACTCCAGAAACTGACCTTGAACTTTCCCAGGCCACTGAAGTCATAGTTCAGTGCCCTTGAGACAGGTAGATCAGCAGAGGACTGACCCAACCCTAGGCCCTCAAGTGTGACTTCTGAGGGCCTAGGTGACCACTACAACCACTTCTACCCCTCTATCCCCAGCACATTTGCACATACTGTTCCTGCCTCACATGTAGCCTTCCAGAGCACACCAGGGATGATTAGTTCCTGCTCTGTCAAGAGGTCACCTCCTCTAGGGTCCCTCCAGGCTGGGGCCTCAAGTTCCTCACCCCACAAAGTATTGAACTTGTACTGTTTGATTGTCTTTTGAAGGAAGGACTGAGTCTTGACACATCTCCCTTTGCTAGTGCTCAGTCAAGATCCTGGTACAGGGTGAGGCCATTTTTAGGGACCAGGGAAATATGGGTGAATGAATGATGAATGAATGAATGAATGCTGAAGTAGGGCTAGAGTTTGTTGGCTGGTGAGCTGATGTCCTGGAGGACAGAGTCTTTCCTTATTTCATGGGCATCCATCCTCCTATGCTATGGGCACCTAGAGTGCAAGGCCTCTGAGCTCAGAAGAGTGGGTGATTTGGAGCCTCTCTGGGTCAAACTGCCTTCTAGCCACCAGTAGGTTGGGCCAGATTGCTTCCCTCCTGTGATCTCTCAAAACACTGGCCTCTCTACCCACTCGCTGTATGAAATGCTCCAGTCTTGGCACAAAAGAAGCCTGTACAAAAGCTTTTGCATCACTATTGTAGCCTGTCGGGATAAGTAAGCTAACAAAATAAAATAATAACACAGTATTACAAAGGCAACCGATTATATTCAAATAGTCACCAAATTACTAAAAACAAATTTGCATTAGAGGGATGCATGTGCTTCTTGGTAACACAAGATTTAGTAAATAGGACTGGGTTTTAGCTCAACAGCATAAGAGCCTGCCTGGAAAGCATGAGGTCACGAGTTAGATGCCCAGCACCAAAAAAAAAAAAAAAAAAAAAAAAAAGGATTTAGTAAATAACTGTAGCAATTTCTAAGACAAGGTGAGTAGAAATGATACTTCAAGATATCTGGAACATCTGCAACAGGATAGGAGCACATCTGTAATTTCTATTGCTGACAATGTCATGGGGCCTGCTGCTTTCCCTGTGGTCTGTTGCCTACATTCTTAATCAGAGGAGCGATGTGTTTCAAATAAAGCTTAGTGAAATTAAAAATAGAATACTTTTCCCATAAGAGATAATGATGGATCTCCTGAATTCCTTCTGATGGACTCAGCTTCCCAGGACCTGGTATACAAAGTGGTAAGTATGCAACAAACATATAGCTCTCCCTCCCATGTCTCAGCAGGCATCCTTAATCAATTACAGCACTCCTTCTCACTGAGGCCAAACTCATTTCCAGAATCTCATCACCGTAGTCTCAGCAATTGCTACCAACAACCAAGATTATGCTGTTGATCTGTTATTGATTGGCCTTGTGGGAGGAGGCAGTGCCTTGGGGTAGGAATGAGATTAAAATGAAGAGGTGGTAAAATGAAGTTTAGCCATAATATGGATCGGCATAGAAACAAAACACTTGAAGATAGCTTGATACTAGCTTGATGCATGCCATCAGGGAAATTTCAAAAGCTTATGAAATATATCTAGCCACACAATTAGGAGTTTGATATCTGGAGCAAGAAAAGAGATGTTTTCTTTCCACTCAGGCCTACTCATATTTCTGTGAGTTTTGTGTGCAATTCTGAGACCTGCACTTTCAGAAGAGCACCAGACAAAAGGACCATGGCTCAGGGTAGCATCCAGGATGTATGACAGCCATATTCCACATCTCTCAGCTGCTCATGCCATGAAAATGCAGGGAGATTTTGCTGGTTTGTGCTGTGCAAGAAGCTGGAGACACAAATATGATCAACTGGAGCCCCTGCTCTTGAGGCAAAGATAGAGGAAAAACCTGAGGATCTGCACATCCCCAAGGGGTCCTATGGGCCAAAGGATGGTCAGGTGATGACACATGCTGATGAATCACCCAGGATCCTTGTAAAAAAAAAAATGTGCTTGAGGGATCTCCAAGTGGGTCAGAAACCAGGCCCAGAGAGTCCATCTCCAGGTCAAAAAAAAAGCTATAAATTAAGCTGGAGCTGCAGCCTGAAGGAGACCTCACTGCTGACACCATGGAATCCAAGGATCACAGCTCATGCTGGATGCTGGTGTGAGCCTAACCTCTCTGTACCCATCATCCCTCTTTATAAAATGGGGGTAATCATACTACTTATCCATAAAGCTGGTTGTAAGAATTCCATGATCTCATGTGAATCAAGCAGACCTTTTAGTGAGCACCACTGTATGCCAGGCCTGCATAGGGCACTGGACTATCAGTAAGTATTCACAATATAGGCAGAGCTCCAATGAGTTGCCATGGTGGGATCAGAAGTCAGGGAGAGGAGAGACTCCTGGGGCTGAGAGGCTCATGTGGTCAACCATAAGAGAATGGAGTTGAGGTTCACAGTGGCTGGTGTTACAGAGCACTGGCAAGGTGCACCTCTCATCTCCCACCTAACCCTGCTGATACCATTAGCATAACCATCCCCATCTGAGGCTGAAGAACCTACAGTAAGAAGAGGATAGGTATGTCCAGGGCAGATGATTGGTTAGTAGACAGCACAGTAGGATTCAAACCCAAACCACCCATCCCTTTATCCCTGTGCTCCCCTGTGCCTGTGCAACTGCTGTGAGATGAGGGAGTTGGAAGGTGAGTGCAAGGGTGTGAGGATGCTCCAGGGCCTTAGCAGTCCAACCATCCACAGAGCCTGAGGTCAAGCTCAGGTCAATACTAGGAACCTCTTATTTCCAAGCATGTGAGCCACCTCCTGGCTTCGTCCAGCAGCTGATGGATCCCAGCTGGTGCCTGAGCAAAGGCAGAGAGCAGGAGGTGGAGTTGGGGATGATGATAGGGGTTGATTCCTCTGTGTCAGGAGTCCTGAGAGTCAGGAAATGCCAATTCTGCAGCTCTGACAGCCGCCTCGGCATCTGCCAGGGACGACTCTGAGAGCTCGCCTGGTGGGGAAGTGCATGAGGAAAGAGAGGCCACTATGAGATGAGAGAACAAGCTTTGATCTGGCAGGGAGCCCAAGCATTCCACAGAAAGTACTCCTCTGTCGTGCCTCAGTTTCCCCAACTGTCAAGTAGGATGGGCAGGGGATGGTACTGATCTATGTTTAAGTAAAGCTTCCAATCCCCGAGTCCTGGCCATTCTCCAAGCCTCATGCAACCCTGCTGAGCAGGTGTTGTCCTTGGCCTGGGTCTACAGAGCTGAAACAGAGAAGACGCCAAGCAACCTGCCCAAAAGTCACACAGCTGGATGAGGCACAGTTGGGGTTCACATCTGGCTCAGGGTGACCCAGGTCCAAACTCTAAACCACCTTGCTGCTTGAATGTAGGGCTTTTGCATGGGGACCATTTAGCCACCCTACCCTTGTCCCCTGTTCCAAATTCCCTGGCCCTGTGGGAAGTCTGGTGAGCCTGCTGCAGGCCAGTCCCCTCCAGAGGTTTCAGAGAGCTTCTTAAAATGTGACCTTGTGAAAAACAATGTGACCTTGATAGGATCAGGAGTGCTCCCAGCTTTGAGGAAAGACACTTGGGGGGGGTGACTATCGATGTCCGTGATAGACAGGATAGGCATCAGGATATCCCAAAACAGTGAGAAATCTCAAGGGTTGAGGGATCGACCTGGCCAGGGCCAAAGGAGACCATAGTAAGTGGGGGTCACAGGAGCTTTGCTCTCATTTATCTAAGAGATGTACTTCCTGTGCACCTACTGTTCACCCAGCACAGGGTAGGTGAGGAGCTTGTGACAATGAGTGGAGCAGGTATGACCCCACTCAAGGAGCACTCAGCCCTGGTTGGGGGAAGGGACCCCTTTGGAAGGCTGCCTTTCCCTTTGGGCTTTTTAGATGGGGGGACTCCTGGTATCAGATAGAGATTTCAAACCCAGATAGCCTGATGAGAATCCCAACATCACTGGATGCTCTCTGGGTTTCTTGGGTAAATCACTTTGCATCTCTGAGCCCTGGTTTCCTCATCTGTAAAAGAAGGAGAACAAAAGACCTTGACTGTTATGACAATAATGTGAGATAATGTGCTTAAAGGGCTGGACTTGGCTCCTGGCACATAATACACGCTCAACAATATCAGCATCGTGGTCCTCTGGGATTGTGACACATGCTCTTTCTTGAATATGTCACCTCTGTCCTGGCTGGACCCTGGGATCAGGCAGGAGAGTCATGGAAGGAAGGGCTAATGAGGCAAGGAGAAAAGAGATGTGAGCTCCGGGCAGTAGGGACAGCGTATGCCAAGCCCAAGGCAGGAGGCTCTGAGATCCCTGCCATGTTCCCACCACTCCAGTCCGTGCCTTCCTGAAGTCTGTGGCAGGTCTGAGGCTCTGAGCCAACAAAAATGAAAATGGAAAAATCCCCAGAATTCCATGCCAGGGCCTTCGTGACCTGAGCCATGACCTAGAGGAGGTGGCACGGCAGGGAGGGGAGGGCACAGTCTCTCAGAGCCCCCAGGTGGCCTCATGGCTCACCATGACTAGCTGTGAAACCTAAGACAAGCCACTCTCTACACTCAGTTTTTCCCCCTGTAGAATGGGACTGGCAATTCTGTCTGCCTCCCAAGGCAAATGTGAGGGCTCACTACCGTGATATCTGTAAAGTGCAAAGATCCGTACCTGGCACAGGGCCCAGCACTCCCGCTTGATTAAATGAATAAAGAAAAACACAAGCAGCTACAGCAAGGTACTGCCTGGGTCTCCTCTGGGCTGCAGTCTCAGAGCTCCTCCAACCTGGCGCCTAGGCCATTTCCAGGACACCGGGCTGCTGACTACAGCTGGAACCCGGCCTGGGGCTGGCCCCATGTGGGCCTCCTCCACTGGAATCTTTGCCTCGGAGCCCATCAGGATAGCCGAATCTTCCTCAGAGCTGCAACAGGCCTGGGTCTCTCTCCTCTACCTCTCCCTGCCCAGGTCGCCCCTCCAACCCAGAAGGGAAGTTGTCCTCCAGTAGGGCTCTTGCATTCCTACCTCCATTGTCACATCTGCTTCCCAGAACCATAAGTGAAAGAAACAACATAGTGTGTATCAAATTTCTGAGGCCCCACCACGCGTCTTTGGTGAGCTGGAGCCAGGGAGAGCAGAGCTGTGAAGTTTTCCAGCTTCAGCCTCCCCTCGCCTCTTCCCTTTGGCCCAGAGGAGGAGGTCTAGATAAACACACTCAGCACCTGGGTAGGGTGAGTGGAGTTTACAGGAGAAAGCCCCGGCTGCACAGAGATGCATTTGCGGCTGTTCTCCTCCTTGGAATTCATACAGAATTCCATTATCGGATCTGGACAGCAGCTCAGGGACCATCTCATCCCATCCCCATTTGACAGACAAGAAAGCTGGGGCCCAGAAGAGAGCAAAGGCAAGGCGGGGATGGGCTCCTGACTCCCAGGGCTGTGCTCCCCGCTGAGACGCTGAGTGAAGCACTCAAGCTCCCACAAACCCCACAGCCCTTTACAGATGCCAGGGGAAGACTTGGGGTGGCTCTGCCAGCCAGCTCAGGTCACACAGCGTGAGATTCCCAGACTCTGATAGTCACCTCCTGTCTGATGGGCAGTGCAGACAAGTAACCTTGAGGCCTTAGCCAGTCACACACCCTCACCTGTAGAGCAGGCCAATAGCAGAATCTTCCTCCCTAAGCCACAGGTGGCTTACAGGAGCCAAGATAAGTAAATAACAAGCACTTTCCAGGACCGTTATCATCTAACCATCAATCTGAGGTAGGCTCTATTTATACTCCCATTTTACAGATGGGGACAAAAGGCAAAAGACACAGCTGGGAGATGGCAGGGCAGGAATTTGAACTGAAAATAAACTGACCCCAAATCCCCAGACCTGAAGCCCCAGGCAAAGCCTGCTTCTCCTAAGTGCTTAAGTAGCCCAGTGCCCAGCCCAGGGAGCTCCTCGGCCTTGTCTCTGTTGGTGTAATAACTGCCATGGGAAAACCTGCCATTGGTGATTATATCATCTCCAAATCAGAGGACTGTTCTGACATGTTTTACTAAACTTCACCATTTCTTTTGTTTGGAAGTAAATAGATAGTTAGCAGGTGTTCAAGATAAATGTTTGTTGAAGTATTTTATGGTCTTTTTGGAAAATACAAAAAGGAGAAAAACTCCCTCATAGTCCCACCAGCCGCCTCTCACTTTTCCATATGTATTTATTTTATTTTGGTTCATCGTTTTGAACATGCTGCGAGAGATTTCTGGATTCTGCATCCTTCACTTAACATAATTCTATGAGTTATTCCCTGTATATAAATCTTTAATGACTGTAGAATATTCTATCAGGTAAATGTTTTCTTTCCTTTCCCACTTTATCCAGCTTGGAACTTTTATTCCAACCTTGGATGCTGCAGCAAACATCCTTGGTAATAAAGTTCTGTCCTTAACTGATGTGACTTGGAGAAATAAATTCCTAGCAGTTGTCTTCCTGAACCCATTAAGCTAGTGTTGGGGCGGGTTCTGGGGGCAGTGGCTCTTCTTGGTGTTCTAGTGATGAAATTCTGCTGGCTTTTGTGTATCTCATCCATGCTTAAGGCCTCCTCCCCTACAAAGGCACTTTGGAACCTCAGCTTCTGGGATATCTGGCTTTGTACACACGCCACCTTGCATGTGGAGGACAGCAGTACAGGACCTCATTCTCAGGGTGGCACTACTGCACTGCAGACCTTTAGGTGTGAAGTTCTGTAGGGCCTTCTCTCCCAGGGAAGGAGTGGGTCGCCTCTATGTCTTGCCCAGGAAAAACATGTAATGTGGCCGATCCCAGCTCAAGCTCTGTCTTTACATCACAACAGAGCATCAACGACTTGTTGAGCACTCTAGGTTTAGACTTGTCGTATCTTGATCTCATCCCCTTCTAGTTCTTGCTATCCTTAAGCTCATTCTTCCAGCCTAAGGTTATTCCTGCCTCAGAGATTTCTGAACGTGGGGAGCCTCTGCCTGGAGCCCTATTTCTTTGGCTCCTCCATGACTAGTTCAAGGCTTAGCAGGAATATCACCCTCTTCCAGAAGACCTCTGCTGAGCAGCCTATCTAAAGGCACCAACGCCCTCCATGGTTTCATCCAGTTTCCTGTTCTGATAGCACCCAAAAACTCTGAAAGGACAGTGTTGACATGACAGTTTCCATGTTTAGTGTCCACCCACCCTTCCCTGGAATTCAGCTCCAAGACAGCAGAGACCAGGGATGTTACTCCATGGCACTCCATGAACACATGATAAATGAATGGTAGATGCTATCCACAATTGTTCATATAGAATCAAAGTGTAGTGAGCACCTATTATATGCCCGTCACCATTCCAAGTCCTTGATGAGTAACAACTCTTGTAATGCTCTCAAGAACACTCAAAGTAACCACAGGTATTGTTCCCATTTTATAAATGGGAAAACTGAGGCACAGTTTTCCCAGTTGAGTAACTTGCCCAGGGTCTCACAGCTGGTAGGGAAGAGAACTGGGAGACTTGGGAGAATGCTGTCAAGAGTGTGATAAGCTGTACACAGGACAGAGTCCCTGTCCTCACGTGGCTTACAGACTACAGGCAGCTTGGTATACAATGAAGGAAGTCAGGGACCTCCTGGAGGAAGTGCCTCAGCTACATGCTAGGGACAAGAAGGGGCTAGCAGGGTGAAGTAAAGGGAAGATTGCTGCACAGAGGAAAAGGAAGCCTGAAGAACTAGAGGTAGGCTCCTGTGGCTGGAGCAGGGAACACAGAGGTGTGCCCTGGGGCAAGAACTAACTTTAATTTCAACTTCAGAGGCTGAGGTTTTAAAACCGTGAAGATTGGCAAGGACTCTCAGATCATGGGAGATCAACATTAGGATCCCAAATTTTAATCTTAGATTTCCTAAGCCACTCATCAAAGACTAGGCTCGCCCCTGACCTAATGGTACCCAGAGGACACTGAGGTCTCTAGAAATTGCCGCTTCTCATTCTGTGACTACAGGCACCTCCATGCCCAACTGGTATTGAATGACCTAGTACCTAAAGGACATCTCTGCTCCATCAGCTTTACATCCATCCTCAGAATGCCATGGACCAGGGACAGCCTGGTGTCCCTGGAGTCCAGCTCTGGGACTCTGATGTACTAGCCACCCCACACTTGTGGAGGTGACCCATCACCCTGGGGCTGTGCCCACCAGCCCCTGGATGTAAGGCTGGGTTCTCCTGCTCCTTAGTCCTGCCAAGACATGGAGGGGGGGGTCTCCTAGGTTTGGACAAGACTTGGGGGGCTGCTTAGATCCTTCCAGAGACAAAGGAGCTGACCTGCAAAGAGTTCCAGCAGGAGCCCCGCTCCCCCTCCCTTCCCCCCTCTCTCTTCCCAGTCCACGTGTCTCTATTGTCTGCTCCCCGCTTCAGGGAAAGACACAGCCTCAGATGTGTCAAAACCACCCCCCCCCTCAGCAGCAGGGAAATTAATTACTGGGCGATTTTCACTTCCTCTTGCGGTGCTCGCCTGAGATAGGCACCGGAACATAACTGGCTGAGAGAGGCCAGCACCGGCATGGGGGACTTGCTCCCCCCGTCAGTTCTAGGAGAAGAAAGTTGAACCCCAAATGCAATAGGGGGCTCCAGCGGGAGCCCAGGCCAGGGGTGGTGGAGGGGCTTCCTCTAGTTAAAACTGGTGCCCACATTAACCACTTCAGAACTGAGCAAAGGGTGAGGACTGTGGGGAGGCAGGAGGGTGGTCCCTGGCCGGCTCCCTCTTCTCTGCACCCCCTTCCCTGCGTCCCCATGCGCCCGAACCCCACCGGCTCCGAACTGCTCCCTCACTCTCTCTCTCTCTCCCTCTTTGCTCCCCTCCATCTCTGTTTTGCAGTTTTTCCGCCTCTCTCCACATCTCCAAGGGCTTTCTTTTTGTGTGTCCGGATCTCTCTTTTCCTCCCGCGGGTGCAGGAGCGTGTGCTGCTACTTTCTCTTCTGTCTTTCTTCCCTGTGTCATGTTTGTGTCTTTTTGTCCTTATCTTGGTCTCTCTGCTTCTATTCCCACCTTCTTCACCGTGTGTCTCTCCTTTCTCTGCCTCTCTCTCTCTCTCTCTCTCTCTCTCTCTCTCTCTCTCTCACACACACACACACACACACACACACACACACACGCACACACGCACGCACACGCTCCCTTTCTCCGTCTCTCTATCTCTGCGCCTCTCTCGCCCTCACTTTCTCCCTCCTGCCCGCTCTCCGCTCCGTGCTCCTGGGCTGCCCCCACCGCCGCTGGTTCAGGGGAACGTGTGCGGAGCGATTGTCCTGGGGGACATTTGATGGATTAGAGCGCTGAACAGTTCCATTGCTGGGGGACCACCTGATCTCCTCCAGCCTGCGTCCCATATAAAGCCGGCAGCCGGAGTGCTGAGCACAGCTCCAGCAATTGCCTGTCTGCGCGCTGCCGCCGCCGCCGCCGCTGAACCAACCCGAGCGGGAGCCGGAGCCCGGCCGGGGCCGCCACCGCCGGCCCGCCCGCTGGGAGCTGTCCAGTGCTGAAACCCCTCGCGGACAGCCAATCGCGCCCCGCGGGTCGCCTCCCCGCAGCCCGGCTCTGCGCAAGCACCCCGCGGAGCTCCCCGCCGGTCGCACCATGCCGCGCTCCTTCTTGGTAAAGAAGATCAAAGGCGACGGCTTCCAGTGCAGCGGGGTGCCGGCGCCCACCTACCACCCCTTGGAGACCGCTTACGTGCTGCCTGGCGTCCGGGGGCCACCCGGGGACAACGGTGAGTGGACCCGGCGAGGGGGAAAGGGGAGGGGAGCTCCAGCCCTCCCCAACTTGAGCCACGAGGAGGGGCGCGCATGGCAGGGAACCCCGGGAGGAGATTTCTCCTCTGGCCGCGCGCGCCTCCCGGACTTCCCGAGGGCCGGCGGGCGGGGCTGGGGCTCAGCCGTACAAAGGGAAAGTGGCAGGGTCGGCCCATCGCGCAGCCACTGGCCAGCTCGGACTTTGAAAGTTGTGGCCCTGGGCAGGGCTGAGGTGAGGGGTGCCGAGAGAACACAGAAAGGAAGCTCGGGAAAGGCCGGTGCTGAGGGACTGAGGCACAGCGGTTGGAGGTGCCTTCCTCTCCCTGGCTGAGGGACAGGGCCGGCGGCCTGAGCGCGCCTGGTGGGGAAGGCAGAGCGACCTGGGCCGCCAGTCTCTGGGGAGAAAGGGGCCACCTTCCTTCCCTTCAAACCTCTTCCCTCCCTTCCAACCTGCTCCTCCTGGGAATCCCAGACAAGTGCTCTCAGACCCCCTCGCTCAACAACTCTTTTGTTACCCTCAGCCACATGCCTGCCAAGGGCTGGATCTGTCCTGGGGATGGCAAGGAAGAGGGGGTTTCTGGGAGGGGTTCCCCTAAAGTGGCTCCCGGTCCCCTGCAGCGCACTTCCTCCCATCCTCAGCTCCTCACCCACTCCAGAGCCAACCTCAATGCCCCTTGTAAGCGCCTCCACTCCTTGCCCCACCCCCACACTCTCTCTCTTCTCAGAGCAAGTTCCTGCAGAGACAAGGGTTGGGGGACAGGAGAAGGCTCCGTCATTCAGGCCCCAACATGGGGTGTTCTCTGGAGGTCAGAAGAGTGTTTCTGCGGGTCTCATCCTCTAGCAAGGGGATTACAAAAGGGTTCTCCTTGGATGGCCCCCGCCAGGCAGGTGTTTGGAGAGGAGGAGTCCCTTTGGTACTGAGAGATCTAACATCACGTGTGGCACCAGCTTTGAGGAGAGAGAGAAAGACAGAGAGAGAGAGAGAGAGAGAGAAAGAGACAGAAAGGGCTAAGGAAGAGGGGGAGCTCAGATGGCAAGGACGGGCAGGGGTCCGTTTCAGGGATTTCAAAGCTCTTCACTCACATTCCAATACTCTGCCATGCCAGGTAGTGGGAAGGTGCTAGGCAAAGGGCTCCATGACCTCATCAAGGTCAAAGAAGTCCGGGAATGACTGAGGATACCCTCAGCCGCCAGCCTTCCCATCTACCCAACACAACCCCCTTCTCTTCTGCCCATATGTCCCTTATTTTGCTATCCTCTGTCCTGGACTCCAGGGCATCCTGGAGTGAAAGACAGAAGCCCAAGGATATGGCCCAGCTAAGAGTTGGCAATACAGAGGGCCATGCCCAGGCTAGGCACTGGTAGAAAATGAAATATTTTCAAGACTGGATATGGAATTTCTTAAGGCAACAAAGCTCTGAATTCCAGATCCTGAGGCTCCTTGGTCCTGTGCTGTGCCAGCTGAGGAAACCCACAGAGCCCAGAGTTCCCCACGCACAGCCAAAACTGCAGGCTGTGCTTCAAGAGGGAGGCAAGAGAAACTCTTGCCTTGAATTCACTCCTCAAAAGCTTTGAAAGGAGCCCCTGGGTGAACTGTGGGGGCAGCAGTGTGTCTGTGGAGGTTCCACCAGTTCTGAGACTTGAAAAACCCCACCCTTATCCCTTTCTCCAGGGGCTCTAGACCAACTCACTGGTCTTGGGAAGACTCTAGGGCTGTCCTGAAAGCTGGCAGGCACAGGTTTAATTTGCCTGCTGTGTGACCTTGGAAAGTTCCTTTCCTTCTCTAGTTTTCACCCTCCCTAACAGTCAAAGAGTTTGGATGTCATGAAGTAAGCATCCTTCCAACTTCAACAGGCTCAGCTTCTGTGAAGGTCAAGTGTGGTGCCGGAGGTCCTGCAGACACCTGGATGAGGGTCTAGCAGAATGTTAGGAAGCCATTGTCAGGGTTTCCTTGGGGCTCTGTTAAACACATGTCTCTTGCTGAGGGTGGCACAGTTTTTAGAGCAGGCATTTCTCTTAGCTTTGTCTCTGCCCTGCAGTAAGAACAGGCCTAGCCACCTTGGTAGTGTCTGCTGTGGACTGTCAGTGCTGGACACAAGCAGCTGTCCCCTCTAGCCGGGGTATGACTATGAAACACAGGGTCTGCCATATCTTGTTTCCAGGGGCATCACTTCTTCCTGGGGTGTGGCCAGTCCAGGCAGTGAGGGCTCCTTCACTCCACAGGGGTGGGTCCTGGGGCTCCTCAGAGAGCCCACAGGCTACTGGTGGCCTGTTGTCTCCACTCTGCCGGAAATAACCTTGCTGAGTGGTTGAGGGAAGTGTGAAAAATTGCTGAGCCTACGTTTTTTCTCTCCCAGCATGTGTAAGTGTGCTGGGTAAACAAGGAGAAAGAGAGGAGGGGGAGATGGGGAGAGGGAGGGAGGAGAAGGAAAGGAGGCAGGAGGGAGAGGAGGGAGGGCCTGGGGCTGGAGATAGTTCCAGTTATTAGAAAGATCCTCTTACAAGCCTTTCCTGCAGCTCAGGGTCAGGATGACGCTTGGGGGCGAAGTGGGGGGGGGGGCTTCAGGCTACAAATGGAGAGTTCTGAGACAGCTCCCAAATGATACAGATGCAGGGCCCCCAAGTTAAAGAGGTACACCCCCAGCTCAAGGAAGGCCTGGGAATGCTACAGAACTTCTAGAGGCCTCCTTATCCCTCCCCTCCTCCTCTTCCTCCTCTCCTTCCTCCTCCTCTTCTTCTTCCTCCTCCTCCTCTTCCTCCTCCTCTTCTCCTTCCTCCTCCTCCTCTTCCTCCTACACACACACACACACACACACACACACACACACACACACCCAGGAGGATTGCCCCTCCTCTCTCCAAACCCCTTTCTTCCCATATCCCACCACCCCCCAGCTCCTGCCAAGCACAAGGCACAGCAGGTGTGTGTGTCTAGGCTGCAGGCTGCCCCAAGCCCACAGAATCTCAAAATAGGGAAAGGATGCCCCCAAATGGGAAAGCTCCAAGTGACTCTGCAGAGCTCCCCAAAGGAAGGGGGACAAGATCTCATTTCCCTGATCCCTCCAGCAAAACGCCTTTCTTCTCCCCCTGTCACTCTGCTCCTCTATGGAACCTGCCCTCCCCTCTTCTCCCCAGAGCCACTCTGAGAATAGACTTGGTCTTTGTGACATGCCAAGTCACACCCTCCAGACCCCCTCAGAGCTATGGCTTTGACTCCCCCAAGCCCATCCCTTACAGATCTAGGCCCCCTCAGGCAAAGCTGGGACTCAGCCACCCTAAAAGAAGTGGTTGTTCATCCATCTGTATGGCAGTGGTCTCCATGGACCCCCATCAGGGGCATCTTCTGGAACATCCTCTTTTCCTCACATTTAATGCAGAACTCTAGCCATGAGCCAGTGCCCCTCCCTCTGCACCCCGGCCCTTTCCTACCCCCATGCCCTCTCAAAGTGCATCTGACCCCAGCAGATGAGGGATCAATGCCAATCCAATAACGCAGTTGTCTGCCCTCTGCAGCTGCATTAAGCCTCCCCCAGCAGGCTGAGGCAGCGCTCCCACTGCTATCCAGGGGCTTAGCTAGTTGACCACATCATATCAGTACACGCTTCCTCTCACTTCCCCTGATGGCGCCAAGTAGTCGCTCTGTCCAGAATGGGACCCCAGCCCAGTACCCCCAGCTGCTGCACACCTACCTGATGCCTCAGAAAGTCCAGTGGGGAACAGGGTGCAAATGCAGTACCCAATCTCTTCGCAGAGGGAGCCCAGAGAAGTCTGGAGAGGTACCCAAGGTCAAATAGCCTGAGTCTTCTATAATCACCACATCCCTTAGCTTCCTGGTCTGTGTTGAGATCCAAGGTCCAGCTTAACATATCAAAGGTCAAAGTTCAAAGGCTATGTCCAGGGCCAACACTCAGGCCAGTATCCAGGTACAGATCTGAGTCCAGGTTCAATGTTCATGTCCACCTTCAGATTAGGACCAAGGCCAAACACTAGTCCAAGGTCAGGGTCTGAAGTTATAAGTCCAGGTCTGATATCCAGGACAAACTCATGTCCACATTCAAGTTTCAGTGTCTGGGAAGTGGCCTAGTAAACATTCCAGGTCCAGCATTGCAACTGAGGTCCAACTCCCAGTTCAAGGTCATGTGCAGATCCATTCTCAAGGCTGGTTGGGTTAAAGTATTAGATCCAGCATTATCTTTCTATGCAGCCTTGGCCAGTCTTCCCTACCCCAGCCTCGGTTTCTCTCATGAAATCAAGCAGTTGGACTTGATCTCTGTTAGCTCTGATCATCTGAGAACTCTAAAGCCTGATTTTTACAGCATTAAAAGGGTTCAGTGGAATGAGGAGCGATGCAGTCTGGGGTCCCATGGCTCTCCCTAACATCTCAGGCCTCACGGAGAACATAGGGCCCAAGCTGAGCTTCCACACTTTAGACAGCATCCATCTGTGATTCCCAAGAGAGGCCAAGAAGCACACCAGGGTCCCTAAAGTCAGCCATCCAGGTATACAGCTCCAAGGCTGTCAGGGGAAGAAGGCACAAGGTCTGGGACAACTGCCATGTCTTAAGAGGTAGCACTAAGGGTGCCCAAATGCTCAGTGAGGGGAGGAGAAAATGCTGCTGCCAGAATTGAGACTCCCAGACCCCTGGCTTCCTTCCTACTGGAGATCTCCCCTGGAATGACGTGTCTACTGTCAGCCTGTGGGTAAGGAGGGACATGGAATGGGGCTCTGCTCACACCCTCCCAGAGCAGAAAGAAAGGGATCAGAGAGGGGTGGGCTTTGTACCCCACATCTGTCTCCAAACAGAGGCCCAGAAGGCCCCTAGAGATGGCCCTGAGGGTGCAAGAGGCTGCTGCCCCCATCTCCACAGCCCCTCAAGAACTCTTTCCTATCGATCTATGCAGAGCTTGGACCTCCCTGTGTGCCACAGGAATGGGGCTAGTTAGGAAAGACCAGAATATGGGGGATTCCAAGAGGTAAGGGGGTGGGAAGGGGCCCAGGAATGCTCTGGAAGCTCCCTCTGCCTGATTCAGTGGGCATCAGCCCCCACTCTACAGGCCTGGTCACATTGGGCCAGACCTCACTGTGTCCCTGACTTCCCTGGACTCAGAGATCCCCCCTCCCCCGTGGGCAGATGTACCAGCTGCCAGGCCTTCCAAGGAGGTGGGTGTCGTTTCTGGTCCAGTGCCCAGGGAATCACTAACAAAGATGCTATAATAAGGGGAGGGGGAGGTTCTCAGCCCCTTTTGCCCAGCTCTGCAAGCAGACAGGAGAAACTATTTTTATCCTGCTTTGCTGCTGACAGACCTGGCTTTCTGCTCAGCTGGCTGGAGCTGATTCTCGAGGCCCGAGGCCCTGGCACAGCAAGCAGTCGCTCTAAATATACCCATGCAGCGGTCCCTGCAGCCCCCGCTGCCTAGCATTCCTGAGGCCCCTCAAGAAACAGCTGCCCAGGGGACTGGTCCCCAATGGTCTCTTCTCCTTTCCTGCCTATTTTAGGACAAGGAGGTGAGACTGAAATTCCCTGGAGGCAGCTTAGAACCCAGAGAGTCTGGGAGACACTGGGGAAAGGAGCTGTGGACTAGTTCCATTAAGAAAAGGAGACCGCTGTGGCTCCAACAAGACCTTGTTCTGTAACCTGAGCTGGGGGTCAGCACCCCTCTCTGGACCTTAGCTTCTGCAGAAGAGTATGAAAGGACATGACCCGAGACTTGAGTTCTGCTATCCAGCACTTAGCTGGAACACAGTAAGTCATTACTGTTGATATTATCTACAAAAATGTAAAGTATGCTGAAGAATTTTGTAGAACAACAGCTTTCCCTACCCAACATTCCCAACCCCGTAAGACACAGGCCAAGGACATGGTGGTGTTTAAGGAACCCACACAGCTCCCTACCGGGTGAGGCCCTTCACAACCTCCACAGGCCTCCATGCCCTCTCGAGTTTGGGGTTAGACACAGGCTTGGACAGGTTCAAATCAGAGTCCCCTCCTACAGCCATGGGAAAGTCCTCTCCCTCTCTGGACTTTGGAAACAGTGTGTCCCTGGCTCCCAGAAAGGTCTGTGTGGGTGGAAGGCTGGTAGTCATGGTAGGGCTTGTTACAGGACCCACCCACTTGCCCCAGGGGTCAGGCAGCTGGGGATAGAGAGTCTGCAGAGAACCCAGAACCTAAATTTCTCTTGTCATTTTCCACTATTCCCTTGGTACCAGAATTTTTAAAAACTTGATTCTGAACCATCTGTCAAGGCTCAGCTCTTGGGCAGGGAAAGTCAGTCATTCTCAAGTGACATGTGTACACTGCCACCTCAAATGGTGTATTTCAGCCCCATGTGGCAGTAGGACTTGCCTGGGTCACACAGCTAGGGCCTGCTAGGCCTCTTCTCTCTGGGTTGCAGCTCCCCATGTCTTTATGGGGACCCAAACAAAAGAGACTTGTCTCAATGTGTCAGCTACTCAGAGTCTATCTGGGTTCCATGCACAGTGTGACAGCATGGTTTATAGTGTCCCAAAGGAATTTCCAGAGTCAAGATTCAGGGCGGTGAGATGTCAAGGTGAGATGTTTGTCAAGGTCACAGCAAGATAAGATATCTGTCATATCCCCTACTCTCTGGTAGATTAGAAGCATATCACTAGAAAGTACAGGAATAGTAACAATGCCAATAAAAATCATGAGGGTAAATACGTGCCTGGGGCAGCACAGAGCACTTCACATTCATCAGGTCACACACTCCTGTTATGAACTCCTTTATCCAGATGTGCCAAGCAGAGGTCAAGTAACCTGCCCAAGGTCACATGGAGAAGTCTGTGGATCTGACAAGAACCGAGTAGAGTGGGGGTGGGGATCATGGAGGGACTGACTCAGCCATGATGCAGAAAAACTCTTCATGGCATCCCAGTCAGCCTTATTCCTGTACACATAGAATCCAAAGACATCAAGCAAATTAGCCACAATCACAAAGCAAATTAGAGCCACTTTCTTCTGACATGGCCATACAAACTTTTATTCAATGCTTCCCATCCATCTGGAAGTCCACAGCCACTAGGCATCAGCAGGCCCACAGTGCCTGCCCTGAAAGCAATTCTTCAAGTATCCCTAGGCGAATGAGCAGGGCACCCCTACTGCTATAGAAAGAGCCACCAGCATCGGGAGTAAGGTGCTGCAGGACTGCTGGCCACCAGCAAAGGGCGCCACCAGCAGATCATGCATTTGGGCAAGAGCTGCTTGGTTTTTAGAGCTACTGCTCTGCATGGAGTTTTCCTGTTGGATGAACAAGGAAGTGCACACCTGGGTGAGGAAACAGCCCAGAGAGAAGCAGCAAACAGTATCAGGGTGGCCTGCAAAGAACTGCTGCCTGATGAAATCCTCCCGAGGAGACTGTTACTATTACTCCTGTCAGCCAACTCGTACTGCAGATTTACAAGGTGCAAGGTGTGGGCTGGAATCCTGGCTCTGACTTAACATTGCCCACCTCAGGTTAAGTTACTTAACTTCCTTGGATTTGGTGAGCTCATCTGTAAATTGGTATAGTCCTGAGGGTGGAATGTGTCCATGTGTGCAAAGCTGTTTCAATGATGCCTGAAAAATTGGGACCCTGAAAGGTTACTAGTTGCTTATTGTTTGTTCCCTGGGGGCTCCGTACTAATACTCTAGAGGCACAGACAAGTCAGAGAGTTGTTCTCAGTTCCACAGTTAGGAATGGCAAAGTTGGAACTCAACCCAGGTAGTCTGGCACCAATGGAAGCATTTTAAACCAATCTAACATTTTCTTTAATGACAGAATATGCAGATACCTGGTCACATGATTGTTTACTTCCTCCAAGTGGATCCCATACTAGCTTCATTTCCAGAAAAAGGATGCAAGGCATAGAAAGATGGATGATTTGTTCAAGGCCACCAAGGTAGAATCTGTGTCAGGGAACCAAATCATCCTCTGCTTTCCACAGCCCAGGCCATGTGAGGTGCAGACCATCCTGAGGACTGGTTTTGACAGGACCACTGTCACGGGTCCTCCAGGGCTACCCTGAAAATCTCTATCATTCCACAGGACTTACTGAGTGCCCACTGGCTGGGGTCCTGCAGAAGGGAGGTGGCCAGCCACAGCTCCTTCCTCAGAGACCTCCCAGGAATAGTGAACAAGGGGAGACAGGCAGTGGGCTCTAATCCCTGCTGTATCCTTTGAATGAGTCCCCACACTACTCTGTACCTCAGTTTCCTGATTGTAAAATGAGGTTTTGTGGTGACACAGAAAGATGGAAGTGAAATGCTTAGCTGAGCCTGGCACATAGTAAGTGCTTAACAAATGTAGCTATTATCATTATCATCACTAATTACTATGGGAGAGGGGCTCAGGAGAGCCCACTCAGTATTCAACTCAGTCCAAAGTGACACTGCATGAAGCTTTTGGAACATGAGCATCAGGCTGGTCCTCTCATGGGAGGTGGGGGACCTCCAAATCAAAGGCAGATTGAGGGGAGCTGGGGTGCTAAGAGGCTGGGCATGCCCTCCACCTCAAGTTAGCAAACTGCTACTACTAGTGACCTCCCTTGCCTCTGGCCACAGAGGCCCATGCTACTGAATCACCCATCCCCACAGTTCCCACTGTGCTGACAGCTGAAGAACAGAGAAAGTAAAAGGGTATATATACCCTCACCTTCAGTGCCAGAGACAGTGACCTTCCCAAATGCAGATGAGAGGCACAGGCCCAGAGACTGAGTCAGCCAGGTGCTGGCGAGACCAAAGCTGACCAGAGCACTCAGCCTAAGCCTGAATGTCAGGGAATCCTGCTTCTAACTTACAGAGTCCTCCTTCACCTGCTCACTTCTTGGGGGCAGGAGTCTACAGGCCTCAGGGATCAGGTGGAGGTCAAACAGGGTTTGCTAGTCCTCAGCTGTGCCCTCCAAGAAAGGGGCCTCAATTCTATTGTTCTCCACAATCAGACAATGGAAACACTTGGTAATTAAGTGCCAGGATGATAAGTTTGCTCAAGTTCTTCCACAAACTCTCCTGGGAGCCCAGCCCCCAACATTCCCAGGAAAAGTGCTAGGACCAGACAAGGACACAGCAGGCAGAGACAAATCCAGGTGGCCCCTGTCCTCCATGAGCCCCTATGGAATCCCTTGGGGGAGCCCCAGGCTGCTCATGTACCATGCACTCATACCATGACAGATTTCTCCTCCAACTCCAGCCAGCAGGACAGGGGCCCGGGAGGAGGCCTAGGTGCTACTGCACTCCACTCATTTGACCTCCTCTAAAGTCTTGTAGCAAACCTAGGGGTGGGTCTCACTGAACTGTGATTTGGATTCATTTGTGTAACACATACTCATTGCAGACCTCCCGGAAACCAGGCCCAGGCTGGGCACACAGAGCCAGCCCTGGGGAGCTCAAAGTGCAGGAGGAGGCAGACAATCTAATCATCGTCAGTGAAGTCACTTTTTCAAGCAAGTAAAAGGCATAATTATAATAGCTAACATTTATATAGCAATTATTGTTCACTCTCTCAATTTCCTAACGTGTAAAATGGGGACTATAACAGTACCTGCTTCCTGTGATGATTAAATGAGTTAAAGTGTGAAGCACTGATGCAGAGCCTGGCATACATGGAGAGAGCATAATTCCTCATGTGCTTATTACCATCATTCTGCTCGAGCCTTCCAATGACCCTAGAAGGGTGTGTCTGACCTCCACATTTAACTTTTTGTTTGTTTGTGTTGTTTTTTGGGGAATGCTGCCAGAGTCTCACCATGTTACCGAGGTTGGTCTTGAATTCCTGACCCAAATTATCCCGCTTCTGGAGTAGCCAGGACTGCAGGTGCTTGCTACCACACCTAACCACAAGCTCTATTTCATAGATAAGAAAACTGAGATCCATAGAAGTTACAGGACTGGAAAAGCAGAATATTCTTGGGGGAAAAAAATAGAGGATGGGCTTCAGCGTCAAACCACCAAGACTTGACTCTTAGGTCATCCACTCACTACTTGACTGATTTCGTCTATGCCTCACTTTCCCCACCTGCACAATAGGTACAGTAATAATAACTTCTCAGTGTGGTTATGAGCATTTAAGATAGTGAGCATAAAGCCAGCAGAATGGTATGGTGGCTCAGGCCTGTAACGCAGCACTCTAGAGACTTCTGCAGGACCACAACAAGGTCCAGTCCAGCCTGAACTACACAAAAGTTCAAAACAGGCTTGAAACACTTAATGGGACGCTGTCTCAAAAAAAGCAAAAACAAAAAACACCAACAGTACCAATCCTGTGCTTCATGGTTATTTGTATCGTGACTCATTTAGGAAGGATCAACTGGTCTTGGCAGCCTGACCCAAGAGCTGAGGTGAGCCGGCGCCCACTGTCCTACATGCCACCATTTTCCAAGACCCCAGGAGAACACGATGTGGGGGCGCTCCCTCAACACCAGCCCTTCTCACCCCTGCAGGTTATGTCCCGCACTGCCTGCCTCCGAGCAGCTACGATGCCGACCAGAAGCCCGGCCTGGAACTGGCGCCTGCAGAGCCCGTGTACCCGCCGGCGGCGTCGGAGGAGTACAGTGACCCCGAGAGCCCACAGTCCAGCCTGTCGGCGCGCTACTTCCGCGGGGAGGCGGCGGTGACCGACAGCTACTCCATGGACGCCTTTTTCATCTCTGACGGGCGCTCGCGGCGGCGGCGGGGCGGGGCCGGCGGGGACGCGGCTGGCGCGGGGGACGCGGGGGGCGCCGGGGAGCGGGCGGGGCGCGCGGGGGCGCCCGCGGGCAGCGGGCACCGGCATGCGTGCGCCGAGTGCGGCAAGACGTACGCCACGTCGTCGAACCTGAGCCGCCACAAGCAGACGCACCGCAGCCTGGACAGCCAGCTGGCGCGCAAGTGCCCGACGTGCGGCAAGGCCTATGTGTCCATGCCCGCGCTCGCCATGCACGTGCTCACGCACAACCTGCGCCACAAGTGCGGCGTGTGCGGCAAAGCCTTCTCGCGACCCTGGCTGCTGCAGGGCCACATGCGCTCGCACACGGGCGAGAAGCCCTTCGGCTGCGCGCACTGCGGCAAGGCTTTCGCCGATCGCTCCAACCTGCGCGCGCATATGCAGACGCACTCGGCCTTCAAGCACTACCGCTGCCGCCAGTGCGACAAGACCTTCGCGCTCAAGTCCTACCTCCACAAGCACTGCGAGGCCGCCTGCGTCAAGGGCGCCGAGCCGCCCCCGCCGCCCCACGCCGGCCCGGCCAGCTGAGCCCCTCACCACTGCCTCCTGCGCCTGCAGCGCCCTCTCCAGCCCCCAGCTGCGTTTCTCTGCCCACGCCTACGGGGTCTCCCTGTCCTGGTCCTCAACGTTATTCTCCAGCCCGTAACTTCCAGTACTGTCTTCCTGCCCCCTCATACCCCCTTCCCCACCGCACACCCCACTCATGTCCTTCCCAGCTACCACTCGGACCTTTACCCACCCCAACTCAGGCACCAGGTCCGCACCGCACCTTTCCCTCTCGGGCACCAGAGCGTGCCTAGACCCTGCACCGCCCTCCTAACCTTCAGACCTTTCTTCTCACTTCTCAGCGGAACCTCTGACCATTCCTCAACCAATTACCAGTCTGAGATCCAAACTAACCCTCAAAGTCTATGACTGCCTCGGTTTCCCTGTTCACCTGGACGTAGTCCCTGCAGGACTGCCAATCCCAAGCCTTCCCTCAGGCCACTCTGCTGAATCTCTGTTCTTAGCATCCCCAGTCTGCCCCGTGCCCTCCATGCTCAGGCCTTAGGTCCAACTGCACACACACACACACACACACACCAGTTCTCACCCACTTAGCTTTGAGGACCTCATTGCCCATTCCCACTCCCTGCTGCTCCAGGCCCCCTCAGCGCTCTAGCACCTCTCTGCGTTTACCTGACCTAGAGCAGATCTGAGGGGTAGTTCAGGACCCAGACCCCTACCATAAAGCCCTCACTCCAAGACAACCCTTCCCTGGACTCCCAGCCTGACGCTGCCCTCCCTCACCCAATTCTCTGAGCACTTTTCCCCGTTCCCAGGACTACAGGTACCCCTCCTTATTTGCTGGGGGAGGCCTGGAGCACCAGACCAAGGCCTGTCCCGTTATCCAGCCAGGCCCCAATTATTTATTTGTGTATTTATTTATTTATTTATTTATTGTTCTGTTTAATCTCACCCAGGGACAGTCTGGTTCCCCAGCTGGACTGGGAGGTCAGGGAGCCAGGCAAGGAGAGGGGCAGCAATGGCCATAGTAAGCTGCCTCCTCTCCACTTTCTTGGTCTTGGGAGAAGCCCCGCCCTCGTCAGCGCTGGGTGCAGCAGGGGCTCTGAGAACGGACAGGGAGGGGCCGCCAGGAGGTTCTACAGTGGGGCAGGTCCCCACCCTCCTGAGCCCTCTGGTCCTGCTCCAGGGAGTCTGGAGACAGGAGCCTCCGCATTTATTTATTTCTTCCCCTTCCCGAGGCACCCCAGGTTCCGGGGACCGACTGAGCCCCGGACCCCGCTGGGGCCTCAGACCCGCTCCCGGGAGGAGCGCTCTCTCCCGGCCAAGTCTATGCAACTCTCCCGGACAGAGGGGCGGGAGCTGCCAGTCACCCGCCCGTTGGCCGCCACTACCTCCTCCGCCGCGCTTTTCGCATGCCCGGGTGAGGACCGAAGCACACACCTCCACGCGCAGGGGCCCTGGTCCCTCTGCTTTAAGCACACGCCTCTGCCCCCAGCGCTGGGCGCCCTCCCTGCGGTGGCGGGCAGAGTCCTGGTCTCTCCGACCAGCTTCCCCTCCCCCAGCCGCCGGAGCGGTTGGAGGTGGAGGAATCCCTGTAGCAGGGGTCCTTTAGGAGTTCAGAGGGGTGTGCAGAGCTTGGTCCAGCTCTGGGCCCACCACAAAGGGAGGCTGCAGGGATGGTGGGAGAGAGGGGTCGTGGAAGCAATTATGGAGGGTGTCGGCCCTGTAAATAGGAACTTCTGACAGCAATAATTTTCCATGCATGCTAAGCCTTTTGGCCATATTTTGTATGAGCGCTTGGCGCTCCCCTGCCTCCTCTTCCCCCAGCCCACCCCGTCCCCATCCCTTTCTCACCTTCAGCAGTATGACTTGTAACGCAATTCAGGGATATTAAAGGGACTTTGGCCACTCAGCAGTGCCTCTAGACCTGGTGAATGGGGATGGGAGTGTGCAGAAGGGGAGGGTTCTGAGAAACAGCTATGTTTCCACTCCCTTTCCCTCTGTCTCCTCACCAGCCTGTAGCTGTCACTTGAGGCCCTAGGCATCCAGGTGTCCTAAATCCTAGATATTCCTCAGGTGAGGGGTCAAGAGCCAGATTAATAACAGAGGTGAATAAGTCAAGTCCTTTAAGACATTAGGGAATGGTGGAGCCTGTGATTAATTGGGAAGTGTGTCTTTTCTTAGAAAGAACCACAATTCAGGCCAAGTGTGGTGGTGCATGCCTGTAATCCCAGCACTCAGAAGGCTGAGGCAGGACGATCACTGTGAATTTAAGACCAGCCGAGGCTACATAATGAATTCAAGGCCAACCTGAACGATATAGCAAAGACTGTCAAAAACAAAAAACGCTGCAATTTAAATTAACCACACCTGCCAAGCAAATGCAACAGTGAGCCACATTTGTCCACTGACAAGTCATCAATCCTACATCCTGCCCACTTCATTCCCCCTGCTCTGCCCACGTTCTGGCCATCTTTTGCTTCTCATGCATGAAGCAAACACAAGCTTGCTGAAGGCTAGCTTGGGCTCACTCAGCAGGCTGCCTCTCAAGCTTGTGCACTCCGTCACCAGAAGTGTTCAGGAAGGCGTCTGCCACCCAGTCTACCCTCCTACCAGATGCTTTGGTGACCTTGCAAACTACAGATCCATCCTTGCAGTACTTAACACTTTACTGGGGACCAAAAGCCCTGGCCGCTAACCCCTAACCCTAACACAGATTCATCAAGAAGTGGGGCTTCTTGTGCATGTTTTCAGGGGTAAATGCAAAGCAGGTTAGGGAGTTCTGCAGGATGTGACCCTACCACCTCTGGTGCCTTCTTGTGGGTTTCCTCTCTTGATAGACAGTGCCCTCAGCTTTTAGCCCCTCTTCATAATGCCACCTGCTTTTCTCTTCACATGCCGCTGGGCAGGTGGCTGCATCCTGAGCAGTGTTCTACGTGTTTCCAACAAAGACCACAGTTGGGAGCACTCCTACCCCCAAGTCTCCAATGGAGTCCTGGGGCAGAGGCACTTGTGGCATTCCTTAACATTCCACACACAGCCCCTAGGGCTACATATGGTCCTGACTGCCTCGGGCCTCCATTATACCCATGTCAGGTGCAGGGAACAGATAAGAGGTGGTTCAGGATTGGAGCGCTGCTGTAGAGAAGCTGGTACCTGTCTTGACAGTAGCAGGACTCAAAAGCAATAGAAAGATGGCACCTGCCACTTCTGCCATCCAGATCCTACAGAGGCATAGCTGACTGGCAGAACTGAATTCACTGTCAGTGCTAGTGCTGCAAGAAAGCCTGAGAAAAACGCAGCTGTAACTCTCCAACCACGCAGTACAGAAGGCACCCTCCAGGAGGCAAGGTGGATGCTAGGGCCATCAGCTACATCAACTCAGCTATAGGCACCCAGTGTCCGTACCACCCTCCATGATGAGCAGCCATGGAATCTGAGCACCAACTGAAGGGGTGGTCTGGTCTGGGTGTAACAGCCCCAAGCCCTGCCCCCAGTTCAGAACCACCCCCACCAAAAGAGACTTAAGGAGAGGATTCTGGAAGCTTATAGACAGCTTTGCTATTTCCTCTATCCCATAGAGAGTAGACTAGGCTCTCTTCCCTAGTCATGAACAGAGAACCATGTCATCCTGTGGCCATAAAAGGGGCCAGTTTTAGCATCCAGCCCACACTGTGAATGGCAAAACAGGGCCACAGAAAGTTTGTGCCCTTGATGACACCAGGAGCCAGTGAAAGACTCACCCTGAAACTTCATGGTTGCTGATATGAGTGTCTTTATTAAGTCAGCTAAATCAGGTCCTGCTATCTACCTCCCAAAGCACCATGGCTGCCCTTCACAGTGCCCTCAAAGGCCTTTAAGTCCTGTGATATCACTGCCCGATCCTCCTCTTACCAATCCTGCTGCTCTACACAGCAAGTTTACCAGCTCACCTTCAACACCCAGGAAAAACCTCATGCCCATCCCGTGTGCGGTCCTCAGCAATCTCTTCCACTTGGATTTCCACCCACATAGATAACTCACAGGTTTACGTAATTAACACCCACCTCTTCTCTGAACTGCACACCCCTGTCTGTCCAAAGGCCTCCCCCACTCAGACCTCCCAAAGCACCAGGGACCAGCCCAAGTGTGAAACCATGACTTAATTCTCTTCCAGAGTTTCCTGCCTCCATGTATGGCACCAGCACACACTCATTCCTACAGACACAAAACCCTGAAGCCACTTCTGCCACCTTTTGTCCCTACCCTACCACCCAGCCCGTCATCAGGTTTGGTCACTTATCCTCTCCTTCGTCTCAGGTCCCTCACTGCCCACACCACACTGTCTCTCACCTGTATTATGGGACCTGCTCTGTGCTAACCTCCCAGGATGCAATCTCCTCCACCTCCTTTCCTCAACCCATGGCAGACACCAGGTCTTTCCAAGATCTGATCATGTCTCGGTTTGCTCTAACAAACTACCTTAGGCTGGGTGGCTACTGAACAACAGAAATTTATTTCTCACAGTTCTGGAGGCTGGAAGCACAATGTCTGGCAATTACTGCTTCCTGGTTCACAAACAGTTGTGTCCTTATGTGGTGCAAGGGACAAGGAAACGCTCCAAGCACAATTTCTTTTTTTTTTTCAGTACTGGGAATTGAACCCAGAACCCTGCAAATGCTGAGCAAGTGCCCTACCACTGAGCTACATCCCCAGGCCCCAGGGACTCTTCCATTATGGCATTAATCCCATTCAGGAGGGCTCTACTCTCATCACCTAATCCTTTCCCGAAGGATCCACTCTTAACACCATCACATTGAGGATGAAGATTTCAATCTACAAAGTTTAAGACACAACTCTCCTCTGTCTGCGACATTCTGCCTCTGCCTGCCATCCTTCTCATGTGGAAAACACATTCATTACGTTCTCATCAACTCAAGTCTTAACTCATCCCAGCACCCTCTCTGCAGTCTCAAATCCAAAGTCTCATCTAAGTAGCCTCTAAATCAGATATGGGTAAGACTCAAAGCTCCCTTCAGCTGAGAATTTATAGAATAAAACAAGCTATATGCTTCCAAACACAATAGTGGCCCAGGCCCAGGACAGACATCCCCTTTCAAAAGGACAAGAGACAGGAAAGAAAAAAAGAGGCATCAGATCCCAGGTAGGTCCAAGCTACAAGGCAAACTCAATGAGAGCTTAAGCCTCAAGAATAATCCTTTTTGGTCTGATGTGGTGGCCCACACCTGCAAACCCAGCTACTCAAGAAGCTGAGGCAGGAGGATTGCAAGTTTCAGGCCAGCCTGGGCAACTCAGACACTCAAAACAATAAAAAGGACTGGGCATATGGCTCAACCCCTAGTGGACAGAGAAAGAGAGAAACAGGAAGGGAAAGGGAGAGGGCAAGAGAAGAAAGGGTGGGAGGAAGGGAAGGAAAGTGGAAAAGAAAAGAAAAAAAAGAAAGGAAAACAAAGGGAAGGAGAAGCAAAACCCTCCTTGGCTCAGTGTTCTGCCCATCAGGCTCACTGGGACCCTCTTTTGGACCCACTAGGACAACAATCCCATTCTCCAGTCCTGCCTACAGCTCTACCCAGCAGGCTGTGCCTCAGAGCCCTGGACAAACCCATCCTACTGGCCTGGGCAGAGTGGCTTGGCCCCTTGCGAGCAAGGCAATGGTCCCCGTGCAAGGAGCAAAGCAGGTGGCCCTTGTGGTCTCTGAACTATCTTTATTTTTATTTGTCTTTTTGAGACAGAGTCTCACTATGCAGTTCAGGCTGGCCTTGAGCTCACTTTGTAGCCCAGGCTGGTCTTGAACTCACAACTATCCTCCCGCCTCAGCCTCCTGAGTGCTGGGATTACACGTGTGAGCAACCACGCCCGGCATCTGAACTACCTTTAGAGTAACCATTCCCTTTTCTTGAAGAACGGCTTGAATTCTCAGCCAAATAGCTCTATAGTCCATCCTATAACCTTCAGTCTAACCACTATTCAAAACAAGGATATGTCATTGTCCAGAAACATACAGTATTACTTTCCCAAAGCTGGGACAAAATACTTGACACCTACAACTTCAAGAGGATAGGTTTATTTTGGCTCGCTGTTTCAGAGGGTTCAGCCCATGGTATGCTGGCTCCTAGGCAGAAACAGTATGGCAGAAGGGCACAGTGAGGGCAAATTGCTCAACCCATGGCATCCAGGAAGCAGAGAAGGAAGGGAGGAGCTGAGGACAAGGACACAGCCTTCCAGGTCATGACCTCAGTGACCCATGTCCTCCTACCAGGCCTCACCTTCCAAGAGCACATTCAGCAAGGAATTCATCAGTGGATTAATCCACCGATGAGTATTCACCCCTGTGATCCATTCACCTTTCAAAAGCCCCACCTCTGAAAACACAAGACTTTTCAGGAACATTTTAGATCTAACCTGTGATACGTGTCCCTCATTTCCATCTAAGACCTCATCAGAATGGCCTTTTCAGCCCATATTTCCATTCTGGTCCAGGTTACTTAGGGGCCTTCTAAGAAGATGGGAGCTTTCCCTACAGCTCGCCCTTTCTTTCTCTAAGCCCTCACCAGAATTACCTAGGCATGGCATGGTAAATTTTTTGAAAGGTGAGTTATGGACGATGTATAATGCCCACCTTTCTTAAAGGAGTATTTCTATTGATGAATTATTCATTTTAACTTTATGAGTTTTATTAAACAATGTGTACCTAACAGGAAAATGAAATATCAATAAAATAAAATAAAATGTTAAAATTTTAATATGTAATGTTTAGAATAAATGTCAACATTTCCAACATCAACTGTTTACGTGCTTACAAGATCTAAAAAATAACAGCAAGGGGCTGGGGATTTAGCTCAGCGGCATAAGCGCTTGCCTTGCAAGCAGGCAGTCGTGAGTTTGATCCCTGGTACCGATAAAAAAAACAAAAAAGACAAAAACAAAACAAAACAAAAAAAATAAAAAATAACAGCAGATAAAAACGAAAAAGACAAAAAAAATAACAGCAGAAATAAATTCCTATGTGAACTACAATGAAAATACAAATAAAACTATTACAAAAATAATCCTCAGCTGGGGATTTAGCATCTGCCTGGCAAGTGCAAGGTCATGAGTTTGATCCCTGGTACCAAAAACAAAACAAAACAAAAAAAAACCACTTTAATTATCACATCTAGGACAATTTTCACACATGAGAACAGCATGTTCCATACACAAGGGTTACTTACACTGTTTTGTAAGTGTAAGTACACATGTTTGTTTTGCTCTCCTGTCTGCTTTGGTAGGACATACTTGAAATCTTGCTGGCCTGCCTGTTTTCTTGGGAGCTTCTTGTGATGTTTCATTGTCTGTTCTGTTCCAGAATTATTTTGAGGAGTTCTTTCGGCAGATACATACACACTGCTCTTCCTCTGTTGAAATTGATCATTTATCAATCCCAGAGTCTCAATCCTCTAAGAAAATTTCTCCACAATATTCTGTGCTTCTTATTTTCTTTGTAAAGTATGATACTATTTATGTCTGATATGTTTAGGATCCACTAAAGTAAGCATTGGCCAACACTGTATTTCAAGAGACATCATAGCTGCCACATATATATCGTGTCCCTTCTCCACGTTTTGTTTTGTTGTAAAATGTGATCCTTTCTGGATTCATTTGTGTTGCGGATTCACTAGCAATCTTTTTTTTTTTTTTTTTTTTTTTTTTTTTTTGAGACAAGGTCTCAACCATGTAATGTGATCCACATTAGCCTGGAACTCACTATGTAGTGCAGGCTGACCTTGAACTCATAGGATCCTCCTGCCTCTGCCTCCCAAGAGCTAGAATTATGGCATATGCCAACATGTTATCATCATGATGTAATGTTGACAGTATCAATACTACTTTGTTTTTTCTTCACCATATAGGAGGCCATTGTGAGGTCTGATTTAAAGATTGTACTGTATATGTCTTCAGAGTGAACTTGCAACACTTTTTCAGGAATCTTAGCTTTGTTCTTGCAAACAGTTCTGTGCTGGTCAACTGGCCTTCTTTAATGAAATGTAACATCAATGGTTAACAGTGAAGCCAACTGTCAATGTGACATTTGGATTACTTTTTGAAATAAGTTAAACAATTCTGTTCACAAAGTCAAATGGTTTATTGCTGCACAGATAAAGACCTGGTGGCTGAGTTTCAGGATAAATTTCTAATTTTGAGGTGTAAAGTGTACCAGGGCATATATTTTTACACCATATTTGGAAGGTTTATTTGGTATATAGTGCCAAAAGCTTCAACAACCACAAAATGATGCAATTTGTACATCAATTGTCATGTATTCGGACACTGTATAAACTGCTTGACAGTTCAAAACAAAGCTTCCCAAAAACGAACAAATAGCAGCCAAATTGTCAGATTTTTTTTCTTTCTTGGCAGGTCTTTTTGTTGTCAAAACATGGGCAATTTTGAAGGAAACCAAATCTCTCGAGTGTCATTACTGGTCTAAAAATCTCAACATCACATCTGTCATTTCTCTATAAATCCTTTCAATTCTGATCATTTAGAATGATAAAGTCCTGCTACAAAGACTGTTAGCTCAGACTGTGAGGTCTAGTGATAAAAATATATTTTAGAGTGTTATTGTTGATGCAAATAAGAATATTTTCTTATATTTCATTATTAGTGTATTTCAAAACGTCGTGTAGCATATCATCCGTTAGAAACAATTTCCAACATTCAGTCATAGCGTTGGCACTCCACTCAGTGGGTTTCACACCTGGCAAGAACCTAATAACATTTTCTTTTTTTTTTTTGAACAGGTTTGCTATTTGAAGGAACCTAATAACATTTTCTACCCAGTTTTTACTTGGATAATGCAGGTTTATATGACCATTTTGTAGTATTTTGACTAGCCAAGGATTTACATTACTGTTTTCTTCCTCCTCTGAATCAAGGTTTTTATTCTGTACCTCTCAGTCACATCTTGCTCCATCTCACTGTCAAAATTCTTTTTTTTTTTTTTTCTGGTGTCAGGAATTGAACTCACAACCTCACATTTGCCAAGCAAGTGCTTGTGCTGCTGAGTTAAATCCCAGCCCCATGTCACAACTTCTTTAATCCAAGTCATCATGATAGCCGATCTAAGTCATTCACGTCACCACTGGTAGCCAAGTCACCTGATGACTCACTTTCAACCTCCTCCCAAAGTTGGAAAAGAAGATTTTCATGTGACACTGCACTGAATTGGGCTAATTCCACATCAAAAGAAAACATGTAATTAAAACATTATAAATACACAAAAATATAATGCAGCACATAATGTGGGTAAAACTCAACCATTTACATTTTTGAAATACGTGTACAAACCCTGCTGTTTGTCATACCAAGTGGGTAAAACAAAGATGGCTTCCTGTATTCCCCCAGTGCAGCTACTGAGATACACAGCCACCTACCATTTTACTAAAATACATACTGCCGTTAGAAGAGTATGTTATGAAAGGGGCTGCTACTCATCCATGATGCCCCTAGGGCTGGGCAATTCATAACTTGCATCTCAAAAAGTACCAACCTCGGGGCTGGGGATTTAGCTCAGCGGCATAAGCACCTCCCTTACAAGCAAGCAGCCGTGAGTTCGATCCCTGGTACCGATAAAAACAAAAAAGACCAAAAAAAAAAAAAAAAGTACCAACCTCTACCCATTACCCATGTCCAAAGACACCTCTGCATTTTAGCATTTGTCATGCCAACGCCCCACTGCTCAGTACTAGTTCCTGTTTTAGTCCTTTTGAGCTACTGTAACAAATGGCCATATACTGCATGGTTTCAAGTAGCAGAAATTTATTGCTCAGAATCCTGGAAGTCGGAAAATGCTTGACTCACAGAATAGATTCTTAGCATATGGAAAGGGATCACTCTCCGGTTCACATGTAGCTGTGTCTTCACATGGTAGATGGAGAGCTCACTCATAATGGTGTCTTTTTATCAGAGCACTAATCTCATTTAGGAGGAATCCACCTCCATGATGGAATCACATCCCAAAGGCCTACCTCCACCATCACGCTGAAGCTTAGGGTTTCAGCACATGAGTTTGTAGGAAACGGTGATGCAAAGGCACCTTGCTCTTGGATTTCCCAGTCTCCAGATCAGTAAGAAATCAAGTCCCACAAGCTATGGAATTCTGTGATAGAAACCAAACAGATGAAGACTCCTGCTCAGGAGCCTGCCCAGCACACACTTGCCCATCACTTGGTGCAGTTCTGTGGTCCTCTGTCTTCCCCTGGAAAGTAAGCTTCATGAAGTGGAGACTGTAGGAACATCCCTGTGGGATCATCAGGTAGGATTAGATTAAGGAACTGAGCCCTTTAAGAAGTAGAAAGGAAATAGCCTTTGTATCTCAGCAAGCAGCCAAGCTGACAGCTAGTGAGTTTTTGTTTTTGTTTTTGTTTTTGTTTTTTCAGCCTATGGTTTTGAAACCTGCATCTGTGTAGTTACACTAAGCTGAGAGTCTTTGTTTGACACCTTCTTCTGTGTAGCCATACTGTCTCATGAGCCCCTCTTTAAGCAGGTTACTTCTGCCCTCAAAATTCCCCTAAGTAGCCCACCAAACCCAGCACACCAAATACAGCAACAAATTTAATAACCAATCATGTAGTGAGCCTCGGAGAGGGTAGAGACCCCATTAAAACAGGCCTGAAACCCCAGATTCAGCAGTGTCTCCGCTCTGAGCGCCCGACTCCTCCCCCAGGATGGCCTTGTACAGCTTCTTGCAATACCTGCGAGCGTTTCTGCTTTGCACTGGTCTCTGACTCTTCCTTCCTCTTTTTACCTCAGAGAGACAAGCAAGGCCAGCGAGGGTGAGCCTGAGGACTCCCAGAACCCAGATGTACAGATGTACAGACTACCAGATGTAACAAGACTGACAGTGACTTTCTGCACATCATTAAATCCCCTGGGAACCAAGAGTTGGCAATAGCCAGGAGGGATAAAGAGGTAGGGGACAAAAGAAGAAGAAGAAGTAAAACGCATTATGTACATGTACCAACTCCCCTGATAAATGTAATCATGTATTGCAAGTATGTACTAATAAAAGTAAATAAATCCCAAGTCTAGAATAGTGTCTGGCCAATAATAGATGACCAGTAATCATATTTTTAAATGAACTCTATATATTTAAGTCACAATAAAAAATGGTCGATTACACTTTGCAAAAAACTCTCAGCTGAGTATGGCACACAGCTGTATTCCTCTAGGAAGCTGAAGCAGGACGGTTGAAAGTCTGAGCTCAGCTTGGACACTTTAGCAACTTAGTGATCGCCTATGTCAAAAAACCTTTGTCAGAGCTTTTTGTTCAGATGTGGGTTCAGATGTGGAAAAAATGTTCTCATTCTTACTGTGTCAAAAGAGCTGTAACTTGAAAACTGTGACCCAGCCAGCCAGCCACTTATCAATATCGACTCTCTCTTTCCTTTCCAAGAGAACGCTAATTTCAGTCTAGCATTTTGCTACCCTGAATGAAGACCTTGTATCTTAGCTGCTCTTGTAGTGGGATGACCAAGTTCTAGTCAGTGACAGACAAAGGGGAAGTGTTATGCAGAACTGAGGCAGCATCCAAAAAAACGAAGAAAAAGGCCCTATCCTTTTGCCTTTCCACATTTCTGTCTCCCTCCAGGAGGCTTGGACAGAATGGCTGGCACATCAGCAGCAGTCTTCAGCTAGGAGGTTACCAGGGGAATAAAATGATGAAGTAGCTGAGTGTGGTGATACATGGCTCAAGAGGCTGAGGCAGGAGGATCACATTGTCATTAGTTCAAGACCAGCCCGGTCTACGTGGTGAGTTCAAGGCCACCCTGGACTACATAGTGAGAGTTAACCTCAAAAAAAAATAACAAAAAATAAATACAAATTAAAAAATAAAATGATGAACCAGGTATGGTAGCACATACCTATAATCCCAGCACTCAAGGCTAGGAGGCTGAGGCAGGAGGATCATCACAAGTTCGGGACTAGCGTAGGCTACAAAGTGAGCTCAAGGCCACCTGAACTGCATAGCAAGACCCTGTCTCAAAAAAAAAAAAAAAAAGAAACAAAAATAAATAAATAAAATAATGAAGCAGAAAGACTGAAAAGGCCAGTACCCATAGTAACCACACAGTAGCCCTGGACTTTCTGGATCCTGGAAAGTATATCAGGCCTGTCCTGTCAGGTCTCTTTGCCAGGAAGCCAAACTTCATCCCTGTGGACAGCTACGTTCCTGTCATGTAGATATAATTTTTCTGCTGAGTGAGGGCCACAACAAAAAAAAAAATCTCTAAATCCACTTTTCTTTGAGGCTCACAATGTAGGGAAGTAGCTAAGCATTCCTGTTTCACAAAGCTGACTCACTCGGGCTTTCTGGCACCAGTAAAGAAGTCTGGGCTAACACATCTCGAGCAGTCCAGAAGTACAGATGTGGAGAGACAGACAAGCTTCGAACTCAGTCCTTACGTTTGCCAGGCAGGCCCTGTGCCACTGAGCTGTGTCCCCAGCCCCCCAGGGTAGAAGTACAGCTGTGTTAGTCAGCTTCCCGTTCCTGGGATGAAATATTGCCATATACAGTTAAAGAAGAAAGCTCTGGCTTATGGCTTCAGGGCTTCTGTCCATGGTCCACTAGCTCCAAGGCAGAGCCATCATGGTGGAAGGGCATGATGCAGGAAAGCTGCTCAGCCCACAGCAGCCCGGAGCACAGAGGGTGAGAACAAATCAAGGAGAGGAAGGAGCCAAGGACAGGATACTCCTGAAGGCACACTTCCGGTGACCTCCTTCCTCCAACAGGGCCCACCTCCTAACTGCCATTGAGCTATAAATGGCATGATGCTCTAGGGAGGTTAGTGCCCTTGTGATCTGACATCTAAAGGCCCCATCATGAGTGCATGAGACTTTCAGGGGAACATTTTAAACCCAAACCATAAGATTCCCATTTCCCTTGGTCTCACCCTTGGTCTCTCCCTCCCTTGGTCTGAGGCTTGGGTGTGGATTGCTTGTGCTGGGGAGGGTGTAACCCCAGAAAGGACACATGAAAAGGCCAGAAGAATGGGATGGGGGTGCCTCAGTACAGCGATGTGCTGGCTATTGCAGTCTCTGAGAAGGTTCAGAATGCTCCAAGTGGTCTAGCACAGCTCTCTAGATTGTCCTCTTCTGACCGAAGGAGACAGGGATGCAGTGACCAGTTCCTGTGCCCGAAGTGAATATGCCAGCACCCCTGGCTGAGTCTGAGTGTGGGCAGGGCTTCTGCAGGGACATGTGACAAGAGACACAGGAAGCTCAGCTGCAAGCTGGCTGAGCCGGGAAGTCTGAGCTCACACAAGCTTCCCAGAACAACAGTGGCAGTAGAAACCCCAGGGGCCCAGAGAAAGAACACTGACAGCCAGGCCTCTGCTGCCTCCTGCCCTCATCAGCAAACCACAGCCACTCAGGTACCTGCCATCACTTAACCCGTATCCAGGTGGCCTGGAGGACGGCACCTTTGGAGAGTGGCTAGTCCTCTAGACCACAGTCATCACAGTGAGAGACAGCTCCAATGCCGCTGCTTACACAGCTGATCACATGCCACATCCCTGGAGAACATGACTCATCTTGCATCTCATTATGACTCAAGCCAGCCCAATCAGATGAGTGGAGAAGAAATTTAATGTCATCACTACAAAGTACAGACTCTCTTCCTTTACCCTGATTGAGCAAAGAACGCTGTCCCGGTTGGCACTGGCAGTCATCTTGTGCCTATGAAGAGAAGCAGCGGAAATGTAAAGCAGCAGAAGACCCAAGGAGATGACGCCTCAGCAGGCAAAGAAGACGCAAAAGAAAAAGACACACTGACTGAGTGGATTGAAAACAGGAGGTTAGGAATCCACAGGAGGCAGTGAGAAAAATGGAGAGGAAAACAGGAAAACAGAGGTGTTAGGCAGGTGGTTAGACAGTAGCCTACATGCCTCGCCAGTAGCCTTTAGTTAACTAAAGAAACAAAGATGTCAGTGTATAACACCTTCATAATCATTTCTTAGGTCTCAGACCCAAAGTGATCCCTCGGAGTGCAATGATGTTTTAAGGTCACACTTCCTGCACATTCCAGGCCACCTGGCCATCGAGCTCCAGAACCAGGCACCCAGCTTTCCTGGCTGCCATAGCCTACAGCCCATCCTCAGGCCCTCTCAACCAGTGAGTGAATGAACACACAGGACTTGTCCCTTACAGGGACAAATGGGGATGCATGATGATTCTCCAGAATGTCTCCTGCAGGAATGAGCCCAACCTGCTCACCAAATTAACCTTCTCATCATCAGGCCCTGGTGGCATGTCTCCCTTCTCCAGCACTTCGAGTCACCTCCTATAGTAGGTGTGTCTTCCAAGGATGGTCACAACAGCATCTACTTACCTACACACTCAGAACCTTGCTGCCCCTTCCATTAGGAAGTGGCACCTACTGTATGTCCCCTTTCCTTGTGCCTAGGAGGGCTGTGACAGCTCTCAAATATAGGATGTTGCAGAAAAGATCCTGTATGACCACCAAGCCTGGCTAGAAAGACACCAGGAAGCTCCTACTAAATCCTCTCAAGACAGCTGTTCTTAGAAGCCAGTGGCCATGCTGCAGGGAGCCCCTGCCCTGGAAGAGACTATGTGTAGCTCTTGTGGCTGTTGGCCCAAACAGAGGTGACAAGTAGGAGCATCCACGTGATGCAGAAAGACTCCTGCAGATGAGTCCAGCCCAGCCAGCAAGTTATCCCATAAGTGACAGCCCAACACTGGAGAGAAGACCAGCATCCCCACTGGGGGCCACTGTGACACCTGATTTGCTGACCCACACAGCCTGGAAGCATAGTAAAATGGCTGTTTGATGCCACTCATTCTAGAGTGATTTCATCTGCAGCAGTTAACAACTAAAACTTCCAAGTAGCTACCTCCACCAAGTCCCTGCCTAAAGATGGCTTTGAAGAACTGGAGCTAAATGGAACATCCCATCAAGGAGATTCCAGAGTTGCTTCGGCTTCTGGTTCCATGTGAACAAAGGCCAGAGGCCGAGAAGAGGCAGCTTACCTCGGCCCAACCAAAGCTTACATCTGTGTCTCAATGCTTTGGGGAGAGACGGACTAAACTGGGACTGCTGCCTGGCCAAGCCTGATCAGGGACAGGGCGGTCGCACAATCACACAGCCCTCAGTGGGGCAGGGAAGCTCTCACTGGAGAACTAGGTTGCTGTGACCTCCTCAGTCCTGTTCAGAGCTCAGGCCCAGGCACTTCAGGGAAGAAAACCCTCCTGAGTCCAAAGGTAACACCAATCAAGCTAAGCCAGTCACAACCACAGTCATTCTACTCCGCTTGCCAGCAATTGGTTTAGGCACGCACGTGATACAATTCTTGTTCCTGGCAGGGGAAGAGTTGGGAGAAACTCAGGAAAGATTTCTTCACACTTCAAAAAAAGAAGCATAAAGCTGGGCGTAGTGGCTCAGGCCTCTAATCCCAGCACTCAAGAGGCTGAGGCTGGAGGATTTTTGCCAGTTCGAGACCAGCCTGGGCTACAGAGTGAGCTCAAGGCAAGCCTGAATTGCATAGCAAGACTATCTCAAAAAAACACACACAAAAAAAAGAGGCATAAAGGGATGTCCTAACTTCTTCTGAGTGTGGTTATATAGTGATGTGATGCTTCACAATAGCAGCACACTGGCACCATGAGGCACAAGCCTGAGGATGACAAAAGATGGAAAGAACCTGGATCTTTGCTGGCTTTTACTCCACTGTGCCTACTAACCTTAAATTTACCTACCTCCAAGCAATCATCAGAGTGAGTTAGAGTTTGACAACAGGGACAGGGCCTCATTACATGCAGCTTCATAAAAGAAGTCCCATTTCATTTTCCCACACCAGAATGTGGTCCCACCTGCCTCACTTCTAGTATCCACTAGGAGGTTCCTGAAGGGACAGCTTCTCTCTTGATGAAATTTGCTAACTCAGTAATACTAGCCCTGAGATGTGGGATCAACTCTCTTTCTGAAACAAAGTGTAATTTAGGTGCTCACAGGGATTATGTATGGGAACCGCAGAAAGGGCAGGGTGAGGGCAAATTCTCAATGGCTCAGCATCATAACGTTTGGCTTCCAACAGCAAGGTGGGAAGCGCCACAGATCCGAGGTTTACCTGTCCCTTCGGAAGCTCTGAGACACCAGCCTCACCTCATCTCACAGCTGGGTGCTGGGCAGAGTGGGCCCCTGGCCTTGAACCCAGCCCGCCTCAGCTGCCTCTGCCATCTCTGACTGACCGGGTAAAGAGAGGGAGGAGAACCCGAACCACACTCGGCCACTGTCCACTCCCTGCCCAGTTGTAGAGGCTCGGTGGCCCGGAGATCTGCACTGAAAGGGCCTGACTTTCACGTTCAGCTGCCCTGCCTTGGGCGCATAGTCTAGGAACCCAACCTGCTTCCCAGTGGGATTGCGCCGCCGTCACGGGACAGTGTGTGACCCGAGGGCAGTCCCACACATTGTCAGCACGATGTGACACAAGTACTGGCTGTAGCCAGCAGCGGGGGTCGGGAAGGGTGGCGTTTAGAACGGATTCCCAAGCCAGACTGGACTAGAATGTAGGCTCAAACACTTCCTAGCTCCATGATACTGGGTAAATCGCGTAAACTTCTCTGTGCCTCAGTTTCCTCGTCTGCAAAATGGGAGTAACAATCCTGCCGGCCCGCGGGGTAGTTTGGAGGTGTTGCTGTAGTCACTGCCAGCGGCACTGTTCTCCCAGAGCTCCGCCCAAGGGCTCCGACCCCAGCACCGGGTTTTGCCTACTCATCCTGGCTCCACAGGCCCACCGCCCCTCCCGCCGACCCGCAGGCCTGAGTCACCGCGCCGGGAGTGGCGCGCGCCCCGCCCGCCCGCGACCTGCGCACTCACCCTGAGTCAGCGGCCGGGCGCGACCACTCCGGGAGCGCGGAGAGGAGAGGAGCGCGACAGGGCGCCCCCCAGCGGACACCGCGGCCGGGGACGCACCACGGCGGCAGAGAGACGCGCGCGGCGTGCGCCCCCGGCGGTCGCGCGGAATGGTACGGCCCAGCGGGGTAAAGCAGGGGACGCGGCCGGCGGCGGCGTGGTGACAGCGGGATGGGGCTGCGGGCTGGCGGGGCGCTGGGCGGGGCAGGAGCCGGCGCGGGCCGGGGGGCGCCCGAGGGGTCGGGGGCGAGCGGCGGCGCGCAGGGAGGCAGCATCCACTCGGGCTGTATCGCCGCTGTACACAACGTGCCGCTGAGCGTGCTCATCCGACCGCTGCCGTCCGTGCTGGACCCGGCCAAGGTCCAGAGCCTGGTGGACACTATCCGGGTAAGGCCTGGGGAGGCCGCCGGTCGGAGGGAGGGGAGGGAGGCACGCAGGACTCTCGACGCGACGGCTACGGGTTCCGCGGGAGGCGATCTCGGCTGTGTGACCTTGAGCAAGCGTGTGGCCTCTCTGGGCCAGGAGCTCTCGAGAAACAGGGACTCGGATTTAAAAACTAAAGTAAGGATTACTAAACTGCAGTGGCCTGGTAGCTGTTTAGGTCCCTTAGCTCCTCCTGCGGCACTATGAGGCAGACGCTGCCCCTCTTAACTGACAAGCCAAGGCACAGGAAGATTTAAGGCAAATTGCTCAAGGTCAGAGCAGCGTGGCCACCACTTATCCAAAGATAAGCTGTGTGCTCCACTCTGGCCATAACAGTCAGGGGCAGTGGACCTAAGTGTGTCGTGTCTGCTGGGAGGGCCTTCTCTGAACCTTAAATGGTAGATGAGGGTCTGCCCAATCACAGAAGGTGGGTGCTCAAGAATGTCCAAGTGACGCTGGCAGGAACTGGGTGTGAGAGACACAGGGACTAATGAGTCAGTGAAAGCCTACATGCTTCCTGTGTCCTCCTAGACCCTTGGAAGGTGAGTGTGTGAGACTCCTAAGCCCTGTGGAGCATCAGTGCAGCCAGCTGATGTGTCTTTCAGCCCTAGAGTTTGCTCTGTCCCCATTTCCTCTGGCCACTTCCCCAGATAGCCACAGGCCCTGACCCCGGGTAGCGCAGGTATCTTTCTGGATAACACTTAGAGCTGTCCTATGTTTACTTGAGTGTTTTGCTACTTTAGTGTCTGTCTATAGTTGCACCACATAAGCAGGAGATGCTGCTGCTTTGTAGGGGGACTGTCTAGCCCCATGTTGTCTCTCCACAGCTGGGCCTCTGTATACACTCCTCCCACCCCTAGTAGGAGACCGTTCAGCCTCTCTGTTGTGTCTAACTCCCCGTCAGTCTTCCTTTTTCAAGCTCAGCCTCTTTCCTGCTCACCCTAGCAGGTAAGGGACCTCCAAGATCCTCGAAGCCACCTGTGTGCCGAACAGCATAGCTGTCACCCCACTGGGTTCCAATGACTTTTCTTTTTCCTTTTTTTTTATCGGTACCAGGGATCGAACTCACGACTGCCTGCTTGCAAGGCAGGCGCTTATGCCGCTGAGCTAAATCCCCAGCTCCAATGACTTTTGTAGGCACCTATCTCCCATGCTGGAACTGTGAGGCAAGGGCCACCAGGTCTGCCTTTGCTGACTTACCACCTGGAGTCATTTGAATGGCCACAAACTCCATGGCTTCAAGCCAGGCTTGGTGCCATACACCTGAAATCCCAGCACTCAGGAGGATTGCTGTGAGTTCAGGGGCAGCCTGAACTAAATAGCAAAGCTTTGTCTCAAAAAACTGAAAGAAAAATAAACTTCCTGGCTTCAGACATCACAAATGTATTATTTTATAATCTGTGGAACAAAGTATGAAGTGGGTCTTACTGGACTAAAGCGGGGTCAGTAGGGCTGCGCTGTTTTCTGGAGGTCCTGAGGGACAGCGTCCCAGCCTTTCCCAATGTCCAGCACCACTTCCCAGGCTCATGGCCTCTTCCTCATCCTCAGACCAACAGTAGCAGCTTGAGCCCATCTCAGCTCATGACCCACCTCTGCCACCTCTCTGTTCTGCTTTTAAGGGCCCTGGTGATAACAGTCAACCCATCTCCTTGCCTGAAGATCCATCTGCAGAACTCCTTTTGTGTAAGGTGGCAATCACAGCCTCTACGAATGGAAACTCGTCACCACCACACACCCTCCCACCACTCACACTGACCCACACAAGGCCTTCCCCTGCCCTATCCTCATTTAATGGATGAGTGTCTGTGTTTGGAAAAACTGAGCTGGCTGCAGAGATTCCCCCTCCCCTGGTTTGTTAGGTTCCTGAACCCCGGCTCATGACTGCTAGACCTCATTACTGAATAGCCAGCCGTGCAACATCCTCGTTTAATGAACCTATCAGAGCAGCTTCCCCAGGACCCTAGGGCTCAGCAGGAGGCCTGGGCGTGCACACTTAGTAGGGTCTCCAGTGTACCTAGCCTTTCCCTACTTAGAGGATGGCCTTCTTCCACCTGGCTGCTGGGTCCTACCAGGAAGTCACCTAAGAGTCTTCCCTTGTGTCCCCTTTTCACCAGAGCCTTCTGATCTGCCTCCTAAATATGTACCAACCTGTGTGCCCCTCTGTGTCCCAGCCACACCAGCATACAGGCTGCATCTTCTCCTGCAGACACACAGAGGCCTGGCCTCTGCCCTTGTCCACCCTGTAAGCTGCTCTCACCTTTCTAGAATGGCACTGAACTGTGCCATTGTGAATGCTCCAGGGCATTCGCCTGCTCCAAGAAACAAACCTGCTGACCTTCCTGTCCTCTCCTCCTCCACCACTTCTGAGCTCCGATGTCTCACTGGCCTTCTTGTCCCTCCAGTGCAGTGGACTGTTCTCACCTCAGAGCCTTTGCATTGGCTGTTCCTTGAACCTGGAGGGCTCTTCCCTTGGGTAATACAGGCAGGTGTTACTGAATGCATTCCCTGTACCAAGCATTGCTGGAAGCTGGTTCAAGTGTCCTGTTACTTATCCCAGTGGCTCTATGATGTGGGTCTGTTGTTTTCACCCCCACTTAATAGATGGGGTAACTGAGGCACAGAGGTTAACTGCACATAGCTGGTGAGTAGCAAAACCAGGTTTGAACCCAAGCAGCCAGGCTCTAATTTTGTACTACATCTCTGGCTCTCTAAGAGGATCTCTGCTTCCTTGTCACCTCAAAGAAGCCTTTGGACCTCGCCCATGTCCCTTGGGTTACTGTCTTCATAGCACTTGTCACTCAGACATTCACTCTCACCCCATCCACCCTCTTGGGCCACAGCCCATAAAGGCAGAGGCTGGGCCCGGGTCGGGCGTATAGATGTGTGTTTCACAGACCATCTCTGGGGCGAGAAGACCCTTGTTTTTGGCCTCTGCCCCTTGTCCTGAGATTCAGGCAGCCTGCAGTAGTCCTGGACATTTAACAGCATCCTGTTTGTGCTGTTTGAATCTCCCTGTCACTCACTGGCATCCCCCTCTCTCTCCAGGAGGACCCAGACAGCGTGCCGCCCATCGACGTCCTCTGGATCAAAGGGGCCCAGGGTGGCAACTACTACTACTCCTTCGGGGGCTGCCACCGCTATGCGGCCTACCAGCAACTGCAGCGAGAGACCATCCCCGCCAAGCTGGTGCAGTCCACCCTCTCAGACCTCCGAGTGTACCTGGGCGCGTCCACACCGGATTTGCAGTAGCAGCTTCCCTGGCACCTGCCACTGCCACATCCAGGAAGACACCTGGTCCCCAGCGGGTGGGCCACACAGAAGGGCCAGCAAGGGCGCCCTCTTTGCACGTGAGAGTCGGCACCATCTTTACTGGCCGCCAGGCCTGGGACTCACCTAAGTAGTATGGGAACCCCTGTTCCCACCTCGGCCCTCGGCCCTGAACGAGGTGGTGGATCTGGAGATTCCCAAGGACAAGGACCTTCTGTAGTGTCTTATTCCATCCTATTAAGTGGACTGCCCAGCTGCAGATAAAGACAGGCCTAGGTGACAAGGACTTGAGCAAATTCTGGAGGCAAATAGCCAAAATGCTATTGCTTCGGTAACTCAACAAAGATAGGGTTTAGAACTCTAAAATCCTTTTGCCCTCATTGATGTTACTTTATGGTCATAAGATGGCTGCAGTGTCTCCAGGAATCATGTATGTGTTCAAGAAAGAAAGGAGGAAGGGAAGAGGAAGGGCCAAGCCCACTGGACCTGGCAACTTCCATCAGAAAGTATAATCTGTCCTCGGTCCCCTGTATATTTCCATTTAGGTCTCCTTGGCCTGAGCCAAATACTATTGTCCTAGCTTTGAAGAAAGCTAACACAACAGGGAACAGCATTGCCATGGCTGAGCACACCAGTCATGTTCCATCTCCTGGGACTGGCACTCTGCCTCTTGAAATAAACTTTTCTTACAGGAAAAAAGAGGAACTGTGTATCAGCTTTGCTGTGTAACAAACCACCCCTGAACATAGCCCCTAGAGGTTACTGTCCTACCCACAATTTCTGGGTTGGAAATTTGGGCTGGGCTGTACTTCTGCTGGCCTTGCCTAAGGTCAGCATGAGGCCGCAGACATTTGTCACCTTGGCTAAGGCTAGATGGATTAGGATAGCTTCATGTGCTTGTCTGGCTGGTGACAGGCTGTTGGCTGGGTGGCATGGTTCTCTTCCAGGTGGTGCCTCTACTAAGCTAGTTTAGGCTTATTTACATGGTGGCCTTGAGGTTCCCATAGTAGAAGTAATAAGAACTGTAGCCTAAGGACCAGGACATTGTCACTTCTGAATTCTTTTGGTCAGGGGAAGTTGTAAGATTTGCCCAGATTCAAGGGATTAAACATATTACACCTCTAGACAGGAGGAGCTACAGAGAACTTGGGGCAGTTGACACCCAGACTTACTGGTTGTCCTTCATGAGTTCTTCTGTGTGGGTAAATCACAGTGTCGCACACCCCCTGCCCCACCCAGTCTAAGACACTGAGATCGAGGGGTGGATGCAGTAGGGGCACTGTTGTCCACCCTAGTGTGGCGGGGGGACACTCCAGAACAGCTTCTGGAAACTAGAGTCTTGAGGAAGTGGGGCAGAGGGAGGTAGGCCTTAGCGTCACTGCCCCTGGGAACTCAGTCACTCAGCATTTTCAAGCCTCAGTTTGCCCAGCTTAAAAGCAAGGACAATGGCTTTTCCACCCACTGGGAACAGGATTGAAAAGTGATAGAATGCAGTGTTTTAAATGCAAAGCAATACCTTGCATTGGATCTTGGAGGAAAAAACACACTAAGACAACTGGTCTGGATTTTAGTTAATGATTGAATACCAGTATTGGTCTGTGGGTTTTGATCCGTGGTTTATGGTAATGTAAGGAGGTGACTTGCTGTTGGGGGGGGAGCCAGGTGGAAAGTGGATGGGGGACCTCTTTGTACTATCTGCAAATTTTCTGTGAATCTAAAGTCATTCCAAAATAAAGGCTTATTTAATTTTTTTTAAAGATGAATGCAGCTGCTTTAGACCAGTGGTTCAGGTTCTCTGTCTGGGCTCCGCCCTCAGACCTCACTCAGCAGGGCTGGGCCAGGCCTGGGAATGTTTGTTTCTGAAAAGGTCGTGGGTTATACCAAGGGAGCTGTTCGGGGACCACAACCCGGAACTGCTTGTTTATTCTGTCTCAGTTATTTTCAAATGTGACACCATGGTGATTCCTCCCCTTACCCCCATCCTCCTGGGGCCGGTATGAGAGGTCTGTGTTCTGGGACCTTGCTCCCTTCCCTGGAGAACGAACTCAAGGTGCAACCGGACTGTATACCTGAAAGTTTGTAGCGCGGGTCAGGGACAATAGAAGAGGGCCGCTTTGTAAACACTGGTGCAAGGAGCTACTGTTGAACTCTCTGCACCCGCGCCCACTGGTCTGGGCCAAGAGTCTGGTTGCTCGGGAGGTAAAGGCTTTTCCTTCTTTCAGATAAAACCCAAAAGTCAAGCACTGGGAGGCGTTCCCAGACAGAGTGGTGACGTATCAGGAGAGAAGAGGAGCTGGTCTTCAAAGGGTTTTACCCACTGAAGGCTGAGCTGCGTTTCCCTTTTCCATCAGTAGGTGGCGCTGCTTTCCTACCCATAGCAAGGCTGAGCGCCACCTCCACCTTCAACCCCTTCTGCAGAGACAGCTTTAAGAATGGGCTGGATAGATAAGGCCAGGCTGGTGGGGTGAGGACCGCCCAGTGCCCACAGAAGCAGGAGAACACCTGAAGCCTGAGGCACGCCTGAAGAGGAGACCCAGCTGGCAGTCTGGAGTGTCTGGTGCCACTTGTCCCATGTGCTCTTGTTCTGTGGACTTGCAAACATCATGGCGTCTCCAGCCCCCATTTCCTGCCTACCTGGTGGGGGGAGGGGTGTCTGCAAAGAAGGCACCTACCCCAAACAGCTCCTAGGTCCCACCTGGCTGGACCGCGTGCCCTGTGGGTCTCCCATATGTCCCCACCCGAACAGACCTCTGCTCCAGAATGTGAATTCAGAGAAGGACAGTGTGTGGGTCCCTGGAGCCACTTGCTGCTCTGTGAACCCCCTTTGCCATGGGAGATTTAAATGTTTTATGTTCAAACTACACATGAGTATATTAAGATATTAAAATGTTAAATTAAAAAAAAAAAAAACGCTAAAGGCAAGCTAAAGTCCACCATGGTCCGGGTCCTCATTATCCCTTTGTCCTTTGGGGCAGTTACCTTCATGAATTTGGCATATGCCCTTCCACACCTCAATCTTGGGGGAGGGGGGGTGAAATACACTTTTTCTTTTGTTTTTGTTTGGGGAATGCATCTGGGGCCTACACACTGAGCTATATCTCCAGCCTTTATTTTTTTTTTTTTTTTCTTTTTTTGACACAGTGTCTCACATCACCAAGTTGCCTAGGCTACACTCAAAGTTGGGATTTTCTAGCCTCAGCCTCCAAGAGTGCTAGAAATTCAGATGTGTACCACTACACCTGGCAAAATGCTTCTCTTTTTGTGTTACTTGGCACATTTTTCTTCTGCCTTCCTCAGCACAAATCCCCAAATTCTGATCGCTGGTCAGAGGAACTTCTTTAGCAGGCTTACCCTCACTGCCAGTCCCCTTTCCCGTTTTCTTCTTAGCATTTTTCACTCTGAAATTATTGTCTGTGTCTGCGGCTGCCGCACCTACTAGGATGTAAGTCATGGGCAGGACAAGACCTGTCTTGCTTTTCACTTCCTGATACATAGTACCAACTGCATAAATAGCTGTTGCATGAATAAATTTGCTGTCACCAAGCCTTCTTTTTCCTTGCCGTGGTGTCCACTGCACGACTCCAGCCTTTTCCCAGCCAGCTCTGTGAGGGGCCCTGAGCCTTGCTGTGGCCCTGCTCTGCTCTCCCGCCCACTCGCAGAGTGGGGCGGCCACCCCACTTCTCGGACTGCCGGGTTGCTCTCCAGGGCCAGCTCACAGTGCTGACCCACAGTGAAGGGGTCAGCACTCCGCAGTGCTCCTGAGCCTTTCTTCAGTCGTGAAACTGGTTGAGAACCGAAGAAAGCCATGAGCTCTCCCCCAGAAACACTTATTTTGGGCGATCTCCCAGGCTCCTTGTACTTACCGGCCTCCTCCGGGGCCCCTGGATCAAATGCTCAGAAGCCTAATTGTCCCGGGAGGCCACACGGAGGCGCATGCAGTTGGGGCCTGTGAATGAATGAATGGGCTCGGATTTTGTAAGGAGTAGAGTAGAACCCTGACCTGCGTGCAGTCATTAAAGCAGCTCTGGGTGGCCCAGCCCTGCCTGTTGGGGGCCAGAGGGGACCAAGGGGGACCCTGTGGTGGGGTTGGGCAGCTCCTTCTGCCAGTGCCCGAGGGTGGGGCCACACCTGGCATCTAGATCACAGCAAAGGGGGGGAGGGGTGACTGCGCAGAGATGCAGGGTGCTGAGAGACCCTGCTGGCCCCGGTGCCCAGCGCGTGCTCAAAGTGCAGCGGCGTCCAGTGCCACCCAGCCCCGGGCCCCTCAGGACCGCACGGTAAGCGGCCGCAGCCTGGCTTGCACGCTGAAGCCTCACAGCAGTTCTGAGAGGAGGAGGCGACATACATGATCCTCCCCTTTGGACCGCCGGGTAAACTGAGGCCGGAAGCTGCGCGGCACCCCCGCGGCGCCCCCGCCGGCTCCTGCCCGCGGCCCCTTTCCCAGCCTGACCCGCCTGCCTGACAGATGACCCTGGCTGCCGCCAATCCATTGGTTCCAGCTCCGGGGCCGCGCAGAACAAAGCGCGCTTTGTGGTAGGCCGTCCCCTCCGGGCGGGCGCCCGCCGCCGGGACCCCCTCCGGAACCCGCCGCGACGCCCAGCCGACAGCCGTGTAATGTCTTCCAGGCCGCCCGCCCGCCCGCCCGCCCGGCCAGCCTACCTGTCCCGGGCCGCGAGCTGTGGGCTGCAGCGGGTGGCCTCGCCTCGTCCCGCCCTGCCGCCGCCCGGTGGGCAGCGCCGGTCACTAGCACTGCCCGCACCACCGCAGCAGGGGTCCTCTGTGGCTGCAGACCAGGCTCCAGGTGGACAGACCTGGCTTTGAATTTGTGCCACTTAGGAAGTGTAAGACCTCCGGGCTCACAACAATAGCCAGCGTTTAATGGACAACTATGATGAGCAGAACGCGGCTCCGCGTTTCATTAACGGCCTTGTAACGATCCTTGTGGCAAACTTGGAATGGAGGAGGGACCAGGGCTCCAGATGTCCTGGGGGCAGATTCACGCTCTCCGCCTCAGTTTCCTTGTTTGTAAAACAAAGATAAGCACAAAAACCCACCAAGTGCCTTGCTCCTTCCCAGATGAGGACGCAGGGGCCAGGAGCAGGCCTGTGACTGGTGTGGGCCTGTCTCTGAGGCCTCCTTCTGAGGAAGAGGTCGGGGGACGGGGAGGCAGAGAGGAACGCCATGCCCAGAGGCACACTGAGGCCTGCAGAGGGGAGGAGGCTGCAGTTATTACCTCCAGCAGGTGAGGCTCAGAGCTGAAGCCCCTTACCCACCACGGCAGGGAGGAGGCAGAGCCAGGAATCAGCCTGGGCAGGCCCTCTCTGGAGTCTGCTCGTGACCACACTACATTCTGTCTCTGGAAGGTATATCAGCATCATTTTGGGATCCCCAAACTATGGGAGCTAGAAGGGTCTTCTGTTTTAATTCAGCAAATATGTATCAAGAATAGACTAAAATTTACGTCATATCCTAACACCTGCTGCTTAAAAGTACTTGAGAATCAAGTTGAGAAAACAATTCCAGGCGCCTCACCATCAACATCCAAAATAACAAAATAACAGCTCTTTCCTAGCTCATTTCACTCCAGCCAGCCTGGCTACCTCTGGGTCCCACTTGCTTTCTGACCTCAGGGCCTTTGCACTTGCTCTTCTTCTGATCAGAACCCATTCCCTGGTTCTCCTGGCTCCTTTGCATCCTTCCAGTCTCTGTTCAAATATCACTTCTCTTGAGAGGCTTTGCCTTGCCTTTCCACCTCTCTAGTGGCCTCCCCAATCATCTCACCTGCTTTTTCCCCCTTCAAATTAGTATGGTATCCTTTTGTTTACCTTACACTGTACTCTGTCCTGCCACTCCACCGGCATATACACTCTACAAGCCAGACCTGGTGGGCAGGACAGCTAAGACTTGGATGAAGGGTCCAGAAGAAAGCAGACTATGCTAGGGACACTTGGGCTGCCCCAAGGAGAGATGTATCTGTGGGCCCCAAAGCCAGGGGATCTCCAGAAAGATATAATGAAGGTCTTTCCCATACACTTAGTATTTAGATGTGGAAAGGACTATGTCATAACGTAGTGAGTTGCCGGTCTTAGGAGCAGGCAGAGCGAGACAGAATAACCTCTGGTCAGGACCTCCAAAATGCTGGGCCACGTTGAATGAATGCATTCATACCACAGGTGTGTAGATAGTCATTCTGTTGCTCATTCGCTCATGCATTCATTCTGTCTCCTTTCTGTCCGTTTACTCCTGACTTTAACCTTTACTGTGTGGTTGGTGGTCAGCTTGAGCACTTTGGTCACCCACACAGCATCTGTACCATGACTTACTTAGTATCTTCAACCATCGGAAATAGACGCATACATGTTAAAACAGACTTTAAGGTACAGTTTAGAGACAATGAAACTTACCCATTACAGATGTTACTGCATGATGTGTTGTGACAAATGCACACAGCCCTGCTACAGTTAAAATACAGAACATTTCTGTCACCCATGAATTCCTCGACCACCCTTTGTGATCGAGCCCCATTGCCGCTTGAATCCCTTCATCAAAGTTCCAAAGGTTTCTTCTCAGTACTGGGACTGCTTCAAACTCCTGCCACCAATGTCCACAAAATCAAAAACTCTTGTGACAATTAAAATGTAACTCACCAAAACAACTACAGTGAAAACAAAAACAAAACGAACCTGGGTCAAATCTAACCAGTAATGTTGTTGACAGAAGCTCCGAGTTCCAGACCAGCCCTCTCTGGGGTGGGGGTATCACTGGTTACCGGCCTTGGCAAGGACTGAGAAAGGAATGACTTTCTCACCACAGATTTATGGAATCTGTTGATTGGTCGCTGTCCACCGATGTCATCTTTTATTCACTCCCCACCCCAAGCCCAGGCTCCACATTTAGGAACCATGACAACTCTTCAAAGCTTTTCATCCCCACCCGTGCATTTATTCATACGATGCCCCTCAGGACAGGGACCCGAGCTACACAGAAAAACTGCATCCACCTCGAGGGTGGTGTGATGCACAGGTCTGTTGAACAGGTGCTGTGATGACTCAAGCACTCATCTACTTGAAACACTAAGCTGTCGCTCTAACAAAATCTACGTAAGCAAGCAAGGAAGGCTTCCCTGAGGAGGAAACAGACACCTGACCGAGCTCACTGTCCTTCCACTCACTTGGCAGATTGGGAAACGGAGGCACAGAGCAGTACCATGTCTTATTCAAGACCATGTGTGAAGGAGAGAGAGAGAAATGAGAGACGGGCAGAGCCCAGGTCCCAACACGGCTCCATGGGCTGGGTGGGGCCCCAGGGCACAGGCAGAGGTAGCCTGGGAGCCCGGAGTCTGGAATCCATTTGATCCGGCCAGCAACATTTTCCCAGGGAGAAGTGGGAGGCCCTGGCCCTGACCCTCCCCCACCACCATCTGCTCCCTGTTTATTTATTTATACTTAAGTCTCACCTCCCAACCCTGCCGGGGACACCAAACATACCAGCATCCCTGCAGAGAGGGCCCAAGAGAGACTGTCAACCCCCATGGTCAGGCAGAGCCAGGTCTAGAAACTCACATCCCAGCTTAGCCGTTCCTGTGGTGTGGGCCACTCTGTCTCGGTTTCCCCATCTGTAAAATGGAGTTAATACCAGAGGCCAGGTAAAGCCCTCTGGACACTAGGCTAGCACAGTACAGTTGTCCTGTTCCCCATCTCTGCAGAGGGCAGTGTGGCACTACTGTACCCAAGGGCCTCCAGTGGGGTCCATGAGGGCCACACTTCTGTTGCCTCATGCCAGCCAAGGCCACCGCAGGACAGAATGCCACGCCTTTAGATCTCTCAGTCAGGATGGTCCCTGGACTCTTCTGGATCAGAGCTCGCAATGTCACCTCTGCTCATTCACGGCCACCCCTGCGAGGCTGGCACTGGTGCCATCCGCAGTGGGGCTGATTATCACCCTGAATACAGATCCCAGGAAGCAGCCCAGCTGCTCATTAATGGCAATTAGCCAGGTCCATCAGCTGGGGAGGGCAGCCAGGCTGCTCCCGAGGCTTTGTTCTAGAAGCCTAGTGTTTAGATATGGAAAAGGCTATGTCATAAGTCCCTGCCCTCCACAGTCACTGCCTTCCTGGTGCTGAGATGCAGGGACCTGCCTGCCTCCCCTCGCAAAAGGGCCCTCTTTGCATCCATTCCCATCTGAGCCTCCATCCCCTTCTCGGAACCCCCAGCCCCTTTCCCTTCTCTGAGTCTACAGAACCCAAGCAGAGCCCCATCCTCTCTTCACTCCCTCCCCAGCCTCCTCTGCATCCCCCCCACAAGTCCCTGCCTGTCATGGAAGCCTCCTCCTCCCTGCTTGCAGAGCCTCTGTGAGCCCCCCCCCCCCGTCCCACCCTGTTCCGACCCTGTGACCTCTGAGCCTGCCCCCTTTCCTAGCACAGCACACTGCTCAGTGTCCCCTCGAGAGCTGCATGCCATCCAAGGACTTTCATAGCTCCTGGGGCTCTGAGGGAACCCCTGCTTTCTGGGCTCCACACTGCTCTGAGGAACCCACAGGGGGCCAATGTCTGCACAGAAGAAGGGAAAGGAGCAGGAGGAGGAGGAGGAGGAGGAGGAGGAGGAGGAGGAGGAGGACTTCTGACAAGCGGGGCTGAGGGCCAGCATCCAGGGGCTTCCATTACCAGACAGGAAACATAGAGTGGGGCTGCAGGGACCTGGAGACGTGTGCTGGCCACACTGTAGTATCTGCTGGGGAAGCCAGTTTCCTCCTTGTCACCCCAAGGAGACTGACACTCAAGAGGAGTTGACATCCCCTTGAGGACTAGACCAGGCTCCCCTCATGCCGGCTTCTCTCTGCTAAGCCCCTGGGCCTCCCAGCTCACTGAGAGGGACGACCTGGGCCATCCCTGACTCCAGTCCCTCTGCACTGCCTGTGCTGTGAAAAGAGGAAGAACAGAAGCCTCCGGGAGGGTGGACCAGTGGGGGTAAGAGAGGAGGCAGGTGTCTGTGGGATGCTCTGTCCTCGCCTGGTCCTCGATCCCCCACCCCAGCGGGCCCCTAACCCCCACCCCGTCCTCATCTGGCCTCCATGTGCTCATACTGCACCTGAATACACAGTCCTGCCGATCTGTCTTGGGCTGTCAGAAGATCAGTGGGGCTCCCAAGGCCCAGCCCAGCAGGGAGCTGGAGGGGAGTCCCTAACCAGAGCTAAGAGGGGACCCCCGGGGCTGGGGAGGGGCCACGGGGAGAAGCCAGACTGAGAACAGGCACAAGAGTTCTGCCTGGCATTTTCTTAGCAAGGTACCAGGCCTTGCTGTAAGTGTCATACCAGCTGAGTCCCCTGCAATCAGACCAGTCAGCTCCCTGTGCAGGGTCTCAAGCTGATGTCCAGATCTGCTTGGCTTCTGACCTTGAGCACCTGTCCTGTTCACACCCTGTGCCTCCGTTTCCTTGATTTTGAATATGAAGAGAATGCAATTTCCTGAGATTGCACTTCAACTGAACTTGAATTATTAAAATCAGCCTGAGATCTTTTTTAGAGGCAAATGGAAAATGGCCTTTAAAATGTTAGTGAATTTGATTCCCAGTACTAAAAAAAAATAAAATGTTAGTGAGATGCAGAGTACTGTGGGTATATTTACCTACTTGTGTGCACCTAGAACTGCACGAGAGGATAGGCGTGTGTTTTAGCTGTGTGTGCATGCGACACTTCTGGAAGGGCACAAGGCAGTGAGATCCCAAAGAGCTGGAAGACGTCTGAATGACTCTCCTGACTCTCTGTTCCTGAAGGACTATTGCTCTCCACTCTTTTTTTCCTTGGTCAAATAATAATTACATCTAATGCACAATGTTTCATCCTGCTAGCAAGTAAGTGGGCTCGAAGTATAAAGACAAGATTTTTTAAAAACACAGTGAATGTTTAAATTTTAAAACTCGTTACAGTAAGAGACACACGGCTATTAACCTCCCCCAAGACACTCTCCCTTGCCTCAAACACGCTTTTCCCATAGTTCTTTCCACTTTCTGAGGCGAGACTGAAAGACCTCTTTTAGGAGTGTCTTTGGTTGCACCATCATGGCTTCCTCGATGTCCTGAATTAATTCAAGACGTTTACCTTTTGTGGCCATTTGACTGTGGGCTAGAGCCTAAAGTTTCATGGTTCCAGAGCTGGTCGAGAAGATGGGTGCGGACACATGATAATGCTTTTATTTGGCAGAAACTGCTATTCCAGAAGCAATGTGTGAAATGGGGCATCATCATGATGAAGGAGAAAACCAATTCCCTATTTCTCAGGCCGCTTTCTTATGTACGTAATTTTTTAAACACTCTAGTAAGCCCTTATAATATGCAAAGTCCACCGTAGTGTTTCTGCATACAAACTCGGTTTGCACAGTTCCATCAAAGTCAAGCAGCACAACCAGCATCACCTTGATGTGGGATCCTGATTGACATGCTTCCCCTCCCCCACCCCCAGGAGGAGAACAGGTCCCATTGGTTTCCGTTGAGAACTCTGAATCTTGGTCTCAGAATTATAACCACAGACCCAAATTTCCTCTCCTGTGATGACATTTGTTTTCGTTTTTGTTGTTGTTGTTGTTGTTTTGTCTTTTTCATTTTTATCGGTACCAAGGATTGAACTCACAACTGCCTGCTTGCAAGGCAGGCGCTTATGCCGCTGAGCTAAATCCCCAGCCCCTGTTTTCATTTTAAAGAGGATAAAACAGAATAAAACCAACCAAAACAAACCAGTGTAAGAGATACAGGACTTCAACACATTACAAAATCAACAATAGTTACCATAATGCCTTTTGATGTCTTCAAAATAGCTGCAAGATAACTTCAGACATAGTATAAATCGACCAGAACAGAATAGAATAGAAACAATAAAAACAAGGCAATGAATGCAATAAAAGACTTCAAAATAAGCTATAATAAATCCAAAATTGCTACCATAATATATCTTGCTATCTTTGAAATAGCTGCTCCTGCCATCGGATTTGACATACTCAAACAAAACAAAAGAGAATAAAACCCAACCCAACAAAATATTGGAAACAATACAGAACTTCATAAGGAATCAACAATGACTGTAACCCTCAGAAGGAGATCCCCTAGATGTCACTCTGCCTACCACTACCCTGTGAACCCATAGTCAGACCACTGGTCCTAGGTCTGCAGTGTTAGTGGAACACTGAAGCACCATAGGCATCTGATTTTATTTCTCCTCCATAGTATCATCACAGCCTGGGTTTCTCCAGATAAACCTGTTGCTTAGGGTGGGGTGGGGTGGGGTGGGATTGGTCCTTCTTGTTCACTAGCCCACATGCCCGAATGGGCTGGGGTCCATCTGTTCCAGTTCCAGACTGGGCTTGCTTGCTGGTGTGGCTTTGTTCTCCCCACCCCCAGTCTGAGAATGGTGCTGACTCACGGGGAGAGGCTGGGGTCTATCTGTTCCAGTCTGGCAGTGGCCCATGCATGGTGCTGGTTCCTAGAGCGGGCGGGCTTGCTAGTGTGGCTTTGTTCTCTCTCCTGTGTTGATATTTCTTAAAAAACTGGAATCTGAAGCTTCATGTCTTAGTTACTTTTTGTTATTGCTAGGACAGAATGCCTGATTCCAAAAGTTAAGGGAGTCAACACAGTTGTGTTGACTCACAGTTTGTAGAAGTTTGAGTTCATGGTTGTAAGGCTCCAAGACAGAGTGGGAGGGCAGTGGGGTGTCACAGAGAAGAAATAGTCCATGGCAGGCAGAAGGCAGCAAGCAGCAGCTGACAAGCGTCAAGCAGCAGCCCTCTTTCTTTCCTTCATGTCTTATCCAGGCTACCACCCTTAGAGCAGATAGCACTCACACCTGGGGTGAGGCAGCCTTCATCCTAGCTTCACACCATGAATCAATCCCAGCATCTCATCCTGGATCCCAGCAGCACACAACCTATATCCAGCCACCTCCAAAAAGCCCCACCTATGACCACACAAGACTTTGGGGGAGACATCTAGATACAAACTATAACACTGCACAAGCATACAACTTCTGATGAAATTGATAAATTTGGGGGCTGGGGATTTAGCTCAGCGGCATAAGCACCTGCCTTGCAAACAGGCAGTCATGAGTTCGATCCCCGGTACTGATAAAAAGGAAAAAGCCAAAAAAAAAAAAAAAAAAAAGAAAAGAAATTGACAAATTTTCACATTAATGCACTGTTTGTTGCTAGGATTATTTCCAAAAGATGAAAAATAATATTTCCAAAAGATGAGAAGTATAAAATAAAAAGCGGCCTTTATTCTGAGAACACAGAGAGAGATGACCAGCACTCCCACCACTGGCGTCTTGCGATCTCTCTGGCGGACACATGGCGTGGGGGCATGTAAATAGCCTCGGTTTGGGGTGGAACCTAAGGCGGGCATTAGGGATGTACAGGTAGCCCATTGGTCCTAGGTTTGGCGCCACTTGTAAATTTCCAGGGGCGGGAAGATGGCCTCACAGGTGACGTCCTATGGGCGGGGGAGATAGGGGCTTCCTGCTTCCGGTTGAGGCTTTCCTGGCTACAGTGTCCTGTCTGGGCCAAAACCCTTTCATTTGTGATCCATAATTTATGGCACACTTTATTTGTTTTTTTTTTTGTTTGTTTGTTTTTTTTTTTTGAGAAAGGATCTCACTATGCATTTCAGGCTGATCTCAAACTTGCAAAACTCCTCCTATGTCAGCCTCCTAAGTGCTGGGATTACAGGCATGAGCCACCACCCTAAAACATAGTTTCTCTCAACCTTCACTCACAACTGACGGGTTGCACCAAAAAAAAGTTGAAGCTCGTCACACACAATTACTAAGGTATGACATGCCCCATATCATGTTGAAAAATCCTTGCCTTTCTGTTGGATGGCCCTTGGTAGCAATATTTACTGTACTTTTGATCACATTCCGTATAGAATCTCCCACAAGATAATTATTGGTTACAAAAAAAATAGTCACTTCACAGAGAAACTGAGAGGACACTGCCTTTAACATATGATCAAGATAAACTCGGCCATACCAGGACAAAGCACCCTCACCTCGGAGGCCGTGGTCGGGGAAGCATTACTCTTGTGCTGCCCTTACTCATTCTGCAGCTGTAGGAAAAGGTTGAAGAATCCAGCTTTCTATAATGTGATTCTGTGATTGGATGTGATTGGATGACTGCCTGTTTGCAAGGCAGGCGCTTATGCCGCTGAGCTAAATCCCCAGCCCCCAAATTTATCAATTTCATCAGAAGTTGTATGCTTGTGCAGTGTTATAGTTTGTATCTAGATGTCTCCCCCAACACTGGGATTGCGCTGCTTTTCGAAAAGTAGCCTCACCGTCATTCATGCCCTTTTTCATTGGTCATCTTTCCATCCTTTCCTGAATCAAATCATAAAGGAATGACAGCAAAATCAAAACCAAAGAGCATTCACAGAACTACTGGCTTATACTCTTCAAAAAAGCCCAAGGTCATAAAACTCAAGGAAAGCCTAAGTATCCACTGTGTTGTCAGAAAAGGAGAAAGAAGAGACATTAAAAACTAACTGTAGCCCCTACCCTGGATCAGATCCACATCTTCATTTGTTTGCTATAAAGGACACTGGTGTACAACCTGCAGAATGTCAGCAAGTCTGAGCCAGGTACACCCACAATCCCAGCACTTGGAGGGCAGAGGTGGGCAAATCACCGCAAGATCAAGGCCAGCCTGGGCTCTATGGTGAGTTCAAGGCCAGCCAGAACTACGCAGTGAGACCCTGTCTCAAAAAACAAGCACAAGGAAAATCAGCAGGTCTATATGATACCAACACTAATGTCCTGACTCTGATACATGTACTATAATTTTGTATGAGAATATACTTGACTTTTTGTTTACTTATCTTTGTTTTAAGACAGGATCTCGGGGCTGGGGAATTTAGCTCAGCAGCATAAGTGCTTGCCTTTCAACAGGCGGTCATAAATTCAATCCCCAGTACCAATAATAAAAAAAAAAAAAGACAGGATCTCGCTCTGTAGTTCAGGCTGACCTGGAACTCACCATGTAGCCCAGACTGGCCTCAGATTCGCAGTGATTTGCCTGCTCAAGTGCTAGGATTACAAGTATGTCTCTTTGGAGGCTGAAGCAGGAGGACAACTGTGAGTTCAAGGCCAGCCCGGACTACAAATAGAGTTCAAGGCCAGGCTGAACTGCGTAGTGAAACCCTGCCTTAAAAAGAAAAAGAAAAAAAAAAAAAAAAAAAAAAAAAACCAGGCATGCACCATCACACCTGTTGTTTTTAGAAAACATACATGAATTAATTTAGAGGTAAGGAGGCATCAGTTTGCAACTTATGACTGTTCCGGGAAAAATACATGCAGAGAGACGCCAAAGCAAGAGCAGTGAACCGTTAACATTTAAGTAATCCCAGGGATGGTACCGCAGGAGCTCTTTGCACTGTGTTTAGAACCTTTCTGTGTATAGGAAATTACTGCAATGTAGAAAGCACAGAAGTGTCATTGGCACAGCAGACACATAGTGGCACATGTGACATCCAGGTGCTTGGCATGCGCAATCAGATTCATTCTTCACAGTCACCTGATGGAGGCCTGACACAGTGGGTAGGTAACTTGCCCAAGACCACACAGCTGGAAGGGTAACACCCAGGGGCCCCTCGTCCGTGACCTTCCGTGGCTGTAGGAAAGGGTCTAATAATCAGCCTTCTATAATGTGATTCTGTGATATGATGTGAAACTTTTTCTCAACACTGGGATTGCGCTGCTTTTAGAAAAGTAGCCTGGGGCCGGGGATTTAGCTCAATGGCATAAGCACCTGCCTGCAAAGCATGAGGTCGTGAGTTAGATCCCTGGTACCAAAAAAAAGAAAAGAAGCCTCACCATCACTCATCACTTTTTCATTGGTCATCCCTCCATCCATCCATTCCCACCCCCACCCCTTCCATTCACTCACAGGGATCCAGCACCCATGGTCAGCTGGGCCCTGGAGCTATAACAGTGGGGGGAATGGGCTGGTTTCTGCCCTTAGGGAACAACCATCATGCACCAGCTCTGGGCTCAGCATGAGGACTAATGGCTGAGCCAGACCCATCCCTGCCCTCAGGAGCTCAAGGGCCATCAACAAAGACCAGAGATGTCAGCCAGAAAATAGGGAGGGCTGTAGGAGCCCAAAGGAGCAGAGGATACAAAAGTTTCCACCAGGAAGGAATGTTTAGGCTGGGTTTGATGACTGTGTAAGAGTTCTTGGGAGGGCAGAAGAAGAACAGGGGACTCTTGACGGCAAACAGCACAAACAAAGGCTCAAAGACAGGAAGAAGTGGGTTTGTGGACAAGGCATTGCGAGACATGAGACCGGAGAATCAGACAAGCCCACTGGGGAAGGGCCTCAGGTGCCATGGCCTTGTCCCAGCAATGCCCCAGCCTTCCTCTTCCTCGTCCTCTTTCCCTTTCCTCTTCCCTACCCCTTCTCTTCCTCCTCTTCCTCCTCTTCTTAGCCCCTCTTTTGTTTTTTTTCGTATTGGATGCAGAGCAGAGCTAATCCCATTTCTCAAATCGTAGCTCATGATCACCATGCATTGATTTTATTGTGCTTTCCCTTCCATCTCCACTCCTTTCCCTCCTTCCCTGACCACCACGGTACCCAGCTCTGCGGCACTGATGCGGGACAGAACAGGCAGCGGCCGGCTATGTGGACTCAAAGCCCAGCCCACTTGATTTGTTGTTTGTTTGTTTGTTTGTTTGTTTGGGAGAGGTACTAGAGATTGAACACAGGACCTCTTCACTGAGTTATTGCTAGCCCTTTGTTTTTGCTTTTTACATTTAAACAGGATCTTAGTATGTCATTAAGGCTTTAGACCAGGCCTTGAATTTGCAGTCCTCCTGACTCGCCTCCCAGGCTACTACAGAAAGTAACTTAATCTGTCTGTGCCTCAGTTTTCCAACCTCTATAAAATGTGGATCATAGTGACAGAACCATCTCAGGACAGAACCATTTATGAAGATTAAATGTACTATGGCTTCAGCACACTGAGAGTAGCACAGTTCCCATCTAATAGATCTCAGGTAGACAGCAATGTAGCTGGGTTGTGTCCTTGTAGAAAGTGCTGGCATCATCTCCTCTGTTCAGTGACATTCCTTTGCCGCTGTCCTCACCTGTGGTCTCCAGGCTTTCGTGACCCCAAGAGCACTTACGTGTGTCCTCAGTGCAGGTGTCACCCTCACAGCCACCTGGACATTCCTTAGGCTCCTCACACCCCCCTGCCCCAGCTCCACCCCATTCCAGTCCATCCAGCTTGGCTTCCTCCCTTCCCGTCTCGGCCCAAATCCTCAAGTGAGGGCCTGCCCAGCCTTCTCAAGGCTTGGTCCCTGGAATTGAAGAAAACAGAAGGCTGATTATCTCTCTCCCCCAAAGTCCCAGTGAGTAAGTGCCATGGGGGATAACAGATTGAATGCAGCTGCTCTCCCCAGGCCCCCTAAGATCTGCTCCTCCACTCTCTTCTCCTCCCTCTTCTCCCCTTCACACATCCCTGCAGCAGCTTCTGCCTCTGACATACTAGGCAGCGCCAGCCTCAGGGCCTTTGCTTTTGCTGTTCTCTTTGCCTGGCATCTTTCCTTCAGACCTGTCCACAGCGCTCAACATCTCGGCAAGATTTCTCCCGGTCACCCTGCCAAAGTGAGCGTCCTCTGCTCTACTTGGTTTTCTCCTGATAGATTCTTTCTCCCCCATGTTCCTCGGACCCAGCGCAGCAGCCAGCAGTTTCGTCCGTTCTGTTCATTATGGTCTCAGAGCAGTGCCTGCCTGATGCCTCGTAGGCCCTTGGTGAGGATTTGATGAATGAACGGTAGGTCCAATGCCTGGCACCAAGGCTGGAAAGTGAATGAATTCAAGGGAGGAAGAAGAAGGAAGAGGGCAGAGCAGAAGGCTGCGAAGTCACCAAGAGAGCAGTGGAGGCTCAGAGTCCCAGGGCCCCTCCTTGTCCCTCTGGATGCTGCTGCCAAGGAACAGGTGCTGGTTGTCAAGCCGGGCCTGAGCCCTCCAGGCCCAGGCAACTCTGCCCAACACTTGAACGCTGCACCATCCCCAGACCCAGGAGCCCAGAGGGAGAGATGTCCTCTTCCTCCCGCTGGTCTGGAAAGACCCCAGAGGGCCCATAAGCAGCAGGGTAACCTCAGAGCTGAGACCTCCTGGGACAAGAAGGGGCCATGTGAAGAGGTACAGAGAGGTGGATGTCACCAGCACAGAGCACAAACCCAAAGGACCCAAATGTCCACAATCATCGACTTTTGCATGCTGTGCGATGGTATAAATGGAATGCTGCCAAGCCAGGGAGGGGACTGATGTTGCCTGCCCACGTGGGTCTCAACTCTGCTGTGGCAGGAAACAGGTAGGAAGGGACACATACATAATGTAACAGATGGGTGCTGGAGTACGGGCACTGTTGTGCTTTTTGTTCTGTTTGTGGTGCTAGGGAATAAAATCCAGAGTCTCACACATGCCAGGCAAGTGCTCTGCCACTGAGCTATATCCCAGAACTTTTTAAATTTTATGTTTGAAGTCAGGTCTCACTAAGTTACCCAGATTGGCCTCAAACTTGCAATCTTCCTGCCTCAACCTCCCAAGTCCTTTCGGTTACAGGTGTGCAGCATACCCAGTCATTCTAGGAATAAGCTATAATCCTGTCTGTTGTGAATGGATTAATAACGTATTGTAAAAATTAAAACATTCATGGACATAATAGATACCAGAACAGTGATTTCTTTGGGGCTGAGAAGGGACAGCAGGGGCCTCCTCCATTAACTGTCCCTCCTGCATGGTAACAATGGCACCCATAAGGTTATAACACAATAGTCCTTCCAAGTTTCAGGGGTCAGGAAGTTGGGAGTGGGTTAGCAGGGCATTTCTGGCTGCCAGGCTGCCGTGAGATACCAGCTGCAACTGGATCTGGGGCGGAGGGACTCCGTGGCATGGTGGGTGCAGTGAGGCTTGTTGTTGAGGGTGGGGCACTCAGTTCCTGTCCACATGGGCCCATCCGTGTATCCAGGCTTCCATCACAATGTGGTGGCTGGAGGCCAAGAGCAAACATGGGGGTAGGTGGAGGCAGAGAGACAGCCAGGCAGACGCTGTGTGGTTTTACGATGGTGCCTCCAACGTCACCACGCCCACACCCTCTTCCTTCGCCACTGCAGGTTGGGAAGTAGACTGCTTTTGTGAGACTGTTGGAAAACCACCCCCGACAGTGTATATGCAAAGTTTACTTCTAAAACTAGGTAGTGGGTATGTGAAGTTATATAATATTATTCTTCATATTCAAGTGTTTAATACTACTGTGGAGATGGGAATGGGGGAGTGATCCAGGAGGGAAGAAGAGGGTGGTGATGGCCAGGGTGGTAGCTGACAAGGGTGGAGGGTGGAGGGTGGGGATGGCAGGTGCCCAAACTGTTCAGGGTCTTGACATTGAAGTGGCATCGAGGCTGGGCTTAGTGAGGACTCTGAGTCCCCTGTGGACTGAGGGACTCTCTGCCCCTCAGAGCCCCGCACATGCTATACCTGGCCTGGAGGAGGGGGTGCCAGTGTCAGCCCTTCTCTGAACCCGGCCCCTGGGAGCCTGCTCTTTCTAAGTGTCATCTGCTGTGTACTGAGCTCTGGCTCTTTTCCTCAGGAGCAGCCACTTGTATGAGGTTCTCTCAGCCATCCTAGCACAGGTCTATGTCTTGCTCATAAATAAGTGTGCAAATGCATGCACTTTCACTTCCCCCACGTAGAAGCTAGTTACACACACTCCTCTGCATCTTCCCTCTTTGTTAATGTGCTCGGTATACAATAGGCTCTCTCCATCCTTGTTTTGTTTTGTTCTGTTCTGTTTTTTGAAACAGGGTCTCACTATGCAGCTCAGACTGGCCTTGAATTCATGGCAATCCTCCTTCCTCAGCCTCTCAAGTGCTAGGATTACAGGCATATACCACCATGTCCGGCCCTCCATCTGTTTTTATGGCTTCAGAATACTGAATGTGAACGTGCTGTAAGGGGTTTGCCCACCTCTTGCTTGGGCACTTACTTTCTATGCTGTGATTATCACTTTTCAAACTTCAAATGTAGAGCTGAATTTTCAAAAAGAGCAAAACTCTTCAGTTCATGGCAGATCATCCTCATGGATGCTCTGTTTATCTCTCTATATTTGCAGTTGTCCTTTGGTATCCCCAGGGCCTAGCTCCAGGACCTTAGAGAATACCAACATGCATAGATGCTAACACCCCTTATATAAAACGTGTAGTATTTACACAGGACCTACACATACCCTCCCATATCCATGTGTGCGCACATGTGTTTATGGTGTGCAGTGCTCAACGCATCTCAAACAGGAACCCGAGACTTAACATCCAAGCATTTCCTCAACTCTCCAGAGTCAAGTTCATGGGTGATATTTTCTCATGTTAAGTTTTTCTCTTACCATTTTAAAGTTATTGGAATGAGCTCCCAAATAACTTAAAAAAAATCACTGAAGAATAAAAGGAGATCTCTCACAAGCAATGAGTTCACTGTTTGGGGCATCTAGGGTGTGATGAACTAATCCCAACGCAGGGCCTAAACACAACTGACAACTCATACCAAAATTTTTCTCCTGGCTGAGCCTATCCATGGCTACCGTAAGGATACTAATACTTTCTCCTCCTCCCCTACATAGTAACTTGTTTGTTTTTATGATACTGGGGATGTAACTGATAGTGTTTGTTTGGAGCCCCAGTATTTTTTATTTTTATTTTTTGAGACAGTCTCACTAATTTCCCAGGCTGATCTCAAACCTGAGATCCTCCTGCCTCAGCTTCCTGCATAGCTGAAGCTACAGGTACACTACCATCACCATGCCCCGTTTAAACTTCTTCATTTCTCATGGCAACAGTCAGAGGCAAATGCTTTCAGATGAGAAATTCAGGCTTAGAGTAATTAAGGGACATGTCTCCCTTTCCACTTGGGGAATAGTGGGGCCTTGGATTTGAACATCACCTCCAAGGCTAAGTATTACCTCCTTGGTGCATTGTAGGGAAGTGATGTGCTCACAGGTACGGCCTTTCGGGTACAGAAGGGCAGCTGATCTTGCACATGGGAAGGTCCCTATGACCAAACTGAAATATTCAGGAAAGACAGCAAGCCTCTAGGATTTGAGCTGAAGCTTCTGTGTCCCAAATGGCTTCTTATTACATCTGATTCTCTACAGTCTTTGTAATAATTACTGTCAGTCACAGCTAACATGTATTTCTCCTTCACTGGGTGCTATGAATTTTCTCTGCACTTTGAATCCCCCAACAACACTGGCAAACTAGTGACTCAGGCTACCTGGCCAAGATGCCTTAGCTTGGAGGCAGAGCTAAGCTTTGTCCCCTGCACTTCTCTCCACAGCATCTCCGTGTGCAGAGCTCTTCCCAGCACTGCACGTGATGCCACCTTCTGCCTCGCAGCCACACCTTGCCACCTGCACTGCCACTGTTCCCATTTGGCTGCCAGGGAATCGAGGTACAGCGCCCTGTCCCAGTTCACACACAGCTCTTTGAAACAAATGAGTGTGCCTCACCTCCCCAACAAGTCCAGGATGTCACAGCTGGAAGGGACCCGATTTATAGCGCAGGAAGGAGCCAGTCGCAGCCTCTGTGGGGCTGGGCAGAGTTCTCAGGCAGTTGCCCAGAGATCCTGTTTACTGGCAGGGCCAGGAAGAGGGAAGCCCGGGAGGTGCCCGTGTTTGCATCTTCAAAGTCTTGCTTTGCCTCTCTCACCCTCAGGCCCCAGAGGGACAGCAAGCTGTCACTTCCCTGGAATGTCCTCCAGCCTGGCTGCCCTGCTTCTGCCCTTTCCTGTGTCCCCACACACACAACCCAGGAGAAGCAGCCAGCCACTCTGGACTTCTCTGGTGCATTCCACATTTGGCAAACCACTGCGCAGCACCAGGCACTGTTTCAGAGGATAGAAAAGATCCCTGCTCTGAGGAGGGCCAGGAAAAGACAAGAGACTATGCATACAATATGTACACAATTATGTAAAACTTTCCATTTGTAAACGGCCGTAGGAGAGGAGGCCATAGTGTTAAATAGGGCATAGCAGCACTTTGGTGTCACTGAGCAGAGACTTGAACAAGATGAGAAGTGCACCAAGCAGCACCCAGACAACGAAGCAGTGGAGCAGGGGCCATAGGAAGCACAAGGGTCCTGAGGTGGAGGGGTCACTGTTTCAGGAGCACCGTGAAGGCCAGTGTGGCTGGTGAGGGTCAGGAAGGGTAGAGGGTAGGAGACAGGGCAGAGAAGCAATGGGGCAGAGGCCAGGGCTGAACCCCTAAGGCCTCCAAGTGAGCAGGGAGCTGAAGAAGGCTGCTCAGGTGAAGGACAAGGCCTGCTATATGCAGCATTAATGGGACTTCATTCTATGGCTGCAATTGATCCAGAGGGGACAGCAAGGAAGCCAAGACCCTGTGTGGACACGGCAGCAGGAACCCTGGCAAGCATGCAGGCGATGTGTCCAAGGTAGCAGCACAGCTTGGGGTCTCAGGCAGGTGGCCTCTTTCAGAGCAGCTAACAAGAACAATGGAAGACAGTCTCAGAGGACAGGCAGTCGCTTCTCCCCTGTCTGTTGGTCAAAGCCATCCCAGACCCTCATGAGGAGCCACAGACACGCTTCTCAATGAAGCTACCACAAACACTTGAAATCATCAGGACAAATTAAAGGTTCCTTGTGTTGGCTGATGAGGGAAGATTCAGATCTGACTCTACTCACAGCTAAGACCCCCAAGAGGTGCAGGCAAGGGCTGGGGATTTAGCTCAGCAGCATAAGCACCTGCCTTGCAAGTGTGTGGTCGTGAGTTCAATCCCTGGTACGGATAACAAAGAAAAAAGACCGAAAAAAAAAGAGGTGTAGGCAATTAGAGAGGAGCCCAACCTGGCCAGAGGCGGGGCCAGAGGAGGCTTCCTGCGAATAGAGTCAAGAAACAAAGGTTTCCCAAGACAAGGAAAATTAGAACCCAGCAAGTTGAAAGGCAGGAGGGAGATTCCTCATGAGGTGGCACCTATGTCTCAGAATGGGTGACATGGGGAGACCCCCTCATCCTCTAAGCCTCTGTTCATTCACCTATACATGGGGTGGTAATAAATGTACTGCTTTCCAAAAGGCCCACAAGGTGTCTGTTAGTAGAAAGGCCTCAGATTGTCAGTTCTGCCTGGACAATTTACACATTAATCATTTCAGTCATCCACTAAGTGCCATTTCACTCTCCCAGAGACTTGCCAAGTGTCACCGCACACAGGGAGTACCTGAATCACACACCAGGGACCACCACAGCCTGAATCCTCCACTCCTCTAACACTTCTCACTGCCAAGATGACTTGGTGGAGAGGGGTCCCTTCTTTGTACCTGCACCCACCCTGCCTCTTCCCACCCCACCCCCTCCTACAAAGGGGTCACTCAACCTGGACCTGGAAGTGGGGCCTTGAAGATGGGGATGGTCTCTGCCCTGATAAGGGCCATACCAGACCCCGGTGCCCAGCCTGCACGCTCCATGTCCCTGTTCAGCGGGAATTCTTCATTTCAGCATGGAGTTCCGGCAGGTTTTATGGGCAGACAAACGGAGAAGAAAAACATCCCTCCTGAGCCCTTCTCAGCTCTCAAAAACTGATTTCCGCTCAGCCGGAAGGAGGCTGGGCCACTTTAACCCCCTGTGGGAGGAGACCTGTAGTCTGATTCAAGACCCTCTGTACTCCCTGCCCTGCACACACACATGCACACACCTGCCCCTCGGCTCAACTTCCCCACCCACCCCTCCCCTCCCCCTTGGCAAAACTTCCTCCAGGCCCCAGGTCCGCATTTATGATCACCACGGGTAGACCGCACGCTGGGCACAGAGCCAAGCACCCCATGGACTTGCTGTGGAAGTGTTCAGTGCAAGGTGGGAAAGTACCCATGTGTGCCCCGGAATGGGAATGCCCTGAGCTCCAGCTCTCCCTGGCTTCTTTGTAAGATGTTTTAGTTTTTGTTTCTAGGACAGAGTCTTGGACTGTCTCTTAGCTTCTAGTTTATAAGATCTTGGACAGCCTCTGAATGTCACAGGGGCTGAGCAAGCTGTTCGGTAATCTTGGCTTAGTAATAGGAGCTACCCCACAGGACTGCGGTGAGGACTAACTGAAGGTGATCAATCATGTCTACTGTCTCACATGTGGTCCTCAACAACCAATAGTCACTATCATTGCTGATGTCACTCCCTTCTCCCTCCACAAACCTGACAGCCTGGCGTCCTCCACCACATCCCTCACAGGAGGGGAGCAAGGCTCCTGGGGCTCTTTCACTGCCCTCAGCTACCTGCCAGGGTCACCTGAACTTATTAAAGAATACGCTCATTCCTATGCATCACAGACTCCACATGTGGGAATTCACCTCCTCACTAAAATGTATGGGTAACCCCAAAACCAACACTCACCAGGATTTTCAAGGTCATTGGCGGACAGATGATGAGTAATAAAAGATTTAAGTCACCTATGCACACAATTGGCACGCTGCCTTTTTGTTCTGGCTCTCAGACTGTAAACAAGCATCCTTTCCACTGCCAATTTTGTGCTACTCTTTACAAACTTTCACGCTTTTTGTTGGTGACTTTGCTGTTTGCAATGATCCTGTGCATTGTACTGAAGCACTGTTCCTAAGCACAATAAAGCTGTGAAGTGTCTTACAGAGAAAATATTTAGGTAAGTTTCATTCAGGTGCTAGTGACGGTGTGGATAAAGGGACTGCAACGTGAATGAACCAACAAAATATATTGTGTAAAGGGTTCTTCAATAGAAACCTGCAAAAAACAAGCTAATATACTGATTAGTTCATGAAAATGTCATGACCAGAGTGTTTTGTAGATTGAACCCCGTGCTTCCTCTAGGAGCGATGGTTCAGCATTTGCTAACTCAGCATTTGCAGCAACTTTATAAAATAAAATTGCAGCAAGTGATGAAAATAGACCACACTTCTAGGTTTTGGAGTCCTCATAGGTGCTGCAGTGAGCTACTGTGACAAATTATTCCACAAGTTGACATCTTAAAGGAGCCATCTCGTACTCTCAGATTCCACAGTTGGGGATTCCAAATTGGCCCGCCAGCGAAAGCTTGGTCTTGGTCCCTGATGTCGTCTGTTGACTTCAACCTGGAAGACTCAGACATGAGGATGACGCCACATTGGGGCTGCAGTCACAAGGCCATGTCTTTGTTCCAAGGCAAAGAAGAGGACTGAAAGAACAGAACCACCAAGCAGAAACACTTCCATGAGGCCTCCCAGGCGGCCTGGGCTTCCTCACATCACAGGGGCCTCGGGGCAACTCTGAGTACCCAGCAAGAGGGTCTCAGTAATTGAGGCAGGAGCAGCCTCCCCTTCCATGGCCCGGCTTCTGAAGACATACTGGTTCACTCCTGCCAAATTCAATTGGTCAAAGCAGCCACCAGCCTGCTCAAACTCGGAAGGGGACACAAACCCCAGGTCTTGATGGAAAGAGTGACCATCAAAAGTTTCTAAACCATTAACACATCCTATTAACACAAATGAGAAAGTGAGAAACGCAGGTCCAAGTCTTAACTCTGCCACTGTCCTTGTTGGGAGGTCCCAGGCGAGTCCTCAACTCGTAGAGCTCCAACATCCTGTTCTAGTTTCCAGAAGAGAGGATGAAATGAGACACTGGGTAGAAAGCAGTTCAGTGCTCAGCACACAGTGCCTGTAGATGGCAATGGTATGGACAGTGTTCTTTACAAGACCTGAATGTGTTAATAGGCTGCAACTGGCTGCATGGACCGAAAACCCAATATAGTGGCTTAGGGTTTGGGGACTAGTGTGACTGCTCACAGACATCACCAAAGACTCAGCTACTCTGGCTCTCCACTCAACAATCCTTAGCATGTGACTTGTGCCCTATGATCCCAAATTGACTGCAGTACCTCCAGGAACTGCATCTCCATTCTACGCAGGAAGAAGAGGAAAGATAAAAGGCAACAGCCATCTCAAGAGACTCTCACTTCATTTGGGGAAGGAGGTTATTCCTAGGAACTTCTACCTTACCTTATTGGCCAAAATGAGCTACATGACCATCCCTAGCTGAGAAGGGGAGTGTTTTTAGCTAGTCCTACTACCCCAGAGAAATTGGGGTTCTATTGATAGAGAAGGGCATGGGTATTATGTAAGGCAGATACCAATGTCTGCATTGTCTACCTTGGAAAGCAACCCACACATGCACCTTTCATGCCATGGATCATTTAGGACAGACTAGAACAAATTTCATCCTGGGGATCCCTCGTTTGAGGCGGCTAAGCTCCTGAGGCCACCTCCTTCAGAAAGCTTTCCCAGATGACTGAAACTATTATATCACCCTTCTCTGAAATACTATTACCTGAACCAGGTCACCAAAACTGGGCCTGGGGGATTGATATACTAAAGTCAGGGTTCTGTAAGACTCATGCCCCAGCTCTCAGCAGAGAGGAGAATTTTCCTGGAACAGACAAGAGCAGAACTCAGGGTGTGGCCTGGGTCGCTGACACTGCACCTTGTGGATTTTCAAGTGGGCTCTGAATTGGCTCTTAATGGTGGTTTTGATCAGCATCACCTTGCTTTTCTACATCATCTTGGTGTGTCTGTCACACCTGGCATTGCTATCAGGGTCAAGAGCCTGGCAGGCTACATTATGCAGCACAGGGGGTAAAGCTCAACACATCCCGAAAGCACAGGGCTGAAGGGAGGCACGCGTGGCCACATCAGCCTCCTCTCTCTTATCATGCAATTTCATTCTGGCCCCAGTCTTGCCTCCTCTGCCAAACGAAGTCAGGACACTGCAATAGCCAGGACTGCTCTCCCTGGAATAGAGATTTGTGAGCACCTGTATTAGTTAGTCTTCCCATAGCTGGCACAAAACACTTAACACCCACAATATAAAGGAGAAGAGATTTATTTTGGCTCAGTTTCTGGATTCTGTCCATGGTTAGCTCTAAGATAGACATGGTCTGGGAGAATGGCATAATTATTATTAGCTCCTGAGGCTGCTCTGAAGGTAAATGAAGAAACACACTAGGGGGCTGGGGATTTAGCTCAGCAGCATAAGCGCCTGCCTTGCAAGCAGGCAGTCACAAGTTCGATCCCTGGTACCAATAAAAAAGAAAAAGACAAAAAAAAATTTAAAAAAAAGAGTGCTCAAAAAGAATACCTAGCATATAGTAGCTTCTTGATAACATTATTGCAATCTTTTATGAGAAACATGCCAGGAAGCACCATCTGCCCCCAATGGGTTACATCTCCAAAGATATTTCAGAGGCCCTTACAGGATAGAGCTCTGGACCTAAGCCTGTACATCTTCCCTGTTGATCTGCCTCTGCCAGCTAACCTGCTTACTCCTACCTCACTCATACCATGCCTGCTCTCATAAAAAAATGAAGTACCCACTCACCCCTATATGGATGTCACCAACAATAGCCTGGAGAAATGTCTGCCAAACTGTATCTCTATTAGGTGCCCAAATGGTAGGGGACGGTCTATGGTTGAATAAAGCCAGGAAAATGTAAACTGAAATGAAACTCAATGAATTTATTTGCTGCAGGGTTTCTCAGGTACAGCTTGAGAAGGCTTTAATGTGACAATGTGTTGCAACTCTCCAAAGAGGGATGCAAAATGCAGCTTCCAGATTTTTTTTTAAATCAAGAAACCCCAAACATCTGCCAGAACAAGTGTTCCGAGGAATCCACCCTTGACTCGATGACATGAAGGAACTCAGTTCTAAGTAGTAGCATCCAAGGCCTCAGCCCCATTCTGGAGGACCCACATGGGTCAATGGAGGATCCTCATTAACTTGAATATAAAACAGGACAGAACAGAAACTAATAAGTAAGCATGGGGACACAATATAAATTTCATTCAACTGTGCCAGGCACTGACCTGAGCCTCAATCTTATTCTCTTAAGAATTCTGATGGAATGAGGCAAAAGAAGAAAAGTGTTCCCAACCCAAATTCTGCCCCCATCACTGACTGTTTATGTGAAGTTAGAGAGATTTCTAGTAAAGACTAAAGCATACTTCATGCACTGTGTGCAGCATTATTACAAACACTACCTATGTAAACTCATCCAAGCCACACAGTGACCCACTGAGGCAGGTTCTACTGCAGTCTGTATTTTACAGGTGAAGAAACTGAGCCACAGAAAACTTCCCAAGGTCACACAATTGGTAAACAGCAAAGCTAAATCTTAACCCAGGCAGTGAGGCTCCCAAATCTGCAGACTCAACCATGTGACACACAGATGCCGCACCCCTCCCCAGGCAGACACCATCCACTGTTCCCCATGTCCGTCCTTCCTTTCTTCTCTACCAACGGACACCAGTGTTCAGCTGCATATGTGGCCATCTGCAAGAAACATTGCCTCCCCAGCCTCCCTTCCAGTTAAGTATGATCAAATATACACCAGTGGGACACGAACAGAAGGCATCACTCCCAGGCAAGCATCCTTAAAGGTGAAGCATGCTCCTCCTTCATCTTCCTCTTTTTGTTTCCATCACTTAGAATGCAGACGGCTCATGATATGTCCTCATGACGTGGTGGCTGCTGTCCCCAAGCTAAGTGATTCAAGAGAACAGCACAAAAGCACTCTGTCTTCATCAGTCCTACGCTGTCATTTCTGTCATTTTTTTAGTCACAGAAGTCATATCCAACTCCATGGAAAGAGGACACTACACAAAAGGGGTGATACCAGCAGCTGAGGCTCACTAGGAGCTATTTTAGCACCTGGGACAACCCCACAGAATGTCTGGAATATGAGAGGGAAATAGGTTTTGATACTGTATAACATTTATGGTTGCAATTAATACACCTATGAGTTTTTGGCACAGAGTAGGCTCCGACAAATGTTCTCAGTCATCCTTTTCTCTAAGCAGATCGAGGTATAGGACTTTGTCTTATTCTTCTCTATCCACACACAAACTTACACATGTGTACCACCCCCATCTAGTTGAGGTTTGACATAATGTAGGTATGGAAGGCCGTGTATTAGCTTCCTTATTCATCTATTCATTCTGTCACCCATTCCTGTACATAGCATGCCAGGCTCTGGCCTTGGATGCTGGAGGACTCGCCATTCAGTGAGACAGACAAGCATAATGAGACAGAAAACAGCCAACTCTCTGTCATTGGGAAGTGAACTGACTCTAGTGCTAAGTAAGACAGGGAAGTGGGCCTCGCCCAGCCGGTGGGTGTGTAGACTGGACAGGTGTCACGGTGCAGCTGAACAGTACTCAAGTGATTCTGCCCCAGTATCTGCTCCTGAGTGACACACACAGGAGTCCCTGAGACTCACATACTTCAAATTCACTGCAGTTTTGCTTTGGGAGAGGGAAATTGGAGGTGGCCCATGTCTATCCCCAAAGGAATGGGAAAAGGAACTCCGGTGGATGTGTGTATAGTACCCACACTGAGTAGCAGCTGGAAGCAATGGATCTGAGTTAGACTCGGCACACAGAGCAGTGTCGAGGAAACAAAATATAATAAAACAAAATAATCTAAGAAACAAATCTATAGAAACTACCTCTTGTGTACATTAAGGATTGGTAGCATGTATGTTCCATAAGAACACATATATATCCAGAAACAGGCATCAAAAGCATTCGAGCAAGTGCCCTGTTGGGAGGGGTAGAGAAGGGGATTAGGAGGAGATGTCACAAGCTGTTGTGACGCACATTGTGAGACTTTGCATTGCAGTGGGGGGGGGTGATCTGTGTGGCCCTCCCTAGGGAGGACAGACACAAAGACTGATGCCATAGAGAAAGGCTAAGTGCTTTAGCATTCAGAAGCCCAGGGCCCATGGTCCAGATCAGGGCAGCAGGACCAGCACTGTCCCCTCAGCCTTCACTCACCTGGTGACCACTGCTCAGCCCTTCCATGCCTCTGGGTTGTCTGCAAGGCAGATGGTGGGAGGGAGCAAGCAAGGGCTGTGGAACCCCACTACCCTGTGCTCGCACGGTGGCTACTGTGTGACCTTGGGCAAGTTATTTTCTCCTGACTCTGTTTCCCTATGATAAAATGAGCAGAACAACAATAGCTGTATCAGAAGCTTGTGATAGACAGGAAGTAAATATGCATTCTGCCAGTGAGATACACAGAGCGGATCAAAAATATACCATGTTTTCACTGCTATATTTCCAGGGCCCAGAACTATGCCTACCATGCTGCCATTGCTCAATGAATGCTTGCAGAATGAATAAATGGTAGCGATAAAGGCTGTAGAAGAAGATACAGCAGGGTAGAGTGAGAGGGAGCACAAGGGTGCTAGCAGGAGGGAGAGAGTGACCTTTTGAGTCCTGGTGGTCAAGGGCTCCTGAGGAGCAGATTTCAAGGAGGATTAAAGGAAGTAGAGGGGTACACTCTGGGGAGACCTGAGGACAGTCATGCCAAGGACAGAAAAGAACCTAGTGTGGCGCCAGCAGTGAAGGACAGAGTGGGACAAGCTGAGGCCCCTTGGGTTGGTAGACCAAGAACATCACAGAAGCCCCCCTCACTTTCAATGACTAGTCATGCGACAAGTGACAGGCTCAGTCCTGTCCCAGGGTCAGCCACAGCACAGCAGCACAGACCTCTCTCTCTCTCAGAGACCAGACTCTTTCTGGGTGCCAGGGCTCAGTTTTCTTGGCATCACTGCATGATGCCATCACCACCTTAGCCTGGTCTTTACAGCAGCAAAATTACACCAAGAGGTAGCTAACCTCTGAACTGGCTTGGGTCTCTCTGATGCCAGAGCCTGGCTTGTTCCTGCCACATTGTTCTGAAATTCTTTGTTTACAGCTTGCCTTCCCCACACTGCAGCAGCCCACCTCCTTCTCATTCATGGTTTTATTTTACTCCCAGATCCCTTGTGTTAAAAATGGCCCAAGAGAATGAATGAATGAGCTGGTCTTCCGGGCTAGTTCGCGCTCTGTTGAGCATCTCCAGTCTTAAGCTGCAAATGGAAGGGAGCTGGCAGAGGAATTTCAAGCTGCCTGAGGGTCAGGAGCAGAGAGAGAAGGGGGAGAAGGGGGAGAAAGTGAAAGTGAAGGGAGCTGGGAGCCCCATGAGGAGGCGCAGACAGGGAAGGAAATCTCCTAGCAATAATTCATCTACTCAGGAAGCAGCAGCAATAGCAGGGCCTGGGGCTGCCTGTGGGACAGGCCCTGCGGGGAGGGGTCATACAGGCTCCCTCTCCTCCTCCGAAGCCCAGCCTGGCCAGGGTCACGGTCAAATGGTGTGGGGGTGGAGGAGCCAGGTGTGGGAACACACTGTCCGACAGATCTTGGGTTCTGAAGACTTAGAAGCTCCTCTCCCAGAAGCCAAGGGAAATTCCAAGTCCCTCTCTCCCTTTCTCACTTTCTGGGGTCAGGGAACCCGAAGACACCCTCCCAGCATGGCAAAGCTGGGAGGCACCTCCAAGAATATGAGGGCCCAGGGGAGCCAAATGCACCAGGAAGCCTTCTACCCAGTCCTGTCACACTAGCATCATCTGAGCTGAAGAGAAAGTTCTTTTCAAGGCCAAATAGATGCTAATTAGAGCAGTACTGGGATAGAGCAGGGAAGCAGAAATGAGTGATGAGGGGCCTCAGTGACCATTGACAGCTCAGTTATTTTTCCCCAGGCCTCTGTGGAGGAGGACACATAGGTCAAACATTCAAGTATCTGGAAGGAAAGCAGGAATGAGGGAAGACAGTCTATGTGTACCAGTGGTGGTGGATTCCAGAAGTTCCAGTCTATGTGTACCAGTGGTGGTGGATTCCAGAAGTTGTGACACCAGACAGGTTAAGCTGGCACCCTCACTCAACCACCTATAAAGCTGAAGGCCAGCTCTCTTTTTGCCTTATTTATTTATTTCTTTCTTTATTTTTTAGGCAGGGTCTTGCTGTGCAGTTCAGGCTGGTTTTGAACTCACTATGTAACCCAGACTGTCCTCGAACTCACAGCGATCCTCCTGTCTCAGCTTCTCTCACCACACCCAACTCAATTTTCTTGTCTGTAAATAAGAAACATTGCTCCACAGCCCAAGCAGAGAGCACTAAAGTCCCCAGAACCACGTCTGCCAGCTCTGAGAGGACTACAAGGCAGAGGGTTTTTAATCTGAGTCTTCATACTAAACCCAGGACTGACAGTAGGAACTCAACACCTACTGGCTGGATGAACAAATGAATGAATAGTGTTTGTGTGTTTTGGTTTCATTTTGCTTTTAAAGATTGTTGCTAGGAAGGTGACACTGTTGAATGGTTTAGCATTTCTCCAAGTGTTCCCCATGGACACCAGACGTAGTTTCCTGAGCCAGGCTTCAGAACAACTGAATCAAATGGGGCAACCCTAGAGCCATAGTGCCAAAAGCCCCTTCGGGTCCTACCACACAAAGGTTGGGGAAATCACGAGATTACACTACAAGGGCTGGATGACTCCCAAAATCCACTTCCCAAATGAGGACACAGAAAAAGCACCCTGTCTGCAGTCCAGGATTTCGGAGCTGAGCTCCACTCCACTCACCCAGACCTCCAGCATCTAACCCGCTGGCCAGCAGAAACCGGAGCCCTCGGGGTGGGACACCAGCTCGCTGGCCTCTTTCAACCTGGAAAAGAGCGGCGCGGTGCCATTGGCTGGGGTGTGAGCGGCGCCTCCTCATTGGCTCGGCAGAGCCCCCGCCTCCTACTAGGGCCGCGTTGTGATTGGCCCCTCCCTTGGCTATAAGGCGGTGGCCGGCTGGTCGTGGGAGCGCGCGGGAGCTCGCGGCGGTACGCTGCAGACCCGGGGACACGGCGCGAGGAGGGACGCGACTGGGTGCCGATGGCTTTCGCACTGCTGCGCCCCGTCGGCGCGCACGTGCTGTACCCGGACGTAAGGCTGCTGAGCGAGGACGAGGAAAACCGCAGCGAAAGCGACGCGTCGGACCAGTCGTTCGGCTGCTGCGAAGGCCTGGAGGCGGCGCGGCGCGGCCCGGGCCCCGGGGGCGGGCGGCGGGCGGGCAGCGGCGCGGGCCCCGTGGTGGTGGTGCGACAGCGGCAGGCGGCCAACGCGCGGGAACGGGACCGCACGCAGAGCGTGAATACGGCCTTCACGGCGCTTCGCACGCTCATCCCCACCGAGCCGGTGGACCGCAAGCTGTCCAAGATCGAGACGCTGCGCCTGGCGTCCAGCTACATCGCGCACCTGGCCAACGTGCTGCTGCTGGGCGACGCAGCCGACGACGGGCAGCCGTGCTTCCGTGCGGCCGGCAACGCCAAGAGCTCAGTCCCCGCGTCCGCCGCCGACGGCCGCCAGCCGCGCTCCATCTGCACCTTCTGCCTCAGCAACCAGCGCAAGGGGGTGAGTGCTCTGCGCTTGCGACCTCGGGGCCTGGTTCATTGGGGAACAGGGTCTCTCTGGGGCCGGAGGTGCAGAGACCCCTGCAGAGCCAGGGCTAAGCAACTGTGGTTAGTAGTGACATGAAACAGAGCCACTTGCCTTCTGTCCCCCAAACAGAAGGGCGCAGAGAACCTCTGAGCCCGACTCTGATTTAGTTGTGTATTGACTGTGCATTGACGGATACTGCTCCAGCTAAAGGTGTGCAGAGCTGACCTTTCTCACTTATAGGAAGGGTGAGGACAGAATAACTGACTTCACTTGCAGAGTCCTTTCCTTTCTCTGCTTTGGATGCACTTCTTGGCCTGCTCTTCCTCACCAGAGCACCGTCAGCAGGGAGTTTGTTGGGAAGAGAACCTGAGGCCCTAGGAAATGAAATCCCATACCTACATTTACAAGGTTCAGGCTCTAGAGTTGCTGGGCATGTGCTATCCTAAGCTACCCGGACTTCAGTTGTCCCCTGTCCTCAGACCTGACCTTAAAGCAAGAAACCCAGAAGGAATGGGAGCATTTGCCATCAGCCCAAGCTTGAACCCAGCTGCTGAGCAGTAGGAGAAAGCATGGGGTCCCCTGAAAGAATGAACCACGGGGACAGGACACCTAAGTGAGGGGTGAACCTGCATGTAGGGTTTGGGTAGGAGCTGGATAGCAGAAGAGGCTGCCCAGGATCTTCTTAGCTGAAAACTTATTCAGGCCCCAACCTCTCCCCTTTTCTGACCTGGGCTTTTCCTACAGAAAGGAAAAACCTATCCCTGTGACAATACTGCGTTTTAGCAGCTATTGTTTATATCTAGAAAACTGAGGCTCACAGAGTTCTGCCTGGCTTTTGGTGGCCAATCGAAGGTTATTGGTGGGGGAAAGGGAGTTTATAGTCAGGTCCCCTGACTCCACCACACTTGATTCTCACAGCTGCTCTGGATTCCCTACACCAGCCTGAGCTAGGGAGGCCTCTGTGTCCTGGCCTCCCACCCCCCACCACTGTGGCTTATCAGACCTCCATGCTGGCTTCTCATCCATGGCTCCCTTAGTTTCCTCCTTAGGCTCTTATTTGTACCCTTTCCAGATTCCCTAACGTGCCTGGCTGGGCTGGGGAGCCAGGCCTGGGCCCTCAGTCATACAGCCAGCAATGAAAGGGTGGCCCAGTCCCTCTGTGATACCCCTGACTGCCTTTCTCTGCTTTGTTCTGTTCAGCAACTTTGAAAACCCAGCAGCTGGCTTCTGTTGGCTCTGAGAATGGACCTAGAGAAGCAAGCGGTGGGTCCCTAGCCAAGCCAGGTGCTTCCAGTGATGTGTCAGAGCCTGGACAGGGAGATGAAGACAAGGATGCCGCCATCTGATGGAGGCGGGAGGAGGGTGGCAAAAGGGGACTGTCAGAACCCAGAGGAAGCCCAGACCCAGGGTGAGAGCTGAAGAGCTTCTGTGGGAAGTTACAAAGGGAGGGAGAGGAAAGGGTGCGCTACCAGCAGCACACCCGTGGCTGGGGGTTGGAATCGTGACCTAGAGAAGGAAGTGGGAAGAAGTTAACGATGCAAGAGTATGGAAGGGAGACAGAGACTGTCAGCAACAGTGCCACCGTCTTCCTGAGCACTGATTTGTGCTCAGCACTCTCCATGAGTTATCACTGAGATACCTCAGCAAGCAGGGCACCACGAGCGCTGTGGCTGTCCCCATCACTGGTTCCAGTGATGGAGCAGGATCCCCATTCAGGAGGGGAACAGGTGATATTAGGAGGCTTATACAGCAGGCCTGGTGAGAAGGGCTGTTGGTCACCTGCCCACGGCTATACCAAGCAGGCTAGGGCCTTCTCTGTAGGTCTCAGGCCCATCCCCTAGCTCAAGCGGCCTTGCCTGGGCTGGCTGCTTCCTTGGGATCTGTGTATGGGACCAAGAACTCAGCCAAATATGGCTGTAGAAACCACGCTCAAAAGCTGTGGCTCCTCTGGGAAAAACAAGAGAGGTGATCCTCGCCAGTTCTGGCCCCTCCAGAACTCAGCTGAAGGAAAGCTGACTGTCTTAGGCAGCTCCTGCTACCCTTTGAGCTCTAAGGTCTGGGAAGCCTCAAGGTCCCTGTCCCTTCATCCTGACTCACTTGCTCCCTTCCTCCCTGGCCAGTCTGGGCTGGGGTTGCTGTAGAAATAGTTCTCCATAGCACCTTGCTGCTAGGGGCCTGAGGGATGATGGCCTCTGAGGTAAGAGTTGTGCATAGGAGAAGGAAAGGCAGTCCTTGTCTCTGCCCTGTTTCCCTTTGTCCTGGGGGTGGGGAGTCGACTAGATTCTCTGTTGTTTCCAGCTCAGGAGCAGAAGTGGTGATGGGGTGGCAGAGCCCAGGAGATGCTGTTACAAGATGATGCTGACAACCATACTTGTGAACGTTAACTGAATACTTACTATGTTCCCTATGCTGTGCTCGGGGTTATATCCATTAGCTTGTATGACCCATATTAACTTGAGTAATCCTAAAAGTAAAACTCATGCTCAGTGAGGTGAGGTTGTTTGTCTTAAGTCCAACAGGCAGTCTGGTGCACAGCAGGGCCCAGAAGCCAGGACTGTCGCTTGAGCCCTCGTGCCCTTCACAAACACTCTTGGCACTTAGTTCACAGGGGACAAACTGGAGACTGGTCAGGATCTTTTCTAAGGGCTCATGGCAGTTTACACATTTGGCTGTGTCTGGAGCAGCAACTACAATCATTTGTCACCGTTTCATAGATGAGGAAACAGGTTCAAGGAGGATGGTCCCAGCATTCTCATGGGATCTGGGTATCCAGATGACCTCCAGACATAGCATAAGTGGTATCTGTAGGATTTAAAGACAGGAAGTGGGGAGGCCCATTTTCTATCCCCAGCCTGCACCCCCTCCCCTGCCCCTGTCCGCCCTTCTTAGCCTTGCCTGCCAGAATTTGTCTGAGAAGCCCAAGCCCAAGGCTCTGCTGGGACCATGGCCTCAGCCCTCAAAATAGCCCTGCCTGTGAGTGAACATGCTGTCCCTGGGCCCAGAGAGCCTCGAGGGAGGCTGGGCCACATCTGGATGGATCTGCCCCAACCTGGGCCCGGGATGGAGGGGGGCAGAGACAGGGTGTCCAGATGGTCTGCTACTTCCCTTGCTGGGCTGAGAAAGCCACCACTCCCTTCTCGCCTAGCCAGGTTCTGGGTGCTGAGCATTTACTGTGATGTTTCAGACAGACAGTGTAGTGTCCCAGAAGAGAACAGCTTGTCAGACAACATGGGTTTCTAGCCAGGCTCTTTTACCAATGGGCCAGGTGCCTCTGGGCCAGCTACCCGAGTCTGGAGGCCTCAGAAGACGGGCAATGCAACCTCTTTGATCAGTTAGGAAGATGAAGCCTGAGAATACTGGCAAGAGAAGCTGGCAGCAAGTACCCCTGTGGGGTGAGGGATGGGTAGCCTGAAGGACTACCACCATTAGTTTGTCCTCCAGCGGCCTCAGGGAGCATTGATTGGCACTTACTTTGTGTGTGGCTCTAGACTGGAAAAGGGATTTCGGAGTTACACGTGCTTTCTCCCTGCCACTCCCCAGCACTGCTGGAGATCAAAGCTAGGGGTGCTCTGCCACTGAGCTACATTCCCAGCCATTTTGAGGTTTTTATTTTTAATTTTTTGAAGACTGTCTTGCTAAGTTGCCCCAAAGAGAGTTGAGCTTGCCTCAGCCTCCCTCTGTGCCAACACACTTGGCTAAATGTAGATTTTTTAAAAAGTACAATCACATGGGGAAGATATAGGTAAAAGTATATCAAGTGAAAAGGCCCCCCTCCCATTTTGTCTCCCCATCATCGTATGTGTGTCCTCTGAAGACACCCACTAGCAATTCCCTGCATGCTCCTCTGTCTGGAAATTACATAACAGGCGGGTATTCACTCAGTTCAGCTCTAGCTTTTGCCCTTAGACAATGTCTAAGTTTGAGCACTGTGTTCCCAGTGACCTGACCCATCCTCCTGACACCTCTTTCTCTCCTTCTGTAGGGTGGCCGTCGTGACTTGGGAGGCAGCTGCTTGAAAGTGAGGGGGGTGACCCCGCTTCGAGGGCCACGGAGATGAGCCTGAGCCATTGCAGCATTTGTTCCAAGTAGGACTCTGGAGAAGGAAGCTAGCTCCTGGCTGGGCAGGGGAGAAGACCCCAGGTGCCGGACCCATCCCTTTTCTGTAGGGACCAGAGAACAATGGCCTGAGCAGGGTCTTTTGGGGAAGGCCCCTGGTATATCTCCAACCCACCCTGGAGACCTATGAGGACCCATCCAGCTTATCCAGGCCTAGCTGCTCAGAGACATCAGAAAACCAAAGACTTGTGACCTATAAAGGGTGTGTGTGTGTGTGCATGAGCATGGATGTACGTGAGAGAGAGAGAGAGAGAGTTGGTGGAATTTGAAATAAAAGTATTTTTAAATAAGAGACGTCATTTCCAGCTGAGGAAGGGAAGGGTCTCTGAACAGCAGAGATTGAAGGTGGTCCCTTGAAGGACCTAGAAAGGGACACAGAGTTGCCGGGAATGCCAGCCTTAGAGGAGTGGACTAGGGGCCAGCCCCTGGGCAGGCTGAGACTGAAGTGGAGGTGACCACTCCTCCCACGGTCTTCCATGTATGCAGTGTCTTGAACAACTATTTGGTGTCTGGTGTGGAGAAATCCTAATGTTATTTATTTTTGCATAAGGATTAAATCCATGTTCAAAATCAAGGTGCAAGAGGATGAGGGTGAAGTCACTCTGACTTTCAGCTACTACTTCTCCTCCTAGAGTCTGTTTAGCCCGTTTTCTGTGACATCCCCTTCTCTGTGAATAACCAAGCAAATGCACAAAGCATAGGACACTTAATGCTTCTTCCTTTTCCCCCTTAATCTGGCTGGCCGTCACCCCAGATCAGTATGGAAACAGTGTCCTGATTCCTGTATTAGCTGATATTTCCATTTTATGAATGCACCATACTTTAACCCATCTGTCATTGATGCTGTCACCAATAATGTTGTGCAGGTGCAGTTTTCCACATGTGCAAATATGTACTAGAGGCATATACTCTTACCCTTGTTTTAGAGAGAGATGATGTGGAGGACTGATGACACCCAAAGGCACATGGCAGGGTGACACCCTGCAGCCTGTCCACTGTTTAAAGCAGGCCCAGAGCAGCTCCTTCCCTTTCCCTATGAAGTACGAGTCCCTGAGACCCTGGATAGATTCCCAGCAGCCCTGGTGATGAGAGCTGTGTCAGCTAAGATGAAGATGGGGACAGGACAGGTCAGTGTGCCTAGGAGTCCTTGGCACTCCGGCACCCCTGTCCCTGTGAGACCAGGATCATAGCAGCTCAGGATCCCTGAGGGAGGGAAGGCAGGGAGAGACCAGGGAAGGCAGCCAGGTACATTCATAGACATATTTTAATTATTTTCACTGAACAAGATTTTTCTATAATGTTGACATTCTGGAGTCAGATTCCACATTCATGCTTACATTTCCTCTCATGTCCTTCACCCTCTGGTGAGCCTGAATGGGGCCAGCCCATGTGCCAGGCCCTGTGCCAGTCACCATGGGACTGAGCTGAGCCTCCTGGATTTTCTCACGATGAAAACTCTGGGAGAACAAGAAGTTGCCAGAATCGCTAGTCTCACACCACCCACTTAGCCCAGGAGAGCTCTCCAGGCGCCCTCCACCCCCCTTCCCAGTGTTCCATGGGCGCCATCTTGCCTATCCTGTGTCCCAGGGGGCCACGTTTCCCCTTCGGGAGCTAATTAGGAAAGCACATTTCTCTCCCCGCGCCTACTTGGGTCCAGGTACAGGCAGCCTCTGGCAAAGCCACAGGAAAAAGACTGTGACCTTGTCAATGACAGGAAACCTGGGAGTGGAAGCAGGACAGACTTTTGGGTGCACTGGGCTGGAGGCCCACTTCTACCAGCAGATTTGCTGGGTGACCCCAGACATGTTTCTTGACCCCTCTGGGCCTTCTTGGCTCAATCTTTAGCCAGCAAGAACAGCTAAAACTGAGGAAGTGTTTGTTTTTTACTTTGTTCAATAATTTTGAATAGACCACTTATCCACTGGGCAAATAGCTCAAGTTGTATCAAATAGTGTGAAGTGAAAAGCATAGACCCCTCCCTGCAGGCAGCTCTGTTTCCCATAGGTCCTTCCAGAAAGGCTCTACACCGACTATTACTGCTGAAAAGATATCCATGAGTTTCTCTGCTGATATCTTTATGGTGAAGAATTCAAAGAAAGAGACACTAGAAATAAAACCCATCCCAAAGACAACCACAGCATGTTGTGTTACACACACACACACACACACACACTCACACTCACTTAAACAGCCATCTACAGCATACTGAGTGCAAACCTCTTATCCACACATAGCATCTGTGCCCCACTCTGTGGTTACTCACCAGGTCGCAAGATGCAGCCAGCAGCTCCTTGGAAGCCTGGGCCAGTACTTACTCTCACACGTACCTCCTTTGAAATAGATAATGCACTCACAGAGCTCACCACTCAGAAAATACAAAAGCAAAAAAACTGACAATAAGTCTCTTTCCCTCCCAGCCACTCAGTTCTGATTCTTGGCGGCAATTACTGTGAACCAGGGTCTTATGAATTCCTGCAGAGAGGATCTGCAATATAGGCAGTTTACACATGCACACACACACACACACACACACACACACACACACGCACAAACACACAGAGTTTTTCCACACAATTGACAGTCCTCTACACTACTCCATGCTTGATATTTTTCCCCTACAGTGCTGCTCAGAGCCCATGATGTTCCACAAACTGTTCTTCCCTTTTCCAGGTTGCATAGTGCTCCCTTCTGCACACTGGGCAGCTTGCAGGCTTCCTGGTCCATGGACAGTTAACATCCATGAGTCTGTACGCTGCAAAACTAGCCTGCACACGTGACTTGGGAGAAGCACAGCTGTGGACCAATACCTCTGGGGGCCATTTTCCTAACACTGCCCCTCCCTTACACGCACTTCCCGCCTCCGGGATTCGACACCCCCAACAGACTTCGCAGGCCAACTTAAGGCCAGAGGAGTCAAGTTGCTCAGGGAGAAGAAGCTCAGGGCTCAGGAGAGTACATTGCTCAGGATGACAAAGATCTAAGCCTCATTTCACAGTGAGGAAACTGAGACAAGATGAAGAGTCCTGTCTGCAGTCCCCTAGCAAGTATTCAACTATGCTGGATCACCAAAAGCCCAGGTCTTCTCCCTTGCCAGGCAATTCCACAGTTATAAGCAGGAAGGTTCAGAGGTCACCCACAGCCATGGAAAAACAGAAGGAAAGTAATGGAGGACATGTACATAGCCTTGGCCCAGGCCACATCCATTTTATGAAGCTCCTATTATAAGTTTAAAAATAAAAACCAAGCTAGGGATATGGCTCAGTGGTAAAGTATATTCCAAGCATACATGAGGCCCTAGGTTTAATCCCCAGCACAAAAAATAGTAGTAAATAAAAGCATCACAGAAGAATTCTGAAGAATGATAGTCTATTATTAGCAAGTTAACTCTCATACACCTACACTCAGCCTCAAAGCACAACATATCATCTTGCGAACATAATAAGAGGATCTACAAAAACATCAATTCCTGGGATGTCTATGCAAAGCTGAACGTCTTCTGTACTACCTGTGTCTCTTGCTACGTTGCATTTTGGCTCCTGGGTTAGTGTGATATCAAAGTCTAGAACTGGACATCTACATGCAACTTGTGACCTTGGACGGGAGCCTGCGCTATGGGCTGGGGCTGGGGGATGCCACGGAGGATGCTGACAGAATAACTGAAAGAATTAGAATTGGGACAATGAGGTATTGTATCAAAGGTAAGTTTTCTGCATTTGCTAACAGTTCTATGGTTATGTAAGAGGATATCCTTGTGCTTAAGAAGTTAGTATTCTTCAGGGATAGAAGAGCATGATATAGGTAACAATGTATTCTCAATGGGATCTGAAAAAATAAAGACTATGCCCGTGGGAGAGAGGGACAAAGTGCGCATGCTCTGACCTGTGTAAATCTGGAGAGTCTGGGTAAAGGGTGTCCAGGGTTCCCCACACTCCTCTCAGTTCTTCTCTGCTTCTTCATAAATGCTTGCAAAATGATGAGTAAAGAAGCCAAGACCTTGGTGTATGAGAATGTGAGCTGTGCCAAACCATCCCCTGTCCTTCTCTGACCCACCTGTGCCTTGGCCAACCCAACAGAGGACAGAAAAGATCTGGGGGACCTAGGCACGCCTGTCTGTGGCTCTCAGAGCCCCTGTGCCCCTCCAGAGGCTAAGGTGGTCCCGGCCCCCAAGCCTCCTGCCACCATGATTTATGTCCTTGTGAGCCTCAGCAGCTGTGAGCTCGGGTCCCACCGGGTGGCCGGCTGGGGGGCCATCCTTTGCTTCTCAGCGTATCTAATCCAGACCAGACTCAAAGACCCCACGGGCCTGGGATCAGCCTCCCAGGGGGCCAGGGTCAGAGGCCAGGCCAGCAGGGCCTGGAAACAGAGGCGGAGTGGTGCTGAGGGTGAGCCAGCTGAAAGGCAGGAGACTCTGGCTGGTGTAAGCTGGCCACTGCTCCTGTGTGACCCAGAGTGTGTGTCTGCCTGTCTCTGAGTCTCGCTGTTGCTCATCTCAGCATAGACTGCACACAGTGAACCAAGACTGATTTTCGGGAAGGAAAGCTGTTTTCTCCAAAATACTCAGGTTTCCTAGGCTTAGAAAAAAAGTCTAACTTTTTGAGGGCCTACTATGTGTCATGTCTATATGCTAGGCATAACAGAACTAATACAGTCTACTCAACAAGCTTCCTAGGTGTGTGCTCTTTATAGCTGAGGAAATGGAAAGATAGAGAGGTTAATGGCATAAGCAGGTGAATCCAAGTGGCTAGCCACAGAGGGCCCTCAGCACTCACCCACCAACCTGACAGGCACAGAGACCCACTACACTGCCACCCACTCAGCCAGGTATGTCTGTTCCCCACTTAGCATCCTGGAAACCCAAGCCCGGAGCCACAGGGCCAGGAAACAGCAGAGCCATGATTCAATCCCCAGGGATCTCCCTTCAGATTCCATGGCCCAGGCCACTGCAAGAGGCGAATCTCGCAGGAAGCATAGGACGGGGCTCAGTCATAGGTCTCGGGGTCCAAACTTTCAGCTTGCCTGGGCTGCACTGAATGAGGAAGAAGGTCTTGGGCTATATATAAAATGTATTACATAGTTAATGTATTTAAGTAACAAAACTTCCTTTATTTTTAAACTATTTTAGTATAAGATTAAAGTAAAATGAACAAGTCCAAGTTTACTAGTCAAATATAAAAACTTACATATTGCTTAATAACACTAAACACCTGTCTTCACAAGCACACACACGTTGGGAGGTTGAAATTCGTTTACAACAGTAAAGGTCTCTGTTAGTCACAAAGTCACACGAGTACGTGTAACATCTTATACACACTGTTTTGGGTCAACTGACTGGCTTGGGAAATAGAATTTATGTTGCACTGTGTCCTTCTCTATAAAGTGTCCCCTTGTCACTGACACATCTGCACCAGAGGATGTGCAAATGAATCATGAAAGACATTGCTAAAAATCACACAGTAAGGTTAAAAGTTTATAATTCTGTGGGACTTTATTACTGAAATACAGCCTTGGAGTCCCAGATTGGATCTATTTCATAGATCAACTTAAAGTGTGCTCAACCAGTTGGTCAGTGTCAACAAACATGCATGAAACTTTTCTGTCCACCAGACAAGGGTGTGGCAATGCTGAGCAAACAGGACAAATAGGGTCCCTAACCTTACAAAAGCAAGCTCTGAACAAGTGATAAAAATGTAGGGTCTGGAATTACGGCTTCTGGCAGAGCACCTGAGTTCTGTCCTCTGTACCAAAGTGAAGGAAAAGGAATGGAGGTGTTTCCCTGCATGTGGGATGTGGGAGTGTGTCACTGGAAAGACAGACTCCTGCAGGTCCCTAGGTGTCCTCTGAACGTAAGTCAGGCATACCCAGTCTTCTTTAGCACACAGAGCAGCCAGGTGGCCCCATGGACAGAGCTGCATGCCTTGCTGGACAGAGAAGGGTAATAACAGTACTGCATCTGTGTCAGGCATTTGCAGTCCTGTAACTCATTCACTCCTGCCCGGCCCAAGGACTTAGGGCTGGCGCTGTACTCCTGGTTCCTCCCTCCCAGAGGTCCCTAAGTAGCCACGCACTGAAGGATGAACCAGGATCTGGACGCAGATGTGCCAGGTGCAGGGCTGGCACCCTTGGCCCCTTGGTTCTGCAGGTGAACAAGTGCCCAAAGCCACTGAACTGGGCCCGGAGCTCCAGTCTTGCCACCATGGCTGCCACCCATGCCTCACTGGGTGCCTACCTGCACATAGAGAGATCGAGAGGCCTTTGCATCTCTCTTCTCTGCATCATCTTGCCCCAGGATGGATTTTACCCACGTCCCAGGTGGTTCCAAAGGGGAGCCATGACCGGACTGTCTCCCCAAAGGGGAGCCAGGAGGACTGCTCTGTGGTCTATCCCATGCGCTGAAGTATCTTCCAGGGTGGGAGATTTTAGCCCTGGGGACAGCGGGGTGGGCTCAGGACTTGGAGAGAGAGCGAGGCTGAGAAGTTCGTGGGAATGTCCCCAGCCCAACCCCACCCCGCCTGGCCTCCCCCGCGCCGCGGCCGCCTGGTGGAGGGACTGGAAGGAACGGGAAGCACCCGCAGAGGCGGGCGGAGGAGAGCGGCTCGCGCCCCCTATGGGCGGGTGGAGGAGCCGCCGCGCGGCCCGCGCCCCTCCCTCCGTCTCGTCCCAGGCCCACCGCCTCCTCTGCCCCCGGCTCTCAGAAAGCAGCTTTCTTTGAGACAGGAAGGTATCCTCAAGTCTCAGGAAGGAAAAACAGTCAGGCTGAACCCAAGACCGTCTCCAAGGGGCCGGGGCTGGCGCGGGGCCAGGGCTGACATCACCTGGGAACAGCCGGGCCGCAGCTGCAACCCGCCTCCTGGGGGGACGTGCTTTTGCTATCTAAAATAATAATAATAATACTAAAAAAACTTTTCCAGTTGGGTGTTTTTAAATGCTTTTTATAGTGGGCCCTGGGGCGTGGCCGATTCAATGAGCGCCCCCCCCCCCTTCACTGTCCACATTTCTCGCCCACACAAGGAAGCCTTTGACCAATTGCAGGGAATTCCTGGGCGGTCAGGGTGGGATCCAGGCGCTGGTCCCCCGCCTCCATGATTTTTTTAATCCATCCAGATCCATTTACCTTCAACTTTAAGAAAGGATTGATGATATTCACCCATGATACAAATTCAGATATAATCTAGGGATGTCATCCGGTGCCTGCTCCCCATCCTCTAAGAAACCCCCTCTTCTATTTTATTCAACAAAATCTTCCGCAGTGTTCACTGCATGCCAGGCCCTCTTCTGAACAATTATCTAGTATGAACTCACTTAAGCCCCATAAAATCCCTGTGAGGTAGAGTTTCCACTGGTTCTTGTCACCTGAGTGTTGTCAAAGATATTTCGTGCATACTGAGCACATCTAAATCTATGCTCTTATACCTTCCCCTTATAAAAACACAGCTAGAAACTTATACACACTATCTGCCCTTTGCTATGTTTACTTAAATGTCTTCAGAAGCATCCCATGTTACTGGACACTTCCTTCATTCTTACAGCAGTGCAGGCAACCTAACAGAATTCGTGTAACTTCTTTTGGTGGGCTTCAAGAATGTTTCCCATTTTTTTCTCTTATGCATTGCACCTCCATGAATAGCTAAAGTGAACCTCTAGAGTATAGAGGACCTCTCCTCCACAAAACAAAATTCCCTAAAACTCCCAGTATGCAAAAGAACAGTTTGCATTTAGCCATTCTCCAGATCCTGCCAAGGCTTGTAGCACTCTGTCCTCCCAGCTTCTCCAGAGGCTGAACCAGGAAGCTTCCTTGAGCCTAGGAGTTGGGGCCAACACAGAGACACCCTATTAAAATAAAATATTAAAATAAAATAAAATTAGGGAGTGTAGCTCAGTAGTAGAGTACATGATCATGTGTGAGGTCCCAGCTTTCAGCTTAGCACCAAAAAAAAAAAACAAAACAAAACAAAATGAACAAGAAAAGAAAATTTAAAAAAAAATAAAAGACTTTCTCCTCCCAAAGAAGCTCACAGACAATTAAGTTCCATGTGCTTCCTGTGAGGGTCAGGGGCTCCTAGAAACCCCACTAAACCATGTAGGGACCCTAAGACACTTCCCCACTGTGTACTATGCCCTTGGCTTTGAACTGGATGCTTTGGACTGCTGGCTCTGTGGCTTCTGAGTTCTGTGCCTTAGGAACATTGCTTTGTCTCATCAATCCTTGGTTTCTCATCTCTAAAAGGAAGCTCATTACAGTGGACCCCTGAGAAGTAAGTCAGATCCAGATCCTGATCTGCTGAGCACAGTGCCAGGCACACAGCAAGTCTGCACTGGTTGGCTGTTATTGGTGATGATGCACTGTTTCTATAAGATTAAGTCTAAACTCACTTATTTCTTTTTTTCTTTTCTTAAGTTCTTACCTATTTATTTTGGAGTTTTTGTGACAGTGTCTCATTATGAGTTCAGGAAACTAAACCTTGAACTCAGGCCCAACTTTGTACTCTCAGCCTTGCTCAGCTTCCCAAATGCTGCAATTACAGGCATGGTGGTGCACAGCTGTAATCTCAGCAGTCAGAAGGTTGAGGCAGGAAGATCACAGTGAATCTGAGGCCAGCCTGAGCTACACAGTGAGTTCAAATCCAGCCTGACTAAGCAAAGAGACCCTGTTTCCAAAAAGAAAGAAAATGATGGCTTTGCAGAGAGTGATGCTAGGGGTATGTCCAGTGCAGGAAGGAGGTATCCAGATAAAAAGGAAACGGGGTGGAGGAGAGAGCAGGCGCACTACTGCTGAGGAGAGAAAGAGCATCCATTGCAGGGGACCCGGCAGAGGCCAAGTACCAGGCACCAGCCTTGACCCAGGAAGCATTTCCTCCTCTTTAGTGCACCATGCCTAGGTACCACTTTGCTGCCAGTTACATAATACTTTTTTCTTTAAATGAATCCCTTGTAAAAATATAAATATAATATTTAAGAAGGAAACTTTCAATCCATCCATAAATGGAAAACTAGTATCTCCTGCCATAAATAGAAGGTAACCATAAAAATAAGCACAATGAAAACAAAACAATGTCATTAACTTCTAGCCAGATCCGGTTGCCTGCCCAAAGCTCTGGAGGCCTATTCTCTGTTAAAAAGGGAAGTAGGTGTTAAGAGAGGTGTTAGAAACACGCCAGCCTTCAGCAGAGACTTTCTCTTAATACTAAACAGAAGGACAGCTGGAGGGGAGAAAAGTTTCCACTCTGGGTTCTGATGAGCTGCAGCCCACTGTCCACTAGCTGCAGGAAACCCATGCTTAGGCAGTGGGGGATCTACCTCTTCCCTCAAGCCAGGGGAGAGGTCCGAGTCCAGCCAGGGTTAGCCTTGACTTAGGGGCTGATTCACATACGGGGTCAGATATGCAGTGTTTCCCATCAGAACCCTGGCTCCTCTGGCTTGCATCTTGAATGTCCCCCAAAAGTCCACGTGTTAAAAGACTTTGTCCCCAGCCTGTGGGTTTAAAACTGGGACATGGTAGAACCTTTAGGAGGTAGGGCCTGGTGGAAGAAAGGTAGTCCCAGGGCAGGGGTGCCCTCAGAGAGAATACTGAGACCCAAAACCCTTTTAATCTCTGTCTTTGCCTTTTGGCCACCACAAGATGAATAGCTTTGCTCCATCATGTACTGTCGGTGTCGCTCCCGGCCTGCAGGAAGAACACGCGACAGATTCTGACGGTGTGCAACCTTGCCTTTATTTGTCTCCACGTGGGCCCCGCGAGGCCTCCTCTCTGTCACCAGCCCTTTCTCGCCGGTGGACTTTCTCTATCTCTCTCTGTGCTTCCTCTCGTGGCGGGAGAGGCATTCACTTTTATAGGGCAACAGTAGCCAATCAGTTCAAAGCGCGCGATGCGGGCTGACTGGCTAACATCAGCTGTTGCTAGGCAGACTATCTTACAGAGCGGGTTGTTTAAGTCGCCAGCACAATCAGGGGGCAGGAAGCAGGCGCCAACTTGACTCACTCGATGGGAGGGGCAATCTAGCTCAGGCTCCGCTCCCACCCACAGGCCCTACGTCCGCCAAGTAAGGCGACCAGTGTCGGCCGCGGCTCCCAACATCTCCCCCTATTTTATTTACTTTGAATGAATGTATGCATCGCAGCCCGCCCTGGATCGAGTGCAGAGGCTTATGCCCTGTGTTGAGGCCCACCGTAGGCCCTTGGCTTGGACCCTGGTCGGCCGTCCCCGGGTCCACCAAGGCCTTGAGACCCTCGTCCTTTTTCCAGGGCCAGGAGTGAACTGGACGGAACCTGGATGCACATAGGCATGCACTCATGCCCCTCCGTGCGATCCCCTCGGAGAGACATCTAGATCTGGGCAGATTCTAGTAATCCAGCGGCTTTCATGCAGTATGGGGTAGGGCCTGGCTTAGGTCGAGTCGTGCTGGGGAGGCACGCTCTTACCCGTCATTGACTCACCTACCCTGCTGTGTAGTGTCAATAGGGAAGGAGTGCGGAAGACCCGCCACATCTAGACCCGGTCGTAGGCCAGTCGAGCGAGCCATGCGTAAGCCTGGGGGTCATTGTGCCCATCACGGGCTGCTGCCAGGGCCGCATGGGCAACCAGGCGTACTTGACGCTGGGCCGCCGCAAGGCGCCCATTAATAAATGATGTGACCCATCGGAGCAAGCATGGTCCTATAAGTAAGAGCAGAAGCAAGGAGCACAGGGGACCTAACAATGGTAAAATATAGGGGAGCAAGCCATTCCAGGCTCCCCAAAAGGGATTGTCTTGTAGTTCTTTTCTTCTCTTTTCTAGGTCTTCTTGCAGTTTCTTTAATCGGTCTCGAACGATTCCGGACTTGTTGGCATAAAAGCAGCATCTTTCCTGTAAGGCAATACAGATACCTCCCCTCTCTACAGTGAGTAGATCTAGGCCCCTTCTATTCTGCAGAACAACCTCTGCAAGGGAATCAATTTGATCTTGTATCTCCTGAAGGGTTCTCTCAACTATAGACATGTCTTTTATCAATTGCTTGGATAACTGAGTATATTTGGTTAATGAAACTCCTAGGCCCGCAGTCCCGGCGGCCAGGGCTCCAGTTATCCCCAGACCAGCCAAGAGAGGTAAAATCAGTACATCTCTCTTATGTCTTTTTATAAAGGTGTCCACAGCTGGGATGGGCATGGGTTGGTCCCCAGGGACAATACCAATGTCAGGCAACAAGTAAGCTAGGCCACATAGGCCGGTCCAATTACTGGGCAGGTAGGTATAAGCATGACCATTGCCGCAAGCAAATACTTTGCCAAAGGGGGCACATAGCGGCGAGCTACTATTTACATTGGTTATGGACTCACACGAGGCGACTGCCAGCGCTCCAACAACAATATCATAACTATTATTTTGTGGGTACTTTTGAAAACAGGATGCATTAAACTGTCCCATAAACTGGACCCGAAATGGAGGCCCATGTGAGCAATTATAGGGTGTGCTATAATTGTAAGGTTCACTTTCATAGTCTCTAAACGGCATGGCCAGCGGCCATGATTCTCCCATCATCATACACAGCCAACAATCGGAGGCCAGCCCTGGGTCAGTAAGATTGAGTGCTTTGTGGGTAGCCTCTAATATGGATTCAGTAGCGGGGTCAAGGTTAATGCCTCGGGATTTTGGGCGTAGGAGTGGATGGTAATTGACTTCAGGGAACGGATTTAATTGTTCCCATCGCTCGATGACCTGTTCCTGCCGGTACTGGTCTTGGACCCCTCCACCGTCAGAGATGTGAACGGGAGCGGTCATAGACCAACAGACCGTTTCTCCAACCTCTCCATTACAACCCGACTGCATGAATGGAGAACTGCCTACAGCAGCGGGAATATGGTTAGGGGCAACAGGGCTTTTAGTTGTAGTTAGCGTTGCCATCCAATAGGTTGTACTCTTAAGTTTGCATTGTTTTGTCTCTGTATAGCATGTAACATGCATGGATTCCTCAAACTTAGTGCAGGGACATGTGGCGAGATCACCAGGCCCTGAGGGACTCACCTTAGGCTTAAGTATGCACTGATAGGATGGTTGACTAAATCCTCCTGCAGTGGAGGGGTACACAACTGAGAATGCTGTTTTATCCCCACAATCGGTCCCTGGTCCTTTTTTGGCGCTAGGTGGTATACTGCTTACCGTGCCACCTCCGCAATCGCACGGACTGCCAAGAAGGCTCGTGCGAAGATCTATTCCAGAAGCGGGGCCCCCCAGCCCCGCATGTACCATACTTATCCTGAGGAGTGCTAGGACAACGCCCCCAACGAAAAAAGCAGCCTTTTTCGGGTTCATCTGGCTGTCAGGCCTGCTGCTGGTCTCCGGCAGGACAGGATTAGTCTTCAGTCGAAGGGCTTGTCGCACGCGTCAGTCTTTCTGGGACCCACAATGGTTCTCGTCCCGGTTCCTGCGGGAAAACACAAACCGCACCTCGGTTCCAGCTGACTACCGGATCCGGGCCCATCCATTGTCCCGTCAGGACATCTTTCCATTTTACCCATCCCTTATTGCTAGGAGATGGATTACAATGCTCCATAGCCGGGGGGTGGTTGTTATTGTTCAGGTTTAAAAAATTGTATGTGAATAGTGCCATGGATAGCCGTGCCTTTGGGGGCAGGCCCTGGCCTACTCCCCCTTTTTGTTTATATAAGATTTCTTTGAGGCTTTTATGAGCTCTTTTAATAATTTCTTGGCCTTGAGGATTATATGGGATACCATGTTTTAAGTGTACTTCCATAGTCTTACAGAACTCATTGAAGGCTTTTCCTGTATAGGCTGGTCCGTTGTCTGTCTTTAATATTTTGGGCTTGCCCCACGCGGCCCAAGCCGCTTAAGCAGTGATTGATCACATTAGATACCTTTTCACCTGTCTCTGCAGTTGCAAATATAATATGAGAACAGGTGTCCGTGGAGACATGGACATACTTAAGAGATCCAAATTCTGTCATGTGTGTGACATCCATTTGCCAAATATCGCCAGGGATCAACCCTCTGGGGTTAACCCCCATTGATATGGCAGGAGTGTGTGTGGCGCATGAGCCGCACAGTCGCACGATGTCCCGCGCGTCAGCCCTGGAGATGCGGTACTGGTTGGCTAGCGCCCTGGCATTGACATGGAATTTGTCATGGAACTGACGGGCTTGCTCTATTGGAGATAACATATTGAAAATCCATAACGGGCGAGTGGCCGCGTCAGCAGCCGCATTGCCCTGTACCATGGGCCCTGGTAGGTGTGTATGTGCTCTTATGTGAGTGATGTATATTTTGTTGTGTCTATTTATGAGCAATGTCTGGATAGACAAAAACAAGTTAGTTACTTTGGAGGTTGGTTTAATTGGGCCTGCAGTCTCAAGGACCTGCATGGCATTGACAACATATTTTGAATCAGAAACAATATTAAGGGCCCCTGGGAACTTCTCGAGGACGGTTTGTACAATTTGTAACTCCACCACCTGTGGTTGATCTGGTTCAAACTGTATGTTAACTGGAGGCATGCCTGAGACCACATAGGCCCCTATCCCGGTTTTTGACCCATCAGTATAGACTGTTGTTGCAGGAGTAAGGGGTGCAGGGGCGGTGATTTTTGGAAATATCACCGGATGTTGAGTAATAAACTGTAGTATAGGGTCCTTAGGGAACTGATTGTCTATCTCCCCAAGAAATACACATCTCAGGATGGCCCAAGTATCTATGCAAGCAGTCAGAATTTTTATTTGAGAAGCAGTATAAGGCACCCGAATAGCGTGAGGCGTGGAGCCAAAATGCTGGATGGCTCTACTATGTGCCTCCAGAGCCAGAGAAGCAACTGCTTCCGGGTAATGTTCAATAATCTTGGCAGGTGAAACCTTAGGGTGCACCCACAGAAGTGGTCCTTTCTGCCAAATCACTGCCGTGGGCTGGGAACTGGTCTGCAACAAGCAGACCTCAAAAGGCTGTTCTGGGTCAATTCTCTGTAATGTAGCTTTGCTTAGGGCCTCTTCTATCTTTTTTAGAGCAACTCTGGCCTCTGGGGTGAACTCTCTAGGGGAGGCAATATCCGGATCCCCTCTCAGGAGATCAAACAGGGGCTTTAAGTCCGAATTAGGGATGTGCAAGTAAGGTCTGATCCAATTTATATCTCCCAGTAACTTTTGCATGTCATTTAGGGTTGTAAGATTATCTGTTCTAATGGTTACCTTCTGTGGAGAAATCGATGTAGGGGAGACTTTGGTACCCAAGTAAGTCACTATGTCTCCTCCTTGAATCTTGTCAGGGGCAATATGTAAATTAGCCTTTCTCAGGGCCTTGACCAGTTGGCCTAGCATATCCTCTAACCTATTTATGTCCTTCGCACTGATCAGCAGATCATCCATGTAATGAATGCACCTAACTCTGGGGAAGGCTTTGCGTAGGGGGGCCAGTAGGGAATCAAGGTAAATCTGACACATAGTGGGACTGTTGGCCATACCTTGGGGCAGCGTTATCCACTCGTATCTGAGATCAGGGCTTTCTTGGTTAATGGTGGGTAAGGTAAAGGCGAACCTATGGGTGTCCTCTGGATGCAGGGGGATTGAGAAGAAACAGTCTCTAAGATCTATAACATAAACTGGCCAGGACTGAGGGATGGCTGAGAGAGCTGGCAGCCCCCTCTGGACCGCCCCCAGGGGCTGCATCTGCGCGTTGACCGCCCTTAGATCATGGAGCAGCCTCCACTTACCTGATTTCTTTCTAATAACAAAAACAGGGGTATTCCAAGGGGAGGTTGATGGCTTTATGTGCCCTGCCTGAAGCTGGGTTTTGACTATCTCGGTTAACGCTAAAAGCTTCTCCTTGGGTAGGGGCCACTGAGGTACCCAAACCGGATTCAGGGACTTCCAAGTGATCTTAATTGGAGTAGGCAGGAGAACTTCCTCAGCGGCCCCTAGGAAAAACCCAGCCCGTGTCTACCTTCCCTTTTTTCTACAGGTACGGGAGATGTCCGGCCCTGCAGGGCAGAGCCCAGGCCCTTGCCGGGGACATATCCCTGATTCTTAAGTATACCCTTGGCTTGGGGAGAGCAGGTGGATGTAAGAGTGACATCCATCTGAGTGAGGATGTCTCTTCCCCACAAAGATACCGGCAGCTGTAGAACAAAAGGTTGAAAATGTCCTTGGTGACCCTCCTCATCACACCAAGGCAGGGTCACGGCACTAACCTGGGGGGCAGCCACCATCCCCAACCCTTGGAGTGTGTTATCAGCTGTATTGGTCGGCCAGCTAGAAGGCCAGTCCCTCTTGGAGACAATGGAGCGGTCTGCCCCTGTATCTAGGAGTCCTGTTATATTTCTACCATTAACCCTGAGCGAGAGCATGGGTCTTTTATCAAGAGTCATATGAAGTCCTTTAAAAATTTCTCCAGAGGAGCCAAAACCCTGATCCCCTCTAACCCGTTGTCTAGACTGGAATCTCTCATGGAGACTGGGGAGCAATAAAAGTTGTGCTATCTTATCCCCCTCATTAATCACCATGGTCCCTACATGAGATTGGACCATAATCTTAATGTTTTCTGTGTAGTCTGAGTCTATAACCCCAGGGAGCACGGTAAGGCCCCGGAGGGCTGTGGAGGACCGTCCAATCACTAAACCAACTGACTTTTTAGGTAGCGGTCCTTTGAAGGTGGTCCCGACCACCTGAACGCCCATATCGGGCGTTAATAGGAGTCTGGAGGCAACACAGAGGTCCACGCCTGCTGACCCAGGGGTAGCCCTTGTGGAGGGCTGCCACCTTGTGTTGTCCTGTCTAGGGGGCGGGGGCCCGTCCGTAAGGAGGGCCCCCTCTGGCCGTTTTTTGGCTCCTGAATCCCCCTGCCACTAATGCGGTTTCCCTGGGCATCAAAAACTGATCTGCAATCTTTCGCTTTGTGTGTTCCCTTCCTGCATCGTTAGCACACGCCTATTGGCCCTTCCCGTGTATTAACACTGTGCGGACAGTCTCTCCTAATATGCCCTGGTTCCCCGCAGCCAAAACATCCTTTGGGCTTACGATCTCGCTTAGGTCCAGAAGCATCCTTAGCTTGTGCTGTCGCGGCTACAAAGGCCGCCGCAAGCTTTGCTGCAGTCATCTGCCCTCCAATCTCCCTACAAATCCTAATCCAAGCATTGAGATCCTTGTTTTTATGCGGGGCAAGAGCCGCTTTGCACTCTGTTGTGCATTGTTCAAAAATGAGTTGTTTGATCAGGGGCTTTGCCACCTCTTGGTCTGAAAAAACTTTATCGCCCGCGTCTTGCATCCTAGCCACGAAATCAACAAATGGCTCTGTGGCACCCTGCACTATCTTTGAAAGGCATAATGAGGCCGCCCCCGCACCGTTCACCTGTTTCCATGCGCGGAGCCCAATATTAGAGATTTGGTCATACACCTCATTGGGGAACTGAGTTTGGTCATCCCTATATTTACCTGAGCCCTGGAGCATATCTTCGTTCCACCTTGCATGCCCCCTGCTAACATTCTTTTCTGCTTGCTCGATGGCAAACTCGGCATACCAGGCTCGCCAATCAAGATAACTACCCGAAGGAAGGCATGCCTTGGCCAGCTGCATCCAATCACCTGGTGTAAGAGGCTGAGAGGCAAGATTCTCTAGCATAGCTATAGTATAAGGAGCTGTGGGCCCGAAGGTCGTGACAGCGCTTTTTAATTCTCTAATCTGTTTTATTTCAAACGGTTCCCAAACATTGCGCCCTTGGCCTGGGGCCATTTGCACAGGATATACTCCATAAAGACCGTAATCCATTCCTTGCATCGGTGGATCCCCTCCGGGCCATCGTTCACCCCTCCATAACCGCCCATGAAAATATCGTCCGCCCCGCGGCGCAACGTCATAAGACGGCGGTCGCGACAGAGTGGAACGGGGCGTCACTTCCTGTGCCGGCTGAGAGAAGGGAGGGTTCCCTGTAGCGGCCTCTCGGCGGGGAGCCGCTTCTGGAAAAGAGCTCCAGGGCGGAGCGGATGGCTCTCTGTCTCCTCCCCGCCAGAGAGCGCTCAGGGGCCCTTTCTCCTCTCTCTGCTTTTCCCGGGCGGCGCACGCACACAATTCCAATTCACGGCGCAACTCGGCATAGGGGTTTTTGGCCTCTCGGCTTCCTGCCCCACCTTCTGGTTCCTCCTCGCTATCTAAGTCGGAGGACTCTAGAGCTTGGGTGTCCTCTATCTTTCCCTGGATTTTTTCCCCCTGGACAGATCCCTCCCGAGAGCATTCCGACTTTGCCTGCTCAAAAGCCTTGCGTGCGTCTATGATTTCCGCGTCTCTAACTGCTGACGGGAACCCCTTCCCCTCCCCTTCAAGGCACGCATGTATCATTTCCCACAGGGGGCGAATAGCCAGCGAAATATCCCCTTCCAATTCCGCCGAGGCGAGGTCCCCGCCTAACTTCTCCCATGATGGCAGGTTTAAATGCCCCGTGGGTAAAAACCAGGGAGCTACCCTATCTACCTCTGCTATGAATAGTTCCAGTGTTTTTTGACCTACCCTGAGGTCTCTAGCTTTTAAAAGCTTTCTAAGGGCCTTTACCAAGGGCCGCGCCTCCGCGCTCGGTAAATTACCCATCTCTAACCTCTAAGGGCTGTAACTCACCGCGTGTGACTTAAAGAACCCGTCACCTACGCGTGAGCCTGAGGGGAGTCTAAAAGCCCTGTAGGTGCGCGCCACCCAGAGCCCAGGCTTATCCCCAACTCACCTGTCCGGCAGCACCACGCTGGAGCGTTGCACACCACCGCCGTGTCTCGGGGTTGATCAGTCCCCGTGCGGGTCACCAAATGTCGGTGTCGCTCCCAGCCTGCAGGAAGAACACGCGACAGATTCTGACGGTGTGCAACCTTGCCTTTATTTGTCTCCACGTGGGCCCCGCGAGGCCTCCTCTCTGTCACCAGCCCTTTCTCGCCGGTGGACTTTCTCTATCTCTCTCTGTGCTTCCTCTCGTGGCGGGAGAGGCATTCACTTTTATAGGGCAACAGTAGCCAATCAGTTCAAAGCGCGCGATGCGGGCTGACTGGCTAACATCAGCTGTTGCTAGGCAGACTATCTTACAGAGCGGGTTGTTTAAGTCGCCAGCACAATCAGGGGGCAGGAAGCAGGCGCCAACTTGACTCACTCGATGGGAGGGGCAATCTAGCTCAGGCTCCGCTCCCACCCACAGGCCCTACGTCCGCCAAGTAAGGCGACCAGTGTCGGCCGCGGCTCCCAACAATGTACTCTTGCCATGATAGGCTGCCAGCCACATGCCCAAAGCAAAGGAGTCAAGCAACCATGGACTGAAACCTAAGAGCCATGTACCAAAATAAAATTTTTCTTCTTTTTAAAGTTGATAATCAGGGTTATTTGTTATAGGACTGAAAATCTGACTACCACACTGACCATACGAGAAGGTCAGTGAGGATGAACTGATTAGGTTTTCTGGCCTTGTGCCCACTGGCTCTAGCCTGTTCAGTCCTAACTACTACTATTGCAAGGCAGCTGAGTTAGTTAGAAATATTACAAGCAGTGAGACAGGGCTAGGTCCTCAATGGAGCCAGTACAGATACCTGGCAACTTCAGGGGAGACTGACGCCTTCTGCTGTGGACCAGGCCTCAAGATAAAAGACCAAACAAATGCACTCATATCCTGAAGACTGAGACCCTAAATAGTTCTCATCCCCTAGGAAAGAGTCACAGCTCCCCAAGAATGCCTGCTTTCTACGTGACTCGCTTCCCCATTTGTCCCTAATGTAATCAATTTTACCTGAACTATTGGTCTTATTGGCTAACTATAGTTATGTCTCACCTTTTGTCCATCTGCTTTGTGAGTTCCCAGTCTTCCCTGACCTTGAACCCATGGTTTTACTCTATAAAAGTCCCTGGAAAAAGACAGAGTCCTTGACAACCCACTTGGGACCCCTTTTGTCTCTCTTCAGACAGATGCTTTCTTTCTCTCAATAAATATATTCTGCTCTTAACCTCCCTTGTTCCTAAAATTCATTCTTTGGTTTTAGAGAACACAAACTCACAGACGTAGGTTGGGAGTTTCATTCCCCTATGTCACTACCACTAAGCATGGTCTGGGGAAGAACAGCAGGTTTCAGTCAGTCACATGGATTTGTATACATTTGCATAATGAATCACTGGAAAGCTAAGAAACCAGTCAAAGTGGTATGAAACAGGTAGACAGAAAATAGAATGGAGTGTGAGACTCTTTATCAGCATAGCTTTTCACAGCTTATGAACCACATGAACATTGTTCAAATTTTAAACAAAACAAGTATCTATTAGCATCTATATGTACACAGACATGGTGTTAGACCCTGTGAGTTCATTCATTCATTCACTGTCTTATAAATGATCAGTTTAACAAGCATTAGCAGGAACCATGGATGGAGCTCTATACTGGGCACCAAAAGTGTGTATTCAGCCAATCAAGTCACATCACTCTGGATATGGTATGGATAAGTCATGTGGGGATGCATCAACAGGAGCCCTTGCCCTCGAGGAGCTTAGTCCAAAGAAGAGGCAGGCACCCTGACGTACCAGCCGCCAGACAATGGACAGAACTCATACAAGGGGTGGGGGCAAAAGATGCCCCCTGAGATACTGCAGGGCTCTGTAAATCCTTCCAGCAGGGAAGGAGGCTAGACAGAGTGTGAGGCCACCTCCTGAAAGCCTGCTCTGCATAGGAGATCTGCCATTATGGAGGAGCAGGCTTTGGTGCTGAGATGAATGCCACACAAACTCTGGCCATCCCTGCTGATCCTGACCCCCATTCTGCCCCAAAGCTCTTATAGTTTCATGGGATTCCTAAGCCCCAATTGCATAGATTCCTCTCCATTTGCATCCGCTTTGCATCTACTCTGCCTCTCATGCTCTGCCTTTCCTGGTTAAATCAATTCTTAAGCTTGTTGTTATTTGCAACAGAATCTAAGACTAAGTAAAGTAATTACCACCCAGTGTTTCCTTCTTTTTCTATGCTGGCAGTTCCTTACCTTATTCTTCTCTCTATTCCTGTCTTCCTTGGGAAAATTCTGATCAGTTCACATACATCCTCATGGCTTCCTTCCCTTACTGTAATTGGTTTAGGCTAGTCACATGAGCTGTTTCTGGCCAATGAGATATGAGAGGAAGTCAGCTCAGAGAAAGACTTCTGAGATTTCTTTAAAAAAAAAAAAAAAAAAAAGGACGTATATGAAAGAAGTGACCCTTTTCCACCTCTGAACCTTGTTGAATGAGAATGTGATACCTACATCTGTCGCAAATATCTTGCACCTATGGAGAGTGTCGCTAAGGACAGAATAGAAAAAAATGGGGAGAAAACCCAAGTAACTGCTAATGCTGCTTAAGTAACCATTGCTTGAGTCACCTTACATCCAGGCTTCCTGGTAGATAATAAATATCATTTTTAAGGTAGTTGGGCTTGTGCTATTATTTGTATGTGGATGTAGTTTAACTGATGTATTTGTCCCTTTAAAACTCTTATTGAGCAAGACAGTGCAACCTATAATCCACTACTCGGGATACTGAGGAGGATCTCATGTTCAAGGCCAGCCAAGCCTACTTAGCAAGACCTGCTACAAAAAAATAAATCAATTAATTTAAAAACTACCACACACACAGCTTTAGGACTAATAAATGAATTCAACAAAGTTGCAGAAATACATAATCAATACACAAGTTTGTAGCATTTCTATATATTGATAATAAACAAGCCAAAAAAGAAAGCTGAAAGAATCCATACCAAAAGCATCAAAAAGAACACTTACTTAGAAGTAAACTTAACCTAAAGAGTGAAAGACTCATGCACTGAAATTTTCAAACTGTTGCTGAAAAAAATTAAGAAAGACACAAATAAATATGAAGACACCCTCTGTCATGAACTGGAAGATTTCATATGGTTAGGATGGCAATATTGCTCAAGGCAATCTGCAGAATCAGTGAAAACCTCAGCAAAATACCTGAAAAAATTTTATTTGGGGAGCTGGTGAGGCGGGGTCATGGTGGCCTCAAACTCAAAGTGATCCTTGATCCTCTTGTCTCAGCCTCCTAAGTGCTGAAATTATAGGCATGTACCACACTCAGCATCCAAATGTCTTTCTATAGAAGGATAAAGTCCATTCTAAAAATTTTTTTAAAGAGGAAGAAAAACATTCTAAAATTCTTATGGAACCTCAAGAGATCCTAAATAGGCAATATCAAGCAAGAACAGAGTTGGAGATCTTATAATCTTCCTGATTTCAAAACTTACTACAAAACTGTCATAAGCAGAGCAGTGTGGTTCTGGCATCAGAACAGACACATGCACCAATGGAACCAAACAGTCCAGAAATAAACCCTCACATGATATTGTGAAAATTATTTTTGACAGGACTACCAAGGCCATTCGATATAGGAAAAGACAGTCTCTCCAACAAATTATGTGAGCAAAACTACCTCACCATGTGCAAAAGAATAAATCTGAGCCATTACCTTACAACATCTAGAAAATTAACTCAAAATAAACAGGGTGTGGTGGCACACACCTCTAACAGCAGCACTTGTGAGGCTGAAGCGGGAAGCTCCCCCATGAGTTCAAGGCCAGCCTAAACTACACAGGGAGACCCTGTGGAAAAAGAAAAGAAAGGAGAGAGAGAGTCGAATGCTCTGTCTAGCAGCAGGATGGATGGTGGCCTTCTTCCTAAAAGCACCCTCCCCGCCTCTACCCTCAGCACGATCTATCCTGACCTCCAAGATAACGGCGCCAAGCCGCTGTGCGAGCTGTGGAACGTTCTGTGGAACATTCTGTGGAAGGAAGAGCTGTAATTATTAAGCTGCCCCTTGTTCCCCTGCACTGTGTCCTCCTCCGCTGCAGGCTGGTCACTGGCCCTTGGCCCAGTGCCGCCCCCCCGGCGAGTCATCTTCCTGTGTCTCCCACTGTTGCTAGCCCCTTCACAGACGTCCCGCTTGACCTTTAGTCCTCTCCACTTTGGTCCTGGTCGGGCAAAAGCCCTCTAACCCACTTGCTCTGGCTCTGTGAGACCATCAACTCACTATCCAGCATCAAGGAAGTCTCCTTCCTTCTGCTAGAAGCTTCCAGGGACCTCAGGGTAATTAATGCAGCCTCTGCCCTCAGGAACTGCAGCCCAAAGGCAGATGTGACACATGGTGAATATCAGTGCCACACATCTTGTCTCTAGCAGAAACCCTAGCAGTCCCTCACGTCCATCCTCCCATTCTCCTAGGAATATCAGACCTCTGTTTTTTTAGCTGGACACTTACCCATGCAGAATAAAGAGTATTGTCAGACTCCCTTTGCAGCTAGGTCGAGCCAAGTGACTAAATTCTGACCCATGCCACCTAACCTTGTGAGTGCTAGCTAGGGCTTGCTCCTTGCTTTTCCCTTGTCCTGTGGCTGCCATGTGGCTGAGGGCCAGCTATCTGAGGCCATAGGATGAGGACAACACCCTCGGACAACAAACTGACAAGACAGCAGAGGCCTGGGACCCAATACCATCAAGTGAGTCCTGGAATATTTATATCCAGGACTGAGAAAGGTAACTTTGGGTTTGTATCAGAACACAGTTCCCTCGACCCTCTATTCCTAATTGAACATCTATTTTCTTCACAATAGAATTCAAGCAAGAGCAAATGTTTGTATCTGGTTATATGCCAGAGATCTCCAGTACGATGCGGCAAATGTCCCAGGAAATCCACAACTGTGTTTGAGTCACTTACGGGTCTCCTCTCCCTCCTTCCTCACTTATCCTACACTCAGTGATTAGTGTAACCACACTCCACACCCAAAACTCAGTTGAGAGAGGCAGTGAAGAGCAGAAGGGGTGTACAAGTGTGGTCATGCGAACTATACTCACATCTCAGCAAAACCTCCTGGACACTTAGTTTCTTATCCACATGTTGTAGTCAGAGTTGGCAAGGAAAACAACTTAATACAGGGCACATTTATAAAATTTACAGGATTATTATATAACAGACATCCACAGAGTCAAACACAAACAAGTACAGGAAATCTGTCCACACAGTAAAGACCCAAAGAATTCAGCTGAGGGCCTGGATCCTATGGCAACATCCTGCAGGCGTCCAGCTGGAGACCTAGAGCCCATGATGATGCCTCCCATGAGTCCAGCTGGAGGTTTAGAGCCCATGACAACGTCTCATGCAAGCTTGTTTCACAGATCTGCCCTGGGAAGGCCCAAAGGTCAGAGGGAAGCTAGAAAGGCTGTGTCATCAGGATGAAGGATCTGTGCCAGCAGCCTGAGAGTTCTGCACTACAGCCAAGAAGCAACGCTCAAAATAAGGACTAGCGCTCTCCCAAAAGTACCACAGCCATCCTCAGTGACAGTAAGGTCCCAAGCTCCTCCAGTGATGAGACCCCCTGAAGCCAGCGTGACAAGCTTCTCCAGGCAACAGAGTCAACATTACTTTCTCTCCAGTTCTTCTTTTTATGTTGTTGGCAGCAACCCTCAGCTGGGCCATCCAGCAGCAGTGCAGTTAGGTGATACAAGGTGACCACCAGTTGTCAATCCACCACACCGTAGAATGGGGACAAAAGAAATAACTACCTCTTAAATTTCTGGGGGTTGAGAATGAGATGGTCTAATGCATAGAAAAGGTAGCACTGTGGAGTTTTGTTTTTGTTTGTTTGTAGTTTTTTGTTTGATTTTCAGTACTAGAAATTGAACCCAGGGCCTTTGCACTGAGCTACATCCCTAGGCCTTTTTAATTTTTTTTTGAGGCATGATTTTGCTAAGTTGCCCAGACTGAGACCAGACTTGTGATGCTCCTACCTCGGCCTCCCAGAGTGCTCGGATTACAGGAGTGCACCGTGGACCCAGTGTGTAGCACCATGTTTAACACAGAGTCTCTGCTCAATAATAAACTAATAAACGGCTGCCGAAGTAAAGACAATGTTATGATTACTGTAATTAACTGATGAAAGTACCAAGGAAATGCCACGTGTCTCTCTCCAGATTAAACTTCAGCTAAGCAGCTAACTCCTCAGTTATCCTCACCTCACTGCTCCCTGTCTCCCTTCCCTACCCAAGGCCATTCTTTCCTGCCCTTTGTCAAAGTCCTGCCAGCTCCTGGGGCGTGTGTCATGCCTCTCCTTGGATAAGAGGTGAGTAAGATCTTACTCTTGAATAAGAGTAAGATCTAAGTGAGTCCCCTCCTCCACCCATGTCAAAGCAGATTTTAAAGGATCAGCCTTCTCCAATGCCTGGAGGAAGTTTACTTTGCTTCTGTGCCTTCCCCAAATTTCCAGTTTCCCACAAGAAAGTGGACTAGGGCTAATCTAGCAGGCTGTGGTCCAGCATACAAACCTCTGCCCTGGTGATCACTCTCAGCGTGACTATGCACAATCACCATCACCCCCCCCACACACACTTTAGGGCTCATTTTTCCACCATAGAAATATCAGTTAAATTTCTACTTATCCCTCAAGATCCAATTCAACTGTCACTCACTTTGTAAGCCCTCCCTCCATTTCCCCAGAGAGTTTGTGGCTATCTCTTTGGTGGATTTCCTCAGGGTGCATTTCTTTGGTACAGAGTCTATCTTATTATACATACTTCCTGGTTTTCATATTTTCCTCTAGTAGTCTCTGAACAGCTTGAGGACAGATTGTGGCTTATTTAGTTTGCATTCATAGTGCATCTTACCTGACAGGTAATAAGGAAAATGCATCTTAATTGAAGGGATGGCTGGATAGGTGGAGACAGATGGAAGATAAAATGATTAAATGAATTGTAGGTGGTTTCTATGGAAGATGCATAGATGATGACAGACACAGCTAACAAATGACAGACATTTAATAAAAGAGTAAATAAAATATACAAGATGATTAGGTAAAGAATAGTGGTGGTTTGATGATCGGTTTGATGATGGTTTGTGAACAGTAGAAATGAAGAATGGAATGATAAGTAGATTGTGGATGAATACATGAAAAATGGTGGCTAGATATACGATGAATGGAATAATGGATGGATAGATGGATGGATGACAGGGCTAAATTGATGGATAGGTGCATGAAGAATGAATGGATGAGGAGCAAATGATTTGCATGAGAGATGATGAATAGCTAATTACTCTCTGGTGAGTGGCACATCGATGGATGATGGGTGGAAGATGGATGGATACACAGATGAAAGACTGATGACTGGTGGAGTGTCTGGTTGAATTGTGGGTGACCAAGAAGAAGACTGATGAAAGACGATAGGTAGATGGATGGCAGGTTGGTGGTGAATGCACGATGATGGATAAGAATAGAGGGTGAGTGAAGGAAGAATGAGCTCTTGGCTAGATGGATGAATGAACTGTTAGTGTTTGAATGGAAGGATGAAAATGGATAAATGCTGTGCAGATTGACAAATGACAGGTGAGCAGCAAATGAGTAGATATGTGTGATACCCAAAAAAATCTTCGAGGGTTCTGCTAGTCCTGATATTTGATGTGTTCCCTTTCATGGGTGGACAATGAAACTGGTAATTAGATGAGCCAGGGATCTTACTGGGGCCTGACTTATATCATTGCAAGTAATTGTTGCAATGGCAACCAAGACAAGATAGTTATGCCCACTTTACAAATGAGGTGAGACAGGATCCAGAAGAGGAAGTGGTGTTTTTCTGGTCTCACCTTCTTGCATGCCTCTTTTCTTCTCCTCATGAGGAGTGGTATCCTGTCCCTTGTGCTAACCCTGTTACACAACCCTGGCCATTCGTGACTTGCCTCCTCCAAGAGCCTGCCATGCCCTGGACCTCAGCGATCTCTCTCTTCCACAGTAGGGGCCTCCTAGCCATCACTTCCTCCCTCTTTCCTTTGGTGCTTACCATTGTCAAGCAGGTAGCTAGACATCAGTGGTCCCAAGGGACAAATTGGTGGGTTCAAAATAGCATGCCTTGCCAGTTAAGTAAAGAAACAAGATGTCAGTTTACAATACATTTATAAAAATTTCTTAGGTCTCAGATCTAAAGCAGTCCCTCAGAACATAATGACATCTTGAGGTCACACATTGTGCACATTCCAGGCCACCTGGCCCTTTAGCTCCAGGACAAGGCACACAGCATTCCTGGCTCCCATAGCCTACAGCCCGATGAAATCAGGGAAGGAAATGTTCTTTAAAGATCGTTCTTTACATCCTGTCTTGGACTGGGACCTGGTTTAGATTGAGAATTTATCTTTTGTAAATGTCTTAAATAATGAAAGCCTGTGAGGAACTACTGACTGTCTAATAAGGACAGAAAAGACATTTCATAATTCCTAAGTAAATCCTGGATGTTAATAAGTATCATAGTCACCCCGGCTCCCCGACCCCAGGTATAACTTCCAGGTGCAAAGAAATGTATCCAAACTCGCACTCAGCACAGCCACCTTTGCAGCACTGTCCACCTTCTTGCTTGAAGGCATAACTTTCTCCATCTGCTTTACAATAAATCCTTCCTGTGTCTGCCCATGTGTCCTGACTGAAGTCTTTCATCAAGGGTCCCAAGAACAGAGGACCACAGAAGTATGGGACCATTTCTCACTGCACCAACTCTTGGCCTCTCCTTGACTCACAGTCCTCATCAAAATAACCACCATTTATTGATGACCTACCATATAATTGATGCTCTATATGTTACCTCATGCCAATTCTGCAAGACCCCTACCAATGGTATTATGATCCCCCTTTCAGATATGAGGAAGCAAAACTCAGAAAAATGAATTCACTGGTCCAAGGTCACAAACCACTTAGTAATAAAAGGGGATAATAACTGATTTGTGCAACTCAGTCCTGTCCTCAACCTCCTGGCTGCATTTCCCTCTGTAACTATGATGTTTGGTGAGTCTCATTTGTTTATATGTGTGCATATGTGACTGTCCATGAGATGGTGTTGCTGTCCTCATGGAATGGAAGAAGACACTTAACTGGCACACTTTTCCTGACACACACCCCCTCCTCAGTGCCAGACACAGAAAAGAACCAAGAATACTGATGCAGAAAGAGTTTCTTTGAAAGCCCCAGAGTTCAGTCCTTTCCTGTGGGATCACAGGGCTTGGAGAAGAGCTGTGACATTCTCAAGGCCACCCAGCAAGTTGGGGAGTAGGCTAGGACCTAAGTCCAAGACTTGACACTCAGTAAAAGTTTATTAATAAAACTCGACCTCTACTCAGGCTCCTGGAAGAGTGGGCCTTGGTTCCAGGAATAAAAATATAATGATGATAAAGTGTGAAGCAGGTATAATATCCACTCCACGTCAAAAATAAAAAGCTTCTGTTCCAGCAGGTGGGAGGAACAACCTTGGATAACTCTGGGCATCTCCTTTCATCTTCCTCCTTTTGGATCACCTGCCTCTCCCTGATCCCACGTACACGGGGAGGGTCCTGGTCCAATGACCTGAGACTCACAGTTTCCGTAGGTGCCACTCAAGAATAAGGCCCTGGATTCTGCCCTGGGATTTCTGAAGACCACACGAGATTTCTGTCACTTTTTCTGATTCACACCGTGTCTACACATTTCAGTTTCTGATGGCCTACTGATGGCCTGGGATGCTGTTTCAGTACAGAATTCCCTCTCACTAGCCAAGAGAGGGCAAGCAATCCAGGGAAAGGGAATTCCAGGCCTCAGAGAACTTGTCTCCTTCCATCCTGTTGCTCTGATGTCCTTATCATGCCCCTCCAACATGGGGTCCCAGTCAGCCGCTCCAACTCTGGCCGTCATGACAGTCTCCAGCTGGTAGGAGATAAGAAGAGGTGTGCTCCTTTTCCTCTTTGCAGTGTACAACCCAGAAACTGCATACACCGTTCAGTACTCACATCCTTTATCAGACCCAGTCACATGGGCACAATTCACTGCAAGGGAACTGTGAAATGGAGCCTTCAGCCTCATGACCATCTGCAGCAGTAGAAGGGGAAGTCACGTGATTTATTGACACAAGGCATCTCTGCCACACTTCCCTTCTCCCCACCTTCCAGATAATCTTTATCTCATTTCCTAAAGAGGAAAACCAACGTGACACATCTGTTCTTCTCAATCTATTAGGCATGGCATGAATGTATACCCTTAACTAGCTCAGGACTTTGGCTAAACATCCATGGCCCTCAGAAACCAAAGCCATGGACTTTGAGACTCAAAAGAAATTTCTCTCACTTCTGCCTCGTTATCCCCTCTCTGAGACAATGGAAGCCAGACCACTGACATATAAGAAAAGGAAAAGGCCATGATAACATGCAGGAGAAGCCTTCAATGTTACAAAGTATTCTACAGTTGAAGACACAAACTTCTAAACCTTAAACTTAACTCCTCCAAGAGACATTCTCTACCTAATTTATTTGTTTCCTTCATAATGAGCATCGCAAGTGGTAAATATAAACATAGGCATCATTTGGTTTCTAAAGGACACAAAGAAAAAAGGCCACACCATTTTTCCCTCTGTTGGTGTATTCTCAGTGCCTGGCCCAATGCACTGTGGACGTTCAGTAAAAATACATTTGATTAAATGATGAATATATGTACCAGAGCTTTACAATATACCAAAAAAAGGTTAACTATTTTCCCACATGGCTAAAAATTAAGTGGACTAGACTCTTGTTAGTAGCCCAGGATAAGCAAGGTCAAAATATCAGGCTTTTCTCAATAGATGCCAAGAGGGCAGGATGATACTGGAAGCCAAACATTCAGGTACCTCTTGAGAAATACCAGTTGCAGACCAGCTTCGCTCCTAATAATACCAAGATACCTCACTTATTTACAATTTAAATTAGTCCAGAAAAAAGAAAGAGGAAAACTTCATTTGTTCAATCTAAAATAACTGAATTTTGTCTAGATTTCATTAAAGTTTGCATTTTATGGTATCAGGAAAAGTAACCATTCAAGAAAAGTACTAATCTCTTACAGAATATGGAGTGTTACATTCTTTGCACACATGTCAGAGAAACATATTTTGGCCTCCTTAGAATAAAGTGGTCTAGAAAAACAGGTTAATTTACAAAAATTTGTAATCTCCGAGTGCTGAAGTCATTGAATCTATGGTTAGAATTGTACACTGTACTCACAAAGAACATGAGAGATTTGTCTTAGACTGGTTCCTTCTGAAAGCAGAGCTTGAGGGAAGGATTTGGATACCTGCAGCTCAGGAAGCCATAGGAATATGAGAAAGGAGGAAGAACATAAAAGTGAGTTAGTGAGCGGCTTCTAATACGGGCAGCCAGTCTGCCACCCCACCACAGATCTTCTGAGCAGCCAGGGGAAATGCACCTTCATGGAGAAGAGGCTGGGGTATTTACCCAACAAGTTTGCTCCTATCAACTGAGGGTTGCTCTTAGGAGCATCAGTTCCAGGCTGAGAGCGTTCCAAAGGCTTCAGGGAAGCCCAAACATTGATGGGCACCCGGTGGACCAAGGGGAAGAAGTATAGGCCATCAATAACAAGTAATGATCCAATTTCACCCAACAAGAATTATTTCCTAAAGGTCTATACAGTGTAAAAGGTCTACAGACTGCATCAGACTGGAGATGGTGTTCATTTTGTTTGAAATAAAATTTGAGTCTAAAGGTTTTTGGAGGGCTCCAGTAGTAGCCTCATTTTGCTATATGCCCCTCGGCTCCTGGTGCTCACCTGCCTTTAGGTTTCTGTTACCTGCCTGGGCCCTGAGGCATCTGGCTTTGAGCTCCTGCGCAGGGCCCTTAGGGAGGAGGTGGAGATTGCCAGTTGCTGATTCTGACACTGCCTGCCAGTCACCAGGCCTGATGGAAGTTCACCACTGAAAGTGGCCTCTGCTTGCCTGTCCCTGCCTGGCTCACTCCTTTCCAGGCTGCCTGTGGTATCAGCAGTCACCTGCCCCCTCCCACCCAGGCGTTCCCAGTCGGGGCTGGGGGTGAAACTCTGCTGGGGTGAGCAGCAGGTTAATTTCCTCCTGGAGCTTCCCTCAGCAAACAATGAGACAATGGCCAGCCGGAGGTGGCCTGCGTAAGACAGCCACGGAGGGGAAGTTGTAATCTGTGCGTGAAGCCAGCAGGCGGGCAAAGGGGCAAGAAAAGCTGCTCAGCCAGACCCGGCCCTCCACCCAGCAGGCCCTTGGGAGCCTGAAGGCCCCCAACCTGAAGGTCACCTGAGTCGCCCTTGAGGAAAACAGCCACAAACTGCCATCCGCAAGGAGAAAACAAGGATGGGTGGGGTTCACCCACACCCCTTCTCTGACCAGACAGACTTGGCTTCTCCCTACAGAACCCTGTCTGCCCACCTTCTGGACCCAGTGTGCCCAGAGACACACCTGGAAAGAGTGTGACCTTATCTGTGTGACCTTGAGGTATATTACACATTGGCTTAATATACCCTTGGGGTATATTACAAAGACCACCTCTGGCTCACCATTTGTTCCTTATCTGCAAAAGGGAGTTCGTTCTACTTCTTTGCTCTGATTATCAAGAGGATTTGATTTCACCTTTTACCCCTCAAACATTTATTGAGCATCTGCTATGTGCAGACTCTGGGTTGTATGCTGCAGATACAGCTATAATGGGAAAACATGCCTGCCCTCATGGGACACAGTCCTAATAAGGAGTGAGTTAATAACTGGGTCATTGCTGGCAGAAGCATGACATGACTTAGGTGACAGGAGGAGAGGTGGCATTATGAAGATGGTGCACCTTGAGACCCAACCCAGTCCACAGGTCTGGGCAGGCTTCTTCTGGTGAGAGGAGCTGAGCCCAGCTCAGCAGGGAGGCCGGCCTAAGTGTGAAGGGAGTTATGGGGAGGCCCAGAGGCCAGAATAAAGTTAGGCTTAGGGCAGAAGAGTCAAAAGGCCCGTGCATGTGGCCACAGGGAACCATGGGCATGAGAGCTGGGATAGGGGAAGTGCACAGGCCAGATCTCAGCCCCCACCCCTAGAGAACCCCCTTGGGATTTTGCTCCTTATCTAGAGAGCAAAGGGAAGCCACCATTCCAGGGGACGTCTTCCACCTTCAGCCACATGACTGAGGAGCAGAGGGAGGCACAAGCAGGCTGGCTGGGAAGCCCATGCTCCATGATCTGGCTCTTGGAAGGCCTCACTTCAGGTCATTTTAGGCACTGTCACTTCAGGCATAGAGCTCCTGGGTGGCTTCCCATGGATCTAGCCAGAGTCCTTGCCTGATCCACAAGCCCTTCTCCCTTCCTACATCTGCTTGTAGCCACCTCAGTGCCCTGCTCTGTCCTCTGAAGTACTCTTCTCTACCTGGCCACACAGGAGGCATCTAGTGATTGTCTGTGCTGCCTAGAGACACAACAGTACTTGTTCAGAAAATATTGTCACACAGATATACAGAGGAAGGAAGGATGGAAGCTTTTGGCCCCCCTGCTTCCCTAGAGGATTCCCTGGGCCAGCATCCTGAGGCACCCTTTGCTTGGGAAGGTCTGTGCAGAGCCATCACCTTCCTGGACTGTCCCGGCAGCCTTGGCACATCCTCATCATGGCTCTGAGCTCTACCCAAGCTCACAGAAGCAGAGCTTGCCCGGGGTCACACATCGTGGTTCCCAGGGGCTGTCCTGCTGCCCCACAGACAGCAGGTGCCTATGCTCAGAGGGCCCAGGGAACAGGAACATAATGATTGCCCCCTCTCTCCAGGGAGGCTCCTTTATGTTGTCTGCAGTGGGGGGTGGTGTTTGGGACTCCAGCTCCATGTGTTCCAGGAAATCCAGGCCACATTTCCCTCCCAGAGCCGCCGCCCAGAGGGACCCTCTGGGGAAAGACACAGCATTTTTGAGGAAAGGGGGTAGGAGGGGTGTGGGAGAAAAAGTCACACACAAAGAAAAAAACAAAACACTGGCTGGGCCAGGAATGTGCCGGGGTGAATCAGAGCCAAGCCTCCTGTCACATCCACAGCTGTGCTGGCCAGGGCGTGGTACAGGGCACAGGCAGAGCCGGGTCACTCCCGGGACAGGACGCCAGCTGCCAACCTGCTCCTAGCTAGCAGGTGGGCTCCCTGCCACCAGCCTGGTGGTGGAGAAGCTGGGGAATAACTTGGTCAGGAGCTAGGGTACTGGACTCTGCTGCCATCAGGGCAGAATAACATTACTCAGTCCACCTCAGCATGGGACTCAGTTTCCCTGTCTGCTACATGACAAGACAAGGAAATGTGAGATGAGTAACTTTCCAATCAGAGGCTGGTTAATAAAACAAGGGACAGCCACACTTCTCAGCAAAGGCTCTTAACCTGGGTTCCAGACTCAGGACACCATGAACTTGGTGGGAAAAAAATTAACTTTATATTCACTAATAAACCAGTATTTCCTTCCAATATGAATGTGAACATTTGCCACAATAGGATTGGCAGGACTTGATCAAAGCAGAAGTTAAAGATACTTTGGTTTCACATCACAGAGATGAGAGACACTTCATGTATTACTGGTTCTTATGGTGATTAAGACTGCTTCTCCACGGCATTAATTAATGAGATAATAAAGAAGCCCGCTTATTACTACATCAGAAGCTTTCATTAATACTGCAGTAATAAAGACCAGGGGCAGTGTCAGTGAGCCTTGCCCTTAGCCTGGGCAAGGCCCTGGGGTCCATCCTCAGTGCCAAAATAAATAAGGATAATAATACAGTAACAGCATTTCAATACAATTGATTGCCTTTACAGTCCACCCACATTATTGTATGCATTTTTAAAACATCAGATGCCAAGGAAGTCCTTGGTACACTAAGCAAAACATTCTACTTTAGATACAGCCATTTTTATCTTTAAGGGGGAAAGTACTGTTAAAAAATTCAAGTAATATACATAGAAATTGAGTACACTGTTAAGCGCTGTATGGAGAGAGACCGGTAGCAGGATCCTGTGGGTGCTGATTTTTTTTTGAGTGCATATAAATTCAGAAAGAGTCGAAGTCCTGGGAAGATGGCTCCTGCTGCAGTTCAGATCTCCACTTAAGAATGGGCATAGCAAGCAAGTATAAAAACCCAAATTCCCTGAACAAGGTGACCAGGCATCCCCACAGATCCAAAAAAATACATGGTGGCATGTAGATGTGAACCTCCATAGTCTTATGATCTCTGTGGGAAAGAATTAATATTTGTTAGTATTTGTTCCTGGAGCTAAGGGGATTATTATCAGTAATGCTTTGGTCAATACTCTAGAACCCAGAATTAGTGGGGGATACAGATGATCACACAGGCACAGTGGTACATATCTGTAATTCCAGCTACTCAAGAAGCTGAGACAGGAGAATCATACATTTGAGACCAGCCTAGGCAATTTAGTGAGACCCTGTCTCAGAACAAAAAATTAAATTAAAATACCTGGGGAAATTAGCTCAGTGGTAGAGCACTTGCCAAGCATGTATCAGGCCCTGAGGTCAATCTCCAACAAGACACACACACACACACATACACACACACGTACGTGTGCACACACAAGTATGCACGCACACATGCATGCAAACGCACACACAAAGAAAACAAGGAAAGAGGCTGGGCTGATAGGTAGACAGACAGATACATGCGGTGAGAGTTCTTTTGCAGGCTCTATCTAGTGGCCACTGCTGGCATCTGAGAACAGCTACTGGGCTAAAAGGGCTCTGGGCAATCACCCAGCCCCCAGCTAAGATCTCAACACCTACTGCCCAGCATCTTCCGGTGAATCACGTATTTGTGGACTAAAAAAGCAGGGGTATCCCAGCCAGGAAGTCCTTGGGGTCATCAGATGGATGTAGCCTCTTAAAGCAGGAAAAAAACACACCAAAAAAACACAGCCCTCAGAGACCAAAGACACAGGTTCAAGTTTCAGCCCAGCCACCTAACCTAGCTCATGGATCAAAGAAGGGAGCTGGGCCCCACCAGAGCTCAAATTTAAATCTGCATGTGACCTTCAGCTTCTGCATTTGGGGGAACCAGACCTCCTCAGTGACCACTACAGGCAGGGTTGAAGTTGAAGAGACAAGGCTCAGAGAGGTGAAATCATGGCCTGAGGTCACGCAGCCCTAACACATTTTTGACCCTGGTCACCTGGAAGGGACACCTCAGGCCCCAGGGCAGCTCTGGTCTGGCAACCTCAACCCCATGGAGTACGCAGGGGTGGGTTTGGCTCCCTGTGAACAACCTATTTTTAGAGTCTGCAGCGGGGGCTAGGTGACCATGAAGCCAGGAGTGACAATGGGGGGAAGGAGGTGGGGCTGCTGGCAGCCGCCCCCACACCCAGCAACCGCCCCATTTCCTCGAGGAACCAGGCTGCGCACAATACAAGGAAAGCCGAGGGAGCGGCTGGGGGCTGCAGTGGAGGGCTGGCCTGGACCATCAGGGCAGCTGCTGACCAGAGGGAAATGGTCAGTTGGTCCAGCTGCCTGACGAGCAGACAGGGGACCACTCATGCCTTACACACACACACACACACACACACACACACACACACACACACACGATACTCCCCAGCCCTCACATTCACACTTGTCCTCTCACACACTAATCACACACACAGGGACACACGCACACACGCATACACACTGTGTGTGTCATTAACTTCTAAGCAGGGCTTTGCCTCCCTCTCAGACCCAGAGGCAGAGAGCTGGGCCTGGGGGCCCAGTGAGGGGAGGTCCTGCTGACAGGTCTTGCGGATCATGCAGGAATGGGCCTGGGGGACCAGGAGAGATTTCTGGATACCCTGTCCAGGTCTTGGCCCTCTGGTGAAGCAGGAGCCTAGGGCTGGGACTGAGGGGTTGAGGGGGTTGTATGATTCCAGCAGAATGTGGTTCCCCACAGCCTGCCCTGCCTTCTCTAAGTAGTGTCCCGTAGGACCCAGCAAAGGCCCTGGACTGCAGCAGATGGCTGAGGTTCTCATGTGTCCGCCCGTGACCAAGGTGGAGACTGATTCTCCTACCCCCAACCTGACCTCCGTACTGCCAGTTCCTGTTCCACCTCCACACCCTTGTTTATGCTGTGACCCCACCAGGGATCCTCTGCCTCTTGTTCTCCCACTCCCACTAAGTTCTGGGCACAAAGACAGTGACAGCCTAGTCTGTTGACACCCCCAGAAGTAAGCCTGCACCTGGCATGCAATCCCTCTGAAGTCTGCATCTCCCCCTGGAAACCCTTCTTCCCCTCTCTCTCCTGGGCAAAGTGATGGATACCATCTCAGCCACTTGTGGGGCAGACACATCCATCCCCACTTCAGGGAGAAGAAAACTGAGGAAGGAGAGGTGGCCAACACACAGTTCTACCTGGCCTGGGACTATGTCCCTCATGCTCACACCTGGTCCGTTGTCAGTTCTCTGGTTTAAGATGAATGCTGAGGACATGGCTCACCAGGTCAGCCAAGAGATGAAGGCACAGCCCATGGGACCGCTGAAGGCCCAAAGCAGGGCCTCCCCAGGTGTGGGGCTGAGAAATGATGTGACAGGGCGTGAGTCAGACACAGCTGCAGTAGGACCCCATATGGTGACCCAGCATCAATGTCTGGAGCTCAGGGCGCAGACAGGCTGCACCTACACCTTAGACCTCTTCTAAGAGGCATGAGGTGTGAGTGGACTAAACTCACAGGGCTGTGTGACACAGCCTAGGGCTGAATCCCAAGGAGAGAAGGTGGAGGTGCACTAGAACAGAGAGAATGAGAGTCACTCAGGGAGGAATCAATGCTGACAGCGGTGAGCTTACTCTGGGGGAGTCTACTCCCCAAATGAGGTACACACCACACACAGACTACTCTCAGGAGCTCCCCAAAGCTGGAATTGCCTTTGCTTGGGTGGAGCTGTATCCCAGGAGCAGGAAGAGAAATCAAGAGATTCTGGACAGGCACGGGGTGGCTGGCTGTCAATGTCATGCAGTTTTCAGGGGACACTGGACAGCAATGAGAGTGAACGGCACACGGGTGGACACCGGAGTCACCAGGACCTGTGCACAGAGCATCATGAAGGACTCCAGGCTATCTGACCCCATTTACATGAAGTTCTAGCCACTATAAAGGCTGAAATCTGAGCCCTTGCAGGCCTGAGGGTGAGAGATGGGGATGGAATGGGGGAGGGGCACCAAGAAGCTTGGAATGGTGACAATGTTCTGCTTCTTGATTGAGGAGTAGTCATATGGGACCCAGAGGTAGTGACACACATGTAATCCTAGCATCCCAGGAGGCTGATGCAGGCACATTATAAATTCGAACCCAGTCAGGACAAGTTAGGGGCTCAAAGCAACCATTCATCACAAAGGGCTAGAGACTGAGCTCAATGCAAATCCAATCCATGGAGGTGGGGGTGGGGAGCCACTCCTGGAAAGGTCCACTTTAAGTGGTGTGGGAGACAACTCCAGTGACTCCCCTTTGAATCCAAAACAATTACTGTGACTTTGATTATTTGGAGACTCATTTCCTTATACTGATATGAAAAAACTGACTAGGGTATTTCCTTCTGTCTTCAATTGGCTCTAAGCTTTGCAAATAAGGCTAGCCGAGGTGCTATTATGCAACCTCTATAGCCAACAGAGAGACCTGTTTCCTTGCATAGTGTTCTCCATACATACAGATATGAGCATGTGAGATGTTAGAGCAAATAGCTCCGGGAATGTCAACTGGGTACAAGCCTCAAGATAAGAGGCTATGACTCCCCAGGACATAAGAGTTGGCATATCAGAAGCCAAAGTGATAGCCCCCAAAACAATTCCACTGCTACCTTAATTGGATTACGTAAATTGATTCATCTGCATATCTTTATCTCTGCAATTTACAGAGATGCCAATTTTGGCCTTGGCCAGCTTGTTTATGTAATTCCCCCCATCATCTGTGAGCCACCCCCCTTCTTCACAAGGTAATACATTCCAGGAGAGGCCTAGGATTAGGGCCTTCGTCCCCATGTCCTCAAGAGAACTGCATCTAGAACCCCTTGGCTGCCCTTCGCTTGGAATGTGTCTTGGTGTCTTTACTCTCATGGTGGGTTGCATTGGTGGTGGTAGATTGGGATTAACTTGCTAGGATTCTGATAACATCTCAATGGGATTACAAATATAACTTTTTGGATTATGAGGAAAACTAGAAAGAGGATTACAATACTTGGATGACTGAATTCAATATTTGGGTTTACAATAAGTGGGTTAAGTGGAAGCTTTTAACTTTAATTTTATGTTAACTGTAGTCAGATAAAGTTGATTTTTAAAAACTAATATCTTTTCAACCTTAAAAACTTTATGATCGCATTCTTTCTTAAGAATTTTTTTCACGTTTTTTGGTGGGGAAGTGGCAGTACTAAGGATTAAACCCAGGATTTCCCTGTGTAGTGGGCAGGTGACCACTGACCTCCATCTCCAGCTCTCTTGAAAGTTTTATGCCTAGCTGCATCTTGGTATGTGCTTAACTTGTCCGAAGTTGGCCACCAAGGTTCACACAGCAGAGGGCAGGCAGGTGGCTGTTCACACTTTCCCCCAGTGCCAGAGCAGGGAACAGCCATTACCACACAGAGGAGGGAAAGGCAGGAGGGAGGGGCCCTGCCCAAGGTCAGGCAGTTTCCAGTGGGGAGAAGGAAACTGTCCTGACTGCCTGACTCCAGAGCCCTCACTCTTCGCCTTATGACACCCTGGGCTGGTGCTGGAGTCTGGGTTCAGGTTCTGATGGTCTCTTTCCTGGCTTGTTCCCAGTCCCTTACACAAAGCAGAAGCCCAGTGGGATGCAGACATGACCCTCAAGAAGGCAGTTTGGGGTTGTTCTCTGGTCCCCCCCAAAGGGTCTCAAGCCCATGTGAGGCAGCTCATCAATGTGTTCCCACCAACACCCAGGCCAGCTTGCGCCCTTTCCTATGTGTGACCTGGGGCACATGGTGGCTACTTGTCCATGCCTCCTCTTACTCATCTGTAAAAGCACTCTCTGCCTTTAACAGTACAGGGTTTCTTTTGGGAGGAAGATGAGGAAAGTGTTTTGGATCTGGCAATGTGATTGCACAACCTTGTGAATTTACTAAATGCCACTGAACTGTCTGCTCTCAAATGGTAAGTGTATGTTATGCAGGCGTGGGGCTGGGACTGTAGCTCAGTGGAAGAGCGCTTGCCTGGCATATGGGAGGTCTGGGGTTTGTGTCTAGGGGAGGTGAGGGGGAGGATGTTCTGTGAATTTCACCTCAATAAAAATCAAAAAAGAAATGTATCCACATACAAATGGGTATGTATACAATTTTAAAAAGGCCACCTACTACCCATAAAAAGTTACTTTAAAAAAGCCACCTAGAAACTATATTAAAAGAGCATTAAATATCAAGCATTTAAAATAGTGTCTACCCCACACCAAGCATGCAGTAAAAATTTGTGATCCGAGCCGGGCATGGTGGCTCATGCCTATAATCCCAGCACTCAGGAGGCTGAGGCAGGAGGATCGTCTCGAGTTCAAGACCAGCCTGGGCTACAAAGAGAGCTCAAGTCCAGCCTGAATTGCATAGTGAGACCCTGTCTCAAAGAGACAAAAAAAAAAAAAAAGTTTGTGATCCCCTTGGTATTTTGTGCCCCGATTGCTGGCCTCACTGACTTCTCCGCCTGTTAGCTGGGGTCCTGCTTCAGCCCCAGCAGCCCATCCCCAGTTCTCTCTAAAGGCAGCCTGGGAGAGAGGAGATCATGAAAGACCCAAGTCAGGTCACACAGTCCTCTGTTCGAAATCCTCCCATGTCCTGCTCACAGGAGAAATAACTAAAGCCCCAAAGAGGACAACGAGTCCTACAGAATCCGCCCCACCCAGCCCCACCCCATCTGCTCTCATCTTCTGTCCCTTCCTTCTCACTTCCCAGCAGTGCTGCTTCTTAGTCCTGGCCCCACCTCATGTCTGGTGTCACTTCTGCCTCAGAGCCTTTGCACTGGCTGTTCCCTCCACCTGAAGCCTCTGATTCACATAGTAGCTGACTCAAGTCACCTTCATGGTTCCAATGTCACCACCTCAGAGAGGCTCCCACCCACCACCCTCATCAGCCCCACCCACACCGATGCCCCAACGTGATCAAGACACAGATTGTTTCCCTCTTTTGCCCATCTTTCCCATAGATTGGAGGCTCCAGGAGGACTGTGTCCCTCCCGAGGCTGTTTGTGCCCAGAGCCAGCCCTGTCACGGCCTGCTGTGAGGACTTTGGCAGGCACTTGACCTCTGCGTTCCTCAGTTTCTCACTTACTTCAGTATCCTGGAGGAGTGAGCTAAGGCAGGACATACACTTAGCAGGGCGTCAGACACAGAGACCTGGCTATGTAGACACGGGCAATGTGGAACGGTTCTGCAAGCTGGGAAGCCCTGCTGCCACATTTGGCTGCACATTGCGGGCATCTCCAGCTGGACTCAGAGAGGACCTCCAGGCTCCCGGACGGCCTCAGAAGGGCTCTTCTCTCACGAGCCTTCACACCACAAGACCATTGCAACCACAGGTTCCAGAGAGGCCACTCCCAAAGACCACCTCCTGGGAACACTCAGAGCAGCACACTCTAGCTGGGCATGCAGTCCCCCAAAGCCCCACAGTACCCCGTGATCAGGGCTGAGCGGTGGCAGAGAACTTGCCTGTCATGTAAGGCCCCGAGTTCCAGCATCACCATCACCAAATAACAATAATAGTAATAATTCCAAGCAAGGAAAAGCCAAACATGGCGGTGCATGCCTGTAATCCTAGCACTTGGGAGGCAGGCTGAGGCAGGAGAATCGCCCCTAGTTCAAAGCTAGCCTGAATTACACAATGAGACCCTATCTCAAAAAAAAAAAAAATTTTTTTTTTCTTAAATAAGAAAAGAAAGAAAGAAACCAGGAAAGAGTCATTAGCACCCATTTTATAGATCTGGAAACAAGCTCAGAGAACTAGGTTGCCTGACCCCAAAGCCCAAGCTTTGTCCCTGTACCTAGTTGGCAGCCTAGAATCCCTCCAATGCTCCAATGCTCACTCCAGACAGGCCTTGGGGACTCTTGAGCAGCCCCCCACCGTGCATGTTCCAGACACTTGCCCATCCCTCCCTGCCGCTCCGAGCCCTTCTGATTGCTGCCGCTCTGGGGACAGACACTGCCAGATCAACATACTTTCCCTCCTCATTCTGGAGGATGCAGGTGTCCCTGACAGCCTTGGGGGCCCAGCTTAGATTTGATCATCAATAACACCAACTGCCACTGGGCGCAAGGGGATTTTCTTCCCAGCCTAAGGGTTGGCTCAGAGAAACCAGTGGAGCAAGAGGGTAGTGCTGGGAGTGGTGGCCGGGTGGGAAATCAGGGTCTCTGCCTCCGGACCGTGCTATATCAACCTTCCAGTGGCTGGCGGGTGCTGGGTGACTGATTTTTCAGCTCTAATCCTGTTTCCTCATCTCCGAAATGGAGACAGTGACACTTCATGGGCTTTGGTGAGTTTTAAAGATTAACTAGATAAGTTTTATTTTGTTTGCATTTTTTTGTTGTGGTTGTGGGGTTTCTTTTGTTTTTTGTTTCTTTGTACTGGGGATCAAACTCAACTTCATTCGTGCCAGGCAGGTGCTTATACCACTGAGCTAAACCCCCGACCCACTGGACAAGTTTTAAAAGTATAGAGTGGCACTGGACACACGTGTGACCTCACCAAGGGACAGACTGTGGTGAGGTGTGTGGATCTGGGGTCAAAGTCTACCTTTGCCCTTTTGCTTATGGAGATTGCACATCTATGTCTCTGAGCTTTGTCAAGCACACCTGCAGAACAGGGGTCATCAACCCCTCTCAAGAAGATGGTGCTAATGCCAAAGCTTGATTTAAAAAAATCTAAAATATGAATCTCATGTGAGTAAAAATTGAGCATGCGCCAAAATCATACGTGACTCCTCTGCACTGACTCCGAGCAGGGTGGCATAGCTGCCTTGGAGAGCGTGAGAGAGGCAGAAATGCTCACAGTGCGTGAGAGCTGCAGTGCTGAGCCAGGGTGGGCGAGTGGCGCTGCTTCGTGTCGGTACGACCACAGAAGCTTTGCAACCTGTGGGCTAAGCTTCCTACTGGACAAAAACCCTTTGTGACTTAAATACACCAGTGAATATGTAACTTCCCCAAGTTTAAGTCCTAAAGAATAATTCAAGGACAAATCAAACACAAATCTATTCCATTCCTAGAGAGGTCAGTAGCTCCCAGCTGGGCCTGCTGGACAGCACACCAGCACTTCGCTGATGGGACACACAGTTCTTTAGCACTATTTCTAAATCAAGAAGCCAGCTGCAGTGGTGCACACCCGTAATTCCAGCACTCAGAAGGCAGAAACAGGATTGTCAATAGTTTGAGGCCAGCCTGAGATACATAATGAATTCAAAGCCAGTCTGAAGTACATTATGAGACACTTTCTCAAAATCAATCAGTTAATCAAAACAAAAAAATAAATTGAGAGTGATCTTTTCTTACCTGGGGGATGGATGTAGCATAATAATGAAATGCGAAAGCTCTGCAAATGCTTTGGCTTGTGGTTTGTGCAATGTCTGCTCACCAAACCCAGGACCCTTAAGGGAGCCAGCAGCCCATGTACCATCCAAGTGCAATGGACAGTGAGCCAGGAAGATCCACAAGATGTAAACTATTCCAAGCCTAGCACTCGAGGAGGTTGAGGCAAGAGCATCACAAGTTCAAGCACAGCCTGGTAACCTAGCAAGACCCTGGGGATGTAATTCAGTGCAAAGGCCTGGGGGTTCAATGTAAACAGTTAGAATCCATGGTCTTTTGTTTATTTCCTTCCAGAGAAACTGAGCACCAGGTAGGGAGCAGGGCAAGACCGTACTGAACATCACATGATCCCCAAGCCCTTTGACATGGAGTCCCCACTCAGCCTTGGGCTCTTGGGGAGAATGTTTCAGTTTCGTGTATTCAACAATTTTTTCATAGGACCTTAATTTTTGGTAGGCACTGACCTGGTACTTGAGATGAAGCAGAAAACAAGACAGACCCAGTTTCTTCCCTCAAAGGTCTAGAATCTAGACAGAGACTACTCACAACCTGCCACCGTGCTGATGGAAAGGACAGGGTTTTATTGAAGCAGGATTGCCAGGAAAGTTGCCCTGATGAGAAAACAACTGAGTTGTACTTGAGAAGTGAGAGGGGGCCAGTCAATGGGAGGTTGAGGGAAAGATACCCCATGTGGAAAGCATATCATACAGGAGGCTCCGGGGCAGGAACAGCCTTTAAGGAAGGGAGAGAAGCTGCAGCCGTTATTTAGAGAGCCGCGGAAGCCGAGGTGGGGAAGGAAGACAGGAACCCTTTTGTGAGGGTGGAGAGAGGACCAAGCAAGAGACCCAGATTTTATTCTAAACGTAATGACGAGATCACATTTGGAGCCAAGTATAGTAGCATAATCCCACCTGAAGAGAGGCTGAAGCAGGAGGCTTGCAAATTCAAGTCTAGCCTGAGTAATTTAGTGAGACCTCTCTCATAACAAAAAATTGAAAAAGGCTGGGGCATAGCTCAGAGGGAAGGCCCCCAGTTCAGTCCCCATACTACCAAACAGAAGAGCACACCTTCCATACAGCACTGTAAAGGTGGTGCTGGTTTCTTCCTCAGGGCTCCAAATCAGATTTTTACAAAGTGAGGCCCCTGAACCAGCATCATCAGCGTGCAGCATATCTTCTGCCCCCGCCACAGCCGTCCTTACCCAGGAGCCCAGAAGCGGCATGGAGGAACCTCCAGCAAGCAACAGCCCAAATTGGGAAACACGACCCAGAGTCGCCATCTGGCGGTGCTTCTCGGGAACTACTGTATGTTCCACCGCATCCACTACCGACCCTGTGACTCCAGGGTAACAGGACCCTTGCAGCTCAAAATACCCCAGACCCTGGTCATGGACAGAAGGATAGCCCGGTGGCTTTTACAGTGTGTCGGGCTCCTTTGCTCACTGCAAACACACAACATAGTAGGGCCTCCACCATGCACAATGCTTCAGATGAACCCCAATCTCTTGCAGACTCTCGCCTCTCCTCATCTCACTCCCTGCCCGCCACACTGGCCTTCCTGCTGTTGCTCAGACACATCATGCATACTCCCACTCAGGCCGTGGGTATTTGCTGTCGCCTCTTTCTGGAAGCCTCCTCCCTCCAACACTTGCTCAGCCCACTCCTTCACTTCATGCAAAGCCTGTTCAGAGGTCACCTCCCCTGGGAAACCTTCCATGACTACGCTCAGTGAGGAGGCCCAGCCCTACCCTCTCTCTCCCTATGACCCTGGCCTTTCTTCATTATTGACATTGGTTTACACATTTGTTTGATTTTTTTTTCTGTCTTCCTCATGAGACCAGAAGAGCCAATAAGACAGAGGTGTTTGTTTGTCTTCACTGTTGTAACCTGGTGCAAACAGTAAGTGGTCAATAAATATTTACTAAGGGAAAGAATTTACTGTGAGGCAGGTTTTATCACCCTTTTCCCTACCAATGGGAAAACTGAAGCTTGGCGAAGGGATATGACTCCTTACTGAGTACATGAGAAGTGGTTGGCATCTAGATTGGAGTAGAGCTTCTGAGATGTGAGCTGTTCCCACCCTGGCACCCTGAGGTTGCTAGGGTTGGGGAGACCCCAATCAGGCCCCCGTGTTACCAATACTAAAACCCAGAAAGTCAGCAACTGTGAGCTTGAAAGGGTGTTTCTGATGTTTAAAAGGACAGAAGGCAGAGAAAGCAGGCCGAGACACCACCTCAGCGAACACCACTCCTGGGAGTGCTGGCAGCCCCTGGGTTGGGGGTATCTGGGCAGCATTGGAAACACACAGCAACTGGAACCACCTCAAGCCCTGCATATGTGCTGTTCAAATCTCCTGCTGGCAAAAACTCTTATTTAAAGGATCTGAATGTAAGGCCAAATGCTATTTTCCACATAAACAAAATATGTGTGCAAGGGCTCGTCTTTAACTTTAATGTTTTAGAGAAGCTTTATGTTTGCAGAAAATCTGCACAGAAATTGCAGTGTTCCCAAGTGCAATCTCTCCCATTATTAACATCTTGCATTAGTGTGGTTCTCTTACCTTAGCTGATGAGCCAGTCCAGATGCATTACTGTAGCTAACATCCGTAGTCCCTGTCAGGGTTTGCTCTTTGCGCTGGGCAGTCCTGTGGATTCTGACAGAGGCATAATGTCCTGTATCTACCAGCACAGAATCTCTGGGAGAGTTTGCTGCTCATGAAATGCCCAAGCTCTGCCTTGTGCCCCTTCCCTTCCGCCCTCTTCCTGAACACAGGCAACCACCAATCTTTTTATTATCTCTATGGCATTGTATATTCCTGGAGAATGTGTTTGCTGGATTTTAATACATAGCACCTCTGTCAGGGAAAGCAATCTCCACTTAAATTGCTGTATTAGTTGGTTCAGGCTGCTACAACTAATTACCATAGCCTGAGTGGCTTATAAACAACACATACGTTTTTCTTACATATCTGGAGACTGGAAAGCCCATGATCAGAGTTAGTCAGTTTGGTTTTGGGGAAAAGCAGACTTCCAGGTGCATAGATGGCTTCTCACTGTGTCACCAAGGGGTGGAAGGGACAAGAGCTCCCCAGGGTCTCTTTCCTAAAGACAGAGATCCCATTCATGAGGACTCTACCCTTGTGATCCGACCACCTCCTCAGACCCCACTCTAAACATCATAATCTTGAGGCTCCTTTGGACAGATGGATGTGGGGGAGACATAGCACTTAGTCTAGACCAACTCGGAACAGACCAGATTCAGAATTTTCTTTAAACCACTTCCATTTCAAACATCACTGCCACATTGTCGCTTGGGTTTCAGTCCAGAGAGTCAAGGTGATTCCAGGCAGCAAGGCCTTCCTATCCACTTTGTAATATTCCCTACATATTTACATATTAATTTATTCTAAGTTACTCTAATTGTCTTTCATGTTAAATTACAATCAGGATATTATTTATGTTTAATGTATGTGTGTCAGTAGGTTACATTATTCATGAATTTTCCTTTATAAAAGAAAAGAAGCATTACAACATCTGTTAGAGGGAGCAAGGGTTTCATCCCACATGACATGGGCATCCCGAAGGCTGAAATGCACAGCCCAAACAACTCTGCAAATCGTAGGCACGCAAACCATCATATCTGCCCGATTCCCTGTGCCATGTGGCTAAGCCATCAAAGACAGCTTGAAGGGAAGGAAGAAATGAGGGGAGTGGAAGGCAAAGGGAATCCCAGGCACAGTTCCATCAGCTGCTAGCACGAGGGTCCCTCCCTCCCCCGCCAGGCACACGCTGCCTGCTGGGGAGAGCTTGCCTATGCCAGGCTGTGACAGAACCAGCTTCCAGCCACACTAGCGGGACTCAGAGCCCAACTCACCAGTCACAAGTGCTGTGCAAGCTTAGGCAAGTCTCTCTGAAGCCTGGCCTCCCTCCGTCCTTTCTTGTCTTGTATCTTCATCCTCATTTTGTGGGGTGTCTCCTTCCTCTTTCTGCCTACACGCCCTCTAGTTGATGGCAACTCTCTGGGGAAGACCACCGTGTGGCCTGGTTCACTTAACTTACGTGTGGCCCCAGGGAGGTCTCTAGGACCTGGTTGACAACCACTCTGATCCATCTGATTCATCCCCCCAGGTGACTTTTTTTGTCTCCTTCTCAAACCATTGTCCCCTTCTCCCCCTCCTCATGCTCAGCTGAGAACTCTGCTTCCCACATCACGGGGACAACTGTGGCAGTAAGAGCATCTCCACAGACATCTATGCTGAGCCACCGGCCCACAGCACTGGTGCCCAAGAACTGTGCCCTGCCTCCTGTGAGTACCCAGCCTGCCCAGCATCTGTCCTCAGTCTGTCTGGGATGTCATTCAAGCCACCGTTTCTCTCTTGTGTCATAATTTTCTATTCTACCCAGTCATTGTCATCTGCATAAAATGCACATCTCTTTTGGTCCTGTTCTCCCTCTACCTGCTGCTGCATCCACAGTCCTATAGCAAACTCCTGAAAAAATGACCTGGGTCGCTGCCTTGCTGTCTTTCCTGCTCCCTCCATTCCCAGGGTAGACTTTCTTTTGCTATACCACTTACAGAAAAGCTACAAAATACAGAGAAACTGGGAGTGGTGGTGCACCTGGAACCCCAGCCCTTGGGAAGCTGAGGCAGGAAGATCGCTATGAGTTTGAGGCCAGCCTGGACTACACAGTAAGTCCAGGCCAGCCTGAACTACATTGCAAGACCCTGTCTCAAAGAAAGAAAGAAAGAACTCGAATACCCATTTCCCTGATTCTGCCTCCTGTGCTCCATTTTCTCTCTCCTCCCTCACCCTACTTCTTTTTTCAGTGTCTAGCTGTGTCGTCCAGTCCTGCCTCTGACTTGCAATCCTCCTGCCTCAGTGTACATCTCGCTGTGTACCCTGTCTGGCCTCAAGCTCACACCGATCCTCCTGCCTCAGTCTCCCAATGTTGGGGTTACAGATGTGCACTGCCACACTCAGAAACAGATCTCATCTATAGCTTTCTTAATTCCAGTGACTGGCAAATTACTTTCTTTAGTTCCTCAGACCCAAAACTTTAGTCATCCTCATCAATTCTCAAATATCTCATACACACCTTATCAGAAAATTCTTATATCTTTGTTGGGGCACTATCATAATCTAAGAACACATTGATAAAATAGCAAACTTAGAAGTATTTTATAGGGCAGGGCATAAGCACCTGCCTGGCAAGTGTGATGTCGTGAGTTTGATCCCCGGTACCACAAAAAAAATGGTATTTTATAGAGAGCTATTAGAGGTCTCTGATCAAGTTTCTGACCTTGATAGTGTCTAAAGCCCAGCTGCACGCCTCTGATAAGCACTGAGTGAAAGTAACTGTCTCTACCTTAAGGCACCCTGGGCTAGTCAAGGATGGCATTAACTACGCTCACTCTGTGAGGTCCTCTCCCTGGAATATTTCTATAGTATGGTAATTCCTTTAACTATGCTCACTCTGTAAGGGCCCCTCTCCTTGTTCCTGGAGGTGTTTCTATATTATGATAAACAATTCCTTTGTTTCAGCAAACCTGTTCAAGACTAGCCTGCCTGTCACATAGGTGTCAATGCATGGAACCAATTATGCAACGTTTTGTTACTGGCTTGGTACCTCCTACTTCTTTTTTTTTTTTTTTTTTAATCAGTACCGGGGATTGAACTCAAGACCGCCTGCTTGCAAGTCAGGTGCTTATGCCGCTGAGCTAAAACCCCAGGCCCCTAAGATGAGATGTATTCTTTTTTTTTTTTTTTCTTTTTTATCAGTACCAGGGATCGAACTCACAACTGCCTGCTTGCAAGGCAGGCACTTATGCCACTGAGCTAAATCCCCAGCCCCCAGTACCTCTTACTTCTAAATTCTATATAAAGTAAGCTGTTTGTAAATTCAACGCTGTTGATTTTGTGGAATTATCCTGCAACAGTCCGCTGGTGTGATGATCTGACTTGCAATCCTCCTGCCTCAGCCTCCCAATGTTGGAGTTACAGGTGTGCATCACCAATCATAGCAGAAGCCAAAATCTTTAGATGGTTTTCCCCCTGCGAATCTCTGGAACACCAGCATAAAGATTGCAGGCTGAGGATGTAGCTCAGCAGCAGAAGTGCCTGCCTGGAGAGTGCAAGGTCCTGTGTTCAATTTCTGAGATTAAACGCTGCCGTCTTTATCTCCTTGGTGCAAAGAATCTTTGGTTTAGCATGGCTTGGTTTGGCTTGGCTTAGGAATTTTCCTACAACAGTTTTACTCTTTAAATATTTTATTTTATTTTTTATTTTCTTTAAATATTTTTAAATCACCACTGTAACAGAGTGTGGTGGTGCACATCTTTAATCCCAGCACTCTAAGAAGCTGAGGTAGTAGGATCATAAGATCAAGCCCAGCCTGGGGAACTTAGCACCTAACAAGGCCCTGTCTCAAAATTTAAAAAAATAAGTTGTGAGGTGGGGGCCCGGTTATGTAGCTCTGTATGAAGGCTGCGGGTTGAATCCCCAGTACCATAAAACAATAACAAGGGCTGGGGATTTAGCTCAGCGGTGTAAGTTCCTCCTTGCAAGCCTGTGGTTGTGAGTTCGATCCCCAGGACTGCTTAAAAAAAAAAAAATAACAAATTGGGGGAGACTGTTATGCCTTTTGTCAAGACAAGGGCTACAGTCTTTCTTCCTATTTCCCTGCCTGGCCCTCATCCCGTTCCACTCATTCTATACTGGCAGCTAGACGGTCCTGTAAAAATGCAAACAAGTCCTGTTCTGCCTCAGGCTAAAACTCCTCCACATCTTCCACCAGTCACACAGAAGCCAGAGTCATTTGATGGCCTTCAAGGCCTGCAGGACTCAAACCCCTGTGAGTCTCTAGAATATCACCTTCCCCTTGCCCACTCAGCGTGGCCATCCTCTCTGCTGGCAGCTTCTGAGACCCATCAATTCCACTTTGGAGTCTCTGCCTATCCTGTCTCCTCTGCATGGAAGAATACTTTCTCAAAGCCCTCATCGCCCTGCCTTGCCTCCTCTCCCAGGCCTTAGCTGGAGCCCTCCTCCCCAGGGAGCCTCATCAGTCCATGTGGTCTGCAGCGGTGCCACAGCACAGCTCTCTCCCTTCTGGCATCATTTCCCAGTATTACCGTGTAGCAGCCACAAGAACAGGGACTTTGTGTTGTTTGTTTGTTCACAGTTGCTCCTTGTGTTGTCAGCTTTCCATCACTGTGAGGATACCTGAGAAAAATCATTTAAAGGAGAAAAGGTTAGTTCTGGCTCACAGGTCCGAGGTCTCAGTCCATGGTCACTCAGCTGTTGTTTCGGTGTTGAGGCAGAACAACAGGATAGGGAGGGAGCACGTGGTAGAACAGAGCTCTCCTGTCGTGGTGGCCGGAGAGCAAAAGAAAGAGACACTGGGATGAAGTTTAGCCTTCGGGGGTGGACCACTTTCTTCAACTTGGCCCACCTTTTAAATTTCTGTCTCCCAATAGCCCATTCAATTCTGAAGCTGTGGATGAGGTCAGAGACCTCATGTTCTGACCACTGTCCAAAGGCTCCACCCCTGCACACTGCTGCCTTGAAGACCAAGACTTCACACAGGAGCTTTTGGGGGACATTCCAGAGCCAAACCCTAACATACCCTCCCTAACAACAACACTTCGATTGCCTTTGCAAAGTACCAGTGTAATTCTAAGGGCTTTGATATATCCATCTGTTTAATCCTGATAAGTCTTACAAAATAAGACTATCACTTAACAGGCCAGGGATATAGCTCAGCAGCACAGTGCCCACCTAGCAAGTGCAAGGTCCTGAATTTGATCCCCAGTACAAAAAGAAAAAGAAAAAAAAGAATATAGTTAAGTCATATAAGTCCCCTATGTCACCTGCTGCCCTTTGAGCTTGGTTGGTCTCAGCTGAGCTCTGCTGGGGTTGAGTCCATTTCAGATCAGTTGAATGAGTCTTTTTTCTTTTTCTTTCTTCCTAGTACCAGGAATCAAACTCAGGACCTTGTGCTTACACTTGCCAGGTAGGCACTTATGGTGCTGAGCTATAACCCCAGCCTTGGTCATCTGTTCTTTAGGGACTGGCCTATTTGATACTGGGGGTTGTGGTGTTTGGCTGGAAGCTACCACTTTCCTATATTGAAGCAGCATTCTCTTCCTGTCCATTTAATTTCCTGTTGCTCAAAAGAGATAGAGTTCATGAAAAGTTAAACTGGTAATTTAATATAAGATAAACACTGCATTATAGCACAAAAACTATTCTTTATCTCTAGTCTTATCATGCCTACAGAAACTTTGAGAATCTATTTCAAAAGATGTCCTGCACCAAGGAGAGTCCCACCCTTCATAGCAGGGACAAAATTCCAAGGAGGCAACTGAAAACATGAAAGAACCCTTACACCCTTGGCTGGAACTTGTACCTTGTTGCTGTCATCCATGTTCCCCTGGCCAAAGCGAATCACATGACCAAGCCTCACACCAATAAGAACAGGAATTATCAACCGCTCCTGTTTAGAGGAGAGAGGGAACAGTCGCCAAATAAACTAAGTGGCCACAAAATATACAATGCCGTATCTACTTATATTTTTTATAACAGATAAATAAACTGCACCCCGGAGAGGTCAAAGAACTTGTCTAAGTTCACAGTGCTGACAACAGAACTGGAATGCAACCAAGTTAGAGTAAAACTGACAAAGGTCCTGTATACCAGGACAAAGAGTTTGGACTTTTTGTGCAGGCAACTCAAAGCCATCCAAAACTCTTAAGCAAGAAAGGAATGTGGCGTGGTGAACTTTCCTGCAGAGGTAGTGTGCAGGGTGTGCGGCAGAAGAGGGGAGGGCAGAACGGATAATGGGCTGGGCTGAGTGGTGTAAACTGAAAACAAAAACAAAACAAAACAAAAGACAGAGGTGGGGGCAAATCCGGAGCATTTTAAGATCACATTCCTTATGGAGCTTTGACACACAGTTCATATTTGCTGTAAATTTTTTTTTTTTCAAACAGCTAGGTATGGTAGCATCCATCTGTGATTTCTGAACCAGAAGACTGAGGCAGTATTATCACTGTGAGTTCAAGGCCAGCCTGGGCTACCTAGTAAGTTGTTCAAGTCCAGCCTGAACTACATAGTGAGCCCCTATCTTTTAAAAACAATTCAAACAATGCAGATAGTAGTTTTGAAATTAAACTGACTACGATGGTTCATGCCTGTAGTCCCAGGACTCTCCTGGCAATTTAATGATTTTATGAGACTTTGTTTCAAAAACAAAAAAAAAGATTAAAGATCTGGGGATGGAGGTCAGTCCAAAGGCTCTGGGTTCAATGTCCAGTAGCCCCAAAACAAACAAAGAAACAAACAAAAGACCCCAACAAACTTAAAAGTAAAATCTCCACCTCTTCTCCTCTTCAGAGAGGAACATTATTCATAGCTTGGCAAATTCTTCCTGAACTCTAAACTGTAACGTGGCATATTTGTTAATGTAGCAAGAATGTTAGATGTACCTGCTTTCCCAGTATATTATGGACTTTACCATAAACACATTTTTAAATACTTTAACCAAACTACTATTTTGTCTCTTGCTTTTTAACACCCAACAGCAAGTCAGGGCCAGTTTTCTGTTTCAGAACATAAGGTCATTCTTTGTCATTTCCAGACAGTATGACTTTGGATGTCTGCACTTCTGAGCCACTGGTACAGGCTCTGGTTTTTATTTTGTTTTGGTGTTGATTTGTTTGTTTATTTTTGTTTTGACACAGGTTCTTACTATGTAGTCCAGACTGGCCTTGAAATCACTATATAGTTGAAGGTGACCTCAACTCATGGCAATCCTCCTGCCTCAGCCTCCTTAGTGTCTACTGCCACTCCCAGCTGGATAAGTTATTTAACTTCTCTAAAACCTGATGTTTTTAATCTCTGAAGTGGGGCTAAAAATGTACTAGCTTCACAGAGAGAATTAAATAAGTTACTGTAGATGAGGATCTTGCAGTGTCCGACACATATCAACTGCTAAAAAATGTTAGCCCTCATTATGTGAGTAGCTCCATGGTTAGCTCTAATTTATTTAACCAGCTCCAAACATAGTTGCGGTGTGTGTGAGTATGGGGATGTGCTGGGAATTGAACCTAGGGACTTTGCAGTAAGCTACATTCCTGGCCCCTTTTTATTACTGGTTTTGTGACACTAGGCTTAAAATCATAATCCTCTTGCTTCAGCTTTCCAGAGCACTGAGGTTACAGACATGTGCCATCATGCCTGGTTTAATGCCATTCTTTTTTGTTTGATTGGTAGTTTTGTTTTGTTTGAGACAGGGTCTCACACAATGGAATTCAGGCTGGCCTGAAACTTGCTGTGTAACATAGGCTGGCCTCAAACTAAAAATCCTCCTACTTCTGCCTCCCAGAGTACTAATATTGCAGACATGAGCCACCAAATCTAGCTTCATGTAGTTACTTCATGTGATATAATTATTACTAATTGACCACAATGGTTCCATACTTTCTTGTACACATGACTGTTTGTGATAAGACTTATTTTTCTCATCAAGAGATAGAATCTCTTTCTAGCCCTTTGACTCTGAGCTGGTGAGTCTTGTATGAAGGCTTTGATCAATATAATACAGTAAAAGTGATGCTACCACACTTCTGAGTTCAGTTCGCAATAGTCCTTGCTACTTTTTTCCTCTTCCCTTGGAGACCATCATGTAAGGAAGCTGAGCTGGTTTATGGACGAAGCCACCCAGAGGGAAAAAAAGGTACTTAAACAAGTAACCCCAGTCAACTTCCACAGCCAGCTTGTTGACTTGCTTCCTGACTGCAAATTCACACAAAACCACGCAGAACAGAACAGAGCTGTCCCTGCTGAGATGTGTTCAAATTGCAAATGTACACAAACATAAGCAAATACACGGTGGGTGTTTTTAAGCTACTATGTTTTGGAGACAACTTGTCAGTAGCAATAGAGCACTGATATACTTAGGTTCTTAGTGCAATGATTAAAACTAATGGTTCAGGTTGGAATGCAAGCTCCATGTAGTCCCTGAGCCTCTTTGCCTTATCAGTCTGATGGAATACTTTGGTTTCTACCTCATCAAGTTGATATAAGGATTAAATGAGGTGGTGAACATTACATGTTTGGTTCAGGGCAAGTTCTCTCAATATCTTGACTGGTGCTGGTGCTGTGATTGTTATTTGAAGGAAATCTGGGAGGGCAGGAGACAGAGAGAATGCTTAAAATGAATATTAAGTCCATAATAAAGCAGACATCGGGAACTAGGAGCCTCTTGAAACCAGAGCCTGTACCAGTGGCTCGGAAGTGGCAGATATTGAGCACCAGCTGTGTTCTGCAGGCCTATGAAGGGTTGTAAATATGTGCCAGGTGAGTTCTCTTAATGAGGTTATTGGCTGAGGCCAGAACTGGGGAGAAGAAGGAAGAACAGACGCTATAGGAGAGACTGAAGTCATCAGACAGGCATGAGGCTAACGCATAGGAAGACCCCACTTCATTCAGGTCAAAGTCCAGCTTTCTTACTGTGTTCTGAATGACCTGTCCACTTCTTCCTCATTTTCCCCACCCTTCTACCCCCTACTTTTATGGTGCTTTAGTCCACGTAGCCTCCTTCAAACTCAGCAAGCTCTTTCCTGCCTTGGGACACTGTACATAGTATTGCCTTCCCAGAGGGAGATTCTAAGCCACTTAAGCAAAAGTTCTCTATTTCAAACCTACTTAGCTTTTTCTTCAGAGCACTTAGCGCTGTCTGAAGTTTTTATTCTACTTCACAACTACTTATCTATTCCCTTCAGAGCACTTATTGCTATGTAAAATTGCTGATTCATTTGATTACCTGTGCACTGTTTGTTTCTCACTTCAGGAGATGAGTTCTGCCACTGAGGAGCTGTTATCTGTCTTGCTCATCCCACATCCTTCGTACCTAGCACAGTGCCTGGCTCAGCGATAGTGATCAATAGCTATGAGTTGAACAAATATGAATAAAAGTGGAAAAAGGGAGCCAGGCGTGGTGGTGCACACCTGTAATCCCAGCATCCCATAGGATGAGGCAGGAGGCTTGCCATGAATTTAAGGATAACCTAGACTACACAGTGAGTTCAAGGCAAGCCTGAACTACATAGTGAGACCTTGTCTTAAAGAGGAAAAAAAAAAAAAAGCCATGAGAAACAAAAAGACATGATCCAAGAGATGGATGGAAGGCCAGTCATTTCCTGGAAGAGAGTCACAGAAATCTTGAGATCACCTTGTCCACGCTCTTCAGTTCACAAGTAGGGAAAATAAAGCTCAGGGAAGAAGAATGACCATCTTGGGAACATCCAGAGAACAACTGCTGTAGATATGCAGGCAATTGGGATGGATCAAAACTCCAGAACTTTCTGGCAGATGAGGCTTAGAAAAGGTCATGGACCCCTCTCTGAGGCCACCACTACTTCCATCTCACAAGGGTGGAGGTTGTTTCTTTGGGATCAGAGGTGCCAGTCAGCTGACAAACTGTGAAAGGAGAGCTGGAGAGGGTGGAGAGATCAATCCCTGGAACAGCCGCTATTCTGAGGTAGCTGGGAATAATGGCTGGTACAGAAATAACACAACCTCCTCGCCCTTGTTTCAGCCTTTACACCTCTGCCCTACCAGAGGTGTGGCTAACACTTAAATTCCTCTCAGCAACACTTACACACCAACTTCTAGCAGGGCTGGCAGGGGAAAGGGTGATCATCAGATCCAGCCCTGTCCACTAGGAGCTCACAGTCTGTTGGAGGTTGACAAAGGGCCTCCGGTTGCTGAGTAAAGATGTCTGGGCTTGGGGGAAAGAAAGAGACAGAGAGACAGAGAGACAGAGAGACAGAGAGACAGAGAGAGAGAGAGACAGAGAGAGAGAGAGAAAGACAGAGACAGAGACAGAGACAGAGACAAGGACAGAGACAGAGAGACAGAGAGAGGGATCAGCAGAGGAAAAGACCCTGAGTTAGTTCAATGAACATACAAATTATCCAGTAACAGTAACATTAACAGTAACAGTAATTGTCAGTGTAAAGAAAAGGAAACAACACAGTCAAGTGTCAGGAATTGTTTGCAGTTTTAGTTAGTGGAAGCATAAAGAATTTGGGAGAGGATAGTAGAGTAGGAGAGTAGAGAGGCAAATTATAACCAAATTAAAGAAGGCCTTGAATGTCAAACAGAGTTTGTTGCTGAACAAGTCATGGGAGGTTTTTGACCAAGAGGAGACTATGATCAGGTTTCACGGTTGAAAAGTGCTGCCTCTGCTTTGGACAAGAAATCCAGGCCAAAAGAGTGCAAATGGGGAGCAGATCAAAAGGAAAACTCTAATATTCTAGGTGGGCAGCTCTAGGTAGTCCTTCTGTAGGAGGAAGGAACTGGGCCTCGGTCTCTAGGAGACTATTAACATCACTTCCCGGGCTCCTGCGCCACACCTTTCCCGGGACAAAACTTTGGTTCACTTGTTCCACACTCAAAGTTCGAGGACAAAAGTGTCTGCGGGAACCCTAATTCTAGTTGAAGGGTCGGACCAAGAGAGACTTCAGTTCCCAAAATGCTTCGCTTTACAGCTCTGCAGGTCGCGCATGCTTCTTTTCAAGAAAGGGCGGGGGTGAACCGTGGGCTGATGGGACTCGCCAGCTGGACGAAGTGCGGGAAACCTAGGGACCGCCATGTTAGTTTGGGTCAAACCAATTGTATGCTTGGTGGGAGGTTCGTGTTCTTTCTCTCATCAGTTAGCATAGATACTGAAATAAAATGACCTTGGCTATGGGAAATCTCATTATCATGCAATGCATCGACAATCCTTTTCATCTTGCGCTCCAATCTGGAACCGAAACCCCATGAATGCATTAGGAAGTCCCAGCATGGCGGCGGTCGGCTGGCTTCGGCTGGGGGCGGAGTCGGAAGCGTTTCTGCCCCGCCTCCGAGTAGGAGGGGGCTTCCGCTTCCGGCAGCGGAGGCTGCAGCCTCGCTCTGGTCCCTGCGGCTGGCGGCCGAGTCGTGTGTCTCCTCCTCCGCCGCCGCCATATTGTCTGTGTGAGGAGACGGGAGAGCGGCGAGTGCCGCCGCCGCTTCCATCACAGGTACAGAGGGAGACGTGGGGAGAGGTCGTAGGGGGTTGGGGGTGGACCCAGGATGGGGCAGCGGGTCAAGACCGCCTCTAAAACTACTAGCGCACTCCCGAGAGGTGCTTCGCTTTCCCCGCTCCTCTTTACACACACACACGCACGCACACATACACACACACACACACACACACATAGTCGAGGTTCCTGCAGTCCACTGGGGAGGCCCGGGGCCAGCCCACCCCAGGGTGAAAGGCGAGGCCTCGAGGCTGACGCCAATGTGAGGGTGGGAACCGGCTGTCGGGCTTCTTCTGGCTGCTGGAGTGGTGAGAGGCTGGAGGCTGGACAGGGTGGAGATTAGGGAGCAACTTGGACGTAGGGGTCGCGGGAGGGGGAGGGGGCCCTGGGGGTGGGGCCGAGGATGCTAGGGGAGGGAGCCGAGGGAGTGGCGCCTGCTGGGTAGGGCGCGTGCGGTCGCGGGCGGAGCGGGGCAGCTGGCGTGGCGCCCGGCCCGGGGTCCGTCTGGGCGGGGCTGAGATCCCCACCTGCACCCCGGAAACGAAGGGAGGACCCGCGGGGAGTGGTTGCAGAGAAGGAAGGAGGCAACCGCAAAGTGGGACAGAATGGGCGGAGTTGGGGTTCAGGGCTGTTTGGGAGTCCGGGTGGAGAGGGAGAGCGGGGTTTGTAGAATGAAAGGTCGGGAGAGTGAGTGTACGTGTGTTGGTGACCTTTTGAGAGAGTAGGGCTTTTTGATTTTATCTCTTCTTGGTTGAGTTTTGCAGTGTTGGAACATAGCTATGCCAAGCAGGTGATGAGTAGAGCTTGTGTAGTTTGTTTTGGGGAAACAAAATCAGGGTCAGAATTGCTTTTTGGCTTTTGCTTTTGTGAGGGAGAAAGAGTTCTGGAAGTGGGGTGACAAGTTACTTGGGAAAGGTTACCGTTCACCTGCTAGATTCAATAAAAAGGGGGCTTGAGAGGATATGAAAATAAAATTAGGAAGAAAGATTTTTTTCCAAGAGCTAGAACCCTCGTTCTTTCATCGAAGGTGTGGCAGTGGTTAATTGATTCCGTAGGGTCTCAAATATCAGGGCCACTAGTAAGCTAGGGGACAAACTATGCAAGCCTCAGTTTGCCTATCTGTCAAATATGCGTAGTGATATTTTCTAGCTCATAACTTTATGGCAAGGAGTGAATAAAGATAAATTGTATCACGAGCTTACTGCAGTGCCTGGCAGGAAGTGCTCAGTGGATTTTACCTGTCGTTGTTATTAAAGGGAGGAACTGATATATATGGGGTTCCTTTGTCCTGGGTAGATTTTTGGTCAAGAACCAGGCTTCAGATATTTGTAGCTGATTGCAGATCGCTTGGCTTAACTGACTTGGTAAACCTGAGACTGAAATTTTAGGATCGATACTAGTTCTCTATATCATTTGGAAAAGTTCTGTAGTCTTCCCAGAACAGGTTTATCCTGTGACTCTTGGCTTTCATTTGCTATTGGAAGGGGATGTGTGATTTGAAGAAAGAAAAAAAAACATTGACTATTTACTCAGATTAATTTTATTACTTGGTTACAAAGTTTAGGTTCCCATGTGGCAACTTTCCTTAAAAAAAGAAAACATACCAAGCAGGCCCAGTTATGTTCTCTTTTACAGAAAACAGTAAAGGAAGACCACACAGTTAAGGGGAGCATGGTTTAGTTTGAGTTTTGGAGGAATTGCCTTGCTATTTGAGGATGAAATAAGTGGCAACTGGCAAGTTTTCCACAGTGCACTTTGCATTCCACTGCTGCCCACCCACTCTTCCAAGGATGAAGTTTTGCTTTTTAAAAAATACTTATTTTGTTGGGGGCTGGGGGGTTTAGCTCAGCGGCATAAGCACCTGCCTTGCAAGCAGGCGGTCGTGAGTTCGATCCCCGGTACCGATAAAAATGAAAAAGACAAAAAAAAAAAAAAAAAACTTATTTTGTTGTTGTCAAACAGTGTCATACTGTGTAGTTCAGGCAGGTGTTGAGCTCATGGTGCAGTCCAGGGTGGCCTCGAACTCCCAGGTGCTGGGATCACAGCCATTCACCATCATGCCTGGCTTTATTACTGTTTTGAATTTGTTTGTTTGTTTTTGACAGGGTTTTGCTGTATAGATCAGGCTAGGATTAAACTTGAAGTTCTGCCTCAGTTATACAGACTTTAAAAAAAAAAGGGAAGCCAGGAATGTGCACCCACTGGTAATCCTTCCATAATCAGAGCGCTGTGGGAGTATGAGGCAGGAAGATTGAGAGAACTCAGGAAGTTCAGAAGCCTTATGTGGGATTTGGGTTTGCAGTGACAGCACAGCCCCCATGATGTAAATACTATAATTGCACAGTCCATAAATAATGTAGATGGCAACAGGAGCTTTGCAAATGTAATTAAAGAATCTGAAAATACAAAAATTATCCTAGATTTTTGTGCAGGCCCAATCTTATCAATAACCCTTAAAGGCATGCACTGGATGAGCAGAACTGGGAAATCAGATTTGAAGCACGAGAGGGCCTTCATTTGCTGTTGTCAAAAGGGATACATAGACAGTGTCAGAATGAATTTAGGCGGCCTCTAGTAACCGACACTACAAGGAACTGAATTTGGCCAACAACCTGAAAGTAGGATCTTCCTCCAGTTTCCAGAATATATGTTTGCAAATAGCTCACCTTTGGCCTTAAAACTATAAGGACAAGGTCTAGCAGAGTCTTCTCAAGTTACAACTTACAGAAAATGAGATAATAAATTTGTGATATTGTCACAAGTTTCTGATAATTTGTCATGGGAGCAATGAAGCTAGTACAGATTTTTGGTGCCGGGAGTGGGGTACTGTTACCTAAAAATGGAAGTAGCAGTGGGTGGAGGCTGAAAGAAATTTGAGCCTGATGATAGAAAATGATAGGAAAGACCTAGAACAGATTGTTAGTAAGAATTTGAATGTTAATGACTCTGCTCAGATAATGAGGTAGATGTACTGGAAACTGACAGGTGGGGGATACTTGCCACATAGTGGTCAATACTCTTAGCAGAACTGTTTTTAGTATGGAAAGCAGAATTTGTAAGTAACGAATTTGGATGTTTAGCTAAAGAGTTGTTTTGTTTTTAAGGAAAATGTTGAAACTGAGAGCCTGTTTTTATTTCTGGGTGGTTTTTGTTTTGTTTTGTTTTTTGTACCGGGGATTGAACTCACAACCTCACACTTAAGCACTTACACCACTGAGCTAAATCCCTGGCTGTGGGTGTCTTTTGAAGGGAGTAAGCCTATGGGGTTCTTGGTTATTTTGTGCCAGGAAAAACAATACTAGCTTTGATCGAAAGAGACAGAAAGTAAGAAATTAAACAGAGTTCTTAGGCCCTCCCAAATTCTACTAACCAGAAGCTAACTGAGAAAACAGTACTCACATGTCATTGTGTTGCTTTAATTTTAAAAAAAAAGTGATTCGGGTGGAACCAAGAACCTAGAGGAGTAGAACTTAAAGACTCAGAGAATTGTTTTTTTCCAGGCTATGAAATGGAATGGTGCTGTTTCCTCTTACATTTTCCCCATTTGAACTAGAATGTTATAACTGTTACCCTGACCCTGTCTCACTATAGTATGCTGGAGGCAGATAACTTTTTGTTTTTAAGGAATTGTGTCCCAGGCATTGTACCTTCTGTATTATACCCAGAACCTTCCACACCAGAATTAAAAGGATGAGATTTGAGAGTTTTGAACTTTTAGATGAGATTTTTGGGTTTGAGTTGGTGTTGTGATAATATGTTAGTCTTGTAATGAGATATATACATTTTTTTTTTCCTTTTGCATTTGGGAGATAGGCAAATCTGTGGAGGCCATAAGAGACCAGGGAGTGGACTGCTAGGCAGAGTGCTACCTAAAGTGCCTGTACCTAATCTCTGGAATCTGAAGCAGTTACTTTGTAGGAACTTTAAGGATCTTAAAATAGAAAGATTATCTTGGATTTTCTGAGTGAGTCCAGTAAAATCATAGGCGCTCTTATAATAAAACAAAATTTTGACTGGCTAGAGTTGGATGAGGTAGATTTGAAGTGTGACAAGGACTCCACCTGCTGTTACTAGAGGCTACATGGAAAATACAAGCAGCAACCTCTAGTAGCAAAGGCCAGTCACTTCAGCTGATGGCCAGCAAAGAAATGGAGACCTCAGTCCTACAACCACAAAGAATTAAATTCAGCCAGCCACCTGAATGAGCAGGCACCAGGACCCCGCCCTCCCAGGTTCCAGCAAGGAATACAGCTGGAATCTAGGTAGATACTTTGATTTCAGCCTATAAGACCCTAAACAGAGGATCCAGCCAAGTCTACCTAATTGCTAGTCTGTAGGACTATGCGATAATAAATTGATGTTATTTGGTTTGTGATAATACATTACAGCAACAATAAGAAACTAAAATGGAGGATTTTATTTCACAATCTTGTAATATTTTCTAGAGAAGACAATTATTCTCTGATTTAGTCCTAAAAGATGTTGCAGAAAAAGGAAACATACACTTTTCTTTGCTGTTTAAATGCTCTTAATTGTCCTTAGAGGCAGTTTGAAGGGACTATATGACTAGCTTGGTAAAATACAGATTTTTCTTTTTTTAAAGCTCTGGTCTATTTTTGGTAGAATTTCTGTAAATTGGAAGTTCTTCTGCATCTATAGTGAATTTTTGTTTTCTTTTGAGACAAGGTTTCACTAGTGTGGTTTAGGTTGGCCTTGAACTCACCTTGTTGCCCAGGCTGGCCTTGAACTAGCAACAGTCCTCCTGCCTCAGCCACTCAAGTGCGGGATTATAGGCATGTGCCACCACAACCAGCTATAGTGAACTTCTTGGCTAAACAACGTAGTTTACTGTATTATTTTGAAACAGTCTCAATATGTAGGTCAGGTTGGTCTTGAAATCACTGTGTATAGCCTAAACTGGCCACAAATTTGCAGCACTCCTCCTTGCCTCAGCCTCCCAAGGCCTCAGATTACGGATGTGCACTATCACACCTGGCTGTAATTTCTTAATTTTTATTACCTAGTAAAATGGTAGGTTCATTTGTATAACAATGTTTTAAAGGTATTTTCTGTTTTTAAACAGGATGGAAATGGGTGATATGTTTTTGTTAGTTAATAAAAGTTATACATTTAAGTAGCCTGTTCTCTTACATTTTCCATTTTACCCCAGAATTGTAAGATTTTTCTGTCAGTGTCACTTGGGGGTGTGAGATTTAGAAATCATAACTGTAGAATGGAATTTTTAGATTTTAAGAAAGGTCTTTTGTTTTTTTCTTTAATGATAGTCTACTGATTAGATTTATAAGATAGATTAATTAGACTTTAGTCAGAGCATGGAAGAAATGAGACAATTTCTTTTTATTATCAGAATAAACATTTCAGGGTATGAAAGACTTGAGAGATTATGTTTGACCTTGATTTAGAGTAAGGGAAATTGAGCTATATGAAGGATAAGTGGCCAGCAAGATAGCTCTAGAGTTGGCCAAAGAACCCTGATCCTCAGGCAGTAAAAGGTTGTAGCTTTCAAACTACATTCCCTGAGCACCCCTGTCTTGCCCCTTTTCTAGTATTACTTAGAACTGATTATTTTGTCTCTCTGTGCCTGTTTTTTTATAGGGTCATTGTGAGGATTGAGATAATGTATATAACATTTAACAGGGTATCTAAGAAAGTAATTGCTTCCATGATGTTAATGGTTTATAACATTTATGATCTTTTAAACAGCTGTATGACAGCTTTTACATAAATATAACAGTACAACTTGTACAAATTTAGAAACTGCAAATTGTGATTTACCATTGAATTAAGCAAGAGCTTATATGTAGTGCTTGATTTAAAATGAGAGAGCTGCGCATAGTGGGACAGTCACTTAGGCTGAGGCAGGAGGGTCTCTACAGGTTCAAGGCCAGCCTGAACTACAAAGTGAGACCTTGTCTCAAAAAACAAAAGAAAAAAGAGAAAGGAAAAAAACCCTTGATTTATTAGTTTACTGTGTGACTTGGACCAAGTTTGTAATTGCCTTTTCTGTTTACTCTTAAATTTCTTTAAGTTTCTAAGATGGATGTAATTTTAAAAGTACATATCATGTAGTTGTTTCTTAATAGAAATATGGGCCAGCTAGCTTCTCCAATGAAGAAATTCCTCTAAGATTATAAAGGAAAATTAGCTGTTGTCATGGTAACAAAGGATATATTTGGATTTGGTTATAGACATTTGATAGTTTTTGTTTTCTAGTACTGGGGACTGAATCTAGGGGTTTTGCCATGAACTGTGTCTCCAGCCCTTTATTTTTATTTTGAGATAAGGTCCAGAGTAGAATTCCACATAGTTGTTCACCAGATGTTATTATAGATTGTTTTTATGTTTTTGAAGTCAAGCATTGGGTTTGTTTTGTGGTACTAGGAATTGAACTCAGTACCTCCTCCGTTGTAGGCAATCTCACCACCTCTTTTGGTGCGTATTCCCATTCCTTCTAGTTTTGAGATGAGAGTGTTACTAAATTGTGTAGGCTGAACTCATACTTGTAATTCTCCTGCCTTTACCTCCCAACTAGCTGGGATTACTGGTATGTGGCACAAGGATTATCTTTAAGAAGTTTGAGTGAAACAATTCACAATATCAGGAGATAGAGCTGGGAGTGAGATTTTACTGGTTTCTACAAATTTTGTGTCTTTCAACTTTAGACATTAAGAAAAAACAATTGCAAGGCAAAAAAGACAAACTTTTTAAAAAACATAATGGTAATAATGCTTTTTTGCATAGAAAATGAGTGTTACCTGAAGTGAGGTTTTTGTGGTTAAATACCTAGATTAATCTTTTATTATTTGTTTGGTCTGGATATGTAACCTAGGCTGGCCTTGAACTCTAAGCAGTCCTCCTACCTCAGCCTCCCAAGTGCTGGGATTACAGGCATGTACAGCTACCTAGATTAATCTTTTATAATTTTGTATGTGTCTCAACTGAAATGCCCTATATTGGCTGTTCTTTTAACACTTTCTGGTCGTATTTGTTTTTCTGATGGGTTTTTATTAGCTGAACATTTTAGTCTCCTTGGGAAAATAAACAGTTGGAATTTTTCTGAAATTAAGGCTAATGCATTAATGGGCATTTCTCAATTTAGGAATTTCACTAGTATTCTGTAAATTTTAAGGAAACTACCAGATAAAAATGAATAAATTATTTTTCTAAAAACTTAGGTTATATCAGAACGTATAAAATAGCCATTTGAAACTATTGAATTTATTTATTTATTTATCTATTTTTTTAATTGGTACTGGGGATCGAACTCACGACCGCCTGCTTGCAAGGCGGGTGCTTATGCCGCTGAGCTAAATCCCCAGCCCCAAAACTGTTGAATTTATAATCATTCAAAAGATGCTGATTGTTCAGCACCACTTGAATACCCACTACATTTCTGGCAGGTATTGTGCAAAGGATCCTCAGATTGTCTCTGTGTTCCAGTTTACAATCAAGTGACATTTTGTCATAAAATATGCCACAGCTTGTTTAAGAGGCATTGTCTTAAGAAAACTGTATAATTCAGATCTTAGGTATAGTTTTTAAAGTAGCTTCGAAGTTGGGCAGTGAGGGGTAGGGTTAGAATTTAGAATTACCAGGTTGCTGGTGGGGAGGGCAGGGCAGCAGGCTAGTGGTGAAGAACTAACTGTACCTTTGGAGTGAGAGTTCGGGCTTCACTTCTCAAGCTGCGTTTTGTCATCTCTACCATTGGAGTAACAATAACCTTGGACAACTTAGTTGACCATCAGTTTCTTACCTATAAAATAGAATTTTGTAGCCCCTGCCTCAGAGGAGTCTTCTGAAGATTAATAATGAAAGCACCAGCTGAGATTATCACTTCAAGATTACTTTGAGGATTAAAAGAGATGATTTATAAAACACCAGGCTCAGTTTTAGTTATTTTCCTCCCTGTCTGTGAGAAGAATATATTTAATGCTGATGCTGCTACTCTTCACTCTTTATTTTCATTTTCTCTTGCTAAGAATTCTTACTTTTTTAATGAGTGTTTTGACTTGTGCTTCTTGTTTCTGGTGTGGCCCACTGCATGGGTGAAAGGCTGAACTGCTGCTTTAGGAGTGCATATGTAAGTCATACTCAAATATAGATTGCCTCCATTATTCAGGTACTGTGTATATTGCCAGAGTAGTTAGTAGTCTGTGAATTTAGGTTTCTCTTGCTTCTAGATAAAGGAGTTAATTTTCGTGTCGCAAAGTCAGGAAACAATCTAGGTCATCAAAGATAAGAAAAATGGCTAAGAAGCCTTCTCCCACTTTTTTAAAAAAAATTAATCTTAATTGGTACATTCATTATTAGTGAATTGTTACCTGTACATGATATATTTTGATTTTTCCTTTTTCCCCATTCCTCTCCTTCTTTACAAAAGCTTTGTTTCCATTTTTTCCTTCTGTTTTTCTTTTCCCTTCTTTCCCTTCCCTGTTCCCCTTCCCATTTGATCTTTTCTTCCTGTTTCACAGTAGCTACTATCGTTTTGGAACTCATACTCTTTAGATGTGAGTCCGATTTATTTCTCTTAAGAGTGTGGTCTCAAGGTGTATCCATTTACCTAAGAATGTCTCAAGTTTATTCTTTATGGCAGAGAGTACTCCATTGTATAAAAAAAAAAAAAAAAAACCCACGTCTTCATTCATCAGTTAATGGGCATTTGGGCTGTTTCCAAACTGTTAGCTCTTACAAACTGTATACAGCTGTAAACATGGGTATGCGTATATATCTCTGTGGTATGATGCTTTTTATTCTTTTGAGAAGGTACTAAGAATAGCTGCGTCATGTGGGACCTCTAGTCCTAGTTTTTTGTGGAATACTCATACTGATTTCCACAGTGATTGCACCAGTCTACACTCCCCCCAACAGTAGAAAAGGGTTCCTTTTTTCTCATAGCCCTGCCAGCGTTTGTTATTGCTTGATTTCTTCATAACACCATTCTTTCTGGAGTGAGGTGGAATCTCTGCTGTTTTAATTTGCATCTCTTGAATGACCAGTGGTGTTGAAAATTTTTCATATATTTATTAACACCATTTCTACTCCATCTGAGAAGTGTATTTTTGATGACTATTTTTAGATTGGGTGTTTAAATTTGGGGGCATCTGATACATATTTTTAGTTCTCTATATATTCTAGATATTACATATCCTAAGTGGATCGTACACTGTACATTGTCTTTCACTCTGTTGGTTTCTTTTGCTGTGTAAAAGCTTTTAATAAAATGAGATCCCAGTTGAGTCTTTGTGATACTTCCTTTGCAGTTTTGTTCATAAAGTCTTTGCCTACATTTGTGTGTTTGCGTTCTACCTATTCTCTATTCCAGCAGACTTAGTGTTTCTATTTTAATACTTAGATCATTTTGGTTTTAGTTTACTGCATGGTAAGAGATACGGGTCTGATTTTAATCTTCAGCATGTAGAAAGCCGGTTTTTCCAGCACCATTTATTAAGGAGGCTCTTCCAGTGGACATTCTTGACTCCTTTGTCAAAGATAAGGTGGCTGAGAGTGCTTGCAGTTGTTTCTGCATCTTCTAATCTGTTCCACTGATCTTTGGGTCCCCTTTTTTTTTTTTTTTTTTTTTTTTTTGTCAATACCAACCTGCTGTTATCTTGGTAAATTTATAGTAGAATTTCAAGTCAGGAATGTGATGCCCCTGCTTTACCTTTGTGCCCAGAAGAGCTTTTGGTATTCTAGGGCTCTTCTGGTTCCAAATGAATTTTAGGATTGTTTTCTCTAGTCCTGTGAGGTATACTGTTGGTATTTTGATCAGAATTGCATTAAATCTGTGTATCAGTTTTGAAACTATGGCTCTTTTCACTGTATTGATTCTTCCTACCCAAGAGCAAGGGCTCTCTTTCCATTTTGTAATATCCTCTTTCATCTCCTTTTTTAGAGTACCATAGTTTTGTTTTGTTGGTACTGGAAATTGAACTCAGGACCTTGGGCTATGCCACTGAGCTATATCCCCAGCCCAGTACTCTAGTTTTCATTGTAAAGGTCTTTCAGTTCTTTGGTTAGATTGATTCCTAAATATTTCTCTTTTTTTATGCTATAGTGAAAAATGTTGTTTCTTCAATGTGTCCCAGTTTGTGTATGTACAGGAATGGTGTTGTAGTGGAATGTTGTTGTTTTCATTTGTTGTGTTTTTCTGGGATCAAACTCACAATGTCGCACTTGCCAGGCATGGAGGAGCTTGTGCCACTGAGATGTATCCCTGGCACTGTTAATTTTTGAGTGTTGACTTTGTATCCAGCTATGCTACTTAATTTGATTCCTCAGTGGTACTTTAATCACAGTTTGGGATATACTGCATTTGCACAAACACACATTTTCTGTTCTAGTACCACTACTTTGCCTTCTTTGTCTCCTCCCATCACAGTTTTTGTGTGTGTGACGGTAAAATTGAACCAGGGCCTCTGTAAGCATGCATATTGCCACTGAGATAAATTCTCACTCTTGCTCTGTATTCTTTGTTTTGTTATTTGTTTTGTTTTGGTACCAAGGATCAAACTCACAATCTCATGATTGCCAAGCAGGCACTTAACATTGCTGAGCTAAACCCCTGGTTTGTTTTTGAGACATGTCTTGCTATGTAGTTCAGGCTGGCCTTGAATTCCGGGTGATCCTCTTCAGCTTCTAGAATGCTGGAATTACAGGTATGTGCCACCATGTCCAGCTGTTGCTCTGTATTCTTAAGTCATAGCCTCATTAGGCATAGCAGGAGTCGATGCCTATTAAAAGTAGTTAGGCTTTGTGTGTTTTTTATTTTATTGAGTAATTATAAATAGCTATTTGAGTTGGAGTTGTTCTCCCATCTTTTTAAAAATAAATACAGCCTTTATTGCCTAGCATTTAAAATAGTAAATATTTAAACATGTATTTTTCTACATAATTTATTGTGAAATTATCGATGTCAAAATATTTTAATCATTTGCTTTTTTTTCATCTGTCTTCTGATCAGTTCATTTTTCCTTCCAAAATATTGCATGCCATATTTGAGGCAGTGAAATTCCACATACCATAGCTAAGATGTTGAGCATTCACCTGCATCTACCTCTGTGCTCTTGTTTCATGTACCATAGTTATGATGGTAGAGCTTTTTTTTAACTGCCATTCTCTGTGACTTTTTTGGCAAACATTTTACTAGAAAAACCTTCATACGTCTTTAACACGCATAGGTTTTGTTGTATCTCGTAGAGCCAAATGCCAAGGCTTATAATTTGCTGCTACCCCCAGCACAGCATCTGGAGAGACACGAACCATCTTCCTCTCTCCACTTCTCAATCAGCACACAAAAGCTTTTTCATCTTTGAAACCTAGTTTTTATACTGTAGTGGTTTGGTGATCATCCTGTTCAGATTAATGAATAAAGAATAATTCTGGCTGTTGAGACTAACCCCATCCCCTGCACCAATAAATCAGTGTGCAGAATTATGGAAACAGTGTTGAGTTTAGTAAATCTGTTTAGGGTTCTAAATCCTGAATAGATGGGATGGCCCTAGTAATCCTGTGGTCTTGGCAAGTTGTTTAACTTTTAACCTGTTTATTTCTAAAATTGAAGTATGCATCTTGTACCATGCCTGTTTTTAAGAGGCATTCAATGGTAGCGGTAATTGTTACACACATAAATGCTAGATTACTCTAACTTTTAGAAGCTGGTGTGACCAGTGAAATAAAGTTTCATAGTCTGACTTCATTTTATATGTTACGTGGTCAGAAGGTATTTTATACAATGAATTTCTGCGTATTGTTAATTTTATGTTACAAGAGACAATACTAAACTTGACAGTTTTGATCAGTTTTTAAGGTACAGATGTGTTAGTCTAAGTCAAACTTCTGGAATTCTCTTATAATACCTTCTCTTATAATACCTAATTTCATTGGAGACTTCCCACTGTTCCCATTATATAATATTGATACTTTGACCCCTTATTATTAACCTGTTTTCTTTTGACCAACTCTTACAACCTAGGAATTTGGAGATCTCTTTTGTGTTTGTTCTTGTATTTGTGCCAGTGACCTCCAAGTAGTCTTCCAAAAAAATGGTAGTTAAACATTAGTGGTATTTATGGGTTATAATTGAAAAGCTCAAAAGGTGATTGCGTATCTGCTGAAATACAGGGAGTTGTGAAGCAGTTTTTTAACCTGTAGCATGAGTTTTTACTATTCAGGTCGTGAGCTCTACAAGTTAGTTTGGTTTTTTGAGATAGGGTCCAATTGTGTAGATCAGGCTGGGCTTGAACTCACTACATATAGTCCAGGGGTAATCCTCCTGCCCCAGGAGCACACCATGATGCTGGCTTTGTGTTGTTTTGTTTTTGTTTTAATTTTTTTTTAGATAGTCTATGTATTTTGGGCTAGCCTTCAATTCACTATGCAGCCCAGGCTGACCTCAAAGTTGTGACTCTTAGGCTCCCAAGAGCTGAGATTATACACATGTGCCACTGTACTGTTTCCACAAGTTATTTAAACTAGAATTTCTCAACCATATACTGTATTGGGGAATTACATATATGCCTCAGTAAACTTGAAGCATTTGTGGGTAAGTGGATGCTCTTTGAGACCATAATAATGAAATAAATTAGGCACAAGCCTAAATATTGTATAGTTTCTCTTATATGCAAAACCCAAAATGTAAATAAACAGCAAAATAAAAAATAGGTAAGAGGAAGTAAGGAGATAATTTTCAAGTGGGAAGGGAAATAAGAGATGGAGGAAAAGAAGAATAAGGGACAGAAGAAGGAACTGAAGGAAAAAATGGAAATAGAGCGTTTGCAAATAGAGGGGACCAAGAGTTCGAAGGAAAGGGGAAAAGGGGAGGGATAGAGAATGAAAAAATAATTAAGATATATTATGTATATGGACATGATAAATGTAATCATTATGTGCTACAAACACATGTGATAAAACTAACACATATGCTGATGTGTTAGTGTCTGATCATTTGTGTGGAGTACAGTGCATCCAAGACAGTGACTTTTGATCATTTACCCTAGTGTGCCATAAAAATAGTACTGTATTTTCTTTGTGCCTTAACTGTTTTTTTAAAAAAGGTAAAAACACTGATTTCAGAGGTTTAGAAGTTAAATATCCTATAATTGTTTTGAAATTCAAGGAGTCACTGATCTTGGCTTCAGGTTTAGAAACAGCCATTTTAAGGTATCTCTGATGTCTAAGGGATACTTGTATAAGTAGAAACATAAAACTAACCATTTAAGGTTAAACACTTTGAAGAAATACCTGGTCTTTTTCTTCAGCAATAATGTGAGACAAAATGAAGTTTGGGTTATTTTTGTTACTTTGTTTTTTGTTTTTTCCATGAGACAGGGTCTTGTTACATAGTTAAAGCTGGGCTTAGACTCACTGTATAGCCCAGGCTGGCCTCCAACTCCGCTATCCACCTGCCTCAACCTCCCAAGTGCTAGGATTATAGGCATGTGCCACCACACCTGGCCAATAAAGTTAGTTTTTATAAATCTTGTCCTCATCTAACTAAATGCCACTGTATCTTTTCTGAAACTGACATTTTGCTAAATCATTTCATCAAGCTTGAGTTTCACACCAAAATAGAACTTGAAGCTTATGCTTCATTGTTTCCTTCTCTTCACTCAGGAAGGTCCTGTGTGCTTAGTTTGAGTAGCCTAAATTGGTGGGGGGGGAGGCAGGGATTCAATTTAGACCTCACGTTTACCAGGAGGGCACTTGAGCTGCCCTGAGTAGCCTAATTTTAAAATACATTATATATATATTTAAGTTTACCAAGTTAACTTTTAAAAGTTGATATACCATGTAGAAATATGTGTTTACAAGGCATGCCTGTAACCCTACCTGCTTAGGAATCTGCGGAACGAGGATGCAAAGTTTGAGGCAGACTAGGCAGCTTAGCCAGTGATAGTGAACCTCTGGCACATGTGGCACAGTGGGCTGTTTTTATCACTGAAAGCTCAAAAAGGTTCACCATCGTTGGCATAGGGAGACCTTGTCTCAAAATTTTTAAAATTAAAGTAAGAAGTGTGGAAGGCATAGCTCAGCATTCCTGGATTGGGGGGAGGGAGGGTTAATGGGAGATAGATGTACATTTCTGGGGTAGAATGTACCTCAGTGGTAGAACACATGCTTAGCATGTGCTAGGCCCTAGGTTTAATCTCCAACATCACACACACACAGAAGCACATAAAATGTACATTTCTGCTGGTTGTGGTGATGCACGCTTGTAATCTGTCAGTACTCAGGTGGCAGGGCGTTTGTCATAGAGTTCCAGGCCATCATGGACTAGATAGTGAGGATTTGTCTCAAAAAAACAAAAAAAACAAAAAACATTTCCTGCTGTCTTAGCTATTACTAGTTCTGCTGTGGAGCTTGTAGATCCCTCTGAACCTGCAATAATTTTTTTTTTTCTTCAAAAAAATGTACATGTGCATTTTACTTTGTGAACATTGCAGGGAGTTTATGGGCTCTCAGCTCATTTGTGAACTTAATTTTCATTGCCATAATTTGTGTGGTTCAAATAATCATTTCTCCTTTAATTATTTTAAATTTTACTTAGAGATGTATATTTAGTATAGAAAAAGAATTGATAACTTGGAGGCCTTCAGGAGTCAGGGCAATAACAAAAATAGAGTTGTCTGGGTTTACAAGTGACATCTCCAGTGGGTGTGTTTTAAAAGAGCCCATTGTTACATAGTAACAACTCAGCAAATACAACTGATTTTTGTCAGTGCAGGAGTCAGGAATTCAGTGTTTTCTAGTCTGACAGACCTCCTTTTCTCCCTTCTGCTTTCATTCCTTTGAGAAATAAAATTAATTAACTGAAACCACTTTTTAAAATAATATTGAATATTTTTAATATATACTTCAACTTAACAACTGATTCCTTTTTTTTTGTACATGTGCTGCTCATGAAGCAAGCACTGGTTCATTTTTTAAAAAGCACTGGAAAATTTATACACAGACATTCCTAGCAAGGTGAGCATGGTGGCACACACCTGTAATTCAGCACTCCCAGCAGAGAGTTTGTCTCAAAAAAAAAAATTGTGTCTTCCAAAAGTAGAAACAACCCAAATATCTATCAGCTGATGAGTAGTGAGTTAAAAATGATATTTCCGGGGCTGGGGATTTAGCTCAGCGGCATAAGTGCCTGCCTTGCAAGCAGGCGGTTGTGAGTTCGATCCCCGGTACCGATAAAAAGGAAAAAAAAAAAAAAAAAAAAAAAAAAGATATTTCCATGGATATTTATTTATTTTTGAGGCAGGGTCTCCTTGTGTAGTTCAGACTGGTCTTGAACTCACTCTGTAGTCCAGGTTGGTATCAAATTCACAGTAAGTGCTGGGATTACAGGCATGTGCCATCATGCCTGATTATATCAGTGGATATGTATGGATTCAACCATAGAAAGGAATGAACCACTGATAAAATGAAAGATGCCAAACACAAAAGTCAAGCGTTGCATGATTTCTTTATAGGAAATGTCCAGAATAGCTACATCCATAGAGACAGAAAGCTAATTGATCATTGCCTAGGGAATGCAGGAGAGTAGGTATTGGGAGTGAGTCAGTTAGGGTGTCTTGAAAGGGTGACAGGAATGTTCTAGAATCAGATAGTAAGTTGCACAATGTTGTCAACCCACTAAATTGTACCCTGAATAGTGGTTTTTAATGTTATATAGATTTTGTCTCAGATTTTTATTTTGTTTTGTTTTTTTTTAGACCATGTCTCACTATGTAATTCATGCTGGTTTTGAACTCACTGTGTAGCCCAGGCTGGCCTGGAACTTCCGGTGATCCTTTTGCCTCAGCCACCTGAGTGCTGGGATTATAAGTATGCCTAGCACTGACTTTTAATTTCTGGTTTTGCTTTTGTATTTCCAAATTTCTTTCTCTTTGTTTCAACTTTTAAATTTGAGATCTATGTGACTTCTTCATTTCTAGCTTGCTTTTCTAATATAGTGTGTATATGGATTTATATTTATAAATTTCCACATCCATCTTTTTTTTTTTTTTTTGTCTTTTTGAAACAGGGTGTCTCTATGCAGTTTAGGCTGGCCTTGGGCTCACTTTGTAACCCAGACTGGTCTCGAACTTGCAATATCCTCCTGCCTCAGGCTCCCCAGTGCTGGGATTTAGGAGTGTGCCACCATGCCCATCTTATCCTATCTTACATACTTTGAGATGTATTTTTTACTGTACCTAGCTTTGATTATTTTGAAATGGAAGTCCATATTGCCTAGACTAATGTCAAATTTGTGAGCTCAAATGCTCTACCTCTGCTGGAAAAGACCGAACTTAAAATAGGCATGTGCCGCCATACTCAGGTTTAGATGTGTCTTCTAGAAGCATGTAATAGAATTGTTTTCCTTGCTGTGAAACTGACTCCTTTTTGTGTGTACTGTTTTAGAAATTTTAGCACACATGAATTTTAATAACTACCATCACAGCTAGGACACAGAATGATTATATTATCTTTTGCGTGTTAGTAGTCACATCCACCCTGTCACCCCGGTAATCACTTTGTCACTTTGGTAATCAGTACTCTGAGTACTGTGGTTTTACCTTTTTAAGAGTGTCATATAAATGGCCATTTATTTTGCAGTATTTTGTAACTACATCTTTAATATAGTCTATTACCTTTGAGATACATCTAAGTTGTGTTTATCAATTTTTTGCTTTTTATTGCTGATTAAGTAATAAACCTTGAATATTTTAGTTTCTATTCTTTTTTTTTTGGTACTGGGGATCAAACATACGACCTTATGCTTGCCAGGCAGGCGCTTATGCTGCTGAGTTAAATCCCCTTGGTTTCCATTCTTTGTTGATTATGATTAGTGTTGATGTAAACATATATGTAGGCCTTTGCAAGTGATGTTTTAATTTCTTTAGGGTCAGTATCTGAGTAGGATTACTGATTATGCTAAAAGCTTTTTAAAAAACTGTCAAATTTTTCTGGAATGGCTATACTGTACTATTTTGAATTCTTCCGAGCAACAGGAGAATTTCAGTTGCTCCATATCCTCTTTAGCACCTGGTATTGTCAGTATTTAACTTGTAATGTTGAAACTGTTCACAGTATTAAGGTTTGACTCTTTTGAGTGTGCTCTACTACTGAGGTACATCCCTAGGACACCCCTACCCTTCACCCAATAGTCTTAAATTTTCCAGGTCTGTCTCTTGGAATTTTTCTGTCTCAGCTGCCAGGTAGCTGGGATTACTGTAATGATATGTGTCACCATGCCTAGTCTTCACTTTTAAATTTTTACTAATCATTATCATTTTACTATTGTAATGCTAGAATCAAACCCGCAGCCTGTAACATGCTAGGCAAACCCTCTACCACTGAATTGCACTGCCAGCCCTGAAATAATTTTAGATATAAGAAAAGTTGAAAATACAGAATCATTATATACCCTTTACTCAGCTTTCCCTAAAGTTAATGAGTTAACATCTCATATAGTCATGATACTTTATCAAAACTAAGAAATTAACATTGATACAATACAGTTTAATATAGACTTGATTTCAGAATACTATACTGCATTAAACCATCAGGTCTCCTACTATGTTCTATTCTTTTGCAGTTTCTCAGTCTTGATTTTTATAACTGGACCGTCTTTTAAGAAGGTTTTATAGAATGTTTTTCAGTGTAGGCCCAACTAGTGCCTTCTCAAGATTAGATTGTGGTTATGGATTTTTGAGAATATATCTATAGAGGTAAAGGCCCTTTTCATCACAGTATGTTAGGTTCATATGATGTCAGTATGACTTACTACTTACCTGCTTCTGTAGTGTCTCCCAAGTTTCTCCATTGTAGGGTTAACATTTCTCCCATTCTATGCTTACTCACCAGAAGGACTCTCCTAAGTTCAGTCACTTTGAAAGGGTAGAAAAATTAAACTCCCTCCTCAACAGAGATATATCAAATAATTTACAGACATACATTTAAACTACCAAGGTAATAAATACCTATCATAGAGAAGATCTTTGAGGAGGTACTCGTACCATGTTTCTCCAAAAAATTTTAATCATTTTAGTATGTCAGTGGATTGTGGCTGCAGCAGTTAACTGTGCTGATCTAATGGTGATCTTTTATTTCTTGATATATATATTAGAGTTTTTCTAATTTAACTTTTTTTAATAATTGGACTTTCTGGTCCAATTATTTAAATACAGGATAAGCAAAGGTTGCCTTTTAAAATTGTTTTATAAGATAACAAGAAAAATATAAAAATGACAGTTTTATCAACATTACTCAATACAAGAATCGACTGGTTGGGCCAGGGTTATGGCTCAGTGACATAAGCAACTGCCTGGTAGGCACAAGGTCCTAACTAAGTTCAATTGTGGGTACCAAAAAATGAAAAAAAGAGAATTGACTGGTTGAAATGACACATTAAATAGTTAATCGTAATATGAATGACTAGCTATAACTAGATACTTCGTTAATTTGGGGTTAAATCTTAATACTATAATTTTTTTTAATCGTTTTCTTTTTATCGGTACCGGGGATTGAACTCACGACCACACACAATACTATAATCTTAATACTTAAAACTGGGCATGGTGGTGCATGCCTATAAGGCCAGCACTTGGGAGGCTGAGGCTGGAAGATTGACATGAATTTGAGGCCAGTTGAGACTACATAGTGAGCTCAAGGTCAACCTGAAGTACATAGCAAGACCCTGTCTCAAAAAACTGTATCAAAACTAAGAAATTAGCATTAATTGGTATAATACAATTGAGTACAGACTTAAAAGGTGTATGTCAAGTACAACATAAAAGATATAATCCAATACTCTTGTTTATTTTGTTCACATTGTTCCTCCTTTGACCATTGTCACTCCTTCAGGTTGGTTCCCATGTCCTTTTGACTGCAAGGTTTTCTATAGGCTATTTCGTATTTTTCCTGCCTCAATCTTATTAGGAGCCGAACTCTGGACTCTAAGGCTTTTATTTCCTCTCAACAGTCAAGGCTGGAAATTTGGATCCAGTAATGAGCACTTGTGGTATGCAGTATACTGTGAGTTTTTACAAAATCACCTTTATAGTACAGTACTACGCAGAACTGTCTCATTGCCGTGGAACCATTAGTCATTTATTCTGCATTTCTGTGGTTTTGGCTTTTTCTAACTCAGACATATTTGATATGTACTCTTTGGTCTAATTTTTTCACTTAACAAAATATATTTTAGGTTGATCTTGAGCTCACTGTGTAGCCCCAGGATGGCTTCAGACTCACAGCAGTCTTCCTGCCTCAGCTTCCTGAGTGCATCTACCACTCTTGCTAGCCAAATTATTTCTTACATAAGATGTAGATTTAGGTTGAAGACAAGATCATGAATTTCATGACTTTTGAGTATTGATCTCCAGCTGTTCCAAAATCATCTGTAGAAACAATTACCCTTTCCCTCTTGAACTGCCTTTGTCTATAAGTCTTGGCCATATTTGTGTATGTTTGTTTCTGTTGTTTTCATTCTGTTCCCTTAATCTCTGTTTTATCCCTTTGCTAGTCTCACATTATTTTGATAATTATAGCTTTGTAATAAGTCTTAAAATCAGATGTGATTCTTCTAACTTCTTCTTTTCAAAATAGTTTTGGTCATTCTAGTTCATTTGGATTTTTTTTTTTTTTGTTTTGAGTGATGTGGGATTTGACTACAGTTGCCCCAGTTGGCTTTGAACTCCTGAGCTCACACAGTCCTTTCCACTTCAGCCTGGGCAGCCAGCATGCACCACTGCACCTGGCTGTATTTCTTTTTTAATCTAACCTAGTAGTCTTTGTCTTTTACTTGGGTACTTTATTACATTTACTATAATTAGTCATATTTCAGTATAACACTTTTTCCCTCCTGTATCGTATGTTCTGAGTTATTTTAAAGCTCTTTACTGTCTTTGAGGGGGGAGACTTTTGTCTTTTTGAGACAGGGTCTTGCTATGCAGTTCAGGCTGGTCTCATGCTTGATTTGTGGCATAGACTTGTTTAACTTGCAATGATCCTCCTTTCTCAACCTCCTGATTGTTAGGATTACATGCTTGTGTCACCACACCTAGTTTTACTGCCCTTTTTGTATTTTTCCGCTTTCTAGTTTGGAAATACTGTGTTAGCTGTCATCATAGATGTTGTAGTGATAGCTTGTCCAAATCTAATATTAATAAGTTTTATCTTCATTTCAGTTAATAAAATCAGCTAAACCACCTTAAAGGCATCTGTTTCACTTTTTTGTCATGTAGTTAAAATCTTGTGTTTTAGAGATCCACGGCATTGTTACTTTATATATAATCATCATCTTTAAAAATATAGGCTTGATAGAATTTCAGTTTTTGTTTGTTGAGGTTTGAGTGTATCTTTTTGTTTTTAGTACTGGGAACTGAACCCAGGGTCTTCTGCATGTGAGGCAAGTGCTATACCACTGGGCCACTTCTCTGCCCTTTTAAATTTTTTATTTTGAAATGAGGAATGGTGATGCGTGCCAGGAATCCTAGCACTCTGGGAGACTGCGGTAGGATCACCAAGTTTGAGCCCTTCTCAGGCAACTTGGAGACTTAGTGAGATCCTGTCTGGAAAAAAAGGTAGGAAACTGGATTGTATCTCAACTGAATAAAACAGAATTTTGAGACAGAATCAGTTAAGTTGCCCATGCTGTCCTAAGATATGTGATCCTTCTGCCGAGGCTCCTGAGCAACTGGGCTGGATTGCATGCCTGTATCTCTAAGCTTAGTTTAGAATGTTATTTTTCAGGTGGTAGAAATATAATTTAAAACTTTCTTTTATTCTTCCTAGCACACTGTAAGTATTCACTTTGGCTTCATTGTTGACTTTGGAAAATAAGCTGTTCTTATGTTCAAATGAAAAGGGTTTTTTTTTCTGCTTGTTTTCAGATTTTCATCTTAATTTTTCCTGCCACATTACTATGTGTTTTGTAAATTTTTGTTGACTTTGCTTGGAAATTGTTAGCTTCAGGAATCTGTTTCCTCCTGGGAAACAGTCTCCAAAAGCTCTTTTGTTCCATCGACTCTTTTTGTTCTAGTACCTGTTTAAAACTATATCAAAATGTCTTGTCATTTTTTTTTTTTTTTTGTCTTTTTCTTTTTTATCAGTACCAGGGATCGAACTCACAACTGCCCGCTTGCAAGGCAGGCACTTATGCCGCTGAGCTAAATCCCCAGCCCCTCAAAATGTCTTTGCAATAAGTTGTTTTTCCAGTTGATTTTCTTTTTAGTTTTTTGATTTTTACTGCTAAATTGATCCATTTCATTTATTTATTGCTAAAAGTTCTATTTTGCTTTTTTAAAAAATCTGTTATTAAACCAGGTGTGGTGGTGCATGCCTGTGATCCCAGCGTTTGGGAGGCTGAGGCAAGTAGAATCATTGCAAAATCGAGACCAGCCTGGACTGCAAAGTGAGCTCAAGGTCAGCCTGAATTGCATAGCAAGACCTTGTCTCAAAAAGACCAAAAAAAAAGTTATTATTTGGAGTGTCTTATTCCCTATATATATTCTTTATTGGAGAGGTGGGTTTGGGAGGTTACAGAAATTGAACTTGGGGCGTTGTGCTTGCAAGGCAGCTGTTTCTGCTGCTGAGCTATATCCCTGGTCCCCCTGTAGATATTTTAAAGTCTATCAGGAATTATCATTGGCATAATGTATTTCATAGTTTGAACCTGATGTGATCAGAAGACTCTGTGGGCCATTTCTATTGTTTGATCTTTTTCTGACAATTCTTATTCCAGAAGACTTTCATTTAAAATTTTATTTGTGGGATCATAACCCTCAGAGGCATCATGGCAAGTTGTTTTTAAAGGACACTTTATGGTGGGTGTATAATGCCCACTTTTTTTTTTTAATATTTTTCTGTTGAATTAATTTCAATTTTAGGAGTTTTATTATATTAAATAATGTATATTTAGCAAGAAGATAAGATGCCAATAAAATCTTCATCCTTTTAATATGAGAATTTAGAATATATAAATTTCCAACATTTTCGTTATGTTAACCTGCTTACAACATCTGAAAAATAAGAGCAGCAATAAGTTGCTGTGGAACTACAATGAAAATACAAACAGTACTCTACCATAGAAATAGTCTTTGCTTCAGTTACTATTCCTAAGGCAGTCTTCACACATGAGAACAGCATGTTTCATACACAAGTCTCACTTACATTGCTGCATGTGTGTTTAGCTTTCTTTTCCTGTTGGCAGGTGTATGTGTCACCTCTCTTGTCTTCTTTTATCAGGAACTTCCTATTATACAATGTGCACTTAGCAGGAAAATAAAATGTCAATAAAATAAAATGCCAGAAATATATTGAGTGTTTAAAATAATCAGCATTTTCTGTCAGCTGTTTGCTTACTAAATTTAAAAACTAACAAATTTCTATGTGAGCTACAATTGAAAATACAAATAAAACTCTACCACAAAAATAATCTTTACTTGAATTATCACACCTAAGGCAGTATTCACACATAAGAACAGCATATTGCTTACACAGACAATGTCTTCTTTGGTAGGATATACTTGAAATCTTGCTGATCTGCCTGGGTTTTTTGTGGGGAGAGTGGTGTTTGTGAGACAGGGTCTCACTATGCAATTCAGGCTGTCCTTGAGCTCACTGTGTAGTCCAGGCTGGTCTCAAACTTAGTGACCCTCCTGCCTCAGTACTAGAATTATAAACATGTGCCACCACACCCCAATCTGCTTGTTTTCTTAAAAGTTTCTTGTGATGTCTCACCTGTCTGTTTACCAGTCTGCTCCAGAATTCTTTTGAGGAGTACTTTGGACAGATACGTACTTTTGTCATTTATCAATTGTCTTTTGCCATTTATCAATTCCAGACATAATCCTGAAAGAAAATTTATCTGTGATGTTTTGTGCTTGTTATTTTTTTTTATAAGCTATACTATTTATGCCTGACATATTTAGGATTGAGTAAAACATCTTTTGGCCAACACTGTGTTTCAAGTGACATCATAATTGCATCATACATAACCTGTCAACATCTACTCCACCTTTCTTTTTGTTATAAAATGTGATCACTTCTGGCTTCATTAGTGTTGAGGATTTACTAGCAATTTTTTTTTCTTCAGAGACAGTCTCAAGCATATAGTCCAGGCTAACCTGGAACTCACTGTGTAGCACAGGCTGATCTTGAACTCAGGATCTTCCTGCCTGAACCTCCTAAATGCTGGGATTACAGGTGTATGCACCACATTATCATCACAATGTAATGTTGACAGTATCAGTACTACTTAGCTTTTCTTCACTATATAGGAAGCCAATGTCCTATCTTTCTGAAGTCCAAAGATTGTACAGTACTTTTCTCCATTATGAATTTGCAACATTTTATCAGGAATCTCAGGTTTGTTCTTGCAAGTAGTTCTGTGCTGGTTGGCTGATCTTTAACAAATGTAACATCAGTAGGTAACTAGTGAACAGTTGTCAATGTGGGTTGCTTTTTGAAATAGGTGCAACAAGACTTTTCACAGAATCAGAGGGTTTATTACTGCACAAATGAAGACCTGGTGGCTGAGTTCCAGGATAAATTTCTAAATTCAAGGTGTAAAATGTCTGCATCCACCAGGGCATATATTTTCATACTATATTTTGGAGGTTTATTTGGTATGTATTACCAAAAGCTTCAACAACCACAAAGTGATACAAGTTATTCATCCTCGTATATTCAGACAGTATATACATTGTTATTGTTTTAAAAATCTCAACAGCATGTCTGTCATTTCTCCATTAATCCTTTACATTATGACAATTAGAATGATAAAATCCTGTTGAGAAAGCTTTTAGTTCAGATAGTGAGGTGTGGTGATACATATTTTTCAATATTACTGTTGATGTCTATATAACTAATGTTTTACTTGTATGTCATTATTAGTGTATTTCAAAACATCATGTAGCAAGCATATCATCAGAAACAGTTTCCAAGATCAAATTGCAATGTTGGCATTCCATCCACTGGGTCTCACTCAACAAAAACCTAGTAACATCTTCTGGCTTACTTCTAAATTGAATCATTCAGGCATATATGACCATTTTGTAGTATTTTGACTAGTCAAATATTATTTACCTTACTGTTTTCTTTCTCATCTAAATTAAGGTTTTCATTCTGCACTTTGTCATATCTTGCTAACTTTCTTGGCTTACATGAATGTAAGTCATAATTGGTAGCCAAGTTGTCTGATTGATACAGAGATGATATAGGACCACCAAGTAATACAAGGAATATATTGTAACTCCTAAACTGCTGGATGTCTGATGTACCAAGTTCACGTTCTCCAAATCGAATGAATTTTAAGGAACAGTGGAGGTTAAGAGTAGGAAATACTTGAGGAAAAGATAGCTTCTAAGAGAAACGGAAGGTGACCCAGAAAGTGGGTTGCTGCAGACCCCACTTTTCATAGAGCAAAATCATAAGATGGGACAAACTGACCGGTAAGATTACAAGTATAATTTCTTAGATAATACTGATCATGTGGTAGGTACAAGGTGGGGCAAAACTGATAAACTAATAAGATTACAAGCATAGTCACACAGATAATATTGATGCAGCGGGGAAGCACGCCATATAGGGTGTGTGCATGGAAAGAAGGACCTTTCCTGGAAAGGATAGGTCAAGGTCTTGGTCATCCATCCAGGTAATTGATGCCTATTTAGAATATCAATCATTATTACTTGTCCCTGGGGAGGTAGGTGTAATCATTTCATCTTTGTGTTTAGGCCTGACCTTCAACAAATGCACCTTCACCCAAAGTTGTAGTATGTTTTCATCTTCTCCACTCATTCCCTCAAGGTCCCAACCCTGTCTGACTGCCAGTAATATTTCTACTTAACTTGGCTGTTTACATATGATGACTCACTTTCATCCTCCTCCAATAGTCATAAAAGCAGATTTTCATGCTTGTACTGAATTAGGCTAATTCTACAAGAAAACATTAAGTGAATATAAATACACAAAAATATTTTTTCAAATCCATTTTTTATTCAAACATAGAAGAAAAAGAAAAAAATGCAACAAAATTTCAAAGCAAAATCAGGGTAACAATGGTGCATACATTGCGCATTGTCATCCCCAAATTATTCACCTACAACACAAGACATCTGCCTTCAATTGTCCAAATAATACCAGTACAAACCTTTCTCTTCAGTAAACTCAGAGAAATCGGTAATACAACTGTCTTAACTTCCTATAAACATATACATACATATATACATGTTTTTTCTTTCAGCTTGTCACACTAATGAAATAGGATGATGTTTACACATGTAACTTACTTATTTCACTAATAAGTATGTTCTCAGGGTGCATCCATTTACCTATAAAAGTGTCCAGTTTATTATTCTTCATGGTGAGTAGTAAGTATTCTGTTGTATAAAAATACCATGTTTTTTATCCGTCCCTCAGTCAGTGAGCATTTAGGTTGTTTCCAAGATCTGGCAGCTATAAACATGGGTGCACATATGTCACTGTGGTATGATGTTTTAAATTCTTTTGGAAAGATACCTAGAAGGGGAATAGCTGGGTCAAATGGAATCCCCAGTCCTAGTTTTTTTGTTTGTTACCAGGGATCCAACTCATGACTGCCTGCTTGCAAGGCAGGTGCTTATGCCACTGAGCTAACCCAGTCCTGTTTGGTCTTTTTTGAAATGGTCTCACTTGTTTGGTTCAGGCTGGCCTTGGGCTTACTTTATAGCCCACGCTGGTCTCGAACTTACAATGATCTGCCTCTCTCATCCTCCTGAGTGCTAGGATTACAAGAGTGCACCACCACACCCAGCCAATCCTAGTTTTGAGGAATCCCCACACTGATTTCCACAGTGGTTGTACCAGTTTGCATTCCCACCAACAGTGGAGAAGGGTTCCTTTTTCCCCACAGATCCTCCAGCCATTTGTTACTGGTTGATTTCTTGATTGTTGCCATTTGTTTTAGACTGAGATGGAATCTCAGTGTTGTTTTAATTTGCATCTCTTGAATAACTATTGATATTGAACGTTTTTTCATATTAATACACAAAAATGTAACACAGGACATAACGTAAAACTCACCTGTTTATACTTTGACATATGTGTCTACATCTTGCCATTCTTTGTACCAAGTGGGTAAAGGCAAAGATTGCTTCCTGTAATCCCCCAGGCCAGCTACTGAGATCATAGTCAGCTACTGTTACACTAACGTACATTATTTTCATTAGAAAAGTATAGTATGGGTATCTAGGACCCAGTATGAGAAATCAGTGTTAAGACCCACAGTAAGGCAATTTTTTTCTGCCAGATACTTTCTGCATCAGGTATCGAGGGACCATTTTAAAACAAGCTTAAGATATGATAGCTTCTCCAGGAGACCTTTATTCTGGACCTTCCATTACACTTTCACTCTTACTCTATGGGTATAGCCCTCCAAGTCCCATATTAGAGGAAAGTCTTCTCTTAGACTGCTTGTCTTGTGATGGCATCAGGCTTTGATTTTTATCAGAACAAAATTTAGAGATTTGCAAAGGCCTTTTGGGCTTCCTTGTTCCTCTTGAGTTTTCATTTTCTTTTCGCATTTGCAAGAGTGAAAGCGTGTGTGTGTTTAATCCATTCTCTTTAGTTCTCAGTGGATGGGTTGGTTCAAATAATTTAGCCCACTAATGGAAACAGGGAGATGACCTCCCCCTGCATCTTGATTTCTTGTTTTGAAAACTAAGAAGCTCTAAACACATTTTCAGTGTTAGTCTTCAGTGTTGACAAATCTATGGCAAGTGTGCCACACCAAAGCCATTTTTATCATTGAAAGATCTAAAAAGTGGTCTATACCCTTTTATTTAGCTAGTTGTCTTTCTAGGTATTTTGCTTTGTGACTTTAACAGTAACATGGATTTTTGTGGGAGATGGAGAAAGGAAGAAAAATTTGAATGGTTATGAATAAGTGGTTTATTTTGTTTGTTTGTTTAGCACAAATGGTACTGTTTGAATAGACTTTGGTAGGCTCCAAAATCATATATAACAAGGTTGTTTACCTGTTGTTCTTATAGGAGATAATAAAGTATGCTGAGCTTTGGTCAGCTGAGAAGACAAAATTGCACATCTTTGGAATTCTTGCTGGCAGGAGTATGACCCTGAGTTTGAAGGCAGCCTATACAGTGTATTGAGTTCAAAGCCAGCATGGATTGTATAGTGAGACCCTGCCTGAAAAAATAATCCTCTCATCATTTACAGCTCTTTTTTTTTTTTTTTTATCATTTACAGTTCTTTACAGTTTCTTGTTTCATTGGTTTTTATCTGAATGATTCCTATACATCTTTCTGTTATGGCGTGTTCAGTAAATTTACCCACAGGATACTGAGATTCAAGAAACAAAGTAAGGTTTATTAAAACTAGTTAGTTGTCAGTCAGCTTAAGCAATTGAAACTGCTGGCTGGCTGGCTCAGATTCCTGTGTTTTTTCTTACATACCTCTGTATAAGTTTACCAGGTTCCTATGGATACCACTTTTTTTATATCACTATCATTGCTTTGGAAGGTTACATATCTGGGTGATTGACACACAGAATGTGGGTACCAGGCAGTTTGGTCACCTTGAGATAAACCCGTTTGTTCTTCTTTTCCTAGTTTTTATGGCCAGTTAAGGGAGAGGAGGAGGCCTTTTGTGGATTTGGCCAAAGTTCTCTCGCTGTTTGAAGTCTGCTAACTAAGCATCTAAACTATAATCTATAAGTCATAAGTGAAGTTTTCAAGACTAGGGTTTGGGGAGTTCCAGAGAGAAAAGGGAAAAGAAAAAGAAAGCAAATAGTGGTGAGGGATATAAATGTGGTCACATTTCAAACCAAAACTAAGTTTAGGGGCTAGGGATATAGCTTAGTGGCATAAGTGCCTGCTTGGCAAGCCTCAAGGTCCTGAGTTCAATTTCCAGTACTTTAAAAAAAAAAAAAAAATTAAGTGGTTTCTTCCCTGCTCCCCCATAGCTTTTGCCCAAACATTTAAGTACTGAGTGTATTCAGTGAATGAGTAGGTGGGTGGGTGGGTTAAAATATCCTTTAATGTCTGATGAACACCAAGGCTTGATTTTTGAGATGGCAATGATCAGTTTTCTTTGTCTGGAAACAGCGATAGTTTCCCTTTATTTTTCACAGTCTAAAGAAAAAGCCTTCTGGCAGTGAGGCAGAGTTTTCTGGTACATGGTAAGTGTTAAATGCTTACTGACTGAGGTTTCTAGTGTTGATTTGAAAGAGAATTGGAAATTACGGGTAACTATGGACATTTGAAACAAGTAATTCAGACATTATCTATTTGTGCTTCTTTGTGTTCATTGGCCTTCTAATCAGTAGCCCTTTTCTAAAAGGAGAAAAGAACATGTTTGCTTAAGTCTTTATCTGTGCTTTTACAAGGAGACAGGAATATATAGTTATACTTTTTGTGAGTTCTGTAATTCTTGTTCATCTTTACCATTCATGATACTGGCTTGCTACAAAAATGTTTGTTTTCCACAGAAGTACTTAAAAGATGTTGTCCTCACACAGGTGCTTTCCTTCTAAGTTCCAGGAAAAAAAAAATTTTTTTTTTCCTGGTTAAGTTCAGTTTGATTTTGAAAGACAGTCTTGTAGCTCAGGCTGGCCCTTGCACACACAGTGATTCTCCCATTTAAGCCTCCCATTAATCCCATGCCTGGGATTACAGGAATGTACCACCATGCCTAGCTTTTTTTTTTTTTTTTTTTTTTTTTTTTTTTTTCTTTCTGATTTCAATACTAGGAAATTCATCCAGCCTGGTTTGGTGGCACACACCTGTAATCTCAGCACTTGGGAAGCTGAGGCAGGAGGATTGCCATGAGTTTGAGGCTAACCTGGAGTATATAGAAAGACCTTGTCTCAAAAAAAAATGTGTGTGTGTGTGTTTATGTGTGTGAACATACATATGCAGAAAAGACTAATCAGAATTATACAGTTGCTTGGTATTAATGTAGGGGAAATGCTGTAAGTCACATACAGAGTTCAAGTCCCCTGAAGTCAAAAAATAAATTCTAAGGACAACAAAGGTTAAGATTAGGAAAATTTATTGGAGAAAAGGAATAGGGAGTATGATAACTCCTGAGGGACAGGAAAAAGGTCCTGAATGAGTTGCCTCTCAAAGGAAGTTTTATAGAGCAAAATCATAAGGCAGGTACGTACAACATGGGTTAAAATTATGATCAATAAGATTGCAAGTACAGTTAGGTAATACTGACTGTTAGTAAGGGTACATGGGTGACATTATTAACCTTGTTCAGTAATCGATAGTCTTTAAGTCTTGTTAATAATCTTAGTATTCTTAGTCTTGTCTTGTTTTTAGTCCTAGTAGTTTTAGTATTGGTAGGAGAGGATGACTGACCCCTAATGAGATCATTGGAAAGTTTAAAAGGGTGATACCAATAATCCTAGATCTCCATTCATCTCTTATGTAAAACTAGCCATTGTGATTTTAATCTTTAGATGGGCCTCTAGCCAGTCTTGATGCCATCTCATTGCATTGACTTACTGATGGCCCAGCCATGTATGACTTCCTACTATATTTCTACCTTATGTAGCTGTGTATAATACTATTAGACCAGTGCCAAGGCTCTAGATCTCTTTTTAATGGCTCTATTGGAAAATAGGAATTAAATAGAGTAGAAAAGACTAGAGAAAAGGTAACTAAAGGCAGGACAAACATATATTGAAATTCTATTTATGTGAGTAAATTTAAGATCTTGGTAGTGCATAATTTTGCCATATTGTTTAATAGTTTTCATTTATTTTATTGAATAAGTCATGGAAAGTCACATAATAGGTTTTAGTGTGGTCTGGCATTAACAGGGAAAACTTTGTTGATGAAATACTTTCTCACAAGCTTCTCTTAGACTAAACTTAAACAATCTGAGCCTTTAGTTAGACATACTGGTTTGAAATTGTTAGCCACTGAAATGATACCTTTTCAAATTAATTACATGGTACAGTAAGGATTAAGATAATTTAAAATGGAAATTGTTAGAAAAGATGATACTTTAGTAATTCAGATTTTCTTAAGCTACATTTTGGACCATCTTAGTTATGAGTGGCCTCATATGAACAATAACTTGGGTTATGACTAGAATTTTAGGTTTAATGTATGACCAAAATCTTGTTTTATGCCAGCCCCTTGTGCAGTTGTAAACAAAGACTTGCTGTGCCAGAAAAATGTATGTAGCACATGTAAACATCAATATCAGTCTAAACTTAGATGCACATGTTTATGGAGGTGATTTCAGTCAGTGTTTTATATAGTTGCTATGATTTATCAAAGTAACCCTCCACAAAGCTAGAAAACACTAAGGAAGCAAAGTAAAGAGAGCAGTCACAATCAAAAAGAATGAAATTGTGGAGAAATATGAGAGTGACATTTGTGTGATCAGTCTAATACATATGTCAAAGTCCACTATCTTAACAATCTTACCGAGAAAAGATTTGTATAAAAAAGTCAGTGTTATTAAAGGTGTTACTCAAATTAGTAAGTCACAATAGGTGTTAGACAAGGTACAAAGGCTATTATATTACTAGTGTGGATGAAGAAAAGGCAAATGGTAGATGATAACTTATCTGAGTCTATAATTTGTGAAAAAGCTAGGCTATAAATGCAGATCTTATAAAGGATAATCCATCAACAAATGATAATGGTGAAATATTTCATGCCAGTGAGGTATGGTTTCACAATTTTAAAGCAAGAACTGGGGTTCATAGCATAACTAGTGAGTGCCGATAAAAGGACTGCTGAAAACTGCATGTATCACTTCAAAACAATGACAAAGAGAAATAACTTGCTCTCTTCAAGTTTTCGACTATAATGAAACTATCATTTTCTAGAAAAAAATGCCCAGGAGAACATATATTACCCAAGAAAAGGAAAATGCCAGGCCACCAGCCAGTGAAGGAGAGGCTAACCTTACTGTTATGTACCAATGGGACTGGTGACCTCAAGGTAAAGTCTTTCTTGGTTTCACTCCGAGACTTCTAGTGTTCAGAAAACATAAAGTCATGAAGAATAGTCTAGGCATCATGTTGACATGTAACACAAAAGCCTGGGTAACAAGGGTACTTTTTCTTGAGTGGATCAGAGAGGCATTCTGTCCTACTGTTATGCGCTATTTAGAGGACAGAGGTTTACCACTCAAATTGTACTCACCATGAACAATACCACTGCTTACTACAAGATTTGGAGGAATTGACTGAAGAACTCTCATGTGTTTCAGCCTAATTCCCTCCTACTCAGTACAGCTCGTCTACTGCAGCCTATGGACTAGCAGGTTGTAGCTAACTTTAAATCTGTATGCCAAGGAACTGTACCTGAAGTGCTTCCAGATGGTCTCAGATAGCAGTTTAACCCCTAACGAGCTCTGGAAGGAGCATTGCAACTTCCTTGCCTGTGAGGTTGAGAAATTCTGGACCAGTGTCTCTCTGAGGACACTGAAATCTTCCTAGAAGAAAGTGTGGCCTAAAATTATACAGGAGAGAAACTTTGAAGTCTATGTAGAAGAGCCTGAGCCTTCAGTTGACCCTGTGGTTGATGATATGATTATAGCAGAGTACATGGGCTTCCAGGTAGACAGTGGTAATGTTAAGGAACTGGTGGAGGAACACTTGGGGACTGTTTACAGAAGAACTTCAGCAACTTCTCACTGAGTAACAGAGAAATTGCAACTGAGGAGCTTTCTGAAGAGAAAGGAGAGTATTAACAATCAGTGCAGCAAAGTTCTGAAAGATCCAGAAAAAATGGACAGAGCTACAGCCATTTGTAAAGAAGATCCACTCAGAGAAGAAAACCAGTTATTGAATTCACTTGTTTAATGACAGTGTCATGTCATACTACAGAATGGTGTTAAACAAAAGAAACAATGTTAGACCAATTGTTAATGCTAAACAGGTTGAAACCTAGAAACAGGTTCTAGTGAGCTACAGACTCCCAAGGAGAGAAAGGGCACCACAGAGCCAGATTCCTGATGTCCTTAGAGAAGGAAATTCTCATTCCAAACAGTAACCACCTTCCATTTCATCTTTTATTCCTGTTAAGCCAAAGGTGTCAATAGTGAGTAGTTGAATAGTGAGTGCTATATGAAATTGTTGTTTCTGGTAAGCCAGACATTTTATAACTTTTTGTTGGATACACTAGGAAAATTTTGGTGTTTCTAGTAAATCGTGCGTATATATACCACCCTTTTTTATTATGAAGAGGTTAGTAAAGGGGTGCTTTGGAAGGTTCAGAACACATTATGGATAGTTCCATTATTTTTATGGGAAAAATAGTCTTGACTTACAACCAATTGGAGTTACAACCAGCCCTCACAAATGAATTGAATTTGTTACTAAAGTTTTCACTGTACTTGCATTATGAACAGTTGGTAGGAAAATTGATGTTCCAGATAATCCAGTACTTGGGCACTTTGCCCAGCTTCTAGTAAGCTGTTACAAAAACTATAAAAACAAGCTAAGCATGGTGACATATAACATATACGTGTAACCCCAGCACTGTGGAAGATAGAGGCAGTTGGATGGCAAGTTTGAGCCCAGGTAGCGCTGTTTAATGACTTGGCAATACTCTGTTTTAAAATTAAGGGGATAGATACAGCACAATGCCAGGGCCCCTGGGTTCATAATAAAAATTTTCCAGTAATGTGTCATACTGAATTAGAGGGGGAAAAAAAGAATGTTAACTTTACTTCTGTCAATATAAGAAGCTGTGGGGGGAAAGGAAGCAAAGAGAGTAATTACCTCATGAACCTCTTACCTTTTTTTTAGTTCAGTTTTGTACATGTCTGAAGTGTTAACTGACACTGCACTTTGTGACAACTTTATTTTCATTTGATTTTAAATATAAACCTGCATTAATTTAACTTGATCAACAAATATTTACTGAATATACTACAAAATGCAAAACTTTGATCCAGGTACTACAAGTTTAAAAGGCTGTATTAGATAAGGGTCTTGACTTTCAAAAGGGAGTTAAATGTCCAATAGAAAAAGTAAGATTTGAAGATTTGTGTATGCATATATAGATACTAAATTTGGGCATGGTGACATGTACCTTTAATTCAACATTGGCCGACTGAGGCGAGAGGACTATAAATTCACCTAAGCCTGAACAATTCAGTGACATAGCAAGACTCTGTCTCAAAATAAACAATAGAAACAGCTGGAAATGTAGTTCAATACAAGGGCCCTGGGTTTGTTACCCAGTACCACCAAACAAACAGAACAACCGAGAAAGTAAGTTCTGTAGAGAATGAAAGACTTAACAGTTTGACTTTAAATCCCAATTCTATCTGAACTGAGTATTTGTGCTCAAGCTACAGAACTTTTTTTGTGGAGGTTGAGTACTGAGGATCAAACTCATAACCTCACATCAAGCTACAGAATTTACTTAGACTCTTTTCTCATTTGTAGGTTATGAAAAGTAAAACTTGTTTCATAGAATTGTTGAGAGGAGTAGGTATTTAAAGCTAGAAAGGCTTTTTAGGTTTAGACTTGTAATATATAACTCCCTGTTCAGAATCTCCTTTTGAGTGTTTTAAAGCCATTTTAAGTCTAAAACCTGTCATGAGTTCTCTTCTAAAATCTTTTCTGTCCTCATGAATGATGTCAGCAATTTTTTTTTTTATGTGTCAGTACCAGAGATTGAACTCAAGACTATGCGCTTGTAAGGCAGGCACTTACGCTGCTGAGCTAAATCCCCAGCCCCGTGATGTCAACAATCTATCTAACTAGATTTTTTATTTTTTAATTTTTTTTTGGAGACAGAACCTTGCTATGCAGTTTAGGCTGCTGTTGAGCTCACTTTGCAATCCAGGCTGGTCTCAAATTTACAACCATCCTCCTACCTCAGCCTCACGAGTGCTGGGATTATAGGCATATGCTACCACGCCCGACTGTCAAATCAGAAATCTGAGTCACTTTTCACTAATTACTGCATTTTCCAATCTACCTGCAGCTCTTGATTTAACACTATAAATTTTATTCCATATAGAAACCTGTCCCACACCTAATCAGAGTAAATGTTTTCTAAATGTACATGCAGCTTGTTTTTCTAAAATTTTTTCAATGGATTTCCATTATTCTCCAGATAAACAGAATACAGATAAATCTTTAATTTGTCTCCCATTCAGTCTGCCTTGCTTGCTCAGTGTTAAGTCAGCCTTTTGTATCTATAGGTTCCTCCATAGGTCAAAAATACAGTATTGAGAAAAACAAGTTGCATCTGTACTGAACATGTATAGATTTTTATTATTTCCTAAAAAATATTCTCTAACAGCTTTTTATGTTTCATTTACAATGTATTGGGTGCATCATATATTGTTTTTTGTTTGGTTGGGTTGTTTCGTTTTTTCAAACAGTCTTGCCGTGTAGCCCAGGCAGGCTTTGAACTCACAGTATAGCCCAGGATGGCTTCAATCTCATGGTGATCCTCCTGCCTCAGCCTTCTGAGTGCGGGATTACAAGCCTATTCTATCTCTCACAGTTATTTTATATAAAGGATTTGAGCATATGGATGAACAAAGGGAGGGAAATTTATGAAAGAACTAAACAGACATTTAGGCTGTCTTTGGGTTTTCTTTGTACTAGGCTGCAAGTGAAATGCACATATTTACAGAGGTGCAAGTACAATACTATATTTCAATAAAGTAATGTTTATCTTTGATGATTTTTTTGTTTTGTTTTTATACTCTATTGTAGTTAGGGGTTGCAGGGAGAACAATTATATACAGGGCACATAATTTATAGTATTATTTATAATGGTCACCCAAGGAGTCAAATACAAAGGAAGTGCAAGAAATCTGTCCATGATACCAAACATGTAAAAAATTCAGCCAAGAGCCTGGATCCCATGGCAATAACGTGCATGAGTTCAGCTGAAAACCCAGAGCCCACAACAATAACCCACGCCAAATCTGTCCCACACATCTGTGCTGGGAAAGCCCAAAGATCAGTGGTGGAAGCTAGAAAGTCAATGCCAGGAAGGTGAAGGATCTGTGCCAGCAGGCCAAGAGCTCTGTACTGGAGCCAAGAAGTGATGCTTAAAATCAGGAGCAGGGCTCCCCTGAAAAATACCATAGCCATCCTCAGCAACAATGATGTCCCAGCCTCCTTGGATGGTGAAAACAGTCAAATACCTATCAGGAAGCCTGCACGACAAGCTTCTCCTAGAGATTAAACAACACACATCCTCCCCTCCAGAGCCAGGAAGCAATGCTCAAAATAAGTACCAAAACTCCACCAAAGTGAGCTGCAGCCATTCTCTGCAACAAGGTCCTGAACTCCTCCCGTGATAGCCAAGTTCATATTAGGGGAGCCAGCAGCTCCAGACAGCAACACTTAAGAGAACCCACAGTGCTCCTCCTCATCTCATTTTGATGCTGACATCAGTCCTCAGGTGAGTCTTCCCTGCTCAGCACCATGCTATTACAGTTCAGCTGGTGTTTTAAGTTGACCATCAGTTACTAATCCACTGCTCATCCCATTTATCTCCATCCCTTTCTTCCTGTTTTTTTATTTATCTGAACTCGGAGAGCCACTCATGGCTCATGAACCCTGCCTATTCTCCCCATGTAATTAATGAAGGCCAACCATTTGAAATTCATGTGAGTTTCTCTTAGTGTAAGCAGGTTATTTTATATACATGGCATTTAAGTTGAGCATTTGAGGGGTTGCTGCAAAATAGCTACTTGTCTTCACAGTGGAGAATGAAATCCATCAGTTCATAAATTAGGTCCCAGCTAATTCAGAAGAGTATTTGAGAATCTCAAGAGTTTTATTATTGTAATTAGTATTGCTCTGATCATTACAGAGTGCCACGGCCTTAAGAGAACAGAAGGAGATTGAGTGATAAGGATAAAAGTGATGAGTAGACACATGGACTAGTACTAGAGTAGGGGTTGGGAACTCTTTTTGCACACAAATCAGGTTGCTTTCAGAGACAGGTATAAAAAACTTACTTATTCATGTCCAGCCATGAGTTAGGCTTTGGTGAGTAGGATTAAGCAGTTTCCAATTTTTCTCTTTTCTAAAGGTAAGGTATTTATTTTAAAAAAGAATAAAACAAACAAACAATGAGAACAATACTGGATTTCAAAAATGACAGTAGGAAACCAACCATAGTTATTCTTATGTACATTGTTATCCTCTAAATAGATGCTCAGACCACCAGACATGGCATGCAAAGTAAGCACTTAAGTTGTCACTTTACTTCATTTGCTACCATTCCAGAAATTTCAGGTTTGTGACTTCTAGTTTCTTTTGTGTCTGTATCTTCTGGACTTGTCCTGGGTGGGCTGGAGATCTAAGATTGTACCCTGCTTCACTCTCTGATCTGAGGTTCTGAGATGTCTGCTCATTGATGTTCCTCTGATAACCATAGGCCCCCAGGGTCACGGCTTCCTCTCCTTTGGGCCTGCAGCAGTTGGCTCACCAAAGGTCATGTCTTCTCCAGGCCTATGGCAGAGGGCTTGTGGTGGGTATGAGTGGGAGGTGAGTCGAGTATTTCTGTGTTTTTTTTTTTTTTTTTCTTTTTCATCGGTACCAGGGATCGAACTCTTGACTGCCTGTTTGCAAGGCAGGCGCTTATGCCACTGAGCTAAATCCCCAGCCCCGAGTCGTGTATTTCTAATGAATTGACCATTGCTTTCCAAAGTTCTGAAATGGCCAACAGACCATAGAAAGATACCACGATCGGCTCTTGCTTGAAACCAACAGCTTCAGAAAACTGCCTACCTCAACTCAGGGCCATTGTTGTTTTGTTTTTAACTTTTTATTTTATTGATACATGTTAGATATACATAATGATAACATTCATCATAGAGAGTTTGTACCTATACAAAATATATCTTAATTGTTCTTTTTTCTCATTCTCCTCCCTTTTACCCCTTTTTCCCTTTTAATTGCAAAAGCTTTGTTTCCATTTTTGCTTCTATACTTTTTTTCTCTTGTCCCAGCTTTCCTTTCTCCCTTCACTTCCCTTGTTCTCCTACTCAGTTGAACAACTTCTTCCTGTTTCCCAATATCTGTTATACATTTTGGTTCTTATTTATACTTTGGGTTTCTCACACCAGAGGAACTATGCAATATTTGAACATGTGCATCAGATTTATTTCACTTAAGAGTATGATCTCAAGGTATGTCCATTTAGCTAGCTTGTGGTACTCCATTGTATTAAAAAACCATATCTTTATGCATCCATTGGGTGAAGGGCATTTGGGGCTGTTTCAAAGATTGGTATATTATAAACTGCCACCATAAGCATGGGTGTGCATACACCACTATTGGTATATTGCTTTTAATTATTTCAAGACAGTACCGACAAGGGAAATACCTGGGTCACATGGAAACTCTAGTTAGCTTTTTGAGGAATCTCCATTGTGGTTGCATCAGTCTGCAATCTGACTAACAGTGGAGCAAGGTTGCTTTTTCCTTAGAGCCCAGTCAGCATTTTTTTTTTTTTTTTTTTTTTTTTGGTCTTTTTGTCTTTTTGAGACAGGTTCTCACTATGCAGTTTAGGCTGGCCTTGAGCTCACTTTAGTCCAAACTGGTCTGAACTTGCGACGATCCTCCCACCTCAGCCTCCAAAGTACTGGGATTGCAGGGGTGAGCCACCACACCTGGCTCTGGTCAGTATTTTTATTGATTGATTTCTTCATAGTATTCTTTCTGGAGTGACATGGAATCTCAGAATTACTTTAATTTGCATTTCTTGAATAACAAGTGATGTTGAAAATTTTTTCATATATTGTTTCTACTTCATCTGGAATGTTCATTTAAGATGATCATTTTTGGATTAGGTGTTTAAATTTGGGGGATCTGATTTTTTTTTTTTTTTTTTTTTGAGTTCTATATATATTCTGGTCCTCTGTGTGAGGGACAGGTGGCAAAATTGTTTCCCTCTTAGTAAGCTTGTCTGTTCACTCTCGGTGGTTTCCTTTGCTGTGCAAGAGTTTTGTGTTTTTTCTTTTTTTTTCTTTTTTTTTTTTTTGGTAACAGGGTTTGAACTCATGACCACGCACTTGTAAGGCAGGTGCTTATCAAAAGTTTTTAATAAGATGAGATCCAAGTTGTTGATTCTTTGTGACACTTCCTTTGCAGTTTGGTTCATAAAATGTTTACCTACATCTGTGTCTTCAAGAGTTCTACCTATTCTATTTTCCAGCAGATTAAGTGCTTCTGTCTTAATATTTAGATCTTCGATCCATTTCAATTTTGGTTTAGTGCGTGATGAGAAAAATGGGTCTACTTTTAATCTGTGGCGTGTGGCAAGCTAGTTTTTCCAGCACCATTTATCTTCTTATCTTTCTTTGTCTCCTTTGTTAAAGATGTAGTGGCTGAGTGTATCTGGAGTTGTTTCTGCATCCTCTAATATATTCCATTGATCTTTTGGTCTTGTTGTTTTGCCAGTGCCATGCCGCATTTATCACAGTAGCTTAATAGTATAATTTCAAGTCAGGAATGTGATGCCCTGCCTTTGCTTTATTGCCCAGAATTGTGTTTGCTATTGCTATTCTAGGTCTCTTGTTCCAAATGAATTTTGGGATTGATTTCTCTAATCCTATGAGGTGTGCTGTTGGTATTTTGATCAGGATTGTATTAAATCTGTATATCAGCTTTGGAAAGTATGATCCTTTTCACTATATTGGATCTTCTGACCAGAGACCACGAGCTATTTTTACCATTTTATGATATACTCTTTGATCTCTTTTTTCAGAGTACTGTAGTTTTTAATGCAGGGGTCTTTTTAGCTTCTTTTGACATAGTTATTCCTAGATGTTCATTTGTTTTGTTTTTGATGCTATAGCAAAAGATCTTATTTTCTTCTTTCTGTGAATTTGTTATTTGTGTACAGCAATGCTATTGATGTTTGAGTGTTGACTTTGTATCCTGCTGTGCTACTGAATTTGGTTATTAAATCTACTTCTTAATCTATTATGTCTTTTAGTGAGGTTTTTGGGGCCTTCTGTGTAGAGTATCATGTCTCCTGCACATGATGATAATTTAACCTATTCCTTTCCTATCTTTATGCCTTTTATTTCTTTCTCTTGTCTAATTGTCCTGGCTAATGTTTCCAGAACTGTGTAAAATAAGTGGAATGATAGTGGACATCCTTGTTTTGTTACTGATTTTATAGTGAAAGCTTTGTTTTTGACTATTCAGTATGATGTTGGCTATTGAATTTTAATAGATGGCTTTTTATCAGATTGAGAAAAAAACCGCCCTCCCTGGTAAGCGGCAGCAGTGTGGCCCACTGCAGCCCTTCCAGGGGGAGAATTAGCAGTGTCTACTGAGATCCACGCCATGTTGGAACTGAGGACACTGTGAAAACAAATGACCATTCTGCCTCCCTGCTTAGCAATAGTGAACCTACTGCTACATGGCCTAGAGTCAGATATCCCACTTCCCCTATCCTCCTTCTCCCCCCCCCCCAATTAGCAAATGGGAATCAGAAATCTGAGCATCTCCTGGGAGGTTGACCATAGCAGATAAGGGGGACTTCCTTCTACCATTTCTTTGAAGGCAAATATTTTTATTACTGTTTTGCTCTTTTCTGATTAATGGTACTGCTCTATTCAATATTCTATTTTGATAAGTTCTATTAGTGTTCTATATTTCATCTCATTTTGATATTACGAGAGATAACAAAATATACTGTGATACCTATTACTGTTATCCTGGTAACCTGCTGTGAAGTTCTGTACCAATTTCACTGTACGATTTTAGTTGGCTTTATTCTGTCTTGTTCTGTTGTATACTTTCAAAATAAAAATTAAAAGAAAAGATTGAGAAAAAAACCATGTATTTTAATTTTCTGTAGGGTTTTTTTTTTTCATGAGTGTTGTCAAATGCTTTTTCTGTGTCTACTGAAATGATCATGCGGCTGTGATAATATATAAATTTATTGATTTGTGTATGTTAAACTATCCCTGCATCTTTGAAATGAATCATACTTGATCATGGTATATAGTCCTCTTGATGATTGGCTGTGTTCTGTGTGCCAGTATACAACTGAGAATTTCTGCATCTGTATTCATTAGGAAGACCGCCTTCTAATTCTCTTGTTTTGGCTGATCCTTCTGGTTTGGTACCAAGGTAATGCTTGCTTCCAGGAATGAATTTGGGAGTATTGCGTCCTTTTCATTTTCATTAAAGAGTTTGAGAAGTAGCTGTATTAGATCCTCTATAAATTTCTTGTGGAATTCTGTAGTGAATCTGTCAGGGCCAGGGCTTTTCTTTGTTGGTAGATTTTTTATTGTATGTTGAATCTCACTGACTGATACTAGTTTGCTTAGAATTCTTGTGTCTTGATTCAACTTTGGTGATTCATGTGTGTCTGGGAATCTGTTTTTTTGGTGTTTTCCAACTTAATGTAGTACAACTTCTCAAAGTGAGTTGGTAATCTGAATTTCTACAGAATCTGTTGTGATTGTACCCTTTTCTTTCTTTTTCTTGATAAGGTCAGCTAAGGGTTTGTCCGGTTTATTTAATTTTTCAAAGAACCATCTCTGATTCATTGGAGTTTTTTCTTGCTGTTGTTTTCTTAGTCTCCATTTAATTAGTTTCTGTTCTGATTTTTATAGTTTCTTTCCTTGTAATAGCTTTGGTCTTGATTCGCTCCTCTTTTCTAGAAGTTTGAGGTTCAACATTAGGTTATTTGCGCTTGCTCTGTTTTTCTGATCTGAGAGTTCACCACTACACCTTTCCCTCATAGGTCTGCTTTTGTTGTGTTCATGCATTCTGGTATGTTGTAGTGGCACAATTTGATTATAGAAATTCTCTCATTTCTTCTTTAATTCTACCTGTGACCTATTGGTTGTTCAGGAGAGTGTTACTTAATTTCCATGCATTTTTGAAGTTTTTGTGATTTCTTTTGCTATTGATTTCTAATTATGCACTATTGTCTGATAATATGCATGAGAGAATTTCAGTTCCTTTTATTAAGCATGTTCTGTGAGCCTATATGTGGTTTATTTTGGAAAACATTTTGTGTGCAGCTGAAAAGAATGTGTATTCTGATATTGTAGGGTGAAACACCTTGTAGACATTTGTTCAGAAATTTCTTTCAGTTCTGATATTTCATTGTTGATTTTTTATTCTTTTTTTTTTTTTTTTTTTTTGTCTTTTTCATTTTTATCAGTACCAGGGATCGAACTCACGACTGCCTGCTTGCAGGGCAGGCGCTTATGCCGCTGAGCTAAATCCCCAGCCCCTGATTTTGAGTCTAGTTTATCTGTTTGTGATAGTGAGGTATTGAGGTCCCACATTACAATTGAATCAGTGCTTATTTGATTTTTTTTATGTTCATTAATATTTGCTTTGTATAGTTGAGTGTGCAGGTATTTGGTACATACATATCTATGATTGTTTTGTCTTTTTCTTGGATTGTTTTCTTGGATTGTTAGCAAGAATGCAGTGACCACCTTCATCTCTCAGTCTTTTGTTTGAAATCCACTTTGTCTGCTAAATAGAATGGCTACCTCTGATTTCTTCTGATTTCCTGTTGCATGGAGTATTATTTTCATCCTTTGACCTTCAGACTGAATTTGCTTTTTAATTAAATGTGTTTCTTTTATGCAGCGTATTGTTGGATCTTGTTTCTTTTTTTTTTTTTTTTTTTTTTTTGTCTTTTTTGTCTTTTTCATTTTTATCGGTACCAGGGATCGAACTCACGACTGCCTGCTTGCAAGGCAGGTGCTCATGCCGCTGAGCTAAATCCCCAGCCCCTTGGATCTTGTTTCTTGATCAGTTCTGCCAGTCTATCTCTTTTGATTGATAAATTGAGACCATTTTATATTAATGGCTATAACTGATGTTTATTGACTTATCTTCATCATATTATTTTTCTATTGTTGGTTTCTTTTGCCCCCTCAGTTTAATTGCTTGCCTTACCTGGTGGATTCATTTGTTTGGGATTCATAGAGTTAGTCTTTGTTATCTCTTTATAGAATGTCCTTCAGAACATTTTGGAATGCTGGTCTTGCAATCCTAAACTTCCTCAGGTGTTCTTTGTCACGGAAGTATTTTAAATCTCCATCTCTTTTGAAAGATAGTTTTGTGGAGTAAATCAGTCTGGGGTGGGGTTGTTGATTTTTTACAGCTTGAAATACTTTACTCCAAATACTTTACCTCCTTGACTTAAATAGTTGTGTTAAGAAGTTCTGATACAATAAATAAATGATTTATTTATTTTCTCTAACAGCTTGTAATACTCTGTTCTAGTGTTGAATTTCTGGAAACTTGATTATTATATGCTTTGGTGTAGCTTTTCAGGGGGGTGTTTGTTTTTTTATCATGGCTAATTAAAGTTCTATATGCCTCACTTTTTTTTAAAGAACAGAATATGTTTATTGAGAGAAAGAAAGCTTCTGTCCAAGAGAGAGAGACAGAAAGGGTCCCAAGTGGTTACCAAAGACCCTCTGTATTTTAGGGATGATTTTATAGAACAAAACCTCAAAGTGGCAAGTCTAAAGTGGGGAAAAATGGGAAATTGCAAGGTGGGCTTGAGGTGGGGTAGAACTATGGTCAGTTGATAAGATTAGGAGTATAATTGCTCAGGTAAAATTAATTACATCTGGATCAAATTGGGAAGTAAGTCCAGTAGCAGGTGAGCATGAATACGAACAGGGCCTTTTCCTTTAGAGGGTTAGGTTAATGGCTTCTTCTGGCTTCCTCAACGTGATCCATCCCTGATGTTTATCCTAATGTGAATATATTTGTTTTATCTTTTTTCTTGAGGTCTAGCCCACAGCAGGAAATGTCTGTCTCTCCCATAGTTGCAAGGTGTCTGCTGCACTGGCTTCTTTCAGGCCTGATCTGATGCCTGTGTCAATTTTTTTTTTCCTGCTTTATTTGTATGTCAATTTATCTCTTGCTATTTTTCTTTTCAATCTCTTGCTATTTTTCTTTGCATCACCTGGCAGCTGCTGGATTGGTTTCTCGTAGTCCTAACTTTTTAAATAAAAGTTTTCTTTTCATGATTTTTTGTTTTATTTTTGGTACTGGGAATCAAACTAATGACCTTGTGCTTGCCAGGCAGGTGTACTGTGCTACTAAGTTATATCCCTGGCCCCTTTTTTCATGATTTCTAACCACAGTTCTGTCTTCTGCATCAGATAGTCTGGCCTCGCATTGACTCATCCTATGTATACTTTCAGTGGAATTTTTAATTTGCTGGATGGCTGTTTGCAGTTTCTATCATTTTGCCAACTTTGTCTGATTTTAATCTGTGTCTACTCTAGAATCACTAAGCATGTCTTAACTGTGGTCACCATCTCTGTAGTTATCTGAGAAATTATTTCTGATTTGCTATTTTCTAGAGCCACTTTCATCAGTTTTGTTACTTGTTACCACTTCAGGTGGGTGACTTTCAAATTGTTCCCTCATTGATCCTGGGTTTGCCTTTGGAAAGCTGGAAATCTGGGTTTGAATCTTGTTAAAATCTACTGCTACTACTACTGCTATTTCCTCCTCCTCCTCCTCCTCCTCCTCTACCTCCTCTTGTTCCTTAAATTCCTAGGTTTAATGCTTGTAAATTTCTCATATTGGTAGCTTTTTGTTGATGTTTTTGAGACAGGTCTCAGTGTGTAGTTAGGATTACAGACATGTGCCACCGCACCCAGTTTTTGCTAGTTTATTGCACAGCTTATTGCCTTAAGAAATGACTGCTTTTCAGAAATGTCTTCCAGGTGTAGCTGGGTTTGGAATTTTGAGTCTGTTGAAGGACCCTTTCCTCTTCAATTTATTTGGAGATGAGAAGTTGTTACCTATTTGGTCCAGCCCCTGGTTCTTAGGCAGTGTCCTTTAGTATTGTTTATGATCCTTAGGCAATCTCAGTCATATTATATCAGGAAAAACAACTGATTAGAACAGTTAGGTCACCTTGACATAACTAGTACAATCAACTCAATAACAATACCATCAAACATAGCCTAGAAAATGATTAACTATGGTAATTATTAATTTGCCACCTTTAACTGTATGAACTAGATTTGTGGTCATATAAAATCTAAAATTAAATCTAAACTGTACAGTCAATAAGTCTTCAATATGGTGGTTTTATCTTGGGGGAAAGCTTAAGAGGGTTTAGGGATAGAAACAGAAGAAGAGGAAGAGATTAGAAGCAAAGCTGGCGGAAAAAGATTATGTAAAATTTGGGAAACTAGTGTAGAAGATGGAGTTGGGAGAAATAAATAAGAACAGAACAACAAAGAAGACTAGAAACCATGTTCACACTCATATAAAAACAATAGAAACAGGAAAAGAAAGAAAATAAGAAATAGAGAATGTCCACCTAAAGGAGTATCTCTGCTCTTACTGGTACACAGTGTGGGCAGACAGAGCCCAGATCTGAATTAAGCTCCTAGATGGAACCAGCATGGACCCCAACTGAGTAAGTCAGCTCCTCCCCAAAATAGCTTTTGGGCAGTCGCCCTCTCCAGGGTTACATACAAACCCAAATAATTCACCAGCCGCTCTTGGCTGCTGCCTGAACTGCTCTGTTGTTACACTGATGGATTTCCCCATAAAGGCCTTTGGGGTCACCAGTAGTCACCTGTGCACCTGCAGGTTTGAGCCGCCCCTCTCATACTGTGAGTCAGGGCTCAGGGAGAAAGCACTGCCTGCCACCTCTTTGTTCTCCTCATGAGTTTCAGTTCTTAACTCACATCCTTCTTAGGTTCCAGGAATCCACTTCCCTCCTTCTCTTCCCCACATTGCTAATTCCAGTGGCTAGATGCCAAATCTTGGAATACGTCTTTCTCTGCTGCATACCACTGCGCCATTTTCCCAGAAGTCCTCTCCCCACCCTTTTCTTTCTTTTTAAAACAAAGTCTCATGTAGTTTTAAGTTGTCCTTCAACTTACTGTGTAGACCAGGCCTTCCTCAACTCACAGTTGTTCTCCTTCCTCAGGACTATAGCTGTGCATCACTACCCTAGCAGGTTACAACTTTGTAAAAATAAGTTTCTGCGTAATCCTTTTTTTTTTTTTTTTTTGGTCTTTTTGAGACAGGATCTCTATGCAGTTCAGGCTGGCCTTGAGCTCACTTTGTATCGTAGGCTGGTCTCATACTCGCAACGGTCTTCCTGCCTCAGCCTCCCAGTGTTGGGATTACAGGCATGAGCCATCACACCCGGCTCTATTTAATCATTTTCACTGGAGCTATGATATAGCTATTATCTAATTTTAACTTATATATGTTTGGTGTTTCTAAATCCTTTATGGAAGAATCCTCTTACTTGATCTTCACTTTAGTCTTCAAGTGCAGTTAGACAGATTATAGAAGTGATGAACCAAAACAAGAGAACCCCAGTGGAGTTTGTGTAGCCATTCAGGATTTGGACCCATTACTCTCAGCTATTTTTTTTTTTCCTACCCTAATGTATCTATTTCATCTCAGAAGTTGAGAATATCAAAACTTATAAATTCCTGGGATCAGTATTTCTGTTGCTTGAATATTACTGTTCTTTTTTGTGTGTGTGTGGTACTGGGGATTGCTCTTGCCAGGCATACTACTGTTCTTACTCCTGCTGTTTATTTGTATACAACACTTTTATTGATTCATTTTGCTACTGTCAATTCAGATACAGTAGTCATAGAAAAAGTAATTCTGTGGGCCAGAAAAAATTGTGAGAAAAAGGACCTGCTTTCTGCTTTAGTACTTGCATGAGTTAATTGTTCCCTAGCCACTTAAAAGATCTTACAGTCATAGAACCCTAAAGGTTTACATTAAACAGAAGCAAGTTAAAAGAGTTTCTTGGGTGAGAGAATGCATATTTTGATTTCCTATGTATTTGGGTCAGGAGCACTGTTATCACTGACTTTGTCAAGTTTAAGGGATATAGCATCAACACCTTTTCTTCATCCCAGTCACTTGGTGTTCCTCTAAAAGTGTTAAACCCCTAAATGGTTATCTGACATATTTTTCTTAGTATGATGTCTAAGTTCCAATTTAAATAAGACCTTAGAAGGGCACAGGTCTTTTAGAGTTTGACCGGAGCCGCGGGAGACAGGAGACCAAACTCGAGCAGGATCAGCTCTCAAACTTTATTGCGTACAGTGAACCGGACCTAACAAGGTCCGCCACCCTCAACGTTGGTTCCTCTTCCGCCCGTTGGGGGCAGGAACAACCTCTTATAAGGGGAAGCAGTATCCAATCACAGAGAAGCTCGTCTAACAAGCTGATAGGCTAGCGTCACGGGTAACTGGGCAGACATGACAATTTGGCGGGCTTGTTCAGGCCGGGAAGAACCCGGAAGCAGGAAATGGGCGCCATCTCAGGCGGCTTCCCACATCTCCCCCTTTTTTATTTATTAAAATAGGATGGTCTGTGGGTCCCTCCAAGGTGTCTATGACCTTGTTGCTGTTAGACACCTAGGAGTGGGCCTACCTTGTAGGCCGAGGCATGAGAGAATGTAGAGGTCTATACCCTGCTGTGCATCACCCTGTTTTGTGCATATCCTTGCGCCAGCACCATGCTCAAGGTGAGTGGTTCATTTTTTCGCAGGGCCAGGCTTTTGTGAACCGAACCTGGATGCATATAGACATTCATTCCTGCCTTCCCCCCAACCTTTGGGGCGGATGGCACTGCAGTACCCTTGGTCTCGCATCTCAATGCCAATAATTTGACTCCGGGAGGGACCCCTGGCCTTATAGGCCATGTATATCTGAGTGGAGCCTGTCTTAGGTTGACCGGGAGGGCTTTTCCCGTCTTACCCGTCATTGGCTTGCCACTCAGATCTTATAGCTGATGTTCTGCAATGTGAAGGAGATATGCGGCGGCCTGCTGGCCTGATGGGCCACCTGCTGCCATTTGCATGGCTGCCATGGCTGTGATCTTAACCTGCTGCTGAGTTTGTATGAGGCAATCTAACAAGCATTTGATAACCACAAGCCCCACTAGGAAGGCCACGGCAATCAGGATCCAAGTAGTCAGGTTGGGCCAGGAGAACCAGGAGGTGACGTGTTCCCACAAACTGGCTATAACACTGCCTAAAGTTGATAAATCGAACCTGACTGGACCTAGTTGGATACCGTCCATATTGTCAAGTTCCTGACCGACTATGAGGGACAAATTGTGAAACTTAGGTAGGTAGGTGTCTTGCAGCCAAGCTGTCATATTTTTAACAGTGTTGGTCAAATTTGTGCAAACAGGGGTGATTAATAGGAACCTACAGAATAGAAAAAGCTCCAAACCAGACATTTTAGTTTGTAGATGGTCTCGGGCGCTGAGCGTCGGTCCCAGAAGGGTCGAGTTGACTTGTGTCCGCGGGCTTATCCTTCTGTGCTTTATCAGGAACTGGTGGGGAGTTTACTGCTCGCGTCAATCTTTCCGGGACCCACAGCGGCTCGCGACCTGGTTCCTGTGGGAAAACACAAACCGCACCTCGGGTCCAACTAACCACTGGATCCGGGCCCATCCATTGTCCTGTAAGGACATCTTTCCATCTCACCAGCCCTTTGTCGGTTGGGGACGGATTGCTATGTTCCATGGCAGGGGAATGATTATTGTGGTTTAAATTGAGAAAATTTATGGTAAAGAGTGCCAATGATATTCTTCCTTTGGGCGTTAGGCCGTGGCCTATCCCCTCTTTTTGCTTTTGTAAGACACCCTTGAGTGTCCGATGTGCCCGTTCAATGATGCCTTGTCCTTGAGGGTTATATGGAATGCCATGCTTAAGGACAACATCCATTTGTTGACAGAATGTTACAAAAGTTTTGCTGGTGTAAGCAGGACCATTGTCTGTTTTTAATATATTGGGCTTTCCCCAAGCAGCCCAGGCTGCAAGACAATGATTAATAGCGTGGGTGGCCCTTCCTCCGGGTTCTGCCGAGGCAAACATAACCTGAGAAGCGGTGTCAACCGAAACATGTACATATTTGAGTTTTCCGAATTCTGGGATGTGTGTAACATCCATTTGCCAAATATGATTGGGGCGCAGTCCTCTCGGGTTAACACCAATAGATTGTTGAGGTGAAGAGATCACACAGACCTGCCAATGCCTCTAAAAGCGCCATGGTAAATGGTGCATTGGGCCCATAAGCTGAAACTGCGTCCTTGATAGCTTTAAGTTGTTTAATTTCTAAGGGCTACCGGGAATGCATGGAGACCGGAACACTCAAAGGGAAGCCGCGACCATACCCTCTGGTGGAAGGAACGTCCTCCTCCCTCCCCCAGAAGGGGGCGCAGGAGGTAATCCGGGAAGTAGCTCTCCCTCTAACCAGGGCGGTGCCATAGGTTGTGGGCGCCCTCTGGCGGCCACGGGTGGAGGTGGCAGCCCAGGGAGCAACTCCTCTTCCGGCCACGGCGGTGCAGTAGGGCCTGGCGCCCTGAAGGGGGCGACCATGGGTCGCGAGCTTGCCAAGGAGCGGAAGGGCTTAAGCTCCTCCCGTAAGGCGGAGTAGCTCGGGCAGGGTGGTGTTTGGTTCCCCTTTTTATCTTCCCGAGCCCTAAGTTCCTCTTTTAACGGTGTAGGAGGGTCATGCTTAGCAAAGACGACCTCCTCTTCTGAGCCTTCCGAATCCGAATCAGAATTAGAGCCCTGAGGGTCCTCCGGAGACCCACAATCGGCAGTGGCTCCGGGCTCCTCTGAGCATTCCGATCGAGCTTTATCAAAAGCCTGTCGGGCTGTATTAGCGAAGCGAAAGCAAAACAGAGGCAAAGGGAAAAAGAAAAAAAAAAAAAACCCAGCGTCCACTCGTGTGGCGCTCAAAATCTGTTAGGTGCGTCCACCCAACCCAGGTGACCCAGTACTCACCTGTCCCGGGAACCGCTGTATCTCACGTAGCTGATCTGGGTGAAGAGAAGAGGCGCTCGCGGCCTTCCGTTGTTATTGGGCCAGGTCCTCCGTCGTACCGCAGGCGACAGCAATCGCACCTCCCGGCCGAAGAGGCACGTCGCTGAGTCTTTTACCTTTTTCCCCATACGGGCCACCAGATGACCGGAGCCGCGGGAGACAGGAGACCAAACTCGAGCAGGATCAGCTCTCAAACTTTATTGCGTACAGCGAACCGGACCTAACAAGGTCCGCCACCCTCAACGTTGGTTCCTCTTCCGCCCGTTGGGGGCAGGAACAACCTCTTATAGGGGAAGCAGTATCCAATCACAGAGAAGCGCGTCTAACAAGCTGATAGGCTAGCGTCACGGGTAACTGGGCAGACATGACAATTTGGCGGGCTTGTTCAGGCCGGGAAGAACCCGGAAGCAGGAAATGGGCGCCATCTCAGGCGGCTTCCCACAAGAGTTCTCAAATAAGCATAGTCTATTAACCCCAAATTCTAACTAGAAACCTAGAAGGTACACATGGTTATCTCTATTTTAAGGTCTGATGCCAGGTCAAAGAGGTGAGAATCTTGGTTCCTCCAGTGTCCTTTGGGAAGTTGACCTTTCTTTATTGCAGTTTCAACTGTAGAATAGGGATAATGACAACTTGCTCACCACTTCCTTGTATAATGAGCATTAAATGGAATAATCCTTACAAAATAGTATTTGGGAAATAATAAGTACTTGTAGATATATTACTGTGCAAAACAGCCTGTTTATATTGCTATGTTTCATTGTCCTGAGACAGTGACAAGAAAGTTTTTTTAATTTTTCATTAATTTGGGGGTTTTATTTTTTGTTGTTTTTGAGACAAGGTGTCACTGTGTAAGTAGTTCAGGCTGGCCTCAAATTCCTGACAGTCCTACCTTAGACTTCAGAGTGCTGGGATTATAGGCAAGTGCCATCATGTCCAGCAGAAATTTAGTTTTTGGTCAGTTATTTTTTTCCTTTTATTTTATTTTTTCCTTTTATTTTTTATTTCTTTTAAAAAGCTGTATGTTTTAGCTAAATTGCCCTTTTTGGTTATCAGTATTCTTATATGCACCATTTCAGACTTTTATTGGAGATAATTTGAAATTTATATAGCAGACAAAAGTACATATTAGTATACAGGTGACACAAAAAGCATTCACAGCAAAATGAAAAAAAGACTTGAATAGCCATTCCCCAAAATGGCCAGTATACATAGGAAAAGATGCTCAACATTTCCTAATCATTAGGGAAATACAAATTAAGAGTCACTGTCAGTAAGATGTCATTTTACATCTATTAAGATAAATTAGTGCCCTTATACACTGATTGATACAAAGGTAACGTAAGAGTTGTTTTGAGACTCAAGATGGTGATTCCTCAAGAAAAATTCAATGTAAGATTATTATTTGCGTCAGCATTTTCACTTCTGAATAAGTACTTGGAAGAATTGGAAGCAGGATCCTAAACAGATCATTGAGCTGGGGATACAGCTCAGTGGCACAGGCATCTGCCTGACAGACATAAGGTTTCAAATTCAATTTCTGGTACCAAAAAAAAAAAAAACCAACAGATACTTGAACATTTCTATTGTTTTTTTTTTTTTTTAATTTTATTTAAGGAGAAAAAAAAAGCAGAAAAAGGGTACAAGTTATACAGAATTTCAGAAAATATAAACAGTAGGAAATCACTAGTTAATACATTACATATTGTCATCTTAGAAATAGTTGTTCAAGTTACAAAATTAAAGCATATAAAGTGGACATTCAAACAGTGAGAATGCAAACAGTTCTGTTCAGTGATCCCACAAAACTCAGTAATATGGTTATCTATCTTATACACTTAAATATACATGCTCTAAAGTACTCCTTTAGAGCACTTTCTTTTCCTCTCTTTTGTACAATGACAACTACACATTTTGAGTTTTATTACTCCCACAGTTCTTACTACTGTTTTTGAAGAGAGTAAAACCAAATGTGACATAACAGAACAGAGTCAGTCAAATCAAAAGGATGGACATAATATATAATGTAAAAACATAATACAAGATGATCAACAGTGGTTACCATAATGCCTCTTGCTATCTTAAAAAGGATTGCCTATATCATCAGTCATAATAAAATTGAACAAAACAGTAAAGAACAAAACCAATAAAACCAAAACATTGGAGACATTACAGGTCTTCAAAAGAAGATAATAGTCAACCAGAATGAGTGTCATAATGAATCTTATTGTCTTCACAGTTGTTGTCTATACTTTCGAACTTGGTACTATCAAGCAAAACAGAATAGAGGAAGATCAGTCAAAACAAGATGGTGAGAGCAATACAGGGTTTCAAATCAAGTTTAATAGGAAATCAAAGTGGGTTACTATAATATATCCTGCTATTTTTTATTTTTCCCTTAATTAAAAGGATAAAAATAAAAAAGTAATTAAAAAAGGAGACTGAGATAAAAGAGGACATAACAACAAAACAGTGCAGGTCAAAACATAACCATTTAAGCAAAATAGTGTTTCACCACAAGATAATCCCGACATAAAAGTAGTTACCATAGTGTCTCTTTCCTTGAAATCTTTGAGTATAACTTCGTATATACTGTAGCATCAAACATATCAAGACAATGTAAAACCATTCAAGGGAATGACAGTATTACAGGGTACTTAGAATCAACTAACAGAAAATGAACAATGGTTTCTGTATAATTTCCTTGTATATAAAAGTTTTTGTTTATATTATCACATATAATAAAATCCAGTAAGATACAACATGTTAAGACCTATGGAGATAGAAGAACAAAAGCTTGATGGAACTTCAAAACAAGATGATATTAAATCAGCACTAGCTATTATGATGTCTTGTTTTCTCCAAAATAGCTGTTCCTACCATCCAACCTTCTCTGCCTCATTTCTGTTGAGCTCTTTTTCTGTCATTTGTTGTCAGTTTGTCTTCATTTCGCTTTCTGCTCCATTCATTCTGGCCTCTCTGCCACTGTTTTTGGAATCTTGGTATTTTTCTTTTTTAGAATATCCTGCAATATTCTCTGTAGAGTTGAACTGGTGGTTGCAAATTCCCTTAGTTCCTCTTTATCCTGGAAGCATCTTGTTTTTCCATCAATTTCTAGGGACAGTTGTGCAGGATATATCAATCTTGGCTGGAGGTTATTATCTTTCAAAGTTTGAATTATTTCCCCCCATGCTCTTCATGATTTGATGGTTTGTGCCAAGAAGTCTGCTGTAATTCTGATGGGTGTTCCCTTGTAAGTGATCTGTTTCTTATCTCTGACAGCTTTTAATATTTTGTTCTTATATTGAATTTCTGGAATTTATTATATGCCTGGGTGTAGCTCTGTTTGGGTGGTAGGTGGCTGGGGTCCTGTATGCCTCATACATCTGAGTATCTTTACCTTTTGCTAAATTAGGGAAATTCTCCTGGATTATTTATGTGATTATTATTTATAGCTTTTATAGTTCATTTGTTTGTGTCCCCACTTCTTCTTTTAGAACATTTCTATTGTTATAGCAGCATTTTTCACAATAGCTAACACAGAAGAACCCAGATCAATAAATGAATGGGTAAGCAAAATGTGGCATTTTACATGTATTGGAATTTTCTTCAGCCTTGAAAAGGAATGAAATTCTGACATATTACAAAATGGACGAGTCTTAAGACATTAAATAGACCAAATGTAAAAGGACAAGATGGTATCTTACTCTACATGGATGAGCTACCTATAATAGTCAACTACAGGATATAGAAAATAGCCAGGGATTTAGCTCAGTGGCATAAGTGCCTGCCTGACGAGTGCAAGGTTGTGAGTTTGGTCCCTGGTACGACAAAAAAAAAAAGATGGTCTACCCAAAAGTGACAAAAATTGTAAGCACCAAAAACTTAGTGTATAGAAAATAGCATTATAAATGAGTGTGGGGAGGTAGTGATTTTTTTAAATTTTTATTTTAAAGAGTAAAACAAACAAAAAAACGAAACAAAGCCCATCAAAACAAAACAACAAGCACAATACAGGACTTCAAAACAAGATAATAGAAAATCAACAACAGCTACCATAATGCCTCATGATATCTGGGAGATAGTGTTTTAATGGATGTGGAATTTGTTTGAGTGAAAATTTCTGGAACTAGATTGTTTAGTGATATTGCACAATATTGTAAGTATATTCAATGCCACTAGACTATACTCCTTTTTTTTTTTTCTTTTTGGTGCCAGGGATTGAACTCACAGCCTCAAGCTTGCCAGACAAGCACTTAAACCATTGAGCTGAATCCCCAGCCCTAAACTATACTCTTTTTTTTTTTTTTTTGTCTTTTTCATTTTTATCGGTACCAGGGATCGAACTCACGACTGCCTGCTTACAAAGCAGGCGCTCATGTCGCTGAGCTAAATCCCCAGCCCCTAAACTATACTCTTAAACATGGTTAAAATAGCAAATTTCATTTTATGTATATTTTAATATAATTTTTTTAAATGTTTCAACAAATATATAAATGAGTATAGGGCAAAGAACATCTATATCCCTTAACCTAAATTTACCTATTACCCCTTTTGTTCTATCATTTGTGAATGTGCTTTTGTGTGTACACTGTATATACATATGTATGTACATATGGGCACACTTCTATCCTGAACATTTAATTTAAGGATGTGTTGTATACATCATCCTCTTATTTACTTGTGAGTCAGACAATTTTCTTAGGCAGAGATATGTTCTCTTAACTAAGATTATGTGCTAATTTACCGTTTTATATTTATGTTACTTTAGTCTGCCATTTTAATTCCAGTTTTGTCAGTAAGGATAGTCTGCAGTAAGTAGGGTATTGCATTTAATTGTCTTGATTCTATCTTTTTAGCCTCCCTTAGTCTTTTTTGATGTGATAGTTGATATTTTTTAAAACTATAGACCCCACCACCACCATAACCCATCTTTTGGTGGGGAGGGAGACAGGATCTGTCTGGTTCAGACTATCCTTGAAGTCCTGTACCCCTGACTGGCTGTGAACTCAAGGCAGTCATTCTGCCTCAGCCTTCTAAGTTTTTATGATTACAGGTCGTGCCATCACACCTGCGCACGGACTGTTAACTTTTGATCCTACTTGCTCAGTTTTCTGAAAGTTGGGATTACAAGCTAACCCTTCCCCCTATCCCCACACACACCCTTTAAGATCCAGACAGAGTAGCACAACAGTAATCTCACTACCACATAGGCTAAGGCAGGAGTATTGCCACTTGAGGTAAACCTGAACTATACTGTGAGACCTTGTCTTAAAAAGATAGTAATAAACTTGCTCATTTGTCTGTCTGGTGTTTGTTAACGATTAAATCGAGGGTTATTCTGAACCAGAAAACTACATAGGTGATAGATGTCCTCCTCAGAGTACTACTTGAAGGCTCAATACATTTTAAATTAAATGCACAGTAAACACAATCAGCTAAAACTGCAAGAATATCGGAGAGCAATGACAAAAAAAATTTGAAGTCAAGGTAGCATATGCTTATTGGAGAAAAATTGATTGAAATTATGTTTCTAAACTTTTTCTAGGTTTCCTTCAGGCTTTATGGTCTTTTTGAGACAGGGTTTCACTACACAGTTCAGGCAAGCCTTGAACTCATCTCGTATCCTTGGCTGACCTCAAACTCACTGCAGTCCTGCTGCCTCAGCCTTCCCAGTGCTGGGATTACAGGCATTTGCCGCTATGCCCGGCTTTGCCTCAGTCTTAATTTAATTTACTAATCCTTTTAAGATTAATCAGGTCAGCTAATATGTATGACTTCTGATACCAGTTTTTGTTTAGCTCATTTTTATATTAAGTAACTAAAATTAGTACTTTTTACTTTTAAGTTGAATGAAATCAACTGTATTTTTGATATTTAAGTGTCTACACATTAGTACATAAGGTCCCTTAAATGATTTAGAGCATTGTAAGATAGCATTAAATATATATGAGAGCAAGTCATTATTTCCTTCCCATTTCATCACATACTCAAATTAGACTGGCAGTTTGTGCTGTTGGCCTTTGCTCCTATTGAAAGGAAAGTATCGTTGTTGACAATATCTTTTGTGGAATGGGTAAATAATTTTGGTAATCCTGAGACATCTATCCCCAATGCCATTTTTACTTTCCAGATTACCTTACAAAGAGCATCTAAACATTCCTTGCAGAAGTTAGAGACTGCTTTGCAAAAATATGGTTAGCACTGACACCAATTTTAATATATCTTCCCTTCCCTTAATAGGAAATATTAAATTGATATAGTTGGGGTACAGTCATTGATTAGCAGGTAGGAAAGTTATATATATATAGTGTGTGTGTATTTTTACTGGTACCAGGGATCAAACTCATGACCACAGGCTTGCAAGGCAGGCGCTTACGCCACTGAGCTAAATCCCCAACCCCCAGAAAGTAATATATATTTGAGACTGGTATTATTTGGGGGAAAAAAAATCTTCTCATCTACTTAAATAATTTCTTGGCCTTTTGCATTTTGTTTCTGCAGTTTGAAGAAAACAAGTCTGAAACAAATCTTACCTCCCAGCTGCCTCTGAATACAGTGTTTGACAGATCATCAGACATCAAGTTCAGCTTTGTCCGCCAACCTGTCTGACATGTCGGGACCCGTGCCAAGCAGGGCCAGAGTTTACACAGATGTTAATACTCACAGACCCCGAGAGTACTGGGATTATGAGTCACATGTGGTGGAATGGGGGTAATTGTTTCCATTTACTTCCCTATACTTATTCAAAGGGCTGAATCTTTTGAGTTTGTTGACTAATTTATGCTGGTAAATCTCCCTGATTCTGCTTCTTTAAACCTCAAAGTTGGAGCCCAACCTGTGTTTTTTTTTTGAGCTGTAGGTTTTGTTCGGTCGTGAGGAAGCAGAGTATTGATTTGGCAGGTTAACAATGGTTTTGAGGGGCTTACCATTTAAAAATCATTCCAATCTCTGAAATTTTTCTCTTATTTATATATTCTGAGGTGGAGCTGGTACAAAGATTTAACCCCATCAGCTTGCCTGTCAAATTAAGGATATTGGAGATAGGTGAAAATTGTTACTTGAGCAATTTTGAAAACAAAATTTTTACGTATTTTTTAGATTTGAAAATGTTTTCTTATGATACTAAAAGATGGAACAGTTTTCCAAGAAGCTGTCCTCTTTTTGGTGAAAAGCACAATTAAATCCTTTTAAACATTTGCCTTTACCATAAGACAAGGGAATTTAGCCCAAATTCCATCTTGAACAGTTATAGTCTGCCTGAACAGCTGTGTTTGTCCTCCTAATTCTCTGTGCAGACTCATTTGAATGTTTACGTTTCGTGTCCCAATGTGGCATGCATTTATTTGATCAGATTATACTGTTCTTGATAAAAGTGTTTTGACATTAAAGTGCAAAAAAAAATTTGAAAATTCAGATACAGCTTTTATACACCAAATTTTATAAGGACTACATATGACTCCATAGCCTAGTTGAAGATTCCATAAATTGCCATAGAATGTATTTTTCATCTAGGCTATACTATGATGCTTATATAGTAAGTACTTTGTCTTTGCATAAAGAGATACTGTATACCTTAAAAGATTTCATCAAGAACCAGTGGTACAATATCAATAAATATTAATGCTCTTAATAACCTAATAGTTCTTAATCTAGCAATTTTTCTGTCATAGACTTTGAATTGTGGGTAACACTTAATTTTAAGCTGTATATATCATCACAGTTGTCACATTGAGTGCTATTTTACTTCTACTTAAATGCCACTCACTAAATAGTCCCCTTAAAGTTTTTTGACATGGTACCATTTGCTTGCTTGCTTGTTTTCTGCAGAAGAACTCAATGAGAACTAAGATTTCTTCCCCTGTACCTGTCAGGATTATTACATTGACCATTGTTCTTAGGCCTTTTGCATTCTCTATTCGTTTTCTCTCTTTTTTTTTTATACTTGATTTGAAGCCTAGGGTCTTGCTGGGGGATTTAGCTCAGCGACTTAAGTGTCTTCCTGGCAAGCACAAGGTCATGAGTTCAATCCCCAGTACTAAAAAAACCCAAGGCCCTCATGCATGCTAGGCAAGCGCTCTGTAGCTGAGTTACATTCCTGCCCTATTTAGTTTCTTTTTAACTGCCAGAGAACAGGTAATAATGACTGATTTAGTGCATATTGGATTTTCTAAGAGTAAAGGGAATTTAAACCTTGTTAAAGAAACCAAGTTTGTCATTCTTCAGGGCAAAGTCATTTAAGTTGGAGACAAGGCAAAGTGTTGACATTTCCCTTATTTTTTATCCCTATGACCTTTGATATTCATTGGCACAGAATATGGGTAAAAGTAAAGAAAGGGCTTCTGACTAGGGTTTATGATGTGTATGTATTATGGTTGACAGTCTATTACATGGATGATCCTTACAGCTTACTCTGGAGGGCAAGCAGAAGATAAAGCTCATATGTTTGAAAGCAATCAATCTCTGTGTGGTTTGCTAATAGTGTTGTAAGCAATTTGCAGTTTGAAGTAATTGAAAGACAACTTTTTCTATTTCTAGGATTTGATATACACATTTTTCTTAACACAGATTTTTTAATGGCCTAATTTTTAAAAATAGAGCGAAACATTTGAACATCTTATGCTATTGTAATTATTACTTTTTGTCCACAGAAATCAAGATGACTACCAGCTGGTTCGAAAACTAGGCAGGGGTAAATACAGTGAAGTATTTGAAGCCATCAACATCACAAATAATGAAAAAGTTGTTGTTAAAATTCTCAAGGTGAGTACAACAGAGACTATTTCAGAGATATTTAGAATACAGATTTTTTAAAAAGTGAGGCTTCTTAAAACTAAATCTCATTTAAAAGCTTTTTGGAGTCATGTAGGCCCTGTATTTTATCATCTTCTAAAATCAAAAGAATAGATTGCATTAGATTTGGTGGTACTCATTCATTATCCCAGCATTTAGAAGGTTGAGGCAGGAGAGTCCAAGCAAATTTAAAGCCAGTCTGGGCTACATAAGGAACTTTAAGGCCAGCCTATACTGATATATTCTGTGTCAAAAGTAAAACAAGCAAAAAAAAAAAAAAAAAAAAAAAAAAAAAAAAAAAAAAGAATAGATTGTACCTATCTGACAGGAATTGAAGCAAGATAAATGATTTGACTCAAGTCATACAGTCAAGTCATGGTAGAGGAAGGGAACAAAGGTATGAACACTTCCATTTGTCCTTTTAGTCACTTATATTTTTAATCATATTCTGTTTTTATTTTCGATAAATAAAAGATAACCTTTCTTTGTAGGGATGAGGAGTCACAAATACAGGCTCTAAAAGGGAAGCAGATGACATCAGTGCAGCTAGTCTGCTCTAATTGTTCATGCTTAGATTAGTGAGTGATGGGGCTTGAGGCAAATAGGAATGTAACTTTCAGGAGAAGGTAGCAGCTTCTCAGTTTGAGCTGTTGGTATCCTGTAGCAGTGCAAGTCAGTGTGGGTTGATGCTGTGTTTTGTAACAGAGTATTTGTATGAACTCTGATTTTTCAATGTTGACTCAAGATTTTTTTAAAGACACTAAATATCTTGTCAATGGGTTGCCAGTGTACAGCTTATGATTTAGATATTACTGCACTGCATACCATCATATATTAGGAACATATACTAAGAATACACAGAGCTTCTTACCACAGGAACTTTCCCAGTGACCCTGAAAGGCAGAAGTTTCCAGCCTTTTCAACTAGGCACTTTCTTGGTCTCAGTAATTTTTTATGGTACCCCTGAATCACAAGAAATACCTAAAGTAACGACAGCTAAATAACTGTGATGTAAACTTCATAGCCATTTTTAAAATTAGATACCTTCATTAAAAGAAAAACTAAATCTGTTTTATGTAGCCATAATTACTATTGAGGTATGTGCACCTATTAATCACTGTGTAACTTCTCAGATCTTGGAATTGTGGTGGACATCATCACTCATTTTCTGGTACACATTCTTTTTTGTTTGTTTGTTTGTTTTGCTTTTTGGCTGGTTTTTGTTTTGTTTGTGTTTTCGTTTTGCAACGTACTTGTGATTTGTCATAACAACTACTGAAAACCCAGCTTCATAAAAGTAGGTTCTCAGCTGGGCGTGTTAATGCATGCCTGTAATTCCAGCATTCAGAAAGTTGAGCCAAAAAGATCACTGCAAGTTCCAGGCCAACCTGGTCTACATAGTAAATGCAAGACTGACCTGAATTACATAGTGAGACCCTGACTCAGAAAACAAAACAAAAATTAAAAAAATAAAAATAAAAATAGATCCTCAAAAGGAGTACGTAGTTCAATCTAAATTGAACTTATGAACTGCTTCAAGCCGATAATACACTTAGTGTCTGGCAAATATCAAATATTGATGGGTACATTTTCCTGACAATTTTAAAATATCCCACAAGTGTCCTTATGAATTTGCTAGCATGCCTCATGCCTTTTGAGAACCAAGGAGCTTAATATTTGTATCACACATAGAAAGAACACTCGGCTGGAAATCAGAATACCTGGATTTTAATCCAAACTCTAAAAACAGTTAACTATGGAAGTTTACCTGTGAAAATGAAATAATTTTCTTTTACTTACTTCTCTCAGGGTTATTATAAGGAAACATATTTGGAGACTGAAGTTGTATATTTATAGCATGGTTTTCATATGGAAAGGTGTATGATAGACTGAGATAGCATATTATTTATACCTATATAAAAGACATATGTAGTGGGTCTGTGGTACAGAAGAGGTTGGAAGTTAGGGAACGCTTCTTACACTGATTTCAGGCAGAATGAGAGGTAAGGTTTTGTTAGTTACATACATTAACTATTATTATATATTTGATATGGAGCTTAAGACAAGTCATCTTTATTCGTTACCTCCCAGACAGGCAAGCTGAAAGCTCAGCAAACTTGAATTGTAGATGTCATGTGACTGTAAATGAGAGATGAACTTGAAAAGGGAGATTAAATTGGTAAAGTCCTAAAATTCTAATCATACAATTCCTTTCAGTCTTAAATATTGTAAGACTATATATCCTCTAGGTAGGTGGAAACTTACTGTTGTTTTTGAGTGAAGGGTGACTTAGAATATTTTTTTCCCTAACTATACTGTATATTACAAGTATGCAATAGGTGATATATGTATAGGTAAAGTTCTTTCATTAACTACATTTAAAATTTTTCATCTCTCCCTGTTCATCTAGTAAGAAAAGTTACAGTGATCATGTTTGAGTGTAAATCACCTGACTGATCTGTCATATCATGAGCCAGCTTTATAAATTTATAGGATTCTGTAAACATGTTATATAAGCCAGTAGCTTTTTGCCATAAGTCAGCTACTGGGAAGTAGTAACTTAGTAGGAAATAGGTTGATGGGTTAGTCTCTGAAGGAACAAAAGATCATTCAAATAGGCTACCACATCAGAAAGATCTGAATACTTGAAGCAAGAAAAGAAAATTGATCACCTTGCTTTCCAGCCGGTGCATTGAGTTCTGATAGGAGCAAGGATAAGGAATCTATGGATTAGCTGGATGTGGTAGTACATGCCTATAATCTCAGCCCTCTAGAAAGCTGAAGTATGAGGATCACAAATTCAAGGGCCACCTTGTCTACCTGAGACAGAGACAGTATCTCAAGTTTTTTAAAAAGGGATTGAAAATTTACCTCAGTGATAGAGCATCTGCCTAGCATGTGATAGTCCCTGATGTGAATGCCTAGCACCACCAAAAAAAAACCTTTTCTCTGGTTTTTGTTTTGTTTTTTTGAGATACAGTGTCTTGATGTGTAGCCCAGGCAGGCTTCAAACTCACAGCAGTCCTCCTACCTCAGCCTTGGTGCTACGATTATAGGTGTGGCCACCACACCTAACTGGTTTTTACTTTTTTTTTTTTTTGTACTGGGGATTCAAATTCATGACCTTTTGTTGTCTTTTTTTGAGATGCGGGTATCGCTATGCAGTTCAAGCTGGCCTTGAGCTCACTTTGTAGCCCAGGTTCGTCTCTAACTCGCAATGATCCTTCCACCTCAGCCTCCCAAGTGCTAGGATTACAGACATGAGCCACCACGCCTGGCTGGTTTTTACTTTTTTGATAAGGCAACTAGAATCCTTAAAATTACACAGGTCTTGTGTTAGATTTGTCTTGCACCAGCACAAGTATAGATGAAGCAAGAACTTCAGAAAAACACAAAAGATTTCTATCCCAAAACAGATGTGGAAAAGACGAATAAAGACAAAAGAACTTGGAAATTACATTCTGTAGATTCTTTATAGCAGTTTGAGAGTTTTTAAATTTGTTTTAGTTTTTATTCTTGGTGTTGTATAATCCAGACTGACCTCAAATTTGTATCATCTTGCGTTAGCCTCCCAGTGCTAAAATTGCTGGGACTATATGCATGTGCCACCAAGCTTGACTTTGTATAGCAGTCTTTTAAATTGAAGGGATTTAGTATTGGAGATAATGGAGGCAGCTCTTTATATGTGTTATGTCCCAGCCATGTTTTTTGTTTTTGTTTGTTTTTTAAATCTTTTCAGGTATTTTATTTGATTCTAGCAATGTGTTTGCTACTTTTTTTACAAACAGTGAAAGGCCTAGAGAAGTTATATAATTTATCCATGAGCACACAGCAAGCAGGTTGATGGTAGGATTTGCATGATGCAGTCTGAGCAGAAGGCCTCACTTTACCCCACACTTTACCCATAGGTTATACTAAACAGACAGTTTGTTTGTCTTGCTATTGGCCCTGATTTCCTCCACCTACTATAACATTATAGACTTAAGTGGAAATAAAAGGACTCATGTCTCATTGTATTTGGTTTTTTTAACGATAGGTCTTAGTATTATTAACCAGTTAAATTGCTAGTAAGTAAAATTTTTAAACAGCATATAAGACTGTTGATTGAGATGAAATGTTAATTGTGTATTAGCTCTGGTCTTTGAAATGGACATCTTTTTTCCTTTAACTTTTGTATCTGCAAAGTTCCCAGGCAAAGGGGATTCAGAAAGATATCTGACATCTTCATTTATTGTACTACCTGTTGGAATGTTCTGAAATTTTTTTCCCTAATACATTTTTACCCTTTTAGCCAGTTAAAAAGAAGAAAATTAAGCGTGAAATAAAGATTTTGGAGAATTTGAGAGGAGGCCCCAACATCATCACATTGGCAGACATTGTAAAAGATCCTGTGGTGAGTATTGCAGGCATTAGCAAGGCCCACAAGGCCTGAGGTGGTGTTGGACCCAGAATACAGCTAGCCTCTTGCTGTTTCCCCCACTGTCAGCATTAAGTCCTGCTTTATAAGTGCTTAATCCAATACACCATTTAAACTAGCTTAGGTCTTTCTTTCAAAGAGACCCACAGACTATTTCTTATTCTTCTAGGCTAAGAGACTGATAGCACTGGAAACTGAAATGTCTTAATCTATTTTGCAAACTCATGTCCGATGCTGATGGGCGATGGGTGCATTGTTGGGCTGCCTAGAGCCTGGTGAGACTTCAGCTCCATGTCTTCTGTTTGAAATCCATCCTTAAAATGACCTAAGTGGTGTTGATCAGAGTGGGGAGGGCTTCTAGCAATAGAGGGTTTCTTACTACTGAGGCGAGGCCCCCCAAATTCGCCATGCAGCATCTGCAAACATTGTATCTGCTAAACTTGCCGACTCCATTACTAATATGTGTGTGTGTGTGTGTGTGTGTGTGTGTGTGTGTGTGTGTGTGTGTTTTTCTTTCCCCTAGTCACGAACCCCTGCCCTGGTTTTTGAACATGTAAACAACACAGACTTCAAGGTATAGTATGAGCCAAATATTTAAAACTGTGGGGTTTTTAGGCCACCTAGAAAACCATTTATGGGGATGATAGGATGGATGAATGTGTCTCTCACTGTTTTAAAAGAACTTTTCATCCTAACATTACCGAATCTTAAGATAGAAAAGCTTATGTACAAGTAGCTCTCATTTTCCACATAGTACTGTTTTGCCCATTTATTTGTTACTACATTTAGCTCTAATCACTTTTGCCACTCATTAAGTTTCTTCACATGTCCACTCTAATAAAGGCAGCAGTATGTGTTCATCTAGGGTCTGGCTGTGTGGCAAGTTATTTTAAGACAAGGATGTTCAAGAACAAACACATTGTGTTTATAATAGTAGAAACTGCTTATTCCTTAAAATTTCTCACAAACACTGGTTTATAAATCCCACTGCCACACCATTGAGACTGAGAATTGAACCTAGGAGTCTATTCACGCTAGGCCAAGCACTATTTTTTGACAGGGAGTCTTTGTGCAGTTCAGGCTGGCTCTGAGTTCACTTTGTAGCCCAGGCTGGTTTCAAACTTGCAGCAAACCTCTTGCCTCAGCCTCCCATATGCTGGGATTACAGGTGTATGCTACCACACCTGGCTTAGACAAGCACTGATATCACTGAACTATTGTGCAGTCCTTTGTGCTATAGATCTTAAAAGATCAGAAATGGGATAGGATGATGTCAAATTTCTGCTCTAGCACATATTCAGTAGCCTACTTCATTTCAAACACCTGTTAATTCCAGTGTAACAGAAGAATATGGACACTTTCTTGGAGTACAAGTTATAAAGGTATTTGACTTGCTTTTGTAACAGTATTCAGAATGTTATGTATCAATAAATGGAAGAACATTTATTGAAAAAGGGAGTGATGAGGCAGGAGGATCACTGTGAGTTTGAGGCCAGCCTAAACTACATGGTTAGACCCTGTTCCCAAGAAAAGGGAAATTGTTTTAGAATTAGAATGACAACTTCATAAAAAAAAAAAAAAACGAACCTGTCAGAGTGTACCATTGAGTGTTTAAAGATATGTACAAATAAAGATTCTGTAGCCCTGTACAAACTGGACAGGTTACATAACAGTTCTTCAGAGTTCATTCAGTGTAGTACAGGAACAGTTCTGTTAAAGTGGCTCCACAGATTTGGCATCATGCTGTCTACGTACCTACTGATGATCAGCAGTACTGTGGAAAGTGGGCTAGTTCCCCACCTCAGGGGGTTATATTTTTGCCAGGGTATCTTTTAAGAAGATCTGAAAGTAATTGGAAAAGCAAAATAAATTATAAATTATTTTCTCCCAACAGTGAATTATGATTTCACTGATACAAGTTTTATTAAGTATTTCTGCACTTGTACATTCCCAGTTGAAAACTCATAGTACCTCTTCAAAATGAACATTATGTTGGAGAAATAGAAGTGATATTTGAGCCTAGAAACAGTGGCAGATGAGCTAAATCTTACTTTGAATTACTGTAAGGATGAGAAATTGCCTATTAGCTTTATTACATGACTGAATTGTTACATTTGTTTTTAACAGCAATTGTACCAGACGTTAACAGACTATGATATTCGATTTTACATGTATGAGATTCTGAAGGTAAGGAACGTTGGATATTAAGTAGCTTTAAATTAACCTTAGCTTTGTTAAGTAGTCCTGCTGACAAAAGAAAACCCAGTGAACTAACTTTGCAAAGTAGTATTAAAAAAAAGGGCCTGTACTTGTAAGTTTTTAATAATAATTTAATAGTATTCGTACCTTTGGTCTAATGTAAGGGTTATAGAATGGTGTTCAGTAGGAATGCAGTTTTGAATGCTTTTCAGGGGGTTTGAAAAAGAGCTGAAAGTGTAAGTGATACTGTCAAAACTTAAAAAAATAGCTCTTGATCTGATGGTTTCTAGTGTACTTTATTTTAAAAAGATCCAACAAGTAAAACTACAAACTTTAATTTAGCCTTTAAAGGGTTATTGTCCTAAGGATTGTGTAAATCTCTGCTTAGGAAGTACTGATTGAAAGTGAACTTTGATTTCTAAGATGGGATCACCAAATGTATCTTGCTCCTAGTAGTTACAACATGAGCTCTATATAGGCAAGAATTGCTAGGAGCTGGCTAAGGTTTCTTATTAAACAAGGGTTCACATCAAGCCTGTTACGTAAGCCTTAGAAGTTACTGAAAACAAATTGTACTAGTATAGATACTTCACCTTTCCATTTGCTCATGCAGCATTGTGCCAAGCAGAGTTTGAGAAAGTTACAGATATGTCTGCTTAACTTTGCCAACTGCAGGAATTCAAGTTGCCCTTGAGGAAGGTCAGAAACTTGGCTAATGGCATCAGTTGACTCAAAGGCCAGGATTAACAAACCAAAAGTTATGTCACAGAGTTCACCTTAATTTGAGGTTAACAACTTTTTAAATCCGATGAAGACCTCAGTGGGACCAAACAGTACTTTTAAGCTTTGTGAGCCGAGGGTATCTTCATCATAGTATTCTCTCCTTTGCTGTTACAGCACCGAAGCAGCCATGGCTCATATGCAAATAAGTAAGCTGACTGTGGTCAGTAAAGCCTTATTCACAAAAAAAGGACAGCAGACTAGATATAACCCATGGTTATAGTTTCTCAACCTCTATTGTATAGTCTTAGCCTCTGAAGAATTACTGTTCTTCAAATATTTTGAGAGGCTATGTTTATAAAGATAATCTAGCCTTTGAATAAGAGGGGGAAATTAGAACTGGTTCAATTGGTATATAAAGAATTTGAGGGCCAGGGATTTAGCTCAGTGGCACAAGTTCCTTCCTGGCAAGTACAAGGTTGTGACTGCGGTCCCTTGTTTTAAAAAAAGAACAGAATTTGAGATTCAGAGACCTGAGTTTGCTTGACTTTGAGACCCTGAACAAATTCTTAAAAAAATAGCTGTGGGAGTGATGGTCCCGATCCTGATTCCCAGGATTGTTGTGAGCCAAAATGAATATATACATGGAATAAAAAGTTGGGACTATAAAAAAATAAATCACCCTTCTGCAGGCTTTTTTCTTTCTTACCTTTTTTCTCATAGGCCTTGGATTATTGTCACAGCATGGGAATTATGCACAGAGATGTGAAGCCCCATAATGTCATGATTGATCATGAGCACAGAAAGGTAAAGTAACAGACTGACAAATTTGATTTTATCTTTATGATGCAGTAAAACCCATCTTTGACACTTACCTCTAACGAATGAGTTAAATCATTATTTATATTTCTGAGAATGCTGTCAAGGAAACATTTGTATAATGCACAAAAGTATTTGTGTAGGCCAGAAAATGAGGCTTTTCTTAACTTACTGAATAACTAGGTTCCTTAGAAACTTCTACTCATTTGCCTTCAGGTGAACAAAGCAGATTAAAAAATGCTTATCCATAAAGAAGTTATCCTGTGGGTGGCTGGTTAAGATAGAAAGTTTAAAGTGATATGGAACATAAATAAGAGAATAGGAAATGGCAAGAGTGTTTCCGTTTTAAAATAAGGGGTGAAGCAAGGTTTCATTGGGAAGGTGGTATTTTTAGAGAATGCTAACGGGGGTCTGGGCCTGTGGTATCAAAAAGAAACATCTCACAGGCAAAGGAAATACCAACTACAAAAGCCCTAAGGTAAGAATGTGTGCTTGTGTGAATGAACAGAAGGGAAACCAATTAAATTCAGTTAGTCCTAGTATATAGTCACAGCTCAAGTCAATTCTGGGACCCCCAAAGATGAGAATTCATCCTTGCTAGTAAGTCAGTGGTTAATTCAATAGCAGAAAATTCCAACTAGATGTCGCTAATTTAATTGGGCTCTGGCTCTGTTTACCTGGAGATAGCATTAGATCCCAGGACTGGTGCTCTGGTGCACAATCTCCCACTCCACCCACATACCCTGCAAGCACCTGCTGTAATTTGGAGTTACTACAACTTAACTCCTTGGGTTCAGTTCACATGCCAAAGTGGCTAGAACCTAAAACACAGTTACGAGATTATTTGAAAGGATACTGTGAAAGATGTAGATGAAAAGGTTGCATACAACAAGACATGTAGGAAAGGCAGAGAGACTTCCATGCCATCTCTAGGTGCACCACCATCTTGTATCCTCCACATGTTTGGCTACTCAGAAACTCACTAAACTCTGTCCTTCTGGGTTTTTATGGAGATTTCATTGCATAACTGATTGCAACATGTACAACCATGCACCAGAGTGATTTAACAGCAAGGATCTGACCTAATGCTAATAGACTGAGTGGAGAAATTCACTAAGGTTTGTGTGTTCAGTTTCTTTTTGACTTCTTTGTGTAGCATTCCTCTCAGAATAGCCTAGATTCTGACTAATAGGCTATAATTTAGAGTTCTCACAACCTACTCCTGGATTAGACCTAAGCACAGGACAACTTCTAAAATAGGGGAGTCTTATAATGGTGACCAGTTTCAAACACATTCAGTTTCTTTTTTTTTTTTTTTTTTTTTTTTTTTTTTTGTCTTTTTCATTTTTACTGGTACCAGGGATTGAACTCACGACTGCCTGCTTGCAAGGCAGGCGCTTATGCCGCTGAGCTAAATCCCCAGCCCCTACACATTCAGTTTCTATGATCCAATTTAGGGAAAACAGATTCTACTCGGTCGTCTGTTTTGGGAGAAAAACATGGAAAAGGAGGACAGAGGAAGAAATTTTGCTGAAGCTTAAAGTTCCTAGAATTGCTGTCTTTGCTTTTATTATTCTAAACCTGTTTCAGGAACCAAGGCCAAAAAGTCACATACTTTACAAAAGATATCCTTATAATTTTAGACATTTACGGTATAACAGGTGCCATGGAAATTATAAGCCAGGATAAAAAATCAGAATATAAATACATGATAATATTGCAGACTAGGATGTTGGAATAGCAACAGGGATAGAATGAAGGGAAAGGAGCAGGAAGGGAGGTCAAAGAGGTGAAAAAAACCAAATCATGTAAACACTTACAGGTTGTTGTCAGACCTCTGAAACTTTTGAAGGATCTGAGAACAGTTAGCATATTCTCACTATTTCACTTCATTAAAATTAAAAAAAAAATGACAATACCAGGTGTTGGAGAGGATCAATGAAATTTTGTAACATAGCTGGTGAGAATGTGAAACTTTTGGCCTTTTAGATAATGGCAAAATTTCATAGTTTGCCAATTTCATAAGAATCTAAAGTTATGCTTACTGTATAATGTGTCGTTTACCTGAAACTTGGTTCCACACAAAAAACCAATAAATGTGATTGGAGCTTTATTTCTAATAGCTCAAAAATTGAGAAGAAATACTGTCAGGCATGATGTTCCATGCCAGCAATCTCAGCACTTGGGGAGGCTGAACCAGGAGGATCACTCCAAATTGATTGAGGCCATCCTGAACTGCAAAGCAGGATCCTTTCCTGCTTTGAAAGAGGAAAGATATAGTTTTCAGTAGATGAATGGTTGTATCCCTACCATGTATTAAGTGTTTGAATATCACTCGGTAATAAAAGGAAAGAACCGTTTCATGTGAACACTTGAATGATCTTATGGTAATTGAAAAAAAAAAAAAACAAAACTGTACCAAAAATTATATGTTAATCGCACACATCTGTGATCCCAACACTTGGGCAGCTGAGTTAAGGAGGGTCACCATGAATTCAAGGCCAGTCTGTTGGGGACCACAAATCATAAATTGACGTAGTATGTCCTAGACTGTCCTTGCCCTGCCTGCCTCATGACTGGTTTTGGAATGCAGAAATTGTCTTCCTCCTGGTCAGTGAGATTAGCACCCAGGCATGCCGATGAATCCTGGCCTATTTCCTTTATGATGTTAAACTTGCCCATTTGGCCTCTTCCTCAATGCTATTCCAGGAGAAAAGACCCTTACTCTCTCTCCTGCATTGGCTAATAAAATGCTCTCTAGCTGAAGAGTGATCCCAGATCCTGCTATGCCTCCCTCTACTTTGTCTCTTGCTCTTTCTTTTCTTTACTTTCCTGCCATCCACCATAACCCAGGCAGGAGATTGAAGCCCACTGCAGGGATTTCCAATAACTGGCATCATGGGAAGGGTTGCTAATAAGTCTAGAATACAGAATAAGTCAGTCTCAGAAAAACAAAGTGATATTTAATGATCTTACTTATATAACATTTTCCTCTTGATAAAGATATGTTGATTGACAACAGAGACTACTAGGAATAGCATGTGGTGATGAAAGAATTCTGTGATGGTGGAATACAATTTGATAGTGGAATAAAATTGTGCTACACATTCACATGTATGTAAAATTAGTAAAATCAGAGTTATGAGTATGAATTTTTCCATTGTCTATTTCCTTTTTTTCTTGTACTGTAAGTATATTAAGTATTGTGATTGAGGGCAACTAAGAGTGCATAGAACTTCTATTTTTGCAACTTTCTATGAATCTATAATTATTTTAAAACAGCTTTTTAAAAGGATTGTTCTGGATGCTATCTAGAGAATAAGAGGCAAGAATGAAATTAAGTAGACCAGTTAGGACAAGAGCCTGTTGACTAAATCAGAAGAGATGATGGTAATGGTCAGACTGGCAGAGGCAAAGACAAAAAAACATAATGAAGAGTATAGTAACACTAACAGGATTTGCTGGCAGATAAAATTGTGAAGGAAACAAGAATCCTGGCAGTCTTGTTCTCATCTGAATTAAATGTCAGAATGATTGAGATCACCTTTACCAAGGGGGATAATATGAGTGGAGTTGAGTTTGCTAGAAATTAGAAGTTGAGTTTTGAGTTAGTCCCCAATTTATGAACATTGGAGTTGCAAACTTTTACAGATGTGCTGCATGACTCACTTTATCGAATTACAAATGAATCTGATCTATGAATGTTCTGCAAGAACAGAACTCATTTATTAATGGAAAGTTGAACTAGAGAGGGGTGAGAGGGAAAGGAGGGGAAAATGGAAATAAAGCTTTGTAAATAGAAGAAGAAGAAGTGTTGAAGGAAGGGTAATGGAATGAGATCAAAGAAACAAGATATATACAGACACAAATTCCTTACGATGAATGTGATCATTATATATATCTAAAGTATATTGATAAACTTAATTTAAAAAGAAAGGTAAAAATAAATACACCATAATGAGCTGCAGGTTCTTTTAAAGAAGTATGTCTAGGGTTCAGAAAACTAGTAGTTTTTTCATTCTACTTGCATGATTAGAAAGACTTCATTGAGGAGCTAACTTAAATTCATATCCCCCAAAATAAGAAGCTGTTCACCAGTAGATAACAGGATATTGGATAGCAGGGACCTTTTTATTGAAATGAACAGTTTAAGAAATTTATGAAAACTTTCAGTGAGTCTCTATTTCAGGAACTAGATTGTGGAGAAGGCTATTAAGCTGACAAATTTTATTTTTACCTTAAACACTGTAGACAACCAATTAATGGCTGGCTGGCTGCTTCCCCCACCCCACCCCTGTAATCATTTTGAGATTGAGATTGTGTGTGTTTACAGAGTATTCTAATACCAGAATGGTAATAGCTTAGAAGAAGATAAAACTGTTTATGGTTTATTCTGTCTCTCTCTTTTCTCTCTCTCTCTTTTTTTTTTTTTTCTTTCAGCTGCGGCTAATAGACTGGGGTCTGGCTGAGTTTTATCATCCTGGTCAAGAATATAATGTCCGAGTTGCTTCTCGATACTTCAAAGGGCCTGAGCTACTTGTAGATTATCAGGTAAGAAGAAAAAGGGCAAATATAGTTTCAGTTCTGTGTTCACTTTGCTCATAACTTACAAAAATGTCACTTTATACTTTCAAGCAAGCCCTTTATATACATTCATAGCTGTTCACTGTATGTGAAGTGTAATATCTAAATGACTTCATCCAGCACAATTTACATTGTATTTTTTCAGTAGAATATAAATCATTCTGCATTTGATCCTGTCTTGGTTACTTTTTTCTTGTAGCTGGAACAAAACACCCAACACTCAAAATGAAGAAAGAAAAGTTTTATGTAGCTCACTGTTTGTGGAGGTTTTAGTCCATAATCAGCTGGCACTAAAGCAAAGTGGCATGGCACTGGGACGACACTTGAAGGCAGCAGCCAGAGCAAAAAGAGGAGCAAGAACAAGCCTCTTTTCCTCCTTCATGTTGTACACAGTCCACCAACCCCACTCCTCACCCCCAGGCGGGTGTAGCACTCACAAAATATCTGTGCCCTTCCCTTGCACAGGATAAGCATATTTACAAAGTAAGGAACCAGGCTACCTGCTGAGTCTCTTAAACTTCTAAGCATTTCAAGTTGACATAATGTATCAGCCATAACAGATCGTAAGAGAAAAAGCACACCCAAAATACATTTTTTAAATGTTTATTTATTTGTTTTTGGTACCAGGGATCAAACTCAAAACCTTGTGCTTACCAGGCAAACACTTGAGCCACTGAGCTAAATCCCTGGTCAAAATACTTTTTTCTAATCAGAAATTCCAGAACTGGTTGAATTTCAAGCTAACCTTAACCAAGTTTAAGAATAAACCCCAAATTGTTCCTTTATATATCTACTAAATTGCACCCTAAATATAAAAAGATTCCTCCCCCCCCCCACAGAAAATTGTTTATAATTACTAGTAATGTATTTTACCAAGTGTTTTTAAAAACTTAAAAGTCCACCAGCCAGCCTGAACTGCACAGCAAGAGCTTGTCTCAAAAAAGTCTGCTAGGTTGAGGAAATACACATCAGTAATCCCAGCACTCAGGAGGCTGAAGCAGAAGGATTTCTGTGAGTTTCAGGCCAACCTGGACTACATAGAGTTCAAAGCATTCTGAACTACAAAGCAAAACTATGCTTCATAAAACCAAAACCAAATAAGCAAAATAGTCCTAAGATTTCCATTTCTGGGGCCTAAAGAATGCAACCCTAAGCACAAAAACACAATTTGCACTTAAAAATGTTCCTTACATTACTTCAAAATAATGGCAAACAAAAACAGTCCTAATATAGGAAAATTTAAAGCTTAAATTGCGGCATTTATAAAATAATTGTACCCATTAAAAGCTTTTCATAGGCTGACAGATTCAGAATTTTCTTATGTAAGTAAAAAAAGCAGTTCAATATAGTATGTATAGATTGTTTTTAAACTGGATGAAAGAATGTACAGAAGCCTGAAAAGAACTACATGGAGTTACTCATATTTTGACTTACTGACTTTATTTATTTATTTTCATTTAATTTTGTTTGGTGGTGGTTGTTATGAGATAGAGTGTCTCTATGGCTGACCTTTAACTCACTGTGTAGCCCAAACTGGCCTCAAAACTCACAGCAAGCCTGCCTCAGCCTCTAAGTCCTGGGACTATAGGAATGCACTCCCACAAACAATTTTTTCGTTTGTTTTTGTTTTTTATGGAATATTTTTTGGAGACAGAATCTTGCTTTGTAGTCTAGGCTAGCCTTAAACTCACTGTGTTGCCCTGGCTAGTCTTGAACTTGTAAGTCCTCTTACTTACGCCTTCATAGTGCTGGAATTACAAATATGTACTACCATTCCTGGCTTTCAACTTGTTATCCTCGTACCTTCCTTTCTCAGAGTGCTAGGATTATAGGCATATGCCACTGTGTCCAGCAAAAAGTTATTTTTTATTTTGAAGTGACAAGCTAGGGATTCATACATGATAACTATGCATTTCTTTTAATGTAGATGTATGATTATAGTTTGGATATGTGGAGTTTGGGTTGTATGCTGGCAAGTATGATCTTCCGGAAGGAGCCGTTTTTCCATGGGCATGACAATTATGATCAGGTAATAATTTAGAGAATAATACTTAAATGAACAATCATAGAATGTCATCCATACTAAAGAATAGTGCCTTATTGTAGAACCTAACACATTCTTCAACATGTTTCTATATGATATTTCTGTGATCCTTTAAAATCTCTGTATATAAATGAGTTTATATATTCATAGAAATACAGATTGCTTTTTTTTTTTTTTTTTTGTCTTTTTTCCTTTTTATCGGTACCAGGGATCAAACTCACGACTGCCTGCTTGCAAGGCAGGCGCTTATGCCGCTGAACTAAATCCCCAGCCCCACAGATCACATTTTTTAAGACTAACTCCATTTTCCCTTTCAGTATTAAGGGACTGCTTCATTGAGGAGAGTCTTGAAAGGTTCTAGAACCTTATAGACAATCTTGTTACCTTACCTTTAAGCACGATAGTCATCTTTAATAATTCAAGGACTATTACCTGAAGTTCAAGAGTAGTCTTTTCTTCTTCCTCTGAAATAGTTTGTAGTCTGTCTGTAAGGGAGTCAAACAGACAAGGAATATTGTCAGAGCAGAAGTATAACAAAAAAGAAGGCTGCAGTGGTGGTTAATGTGGGTATGGAAGGCAACTTTCCAAAAGAAGTGACATCTTCATGTGGGTTTTGAGGGAAGGGACCATATAATAAAAAAAGTTTATTCATAATATCTTCATAATGCATTAAAAGGAATTTTACTTGGAAATCTGCTGCGACACTCAGAATTTCAGAGTGATAGGAGGTAACATATTTGTAGGCATGATGATGCCTTTGTTAATTCATTTATGATTAATTGTTGATTTAATCCTGTAATGTAAATTGTTTTGAGGGTTTTTGTCTTTCTTCAATACTAGTTGGTGAGGATAGCCAAGGTTCTGGGAACAGAAGATTTATATGACTATATTGACAAATACAACATTGAATTAGATCCCCGTTTCAATGATATCTTGGGCAGGTAAGTTATAAATACAAAATTGTACATCTGTGATGTAAGCCCTATGGGTATAAGCTAGTATTTGGGGTCCTCAATGTAATCATATTCTCTTTGCCAATATGGCTAAAATGCAAAGTGTATCTGGTGTTGCAGGGTGATGTATTAAACAGGCAAGAATGGGGATTGTAGTCAGAAGATTCCTGAAAAATTAATGAAACGTGGATACTGAAAGAAGGTTTACTGTTGAGTGAAAGATCAGAATCTTAGCTAAGCACAGTGCATACACCTATAATTGTAGCTACTCAAAAAAATGAGCCAGGAAGAGTCCAAGTTTGAACCTAGACTGGTCAACTAGGGGTATAGCTCAGGATCAGGCCTCTAGGTTCAGTCTCCTATATGGGCAGAAATTTAAAATCTCTTGATTTAGCTTCTGTAAATGTCAGATCCCTCCCCCAGGAAAGAAATAGAAAGTGCAGACAAATGATTCCCGTGTTAGTGGCTAGACACAATACTAACACACGTTAACCACTTAGCAGGAGCTGAACTTTCCCAGTGCAGTCTTTTGCTAGTCAAGTGGTAGTGATGTCAAGAATGTGTGGATAGGAAAGAGGTTGGTTTAGCTCAGCCACCTGACCGTCCCACTGCATAGAAACATCACATCCAATAAAGTAACCAATGAATTACAGTTCTTAAAATTGAGAGGACCCAGATTGCTCAATTCTTAGTTTCCAGTTAGCTTTCTTGACCCCCATTCCCTCTGTGGCAGAGTGGGACAGATTACTGGCTGGAGTTTTAGCTCCCCTTGATGTTCACTGGGCTCCTGAAGATGGTATAGGAATGACGTGTTGTGATTATCTGCTTCTGTGGCCCATTTTTCATTCCTTCATTTGGCCTTACAGACACTCTCGTAAGCGATGGGAGCGCTTTGTCCACAGTGAAAACCAACACCTTGTCAGCCCAGAGGCCTTGGATTTCCTGGATAAGCTGCTGCGATATGACCACCAGTCACGGCTCACTGCAAGAGAAGCCATGGAGCATCCCTATTTCTGTGAGTCCAACCTCCCAGTCCTCAGAGCCTGGGAAAGCCCTCCCACCACTCCCCTGCAGACTATATGAGGTAAGGGAGAATGTGATGTGAAGAAAGCTCCAGCCTGGAGTCCTATAGATTAGAATTGCAGTACAGCTCCTGTTAGCTCACTGCCAAATTGCCTCTCTTGCATTGAGTCAGTTTCTTCACATAAAGAAAGTAATATCAGCTGCTTAGAGAATTGTTGAGAGGATTGTTACCTATGAAATTCTATGTGGGCAACATTTTCTAATGTCTGGTGTGGAGTAGTTGAATTAAATAAATCTGTTTCTGTTCTGTCACTAGTAATCATTAGTTAGAGCCAGTGAGGATTATAAATGTCTCTCCCCACTCCACAAGCTCTTTTTTGAGAGGGTTTCATTACATGGTTCAAGCTGGTCTTGAATTTACTCTGTAGCATAGGCTAGCCTCGAACTTGCAGCAATCTTCGGACTACAAATATCTGTTTTGTGTGAACACCTTGACTATGCTCACAAACTCCCATCTGGATGAAATGCCTCTTAGACCTACCTCACCCCAGTGGTGATGTCAGCTTCATCACTAGATTATTCGTGAGGACTGATAGGATGGTTTTTAGACTGAATCCTTTTGCCCTGTCTCCTTTACATGAAGCAGATGGACAGGCTGATTGGGGTGGAGAGTGAGGTGAGGTCTGTGGTCATAGCACTAACCTACACAGGCCTATGGCTTTGACCTACTCAGCACCATGCTCTGAACAGCTGAACTGTGAGCCACTAAAATCATTCACTCTGCGACAGGTGTGATGATGCACACCTGTAATCTCAGGACTTAGGACGCTGAGGCAGAAGGGTCTCTGCAAGTTCAAAGCTACTCTCAACTACATAGCAAGACCCTCTCAAAAAAAACAAAATAATAAGTAAAATAAGTTCATTCCAATAATAAATCTCTGTCTTGCACTGATTAGATTGATTGTATTATCTCCATTGAAACCTAGCATGACTAGCTTCATTTGTTTTTTGTTGCTTGGCTTTGTTTTTTTGTTCTGTGTCTGTGGGTGTTTTCTATCAGCCTTATTTTAAATAAGCTCTACTGCAGATAATTATTTCATCATCCTATCATTCAGTTTTGGAATTGATCTTTCCAGTTGTTTAGGAAAGATACTTCTGTTTCGTCCTGGTAGTGTAATTTGTGGTGAAAGCAGTTGCCATAGTAAATTCCAGGAATAATAATTGAGTAGAAATAGAATGAAAAGATTGAAGGTAGCTACTCTGAGGCCACCCAGACTAATTAGTTTAATCTTTCAAGCAAAACAGAGCCTAACCTCTCTCTTTTCTAGATACTGTTGTGAAGGACCAGGCTCGAATGGGTTCATCTAGCATGCCAGGGGGCAGTACACCTGTCAGCAGCGCCAACATGATGTCAGGTCAGTTCTTTGGTAAATTCCTTTTTCAAAAAAAGAAAAAAGAGTTGAAGTCAGTTACTATTCTTAATTTTGTCCCTTCTTCGTGACCTGATTTCTTGTGTAGTTCTCTGTCGGGCGTCAGTGACATACTGGCCTATGTAGCTTTTCCCACCAGATTTCAAGTTGCTTTTGACACTTGGTATACTTTAGTTAGACTGTTTTAAGTAGAATACCATCAGTCTCTTTCAGATCAGAATCACAGCATTCCAACAAAAAGTTTCTTACAGAAGTGCTTGAAGTCCCAAGAAGCTGTGAAAAATTAAATCCTTTTGTTTCACGGTTGAGAATAACAGCAGTTGAGTAGGCCTCCAAAATAAAATTGAGGAATTATACATGTAGACAACATCCTCCTAGGTACACATGGGGTCACGTTTAGTACTGCCATTAATTTATCCTCTTGAGTATCGTACTTATGTGCAAAATGACATAGCCAAGGTTATTCACAAGGTAATTTATAATAGCATACCATTAAAAACAGCAATCAGTAGGGAACTAGTTCAATAGGTTATGGCAAACCCCTTCAGTGGGATATGATGTGATCAGAGAAAAGATGAGTCAGTGTTCAGGGCTGTTAGAGCTCGAGCTCTAAAATAATGTAAATGGGAGTAGGAAATGAAGAGTCATATACAAGAATAGGAGTATGTAAATATAATCACATTCTTTTATATTATTTTTACATTAATATTTTCATAAAATTAAATTCCTCTGTATGCACAAAATTCTTCTTGAAGAATATATCCCAGAAATATTCTCCAGATTTTTCTTTGGGTATTCTTTGAACCTTTTATATTTTAAATCACGTGAATATGTATTAGATTACGATAGTTTTAATTATTCCCAGTGCAAAAATATTTGTCTTGAGTATTTCAAGAAAGAACATATTTCCATAATTTTCATTGCAATACAGTTTCTAATTCTGTATTGTTGATCTTTTACTGTGTCTCCTTTGCACATTAAGATTTATCATACATATGTATGTATAAGAAAAGCATAATATATATAGTGTGTGGTATTGTCGATGTCCGCTCCCGGCCGGCAGGAAGGACACACGACAAAGTCTGGTAGTGGACAACCTTTTCTTTTTATTTTCCTTCTCCGTACAGCCTGCCCTGGGTTCTCCCAGCTGAAGCCTCCTCTGGTCCGCTCCCCGCGGCTCCTTTTGTGCTTCAGTCTGCCCCAAAGCCTCTACCGGTCCGCTCTCCGCGGCTCCTTTTGGGCTTCTACCTCCGGGCTTCTACCTGGCTTCTTCTTCCGCCCAGGGGTGGCACCGGTATATATACGGGTACAGTGTCCAATCATGTTAAAGTGAGCAAGGCAAGCTGATTGGCTAACATCATCAGTTGCCAGGCAGACTATATTGTTGAGCGGGTTGTTTACGCGGTGAGCAGGAAACTAACGTGCTCGATGGGAGGGGCAATCTACCTCAGGCTTCACTCTTTACTACAGGCCTCACGTCCGCCAAGTGAGGCGACCGGGCTCGGGGCTGCGGCTCCCAACATCTCCCCCTATTTTATTTTTTATGAATGTGCGCATCGTAGCCCTTCCTGGACTGGGTGCAGAGGCTTATGCCCTATGCGTAGGCCCACCGTAGGTCCTTGGCTTAGACCCTGGTTGGCCATGCCATGGTCTGCCAAGGCCCTGAGGCCCTCGTCCTTTTTCTAGGGCCAGGCACAAACTGGACGGAACCTGGATGCACACAAGCTTGCACTCATTTCCTCTCCGTAAAGAAATCCCCTCGGAGAGAAATTTAGACCTGGGCAGCATCTAACAGTCCAGCGGCTTACGTGCAGGATGGGGTAGGGCCTGGCTTAGGTCGAGTCGTGCTGGGGAGGCACGCTCTTACCCGTCATTGACTCACCTACCCTGCTGTGTATTGTCACCTTATGGAGGAGAATGAGGGATGCCCGCCATATCTAGACTCGGTCGTGGGCCAATTGAGCAAGCCATGCATATGCCTGAGGATCTTCTTGTCCATTTCGGGCTACTGCTATTTCTATTCATCTTATTGGTTGGTCTGTGATGGATCTCCAGTAGGGCAGGTCTGATCTTCAGTCGAGGGCTTTGTTGCCCGTGTCAGTCTCTCCGGTATCCACAGTGGTTCTCGTCCCGGTTCCTGTGGGAAAACACAAACCGCGCCTCGGTTCCAGCTGATTACCGGATCCGGGCCCATCCATTGTCATGTCAGGACATCTTTCCACTTCACCCACCCTTTATGGTTGGGGGAAGGGTTGCAGTGCTCCACAGCTGGGGAGCGATTATCATTATTTAAATTTAAAAAATTGTGTGTGAATAGTGCCATGGATAATCGTGCCTTTGGGGCCAGGCCTTGGCCTACTCCCCCTTTTTGTTTTTTATTTTTTATTTTTTATTTTTATCTTTTTCGTTTTTTTTTTTTTTTTTTTTAGTGGTACCAGGGATCGAACTCATGACTGGCTGCTTGCAAGGCAGGCGCTTATGCCGCTGAGCCAAATCCCCAGCCCCTTTTTTCCTCGACCGGCGTTTTTCTCAGCCTGCTCGGCAGAGAACTCTGCATACCAGGCTCGCCAATCCAGGTAACTGCCCGAGGGCAGACACGCCTTTGCCAGCTGAATCCAGTCCGCGGGGGTGAGGGGCCCAGAAGACAGATTCTCCAGCATGGCAATGGTGTAAGGCGCAGTCGGCCCAAAGGTTGTAACTGCATTTTTAAGTTCTCTAATCTGCTTTATCTCAAAAGGCTCCCATACATTGCGTCCCTGGCCCATAGCTACTTGTACAGGAAATATCTCGTAGGGGCCACTATCTATCCCAGGTGGATGTACCTCATGAGACAAGCGTCCCCCCTGCCAAAGCCGCCTGTAAAAATACCAACCCACCGGCGGCGGAGCATAAGACAGCGGCCGTGATTGGGCGGAAAATGGGGGCCCGTGCATCACTTCCTGTTCTGGCGAAAGGGGAGAGAGCTCCCAGGCGGCCGCCTCGTGGCGAGGAATCGCCTCCGGAAACGGCCCCCAAGGTGGGGCGGAAGGCTTCGCCTCCCTCTCGCGCCGGGGAGCGCTCAGGAGCTCTCTACTCCTCCGCAGACCAGGTTGAGCAGAGCGCAATTCGCGGGGCAACGCTGGAAAAGAACCCTGCGACTCCTTATTGAGCGATTTAGGCTCCTGACAGCTGGTCTCTTTGGCCTCCTTGCCATTCAACTTTCCCTCGTCCTCGGAGTCAGACGACTCCGAGGCTAGAGCCCCGTCCTCCTCCTTAGCATCCTTGTTCCCCTTGACAGACACCTCTCGGGAGCTCCCTGACTGGGCCTGCTCAGATACCCTGCGTACTTTTGTAAGCTCTTGAGAGCTTTCTCCACAACCACCCTCGCTCTTAGTGCTGCTACCTAGCATGTTTCCCATCTTTTAATATGTTACTCACCGCGTGAGGCCCAAGGAATCCGCCACTTACGCGTGAGCCTGAGGGGAGTCTAAAAGCCCTGTAGGTGCGCGCCACCCAGAGCCCAGGCTTATCCCCAACTCACCTGTCTCGCAGCTCTGTACTGGAGCGTTGTCCACTTCCACGTCGCGGGGGTGATCAGTCCCCGGGCGGGCCTCCAAATGTCGATGTCCGCTCCCGGCCGGCAGGAAGGACACACGACAAAGTCTGGTAGTGGACAACCTTTTCTTTTTATTTTTCTTCTCCGTACAGCCTGCCCTGGGTTCTCCCAGCTGAAGCCTCCTCTGGTCCGCTCCCCGCGGCTCCTTTTGTGCTTCAGTCTGCCCCAAAGCCTCTACCGGTCCGCTCTCCGCGGCTCCTTTTGGGCTTCTACCTCCGGGCTTCTACCTGGCTTCTTCTTCCGCCCAGGGGTGGCACCGGTATATATACGGGTACAGTGTCCAATCATGTTAAAGTGAGCAAGGCAAGCTGATTGGCTAACATCATCAGTTGCCAGGCAGACTATATTGTTGAGCGGGTTGTTTACGCGGTGAGCAGGAAACTAACGTGCTCGATGGGAGGGGCAATCTACCTCAGGCTTCACTCTTTACTACAGGCCTCACGTCCGCCAAGTGAGGCGACCGGGCTCGGGGCTGCGGCTCCCAACATGGTATATCTGTAATTTTATGCATTCTGAAACACAATAAGGAGGATTATTGGAGCCCCCCCCCCCCCAATGGGCTTGGGGAGGGATTGAGATAAAATTTCACTAAGTAACAGTTATACTGGCTGGGCTCAAATTTGCAATTCTCTTGCCTCAGCCTTCCAGAGTGCTAGGTTTAACAGGTATACAACACTGTATAACTCTGTGTATAGCATTTTGAAAATTAAATAATAGGCTGGTTCTGGGGCTGGGGATTTAGCTCAGCAGCATAAGCACCTCCCTTGCAAGCAGGCAGTCGTGAGTTCGATCCCCGGTACCGATAAAAAGGAAAAAGACAAAATAATAATAATAACAATAATAATAATAATAATAATAAAGGCAAGCTAACAAGTAGTTCTGGTAACTAGAGAAGAAGAAGGAATCACAAGACATAAATTTCAAAGCACAGTTTCATCTTGGAGGTGGAAAATACATCTTTCTCACTTAGAGTAACTTGTAATTTTGAGAGCTGCCAGTTATCAAGGTGACATGGCATAAAAGCATGTGAGCTTTGACCACAGACCTGTGCTTTTCAGTATTGTAGTGACTATGTAATTAAAATTGATGGAAGTATAAAAATTGAGTTCCTTAGTTGCCCTAGCCACATTGCAGGTGCTCAGTAGTTCTGTGTGACTGTCTGGTGGCGGCCCTGTTAGAAAGCACAGATTACAGAGCAGGCAGTGCGTGGTACTGTGCTGCCCTAGACAGGCCTGTGGTGGAATCCAAGTATAGTCTCCAGTTATTATCTGTATATTTGACAAACTGCTTAAACTCTCTAAGGTAAATTCAGTAGGACTTAATATTTTAACTTGAATTTACAAGGGTTATACTGGAAACGTATGTATTAAAGTATGGCTGAGAAGAAACCTGAATAACAAATGAATTTTCATTGTTATTTTTGAGATAAGGCCTATGAAAAAGTGGTAGCTAAAATTGCCGTGGTTGATGTCTCTGGCTCACTGATAGCTGTTTTCTTTCAGGGATTTCTTCAGTGCCAACCCCGTCACCCCTCGGACCTCTGGCAGGCTCGCCTGTGATTGCTGCTGCCAACCCCCTTGGGATGCCTGTTCCAGCTGCCGCTGGCGCTCAGCAGTAATGGCTCCATCTTTTCTCCTGATGCCTGAGCAGAGGTGGGGAAGGCCACCCTCTCCTTGATGCAGCTTGCGCCTGGTGGGGAGGGTGAAACACTTCAGAAGCACCGTGTCTGAACCGTTGCTTGTGGATTTATAATAGTTCAGTCATAAAAAATTATAATAGGCTGATTTTTTTTTCCTTTTTTTTAAACTCGAACTTTTCATAACTCAGGGGATTCCCTGAAAGATTATCTGCAGGTGGAATATTTCATGGACAAATGTTTTTTCTCCCCTTCCAAATTCAGTTCATCACTAAAGAACAACAAAAAAACCAGCCTCAATCCTGGCTGCTGCATTTGGGTGGAAATTTCCCATTCCTACCATTGCTCCCCCACCATCCTGTACTAGGGGGAGAAGGGGGTTGTATCTAGTGCTCTTCTCCAGAGATTACAAAAGTGTAGCTTCTCAAGGGAGGTGGGAAGGAAGGAGGCAGGATGGAAAAGAGGCAGGGAAGACCTAATCTGTAAGAGCAGTATACTGCTAGTCATTTGTTCCATAAGTGATTCATTGCGGTTACCCTGGTGACTGTAGTGAAAGCATGTCTTAGTTTTGTGGAGATGTTAAATCTACCCAAAGGGCAGACAGATTCTGAAAACATTTGTTCAATGTGAATCATGTTTTATTGACCTAACCGTAAATTCAGCTCACTTATAATTTTGATGTCAGTTTAGTTTAAAATTGTGATAATATCCCTCTGATGCTCCTACCCGTGGTCTTTTCCCCTTTTATGTCTCAACATGTTATGCTCCATAGTGGTAGGAGAGAGAAGGCAAAATCTTTTTCAGTTTTCTTTGACTTGGCCATCTTGGAGTCAGTTACTGAGCAAAACTTACTGCTTTTTTACAAAAGAAACATTGTCTATTAGGTTTCATGCTAGCAATCTTAAGAGTTAATGGGAGATGCAGCCACACTGGGTTTCATTTTAAGCTACCTTCTTTTCCTCCTACCTTCATCTTTCCTCACATGGCATCCAGTGAGAAGACCTGCTCCTTAGTCTTGTAAATGTATCTTGAGAGGCAGGAACAGAGCCACTATCTCCTGTGAAATGGAAACGGTAGACTTGTAATTGTGGGAAACTTATCAACTCTTGTTACAGCCCTGCCACCCTTTGCTATGTGTATATATATATACTTTGTCCATCATATGTGAAAGATCCAGTGTTGGAATTCTTTGGTGTAAATAAACTTTTGGTTTTATTTATCAAGGTTAGATTTAAGTTCCCTGTGTAAGTCTCGCTGGGTGGGTGTCTCACATTCACATCTGAGGGGCCTGCAGCCCTGTACCATGGAGGCTTCCTAGGGCCCCCATTTTTATATACCCTTCGTTCGACCCATGGTACCGGGCAGGGCAGAGAGGCCTTAAAAAAGCACCACAAGCCAAAGCGTCTCTGGGGATTAAGGATCCTTTGCCATAAAACTCACTTTGTGTCTCAGCAGTGCAGGGATTGGGGATGGAAAAAGTTGCCAGTTTTTGTGTGTTTGTGTGTGTGTATAATATAGTGGACTTTCCACTGTAAACCAACCACCTAAGTTTATCAGGTGCTTCACTGAAGAAGCCTAGTTTTTTAAGCACAATAGTAAAAACATCAGCTCTGTAGTTTTCCTGTTATTTCATTACAGTAGCTGCTTCTGGGGACTAGGAAAAATTCTTCCGACATTTTAAGCCCTAAAATCTTAGTTCCCCATGCTCCTACCTTTATAGATTCACAGGCCTTTCTCACCTGGGCATCATATTTAAACATAATTGTTTTGGAAGTTACATTTAATGAACTTACCTAATTTTGTAACCCATCTTGATTTTAGTAACTTTATCAAGGTAATGGCGTTAGGGAATATAGAGGTAAACTTTAGAGGAAGCTAATGCCTCCTCTTACAATGCTTCTCAACTGTAAGGAGCGCTAAAGAGAAAACATTCTGATTGGCAGGGTGATTTTCTTCCTTGAGGCCACTTACAGTGACTATTTATTGTACTTGACTCTTTTATTATGCCCTAGAATGCTGTGAGGGTTACCATATTAACTTTGTGCAGACACTAAAAGCACCAGATGTGCCAGAGATGCAATTTGTGATTACATTTGCACTGGATTGTGATTTGAACAGGACACTTAATAACTAATGAAGTCTTTCTTTTGAGGTGGGGAGGAGGGTTGTAGATGGATTTCACACTCCAGTCTTGGAGCTCAGAAATCTAGGTGTAGCTGAGGTTGATGTGGATGCTGGACTTATACCATCAGACCTTGGAAGAACTAAAGGTGAATGCAGAGGACTCTGAAGTGCCACCAAGAGCCTTTTGAAATAAAGAGTTGTTTTTTTGTTTTGTTTTTATGCTAAAAGGTCACTGCAGAAGCATGGAGAGAGTTTTTAAGTGATCCAAAAAGGGAGGGGGCCAAGGGTTTACAGAGTAACAACTTCTGTGTTGTTGTAAATTACCTCATCTGTATACCTTGTATTGGGACACTATTTCTCAGCACTACCTATGTCTGCATTGCTTACTTAGAAGGCAAGAAATGGAGTGCCAATATGAAATAGCTGTGCTGGCAGTTACTCTGGAAGGTTTTATAAAGTATTTTCTAACTTTGTTTGAAGTGGCCCCCCTCTTTTTTAAGTTTAAAGTCAGAAGTTCCTCCTCCTTTGATTTATTGGTTGTAACTGTATTGTAATTGGTATAACTAAAACATACCTGTGCTGGGAAGAAGTTGTGCCATGAAGGTCTTTTTTTTTTTTTTTTTTAAATAAAAACATTTAAATAAATGAAATGTCCCTGCAGCCTGAGCAATATGCTTCTCTAACCGACACCGTGTGTGATAGATGGCTTAATTTTCACATAATTTGAATTTAATAATGGGTTGATGGAGATATTAAGTGGGATGGATTGAGATTGGTCAAGGACCTCTAAAATCTGAGTTTTTGATACGGAGGTACAGTGAAGGAAGTCCTGTATTGCTGAAAAGACTCATTTAAGTCCTACCCTTTTACGTGCTTAGTTACTAGGCAGATCATGTAACTTATGAATGGTTTCATCTAGTGGTTAGGGGCCACTTTTTTCTTGGGATTAAGTATATATCAAATCTAGCACCTTTAGGCCCTTGATAAATCTAATTTCCCTGCCCTTTGGATGATTAGTCCTTGGTCTTAACTTTCTCATAGTTCACAGTATACTGCCTGGTAAAGGTCCTTCCATCTTCAGGACCACTGTTTATGTCTGAGCAAGGTGTCTTCTGAGATCTTTTTTAGCTCTGCTCCTGGTTTCTTAGGAAGTTTGAGTGGTGAATGAATAAAAGACTCTTGAAGACTGTTTTAGCAGGAGAGACCGGTGTACAGTGAATAACATAACCTCTGTGGAAGAGGCTCAGCCCTGGAGGCCACTTACAGAGAGAGTCTTTGGGGACCTGAACTGTGTGCGCTGATTAGTTTGTAGGAACATGCTGTATTTATGAACTAAAATACAAATATCAAAAGGGCTAGAATCAGGTAAAAGATTACAACTATATCAATACCAAATGAGTAAAAAATGTGTAAGGATAAATTTGAATTGCCATTTATTTCTCATTTAACCACAGGTTTAAAAAAAAATTTGAAGCCAGAGGAAATGCTAGTATCTCAATTTCTTCAGAGTCCACCAAAAAAATATGTGCATGCTTCAACAGTTTGCTGTACTAACAAATGTCTGGAAACTAATGGCCACCACTTTGAGTACCTCTTATAATAGTAGAAGCCAAAGCTAACTTGTGTTAGTCTCAGTAAATCTAATATTAAAATATTTGTACAAGTCTTTCTTTCCTGATGTATGTATTTTTTTGGCAGACTCTATAATTTCCTTTCAATGTTCACTGCATGCTGTTTTATGGCACAGTATATTGGAATTTAAAAAGTTACTGGAGGTTGAGAAGAAAGGTTTAGATATACAGAAGCATTGTATAATATCATGTATTTGAAATGTCCATGCAACTTACATGTACTTTAATGTATTCTTTTGTATGCTTTTTTGTTTTGCTTTTTTTTTTTTTTTTTTTTTTTTTTTTGAAACAGGGTCTTGCCATGTAGTTTAGAAAGCTCACCTTGAACACACTACATAGCCCAGGCTGGCCTCAAATCCATAGTGACCCTCCTGCTTCAGCCTTTTAACTGTTGGGATTATAGATATGTGCCACCGTGCCCACCTAATTCTAATGTATTTATTCCTATTGTATATATGAGAGGAGTAGTAAGTTGTTATAGTGTGTCTACCAAAGAGAAAATATACTTTGCAAAATGGTCTTCCCAGCAAGGCTAATTACTCAGCTGGATGTGGTGGCACACACCTGTATGTCCAGTACCCTGGAAGGCTGAGGCAAAAAAATTTAGCAAGTTTAACTTAGTGAGATCTTGTCTCACAATAAAAAAAAAATGATAAGAATTGAGACTATAATAAGGATTGAGCTCAGTGTGAAGATCATAAGTTCAGTTCTGAGTACTACAAAACAAAACCAACAAACAAAACCCCAGGGCTAATTACTATAATTGTAAAGGAGAGAAAATTGGAAATTGAGTAGCAGATTAGGGAATTTTAATTTTTTCTCTTGAAATTTCATCTTCGGTGTTGTTAAATGTGATCATAATTGGCCCTGACCATTTGAGCATGCCCTGAAAAATCTAATTTGGTCACCACTGCCTACAAATTTCCACCAGCACATTCTCTCCCAAGATTAGAATTAGCTCTAAGTAGTTGCTTCATAATCACCAGTTCTTGTCTGCCTCCGTGCTGGCAGTTTTCTCTTTCATTGTGCTTCATCTCTAGGCATTGTGCCTGGTCTGTGTGAGAGAGGCTACCTTTCCAGGGCCTCTTATGCTTAAGTCTTCTCAGTCCCCTCAGATACTAAGTCTAAGAGCCTTCATCATGCACCACCCATCTGAAGTCTCTTCTTGCTTTCCCCAGCGCCATTGCTACTCTCGCCCTGAACACAGTTTTTCCCTGGTAACAGTTGGACGCGTACTGAATTTCTTTGTGTAACAGTCTATCTTCCAATTTACAAGTGTACTGATCTTGTCTATTGTAAAAGTCTTTTCAAAAAACAGAGCTATTCTCTCTCAGGATGAAAGAGAAATGCATGGCTCGCCTGCTTCCACTGTCACCTTCCCTTGCACATATGGAGAATAAGTAAATGGATTGTAAATCCTTATGTACATGTCTAATATGGGTCATTAGCACCTTGTCCTTAGGTTTGCCACTATAATTAAAAGCCACAGGCAAGGCTGCACCGACATGAAACTAAAGTGTGTGTTTAATGAGCCCTGGTGAAATCATAAGTAGCCAAAGGCTAAGCCGTGGTCCTGATCAAATTAGTATACTTATATGCTGAAATCTCTGCTTTCTGCCATTTGTATGAATAATACAGAATTCGTACTCTTCTCTAAGGCAGATTTGTAATGAGAGTGCAGAAGATAACCTCTTGGTTCTGGAATCCATCTACGTATACAAGTACTTTATAGACTTTATAGCCTTCCTCTGACCCAGTGGTAAATTTAACCACCTCAGAGACAGCCTAGAGGAACTATAGATACCTCTGCTTCTAGTCAGAGTTCATCTGGCTAGGTGATTTTTGAATCAGTTACTTGACCTTTTTAAATCTTCAAAAGTGATTTGAGTTGTTACTGTAAAACATTTTTGACATGTACCAAATTATAAAGAAAACTAACACCCATAAATCTACCACCCAGGTTAAATATCCATTACCAGTACAGATTTAGCTTCCATGTATCCTTTCCTGGTCATGCACTCTTCTCTTCTTCCCTGTCCCAGGAGTTCTAATATTTTCACCTATAAAATTTGGGAGTAAAAATTACTGTTTTATATGCTAGTTTTTCAGAGTAGATGATAAATGTCCAGCACAGTGTCTAATATATGAGTTGAACCAAATGTTGGTTTCTACTTTGAATTGTATAGTTGTGCAAATGATGTATAATAAAAGAATGACACCGATTTGTGCAATTTTCTGACAGTTTTCCAGGAGATGGCAGTAAAGTCTTTACTAGAAAAGTTTATGCTGTAATTGTGACAGGTTTTCAACATACTGATGTCAAGTTTCTAATTTGCACAGAGGCTGACATTGCCGTTCTTGCCCTCTGTCACTTTTTCCATAAGATTCTATTGTTCTTTCCTCTGAATTTGTAATTTTTCTACTAAAAGCCAAGAAATTTTGCACTATAAAAAATTACAACATACATTTGCTTCCGTGTGGCCATAATCACTACAGATTTTTATTGACCACAATGTAAGAAGCCCTTCCCCACGTGCCTCCAGATGAGAGCTTACAGGATGGCCAGTCTGTTTCTCAGAGAAGTTCCTGAGGGGATTGAGTATTTCTGAGTCAGCAGCACTCTTTGCATCACCTGTTTTGACAGAGTTATCTTGGCTTCTCTAATGAGAAAAGGGAAAAAGCAGCAGCTGGTAAGTGGCTTCCTGGTCTCACCCTATGCAGTGGTCTCAGCTGTAGACAGATATTTTCTGCCAGAGCTGGAAAAACAGGACCTTGCTCCTGTGTGTTGAACAGTTTCTGGGAACTCCCAAGTTGAGTTTGTTAATGAAGTACAAATCTACTTCAGCTATTCTTGCCCATTCTGTGTACATACTCCATGCTTCACTCATGAGGGGTTCATCCAGGCTTCCTCACCTACCCATCGTGACTGTTCTTTCCAGAAGTTCATTGCTACATAGGATAGCTTTGAACAAACATTTGTTGGTGCCTGATCCTGTGCTAAACACAGGACTAGCCAGGCGTGGTGGCTCATACCTGTGATCCCAGCACTCAGGAGGCTGAGGCAGGAGGATCGTTGTGAGTTTGAAACCTGCCTGGGCTACAAAGTGAGCTCAAAGCAAGGCCGAACTGCATAGCAAGGCCCTGTCTCAAAACATCCAATAAAAAAAAAAAAAAACACTGAGCACTGAGAAAAGAGGTGCAGGCCCATGGGAGAAACGTATATTCTTAAATAGAAAAGTGAAAGACAAATGGGAGAGGGGTGTAGCAGTTCCAACTGGTTTCTTTGTTTTGTCTTATGATTCCTTAGGGAGGGCTGGGACTGTAGTCATTGTAAGACTTCTTATCTAGCATATGTGGGATCTTGGGTTTAATCTCCAGCACTACAGCCAGTCAGTTGCCTAGGAAAATTGCAGATTTCCAGTCACCATGGCAGATCTAACTTGTAGGTACCGACTTCTTGTCCAAACACATGGATAGTGACCAAAATAACATCTTTTACTTTGATATAAGCTCATTTCAAAGAAAAATGGAAATTTTCAGGTAGTAGAAAAAATTTATCCTGAAGGCAAGTGAATATTGAAATCACTAGTGGCCTCCAGTGATACCAGGTATAGAGAAAGATGAGCCTCGTGCGTTAGAGGCTAGGAAACAGCTTTGGAGTGAATCAAGGTAGAAACCAAAACAATCCTCTACTAAAAAGGGAAACAGAAGTGGAAGAAAATAAAAGTAATAGGTGTGCTTGACTTAGGGAAGTAATGTTAATATAGATGCCCAAGCCAGGCATGGTGGCATGTGCCTACAATCCCAGCATTTGAGAGGCTAAAGCAGGAGGATCACTGCAAATTCAAGCCCAAGCTGGGCTATCAAGATAGGCATCTCTAAAAGACTCAATAGGAAAAAAACCCTGAACTCTGGGAGGTTAAAGGATTCTTACAGACAGGGCCTAGTTGAGAAGAACCCAGGCAGGCTTAGCAAGCTTGAGCTGCCAGGGCCCACATCTGGGATTAGATTCTCCTGGTTCTTTTCAGCTTCCTAGACAATTTTTTTTGTAACTTTGCAGCCTGGAATTCCTGACTAGCTTTCTAGCCAATAATAACAGAAAAACTTGCTCCTCTTCTCTATTCTTGTTTTTGCCCTGGATTATCTAGGTCAACTTTAGATCAGCTGATCTGGACTGGGTTCAGCCAAGCAGCTGTGCTTCAGGTGGAGGGTCAGCAGGGTGGGCTGCTCCCTGTTCATGTGGTTCTTTCTGGGTCCTGTGCTGAAGCTGCACTGCCTGGGATGTGTTCTTCTGATGGATTGCTGTAACATGGAGGCCAAGTTAAACCACAAAGGCACAGGCATATGGCAAGCCTCTAGTGCCACATGTGCCTACACTGCAGCAGCCAAAGCAAGCCATGTAATGTAATTGACTATACCGACTCAGTAGAAGCTAAAGACCTCATCTGTGATGTGTATATGTTTGTGTACATTTTAAAGAAGGCAGCAGATCTTAACTGAAGAGCGTGAATTGTGGTTAATTTAATTCATTGTTGTTACCTTGAGTTGTACATGAATAGGTCAGCTCTTAGTATCCATGGACGATAGCTTTAATACCCAAACCAGATGTAAAAATGCACAGATGTTCAAGTCTCTTTTATAGTTAACTCAATACCTTATGTAAATGCTATGTAAATAGCTCTTATACAGTGCTGTTTAAGGAATAATGATAAGAGAGTCTATGTGTTATGTCTTAATTTTCTTCCCAGTATTTTTGGTTCTTAGTTAAATCGGTGAATGTGGAACCCACAGAAAGAGAAAACAAACTATATGTTTATCAAGTTGAACGTTTGTTTTTAAACAACAGAAAACAAATCAACCTTTGATGCTTCTGGAGGCTAGTGGTTTCTCTTTACTGCAGTGGTGGCTACATGTACTTTTGCTGTGTAATAATTTATTTATGTTTGGTAAATTTGTTAAGAATTCAAATGTTGGAAAATTTTTTAAAGCAAGGGAAAACCAAACTAAAACCAAAAAGAAACTATTAAGAAGTTAAACTAAATACCATACCACTGGCCCAGCTATGAATAGAATTTACATGCATAAGAGAAATGAATGCCACTTTAATCAAAACTACACTATTAGGGGGCTGGGGATTTAGCTCAGTGGCATAAGCGCCTGCCTTGCAAGCAGGCAGTCGTGAGTTCGATCCCTGGTACCAATAAAAAACGAAAAAAAAAAAAACTACACTATTAGGTATAATAATGGGTGAGTGATGAGAATTTGGGGTATGTGTGGTAGTGTTGATAGCGAGATAAATGATTTAGGGCACCAAACACTCATCTTTTGTAATGGGACGTAAATGATTAAACAAGTGGTACTATATGCATGGTATTTTGAGATGTTTTTATTGTTAACATAGCACTATGTACTTTAAAAGTATGTATTACTCTGGTTAAAAAGAAGTAAACTTAATTTTAATAAATGGATATTTATTTTGAATGCATCCTCTTCCCACCATTCTAACCACCAAGTTCCTTACTTGGGTCCCCATTCTGTCATGCCTGGATTATGACAGCAGATGACTGATCTTGATCCCTTCCTATCTCTTGATTCCAGATTTTATCCTATACCCTGCAACCAGAAAAATCTTTCAGGCATATAAATCATCTCATCTTTCGTTTAAAAGCCTTTCAAAGACTCCCAATTGCAGACGGTATCAGTTGTCTCCCAACAGTCATTCCTTCTCTTTTCTGTTGACAGAACCCCAGTTTGGGGAGCAGGAAGGATGTCAGCCCTGCTTCTGTGGGACTTGGGTAGTTGTAACTGAGAGATAGCACATGAAGAGATGTCTGGAGCAGTGGAATCACAGGACAGTCAGCTGGCTCCAAATCTGAGGAGACAGGTGGGAGAGAAGACAGTGTTGGTGACCTGTTGTGAATACAAGTAGATGCATGAGAGGGAGCCATGGAATTGCAGTCTTCACCTCTTCCAGAGTTCTCTCTACAAACCCCACTGGGAATACACAGTGTCTGTAGTAAAGATCTGGAGAAGGGCAACAGCAGCTGTTGTGAAAGGCACACCATCTTGTCCTTCCTTGACTGTACTGCACAAAAGCTGGACTCTGGAGGGAAGGGTACCACAGTCATCCCACGGCCCTGGAAAAATGAAATTGGAAGAAAACAAAACTGCCCATTTACAGGTAGAAGTACACAGTCCTCAGCGCTCTAACTTCAAGTAATACCAGCACTCAGGAAGCCACACCCTGAGATGCAGGATGCAGTGCCTAATGATGTAATCTGTAGCCATGAAAGCCTCTGCCCCTACCCATCAATGCTTAACTGAATAAAAGACCAGAATGCTGCTAGGAGCCCTGGAAAAGGACAAGAGCACAGAAAAACCCTCCTGTTTTGAGGCATTGCACATATAGAAGCACTAATATCCAAGGTGGAGCATACATTAAGAGGAAAACCCCTTTGTAAGGCAGCCTGCTCTGTCCAACGCATCATGTAGGGATTTGAAGCCTGTAACCCAGTTAAGCATGACCATAGTTGTAGTAGACCTTAAGCCCAACCTGACTTTTAAAAACCCCTGCACAAAAGACCTACTAGAAGAAAGGGGTATCCATTTCCTCACTGTAAAAACCCTTTTCCAAACTGGTGTGGTGGTGTGTGCCTATAATCCCAGCATGCTGGGAGGTTCAGGTAGGAAGGTAGTAAGTTTGACCCAGTCAACAACTTAATGAGACCCCTTGTCTCAGAATGTTAAACTTCAAAAAGGAGTGAGTATGTAGCTCAGTGTAAAGGCCTTGGGTTCAATTTCCAGTAATGAGAAAGTAAATAAAAACCTCTACTGATCTACACAAGACATCCAGCTTTTACCAACACTTAGAAATCAAGAAACAGGAGAGGGAAAACAGTGTTTTGAATAGTCAGGACACATGTTGCAGCTATCTGATAAGGAATTTTAAATTGCTGTAACAAATATGGTATGGGGCCTAACAAAAAGTAAACTACAGTTGGCCATGATAGTTGAAGTACAAAGGGAGACCCTATCTCTCAAACCATATACAAAACCAAAACTGTTGTCAAGGCTGGGTGAGAGGTAACTTGAGTCCAAAATTCGGTCCCAGCAGCAAGGGATGAACTAATGGCATCAGAGATGGGAACTGAAAATTAACAAAAGTGCTGAAAGTGAGACTAGCAGATATGGAACATCACTTCAGTGAGCTCGTCGGTAGACTTCACAGAACCAGGAAAGGAGTGAACATGAAGATAGGTCAGTGGAAACAACCCAAACTGAAACACAAGAAGAGGTTTAAAAGGGAGGGAAACAGCATCCAAGAATTCCACAATAGGGAAGGTTCTACATGTGTAGTTATTTCCCAGAAAAAGAATGGGCAAAGAAAGTTGAAATAAAAGGTTGGGAATTTCCTCAAAGTCAGTAAAATTCATATCCAAGCAGGACAAATTTATGCATAGACAACAAGGTATATCATTCAAAATGGTAAGAAAAATCAGCCAGAGAGGGGAAAGATGTTATGAAATAAGCTAAGAATTACTACTGAGAACTGTGGAAGCTAGAACACAACAGTATGATTGTGTTGTGTTTTCTGAGGCAATGGCACTATGTAGTCTAAACTTAATATGTAGCCCAGGCTGGCCTCAAAGTCCTGGCAATCCGCCTGCCTCAACCTTCTGAGTGCTGGGATTATAGGCTTGTATTGCCATGCTCATCAACAACAGAGTAACTTTAGTGCTGAAAGGGAAAACTTGTCAACCCAGTCTTGGAATCCTATAATCAATAAAAGTACCTTTCAAAGTAAGAGAGAAAAAGCGTTTCTCAAAGAAAAGCTGAGAATTCGTTACTGGAAGACCTATGCTACAAAAAATACTAAAGGAAATTCATTAGATAACTGAGTACACAGAAACTTACAGCTACAAAACTTCTATCTTGGGACAGGTGTTAGTTTGTAGCCCAGGTTGACCTCAAACTTGAGATCCTGCTTCCTGAGTGCTGAGTTTACAGGTGTGCACACTATGCCTTTCTGTACAAATCAAAACTAAAAGCACTAGAAATGGAATAAATGAATGCAGTAAGATTTTTCGCTAAATTACCTTAAAAATCGTTAAAGTCTGTATTCTTTGTTGTGGCATTGGGAATTGAACCCAGGGCTTTTTCCCTTTTCATTGAGTGATATCACCTTGTGTTATGATTGTTACTTATGAGACGGGGTGTCACTAAACTGCCCAGGCAGGATTTGAACTTGTGATGCTCCTGCCTTGATCTCCCAGAGTCTTGGATTACAGGCATATGCCACTGTGCCCATCCCTCCTTTTGTTAATTTGGGTATTTGTTCTGTACCACAGAGTTACATCCCCAGTTTTCAATACTGAAGTCTAAAGTAGGGATTCAGCAAACCCTGCAAAGGGGCAGCTAATGTTTTAGGTTTTGACAATCTCTTATAATTACTGAGCTCCACCACTGCAGCCCAAAAGCAGCTGTAGATAGGTAATTAAATGAGCATGACTGAATAAAACTATGGACCCTAGAGTTAGAACTTTATTTTTTTTGAGACAGGGTTCACTGCAGTTCAAGTTAACCTTGAACTCACTATATAGCCGAGGCTCACCTCAAATTTGTGGTGATCCTGCCTCAGCCTCCTGAGTGCTGGGATTATAGTTGTGTACCACCATGCCTGGCCTATTTAATTTTTATATACCACAATGCATTTTACCTCTTTTTCCAGCCATTTGAAAATGTAAAGACCGGGGCTGGGGATTTAGCTCAGCGGCATAAGCGCCTGCCTTGTAAGCAGGCAGTCGTGAGTTTGATCCCTGGTACCGATAAAAATGAAAAAGACAAAAAAAAAAAAAGGAAAAAGAAAATGTAAAGACCTTTCAGTTGGAACAGGTTAGTCTTTCCTAACAACTAGAATAAAGCAGAAACATTAGCAGTTGTGTTCCTTTTTTTTTTTTTTTAGCAATTGTATTTCTTAACCCACATGTAAAATTTTTAAATATTGATAAATGATTTGTGTTACAGCCATATGATAAAATACTACTCAGCAATAAAAGAGTAAATGAGTCATACAACAACATGGGTTGCTTTTGAAGTAATTATGCTAAGTGAAACAACCCAGGCAAGAAACAATTAGCTACTGTATGATTTTAAAATCCTGGAAATGTAAATCAACTACTGAGAAAATCAGTGATTCTCTGCAGGTGATTGGTTGGTTGAGGGATTAGAGAGAGAAGGGAAACAAATTTTAAAAGTAAAATATATCATCACATGGGGCACAGGAGGGAAGAAATGCTACTGTCATAAGGTCTTTATACCACATATGAAGCAAAAGAGATGATACCTGAAGGTAAAGTATAACACCCGGAGCTACCTGCAGTTATGCTGTGATCCTTGAGGACTGTTAAGAGAGAGTATTCAATTTGAAGTAGTGACTGAGAATTGGAGAGAGGAGACGATGAAGCATGTGTGCTTGTTTTGTGTGAGATTTTCAGTCACTTGCTGTGTAAATTACACACTTTTATTATCTTTTTCCATAGACTAGCAGTCCAAGTGTGGGCTAGCCTTTTGCTTAGGGTTTCATTAGGCTGAAGTCAGGATGTCAGTAAAACTTTGGCTCAAAATAGAATTTTTTTTTTTATCAGTACTGGGGATCAAACTCACGACTGCACCCTTGCAAGGCACTTAGGCTGCTGAGCTAAATCCCCAGCCCTCAAAATAGAATTTTAAGAAGGGCTGGGGAAATTGGGTATGATGTTACACACCTGTAATCCCAGGCTGAGGCAGAAGGATCGTTGCAAGTTTGAGACCAGCCTGCATTACAAAGTGAGTTCTAGGCCAACCTGAACTGCATAGGAAGAACCTGTCTCAAAAAGACACGACAAAAAAAAAAATCAGCAGGGGCTAGGGGCCTAGCTCAGTGGTGAGCACTTGCCTAGTATTTGTAAGGCTTTAGGTTCAATTTTCAGTGCTTTAGAAAAATACTTTTAAACAATTTTAAATGTTCAAAGGATTTTAATTAGCTTTATTAATGAGCTGTAAGTCATAATTTGCTAGACATGAATAGATTTGTAAAGTCAGTTGAAATTTATTTTTGTATCTCTTTTGAGAGTTTCACTACACAGTTAAGGCAGGCTTTGAACACTGTGTAGTCTGGCCTCGAACTCCAGCAATCTCCTGCCTAACCTCCCAAGTGCTAGGGTTATAGGTGTGAGCCACCATACCCAGCAAGTCAGTTGAAATTAAGAATTAGATTTGGGAATTTCTTAATTGTATTTGGCTTTGGGATTTTTGAGGGGTTCTGATTCTTTGACATAGTTTCCACTGTGTAGTCTAGGTGGGCCTCATTCATCATGCTCTTGCCTCAACCTCACAAGTACTGGGATTATAGGGGTGGGCCATCATGCTTGGCTGATGTTTTAATTTTAATAAAGTATTAATTTAAAAAAATCAATGTAGGCCAGGCATGGTGACATACCTGTAATTCCAAGCCCTTTGGAGCCTGAGGCAGGAGGAGCACCTGGAGTTGAAGGCCAGCCTGAACTACAAAGGGAGACCCTCAAAAAAAATGAGACATTAATTTTTCTGCTCATGAAAGTTACTTGGAAGACCTTTAAGGGGGGAAAAAAAGACTAATATTAAACTGGTAATAGTGACGCATGCCTGTAATCAGAGGCTGATGCAAGAGTATCTCCCAAAAGTTCGAGGCCAGCCTAAGCTATATAAGTCAATTGACTATTAAGGTCAATTGAGACCCTGTCTCAAAAAGGGAGGTAGAGGCTTTTAAAAAACTAAGCATGGTGATCCACATCTGAAATCCTAACTACTCAGAGGCTAAGGCAGAAAGATTGAAAGTTTTAGGTCAGCCTAGGCAATTTAGTAAAATCCTGCCTCGTTATAAAATTTTTAAAACCCTGTGGGTATAGCTCAGTGATGGTGTTTAGTTAGCATGCGTAAAACCTACAGTGGACAGGATGGACATGAAGCCAGAAAACGCAGGAAGTCTCAAGAAAGGAAAACATTGTGGGGTGGGAGCATAAGCCACAGAAATCGTGAGACTTTAAGTGGGGCCTTGCCTTGAACACGGGAAATGGGGCAGTTTCTGGCCACGACCAAGAGGTGTGGCACAGTGGATGAGCACCTGACTGGAAAGAAATATCAAGACCTGAAAAGCCTGGGTGCACAACTCAAGGGAAGCAAAGCTCCAATAATCGGCTACGTTAAGTGGCGACCCCTGGCGTTAAAAGGTGCATGACCTGCGTGCGAAAGCCTTGTAAGATACTTATGTTAAACCCTCAAATAGCAAAGTATGGCAGGTTTGGGAAACTGCGATAGGCGGTAAAATGCAAGGAAAATTAATAGCTCATAGAGGACACTGCCATACGCTTCGTAATCTATGCACAAACTCAATAACCTTGTGAGTGCAGTACGTTTATTATAATCACTGCCGTTTTACAGATAATAAAAGCAAAAGATGATCAAATGTTCCGATCACACGGGCGAGAAAGCAACGCCAGACAGTCCGGACGCCACCAACTCCAAAGACACCCCTGCGCTTTGGCCCCTCCTCTCAGGCCGAAGGCGTGCGTGCCCCGCCCCCGCGCAGCGGAGGGTCACGTGTCGGCGTGGGGGCGGGCCGGCCTGCGCGCCGCGGCCCCACGGAACCTAGGCTTCCTCTACGGAGCGGGCTCCGCATCCCGCGGCCGGATTCGCGTCTCCTTCCGGCTCGGCCGCCAACCGGGGCTCGGGCAGGGGCCCGGGCCCCCGGGACATGGCCCTTCATCGTGAGCAGCGGGACGGCCCTACTTCCAGCCGCTGGAACGGTGGCACCCAGAAGACAGGTACGGAAGCCGACCGGCACTCCGGGGAGCCGCCTGCGAGGGCTGCCGGGGCCGGGCGGCGAGGGGCAGGGGACTGCCGTCGGAGGTACGGGCCACGGGCGAGGCCTGGGGCCGGGGCAGCGGGCGAGGAAAGGATGAAGGCCCCGGCTCGCGTCTGGAGCGGGAGAGGGCCTGGTGTTGGGTCCTGTGCGGACCGTGGAAGGGAGCCGGCGGAATCGCGTCCCGGGAAGGAATGTGGTGGCGGGGGCCCTGCGCGGCGTCCTCCTGCCCGGAGCGGAGACTTGGTCTCTCCGAGAGCTGAGGCCAGGCCTAGCCTCCAGGCCTGACACTTGCCGGCCACGTCCGCATACTCTTGGTGCCGCCTTCCTCGATGTTAGGCAGGGTTCCCAAACTTCACTCCTGCCGCCCTCTTGACTTACGCAGTCTTCTTGTAACATCTGTTCCTTTGAATCGCCATGAGGCCCACCCTTTTTAAACCTGCGTCTTAGTACATTCACAGAGTTGTACGAAATCTCCACTGTCCAATTCCAGAACACGTGTGATTTCTAAAACAGGGCTTTACTCTTAAGCAGTCACACCCTATTCTCCAGTCTCTAAAGCTCCTGTTCTACTTTCTGTCCCTATTCTGTGCAGCCTATTTTTATGTTGTGTATAAAGCGATTGTTTTTAATGCTGTTTCAGCCTAATCGGTATCTATGAAATCATGATTCTGTTTCTCGTGTTCTGAGATACGTTATTCTTATAGTAAATGCATGTCAATTAAAATTATGAATGTTTACCCCATACCAAGTGAAATATTTTTCTTTGGAGAAGACTAAGGTAACTGTTCCCCCTCTAAGAGCCATCCCTATGATGGATGCCCATCATAGAACTAGTCATGTTATTTCAACCCACATGTTTTGATGAAGCTTCTGGTATCTTGTTTGTTGGGGCTCATTTTCTGTTATTCCTCTTTTCTCCTAACATACGATCTTTCTGTGCTCTGTGGCATTATAACCTGTGGCTGGTGTTTGTGTGACATTTGTCCTCATGGCATAATAGTCACTGCCCCAAGTGACATGGGTCTTGTGACCTGTTGTAGTGCAACTATATCTAGGTTATAAGACTATCCATCTAGTTCCCCTGATTTTTTTTTCCAGATAGGAAAAAGGAATTTAGATATGGGGAGGATTGTTGGAATTTTAATCACACTTGAAAATTGCTGGCAGAATTGTTAATACCAGCAGCGCTTCTTCCTGAAATTTATAGTCAGATTGGTTTCTCTCTAGATGATTTTCCTCCAGAATTAGAGTAAAGCAGCTCACCCCGCCCCTCACTAAATTGCTCAAACTGGGCTCTAACTTGGAATCATCCTGCGCCATCTTCCTTGAGTGCTAGTATTACTGGGTGTGCCACCACACTCAGCTTTAAAGCACCTTTTCTTTCTTTCTTTTTTTTATTTAAAGAAAGAAAGAAAACAAAATAGAATACAGAATTCAAAAAAAGAAAAAATTAACACTAAGAAATCGCTAGCTGATACATTACATATAGTCATCTTAGAGATAGTTGTTCAAGTTACAAAATCAAAGCATAAAAAGTGGATAGACACTCAAACATTGACAGTGCAAACCATTCTGTTAAATGATCCAACAAAAATTTAGTAATATGGTCATCTGTCTTATACACTTATACATACAGTTTTCTATGTATAAGTTTTATTTTGTTGTTAATAAGAATTCTTACTCAGAATAAAGTTGTTTTCCTCTTCTGCTGTCCATGTCTGGTACAGACTTGATGTTTAAGCATAAATTTTCCAGTTAATTTCTAAGGTTACTATTAAGAGTTCAGGAGGGATATCTCTGTCTAGGAAAGTCTCTCTCATCTTTCTCTTTTTGTCTCCCCTCCTTCCCTCTCTCCGTAGCTCTTTTATTGTTTTGATTAAGACAAATGTTTTTAAATTTGAGTTTAAATTTTGTTTAGAGACTATAAAGTTAGGACCAGGGATTATAGCTCATCAGCACAACACCTGCCTGGCAAGCTCAAGGTCCTGAATTTGATTCCTGATAGCAAAAAAAAAAAAAGGCTAAAGTTAGCCAGGTAAGATGGTACACACTTTTAAACCCACTCTGGAAGGCTAAGACAGGAGGATCACTGTGAGTTCAAGGCCAGCCTGGGGTACATAAGTGAGTTCAGGTTTGCCCTGTTTAGTGAGACCTTGTCTCAAAAAAAGAAAAGCAAAAGACTGTTTCTGGGTGTGGGGCTGGGGATTTAGCTCATCGGCATAAGCGTCTGCCTTGCAAGTAGGCAGTCGTGAGTTCGATTCCCAGTACCGATAAAAAGGAAAAAGACAAAAAAAAAAACCTGTGAAGACTGTTTCTGGGTGTGGTGGTGCATGCCTGCCTGTAATCCCAGCATTTGGGAGGCTGAGGTAGGATGATCACTGAGTTTGAGGCCAGCCTGGGCTATATAGTGAGACCCTGTCTTGATTGATTGAGAAAGAGAGAAAGAATTTCCTTCACCTAAGTTTCCATTATATAGTATGTAAATCACTGACCCAATCCAGTTCACTAAGTATTTTGATGCCTTAGAAACTGAGAGAGAGCTTTTCTTTAGTTGTGGTCCTTCCACTATATTAGGTTCCCCAAGCCAAGGACATTTGGAGATACTCATTACTTGGGGGAGGCAGAAATCTATACTTGAGTTCCCTAGCCAGAGTTGGGAGACATTTAAGACAGCAATAGATGAGCGCGCGCGCTCTCTCTCTCTGTCTCTCTGTCTCTCTGTCTCTCTCTCGTCTCTCTGTCTCTCTCTCTCTCTCTCTCGTCTCTCTGTCTCTCTCTCGTGGTGGTGGTAGTGGTGGTGGTACTGCTGCTGACTCTTAAACCCAGGCCCTTGTGCATGCAAGGCAGCAACTCTACCACTGAGCTGCATCCCCAGCCCTGGATTAAGCCATCTTTATCTGAACTGTGAGGAACTACTGTACCTCTTTTATGACATTTTAATGGAGAACAGGCTGCAGTAGTGCATGTGTCATTCTTTTTTCCTTTGTTGAAAGAAATACTTTTCAGGTATCGGGGTTTTATTTATAATTTCATATTTTACAGCCAGCTATAGGACAGTCATTTATTCCGTCATTGTTGTTAGCCAAATCCTCTACTGTAAAGCAATTTGGAATGTATCAGCTTTGGAATGTACAGCATACCTCTCTCAGTGAATACTATGTAAGTTGAAAAGCAAAGGATTCAAAGATTAGAGAGACAGCATGATACCTCCCGGTGAAAGATGGTCTTTTTTTCCCCCCAAGCCTAAACAGCACACTAGAATCCAAAAATGTGCGTCTTTCTTCACTTCAGCAGCACATACACAAAAATGTGTGTCCTACTCTAAAAAAACGAAGAAAGAGGGGCTAGGGATTTCACTCAGAGGCACAAGCCCCCTCCCTGGCTAGCGAGAGGTCAAGAATTTGACCCCTGGTATCCAAAAAAAAAAAAAGGATACAAAAAAAAATACAGGCTCAAACATAGAGTAGGATAGGAGAAAACAAGGGAAAAGATTATACACATGTATACATATATATGTGTGTATGTAAATGTGTATAAGATAGAGAGCTATACTACTAATTTCTGTTGGTTCATCAAAAAGAACAGTTGGTTTTGTCTTGTTGATCATTTCTTCATGCCTAAATGTTGTAATCTGAACACCTACTTTCAAGATAACAATATGCAATATATATATATATATATATATATTTTTTTTTTTTTTTTTTTTTTTTTTTTTGTCTTTTTCGTTTTTATCGGTACCAGGGATCGAACTCACGACTGCCTGCTTGCAAGGCAGGCGCTTATGCCGCTGAGCTAAATCCCCAGCCCGAATATGCAATATATTAACTAGCGTGAATTTCCTGTTTTAAAATTCTGTATCGTTTTTGTCCTGTTTTTAATAAATAGAATAGGAACAGTCATTTAAAAAAAAAAAAAGAGCTGGGTATGGTGGTGCACACCTGTAATCCCAGCACTTGTGAGGCTGAGGCAGGAGGATTGCCTTGAGTTAAGAGGCCAATCTCAGCTACATACTGAGTTCAAGACCAGCCTGAACTACGTAGCAAAACCCTGTCTCTAAAAGTCAAAAGAGAGGGAGAGAAAAGGAAAAAGAAAGAAAGAAAGAAAACAAGAAGAACAATTGGAGCTGTAATTTGTGTTCAGAGTTAGTTAATATTCTGGCACATGCCAGAACCACATTAAGTCCAACCGATTGCAACCAGTGTTCTTCTCCCCAAGATATAAGTAACAGCTTCCTCCTCTCCCCCAGTTTGCTAAATAGCTACTTGGAAAAAGGATGGAATATATCTGAGTAAGTTGAAGAAAACTTCCCGTACTCTTAGAAATAAATCAACAAAATTTCTCAATGTCCGTGTCCCTCAAGCAGTACTCAGTGTTAGCACTTAAGTGCTGTTATTTGGGGGAAGGGGTATGTTAAGACAGGGTCTCGCTATGTAGTACAAACTAGCCTGGAACTTTGAGCGTAGCTCAGGTTGGCTTTAGACTCTCAGCAGTTGTGCCACCATGCCTGGCTAAGTGCTGTTAATTTGTAATATATGGAAAGTGCAAAGAAACTCAAGTTTTAAAAAATCTGAATATATTAGATTTTTTTCTGTTCGTTGGAAATTAATTGAATTCCTGCCCATATTCTGTCTCATCATATATCTGTCATATAAAAAGTGTCTTGGTCAGGGAATGCAGCTCAGTTGTAGAAAGCTTGCCTAGCATGTGCAAAGCCTGGCTTCTATCCCCAGCACCAGGAAGACCAAAAAAGTATTGTTGTTTTCCTGGGTGTTTGTGACCCTCCCCGAAAACATCGAGCCTGGTCTTCCAAAAGATGACGGTCCCACAGGATGAAACCCAGACTCCCACTGGGAATGGTGGTTCATGCCTGTGATCCCAACACTTGGAAAGCTGAGGTAGGAGGACCATCACTTTGAGGCCAGCCTGGGCTGCCTAGTGAGACAGCCCCATTGTCACCACCAAAAAAAAAAAAAAAACGAGTAAAAAGAACCTTGAAAGGGTAGATCCACCCAGACTTTGACTGGCCTCACTCATTGTGGTCTGTCGTGCTTCTGGTGTCTTCCCTGCGCTTGACACTATAACCCACAGGGTTTGTATTCTGTTTCCTGGGTGGACATGGTGCTTTATTAACATGAGAGGTGCCTTGCCCACGCTCTTTCCTCTGTCAGGAACGTTTTTCCTTTGACCCACTCATTATTTTGTGTGGCAGAATGTCCAAGAAAGTACTGGTTATCTTCTTAGGGAAATCTTTCCTCTTTGTGTTGGAAGTAAGTCATTCTTGCCTCTGGGTTTCCATAATGCTTCCCATGCTGTGAAACAGTTGCAGCCCTCCCTGCCGTGAGCTTCTCATGGGCTGGAAAGAAACCATACCCATCGGGTTTTTTTTGGGTTTTTTTGTTTTTTTGTTTTGGTTTTTTTTTGGCTTTTTATTGGTACCGGGGATCGAACTCGCGACTGCCTGCTTGCAAGGCAGGTGCTTATGCTGCTGAGCTAAATCCCCAGCCCCATACCCATCTTTTTACCCTAGTACAGAGCTTAGTGCATCTAGACACTCATTAAATAATGGCCTGTTGGGGAGGTGGCCCAATGGTGGATGGAAGGGAAACCTGAGCCAAGGTCTTGATAAACACTTAACTAGTTAGGTGCTCTGCTGACGGGGAATTTAGGGTTTGGTTTTTCATGGTGTCTAGGTAAAGCGGCCATTTAATTTGGCCTCCAGATTGGCCCATTTTTGAGTATGCAGGAAACAGAGCAGTTTTACCAAGACTAATAGTTATAAAACAGGAAGATTTTAGACAAATGGTCACTCTTCTAGGTTCTAGAGAAACCATCAGCAATCTAGCCAGGAGAACAGGTTTACCTGGGCAGAAAGTCAGTCTTTTCCTATTTGACCTGCAGCTGCATGTGACTGTAGACTTCAGTTTGTGTGGCTTTGTATGTCACAGTTTGCGTAGGTCACCGGGGCGGCCTCTAATGCCAGCACTCATTTGTGTTCATAGTGCACAGCTTTGTCACAGAAAGTTTGTAAACTACTGTTGTGTCCGAATAGAACATTGCTGGGGGAAGCTGACAGAGCCTCTCTACGGTCTAACCTACCTCTGGTGTTATCTTCTACCTTACATGAACCGTAGAACCAGTGTCTAGTTCGCTCTCTCCCTCCGTCTCTCTCTGTTCCTCCCTCTCCTTCTCCCTCCCTCTCCCTCTCTCTCTTTCTGTCTCTCCCTCCCTCCTTGCCTCTCTCCACCCCCCTTCCTGTAGAGGGGATTAAACCCAGGGCCTCATGCATGCTAGGCAAATACTTCCACTGAGGTACATCCCAACCTCATAACAATTTTTTAATGAGTCTGTTTGCTGTCAAAGTAAAGGACTTGCTTCCTGTCTCCAAGCCTTCTATTCTGTATCCCACTGAGTTCCACCCTTTTTAAAATGTACTTTTAAGGTGTCTGACCTGCCATACTCTTTGAGTTCCTCACCTTTATTGTCACCACATGCCTTTATGTGGCAATTAAAATACACTGTCTAGTGATACTTGGTGTTGTCTTGTTTAACTTTTCTTGTGTTTTTGGTTTATCGTCTCAGTGGTGAAGGCAACAGAAAGACTGAATGAAAACAGGCATCAATCATTTAATGTTTAGCAAGCGATTCCTAAAAGCAGACATTGTGTATAAAACTCTGAAAACCTATGGGCCCTGTATTTTATTTTATGTCATTTATGGGGAATTGAACCCAGGACTTAATGCATGATCGTTGAGTTCTGAGCTAAACCCTCAGCCCTTTTTACTTATTATTTTGACACAAGGTCTTACTAAACTACCTGGGCTGACCCCAAACTCACAATCATCTTTATCAGCCTCCCAGATAGCTGGGATTACAGCCACGTGCCAGAGCCCATTATTTTGAATAGAAGAATTACCTGATGATATCAACCACAGACTGCCAACCCATTTCCTTAAAAAGTAATTGAAACTCAGTAAAATATTTGTAAACAGCATAAGAATGGAAGATGCTTAAACATTGCTTCCTGATGATTGGTGATAAATACAGTTGTTGAGAAACATTTACTTTGTGTGCAGTATTATGACCTTTCTACCAACAATACTGGAGAGCCAGGCAGTCTTTCACACTGTGCTTTTGAAAATATTTCCATGCAGTTCTGATGTGCTGTGTAACTGGAGACATTTCCATGTGGTTTTGTAGAATTGTGCTCACTTTGGCAGCTCATACAGTAAAATGTAGTATTGTGCATTTTTGTTTCTTTTGTTTTATAGTTCTGGGAATCAAACTCAGGACCTCACCAAGCACTTCAGCCAGAGCTGGCAGTCAGGAAAAAAAGAATCCTAAGCCGTAGTTGTGAATGTTGAATTACATTTTTCCTATATAAACAACAAAGGAAAGTTCCTGGCTTGAGATTTATAAGCTCTGTGAAGTTTGGGTATTAAGAAAAAAACAGGAAAACATTGTCACTAACTGCTAGATATGCCTGGACCTACTGAACATTTATTGTAATTGTAATTTCTTGCTTATTATTTATACAGTGTATCTGTAGTGGTTTTTCATTTCAGTTTTTGTTTTGTCTTTTTGAGACAGGGTTTCCCTATGCAGTTCAGGCTGGCCTTGAGTTCACCTTATAGCCCAGGCTGGACTCAAACTCCCAGTTATCCTCCTACCTCAGCCTCCCAAGTACTGGTATTATAAGTGTGCACCGCTACACCCAGCTCCAACATATGCTTTTTTTAAACTGCCCTTTCTTTTTCTTTAAAAATGTGATTATTCTGTGCATGTCATTGTTGATCCAAACCTATAGAAAAAGACCATCTTTTTAAAAGTTGGCAACTTGAAATACATTTTGTAATGAGTGTTCCAGTCCTCTGTACGATTCAGCACACCAGGCCAGTTAATCCTGCCTTTGCCTGCAGGTGATCTAAAAGCTAAGAGAAATTCCCACCTTATTTCAGTTAGGAGAGGGAGCCCTAAGCAAAATACTGAATGTGTGGCCTGATGCTCCCCATACTTTGTGGTTTTTTACAGACTTCAGCACCAAAAGGAAAAAGAAAGTGGCAGAGATATACCAAGCTCTGAACAGTGAGCCCCCTGATGTGGCTGCCCTCAGACGCATGGCTATCAGTGAAGGAGGACTCCTGACCGATGAGATCAGAAGAAAAGTGTGGCCCAAGCTGCTCAATGTCAGCACCAGTGACCCACCGCCTATACCAGGTACTGTGGGTGGGGCCCCAGAAGAGAGCTTGTCTAGGAATCAGGGAGAAAGGAATCTGGGATGCCTGGTTTTTGGGCTCATTTTAAAATTTTTTTTCCTTCCTTCCTTCCTTCCTTCCTTCCTTCCTTCCTTCCTTCCTTCCTTCCTTCCTTCCTTCTTCTATTTCTCTCTCTATCTCTGTCTCTCTCTCTTTGTCTCTCTGTCTCTGTCTCTCTCCGTCTCTCTCTCTCCATCTCTCTCTCCCTCCCTCCCTCCTCACATAGTTCTGGCTGACTTTACACTCATTGTGTTGCCTAGGTTGGCTTTGAATGCACAGCGGTCCTCCTGGCTCAGCTGGGATTACAGGTGTGCCACCATGCCTGGCTTTGTGCTTGTTTGAACCAAAAATAGATGAATACATTGAAATGCTGGAGCTCAATCTGAAAATAAGGCCTGATAATAAGTAGAATTTTATTCACATTTGGAGTGAGCTTTTATTAGTGCTTAAAATATTGGCTAGGAAAGAGAGTCTGTTAAAAATGCCTCTTCTGGTTCAGATTCCACTCAGTTGGAGGTGTGTTGTAGGAATCTGTGTTTTAGTAAAAACCTTGGCTGATTCTCATGCCGAGCAACTATATTTTGAAAAAAAAAAAAAAGAAAACTCTTTTTGGGGAAATATTAAGATTCTTTGGAAGGATTACTATTGAGAACATATAAAGAACTCAAAAAAATCAGCCCTCCCAGATTTAAAAGTTCAATCCAAAAATGGCCATCTGAGATGAATATACATTTCTCAGTTAAAAAAATACAAACAGCAAACAAACACATGAAAAATGTTTAATATCACTGTTCATTTGAGAGATGCAAATTAAAACAACACTGAGATTCTACCTCACCCTGGAAAGAATGACTGTTGTCAAGAAATGAAGCAATAGGCTGGTCCGATGGCAGTGGGTTATCAGAACTTATTAACATTAGTGTCACTAAAGTTGGTATACCACCCCCCCCACTGCTAAATTTGACTGCTTAAAAAAAAAAAATTAAAAAAAAAAAGAAATGAAGCAATAACAAACACTGGAGGGGCCGTGGGAATAAAGGAACCCTTCTCCACCGTTGTTGAGAGTGTAGACTGATGCAATCAGTGTAGAGATTCCTCAAAAAAGTAGGATTGGAGGACTCATTTGACCCAGCTAGTCCCCTTCTGGGTATCTCTGCAAAAGAACTAAAAACATCACACCACAGCAATATATGTGTGCCATGTTCATAGCAGCACAATTTGTAATAGTAATCTTTTTTATCCATTCCTCAGTTGATAGGCATTTAGTTTTTTAAACAAACTAAATGCCTATCAACTGAGGAATGGATAAAGATGTGATATTTTTACATAAGGGAGTACTACTCAGCCATAAAGAAGGATAAACTAGAGACTTTTATAGGTAAATGGATGCAACTTGAGACCATACTCATACTCAAGTGAAATGAATAAGACATGCATGTGTAAACATTGTATTGTCTCACCAGTTGTGAGAAACTGAAACAACATGTATATATATGTATGTAAAAGAACTAACTAAAATACTTATACTACTGATTTCTCTGAGTTCACTGAAGAGAAAGATTTGTGCTGCTATTCTTTGGGCAATTGAATGCAGATGTCTTATGCTCTGGGTGAATGGTTTGGAGATGATGTCGTGTAATGTATGTACCATTATTGTCCCCTGACTGATGTGTTTTGAAATTTTTAGTTTTCTTCTTCTTCCTCCTTTTTCTCCCCTTTCTCCTCCTCCTCCTCTTTTCTTCTGTTTTATTTCTCTTGAAATAAAATAGATTTGAAAAGAAAAAAAAGATCCTTTAGAGATCCAAAATTCAATAATTACTTGACACAATGGAGCATGCCTGTAATCCCAACAGTTGAGGAGGCTGAGGCAGGAGGATCATCATCAATTTGAGGCCAATATGGGCAACTCAGCAAGACTGTCTTGAAAATTTTTTAAATTCTGTAATTGTACAAAATTGTACAAAAAAAATTGTACGAAGCTAATTTGCAGAGCCATGTAGAGAAAGGAATTCCTGGAGTGCAGTTCAAAATACAAAAAATGCAATGGTACTTTGCTGTCTACTCAGTTCACTGACTTTACTGTGTTGATGCTGTTTTGGCAAAATACCAGTGCTGGGGGTGTTTCTCTTTTCATTTGGCAAATGTTAGCTGTACTCCTATTGTATGCCAGGCTCTGGAGATGATGACTCTGCCCTAAAAAGTTCACAGTGCCGTGGTGTGCCAAGGAGGGACTGAGTTTCCGCTAGCTGTGATCTCCAGAGTGCTCAGCTTTCCATTGGAAAGCAAAGGTGTTGCCATGTTCATTCTTCTGTCAGGTCCCCCACTTCTCGAGTCTCCTAAAGAGCTAAAGTCTGTGAGAAAGGAAGAATGGTGCAGGCTTCTTGGAGAGCCGTTGACCTGGGTTGTGAGGGAAATGGATACTTCTTGCCTACTCTCTGCTGTAGGTTGAGGAAAATGTACGCCTGCACACACTGAGAGGCAGCCTCCTTACTGAACCACTGTATTGAGCTTGTGCCGTGATAAGTTCTGTCTCCTGTCAGTGGCATCTTAATTTTATGATGTCAGGGCCAAGAGATATTAAAATTATGCTGGTTATGATAGTGCACACCTGTAATCCCAGCACTTGGGAAACTGAGGGAAGGATCCAACTGTGAGTTGGAGGTCAGCCTGGGCTACACAGTGAGTTCAAGGCCAGCCTGAACTGCATATTGAGACACTGTCTTAAAAAGGAAAAACAAATTTGTGGGAGGGTGGTTACTGAGATTGAACCAGGGCTGTTCTGCCTGCCACTGAGCTACACATCCCCACCTCGTTTTTCTTTTCTTTTTTTCCCACTGTTTTTTTCAAACATGGTTTCACTTACTTGCCCAGGTGGGACTCAAACTTGTGATCCTCCTGCTTCAGTGCTGGAATCGTAAGCCCGCGAACAATGCCTGGCTATGTGTTGTTTTTTTTTTTTTTTAATGTCACATTATTCCTTTCAAACAGCTCAGAGCTCCTCTAGTGTGACAGCAGAAGTTAGAGTTATCCCCAGGGCCTATGGTTTCCATGGCTATGTTTCATGCAGTCATCATGGTAACCTAAGAGGTGCATAGGGAAGGGAACAGCCTCACTTCCAGATGTGGACAGGACCCCAGTTGAAGTACAGGGCCCCCCCACAGGTGCAGGACTCCATTTTACTGCCGTCTGGACAGCCTGTGTCTCTCTTCTGTCTTCTAGACTTGCATGAAACAGTAAGTGTTCCTAAAATAGGAGCTCCTTCTCAAATGCATCCTCTTCAAGCTAGAGAGACCAGGAGAAGTGAAGGCTTCCAGGAAGAAACTGAAAAACTGAGCAGGCTCCTGTGAGTGACAGGGTGCAAAGAAAAGTTGCGATCTGAGAATTAAGACTTGCGCAGATATCATTGGGTCAGCACGATCATTCACCCTCAGGTAGTCACCTTAGGCCTCCTCCTACTTCAGACAGGTGCTATAGTTTCTATCAAAGTGAATGCAATAGTGGGTGAACCAGTCATGATATCGGCCACCTACTCAGTGTCCAGATTATTACTGTCATTCATACACTGGGGCCAAGGAAATGCCCCCTTTATCAGTGCCAATACACTTACCAAACCGAATGGATACTGGGTCACATATCAGAAGAAAAGGCATCATCAGCTAAATAAGAGAGTTAGTCAAGGAGATGTGTCCTTGACCATTGAGAATGTAAGTATGGGTGACAGTGACCACTACTGTTGCAGTGTTAGAGTTCTGGGATTGTTCAGTCCATTTACAACATTATGGCAGCCAGGACCACAGGAGTTCCAACATCACCCTGTGCTTCTGCTTCTGCTCTGCCAACACCAGCACACTCACAGAGCCACAAAACAGCCAGGGCCACAAGAGTTCCAACACACCTTATGTCCAGGGAGCAGGAGAGGAGTTGAATCTTTGTTTCCTACAGTGCTGCAGGCTGGGTTTCTACTGCTTGACTTGGAACAGCTGGAGTATTTTCTGTTCTCCTGCTCCCTGGACTCTTGCCCAACAGATGGAAATGACATGATGACACAGTTTTCACATGGCCATTGGCGTAACAGTCAAAGTGTATTTCCAGCGCAAAATCTGTTGTTGATCACTTAACAGAGTCTATACTGGAATCCCTGGTTGCAGCTTGCTTTTGCTCATTATTTTGGTTGTCATCAGTATCAAAAAGTATTTCATCAACAGAAAAAAGATGTGGACACTAGGCAAGGTTTTGGTGACTCATACTTAAATTGAAGTTTTGAACTGCATAGCCCAGCAGAAAGCAAAGCGTGCATCATCGAAGTTAAACTTTGAATCATAGATTAAGGCCCAGCAGTAGTCCCTACCCCTGGCCACAGAAAACAGTGACTAGGCATCACCATGTTAAACACCTTTTCAATCCCAGTACCATTTTTCTGTATCTTTTTATCTGTTCTAACAGATTAGTGTTATGTAGAGTAACTTTTGGTGTCAAAGCCTTAGGTGGTCAAATCCATTTAATATAGTCCTGATTTTTTTATACTAAGACTAGCCAGGCACTGTAGAACTCTGTCAAACATGAATACCTCAAAGTTTCGTCTTTTTTTTTAGATTCCATTATTCTTCTATCTTTCAAAGAAAGTAATCAGTGGCAATACAGCAAGTAAACCCACCACAACCATCAAGAGCAACAGGATTTAAAAATCAAAAGGTCCAATTTGAGACTTCATTTGGGAGTGTTTCTGATTACCTCTTGCTTTTATATTGTAACTCCAAATGGGACATTTTGGATGTTCCCTAAGTTTGAATCACATGAATGTGCTGGTTTTATGGCCCTTAGGAGGAAGTTGAAGTGAGTCCACTTTTACCATTGTAGATATTTTTCCATGGCTCTGGTGTGATCCCGGGTTCCAGATGGTTATTTTCGCTGTCAGATAAAGTTAGGAACCAAGTAGGTTCCGGGGAAGACAGTCACTTGCCACATGGCTCGTCATGTTTACACTGTGTGTAATCCTGGCCCTGTGCCATGGTGTGGTGTCTGGACAACTGCCAGCCCAGGTGTTAGATTTAGGGCAGAAATTAGAAAAAAAAGGAAAAAATTAGGAAAGTTTTTCTACCTTACAAGCGTTCTCCTGCATGTATAGTAGTACATAAAATTGTAGCAGTTTTGACTAATATTCAAAGTTTCTAAGTTGTCCCTAGAAGACTTTTAGATTTAAAATGATTTCTAAAGGGTCCTTTTCATATCTCATCAATACCAATGCTAGTTTTTGCTATTTGATTAAATTTTTGATTTTGCCAAGAGAGACAAAGGCTATTGTAAAGATGGCTTCAGTCACAGGAATGATTCTTAAAAATGCTAATTTACAAGAAGCTAACATCAGAAGAGAAGCATTTGTAGAAATACACGATTAACAGAGGTATTCATTGCAATTTCAATTTGAGCAAACCTTGACCTAATTCATGTTTGGGGTTCACAGCTACATTCTCCACAGTGGTCTAAAGGGACAGGGTGCCTGCTTTCCAAGGTCCCATTTTTGCCACTGCTCTACAGAGTTCTAGACATGAGTAGGACTTCAGAAGGAGGGTCTGTGGGCAAATAACACAGCTGCATACTTTATTCTGGGTTTGCCAAGTGAGGTTAACATGATTTGATCTAAAGTTTTATCGTGTTCAAACTACAGTGTTTACTTTTTCTGAAATTCAAGGCACAAGATGCATAAATGTGACACTTTACAATGAAAACCCAGGTTGGAACTTTTTTGGAAAGACTTTCAAGATTGGGGTGCATTCTAACATGGTCAGGCCCCTGGGAGATGGAGCCCCTGTAGCACTATACTCCTTACCTTCCTTCCCATTCATTTTTACTCCTGTCTGGGCCTACAGTGCTTTATATTTTTGATATCCTCCTAGAGGATACCCTAAAGAGAGGTACCCTAAAGAATCTGGGAATCTGGTCAGAAATTTAGGATTTCCAAAATTTGTTTGAACACAAGCGTACCAGTAACTAGCATCTTGTGAAACAAAGTATGAACACAAGAGTACCAGTAAGTAGCATCTTGTGAAAGTATGTGGGGTCTTGGGAGAAAACACACGTACAGGATTGACAATAGGACCTCATTTCTGATCTTAACTCTTAATTGTAACACTGGTAACATGAAAGCAACTTGTTCTTTATTCCTTTTATGTGTGATCATTTCATATCTACCTTGTTATATAGTAGTAATTCCAGCAAAATGTTACTTGTTTTTTTTAACAAGTCAAAAAAACAAACAAACAAACTACAGAATGCTAGTTTCTCCTCCCCACCCCCAGCAGATTTTGTAATGATAGCAGATTTAACATCAGTTCCCAATGAGTAATTTCACTGAGGTTAACATTCATAAATCTCTTGAGGGGTGTGTGTGTGTGTATGTGTGTGTGTGTGTGTGTAATTTTAAAAATAAGCCTTTTTGAAACAATTGATGTTGGGTGATTTCATTAATATACTATAGAAGAAAATTAGTAGTAACAGGAAGGATGGATAAGAAAAAAGGAGAAATTTAGTTAATATGAATTATTCTGTAAATTTATAAATCTAAGACATCGTATTGAATTTTGTTTTGATTTTGATTTGGACCCTAAGTCCATTGCCTACAGTCTGTCCTGGAATATTAGAACACTACATTGTTTAAAATTGTTTACTTAAATTTATGAAATGCTGTACATCTGTAAGCAGTGGGGAAAACCAGTCATTCCTAATAGCTGCAAATATGTAATAATTTTGTGAGTACATTAAAATTTTTAAAAATGAGGGATTCTTAATGGTTGTGTAATAAAAAATTGTTTTATTTTGGAAAAAAAATAAAAGAATAAGCTAGAGCCAGATTTGGTGGTATACACCTATAACCCGGTACTTGGGAGGCTGAAGTAGGAGCATCACCACCCTCAGCTACATAGCAAGGCCAGCCTGGACTACATAGCAAGACCATCTCAGAAAAAAGCATAAGTTAGTATATACCCCCCAGGCCTTTGATGTCCTTAGAATGTTTTGCTTCTCCCTTGCCTTGCAGACGTTCCTGTCATAACATGTTCCTCTTCCTCCAATAGGAGAGGACCTAAGGGAGGTGAGCAAGGACTACCAACAAGTGCTGCTGGACGTCCGGCGGTCCCTGCGGCGCTTCCCTCCTGGTGAGCAGCTCTCCACTCTTGCCACATTGGGAACGAGCCTTTCTGTCCCCTTGTACTTACCTGACGTGGGTGCTTGCCAGTCAGCTGGGAAACAGACCTCGTGCTTTTTGTTTTGGGGATTTTGTTTGTTTTGTGTTTTGTGTTTTGAGATAGGGTCTGGCTATGCAGATCAGGCTGGCCTTGAGCTTGTTTTGTAGCCCAGGCCCAGACCTCATATTTATGGTCTGTTTTGCTTCCACTGAGAATTCCTCCTGAGGTCTGTGAAGTGGAGAATGGCTAAGGAGAGCCTCTGACCCTCTTAAGTTCACTCGTCTGAAAGCAGGCCCAGCTTGAATTTGTTATCAGCCTTCTTTCCTGTTTGTGTCCTTGCTTCCAGGAAAGGTGCTTGTGCCTCCCCTGTAGCCTGCCAACTTCATTTATAAATTTTTTTAAATTTTTGCATTAAGCATTTGATACAGGCCTTGAACTTACTATATTATCTAGGCTGGCCTCTAACTCAGAATCCTTCTGCCTCAGCCTTCTAAGTGCTGTAATTACAAATGTGTGCCACTATTTCTGATTTCATTTTAGTTTGGATAAGACATATGCCCATGGCCAAGTCTCTTTTCCAGTCCTGTTTTTTTGGATAAGACCACACAGGACAGAGGCCTCCTTTTCCCCCTAAGTAGTCTGTTTTCCCTCTCACCCTTCGTTCCACTCCCACTTGTGTTGCATCAGCCTGGGATATTCTTCCTGCAGAGTGAACGCTGCTTGTGGTTTCTATTTTTTCCATACATTTTCTTCAGTTTCCCTGACCACTGTTACATTGTAAGTTCAAACAGGATTTAATTTTTACTCCTACTGCTTTTATACTTTACCTACCCATAGTTATTTGTTTACTTCATTTTATCTTCTCCAGTATGCATTGTTTGAGAAAGGTAGGGTAAATATGGGCAAGAGGGGCCCTGTTCCAACCCTCAGGCCTTTTTGTCAATGTGATGTGGGCCCTTTCTTCAGTTTGTTCTCTGTACCTGCAGAAGCTCACCCCACACTGTGGGAAAACTAGGCTCCGTGCCGCTTTTTTTTTTTTTTGAAACAGGGTCTCATTGAAACAGTTCAGGCTGACCGTGAGCTCACTGTGTAGCCCAGGATGGCCTTGAACTCAGCAGTCCTCCTGCCTCAGCCTCCCAAGTGATGAGAGTATAGTTACGTACCAGCTCACCTGGCTCCATACCATTCTAAAGCAGTGCACAAGGCAAGGTGTGGCATTGTTTTTTTGTTTCGTTTTGTTTTGTTTTTTCTCTTTAGCTATGAATGACACTTTAGTCGTTTTTGTTTACAGCTCAAGCTTTGGGGACTCAGAATTAATACCTTTCATGTGAGCTTAGTGACAGCAAAGAGTTTCACCTGTTCTGCTGTGCTGTACCCTGGGTGCGTCGCTTCTCTGGCTACAAAAGTGCTGGGAGAGACAGGACTCAGACTTGACAGCCATGCGCCACCGTTCACAGTTGTGGTGCTCAGGCTGAGCACAGCGTTTGCCTTGTTACCTCCATGGGAACCTCTTGAGCAAGCTTTTGTCTCACATGGAGTCTGTTGCCCACAGTGTACTGGGAAGATCAGGTCCTCAAAGATCGTGTAATGATGCACAGCTGTCAGCATGTGGTTCCCAGGGCACTTTGCTTATTTCTCATAGGGCTTTTTTGAGGTTGACTTAGGCAGAACTCTTCTGAGCAGTAAGGACACCGTGCCTACCACTGAACTTTACTTCCAGTTTGCATTAACTAGCCAGAATGGGATTTTCTGAGAAGATTTCAGCAGAGGAATTGGAATGAAGATTATTACAGTGTTCTACCGCTAGCTTGTTTCCTTGGCTGCAGCAATGTTGGGCTACCTTGGGCGAGCCCTGTGTCCAGTACTTCTCTGGCTGCAGAAGTACCAGGAGAGACAGGACTCAAACTGGACAGCCGTGTGCCACTGTCCATAGTCTTGCTGTTCAGCCTGAGTACAGCCTTTGCATTGTTGAGAGCCGGCTTGGGAGGCTCAGGTTCTCACTCTGAAAAGCAGGCAAACCGTGCTGACCAGGGCTGGACTGGTCCATCCTTCAGAAGAGCCCAAGAAAGGTGCCATTTCCACTGCACTGCTGGGTTGAGGAGAATGGTGCTTCCTGGGCTTGGGTTTGGTTTAGAGGAAAGGTACAACTTTTTAATTTTTGTTTTCAACTTTTTAATTTTTAAATTAGAATCTTATTCCAAAAAGTTGCAAAAATAGGACAGAAAATTCCCCATCTTAGATACCTTTTACCTAGATTTCCTTGTTCATATTTATCACGTGTTCTATTAGATGGCTCTTCCTTCTCCATACAGATACATAAATCTTTTTGTGAAACACTTAAAAATTGCAAACATGTTGTCCCTTCCCCAAAATATTTCAACATATAATTCTAAAAATACGGCTCTTAAATAATTATACCAAAATCAGTGACAGCTTTGAAAAGTATCCTTATCTTTTGTTTTGTTTTCTTTTTTTCTTTTGGTGTTTTTGAGACACGGTTTCACTTTGCAGTTCATGCTGGCCTTGAACTCAAGGTTATCTACCTGCCTCAGCCTCCTGAGTGCTAGGCTTACAGGTGTGCAGCACCACAACTAGGTATTTTTTAAGCATACTAAAAATATTTTATTTTCTGTAAATGTATTTGGAGAGAGATTCTCAACCCAGTCCCAACCCATTATCTGCTATACCAGTTAACTTAAAAAATAAATAAATAAAAGATATTGTTGCTCTTCCCTGTGTCAGTAAACAGGACAAGCATGCTGGACCATTATCACTCTAGTTGGAAATAAAGACTACTGAGGCCAGGTCATGAGATTTTTAGAGGACCCCACTGGGCAAAAGGCAGGCAACCGAAAGTCAAACAAATGAAACAGGCACTTGCAGTGGACATAACACACCAATATGAATAAGGCATCTCATCCAGGCGCTTACAGAAACTAGGGGAGAGGGACAGGGGAGGCCCACCCAACTGCACGTCTCAGTCCTCATCCAAAAAACTTCACATCTCTGTGGTCTGAGAGACAGAAAATGTCTGAGTAGTCAGTCACTCTCTAGCATAAGGTAGACAAGCAGAGGAAGGCCAAGAGCTGGAAGGGGCCTTCCTGCCCCTCAGTAGTCCTCAACTAGTAAAAGTCCCTCTGTGTTCTCTGATGGTGATGGGCTCCCAAGATCCTGGCAGAGAGCCTTCAGTTCGAGCGGGCCTGGTGAGTCCCATTATGCCCTTTTGGCTATGCTGTTTTTCTGGCCTTTAGCTCCTGTTCGGTGGGCTGCTGGACAAACATCCAGGAGCTGTCTGGGTTCAGCCACAAGGAAGCATTGTCCTCAGTCTACACTCTGAGTGAAGAAGTCAGTCTCTGCTCTTAGGTGCTGCATGTGTGTAACTGGCACTCAAAGGCAAGGTGTTCCCTGAGGTGGGACCAAGTAAGGCAGTGCAAATACTTGAGTTCCACAAGTCATAGCAGAAGGGGTTGCACCTGCAGACACCCATGGGCGTGTTGTACAGACTCGGCCATGAGCTTGACTCTGTGCGAATCCTAGAACTCCATCCAGCCCTCGATATAGTCCTTGCTGTACTTGGATCCCTTTTTTTCTCTCAAGGCCACTGCTGCCTCCTTCACAAACCCGTCCTCAGCCTGAAAGAACATGCATCTGACCTCCCCGTAGGCCCTGCAGAGCTTGTGTGTAGGGGTCGGAAGCACGTGGGATGTGACCCATGTATGCGATACCTGGCACGACCTGCTTCTTGCTGCCTTGAGCCTCTTCTTTGGCTTCTTCCTGCTTCTCCACCTCTGATTTTTCTGTCCCTTCCAGAAACTCCTGCTCTGTCACTAGCTCAGATCCCCCAGCCAACATGCTAGCCAATACATAGAGCATGATAGGCCATTAAGCAGCTGGTGCAGTGGTACCATGTGCTAAAAGCACCATTATTTAACACACAGATTTTATTGAGATTTCACCATTTGTCCTAGTAATGCCCATTATAGCAAAAGAAGATAGGCTAGGCATGGTAGCATAAGCCTATAATCCCAGCATTCGGGAGGATGAAGCAGGAGGATTGCCACGTGGCAGGAGGCCAGTCTGAGCTGCTTGGTGAAAGCCTGTCTCAAAAACACAAAAAGGAAGGAAGGGGAAGTAGAAATTCACGCATTTCCCATTCTTCATATATCTTTGGCCTCTTGATCTGGAACAGTTCCTTTATATTTCCTGATAGGCCAGCCATCTTGTTAAATTTCCATACTTAGAGTTGGTCTGGTGTTTACCCACAGGGATTCAGGGTTATGCGCTGTGGTAGGCATTCCACGGATGTGCTGCAGAGCTCTGTCAGCATTTCACGTCAGGAGGTCCGTCTGTCCCATAGTCCTGTGGTCAGTGACACTGGCTGTCATGACTTAGTTGAAGTGGTCTCTGTAGGTTCCCCTAAGGCTGTAAGGCTGATGACTTGTGGCTCTTGCTGAATGCCAGGTGGTTTTAGCAGTGTGTGGATCTTGACAGGTGTTGTCAGTTTATTCTTAATTCATTTCACTGGACACCTCTGAAAATCTTGCGGACCTTCCTCCTAACCTCGTCGTGAGGCCACGTGCGTGCTGTGTTCCAGTGCAGCTCCCTTCCCGCCCCCAGGCATGCCGGATGAACAGCGGGAAGGGCTCCAGGAAGAGCTCATCGACATCATCCTCCTCATCTTGGAGCGGAACCCTCAGTTGCACTACTACCAGGGCTACCATGACATCGTGGTCACCTTTCTGCTGGTGGTAGGCAAGAAGCTGGCAACGTCCCTGGTAGAAAAGTTATCTACCCACCACCTCAGGTACCTGTGCAGAGGGACTCAGCGGGTGGACTTCTTCTCAGCCCCCTCAGGGTGACTGCTTGACCCTTCTTCTAGTCCGTTGCTCCAGCCTTGATCTAGCATTTGATCTGACCAAACTCACCCAATTGTCTCCCCCCAGGGATTTCATGGATTCCACAATGGACAACACCAAGCACATATTAAACTACCTGATGCCCATCATTGACCAAGTAAATCCAGAACTCCATGACTTCATGCAGAGGTATGGAGGCATTTATGTTTACACACACACACACACAGGGACATGCTGTCCCTTCTCGCTCCTTTCTTCCTCACAGATTCAGTCAGTTTCATCCCCATCTTGGGCTGTTAAATTTGAGTGTTAAGTTTCTCCAAGTTATCCTTTCCAGTCACTTGTGGTCTGTGTAATCGAGATTTCTGCATGATCTTGGAGCACTTTTTAGGTATTGTGCCCCTTTGGGAATGCAATGATGATATAGCTCATGCCTTGAAGATGTCACATCTGATGGGGAGAGGCGGATAAAATAAGATTGCCAGCATAGACTTTGAGGCTCTTGCTTAAGAGAAATACAGAGTGCTAGGGATTGAGAGGAGAGGAGGACAGGGCCATTGAGGACAAAGCCATCAAGGATGAGGACATCTGTGGGTGGTTTTATTTCCCAAGTATTAAGGAGAAGTGTTTCTTGCATATCCCTGGATTTTTTTAAATTTAAATAATGACTGTGTTTTAAGACAGTTTAGGCTATTGTGTTAACTGAAAAATTAACACAGTTGTATATTTTTTGCCTGAGAATATATGCCTGTGCCCTCACAAGGGTAAGTGTCTCAGAAAGAAAGCCACCCTGGTGTACTTCTCTGAGAACAGTTGTTTCTTATCCCACAGTTGACATCTGTTGAGCCAGTACACTGTTCTGCTATTAAAGTCATAACACATTTTAAAGACTTGGGAGGTGGGGGCAGCGATTGAGACAGAGTCCCACATTGTAGTTCAGGCTGGACTTGAACTCACTGTGTAGCCCAGGCTAACCTCAAACTCATGATCCTCCTGCCTCAGCCTCCCGAGTGCTGGAATTACAAGTGTTGCTACCACACCTGGCTTAAAGATTATATTTTGTGAGAAGATGCTAACTGTAGGTGGCCACATTTTCCAGAAAGTCTATCTCCCAAATGCTTCTCTCTCACCAGTGCTATGGCTAAAAGCCCAGAGAAGGGAAAGGGATAAGTGGGCAGGAAACCTAACATCTGGGTTTCTTTTACTGCTAGTGCGGAGGTGGGGACCATCTTCGCCCTCAGCTGGCTCATCACCTGGTTTGGGCACGTCCTGTCTGACTTCAGGCACGTGGTGCGGTTGTATGACTTCTTCCTGGCCTGTCACCCACTGATGCCCATTTACTTCGCAGCTGTGGTAGGTATAGTCCGTGAGCCAGCAACTAGATTCACCATCACCCTTCCAGCTTGATCTTTTCTTAAAGGGGACCTGGTGGTTATGAAAACAAGCAGAAGATGGCATTTCTAAGGTTAGTGTCCCTTGGCACGAAAATATTAATGAGGATGTCAGGGAGAAATGTTGGGAAATGCTGATAAAACAGATTTTTTTCTTTTCGTGTTTTTGAGACAGGGTTTCCTTATGCAGTTCAGGTTAACCTCAGACTCACAGTGATCCTTCTGCCTCAGCCTTCTAAGTGCTGGGATTATAGGCATACACCGCCATACCTGGTGTTGTTTTCTTTCTTCCTTTCCTTCTTTCTTTTTTTGAAGACAAGGTCTCACTATGTAGTTCAGGCTGACCTTAAGGTCACTATGTAGCCCAGGCTGGCTTCAAACTCACAAAACATGGCAATCTTTCTGCCTTGGCCTCTCTAGTGCTGGGATTGCAAGTACATGCCACCATCCCGGCTTAAACAGATTTCTTTACTGTGAGGCTTCTAAGTCTTAAAGTGCCCATGCGCTTTGTGAATAAATAGCCAGTGTTTCTGCTGATGTCCCCTGGAACTGTGCTCTGCAGCGCACATCATTAGGGAGTCATGGCACGGTGCTCGACGCACTCCCTCACCAGGTTTAGGAAGGAAGATGGGTGCTAGGCCAGGGCAGTACAGTGGCTTTCAGTGCTGAGGGTTCCATTATCAGAGGGCCGAGTGGCATAGAGGTGGGGACCTTGGAAAGTCCTCGTAGGTTCCTGCTAGAGCTCTGGCTTTGTGACCAGTAGTCAGAAGGAAGTCAAAGAGAACAGGAGAGCACTTGTCTCCTGTTTTGAACCGTGCTGTAGTAGAGCTCTGGGAATCTATCAGGGATCGCTCTCCTTTTCTTCCTAAAAGAATCTCCTGGGTTTCTCTGAAGACTGGGAGGACAGTTGAGTAGACACATGTGCCTTTCAATCAGGAAGTCTGCCCATATCCAGGGAGGCCAGCCCAGGGGGAACAGCTCTGAAAGTATGAGCCTTGCTTTTCCCTGGAGGGATAGGAATTTGTGGACATTCGGGCACCTCCCATCTCCCCCACCAGGAACCGAGTCTGTGTCTCCCCTCTGATGCAAGGCCTTATTCCTCACAGATCGTGTTGTACCGTGAGCAGGAAGTCCTGGACTGTGACTGTGACATGGCCTCAGTCCACCACCTGTTGTCCCAGATCCCTCAGGACTTGCCCTATGAGACACTGATCAGCAGGGCAGGGGACCTCTTTGTTCAGTTTCCCCCTTCCGAGCTCACACGAGAGGCAGCTGCCCAGCAGCAGGCCGAGAGGTGAGTGGGTGCAAGGTGTGTGAAGGCAGGGGCGGGGGGGGCTGACGTCTGGTGTCTGAGGGGCACAGGGCTTGGCCTTGGTTCCGGAGACCTCAGAGCCCTGGGTCTTCCTGAGGAAACAGCATGAGAGTGGCAGCCCTGGCCCATCCTTGCCGCGGCTTCCTGAGCATAGGCACGCACTCCTGTCTTCTCTCTTATAATGTACTGCTCCTGCCTCCCTCCTTACAGAACGGCAGCCTCTACCTTCAAAGACTTTGAGCTGGTGTCAGCCCAGCAGAAGCCAGACATGGTGCTTCGGCAGCGATTTCGGGGACTTCTGCGGCCGGAGGCTCATACAAAGGATGTCCTGACCAAACCAAGGACCAACCGCTTTGTGAAACTGGCAGTGATGGGGCTGACAGTGGCGCTTGGAGCAGCTGCATTGGCGGTAGTGAAGAGTGCCCTGGAATGGGCCCCTAAGTTCCAGCTACAGCTGTTCCCCTGAATTCAGCCACAGGGCCACTTCTCACAGTGCATCCAAGCCTTGCTCTTTCATGGAAAGACTGAGAGGGAGGAATCTCCTTCATTAAAAGGGTTTCAACTGAGGGTGTTCTGTTTCTGCCACCCTTCCCACCTGTCTGTGTTGGCCTTGGCTTAGGGGCAGCAGCAGAGTCCTGGGGCCTGGGCGCATCAATCAGCACACCTGAGCTCTGCTCTGCTGCCTCCTACCTGTTGGAGGATGTGGGTTTTTAGGTCCCAGCTGCTTGGGAACCTCTGGGCCCAGACTTAGGGGTGCCCACAAGAAGGAAGAAGTCAGGCCTCAGAATGAGAGGACAGGACTCCAGCCTGGAAGCCAGATTGGCCTTTGGTATTAGCTGGTCAGAAATCAGACACAAGAAGCGGGGCGTGGTGGTATGTGCCTATAATTCCAGCACATGGGAGGCCAAGGCAGGAGGATTGTAACAAGTTCCACGAGACCAGCCTGAGCTACAAAGTGAGCTGAGGATCAGTTTGGATTGCATAGTGAGACTTTGTCTCAAAAAAGACCAAAAAAACCCAGAAACAAACATTACTGGGTAAATCATACCTAGCTTCAGCTTAGAAATCACATTTCTGTACTGGCCATTTCCAGTACAGCAAGAAGGAATATTCCTAAACTGGTTTCCCTGTCTTCCACGCCCTACCCCATTCTCTTGTACAAGAGATATTATTTGTAGAAGATCCTTTTATTTCTATTTTTAGAATCATGTACACCTAACATGTAAAGTACTCACTTTAATAAGTTCCTTCATGGAAAAAATAGTCCTCTTCAGAAAGATGCTTCTGAGCTCCTGAGTTTGTTTTCTACTCAGCTCTAACATTTCACACTTGCCAGAGTTGCTGATATAAACAGACCCACACTTCCAAAATGCCCACCTCTTCACTGCCTTTCCTTCTTCCTGTTTTCTCCTCCCAGCCAGGCCTCACTCTCCTTGGCATTGTCTCGGTTTGATTTGTTTACTCTGTGGCTGGCCCTAGAAAGGGACAAAGCACAGCCTGAAGAGTGTGGCAGGGGTCAGCATTGCCCCGGGTTTCTCCAAGGACCTGCAGGCCTTGGGAGCAAGGGTGAGTCTCAGACCTGAAACAGCTTTCCTGGAAGTGAAGCCAGGTTGTTTTTATGTTAACTTTGGCTTGAAAATAGAAAGTGCCTTTTGCTCCTTTAAAGAATTGAGAGTGTGTGGAATGAAGCAGCCATGTACGTTCATCCTAGAAGGGTCTGTCTGCCACTCTTTTCTCTTGGCGGGAAAATTCTTCAAGTGGACATGCAGGAAGCGCTCCTCCCTGCATCCAGGCTGCTCAGCAGAGAAGTTTGCATGTCCCACTAAGCACTTTAAACCCAGAGGGGCTTGCAGTGACCATCACCCCTGGCAGGAGCCCCACCTGAGGGGAGTGCAGCCCAGGTGGATTAACTCAGTGGCATATGCATCAGGACAACAGAACTTGCTGCCAGGATCCAGAGGAGATGAGGTGGCAGATGTACCCAGTCTTGTCCTCCAGCAAGTTTGTCCTGGTCATCTCTACAAAGAACGCAGCATCTGCTCCCCGGCCATGAGCACTGGTGCCTGCTTGTGAATCTGAAGGAATCATGGGGAGGGGCGAAGTGGCCAAGGAGAAAATTCACATGGCAGCTTTGTTCACACCAGGAGTCTCCTCTGCTACTGAGAAGCATTGATTTACCTTCAGGTAATTTACTTATTCTGTAAAGAATATGTGTACATATTTTGTACAGAGACTTGTATGAAATAAACAACCATATGTGGTTACGAGTCACATCTTACTCTCTGTGCCCAGCCACTGACAGTGGACTCAGGCTGAGACCTCCAGTCCTGATGCTGCCCACAGGCCCTCACACCAGGAGACCTGGGTGTCTTTTGTCTCCTGCAGAAAGTGTAGCCTGCACACTAGCTGCTGTCAGCACTACCACAGCTGTGGCCACACGTGTGCAGGACCGCAGTCTGTCCTTAGCTCCGTGGGCTATTGTCTCAGCAGAGCCTGCTCTGAATGCAGCGCTGCCGCCTCAGGGTTTCCCTGCACAGAGCAGCGCTGAGAGCTGTGCTTGCCCTGCTTACCAGTATCCTTGTGACAGCCCTGCTGTGGGGCAGAAAGAAGCACACCACAGTGCTGTGTGCCTGTCACCTGTACCTGTGAGTCCGGTGGAGTCAGGAAGCATGATGTGTGGGGTGATATTAATGTTCCCTGGCCCACAGGAGATGGAAGGCCCAAGGCAGAGTCCCTACAACGTGGCTCCTTGTGTCCCATCATCAGAAGCCACCAGCCCACAGTTGGTAGGACATCTGTGGAGTACAAAGCTGTACTTCGCAGCCTTCTACAGCGCACACAGGATGCACAGAAGAACAGTTTGGCAAGTTCAGGGGCAGAGTCATTGACGTTGACAGTTGACTATAAAGAATGAATATTAGTTTGGTAACTGGAGAACTGAAAGATGATATGTGGCACAGAAGACATCTTGGTCTTGTTCAGGATGCAACTGAATGGTCACCAGAAAGACCAGCTAATTTAACTCTCCCAGGGTGGGACCTGGAGGTGGAGGGAGCAGTGTGAAAATGTGGATGAGATCCTGTGAGCTATTGGGAGGGTGGACACACAGGGCAGCACCTCTTCCAGGCTGCTCCTACTTAGCCCATACCTTAGTAAACTGAACTCCTGTTTCCCCAGGTCCTCTGCCATCCCAGCACGTGACAGCCTGAGTGGTGGACTCCTGGGAGCCACTGGATTTGCACTTGCCTGGGCAGAAGTATGAGCACCCCGAGTCCTTTTCTGCAGCTAGGATCTGCAGGACAGTGACTTTTGGAACCGAGCCCTGCTTTGCCCTGTAGGACTGCTGCTAACTTTTGTCTTTTTCCTTTTTATCAGTACCGGGAATCGAACTCATGACTGCCTGCTTGTAAGGCAGGCGCTTATGCCACAGAGCTAAATCCCCAGCCCCTAGGGACTGCTGCTCACTTTGAGTAGTTTTGGCATTGAATCACTAGATTTCCAGTTTGTGTCAAAACTCCACATGGTGTGCAAGGCTGAGGGGAACACAAGCAGTGTAAAAACAGCAGCTGACCAAACAGTGAGGGCTGTGGAGACAGTAAAGCCCAAGTGGCCTGGGGTCACAACTATGGAGATGCTTGGGCAGCAGTGGCAAGGTATTTGTGTGGATGCTGGCAGCAAAGGCACTTGCTTCACTCACATTCTCTGCTGTCTGTCCACAGTGCCTGGGGTCAGCTTTTACGTTTTGGCATCCAAAGATAATCAGTGACAGTGCTGTTCCAGATGCTGGAACACACCTGCCTATCCCTGACACCACACACCCTGGCATCTAGAGCAGACCCTGAACAGCAAAGGTGCCTCTGCTGTGATCACATCACAGTGCAGACCGTCTGTAGGCATCAGATGCCAGGTCTCATCAGGGCGCCAGGTACAGGTGGGCCACACTACACGGACAGGCATTCCAGGTCTGTGCATCTGTGCAGACCAGCAGAGTGGGTACAGGCACTTTGCCATCTTGCAAACTAGGATGGAGTTCCCTCCCTCACAGCAGCTTCATCTGTTCCAGAATTATCCCTATCCCTGGTGCCCACTGAGAGGTCAAAGGGAACAGCCAGAATTTCTGACAGTCTCACTGCATTCCTAGCTCCCTACCAATCCCAGATGTGACTTGCCCAAGAGCAATTTGCCCAACCTGAGTGTGTGTGTGCACGCACGCACACTCACTTGGCACAGTGGTCCTAGAGCCAGCAGATCATCTGATGCTGTTCGGAGTTCAGTACCTCTCTGTGTTCCCAGCCCATGATGTTCACACCCTTGCAAGGACCTCACATGCAGCCTTTCCTGGAAAACCATTTTAATCTTACACAGGTGAGATGCAGCACCAGACCCAGTGGGCTGTGCTCTCATACAGCCCGGTCTGCCTCCCCCTGAGCAGGTCCACAGCAGCAAGAGGCTGAGGCCCCCAACGGTGAAGACAGCAGTCACCTCGAAGCCAGCCGGGAAGTGCGGAGGGTGCTGTGCCGTAGGGGGTGGGAGAGTATAGTCTCACGGTGCTGGCAGACACTTGGGCAGCACACCCTCTGGCCAGGGATGTGTTTAGGGATGGTGTCCGGCAGGGGTAAGAGCTGTGCAGAAGAAAGGTCTGGCCAGCAAACCCCAGGGGAAGGGCACAGGCGCTTGGCAGATGTGATGCACAACAGCAGGCACAGGCAGGCCACTGCAGGGTTGGCTAACTGCAGGGATGTCTCACAGCCCAGAAACCAGAGCCCAATGCCCCTCGCCCAGCCCTGCCTATGAACTACTGCCTATGAACGGGGAGTCCGTGGGAACCCAGCTATCTTCAGCTCAGTGGCAGTTCTGACAGCTTGGGTGGCAAGGAATTCCATTCACTCGGCAGCGGCAGCCCCCACTGGTGTCCCCTGGGCCCTAGAAGGAGGAAGAAGGGCATCAGGCTGGTGAGGATGAACTACCCGTCATTCCGTCGCTAAGCTCGTGCTGCCCCTCTGGGCTGTGGCCTCCTGATGTGCAGGGAGGCAGTCGGGAAGGCCTCTTCTGGGCTCTGGAGCAGGCACTATGTTATGCATTGGCACGGCGTTCCTGCTGCCCCCATCTGTCTCCAAGTCTGCCTGACTGTGACATGAGCCCCCAGCTCCAGGAATGCATCCCAGACAAGGACAGCAGCTGATGAACACTTCCGCACCTTTTCATTTGGCACTGCTGTCACACCCATCTCACAGAGGGAAAAAACAGACTTAGAGATGACTTGTAAGTGCCAGAGCCAGGAACTTCCAACTCCAGACTGAGGCTTGTGGCTGTCCTTGCTTGTGGGCAGGCCTCAGAGGCAGCCAGGGCCAGGGGCAAGCGAGCACACACAGCCCTGACGGAATTGGCTTTACAGATGCTCAAGTGTGATCCCACATCACTCTCACTTGCCCTGAAATACTATGGTCCTTTTTTTTCCCCCCAGTGCTACAGATGAACTAGGGCCTCGTGTATACCACATCAGCCCATGTCACTGGGCTATTCTGCGAGCCCTTAGATACTTTTTAATCCATTTAAAGCCATAACGTGTCTAGTATGGTGGCACACAGGTATAATTCCAGCTACTCAAGAGACTGAAGCAGGAGGATCATTCACTGCAGGTCATCCTGCACAACTTAGGCCCAGTCTCAAAATTAAAAAATAAACCAGGCTAGAGATCTAGCTAAATGAGAGTGGCCCTCAGTTTCCCATGCCAGGGGAAAAAGATGTAAACAAATTCCAACCATGTGAGCTACACAACTGCAAGTATGGGGTTAGATGTGGACCCCTGGTGGCAGCTGTTGCAAGGCCCTCTCTGTGGCAAAGCCCACACCAGCCAAGCTCTCTGCTCCTGGAGGACTCACCCCGGGGCCCCAGCGTGGGCCCTTGGTGACCCAGCAGATCTCAGTGTGGCAGACAGTACAGCGGATCCAGTCACAGCCGTCCTTCTTCTGTACCACAATCTGGCACCGCGGGCAGTGCATGGCCTCGCCCTGCTGCAGCATCACCTGGGGTGGGCAGTGCTCAGTGTGGAGCCTACCCTACTCTTGGCTCCCAACACAACATTCCCCCCCGCCCCGTCCTTTGGGTCTCTCCTGCATCCAGACCCTTCCCTGCTCCTCATCTGCCCACCGCCTAAGGCCACCTCCTGATGGGAGTGTGGGAAGAGGGAGGTCCGAGACCCAGGGACACTTGCTCCTTTCTCCAAAGCGCCCAAAGCTTGGTCCCCAGGCACTAGGCCTGAACCTGCCTCACCTGCAGCATTTCTGTGGTCTGCCGGGCAGCCAGGTCGTTCTGAGCCCGTAGTGCCAGGTCATCCTGATACTCCTTACAGTTCATGCGCTCATGGATGGCCTGTGGTGTGAGAGGGTTCCCCAGGGGTCTGAGAAGCTAGGAGGGCTGGGGTGGAGCAGCCATCGGCACAAGGATTCAATGCCTCTGGATGTGTAGGGCAGGAGGCCAGGGAGGGAAGCCAAGTCATGTATGATGATACCTGCTTATCTGATTAAGCCCTAGGCACCTCTCCCCAGGCTATGGCTCCTCTCCCACCTCCAGGCCTGTCTGCCCACCCCACACCTTCACAGAAATAACCAAGGTCCTTCAGGCCTGTGGAAGGATCATATAGGGCTCAATCTGGATGTGGACAAAAGTTGAGGCTATGATGGGCTTGGCTCAGGCCCAGCCTCAGGGCTCTGTACAAAGCCTGGGCTCAGTTCAGGGTGGCCTTGGTATGAAGTCAGCCTAGGAACTTGGATTCGGTCAGGGTCCAGTATGGAACCAGAACTCAGTCTGTGACTAGGCCACACGTGGGCTCAGTTCAGGCTCAGGGCTGAGTCTGGAGCTGAGATTAGTGCTCAGTACTGGGTTAGGCCAGTATAGGGTTGAGCTCCGGCAGGGACCTATTCTATGGGGTCAAGGCCACTTCAGGGCCAAGCCAGGCTCTTACTGGTATGTACCCTTAAACTGGACATTCAGATTGATACCACAGCTCCATTCCTAGGGATCAGGCACTGAGGGCCAAGCCAGGGGTGATGGTACACTCTTGTAACCCCAGCATATGGGAGGCTGTGAATTCAAGGTAGTGAGTTCATGGCCAGCCTGGGCTACATAGTGAGATCCTGTCTCAAAAAAAGGCACTGAGGGCCTTGTAGGATGAGGCACCCAGGCTCTGTAGGCCCTCAGCCCCACCTTGCAGAGCAGGCAGTTGATTCGGAAGCACACGGGGCAGGTGAACTCATTGACGTCATCCTCAAAGAAGCACCAGCCCTTGCAGTCGGGGGTCTTGCAGTGGTAGCTGAAAGCACTTCGGTTTTCTGCAATGGAGACACTCAGGTCCAGGAAGCGCTGGTAATCCTCAGGGGGCAGGAGCTGCCAACAGTCCAGATTCTCGTTGCTCAGGGTTCAGAGACAACAGATACACCCCTCCGGCCCCATCACCACATGTTCCCCAGAAGCCCCCAGCCCTAAACTCCATCCTAGTCCCCAGCTCTTTGCTCTCTGCCACTGTTTTGTTTTGTTTTGGTTTTGTCTTTTTGAGACAGGGTCTCACCATGAGTTCAGGCTGGCCTTGAGCTTACTTTGTAGGCCAGGCTGGTCTGGAACTTGTAACATCCTCCTGCCTCAGCCTCCAAAGCTGGAATTACAGGCATGCAGCACCATGCCTGGCATCCTGCTAGTGTTTAAAAATGGAATTCAAAGGGCAGATGCAAAGAGCTCAGCAGATGGAGGGTGGTTATGGCTACACAACAGTGTGGATGTATTTTGATACCACAGAACTGTGCAATCCCAAATTATTAAAACAGTAACTTTCAGGCTATGTATTTTACAATAAAGAAATTGGGCAAAAAATAAAACACTGCAATGACAGAGATGATATGGGATCTTAATACATCACACTCTGAGAAAAAAACATGGCCATGACACTTCCACCTTTCCAGATTCATCAGAGCCTTTGGTACCCATTCCACCTCTGCAAATTTATCCTGCAAAACTGCACCCATGTAAGAAGCACCAACACAATGTTCCATGAAATGTCCCTTACGAACTAAGACACTGGACTCACTAAGGGAAGAGGCACACACAGGTTATAATGCCACAGATTTAAAATGACTTTTAGATTCTGTGACAAACCATCAAAAGCTGGTATAGCCATGCAGGCTCTCAAGACATAAAAGTTATGAACTCAACAACCCATCACAAGGAACGCCTGCACCCTAGCAGATAGAATGATGCAGATGCAGCATTGGGGCCTGGTTGACCTGCTCAGAAGCCCTAGCTAGATTAAAATCCCCTCAGCCTCCCTGTCCCTTCTCCTAAGCATCACAGAGAGAGGCCAAAAAGAAATGGGTCTGTGTTTGTGGCTGCCAGGTGGGGTCTCCCATCTCCACATTTTAGCCTGGAAACCTGCAATGCCCAATTCCAGGAAAGCCATTTGCCAGCAGCTGAAGTCAATGAATCCACCCCACCAATCCAAGTAATAGACAGGGAAAAGGAGGCTCAAACAAGCCCAAGAACTTGCTCAAGTCACCAGCTGTCAGGGCAACAGACACCTGGTCATTCACCAACAACACACATGGGCACGAGTGGGTAGCCCTAAATTAGACTGCTGTTCCCATCCCCTCCCACACGGACTCTGGCCTACACATGTGAACTGCTTTGGCCAATGATATGGCAGCACATGGGTCAGAGATCTGCAGACGGCTCCCACCCCTAGACTCCCAAAGCCCCTTGAGACCATCACTAGGCAAACAGGGCCTGAAGTGGATCAAAGCAGGAGGCCCAAGCTATGCCAGAGACCACAAGAACCATCACTGGGACCCACTGCTAAGCCCACAGGAGTGTGGCATGAGCCAAAGAGACCAAAAGCACCCAGCCAAGCCCAGACAGAATCACTGACTTCCAGACTCCTGGGCTGAGCTGTTTCAAGCCACAATGTGATTTGTTATAGGACAAAAGCTGACGCAAGGGCTTTCCATATGTCAAGCTACTTTACCATCATCACACCCATCTCCACTGCAATCTTTTGTAGCCCTTGAGACAGAAACTGACTATGTCCCTGAGGGAGATGAAGAAGTGGGGAGGGGGTGTGGTATCTGACCTGCAGCCACACACTGGGTTCTCCCCACTCTCACCCATTCTGTTTTCCATCAGGAAGGAATTAAAGTAACCAGTAAGTTTCAGCTGCTCCCCTAAACCCTGAGCTGCTGGGCCCAGCAACCCTGTATGGGGAGGCTCCTGCCAGGTGCTTTCAGTCCAGTCCCTGCACTCCAGCCAGCATCCTCCTCTCCTTACCGCCCGGATCTCCCTCTCCAGCAGCTTGCCTGGGCACGAGTAGGTGTCATCAATGAAGGGACAGGAGACCTCCGCCTCCTGGCTGTTGCGGATGGTGCCTTGCAGGCACTCCCTGGGGAGGCGAGGACAAGGTCAGCCCATGTCCCCTCCACAGGATCCCAGGCTCCTTGCCAGCCACCCTCCCTTCTCAGTTCTCTACAACCTGTCACCAAAGAACCCACCTCTGCCCACCTGCTAGTCCCTGCTGCCCTGTTCCATGCCCCCTTCAGGAACCCTCTTCCAGGCTCCCTAGCCCTAAAGCACACTCAGCATTCAGCCACTTGTCTCCCTGGAGCCTCCCACCTCATCCAGAACAAACCCAAACCCCTCAATGCCACTCACAAGAGTCTCTTCAGGCCCTCTCATCACCCACCAAAAGGACCTCCTTGGTCTCTCAGGACAGGCCAGACCTGGTGACCTTTGCTCCAGTACAACCTGCTCAGGGACACTGGACACTCCTCACCACAGGGGTCAGAGCCCACTGTTCCTTGGCAGTTCACAGAATTTATAAGATTGGCCAGTGAGTGAGTATGCAGTCAACCAGGACCCCCACAGAAGGCCAGCTGGCCCCATGTATTAGCTTTTGCCATGTAACAAATCACATTGTGGCTTTTTAAAAAAGCACATTTTCCAGCCCCAGGGCAGAGGGGCCACCACCAGAGACTGGGGGTTGTAGGGTGGGCTTAAGGCAGGCTTAAGGGCTAGGGCCCCAGTGCCTTCCCATAGGCCAAACAGCTAGAAAGGTTTAAGCTCTGGAGCGTGAATGTCTAGGTTCACCCCTAAACTTCTGTTGAGCTGGGTGACTCCCTTTCCTCATCAACAGACAGAGATGGCCTGCCTTGAGGCTTCTGTGGGTACTAGTGGGATGTGAGCACAGGCCCACTGTGGGGTTGAGTGGGGCCGCACCTGCAGAAGGTGTGCAGACACTCCCGTAGCACCACGGCCTCGCCAGGCGCCAGCACCGAGTAACACACAGGGCACTCGGCGGGCTCAGCATTCAGCACCAGGCTCCTCTGCTCCAGCTGCACGTGCTGCAGGTAGTTCCCCTCCTGCTGTTGCTGCTTCCTCTGGGCACATGGGTGGGGGCCACTGGGAGGTCAGGGTCTGAGCTCAAGCCAGGAGGGTCCCAGCCCTCAGGGTGGTGGGGCGGCCAGGTGGTCAGGGGCCTAGGAGCCAGGTGATGGGCTATGGTGGTAGGGAGGTCTGAGTGTGGGGGGTCTAGGTAAAGAGGGAGGGAGGTGGGGGGCCCACACGGGAAGGCAGGAATTGCAGGGGTACTAGGCAGGCCTGGTCAAGGGCAGTGGCAAAGCCAGGTGCACAGTGATGTTGTGGAGGAACCAAGATGGGTCAGGCAAGGCCTGCACTGGGTCTCAGAGAAACGAAGTGGCAATGGAGAGGGTATTCTGTGAGAGGTGGTAACACTTGGGGTCAGCCTGGGGTACCGTGATCAGTGCTGTGTCACCAAGGGAGAAGGCAGTTATTGTCCTGGTCACCCTCCCAAGGACCAAAAGAAACCAGGGTCACAAGAAGGTGGGTGTAGGAAGGTGGGGGTTAGATATAGTGGAGCTCGGGATGAGGTCAAAGGCAGGCAGGAGTGATCACAGTGCAGATGTGGTCAAGGTCACAGGAAGGGTGCTCAGCTCACAGCCCATGACACTTGTGGACAAAGAGAGCAGGCATCAAGGCACGGGCACAGTGTGTGGAGAGCTGTATGTCATAACAGGGAGGGATCTCAGCCCATCGGGGCAGGTCACAGGTGGCCATGAGAGCAAGGCAGCACGAGTGGGGTGCGTGGCACAGACGGCTCTCCTCCTGGCCCAGCCTCCTGTCCAGTATCCGCGGTGTCCCAGACTCACACCCACCTGCTGGTACTGACGCAGCGCCTCCTCCTCACCAGCCAGGCGTGCCCGCTCTTCCTCATCAGGCTGGTACGAGGCAGGCACTTGGTAGGCCTCGGGCCGTGCGCAGCAGCACATCTCACAGCCGGGCCGGGTGGGTTTGTTGATGAAGGTGCACCCAGGGCACTGCCAGCCCACCTGCCACAGAGGGGCTGTGAGTGGTGGGGTGGGCAGGCAGGGGCAGGCCAGGCTGGGGAGCACATGCGGTGCTTACTGGTGGGGGCTCAGGCACTCCATTGGGCTTTGCTCCTCCAAGTTCCTGGGGCGCCCCGGGCTTGGGAGGGACCCGCTCCAGGGGGCCCCTTGGCTGCAGTGTGAGGTCCTTGAAGCCCAGATCTGCGGGGAGGGTGGAATCCAGATTGTTCTCTGTGCCCACAGCCTAAGCTGGCCTATCTAAGCTACTGGCAGCCCTGTGTGCAGTAGGATGGGCACCCCAGCTCCCCAGGGCCCTGTCCCTAGCCCAGCCGTGATGTTCCTGAGCCAGGCACCCCAGGCAGAGAGGAACATGTCAGCTCTTAGGCAGGCCAACAGCCCAACAGAATCATTCCTGAGGAAATACTCGCCCAACCAAAGAAACTGGCCACAAGTTTTCCAGTCAATCAAAGGAAATCCAGGAGATGTGGAGAGGCCCGCAGTGCTATGTGCAGCTGAAAGACAGACACTGGTGAGACTGGCAAAACTGAAGTAAGACTCGTTGTGGAGGTCTCCGCCTCTAGCCCTAGCTGCTAGGGAGGCTGAGGCAGGAGGATAGCAATTTAAGGCCAGCAAGACACTGTCTCGTGGGAAATTTCACAAAGAGCTAGGTAGCGCGTAGTAAAGGGCCTGCCTAGCGTGCTAAGGCCTGGGGTCCATCCCCAGTACCACCAAAAATAAACAAAAATGGCAAGCACTGCAGCAACATCAGTTTCCTCAACTGAAGTCACACACAGTAGCATGAGAAAAACAGCTCTCTTTTTAAGGAAGTGCACACCTAAGCTTTAGGACGAAGGGCATTATTTTGCATCTCTCAAACTGTTCTGAAAATAATTTTATACAAGACAAAATGATAAAGCAAAATGAGCATGGTAAATTATTGCTATCCGGGGACTCCACACAAAAGGTGCATGAACTCTTCATACATTCTTAAACAATTCTGCAACTTTTCTAGAGGTCTGAAATATTACAGAACTAAAAAGCACAGAGTAAACATGTGAGAATGACCATCATAACCAATTTACAAATTGCATTTTTTGTTTTCGTTTTTGCTACTGGGGATTGAACTCATGACTTCACACTTGCCAGGCAAGTGCTTGAGCCACGGAGCTAAATCCCAGCCCTACAAATTGTATTTTTGAGACAGGGTCTCATTATATAGTCCAGGATGGCTTTGAACTCAGTGTATAATCCAGGCTGGCCTCCAATTTGGTACTCTCCTATCTTAGTCTCCCAGAATCTGGGATTACAGGTGTGCGCCACCACACCTGGCACAACATACAAATTTGGGAAACTGAGGAGCTGAATTAAACTCGCTCAACACCTACACTGCTGGTAACCATCAGAGCAAGAACTGAATGCGGGGCCACTCCCAAAGCCAGCTGTCCTTGAAATGGATCTGAAACACTCCCTCGCTGACGTCTGATGGCCTCTCTCACCCCAGGACAGCCCTGGGTGGGTCTTAACCAGAAGCCACTGTGAGGCCTCACCTTCCAACATCCGGAGCTGGCGCTGGCGCTGCACCTCCCGCGGGTTCAGTGACGTGTTGCAGGCTGACAGCAGATACAGGTAGGCGCTGTCCCCATTCCGCCGCACCCCATGGGAGTGCAGCGTCTCCTGGTCTCGGGCCAGCCGCTGCCCAATCACCCACTGCTGCAGGCTGGGGGGGAAGCCATAGTCCAGGAATACCTGGAAGTGGACAGAAGAGGGTGCACAGGGAGGGGCCGCGTGGAGAGCAGAAGCAGAGCCCACGGCGCCTCCCCTAGGCCTGGCCCTCAACTCACCATGTCCTTGAGGGAGGCCACTGTCATGTCAGGGCGTACCATGAGCCAGATGGTGACAGTCTGCACGTGGGCATCTTCTACGCGCACACACAGCCTGTGGAGAACAGGCAGGGCAAGGACGCTGGTCCCTTGCTGCGGAGCTTCCCCCATCCTGGGGTCACTGTGCAAGCCCTCCCCGCACTCCCAGGCCGCCTGGGCCCTCCCTACCTCTCCATACTCCTCTGCCTTCTCGCCTGGCTCCTTAACCAACAGCTGTCACAACCCTGTGCCAAGACTATTCGATGCCCATGAACTCATTTGCTTATTAACCCTTGTCATGAGCCCAGGAGATAGGTGCTGGCCGTTCCTTTCCTAGACACAAATATGTTACACAGCCTCTGCAGTGAGCAGTTAGTAACTGGTAGAGGCAGGCTTTAAATCAAGCAGTATTATTCCCAAGTGATTTATTTTATTATTTTATTTTATTTATTTCTGTAGTCCTGGGGAGGGAACCCAGATCCTCATGCATGCTAAGCTAGTTCTACTGGTTAGCTGCACCCCCAGCTAACTTCAGTACCAACTTTCTCAAGGATCCTCAACATTTTATGAAAGATCAAAAGCATAAAAATGAAGGGCTAAAAGGAAACAAGAAGAGCCTAAAGGACACATGTGGAGCACAGAACAGCAGTTGAGTCTAACCCACACCTTCAGGGAGGTACAGGGAGAGACACTGCATTGGCAAAGCTAGGGCAATGAGAAGCCATCACAGACAAGCAGGCGCTTGGGGAGGTCACAAGGGGCCTCTGGCTGCAGTGGCTCAATGAAGCAAACACTTAACAGGTTTAAGGCCCTAGTTTGAATCCTTGTACACATGCAGGCATGCACGCAGGACTGCACGCATGTACGCATGTGCACACACACACACACACACACACACACACACACACACACACACAAATGCTAACTGAACCTTTTGCCCTAACTATGAGTCATAGAAAAAAGATACTGACTATATGAGGTAGCAATTAATAAATCATTAATCTAGAATGGAGGAAAACTTTAGAGAGCAAAAGAGCACAATTAATGGCATAAAAATAAAAAAGAATGAGACTTAAGAAATTCAAAAATGCTGCAGCTGAGTATAGTGGCACATACCTATAATCCCTGGGTTCAATCCCCAGGATTGCCAAGAAGAAAAAAGAGAAAAAAAGAGGGAAGAAAGAAAACTCAAGGAGGGAAAGAGAGAGGAAAAGCCGGCAGGCAGGAAAAAGTGGAGGCGGGGGAAAAAAAATGCTATGTGCTCTGCACAGTAACACACACTTCCCCAGCACTGGGGAAGCTGAAGCAGGAGGATCACAAGCAGAAGCCCAGTCTGGGCAATTTTCAGTCACTTAGTGAGGCCCTGTACCAAAAGAAAATATTCCAGGAAATACTCTCCAAATTATTCATAAAATGATTCTGAAACCCAACCATCAAGAACTTGAGAGAACAAAATACAGAAACATTGAAGCAGGCAGAGATGGCAAAAGTTTACCATCTACTTTACATGTGAAACATTTTTCAAAAACAAGAAACTATAAACAAAAATAAGGCGGAGGGCTGAGGATTTAGCTCAGCAGCTCAAGCATTTGCCTGTTAAGCACAAGGTCATAAATTCAATCTCGAGTACCAAAAAAAAAAAAAAAAAAAAGGCTGGGCAAGGTGGCACCTATCTATAATCCCAGCACTTAAGAGGCTGAGGCAGAAAGATCACTGAGTTCAAGGCCAGTCTGGGCTACAGAATGACACTCTGTCTCAAAAAACCAAAAAAAGTAAGTAAATAGACAAAAAAAAAAAAAAAAAAAAAAAAAAAAACTAATAAATAAATAAAGAGCAAATGATGAACTTAAACTCTCAAAGTGCTGAGTACAGAACCTTTCTGGATTTTTTTTTCAATCGGATTTTATTGGTACATTTTAGACCCTCTGGATTTTTACCACATATTTTTTTTTACAATTGTTCTGCCCTAAAGTGGTCGCAATTTTGTGTGTGTGTGTGTGTGTGTGTGTGTGTGTGTGTGTGTGTGTGTGTGTGTATGTGACTTGTTTTTTTTTTCCTGGGGGAGTACTAGGGATTGAACCCAGAGCCTTCACATTGAGCCACATCCTCAACCCTTTTTTAAATTCTGAGATGGGATCTCACTAAGTCATTAAATTGTTGGGCTCAAATTTATGATCCTCCTGCCTCAGCCTCCCAGAGTGCTGGGATTACAGGCGTGTCTTTTTCCTCATCTTTCTAAAACAGTCAGCTTAGTTTTCACTGACATAGTAGTCTTTAGCTCTGTTTTATTGCCCAAGGTAAAAGCCAATTAAATTATGTTACCATAATAAATTCAACTGGCAAAAACAGGTCAGGGAGCAAACAGGTCAGGTCAGGGAGCACACCAGCTGACTGCTGGACCCCATCAGCTTCATGTCCAGAAGCTAAGAGAGCAAGTCTATATGTGAGGGGCCGGCTGCTAAGGAGTCTCAGAACACAGAGCTGGTGGGGGCGGGGTGCTGCCCTTGCTGCTGGTCCACACGCTACACAGGAGGAGCAGGGTGCTAGCAGATGCTGTCCACCAAGCCAGGAGCAGCAGCATGTATTTCTGAGACTCCAATGCCAGTTAACTGGAGGATCAAATTGAGGTCAGCAGGGAACTCAAGAAGACCGGGTGAGCCCGGCATGGTGGTGCACATCCTGTAATCCCACTGTTTGGGAGGCTAGGGCAAAAGAGATCCCTGTAAGATGAGGCCAGCCCAGGATACACAGCAAGTTCAAGGCTAGCTTGTCTACAAACTGAGAGCATGTTTAACACACAAAAAAAGCAAACTGGAGCTTTGTAGGGACTTCTGAAATCAGGAAGTGTGAGCCTACTTTGATCTTTTCAAGATTAGTTTGGCTATCTGGGATTCCTTGAATTTCCATCAAATTATCTGGTTTTGAAAAATAATAAACTGAGGTTTTAATAGGGATTGTTTTGATTCTGTAGGTCAGTTGGTCACTTTTTTATTTTTTTATTTTTTTAAGATAGGACCTCAATATGTGTCCCAGGCTGACTCTGAACCTCCTACCTCAGCATCCCCAGTGCTGGGATGGCCACCACACCTGGCTTCTGGCAGCCACTTTATTTACTTATTTGGTACTAGGAATTGAACTCAGGACCTCATGCTTGCCAGGTAGGTGCTGTGCCACTGAGCTGTATCCCTAGCACTTGGCAGTCACTTTAAATGAAATATTTAATTCTACTTTTTTTTGAGAACAGGGTCTTGCTATGTAGCCCAGGCTGGCCTGGAACTCGAAATGGTTGTCCTGCCTCATCCTCTTAGTGCTGGGATTAGAAGAATGATCCAGTATGCCCAGCTAAATCTACTTCTACATATGACTGAAGACAATACCTTCGAACTTCTTCGTGGTATTAAAAATTATATGGTGTTGGGGCTGGGGATTTAGCTCATCGGCATAAGCACCTGTCTTGCAAGCAGGCAGTCGTGAGTTCAATCCCTGGTACCGATAAAAAAGAAAAGACAAAAAAAAAAAAAAAATTATATGGTGTTACACACCTATAATTCCAGTACTCATGGTGCTGAGGCAGGAGGATCATCACAAATTCAATGCCAGCCTGGGCTACATAGTGAGTTCAAGGCCAACCTGAACTACATAGCAAGACCCTGTCTCAAAAAAAGGAAAGAGAAATCAAGCTTCACATTTATGATCAGTGTTTCCTGGGAGTGCTAAAGATGAGTAAATGGGAGGAAAAAGTCTTTTCAAATGGTGCAGAACAACTGCAAAGCCACATGCAAAAGAATGAAGTGGACTTCTGGTCACACAACATACAAAAATTAACTCAAAATGGACAAAGAACTAAAACTGTAAATGTCTTAGAAAAAAATACAGCGGTAAATATTTATGACTTTGAACACAGCAATGATTTCTCAACTACGACCAAAAACACAGATCAGGGGCTGGGGGTTTAGCTCAGCGGCATAAGCGCCTGCCTTGCAAGCAGGCAGTCGTGAGTTCGATCCCTGGTACCGATAAAAAGGAAAAAGATGAAACAAAAATACAGACCAATGAGACATCATAAACCCAAAAAGAAAAAAAAAAAAAAAAAATATATATATATATATATATATAGTGCTTCAAAGGACACCATTAATAAAGTAAAAAGAGGGGGCTGGGGATTTAGCTCAGCGGCATAAGCGCCTGCCTTGCAAGCAGGCAGTCGTGAGTTCGATCCCCGGTACCGATAAAAAATGAAAAAGACCAAAAAAATAAATAAATAAATAAAGTAAAAAGAACCCATGGGATGAGAGAACACTTTACAAATTACACATCTGATGAGCACTTCCTCTAGAATATATAGAGTATTCCTGCAAAACTGGGTAGGATGGTACATGCCTATAATTCCACCACCAGGCAAGCTCAGGCAGGAGTATTGTGAGTTCAAGACCAGCCTGGAAAACATAAAGCCTAAAACAAAACAAAACATAAAAACAAACAAAACACTGCACTCCCATAGCTGACCAATAAAAAGATAAACCCGGTTTAACAAATGGGCAAAAAACCTTGAATTGGCAGTTCTCCAAAGAAAAGATGCAAATGACCAATAAACACCTGAGAAGATATCCAACGTCTGTTATCAAATATTTAGGGAAATACAAACCAAACTTGCAATGAGATACTGCTCCCAACTCACTAGGATGGCGCCGAGCAACAAGCGTTAGAGATGAGAAAAGCTGGAGCCCATGTACTGCACCTCTGGGAAGAAGGCAGGGTGGGCCGAAGCAGGGAGTCTGGTGGGTCCTCCAGAGGCAAACTGTCACCTAGCAGCCCTGCTTCTCAAACCCACATGTCCTCAGCTTCATGCCAAAATTATACATCATGACCAAAAAGCACAAAGCCCCAAAATGAGAATCAACTGACAAATGAATAAAGTAAATGCAACTTACCCATACAAGACAATTGCTCCTTGATGATAAAAAGGAAAAAGTTCTGATATGTGCAAAAATGGACAAATCCAGAAAACACAATACTTCGTGAAAGAAGCTGGGTATAAAAACCTAAGTGTTGTAGGATCTAGTTACATGAAGTTTCCAGAAAAGACAGATCCACTTGGGCTGGGAAGGTCAAAGATAGGAAAGACTGCAGATGACTAGGTTTTCTGTCTATGTGAGAGACTGTGGACTGAACCTAGGACTTTTGCACTGAGCTACATCCCCACCTTCTTTTTTGTATTTTACTTAAGACAAGGTCTAAGTCACTAGCAATCGCATAGGTGTGGCTCCTGGTTCAGCTTCCCAGGAAATGCAGGAATTATAAACATTCACCATCATGTCCAGCTGACTCTGAGTTTTCTTTTTTCTTTTTTTGGTACCAGGAATTGAACTCCGGGCCTCACATCAGGCCAGTGCTGTGCCACTGAGCTATATACCCAGACTTGCCTTTTGTTTATGGAATGATAAAAATATCTAAAATTGACCATGGGTAAAGCTGCACAATTCTGACACGTGAAAAATCATTACAATGTGTACTTTGAGAGACTAAGCTATTACATGGAAGTAAATTTTATTTCCATAAAACTGTTATAAAAAATCAAATGCAATTCACCAGGAAAACTAAATGACCATTATCTCACCATACAGCAATTTTAAAATGCGGTTAAAAAAAAAAAAAAAAAGCCACAAACATCAACATTTACTGAGTGATCCACATGTGCCAGGCACTGAAGCCTCGGGGCAGAGGCTGGCAGTGTCCCTCTCCCTTTCTCCTTTGCACGCCCTTCAGTCTAGAATTGCAGACCTGGGTGCTTTCACAGCCTCCTTTTGAGTTGCATATAGCTGTGAGAACAAACTGACATCTGGTTCATAGGAATGAGGGCCAAGTATGCACAACCTCAGGTATGCTCTTGGTTAGGCTTGTTTTTTCAGTGTTGGGTATGAGACCAAAGCCTTGCATGCTGCCTTCCTTTTTTATGAGGAGCTTCCCTTTCCTCCTGATGTGCTGCCAGTAGGAACAGCTATTTTGAGCCATGAAGGAAAGATGAGAAGGAAAGCCATGAACAACAGAACCACAAGGCATAAGCAGGAAGACCATCTGCAGATATGGGGAGCAGAACCTCCAAACCTACACTGTCTGCCTTCAGTGCAGATTTATTTACTACTGTTACATCCTTTTTGTTCTATGAGGCCTAACAACCTAATATACTTCCTTTGAGTTTGAGATGGCTACTGTTATTGTCCCATTTTAAAAATGAGAAAACAGGGCTGGGAATATAGCTCAGTGGCACAGTGCCTGCCCGGCAAGCATGAGGTCTTGAGTTTGATTCCCAGTACCAAAAAGAGAAAACAAAGCTTGAAAGGTGAAAAACCTGCCCTATTCCTCACAGTTGATTAGGGACAACTACAAGATTTGAGGCTCTTAAGGCTCCTGACACCAGAACTTGCTATTAAAAATAACTATTGTTAGGGGCTGGGGATTTAGCTCAGTGGCATAAGCGCCTGCCTTGCAAGCAGGCAGTCATGAGTTCGATCCCTGGTACCGGTAAAAATGAAAAGGCCAAAAAAAAAAAAAAAAAAAAAAACTATTGTCAGCGAGCATGGTGGCAAAAGACTGTAATCCCAGCGCTTGTGAAGCTGAGGTAGGAGGATGGCAAATTTGAGCCCATACTGGGCAAATTTAGCCAGTCCCTGTCTCAAAATAAAAACTAAAACAAGAGCCAGGGGTAGTGGCACATGCCTGTAATCCCAGCACTGCAGAGGCTGAGGCAGAAGATTACCCAAGATTGAGGCTAGTCTGCTCTATGTAGTGAGTTCAAGACCAACCTGAACGCCACAGCAGGACTTTGTCTCAAATAAACAAATAAATAAATAAATAACAAAAAAGGGATGGGCCCTGGGTTTAATCCCCTAGATTGGAGGAAAAATAAAACTATTCTAGGGGCTAAAGTCAAAATAAACAAACAAAAAGCTGGGGTACACAAAGCCTTAAGCCTCAAGCACTCCTCACCTGATGTCCCGTGTCGGGGGGACCTCCGGCTTCAAATGCACACTCAGGGACACCTGCTGCTGTGCCAGCCACGTGGCACACTTCACAGCCGCCTGCTCATCCCCTCCGGTCACCGCCCGGGCAAGACTCAGGGCCATCTCCTCCGCTGAAATAGGGTAGGATGCGCTGGTTAACACTGCACTGACTCAGGGCACTAAGGGTGAGGGGGTGTTGAAGGAGGTGATCTCCAATCTTTCCTTGTACACCCACAAATCCTCCCATGACCCACTGAAAAGTCTCTTTCCCTGCAAAGGAGGCCTTCTCTGATCCTACCCCTCCTCACCCTAGTCCCTTCAGCTTACATTTTCCCTTACTCTCTGTCTTCCATACATCCATTCATTTACCTGGCAAGCATTTACTGAGCTCCTACTTGTACCACTCACTGCTCCAGGAACTGGGATCCAACAAGGATTAAGACAAACAAGAGTCCCTCTCCGCCCAGTCATCCCAATCCCGCTACAAGGCAGAAGGGAACATGTCTGACAAGAAATGGGCAAGTTGGACTGCGGTCCATGCTGGCAAGAGAATAAACAGGATGAGGAGATGAGAGAGGACCCCACCCCTCCACCTGGAGGCAGCACTGAAGCTGAGACCTGAAGGTGGCACAGCTGGACCTGCCAAGCTCAGCAGGAAGAGTGTGCCAGGTGGTAACAGTGAAGGCCAAGCAAGGCCGGGGCAAGAAATAAGTTCAGAACCAAAGCTAGGGGGCTCCAGGACAGTGAGGAAGGGGTGAATGAAAATAAAGGGGAGGTCCCACAGGTCTCTGCGATTGGTTCTAAGAACAGAGCGGGGAAGGGCTGGAGGAGAGGCAAGGCCCGGGACACTTAGGCCCACCGAGATCTGTCTTCCCACCAGCCCGGGAGTCTCGTCCTTCAAGGGGTTCCCAACCTCAACTCGGAGCTGACCCAAGACCTCAGGGCCCCAAGGGAGGAAACTGGGCGGCGGGAAACCCGGCAAGGCGGGGTAGTGCAGTGTCATCCCCGCCCGAAGGCCGCCCCCTCCAGTCAGCGCCCACCTTTCTTGGTCTTCTCGTCCATCTGGCCTGGCCGCGCCCATCCCCCTAGGGGCAGCAGCTCTGGAAAGCGCTATCTCCGGTCACCTGGGAGAGGCAGCGGATCAGTCCCGCGCTGCGGAGTTCCCGGCGGCAGTCTGGCGGCACCACATCCCGGGCCCCGCCCGGGCTAGGGAAGGCGCCGGGAGCCCGGCGGAGACAGTGGAGGGCGGGGGACGCGAGGCCCACCCCGCAGTAGGCCAAAGAGGAAACGGAGCGGGCGAGCCCGCGGAGCCCTGGAGCCCCGGGGAAGGTCCTCCACTCTTGCCCAGGCGCCCGCTGGGCACGGGAAGTCAGCTTCACGCCACGCGCACCCGGGATGATCCTGTCATTTGGAGGCCTGAGGAAGGCAGCTTGGGCGGAAGAGAAAGTGAAAGTGGCGGCTCCGGAAATGGGACGCCTGGGAGCCGGAAAACTATACTCTCATCCGGGACTCCCGCGCGGCCCACCTGGCGGCGGGCCGCAAGCGCCCAGACTGCCCCAGAGCCTTCACCCCGCTGCGGGGTCTCGGTGGTCCCAGGCGCTCGGTCCTCTGTCCTGTGCGACCCGACCCGGTCTCCCGGACTGAGCACAGATTCCCCGACCCGGGCTCACCAGGCGACCCACGCCACAGGCGGAGAGGCTAGGGCCCAGGGAACTGGCCTGGCTGGGCAGGCCCTGGAGGGGCGTGGCCGGGGCTAGGAGGGCGGGGCCTTTCAGAAGGGGCGGTGCCCCAGGGGGCGGTGCCTGGAGGCCGCGTGGGCGGGGCGGATCCGCGGGGTAACAAACTGCCGGATTCCCTGCAGGGGACCGGCTACTGCCTGGACTCTGTGGAGCTCCCCTATGAACCAGGTCTACACTCGTTCACCCAGACCCCGGCGCATCGGTGATCAGCCTGATCCTCGGGTTCGTTTGCAAAGGAGAAGACGAAGGCTCCGTTTAGGAAATGCCCAAGGCCACCCAGGTGGCTCTGAATCCAGGCGTGACAGGCCCAGGAGTTGGCCCTCAAGCAAGCCACAGCTCTGTTTCTTTATCCGTTGATGGGAATTTGCTTTCCCGTGGCAAAGGCTGGGAGCCCTTTCCATCTTCCTGCCCCGTTTTTCTTCCACTGATCCCGCAGATCAGTAGATCCTGTGGGCCCTGGCTATAGAGCAGATGCCCAGCTGTCACCTCCTCCGAGATATCCACTGCGCCTCCATCAGTTCTCCAACGTTTGGGACGGGAACCAGCCTCCTCTTCCAGCTCTTTGCTTCTCTTTTGCATCGTTCTTTCCCGCAGCATTTTCGCGGAGCCGCCAGAATGTCATATTACAAAGTAAATCAAAGCAAGTCGTGGTGTGGTGAGTGTATACCTTAAATCGCAGCACTAAGGGAAGCTGAGGTATGAGGTCTAAAACTCAAACACAGCCTGCGCTACAGTGAGACTGTGTCTCAAAGCCTGAAGTTGTAGCTCAGTTTGAAGCCCCTGAGTTACAATACATAAACAAACAAATAATAAAATCAAACCCATGTCACCCCAACTGAAATAGTCCCATCTCAGGCTGGGTATAAATTTTCCATTTTCTTGTCTCGGCCTCCCAGAGTACTGGGATTACAGGCATGCTTCACTTCTGAATGACCGCAGAGATTTCATTCCATTTTTTATTTTTATTTTTTTGTTTGTTTGTTTGTTTGGTTGGTTGGTTTGGTTTGGTTTGGAAGTTTTTTGGTTTTTTGAGACAAGGTCTCACTATATAGTTGAGGTTGGCCTGGACTCATTATGTAGCCCAGGTTGGCCACGAACTTTCAGCAATCCTCCTGCTTCAGCTTCCCCAGTGCTGGGATTGCAGGTATATGTCACTATGCCCAGCTTCTATCAGAACCTTTAAAACAAATAAATATAATAATCAAAAATCAAACTCAGGACTGGGGATATAGCTCAGTGGCACAAGCATCTTCCTGGCAAGCATGAGGTCATGAGTTAGATGCCCAGTACCCCGCCCCCCCAAATTCAAAAGCTCTGGCTATGGACCAGGGGTTTAGCGCAGAGGTGTAAGTGCCTGCTTTTAAACATGAGATCATGAGTTTGATCCCCAGTACCAAAAAAAAAAAAAAAAAAAAAAAAAAAAAAAAAAACTCTAGCCAGGCATAGTGACACATGCCTATGATCCAGACACTCTGGGAGGCTGAGGCAGGAGGAGTATAAGCTTGAGCCCACCTTGTACAATTTAGCAACTTATTTTAAAGTAGAAAATAAAAAAGCTCTGAGGTTACAGTTCAATGTGAAGTCCCTGGGTTCAGTCCCAGTTCAGCAAAAACAAGCAGACAAAAAAACAAACTGATGGCTTATGTTTCAACAGCCATCATGAAAACTAGAAGACAATGAAATGAATGCCTTTTTCAAAGTGCTGAAAAACCAACAGATTTTCAGTAAAAATGTCTATTAAGAATGAAATCAATCTCCAAGTCATGCATGAAGGCTGAAGCAAGAGGATTGCTGAGAGTTCAAGGCCTACAGTGTCCCACTTGTGGTTCTAAGCGCTGTGAAGAAACAGAAAGCCAGATAAGAGAGCTGGGCTTGGTGGCACATACCTATAATCCTAGCACTCAGGAGACTGAAGCAGGAGACTCACTGTGAGTTTGAGGACAGCCTGGCCTACATAGTGAGTTCAAGGCCAGCCTGGACTACAGAACAAGGACTTGTCTCAAAAAATGGCTGGGCTTGGTGGCTCATGCCTGTAATCCCAGCACTTGGGAGGCTGAGGCAGGAGGATCATTGCAAATTCAAGACCAGCCTGGGCTACAAAGTGAGCTCAAGGCCAGCCTGAACTACATAGTGAGACCCTGTCTCAAAAAAGATCGAAAAAAAAGAAGCGAGAGGATGAGAGATCGAGGCTGTTCTCCTTTCTCTAGGAAGCTGGCTGCTGCTGTGGACCTCTGAGGATGAATTCCCACCCTCAGGAACCCATCCAGGCTTCCCTGCCACATAGCTTATGTACCCCTTTCACACTAGCCTGGGATCAAATTCCACAGTCAGAAACAAGCTTTGAGTTCCCAACAAGTCAAGTCTCCCCAGCACAAGGATTCTCTCTTGTATGAAGACACTGGGCCCCAAATGTTCTGACTCAGGTCTGGGGAGGGTCAGGGACCTGCTCTTGAAACAAGCACGCAGGGATGGGGGAGTCACCCAACCAACTGCATTTGGGAACCTTCTACAGGGACTTCAAGCAGCAGCACAAGACAGAGCAGGCCACTCTGCCAAGAAATCGTGGGATTCAGGACCAAACCAACCAGTCAGAAGACACAGCACTGAGGAACTTAGGAAGGCATACAGCTTTATTATGCTAGCAGACTGATGGAAATCTCAGTTCCAAATCGTCAGCCCCATTGTCATGGTTTATGTCTGTGTCCCCCAGGCCTCATGAGTTTGCATTGTGCATTTGTGATTGGTTCATTGTCTAGTGCTTGGATTGATGGTGTCAGTGCTACACCCACATAGGGGTGGAGCTAGGATGTGATGTAATGGCAGGAAGAAGGTGTGTCTTGCTCTTTGCCTGTTCCTGCTTGCTGTTTGCAACTGCCATGAACTGTGGCCCAGCCATGCCCACCTGCCTTGGAGCCAACTGAGTATAGACTGAAACCTCCAAAAACTGTAAGAAATAAACCTTTCCTTTCCCAACTTGGGCTTCAGGTATTTTGTCTCAGCAATGAGTAAAAAGTAACTAAGACAGAATTTGGTACCAGGAGTGGGGTCTTTTGCTGTGACTATACCTGACCATGTTTCTTGAGAGGCTTTGGAAATGGCTTGTGGGCAGAATTTGGAAAGGTTCTGACATGTCACCTGGATGCATAGAACTAGAGAAGCTAAGGCTGTTCTGTATAGGAAATTCTGGTCAGAGATCAGGAGACCAGAAGGCTGATAGAAAGCCGGATGGTAAAGACCAGGCTTGGGAGGTTTCTGCTGGGAAGAAGGACTGCATTGGTTGTTAGACTCCACATGATGTGTGTTATGGCTTAGCAGAAAGTTTGTCTGCATTTTGCTCCTGCCCAGAGACTTTGCCTGAGACTGAGACAAAAGGCAATGGACTGATTAATCTTGAAAAGGAAATTTAAAAGCAATCAAATATTGAGTTGTGGCGTGGCTATTGTTGGGGGCTTTTAGCCAGCTTTATGCAAATCAAGAGATAAGAGCCCAGCAGGATAATTTGCAATACTGTGAATTTGGCCAGAAGGAAAATTCCAGGAAGGCTGTGGATTGTAAAGACAGAGTTGAGATTTTGAGTCCAGAGGAGAAACAGAGAGATAAGAAAGATGGCCCCAGGGCATCCCAGGAAGCAAATCCCCACCCTGTGCAGCCTCACTACAAAGGTGAAAGAATTTGCTCAGAGGGAAAAGCTGCAGAGAGCCATGTTCCAGAATGGCAACAGCGGCCACATGAGATTCCAGAATGGCGACAACATAGAGAAGCTTTTTCTCACAATCAGGTAAACAGAGCCCTGCGATCCAGGCAACTGACCCCTACAACCAAGAGAGAGAAAAGCCTGGCTACTGCTCCAGCTAGCAGCAAACCTTGGTGGCATCCACAAGGTGCTGATTTTAGGTGCAAGGAAAATACACGAATTCTGAGGGTAAGACGGCTTCCACCTTGATTGTAAAGGGTCTGGGAGGCCAAGCAGTGTGCCCCTGAGAGGGCAATTTGTGAAGATGTAAAGGTGAAGCCAAAGGTGCAGTGGAGACCCCAGAAGTTTGGAAAAGCCGGGAATGTGCCAGGAAAGCTGCAAAAAGCGAGCAGAGAGGATTTAAGAGAGAAGCTGTGGGAGCTGAAATCTCTGGAAGTGCCCTGAGGGTGGAATCACCCAAGCCTTTTGGAGCTTGCAATCAGTTTGCTTCAGATGCTGAGCATGGAACTCTAGGACCTAATGTTTGTACTATTGGATGTTGGACTTACTTTGTTTCCAATGCTTTATATTCCTGTTTGTAACTTTTGAAATGGTAATGTTTATCTTGTGCCTTTGCATTTCAGAAATGTTTAACCTTGTTTCATTTGTACAGGCACTTACAGTTAACAGCTTGCCATAGATCTTGGAGGAGACTTGGGACTTGGACTGTCCAGCAATGCTGAAACTTAGGACTTTGGCAACTCTTGGAGGTGGACTAAATGTCTTTTGTATAAAGGATTTACATGAGTCCTGGGGGCCAGGGGTGGAATGTCTTTTGTATAAAGGATTTACATGAGTCCTGGGGGCCAGGGCTTTATGTTTGTGTCCCCCAGGCCTCATAAGTTTGCACTGTGCATTTGTGATTGGTTCATTGTCTAGTGTTTGGATTGATGGTGTCAGTGCTACACCCACATAGGGGTGGAGCCAGGATGTGATGTAATGGCAGGAAGGTGTGTCTTGCTCTTTGCCTGTTCCTGCTTGCTGTTTGCAGCCGCCATGAACTGTGGCCCAGCCTGTGGCCCAGCCATGCCCACTTGCCTTGGAGCCAACTGAGTGTAGACTGAAACCTCCAAAAACTGTAAGAAATAAACCTTTCCTTTCCCAACTTGGGCTTCAGGTATTTTGTCTCAGCAACAAGTAAAAAGTAACTAAAACACCTATCTTGGGGAAAAACAGACATTTATGCATATTTTAGGCAGGAAGTGCAATAGGCTATAAGGAAGTATGAAGAAGGCTGGTAACAGGACCTTTTATAGTTGGTTACGCATGCCTCGTTACATTTTGCTAGGCAGAATTTATGTTATGTAAGCTAATTGGGGTTACTATCATATAACAAGGTCCTGGTTATGGAAAGCAGGAAGAATCCATCATTGTCTAAGACTGAGCCATGCTGTTCTTAAGGTAAAAATTTGAAAGCAAGCAAAACATAGTAAGATGCACTGTCTGGCTGGGTTATACTTATCTTACAAGCTGCAGCTGGCATGGGGGATGTCAAGGCGAGCTGTTTTGTAATTCTGTCCTTGTGGGAACAGGCTACACTTCCCAGTCCCATCCTCCCCACTACCATCCTTGAATAGAGTTAGAAATACAAGCTTTAAAAGTTTCTTTTTACATTTAAAATTGACCTTACAAAGGGTCAGAAGAGTCTCCAGCTCAGCCTTAAAGACTGGGCGGGGCAGAGCTACCTAGAGAGAGGGGAGACAGCTGGAGGCCCCAAGCACCAAGCACTTTTGCCAGGAGCCTGTGATCTGCAGGGCCAGTTTTAGATATGCAGTAGTAATTTTATAGGATCAAATATATTTCATATAAACATATATGTACTTTGTGACAGTGAGGATGGAACCCAAGATCTCCCGAATGCCAGGCAAATGCTGCACCACTGCCCCATATCCACGTATGTGTAGTTTTAAAAGGTCAACATGGTAGAAGTCTATAATCCTGGCACTCAAGAGGCTGAGGCAGAAGGATCACTGTGCGTTCCAGGCCAGCCTGGACTACATAATGAATGAGCTCAAGGCCAGCCTGGGCTATACAGCAAGACCTCATCTCAAAAATAAAAACAAAACGAAATCATTTTTCTGCCTGCTAGATGAGGCCACGTGACATGCTTTGGCCAACAGGATGTTCGCTATGTGACACAAGCACAGCTCACACGCAGGGTCTTACCCTCTCCTGCTGCCTTTTGGAACCACATGGAGTGATAGCTCTGCCCGCTGTGCTAGGAGACAGCTGGATTACCCGCCCTGGCCTGCGATTGCACGGGAAGGGGCACATGGCCCATTGCGCTTATGGATGTGTTGGAAAGTCTGTTAGGGAAACTTCCTGGAAAACTTCCCTGCCAAGAAAGAGTTATGGGGACAACAACTGACTCTCTTGTAGGCTTATGATGCCAGGCACTACTTGTCTTGAATGCTTTACTTCATTCAAGTCTCATGAATACTATTGCCTACTCCCCTTGATAGAAGCACAATCTGAAGGCACAGAGTAAGAATCTTGCAGAGCATCAGATAGCAAGTGAATGCTAGAACTAGGATTATGCTGGAGTCAGAACTGTGTGTGGGTGTGGGTGTGGGTGTGGGTGTGGGTATGTGTGTGCAGTACTAAGGACTGAACATCATCAGCCTTTACGTTGTTATTTTGAGACAAGATCTAAGTCACTAAATTGCCCAGTCTAGCCTCAAACTTTTGATCCTCCTGCCTCAGCCTCATAATAGTCCTAGGACCAATTACACGCATGGACCACCACACCTGACTTGGAGCCAGGATTTTGCTTAAGGCAGTCTGACTTCAGAGTGTTTCTGAGTACTGCAATGCCACCTTCCTTCCTGTGACACAAGTGACTGCTGAGGCCATTGTGCCAGCTGTCTCCAGGAACAACTGAGCATGGGACAGGAGGCAGGAGAGCTGGTCTCCTTGTCAACAGCTTGGAAGCCACCAGCGCTGATGGCCACACCATTCACTGCTTCCTGTAAAACACATTTTCTTCTGCTTCTGTCACTTGTTTTTCTGCTGGCAACTGAATCCAGGGCTTTGTACACACGAGACACTTCATCACTGAGCTGCGCCTCCAGCCCTTGCCTCGGTCACTTTGACTCAGGAAGCCCCTCAACTGGGATGCCACTGCCTACAGAAGAAACAGTGTTCAGGGAGATCCTGGGGTTGTGGGGGAGTCTGTTCTCACGGACTACTCAGCTGTGGTTGGGGTAAATGGCCTTTACTGTGGAGCCAGGTTTGAAAGCAGGGAAAAGATGCAGGGTAAGACATGGTAGAAAAGGGTGGAAGAAATCTTACAGAGAAATAAAAACTGTTTATAACTCTGCTTTATTAGGCACAAGAGGAAATGATATGGTCTGAAACACATAGTGTTAACAACTACAGTCCTAGACCCTGAATGTTCACTGAACAGGGAGACAGGCTTTGCACTGATTCCAGACCAGCAGATCCTGCTAGTCCTGCCTGTGAATCTTGGTGCTATCCTTATACTAAGCCATGAGGAGAAGCAGCCTCAGGTAGTATTCTTGTTCTTCCGGCCCAAACTCTTGCCTCAGGCTACAAGGAGAATCTCTCAGTCAAGCCAGGCATAGTGGCACATGCCTGTAATCCCAGCTCTTACGAGGCTGGGGCAAGAAGATTGCTGTGAGTTCAAGCCCAGCCTGGGCTACAAAGGAGTTCAATTCCAAACTGAACTACATACCAAGACATTGTCCCAAAACAGAGAAAGATAAAGAATTTCTCCATCAATCTGGAGGTTAGAACTGGTGGTGTACAATGCCCAGCCTGGCTGGGCTCTGCAGGCTTAGCTGCCGGGAAAGGCCAGGCACTTTTGGTAGAGATGCTTGCTTTCCTTTCTTTGCCAGCCTCTAGGTACCAAGGCAGCTGGGTTGCTAGACACAGGAACTGTCCTGTGGATACAGGGACTTGGCACCAGCACAAGTGGAGGGCGATACTAGTACTGAGTGTGCCCAGGTGGACTGGCCCATTGGTGTGTGCATGTATCCATCAGCTCTGGAGTAGCAAGCATGTCTCCTCTACCCACTGCTATGTAACAGTGAGGACAGGGTGGCACACAGTGTGCACAAAAGCAAGATGTGTAAGAACACAAGTGTGCAGGCGGCCCATGCTTCCTCCTGCCTACAAGGCCATTGAGGTTGGGCTCAGGACAAACCTTAGAGATCCTCAAACTCAGCCCACTTTTTGCAGCTGGGCATCTATCAGGGTGGCCTAGCTGTACAGACCCACCTCCCCACCACTCTCTTCCTCCTCGGCCACCTCCAGACCTCGCCCATCAGGGACCACCTGGTCAGCGTCCCTAAGGTGAGATCGAGACAGGACTAAAGGGACTGGGTCCCCCTGTAGCCAGGGGTGCAGCAGGATGCCTGTGGCCGTGAGCCTCTCGGATGGCTCTCGCCGAAGGAGGCAGCGGACCAGGCAGCGGGCTGGGGCTGAGAGGCCAGCAGGCAAGGTAAAGGCACCACGGCGGATCTTGCCAAAGAGCAAAGTGGGCTCTGAGTCCTGGAAGGGGTAGTGGCCAGCCAGCATGGTGAAGAGAGCCACGCCCAGGCTCCAGATGTCCGCTGCCTTGCCAGAGTAGGAGGCCCTGGAGCTGAGGATCTCTGGTCCCACGTAGGCTGGGCAGGCCTGTTTGTCCCACAGGAGGTCATCAGGTCCTGTCAGGACACAGGCATCTTCCAGGTTCTCCAGCACCAGCTTTGTTCTGGGTAGGGGAAGAGAGGCCAGGTCCTGTTGATGCCACCAGCCCACACTATTATCCTCAGTGGCACCACACACCTCCCCAGTGGGCACTGGCATTGGGCAATCTGAGCTTGCCCTAGGAGCCATCTCTCCACCACAAAGTGCAAGCTCACAGAGGTGAAAAGCCTTTCTCTAGCTCACAGAGCAAGGAGACTTATACAACACTAAAATTTCAAGAACACATAACACAAGTCCCTCAAGGGGGCACTGAGTGGCTGAATTTTTCTTAGACTAGAGGCAAATATGGGGACAGGGGTTTGCAAAGGAGAGCAACAGGAAAAGAGTCAGGTGTCCTAGCACAAGTCCTGACCTAAAAGGGTGCAAGGAACAGCACTGCAGGCCAGGATGTCCCGAGTGTCCCGTGCTCCTGGCTCTGAGCTGAGCGCCTTCCTGGCTTACCTCATCACTTGTCCACTAGACCCTGGAAGGAAAAACCATTCCAATGCCCTTCTCACGCTTCCCAAGGGGGCCTCATTTTATGTCTTTTTTAGACAGGGTCTTGTTATGCAGTTCAGGCTGGTCTTGAAGTCTCTTTGTAGCCCAGACTGGTCTCAAACTCGAAACAGTCCTTCCTGCCTCAGCCTCCTGAGTGCTGAGATGACAGGCGTGTGCCACCATGCCCAGCTATTTATGTTTTGTTGTTGTTGTTTTTTGTCTTTTTGAGACAGGGTCTCGCCCGTGCAGTTCAGGCTGGCCTTGAGCTCACTTTGTAGTCTAGGCTGGTCTCGAACTCACAATGATCCTCCTGCTTCAGCCTCCTGAGTGCTGGGATTACAGGCATGAGCCACCACGCTCAACGTTATTTATTTTTATTATTTTAAACATATTCTGTGTGGGTCTGCAGATATAGTTCAGTGGCATAAGTGTTTCCTGACAAGCATGAGATCGTAAGTTTGATCCCCAATACCCAAAAAATAAATTCTGTGGGGGGCTGGGGAATTTAGCTCAGCAGCATAAGCGCCTGCCTCGCAAGCAGGCAGTCGTGAGTTCGATCCCTGGTACCGATAAAAACGAAAACGAAAAAGACCAAAAAAAAAAAAAAAAAAAAATTCTGTGATACCAGGGATCAAACCCAGAGTAAGCATTCTATTACCAAGTCACACTCCCAGCCCTAGAAAGTATATTATTTATTTACTTATTTGACAGGTCTTGATGTGTAGTTCAGGTGTCTCTGAGTTCACTGCATAGCCCAGGCTGGCCTCAAACTTGTGATCTTCCTGCCTTAGCCTCCTGAGCGCTGGGATTATAGGCATGCATGTGCCACCACACCCAGCCCTCATTTTAATTTTTTTTATCGGTACCGGGGATTGAACTCATGATTGTACACTTGCACGGCAGGTGCTTATGCCACTGAGCTAAATCCCCAGGCCTCACATTTTAGTTTTTTAAAAAGATCCCAGTTTTTTTTTTTTTTTTTTGATCCCAGTTTTTAAAATACTGCCAACAAAAATAAAGAAACAAAGAAAGAAATTTAAAAAATAAAATACTGGAAACAAAAGAAGAGTCCATCATTTGTAACTTCTATGTGCTTTGCGGTCCTGGGGATTGAACCCGGGGCTCATGTCCCCAGGCACTTGCTCTACCCCTGAGCCACAGTTCCAGCCTTACAACTTCTACTTTGAACATCGCACAGAGAACACTCTAGGTTATGTTAATAGTAATTGTTTTTTAACCACCAATTCTGTCTTCCTTAGAGCAATGCTACACTCACAGCCTGGGATAGAGGTGGGAAAGGGGAGTCAGAAGTCAGCATACTGGCCCATTTTACAGATGGAGAAAAGCAGACTTGGGCACCGGAAGCCAATGCTCAAGGGCAAAAAGTAGGCATGAAGCAGAGTCAGGATTTATATCCAGGTCTGTTTGGCTCAGCAGACCCCATTCCTCTGACTGTTCTTACAGAAGAGACGTGCATTTTCCTTCAGAAGGTCTGGGGCAGCTATGCTTGCTCTTAAGTATGAAATCCATTTGAGCCCATCATGATGGTATAGGCCTGTAACCCCAAGTTCAGCAGCCTGAGGCAGGAGCACTGCTGGAATTCAAGGCCAGCCTGAACTTTACAGTGAGACCATCTCAAAAACAAAACAAATAGGGGCTGGGGATTTAGCTCAGCAGCACAAGTGCCTGCCTTCATGGTTGTGAGTTCGATCCCTGGTACCAGTAAAAAAGAAAAAAAAAAAGAAGAAGAAATTTGTTTGAGGTTCTATACCTAGTGACTTATCTACTTCTTTTTTTTTTTTTTTTTTTTTTTTTTTTTGTCTTTTTCGTTTTTATCAACAGCAGGGATGGAACTCATGACCGCACACTCGCAAGGCAGGCGCTTATGCCACTGAGCTAAATCCCCAGCCCCTTACTAATTCTAACTCAAAGGCATATTTGTTTTGACAAAATATGTAGAAAGAAAGAAGGAAACAGAAAATCAGCCTCAGGCAAACATCAGTGTGCCAACTGCTCCAGGCGAATGGATAACTGAAAATTAGTGGCTGAAAGTTTGATTATATGAGTAGTTCCTAAATTACTTATTAATTACAAAAGGCACAGGAAGAACTTTTCCCACTGCAGAAACTTAGCAGATTCCCCTTTCACCAGTGATCAAGGTTAAAGTCACACTAAGGATTTCGTCAGCTCCTGCCTCTCCTGCTGCAATGGGCTGAGGACCTTTCCCTGCTGCAGGCTCCAACCTGTCCCCAGCACTGGGATGGAGCCCCAGGTTTGTAGCAGGCAGGGCAAGTACTCGTCTTCTGACTTTCCCAGGGAACTAAGGAGTGGGGTTGGGGCTAGAAGTCTCACTTTTTAAAAGATTGCTGGTGCTGCACACTGCTCCCAAGGGCTCCTATATGCTCTACCACTGAACAGCATCCCCTAACACAGGTGTCTCTAATTTTTGCCTAAGTTACTCTGCATTCCTGGACCTCAGTTTCCCCATGGTGTCCCAATCCTTGGGTGTATCTCTGCAGGCACTCTCACCTCTCACGGTTGGCAAAAACGAAGCGACGCAGCTTGAGATCACGCAGGACCAGACCGTGCTGGTGGCAGTGCACCAAGGCGGAGGCCATCTGACGGAAGAGCGAGGCAGCTTCAGGCTCAGGGATGCGACGGCGGCTGCGCACCAGGCTGTGCAAGTCCCCGTGAGTCCGGGAGAAGAAGGCATAGAGGAGCTCAGGGCCCAGCAGGAACTCCTCAGGCCGAGCCACATTCTGGTGAGGGGGCAGCCTTGAGTAAGGCTCCAGCACCGCCCGGTCTTCGCAGGCTGGGTATACCTGCAGGAGGTAGCCATGTAAGAGCAGTGGGACAGGGACCCAGGTACCCTTGCAGACAGGTGCAGCCACTTTTTTGTAGTTTCTTTTGTTTGTTTGTTTTTGCTACTGAAGACTGCTAAATTGCCCAGGCTGCGCTTGAATTTGTAATTCTTCTGCATCAGCCTCTGCAACTGCTGAGATTACAGGCCTTTGCCACCACTCCCCTCTCCTCCTAGTGCTTACTCTCCTCTTGGGCTGATTCCTCATACCCTCTCCACTCTGGCCACAGCAGGTCCTTTTCACCCTTTGATGGGCACGTGTTCACTCCCCATTCTCTACCCAGCTGTCCCCTCCCTGGACCTCCCTTCCCACAGCTGCTCAGCTCCTACCCAGCTCTAGCTGATGCCCCAAACACTGATGAGGGAGGTGGCTCCTCTGTGTCCCTGGGGACCCTAAGCTCCACCATGCAGCATTTATCCACTGTGGGGCCCACACTGTGAGGCCCACACTGTGAATGCCCAATGCTGCACCAGCTCTGCAGTATCTCTGGCCTCAGTTCCACCAAGGGCACACTGGATGCTTCCCCAGTAAACAGGAATAAATGAACCTAGGGACCCTCCAAATCCTGGCAAAAACTCTCCGGAGCTGGGACTCCCCACTCCAGGCCCTGGGACATACCTTGCAGGTGTACTGGGTGCCTGTAGGGTGGTGCAGGGCCCGGTAGGCCCGCCCACCCTCTTCAGGCTGCAGGAGGAGGTAAGGCCCAACACGGTGGGAGGTGCAGGTAACAGCAGGTGCACAGGGTGGAGCAGCAGGTGGGTTCAAGCGCTGCAGGTAAGGCACTGGCTGAGGCTGGGGCCCACTTCGAGCCCGTTTCTCAAGGGGCCACTCAGTGTCCAAGTCAGCCACCGACTCCACCAGCTTCTTCCTGGAGGGGGCACCGGAAGGAGCAGGCAGGAGGGTGGCTTGCATCTAGAAAGAAGGGGAGAGAGGCCCTATGGTAGGCTGTTTATTGGCCCCCCTGTTCCCCAGCTGGGTAGGTACCTTAGCACAGTTTTCATAAAAGTGATCCAGCAGTTTGTGCTAAAATAAGCACACCCCCTTGACCAGTGTGTCACTTCTAAAAAGTAAGCCTCCAGCTAAACTGCTCACAAAAAGTTAAAATACGTGGGGTTGGGGATTTAGCTCAGCCGCATAAGCACCTGCCTTGTAAGCAGGCGGTTGTGAGTTCAATCCCCGGTACCGATAAAAAGTTAAAAAAAAGAAAAAAGAAATCAAGAAGAGTTAAATAGGAGAAAGGCTGTTCATCAGAGCTTTGTGTCAAAAGCAAAATTCAGGAAATACTTCAAGTGTCGGGCAATAGAAGGCTGGCTAAGACAAGGTGGAATATTACATGGCAATAAAGAAGCACCAGTGGGCTCTTTCCAGGTGCTGATGTCACTTGATCTCTAAGGAGTATTCAGAGCAAAAGGAAAATTGTTAAAATTAATTTTACACATGTCCTCTGATTGGTGTACTTTAAAATTTTGTTGTTTTTTTCTATCTATAAATAAAATGGATTTGAAAAATACAGTAAAATTCGCCAGGACCTCCTGGCGGTGCCCCAGGGCAACAAAGAAGCCAGAAGAAAAAAGAAAAAGTAAAAAAAAATTCACACACACTGCGTCCTGGTGGTAGTAGCATGAAAAGTGGGTTACTGTTTGAGGTACTACACAGCACTGCAGTCACTAACAGTATTGCTAGTGATAAATGGAACAACCTGCACGGAGAGGTTTTATTTTATTTTATTTGGTACAGGAGAGTGAAAGCAGGAAGCACTGAGCTACACTCCAGGCAGGACTGGGGTAAGCAAGAGCCTTTGCAACCATGCTGCAAGTCCAGGGTCCCTGCTGCAGAAAAGAGGCATTCCCTACCAGATACATGTTGCTGTTCTCCCTGCCTCGCTGGGAAGAGGTGATGAGAACAGGTGATACCAAACATGCTTCACCATCAAGGGCAGACAGGTGTACACACGAGCCTCAAAACACACACGTCATCCAAGCCCCATACACAGACGTCCAGGGCAGAGGGAGCTTGCACCTCAAAGGTCACACACCTGGCCATCCAGGGGCAAGAGCACGAGCACTCGCGTGCGCACAGCCACTTCCCGGCACCCTGCCCCGCCCCCGCAGCCAGGCCCCGAGTCTGGGGTCAGAAGGTTCCGCTGAGTGACAGAGGGCGGGGCAGAGGCCCAGATCGAAAGGGGCCGAGCTGGGCTCCGAACCTCCCGCGAGGGGTTTCCGCGGCCCGCTCCCTCCGCACTCCTGCCCTGTCGCGGCGGGCGGCAACCCCCGCATTACTAACCCAATTCGCCCCCAGGTGCCCATCAGTGCTTTCAGCTGTCACTGTTCGCGAGAAACCAGATCCCCAAAAACCCCTTACCCGGCCTCTGCCGCAGAGCCCCCGACAGCCCCACAACTCCACACACTTGACGCGACTCTGCGGTGCCCCCCGCGGGTCCCCCACACAGCCTCGCCCCGCCGCACACTCCCGGGGGGAGGGTCGCAAACTCCGCGCCGGGCGGGCGTGCCCCGCTACCAGACTTGGCTTTCGCGCCCTGCAGGTGCGCACCCGCGGGGGGCCAAGGCGCCTGGAACCAGGGAGCTCGCGGCCGGCGCCCGCAGCTGCGGAGTTCGTTCAAAAGTTGCGCGCGTGCGTGTGTGCGCGTGCTGCACAATGCGCAGGCGCGCTGCGCCCTTGCCCGGACGCCCCCTGTAGCCTGTTGCCTGCTCGCCGCCCCAGCCCGGCCGGGTACCTTGTCCTGGTGCCCGTCCGTCCCTCCAGGGGACCCGCTGCCCGCTGCACTGCGGCCGATCTCGCTGTGCTGGCCCTGGCAGGGGACGTGTGCAGAGCCGCCGGCGCCTCGGCCACTAGTGACTCGGGTACGCCGTGTGCCCCGGCTCCGGGTTCGGTAGGGTGATGTAAACCTGAGCTAATAGTCGCTGTCTGACGCCCGCCGGCCCGGGATTGCGCCATCCACGCGCCCCGCCCCCTGTCTGCGCCGGCCCGCCCCGCCCCGTCGCCCCCTGTCGCCCGCCCTCTGCAAGAGCGCTCGGGGCACCGGTGCTGGAGCGGTCTCAACGCGGGAGCCCGGGACCGAGCATGAGAGTAGACGCTAACCGTCTCCGTCACCTTGGAAAAACATTTTGCTTTCTGAGCCCCAGTTTCTCTATCCAAGACAAGGCAGGAACGTCCATCTTTCAGGCTGATGTTGAAAAAGAAAAAGAAAACTCCGAATTTCCTGGGTAGCTTCCAGTTAGAGCGTGTTCCTCAGTTCGAACCCCGGTACAGAGAAAAAAATAATACCTGACTGCCTGTGGGCCCAGAAAATTCAGTACAGCGCTGGGGGAGAGGGGCTGAGATTGGGGCTGTGTCCTGGTGCTCACTGGAGAGACGGTATGGTCTGCAGATTAGGAGCAGGCACCCTGCAACCACCCTACCTCAATTTGCATCCCTCCTCACCTCAAGAAAGCCACTTACAACCCTCCCTCAGTTTCCTTCCATATAAGATGGACTCATGGCAGTATTTATCTCACAGGCTGGTTGAGAGAATTAAATAACTGCACACATAAAATACCTCGTGCTCAATAAACAATAGACACAGCAAAGACTCTGAGTCAGCTGGGCCTGGAGCAGGATGTACAAGCTGCAGGAGGTCCTGGTGCCCTTTGACCTGAGTCCCCACGCCTTTCTTGGAAATCCGTTTTAGGTCTTAATGACTGTACTCAAAAAATAACTCCTCAGGCAGAGCCAGAGGGAGGCAGTACTACTTTTAAGCCACTTTGGTTTCCCTGTGCTGAACACTTGGGACCAGAGCCCTAGGGTCTGGCTGTCTTAAGTATCAGAACTCCTGGGATGCCTGTGCCTCCCTCGCTGGGAAGGGATCAATGAACTTATTTTCCACCCCAGGACACCAAAACAGGTAGAAGATTCTCACTATGGCAAGAGGCAAAAGGGCGGGGATGGTGGCATCCTGAGCCCCTGTCTGAAGCCAGCCCTGCAGCCAGGTTTACAGGAGATTGCTAACTTTGTTGTGTGCTGAGCTCATGTCCTGATTGTTGTACACTAGCAAAAAGAGCTTTGTTATATTTGTATTATACCAAAATACCTGTAATGTGGCCTACTGTTCTATATGCATGTTTCTTTTCCTCTGGGTGACCTAACTGATATGTTAACCATTGTTGCCCTCTACAAATAACAGATGTGGTGCTAAAATAAGTTAACAAGGGTTGTTAATTACTGCTAGACTGCTGTCCTCTCCTAAGGAAAACAAAGGTCTTCCTCATTAACAGTTTTCCCGATCCACAACCACGACCCCCTTACTTTGTAAATTGTGATGTGTACTTAAAGGTGGCAAGTATAGAGGAGCAATACACAGCTTTTGCAGTCTCCAGCTGCACTGTGTCCAGGGTAAAATAAATCAGCGCTGCTTTTTAAAATATGTTTTTTTCCTCATTTTTTGAACTCGAGTTCGAGGGCTCCTTTGTGGATTACAAGACTGATCTCTGTGCTGAGGACTCTGCTGACCAGACTCATCCATCCTTACCCTGACAGATCTTATCAGCCAATAGGGAAGAAGACTGTTACAGGAGACAGTCTGTATCATTTAAAATAGATTAGAGTTGGGGATATAGCTCTGAGAGAATCGACTCCCCGTTTGTAATGTAACCCCCCCCCCCCGAGCTATAGAACAGAGCTATAAGGAATGTTTCACTCCCTAAACCTTTCCCAGGAGATAATCAGAGCAGGGCAGAAAGGAATGTCTCTGCTAGTCATTAACCACTAGATGTTCTGTTCTCTGTAAAGATAGAGATAAGCAAAAGAATGTACTGCATAAACAGGACCAGGGGGCACCTGGCACTCTAAGGTCAACCCAAGACCCTCGGTCTCCATGGTTACTCAGCCCCAGACCCTCAAATCAGCGTTAGCCAAGTCCTGCACCGTTCAAAATTAACCAATGCGATTTGCTTCTGTAAACTTGCTTGCCTCCTGCTTGTACCTTTAAAAACCCTGCACAGATTCCCCTCGGGGCCCCTCCGCACACGTTTGCCTGAGGGACCCCATGCGCATGGAAATAAACTTTTTTCCCTCACCAAGAGTTGAGTCCTTGGGGTCTCTTTCCCTGCGGCGTCGGCCCTAACATCTTGGAGGCCCCAGCGAGATAGCACGTCTCACGGAAGGTGACCTCAACGGCTCTGCGGTGGGTGAGTACGACCGGTCGCTTCTTATTTTTACTCTGAGGATCAATCTACCGGTATTTTACGCCCCGAGCCAAACGGCTCCGGTCTAGGGGCAATTTTTGTTACCTGTTTTTGTTATCTGTTCTCTGTTCTCTGGTGACCGGGGGACGCCCCACACGGTTTTCCGTGGCTCACCGTCTGCGATAGGATTTTCCTATCGGTTTGGGGCCCAATCTGTGGTCCGTCAGGGCCAATTCGGAGACACCCTCTGAGGTGACTCGTTCGGGGAATTTCATTCCCAATCTGTGGTCCGTCTGGGCCAATCTGGGGAATTTCATTCCCAATCTGTGGTCCGTCCGGGCCAATCTGGAGGCACCCCCTAAGGTGACTCGTTTGATGTGAAACTAATGCGTGAGAGTGAGGTGGCCGGCCTGTTTGTCCTGTGTGTTGTGACTGTTGTAAACGGTTATTTGTTGTGTCGCGCGTACGCTAACCACTCTTTGTCTTCAGAACACCATGGGACAAATGACATCGTCCCCATTGTCCCTTACCCTCGACCATTGGTCGGAGGTTCGAGAGAGGGCTCACAATCTCTCCTTTCAGGTTAAAAAAAGTAAATGGCAGACTTTCTGCTCGTCTGAGTGGCCCACATTCTCCGTGGATTGGCCACCGGAGGGGACTTTCCACCTTCCCCTCATCTTAGCAGTTAAAAACATCATCTTCCGCCCTGGACGAGAGAGCCACCCCGACTGGGTCACCTACATCTTGGTATGGCAGGACCTCAAAGAGAAGCCCCCACCGTGGGTAAAACCCTTCCTTCCTCCGCCCTCTCCTTGGTTGCCTGTTTAAACTTGTTACTAACTTAGGGCCTTGTTGCCCATTTCTGTTGCAGGATCCATATGGCTTATTAGATTCAATTACTTCCTTTAGCTCACCAAACTGTGCAAGAAGCTCCCTTTGTTTGTGTCTTTAATGTTGTGGCACCTTGTTTAATATGTAAGACTTCAATTGATTGCTTTCAACCTCGGCATGCCTTTTAAAAGGAGTATTTTTTCTCTCTGATGAAAATGTAAACATGTGCACATATATATGTATATCTATGGTTGTTAAGAGTCATGTCAACTTTGCCAAGTAAAAACCCTGGCGGTACTCTATTTGAGCCAGTTAAAAGGCTATAGTTTTGTTTTTAAAATACAACATTTTTATGTGGTAAATAAGTATGTTTTGGACTACTAAAAGGTGACTTCAAGGGTTTTGTTGAGAGTTTTAATGTTGTCTAAAAAGTGAGAGAAAAGGTAATTGACTGGTAATAGTAAAAAGAGGGACAAAGAGAGTGGTCTTCAAGTAAAGGTATCTGGCTATGCCAGAATGTGGAAAAAGATTAAAGCTTAGTTTGAGAGGTATTATTGTAAGTTGTAGAAGGCTCAAGAGGATGTAAATTTTATTTGTCTTGGTTTATAGTACTACAAATAACAGGTTTGACAAGAAGTAAATGTGTTCAGAATTTGACAGTATTAGATCAGTTTTGGTAGAAGTATACATAAGATTGTACTTTGCTGCAAAATGTTTTCATTAAAATGAGATTATAGGTGATACTAAAAATAAGATACAAGTTCTTACATGTGCTGTGAACATCTGGGAGATTATGCAGCACAATTTTGTTACCTATAAAAAAGCCCTTTTTGTTAAGAATATAATTTTAGTAAAATGATGGCTTGTCACGTGACACCCTTGGACAAGAAGCAGTGTGCCATCCAGATGAAGCCGGCTCTCTGATCCGGAATGCCAAAACCATGTTCTCCTTTTGTGCCACCCTGACTGGACATCCAGAGGTAAGAAGGTTTCCCAATATTGCCAGTTGTTCTCTTTGTAACTCAGTGGGCCCCACATGTTAGACAAAAATTACAAAGGTTTAAGAGGTTTAAAAAAATGCCCCTCAGCCAGTTAATAGAGATAGCACAAAAAGGTCTTTGAGAACTAAAAAATTTACAAAAAGATAGCCAAGATGTTAAAATTGCTCTACGAGAAAAGACTTTTAAAAAACAGACAAGACTTTCTGGAGACAGTTGGATACTGTAGGCTAAATTTTACTGAAAAGCTTGCCTCTATATGACTCCCATAAGGGAAAAACTCAAAATTCGCTGAACTGGACTGATAAATGTAAACAGGCCTTCCAGCAGCTCAAGCGGGCCTTGACAGAGGCCACAGCCCTGGGACTCCCTGACGTTACCAAGCCTTTCACCTTGTTCATAGATAAACTCAGAGACATTGCCAAAGGAGTCCTAACTCAGGACATTGGCCCTTAAAAGAGGCCTATAGCCTACCTCTCCAAAAGACTTGATTCAGTAACAGGAGTATGGCCTCCCTGCCTTAAAATACTAGCTACTGTGACAATGTTACTTAAGGAAGCGAAGAAACATGCTTTGGGCAAGTGATTTCTGTGGTAACCTCTCACAGTTTAGAGACTCTTATCAAAACCCCTCCTAAAAAAAGGCTCTCAAATGCCAGAATTCTACTGTCAAGCCCTGCTTCTAGACCCACAGTCAATGATATTCAAGACTTCTTCAGCTTTAAACCCAGCCACCCTTATGCCTGATGATGATCCGGAGGAACAAAGGACACCTCTCTCCACGAGTGCGCTGACATCCTCGAACTGCAGCAGAACCTACAGGCTGATCTTACTGACCAGCTTTTGGGAAATGCCGACAACTGTTCGATGAAAGCAGCCTCATCCAAAACGGCAAACAAATGGCCGAGGCAGCAGTGACCACCAAAAAGGAAGTACTCTGGGTTAAGCGGGTAGAGCCTGGCACTTCTGCCCAAAAGGCGTAGCTTGTTGCTTTGACTGAGAGGCTAAAACTAGCCACGAAAAAGAGGGTAAACATTTTTTACTAAAGATATCCCTTTGCTACTGTACATATACGTGGAAGCCATCTAAAAATGCTCCACAGATTCTAGATTTGCTGGCAGCTGTCTGGCTGCCTCAATGGATTGCTATTCCTTACAAGGCTCACCCAACCAGAGATAAAAAATAACAACCACATCAGAGGGGTCAACCAAAAAAGTAACTGCTCTAATACTAGTCCTCTGACCTTGTCAGAACCAGTCTGCACAAAAAAAGACCTACAGTTGGCATCTCAACTTGGAATAAAGTCTCCCACCCCAAGGAGCTGATACCAGTTACCTGATAAACAAGTACTGTTACTAAAGACACTAGGGCGGGAGCTGTTTCACCTTGCAGAATTGTTCAAAACTCAATATTTTATTCCAAAACTCTACAAACTGACCACCTCTTCGAGCTCCAGATGCCCACAGTGCTTGTTAGTCAACTCAGCCGAGAGCTCTGCGTTGGAGACCACCCAACATCAAAAAATTGTTCCAGGAGAACATTGGAAAATAGACTTCATGGACATGGTAAAACTTAATTTACAGGGACACTGCTATCTCTTGGTATTAATAAACATTTTTACTGGCTGGGTAGAGGCTTTCCCTACTAAGTCTGTCAGCCTTAGTGGTAATTAAAAGGCTATCGCATGAGATCATACCTTAATTTGGCCTCCCACTATCAATGGGGTCCGATAATGGCCTGGCTTTCATAGCCCGAGTCACCCAAAAGTTAGCCCAGGCATTAAAGATTAATTAAAACTCCACTGTGCCTATCAGCCACAAAGCTCAAGACAAGTAAAACGTATAAACCAAAGTCTCAAGGACATTTTAGCTAAGCTGTTTTCAAAAACTGGCGATAATTGGATGAGCCTTCTTCCCTTTACACTGTTAAGAGCTAAATATACCCCATATGTTTCCAAAATTTCCCCCTTTAAAGCCATGTTTGGGAGGCCCCCGCCATTGGTTCCAAGATTGTCAGAAGACAAATTAGCTAAAATTACTAATCGAGATCTTAAGTCCCTACAGACACTCCAACCTGTGTTGGCCTGGATCCACCAGCTGTTTAGACAAAAACACCTGGACCTGCCTTTAGAGACGCCTCTCAAGGCCCCAGGGACTCCAGTCTTGGTTCGATGTCACCACCGTGACTCCCTTAAACCCCGCTAAGAAGGACCTTTCACCGTGGTGCTCAGTACCCTCACTGCCATCAAGGTAGCAAGAAAAACTGCTCGGATTCACTACACTCATGTAAAGCCACTGGAAACAGCAAACAACGAGGGACATACTCAGTGGACTACACAACAGACTGGTAACCCTTAAAGTTAAAAATTGACTAAAACATAGATTATGCTGGTTATAAACTGTTTTAGCTTGCTTGTTTTGATAACATTGATGCCGACCTTACACGGCGGCTTTGGTCCCCCTGTAAACAAAAAAAACCTATTGTTAAAGATCTTTGTATGAAAGCCCCCTTCAAGTAAAACCAAAATGTTCTCTTTCCGGGAATCAATTCTGCCCTATATCCTCCCTTTATTGAGACCCCTGGCCGGATTCATTATAGTCATGGCTATAGCCCCTTGCCTCATTAACCGAGTAACCCGGTTTGTGAGGGCCCAGATTTCTCAAGTAAAAGTTATGGTGCTACGTCAACAATATGATCCCTTACCCATACAGGACCTTTAAGATTAAAAGTCATCCACAAGAAAAAGGGGGGAATGAGAGAATCGACTCCCCGTTTGTAATGTAACCCCCCCCCCCGAGCTATAGAACAGAGCTATAAGGAATGTTTCACTCCCTAAACCTTTCCCAGGAGATAATCAGAGCAGGGCAGAAAGGAATGTCTCTGCTAGTCATTAACCACTAGATGTTCTGTTCTCTGTAAAGATAGAGATAAGCAAAAGAATGTACTGCATAAACAGGACCAGGGGGCACCTGGCACTCTAAGGTCAACCCAAGACCCTCGGTCTCCATGGTTACTCAGCCCCAGACCCTCAAATCAGCGTTAGCCAAGTCCTGCGCCGTTCAAAATTAACCAATGCGATTTGCTTCTGTAAACTTGCTTGCCTCCTGCTTGTACCTTTAAAAACCCTGCACAGATTCCCCTTGGGGCCCCTCCGCACACGTTTGCCTGAGGGACCCCATGCGCATGGAAATAAACTTTTTTCCCTCACCAAGAGTTGAGTCCTTGGGGTCTCTTTCCCTGCGGCGTCGGCCCTAACAGCTCAATGGCATAAAGGCCTGCCTGGCAAGTGCAAGGTCCTGAGTTTGATCCCTGGTACAAAAAATAAAATAAAATAAATAACATAAAGTTGCTGGACATGGTGGCACATTGCTGTAATCCCAGTATTTAGGAGACTGAGGCAGGATCGTTGCAAATTCCAGGCCAGTCTGGGATACATAATGAGTTCAAGGCCAGCCTGAACTGCATAGTGAGACTCTGACTCAAAAAACAAAAGCAACTGTTGTAACTTGGCATAACTGACACCATCTTAAGCCCTGCATTTAACTACTGCCCTGCATTCAGGAAAATGGAAAATTATTCAGGGTATAAGTCCCATGAGAAAAGCAGAATGAGCTGTACCTACAGGAGAAAAATTAACAAAAGAAGCAGGATACAGGTGTCAACTGAAAATTAATGAAAAATTCGAGCTAAATTTTTTCCAACAGGGTGTCTTTTGTGATTCTCTCTTTTAAAAACTCTGTAGCTTTGTAGTTCGGGGCCATTTGTTTGGACCCTGAAGTGGGAGGAGTGGGGATCTGTATATGAGTGGTCCTGAGCTCAGTTAATTAAATTACAAATTTATCAATTTGGCTGCTTGGATTCCTATACTGTTGTTCACAAACCCACCTCACAACAACAAAAGATTATAAAAATAGTAGTGGTTTTATGAACAAAACCCTGTTACAGAGGAACTGCCACAACAAGTCAACAGTTGGGATTACATCTTATTGAAAAGTTTTTGCACAGTAAGAGAAACCACCAACAGAGTGAAGAGATAACATGGAAGAATATATTTGCCAGCTATTTCTAAGACAAAGAATTACTATTGAGAACATACAAAGAACTAAAAAAAAAAAAAAAAAAATCAGTCCTCCCAGTTTTAAAAGCCCAATCCAAAAATGGGCATATGAGATGAATACATACTTCTCAGATAAAAAATACAAACAGGGGCTGGGGATTTAGCGCAGCAGCATAAGCGCCTGCCTTGCAAGCAGGCAGTCGTGAGTTCGATCCCTGGTACTGATAAAAAGGAAAAGACAAAAAAAAAATACAAACAGCAAATAAACATATACAAATGTTTAATATCATTGGTCATTTGAGAGATGCAAATTAAAACAACACTGAGATTCCACTTCACCCCAGAAAGAATTATCAAGAAATCAAGCAATAACAGAGGGGCTGAAGGGGAAAAGGAAATCTTGTCCACTGTTGGTAGGAGTGTAGGCGGGTGTAACTACTGTGGAGATCAGTGAAGAGATTCCTCAAAAAACAAGGATTGGAGGTCTCAATTGACCCAGCTATTCCCCTTCTGGGTATCTTCCCAGGAGAATTAAAAACATTGCACTATAGCAATATATGTGCACCCACATTCATAGCAGCACAATTTGTAATAACTAGATCTTAGAAACAACCTAAATGCCCACTGACTGAGGAATGGATAAAAAAGATGTAGTACTTTTATCCAATGGAGTACTACTCAGCTATAAAGGAGGAAAAGCTTGAATCTTGTGTAGGTAAATGAGGCTTGAGACCATACTCATAAGTGAAATAAATCAGACATGCAGTATCCAGTGCCAAATAAATAAATAATAAAAACCAGACATGCATGTGTAAATATTGTATTATCTCACTAGTGTGAGAAGCTGAAAAAACCAATATGTGTATTTATCTGTATATATAAAATATAGTTAAGATAGTTATATTACTGATTTCACTGAGTGCATTGAAGAGAAAGATTTGTGCTGGTACTGTTCAGACAATTGAATGCAGATATCTTGTGCTCTGAGTGACTGATTTGGGGATGGCAACGCATAATGTATGAACCATTATTGTCCCCTGATTGTTGTGTTTTGAATTTTTTTTCCAAAATAAAATGGGATTTTTAAAAAATGATAGTGGTAATATGTAATTTTTTTTGACATGAAAGAGAAGATACTAGGGGATAGATTTGTTTTCTGTCATGACTGAGGGTGGCTGTTTTCACTAGGACTTATCAGAAACGTAGTATTAAAGATTTTGAGGAAAAAAAGGAATGAACAAAAAAGAAGGGGTGAGCAGTACAACAATGTGAGAGGGAGGCAGAAAAATGGTTAAGTGCAAAGGCCCTGAGGCAGGAACTTCAGAGTGTGAACTGGGCACTGTCACCTCCATTCTATAGACCTGAGGATTAAGGTGAGGGCTGCCGCCTAGAACCATCCAGCATGGTAGATATAACATTTGCACCTGGGACAGCTGATGCCAGAACCCGCAGGCTCCCAGATACCTGACAATCTTGACAGCCTGGTAGCTTCCACATGGACCTAGCTGAATTCCTACTTCACCCTAATCTTACCTTTCTGTGTGTGGGAGGATGGTGGTGGCTGAGGATCAAACCCAAGGACACTACTACTGAGCTACAGTCCCAGCCCTGTTTATTTATTTACAGAGTGTCCATATGTAGCAGGTTGACCTTGAATTTGCAATACATAGCCGTCTCCTGAGTGCAGGAGTTACAGGGGTGCACCACCACACCTGGCTCCTTTTTATTCTTTATTTTGAAACAGGGTCTCTTTACATTGTCCAGGCTGACCTGGAACTTGCAATTCTCCTGTTTCAGCCTCCTACATAGCTGGATTACATGTATATACCACAGTGGCCAGCTTGTTTATCTTTGAGCTCAATCTCCAAAACAGGAGGGAAAAAAAAAAAGAGCGAGAAAGAGGTGGATTCCATCAGTGTTTTCCAAACCGTATGGTGTGCAGCATTGGTGGGCTTCCAGGGGCCTGAGGGTCCTGAGACTCTGTATGGCAGAACACTGAACCCCATCCTGGTATATGAATCCCCTTTGATTTTCTTCCTGTCCCTCCAGTGACTTGGGGAAAAAGTCTCATTTACCTAAATGGCTTCTGGTCTTTTAGTCCCTCCCTGCTGAAGAGGTGGGATTAGACACCTCACAGCACCCCCACCCCACTCTGAGTCTTCACCTGGAGGCAGGCTGAGCTAGGGTAGTACAATTTTGTTTTGTTTCCTTGTGTTTAATTTTATGGTCTTCTTTGTGACAAATGGTAGTTTTCCATTTGAGATTAGCGGTTTGATATTTTCATCTTAAATGCATGTATCTAAGTTTTCTTTTTAAAAGTTTCTTTCTTTTTTTTTTTTTTTTTTCTTTTCTATCCTGAGACAGGGTCTCCCTGTGCAGTTCAGGCCGATCTTGAACTCACAACTACCTTTCTGTCTCAGCCTCTTGAGTGCTGGGATTACAGGCATGAGCTACCACCAAACTCTGCTATTTTTTAAAGTTTTTTCATAGTGAGCTGGTTTGAAGGAAAACATGGGGCTAAGAATACAAATAGAGCACAGGATGATGGACTGGGATGCAGGGAAGGAGACAGTGGTTCATGAGCTGCAGCAGGGCCTGTGCTTCTCCCCAGAGCCCTGCTCTGGAGTCCCCCAGGGGCTTCACAGGAGCCCTTGGTGCTCCAGACTGGAGGTACGGGCTGGGCCTGGTGTGCCTGGGAGGCTGAGGCAGCCTGGCATTCTTCCTGGGGATAGAGTGCTGGTGCCTGTGCGAGCCTGGGGCTTCCCTTACATCACCTCGTGTAATGCTCCCACCTCCCTGTAGTTGCCATGTTCATCTCCAGAGACAGATGAAGAAATCAGGGCCCACAGAAGCGCCATCAGTGGCCAAGGGCAATAGGGACCAACAGGGCTCAGAGCCAGGCCTGATGACTCAAATCCCTGTGGCCTTCTGTGCATTGTTTGTGCCACTTGCTTTTCTAGGCCACAGGAAGACAGGTCACGTGGCAGCCAATTTGAGCACACACAAGCCTGAGTGCCACAGCTGACATTTGGCCCCTGATTAGCCTGACCCCTCCACCTTCTCACCTGATCCCCAGCAAAGCCCTCTGAACTGGGGTCGGATTTCCACCCAGGGTGCAGGAAAGCAAATCGATGTAACCGGGTCACACAGCAAGCCAGGTCTGTGTGGCTCCTAGGCCCATGTTGACCTACAACGGGGCTTCACAGAGACTGAGGGGAGGCTCCAGGGGAAGCCTCGAACAGGGTAAGGGGTCCCATACTCCACGTGGTGGGAGGGGCTCAAAGGCGGCTGGGAGACAACTAGTTCCGGGTCCAACTTTGCCTGTTGAGTATTTGTCCCTCCAGGGCTCAACCACATGTAATTTGCTTTGTATGTGTGATTGCCTGGGGGCAGGGAGCTTGGGGAATCTCCAAACCTCCAGCGAATGGGCTTTTCCTTCCCTTCCAGGTGGGAGGGGGAGAGAGTCTCAAATCCTGCTGCTTGCCATTGAAGTCTTGGCTGAGTCATTTGACCCCTGCTCCACCTTCCTTCCTTCTGCCCGTCCTCCTGCCTCCTGCTGGTGCTGAGGCCACAGGCCAGGAAAGAAAGCATTGTGAAAGTTCAGTCCAAGCCTCTGTCCAGCCCTCCTGTATCCGAGAAAAACTGCCACAGTGTCCATCAAGTTGCATCAGAAAGCCTTGTGCAAGGCGCCTCTGGGACTAGACATAGCTCTGCCCCACAACTTCTGCTCCCTTAGGCTTGGAGACACTGAACCCAAGGGGTGACCTCAGGGAATGACCCAGTGATAGAAAAGGATAGGAAGGGAGGCTGAAGGCAGGTGCTAAGAGGGCTTAGGCTCCCTGAGGACTGGCAGGTGCTCCTCAGAAACTCAGAGCCAACTCCACCTATAGCCCTTCCTTGGAGATCCTAGATACTGATTGAGTCCTGATCTTCGATTCTGGTCATAAACAGAATTATAGCTAACTAAGTTATTTAGAGATATTATAGGGGGCTGGGGACTTAGCTCAGCGGCATAAGCGCCTGCCTTGCAAGCAGGCAGTCGTGAGTTTGATTCCCGGTACCGATAAAAAGGAAAAAGACAAAAAAAAAGAAATGAAAAGAAATTATTATAGGCAGTCAGACATGGCTGGGCCTTCCAGAGCTCAGTGCAGAAGACAATTGTGGGAGGTAAATTCGCTAAAGCTCAGGCCTCAGGACAAAGAGGAATGACTTCCCAGCACTCGGGAGGCTGAGGCAGAAGGATCTTTGGGAGTTCAAGGCCGGCCTGGGCTACACAGTGACTTCCAGGACAGCCTAAACTACACAGCAAGACCCTGTCTCAACAAAACAAAATAAGAACAGGAATGACTACACCCATGTATTTTCTCTAGGGATTAACAACAGTAACCGTACCCTAAACAGGCATCAGCCACCTTTGATGGGGGACTGAGACCTCCCTCGCCTTTTCCTTCCTGGGAAATTCTAGTTTTGTTCCCTGTATGCTTGCTATGCAACTTGCTTCCCCGTTGGATTCCCACTTAATCAACATTACCAAAGTGACCACACTTGTAACCTTATTAGTTGACTGTAGCCTTGTTCCACCTTCAACCCTCCTCACCTTGTGGCTTTGTGCAATAAGACACCCTTGAGAAGCGGGGCTGGTGGCCCTCCACTCTCCAGGTCCCCTTATGTCCCTCTTAGACAGAAGCTTTCCTTCTCTCAGTAAAGTCTACCTACCCTTAACCTCCGTGTTCCTAGGATTCATTCCTTGATTTTAGAAAGCACAAACTTGGCCCTGCTTTGAACATCTAGCAGGTTGGGAGTTATAATATACCCTTATATTATCTGGATTATTTGGTGGTCATTTATCGTATGCCCTATGTCAGGCTGAGCCCTGTTGCCTGGGCTCAGGGGCACTCTGACTTGAAACCTTGGACATAATCTGCAGCCGGCCACTACTCAGGTCCCACTAGCCGTCCACTCAGGCCACGCCTTATACTGCTTTGCTCACCAGCTGGACACTCACTTTCTCCTGTCCCGATCCATGGCCTGAATTTGAATTCTAATCTCCAGCTAAAGCACAAACCTGGAGCAGGTGAGGTCTGCCTGCTTCTTTACTCATGGCCTCTGTCCCCAGAGAAATCCCAGCTACAGCCAGACATCCTGGTCACGGTCTCGCTAGAATCGAGAGGGCTGGGCTGGGGATTTAGCTCAGCAGCATAAGCGCCTGTCTGGCAAGTATGAGGTCACAAGTTCAATCCCCAGTACCAAAACAATAAAAATAAATAAATTAAAAAATAGAACCAAGAGGGCTGGTGCTCAGGAACAGGCCCCTGCTGCCTACCCCTGTTCTTCTCCTCCCTTGCTCCAGGGTAAGGATGGCTAAGGTGACAGCGAGGACCAGGCTGCAGAAGGTGCAGGAGAGAGGACAGGGACTCTGAGGTCAGTCCTAGCCACTGCCACCTACCGATTCACTCTGTCCATGTTCCCATCACTAATGCACAGTCTTCCCTCCCAGAGCACCCTATTCCTTTCCTCAGAAGACTTGTTACCACTGGGCTACGGACTGTCACACTCAGCTCAGGCATGACTGTCCCAGTGCTCAAATCTGTTTTTCAGCAGCCACATTGTTCTCAGCAAAAAAAAAAAAAAAAAAAAAAAAAAAAAATTTTTTTTGTTTTTTTCCTTTTTATCGGTACCAGGAATTGAACTCACGACTGCCTGTTTTCAAGGCAGGCGCTTATGCCACTGAGCTAAACCCCCAGCCCTCTCAGCAAAAATTTCATTCCACAGCACCAGTGCTGCCCTTGGCAAACACAGGACAGCCTGTAGTAAAGAAGGATAAAGCAGAACAAGATTTCCCATCATCAGGACATCAGATAACATCCATACATTTGCACTGGATGTTCCGAGAGCTTTGACCACTGACATTTGCTTAGACCTCCTCACCTGAGCCCTGAGCTCATTTCTGCAGAATGGTGAAGTCAGAGGTTTGTGGTTTGTATTTTTCTAGTAAACTCTCTAGTCTCTCCATGAAGCTGACACAGGAATAATGTCAGGACTTCACATGAGATAAGGGAAACACCATGACTTCCCAGCCTGCTGGAAGGCTGACATGCTGTGTTCATGTTCCTAAAATTAAAGAAAGAATTCTGATGAACAATGGAGGTTAAGAGTAGGAAATTTATTGAAGGAAAGACAGCCCTTGCCTAAGAGAGATAGGAGGGGACCGGAAAGTGGGTTGTCCATGAACCCCTTCTCAAAGGAAGTTTTATAGAGCAAAATCGTGAGTTGGGTATAAATTGGGACAAAACTATGGGCAACCAATAAGATTGCAAGTAGAGTCACTTAGGTATATGGACTGAATGGGAAAGCAAGTCACTGTACAACCACACATGGAAAGAACAAAGACCTTTCCTGGACAGGAGGGGTCAGGAGGTGTTGGGAGCCGCAGCCCCGAGCCCGGTCGCCTCACTTGGCGGACGTGAGGCCTGTAGTAAAGAGTAAAGCCTGAGGTAGATTACCCCTCCCATCGAGCACGTTAGTTTCCTGCTTACCGCGTAAGCAACCCGCTCAACAATATAGTCTGCCTGGCAACTGATGATGTTAGCCAATCAGCTTGCCTTGCTTACTTTAACATGATTGGACACTGTATCCGTATATATACTGGTGCCACCCCTGGGGGGGAAGAAGAAGCCCGGAAGTAGAAGCCCAGAAGGAGCCGCGGGGAGTGGACCAAAGGAGGCTTCGGCTGGGAGCGATCCCAGGGCAGGCTGTACGGAGAAGAAAAATAAAAGAAAAGGTTGTCCACTGCCAGACTTTGTCGTGTGTCCTTCCTGCCGGCCGGGAGCGGACATCGACAAGGAGGCCTTGGTCCCCACCGTGCCTGATGTGTGTTTAGCCTATCAATCATTATTGGTTTTTGTTTGTTTGTTCGTTTTTTGTCTTTTTCGTTTTTATCGGTACCAGGGATTGAACTCACGACTGCCTGCTTGCAAGGCAGGCGCTTATGCCGCTGAGCTAAGTCCCCAGCCCCCAACCATTATTGTTGATCCTTCAGAGGAGCATGCAGATGGCCTCCGAGGCCTGGCCTTTAACAAATGCACCTCCATCCACAGTTGTAATACATTCTCATCTTCTGCACTGCCTTCTTCCAGGGCCCGGCGCTGTCTGCCTGCCAATCATATTTCCACCCAACTTAGCTGTGTATAATAAAGCCTGTGCCTATCTACCAGGCATCTGTCCCCACACACACACTTCCAATAGCACTGAACCTTGTTTCTGATCTTGGTCAATTTGGAAACAAAAATGTCTTTGTGCAGCTTTGACAGGGGTTCCTTTTGAACTGATGGGAGAATCTTCCACTTTGCAGTCCCGAAGGTGGGTGAGGAAGAGGGACGCCTACACTCAGCAATCCCAGCTGCGTTGGTGGCCCGAGATGGCGGGGTGGTGATGAGAGGAGGGAGAAGTGCTGGCTCAGCGGGGTGTGGCCAGCTAGACACCATGCCCCACTGCAGCAGTCCCAGCTCTCTCTGCTTCGGTCCTCTCCCACCTCCACGGTCTCTCTACGTGTGCACACCACAGCCCCCAGGAAACCCCCACCCTTCCTTAGTAAGTCATCGTCTACTGCCTGCTGTTTAAGCTTTGCCCAGAGTTTTCATGAGGCTGGAACTGGGTGACACTGGGTCCCCCTAGCAGCCCACAAGGCACCAACATCTGGCCCAGGACACATGGTCAGGACAGGAGGAGGGAGAGAAACAGGAGGTCCTCTGGGCTGCAGCAGGTCCAGGTCCACAAGGCCAGGCTGGCAGAGGAAGAGCCCCTCCTGCCAGCGCTCAGATCCAACTCAGCAGATGTGTGATGGGGTGAGGTGGGCCAGATTATGTTAGAATCTAAAGGTGCAGTGGTGCACTCCTTGTAAACCCAGCACACAGGAAGCTAAGGCAGGAGGATCACTAAAAGTTCTATGCCAACCTGGGCTGCAAAGCAAGTTTAAGGCCAGCCTGAACTGCATAGTGGGACCCTGTCTCAAAAGAAAAACAGAGAATCCAAAGCTGTCTCAGCTGGTTCTGCCCGTAATACTCAGGTGAGGGTCTGTGCAGGCTGTGTGCCTATGTATGTCCCTGGGGTATGTGTGTGTGTGTGTGTGTGTGTGTGTGTGTGTGTGTGTGTGTGAAGTGTGTCTCTTTGTGGCAACCTGGAGTCAGACAAAATGCTTGAGTTCTGGGGTCAGGACAGACTTTGGCTTGAGATCCCGAACAGCTTCTGATTATCGGTGTGATATCAGCTATCAGTCAGTCACCTGTCCTCTCTGAGCATCAGATCTCGGGTCCCTGATGTTGGAACAGTGACAAGTTGGGGCAGATCCCTGCTCACCTGGCTGGGTCATCTTTCATCTTTTCCTGTTCTCCCACCTCCCCTGAAGTTCTTCCTGCCTCAGGACCTTCGGTTCCATTTTATAGACTTTCCAGTCTCCTGTCAAAGGTCACCTTCTCGGTGAGGTCCTCCCCAGACACTCATAAAGCACTGTGCCAGCCCGGCCCCTGTCATCTGCCCCTCCTCTCTAATTCTGTCTGCTTTTATTTATAACACTTGTTATGGTTTGGCATAATGTCATTTACGTATTCAACTGCATATTCTCTGTCCTCTTGCCCCATTAAAATGTAAGAACCCCCATGTCTCACCCAGGCTCCAGCACCTACCAGATGGGCAACAAAAAGTGCTGAATGAAGTAATGTGAGGTGCTCAGTACAATGCCTGATACAGCATACAGATTCAGCCTTAACGGGGTGCAGTGGTACCTGCCTGTAAACCCAGCTATTCAGCTATTCAGCGTGCTTTAGCAAGAAGGTCAACAGTCCAAGGCCAGCCTAGACAATTTAGCAAGACCTTAGCTGAAAATGTGTGTGTGTGTGTGTGTGTGTGTGTGTGTGTGTTAAGTCTGGCACAGCACTTGGGAAGCTGAGGCTGGAGACTTGCTGCAAGTTCAAGGCCAGCTTTGGCTACATAGTGAGTCCAAGGCCAGCCTGAACTACACAGCAAGACTCTGTCTCAAAAACACCAAAATATATACATTTACTTATTATTTACATATTATACATTATGTATAATATATAAATATATTATTTGTGTATCATATAGAAATATATTTATTATTTATTAATTTATATACCACATAGAAATATAATATATATATTGTTTAAAAGGCTGGGTGAGGCCGGGGATTTAGCTCAGTGGCTTAAACACCTGCCTGGCAAGCACATGGTCATGAGTTTCATTCCTGGTACCCAAAAATAAATAAATAAACAGAAGGCTGAGTGACACAGTTCAGTGACCGCACTTGCCCAGCATGTGGGTGCCCGGGTACACACAGGGGCACACATGCCTCTCTCTCACACATTCTTGTTCCCCTGGACACCGAGGCCCTGTTTGCACTATCTGGGTCACCCTACGGTGTCAGTGGTCCTCTTAGCTCCCCAGCCTGTTGGTGTCAGGCCAGCTGTCACTTTGCACCTGTCCCGTGTCCACGTCAGTCACTAAGAAGCCACAGCACCAGGCCATGGCAGACACTCAAAAGTTGTGAAATAATTTGCTCCTTCCCTCATTTCAGGGCTATGAATTTATTTACTCCTTCCTTCCTTCCTTCCTTCCTTCCTTCCTTCCTTCCCTTCCTCAATCCCTTTGGTCACTTGTCCTCTCATTCAGGGCCCCCAGAGCTGGCTAGGCTCCTGGTCCTCACCTCACCCCATCACACATCTGCTGAGTTGGATCTGAGCGCTGGCAGCAGTGGCTCTTCCTCGGCCAGCCTGGCCTGGACCTGCTGCAGCACAGATGACCTCCTGTTTCTCTCCCTCCTCCTGTCCTGACCATGTGTCCTGGGCCAGATGCTTGTGAAATCCTGTGAGTCCTTCCTTCTCCAGCTCTCCAACAGCCTGGCACACAGAGCTTGGCTTTGGCAAGGCAGGGCTAGGAAGTGACAGCCCTGCTGACAGCAGCCCAGGCTGGGACTTGGAGGGTGACCAAGGTCACTGGGCACATCACCATACACAGATACACATTCATGAGCACACCTGTGACAGGCTCACACGAGAATGTGGCCTGGAAAAGGACAGGACAAGTCCAAGGCTACAGGGCAAGTCAACATGGGAATCCAGACATGGCATTCATTCATGGATCTGTCTACACAGCAGGTGGAGGAAGACACTACAGACATTTCCTGGCTTCTCTGAGCTTAGCTTTGACTGCATATAGTAAGTGCTTGATAAACGTGGCTGCTAAAAAGAAAAAAGGATCAGTGGAAGAGCAAGGGCGAATAAACATGTAGTGTGTTGTGTGTCTACAGATTTCATTATAATCACCTGAAGGCATGTTGGTGCGTATCCAGGCCGGAACATGTTTGTATGAGCACTTGGCTGTGAACTCATGCGGCCGGCTGTTCCTTTCCAGCCACACACATCATCTCTGGGGTGCTGCCCCAGGGGCTCTTCCCAGTACCCATCACAGGCAGGGATGCTTGCTGCCGAGACTACCAGGACCCTGTGAGGGGCTGCGCCTGTGCCCCTTCCATATCAGGCTGGCCAGTCTTGCACTCTGGGCTCATTTCTGCATCTGTGCATGCAGGAAAGACTGGGCGTTCGGGAACTGCACAGCTTGGACTCAGATTTCCACTCTGCTAGCTGTCCCATCTCAGACAGCCAACTTGGACGCTCTGCATTCTGCTTCTTTGTCTCTGAATGGAGAGCTGGAGACAGTGCCACGCCCCTTAGGATGGTGTAAGGGCTCAAATCCACATCCAGTATTGAGGACACAGCCCAGACCAGACACCCAGAGAGAACCACTATCACATGATTTAGTGACTTAGCAAGCTCTAGTCTCTAAACAAAAAATAAAATAAAAAGAGATGGGAATGTACCTCAGTGCTAAGGCCTTGGGTTAAAAATTGCCAGTAAGAAAAAAAAATAAAACAAACTGTGTGTGATGGTGCACAGCTATAATCCCAGCACTTGGGAGGCTGAAGCAGGAGGATCACCACAAATTCAAGAGCAACCTGGTTTGCATAGTGAGTTCAAGGCCATGACAAGACCCTGTCTCAAGCAAACAAACAAGCAAAAGAAAAGAGAGAGAGAGAGAGAGAGAGAGAGAGAGAGAGAGAGAGAGACTTAATCTCTGAGACTCAGAGATTAAGAGACTTCTGAAGTTCACAGTGCCTCCAAACAGGGGGAGGGGTGTGTACTGACTTTCTCTCAGCTGGGAGGGGTAGGAGACAAGATTGAGATTCTGGAGCAGGGGTGTTGCCGACTGTCTCTCTGATCCCCCAGCCAGCTTGCACCCCACCTGACACCTGCTGGAGTCTAGGAATGTCACTTGGTTTCTCTTCCCGACTCAGGGATCACAGCTCCCTGCCCGTAAAGGCCAGGCGGCGGCCCCAGATCACTCTTTCTTTGGTGGAAAGAACCTCATCCCCCAGGGAAGAAGGCCTCCCGGATGGCGTGGCACTCAGCTCTTGCGTGAAAGAGGGGGAGCAGGAGGTCCACCCGCTGGTCAGCCTCCTTCCTGTTCCCCTAGATATACCCCTCAGAAGAAAATGGGTGGGGGTGGAAACAGCTTTCCTCCAGGTCAGGACGCTGTCGAAGGCCCAGCTGCCACCGCCAGAGGGCACCCTGAGAGCACCTCGGGCTCTCAGCCTTCTGTCTGCACCTCAGGTCTCCTGTGCACCCTGCAGCTGTCTGTAGCACTCTTTTCATGTCACCTAGGCGGTGGCAGCTGGTAGTGTTCAAATCCCCCATCTGTGTGTGTGTGTGTGTGTGTGTGTGTGTGTGTGTGTGTGTGTGTATTTTACTGGGGATTGAACCGAGGTTTTTGTACTGCGCTACAAACCCTGCCCTTTTTATTTTTTAAAAATATCTCATTATGTTGCTAAATTACTGTGGGTCTGTTTAAACTTAAAATCCTTCTGCCTCAGCCTTCCAGAGGGCAAGATTACAGTCATGCACCACCACACCCGTTTTGAAACTTTTTAGTTTGAAATACTGTTAGACTGAGAGAAGGGCTGTTGCATAGTCTTTTGCTATGTCTCCCCAGTCTCCTCCAACCTCAGGGAGTGTCTTATTCTTCTCAAGAACCTGGATTTGTGACCTGGATCTCAGTTCTAGGGTGGAACCCCATCCCGGGCACGTACTCTGCCTGAGCCACACCTAGCCTCTGATCTGGGTGGGTTTTTTTGTTTTTTTGGTATTTTTGGGACAGAGTCTCACTCTGCAGTTCAGACTGGCCTTGAGCTCACTTTTTAGTCCAGGTTGGTCTCAAACTTGCAATGATCCTCCTGCCTCAGCCTCTCAAGTGCTGGGATTACATGTGTGCACCACCACGTCAAGCTCGACCTGGGAGATTTTGGAGAACGCTAGGCAGACTTTCAGCAGGGCAGATTTCCTGCCTAGGCTGAAGTTATGGTTAGGGAAAGGACAGCACCCAGTTGACATGCCCTTCTTGCCCTTGTTTTGGAGGGCTTGATATCAACCCTTGTCCTGCTGATGTTACCCTGATCCTTTGGTTAAGGTGTTGTCTGCCAGACTTTTCCACCTGACATCACTATATTTGCTTTTAAGTTCTACGTGTCGGAAGCAAATGGCTCAGTCCAGCCCCAATTCAAGGAGAGTAGAATGAAGCTCCCAACCAGCAGAGCATCGAAGAACTGGCAACTGGATGGTGACACCACCACAGCAATGACTGCACGTCTGTGGGAGATTCCTTGACACGACACGGATAGCCTGTGTCACCTGAAGTTTCTATTCATTTTTGTCATTCATCGGACAGATTTTCCTATGACGGTTATTACTGTGGTTTGGTTTGATTTTGAGAGACAAGGTCTCTATGTAGCCCAGACAGGCCTGCTTCAGCCTCCCAAGTACTGAAACACAGATGTCCATTACCGGATCCTGATCCTAACTTAGGATTCTGGGCAGAGGAGGAACTTGACCTAACATGTGTATTTGTTGGATCGGTCTGACTGGTCTGGCTGCTGCTTCAGGATGAGGCTTGGGGAGGGTGTGCGGCTGTGTGTGTGTAAGGTGGAATTCAGGGAGATGCTCATGCCATAGCCTACATGACAGGTGCCAGTGGCTTCGCTCAGGAACTGGCCTGGCCCAGGTGTGGGAGGGAACAGGATATGTGTCCAAGATCGAGTCGATGGTCCCTGGCTGACTCATGGCTGAGGAAAGGAAGCAGTCAAGAAGCCACTCCCTAAGATGCAGGCGGTGGCGGGCGGCTTGGTGGGGGCAAGGGTGGGAGGCCAGCTTGGAGTGGTTGAGTCGAAATTCAGCCTCCAGAAAAAGCAGTTGTAAATGCACGCGTGGCGCTCAGGAAGCAGGTCCGGGGGAAACAGTCCTTCCCAGGACCAGCCGGCGCCGAGGTGAGGTGTGTTCAGGTCTGCAAAGCTCCCAGGACAGCGCAGGGGCAGCAGCAACAGCGGTCAGGTCCGGTCCGGTCCGGTCCTGTCCGGGATCGCTCCTTCGGCCCCAGCCTCTCCTCCCCCTCCCCGGGGATGCGGTGTCTCCCTTAGTCCCTCTCAGGCCGGACCAGCGGGGCCAGCATCCAACCCACTCCCGGGGGCCTCTCCCATCGCTAGGTACCGAACCTGTAAACTGAAGGCGCGCGGCTCCCCTCTCCCTCCTTCCCCAGTCCCAGGATGCGAGAAAGGCAGCGAAGCGGCGGCGGAGGCCCCAACTGTTTATTGAAGGGGTCGTAGGACGGGTCGGGGAGTCGGGGAGGCTGCACGCGGCGGGAGGCTGTGGTCGGGCTGGCTGAGCAGCACAGCGATTGCGATGGTTCCCTCGGGGCAGGAGAGGGGGCGGGGAGCGCGTCTCTCCAGCGGGCTCGGGGCGCCCCCTGGTGGCAGAGGAGGAGATGACGGTCCCGGCTGAGGAGGGAGCAGCGGTGTTTCCAGGGTGGCCTCTTTGTCATCACGAGGGCACTGATGCTCAGGGGGTGAGCTTGGAGGGAGCAAAGACTTCGCTTCTCCTGTTTCCTGGCTCTTAGGGACCATTTAAATCTGTGTCCAAAGTAGGCACCTGACAACCACCAGGCCTCCAGCTAGTCTCCTGGGCCAAACCTGTCCTCACCCCGAAACCCTCCCTGGAAACAGTAAGTTGGGGAGCTCTGCTCTTGCTGCACAATCAGAGCTGGCCCAGGTGGGTTCCAGTTCCTGCACACAGCCTTGCTCTGTGAGTGACCCTGACACACCCCTCTCAGCGTGCCTCAGCCTCCTGCACTTCCAACGGGATGATCAGTGCCTGAGATGGCTGGACTGGGCAGCTCCAGTGCCTCAGTGCAGGTAGGAAGCAAGGTGTGGGGTAAATGTTTTCACACCATCTTGAGCTTCGTGGGAGATGAGAGCAGCTGGACCTGGTCTGATGTCAAAGAGACAGGAACTGATGGTCTAAAGGGCAAGGGGCCCAAGGTCAGAAGAGAGTGGCGACTGTTTGAGGGAAATGTCCTCTGCCCCTGAAGGGCCCTGGAGAGGAGGGGCAGGAAGCCTTGAGCAGAAGTGCCACAGGGGAGGAGTTGGCACCTTAGGGCAGGGGTATGGGGAGGCGAGCTCCAAGTTTGACCTGGAGCTGGGCCTTCTGGGGCCTTGGGTAGAAAAGGTCCTGCTGAGAGAGAAGTTGAGGGACAGTAGGAGGGTGATGTGTGATGGGAGGAAGAAGGGGTTCATCTCTCCTTGAGCTACCTCACGGGCACTCAGGAGTCCCTCTTGGGTTGGCCGGTCTGCACGCAAGATTGCCCTAAGGGGCCCCTGCTGGTCGAAAACCATGACTGATCACTGGCATTATGAAAGATGGGGGACAGCTGCTGCTCCGGCTCATCCCTGAAGACCTCCACATGGTTGTCGGCTTCAGTGTCCAAGGGCTCCGCCTTGGCTTCGGGGTTTAGCCAGCCTGACACAGCCCACAAGAGGCAGATGGCCAGCAGGATCCCGGCTGCCCCACAGAGAGCCGTGCCTGCCAAGCGGCAGGCGCTCAGAGCCTTGTTGTAGTCAGCTGCCCGCGAATCTAGCATCGGCAGTTGTTCATTACTGACGGTCTCCAGCTTGGGGGGCACCGCGTAGCCGGTGGTCAGAGCTGCTATCCCCAGCAGCAGAAGCAGGCTTCCTGAAGACAGGCTGATCTGGGGAGAGACAGTCAGGATCACCTGGGATTCTAACTGGATCCCAACCATGAGAGAATGGCATCCCAAGACACAACAGTGGGATCTGGTGACATCAGCCATCCTGGTCTATTTGGAATCCTGAGGCCTCCTCATGGATTTCCTCTCCAACTCCCATAGGGCCCCTCCATCATTACTCAGCTCCCATCTTAGCCCCCTGGCCTTTCTACCCTCTATCTCTCGGCCAGGTCTGTACCTATGCATGCTTAGTCTCATCTCAAACCTCTCCTCTCCTTAGAAACCAACTGGGACACCCAGGCTTGGGGCAGGACACTGCTGAGGATGCTGCACCAACTCTGCCCACAGTTGTTCTGTAATGTGCCCACCTCAGTGTACCCTCAGACCTGGGTTTGGGCTCCTGCCTGTGATGTTGGCCTGTTTCACTGTGGGGGGGAGCCTGTAGGAGCAGAGACTGTCCACTGGGGCTCAGTCAGTGCCTTTATGCCCGACACAGTGCTGGCACAGGGCAGAGGCTAATGCTGATGACTAGATGACCATACCTAGGAGTTCTTGTAGAGCAAGGGTCATGTCTTCTTAAATTCTTTGTCCTCACCTGGGTCTCCTTGACCACCCATGGCTGAGTCTACTTCCTTTCCTGGCATCCTCTGCACACCCGACCTGAGCTTGTGCGGGCTGGCATCTCTGCACCTAGCCTCCTCACTAGAACAAAGCCCTTCGAAAGCAGAAGCCTAAGTTTCCTACAATATTTAGCAAGAAACTATGCCCAGTGTAGGAACTGCAGGCTGACAACTCCCCCTTCCTGTTATGGATAAAACAGTTTGCTTCTCTCAGGTCTTTCCGCTCACTGCAATGGCACCCGAGTGCCACAGCACTGGGAAACCACGGCAAGACTGAAGAGGGCTGGACTTGGGCCTGCCAGTCTGTGTTCTTCCCTCCGGCATGATTTGTTCAGCCAGTGCTGCTGCCAGTGAAGCACACTGTTGCTTGTAAACAGCAACTTTTTGCTAGCTCTTCTGAAGTTTTTGCCTCTCTCTATAATCAGTTTGTTGACATTTATAAAATTTGCTGGACGTTTTTTGAGGATTGAGTCTGTAGATCTGTTTGGATAGAATTATGTCTTGACAATATTGAGACTTCCTATCTGTACATATTTTGCTAAATTTATACCCATTTCTACCTTCGGGAACGCATGTGCTGATGCAAATGGTGATGTATTTTGATTTGTGGCTATTCTGCTACTTTGCTTTTCTGTGGTAATGGGGGAACCAACTACCCTTTCTGGTCTGAGGGTTGGCACAGTAGCAGTCATTTGAGGAATGTGTAGGGAGAGCTTGAAGCTGCTGTGCTAAAAAGAATAGGGGCATCAACTGGGTGTGGTAATACACGCCTGTAACCCCAGCACTCCGGAGCCTGAGGCAGGAGAATCAATGCAAGTTTGAGAGCAGCCTGGGGTACAAAGTGAGCTCAAGGCCAGCCTGAACTGCATAGGGAGACTCTGTTTCAAAAAGAGGAAGAAAGAAATTAGGGGCATCGTGGAGCCCCTAAGTCTAAGAGAAAAGCTGAGTAATTTTCAGTGTACTGGTTTGAACTGCTGGGTCAAATTTTCCTGAAGGTACTGAATGTCTGATCTCTTACAGAAGACGAATGGCATTTTCTCTTTATTGTTTAAACCTGTTTGAATTCAGCTTTCCTTTGCTTGAACGTGCAAGACTCCTAGCTGCTATAACATGCCTTTACTTTCAAGTCTCTCAACATTCGGTTCAGTTTTGTCTCCTGCCTGCACCACAGGAACCCAGGAATTGCTCCTCTGACCTTACCTTCCAGCACAGTGAGGGCTGGCAGGGTTTGCAGGGACACAGGACCCGCGATCCTTCAGGATCATCGCTGAGCGCCGTGCCGGTGCAGTCCTCATAGAAGATGTGCAGGTAGGACCAGACCCCCTGCCACTTGCCTTCCTCCACCATGGTGGCACCACGGTTACAGACGCTGATGGGGTTGCAACCCAGCATGTTGGATCCCTGTGGGCAGGCAAGGTGCACCTGTTGGGGAAGGGACCCCAGAACTGCTTCTGGTGACTCTCCCATTTGGGCCCCACCCACTTGCCCCCTGAGGATTCAGAAGGAGCCAGTGGTCCAGGTGCTTAATCTGGTGCCTGCCACTGTGTAGACTCATGCTAGAGACTGTTAGCAGCTGTGACTGTGGGATTTGCAACCTGACTGTTGGGTTGACCCCCAGGCCACCACTGCCTTGCTGTGTGGCCTCAGACACATACTTTCACCTCACTAAGCCTTAGTTTCCGCTTCTGTAAAATGGGGTTATGAATAATGTCTGTTTCACTTGGCTATTGTGTCTGGTACTTAGGAAAGGCAGCTGTTAGGATTATGACTGTGACTTTTTTGTTATTATTCCTATCCTGAACTTGTGGAGGCCCGTGCCTAAAATGAGAGGTTCTTGTTTTATCTCTCTTCCCTCAGAGCCTCGCTCCCCTTTAGCCTCCTCCTCAGAGTAACTATCCTGGCTGACACCAGGCTGACATGAGCTGTGAAGCCCTGAATCTCCCTCCACAGGGATACATTCTGCAGCTGCCAGGCCCCACGGAGTTTGACTCCACCGAGGCAAAGCTCAGGATTAGCTCTTAGGCTTAAGGTCTGTCCCTATTAGCTAGGCATAGTGGTGGATGCCTGCAATCCTAGCTCTCTCTTGGAGCCTGAAGCAGGAGGATGGTAAGTTCAAACACTGCCTGGACAGATTAGTAACTTAGTGAGACCTCATCTCATTTAAAAAATAATAAAAAGGCTGCTCAATAACCAGGTCTCTTTTTTTGTTTCCTTCTTTTTGGTACTGGGGATCGAACTGATGACCTCGTGCTTGCCAGGCAGGCGCTTATGCCACTAAGCTAAATCTCCTGCCCAACCAGCCCTCTTTTCACCAAGGGGACACTGAGGCCATGAGAACAGTAGGTACAGGAGTGTCCACACACAAGGAGGGCCACAATCCAAGTAGGCAGGGTGCTCCAGGAGACCGGGTTTCTGTCTCTTCCCTACCCCAGATGGCCCTCAGCCCCTGCGAACAGCTTCAAACAAAACTAAAGTGTTTGTTCTAAAGGGTAAGACAGCTCTCTGGCCTCCCTCACTGCCAGTCTGGTGTGATCCTCAAATATCTGCGTAGAAATATACCAGCGCGCGTGCATGTGTGCACGTGCACACACACACCAAGCATCGTACAGAAACACGTGTGGACAGGCACATGGATACACCACACAAACACACACGTAAACGGACAGGTAAACACACTGATAATACGCGTGCTACACACACACACACACACACACAGTTGGAGTGCTTCTTGGAGACCCCGCAGAGCCAAAAGCGCACAGGATCGCTGTCAATCAAGCCTGTCCACAGGTCGCATATGTTCATCCTCATACAATTCAAGGAAAGAAAGAAAAAAGGGAAAAAAATTAAAGTGACAGAATGGGAAAAGGCAGAGGCTAAAAGCTCAAGAGTGACGCAGGCAGGCGAGGCGGGAGGTGTGGACAAGCGGAGCCCGCGGGGCGGGGCGTGGCCCGCGCATTTCCCGCCCACCCCGGAGAGGCGGGGTGGGGAGAATGAATGAGGGATAGTTTGTGGAGCCTCAGGGCAAAGACAGTCAATCAGAACCCCACGTAAGAGTCCTGGGAGGGGACTCAGGTCAGCCCCTCCCTTTTAATTTACTGCGTCCTCCGTCCCCCAAATGGGTGTAATCACTCAATCGCAAAGGTACCCGAGCAGCAAGGTGACCTTGACAGGATCGCCCCCCTCCGGCAGCCCCTCCCCTAGTCTGCGTCTGAGGAAGAAGTCACTCCCGCGAGGGGAGGCGGGCAGGGAGATGACGCCAACTGCGGGGTTGCCATAGGAACCTCAGGAAGTGGTCCCAGGCGGCAGAGCGAGGACCGCTGGGGGGAGCGGGAAAAGGAGACTGCGTGTTGGGGGCAAGGGGCTGCGGCTGAGGGGGCAGGGGAGATGCACGCGCCGTGGGACGAGCCCGAGGGTGAAGACGTGTGCACCCGGTCGCCCTGCACGGCCTCTACTGTTTCCCGCCCAGACCCCCGGGCCCACCTCCTCCAGCGCCCCGCGCTGCCCCGCCCCTCTCCACTAGGGAAATCAGGTCCCCCAGAGCAGCCCTCTTTCTGACTCGACTATCCTTTCCCCCGGTGAGATTAAACCTCTCCCAAGTGGTTCTAGAGGGAAACTGAGGCTGACTGGAACAGGAATCTGGGAGGCGTGGAGGACCGCGTCCTCTGAAGCCTCCACCCGGCCCAGGGGTGACGGGCCTGAGGCTCTTTGCCCGGCTGCCTCCAGGGGACCCTCACCTCGCAGAATCCGGGGCCGTCCTAGCGGGACGAGACAGTACTGGGGATCCGACTAGAGGGTGGGCTCCTCGAAATCCCGGGGACGCCGGGCAGGGGTCCTGGCGCGCGTGGGGCGGGGGCCGAGCTCACCGATCTGCCTGTCGTCTCCACCGAGCGAACAGCAGCTAGGCTGGAGCAGAGCAAAAGTGGGCTCGGTTCGCGCCTGCGCCGCAGCTGGGGCGGGGGTGACAAGGGGGAGGGGAGGAGGGGGCGCCTGCGCCTGGCGGGCTCCGGAGACTGCGGCCGGTTCCCAGGCTGCGCAGGACCCTTTCCTGAGTTCCTTCTCCTTCGGAGACCCCAGACCCACTGCTCACTGAGACGCCACGCCTCCTGGGCCTCACTCACTCTGCAAGCTCTCCGAATTCTGGCCCGCAGGTGTCCCCCCCCCTCCCCAGCCTTCATCACTTCACTGCACCTTTGCCTCATCTCCCACACCCCACACCCCCGCCTCGAGCAAATGTTGGTGTGGGGGCCAGATATTGGCAAGAAGTAACTCACCTTTGCTCTCTGGAGGGAGGCAGAGACAGCCTCCCCCAGTTCTGCCCTGGCCATCCAGCACCAGCAGCCACTTCCTGGAGTATCAACCTTTGGCGGGCATCAGCGCCAGCTTCCTGACTGTACACATTTGCTCGGTGGTCTTGGGGAAGTCACTGTGTCTTCTGAACTTCAGGCACCGCTGAACAAACTTCCTTTCACATCGTAATCATCTGTGCTGTCTCTCCCTGTGCCAGCAAAAGGCTGGAACAACCTGGGTAATTTTAACCAGTGCTACGAGTTCCTTAGCCCTGGGTGGATGTGGGTCTATGTGTCCTCTCTGAATCACAATGAGTCGATAACCAACCGGACCTCCAAGGCTGGGACAGGAAAGAACTTACAATCAGCCAGCATCCAGAGTGGGAGGAGGCCGTGGCCCACCCTGTGGGGAGGCCTAGCTCAGGAAGGCACCACACCCCCGTCGTTGGGGCTTACCCTTTGAGCTGCCTGAGCGCTGCAAAGCAGCTGATGACTGCAGTCCCCAAGGAGCTTTCACCTTCAAGTCATGCCAGGGAGACCTCACACAGTGTGGAGCAGAGAGGACACAGAATCCACAGCGTCATCCAGTAGCTATTGGTTTACACTAGTAGGGTTCTGGTGACTTTTTAGGTGCTGATAGTAATTGGAACACAATTGAAATACCCAGTTGATAGGAGATACGTTGTGTAAATGGTTATATATCTATTCATGGAATACTATGCAGCCATCAAAGAAGGAATTGTTCCTACACTTCAAGATCAGTGAAGGAAAAAGCAGTAGTATGTAAATGCTTGGTAGTAAAAAAAAAAAGGCAATAATATGCTTCATATTTGCAATTCTCCAAAAGTAAGTTGGAACATAAAGAGAAGTTGTGGGAGGGTAGACATAAAAGAGGTGACTGTGGATTTGTAGTGGGAGGCTGGCTATGGGCATGGGCAAGGAAGTTCACTGTTTACTACTTCTGGTCAGTTATTTGTTGTTTTTGTAGTCTGGGTGAGAAATCCTGAAGAGATTGGGTTAAAGAGTTGAAGTGGGCAGGGGAGAGGGAGACGATGCAGATTTAAGCTGCATCCCTGAAATGCAGCCAGCAGAACTTGGTGACTAAGCATTGAGGGCAGGGAGGGTATGATTGTCATAGTGTCAGGTCAAGTGGGCAATGCTGTCATCGAGAGAATGGGAACTATAGCATGGAGCCAAGCTGGGAGAAGTTGGGGTTTAGCTTTTGGCTCAGCTTAATGGTCGTGGGACCCACAGATGCATGTGTCTAGAGTTGGGACCTTGGTACAGTATAGGAAATGGTACTGGCGTCAAGTGACAAAACTGGACTTGAACTGGCTTAAGAAACAAAAAGGAAATGTAGGTCTCAGATAACTGAGCAGTCAAGGGATAACGGCTCCAGGTATGGCTGAATCCAGGTACTCGGGAGTCTTTCTTCTTTTTCTCCATGCTGACCTTATGTCAGGAGAGATTCTTCCAAAATCGCAGCAAAATGATTACATCTTTAAGTATAATATTGGGAATGAATTCCTCTTTTTCTAAGCTTCCAGGAAAGATCCTGACATGGACTAGGTTGTTCCCAACTGGGGAGTTTGTTACTTACTAAGCCCTAAGAATGCTTCTGGTTGGCTTGGCTCCTTGCTGCCCTCGGGCTCCGGGTGGTACCCACAGGGGGCCCTGGGTTTACAGCATTGCTGGGAGAGTTTAAAGGAAAACAGAAGCACAGTTGTTGTGGGAAAGGGTAGGGATGCAAAGCAAATGCATGAAGATAGGGACCCTCTCCTGTAGATGGAATGCTGTGTCCCCCTACATGCTGTAGTGAACTTAAAAATGGGGCCTTGGGAGGCACTGGAGCCTGTGGAGGAGCTGTTTCCCTGTCTGCTCTCCAGCCAGTCACCAGTCTGGAAGCAGCCTTTACCTTGCTCTTGGACCTCCGGGCCTGCAGAAATAAACGTGGACGTCCTCTGGTCAATGTCACCTTACTACAGCTGCTGGGCAGCCTCAGATAGCTATGTCCCAGGGGTCTGTGATGCATACACCATTCCAAGGCAATTGTTTTGTCATCTTTCACACTTCTGGGGAGCAGGAATTTGGGGAGGCTCACAAGGTGGTGCTTTGAGGTTCTGCTTTGAGGTCTCCCTTGTAGCTGAGCCAAAGTGCCTGGGGCTGGCCCGGCATCTTTGTGTCTCTTTCTGTCAGGGAAGAAGGCAGGAGTTCTCTGGGGGTCTTTCTGCACAAACCAGATTGGGCTCCCATCACCACAGCAGGCTTTTTTTTTTTTTTTTACTAGGAATGGAAGCCAGGGGCTTTACACTGAGCTACATCATCAGACTTTTCTGTGTTTTTTATTTTGAGGCAGGATCGTGCTTCATCACCAAGTCCCCAAGCTGGGACTGAACTTGTGAACTTCCTACCACAGCCACCCAGAGTGCTGGGATTCTATTCCTGTGCCACTGTGCCCGGCTCAGATGAAACTTTTTTTTTTTTTTTTTTTTTTTCAGATGACACTTCTTAAACCAATGAGCTAGGCAGCAATTACCTTTGTGACCCACATCAGAAATCATCACAGAATGATTCTACCATGGTCTGTCAGCCACCGGTCACTGGGGTTGGGCCAGATTCTTAGACTATCCCCTAGAGGGATGCTCCTAGACATGTAGGCAAGTCTCCATATGCCGTGCACTTGGTCAGATCACCAAAGAACATTTGAGAAGACAGTGAGGTGGGAAAGTGAGAGGAGCTATTAGGGCTGGCCGGCATGTTGCAGAAACCACAGGGAAACTTTCCCAGCAGGGACACCTGCTCAACGCTGCCACATGTGCTAGACACACAGCAAACTCACAGGCCTTAGAGGAGGCTACAAGGAGACAGCGGGGATCTTGGGCAGGGGTAGGGGGGACAGTGCTCTGTTGGTGAGGGTGAGTTGATTGGGAAAGAGTCAGTGGGCAGAGGCCGCACTGTGGAGAGCAGGCAAGGGGATCTGAGGGCTGATAGTAGGGGACAGGTGATGAATGAGGCTCTGGAGGAGGTGGGAAGGGATGAGGTCCTAAAGAGAAGGGAATGCGCTGACCTTGAGCCTGTGAAGGGGGAACCTGCGTCCTCTGAAGCCCTGGAGGGGAAGGGCAGCCACTGGGAGGAGATACGCAGAATGGTTGTAGCTGAACTCAAGAGTCAAAACAGATCCAGAGCTGGGCATGCCAGAGCACACCCGTAATCCCAGCACACTGAGAGGCTGAAGCAGGAAGGCTACAAGTCTGAATTGAGTCTGGGCAATTTGGTGACTCACCAAGACCCTGTCTTCAAGCAAAAAATGAAAAGGACTGGGCTGTAGCCCAATCTGAAGATTTTGGGCCAAGTCTCCAGTACTACAAAGACAAAAAAACAAACAACAGATCCAGGTATGAATCTTAGTTCTGTCACTTGATGGTTTTCCCACTGTGAGCCTCAGTTTCTCTGAAACAGAGATAATATAAGTGTGTGCTTCTCAAAAAAATTGTGGGGCTGGGGATTTAGCTCAGTGGTCTAAGCGCCTGCCTTGCAAGCACAGGGCCGTGAGTTTGATCCCCGGTACTGCCAAAAAAAAATTTGTGAAATGAGTGTTGTGCATATAATGCAATCTTCAAAGCACTAGGAGCAGAGAGAGAAGTCAGTGAATTACTGTTGTCACTATTTTTGTTCTTTTGTTTCGTGGGTGAATGGCATGGAAAGCCAGGTGACATGGTACTCAATAAATTGCTCCTTATAAGAAAATCAAGAGGCATTATCTAGTACGAAAGGAGATTTAAAGGGTGAAGTGATACATATGTCCAGGCTGGGTGTGGCGATGTGGGCCTATAATCTGGCTACTCAGGAAGTTCAGGGAATACATTTAGCAGTCAAACCAAACACATAAGAGGAAGGAAGCCCTAAGGAGCACATGACAGGGAGCCACCATCTCAAATAAAGCCAGAGTAGTCAGGCAGCTTTTCCAAGTGGCACAGCAAATCCTCTCCTATCCTCTAACACAGGCTTCTTTCCATTCTAGGTTTGTATTCACAGAGACCTGGGGCTTCAGATTTTTTGGAGCAGAAAGAGTAGAACTTGACATTTAGTTGAAAGGAACCCCGATGAACAACTGAGAGAAGCTGGGTTGCTAAGAAACCCCCTAGGGTGGGGGAGAGAGTTGGCATCTATCACTAGGCAACCTAGAAGCCAGACAGACAGGTTTGCCTGCAGATGCCACTCCCTCCTTCTCAGAGACTCCTGGAATGCCAGGCCAGGATGCTCTGGGAGACTTCTAGCCCAACCCTACCTGGACAGCTGGGGACACTGAGGCTTCAATAGGCACCATGAGTACCCCAAGGTCCTTCAATTCCTCAATAAAAACAGAGACCAGTTGCCTGGGAGGGTACTGTCACTGGGGTATGACCAGGGATGGCCGAGGTACAGTTTGAGTAGTGGAAAATGAGTCTGTAAGAGTAAAGGAACCAGGCTTGGTGGTGCAGGGCTGTAATCCCAGTTACTCAGCAGGCTGAGGCAAGAGGATCACAAGATTCAGCTCAGCCTGGGCAACTCGATAAGACCCCACCTCAAAACAAAAACTAAAAAGGGCTAGAGAGGCTGGGTGTGGTGGTGCGTGCCTGCAATCCCAGCACTTGGGAGGCTAAGGCAGGAGGGTTGACACAAGTTCAAGGCCAACCTGGTCTCCATAGTGAGTTCAAGGCCAGTCTGAACTACATAGTCTCAAAGCACCTCCCCCCTCACACACACAAAAAGGCTACAGATATAATTCAGTGGCAGAGCATCCCTGGATTTGATCCCTTGTCAAAGAAAGAAGGAAGGAAGGAAGGAAGGAAGGAAAAAAGAAAAAGGAAGAAAGAGAAAGAAAGAAAGAAAAAAAGAAAGAGAAAGAGAGAGAAAAAGAAAAGAAAAGGTGAGCATGGGAAGACCATGAGAAGGGCAGGGGAAAGTGTGGAGAGGCTGGGGCGGGAAGCCAGGGAGAGCCAGAAAGGCTGAGCTGCAAGGTGGCTACCAGAGGTGAAAGGACAGGGCATTTTTGAAGGAAGTGCCAACAGGACACAGAGCATATGAAGCATGAAGAAACAGGAGTCAAGGAGCCAAAGACAGTGGCCTTGTACTTTGGATTGGACATGAAGACACCAGGGTAAGCAGGTTGAGAAGCATCCTGGAACAAAAGTCATTTTTAGATCTGTCAAGCTCAAAGCAGTGATTAGACATCTAGCAGCGTGACAAAAATGCAGCCAGTCTGACAGTGTGGGCTGGAGACTTGAGGATGCTCAGCTATGATGAATGGAAGGGCCCAGATTCCAGCTGTGGGTGCACAGGCCCAGCCCCTGTCCCACTGTGTGGATGTCACTTAGACTACAATACATGGCAAAGGTGAAGAGACTTCTGTGATGGAATTAAGGTCACAAATCATTTGACTTTTAGGTAATTAAATAGATGTTTTGGGGTAGGCAGTTCCCTCCCCTGCCTTTGAGGTTGAAATCTTCTCCGGTTCTCCCGCTGGCCTTGACAAAGGAAACTGTGCAGTGAGGAGAGACACTAACTGCCAGCCAGCAAGGAGGGGAACTCTGTCGCAGAGCCACATGGAATGGAATCACCTGCAGCCACGTGCATCTGAGAAAGACACTGAGCGTCGAGGGGCAGGGGCACACAGGTCGACACCTCACTTGCTGCCCTGAGGTCCTGAGCAGCTCACAGCACCAGGATGCCTGCCCTGCGTTGGCTGGGAAGCGGTAAACCATACTACATTGGAGGCACTTCACTGCCCAATGATGGATAACCAGTAAATCAGTGCATGGGTGTTCTCACAGCCTTGGAACCAAGAGGCTTCAGCTGCCCAGGCATAAGACACGGCTCAGCAGCGAGTGGGTGACTGTGTGAATGGGGACACTGGAGTGGAAGTCCTTCCTGCCGCCATCCCCTACTCCACCTGCACAGAACTTGCTTTCTACTCCTCTTGGCCACTAGGTGTCCTCAGAGTCCTTACAGGCAGGTGTTTTCCTTGCCTTTTCGGGACATCTGAAGTGGAAGAGGTGAGGCTTCTATGTGCAGCTACTTAGGAGGCTGAGGCAGGCAGACAAGTCTAAACCAAGCCTGTGCAATTTAGAGACCCTGCATCCAAAAACAAAAAGGCCTTTGGACCTCTGGGTTTGATTCTCAGTAAAACACCCACACCCATGCACATGCACCTGTGGCACAAGGAACCACAGCAAGAGAGGCATCTTGCCAATGGCTCTACATCCCGTCTCCCTCCGTCTCAGTCACCTTGTACTGGCACTTGTGATTATGCACCCTTCCCCCACGGGTCAGGGTAGTGAAAGCCCACTCTGGAGTGTCCTTGGGGCTCAGCTGTAGCTCTGGTGGGAGTGTGAAAGGGGCTGGCCCCTGGGTGATGCTGATGGGTGCTGGTAAAATGAAAACTTGAGACTTGGGAATATCTAAGGTATCTGGTCGCCACCACTGAGCCAGTGACCCCACTCCCTCTGATCCTCTGATGTTCACAGTTTTCCAGAAGCAGACACAGAGATTGAGTTGCAGGTGCAAGATGTTTATTAGGGACAACACCTGTGAAAAGAAGAGATAGCAGGACTGGGCACAGGAAGAGGTTAAACCGTGCTGCAGGCCTGACAATGCCCTGGCTGGTCTGAGGTACACAGGCAGCACCGTACAAAAGGCCAGGTGTGCATCCCATGCTTGGCTCAGCCACCAGGGCAGGCTGCTGGGGCAGATGTGACTTCAGTGAGCTGCTCTCCAACCCTGAGGAGCTGATGGCAAGGCCATCAGTGGTCTGAAGCCCTTGCTAGGAGAGCCTCCTGCATGTGCACAGCACTGCCTTCCATGCCTTAACACCACTTCTTCTTACAGGAGTTTCCCAGTTTGCTTTTCACTAGGGGCTGAAAGGAAGCACGTAGCCTTTGCTCTTAGAGAAGGGGCTTTATCTGAGTATAGGGATTTACTCAATCTGGTGAATAAATTTGGGGCAGGAGTGTGGGGAGCAAAGGAGGGAAAGCCCTGATTTGTTTCTGAGACAACACCAGTCACTTCAGGAGGGCGGAGGATCAACCTTACAGAGAGGAACTGTGGCTTCTGCTACTTTTTGGTCATGCAGTCTACACTGCAGGCCAATGTGTGCCCTACCTGTAGGCTGGCAAAGGGAGGTAGGACAGCACCTGAGCAGCACTTCAGCAGCAGACAGGACCAAGATCCTGACCCTCAGCTTCCTTCACAGACAATGGAGGAAGAACGAATCTATGGGACACCATGTCAAATACTTGGTCCAGAACAAAGTTTTCCTTCTTATCCTCATGTGACACATTCAGAAAGAAGAATTGGGATGAAGTTAATTTGCTTAAGGTCACATAGGTGCTCAGAAAAGGAGCTAGGCTTTGGGCAGTGTGGCCCTACCCTGCTTTTTAATATTCATTTAGGGCAGGATCAAACTAACCCTCTTGGGGCTGACCTGCCCACACACCTGCTTCACTTGGCTCAGAGGTTTAAAAATATTTGAGTCAGCTTTCATTTTGAAATTACGATGACTCAGAAACAGCAATGTTTCCAGCTTCTCTTAAAAAAATCTGGCCATCTGGCCACCCTGGACCAAATTCCCACAGGGTCACAACTGGCTGCAGGTAGGTAGTTGCCACCCTTGAACTGGGTCACGAAACCAGTATTCACTCATTCTTGTTACCTGCCTGGCCTCAGCAGGGGAGGAATCTGCTACCCTCAGTGAGAGCAGGGAGTCCTGAGACAAAAGGACACAGGTCCACACAGGCTAGGTACTGGTCCCCAGACAGCTAGCTCTTCCTGCATAGCTTAAGTCCTGTGGACTTAAATCTGGCAATCTGTTGGGGGAGGGTTGAAGAAAAGCACAGACATGCAGAACCACAGGGCAAGGTCGGGGCAAATACACTTTATTCAGTCCTGGCATCAGACTGGCAGAAGTCCTGCTGTGGGTGCCAGTGCCCCAGACAGAGGGACCCCTCCCCTCAGCTACTAGACTAGTTCTCCAAGACCACAGACAGTGACATCTCTTCACTCACATGACATTTTCTGGGTTTTTCATTGTCTTTTTGTTTTGTTACGTTTTCTTTAAAAAAAAGAGAGAGAGAGAGAGAGAAAGAGCGCAAGAAAGGCCTAGAGCCGGAGCACCAAGCTTAAAAGAGGCAGCTGGTGGCTTTGTCAGCGAAGGGAACGCGTGGGGCAGAGACCTGTAGAGACCCAGGCAGGGGTCCGGGAGGACTCTGGGACCGTTTGTTCCTGAGATTTGTGTGTGTGAATGAGAGTGTGTGAGCCACCCGGAGGTGAACACACGCCGGTGATACAGGTAGTGAGGGCAGGGGGGATGTGGGGAGGCCGGAGGGGCGGGGCTCCAGCAGAGAGCTGGGCTGAGGGGGCAGCAGGAGGACAGAGTTTCAAGCACCCTGAACCGGACACATTTTCCTTCTAACAGCATTCCTTCCATTTCTCCCGTGGAAAAACTGAGGTGCAAACAGCAGCTCACCTCCACTCTACAACACATTGTCTCCCCTGCCCGTATGTGGTCTCTCTCAAACCACTGTTACACTTGGGCTCCTTCCTACCACCCATCTACTATCCTGTCTCACTCCCGACTCCCTAGCACCAACGTGCCTCAGTTTCTTCCACTGAATACTGCAACGGTGGTTGAGGGTGGACTGGGTGATAAGAAAGAAAGGGATGGTGGGCTTAGGGAGGAGCCCAAGCTGGAAGGGTGCCCTGAGATGATAGGGCGCTTCCCCTGGTGGGGGTGGGAGCAGCAGGGATCCTGTCCCTAATCAGATTGTAGGTATCTTCTAAATTTTCTTGGTCAATCCCTTCCTCTTTGGTGGATTTCCAGAGAAAGCGGTTCCTCGAAATTCCCAGTTGAGGAAAGAAAGGGTCGTTCCGTTTCTGCGGACCAAGATAAACTGTAACGGCAGTCACACAGTTGGGAAGGTAGTGGACATGGGCAATCTCACCAGAGAAGAAAATCTATGCCACTTGGCGAGTCCAAGCCCCTGCCACCTCTTGTGGACTACCTAATTTCTTTCTCTCCCTTGTAAGTGCTCCTCCCATTAAGGCAGTGACGCCCCGTCGGGTAGAGAGAAAGCCAAAGGCTCTGGGATCAAAGGGTTTCTCAGGAACGCTCCACACTTGCCCCTGTCCTCCTCTGCACAGGCCTCAGAAACGGGCAGCAGGCCAGGGATCAGCCCCCTCCTCCCAAGCAGCACTAAGCATGCGCAAGGAGGGGGTGGGCCCAAGAGAAGGGGCGGGCCCTAGTGCTCCAGGGGTGAAGGAGCGCGCCCCACCCCCGGGAGGAGGTGGGGCCTACGAGGAGTGCGTGGGGCCGCATTGCCCCCAATCCAAGTAGGCAAGCTAGGCAAGGGCGTAGAGATTCGAGAGCAAGGGAGGGGGTGTGCCCTCCGGCCATGAGGAGGGGTGTGTGCAAGGTGGGGGAGGGGTGCAGGTCGGTAAGGGAGAAGGGAGGTGTACCGGAGGGGGGCTGGCTGCTGGTGGCTGTGCGGGAGGGGTCAAAATGGGGAGGGGCTTGGCTGTCAGGGAAAGGCTGGGGGTTGGGTTGCCTTGGGGTGTGTCCGCGGGGGAGGGGCATGTCTGGATCCAAGGGGGGGAGGATGGGCACGACTAGGAGGGGAGAGGCTGCGCGGGAGATGGGGTGCCAGCCTCGGCCTCCGAGGGGCCCCAATACCTGATTCCTGTATGTAAACAGCTGGTTTGGGGGCGTGTGCGCCCCGCTGACGGTGGGCTCAGTAGGTGAAAACCAGGTCGGCGATGCTAGACGGGCGCCAGTCCCCCGCGATCATCTCAGTGACCTCGGGAGTGCAGTAGTCCGGGAACTCGAAGTGTGACGTGCCCGAGGCGGGGGGCAGGTCTGGGTCGCGGTCTAGGGCGCTGCAGTCCAGGCCTGTGGGGCCTGGGGGCTGCCTGGATAGAAAGCCCAGCGGTTCCTCCCCCGACGCCACCGTCTCCTCGCCTTCCTCCGCCGCTGCCGCCTCCTCGTCCTCCTCCAGCTCCTCGTCCTCCGACGGGGTCGGGGAGGCCGCGGGGGCGGTCGCCCCCTCACCCGACGGCCCCTGGGTGCGCTCCACCGTTCCCCGGGCGGCCCGCCCCGCTGGGACCATCCGCCACAGCTCCCGTCCGGGGGTCTCCACCAGGCGCACTTCCAGCAGCTCCTCGTCGTCATCATCATCGTCGTCCTCGGGCGGCGCCGCGCCGCCCCCCAAAGGCCCTCCTGTCGCCCGGCGGGCCCCGCGGCCGGGCAGCTGCGGCCCGGACTTGAGCCGGCTGCCACCGCCGCCGGGGGGGCGGGGCCGCGCCTTGGCGGGCGCCCCCTTGCTCTTTTTGCGCGGCCGGTACTTGTAGTCCGGGTAATCCGCCATGTGCTTGAGGCGCAGCCGCTCCGCCTCCCGCACGAACGGGATCTTCTCCGAGTCCTGCAGCAGCTGCCAGCGGCGGCCCAGGCGCTTGGAGATCTCGGCGTTGTGCATGTCGGGCCACTGGTCCATGATCTTCCGCCGTTCGTGCTGGGACCACACCATGAATGCGTTCATCGGCCTCTTGATGTGGCCGCTCGGCGTCTTGCACCAGCCGGGTTCGCGCGCCCCCTCCTCTGTTGGCCCGGGCCCCGGGGGCGGCGGCCCGCTGTCCCGCTTGGCCCGCGCGCCCCGCTGCTGCACCATCGCGCCTGGGCCCCGGGCCGCTAGACGCCGCCGGGGGCCGTCCGCATCCTCCGCGGCTGGGGGTGGGGGAGGAGGCAGCGGCGACGGAGGGGCGGCCCCGCCCCGCGGCTCAGCCCGGCCCCCGTGAGCTAGGGAGCGAGGAGCTGGGCGCTCGGGCCCAACGGACGGCTGGGGGAGGTTAGCGGCGCGGTCTCAGGCGGGCTCTGTGCGGTCCCGTCGGCCCGGACAAGTTGCGCCCTGCCGCACGCCACACATTGTTGTACGCGGGCGGAGGAGTCGCGCCTCCCGTGCGCTTCTTGCAGCCTCGAGCTTCGCCACGGCCCGCGCGCGCCTCTCCCCGCCCCACCGCCGCCGCCGCCGCCGTCTTCTAGTCTCTTTCTCCCCGCGCGGCCCCGCCGGTGCGCGCGCCACACCTCCCCCTCACCGTCTGCGGGCCGCTGCAGCGCGCGCGGGGCCGCCCCGTGTAAACACCGAGGTGCCCGCCTGGGCTGCGGCCGGGCCACGCCTCGCGTTCGGGCGACGCGTCATCCGTTGCTGGGCAGAGAACCCCGTATTTGCATCTCCCAATCGCTAGCCGCCGGAGCGGGGCGGGACTCGGGCTGCGGGTTTAGCGGTCTCGCGCCTGGGATTGGGGGAGATGGATGAGATCGGTTTCTTTTCTTAGGTTGGGGGCTGGAGGGAAGTGGGGTGGGGGTAGGGAGGTCGCCGAGCTTGCTTCCCATCTGGCTGTCAAAACTTGTACTAGTTCTGCGTGGCCTTTGTCTATTAGCTTATTCAGTGACACCTGTCTCCAGGTAAGGATTCTCGCCCCTTTTCTCTTCTGAGGACATCTTTTGGAACATCCTAGAAGACAACTTGGGACAATCAAGATTGAAGATTCTCAGAAGGACAGGCTCATTGTGTCATAACCTCTGCCTTTTACAGGGTCTGGCCACGTAAGGACTTAATACTTCTGAACCTTCATAGAGAGGAAAGGGGGGCACAGGAGCCTAGAAAGGAAAGACACCCACTGTCAGAAGATGAAACCTTGAGGCCATGTACACTACGACTCGAGTCGCAGGCTTTCGCGCCCTATGCCCTTCCAAGAGTACGTAAGAGGCCGAGCCGCCACGCCTCCGGCCGGCGCGCTTAGAGAAAGCTTGGGCGCGCGAGTCCGGGATCTGTGCGGGCCAGGCGCGTCGCCCCTCCCCGGCCGAGAGCGGCGTGCAGGTCTGGGGGCGGGATGGGGCGGGCCCCGGGGCGGGGTCAGCTGCTGGCTTGCGGCGCGCGGCTGGGAAGAGCTGTACGCTCCGCGCTCACCACGTGTGAGCCGATTCTGACACCACCCGTCGTGTGCCACCCCTGGGGGAGGTCACCTTCACGGACGTCGTGGGCCTGGGCGGTGGGAGGGGGAGCAGAGGCTTCTGGATAAAGGTTTCAAAGATGCCATTTCCCTGGGGCATAGCGGGTTTACCGTGAGGGGTGGGGGGCGCGCCTCCAGTTGTAGGGCTCACCCCACCCCAGGCCAGTGAGGACCGATCCCGAGTGCGAAGCTGGAAGCGGGGAGGATGGGCCGAGGCGCGGCTCTGCGGCTTGGTGCCCTGGGTGCCTGGGACGGTAATTGGAGCATCCCTGATGGAAAGGGGGAAGGGCGGGTCTTAAAGGCACAGTGAGACCAGCGGAAGAGGTTCTGCTCCCGCCCACATGGTCCCTCAGCCTTATTGAAAGCTGAGAGCTGGAAATCTCTGCGTTTGAATTTCTCCTACTGCAGCCTGAGCAGTTCATTGTTCGGTGAAGTCAGACTTCCTGTGTTCATATCCCAGTGCCTCCTTTTATGCTTAAAATGGCGAGAATGCATCTTTTTCATTCGGTAGGTGGCTTCACAGGTTAAGTGGGATAATGGATGGAAACACATCCCTGATAGCTAGTAAATGTTCAGTTGACGTTATTTGTGACTAAATCTTCCAGTAGTTGAGGTCACAACCAACGCAGATGGCAGCGCCATGAGGAAAAAGTTGGTGGGGGTGGGAATGGATTTAACGTTCTGGGAAAGGTATCAAAATTCGTGCTTGTGAGGAAACTAAATACTTTCCTGACATTTCTAGCACCTTTTCAAGTTTTTTCATCTAATGCTCATTTTATTTTTACATGATGTATGATGCGCAGAACCATCCTTTCAGTACTTAGAACCTCTCCAAGGTCATTTTTGCCTCTAGCTACTGCCTTTCTTATTTCACTGTATTTGAATTGTTTCTATTCTGGTCCACATCCAGATTGATTTGAGGGGTTCACTATTGTCAGCAAGGAAAAAGAAAATGATACATCCATTATTCCACCCCCACTCCGTCCATGTATCCATCCATTCAACAAGCGCTTATTAATACTTAACCATTCTACAGGCCCTAGGATGAACATTGCGGAGCTTAAGTTAAAGTTCAGCAGAGTGTGAACCCCGTAAGAAAAATCTCTGTCTGCCTTGTCCTGTGCAGCTGTCAGGACACTTCATAACAGATAAGACATGTACCAGAGTTCACTATTTTTCTTTTTTCCTCAACAGACATTTTTGCAATGCATTGTCCTTTCTAAAACAGCTCCCTAGAAGAGCAATCCCTTAATTGTAGCAGGCACTGAACTGGCAAGTAGGGCCTGCTGGGTTATAGCAGTGACCAAGACAAAAGTGTGTCTTCTTGCTAAGCAATCGGGGATATCAGAAAAGAGCAGGTAAACAAGCTATCTTTAAACACTTTTTAGTGCTATGAAGAAAATAAGACAGTGGAGTAAGTGACTGGGACAGAGGGAGTGATGAGGATCAGAGGTGAGCTTAGATCTCAAAGTGATGAGAAGCCTACCCTACTAAGATCTGGAGGACGAACCTTCCAGGCAAAGGATGAACAATTGGAAGGGCTGGAAATGAGAAACAAATTGCGTTAGGTAGTGAGGAACAGGGGGACGCAGAAGGTCTCCAGATCAGAGACTGCAAGGGACATACACAAGACAGGATGGTTCTGTCTGGGGCTGGAACTGGAATTGGAGGGAAATGTCTGATGAAGGCCTTGTCCAGAGAGTAGAGAGCCAGGGAAAGGTTCTTAGTGGCAGAGTGTTAGAATCCTGCTTTAGGGAGATTAAGGCGTTTCATGTATTGTGGGTGCATTAGAGAAAAGAGATTTGGAGGGGAAAAGATCAGTCAGAAATTTTGTTGTGTTTTAAAAATATGTCCACAGATTTTTTGCTTTTCCTGTTTCTCTTTGCCCAGTTAAGTGTGAGCTGAGTGTGCTGACTTGGCTTTTAATAGAATGTGGCAGAAATGATGGTATATAACATACAAGATTAGGGTTTTCTCTTTGTTCTGTGTCCTGTGTCACTTTTTCTGGGAGATGCTAACTGCCATACTGTAAGGGCACTGAAGCACCCTTGGGGGAAGGCCCATGTGGCAGGGGACTACAGACTGCGGCCAGCAGCTCTGTGGATGTACCATCTTGGAATGAGCTCTTCCAGCCCTTCAGAATAGTGCATCCCTGGCTGATATATCTCTATGTCTATATTTATATCTATCTATATTTTAAGACAGAGTCTCACTATATAGTCCAGACTGACCTCAACGCAGAGCAGTCTGATCCTCCTGCCTCAGTCACCCCAGTGCTGAGATTACAGGCATGGGCCTCCATACCTAGCCTTGATTATTCTGTCTCTCTCTCCTCTATCTCTGTCTCTATCTCTCTGTTTCTCTTTTCAGTACTGGGAACTGAACTCATGATCTTTGCACTAAGATACCTCTCTGGTCCCCAAGCCTTTTATTTATTTATTTATTTTTTAAAACAAAGTCCCACTCTAGTTAAGGCTGGCCTTGAGGCCTTGAACTCACTAGGTAAGCTAGGTTGGCCTGGAACTCCTGGTAGTCCTCCTGCCTCAACCTCCCAAGTGCTAAGATTACAGGCATTGTGCCACCATGCCTGGCTTTTTGTTCTTATTCCTTTCCCCTCCTACTCCCTTGTTGTCCTCCTCATTTGAGCATTTTCTTCCATTTCCTAGTATCTATGTATATTTTGGTCCTTATTGTTTACATGTGGTTTCTCATACTGGAGAGACAATGTCATATTTAAACATGTATGTTCAATTTATTTCACTTAAGAATATGGTGTCGGGCTGGAGATTTAGCTCAGCAGCATAAATGCCTGCCTGGCAAGCGCAAGGTCATGAGTTTAATCCCCGGTACGAAAAGAAAGAATATGGTATCAAGGTGCATTTGCTTACCTAGAAATGTACGAAAAAAAAGAATATGGTATCAAGGTGCATTTGCTTACCTAGAAATGTTTCAAGCCTATCTTTCTTTATGGCACAGTAATACTCCATTGCATTTTTTAAAAACCACATCTTCATGCATTCATTGGTTGATGGACATTTGGGCTGTTTCCAAAATTTAGCTATTATAAACTGTGCCACTGTAAACATAGGTGTGCACATATTATTGTGGTGTGATGCTTTTAGTTCTTTTGGGAAGATACCAAGAAGGGGAATACCTGGGTGAAATGGAGCCTCTAGTTTTAGTTTTTTGAGGAATCTCCACAGATTTCCACAGTGGGTGCGCCAGTATGTACTCTCACCAAGAGTGGAGGATTCTTTTCCCCTGGCAGTCCCACCAGCATTTGTTATTGGTTGATTTCTTGATGGTAGTTATTTTTTATGGAGTGAGATGGAATCTCTGTGTTATTTTAATATGCATCTCTTGAATGATCACTGATGTTGAACACTTTTTCATATATTTATTTGTCATATCTTCTTTATATAAGAAATGTCAGTTCATTTCAGATACCTATTTTTGTTTTTGTTTTTTTTAATTTTTCAGATACCTATTTTTGGACTGGGTCTTTAAGTTTGGGGAATCTGATTTTTTTTTCTAGATTTTAGTTATTTGAGGAACAGCTGGCAAAAATTTTTTCCTATATTATGGGAAAAATAAAAATTTCCTATTCACTCTGTTGATGGTTTCTTTTGCTGTACAAAAGGTTTTTAGTGAGATGAGATCCCAGTTGTTGATTTTTTGTGTTACTTCCTGTGCGATCAGAGTGTTATTCCTGAAGTCTTGCTTATAAAGACGCTTTATATCAGTGTCTTCAAGAGTTCTGCCTATTCTGTCTTCAGCAGCTTTAGTGTCTCTGTTTTAATATTTAGATCTTTGATCATTTGATTTTAGTGCATGGTGAAAAATAGCGGTCTAGTTTTAATGTTTGGCATATAAAATTGGCTAACACCTTAACTGCAGCCTCATGGGAGATCTTGTGCCAGAACCTCCTAACTAAATTCTTGCCAGATTCATGATCCATAGAAACTGAGATTGTGTTTGCTTTGTTACCATGTTCCCACTGGCTTAAGCCAACATTGGTACATGTGTGACTTTTCCATCAGGTGGCTCAAGCCGCCGGTGGTTAGCAATGTAACATCGGATGATGGAATTCAAATTTGAGCCGCCTGGCAGTGAGACAGACGAATGGTATCCCCATTGTGAATGTGTTTTAGCCTTTTGGGAATAATAGATTATGCAGCAAGAGAGACCGTAGTCTCCCATTATCCAAGCGTAGTACATCCCAAGATCCCTAGTAGATGCCTGAGACTAAATAGTTTAATATCCGTTTCATCTTACTAAACATTCAGCATAAAGTGCTGACTTTTGTAGTTACAGGTGTAGCAGTAAAACCAGCATGAATTTCTTTTCCTTCTTCATGATTTCAGGGTTGAAAGATTTGTTCCTACTATAGATCTTAGCAACCTCAGCAAAATGTTTTCTTTGCCTTTTGAGAATGTTCACCTTTTCATTTAAAGGGAGCGTTGTATGGCTTCCCATTGGTGTATCTGAATTGTACCTGAATTACCATCGTTTTCCCTCTTATGCTTTAGGGTCTTAATTAAATAAAATAAGACTTATTTAGACACAAGGACTGTGATCCCACTATAGTTGATCTGATTACTGAGATTGCTGCTAAGTAATTGTCTTAGTCACTTTACTTCACGCTGGGACACAATACTTGACACCCACAATGTATTTAAAAAAATTTTTTTTCTTTTCAAATCCATTTTATTTCAAAGAGAAAAAAAGAGGAAACAATTTCAAAACACATTAGTCAGGGGGCAACAATGGTTCATACATTGCTCATTATCGTTCACAAACCATTCACCCAGATACAAGGCATCTGCATTCAATTGTCCGAAGGATACCAGCACAAATCTTTCTTTTCAGTGAACACACAGAAATCAGTAGTATAACTATCTTAACTAGTTTTTATATACATATATTCATATATATATATGTTGTTTCTTTCAGCTTTTCACACTAGTGAGACAATATGATGTTTATACATGTGACACCCACAATGTAAAGGACAGGTTTGTTTATTAAAAGAAGAAGAAGAAAGAAAGAAAGCAAAAAGAAAGAAAGAAAAGCATTAGGGCTAGGGATTTAGCTCAGTGGCATAACTTCCTTCCTGGCAAGCATGAGGTTCTAAGTTCAATTCCTGGCATTTAAAAAAAAAAAAAGGGCAGGTTTGTTTTAAGTAATGTTTTTGGAAATTGGGTCCATGTTTGGCAAGCTCAAACTTAGAAACTGCAGGATGTGGTGGCACACTCCTGTAATGACAGCATTTGGGAAGCTGAGGCAGGAGGATATCATCAAGAGTTTGAGACCAGGGGCCTGGGGATTTAGCTCAGCGGCATAAGCGCCTGCCTTGTAAGCAGGCAGTCGTGAGTTCAGTCCCCTCCCCGGTACTGATAAAAAGGAAAAAGACAAAAAAAAAAAGTTTGAGACCAGCTTGGGCTACATGGTAAGTTCAAGACCAGCCTGAACTACATGCTGAGACCCTCTCAAAAGAAACAAAAATCTATGGATGCTTTATTTCTGCAACTTTTGGTTTGATATTTTCAGGGTGTAGTTAATTTTGGATAAGTAAAACTCCAGAGTGGAACTGTAGATAAGAGTAGCTACTGCAGCTAATGTAAGATTATTATCTAGCCTTTGAGTCAGGAAAAGGGGACTTTCCAGATGACAAATTATTCATTGTGTCAAACTTCAAAAGTACTGAATTTAAGGGAAAAATTATTTGTTAGGATTCATTGTCTAGATGCCAAGAAACACCCACTCTCAACATTTTGGTATTTTTTCTGCGTATGTGTGTGTGTATGTGTTTTCCTCTTTGCACATCTTTTGTCTACATGACTTGGTTTAGTCTCCCTCAGTTTTCACTTAAAATTATACCTTATGCATTTTTCCATGTGGCTGCAAGTCCTCACAGTCCTCACAGGCTGCAGCCTCACAGGCTGCAAGTCTTCCCACAATTAACATTTACTAATTTATTTTCCAAGCTGTTTTGAAGTGCTTTGACCATGAAAATCTTCATATTAAGCTGTACCGACATTCTCTGTATCTGCAGAACTGTTTTTGTTTTTCTTCTTATTGCAAAACTATTGTGGTTGGGGTCTGGAATCCTCCCTGCAAACCCTCAGATGCTCAGTCAGGGTCTTTAGAAGGTAACTGGATCATGGAACACTGTCTTCAGCTGTGTACTAACCCACAATGAGTTCAAAGCTAAATGTCTTCTTGGCAGTTGGGGCTTGGTGGGAAGGGGGGTTCCTGGGGTCAAGGTCTGGAAAGGGGCATCTCCCTCCCCATCTCCTCCTCTCTGCTTCCTGGCCCCAAGATGTGAGCTGCTTTCCTCGCCTGAGTCCTCCCGCATAAACCATTTCTGTCTCGTGACCTGCCCACCTTGCAATGACTGAAACTGTTCACCAAAATAAACGTCTTCTTTAATCTGTGTCTGGTGTGGTGCTTTGGAGACAAGGAATGTGACCAAGACAAAAAGTCATATATTTTTAGTGATTAAAGAGTCTTAGCCTACAAGATAAAATATGCACATCTCCTGTATGCGCCATAAAGGGTAGTATTTCAAATAAATTTAAAATTCTAATGTTACTAGAAATTTTAATGTTTATAAACGCATGCATGTGTATATAGTTTCTCACACCAGTGAAACTGTACTATGTGTGATTTCCAGTAATGTAAACTGCTTTTCTTGTATCTCTTTACTTTTTCCATTTTGTACATAGGTTTCTTTCCAGGACTGCCTTGAACTTATTTATGGATGCCCTGTAACCCTTTCTGAAAGATATTTACTTTGTTTTCTACTTTTTTTTTTTTTTTTTGCCTGTTACAAACAATAGTGGAGAGAGTATCCTGGTACACGTATTTTTGCACATTTTTCTGTTATTTCCACAGAGATGCAGCAGTCTAAACACACATGGATTTAAACTGCATGTTCCTGAAACACAACAGACTTGGCTGTACCTCAGGGCCTTTGTGCATGCTGTTTCCTTTGCCTGAACACTTTTCACCCTTGTCCCAGTGTGGCTGGTACATCCCTTTATTCTGGACTCAGCTCAGATAACCTCCTCAGAGGAATCATCCCCCACCCCCACTCCAACAGTTGCACACCCAGCCACTTCAGTCCCACAGAACTGCTTGGTGGTGACATATTTCACCCTTGTTCATGATTGGCTTTTTTCATGTTTGTACACATTTATTTATATGTACTGTAAGTATAAATCAACAACCTCAGAACTAAAACATTGATAGTAACTTACCTTACCCTATGAACCTCTATCCCAGCCCATCTCCTGCCTTCCCTCACTTTCCCAAATCTTCCTGAACATTTTTAAAAAAACATAACAGCTTCACTGGTGTATAATTCACACAAACCACTAGTCATTCATTTACAGTGTATAATTCAGTGGCTGTTAGCATATGCACAGTTGTGCAACCACCACCACAACAGAGATTACAGTATTTTCATCATTCTGAAAAGAAACCCTGTACTCTTTAGCAGCTGCATGCCCTTCTGCTCTGCAGCCAACTTTAATCCCCAGCTCTAGAAAGCCACTAATCTACTTTCTGTCTCGGTGCATTTGCCTATCCTGGATGTTGCATATAAATGAAATTGTATAATACATGACCTTTGGGGACTGACCTCTTATTTACTATCGATTCTAGATTCATCAATCGGTGCATTTGCCTATCCTGGATGTTGCATATAAATGAAATTGTATAATACATGACCTTTGGGGACTGACCTCTTATTTACTATCGATTCTACATTCATCAATATTTTAACACTCTTCAGAACTTAATTCCTTTTTATCATCAAATAATATTCCACTGTGTGAATCTATCACATCTTCTTTATTAATTAGTTGATGAGCATTTAGGCTGTTATGAGTAAATGCTGCTGTGAATATTCATATGCAAGTTTCTGTGTGACACATTTTCATTTCTTTGCAGCAGATACCCAGGGGTGTAATTCCTGGGTCATATGGTAGCTCATGTGTGTGTTTAAACTTTCAGGGGGCTGCCTGTCTTCCAAAGTGACTGCACCAGACTGGGGGGGGGGGGCAGTGCACACCTGTAATCCCAATGCTCTGGAGGCTAAGGCAGAAGGATTGCTATGAGTTCTAGGCTAGCCTAGAGTACATAGCATGTTCAGAGCCAGCTTAAACTGCATACTGAGACCCTGTCTCAAAAGTCAAACCAAAAGGGGCTGGGGATTTAGCTCAGTGGCATAAGCGCCTGCCTTGCAAGCAGGCAGTTGTGAGTTCGATCCCTGGCACTGATAAAAACGAAAAAGACCAAAAAAAAACAAAGTCAAACCAAAAAAAACCCCAACAAAACAAAAAAGTTAAACCAAAGAAAACTCACAAAACCAGTAACTGTACCATCTTACATTTCTTTTTTTTTTTTTTAATCAGTACCAGGGATCGAACTCACGACCGCCGGCTTGCAAGGCAGGTGCTTATACCGCTGAGCTAAATCTCCAGCCCCCCCATCTTATATTTTAATTTCCAGTGTATGAGGTTCTGATTTCTTCCCTCCCTTGCTCTTTGTTTTTTTAACAGCAGAATATATTTATTGAGAGAAAGAAAGCTTCTGTCAGAGAGAAAGAGAGATAAAAGGGGTCCCAAGTGAATTGCCCAGGATCCTGCCTTTTCCAGGGATTTTTTATAGAGCAAAAAAATCCCTTTTCCAGGGATTTTTTATAGAGGTGAGGCAGGTCCAGAGTGGGGAAAGATGGAAACTCATAAGGTGGGCATGAGGTGGGACAGAACTATGGTTAACCAGGAAGAGTAATTTGTTCAGGTGAGATTGATTAAAGCAAGGAAAAATAGGCAAACGAGTCACATAGCAAGCAAGCAAATGGGCATGCTTAAAAAGCAGTGACTCTTCCTGTAGGGGGTTGGGAGGGTGACTCCTGGCTTCCTCAAGGTGATCCATACCTCTATCAATCCCTGTTGTTTATACTTAGGATGTGGTTGCATTTACTTTGTGTTTTATGTTGAGATCTGGTCCACAGCGGGAGGTATCTGTCTCCTCCAAAGTTGCAAGATATCTGGTCTTCTTCACTGGCTCCTTCTAGGGCCCAGCCCTGTCCGACTGCCTATAATATTTCTAACTAGCTCAGCTGCCTGTAACAGTACCCCCTCTGAAGAAGTAACTCGAACTGCCATGAGGGAGTAATGGGCAATGACCGATCTGGCGTCTTCAGGCTGAAGGAGGTCGTAGTTGTTGATCAGCAGTCAAGGATACTCTGCAGAGGCTCTATCTAAAGGCTCTCGATAGACCCCTGGCATTTTATCTTGGGTAGGTGGACAACTTTAAGGCTCTGCATTCCATTTTGGCTCTAGGGGCTAGGTAGGCCACACACAAAGTGCAGAGAAATATCAACTGGCTCTTTTTCATGATGGAGGGACCAAACATCTTCCAGTGCTTAAGAATGCATTTCAGAGGAGTGAGGGGCCTTGGCACCGAGTTGACCATATCTCTATTGAATGATCTCAGTGGAAGACCTCCAACTGATACAGGGAAACGAAGCTTCCCACCTACTAGATACATGCTACAAATTTGTGTTCTCTAAAACTGAAGAATGAATTTTAGGAACAATGGAGGTTAAGAGCAGAATATGTTTATTGAGAGAAAGAAAGCTTCTGTCTGAGAGTGAGAGAGAAACAGAAAGAGTCCTAAGTGGGCTACCCTCCTTTGCTCTTTAAAATATACATATTCTTAGCTGGGCATGGTGATGTATGCCTGTAAACCCAGCACTCAGGAGGCTGAGCACTTTGAGGTTGAAGCCTTCCTGGGCTGCGTAGTGAGTTCAAGGCCAGCCTGAACTGTGTAGCAAGACCCTGTCTCCAAAAATGAAAACAATATTTATACGTATTCTTAAAAATGCACTATACTGTGTTTAGTATTCTTTTCTTGCACTACTGGGTATCTAATCCAGGGGCATTCTACTACTGAGCTATACCCTTTTATTATATTTTATTTTGAGTAAGAGTCTTCATAAGTCACTAAGGTGCTCAGGCTGGACTGCAATCTTCCTGCCTCGTTTTCCCAGAGTGCTGGGATTACAGGGACTTGCCAGCACACCCAGCTCACATGTGTGTACATGTATACATGCGCGTGCGTGTGTGTATGGTATGGGTTGAATGCCAAGTATCACACATGTGCTAGGCAAGTGCTTTCCCTCTGAGCTACGTTCCAGCTTTGTCTTAGATTTATTGCAGGATACCATGTTTTCTGCAATATCTACTTCTCTCAGTGCTAAGATTCATCCATATTATTGCACCTCTGTGGAACTGGTTTATTTTCCACTACAGGAATACAGTTTTTTGATTTGTTTATGGACTATTGGAGATCACCAGTTTTTCTGCTATGAACTGTACTGCAGTTAGCAGGCTGGGCCGGTCCTGTATGCCTGTTCAGGAAGGTGGTTCCCTGGAAGAGGGAGGGCAGCACCTGCAAGGGCAGCAGATGGCCTGGTACCAGGGCACATTCCTGCCAGCAGTGTGGCAGCAAGCCTGCTTCTCCGCCTCTGCCCAGCACTTGGCATGGTCAGATGTCTTCATTTTTGCTTGCATTATTCCCTTAGCATCCTATTTTCTTCATAGCACTAACCCTGTTCTGAATTTTTTTTTTCTACTCCACTACAATGTCAGCTCTAAGAGGGCAAAGGGTTTTGCCTGTTTTGTTTACTGTTCTAATCCTGGGACAGTGTCTGGTACTCAGTGGGTGCTCAAATAGTTATTGGGTGAATCAAAATTAGTGCTTTATCATGTTTGCACTCAAATTTCCATGGAAGCCTAGAGAAGAATGTGAATTTTGAAAAACAAAGCCCTAAACTCTAATTTGCCATATTGAAGTGGTTGTTAGTGCAGACAGACTACCTGGTCCTTTCCAGTTAGTGCCCAAGGGTCAGAGAGCAAGTTTTTGGAGGCAGATGCCGAACCCTTGGTGACTGATGCTGCTGTCTTTCTGGGTGGGCTCCCACCTGGCCCCCCTGTGAGCCCCTCTGCTTCACTAGCCTCCTTTGTTTTCATTCTGCATCACCACTGTCACAATCACAGACCTGAGTCTCTTCCCTGGTCTGAGCTCTTTAGTGGCTTCCCCATTCGCCTCAGGAGTTTAGATGTTTACTTTACCACCGGTCTGACTGCCTCTCCCACTTCTCCTGTGTGGTGCCTTGGGCCTTGCTGCAGGCTGTGGAATGAGCCTCCTGCCTGTCCTGCGGGCTCTCACTGCTGCCCATCCAGTCCCTTTTTCCAGCACTGTAACTCTTCGCCTCCCCTTTATTCGGGTGCTGGGGATCAAACCCAGGGCCTTGTGCTGGCTGTGCTACTACACTACTCGGGGCAGATAAGTTTTTAATACCTACCTCCTCTTAAGTGACGTTATTTTCAGCAACAGTCATGATATACAGTGAATGATACTAATGAAGGCCAGAAAAGAAATGCATGCAGTGGAAATATCTTTTGTTGAACTTTTATATGCAGTCATGTCAATAAAGATAAATATTACAGTATGAAAAACAGAAAAGGCTGGACATAGTGGTGCACATCTGTAATCCCAGCACTTGGGCAGTCTAGACAGGAGGATCACTGTGAGTTTGAGGCCAGCCTGGGCTACAAAATGAGTTCAAAGCCAACATGAACTGCATAGTGAGATCCTGTCTCAAAATCAATCAATCCATCAATCAAACAAAAAGAACTGGGCGTGGTGTTGCATACCTGTCATCCCAGCTACTCTAGAGGCAAGAGGATCACAAGTTTGAGGACAGCCTCAAGAGTTTAGCACCATCCTGTCTCAAAGTTTTTAAAAAAGTGGGGAGGGAGGGCTGAGAATTTAGCTCTGCACTCCCTGGGTTTGACCTCCAACTCCAGTAGCACTGTAAAACAATACAAAACAAAATAAAAAGCCAGAAAACAGTGGCATATGCCAGATCAAAAGCCCAGCATAGTGGCATATACCTGTAATTCCAGCACTTTGGGAGATTGAAACAGGAAGATAGAAAGTTCAAAAAGTTAACAATTCAGGGAGACTCTATCTCAAAAAAGGCGGTGGAGGGGGATCCTGGGGGTAGTTCAGTGCAAAGGCCCTGGATTCAATTCCTGCTATTGCAATTTCAATTACCCGATCTTTTTTGTTTTGAAAAACATTTTTAAAAAACATGCTCAGATAGTAGTTTGTTGCAATAATAATTATGTTACCATTCAAAAACAAGTAAAACTTTAAGCAAACCAATTTCAATGAATATGGTATTTGAATTCAGTAGAACATAACTTTACTAAATAGTAATAATATATAATTTTACAAAATTATAAATCTTGCAGTTGTAACACTTTGCAGTTTACTCATTCGCTATGTTAAAAATTTTAAATATGAAACTTCCAAGTGGTCACATGGAACGACAGGATTGAAGCAACTCAGAGTCTCATTCTTCAGCTTCTAAATCACAATGCTATTATTGCTCATTTGGATCTATTGTTTCAACATCAACATGTGTGTTACCAAAGGGACTGCAGATGCAGCTACGCAGCAGCAAGCTTGAACAATCCCAAACTGCTCAGAGCCTACTGTCAAAACCAGGGCCTGCAGCTGATTCTGCTTCCTTGAGTGTTAGGACTAGCATGTGACTGGGAGTGCTTAGAATTACTTCATTGTCGAATGTTTACTAGTGAATAAGTAATTAAAGTGTGCTGATTTAAAGCTTACAAACATATTATTAAAGCTCCAGCTAGATCAACAACTTGGTCTTCTCTGGGGAGGAGAATTTTATCACTGACATGGTTTGAATTTGTGGTACATGTTGATAATAGAAAGCAGACTGACTTTCAGTGAGTTTTATTCTCTGATGCTCTGCAGACGGTGCACCCCTCCTCCTCCCATCCTGCACAACACTCACTGCCCTGCAAGGAGCACTCAGCCACTTCAGCGATTAACCCTGCTCTTGTACAGACTGACAGCTCCATAAGGTTAGAGGCTCTCCCCATGGTCCTCTTAGCACCTAGAAGAGCTTGGCTTAGTACCCGGGTACTAAGAGTGTAGGTTCTTAGTACCTGTGCAGTGAAGGAAAGACACACGTGACTGTCCTAGACAACCCTAACTGTGTCTAGTTCCAAAACACCCATCTTCAAACTTGCAGTGTTCCCAGAGACATTGAGAATGAAAAGACAAGCCAGGTGTGGTGCTGCAAGTGTATAATCCCAGCACTCTGGGAGACGGAGGCAAGAGGATCACAAGTTCAAGGCCAGCCCCGGCTAAGCAAAGGTTTCTTTTTAAATAAATGAAAGACAAATGTATGTGTGTTTTTAATATACAGATTGATGTGTCGAAGTACGTATACACTATTGAAGTTAATCCTAATTAAAATTTTTTAGAGATTATGCTAGTGTGTTTACAAAGCCCTTTTGAGTTTGGGGTGCAAAGGGTTGAACCGAGGACCTTGTGTATGGTAGGCAAACACTGCACTCCTTAACTACACCCCCAGCCCTTATCTGTGGCTACTGAGCACTTGAAATGTGGCTCGAGCAAAGTGAAATTAGTTGTAGTGCTAATGACACATTGAATATATTTCACAGTTAGTATACAAAATATAAATTATCCCATTCATATTTTTCTACTGATAAAGTGTTGAAATTATATTTTGAATATTAATAAATAACATTTATATTTGGATCAAATAAAATATATGAAAATTAATTCACTTGTTTCTTTTTTCCATTTTTTATTGTGACTGCTAGATTGCGTGTGTGTTTTTGTGTGTAGTATTGGGGGTTGCATATCAAAAAATTTTAAATTACACCTGTAGCTTGTGTTATACTTTTATTAGAGAACATTGTTATGGAAGTTGAAGGTTTTGGTTTTTACTTTGAAAAATAAAAAAGCAACAACCTTTTGCCTGTTTCAAAGTTTTAAAAAGTTATAGGGCTGGGGATGTAATTTGGTGATATACCACTTGCCTACTATGACTGAGATTCTGGGATCCAGCCTCAGCATTGCCAGCAAAGAAAGGGCGGGGGGTGGGGAGGAGAAAAAAGGAAGGAAGAAAGAAAAGGAGAAAAAAGTTTATACATATATGTACTTTTAAATTTTTTTGTTTTTGTTTTTGTTTTTTGCACTGGGGATCGAACTCAGGACCTGGCACTTACACAGCAGGTGTTTATGCAGCTGAGCTAAATCCACAGCCCAAAAGTTTATATTTTTAAGGGAAGGGAGTGAGTAACCTTTCTGTAAAATCTCAGTCTCAAAACCCTTGACCAAATGTTGGGCTACCACCCATGAAATGTAGCTAGAGACCTGGAGAAACGTAAGTCTATATACTATGGACTCCTAGGAATGACTCACATTAGTCATGGACATACTGGGATTTTAAAACAATGAAAGGGTCCAGGACTTGAAATCAGACTCTACTCAGTCTTAAGAGTCTCTAGGGGTTCACCTCTTTTGTTCATCTTCTGAATAAGAAAGTGTAAGGCCTGAGGACACAGTGAGCATGTGGTGAGTGGCTAATGCGTAAAGAACAAGTAAAAATATAGTCTACTGTGTTTGCTCTCTTTCTTTTTTTAAAGACATACAAAAAAGTATAAAGACAGTAAAAAGATGTGGTCGTCAGGGTTGGGGCGTTTGAGTAAGTGAGGCACAGGGGATTTTTTTTTTTTAGGGTAGTGAAACTATATTATGATAGTGGATACGAGAGACTGCATTAGGCAAAATTTATCGAACTTTACAGCACAAAGAGTGAACCGTAACATTTTAAAAGTTCAGAATTTGAAAAATCATTTAGGACATTTAGAGAATTCAAAAACAGAATACAGAGTTTGACAAAATAGGTGAAAGGTGTAGCTGAGTGGTGGAGTGTGTATTTAGATGCTTAAGGCCCTGGGTTCGACCCCCAGGATGCCCCCCCCAAAAAAACCACACAAAAAATGGACTTGAATATAAATGAATGGAACAATCTTACCGAGGAAGGTGGATGAGATGGTATTGACCCAAATAACTTCAGAAATGGGTGGAGTCTGCAGCCTGAAAGGCTAAGAAAGTATATACAAGACTGTACTCTACCTGATGAGCGTTTCCACAAGGGTATAGGTTATAGCTATGCATGTATCAAAATGGAATGGAACAAGTAATGAGTAGCAAATGATGGGAGCCAGGTTTCCCCTGATCATGTGGGAATTTACAGATAGGCAAGGGAAAAAGGCTAGAATGATCCATGCGGTAATAGACTAGAGTTCTAAATATAAATATGAGCTCATCTTTAGCTTAATGTATATGCAGATGGTTGCAAATGGAAATCTAGATACGTGGATTCTTATGAGATGCTACATACAGATATAGGTCTTTGTTTTGTCAGCTGAGAAATCTTCAAAGAAATGACCTCCGCCTGCTGTGAACTCACCTAGTGAGTGACCTCATTTTAGTTTCTCATACCATTCTCCAAAACAAGGAATCAGAGTTCTTGAGACATGGCTAATTTTAGGATTGAGGTAGGAAATATACAAGAAGAGACTGGGTAGTGCCAGAAAATAAGAAAATTCTTGATGGCAGCAATAACAAGAAAAAACCCACAACCTGGCATGGTAGTGCACACTTGTAATCCCAGGTCTTTGGAGGCTGAGGTTGGAGGATCACAAGATTGAGGCCAGCCTGGGCAATTTAGTGAAAATTTGTCTTAAAATAAAAAAAAATAAAGATTTAGCTCAGTGGCACAGCGCCTGCCGGGCAAGCATGAGGTTCTGAGTTCAATTCCTGGTACCAAAAAACAAAAACAAAAAAAGGATTGTAGGCCTTAAAATTAAAAAAAAAAAAAAATAGGGCTTCAGATGTGGCTCACTAGTAGAGCTGTGCTTTATACACCTTGGGATTAATTCCCAGCACACACACAAAAATAGTATTAATAATGGTAGTAATGGGTGGGCAGGTAAGAAGACAAAGGTAAATCAGTGGTAAAATGTTTGCCTAGCTTGTTCAAGGTTCTGAGTTCAATCTCCAGCACAGAATTATGCTGAATAAATTATGAACTTCAATGTATTATTATTGGTTCATTAATTGAAATATATGCACTATATTAATGCATGGTACTGACAATAGGAAAAACAGGTAATATATTGGTATTTTGAATTTGCCTGTAAATCTAAAGCTGTGTTTTGTTTTTGCTGTTTTTTTTTTTTTTAAATAAATTGTTTCAAATTGATTTCTGGGGGCCAGGGATACCGAAAATCACACTCTGGACCTTGTGCTTTCCAGGCAGGTACTGCACCAGAGCTGTATCCCAGCCCTCAAAGCTATGCTTAACAAAGTTTTATTTTTTAAATGGCACAGGTTTTAAAAACATGTTTAATCATTTAGACTGCGGATTGCCAAAGCCATTATACAGCCTACCTGCCTCAAAATTAGAATTTCTTCCTCAGATTAAGGGAAATTAGCCTACATTTTTAATGTGTTCTGAATCCAGCAGTTACATTGTTCAATAAAAGTCAGCCGCTAATTAATTAGGTCAATGTCTCATGCACCACAAAATTCAAGGAACAAAGAAAAGTAACTCTTTAATTATTTTAAATTAAATGAAAAGACCTATAATGGAAGAAGTTCACATACAGATTATATCAACACTATTGCCTAAATCTTTATTGTCTAAAATTGCTTTGGTAGCGAATGGTATGTATGATTGCATAATTGAAACAATTTTGCTCCCTTATATAAAATATCAGCCAAAGGCTGCAACTGGCAGAGACGTTACAGCTAGCTCCTTCTAATTTAGAGAATTCCTTAAAAAAAAAAAAAAATCCGAGTCCTGTTACATCGAAGATAGAGGGAGGGCAGGATCGAAGCTCATTGGTGGTGTTCCTTTGCTAAGGGCAGGGACTCAGCAAAGGGGTCTACCAATTGGTAGGCTGCCTGGGAGCGCCTGGGATGGAGGTCGAAGCCCATTGGCTGTGTCGCTGGAGGATGGTGTAATGGACCGCCAAGGCCCGAGCGACTGGTTTCTAGGCAACCGAGGCTTTGAAAGAGCCGCTCAGATTTCTACGCTCTCTCCCAGCTCCCCCTTCCGGAGGGGGCAGGGCGGCCTGGATTTGAGGACCGGTGGAGGAGACGTGGGGGTTGGGAGTTAAGGGGACATGGTCGACTTTGGACCAAACCAACCTAACCTGGCAATGCCACATTTGGAGTGAGTTTGACCAGTCGAGCCTGTGCGCTTGCTTGAAAACACTCTGCCAAACAAAGGTCTGAAGAAGAAAGAGAAGTCTCTCCACTGGTATCCCCCCCTACCCTCACCCATGGGTACTGAACCTAAGGCCTTCACACCAAGCTGTATCTCCAGCCCTGTTTATTTTTAATTTGCGATCAGGTCTAGCTAAATTGCCCGGACTGGCTCAAACTCCAAACTCGGAGTCCTCCTGCCTCTCTTCCAGGGCGTTTGTCACCACACCCAGGTTTCATATAGTAGGTGCCCAGTACTTCATGAGAGAAAGAAATGAAGAGGGAACGGTGGGGCGGGGTAGGAATGGGAGTCCTTACTATGTACCACGAGGGAGGCATGAGACCGAGTGCCAGCTCTTTGGGGCCAAAAGTCGGATTAGAACCCCAGAGCTGGAGGGTACAACAACCTCCAACACATTAGCTAGGAGGTGGGGTTGCTGATGCGCTAGAAGGGGCCAGCCATAGCCAATGGGAGACCGGCCCACACACTCCTCCCCGGCTTCTACCCTGCTGTCTCTACCATTTGCAGCTGCCGGTGCTTCAGTGTTCTAGATTTCCCTGTCTTTGTGTTTGGGGAGTAAATAAACAGTGGCCAGTTCATTGAGTCGGTCAGAACTGAGTAAATGTCTGTCAAGTTCTTAATATAATGGCTAGAGTATAGTATAGGAACAGTCAACGGTAGCTACAGCATGATATATGAAGAAAGAGTGAGAGCCATTCAGGGGAGAGAATAGGCAAACTATGAGGAAGGTTAAGGAGGGAGAAAGAAGCAGTGTGGAAATCCTATGGCAAGGTCACTTTTAGATGTTATATAGAAAATCTTGCGAGATGATAGCCAGAAGTCATAAAATAAAGGATGCATTACCATGATAATTACTGTATACTTAGGGATCTGCACTCTGCCAAGCCCTTTACATGGATTATTTCATTTTTCACTACCCCTAATAAAGTAGTTCGCAATCAGCCCATTTCTTGGCTCAGCAGACTGAGGCCAAGACAGGTTATCTAGTTTTGCTGGAGCAAAGAAATAACAGAACTAAACTGGCATTTGTGGTGCCCACTATAGTTGCAGGCTATGTTAGTTCATTTTCTGTTGTTATACCTGAGTACTACAGGCTGGATAATTTATAAAGAATAAAGGTTCATTCAGCTCGCAGTCCTGGAGGCTGGGAGGCACGAGGTCTAGGACGCTGCAAATGGTGAAGGTCTTTTACTGGTGGGGATTCTGTGAGGCCCTAAGGCCAGCACAGGTACAGAGTGTCATGGGTCAGGAAAGGCTTACACAACAGACAGAGCCAAACTGGCTTTTTATGACAGACCACTCTCAATATAATCTATTAATCCATGAATGGACTAATCCATTTGCAAGGGTAGAGTCCCTGTGGCCTGATCTCTTCTTAAAGGTCCCACTTAATGGGGCTGGGGATTTAGCTCAGTGGCATTAGCACCTGCCTTGCAAGCAGGCAGTAGTGAGTTTGATCCCCGGTACCAATAAAAAGGAAAAAGACAAAAAAAAAAAAAAAAAAATTAAAAAAAAAAGGTCCCACTTAATACCTTACAGCAGTGATTAAATTTCACCTCAAGTTTTGAGGGCTTCAAACCATATTGGAGACCCATATATTATATGTCTCTGTAGTCAGAAGTTACAAAAACATCTGGCAAGTGTTAAGTGCACTGTATTCTGCTCTGTCTTGATGGATACATCTTCCCAGCAGCCTAGAAGTCCAGGTTCAAACTGAGATTCTTGAGTCCCTGGGGTTCTGAGCCAGCATGTGTTGGCCCAAAGAGAGATACGCTCATCATCAGCTCATCATCTGTCCTGCATCCAGCTCTTGTCTAGTTCCTTTCCTGTCCCATGAGTAGGAGCACACGCACCCATGAGTGGACACCCCAGGCCCCAAAGCCAAGTTGTATCCTGCAGACAGCTGCTGTGAAGCCTAAAGCTCCAGTCTATAAAGTGGGAATCAGATAATGCAGATGGCCTTCCATTGCGATGAGTGCAGGAATGAGGCCCCCGAAGGGCTTTTGGAAGGGAGTTATGGGGTCTCTGAGCTGTAGAAGGGTGGACACAGGCTCTGGGTGGGCAGCTGTGTCTGCAGAATCCTTACCCCATGGGGAGGAGTGGCAGGGCCCCTCTTGCGGAGTGGAAGGGAGTGTGGAAACCTGATTCCAAACCCAGGCACCTGGAATCCAGGACACTTCCAGGTGCTTCTCCATGTGTGTCCCAGTGCCATGGAACAATACGCAGGCTGAGTTTCAGAGAAACAGAGGGGGATGGCTTGGTCCTTCCCAGACTGAAAGACAGACACCCTTAACAAAGGTGGGAAGACTCAGGGAGTGATTAGTTGTCCATAGATGAATGAATAAGCCCTTCTTCAGTATGCAGAGTCTGTGATGGGTGTTTAGAGAGATGCTGAGGCACATTAAAGGACAAACAGACACATGTCCTGATTTGTATTCTCAGCCAACACGATGAATATTTATCAGGCTTTTATATGTGCAAGACCCAGGGCTAAAATGGTGGAGTTCCATCTGTGAGCAAAGGAGTTCAGGTTGCTCCTGAAGGGAGCTCAGTGTTGAGGGCAGAGGCAGATATCATCCAAACCATAGCACAAATACACAGACTGTACAGCTGCAGTAGCTGCAGAATGGCGGGCCCAGGGAGCTAGGGGAGCACATGACAGGGTCTGGTCTGGGAGATTTGTGTCTCTTGTTGGGAGGTGGTCTCAGAGCTGAACCTGGGCAGGGAAGGGTTAACCGCTGGGTTGGCTGGAGAGGGAGAGGTCTAATTCCAAGAATAGGAGCTGGAGCAGATGGGGAAGCCGCCAGGGCCAGGGGTGAGGCCTGAGCAAGAGGAGGCCCAGAGGAGGCCAGCAGGTCAGGCAGGGCTCACTGGGCCCAGGGAGGACACAATGGCTTTGAAGGTCTCTAAGCAGAGGAATATCCTGATTAAATTTCATTTTGGGGTCAGTCTCTCTGGACTGAAGGAGACTCAGCTCGGAGGCAGGGAGATCAGTGAGTTAGCTGCTGTGTAGTTTTTAAAATTTTGCCTTCAAAGTTCTTTTTATCCTCCCCACATCCCCCTGGGGCTCTAACCTAGGGGCCAGTGAGCTATAACCCCAGCCCTTTTACTTATTTATTTAGTGATAGTGGGGACTGAACTCAGGATCTTCTCATGGGCCTATTTCCCCAGCCTTTTTCATACATTTTTGTTTGTTTATTTATTTGTTTTAATTTTGAGACAGGGTCTTGCTAATGTGCTGAGCTGCCCAACAAGCAGGGTTTGAATTTGTGATCATCCTACCTCAGACTCAAGAGTGCTGGGATAAGAGGTATGCAGCATCATGCCTGACTAAAGATTTCTTTCTTTTTTTGGTGGGGGGCACCAGGTCTCACTATGTAGTGCAGGCTGACCTTAAACTCTCTTATGTAGCCCAGGCTGAGAGTTCTCTTTATTTATTTATTTATTTATTTATTTTTGTCTTTTTCGTTTTTATCGGTACCAGGGATCGAACTCATGACCGCCTGCTTGCAAGGTAGGCGCTTATGCCGCTGAGCTAAATCCCCACCCCCCACCCCGTCCTTTTTAAATTTTGAGACAGGATCTTGCTCAGTTGGTAGGGTTAGCCTTGAACTTACAAGACAAAAAAAAAAAAAAAAAAAAAGAAAGAAAGCCTTGAACTTACAATCCTTCTCCTTCAGCCTCCTGAATAGCTGAAGAACTGTTCTTTTTAACCACAATGTAGTGTTCCACTGTTTGGATGTGCCACAGCCTAACCAACCAGTCAATGTTGTATTCAGAGCTTTGTACTCTGAGTAATAGAGTACTAGAGATCCTGACAAATACTTCTAAATTTTTGTTTTATTTTCAGGGATCAAATCTTGCCAAACTCTTATGCATGCTAGACAAGTACTGTACCACTGAGCTATACCTCCCATGGTATACGCATCTTTGTGTACATATCCAAGTTTAACTATAGATTTATTTCCTATTAATAATATTGCTGTTAAAAGATTATGTGAATTGGGGCTGGGGATTTAGCTCAGCGACATAAGCACCTGCCTTGCAAGCAGGCGGTTGTGAGTTCGATCCTTGGTACCGATAAAAATGAAAAAGACAAAAAACAAACAAACAAAAAAAGATTATGTGAATTTAAAATTTTGATAAGGCAGTTCCAGTTTTCCAAAGAGGTCAGTCCGTGTTTTATTTTAAAACTCTGCACAGGGGCTGGGGATTTAGCTCAGCAGCATAAGCACCTGCCTTGCAAGCAGGCAGTTGTGAGTTCAATCCCTGGTACCGATAAAAAAGAAAAGACAAAAAAAAAAAAAAAAAAAAAAAAAAAAACCTCTGCACAGTTTGCATTCTCCTCCATAAAATATCTGTGTTTGCTTTTGTGTCCTTCCCTTAGCTATAACAACAAGCTGTACGGGTCCGGAACTGTGTGTGTTAGGAACTCGCCCCTGGCTTGTGTATTACTTTACACTCCTGCTGCCGTGAACTTCTGGCTGTTCTTTGTCAGCCACACGTGAACGTGACATGAAGGTGGAAAGGCACTCTGACAGTAAGTTTGGAAAGGAACCCAGGAACTGCTTGTGAAAGGAACTGGCTGCCAGGCTGAGTTCTGAGGACCAGAGAGCGTCCTGGGGGTGTGACAGGAGTCTCGTAGTCAGTGTTGGATTGGTATGCAGGAATACTGTGCTGTGGTTTGAGTGAGGGGTTAATGTAGTTCTTGTACAAACCTAGTTGTTTCCTGTGAAAACAGATGGTTATAAAAAGAGGAGCTTGGGCCTTGCATCTTTTAGGTCTCTGTCTCTGTCTCTCTCTCTGTCTGTCTTACACACACACACACACACACACACACACACACACACACACACACACAACACTCCTACCATGATGTCGTCTACCTTGAAGATCATCAGAGGCCAGATAGATGAGGCCAACTGTTTTTGGACTTTTAGCTTTCAACAGTGTGAGTGAAATAAACCTCTTTTCTCTAGAAAGTACTCACCCTCAGGTATTTTGATATAACATCAGACAATGGACTAGTACAAGGAAGATGATGTGCTCTATCTATCTCACAGAGGACCCTATTTTATTCAGGCCCATGGGACTCATCAGTACTGATCTTGACAGTTTACTTGATGTCAGTTTTACTTAAACTTTTGCAACCTTGAACACTGTTAGCTCCTCCCACTTGCAACCTTTCTCCTTTGATTGTGTGTCTCTACATTTTCTTGTTTACCTTCACCCTTTTTGGTTGCCCCTGTTGTCATTAAATCTTTTTCCATCAGTGACAGCTCTCAGTGTCAGGGTGCTTCACGTATGAATCTAGCTGGTGTAAGCATCTTCCCTTCTGTTTTCTCTCATTACTCATTAGGAGCATGTGAGAGAAATTTAGCAGGTCATATAAGCTTTTGCCTGAATCCCAGCATTCTGGGAGACTGAGGCAGAAGGATCACGTTTAACCCCAGCCTTGGCAAAAATGGGATGGGATGTGGTTCAGTACAAAAGTTCTAAGATCAATCTCCAGTACTGCCAAAAAAAAAAAAAAAAAAAAAAAAAAAAAAAAAAAACCCAAAAAGAAAAAAATCCACAACAGTATAGAAAGTATCAGGGTGTGTTATATATAAAGTAAATATTTTTTGCGGAAACTTGTTTCAGATGTAAATATAAATACACATATGAAATACGTATGACGATTGCAGTGTAAAATGTATATGTTACTGTGGGATGTGTTGAGATAGTTTGAAAGCCACTGCTGTGGGCCTCTTATTTATGTCTCAAACCCAAAACTCTCCAGAGAATTTAAGATCTATACGCACTTGTCTTAGTTACTTTTCTGGTTGCTGAAGCAAAATACCAAAGTTAAGGGAGTTTATTTAGTTCACAGTTTATACAGGTTTCAGTCTGTAATTGGCTGGCTCCAAGTTAGGGTGCCACATAGCAGAGGGGCAACAGTTCATAGTGGTGGAAGACAGTAACAGCAATGAGAGAGAGAGAGGGAAACTAAGCCTCTTTCTGCCCCTTTTATCTTAGCCAGACTGCTGGAATTAGAACGATGCCAATCTAATCATTGGAACGATCCAGCATTCACCTGCCCTTAATTCTGCTACATGAACCATGAATCAATCACAAATGAGATTCAGTTGCCTCTGAAATACTGTCCCTCCCACCCCGCCATGACTGCATGAGGCTTTGGGAGGGACCCTAAATCAAAACAGTATTCATTCTCCAAAAAGTATCCCAAATCAAATTTTATATAATCACTAGTTAATTAATTCTCTTTTTTCCGGTCTTAGAGATCAAGCCCAGTCTTTGCACTAGCTGCATCCCCAGCCCTTTGGTATTTTTTATTTTGAGATGGGGTGTTAGTTACTAAGTGGCTCAAGCTAAGCTTGAATTTGTGATTCTCCTGCCTCAGCTCCCAGAGTGCTGGGATTTCAGAGGTGCTCCCCACTAAGTCTAGCTCCCAAATGATGCTTTGAAAACACACCCCATGGGGCTAGAAGTGTAGTTTAGTAGCAGTGAACCTGCTTAGTATGGGCAAAGCCTTGGCTTGACCACCGGCATAACAAAAATAAAAACACACTCCAAATGATATTATTCACTTGCATAAAAATTGCTCAGTGGCTTCTCACTATTTTTAATCCCAAATTCCTACAGGCCAGAGGCTCCAGGACCTGTAGCCTCATCATGCACCCTCCCTCTCCCCACTGCACTGTGGATGGATCCCTGCAGACAGTGCACATCCTCACTTGGTCAGTGTGCTTTCCCATGCTGTGGATGACAGAAGGCTGAACCACCTCCCGGCTCCTCTGCAGTTTAGGGCTCCAGGAACTCCATGTACTTGCACAAGGTTTGGAAAGTGGAAGGCAGGAGAGAGATATGCCAGATAATTTAGACTGTTTTTACGAGTGACTAGGTGAGACCATGTGTGAACAACGTAAAATATACTTACACAAACTAAGATGGCTGTGAGGTCGTAAGTGATATAATCTGATGGGTCTGCCATCGTGGTCCACCATTGCTTAAAACATCATTTGGCACATGACTGCCTGTGGTGAGGACTAAACAGTCCCTAGCTTCATGGAGGTGAGACTAAGACTCAGCGTTTCACTGTCCTGGCAGAGGCATTGGCAGTCTCTTATTTATTTATTTATATCTTACCAGGAGTGCAGGCTGGCCTTGAATTTGTGATGATCCTCCTGCCTCAATCTCCCAAGTGCTCGGATTTCAGGCCTGGGTCACCACACCGGGCTCAGCAGTGCCTTTCTAATCCTAGCATCCTGTCTTTAGGTGGCAGCTTCAGTAATGTGTCCTTATACCTCCTGGCTGGTTTTTCTGAGAGGCAGTAGCTTCCCTGGTTCATTCTATCATATCCCAGAAATGACAAGTCCTTTCTTCAACATCTACAATGGTTTATTTCCATAAACACATTTCTTTTTTTGGTACCAGTAATCAAACTCACAAGTTTGCACTTGCCAGACAGGTACTTATGCCACTGAACTATATCCCTGGCCTGAGCAGTTTATTTCAAAACCTGCTCTGATACACTGGACTTCACTTTATTTCTTAGAATTAACCATGCTGGTAAGCAGGGATTTAGTGCAGTGGCAGAAGTGCCAGCCTGGCAAGCATGAGGTTGAGGTTGTGAGTTCAATCGCTGGTACACACACACACACACACACACACACACACACAATTAGCCATGTCTCCTCTTTTTCTTTCTTTCTTTTTTGGCACAGAGAATAAAACTCAGGACCTCATGCTTGCCAGGTTGCCTTCTCTTACTAGAGTTGATTTAACTCTTTTGCTTAGGTTAAGATTCTTAATTCCTATAACCCTTAAACTCCACCCCTCTCCACTAACTCCTGTATGCTTCCTTTTGATCTAGCTTTAAACATTTTGCAAGGAAAGTTATCTCTGGCATCTTAGGTTGGACCACATTTCCTTGTTAAACAGGAATTTCTCTCATAACTTTCTCTTTCTGTGGTACTGATACTGGAGACTGAACACAGGGCCTCTGCATACTAGGCAAGGGTTCCACCAATGAGCTACAAAGAGAGGTTCTCGCTGAGTTGCCCAGGCTGGCCTTGAACTTGTGACCCTCCTGCCTCCTAAATCGCTGGGACTAAGGGTGTGTGCCGCTGTTCCTGGCTGTGTATACTTCTTTCAATGCAGTATCACAGTCTGTGTTTACATAGTTGCCAGACTCTAGAATTAGAGCCCCGGGAACCAACTCTCCCCCATGCTGTACTGCCCTGGTGAGAAAGGACCCCTGCAGAGTTGGTGCTTCACGCACTGGCTGGAGGCGCTCAGATCTGGCCACATCTGTGCCCCTCAGCCAGCCTGCACACGCCGCCGTGTGCTCTGTTGCTTGGGTATCTCTCCCCTGCGAACCCCAGGCCTTGCTCATCCTGTGGGTTTCAGTCAACACTGTCTCTTCTAGAGGAAGCTTTATTTCCAGACATTTCTACACAGCGTGGTTTGTTTCTTCTCAGAACAAATATCTTATGTTGCTATGAAAACTGCTTTATTGCCTATATCTCAGCTATATGCGCGCTGTTACCCGTTGCTACCCGCGTGCCTAACCCAGCCTGGCTCCAATGGCCCCAGCAACCGTCTAGGGTTCTCTGCACGGTTTCCAAGAATGTTCACAGACAGGGAGGACTGTGACTTGGAAGCTCCTGAGCGGGGAGAGGAAGCTGGGGGAGGTTGGTGCTGCTGGGGCCCCTGGCTCAGTCCCTGGCCCGCCCGGGAGCGGATCCTGTGGGGGATGGGCAGGGAGACAGTTTCTTCCTCTCCCAGCTCGATCCTGGGGAGGGGGGCAGGGAGGGAAGGTTCCTTCCACCCTGGCGCCCTGGCTCGGGGCCAGCGCCAGCCCCGCGAAGGGGGCGGGGAGCTCCGTGTAGGCTGGTTTTCTCCCGGCCTCGGCCCCTAGCGCTGTTAGAGGGAGGGAGGCCCCTGGCAGAAGAGGGGTAAGGGGGGGGTTGGGGAAGATGGGAAGGAGGAAGCCCTCCCCCGTGTGTGTGTGTGTGTGTGTGTGTGTGTGTGTGTGTGTGTGTGTGTGTGGCTTAGGGATACTGAAAGGAAAAGGGGGAGTTGACTCCCAAAGATAGGAACCCCAAACCCTCCCAGGCCCCAACTCAGTTTAGCTCTCGAAGTATCAAGACCCTGAGCAGAAGAACCAAGACCGTTGGGAAATTTAACTTCTACCATCAGGTCATCTAACACTTGAGGGCTGCAAAGCCCTTCCAAAGTGTTGGTCGAGGGGCTGCAGAGCACTAAACCCTGTTCTGCCCACAATCCCAGCATCTGCAGGGCTGGTTTGGAGAAATGAGTCGGCGATCTGGGAAATTTCATGACACCCCCACCCCCACTCCTCACCCCAAGCTGGAAAAGATGGTATTTTGCGGGGGAGGGGTACCGGTGGAGTGCTTACAAGGCAGGCACTTATGCCACTGAGCTAAATCCCCAGCCCAAAGATGGTATTTTTTGAAAACCCAGCAATATGTTGCACATCTTATACCACCCTCTTTCCCACTGGTCTGTAATCTGAGGACAGGGTCATTCACAAAGAGGGTATCAAACCTGGCTGCCCATCTCAAATGCTTGGGATGCTAATACGAAATACTTAGCTCTGGGCATGATTCCTTGGACATGTGTTAAGGCTTAAAAACCCAAGTTTAAGGGCCTCTAAGTGACTCAGATGCATAGGTAACAATGTTGAAGAACCTGGTGCAAGAGGGTAGGTAGGTATTACATGTGGTCTGCAGGTGTGGGAAACGTGTTTGCAGGGTAAACAAATGGTGTGTAGGAGAGTACCATGAACTAGGTCTGTACAACCCTGTACTTGACACTCTGCAAGAAAATAGCACATTGCTTTAGCAATACAAAAGATAAATATTTATTCAGAACAAAACTTTTTTAACAATCGATTTTACATTCTAAGCCACAAGGAAATAGCAAAACATAAGCAAAGGAAAGACAAAAACTAAAAGCAGTGTACTGTCTTTTCTACTTTAATATGATAATACTTTAGTGGATGCATGTCCTCTTACTTGGTCTATTCCCAAGTACATTTTAGAGTTAACAACTGAATCCTGGGTTAAAACCACCATTCTCCTGAGAGTCAAGAGGCTGTAGATGAGTTCCAGCTAGCTGCTTCTCTAGGGTTCCTGGCTATTGAGGCTAAGGTGCGAATGTAAACCATGGTAGGTTTCTTTACCCAGGGGCATCTCCATTTCTCACCAGTGGCAATGCATGGGGAAGGGGAAGGCCTCCAAAGGACCTGGTGCTTTAGATGGGATAACCCAGGGAGCAATGAATATACCCTGGAGTTTGTTCCCTGTTCTCTTCCTTGTCTCCCAAGCACTGTATTCTGGAGCCCCTGGTGAACCTCCTTCTGCTCCCTCCCCCAGATGACGTCTCATCTTGGCTCTAGGTTCATCACTGTGGAGAGATCAGACTTCCTGGGCCCTCAAGTGTGAAGGAAATTGTCGTGAAGTGTGAGAGGTAGTGGGATGAGCACCAGGTTTGGGGTCAGGGGACTCTTCTATGGGCTAGCTCTGGTACCAGACAGCTTATGATTTTTGTCCCAGTCATTTAACCATTCTGGGTTTCATCTTCAGGAAGACCAAAAGACTAGCTTAAATCAACTCTCAGGTCCTTTCCTGCAAGAAAAGATTTCCAATATCATGATTCTCTGAAAAATGGCTTCTAAGCCACCAGAAGAGCTGTCACAAAGTCCAGGCATTTTTATGCCGTGCAAGAGAGGCCCTTGGACACCTTTCAGAGCTTATTGATTCAGATTTAAACACTTCTAACAACACTGGTTTCACAAATTCTCGGACCACATAGATTAGCAGCAGCAAATTAAAAGGGGACAGGAAAGAGTTGCAAAAGGTAGACACTGTGACAGAAGCCACAGTCAAGAATGTTTTCAATTCAACAAATACTGATGGAGTGCCTACCCTGTGCTGGGCCCCATACTTGGAGCTAGGCATGAAGGTGAGCAAGGCAGCCCATAAGATGCAATTCCAGGGAGAAGATAGGCTGTGGGAAGAGCCGTACAAAAAAAAAAATAAAAAGTAAAAACCCACATACAAAAATCAAAATGGGAGGGGCAGCATCTGCGCAATATAGTCTGGGTAGTCCTTACTGGTGACAATCACCAATTCAGAACACGCTGAAATGCAGTAAACTCGGTGTAAGAAGGCATAAACAGACATTTCTCATAGGTTTTTAAAAGATCTCCTTCAAAAACGATAAAAAATGGTTTTAAAAAAGTTTTGGCACTTAAGAGGGGTAAGCTGGCTGTGTGTCCACCCTGGCAGGCAGGCGAGGGGTTCAGTGCCCGGCCACGCCAGTGAGCTGAGCTGCCACGGAATTGTGCACTGCTTTGGGACACTGGGCAAAGGCATGCCCTCGCTTGCCACAGAGGTTGCACACGATGCCCTTCCGGCAGTAAGGGCTCAGGTGCCCCTCTTCTCCGCACCTGAAACACCTGTCCTGCGTGCAGCTGCCACTCATGTGGGTGCGGGAACCACATTTAAAGCATGTCTTGGGCTGCCCCTTGTACCAGCTGTAGCCCCTCTCAGCCCCCAGGAAGAAGGCTCCCGGCAGGTGCCTGACCCCACCCTCCCCCTGGCGCAGCTCGATCTCGCACTTGTATTCCCCGGTCCAGATCCCAAACCTATCGGTCACTTTCACGGGCACGGCCAGAACGTCGCAGTGGCGCTTGAGCCAGGTAACAATGTCTTCCACGTCCACTGTTTCGTTCCGGAAGAGAATGAAGAGGGTCTTCAGGCTGGACTTGCTCCGCCCCAGCACCACAAAGTTCTCCCAGCAGTCCTCCTGCTCGCGCTTCTCCTCGTAGACGCGGAGGAACAGAGCCAGTTTCTCCGCCGAGCGGAAGCTCACGTCGAACTCACGGCTGCCTGGGATCTGGATGACCGCGTAGATGTCGCTCGGGTCCATGCCGATGGAGCGCAGGATAAGCGCGCCTACCACGAAGTCCCGGGTCGGGCAGGCGCCCTCATCACCCTGGAAACAGATGCGCACGAGGAAGCGCCCCTTCCCCGCGCCGGTCGCGGGGGCCGCCGCTACTGCCTGCTCGTCGGGGAGCGGCCGCTCGCCCGCATCTTCGGCCTCCCCGGTCCGGGCGGGGGTCGCGATGGCCGCCGCCTCGGCCTTCTTCCTCCTGTTTGGCTCGGCAGCGCCCTTTTTCTTGCGGGAGTCTACCGCCTCGCCGGCCGGCTCTCTCCGACGGCCCTTCGGGTCCCCGCGGCCGGCTGGCGGAAAGTCGTCGAGGCCCGGCGCCGCCAGGCCCGCGGGGGCGCTGAGCCCGTTTCCCGCGCTCCCGCTGCTGCCTTCTTTCTCCCGCCGCGGTGGTCGCGGCTCGCGGAAGTCGCCCTTCTTCTCGGCCAGATTCTTCACCACCTGGGCCCAGCCCATCTTCTCGCGGGTGCCCTCCGCCTCCTCGCCCGGGGCCCCGGGCCGCGCTGGGGGCAGGAGCTGCGCCCGTCCCCGCATCCTGTCCTCCTCCGCGCCGCCGCCGGTGGCCATTTTACCTCCTTCCCAGCATCCTCCTCTCGTCCCGCAGCCAAACGGCGCCCATAGCGCCCGCCCGCCCGGAGCTCGGGGGTTTCGGGAGGTGGGTTTTTTTTTTTTTTTTGAAATTTGACTCTTCTCTCCCACCCCCCCTCCTCCCCCAGCAAAACTATTTATGCACGTCGCGGCGTGGCCCTGGTCAGCCGGAACCGTCCAGACCTTCGCTCGCGCTGCAAGCAGCCTTTCCCGCGCAGGGGAGGCTGCGACCGCCTAGTTCTCCTGGACGTGGCCGGCCGCGGGCGGTGCTCTGTGATTCATTCCAGCCAGCAGCCCTGCTCACAGCCCGCTGGAAAGACGGCAGGTTTCATAAAGCTGCCTTTCGTTTTGTTTTGTGCCTTGAAACAAACACGCACAAAAAGCCACATGTAGCTGTTCCTCTTAAAGCGTACCACTATGCTGTAATTTTTTTCCCCCAACGCTGGGTTATGAACATTTGGAAATATATACAAAGTTGAGTTTGTGAACCTTTCAGCATTTTTTTGTCGCTTACACTAACTTACTTAAACTTTTATCGTTAAAAGTGGTACTATGATGTACCTAATCGCACACCACCAGGAGCTGTCGGTTCTTATTTTTGATATTTTCCAAATAAGACGTGCCATTATTCTTAGGTTTCGAACATCCATTGTACCTATGATTACAATTGTATTGAGTGCTTTTGGGTGCAATTTGTAATGCATTGAGTGCTATTAGGTGCCATAAGCCCAGTACAGGCTTTCTTACCACAGACTCTTAGAACAAAGGTGCTGTAATTGTACAAATCCTAAGGCAGGATTTTTGAGACAGAAGTTAATTTACTTGGTAGTCCCACTTATGGATTATTTATGTTGTCAATTTTGCTTCTAACAGTTATGGATCAAAACTTCACATCAGGACTCCTTGCTAACTGGCAGATTCTTTGGCTAAAGTTACCATCCCTTGTCTGTGTCTCAGCTGGTGTTTGGGAGGCACTGATTAAATCTGGGCTTCTAAACCAGGTGTAGTAGAGCAGGCTTGTAATTGCAGTATTCAGGAAGCTGAGGCAGGAGGGTTGCTGCAAGTTTGAGGCCAACCTGGGCTACATAGGGAATTCAGGGGCAATCTGAACAATGAGACCTTGTCTCAACAAACCAGAACCAAAACTACAACAAAAATCTGGGTTTCCAGGAGTTGAAAGGAGGGGTTTAACACCGTAAGCTATAGCTTTTGTTTTCTTCAGCATATCTATGTACATTTCAGGAACCTTTAGTAACTTTTCCCCATCTAGTAAGCAAAAAGGTAGGTTGTAGAAGCTCAAGTTTGAATTTGGCTCCTTCAAGTCTTAGCCTGACATAATAGGCTAGTGAGCAGTTTTCATAACCTCAGCATGCTCAGCCATAGCAAGGGGATATTAATGTCCATCCCAGAGGACTGCTCTTAATGTCAACAACTTCAGACCACTTGTTAACCTATTTGTATTTTAATATCCACCCTCATAATCTCAAGGAGATCACCTACGCCAGTTTATTCCAGAATAGGTTCTTTTTTTCTTTTTTATTTTTTTGGGTGCTGGGGATCAAACCCATGACCTCACACTTCCAAGGCAGGCACTTATGCCACTTAGCTAAATCCCCAGCTCCAGAATAGGTTCTTAGGGAAGTTATTCTTCCTTTCCGCTAGTGTTGGATTCTTTTCTACTCTGACATTTAGAAGTGCTACCTAGCCTTTGGAGTTCTTGCCGGTAAGCACCATCTTTCTCTTTGCTCCAAATTCAGGTATGGGCCTCAGAGGAGCCCAAGTCCTCAACTCTTGTGCCTGTGGCACCTTGCAGATCTGTCACTATCCTAGGACACCCTTTCTTCCATCCTTTCTCTGGCAGAGTCCCACGATCATACTTGGAACTTCACAGTTACCAGAAGCATGTCTTAGATTCACACCTCTGTTCTTGCTTGCCTATTAAGGTCCTCCCAGTGGCAGGGTATTCACAAAAGTGCACAGAATCTGTGGAGTTTAATAGTCATGTATGTTTAACCCATGTAACTATTACACAATCAAATATCTACAAGGATTAAAGTGAGAGCCCACTGGGGCCAGATCTTCCTTTTTTTTTTTTTCTTTTTTGAGACACAGGAGTTCGTTATACTGCATAGGCTGGACTTAATTTTATTTTGTTTTTGTCTTTTTCTTTTTATTGGGACCAGGGATTGAACTCACGACCACACACTTGCAACGCAGGCGCTTATGCCGCTGAGCTAAATCCCCAGCCCCTAGGCTGGACTTTAAACTCAAGTTACCCACTTGCCTTAGCCTCCCAATTATTAGGATTATAAGAACATACTACTGTGCTGGTTTCAAGTCTTTAAATTTTGAAAGAGGAACCTGAATAATCACTTCTTAATATTCTTTCAGTTGTATTTGGATCTGCCATATAAATTTTAAAACTAGCATACTAAGCTCAAGGAAACTATGGAATTATCCTTGGAGCCTAACTTTGCGGCATGGGAGCAAAACATTCTTTAGACTATTTCTATTGATGAATTAATAATTTTATTTGTTGTATTTTACGTATTTTATTTATCTATTTATTTATTGGTATCAGGGATTGAACTCACAACCTCATGCTTGCCCGGAAGGTACTTGTGCCACTGAGCTAAATCCCCGGCCCAATAATTTTAATCTTACGAGTTTTATTATATTAAGTGATTAGTGCTTAATAGGAAAAATTACAAAAATAAAGTATTGCTTTTTTAATGTTTCTTGAATGTTTATAAAAATTTTCAACATTGAGTTTGGTGTACAAAGTCTAAAAAAGAGCAGAAATAAATTCTTATCTGAATTACACTGAAAATACCAATAGTGCTCTACAAAAAAATGATAATTTTACTTCAATTATCACACCGAAGGGAGTCTTCACATATGGCAACAGCATTTTCCTTATACATGTATTAGTTATACTGACAGCACATGTATTTTGCTTTCCTGGTCTTTTTGTAGGACATGTAGTTGGTCTTGCTGTTTTGTCAGGAGGTTCTTACTACTATGCAAGTCTTCACATGTGAAAATTGTATATTCCATGCACAAGTATTGCTTATACCTCAAGCGTGTATGAGTTTCCTGTAGGGCACAGTTGACATCTTTTTGGTTTTCTTGTTGTCACAGTAAGTCTTTGGAATGCTGCACCTGCCTGTTCACCTGTCAGCACACCAGGATGTCCCACAATTTTTTTGCATATTTTTTTCTCTGTTATAAATGATCTCTTATGAGTTCCAGTCCCAATTTGCCAAGAATATGTTTCTGTGGTATTTTTCACTTGTTATTTTCTTTGTGAACTACCGAACAATTTATGGTATACCTGTTTAGGATCCAGTAAAACACAACCACTGGTCAGTGTTTTGTATTTCAGGCACCGTCATAGTTGTTGCAGGGCTCATCAAGAACATCTACTCTGCCTTTGGTTCTGTTGGCAGCAAGTTATCATTTCAGGTTTCCATTTTGTCAAAGTTTCCCATCAATATTTTCATCATGGTGCAGTGTTGATATCAGCAGTACCAGTTTGTTTTTCTTTGCCATAAATGAGGCCAATGTAAATCTTTCTGAAATCCAAACATTGTACTATACAGTTTTCTGTTTTGAAATTGCGACATTTCATTTGGAATTTCTGCTTTGTTTCTGTGTACAGTTCCTGTGCTCTGTTAACAAATGTGAGATCAATTGGAAACTGGTAAAGCAATTGTCATGTGTCACATTCTGATTAGTTTAGGAGATGGGAGTCACTAGTCTGTGTACAACTTCATTAAGTTTATTACTATATGAATAAGGACCTGATGGCTGAGTTCAAGGATAAATTTCTAAATTGAAAGCATAAAGCTTAGAATGGACAACAAGATATATTATGGTTGATTTTCCATTATCATGTTTTGAAGTCTTGTATTGCTTTCATTGTTTTGTTTTGATTAGCTTTATTCTGTTTTATTTTGTTTGATTTTGTTCTCTTTAAAATAAAAACAACCCAGAAAGCATAAGTCTTTGCATCTACAATGGCATACATTTTTATGCCCTCCCCGGCTTTGTCTTTTTGAGACAGGGTCTCGCTATGCAGTTCAGGGTGGCCTTAGACTCACCTTATAACCCAGGCTGGCCATAAACTTGCAGTGATTCTCCTGCCTCAGCCTCCCTAGTGCTGGAATTACAGGAGTGTGCCACCACGCCTGCATAAGTCTTTTTTTTTGGCACCAGGGATCGAACTCATGACCTCACACTTGCCAAGCATGCGTTTATCCTGCTGAGCTAAACCCAGCCCACATCCATAAGTCTTTGACATTCCTACGATCACTATGAGAAATCTGTGCTAAGTACAGTGGACCTATGAATGCTTTCAGTTCAGCTAGTGAGGTGTCAAATACATTTTTGAATCCAGCTGTTGTTGCATACAGAATGTTTTACTTGCATCTCAGCCTGCTGTATTTCACAGCATCTTGTAGCATTTTGTCTGTTATAATATCCAGCACTGAATGGCATTGTTGGCATTCTGCCCAATACAGTCACCCCTGCCAAGACCCCACTGTATTTTTGGACCTAGTTCTAACATTGGATTGTTCCATTTGGTTGTCTGATCATTTTGCAACATTTCAACTAGTCTAATATGTACTCAATGTCTGAATCAAGGAGGTCTGCATTGCCCGCATCAGTATCATCATCATCATCATCATCATCATCATCATCATCATCCATTCATACTACTCTTCTGTGATCAAAACATGTATTTTACCATAATGAATCATCTTCGTTGTCCATGCATGAGTGGTCTGATGATTCTCTTTTTATCTCCTCCAAAACTTGCAAATCTAGTTTTTCACATGCCATTTTACTGAATTGGACTACTTCTATCAGAAAAATTGAAAGAAATTAAAAAAAAAATCCTAGGATGGTGTGGGTGTATTGTACTCTCTGTGATGCTCAAGTAAATTTACACAAAAACTGTTCCATGGAACATGAGAGTGTTAATGCTGGTGTGACACTTTTGCACATGTGTACATACCTTGCCTTTCATTGTTCCAAGTGGGTAAAGCAAAGACTGTTTCCTGTATCCCTCAGGGAAAGGTACTGAGACTCACAGCTGGCTACTATTAAGATAAAGTAAAACTTGACAGAAAAGTAAAGGTGTGTCTGTGGTAACCTCTGTTATGCTTGAAGGAATTGAAATTGTACAGAAGTGACATTTTACTGGTGTTTTTCTTTTATTTTTGCAGAGTACTGGGGATCAAACTCAGAGGTGCTCTACCACAGAGCTATCTTTTAAAATTAGTTTTTCGTAGTACTGGAGATTGAACATAGGGCCTTTGCATTGAGTTATGTCCCCAGCCATGTTTTTAAATTTATTTTGAGACAGTGTCTTGCTAAGTCACTAAATTGCCCAGGCTGGGCTAAAAGTTGTAATTCTTCTCTCTCAACCTCCTGGAATATTGGGGTTATAGGCATGTGCCATCACACCCCACTTATTTTTTGAGGCAAGATCTTGTTTATTTGCATAGGCAGTACTCAAATTTGTGGTCCTCATGTTTAAGCCCCCTTCAGGGATGGGATTACTGACATGGTCCAGCACACCTGGCTAGAGTTGGTATTTTATAATAGGAAGTCTGAGGCCACATATGGCCCTGCAAGACTTCTTGTTTATTTAGGTCTTGTTTTATGATTTCAAAAATATTTTATAAGTTTCTCTTTAAAGTCACAATTTTGGGGAATTTATTCCATGGTACCAGGTGGTTTGATTGCTATTATAAGTGAAATTATAGAAATGTAAACCAGAATTACATATTGTTTGTTGTTGGTTAGAGTGAACACAGTTGAATTTTGTATATTGACCCTATATCTAGCAACAAAACTGAAATCTTCAAAACTTTCCAATGGATTTTAGAATCTACTTTCCTTTCTTTTTTTCTTCTTTCTTTCCTTCCCTCTTTCTTTCTTTCTTTCTTTCTTTCTTTCTTTCTGAGACAATGTCTCACTTTATAGTTCAGGTTGGCCTTGAACTCACTATGTAGCTCAGCCTGGCCAGGTTGTGCACATTAGGCAATGATTTTCCCGCTGGGCTCTGCCTCGGGGTCTCTTGCGTGGCCTCTTTGCTCTTTTATTCTGTCCTTAGTGCATTAGTTTCCATATGTGTCCCTCTGTAACTTTCTGCATTTTTAAAAATGTTATTTATTTATTTATTTTTTTAAAGCCAGTCAAATTTAGCAGTGGAGGGGTGGTATACCAACTTTAGTGACACTAATGTTAATAAGTTCTGATAACCCACTGTCATCGGACCAGTCACTTTCTGCATTTTTGAGACAAAGTTTTGTTATGTTGCCCACATTTGCCTTAAACTCAAAATCCTGCCGTCAACCTCTCAAGTGTCTGGGTTTATATACCTCCACAACTGACTCCCATTTTCAATTTTTACCTTTTTCTCTCAAATCTTTTTTTTTTGTTTTGTTTTGTTTTTTGACTTTTTGAGACTGGGTTTCACTGTGCAGTTCAGGCTGGCCTTAAACTCACTTTGTAACCCAGGCTGGCCTGGAAATCACAGCAATCCTCTTGCCTTAGCCTCCTGAGTGCTAGGACTACAGGCATGACCCTCTGCACCCAGCTCAGTACTTTCACATCTTTTTAAAGCCACTATCATATAAATTGCTTAGACTACGTCTGACTCAGGCATTATATTAGGAAAGATAATAGGACAAGCTGGGTGTTACGGAATTCACCTGTAGTCTCAGCTGGAATTGCTTGAGCCCAGGAGTTCAAGGCCAGCCTGGTCAGCACTGTGCCAAAAACCAGACCAAAGCAAAAAACAGGACAGGCAAATGTATGCAGGCTGGGCCTGACCATTCTGGACAAAGTACCATCGTCTCCACTTTACATGGCAGGTAGCTGAGGCTGATAGGTGAAGGGTCCAGTCTTGGGAGCATCTTTGAGACTTGGGACCTGTTTTGCTCTCTCTTTATAGTTGAGTGGTATGAAGAAAACACAGTTATTCAGTGCTCTGTGAGCACACAGCACATGGCAGCTGAGTTTTGATTAGGAAACATGCTATGCTAGTTGATGGGAATACCTGAATAGCAGAAATGTCTAGAGTGATGATAACTTGCAAAAGAATGAGGCTTCTTTCTTTTTGTCCTAAGTCTGGAGGTATGCAGCTCAGGTCTGGTACTGCAGCTTCATGGCCTCAGGGATCCAGGTGGAGCCAGTAGAACTGGTCCTTTGTTACACTCCTTACTGTCTTGCAGGACAGAAGGGCCACATCGTCTTGTTTACCTATGTGTGGGGCGGGAAGTTCCATCAGGTCCTCATGAAACCAGAAATGCCCCTGAAACAGGCAGGAGTGCAGATGAGCTCTGTCTTCTTCAATCCCAGTTCCAGTGATAGATTTGATGGTTACAGGATGCTCATCAGTGGCCCCCCTAGAATGTTGGTCTTGGTTACATGGTAACACTTTTACAGATATATAAAATATGTATTTAAAGAAGATCGATATAGGGGTACTGAGGGTACTGACTGAGCACTGAGATACAGGGAGCAGGTAGTTCTCATGGGTGTGCATGCTGGGTCAGTGTGTCCGGTGAGGAGGGTTGTGTGACATGGCCATACCCCAGCCCCATGTTTTTTTTTTGTTTTTGAGTGCTGGCGATTGAACCTAGGGCCTTGCATATACCAGGTAAGCTATCTACCACTGTCACATTTCCAGTCCCTGCTTTTTAAAAAAATAGTTGAGGTATAGACTAAGGTGCTGCAACACAGGGACCCTCACATACCGGGTTTCAAGCAAGCTGGGAGTATATTTTTCATTAATGAAACAACTCAGCATTTTGTAGGCAGTCAGGACAGGGAGATAACTGTCATGCAAGAGTATTAGACTCAGGTTCTTTTATATTGTTTTTCTTCCAGGTTTGGATATCGGTGGGATGTTTTGGCCAGAAAGTACCAGAAAACTCAAAAATAGCTACCCAATAAGGTGATTATTTATTTATTTTTATCCTTTAGAACAGTTTAACCCTTTGCAGGAAGTGACCAAAGCTGGAAATTGATCACAAGTGCACGGGTGAGGGAAACTTGGTTGGAGAACAAAGAACACCGAAGGCAAGCCACATGAACAAGCTGCTTCAGTCCAGAGAACACCCAGGCCATAGACAATCCAAACAATGGGCTTCTAGGCAAAGAGGTTGTCACGTGACGCCACCCTGCCAAATGTATAAATAAATGCACTCCATTTGTTGTATTTTTTCCCCTGATTTTTAAAAATGTAACACCAAGTACATTTATTAGAAAAGAAGAAAGTTATGAAATATCCTCATAACTTTCCTTGAGAAATTTAAAATAAAAGAATAGGGGCTGGGGATTTAGCTCAGTGGCATAAGTGCCTGCCTTACAAGCAGGCAGTCGTGGGTTCGATCCCTGGTACCAATAAAAAGGAAAAAGACAAAAAAAAAAAAAAAAAAAAAAAGAATAAGCCAGGTGTGGTGGTACACTCCTGTAATTGCAGCACTCAGTAGGCTGAGGCAGGAGGATTGTTGCAAGTTTGAGACCAGCCTGGGCTACAAAGTGAGCCCAAAGCCAGCTTGAACTGCATAGTGAGACTCTGTCTTAAAAAGACCAAAAAAAAAGACAGAATAACACCAAAAACAAATAGAAGAAAATAATAAAGATCAGAAAACACAACCTCTTATCAAACTGCCAACACCATTTTTCATAAAGATTGACATTCTGATTCTTACATTTCTGTAAAAATAGAAAAGATTAAAAAAGTAATAAGAACTATAGGAGTAATAAAACTCAAAATGTGTAAATGTTGATGTAAAAAAGAGAGAAAAAAAGTGCTCTAAAGGATACAACTGCAAGTGTGTTTAGGTGTGTTAAGATAGATGACCATATTACTAAGTTTTTTTGGATCACTGAACACAACCGTTTGCAGTCTCACTGTTTGAATGTCCACTTTGTATGCTTTAATCCTGTAACTTGAACAACTATTTCTAAGATGACAATGTGTAATCTATTAACCAGTGATTTCTTACTTTTTTTTTTGAAATTCTGTATTACTTGTACCTTATACTGTTTTGTTTTGTTTTTTCTCCTTTAAATAAAATAAAAAAAATAGAAAAGATTCAGACTAGTCTAAACATGCACTGCATTTGCTGAGCAGTTCCTGTCCTCCCACCCAGGCTTTAGCTTCTGTCTCTTCTCTTTATTTCTCCATCCTCTTTCGATTCTTCCTCTTAAGAACTTCAAGAGCTCTGCTGGACGTGGCAACCCTGTTACTATTTGGTGTCATAACTTAGTCACATAGATACATAAACAAATTTTTAAAAATTTTACATAAGTAAATCACCAGATAACTCCCCAAAATCACTTTAATAATGAATATCAGTCTAGTTTCTAAAGGAAATTCAGGCTTTCATTTTGCCTCAAAATGATGACATATAAGTTGTTGTATAGTAAATTATTACTTAAAAACTAATAGGAAGAGTAAGAGAACAAATTATAAAATGAATTTAAATTTTATTTAAATAAGTTCAAAATTTGCCTGAAAACTGTTTTTGGCAACTCAAGGGATAACTCTCTAAAACAAAGACTGTGCTAAGTAGTTATTAATACAACTCAAGCTTCAGGAATGAAGTGTTATATAGAAGGAAATTATTTCCTACCTTCAAACTGATGATCAATCAGCCAACTTGCAGGTTAAAACTGTAAGTGAATTATATTTCAGAGAATTACCTTTAATTAATTAGTGAAAATAAAGTCCAAATATATGGGACACCAGTGAAGAATGACAAGGAAAAAAAATGCATTTTAGCAAGGTGATTTGTTATTTAATCTCGAGGAATTTTTAGATAGGTGGCAAGGTTGGTCCATAATATTGCTTAATCTTGCTATCAAGGAGTGGATTTCTCCCATATTCCTAGTATGTTATGTTTGGCCAACTCCCTTCATATTCCCACAATTCCAGGAATCCCATGTGGATAAGACAGTGTCTGCTAGTGGATGGAGGATGATTTTCTGCAGTGTCTTTAAAATAAGTATTTAAAATCTATCCCCAAAGTCTCCCTGTAGACTTCTCACCCTGGCTTGTTGGCCAGACTTTCATCATGTGCCTATGACTATACCCCTAGGAAAGGTCCACCAATCCCAGCTCAGACTGATCATGGCTGCAGTTGGGGCTCTGAGCACGGACAAGGTCAGGGTCCATTAGCTGAGACCAGTGGCAGGAATGGCTATTAGATAGCAATCCCCCCGGCCACATATTGTTACCTTCTGTTTTTTTTTTAATTTTTAATTTTATTTTTAACTCCCGGCCTTTGCCCTGAGCTACATCCTTGGCCCTTTTAAAATTATTTTATTTTGAGATACGAGGTTGCTACCTTTTACAGGCTGGGTTTCGAACTTGAGATCTTCCTACCTCAGACTCATTGCTTTTGCCACGGCAGTTGCCTTCTGTTTAGTGCAGCGTGTGGTGTTATTAAAAACACCCTCCTCTCCACACTGGGACAGTGGAGAACTCTCAAAGGACTGCTAAGTTAACAAGGTCAGCAAGCGCCCCCTGACCTCACAAGGTGACAGGCTTGTGAAGCTCTGTCAGTGTGCTTTTCCCCTTCCCTCCCAGCACTGGCATCATCTTAGCCCCCATGTACAAGAAGCTGCTGCTGGCTGCCAAGGTGTCTGCTATACCTCTTCCAGGGGTGCGATCCATTCTGGGCCACTTCACCAAGGGTTCTCCACCTTTTTTTTTTTTTTTTTTTTTTTTGTCTTTTTGAGACAGGATGTAGTATGCAGTTTGGGCTGGCCTAGAACTCACTTGGTAGCCCAGGCTGGCCTCAAACGTGCAGTGATCCTCCTGCCTCAGCCTCTAGAATGCTGGCATTAGAGACATGTACCACCACACGTGGAAGTTACCTTTGATGCCATCTCTAATATCTATAAGCTACCTGACTCCTGACCTCTGGAAAGTCTGTTTTTTCTAAGTCTCCCTACCAGGAATTCATTGATGACCTTGTAAAAACCTACACTAAATGCTGCCTCCAAAAGTAACTACAAGATAGGGTTTTTTTTTTTTTTTTTGATACCAGGGATCAAACTCACAAGTGTGCCCTCACCCAGCAGACACTTATGCCACTGAGCTAAATCCCTAGCCCCAAGATAGAGTTATTATACAAGAGAAATAAAGTGAATAAAACCTAAACAAGCAAAATTCTATAATTTTTAAGGGATGGAAGAGATTGGGAGCTTTGCTCTAGTGTTCTTTAGTACTATTCCACTATTGAATTTTAGGTGAGTTCGAATTATTTCCATCCTTTTTTTTTTTTGTCTTTTTCTTTTTTACCAGTACCAGGGATCGAACTCACGACCACACACTTGCAAGGCAGGTGCTTATGCCGCTGAGTTAAATCCCCAGCCCCCTATTTCCATCTTTTGAAACCTATGCTCTATCTGCTCTATTAGTATCTATGGTGTGTGGGAAGAGTTTCCTGTAACATGAAGCAAAAACGGAGGGGCAGGGCCAAGAATATAGCTCAGTGTCGCAGTTCCTGCCTTGCAAGTGCAAGATGGTGAGTTCAATTCCTGGTACAAAAAAAAGAAAAGCAAAGAAATGGGAAGGCAGCTGAAGAAGTGCTCAATCCTTTTTTTTTATTTTAAGAAAAGAAATGAATACATGTTAGTATACCTATGGGGGTCAGGAGGAGGAAATTAGATGACAGGGTGACAGGAAATAGGGAGAGTTGCTGGGCCAGTATCTGAGAAATAAAGCCATTACACAGAGAGGGGAGGCCCGTATTGCTTGGTAAGTGAGGTGTTGGCAACTTGTGTTAATTAAGCTCCACGATTTTTTCCCACTGAAATAGCAACGTTGTTAGCCAGGAACGCAGACGAGGAAGAAAGTCATGGAAATTTGTAGAGTGAGAAAAAAATATAATTCTTTGGAAATATGGGCGAGGGCAAATGGATATTTGAAACCAAACTGAGACTTGAAGAGCGCTACTTTCCCTTGCGAGATTTGTCCCCCTTGATGCTCCTTAGTCGGCCTTCGTTTCCTTGGAGACCGAGACGCTTCCGACGTTCTAGGTTTTGTTAAGAAAAGTTTGAGAGGCTTAGATTGCGGATCCACGCCAAGACAAGGAAGTTGAAGCCGAACAGGCATCCCAGAATATCAGAGCCCCCACTGGCTCAAAACTAGTTTCCCCAATGGCTCATGGCTTTCCGAAGTAAGCAGGCGTGTCAGCGGGTACTGGAATGCGCGTGGGTGCCCCTCAGTCAACCTTGAGTGGTCGCGCGCCTTCACCCACCCGTACCTCTTGCCCGCGCCTTTGCACTCACTTTCCCTGCCCTGTTTCTGCTCGGTTCACCTCTGAAACTTCGGTTTGGGGTTTGAGATTTCATGCGTTCCAAGTTTGTTGCTTGCAGCTCCTTGGGCTGAAGATGAAGGCAATTCTTTTCTGCTCCTGCTCTTTCCAGATCCAGCCACTTTGGGACTCACTCCACAGCCCACAAGTCCCAGTTTCTGGTGAGTCGGGGGAGGCTCACTGACCTTGAAGTCGTCTTGCTCTCAACTCCCACGAAGTTGACTGTTCCTCATGATAGCCTGGAGATCTGAACTCCAATCCGAGCTTGCGGTGACACACACTTGCAGTGGGGCCCGGCGCAAGCCTCTGAGCCTTTTCTCCCGTTATTGCCTTATCGGTTTATAGGGGCCTACTGTGCTGCTCGCTTATTACTTTCTCATTGCTAACTCAAGAGTTCCTGAGTACTAGATCTTTCCCATGCCCTCTGTTTCTCACAGATCTTAGCACCTCACAGCCTGATATACTTAGTAAATTCTGCCAGGCTGATTAAAAAAAAAAAAAAAAAAAGTGACAGCTGGCTGGATGCAGTGGAACATATTTGTAATCTCAGCTACCCTGGAGGCTGAGGTAGGAGGACTGAAAGTTCAAGGTCAGCCTGGACAATTTATGGAGATGCTTTCTCAAAATACAAAGAGCTGGGTGGGGGTTGGTGGTGTAGCTCAGTGGAGGGCCATGGGTTCAGTGCCTGGTAAGACAGGAGGTAGCAGTGACTGCTAGCATACTTACTAAAATTTATCACTTGCTTCACAGATATCTCTTGGATTAAACAAAACCAAACACAAAATAAAATAAAACAAAACTGTACTGGGGGTTGGCCCAGGCCTGGAGCATGATAGGCAACTGTTCTATCACTGAGTTACAGACCCAGCTGTCTGCATTTATCCATAGACTTAAGTTGTGTTATTATATCTGCTTTACAGATGAGAAAATTGGGGCTCTGAAAGTTAAGGCTACTTGCTTAAGGTCACAGATATCTGTAAAGCATAGAACAGGGATTTGAGCAGAGCATGCTGTGTGACTGATTTGTGTTATTTCTGGTTGGCAGTGGTACAAACATGAAACCAAGCCGTCTACTCTGCCTCCACTCCAGCAAACCAGCATCCATAGCAGAAGCAAAATGAAGACTTTAAGTACAGGCCGTGCAGGTGGGCAGAGGCACTTGGGCACTGATATGGGGGTTAAGGACAAGATAGAGTGGCACTCCTGGACTGGGTGATGCTGTTCATGTTGAGGTAGGCAAACAACGTAGCGAATAACCTCTAGATTTCAAGTAATAATGTAGGGGTTTATTTTCATTAGTGTCAGAATGGCTTATGTACGTAATCCCAGCACACTGGCAGGTTGAGGCTGGAGATTTGCAAGTTCAAGTCCATCCTGGGCAGCATAGAGACCCTGTCTCAAAATAAGAAATTAAAAGCATGTGTAAATGTGAAGGGGGAGAATACAGTGATGCCTTGGTTGTTGAACTCAATTTGTTCCAAATTCATATCTGAGCACCAAAATTTTCAGAATATATTTTTCCCTTAAGAAGTATAGAAAAATCTAATTGGTTTGAGGCCTACAAATTACATTGATAAATTCATTTTTCTGGAACCTTAACAAATTTGCAATGATCTCATTTTATCTTTTTTTGCATTTTAAAATTTTATTGGTACATTTTAGATTTATATAATGATACTATTCATCACAGGGAATTTGTACCTGTACATGATACATCCTGCTGTTTCTTTTTTCCCATTCCTCTTCACTTCTTTCAAACCCTCTTCCCCTCATTTATGAAAGCTTGTTTCCATTTTTACACCTCATCTCTCTACCTGTCTCTCTCTCTTCCTCTCTTTCTTTGTCTTTTTGAGACAGGGCCTCACTATGCAGTTCTGGCTGACCTTGAACTCAGTTTGTAGCTCAGGCTTGTCTCAAACTTGCAGTGATTCTCCTGCTTCAGCCTCCCGAGGGCTGGAATTACAGGTGTGCACCGCCATGCTGGGCTATCTATTCTCTTTTTTTCCTTGTCCCCTCTTTCCTTTCCCCCTCCCTCTCCCTTTCTCCCCTTCTCATTTGAGCATTTTCTTTCCATTTCCCGAGATCAGTTATACATTTTGGTCCTTATTATTCACACTTTTGATTTCTCACACCAGAGAAACAATGTGGTATTTAAACATGTGTTTCCAATTTATTTCACTTAAGACGGTGTTCTCAAGGTGCATCCATTTGCCTAGAAATGTCTTTAGCTTGTCCTTCTTTATGGCAGAGTGATACTCCATTGTATGAAAATAACACATCTTCTTTATGCATTCATTGGTAGATGGGCATTTGGGCTGTTTCAAAGATTTAGCTATTACAAACTGTGCTGCTATGAACATGGGTGTAAACATATTACTGTGATATGATGCTTTTAATTTTTTCAGGGTAATACCAAGAAGCAGAACTTATCTCAAATAAAAAATTTAATTAGAAAAAAAGACAAATCAGGGGCTGGGGATTTAGCTCAGCGACATAAGCACCTGCCTTGCAAGCAGGCGGTCGTGAGTTCGATCCTTGGTACCGATAAAAATGAAAAAGACAAAAAAAAAAAAAAAAAAAAAAGAAGAAAAGACAAATCAGGCTTACTACCACAAATGAAAATAAATATTATTAAGCTACAAATCTTTCTGAAGCATTTAGGTTCAGCTTATGAATTTTACAAATTTTATAAATACTTATAAGGAGGATTTTGGAATTTGGTTGAATTCTCCTAAACCTTTTAAGTAAGACTTAAAAATTTAATATATTCATTTTCATTTTTAAAGAATTATGTGTATGATTTTCAGAAATCCTTTAGACATTTAAATAAGTCATACATCGAATAAATAGACTTCAACTATGGGTAATTCTCTGTTTTTTTAAAAGTTCCTATAACATACACATTTAATAAGAATTTCTTACGCTTTTCGACTTAAATCTAAATTGAAATCCCATTTGCACTTTTAAAATTAAAACACAAGATTACTCTGTTAATCAATGTCTCTTACACAGTCTAGTTAGATACCAGACATATGCAGAGAGTCACACATTTAACATAACATTAATTTACTTCATCTCAGAATTTACTCATGAAATTTCCCAGGGTTAACTTAAAGAAATAATCTTAATTATTTTCCTCAAATATACTGCGCTGTATCTGGAGCTGGGATTTTGGAGGCAACTGAGAACAGAGCTTCTGCCCCTGGGTAGCTTTGTCCCGAGCAGGTGCGGGCCAAGCCAGGTGAAGCGGGGACTCTCAGGCCCTGTGCTCCAGTGCTGTTGCTCACTGTCCGCAGAGCCACGGCTCACGCAGTACTGCAGAGGCAGCGGAGTGGAGCTTTGCGTGGCTGCTGTGCCTCCTTCGGGGACTGTGGTCCGAATTCTCAGGTCATTCCCCGTATCCAGCTGGGGGGGGGCACTACTTATTCCAAACACTGGCAGGCACAGTAGCTTCTTGTTTAATCTTCATGACACCCTGGGGAGGTAGTTGTGATGATTATTTCCGTTTTACAGATGACAGAGCGGTCATGTGTCCTGTGCAGGTCTCAGAGCTGGTAGGAAGCTCTGTCTTCTTCGTTAGTCTTGTTCTTCACCCTGCCTTGCCTGACCTTTCCATCAGCTCTGGACTCAGGACTCTTGGACTCAGACCTGTGGACTCTTTTAGATACAGTTGTTAAGGCAAGGATGCTAACGTGTTTCTAATCATTCATTGATTTAGTTGCTGTTCCCTGCTGTGACAGCAACTGGCAGGGCACAAACTGTGTGAGTTCCCAGCTCTTCTGACTGGAACAGTTGGGGGTAGAGGATCTAATGATTCCATTAGATTCACCCTTCATAGAGTACTTTGCAGCTGGGCACAGTGACGCACCCTGTAATCCCAGGACTTGGCAGGTTAAGGCAGGAGGACGGCTACAAGTTCAAGACCAGCCTGGGCAACTTTCTGAATCAAGGTTCAGATGCTTACAATTTTGAGGGGTGTTTGCCTTTGCCCTCTGCCCCCTCTATTTCCCTGTCCATCTCCATGGTCTCTGCTTTTACCTGGACCAAGAGTGGAACCTGGAGCTCTTTAGTGGGTTTTGTCCTCTGTCCAACATCGCAGCCCTTGTCCCTCTAAGTGGGTGGGGTAGTGCCTGGGGCCTCTCTCCTTGCAGTCTCTGGGACCTGGCTCCAGGCCTGCCTGTGCCTTCACCCTCTCCTTGTCCTCTCTCATCTGTCCCTAGCAGTGCCCTCCAAGCTCACTCCATTGGTGACAAGCCAGCCGAAGGATCCACAAGAAAGGCATATAAGGGAGAAGCCGCACCAAGGAAAGATGCCAGCCAAACCCAGGCTAATGAGGGTATGAGGAGCATCTCCCCACAGGCCTGGGCGCCGGGGCAGGGCTAGGGCCAGGACCAGGGCTGTAGCAAATGTGCCCTGAGCACCTGGTGGATGCCAGACTTGATTCAGGTCCTCCTTCAGAAACCTCATGAGCACACCATGTCCTTCCTGTTTCACAGAGGGGAAACTGAGGTGCAGGGTGATCAATGACTTGCATTAGGCCACACAGCCAGAAAATAACAGTGTCAGGAGCCCAAGCCAGTTAAACAAAGCTGGCACTGTTGTGTTTAATCTCAGGAAAAGTTAGAATCACAATTTGTTATGCCGTACTAGGAATGCAATCCAGTGGTTTATCTGAAGCTTTTCAATCTGTTGACCCTTGTGGAGCACAGTGCAGGTTGATGCAGGGCTTGGATGCTACGGGTCACATTTTCCATCAGCTGAGGCCATTGTACCTACATTTTTAAAAATCATGCATTACTTTATGGATTTGTGGGTACTAAATGTTATAAATACTACAAAATACTGTACAATGCTTAACCTCTTCAAGGAAGTTATTTTTGTTTTTTGAGACAGGGTCTTACTATGTTGGCCTTGAACTCCTGCCTCAGCCTCCTGAGTGCTGGTATTGTAGGAGTGCACTACCTTGCCCAGCATGGAAGTTTGTAATAGTTCAGTGAATGATGGATATAAAGCAAAAGGGAAAAAGTATTTGCTTTGAAGTCATTTTTCCACTGGTGATTTAGCTCAGCAGCGTAAGCACCAGCCTGGCAAGCAAGAGGTCATGAGTTTGCTCCCTGGTACAAAAAAAAAAAAAAGACAAAATCACTTTTCCTACTTTAGCCTTTAATTTTTTTTGGTCTTTTTCCTTTTTATCGGTACCAGGGATCGAACTCACGACCGCCTGCTTGCAAGGCAGGTGCTTATGCCGCTGAGCTAAATCCCCAGCCCCTGGCCTTTAATTTTGCAAAATTGTTTTTCAGGGCCTCAGGACCCTTAAGAAGAGAATTTCAGTTTCTTCAGTAACTTTTATCCCAATTTAGAAGGGTTTATGTTTATGTTTTTGTTTAATACAGAGCATGAACTTGGACAATTTGAAATACAAACTTTGTGCTCTTAGCCAGTTCTTAATAGTGTCTCTTGTAATTATTCACTCATTCATTCAGTCAGGAAATATTTATTGAGCACCTTGCGAGGTGTCAGACCCTGTTCTGAGTGTGGGGATTCATCAGCGATGTGGTTTCTCACCTTAGGGAGCTCACATTCTACTGGGGGAGACAGAGGGCAGCGAGACAAGTATGTGTGGCTAGAGATGAACCCCGCTGTGGGGAAGCAAAAGAATCAGCTTAGGGGTCAGAAAGGCATGGAGAAGGGGGCGGCAGCGAGCACTGTAGATAGTGGGGTCTGGGAAGGGTGTTAAGGTTCGGGCCTCTGAGATCGAAGGCCATGAGGAAGCAGCCCTGTGGTGTGGGCGGCTGAGGGAGGAGTGCTTCAGGCAGAGCAGCAAGTACAGAAGTCACTAAATTGCCCAGGTTGGGGTTGAACTCGCAACCCTCCTGGCTCAGGCTCCCAGAATCCTGGGATTTACAGGTATGTACTGCTATGCCTGGCTTCATTCTGAATTCTTTTGGGAGGCTCTAGTGTGTGCCAGGCACTGTACTGAGTACGGAGGATGCAGGCATGAATGAGTCACTGAGAGTTTGTGAAATTGAGACTTAGCAGAAGACACATCTTAAATAAATTTTAAAAAGTGCACATCTGTAATCCTAGCACTCTGGGAGGCTGAGGCAGGAGCATGGTAAGTTTGAATCTAGCCCAGGCAACTTAGTAACTTAGTAAGACCTTGTCTCATAATTAAAAAATAGAAAAGGTCTGGGCTGTAGCTTGATGTAGAGGATAAGGATTCATTCTCAAGCACCTCAAAGCAAAACACCCCCCAAATGCCCCCAAAGAGTAGTTTCTGATCAATTTATCCATCCCCTACTCATGGGAGCGCTAGGCACTGACCTATGTGCTGGCCATACGGGTGTGACAGAGCACAGACAGCCATGCCTTCCTGGCAGTGACACACTACTAGAAGGAGACAAGAAGGTAATGGGAAAAATGTCTGTTGTGTTAGGTGACAAGTCCTAGGAGAAAAATAAGTTGGGAAATGGGGAGATAGAATTTAATCTGTGACTACAGACTGAGGTGCCACAGGGCTGTGGCTTAGTTCTGGTGGTCAGAGGAGCCCATTTCTAGAGCAGAGGTCCTTACGTCCTGCCCTTAGAGACTCCCGGGGGGGTGGAATGTTTGCTGATAGTGCAGGCTGCTGGCGCCAGCCTCCAGGCGGTAGCTGTGGGCCCAGCCCTGGAGGTGTGTGTTTTCCACAAGGTGAGCTGGATATGTTGGCCTGGAGATGGAGAGGCCGGATAGTGGAGGGGCTAGGAGTCCAGACCTCAAGGACAACGGCTCTGTTGTGTATGACATGGGTCTGTTCCTGCCTCTGATGCTGAGGTCCCATTGTCATGAGTGCTGTGTCTCCGGAGTCACTGAGAGGTAAAGACTACTCAGTGCTCAGCTCCCAGTACTCAGCACAGCTGCTGTTCACCGGGAGCTCAGGAATGCAGAAGCGGAGGGTTGGGAAGGCATAGATTCTAGCCAAGGATGGAAATGAGGAAGAGCAGAAAGAATTAAGAGAACTAATCGACTCAGGGTGGAGAACTAGAGCCAGAGAGATTAGTATCCATTTTTGCTCACTGAGTGCATACTGGGCATGCAGGCACTGCCGTTAAGTGGCCTGACTGTGAATTTTATCTCGTTCATTTTACAGCCACTCTCTGGAGCTCATATAAGTTATTTGCAGTTATTTATATGACTGGGCTTTGGGAGGGTCATTAACTCACTCAGATTTCCTGAGAGGATAAGTGGTAGAACTGGGATTTGAACCAAGGTGTTTGTAGGCCTGACATCCAAATCATAGTCACCACCTGGTTCACCTACTCCTTGCAGGTTTCAATTCCTGAGGATTGAACTCATGACCTCACACCTGATGGGCAGGAGCAGTGCCACTGAGCTATATCCCCGGCCCTTCCTTGTAGTTTTAAACCCACTGAATTTTTTTGTCTTAGTGTATAGAAAGATGGACATTGGGCTCAGAAGTGTGGTGGGAATGGTGGCACATGCCTGTAACCCCAGCACTTGGAAGACTGAGGTAGGAGGATTCTTGCAAGTTTGAAACCAGCCTGGGCTACATAGCAAGACCCTGTCTCAAAAAAAAAAAAGTCTGGCTTCAATTTTGGCACTGTCACTTGGCTGTGTGATATTGAATGGTCATGTTAGCTCTTTGAGCCTCTGCTTATCAGCAGAGCTCATGAGCATGGGGTGGCTGGTGGATGAACTGATGCCATGTGTCACCTGAGTAGCTCCTGCCCTAGCATGTAGCCGACCCTTGACAGTGGCTATTACTGTTCTTATTTTTGTCCATGTGCTGTGTCTGCTGGATGTAACCTTGGACAAATCACATAGCCCCTCTTCCCTGATATCATTGTTCCACAGGGGCCTTGCGTGATGGGACAGGAAATGGAGGCTATTAACACCCATTTGGCTTCCTTGCTTCTCTTCCAGACCTGGCCTGTCCCTTGTCACTTTCTCATTATCTGGGGCATTGTTATTATTGTCATTATATCATTACCATTACTATCATCCTAATAGACTATTTCATTGATTCTCAGAAGCCACTGATCACAGTTGTAACTTTATTTTCCTATTAATATTTGTCGGTTAAATGGTGATCCGCCACCAAGTGTACCATGCATTCCCACCTCAGAGATAGGAAAGTATGGGAAAATGTGCATTTCCAATTGGATGAAAGGGTCACTGTGCCTTGATTTTTAGGCACACTAATGCACAGACAGTGGGGAATGCTTACCCTACCTGGGATACTGGGGAGGCTGCATGGGGTACAGATGGTGAGGAGAGATCCCCAAGCTCCATGATCTCTGGCCCCAGGGCAGCATCCCTTACTTACCTGTTCTGTGGTCACAGATGATGCTCCGGAACCAGCGGAACTTGCTCCAGGACATCCGCAAACACAAATGTTTCCTTGCCAAGAAGAATGAACAGTTGTTCAAGTCCATCCTGGACACAGAGGCCAGCACGGCACTGCAAGTGCGGGCCATGCTGCAGCAGGAAAATATTGCAGTGGTGAGCCCTGTCCCCATGCCTTGTCTCATGCCTTGTCTCAGCTCCCAGCCCTGTCCCCATGCCTTGTCTCATGCCTTGTCTCAGCTCCCAGCCCTGTCCCCATCCATGCTTTGGCCTCCTACCTGGGATTTGGAGTCAGGTTCAAGTAGGGCTTTGTAAAGTGGGGCACACTAGCGCTTACCTCAAAGGAAGTTGTAGCCACCACACGTAGTACTTGTAAAAATGGAGCTGCTACATTTCCAGCCACTGCTGCTGCAGCAGACGCTTGCACAGCGTGGTATTAAGCGCTTTGCATTTATTCCTATAGTCTTTTTTTTTTTTTTTTTTTTTTGTCTTTTTCCTTTTTATCAGTACCAGGGAGCAGAAAGGCAGGGAAAGGCAGAAAGGATAAGTGACTTGTTTAGAGTCATCCAGCTAGCAAGGATCAGAACTGGCACTTGAACCTGGCAGTCTGGCACCAGGATATGTGCTCTGCACTGTGAGCTTGCACCACCTGGGGGTGGCACTTTAGTCTGACAGGAAAGAATGAATTTGCAGAGAGCCTGGGGAGCATCTTCTGCCTCCTCTGGGGAATGTGGTGGCACTGTAATGAGGGGACAGGAAGTTCCCAGGCGACCCAGGAGTTTGGACTGGAGAGAGAGAGGAAATGGCTGAATGAAGTGATTTCTCTCTGTCTGAAGTCTGCCCTGTGAGGAGGGGGACAGAGCACACTGACTCTGAGAGGTGCAGAGGAAATTGAGGCTTCTTGGGGAATGTATTAGTTGCTGTATGTGTCGTTCGATCCTCATTGAGCTCCTTACAAAAGGTCACAGACTAGGCAGCTTCAACAACAGAAGCTGATTTTATCCTAGTTCTGGAGACTAAGAATCCAAGATCCTGGGGCCGGCAGTTATGTTCTGGTGCAGCCTGTCTTCCTGGCTTGCATGTCGCTGGCTAGCTCTGACTCCCCTGGTGTTTCCTCTGTGTGCATGGGGTGAGCACTGGTGTCTCTTTTTATGAGGCTGCCAGGCTGTCAGATGAAGGTCTACTGTTATGCCCATCCTTGATCACCTCCCTAAAGGCCCTGTCTCCAAACGCAGTCACACTGAAGGGCTAGGACTGTAATATACGAATTTTAGCAGGGATCAAGGCTAAGGACATGCAGCCCAAGGAAACTTAATACATTCTCCAAATCATCCTCTTTTCGTCGCTTTATCCTGTGTTGTTTTTATCTTTGATGTTCCCTATGAACTCTCTGGGAACAGCAACCATGAGACACCTTGTTCATAGCAAGCTCTTTTTCCAGAGAGCTACAAGCAGTTAGAAAGCCCTGTGTGTGTGTCTTGTGCTGGCAGTGGGGAATTTGTGGAGCGTGGAGGGGACCCCCATCTAGACATGTGAGCATCAGGAAGTCTTCTTGGAGAAAGTGGGCTGAGATCTGCAGAGAAGGCATTAAATTGGCAGAGGGAACAGGTGCCCGAGGCCTGGGGTGAGAGGCAGCAGAGCGGACTCAAGGATCCACTGTGTGAGGCTGGATAGTAAGGTGTGAGGAAGGGATCAGAGAGGGAGGCGTTGACTTGGGTCAGATCAAGGAGGGCCTTTGCTGGGAGAAGGGTAGGCGTGACTGTTTTCTAGCCTCAGCCAGGTTGCTAATCCTGGGAGTAGAATTGGGACTGGGGACTCCTCTGAGGAAGCGGTGAGTTGCCACAGCTGGCTGAAGGCCAACAGAGGTTGGGGTGAGCTGAGCCCACTACTTCTGCAGAACATGATGGACATTCTGGAGTACTCAAACAACAAGCTACAGAGGTCGAAGTTTGAGCTTCAGGAGTGGAAAGAGAAGGAAGAACACAAGAAGAACAGTAAGAATCGAGCAGACTTTTGGCCCTCACACCTGGCCCCTGGCGGGGGAGGAGGGCAGCACCTTCACCTCCCTTTCAGAGCCCATCAGCCCCTCCTCTCCCTCCTTGGAAGATCAAATTACTGAGACACAGAGCTTAGAGCTTAAGTTCTGAGCACAAAGCACATTCCAGGCTCCAGGTGTCTTCTTGACCTGCGTAGATGCAGTCATTATAGCCACCTGTGGTGCAGGGACTGTCTCTGGTTTTACCGATGAGGAGATGAAGGGCGGTGAAGGAGCCTGGTGAAGGTTATACAGGTTGGAGCCGGAATCCATTCCTAGCCTGGCTCTGTTCCCTGGCAAGGTCCCTTCAGGAGTGAGTGACTGGGCCAGGACCCAGGTCTGCTGGCTTTTGTCCTTCAGGGTCTGTGACTTCCTCCTTCCTCCTCCATGTCAGGCAGGCTCCGACATGGAGGATGCCCTCCATGCAGGAAGGTGGAGTAGACTTCGTCTCAGTCCTGCCAAGGATTGTGTCTTGGGTGCCAGTGTAACCCCTTGTCCTTGGCCTCACTGGCCTGAAGATATGGCACCAGTTTCATTTTTCTTGCCTTCCTTAGCCTCTGCTTTGCCTCCTGCAGACCTGGCGCACTGCCTAGGGGCTAAATTTTCACTACGTCCCAGCCTTTTGAGCATTCACCTTAGTCCAGACCCTACTCCATCAGCCAAGGAGACCCAGTCTCCTGGGAGTGGCCTTTGAGGGGAGGCCCTCCTCCAGTCCCTCTAACCTCCTTTTCCCTCCTCTCCCCAGGCCTGGAGCAGCAGGCAGAGCAGCTGAACACCAGGATCAAGAACACCCAGGAGTTGGTGAGCTTCCTGAGCACGTACATGGACCACGAATACCCCGTTAGGTCCGTGCAGATTAGCAACCTGGTGCGCCAGCTGCAGCAGGTGAAGGATGACCAGCAGGTAGGGGTGCTTGCCACCTCCCTGGAGCACATGGGAGGCGGAGCTGGGGGCTCACTCTTCTGCTGGCCCCCAGGAGGAGCTGGATAACCTCGGTGAGATGCGCAGAATGGTGCTGAAGACTCTGTCCAACAAAAAGCATGAAAAAAAGAGAAAAGTTTGGAGGTCGCTGGTGGTGGTGAGTCACCAGCTGCTGTTATGCGTCTCCTCGTTCTCTGTTTCTAAACCCCTGGACTGTCCTCTGCCCCGTATCTGCTATGCACTGCTGCCCAGAAAGAGGCACCCAGGGGACAGACCTCCTTTGTCCACAGAAAACCCAGCGCCCTCGTGACAAAACCCTTGTACAGGTGACCCAGGACAGCCAGTACCAGCAGAAATGCATTGTCAAGTGCAGAGAAGTGAGTGGACGGGAAGGCTGTGGTCCTCTGGGGGTGGGGGAGTGGGCAGCTCCCAGGCTGTGGGAGACAGGCTGCTTTGGATGTCTGACTCTGGTGTGGCCTTCCTCTGTGTCAGTGCCATTCCGATCATTCATCTTTGGTCTGGGAAGAGGGTTCATGCTGGTCTGGGCCTTGCCTCAGTGGCCACCATCACTGGCTGTGACCCGTGAGCAGCATCATGAGGCATCCTCTGCTCAGCCACCGTGTACCACACCGTAGCCCTGCACCATAGCCCCCGCAGTTCTCACCACTGACCACCATGCACTGTCAGTGCTAATGAGCTTTACCGAGTCACCCCACAAAGGGGTTATCTCACACCTTCATGGGTTCTTCTTGTGAGTACCCTGCCCCAGTCAGTGGCCATTCATCCTCGTGGCAGGCAACACAGTTCTGTTCCCCATGGCTTCTTGGCTTTCTCGGCACCATCGAATATTGGCAGCAACTTGGGAGCCCGCTCGTCCTGTGCTGGGAGGACCCCCTCTCCAGAGTCCAGCATGTCCCCGTGATGAGACCACGGCATTTCTCTAGGGATCCCTGCACTGTGTGCGTTTCACCCTGTCCTCCCTTTGACTCTGGTCCTTGGCGTCTCACTTCTCCCCTGTGGCACTTTCCCCTCATCAGCTTATTGACCAATGGAAAGAGAAGATTCCCGCATTAAGAGCCGAGGTGGAAGCGCTCCGGGCCCAGCTCCAAGATCTGCGGGAGGTCATTTTTGAGGATATTCTGCTTCGGAGACCCAAGTATGTGCTCTCTGTGCAGCTGCCTCTTAGACTGTCCTCCAGGAGGCTCTCTCCCCAGGGAAGGCAGCCTGGTGTAGATGGCAGAGCCCAGGCAGGGAGGGAGGAGGCCTGCATGTCCACTTCAGCTCTGCCACTGGCCGTAGGTAGATGTGACCTTCTGATCTCTGGGCTTCATTTTCCCGTTGGTACCCAGCACGCTGGGTTAAGTCATCTCTAAGAAGCCCCTCCGATTCCCTGTGTCAGCTGGGTGAGTTGTTGAGAAGGCGGAATTGAGTGGGGTGATTGGTTCCAAGGAAGAGGCATGGCCTCGAACACACAGAATTCTGTGCGCCAAGGGAAAGCCATCTTTCCTTCTGAAATCATTTCTCAGCCAGGTGTGTTGCTGCGTGACTGTAATCTCAGCATGCAGGAGGCTGAGGCAGGAGTACTGGGAGCTTGAGGGTAGACAGCGCTACAAGGCAAGGTCAAGCCTGGCCCGATGACCTTGACTCAGCCTCCCTTCTTCTCTCCAACAAAAACAAATCAAACATGATCTCACACTAGTTCTTTGCTTTTCCTTCCATTGATCAAGCCCTGTGTGGCTGAGCTGGGAGTCCCCAGGCTAGGCCTCCACAGATTCTTGTGTGACAGAGCCTGACATTTGTAAATTATTTATTTTGTTTCTATGTTTGCCTCCTCCCTTCCCCCTTCCTTTTCTTCCAACTCTTCTTCCCTCACTTCTTTCTTAAAAAGTAACGCTGTTGGGGCTGGGGATTTAGCTCAGCGGCATAAGCACCTGCCTTGCAAGCAGGCGGTTGTGAGTTCGATCCCCGGTACCGATAAAAAAAAGAACAAGACAAAAAAAAAAAAAAAAAAAAAAAAAAGTAATGCTGTTCAATTAGGTAGCGCCAGGGACCATGTAAAGGATAACAAATTTGTCCTTGCCACCATGGAGCCGTGAACCAGACCTTGGTGGACAGTAAGACATAGATGTCAAGTTGGGACTGAGCCAAGAGTTGCTGAGGAGAGGCGGTGGTTCTGGGAGCGTGTGTCCCAGGGCAGGGAATCGGGGCCATCAGGAAGGTTTCCCTGAGGATGTGGCTCCCCAGGCCAAAAGGCTGGAGAGCAGTGAAGGGAGAGAGGTGCCAGGTGGCAGTGCAGGGTCCCGGGGATACCCATTGCCTTCACCTGGGTTCTGAACATGTTGAACTATGACTGAAAGGAGGTGAGCCCGAGGTGGGCTAGACCACCACTCTTACTCTGCTAGAGCTCACTTGAGAGAATGTGGCTCATGTCTGCAGACATTCTGTCTTCCTGATACTAAACCCAAAATGAGGCAGACTGAGCTGCTCAGTCGTGGTGGATCTGGACTTCTGGTCCTTGGAGCAGAGGAAGTGTCCTGGTAGAGGGCTTGTGGCTGAGACAAGGAACTGGGCTTCCGAGGCCCCTCTTCTCCAGGGCAGTGAGTACTGCCCCCCATTCAGGTATCCCACCCCTTTTGCAACACCAGAGGGAGTAGAAGGGCAGAGAGGCCCGGAGAAGCAGCCTCACTGGTGCCTTTCATGAGGAAGGGAGTCCCAGGCGCAGGAAGCCACTTTCTGTGCCAGAGTGGGCAGGTCCTGCTGCTAGGCAGAGCTGCTCCGGCCAGAACACGCGGAGCAGTCATGTGGAGACTGCGCTGACTGCTGAACAGCAGATTCCAAACCGGCAGGGATTCAAGGGGCTCATGGTGCTGCCTCCCTGACATATTCTAGGTGGCTGCTGCTCCGTGGGCCACATGCCCGAGCAGTGAGGTGAGAACTGGTGGAGGTAACGCAGAGTGAGGAGCAGGTAGAAAGGAACAGACAGCTCAGCCCCTGTGGGGCCTCTGGGCAGTGCTGCAGGCCATGGTCTCATACTTCACCCCAAAAGCAAAGGATTTGAAGTTGAGTGGTACCATGGTCAGATTTATATATAAAAGAAATCATTTTAGAGACGAGGTTGCAGTGGGACTGGAGTGGGAGCTTGAAGTCGAGTCAGGTGTGATGGTCCAGAGGAGCCTGGTCAAGTGGGGGCAGAGGAGATGGGACAGTTAGATGGGCTGCAGAAATAATAAAGGAGAACCCTGTAGGACCTGGAGATGTTTGGATGTGGGAGGGAGAGAGGGAGGCTTCAAGGACAGCCCCTGGTTCCAGCTTCTGGGACACAGTGGGTGTGGTGCCAAATCCAGGGATAGGGAAGCTGAGTTGGGCGAGGAGGCATGTGTGGGCATGGCCAAGACTTGACTCAGGGGTCCTTGTGGTTTACATGGACATCTGTGCGTAGCCATCAGATAGATAAGTGTAGATCTCATAGGACAGACATCAATAGGAGATAGAAATTTGAGTGTCGCTAGTATAGATGAAACTACTAAAAACTATTATGAAAACTTTCAAAGCCAGGTATGGTATCTCATGCCTCCAGCATTGAGACTGAGGCAGAAGGGTCACCGTGAGGTGAAGGCCAGTCTGGCCGTAGAGCGAGACCCAACATAGTGAGATCCTGCATAGTGAGATCCTACAAAGCAAACAAAAATCCCAACAGTGGAGGGAGAGTGTAATCCTGTAGCTCCTTGCTTATCTGTGCTGGTCACTGAGTTTGGAGACTGTGTGCTGAGGGAGGGTATCTCTCCTGCTCCTTTGCCGGGAAGACTAATGCCCAGCATCTTTTGGGCACTGACCATAGGCTGGCCCTTGATGGAGGCCTCACAGGCCCCTGCCACAGCGGCTGAGCTCGGGGTCATCACCCTCACTCAACAGAAAAGGAGACTGAGGCTGACCTGCAGCCTGACACACAGTACTGTCACAGAGGTGCCCATGGAAGGGGCACCTCTGTGGGGCTGAAGAGGACAAGTGCCTTGCTCAACACACAGTGGGAGCTGTGCTCACTCCCACGAGAGTGAGAGTGATTGTCCCAAGGGGTCTCAGAGTTCTTTGGGGGAACATCACTCCCACTAAACTAATTTCTTTTCCACTTCTGACATCTGCACATGTGTGTGTGTGTGCGCGCGTGCACGCACCTGCCAATGTATGTCTACATAGTTGGTCCTGGGTTTTGGGATGGGCCCTCCAGGGAACCCCAGTGTTCTAAAGAGCAGGGCTCCCCTGGGGCTGCACCCCCACCCCTTAGCTCTGGCACTCCTCTGGGCCCTTCACACTCCTCTGCTGCCTCCTACCAGGTGCACCCCAGACATGGACGTTGTCCTCAACATCCCTGTGGAGGAGTTGCTTCCTTTCTAGACGGCCATGTCATGGGCCCCCCTGCTCTGCCTGCTGTCTCCCCAGCACCCGGAGCCCTCTTTGGTTTACCTCCAAGACTGCGTCTCCATCCAGGCCCAGGTCTGCAGTTCCCCGTCTTCCTGTCTGTAGCTTTTTTCTTCTCTTCTTCTTCTTTTTTGGTTGGTGCTCCTCCTTGGGCTGTGGCGGAAGTCTGTGAAATCTGTCATTCCTTTTGATGAATAAAGCTGGATTTGCATTTGGTTTGTGCTGGTGCATGGGGTCCCCAGTAGGCCTGCAGGAGATATGAGAGGAATGGGCCATGCTGCCTGCACTGACCTTCCCCTGAAGAGGTGCTGAGTGTCCCCCGCCCAGTCTCCGAGGCTTCCTCCTGCTGCAGGGGAAGTTACACCCAGCTCCAGTCGCAGACCTGCTCTGCCCAGGTGCCCCTGTAGCAGTGATGCAAAGGCACTGTTGGCAGGTCTCCTGCAGGGGTCACCTGAGCCTCAGTGAGCCACTTGCTGGAGGTCAGTCCCCTTACATTCAACAACCTTGTGATGTGCAAAGCTCAGACACTTCTCCCTTATCCAGTCCTGCACACATCTCCCTCCCTCACCAGTGCTCCCAAGGGCACGCATTAGCCAACAGCCTGCATTCTACATCCTCTCTCACAGATGCCTTCCCTGGGGACCCAGACTGCAAGGCTCCCAAGAACCTTTCACCACTCCAAGGCCCATGCTGTGTGTTAGGGGCCTGGGTTAGAGACAACAGAACACCCAACTCAAATTGACCTGAGTAACAAGGGACTCAGGGGAACAGTCTAGGTGAGGCTTTACCCAGAAACTGTGACGGCAACCAAGGTCAGCACTGCACTGGTCCCAGTAGGCCAGCATTTTCTGTGTGTGCTGGGCTGGGAGGAGACAGTGGGCCTGTTCCAGACTTCTCTGCCCAAGTTTGAATCCACCGTGACTGGCTCCTCCTATAGCATGTGTCCACCTGGAGCTGCTCATGAGGGGGAGAATGTCCAGGTCATGTGCTGTACCTTGCAGCGGGGTGGGGGTGGGTGGTGCCCACCAGGCATTCTTTTGAATCTCCAAACAAATTGGCCATGTTGGACATAAGACATAAATGGCACTTACTCTGCATTACATAAAGCATCAGCTCATTAAATCTTCACCAGAACATCCCAATGAGGTAAGAATTGCTATCATTTTACAGATGAAGAAATGGAAGTGTGAAGAGATGATTTCCTCCCTCGCCCGGACTAGAAAGTCTGGAGCAGTCTGATTTAAGCATGACACTGCGGACGCTGAGCTGAGCAGCCGAGGACCTCAAATGTCAATTCCTCGATCACATGGGTGATGCATGGCTGGAAGTTTGTGCCTCCAAAATTCATGCTGCAACCGAGCAGCCAGTGTGATGTGTTAGGAGGGAGCCTTTGGGGAAGTGATTAAGTCATGAGGTTCTGCCCTCACAGCAGGACTACTGCTCTTATAAAAGGCTTGAGGAAGTGAGTGTGTCCCTTTGCCCTTTATAACAATTTATTCTCTAACGTGACTTAGATCTTCTCTACTTCCTCCATTTTTAAAGTCCTCTTGGGGTGACCCTGGAACTCCAGATCATCCATGACAATCTAATCTCCCTCTCTTGGAGTCAGCTCCATTTGCAGTCTCAATTCCCCTTTGCCATAATATTCGAAGGTACCCGGATTCAGAACGAGGGCCTCTTTGGGGGAGCATTTTGCCTAGCACCCACCCCGTAGCACACCAACACATTCACCCAGGCCTCGCCAGAATTCCGGCATCATGGGGTGGGGGGCGTCAGGGCCTAGATTTACTTGTGCCCTAGCCCTTGAGCCAAGTCTGGGACACCCTTTCTTCCTTTCTTCTTCGGCAGCAACCCAAGTGCCCTCCGTGGTGGAGGCAGGAGCTCGCTTCAGATAAATCACAGCCAGACAGACTTGTTCGGGGAGCGGCCTCCCTGCAGCGCGCCTCCCACACTCCCCCTTGCGGACAGACTTGGAGCTTCCAGCTCCTGCACTTTGCCCACCTGCCTTTGCTGAGCAGCGGGTGGAAGGGTGTTTCAGTTAGGTAACAGGATAGGTTGTAGAGAAGCAGCGAATGAATGGGGGCGGGAGGTGGTGAATCATAGGGAATTAGTTTCTGCAACAGGCTAAAGATTGGGAAATATTTCTGTCATCGCTGAATACCTTTAATTTTTTTATTGCTTTTTTTCCTTGGCTAGAGCCTCCAGTACAATTTGACCATCGAGCTCCAAGGTGGCAGGTGGGCACGACACCTATGTATATGTCTAGGGGGAAATGGGAAGTGGTGGCAGTGGCAGTGGCAGTGTCTGGCGAGATGTAATGGCTGCGCAGAGATCCGGGTGAGTTGTTCAGGAATGGCCTAAAGGTCAGGGAGGGCAAAAGACAGAGAGGGAGCAGCGATGGATGCAAGGTTTAGCCACAGCCAGAAAACCATGACTTGTATGAGCTTTTCTGTTACTGGGACACAATATGTGACAGGCACAATTTATTTTATTTTTTGTCTTTTTCCTTTTAATCGGTACCAGGGACCGAACTCACGACTGTCTACTTGCCAGGCAGGCGCTTATGCCGCCGAGCTAAATCCCTAGCCCAGACAGGCACAATTTAAAGGATGATAGGTCTGATTGAGCTCATGGTTCAGGGGATTCAGTGCATGGTCTGTGACCCCAAAGCAGAAGCATCATGGTAGAAGCATGTGATGGAGCAAAGTTACTCATTTCATGGAGGCCAGAAGCAAAGGAAGATACATAGTACTCAAGGCCACGCCTCTATGACCCACAAGCATGTGCTTTACTTGTCTATTAGGCAAGTCTTTTGTTTTTTTTTTTTTGGTACCAGGGATTGAACTCATGACCTTGCACTCGCCAGGCAGGCGTTTATGCCACTGAGCTAAAATCCCCAGCATATTAGGCAAGTCTTAATCCAATGAAGTTGACATATCAGGGTTAATGGTCACAGCTTTTAATGCCACAGACAAGAAATAGGGATGTCTCCAGAGCATTTAAGAAGGTGCAGTGGTTCCCCAAAGTGGAAAATTTAGTATAATCATGATTGTGGATGGGCACACTTACATGAGTAGGCATTATTTTTTGTTTTTATTCTTAAATTTATTTTTTGAGACAGGATCTTGTTATGTAGCTCAGGTTGAACTCACTAGTAGCCTAGACTGGCCTTGAACTCCCAGCAATCCTCCTGCCTCACCCTCTTAACTGCATGCTGCCTGTTTATTTTTACTTTTTAGTAGAAGTGTTTGAAATGTCCATCCTGGGGCTTAGTGAGTGGGGCTGATATTGGGTAGGTGGAAGTTCGGTGGGACTCCCTGATCTAGGGCTCATCTCTGTGTGTCTTGTGAACAAAAGCGTGTACTTTTATCTGAATGTGTTGTGTCTGGGACACCAAGAGGAACTGTCAAGAATCTGGCAAATCCCCAACGTGGCTTCCAACAAAGCCAACTAGGAGCGTCCCCCATGGCGGGGAGTACCACTTGTCGCCGGCAGATGGCGGGAGAGGTCGATAAATTCAACCGGCCAGGATTTCACCGGGGGCTCCTGGGAGAAAGCACTCTGAATTTGTTAAATCCGGGGTGGGGCGTTTGATTACAGAGTTCACAGCTGGAGAGGACCATTCCTGCCATTCGTGTGGTGAGACCAAGGCCTTTGTGTGCACTTCTTGTATTGTGCTCTTGCCGGGTCCTTGCCTACGAGAGGTGGCCCGGGCTCGTGTGCCCCCTTCAGTGGCCGCCCCCTTCAGTGCCCCCCCCCCCCCCCCGCCAGCTCATCGCCCGCCCCGCGGCTGCCGGCTGCTCCCCTTCTCCAGCGGGCTGCCCTGGCTGCGTCTCTAACCTGCTTCTCCTCGCCCCTCGTCGCTTTGCACCCGTCACTCTGTTTGCTCAGCAGCTGCAGTTACTGCCCGATATTACGCATTGTTTAACTTTTCTCTGCTTATTATCCGAGCCCTCCAGCCAGGGGCACCAGAGAAGGCAACTTGCCCGTCTCCTTCGCGCTATTTCTGGAGTCAGGACCTTACGGCGCACAGAGAGCCGCTTCTCCACGCGCGAACTCCCACGCGCGCGAACTCGCTGAGCACTGCCGAGGTGGCGCGCGCCGAGAATCCCGGCTCGCTAGGAGGCTGGGGCAAGTTTGAGTTCTGCAACTTACTGAGAATCGCTCTCAAAATAAAAGATGAAGGGGCTGGGGATTTAGCTCAGCGGCATAAGCACCTGCATTGCAGGCGGTCGTGAGTTCAATCCCCGGTACCGATTAAAAAAAAAAAAAAAGATGAAAACAGGCCTAAGGATATATTTCAGGGCCAAAGTCCTGGGGTCAGTCCTAGTGTCCCTTTTCCCTCCCTTCCCCACCTCACACAAACAAAACAAACAAAGCAGAGCCTCCACAAGTCAACAAGAAGAAAAACCCGAATCACTGAGTGAATGAACAGATTATTCTTTTGTAACCTGTATCATTCAGTACCAGATTCACTTGCTCCAATATTTTATTATGAACAACTCAAACATACAGAAAAATTGAATTGACAGGGAATTCTCCACCACCTCTATTCTACTCTGACCAGTACCCTACACTTGCTATAACACCTAGCTTTTCATCTTTCTGTACCCTTCATCCATCCACCCATTTTCTTGATGAATTTCAGAGTGAATTCTATGTAGAATCAGTACTCTCCCTGCTAAGTACTTTGCAAGTTGTTACTAACAAGAGCTTAGTATTTTTATTCTCTTTTTTTGAAGTAAATTTGCATAAAACATAATGTACAAATCTAAGTGTATGTTTGCTTGATTTTGACAATGCATACATCTGTACCAAACTCCTATCAAACACCTCATCAGAGAAGATATCGGAATGGCAATAAGCACATGAAAGGTAGGTTGGCATTTCAGTATAGAAATGTAGTTAGAACTATGAAGGGCACTGCCCTCCACCTATCAGAATGACTGAAATTAAAAATACTGTACCAAATTCTGATGGGGATGTGCAGAAGCTGGATCTCTACACGGCTGGTGACAATGTTAAGTACTGTGGCCACTCTGTAAATCTGGGTGGCAGTTTCCGGGGTTGCCCTGTGCAGTGGTTCCTCGCTCATACATTTTTACTTGAATGAGTGAGTGACAAACAAACTGTGGCTCTTCTGACTCTGGTGTTTGTGAGACAGGATTCCATAAGTGAACCTGTGAGCCAGTCAGTTCCAGGGGAAGGACTGACTGTATTTGTTGGCAATACGAAATTTAAGCTGAATACCAGGTCTTCAGCTCGCCTTTAAGAAATGGCCACTCATTTGGGCTTTGGTATAACATGAAAGAAGATTACACATAAATATCAGAACAGACACCAAAACATTCCTCCTCTCCCAACCACACATATTTCAAACATAACATATGGCAGCAGAGTGAATGCATAAACATGAGAATCCTGCTGTTCTCTGTTAAATCTAGTGATTTTTAGACATAAGCTTCTGAATTTTTAAATACTTATTTTTCACAATAAATGTATTATTTATGTTAGCATGTAGTGGGTTTATCGTTATTATCTCAAAATAAATAAACATTAAATAATTTGGAACCCAATGTTCTATTATTGTCCTGACTGATAGAATAATTTTTAGTTCAATTAAATGTTCTTTTATTTGGTCATTTATGTCTTCATTCAATAACTGTCCCCTGAGCACTACCTTATGCCAATTATTCCTTGACCCTAGATTTTCAGCATGAATACGAGAGACAAAACCATCTACTCTCATGGAATTTACATTTTAGGATGTAGAAAGGAACAAAAAATAAGCAAAATAAACCAGGCATGGTATCATATGTCTATAATCCCAGCACTCAGGGAAGCTAAGGCAGAAAGATCATATATTTGAGCCCAGCCTCGGCTACACAGAGGTTCAGTGAGACCCTGTCCAAAAAATAAAGAGATGGGGATGTAATCTGTTAAAGAGATCCTTAGTTTGATCCCCAGTATTGCATGCATATGCACACACACACACACACACACACACACACACACACAAAAGGAACCACATTGGATGGCATTACATCTTGGATAAAAGCATAACAGAAAACACAGACTTCATGCATACTTTCAATTTTTTTAATTCAGAAAATTTAAATTTAAAAAATTTTATTTTTTGCAGTGCTGGAGTTTGAATTCAGGGATGCAAATATGCTAGGCAAATGATCTATAGATATCTGCAACCCAAGGATTTTAATAGAGTGGTCAGAGAAAGCCTCACTAAGGGGATATTTGATCAAAGACTTCAGCAAAGGGAAACAGTGAGTCTTCATCTAAGAAGCTGTGGAGAAGGAATAGGTCTGGAGCACACTTGAAGAATATGCAGGAGGCCAGTATGATTGTCATCAGGATTAAAGGACAATATACACTTCATATATTTTTTCCAATAATCTGGTGGTTCTCGGTTTGGATCCTGTGATTGGTAACCTCAACACGTCAGCTTCATTGAATGAAGAAACACCTCACAGATTTGCAGAGACAGTTCCAGGCTCACCTGGCTGGGTCATGGAGGTGTGACCTTGGGGTCTATATCTGGTCCTTTTCGATTCTTCTCTGGCTGGTTCGTGACCACCATGCACTAAGCAGCGTCTCTTCACCAACCACTCTGCCACGATGCTCCTTCCTTGGAGTCAGCTGACTATGGACTGGCTCACCTGTGAGCTGAATTAGACCTCTCCTTTCATTTGTGAATGTTGGGTAGTGTCTCCAGCAAAGAAAACACCAACTAATACTGATCTAAGTTCTTCTGTGATGTAAATGGGTGAATGTTATTTTATTGGGGAATTATTATGGACAGCATCTACAGAATGTGGCTACTTAATTTTTGCTCATGTTAGCTTAGAGAGTAGACTCTGTCATGAGAATTTGTGCCTCAGTTTTGTGGGACAGATAAACAACAATTAGCTACTGAGAAACATTAAGGTCTTTTGTATATGGATGTTACAGCTGGAAGAAGATATTCATTCATCCATCTGTTCTTTGCAAGGTCCTGTTCCAGGCTCTTGAGACATTTGTGACAAATAGATAAATGTCCCTGCCCTTGGGAAATGTTTTTTTATTAGGCAAGGGGAGTTAGAAACAGTAACTGTCACAGATTATATAAACAGTAAATATCTGTCACTGTGTTTAGGGATAAACTCAGGTGGGGAAGAAATTAGTGTTGAACAGGTAGCCTTGTCTCATTTTCTCATGGAAAAAAGTCAGAGGCATTTTAGGAGAAAGGGGTGCTGTGTTCCCCAGCTCTTGGAGCTGCAGCCTCCCCTGCTGCAGTCCTGAGACACTGAGAGGTGCAGATGATGACATTTCTTGCTATTGAGAAGGGCAGGCACCTATGGTTGTCATATATAAAAAGGCTTCTTATTTTGTCGTTTGAAAGAGCTAGTACCCAAACTATTGGTCATAATTGAAAAAAAAAGTTTTTTTGGATACAGGGTATCACTATGTAGTTTAGGCTGGCCTCCAACTCACTATGTAGTCCAGGTTCATGTCGAACTTGCAGTGATCCTCCTGCCTCAGCTTCCTGAGTACTGGAATTACAGGCATGTACCACCACAACTGGCAAGTTTTAAAAATCTTATCCAGTATTAAAAGTTTTCATTTACTTTTTTTCTCATTTTTTCTTTCACTTATAAGATTTTTTTGCCTATACCTATTTTAAATTTTAATTACTATCCTATTATCCTTTTATCTATATTGTCATAACAAATAATAGTAGGATCAAATAATGGTGAATATCTAAATTAAAATTTTTATACTTTAAAAGACACATTGCCATTAATCCTTCTCAAAATACCTACCCCTTCTTTTGAACAAACTTATCCCATTGTGGGAAGCAGTTCTAAAAGTTGTCTTTCATGAATATTCTTACAAGGTGTCATAAAAAATATACAGTCAGTGCTACTGCTGACGGAAAGACAGAAAAAATACAGTGAGTGGGCCTGCTGGGGAAAGACAGCCCCAGAAGCTATGTGGTGAGTCTTCATCCCCCCTTATCTGACACTGTGAAACTTCTGGCTCTCTCTTCAGTGACTATGAGAGGTAAATGTTGGGAACTGATTCAGGACACTAAGGCAGCCACAACTGCACATCTAAAGACCCAAGTTGCTTTTTAGCAACTCACCCCCTTTTGGTACTGGGGATTGAACTTGGTCTCATGTGTGCTAGACAAGTGCTCTACCATGAGCTACGTCCCTAGTCTTCGATTTTTAAAAAGAGAAAGAAATCCTTATTTAAAAAGCCCTCAGGATTTTTTGTCTTTTTGAGACAGGGTTTCACTATATAGTTCAGGCTGGCCTTGAGCTCATGATGACCCTCCTACCTCGGCCTTCTGAGTGCTAGGATGACAGGCACGTGCCACCAGGCCCGGCAGGATTCCAGCCATAGAAAAGAAGGCTTTGTAAGTAGCCACCATGCCATTTTCTAGACCTAGTGCTATATAAACACACTTTCTTTCATGGGTTTCTCCTAATTTGTAGTTAGATAATTCACAAGTTCTGTTTCTTGCTGAGTACATGATTTTCAGAAAAAAAAAAAAATTAAACCAGGAATTAAAGATCTTGCATTTACCATAGAGGTGCTTTGCACGGAGCTATCTCCCTGACCCACTTTTCAGTATTAAGCACAACTCAATTTCATAATTATGTTTTACTTTTAAAATCTACCTTGGAGACAGTTAACTGTGCAATGACATCTTCCCATATTTTCTCTTTTTTGTTCCTGTTTCCTCCCTCTCGCCTTTCCTACCTGGCCAACAATGTCACTGGCATACAATGATCCTTTTATTTTTTTTTTTTGACACATAATGATCCTCTAAAAAAATTCAAAATTATTTTTCTTCCTTTTTTTTTTTTTTTGCTGGGGGTGAGGGGAGGAGCTAGCAAAGAAACAAGACCAAGCTAAGCACATACCAGTTAAGAGTTACTGACACGAGCATGTTTACTTAAGCTCTGGTTCCATCATTTGGAGCATCACACCCTGCTCACAATGACTGTCAAAATAAACTATAAGATTCTTTGTTACAGCAAAATGAAAGAGGGAGAGGAAAAGAGAAGAATCATCAAGTGTTTTCGCTGAATTGTTTACTTAAACTGTACAGACGCATAAGTTAGTTTCTGAGCATTTGTGTTGTAGTATTTTACATTAGTATCTTACTTTATAAGAGTTTAATTCATATAAACTAGAAGTGAGTGGGTGCAGGGAGTACACACGAGGTGAGGTGTCTTCTCTTTCCAGGGGTCTTCTTCCCTCCTTTGATGAAATTGACACCACCACCAATGAATTTGGGATCGTTTCTTGGCAATTTTGACCGCAGTTTTATTAGAGAAATCCCTTCTCTCTCTTCCCTTCCTCCCCTCCCCTCCCCTCCCCTCTCCTCTCCTCCCCTCCCTTCTTTTTTTCTTTTGTTCAGTGCTGAAGATTGAACCCAGAGCCTTTGCACTGAACTCTATCCCCAGCCCCACTTTTTATTTTTTTGAGACAGGCCCTCACTACATTCCTCAGGCTGAACTCAAATTTGTGATCCTCCTGTCTCAGCCCCCTAGAGTGTCATATTACAGACATGTGCCACAATGTCCAGTGACCCTTTATGGTTATATTCTTAACTTTTTGACTCACACATAATAACTGTACATGTTTATGGGATTCAGTGTGATATGTCAACACATAGATACACTGTACCTGGATCCAATCAGGTAATTAACGTGTCTAGCTTCTTATCATTATGTTACATTTGAGGTTTCCCTGCTCCTGTATTTTATTTGAGATAGGATCGCACTATGTAGTCCAGGCTGGTCTTGAACTCACTGTGTAGCCCTGGCTGGCCTTGAATTTGTGGTGATACTCCTGCCTCAGCCTCCCAAATGATGGATTATAGGTGTGTGCCACCACACCCAGGCTTACCCACTCTTTACCCTAGTTCTTAGTAAAACATAGACTAGGTTATTGTGAATCTGGTCATCCCACTGTGCTGGACACCAGATCTTCTTCCTTTTACCTGTGTTTTGGTATCTGTTATCCAACCAGTTTGCCCACTCTCTGCTCCAATCCCTCATAATAATCACTTTACATTCAGATCTGTACTTTTTAGCTTTCATATATGAGAGAGAACATGCAATATTTGTTTTTCTGTGCTTGTCATATTTCACTTAATATAATGTTCCCTAATTCTATCCATGTTGCTGCAAATGACAGGATTTCACTGTTTTTATGGCTGAATAATATTTCATTGTGTATGTATATCACATCCATTGATGGACTTCTAGATTAGGTCTCTGTTGAGTCTTAATTATCTGAAATAACAGAAGAAGTCATTTTGAGGCCATTTATGTTCACTCTTCCCTTTTGGAACCTCATGAATCCTTGACAGAGAATGAAGGAATGGGTAGAAAAATTAGAAGATGTTTTGCCAGTTTAAGTTGTGATACAATTTATAATTATCATGTCTGGGGGCTGGGGATTTAGCTCAGCGGCATAAGCACCTGCCTTGCAAGCAGGCGGTCGTGAGTTCGATCCCTGGTATCAATAAAAAAGAAAAAGACACACAAAAAAATTATCACGTCTGTGTTTGCATATACCTTTACAATCCCATAATGTAGTCACTGTAGAAAAAGAAGAAAGGAAAAAACTTAGAAATAACAAAGAGTATTATTTACAATCCCTGGTCTTTGTACAGCCATGCATGGTCTTTTGCTATTAGAAATGCTTTTATGATAGTAAAGAGATCTAAGGAACAGGCACAGTTGTGCACGCCTACAATCCCAGCACTTGGGAGTTGAAGAGGGAGGATCACAAGTTTGAGTCCCATCTGGGCAACTTAATTTCAAAATAAAAAGCTTTGGCAATGTGACTCTGGCGACCTGGCTATGAGTGCAAGGATGTGCCTAGATGTGGTGAGAGGGCACAGTGGCCTGGTAGACAGGATGAAGCTGGAAGCAGATGAGGGGGAGGAGGTCTTTGATGGGTGGCGTGCACAGCAGAGTGGCTGGAGACCCAAGCTCACTGCCAGGACCGCCGCAGGGTCTGGGCCAACAAGGAACCTGAGGGCCAAGCAGGGATGTCAGACAGAATCGTCACAAGGATCTGCTGTTGGGTGGTTGTGCAGGTCTCCTGTGCCTTCCGGTAGGTAGAGGCCAAGGAGGATTCAGCAAAACCTGCCTCACAAGCCTTCTCCCCTCCATGCATTTCTGCTGTCTAAATTTGCCTTGATGTCAGCTCTGGGAGACTCATGCTGGTGGCTGTTCTGAGGTGAGTCTGTGAGGGCTCCTACAGGCTGAACTTGTTAGGAGCATGATCAAAGGCAGGCGTCTGGGCACAGTTACAGACCAAAGCGCTAGTGGGAGGCGGCCTTGGCTGCTTCTCCAGCTGTTTCCTTCCACCATCATGGACAGCGGCTGCGGCTATGGTGGACTCTTGCTGGGGCCTTGTGTGGTTTTTGTGTGGAGGACTTAGGTTCATCTAGGTGCGGTGGCATGATAGCACTCGGCACGATGTCGTGTTCGGCACAGCACTGTTTGTGCCTGTCACACAGGAGTGTCGGCCACTCGTTCCAGCCGTAAATCAGCCTGGACTGTTCCGGGCAATTCTGAGCACATCTTGTTCTACCCTCGGCGGCTGCAGTAGACCAGGAAGGACAGGGAGTCAAGGTTAGAAGCCGCGTGGGGTGGATGGGGGGCAGGGTTTGGGCTTTGCATTCTCAGACGCATGCTTAGGATACCAGGCAAATGGGACACTACAGTCATCAAAATGACGATCAAATATAAAAATGCAGTCAGTGTTTTGCAGATGTGGCAAAGACAGTGGCGAGGGGACTGTCTGTCTTGATGGATGGCCTCTCGGAGGGGTGAGGGGCTCTTGTTATTTGCTGCTATCTGCATCCTTGAGGCTAGTTAAGCCTCTCTGTTAATACCACAAGACAGATATGCAGGTGCAAACTGGGGTGGGGGGGGGGACAGGTCTTACTGAGAGGAGCTGATCACCCACAGGAGGAGTTAGGGTGATTCCTGCACAACCTGACAGACTCTTTTTATGGTGTCTCTGGCTCACTTGTTATCAGGGAATGTAGAACCATAAATCCCAGAATAAGGGAAGTCAAATCATTTGCCAAAAGGATTAAGGGAAAATAATGTTTGGGTTCTTCTCAGCCTCTTTCCCCTCTTCCTCCTCCTCCTCCCCCTCCTCCTCTAACTCTCTCTCTCTCTCTCTCTCTCTCTCTCTCCATTCTCTCTCCCCCGCCCCATTCTCTCTTCACCCCAGGGTGAGACCAGAGCACCCTGCTTGCCAGCCTGAGTAAACCTGCCCTCCAAGCAGACCCCTTCCGTTGTCCCAGCTCGCCCTCTGTGGTGCATGAAGACCACACTCAAGGTCTCTGAGCTCTAACCCAGGATTGATCTCAAAAGGTGAAAGTGGTCAAGGGAGACGCCTGAAGAAGTGTCTCAGGAGTTTAGCTATGGGGAGCTCATCTACAGTGAAAGAAAAATAGGGGTTGAGACTCCCTCTCATTTTAGAGCAAGCAACAAGATTTTGTGCCAGGTTCTATGCAGTAGGAGCTGGGTGTGGGGTCGTGAATGTTGGGGGATCCCTACCTTAGATTGGAAGTCAGCGGGGTGAGCCCTGCCTCCTCCTCCTGACTGTCTGTCACTGGAGCACCCAGGTCTGCTAGTGTTACTGCCCTTCTTTACCCCTCTCCACCCAAGTTTACCTGGGGCCACCTGGGCCAGGAATCCAAGAGCTGCAAAGACCAGGAGCACAGACTTCATGGCGGAAGGGGTGGCCTGGGAGTAGGTGGCAGTTTAATGGCATCAGTGCCCACTGTGTAATGTGCCTGGAGCTACCACCTTTATAAGATACGCATGATGCCAGGGTACTGGGGCAGTGGACTGAGAGAGAGATCTCTGTCATCTGGACAGTCAAATCAGATCAGAGCATCTACTGGGCAGAACCTGGATTGATTTATGGAAAGCCTGTGTTCTAGGCTGCTCAGAGGGGTGGCAGAGAGCAGAGGGGCTCAGTGTCTAGTGCCCCTCGTTGACTGAAGGCTTTCAGGGTGGTGTTGGTGAGGGTGTAGGAAAGCCATGCTCTCCCGTGTTGTGGTCGCCAGGGTTAATTGCTACACACAGCTTTTATTCTGTAGAGTGTTTTGGCAGTGTGTGTCAGAGGTCTTAGGATGTGTTTCCTTCTGACTCAGAAACTGATTCTTGGATTGTTGTCTAAGGGAAATAATGGGGGAGGCTCCTAAAGGGATTTAGCATCGTTTACAATAGCAGAAAAACAAGACCAGGCTAAATGATGATAAAGCATGGATATAAACAAATACAGAAAATGTCAGCTGTGTTAGGACATCATGCAGTCATTAAAATGATAATAAAACAAAGAGTTTCAAGGTCAGTCTGAATTACACGATGAGACCCTGTCTCACAAAACCAAACTAAGCCAGAGATAAAAACAAAAGCCAAAAGTACAGGCTGCAAGACATATATGATTTCATCTTAAAACAAACATGTTTATGTGCCTGCATATGTCTATTTATATAAAATATTTAGTTTTGGGGGAAGATTATGTGTACTTTCATGATTAGAATAAGAAAAGATATTTCCTTAGCAAACATCTGGCTTGAATTTTTAGTATCATCCCAAACTTTTGCCTTCTTCCCTTTCTGTTTGGAGTTTCTGGCAGATGGGAGTTCTGCTTCCTCGCAAGAGAAGGTGAGCGCCCTCTCTGTCCTCCGCCCCGCGTGGTACCTGCTGTGGAAGGAGCGGTCCGGCAGTCCTGCTGCGGGCTGCCTGAGAATAACAGCGCTAGCCTCTGCTTTCCTCGGCCCCAAACACCCAGGGCTGGACAATGACATGTTCCAAGACTTTAGGAGTCACTCAGATTTTTAAATATCTCTTAGATTCTGTAATGCCTTTTGTTTTTTGGTACCAGAGATCGAACTCATGACATTCAGCTTGCCAAGCAGGTGCTTGTGCCTCTGAGCTAAATCCCTGGCCCTCTGTAACATCTTATTTTAATTTGATATTTTACATTGTAATCTTTTTTTTTTTTTGTCTTTTTCCTTTTTATCGTACCAGGGATCAAATTCACGACTGCCTGCTTGCAAGACAGGTGCTTTATGCTCCTGAGCTAAATCCCCAGGCCCTACATTGTTATCTTAAAATACCTGCAATTCCATTGATGCTCTTGGTAACCCTACAACCACAGAACTAGAAGCTCTGTTTCTGGGCATGTTTTCCCACAGGTTGGTTGTTCTTTTATCCCTTGCTTGTTAATCAGCAATGGCACTTTGGTTTTTCCCTGTTTCCAGTTAGTGTAAATCTCAACATTAATTTGAACAAGCCCAATTTTCCCAACCTATTGGAACATCCTTCCATTTGAAATAATTTAGATGTTATAATAAGTTGCCACATACACACTGTACAGTACCCTTTGCTCATCTGTGTCAGTCAGCTTTGCTGTTGCTGGCCGGGGGAGCTGATACTTGAAAGTTAAAGGAGAGGTTTATTGACTTGTGGCTTCAGGGTTTTCGGCCCACGGCTGGCTCCTGGTGGAGCAAAGCTGCTTATTTCGTGACAGCAGGGAAAGAGAGCACAAGGGAAGAGCAGAGCAAGTGTACAAGCCAGCTGGTCCCAGCTCCCGACAGCACGAATATCAGTGGGTGCTGCGGAGTGTAGTGCTCCAATCATCAAATCATCTTAAACTCAGCTGTCACCTGGCTTTCCCAGGATTAACTTGTTAACATTTCACTTCTTTTGTTTTCTCTCTTGTTCTTCCTTGTCTCTCTCTTAGATATTCACTTGTCTATACTGATCTCTCTGCATATCTTTATAAGCTTTTCTCCTCTGGACAAGTTGAGCACTAGTTATATTTATCACGCCTGGACTTTTACCCTTAAATAACTTAGTATGGATCTCGTCAGAATTCCTACTAAGAATAGGGATATTTCCTTATATAATGACACTAGTGTTACTGATTTCACATGTCACATTTCAGCTGAAGCTTTGGCTTTATGACTGCAGTCTAGCGGGTTGGGAGATGGCTGGTCTCCAAATCTCCTCCCCTCCAGGAGGAGTCCCTCAAGGTTACTGAAGGCAGGACTAAGAACAGGCCAAAGCCAGAGGCAAGAACTTCATGCCTGAAGGATGGGGACATGCCTGGGGAGAACACAGTGGGCCCAATGACAGGGGCTACCTATTATGTCCCTTGCCTGGAGCTCTAATCTTTATTGGGTTTCAAATGAGATAAAAAAATTTGGTAATGAGGTGTGGGTAAAATATAGAGCTCTGCTGTCAGGGGGAATTGATTTGGACACAGTATCTTTCTAGTTGGTTGCTGCAAAAAAGGGGCACTCACAGACTAGCTTGAAGACTGACTTCCAAAATGCATTTTGAGACAAAATGAACAATTATATCCCATTCCTGTGGATTTAAATTGAGAGAATATAGTTTGGAGAGTAATTGTCAATGTATATTCCATGCTTGAAATAAAACTAAACAAAACTATGCTTTTTCTTTGGCTCAGAAACAACACCCATAGAATAAAAGATAAATCCATGACTGTGTATTACATTTACTTCTTAGCATTACTCATAATGAGATTGTTGAAAAATTAATGCTTATCGACAAAGATAAGTTGTGGTACATAGGACAACAGAATTCCACAGAGCTTTAAATGAAGATTCCTGAATTCTAAACGTATGACAGAAAAGGGTGCCAATAACACACTAAGTGAAAAAGGAAAATTATGAGGAAATTTGTGTAGCATGAGCTAGTTTCTGTTTCATATATATCTACTTATACAGAAACTACATATAATGTGGATGGATACACAAAAATATCTTTGAATATTATAAAGTGGCTATGTGTAACCTCATACTCAGTAAAAAAATTACTTAAGGTATTTCCATGTAAGGAAAATATCTTTTTTTTTTTTAAAGGGTTGAGGTGCATATATTCAAACAGAAGTGTTTGCTTGCTTTCTTGGTTAACACAAAAGATTGACTGAATGGCCAAATCAGATTCAGAGGACTCTCAATTAGCATTAATCTTTAGTAACACAGGATACGAGACCATTCAAGAGTCCAGAGAACTGCGAAGCTCACTAGAGCAAGCGAAGTCTGTCGTGGCCACGGCCCTTCTAAGATCCTTCTTGCTTCAGCAGAATTAGCCACGAAGCAGGCTAATCCCAGGATCTCTCAGGGGTGTTAGGCCATTCATGGCGCAACACTTACACAAGGGGTGACTCCAGGTAGAAACATGGCTCTTTCTCTCTCTTTGTCTTTTTGAGACTAGGTCTCGCTATGCAGTTCCGATTGGCCTTGGGCTCACTTTATAGCCCACACTGGTCTTGAATTGCAAACAATTCTTTTGCCTCAGCCTCCCAACTGCTGGGATTACAGGAGTGCACCACCAAGCCCAGCTTTATTCACTGGTACTTGTACAGCATCATAAATCTATGGCATCTTTCAAGGAGCCATGCCATGTATATCTATAGATTCCAGGCAGTTACCAGATACATTCTGTTAGATAAAGATTCTTTTGCTAAATGATCTGCAAGGCACCTTATCAACTTCCTTTGTTCTGCAAAGCCTGAAATGAAGTAATATTGTACAAGGAAAGAAAAGATTCTTTCAGTAGTAACTATCATCCACATGTTCACTAGGAGGTCTGCTGTCAGCTTGTTTATAAGGGGTTCTGTTGCAATCAACTTTCTTTTATTTTCTTTCCTTCAAGGAAGCATCTTACTAAATGGAGACACTTAATTTCAGGATTATTGCTAACCCTTTCTCCCCCATTTCTTAAAATGAACGCATCAGGAGGTATTGTCATTGAATTTATGACTTGTGAGACATGCATATTTCTTCGTGGAATTTTTTTGGTATAGTACCTCCATCACCACGGCTCTTGTCCTGTGCCTGGATTACATTTCTCCTAAATTTCTTTTGCAGTGTGGTAGTCAGAAAAAAAAGGACAATAACATAAGCATAGACTAACCATGTTACATAAATTTGGTGATTGTAGGGGCAGACAAATTCCTTTAGGATTTCCATAGTGATTAAAATGATTTACACTCCTGCTAACAGTGGAGAAGTGTTCCCTTTCCCCTACAGCCTCACCTGCATTTGTTATTGGTTGGTTTCTTGATGATAGACATTCTTTTTTGAGTAAGATGAAATCAGTGCTGTTTATTATATTTTTTATTAATACATATTTGTTATAGAGAATTTGTACCTGTAAATAGTATGTCTTGAGTTTTCTTTTTGCTGTTCTCCTCCCCTCCTTTCAACCCTTCTTCCTTTCAATTTACAAAAGCTTTGTTTCCACTTTTATCCTTCGCTTCCCTCCCCCTCCCCTCCCCTTCTATCCCCTCCCTTCCCTTCCCTCCCCTTCCCTCCCCTTCCCTCCCTTCCCCTCCCTCCCCTTCCCTTCCTTCCCTTCCTTCCCCTCCCTTCCCTCCCCTTTCCTTTCCCTTCCTTTCCCTTCCCTTCCCCTCCTCTCCCCTCCCCCTCCTCCCTTCCCTTCCTCTTCCCTCCCCTCCCCTCCCCCATCCCTCCCAGTCCCTCCCTCCCCTCCCCTCCCCTTCCCTTCCCTTCCTTTCCCTTTCTTTCAGTTTCCTGCCCTGCCCTGCCCTTCCCAGTCACCCTTCCTTTGTTTCCTTTCTCATTTGGACTGTTCCTCCCATACTTCCCAATATTTATTCTCCTTTGTGCTCCTCCTTTATCCTTGGGTTTCACACGCCAGAGAAACAGCCAGTCTTTTTGGAGTGAGATGAAATCCCAGTTTTGTTTTTTAAATTTGGATTTCTGGAATGACAAGTGATATTGAGCATTTTTTAATATATTTGTTTACTGTTCATACTTCAATTGAGAAATATTGACTCATTTCAGGTGCCTATTTTTTGAACTGGGTCTTTAATTTGGGGAGGTTGATTTTTGAGTTATTTATTCAGTCTAAATGTTTGTCTTTTGAGGAGTAACTGGTTAATTTATTTTTATTTTTCCTATTTCTGTGGGCTGTCACTTCATTGTGTTGCTGGTATTTACTTATTTTATAGGACATGTTTGCAATTTATGCAGTTTACAATCATCCTGGGAAGTGATCCCATATACATATGACAGCTTTTTGTGTGTGTGGTGGTTTCGTTTGCTGTGGAAAAGCTTTTTAATTTGGTGTGATCCCAGTTGTTGATTCTTTGTAATATTTCCTGTGTGTGGCAGTTAATCGATGGTCACTTTGAGTGGGGAACCCCCAGATGAATGGAGTCAGCATGTTTCTGGGTGTGGAAGACCCAATTTGAGGAAGGTTGTTATCTGAATGGTATAAGAGGACAACAGGAAAGGGTTTCGGCTGAGTTCCCTTGGAAGTTTCGCTATGGCTGATTTTCCCGGGAGGAGCTTTGCTGTTCTCTTGGGAGCTCTGCCAAGGAAGGCTGCTGTTCTCTGCTGGGGAGCTTCAGTCTTTGCCTTATCCTTGGGCTTTGTCTCCTGGGCTTTGGCACAGGTGCTTCAGCTTCCAGTACCAGCCTTTTAGCCTGCCAGAGCAGACCCTTTAGTTTCCAGTGCCAAACGTTTGCCCTCCCAGCATAGACCTTGGTCTTCAGTCACAGATCCTTCAGCCCCCTGATGTGGACTCATATGGGACATTTGGTGGGCTCTAGGCCTTCAGCTGGATCTCTAATGCACGGACAGACTTTTGCACTCTTCTACACTTTTTGTGGGTGACCATTATAGGCCAATCTTGTAAATTTCAGTGTCTTACACTAAATCTGATCCAGAGCTTGTGCAGTCTTTCAAGGAGCTTTGCTCCAGCCCTGCAAACTCTTGTAAGCACTGAATAGTACCCCATGTGATCAGGCTTTGTTCCTGAAGTCTTTGCCTCCACCTGTGCCTTCAGGAATTTTACCTATTCTACCTCCTAGTAGACTTAGTGTTTCTGTTTTAAAATTGAGATTTTTGATGCACTTTGATTTTAGCTTAGTATGTGGTGAGAGACAAGGGTATAGATTCAATTTGTGGCATGTGGAAAGTCAGTTTTCCCAGCAGTGTTTGTTAAGAGGATATCTTTCTTCCAGGGAAGGTATTTGGCCTCTTTGTCAAAGATAAGGGGGTTGAGCATGTTTGGAGTTGTTTCTAGTCAGTTTCATTGATCCTTGGATCTGTTTCTTTCCAGTACCATGTTGTTTTTAACATGGTATCTGTAGTATAACTTTCAAATTGGGGATTATGATGCCCTCTGTTTTTTCTTGTTGCCCAAAATTGATTTTGCTTTTGTGGATTTCTTCTGGTTCCAAATGAATTTCTCTAGTTCTGTGAGGTTGTTGGTATTTTGACTGGGATTATATTAAATCAGTTTTGAAAGTATGGCCATTTTCACTATATTGGTTCTACCTATCCAAGAACAGGTGATATATGTCTATTTTATAAAAGATAATAGATCTCTTCAATTTTTTCATAGTACCATAGTTTTCAATGTAAAGGTCTTGGATTTCCTTTGTTAGATTTATTCCTAAGTGTTTAATTTACTTTGATGCTATTGTGAAAGCTGTTGTTTCCTTAATTTCTCTCAGCGAGTTCATTACTTGTGTACAGGAATGTTATTGATTTTTGAGGTTGACTTTGTATCCTGCTGTACTGACAGATCGGGTTATTAATTTTAGAAGCCCTTTATAGTGGAGTTTTTGGGGTTTTCTATGTAAAGCATTATGTCATATCAGTGCCATAAATTCCCTCTGAGGACTGCTTTCATTGCATCATAGAAGTTATAACATGTCATATTGGCATTATTGTTTAGTTATAGAAACTGTCTCATTTCTTTTTTAATGTCATCTGTGACTCATTGGCTATTTAGGAGGATGCTAATTTCCACATTTTTTTCTGATTATTAATAGTTTCTTTTTTTTATTTAGAAGGTAGTAAAATACAACAGAACAAGATAGAACAAAGCCAATTGAGACAGTGCAGTGAAACTGGTACAGAACTTCACGGCAGGATACCGGGATAACAGTAACAGGTACCACAGTATATCTCATTATCTTCACAATAGTTGTTTACTTAACAGATATAGTAAAGTCAAATCAAAAACAGAACATTATAAAACCTATCAAAACAGAATATTGAATACAGCAAAACAATCAGAACAAAGCAAAACAGTAAAAACCATATTTGCCTTCTTTTTAAAAATTTTTTATTTTAAACAGATTAAGACAAAAGAGGACATAACAAAGCAGATCAGAACAGAACACAGTATTTCACCACAAGACAACCCATAATTAACAGTAACTACTATAATGTCTCTTTCCTTGAAATAGTTGAACATAACTTCATATACAATAGTATCAAACATAACAAAATAGTATAAAACCATTCAAGAGAATGAAAGTATTACAGGGCATTCAGAACCAAATAACAGAGAACAAACAATGGCTACTATATTATTTCATTTTCCATAGAAAATTTGTTTATATTATCACACAGAATAAAATCCAATAAGATACAATATGATAGAACCAATGGAAACAGAAGAACAAAAGCATGGTAGGACTTCAGAGTAAGATGATATTAAGTCAGCACTGGCTATTATAATGTATTGTTTTCTTCAAAAGAACTATTCATACTTTTACAGGTAAAAAAATCAAACAAACCAGGGTAAAACCATTCCAACTAATGAACGCAAACATTATAAGGCGTCAAAGCAATGTAATGGGGAATCATGATTACCATAAACTCTTATGTATTCTTACCATTTCTTACACTAGGGAAACTATTCAGTATTTATACATGTGAGTTTAATTTATTTCATTTATGAGTATAGTCTCAAGTTGTGTCCATTTACTTATAAATAGCTCAATGTGATCCTTCTTTATAGCTGAGTACTACTCCATTGTATAAAAATACCACAACTTTTTTATCCATTCCTCGGTTGATGGACACTTGGGTTGTTTCCAAGATCTGGCTATTACAAATTGTGCTGCTATAAACACGAGTGCACATATATCACTGTGGTATGATGTTTTCAGTTCTGGGGATATGCCTAAAAGTGGAATAGCTGGGCCGAATGGGACTTCCAATCCCAGCTTTTTGAGGAATGTCTACACTCCCACCAACAGTGCAGGAGAGTGCCTTTCTCCCCACAGCCTCTCTAACATTTGTTGTTGGTAGTTTTCTTGATTCTGGCCATTGTTTCAGGAGTGAGATGGAATCTCAGTGTAGTTTTAATTTGCATTTCTTTAATGAGTAATGATGATGAACATTTTTTCATATATTTATTTGACATTTGTATTTCTTCATCTGAGAACTGTGTATTCATCTCAGATGCCCGTTTTTGGATTGGGTCTTTGAATTTTGGGAGTCTGATTTTTAAAAATTCTTTATATGATCTAGATGGAAGTCCTTTGTCTGAGGGACAGTTCACTAAGATTTTTTTCCCAGTTTGTGGGTTTTCTTTTCACAATATTTGCCTTTCAAAGAGATAATAAAAGGAAATCCCCCATATTTGCTATATTGCATATGGTCATCCTCCCAACAGATGCTCAGACCTTTGGCTCCACTTGCTAACAGAGGTGGGGGGTGGGGGGACAGGATGCTTGATTTTTAGCCGGCCTGCCAGTAGGCTCATGGGAGATGCTGACTGGTTCTCTTCTTGGCTCACCCACAGCTCCTTGGGCCATGGCTGATTACCAGGAAGGCAGTGGATTGCTTTCTTCCAGCCTAAGTTTCAACTTGGCTGGATCTCGAGAGACACTGACTCAATTTCCATGTGTTTATGTAGTGTTTGTGGTTTCTTTTATCAGCAATTTCCAGTTTCATTACACTATGGTCTTATAATATGCATAGGATAATTTCATTTCTTTTGCATTTACTTAAGCATGATCTGTGAGCTAATTTGTAGGAGAAAGCCCCGTGTACTGAGAAGAATGTATATTCTATTGTGGTGGAACACTGTGTAGATATCTACTAAGTCTATTTGTTTAAAGGTTTTGTTCAGTTCTATTTCTCTGTTGATTTTTTTGTCTAGTTGATCTGTCTATTTGTGGCAGTGGGGTATTGAGGTCCCCATTACAATTGTATTTAAGTTATCTGATTTTCCATGTCTGTTAATATCTGTTTTATATAGTTGAATGGGCTGATTATTGGTGCATATATATTTATGAGTTACGTCTCCCTCTTGTATTATTCCCTATGAGGTATGTCTCTCTCTTGGACTATTCCCTTAACAAGTATGTAGTGACCTTCATTGTCTCTTCTGATCAGTCTTGACTTTAGATGTACTTTTTCTGCAAATAGAATACCTACCCTTGCTTTTTTCTGGGTTCTTGCCATATTGAGTATTGTTTGCCATCCCTTCATTTTCAGCCTATGAATTTTTTTAGTTAAATGTGTTTATTGAATGTAGCATACTGTTGGATCTCATTTCTTGATCCATTTTGCCAATCTGATTCTTTTGATTGGTGAATCAAGACTATTTAAACTGATGGTTATAACTGACATGTATTGACTTATCTTTGTCATTATATTATTTTCCTCTTTTTCCCCCCTGTGTTTGCTTGCTTACCTTGCCTGGTGGACTTATTTTATTGGGACTCTTGGAATGGTTTTTATTGTCTTTTTGTAGAATATCCTTCAGAACTTTTTGGAGTGTTAGTGTGGTAGTCATGAATTTCTTCATGTGTTCTTTACTATGGAAATTCCTTATTTTTCCATCAATTTTGAAAGGTAATTTTGTGGAGTAGATCAATCTGGGTTGGAAGCTGTTTTCTTTTAGGGCTTGAAGGACTTCACTCCAAGTTCTCCTTGAGTTAAGGGGTTGTGTGGAGTCTGCTGTGATTGATGGGCTTTCCTTTATAAATGATTTGTTTAGGAAGAGAGAAAAAAATGGCAGCTTGCTAGGGGCTGGGTGCAGGGTCTCTGTGGAGAAATCAGATCAGATGCTAGAATATGACAACATGGAGAGGGACAGATGAAAGGATAATGATTCTTATTAACCAAGGCAGTAACGAAGGGAAAAATCAAACTAGGAAGAGGAAGGAAAAGCATGGGTGGAGAGCTGAAGCCCGACATGCTCACTGAGACCTGTTTCTCACTGTACTAGGTGTGTCCAGAAGATCCAAGGTTGCACTGAGACCGCGGCTGCCAATAACAGGAGCCAGCGAATCCCAGGCCCTTAACGGGAGGACGTGGTGCTGTGAGCAGTAGATCCAAGGGGAAGAGCTATATTGGCTCTCGGTGAGTTCTCAAAATTGGGACCTGGGGCTCCACGAAGTAGCCAGAGCCACCTTGCTGCACTGGAGGAGACTGTGAGAAGACCATACACCTGGGCTCCGAAGCCGGACACCACGCAGTTTTCTGACCGATCCACACTGTGCTGGGAGCATAGTGAAGACATGCGGCACCGTGTGAAATGGACTGAAGAGGAAGATCTGCATTGATTCTTGGTGAATGCTAGGGATTGGGTCCCGGGGCTGCTGTTGCTGGCTAGATGACATCTTGGAATTGGGCAGAGCCTGGCACCACAGCAGCATCAGTGACACAGAGAGGAATGGTGGAGGACATCTTGGAGTTGAGTAGAGTCCAGCACTGTGGTGATGTCTGATAGTTGCCCCTGGCACAGAGAGATCTGGTGGAGGACAGCTTAGAGTTGGGCAGAGCCTGGCACTGTGGTGACATCAGTCAGCCATCCCTGGTGCAAAGAGAACTGGCAGAGTCTGCTGGGGCTGCACTGCGCCTCTGTTTGGGACCCAATAAGCAGGTATAAAATTGTTGTGACTTCATGATGTTCACATGGTACAGCCTAACTTGCAGATTGACTGCTTCAGAGGCTCAAGGCTAGCCTGCACCATCCCTGCATCCCTGTGTGTACTTTAGATAATAGCAAATTGGGGAGGGCAGCAAAACCCCAGTCAGCACACTTCAGAAAGATCCTAAGCAATACGGAGAGGGCCAGAGACTACCCGGACACACCAGTCTGAAAGAAATATGACAAGAGATAAAAAATCTCCAGCTGCCGAACGTGGGAAAATAAGCCCAGGAGAAGTAAAAACAGAAGAGAACCAGTGCAGTAACCATCCAATACTAGATACAGCATCAGTGGACATAAAGAAATACCTTTATGGGGCTGGGGATTTAGCTCAGCAGCATAAGCGCCTGCCTTGCAAGCAGGCAGTCATGAGTTTGATCCCTGGTACTGGTAAAAAGGAAAAAGACTAAAACAAAAAAAAAACAAAAAAAAAAAAAAAAAAAAAGAAATACCTTCATGACCTCATAGATGAACTTAAAACTGTACTTCTGATCCAAGTGAGGCAAGATATAAAAAGATTAATTAAAGAAATGATAAGCCCCTCCCAAGAGAACACAGATGGAAGAATGGAGGAAATCAGAAAAGAAAGAGAAACCTCTGATGAAGCATTTAAACATAACCTAGAATACATGAAACAGATCCAAAGAGATTACCAGGAAACTAAAAATTCTGTTGAAAACTGGAAAATGCCTGACAGAAACTAAAGTTAGCCTTTTGAAACTTGAAGAGAGATTTATTGATTGTGAAAGAAAAGACCTCTTAAAAATAACGAGGAACCAAAAAGAAACAATTCAAAGCCTAGAAGATGACAAAAGGATATATAACTTAAGAATAAAGCACATGAGTGAAGAAGCAGGAGTAAACAAAAATGAACTGCAAAGAATATTCATTGATATAATAAAGGAAAACTTCCCAAGCATAGGAAACAGAAATGATATCCAGATAAATGAGGCATACAGAACTCCAGCCACCTACAACCAAAACAAATCTACACCCAGACATATAATAAGATTCCAGAAATCCACCAAAAGAACAGAATACTAAAAGCAGCCAGGGAAAAGAAGCAGATTACCTACAATGGAAAAATTATCAAAATAACAACAGATTTATCAACACAAACTCTCAAACTGAGAAGAGCCTGGGGGGAAATAGTCCAAGTCCTGAAAGAAAATAATTTACAACCAAGACTGGTGTACCAAGAAAAACTCTCTTAAAATTAATGGAGAAATAAGATGTTTCCAAGACAAGGAGTAACTGTGGGAGTTCATGGCCACCAACCCAACCCTACAGAGAGTGCTGAAGGACATTCCAGAGAGAGAGAGAGGAAGGGATACCAGGATTCCAGCAACAGTGGCAGAGAGGCCTCAATGAATGGGGCAGACAGTGGAATGAGGGAGTAAGGTGGACAAATTATAGCAGTAAAGTGGAGTAGCAGACATGAGGCAGAGACAGTAAGCTATAATGTTTAATATAGATAGCCTTGATACACTAAAATAAAAAAATCAGGCAGAGTAGATTAGGAGATAGGCTCCATCAAGATGCTCTCAATGGGAAATACACTCAACCCGAAGGAGGGTTAATAAACTGAAAGTCAAAAATGGGAAAGCAAAGCTATATGACTGGAAACCAGAGAGAAAAAGGGACAGCTCATCCCGCAGCCGCAGACAGATTGGAAAGCTATGACACTTTTGGGCAGTGTAGAACTATACAGCTGGAAGGAAGGAAAACCCTATGACTTTAGTGAATAAAGGAGTACAGCTCAAGATCAAGCTCAGGGGTAGAAAGGTTCAGCAACACTTAGATAGACAACGGGCTGGCCCCTAATCTAAAAACTAAAGGGGATAATGAGACCCAAAACATGCAAAGCAGCCTGAGAAGGGGAAAAGTGAAAAATAGCCTAAAAAAGGAAGGCAGAGGACATTGTTAATAGTGTATCAGGATTTAAAAGTCACAGTAGTCTTATCACTCTGTTTAGTTTGATTTTATTTGTTCTGGTCTGTCCACTCATATCAGATTTGAGGGCACAGACATCTAACCCAAAAATAGCAGGTTATACCATGGTAACTATTCTTAATTTCCTATTAACTTAAACTGAAACCCTGTATTACTTACATTGTCTTACTATGACTGATCTTATTTGAATCTGGTTTGTTAGACCGCGGTTTTGCCTTGGCTGATTGTATTCAAATTTGGTATGCTTGATTGTACAAGTCTTCAGAGTAGAGGCAACTTCTCTGAAGATGACAAGATGTAAAAGATATCCATACCGGCTTTGATTATTAACTGCTCTCAAGTCCTACAATGTTTTCAAAGTTGTGTGTTTATAAAAATAACTATGTAATACTATGCTTAACTATATTAAGCCTGATGATATGGACAAGTCTATTGAAAATAACAAGAGAAAGCATAGTAATTATGGTAGATCACCTAATATTGTGGTCTGTCTTATGTGTCTTTTTCATTGCATGTTTTTCTAGGAATTTGTTGTGTTGTCTTGTTATGATCTGTTTTTCCCTATGGTGCAGAGAGGATGGATATACATGTAGAAATTCACAAATGGGAAGAATTTTTTTAAACTATTTATGGGAACAGATTATATAAGGCAAGATGTAATGAACAGATACTCTGAAGAAGAGGCACTAAGAAACCCAATGCTAATTCTGTAGCATTATGATATAAAATCTAACAATACTATTATTCACTATTTAGAGTGATATTAGTCTAGTCTCTTAGGTTCAATTTCAGCATACATAAAGATAAGGACAGCTACTATGAAGAGAATGAGAGACATTATGGTAGTCATTATTGACTTCCCCAATGTTAGATCTTGAAGACCTAAAAAGCCTTCATCATCCTGTAATGATTTGATTAGTTCTATAACATGCAGTATGTATTCAATGTGTGTGAAGATGGGGACAACTATTTGGAAGAAAACTAGAGACAATAAGATTGACAGTGAAGATCTCCAGTGGACTTGCTTTGAAATCTGTATTTCTTTAAATTGTTTCTATATGAATTGTTTTATTCTGTTTTGATATGTTTAATCTTACCCTCTTTAAGATAAAAAACAACTGTGTAGGACTGATAACCATATTACTAAGTTTTTGTTGGATCATTGAGCAGAACTGTTGGCAGTGTCATTATTTGAATGTCACTTTGTATGCTTTAATTTTGTAACCTGAACAGCTATTTCTAAGATGAAAATATGTAACTTATCAACTAGTGATTTCTTACTGTTTATTTTTCTGTAATTCTGTATTATTTCTTCCCTTTTTTCTGTTTTTGTTTCTTTTTCTTTAAATAATAATGAAAAAATAAATGATTTGTTTCTTTAATAGCTTCTCCTCCTCCAAATCCATTTTATTTCAAGTATAAAAAGAATAAAACAGGAAAAAACTAAAATAAAATTTCAAAACATATCAATCAAGAGGCAACAATGGTACATACATTGTGCATTGTCATCCCCAAATTATTCACCCAGAATACAAGACATCTGCATTCAATTGTCTGAACAATACCAGCATGAATCTTTCTCTTCAGTGAACTAACAGCTTTTAATATCACGTGCTTGTGTTAAATTTCAGGAATCCTGACTATTCTATACCTTGGAAAATTTTTTGCTACTACTTCTGTGGGCAGATTTTTAAAATATCCTTTGTGTTATCTTCTGATTTTTCACTGATTCCAAGCAATCATATGGTATTCTTTTTTGCATTATGTAGCAGCTGTTGGATGGATTTTTCCTGATCTCTTGATATTTTTAAGAAGTCTTTCCTTTGGCAATAACTAACCACAACCCCATCTTTCAGATCTGATATTCTATCTTTATAATTGGTTGATTCTGCTGCATAGACTTTCTGTAGAATTTTAATCTCTTGTATGTCTATTTCAATCTGTTCTTTTTAATATGGCCAATCAATATTTTATTATATAACCAATCAAAATGTTTATCTTATGGTAGTAAATTTGAAAAAGTATATAATAAAATTTATTTTTTAAAATTTTATTTAAAAGGAAAAAAAGAAAAAACAAAACAAAACAGTGTAAGGGTACAAGTAATACAGAACTACAAAAAAAAAAAAAAAACAGTAAGAAATCACCGGTTAATAGATTACACATTGTCATCTTAGAAATAGTTGCTCAAGTCACAGAATCAAAGCATACAAAGTGGACATTTGAACAGTGAGACTGCAAACAATTGTGTTCAGTGATCCAACAAAAACTCAGTAATATGGTCATCTGTCCTAACACACCTAAACATACTTGCAGTTGTATCCTTTAGAGCACTTTTTTTCCTCTGTTTTTTTACAACAAAATTTACACATTTTGAGTTTTATTACTCATAGTTCTTATTACTTTTTTTTGGAAGAGAATAAAACCAAATATGACAAAAAAAAAAAAGCTGTCAGTCAAAACCAAGGATAGACAATAGCACATGATGTAGAAACAGAGTACAAGGTTATCAACAATGGCTGTCATAATGCCTCTTGCTTCCTTAAAAAGAATTGCCTATATCATTAGGTATAATAAAGTTGAACAAAACAGTACAGAACAAGACCAATAAAACCTAAACATTGTTAACACTACAGGACTTCAAAAGAAGATAATAGTCAAACCAGAATGGGCATCATAGTGAATCTTATTGCCTTCAAAGTAGTTGCCTATACCCTCAAACTTGATACTATCATGCAGAACAGAACAGAGTCTAATCAGTCAAAACAAGATAGTGGGAGTAATACAGGACTTCAAATCAAGTTAATAGGAAATCAAAAAAGTTACTATAATATATCCTGCTAATTTTTTTTTGTTTTTTCCCCCTTAATTAAAAAAATAAAAAAAAATTTTTAATGAATAAGGGGAGATTGAGATAAAACAGGACATAACAACATAACAATACAGGTCAAGCATGACAATTTCAGCAACCTAGTGCTTCACCACCAAATAACTAATAGTAGTTACCATAGTGTCTTTTTCCTTGAAATATTTGAATATAACTTCATATACTATAGCATCAAACATATCAAGACAGTGTGAAACCATTCAAGTGGATGAAAGTATTACAGGGTATTTAGAACCAGCTAACAGAAAATGAACAATGGTTTCTATACTATCTCTTTGCCTATAAAAATTTTTGTTTATACTATCACATATAATAGAATCCAGTAAGATACAACATGATAAAACCAATAGAGACAGAAGAGCAATAGTTTGGTGGGGCTTCAAAACAAGATGATATTAAATCAGCACTAGCTATTATGATGTCTTGTTTTCTTTAAAAAAGCTGTTCATTTCATCACAGGCAATAATATCAAGCAGCCCAGAATAAAGCCACTCCAATTAATGAGTAAAAACTTTATAAGGCTTCAAGGCCACATAATGGGGAATCATGATTGTCACATTTATATATTTGAATCATTTCTCACACTAGGGAAACTATTCAGTATTCACACATGCGAGTTTGATTTATTTCACTTATGAGTATTGTCTCAAGCTGCGCCCATTTATTTATAAATATCTCAATGTGATCATTCTTTATAGCTGAGTAGTATTCCATTGTATAAAAATACCACAACTTTTTTATCCATTCCTCAGTTGATGGACACTTGGGTTGTTTCCAAGATCTGGCGATTACAAATTGTGCTGCTATAAACATAGGTGCACATATATCACTGTGGTACGATACTTTCGGTTCTTCTGGGAATATGCCTAGAAGTGGAATAGCTGGAACAAATGGGACTTCCAATCCCAGCTTTTTGAGAAATCTCCAGACTGACCTCCACAAAGGTTGTACCAGTCTACACTCCCACCAACAGTGCAGGAGAGTTCCTTTTCCTCCACAGCCTCTCCAGCATTTGTTGTTGGTTTTCTTGATCCTGGCCATTCTTTCAGGAGTGAGATGGAATGTCAGTGTGGTTTTAATTTGCATTTCTCTAATGACTAATGATGATGAACATTTTTTCATTTTTATTTGCCATTTGTATTTCCTCATCTGAGAAATGTGTATTCATCTCAGATGCTCATTTTTGAATTGGATCTTTGAATTTTGGGGGGTCTGAGTTTTTTTAATTGTTTTTATGTTTTAGACAAAATTCCCTTGTCTGAGGGGCGTTCACTAAGATCACTTCCCAGTTTATGGATTTTCTTTTCACTATGCTGGAGATTTTTTTGACATGCAGAAACTTTTTAATAAGAAGTGGTCCCAGTTATTGATTCTGGGAAGTATTTCCCATGCGGTTTGAGTCCTGTTCATGAATTCTCTACCTATCCCTGTCTTCAAGGTTTCTACCCAATTTGTCTTCCAATAGATTTAGTGTTTCTGTTTTAATATTCAGATCTTTGATCCATTTAGATTTTAATTTAGTACATGGTGATAGGCATGGGTCTAGTTTTAGTTTTTGGCAAATGGAGAGCCAGTTTTTCCAACACCATTTATTAAAGAGACTGTCATTCTTCCATTGAACCTGCTTGGCTCCTTTATCAAAGATAAGGTGGTTGAGTGTGTTTGTAGTTGTGGTTGTATCTTCTAATCTATTCCATTGATCTTCGGCTCTGTTTTGATTCCAATACCATGTTGATTTTACTACAGTTGCTTTGTAGTATAACTTCAAGTCAGGGATTGTTATGCCTCCTGCCTTGTCTTTGCTGCTTAGAACTGTCCTTGCTATTCTAGGTCTCTTCTGGTTCCAGATGAATTTTAGGAGTGGTTTTTCTAGATCTATGAGATATGTTGATGGTATTTTGATTGGGATTGCACTGAATCTGTATAAGAGTTTTGGGAGAATGGCCATCTTCACAATGTTTATTCTTCCTATCCATGAGCAAGGGATATCTTTCCATTTTCTGAGATCATCTTCAGTTTCTTTTTTCAGTGTATTATAATTTTCCCTGTATAGGTCTTTCACTTCTTTTGTAAGAGTAATTCCTAAATATTTCATTTTTTCGGTTGCTAGTGTGAAGGGTGTGGCTTCTCTTATTTTTCTCTCTGTGATTTTTTTGTTAGTGTATAAGAATGCTATTGATTTCTGAGTATTGATTTTGTATCCAGCTATATTACTGAATTCATTTATTATATCTAAGAGTCTTTCAATGGAGTTTAGGGGTCTTCTATGTAGAGTATTATGTCATCTGCAAACAATGATAGTTTAACTTCTTCTTTTCCTATCTTTACCCCTTTTATTTCTCTCTCTTGTCTAATTGCTCTGGCTAGTACTTCCAGTACTATATTAAATAGGAGAGGTGATAAAGGACATCCTTGTCTTGTGCCTGATTTTAAAGTAAAGGCCTTCAATTTTTGGCCATTTAGTATGATACTGGCTGTTGGTTTGTCATAGATGGCCTTTATATATTGAGGTAAAGACCATCTATTCCAATTTTTTGTAAAGTTCCTATCATGAATGAATGTTGGACCTTATCAAAAGCTTTTTCTGCATCTATAGAAATGATCATGTGATTCTTACTTTTGGCTTTATTGATATGGTGGATTACATTTATTGATTTACGTATGTTGAACCATCCCTGCATGCCTGGGATGAATCCCACTTGGTCATGGTGTATAATCTCCTTGATGATTTGCTGCATCCTATTTGCCAATATTTTATTGAGGATTTTTGCATCTGTGTTCATTAGGGAGATTGGTCTATAGTTCTCTTTTTTAGTTGGGTCTTTCTCAGGTTTTGGTACTAGAGTAATATTTGCTTCCAGGAATGACTTAGGAAGGATTACTTCCCTTTCAATTTCATTGAATAGTTTGAGGAGTGTCGGCATTAGGTCTTCTTTGTATTTCTTGTAGAATTCTGCAGTGAATCCATCTGGGCCTGGGCTCTTCTTTGTAGGTAAGGACTTAATTACATTTTCAATTTCATTAATAGAGATTGGGTTATTCAGCAGTTTTACATCCTCTTGATCTAGATTTGGTACTTCATATGTTTCTAAGAATCTGTCTATTTCTTCTGTGTTATCAAACCTTTGAGAGTAGAGGTTTTCAAAATAGGTGTTGATGATCTTCCATATTTCTATAGAGTCTGTAGTGATTTCACCTTTTTCATTTCTTTCTTTCTTTCTTTTTTTTTTTTTTTTTTTGTCTTTTTCCTTTTTATCGGTACTAGGGATCAAACTCACGACTGCCTGCTTGCGAGGCAGGCACTTATACCACTGAGCTAAATCCCCAGTCCCTCTTTTTCATTTCTTATTACATGAATTTGAGCTTTTTCTTCCCTTTTTAAAATAAGGTTGGCGAGGGGCTTATCAATTTTACTTATTCTTTCAAAGAACCAGCTTTTGATCCGTTGATTCTTTGGATTGTTTTCTTAGTCTCTATTGCATTGATTTCTGCTCTGATTTTTATAATTTTCTCTCTTCTTTTGGCTTTGGGTTTGACTTGCTCTTCTTTTTCTAGTTGTTTGAGGTGTAGCATCAGGTTATTTATTTGTATTCATTCTGTTTTCCTGATGTGGGAACTCAGTGCAATAAATTTTCCTCTGAGGACAGCTTTCATTGTATCCCACAGATTCCAGTAAGTTGTATGTATATTTTCATTTTCTTTTAGGTATTGTTTAATTTCTTCTTTAATTTCCTCTGTGACCCACTGATTACTCAAGAGTGTGTTATTCAGTTTCCATGTGTTTGTGGGATTTTTTGCAGTATCTTTTATCATTAATTTCTAATTTCAAAGCGCTATGATCCGATGTACTGCTGCGAAGAATGTATATTCTGATGTTGGGTGGAACATTCTGTATATGTTTATCAAGTCCATTTGTTCACAGGTATGATTCAGTTCTGTTATTTCTTTGCTGATTTTCTGTCTGGTTGATCTGTCCCTTAACACATCTGTCCCTTAACACACTTATCAATGGTGTGTTAAGGTCTCCTGTCCAATTGTGTTACTGATAATTTGATTTTTCATTTCTGTTAACACTTGTTTTATATAACTGGGTGCTCTGGAATTTGGTGCATATATATTTAAGATAATTATCTCTTCCTCTTGGAGTTTTCCCCTAATGAGTATGTAGTGATCTTCTTTGTCTTTTCTGATCCTTGTTGGTTTAAAGTTCACGTTGTCTGCAAACAGAATGGCTACTCCTGCTGTTTTTTGGATTCCTGTTGCGTGAAGTATTGTTTTCCATCCTTTGATTTTCAGTCTGTGAGTATCCTTCTGGGTTAGATGGGTTTCCTATAAACAGCATATGGTTGGATTTTGTTTCTTGATCCATTCTGCCAATCTGTTTCTTTTAATTGAGACCATTTACATTAGTGGATATAACTGTTATATGTTGGTTTATTATTGACATGTTATCTTTCTGCTGTTGCATTTTTATCTTTCTGTTCTGTTTAATTGTCTGCTTTGCTTAGTGGTTTTTTTCTTTGTGTATCTAAACTGTCTTTCAATATTTTTTGCAGGGTTGGCTTGGTGATCAGCTGTTCTTCAGCTGTTCTTTGTCATGGAAGTATCGTATTTCACCATCAATTTTGAATGATAGTTTTTCAGGGTACATCAGTCTAGGTTGGAATTCATTTTCCTTTAGGATCTGGAATACTTCACTCCATGCTCTTCTTGACTTTATTGTTTGTGCTGAGAAGTCTGATGTGATTCTGTTAGGTTTTCCTTTATAAGTGATCTGTCTTTTCTCTCTGACAGCTTTTAATAATCTATTCTTGTGTTGGATTTCTGGGATGGTGATTATTATATGTCTGGGTGTAGTTTTATTTTGGTTATGACTATTTGGTGTTCTATGTGCTTCACTGAACCTGGTGTCGGTTTCTGATCTCATGCTTGGGAAATTTTTAGCTATTACTTCTCTAAATATCCTGTTGATGTCCTTTATGTTGTCCCCCTCTTTTTCATTAATCCCTATCAATCTTATGTTGTTTTTTTTTGCATCATCTTGCAGTTGTTGAATTGTTATTTCTTGATTCTTTGTTACTTTTAAAAGACTCTTCCTTTCCTGTTCACTAGCTGCAATTCTGTCTTCAAGATCTGAAATTTTATCTTTACTTTCAATGAGCCGGTTTTTACAGCTTTCAGTGGAATTTTTGATTTCCTGTGTATCTCTGTGCATCTGCTTTATGTATTGTTTATTTCTTATATTGCTCATCTAGGGATTCTATCTTTTTGTTTAGTTCCTCCAATTTTTTAACTGTGTTTTCTTTAGATATGTTCAGCATCTCTTTCTTTCTTTTTTTTTTTTTGGTCTTTTTCCTTTTTATCGGTACCGGGGAGTGAACTCATGACTGCCTGCTTGCAAGGCAGGTGCTTATGCCGCTGAGCTAAATCCCCAGCCCCTCTTTTATTTCTTTTATCATTTCTTCTTTTACCTGGGAGATTATTTCTAGTTTGAATTCCTTTAAAGCTGCCCGGAGTTGCTTGTTAATTTCAGTAGCTATTATGTCTGATATTTGAGGTGTATGACATATATTTTCTTCTATATACATCGCTCCTAAGGTTTCTTGAGATGGGCTGGAGGTTTGAGGTTGTAACTTGGTCTTTCGTTTTGTCATTTTCCTATATTTCTGTGTTTGACGTGTTATTCGAAAGCTTCCTCAGGATCTGTTGGAAATCTACTTCTATGTTCGCAGCTCCTGGGACTCTGGCACCCAGTTCCCCCAGGCCGCTGTGCCTCTGGAACCCGTGGCACTCACCTCCTTGCTTAGAACTCTGCAGTAGCAAACAAGCTGGGCTCCGGGGACAGTGTGCGCCTGCCTGCTTGCTTGGAACTTCACAGTTCTCCGAGCGCAGCTGAAACGGGGCTATTTGAATCTGTTTTATGCAATCCACTTCTTTTTCTATGTTGGACATGCATGATTTCTCCGTCTTTCCTAAGCTCTTCCATATTTTTTATCTGTATCTATTCTCTAGAATCACTAACCATTTCCTTTATTATGGTCATAATCTCTTTAATGATCTGTGTAATTGCTTTTGTTTTGGCACTGTCAAGAGACTTATTCATCTGTTTTGTTACTTCTGTTGTACCATTTCAGAAAATTCAGCTGGGTGGGTTTTGATTTCTTCCACTTCAATTGCTCCTGCATTTGCCTTGGGTAAGTTGGGAGTTATGGGTATTATCATGATTCCATATTTTCTCATTTTCTATTTTTTTGTTTGTTTTCTCTACTGAGGCTTGTAAATTCCTTATGGATATCTGTGTGAATCTGTTTCATGACTTTCATTCTTTTCCAATGTTGCACATTATTGTTTCCATCATTTTCCTAAGCTTATCTATTTTTTAAAAAATCTGTCTAAAATACCTCATCATTCTGTTCTGATCAGTTTAAATACTATTTTGTTTTGCATGAATTTATTGTGTGTGAAGATATGGACAATTATTTAGAAGAAAACAAGAGATAATGTGATAGACATTGATGATCTGTTGTCTTGCTTTGAAATTGGCGACACTTAAATTGGTTGCTTCTGACCTGCTTTGTTCTGTTTTGTTGTTTAGTTTTACCCTCCTTAACATAAAAAAACAAAAAAAAATCTGTATATACTCTAGATTCACAAATTGTCTTTCATTAGGATGAGCATCTCTAGGTAACTGAGAAATTACTTCAGATTCCTTTTTTGTCTGGAGCCATGTTCATCTGCTTTGTTACTTCTGCTGTTACTAACTCAGAGTTACCGTTTCAGAGTGGGTTTTTGTTTGTTCCACCTCACTGTCCCCTGGGTTTGCCATGGGCAAGTTGGAGGTCTGGGATTGCATCTTTCTTCCAAATCTTCTCATTTCCTATTTTAAAAAAATTATTTCCTGCATAGCTGTTTATAAATTGCTTATGATAGGTAACTTTATTACTAATATTGAAGACTCTTTAGAAAGTGACTACTTTTCAGTGATGTCTTGTAGGTGTAGGTGGTCTTCGGATTTCGAATCTGTTGTAAGATCCTACATCTTCAATTTATTAGGGATGAGAAATTGCTACCTATGGCCTAGCCCCTTGTTTTTCAGTACTGGACTGTAGTATTGTTTATGACCTTCAGACGACCTCAGTTGTGGCATAAAAGGAAGAACAACTGATTAGAAAAACTATGTCACCTTGGATAAAGTACAATCTGTAGTAATAATAGATTCTAGCACAGCCTAAAAAATGACAAACTGTGGTAACTATTTTTTAAATTTAATTTTAAAGGGAATAAAACAGAACAATAAAATGAATTGAAACTGTGATAAGATAGTAGGAAATCTCTAATAGTTACCATATTGTGTATTGTTGTCTTCTAGATAGTTGCTTGGCTTTAGGCTTGCAGAGTTAATCAAACAATACAATTCCTCCGAATCAGCTGGTTGCTCATGGGGAGGGTGGAGCTGTTCTTGATATACCTGGGTTTTTTCTGTACCAGAGAGAAAACTCACTTTGAGGTAACTATTAATTTAATACCTTTAGCCATATGAACAAGATTTATACTTACATAGCAAAATATAAAAGAAGCCAAACATTTATACACATTAAATATTCCTCCAATTAAATGATTTTACCATCTGGTGAGAAAATTTAAAAGGGATGGGAGGAAATGAATAGAGAAACAGAAGAAGGAAAAGAGACTAGAAACAAGATTGAGAGACAAAGGAAAATTATCTCAATTTTTGGAGACTGGTGAAAAAGGAAAGAGAGGGCAAAACAAAAATAAGAACTAGGGGCTGGGGGTTTAGCTCAGCAGCATAAGCACCTGCCTTGCAAGTAGACAATGGATCCCTGGTACCAATAAAAAAGAAAAAGACAAAAAAAAAAAAAAACTAAACAAAAAACAAAAAACTAAAAACAATGTTTATATTCATGAAAAAACAAGGATATACAATAAAAAATAACCACAACCCCAACAAAGGAACAACAACAACAAAAGAACAGAGAGAGAGAGAGAGAAAGAGAGAGAAAAAGAGGGAGATTTCTCCATGATTTCAAGTCAGTTGTCTTCTAGGATCTACAGTTTTGTAGCAGTGTCCACTTCAAAGCATCTCACTGGTGGGCAAAGGAGGCAGATAGAACCTAGATCCACACTGTATGATCCCAGCAAGCCTATCGTAGAATTAGGACACAGTGCTGTATATTCCCAAAAAGCCTACAGCAAGAATAGGGAGGGCATTGGTTCAGCTCTAAAAGAGTTCAGACTGATTCTGGTCTCTGGTTTTGAGCCTGTGACACAAGTTGTTCAGTCCTTGATCTCAGCTCTCTGAGCCTGAGCATCTTTCAGGGATGTGCTTCACCCAGGCATTGGTAGACCCGATATAGAGCAATCAATCCATGGCTGCTCTGAGTCCTGGGTTAAGTTGGCCCTATCTCAAAGTGGCATCCAGTTAACAACCCTCTCCTGGGGATATTTGAAGTGGAATCACTCACCAGCTGCTGCAGCCCACTGCATCCATTGCTCTTCTCCGTTGGTGCATGTCTCTGTGGAGGTCTCCAGGGTGCCCTGCCATCACTACACTTCTGTAGGCTTGAGCCTCCTTTCTCATTCCATGAACTGTGCTCTGTTTTCCTGGTATGGGTACTTACTGCTATAAATTTCTCTCTTAAGACTGCTTTCATTGTGTCCCACAAGTTCCAGGATGTTGTGTTGTCATTATCTTTCAACTGTAAAAACTCTCTAATTGGTTCTTTAATTTTATCTGTGATCCAGTGGTTGTTCAGTAGAATGCTATTTAATTTACATGTGTTTATGAAATTCTTGTGGTTTCCTTTGGTATGGATTTCCAATTTCATTGCAATGCTGTCTGATACTATGCAAGGGATAATTTCAATTCCTTTGCATTTACTTAAGCATGTTCTGTGAGCCAAAATGTGGTCTATTTTGGAGAATGTTCCATGTGGAACTGAGAAGAATGTGTATTCTAATGTGGGGGTGGAACACTCTATAAACATTTACTAAGTCCTTTTGTTCAAAACTTTGATTTAGTGCTAATATTTATTGATTCTTTGTCTAGTTGATGTCTTTTTGTGACAGTGGGGTATTGAGGTCTTCCAATACAATTATATTAGGGCTTATTTGGTTTTTCATATGCATTAGTAATTGTTTTATATAGTTGGGTGCACTGGTATTTATGCAATCATATATATATATATATATATATATATATATATATAAAATATGATTGCTATCTCTTGCTCTTGGATTTTTTCCTTTATGAGGATATAGTGACCTTCTTTATCTCTCTTAATCAATCTGGCTTGAAATTCACCGTGTCTGCAAATAGAATAGCTACCCTTTCTTTTTTTTTCTGGGTTTCTGTCACATGGAGCATTATTTTTCATTCTTTGATTTTCAGTCTATGAATTTATTTTGGAATTAAATGTGTTTCTTGTGTATAGCATATTGTTGGATCTTGCTTCTTGATCCCTGCTGCCAGTATGCTTCTTTCAATGGGTCAATTGAGGCCATTAACATTGATGGTTACAACTGAGTGTATTGACTTATCCTTGTGATGTTATTTTCCTGTTGTTGGTTCCTCCCCTTTTCCCCTCTCCTTTTAATTGTTCACCTTCCCTGGTGGATTCCTTCTATTGGGGTTCATGGAGCTGTATTCCTTATTATCTCTTTGTAGATTGTCCTTTAGAACATTTTGGAGGGCTGGTTTGGTGGTCATAAATTTTCTCAGATGTTCTTTGTCATGCAAATATTGTATTTCTCCATCAATTTAGAAAGATACTTTTGTAGAGTGTATCAATCTGGGTTGAAAGTTGTTTTCCTTTGGAATTCAGAGTACTTCACTCCAAGTTCTCCTTCACTTTTTAAAAAAATTTTATTTAAGGAGAAAAAGAAAAAAAAAGCAGAAAAAGGGTACAAGTTATACAGAATTTCAGACAAAAAAATAAACAGTAGGAAATCACTAGTTAATGGATTACATATTGTCATCTTAGAAATATTTGTTCAAGTTACAAAATTAAAGCATATAAAGTGGACATTCAAACAGTGAGATTGCAAACAGTTCTGTTCAATGATCCAACAAAACTCAGTAATATCATTGTCTATCTTATACACTTAAATATACATGCAGTTATATCGTTTAGAGCACTTTCTTTTCCTCTCTTTTGTACAATGACTATTACACATTTTGGGTTTTATTTCTCCCACAGTTATTATTACTTTTTTTTGGAAGAGAGTAAAACCAAATGTGACATAACAGAACAGAGTTGGACAAATCAAAAGGATGAACATAATAGATAATGTAAAAGCATAATATAAGGTGATCAACAATGGTTACCATAATGCCTCCCGCTATCTCTAATAGAATTGCCTATATCATCAGTTATAATAAAATTGAACAAAACAGCAAAGAATGAAACCAACAAAACCAAAACATTGGAGACATTACAGGTCTTCAAAAGTAGATAAGAGTCAACCAGAATGGGCGTCATAATGAATCCCACTATCTTCACAGTTGTTGCCTAAACTTTTGAATTTAGTACTATCAAGCAAAACAGAATAGAGGAACATCAGTCAAAACAAGATGGTGAGAGCAATACAGGGCTTCAAATCAAGTTAATAGAAAATCAAAATGGGTTATTATAATATATATTTTAAATTTATTTTTCCCTTAATTAAAAAGATAAAAATAAAAAAGTAAATAATAAAATGGAGATTGAGATAACAGAGGGCATAACAACAAAACAGCGCAGATCAAAACATAACCATTTAAGCAAAATAGTGTTTCACCACAAGATAATCCTGACATAAAAGTAGTTACCATATTGTCTCTTTCCTTGAAATCTTTGTGTATAACTTCATATACTGTAGCATCAAATATATCCAAACAATGTAAAACCATTCAAGAGAATGACAGTATTACAGGGTATTTAGAATCAACTAACAGAAAATGAACAATGGTTTCTGTATAATCTCCTTGTCTATAAAAGTTTTTGTTTATACTATCACATATAATAAAATCCAATAAGATACAACATGTTAAGACCTATGGAGACGGGGCTGGGGATTTAGCTCAGCAGCATAAGCGCCTGCCTTGCAAGCAGGCAGTCATGAGTTTGATCCCTGGTACCGATAAAAAAGGAAAAAGACCAAAAAAAAAAAAAAAAAAGACCTATGGAGACAGAAGAACAAAAGCTTGATGGGACTTCAAAACAAGATGACACTAAATCAGCATTACCTATTTTGATGTTGTTTTCTCCAAAATAGCTGTTCCTATCATCCAGTCTTCTCTGTCTCATTTCTGTTGAGCTCTTTTTCTCATTAGTTGTCAGTTTGTCTTCTTCATTTTGTTTTCTGCTCCATTCATTGTGGCCTCTCTGCCACTATTTCTGGGTTCTTCATATTTTTCTTTTTTAGAATATCCTGCAGTATTCTCTGTAGAGTTGAATTGGTGGTTGCATATTCCCCTAGTTCCTCTTTATCCTGGAAGCACCTTGTTTTTCCATCAATTTCCAGGGATAGTTGTGCAGGATATATCAATCTTGGCTGGAGGTTATTATCTGTCAAAGCTTGAATTATTTCCCCCCACATTCTTCGTGATTTGATGGTTTGTGCAGAGAAGTCTGCTGTAATTCTGATGGGTGTTCCCTTGTAAGTGATCTGTTTCTTGTCTCTGACGGCTTTTAATATTCTGTTCTTATATTGGATTTCTGGTATTTTGATTACTACATGCCTGGGTGTAGTTCTGTTTGGGTTGTAGGTGGCTGGGGTCCTGTATGCTTCATACATCTGAGTATCTTTACCTTTTGCTAAATTAGGAAAATTTTCCTGGATTATTTCTGTGAGTAGCTTTTGTAGTTCATTTGTTTGTGTCCCTACTTCTTCTTTTATGTTCTTAATTCTTAGGTTATAGATCCTCTTATCATCTTCTAGCCTTTGTATTATTGCTGTTTGTTTTCTTATTTTTAAGAAGTTTTTCATTTCATGTTCCCATATTACAAATCTGGCCTCCAGTTCAGATAATCTATCCTTAGTTTCTTTCAAGCTGTTATGCCAGTTTTCGATAGAGTTTTTAGTTTCCTGGTAATCTCTTTGAACCTGCTTCATGTATTCTATGTTTTCTCTATTTTCTCCATCAAAAAATTCTCCCCTCTTTTTCTGTTCTTCCATTCCACCATCTGTTTTTTCTTGGGTGGTGCTTAGCATTTCTCTAACTATTCTGCTTATGTCTTGCTTCAGGTCACTAATAACTTCATTTCTGAACTCATCTATGAGGCTCTGGAGATAGTGCTTTATATGTCTCTTGGTGTCATGTCTGCTATTGCCTGTTTGTCAGGATTGGGGGCCAAGGAGCCTTTCTTGTTGCTCTCTCTTCCAATATTCTTTGTTCCTTATATGCAAGCGTATATAGGAGGCCCAGCTTACTTCCCTGTCGGCCACAGTCTGATTGAATTGCACTGGCTAGGTGTTCCTGCCCACCGCAGTGCACCAGGGAGTTACGGACCAGGCAGCCTATGTGGGGCCCACCCCCCAGGTCAACCTACCGAAGGCTTCACTGCTAGGGTGCACCTCCAGGCGCTGGGACCTGGGTTGTGCTAGCCTACTGCCAGCAGCGTCACGTAAGCTAGGCACTGCTCACCAATCCTGCTTGAGAGGGGGATATCTGACTGAAGTCACTACAGTGCCCTGTTCCGGCAAGTCTGCCCAGTCCCAAGAATGTCCTCTGTTGGAACCTCCTAGACCGTGGAAGAGTCCCAGTTTCCCTCACTCACTGCAGGTTGATGCACAGCTGCCCGCCAGTCCCGCTCTCAACTCTGTTCACCGATTCCCGTTCTCAGATCTTTGTGTATCTCTCTCCCTGCCGAGCCGATTCAGATGCAGCAGTGGTGGCAGGAAACCCAAATTGAGGCTTCCGATGGCATGGGCTCCAGCTTCCATGCTGAGGCTTTATCTGTTCCTGTTATAGCACCAGGATTGCATTCCCAGTTGGTTTCTCTCAGCCCAGTTTGTTCTTGGGTCAGCAGGGTATATCTCCTCTTGCTTAGGATTCCTCACTCTGCACCATTCCCAGATTCTAAGCTGGGTCTCTCAGAGAGCCTCCATAGCTGCTGCTATCTGTCCGCCATGTTCTCCTGGAAGTCAGTGCTCCTTCACTTAAGGGTTTGTGCTGAGAAGTCAGTTGAGATTCTAATGGACTTTCTTTCATAGGTGATTTTTTTTCCTAACTGCTTTTAGGATTCTATTCTTGTGTTGAATTTCTAGAATCTTGACTATGCCTACCTGTAGTTTTTTTTGGATCATTGCTAAATGGAGTTCTATATGCCTTGTTTATCTGCATGTCAAATTCTTTTTCTCTACATGGAAACTTTCTCTCATGATGTCTGTGAACATTTTTTTTTTAAAAGATCTAAATATTTTTTTTATTTAAGAGGAAAAAGAGAAAAACACAAAACAAAACAAAGCAGTGTAAGGTTACACATAATACAGAACTACAAAAAAAAAACATAACAGTAAGAAATCACCTGTTAATAGATTACATAATATCATCTTGGAAATAGTTGCTCAAATCACAGTATCAAAGAATACAAAGTAGACATTCAAACGGAGAGACTGCAAACAGCTGTGTTCAATGATCCAAAAACATTAATATAGTCAGCTATTTAACATCCCTAAACACACTTGTTGTTATATCCGTTAGAGCTCTTTTTTTTCCCCTCCCTCTCTTTTTTATAACAAAATTTACACATTTTGGATTTTATTACTCCTTAGTTCTTATTACTTTTTTGGGGGGGAGAGAATAAAGTCAAATATGGCAAAACAAAGCTGTAAGTCAAAACCAAGGATAGACATAGCACATGATGTAGAACAGAGTACAAGGTCATCAACAATGGTTATCAACATTGTCTCTTGTTTCCTTAAAAGGAATTGTCCATCTCATTAGATATTATAAAGCCGGACAAAACAGTGGAGAACAAGACCAATAAAACTTAGGCATTGTGAACATTACAGGACTTCCAAAGGAGACAATAGTCAAACCAGAATGGGCATCTTTGTGAATCTTATTGCCTTCAAATTAGTTGCCTATACCTTCAAACTTGCTACTATCGCACAGAATGGAACAGAGTCTAATCAGTCAAAACAAGATCTTGGGAGTATTACAGGACTTCAAAACAAGTTAATAGGAGATCAAAAAGAGTTACTACTATATATCCTAATTTTTAAAGTTTTTCCCTTTATTAAAATAAAAAAAAGAAATAGCTAAATAATTTTTTTAAAGAATAGTAGTTACCATAGTGTCTGTCTTTTTCCTTAAAATATTTGGATAAAACTTCATATACTATAGCTTCAAATATTTCCATATCAAAAAGCCCAGAGTAAAGCCTTTCTAATTAATAAGTGAAAATTTTATAAGGCTTCAAGGCCACATAATGGGGAATCATGATTATCACATATTTTTATATATTTGAATCATTACTTACATTAGGGAAACTATTCGGTATTCATACATGCGAGATTGATTCATTTCACTTATGAGTATGGTCTCAAGCTGCGCCCATTTATTGATAAATATCTCAATGTGATCCTTCTTTATAGCTGAATAATACTCCATTGTATAGAAATACCACAACTTTTTTATCCATTCCTCAGTTGATGGACACTTGGGTTGTTTCCAAGATCTGGCGATTACAAATTGTGCTGCTATAAACATAGGTGCACATATATCCCGGTGGTATGATGCTTTCAGTTCTTCTGGGAATATGCCTAGAAGTGGAATAGCTGGAATAAATGGGATTTCCAATCCCAACTTTTTGAGAAACCTCCAGACAGACCTCCACAAAGGCTGTACCAGTCTACACTCCCACCAACAGTGCAGGAGAGTTCCTTTTTCCCCACAGCCTCTCCAGCATTTGTTGTTGTTGGTTTTCTTGATCCTGGCCATTCTTTCAGGAGTGAGATGGTATCTCAGTGTGGTTTTAATTTGCATTTCTCTAATGACCAATGATGATGAGCATTTTTTCATGTATTTATTTGCCATTTGCATTTCTTCATCTGAGAATTGCGTATTCATCTCAGATGCCCATTTTTGGATTGGATCTTTGAATTTTGAAGGTCTGAGTTTTTTTAATTCTTTATATGTTTTAGACAAGAGTCCCTTGTCTGAGAGAGAGTTCACTAAAATCTTTTCCGAGTTTGTGGGTTTTCTTTTCACTATGCTGGAGATTTCTTTTGACATGCAAAAACTTTTTAATAAGAAGTGGTCCCAGTTATTGATTCTGGGAAGTATTTCCTGTGCAGTTTGAGTCCTATTCATGAATTCTCTACGTACTCCTATGTCTCCAAGGTTTCTACCCAATTTGTCTTCCAATAGATTTAGCGTTTCTGTTTTAATATTCAGATCTTTGACCCATTTAGATTTTAATTTAGTACATGGTGATAGACATGGGTCTAGCTTTAGTTTTCGGCAAATGGAGAGCCAGTTTTTCCAGCACCATTTATTAAAGAGACTGTCGTTCTTCCAGTGAACCTGCTTGGCTCCTTTATCGAAGATAAGGTGGTTGAGTGTGTTTGTAGTTGTGGTTGTATCTTCTAATCTATTCCATTGATCTTCAGTTCTGTTTTGATTCCAATACCATGTTGATTTTACTACTGTTGCTTTGTAGTATAATTTCAAGTCAGGGATTGTGATGCCTCCTGCTTTGTCTTTGCTGCTTAGAATTGCTTTTGCGATTCTAGGTCTCTTCTGGTTCCAGATGAAATTTAGGAGTGATTTCTCTAGATCTATAAGGTATGTTGATGGTATTTCTATTGGGATTGCATTGAATCTGTATAAGAGTTTTGGGAGAATGGCCATCTTCACAATGTTTGTTCTTCCTATCCATGAGCAAGGGATGTCTTTCCATTTTCTGAGATCATCTTCAATTTCCTTTTTCAGTGTAATATAGTTTTCACTGTATAAGTCTTTCACTTCTTTCGTAAGAGTAATTCCTAAATATTTCATTTTTTTGCTTGCTAATGTGAATAGTCCAGTTTCTCTTATTTCCCTCTCTGTGGTTTTGTTGTTTGTGTATAGGTATGCTATTGATTTCTGAGTATTGATTTTGTATCCAGCCACATTACTGAATTTATTTATTGTATCTAAGAGTCTTTCAATGGAGTTTAGGGGGTCTTCTATGTAGAGTATCATGTCATCTGCAAACAATGACAACTTAACTTCTTCTTTTCCTATCTTTACCCCTTTTATTTCTCTTTCTTGCCTAATTGCTCTGGCTAGTACTTCCAGAACTATATTAAATAGGAGTGGTGATAAAGGACATCCTTGTCTTGTGCCTGATTTTAAAGTAAACGCTTTCAATTTTTGGCCATTTAGTATGATGCTGGCTGTTGGTTTGTCATAAATGGCCTTTATTATATTGAGGTAAAGACCATCTATTCCAATTTTCTGTAGAGTTTTTATCATGAATAAATGTTGGACCTTATCGAAGGCTTTTTCTGCATCTATAGAAATGATCATGTGATTCTTATTTTTGGCTTTATTGATATGGTGGATTACATTTATTGATTTGCGTATGTTGAACCATCCTTGCATTCCTGGGATGAATCCCACTTGGTCATGGTGTATAATCTTCTTGATGATTTGCTGGATCCTATTTGCCAATATTTTATTGAGGATTTTTGCATCTGTGTTCATTAGGGAGATCGGTCTATAGTTCTCTTTTTTAGTTGGGTCTTTCTCAGGTTTTGGTACTAGAGTGATATTTGCTTCCAGGAATGACTTAGGAAGGATTGCTTCCCTTTCAATTTCATTGAATAGTTTGAGGAGTGTCGGCATTAGGTCTTCTTTGTATTTCTTGTAGAATTCTGCAGTGAATCCATCTGGGCCTGGGCTCTTCTTGGTGGGTAAGGACTTAATTACATTTTCAATTTCAGTAACCGAGATTGGGTTATTCAACAGTTTTACATCCTCTTGATCTAGCTTTGGCACTTCATATGCTTCTAAGAAACTGTCTATTTCTTCTGTGTTATCAAACTTTTGAGAGTAGAGGTTTTCAAAATAGGTGTTGATGATCTTCTGTATTTCTATTGGGTCTGTAGTGACTTCTCCTTTTTCATTTCTTATTGCATGAATTTGAGCTTTTTCTTCCCTTTTTTTAATAAGGTTGGCTAGGGGCTTATCGATTTTATTTATTCTTTCAAAGAACCAACTCTTTGATTTGTTGATCCTTTGGATTGTTTTCTTAGTCTCTATTGCATTGATTTCTGCTCTGATTTTTATAATTTCCTCTCTTCTTTTGGCTTTGGGCTTGACTTGCTCTTCTTTTTCTAGCTGTTTGAGGTGTAGCATCAAGTTATTTATTTGTATTCGTTCTGTTTTCCTGATGTGGGAACTCAGTGCAATAAATTTTCCTCTCAGGACAGCTTTCATTGCATCCCACAGATTCCGGTAAGTTGTATCTGCATTTTCATTTTCTTTTAGGTATTGTTTGATTTCTTCTTTAATTTCTTCTGTGACCCACTGATTACTCAAGAGTGTGTTATTCAGTTTCCATGTGTTTGTGGGATTTTTGCGGTATCTTTTATCATTAATTTCTAATTTCAGAGCGCTGTGATCTGATAACATGCAAGGGATGATTTCAGCTCTTTTGCACTTGTTTAAATATGTTCTATGAGCTAATATATGGTCTATTTTAGAAAATGATCCATGTACTGCTGAGAAGAATGTGTATTCTGATGTTGTTGGGTGGAACATTCTGTATATGTCTATCAAACCCATTTGTTCACAGGTATGATTCAGTTCTGTTATTTCTTTACTCATTTTCTGTCTGGTCGATCTGTCCCTTGGTGTCAATGGCGTATTAAGGTCTCCCGTTACCATTGTGTTACTGATAATTTGAGTTTTCATTTCTGTTAATAATTGTTTTATATAACTGGGCGCTCTGGAGTTTGGTGCGTATATATTTAAGATAGTTATCTCTTCCTCTTGGAGTTTTCCCCTTACGAGTATGTAGTGACCTTCTTTATCCTTTATGGTCATTGTTGGTTTAAAGTTCACGTTGTCTGCAAACAGAATGGCTACTCCTGCCTTTTTTTGGATTCCTGCTGCATGAAGAATTGTTTTCCATCCTTTGACTTTCAGTCTGTGAGTATCCTTCTGGGTTAGATGGGTTTCCTGTAAACAGCATATGGTTGGATTTTGTTTCTTGATCCATTCTGCTAGTCTGTTTCTTTTGATTGGTGCATTGAGACCATTTACATTAATGGTTATTACTGTTAAATGTTGTTTAATTGTAGGAATGTTATCTCTCTGCTGTTGCATCTTTATCTTTCTGTTCTGTTTAATTATTTGCTTTGCTTAGTGGTTTTTTCCTTTGTGTATCTAAACTGTCTTTCAATATTTTTTGCAGGGTTGGTTTGGTGTTCATGAAGTTCTTCAGCTGTTCTTTGTCATGGAAGTATCGTATTTCACCATCTATTTTAAATGATAGTTTTGCAGGATATATCAGTCTAGGTTGGAAATCATTTTGCTTTAGGATCTGGAATACTTCACTCCATGCTCTTCTTGACTTTATTGTTTGTGATGAGAAGTCTGCTGTGATTCTGATAGGTTTTCCTTTATAAGTGACCTGTCTTTTCTCTCTGACAGCTTTTAATAATCTATTCTTGTGTTGGATTTCTGGGATGGTGATTATTATATGTCTGGGTGTAGTTTTATTTTGGTTATGACTATTTGGAGTTCTATATGCTTCACTGATCCTGATGTCAGTTTCTGATCTCATGCTTGGGAAGTTTTCAGCTATTGCTTCTCTAAATATCCTCTTGTTATCCTTTATGTTGTCTCCTTCTTTTTCATTAATCCCTATCATTCTTATGTTATTCTTCTTTGCATCATCTTGCAGTTGTTGAATTGTTGTTTCCTGATTCCTTGTTATTTTTAAAAGATCTTTCCTTTCCTGTTCACTAGCTGCAATCCTGTCTTCAAGGTCTGAAATTCTATCTTCACTTTCATTAAGGCGGTTTTTACAACTTTCAGTGGAGTTTTTTATTTCCTGTATATCTCTGTGCATCTGCATTATGTATTCTGTTTGTTTCTTATATTGCTCTTCTAGGGATTCTATCTTTTTGTTTAGTTCCTCCAATTTTTTATCTATGTTTTCTTTAGATATATTTAGAATCTCTTTCATTTCTTTTATCATTTCTTCTTTTATCTGGGATATTATTTCGAGTTTGAATTTCTTTAAAGCTTCCTGGAGTTGCTTGTCAACTTCAGTAGCTATTGTGTCTAATATATGAGGATGGGATATATTTTCTTCTAAATACACTTCTCCTAAGGTTTCCTGAGATGGGCTGGAGGTTTGAGGTTGTAATTTGGTCTTTCGTTTTGTCATTTTCTTATATTTCTGTGTTTCAAGTGTTATTTGAAAGCCTCCTCAGGATCTGTTGAAAATCCCCTTCTATGTTTGCAGCTACTGAGACTCTGGCACCACTCTACCCCAGGCCATTGGGCCTGCAGAACCAATGGCCCTTCTCTGCTTGTTCAGAACTCCGTGGTTCCAGACAAGCTGGGCCTCAGGGACACTGTGCGCCCACCTGCCCCTTGGTAGATCCACAGCTCTTGGATCGCAGCCGGGTTAGGGTACTCACCACAGACCGCAGTGCCTCAGGAGCCTGTGATCCCTCCCTGCTTGCAGAGATATCCACAGACCTCCAGACAAAGGAAGGGCCTCCTGCAGGCACTCCGGATCTACCCAGCTCCTCCTCTGCACGCAGATGGCTATGCGCGGCTGGGCACAGGCCGAGGTGCCTCAGGAACCCGGGACCCCTCCTCCTCCAGACAAAGGAAGGGGCCTCTGCAGGCACTCCGGATCCGCACAGCTCCTCCACCGCACACCGATGGCCAGGCGCGGCTGGGCACGGGCCGAGGTGCCTCAGGAACTCGGGATCCCTCCTCCTCCAGACAAAGGAAGGGGCCTCTGCAGGCGCTCCGGATCTGCGCAGCTCCTCCTCCGCACACCGATGGCCAGGCGCGGCTGGGCACGGGCTGAGGTGCCTCAGGAACCCGGGACCCCTCCTCCTCCAGACAAAGGAAGGGGCCTCTGCAGGCGCTCCGGATCCGCGCAGCTCCTCCTCGGCACACCGATGGCCAGGCGCGGCTGGGCACAGGCCGAGGTGCCTCAGGAACCCGGGACCCCTCCTCCTCCAGACAAAGGAAGGGGCCTCTGCAGGCGCTCCGGATCCGCGCAGCTCCTCCTCTGCACACCGATTGTCTGTGAACATTTTTAAAATGCCATTTGTGATACCTCCTGCTTGTTCAGTGACTCCAATTAATCTTAAATTATTCTTTTTTTTTGTCTCATCTAGTGGCTGCTGGATTAATTTCTCATGGTCTTTTGTTATTTTTGAGAAATCTTTCCTTTTCTGATCACTAACTGCAAGCCTGTCTTCAATACTTGAGATCTGTCCTCACTTTGGCCTAATGTGCTTCAAATACTTTCAGTGGAGTTTTTATTCTCCTGGATATCAGCCTGAACCTGCTTTATAGATTCCATTTCTTTCCTATGCTGAGCTTCCATAATTTTCTTAAACTTGTCTATTTTTTTTTTTACTGTGTCAGCTCTAACATCACTATTCATGAGGCATATTTTGGTAATCTCTGTAGTTATCTGGAAGGTTATTTCTGATTTCATTTTTTCCAGAGCCTCATTTAATTACTTTGTTGTTACCACTTCAGAGAGGCCTGGTGGGAGGCTTTCAAATTGTCCATCTCATTCCCACCTGAATTTGTCTTTGGTGAACTGGAGGTCTGGGTTACATTTTGCTTAAGTGTCTTCTCATTTTATTTTTTCTCTTGTTTTAGTTTAATTCCTGCAGTGATGCTTGTAAGTTGCCTATGGTGGGTTGCTTTATTGGTAGTATTTAGGACTGTTTGGTGATTACTTCTCTTCCATGTATAGCTGGTTTTGGGGTTTTGAGTCTGTTGGAAGTTCTTACCTCTTTAATTTTCTGGAGATAAGAAATTGTTGCTTGTTTGGGCTAGTCCATGGTACTTTATTTATTTTTTTTATTTTATTTAAGAGGAAAAAGAGAAAAACACAAAACAAAACAAAGCAGTGTAAGGGTACACATAATACAGAACTACAAAAAAAAAAAACATAACAGTAAGAAATCACCTGTTAATAGATTACATATTATCATCTTGGAAATAGTTGCTCAAATCCCAGTATCAAAGAATACAAAGTGGACATTCAAACAGAGAGACTGCAAACAGCTGTGTTCAATGATCCAAAAACATTAATATAGTCAGCTATTTAACACCCCTAAACACACTTGCTGTTATATCCGTTAGAGCTCTTTTTTCCCCCCCTCTCTTTTTTACAACAAAATTTACACATTTTGGATTCTATTACTCCTTAGTTCTTATTACTTTTTTGGGGGGGAGAGAATAAAGTCAAATATGGCAAAACAAAGCTGTCAGTCAAAACTAAGGATAGACATAGCACATGATGTAGAACAGAGTACTAGGTTATCAACAATGGTTATCAACGTTGTCTCTTGTTTCCTTAAAAAGAATTGTCTATCTCATTAGACATTATAAAGTTGGACAAAACAGTAGAGAACAAGACCAATAAAACTGAGGCATTGTAAACATTACAGGACTTCCAAAGGAGACAATAGTCAAACCAGAATGGGCATCTTAGTGAATCTTATTGCCTTCAAAGTAGTTGCCTATACCCTCAAACTTGATACTATCATATAGAATGGAACAGAGTCTAATCAGTCAAAACAAGATCATGGGAGTATTACAGGACTTCAAAACAAGTTAATAGGAAATCAAAAAGAGTTACTATTTATATATCCTAATTTTTTTGAATTTTTTCTTTAATTAAGACAAACATAATAAATGACTAAATAATTTTTTTGAAACAATAAGGGGGAGATTGAGATAAAACAGGACATAACAATATAACAATAGAGGTCACAGCATGACTGTTTCAACAACCTAGTACTTCACCACCTTATAACCTGACTTAATAGTAGTTACCATAGTGTCTTTTTCCTTGAAATATTTGGATAAAACTTCATATACTCTAGCTTCAAATATTTTCATATCAAGAAGCCCAGAATAAAGCCTTTCTAATTAATGAGTGAAAACTTTATAAGGCTTCAAGGCCACCTGATGGGGAATCATGATTACCACATATTTTTATATATTTGAATCATTATTTACATTAGGGAAACTATTCGGTATTCACACATGCGAGATTGATTTATTTCACTAATGAGTATGGTCTCAAGCTGCGCCCATTTATTGATAAATATCTCAATGTGATCCTTCTTTATAGCTGAATAATACTCCATTGTATAGAAATACCACAACTTTTTTATCCATTCCTCAGTTGATGATGGGCACTTGGGTTGTTTCCAAGATCTGGCGATTACAAATTGTGCTGCTATAAACATAGGTGCACATATATCACTGTGGTATGATGCTTTCAGTTCTTCTGGGAATATGCCTAGAAGTGGAATAGGTGGAATAAATGGGATTTCCAGTCCCAACTTTTTGAGAAATCTCCAGACAGATCTCCACAAAGGCTGTACCAGTCTACACTCCCAGCAGTGCAGGAGAGTTCCTTTTTCCCCACAGCCTCTCCAGCATTTGTCGGTTTTCTTGATCCTGGCCATTCTTTCAGGAGTGAGATGGTATCTCAGTGTGGTTTTAATTTGCATTTCTCTAATGACCAATGATGATGAGCATTTTTTCATGTATTTATTTGCCATTTGCATTTCTTCATCTGAGAATTGCGTATTCATCTCAGATGCCCATTTTTGGATTGGATCTTTGAATTTTGGAAGTCTGAGTTTCTTTAATTCTTTATATGTTTTAGACAAGAGGCCCTTGTCTGAGAGAGAGTTCACTAAAATCTTTTCCCAGTTTGTGGGTTTTCTTTTCACTATGCTGGAGATTTCTTTTGACATGCAGAAACTTTTTGATAAGAAGTGGTCCCAGTTATTGATTCTGGGAAGTATTTCCCGTGCGGTTTGAGTCCTGTTCATGAATTCTCTACCTACTCCTATGTCTCCAAGGTTTCTACCCAATTTGTCTTCCAATAGATTTAGCGTTTCTGTTTTAATATTCAGATCTTTGACCCATTTAGATTTTAATTTAGTACATGGTGATAGACATGGGTCTAGCTTTAGTTTTCGGCAAATGGAGAGCCAGTTTTTCCAGCACCATTTATTAAAGAGACTGTTGTTCTTCCAGTGAACCTGCTTGGCTTCTTTATCAAAGATAAGGTGGTTGAGTGTGTTTGTAGTTGTGGTTGTATCTTCTAATCTATTCCATTGATCTTCGGCTCTGTTTTGATTCCAATACCATGTTGATTTTACTACAGTTGCTTTGTAGTATAATTTCAAGTCAGGGATTGTGATGCCTCCTGCTTTGTCTTTGCTGCTTAGAATTGCCTTTGCGATTCTAGGTCTCTTCTGGTTCCAGATGAAATTTAGGAGTAATTTCTCTAGATCTATAAGGTATGTTGATGGTATTTCTATTGGGATTGCATTGAATCTGTATAAGAGTTTTGGGAGAATGGCCATCTTCACAATGTTTGTTCTTCCTATCCATGAGCAAGGGATGTCTTTCCATTTTCTGAGATCATCTTCAATTTCCTTTTTCAGTGTATTATAGTTTTCACTGTATAAGTCTTTCACTTCTTTTGTAAGAGTAATTCCTAAATATTTCATTTTTTTGCTTGCTAATGTGAATAGTCCAGTTTCTCTTATTTCCCTCTCTGTGATTTTGTTGTTTGTGTATAGGAATGCTATTGATTTCTGAGTATTGATTTTGTATCCAGCCACATTACTGAATTTATTTATTGTATCTAAGAGTCTTTCAATGGAGTTTAGGGGGTCTTCTATGTAGAGTATCATGTCATCTGCAAACAATGATAACTTAACTTCTTCTTTTCCTATCTTTACCCCTTTTATTTCTCTTTCTTGCCTAATTGCTCTGGCTAGTACTTCCAGAACTATATTAAATAGGAGTGGTGATAAAGGACATCCTTGTCTTGTGCCTGATTTTAAAGTAAAGGCTTTCAATTTTTGGCCATTTAGTATGATGCTGGCTGTTGGTTTGTCATAAATGGCCTTTATTATATTGAGGTAAAGACCATTTATTCCAATTTTCTGTAAAGTTTTTATCATGAATAAATGTTGGACCTTATCGAAGGCTTTTTCTGCATCTATAGAAATGATCATGTGATTCTTATTTTTGGCTTTATTGATATGGTGGATTACATTTATTGATTTGTGTATATTGAACCATCCCTGCATGCCTGGGATGAATCCCACTTGGTCATGGTGTATAATCTTCTTGATGATTTGCTGGATCCTATTTGCCAATATTTTATTGAGGATTTTTGCATCTGTGTTCATTAGGGAGATCGGTCTATAGTTCTCTTTTTTAGTTGGGTCTTTCTCAGGTTTTGGTACTAGAGTTATATTTGCTTCCAGAAATGTCTTAGGAAGGATTGCTTCCCTTTCAATTTCATTGAATAGTTTGAGGAGTGTCGGCATTACGTCATCTTTGTATTTCTTGTAGAATTCTGCAGTGAATCCATCTGGGCCTGGGCTCTTCTTGGTGGGTAAAGACTTAATTACATTTTCAATTTCATTAACAGAGATTGGGTTATTCAACAGTTTTACATCCTCTTGATCTAGCTTTGGCACTTTATATGCTTCTAAGAATCTGTCTATTTCTTCTGGGTTATCAAACTTTTGTGAGTAGAGGTTTTCGAAATAGGTGTTGATGATCTTCTGTATTTCTATTGGGTCTGTAGTGATTTCTCCTTTTTCATTTCTTATTGCATGAATTTGAGCTTTTTCTTCCCTTTTTTAAAATAAGGTTGGCTAGGGGCTTATCGATTTTATTTATTCTTTCAAAGAACCAACTCTTTGATTCGTTGATTCTTTGGATTGTTTTCTTAGTCTCTATTGCATTGATTTCTGCTCTGATTTTTATAATTTCCTCTCTTCTTTTGGCTTTGGGCTTGACTTGCTCTTCTTTTTCTAGCTGTTTGAGGTGTAGCATCAAGTTATTTATTTGTATTCGTTCTGTTTTCCTGATGTGGGAACTCAGTGCAATAAATTTTCCTCTCAGGACAGCTTTCATTGCATCCCACAGATTCTGGTAAGTTGTATCTGCATTTTCATTTTCTTTTAGGTATTGTTTAATTTCTTCTTTAATTTCTTCTGTGACCCACTGATTACTCAAGAGTGTGTTATTCAGTTTCCATGTGTTTGTGGGATTTTTGCAGTATCTTTTATCATTAATTTCTAATTTCAGAGCGCTATGATCCGATAACATGCAAGGGATGATTTCAGCTCTTTTGCACTTGTTTAAATATGTTCTGTGAGCTAATATATGGTCTATTTTAGAAAATGATCCATGTACTGCTGAGAAGAATGTGTATTCTGATGTTGTTGGGTGGAACATTCTGTATATGTCTATCAAACCCATTTGTTCACAGGTATGATTCAGTTCTGTTATTTCTTTGCTCATTTTCTGTCTGGTTGATCTGTCCCTTGGTGTCAATGGCGTATTAAGGTCTCCTGTTACAATTGTGTTACTGATAATTTGAGTTTTCATTTCTGTTAATAATTGTTTTATATAACTGGGTGCTCTGGAGTTTGGTACGTATATATTTAAGATAGTTATCTCTTCCTGTTGGAGTTTTCCCCTTACGAGTATGTAGTGACCTTCTTTGTCCTTTATTGTCTTTGTTGGTTTAAAGTTCACGTTGTCTGCAAACAGAATGGCTACTCCTGCCGTTTTTTGGATTCCTGCTGCATGAAGAATTGTTTTTCATCCTTTGACTTTCAGTCTGTGAGTATCCTTCTGGGTTAGATGGGTTTCCTGTAAACAGCATATGGTTGGATTTTGTTTCTTGATCCATTCTGCTAGTCTGTTTCTTTTGATTGGTGCATTGAGACCATTTACATTAATGGTTATTGCTGTTAAATGCTGGTTAATTGTAGGAATGTTATCTCTCTGCTGTTGCATCTTTATCTTTCTGTTCTGTTTAATTATTTGCTTTGCTTAGTGGTTTTTTCCTTTGTGTATCTAAACTGTCTTTCAATATTTTTTGCAGGGTTGGTTTGGTGTTCATGAAGTTCTTCAGCTGTTCTTTGTCATGGAAGTATCATATTTCACCATCTATTTTAAATGATAGTTTTGCAGGATATATCAGTCTAGGTTGGAAATCATTTTGCTTTAGGATCTGGAATACTTCACTCCATGCTCTTCCTGACTTTATCGTTTGTGCTGAGAAGTCTGCTGTGATTCTGATAGGTTTTCCTTTATAAGTGACCTGTCTTTTCTCTCTGACAGCTTTTAATAATCTATTCTTGTGTTGGATTTCTGGGATGGTGATTATTATATGTCTGGGTGTAATTTTATTTTGGTTATGACTATTTGGAGTTCTATATGCTTCACTGATCCTGATGTCAGTTTCTGATCTCATGCTTGGGAAATTTTCAGCTATTACTTCTCTAAATATTCTCTTGATATCCTTTATGTTGTGTCCTTCTTTTTCATTAATCCCTATCATTCTTATGTTATTCTTCTTTGCATCATCTTGCAGTTGTTGAATTGTTGTTTCCTGATTCCTTGTTATTTTTAAAAGATCTTTCCTTTCCTGTTCACTAGCTGCAATCCTGTCTTCAAGGTCTGAAATTCTATCTTCACTTTCATTAAGGCGGTTTTTACAACTTTCAGTGGAGTTTTTTATTTCCTGTATATCTCTGTGCATCTGCATTATGTATTCTGCTTGTTTCTTATATTGCTTGTCTAGGGATTCTATCTTTTTGTTTAGTTCCTCCAATTTTTTATCTATGTTTTCTTTAGATATATTTAGAATCTCTTTCATTTCTTTTATCATTTCTTTTTTTTTTTTTTTTTTGTCTTTTTTCCTTTTTATCGGTACCGGGGATCGAACTCATGACTGCCTGCTTACAAGGCAGGCGCTTATGCCACTGGGCTAAATCCCCAGCCCCTAATTTCTTCTTTTATCTGGGAGATTATTTCGAGTTTGAATTTCTTTAAAGCTTCCTGGAGTTGCTTGTCAATTTCAGTAGCTATTGTGTCTGATATATGAGGTGGATGGGATATATTTTCTTCTAAATACATTCCCCCTAGGGTTTCCTGAGATGGGCTGGAGGTTTGAGGTTGTAATTTGGTCTTTCGTTTTCTCATTTTCTTATATTTCTGTGTTTCAAGTGTTATTAGAAAGCTTCCTCAGGATCTGTTGAAAATCCCCTTCTATGTTTGCAGCTACTGAGACTCTGACACCACGCTACCCCAAGCCATTGGACCTGCAGAACCAATGGCCCTCCTCTGCTTGCTCAGAACTCCGCAGTTCCAGACAAGCTGGGCCTCAGGGACACTGTGCGCCCACCTGCCCCTTGGAAGCTCCACAGCTCTTCAATCATAGCTGGGTTAGGGTACTCACCACAGGCCGCGGTGCCTCAGGAGCCTGTGATCCCTCCCTGCTTGCAGAGATATCCACAGTCCTCCAGACAAAGGAAGGCGCTGCAGCAAAACAGGCTGGGCTTGGGGGATAGTGTGGGCCCGCCCACCCTTCGGGAGCTCAGCAGACCTCCAAGTGCAGCCGGGATAGGGAGGCGGATGTAGTGGCCTCTAACCCACTGCTCCACTTCACTGCACCCAGAAGCCTGGGGGGTCCAGAACAGTCTGAGATTTGGGCAGAGTGTGCTGAGCACTCACCACAGGCCGAGGTGCCTCAGGAACCTGCGATCCCTCCCTGCTTGCAGAGATATTCAGTCCTCCAGACAAAGGAAGGGGCTTCTGCAGGCACTCCAGATCCGCCCAGCTCCTCCTCTGCACATCGATGGCTAGGCGCGGCAGCAAAACAAGCTGGGCTCGGGGGATAGTGTGGGCCCACCCACCCGTCGGGAGCTCAGCAGACCTCCAAGTGTAGCAGGGATGGGGAGGCGGATGTAGTGGTCTCTAACCCACTGCTCCACTTCACTGCACCCAGAAGCCTGCGGGGTCTGGAACAGTCTGAGATTTGGGCAGAGTGTGCTGAGCACTCACTACAGGCCGAGGTGCCTCAGGAACCTGCGATCCTTCCCTGCTTCCAGAGATATTCAGTCCTCCAGACAAAGGAAGGGGCTTCTGCAGGCACTCCAGATCCGCCCAGCTCCTCCTCTGCCTAGTCCATGGTACTTTAGCACTGTGTCATCATATTTTCTGGGACCTTTAGTTAATCTCAGTCATAGATTATCAAGTCCAACAGATATTTAGAATAACTATGTCAGTTTTGGCTATAGTGCTACCAATAACACCAAACACAGCCTAGAAAACAAAATGAGCTAACCCTTAATTTGCAACTTTTAACTGTGTGAACTAGATTTGTGATTATATAACAAAATGTGTAACAAACCAGGTAATTGCATGCAATATGTAAGTCTGTAATGTGTCAATTTTGTCCTTGAGGGTTAGAATTTAAAATGGATTAAGAAGAAAACAGAGAAGTGGAAAAAGAGGAAGATTAGAGGTAAGATTGGAGGACAAAGTGGGAGCACACTGACTTGGAGAAGCTGGCACAGAAGACTGAAGGAAAAGAGAGATGAAAGAGATAAAAGAAAGAACACAAGAGAACCACAAAGAGCCACAGAGAGGTTAGGAACCACATTCACACTCATATAGAAACAATGAGAGAGAAAGAGAAAAAAACATAAAAAAGAAAAATAAACAGTCCACTTCTAGGATTCTCTCTGATTTCACTAGTAAACAGCCTGTGGAGACAGAGTTCCAAATCATGCAGAATTATTCCAACAATCCAGCAGTTGCTTTATGGGAGAGTAGGGGATAATCTCTGCAGGCCTGCCTGAGACCAGACTCATTGGGCTTGCTGCCATTCAAGTAATTTCCATGGGTCTGACCCAGACATATGCAACTTACCAAGATCCAACCATGAAAAAACAAAAATATGACCAGACCAATAAAGAACAAGAATTTCCAATTAATTATGAAGCTCTCCCACCTAAGAAAAGGTTAGAGTCTGACAGCTTCACTGCTGAATTCCATCAAATATTAAAAGAACTAATCTCAAGATTTTCCAAAAAACTGAAGGTTGGGAGGGATACTTCCATGACCAGCTGAGTCAAGGAGACCAGCATTACCTTGGTACTAAAGCCAGATAAGGATACTATACAGAAGAGAAAACCACAAGGCAGTATCCCTTGTGAACATGGATTATAAAAAATATAATCTCAACAAAATCTGGGGAACATGGGGCTGGGGATTTAGCTCAGTGGTGTAAGCACCTCCCTTGCAAGCATGCAGTTATGAGTTCAATCCCCGGTATCAAAAAAAAAAAAAAATCTGGGAAACAGCACATTAAAAAGATCATTCACTATGATAACACAGATTTATTTCAAGGATGTAATATGGTTTACTATATGCAAATATAGAAAAGTGACCCATCACATTAACAGACTGAGGGACAAAAACCTTATGTTCATTTCAATAGATTCAGAAAAAACCCTAGACTATATCCAGTGTCTCTGCATGATAAAAACTTCAACAAAATACGTATGTGGCTTGTGATAGCACAAGCCTGCAATTCCAGCTACTTGGGAGGCTAAGAGAATCGCAAGATCGAGGACAGCTTTGGAAGCATATCAGGATCCTGTGTCAAAGTAAAATTAAAAAGATTAAGGATAGTTGCAAATCTCTAGAAAAATAAGAAACAAGTTACATAATCTCAATGTACAATGGCAGAGGGTAAACATTACTATTTAAGAAACAAGAACTATGCCAACAGAGAACAATAGGGTTAAAGCGAGACTGAAACCTACCAGGATGAATATTAAGTCCTGAAACTTCATATCTCACAGACAGGGCACATGGTAATAAATGTGTGTTCTAGAAGAGCTGGGCAGCTCCATCCCTGGGGCTTCCCCTTTGGGCTGACTAGTTTGTGGCCTGCAGCTTCTTCAGCATTTATTCCATGCGCCTGGCATCTTTGACTTCTTGGGGTCTCCATTTTATGCTTAACTTCACTCCCACAGATTCACCTGTGGCCCCTTCATATTGCCTCACCTTCCAGAATTTCTTTTGCAATCTGAGAGAAAGACTCTCTGAGCCCATAACTCTTGCATTGGGCATACCTGTAAAATCAGCATTATGTGGATAACACCAATATCTACCACCAGTGCACGCAATAGCCAGGCCTCCTTGGACTATGGTTGCAGTGTCCTCTGAGTCCCTGGGTGGCTGAGTACAGTGAAATGAATCTCAGGGAACAAATTCCCTAGCCAGTCATTCTTTAGCAGTGGGCACAGGAGCTCTCAAATGGAAGACTGAGATTTTTGTACCTTTGAGTCTTTAATGGTGGGTTCTCACCAATTCCTAAGATGCTCTCAAGGCATTTTTTTTCTTGCCCCTGTACAAAGTAATTGACTTATTTTTAATGGCACTAATATCTCTAGGAACCATATTTCCATTGGATCCAAATTTATTCATGATTTCTTCTAGAAAAAAATTTGAGTTTCTCAAATTATTCTTCTCCAGATTTGCCTCTAATTTTGACTGTAAAAACATCCAGTACTACTCATGCTACAGCCTGAATGTTGGGCTATCTTAAAATTTCCTATGACACATTAAACTACTACTTTCAAATTCAGCCTCATTCAGTCTTAGAACCTGGGTAAAATGAATACAAGTTATTTGCCAGAAGATAACATTCATGGATAACATTCTAACTGCCAATGAAGTTCTTCTTCCCAAATGAAGCTTCTGGATCCTGACCTCTACTGCTCACATACCTAGTAACATTCTGGTCTTCTGCTCCAATCAGAATTGCTCATCAGGCTCTCCTTACATCATTTTAAGGTTTCTCTAATAAGTGCCTCTACACCTTTTCAAAATCCTGCAAAACCTTTTAAATCACAAGGTTAGGTATAGTCACTGTGTCAGTCAGCTTTCTTGTTACTTGGACTCAATACCCAATGCCTACAACTTCAAGGATGAGGCTTTTAATTTTTAACTTAATTTTAAAGATAATAAAACAAAAAAAATGAAACAGAATAAAGCCAATCAGAGCAAAACAATGACAGTGACACAAGACTTCAAAAAAAGATAAAAGGAGATCAACAATGGCTACCATAATGCCTCATGTTATCTTCAAAATAGCTGTCCATACCATAAGACATAATTAAACAAAACAGAACAGAATAAAACCAGTCAAGACAAAATAATGAAAATGATGCAGGACTTCAAAACAAGATAATAGGAAGTTAACAATGGCTACCACTTTCCCTTTTCAGACATTTCCTTTCCTTTCACCCTCACATTATCTTTGTACATTTTGGATCCCACTAACTGCTTCAGTTTTTTATACTAGGGAAACAACATGATGTTCACTCCTGTGAGGCTGGACCATTTCACTCATGAGCATGACCTCAAATTGATTCCATTTACCTACAAGAGGCTTGAGATTATCCTTCTTTATAGCTGAGCAGATTTCCATTGCATAAGAATACCATATCTTTCCTATTCATTCTGCGATTGATGGGCAAGCTACCCTTGCTTTTCTTTGGGTCCCTGATGCATGGAGCATTGTCTTGTCTCCTTTGACCTTTGGTTCATGAATTTTCTTTCAAGTCAAATGTGTTTCTCGTATACAGAATATTGATGGATCCTTTCTCCCAATCCACTCTGCCTATGTTTCTTTTTATTGGTGAGTTGAGGCCATCTACCTTCATGGTTACAATTGACTTGCACTGGCTCATCTCCACCATGCTCTCCTCTTGTCACTGGTATCTTTCAGCACTCTCTGTAGAGTTGGTTTGGTGGTCATGAATTTCTTTAGTTTTTCTTTATCATGAGAATATCTTATTTCTCCACTAATTTTGAAAGGTAGTTTTTCAGGGTACATCAATCTAGGTTGGAAGTTGTTTTCTTTCAGGACTTGAAACACTTCACTCCAGGCTCTTCTTGACTTGATGGTTTGGGTTGAGAAGTCTGTTGTGATTCTGATAGATTTTCCTTTATAGGTGATCTATTTGTTTTTCTCTAACAGTCTTTAATATTTTGTTCTTGTGCTGAATTTCTGGGATCTTGATTATTACAAATCTGGGTGTAGATTTATTTATTTATTTTTTGGCTAGTTGGAATTCTATATACCTCATTTATCTGTATGTCAGGTCCTTTTCCCATGCTTTGGAAGTTTTCTACTATTATTTCTGTAAACAGTCTTTTCATGTCATTTGTGTTGACTGTTACTCTTCTTTTTTAAATTTTTTTTTAATTTAAAGAAGGCAAAATTAAACGGAACAAAACAGATCATAAGAAAACAATTTAAGAAACACAGATTTCAAAGCAAGACCACTGGAGATCTTCACTATCTATCATATTGTCTCTTGTTTTCTTCCAAATAGTTGTCCATATCTTCACACACAGTGAATTCATACCAAACAATATAGCACTAAACTGATCAGAACAAGATGATGAAGGCATTTTAGATCTTCAAGACCAGACAATAGGGGAGTCAACAATGGCTGCCATAATGTTTCTCATTCTCTTTGAAAAAGCTGTCCATATCTTTACATATGTTGAAATTAAACAAAAGAATATAGACTAATATCACTCTGAACAGAGAATAATAGTATTGCTAGATTTTATATCATAATGCTACAGAATTAGTACTGGGTATGTTAGTGTCTCTTCTTCAGAATATCTGCTCATTACATAGTGCATTATATAATCTGTTCCCATAAACTATTTAGAAGTTCTACACATGCATGCATCTCAACATGTATATCTATCCTTTCTGTATTATAGAGAAAAACAGATCAAAACAAGAAAGCAAAACAAATTCCTAGAAAAACATGAAACAAAAAAGACATAAAAAACCACAATACCAGGTGATCTACAGTAGTTACAATGATGTGTCTTGTTATTTTCAATAGAATTGTCTATATCATCAGGCATAATATAATTGAACATAGCACTAAAGAGCAATATTAATAAAAACACAACATTGGAGACATTGTAGGACTTCAAAAGCAGTTAATAATCAAACCGGAATGGGTATCTTATTGCATCTTGTTATCTTCAGAGTAGTTGCCTCTACTCTTAGAGTTGATACTATCAAGCATACCAAATTTGAATAAAATTAATCAAGACAAAATAATGATCTAACAAACCAGATTCAAATAAGATCAGTCATAGTAAGACAATGTAAATAGTACAGGGCTTCAGTTTAAGTTAATAGGAAATTAAGGATAGTTACCATAGTATATCCTGCTATTTTTGGGATAGCTGTCTGTGCCCTCAAATCTAGTATGAGTAGACAGACAGGAACAAAATAAAATCAAACTAAACAGAGCGATAAGACTAATGTGACTTTTAAATCCTGATACACTATTAACAATGTACTCTGCCTTCTTTTTTTAGGCAGTTCCTCCCCTTTCCTTTCTCAGGGTGATTTGTTCATTTTGGGTCCCACTAACTCTTTTAGTTTTTAGATTAGGGGGATAACCTGCTGTCTACCTAAGTGGTGCTGAATCTTTTTACCCCTGAGCTTGATCTTGAGCTGTATTCCTTTACCTACTAAAGCCTCAAGGTTTTCTTTCCTTATAATTAAGTAGTTCTCCACTGCACATAAGTGACTTTTCAATCTATCTGCAGCTGCTGGATGAGCTGTGCCTATTTTTCTCTGGTTCCCTGTCACATAGAGCATTGTTTTCTCATCTTTGACTTTTGGTTTATTAACCCTCTTTCAGGTTGAGTATATTTCCTTTTCAGAGCATCCCAATGGGCCCTATCTCCTGATCTACTCTGCCTGTGTTTATTTTTGTTAGTGTTTCAAGGCCATCTATGTTAGAGATTATAGCCAACCTTCTCTGCCTCATCTCTGCTATGCTATTTTTCTCCTGTTGATTGTCTACTTTTCTCCTTCATTCCACTGTCTGCCCCATTTATTGAGGCCTCTCTGCCACTGTTGCTGGAATCCTGGTATTTTTTTTTTTTCTATCTCTCTCTAGCATGTCCTTCAGTATTTTTGGTAGGGTTGTATTGGTAGTCATGAATTCCCACAGTTCCTCTTTGTCATGGAAACATCTTGTTTATCCATTAATTTTGAGAGAGAGTTTTTCAGGGTACATCAATCTGGGTTGGAGGTTATTTTCTTTCAGGGCTTGGAATACTTCACTCCAAGTTCTTCTTGATTTGATAGTTTGTGTCGAGAAGTCTTTCATGATTTTGATGGGTTTTCCATCAAAATCTGTTTCTTTTCTCTGACCACTTTTAATATTCTATTCTTGTGATGAATTTCTGGGATCTTGATTATTATATGTCTGGGTGTAGATCTGTTTTGATTGTAGCTGGCTGGAGTTCTGTATGCCTCATTTATCTGGATATCATTTCCTTTTTCTATGCTTGGGAAGTTTTCCTTAATTATTTCTGTGAAGAGCCTTTGTAATTCATTTGTGGTTACTCCTGCTTCTTCACTCATGTTTTTTTATTCTTAAGTTATAGATTCTCTTGTCATCTTCTAGCATTTGTATTGTTACTTCCTGGTTCATTATTATTTTTAAGAGATCTTTTCTGTCACGATCACACATTGCAAATCTATCTTCAAGTTTTGAAAATCTAACTTTAGTGTCTGTCAAGGAATTTTACTAGCTTTCAGTGGACCTTTTAATTTCCTGGTAACCTCTTTGGATCTGTTTCTAGATTTTGTATTCTAGATTTTGTTTATATTCTTCATCAAAGGTTTCTCTTCTTTTTCTGGGTTCCTCCATTCTTCCATCTATGTCTTCTTGAGAGGTGCTTAGCATTTCTTTTGTCAATCTTTTTATATCTTGCCTCACTGGAATTAGAATTTCAGTTTTAAGTTCGTCTATGAGGTCACAAAAGTATTTCTTTATTTCTGCTGGTGTGTGGCTGATATTGCATGATTGCTGCCCTTGATATCTTCTTTATTTGCCTCTCTTGGACTTAATTTTCCCTGGGTCAGTGGCTGGAGATTTTTTCTTGTTTCTTTCTCTTGTTATGTTTCTGGTTTCTTTTAGACAGGTGTATGGTAGAGGTCTCAGGTCCTTTCCGTATTGCCTATGGTTTTTCTGAAGTGTGCTGGCTAGGGGATTGCTGCCTTCTCTAGTTTACTGTTGATCTGAGATGCACACAGGAATGATGTGGGCTGGCCCCTGTCTTCTGAGCCAGTCACTGGCAAGTGTCTTCAGCACGTTAGTCTGTGTTGTGCAGATGTCACAGGTTCAGGACAGTTTCGTTTCTGACTATGAGGTCCTGACCAGGGCCATGACCCAGCCCAAACAGGTCCCACCAGTCCTCTTTGGGCCAGGGGTGGCCGACTGATGCCACTGTGGTTCCTGGTTTAGGCCCGTCCTGCCCAATTCCAGTATATCATCCAGCTGGTCACCCTCTCTGCAGGACTCAATTCCTAACACTCCCCATGGGTTAATGCAGCTCTCCATGTTGGTTCTGCCCTCCATTGTGTGGAATCCTCCTGCCAAGGGCCCTGGGCTCACCAACTCCCAATTTTGGCGGCCATGACTTCAGTGTAATCGTGAATCATCCAACTCCAAGGTACGCCCAGCATAGCATGGGATCAGCCCCCGTGAGAGCATCTGGTTCCAGCCTTTTGTCCATGTTTTTCCTTCCTTCCTTTCTTTTTCTTTTTCCTCAGTTTCTTCCTGAGAATGAGAATACCTCTCCTTTCATCCAGTCTTCTCCATGGTGTTAAATTCTAGAATCTGAGTTGTTTTTCTCAGAGAGGCTCTCTACCCTGTTACCCATCAAGCCACCATCTTCATACTGGATCTCTATCACTCTTTTTAAAAATTTTTTAAAATTTTAAATATAGTAAAATGCAACAAAACAAGACAGAACAAAGCCAATCAAGACAATGCAGCAAAATTGGTACAGAGCAGGATACAAGGAAAACAATAGCTACCATAGTATATTGTGTTATCTTCATAATAATTGTCTATTCCATCATATATAGCAAAATCAAACCAAAAACAAAACACTATAAGTCCAATCAGAATATAATATTGAATAAGAAAAAATAATCAGAACAAAGCCAAACAGTTAAAACAATATTGGACTTCAAAGACAAGATAGAAGTGAATTCCCCATATTTGCTGTGTTGCATACTGTCATCCTCCCAAGTGGTGCTCAGACCGCTGGCCTCAGGTCTGCAAAATCGACCGCACCATATAAGCACTTAGTTGTTTGATGTACCTTAGTTGCTGTCAACTCAGGCTGTCCTCTAACCATCTGGTTGCTGACAGGGTGGTGGGGGGTGTTTGATTCTCAGCCTATGCGCTGATAGACTCATAGGAGGTACTGACTTTTCTCTCCCTGGAACACACGTGGCTTGTGCAGCTTATCAGGAAGGCTGGCTGGTTGATTTCTTGGTTGGTCCCCCAAATCTCAGGATGGTAGATTCTCAGGACAAATATATTGCTCTGAAATATTTTTCTTTGAGTAGCTGTTGAATTGTTATTTCTTGGTTCCTTTTTTTTTTTAAATTAAGAGATCTTTTCTTTTGTGATTGCTAGCTGTGATCCTGTTTTCAAGGTCTGAAAGTCTATCTTTTATTTCCTTCAAACAATTTTGTCAGCTTCCAATGGAGTTTTTAATTTCTTGAATGTTTCTTTGAATCTGTTGCATGCATTGTAGTTCTTTCCTCTATTTTTCATTCAAGGTTTCAATAATTTTCCAGTGTTCCTCTTTTTTTTAATCTATTGGAATTTTCCTGGGTTCCCCCAGATGAGTTGGTTGTGGGGTCCCAGGTATTTCCTGCATTGGCTGCCCACCTGCAGTGAAGGGGCATGGATCAAGCACCTGGGTTTCTCCTATTCCAGGTTCCTGGGGAGGTGGTGGGGTGCAGGGCTGGTTTCTCCAGAGATGCACAGCTACACTGAGGCTCCCCCAATGGCAGTAAGTACATGGGAGTTTGGCTAGCTGGTTTTCCCCACCAGCACTGGTTACCTACCAGTCCTTGATGGTGGCTGGTAGGCTTGTGAGGGCATCTATGTTCAGTTTCATTCTCTGGTATCTACAATTATGTGATAATGTCTGTGTTGCATTCCTGAGATGTGCTGGATATGGGCCTGATTTTGGCCTCTAGATGTATGAACTTAGACTGGTCTTCTGTTGGTGAGTTTTCCAGAGTCCAAGTGCTATCTCCTTGCTGCTGCCTCAGATGCTTCCACACAACTGGCCTCATTTATTACTTCACCCTCCAGAGGTGTGTGTGCATCTGTGTGCTGGGCTCTTGTTCTGGGTCTTGGGGTTCCCCTCAGTCTTATACTCTTCCAGCTGGCCTGCCTTCAGGGATGCAACAAATGAGGCCCATATCCCAAACTCACTGTCTTCTAGCCATCCTGTCCTCCAGGATGCAATGGAGGGGCACAAGGCACAGACTCACTCTCTTCCAGATGGCCTGCCCTCCAGGAAGGGCACAGAGTGTGGATTCACTCACTTCCAGCCAACCCACATCTGGGGTGTAATACAGGGGCCCAGAGCAGATTGACTCTCCTATAGCTAACCCACACTCTGGGATGTTATAGAGGGGCACAGAGCATGTACTCACTCTCTTCCAGCTGGCCTGTCCTTCAGCAGGTCAGGAGACATTTACTTTGGCTCAAAGTTTCAGAGAATTCATTCTATGGTGAGATGACTCTAAGGCAGAAACATTATGGCAGAATGGTGTGACAGATCAAAGATGCTTAGTTCATGATGGTTAGGAAACAGAGCAAGAGGACAGTGCCAGAGAGGGAGGAGTGAGGGAAAAGACCTCAATGTTTTGCCTCCTGACCCATCCAGATATGCCCAGGAGTAAGGTTTACGAATCCCTGGGTGGATTCCAAAGTAATCAAGTTGACTCTCCCTCCTAACTACCATATACATATTAAATATGTGAAATTCTTTGTACAGGAATTGTACCTTAATAAAGTTGTTTTAAAAAATGAAACAGAGGTTCATGCTTAATTTTTGGAGTTATATATATATATATATATATATATATGTTTATATATGTTTATATCTTCATTTTATGGGTGAATAAGTTGGTAATCTTATATAGATAAGTGATTTGTTCAATGTCACACAGTTAAAGAGTGTTAGAAATAAGAAGCTAGCCAAGAGGTGTCAGATTTGAATTTCTGTGTCTTAATTCTAATCTACTATCCTAAGAAATGTGGTTATTCTTTGTTTTGTCTAACAGTCCTATTGACACTGTGTCTTCAAAACTCCCTAACGTGATGCTGTCTAATATGATTCCTCTAGCGACACGCAACAACTGAACACTTGAATGTGGCCAGTACAAATGGAAATGTAACACATGAATGAAATCCCAAATATTTAGTTAAAAAAGGAATAAAATATTAAACAAATAATTTTATATTGATCATATATTGCTCAAATAAATAATGTTTAGATATACTGCATTAAGCAAAATAGTATTAGAATTTTCACTTGCTTTTGTTTTCTCCACATTCTCTCTTATGCATGAATCCTTTCCCCAACATCTGTAATAAAAGACAATGTGTCACTGGGCATGGTTGCTCATGCCTACAAATCTAGCTATTTGAAAGGCTGAGGCAGGGGGATCACAAGTTTGAGAACAACCCAGGCAACTTAGCAAGATCCTGTCTCAAAATAAAGTAAAAAGAGCTACAAATGTAGTTCGGTACTCCATGGATGCAACCCCAAGACCACTACTACAGAAGTTTTTTTCTATTGCTCAGGAAAAGCACAGCGTGTGAGAGTTATATGTTCTGGAGCCTGGGCGGAGGCCACCATGGGCCAAACTCAATGGTCTAAGTCACTGTTCCCAGTCTTCACTGTCTCCTGGCATCTACACTTAAAGTTACAACTCTCTCACTTCCAGGAGGAGAACTACCAGCATCTCCTGAGATCCACGCCATGTTGGAACTTAGGACACTGGGAAACCAAGCAAGCATCTCCCCTCCCTGGTAAGTGGTGGTGGTGTGGCAGACTGCGGCCCTTCCAAGGGGAGAACAACTAGCAGTTCCTGAGGTCCATGCCATGTTGGAACTTAGGGTGCTGAGAAACCAAACAACCAGCCTTCCTCCCTGCTAAGCAATAGTGAACCTACTGGTGCATGGCCTAGAGTCAAACATCCCACTTCCCCTACCCCTCTTCTCTTGTCCCCCTGTTAGCAAATGGGAACCAGAAATCTGAGCATCTCTTGGGAGGTTGACCATAGCGAATAAGGGGGACTTCCTTCTACCATCTCTTTGAAGGCAAATATTTTTATTACTGTTTTGCTCTATTCTGATTAATAGTACTGCTCTATTCAATATTCTGTTTTGATAAGTTCTATAATGTTCTGCATTTCATTTTATTTTGATATACGTGATTGACAGAACAACTATTATAAAGATAACGAAATATACTGTGATACCTATTACTGTTATCCTGGTAACCTGCTGTGAAGTCCTGTACCAGTTTCACTATATGATCTTAGTTGGCTTTATTCTGTCTTGTTCTGTTGTATTTTACCACTTTCAAAATAAAATTTAAAAAAATTACAACCCTCTCTAGCTCTGCCTACTCACAAAGTCTTCTGTGACAAACATAACACTGCATAAACCATAGGTGATAACACAATATTTATTGAATAACTGCCGACAGAAGTAATGGTTTTATGTTTTATTTTATGCAGTGTGGAAATTGAGAAGAACCTAAAGCTTCAGGGAAACGCCACATCCCAGCCGTGGGCTTCCTTCAGGTCCACTGACGGCGCCGGCAGCCTCTACGGTGGAGATGGTGGTGGTGTGGGGAAGTTGGCAGGCTCCCTCCTTTGCTTGGTGTCATTGTTGGTAAAAGCGGCGGCGTGCAGAGTATGTTCTGGTCCCCTGTTGCTGGTGGTGACAGAGTTCACACGGGCGTCCTTTGTGCTGATGTCAGAGCTGACACTGGGAAAAAAGCCAGTACTTTTGGCGAGAAGAGGTAAAATATGGTTTATTTCTGTTTCAATGCTAAAGTTCTTGTTGCTTAGCATTTCTAAAACTTCTTCCTTAGGTATGTGGGGTATCTGTTTCCTCAGGTAGATATTTATCATCCGAACCACTTTTGACCCCAGGCAGCACTTTTTCTGCTTGCATTTCTGCACTTCTTTTTCATCCACATCGCACTGGTTCTTGCATTTTCCATAACCGCTTAAACATCTTTTTGCTATTAAAAATTCTGTATAAGGTAAAGAAAAAAACATTACAACTAGAGATGATGTTAAAACCGCTGGAAAGAGATGAATAGAATAAGAGAATTTGTTAACTTTAAGTGTAGTGTTTAGGGTTAGTGGTGCAGGCAGCAGGACAGGCCTAGAGAGTCTCTGTGCATCTCTGGAATCCAAAACTTTTTTTTTTTTTTTTTGGTCTTTTTCGTTTTTATCAGTACCGGGATCGAATGACTGCCTGCTTGCAAGGCAGGCGCTTATGCTGCTGAGCTAAATCCCCAGCCCTCCCAATACTTTTTTTTAGTTTCTCTGCCTTGAGTAATTTTAAAATCTAAGGAGACAAAGAGGAAAAGATGAATAAGAAATCCAAATATTTGCTTTTAGGGTAGTATTTTTTAACCTCCAACTTAGCACCTTTGACACTTGCAGAGTGTCTATCCAATTTCTGTGATCCTAGGAAATCCCCATGAGAGTAAAATCTTCCATAAAATTATTCCAAGAAAGAAAATTTAATTAACATGTATTAATTATCTATATTAATAGAGGTCAGGGTGATATTTAAATGCATGCATACAGCATGCTCTGACCAAATCCAGACTTTCTCTATCCACCCACACTGCCTTTCCAGTCTTTAGGAATCACTATTCTATATTCAGGTTTACTTTATTTTTTAAACTTCTACATATTAGAAAGAACATGCTGTATTTGTCTTTTTCTGTAGCCATAAAGAGTGAAATCCTGTGGTTTACAGCGAGATGGGCGGGAAACGGTAAATGAAATAAGTCAAGAAAGAATTTTAAAGATAATAAGATTGTTAGAAACGCTATCTTCTTTCCAAACCCAGTGGTGCTTGGCCTTTCTGTCCTTGACAATCACTGCACACGTGGTTCCTGGGGCATGATATCCTGTCACTTTCAGCCTCTGGGCACATTCTGTCCCTCTGAGGTCTCCGTCAATAGCATAACCTTGACCTCATCTCTGTCCTGATCACTCCCACATATTGTTACCTCAATAAGCTCCCCACTAAGCTTTAGTAATTTATCTTCATGTGCTGGGTTATTTTTCTATCCAAATGTCTCATCATTTTTCCTGAATCAAAAAAATCTCTCTGTTTTAACAATTTTGTATAAGTTAGAAGTGATATATGTAGCATCAGATAAATTTCAAAGACTATTTTCACCAAATACATGCCATCCCAGTGTAGGAAGCAACTACATAGATTAACACTATTACACTCATGTGGATTTTAGAGCTAAAAGGGATTAAGCACCTTTACCTTATGTGCCCATGTGTGATCCATCTAAGGTCCCAAGATAAAAACACCAAGACATCTTCAATGCTCTTATTTTCCTTCCCTGTCTCACTGCTAACTATTTCAAATATCTGAGTGATCTTGTGTTATGAAACAAGTCTCCTTGCTTCTCCTTTCCTTTTGGAAAAACAAATGCTATTTTTCTGGTTCAGTCTTTTGCTATGTGCATCCTTAGATTCCTCTATGGTAGTTTGGGGGTTTCCAGGAAGACAAAGGCCGAGAGAAGGAATAAGACTAAAAATCTGAAAGGTGAAATGGAGAAGACGGACCTGTTGATTAAATGTTAAGCAAGACTTTTTTTAGTATAAAGATTTTCTCTTTCCTGCACCAACGTGAAAACTGACTAGGATTTTTGCTTTAAGTAATAGTTTACATTAGAAATACAGCTGAAATGTGGGAGACCTGGGTTAGGCCTCAGACTGATAGATACATAGGGCAGAAAGACAGCATCATATCTTGTATAGTCCCTGAGTATACCAAAAACTACCTGCTTTCCCTGTAGCTCCCTGGGTGTTTCCGTCAGACAGGATAAAGGGTTGGGTCCAAAGGGCAAGAGCTGCAAAGGGGATGCATCGTTTCAGCCACCTCTCTGGGTATCTCATCTTTCAGCATCTCTTTGTGTTTCTGTTTCTGAGCAACCAAATCCCCGATCCTTCACACTGACCCCTCTTAAACTCAGCCATCCACATTACCTGTATTCGCATGGTACTGTAGCATGAGGCTGGCGAAGATAGGAAATAGGAGCTTCATGGCTGGGTGCCAGAGAGGAAGCCTTGGATCTGGGCTGGCGTTCGTCAGCTCCAGCCTTTATTGGCCTCTTCATGGCCTTAGGCCATGGGCAGCAAGTACAGCCAGGACAGGTCTGTGCACTGGTCACGGTATTTGTGTTCTCTCTGCTTCTGTTTGGTTATAGTGTTTCCTGAACACATCTGTGTATCTCTAGTTTTCATCCAGGGAGGAAATAGAGACATCTGAGACAGGAAAAAAGGACCAGATTCTTTTTTCACTTTTCCTCCTTAATGTTGGAGTAAGGTGGGGGTTATATATTCGATTCACTGATCGTCAGCTCAGTTACGTCTAAGACACTTAGTGGATGAGAATCGGAAAAGCTAGAGGAGTGAACTCTGCCTTACTTGCCCTGTATCTCCACGTCATCACAGGAGCTCAGTATTGTTGAATAAGTATGCTGGAGGCAGCTCTTAGAGCTTTTGAGTAGAACCAAGCTTCCAGTCACATGGTGTCCTTTGCTAATTTTTTTTTTTTAAACTGTGCCTTTAAAAAAAGAAATTCAGATATTGAAGATCATTGACTGTGAGTGTCTGTTATGGATTAAAAACTGATGGTCCACTTAGTGCCAGCTGAATTAAATCAGCATGGTGTTGAGCGTAGATGTTCTACCTGAGGAAAGTGGTCAGCATAGATAGACATGGAGAAGGAGAAACTAGGCGTTGTGGGTTTCTGTAAGTGTTGCTGTTTGAGCCGTTGGTTCTCCAGCAGGAGCTCATCATGACTAGCTTCCCCAGTGTTTGACCATTGTCACTGGGGGAGCTCGGGACCTTGTTGGTGACAGTGGCTGTGGTTCACTTTGGGGTGGGGGCCTCTGGTCCTTACATCAAGCCTTGCTTCCTGGCTTTGGAGTGGAAGACATGTGCCATTTAATCTCCAGGACAAACTCATCATGCTGGCTTTCCGGCATGTACTCAACTGTTCTTATCATCGGAGGAGCTATGGACTGAGGATGGCTTTGCTGCTTTCCAAGACAGCCCCAGTCTTTGTTTTGAGTGTGACTTTCATCCATGTAGAACCCTCTATTAGTATTTTTGGTGCAATAAAAGAGTAAAATATAAAAGTAAAAAGTAGTCTTTATTCTGAGGATGTGGATAGGAGTCCACAACCAAAGGTGGTGTGGCTTTTTCTGACTGGAATGTGGGGTATGGGATATATATATATATATATAACCTCTGACCAGGGGTGGTGCTTAGGGTGGGTATTTTGCACGCACTGGGAAAGGAAAAATGAGGTTGTAATAGGAGAAGGAGGAAGTGACCTCAGGGTGAACATCCCTGATTCAGCCTCCCACGGCATAATGTCATGTAACTTACTCTAGGGCAAAACGCGTTCACCCTCAACCTTGCAGCACAGCTCCTTCACCCCGCTGGCACAGACTTTCTAGTTTCCACCGCAACCTTCGGACCTTCCCAGCACAGATCTGTAAAACAGACTTGTGGCTCTGGGCTCTGGGCCAGAGCCACAAGTCTGTGGGCTCTGGGCCTCCAGCTGGACCTATGGGAGGCACTGTCATGAGCTCTGGATCTTCATCTGGACTCATGTGGGACATTGCTGTGGGATCCAGGCCCTTGGCTGAATATTCTGAGTCTTTAGTGTTGTGGATAGATTTCCTGCATTTTCTTGTGTTTTATTCTGGGTGACCATCATAAAATAATATTATAAATTCTGTGTCCTCATTCTAATTGTTCTCCTCACAACCCTGACTACAACAGTGTCGTATTAATTGTTTAATCCCCAAAAGTTTCCCTGGCTCCTTTCCTTCCTAAAGTTCAAGGCTTCCTAGCATTTCATTAGCTACCAGCGTATCTTTCCAGATAGTTTGTTTTAAGTTATGCTGCTTTTCTTTAGAAACATAAAAAAATTCCTTTATGAACTTTCAGTTTATGAAATCTGTATTTTACTGGATGAACAAATCAAAGTAATCAAACCAACACACACTTATTTTCCTTGACACCAGAAGATAGAATTATCAGCCCTGTGGGATTGGTTAGTCCTGAATGTCACTTTCACTAGTCTTTTATGTCTTTCTAAAAACTGATATATGTTTGTGATACATGATAATTACATTCATTTTGGAGAACTGGTACACATAATATAACATCCTAAGGATTTTTACTTCCTCTTTCCCTCTTCCACATCCTTGGATCACCTTCCTATGCCTATGGCATTTTAAGATGCATTGAAATAACATTAATCACTTCATTATGTCTTACTATTCCACAAACAATGAGTTCTGAAAATTTCAGTAAAAAGAGAAGCTCAATTATGAAACAAAATATTGAATTAATAAAAATTTGTGAGTTTATGAAAAACTAAATAGAAACAATTCATATATAGGGGATGTGTATATGGAATGAATTCATTAATTGTACAGAATGATTTTGTGAAAGATAAACTATTCACACATGCAAGCTATTGTACCTATGTGTATCTATTAAGACTTGATTGCAGAAAACCCAAAACATCAGTTATTTTAAACAGAAATCCATTCAGTTTTCAGATTTAGGAGCTTACAAACCCCCCAGAAGCTGATCCTAGGATGTATCCCAGGATGATTTCCAGAGTAATTTCACAAAGTGACCTAACGACTCTGCTACTTCTTCCAACGTCAGTCACGTAGGGGAAACCATGACAGGACCTATGACTCAGGAACACACTCTGGTAGTTGTAACAAGACTATTTTGCTGCCATCACTACAGCTGTCTCTTGAAACCCACAGGCTAGTGATCAGACATTGGAATTTGTAGACGAAAAACCGAATTTAAAGGATTTAATTTCCTTGCAGCTGTGTGGTGCATGTAATTTAGGCTTGTCAAAGCTACGAGAAGCCAACTTCTCCTGTACTTACAGTTCTATCAAACCCTTTTATTTTCACAAATTGGTAGACACTGTAAGTTGATCTTCTCTCTTCTACAGTGTGAGAGATCCATAAGCAGCCTTTCTCAATTGAGATTCTGCAAGTGAATTAACTTTCTAACCCCAAAACACATCTGCTGTGTAATGTATTGGCTTATTTTCTAAGTAGCTAGCATAGTCATTGTTATGTTCCAGTTGGGGAGAACTGAGAACATGGTCACCTAAGTTGTTCTCTGTGTCCTGTGGTTCAGATGAGGGGCATCACTTGAGAGTCTCCTGCACCATGATGGTCTCACTGAGTCTAACGAAGGCCTGGTCTACAGCTGACAACCTGCAAGTTGCCACCTAAAGGTGAGATGTCATATTCAGAGATGGCCACATTTACTCTCAGCTATGCTTAACCACCCGAATCTCTTCCTCTGGGGAGACGCGAAGGCACATTTTGATCTTTAGAGGTTTGTCTGCCAATGGAAACCTTTATGGGGAGAGAAGGAAAGGTGCAGGATTTTAGAGTCAGGAAGAAGTACATTCAAATCAACTCATACTGTTGATGCATTAATGAGAACCTGCAAGAGCCATCTTAAGTCTTCTGAGCCTCAGTTTAGCAGTTTAGAACAGAGTGGCTGTGATACCATGTCTGAAGTACAGAGTCTTGCGTGCAGTGATTTAGGTAGAAACACTCAGCGTTTGGTGGGCCAGCAGAACACTGGCTCACCTCTGCCAATGCAACCTCTCCTTCCTCCTGTCATTTTCTGTCCTCCTTTGTCTCTTCCCCTTCTCCTTCCCTGTTGTTAGACTTTTAGTAGCACCATTTCCCCCTCTAAAAGCAAGAAGTAAAAAATCTTGCCCTGACAAAGGAAGGCTATGGGACCAGCTGATAAAAAGCCTCAGAAGGAAGGTTTAGCAACAAGGTCAGCTCCTTCCTCCAGGTTAGTCACTAGGTCACTAGGGTGAGTTCAGTGATCAGTGTAGCCCATAGTACAAAGCACAATGAACTCTTTAGGGAGCTTCTAATAACCTCTCTGGATGGACAGATTTCAAACTCCTTGTACCTGTGACTTATCTCTCCTAGTCTTACTTATGTGGCCTTGCCCCAGGCACAGCATAACCTCTACACTTCTTCGCAGTCCAGAGAGCAGAAGCTTGGGAGAAACCTTCTTTTCCTTGTCCTTTCAACCGAGATAGTGCTGGATGTCTTAGGCACGGTACCAAGAATGTGTGTAGTTATTTTGAGTGTGTGTGGTACAAAATGTGTATTCCTGCAGCACTCTAGAAGAGAAAACTGTATGCGTGAGTGTCAAAAACATGATAGATTAATTTATAATACTATATAAAAGCAACGTAAACATGGAATGCCAGTAACAGCTTCATTTATTTGGGAACAATGAACAATGAACTTTTACGTTGCTATAGTAAATACAAAGGAAACATAATAACAGAATATACACTTTAATTATGTAATGGCAAGTCAGCTGGAATTCTAGTTACCTAGCTGCACAAGTACTTGTTCATGTAGATTACTGAATTACTTTGAATGCTTGAGTGTACCCAATAGAAATCACAATTTCTGTTTTGATAATTGCTGTTTGTGCAAAAACAAAACAGTTTTAATGCACGTATCTTTTGATACCTATGACTCTTTGTAATAAACATTTTCTTTTAGTTGCCAAACATTTTCAATGCCTGCCCTGTGTTTGCAATATTCTACACTCAGGGCAGAGATGATCAATTTCCCTCTCAAATGTGTGTCCCTCTTCCACAGTATATAATTGTCCTTTGGAAGTGGTTATGCCATTCACTCCTCTTGCATCAGTGTGGTCATGTTATTTGTTTTTGCCATCACAATGTGAAGTGAGGTGATGGGTGTGACTTCTGGAACTGGGCTTTTACAAATGAGACATGACTTATGCTTCCCGTTGTACCAAGTCTGGAACCCAATGGCTGATTCCGGAAGGAAACATAAAGCAAATGTACGAAGTTGTTCAGTGAACGTGGTGAAGGCCTTCTTAGAGTGAGAGATATGGATCCAAGGGGACAGGCCGGCTGGGGAATGCACTAGTGGGCTCTACAGGAAGGATTGTAGCAATGTCATTCCGCAGAGTGGCTGGTGGGAACCCAGAAACCATGCAGCTGCATGTCATAGTAGTGCTTGTTATTATCAGGCAGAGGCTCTTGAACTTGGTAATGGAATGGCATGATACACTTTGCGGGAGCACAATGCTTGTGATAATCTAACCCCACACTGTACGTGGGTGTCCTGCATCCTCCAGAAGAGTCACATGATATGCAAAGGCCTCCTGGTCACTGTTTCTGTAGGATGAACCCCAGACTGCTACCATACACTCAATAGATCTCATTTTCCTATGTGTGTTTGACCTTCATGGTTCACTTGTATATCTATTTCCAAGTGTCTTTTACTTTAGCCTAGTATTTATATAAAATTATATACTACTTATCATTTTAAAACTAAAACAAGTTATATATAATACTATAAAAAAGAATCCCTGTGAGACTAAGGTGAACTCACAGGTTAGAATACAAAGATGTTGGCACACAACTGACCCAGTAATTGCAGGTAGCAGATGGGAAAGTGCAGCTTATGAAAAAAGACTGATTTATCAAAGGGTGCCGTGGCAAGTCAGTGAACTTGAATCTCCTGACTCAAGAAACCGGGGACGGGGACCTTTCATCTCACAAGCCCCTGCTGACCCTCTCTTCCGAAAGAAATCAGGAACTACACAACTGTTTGTGCTTAGACTTCCATACATCTTTGGATGCTTTTAGAAAAATAAATAGGACATTGAAAAACTGTTATTATACCATTTGCACACAATAACTTACCACTTTTAGGAATGTAGTTCGATTAATACAGTAAATGTATACAATACAGTGAATGCAAGTAAGCTATGGAATAATTCTTGACTCTGAAGAGTTTTTCCAGTCCCAGCTAATCACTGGTCCTTCTGTCACCATAGGTTTACCTTCTCTGAAATGTCATATAAGAGGAATCATACAGTATTTAGCTTTTTGTATTTTTTCAAATTTTTATTTAAAGAAAGACTAAACAAAACTGAAAATAGGTAGAAATAATACATATGTTCAGAGAAAAAAATAAACAGTAAGAAATCACTAGTTGATGTTTACATATTGTCGTTTTACAAGTAGTTGTTCAAGGTACAAAAATGGAACGTGTAAAGTGGGAATTCAAACAGCGAGACCGCAAACAGTTCTGTTCAACTGTCCAACAAAAACTTAGTAACATGGTTGTCAATCCTATACACTTAAACGTACATGTAGTTATCCATATCTTCATTTATATTTAGTTTAAACAAACTAAACCAGGTTAAAATCATTTTGAACAAAGAATAATAGTATTGCTGGATTTCACATCATGACACTCCATGATCAGCACTGGGTAATGTAGTGTCCTTTTCTAAAAATTTAATTTAAAGAAAAACTAAACAAAACAGAAAATGGGTAGAAATAATACACAATTTCAAAGAAAAAAAATAAACAATGAGAAATCACTAGTTGATGATTACAGATTGTCTTCTTACAAATAGTTATTCAAAATACTAAATTGGAGCATATAAAGTGGGGATTCAAACAGTGAGATTGCAACTAGTTCTGTTCAGGTATCCAACAAAAACTTAGAAATATGGTTATCAATCCTATACACTTAAACATACATGCAGTAATACATATCTTCAATTATGTTGAGATTGAATAAACCCAAGCAGGCTAGTATCACTCTGAACAAAGAATAGTCCAATTGCTGGGTTTCACATTATGGCACTCCAGGATCAGCACTGGATATTTTAGTGTTTCTGTTTCTTCAAAGTATCTATTCATCTCATCATGTGACATAAGATCAGTTCTCATAAACTGTTTATAGATTCTACACATGCATGAGTCTTAACATGTATTTCTATCCTTTCTATATTAAAGGGAGAAACAAAACAAAGCAAGACAAAGCAAAACATATTCCTATAAACACATGAAATGAAATAAATGTATAAGACCATTGTACAAAGAGTTCTACCATGGTTCCTGTGTTGTCTCTTATTATCTCCAATAGAACTGGCTGTATCATCAGACATAGTATAATTGAATATATCAGTGCATAACAGTATTAATAAAAACACAACTTTGTATATAGTATAGAACTTCAAAAACAGGCAGTTATCAAACCAGAATGTGTATCGTAGAGTCTTGTCATCTTCAATGTAGTTGCCTATACTCTCAGACTTGATACTATCAATCATATCAGTTTTGAATAAAATCTTCTCTGCCTCATTTCTGTTATGCTCTTTTTTTGCCATCAGCTGTGTGCTTATCTTCTTCATTCTGTTTTCTGCTCCATTCATTAAGGCCTCTCTGCCACTGTTTCTGGAATCCTAGTACTTTTCTCTCTCTCTAGAATGCCCTGGAGTATTCTCTGTAGAGTTGGACTGGTGGTTGTGAATTTCCCAAGTTCCTCTTTGTCTTGGAAGCATTTTGTTTCTCCATTAATTTCTAGAGACAGTTTATCAGGGTATATCAATCTGGGCTGGAGGTTATTTTCTCTCAGGTCTTGGAACATTTTGCTCCAGGCTCTTCTTGACTTGATGATTTGTGTCGAAAAGTCTGCCATTTTTCTGATGGGCCTTCCTTTATAGGTTATCTGTTTCTTGTCTCTAACAGTTTTCAATATTCTGTTCTTATATTGAATTTCTGGGATCTTTATTTTTTTATTTAAGAAGAAAAAGGAAAAAAACAGAAAAAGGGTACAAGTACTACAAAATTAAAAAAAAATAAACAGTAAGAAATCACTACTGTTACTAGATTACATATTCTCATCTTAGAAATAGTTGTTTAAGTTACATTATTGAAGCATATAAAGTGGACTTTCAAACAGTGAGAGTGCAAACAGTTTTGTTCAATGATCCAAAAAACACTCAGTAATATGGTTATCTATCTTATACACTTAAACATATATGCAGTTATAACCTTTAGAGCACTTTCTTTTCTTTTTTTTTTACAATGACAATTACACATTTTGGGTTTTATTACTCCCACAGTTCTTACTACTTTTTCTGAAGAGAGTAAAACCAAATGCGACATATCAGAACAGAGTCAGTCAAATCAAAAGGATGGACATAATAGGTAATGTAAAAACAAAATATAAGGTGATCAACAATGGTTACCATACTGCCTCTTGCTATTTTAAGAAGAATTGGCAGTTATAATAAAATTGAACTAAAGAGTAAAGAATAAAAGCAAAGCATTGGAGACATTACAGGACTTTAAAAGAAAATAATAGTCAACTGGCATGGGCGTCATAATGATTCTTATTGTCTTCACAGTTATGCCTATACTTTCAACCTTGGTACTATCAAGCAAAGCAGAATAGAGGAAAATCAGTCAAAACAAGATGGTGAGGGCTATACAGGATTTCAAATCAAGTTAATAGGAAATCAAAGTAGGTTACTATAATGTATCCTGCTATTTTAAATTTATTTTTCCTTTAATTAAAAAAAGAAAAAAGTAAACAATTCAAAAAAGGGGATTGAGATAAAAGAAGGCATAACAACAGAACAGCACAGGTCAAATCATAACCATTTGAGCAAAATAGTGTTTCACCTCAAGATATCCTGACATAAAAATTGTTACCATGGTGTCTCTTTCCTTGGAATCTCTGAGTATAACTTCATATACTGTAGCACAAAACATATCAAGACACTATAAAAACATTCAAGAGAATGACATTATTACAGGGTATTTAGGACCAATTAACAGAAAACAAACAATGGTTTCTATATAAACTCCTTGTCTATAAAAGTTTTTGCTCATATTATCATATATAATAAAATCCAATAAGATACAACTTTTTAAGACCGATGGAGACAGAAGAATACAAGTTTTATGGGACTTCAAAACAAGATGATGCTAAATCAGCACTAGCTATTATGATGTCTTGTTTTCTCCAAAATAGCTGCTCCTACCTTCCGATCTTCTCTGCCTCATTTCTGTTGAGCTCTTTTTCTGTCATTTGTTGTCAGTTTGTCTTCTTCATTTCATTTCCTGCTCCATACATTGTGGCCTCTCTGCCACTATTTCTGGAATCTTGGTATTTTCCTTTTTTAGACTATTCTGCAGTATTCTCTGTAGAGTTGAGTTAGTGGTTGCAAATTCCCCTCGTTCCTCTTCATCCTGGAAGCACATTGTTTTTCCATCAATTTCTAGGGACAGTTGTGCAGGATATATCAATCTTGGCTGGAGGTTATTATCTTTCAAAGCTTGAATTATTTCCCCCCATGCTCTTTGTGATTTGATGGTTTGTGCCGAGAAGTCTGCTGTAATTCTGATGGGTGTTCCCTTGTAAGTGATCCTTTTCTTGTCTCTGACGGCTTTTAATATTCTGTTCTTATATTGGATTTCTGGAATTTTGATTATTATATGCCTGGGTGTAGCTCTATTTGGGTTGTAGGTGGCTGGAGTCCTGTATGTCTCATATATCTGAGTATCTTTACCATTTGCTAAGTTAGGGAAATTCTCTTTGATTATTTCTGTGAATAGCTTTTGTAGTTCATTTGTATGTGTTCCCACTTCTTCTCTTATGTTCTTAATTCTTAAGTTATAGATCCTCTTATTATCTTCTAGTTTTTGTATTGTTGCTGTTTGTTTTTTTGTTATTTTTAAGAAGTTTTTCTTTTCATGTTCCCATATTACAAATCTGCCCTCCAGTTCAGATAATCTATCCTTAGTTTCTTTCAAGCTGTTATGCCAGTTTTTGATAGAGTTTTTAGTTTCCTGGTAATCTCTTTGAACCTGCTTCACGTATTCTGTGCTTTCTCCATTTTCTCCATCAAACAATTCTCCCTTTTTTTTTCTGTTCATCCATTCCACCATCTGTTTTTTTCTTGGGTAGTGCTTAGCATTTCTCTAACTATTCTGCTTATGTCTTGTTTCAGGTCATTAATAGCTTCATTCTTGAACTCGTCTATGAGACTCTGGAGATAGCACTTTATGTCTGTTGGTGCCATGTCTGCTATTGCATGTTTCTCAGGATTGGGGGCTGAGGGGCCTTTCTTATTGCTCCCTCTTCCCATATTCTTTGTTCCTTATATATAAGCGTGTATAGGAAGCCCAGCTGCCTTCCCTGTTGGCCACAGTCTGTTTGAATTGCGCCGGCTAAGTATTCTTGCTCACTGCAGTGCACCAGGGAGACACAGACCTGGGCAGTCTATGCTGGGCCCACCCCTCCAGGTCAACCTACCGAAGGCTTCACCGCTAGGGTGCACCTCCAGATGCTGGGACCTGGGCTGGGCTAGCCTACTGGATCTCAGCCAGCAGTGTCTCGCAGGCCAGGCACTCCCCACCAATCCTGCTTGAGAGGGGGATATGTGACTGAAGTCACTATGGCATCTCGTTCCAGGAAGTCTGCCCGGTCCGAGTATGTCCTCCGCTGAAGACTCCTTCTCTATGGAAGGGTCCCGATCTGCTCACTCACCGCAGGTCGATGCAGGGCACCCGGCCAGCCCCGCTCCCAACTCATTCAACGCTTCCCACTCTTCAAGCTTTCACGCCTCTCTCCCTGCTGTGCCGACCGGGATGCAACAGCGGCTGCAGGAAATTCAGATCACAGTTTCCAGTGATGCGAGGTCCGGCTTCTGTGCTGAGACCTTATCTGTTCCTGCTGTATCACCAGGATTGCATTTCTAGTTGGTTTCTCTTAATTTAGTTTGTTCCTGGGTCAGCAAAGAATATCCCCCCTTGTGTAGGACTTCCTGCCCGGCGTGATTCCTGGATTCCAAGTGCGGTTTCTTAGAGAGCCTCTGAAGCTGCTGCTATCTATCTGCCATGTTCTTCTGGACTCCTGGGATCTTGATTATTATATGCCTGGATGTAGCTTTGTTTTGGTTGTAGGTGGCTGGAGTTCTGTATGCCTCATATATCAGAATATCATTTTCTTTTCCTATGTTTGGGAAGTTTTCCTTAATTATTTCTGTGAATAGCCTTTGTAGTTCCTTTGTTTGTACCCCTGCTTCTTTAATCACATTCTTTATTCTCAAGTTATAGACCCTTTTGTTGTCTTCTAGTCTTTGTATTGTTACTGCTTGTTTACTTGTTATTTTAAAAAAGTTTTCCATTTCATGCTCCCACATTACAAAATTGTCCTCCAGTTTGGATGATCTATCCTTAGTTTCTTTCAAGCTGATTTGCCGTCTTTCTATAGAGTTTTTAATTTCCTGGTAATCTCTTTGAATCTGCTTCATGTATTCTATATTTTCTTTATATTCTTCATAAAATGGTTCTCTCCTGTGTTTGAGTTCCTCCCTTCTTCCATCTGTCTCTTCTTGAGGGGTGCTTAGTATCTCTTTTATTAATCTTCTTATATCTTGCTTTATTTGGCTAAATATTTCTCTTTTGAACTCGTCTATGAGGTCCCGAATATATCTCTTTATGTCCACTGGCACTGTGTCTGATATTGCATGTTTGCTGTTCTCGTTCTCCTTTGTATTTACCTGTCCTGGTCAATGTTCTCAGGGTTGGGGTCTGGGGACTTTTCATTGTTGCTTCATCTTCCCATCTTTTTTATTTCTTCCAGGAGGCCCCAGTTTCTTTCTTTGTTGATTATAATTCTTCTGAAGTGCGCTGGCTAGATGACTCTTCCCACTGCCGTGCACGCTAGTGAGTTGCAGACAGCAACAATGTATGCTGGCCCCTTTCCTCCGGATCAGTCAAGCTGCTGGGCCTGCACTGTATTACTTTGCGCTGCCTCCCCTCTGGGTGGCAGCAGCAGCAGTGGCAGCAGTGGACTTTGTGCCACCTCCCTTCCAAACAGGCAGTGGCGGTGGCAGTGGCATTGTGGTCAGGTGTGGGGGCAGCCAGTGGGCACCGAATCACTCTGCTCCTGCAGCCTCCAGTGGGCCCACGGCAATGGAAGCACTGGACGCGGTGGCGCTGGGATCAGTCAAGCTGCTGTGTCCTGCACTGTCAGTCAAACTTCTGGGGTTTCATTGGGTTAGTGTGGTTAGTGTGCACCACCACTGTAGGGACTTGATTTTGGATCAGTATTTTGTATTTGATATCTAAACTTAGAGTAATGTTTCTTGATTCATTGATATTGTATGTACTAATATTTGGTTCTTTTTATTACTAGATAATATTCATGATATACATATATCATAATTTATGCATTTGTATTTTTAGCTTTCAGCTATTCTGAATAATCCTAACATGAGCATTTATGTATCTTTTTTGGTGGACATGTCTTAATTTCTTTTGGGTAAATATCTAATAGTGGAATTGTTAGATAGTATCTAAGTATATGTTTAATTTTGAGACACTGTGCTGCTATTTTGTTTTTGTGAGTGATTATAGTATTTTATATTCCCACAAGTAACACATGACAATTTCAGTTGTTTTCTATTATTCTAACATTTGGCATCAATGGTCTTTTTAACTCATTCACTCAAATGTTTTAGTGGCATTTATTTTTTTTGTAATTTGCCTTTCTTTAATGATTACTGATGTTTCTTTTCTTGTTCATATTGACCATTCATGGATCTTACTTTTGAAGTGTCTTTTGTTATGGAGTAAAACCTTGGATTGCAAGTAATTTGTTTTGTGAATGTTCTACAGGACAAGCAAACATTTCCAATAAATTTTAACTTGGTAAATGAGTGATATCTTGCAATACAAGCAGTATGTGATGTCGGATGTCACATGATCACAACTGAGCCAATGATTCTTCTGTCTCTCTCTCTCACTGTGTGACTTTGAGTGATGGTCTCCCAATAGCAAGAGGTTATAGGGGAAATCCAGTCTGTGGAGGAGGAAGAGAAGAAGCAGAGGAATCTCTCATTTCAAATAAAATTAGGAGATGTGTAAAATGTTGGAAATAGTGCAACATTTTGTAGAAGAGCACCACCTGAATAATGCCATAGCAATGTGATGAATCTGTTTAAATACAACGCAATGTCAGGTTTCTACAACATCCTCAAAAGGAGGCATCAACAAGTGTTCCTGGACAGGTCCCTTGTTAAAGCTGTAGGGAAAGAAAAAGATTCAATGACTCAGTAGATAGTAGTGATTCTGTTAGTGATAGTGACAGTCATGCTACACAGTACCCTCCTCTTTCTCTTGTCTTCTTCATACCAGCTACACAGGGTTTCATACCAGCCACACAAAGGTAAGTACAAGTTAATTTGCTTTAAAAATTTTTTCTTTTATTATTTTGAATTATATTACAGTATTATATTACATATAATCATTTTTATATGAATATTTTTGGTTTGTAGAATGAATTATTTGAGTTTCTATTATTTCTTAGGGGAAAATTTGCTTTGCTATATAAGTGCTTTAGATTATATGCATGTTTTTGGAACAAATTAGGTTTACAAACCAAGGTTTTACTGTATTTACTTCTAAACATTTTATTTGGATGCCATTATAAACAAGATTGTTTTGGAGAACCAGGAGAGCTGCCTCTGCCTGCTGGGCACTGACACTGGAAGGCCCCTTCCTCTGCACTCTCAGCTCAGGCCAAGAGAACCAGGAGCGATGCCTCTGCCTGCTGGGTGTGCCACTGGAAGGCCCTTTCTTTTGTGCATCCAGTGTGGGGTCGAGGGAGACAGACAGATCCACCTCTGTCTGCTGTGCACTGTCACCAAAAGGCCATGTCTTGCAGGAGGCCAATATGGGTAGAGAGAACCAGCAGATCCACCTTCACCCTCATGGAAGCTGCCACCAGAAGGTTCTTTCCTGCAGGCAGCCAACAGGAGCAGGGACACACAGCCAGGCCAGCCCTGTGCATCCTTAGGTTACCACTGGAGGCCCTTGGTTCCCTCAGGCAGCCATCACCGACTAGCAGTATCAGACAAACACACCTCTGTGTGTCTGCCACCATCATGGGAGTCCCAGTGTAGACACACAGGCTGAGAGAAGCAGCCCCACCTCCACGCACCACTGATCATCAGTGAAGCCCAGTGTAGCTGCATAGGTCTGGACTAGCCCACTCCACGCCCTGCCACCTCCCTGTAAATATGGAATTAGAGGAACCCAGGTGCCTGTCCTATCCCCCTATCCTGCTTATGGGCAGCCAATGTGGGAAGTGCCTGGGGCCCCGCAACCAGCTTCTTGGGAGGAGAATGTCAAGATGAAGGAGCAAAAGGCAAACTCAGACCTCTAGCCCACACAGAATAAGTCTGGGAGATACAGTCATGGAAGCAAATGGAAGTCACACACCTGAAACCTCTGAGAGGATAGCAATTGAAGTAAGGAAACAACTTCATGAGACTGTAAGAGCAGTCAAATCAGAAATAATGTCTCAGGTAAAAGAAGAAATCAGAAACATACTGAAAGAATTGTTCAGCAGATCTAAAGAAGATATAGACAAAAAAGAGGAGAATAGAAAAATGATAGAAACCTTGAATGAATGCATGAGAGATTCAAAGAGAGATGCAGGAAATTAAAAATTTAACCAAAAGCTGGCAAAACTGCTTGAAAGAGACTGAAGATAGACTTTCAAATCTTGATGATAGGGTTGCAGCTAGGATTGTGAAAGGAAAGAGCTCTTTAAAATAACATAGAATCAGGAAATAACAATTCAACAGCTGCAAGATGATACAAAGAAGCATAACTTAAGAGTGATAGGTGTAGGTGAAGAAGCAGGGGTCAACACAAATGAAATTAAAAGGATATTCACAGAAGTAATAGAAGAAAACTTCCCAAACATGGGAAATAGATCTGGCATGCAGATAAGTGAGACACATAGGACTCCAACTAACCATAACCAAAGTAAATCTATACCCAGACATATAATAATCGAGATTCCAGAAATCCAGCACAAGAATAGAATATTAAAAGCTGTTAGAAATAAGAGAGAGATCACCTATAAAGGAAAACCAATCAGAATCACAGCAGACTTATTAACACAAACCATCAAGTCAAGAAGGGTTTGGAGCAAAGTGTTTCAAACCTTGAAAGAAAACAACTTCCAACCCAGATTGACCTACCCTGCAAAACCTTTTTTCAAAATTGATGGAAAAATAAGATACTTCCATGATAAAGAATAACTGAAGGAATTCATGACCACCAAACCAACCCTACAGAGAGTGCTTATGGGTATTCAGGAGAGAGATAAAGATGACCATGGTTCCAGGAACAGCAGCAGAGGAGAATCACCAAATAGGCAACTGAATGAAGGGGAAAGTAGAGGGCCAACAATAGGAGAATAGCAGGGCAGAGACAAACCAGTGTATGCCGGTTTTAACCATTAATGTAGATGGCCTCAGGTCAGCAATAAAAAGAAACACCGGGAGAGTGGATCAAGAAACCAGATCCAATGATATACTGTATACAAGAAACACATCTAACTGTAAAGGAAATTCATAGACTGAAAAATCAAGGGAGAGAAAACAATTGTTTTATGTGACAGGAGATCAAAATAAAAAAGCAAGAGTAACTTGCCCATCAATCACAGAAAGATATGGTATTTTCATGCAGTGGAAAACTACCCAGCTATAAAGTAGAATAATCTCAAGGCTCCTGTAGGTAAATGGATGCACCTGGAGATCATGTTCATGGCCAAAACAGTTCAAATTCTTGTGTGTGAACCCTAGCATAAGAAACAGAAGGAGTTAATGGGATCCAAAAGCAAAATAGTTAATGTAAGAGCAAAGGGAAGGAAATACCTGGGAAGGAAAGGTGGAAACTACTCAATTTCTTATTGTCTTATCTTGAACTCTTGCATTGTTTACACAATTTTGTTAAGTTTGGCTTTGTTCTGTGTTGTTTTGTTAGATTTTATGCTGTCCAATGGTAGGGGCAGCTATTTTTTTTTTTAATCGGTAGCAGGGATTGAACTCACGACCACCTGCTTGCAAGGCAGGTGCTTATGCCGCTGAGCTAAATCCCCAGCCACCGGGGCAGCTATTTTGAATATAATGAGATATATTATGGTAATCATGGTTTCCCATTGTATTACTTTGAAGTCTTATAATGCTTTCATGCATTGGTTTGATTGGTTTTCTTCTGTTTTGTTTGATTTTATTATGTGTGATGGTATGAACAGCTATTTTGAAGAAAACAAGACATTATGGCAGCCATTGCTGATTTACTATCATCTTGTTTTGAAGTCCTACCATGTTTTTGTTCTTCTGTTTTGATTAGTTTATCCTGTTGTGTTTTATTTGATTTTATTATGTGTGATGGTACAGACAAATTTTTTGAGGAAAATGAGATATTATAGTAGCTATTGTTCATTTCCTGTTATTTGGTATTGAAGTCCTATAATGCTTTCATTCTTTTGAATGGTTTTATACTATATTGTTATGTTTGATATTATTGTGTGTGAAGGTATGCTCAACTATTTCAAAGAATAGAGACATTATGGTAGATATTGTTGATGTTCAATTGTCTTGTTGTGAAGTGCTGTGTTGCTTGTATTGTTCTGTTCTGGTTTGCTTTGTTCTGTTCTCTTTTGTTTTATTTTCTTTAAAATAAAAAAAATTTAAAAGGTTGTTTTGGTCAACATTTGATTTTCTGATTATTTCAAAATTATACAAATATTTATTTTGTATACATAATTTTATTACAATTGAATTTTATTTGTTGTTTGTTGAGTGCAAGCTGGGCTTGAACTCATTAAGTAACCCTGGCTGGCTTTGAACTTGTGGCAGTGTGCCTACTTCAGCCTCCTGAGTGGGATAACAGGCATGTGCCACTACATCCGGCCTTCAGTATAATTTTTAATGGATATTTTAGGACTTCCTGCGTACTATATGATCATGTCACCTGTAAGTAAAGGAAGTTTGCATTTTTCCTTCCAGTATGTGTGCATTTACTCCTTCTCCTTGCCCTTTGAACTGGCTAAGGCCTCCAGGACAAAGTCAAATCAAAGTGGTAACAGTGGTTCCATTACCACTTGTTCTTGATTAAGGCAGAAAATTATGAAAATTATGTTACCTATAGATATTTTTTGTAGATTCCATTACTCAGGTTAAAGTTACTATTTTTCCTAGTTTACTGAGATTTCAGACTTGAAAAAGATTTGAGTTTTGTCGATTGCTTTTCTTGTATCTGTTGAAATGATGACATATTTTTCTCCTTTTTATATAAATATGGTGAATTTTGTTGATTTATTTTCTGATGTTGTATCAACTTTGTATTTGGGAGATAAATGCTATGCTGTCACATCTGTTATATTTTCTTCTAATTGTTTAATTCAATCTATTAATTTATTATAGAGTTAGAAATATAAGTGAGAAGTATGGGTCTATAGTCCTTTTTTGTGATGTCTTTGACATTTTTTCTTTTCATTTTTTTTGCAAACAGGACAATACTGGCCTCAAAGAATGTACTGAGCTGGAGATATAGCTCAGTGGTGGAGTACTTGGGCAGTGTATATGAGGTCCTATTTGATCCCCAGCATTGCAAAATCAAGAAAAAAACACTCACTACCAGTACCAACAAAAATATTGGGAAATATTCCTTCTTTTGTTTTTTGAAAAAATGAGTGCATTACTGCCATTATTACTCTTGCTATCCTTCAGAAGTGACATCATCTAGACCTGGAAATTGTTTTTGGGAGGGGTTTAATTAGGGCTAGAACTCGGTGGTGTTTTACCACAAAGCTGCATTTTCAGCTCGTTTTGATTTTTGTGTTGAGACAAGGTTTCACCTGATTGCCCAGGCTGGCCTCAAACATGTGATCCTCCCACCTCAGTCTTTCAAATAACTGGCATTCCAGGTATGTACCACTGTGCCTGGCCTTAGACCTGGTTGTTTCTTTGAGAGAAAGTCTTAAATTATGGACTCATTTTCTTCAATTGATATGATGCTGCTTAATATTTCAGTTTCTTCTTGGGTCAGTTCTGGTCATTTGTATTTTTAAAGAAATTTTCCCATTTCAGATATTTTTCAAAAATTTTGGCACAGCTGGGGATTTCAGGTGATGCATGACTGTGATCCCAGCTATTCAGGCAGGTGAGGCAGGTAGACTGCAAGTGCAAGGCCAACCTGGGGAACAATAAGAATGCGTCCAAAAAAAAGAAATAAATAGGAATGAGGGAGTACCTCAGAGGGACAGCACCTCTGAGTTCAAATCAGTGCCACACAAATTGGGCTAAAGTTGTTGAAAATATTCTTTTGCTAAACTATTAGCATGTGAAGGATCTGTACCGATGATTTCTTTTCATACCTTATATCAAAAATTTGGTGGCTATCTCTTTTCTCCTGATTATTCTAACAAGAATTTTACTAATTTATTTGCTTTTCTAATAGTTAGCTTTTGGTTTCATTGAATTTTTCTATAATTTTTCTGCTTTCTATTTTATTGATATCTGATTTCATTGATATCTTTATTATTTCCTTCCTGTTTGCTTGGCATTTATTTTATTTATCTTTTCCTATATTCTTTTTTCCAGCTTTATTAAGGTATAATTGGTATACAAAATGGCAATATATGAAATAAGGTGTGTTTGGAGATTTGGATACATATTTATGTTGTTATAAACACAACAAAGAAAACTAATTTAAGATTAATTTGAATTAGTGAAAAATCATAAGACAGGCCGAGGATTTAGCTCAGTAGCACAAGTGTCTACCTGGTGAGGGTGAGGTCATAAGTTGATTCCCCAGTACCAAAAAAACAAAAAACAAAAACAAAAACAAAAAACCCAAAACAGAAGACAGCAAAAAGAGCATAAAAACCTGTTTGCAGAAATAACTTCAGGAAACTTCCCAATTACAGAGAAAGAATTAGGGTACTGAAGGCATATATAACCCCAAATAACCACAATCAAAAAGAACTTCTTGATGCACCATCATTCAAATTACAGATCTCTAACATAGGGACAAAATCTTAATAACTGTTAGAGAAAAACAATAAATCATTTATAAAGACTTGTAAAGAAAAAAAAATCCTTAAAATTACAGCAAATTTTTCAACACAAACCTTAAAGCCCAAGAGAGCTTGGAACAAAGTGTTTCAAGTCCTAAAAAAAAAAACAATTTCTTACCTAGAAATTATATTATATACTCTGAAAGACTATCCTTCAAAATTGATTGAGAAATAAGATATTTCTGTGACGATCAGCACCTTAAGAAATTCATGACCGCCAAATCAGCACTATAAAAGTTCTCAAGGCTGTCCACAAAGAGACACTGAAGCCAACAATGCCAAAAAGACCAATAGTATGAAAATGCAAAAGACTAGCAGTATGAATACACAATAGTATGAATACAGAAAGGCGTAGTTAAGCAAAAGGGAAAAACGGAAATTACAGAAAAGTTATGCCATGGCAGGAATAAGTCAATATCTTTCTTTAGTAATTCTCAATGTGAATGGTCTCAATTCCCTAGACAAAAGACACAAATTGGCAGAACGAGTCAAGAAACAAAACCCAACAGTATACCACATACAAGAAAAATACTTAACTCAAAAAGAAATTCACAGATTAAAAATTGAATGATGGAAAGTGATTCCATTCCAATGGGAATCTAGGAAAAAAGCATGATGCTATCCTAATTTCTGACAAAATGGATTTCAAGCCTAGACTGATTCGAAGAGACAAAGAAAGTCATTACATATTGGTTAAGGGAAAATGCAACAGGAGAGTTAACAATTATAAATATATATGCACCGGATGGTGGTATACACAACCGCATCTGCAGAGGCAGGTTCCCCTTTCCAAGAGCCAAGGGAAGCTTTCAGACTGCTTTGTTTTTTTCTCTGCATTTTGGTCCATTTCTCCAACTTCTCTATAGTTTCTTTTCAGTCAGTTTCTCCCCAATTCTCAGAGACCTACTTCTTTTGTTTTTTCTTCATCAAGTTGGTATTTTCCAGATGCCTGGATTCTGGTCTTAGCCTCAGAGAGGCTAAATTTTGCTGCTAATTGCTACTCCGCCATTCTGGTTCTCCTCTGGTAGACTAAAGTAAATTACAAATGTTGCAATGTTCCTTTTTTGTAAATACCACTGATCATTTTTGAAGAATAAGATTTTTAAAAACATAGATAGCAGGATATCACACCTAGCAAAATTCCTTAAAAGGATTTACTATGTAGTCTATTTTTAACTATCCCCAATTTTCCCAGTGTGTTTTACAAATCAGACTCACTCCAGGACCATCCAGTTTAGAGCTTTCTCTTAACACAAAATCTCCATGGGAAAGGTGTGCTAGGGATGTGGTTGAGACCATCAGCTTCTTCATTAACATTATTTATTTATTTTGGTACTGGGACTCTAACTCATGACTTCACACTTTCCAGACAAGTGCTGTGCCACTGAGCTATCTCCCTGGCCCAAGATTATTTTAAATTTTAGATGATTGCAGACATAAATTTCCTGAATTGCCTAAATAGGGTGAAACAATAATAGCTTCTAGTTAAGGTTCCCCCAAATATTAGAACATTCTTTGGTAAATATTGAACTTTCTTGATGTCTACAGTCAAACAAGACAATCACAGAAGAATTGATTTTATCATTTCCAAGAAGTTATCTTGAAGTTTTGAAATTTATATGCTTGAACATCTTCTAAGAGGATTTTCTCGGCCCACTAGGTGGCACTTAAAATCCAGAATACCTGAATTTGACCCTCGCCTAAAGGATAGTGAAATCTAGGCCAACACATTCGAGGATTTATGATTCAAGACAAGAATAAAAATGTATGACAGGAGAGAGCACTAAGTTTTGCAACAGCTGTAGGATTATTGAATTTAGTATTTTAATTGGGAAAAATAGGCATAGTATCTTCCATTGCTTATTGATATGATATAAATGAAATGGATTAAAAGTGGGAAGCCTGTGGTGAAGTCAGGGAAGTTGGTGATGAAGTCAACAAGAAGCTAAGACCTCCTGTGAGTCAGCACCATGTGCAGGCTGACTGGGGAGAACCAGATGCCTGCCCCTCCTGGTATGTGGGCAGAGAGACAAAAAGAGCCAACGTTACACCCCACGCCATTAAGTGACTGACTGACCTGGAGAAACACAGGCTGTGATGATAGCTAATGAGGTAAAATGCAGCTTTATGCTTGTAGTGTTTAGTGTTTCACTGACTTTGCAGGCCAGTAGTCTGATCATCTGTCTAGAGGATATGCAATGTAGTATCTATGGGGGATCTCGTCCTGAAGCTGATAACCATTGTTAATTCCCTACTATCTTGATTTGAAATCCTATATCACTCTCATTGTTTTGTTTGGTTGGGTTTATTCTATTTTATTTTGTTTGAGTTTGTTGTATCTGCTGTCATGGGTGCATATTTTGAGGAGAACAAGATATATTATGGTAGCTATTTTGGACTTACTATTATCGTGTTTTGAAGTCCTATGTTGCATTCATTGTTTTGTTTTTACTGGTTCTATTCTGCTCTGTTTTGTTTTATTTTACTAAGTATGAAGGTATGGGCAGCTATTTTGAAGGCAACAAGAAGCATTATGGTAACCATGTTGGTTTCCTATTGTTTTGAAATCCTGTGTCATATACATTGTCTCATTTATATTGGCTTTATTCTGTTTTATTTTGCTTGGTTTTATTTTCTCTAAAATAAAATTCAAAAAACTAATATTTTGGCTAACCTGAAAGTTCATATGTATTTATCGAACTGTATAAATTTTACTATTTCTTCAAATTTATAACTATTTGAAACTATTATTTTACTCATACATAATTTTCCCTCAATAAATGGGATTTCAAGATAACATTTAAAGTCCAAATTATTTTGATTCTGATCATTATTTTTCTGGGCTGGGGATATAGCTCAGTTTCTGAACATCTGTAGTGTATAGAGTCCTTCAGGAACATCAACTTTTGTCACTTGGTGACTGGCTATAAATTGGCCTAGAAATAATTCTGCTCTCTCTCTCTGGGGCATCTGCTGTCTCTCTGGGGTATACAAAAATGAGATGTATCTCTATTGAAGGCTTCAAAACTTGGAGAATCTTTTGTATTGGTCACATTCTCATCACTAGGAAAAATACCTGATATCAACAATTTTAATGAGAAAAGGTTTATTTAGCTCACAGTTGCAGTGAGTTCAGTGCATAGTTGACTGGCTCCAAGGCAGAACAGCAGGGTGGAAAGGCATGGCAGAAGAAATCTGCTCAAGCTATGGGACACAGGAACCCAAGAGATGGAGGAGTCAGGGTCAAGAATACACAAGTCCAGGTCATGAACTATGACATACGACCCATACCTTCTGACTAGGCCCTATATCAGCACATGAAACTTTGGGGGCCACCTTTAATCTAAACTATAATATTCTGCCCCTGTTCCCATGTCTCATGTCTATCTCACTATGTAAACTTCATCTGTAAGAGCTGGCAGCTTTAACACTTCCAATATTGCTAAAAAGTCCAAGTTCAAAGTCTCCTTTGAGACTCAAGGCAAATTTTTAGTTGTGAGTCCTTGTAAAAGAAAAACAAAAAAAGTTAAGTACTTCCACACATAATGACACAGGATAAACAGTCCCTTTCCAAAAGGCAAGAATAGGGGAATAGAAAGGAATTAGATCAAAGCAACACCAAAATCCAGCAGGGCTAATGTGAAAGCCTGTAGTTCTGTGTTCAGTTCCTGGGGCAGATGGTGGTGAGAATGGAGTTCCAAAGGGCTTGAACAGCTCTGCGCTTATGACTTTTATGACTGCAGTCCATATGACCTCTGTCTTATGCTGGTGGCACTTACTGCCTATGGCCTTCCTCTGCAGAAGTTCAGTGTTTCTGAAATTTCTACTTTCTGGGATTTTCACTGCATCTTTGGCTTACCTCTGACAGTGTCATGCATCACCCTCTCAAGAGCACATTTCTTGTCCTCCTAGAAGGTATTTTGAAACCTGGTAGAAGGCCTCATGACCCCATAACTTTTGCACTTTGCATGTCTGAAAAACCAGCACCATGTCCTTAAGTTGATCTTCTTGGATTCTGACTATGATGTGTCATGGACAAGTTTTTTCTGGTTGTGTTTATGTAGGGTTCTATATGCATCACTTGCTTATCTGTATTTTAAATTATTTCCCCATATTTGGAATGTTTTCTGGTACTTTTTTATTTTAAAGAGAATAAAACAAAACAAACAGAACAAAGCAGTTCAGAAAGCAATGAAAGCAACACAGGATTTCAAAACAAGACAACAAGACATCAACTGTGGCTACCATAATGTGCCTTGTTTTCTTTGAAATAGTTGTCCATATCTTCACACACAATGAATTCAAACAAAACAAAAATAGTATGAAACCAATAAAAACAAAAGAATGAAAGCATTACAGGCCTTCAAGACAAGACAACAGGAAAATCAACAATGTCTACCATAATGTCTCTTGTTCTCTTCAAAACAGCTGACCATACCTTCACACATATTAAAATCAAGTAATAGAAAACAGACAAAAACCAATCAAAACAAAGAATAGAAGCATTATTGGACTTCAAAACAAGATGGTAGGAAATCAGCGATGGCTACCATAATGTCTCTTTTTCTTCAAAGTAGCTGTTCATACCATCACACATAATAAAATCAATTGTTGTAAACACTTTAGGAGATGATCTAGGCATGTATAAGCCTAAACATGTACATATATCCTTTCTGTATTACAGGAAAAACAAAATGCAGAAAAACAAGAAACAAAAGAGACAAATAACAATAACAAAGAGCCCAAAACAATAACAACATAGGTTTTCAAAACAAGGTGGTAGGAACATAACTAAGATTGTTATTTTGCATAGTTATCTTTGAAAGAGTTACTCAGATTACCAGACATAAACATGCAAAATTGATCTAATCCTATGAATGGTAGCTGTTTTGTTCCAAGAACTAATAGAACTAGTAATACAACACTTTAGCTATCTTAAGTGTATTTATACAAATTTATATCTTATTTCTTTTCCTTTCCTTCTTTTCTCCTTTTCCTTATCTGAGTTATTTTTTCCCCTTGGTGAGCAGTTTCTTGCCCTTTCACAATATTTATTGAAGATTTTGTATCTTATTTACTCCTTCAGTTTCTTACACTAGGGAAACTATTTGGTATTTACACATGTGAGTTTGATTTATTTCACTTATGAATATGGTCTCAAGTTGCATCCATTTATTTATAAATATCTCAATGTGATCATTCTGTATAGCTGAGTAATACTCCATTGTATAAAAGTACTACATTTTTTAATCCATTCCTCAGTTGATGGACATTTAAGATTGTTTCCAAGATTTGGCTATTACAAATTGTGCTGCTATAAACATGGGTGCACGTATATCACTGTGGTATGATGTTTTCAGTTCTTCTGGGAATATGCCTAGAAGTGGAATAGCTGGGTCGAAATGGACTTCCAATCCCAGCTTTGTGAGGAACCTCCAGGGATTTCCACAGTGATTGCACCAGTCTGCATTCCCATCAACTGTGCAGAAGAGTTCCTTTTTCCCCACAGCCTCTCCAGCATTTGTTATTGGCGGTTTTCTTGATCCTGGACATTGTTTCTGGAGTGAGATGGAATCTCAGTGTGGTTTTAATTTGCATATCTCTAATGACCAATGATGCTGAACATTTCTGGTACTCTTTCTGTAAAGGATTTTTAATGCCATTCATACAGTCTCCTGATTTTTCACTAATTCTAGCTAATCTTAGATTAATTTTCTTTGCATCATTTAGCAGCCATTGGATCCATTTGTTATGACCTGTTGTTGTTTTTAAGGTATCCAGCCCTATCTTCTATGTCTGCAATTCTGTTCTTCCACCGGTCACTTCTGCTGCCCATCTTTCAATTGATTTTTTTATCTTCTGTATTTCAGTTTGGTACCTTTTCAGGGACTCTAATTGTTTGCTAAACTGGTTGTTCATGTTTTGTATTAGGTTGTTTAGTTCAGCTAGTTTTTAAAAAATTTTATTTTATTTTATTTTTTTAAATTTAATTTGTAATGAAGTAAAATTACAATAGAACAAGACAGCACAAAGCCAATTGAGGCAATGCAGTGACATTGGTACAGAACTTCACAGCAGGATACTGGGGTAGTAGTAATAGGTACTATAATATATCTCATTATCTTCGCAATAGTTGTCCAGTCAATTAGGTATAGTGAAATCAAACCAGTGACAGAACATTATAAAACCAATTGAAGGAGAATATTGAGTGGAGCAAACCATCAAAATAAAACATAACAGTGAAAATAACCTTTGCCTTCAAAAAGACAATAAAAGGAAATCCTCCATATTTGCTATATTGCATATGGTCATCCTCCCAAGATATGCTCAGACCTCTTTTGTAAGCTTACGAATCATTTTATTTTATTTATTTAGTTTAGAGAAACAAGAAAAACAGAAAAAAGGGTAGAAATAATACAGAATTTCAAAAATAATAATAAAAAATCACTAGTTGATAAATTGCATATTGTTATCTTAAAAGTAGTTGTTCAAATTACAAAATCAAAGCATAAAAAGTAGACAATCAAATAGTGACAGTACAAATTGTTTGTAAACTAACAAAAACTTAGTAATATGGTTATCTATCTTGCACACTTACACATACAGTCATATCCTTTAGAGCACTTTCTTTCTCTTTCATTATTACAGTATCTGTTATACATTTTTAAAGTTGCTATTTGTGTAATTATAACTTCCTTGAGCTTGCTGAGTACCTTGTTGATGTTTTTGTCTCCTTTTATCACTTCAGGTGTTTGGCTTTTGATTTTTCTCTTCATTAACACTTCGTGGACCACTTTTGGGGGCAATTTGTAGCTTTGGAGGCAGTTTATTGTCTTCTTTTCTTTTGTTTCTATTTTTTTAACATGTAGAGGGTCAGTTATAGCGGGAAGGTTTTCTTACTGGTACGGAGCTCTCTTAACGTCTGCTTTCAGGAGTGCCCTCCGGGTGTGGGTAACTTTAGGGCTTTCCTCTGTCTGTCTCAAGATCCAACTACCTCTGTTAACTTGAAGAGAGTAGAGTACAGTGTAATTGTTCTAGCACCTAGATCTCTTGTGTTAGTTGAACTAGGTCCCCCTTACTGGGAGTTGGAATTAGCATATCAGACTGCTTTATTTTTTTCTCTGCAGCCTTCTTAGTTTCTATTGTAATCCATTTTTTTTTTTTGTCCTCACGATTCAGACAGTTGTGTTTGTAATCCCACTGAAATGTAACTGGAATCCCAGCAAGTTAATTCCACTCTATCACCTCCAATGCAACCCATGGTGAGAGTAAAGACACTAACGTATATTCACGTATTCATATTCATTTATGGGCAGTTGAGAGGTCCAAGTCTGATTCAAGTCAGGATGTATGGACAAAGGCCTTGATCCAAGACCTCTCCCAGAATTTATTATCTCGTGAAGAGGAGAGTGGTTCAAAGATGTGTGAAAGTGAGGATAGCAGGAATTATGTGAGTAACCTGAGCTGGCTAGCCAGGTGAGGAGGAAAGCATCTTTGCACTATGCAGAGAGAATGATATGCACAAGAACCACCAGTCTGCATGACCCAATTAGGGTAGCATTTGAATGGTTTAGGAGGTTGTTGCTTCAATTTCTGATACATAAACCTTTGTACTGTGGGAAGTCAGGGCCTTTTATTCTGAGGCTTGCACCCAGTTGACATTCCTGGAGCTGACTGGCTCTGCCATCCTGCTTCATTCAACAGTTTAACAGGGAACACAATGTGAAGAAGGAGGAAAATGTTGGTTGGCCTTAACAATTACATATCAGTACCTCGGCTAGCCTTATTTGCACTGCTTATATCCAATTGAAGAGAGAAGGAAATACCATAGCAGCTCTGGACATATCAGTACATGGAAACAAGACTTGATTTAACTAATGCTAAAGCAATTGTTTTGCATTTAAGGAAAGCCGCCCAAATTGTCTACTGCAGTTTCTCCTGAAAATTTTAATCTAAACTGACACTCTCAGGGGAAAGTTCCCACAACTAAGCTATCATGGAGTTCACTTTCTGAATTTTAATTGGTTGCCCAGTGTGAACAAAATCTCTGCAAAAGAGTGGAAGCTTGTTGGCAAATCTGATGGTGCATAATTTTTTGTGATCATATCATCCAGTCATGCAATTATTCTAGATCTGTGTAAGAGATCTTGACATCTTGACATGAGACTAAATATTGCATTAGCCTCATGTTGCCTTCCCACATTACTACACATTCAGTGGCTTGAAACAACACACATTTACAACTGTGTGGTCCTGAAGGTATTTAGATTTATATGTCTGAAGTTCAAAATAGAGCTCCTTGGTGTTAAATTGCAGTGTAGGTAGGACTGGGTTCCTTTTGTAGGCTCTAGGGCACCAGTCAGCATCTCCTGTGAGCCTACCAGTGAGCAGGCTGAGAATCAAACATCCCAATCCCCTCCCCTATTAGCAACTGGAGCCAGAGGTCTGAGCATCTCTTGGGAGGATGGCCGTATGCAATACAGCAAATATGGGGGATTTCCTTCTATCTTCTTTTTGAAGGCAAATATTGTTTTCACTGTTTTGCTTTGTCCTGAGTAATTATTTTGCTCTATTCCATATTCTGTTTTGATAGGTTTTGTAATGTTCTGTTTTTGGTTTGATTTTGCTATACCTGATTGAATGGAAAACTATTGTGAAGATAATGAGATGTATTGTGGTACCTATTACTGTTGTCCCAGTAACTTGTCCTAAACTGTCACAGGTGAGTGTGAAGGTTAAAGATTTACAGAACCCTAGAGATCAAACATTTGGTGTTCACAACAGAAAATGTTTGGAGTAACCAGAGCATCTCACTGCTTTGGAGAGCTGCAGAAAGAATAATCAGTTTGAAAAGTGACAATGATGTACCTTTTAAACACTGTGACTGACTTGGATTGTATCACATGAATGTTCAGTAAAACAATGTAACGACTTTACTTTAGGATTCTTGCTGTCTTTGGCCAGTAAGGCTGGAAGTCTTTCTCGGAAAGGCAGAGTGACGAAGATAATATATGGTTTCATTTTTGAATTCTGGGGGGTTTTCAAAGACTTTAAATAAGATAATTGGATTTTAAAAATAATTTCTACCACTGAACTATTCTTCAGTAACATGTTTGGAACATAATAAAGCCATTTCAAAGAAATTGATTTTAATATTTTCAGCACATAGTTTATACTATAGACCTCTTTCATTATGTTTAAGGTCAGTCTGCTGAAATTAGTTATGGACTGACTACTTCTAATTGCTCACATATTATCTTTCTCATTTTTCTTTTTTTTTATCTTTCTCATTTTTCTAATACTAAGTCATTTGATATTCATTTCATGTTTTTTGATTCTTTATACTTTTTTTTTTTGGGTGCTGGGGCTCAAACTCATGACCTTTCCCTTGCCAGGCAGGCACTATGTCACTGTGCTAAACCCTGGATCTACAGATGTTCCTTATGGGTTATAGATGTCAGTCTCTTCTTTTTTTTTGGTACCAGGAAGCAAACTCACTACCCTGCACTTGCAGGCAGGTGCTTATGCTGCTGAGCTAAATCCCTGGCTCCGGCCCTTTTACAGTATGTTATGCTTATATAAATTTTATTCTACTCTGATTTTCTTTTAGTCTTGTATAGTGTTATACCTTGTCCTACTTGAATTTCATTATGATGATGTTGTAGATTTCATGTCATTCATCATTTTTAATAATTCTCTTCTGTCCTCAGTTTTAACTTTATCACATAATTTAAAGTAATTCATTCTTATGGTTCATTTAATTTCTTACCTTTTATATTCTTTACTTTCCTTAAACTACTTACTAACATATTTAGGCATTAACGTAAATTAGTATTGACATCTAACACGGCTTCTTCAGCATTGCTGTGTATGTTTTATCCACAGGTTTTTTTTTTTTGGCTTTTTCATTTTTATTGGTACCGGGGATCGAACTCACGACCGCCTGCTTGCAAGGCAGGTACTTATGCTGCTGAGCTAAATCCCCAGCCCCAGGTTTTTGATTCAGTTGGATGGGTTCCTCTAGGCATTGTGTATGCATACTTGTTTGTGTTCAAGAAGTGTCTTCTTCTTTATGTTAAACTGAGTGGATGAAAAGCAGAGAAATTTACTTTATTTTACCTCTTACTCAGCTGTCAAAATTCTTTGCAACAGCGTATTTAAAAAGCTGAAGACTGAAATGTTAACCCAGAGAGATGAGATTGATAGGTAGTTTCTGTTTTCTCCATTTTGATAAATGTGTGTCTGATTTTTTTTGAGTATCTTTCTCTCATCTCTACACAAAGAATAACTAAAGCATTTTCTTTAACTTGCCCAGTTTTTGTACAAGGGAATTAGTAATCCTATTTTTTTTTTTTTTTTGGAACCTGGACAAAGCCTGTTCAGCAATTTGGAAAGGTAACATCTTAAGTAGAATTGAGAGAATACTTCTCAGAAATGGAACACTTAAAATTCACTATAAGTAAGCTATTAAAAGCAAATTGTGCTACTATCAATCCCAGTGGGCGGTGGTGGAACAAATGCTGATAGGTGATTAAAAATAAAAACCTGACCATTCTAAAAAGCAACATTTCATTATCCTTTCCAGACAGTCTAAGAGGAGTTGTACAGCTTAACCACAAAGAGCTTTGGAAAAGAGAAAATGTGCTCCTCATATCTAATGAAGATTGCACAAAGGCTTCCTGATGTTCAAGAATTGGCACAGAGGAACAAAGAGACTTATGAATGAACTGAAGTAGACAATCAATGTTACTTCCAGAAAAAATAAAAAGAAAACTATTACTTCCAGGATGTATAATGTCATTTATAGAAAATTAGAAATACAGGTTGCTGTCTCAAATTATGAATAGATTTTAAAATGGTGGTGGAAGAGAATGACCAGCTAAGTACATGGCCGGTGAACTCTGTGAGTAAAGCATTTTGTATTGGAGTGTTTTGTCCAAAAGTCTCCTGAAGACTGACCTTAGGAGGCAGTTGGAAAGGCAGTTTAACACAGCAGCAAAGTGCTAACTTTTAGTTGTATGATAGCTTATGTTGACTCTATCTCATTCTTACTAAGTTTGTGACACTGGACACATTATCAACTCTCAAAAATGTCATATTCCAATTTGCAAAAAAAAAGTGTTAATTTCTGCTTCAAATGGCTTTGAACTCATCATCTACAGCTTCCCAATTATGGAAATTACAGTCATGTACCATCATGCCTAGCTTTCAAAGTTTAAAGTATGCAAGGCCTGTGCATGCATTTACCACCCAGTAGGCACACTGTAAGAGGTTATGAGCTGAGAAATGAACAGAGACAGGGGTTGTGCTGGTGGAGACCCTGGTCAGCTCTTACTCCCGTCGTGACATTGCAGCAGTGCGTGGTCCTAATCCTCCCTGACAGGCCTACTCAGTGACTGCCCAGAGCCCTCTACTCATCTTGTTTTCTCTGGCCTCACTGAGAAGATCTCTTAATGTCTTTTGTTGGCTCTAGTCACCAATGTTAGGGACCCTGAGGGCTCGCTCACTGGCCTCCTCTCTGCTGTCAGAGCCTTGACAGAGCCAGTTTCATGACCTAAAATCTTTCCTTTCTAGCAGGTTGCTCCACTTAGATGCCTATTAAATACCTCAAAATGAAGCTCTCCTAAGGAAAGATTCTCGTCCTTCTCTAAATAAAAAGATCAATCTGGACTTTCTTCTTGCTGCTTCCTGCACACATGGTGCTTGATCTGACCTCGGGACCTTTGCCATGCTCTTCTCATTGCCTGACATTCTTTCTCCAAGAAACATTCAAGTCTTTGCTTAAATATTACTGCATCAATGAGAGCTTTCTCCACTATCTTGTCCAAACTGGACCCTCCCCTGCTTTGCTGTCAACATTTCTTATCTGCCTTCCTTCCATGTCTTATTTTGCATCCGTTTTTAGAAGAGACTTTAGAGATCCCCGATCCTAGGATCAGTGCCCCAGTAATTGCCAGGGTGATGCATAAAGGCTGGAGGAAGCTCAGTTTCTTCTGCCCTTCTTTCTTTCTTCCATTTTACTGTTTTTCTGCTTCCTGAGCCATGATGTAAAGATATGCCTCTTTGACCCTCAAATCACTGCGTCGCTGGTATCCATAGAGGCTTGAACCCGAAGAGAAAATTCTACACGATCTGGAAGGAGCTGATACTATGTCAAGGATAAAGTATTGTAATTACCTTCAAGAATGGTACATTTCAGTCAAGAATTAGAGTGCATGCTCCAAAACATGAGCTGTCCTCAAGAGCTCTTAAAAATTCCTGAAGGATGATTTGAGCAGTGATATTCCTAGGCCTCTGGAATGTAGCTTGGTCTCTGTGTTCATAACAAATGTGGAGCAGGGACACTCAAGAAATCTTTGGGTGAGAGCAACATACTGCTTGTTTCCCTAAGATCTACAGGAAAACCAATCACTGAACAAACATTTTTAAGGGTCTTTTCTATGCCTAGACATGGAGATAGACTGATGAGAAGACCATTTTTCTTTTCAAATATCTTGCATTCTAGTAGGATGAGACAAATGAACAAAATATTAAAAAGAGCAACATGAAACACTTTTAATGCCACGTGAAGAAGTAACTCATGTGCCTTTCCTCCTGTGCCCCTTTTCTTTCCAAAGCTTACGAACCTGGTTTCTGAATCTAAACCTACATCTGTGATTGAGGTTGTGGGCACCTGGACACTGTATTAGCATCTTTTTGTGACTCCTTTTGGGTTTTTACTTTATGCTTTATATAGTTAGATTTGAACAGCTTAGGTAGGTTTCCCAGGTCTGAGCTCTTTGCTTTGGGCTACAGGACATCAATTGCAGAAGGTAGACGGTAAGATGAGATAGAAAGAGGGAAGGAGTGGGAGAACTGGCACTGGAATTACTGTGCTTGCTTTGCCACTTGACAGCTCTGTGATCTTAGGCATATATCATTACTCTCCAAAAAGTTGCTACTTCATTGATGTGTGCGTGTGTGCACGTGTGTGTGTGTGTGTGTGTGTGTGTGCGCGCGCGCGCGTGTGTTAAATGACATAGGCAGAGGACTCTTGGGAGCTAGAAGAGTCTTCTGTTCATCCTAAGAGAACTCTCCCTTCCCTGAATTCTCCTCTTGATCTCTGTCCATCTTGCCTGCTGGTGGAGTTGGTAGTCACGTTTGCCAAATTCCAAATAAGTAGTAGGTGGAGATCAGTGTCTTAAAAAATCATCCTTCTTCCCAGCTCTGGCTCCGCCATTGTTCCTGTCTCCTCCTCCTCACCCAGGGGTAAGTTAGTCCAGAGCTTTTTCCCTGCACACGGCAGACTTGTTAATGTTTTTATTTCTCTGGTGGTCTGTTCTCCAGTCTTTGCCCATATGAGGCCATGTGTACTTGCCCTCACCAGAGACCTGAAGCAGTGAGGCTATTTTATCTTGGACTGAGGCCTTCAGAACCAGTGAACCAAAATAACCTTTCTTTCTTTATAAGTTAATTGCTTCAGATATTTGATTGCAGTAACACAAAGCTGACTAGTACACATGGCATATAGATTGTTCTGGTTAAGTGAGAAAAAAGCAAATAATTATACAATGTGGAGAGGAGAAAATGAGAGGCCAGTCTACCCACTAAAGCCTCAGTAAACATTTATACTTCTGATATTTGATAGGGTACACTTCCTGGAGCCATGAACTTCTTGCATGATCAATCCATGATATGATGAGATTCTGCAAGCCTGGCCAGTTTGTGTTGTTTCACACATGCAGAATGATTGAGTTTGGTTTTGAAAGAAAATGAGGAGTCAAAGAGATGGAATGCAGGGCAGGTAATATAATTTGTGAGGAAGGATTTAAAAGTGAAGTGCAACAGGAGAGGGAAACGCCAAAGCAGGAAGGAACACTCAGACTGTTTTGACAGAAATGTACATGATTCCATAAAAGGGCCCACAAGAACAGAGCAGGGGATAATTCACAGTCAGCTGAATACTAGCTAAAGGGATATCTTGTGAAAGATTTCTGTTGTAGAATTATGCTCTGCTATATGAGCAAGGCTTTATGGGGAGCTCTCAAATAATATAGATATACCTACCCCAAACCAAAAACAATCATACTTCTAAAATAATTACCTGGACGTTTCATAAAGTTTCAGTGTTATTGGATATACTATGGGTCTATTTTGGCTGATGATATAAACTTATCTTGCAATCTGGAGTATTTTTGTGATTGAGAGGAACAAGCCTGGACTATTTCATCGAAACCAGGGCACATGGCCAACCAGTTTGACCCAAATGACGGACTGCCAAGTGGAGAAATCATAGTTTCTGCTGTCTGGAGTTCACCTCCTGAGGAAAGAGGCGTGGGCATGATACGATGGAACGTTCTGTGACTCTGAACTTTACGATCAGGGATGTAGGTAGGTGTGAAATTGCACTTCCTGCCTGTTTATGTGAGATAAAATTAGGGCTGGAAGTGCTGATAACACTCGGAGCCCCAGCTCATTTTGAAAGTCTGTGTGACAAAGACTGGTGGACAAAGAAGGCCTCCTACCTCTTTCTCTTGGAAAATCAGTTAACATGAAGCTGTTTCTGGTTTTGATTGTTCTGCTGTCTCAGGTACTCACAGGTAACTGTCCAAATGCACCATAAAAACATAGGAGATAACACTGCTCGTGCAAGTGGGGACGGAACCTCTGAGACTGTTGCTATCTGATCAGTATCATCAAAAGTGCCTGTTCTCCAGGGCATCTGTCTTGGTCTGTATCTTAGAAGAGAGCAGCCAGGGAGGTCAGAGGAGGGCTGAGTTCTTGAGTCCTCTCCAAAGGTCTGAACCTGTTATCTAGAATTATCTTTTGGATGCCAAACACAGTTTTCACCCAAGAACCTGGCCATCCCCTTCCACTCCAATTTATGTTCAGCCTGTGCTACAACAGTAATGGATGGCAACAAAGTCATTTCCTTGTGAGGTTAAAATATATCTTCATCATCATGGGTGACTGCTTCCCGGTGGATCTCAGTTTTTACTGTCCGATGTAATGCCTCTGTCTAAACACCAAGTTCATAGTAGGAGCTGGTGAAAGGCACTTTCTCTTTTGCTAGAAAGAAGACAAGGAAGGGGAATTCCTTGTCTGGGAATTCAAAATACACGTCTCTAATCTTTGAAGAAACTTCACATATTGTGAAATCTAGAGCAGCGAGAATGCATTCCTGTCTCCATCTTTGATGCATATTTTTTTGTAGAGGTGAAAATTAGAATTGGGAACAAGAATTTTAGGACCTGCGTATTACTGCAAGTAAGTAACAATTAGGGTGTTAAGGGGGGATGGGTTCCATGAGGAACTAAGTCTGATCTCCAGGTAAAAAAATTATCTGAGATTAAGAGGCATATGTGGGTAAGTGAGAAGAGGAGCCAAGTCCTGGCGAGGCCCTACCAGCTGAACAGGAGAAGGCGTTTTTAATAGCCATTACTGCTAAGACCAAAAAGATCTTGGCAAGAAGTCATCATCATGTCCATATCAATGAGTGTGAAGCCCAGTGATGTGGTTACTTAAAAAATCTGAGATTTTTGAAAAAAGTTGATTCAACTGAACTGTATTGATGGTGACAAGTTGTCTTCTCTGAAGACAGAACTTTGGCAATGCTGACTTTGGAGCATGGGGCAGAGGTTCCCAGGGCCCTAGCAGGGCCAGTTACATAGCCCCATGACCAGGAATTGAGCTCTCTTTTGTCATGTACGTTCTAACGTTCCCAGTGTCATCTAGGCATTGGCCCGGAGCCTGAGGTGTCAAATGTCCTTCATTCGGGGTGATTTTCAAGGAGGGGCCCTGAGTTCCTCCCATCAGCATAAGGTTCACTTGGGGAGAACAGGAGGCCATAACTTGTGGCCTTTTCTGTTCATCCTCAGAATTAACCTTGTTCCTATGGTTTTTCCAACACGCAGCTGGAGCAAAACCCCCAAGATGCTTTAACAACGCGGCAGGTTACTGCAAGAAGAGATGCAAAGTAGGGGAAATATCTGAAATGGGATGTCTACACGGAAAATTATGTTGTGTCAAGGAACAGAAAAGCAAAAAGTACCACAAAGTCCAACAGCTCCCTCCAGGGCCTAAATCGACAGCTGAGAAGGCGAGTGACTATATTGCTTACCCCACCGTCACACTTGTGTCGATCCTGTGAACCAGGCGCTTGCTTCCCTGCTCTCCACTCATCCTAAGTCAGAGGTGCATCAAGCCCAGCAGGTAGCAGTCAAAGATGTACCGACTTCCTTATGTGAACCTGATTCTTCACAGAATAAAGCCCTTTGCTTTTGTCTCCTCTTATTTATTGTTACATTAATTTTTTGGAATGCTTCAAACATGAATGAATAATTAGCATGTTCAAGGTGCTACTCTGGTGAGATAAGCGGTGGAGAGATGAGTAAACACTAATGCAGCCTTTCCGTGTTCTATGCAAGGCAGTATCTCACAGAATCACAAGTGCTTTTTCTTGAAAAATTGAAATATATTATGCCTAAGGAAACCTGGACACCTCAATGCCTCCTCTCTCTCTCTCTCTCTCTCTCTCTCTCTCTCTCTCTCTCTCTCTCTCTCTGTCCTGCCTCTTTGGAGAGAGTTTGCTAAAAACCAAGTGTTAATTAAAGGGAAGAAAATATTTGAGCATTTTAATAATATTTATTGGGGAAGATCTGATGGGTGGTGAAGACAGCTAGTGAAAATTCCAGTATAGCACTTAAAACTCATTAAATGTGCCTGCTCCAAATCCTTTTTCAGTAGCAATTTGCACATTCAGTTGACACCATCTTTAGACAAATGCTATGGTTAGGGTATTTAAGAGCATTGTATATTCTGTACTCGACAATATGGAATTCAAAGCCTTGCGAATGAGGGAACTTATTTAAGAAGTGCTTCATGAGCTAGAGAGAGCTGTAGTGGGTCATGATGGCAGGCAATGCTCCCAGGTAGCAAAACAGAAACTTCTGGGCAGCGTCAATGGTCATTGCTTGATTTAAAACACTGACTGTAAATTACTACTGCACTACATTTACTCACACGGGCTAAAGCAACTGGAAACCTTATTCCTCCATACGCAGCTCATCATTTCATTTTACTGGAGGGAGGACAGAGAGACAAATATTTAGATGGGATGTTACGGTTTTAAAAGCACACGAGGACCTTCCTTTTAGTATTATGGTTTTTGAGAATTCTGGAGAAGCATATAGGAAGCAATGACTAGACTTCATTGCAGGGCTTTAGAAATTTTTGTTGGGATTTCAGCACTTCAGAGATTAATGTGGAGATGTTTTCAGTTGAATTCTGAGAGTCTTAGTAATAGCACTTACACAGGAAAATCTTTTCTTTCTCTGGGTTCTACCACAGTGTCGTCAGGGACATTTTGGGGGTGTCCACTTTGTTATTCTGATACAAAGTGGGTCTGGCCCATGGTTTTTAAAGTATATACCCTATATTAGTCCCCAGATAAATTAAATACAAGATTTTCATTTTGGGTGAGTTAGTATCAGAGAATTATCTGTAACAAAAGAGATAATTAAACCTTGAATTCTATTTTGACTGGGTGGACTAGTTTCCTTATTATTCTTGTATTCTTTCCATACTCATAGGATAAATGATTATGGGCAGTATTGTTAGGTCTCTTTTTATGCCCTATTTTTATTTACAAAATTAAGCAGAAATCCTATATTGTCATCATTTACCCTTCTGATATAGGCAATATTCGTAATACCTTATTTTTGATCTGTCTTAGAGTATTCTCCAAAATTTTATGAATTATTTAAAATTATTTTATTTTATTTCCATAAATGAGTAATTTGATTTTGCGGGGGGGGGTAACCAGGGATCGAACTTAAGATCTCGCGCTTGCCAAGCAAGCACTTATGCCGCTGAGCTAAATCCCTGGCCCTTGATACTTGTTTTTAAATAAGATATGCTGGTTTGAAAAATTTCTTTATTTTTGATTAGTGTGTAACAACTGTGTGTATTTATGAGTTAGATCATAGTATGTCAATTCATGAACACAAGAATGCCCTGGTCAACTGAAAGTAGTTACTATTTCCATTTTCTTATTATTTTATTATGTTTGGAATCTTCAAGCTCCTCTTTCTGAGCTTCATCTCTCTCTTAGCAGTCTTTACATCAGCTCTGCTCCATCAGATCTGCCCCAATAAATATTATTAAAATGCTCAAATATTTTCTTCCCTTTAATTAATGCTTGGTGGTTAGCAAACTCTCTCTAAGGAGGTAGAAGGGGAGAAAGAGAGAGGAGGCATTGAGCATTCAGGTTTCCTTCGACATAATGTTAGTTATGATGGACAATATTCTCCCCTTTGTGCTGTGAAGCCCTAGAATTTATTTCATCTAACTCCCTTTTGATACCTGTTACTCATCCTCCCACTAATTACTGCCCTATCTGGAGTAATCACGATTATGCATTCACATTGACTTTTTCTGGTGACAGGCCCTCACTGTGTAGTTCAGGCTGGCCTTGAAGCCGCTACACAACAAAGGCTGGCCTTGAGCTCACAGTGATCCACCTGTCTCAGCCTCTGGGATGGCAGGTGTGTGCCACCCGCCCACAGCATTGATATTTTCTAAACTTACACATTTAAGAGACGGAGTATGTTGCATTTGTTTTATGTGTCTGGTTTATTTCACTTAATATACCATCTCCCAGTTGTATTCATCTTGGTGAAAACAACAGGATTTCATTTTTGTTTATGGTTCAATGATGTGCTCATTTTAGCATGTAGCTAGCATGTTATATATAATATTTACTTCATAATGTTGTAACCACCACGCCCTTATTTGGAAGAAAGAAGAATGGACAGTACACAGCAGTTGCTGGGTGATAGCAACTTGAATCACACTGTGATGCCGGCTGCGTCCCGCACTCGGTTGGGGGAGACTTTTCTTGGTAAGGACTCAGTTCTGCTCTCTGAGAGAAGCGTCACACCCAGCACTCTCCATGCTCAGGGAGCTTCCTTCTGAGATGGTGCTCCTTTATCACCCTCCACTGGCCACTTCTGAAGAGGGCCTGATTATATTTCTGTCTGGCAATTTGCTTTTTGCCTTTGAAATTTTGGCCTTAGTAGTATAATAGGTTAGCTATATACAAGGTCTCCTCTAACACGTGTTTCTTATAGCCTGACATCTGTATGTCAGTATGTCTGTATGTAAGATGTCAGGCTATAAACACAGGCTCATAGGCACAGACTTGTAAAAAGAGAGGGTCTGTACCTTAGTGAAACTTAATTAGCAAAGACTAGAATAATGACAGTAACAACAATTAAGATCCATTTCAAGAATCATTTCTACACCCACATACTTAAAACAATCATGGCCCAAACAATCTTATGATGATATTTGTAATTTAACCTTAGTTTCTCAGCTGCTCAGGAATATTATCAGTAAATAGGCCCTATACAAACCACACGTTATCAGACTAGTATAAAAAGCTCAGGTGTTATTTTCTGATTCCAAGGATCAGGTCACACAGGAACATCTAAAATTCTCCTACTGTATGAACTTGGAAACATGAAAATAACATGATTACAATCTTTAGCATTTTGTGCTATATTTCCACATAGTAAGAACTGGAAGACAATTATTTATAATGTCTAAACATTAAAATGAATTATGGTTTATAGTCAAAATACAGTTAACTAATTTGAAGTGCCAAAATAAAAAAATCTGCATTGTTAATTCTAATCAGTGGTATAATTCAATACATGTATAAAAGAGATTATTATCAAGTCAAGGTAATTGGGATTTTTATTCCCTCAAATATTTATTATTTCTCTATGTTGGAACCTTTGAACGTTTCTCTTCTAGGTATTTTGCATATGTAATAAATTGTGTAAACTACAGTTACTACCCTGTGCTATGGAATGCTACAGCCAATTCTTCCTGTCTAGGTATTTTGGTATTCATTATCCAATGAATCTCTGTATCTCTCTATTTCCTCTCCATCCATCCTTCCTACCCTTTATTGACCACTATCCTACTGTCTACACTACTCATTAACGTGTACACATAATGTATAATATATGTCAATTAAAAACTAAGTAAGACGGATATCCTGGCTCAAGTGTATATTCCCAGTACTTTGGAGGCCAAAGCAGAAAGATTGCAAGTTTGAATTTTGCTAGGGTAATGTAGTGAGATCCTGACTCAAAAAAAAAAAAATAAATAAAAAGGTCTGATAATATAAAAGGTCTATAAGACCAGGGGATATGAAATTATACTTTACTGTGCTAGGGACCAGGCTGTGTGACTGGGGTCCCATAGTCTCAAGGTCGGTGCGACCTTTCCTGAACAGAATTGTGTGGAAGGCTGCCAAGCCTCCTGGCTCATAACTGCAGTGATCTTAAGGCAACATAACATCTCCTGAAGGCCATGTAAAGGACGCAGGCATCTGGGCACAGGGAAGAACTTGTTTTCCATTAGCTTTTCCCTGTCCACCGCAGTCCAAGTCCACCACCATGAAAATGGCTATACTTTCAAAACTGTTAGGCAAATTTAACGCAAGTCCAAACAAAATATCACTAGCATACCTCACAGAACTAGAGAGAATAATCCTAAAATTCATTTGGAATCAGAAGAGACCTAGAATAGCAAAAGGAATTCTAGGGGGAAAAAAAGCAAGCAGGGGCATTACAATTGCCAACTTTAAATCGTACTACAAAGATATCATGATAAAAATAGCATGGAACTGGCAAACAAACAAATAAACAAAGAAAACAAACAGACCTGAGGATCAGTGGAACAGAAGAGAAGATGCGGAAAACTCCAAACACATCCAGTCACTTATCTTTGACAAAGGGGCTGAACATATTTACTGGACGAAAGATAGCCTCTTCACTAAATGATGCTGGGAAAACCGGCTCTCCTTATGCTAAAGATTAAACCCCGACTCAAATTGCTTAGTGGGCACTAAACTAAAATCGAAGTGGATCAAATGTCTGAATATTAATATGGAAACAATATGTTGGAAGGTAGAATAGATAAAACTCTTTAAGATACAGATGTAGGCAAAGATTTTATGAACAAATCTCAGCTGCACAGGAAATATTACATAGACTGCATTTCTTAATCACAGTGTCCCCAGTCTCTGGCTCATGGACAGTACTGGTCCACGTCCTCTTAGGAAGTTGGCCACACAGCAGGAAGTGAGGAACACGAAAGTGAACAAAGCTTCACAAATGTTAACAGGGCTTCCTATCTTTACCTCTAGGGCCTGAGCTTCACCTCCTGTCAAATGAGCAGTGGTGCAAATCCTCATAGGATCCCAAACACTACTGTGAACTGCATGTATAAGGGATTTAGGTTGTGCACTCTTTATGAGAATCTAGTGCCTCATGATCTGAGGTGCAGCAGAAGCAGCGATGCTAGTACAGGGGAGCAGCTGCAAATAGTAGCTGGAATGCACTTGAATCATCCCAAACCACCATCTTCCTAATCGCTGGAAAAATTGTCTTCCATGAAACAAGTTCCTGGTGCCAAAAATGTTAAGGACTGCTGTTTTATTCCAATAAAGGTGACATATGAGGATTAGCATTTATAGTACCCTGAAGCAGGGCTGTTGAAGTAAAATCTATTGCTTGGTAGGCCCTTGTGTTGGTTACTTTTCTCTCATTGCTGGAACAAAGCACCGACACCCAAAATGAAGGAAGGAAAGGTTTATTTAGCTCACTGTTTGTTTCACTGTATCATCAGCTGGCTCCGAGGCAGGGTGGTATGGCACTGGGGCAACACTTCAAGGCAGCAGTCAGAGCAAAAGCGGTGAACAAGCCTATTTTCCTGTCTTGTACTGTACACAGGACCCCCTGAACCTCCAAGATAGGTGTAGCACTCATAAAATTTCTGTGCCCTCTTCTTGCACAGGATGAAGAACTTACAAAGTAAGTATCTTGGCTTCCTGCTGAGTCTCTCAAACTTCTAAACTTCTCAAGTTGACACAGTGTTTCAACCATAACAGCCCTCTAGGCCTTGGACTTCTACAGACAGCCTCTGGGCCTGTCCAGGGCCAGATGACATCTTGCGGATTCAGGCTCCAGGCCTGCACAGGGCACTTGGTGTCTAGTCCTATCCCCGCCACCTGCATAGTACCATAAGGCCCAGGCTTCAAGTCTGCCTCAATTCTAGGCCTACTCAGGTCCTAGTCACTCAATGACCCCTGTGGACACAGGCCCAGGCCCACTAGGGCCAGGCCATCTGCTGTAGCCCTAGGCCAGGCTTGTACCCACAGGCTGGGCTTCTGATCCCACCTCTTCGTTAGGTGGGTTCCTGCCGCCTTAGGTCCAAGGACTGATTACCTCAGTCTCCATGGGGTGGAGCAGTGCTGACTCTCCCATTTTTCCCGTGACCAGCAGCTGTCATGCTCCACCCTCTTGCCTCCTTTCAGTCCCTCTGGCCCCTTCCCCCAGGATTGACTGGGACAACTTGCTTTAGTGTCTTCCTGGATTACTTCACAGCCACTTAAAGAAGTGGTACACAAAGCACCTCCACACTCCAAAGATCAGGGAGGGATCTGAGTCCATTATTAATATCTCCAACCTCTCCCAATCCCAGTAAGGTGCAAGTAACATAGCTAGCCCTCTTGACGAGCCCTATCAACTTTTATGGAGATGTGACAGCTGTTAAACAAACAGCTCATGTCTTTGGTGTTTTTTAAACTACTGCCATGACAGCTATAGCGTCCTGGCCACCCCACATATATGCACTGACTACAGTAGGTTTGAACTTGAACTAAGCAGTAAATTGAATTTTAATCAATCTATAGCAAGGATTGCATTTGGAAAAATTTGCACCAACAGGCAGATTCAAATTTGGGCCAATCAGCAGGCTTGTACATAGAGTAATTACATGCCTAAATTTGGACCAATCAAGAGGTTTAAATTTAGATCAATCAATCATAGGTTGGCAGCTGCTACTGAAACAGTGCTCCCCTCAGACTTTGTGGTTTGTTCTAGGAGGGTTCCCCCTGGTGTACTAGTACGCATGTCTGGCAGCTCAGGTCCTGTTGAAATAAAGCCTTACTCCAGTGGTCCTATATATCTCATGATTTTGGGTAAGTCCTGTAAACCTAATCAGGATTATTCTGAGTAGTATTTACAGAAAGGTTACCTGAGCAAAAGACCTATGAACTCAAGAGACCGTCAGTCTTGAAGGGCTTCAGAGACTAGCAGCCAACAAAGATCAGTGACAGCAGCAAATGCAGAGACCTGCAACGCAATGTTGGCCAAAGACATCTGGCATTAATGGGTGTGAAGCAGGAGCATCAGGCCCCAGAGGTGTAACGCTAATGATGAAGGCTGTTTGTGCTCGAAGTCCGGAGCCACTAGCACAACTGCATCCTCCCGATTCCTGATTTCCAGGAAAAGAGTCAACCGATTGGTGACTGGTGAAATCTGGATCTGCTCTAGGTCCAGGCCAGCCTCAGAGGCCACAGGCTCTTGACAGGTCCCAGCTCTAGAAGCACTAGGGTAGGGACTGTCACCAGCACTGCACTGTGTCTCCTGACCTACGTCATTAGGCCCACCCCAGCCCCAGGCCAGTGACTGCGGTCCTAGACATAGGCTGGCACACATGGGCTGTTCCTGTGGTCACAGGCTCAAGGCCTGTGGAATGCTTTCTGTAAAAGGTAATCAAATCTGTAAGTGAATATTTTATCAAGGCAATAAAATAAGAATATGCAACCAATATCAGAAATTAAAAAGGAAATGTCATTATTTATCCTACAGGCATTAAAAAATTAGAAAGATGATATCATGAAGTATTTTAAACCATAAATGTAAAACTCTTTAAAAAGGGAAAATTATATAAGTGAAAGTACAATAATTGGCTGAAAAACATAGCAAATGAAATTGACTTTTAACCTGTAAAAGGAAAAAGAAAGCTATAATAGTTAATATTTCCCATAGAGAGTTCAGTCCCAGTTGACTTGACCATTGGATTCTACTCAATATTTAGGGGAGAAATAGCAAGTCTACTCCTCTGTGATCTTTTTCTGTGGTCTTATACCACCGTGGTCCACCAGCCATTATTAAACACATCACTACTAATTGAACTATATACTCACTATGACTTCTCTGGCTTTTTCTTAGTGTCCTTTTCCTGTTCCAAAAGCCCATCTGTGTTTCCACACATTACCTTTAGTTATTGTGTCTCCTTAGTTTCCTCTGATCTGGGACAATTTCTCAGAATTTTCTTGTTTTTAATAAATTGGACAGTTTTGAGGAGTACTGGTCAGATAGGTCTCAGAATCTCACTCTGAGTTTTTGTGATGTTTTTCTTATTGTTAGTCTGGGGATATAGATTTCAAGGTGGAAGATGACATAGTGAAGTCTTATTTTTATCACGCTCTACCAGAAGTTCATGCTATCAACACTTACTTCTCCATAAACTCAGAAACAAGATTTTATCAGGGTTACCCACATAGAGTCACCTTTCTGTTGCTTTTCACATTGTTCTCTTTGGAAGCCAGTTAAACTACTAAGCACAGAGAGAGAGAGAGAGAGAGAGAGAGAGAGAGAGAGAGAGAGAGAGAGAGAGAAAGGCAATAATCTATCTCTGTGAGAAGGGGATATTTACATAAATTGGTTAGAATTATTCTATATGGTGTACCTGTCTTTTCTCACTGTTATTAATTTATTCGTACCAACAAGGATTCATAGCTTTTTATTTATATATTATAGTCTAACGCTATGTAATTTATTTTATTGGTCAAATTGTTCCAGTTTTGGTCATTAAAATCTCTTTCAGATTGACTTCTGTCTTCTTTTTACATGCCTTATTCTTCCAATTTTTTTTGGTCTTTGAGACAGGGTCCTGCTATGCAGTTCAGGCAGGCCTTGAGCTCCCTTTATAGCGCAGGCTGGTCTCAAACTCACAGTGATCCTCCTGTCTCAGCCTCCTGAGTGCTGGGATTACAGGTATGCACCACCATGCCTGGCTTATTCTTCCAATTTTTAAGTAGTTGCTCATTTTTTGCCACTATGCGTCCTCTAGCCTCGTCTTTCATATTCCCCACCCCAGCCCTATAATAGGAGATAAGGAGTTAATAAAAAGAGCACATGCCACAAATTAGTGGATGAATGAAATCTTAAAAATGCCTGTAGTTGTTATAGTGATGAGGTTTAAGAAATGAAACTGGAAAATGAATATGAAATGTAGTTAGAGAAGGAACTTTTCATGTTGATCATATTCATTGGTCTATCTTTAAGAATAAAGTGGAGTACGTATCTGGATCATCTTTGTGTGGTCTTGGATATCAGGACAAAAAAATCTCATATGATACTGCATTTCCCGCTAATTTCTGTGTTTTATGTTTCACCATAACTTCAAAGGGTCCTCCTACCAAAGAGCAATAGAAATGATGACCACAGAACTTATTTATGCCTGCCTCTGTTTTACATAATGAGCTCTGTGACCACAGAACTCTGTTCATTTGTCCTCCCAGCTCTCTGCTGCTACACAGGTGCTTCCGGAATCAAACTTCTCCATAGTTCACCTTTGAATGCTGTAATTTCCATCCAATCAAAATGCAGCTATGGTTTCCTGAACTGTCCTGTCTTTTCCAGGTTCCTTCCATTTGTCAGCAGTATTCCACACGCTCAGATCTGCATCTCAGCTATCACTTACCTGCTGACATCCTGCATTTTGTACAAGACATCATTTTAATCCTAAACTCACTTGTAAATCTCCTCCAATACTTGCTCCACTTTTCCCTCTCCTGAATTACATATTAGTTTTTCTGAGTCTTTTATTCTAATAGTCCATGTTATATTGTTTATTTGTGTCTAGAGCGCTGTTATAACTGACCTTTTGATGAGAGGTTCTGAGTTGTCCTTATCAGTTTAGTATGTGCTATCTGATACGTGTTTAACCTTTGGTTAAAGAACAGAGTCAGAAGTTTGGCAATGAATCTTTATTAGAATCTTCTTGAAAGTCATTCGGGAGATCAAGAAACTAGAAGGTAGAAGGTGTGGATCTCATCACCTTGCTGTGTGGGAATACAGTGGGAAATAAACAAAGAGAAAATTATACTTGATTTATGTGTGATATGTCTCGAGAGTTGAGAAAATTTCTGGCACTTCATCTTGAGGAAGAGTTAAGGCAAATGGTTGCGGCTTTGGAGGAGGTGGCTTTGTAAATTTTTTGCGTTCTTCTAGTTTGCTGATACTGAGGCAGCAGTATCTCCCATTTTCACATAGCGCCTTACGTATTTCGGTTACTTTGCAGATTCTTCTGCAGTGTCCCTGAACATAGTCTCCCCAGCATTTCTTGAGTTGTTCTGTTACTGTGCACATGAAAGAACAATAGGCCAAGGTCAGTGTTTGAGAGTGAGCATGACTCAGTTATGAGGAAGGGATGAGAGGCTTGTAGGGGCTAGGAGTTGGGGTGTCCACAAGGCCTATTCTCATATCTTAAAAAGGATTCTATTATAAGGTGAACCTCAGCAAACCTCCCCACCCTGAATGCTTCTAGGATACTGTGTCCTTACACGCACCCCATCTCTCATGCTCAGAGAAACTGCTACTGTGTATTTATTCCTCAGTCAAATTCTGTTCTTGGGTTCAAACCCACTATCATGGCCAAGAATCATTCTCCTGTTAGTCAGTCAGGTCTTTTTTCCCTTCAAAGCTGTTCCTCCTCTGCGTCCTCTCAGGACTGCACACTTCTGCCAGTGCATATCTTCCACTGTTTCTGTGTCATTGCAGAAATATGGTCATCTTTCTAATTCTTGAACTTGCTGTATCCTTCTGACTTCCAATTTTCCCCTCCCTCCAGAGGCAAGAATTGCTGCAATGTTCAGCCCTAGAATTGTGCTCATCTTGCTATGTGTTTTTTCCTTTCATGATATTAATACTTTCGGTGAGATAAAAACCAAAATATTGAAATTTTGGCTTCTGTAAACAAAGATGTTGCCTTGAACCCTAAGTTCTAGAGCTCCTCTGAATTTTAGAAACTTAAGGGCAAGATAGACCATGAATATTTCTATAATGAGGGAGTAAAGCAAAAGATCTGGTTTTGACAGAGAAAAGGAAACTCTTAAGTTTTAAATTATAGGATGTGCTAGTTACAGAGGGTTTGACATCTGTTGTATCATTTGCAACATCATGTTGCATTAATAAAACCTCTGTGAGCCTGGTATAGTTATTACCACAGATGAGGAAACTGAGACTCCTAGAGTCTTCACTGCTTATTCAAAGTTGACAAATTAGTAGATAGTTGAAGGCATATTTTGTAAACCTGACTCCAAAGTTTGATCTTTTCCTACTATCTACCCACTAGGCTAAAATGTATATTTGAGTGGAAAAAAACATGGTTGGGATCAAAGTAATAACTATGCAGAGAAATAAAGATATTTTAAGATGTTTGGCTCATTCTTTTCAATAATAATGCATTCTTAGAGGAAATTATGATCTTGTCAGGTCTGAGACTATTTATTTTTAAGGATAATACCATGCAAGGAAGAGGGCATTTCTCTCTGTGTGTAGATTTTAGGGTCCTGGAGACCCTATACACAGCATATTGTGGTGTAATATATTCCCCTGTGCTCTTGGAAATACTCCATCCCATTGTTGATTTGCACGAGGCCCCAGAAAGTTCAGGGTTACCTGTGGGATTCTGGATCAGCAGAATTGCAGTGACCAAGAAGAGATTCATATTTGGGCTTCCTAGAGGTGGAGGCAGTCAAAGCTCCTGGTCCTGAGAATTGCAGACTATTTCACCTGCTTCAGTCTGAATTCTTATGCACTGAACCAGAACAGATGAGGTGGTGTGATGAGTGCCTCCAACTTCTGACCTGTAGGCTAGGCAGCACGTAGGCAGATACAGGAAATGTGGTCACCCACTTCACCCACATACAGAATGCAGGGACACCTGTTCCATCTATCACTCCTGATGCCATCTGTAGGCTGTCAGATGCTGGTGGGAGAGTCCATGCCTTGCCTATTTTGGCCATCAGCTCAGCTGCAGAAATAGGATAACAAAATGAAGACACAAATCTAAAAATCCAACAAGAATAATTTCTAGAAGTGTTCCCATAGTGGTTTTCTTTCATGTTTGAGAAGAGGTAATGATGAAAGAGGGTCTGACCCAAAGTCATCTGCTCAGAATTTTAGGATGTTTAAAATTCTCCAACATGAGCCACAGCTGGTGTGTAAAGTGTATGCTCTTGATATCTTACTCAATTACCTTTATGCTTACAGGAGACACAGAATGTAAGACTTGGTTCCTATCTGTGCATGATGTCTTTGGAAATTCTTTTCTTTTTGAGACAGAGTTTTACTATGCAGTTCAGGCTGGCCTAGAACTCACTTTGTATACCAGGCTGGCCTCAAACTCACAGCAATTCTCCTGCTGCAGTCTCCTGAGTGCTGGGATGGAAATTCTTATTATAGCTATCCTATTCTCTTTAGTAGGTATTAACTACTTGATGATAGCAATGAAACTACTGTAAGTCAGATGCCTCATAAGTCATAAGATGGGAGATATTTCTCACATCTTCCAAAATCTTGACATCTAGGTATCATTGGATACATATTCAACATTAAAACAAATGCTAGCCTAGATCATATATATCAACTAGAAGAGAAGGGAATAAATATGTCATCTATGTATAGCAGAAAGTAGAACCTAAGGATATTCTTTTATGTGAGCATAGAAGGTAAAGACAGAGAGCTTTTTTTTTTTTTTAAACCCAACAGACCAGACTTCCTGAGAACATGGCGGACAGACAGCAGCAGCTACTGAAGGCTCTCTAAAGGCTCAGCTCAGAGGCCAGGAATGATGCGGACTAAGGAGATACGAACCAGTAGAGATATGCTCTGCTGACTCAGGAACGATCTGGGCTGAGAGAATCTAACTTAGAATACAGTCCTGGCGCTAAAATAGGAACAGAAAAATCTCGGTGTGGAGGCTCGACCCCGCGCCATTGGAAACCGCGGTTTGGATTTCCCGCCACCCAGCGGCTGGCTGCCTCCACAGCGGCTCGGCAAGGAGAGACACGCCGAGCTCTGGGAACGGGAGTCTGCGAACGGAGTCGGAAACAGGACGGACAAGGAGGAAAACTGACTGGTGGCGAGGTGAGCAAGAAACTGATCCCCTACCACAGTTTGACTCCAGCGGAGGTTTTTCTGGGCTCGGGCAGTCCTGTAAGAGCAGGGCGCGGTGACAACTCCAGCCGCACATTCCCCTCTCGGACGGGATTGGTGAAAGGTGCCTGGCCTGAGTGACGCTGCTGGCGGACTCCCTAGGCTGGCCTAACCCAGATCCCAGAGCCTGATGGTGGCCCGGAGGAGCGACCGACTCCCGCGTAGGCTGCCTCCTCCGCAACTCCCTGGGGCGCAGCGGTGGGCGGGAACAACTAGCCAGCGCAATTTGATCAGGCTGTGGCTGACAGGCAGGGAAGCCGGGCCTCCTATGTAAGATTGCATTTTATAAGGAACAGAAAATATGGGGAAGGGAAGCAACAAAAAAGGCTCCTCGGCCCCCAATCCTGAGAAACAGGCAATAGTGGACACCGCACCAATATACATTAAGCGCCATCTAGAGAGCCTCATAGACCAATTCAGGAATGAAGTTATCAATGACCTGAAGCTAGAAGTATGCAGAATAGTTAGAGAAATGCTAAGCACCACCCAGGAAAAAGCAGATGGTGGAATGGAAGAACAGAAAAAGAGGGGAGAATTGCTTGATGGAGAAAACAGAGAAAGCATTGAGTATGTGAAGCAGGTCCAAAGAGACTATCAAGAAATTAAGAAGTCTATCCAAGACTGGCATAACAGCTTGAAAGAAACTAAGGACAGACTATCTGAATTGGAGGGCAGACTTGAAACATGGGAGAATGAAATGAAAAACTTCTTAAAAATAACAAAGAAACACACAGCAATAATACAAAGACAAGAAGATGATAAGAGGAGCCATAACTTAAGGATTAAGAACATAAAAGAAGAAGTAAGGACACAAACAAGTGAACTACAAAAGCTACTCACAGAAATAATCCAGGAGAATTTTCCTAATTTAGCAAAAGGTAAAGATACTCAGATGTATGAGGCATACAGGACCCCAGCTACCTACAACCCTAACAGAGAAACACCCAGGCATATAATAATAAAAATTCCAGAAATTCAATACAAGAACAGAATATTAAAAGCTGTAAGAGACAAGAAACAGATCACTTACAAGGGAATACCCATCAGAATTACAGCAGATTTCTCTTCACAAACCATCAAATCACGAAGAGCATGGGGAGAAATAATTCAAGCTTTGAAAGATAATAATCTCCAGCCAAGATTGAGATATCCTGCACAACTGTCCCTGGAAATTGATGGAAAAACGAGGTGCTTCCAGGATAAAGAGGAACTGGGGGAATTTGCAACCACCAATTCAACCCTACCGAAAGTATTGCAGGATATTCTAAAAAAAGAAAAATACAAAGAACCCAGAAATAGTGGCGGGGAGGCCACAACGAATGGAGCAGAGAACAAAATGAAGAAGACAAACTGACAGCTACTGACAGAAAAAGAGCTCAACAGAAATGAGACAGAGAAGATTGGATGATAGGAACAGCTTTTTTTGGAGAAAATGACATCTTAATAGGTAATGCTGATTTAGTACCATCTTGTTTTGAAGTCTCATCTAGCTTTTGTTCTTCTGTCTCCAATGGTCTAAACAGGTTGTATCTTATTGGATTTTGTTATGTACGATAGTATAAGCAAAAACCTTTTAAGGACAAGGAGATTATACAGAGACCATTGTTCATTTTCTGTTAGTCGATTCTAAATACTCTATGATGCTGTCATTCTCTTAAATGGTTTTACATTGTTTTGATATACTTAATGCTACAGTATATGAAGTTGTACTCAAGGACTTCAGGGAGGGAGTCAATATGGTAACTATTTTTGGGTCAGGATTATCTGGTGGTGAAACACTATTCTGCTTAAAGGGTTATGTTTTGATCTGCCCTGTTTCGCTGTTATGCCCTCTTTTTTCTCAATCTCCACTCCATTATTTACTTTTTAATTTTTATCCATTTAATTAAAGGGAAAAATATAGCAGGATATAATATAGTAACCCACTTTGACTTTCTATTATCTCGATTTGAAGCCCTGTATTACTCTCACCATCTTGTTTTTGACTGAGGTTCCTCTATTCTGTTTTGCTGGATAGTATCAGGTTCGAAAGTTTAGGCATCAGCTGAGAAGATAATGAGATTCATTATAACGCCCATTCTCGTTGACTTTTATCTACTTTTGAAGACCTACAATATTTCCAATGTTTTGGTTTTGTCGGTTTTATTCTTTACGGTTTTGTTCAATTGTATAACAACTAATGATATAGGCAATTCTATTAGAAATAGTGGGAGGCATTATGGTAACCATTGTTGATCACCTTGTATTATGTTTTCATATTATCTATTATGTCCACCCTTTTGACTTGACCGATTCTGTTCTGTTATGTCACATTTGGTTTTACTCTCTTCCAAAAAAGCAATAAGAACCGTGGGAGCAATGAAACCCAAAATGTGTAATAGTCATTGTACAAAAGAGAGGAAAAGAAAGTGCTCTAAACTATATAACTGCATGTATATTTAAATGTATAAGATAGAAAATGATATCACAGAGTTTTATTGGATCATTGAACAGAACTGTTTGCAGTATCATTGTTGGAATGTCCACTCTACAAGCTTTAATTTTGTGACTTGAACAATTATTTCTAAGATGGCAATATGTAATCCATTAACTAGTGATTGCCTACTGCGCATTTTTTTCTCCTGTAAATCTGTATAACTTGTACCCCTTCACTGTTTTTTTTTTCTTTCTTTTCTTTTCTCCTTAAATAAATAAAAAAAAAAAAACAAAACCCAACAGACCTAATTGCAAATCCTTTCACGTAATGGAAAGGCTGGCAGAGTTTTCTCAAGTTCATATAGGAAATAGTAAACTAAATATAATTGTATTTAACTTATCATAAAATGTTTAGAATATTTCTAAAGAAAACTTTAAAGTTGTTTTATAAAGGATCTGATATTAATCTTTATTCATTTTTAACTAAGAGACATGTACTTATTGAAGATTCTGTTATGTATCATGAACTATGCAAGATTCTAGGTATAAAACAGTGGACAAGATATAAACAGCATTTCTTCTGATCAAAGAATTCACTTCTGAGCAAATAACATATGGTAATAGGACCCTGTTCATGGAATTCACTGGTCTTAGTATGTTCATCATCACTCTGGATAGAGCAGTGAAGTAAATCTGAGAACCCTTGCTGAAGTCCACAGAGTTTGGAAGTCTGCACCCAGCAACCCACCCGCACTCAGGAACTATTGCTGAGGCTTGTAGGGACCAGGAGTCTGTGCCCAGTGATCTTAAGTCATCTGGGAACCTGCAGGGAGGCCCTTGGGGACTGGGAAGCTGTGCCAAGTGACCTTCCCATACTCAAGAACCACAGGTGAGGCTTGTGGGGACTGGGAAGCTGCACCTAGAAACCTGCCCATACCTTGGAACCATCTCTGAGGCCCACAGGGACTGGGAGTCTGGGCCTGGAGACGTGCAGCCATCAGCAACCCTCAGTGAGGCCTGCTGCCATATGGACTGCCAGTGCAGGAAGCACCTAAAACTTGGCATCTAGCTGATTTGGAGGAACACAGGAAAATGCCAAAATGAAAGAACAAAATACAATCTCAAACTTCTAGCTCATCCAGATTAAGTACAGGAGACACAGACATGGACGAATTTGGAAAACACGCACCTGAAATTTTTGAAATGATAGCAATGGATGCAAAGAAACAACTCCAAGAAGTTGTAAAGGAAATTGGATCAGAAATAATCACTCATATAAAAGCAGAAATGATGAAAATAGTGAAAGAATTGGTGAGTATATTCAAAGAAGACATAGATAACAAAAAAAATAGAGGAGCATAGGAAAAATGAAGAATGATAATACAGGAAACAGAATGCATGAGACAGGTTGAAGGAGATATTCAGGAAATCAAAAATTCTATTGAAAGCTGTCTTAGTTACTTTTTACTCATTGCTGAGACAAAATACCTGAAGCCCAAAATTGGGAAAGGAAAGGTTTATTCTTACAGTTTTTAGAGGTTTCAGTCCATACTCACTTGGCTCCAAGTGGTGTGCACACTAACCACACTAACCCAGTGAAGGCTCAGAAGTTTGACTGATCTGGAGGGGAGGGGCCAGCATGCACTGTCCCTGTCTGCAACTCACTAGCACATGGCAGTAGGAAGGGTCATCTAGCCAGCGTACTTCAGAAGAATTGTGACCAACAAAGAAAGAAACTGGGGCCTCCTGGAAGAAGCAAAAAAGATGGGGAGAGGAAGTAACAACAAAAAGTCCCCAGGCCCGAACCCTGAGAACATTGACCAGGACAGGTAAATACAAAGGAGAATGAGAACAGCAAACATGAAATATCAGACACAGCACCAGTGGACATAAAGAGATATATTCAGGACCTCGAGTTCAAAACGGAAATATTTAGCCAAATAAAGCAAGATATAAGAAGATTAATAAAAGAGATACTAAGCACCCCTCAAGCAGACACAGACGGAAGAAGGGAGGAACTCAAACAAAGGAGAGAACCATTTGATGAAGAATATAAAAAAATATAGAATACATGAAGCAGATTCAAAGAAATTATCAGGAAATTAAAAACTCTATGGAAAGATGGCAGAGAGGCCTTATTGAATGGAGCAGACAGTGGAAGGAGAAAAGTAGACAACCAATGGCAGAAAAATAGCATAGCAGAGATGAGGCAGAGAAGGTTGGTTATAATCTCTAATATAGATGGCCTTGATACACTAAATTAAAAAAAAAAGAACCACACGTAGAATAGATCAGGAGGTAGGGTCCACCGAGATGCTATTTATAGAAAATATAATTAACATGATAAAGAGTGAATGGACTGAAAATCAAATATGAGAAAACAATGTTCAATGTTACAGTGAACCAGAGAGTAATAGGGGCAACTAGACCAGTATTTGTGGATAGGTTGGAAAGACAGGCTTTAATAGGTAAAGAAAGCCAGGGATCTAGCTCAACAGCGTAAGCGCCTGCCTGCCAAGCATGAAGTTGTGAGTTTAAACCCCGGTACAAAAAAAAAAAAAAATAGGTAAAGAAATACAATTAGAGATCAAGTCCAGGAGAGAGAAGGTTCAGAACCACTTAGGTAAATAGCAGGTTGCCTCCCCAATTTAAAACCAAGGGTCTTGGTGAGACCCCGAAAATGCACAGTGTACCCTGGGGAAGTGAAAGGGGAGGGAGAGTCTTAAAAAAGATGGCAGAGGATATTGTTAATAGTGCGTCAGGATTTAAAACCCACATTACTCGCACCACTCTGCTTAGATAGATTTTATTCTGTCCCAGTTTGTCTACTTGCATTAGATTTGAGGGCACAGACAGCTATCCCAAAAACATCAGGATATAGCACAGTAATCATCTTTAATTTCCTACTAACTTAATCTGGAGCCCTGAATGACTTATGTTGGTTTATCATGACTGATCTTAGTTAAATCTGTTTTGTTTGATTGCTGTTTGGTGTTGACAGATTTTATTCAAAGCTAATATGATTGATACTATCAAGTCTGAAAATATAGGCAACTACACTGAAGATGACAAGACTCTACGATACACTCTGATTTGATTGCTGCCTGTTTGTGAAGTTTTATACTATATACAAAGTTATGTTTTTATTAATACTGTTATGTACTGATATATTCAATGCTATGTCTGACAATATAGCCACTTCTACTGAAGATAACAAAAGACAACACAGGAACTATGGTAGAACTCCTTGTACAACAGTCTTATATGTCTTTTTCATTTCATGTGTTTATAGGAATATGCTTTGTTTGGTCTTGCTTTGTTTTGTTTCTCTCTCTAATAATATAGAAAGGATAGAAATACATGTTAAGACTCATGCATGTGTAGAACCTATAAACAGTTTATGAGAACTGATTTTATGATACATGATGAAATGAACAAATACTTTGAAGAAAAAGAAACACTAAAGTACTCAGTGCTGACCCTGGGATGTCATAATGTGAAACCCAGCAATAGTATTATTCTTTGTTCAGAGTGATGTTAGACTGCTTGGGTTTGTTCAATCTCAACATAATTGAAGATATGGATAACTGCATGTAAGTTTAAGTACATAGGATTGACAACCTATATATTTCTAAGTTTCTAAGTTTTTGTTGGATAGTTAAACAGAACTGGTTGCAATCTCACTGTTTGAATCCCCACTTTATATGCTCCACTTTAGTAAATAGGGGAAAACAGCAGTCATTCAAAATCGCACTTCCACAGAAAGTCACAGATTCCCCTTGGAGGTGTGTCCTTCCGGTGTCCAGTGCCTGCTTTCTTCCTGGCTGTGGCCACCTCGTGTCCTCGGTCTGTGGCTGCTTTATCACTCACCTGATGACATCATGAGCATTTTCTCACATAACCACAAATACTCTGTAACTTTTCTGGTTTCTAAAGTCTAACTCTACTATTTTTCTGGTTATACAAATTTTATATATATATATATATATATATATATATATATATATATATATGTATGTTTCTCTCTCTCTCTCTCTCTATATATATATATATAGAGAGAGAGAGAGAGAGAGAGAGAGAAAGAGAGAAAGCTTGTGTGTTACACCAAAACAGTATATTTAGCTCAGCGGCGTAAACACCTGCCTTGCAAGCAGGCAGTCATGAGTTCGATCCCTGGTACCGATAAAAAGGAAAAAGACAAACACACACACACAAGGAAATAGCTGGGAAAATCCTTTGTAGCTTTAAATCATTCGTTAAACTCACTGTAAGATAAATGAACAGAGTCACCTATTCTTCTTTGTTTGTTTGCTAGGCAGGGCTTATGCCACTGAACTAAATCCCCAGCCCTTAGCCACCTTTTCTTAACATGGAATAGGCATAATTTATTCCAAAGACTGCACATTGAAACTTAGCTCATGATTACTACTGGGCATTGAAGTACTATTAGGCATTTTGAAGTAAGGATTTAAGGTCAGTAAGCATGACAAAGACCAAGTCTAAACTGCTAATGCTTCTGCTTTGCAGGGAATGGACTAATATTGGTTTGTTAGATCAAAAGCTATCAATATTTGAGGACCTGTGTAATGACTATATTTCTTTCTTTTTTATTTTTATTTTTTGTCTTTTTGAGACAGGGTCCTTCTATGCCGTTCCGGTTGGCTTTGAGCTGGTCTCGAACTCATAATGATCCTCTTGCCTCAGTCTCCGGAGTGCTGGGATTACAGGAGTGCACCATCACACCAGCTATGATTATATTTCTTAATTCATGCACTGTATGTTTATAGTGAAAATAAAAATGCCATATTCTTTCCTTAAAAAAAGAGATAATTATGGTTCCACTCACCATTACTTTGCGGATCCACTAAGACTTTCTTTTCTTCCTGTCTTTCTAGGCTAGAGGTCTTAAAACGAGTGATTTCAAGAAAAGACAATGATTCTGTTGAACTGGAAGTTGAGACTATTGGTAGCCACTTTGGGGTTCTTATGTCACTGAATCAACAGGCAAAAATGGACGTGCTCTGTTAGCTGAGGTTGTGCAGAGGAGGCTGGGCCACTGCTGCACACTAAGAGTAAGGAACAATATGTCTGGGATGCAAAAATTTCCATAGCTAGCATAGTATTCTGTGATTAAAGTCAAGGAAAATTAGGCCAACCCAGTTCAGCCGGGCTGTTAGTGGCCTAGAGCCTTCAGAAGCAGTGACTTACCTCACCTAACTAGAGAAGACAGACTACAGCAACGGCGGTGTTTGCTGAGGGTGAAGCGAACATGGAGCACAGTGGAAGAAAGTAATCACATAAGCAGATAATTGCAAAATTGAGTTGCTACTCTGTGAGCAGTCGTAGAAACCAGAAGTGTAATGGTTATGAGGATTTCTTCCTTAATTTAGTATGACCAGATTAATATATTCATAAAGTAGTTCTTTTCTTGTCCCTTTATCATCTTGCAAAATTATAAATAATATTTAAAATTATATCACTGTGTGTCAGAGAAGAGTTAACCTTATCTGTGAACTTTGCAATTTTTTCTGGAGAAAGAAGTGGTGTGTTTTCAGTTTTACTCAGAATGTTTGAATATTAGTCAGAAGTATGACTTAGCTATTGGTTTTTGCTATTGTTTATTGTTTTATATCTCTGAATCAGCAGGCTAAAAGAGTTTTACTTTGTTAGCTGAAGTTGGAAATTAAGCATGATTCAAAGAAATATGTATGCTGCAGGAAACTGGTAGACCTAATAGACAAATTCAGTAAAGTTGCAGGACAAAAAAAGAAAATTAGTAGCATTCCTGTGTACTAACAACAAATTGTCCAATAAAGAAAATAATTCTATTTACAATAGTTCCAAAATTACTTAGAAATCAATTTAACCAGGATTAAAGACCTGTATAAAAGCAGTAAAACAGAGAAGAAATAAATCAAAGAAAACATGTGGAAAGATGCTATACTCTTGTATTGAACAATACTATTACAATGTCATAGTATCCAAAGGAATATACAGACACCATGAAATCTCTGTCAAAATACCAACATTTTTCTAAGCAATTAGGAAAAATCCTTGAATTTGTACAGAGACACAAGGATCCAAAGTAGCCAAAGCAATCTTGAGCAAAAAGAACCTGGATGTATCACATTACCTCACTTTGAAATATACAACAAATCTACAGGAATCAAAACTGCATGAATTTGGCTAAAAAACAGATACCAATGGAACAGGATAGAGCCCAGAAACGAACCTATGTAATTACAGATCCTTAATTTCTGACAAAAAACAAGTCAAGAACAAGTAATGTGAATGGGATTGTCTTCAACAAAAGGTTTTGAGTAATCAGGTGTTTTAGTTACTTTTTACTTGTCACTGAGACAAAATACCTGATGTCCAAAGCTGGGAAAGGAAAGGTTTATTTCTTACAGTTTTTGGAGGTTTCAGTCCATACTCACTTGGCTCCAAGGCAGGCTGGCATGACTGGGCCGCAGTTCATGGCAGCTGCAAACAGCAAGGCGGAAACTGGCAAGAGGGAGAGACACACCTTCTTCCTGCCATTACATTGTATGCTGGCTCCACCCTAGGCAGGTGTAGCACTGACATCATCAATCCAAGCTCTAGACAATGAACCAGTCATGAATGCACAATGCAAACGCATGAGGCCTGGGTTTACCAACATAAACCATGACACCAGGCATGGTGGCGAATGCCTGCAATGCCAGTACTCAGGAGGCTGAGGCAGGAAGATCACCCTGGGTACAAGGCTAACCTGGGCTAAACAGTGAGGTCAAAGGCCCACCTAGACTACCCAGGGAGACTGTGTCTCAAAACAAATGTCCAAAAAAGTTTTGGGAACAAAGGGTTTTGTCAGTTGAAGAATGAAGTTATACTAAGCTCATAACATGTTTAAAAATAAAACAACATGAATTAGAATTACAAGTAAGAGCCAAATCTGTGAAACTACTACAAAAGAATACAGTGGTAAATCTCCCTAACATTAATCTGGGCAAAGGTTTTTTTTGGATACAAGTAGACACTTTTTTGGTTTATTGAAGTATTTATTAAATTACTAAATGTTTATTAAATATGGCTTGAATTGAGGGACAGAGAGCATCAAAGTTTGTTAAAAATGAAAATGGTATTTGCTGGATGTCATTCATATTATATACATGAGGAATCTAAAAAAACCAGAATTTCTGAAAATGAGTCACTTAAGGTTCTTATTAAAATCTCTATCGTGGGACTTTAGCCCACATGATCTAAGGAGGGTCTCTAAGAGTGAGACCTGGGTAGTCTGCACTTTAACAACGCTCAAGGAAATGAATATACACCTCCTTAAAATTTTTTTAAAAGTTTTGTTAGTCCATATTTGTAATTCATAATAGATGCTTCTTAAAAGGAAAAATTCCAGTGGATGAGGATGTAGAGGAAAGGAGGTTCTGAGACACTGTTTGCAGGAATGGAAATTGATACAGACACCGTGGAAAACAGTGTGGGTATTCCTAAAAACCTAAATACAGTAGAATTAGTTCACGATGACCTATCCACATGTGTAACTAGAACAGAGCAGTTTGAAGCCTCCAAACACAAAATAATGATAAGGAGATAGAAATGTTAATTGCCCTGATTTAATAAGTACATATTATATGCACATATTGAAATATCATGTACCCTACACATGTGTAGAAGCATGTGTGAATCAAAATTTGAAAAAATGTTTGAGTTGAAAATGCTAACTACTCTGATTTGATCATTACACATTGTATATGTGTATGAAAATGTTGCAGGTTATCCCCAAAATTTGTAAAACTAAAAATCTAAAAAATCTAAAAGAGTTCTTGGATATGATTTCAAAAGCATAGGTTACCAAATTAAAAATAGCAAGTCCATCCAAAAAATGTAGACACATTTCTGGAAAAGAAAAATTTGTGTAAATATTTTAATACTAAATTTATGGAGCCATCATGAGATTAATACAAGTTCCCTTTGGCCTCTCCCATTGCAGAGATGCTCTAAGTGGTGGCCACGAGCTTCCAGCATTTATTAGTACAGCAAACTGCTGCCCGGGTGTCTTTGCTCCTTCTCTAAGGAGTGGCAATGTGGGCTCTCTGCAATGTATGACATCCTTCAGGGTTCCCCATACGGGGTAACGTCATCTGTTGAAAAAACATCATACTATTTTTCTTTTCTTGAAGTGTGTATACAGTTTTTGGCATGCTCTGTAGAAAGTAAAATTGTACCAAACTCCATTGTGAGGATTTTTGGGTGACAAAAGGGATCTGGAATAGAAGATGTTTAAAAACATGGTGAATGTGTTCACTACACACAGGTTGTTTCTTTAAAATGGCTAAAATGGTAAATTTTATATTTTACAAGCAAAAAAACTCAGGAGAGTATTTTTACTTTGAATTGGATATACCTCATCTTTGTTAATATTATTTTGATCTTTTTATTTTTCCTTAATGTATCTAAGATTCCTTTATCTTAGCTATTTTTTTCAATTACTTAAACACATGAGTGTGCATGTGCATCACAAGGGAGAATCTAGAGTAATTCTAAGTACAATATTTTCTCCTAATTATCACTTGATTTTTACATTCCAAACATTTTCTTGCTTTATCTTCAAATATGCCCTTTGCTTAAACAATTGATTGCAAAAATTTTGTTTTTTTTTCTCTCAGCATCACAGAGCTTTTTTTTTTAAACAGGTGGAACACACTCTTTAAACACTCCAAATATATTAATTATAGTTCATATGTTTGTTATTAATTTATTTCTGAATAATAGTTCTGGAGTGACCTACAAATTTATTTTCAGTCTCACTGCGTATTTTTCACCTTAGACTGCCCATTCATGTTTAATAGACATGCCAAGTCTAGTGGCAAGCCAATTTTACCTGTGCAAAGCAGTTCTCAGCCTTTGGTTTATGATGTCTGAAGATCGTTCATATTGGCTGAATGGAAAGATGACATCTTCTCTCTGTAGAAACAGTCACCTAGCTGGGGGTGACGGTGCTCATCTGTAAGCCCAGCACTCAGGAGGCTGAGACAGGAGGATTGTTGTGAGTTCAAGGCCAGCCGTGGCTACATAGTGAGTCTAAGACCAATCTGAACTGCATAGGGAAATCCTGTCTCAAAAAGACAAAAAAAGGTCACCTGAACAGAAAGAATAAATGATTTGAAATAAAATTCTAGAATGACAGTTCTGTGGCCTGTATAGCAAGTAAGTAGCTCACATTATGGTAGGAAGGGTAAATGTTCTGGAAAGCAAGTGTAAGTAGGATACATTCTCATCAACCATAGCTTAAAGTTCATAGATCAAGTCAAAGGAGACAAATCATGATGACATGATACAATTAAATCATGAATCATCAGTGTTTTGTTTTAATTGGTAGCATTATTTTGTGGGTATTTTATTTGTGAGGACACTATATCAATGTATACATTGATGAGAGGTGAGGCGTGACTTTGAAGGTGCTTCCACGGGATCCAGGACTCGCTCAGCAGCCTGTAGGGCATCTGAGCCAAGAATTAGATGTCGTAGCAGAGGGATGGCCTGCTTCTCTTAGAGCTGTGACAGCTGTAGCTGTCTTAGTGCCAAAGGTGTCCAAGCTGACTTTAGGTAAAGACCATACGTATGCCTCACACTGTGGCAAGATTTCTACTTCTAGAAGGAACAGCCATTCAAATAAAGACACGTTCTTCCTTAAACCCTGCCACCTTTTTGCCGGAAGAGGAGGAAATAGAGGCTGACAGACATAACTGTGAACAGGTAGTTCTCCAAACCTATACATCTCGGGAAGGCTTACTAGACACACTTTGACCCTCTTCAGTGATGGCAGCTCCTTCATGGAAGATGGACAAGAAAGGCAGGGTATGCAGTAGTATTTGCATGGTTATAAAGCAGGAGCGTCAAAAACATTGACAAACCTGCAAATTTATCCCACCTACAACATTAATGGCATGAAAATGTGTTTCACTGGTATGATCACCTGGCCTCTATCCTTATCCCTTCCCTAGGGTTAGAAGATGTCCTGCAGCATATCGAGGCCTTAACTAACTATACTCAGCAGGCCTCAAATGGCATCACAGCTGGTCTCTAGCTCTCTCTTCTTAATGAAGAAGTAAAATTAATGACACAGGTCATCCTCCAAAATCAGATGGCATTAGATGTTCTAAGAGCAGCACAGGGTATTTGTATAAATGTAAGAGCTGAATGTAGTATGTACATTCCTGATCCTTCTGCTAATATCTCAATAGCTGTTCAAGAAATTAGACAACAATTCAAGGACATGTCAGACTCTAAAATTCCCTGGACCTTATCCTTCTCCTCCTTAAGGGAAGCCGTTACATGCTCCTCTTGGTGGAGATCGTTGTTAACTGTACTTATAGTTATCCTGTTGATTCTATTATTTGGTCCATGCATACTTAATTGTTTCTTTGGCTTTGTGTCCTCCAGCCTTAAAGCTGTGCACCTACCCAAGATGAAAATGACTGATAATCAAGGGCCTTTAGTTAGACACTCTGTGGAATATCTGACTGCTGATCAGCAACCACGATCCCATTCATCTTAAAGAAGCCAGATCAGCCATCACCCATTTCTCCCTCATTGCAGTTTGGGGTACTTCTTCAGAGAGGGGATGTTATAGGCAGCTGAGTTAATTAGAAATATTTTAGGTTTATAATATTATTTTGTCATTTATCTTGCAGTAACTTTGCATGGACACTAAGCTAATTACTTTTTGATTCTAAGCCAGGCATGTGATGCACACCTATAATCCCAGTTCTTGGGAGGCTGAGGCAGGTGAATTACTGTGAGTTCAAGGTTAACCTGAACTGCATAGTGAGACCCTATCTCAAAGTTTTTTTAAAAGAAATCTAAACTTTTGCTAAGAATTATCTCACCTGTGCAAATCATTTGTTGAAACAAAGCAATAAAAATAGTCTAGTTGAAAGAGACCAGAGCAATGAACTGAGAAATAAGTAATTTAAATGAAAATACTTTAACTCTAAATTCTTTTTTTATTTAAAGAAAGAAACAGAAAAAGATAGAAATAATACATAATTTTTAAAAAGTAAGAAATCATTAGTTGATAATTACATATTGTCTTCTTACAAATAGTTGTTCAAGTTACAAAAGTGAAGCATACAAAGTGGACATTCAAACAGTGAGACCGCAAACAGTTCTGTTCAACTATTCAACAAAACTTAGTAATATGGTTATCAATCCTACACACTTAAACACACATGCAGTTGTATCCTTTAGAGAACTTTCTTTACCTCTTTTTTTTACAATAGCAATGACACATTTTGTGTTTTATATTCTTACATTTCTTACTACTTTTTACACTAGAGACACAATGTGATATTTATAAATATGATTATTATTTATTTCACTATTGAGAATAGCCTCAAGTTGTCTCCATTTGCCTATGAAGGCTTCAAGATCATCATTTTTGATAGTGGAATAATATTCCATTATCTGAAAATACCACATCTTTTTCATCCACTCTGCAGTGGATGGGCATCTTGGTTGTTTCCAAGATTTAGCTATTACAAATTGTGCTGCTATGAACATGGGTACACGTATATCACTGTGATACGACCTTTTCAGTTTTCTGGGAAAATACCCAAGAGGGGATTAGCTGGGTTGAATGGAACTTCCAGTCCTAGTCTTCTGAGAATTCTCCATACTGATTTCCATAGTGGTTGCACCAGTCTACACCCCACCAACAGTGGAGCAGTGTTCCTTTTTCCCTGCAGCCTCACCAACACTGGTTATCAGTGATTTCTTGATGGCAGCCATTCTTTCTGGAGTGAGGTGAAATCTCAGTGCTGTTTTAATTTGCATTTCTTGAATGACCAGTGATGGTAAACATTTCTTCATGTATTTTTTTGCCATTTGTATATCTTCACCTGAGAACTGTGTGTTCATCTAAGATGCCCATTTTTGGAGAGGGTCTTTGAATTTGGGGGACTTGATGTTTTTCAATTATTTATATGTTCTGGATATAAGTCTTTCATCTGAGGGGTTGCTGGCTACAATTCTTTCCCATTCTGTGGGTTTTCTTTTCACTCTTTTGATGATTTCTGTAGAAGTGTAGAAACTTTTCAATGATATGGGATCCTAGTTGTTGGTTCTTTGAGGTGTTTCTCATGCAGTTTGTGTTTTGCTTATGAATTCTCTGCCTACCCCTATGTCTCCAAGACTTCTACCTACCTTGTCTTCCAGTAGATTTAGTGTTTCTGTTTCAATATTTAGGTCTTTGATACATTTAGCCTTTATTTTGTGCATGGTGATAGGCATGAATCTAGTTTCAGTCTCTGGTATGTGGAGAGCCAATTTTTCCAACACCATTTATTAAAGAGGCTATCCTTCTCCCAGTGAACATGTTTAGCCCCTTTGTCAAATATCAAGTGGCTGAGTGTCTTTGTAGTTGTACTTGCATCTTCTAATCTGTTCTATTGATCCTCAAGTCTAGTTCTTTGCCAGTACCATGCTGATTTTATCACTGTGGCTTTGTAGTACAATTTCAAGTCAGGAATTGAGATGCCTCCTGCCTTGCCTTTGTTGCCCAGAACTGCCTTTGCTTTTCTAGGTTTCTTCTGTTTCCAAATGAATTTTAGGAGTGTTTTCTATAGATTAGTGAGATACGTTAATGGTATTTTGATTGGGATTGTGTTGAATCTGTATAACAGTTTTGGGAATATGGCCCTTTTCACAATGTTGGTTCTTCCTAGCCAAGAGCAAGGAATATCCTTCCATTTTCTAATATCCTCTTCAATCTCCTTTTTTATCATAGTTTAATTTCAGCATATAGGTCTTTTACATTCTTAGTTATGTTGATTCCTAAGTATCTCATTTTTTTAAGATGCCATTGTGAAGGGCAATATTTCCATAATTTCTCTCTTGGTAAGTTTTTTGTTTGTGTACAAGAATGCTATTGATTTTTGAGTGTTGACTTTGTATCTAGCTACACTTCTGAATTTATTACTTCTAGTAGTCTTTTGAGTTTTTTGGATCTTCTATATAAAGTATCATGTCATCTGCAAATAGTAATAATTTAACTTCTCCTTTCCTATCTTTATTCCTTTTATTTCACTATCTTGTCTGATTGCTCTGGCTAGTGTTTCCAGAGCTATATTGAACAGGATTGGTGATCATGGACATCCTTGTCTTGTTCCTGATTTTAAAGTGAAAGCTTTCAGTTTTTGTTGATTTAGTATGTTGGCTGTTGGTTTGTTCTAGATGGCCTTTGTAAGATTGAGGTAGACATAGTGTATTCCGAGTTTTTGAAGAATTTTTATCATGAACATGTGTTGGACTTTATTTCTGCATCTATTGAGATGACCATGTGGTTTTTGTTTTTGGCTCTGTTGATGTGGTGTATTACATTTATTGATTTGAGTATGTTAAATCATCCCTGCATTCTTGGGATGAACCCCACTTGGTCATGATGTATAATCTTCTTGATGATTTGCTGCCAGTATTTTATTGAGAATCTTTGCATCAGTGTTCATTAGTGAGACTGGCCTATAGTCTCCTTTTTGGTTGGGTCTTTCTCTGGTTTTGGCATATAACTCTAAATTCTCTCTTGCCGGTACTAGTAGTGTACTCTGGTCATATACGGTGTCCTTGAATGGCAGGCTTTTTGAAGATCACCTACATGTTCCAGGAAATGTAGGTTAATATTAACTGTCGAAACTCATCAGCTGATTTAAAATGGTAGACATGATACTTATCATTTATCAATGAATTCCCTTGTCTTCCATAAATGTATTCTGCTCTTTCAGGGGTAGTGGTATGAACATCCAGTTCTCTCTTGAATCTCTCTGATGTTACATGTGCCTGCAGGCTGCCAGAACAATCAGATCTAGATGTTCCAAGAAAGGGGTCATTAGTTTGGCTTTACAGGATGTGCCTTAGAGTACCCATTTGCTCTTTGAGATCTGTGGGGAATAAATGTGCTTTCGGAGTTTCTGCTTATTTGCCCCTAATCACATTATATTGGGCCAGAATGATACTTTGGGAAGAGCCATAAGGATGTATAAATTGCTTCTTCAAACTTTCCTAACAACATGATTGTGAAATGTGACACAGCAAGAATTTGTCTCAAATATTCTGATTTCTGATTAAGACCTAAAAGTTTCAATCTAGGAGAGCCATAATGGTTAATAAAATTTTCAAAGGGAAAGAAAAAATTAAGAAAAAGGAATTATTAAAAATTTGCATGAATTTAAAAAGATATTTGTTATTTTTATTTCAGAAATACTATTACAGATAATGAATAGAAAATGGTAATCTAAATAAAATCACAAAGAAGGAGAAAAGCTGGAAAAAGAAAAAGCCAGAGTGCTTACCTTTCATAGAGCAACTGTTGCACTGACAGGTGAGTTTTTACCAGCAACAAAAGAAATCCACATATATCAAAAGTATTGCAAGAATAAAATTGAAACACAGTCTTTTTAATTTTAAAGAGAAAAAACACAGAAAAGAAAAACAAAAAACAAAAGAGACAAACAAACAACAATTACAACAAAAAACCCAAACCAACGACAATATGGGTATTCAAAACAAGATGACAGGAATTTAACAGTGGTTGTTACATTGCACATTTTTATCTTCAAAAGAGTTACTTGGGGGGCTGGGGATTTAGGTCGGCGGCATAAGCACCTGCCTTGCAAGCAGGCGGTCGTGAGTTTGATCCCTGGTACCGACCAAAAAAAAAAGAATTGCTTGGTTTACCAAGGCATGCAAAGTTGGTCAAAGCACGTAAGTATTACCTATTGTTTTCCATGAAATAGTGGTATCAGTAGTATAATCATCTTAGCCATCTCACGTATATATATACAAATTTGTATCTTTTTCCTTTTCTCTTTCTTCTTTTCTCCTCTCCCCCATCCCAGATGCCCCTTCCTTGCTGAGCAGTCTCTTACTCCTTCACAGTATCTATTGTAGACCTTGGATCTTATTTACTCTTTCTATCCCCCTGCTGGGCATTTTCACAGAGGAGCTGAAAACATCATACCACAGTGATGTATGTAAACCCATGTGTATAGCAGCACAATTTATAAAATTTTGGAAATAACCCAAGTACCCATCAATTGAGGGATGGATAAAAGAGATGTGATTTTTTTATACAATGGAGTAACTCAGCTACAAAGAAAGATCTACTCAAGGCTTTTCTAGATAAATGGATGTGACTTGAGACCATACTCAGAAGTGAAATAAATCAGATTCACATGTGTAAATACCATATTGTTTCTCTAATGTATGAAACTGAAAGACTAAATAGTCTTGTAAGTATTTTTTTAAAGAGCCATATCAGCAAATCTCATGAAAGGATAATTTAAAGAATGTCCTTATTTGCAAAAAAATGGCTATATACATGGTTAAGTATCTGATGAAAGAATTAATAATGATAAAGAATAATAAATAGATAAAAGTGGATAAAAATGGTAGGATTAAGTATGTCTTGTGAGAATTAAAACCTACTTAAAGCATCAACATTCTGAAGATACACTAGATTAAAGCATTGAATCAAATTAAAAGATTCTATATTTCATGTATTATTTAGCAGTAGTGTGCAAGTATAGATTAACTTTATAAATATAGACTTGAATAATTAGATGATCTAATAGATACATATTAAAATAAAATATACAGAAATATAAAATATAAATAATACAATATAAAGATGGAGCGATGAGAAAAACATGGCACATAAATACCAACAAAGAAATCTATTAAACAAAGTAGCATTCACAAAATTCTTATAGAGAAAAATAGATCACCTTATGGTGGGAACTTACTGGGTTCACCTGGAAAATAAATATATTATTGTATGTATATTATATAAAAGTAAAATTAAAAATAAGATATAATTGGAAGAGATAAAAGTGAATGAAAGTGTTCTATAAGTTATCTGAGAACAAATGCTATTGGTCAATATTAAATATTCCCAGATTAAGAATTTATGTCTTCATTTCTAAAGTGACAATGAGTGGAAAAAGAATTTAAGTTTTAAACTAGCGAGGTAGAAAATAAAAAAGAAAAGAATGCTTAGGTTATGCAAGAAGATAGGAGAAAAAGAAAAAATATAAATAATGGTAAAAATGACCAACTTAAAGTCAAACTTAACAGCAGTGAAGTTAAGATTGAACTGTTCTTTTTGATGAACTAAGAGAAACACTATGTCCTAGTATCTCCTAGTTCATCAGAAAGAACAGTCTGTGTGGTCATTGTTTGATTTATCACTTTTGTATCTAGATTTTGTAACTTGAACAACTAGTTCTGAGATAATAATGTGCAATATATTAACTAGTGTTAATTCTCTCTCTCTTTTTTTTTGAAATTCTGTATCATTTCTATCCTTTTTTTCGGTTTTGCTTTTTAAAATAAAAATAAGATTGAATGGGGTTGAGAATTCTGCTCTTGAGGAGAAATCAGTAAGTCATGGAAGATGATATAAAACTTACAAAAACTTGTTATTTCATTAAAATAATGTTAAAGGCAAAGAAGAACCATAGAAACCAAGACAATTTGATATTCAGAGAGTTTTCGAAAAAAAACTGATAACTTTAGCCACTTTCCACTTAGGTGCAATTGTCAGATAAGTGAGAGGCAGACAAAAAGCCTTGGTGACAGAATCAGAGGTCAGAGAAACACACTTGGAAGATGGAGAAGAGGCCAGAGTCGAGGTGTTCATTCAGGCAGCATGTAGAAGGCAGAGAAGAAACATGTCCTCTCCTGGTGCCTGCAGGAGCAGTGCAGTTCTGATGGCAGCTGGTTTTAGCCTATAAAGTCTGTACTGGATTTCTGCTTGCCAGGGCTTAGATTATAAACCTCAGGTAATAAATTTGCATTGTTTTTTTTTTTTAACTTTTTATCGGTACCGGGGATCGAACTCATGACCGCCTGCTTGCAAGGCAGGTGCTTATGCCGCTGAGCTAAATCCCCAGCCCCATTTGCATTGTTTTAAGTCACCAAGTTTGTAATAAAACATCAAACACTCTGCTGCCATACACTCTGCTGCCATACTTCTGCATCAAGGAATGCAGATTTCTATCGCAGGAAGAGAGATACTTCTGTAACAAATACTTGAAGTGGCCATAGAACTGGATAATGGGCAGCAGTTGGCAAAATTTTGAAAAGAGTGTTAAAAAGTCTACATGACTTTGGATAGACTGGTGAAGAAACATGCACGTTAATGCCTCAGAAAGGACTCAGAAGGAACAGAGGAGCATGGTAGAAAAAAATTCTAACTGCCTTTCACAAAAAATAAATTGTCGGCAGAATATGAACATCAAAGGTATTGATAGCAAGCGTGGGCCCGGCAAGTGCGAGATCCTGAGTTTGATTCCTGGTATAAACAAACAAACAAATAAATAAATGTATTTATAGCGTTGACTCAGAAGGAAATGAAGAATATGCAATGAGAAACTAGAGGAAAAATGCTTTCTGTTATATAACAACAAGAAGCTTAACACAATTGAGTCCCATGTAGAAAAGAGCTCCAGCAAGTAATAAACAATATTTTTCTGAGAGGATTTCCAAGCAAAGTGTGACCTAGAGTCATCTTAAAGTTTATAGTAAAATGTGATAGGAAGGGAATAGGCTGTGGGAACAGCTTGGAAACAAAAAGGAACTAGGACTTGACCAACTGGAAATTCTCAGCCTGTGCAGATTATAGAAGACAATAAAATTAGAAAATTTGCTCTGGGAAGAAAGCCAAGGATGTGACTAAACATTTTGTTAATGATTTAGAAGAATAAAAACATCATGTATTTTAACACTTGTTTCGTGTGTGTGCTGGGAATCAAACCAGGGCCTTGCACATGCTAGCTAAGTGCTCTAGCACTGAGTTACACTCCCAGGCCAAACATCATGTTACTCGGTTATCCAGAGACATGCGGCTGAAGGATCCACTCAGGTACTAAAAAGGAATCAACAGGGATGGAACCTTGAGATCTACAGCCCTTTGAGGCATCTCTTAACTAATGGAGTAATAAGATATACACTAGAGACACGAAATTCTTGGGATGTTCTACCTGTACAAACACCTCACTTAGACTGACACTGACAAGGGTAGGGATAAATGAAAGAAGATTATTGGATGCTCAAAATTCTCTAGTTACAAAACAAACTGAGAGAGCTACCCAGCTGTAAACACAGACTGCCACTTATGCAAACAGAAAGGAAGAGTGACAACAAGGAAAATTATAGGAACAGAAAGAAAAAACACTGAAGAAAATGGGTGGAACTTAAGAGACCTACGGAGAACTTTAAGTGTCCCAAAATATATTCAGTGTGAGTCCCAGAGGAGGGGAGAGACAGAAGGAGCAGAAAGGTATCTGAAAAAATTATGGCCAACTCTTCACAAATTTGGCGAAAGGCATTCGTTTATATATCCAAGTTCAAAAAACTGCAAAACAAGAATGCAAGAGTCACACTAAGTCATATCAGGATCACGATAGTCAAAGAAAGACAGAGAATTTTAGAAGCAACAAAAAAGTAATAATTTGTTTTGTGACTGTATTAGTCAGGGTTTTACTAGAGAGAACAGATATAACACGAGATACACAGAAACAACAAGATTGGTTTACGATGGTCAGCCACAGAGTCTGATGAGGAAGCCCGCAGAGGGTGTCTACACACTGGAGGCCGAAGGATTCAACCCAAGGTCTGGAGTTCACCCTGGTGTCTTGTGCAAGTCCACACCAGCAGGCTGATGGGTCTGCGACAGAAGGCCGAAGGCTCTGTGATGAAAGGCTGAAGAGTCTATGCCGGAAAGCTGAAGAGTCTACACTGGAAGCCAGGAGACGACGTCCAACCCAAAGGGGAAGACTGGAGTTTCTCCAAGAATGGACTGCATTCGTCCTCCCTCCTTCCCTTTTATACCTCCAGATGAGGAGCCACCCTGGGGTGGGTGGTCTTCTACATCCTTGGGTGTAGAATTGCTAAACCCATTTAGTTAAACTTCTAAATGTCTCAAGTTGACACACTCAATCAACCACTACAGTTCTTCTGTGATATACTTTTAAGTTATATTCCTGGTGCATACAAATATCTTAAATGTAAAACAGTATAGTCTGAATTAGCACCAACTCAGCTTAATTCTATACACTCTGCTGTCATACTTCTGTATCTTTCCTGTCTATATTATTATAGGGTAAACTTTATGTATCTGAATACATTAACACAAATTTGCAATTATTGTTTATACATTTGTCTCTAATAAAATAGAAAAAAAGAGAAAATACCAAATGCAGCAATGTGGCAGATATAAAATCAACACAAAAACCCCAATGGCATTCCTGTGCACCAACAGCGAACTCACTCATGAGGAAAAAAATCATTCAAAAGAGCATCAAGAGGGCTAGGTATGCAGCTCAGCAGCATAAGTGCCTGCCTTGCAAGCGTGCAGGCTTGAGTTCGAACCCCGGCACCTAAAAAAAAAAAGGTAGCATCAAGAAAAATTAAATATAAAAAAACAGAAAGAAAAATTAAATACTTGGAATTAATTTAACCAAAGAGTTAAAGAAAGTGAAAGGCCCCTACCACAAAAACTATAGCACCCTAAAAAAGGAAACTGAAGACACAGGAAATGAAAAGATATCCAATTATTACTGGATAGGCAGATACAATCTAGTCAAGATGGCCATCCCTTCAAGGCTGATATACAGATGTAATGTAATCTCATCAAATTCCAACATTTCTCACAGAACTAAGGAAAACCACTCTAAAATTTATATGGAAGCAGGAGAGCTTCAGAATCACAAAAACAACCACAGGCAACAAGAGCAAAAACGGTCAGCATTGCAATGCTGGAGTTAAAATTATATTTTAAAGCCACAGTGATAAAAACAGCATGGTGCTGGCACAAAAATAGGTATGTATATCAGTGAAACACAATAGAGGATCCATAAACAACTCCAGACACATTCAGCTATTTTATCTTTGACAAAAATGTCAAAAACACACTAGAGAGCAAGAGTCAATGGTGCTGATAAACCCGCAGAAGAGTTAATCTAGATTTATGTATTTCACCATACACTAAACTAAAATAAAAATGAATTGAAGATTTAAGTGTTTGGGCCTGGGAGTGTAACCCAGTTAGCTAGCATGTGCAAGGTCGATTCCCAGCACACATACAAAACAAATGTTGAAGATGGAAAAGAGGCCACAAGTCAAGGTATTCAGGCAACGTGTAAAACAGAAATACTTAATCTGCTGCAAAGTTAAATATGCAAAACTCTTGATCACACAGTCACGGACAAGTGGTTTCTGAATAGAAGCCCAGCAGCACAAGAGATAGTACCAAGAATCAACAAATGGAATGATATGAAACTGGAAAGCCTTTGCACAGGAAAGGAAACAACAGAACAAAGAGACAACCTACACAATTAGAAAATGTTTCTTCATCTGTTCCTCAGACAGAGGCATAATTTTTAGAATATATAAAGAGCTAAAAAATTAGACCCCCCAAATAAAAGACCCAGTCAAAACACTGGCCACTAAAATGAACAGGCACTTAGAAGAAGTAAAAATGGCAAGTATATAAAAATGTTCGACATATCCAACCATCACAGGTATGCAATTAAAGCAACATGGAGATTCCACCTTAGCCCAGAATGAGCGGCTGTCATTAAGAAATTAAATAACATCAAGTGCTAGTGAGACTATGAGGAAAAAGGGATCCTTTTACATAGTTGATACACGGTGAGGCACTGTTGTGTCATACACAAGAACGAGTTTGAGTCATCTGTAGGAAAATGGATCATACATTGGCATCATAATTATAACTGAAATAAATCAGACACACAAGCTTACATAGCACATGGTTTTCTTATATGAGAAATCAAATATAAATAAAGAGCAATATAAAAGATAGATAATAGGAAATAGGGAGACAGATTTTTTTCAGGTCGGATGGAATCAAGAGATGGAGGGAGGCTGGGGGAAAGAGCGGCTGTGAACGTAAGGACTGAGATGCATGTGAACGTGCGGCAACCCCCCACGAGAAACGTGATCATTATATACTGAGGACATGTAGTAATAAAAACAAAGACCGGAAAAAGTAAAGATTAGCCACTAAAGAACAAAATCAGGTTGATGGGGGAAGAACAACTTTCTATAACAAAGAGCATCTAATAACATTTGTGGTCACCAAGCCAGCACTCCAGAAAATACTCAGAGGGATTCTGGCCAGAGACATCACCAAAGAGCCCAAAGGAAAGAACACATCTAACTGGAGAACAGTTATACAAAAACAATGAGCGCTAGAAAAACAATGCAATAAATGGATTCAGTAAATACTTGTGATAATAACACAATGTAAATGGTCTTAATTTCCCAGTCAAAAGACACAAACTGGGAGATTGGATCATAAAACAGAACCCAAGCATGTGCCTGCTGCAAGACACACACCTCATCTGCAAAGGAACACATAGAATGAAAGAAAAGAATGAAGGTTCTCCATGGAACCAGAGTCTCAAAACAAGCCAGAGGAGCTATTCTAAGCTCAGACAAAATGGGCTTTAAGCAGAATGAATTACAAGAGACAAAGTGGGTCCCTACATACTGATAAAGTGAACATTTAAAAGTAACAATTGTAAATTTTTATGTACCAAATATCAGAGCATCTTATTTCATAAAACAAAAGCTACTATACATAAAAGACAGATAAATACCAACGCACTCATAGTGGAGGATGTCAGCATTCCACTTTCACAAGTAAATGGGTCAACTGGAAAAAATCAGGGTTGAACCGCACCATCAAACAAGAGGACTTAACAGATATCTATAGAGTGTTTCATCCAGCAAAAGAATACATGTTTTCATTAAGAGCACATTACATAGAACTTTATCCAAAATAGACCATATATTAGGTCATAAGTGATGCTTCAATAAATACAGAAGAATTTATACAATCTCTTACATACTATTGAATCATAGCACAATGAAACCAAATTTTGCAGCAAAAACCCCCAAAACCAAAAGCAAAACAACAACTCAACTCAGTAACTACACAGAGATTAAACAATCTACTTTTTAAATTTTTATTTAAAAAAATTTCAACACCAAGTACATTTATTAGCAAAGAAGAAAGTTATGAAATATCCTCATAACTTTCCTTAAGAAATTAAAAATAAAAGACCAGATAAAGCCAGAAATGAATAGAAGAAAATAATAAATATTAGAAAACACAATCCTTTATTGAAATGCCAACTTCATATTTCACAAAGATTACCTTTTTTTGTTGGTACCGGGGATCCAGCTCTTGACCTCACACTTGCCAGGCAGGCGCTTGTGCTGCTGAGCTAAACCTCTGGCCCAAAGATTAACATTTTGATTCTGATGTTTCTGTAGAAATACAAAAGACTCAGAATAGTCTAAACAGCTTTGATAAAGGAACAAGATTAGAGTTCCAACCTTCCTCAATCCCATGATTTATCACAAAGTTTACACCAATCATGATAAAATGCATTTATATTAAGACAGACAAACCGCCAAAGTGCCAATATGAAGTCCCAAAATAGATACCCACATAACAGACAACTGAGTTCTGGAAAATATGCAAAAGCAATTATCTTCAATAAATATCCTGGAACAACGGAATGTCCACATGCAAAAAGCCCAAACCATATAGCACATCAAAAATTTCTTCAGACACCCAAAGTCAACTCAAAATGACTCACACTGCGTTAGTTAAAGTAAAGGCAGGTGTGGCCCGAGTTGTTGCTTTGGCTGAAGTCATTCTCTCTGGGACAAAATACATGTTTTTTCTTTCAGTTTGTCACACTAATGAAACAATATGATATTTATACATGTGTGACATATTTATTTCAGTAATAACTATGTTCTCAAGGCACATCCATTTACCTATAAAATGTCCAGTTTTAACTATTTTGAAGAAAATAAGACATTATGGTAAAAAAAAGTCCAGTTTATCATTCTTTATGGCTGAGTAGTACTCCTTTGTATAAAAATACCACAACTTTTTTTATCCATTCCTCAGTTGAAGGACACTTAGGTTGTTTCCAAGATCTGGCTATGACAAATTGTGCTGCCATCAACATGGGTGCACATATATCACAGGGGTATGATGTTTTTAATTCTTTTGGGAAGATACTCTGAAGGGGAAAAGCTGAGTCGAATGGGACTTCCAATCCTAGTTTGTTTGTTTGTTTGTTTGTTTTTTTTGAGGAATCTCCACCCTGACTTCTACAGTGGCTGCACCAGTCTATGCTCTTACCAACAGTGCAGAAGAGTTCCTTTTGTCCCCACAGCATTTGTTACTGGTGGTTTTCTTGATCCTGGTCATTTTTTCTGGAGTGAGATGGAATCTCAGTGTTGTTTTAATTTGTATCTCTTGAATGACCAGTGATATTGAACTTTTTCATGGATTTATTTGCTGTTTGTAATTCTTCATCTGAGAAGTGTGTGTTCATCTCAGATGCCCATTTTTGGACTGAGTCTTTAAATCTGGGAGGACTGATTTTTTTAGTTCTTTATATGTTCTCCATAGTAATCCTTTATCTGAGGAACATCTGGCAAACATTTTCTCCCACATGGTGGGTTGTCTCTGCACTCTGTTGGTGGTTTCTCTTGCTGTGCAAAGCTTTTCAGTAGGATGAGATCCCATTTGTTGATTCTTTGCGATAAGTCCTGTGCAATCTGGGTTTTAGTCATAAAGTCTTTGCCTACACCAGTGTCTTCAGAAGGTCTACCTACTCTATCTTCCAGCAAATTTAATGTTTCTGTTTTAATATTAAGATCTTTAATACATTCTAATTTTAGCTTAGTACATGGTGAAACAATCTGCTCTTGAATAATCAACGAGTCGCACAAGAAATCTAGATAGAACTTTAAAACTTCCTAGAATCAGACAGTGACAACACAGCATATCAAAACCTATGAAACACAATGAAAGCATTCTAACAGGAATGATTATATCCATGAATAATTATAATAGAAAACTACAACAATCCGAAACAAAGAATCTAATGATATATCTTTTTTTTTTTTTCCGTACTGGCGATTGAATTCATGACGTTGTGCTTGCCAGGCAGGCGCTTATGCCACTGAGCTAAATCTCCAGCCCCTAATGATGTATATTAAGGTCTTAGAAATCTTATTTCCAAATCTGTAGAAAGAAAGAAATTAGAAACCTCAGAGCATAAATTAATTAAATTGAGATCTTAAAAGTACAAATCATCAAAGAATCAAAGACTTGGTTCTTTTAAAGCAGAAACAAGGTTGGTAAACGCTTAGCCAAATTTATCAAAAGAAAGAAAAAAAAAAGGCGGGGTTGGGGATTTACCTCAGCGGCATAAGTGCCTGCCTTGCAAGCAGGCAGTCAGTCGTGAGTTCGATCCCTGGTACCGATAAAAAGGAAAAAGACAAAAAAAAAAAAAAAAAAAAGACTCATACCAATGCAATTAGAAATGAAAAAGGTAAAATTACACAGTATATTGTCAACATCCAGAGGATTGTAAGAAATTATTTCAAAACTTTGTTTTAATAAATTGGAGAATCTACAAAATGGATAAACCCCTAGACACATAAACATTACCAAAAATTGAACCAACAAAATGTAAAACCCCAAATAGACCAAGAACAGGTTATGAAATAGAGGGAGTGATAAAGGCCTATCAAATAAGAAAAGCCTGGGACCTGATGGATTAGCTGCTGAATTTTAGGAAAGAATTAAGTCCTGCACTCCTAAAACTCTTCCATGCAATGCATGGAGAAACAGCACTGCCACACTCATCCTTTGAAGTTAGCATTACCCTGAACCCAAAACCTGAGAAAGACCCAAAAAGAAGAAACCCACAGGCCAGTTTCCTCAATGAACGTAGGTGCAAAAACCCTTCACAGTATACTTGCAAACATAATGCAAAAAACCATGTAAACATCACACATTGTGAGCACATCAGCGTCATTCCCAAGGATGCAAGGATGATCAACATACGTAAATCAACAAACATAACACATCATATAAACAAAGGAGGGGTAAAATCACATTGTAATCTCATTTGGTACAGAAAAAGCTGTTTACAAAATTCAGTTATCAATTCCTGATGAAATCCCTGGTGAAAGTTGGCATGTGAAGACAATCTGATAGAAGGCAGTTATGACAAACCAACTGCAAATATCGTACTAAATAAGGAAAGACTGAAATATTTTCTCCTAATGTCAGGAACAAGACAAGGATGCCCACTCTAACCACCCCGTTTAGTGCAGTACATAAACCTTTACTACGAGCAGTCAGGTAAGAGAGGAAAGAGGAACAAATCAAAGTGATGAAGCAGGAAAGGAAGAGGTCAGACATCCTTGTGCTTTAACTAGAGGCCCAGTCCCCAAAACTTGACAGGATGATTCTCAGAACTGATAAATGGATTCAGAGAGTAACAGGATATAAAATGAACACACACACACACACACACACACACACACACACACACACACACATACAAAATCAATAGTGTTTTCGTACACCAACAATGAAGGTACCAAGAAAAACCAAACAAATATGGAAACAGTCCCATTCATGGTAATTCTAAAACATTTACTTAGAAACTAACCAAACAAAGAAAGTGAAATACCAATACAATGAAAACTATGCTATTGTGAAAAATGAGCTCCAATGATGTAAAATGGAGAAATATCTTCTGTTCCTAGATAGACAGAAGCAATATCCTCAAAATGGCCATATTACCCAAAGTGACATATTGTTTTAAAACAATTCCATCCAAAATATTAATAGTATTCTTCACAGAAATAAAAAATTCTAAAATATATGTGGAACCAGAAAAGACCCAGAACAACCAAAGCAATCCTGAGCAAAAAGCAAAACAGGACTCTACAATTCCAGATTCCGATTGTATTACAAAGCTACAATAATAAAAACAGTATGTACAAAAATAAATATGTTGATCTATAGAATAGAATCGAAGGTGTGGAAGCAACTTTATGCACTTTTAATGTATGGCTTTTGACAAAGGAGGCACAAACATAAGCTGAAGAAAAAAGCCTTTTAAACAAATTTTGCTGAGAGAGCTGGCTATCCATGTGCAAAGTAATGAATCTAGATTCATATCTCTCATCCTGTACTAAAATCAAATCAAATTAAATCAAAGTCATACCTATAAAAACAAGAACACTGAATCTTCTAGAAGATAAAATAGGTAACACTCAGGATGACATAGGTATAGGAAAGCACTTCTAAGCAGAAACCCAGTTGCACAAGAAATAGCCTCAAGAATCAACAAATGAGCCAGGATTTAGCTCAGTGGCATAAGCGCCAGCCTGGCAAGTGCGAGGTTGTGAGTTCGATCCCCCATACCAAAAACAAAATAAAACAAACAAACAAACAAAAAACGAATCAACAGATAGAAACATATCAAATCAAGAATATTCTGCTCAGCAAAGATTGCAAAGACAATCTATGCAATGGGAAAAAATTTTGTCAGCTACTCCCCAGACAAAAGATTCACATCTTTTATCATGACTGAACTATCAAATGAATCAAATCAAAATAAATTAAAGATCTAAATATTAAAATAGAAACAATAAATCTTCTGAAAGTTTGAACAGATATAACTCTTGAAGACTTGGTGTAAGCAAAGATTTTATGAACAAAACCCCAATTGCATGGAAAATATCACAAAGAATAAAAAACTGGAATCTCATTTTATTAATAGGTTTTTGCACAGACAAAAACTTCCAACAGAGTAAACAAACAATCCACTGGGGAAAAATTTTTCCAGCTATTCCTCAGACAAAGAACTAATATGTAAAGAACACAAAAAATCAGACCTCTCAAAGACCCAATTCAAAAATGGGCATCTGAAATGAATGGACACTTCTCAGGTGAAGAAGTATAAATAGCAAATAAATTTATGTACAACATTCAAAAATTACTGGTTATTCAAAAGATGCAAATTGAAACAATGCTGATCTTCTGGTTCACTCAAAGAATGGTTATCATCAAGAAATCCACAAATAACAAATGCTTGTAGGGCTGTTTGGGGAAAGGAATCCTTCTCACATTATGGAAAACAGGGTGGGGATTCATCAAAAGCTATACCTAGAGGTTTCATGTGACTCAGCTATTCCTCTTTCTGGTGTCTTCCTGAAAGAATTAAAAGCATCATACCACAATGATATGTGCACTCCCATGTTCACAGCAGAACAGTTTGTAATAGCTAAATCTTGGAAAGAGCCCAAATGCCCATCAACCAATGAATGCCTAAAGAAGATGTCTTTTAACACAACGGGGTACTGTTCTGCTGTAACAAAGGATAAACCTGAACTACTTCTAGGTAAGTGGATGCGCTTTGAGCCTGTAGTCTTAAGTGAAGTAACCTGGACACATGTGTTTAAATATTGCATCATTTCTCTGGTATGAGAAATGGAAAGTGTAAATAAGGACCAAAATGCTTAATAGATATGGGGAAATTTAAAATATTCAGATGGAAGGGGACAAAAGAGCAGGGAGGGCAAAAGGAAGGAAGAGTCAAGAAAATAGAAAATAAAAGGAAAAAATGGGCCCCTCCGGGGGGGGGGGGGCACCAGTGTCTTCTGAGATCCACACCATGTTGGAACTTAGGACCCTGAGAAACCAAGCAACCAGCCTGCCTCCCTGCTATGCAATAGTGAACCTACTGGTGCACGGCCTAGAGTCAAACATCCCACTTCCCTTACCCCCCAACCCCGCCTTTAGCAAATGGGAACCAAAAATCTGAGCATCTCCTGGGAGATTGACCATAGCAAATAAGGGGGACTTCCTTCTACCGTCTCTCTCTCTTTTTTTAAAATTTTATTTAAGGAGAAAAAGAAAAAAAAGCAGAAAAAGGGTACAAGTTATACAGAATTTCAGAAAAAAAATACAGTAGGAAATCACTAGTTAATGGATTACATATTGTCATCTTAGAAATATTTGTTCAAGTTACAAAATTAAAGCTTATATAGTGGACATTCAAACAGTGAGACCATGTTAACAGTTCTGTTCAATGATCCAACCAAACTCAGTAATATCATTGTCTATCTTATACACTTAAATATGCATGCAGTTATATCATCTAGAGCACTTTCTTTTCCTCTCTTTTGTACAGTGACTATTACACATTTTGGGTTTTATTGCTCCCACAGTTCTTATTACTTTTCTTGGAAGAGAGTAAAACCAAATGTGACATAACAGAACAGAGTCAGTCAAATCAAAAGGGTGGACATAACAGATAATGTAAAAACATAATACAAGGTGATCAACAATGGTTACCATAATGCCTCCTGCTATCTCTAATAGAATTGCCTGTATCATCAGTTATAATAAAATTGAACAAAACAGTAAAGAACAAAACCAACAAAGCCAAGATAGTGGAGACATTATAGGTCTTCAAAAGTAGATAATAGTAGACCAGAATGGGCATCATAATGAATCCCACTATCTTCACAGCTGTTGCCTATACTTTCAAACCTGGTACTATCAAGCAAAACAGAATAGAAGAACATCAGTCAAAACAAGATGGTGAGAGCAATACAGGACTTCAAATCAAGTTAATAGTAAATCAAAGTGGATTACTATAACATATCCTACTATTTTTAATTTGTTTTTCCCTTAATTAAAAGGATAAAAATAAAAAGTAAATAATAAAATGGAGATTGAGATAAAAGAGGGCATAACAACAAAACAGCGCAGAAAAAAACGTAACCATTTAAGCAAAATAGTGTTTTACCACAAGATAATCCCGACATAAAAGTAGTTACCATATTGTCTCTTTCCTTGAAATCTTTGAGTATAACTTCATATACTATAGCATCAAATATATCAAAACAATGTAAAACCATTCAAGAGAATGACAGTATTACAGGGTATTTAGAATCAACTAACAGAAAATGAACAATGGTTTCTGTATAATCTCCTTGTTTATAAAAGTTTTTGTTCATACTATCACATATAATAAAATCCAATAAGATACAACATGCTAAGACCAATGGAGACAGAAGAGCAAAAGCTTGATGGGACTTCAAAACAAGATGATATTAAATCAGCATTACCTATTATGACGTTGTTTTCTCCAAAATAGCTGTTCCTGTCATCCAGTCTTCTCTGCCTCATTTCTCTTGAGCTCTTTTTCTGTCATTAGTTGTCAGTTTGTCTTCTTCATTTTGTTTTCTGTTCCATTCATTGTGGCCTCTCTGCCACTATTTCTGGATTCTTTGTATTTTTTTTTTTTAGAATATCCTGAAGTATTCTCTGTAGAGTTGAATTGGTGGTTGCATATTCCCCTAGTTCTTCTTTATCCTGGAAGCACCTTGTTTTTTCATCAATTTCCAGGGATAGTTGTGCAGGATATCAATCTTGGCTGGAGATTATTATCTTTCAAAGCTTGAATTATTTCCCCCCATGCTCTTCGTGATTTGATGGTTTGTGCCGAGAAGTCTGCTGTAATTCTGATGGGTGTTCCCTTGTAAGTGATCTGTTTCTTGTCTCTGACAGCTTTTAATATTCTGTTCTTATATTAGATTTCTGGAATTTTGATTATTATTTGCCTGGGTGTAGCTCTGTTTGGGTTGTAGGTGGCTGGGGTCCTAAATGCTTCATACATCTGAGTATCTTTACCTTTTGCTAAATTAGGAAAATTCTCCTGGATTATTTCTGCGAGTAGCTTTTGTAGTTCATTTGTTTGTGTCCCTACTTCTTCTTTTATGTTCTTAATTCTTAAGTTATAGATCCTCTTATCATCTTCTAGTCTTTGTATTATTGCTGTTTGTTTCTTTGTTATTTTTAAGAAGTTTTTCATTTCATGCTCCCATATTACAAATCTGGCCTCCAGTTCAGATAATCTATCCTTAGTTTCTTTCAAGCTGTTATGCCAGTTTTCGATAGAGTTTTTAGTTTCCTGGTAATCTCTTTGAACCTGCTTCACGTATTCTATGTTTTCTCTATTTTCTCCATCAAACAATTCTCCCCTCTTTTTCTGTTCTTCAATTTCACCATCTGTTTTTTTCTTGGGTGGTGCTTAGCATGTCTCTAACTATTCTGCTTATGTCTAGCTTCAGGTCATTATTAACTTCATTCCTGAACTCGTCTATAAGGCTCTGGAGATAGCGCTTTATGTCTATTGGTGCGGTGTCTGCTATTGCCTGTTTCTCAGGATTGAGGGCTGAGGGGCCTTTCTTGTTGCTCTCTCTTCCCATATCCTTTGTTCCTTATATATGCAAGCGTATATAGGAGGCCCAGCTTCTTTCCCTGTCGGCCACAGTCTGATTGAATTGCGTCAGCCAGGTGTTCCCACCCACCACAGCACACCAGGAAGTTACAGACAGGCAGCCTATGTGGGGCCCGCCCCTCCAGGTCAACCTACCAAGGGCTTCACTGCTAGGGTGCACCTTCAGGCACTGGGACCTGGGTTGTTCTAGCCTACTGGGTCTCAGCCAGCAGCGTCACGTAGGCTAGGCACTGCTCACCAATCCCACTTGAGAGGGGGATATGTGACTGAAGTCACTACAGTGCCCTATTCCCACAAGTCTGTCCAGTCCCAGAATGTCTTCTGTTGGAGCTTCCTAGACCGTGGAAGAGTCCCAGTTTCTCTCACTCACCACAGGTGGATGCACGGCTCCCCGCCCGTCCTGCTCTCAACTCCGTTCACTGATTCCCTTTCTCAGAGCTTTTGCACATCTCTCTCCCTGCCGATTGAGACACAGCCGACTGAGACACAGTAGCAGCGGCAGGAAACCCAAATCGCGGCTTCCAATGTCGAGGGCTCCAGCTTCCACACTGAGGTTTTATCTGTTCGTGTTATAGCACCAGGATTGCATTCCCAGTTGGTTTCTCTCAGCCCAGTTTGTTCTTGGATCAGCAGGGCATATCTCTGCTTGCTTAGGAGTCCTCACTCCGCACCATTCCTGGATTCTAAGCTGGGTCTTTCAGAGAGCCTCCGTAGCTGCTGCTATTTGTCCGCCATGTTCTCCTGGAACTCCTCAACCGTGTCTTTGAAGGCAAATATTTTTATTACTGTTTTGCTCTTTTCTGATTAATGGTACTGCTCTATTCAATATTCTGTTTTGATTAGTTCTATAATGTTCTGTATTTCATCTCATTTTGATATACATGATTGAAAGAACAACTATTATAAAAGTAACAAAATATACTGTGATACCTATTACTGTTATCCCAGTAACCTGCTCTAAAGTCCTGTACCAATTTCACTATACGATCTGAGTTGGTTTTATTCTGTCTTGTTCTGTTGTATTTTACCACTTTCAAAACAAAGTTTAAAAAAAGGAAACTTTTTTTTGTAAATAAGGATGAATGTTATCATCATGTATATCTAGAATGTACCAATAAAAATTTTTAAAAAGAAGTAAGAAAAAAACAAAACAAACAAAAATAAAAGCAAAATTACTGAGGTTGTCTTTCTTTTTGCGTGACAAAAAGATTGCTTCTGCACTCTTGGTGGGAATGTTAACTAGTACAACCACTATAGAAGTCAGTAGGGAAATTCCTCAAAAAACTGAAAATAGCAATTGCATTCAATTCAGCTACCCTGCTTCTGGATATCTTCCCAAGAGGTAAAGGGATCACAATACAGTGATACACGCTTATACATGTTTATAGCACCACAATTCACAATAGCTAAATCCTGCAAGTAACCTACTGTGTGCCTATAAAGAGATGAATGGGTAAAGAAAATACAGTATGCATACACAGTGGAGTACTACTCAGGCATAAAGAAAGATAATTTTGAGTCACTTGTAGAAAAATAGTTGCACTTTGAGACAGTACTAAGTGAAATAAATCAGACACAGGTAAAATATTGCTAGATTTCTCTTATATGAGAATCCCCAAATACAAACCATTTCAAGAGTAAAATAAAAGAGACAGGATAGAAAATGGGGAGGCAGAGTTTGTGGGGATGGGATGGAGTCTGGATAAAGCAGAGGGGAAGGTGGGAATAGAGGAGGAGCAGTAACGCTGTATGTGCGCATCTCGATTCCCCAAGATGCATGTAATTATTATGTATTGCAAACATACTAACAGTAAAACATAGGAAGCTCCAAGTCCATTTTTTAAAAAAGGTCTATTTGAACGTAGAATAGTGAGTGTGCGAGGCTGGGTAAGGAGAGCAGGGAGGGAGCCGGGTGTGAGTTGTGTAACCACCACTCAGCACACTTATACTGACGTAATGAATTTTAGTGTTTGGTGGTACAATTAGGTGACTGTGATTTATAGTAATTTTTTGTATATTTTATGAATGACTAAAAGAGTTCAAAGTCTCTAAATACAAACTAGTAATTAAGAGATGAAGCATTAATTATCCTGACTAATGAGCAGATATTGTACACATGTATTGAAATATTATATTGTATCTGATAAATACATGTAATTATTGCACGTCTATAAAATATTTTAATGGGTCTGAAGAGATGGACATGTCAAGTACTTTATTTTGATCACTGTACATGTTATACATGGATTGAATTATTAGATCATAGGCTATAAATATGCATAATTAAATAATAAAAACAGACACACATGAGTTCACTTAGATCAACATTTTAATAAATCAGGAGATAGGTAAAATAATTTAAGTCCAGTTAGATTTCTCAGTATCTATTTATTTCTAATTGTAAGGTAAATGTTTTGACTGATATCTTAGGGGTCGTGTCCATCACCAGTGTCTGATGAAATTATCCCAGTGAAATTAGGTTGTCAGCTCCATTGTGAGTCTTTTCAGCAGTATTTTTGCTGAGTGGTGTCATCTCAAAAGGCGGGCACCGTGGACTTTTAAGAAGCTGTCTCCGAAGCCTCAGTTATGTTACGAAGTTTTCTTCAGAGTCAGAGTCCCCAAATGTTATCTCGTCATTAAGTCCTGGAGAAGCAGGTTTCCAGGTGCCTGTGTCAATCGTTATGTTGTGTATGTTGTTGATCAAGGGCGGCTCTGTCTGCGGAGGGGTGTCATACGTCTTTCGTATGGGGATGCAGCACGATACCTTGTTCTTACAAAGAAGTTTATATCTTTCAGTATCTAGACACCGTCTTCTGCAGTGCCCCTCATTATTCCAGCATTTTGGAACACTCCAGGCGGCTGAGGGAATAAAAAGCGGGTCAAAATTTTAACTTCAACGTAATGACTTTGCATTCATTCAAAAGCATGCTACCGTTACTGTGCCATGTAGATTGGCATGTGGCAACACTAAAATCAGCTGACAGAGAAGAACGGGAAAACACAAGGGTAGTGACATGAAGAGGAGAAGAGAGGAACGGAGAGGAGGATGGAGGGGAGGCGAGAGTCTCTTAGAGGTGATATTTAAACCTAGACAAGGTTAAAAATGAGCCGGCTAGGCAAGTCAGGGTTAAGATGGCTTCAGGAAGGCCGCAGAAAGACTGGGTCTCAGTGCTGAGGGAACTAACTGCCTGTGTATTTAAGACAAGGAAGGTAGTAAGAGAGGTTTTTACTACAGACATGAAGTTTGGAACCACTACTGATAGCTAAGCCATTGGAACAGTATGAGAAAAACAGACAAGTAGAATTAAATTCTAGTGAGTTTCAATATCAAGAGATCAGACAGGAGGAAAAAAATTCAGAAAAACAAAAGTAAAACAAAACAGGCCATAATGGTGGCCCACGCCTGTAATCTTAACTCTGGGAAGCTGAAGCAGGAAGATTTCAAGTTGGAGCCCAGACTGAGTAACTTCATAACTTAGTGAGACCTTGTTGCAAAAAAAAAAAAAAAAAAAAAAAAAAAGACTGAGGTTGTGGCTCAGTTCAGAAGCCCTGGGTTCAATCCCCTGTCCGTAAAATAAACATGTCAGAACAAAACGGAAAAGTGACCCTAGATGATTTGTGCATAATAGTTCAATGGAAAAGCAATTCTCCCCTCACAAAACAATTCAGCAGCAAGTCAGGAGTCAGGAAAAGGTGAGCCGCCAATAAGTCACCAATCTAGCTGACCAGAGCACAGTCCGGGGTGGAGCTTCTCTGGAAACCAGGGTACAAAACGATCCTAGATATCCTAGATCCTGCTTAGTGGTCAAAGGGACTGGAATATTTTCCTAGTATCTGCCAGCCCAGAGCTGACACTTGAGCCCAGAGCGAGCTGCCAGCCTCCTGGCATTTTGGCGATGGCCTTTGCGGAGCGTTTCACAAGCAGCTGGCAAAGCAGCTGGGGTACTGGCGGCTGCGGGTCAGGCTGGTATGTGTGCAAATGGCAAAAGGCCCAAGTACAGAAGACAAGTTGTATCAGATACCTTGAGATTAGGGAAGGGAGGAGAAGGCACCTCAAAGAAAGGATGGTCCTGGGTGGTCCACCGTGCTGGGCGGCTGAGAAAGCCAAAGGCCGCAGAACTGAGGCAGTGGAAGATGAAGTCCATCTCATGAGGCAGCACACAGATTGCCCAGAGGCCCGAAGAGCAGCTGCAGAGCAGCAGAGAGAAAAGAAACCAACCTGAAGTTGGAAGGTCAGCGAGAGAGAAGTGGATGCAGCACCTGTGTACAGAATCCTAAGTTTAGTTGTGAAGAAGAACAGAGACACACAGAACTTGAGGACAATGTGGAGCCGAGGGAGGAGGGCTCGGGGAGTTTGGGAGAACAGGAAACATCAGAGTGTGTGTGCAAGCAACTTCAAGAAGCAAGCAGGAGGGGAGAGAGATTACGATAGAAGACAGCAGTGAGAGGACCGAATGGTATCGTCCTTGACGAGGTGACGAGGACTCAGTTTGCAAAGGGTGGACCGGCTTGCGGTGGAGAAGACGCTTCCTCGGCTTTGGAAAGAGGAGCAGAAGGATGGTGCAAAGCAATCGGCACAAAGTCACCAGTGCTGTGGAGAAAAAGGTTCCCAATTGAAACTTTTAAATCAATAAAGTCATAAACAGAGGGGGGCATAGAGAGCAGGAGGATTAAGGACTAAGAAAAGTCAATATGAAATGGTCATCAAGGAGAGAGGGGAGTGTGGTCCCTCAGGGAAGTGCGTGACCATGCATTTGAAGGATGAGATCATTATCCTGGTTAAGTCCATTTCCCCAGGGTGCTAAGGTAAATGTGCCCTAGGTAGACGAAAAAGCTTGTGTATGGGCTTCCAGGATGGAGGAAGTCTGCTGTATATGTGGAAGGGAAGTAAATTTAAAACAATATTCTTTGGATTTTTTTTTGTGAGTTTGATACTGGAAATGGAACCCAGGACCTTTGGACTGAGTTACATCCTTAGCCATTACTCTTTTTCTTTTTTTAAGTTTTGGAGACTTTTTTTGGTACTAGGCATTGGACTCATGATCTTGTACTTGCCAGGCAGGAGCTTATGCTGCTGAGCTAAATCCCCAGCTCCTTTGTTAAGGTTTTGAGATAGAGTTTCTTTAAGTTTCCTAGGCTGGGCTTGAACTTGTGATCTTTTTGCCTCAGCCTCCCAGAGTTCCGGGATTTCAGTTGTGTGCCACCACGCTCAGCTCTTGTTTGGATTTGAGGCAGTGCATAAAAAACATTATGCAAACCGCCTTATATTAAGCTCACTTTTATTTAGTCCACATTCTTTCCCTTGGAGAATGTTGGTCATAGTCCAATGTCTCAAATTATTTATCCTGTCTTGGTTATTTTATTGTCTCTGTTTATTTCACACTCCATAGAATTCTCTGTAAGTTTAAAGTCTAAGCTTGCCACTTCTTTTTTTCCATCTGAGACAAACTCTAACCTGGCTTCTATGTGTTTCATTTCTATGAATATAATGTATTTTTTCTTCCAGCATGATCTGAATCATCTTTCTTCTTTCCTTCTTATGTTCTGTCAATCCTTCGAAATTATTTCTGCATTGCTTCCTACCTGTTTTGAATTATTCCCTCCAGACTTACAGATTAAGCTATTACCACATAGTCATCAAAGATTAGAGACCCTTTTCTGGTGTAGAAACTACTGAAGACCCTTAAAGGTGCATGATGAACTCAAAACACACAATGACATGGAACACATTTTCTGGCCAGGGCAATGATGAAAAGTTAGTGCTTACTCTATGGCTCGAGGGAGAATGGAGGCTCTGAGGAACACAGGCAGGACCAGTCTGGCTGTAGTGCACTCACTGAGCAGGGACCACGGCAGTGGAAGCTAGGACCGGGTCATAAAGGCCACATCCTGGAAGACTAGTGTGTGCGTGTGCGTGTGCCTGTGTGTGTGTGTGTGTGTGTGACTCTATGGACTCTGCATTGCCCTGAGTGGAATGGGAGTTTGAGGCAGGAAAAGCATACGCTCTGCCTTCCAAGTGTCCCATGATGTGCTGCTGGCAGCAGCGCTTCAGTAGGAGCCTCTTCAACAGCCTTGCACTGTTGTGCTATTAAAACGGGATCTTCATCCTCTCAAAGTCCAAATACTAGAAAACATGGGTGGTAATGATGTGTTTCCAGGGAGGAAATTTACCTAGCTACACTATCAGATATAGATGCAGCTAGCATCAGTTTAAATACATTTGTTGGTAGCAAACCAGTGGTGCACAGTTTTGCTTGGTAAAAAGTTGCTTCATAAACCATCAGATGCTATATCACCTAAAATACATAAAATAAAGCCCAGAGATATGAAGGAGTGAAGTTTCAAGACAGAGTCCCCCAGGAAAAACAAAATAAAACTCTATAAATCAAGAATTAAAGCTAACCCTTCAAAATAAAAGGGAAATGGGTATAAACAATGTATGAAAGTTAAAATATATAACAAATTATATTTGGAGTTTGACTTCTCCATTACTCAGAGACATAAATAAAAATGAAATGATTGAATATAACCTTTCACTTGTAAGATTTTCAAACATTTAGAAATAGATAATACATTAAACAAACAGGAAAAATGCATTTCTAGAAATTTAATGTTACTGATTTATGCATAAAAAGATTATATTAGCAGTAAAAGACACCAAAAAACTCCATCAGAAGATTTTTTACATCTTATAATGAAATTCAACAAGTGGCAGATTATAAAATCAATACATAAAAATCAATACTGTTCTTATACTCTAATAACCACTAACAATGAAATCAGGAAAATAATTCTATTGAAAGTATTTTTAAAAAATTAAATACCTAGGAGTCAATCTAACCAAAGAGATAAAAGACATCACAATGAAAATCTCAGAACTTTGAAGGAATAAATTGAAGAGAACCTTCAATAAGGGAAAGGTATCCTTTGTTCTTGAATTGGTAGAATTAATACTGTTAAAATGACCGTGTTGCCAAAGTCATCTAGAGATTTAATGAAATCCCTATTAAAATACCAACAAGATTCTTTACAAACATAGAAAAAACAATCTCAAAAATTCATGTGGACTCAGAAAAGACCCAGAATAGTCCAAGAAATTGTGAATGAAAAGAAAAAAACTGACAGTACCACAGTACTGGATTCTAGGTCATACCACAAAGCGACAGTAACAGCCTGATACCAGCACAAAAACAGAAATGCAGACCAGCGGATAGAAGAAAAGATACATAAACAAACTCGTGTATCTACAGTCATCTAGTTTTTGTAAAGGGGCCGAAAACATAGATTGGAGTAAAGGCAGCCTCTTTAACAAGCAGTGCTAGGAAAACTGAATATCCACTAGCAAACGATTGAAACTGGATGCCTTTCTAATGCTTAGTAATATCAAATTAAAACAGAATAAAAACCTTAATGTAAAACTGAAACTTTCAAATTAGTGGAAGATAACATAGGGGAAATTCCTGAAACCATAGGTGCAGGTAAAGACCCTGAAAAGAAATCTAATAGCATACAAAATAGTATCAGGAGTCAACTAATGAGATTGCATCAAATTTTAAAATTTCTGCACATACACAAAAACAATAGTGAAAAGACACCTGTAAAATAGAAGAAATTTTTTCTAGCTCATCTTCTAACAAGGACTAATATAAAAAATACAAAAAGTTGCCGTCCTCCCCAAAACAAATCGAGTCAAAACGATGAACTAATAAACTGTGAGATCCGTCTCAAAAGGAGAAATGCAAACGGCCAATTAGTACATGAAAAATGCTCAGCTTCTCTAGCCAGTAGGAAAACACAAATCAAAGTAACTCTGAGATCCTGTCTTACCCACCCTCCATCAAAAGGACTCTAATGAAGAACACAAAACCAGTGAATGTTGGCGAGGATGGAAGGGAAAAGGAGCCTCCCTGCATTGCTGGTGGGAATGTAAACTACTACACCACTGTGGACATCAGTATGGAGATTCCTCAAAAAACGAAAAATAGAAATTCCATTAGACCCACCAATATTTCTCATAGGGATATTTCTGAAAGAATTAAACACATCGTACTATAGTGACACATGAATGTGCATGCGTATAGCAGCACAATTCAAAAGAGCTGAGCTTTGGAAACAGCCTTGATTTCTGTCAAAGTTGAATGGTTAAAGAAATCATAGTATATGCACTCCGTGGAATATTATTCAGCCATAAAGAAGAATGAAATAATGTTATTTGCAGGGAAATGGATGGAACTTGAGGCCAGAATGCTGAGAGAATTAAGCCAGACTCAGAAAAGTAAATGTCATATGTTGTCTCTTATATGAGTATCCTCAGATAAATAAATAAATAAAATAAAGGCCAAGTGATAGGAAAGGAGAAGGTAGATTTTTGGCGATAGAGAAGAGAATCAGAATGGATGGGGAAGAAAGGGAGGAGGAGATGAAGGGACTGAAGATGAGCAAGGTAAGTTACATGCATTTATTGATTTCCCCCAAATTAGCATCACTATTCTGTATTACCAACATATGCTAATAAAAATGGAAAGGTTCCAGCAGCTAACCTTGTATTTATGCAAAAATTTACTAATCATTTAATAATGTACACAGCATATATTTAATGAAATTACACTTATAAGATTTAGTGAACTTTTATATAATAATTAAAATACAATTTTATACAACAATTAAAATACTGTTTTTGAAAAATATTTGGTAAATGGAAAAATACTAACAATGTGAGAGGAAATTGATATGTAGGCCACACATTTTTGTTCAAATGATAAACAAGGAAACAGAAGGAGAGTAATGAAGCAAGACTTTATTTTTACTTTATCGTAGTTTATTGAAAAACTACAAAATCATAACAAATAGTTCATCCACAGAAACAGATAGAGGTAATTCTCCAGCTTATGCATTGCATCAATATATGAATAAGATGTAAGGACAGAAGCTCATTCATAGCCACTTCATGGAAAAACAAAGTTTTTCCTAAGCAAATTATAACACCAGATCTAACAAGTCAGTTTTTTTATTCTAGTGGAATAGATGTTCAAGTGGATTTACAATTAAAATATTACGAATTCAAATGACAAGAAACACTATTTTCACCTACTAGACTATGAAACTCAGAAGATAATAGAATACATTTGATAAGTATATGGGAAAATTACTCTCTTAAAATTGGTGACGGGGCACAAAGTAATGTAGGATTTTTTACGGGTACAGTATCAGGAATCGAGTTCAGGACCTCATGCTTGCCAGGCAGGTGCTACACCACTGAACTCAATCCTTGGCCCTGTGCAAACTTTTTGATGGGTAGTTTGACAATCTCTCTTTCTAGTGCAATCCTGAATGGAAAAACATACCTTTAAAAATTTCTGGCAGGATCATTTGTGAAAATCAAATAATATAGAATTATATTTTATATAATGTATAATTTAAATATATATTTTATATCTTCTAGGATATATAAGAAATTAATAACATTGATTTTTGAAGGAGAAACAGAAGAACAAGTATTATTTGTTAGGATAGTCATTCCCTTTTCCTTAAACTCATTAAATACTATTAATTTCTAGACACATAAATGAATTATAAATACTACTTTTCAACAGAAGAGAATTTTCAAAGGTAGCATTAGTGTTGGGATAATAGTGACCCCCCTGGCCACTTGGCTTTCTACCCTGTCATTCACTTACCCACATCTTCCCATCCCAGACTTAAACGTCTCTTCCACGTAATAGACCAGCAGAATACACACAGCACTGACAGACATGCCTACTGTATCGAAGAACGTGAAAGCGAAAGCCTCCCTTTGAAGATACAAGAAGAATTCAAGATGATGGGAAGAATTGGACTAATAGAACTCAAAAATGAAATACCTAAAATAGGAGAGAAGCACGGCTGAGATAACACTAGGTAATCATACTGAGAGACAGGGCACCTCGAAGCGTTGGGAAGATTCTTGCCTTTCAGAAGTGAAATGTTTCAAAGCTTGCTAGATGTTCCTACCAGAAAGATTCTCAGAGTAGAGCATGGAGCTGCCAAAATAAGACCATCTCTGCTGCTATTTATTGTCTAAAACTTTTCTTGTATGACTCTGTCTTCCCTTCCAGACATGGGGGAGTCCCTGTGAAGCACATTAACCTAGTTCCATCATCTCTACTTCATAGTCTTGTTACCTCTGACCAGCTGAGATAGCAACCCACACATAATCAAGGTCAGCATCAGGAAAGTCATGGCCTCTGTGAGGGAGGAAGCTCTGTGTCCTCGGGAATCCAGAACACCACACAGCTGGGACTCAGAGTGGTCACTTTTACTGGGCTGTCATGGGTGTTGAACCAGAAAAAGGGAGAATGCCATGCCACCAGGATCACCAGACTGTTCATTTGCATCATTGACTGTGCATGACGCAGGTATGTCCTGTTCTAGAAATTATTAGAGAAGACTGAGATGAGATATAATCATACAGAACAATAGGGTTAGATGGAAGGAAACCCCACAAGTAAGTCTTCCCTAAGCCTAGATGGAGTCAGTTGCTTTACCTTGGTTCACATGAAGCACCTCGTATATGTTCAATAATAGCAGAATGATGTGTAAAGATATCGCTTGTGGCAGTCCTGTAGCTTACAACATCCAGTGGAGTTTGTCTTTTCTTCTACCATCTGTCCCTGAAAACAAGACCGGGTTGCATATTACTTATTGCTTCAAAAGATGCAATAGGGCTTATTATCAGGGGATGCACTTTTTCATGTGCAATAATCTACATTTATTATACATATACAAGAATCTAAGTTTATTCACTTATTGAAGTACAAAAATCTACACTTTATTTAAGTACAGTCATGTCATCTTTTTTATTTTCACTTATTTAAAGAAAAAACAGATAAAGGGTAGAAATAATTTATAATTTCAAGAAATAAACAGTAATAAATGACTAGTTGACAATTACATACTGTCCTCTTACAAATAGTTGTTCAAGTTACAAAAGTGAAGCATACAAAGTGGACATTCAAACCACAAGGCTGCAAACAGTTCTGTTCAGTGATCCAACAAAAACTTAGTAATATGGTTCCTACACACTTAAACATACATGCAGTTATATCCTTTAGAGCACTTTCTTTTCCTCTCTTTTTTACAATAGCAATGACACATTTTGGGTTTTATTATTCCTACATTTCTTATTACTTTTTACACTAGAGACACAATGTGATATTTATAAATATGATTCTTGTTTACTTCAGTAATGAGGATAGCCTCAAGTTGTCTCTATTTGCCTAGGAAGGCCTCAAGATCATCCTTTTTTATAGCTGAGTGAAATGCCATTGTCTAAAAATACCAGATCTTTTTCATCCACTCTGCAATTGATGGGCATCTTGGTTGTTTCTAAGATTTAGTTGTTATAAATTGTGCTGCTATGAACATGGGTGCACATATATCACTGTGATATGACCTTTTCAGTTTTTCTGGGAAAATATCCAAGAGGGGATTAGCTGGGTTGAATGGAACTTCCAGTCCTAATCTTCTGAGAATTCTCCATACTGATTTCCATAGTGGTTGCACCAGTCTACACTCCCACCATGAGTGGAGCAGTGTTCCTTCTCCCCCTCAGCCTCACCAACATTTGTTATCAGTTGATTTCTTGATGGCAGCCATTCTTTCTGGTGTGAGGTGAAATCTCAATGCTGTTTTAATTTGCATTTCTCAAAGTCATGTCATCTTCTTCTGGAATATTTTCATAACTCTCCAAACACCAGATTCTGGCGTGAATTTCCTATGACTCCATTTACCGTAGAATCTCTCATGTCTAGTGGTAGAGTTGTCCATATATGAGCACTTCTTGTCCACGTCGCCTGTTTGTAGTGCACTGGCAGCACAGCTGTCAGTGATTTTTTCCGTGAATTCTTTACCAAAGTCATTACCTCTTCCAGGATGTGCTTACAAAATTTTCATTAAAACAAGTGTCCATTCAAGACTTATGAGACAAGATGTCACCAAAAATGATGACAATTAAGAATGATGATTGGAATAGATCGTCTTCATCTCTATCTCATAAATGCTAGCTATGACAAACCAACAGCCACCATCACACTAAATGGGCAAAAACGTTCCTGATTTTAAGCTTTCACTTAAAATCAGGAGCAAGACAAGGTTGTCCACTGTCTCCACTCTTATTCAACATAGTCCTGGAAGCTTTAGCTGGAATAATTAGATAAGAGAAAGAAATAAAAGGGATAGGAAAAGAAGAAGTTAAACTATCATTATTTGCAGGTGACATGATGCACTACATACATAAGTTTCCCAAAACTCCACTAAAAAATTGGTAGATTAAAAAGCGAATTCAGTAGCACAGCTGGATACAGGGTCAACACTCAAAAATAAGTAGCCTTCATGTACATAAATAACAAACTCACTGAGAGAGAAATCAGGCAAACAACACTATTCACAATAGCATCCCCAAAAAGGAAATATCTAGGAATCAATTCAATGAAAGATGTAAAAGACCTCTGCAGTGAAAACTACAGTACTCTGAAAAAGGGGATTTAAGAAGATATCAGACAATGGAGCGATATCCCATGCTCTTGGGTAGGAAGAACCAATATTGTGAAAAGAACCAAACTGTTACATACAGATTCAATGCAATCTCAATCAAATTTCCAAAAATTTATCTCATAGAATCAGAGAAATCGCTCCTAAAATTCATATGGAACCAGAAGAGACCTAGAATAGCAAAGGTAACCCTGAGCAACAAAGACAAGGCAAGGGTCATCACAATCCCTGACTTGAAATTATACTATAAAGTTACTGTGATAGAAACACCATGATACTGGCAAAAAAAAAAAAAAGCCACAGACCTGAGGATCAGTGGAATAGATTAAAAGGTGCATCCACAACTTGAACACACTCAGCCACTTTATCTTTGACAAAGGTGCGAAACACATTCATTGGAACAAAGATAGCCCTTTAATATGTGGTGCTTGAAAAACTGGCTCTTTGTATGCCAAAGACTAAAACTAGACCTGTGTCTAGACCTGTGTCACTGTGCACTAAAGTAAAAATGGGTCAAAGATCTAAATATTAAAACAGAAACACTAAATCTCTTGGAAGAGAAAGTAGATAAAAATCTTGAAGACACAGGTGTAGGCAGAAAGTTCATGAACGAAAATCAAACTGCATGGGAAATACATCAAAAAATTAATAACTGTAACTTCATCTTATTAAAAAGATTTTGCACATAGAAAGAAATCAACAGGATAAAAAGACAAATCACAGATTGGGAAAAATTTTAGCCGTCTCTCAGATAAAAGATTTATATTGAAAACATACAAAGAATTGAAAAAACCAGACCTTGAAATTCAAAGACCCAATCTAAAAATAGACATCTGAATACACAGTTCTCAGATGAAGAAATGCAATTGGCAAGTAAATACATGAAAAATTGCTCAGCATCACTAGTCCTTTTGAGGAAAGCAAATTAAAACCACACTGAGAATCCATCTCACTCCAGAAACAATGGCCAGGATCAAGAAAACCACCAACAACAAATGCTGGAAAGGCTGTGGGGAAAAAGGAACTCTTCACACTGTTTGTAGGAGTGTGGACTGGTGTGACCACTATGGATATCAGTATGGAGGTTCCTCAAAAATCTAGGATTAGAGGTCCCATTCCACTCAGCTATTAACCTTCTGGGTATCTCCCCAGAAGAATTAATAACTTTATACCATAGCGATATATGTGCACAAATGTTTACAGCAGCATAACATGTAATAGCTAAATTTTGGAAATAATCCAAATATCCATCAACCAAGGAATGGATAAAAAGATGTGGTATTTTTATACAACAGAGTACTACTCAGCCATTAACAAGGATAAACTTGAAAATTTTACAGGTAAATGGATAAATTTGAGACCATATTCACTAGTGAAATAAATCAGATTCCCTGATATGAGAAACTGAAAGATCAAATAAAGTCTAAAATGTACAATAGCAGAGCCAGGCCCGGTGGTACACATCTGCAATCCCAGCACTCGGGAGGCTGAGGTAGGAGGATTGTTGCAAGTTCAAGACCAACCTGGGCTGCAAAGTGAGTTCAAGGCCAGCCTGAACTGCTGAGATTCTGTCTCAAAAAGACAAAAGAATGTGCAGAACATATCGTGAAATGAGAAGAAATTGTTAAAAGGGGAAAAGGAACTAGAAAGGGGAAAGGCGGAAAGAAAGAAAGAGACAGGAAAAAAATACAAGATGTTTATACTGCTAGTGCCTCTTAGTTCTCAGAAAAGCAAAGTTTGCGCTTACACTGACTGGAGAGTTTTTATGCCCACAACTTGTACTACTTTAAAGATAATAATATGCAATGTATTAACTGTTGCTTTTCTCCTATCATCTTGTTATGAAATTTTGTTTTACCTTTTATCTATAAAACAAAAAGTATATGGTTGAAAACATTAACAAAGACAACTTCAAGAAAGAATAGCTGAAACTTAAGATGAGTCCTTTGAACTATCCCAGTCAGGGAGCAAAAAGAAAAGAAAAGAAAAGTAAACAAACTTAAATAAGGAAAAAAATTGAAGGCAATATCCAAGATCTTTGGGACACCATTAAATGAACAAAAATTTGCATTTTTGGAATAACCAAAGGCGAAGAGGAAGAAGTTAAAGACATAGTTAAAGACACAGAAAGCCCATGAAAATAATAGCAGAAAACCTCTCTAGTCTTGGAAAAGATACGGGCAGCCGCGTGCAGAAGGTTTATGGGATCCCAATAGATATGAAACCAAAGAAGATCTTCACTACAGTATTTTATAGTGAAACTGTCACGAACACGAGCTCAAGACAAACTTCTAAAGTCTGCAAGAGAAAAAAACTACATCATACTTATTTCTCAGCAGAAATCTGAAAGCCCAGGAGGGAATGAAATGATATATTTCACATCTTGAAAAAAATAGCTATTAACCGAGATTAATATAGCCAAAAATGTTGTCTTTTAGAAATGAAGGAGAAACAAGAGACCCTGAGACAGACAAACACTGAGGGCTCTCAGGACAACTGTACCAGCCTTCCAAAAGATTTTTAAAGAAGTTCCACATTTAGATGTGAATGAAAGATAACTTTCATCATGGCAGCACGTACAAGTGTGAATTCCTCTAGTAAAGCAGATACACAGATGAGAAACAGAAAAGAATCAGTGTTACTAATGCAGTAAGCCAGATAACCATGAAGATGAACAACAGAGGAAGGAAATAACAAAGAATATGCAAAACAACTAGAAAACCTAAGGAAAATGACAAGAAAAGTTCATACCTTTCAATGATAACTTTGATTTTAAACAATCTTTATTTTCCAATGAGAAGTCACAGACTATTTTAATAGATTTTTAAAAAATGACCCAACCATATACTATTTATAAGAAATTCACCTTCCCAGTAAAGACCCATGGAGGTATTTACTCCTAATAAGAGACTCTACAACAAAAACTGTAAGAAACAAAGATCACTATATAATGCTCAAAAGGTCAAGTCAGCAATAAGATATCATAGTTGCAAATCTACTTGCTTTTAATGTCCGAACACCCAACTTTATCAGACAAGCACTAACAGAGCTAGGGGGAGAGACAGGGTCCTGTACAACAGTAAGGAGCCCTCTCAGCCCCCAGCTGCCCAGCTATAACCCTTGAGTCCTAGAATGTCCCACCTGATGAGAGTGTCTTTGTGTCCCTAGTGTCCTTGGCACATGCTTAATAGTCTATGCTAACAATGTGATAGATGGTGTGACGCTTTGGGCCATTTCATATCAGATTGGCCACTACAGAGATTTGAAACTAAGGTCAGTCATGCAGGGGGTCAGCCATGTTTATTTAAGGAAGCCCCAGTTAAAACTCTGGACACAAGGCCTGGATGAGCTTCCCAGTGGGCATTATTACCACACACTGCTGCTGTGGGACAAAGGACTTCCCTGCATGGTTGCTCTGCGGGAGGCCCGCAGCAAGCTCCACACCCCATTATCTTTTGGATCTTACCTTACCATCTCTCTCTGCTACTGATTGTAATCTGGATCACTTTTCTGAATAAATTACTGTTATGGGTATAGTGACTTTGTGAAGTTCTGTGTGTCCTTAACAACCCTAGGGGTGGTCTTGGGGACCCTCACACTTGGTGCCAAAGTATCTTGGAGCCCTCTGAATGCAGGAGACACACAGACCAGAAGGATGGGTGAGAGGGGAAAGGACAGAAGGGAAAAATACAAGTCAGTCATACTTAGTGTCTCTTAGCTCACTGAAAAGGAAGGTTTGTGCTAATATTGATTGGAGAAAATTTTAATGCCTATATCTTGTACTCTCAATAACTACTTTAAAGATGGCAGTATGCAATATATTACCTACTGTTACTCTCCTGTTTTGTTATGAAATTTTGTTACACCTTTTTTCATCAAATAAAAAAGAGAAACTACCTAAAGAAGGAATTTGTAAACCATATATCCAAGAAGGAACTCATATCTAAGATAAAAGGCTCTCAAAATGTAACAGTTAGTTACAATACATTTAAAAAATAAGACAAGACACTTAAGCAAAAAAGGTATGGGTGGCAAATAGGTAAATGAAAATATATTCAACATCGCTAGCAATTAAGGAAGTGAAAATTAAGAGCAGGGTGAGACACTACCGTATTCTAAAACAAAAGAGTGAGAAATAGAAACTTGTGCTCACAGAAAAAAGCCACATAAATTTTCATTCCATGGATTACTGCTGTGTAATAAAAGCTAAAACTGTTAATAAACACAATAATCTTGAAAGACTACACACTGTAAGACCTCATTTATACAATATCTCAAAATCACAGAGATGGAGAACAGATTAGCAGCTTCCCTGAAGTTATGGGAGGTGGGGAGGCAGCGGGCTGTGTGTGACTACACCAACCAGGTCTGTGCCCCTGAGAAAACCAGCCGGCCTTGCTGATGCTCAGTGTTCTGTTCTATTGAGTGGTCTATATTAATCTGCTAGCACAAACTTTAGCTATCACCTTACAAACCTTTTTGGCCATATCATTTATGCCTGTTGTATTACTTAATATTTTTGATAGAGATCAGTACGGTTATTACTTAAATCCAAATCAGCCTCAACCCGAGTGATGTTACCAAGTGAAAATTAAGACAAGTATTAAATCATGTACTTTATTGTGCCACCTAAGCCATCATCTGCACTGCCAATGACATGGGCTATGCACTTCTGGAAATACTAGTTTAGGCCAAGACTTTTCAAATGGAGAAAGTAATGCTCCACAGACAGAAATAAACTTTCATATTTGAATGTAAACCAGGGTGCCTCAGCCCATACTGAAAAAATTCCAAGGGCTGACAGGGGGTGGTTCTGCTTGCCTCTAGGGCTTCAGTTGCTGTTATTCATTGTCTTATTTACTTTGCTCTAGACACACTCAACTTACTGCTCATCCAAGGACACTTGGTGCTCTGCTGCCTTAGGAGATTTGATCTTCTTGTTCTCTCTGCTTGAAAGACTAGGTATCCAGCTGGCTCAACTGCTCATTGCCTTCAGATCCCATTCAAGGTCATTTTCCCACAGAGTCCTTTCCTGATTGCTTTGTTCAAGATACACACACACACACACACACACACACACACACACACAGAGAGAGAGAGAGAGAGAGAGAGAGAGAGAGAGAGAGATAGATTATGCTACTATTTCCTTTGTTATGCTTTGCTTTTCTTTATAGCACTTATCACCACCTGACATTGTATATTAGAATAGCAGGACCTTGTTTCCTTCTCTTGAGCCCAGTTCTTAGAACTGTGCTTGTGTGAAGATTCACATTCGGCCAGCTCAGACGTCCTCTCTATGGACAGACACTAGGGGAAGTTATCGTGCAGACAAATTAGAATCAAGACCCACTTTCCAGGAAGTCCAATTGTTTTTCAAATGGTGCTGTTCATCAGAAGTCTTCCCATGAGTTTAAATCTGCCCTCTACAATTTGCATGCAGGCTCCTTAGTTCTGCTCTGCACACTGCACAGAACGTGCCTTTCAGAGAATTGATAGCAACTATGACTCTTCAACTCATACTGCTTTTCAGTCTGAATAAGTTTCTCCCTTCAGCGTCACTCAGACATAATCCTCTGGGCTGATAGCAAGAACATGTTCTACAGACAAACAAGCAAGATCTGAATTTACACCTCATTCCACAAGTACTGCACAGCTTTGAACAAATCACATCTACCCTCAGGGGCCTGGCGAAGGTCCTAGGGGACCATGTATGTAAATATTGGCATAGTTGCTGCCAGGCTGGCAAGCTCAGTGGATGGCACCCAGGAATGAACCAAGTTTCCCCAATCTCAGGCTGAGTTTGCTGTTTGCCTGTAGGAAGAGGACAGTACTGGACTAATTCAAAAGTATGAAAGGACCATGAGGCCAGACCAGAAACCTAAAAGCAGAAAACATGGCTCCTCAGATCTCTCTCCTAATAGAGTTCAAGTAGTACTTACTCTCTTTGTTGAGGAAATATTTTTGCTTTTGGGGGGTTGGAGTCCACAAAGTTCCCAGAAATGGTCAATTGTAAGGATTTGGAGTAGGAAATTACAACAAAATACCAAGTTTGTAAAAGTTGCAAAATATGATGACATACTTGTATGTACATAGGAATATGCTAAAACAAAAGACATTATTCTGTATAACTAAAATGCACTCACAATAAATATCTGTTGGGTTATAAGGGCTCTCTTCCTACTCTGTTTCTTTTTTGCTTATCATGTAACCCCAGAGAATTCTCTCCCACTGTGTGGGTCTGCATTTTCTTAACTACTGATCCTATACTGATCCTAAGAGCATGGATCCTGATCCTAAGAGAAATGGGGACACTAGAGTCGTACACTGACATACATATGTGACTCTCTCCAGTGTCTTGCAATACATGTTCTCTGAATGCTCTGGACATATAGAAATTGACAGCTTGTCCTGACCTTTGGGGTCCCACCATCTGTTGCAAATCATCTCTGAGGATGATATAAGCCTGCTGAGAGATTGAGCCAGGAAAAGAGCTCTAAGGATCATGATGAACATTGTACAGAAAGAAAGAAGCTGTGAGAATACAAAAGAGGAAGCTAAAGTGCCCATGGAGGGGGCATGGAAGGCTTCGTGGAGAGGGGATCTGTTCTGTGCACAAAGCTACAGAGGCCCAGGACTTGCATTTCCTCTACCAAGCCTTCACCTTCCCAGAGGACGGTTAGAGTTACGCTATGAACACACCATGATCAATTTCCGGTGCGGCTCTGCAGACTGCACTCTGGGTGGTATGGCCCTCAGTCCTTATCTGATCCATTGTCTGTGACTCAGCTCTACCCAGGTCAATAAAACCCTGGGTACAAACCAGCTTCCCCAGTATGTTCAGCATGCTGTCGGATCGCTCTTCAATCGTCTCAGGACATATTCGACTCATGTTCCTGGTCTTAGCTGTGCTTGTGGTCCTGGCTCAGACGTCCCCAGGTAACCAGAACTGTGGCAAGGCAGGAGAGGGAGTAAAGCGGGCTCCTACCAGTGGAACCATGGCAAATTGAATGTGTGTAGGAGTCAGAAGAACACACAGGGGTGGCTCAAGATAAATGAGAATGTAGCTCAGGGTTAAAGCACTTGTCTACTAGGTGAAAGACTCGCCCTTTAATCTCCAGAACCAAAATTTTTGTTAAAACTTTAAAAAGAATAGGCTGGGGGCTGGGGATTTAGCTCAGCGGCATAAGCGCCTGCCTTGCGAGAAGGCAGTTGTGAGTTCGATCCCTGGTACTGATAAAAAGGAAAAAGACCAAAAAAAAAAAAAAAAAAGAATAGGCTGTCACTCCCGTGAGTACATTTCTGAAGAGGAGGCCTCACTGTCCTATGTGAAGTCCCTTGCATATGTAGAAGCAGCCTCAACAACCCTAGCATCCTTAATGTCTGTGACCCAAATAATAGTCCCATCCCACTCCTACGGGATACTGTTTCTGGTTTTTTTTTTTGTTTTGTTTTTTTGGTACCGGGGCTGGAACTCACAACTTCACGCTTGCCAGGCAGGCGCTTATGCCATTGAGCTGAATCCCTGGCCTTGATACTGTTTCTTGCAAAACTAGTCTCATAATTCACCTCTCCATTGTTATTTGGCTTTGAATGCTCCTTTAAAGCTAGTAGAGGAGGTATCTTGCTCTTGTCTTAGAGTATCTGGGTAAAAATATGCAGAATATCTACAGGTTTATAAAAATAGGTCCAAGGTGTAGCAACGATTCTGCATGACTCACTGAACGGGCACAAAGCTTTCTGGCCTCATAAGCTTCATGAATGGTTGCTGAATGACTTTCTAGTGGAATTTCTTTCCCCTTAGGCTTCCTGGAGGCTTCTGAAGTTTATGATTGTTCCGTGATTTCCTTTTGGGTCATTGCCATTGGAGTCACATCCTATCTTAGATCAGTACTACAAGCTTAAAATTTTTGCCCCTCAGGTATTCTAGAAGAAGAAAAACATGTTATGCCTTAAATTTTGTTGGGGGAACTCGAACAGAAGGTGCAGTTGAAAATAAGACAGACATTTTAGAGATACTGGCTCATGGGACATTGGGGTAGAGAAGTAAGAGTCATTAGGACTCTGATTTTTCCCAGCCTGAAAAACACTGAGAATTGCAAGTTATTTACTATGAGAAAACTTGGGGGAAAGATACATGGAGCAAATTTATAATTGAAACCAAAATATGATTATCTTTCAGTTGAACCCAGTGCTCAGGGGAAGGTGGGTCTCTTCCACTCAGCATTTTATTCCCCTGGGTAGGGCTGAATCCCAGACAAGAGATCAGAGAAGAGCAGAGAGCTACACCACCCAAAATGTCAGCCTGTGGGTCAGCCCCAGGCATTTATTGCCTAATATTCAGAGTCCTGCTGTAGACATTTTCTGTGGCAGGCACCTACAGCCATGCCTATCACATAACAGGTATCCAACAAGATGCTGCTTAAAGAATAATGGGGAAAAAAAAGAATAATGAATGGGAAGCTGTGTGTGGTGGTGCACACTGGTAATCCCAGCACTCAGCAGCTCAGGCAGGAGATCTTTGAGCTCAGCCTGGGCTACAGAGTAAGACCCTAACTCAAACAAACAAACAGAATAATAAATGGTAAGGGAAAAACAGACAATTTAAGGTCTAGGCCCATTCCTTGACAAGCACTCAGATTTAGAGAGGAAGTAGAACTAGATAGAGTTAATGAGTCTGTGAAACATGACAAACGTGGAAACATCATAAGTATAAGAATAAGATTCAGACAGAGCTGATTGGAGGAAAGATGATAACTGATTATATCTGCTACGTGTCAAGACAAGCAGTAGGCATTCTACGTACCGAGATGCACAGCATTTCCAGAAATGCTGGTGGGATCATCATCAGTGCTCACTTAACCCTTATTGCTATTTTTACCAGTGTCTTCATTACAATAGTATCTATTCTTTGATGAATGTATATGCTTGTCTATTTATTTTGATAGATATATTCGTCAAGAAGTGTAACTATGGAAGAGGAAAATGCAGAAAATCATGCAGAAACAATGAGAGGGAGGAAGAAATTTGCGGGAAAAATTATGCTTGCTGTCTCAGGAAAAAGAACTGGAAGCTATCATACTTTGCCAAAGGAAACAAGACAAGTGAGACTTTGTATTTATTTGAGACTTCTGGCCTTAGAAGTTTAAAGTCATTACACTGAGTCAGTAGAATGATTTAATTTTTTTTTTTTTTTTTTTGTCTTTTTCCTTTTTATCGGTGCCGGGGATCGAACTCACAACTGCCTGCTTGCAAGGCAGGCGCTTATGCCGTTGAGCTAAATCTCCAGCCCCCCAGTAGAATGATTATGTAGGGCATCTGCACAGTGCTTAGATTCCTGTTGGGCCTTCAAGGATCCACTAAAGATATTCAGGGGCTGTGCATTGCAAATAAAAGTTAATTACAGCTATCAATATAGTTCTTTAATATTCTGTTGCTCAACAACTTTCTAGGTTGTCCTAGGATATAACTGATAATCTCAGTGTTCATGGCAAAGGAATTTTATAGGATCTGCTTCTGGATTCCTGAGCCTCTGACTAAGTGCTGAAAGGTCCTTGAATATAGAATTTTCAGGTTAATGTGAATTGTACCTTGCCCACAGATTCTTACCTAATGTCTGAAATGGAGAGGTGAGACAGTCCAGGAGAACCCAGAAGATCTCTTCTTGTCTCTTTAGCTCAAAGTTTAGCTCAAAGTTTAGCATCAGACAGAGGCTGTCTGATGGTTCTGTAAATCTCTTACACCAAGTCTCTAACCTCATTTGGTTATCTAAAGATTGGCATTACCCTCTGACCAGGAGGCAAGCACTACTGCCCCAATTAAATGAGAGTCAAAATATTTTTTTAAAACTCTCACCATACACTGAAACTTTATTATGGTTAAGGTCCTGACATAAGCACTTCACATACCGAAACTCATTCTGTTCTAAGAACTACACAAGAACTAGTATTATGTCCCTTTGTCAGTAGAAGAAATGTCACTTCTCCAAATGTGTATGTTGAAGTCCAAACCGCCAGTACTTCAGAATGTGAGTAAATTTGGAGATGGGGTCTTTTAAAGATGCAATTAAAGTAAAATGAGGATTTTAGGGTGGGCCTTATCCTGTATGACTGGTGTTCTTTAAGAGACTAGTACGTAATTACTTTGCAATGATTTATAACACACAGGTACAAATCCACCGTAAGATCCAGGAAGATTAGAGCCACTTGCAAATCAAGGAGAGGGCCTGGGAAGAAACAGATTCTCCTCATTTTTTGATCTCAGACTTTGGAAAGCCTCCAGAATTGTGAAAAAATAAATAAATGTCTGTTTAAACTATGCGACGTGTAAACCTTTGTTGTGACAGCCATAGAAAACGAATACAACATACTTCAACATTTGCATCCTAAATGTTCTCCTGAACTCTGAATCTGAGGGTTTTATCTTTTTGCTCAAACTCTTCCAAAACTCCCTTTAGGCCATTCCCTAACCGGCTCTGCAGGCTCATCCATGGCCCCTATTCCCTTTCATTTCCCACCATGACCTCACAAACAGTTTGTGTTCTTGGGAAATTATTAATCTAACTTTTAGCCTTTCTTTCATAAGTGACTACTTCTACCTAGAGGGTCGTTCTTGCAAACCACATCACATCCGTGTCCCGCTGAGAAGGAAGGAACCTTATCATGACAGAATACTGATTAATAAAACAATCCATTTATGAAATCAGTCTCCATGCAAGCACCTCATTGTTTTGCTATGTTTTTCCCAAATCCAAACAGTCAATGTCTTCATTCAACAACTAGTGAAAATTTGAAAATACACTGCAAATTATTGCAGTGAAATTCAATCTTGCTCAATATACAAGGTTTTCTCAAGGCCTTGCTAATAATTTTGTACAATCACACTAATCATACACAAACTATTGATAAATTAGAACCAGTGAAAACTATACTTGCTTAAATGATTTTTTTGTTTTGTATCAGGACCTTGCATTTGCCAGGCCTGCACTTACACAACTGAGCTATATCCCTGGCCCTATGCTTATTTAAAATAGAAGAGAAAATTGACAAGATTCATGATATAATAGGTATGATAAGACACTGACTAACAAAACATAAGGAAACATCCTCTTTTGTATTAAAAAATGGGTACTTAGAATATTTTTGCAAATAATTATTGTTCAATATAAAAATCAAACCTAAGTAAAATGTTTTGCACCATGCCCCCATTAAGTTAGTTAAAAAAATTAAAAGCATACACATGAGTGAACAACTGCATTCCTTTTTGAATGTATATATGTATGTCTGTGTATCTATGTATCTATGTATATATTTAGAGACAGGGTCTCACTATGTGGTGCAGTCTGGCCTTTGACTCACTATGTAGCCCAGGCTGGCCTTGAACTTGCCACAATCCTCCTGTCTCAGCCTCCCAAGTGCTGAGTTTATAAATGTGCACCACCACTTCCAATTGGCTTTAATATTTTAAAATAATTACATGTATAGATAAGTGCGTGAATCACAAATTTAAAGTTCTGTGAATTTCACAATTTCATAACCCTGTAGGAAAGATCATTACTTACCAAGAGTTTCAAGTCTCTCATGTCATACCTAGAAAGTAACTGATTCAGACTTCTTTTCTTTTAAGGTAAAATTCTTCTTACTTTAATTTGCATAAAGGGAAATTACTGTAGTGAAATGATACCATAGAAATTTAAATTTGAAGTGGGCTAGTGATATATCTCAGCAGCAAAAAGCATCTGCCTGGCAAACACAAGGTCCTGAGTTTGATTCCCAGTACGCTCACCCCAAAAATTAGAGTGTTCTGAGCCTCAAGTCAGCTGTGGTGGTGCATGCCTGTAATCCCAGCACTTGGGAGGCTGAGGCAGGAAGATTAGCCTGCGTTCAATACAAGATTGGGCTACAAAGTAAGCTCAAGGCCCCCCTGACCTGCACGAGACCTAGTTGCCAAAAGACAAAAAAATTTAAATTTGAAAAAATTAAATTTAGTCTCAGATGTAGCTTTCTACATTAAACAGTAAATCATTCCAAATGCTTTTCCTTCTTCTCCTTAAATCCCGTTCATATCTTTATCCATATTAGTTTCTCATTTATGATAACTTTGGATGTGTAAAATCTAGAAATAAAAATTCAATTTACGCTGGAAAAAACAGCAGTAATTGCTTTTTTTTCTCATACCAGGGATCGAACTCATGACCCTGTGCTTTTCAGACAGCCATTTATGCTACTAAGTCCCCAGCCCAATAATTACTTTTTAATTCTTGTGCAGCATGATGTTATCACTGCAGCCCGTTTGAAAGTGAGAACTTAAAGTATCATATGAATTAGCTGACTTTTTTGATTAAATATTTTACTTAAACATGTATTCCACACATGCAAGAGATGCATTGTGATATTTCCACACATGCATGCAGTGTGGACTGGTCACTTCAGTTCTTCATTCCCAAACCCTTGCACCCTCCAATAATCACCATTCTGCATTTAGATCAACTTCTTTTTTAAACTTCTACAATATATGACAGTGCTTGTCTTTCTTATCTCATTAAAATAATGTCCTCCAGTTCCATCTATTTTGCTGCATATGGCAGGATTTCAGTATTCTCAGTGTCTGAGCAATATGTAGACAGCATCTTACTTACCCACTTACTTCTTAATGGACACCCAGGCAGAGTGTATATTTTAGCTATTGTTTATGGTGCTACAATAAACATAGAGAAGGATGTTGACTTCATTTCCTGTGGAATCATACCCAGTAATGAGATTGTAGTTCTACATCTTGTAGTTTTTGTTTTTTTAGGATGATCCACAGTGGTGATACAAATTTGCATTTCCACAAACAGTGTATAAGGGTTCCTTTTTGTCCACATTCTTGCTGGAATTTTTTTTCTGGTACCAGAGATACAAACTCACAACCTTATGCTTGTCAGGCAGGTGCTTGTGCAGCTGAGCAAGCTAGGCTTGTCCAGCCCCAGCATTTTTGTTTATTTCTTCCATAACTTGGCAGAGATGGAAACTCATTAGGTTTGATTTTCATTTCCCTGATGGATCATAATATTGAGCATTGTTCATGCTTTTATATTTGGCCATTTTACTTTTGAGAAAAGTCTATTCAGATCATTTGCACATTTTTGTTAGAATATTACTTTGTTGAATTCCTTATATGTTCTGCATATTAATTCTCTTTCAGAAGAATAGCTAGAAAATATTTTTGCCCATTCTGCAAGCTGTCTTTTAACTTTGTTATTGTTTCCTTCGCTGTGTAGAGCTTTTTAATTTCTTATAATCCCATTTATCAATATCTAAGTTTTTTCCTCCTGTGCATTGGAGTCCTACCCAGGAAATGATTGCCTGTACCAATATATGTTTCCTCTATTTTTTCCTCTAATTGTTTCAGAGTTTCATATCTTCCATTATGGTATCTGACCCATTTTGAGTTGCCTTTGTACAAAGTGAGAGACAGGGACAGTGTCTCAGTGTTCTACAGCGGACATCTAGTTTCCCCAGCACCATTTATTGAAAGCAGCTGTCTCCAATGCATACCCTTGGCATCTTTTTAAAGAATTAATTGGATTTATTTCTAGACTCTCTATCCTATTGCCTACTTGTCTGTCACTTGTCTATATGTTGCTTTTATGCCAATACTATACTATTTTTTACTATTACTATGGCTGTACAGTATGACTGGAAATCAATACCTTGCCCTACAACTTCATTCTTTTTGCTCAAAATTGCTTTAGCTACTCAGGATCTTGGTACATCCATATGAATTTTAGGATTGGTTTTTCTAATTTTGCTAAAAATGGCATTGGTATTTGGTTAAAGATCGTATTGAATGTGTAGATTGCTTTGGGTAGTACTGACATTTTAAGAATAGTAATCCTTTCAATATATGCATCTGGCAAAACTTTCCACCTGTTAATATCTTCTTTGGTTACTTTCTTCAGTGTTTCATGATTTTCACTGTAGAGGTCCTTCACAGCCTTAGTTTTTGTCAGGATCAACTTTTCCAACATCTAACCTGTTTGTCAGCAGTGCACTGTTCTCAGGGAAAGTCCAGTGTAGCATGGTACTGTTGCCCTTGGCAAACGCAAAATGTCATAAAAAGACATGAAACGGAGTGTGCAATCTTCCAAGCACCAGGACATCTAAAAACACCCATACACTTACACTGTATGCTCCAAGGATTTTGCCCACTGAGACATCAGACATTCAGAGAATTTTGAACATGGGTGTTTGCCCAGATTTCCTCTCCTGAGATCCCTGACCCACTTTGTCCAAGCCCTATAAAAAGACTTCATTTTTCTCTGTGTGCCCTCAGATAGTCTTTTTGCCCTCTGTTCCCTGTACCTAGGCACAATAAATTTCATGCCATGTTGTCTTTATACAAGTCTGGCTGTCTTGGCTGGTCTCTGCCTTGTATCATTGTTACATATTTTTATCTATCTATCATCTATCTGTCTGTCTATCTGTCATCTATTTTTTGTTGCAACCATTGTAAATGTGACTATTATTATGATTTCTTTGTAAACCAGTTTGTTATGGTGCATAGAAAAGCTACATTTCATATCAAACATATCCAATTCAACCATATTTCATTTATCAGTTCTAGTATTCTGTTAATAGAACCTTGAGATTTTTCTGTATACAGAATTATGTGAAGACAGGAATAATTTGACATTCTCCTTTCCTATTTATATGGCTTTTGGTTTTTTCTTTTTCCTAATTAACACTGCTGAAACTTCTGGTACAATAACAGTGGTCAGGTATATCTTTGTCTTATTCCTGATTTAAGAGGAAAATGCTTTCAGATTTTCTCCATTTAGTATGATGTTGGCTATAAATGTGCTACATGCACCTTTTTTTAAACAAAAGAATGAAAATACAGCTTAAAAAGATTAAAACCAAACAAAATAAAGCAGAATAAAGTCAATCAAAACAAAACAGTGAAAGTGACTTCAAACCAGGATAATAGGAAATCAGCAATGGCTACCATGATGCCTTGTGTTATCTTCAAAATTGCTGCCCATGCCATCAGACATAATAAGATCAAACAAAATAGAGCATAGAATAAAACAAAACAATAAAACAGAAGGAAGCAAAACTCTGGGAATAATATTGGATTTCAAAATCAAGACAGAAAGATATATCCTGTATTTGCTATATTGCATATGTTATCCTCTTACTAGATGCTCAGACTACTGGCCTTAGACCTGCAAAGTCAATCAAACAATACAAACATTAAGTTGCTTTGTACCTCAGTTGCTATTAACTCAGCCTGTCCTCTGAATCAGCTGGTTGCTTGGTGGGGGGCGATGTTCTTGACTCCCAGCCAGTGTGCTGGTTGGTTCATGGGAAGGGTGAATTGGCTTGTTTCTCCTCCTGGGCCCCACATGTCTTGCACCGGTTCACAGGAAGGGAAATTGGCTTCTTGTTACTCCTCTCAGGACCAGCATGGCTTCCACCAACTCATGGGAAGGGCGAATTGGCTTGTTTCTCCTCCTGGGCACTACATGGCTTGCACCAGCTCACGAGAAGGGTTAATTCATCACATATATCTTTTATTATGTTATCATGATCTTTCTAGACCTAATTTGTTCAGGGCTTTTATAATTGAAGAATGTTATATGGAGTGATAAAGCTAATTTGCTATTAGGAGATAGGGCTGGTTGGAAATGGCAGGTCACACAGGGTGTGACCTAGAAGGATATATGTCCCTTTCTGATTTCTTATTTTATTCTTTACTTCCTGGATGCCACAACATGTGCAACTTTTCATCTACCATGTCCCTCTGCCATGACATTTCTGCTTTGGGATACAGCTGACCATGGATTAAAAACATGAGCCAAAAAAACCTTTCCTACTTTAAGTTGTACAGATTATAGTACCAGAAATGGGGCTATTACTGTGACTACCCAACCCTGTGGTTCAGGAACCTTTGAAAGTAGCTCACAGGAGTTTAGAAAGGTTTGGAAATGCCAACCATAGAGGATCTAAAATGCTCTGAGCTAAGCCTGATGGGAGAGTCAGGTCAGAGCTCAGAAGACTAGAATGCTGATAGAAATATAGACAATAAAGATTAGGCTAAGGAAGTTTCAGCTGGGAATAAGAACTCGACTGTCAATTTGACTCAAAGTCATGTATGTAATACCCAGGGAAAAAATTATCAATAATTTGCTCATTTCCTAAGACTTTGTGAGAGACTGAGATTAAGAGCACTGGACTAATTAAATTGACAGAGGAAATTTCAAGACAGTTCAACACTCAGGTTGTTGCATGACTACTCCAGTTCTACATTGAGAATCAAGAGCAAAGCACAATTGAGTGATATTATAAGTTTTGAGTTTCACCAGAAAGGAAGCTACTGCAAAGTTAGATCTTATAAAACTAGAGCAGAGGCCTTAGTTTCTGTAAAGATTACAAAGAACCCAAGTCATTTGGATAAAAATAACAGGAAAATGAGGTAAAAGCATGTCAGGAATCAGCAAGCCCTCACACTTTGCAGGTTAAAATTGCAAAAGCACAAACCTTTTTTTTTTTTTTTGATAAGAGAGCCCCAGGGCACTGTGCTAAAAACTGGCTTCCTAGAGAATTTGTTTTCCAGGATTCTGTTCTTAATTCAGGTATTCATAGTCTTCTGCAGCCATGATTCAATGGGTCTGGCTACTGGTTGAGCTGGTAGCAGACCACAGCATCATCTACACCGGGCTGGTTTCATGGATATGCAAAATGCAAGAGTTGTGGGGTCATGGATGCTTCCAGCTAGATTTCAGAAGAAGAGCTATGAGGCCAGATGGTGAGTCCCTTAGAGAGCAGTGTGTGAAGCTGAAAGTACAGTGGAGATCCCAGAAAGTCAAGGAAACCAGCAATGTGGAATGTCTGAGTGATACAGTCAGGGTTTGCAAAGAGAAGAAGATAATACAAGACATATAAATTTATAGTGTCATATATAATGGTGACCTAAGGAGTCAAATAAAGAAGTTTAGGAAATCTGTCCACACACTAAAGACCTAGAGAATCCAGCTGAGGTCCTAGATCCCATGGCAGTATTCTGCATGTATTCAGTTGAAGACTTAGAGTCCATGATGCTACCTCCCATGAGTCCAACTGGAGGCCTAGAACCCAAAACAAAGACAAATGCAAATCTGTTTCATGGACCTGTGCTGTGAGAGTCATAAGGTCAGTGATGGGAGCTAGATAGTCAGTGCCAGTGGAGGATCTGTGCCAGTGGACTGAGAGTTCTACACTCGAGCCAAGAAGCAGTGCTGAACATAAGAACCAGAGCTCCACGGAAAAGTACCACAGCCATCCTCAGCAGCAATAAGGTTCCAAGCTCCTCCACGGATGAGAACAGCCAAGGTCATATTAGGAAGCCAGCATAAAAAGCTTCTGGAGACTGAACAGCATACCATCTTTCCCTGCGGAGCCAGGAAACAATGCTCAAAGTAAGGACCAGAGCTCCCTCAAAGTGAACTACAGCCATTCTTAGTGACAACAGTCTTGAACTCCTCTGACCATGAGAACAGCCATGTTTATACCAGGAAAGAAGTTCAACAAACTCACGAGAACCTGTGGCAACAGGAACACCAACAACACCAAACAACAACACAGTAGAGAGCCAACAACACTAAACTCTTACTCTCCAGTTCTCCTCTTTTATCTTGAAAACAATCTTCTGGTGGGCCATCAACACTGAGCACCATGCTGATTCAGTTCAGCTGGTATTACAAGTGACTGCCTATTATCAATCCACCACACTGAGGAAAGCCACAAGAGTGAGCACATTCAGCCTGAGAAAGAAGCCATGATAGTTATAGCCACTAGCAATACTGTAGGGGCAGAACGACTCACGCCATTTGGGGTGTGGGGGATGAGGTGTCACTTTGTAGGCCCAACCCCCTCTAACCTGCAATTTACAATAGCCGCCCTGGTATGCGAGAAGGAGGTAGAACGGGAATGCCTGTTCTCAGTGAGCCCTCACCCTCTGGAATCCATACTGTGAGCTGGCTTTGTTTTGCAGAAGTCTTGAGGAAGTGGCTGGCCACCCTTTGTGACACTAACAGCAGACAAATTAACAACATTCTTGAGCTAATGAATTTCTTCCTGGGCTAGAGAAGTTGTGAGAACTGGTTGTGATTATTTACTTCACTTAGATAGTTTTAGAATAAACATTGTAGTCTGTCACGTTGTAGCTTGCCACAAAGAATGCCTTTTCACTACTTAATTATCTGGGCTCTGTGAATTGATCGGGTTTACTATATATGAATCCTAAAATAAAGATTGTGCGTACAGTGCAGTGCAGTGCAGTGTAACGCGGTGCAGACAGCAAAGGTGTCTCTCCTGTCTTTCTTTTCCAAGCGCTGTACCCCCCGTGTCCCGACAAGGCGTGCGTGTGTGTTTACCTTGCCCGGAGTTCAGAGTGCCCTAGACACTCACGACATTGGGGCTTAAATTTTGCCATAGATTGCTCCAGGTGGTGGACGTGGAGATACAGCGTTTAATGTTTGTTCTGCTGGGTTTTGGTCTTGCTTTGCTCATTGGTTACTACGTCCTGTTCCTGTCTTTTGGAATGAGACTGATTATCCTGTGCCACTGTATGTCTGCAGTTTTTAACTTTAAATTTTTTTTTACAGGAGTTCATAGCTAAGTTTTTTTTTATGTCTCTGAGACAACTTTAGAATTGGTCTTTTCAGCAATGCTCAAACTGTTAAGACACTGTCAATGCTTAGAGATAGACCAAATATACTTTTCATAAAGAAATGCCCATGAGTCTTTTGGGGACCAGAGATGAAATGTTATGGTTTACATCTAGATATCTCCAAAGCCTCATGCTCTTATAAGTTGGGCTTTGGGAAGCTGATTAGATCATGGGAGTGCTGTACTTACTGGTGGATTAGTCCAGGGCTGGGGCATGATCAGAATAAGGTCACTGGAGACATGGCCTGGAAGGATTTATCCCCCTCCCTTCACTCTGTGATTCATCCATCATGACATGAGCTATTCTTTCACCATACACCCTGGCATGCTGTCCTACCATGGAATCAGCTGCCTAGGCACTGAAACATGAGCCAAAATAATCCTCTCTTGCATTAAGTTCAAGGTGTCAAGTATTATATCTCAGCAACAAGAAAATAACTAATACATACCCCAAGAAAGAGATCACTGACTTAGCCACTTTTCTTATTACTGGGAAACAATACCTAATACCCATAACTGAGAGAAAAGATTTATTTCACAGTTTTAGAGGTTTCAGTCCACAATCTGATGACTGCAAGGAAGGACAGCATGACAAAGAGGCATAACAGAGGAGGGCTGCTCAGAACATGGAAGACGGGAAAGGGAGGGAGGGAGAGAGGGATGGAGAGACAGACAGACAGAGAGAGAGAATGAGAGACTGTTCAGCCAAGAGAGAGATAAGCCATTCCATCATGCCATGTACCCAGCGACTTGCTTCTTTCAACCAGATCCCACCTCCTAGCAGCAAGTTAACTCGAAACTCTCATAATCCAATCACCTTTGAAAAGCCCCACCCATGTGCACAGGAAGTTCTTGGGGGGCAACTAGATATAAGTCTTAACAGCCATGACATTTGCAACTGGCAGTGCTATACAGGGAAGTCACCCAAGTCCTTAGGAATTTATATCACTCCTGCCTCAGATGTTGGACATGGAAATATGGAATTTAATGTTTTCTTGCTGAGTTTTTGTCTTACTTTGGTTCTCTCTCTCTCTCTCTCTCTCTCTCTCTCTCTCTTTCGCTGTCTCTCTGTCTCTGTCTCTGTCTCTGTCTCTGTCTCTGTCTCTGTCTCTCTCTCTCTGACAGTATCTTACTCTGGAGTCCAGGCTGACCTCAAACTTGAAGCAATCCTCCTGCCTCCTGAGTGGTGGGATTATAGGCCTGCATCGCCACGCCTTGCCTCTTTTTTTTTTTTTTCTTAAAAGATATTTTTTGTTCAGTTTTTGGTCTTGTTTATTTTTATCTTCCTATTTCTCCCTTTTGGAATGGAAATGGTTACTTTGTGTCATTGTATGTCAACAGTGTAGAACCTTTTAAAATTATACTGAGGCTCTGATCTCTTTATAGCAGGTCATTTGAAAGTCTTCAAAAAGTACAGTTCAGGTAGAGAAGCAACCTGGTCTTTAAAAATCAGACATACCTACTCACCCTGTTCTAGTGACCCGAATCAGGCACACTGCCTCAGCCTAACTGAAAGAGAGAGGGCTGCTGCCTTGGGACTAGCAATAGTATGTGTCACAGTACATAACTTGTGCTGTTATTCTTAGGTCACGGAGACCATAGTTGTGCTCTTTAGATACCGCAGCAGCATCCCAGCACTCTCTAAGAAATACTCTCCTGAAATGAAGTGTAAGGAAAGAACAAGAATTCTCAGTCATGGTCATTATAAATTTTTGATTCCTTTCAAAATATTAAAATACCACAAAACTCTTCCTCAAAAGAATTTTTATTATCTTAGCAGCCTCAATATGCATCCCTAAGCATATAATGGGCATGGGCATCTTAGAACTGCTTTTTCCATTTGTTCTTTCTTTTTATCCCTTATATTAGGGAACACCTGATGGAAGTGCAATAGCTAGGACTCAAATTTCCTTGCCTCCTGGTGGGAGGCAAAGCCAGGATCAGTATGCTGAATCCTTATTTTCCAATGAGAAGTTATTAAATTACTGTATCAGTTAACTTCTACTGCAGTTTTTAAAAGTGCCATAAAAATTAGAAGCTTGTGTCAATGATCTCATCTAGCTTTTTATTCTGTGAATTAACTTGGCAGTGCTTCTGGCCTGGGCTAGTTTGGCTAGTCTCTCCCAGACACTCTCATTTATTTGTGATCAGCTGGTTAATAGCTGAATGATCCAGGAGAGCCTTACTCACATGCCTGTCATTTAATTAAATGTTATACAGAACATCTTATTTTTCTCCTGTAAGTGCTTTCTCTACTTCCAGAAGGTTGATTTGGATTTATCCACATGGTTGTTTCAAGGTCATACATGTAACAGTAGAATGAGGCTCAATGCATATGAGCTCTTCAAGATTCCATTTGATTAGTTTTGCTAAAATCCTATTGGTTTAAGCAAGTCTCCTGAGGAATCCAGTAGTGGTAAAAAGACTGTCTCTCTCACCTGGGACACAGTGGCTTCTGCTTGTAAACTCAACACTCTGGAAGCATGACAGGATGATCACAAGTTGAAGCCTATCCCAGACAATTTATTGAGATCCTGTCTCAAAATTAAAAAATAAAAGAGGACTGTGAATGTAGCTCAGTGCCAAGGCCTGGGTTTCCAGAACTGAAAGTCGAGTGGGGGAAATCTGCCTTTTAATGGGAAGCTCTGCAATAATCTATGACAAGGTAATTAATGCAGAGAAGAAAAGAATTTGTAACCTGCTTATGGTTTTTGCTTAAGTTTTCTTTATAGATCATCTTCACCTTGATTATCACACTGTTTTTATGAATGAGCCATTTTATAGTCTCCATTACTGAGAGATAAATAAATCTCTGATACGGTGACACATTAAGATTTCAATGTTTGTTACTTCAGCATAGCCAGGACACTGGAAAGATGAAGGAGTTGATGTCCTTTCCTTGGATAGAATGTCTAACTAAACCTCATACAGAGAAGTTTCAGAAAAACCATGTCTTTAAGAAATATAACTAACAAATAGAGATTCAGCAAGGTGTGCACAGCCTTGCCGGGCACCCTGCCCCAAATCCTCAGTCTCTCTGCCCCACCCCCTCCTAAAAATCACAACAAAGTATAAATTTCCTTTTTAAAGTGCAAAAATCATAAGTACATAGTGATGAACTACTACAAAATGAACAGGCTTATGTAACCCTTACTTGGGTCAAGGAATGGGGCTTTGCCGGCATTATGGAAGTCCACCTTTTCCCCTTTGAAAGTTATCACTATCCTGATTTCTAATGGCATTATAACTCTTTTATTTTCAACGTTGAATAGAGGGCAGTGTGGCTTTCTTCGCCCATAATTCTGTTTGTGACATTTATTCATGTAATTAAGTGGAGTCTTCACTTTTACTATAGTGTAGCATATGTATTCTTTCATTGATGTACTTTAGAGACGAGAAAAATGATGTTTCTATGAACATCTTTATACATGCCTTTTTTGAAAATGTATAAATCTATCAATAGATTCGGTGGATGGTACTGAATGCGTATGTTCAGTTCTTATATGTATGCCTACATATATGAAATATATGAGAATATATGAGAATTCCAGTTCCTCCATCCTTGGGGAAATACAGAATTGTCCTGTGTTGAGTCATTTTAACATACGCTGAGTTTGTCTTATTGAAATTTTTGTTGGCTTTTCTTTGATAGCTAAAGAGTACTAGCAGCTTATGAAATGCTTAGAGGCCACTTGGATACCCAGTTTTATGAAGTGCCTACATCTTTTTCTCAGTGATAAGAAACTGAGGTAAAATATAATCTCTCTCCTTATATATCCTCTGCATCTACTGAAATATCTCATTTTTGTTTGTTTGTTTCTCTTTTCAGACAGAATCTTGCTATGTAGCCCAGTTCAGGTTCAAACTCACTATCCTTCTGCCTCAGTTGGAGCCTTTCAAAAAATTCTGTTTCTTACCCATTTCCCCAAAAGTCACTAGTATTTATAGGACACAAGACAGATGCAGGAGGCTGACACATTTTATAGTAGAGGAGTTTGGGAAGGATGATTTCCCAAAGAGAGGAAAGCATTGGGGATCTTTAGGGGAAAGGTATAGTCGAGGTGTCAAATAGGTTTGAGTTTTTAATCTCCTTTACTGTGTAAGCAGTGAGACTTGGAGATGGAATCAGGCAGCACCTTTTGCCATTTATACAGAAGTGTGATACAATTTCAGCTTGCCTACATCTCGCTCTGCAAATTCCTAGGCCGTCCTCACATGTGACCGCAAGGTTCATTAACTTCTGACTTGATAATGACTTCATGCCTCCTGGAAAAGACATGGCTATGGTTAGTTTCTAATCAGCTGTGACAACACAGTCATAGAGAGCTAAGCATAAAGAAGCTGGAGCCCACATATGGTGGCATACACCTGTAAACCCTGCACTTGAGGATGAGGGAGTTTCATGCCTAGCCTGGTCACTTTAACAACTTAGTGAGAACCTAATTCAAAGTTTAAAAAAACAGAAATAAATACCTGGGGATGTAACTCAGGGTGAAGGCCCTGGCTTCAATGTCCAGGACTGTAAGGACCAAAAAAGTAACTGGAGTTAAAATCCTCTAATTAAACCTGTGCTCTGTCATGCACTACATCTCTTTGAACTACTAACAAGTTCCTGTTACTCCATTAGCCTGCATTGTACCAAAAAGTCATGACAATTAAGTGAGTTAATGTATATAGTGTGGAGAATGGTATCTTGTACTTTCTAAGAGGTACCTAAATGTTTGTCTTTATTATTATTCTCATTGTTAGTATCATTAGATGGAGGTCTTTTCCTGAGAGTTCAGGACTACGAGAGTTGCCATCGTATTGTGGGACATGTGCTGTTTACCTGCACAGATATGTGCATCCTGTGCTTACCCCACTGGAGAGAACCAGAGTCTACTCCGCACATAATGACACCCATCAGTGCCCATGTGCTTTGAAGGAACGAACATGTGCCACACACAAAACCTTGTGTGCATTGGGTTGCACAGAAAAAAGTATAGTAGATTCAAGGGCCACTTTTGGCTTAGCCAGAGACAAAAAGGCACAGCTCAACTCTTCACAGACTCTTAATCACACGCATGTCAGACATGTACATGTGTACTACTATATCCATTGTGTGTAACAGTGTCTCAATGCCACTTAAACCAGTAATTCAGGCAAATGCATGAATTCAATGTACCTTTGCCTGAAAATACTTTAGTGAGACTGTCCCTTACATGTAGGAAACCTTTTAAACATTAATCATCAGTAATATATAGCTTTTGTTCAAAAGAGTGCTTCAGAAAGAAACTAGCAATCACTGTGTTTAGTACCACTTTTAGATGTTACCTCAATGAAAACTTAAAAATATCCTCACAAAAAGTGTGGCACAGAGGCCATCTTCCTCCCATGGCCCCCAAATTCATAAGGGAGAGGTCCAAGATTTAATTTTTGATCGAAAAAACTTAAAATTTCGGAGTGGTGCTAGCTCTGAGGTACTCTAGGAAATTCCATGTCCTCATCTGCCCCTGAAAAACACCAAATAAATATCCTCACAAGGACCCAAAGAGTTTTGGGGCTTCAGATAACCGCTGGTGGCGATAGCCAAGCAAACACCTTGCCCCCCACCTCACTCGGTGTAGTGTAGCACATGGGGGAAGAATTCACCCGGTTCCTGTTTTCCCCCACAGGATGGAAGGTGAAAAGTGGCAGGTAACCTTCTGGCTTTTTGTTTTTGTACCGGGATCACTCTGGCTTTTCTGACAGCTGCCTGAGACTAGTTTCTATCTCGCTTGACTCAATGCACTGTGTAATTTGGATACCAAGTTGCAGGCTGGTGGAGGCAGGGGAGGCATCATGGCAGGGAACTCGCACAGAGCTGCAGTCTCACAGGAGCCTGCAGAGGAGAGATTCCAGCAGAGGAGCACAGGGGAGCACTCACGGTCCTAAGAACGTGAGGGAAGAGGGCATTTTTAGGGGCTGTTTTTTCTATCGCAATGAAAAATATAACAAATTTTGACAGCGACTGGGATCTGTACGTTGCTTTGTGTAATAGAGCCACTCTCACTTATTCATCCTTTGAATTCGTGGACACAGGATATATTTGTATTTGTGTTGTTTTCAATTTCCTTCATCAATGTTTTGCAGTTCTTAGTGTATAAGTCTTTCACCTCCTTAAGTTTATTCTTAGGTATTTTATGTTTTGTAGCTACTGTAATTGGTAGAATTTGATTCATTTCTTTTCTGGAATGTTTCTATTACAGTATAGAAACATTACTGGCTCTTGTATATTGATTTATATCTTGCTGCTTTGCTGAAGTAATTTATCAGCTTTCATGAAGCAGGATTTACACTTTTTATATATAACATCATGTCATCTGAAACCTGAGAAAATTTTGCCTCTTCACTTCTGAACTAGATGCTTCTTTTTCCCTGTTCTTGTCTAATTGCTCTGGCTAGGATTTCTAGTTCTCTGGAGAACAGACTTGACAAAAGGAGGCATCCTTGTCTTATCTCTGATGGCAGAAAAAAAGCTTTAACTTCTCACTACCGAGTAAGATTTATGGTTTGTCATATATGTCTTCTTTTGCTAGGTACATTCCATCTATACTTAAAATTCAATCTTTATAATAAAAGAGTAAAAAATTTTGTCAAATTATTTTTCTTCATCTACTGAGATAATAATGTTTTGTACCCTTGATATGATTAATGTAGTGCATCACATATATGGTTCTGTGTATACTAAATCACATTTGAATTCCAAGGAAAAATTCTTTTTCTGTATCGTAAATAATGCATCTAACTTACTGTTGAATGTGATTTGCTAGGATTTTGTTAAGGATGTTTGCATCAATGCAAATTATACTGGCATGTAGTAGTTTTCTGTTTTGTTTTATAATGCCCTCACATGGCTTTAATCTCAATGTAATGTTGGCCTTATAATGTAGCTTGAATGTATTCTCTCCTCTTAAATTTTTATGGAAAAGTTTGAGAAAGATTGGTACTGGTTTTTCATTAAATGTGTGGTAAACTTGGCCATAAAAATGCTAGTGTTGGTTAGTTGGTTGGTTTGATGAAAGCCTTTTTATTATTGATTCAATCTCATTTATTATTGATCTTTTTGGATTTTCTATTTATTCATAGTTCAGTTGTATGTTTACACACATATTATATAACACATAGCATTTATTGTGTAACACATAGTAAATTGTATGTTTCTTGGAATTTATTCATTTGTCTGTGTTATCCAATTGTTGCTATGTAGTTCTTCTCTTTTGGTCTTTTGATTTCTATGGTAACAGTAGTAATGGCTCCTCTTTAGTTTATAATTTTATTTATTTGAGTCTTCTTTTCTACACAGTCTAGCTAAATGTTTGCTAATGTTTTATTCACATTTTCAAAAACTACTCTTAGTTTCATCAATTTTTTCCACTGTTTTTTAGTGTCTACTTAACATTTCTTTTAGTTTGCAAATTCTGTTTTATTTTATTTTACTTGTAATAGAATTTTTATTCAACCAAATAAATTCAAAATATATTTTCAATATTAATTAACAAAAATATTAGTGAGATCTTTTGCAATATTTTTTCCTACCTCATCAAATTGTAGGGTGTATAGTACAATAATTGTACATCTCAGTTTGAACTAGCCATGTTTCAATACTCAACAACCATCAATGGCTGGACAGCACAGTTCTAAGCTATAACTTACTTACGTAGTCTACTAAACTCTAGATGTTAAATGTAACTTTTTTTGGTACTAGAGATTGAACCTATGCTAGACATAGGTTCTTTCACTGGTTGAGATTCCTAGCCTTTTTAAAAAACAAATAAACAACAACTAAAACAACCTTTTACTTTGAGATAGAGTTAAATTGCCCAGGTTGACCTTGAATTTATGGTTCTTCTGCTTCAGCTTCCTAAGTAACTAGGATTACATCAATATGCTCCCACTCCCATCATCTATTTTACTATTGCAGAACAAAAATATAAAATACCTCCTTCAAAGCAGCGCCTGAACATCAGGCTAATGGTAACAGGAAAATGTACTCCCTCCTACCAGGGGAAAGAAAATCTCCTGACATTTGGTGTGGTTTCAGGCAGTGCCACCATATTGGAAAACATAGACATCCAGCTTCAACCCAACAACCAGTCCCTCTACAAACCCCATCTACTCCAGTTTCCATCTCTACCCAATTTCACCAATGGATTCTTTCAACACAAATATAATCTCTCAACCCAGACTACCTCAAATCATTAGCCCAGCCTAATTCCTCTTTTTTTCAGATCTTTCCTGTTTATTTTCCTACCATTACTCCAACTCAAGAGTTTTAACCTCTCCGCACCACCATTCACATCCCATTAATTGAAGGAATCCTAAAAATCCTCAACTTGAGCCCAATTCCTCATGCCTAACCCTTATTCAAAGCTATCATCCAAAGACATTGCCACCCTAAATCGCTCTATGTACATGCTTTTTACCGCTGTACTCAAAAGCACCAAATTCTTAACTTGATATTAGAAGTACAAAGCCAATGAAAAAATAGACAGGAGATGAGCCAAAGAGTAAAATTCCTAAGCTACCTAACACCAGGCTACCAAAATTGCAATATTACATGAGTAGGACCCCAGCACCTTTGAGAGAGGTTTGAAATTACCTGAAGTCTTATGAATGAGGATCAGAAAGATGGCAATAGTCATTACAGAGGGCTTCATGATTGACATGTCCTGAGAGAAGGGAGGTTGCACAGACGTGACTGATTGGAGATCTTCACAACAGGGCAGTGCGGTACCTTTATTGGTTTCAGAAGTATGCTAGCTTTGTGGGCAGTGAATTAAGAGCAAGAGACATACCTGAGGTCAGCCAGGCAGAAGGATAACATGGATTGCATGTCTCAACTGGGCACTTTATGTGAGTGTAGGAGTTTTGCCAGCTCCCACACCAAGGTGGACCTTCCTTCCTAGTAACAGACAAAGAAAAATTAGAGCAACTTTATGTTTTTGTAAGATACAGTAGAATGAAAATAAATTGATTAAGTAGATGATAAATAAACTAATAAATAATCAAAGGACATAAAGAAACAAAATTATTATCTTCATCCTGTTTGGAGTATATTAGTCTTACTACCTACCTACTCCTTTAGTAATCATCATGAATTTTTTTTTCTTTGTCTTTTTCCTTTTTTATCGGTACTGGGGATCGAACTCACGACTGCCTGCTTGCAAGGCAGGCGCTTATGCCGCTGAGCTAAATCCCCAGCCCCATGAATTTTTTAAAAGATAAAAGGAAGATTTGAATGAGGAACATTGGGAAAGGGGAAGGGAAAAAGAAGATAACAAGTAAAAGTCAATATTTACTCTGGTTCTGCTATAGATCAGTCTGCACAAAATTCTACAGAGCAAAAAAATTCAGTCTTTGATAATGCCCAATTATTGATATAGTATCATAGTTGTACAAGAGAAAGGAAACATGAAAAACACACAGAAATTCAGAACAGGAGTTAATTTTTCGGTAGTCACACACTTAGTGAAGAGCGAAGCTGGATAGAATAGACAGTATCTGTGTTTTCATGAATGTAAGTGGGGAATTTCAGTCTGCAAATATGGGCCTCATCCCATGGACAATTGTATTACGTGGGGTTCTCCAGAGGAACACAATCAATAGAAATAATATGTATAATTATGCAAGGAAATTTATTGGGTGGACTTAAGAGTTTAGAGATGGAAGAGTCCACAATGACTATTTGCACCGGAAAGCTGGAAGATCCAGTAGTTGCTGTACCCAAGAAGATGAAAGTCATGGAACCAGGAAAATTAAGGATGCAGCACCAGTTGAAGGTTGATAGCCCGGAAGCTCACTGTACAGATAATGATCTGGATCTGCCCTAAGAAGCAGAAGAAACTGAAGACATGTCCAAAGCCAATGGCAAAGACCAGAGCTCTTCCAAAATGGAAACTTTTCTCTTTTTTCCCTTTTTATTCTGTTCAGGCTACAGTCTATTGGTTAGTGCCTCCCACATCTGGCATGGGTGTTTCCCTCTTAGTTTGCTGGCTTACATATCAACCATGTCCAGAGTTAACATATCATGGTTAGTGATCACAATGAAGGCAGTAGAATTTGTCTGAGAAAGCCATGAGATTTTTATACCTAGGTCACTCCAAAGAATGTGAGCAAAATTGATGGGTCAGGAGAAGACTGGAGATTGAGTAATAGAAGAAAATATTTTGGGCCATTCAGATCATCACAGTGACCTGATAAATAGTTGTCTCCATTCATTTTGGCCATTCTAACAAAAATAATATTGTTGAATGGGTAGTTCATAAGTAATGGTTACTACTCACAATTCTAGAAACTGGGAAGTCCAAGACAAGGCACCCAGAGATCTGGTGTTCGGTGAGGGTGTAGTTTCAGCTTCCAGGATGGAGCCTGTTACTGCACTAACACATAATGGAAGGGATAAAAGGATGAATGCTGGATCCTCACTTGGCAGAAGAGACGAAGGGGAAAGGGCATAAACGGGCTCCCTTGAACCCTGTATAGTGGCACTAGTTCAATCCATGAGGGAAGAATACTTACAGTCTAGTCATCCTTTAAACTCGCCACCTCTTAATAGTATTGCATTGGAGATTACAACTCAGCAAGAATTTCAGAAGGACACAAACCTTCAAACCATAGCAACTGTACTATCATAAAATGAAGGAAATGCTCAGGAAAGTACATAGAATACTATTTGTTATTGGACACTTACAATCTGCTGGATAATATGATAAAATACCTTTATGCACTATCATATTCCACTCAATTCTATGGATATTTTATTCATATTTTATTACATTCCACTTTTGTTTTTTAAATCTTATGCACAAATAACTGAATCATACTCTTTATGTCATATCACATTATTGTCACTCATCCAGAAATTTCCTGTCTTGTAATAATTGTTTGCTTATTCATATTTTGTCCCTAGTACACTTTAATTCTCCTTGCTTACTAGAAAGACAATATCTCTAATGCAATTGATATGTGTGAGGGTGATAGGAAGATGAGTCCTATTGTTTCATTTTTGCCTACTTGTTTTAAATATGTAATAAAATACATAATCCCGGAGATAAATTCTATTTGACCATGGTGAGTAATCTTTTAAGTCACTTAATACCAATATGATCAAATCAAATTTGTTTAATTAAGCAAGTTTATTAATTAAATGATTTAATTAAACCATTTGTTTAATTCCACTTGTTAGTCTTTTGTGAGCATTTTTAATTAACTCGTTAATTACCATGTGTCACTTTTCATATATCCACACCTTATACACTGATCACATCTCTTTGTTATGATGATTCCACCTCCTACAGCTACTGTTATAGTTTGCATCTGGATTAGCCCCATATTTTCATATCACATATTAAAGATTCAGTCACCAGCTTGCATCACTGTTGGCCAGTCATGGAGCCTTTAGTAGACGGAGCCCTGGTAGAATGAAGTTAGATTACTGTGTGCAAGCCCTTAATGGTTTATGGGGATCCCTGCCGCTTCTCTCTCTGCCTTTGCTTCCCTGCCGCCCTGAGGAGGTGAAGGAAAGGGTGCTGTCACACACTTTTGACAGAAATTCAAATTAGTATCCGTTACTGAAAACATGACAATTTCTCACAAACTTAAAAATAAAATTAAATGACCCAGAACCTCCCTGTTGCTTATCCATCCAAACAAAGTGAAATCCGTGTACTAAAGACACATCGGCACTGCCATGTCACTGCAGTGTCATTCACAATAGCCAAAATATGAAATCAAACTAGTATCCATCAGTTGGCGAATGGATAAATAAAATGTAGTATGTACACGTAATGAAATTACTCATCCATAAAGAGAATGAAATGCGGCCATTTACGGCAACACGGATGGAGCTGGAAATCATTGTGGCAAGCGAAATCTGTCATTCTATAACCTTTATTGATATTGAGAAGTTCAATTCCATGACATTATCCACCCAAATTATCAGTGAGTCCTCATCAGGTAGTAAATAGTTAATTCATTTGTTTCATTTCCACTTGTATGAGTCTGGAAGAAGCTGCTACATTTTCTCCTTGCATACTACAATGAAATTCTATGAGCTTAGGCTTTACAGAAAACAGTCCATAAAACCAGTCTCGGACAGGTTATTAAGTCTCGAGTTACAGGTGAGCAGTTCATGCCCAGGCATTCTTTCCTGAACATTCCTATTTCCCTCTTGATCAAACACCCTCCACATCCACTCTGTCATGCGTTTCCCACTCCTGCCAAATTCATCAGCAATATTCATCAGTTCCTTTGAGATGTCCTCTCTTTCTTCCCACAGCAGAGGCCATCCTTCCTACTCAGGCTGCACTGGCACCTAACTGACATTTCATGGGAAGGCAATGAAGAGTGGGGGGATTGCATCCTGCAAGGTATCTTTCATCTTAAATCACTGCACGGTGTCATGCAGTGAATGGACGTTTTTCCTCTGGAGAGAAGAAAGGGGATGCTTCTGCCATGTTGAACAGTTAGAGAGATTTGGGGCTCATAGATTCTCAGATACTTCCCTCTGGGCACTCTCTCCCAGATTAGGGGGTCCAGTGTTCTCCCTGCCAGGATCCTGGCTTTAACACAGGAAATCTATGGAGACTGTGTACTCAGTGTGCTTTGCCATTCTGAGCCCTTATAATTTCATCCTAAACCTCAATCTCAGTGTGCAGTATACATGATTATGAGACTACAGAATCTCCTTTAATCTGCTAGAGAGGCCTTCTGGCTTTTAGTGGTGTGGTTTGTCTACTAGTTGCCTTCCACTTATCACTTCCTTTTTTCAAAAGTACCATTTCTGTCAGGAGCGCCACACCACAATCCTGATTCTCATTGCCCTGTACTAGTCGAGTGCCATAGACATTTGTTCTTGCAATGCAGTGTTTACCTACATTTCATCCTCTTTGGTCACAGGTGAGTCTTAGTGATGCCATTGTACATCAGGGGTCAGTATGACCTCATGTGTCACCAACAATAGGGTCCCTAGTTTTTCCACATGGTGGAAAATCCATGGTGGACTTCATCCAGTGCTCTCTTTCATTTATGTTCCTAATATCAACTGCCTTACTCTGCATTCCCCGGGTAACTTTGGTTCTCAAAGAACGATCTGTGAACCAGCAATACCAGCATTAACTAGGAATTTATTGGAAACACAAACTCTTGGAGTCTATCCAGTATCTACTGAATCAGAACCTCTGGAAGTTGGCCTCCCAATCTTGTAAAAAGTTTGAAAACCACTGCCCTAGAAAATAAATACCTTGAACTTCATTTGTAATCTCAGGGAAAAGGTAGGCACCAGGAGACGTGTGTTATCAAGATGTCCACAGCTTCAAGAGAAAAAAAGATCAATGGCTTGGCCAATCTGCACAATGTTCTGGGGATAAAGAGAGTTTCAACCTACTTGCTGGTTCCTTCCTGGGTCGGTGAGCTCAGTGATCAAAGTTTGCCTCATGAGCCGTAACTCGTGCTCTCCCAAGCTTCATGAACCAGAGCCTCTGCCAGTGAGGCCTGTGTACGTGATTACCCCCAACACATAGTACTTCTCTAGATGTGGTGAAGCACCCGTGGTTCTTTTCTACTTTTGGTACCAGAGATTGAAATCACAACCTCGTGTTTGCCGGGCAGGCGCTTATGCCACTGAGCTAAATCCCCAGCCCTGCACCAGTGGTTCTGTAGATCTGCTCAGGTCAGACCTATGCTCTAGAGTAGCTGCAGTCCTCACCAGAGGAACCCTGAGTGAGCAGAGGTCTGACAGGGCCCCTGTCCCTCTCCACAGAGAATGACACAGCTGCAGGGCATAGGAGTGGTCAGGGCCCTTCTGTGAACACTCACATGACCAAAGGCTTGAGAAGCAGATGAGTCCAGGAATGAATCCATTTAGGTTGGTTCAGTTAAAAGCCAAAAATTATTTACAAAGTTCAATGCACTAAGAGTATACCTTACATTTTCTTACTTGTTTATCCATTGCTTCAACCACAACACATTATTTTTTCCAAAAATATCTTTTGGAGTACTATCATTCTTGGATTTTCTTTCATTGTTTAAAAAAGTATGCAGGATATCATTAAAATATTAAGATAGGAAGTCTTAATCTTGTCAGTGATGCATAGAATTATGTTTTGCAATTTGTTATCTAGATCATCAGAAGAGATATGGGCCTCTTTAACTTTTTATTTCAGTGCTGGTGGTTAAATCCTGGGCCTATGCATTAAGCTACATTCCCAGCCTTTTTTCATTTATTATTTTGAGGCAAGGTCTAGCTAAGTTTCCCAGGCTATGTTCAAACCTGTAGTCCTCCTGCTCAGCCTCCTAGAGTACTGGTATTAGAGGAGTACATCACCCACCACTCCTAGCTGTCTTTAACAATTTTAAGATTGTCAATACAATTTCACAGCACATAACAATATCATAGTATTAATTGTATTTCTCAATTTCATTAAGCTACAATTTACAAATTTTCCAATATGTGAATATTAACAAAGTCCTCACAGTAGTGATGGTACTATGCTTCCAACTTTCAGAAGTGTTAAAATGTACAAGAAAATGTGTGCTTGAGAAAAAAATAAAATGGTCATACATAGACCTGGGGTTAGATGTCTTACACACAGAATCATATTTATTGCACACAGTTGTCAAGTTTCAAATGCATCTTCATATGCATTACATTAATTATTATGACTGATCATTGATAATTTCAAGTCAGTATCATTTTCCTTCATCTTTCCAGAAGTGAAAATTAAAGTCTTGCTGAGAAAGATACGAATGCTGCAAAATTACTGGAAATCTGATGAAGAAAACAGCAAATGAAAAAGAAAAACTCCTCACAAGAGAGGCCACGGGTTCCCTTCAGCACCTCCATAATCACCCAGGAACACCCCATGGGTAGATTCTACTCACCGCCCCCCCAACAGATGACTCCCTCAGGAAACTGTAAATTAACTTGATCTAATATGTTCATTAAAACATGCTTAGAAATGAAAATGAGAAATGGACCAAATGGTGACAGAGAATTTCTCTGTTCTTTATTGGGATGCTAAGACTCCTGTATGAGTTGTTTAAAGTGCATGGCTTAGAATAATTAATATTGTGACTACAATAAACAATCCCAGAGGTATCCCTGTTTCAGTTTCTTAAAAATTGGTATCTTGCTCACAATCTACTCCATTGCTATCAGCTGACTCCCTGAAAAACTCTAGATGGTGACTGCAAACAATGACATGGATATTTTGGTTCTTTTCATCTTGTGGCTGTGCCTTTTAAGGACTTTGTTTTCAGTATAGGTGAGCAAATCACTTGCCAGGGTTTTAAGAGCGGGGCCTAAAAGTGGCTTAATTTACTTTTTCCCATATTACATTAGCAAAGCTGGTTACAAGGTCTCTGGTTATCTGGAAGGGAGGTTAAAACATATAGCCTTCTTGTGAGCTCAAGGAGAAAAAAAAACAGAATTAATATTATCTAGCCATTCTTTGCATAGTCCTTCATACTAGTATTTCATTACTTCTTCGTGTACAGAGCATTATTCTTCCTCAGGAGTCTCCTCCAGTCACTGCCTCCAGCTCAAAACTCCAGAAACTCCAGGATCTCCAGATAATCAGAATACTCACGATCAATTATAATTTCACTTCTTCACAATTGTCTGTTCTTAGCTAATAACCCACAAACCATAGACAAGTTCTGTACTTCCTTTTAAAAATTATTTTATTTTATTGGTACTTTTTTTGAGACAGGGTCTCACTGTGTAGTTCAGGCTGGCCTTGAGTTCACTGTGTAACTCAGAATGGCCTCAAACTCACAGAGATCCTCCTGCCTCAGCCTCCCAAATGCTGGGATTACAGGCATGTACCACCACACCCAGGTGCTACTGGTACATTTTAGACATGCTTATAAATTACATTCATCATAAGGAATTTGTATCTGTATGTGATATATTTTGATTCTTCTTTTTCTCCCATCCCATCCTATCTTCAATCCCTCTTTGCCTCTTTATTTACAAAAGCTTCCTTCCCATTTTTCTTTTTCCTTCCTTTCTTACCTCTGCCCTCTTGCTTCTGTTCTCTTTCCCATTTAAGCATTTTCTTCTTTTTTAAATTTTTTTAAGTTATTTTGAAGGTAGTAAAATACAAGACAGAATAAAGCCAATTTAGACAGTGTAGTGAAATTGGTACAGAACTTCACAGCAGGTTACCAGGATAACACATAGTATATCTTGTTATCTTCACAATGGTTGTTCTTTCAGTCAGATACAGCAAAATAAAATGAAATACAGAACATTATAGAAATTATCAAAACAGAATACTGAATAGAGTAATACCATTAATCAGAATAAAGCAAAACAGTGGTAAAAATATTTGTCTTCAAAGAGATGGTAGAAGGAAATCCCCCTTATTTGCTATATTGCATATAGTCAGCCTCCCAAAAGATGCTCAGATCTCTGGCTCCCATTTGCTGATGGCGTTGGTGGGGGTGGTGGGATGTTTGGTTCTCAGCCCGTGCGCAGGGAGGCTCACAGCCACTTACCAGGGAGGCGAGCTGGCTGCTTGGTTTCCCAGCGCCCTAAGATGCAACATGGCGCAGCTCTCAGGAGACGCTGGTGGTTCTCGCCCCAGGGTGGCCATAGCTTACCACACCACAGCCACTTACCAGCGGGGTGAGCTGGATGCTTGGTTTCCCCAACCATTTTCTTCTTATTTCACAATATCTGTTATCAATCAATCTGTTATCAATCATGGACAAGTGGGCTGTTTCCAAGGTTTGGCTGTTACAAATTTCCTGCTATACACACGAGTGTGCACATATCACTGTGGTATGGTGCTTTTAATTATTTTGGTAAGATACCCAGGGAGGAATAGACGAATCAAAAGGAACTTCTGATTTTAGTTGTCTGAGGAAACTCTACACTGATTTCCACCAGTCCGCATTCCCACCAACAGTAGAGAAGTGTTCTTTTTTCTCCATCATCCCTCTCGCATTTGTTATTGGTTGATTTTTTAATGGTAGCCATTCTCTCTGGGGTGACGCAGAATCTCAGTGTTGTTCTAATCTGTACCTCTCTACTAACCAGTGATCTTGAACATTTTTTATACATTTATTTGTCATTTTTACTTCTTCATCTGAGAAGCTTCTATTCAATTCAGATGCCTATTTTTAGACTGGGTCTTTAAATTTGGGGCATCTAATTTTTTCAAGTTTTTTTTAATATATTCTAGATATTAGTCCTTTGTCTGAGAAGCACCAGTCAAAAATTTTTTCCCACTCTGGGTTATCTTTTCACTCCATTGGTGATTTCTTTTGCTGTGCAAAAGCTTTTCGGTAAGATGAGAAGCCAAGTGTTGATTCTTTGTGATAGTTCCTGTGCAATCGAGGTTCTGTTCATAAAGTCTTTGCCTACTCCTGTGTCTACAAGGGTTCTACCTATTCTGTCTTCCAGCAGATTGAAGAAATCAGGGAAACCACACTTTTCACAATAGCATTAAAAAATGAAATACTTAGTAAGTAAAAGGTCTTTACATTGAAAACTACAGTACTCTGAAAAAAAAGAGATGGAGGAAAATGGAAAGCTATCCCTTTCTCTTCAGTAGGAGGAACCAACACAGTGAAAATGGCCATTTTCCCAAATTGTTATACGTATTAAATGCAATCCTGATGAAAATATGAATAGCATATCTCACATAACTAGAGAAAATATTTCTAAAAGTCATTTGGAACCAGAAGAGACTTACAATACCAAAAGCAATCCAGGCCAACAAAGGCAAGACAGGGTCATCACAATTCTTGAATTGAAATTATACTACAAAGCTACTGTGATAAAAACAGCATAGTACTAAAAAAGCAAACAAAAAATGAGCTGAGGATCAATGGAAAAAAATTAGAAGATGCAGAAAGAACTCCAAAAACACTCAGCCACTTTACCTTTGGCAAAGGAGCCTAAGAAGTTCACTGGAAAAAAAAAGATAGCCTCTTTAATAAATAGTACTAGGAAAACTGACTTTCTACATGCCAAAGACTAAAACTAGGCCCATGTCTCTCACCATGCACTAAACTAAAATATAAATGGATCAAAGATCTAAATATTAAATCAGAAACATAGCTGGAAGTATTGTGCTTTTTCTTCTTTTTAAAAAATTTTTTATTTTTTATTTTTGGTACCAAGGATCAAAATCACAACCTCACACTTGGCAGGCTGGCACTTAGGCCACTGAGCTAAATCCCTGGCCCCAGTGCTGGGCTTCTTTCCCTGTGCCTCTTATAATCCTGAAGCTGAGACAAGACCAGAACAAGGACTCTGGTTCAAAACAGGTAAGCATCAAAGATGCATGACAGTCACTGACCCATAACAATCTGGACTCTAAAAGTGGAACAGACAAATATGCTAGAGGTCTCCACTGTGAAGATGGGAGAAATTTTGTTGAGGAAGCACAGGTTCTCTCGCATATATTTTTCATATATATATTTCTTGTTCTGCATGATTCTGCCTCAGTCCTAACTTTAAGAAATTCTATCTTGTCTTGTGTTCTTGAACATGACTGAAGTTAGGGAGCAAACCTTCTGTTGAGGGGATACAGCCTATAAAGCTCACCTCCTGTCCAAAGAAGAGGGGCAAGCAGTCATTCAGAATCACAGAAAGCCAAAGAATTTTTAGTCAAAGCTATGATTTCATGACAATGCAATTCTGATCAATAGAATGAGGAAAGAAATGACAAATGCCACTAACAGGCTTGGCCCTACATGTTCTTCCCTTTCACAACCTCAGCAAACATAGGAGCCCAGATGCTGAACCAGAGAAGAATAACAAAAAGCCACTTTGCCCTTCTTGTGAGTCAGAAGCTGTGCTGGGCCTGGGAGGAGAAACAAGCCAACTCACCCTTCCTGTGACCCAACTGGTACATGGGCAGAGAGGCAAGAATTCCTCCTCAAGCAACTCAGAGGACAGGCTGAGTTGATAGCAACTGGGGTACAAAAACAACTTAATGACTCTCCCATGGGTAGCCAGCATGGGCTGGGAGAGGCAGCCAGTCCAGCCCCCACTGCCATCTGGACTGTCAGGCAGGTAGCCAGTGCAAGCAAGAGAACAAGCCAGGCCTTAGAGAAGCCTTCCGCTACCCCACTGCCTCCTGGGAAACTTGGGTTAGGAAAAACCCAGGACCCTGACCCCTCCCTCAACACTGTGGATGGGCAGCCAATGCAGGAAGTGCCTGGGACCCAACAACGCACACTAGGTTCTCCAAAGAACCCAGGAAAATGTCCAGATAAAAGAGCAAAAGGTGATCTCTGGCCTCCAGCCTGCACAGAAAAGTTCAGGAGACACAAATGTGGAAGAAAGAGGATGTTGCACACCTGAAATTTTTGGGTGATGGCCCCTGAACTAAAGAAACTATTTCATGAGGCTGTAAAAGAAATCAGATCAGAAATAATATCTCAAGTAAAAGAAGAAATGACAAACTCAATAAAAGTGTTGCTGAGCATATCTAAAGAAGACATAGATAAAACAGAGGAGTAGAGGAGAATGAGGGAAATCTTGAATGAACAATATAGTGAAGAATTGGAATGCATGAAACAGACTCAAAGAGACATCCAGGAAATTAAAAACTCCACTGAAAGCTGGCAAACTCTTAAAAGGAATTGAAGATAGACTTTCAGACTTTGAAAATAGGATGTCAGCTAGTGATCACAAAAGGAAAGAGCTCTGAGTAATAACAAGTAACCTTTGCTATTCTAGGTTTCTTCTGGTTCCATATGAATTTTAGGAATGATTTCCCCAGATCTGTGAGGTATGCTAATGGTATTTTGATTAGAATTGCATTAAATCTGTACAACAGTTTTGGGAGAATTGTTATTTTCACAGTTCGTTCTTTCTATCCGTGAACAAGGAATGTCTTTCCATTTTCTGAGATTCTCTTCAATTTCTTTTTGGAGTACTGTAATTTTTACTGTATAGATCTTTTACCTCCCTTGTTAGATTCCTAAGTATCTCATTTTTTTGGATGCTATTGTGAAGGGTGTGATTTCTCTTATTTCTCTCTCAATGAGTTTATTGTTTATGTACAGGAATGATACTGATTTTGAATGTTGACTTTGTATCCAGCTACATTACTGAATTTGGTTATTTCATCTAGAAGTCTTTGGGGGTCTTCTATGTAGAATATCATGTCATCTGAAAATAATAATAATTTAAGAAGAAAATAAGGAAAGGAAAAGAAAAAGATATAAATTTGTATATATACACTTAAGATAGCTTAGATGATTGTACTACTAATTCCATAAGTTCTTGGAATAAAACAGTGAACATTCATAGGATTAGATCAATTTTGCATGTCTATGTCTGGTAATACGAGTAACTCTTGAAGATAACTATGTAAAATAACAATTGTTCTTACACCTTGTTTTGAAGGTCTATATTGCTATTGTTTTGGGTTCTTTGTTATTATTTGTCTCTTTTGTTTCTTGTTTTCTTGCATTTTGTTTTCCCCTCTAATATAGAAAAGATAGATGTACATGTATAGACTTATACATACCTAGATCTTCTCCCACAGAGTTTTCAAGAATTAATTTTATTGCAGGTGATGGTATTAATAGCTACTTAGAAGAAAGCATGACATTATGATAGCCATTGCTGATTTCCTATCATCTTGTTTTGAAGCCCAATAATGGTTTTATTCTTTGTTTTGATTGGTGTTAGTCTGTCTTCTATTATTTGATTTCAATATGTGTGAAGGTATGGACAGCTATTTTGAAGTAAACAAGAGACATCCTGGTAGCCATTCCTGATGATCTTATTGTCTGGTTTTGAAGGGCTGTAATGCTTTCATTCTTTTGTTTTGATTTGAATTCATTGTGTGTGAAGATACGGACAACTATTTTGAAGAAAACAAGACATTATGGTAGCCACTGTTGATTTCCTGTTGTCTTGTTTTGAAATCTGTGTTGCTTCCATTGTTTTGTTCTGATCTGCTTTGTTCAGTTTTGTTTTATTTTGCTTTAGTCTCTTTAAAATGAAAAAAAGAAATAAAAATAACAAGGAACCAGGAAATAACAATTCAATGGCTGCAAGTTGACACAAATAATTTAAGAATGAAAGATGTCAGCAAAAAACTGGGAGTTCACACAAATGACATAAAGAGCCTACATAAGTAATAGCAGACGACTTCCCAAGGATGGGGGAAAGACCTGACATGCAGATAAGTGAGGCATAGAGAACTCCAACTAGCCATGCACACAAAAATTTAACACCCAGACATAATCAAGATCCCAAAAATTCAGCCCAAGAACAGAATATTAAAGGTTATTAGAAAAAAGAAACAGATCACCTGTAAAGGAAAATCCATGACAGACTTCTCAACACAGATCATCAACTCAAGAAGAACTTGGAGTAAAGTGTTTCAAATCCTGAAAGAAAACTCCCACCTGGTTGATGTACCCTGTGACACTATCTTTCAAAGTTAATGGAGAGAGGACTTCCCGGAGAACATGGCGGACAGATAACAGCAACTACTGGAGGCTGTCTGAAAGACTCGGCTCAGAAGCCAGGAATGGTGCGGACTAAAGAGACATAAGCAGGTGGAGATATGCTCTGCTGACTCAGGAACAAACTGGGCTGAGAGAAACCAACTTGGAATGCATTCCTGGTGCTAAAACAGGAACAGAAAAGCCTCGGTGTGGAGGCTGGACCCCGCGCCATTGTAAGCCGCGATTTGGGTTTCCCGCCGTGCGGTGGCTGGCTGCCTCCACAGTGGCTCGGCAAGGAGAGAGACGCGCAGAAGCTCTGAGAACGGCAATCTGCGAACGGCAGGGAGGCGTGCACTGACTTGTGGTGAGGTGAGTGAGAGAAACTGACACTCTACCATAGTTTGACTCCAGCAGAGGACTTTCTGGGCCCGAGCAATCCTGCGGGAGCAGGGCGCGGTGGTGACTCCAGCCACACATCCCCCTCTCGGGCAGGATTGGTGAAAAGTGCCTGGCCTGTGTGACGCTGCTGGCGGACCTGGTAGGCTGTCCCAACCCAGATCCCAGAGCCTGACGGTGGCCGGGAGGGGAGACGCGTAGGCTGCCTGGTCCGTAACTCCCTGGTGCACAGCGGTGAGCGGGAACACCTAACTGGCGCAATTCGATCAGGCTGTGGCTGACTGGGAGAGAAGCTGGGCCTCTTATATAAGCTTGCATATATAAGGAACAGAGAAGAAGAGGCAGCATGGGAAGAGGCAGCAACAAGAAAGGCTCCTCGGTCCCCAATTCTGAGAAACAGACAATAGCAGACACCGCACCAATACACATAAGGCACCATATAGAGAGCCTCATAGACCAATTCAGGAATGAAGTTATCAATGACCTGAAGCTAGAAGTATGCAGAATAGTTAGAGAAATGCTAAGTACCACCCAAGAAAAAACAGGTGGTGGAATGGAAGAACAGAAAAAAAAAGGGAGAATTGTTTGATGGAGAAAACAGAGAAAGCATAGAGTACGTGAAGAAGGTTCAAAGGGACTACCAAGATACTAAGAAGTCTATAGAAGACTGGCATAACAGCTTGAAAGAAACTAAGGACAGACTATCTGAACTGGAGGGCAGACTTGTAATATGGGAGAATGAAATGAAAAACTTCTTTAAAATAACAAAGAAACAAACAGCAATAATACAAAGACAAGAAGATGATAAGAGGATCCATAACTTAAGGATTAAGAACATAAAAGAAGAAGTAGGGACACAAACAAGTGAACTACAAAAGCTACTCACAGAAATAATCCAGGAGAATTTTCCTAATTTAGCAAAAGGTAAAGATACTCAGATGTACGAGGCAGCTACCTACAACCCTAACAGAGAAACACCCAGGCATATAATAATAAAAATTCCAGAAATTCAATACAAGAACAGAATATTAAAAGCTGTCAGAGACAAGAAACAGACCACTTACAAGGGAACACCCATCAGAATTACAGCAGATTTCTCTGCACAAACCATCAAATCATGAAGAGCATGGGGGGAAATAATTCAAGCTTTGAAAGATAATAATCTCCAGCCAAGATTGAGATATCCTGCACAACTGTCCCTTGAAATTGATGGAAAAACAAGGTGCTTCCAGGATAAAGAGGAACTGGGGGAATTTGCAACCACCAATTCAACTCTACAGAGAGTATTGCAGGATATTCTAAAAAAAGAAAAATACAAAGAATCCATAAATAATGGCAGAGAGGCCACAACGAATGGAGCAGAGAACAAAATGAAGAAGACAAACTGACAGCTACTGACAGAAAAAGAGCTCAACAGAAATGAGGCAGAGAAGATTGGATGATAGGAACAGCTATTTTGGAGAAAATGACATCTTAATAGGTAATACTGATTTAGTATCATCTTGTTTTGAAGTCTCATCTAGCTTTTGTCCTTCTGTCTCCAATGGTCTAAATAGGCTGTATCTTATTGGATTTTATTATGTACGATAGTATAAGCAAAAACCTTTTAAAGACAAGGAGATTATACAGAAACCATTGTTCATTTTCTGTTAGTCGATTCTAAATACTCTGTAATGCTGTCATTCTCTTGAATGGTTTTACATTGTTTTGATATACTTAATGCTACAGTATATGAAGTTGTATTCAAGGATTTCAAAGAAAGAGACAATATGGTAACTACTTTTAGGTTAGGATTATCTGGTGGTGAAACACTATTCTGCTTAAATGGTTATGTTTTGATCTGCGCTGTTTCATTGTTATGCCCTCTTTTATCTCAATCTCCACTCCATTATTTACTTTTTTATCTTTATCCTTTTAATTAAAGGAAAAAAATAGCAGGATATATTATAGTAACCCACTTTGACTTTTCATTACCTTGATTTAAAGCCCTGTATTACTGTCACCATCTGGTTTTTAACTGATGTTCCCCTATTCTGTTTTGCTGGATAGTATCAGGTTCGAAAGTTTAGGCATCAGCTGTGAAGATAATGAGATTCATTATGATGCCCATTCTTGTTGACTTTTATCTACTTTTGAAGACCTACAATGTCTCCAGTGTTTTGGTTTTGTCGGTTTTATTCTTTACTGTTTTGTTCAATTGTATTATAACTAACGATATAGGCAATTCTATTAGAGATAGCGGGAGGCATTATGGTAACCATTGTTGATCACCTTGTATTATGTTTTTACATTATCTATTATGTCCACCCTTTTGACTTGACTGATTCTGTTCTGTTATGTCACATTTGGTTTTACTCTCTTCCAAAAAAGTAATAAGAACCGTGGGAGCAATGAAACCCAAAATGTGTAATAGTCATGGTACAAAAGAGAGGAAAAGAAAGTGCTCCAAACTATATAACTGCATGTATATTTAAGTGTATAAGATAGAAAATGATATCACAGAGTTTTATTGGATCAATGAACAGAACTGTTTGCAGTATCATTGATGGAATGTCCACTTTACAAGCTTTAATTTTGTGACTTGAACAATTATTTCTAAGATGGCAATATGTAATCCATTAACTAGTGATTTCCTACTGTTCATTTTTTTTCTGTAAATCTGTATAACTTGTACCCTTTCCCTGCTTTTTTTTCTCTTTTCTCCTTAAATAAAATTAAAAAAAAACAAAAAAAAAACCCAAAGTTAATGGAGAGAACAAAGCAACCTGCTGCCCCCCTGGTAAGCAGCTGTGGCTCAAGTGAACAGCAGGGAACCCTGGGAGAGAACCAGACAGCCAGCCTTTCCTGAGATCCACTCCATGTTAGAACTTAGGGCACTGGGCAATGCGGCAACTCGCTCACCTCCCTGGTGGGCAGCCATGAGCCTACTGGCCCATGGGCTAAGAGTTGGCATCCCTGCCTCACTGGTGGGTAGGAGCCAGAGGTCTGGGCATCTCTCGGGAAGATAATCGTATGCAGTATAGCAAATATGGGGGATTTCCTTCTAGCATCTCTTTGAAGGCAAATATTGTTATTACTGTTCTGTTTTGTTTTGATTAATTGTATTGTTGTATTCAATACTGTTTTGATAGATTTTATGATGTTCTGTATTTGATTTGATTTTGCTATTCTTGATTAAAAGAACGACTATTGTGAAGATAGAGAGATATACTGTGGCACCTATTACTGTTACCCTGGTAACCTGCTGTGACGTTCTGTACCAATTTCACTGCATTGTCTCAGTTGGCTTTATTCTGTCTAATTATGTTGTATTTTACTACCTTCAAAATACAAAAAACTAGTGGAGAAATATGACACTTCCATGACAAAGAACAACTGACAGAATTATGACCACCAAACCAACCCTACAAAGAGGACCTTCTAGAGACATATAAAAATGACCACTGTCCCAGGAGCAACTAAAGTGGGATCGCCGAGCAGGGCAGACGATTCAGTGGAGGGGAGAATTAGGGAGCCAACAGCAGGAAAAGAGCATGGCAGAGATGAACCAGTGCATGTTGCCATAACGGTTAATGTGGATGGCCTCGATTCACCAATAAAAGAAACACAGGCAGAGTGGATCAAGCAGCAAGATTCATCAATATGTGGTATAGAAAAACACATTAACTTGAAAGGAAATTCACAGATTAAAAGTCAAAGGAGAGAAACCAATGTTTCATGTGACAGGGAATCAGAAAAAAGCAGGAGTAGATTGCCCATCAACTGCAGAACAGATACGAGAAATACAGCGTTTTTACTCAGCTAGAAAGAAGGATAATCATGAAGCTCTCACAGGTAAACGGATGCAACTTGTGACCATGATCTTGGGTGACGTGGTTCGGACTCACATAGGTAAACGTCAGGTTGTCTCCCTAGTATAACAAACCAAAGGAGATACTGTGATCCAAAATGTACAGTAGATATTGTGAAAGTGAAAGGACAGGAAACATCTAAAAACGGAAGGTGTCAGCCATTGTTAATTCCCTATTATTTTGTTATAAAGTCCTGTGTCATTTTCACTGTTTTGTTTTGATTGACTTTATTCTGTTTGGTTTTATTTTCTTAAAAATAAAAAAATAAAGAGGAGCTGTAAAATAAACCTTAATGCTTGTATTTGTTTGATTGACTTTCAGCCCTAACACCGGTAGTCTGAGCATATATTAAAAGGATAACAATATGCAGTACAGGAACTATTGGGAATTTCCTTCTGTCCTGTTTTTGAAATTCAATATTGTTCTCACTGTTTTGTTTTATTCCATTTTAATGTTTTATTTGCTTCAATGTTGTGTTTCAGTTGGTTTTATTCTGTTATGTTTTGTTTGATTTTATTATATCCAATGGTATGCGCAGCAATATTAAAGAGAGCAGGAGACGTTATGGTGACCGTTGTTGGTGCCTATTATCATGTTTTGAAGCCCTGTGCCACTTTCACTATTTTGACTTTATTCTGTTTTATTTTGTTTGGTTTTATTTGCTTTAAAATAAAATTTAAAAATACCTTTTAAAACCCTAGAGGCCAAGTCAAGATGGGATTCCACTAGAAGTCATAAACAATCCTACATAAATGGGGGGAAAGTCCACGATCATCAATATGAAGACACAAATTTGTAAAGATATTTTTTCATTCCAAATTTGATGTACTAGCAATCAAAATCTCAAAATAGTTTTTAAAACTAGGGAAAAGTGAATAGAAAATTATTAAATATAAAAGGTCAAGAAATACCAAGAAAATTCTGAGGAAAAATAATCAGGATAGTGACTTACCCTACCACATATTAGAACAATTTCTGTGACTGTGACTCATAATACAGAAATATCAATGTGAAGAGGAACAGGATGACTAATGGATTAAAGTAGGAAGCCAGGAGCTGATTATTCAGATTATTTATATAGGAAATTTTGATATGGGATGAGGACCGGTAGAAAATGAATGAGAAAACATAATCCCTTAATTCAGCTAGAAAATTTGGCCACACCTATTGGGAAATGCACCCATATTCCTACTACTCACAAAAACAAGGAAGCCATGCTGCAAACAAAGAATTCGTTAAGCTGAATTAAACTAAAATTTATTAAACTAAATTTAAAATTAAACTTCTAAAAACCTTGTAGATGATGAAAACAAGAGTGAAGACTGTTCGTTTCCTTTATTTATCTACAAATACTTACTGGTTGCCAGTTATACTCCAGTCCTTTTGGAAGCAGAGCTATAGGATAAATATACTAAAATGTTCAAAAATATGCGTGATTATCTTTCTGCCCCTGTGGTAGGAAATGATTTTTTAAGATGTAGAGAGTGCTACCATTATATAAAAGACTAAGTAACTTGACTATATTAACAACAGAGTGGAAACAGCCAGTGAGGAGACTTTGATTTTAGCCCTATATTCTTCAATTCTTGATCTGCGGTTTGATGATATCAGGGAAAAATTAGTCTTCATGATATTATAAATCTACTAGGAAAAAAGTATTATTTCCCTAAAAACATTTTGTTTTAAGTTGTCTCCATTTACCTATGAAGGCCTCAAGACCATACCTTTTCATAGCTGAGTAATATTCCATTGTATAAAAATATCACATCTTTTCATCCACTCTGCGGTTGATGGGTATTTTGGTTGTTTCCAAGATTTAGCTATTACAAATTGTGCTGCTATGAACATAGGTGCACATATATCACTGTGTTCTACAAGACTATCCTCATAAGTGAAATAAATAAGAATCATATTTATAAATATCACATTGTGTCACTAGTGTAAAAAGTAATAAGAACCGTAGGTTTAATAAACCCAAAATGTGTAATTGCTATTATAAAGAAGAGAGGAAAAGAAAGTGCTCTAAAGGATATAACTGCATGTATGTTGAAGTGTGTAGGATTGATAACAGTATTACTAAGTTTTATTGAATCATTGAACAGAACCGTTTGCGGTCTCACTGTTTGAATGTCCACTTTGTATGTTTTAATTTTGCAACTTGAACAACTATTTCTAATGAGGATAATATGTAATTTATCAACTAGTGATTTCTTACTGCTTTTTTGAAATTCTGTATTATTTCTACACTTTTTCTGCTTTGCTCTTTTTCTCTTTATAAAATAAAAAATTTATTTCAGACTGACATTTGATATTATCCTGCTTCTCTTCCAAAAAATCACCAAACTATAAATACAAATTCTACATGTTTCATATATGTACATTTATTGTGATAAAGAATAAGGCAAAGTATAAATATGTAAAATAAAAATGTGAGGCTGGACATGGTGGTGCATGCCTGTGATCCCAGCATTCAGGCCACTGAAGCAGGAGGATTTCCACAGGTTCAAGGCCAGCCTGGGCTACATAATGAGCTCAAGTCCTGCCTAAACTATACAACAAGGCCCTGTTTCAAAGACTGAAACAAAATAAAATAATGTGACATGTACAAATATATAATGAACAAATGTCATTCATTTCATTCAACTCAAACAATGAAGAAGCCAGTAATATATAAAGGTTAGTCCACAGGAATGGTAACAAATAGAACCAGTCAAAAGAATTCTGAAATAAATTTACAAACACATCTAACCCTGTCTGACATCTAAATAATAATAGCATTCAAAACTATCCAGCCCACTAAACAGAAGACAAATGGATTCAGTGGCAACAATTCTATGTTGTACCTTTGCAAGACATAACTCAAAAAAGAATTTTTGCAATGATATCCATTTTATAATAAGTTAATTTCTATCAAATAAAATAGCCTAGTAGATGAACAATTGTTCAAAGATGCACATCCTTACTAGAATAATATAATCACAAGAAGATTTTCTAGATTGTGTCCAACACTTCATTGAAACTACCTCAGTAATATTTTCTACTTAATTCTAAATTTTGATGATTTTTCTTAAAGATTTGTTTGATAGAATGATACTTTTGCAACACATGTATTAAGTTTTTTTGGGGGGGGAGATGGTGTTTTACTTTTTGTCTTTTTTATGTTAAAGAGGATAAAATTAAACACAACAAAACAGAACCTAAGAAAACAATGTAAGAGACATAAATTTCAAACCAAGATAACCAGAGATCTTCACTATCTTATCGTTTTGTCTCTTGTTTTCTTCCAAATAGTTGTTCATATCTTCACATACACAGAATTCACACGAAACAACCTAGTATAGAACTGATCTGAACAGAATGAGGAAGGCGTTGTAGGTCTTCAAGATCAGACAATAGGGAAGTCAACAATGTTGTCATAGTATCTCTCATTCTCTTCAAAATAGTTGTCCATACCTTCGTGTATGTTGAAATTAAATAAAACCAAATGGGCTAACATCACTCTGAACAAAGAATAATAGTATTGCTGGATTTCACATCATGATGCTACGGAATTAGCCCTGGGTAGTACTGTAGTGTCTCTTTTTCTTTAAAGTAGTTGTTCATTTCATAATGCATTATATAATCAGTTCTCATAAACTGTTTATAGGTTCTATGCATGCATGAGTCTGTACATTTCTATCCTTTCTGTATTAAAGAGAAAAACAAAACAAAGCAAGACAAAACAAAACATATTCCTATAAAAACATGAAACAAAAAAAGTCATATAAACTCACAGTACAAGGTGATCTACAATGGTTACTGTGATGTCTCTTGTTATCTCAATAGAATTGTCCATATCATCATGCATAGTATAATTGAATATAGTAGTACATAACAATATAAATAAAAACAAAACATTATAGACAGTGTAAAATTTCAAAAGCAAGTAATAATCCAACCCGAGTGGGTATCCTAGTGAATCTTGTCATCTTCAGTGTAGTTGCCTGTATTCTCAGACCTGATACTATCAATCATAACAGATATGAATAAAATCTGTCAATCCAAAACAGCAGTCTAACAAACCAGATTCAACTAAGATCACACGGGCTTCAGATTAAGTTAATAGGAAATTAAGGATGTTTACTGTACTATATCCTGCTATTTTGGGGATAGCTGTCTGAGCCCTCAAATCTAGTACAAGTAGACAAACTGGAACAGGATATAATCCGTCTAAACAGAGGAGTGTGAGTAATGTGGGTTTTAAGTCCTAACACTATTAACAATATCCTCTGCCTTCTTTTTTTAGACTATTCCTCCCCTTTTACTCCCACAGGGTGTACTGCACATTTTGGGTCCCACCAACTCCCTCAGTTTTTAGATTGGGGGGAGGCAACCTGCTATTTACCTAAGTGGTTCTGAACCTTCTCACTCCTGGACTTGATCTCAAGTTGTATTCCTTTACCTACAAAAGCCTCAAGGTTTTCCTTCATTATAGCTAAGTAGTTCTCTATTGCACATAAGTATCCTGTCTTTCCAACCTATCTGTAGGTTCTGGTCGAGTTGCCCCTATTGCTCTCTGGTTCCCTGCCACACAGAGCATTGTTTTTCTCACATTTGATTTTCAGTCCATAAACCATTTTTCAGCTTAATTATATTTCCTATACAGATCATCTTGGTGGACCCTACCTTCTGATCTACTCTGCTTGTGTTTCTTTTTCTCTCTCTCTTTTTTTTAGTGTATGAAGGCCATCTATGTTGGAGATTATAGCCAACCTTCTCTGCCTCATTTCTGCTATGATATTTTTCTGCCATTAGTTGTCTTCTTTTCTCCTTCATTCCAGTGTCTGCTCCATTCAATAAGGCCTCTCTGCCACTGTTCCTGAAATCCTGGTATTTTTTTCTCTCTCTCTAGAATGTCCTTCAATATTCTCTGTAGGGTTGGATTGGTGGTTGCAAATTCTTTGTCATGGAAGCATCTTGTTTCTCCATTAATTTCTAGAGACAGTTTTTCAGGGTGTATCAATCTGGGTTGAAGGTTATTTTCTTTCAGGGATTGGAATACTTCACTCCAAGCTCTTCTTGATTTGATGATCTGTGTCTAGAAGTCTGCTATGATGGGTTTTCCTTTATAGGTGATATGTTTCTTTTCTCTGATAGCTTTTAGTATTCTGTTCTTATATTGAATTTCTGTGATCTTGATTATTATATGTCTGGGTGTAGCTCTGTTTTGGTTGTAGCTGGCTGGAGTTCTGTGTGCTTCATAGATCTGAATATCATTTCCTTTTTTTATGCTTGGGAAGTTTTCCTTAATTATTTCTGTGAATAGCCTTTGTAGTTCCTTTGTTTGTACTCCTGCTTCTTCATTCACATTCTTTATTCTTAAGTTATAGATCCTCTTGCCTCTTCTAGCCTTTGTATTGTTACTGCCTGTTTCCTTGTTATTTTTAAGAAATTTTTCCTTTCATGATCACACATTGCAAACCTGCCTTCCAGTTTTGATATTCTTAGTTTCTTTCAAGCAGTTTTGCCAGCTTTCAATGGAGTTTTTAATTTCCTGGTAATCTCTTTGAATTTGCTTCATGTATTCTAGGCTTTCTTTATATTCTTCATCGAATGTTTCTCTCATTTTTTGTGTTCCTCCATTCTTCCATCTGTGTCTTCTTGAGAGGTGCTTAGCATTCTCTTATTAATCTACTTATGTCTTGCTTTACTTGATTAACTATTTCACTTTTGAGCTCATCTATGAGGTCCCGAAGATATCTCTTTATGTTCACTGATGCTGTGTCTGATATTGCATGTTTGTTGCCCTCAGTCTCTTTTGTATTTAACTCTCCTGGATCAATATTCTCAGGGTTGGGGGCTAGAGACTTTTTTTATTTCTTCTCTTGTTATGGTTTTGTTTTCTTCTATAGAGGTGGATAGTGGAGGTCCCAGCCCCTTTCCTTGTTGGTTATGGTTCTTCTGGAGTACACTGGCTAGGGTTTTCTGCCCTCTCCAGTTTGCTGTTGGTCATTGAGGTACAAGCAGGGGCAGTGCATGCTGGTCCTTCCCCTCCAGGTCAATCAACCTTTAGGGGCCTTCACTGCATTAGTGTGTGCCATGCATATGGAATTGGTTTTGGGTGACTTATTGGGGCATGACCCAGGCCAAGCAGATCCCACCAATCTGCTCTGGTAAGTGGACATCTGACTGAAGTCACTGCTGTTCGTTGGTCCTGTCAGTCCTGCCCGATTCCAACATGTTGTCCAGTTGGTTGCCCCTTTCCTGTAAGGGTCTTATTCCCTGCACTCACTGTGGGTCAATGCAGGTCTCCATTCTAGCTTGTTCTCTGTTGGGCTTGCTGACCTCCAACTTCAGCACAACCACACATCTGGTGGCTCACAGTGGTACAAGTTTGGGCAGCTCTGGCAAATTGCAGTGGTGCAAGTTCTCCAGTAAGAGTGCCATGGCCACTAATTTTAACTGCTCCAATGGTAGCCCTGGGACTGCATGTTTGAACAGCTCTTTTCCCTTTAGTTTCTTCCTGGGTCAAGAGGATCCAACTACCTCTCTCCAGGATGCTTTATTCTGGCATCTGAGTTGTCTCTCTCAGGGAGGCTCTGTATGCTGCTGCTCACTGATCCACCATTTTTGGTAACTCCCACTTTTTGTCTCTGAGAGGAAGAAATCTTCTTATCCATAAAATAAATTACTTTATATGTGAACACAAAATTGCCAGTTTGCAAGCATTGAATGCTATGTCTGTTCAGTGTCTCCCTTTAGATACAGGTTTCCTATATTGTTTAAAATACAATTACAAAGCCTGATTACAAAGAGAAGAATAAAGTCATTAAGGACTTTTGTAATCTAGGAAAATCTATAAGAGGCAGCAGCACAGAAGAATGAATGGAAAGATTGAAAGGAGATAGATAAGCACTTTCTCTATCTCTTTACTATTTTTCTCCTAAATTTACTCTTTGGGGAAGATTGATTATGTTTTGGCCAGAAGAAGAGTTAATTTCTACAAAATAGAGTTAATCTGGTGAAGTTTTTTTGATGCATTTGATCTAAGTGGAATTGTGAACATTTACTATTGTTTTTAGGGTATGTATTACTAAAAAAGAAATTTTAGTAAGAATGTATTGATACCTTAATCTTATACTAATGAAATTTAATAGAGTCTTTGAAATCTCCATAAAAGATCTGGACATGTATGAAAACCCTGAGACCAGGTTGGGTTTTAAAATTTAATTTAATTTAATTTTGTTTGTACCAGGAACTGAACTTACAACCTTACACTTGCCAGGCAGGTGCTGTGCTGCTGAGCTACATCTCCAACCCTGAGCTATATCACAGGTCCTTGGCTTTTAATTGTGAAACAAACAAAGTGTTTTTTAAAATTTTTATTTAAAGAAAGAGTAAACAAACTAGAAAATAGGGAGAAATAATACATACATTCAGAGCAAAAAATAAACAGTAAGAAGTCTTTAGTTGATGTTTACATATTGTCATTTTACAAATAGTTGTTCAAGGTACAAAAATGGAACATATAAAGTGGGAATTCAAACAGTGAGACTTTGAACAGTTCTGTTCAACTGTCCAACAAAAACTTAGTAACATGGTTGTCAATCCTATACACTTAAACATACATGCAGTTATCCATATATTCATTTATGTTTAGATTAAACAAACTAAGGTTAAAATCATTCTGAACAAAGAATAATAGTATTGCTGGATTTCATATCATGATACTCCATGATCAGCACTGGGTACTGTAGTGTCTTTTTTAAAATTTAATTTAAAGAAAAACTAAACAAAACAGAAAATGGGTAGAAATAATACATAATTTCAAAGAAAAAATAAACAATAGGAAATCACTAGTTGATGATTATAGACTGTCTTCTTACAAATAGTTATTCAAGATACTAAAGTGGAGCATATAAAGTAGGGATTCAAACTGTGAGACTGCAACCAGTTCTGTTCAACTATCCAACAAAAACTTAGAAATATGGTTACTAATCCTATATACTTAAACGTACATACAGCTATCCATATCTTCAATTATGTTGAGATTGAATAAACCCAAGCAGGCTAATATCACTCTGAACAAAGAATAATACTATTGCTGGGTTTCACATTATGACACTCCAGGATCAGCACTGGGTATTTTAGTATCTCTTTTTCTTCAAAGTATCTGTTCATTTCATCATGTGTCATAAAATTAGTTCTCATAACTTGTTTATAGGTTCTACACATGCATGAGTCTTAACATGTATATCTATCCTTTCTATAGTAGAGGGAGTAACAAAACAAAGCAAGGCAAAACAAAACATATTCCTATAAACACATGAAATGAAATAAACATATAAGACTGTTGTACAAAGAGTTCTACCATGGTTCCTGTGTTGTCTCTTGTTATCTCCAATAGAATTTGCTATATCATCAGACATAGTATAATTGAATATATCAGTACATAACAGTATTAATAAAAACACAACTGTGTATATAGTACAGAACTTCAAAAACTGGCAGTTATCAAGCCAGAATGTGTATCGTAGAATTTTGTCATCTTCAGTGTAGTTGCCTATATTCTCAGACTTGATACTATCAGTCATACCAGTTTTGAATAAAATCTTCTCTGCCTCATTTCTGTTATGCTCTTTTTTTGCCATCAGTTGTCTGCTTATCTTCTTCATTCTGTTTTCTGTTCCATTCATTGTGGTCTGTCTGCCACTGTTCCTGGAATCTTAGTATTTTTCTCTCTCTCTAGAATGCCCTGCAGTATTGTCTGTAGAGTTGGATTGGTGGTTGCAAATTTCCCAAGTTCCTCTTTGTCTTGGAAGCATCTTGTTTCTCCATTAATTTCTAGAGACAGTTTATCAGGGTATATCAATCAGGGATGGAGATTATTTTCTTTCAGGGCTTGGAATATTTTGCTCCAGGCTGTTCTTGACTTGATGGCTTGTGCCGAGAAGTCTGCTGTTATTCTGATGAGCCTTCCTCTGTAGGTTATCTGTTTCTTGTCTCTAACAGCTTTTAATATTCTGTTCTTATATTGAATTTCTGAGATCTTGTTTATTATATGCCTGGGTGTGGCTCTGTTTTGGTTGTAGCTGGCTGGAGTTCTGTATGCCTTATGTATCAGAATATCATTTCCTTTTCCTATGTTTGGGAGGTTTTCCTTAATTATTTCTGTGAATAACCTTTGTGGTTCCTTTGTTTGTATCCCAGCTTCTTCATTCACATTCTTTATTCTTAAGTTATAGATCCTTTTGTCATCTTCTAGCTTTTGTATTGTTACTGCTTGTTTCCTTGTTATTTTTAAAAAGTTTTCTCTTTCATAATCCCACATTGCAAAATTCTACTCCAGTTTGGATAATCTATCCTTAGTTTCTTTCAAGTAGATTTGCCATATTTCCATAGAGTTTTTAATTTCCTGGTAATCTCTTTGAATCTGCTTCATGTATTCTATATTTTTTTATATTCTTCATCAAAGGGTTCTCTCCTTTGTTTGAGTTCCTCCCTTCTTCTGTCTGTGTCTTCTTGAGGGGTGCTTAGTATCTCTTTTATTAATCTTCTTATATCTTGCTTTACTTGTCTAAATATTTCCTTTTTGAACTTGTATATGAGGTCCTGAATATATCTCTTTATGTCCACTGGTGCCATGTCTGATATTGCATGTTTGCTGTTCTCATTCCCCTTTGTAGTTACCTGTCCTGGGTCAATGTTTTGAGGGTTGGGACCTGGGGACTTTTTGTTGTTACTTCCTCTTCCCATCTTTTTTGCTTCTTCCAGGAGGCCCCAGTTTCTTTCTTTGTTGGTTACAATTCTTCTGAAGTGCGCTGGCTAGATGACCCTTCACACTGCCATGTGCTAGAGAGTTGCAGACAGGGACAACATATGCTAGCCCTTCCCCTTCAGATCAGTCAAGCTGCTGTGGCCTGCATTGTATTACTTTGCGCAGCCTCCCCTCCAGATCAGTCAAACTTCTGAGGCTTCACTGGGTTAGTGTGGTTAGTGTGCGCCACCACTTTAGGGACTTGATTTCAGATAACCTATTGGGTGTCAGCCAGGTCACATGACCAAGGCCTAGCTCACTCCACCAATCCCGTTCAGGAAGGGAACAACTGACTGAAGTCACTGCTCCCCATTGTACTTGCCAGTCCTGCCCGGTCCCAGAATGACCTCCGCCAGAGCCCTATTTATGGAATGGATCATCTCCTGTCACTCACCACAGGTCGATGTAGGCACCATACCAACTCAGCTCTCCTTTCAGCTTGCCGACCCCTGAACTCAATGTAACTGTGCCTCCAGTGAGTGGAAGTGGTGGGACCTTGGATGGCTCAGCAAGTTGGCAAGTCCCAGCAAGATCTTGTCAAGTCGCAGCGGGACCTCGGATGGTTGGCAAGTCGCCTTAATTTCTTCTTGGGACGAGAGAACTCATCTCCCACTGTTTGGGGCCCCCCACTCTGTATTATGTTGAATTCTAAGTTGACTGTCTCAGGGAGCCTCTGTAGCTAGTTGTTATCTATCCACCATCTTTGCTCCTCCCCCAAACTTAAAGTGTTTTAAAAACAAATCACCATGGGCTTTTATGTATATCTGAAAAGACAAAATGTCTTGTAGTTTGGTTTTTATGTTGTTTTATTTTCTTTGGGACTTGTAACATATATTTCAACCTTTCATGGGTATATTTGTGAAGGATAGAGTTTAGAATTTTTGTTTCCTTGTAACTCTCTTTCCACAAATATTATGACTGCTTTCTGGACAAAACAGATTTCCAGATTTTCTAGTAGGTATTTTGGGACATCTTACCCTCAGGATAAAGGAGGAGAAGATTCATTATTTTGGGCATTATCTCTGGTCACCAATTACAAAATGTATTAACTGATACTACTAATTTAATACTAGTAATTTAAAATAAGCTGAACAGAAATGGACTTCCTTGTTGACCATTTCACTGCAGGGTGCAACCCACACAACAGGAGTCTGATGTTTCTCTAGTATGGGTTGATAAGTGTTGACAGATGGGCAAAAAATACACGCAGACTCAGTTTATGATCTCTGTCTGAATATAAAGTGTTTCTGAAGTCAAGTGTTTAGCTGGGCTAGGGTATTCCTGGGCAGCAGAAGAGAGGTACAGAAGAGGTTTCAACAGTCACCTCCATACTCACATCCTCTGTTCTTGGATTCTTATAGATAACATAGAAAATATGTAGTTCAATACATGAGTTTGGGTCTGGGAGATGCAGTCTTGGTTGAATACATCAATATAGAGTCTGCCCAAGCTATGGAAAAGTGATGGGAAAAAGGATCGAGTCCTGTGACTCTATAGTCACATTTCTTTGCCTAACAGTGAGAAATCAAGCAGATGAGAATCGGTACTTTAAACCTGGAATTCTACACTCACTCTTCCTCTTTAAATATTACTAACACAGCAAGTCTAGAAATACTATATCTACTACTGTGCTGGACCAAAGTCACTTTCTTTCAAAGTCAAATTTATTTCTTTCTGCTACTACTCCGGCAAATTTCTGTGTCCCACCTTGAAATTTGGCTTTTTTCTATATCTGACAAAGGTATGAATATGTGTGAATATCAAAGATATAAATACCATTAAACTTTCCCAGCAGATGTTAAGGTTACCTACAAATGAAAAGCCAATTGTATATACTGGTCATTTAAAGTGTGTCCTTTCATCCAATGACTTTGTCGGGATTGTCGTGTGTCTAAACAGTAATAAGCAGTGAATGTAGCATATGTATAGAAAGAGATATTAGAGAAATATATATATATATGTTTTATATATATATATATATATATATATATAGAGAGAGAGAGAGAGAGTGACAGAGAGAGGCAGAGAGAAATCAAATAAATATCATGAGATAGATGGTAGAAGAAACTTCAAAAATTGCTAAGAAATAAAATCCAAAAGTCACAGCAAACAAGAGCTTTAAGGAGGAACAATTAATTGCTGTAGAAATAAGTGGTAAAATGTAAAGAATATTTAAAATTTTTGACAAGGAAGACTTCAGCAACAAAAACCAATAAGCACAGAACCCAAATTTTTCCTAGTTGAAGTGAGTCAAGGAATCTAGAACTTTGAGAACTTAGATGCAAACACTAGATAAAGGAAAAGCAATGAAACATTAGCTACAGAAAAAGAATATGCATAAGACAAAATTTTCACAAAATGTTGAATACTGGTTGTGGAGTAAGTCTCAGTTTGGGAAAACAATATTCTCTGTCTTAGGAGTGGAAAACCTCAAGGACAGCATGCTCCTGGGAAGCCACCCTCTCTCACACCATAATCTCCTCAGTCCAGTCTTACACTCAGAAGTCATCTTCCAGCCTCTAAACTGGAAATATGTCCACTTCTTAACAGCTCTACCACTGTTATGGTTGACACATTGTGTCACCTTGAGAATTTTGGAAATGTAACTAAGACATTCATCAGAAAACCAGGTTCCTTACTTTGTAAATATCCTTAGCCTGTACAGGTGGAGGACACAGAGGTGGTGTGAGTGCTACACCTGTCCTGGCGGGTGGGTAGCCTATTTACAATATAGGGGAAGAGCAGAGGCTTGTTCTCACCATTTTGCTCTGATTGCTTTTGCTGGTTGCTGCCTTGAAGTGTTGCCCCAGTGCCATGTCACCTTGCCTTGGAGCCAGCTGATTGTGGACTAAAACCTCCACAAACAGTGAGCTAAATAAATCTTTCCTTGCTTCAGTTTTGGTGTTAGATATTTTGCCTCAGCAAATTGAAGAAATTAACCAAGACAGAATTTGGTATCAGGAGTAGGGTCATTGCCGTGACTATATCTGACCATGTGGTTCAAGAGCCTTTGGGAATGGCTTGTGGGAAGAATTTAGAAAGGTTTTGAGATGTTGCCTCAAAGCATAGATCTGGAACACCTTAGGGTATTCTATATTGGAAGTTCTGGTCAGAGCACAGAAGATGAAAAGTCTGATAGAAATTCTGCTGGTAAAGACTGGGCTCAGGAGTTTTCTGCTGGAAAGGCTGATCTGCATGCTGCAGATGGTGTATGCTATGACTCGGCAAAAAGTTTGTCTGCATTATGCTCATATGCAAAGATTTTCCTTGAGCCTGAGATTAAGGGCAGTGGACTAATTAATCTGGCAAAAGAAATTTCAAAGCTGTTGAGTGTTGAGGCTGTAGCATGGCTATAGTTGGGAGCTTTTGGCTAGATCTATATTGAAAATCAAGAGCAAAGAGCCCAACAGTATGATTTAAAATATCATGAGTTTGTCCAGAAAAGAAGTTCCAATAAAAGTGTGGACTGCAAAGATAGAGCTGAGAAAATCTCAACTGTTGAAAAGGAGCAGGAGACTAAAAAGGATGGCTTGAAGGCATCACGGAAAGAAGCAAGTCTCAAATCTTTGCCACCTCACAACTGCAAAAGTGAAAGGCTTGGGGCTGGAGGTTTAGCTTAGCGGCATAAGCACCTGCCTTGAAAGCAGGCAGTCGTGAGTTCGATCCCCGGTACCAATAAAAAGGAAAAAGACAAAAAAAACCCAAAAAAGTGAAAGGCTTTGCTTTGAGGCAAAAGCTGCAGAGAACCATGTTCCAGAATGGCTGCAGCATAAAAGATTTGTTCCTCAGTGTTGGATTCACAGTGCTCAGCAATCCAGGCACTCAACCTCTCTAGCCAAGAGAGAAGAAAGCCTGGTTACTTCTCCAACTGGCAACAGACCTCAGCATCATCCACATGGTGCTGATTTTAGGTGCATATAGAATGCAAGAGTCCTGAGGCTAAAAAGGTTCCACCCCAATTTCAGAAGGCCTGGGAGGCCAGGCAGTTTGTCTCTGAGCGGGCAGTTTGTGAAGCTGTGAATGTGAAACCAAAGGTGCAGTGAGACTTCCCAGAAGTTTGGAAAAGCCAGGAATATGGATGATCTAAGGAAAGCTGCAAGGAGGCAGCAAAGCCAGCCTAAGAAAGAAGCTGTGGGAGCTACAATCACCAGCAATGCCTTAGGAGTGGAGTTACACAAGCCCTTTGGAGCTAACAATGTGCCACAGGTTGCTTTTGATGATGAACATGCAGCTACAGGACTTAATGTTTGCCCTGCTAGATTTTGGACTTACTTTTGTCCCAATCCTTTTTGTCCTCCTGTTTGTAACTTTTTATTTGAATGAAAATGTTTATCTTGTGCCGCTGAGTGTTGGAAGTGTCTAACTTTGTTTTCATTTGACATCTAAGAGCTTGTCTTCCATGTCAGAGATGCATTTATGCAGCTAAGCACTTGCCTTTCATCTCAGAGACTTGGGACTTGAGCTTTTCAGCAAGGCTGAAACCATTAGAACTTTGGTAACTCTTGCAGAAGGACTAAATGCCTTTTTCATAAAAGGATGTGTATGAGTATTTGGGGGTATGGGGCAAAATGTTATGATTCTAATGTAATATGGTGTTGATAGAATTTATATTGGTTCTAAAGGCTTAAAGCTGTGTAATAATGTTCAAGTTGTGAAACGATAAGAATAAGCATGTCTTTGTATCTTGACTAGTTTAAAGAAATGTGGCTGTTTGACAAGTTAACAAGGGGTGGATTGTTATGGTTGATGCATTGGATCAACTTAAGAAATTTAGAAATTTAAGATGCTCAGCAGGGAGCCAGGATCCTTACTCATCAGGGAGCCAGTAAATATCCTCACCCTGTGAAAGTGGAGGACACAGAAGTGGTGTGATTGCTACCTGCCCTTGGAGGGTGGGTAGCCTGCTTACAATATAAGGGAAGAGAAGAAACTTATTCTCAGCCTTTTGCTCCGGTTGATTTTGCTGGCTGCTACCTTGAAGTGTTGCCCCAGTGCCAGGTCACCCTGCCTTGGAGCCAGCTGATTATGGAGTGAAATCTCTACAAACAGTGAGCTAAATAAGCCCTTCCTTCCTTCATTTTGGTGTCTGGTATTTTATCCCATCAATGAGAGAAACATAACCACTTAGAAAGTTTTACCCTAATTTCTCCAACAAATTCTTACATTCAGTTCCATTCATCTGTCTGGTTCTGGCCTTTCCTGAGGACACTGCATGGTACCTAGCAGACAAGGTTAGCTCCATGAATACCAAAAGCCACTCTTTAGCCCCTGTCCTGAGACTTCTATGTTTAGAGGGAGGACCTAAAGATGTATCCTTCACATTCACTGAATCATTCAGACTCAATCCAGTTGCCACCTCCCTTCTGCACCTCCATAAGGGGACTTTCTTCATGTCCTCTGTATCCACTGAGCTATTCTAGAGTCATACTTGCTTTTTAGGCTTGTGCCTTTTCCTGTACTTCATGGCTTCCCAGCCTCCAGCCTAACCTTTCCTGTCAGTGATGACTGCTCACAGATGAAAGACACACACATGAGCAAGAATGCACTTTTATGGGAAAGAGTTCCAGAATAGAGAAGAATTGCTACAAGAGGGAGTGACGTTGCTGAGATTCAAACTTCAGAGTAACTTGAAGTTTTTTTAACTGATGAGTTGTAATTGAAGCCATATTCCTTTATACAGCATTAGAACTAGGTCTTTACTTTCATATAAAGACTCAGGCAGCACTTTTTATTATTTAGGCAGTGTAAGTACTGAATTTCACGCTTGTTGCAGTTGGTTTTGCACCTCCCTTGATTCAGCTCACATGGATTCCAACGTTCTGGGTTCCTGTTGTAAAAGGCACTGAACAGGTCACCTGGGGAAGACATAGCCATGTTTAGTTTGCATGCAGCAGTAACAACAGGAGTAAGAAAGCCTGACTACAAGAGAACAATCCCTAAGGATGTTAAGAGGAGAGAGCCTGGAGTCAGACAACCTGGATTCCATTTTGGGCCTTGTTATTGACTAGCTCCATCCCTGGGCACTTCCTTCAGCCCCCTAGACCTCCAGTGCATCACTTTTTGAGCAGGAATGACAAGATTTAAGTTTATAAAGTTCCTTATAACTAAATTAGCATATATTATCTGGCACACTCAGAAAAGCATCTGGAATATAGTGATTAAATGTTAGATTGCATTGCTAATATTGTCTTTCCTGAGGGTCTACAGCAGTGATGGCAAACCTTGTAGAAACTGAGTGCTCAAAATGCAACCCCAAACCCACTTATTTATAGCATCATTAACATCTTTTGTCTTAAAAGAAAAACACAGTAATAGACCTTTCAATGAAACAGTTTTTTATTACAAGGTAAAAATTTGCAAGCTTTTGCATAATTAATGTGATCTTTGCTATTGTATGTATGCTGATAATTTGTCAAAACTTGGCTGGGGCGTCTGGGGTTACTTGGCTCACACACCAACACAAAGGAACACGTGTCATAAGTTTGCCACCACTGGTCTAGAGCTTCCACGGCTGCCACTGGGAGCACATACTGTACATGTTCCAAAGTCCCATGTCCTTCTCGTGCAGCTCATCAGAGACAGCCAGGATCTTCTGAGACAGGACACGCAAATTTGACACATGTACGTACCTGCCCCTATGTTTTGAAACGTAGATGTAAACGTGTTTCACCCATACTCATCTTTACCTGGGCCACTCAGGGACAGGAGACGTGTATACATGAGTAGCACATTGGCACAGCTCATTCTACCCAAAGAGCCACATTCACACATTACTTGAGCCATCCATTTGTGTTCTCTGTTCAGATCTCCACCACATACTTCCACATGTGGTGAAAACCCATCTTAACAGCTATGCAGCAGCCCTCCAGATATGTGCAGGCTCTTTGCCTGAAAATACTGAGCAACAAAGTTCTTGACATTTAATCATCATTTAAAAAATACTAGCTATCAAGATCATTAATTATCTATTGGCTCTCTCACAGACAAAGGAGGTATTAGAAAATAATATTAACAACCATCCACCATGATGTGGTCCAGCACCCACCATGTACCAGGCATTTTACAAATATTATTGCACTGAATGTTCATCAAAACCTGCTGAGGATCAAAACCTTTCTGAGGATCAAGAAGACTGTTTTGTCCACATTCCCATGGCTTGTCCCTGGACAAGCTTATACTCAGTGTCTTGGCTACAGGACATCAGCCCATGCTGTTTTCTCTGTGGATCATGTTCCCTCTCCGTGACAGAATTTCACAGGGAGTCTTCTCCCTCATCATGTCTGCAGGAATGTGCCTCTGCAGCTTTCAACAAAGTCCAAACCCTTAACTTAATATCAAGGACCTTACAAGCATCCACTCAGGTCTTCATCCCACACCCACTTCTCAACCCTCATTAAGCTACGACCTCACTGCCCTTAATTCTAATCACAAAACTAATTCATTATAACCATTAATCAAAGAAAGTCTGATATTATTTCCTGCATAAAAATTAAAAGGAAATTTTTTTATTTTGAAGAGAATTTTTAAAAAACAACAAAATGATATAGGATTTCAAAACAAGACGGTAGGAAATTAACAACAGTTATTAAAGTGCATGTTGTTATTTTCAAAATAGTTGTTCAGACTACTAGATAGAGGCATGCCAAATTGATCAAACAATATAAGCACTAACTTCCTTTCCATGAACTATTGGTTATCGTGTGTGTGTGTGTGTGTGTGTGTGTGTGTGTTTCCCTTCCTTCTCTTCTCCTTTTCCATTCTCAGTTCTTTCCTTTTGAGCAGCTTATTCTCCTTTCACAGTATCTATTGTGCATTTTGGATTTTATTTACTCTTTCAGTGTCTTACACTAAGGAGATAATACAACGTTTACACTTGCAAGTCTAATTTATTTTACTTATGAGTATGGTCTCTAGTTGCATCCATTTACCTATAAATGCCTTGAGTTTTTCTTTATAGCTGAGTGGTAGTATTCCATTGTATAAAAATGCCATATCTTTTTATCCATTCCTTGGTTGATGGGCATTTGTTCCCAAGATTTGGCTATTATAAATTGTGCCACTATAAACATGGGCGCACATAAATTGCTGTGGTATGACATCAAAAGGGAAATTTTGTGAACTTTTTAACAAGAAAATAAAAGTTTCCAAGTTTAGGTGAAGTGGAGAGTAGGAGGGGAAATACAGAAGAAAAGAAAAATGCTTCGGTGGAAGACATCCATTATGCTTGCTTCTTGGTGTCCTACAAATCCGGAGAAAGCACAAGATTGCTACATCAGTCAGTCTGCTGGTCAGTTCAAAGAAAGGCACCAGTCACTGTTTACTCTCCAGCATCGTGGTACCACTGTGTGTCCCACCTCACCCCACGCAAGTTCATAATGCTGTCTCTGCCTCTGTCTTTGCCTCTCTGTCTCTCTCTATTCTCTCTCTCTCTCTCTCTCTCTATCGGAGGACACCCTCAGAGCCTTCTCAGATTGTTATTACATTATTCTGAGCCTTAATGTGTTTTCCTTTTCCCCAAATACACTGGCTAGAAGCTAAGGCATATAAGTTCTCTTCTCTGTAAAGAATAGGTAGGAGTATGGAGCCCAGGAATGCGGACCAGGCAAGCTGCCTTCTCTCTACTCTCTGCACATGGCAGCCCCAAGAGTCACCTATGGTGACTCAAAAAAAAAATAGTTTTAAAAATAAAGACTTTGTCATGGACTTATAAACATCTCCTACATTGCCTTGCACTACCACAAATTTTAACACCCACATCATATTAAGATCACCTTTGATGATCCTTCCATCTGTAAACTGAAATCATAGGAGACCTAACTTTGAGCCCTAGCACAGTCTTTGCTCCTTTAGGCAATGTTGTTTGTCTGCTCTCTGAACCCGGTCTCCCTATGAGGGAAAAGGAGGTGAGAGGGAGAGTTTGCAGCAGATCGTGAGCTCTCAGCTGTGCAGGAGGTAAAAAAAGATGTCATACTTTGTGATTACGTGGGGAATTATTAAGAGTATTTACACCAGGACTCTTAGAAGTTCTGATTCAGTAGGTCTCAGGAAAAGTCAGGGTAAGGATGCTTTTTAAGAATTATTCAATATTTACTCATGGGCTCTAGCTTGACATGAAAGCCACAGCCCTTCAGAACCTTCTCACATTGAAATACAGACACTGCACAGGGGAACTTTTGTAAGAGAAAATTAAAACATCAAAAAAATTTAAAGAACAAAAAGGCTTTCTAACAGCTCCATCTGGACCCCAGATCGATGTGACATTATTCCTCTGCCACTGTGCACCACCCCCATTGAGTGTCTTTTCCGTATACATGTATCAGCTGTAGCCATTTATATATTCATTCATTCATTCAATAAACATCCGTCAAAATTTATCCTCCTCAAAGCCCTCAATTCAACAAGGATACATAAAGTTGAGACAGACTCTTGACATTTGAACAGTTTGATTTCATATGCATATTTTGGGGTGATAAAAAGAAAGCAATAACTTTGATTGCCCCAGCGGAAAAGATGATCTGGAACAGTTCCTTTCCATAAACTCCACCAGATGAAATATTAAACGGTTATTAAGGAAGTAACATTACGTACAACTTCTGAAGCATGGAGTGCTGTCTTCATTTTTGTGTGTCTGCTTTTTTTTTTCAGGCCCACCTGTGGTTTCTACTGCTTTCTCAATGTGGCAAATGAACTTTATAAGCATAATAAATGTCTCTGGAAAAGAGAATGAAGGAAGGAGAGAAGTGGGTAGGGAAATATGAAGAGGATGTAGACAGAAAAGGAAGGAACAGGTGAATGAGAAAATGTTGGAGGAAGAGAAAGGGGGCAGGGAAAAGAACTTCAGACACACTGACTCTGACCTCGGCCTCTCTAAGGAAAGAATAACCCTAGTTTTCCATAGAGCTGGGCTGAGATTGCTCTCTGTCTCTCTGTGCATCCCAAGTTTTGATAAGTGACACTTGGGAACATTCCAGATTCTTGATTTCATTTATCTTCACTGCCCACAGTTCTATGGTCCTTCACTGCCCCTGAAAAGTTGCACTCAAGAAACTTCCTCAGAATTTGAAAGTAGTCCCAGATATTTTTCAATAGTGTTTATTCTCATTTCTTTTTAAGCCACTTTATTGATCAATATGCACATACAGTATATATTTGAGTTTTACATCTTGAGGAGTTTGGAAGTAAGTATCCAACCATGTAACCAGCATCAGAATCTATGCTATAAACCTATCATTACCTTGAAAACTTTCTCCCCATTCTAATTTAGTTATTTTTTGTTTAACAAATATTGTTAAGATTTATGTTCATCAGTTTAAAAAATGTACAGCACAATGTCGTTAAGTAGCATGCTGAGTGTGCTGGTGCATGCTCTAGGAGGCTAAGGAAGGTGCATTGCCATGACTTCGAGGCCAGCCTGAGTCACATAGTGAGATCCTGTCTCAGAAAATAAACAAACCAAAGAAACTGTGTTAAATAAGAGCTATACAGAAGATCTTGAATACTAACTCATAACAGCAAAATCTCAATGAAGTCATGTTGGGAAAATTGGAGAATGTCATGCAAAATAATGAGACTGACCTCTACTTTACACCACACACAAAAATCAACTCAAAATAGATTATAAACTTAAACTCTTAGAAGAAAACATAAGGAAAATCTTGCTAACATTGGCTTTAGTGATTTTTTGGATACAACCTCAAATCATGGCAACAAAATCAAAAATAAACAAGTGGGACTGCATCAGTCTCAAAAGCTTCCACACAAAAAAAGAAATTCATTTAAAAAATGAGAAAGCAAACTCAGAAGGGGAGAAAATATTTCAAATTGCGCACTCGATAAATGGTTAATATTCTCCCCATTCCGGTAGCCACAGACCTGCTACGATGAATTAAGCTGTCTTAAAAAACTTCATGCTGAACCTTGACCAAACCAGCACTTCCTCAGCAAATATTACATACGGCTTAGGTGAATAAGTCACTCATTTGAGTAGAACATCTAACTTCAACTCAAGGCCCACATCTTCTGATAACCTCTCACATCCCAATTATAAAACATAACATTAAAAAGGCATTCAATCCCAATTTTTAGCATCAATTCAAAACGTAGTCCAACTACAGATCTTTCTCCCAGCTTCATTTACCCAATTCAACCCTCCCTTCATTCAACAAAGGATACTGTTCCCTCTCTAGAATACACTAAAACATCAGTCAAGCTAAATTCTATGTTCATTCATTCCATGCTCATATCCATTCATTTTCCCACTATTACGCTGTCTCTAAGGTTTTACAATCTCCCACTACAACTCACTATCCAAAACCAAACAGCCTTTCATTCCTCTTACACAGTTCTGCACTTGTACACAGTCTCTTAAACCTAACGCATGAGTCAAGCTCCCATCTCAGTGGCAGCTCTACCTAAAATGTTTCATGCTTTGACTCTCCACTACGCCTGGAGTAAAAGCTATCTCTTAAATTTCCCTTGTCACGGAAGAACCAGAGGAGATCCTTAGGTGATGGACCTCAGGGATAACATTTTCAACCTGAAACCAGAAAAGGCTTTTAAGTACTGCCTACTGTGCCCAAGTAAGAGTCATCTCAGAAGTCACTAAGATACTAATACTACATAAAAGATCCCAGAACCTTTGAGAGAAACTTGAGTTACCTGGAGTTTTTTGAGCCAATATAAAAAGGATAGCAATGATCACTAAATAGGACTTCATAACTGATACGCTGCAAAATGGAGAGCCGTGTTGCAAGTGACTGAATAGAGACCACTGTGGCAGGACAATTCCTTTCCTCTGTTAGTTTTGGACATGAGCCAGGGTTGGGTGCAATGAGGTAAAAAGAATGGAAGATGCTGAGGTTAGTCAAGCAGAAGGATAGCATGTATCACATATCTCAACTCAGAATTTTGCATAAATGTGAAAGAGTTTCCTGAAACACTCATGCCAAGTGTTGTAATAAGAGGTTTGCAAGGAAAATGATTACAATACAGTACACATAATTTACAGAATTACTTTATAACAGTCACCTAAAGAGTTAAATAAAAGAAGTTGGAAATCCTTCCACATACTAAGACCCAAGGAATCCAGCTAAAGGATCTTGGATCCCACAGCAATGTCCTGCATGAGTCCAGCTGAAGACCTAGAGCCCACGACAATGACTCATGTGAGTCTATTTCATGGACCTGTGCTGGGAAGGCCCAAAGGTCAGCAGTGAAAGCCAGAAAATCAGTTCCAGAGGGATGAGGAATCTGTGCCAGTAGGTTGAGGGTTCTGAATTGGAGCCAGGAAGCGATGCTCAAAGTAAGGACTAGGGCGCCCCCAAAAAGTACCACAGCCATCCTCAGTGGACAACAAGGATCCAAGCTCTTTCAAAGATGAGAGCAGCCAAGTTCATATCAGGAAGCCACCATGACAAGCCTCTTCCCCTTCAGAGCCAGAAAGTGGTAAAGGCAAGATCAGAGCTCCCCCAAGGTGAACTGCAGCCATTCTCAGTGACATCAAGGCCCCAGAGTCCTCTGACTATGAGAACAGCCAAGTTCACATCAAGAAAGAGGCTGAACAAGCCCCTCCAGGAGAGCCAGTGGCAACAGAAAACAACACCATGGAGAATCAACAGCACTGCTTCTTCCTCTCCAGTTCTTCTTTCTATCTTGGCAACAATCCTCAGGTGGGCCATCCATGCTCATCACCATGCAGATTCAGTTCAGATGGTATTACAAATTACCACCAGTTATCAATCCACCATGCCGAGGTAGGCAGCCTTCCAAGTAAGAAGCAAAGGCAAGTTACAACCATTGGCATTTTGTGTGAATGAATTTGAATGAATGAATGACTTAAACAAGCAAGTAATGAGAAAGTTAATATTTAACTGTAATAAATCACCTTTAAACATGTGTCTTTATTAGAAGCCCCTTTACTAAAAGTAAAAGAACAGTAGCTAAAAATCACAAAAAATGACAAAGTATAACACTCCTCAGTAAAATACACACACAAGACAAAAAAACCTTACTGAAATAGGAAGCCACCAAACCGCAGAGATAAACAAAAGGAGAAATAAAGAATTGCAAAATAATCAGAAAAGATACCAAATTAATAGGAGTAAGCCCTTACCCATCTATAATGCCCTTGAGGATAAATGGATTAAACTGCAATTAAAGATTTAGCCTAACAGAATGGGAAAATAACAAAGACCAAATATAATATGCTGCCTACAAGAAACTCATCTCACCAAAAAGGACGTGCATTGACTGAAAGTGAAGGTACAGGAAAAGATACTTCACACAGATGAAAACCAAACCTAAAAGCACCAGCAGGAAAGAAATAACAAAGATCAGAAATGAATAATAGACACTAAAAATACAAAGTCAACAGAACATTGTTTTTCTTTTTTAAGACAAAACAATAAATTTTAAAACTGGGCTAAAAAGAAAAGAGAGAAGACCCAAACAGATTAAATCAGAAATGAAAATGGAAACCATACAGTTGATGCCACATTCTTTTTCAGGATTTTCATTCTTATGAATAACTAGCAGCCCTCAGCAGTTATGTGAATTTTTAAATTGCCCATCAATCTAAAGAAGAATATTGATACTGATAATTAACATGATGCTGTAAACCAGATCTGGAAGAACAGCACTCTCCAACACCACTGAGAACAAAAATGTCACATGGAAACACTGCTGACTGTAGTCACTGCCATTTCCCCAAATTGTGCAATTTGGGGAAATGGCACGCCAGATAATATGAACTAGCTAAATGGATTTGCACAAGAAGAGCTGCTAAGGTTTGGACTGGGGAAATGGAAGTCCAATTGGGCCTACCCAAAGGCTCCTATTCACAGTTCCAGAAATATAAAATATCCCCAAATTAGAAAATTGAACATCAAAAAGAGTAAAAAAAGAGCACTCCAAGAATATAGAGAATGCTTCGCACTCTTGAGAAGCCGAGACAGGATCAGCACAGTCTGAGCCCAACCTGGGCAACTTAGTGAGACCCTGTCTCAAAACAGATAGAAAAAGGGCTGGAGATGTAATTCAATATGGAGGCTTTGGGTCCAGTCCCCAGTAACACACACACACACACACACACACACAATTAATACTATTTCTGCCTTCCAGTTGCATACTTAAATGGTTTTCCATGTCATCTGATCAGCAATATCACTTATAATTCTTATACTAAGGATCAAATAATTCCATAAATAATATATACGTGCTATCAGAAAGTTTATTTTTTAACAGGAAACATCTAAGGTAAGCCAAAGAGGCTCACTGAAGCCAATGTTACCTAGGACCTGATAACTATTGGATCATAAATACTGTTGGCATTGCTATTTGGATCACCAGAAGGGTTTGCTTTGGCTGAAATGGCACTTAGATGGTGTTTGAAGGCTGCCTGGATCACATTATTCCAACGTTTGGAATCCTGAACATTTAGAACCTGATGTGGGAATCACTGTGCTCCTATAGTAATTCAACAGTTCTGCAAAACCCTACAAACACCATTCCCACTTTTCTGGCCAAATAGAATGAATCTTATCCAAAAGAATTCCTTAGCTAAGTTAAACAAACCACTGGTTTCCAGTGCCTTACATTGATTCTATAAAAGTTAAGGTTAAGTGCATTTAATAAGCATGATTTTCTTTCTCTAAATTAATGTTCAGAAATGCTGTGCATTTGAGCCTAGCTTCTTACCAGACACATGAAACCTGACATGGTTTGCTAATTTCCTTCCGTAGGCTCATTACGCTACCGTGTGGTCAGATCGTGAAATAACATTCTCGTCCCTGAAGAAAGCTCCTCACTAGAGACAACAGCTATGTAAAAAGTTTCCAACGACAAGCTGGACTGTCATCCTGCTGCGAAGGCTGCTCTAGGTATTGCTGTTAAGTCACACTATTGTCAGACTCAGAGCAGTAATTCAGGCATGCGATTCACACGAGACCAGTGCTAGTGACTGACTTCTGGGCTGTAGCTCCCCTAACAGTCTCCAGACGGTAACGCGAAAACGAACCCAAGATGCAGAAAAAAGTTTTAATCAGACTGACCAGATCAATGGACTGTTTCTTCTTTCTCCTTAGTCGTCCCAACCATTAACTTTTAAATGGCAGCTTATCATTTTAAAAATGAGTTTCTTATCTTACAGAATGTCATACTGACCATAACTTTTCCTGAATATGGAGGAAAAGCTTCAGACTTATTGACTGAGGGGGGTAAACATTTTTTTACTGTGACCCCCTTCTTCTTCATCATTTAAATATTTTTTAAAAATAGAAAATTTCAAATCCTCCCACAGACAGAAATCTATATTGCCCACGTATTAAATAGCACAATCTGAAGGATCACCTATTGTTGGGTTCCTCAGCCCTGAGTTAACTGGAGGGAACTGTTAATGAATCGTCATGATGCTTGCTGTGATTACCCTTAGCACTTGTGTGCGGCATACATACATGAGTTACTGAACACTATGGTAGGAAGGGTTCACACTGAGGCTATAACTGCAACTCTTATGATATAGAAATGTTGACAAATATTGTTTTGTAACTATTGCAGAAACGTGATTTAGGTGAGATCAAAATTAGAATTAAATTGGAGGCTACTTTGGAACTGGACAGCTTGCTTGATATCTTGTTGCCTCAGTGTAAATGCCACGATGTCTAAAAAATGGCCACAGGCTTCACCTGTGTAAACCCACAACAACTAGACAGTTACAATCAGACAGTTACAAGATACAGGATCAAACCTACTTGTGGGAACAATTAGGTATTCGGTGTGGAAGTTAAGAAAGGATGGTTTAGAAAAAGACTAAATCATGGATATACAATCTGAAAATTAGCATTGCAAATGGAAAGTACTAATAATTGAGCCAACATAACAAATGTGACAAAAGGATGTTTCTTTTCTATGCATTGACATGGAATAAATATGCTACCATTCAAATGACCAGCACACAGAAAACATTAGCATTAATACCGAGAGGGTAGGAGATGAGCATTTGTCCCATGATGTGAAACACATTTAGCCCAGTTCCTTACAAATTAATCATTTTATATGTATCTTCCAATGAGCATCTCATAATGAAATTTTAGTTGATAGGTTATTTACACTCTATAACTGGAAACACTATTTGAGAAGATGGAGATATTTTATAGGTACTGGCTTCATTTTTTAAAATAGCATAACTTAAACAATTGATTAAATTCATAAAGAAATTTATGGGGCCATGAAAGAAAATTTTCTAATTGAAACCTCATACTATGAAACTCTACATATTGACTACTTCATAGTACACATCAGTGGGGTTAAGCTAATAGGAGAGCTGGAAATTTAAAGCACACAGAAAAGCAAGCTACTAAGACTAGTCATCAATCTGTGAAGTTGTTATATGATCTGTTTTAACTAATATCTACCATGATCATCCTAATAGAATGTTTTCAAAGGCTTTGCCTCTAAAACCAATGTTCTTTTAAAGTTTTGCAGTCATCTGAATATATGATCAGTGCTTGGCTGTGTATATGTTTTTTGCATTTGTAGATGTGTAACATTAATACAACTCAAAGGCAAACCAATACTGGAATGCAAGTGTTACAGAGATCCTGCTACTGGAGAACACCGAAAGAGGAATGCTTATCAGAAATTAGATTTAATCTAATCCTCCTGGGGCATGGTGAAGGATGTGGTTTATTTTATATGCTGCATGTACTGTCAGGGGCAAGCATAGAAGAACAGAGTATCAGAGTAAACCTGATAAAGAATTATTTTAAAATGACAGAAGGTGAGAGTAAGCTCGGTGTAACTACCAAAACAAATTAGGGATCTGCATTAATGACAGTAGGTCAGAGACAAATATTCTTAAATTTTGTTAAACAAGTAAGAAAAGTAATAAATTGTGAATTGACATCTCAATGGGTATAAGTGAAATAATTAAAATGCTTAAGCTTAAAACATGGTCAACTTTGTAGTAATATATCCCTAACTTGCACATCGTTCACTATGCCCAGTAGAATTAGATTAAGTCTGATTTCCCATAACCATTCCTCTTGTGATATAGACTTAAATTTCGGATATTAAGAAAGTAAGTAGGAACATGTGGCACTGTGCAAACAAACCAAGAGAATGAAATAGAAAGTAACCTACATGGTTACATGAGAAAAGTGCCCTAGAGAATTGGTGGAGGAAAGGAGTATTTTCAATAATGGGCTATTTTGTCATTGACCTCTCCTTCACACCTAAACTCAGTTGCACATGGATTGTAGATCTTAACAGTAGTGAGAAAGCAACACATTTTCTAGAGTGAACACATGAGATAATGTTTACCTTGAGGTAGGCAAGAAATTCTTAAGTAAGACATGGATTATAGTAACTGTACAGGAAGAGACTGATAAATTCGACTTACTAAGATTAGGAACATCTATTGAATAAAAGATGCCCTTAGAAAGAAAAAAAGACAAGTCAAAAATGTGGAAGCTATTTTCAAAGCATATAACTGATAAATATCTTGGGCCTTGGATACATAAAGAATTCTTACACTCATTAAGAAAAACTCAGAAATCAAGCCAAATGCTTGAAATGAACATCCAAAGGCCAAAATCAGTGGAAGTATATTAAAATTGTACAACACTTTGGGAAACTATTTGGGTATAAATTTAAAATCCAGCCACACACATACTTTCCTCACCCATTCTCCAGGACACTTTCTCATGTAATCTTGTAAGTTATTTTTTATTTTATCCCCTTGGTTTATAACTTTGTTTTCCAAGTTATTTTATCTATTCTTTGCTCATTTATTTCCGTGAGCCTTTGAATTATCTTGTTGATTTCCAAAGAGCTGGAGAACTAACTTCTTTGGTCAGTAGCATCAGCTGGCTCTCCACTGCTACAATAAATATGCACAGTATCAGTTGGGACTCTTGTTTTCTTGCTGATCTTAAAGGAATTTTAATATCTAAATATCCTTGGCTAAACATATTTGCCACAAGATTTCAGCATTTAATCCCTAACATGTTTAGTAAATTCTTGTCTCTTCACACTTAGCTAAGGTATTCTATTATAATTGGTGTTTGAAATTTATAAAGGAGTTCTCTGTATTACTTGAGGTGATCATAGTTCTAGCTCATCTTTGAATGCAGTTAAATTAGACTTATGATGCAATATCATCCCATTTTAAAATATGTCAATTACTAACATATTAGTAGATTCGATTATCTAAAATTTTATTTGTGATTTTGACATGCACTTACAGAGGAGATATAGCCTATCGTTTTCTGCTTTTTATTGTTTTTGTCTGACTTTGAAATCACCATAACATGTCCCTCCTAAAATCATTTTGTCAGCTTTTCATTTTCTGTGGTTTGGAGCATCTCGTACCTTACAAGAATTCACTGTTCCTTCACAGTTTACTAGATCTAAGTTAATCATGCAGTTCATCTATGATTTATGTAACCAGGGCACATTTTAGAAAAATAGACATTATTAATACTTGTTCCAGGACAAAAGAGCATGCACGGAACAAGAAGAACTATTCTAAGCAAAATAAACTAGAACTCGACATTAATACTAACGAATCTGGGACTCAGTAGGAGGAGAGTCTCTCAGTCCCATTTTAATTACTTCATGATTAGTTGATGTTTTCAAATTCGCATTTTTACCAGTTCGACTCTTGATTATTTTTCTTTGAAATATTTTTTGAATTATTATGAGTTTTTGCTTATCATAGTTGTATTAATCTTTGTTGTGTCTAGCTTATTTGTGTGTGTGTCTAGTTTATTGTTTTGAACTCCATCTCCACTTTTTCCTTGCTAAAATGAACAAAAATCTGTTATGTTTACCAAGAATTAAGATACTGGGGTTTTTTTATGTGTGTGGTGCTGAGGATCAAGGTCAGGGATATTAAATAAGTGCCTTCTACTGATTCATGAGCCTAATTTTATTTTTTTTCTTTTGGTTATTTGTTGCTACTGTGGTCTCTTTCTGTTCCATCTATTTGGATTGGATTAAAGCCGAGTGCCTGAAATGAATTATATCTTATCTCTTTGTCTCTCCTGCTTTTTTCTAATATCTAAAATTTAATCCTCATCTCATTTAAAACAAAAGCAGTGTACTTCATTGCATATTAAGTGTGGAGATAAGCAAAATGAAACAATAAAATTACAACAGTCCTTTACCTTGAGATGGCCATAGTTAGCACTGTATTTTATATGACTCTGAATCATTTTTATGCATGAATTTTATTAAAATAAAACCTTGCTAAACATAATGCCTTGTAATCTGCTCTAATTAATAAGCTTCCAATTTTAACATATTTTCATCTCATTTAATACTCATTATATATTCATATTTCCCCAATTGTGCTGTAAAGCCGATATGTCCAAACAACTGTATATGACTTTTATATTCCTTTGTCACACAGATTAGGGAAGATACTGTGCTAGGGGTTCTGACCGTGTCCAGATGCTTGTGCTTGTTCACTGGTATATAATGTAAGTAGGGTATTAGTTCTAACGGTCTTATGGATTCAAGTGAATATTTTTGTTGAAAATACAAGGGATGAAGCTATAGTCTGCATAATTTTATTTTTATTTTTATTTTTTTTTAGTCTGCATAATTTAATCTCAGGAGTCATTTAATATCTGGATATTACTTAGTATTTGGATTCGCAACTAAACGTGATAGCCGTCAACAATGCTCTTTTCCTTTTGCGGTTCGTGTTCAAAGTATAATCTGTTCAACTATCTGGTTACATGTCAGATGCTTAATGGTTTTAATAAAGTATAGGCTGGCTGGGGTGGCACATTCCTGTAATCCCAGCACTCAGGAGACGGAGGCAGGAGGATCACTGTGAGTTCGAGGCCAGTGAGTTTAAGGCTAGCCTGATCTACACGGTAAGATTGTGTCTTTAAAAAAAAAAGTCTACACTTAATACAAAGTATAGTCCTTGTCTGAGTCCGTAAATTCTTTAGGAGTTGCAGGATACAGTACAGTACAGCCTTTCCTCATTAACAGAGCCTTACTGGTGGCTAGAAACACAGCACTACCTGAGAGACAGTATAAACATGTAATTCTTTCCTGTTGGCTGCAGGTTTTCCCCTGCAGTGGCTTGCTCAGTGACTGTCTCATTTGGTCACATATTAGTTTTTTCAGTTATCCCATGCCTGGGTAGCATTAAGTAATCAGGTCTCTTCACAGATTCAATATATTTCAATGCATTATATTTGTATTATTTTAATGCTCCAATTGTAACTTTATTAGGTAGAAATATCTTCTAACTGAATTATGCATTCTTTTACATAACCCATTACTTTTTTAAGCTTCCATAATTTCTTCACAAAAACCCTCCAGGACCTCCTTGTTAGTCCCTAGCACTAGGAATCAGCCTTTGTCTAAACAGCCCTGGCTTCTTTTAGTGAGGAGGAGACTTGGAGACCAAAATCTTGGTACTGTTTCCTTACTTTAAATTGACAAAAACAAGATGTTTACATTTTAATATTTTGAGGTGCCAGAATTTTTCTTAGCTATTTACATTGGATCTCTCTACGAAATATTGTATAGATAAAAAAAAAGCAAATAAAAGTACCTCTCATTCATGCTAATAACACAAGCAAAAGACAGAGATCCCACATATAGAATTATAATTTGTCAATTAACAATACATAAATTAAAATGGAAGATATTTTTAATCAATACACTGATATGTGTTGAGAATTTCCATAGCACTCAGTGTGTCGTCAGAGTTTATAAATATTCTGGATTTGGGAATAATTGTTCTTTGGATGTGGTGTTCTATATATGTGCATTAGCTTAATCTTTTTAATTGATGTTTATTAATTATATAACTGTAGTATCAGATAAGTGTTTTTAAATCTCTTCCACTTAAATTATAGGCTTATTGCTCCCTTATTTCTGATTATTTTCATAAACATATATTTTTTCCATGTTGCATTATTAGGTACAAAATTATGTTAGAAAACCTATCTTTTTAGTGAATTGAACATTTTATTATCATTTTAATCTCACCAATCTTTTTTCTTTGAGTTCTATGTTGCTTGATATGAAGTTAGCCAAATTAACTTTCTATGAGTTAGTATTTTATCCCATCTTCACTTCTCTCTCTCTGTCTCTGTCTCTTTCTCCCTCTCTCTGCTGCTCTCTGACAGGGTCTTGCTACATTACCCAGGCTGACCCGGGCCTCGTGATTCTCCTGCCTCAGCCTCCAAAGTGCTGGTGTTACAGATGTGTGCACCGTGCCTAAGCCTGGCTTCCACTTGCTTTATTTTCGTCCTAATACTCATCTCCTAACCAACATGTCATTTTAATTCTATCTACTTCTCTTAGTTGGTACAAAAGGAGTTATTACTGGAGTTTTATAAGTGAAGGATTTCTTATATTAACCACGTGTTTATAAATATTACATTTTTCTCCTCCTTGTATTTCAGATCTTCTCCCTGAAGCATATCAAAAACCCTTAGAATTTCCTTTAATGATAGCCTTTTTTAGCAGTTCTTCCAATTTTTATTGAAATGTTTCTTTTAGATCATTTTAAAATTACAATTTCAAGTGTAAAGATCCATATGCCTCTCTCTCTCTTCCTCTGTCTCTGTCTCTCTCCCTGTCTCTGTCTATGTCTCTGTGTCTGTCTCTCTGTCTCTTTCTCTGTCTCTGTCTCTGTCTCTCTCCCTGTCTCTGTCTATGTCTCTGTGTCTGTCTCTCTGTCTCTTTCTCTCTCCCTCTGTCTCTCTCTCCATCTCTCTCCCTCTCTCTCTCTCTCTCTGTCTCTGTCTCTCTGTCTCTCTCTCCCTGTCTCTCTCTCTGTCTCTCTCTCTCCGTCTATCTCTGTCTCTCTCTCTCCCTCTCTCTCTCTCTCTGTCTGTCTGTCTCTCTCTCTCTCTCTCTCTCTCTCTCTCTCTCTCTGCCTCTTGGTATAGTGTACTGTCTCTGTCCTTTCTTTAAGGGTGTTCAAAGGATCACTAGAAGTCTAATTTCTGACGCTCTGAATGAACTAGGACCTTTCCTTCTATACTGCCTTGTTTTACATTATCTTCCTTGTGTCTGCTTTTTACATTTTCCTTGTGCATTTTTCATATTTACTCTGCTTGGAGCTAGTTAGGTGTTTCGAATCTGAAGACTGGGCTCTTTCATCAGTTCTTCACAAATTTTCAGTCATCTTAACTTGTAACATTACTTCTGTTCTCATACGCTGGCTGCCATTTTTCCTTCTAAAATTCCAAATAAACATGTTAGAACTTTTCCCTGTATTCTTCATATCTTTTAAGTCATTCCACTTTTTCAAATCTTTCTGTTGATCTGTGTTATCCTCTAAAAAATTTCTTCTGAACAAACCACCCACTCACCAATTCTCTCTTCAATGTTATCCTGTCTAATGTTAAGCCCAGGTGTCTATTTGCAATGTAGTTCCTTCATCTACTCATCTTCAGGTCTGATTACTTTCTATTTATGGTTTCAAGACTTGGTGTTTCCTCCCTGAAGCATATCCAAGCTAATTGTTTGAAGTATTTTGCCTGACACTGTCATTACCTGAGTTCTTCCAGGTTTGGGTTCATTGTCTGTTGTTTCTGCTGGTTCTTATTCATGAATCTTCACTTCCTTGGGAGTTTTGTGATTTTTTTTCCAATTTGCTCATTTTCTTTAAAACCTCTTTTTAAAAAGAAGGAGGGGAGGTCTCATCATATATGCCAGGGTGGCCTTCAACTTACCATCCTCCTGTCTCAGCCTCCCAGTGCTGTACAAGCGTGAACCATTGTGAAACCTTTTTTTATAAACTGTCATACAATTGCATGTATTTATCCTGTACAATATATTGTTCTGAAATATGTACACATTGTGGAATGATTAACTTAGATAATTAACTTTTGCATTATTTCACATAGCTACTGTTTTTGTGGTAAGAGCATTTTATATCTATTCTTTGCATTTTTTGAGACTACAATAAAATTGCTAACTATAGACTTCGGGTTGTACAATACGTTTCATGAATCTGTTCCTCCTATCCTGCTGAAATCTGGGATCCTTTGACCAACATCTCCCCAGCTGTCCCCACCACCCCAGCCACCAGCCACCATTCTACTGGTAATTATTTTCTACTTTGTACTTCCACAAGACCAACATATATATATATTTGTTGCATTGTTTCTGGTTTATTTCACTTAATATAATTTCTTACAAATTCAGGTTATCACAAATGAAAAGACTTCCTTCTTTTCATGGTTAAGTAATATTCCATTGCAATACTTTTTCAAAAAGAAGAGGCCTGGGATTAATATTAGTTCCTTTAGAGAACATTTATGTTAGTTTCTGTCTAGCAACTAAGATCATTATCATTCTGGGTCTGTTTTAACTAACTTGTCAGCTTGATATTTTTCAGATCACCAGAGTATTGCGAATTTGGACAAGTTCAATTGCTTGGGCCCAATTACAAAACTCAAAAGAAACTTTCCTCCATTCCTCTCATTACCAAAATTAAAAACAGTCCGTTTTCTTTGTAATCCTGTTGGAGTGGGCATTTCTGATTTACTCATATTCTGATAATGCAGTTCTTTGGACTCCCAGACTGATGAAGGAGTCTTTTGTTAGATTTTTTTACTTTACATTTTCTTCTGTCTCCAGGTTCCACAAGATTATGAAAATCAGTTCAAGTTAATAAGGTTTAGGGAACACTCTCATAATAAAAGCCCCATTTCAGTGTTTCTTTTCCTAAAAGAATTCTTTTCCTAGTTCTTTTCTTGGGTTAGTTTTATTTAATTATAGCAAGCTTATAAATTATTTAAGAAAATATAGGAACATAGGTTTAAAAAGATGTATTCATCAGACAAGTACTCACTCTGACATTCGTTGGAAATGGGGTTCAAGGTAAAGTTGGAGCAAATACAAAGTTTGCTGCTCAGCATGGTACTCGGGACAGGGAATTCTTTCCGTGCCTTCTTAAAACTTTGCTGCTCTTAGACCATTATTCTCCTGGCAGCTTTGTCCTGACAAGTCTAAAAATATGTGTGGAAAGTCAAGATTATGTGTAGCCCAATTAAGGTTCCTCATCTCTTTAAAATTAGGTGACGTCCTTGTGTAATCTCCTCCAACTAAGTATGTTGCAACCCATGACATTATTTTCTGTCCTACTAAAGAATCTTTCTCTTAACTGAAGAAGTAATAAAACATTTCCCCAATGTTGGATTTTTAAAAACTTTGTGATATGTTCGACATTGAAAAGTTAATTAAATGTAAGTAGTTAATTCGTCATAGATGTTTTGTGTGTTTGTAGTTAGAAATGATGGGAAAGAATCTCCATATGGTAAGCAGCAAAGTAAATATTCCAGTCCCCAAACCTATTTTCATTTTCTTGGCCCCCTCTCTACATGATGGTACTTTCCTGGAAGAGCCCGGTGCCCATCCAGATAATGAAACACTCTACTACATAAAATAAGCCAGGCACAAAAAAATCAAAAATGCAACGTCACTCACATATAGAATTAAAAATTATCAAACACATGAACACAAAGAGTAAAATGGTTTCCAGGAATGGACAAAGTAGGACAATATTGGTCACAGGGCACAAAATTTTGGTCACAGGGCACAGGGCACAGTTATACAAGATGAATGATTTCTGAAGACCTAATGTGCACCATGGTGACTATAAGGAAAAATATTGTATGCTTGAAACTTCCTACTAGAAAATGACTATTCTCACCATCAAAAATTTTTGAAAAAGAAAAAAGTAAAGAAATTGGTAACTCTGTTAATTACTTTAATTATAATAACATTTAATAATGCATATAGCAAAACATTAACTTATAGAACTTAAATATACAAATTTTGCCAGTTACACCTCAATAAAGCTGAAAATTAATTTTATTTTCATTCCAAAAATCCATTTGTCCTCTATGTGAGCCAGAAATAATGGAAAGTTTTGGAGTTTATGATTTATTTATTTTTAACTGACATATTTCACAGAGTACCACGTGATGTTTCAAAACATGTACAGATCGTGTAATATTTAAATTAGGGTAAACACATCTCGCACCTTAAACATTTATCATTTCTTTCCATCTTTGGAAAAATACAGTGCATTGCTATTAAAGAGAAACATTTACACTAACAGCATGCCCTGGTCCCCGCACCATGAAGGCGCTATGGGGCAGCTCCCGTGCATTAGACTTTGGGTTAGGCACCCAGAAAACAAGGACAGAAACAAAGAGGTGGGAAGACAGATTGAGGGCAGGTGGGAGCGAGGGGAGGAGGCAAGTGATACAGCAACTGCTTGTGCCCATCCCTTTTCTAAGTAACAGCCTGTGCCCTGATTACAGAGGCAGATGCAGATACGAAGGTCAAACAGGGAGAGCGTCCTCAAGGCCTTCAGCTCTGAGGACAGGGAGGGAACGCAGATTTATCTGAAGCTGTGAATAAAGAACATTTTCTTCAAAAGATAGAATGCAAAATGATACACTTAAATTCAAGTCTTCTTAACACCCATTATGAATTTAAATGTGTCCAATATTTGACTTAGATAGGAAACTTCTGGGGTTATTTTTATTTGTTTGTTCTGTGTTTGTGGGAGGAATTGGAAGATCAGCAGTTCTTTCTTGACTTTTAATCTTTGAGAAAAGATAAAATATGACAAATATAATCAATATGCCAACTAATTGCTATTATAGACTTCATGAAGGGTAAGGTTAATTTCATAGAATGTTGCATTAAACTTAAGTCTAGGTGGTTTGCAAAACTTCTGTGTTATCTTAGTCTTCATAAGAACAATTATATCAAACTGAATAGTATCTGCTTTCCTTGTAGGCTGCTTTCCTGGTAGGAGGAGGGAATACATTGTCCTTGTTGAAATTTATTTTGCCAACACCAGCAGGATTTACAGCTTCAAGGACAAACGCTAGAATCCCAGTAATTCCCGAGAGGGGGAGAGAGCTGCAAGCTACTCTATAGAATGGAACCAAAGAAAAATTTACCAAGCAAAATGTAGCACACGTAGTGATTTATATTCCCAGTGCTCTCTCCACTGCAGTTCATTCCCGCCTTACCTTAGACTGCAATTTGAGAAGATGCTTTACTTCCTTTTTTCCAGACTTTTTTCAGAGTGTACTACCTTTTAGTGTCCAACTGTGTCACAGCTAAATATGAACAGTTTCTTACAGCGTCACTATAATGCTACACATTTTAAAGACAGGAAAACACAAGCTGAGCATTGGTCTTTTTCAGTTCTTTTTTATATCTCAAAATCCTCTGAAGCCTTTTGTATACACTTTCTGTTTCCCTGATCTTTTCTATGAAGGCTCATTTATATTTCTCTGTGTGTAAGCCTTTCTGAACATATCCTCATCTCTTAATCAGGTAATAACCATCACTGCATAACTCTCACTTATATGCAAAATTGCATAAGAGATTAACTTGATAAATTAATGTCAAGCTTTGGTCTTTCCTTGGACACCCACTTTGTGTGAGGATTTGTAAACTTGGTTGAAAAGCCGCTCATCTTGTATGTGACCATTAATCTTGATATATCAAGTTGACAGGATAAGAAACACCTAGTCGCTTACTAAACCACCTGCAGAGTGGGTCGTGGAGGCATGAGGTTGGGTAATAAAAATGGTCTCTGCCCCCTTTCTTCTCTGGCACTCAGCCTCTGCTCTGCTACCCAGCTGCTGTGAAGTAAGCACTTTTGGTCTGCCAGGCCCTCTCTCCATGATGCTTTTGCCTAGCCACTGGCATACCATGGACTGAATCTCATGAGGCTATGAGCCAGATTAAACCTCTCCTCCTTTAAATTGTGAGTGTCAGATATTGTGTCTATAATCTGCAAGACCAAAACCACCTCAGTTCAGCTAATAAGTTAGTAATAAATCATGGCATGCATTCTCAAAGAAAAATAGTACAATCTAATTTTAAAATTAAATTTCTACATGTAGCCCTCTTCTAGTTTTATAAAGAGTATGTCTTTTTATTGTTTATTTACTTAATTTTTTAGCATACATTAGTTAAACCATTGCATTTCATTTTGGCATATTAGTATATGCACGTAACATAATTTGACATTTCTTCCTCATAACTCAGTCTCTCTCTGCGAATCGCCCTTTCCCCACAGAGGCTGCCACGTCCCATGTGTCAGCTTTGCCTTGAGAGGAGCCCTGTACCTACCGACTGGGCCAAGAGTGAATGCACGCTCTGCATCCTTGCTTCAACCAGGGAGAGCTCTGCAAAGCTGTCCCAGCTCCAGGGGTCCTCTGGGCTGCACCTGGCTCTAATTTCACCTCTTCTGCCCAGTTTTGCTTCCTTTGTTCCCCCACAGAGAGGGCCCTCCTACATGCAAATCAGCCTTAGTGTATTTTCAGAGACCCCAACCTCAGCCGCATCTGGAAAAACACTTTAGTGGTTCAGAAGGTCAAGAAGAGTTCTCAGAAAAATATGATCAAGGCCCAAAAGGCAATGAAAAGATCAAAGTTTAGTGATCCAGATGCCAAAGCTGAATGGAAAGAATAACTCTGGCACTGGAGAGGTGAGAAAGGACCCCTGAACCCATGGAATATATGGTTGAGATGCCCCCACACTTTTAGGTGGTAGGTCAAATTCCTTAGGCAAAACTCAATGGCAGGATCATCTTGTTAGTAATGGATTCACCAGTGCTGAGCCTGTGGAATAAAGAAGGGGGAAACTCAACCTTGAAACTCAGCCTTCAACAGTAATTATTGCTCCCACAAGAGAAGCAGAATCCAGAGCATTTTTATTAAACTTATAAGGGGCAGCAGATAATATAGCATTATATTCTGCAACTATGACATTTGTAATGTAACTCAGGATGTGGTCATCAGCATTAATATAAAGCCAATCTTGATATCTTCACAATCCAAGAATATTGACAACTATATAAAAGACAAGTACCTCCATATTTTCCTACCACAGTGATAAAGCAAAAGCATCATCACCTAAATCTGTCCTAGTATAAATATTAAGAAGTTCTTAATATTCAGCTATCGAAATACTGCACATACAATTCCAAGAGAAACCCCATGGAATTTTCTCCCTCAGTGCCATGTGGTATGTAAACAAGTATTTTTAAATACTGAGATCTTTTGCACATAAATAAAATAATTAATGAACTTGTTTTTATGTTTTTAGGCTCATAGTCAAAAGCACAGCCAAAGTACCTAGACATAGCCTTAATAGTTCTGTTTTGTAATCTTTAAAAGTGAGCACTGTTTACTTTATAATTAAAGTTCAATGACCAGTCTGTGAAGTTCTGTAAAACAAATAGCAAATATCAAACCATAAGTGTTGGCTTATTGTCAGCACTATTGACTATAGAGATTAACTTCTTTGGAGAAAGGAAAAAGATAAGCAGTTTTGTACAGCTCTTTGGTGTTGTGAGCTATGTCTGAAGTACAGGGTTAATTCCTGATAAGGAAATGAACAAATTCTTAGCAGAAAGAGATCATGTGTTGACGGGAGACAAATAGATAGCTGCAATCTAATTTTTAGGTATAAACCTGTGAAGGTCAAAGCAAAGTCAGGAAGGAAGCTGAATGTTCCTCATTGGAAATATCAGCAATTGTTTCAATTGTTGTGGGACAGAAGTTGTTTGGAGACTAGCATTCCAGGGTCAAGGAGATTAAAGAGGTGGGAGGTTTGCAGCTGTCCAAGTAACTGTAGGACACTATCAGGAACTTCCCATAAACAGCCACTACTGGGAAGGGAGGCTTTTGTTCCTGTGCCTACAAGAGGAAATTTAGTACAACGTTGTTAAATGGTGAGGGTTACAACTTTTTTTTAAAAGTAGGAGTCAAACATCTAAAATAAAGTCTCAGGCCTGGACATCCTGTTAGCAATCAGTGTTTGGTGAGGCCTCTTCCACTGAGCTGTGCAGCAAAGGTCTCCACAGAGAAAAATAAGTACGAAACTCATGCCAGGTCTCTTCAACAGCATCTGCCCTGCTCAGCTAGAGGGCTTCTTCCCTTGTGAGGTAGCCTTGAATGCACTACAGACATTTTTACACAAAGGCACAGCTCTCCCTCCCAACAAAGTACATAAACTCAATAAAACAATATTTTTCAAAGGTGGTAGCACATGCCTGTAATTCCAGCACTTCGGAGGCTGAAGCAGGAGGATCGATGTGAGTTCAAGACCAACCTGGGGAACACAGCAAGTTTAAGGCCAGTTTGAACTACATAGATAGACCCTGTCAAAAAAAACCCCACCATATTGATCCAGGCCCCACTTCACATGTGCAATCCACCTAAACAGTTATAACAGCACATAAACTGCTCCCAGATGAGCCCATAAACTGCTTTATTCCCTGAACACTGTGGGCTCAAACTGCTTTGACAATACTGTTGAGCAATTCTGAAAGAATCTGAAACACACTCACCAAGCTTAATTATTGCTAAAATATTCTTTCTTTTTCTGTGTACATCATGGTAGAGACACGTGAGCAGTGTAAGATAGTAAGTACTTCTCTGAGCCAAACAAGCAGCTACCTGTGAACACGAAGGTCAATCTGTATGCAAAATACGTCTGTCCATTTCTGAACATCTAACTCCGAGTCCTGACTTGAAGAACAAGGGTGGCATCTGTGAGCAACGTCAAGCGAACACGAGAACATGAGACGGAGAGACACCCCCAGGACCGCCTAAGTGAGGCACAGGGGTGGTGGTGTTTTAGGGTCACCGCTGTAGGTATTCAAAGAAGGATCTTTAGAAATTTTAGCAAGGAAAGCATGACTTTTACAATTATACATTATAAGATGCCTTAAATGCATGATAAGAGTCAATGCACTCTCCGGTCTGAGGAAACGCACTTGATGAAGGAGGGAATGTTTACCACCTGCACCAAACAAACAGAAAGCAAAGAAATACTCACTAGCGCCTCAAAAGAACAAATTCCATATTGTAGGGGTAGTTTTCTTTCTTTCTTTCTTTTTTTTTTTTTAATTTCCCAGATGTTTTTTCTTTTATTAGTACATGTTTGCAGTCCATGAAGTTTGCATTCATCTTGGGGAGCGCATGTGCATCGCAGAACGTGTTTCTTTTTTCAATCCCCTTCCCTCTCACCTTCTTCCCTCCACCTCTGACCCTCCCCCCCATTTGACTGCTGTTGTTACTCTTTTTAGCTCATATTTATGACGTGGAATGTCTGCGTTCGCTGAGGCTCATAGATTGCTGCACGTGGCATATCTTAATTCTACTAGGGTCAGCCTTCTTGTTCTGCTCTATCAGCCCTTTTTCCTCCTCCTAATTTAATTTTCCTTTTTATTACCTTCGATGTATCTTAATATGTATCTTAATGATGTATAAGATATATGCTTAATCAAAGATTAAGTGTTATTTAAGCATAAAAGTTACAATTTTTAAACATAAAATATATTATCCAGCATTTTAGGACAATGTATAATAAAATAATTTGATGCATATAACTGCCATAACATAGGTAATTTGAAAATTAAATTAACTTTTATCAGTAAGAATGCATAAGATTCTCATTATAAACATTTTTTCTGTCTTTCCAAACGTCAGCTTGTTTAAAGCTATCAAGATGAAGAAAACTCTCTACTCAGTTACCATAATATTGAATTATTCTAAAGACCCTACAACAGTGATGAACTTTAGAAAATACATTTAAATTAACAATAAAAGACAATGAAATCAATTTACAGTGACAATTAACAGAGAAATAAGAACCTCCCTACAACTAACTATGTCTACAACTGGTATAAATGGTGAAACTAACAAGCCACATAATTGTAATATATTCTAAAGTTTCAAAGAACCTGGTTCAATTTAGTTGAAGATCTATGTTTATATTTACATACTTTTAAATATTACAATGAACAAGAACTTATCCAATCTATATGATTAAGAAATTTAGGTATTTATTTTAACCATTTTATAAAATGACAAATATCACTATCAATTTATTGAAGCAAATCCAGGAAGAATAAGTATAGACTTCTTTTAATCCAAACTTCATCAAAAAATAAAAATGAAAATGTTCCCTTGCTTGGGAGTATGGATGGGAACTGAACAAAACTATAAACTCTCTCAAAGAATAATACTAAAAAAACTTTGAAGATGAGTTCCTAATACCTTTCATGGTTATTCACAATAAGCCTGGAGCTAATTTGTATCCCTTTTGTGCTCAGAAGGAACACTGAGACCCTTCACTAAAATTAAATTTCCCCTTTTCTCATCCGTATCATATTGAAATGAAAGTATTTATAATGGAACATAGGAACATTATTAAAATGACTTTTAAGATCTCTTTGATTTTGACAAATTTCTTTATACATTAAGAAATGTCTAGATTCTCTATATATATTATTCTTAAAAGAGTTATAATATTACATTTACTAGTCTTTTGGGGTGCCACTTTCAGTCTATTAAATTATCTATTAAACTTTTTATTGTCTGTATTGTGCAGTACAAGGTGATACTTTTATCCATTATACTGAAAGAATATAAGATTTTAAAGAGTTTAAGCAATTAAGTACTTTAATTTCTTCACTTGCAAAAAATTGTTTCAAGTAGAAAAATTAGTATGAAACCTGACCTCCAGGGAGCAGCACTTCCCTGCGCAGGCAGACAGGCACCATTTGAAGCCAAGTGTTTTGTGTGTGGGATTTTCCGTACTCCCAAAGCTAGTCCCCACCAACTAAAAAATAATCCCACTTGCCGGGGAGCAGATAAAATGCTACACTAATCAAAACTCAAACCTGGAGACATTTACCGTGGGGAGACAAAAACAGGGTTTCTTTCTCTGAAAACATCACAGATGGTATCTCAGAACTCCCAATCTCCTCGTGGAGATGCTTCGGGTAAAAGCCTTACCTCCATATTCAACTTCAATATTCTTTAAAATTCACAATAACTTTATAGGTTTGGGGAAGTTGTTCTGTAAAGATGTTTTTAAATCCCAAAAAAGGAATAAATCTCACCTCTCTTTTAACTCCTCATAGTTCACACCCCAAATACTCAGCCTGGTATAGTAAATCAGTTCTTAATTTAATAAATAACTTAATCAATTATTAATTTAAGTGATTAAAGTCTGCCAAACTTTTGTTGAAATAAAAAAATCATTTTATGTTTCCTCTATTCATGTAGAGACTAAAGAAACATCACTAACTTCCTTTCTATATAACAAGAAGAAACTATAGTGTTTATATCACTAATAAAATAAAGTTTTGATTTTAGACATTATGAAAGAAGCTCTTGAAATTTAATGGAATCAAGACAAAAAGACACAGGAACCAGTCTGAAAGGCATTCACTGTCCAAAGTATGACAATTTGAGCATTAAAAGGAGTATTGAAGTTTGAGGTACCAACCAATCTGAAGTGAAGCCACTGTGACCCATGTCTTGTGCTGCTTAAAATATTTAACTCTGGAAAAAATACAAGAAGCAACTACCTGAGGAAAGTGAAGAGTTAAAAAGTAGTCTTTGGCTGGGAGCACACCTGTAATCTCAGCACTCCAGAGACTGAAACAGGAGGATCACCAGGAGTTCAAGGCCAGCCTGGGCTACAAAGTGAGTCCAAGACCAGCCTGAACTGCATAGTGAGACCCTGTCTCAAAAAGACAATAAATAAATATTTAAAAAGTAGTATGTGAATTAAGGATAGAAGCCACAAATCTAAAGGAAGATTCACAAATACTGTTTACAAATTGGCACAAATTCCAGGCTTACCTGCAAACTAAAGGTGTGCAGAAGAAGCCCAGGGCAGTATGATAAAGATTCCACAACTGAATTATGATTTAAAACATTATCCACCGCCTACACCAACCCCTAAGAAGTTTGCATGCATTGCAAATGCAAACCAGGATAGCAAAGGCATTGAGAACAGAAATGACACAGGAGCGGCCGTCCACAGAAGTTAAGACAGAATGCAACATCTTAACTGAAGTAGGAGAACAAAATCCTCTGGGGAATTTTAACAGGACCCAGATTCTCGCAATCTAATATTCAAATGCCTATAATCCAAGTTACCATACATATAAACAACTAGGATAATGTGAACAATTCTCAAGAGAGCAGATAACCAACAGATGTCAGATACAAATCACTCAGATACTGACACCTTCAGGCAAATACTTTAAAGCAGATAGTATAATCATGCCTCAGAAGTTAACTCTTAAAATATAGGAAAAGACGAAGCTACTCAGTAGAAAAAGGAAAATTATTTTTAAGTGGAAAGTTTGAAAATGAAAAAGACAGTATCTAAAATAAAAATTCACTGGTTAAGAGCAATGGAAGAATGAAAAGACAAAGAAGTCAATGAATTTAAAAATGTATCAATAGAAATTATCCAATCTGAAAAGCAGGACAATAAGGCTGAAAACATGAACAGAGCTCAGGAACCTCTGGACCATCCCCGTCACTGAAGTTCTACAAGGAGGAGTAAAAGAGGTTAATGCCCCCCAAAATGTATTCAAATAAATAATAACCAAATACTTCCTCAACTTAGGAATTCAATTAGCTGAGATTCAAGAAATAAGTTGTCCCTACTCATATATGATCACCTACATAGAAAATCTCAGGAAATCTACAAGGATGACATACAAAAGTCAGTCATTTTTCTATGTACTAACAAGAATTGAAAGCCAGAGTTTTGAAAAAGTACTGTATTAATCAGCTCTCACCTTGCTGGACGTGATGCCGGACACCGCAATTTGAAGAAGGTGATTCATGTTTTAGGGGGTTCCGTTCATGGTTAGCTGGCTCAGGGCAGAAACGTTGTCATGGAAGCACGTGCTGATAAAAAGCGTTTTTAGCAGATGGGATGAATGGCACTGTGGCAAAGCTCTGGCTTAGGTGCTGGGCAAGGGACTGGAGCACAGTTGAGGCACTTTATCTGGAGCCGTGGGAGCTGGGGCATGAACCAGGCCAGTCAGCCCCGTTTCTGTCCCTCACTCGCACGCAGCTTATTTCCACCCCACCGCCTTGGTTCTCAACCTGTTCACTCCCTGAAAGTCTCCTTTTCCAGATTTTCCAGGAGAGGAGCTGAAACCTCCTACCAATAGGCAAGGCCAGCCTGTTGGCTGCGTAGAAAAACCTTCAGCTCCTGTCAAGACTTAAGTTTGAGACTGCAGGCCTAATTTCCAACCGTAGTCCATTAAGACCAGAAATCAACCACCAAAAAGTCACCAAAAGAATAAAACCACCTGGAGCTGTATGTAGACCAGGAATATTTGGAACCTCCTCTCAGGCTTTTTTGGAACTTCTTGGGCCACACAGGCTTATGAGTGTAAGGTTACATAGCTCATCCAGCAAGGGCCGGTAACAGAGTAAAGCAAAGCCTGAGAAAAACAGGACCGAGCTGACTCTGGGTGACATGTGGTTCCCACGTTGGCTCTGTGCGTGAGTGTTCACAGAAGGCTCTGTGCTCTTCCCCAGGTTGCCTTAGTCATAAACACAACCTCCTCCATACTTCGCCTACTCTGGGAAGAGGTCACTTCTAGACACCAAGCCCTATAATAAGAGTCTTCTCCCTCACGTTCGGTCATCAGCACTACAAGAAAAGTTATTTCAGCAACCTCTGCTGCCCACTACTCAGTCCTCCCCTCCAGGCCTCCGTGCTCCGTGCTCCCATCTATAAAACAAGAGAGTCTGACTTGCTTGATTCCAAAGATCCTGACTGCAAGAATCCTTAGAGTGTCGTGCATTGTGTAAACACGTGTTCATTCGCTTCATCCTTCTTCCAGAATGTTGGAAATTATACATATGACAGGTAAGAATGTAAGCATTATGCACAGTGAACATACACTGATTTAAAAAAAGTATTTTCCAACCTCTGAAAACAAAGAATTTAAAAGTAAAGAAAGAAAAGGAACTAAACTATTATGCGAACCTTAATGGAAACTGTGGGACTTAATAATAATATTTAACACTAGTTTATTGATTACATCAAATGTACCACAATAATACAAGATATTAAAGAAAAAAAATGGATGGAAGTAGGGAACTGCAATGGATTCTGCATTTTTACTCAATTTTTCTGTAAACCTATAACTATTCAAGGATAAAGTCCATTAATTTAAACGGTATTTTAAAAACTATTAGGGAACATGTTATAGACACCTTTATAGTGATAAATTTGACAACTGCCATGATATGAGAAAGTGTCTTTGAAGATAAAAACTACCAAAGTTCACTTAAGAAGAAATAAGTATTCTAGCCAGAAATGAGGGTACACGCCTGTAATCCCAGCACTGGAGAGGCTGAGGCAGGAGAATCACTGTGAGGTTAAGGCCAGCCTGGGCTACATAGTGAGTCTAAAGCCATTCTGGACTACATAGAGGGACCCTGTCTGTAAAACAGAAAGGAAGAAGGTGAGAAAGAAAGAGAGAGAGAGAGAGAGAGAGAGAGAGAGAGAGAGAGAGAGAGAAAGAAAGAAAGAAGGAAAGAAAGAAAGCTCTCAATATCTAAATGTTGGTGTCTATCTCAGAGGTCTGTTACTGTATTTCTATGACCTTGGCCTTTCCCCTTCAAGACACTATTTGTTCATTTGCTTTTTTCCAACCGTCTTTCTTTCTCCTTTCCACCACCACCACCACCATCATTGTAGAGTAGGGCAGGCCATAGGGGTTCAGCCAGGAGTAACCCAGACTTTCCTGCTTTTCCACAGCGTGACTCCCTCTAAGGAACAGCTCAGAAAGGGTCAGAGACCTCTCTCATCATCATGACGTGGGTAGAACATTAAAAATTTAAGAATATGGATTTTTATGCTTGAGAGAAACCAGGGAAGACACTCTTCATCCTCTGTAAAAATCTTTCCTATTTCATTGTTTAGCTCCAGCTTGAAAAAACAACTGAATTAGAGAACACCATTTCCCAGTCTGAGCAGCCTTTCCATGGTAAGGGAATTCAGCTGTTAACAGGAGAGAGCACCTTCATCTAGAAATAATACAGACAAAGGCCATCACCGTGCTAGACACTTCACATGGCATCTGTTCACCCACCAGACATCCCTCCTGAGTCGTTCAACAAAAGCCATCAGTTCCAGAGATGAGAAATCAGCAAACTCCTCTACAGCTGATGGGAAACTCTAGGACCAAGTATAAAACAAGAAGCAGGAGTTGAACTAAGTAACAGCAGCAAGGTGGATCCAGGCCAAATCTGAAGGCTGCATTAACATTCTTCCTCCTGGGGGTGGATTTGAACATCCAGCACTGGGTCTTCCAGGGCCCCTGTGTGTCCTCATCAAAGTCACCACAGAGCTGCTTTCGGAAGGGAGCATTTCCTGCTCACATTGGGCAGCTTCTTACTGCGTCCTGTTTGGATCGTGTTATAAATGATCTTCCTCAAACTCTGTAGTGAGTTGATTCTGTTTAACTGAGGTGGGTCACTTGACCTGAAAGACTTTGCCTTTCTATGGTCATGTGTTCATTATCTTTTATTTCCATGGACTTTCCCTGTGAATGTGCTTTATGACTTGGGAGATCAAAAATAAGAGATTTCATCCTTACTTTTACCAACCTCAGCCCAGTATGGAGATGCATAATTACAGAGGTAACTCAAAAAACAGGCTTCTGCCAGAGCGTGATGGACTGTGAGCCAATGCTGGACCCTCACCAGACATCTGGGGAAGCCGGGAGGGTGTCTGAATACAGGAGTGCTTCATGACTCCAAACTTAAGCCAGCTGTGTATTCCCCTAGTGCCTGTACCAGGAGCCCTCTGAGTGCACCAGCCAACAGAGGGCTCCACGTGGATACATTTTAACAACCTGTCTGGTTACAAGCCCATCCCTCTTCCACCACCACACAGAGGCCAATAAAACTCTTGGCCAGATTCAGACTGCACATAGTGCTCTGGACTCCTGGATCTCCTGCCTCCTACTTCCTGAGGACCATGAAGTTTCTGCTGATGGCTCTTTCTGTCTTTTCATTACTACTCCCCGTGATCCCAGGTAATCATAACCCAAGGGAGCTACAAAAATGACCGCGTAATGTGCTCTGGCCCAGGGAAATTGCAGTGTGCAGCTGGACCCTCACACCCAAACAGCTGCACAGTGCCGACATTAAAGCTATGTCTTTGGCAGGAATAAGCCTGGGGGAGCACAAACAACCCTCAGCAGACAGAAGCAAACCGGTGCCCTGGAGTCTGTATTCCAGTTACCACCTGAGGCGTCAGGGGAGAGCTTTATTCCCCGCAGTGCCCTTTGTAGCTTGTACTAATTCTTGAAAATCATTCTCAAAGCAAATGTCCCTGTTTTCTTGTCTTAAAATCATTTTATACCTTCAAATGAAGTCCTTGTAGTTTCCTCATACTTTATAATTTGGTGAACAGGTCAGAAAAATATCTGCAGAGCTGCTACATAGAAGATAAAACTGATTTTTCTTCTCCCTTCGGCAGTGAAAATCTAAGATCTAGCATTTTACCACCGTGTATCTCTCAAGGAGAATTCCAGCATACAATCCAGCTCACATAAAAATGAGTCTAAATATTTGTCTCATAGAAGAGTTGACACACTAACATATGGTAATGCTACATTCTTTTTGTGTATGATCATGTGGAACATTTCCTAACAGCACATTAGTGAACATACTTGTACAAATATATTTATGCACTTGGGCAAGGATTTATATAGGATAGATGTCTAGAAGTCAGATGGCCAAGATAAGGTAAGTTTTAAAATTTTATTCTGTTAATTCTTCCCCTATATATCTCTCAAGATACTTCCAGCAGAAATTGCTGGCTTTCAAAATTTTAAGTACAGTGGTGCCTCAGTTCACGAATGTTTCTGTTTGCAATCAATGTGGTTCTCAAGAAAGTATCTGGCAAAAGTTTACTCTTGTTCTCAGACTCTGCTGGGGGTGACAAATATGACCACACCCATCTTTCTCACACAAGCACAGGCGTGGCTATCTTTTCCAAAATCACAGAACAAATTAAATTCGTCAACCAAAGCACCACTGTAATTCTCTAGTTGCAGTTAAAGATACAATCGGGCATAAAATGTGATTCACGTGGGACCTGTTGTGTGTGCTTTGAATTCTGTTGGGAATATTGAAAACAGGCAAGAGACACATGGAAAAGGCTTTGTAAAGGTGACCATGAGTCATGGAAACTCAGGACATCTGGGAGCGAAGGAAGCAGCACATGTTCTAGGGTCTCTAGTTTGAGGGTTCCGGTAAGAGACACACAGGTAAAGCCACCTTCTTGGAAAGAAGAGCTGAGATGACAAAAGAAGTGTAAAATCTTTCTTTATATTGCATAGCACCTACATGTAGGGAAGGAAACTAAAACTCAGGGACATCTGTAGAGACAAGAAGCTGTCTACACTCTCACACAGAGCACAAGGGTTTTGCTAAGCATCACAATCCTTCTGACACTGAGCGCTGTTTTTATCAGTCTGCTGGGTACAGAATTATCTCATTCGGTTGCTTCAATCTGCATTTCTCCTCTCCTGTGATCAAAAAGTTTGAATGGCTTCCTTTCAATGACCTTGTGAGCTATTTTTCTCCCGTTACTCTCCACCCAGCATATTCTACTCACAATAGCCACTTCATTGTTTTTCAAAAACTTTAAGATAAACCTTGCCTCTGGGCCTTTGCACTTGTTACTTCCTCTGCCTGGTACACTCTTTCTTAATTAGTCTCCTTACTTAGTCTCGTAGCTCACCCTCTAACCTCCTCTCGAAGTCTTCTAATCACATACTTTGTGATTAGAAAAATAAAAGTGTCCCCTGCCCACTTCATTTCTCTCGGTGATGCTTATCCATATCTAACTATATCAACGTAAAATAGGTTTCACTTTCTTCTTTTACCTGCTGTCTTATTTATTGTCTCCTGAAAAGACTGAAATATCCATGGTAGGAACTTTGGTCTATTTTTTGAATGGTCATAACCTCTGCATCTTGAGCAGTGCCTGGTGTACAGTAGGTTCTCAAAAAAAACTACTGAATGACAATAGATTTGCAAATATGAAACAAACATGGAAAATATTTCAACAGCAATGACTATTGCTGTTTCTATCAATTGTCTGTTTGCATCCTTTGACCATGGATCCACTGAGCTGCTTGCTGTGTATTAACACTGTGTAGTTCTGTATCTGCTTGTGATCTTATTTCATACTTAGCCTTGATCACTGACTTTAACTCCCAGTCTGTCATCTACCTGTGCATGAACCTTGCCTATATTATGTTGCTCTTCTTGAATGTGAAATACTTCATTCTGACCTAAGTAAATTCAACCATGTTTTGCCTTGAGCATTGTGCTTGTGCATTTGTTAAAGAAATATTTTTCGATTTTTATTTCCCAAAGCAATCCTGGGACATTATTTTCTAGTAACTTTGTAAATTAGCTTTTCACATACAGACTTTTAGGGCACTGGATGGGATGCATAGATCCACTTTTATTTTTCTTACAGGGTGAGCTATTTTTCCCAGCAAGACATACTAATAATCTATGGTTCTTTGTGGATATGCAGTGTCATTGTTACTGTGTATAATCTTAACTCTTGAGTGTGTTCTCTTTTCTATTTATTCTTGTGATAATAGCGTATTTCTCCTAACGTGGTTTTACAGTATATTAGTGTAGGAGGACACACTTTTGTCTTTTTAAAAAGCATTCCTGTTATCAGTGGCCTTTATTCCTCTTTATAATTCTAAAGTATGTTATACTCATGTATGAAATATGTCAAGTGAAACTCATTAGTATACTTTAATAAAATAAAAATTGTGAAATTGACCTACTGTGCTAACAAGACATTCTAAAATTTTTTTAAATTTTAAAGTAAAATGTTCAAGTCTCCTAAAACTACTTCTGGGTTATCAATTCATTACATTTATTAATTATCTTACGAAAGTCATCTGAAATTCGTAGAACTCATTTTTAAAATCATCTAATATAGCAGTGTTATTCACAAGAGCCAAAAGATGAAACAGCTCAAACATCCATCAGCAGATGAATGAATAAATTAAACGTGGTATATAGATGCCATTAATGGAATACTACTCAGCTTTAAAGGGGAAGGAAATTCTGACACATGATACTATAAATGAATCGTGAAGATTTTATAGCATGAAAGGGAAAATGTTGTGTGATTCCCATCTTATGAAAAGCTTAGAAGTAACTAGACTTACAGAGACCGAAGTAGCATGATGGTTACCACGATGAGCAGGGGAGGGAGAGAATGGAGATTCACAGTTTAACAGGCGCTGGGTGTCAGCTTTGAAAGATAAAAAAGAGTTCTGAGAATCAACAATGTTGATATTAGCACAATATGAATGCACCTAACGACACTGAACTTTATACTTAAAAATAGTTAAGATGGTCAATTTTGTGTTGGGTATATTTTACTACAATTTGAAAAAAAAAAATCATCCAAGGCCAAGGTCTTTAGGAAGGAAGCTCTTACACCACTATTTGGATTTCTTAATAATTATTAGTTTAGTGGGGTTTTTGTTCAGTGTCATCCCTGGAAATTTTTTAGGAATTTAGCCATTTCATCTAGGTTTTCAATTTTATTAGCATACACTTGTTGATAATTCTTTTTTGTTGTTTTTAATATGCTGTATCTGTTTTTATTTCAGTGTCTCATACGGTTGATTTTGTTATCATCCTCTTTTCCTTGATCAATCTTCCCAGAAGTCTTCTGATTTACTTTTAACTTCATTATTTCTGACATTTTACTACTCTTATCTAAGTTTTATTCTTATTCTTTATCACATGGTCTAATTTCCAAATATAAAGGATTTTTCATTCTAATTTTACTGCGTTTGGCTAGAAATCATTAAATGTATAATGCTGAGTACACGGAACTTACTAAGTCTTTTTTAATGCCATCAAGCCTTCCTACAGAAAATGTAGTGTATGGACTAGCGATATTGACATCACCTAGGAATTTGTTAAGAAAGTATAAACTCAGGCCCTATCCCTCCAATTAAATCACCTCTTTGTAAGGCCTCTATGGAATTCATATGCATATCAGGGCCTAAGAATCACTGGCCTAATCCTCAAACAAGTTGAATCTGTCATATAGAAATACACAATTGTAAGTTTCTGGTAATACCCTAGTCCTTAATCAGGGTGCCGTTACATGGGTGTTTCATTACATAGAAGCATTTTATATGCTGGGGCATAATTTGAAGTAGCTTATATTCAAATTAATTTAACCAATGCAAATAACTCAATCACAGTTACCAGATGAACTTCTTGATATGATATCTTGACACAGTGCCAGATAGCTTCATTAAACCTGCTGCAATTCCTTATGACTAGCCAGTTTCTTTTCATTGATGATAAGATACATCTCACTTTTGAACTGAGAGTCTTGTAACCATAGTCTTATTATTGTCCATAATGTTCTTATGGGAGGCTGGATACACAGTCACACTACTAAAACTAAGAATAACAGCAACCTAACATCAGTGGTCTTTCCTTTGATTGTTTAGCCTTCAATGAAGGGAGAAAATGCCTGAACAAATCCGGGACCTGCAGAAAACACTGCAAAGATGGAGAAGAAATAAAAGAAGCTTGTAAAAATCATCGCATCTGCTGCATTCCAGAAAGTAGAAACCGCAGCCCAGAGCCCTGTTGCAAGCAACTTCCCACGACAACTCCCAGCAATTGGGGTGATTTACAGACAGGTTTTTTTGATCTGATTTTAACAATGCCCTCTATGAACCCCTTTGAAGACGATGGCTATGAGTGAAGTGAAGACTCTGACAGAGAATGGGGAGCTCAGATGGACCTGGAGGTTCACCACACTTCATGACTTCTCGGTGTCATTGACCCATGTCTTCAGAGCAGTGAACGAAGTCATAGAGATCAGGTACTAGAAACACTTCATGATGTACCCGTACTCCCCATCAATATGTAATTCTAGATAAAAACAGCTGTGTAAAAGTCTAAAATGCTCACTATTTCCCATGATAAACTCTTCAACACTCTTCTTCAAATGTCCAGTAATTTCCACAAGATTTAACCCATTGTTGGCATTCCCATGTGCAGGTGACCTATGTACAGCTTCAATCACTTTGTTAAATATTCTAACACTGGTCTTTCCCTGCATCCTCTGTCTTCTGAACAAGTGTCCAGGATACCAGGGGTATTCCTGACATTTGTCCTGCCTTCTGATGAAAGTATAATGAAAACAAGTCAAAATAAAAATTCTAAATCTTTGCATTGATTAGTGTAGCTGCGCAGATACTAAAAAGTGTTCTTTGTAGAACAGTAGACACCTCTCATGACAGCATCCAGTTTCCTGCTAACTTTAGCCTTGACATCCGTCTTATCTCTCACTGGAGGAGGAGGACTGACCCAGGAGTTCTGAGCTGAGAGACTCCTTGTTCCAGTTGCTGCAAGGCTGGAATAGAAACCATTGAAAAAACTGGCTCCATTGGCCTATTTTGTTGGCCCAGCATCCAGTGGCAGGGAGGGCCCCAGTTGTGGATGGAGGATGGGCCATTTGCCCACTTGATCATTGAGTGCTTTTATGTCGCCCTCCTGATAGCACTAAAAATACTTTCACACCTTGTCTCTTGTCACTGCAGTCCACCCACATAACTATCACAGACCTAATTCTTACAAATCTTCTAAGCTTGCTCATTGCAAGTCCTGGAAAAGTCATTCAGTCTATTTCCACTATCAGTGATTATTGTAGATTCCTATATGAGATTATCCCTCTGACTCTTGCAGGGATTTCCCTAGCCACAGTCTTTCAGAGGCACTCCTCCATCTGGACATAATTCAACACTTCTGGCTTGTACCCGCATACCATGCAGACCACAGCACAGAGCTGGCATTGATTTTTCCTCCTTGGTCAGTTAACCATGGAAATTCCACAGGAAGGTGTTAGTATACGATGGATAAAGAAGAAAGCAGGAATGAACACCAGAAGCCACTGAGCTGCCCACTCCTGTAGCTCATGCTTTCCAGGTCTGTTAAGTCTCAGTTTTGAACCTATGATTTCCACCTAACATTGGAATGCTTCTTCACGATTCTCATTTTATTATTCAAGAGGTTACATTACACAATATCCATTTCACAATGAGAAAGTCAGGCCTTATAAACTTTATTTTTTTCATACCTATCTGCCATTTTGGACAATTGATAACAGAGACTATTTTAGAAAGCTGTCTCTAGCATAGGTTTGAGAGAAGGGGTTTGATTTTGATACTGGAATCAAACCACAACCTTGCACTTTCCAGGCAGGCACTTATGCCTCTGAGGTAAATCCCCAGCCCTCTAGCATATGTTTTGGGGTTTTGGGGGGGGGGCTTAATTTATTGTGCCTTCTTTCCCTGGGTGTTTTTTTTTTAATTTGAAGTTCTGGTTTGTGTATTTTTCCTTGCAACTTTATCCAAGAAAATTGGTTGAATCTTCAGTTAAAGGTCTACTCATTTATTTCTGTCCGAAATCTTGACATTACAACCTTGAGTCACTTTGAACTAAATTATCGGTTTGTTTGCTTTTTTAAAAAACCACTCATATGCCATGAATTCAGGATGAGAGACTAATAAGGGTCAGTATAAGGTTATAAATTTTCAGTGAAATTTTTTTTCTGAGGACTGAAGTTCAAAACGAGGCCCTTTTCCCTGAGGACATCTGTTGAAGGAGAAGGAATGTAACTGGTTTGTCCTTACATTTGTATGTCACACTTTCAGGACTGTGGAACATGTAGAGATCTCTTAGTAGAGTGTTTTTTCAAACCCTAGGCACTGTCTCCCTTCCTCTGCCCAGTCCTGCCCTCCCCAAAGTTACAGCAACCAAAGCTCAAATTCACCTGATTCAAGCAAATGTCTTCAAGACAAAAGTCAGATTCACCTATTGCCCTCAAAAGAATGTCTGCTGGCACTTGGCTCTGATGTTCTTGGCCTTATTTTTGTGCAAGGTCAAGCATGCTTAAAAGGTTTTATTGTATATTTTAGTGACTTTTTTAAAAGCTCTTTGCAATGAGAATACCACCTGAGTTCTTAGACCAATATCCTTCCTGAAGCACAGGTTTAGAACCAGCATTTTTCTCTAGATCTTAAGCTTTGATGTATGAGAGTGTGGGAAGCATCACAGGAGGAAGGAGAAAAGATTACCATCAAAGGATGAAAGCAACTGCTCAACCCTAACCCCAAAATGCTAAAATAATTGCTTCCTTACGTCTAGGAGAAGCTTGCTGACCAGGCTTGGGCTCTTTAAGCAGAGCGAAGCATATATAACAATTGAGTATGAGCTTGTATTGTTACAGACATGGGAAGGGTCAGTTACAGTGTGCGGGGAATTTAGAGATCATTGGAAAATGATTTCAAAGCATAATTCTATCATTGTCAATGTGTTGTTAGAGCTGTGTTCATTCAAGAAAGTTGTCATTGATCAGCAAAACAAAATGTTTTAGAGGCTTTTTTTCCCGCTTGTTATCATAACTGTTAAACTAGCAGCTTTTCACTGGGAATATAGAGGATTTTTAATTCCCAGGACTGCAAGAGGACAATGCAAGATGCCCCATAGGTAAAGGAGGAAGAGAAGCCTAAAAGTTAGGGAAACGATGAAGGAAGCCACAGAACCCAAGGCAGTTAAGGTTTTCAAGGAAAGAATAAGCTATGGTGGAAATGCTGTCCAGAGACAGAGCGAGATACAAGCAGACAACATCCCAGAACTCTCTAAAAGGTGGTCCACTGCTCACTTGGATTAGAGCCAGTTCTTTAGAATAATCAGAGAAAAAGCAAATTATACTGAACTGAAGAGGCAGAGGAGCAGAGAAAGATCATGGCCAGGGGAAATGTTCTCCTTTTGATAAAATTTCAACTAAAGAAAAGGAAAGAAATAAGATATTAGGAAGAAGTAAGATACAAAAACAAAATCCGAATTTTAGGTTAAAATCTGGTGATGATTGTACTTGCAGGAGTAAACTTCTAGATTTTCAAGAATGAAAAGATCTTAACGATCATGAACAACAACAGCAAGTAATATTCAAGCTTCTCTTACACTAATCACAAAATAGAATCCCAACCTACAACGTGAAGCTTTGCTGAGGCAACTTACTTCACTCGATAACAGTTGTGTTGCTTAGGAAGTTCTGCTCAGAGCTAAGCCAAATTTGTCTACAAGGTCTCTCCTGACGGCCCCACACATCCCTCCTTCTTGTCCTAGTCCCTCCCTGTGGTCCTAAATGGCCCTGCCCACCCCCATCCACTTTTCCTCATTTGTGTCCACTGCTTTCCCCCCACCAACCACGTCCCCATCTTCTCTGGCTGATCTAGTCCCCTTGACCATCACCCCAGAGCTCTGCCACAAGCTATAGCAGAGATATCTCGCCATGCAGAACTCAATCTCTCACTGTGGTTTCCAGTAAATAAAAGACAGAACAGGGTGGCAGGTGCACGAATTTTAATGAGGGAGGGCTAACAGCAGGTCTGTGTTCCCAGAAAGTTTGAGGATTGTGATGGCCCCCTTCAAGGTGCTTGGGGCCAGTAGTTTCCGTCAGACCATTCATTATTTTCATCTGTGCCAGTAATGCTTATCCTCATGAAGGACGGGAGGCAGCATGTTTGATAATCTCTGCAGTGATAGTAGGGGTGCTCATTCTTTTTGCAAGAGTGTCTACAGGTTCCAATGGTGGCCATGCAGCGAAGAGATTTTCCTGGCCAGAAAAAAGTAACAATAATACTAATTAGTTTCCACTTAGCAAGTGAGAGGGGTAGAGGTTGGGGAGCCTGGCAAACCTGAAGGTAATCTCCACTTCCACAAAAATAGAGTAAATGCCCTTTTCTGTACTTGTCCTTCTAAGTAGAGATTAGAACGCTAGGCATTGTACATAAAACCAATGAAAGAAGACTCTGTAAGGTGAACACAAGAAGACAGACCAGGAGGGAATCTCAAGATCTGAGGAATTACAATCACAAATCCCTTCGGTTTGTTTCTGCCATGCTGCCTGTCTACGTAGTAGGACTCTGTTTCAGGGAGAAATCAGTGCCTCCTTGGGTGATGACAGCTGGAATCTCACTTGCCTTCTTTGTTGAGCCCAAGCTTTTAAACATGCCATTCCAAGTCCTCTCACTCACTCCATGATTGATTGCCAGCCCCAGTGTTGTCAGGTCTTAAACTTGGCATTTAGCACAGAAGGGTCGTCTGTATTCAACTGGGTTTAACACAAAATCAAATGTGTACACACACACACACACACACACACACACACACACACACACGAGGTCCTTGCATAAATAAAAACGGTGCCGCCCATTGTTTTTGTCTGAGAGCTTGTGTTGCCTAAGCAAATATATTTATCCTTTTGAGGTTTGGGCAAGAAGAGAAAATGAATATTAAGCATCACATGTGGTTTAGATTCTGGGTGCTGGTGTGCAAAGCAGAGGCTGAACAGGGCTTCAGCTATAGCAGCAGGCCCAGGCCCCGGACCTGGGTCTTCAGCTTTAAGAGGCATTCTTCCAAAACGCTTCTGTACCTGCCATGTCGGCCCTCTCCACAGACAAGCATCCTCCCTCTCTCCATCCCTGACATCCCCTAGTCCACCAGGAGGAATAGAGAGAGCCAAGGAAGCCTTTAAAAAGTAAAGGCCAAAGCCGCATCCCTTTTCATGGCATCCTCTAGAGATGAGCTCCCTTCCCATCATCCTGGAGGAAAAGAGCCAGTCTGCACTGGGAGGAAGGTGGGGAGCACGGGACCTTCGGGACAGCGAAGCCGGACTGAAGAAGGTGGGGAAAGGCACTCGGGCCCCAGCAGGGGATCCACAGATGCCCAAACTAACCCCCAAGACTTTCACCAGGGCTTTTCCTCTCACACTCACCCACCTGTGACTCCGTGTCACTCAGTGCCACTGCTCTCTGTCTTACCCACACCTACTTAACGCCATCTTCAGTGTTCTCAGCCTGATCTTCAAAGTCAGAAGAGAACCATTTTTGTCCCAGCACTGTGTCTAACTAGGAGTGTGGGTCACCTTTCCTTCCTTAAATCTCGATTTCTGCATCTGTGAAATTGGAAAACAGAGATCCTCTGAGCACTGAGGGCTCTGAAGAATGAAGGAATGTTGGGGGTGGTGCCTTTTCTGCCAAAGGAGTAATTTGAGGGAATTTTTAAAATTTCAAACCCCCTAATATTCAAGCACATGGGCAAGCATCATCTGAAGATTTCTTGTGGCTCAAAGGGGAGACCAAAGCCCCTTCTTCATCCCAGAGGTTGTTACTCATGTGTTAGGCACAGAGGAGGTTCTATTTTTTTTAAGAGCAGAATGTATTCATTGAGAGAAAGGAAGTTTCTAAGAGAGACAGAAGGGATCCCGGATGTTGTTGCCAAAGACCAGAGAAGGTTCTTAATAAGTGGTATTAGCCAAATGAGGAAATGTGGATGCCAGTGAATGAGTTGGTGGAGGCTGAGCTGCTGTTTGTGAAGGTGTCAATGCCAGGTCCCAAGCTTTGGGGAGCTCTGGGCCATCCCTAGACCACCTTCCGTTTTTATGAAGCCTGTGTGCTTCAAGAGCAAGCTAACTGAGGAACAAAAAGACCCAAGAACTTGAGAGGGATCCACGTACTCCTCTGCACCCTTCTCTGCAGAAGTCTTCTGTTCCCTCAAACCCAGAGGATGCCACCCTCATTTCTGGAACCTGGTGTACCCACACCAAATTCATTCATGCTGGCACTCACAAGCCCATCATTCATCTATCAATCAATCAAGAAATACTCAAAGTATTAGCATTTATACAGAGGTTGGGCTTAAACCAAGCATACAACTATAAATAAGATCTTGCCTGAACCCCTAAAAGTTTCCATTTAATATGCTCTTGTTTGGAGGATTGGTGGAAAGAAAACAAAGGCTCAAATAACTACATGATATTGTGATACATAACATCTTAAAAGTGACAATTTGTGAAGCCAGGCGGAACTCAGTTGGGAAAAGAGAGATAACCTACAAAGATGAGATGGAAATCTAGGGCGGGAATGCAAATAGAGACTCATATCGTATGTCAGAATTCTTAAATGCTATGACTCAAGTTAATGAAGGAAATAAATAAAATATATCCTATTCCCTCCTGTGAGATCATCCTTTGTACTAACCGGAGGAATAAGATTAGAATTTGTAATTATTGGATTTCTCAGACTTCATGCAGAAACCAGGCAGCATGGGGGCAATGGGCCCAACCCCTACCCCCGGCATCCCAAACTCCACAGCTGCAGACATAGATGATAGGTGCAGACACTCCAGCCTGGACATCAGAGCCCTGCCCAGGCTCCCTGCATATAGGGGTGTCCGTGGCACTTCTGCTGCCTAGGGGTGAACACCTAGCCAGACACACCTTCCAGGGGAAGACTTTGGGATGGGCTCATGGAAGCAGGCATGGAGCCCTTTGGACAGGTACACCACACTCCAGAGAGTGAGGACAGCAGTCACAGGCTTGGGGCAAGAGATGTGTCCCTCTTCTTCCAATAACTCCTGCCTTTACAGGAAGGGGCTTAGCTAGAGGAGCCCTGGAATAGGACCAGGATCAGGAGAGGGGTCTCTCTTTCTACGGTCTAAAAAAGAAATGTTGAATTGAAAGCAAAATATTTTCCTGGATAGCACTGGGCTTCTGCTTATCTCAGTACCATGCACAGTGCTTTATTGAGCACCCAGGTCCCTAAAAAGGACTGTTTGGGACAAATAAGGCCCTAAGAACAAAGTCTGGGATAGTAAAGCCTGGGAAGACACTCAGGTCCTCTAGATTTCCAGGCAGGATTTTGAAATGTTCCCCATGAGTTAGTCTTCTCCAAGGCTAAGTTGTCTGTTAAACTAGATAAGCTTCTGTCCCCCCAGAGTCTAGCACAGTCAGAAAGCATGTAGTACATGTTCAGTGAATATCTGAATAGATCATTGAACAGTCGCATCAGTTAACATGTATCAAGGGCTTTCTATGTATAGTACATTGTGCATTACTTCATTTCATTCTTAACTATACATTGAGGCAGCTAATACTATTTTCTAGTTTTCCAGATGGAGAAGCTCAGATTCTGAGAGTTTTATACAGTCTGCTAGTTTATGCAGTCTGTGGCAGACCAGAGATGAATGAATGAATAAATTAATACACACAAGATTTTAAAAAATGAATAATGAACTAATTCATATATTAATATGTAAATGAGAAAATGTACATCCTTTATCTTTTTTAGCGCCTGGGAACTTTCTGACCCTGGGGCTACAGGCAGAATGAGAAAGTATTTGAGCCCACCTTCCAGGAAACCTGAGACAAGCTTCACTCAGCACTCCACCTCATCCCTGTCCACCCCATGCCCATTCACCACAAGATGGACCAGTTCTCCAGCCCAAGGATTCTCCCAATTTCCGTGCACCTGATGTGCTTTTAAATCTCACAGCTCCTCCCACATTAATTCCCTCAATGTACCCCTGACTCAGCCCTGTCTTGGGGCTGGAGATGAGGAACCTCTTCAAAACTAAAATTGTAGTAGCTGGGCATGATAGTACACTCCTGTAACCCAAGCTACTCATAAGGCTGGAGCAGGAGGGTCAAAAATTCAAAGCCAGCTAGGACAATTTAGCAAAGCTTCTCTGGGTCCAGCTCTAATGACCTCTCTTTACTACCAGGTAGGCCTATCCTGCTATCTCTCACCTTCAATCCATATTGGGTGTCATTCTTTATGATTGACTGACATAAGAAACACATTTGTGAGATTAACGAAATGTAGAAACAAAGAACCTAGAACAAAGTCATTTTTATCTGTGATTTCTGTTTTTCTTTCTTGGCCTGAATCACATGAACTGTATAGGGTTGGTCTAACCAAGGTCTCCATCAATTGTTATTGGCTGGATCGTTAAATAAGAGTCATTTACAATCCCAGCAGCATATGACGCTGTCCTCAGCATCTCTGCACACCAGCCAGCAGTGTCCATCCTTCCAACGCTGTATTTCAGGCACAGGAGCAGTCATTAAGCAGATGTTAGTCACTCATGTGGGGAGACAAAAGGAAGATGGGGAGAAATAAGGGAGTAGGGATGAAAAGGGGAGAGAAGAGAGGATTCAGTAAGTAAGGGTGGACCTGGTCCCAAGAAAACCAAGAAAAGACATTGAAAGAGGAAAGCAAGAAGATATTTGTTCCAACTGGAGGTTCCAATGTTTTCCAGAAAGCCTTTTTCAGGAGAGGATTTCCACTCTTCTATCATCTTATTCCCCAACTTTTTCCTCCTTACTTCAGAATCAGTGTGGATGCTACTGAAGTTCTCAGCAAATAAAGAAGCTTGGAATGGTGTCTGCCTGTAATTTAGTCAATGGAGGAGATTCACTCACATTACAACTGACCCAACTCCTTATGAAGAGACTGTCTCTGTCACAGAACCTTAGCTCGAGCCACAACCCCGTCTGCAGCCTTCCTTGATTCTGCCTTTACCTAGTGCAAGCTCAAAACCCTGCCAACTCCCAGTCTTACTCAACCCAATGGCCCCTGAACATCAGATACTCCAAGCCAAGCTCAAATATAATCAACTCCCAGCAGCCACCCAACAATCATGTGAAGAAAAGCACAGTAGGCACCAACTCCCAGCTTGAACTCATGCCAAATTTAATGCCCAGCACTAGCTCCACCCAAGTCAAAATTCCATCCCCTCTCCAACTTGCCCCATGCCATCAATGGATCCTGGCTCCTCACCTCCAGCTCAACCTCATGTTTCCAGTCATTGCAACCTTAAGGTCCCTCCTATTCCAACTCACCTCCAGCCTTCAGTCTAATCTCAAACAAACCCCCAACTTGCACCCCATCCTTCAGCCACAAGCTCTCTCAGGCACCCACCAGGATGCCATCCCTGCCCTTAAGTGTTAGATGTTTCAAACTTCCATCATCCCACCAGTCAGCAAAGAAGGAATCAGGGAGAAATGTTAATGTGGCACAACCCTGGGAAGGTTGCACAAAATGAGCAAAGACTGGGATGCCGCCTCCAGTGAGAGGGCAGAGAGAAGGTAGAGGCCAGGATCCCAGAGCCCTGAGAGATCCCGTGTTACCTGGCATCACTGGTTCCGTGGCCAGAAGAATGGCAAGAAACAGGAAAAGAAGCTTCATGGCTCACAGGACCTGGGAGGAGGTGGCAGCTGAGCAGCGAGGCTTAGAAATACAGTTCTCTCCAGTGAGGATGAGCCTCCTTTTATTAGCAGGCCAGAGGCAGTGAGTTAGAACAGGAAGGAATTTGTACAAGGTCAGGCTAAGGGACAATGTGTAGCAGATGTTTCAGCACAGGATGGCCGTGTGGGAAATTGGCCAGCACCCTGGCAAGAGGAGGCCTCCCTCCTGATAAGGAAACAGGGAAACTAAAGCCATTTGACCTTTCAAGAGCCTCAAAGGAATTAGAAGATTAATTAACACATAAACGTATGTCAAGAAACATTTAATTTTTAAAAAGAATTAGTTATCCTCAGCTTTCTGACATAAGGATATACACCTGTACATCTTTCTGAATCTTGAACTTGCCAATCCTGTTCCCACTTCAGAGTTAGCATTTGTTTTTAGTTTCTGTATTAGTCAGGGTTTTATTAGAGAAAACAGATATAACACAAGATTATACAAATGTGTAAGAAATGACAAGATTGGCTTATGATGGTCAGCCACAGAGTCTGATGAGGAAGCCTGCAGAGGGTGTCTACACACTGGAGGCCGAAGGATGCAACCCAAGGTCTGGAGTTTACCCTAGTGTCTTGTACAAGTCCACACCAGCAGGCTGATGGGTCTGCGACAGAAGGCTGAAGGCTCTGTGATGAAAGGCTGAAGAGTCTATGCCGGAAAGCTGAAGATTCTACACTGGAAGCCAGGAGACGACGTCCAACCCAAAGGTGAAGACTGGAGCTTCTCCAAGAATGCAATACCTTCATCCTTCCTCCTTCCCTTTTATACCTCAAGGTGATGAGCCACCCTAGCGTGGGCCTTCTACATCCTTGGGTGTAGAGTTGCTAAACCCATTTGTTAAGCTTCTAACTGTCTCAAGTTGACACAGTCCATCAACCACGACAGTTTCCTTATAAAGTTCTTCCTTCTCACTTTTGCACAGACATCTCCTACCACTCACTCCACCTCATCTCAAATGCCCACCTTGGAGAGGCTTTGGCTGGGCATGCTAGGTGGCGGCGCTCCCACCTGCAGCCACTCCAGATCATAGGTGGTTTTGTGATCTTTATAGATTTATATTTAGCCTTTATTTCTTCATGTAATATCAGAAATTTGCCTTGGACTATGGGTTGGATACGGATATGCATCCTCCCCATGTGTATTGTATTGAAAACTTGGTCCCTAGTGTGGACATGATGCAAGGTGATGGAACCTTTGAATGGGCCTAGTGCAAGGTAATTAGGTCATGGAGTCATTGCCCTTGGAAGAAATTGATGTATTTCTCAAGAAACCCCAGTTAATATCCAAGAGAGTCGTTGGGGCCAGGGATGTAGCTCAGTAGAACACTTGCCTAGCATGCACAAAGCCCTAGGTTCTTTTCATCAGCACCTGAGAGAGAGAGAGAAGAGAGAGAGAGAGAGAGAGAGAGCCATTCCAGCCATGCTTCTGGAGAAGCAAGATAGGAGCCATACCCTCTGTCAGAACTTAAACAAGAGACTATGAAAGATGAAGAAAGAAAGGCAAAAACTCACTAAACACCACTCCATGCCAGACTTGGAGAACAGATCTTGATTTCACACAGATTTAGGTTGGGGTGTTGCCCCTGATGCTTATTGCCTTAAACTGAATGAGCTTCCAATGATAAAATACAACTAATAACACCGTCTAATTTAAATAATTGGGATAAATTCTATAAATTGCTTAAGAATCTACCTGACACGTAGCAGGTACTGAATCATTACTCTTGCTTTTGATTCTTGTTACTATTGTAATGATCATATGAATCATTATTACCCCCCAAACAATTCTGATAAGAAATCATAAAACCCTAATTCATACAGGACAAAACTGAAACTCCACTGGAAAAAGGGAACTAACTGTTCAAGGGATTCCCCGGTGGAGCAAAGAACAGAAAACAGGAATAAAATTGTCATAGAAGTCCAGAAAATAAATGGTTAGTAAGCAGCTGTGACTACAAGACTTAAGACAGAGGGGGAGTGAAGCCGAAAGACCCGTTTACCTTGCGTGGTTGTCGGGCCATGTCAGGGCTCGGGATCCACGGTATCAGCATTAGCAAGTTGTAAGGTATTTTAACAGGAGTGTGACCTAGAACATGTATCGAGGACCTAAAGCCCATGTTGAAGATAATTCCCAGGGCAGAGGCGAGGCAGGGAGGATTAGTAAAGGCTGTTTCATATCTCAGTGAAATGACAAGGACTGCACAGAGGCTGAGAGACAATGCATAAGCACAAAGGAAGTGAGAGAAGAAAGATATCATAGGGCACTGGAGCCCTCCGGAAAAACCCTCCCCGCTGAGCTGCACAGAAGCTAAGGGACACTGACTCTACTAGTCTTGCGGACAGGTGCTCATTGTGCTGTCTCATTCCAATCTCGTAGCACTGCACTAAGAAAACAAAACTCAGGAGGGCGAACATCTTGCCCAAGTAATACATGGTGTAATCGTGGGTGTGAACCCAGGCCTGACTGGTCCCCAAACAGGAGGCTTCTTGTGATGACTGTCTTCTCCTGGGAAGCCGGGTCCAGCCAGGTGAGGAGGTGAGAAGCCTCTAGGGAGTCTCACTTTGAAGAATTTAAAAGGTGAACATAAGATCAGAGAAATTTGTGACCTCCTTTTTTAATAGATTTATCAAAGTATAATTTATAACAGATTTATCAAACTTCTCATTAAGTACAAATTCCATGATTTTTGGTACATTTAGACTGTACCACCATATAAATTTCATAATTTTAGTAAATTTAGAGTTGCACCGCCATCACTGTAGTGTAAGTTTTAAAACATCCCATCCCTCCCCAAATACCCTTGGTGCCTATTTGCAGTCACTGTTCAATCACAACTAGCTGAGTGTTTAGCTGAGCACCTGGAAGGGAGTGAGAGGCTAATCCTTACATCAGTTTCTCAGTGCTGGTGTGTGGGAGGAGGTTGTGGGAGCCTTGAACTGGCTTGGCCCTGCTGTCTCAGCTCCTCTGCAGGCTGGGGGCTTGGGCCTGGAGAAAAGATTCACAATCTAGAGAAGTCATCATAGCACAGTTCTGTGAACAGGACTGGAGAGCTGGAGGGGACCAAGCTCATGCTCAGCCTGGCAAGACAGGGACCAAAAACAAACCACGAAGTCTACATAGCCCCTTTAATTTAGGACAAGTTGTAGTCCCAGACTGTTAGGAACTCTAGAAGCTGGGAATTGACCACACCTGCAGGAGCTGGGCAGCAGAGTCCAAGAGCAAAGACTGCCTGGGGCGAGCAGCGGAAGCAAGTGTCTCCAAACACCAAAATATCAAGCCCTTAGGTTGCCAAACCTGTATATTACTAGGCAATGGGGTATCATGTGATATTAAGTTGCTAGATGTATAAATACCCCTACAAAAGGGGGAAGTTCCTTTCCTCCCATCCAGAGAGAAAGGTTTCCACCTGAACCCAGCTTTCATCTTTTCTTTATTTCCTCATCCTGTCACGGTCCTTCTCCCCAAGACCCTCAAGAGCTGTGCCGGTCATGGCATATGATGCCTTAACATCATATGCCATCATATGTGGGGTAAGAGACTAGAGGGTGCGAGAAGCCTTCTCACGTGTGTACAACGAGAGGGAGAAGTGCGCTAGCAAAGGCCAGTATTCATCTCTGCAGTGTATTTATATTGTTCCCATCAGGTGTCAAGCTTGGGGCACTGAAAAAGGCAGATTCTCTAAGGGCCACAGTTATGAGAGGCTTCGTGAGAAACACAAACGACAACCACAAAGGAAGGAGTATTGATTTTATCAGTTGTTAGACATGAGGAAAGCAAATTATAAAGAACCACAGATGTATATAGATATTGTTAGTTTTCTAGTGCAATAGAGAAGTGAAAGGTTAAAAAAAAAAAAGGAAAAGAATGGGTTTATCGAGGACGTGGAAAGGAGCACACACCCCGTGGCAGGTGGGCGGTCTCCTTTGACCAGATACAGAGAGGCAGAGGGTTACATGACCTCGGATTGGAAGTGGTACAGAGGGTGGACACTGATGATGTGTGAGGATCTGATTGGAATTTTCTTTGCACATAAACAGGAAAGGGAGCTGCAATTAGAGCTGAGGGAGGAGGAGGAAGTGATGATGTTCCCGCTTTGGCCTTCTGACACGTAAGACCACTGCCATAACTGCACAGTAATTTATACTGGGGCAAGAACCTCTCAGGTATATATAAAAGTGTCTGTTATATGCTTGATTCTGTATTTACCTTTCTTTTGTGGGTTTGGATTAGGAAGTATCTTAATGGTTGTAAGCTTGATGAGACAGCCACAAAGAAATTGGCTCTGGGCACTATTTTAAAATCAAGCCCCGAGCAGGAAAAAGATGGAAGAGCAACAGAAACCCTGACAGAGTTTAAGACTCTAGCCTTGCTCAAGTAGATAAGAAAAGTGTGATACAGGATGACTCCTTTCTGCTGGAGCTGAGCTTTGCTAGAAATTCCATTTTATAACATCCAATAACTTTAACTGAGCCACAAGCAGCAACTGTCACCTTTTTGGCTCAGAAAAATTTTGCTGAGCCACAAATTGGAACTTCTGCCTTATCTCTCCTCTCTCTCTCTCTCTTCTCTCCCCCACCACCCCCTGTCTCTCACAAATAGCACTCAAAGAAGCCAGATGGGCAGGGGAAAGTATGGAGGGTTTTCCGCATGTCTATCATGTGGCTGAACTGCAGTCTGCAATAGTCTGGGCACAGGTTGTACATCTTCATGAAGCAGTACCTTTAGAGTTCTTAGAGAAATTGAGGCAGGCCACCACCACCTGTGGCCTGTGATAGCTCGGACCCTGGAATAAAACCCAAGGAAGCAAGAAATTAAAATTTGGGGAGCAAAGGCTTTATTTTAGGCCAGGCCTGGTGACACAGCCTCCGGTAGCCAATTTGGAGACTGCACGCCCCAGAGACTGAAGAAAGGGATTTTAAAAGCAGGAGAGGGAGAAAAAAAACAAAACAAAAAAAACCCTACAGAGCTGATAAGCTGTTGACTCAAGTCTGGAAACTGTAAAGCTGTCCACTTAGTTCTAATAATATCGGGAGCCTTTGGTGCCTTTCATGTTAGTCCCAGTCTGCAGATAAGCGTTATCTCAGAATAGCACATCTGCAATAACATTCGGAGAAGAAAGTAGAAAGTTAATTATTTGGGGACAACTTGTTAGCACTAACATGTGAGAAGGGGTCAAAAGTTACAAGAAGCTGAAACTTAAGTTTTTACAAGGATTTGAAACTTAATCCTTTCGGCACATACAGAACAAGAGGGGGTGCATTACAGAACAGAAATACGGCAAGATTACATTTTTGGGGTGGGAGGAGAGCAAGATCAGGTAAGGGTTGTGCTAACAAGCAAGTTTCCCTGCAAACAAGCAAGTTTAGATTAAGCAAATATCTTTTTTTTTCAGCAGAGAATAGAGAAGTCTAACAGTAATTAACAACCTTTTGTTACCTTATTTTAGCACCACATCTGTTATTTGTAGAGGGCAACAATGGTTAACATATCAATTAGGTAAGATTTTGCACTTCTTTACAGAGGAGAGCATTGATTAACATATCAATTAGGTCACCCAGAGGGAGAAGGAAAACATATATACAGTATGGCCATGTTACAGGTGATTTGTTATAACACAAATATAATGAAGCTATTTTCCTTAGAGTACAACATGGCCCAGCAGCCCCTTTGCTTTGGTTTTGTGAAGCTCCTAAAACAGATTATGGCCTCAAATGATTGGAAGGGAATAGCTAAAACATGTTTCAGTCTGAGGGATTATTTGTTGTTGAAAGGAAATTTTTTTGAATTGTACATGAATCTGTGCTGTTCAAAACATAGCCATTACAAAAGATATGTTAAATGTAGAATGTGCCTTTGCTATCCCCTGAAATCAACTTGCTTTTGAGTTGCAAATTTATGATCAATTTAGAATCCTAGCCACTAGTGGTTGGAGGGAACTTCCTGCAATGGATGGAGGCATCCCTAGATTTGACTTCTATTCAACAGAGTCTGGAAGAACCATTTCAGGATTTTGCAGCACTTTTATTGAAAGCTGATAAAAAATTGTGTTAAAAAAAAAGCTAGCTAGTTAATAGTTCAACAGCTGGCTTTTAAAAAAACATTTATTTTTAAGAGAGTAAAACAATACAGCAAATTTTAAAAAAACAGTGAAAATGATACAGAGCTTCAAAACAAGATAATAGGAAATGGACAATGGCTGCCATAATGCCTCTTGTTATCTTCAAAATGGCTACCCATGTCGTCAGATATAATAAAATCAAACCAAACAAAAAAGAATAAAACCAATGAAAATAATACAGGACTTTAAAACAAAGTTACAGGGAATTAACAATGGCTATCTCTTTCCTTTTTAGATGTTTCCTCTCCTTTCACTTTCACAATATCTATTGTGCATTTTGGATCACAGTATCTCCTTCAGTTTTTTTCTAAGAAGACAACCTGACATTTACCTAGGTAAGTCTGAACCATGTCACCCAAGAGCATGGTCACAAGTTGCATCCTTTTACTATGAGAGCTTCATGATTATCCTCCTTTATAACTGAGTAGATTTCCATTGTATAAAAACGCTATATCTTTCTTATCAGTTCTGCAGTTGATGGGCAATCTACTCCTGCTTTTTTCTGATTCCCTGTCACATGAAACATTGGTTTCTCTCCTTTGACTTTCAATCTGTGAATTTCCTTTCAAGTTAATGTGTTTTTTCTATACCACATATTGATGGATCTTGTTGCTTGATCTACTCTGCCTGTGTTTCTTTTATTGATGAATTGAAGCCATCCACATTAACGGTTATGGCCAACATGCACTGATTCATCTCTGCCACACTTTTTTCCTGCCACTGGCTCCCTAATTCTCCCTTCTACTGAATTGTCTGCCCTGCTCAGTGACTTTAGTTGCTTTAGTTGCTACTGGGACAGTGGTCATTCTTATTTGTCTCCAGAATATCCTTAGTATTCTTTGTAGGCTTGGTTTGGTGGTCATGAATTCCTTAGGTTGTTCTTTGTCATAGAAGTGTCTTATTTCTCCATTAATTCTGAAAGACAGTTTTGCAGGGTCCATCACTCTGGGTTGGAGTTGTTTTCTTTCAGGACTTGAAACATTTCACTCTAAGTTCTTTTTGGGTTGACGGTTTGTGTTGAGAAGTCTGTCATGGGTTTTCCTTTATAGGTGATCTGTTTCTTTTCCCTCACAGCCTTTTAAATTCTGTTCTTGGGCTGAATTTCTGGGATCTTGATTATTATATGTCTGGGTGTATATTTACTTTGATTATGGCTAGCTGGAGTTCTATATGCCTCACTTATCTGTATGCCAGATCCTTTTCCCATGCTTCTCTGTTATTACTTCTGTAAATAGTCTCTATGTCATTTGTGTTGACTCCTGCTTTTTCACTGACATCTATCATTCTTAAATTATTTTCTTTGTGTTGACTTACAGTCATTGGATTGTTATTTCCTGGTTCCTCTTTAGTTTTCAGTGATCTTTCCTTTCACAATTGCTAGATGTGATCCTGTCTTCAAGGTCTGAAAGTCTATCTTCAGTTTCTTTCAAGTGATTTTGCCAGCTTTTGATGGGGTTTTTAATTTCCTGGATGTCTCTTTGAGTTTGTTTCATGCATTCCAATTCTTCTCTATATTGTTCATTCAAGGTTTCCTGCATTCTCCTATGCTTCTCTTTGTTTTGTATGTATGTCATCTTTAGATACGCTCAGCAACACTTTTGTTATGTTCATCAGTTCTTCTTTTACCTGAGATATTGTTTCTGATCTGATTTTTTTAATATAGCCTCATGAAGTAGTTTCTTTACTTCATCCCAGAAATTTGAGGTGTGTAACTTCTCCTTTTTTCCATGTCCATATCTCCTGAGCTTGCTATGTGTGGGCTGGAGGCCAGAAATCATCTTTTGTTCCTTTGTCTTGACATTTTCCTGTGCTCCAACAGATAAGCAGGTTGCAGGGTCCCAGGTGCTTTGCACATTGGCTACCACATTGGCCACAGTATAGGGAGTTGGGTGCGGCACCTAAGTTTCTCCTAACCCAGGTTCCCCAGGAGGCAGGGGGGTGTGGGGCTGGTTATTCCAGACCCTCATGGTTTCTCCAAGGCATGGCTAGCTAGTCTCCTGGCTCACACTGGCTACCCACAGGAGAGTCCTGATGGCAGCCAGTGTACTCACAGGAAGTGGGCTGGCTGCTTCTCCCCCACTCCCATGCTCGTTACCTTTCACCAGAACAGCTGGCTTTTGAAAATGCAGAAAGTAATGTAAGGCACAGAGAGCTTCCCTGGGGCAGTCTGGCCCAGCCTGGCTTAGTGAGGTGGGATCTGCACTGTGGAGTAGGTGTTTTCAGGCATGAACTCTGCTGGAACCTGCTGAGCCTTTAAATGGCTCTCCCCACCACCAACTGCACCTGTGCTTCATGCATTGAAAGTTTATGTGACATCAGCATGGCCTGCACTCAGACCCTCAGCAGCAGTGGGACCTCCAGTGACCAGACTGAGAGCAACAGCTGGTGTGCCCAGCACCTACAGTCAGCTCCAAGCTCGCACCACCCATGGTGGCTTGGGACTTCGTGGACATCTCTTCCTTTCAGCACTGCCCACTGTCAAGCTAAGCCCTGCAGCCTGCTTGCCCACCAGCCAGCCCAAGCTGGGAGTGACAAATGACAAGCTAGAGCCTGTATGCCTGATACAGAATACAGGTGTTTTTTCTCTACACTTTTACACAGAAAATCCTAATAATCCTCAAGATCTAAAAGTTGTTAAGTATGTCACAAAAAGGGAAATTCTACCTAAAAATTTATAACTCATAGTACATTTCACTTGGATGTATATACTATTCATCTTTTAAATTCTAATAAAGATGAAAGTACTACAGCAGAAAAATAATGCAATCAAATAAAAGCTCAAAAGAGTCCTTTGGAAAGATCTTTATATTGAACAATGAAAGTACCCAGTGCTAATTTGAGGTCAAGACTATGCTTGTGTCTTTCCAGGAATTGCTGAATGGCCTCTCCAGGTACCAGAGCATGTTGTGTGGCAATATCATGAACCCAAACCCAGAGAAGAAGTTGATTTCACCTCTTGAAAAGCTGATGCTCAGTCCTATAAGAGTGATGCCTCAGACACAATGCCACAACCCATAGAAAAGAATGTGGCTAAAATCAATCTTAGTTGACCCAGGATTCCCAGAATACCCAAAAGATGGTAACAAAAAACCAAAGCCAAATGTGTAATAGGTGACAACAGTATACAGAGATGACCAAACTAAAAGTGACATGAAATAAGGGGACACAAAAGTCAATAGTATTCTTAAGATAAAATACAAATTAATTATAGATAAGATTTTGACCTTTCCAGATTCTTTTTACAAGAGATCTCTGCTATTGTCCTACAACAAAATCTGACTAATCTATTTATAGTTATAAGTTCTACAATTGTGTGAAGTTAACATAATTCAATATGGTTTAAAAAATTTACTTGAGTGGACTCTGATGTTGTAAGATGTTTGTCAGTCAGCCTGTCTATGTGTTTGTCTGTTTGTCCAGTCTGTTAAGCTGTTGTTGGGAATTGGATGAGCTAGTGATCATTCACACATACAGACCCAAAAGCACACCAACAGGAGTGCCCTAAGGGCATAGAGTGCCTAAAAAGAGTCCTGAGTGCATGAGGTGCTGGAGGTGAACGGGTGTTCCAGCCCCTAAAACGTGGGGTGTAAGCTTAGAGAGTTCTCAGAGACACTGACAATCTGTACCCTTGTTTCTTCATCTGTTTGTCACAGCCATAAACAGCTGTTCTCTTTTTATTTGAGCTCAATATTTTTCTCTTTTCTTTTACATTTTTAAATCATTTCAAAATTTAATTTTGGTTACAGATTTAAAAAGCACCCATCCACCTGAGTTCTCAGCTAGTAAAATGATGCTAAAATTGGTTGTGTACATGAAATGTGTATTTTTGTTATTACAACTTGTTAAAAAATAATGTGTTAAATGTTGTGACTGCATCTTCATAAATCATCAAAAAATTAGTAAGTTACTTAAACAAAAATCTCTTAGGGTAAGACAAGATTATTAGACAGGACTTCAATTGATAAATAAAAAAACAGTGGAAGCCAGACTTAATGGCACACACCTATGATCCCAGCACTGAGGAGGCTGAGACAAGAGGATCACTGCAAGTTTAAAGCTATCCTGGGCTACAAAGTGAGTTCAAGGCTATTCTGAACTATATATTGAAACCCTGCATGAAAAAAAAAAAACGAAAAAATGACTTCTTGGTAACATTAACCAGTTCATGTTCATTAATGAGAGGTCCCAATGATCTCCAGAGCCTTATGAGAGACACTCCAATAATTGTTATTAAATATATTATTGTGATATGTTTATATTGGTCATTGCCAAAGATTAATTTTCTAGACAACAATGTTTTTGATTTAAAGATTTTCATACAAAGGTTTTCATATGGCTATAATAAATGATTGTCATTAACCTCATGGCATATTAATTTATTCATGTCTCCACATGTACAGGTCTTCCAAAATGTAATACAGGGTTTGTTTGTGATGACAAAATTTTGTTTCAGATTCAGACTTCTGCCTTTAACAAAAACTTATCAGATGTACATCCCATTAAAGGTAAACAAGTAGGATAAAACTTTCTTATGTATTAGATAGGGACAACTGACTAGAAGGGGGTATTTTATGACCAAATGAAATTTCATGACAAAATATCATTATGATTGTTGTGCTACAACATGTATGAGTTTGCTTTCTATTTTTCTGTGTAAAATATGTAACTGATTGTTAACATTCTATAGCGATTCAAATGTTTATGCATCAATGTTCAGTAAAAAATAATTGTTCCTTATGCCTAGATCTTGTAACCTGAAGATAACCATATGCAATATATGAACTAGTGTTGATTTTCTACTATTTTTTTAAAATTCTGTATCATTTCTACCTGTTTTCTGTTTTGCTTTTCAAAATTAAAAAAAAAAAAAATAGGCCGTTCACAGACTGCAGGAAGAGAGAACAAGACCACACCAGAAAGCAAGCCCCAGCCGGGTGTGGTGGCTCACACCTGTAATCCCAGCACTTGGGAGGCTGAGGTGGGAGGATCCTTGTGAGTTTGAGACCAGCCTGGGCTACAAAGTGAACTCAAGGCCAGCCTGAACTGCAAAGCGAGACCCCATCTCAAAAAAAAAAAAAAAAAAAAGCAAGCACCACTGGGAACCAGTGCCATGCACGGGTCACTGCTGGACTGCAGACCCCAGTCTTCCCCCATGAGTCAGTGACATTTGTGAACTTCAGGGAGAGAGAACAAAGCCATATCAGCAAGTAAACCCAGTCTGGGAACCAGAGCCATGCCCAGGCCACCGCCAGATGGGACAGCCACATCCAAACCCCTTCCAGGGTGAGGCTGGAAAACAAGAGGTGCCAAACCCTCCCCTCACACATAAGTGCCCGGCTGATCTGGAGAAACACAGGCTGTGATGACAGTTATGGAGGTGAAATGCAATTAGATGGCTGTGGTCCTTTGGTGTTTTCCTGACCTTGCAGGTCTAGCGCCAGTGGTCTGATCATAGGTTCAGAGGATAGCAGTGCGCAGTGTTGCATCGAGGAGGATCACCTTCTGAGGGTTGTACCATTGTTGATTCCCTATTGTCTTGTTTTGAAGTCCTATATCATTTTCATTGTTCTATTGTGTTGGGTTTTATTCTCCTTTGTTGTGTTTGATTATGTTAAATCCGATGGCACGAGCAGCTATTTCAAAACTAGCAAGATATATTATGGCAGCAATTTTGGATTTACTATTGGCTTGTTTTGAAGTCCTTTATTGTATTCATTGTTTTGTTTTTATTATTTCTATTCTATTCTATTCTGTTTGATTTTTACTATGTCCGAAGGTATCTGCAGCTATTTCAAAGACAACAAAAGGCATTATGGTAACTATTGTTGATTTCATAATGTTTTGAAGTCCTGTATCACTTACACTGGTTTGTTTTGATTGGCTTTATTCTGTTTTATTAACCTTGGTTTTATTCTCTTTAAAATAAAAATTAATTAATTAATCAATTAATAATGGTTTCATTTTATGTTCCAAAGTGTTTGATATTTAGATACAATAATAATGTTAAACTTACTGCCTGTTCTATACTGTACTCTTATCAATATTTACTTCTAGATGTTCAACAACTGAGATTTAGAGACCAAAACTTAAAGACAGATGGGCTTAGAGGTTAGCCAATATTTTGGCCCTAGCCCTCCGAGGTCAATGAGGACCTAGTACATAATAGAACCTCTGCTACATCATCCTGTACTCAATGAGTCCTTGTCTTCTGATCAAGATTATGAGACCACAGAGAAATGTGATCATCAGTGTGTAGCAAGCCTAAGGAGAGTTACCAGGAGAAAAAAAATCTCCCAAGTTTTCACAGAAAGCAACTTGTTCAAGCAATGGTTGTGACTCATTCAGATGGCTGACACAGACAGAAGAGCTAAAATGTTCTATGAATGGTCCCAAGATATTCCTGACGAGACTTGAACTGACCTTGATAGATAGTAAGAAACTGATTATAATTAATACAGGTCTCACCTTAACTTGGTCTTGAACATCCTGCCGAAAAATATAACTACAAGAGGTGTAAACAATGTCATAGTAAATGTTAGCTATAAAAGAAACTCACATCACTAACACCTTCTGACAATTTCTGGCTACACAGATATCTGACTACTATTATGGATTAATTGGACTATACAGGGTTTTGATTGCTAAATGCTGAGACTTAAAATCCTTGGACAGGAAATCTTTAACCTAACTGGTTACTCAAAAGGGAAAGAGTGCAAGAATAAAAAAGATCTCCCAACAGAGTTCTTCAAACATGGCTCCTCCAGCTTCAAATGATCACTCATTCTTTGCTACAACAAAACAGAAAAGTGGGAAGTGTTTGGAGCCATTGAAGTTAGAAATTGACCACATCTGTGGAAGCTGGCCAACCAGGTTCAAAACCAAAGACCACCTAGGGTGAACTGTAGAAACAAGTGACTCCAAGCACCAAAACATCATGCCCATACATGCATGTTACCGGGCAATGGGGTGTCATGTGATATTAAGTTGTTAAATGTATAAATAAATACCTTACAGTGAGGGAGCAGTTCCTTTCCTCCCATCAAGAGAGGCGGAGCTCCACCTGACCCCATTCATCTCTTCATTGTCTCATCCTTTCATGATCATTCTCCCCACGAACCTCAAGATCTATGCTATTGTGGCTCCAGACTTCTTAACTCTCCCACTCAGGTACAGCCTGGCCTTACCAGTTCTGAAGACCAGGCACCACCCACCGCCCCAAATTGTACAGTTGCATTTTTAAGTTCTTAAGATACCACCCACATCCTGCAGTCTGAATCCCACAGCAGGAAGTGTAGGGAACTACGCACTGGTTATCAAGTTCCCAGGGAGGCTTCTGCGCAGGCCAGAACTTTTGCCTTCCTCCATCAACCTAGTAGATTAATAAAAATATCAGAAAGCAAAATAAGTGAGAACTGTAAAATTACATCCTCTGAAGGACATCTTTCACTTCTGTGCATTCATGCCATCTCTCACCTTCCAAGTAGAGCCTGTGGTTTGGGGGAAATATATACAAAGACCAAGATTGCATGAAGGTTGGGTAAGTATATTGCAGAGGAGCTGGATTCTGGACAAATCTTCCACACAAGCACATTCCCAACTGTATCCTTTCCAAGCAGGGATGCATAGAAGAAATATGCTAACCGGGAGGATTTCATCTACAATCCTTTAAAATAGTAGGAGAAATATTAAGAGTCACCACCACACTCAGTGCTTCAGGAAATGCTGTTTTTAGTCATTTCTTTTCATTCCAATTCCATGACACCATTTGCTCAAGGTTGATGTTTCATTCCCTCTTCTGCTTCATCCATTTGGGACCTCGTGTTCCTAAGAAAACAGCATGGACATGGTCCCCACTCGTAATGCTTTATTTTCTTTGGTCCTCATGATTAGAATACGCTTGACAAATGCCACAGTTGCTCTTCCTTGGGCGGCTCTGGGCAGCTGAAGAATTGCTCTTCCCCTGAATGTCTCCACCAGCCACAGGCCTTGGCTGCTTCTTGCTCCAAATTAGCTGTCTTCCACACAACAACCCCCATCCAAATACCTGCTCCTCGTGTTCTTTATCAAATACCCTTGGGACCAAACCCCCATGTCCTTTCCCATTCCAAAGAGATCCAGCCCCCACCACCATGCAACAACATTCCTGTCTCTTGCCCTTGAAGCAAAATATCTTAACCCTACTCCTAAGTAACCTCCTGTGCCCAGTCATGCCCAGCCCCTAGGCAGGAGTTGTCTTTAGAGAAATTGCACATGCACGCGCACACACACACACACACACACACACACACACACGTTTTCAATTTCCCTGCAGAGAAGGAATGCTAGGATTCAGAACACAAAGTCTTGGCTTTTCTTCCAAAAACTAGGGCAAAAAAAAATATCTTCTCACTTTTTTTTCTGATACCTACTTAAGTAAAATTACTCTCAAATAATTGCTACATTACATTCTTCCATGTTCTTTAAGGTATTGTGTAAATGTACCTGCTGCTCTTGTTTGTACACAGTAGTCTTGCTTCTAAGACAAAAAAACAAGGAAAGAATGTGCTCCATTCATGACTCATGAAAGCATGTCTCTCAATCTGTTCCATTTCACAGTGGAAGCATTGGCCTAACTATCTCAGAGATGAATGTGACCACCACCCACCCCTGTTAAGTGTCTTGTCCTTTAATTTTAGTGTATATTTTAATGAAACTCTGTGGCTATTGAATATCAAACACATATATTATTCTAATATGAATATATTCCTAAAAGAAAGAATTTTCTTTGAGACCATATTTACTGACTATTGTAAGTCAAACATATATCTCACTAAATCCATCAATTATTCAATTCATTGATTGAATACCCAATGAGTGCCAGATTCAGTTATGGATACAATAAACACATCAACCACTGTCTCTGCCTTTATGGAGATAATAGTCAGTCATGAAGTCAGACACTGCAAAAATGCTAAGCAGAGGTGCGGAAAAATGCACTCATCATGGTCAAATCTAAGATGAGGTGAGACGGTGAAGGGAACATCTGAATGAGCCTGAGAGTGAATGTCTATGTATGTGTCCTCGCCTAGGCACTTCCTTCCCTTCACCCTAGTTGCGCCTCTGACAATCAGAAAGGTCAAAATGGGAGGAGAACATTTGCAGATAAGGCAAAGTTCCAGGGAAATACTCCCTAATGGCATCACTTGTATCTTTGGACAGTCAGCCTCTGAAACTCTTTCCATCTGAGATTTTCTCTTTCTTCTTGGGTCTTGGTGAAAAGGAGACCTGACATTCCACTACAGAAAGCACTAAAGACAAACTCTCGTGGGCCACCTCCTGAGTTAACAGACTAATGTGTATTGCAGGTTTAGCCACCTGGATGATCCAACAAAAGCCTTGAACCTTAAAGACCTGAATCCAAACCCTGGGGAAGCTTGGGAAAATACTCATGGGTAGCAGCAGCAATGACAAAACTCCAGGTGAGATGGTGGTAGGTAGTACTAGGGTAGCGATGTTTGTGATAGAATCTTAGCAGGTTCTCTCTACTGCCCACTTTTCTTGGTACTTTCAAGACTGATTGTCTAGACTTCCAGGCAATTCTATCAGCTACCAGGGTCTCCTTCTAAGGAATGTCCTGTCTGCTTGAGTTGGTCTCTGATGAACTCTAACATTACATTAAATAATAGAGTGAGCATGTTTCATGCTAACAGAATGTTGCTGTGCTCCATAGGAATCTTTGAGATCAGGGATCAGAATGGACAGTCTCACTTGGCAAGGAGATTAAAGGAGGTAGAAGGCTTGGAGTAACAGAAAGGAAGAAGGATGTATGCGAGGGAAAGAGAGAGAACAGCTTGAAAAACAGTGAGTACGGTGAGACTTATATACCAACCGAGGCAAGAAAGCCTCATGGAGCCTCGATGGAGGATCGATGGAGGCTCGATGGCGAGCCTTGTATGAGAAGACAAGAGGAAATCATCTGAAGTCTTATGTCTCAAGATATTGCACAGCTGCTGTCAAATTTTTCAAAACTGCCAGATCGTCATAAGTGTACAAAGTCCTAGTGTAAATGCAACCAGAATGTAGGTAATGCTAATTCACACAGGTAGTGCTTCCTGTCTCATCCCTCTCATCCAGAGCCACCTTGTAACATACTCCAACCCCTTCATGCCCAGATTGGGGAAGGTCGTCCTTTCCTGTTGATCCTGGTGTACAACAAATCAAGTCTTGGAGTAAATAACTCCTAGACTCAAGAAAACCATTCCCACTGACATAATTACAAGCAGGAGACAGCTCTTTTCAGTTTGGTAATTTTTTCAAAAGGATAATTACCATATTCTATCCCTAGAAATTTATAAATATTTAAATCCACATATTTTAATCCCATTTTTTAATCTCAAGAAGAAGCTGCTAGATACCTTAGACACTTTTCCTTCCAGATGAACCCTCAACTCGTATTGTATTTGCCCCTCTTTCATATCAAAGAAATAGAAGCTTTTATTGAATCAGAGATGGTTAAATGGGAGTTAGTAGGGGAAGCTTTGACTCTTATATAATGGGAAAGCAGAAGAACATGGCACGTAAGACCATTCTGGTGTTAAATATTTCCATAGCAAATATTTATCATGTTCCTGCTGTGCACCAGGCACCAAGAATGGAATGGTGAGCAAAACCAGTAAGAACCTGCTAACATGGAGTCCAAATTTCTGAGTGAAAACAGGTAAGAAGCAAATAAATAAAGGATTACTAATCTTTAAGAAATGCTAGACTTCTGGGAAGATGGTGGAGTGATGAGCAGCAGAAAAAAGAGCCTCTCTGAGATTCGGTGTCCGAACACTGGAACATAGCAATGTGAGGAGGAGGAGGGAGGTAGATCCCAGTACTCATGAAGGATCTGAAGTGAGAATTGAATCCCATGGGGAGAGCAAAGAGAGAGACTTCAGCAAAGAAGGAGAAGGTGGCAGGTGGCACTTTCATGACAAGCTTAGACTCAATGCATGGAGGGGGCAGCCAGGCCCTGCAGATGCACAGGACTGCTGGCAACCCCGGAGGCTTCCACCAAGAAATGTGCTAGTGGAACAGAGAGGTGGATGCAGCAGATTACTGTGGCTGGTGAGTTATTTCAGTTCAGTCATCAACCAGAAGAGAGTGATTGGCCAGAAGCCACTGTGAAGAGGGGCCAACTGAACTCGGAACTCAGAGCAACTGCTGGTTAACAGCTCCCAATGTCAGTATAAAGGAGCTGAGCTCAAGTCAGCACGAAGTCATGGATCTGAGCACCAAGTGTCAGGATGCCAAGCTCAAGGTAGAGGAGACACACAGACTGGTGAAGCCGAATGGGTCTGGTTCCAGACTCTCAAAAACCAGCCTAAATTTCAGTGGAACTAAAGATGCAGGCTCACTGGGATTACTCAGCACGCCATCTTAAGATACAGCTCTCAGGAAAGCTTGCTTCCTGTGGGCAGCCAGCACAGGAAGGGAGACGTAGCCAGATACACCCCTGCACGTCTGCCTCTGCCTTTGGAAGGCTTTTTCTGCAGGCAGACAGCACAGGCAGGGAGACACAGGTAGACACACTCCATGCACCCACAGGCAACCATTGGAAACCCTTGCTTCCTTTGGGCAACCAGCACCCACCAGAAGAATCAGGTACACCTCTGTGTACCTGCCACCATCAGAGGAATTCCAGTGTAGACACACAGGCTGAGAGAAGAAGCAGCCCTGCCACCACACACCCCTGGCCATCAGGGAAGCCTCAGTGTAGCCGCCCGTGTCTGGAGAAGCCTGTCCCATGCCCTGCTACCTCTCTGGGAACCTGGGTTAAGAGAAACTTAGGTGCCTATTCCATTCCCCACAACTGGATTGTTGGGAGGAACCCAGGACAAAGTCAGGACAAAGGAGCAAAGGGAGTCTCAGACATCTGATCCACACAGAACAAGTCTAGGAGACACAGTCATGGGAGAAAATGGAAGTCAGACATCTGAAATCTCCAAAAGGACAGCAACTAAGTAAGGAAACAACTTCATTAGACTGGAAAAGTAATCAGATCAGAAATAATGTCTCAGGTAAAAGAAGAAATCACAAACATAATGAAATAATTGCTGAGCGTATCTAAAGAAGATACAGATTTTTTAAAAAGAGGAGCGTAGCAAAATGAGAGAAACCTTGACTGAACAATATAAGAAGGAATTAGAAGGCAGAAAATAGATTCAAAGAGATATCCAGGAAATTAAAACGTCAATCAAAATCTGGCAAAATCACTTGAAAGAGACTGAAGATAGACTTTCAGATCTTGAAGGCAGGATCTCAGCTAGTGATTGTGAAAGGAAAGAGCTCTGAAAAATATCAAGGAACTGGAAATAACAATTGAAAGATTGCAAGATGACACAAAGAAAAATAATTTGAGACTGATAGATATCAGCAAAAACGCAGGGATGGATGCAAATGAAATAAAAAGACTATATACAGAGACAATAACAGAAAGCTTCCCAAACATGGGGAAAAGATCTAGCATGCAGGTAAGTGAGGCATATAGAACTCCAACTAGCCATAACCAAAGTAAATCTATACCCAGACGTATAATAATCAAGATCCCAGAGGTTTAGCACAATAACAGAATTTAAAAGCTGTTAGAGAAAAGAAATAGATCAGCTATAAAGAAAAAACAATCAGAATCATGGCAGGCTTGTTAACACAAACCATCAAGTCAAGAAGAGTTTGGAGCAAAGTGTTTCAAATCCTGAAAGAAAACAGCTTCCAACCCAGATTTATGTACCCTGAAAAACTATCTTTCAAACACCTTTAACTCAAAAGGAAATTCATAGACTGAAAATCAAAGGAGGAAAAACAATTATTCCACATAAACAATGTGTAACCTGCCCATCAACTGCAGAATGGATAAGAAAGATATGGTATTTTCATACAACTGAAAGCTACTTAGCTATAAAGTAGGATAATCTTGAGGTGCTTTTTTTTATTTAAAGAGAGAAGAAAAAAAAAGAAAGGACATAAAAAAACAACGCAGTAAAAAGGGTACAAATAATACAGTATTTCTAAAAATATATATATATACAGTACGAAATCACCAGTTAACAGGCTACACATTATCTTCCCAGAAACAGTTGCCCATATCACTAAATTAAAGCATATAAAGTGAACATTCATACAGTGGAATTGGAGACAGTTCCGTTCAATGATCCAACAAAAGTTCAGTTATATGGTTTTCCATCCTACACACTCGAACATACCTGCGGTTATATCCCTTAGTCCACCTTACTTTCCTCTCTTTTTTACAGTAACAATTAGACTTATAGGGTTTTATTACTGTCACGGTTCTTATTACTTTTTTGAAGAGAATAAAAACAAATGTGACTAAGCAAAACAGAGTCAGAACAGAAGGGTGGGCATAGCACGTGATGCAAAAATAGAATACCAGGTGATCAAAAGTATTTACCATTGTGCCTCTTGCTATTTTCAAATTGAGTTGTCTATATCATCAGGTATAATGCAATTGATCAAAATAGTATGGAACAAAATCAATAAAATCTACACTGAGGACCTTACAGGACTTCAAAAAAAAAAAAAGAGGATGATAGTCAATCCATATTGGGCATCATAGTATATCTTATTGTCTTCAAACTTCTATACCCTGAAACTTGATACTATCAAACAAAATAGAATATATAATAATCAGACAGAACAAGATGAGGAGAGCAATACTGGGGTTCAAGTCAGGTTAATAGGACAACAAAAAATTTACTATAATATGTCCCGTTATTCTTTAATTTAGTTTTCCCTTAATTAAAAAAATGAGAGAAAATAGATTAATTTAAAAATAGGGGGAAGATTGAGATAAGAAAGGATATTGTAATAAAACAATGCAGTCAGAAACCGAGCAATTCAAGCATCATTGTGTTTCACCACCAGATAATCTAACATAATAGTAGTCACCATAGTGCCTCTTTCCTTAAATTATTTGAGTATAACTTCGCGTGCTATAATATCAAGCGTATCTAGGCAGTGTGAAGCCTTTTAAGAGAATGCAAGAATTACAGGGTATTTAGAACCTGCTAATAGAAAACAAACAATGGTTTCTATATTATCTCTTTGCCTATAAAGAGTTTTGTTTATAGTCTAGCATATAGTGAAATATAGTAAGATACATGTTAAAACCAGTGGAAACAGATGTACTATACAGCTTGATGGGACTTTAAAGCAAGACGATATTAAATCAGCACTAGCTTTTATGTTGTGTTGCTTTCTTCAAAATAGCTACTCGTGCTATCATAGATACTAAAATCAAACAACCCAGGTTAAAACCATTGCAGTTAATGAGTGAAAACATTATATGGCTTCAAACCAATATGATTGAGAATCATGATTACCACATACTTCTATGTATTCTTATCATTTCTTACACTAGGGAAACTATTCGGTATTTATACATGTGAGTTTGATTTATTTCACTTATGAATCTTGAGGCTCATAGGTAAATAAATGCAACTGGAGATCATGCTCATGGGTAAAATGGGTTAGACTCATTCAGGTGAACACTGAGTTATCTCCCTACCATAAAAAACTGAGGAGTTAGTGGGATCCAAAAAGCACAATAGATACCATGAAAGTGACAGGAGAGGAAATGTATAAAAAGAGAAGTTGGTGACCACTGTTAATTTCCTATTATCTTGTTTCAAATTCTTTGTATCATTTTCATAACTTTGATAAGTTTGGTTTTATTTTGTCTTGTTTTGCTAGATTTTGCTGTGCCTAATAGTATGGGCAGCTATTGTGAAGCTAATGGGATGCATTATGATAGCCATTGCTGATTTCCTGTCATCATGTTTTGAAGTCCTATATTGATTTCATCCTTTTGTATTGTTAGGTTTTATTCTGTTTTGTTTTGTTTGATTTTATTATGTTATAATATGGGCAGCTATTTTGAAGAAAACAAGAGACATCACAGTAGCCATTCTTCATTTCCTATTATCTTGTTTTGAAGTCCTGTAATGCTTTGATTCCTTATTTTGGTTGGTTTTGTTTTGTTTGATTTTATTGCATGTGAAGGACAGCTATTTTGAACAAAACAAGAGACAGTATGGTAGCCATCGTTGATTTCCCATTGTCTTGTGTTGAAGTCCTGTATTGCTTGCATTTTTCTGTTCCTATGTGCTTTATTCTGTTTTGTTTTGTGTTATTCTTTTTAAAATAAAAACTTTTTTTAAAAGCTACCACTGACCTGCTGGGATTAATCAACTCAGATCTAGACTATCTGGTCACACTGTCCACCAGTGATAGCAGAGAAACACTTTGAAGTGAACTTTTTTCTTTCTCTCTCTCTCTCTCTCTCTTGTTTTTTGTTTTGTTTTTTCTTAATTGTTCTTGTTTTTATGACTGTGAACATGATTTCTAGTTTTTCATTATTATTGCCCTGTTCTGTTCTTGTTTTTATTTCCTCTCTTCTTTCTTTCCCTCTTACCTTTTTCACCAATTTCCCAAAGTTTGTGTGATCTTCCTTTGTCCCCCAGCCTTGTTTCTAATCTCTCAATCTTCTGTTTCTCTATTTTTCCCTGTTCTCTTTTAAAGTTTATCCCCTGAGGGTAAATTCACTATATTGAAGGCTTATTCACTGCATACAATTTTCTAGTTCATTTTAGATTTTGATACATAACCATAAACCTGGTTCATGATTAAATGTGGCAAATTAACCCTTTCCTCGGTTTGTCATTTTCTAGGCTATTGCTATTGCTGATTGTACAACTTTAGCCAAAGCGATATAATTGTTCTAACTAGTTATTCTTCCTGGTATATCAAGACTAAGATTTCCTACTGGTCAAAAAATACTACAGGCCAGTGCCTAAGAACCAGGGAGTGGGCCAAGTAGACAGCAACTTCGCATCTCCAATAAATAGTAACATATTCAAAACCCAAAAGCCAGCTACACCTGAGAGACATCCCTGAGAGGTAGTCATTTCTATGGGTATTTGATATGAGCAATAAGAATGCCTGACATAAATAATTTGCAAACATTAATATAGAAATTAAACTGAAAAAAAAAACAGAAAATGATAAGACATGAAAGCTAAATGTAACCCCAGATGCCCAACTTGCCAAAGACAAACCCCTGGACAATGAGGTGTAACAATTCAAAAGCCACCTACCTGAACTTTCTGAAGTGGTAACAATGGAAGTGACAAACCAAATGAATATGTTATAGAATAATAGCAAATCATAAACAATTTTTCAGATAACTTTAAAGATTATGCCCATAATGGAGGGCATGATTACTGAATCTAGAGGAGATTCAAATTTTAAAAATAGAGGAGTTCAGGAAAATGATGGAAACATAAATGCCCAACATAGCAAAGAAATGAAACCCATGAAAGAGTCAATCAGATATCTCACAGATAGAAAAGTCTATTGAAACTATACATAGCAGAATCAACTAACGTGAAGACAGAATATCAGAACTAGATGACATGATTGCAATTAAGTATCACAAAAAAGAAAAGTGTCTTAAAAATAGCAAGAAACCACCAAAAAATCAATGCAAGAGCTGCTAGATGTTGCAAAGAAGAATAACATAAGACTGATAAGAGTTGACAAAAAAGCAAGAAATAGTACAACTGACATTTATTTTTATTTTGAAGGAAGTAAAGTACAACAGAACAAGATAGAATAAAGCCAATTGAGACAAAGCAGTGAAATTGGTACAGAAATTCACAGCAGATTACCATGATATCAGTAAAAGGTACCATAATATATCTTGCTATCTTCACAATAGTTGTTCAATCAGGAATAGCAAAATCAAACCAAATACAGAACATCATAAAACCTATCAAAGCAGAGTATTGAACAGAGCAATACAATTCATCAAAACAAAGCAAAACAGTGATAACAATATTTGCCTTCAAAGAAATGGTAGAAAGAAATCCCCCATATTTGCTATATAGCATATGGTCATCCTCCCAAGAGATGATCAGACCTCTGGCTCCCATTTGCTAACAGGGGAGTGTGAGATGTTTGATTCTCAGCCCGCATGCTTGTAGGTTCACAGCTGCCTACCAGGGAAGCGGGTGGGTTCCTTTGTTGCCCAGTGCCCTAAGTTCTAACATGGAGCAGATCTCAGGAGATGCTGGCTGCCTGGTTCTCTCCCTGGGTCACCTGCTGCTCACTCTACTAAAACTGACATTTTTAAAAAACTGTTCACAAAAGTGATGGCAGAAAATTTCCCAAGCATGAAAAAAAGAGTTTGACATAAAGATAAGAGAAACATATGGAACACCAGTTACCCATGACCAAAAAATTTTTACAAAGCATATAATAGGCTTCCAGAAATTCAACACAAAAACAAAATATTAAAAGCTGTTAGAGAAAAGAAATTAATCACTTATAAAGGAAAGCCCATCAGAATTACAGCAGACTTCTCAACACAAACTCTCAAGTCAGGGTAAGTTTGGGGTAAAGTGTTTCAACCCTAAAACAAAACAACTGCCAACCCAGACTGATGTACCCTGAAAAGCCATCTTTCAGATTTGATAGAGAAAATAAGATACTTCCATGACATAGTACACCTGAAGAAATTCATGACCACCAAACCAGCATTCCAAAATGTTCTAAAGGACATTCTAGAAAGAGATAATGAAGTTCTATTAATTCCATGAATGCCAATAGGATGAACCTACCAGGCAGGGCAAGCAATTAGAGAGCGAAAGGAAATCAACAACAGAAAATAGTATGACCAGAATAACACAATGCATACCAGTTAAAACCATCAATGTACATGGTCTCAATTTACCAGTCAAAAGACACAAACTTACAGAACCGATCAAGAAAAAATATCAAACAATATGCTGCATACAAGAAATACATTTAACTCAAAAAATTCACAGACTGAAAGTCAAAGAACTAAAAACATTGCTCCATGCAAGAGGGATCTGAACAAAGCAAGGGTAGCTATTCTCTTTGCAGACAAAGTAGATTTCAAATCAATAGTGATCAAGAGAGACAAAGAAGATCACTACTACATGATTAAGGGAACAAACCAAGAGGAAGATATAGCACTCATAAATACATATACACCAAAACACAGCATACTCAACTATATAAAACAAATATTAACAGACATGAAAAATCAACTAAGTGCTAATACATTTGTAATGGAGGACCTCAATACCTCATTGTCATCAACTATACCAACAAAATCAACCAAGAAACATCAAAACTGAGCCAAACTTTTGAACAAAAATGGACTTAGTACAGAGTCTTCCACCATATAACATCAGAATGCACATTCTTCTCTCCTTCAGGCAGCATATCCTACAAAACAGACCACATTAACTTATGGAACATGATTAAGTAAATTCAGGGGACTGAAATCATCTCATGCATAGTATCAGGCCATAGTGCAGTGAACCTGGAAATCAATGACAAAAGAAACAAGAACTTCATAACTACCAGTGGCTCACAGATGATTTTGAAGAGGAAATTACACAGTTTCCACAATTAAACCATAATACCAGTACAACATGCTGGACTGTATGAGATTCAGTGAAAGCAATCCTACAAAGTAAATTTATTGTGGTAAATTCCCATATCAGAAGAACAGAACAAGCCCAAAAAAATAACATAATGTTGAACCTCAAGCTTCTAGAAAAAGATCAAGTCAACCCCAAATCTCATATGAGGAGATATAAAAATTAGAGCAGAAATAAATGCAGTAAAGACTAAGAAAGCAATACAAAGAATCAATGAATTGAAGAGCTGGTTCTTTGAAAGATTAAATAAAATTAACAAAATCTTAGTTGCTTCATCAAAAAAAAAAAGGAAAGACTCAAATCTAAGGAATTAGGAATGAAAAGTATGAAACCACCACAGATCCTAAATAAATCCAGAAGATCATTAGTATCTTCTTCAAGAAACTTTATTCTAATCAGATGAAAACATAGAAGAAATGAAAAAATTCCTAGATACATATCAATTACCAAACCTGAATCAAGAAGACATAAAGGCTCTAAATAACTCAATATTGGTCAATGAAGTTTACCAATGAAGACCCCAGGTAGTACAGCTGAATACAAAGTTATGGCTCAAAAATCAATAGCATTCCTATGCATAAATAACAAACTCAGAGAGAGAAACTAGGAAGCCACCTTTCACAGTAGCTTCTAAAAAAATGAAATACTTAGGAACTGATCTAACAAAGGAAGAAAAAGAACCTTACATTGAAAACTACACTACTCTAATAAAGGAAATGGAAGAAGATATCAGAAAATGGAAAGATGGTCCTTTCTCTTAGATAGGAAGAGCCAATATAATGAAAATGGTCTTACTTCCAAAAGTTTCATACAGACTTAGTGGCATCTCAATCAAAATAACAATGGCATATCTCACATAATTAGAGAAAACAATCATAAAATTCATCTGGTACCAGAAGAAACCCAGAATAGCAAAAACAATTCTGAACAAGTACAAATCAGTGGGCATCATAGTCCCTGACTTGAAATTATAATACAAAGCTATTGCGATAAAAATAGGATGACATATAAAACAGATCCAAGGGTCAATAGAACAGAATAGGAGGTGCAGAAACAGCTCCAACCATGCTAAGCCACCTTGTCTTTGACAAACAAGCCAAACACCTTCACCAGAAAACAGCCTCTTTAATAAGTGGTGCTGGCAAAACTGGCTTTCACCTGCCACAGACTAAAATTAGACTCATATCTCTTGTCATTCACTAAACTAAAATCAAAATGGATCAAAGATCTAAACATTAAAACAGAAACCATAAATCTGCTAGAAAATAGAACAGGTAGACCACTTGAAGACATATGAGTAGATAAGACTTTATGGACAAAACTCCTATCACATGAAACATATCATGAAGAATCAACTGAGACCTCACCTTGTCAAAAAGGTTTTTGTATAGCAAGAGGACCCACCAGCAGAGAGAAGAGACAACCCACATAGTGGAAGGAAAATATTGCCATTGGTTCCTGAAACAGAGGAATAATATCTAGAATACATAATGTATATTATATTTTATAGAATATATATCTAGAATATATAAATCTGGAATATGTACCACAGCGATATGTGCACACTCATGTTTAAAGCAGCAGTTTCTAATAGCTAAATCTTGGCAACAGCCCAAATGCCCATCAACCAATGCATGGATACAGAAGTACATTTACAATGGAGTACTACTCTGCCAAAAAGGATAATCTTGGGACATTTCCAGGTAACTGGATGCACTTTGAGACCATACTCTTAAATGAAATAAATTGAACACTTGTGTGTAAATATTACATTGTTTCTTTGGTGTGAGAAACCAAAAGTGTAAACAAGGACCAAAATGTATTCTAGACATTGTGAAATATCAAGAAAATATTTAAGTGGGAAGGGGAACTAGGGAAAGGGAGAGGGAAATGAAGGAAGGGAAAGGAATTAAAAAATAATAGAATGAAAAGTAGAGACAAAGCTTTCATAAATAAGGAAAGACAGGTTGAAGGTAGTGTAGGAGGCTGGGAAAAAAAGATCAAGATATATCAGGTACAGGCACAAATTCCATATGACGAATGATATCATTATATATATCTAAAATGTACCAATAAAATTAATTAAGTTTTTAAAAGACTTTGTTAGTTACAATGATCAAAGGTGACATTTAAATTGAGATTTGAAAAATGGGATAAAAACAGCCATACAAATGATCGAAGTAGAGCCTTCTTAGGCAGAAGGAATGACATGAAGCAAGGCAATAAGGCAGATATCAATTATCTTGCTGATATTTGGGACAGAAAGGAAATGAGGTGCTGTGACTCTAAGGAGGACCCAAGAGACTGGAGAGATAAACAGAGCCAGGCTGGGCAGGGCCTCAGTGCCCAGGGTGAGAGTGGATATGATTCTTACTAAAATGGGCCGTCATTTTTGATGCTAAACAGAGCCATAACAGGATATAATTTAACTTTGGGCTGCCATGCAGAAAATTAATTAGAGAAACCAGTTAGGAGACTATTGTAGAAGTTCAGACAAAAGTGGCAATGCCTTGAACTAAATGTTGAAAAACAGACAGTTTTGAGATGTGGTTGAAGATGGAGCCCCAGGACTCACCGATAGATTGGAACAAACCAAAATGAGGAATCAAGGATGACTTCTAGGTTTGCAGCAACTGAGTATATGTGGCTACCAATCACTAAGGGCATGGAAGGGTAGGGACAAGACTTGGTGAGATGAAGTCCCCAGCAGGTGTTCCATTCTGGATACTACAAGCACCCAATGAGCAGGTTATGTAGGAGAGCAGGCGTACAAGTCTGGAGCAAGGTATTGAGAATACAAATTTGGGAGTGATCAGAACATAAAAGTTACTCGAAATATCTAATGAAAAATGAACAAATAGAAAAAATTCCTACAAACTATCAGACTGTCATGAGTTGAAAGCTGGCACAGCAAACTCTACCTAGCTATGGAGCCTAAGTAGCTCGTTAGGAACCTTATAGGACTCCACCCAGCACCCTTTGGTACATTGCTCAGGCCCTTGTTGGGCCCTGCCTAGTGACCTCTAGCAGCTAGGGAGCTTTGGTGGGCTGTGTGGTGCAAGCTGAAGGCCTGCACAGTGAGCTCCACCTAGCCGTGCAGCCTCACTACCTCACTTGGGACATGGTAGGGCCCCAGCCAGTGATCCCAAGCAGCTGAGGAGCTTTGGTGTGCTGCCTGGTGTGAGCTGAAGGCTGGCACATCATTCTCCATCTAGCTGTACAGCCTTGGTATGCCGCTCAGAACCTAGTAGGGTTGGCACAGCAACCACAGGCATCCAGGGAGCTCTGGTGTGCCATGTGGGGTGCTAAAGGTCTATCCAGCATACTCCCCCCATTCAGGGAGCCTTCAAGTACCACTGGGGACCCAGTTAGGCCTTCCTAATGACCCCTGCTCAACTGGGGAAACTCCCTGCAGTACAGACAGGAAACTACTGAGACTCTGCATTTGGCTGCCCCAGTGGAAGAGAGTAAAATGACAAAACAAAAGAGCAAAATGCAATCTCAAACCTCCACCCATTCCAAACAAGCATAGAAGACATGGGCACAGAGAAAAGTGAAAGCCATACACCTGAAACTTCGGAAATGATATCAACTGAAGTAAAGAAACAACTCCGGGAAGCTTTAAAGGAACTCAGAACAGAAACAATCTCCCAGGTAAAACAAGAAATGATAAATGTAATAAAAGAATTGCTGAACACATAAAATAATTAAGATATAATTTAAATAAATAGCGGAGCACTGTGAAAAGATGGAAACCTTGAACGGGAAATATATAAAAGAAATAGAATGCATGAAACAGATTCAAAGCGATATCCAAGAAAGCAAAAGTTCCATCGAAAGCTGACAAACCACCTCAGTGAATGTGAAGATAGACTTTCAGACCTCAAAGACAAGATTACAGCTAATGAACAGGAAAGTAAAGATCTTTTTAAAATGACAAGGAATTGGGAAATAACAACTCAATAATTGCAAGGTGACACAAAGATAAACAATATAAAATTGACAGGTGTAAACAAAAAAGAAAGTGACAACACAAATGATATCAAAAGACTATTTACAGAAGTAATAGCCAAAAATTTCCCAAACATAGGAAAAAAATGGACATACAGTGAAGCAAAAGTGCTTCACATAAGTGAAGCATATAGAATTCCATTAACCATAACCAGAATGAATCTACACTCAGACAGAAGATCAGTACCTAATTCAAAAAGCTTTACTCTCATAGGTTTGATAACACAGAAGAAATGGACAGAATCCTAGAAATATATGAATTATTAAAGCTGGAACAAGAAGACATAAAAACTGCTAAATAACCCAATTTCAGTTAATGAAATTGAAAATGTAATTAGAACCTTACCAACAAAGAAAAGCCCAATGTCCTGATGGATTCATAGCTGAATTCTACAAAGAAATTCAAGGAAGACTTAATGGCAACACTCCTCAACTCTTCAATGAAACTGAAAGGGAAGCAATTCTCCCTAACTCATTCTTTTGAAAAAGAAATCAAAGAGGACCTCAGAAAATGGAAAGACATTCCTTGTTCATGAGTAGGAATAATAAGTATTGTGAAAAATGGCCGTTCTTCCAAAATTTGTATACAGATTTAAATCAATTCCAATCAAAATACCACTAGCTTACTTCACAGATCTAGAGAAATCGTTCCTAAAATTTATCTGGAACCAGGAGAGACCTAGAATAGCAAAGGCAATTCTGGACAACAAAAGCAAGGCAGGAGGCATCACAAATCCCTGACCTGAAGTTATACTACAAAGCTACTGTGATAAAAATCAGCATGATACTGGAATAAAAACAGATCTGAAGACCAATGGAATAGATTAGAAGATACAACCACAACTACAAACACACTCAGCTACCTCATCCTTGACAAAGGGGCCAAACATGTTCACTGGAAGAAAGACAGCCTCTCTAATAAGTGGTGCTGGAAAAACTGGTTCTCTGTATGCTGAAAACTAAAACTAGACCCATATCTATCACCATGCACTAAACTGAAGTCAAAATGGATCAAAGATCTGAAGATTAAAACAGAAACACTAAAACTGCTAGAAGACAAAGTAGGTAGAAATCTTGAAAACATAGGGCAGAGAATTCATGAACAAAAATCAAAGTGCACAGAAAATATTTCCCAGAATCAGCAACTGGAATCTTGCCTTATTAAAAAGTTTTTTCAAGTCAAAAGAAATCTCTAACAGAGTGAAAAGAAACCCATGAATTAGGAAAAAGTCTTAGTCAGCTGTCACTCAGACAAAGGACTTCTATCTAGAACATATAAAGAATTTTTAAAAATCAGACCCCCGAAATTCAAAAACCCAATCCAAAAATGGGCATCTGAGATGAATACACAGTTCTCAGATGAACAAATATAATGGCAAATAAATACATGAAAAAATGTTCATAATCATTACTCACTAAAGGAATGCAAATTAAAACAACACTGAGATTCCATCTCACTCCAGAAAGAATGGCCAGGATCAAGAAAACTACCAACAACAAATGCTGGAGAGGCTGTGAGGAAAAAGGAACTCTCCTGCACTGTTGCAACCACTATGGAGATCAATCTGGAGGTTCCTCAAGAAGCTGGGATTGGAAGTCTCATTTGATCCAGCTATTCCATTTCTGGGCATATTCCCAGAATAACTGAAAACATCATACCACAGTGATAAATATGCACTCATGTTTATATCAGCACAATTTGTAATAGCTAAATCTTGGAAACAACCCAAATGCCCATCAACTGAGGAATGGATAAAAAAAAAGATGTGGTATTTTCATATAATGGAGTATTACTCAGCATAAAGAAGGGTCACACAAGCTTTTATAGGTAAATGGATGTGAACTTGAGACCATACTCATAAGTGAAGCAAATCAAGCTGACGTGTGTAAATACTGTATTGTCTCCCTAGTATAAAAAGCTGAAAGAGTAAATCAGATAAAAAATCTTCAATAAATATTGTGAAAGGGTAAGAAACTGCTCAAAGGAGGAAAAATAACTCAGGGAAAAAGAGGAAAGAAGGAAGGGAAAATAAAAGACATAAATTTGTATATATACACTTAAGATAGCTAAGATGATTGTACTATTAATTCTATTAGCTCTTGAAACAAAACAATCAACATTCATAGGATTAGATCAGTTTTGCATGTCTGTATCTTATAATCTGAGTAACTCTTTTGAAGAGAACTATGAATAATAACAACCTCTGTGATGTTCCTACCACCTTGTTTTGAAAGCCTGTATTGTTGTTCTTTTGGGCTCTTTGGTATTGTCTCCTTTGTGTCTTGTTTTTTTATATTTTGTTTTGTTTTGATTTTACCTCTAATGCAGAAAGGATAGATGTACATGTAGAGGCTTGTACATGCCTAGAACTTTGCCTAAAGAGTTTACAAGAATTGATTTTATTATGTGTGGTGGTATGAACAGCTACTTTGAAGAAAATGAGACACTGTAATAGCATTGCTGATTTCCTATCATCTTGTTTTGAAGTTTAATAATGCTTTTATTCTTTGTTTTGATTGATGTTAGTCTGTTTTCTATTATTTGATTTCAATATGTGTAAAGGTATGGACAGCTATTTTGAAGAGAACATGACATTTGTTGATTTTCCTATTGTCTGGTTTTGAAGATCCATAATGCTTTCATTCTTTTGTCTTAATTGATTTCATATTATTTTGTTTTGTTTGAATTTATTGTGTGTGAGGATATGGACAACTATTTTGAAGAGATACTATTGATTTCCTGTTGTCTTGTTCTGAAGTCCAGTATTGCTTACATTGTTCTGATCTGCTTTGCTCTGTTTTGTCTTATTCTCTTTAAAATAAAAAAATTAAAAACTACCATTTGAATGGCCACAAAATTAGAGGAAAATTACAAGAATATACAATTTAAGAAGTCAAGAAAAGAAAGCACTTTAGTGAGGCAGTAGAGATCTCTGCATGAAATAGTTGTTCAAAATCAATAAAAGAAAAATAACTGTCCCTCCATTGGGGTTGGGAATACTGGGAAGAATTGGGGATCTCTGCTAGAGAATTTTCAGTGGCAAGATCAAAGCAAAATGGAGTTTCTTGATTGAAAACAACAGAAAAGGAGGGAGCAGGCTCAGTTTTAGAAAAAAATCAAAGAGCTGGGAGAGAGGTCAAATCCTAGTAGAAAACAGAGTAACCTTAAAGAGAGAAGAAAGCAGGCCTAAAGAATTTTATAGATTACTATCCTTTTTTCCTCCACTTGTGTCCCTGTCACAACTCCCAAAGTTCTCCCCACTCGGTGGCATGGAGTCTTCTGGGTAACCTCTCCTTCTGGACCTTGGGAGCTTCCTTGGGAGAGACAAAAGATCTACTCTCCAATATTCTTCTCCCCCTGTTTTAAGGTTACTCAGTATCAATTAGCCACAAGGCCCTGAGAATGTCTTCGAGAGAAGTGCTGTAGGCCAGACTGTGATATTCAAGCTGAGTATGACGGGAAATGGAGTCGAGAGGATAAAACAATTAGTGATTAAAGTATGGGGCCAAAGACTTCGTTGTAACTTTAAGACTGTTCACCAGCTGACTATCCTGTGGCCCCAAGTAGAAGGAAAAGAGAGAGACTAAGGATCTACATAGGCCTGATACGAGTTCTCTCCAAGGTGAACAGAATATGTAAAACACAATCCTGGAGTTCCTAAAGGGTTACTCAAGTACAATCAGAGAGAAAGTGAAGCCTGTGAAGCAATGGTCTGGGATTAGTTCTTGTGCTCACACAGGTTCTTGGTTGCCTCCTAACCTCCCCTAAAATACTCAGACAGATGCCCAGAGCCTGCCTCAACCTTTTTACTCTAGAATCTAGAGTGCTACTGCCCAATGTATAGCTACTAACCACTTCTGGAAATATAAATTTAAGTATAGATTAGATTAAATTAAATTAAAATTCAGTTCCCCCAGTCACACAAGTGCACAATAGCCACATGTGGTTAGAGGCTACCATATTGAACAAATCATGTTTCTATCATTGCAGAGGGTTCTAGTCTAAAAGAAAACACAAATCAAATAAATTTCATAAACATTCTTCATGTATAAAGCCTCTCCCACCAACTAGGCAATAGCACGTTAGGAACTATTTACAAGAATGATATTACTGACACCTACTCGTTCATCTTGTTCTCTCCAGCATGTGTGCAAGCACCACACACACACACACACACACACACACACACACACACACATCACTTTGCAGTTTTATTTACCTGTGTTTAAATAATATAGTTGGAACTCTCAGAGAGGAACAGGAAACAACCAAAAGTGATTTAATGCAACTACAAGATTCAGTGATGTTGAGACTCAAATTTAGAAGAGGTGTCAGACTGCAGATGATCTCTGTCTTCCATGAGTCTTTGAGGATACAAGTTGGGGTACATACTTAGGAGTCACACAGCACTTATCTTCAGATTTGCATAATATATAGAACACTTCATTCGCTTTACATGTTGCTCTGCACTTGCCTGATGCGCCCCAACACTTCCTGACTGAAAACAAAAAGAAGAAGGGAGCAGGGTCAGTCTTAGAAAAAAATCAAAGATCTGGGGTGGGGTCAAATCACAGTAGAAAAGAGTAACCTTAAGGAGAGAAGAAAGTAGGCTTAAAGAATTTTATAGATTACTATCCTTTTTTTCTCCACTTGTGTCCCCTGTCACAACTCCCAAAGTTCTCCCCACTCAGTGGCATGGAGTCTTCTGGGTAACCTCTCCTTCTGGACCAGCTTCCTTGGGAGAGACAAAAAGACCCACCCTCCAGGTTTCTTCTCCCCCTATTATAAGGTCCCCAGTTAGTATCAATAGCCACCTTTTCCATTTGGCCTTTGGCACCTCTACTAGTCATGTGAATGAGAGGGAACAGAACCTGATGTAAGCCCATGTGAACATCTATAAATCTTCTAGAGCAGTGGTGGCAAACCTATGATATGTGTTACTTGTTTTTCTTTAAGACAAAAAAAATGTTAGTGTATGAGTTTTTTTCTAAACTAAAACCTCAGTTTTCAGGTTTAATTGTAGTGCTGGAACTTTGCAATAAATAAGTGAGGTTTGAGTTGTAGTTTGGGCATTTGTCTCTGAAAGATTTGCCATCACTGACTCGGGGCATTTGCAAAACGTCCAAGAATGTCACACTGCCATCTCTACAACATCTTGGGACTTTTCACTGGCCTTTACCATTCAAAGGAGTTGGGAACAGATTCTCTTAAGACTCTATACTTAACTGGGGTGACCCCAACAATTTTGGGCTGCAGGAAAGTAGAATTAAAATCCTCAGACAATCAGAAATTCAGCAACCATTTTCATGGAGGCATCATTATATCAAAATTCAAATTCTTCTAAGAAATGCTTCTGGAAACGCTATCATATCCTCTGTATAATATACCTTCGTGTGCATTTGCACCCCACCCCATTCCTTGTTTACCAGGTTTGACTTGTGTAAAGCTAATCAGAGAGTCAGTATGGTCAGATGAGGGGCACCAGAAAAATCAGCCATTGCCAGAGAACTAAATCATCCCCTTGACTGGTGAGGCCATCCAAAGACCTCCACCTCTGCCAAGATAGCAGAATCTCCAAAGTTCTCTGAACATGTGTCAGGTACCCACACCTGCATCCCTCAGGAGAGATCCTGGTTACCTGAGACGGTCTCAGCCATATACAGGGTAACAGCCAAAGTCAGGAGAAGAAGCTTCATAGTTGCAGGGTGCTGAGAGGATAAAAAGGGTCTACACTAGCAAAATAAGACAGTGTCTCCATTCTGGGCAGTCCAGACTGGTATTTATTTCCCCAGAGACCATGGCAGTGCTGTGATCAGTAAGGCAGAAAGGAAATAGTCATTTGAAGTCAGACAGAAGGAAAATAATCACCCATACTTAGTGAGGAGGTTGGGAGAGAGATTAACAAAGAGATAACAGCTTTCCCTTTAAATGCAAGTGGGAAGCCAAGAAGGATAAAATGCTTTTTATAACTAACTCATTTCAGAGTACTGAGGAGAAAAAAGAAGACATGAAAGAAGACATAAAGAAGTAATATTTCTGTGCATTGGGTTTTTCCAGTAATATGCTAGTGGTTCATTGTAGGGATGTATAGGGAAGGACAGAGCAAATTGAAATACTTTGATAGTTCTGTGGACATCACCACTAGAAAAGAGAAGGTCGGGATTTCTAAGGTGAACAGGAAAACCACACCCTTACTCTTAAGAGTTCATATTTAATAGAAATAAGTAACATTCTCCTACATGGAAAGGAAAAATAACATTTACTACAGTTACAGTGTTTCCTTTAAAATATGGTGGACTGCATTATGGACACCAGCTTCTCACCCCTCCTGGAACCCACACATTTGCCAAGGTTCTGTTCTAGGAAGAATGCATTTCACTACCTCTTCATTTGGATCTTGGCATATGGCTTGCTTGGCCATAATACTATACAGCAAAACTAATAGTAGCTCTGAGCTTAGGCTTTAAGAGCTGATGAATTTTCTCATCTGCCTTTCTGTGCCTCTGCCATCACTGTGAGAAGAATGTGTCCAAGGAGAATGAGAGATGCATGGAGCAGAGCCGTGCAAGATGGCCTAGTGATCAACAGAGAAAACCAGCTGTCCCAGCCTCTCCAGTCCCAGCATGGTAACCCACCCAAGCCCCAGCTACAAAAGGTCACATGAATGATAGGAGAGCACTGCGGTTTTAACTTTTGAGACTGGGAGTGGCTATTACTTACAATGAGTAACTAATATAGAAGGCCGGCAGACAGGTCAGAAGAGATACAAGTGCTTTTTAGTGCAATGATGGCAAGATCTATCATTGCAAAGACATAATAACAGGAATATACTTCTTCCTGACATGAAATAAGACCCTTGTCTCTATGAAAAATTAATGCTATGCACCAAATGTCATCAGAGTTTTTCTGTAAGGACCCCGCTGGTATATGCTTTAGGGTTTGCAGGCCATACAGTCTCTGTCACAGCTACTCATCTCTGCATTTGGACACAGGAGCCATGACAGTATGTAAAGAAATGGGTGCTGCTTCACGCCATCCAACGCTATTTAGAGACACTGATATCTGAATTTTATATCATCTATGCATTATTAAATATTATATCTTTTCAACTACCTAGAAATATAAAAACCATTTTTACTCATGGATTATGCGAAACCAGACATGAGACTGAATCTACATGGGTGCACATCCGAAGCTGAATGATGTCAGGAAAGTGGAGATGGAGGGTATTCACACAGTGCCAGTGCAGGGTGTGGATCAGAGACCAGACATCTGTGAATCTCAGGAATCCCTTCTCACCCTCAGATGCTTGGACCCCTGTGAAGGTTGGAAGTTCTAGGATGTGATCGGCAAGAAGAGGAAGCCTGACTCCAATCAGGAGGCACTACCAAGTGCTAAGCATTTCAGGTAAATTATCTAAAGAGATCCCAGTAATCCACTGTGATGGATTTCTTACCTTATTTAAATAAATATTCACTTTTCTGTCTAATTTTGAATTTGTAATTTTGTATTTTTAAAAAGAATTCCAAAACTGTTAAAGTGCCAGACTCTACAAAACCAGAATATTCTTCTAAGTGGGAGACAGTCATTCTGAGGAAAAATCTAATGACATTTGGTCCAAATAAGAATAAACATTTTCAGGCTGGGGATTTAGCTTAGTGGCACAAGTGCCTGCCTGGCAAGTGCAAGGTCATGAGTTCAATCCCTGGTAACTAAAAAAAAAAAAAAAAAAAAGAATATATATTTTTTTCTAACTAGAAGTTCCATTTCTGAGTATATAACAATACCCAAGTCTCCCACATAAGCAATGTGTTCAATGCCTATTAAAGCAAGGCTCATGGTGGCAGGAAACAACATGGACTCTTTCACTGAGGTAACTGGAGAGTGAAATGCAATGGGTACACAACATAGAGAGTTATGCATAGAAAGTAATAAGCTGGACAATTGAGTGTACACAAAGAAATACAGATGACCAGGCATGGTGGTGTGCACATGTAATCCCAGGACTAGGGGGCTGAGGCAGGAAGATTGCCATGAGTTGGAGGCAAGCTTGGGCTACACAGTGAATTCAAGGTCAGATTGGGCTATATAGTGAAACCCTGCCTCAAAAAAAAAGAAAAAGAAAAGAAAGCAAGGAAGGAAGAAGGAAAAGAAACATGAATGGGTATTTACAATTATTGTTGATTTTGTGAGAGTATCATATTAAAAAATAGTTGGACAGTCTCATACTAAGTTAAGCATACACTCATCATACAATTCAGCGATTCCATTATGTATTTATATGAAGACATGTCCACACCAAAACTTGAATTTTCATAGCAGCTGTATGCTTCAAAAGAGGAACAACCTAAATGTCCATAACTAATAAGCAGAAAAGTTGTGGTATATCCATTTAACAGAATAATATTCAGCAATAAAGAATAATTACACATGACATGGATGAACCTAAAAAGCCCTAGACTTAGTGACAGATGCCAGACCAAAAGAGAACAGAATGAGTGTTCATTTGTATGAAACTCTAGAAAATACAAATCTAATTAAAATCAACAACAAAATCAATGGTTTTCTGGAGCCAGTATGAGGAGATCAGCACTGACTGACTTGGAGCAAGAAGGATCTATTAGGATGATGAAAATATTCAATATACATGTGTCAAAATTCATGTTAAAATTTACATCCACTATGTGTATCCTTTTATGTAAGTTATATCTGGTTAAATTTGACTTTTAAAAAACTTGTGCTGAGTTTTACAAAATAGACCAGCAAATGAGATATATGACATAAAATCATCTGCATCAATCAAAATATACATACATTTAAAAGGTATATATTAAAACATGGGAATAATTTATCTCTATGTGGGAAATGGATGAGTGTTGATTATGACAATGAAAATCAATATATCCATAAAAAAATAGGAAGTCTTTGCAGAATATCAATTTTGACTAATTTTCCATAATTTAGTTGCTCAACTTTCTGCAACAAAGGGTTAAAAAGAAACTGTACGGTCGACAATGGGCTTACTAAGGATTACTAGTGAGGAAATCAGTACTTTTGGCTGAAATCAATTTCCTTTCCTTCTACAAAGGGCTGCAAAGAGGAGCCTGAGGTGCCTTTGAGTTTACAAGACCCAAGACAAGACCAAGTGGCACAACTCCCTTCACTCCTGAGGAAGGGGTTGTTTATTGTTGGAAGGATGAGGCACTGGTATGAGAGCCTTGAAAGAATGGAGGGAGAGGAGAGAGCAATTCAACAGGGGACCACCCTTGCAGAAAGCTTAAAGGGGAAGACATTTCCTGTCTTGGGTACTTTTTTCTCATTGCTGAGACAAAACAGTGAACACCCAAAATGATAGAAAGAAAGGTTTATTTCTCCTAAAATTGAAGGTTTCAATCCATACTCAGCTGGCTCCAAGGCAGGGTGGTGTAGCTGAGGGGCAGCTGTTCAGAGTGGCCACAAACAGCAAGAGTGAAAAGGATAAAAGAAGAAAAAAAATGCCTTCTTCCCTCCCTTATATGATATACTGGCTCTGCCCCTGGATATGCACACTCACACTGTTAATCCCAGCGCTAGACAAGGAACCAATCACAAACACTAGATTCAATCACCTCCATGATTGCATGAGGCTTGGGAAGGTCACCTAAACACAAACCATAACATTTCCTTTATACAGCCAAGAGCTCCCCAGTGGCACAGAGCTTCTCCTTCACTGAAGTCATATTCTCATATCTATGTCTCCTTCTTTAAAGGATCCTATCACATGGGATGGGGCTGGAGCTCAATGGCAGAGCACTATCTAGGCTAGCCTGTGCAAGGCCCTGGTTTCATGAAAGAAAGAATGAAAGGATAGTGAATAGCAAAATAAGGTTGCAGAATAAAATGATGACATGGAGCCGTTGTTCCAGGATTTTCAGCAGTAGAGAAGACTCTTGGACCCTGGATATCTGGCACAAGAGACTATAAGACAAAATTCATTGCTGCACAAGTTAGAGAGGTACTCACCACCCCTGAATCATATCCATCTGCATCTCTGGGGTGTCATCATTCTTGATTTTCTTAAAACTCTCTCTCTCTCTCTCTCTCTCTCTCTCTCTCTGTGTGTGTGTGTGTGTGTGTGTGTGTGTGTGTGTGTGTGTGTGCATGTACATGCACATGTGTTGCTGGGGATGGAACCCAAGGCCTCACATGTGCTAGACAGGCACTATTCCACTAAGCTGCATGCTAAGCTCTCCACCATTCTGAAAATTCAGCATCTCTATATCCTCACTTCTAACAACTACCAATTATTTTGCCTTACATTCTAAGTTCCCCAAGATCTGATTGACTAAAAATAATCTGATTCAGTACTTAACAGAAACGAGCCATTTTAAATGAACACAACCCCACGGAACAGCCTCCCTTATTGCTATCTGCAAATTCCCTCTGTTCTTTCTTGAGGTTGCAGGCTCTCAATAGATGAAATGAATACATTTCTGTAAAATGAGAAGCCAAAAGCACATAGGAGACAGCAAGGAAAATAAGAAAGCAGAGGAGAAATGTGCACTTTACAGACAAGGTAACAGAGGTGGAAAAGAACCTAAACATGGTCCATAAGAAGAATTAGGCTGTGGAAAGGCAGGAAGCATCTGAAGAGGAATGTTCACACTATTGAGTGGACTTTGCTGTGAAGATTATAGTGAGAAATACTGTAAAGCACATGACACAGTGCCTGGCATAGAGCCCAGTGCCTGAAGACTGGTCACTATTGTTATCTCCCGTGAGTTCTCACTTTGCCAACTTCGTAGAATACCTGGGTCTTGGCCTTTTTCTCCCCTGAAGCTGCCTTGTCTCTTCTCAACTATCAGCCAGTTGACATCCAGTGTAAGGAACATTAGGATTGTCACTGACTCAAAGACCTCTAAAGGCTCACTGAGCTTTTTCATATTGGTTAGAAATCTAAGACACTTACCCAGAATTCAGGTTCAAGGCCATCTCTTTTCTTTGCATCTAGAAGGGATACAACATTACTGTCTGGGATCCGGTGAAAGTCAGCAAAGAATGATGTGGGCCTTTTTATCAAAACACGTGTCCAAGCTTGTTCCTGCCCCTTGTGCCTCCCTGGCCTCTTATCTCTAGTGTTTCCAGAGGCTGCTCTACCCCTCAACACTTTTGTTTCATTTGTCTTTTTTCCAAGGAACTAATCACGGCTCTCTCCATGTCAGATTACGTTTTCAGCCCTCAGAGAGTGGGCTTCTCTGACTTACTTCCCATTCAGAACTACCCAGGCCACTCTGAGGTGCTGGGAAGATGAAAACCAGGGGATAATTTAGATACACATCATGATCACATTCATCAGAGGGAATTTGTACCTGCACATGATATGTCTTGATTGCTCTTTTTGTTTCCTGTTTCCCTCCCCTGCCATCAACCCCTCTTCCCTTCCTTATCTACAAAGTTTTGTTTCCATTTTATCCTTCATTTCTCATTTTTTCTTTTCCCTTCCTTCCTTCCCTCCCTTGCCCCAAGTTCTCCCACTCAACTGAACAATTTCTTCATATTTCACAATTTCTATCATACATTTTGGTTCTCGCTTACACTTTTAGTTTCTCACATCAGAGAGACAAATGATGTTTACACAGGTGTGTCCAATTTACTTCACTTAAGAATATGATCTCAGGGCCGGAGATTTAGCTCAGTGGCATAAGCACTTGCCTTGCAAGCACAAGGTCGTGAGTTTGATCCCCGGTACCAAAAAAAAAAAAAAAAAAAAAAAAGAATATGATCTCAAGGTGCATGCATTTACCTAGAAATGTCTCAAGTTTATCCTTCTTTATGGCTAAGTAGCCCTCTATTGTTTTTTTTAAAAAGCATCTTTATTACCCATTCCTTGGTTGATAGGCATTTGGGTTATTTCCAAGAATTAGCTACTACAAACTGTACTGCTATAAACATGGGTGGCATATATCTCAATGGTATGATGCTTTTAATTCTTTTGGGAAGACACCCAGAAGGGGAATAGCTGGGTCAAATAGGACCTCTAGTCCTAGTTTTTTTTAGGAATATCCACACTAACTTCCACAAAAATTCCTGTTCTTAAAACACCTTCCTTAGGACATGCAAAACAAGCATTTTTACATGAGCTTTATGGCCTTCAAAAAAACATTCAAGGTAGTTTACTAAATCAGTCAAATCTAGATGTGCAGGCTGACTAGGGAAGAGCCGGATGCCAGCCCTCTACTGTGAGTCTGTGTTATTAGTGGACTGCAGAGGAGGAGAACAAGAAGTAAACAAGAAGCTAAGACCTGGGCAGGCTGACTGGGGGAGAGCCAGCCAGGCAGATAGACAAGAGCCAATGTTCCTTCCGCCCAACCCCTCATAAATGACCAGCTGCTCCAAAGAAACACAGGCTGTGATGACAGCTAATGAGATAAAATACAACTTAATGCTTATAGTGTTTAGTGTTTCACTAACTTTGCAGGCCTAAAACAGGTAGTCTGATCTTCTCTTCTGGGGATAACAATATGCAGTGTAGCATCTATGGGGGATCTCCTTCTGAAGGTGGTGGCCATTGTTAATTCCCTATCATCTTGTTTTGAAATCCTGTTATCACTCTCGTTGTTTTGTTTGGTTGGGTTTTATTGTTTTGTCTGGTTGGGTTTTATTGTTTTGACTAGTTTAATAGTTATTGTTGTATCTGATGGCATGGGCAGATATTTCGAGGATAACAAGATTATATTACGGTAGCCATTTTGGATTTACTAGTGTCTTGTTCTGAAATCCTGTATTTCTTTGATTGTTTTATTTTTATTGGTTGTATTCTGTTTTGTTTGATTTTACTAAGTCTGAGATATGGGCAGCTATTTTGAAGACAACAAGAGACATTGTGGTACTCATTGTTGATTTCCTATTGCTTGTTTTGAAATCCTGTGTCGCTTACAACTGTCTTGTTTTGACTGGCTTTATTCTGTTTTATTTTGCTTGGTTTTATTCTCTCTAAAATGAAGTTTAAAAATTAAATCAATCAAATTTAGATTATCCATTATGTACAAAGTACTCTCCTAAGCATCAGGAATTCAGAACAGTGTAGGATACTATCATCTCAGAACCTATCATACTGTACTAGGAAAAACTAAGTTATACCACAGTAATGACTTGTAAGGGTAAAAGTCTATTTCCCACTCATACTTATAACCCTGGCAGGTTGGCTAGTGATGCTACTCTACATCTTCTTACTTTAACCCCTGACTGATTGACTGAACAATCATGCAGTTGTTACTGATCTTGCTGGCAGAGGAAAGGAGATCTCTAAAGAGACTTGAGACCTGGACTGGACATTATTTATCCTGACCTTGGAAGTAAGGTGTAGTTAGCTCTCACTGGCTATAACAATGACATGGTCCCATCCAGCCACAAGAGGGCCAAAGTGCAATCTGAAAAAGGCTTAATATGCAAAAAACCAGAATTACCAAAACAATAAAAGATACATGTTGGTAAATACAGAGAAACTGGAAAGTTTGCATACTTAAATAATATAAAATGGTGTAGTTTTGAGGCTGCAAATGTTCAAGATTTGGCTGCTTTTTATGATGCTTTCAGGTCATCTTTTTTATTCTGTTCCTTCATTCCTCAGCAATGAAGATCTGAGCTCTCTCTTTACAGTCCACAGCTGGACTTCTTTTACTGGAGCTTCTCTTCTGGCCAACTCAAACTGTGTTAATAATATAAAGTAAAACCTAGATGGATAAAACCGCAAGAAGAAAACATAAGCGAAGCTCCAAGAAGTTTATCTGGGCAATGATTTTGGTGGGTATAAAAGCAAAGACTAGACACTAGACTTAGTGGTATTATATCTAACTTCTTTACAACAAAGAAAATAATCAGAAAAGTGAAAATATAACCTATGGAATGGGGAAAAATATTTGTAATCCATATATATACATAAGGTATTGGTATCCAAAATATATAGAAAACTCCAGTAACTCCATAAAAAGAAAACAAAAATCTGATCTTTAAAGGGACAAAAATTTAAGACATTTTTCAAAATAATACATACAAATGACCAATAGACATATGAAAAATTGCTCAGAATCAGTAATCATGAAAGAAATGCAAATTAAAACCACACTGAAACATCACCTTGCACCTATGAAGATGGCTATTATGAAAAAGATACAAGAGAAATGTCAGAGAGTATGAAGAAAAGGTGCACTTGTGTATTATGAGTGGAGATGCAAGTTAGCTTAGTAATTACGGGAATATCAATGTTCTTCAAAAAATTAAAAATAGAACTGTCATGTAATTCAGTGACTCCACTATTGGGTTTGCATGCAAAGGAAACGAAAGCAATGTGTTAAAGACATGGTTGAACTCCCAAGTTCACTGGAGCATTAATCACAATAATCAAGATAAAAAAATACCTGTATGTTAATGAATGAGTGGAAAAATAAAACATGCTATAATACACAATAAAATATTGTTCATTACAAAGAAAGGAAATTCTTCCATTTGTGACAACTTGGAGGACATCATTTTAAGTAAAATAAGCCAGTCCCATAAAAGCAAATCCTGCCTGATCTCACTTATTATGTAGTATCTGAAAATGTCAAACTCATAGAATAGAATTGAAAGGATTTTGCCCCAGATGGGACACTAGAGGGAGGGAGGCTGGGAGGCAGAACCAAGGGGCTCTATCTTGAGGTCACCTTTCCTGCCTCTAGGCAATTTACCTGTGGCGCAAAATGAATACCAATGGGCTAACTGGGTATCACTAATGCCCTTAGGCACCACCCCAAACCTAAGCTACATAAATGCCCCCACACCACGTGTCTGGCGGAGAGAATGCCAGGCCGCCAGAGGTCATGGAGTCTCTCTCCACATTCTTAAAATAAAGGCCACTTTTATTTCATACTTCTTATCTTTTTAGCCGCGGCAAAAATTCTATCAGATGGTTCCCTTCCACGCCGAAAATTCTATCAAGAATGATGATTGATGGGGCTAGAGGATGAGGGAAAAGGGAAATGTCAGTTAAAGAACTCTCAGGGTCTGGAAAGATGGCAGAACAGTAAACAGCAGAGTAAACAGAGAGAGAGAAACAGTCCAGATGCTGGAATATAGCATTCTGGAGAAAACAAGAAGGAAAGAAGTGGGTCCCCTCAACACAGGAAGAAACTAAAGTGAGAACTGAAAACCATAAAGAGAATTAAAAAAAAAAAAACAAAGAAAGAAAAGAAAAACTTAAACAGAAGAAGGCAGTAGCTGGCAGCAGTCTCACTGGATCCGGTCCACTGTGCAAGAAGCACTGTTGGAACCCAGAGACACACGGTCACAGTGAAGCTGGTGCTAACAAGCCTGAAGGCCTAGAGAGGAGATGCAGTGGCAGAGGGGAGCCAACAGACCAGAGAAGTGCACTGGCTGGCAGTGTGGGGGACTCAGTCCTCTAGCAGGAGAGGGCAATTGGCAGGGAGTCATTTTGGAGTTGGATAGGATAAGCCCAGAGGCAGACCTGCAGCCAGCATCATTCAGCCACTCCTAGCTTCAAGCAGACTGGTGGAAATTGCTTGGACTGAGTCCCACCCCTGTGTGCAGCCCAATAGCCACTGCTGAGGTTTCCCTAAAGCTATCCCTAACCAACCCCATCTGCCCTGCGCACACTAATATGGTGAAGACTTCCTGTGGTTGACCAGCTCAGAAGGGAGTGCCAGCCTGCCCTGCCCTGGCTTACACTCCAGTAGCCACCAGCAGACCTAACCCTAACCCCAACCCTAAGCAGCAAACAGCAGAAATACCTAGTCATCACACTTCAGAGTAATTATAACCAATACAGGAAGTGCCGGGGACCCCATTACCCACTTGTCCAGAAGAAACCAGGAACGTGACAAGAGGAAGAGGCAAAAGGCAGCCTCTGGCCTCCAACCCAAGCAGTCCAGGAGATGTAAACATGGAAGAGATACAGAGTCGCACATCTGCAGTTTCTGAAGCAACGGCAACTGAAATAAAGAAACAACTCCATGAAGCTATAAAAGAACTTAAAACAGAAATATTATTTCAGGTAAAAGAAGATATGAGAAACATAATAAAAGAATTGCTAAACACCTCTAAAGAAGACACAGATGGAAGAATAGAGGAGCATAGAAAAAGGAGGGAAACCTTCAATAAGAAATGTAAAAAAATTTAGAATACATGAAACAGATTTTAAGAAATTACCAGGAATTTAAAAACACCACTGAAAGCTGGCAAAACCACTTGAAAGAAACTAAAGATAAGACTGTCAAACCTTGAAGACAGGTTTGCAGCTTGTGATCACAGAAGGAAAAATCGCTTTAAAATAACAAGGAACTAGGAAGTAACAATACAAAGGCTAGAAGATGACAAGAGGATCTATAACTTAAGAATAAAAGATGTGAGTGAAGGAGCAGGGGTAAATGCAAATGAAATACAAAGGCCATTTACAGATATAATTAAAGAAAAATTCCCAAGCATAGGAAAAGGAAATGATATTCAGACAAATGAGGCATACAGAACTCCAGCCAGCTATAACCAAAATAGATCTATACCTAGACATATAATAATCAAGATCCTAGAAATTCAACACAAGAACAGAATTTAAAAGCAATCAGAGAAAAGAAACATTACCTATAAAAGAAAATCCATCAAAATCATGACAGAATCCTCAACACAAACTATCAAATCAAGAAGAGCTTGAAGTATTCCAAGCCCTGAAAGAAAATAACCCAGATTGATATACCCTGAAAAACTATCTCTCAGAATTAATGGAGAAACAAGATGCTTCCATGACAAAGAGGAACTGTGGGAGTTCATGACCACCAGTCCAACCCTACAAAAAATACTGAAGGACATTCTAGAGAGAGAGAAAAAAGACCATGGTTTCAGGAACAACAGCAGAGAAGACTAGCTGAATGGCGCAGACAGTGGAATGAAGGGGAAAAGTAGACAACCAACGACAGAAAAATAACATGGCAGAGATGAGGCAGAGAAGGTTGGCCATAATCACTAATATGGATGGCCTCAACTCACCAGTAAAAAGAAACACAGGCAGAGTGGATCAAAAGATAGGGTCCATCAATATGCTCTATATAATTATATAAATATAATTAACCCAAAAGAAGGTTTATAGACTGAAAGTCAAAGATGAGAAAACAATGCTCTGTGTGACAGGGAACCAGAAAAAAATGGGAGGGGGGAGTAGCTTGCCCATCAGCTGCAGATTGGTTAGAAAGCCATGACACTTTTATATAATGGAAAACTACTCAGCTATAAAGAAAGAAAACCTTGAGGCTCTTGTAGGTAAGTGGATACAACCTGAGATCATGCCCAGAGATAAAAAGGCTCAGAATCACATAGGTGAATACTGGGTTGCCACCCTAATTTAAAAACCAAAGGAGTTAGTGGGATACAAAATGTACAATGAACCCTGTGAAAGTAAAAGGGGAGGAATTGTCTAAATAGGGAAGGCAGAGGCCACTGTTAATCTATTATCATGATTTGAAACCCCTATTGTTTTCATCATTCTGTTTAATTTGGTTTTATTCTGTTCCAGTTTGTCTATTAGATTTGATGGCCTGGACAGCTATTCCAAAGATAGCAGGCTATATTATGGTAACCATTTTTTATTTCCTATCAACTTGATTTGAAGCCCTGTATTGCTTTCACTGTCTTGTTTTGACTGATTTTATTTGATTCTGTTTTGTTTGATAGTATCAAATCTAAGGGTATAGGCAACTACTTTGAAGACAATAAGATTCACTATGATACCAATTCTGGTTTGACTATTATCCTTTTTTGAAGTCCTATAATGTCTTCAATGTTTTGTTTTTATTGGTTTTGTTCTTTACTGTTTTGTTCAATTTTATTACGTGATGATATGGGCAATTTTTCTGAAGATAACAAGAGGCATTATGGTAACTATTGTTACCACCTTGTATTTTGTTTTCAAGTCATGTACTATGTCCATCCTTTTGTTTTGACTGACTCTATTTTATTTTGTCACATTTGGTTTTATTCTTTTCAAAATTTAAAAAAAGAACTCTCAGTTATGAGTAAATTCTGTAGATTTACTGTACAGCATGCTGAGAATCTTAGTTCATTTATGCTTCTGTAACAAAAACACCCGACTGTAAAGAACAGAAAATATTGCTCTCAATTCTGGAAGTCAGAGAGTTCAAGATCAAGACTGACGAGGCCATCCCTCTGCTTCCCAGGTGGTACCTTGTTGGTGCACCCTCCTCCAGTAGGGAAGAATACTTTGTCCTCACATGATGCAATGGAAGAGATAAAAAGGAGCAAACCTCTTCCATCAGGCCTTTTCATGAAGGCATCGAATCCGACTCAGTCACCGCCTAAGGATATACTTCTTAATTCCGCCACATTGGGATTAAGTTTAGATATGAGTTTCCTTTTTCTTTTTGGTCTTTTTGAGACAGGGTCTTACAGTGCAGTTCAGGCTGGCCTTGAATTCACTGTGCAGCCCAGGCTGGCCTTGAACGAGAAGTAATCCTCCTACCTTAACTTCCCAAGTGCTGGGACTGCAGGCATGTACACCACACCCAGCTTCAGTATGAGTTTTTGATTGGACAAAAACATTTAAACCACAGCAGTGACTATATTTAATACTGCAATGTATACTATACTTTAAAGTTACAAAATACTCTTTTTTGCAACTTTATAGTATACATTGCAGTATTAAGCACATTGCAATAAAAAAATACAGTGATTATGGAAGGTGATAGATGCATGGATTAACTTGAGTCTGGTAACCATTTCACTGTGTATATGTATATGCAATCACCATCCTGCATAACTTAAATACACACAATTTTTATCTTTTAAATAGACCTATTAAAACCATAAAATATTTTGAGGAATAGATGAGCTAAAGAATAAAAAGCTCTCGACCCACAGTAGGTGCAGTTGTCGCTCCTGTATTTACAATTTTTCCTCAGTGTTCATGGAAGATTGACCCCTGACCTACCACAGATATCAAAATTCATAAACACCCAAGCTTCTTAGATAAATACCCAGGTATTTTCATGTAAACCACACACATCTTCCCACAGACAATCAGCCCTCCCTATCCAGGGGTTCCACATCCACAAATTAAATCAGACACAGGTGACAAAGTCCAGAAAAATACTTTCGTCTGTTCTGGACATGCACAGATGGTTTTTCTCTTGTCGTTATCCCCTAAATAATACTGTATAAAAGTATTATATAATGTTTACAGTATATTAGCTATTCTAAGCAATATAGATATGATTTAAAGTACAAAGATGATGTGCATAGGTTATATACCGCTCTACAGAAGGGAGTAGACCACCCACAAATTCTAGTATTGTCAGGGTTCCCTCACAGACCCCAAGGAACAACTATACTTTAACTCTTCTCTGGATGACCTAGAAGACCTAATGCAATGTAAATGCTATGCAGATTGTTGTAATACTCTGTTATCTAGGGACAAGAAAAAGTCTCCATATCCAGTACAGGTGCAATCATTTTTCAAATATTTTCAATATTCAGTTGATTGAATCCATAGATGCAGAAAGTACCCACAGATACAGCAGGCTGGATCCTCAACCATCAAGCTCTTCTGCCCGAGCTTGATTAAGTAAACTGAGAGATAAACACAGTCATCAGTCACACATATTTTATTTAAGTTCAGAAATCTACTGAGGCCAGCCTCTGACAGTTTTGTCTTCTGTTTGTGGCCTTGGACTCCAAAGCACTAGTTCACTTGTGTGGTAAGTTTGGCATGTACTTGGGCTTCACACAGCACACTTTACCACTCAGGCAGAACACATAAAATTTTTCATCCTTTGTGCATTTTTCCCGGCAGGAGCCACGCTGCCTCCAACATCTTTCAGTGTTGCCTGATACAAAGAGTAAAAACAAAGGTGCCTTTGTCAGTCATGAGAGAAAATAGGTCCTGGATTGAGAACAGTAAGAGGTGATCACAGAGGAAGGTTTCGCCTCCATATATTTAGAATGGCATGCAGCCGCATGCCCACTCCGGACACACCACATCCCAGCCCTGCCTGAACGTCCCCTCTCAGAAAGGCGGTGGGTCAGGATGGTGGAGAGCAGGGATCATGGAACCAGGACCGGAACTGAAATCTGTCTGCAGCACAGGCCAGCTGGTCGACCTTGAGCAGAGGGCTTGCTCTGTCACAGCACCAATTCTGTGTCTTCTAAAAAGAAGATATTAACACCTGCCTCAAAAGTTGTTGTGAGAATCAAATTAAATAGTGTTTTTTTAAATCAACATTAAGTAAACTGAAGTATGAAATGAAAGGACTTGGAAAGATTCAAAATTCAAAAAATCATTTCATAAGTCAAAATTTACACAGCAGGAACCCATTAGCAAATAAAGCAGGTAATGGCTTAAGAGAAATACAGAGTGGAAAAGAGGATATTTTAATCAAGAAGAAAAAATAGGAATCAAAGGAATGTGCTAGATACGGATGATAGGCAAAAAAAAAATAAAAATAAAAATCCAACATAATAAAATGAACCACTAAAGAAAAAATAAGGAAACAGGACAAAAACTCTAAACTATTTCAAGTAAAAATTTCCTGAGGTAGAAAAATAGTTGAAAACAAATGCTAAAAAAAAATTTCTCAAACTTAAAAGGTTGATAGAAAACGAATGTATTATCCACCAAACTGATAAGCAAAAAGATTCAAGCATTTATCCTGCCTTTCCCCACTAAATTCTTTAAGACCCTAAATAACCAAATAGTGGCTGAGGAGAAACATCTCTTTGGCAAGTGGTTCAGTTAAGGCATGAATGCTCTTCCCAACAAATTGTGCGTAATTCCCCCCCCCCAACACCAAGTTTTCATTCAAACAGTACTTGGTATTACCCCTCATCTGGTCACCCTCCCCAGGCCCTCACCAAGACCCACTCTCCTCCCCCTGCTCTCCCCTTACAGAGGTGCAGGTTACCTGGAATGGCCTGGGACAAGAGCAGCAGCACAACCAAAGTTAGCAGAAAAGTCTTCATGACCACGGAACCAACAATGCAGGGTCAGGTCTGGCAAGAGGCCACCGCAATGGGAAGGAGCTCTGGACTCTGCTCTCCCTAATCAACCAGGACATGTGTTACTTACACGTGCCTTCAGCTGCCCATGGGTACAGCCTGCCCTGAGTCACCCTGCCTCCCTCATGTCCAATCACATTCCCTGTGCTTCCACATCCACCAGGCGGACCACACATCCCTGAGACGACAGGCTTCCTTTTGTCCATTTTCACCTTTTAGGGACCAACAAGAATAAACTGTACAACAGCCAGAGGGATGTTGTTTTCAATATACATCACCCCTTGTTAAAAAAAACCAGCTTAAAATCTACAATACACTACAACCTTTAGTATGCCCTGGCACTGAACTCCCACATCCCCAGCACTGAAATCCACAACTATCCTGGTTCTAACATAAACTGAACAACTTCTTTTCTTCAAATGCATTTTTCCACTTTGGGAGCTCACTTTGGGAGAAAGAAGAAAGACCGTTCGCTATACTCGCAGGAGAATGTGTCTATTACAATGTTTTTATCTAAAAGAACAGATTCTATTACCTTAAATGCTGCTTTAGGAAAGAGGGCAAAAGAGGACAGAAAATGTTGAAAATGTTCACCTCTGTGTCCTGGCTGCGCCACTTAGTGCTTTGTGACCTTGGAGGGTCTCTTCCCCTCTAGGATTCGATATCATCAGTGAGCAGATTGGATCAGACAAGCTGTAAAAACCAACCTAATTCCCCTACACCATATGGGTCTCTGGATGCAAAAAAAAAAAAGCGTAGCAAATGAAATAAATCAGAACTCTGGGTTTCCACCACCAACACAGATCTAGCTAATTGGGTTTACACCTAAAAAATCTTAGGCTGTAGTCATTAAACCCAGATTCTCTACACACCAGGCTCTAAGGCCTCTACCTTTGATACCCGAACCCAATATGTTATATGGCCCTTGAAACCACAAATCTCTCTTTGGGCTTGTTCCTAGTATAGTCCAAGCACGAAGATTTGCTCAGATTATTATAAAGGCTCAGTATTCTCTCAGGATGTCGATCAGACCTCACCATCTGCCTGTATTTGATCAGCCAATAGTATGCTTTTTATAGTATCACTTGTACTAAATTTCAAAGACACCCACCATCATGAAGCTTCTCCCCATCAAGAAACAGAAGCTATTTCCCTGTCCTTTAAGTCTAGGCTTACCTTTCAACTTGCTTGTAACAATGGGACGTTAGCAGAGGATGCAACTAGAGGCCTGAAAAGTGCTTAGAAACCAGGTTACATTCCAGCACCTCATCCTAGCCACTGCTCTTGGGAACCCTACCACGTCTATGCTGTAAGCCAACCAGGATTTGCTACTACAAAGCAGTCATCAAGCTTCCCACCAGGTAAGTAGTCACTCAGTTCCGGACCCTCCAGCCACAGCCACAGCCGCCAGATCTCCCCACCCCTGACACACACACCAAAAAGAACCTGCCCAAACAAACCTTATAAGCAATCTTGAATTTTAAATGTTTAAAACTGCTACAGTTTTGAACAGCTTGTCACACAACAAACACTAAATAATATGTCGTCCTTTTCAAGATGTTAGCAAGGTTGGCTGCTTCTCCAAGCAGAGTGAAAACCTGTCCTATTCTCTCCCAGCTCCGCATGAACAATACTGGGCATTTCTTAGCTTCAGGTAGTGTAATCTCTGTCTCTGGTATCACATGGCACCCTCCATGTGTGTTTATTCAAATTCTCTCTTATAAGGACACCAGCCATGGAATTAGAGCCCACTTTAATTTGGTGTGATTCCACTTTATTACACTGGCAAAGATCATACTTCCAAACAAGTCATACTAATAGGTATCTGGTGTCAGAACTGGAACATACATTTTGCTTTTCTTTTTGTCTTTTTTTTTTTTTTTTTTTTTTTTTGTCTTTTTCTATCCGTACCAGGGATCGAACTCACGACTGCACACGTGCAAGGCAGGTGCTTATGCCGCTGAGCTAAATCCCCAGCCCCTCTTTCTGCCTTTTTGAGACAGGGTTTCGCTATACTGTTCAGGCTGGCCTCGAACTCACAGCAATCCTCCTCCCTTAGCTTCCAGAGTGCTGGGATTTGAACACGCTTTTTGGAGAAGACAACAATACAGCCAATGGTATATTTTTAGAAATTTTTACTATGAATGAAACAACCTCTTTCCATACATTTTAGGCCCTTTTATCTTTTTATGGATTGTCTATTCAAAGTTTGCTATTGTTCTATAGAATTTGTTTTATATCTTCCCATCAGGTTGCTTTTCCACCCTCAATTTCTGGAATTCTTATTCTTAGGTACTGTGTTCAATTGACTGGTTCTCTAACTTTTCAGATTTTTACCTCCTAGTTTCCACCTGACGGCCTTTTTCTCTAGCTTCTGAGAAATCATTAACAAAGTTATCTTCTAGGCTTTCTATGCATCTTTTCATTTTCTGCTCTCATTTTTTAGGCTCCTTGACTTTGTCTTTTTGTATCAGCCTACATTTGTTTCACACTTACAGTAGCTTTAGTTTCTCTGAGTTTTTTAGTGATAGTTCCTTCTCTGTAAAATATGTTTCCTATAACTGACTGGTTGGTTATTTTGTTTCATATTAGATGGTTGCCTCCAATCAACAATCTTGTGGCTAATGATTCTTAACCACTCGCTCATATATAAGTGTATCACTGCAAAGCTTAGAAACTGTGTGAATATATTAGTTCTGTTTGATTTTGGTCTCTAACTTTCATAAGATTACTTTGATGACAATACTTATTAGCATGTAAGCATGAGGGACTAAAGTGCTGCATGGGCAGAACTTGCCAGTCATGACACTGACAGTCAGGTGATGTGGTGGGGGATATAGTGAAGAAGTGTCAATGTCAACAGACCTTTAGATCTTTTCTACGTCCCTACTAATCTGCTATGCATTCTGGGAGCTACACAGAGAATTACAACTGGGGGCTAAAGACTCTCCCAGCCACCGGTATACATGTGTCAGCTAATCTCATTCCCAGTTTACTGAATGTATCACCAGTGATGTTTGGAAACCTCAGGAACAAAGACCTTCTTCTTCACTCTTGATAGAGAAAATCTTTAAGCCTTTTTTCAACTTATAGTAGTATAGATACAGGGTGATGGCTGTCAGTATGAAAAGAAGAGACCGTGCATCTAAGGATCAGATCCTTAAATATTATTTCAGCCAAACCTCCTTATTTTAATGCCCTGAAGCATTTCTCTTTTTTCCTATGTTCAAAGTGTCAGATTCTGCGCTTTTCTTTATTCTGTGGTTTAAATTAAATTGTTCTTTGTTTTTCTCCACTGTGGACTTTGATCCAGTTTTCTCTAATCAGCTAACTCATTTCTGATTCATCAATCTGCTTTCTGGCCAAACCACTGTGTTCTTTAGAAGAAGGGGAAATCACTACTGAATACGCAGGTGGCCACTGCAAAGGTTTGAAGTGAAGTTGGTGGACTGCAGGACACACACATTTTAAGGATTTTCTGCTGGCAAACACTCTCTAGAAAGATGCACCAGTTTGTATTTCAAGATCAAAGCATTTCTCTTTGCCCATATTCTAAACATCTCAAGAGTATCAATAAAATAACCTTCTTGCCAAACTTACGGGACAAATTCATACTGTCACATGAATTTATTTTTCTTTGATTTCTGACTCAATTGAGAAAGTGGCCCTCTGACCCTCCAGGCACAGGCTGTGATGTCTGAGGTGCACACCACGCGTGATAGGCCTTGGTCTGTTTCCTCCACACTTACCACTTACAGGTTTCCTACAGTAATTAAGACACCTAGGAGGAAAACAAAGGTTTCAAGATGCCACACCCAGGGGCCAGCAGAGGCCACATCAGCCAGGGCAAAACCAGGAAGGAAGCCACACCACCTCCCCACCACCACCACCATCACCACCACTGAGCCAGCTGCAGCCTGGACAGGGAGAAAATAAGAAAAACACACCTCCCTCCCCCCAGCAAGAAATTGGCTAATTCAGAGGAACAAAGGCTGAGATTATAACGGAAGTAAATACACAGCCTAACACCTGTATTGTTTGATAGACTTCACAAGCCTAAAGCCAGTAGTCTGAGCAATTATTTAGAGGACAACAATATGCAATATAGTAATTGTGGAGGATCTCACACTGTTCTATTTTTGAAATCTAGTATCGAGTTCTCACTGTGTTGTTTTGTTTCGTTTTATTGTGCTGTTCTATTTCCTTTAAAATTTTTTTTAAAAAATTTTACAAGGTTTCAAAACCAAGCAAAATGAATACACTGATTACACAAGAAGCAGGCCCAGAGATACAGTTTTGTGAGAGCCACACAGTATATTTTTCAGGCTGGGGTCAAGGACAAAGATCTCTGAGGTAGGTATTTCAGAGACTTAGTAGCTGATGAAGGCAACATAAAAAATCCATAAAAGAAAATCTGATTACCCTGGCCTATTTGGATATTAAAAACCTGGATTTCTACACTTAGAGAATCATATAATACAATGGATAAAGGGATCCTTACTGCTCATTTGCTCAAATTCTTGACTAAAGAGATTGGGACACAGAAAGGTATAATTCTTCCAAGATTGCACAGAAAGTTAGTAGCAGAATCCAAACTAGTCACTGAATATTTTCGACTCTGGCCCCTTTCTCTCTATTCAAAAATTCTCCATGTATCTAGGCATTTTAGGTGATGAGAATCTCACCTCTTTGAGAAAAAAGAATCCAATAATACATATTCCCTAAGAGGGAATATAACCCCTGCATGCCCTGCCTTCCAACCCTAGACTGGAAAATCACATTTTGCAGTGTTCTGTGGAACAGGCTGGTGGACATTTAGACAGCCTTGGCTAGGACAAAATTACATTTCTCAGCCTCCTTCCTTACGTGAAACTGTATTAGGATTTGCCACCAACTTTTTTTTTCCCATGAGATTTGGGAGATGAAAATGAGGCAGCATCCACTGTGCTCTAAAAGTTGTCACTGATCAGAGATAGTAGGGGGCAGACACAGGGTGTCTGCATGCTTGGGTTGGTCCTCACATTCCCTGTTCCATGATGCTTCTTCCCAGTGGCCAGCCCAGTGACCAGACCAAAGTGACCCAGAGCCCAGGCACATCACTAAACACTTCTCCAAGAACTCAACAGTAAAACAGTGAAGAGCCAGTGGGCTCGCACAGGCTTCAACACCAACTCACTCCATGGTCCCACTGCAGCCTGGTCACCCTTTGCCACAGGGCTGATGAGTGACTTTTCTCTGATTTTTTTTTAATGGTACTGTGGATTGAACCCAGGGCCTTTGCACTGAGCCCTTTATTAATTTTTTACTTTGAGACAGAGTCTTACTATAACTTGTCGAGGTTTGCATGGAATTTATAATCCTCCTACCTCAGTCATCCAGAATGCTGAGACCACAGGCATGTGCCACCACACCAGGTTCTCTGATCCTTTTCAAATCTTTGCTTTGGGCTGGGGATATAACTCAGTGGCATAAGTGCCTGCTAGGTAAGCAAAAGGTCCTGAGTTTGACTCCAGGTACCAAAATAAAAACAACAACAACAACAACAAAAAAAAAAACAAATCTTTGCTTGCTCAGCTTCTCCCACAATTAAATAAATACTTTTTACAATAAATTTCTTATTCCATAATGCTCTTAATGGTTCTGCTTCCAGGATTGAACCTTAACTAATTTATATTTGAAAAAACGAGGCTTTTTAGCTTGAATAAATACAGCGGCAATGGAAGGTTCCTGGGGTTCGGGCACTGAGTCCCTCTCCCAGCTCTTAGCCACTTTATTGTAAAGGTTTTGAGAAGAATTCCACTGACCTCGCTCTTTCACTTACCTTTCCATCTTCAGCCCCGTCCAATATGTTTTGTGTTCCTCCAGATGGTTTTCGTGATTATTTTACGTCATCAACCCCATACTAGCTTTTCCACCCTTGATCCCTGTGTCAATAGATCAAGTCAGGAAATAAAAGCCACGTAAGCAGTTAAAACAGAATATTTAACAGAAGGAACAGTTTCGAGGTGTTAGGAACTGTCGGTGCAGCCACCCCTCAGGTGCTGGGAGCTAAGGAGGAGAATGGGTTTTCAAAACCAGGCAGAGGAGGCGCCCTGGAAGGTTGACTCGGGAACTCTCAGGAGGACCTGGCACCCAGAAGCCTGGGCCTGTGAATGGGGCCCCTGAATGGTCAGCTGCAGCTGGTGCTGGACACACCACCTCCCCATGCCGTTGCCCTCGGGTTTTTTGCTCCGGTTACATCACGTCTCACTTTTCAACCCCAACAGGAGCCTCAGTAGGACGCCCCTCTGCCCGGAACCCACTGAGGCTCATGAACTTCTGCTGTTATTACTGCCTGTCCCTGTCTCCGAGGTTCGTGGCGCCCCCCTGTGGCCCCTTGCCCACGGCGTTGAGAGCCTTGCATGTCTTGGGCCTTGGGGCTTGGCCGACTTCCCTGGCTGACCCACAAGGCCAAGGGAGGCGGTCAGCTCGGAGGGCTGGGCTCCCACTGCGGGCTAGGGCCGTGGGCAGCTCCCGTGGGCAGCTGAGCGCACGTGGGCGTGACATGTGCTCCAGCGCCAGGCCCGGAGCCCCGGAACTGGACACTCCCCACGCCCCCTCGCCTCGCCATCGCTTCTGCTTGCAGCTTGACTTCGGGCTCGGCTCTCTCCAGCATGAAGCTCCTGGTGCTGACGCTGGCCATGCTGCTGCTCACGGCGCATCTCACCCCAGGTAAAGCCTGGGCCTCTTAGGGGAGGGCAAGGGGTCAACCCTGAGGCCTGGTCAGGGACTCTCAAGGGCAGAGAAGACGGGGCAGCAAGCGGCCACCACCAGGAGCCGGGTAGAGGAAGCCACTGGCCAGCAACAGGTGTCAGATCTTAGGTAACCACAGCACGCAGAGATCAGGCGCCTCCCTCCTCCCGAGGCAGACTTCTGTGTGAGGAAGGAGAGGGCAAGAGGCCCCGCCAAGAGAAGGACACACGGCCCTCTGGCAAAAGGGTAAAGCTCGCAGCCACCGTAATGGGAGAGCCCTCTCTGCGCCAGAACAAAGTTGTTTACATGTGTCCAATTCTGTGATTCAGTTCTGACTCTTTGACGTCCGATTTCCGTCTGGTGTCATTTTTCTTCTTCCTGAATAGCCTCCTTTAACATTTCTTTAATGAAATCCCTGGGTTTGATCTCAAACACTACAAGAAAAGCCTTAGAGTGTATTCTCTTTAGACCTCTGCAGCGTCTCCCCCTCCACCACCACCACCATTTTGGGACCCACAAATTCCAGCCAAGTTGCCCTTTTTTTAACTTTAGTTTCTATTTCCTTTGCTCAGTAAAACCATTAGGGGTGGGGGCTGGGGATTTAGCTCAGGGACATAAGCGCCTGCCTTGCAAGCAAGCGGTCGTGAGTTCGATCGCCGGTACCAATAAAAAGAAAAAAAGACAAAAAAAAATTAGGGGTGCCCCTTCCTTCCATCATAACCCAGAACTACTTCCTAGCAGGGATCAAGTGCAATCACAGCACTCCGCTAGCTGTTGCCCTTGTCTCAAGGATCACACACTGTGCCGATACATTGCTCAGTGTTAGAAAACTGTATTTCATATCCCCACCACCGCCACCACCGCCATTATCTTGTTGCTTAAAGTAGGAGGGTAAATATGGCCCCCGTTACTCCATCTCAGCCTGGAAAGGCCCCATTTCTTTCCATTTTCACATCTTTCTCATTTTCTATTTCCCTTGACATATTACCTGTTGAGGTTGTTTGTTTTTTTCTCTTCCAGGTTAGTCATTTTTCTGAAAAGTTTTTTTTTCATTGATAATAATTCATTTCATCACTTCATTTCTAAAATTTTATTTAATTTTTGAATTTTTGTTTTGTTTTGTTTTGCAGTGTTAGGGATTGAACCCAGGACATTGCATATGCTAGGCAAACATTCTAAGTTACTCTCAAACCCTTACTTTTTGTTTTGTTTTGTTTTGAGGCTCAGATTGGCCTCCAACTTTCAACCCTCCTATCACGGCCTCCTGAGTAGCTAGGATGACAGGTGTGTGCTATCACACATGGCCATTTCTGAATGCTTTAATGCTGGTAGGTTTTATCTTATTTTTAATATGCACAGTAGGTGTCTGAAACAGATGCTGTTAGCCTTTGCTGAAGAGCTAGCTGGTGGAGTTGGGTTTCACACTAGGCCTTTGGAGTTCTGACAAGATTATTCCCTAAACCATCATGTGCCACCCCTCCTGCAGAAAATGCATGTAGGGGACGAGGATGGGGACTGAGTGTCAGAGAAGTCATGAATTGTAAGGCCCTCAACAAAGTATTTTCTTTTTGTTCTCCCTCTTTTCTTGCTGTGTTGCCCTTGTTGGACTTGTCAAAAGGAAACCACTTTAAAAAAAAGGGGGGGGGGACCACTTGAGTGATTCCCATGGAACTTAAATGCTTTGTTGATAACTGTCAAGTGAGGTAGGCTGCAGTTTCTAATAGAGAAAGCAGTGATCCCTGTCTTTTGATTTGCCTCGTAGCTTGCTGCAAAACTCGCAGTTGCAGTGGTTGAGCATTGTTGCCATTTGTCCTGCCTCTTGTCTTGCAGCCTTTTGATGCAGTTTGGTCCTGATAGTTGCCAGAACAGTTCTCTCCAGGGCAGTTTTTGAACACGTTCTGGTTAGTCTAGATTCAGGGGCAAGGTAGGTAGCAAAAAACACAGTAAAGGAAAAACAATAATAATAGAAAGGGTCAAAGGTGACAGAAGGGGCTGGGGATTTAGCTCAGCGGCATAAGTGCCTGCCTTGCAAGCAGGCAGTCGTGAGTTCGATCCCCGGTACCGATAAAAAGGAAAAAGACAAAAAAAAAAAAAAAAAAAAAAAAAAAAGGTGATAGAAGTTGGGAATCCTTCATCACTTCTCTTTTAATCCCTTTAAGTCCAGAGCCTCCCTCTTTTTAAGATTGACGTCTTTCTTCTTTCTCCTTTAAAACAGGTGATGCTCAAAAATGCTGGAATCTTCTTGGCAAATGCCGCCACAGATGTACCAAGAAGGAAGGTGTCTATGTTTACTGCACAAATGGTAAAATGTGCTGCGTCAAGCCCAAGTATCAGCCAAAACAAAAGCCGCGGTGGTTATTTTAAGGGCTTTGAAGTCTGAAGGCAGGAAAATGCAGAGGCTGCCTGAAGTCTGAGATATGTGGATTCTTGAGCTCTGTCAATAAACACGTCTGGCTGATCACTGTGCCTGTTGTCTAACCCAGTGGTTCCTGGGAGGTCCACTTTCCTGGGTGGCTGAGAAAATCAAAACTATTTTCGTAATAATGATAATAAAACATCTCACTCTTTCACAATTCTTTGGCATCTACAAGACCTATGATGACATAACTGATCTGGTAGCTAACAAAAACGTGTTTATGTAGTCTTGTGTTTGAGGCTTGAGGAGCAAGTGTATTCCTTTTCAGAGTTTGCTTTCAGGAATTCTTGTCCTTACCCAAACTATCTTTGGTTATTATCCAGTGAATCATTACTTTGAAATCCCAAAACTTTCCTTGCACAAGAAATAAGGACACTTTATTGTCCTCATCTACAAAAGTACAATAACAACCAGATTCAACAGCCTAACAGGAGAGGGGTACGCTACTAACACTTACTCTAGTTTCTGCAGGGAAGGAAAAATAATACTCCAGTCTCTGTGGTTCTGCACCCTTCAAGCTCAGCCTAAGCAATTTAATGAGATCCTGTCTCAAGATACGTAATGATAAAGGGCCAAGGATGTAGCTCAGTGCAAAGGCCGTAGGCTCAGTCTCCAATACAGAAAGAGAGAATACAGAGACGGAGGGAGACAGGGAGGGGAGAAAAAGGAGAAGGGGAATGCAGAAACTCCTGGACACCATCTTCCTCCAGGCTCGCCATCTCAAACCCTCTCCTCTGTGGCCACCCAGATAGGCACCTTCCTGGACGGGGCATCGCCTTTGACCAGCCAGGTACCAAACCCTCCCCTTCCTGAGACCCACCTGCACCTACCAGGGCCCCGAAGGGAACTCCATAGGAGGCTAACCTGCTCTGCCACCTCAAGATGCTGACCTCTCGCTGTCCTCTCTACTGAAGCAGGCAGGAACCTCGACCACCATGCAAGGCTCGGATTCCAGCCTACAATTGCGGGGGCATCCATTTGGTGTCCCCTGACCCCCTGGCCTTTCCCAAGCCCCCAGGTCACCTCCCCAACGCGGCCCTTCGCCCCGCCCCATCTGGGCTCCGCCCCCAGGGCTCGGGCTCCGCCCCCAGGGCCGGTTTAGAGGTCCGGCAGGTCGCGGGCAGCAGCTGTCCGTCTGCAGCTGTTGCCTGGACTCCTCTGCCAGGGCGCCCCCTGCCCGACCCCCACGCAGGACTCGGAAGTGGAGCAGAGACCCGCCCCTGCTCCCCTCCGAAGCCCTGTTCTTGTTCCTCACAGCCGGGTTTAACCCCACCTTCGGCCCGGCCTGGGTGTCCCTCTATGGCTCTCCCCCGAGTGGGGGACTCCGGGATGGACTTCAGAGTCTCAATGAAGGCGTTGGCCCAGGCGTTTGGTTCCGCGGCAGACTCCTGGTGGCTGTGTCCATGGAGGTGTTTGAAGGGAGAGCTGAATCTGAGGCACCCCAAGCCCCACAAGGATCCAGATTGTCCCTGCTCACCGGGGAAAAAGAAGAGAGCCAGGCGGAGGAGCCAGGCCCCAGCCGGGGTCCCGCAGCAGCACGGAGCCGCCAGCTCCAGTGGGGATGGGCCTGAAATTCCTAGTGCCGTGGAGGTGGAGGTGGAGGAGTTGCTGCCTCTGCCAGAGGTGGGGGCTGGAGCCTCTCAGCTCTGGAGGGTGGAATCTAGTCCCGGGCATTAACCGCCAAGGCGTGTGTGTGTGTGTGTGTGTGTGTGTGTGTGTGTGTGTGTGGATTTTGGGACCTGGGTGAAGGGTACACAGTGCAAATGTACATGAGTTGGGGGAGGGGAACTGATCAGTCAGGGTGGCCCAAAGAGGACCAGTCCTCCGGGTCAAACTATCCGGCTGCAAAGGGCAAAAGGGAGGTAGGATGCCTGCAATGACTTTCTAATGACTTGTTTATGACTTTCTTTGGGTGTCGTGGCCAAACATTGTTCAGTCTGCTGTCTGGGAGCTGTTAAGAGCCCAGCCTGCCTGCCTTCCCAGAATGCCCTGCCACTCCGGGAAGATTTCCTGCTTTTCCACATGCTCATCAAGGCCACCATAATTAGTCCTGCACTAGGCTCACAGCTTTGAGATTGATATTGCTGTGTGGCTTGGCCTCACCCCCGAGGGCCATACGTTTGGGGGTGGTCACTCTAGTTTCAGACCTTAGGCCCCTGCAAGGGGCTTCGGTAGTGGCTGGGGTCAACCTTCTATTGAGGCAGAGGTGGCTGAGGAAGGGATCTCACCCTCAGCCTGTGGCCTACTGATTTGCTGCTCTGGGAACAGGTTATGCAGGCTCCTGGGGGGGGGAGCAGCTGAGCAGAGGACCCAGGGACTAGAGGAGAACTGAGGACACGGAAGTGGAGGTGCAGCCTCTGCTGAAGTCCTAAGATATGGGGGCCAGCTAGAGGAGAAGCGGCCTGAGCCTGTGGACTGCACAGGGTGGGTGCTCCTGGTGTGCGGGAAGAGGGTGCTGGGAGATCCACACGGGTTCTCAAAGCGTCTGCTCCCCTCCGTCTGGCTCAGACCTTATGTCACCTTGCCCCTGAGTCACTGCATGCGCCTGTCGAACCGCTGAGACAACCACACATGGCACCTGGAAAGCCATGACTATGCGTGCAAAGTGGCCCCGAGGCTGATGAGGGCAAAGCTGATGCCTACCAAGAAAGGAAGGACCATGGAATGCCAGAGTGACTTTCACCTTGGAAGGGAGCTCAGGAACGGGGCGAGTGGACCGAGCACTAGAGAGCAAGCACCTTGTAGGTGCAGGGGCAGAGGGAAGTAGATAAAACAGCACAGCTCCTGGGAAAACTGTGGGGCTGACTTTGGGGGAGGACGGAGGTTCAGGATTGATGGACCCAGGAAGGGGCTGGTGATGGAGCTGGGTGGACCTACTGAGAGCTGGGCCCCATAGGCTGGCACCCTAGAGAGACTAGGAAAACGGAACCATGAATCCAATGGAGCTAAAGAAGGGCAGGCCTAGAGGTGCTGTGGAGAGCGGGTGGGGCATCAGGGTTGGGGAGTGGGGTTTGGGACAGCGAGATTCTGACCCTCTCCTGGGTGTTCAGGACCAGGGGCTGCAGGAGGTTGAGAAGATACAGCGCAAGCCAGGGCTGGGTGCCCACCTGTGGCTCAAGCAGGCTCTGGAAGAGCTGGTGGCTGGGAGCAGGTAAGCGGAGATCAGCCCCTGCAAAGGCTTGTGACCACCTGCGGCAGGTGAGGGAGACTCATGAGGGCCGTTTGGACTCAAGGGTGGCCAAAGCTCAGCACTTCACAGAAGAGTAAGAAGGAGATGATTGACCCTATCAGTGGAGTCTGACGAAATTATTGGGGTAGGCTGCTCCCAGATGTGTGGGTGCCTTTGTTGACTTCTGCCTCCCCTGAACTCCCTTCCCCCTGTCTCCCCGGAGGAAACAGAGGCCTCACTTCCTCCACAGCTGGTGCCTGGCCCACTGCTGCTTCGGCATCTGCTCTGGAGCCCTTGTGGCCCTGGGGGACGTGCCCTCCCTCACTGCCTGGGGCATTCACTCCGCCATTATCCTCAGCTGGCCCCTGTCCGCTGGTAGTTATCGGGTCATTGCTGTAACCGCATAAACATGTTCTTGCTTCCATCTTTGACCCTTACTGCCCTGCATTCCATAACCTCCAGGCACTTAAGTCCTTTTCTGATACTCTTCTCAAAAGAGTTATTTGCCTACTTCAACACATATTTATGACACTCATTATGGTAGACACTGTCTTAGGCACAGGGATAGCAGTGAAATACGCTCCTGCCACAAGTCCTTGAAGCTTATATTCCTGTGGCAGATAAGAGAAGAGACACAGGTGATAAACATGTAAATAAAGAGAAAGAAATATACTAAGAAGGGTAAGTGTTGATGGAAATAAAGGATACATTAGAGAGAGGTGTGGCGATTTTATAATGGGTAACGAGGGGAGGCCACTGTAAAGGTGACTCAAAGATAATGAAGAATAAGTCATATCTATGAGGGTGTTCCACCCAAGAGGTGTTGGCATGTGCAAAGGCCCTGAGGTAACAGCATGCTAGGTGCTTTTAAATATGAACAAGGGAACCAGTGTGACTGCAGCAGTGTAAGTAGAGTAGATGAAGCTGGAGGGGGGAAAGGGGAAGGAGAGTCACAGGAGAACAGATCATGCAGGTGTCTCATAGACCATTGTAGTGACCTTGACTGCTTCTCTGAGTGACCTAGGGAGTTGCTGAAGGTTTTGGAAAGAAGAGATATGCTCAAGTCACACTTATTCTTTGAGCAGGGATGGGGGAGTGGTAGCGTAAGGGAAGAAGCAAGGGGATCACTGAAGTCAGCCTTGTAATAACCCAGGTGAGGGATGGTGAAGAATCTAACCTGGGGTGGTCGCAGTACAGTGTATCAAGAAGGGATCAATAAGAAATTGTGGTGTCGGAAGTGAAACCTCAGAACTTGCAGATGGCCAGGCATACACGGGGTGGAGGAGCATGTGTGAAGAGTCGTGGGTGATTCCCAAGACTTTGGCTTGCACAGCTGTGTCGGTGGTGCTGTTGACACGAGGAGAAGGTCTGAAGCAGGGCGGGTCCTGGAAGCTCGCTCCGAGCTCGTTAGCTTCAGATGTCTGTTAGACTTAGGGGTGGACACCTCTGGCAGCCAGCCAGCAGGTTGAGCCCTGGGGACAGTGTGAGGCTGGAAATACAAATTTCCATGGGAGCTGATGCTATGTAGACAAGACTGGGTAAGATCACCTGGGAGCAGGGAAAGCGATCTAGGACCTGGAGAGCTCCAGCAGGGCAGAAGAGGGGGGTCCAGCCGAGACCTCGCAGCAGTAAGGGCAGTGGGGTAGCAGGTGGGGTCACTTTTCTGTCTCACTTTGCTCAGCTTTCAGGGTCCGTGGACAGGTGGAGCCCACCCTCCATCCCGAAATGCTCAGGGTGGTTCCACACTTCCGTTTTCCCTTCCTGGTCTCTTCTGCTGCCTGCACCCCTCCCTCCTCGACCCTGAGCATTCTAAGGGCCTTGTGTGAACCTCACAGAGCTGCACTGCAAGGCTCTCTTCTGTCTACACCCCTCAAGTCCCCAAACAGCAGCCACAATCTAGCATAGTCCCTTGCTTTGTTCTCTACACGGTGTAACTAAACTGTATTTTCACTTTGCCGAAGTTATTCTATTACCAAAATTACTCTTTGGCAAGGAATTTCAGTGAAAATTTTAAATATGTTACATTTCACTGTTTGCAACTTTAGCCACATTCTTCTACAGTAATTATTCCTACCACCCCCAATTTCCCCAAATCCAATTTTACATTTAACACTTGTCAGGAAGACTGTTTGTTTGTTTGTTTGTTTGTTTGTTTCAGGCAGGGTCTCTCTATGTAGTCCAGGCTGGCCTCAGACTCAAGGTGATTCTCTCCCCTCATTCTCCCAAATCCTGGGATCACAGGCGTGTGCCACCACACCTGGCTCTGTCACTGGTTTGATCAACAGTAAACATTAGTAAATGCAGTTTGAGCCCTGCTCAGTTTTATTCCATGCTGATTAGCATATGATAGGAAACTTAGCCAAAAGAGTATTTAGCAAGCAAGAGAATAAAATCTTATGGAAAATCCTCAGAGGGCTGGAACTGCAGCTCAGTGTACACAGGCCCTGGATTTGATTGCCAACAATACAAAACAAACAAACAAACAAACAAAAAACCATAAAATTCCTGGGAGTCATTTACTTTATATCTGTTGAGATTTTGTATAGTAAAAACTTTAAAAATCATTTGGAATCGAAGTAGGCCTAAAATACCCTGTCTCAAAAAGCTTTTACTTTATCCAGACCTAGATATAGGTCCAAGCCTGGCAATGTAGGATATGGTAGCAACCAAAATGCAGTCCTGGGCTTACTCTAGTTTTAGGCAGACAACAGGCAGATAAAGCAGAGTGTGTGCGGAAAAGCAGCAGGGGCTGACAGGACGAGTAGGGAAGGTAACATTCGATCAGAGACCTGAATGAAGGACAGTGAGCAATGCTAATATCTAAGGCAGAACATTCTAGAAGGAGGAGCAGCTAATGCAAAGGCCCTGGGGTGTAAACACACAGTGTATTCACGAAGGAGCAGCAGAGGCCAGTGTAGCACAGAGATGTGGTGATGATGAGAGGCATATTCAACAAGGACAGTGAGATAAATGGGAGCCTCTCAGGGGGCAGTGAGAATGGGACCAGCGAACATTTAGCAGCCATTGCTATAATCCGAGGTCAGAAATGATGGCTTAGACAAGGATGGGCCTGGAAAAAGGCAAAGGAAAGATGTGATCAGGGGCTGGGTGGGCTGGGAGGGGTAGGGGCCCCCCAAGAATGATGTGTTATGTGCATGTACCATCTCCCCACTATAACTGTAATCAATTATGTATTGCAAACATATACTAATAAAAATGAATTTAAAAATTATCTCCATGATGTTGTTCATGGCACTGTTATTTAAAATAGGCATATCTAGCCAGGTGTCCTGGGGCATGCCTGTAATCCCACCACTCGGGAGAAGGAGGCAGCAGGATTGCTGCCAGTTCAAGGCCAGCGAATTTGTGCTACAAAGTGAGTTCAAGAACTGCAAGGTTCAGTAATGGAGTAGTGGTTGCATTATTATCTGATGCAATCCTACAATCCTAGTCATGCAAATCCATGTCAAATGGGGAAAATAATTATGCTTTTTCTTCATTTCTTTTTCTTCATGCCCTCTTCCTCCTCTCTCTCTCTCCTACCCATCTCTTGTTCCCTTTTTCATCTGAAAATGATCTCTCTACTTCCTATTATCCATGTTTTATTTTGCTCTTCATTTGTATTTTGGGTTTCTCATAGAGGGAAGCCATGCGGTATTTAAGCTTTTGTGTCTGATTTTTTCATTAATGACCTCAAGGTGCTGCTATGAACATGGGTATGCTTACATCACTGTAATATGAGGACTTTTAACTCTCTCAGGTAAATCCCTAGGAGGGGAACATCTGGGTCAAATGGAATTTCTATTTGAGTTTTTCCAGGAATCTCCATACTGATTACACAGAGGTTGTACTAGTTTACATTTCAGCCAACAGTATGGAAGATTTTTTTTTTTTTTTTTTTTTTTTGCCCTGCAGCCTCACCAGCATTCGTTATTGAGTTTTTGATGAGAGCCATTCCCTCTGGAGTAAAAAGGAAACTCAGTGCTGTTTTAATTTGCATTTCTCTAATGGCCAGCAACCTTTGTTGTACTTTACTTAAAAAACAAGGCCCCGTGATGAAAAACGGGGCAAGACGTCTTTTTAAAAGAAGCGCTTTTATTTTAGCTGGCCCAGCGACACAGTGCAGATGGAATTTGCAAAGCTGTGCAACTGAGTTAGAGTTTTGACTGATTTTTATAGTTTATTTATGATTAGCTCATTGATCATTAAGTACATAGTGATGAGAAACAGAAATAAGGTGGGCCTTTGTTCCCTTTTGCTTGAGGTAAGAGGCATTTCACAGTGGGTGGTTAGCCAACCCACAGCCCTTGGTCTGCCAATTTTAGGAACATTTGTCTCTCATGAAGGGAACAATGGTTGACACAGCATCATTTGTCTCTTACAAGGGGAACAAAAGTTGACATTGCACATAGGTTACTAAGGTTGTGGGGGGGATGACGCATTACAGAACAGCAGAACGACGTGGTCAGTTAATTTATAACTATATGATTGGTGCTTGATTACTAAGGTAAGGAGCTCAGTACAGAATGACAATATTACTAATAACTATCTTTTTAAGTAACTATTTTTGTTAATTATCTTTTGATCAATTAGTTTAATTTTTAGCATCTTAATATAACACCTTGAGCATTTCTTCATGTATTTATTGGCCATTTATACTTCTAAGAATGGTCTGTTCATTTCGGTTGCCTGTTTTTGATAGGGTCTTTTATAAGGCAGGCAGTGTTTAGCTCTGCCCATATTCTTTTATTGTCCATTTTTGATTGGGCCTTTTATTTCAGGGTCTTACAGGGAGTCTTTGTGTATTCTTTTGTTACTCTTCTGTTTTACAAACACCTGGCAATAAATTTTCCCATCCTTTTCATTCTCTTGTCATTTCTTTACTGTGTGGAAGCTTTTTAATCTGATACGATCCCATTTGTTGATTCTCAGTCTTATTATTTTCAAGAGTTTTTCCTATTTTAAGACTCATGCATGTACAGAATCTATAAACAGTTTATGAGAACTGATCTTATGACACATGATGAAATCAACAGATACTTTGAAGAAAAAGAGACACTAAAGTACCCAGTGCTGATCCTGGAGTGTCATAATGTGAAACCCAGCAATAGTATTATTCTTTGTTCAAAGTGATATTAGCCTGCTTGGCTTTGTTCAATCTCAACATAATTGAAGATATGGATAACTGTATGTATTTTAAGTGTATAGGATTGATAACCATATTTCTAAGTTTTTGTTAGACAGTTGAACAGAACTGGTTGCAGTCTCGATGTATGAATCCTCACTTTATATGCAGCACTTTAGTATCTTGAATAACTATTTGTAAGAGGACAATCTGTAATTATCAACTAGTGATTTCTTACTGTTTATTTTTTTTCTTTGAAAGTATGTATTATTTCTACCCATTTTCTGTTTCATTTAGTCTTTCTTTAAATAAAAATTTTTTTAAAGTTTTTCCTATTTTAATCTTCCAGCAGACTAAGCTTTTCTACTCAATATTTAGACATTTGATCCTTCTTATTTTGGTTTGGTGAGAAATATGGCCCTAGATGCAATCTTCTGCACGTGAATATCCAATTTTCCCAACATCGTTTATTAAGGGTATCTTTCCTCCCACATGTTTTGGCCTCTTTTTCAGAAACTGAATCGCTGACTGTGCTGGAGTTGTTTCTACTTCTCTTCCGTTCCACTGCTCTGCATGTCTGCTTTGTGCCCACCATGCTGAATTTTGTCGAAGCCTTTTTGCATCAGTTGAGATGACCACAAGTTTTGCTGTCCTTGCTACCATTTGCATGGTAAATTACACTTATTGATTTACATTTGTTGAACCATCCTTGCATTCTGGGATAAAGACTTCTTGATCGTGGTGTATGAGAATTTTGAGAATTTGTTGCATTCTATTTGCCAGTGTCTTGCTGAGGATGTTTGCATCTATGTTCATTACATTGTCCTGTAGTTCCCTTTTTTTTAGATTCTTGACTGGTAGTGCAAGAGTGAGAACACTCATTCTCTTTTGATTTCATTGAAAAGTGTGAGGAGTGCTGGCACTGGATATCCCTGAAGTTCTTGTAGAATGTGGCAGTGAATGCATCAGGCACTGGAACTGTCATAGTTGGTAGTTTTGGTTTACTTGGTTTTGGTTTATTTTTGAGACCACGTAGTTCAGACTGGCCTTGAACTCACGGTGATCCTCCTGCCTCAGCCTCCCGAGTTCTGGAATTACAGGTATGCACCATCACGCCCAGCCATTGGTAAGTTTTTATTAATGCTTCAATTTCATTGTTATTAGATTGTAAAATCTTTTTGGTACACTTTGGTAATTCATATGTATCCAGTAATCTAATCATTTCTCCTGCATTCTCTAATTTTTGATGTATAGTTTTGGGAAGTAGTTGCTAGTAATTTCCAGATGTTAGTGGTGTCCACTGTGATTTCACTTTTTAATTTCTAATTATTTTGATCTTTTCTTTCCCTCTTTGGGTAAGATTGATTCAGGGTTTGTCTATTTTGTTTATGCTTTCAAGTCATTGTGATCATTAAGCTGTTCAAAACATTGACTCTGTATTTTTTGATCTTCATTTCATTGATTTCTGCTCTAATCTCATAATTTCCTTTCTTGTACTGCCTTTGGGTTTGGATTGTTCTTATTTTTCTAGGACTTTGAGGTGCATCACTAGATTACTTACTTGGGTTCACTCTGTTTTTCTGATGTGAGCATTTACAAGTATGAACTTTTCTCCTAGGGATGCTTTCATTGTGTCCCATAAGTTCTGATATGTCATATTGGCATCTTCTTTCAATTCTAGGACTAGGTCTTTTTTTTAAGATTAAAAAGACACAGAAAAGAACAAAAAAAGCAGTACAGACAAATAAACAACAATAAACCAAATGTAATAACAGAATAGGTTTACAAAACAAGATGCTAGGAATTTGACAATGATTTAATATTGTATATTGTTACCTTCAAGAAGGGTACTTAGATGAACTGATATAGACATATAAAATTGATCTAAACATATGAGTATTAACTGTTTTTTACCAATAACTAATAAAAGTAGTAGTATAGTCAGTTTAGCTATTATACACACACACACACACACACACACACACACACACAAATTTATGTTTCTGTTCTCTTCTTCTTTCCTCCTTTCCCATATTCTAATTATTTTTCCTCTTTGAACAGTTTATTACCCTTACATAGTGTTCACTGTAGGTTTTGGGACATATATATAATTTTTCAGTTTCTTACACTAGGGATACAGTATGTATTTACACATTTCAGTTTGATTTTTTTGACTTATGAGTATGGTCTCAAGTCACATGCATTTACTTATAAAAGTCTCCATGCAATCTTTCTTTATAGCTGAGTAGTACTCCATTGTGTAAAAAATACATCTTTTTATCCATTCCTTGATTGATGGGCACTTGGACTGTTTCCAAGATATGGCTATTACAAATTGTGCTGCTATAAACATGAGTGCACATATATCACTGTGGTATGATGTTTTCAGTTCTTCTGGGGATATGCCTAAATGTGGAATAGCTGGGTCAAATGGGACTTCCAATCCCAGCTTTTTGAGGAATCTCCAGACTGATCTCCACAGTGATTGCACCAGTCTACACTCCCACCAACAGTGGGAAAAGTTCCTTTGTCTGTACTTCTCCTCCAGCATTTGTTACTGATTTCTTGATCTTGGCCATTATTTCTTGAGTGATATAGAATCTCAGTGTTCTTAAAATTTGCCTTTCCTGAATGACCATTGATGTTAACACTTATTTCATATATTTATTTCCCATTTGTATTTCTTCATCTGAGAAGTGTGTATTCATCTCAGATGCCCATTTTTGGATTGGGTCCTTGAATTTTGATGGCCTGATTTTTAAAAATTCTTTATAAAGTTCTAGATAGAAGTCCTTTGTCTGAGGGACAGTTGGCTAAGATATTTTCCCAATTTGTGGGTTTTCTTTTCACTCTGTTGGAAATTTCCTTTGATGTACAAAAACTTAATAAGATATGATCCCAGTTGTTGATTCTGGGAAGTGTTTCCCATGCAGTTTGATTTTTGTTTATGAGCCTCTGCCTACTCCTATGTTGTCAAGATTTCTACCTACTTTGTCTTCCAGTAGAGTTAGTGTTTCTGTTTTAATATTTAGATCTGTGATCCACTTTGACTTTAGTTTAGTGCCTACTGAGAGACATGATCTAGTTTTAGTTTTTGGCATACAGAGAGGCAGTTTTTCCAGCACCACTTATTAAAGAGGCTGTCTTTCTTCCAGTGTAGAAATGTTTGGCCCCTTCCATGTGTGGCCCCTTTGTCAAAGATGAGGTAGCTGAATGTGTTTGTAGTTGTGGCTGTATCTCCTAGTATACTCCCTTGATCTTCAAATCTTTTTTTATTCCAGTACCATGCTGATTTTATCACAGTAGCTTTGTAATATAATTTCAAGTCAGGGATTGTGAAGCCTCCTTCCTTAACTTTGCTGTCCAGAATTGCCTTTGGTATTTTAGGTCTCTTCTGGTTCCAGATGAATTTTAGGGATGGTTTCTCTAGATCTGTGAAGTATCCAAATGGTATTTTGATTGGAATTACTTTGAATCTTTATAACAATTTTGGGAGAATGGCCATTTTCACAATGTTGTTCTTCCTAGCCATAAATAGGGAATATCTTTGCATCTTCTGAAATCCTCTTAAATTTCCTTTTTCAGTGTAATGAAGTTTTCACTATATAGATCTTTTAATTCTTTTGTTAGATTCCTAAATATTTCAATTTTGGGGATGCTATAGTGAAGGGTGTGGTTTCCTTTATTTTTCTCAGTGAGTTTGTTGTTTGTGTACAGGAATGCTATTGATTTTTGAGTGTTGACCTTGTATCCAACTACATTTTTGAATTTGGTTATTATGTCTAGGAGGCTTTCAATGGAGTTTTGAGAGTCTTCTGTGGAGAGTATCATGTCATCTGCAAATAATGATAATTTAACTTCTTCCTTTCCTATCCTTATTCCTTTTATTTCTCTTTCTTGTTTAATTGCTCTGGCTATTTCCAGCACTATATTGAATAGGCATGGATAATGGACATCTGTGTCTTGTTCCTGATTTTAGATTGAAATTTTTCAGTTTTTGTCCATTTAGTAAGATGTTGGTTGTTGGTTTATCATATATGGCTTTTATCAGATTGAGGTAGAGACCATCTATTCTGATTTTCTGTTGGGTTTTTAACATGAATGAGTGTTGGATTTTGTCAAAAGTTTTTTCTGCATCTATTGAGATGACTATGTGGTTCATGTCTTTTGCTCTGATATGGTATATTATGTTTACTAATTTGCATTGAACCATCCCTGCATTCCTGGGATGAATCCCACTTGGTCATGGTGTATAATCTTCTTGATGACTTGCTGCCTTCTATTTGCCAGTATTTTAATGAGGATTTTTGCGTCTATGCCCTATAGACTGGCCTATAATTTTCTTTTTTAGTTGGGTCTTTCTCTGGTTTTGATATTAGGGTAATAATATTTGCTTCCAGGAATGAGTTAAAGAGAACTGCTTCCCTTTCAATTTCATTGAAGAGTTTGAGGAGTGTTGCCATTAAGTCTTCCTTGGATTTCTTGTAGAATTCCGCAGTGAATCCATCAGGACCTGGGCTTTTCTTTGTTGGTAGGGTTCTAATTATATTTTCAATGTCATTAACTGAAATTGGCTTATTCAAGCATTTTACATCTTCTTGATCCAGCTTTAGTAAATCATGTTTCTAGGAATCTGTCCATTTCTTCTGTGTTATCAAACTTCTGAGAATAAAAGTTTTTGAAGTAGGTATTGATCTATTGTATTTCCTCAGGGTCTGTAGTCATTTCACTCTTTTCACTTCTTATTGCATGGATTTGAGCTTTTTCTCTCCTCTTTTTCATGAGGTTGGCTAGGGGACCTTAACAATTTTATGTATTCTTTCAAAGAACCAACTCTTTAATTCATTGATTCTTTGTATTGTTTTCTTAGTTTCAGTTGCATTAATTTCTGCTCTGATCTTTATAATTTCCTGCCTTCTTTGGGCTTTGGGCTTGACTTGCTCTTCTTTTTCTAGAAGTCTGAGGTGCAATGTTAAGTTGTTTATGTGTGTTCTTTCCATTTTCCTAATGTGAGAGTTTAGAGCTATAAATTTCCATTTGAGGATTGCTTTCACTGTGTTCCACAGGTTCTGGTAATTTGTATTTGCATTTTTGTTCCATTGTAGATATTGTTAAATTTCTTCTCTAAGTTCTTCTGTGTCCCACTGGTTGTTTAGAAGAGTGGTATTTAGTTTTCATATGTTTATGGGGTTCTTGTTGGATTTTTCGTCTTTGTTTTCCAATTTTATTGTGCTATGGTCAGATAATACACATGGAATTATTTCAATTCCTTTGCATTTACTTAAGCATGTTCTGTGAGTTAGTATATGATCTATTTTAGAGAATGACCCATGTGCAGCTGAGAAGAATGTGTATTCTGATGTTGTTGGGTGGAACACTCTGTACACATCTACTAGGTCCATGTTTTCATGTTTGACTTAGTTCTGTTTTTTCTTTGCTGATTTTTTTTTGTCTTTTTTTGCTTTTTATTGGTACCAGGAATCGAACTCACAACTGCCTGCATGCAAGGCAGGCGCTGAGCCGCTGAGCTAAATCCCCAGCCCCTCTTTGCTGATTTTTTATTTGGTTGTTCTGTCTCTTTGTGACAATGCGTGTTAAGGTCCCCTGTTATAACTACTATTGTTTATTTAGATTTTCATGTCTATTAAAATTTGTTTTACACAGTTGGGTGCTCCCAAATTTGGTGCATATATATTTATGATTGTAATCTCTTCCCCTTGAATTTTCCCTCTAACAAGTATGTAGTTACCTTCTCAATTTCTTTTGATCATTCTTGATTTGAAGTTCACATTGTCTGCAAACAAAATAGATACCCTTGCTTTTTTCTGGGTCCTTGTTGCAAGGAGTATTGTTTTCCACCCTTTGACTTTTAGTCTATGAGTTCCTTTTGAGTTAAATGTGTTCCTTTACAGAGCATGTTGTTGGATTTTGTTTCTTAATTCACTCTGCCTGTCTGTTTCTTTTTATTGGTGAGTTGAAACCATTTACAATAATGGATATAACTGGTAAGTACTGACTTATCAGTGTCATGTTATCTTCTGTTGTTGGTTTTCTACTTTTTCTGTTTCATTGTTTGTTCTACTTAGTGATTTCCCTTTTTTTGTTTGTTTTGTTGTTCTTGGGACTGTAGTTATCCTTGTTTCTTTCTAATGTCTTTCAATACTCTTCATAGTGTTGATTTGGTGGCCATGAATTTCTTCAGTTGTTCTTTGTCATGGAAGTATCTTATTTTTCTATCTATTTTCAAAGATAGTTTTTCAAGATACATCAATATAGGTTAAAAGCTGTTTCTTTCAGGACCTGAAATACTTCCCTGCAAGCTCTTCTTGACTTGAAGGTTTGTGTTGAGAAGTCTGCCATGATTCTGATAGGCTTTCCTTCCCAGGTGATCTGTTTCTTTTCTCTGACAGCTTTTAGCATTCCATTCTTGTGCTGAATTTCTGATGTCCTAATTATGTGTCTGGGTGAAGATTTATTTTGGTTATGGCTTATTGGGGTTGTGTATGCCTCATTTATCTGTATAGAAGATTCCCTTCTCATGTGTGGAAAATTTTCTGTTATTATCTCTGTAAATAGTCTTCACAGGTCATTTGTGTTGACTCCTGCTCTCTCATTGACACCTATCAATCTTATATTGTTTATCTTCACATCACCTTGCAACTGTTGAATTGTTTCATGGTTCCTTGTTATCTTTAAGAGATCTTTTCTTCCATGTCTTCAAGTCTATCTTCCACTTCATTCCAGCTTTTAATGGAATTTTAATTTCTTGAATATCCCTTTGAATCTGTTTCATCCATCATTTTCTTATATTCCTCTATTTTATTTAGATCTTCTTGAGATACACACAGCATTTCTTTCATAATGCTTGTCATTTCATTTTTTACCTGACAGATTATTTCTGACCTGATTTCCTCATGGAGTTGTTTCTTTACTTCATTTGCTATCATTTCAGAAAGTTCAGTTGCACAGTTTCCAATGTCTTCCATTTCAGTGTTCCCTGGGCTTGTTCTCAGTGGGCTGGAGGATGAGACTGCCTCTTGCTCTTTTGTCATTTTCCTCTGAGACCCATGTGGCTGGTCAGACACCCTCCTGATGGATTGCACTAGAGGACTGCACTGGGCAGTTTCAATCCTCCAATATTCTATGGCTAGCTGGGGCATACCCCTGACCTATGGTGCTGGATCCTTGTGCTCTGTGGCCTGTGAGGCTGGCTGGGCATTCCCCTGATGTACTGTGCTGCATTTCTGTGGGATGTTGGGCAGGGCAGAGTTTGGATCCTCTATCTACTAACAGGAACACACTTCAGGAGTGTGTTGGTGGGGCCTAGAACCTGTTTGAGTGGAGTTGAGAACCTCTGACACTCAGGTAGCTAGTAGGAACTCACCCCCAATGTGTCATCAGGACCAGTGCCTGGCTGGGTGGAGTTCAAAACCTCTGGGACCCAGGCAGCTAGGCAGAGCACAACCCTGAGTGAGGCACCTGCCTCTAGCTGGAAGGAGTTCAGAACCCCTGGAGCACACAGCTAGCCAGAACACATCCCTGGCATTATGGTGCCAGGGCCTTGCTCCTGGAGGGGCAGAGTTTGGAACCTAGGACTAGATCTTATTTCTTTTTTTATTTCTTCTTTGAAGAGTATGTTGTTTTATTTCCATTTGTTGTATAATATACAGTTTCTTTTGTCATTGATTTCTAATTTCATTGCACTATGAGATTAAGGATAGCAAAACTTCAATTCTTTTGCATTTACTTAAACATGCTTTGTTGGATTGGGTGTTTTCTTGGGAAAAGTTCCATGTATTCCTGAAAAGAATGTGTACTGTTGTTTTGGGGTGAAACACACTACATATTTATTAAGTCTATTCATTCAAAGGTCTGGTTCATCTCTTGTATTTCTTATTTTTTTTAGTTGATCTATTTGTGAAAATGGAGTATTTAAGTTCCTACTGTAATTATATTGATGTTTATCTGATGTTTTATGTCCAGCAGTGTTTGTTTTATGAAGTTTGGTGCACCAGATGTATATATGTTTATAATTGTTATCTCTTCCTGTTAGATAGTTCCCTTAACCAATATGCAGTGTGCTTTTCTGCCTCCTATTATCTGTTTTGACTTAAAGTCCACTTTGCCTGAAAATAGGATAGTTATTCTTGCTTTCAGGCTCCTGCTACATGGAATGTTGTTTTTCATTCTTTGATATTTAATCTATGAGTTTCTTTTTGAGCTTTCTTTCTTATATACAGAATACCACTGGATTCTGCTTCTTGATTCATTCTGCCACTGTCTTTTGAGAAATTAAGACATCTACATTGATAAATATAACTGATAGAAGGTAACTTACGCTTGTCATGGTGTTGTTTTCCTGCTGTTGATTTCCTTTCCCTTTGGTAGAGTTGGGAGTTCTTGGAGGCATTTTGTTGCCTTGCTTTCTCATGTTTCTATTTTTCATTTTCTCTGCTGAGCCTTGTGGATTGATTATAGTGGGTAGCTCTTATTGGGACCTTTTTCAGAGATATCCTGTGGGTGTAGCTATGGGCCTTTGCCTCTGTACAAGGACCCAACCACTTCTGCTTCCTTATGAAGAGAAGTTGCATCTTATTTGGCTCTGTGTCCAGTTCTTCGGGAATGGGCTACAGTACTGTTTATCACTCTCAAGCAATCTAAATGTTGGCATGCAGAGAAAACTAATTGATGACAACTATGTCTTTTTGGCTATAATAAAATCAACAACAGCAGCAGCATCATATACAAACTGGATTATTTGGCAAACCCTGTCTTTAACTACCTTTAACATAGAAAAGAGATCTATGTTATATATTGTTGTAGCTTGGCATAATTGATGCCATCTTAAGCCCTACATTTAACTATTGTCCTGTGTTTGACTCAGGAGATTAGAAAAGTACTCCAAATACAATCCCATGAGAAAAGCAGAATCAGCTATACTCACAGGAGAAAAATTAACCTGCTCAACAAAGCAGCAGGATACAGGTGTTAATCAAAAATTAATATAAGATTCTAGGTAAACTGTTTACAACAGGATGCCTTTTTGTGGTTCTCTGTTTTAAAAGCTTTGTAACTTTCCAGTGCAGGGCCACTTGGTGGAACTCTGAAACATGGGTCTCTATGCAAGTGTTCCCTGAGCTCAGCTAATTAAATTTCAAATTTATCAATTTGGCTGCCTGAGCCAGAAAGACAGGTTCCTGTTCTCTGATTCGATTCATGAGGAGCTAACTAATCAGCAGCTGGACACAACAGAAGTAGCAAGATCCTGCTTATTGCTTGGCTTCTCTGTGAAAAGTGAAGAATCAGAGACTAGGCGCTTGTCTGTTGCTTATTCCCCATTGCCTGGAACATGGCGTGTGTGGGATGTAAATGTGAAGAGTAGATGAATAAACTATATTGCTGTTTTCTGTCTGGGTCTGTGATAGGAAATAATGCAGCAGTGTTCTGTGGAGGCTTCCCTACAGCTGTGCTGTTGAAACTAGACTGAGAGTGACAGGGAATCCAGACATGCAACAACGGGAACAGCATTCCTGGCACTCAGAGAAGAGCCTGGGACCCTGAAGCAGGCAAGGGCTTGGTAACTTTAGGAATGATCAGATTGCAGGTTGGAGATTAGGAACACAAACTGACATTGGAGAGGAAGGCACAAACCAAGCCACACAGGCTTCTGTAGGAGTTAGGTTTTCTCAAAAGATTTTGTAAAAATAATTGAGGTAAAAGGACAGAACATTAATATGCTTTAGAAGCATTTTGTGTGAAATGCTGGTTCTGAGGTAACTTGAAGAGAACAGGTAGCATAATAAAATATATGTTATTCATAGATTCCTAATTGCAGGGAGAGGAATCTCTTGTCACACTTGTAGAGATAAAGCTTTAGAAGCTTGTTATACTGGGAAACAAAAGACATGGTGACATTTTAGAGGCTGCTGTGCTTCATTCTGCATTTCTGAATTTGAGGGTATGGTTGAGGGACATAAGCCACAAGGACCAGACTCAGGATCTCCTAGTAATGCAAGGTGAGAGCATCAGGGCCACATAAAAATATGACATTCACTGTGCACGGGATCCACAGAGCAAGGCAGGGCCGTGTCAAGAGTATACAGCTCACTCCCACGCCCTTACTTTGTGTATTGGGAAAGAGAAATCACAATTGTGAACATCGTTAAATATGTACAAAGCAAATCATGAGCCAGAAATCTAGAAGTAAGGTAATAGAGCCCAAAACAAAATTTGAATTGTTTCGTATCAGTATTTGGTAGTCTTTGATATAGGACTAATACATTAAAAGGGGAAGCAATTTGATAAAAATCATAATCTGTGGGAGCTGGAAGCCATTTATTTCCTCCCCTGCTTCTTCTCTTTCAGCAGGGGATTCTGAGGCCTTGCTACCTGCTCCCTCTACACCAACATACAGATTAGTGGCTCGTCGATCTTCATGGCACTTTTCCCTATAAGTCAATTTGTGAGGCTAGCGTTATCATGCTACTAAAATTGGATGAAGACTTTATTAGAAAAGAAAAATCACTGTATGGATCAGTATACTTTATGAACAGAGACAAAAGGAAAATCCTTAACATCAGTAACGTGGTTGTACTAAATTTCAAAAATTTACCACTAGTTGGTAAAGCATTTTCTTAGAGGTGGACATAAATTTAAATTTAGGTTTCTGTTAGAATCAATACAAGACATTCCTTTGAAAAAGAGACAAACTTTTATGGTTTATGTTTGGATGTCCCCCCCAAAAAAAAATAAAAATTAAAAATTTGGCTGCCTGGATTCCCATATTGTTCACTAATCCACTTCATATATAATCACTAAAAGAACTCAGATGTTGACCTACAGTGAGCATCTACTCAAATAACTTTACCTCCACTAACAGTAGAATAGTGTTAATCATAGCAAGATATAGTTAAGCATGGATAGATTCATAAAGCTAAATGGTTATATTAGTAAGGACAGATGTTTCAGGGAATGGGAGCATGAAAAAGTACAATTTGAAAAAAATCAAACAATGAAAGTTAAGAAGATGATACAGGTAAAATAAAGAATCCCAATAAGAAGTAAAAGAAAATTAAAAAAAGAAAATAGGGAGGAGCAAAGAGGGCAGATAGATAACAACTGGCTACAGGGGCTCCCTGAGATAGTCAACTTAGAATTCAACATAATACAGAGTGGGGAACCCCAAAATAGAGGGAGATGAATTCTCTCATCCCAAGAAGAAATTAAGTTGAGAAGAACCAACCAAACATACAGTCCCAGTGCTATTATTGGAACAGCTAAAGGTTCAGTGTTCCCACCACAGCGGCGACTTGCCAACCATCCGAGGTCCCACCACGACTTGCCAAGGTTCTGCCTCAACTTGCTGAACCACCTGAGGTCCCGCCGCTTTGACTCACTGGGAGGGGCAGTTACATTGAGTTCAGGGGTCAGTGATCCGAATAGAGAGCTGAGTTGGCACATCGACCTGCGGTGAGTGACAGTGGAGCCATTCCATAGAAAGGGGAGCTCCTTCAGAGGACATTCTGGCACCAGGCAGGACTGGCAAGTACAAGGGGCAGCAGTGACTTCAGTCAGTTGTTCCCTTCCCAAACAGGATTGGTGAAGTGAGGTAGGCCTGGGTCATGTGGCCTGGCTGAGACCCAATAGGTTATCTGAAATCAAGTCCCTGCAGCGGTGGTGCACACTAACCACACTAACCCAGTGAAGCCTCGGAAGTTTGACTGATCCGGAGGGGAGGTGGTGCAGTGCAGGCCACAGCAGCTTGACTGATACAGAGGGGAGGGACCAGCATATGCTGTCCCTGTCTGCAACTCACTAGCACATGGCAGTGGGATGGATCATCTAGCCAGCGCACTTCAGAAGAATTGTAATCAGCAAAGAAAGAAACTTGCCTCCTGGAAGAAGCAAAAAAGATGGTAAGAGGAAGCAACAACAAAAGGTCCCCAGGCCCCCATGTTCCCAATGAGAACACTGACCCAGGACAGGTAAATACAAAGCAGAATGAGAACAGCAAACATGCAATATCAGACATAAAGAGATATATTTAGGATCTCCTAGACAGTTCAAAAGTGAAATATTTAGCAAAGTAAAGCAAGATATAAGAATATGAATAAAAGAGATACTAAGCACCCCTCAAGCAGATACAGACAGAAGAAGGGAGGAACTCAAACAAAGGAGAGAACCATTTGATGAAGAATATAAAAAAAAATATAGAATACATGCAGCAGATTCAAAGAGATTACCAGGAAATTAAAAACTTTATGGAAAGATGGCAAGTCAGCTTGAAAGAAACTAAGGATAGATTACCCAAACTGGAGGACAATTTTGCAATGTGGGAGTATGAAAGGGAAAACTTTTTTTAAAATAACAAGGAAACAGCAGTAACAGTTACAAAGGCTAGAAGATGACAAGAGAATCTATAACTTGAGAATAAAGAATGTGAATGAAGAAGCTGGAAAAGGAACTACAAAGGTTATTCACAGAAATAATTAAGGAAAACTTCCCAAACATAGGAAAAGAAAATATTCTGATATATGAGGCATACAGAACTCCAGCCACCTACAACCAAAACAGAGCTACACTCAGGCGTATAATAATCAGTATCCCAAAAATTCAATATAAGAACAGAATATTAAAAGCTGTTGGAGACAAGAAACAGATAACCTATAGAGGAAGGCCCATCAGAATAACAGCAGACTTCTCGACATGAACCATCAAGTCAAGAGGAGCCTGGAGCAAAATATTTCAAGCCCTGAAAGAAAATAACCTCCATCCCAGATTGATATACCCTCCTAAACCATCTCTAGAAATTAATGGAGAAACAAGATGCTTCCAAGACAAACAGGAACTTGGGAAATTCGCAACCACCAATCCAAGTCTACAGAGAATACTGCAGGGCATTCTAGAGAGAAAAGTACTAAGATTCTAGGAACAGTGGCAGAGACACCTCATGAATGGAGCAGAAAACAGAATGAAGATAAGCAGACAACTGATGGCAAAAAAAGAGCATAACAGAAATGAGGCAGAGATGATTTTATTCAAAACTGATATGATTGATAGTATCAAGTCTGAGAGTATAGGCAACTACACTGAAGGTGACAAGATTCTACGATACACATTCTGGTTTGATAACTGCCTGTTTTTGAAGTTCTGTACTATATATAAAGTTGTGTTTTTATTAATACTGTTATGCACTGATATATTCAATTATACTATGTCTGATGATATAGCCAATTCTATTGGAGATAATAAGACACAACACAGGAACCATGGTAGAACTCTTTGTACAATGGTCTTATACGTTTATTTCATTTCATGTGTTTATAGGAATATGTTTTGTTTTGTCTTGCTCTGTTTTGTTTCTCCCTCTAATATAAAAAGGATAGAAATACATGTTAAGACTCATGCATGTGTAGAATCTATAAACAGTTTATGAGAACTGATCTTATGACACATGATTAAATGAACAGATACTTTGAAGAAACAGAAACACTAAAATACCCAGTGCTGATCCTGGAGTGTCATAATGTGAAACCCAGCAATATTATTCTTTGTTCAGAGTGATATTAGCCTGCTTGGGTTTATTCAATGTCAACATAATTGAAGATATGGATAACTGCATGTATGTTTAAGTGTATAGGATTGATATTTCTAAGTTTTTGTTGGATAGTTGAACAGAACTGGTTGCAATCTCACTGTTTGAATCCCCACTTTATATGCTCCACTTTAGTATCTTGAATAACTATTTGTAAGAAGACAATCTGTAATCATCAACTAGTGATTCCTGATGGTTTTTTTCCTTTGAAATTATGTATTTTTTCTACCAGTTTTGTTGTGTTTAGTCTTTCTTTAAATTTTTAAAAAAGACACTCCAATACCCAGTGCTGATTACAGTGTGTCATGATGTGAAATCCAGCAATACTATTATTTCTTTGTTCAGAATGATTTTAACCTGCTTTAATTTGTTTAATCTAAACATAAATGAAGTTATGGACAGCTGCATGTATGTTTAAGTGTATAGGATTGACAAAATGTTACTAAGTTTTTGTTGGATAGTTGAATAGAACTGTTTGCGGTCTCACTGTTTGAATTCCCACTTTACATGTTCAATTTTTGTATCTTGAACAACTATTCGTAAAACGACAATATGTAAACATCAACTAGTGATTTTTTTTCTCTGAATATATGTAATATTTGTACCTATTTTGTGTTTTGTTTAATCTTTCTTTAAATAAAATTTTTAAAAGAAGTAAAGAAAATTAATAGTACTGGATAAAAGTAAAAGAAATAAAGCCAATAAGGAAAAAAAGAAGAAATAGAGACTAAAGTAAACAATGACAGAGGAACAAATTGAGAGAGCAAAAAAAGAAAAAGATGACCAAAGCAACAAATAATAATAGAAAAAAATAGGAGATAAAACTCCAACCACCACCAAAAAAAGAAAATAAAAAATAAAGGAGAAAAAAAGGTCAAGAAATGTCTCTGTATTTCCAGATCAGTGGTTTCCCTCCAAAACCTGCAGTCTTTGGAACCCAGCAAGTCAAAATCCTCTCTGCCCTGCCTTACAGCCTGTGGATTTGCAAGGTAATGTGTCTGCTCAATAGATTCCCATGTCTGTAAACCCTAGACTGTGAGAGCTGTCCAAACCAAGGTGTTTTCCTGCTCGTGTTGGTACAGGAACAATCAGACCACTGTTCTCTGCTGCATGTGGGCAGCAGGGTGAGGGTCAAGCAGTTTGCTGGACTCCACGCCATCACCTTCAGAGCCAACCACCTCCAGACCCTGGCTCCCACCAGAGTGCAGCCCGTGTCCTCCCTGGCCTGAATTTGACCTTCTCAGGGGAACTGTGTCTAACCCTCACCTGCTCCATCTGTATCCCACAGCTGCCTCGCCTGGCCTCTGTGGTAGGGTAGCACTTTGGTACTCAAGTGAAGCTGCAGTATAGATGCTCTGTGGCTCAGTCCCACAATCAACCCCTTCCCAAAATGGTGCCTGGTTAAGCCCTCTCTGGCAATGTATGGGTTTTGTACCGGGTTTTTTTCCCCAACTCTATCCTGCCTTGAAGAAGTCACTCCCAGGTGAAACACTTTAGTATGGTTTGGTTTTTTTAGTTTACACCAACTGTGGCATTTTTTTGGAGGTAGTAGAGCAGTAGATGAATTTTGAAATTTTGACCTTTAAATTTTCTGGGTGGAGGTAGTTATTGAAAGCCATAGTTTGATTTGGGCATGGATGTTCCAGTTATCTTTTAGTCAATCTGGTAGAGGCTAAACCACAGATGATCTCTGACTTAAATAGGCACAGGAATTTCCCAGGGTGCAAACAAGTGATTCCGATGATGCAGGAGGCCTGAGCTGGGGCTGGATTTCTAACTGTCAAGCTGTGATACCAACGAAGTAGCCAGGAGAGTAGATGCTCAAATATTGGTGAGCTACAAGGATCAAAGGAGAGGTTTCTTTTGATGAATTGGAGTGTGGCCCAAATACAAAAGGCAATCCTCAGAAGTGTGCCTTCTCTGAGAGCCAGACAGAGAAGGCTGCCTAGGAGGCTGGGGGTAGAAAGCCTAATCTGAGGGAAGTGGCCCCAAAAGTCCCTGCTATCTTCTTTGATGGCCCCCTTATTGCATGCTTGCTCCCAAAAGCTTTGCCTCAGTGCCAAGCACACAGGATTATGACCCGGGCCAACATCCTGGATAGAAGCAGAGGCAAACACACCTCTGACTAACACACCTCCTGGGACTAGGTTGCGGAAGGGAGAGGGGCACCCAGCCAGGACCCTCCACTCATGGTCTCTTCAAACTCTTTCAGAACCTGTTCATCATTCAAGAACTTTGGCTTTCCCAGAGTCTGAGGCAGGGAAACATGAGAAAGGAGGTGACATTGACCAAGAAACTCCTGCAAAACTGCGCTTTCTGGCTCAAGAGAAAATGCCTTCCCTACTCCATTTCTGTACCCTGTAAATCCTTCCCCCTAAACTTTTGCACCTTCCAGAGGCCTGTGAGCAGGTAGGATGTGACAGTGGCCCTTTGAATGGAACCATTTCTCTAAGCATTGGACCATGCTTCATTTATAGCCACTGAGAGTGTGAGGAAGAGAGTTCTGAGGCCTAGCTGGAATCCAGGGAGTCCTTAGTATCTCTTTGGATGAATATCTGAGGGTAAATTCCCTTGGGCATGACCTTCCTGTTCTGAAATTTTGAACAAGATACACGAAAGGTGAAGTTCACAGTTTGGAAATGTGCTCTCTGCTAAGTATCTGCTTGTGCTGTGATCCTTCCAACTACTTTGGGGAGAGTTTACCCATTTGACAGGAACAGGAATGAAGGCTGAGAGACAGTGACTATACAGTCCATAGTTAAGCAGCAGAGCTGAAATTCAAAGCCAGTTGGACATTGCTCTCAGATCTTGAAGAATAAACTGGCATTTGGGAAATGAGCAAGAATGTATAGCACGTCCAAATGCCCAGCATTGGGAGGCCTTGGCAGGTAGAAATCAGAGGGCTTGAAGGATAGAGATTATATTGAATTTTAGTACAAAGTTATATGTGCATATGCCCATGTGCTGTGCATCAAACTCAGAGCCTTTCTCATGCTAAGCAATGAGCTACACTTTAAAAATGTGTACTGAGTTCCATCCCTGGTACCGATAAAAAGGAAAAAGACAAAACAAAAAAATGTGTACTGAAGACCTCCTTTTGTCGGCTGATATTTAAAATAATATATAAGGTCAGGTATAGTGGCACACACCTAAAATCTCAGCATTTCAGGGGGCTGAGGCAAAAAGTTCAAGTCCTCAAGTTCAAGCCTACCCTGCGCAACTTAAGTGACTTAGTGAGATGGTTTCAAAGTCAAAACTAAAAAGAAAATATAACATAAAATTGCATCTTGAAATAATATAGTTTTGCAATCTTTCAAGCTTTATTGTAACTTGCTTTTTGTTTGTTTGTCGTTTTGAGACAGGGTCTCACTATGCAGCTCAGACTGGCCTTAGGCTCACTTTCTAGCCCAGGCTGGTCTCCCAACTTGCAGCGATCATCCTGCCTCAGCCTCCCAAATGCTGGGAGTACAGGCATGCACCACTATGCATGGCTCTTAATGTTTGTGAGATTTAGCCAGATTGTGGTACACAGATTGTTTGTTTTTGTTGCTGTGTAATATTTCACTGTGTAAATATACCCCAATTTACCTGTCCATTGTACTGGTGATGGATATGTAGGCTGTTTCCAGTGGTTGCTCATTACAAACAATGCTTCCAAGAATATTTTTGGTCCACATCCTGGTGTGCAAGTGCTGATTTCTCTAGGCCAGTGATTCTCAAACATTTTGAAGACTCCTTTACATCCTTCATAATTGTTTGTGACCCAAAGAATTTTTGCCCACACCCACTCTTCACCCATCCTTTAGATTCCAGAGCTCCAGCCTGGAGAGCAGGCCACTTCCACACTTGCTCTCCCACCCAGCCTTTGGGGGACTCCCCACTCACCCACCTCCTGGACCTTGTATTGCTGTTGATCTTCGGGTGTGCCTCCTCCTCCCAGAATGCTGGACTGCAGTGGATAAACCTTACTAGGTGATGGGAAACTCAGTGGCCTCTCATCCAAACAGAGGACCTCAGCAGGCTTCTGTTACTGTGGTGAGTTTGCCCCTACAATTTAGAGGTCTTCAGTGGATAAATGGGAGAAGTAGTGAAGTTCTCTCCAGCTGTAGGACCTTGGCAAGCTTGGTAAGAGTGTGGGTGAGTCCTTCCTCCATACAGAGAATATCAAGTGGGTTGGGGAGTGTGCCAATAAGGCCTTCCTCAACCTGAAGAAAATTAAAAGGGCTTATGAGACACCCAGTGACACAGTAGGGTCCCAACCGAGACCAACACTATAGACAGGGAGATCTGGTGGCCTGGAATGACCTGAAGACCTAGCATCAGCAGGAACTAAGGGTTGACTTACATCAATACTCCTAGGCTAGTCAGCCCAGGAAGAATATAGGACTCACCCAATAGACCCTGCAGGAGGTATTCAGGTGACTGCCCCCACTTCATTGTGGGACCCAGAAATCAGACAAACATCAACCACACAGTAGGACCCTAAGATACACAACACTGAAAGTTGAGACTAGTGGGATTGAAACACCAAATATTAGTACCAAAGGTGAAAATGACAAACAAAAAAGCAAAATGAATTCTCAAACATCTAGTCCATCAGGAGCAAATGCAGGAGACATTGAAATAGAGGACTTTAACAGTCAAAGACCAAAAATTGCTGAAAAGACAGCAAGTGAAACAAAGAAATCCATGAGGCTATAGAGGAAATCAAATTAGAAACAGTTTCTCAGGTAAAGACAGAAATGACAGCCTTAGCAAAGGAGTTGCTCAGCATAGCTAGAGAAGAAATAGATTTTTTAAAAAGTACAGGAGCGGGGCTGGGGATTTAGCTCAGCAGCATAAGCGCCTGCCTTGCAAGCAGGCAGTCGTGAGTTCGATCCCTGGTACCGATAAAAAGGAAAAAGACAAACAAAAAAACCCAAAAAAAGAAATTTAAAAAAAAAAAGTACAGGAGCATGGAAAATCGATTGAAACCTTGAATGAACAATATAGAAAACAAACAGAATGCATGCAACAAATTCAAAGAGCTATCCAAGAAATAAAAAATTCTAATAAAAGCTGGCAAAACCATTTAAATGAAGCTGAGGATAGAATTTCAGACCTTGAGGACAGGATTGCAACTAGCAATCATGAAAGGATAGAATTTAAAAAAAAATAAAGCAGCATGAAATGACAATTCAACAGCTTCAAGATGATGTCAAGAGAAATAATATAATACCAATAGGCATCAATGAAGATGCAGGAGTCAACATGAATGACATAGGTAAACTAGTCACAGAAGTAATAGCAGAAAATTTCCCAAACATGGGGAAGGAATCTGATATGCAGATAAGTGAGGCATACAGAATGCCGAACAGTCACAACCAAAATAAATCTATACCAAGACATATAATAATTAAGATCCCAGACATACAGCATAAAAACAGAATATTAAAAGCTGTTAGAAAAAAAGACACAACTCACCTATCAAGACAAGCCCATTAGAATCACCACAGACTTTTCAGCACAAACCCTCAAGACAAGCTTGGAGTGGGGTGTTTCAAGCCCTGAAGGAAAACAACTTTTTATTTTTAATTTTATTTAAGGAGAAAAAAGAAAAAAAAACAGAAAAAGGGTACAAGTTATACAGAATATCAGAAAAAATAAACAGTAGGAAATCACTAATTACATATTGTCATCTTAGAAATAGTTGTTGAAGTTACAAAATTAAAGCATATAGAGGGGACTTTCAAACAGTGAGACTGCAAACAGTTTTGTTCAATGATCCAACAAAACTCAGTAATATGGTTATCTATCTTATACACTTAAATATATATACAGTTATATCTTTTAGAGAACTTTCTTTTCCTTTCTTTTGTACAATGACAATTACACATTTTGGGTTTTCTTACTCCCACAGTTCTTACTACTTTTTTTTTTTTGAAGAAAGTAAATCCAAATGTGACATACCAGGACAGAGTCAGTCAAATCAAAAGGATGGACATAATACATAATGTAAAAACAAAATACAAGGTGATCAACAATGGTTACCATAATGCCTCTTGTTATCTTAAAAAGAATTGCCTGTATCATCAGTTATAATAAAATTGAACAAAACAGTAAAGAATAAGACCAATAAAACCAAAACATTGGAGACATTAGAGGACTTCAAAAGAAGATAATAGTCAACCAGAATAGGTGTCACAATGAATCTTATTGTCTTCATAGTTGTTGCCTATACTTTCAATGGTACTATCAAGCATAACAGAATAGAGGAAAATCAGTCAAAACAAGATGGTGAGAGCAATACAGAGTTTCAAATCAAGTTAATAGGAAATCAAAGTGGGTTACTATAATATATCCTGCTATTTTTTATTTATTTTCCCCTTAATTAAAAGGATAAAAATGAAAAAGTAGATAACAAAAAAGAGATTGAAATAAAAAAGAGGGCATAACAACAAAACAGTGCAGGTCAAACATAGCCATTTAAGCAAAATAGTGTTTCACCACAAGATAATCTCGACATAATAGTAGTTATCCTAGTGTCGCTTCCCTTAAAATCTTTGGGTATAACTTCGTATACTGTAGCATCAAACATATCAAGACAATGTAAAACCATTCAAGAGAATGACAATATTACAGGGTAATTAGAATCAACTAACAGAAAATGAACAATGGTTTCTGTATAATCTCCTTGTCTATAAAAGTTTTTGTTTATATTATCACATATAAAATCCGATTAAGATACAACACGTTAAAACTGATGGACACAGAAGAATAAAAGCTTGATGGGACTTCAAAACAAGAGGATATTAAACCAGCACTACCTATTATGATGTCTTGTTTTCTCCAAAATGGCTGTTCCTACCATCCAACCTTCTCTGCCTCATTTCTGTTGAGCTCTTTTTCTGTCTTTAGTTGTCAGTTTGTCCTCTTCATTTTGCTTTCTGCTCCATTCATTGTGGCTGCTCTGCCACTGTTTCTGGAATCTTGGTATTTTTCATTTTTAGAATATCCTGCAGTAATCTCTGTAGAGTTTAACTGGTGGTTGCAAATTCCCCTAGTTCCTCTTTATCCTGGAAGCACCTTGTTTTTCCATCATTTTCTAGGGACAGTTGTGCAGGATATATCAACCTTGGCTGGAGATTATTATCTTTCAAAGCTTGAATTATTTCCCCCCATGCTCTTCGTGATTTGCTGGTTTGTGCCGAGGAGTCTGCTATAATTCTGATGGGTGTTCCCTTGTAAGTGATCTGTTTCTTGTCTTTGACGGCTTTTAATATTCTGTTCTTATATTGGATTTCTGGAATTTTGATTATTATATGCCTGGGTGTTGCTCTGTTTGGGTTGTAGGTGGCTGGGGTCCTGTATGCCTCATACATCTGAGTATCTTTACCTTTTGCTAAATTAGGGAAATTCTCCTGGATGATTTCTGTGAATAGCTTTTGTAGTTCATTTGTTTGAGTCCCTTCTTCTTTTATTCTTAATTCTTAATTCTTAAGTTATAGATCCTCTTATCTTCTAGTCTTTGTATTATTGCTGTTTGTTTTCTTGTTATTTTTAAGAAGTTTTTCATTTCACGCTCCCACCTTACAAATCTGTCCTCTAGTTCTGATAATCTATCCTTAGTTTCTTTCAAGCTGTTATGCCAGCTTTCAATAGAGTTTTTAGTTTCCTGGTAATCTCTTTGAACCTGCTTCACATATTCTATGCTTTCTCTATTTTCTCTTTTTTTTTTTTTTTTTTTTTTTTTTTGTCTTTTTCATTGATACCGGGGTCCCCTTTTTTTCTGTTCTTCCATTCCACCATTTGTTTTTTCTTGGGCAGTGCTTAGCATTTCTCTAACTATTCTGCTTATTTCTTGCTTTATTTCATTAAATACTTCATTTTTGAACTCGTCTATGAGGCTCCGGAGATACTGCTTTATGTCTATAGGTGCCGTGTCTGATATTGCATGTTTTCTGTCTTCATTCTCTTTTGCATTTACCTTTCCTGGATCAGTGTTCTCAGGATTGGGGACTGAGGACACTTTCTTGTTGCTCCCTTTTCCCATACTTTTTTTTTTTTTTTTTTTTTTTTTGTCTTTTCCTTTTTTTTTATCGGTACCGGGGATCGAACTCGCGACTGCCTGCTTGCAAGGCAGGCGCTTATGCCGCTGAGCTAAATCCCCAGCCCCTTTTCCCATACTTTTTGTTCCTTCCATACAAGCGTATGTAGGAGGCCCAGTTTTTTTTTTTTTTTTTTTTTCTCTTTGTCTGTTACAGTTTGTTTGAATCTGCTGGCTATAGGTGTTCCTGCCCACTGCAGTGTACAAGGGAGACACAGACCTGGGCAGCCTCTGCTGGGCCCACCCCTCCAGGTCAACCTATTGAATGCTTCACTGCTAGGGTGCACCGCCAGGCGCAGGGATCTGATTTGGGCTAGCCTACTGGATCTTAGTCTGCGGTGTCACCAGGCCAAGTGCTCCCCACCACTCCCACTTGAGAGGGGAATATGCGACTAACGTCACTGCCGGGCACTGTTCCAGCTTGTCTGCTCATTCCCAGAATGTCCTCTGTTGGAGCCTCCTAGTCTATGAAAGGGTCCCCATTTCTCTCACTCACTGCAGGTCGATGCAGGGCTCCCTGTCAGTCCCACTCTTAACACCGTTTAGTTCGCCAATTCTAGCTCTCAGAGCTTTCGTGCCTCTCTCTCCCTGCCATACAGATTGGGACGTAGTATCAGCAGCAGGAAATTCAAACGCAGCTTCCAATGGTGCAGGATCCAGCTTCCACACTGAGATTTTATCTGTTCCTGTTATAGCATCAGGATTGCATTTCCAGTTGGTTTCTCTCAGCTTAGTTCGTTCCTGGGTCAGCAGGGTACATCTCTCCTCGCATAGGACTCCTCACACGGCACGGCTCCTGGATTCTAAGCTGGCAATCTCAGAGAGCCTCCGTGGCTGCTGTTATTTGTCCACCATGTTCTCCCAGAAGTCAGGAAAACAACTTTCAACCAAGACTGATGTACCCTGCAAAACTTTCTTTGAAATTTAATGGAGAAATAAGATACTTTCATGACAACTAAACTAAAATCTAAATGGATCAAAGATCTGAATATTAAAACAGAAACACTAAATCTGTTGGAAGACAAATTAGGTAAAAATCTTGAAGACATAGGAGTAGGTAGAAAATTCATGAACAGGAATCAAACCACATAGGAAATACTTCCCAGAATCAATAACTGGGATCACATCTTATTAAAACGTTTCTGCATGTCAAAAGAAATCTCCAGGATGCTGAAAAGAAAACTCACAAACTGGGAAAAAAATCTTAGTGAACTGTCCCCCAAAGGACTTCTGTCTAAAACATATAAAGAATTTTTAAAAATCAGACCCCCAAAATTCAAAAACCCAATCCAAAAATGGGCATCTGAGATGAATACACAGTTCTCAGATGAATAAATACAAATGACAAATAAATTGATGAAAAAATGTTCATCATCATTACTCATTAGAGAAATGCAAATTAGGGGCTGGGGATTTAGCTCAGCGGCATAAGCGCCTGCCTTGCAAGCAGGCAGTCATGAGTTCAATCCCGGTACCGATATAAAAGAAAAAAGACAAAAAAAAAAAGAAAAGAAATGCACATTAAAACAACACTGAGATTCCATCTCACCCCAGAAAGAATGATCAGGATCAATAAAACTACCAACAACAAATGCTGGAGAGGCTGTGGGGGAAAAGGAACTCTCCTGCACTGTTGGTGGGAATGTAGACTGGTGCCACCACTGTGGAGATCAGTCTGGAGATTCCTCAAAAACCTGGGATTGGAAGTCCCATTTGACCCAGCTATTCCACTTCTAGGCATATTCCCAGAAGAATTGAAAACATCATACCACAGTGATATATGTGTACCCATGTTTATAGCAGCACAATTTGTAATAGATCTTGGAAACAACCCAAATATCCATCAACTGAGGAACGGATTTTAAAAAAGTTGTATTTTTATACAATGGAGTACTATTCAGCTATAAAGAATGGTCACATTGAGATATTTATAAATAAATAGATGCAACTTGAGACCATACTCATAAGCGAAATAAATCAAACTCACATGTATAAATAATGTAGTCTCCCTTGTGTAAGAAATGGTAAGAGTACATAAGAATTTATGGTAATCATGATTCCCATTACATTGCTTTGAAGCCTATAATGTTTTCATTCATTAGTTGGAATGGTTTTATCCTGATGTTTGATTTTGTTATCTGTGATGGTATGAACACCTATTTTAAAGAAAACAAGACATAATAGCCAATGCTGATTTAATACCTTGCTTTGAAGTCCTACCATGCTTTTGTTCTTCTGTTTCCATTGGTTCTGTCATGTTGTGTCTTATTGGATTTTATTATATGTGATAGTATAAACAAAATTTTTATGGACAGTGAGATAATATAGTAGCCATTGTTCATTTTCTGTTATTTGGTTCTGAATGTCCTGTAATTCTTTCATTCTCTTGAATGGTTTTAAACATTCTCTTGAATGTTTGATACTATTGTATATGAAGGTATGCTCAACTATTTCAAAGACAGAGACATTATGGTAGCTACTGTTATATCAGGTTGTCTTGTGGTGAAATATTGTGTTGCTTAAGTTGTTCTGTTCTGATCTGCTTTGTTATGTCTTTTGTCTTAATCTCTTTAAAATACAAAAAAAATTTTTAAAACATACTTTTATGACAAAGAACTGAAGAAATTCATGTCCACCAAACCAACCCTAAAAAGAGTACTGAAAGACATATTAGATAGAGATAAAAATGACTACAATGTCCAGAACAACAACAGAAAGAAACCACCACCAGACAGAACAAGCAATTAAACAAGGCAGAAAAGCAGAAAACCAATAGCAGGAATACAACGTGACAAAGTTGAGCCAGTGCATATCAGTTATATCCACCAATGTAAATGGTCTTAATTCACTTAATCCATCAAGAGAGATAGATTGAGAGAATGGATCAAGAAACAGGATCCCACAATATGCTGTATACAAGAAATACATCTGACTCAAAAGAAAACTCATAGACTAAAAGTCAAAGGATGGAAAACAATATTCCATGTGACAGGAACCCATAAAAAAGCTATTCTATTTGCAGATAATGTGAACTTCAAACCAAAAATGATCAAAAGAGATCAAAAAGGTCACTACACACTTAATAGTGGAAAAATCCAAGAGGAAGAAATAACAATTATAAATACATATGCACCAAATACAGGAGCACCCCAAATATATAAGACAAATACTAATGGACATGAAAAACCAAATACACAAGAACACAATTGTAATAGAGTACCTTAATATCCCATTGTCACAAAGATATAGATCAACTAGGCAAAAAGTCAGCAAAAAAATAACAGAACTAAATCAAACCTGTGAGCAAATGGACTTAGTAGATTTTTACAAAGTGTTCCACTCAACCACATCAGAATACATATTCTTCTCAGTTGCACATGGGACATTCTCCAAAATAGACCCTATATTAACCCATAAAACATTCTGAAGTAAATGTAAAGGAATGAAATTATCCCATATATATTATCAGACCATAGTGCACTCAAATTGGAAATTAATGGCAGGGGCTGCAGATTTTAGCTCAGCGGCATAAGCGCCTGCCTTGCAAGGAGGCAGTCGTGAGTTTGATCCCTGGTACTGATTAGAAAAAAAAGTGGAAATTAATGGCAAAAGAAATTGCAAAACCTGCATAAATACATGGAAATTAAACAACAACTTCCTGAACAATCAATGGGTTACAGGTGAAATTAAAAGAAGAAATTAAGCAATGCCTACAATTCAATGAAAATGCAGATACAACATACCGAAACCTGTGGGGTGCAATGAACGTGGTCCTAAGAGGGAAATATTGTCATAGCAATAAATTGTCATATCAAGAAAACAGAATGAGCACAATTAAACAACCTAATGCTACATCTCAAGCTTCTAGAAAAAGAAGAGCAAGTAAAACCCAAAGCTTATAGAAGACAGGAAATTATAAAGATCAGAACAGAAATTAATGCAATTGAGACTAAAAAAAAATACAAAGAATTAATGAGTCAAAGAGCTGGTTTTTTGAAAGAATAAAATTGATAAGCTTCTAGCCAACCTTATCAAAAAGAGGAGGAAAAAACTCAAATCCATGCAGTAAGGAATGAAGAAATTACTACAGATCCCATGGAAATTCAAAAGATCATGAATACCTACTTTAAAAATCTTTACTCACATAGGGTGGAAAATACAGAGGAAATGGACAGATTTCTGGAAGCATATGAACAAAGCTCACTGTTTATTTTTTCTGAAATTCTGTATAACTTGTACCCTTTGGGGGGTTTTTTCTTTTTTCTCCTTAAATAAAATTTTTTTTAAAAGATATAATTTTTAATACCCTAAAATACGCTATTGAAATTGAAAACATGGTTAAAAACTTACCAACAAACAAAAGCCCAAGTCACGGCTAAATTCTACAAGAAATTTAGAGAAGATTTAATGCCAATACTCCTCAAATTCTTCAATGAAACTGAAAGAGAAGTAATCCTCCCCAACTCATTCCTGGAGGCAAGTATTACTCTGACACCAAAACCAGAGAAAGACCCAGACAAAAAGGAGAACTATAGACCAATCTCAATAATGAACACTGATGCAAAAATTCTCAACACTGGCAAATAGAATGCAGCAAATCACCAAGAACATTATACCTCCCGATCAAGTGGGATTTATCCCAGGAATGCAGGGATGGTTTAACATATGCAAATCAAAAAATGTAATAGACCATATCAACAGAGTCAAAAACAAAAATCACACAATCATCTTGATAGACACAGAAAAAGTTTTTGATAAAGTCCAACACTTGTTCATGATTTAAAAAAAAAAAACTTACAGAAACTCAGAATAGATAGTAACTACCTCAGTCTGATAAAGGTCATATATAACAAACCAACAGCCAACTAAATGAACAAAAACTGAAAGCTTTCACTGTAAAATCAGGAACAAGACAAGGATCACCACTCCTATTCAATATAGTTCTGAAAATATTAGCCAGAGCAATCAGACAAGAGAGAGAAATAAGAGGAATAAAGATAGGAAATGAAGAAGTTAGATTATCACTATTTGCAGATGACATGATACTCTACATAGAAGACCCAAAAAATTCCATTAAAAGACTACTAGATTTAAAAAACAAATTCAGGGGCTGGGGATTTAGCTCAGCGGCATAAGTGCCTAATGTGTAAGCAGGCGGTCGTGAGTTCGATCCCCGGTACCAATAAAAAGGAAAAAGACCAAAAAAAAAAAAAAAAAGAAAGAAAGAAAGAAAGAAACAGCTGTGTAGCTGGATATAAAGCCAACACTCAAAAATCAATAGCATTCCTGTACACAAACAAAAAACTCACTGAGAAATTATAAAAATATTGCCTTTCACAATAGCATCTAAAAAACTGAAATACTTAGGAATCAACCTAACCAAGAATGGAAAAGATCTGTATGTTAAAAATTATACTACTCTTGGGGCTGGGGATTTAGCTCAGTGGCATAAGGGCCTGCCTTGCAAGTGGGCAGTCGTGAGTTTGATCCCCAGTACCGATAAAAAGGAAAATGGAAAAAAAAGAAAAAAAGGATATGGAAGAGAATATTAGAAAATGGATATTCCTTGCTCTTGGTGAAGAAGAACCAACACTGTGAAAATGATTATACTCCCAAAACTATTATACAGACTTAATGCAATCCCAACCCAAATACCATTAACCTATCTTTCAGATCTAGAGAAAACATTCCTAAAATTCATTTGGAAACAGAAGAAACCTAGAATAGCAAAGGCAATTCTGGGCAACAAAGGCAAGGCAGGAGGCATCTCAATTCCTGACTTGAAATTATACTACAAAGCTACAGTGATAAAATCAGCATGGTACTGGCAAAGAAATAGATCTGAGCATCAGTGGAACAGATTAGAAGATGCAAACACAACTACAAAGACACTCAGCCACCTTATATTTGACAAAGGGACTAAACATGTTCACTGGAAAAAGGATAGCCTCTTTAATAAATGGTGTTGGAAAAATCAGCTTTCCATATGCCAAAGATTGAAACTAGACCTATGTCTATCACCATGTACTAAATTAAGTCAAAATGGATCAAAGGCCTAAATATTAAAACAGAAACACTAAATCTACTGGAAGAGAAGGTAGATAGAAATCTTAGAGACATAAGGGTAAGAATTCAAGAACAAAACATAAATTGCACGGGAAGTACTTCAAAAAATCAACAACTGGGATCTCATTAAAAAGCTTTTGCACTTCAAAAGAAATCACCAACAGAGTGAAATGAAAACCTACAGAATGGGAAAGAATTTTAGCCAGCATTCCTCAGACAAAGGACTTATATCCAGAACATACAAAGAATTGAAAAACATGAAGCCTCTCAAATTCAAAGACTCTCTCCAAAAACGGGGATCTGAGATGAACACACAGTTCTCAGATCAAGATATACAAATAACAGATAAATACATGAAGAAATGTTCACCATCACTGGTCATTCAAGCAATGCAAATTAAAATAGCATTGAGATTTCATCTCACTCTGGAAAGAATGGCTGCCATCAACAAATGTTGCCACCAATAACAAATGTTGGTGAGCCTGTGGAGAAAAAGGAACACTTCTCCACTGTTGGTGGAAGTATAGAGTGGTGCAACCACTATGGAAATCAGTGTGGAGATTCTTCAAAAAACAAAGATCGGGGGCTGGGGATTTAGCTCAGCGGCAAAAGCGCCTGCCTTGCAAGCAGGCAGTTGTGAGTTCCATCCCCGGTACCAATAAAAAGGAAAAAGAAAAAAAAAAAAAAAAAAAAAAAAAAAAGATTGGACGTTCCATTCAACCCAGCTATTCCTCTCCTGGGTATTTTCCCAGAAAAACTGAAAAGGTCGTGTCTCAGTTATATGTGCACCCATGTTAACAGCAGCACAATTTGTAATAGCTAAATCTTGGAAGCAACCAAAATGCCCATCAACCACAGAATGGATAAAAAAGATTTATCTACAATGGTATGTTACTCAGCTATAAAAAAGGATGATGATGAGGCTTTTATAGGTAAATGGAGGCAACTTGGGACTATCCTCATAAGTGAAATAAATCAGACTCAAATTTGTAAATATTGTATTGTCTCTAGTATAAAAATTTTTTTAAAAAACTGAAAGAGGAATAAGATTCCAAATGTATAATAGATATCGAGATCCATTATATAAAAAAGAAAGTGCTCTAAAGGATATAACTGTTTAAGTGTGCAAGACAGACAGACATACTCCTAAGTTTTTGTTAGTTCATCAAACAGAATGGTTTGTAATGCCATTATTTGATTGTCCACTTTTTATGCTTTGATTTTGTGACTTGAGCAACTACTTCTAAGGTAACAATATATAATTTATCAACTGTGATTTCTTACTGTTTTTCTCTGAAATTCTGTATTATTTCTACCTTTTCTGTTTTCCTTTTCTTCTGTAAATAAATGCTTATGTAGACTGCATCTACTAATATTTATCATATGAAATAAAAAGGAAATTTGAAACTTGAGAAATAAAAAATTACAAATTCAGTTAAAATAACAAATGTAAATCTACTACATGTAACATAGATGAAATATTTTCATGAAAATGCTTCCTGGCCCTGAATCAAGGCCGGCAGCTTCCTGATGCTGTTGGTTTCAAGCAGGAGCCTAAAGAGATGTCTTTCTATGGTCTGTTGGCCACTTCAGAACTTGGGTAGTAAAATGGTCAATTCATTAGAAATAAACAGCTTGAAGCTTGAAGCAACTGGGACCCATGCCATGCTGGGACCGGGAGTACCAGAAAACCAAGCAAACACTCCCACCCCACTCCATGAGCAGCTGTGAGCATGGCAAGCTGCAGTGACCCAGGACAGGAGCCACCAGCGTTTACTGGGACCCGCGCCATGCTGGGACCTGGAATGTGGACAAACCAAGCAACTCCTCCCCTCCCTGGTGATGGGCTGTTGAGCCTGCAGGTGCTCACGCGGGCTGAGAATCAAACATCACATCTTCTCCCCACCCCCACCCATTAGCAAGTGGAAGCCAGCGATCTGGACATCCCTTGGGAGGCTGACCATAGGCAATACAGTAAATAGGGGGGATATCCTTCTGCCATCTCTTTGAAGGCAAATACTTTTACCCCATTTTGCCTTGTTCTAATTAATGGTGTTATTTTAGCCTGTTTTGTTTTGCTGAACTTTAATACATATGAAAAGTATGGACAGCTATTTTGAAGACCTAAAATGCCTTCCTCATTCTGTGCAGATCAGTTTTATACTACGTTGTTTTGCGTGAATTCTCTGTATGCGAAGACATGGACAGCTATTTGGAAGAAAACAAGAGACAATATGATAGTGAAGATCTCAGGTCATCTAGCTTTGAAATTTCCTATCTTACATTGCTTTCATATGTCCTATTTTAATTCTGTTTTGGTGCGTTTAATTTTACCCCCTTTAAAATAAAAAGAAAAAAAAAAGAAAATTAATGCTCCTCAAAACAAAAAATTAGCTGGGGATTTAGCTAAGCGGCATAAGCACCTGCCTTGCAAGCATGTGGTGGTGAGTTCGATCCCCAGTACCAATTTAAAAAAATTAGTGAGAAAAATAGCATTTTGCAAATGTCTAGTGATAAACTTTTTCTACTCTGTTACATTAAAATCCATTGGTCTGTCTTGCACTTTGAATGGATCTCTTATTTCTATCATTTCCAGTTTCTAAGTGTTTGCTGAAACTTTTTTTTTTTTTTTTTTTGTACTGGTGATTGAGCTCATGACCTTGTGCTTTCCAGGCAGGCACTTGTGCCACTGAGCTAAATCCCCTGCTCTTTGACCCATCTTTTAACTCTTGTATGTTTTCCCTGCTCTATCCTTTAGAATCTTTCTTATTTATCTATTATTTGTTTGTTTGTTTGTTTATTGTGGTTCTGGGCAACCAGATCCAAAGCCCTACACATGCTAGGCAGGCACTCTACCACCAAGCCATATCTGTTGCACTTTCATAGTTTATGATTCTCCCTAGGAATTCTAGTTTTTGCTTCTGCATTTTGTGTATGACTTAGAGCCATACACTATATAATCAGTTTTGTAAGCATTTGGGTGCAGTTTGGTAGAGCATCTGCCTGTAGCCATCTGCCACTCAATAACCTGTAATAAACTCATTTATTCACCACGCTGGATTTGTCTGAGTCATTCTTTGGTCTGTTGACACCTTCCCAATTCAGAGCAAACATTTCTTTTGTCTCTTCAGGAAATTTGCAGAACACTCTTTCCCAGAACGCAATCTTTTGCCTGTCTCCACTATCTTTCTTCTTTCGGTTCCACTTTTGATTTTAGAGTGAAGGTTCTTGGATCATGAAATGAATTCTCTTGTTTCTTGAAGCAGCATCTTTCCCTTGTCTGGATCCTTGAAAGCAGGGGATGATGAATACCAGATAAACTACACTGTGTTTAGCAGAGTTGGACTCAGATCTTAGTAAAGAAACCCCAAGTAAAGGCTCCCATCAACTCATGTGACTTGGAAGCTTTTAGAGGTTCTCATTTCTCCTCTACTCACACCTATCAAAAGTTGGAGACTTTGCAAAAAATTAGGGGTGGGAACTGAGAAGCGCTACTGTGGCTTCAGTTACCTGGCAGCTCTGCAGTTGAAGATAATGACCATCGGAGGAAGGCAGCTCTGCATCCCATCTGGCACTGCCTTTCATTAACTGTGTGACCTTGAGCAAGTTTTCTGAACTAAGTACTTCCTTCTCTGGTTGTGAGGATTAAGTTAGGTAATGTCTATTGCAGAATATCCACAGCACTGTCTCTTGTACATATTAACTATTCCATTATCATCAACTGCTACTACAGTGTTGATCTGAATTTCTCCAAGAAAGGAAGGTGCACTGAGTGGTAGACCCTACCACACTTACACGCCATGGGCAGCCAGAGCTCTCCCCAACGCAGCTTTCCCAGCACTGATCCAGCTTCCTTCAGCACAGAGCTCAGTACTATACTACTCCAACCATCAGCTTGTTTAATGAGGGCCCCCAGAGATTCGTAAACCATGGGCACGGACTCGATACAAGCACGTGAAACGTGGGTGGCCCCAGTTGCTTAGAATCTGGATCTTCACCTTGGGAAAGGCAGATGGAGAGTCATTCTGGGGAGATAAATAGGGCATGCCAAGAAATGCGCTCAAGCATTGTCCTGCACGCTCATCTCCCACTGCCCCATTGCCTTACCATCTTCGCCCCCAGACAAACACACCTGTAGGTGGAAAGTCTGAATCGCAGATTTCTTCACGTCAAAGGTGAACCTCCCCAAGAAAACTTCAGTCTTATCATCAACCTGGAGACCCTGGTGAGTGAAGAGTGAATGGAGGCACAGTGAGGCACACGCTGACAGGACGGGAAAACAACTTTGTTGAGGCTCTTCTGTGTGTTCAGTAGTGCTGCATGTGCTCTCATGTATGTTCTGATCATAGGATGTGTAATGTGGAATGTGAGCTTGAAGAAACCAGGTTTTTAGTCTGGCCAACTGTTAGCTATGTGACTCTGAGCAAGTAATAATATCTCAGAGCATTACTTTCTTCATATCTAAAGATTAGCCAAGGGTTTAGCTCAACAGCAAAGCACCTGGCTGGCCAGCGCAAAGTCCCAAGTTTGATTCCCAAGTTTGATTTGATTTACTTTAAAAAAATTTTTAAAAAGGAGGATATTATTGTACTTCATCAGTGTTATTTGGATGCAATGAAATAATGCATGTAAAGTGCTTGGCACAAAATAATAGCTAATAATATTTGGAAATGCTGTTATAATTATAACTTGGAGCAGCAGTAGTCCTGACAGGCAAATCTTAGTATGTCCAGTTTACATGTGAATAAGCAAAGGCACCAGTCTCATGACTGCCTGGTGCATGCTAAGCAAAATCCCCAACTCACAGCCTCAGCCCCACTCACAAAGACTGCAAAATCTCGGGGAGCACTGCTGGCATCCCCAGTGTGTGCCACTCTAGGTGGGGGATGCTGCAGAGTGATGTCGCTCAGCTGCACATGACCCGCCAACCGGATCACGACCTGGCCCTGGTCTCCCTCAAAAGCCCAGCAATTTCCAGGGAATACGTCTGGCTGCAAGGTGTGAGAGAAGGAAGAACCATCAGAATCTAAGGACAGTGATTATTACCCCTCCTCATGACTGGGCCCACAAGGCCTAACCCACAGCTCCACTTCCAGGCCTGATCCCTTCCCTGATCCTGCCCACAGCCTAGATCCTGCCCAGGGCTCAGTCCCTTGAAATCCCTGCCAATTCTCTTTAGCTCCTCAGCTTTACTTGTGCTTCTTTGGGCAGCACCAGACCCAGTTTCCCCAACAGCCCCTCAACTCAGCCAGGTCCTGCCTCCAAGGAGCTGAACGTTTCTCCAGCATCCACCACTTGGTCCCATCCCAGGATCCTGGTTCCAGGCCCACCTCCAGGATGACTGTAGGTGGCCGTGCATAGCTCCAAAAGCTGAAATGATTCCAGAAATAAGATGTGTTTGTGTCTTCGTAGTCCTGGGATGTCTTCTCTAGGTCAATGGAGGCACCTGGAGCGGGGAGAAATAACCCTCAGAGGCTGGCAAGCTTTACCAACAGCTGGGGAAAGTTCTATAATTGGCACCATCATTGGTGTCCCTGGGTCTTACCTATGGAGCTCAGGGCATAGTCTGGTTTCTGCACAAAGTCCTCATTCAGCCGCTGGAACACAAGCTTGGCCACTCTCTAAAGGGGGGGAGGGGGCATGGACCGCGAGTGGGCAGAGCCACAGGGCCAGGCTCCCCAACACACACCAGACCCTTACAGAGTCTCGGGGCACCGCTCACCTCACTGTGGGCCGCGCGAACTCGGGCCACCTCCTGGCGGAGTTTATTTAACTCGGCCTGAAGCTGCTGCAGCTGCTGCCCATGGGAGCGCACCCGCTCCTGGTACTCGCTGGAGCAGGGAGGCAGATGCCCTGCGGTTGGCTCCTTGTGTCTCCCTCCCGCAAGGCACCCCTGCAGCACCTTTGGGCCCAATCTGGGGCCCAATTCCCACCCCAGATGCCCTGTTTCACCTGGGAGACAGCATCGCCTTAGGTTCCTATGGGGTGGAGGCAAATACAGCGACGCATCAGTTCCTGCCGCCCCACTTTCTCCCGTGTCAGCCTGGAGGCAGCCAGACTCACAAAGCTCCTTTCTGAGAACTGTGCCCCCGCCCCTAAACCTTGCCTGACTTTCAGGATCTCAGCCCCTCAGAAATCTGCGCCCGGAGCTTCCTAATGGCCTCTGGTCCTGCTTCCTCCCAGCAGCCACACACACCACCACCACAGCCTCTACCCACCCAGGCTACAGTGGCCCAGACTCACATTCTCCAAAGGAGGGAGCAGGTGCAGGAGACACCAAGAGAGTGCTGGAGAAAGGGGAAGGGGTTTCCTGGCATGAGGGTCAGTAAGAGCAGAGTGGTGGGGCGCAGGGGGAGGCTGGGGGCTCTGAAGGCTGAGTGGGCTGACGGACAAGGGGAAATGTGTGTCCAGAGCTGGACCCCGGGGTATCCGGGCCTCACCGGCTAGAAAGACGCTCAGCAGCGACGCAGCGAACAGGAAGCGGACTGAGCAGACCTCCCTGAGGGAACGGAGGGAGCTGAGGCCCCAGTGCCCTGGTCCACGCATCGGGGACCCCAGGGCCCTACACCCTCTCCCGCTAACCCGACACCCCATCGGCATCGACTCGAGCCTCGCGAGCCCGGCCTCGCCTCCACCTGCCCAAGCAGCGCCCGCGGCGCTCCCCCTGACCTGCACACACCGAGCAGCGCGTCCCGGACCAGCAACAACAGCACTCTCGGCACCTGGAAGAGGAGGCCTGGAGGAGGAGAACCGGATCAGAGAGGGAGCCCGAGGACGTTCGGGATTCCGCGGGGACTCACTCGGCAAGGAGACTGGGACCCAGGAGAGGCTGGACACCCGACAGGAGTCTCAGAGAGGGGCTCGGGCTGTTGGCGCGTACTCAGGAAGCTCTTGGTCGTTCGCAGAGCAGGCGTCTCCCGCCTCAGATCCAGGATCGCGAGAAGGCTCCGCTGCTCCTCAGAGACTGCGGGAGACGCAGCCATGGGCTCTACTGAGGCCTTGCGCACCGCAGACCTACTTTTCCCCCAGGCCCGGCTGCAGGTTTCCTAGCCCGGGAAGACCCTCAGACGGGCTTTGAATCAGCCCCACGCCCACCCTAGGCTTCCCGGGTTGCCTGGGATGGAGCCTAATCAGGAGTTAGCCCTCTTCTCCAAGTGATGCTGCTCCCCCAGCAGATGCAGCCCTCTTTCCAAATAGCCAATCACGTTCACTGGGAGGAGCTCCTCTGTAGCGCCCAATCACAGCGCTTCCCCGCCCCTTCCCAGAGCCGTCCATCACACTGAGGCACCGCCTCCTAGGGGGATCTTAGCGCCTGCCTCGCGGGACGCACCGGGACCAAATCTCAACCAGTTCCACCCGGGCCCCGCTCCTCAAGGCCGGCCCCGCCCCCTCCCTCAGCGCCACAGGTTCGACCCCGCCCGCACCCGAGGCCCCGCCCCTCACGGTTGCCGCGCCACACGCGGTCTCCAGGTTGTGGTTCCCAGGCGCAGCCTCCTGCCGGGAGCTTCCAGCCCTTGGGCTTCCTCTGGGCAATCTGGGGCGCAAGGCGAGCTCTCTGCAGCTCGAGACCCGGTCCCTTCTGCCCTCAGGCTCCCCGGGCCCCTGCCCAGGAAACCAGTGCCCGCTGCTGTCCCGCGAGGGGACGCTGTCTGAGCTGTCGCTGTTCTCGCTGTACAGGCTGAGCCTGTGCTCCTGCGGGGTCGTATCCGAGCCGCGGCGGGCACTCCGCCGCATCCTGACCTACGACACAGCTCGAGGACGCCCCAATCGCCACGCAGCCACCTAGGCCCTCGGCCCTCAAGCCTCCCAGCCGTGCCTCACAGACACAGCGTGATCCGCGAGCCGCGTGGCCCACACTCAGCCTTCCCTCCCCATCTGCACCCGGTGGCCACCATCACAAAGGAACCTGACGTCACAGAGATAGTCGTGATGTCACTGTGAGCTGTGGGAGCCTAGGCTGTCTGGTTCTTTAATGGGAGCAGTGACGCCACAGCACTTCCCAGAAGGCCCACTCTGAAACTATGTTTAGTGTTAGACAATTTCTGCCCCTCCACCTTCCCTGCTGTTTTCTCTTCTGCTATATGTGTAGTTATCGAGTTTTAATCCATGAACATTCTACCACTGAGCTACAAACCCAATCCTTTAAAAAAATTTTGTTTCTATTTTGAAACAGTGTCTCACCATGTAATTCAGGCTGGCCTTGAACTCATGGCAATCTTTCTGTGTCACTCTCCTGAGTTCTGGGATTATAGACAGCTAAAAGTTTGTTGTTACTGTTGTTGTGTACCGGACATCAAACTCATGACTTTGTGCTTGCCAGGCAGATGCTTGTGCTGCTGAGCTAAACCCTTGGCCCTAAAAGTTTCTTTTGAGACAGGATCTCTCTAAATGCCCTGACCAGCCTGGAATTTGTAATCCTCCCTCCTTAGCCTCCCCAGTAGCTAACATTACAGGTGCAATCCACCACCCCTAGCTTCTTGCTGCTCTCAACACTGACATGCTACATATTTAACTTACTTATTTTTGCTTGTCATGAGCACCAGAACATACTCTGAGGATGGCAATTTTCATTAGTTTTATTCAGTTCTGTATCTAGCACCTTGAAAGGCCTAGTCTATAGTAAGTGCTCAAATATTTGCAAAGAATGTGTCTTAGTTACTTTTTACTCGTTGCTGAGACAAAATACCTGAAGCCCAAAGTTGGGAAAGGAAAGGTTTATTTCTTACAGTTTTTGGAGGTTTCAGTCCTCACTCAGTTGGCTCCAAGGCAGGCGGGCTTGGCTGGGCCCCAGTTCATGGCAGCTGCAAACAGCAAACCCAAACCAGCAAAGAGCAAAACACACCTTCTTCCTGCCATTACATCACATCCTGGCTCCACCCCTAAGTGGATGTAGCGCTAACACCATCAATCCAAACACTAGACAATGCAAATGCACATATGCACAATGCAAACTCATGAGGCCTGGGGGACACAGACATAAATCATGACAGAATGAATGCTAAAAAGGAGCAGAATATTACCCAGGACACTTCCTAATAAACATTTCATCTCCTCTGCTCTGCAATCCCTTCAGCCCTCTTCTGTCATCCCAGTCAAAAGCCAGAGAACTCTGACCTAAGGATCTGTGGATTTTACCTCCAGACCTATGTTCCCCAAGGCCCTGGGATGAGAACTCAGTATATACCAATCACCATACCTACAATCAGACCACACACCTGAGCCATGGAGAAGCAAATGAGGAGTCACAGATGTTCATACCAGAAAGACAGGCCAAAAGCATGAGGGACACTACTGGGGGAAAGACATTGTTCAAGAGTGGTACAACCCCCATACAGTGACACCATAGTCAGTGTTCACAAAACGAATCAGAAAGGTCCTATTTTCCAACCTTCATTTGAATTTAGTGCTATATGCACTAAATATATAGGGCCAATCAAAAGGCACTCTTCAGTCCTTCATTGGCATGTGAGCACAACCAAAGGACACTGTTCCAAGTCCTTCAGCTGCATATGATAGGAAGCCAAGTGAGCTTTTCCATAGGACAGTTTGCACATGGGGTAATGTCAAATGTTTGATGGTGTAGAGACAAAGTTATGAAATAGCAAACTTGTAGACATTTTATAGTAGCAGTTAAAAATCAGTTAGTGGGGGCTGGGGATTTAGCTCAGCAGCATAAGCACCTGCCTTACAAGCAGGCAGTCGTAAGTTTTATCCCTGGTACCGATAAAAACGAAAAAAACAAAAAAAAAAAATCAATTAGTGGCCTGTGACAATGCTTATGCTGATAGAAATGTGGGGTGGCTGAAAAGATAAGAAGTATGAAATATAAATGACCTTTATTTTGAGAATGCGGGGAGAGACCCCCCCATACCCTGGGGTCCAGCATCCCCCCCCCGCCGCGCGATCTCTCCATGGGACACGTGGAGTGGAGGCATACATGTAGCTTAGGTTTGCAGTAGAGCCTGAGGGGGCATTAGGGATGCACAGGTAGCCCATTGGTATTCTTTTGGTGCCAGAAGTAAATTCCTAGGGATAGGGAAGATAGAGTCACAGGTAAATTCCTAGGGGTGGGGAAGATGGAGCTCCTTGGCTTTGCCTCTAAGGCTTCACCAAGCTACAGAGGCCTGTCTGGGCCAGAACTCTTTCATATGCTACCTGTCACATAAGTTAAAAAAAAAGTTAAAAAAAAAAGTTAACTTTTTATCGGTACCAGGGATCGAACTCACAACCGCCTGCTTGCAAGGCAGGTGCTTATGCCGCTGAGCTAAATCCCCAGCCCCTAGTCCAGGATTTTTCCACGACATTCTTGGTGCAGTGTAGAAGACCAAGTGAATGGCTCTTCCTGAATGTAGAACCATTACTCACACATTGTTTAAACTGGGCCCTGTCTCCATGAACTGATATGTACAGAGCTGGCCAGGTTATTTCCTTATGCCTTCAGTTGTCTCTAAGCATTGCAAATAAGGTTAGTTAAGGTACTGATATGTAATCTTTAAGGCCAACTGACAATTTCCTGTTTCCTAACATTGTGTTCCTGTTAAACAGTTGAACATAGTGTGATGGCAGAGCCAGAAATCTCCAGGAATGTCAGCTGGGTATGAGCCTCAAAATAAGAGGCTATGACTTCTCAGGGTACAAAAATTTACCTTTCAGAAACTAAAACAACAGCCTCCTAAATTCATTCATTTGCTATCCCAATCAAGTTATGCAGACTGGTCTTTCTGAATATCTTTCTCCCTGCATATTGTAGAGGTGCTTGCCCTCCACCAGACTAGCTCAGCTCACTTTGCTCATATAATTCCCACCTGCCTCACTGTCACTCATCCTTGAACGACTCCCTTCTTCACAGCACAGTAAATTCTGGGAGAAGCCTTAGATAAGGCCTTTTGTCTATACGTCCTCACTTGAACTGGACTTAGGATCCCTTGACTGCTTATAACCTTGAATATGTCCTAGTGTCTTTACTCGCTCCATGGGTTGCATTGGAAGTGGCATTAAGTGGAATTAACTTGCTGAGATCCCAATAATGTTTCAGTGGGATTACAAAAATAATTTTCCAGACTGTGAGGAGGCCTGGAAAAGGGATTATAACATTTGGATTATAATATACAATATTTGGATTATAATATTCAATATTTGGATTGAAATAGGCCAGGAAAACACTGTGCTGATCCCTTTGGGTCACCAGTGGAGGCCTTCTGCCTTCCATGGGGTCCATCCCCTGACCCATGGATGAGAAGGTATGTTGCACACCCATGTTTATAGCAGCACAATTTGTAATAGCTGGATCTTGGAAACAACCTAAATATCCATCAACTGAGGAATGGATAAAAAAGATTTGGTATTTTTATACAATGGAATACTACTCAGCTATAAAGAATGATCACATTGAGATATTTACTAATAAATGGATACAACTTGAGACCATACTCATAAGCAAAATAAATCAAACTCACATGTGTAAATACCATCATATAGTCTCGCTAGTGTAAGAAATGATGAGTACATAAGAGTTTATGGTAATCATGATTCCCCATTACATTGTTTTGAAGCCTTATAATGTTTGCATTCATTAGTTGGAATGATTTGATTCTGGTTTGTTTGATTTTATTGTCTGTGATGGTATGAACAGCTCTTTTGAAACAAGACATTATAATAGCCAGTGCTGATTTAATAACATCTTACTCTGAAGTCCTACGATGCTTTTGTTCTTCTATTTTCATTGGTTCTATCATGTTGTATCTATCTTATTGGATTTTATTATGTGTGATAGTATAAACAAATTTTCTACGGAAAATGAGATAATATAGTAGCCATTGTTCATTCTTTGTTATTTGGCTCTGAATGCCCTGTAATGCTTTCATTCTCTTGAATGGTTTTGTACTATTTTGTTATACTATTGTCTGATACTATTGTATATGAAGTTATGCTCAACTATTCCAAAGAAAGAGAAATTATGGTAGTTACTGTTAATTATGGGTTATCTTGTGGTGAAATACAGTTGCTTACATTGTTCTGTTCTGATCTGCTCTGTTATGTCCTCTTTTGTGTTAATCTCTTTAAAATAAAAAATAAAAATTAAAAAAAGAGAAGGCATGTCCTCTGGACTTTTTCTTGGAGTCTCCTGGGCAGTTGAGAGGAGGGAGCCCCTGCACTACAGCAGATACCTCACTGGACAAATAGGAGAAGGCAGAATGTGATTGTTTCAAGCCCTCAGACAGATAGGACTACCCTGGGATGTCCCTCAGTTAGTCTGTTAGTCTGTCAGTTGCTGTCCCCTGTGTACAGATGAAGAAGGAACTCATCACTCTTGGTCTGTGTTAGGTCACTCAGATTCAGTTTCAGTCAGGCCTCACCCCTGGGGCTGGGGGCTCAAATATATTAACCTCTGTGTGCCTGCATGTGAATGAGTGTATATTTGTGGACAACATAAATGTGTGAATCCAAGGTCACCTGGACTCAGCTGGGAACTAGGAAAAAGTGGCCTAATCAGTCTAAAAACAAAAGTAATTTTTAAAGTGACTTGCACTATAACAGGTAAAGATATGAAAAAGCTGCTTAGGTTTAATACACCAGGCTATACAAATAGGGTGATGCAAATAGGTCAATAGAAGAGAGACAGAACACTTGAAAAGCCAGCTGGTCTGACAGCTAAGCTATAATGGAGACATAAAGCCAACAGACTTAGGTCCAACTGTGCATGCTGAGATAAAAGGGACGAAACAGGACTGTCTTTTCCTTTCAAAGCAAACAATGGAACAAAACAGAGCTCAAGCTTTCCTCCAGCCTTTGGGAGCCCCAAGACCAGTCCTTGCTTGAGGTTCACTGGCCTGACACACCCTGCAGGCATCTGAAAGCTGGGCATTCCAGCCAGAGGTGAATGTCCAAAGTCCTGTTGAGCCTAAGGAAATTTTAAAGGAGAAATCAAATGACATATTTTAACTAATTGGTTAATATACCTCTGGTTTGAGTTGATATATATAAAGCATTTTTTTTATATATCAGGGATTAAACTCAGGTCTTTGCGCTTGCCAGGCAGGTGCTTATGCTGCTGAGCTAAATCCCTGGCCGCTAAAGCATTTCTTATATATTATAAACTTTTGAATTTACAAGGTTAACTTACTCTTTTCTCTTGTTTTAAAATAAAAACACTGATTCAAGTTTACTCAGAGGTCCGTTGGCAGTCAGTCAAGTTTACTGTCTGAGGGGAAGAAAAGGGAGATTTTAAAATTCAAGCAACTGCAGTTAAGCTTGTTATAAAAGGTTATAGTAAATAGGAGAAGTATTAAGAAGGCTATAAATGTAAGAGAGATACTTTTGATATGAGAGGATGGAAGTCTGCATGATGAAAATCTTATCCTACTAAAGAGCTAAAAAAGAGAAAATGACAAAACTAAAAAGTTTACATATATCAAGAAAAGCTTGTGGAAGTAGTTTAAAAGAAAAATATATGCATGATCACTTGTTAATTTGTTGGAACTCAAGTTGTACCCTCTAAAAACCTCCATGAGGGAAACGATCAAATCAACATGAGATTATCAGTCAAATAATAACCTTTAAAATTTTTATGTAACGTATATGCTGTGTGTTACTCTACTGAATATACTAAGATAGATGTTTAAATGTGTTACAAAAATAATGTCCTCATGAAAAGCCATGCAGGGTCTAGGAAGAGCACTTCAAGAAGTCAGTATGCCCTGATTTAGAAACAGCAACCAAGTATGCTCTCTGCATGCCTGTGAGGAATCATGGGACAGACAGAGGGCTGATATGAATGTGAACAGCCCAACTCAAGAATGGAGTGACACAGGTCTCCACTCTCATGCTTTGGGGGACATAACTCCAACAGTGGCCTCTTAGCCTGTTGGCAACCAAACTGGCAATGATTTGGGGACCTATGATGTACATGGCCCAAGAACCCAACCAGGAGGATGAACTACAGGACTTGACCTCTGGTCCTTATGCAGGAGGGAACCAAGGCTCTCTGGCTGATGCTAGATATACGGATGAGTCTAGATGTGACCCAATTCTGCAATGAACAACAGTTGCCGTCCAGCCCAGTATGGAAGTACTCTAATTTAAAACTTAAACAGGCAGGTTAAACCAATGGGCAGAGTTGCAGACAGTGTGATTGCTTGTGATGCCTGAAAAAGAGCCCTTTACAGGTGTGCACAGTCAGCTGGGCCATCCTTAGGGGCTGATGGTCTGACTGCTGGCTTGGGCAGCTCAAGAGGGGCAAACAGGGCTCCCAAAAAATGACAGAGATCCAGCCATGGGTTCACCACTCCAGGATCAAGCATGCTCATCCTGATGATTTTTGGAAAGCCTGCCCTGATGAATCCAGTCCTCTAAAGAGGGTGCACTTGAAGAGACAGTGTACTCAAAGCTTTGCTCCTGCCACTCAGGAAACTGGCAGAACAACACACAGTGAAGATTAGACGGACATCGCACTGTCCTAATTGACTCATGTTTCGTTACCCGGTTTTGACATCAGTTTCCTATCTTTTGTTTATCCTAGTACTAGACCCAGGACTCTGGGCTATATCCCCAGAGGACTGAAAAGTCCCACAAAAGTGTCTTTACTCTCTTCTTCATTGGTGTAATTATTATTCCAGTACCTTGATCTGTTTTTCCAAATTACAGTTTCAATGCACTGTTATTCCACCTGGTTCTTGGTTCCTTAACTCCTGTTAATCTCAGTGTTTGCTATCACTCTCTGGGTCTCAACTCCAAACGACTGAGAATCCCCCCAAAAATCTGATTTTGCTCTGTTACATAGATATAATGTTTTGGGTTGCTTACCTTTAGCTGCCTATGCCTAAATTAAAAGTGACCCATATTAAAAGTGACAATATGTCTAAACCTCTTAGGAGTATATGGAAATTCAGGATACCAGGATTTTTCTGCAACAATCAGAAGAATATCCCAGTGTCTTATTTGCATGAGAGAAAGAACTAACCCAGGAATTTCACAGCATCTTTCCCTTATCCGCAGGGCCACTGGACTGGGAACAGATAGACCCCAGTCCCTTCCAGCATATGGGCTAGCAAACAAGAAGTACAAGTCCCCCTACCCCTGTAAGTGACTGGCTGATCTGGAGGATCACAGGCTATGATGATAGATATCGAGATGAAATGCAATAGGATGCCTGTGTGCTCTGGAGTTTCACTAACATGGCAGGTCTAGGGCCAGCGGTCTGACCGTGGGTTCAGAGGATAGTGATACACAGTGTGACATCTAGGAGGGTTGCAGCCATTGTTGATTCCCTATGTTCTTGTTTTGAGGCCATATATCATTTCCATTGTTTTGTTGGGTTGGATTTTATTCTCCTTTGTTTTGTTTATGTTAAATCTGATGGTAAGAGCAGCTATTTCAAAGATAGCAAGATATATTATGGTAGCAATTTTGGATTTTCTATTGGCTTGTTTTGAAATCCTTTATTGCATTCATTGTTTTTTTTTTTATTGTTTCTATTATATTCTGTTCTGTTTGACTTTTACTGCTATATGCAGCTATTTCAAAGACAACAAAAGGCATAGTGGTAACTATTGTTGATTTTGTGTTCTAAAGTCCTGTATCATTTACACTGATTTTTTTAATTGGTTCATTCCTGCTTTAGCCTCTTTAAAATTAAATATATATTTTTTTAATTTTAAAAAAAAAACAATGTACTGATCTGATAAATCTGCAGACAACACCCAAATCCCCAAATGGGCCAGTGTTAGCATTTAGTCCTCCATTTTAACCTTCACAAGAAAAATAAGTAAAATTACCAGTCCACATTTTGTTCTGTTTCTGTTCTCTGCCTTTTTCTGTCTACAAAGCCAACATACTCTGAAAAACATCTCAAAAACACTATTTTGAGACAGGCGTGGTGTACACGCCTGTAATCTCAGAACTCAGGAGGCTGAGGAAGGAGGATCATTGCAAGTTCAAGACCAGCCTGAGCTATAAAATGACCTCAAGGCCAACCTGAACTGCATAGTGAGACCCCATCTGAAAAAAAAACAAAAACAAAAAACACTGTTTTATGGAAAAAGTGTTCCTCAATTCTAGAATCATAAATAGCTGGTTAAAGTTTTTTTAAAAAGATGATGTAATCCAATTGATTGATTTGGTGGAATCATCAAACAAACTGACCAACGTAGATATGGGAGAAACAAATAAAATTTGGAAGAACTAACCAAAATGGCTTTTAAAATGGCAAATTTACCAAAAAAAGAAAAAATACACTCCATAATAAGGTGCTAAACAGAAATCCCAGAAATAAAGAATTCTACTGAATTCATAAACAACAGAAGTAACCAATATGAATACAAGGTTTCAGAAACTAAGGACAAAATGAAATCACATGATCTTAAACACAGTAAAAGAGCAAAAAAATTTATCTAACAGCTACTAGATGATGCTAAGAAGATGAATCTACAGCTAATTGGAGTTAAGAAGAAATTAGAGGACAGAAAACATGAAATTATAAAAAACAGTTTACTGAAAACTTTCCAAAATATGGGGAAAGAACTCAACACACAGGTAGGTAATGATATTTGAAACCTGTCCTTCTGGTAAAGAAAACTCAAATTTATCCCTAACTATATACTATATACTAAAAACAAGGAGAAAGAAACATTCTGTAACATTTATTTCAAAATGTAAAGACAGTAGAGACAAAAATGAAATATATCTTGGACCAGGGATATGGCTCCATGGCACAGCACTTGCTTGGCAAGCACGAGGTCCTGAGTTTGAGTCCCAATATCTGGAAAAAGAAATATACCTTGTAGCTAGACATAACAGGAGTACAGCCACTATAAATGCAGGATCAAACGGGCACATATAAGGGAAACTCAAACCTACCCCTGGTGTTGCTATGCACATCCTGGTTTTCTAAATTATGAAAACCTTGCGTAAATTCTAACCTGAACAGAGTATAATCGCCTCATGATTTATATAATAGATTCACTCTAGGAAAATCCAGTTTAAAAAAACACTTGCAAGACATCTGGGAAGACAGCAGGGAGATAAACAACAAATCAGCCTCTCGGAGATTCAGATACTGGAGTATAACAACTTGGGGAAGAAAAGGAGGAAGATGAAGCCCCAGGATCCAAGAAGAGTCTGAAGGGAGAATTGGAGCCCACAGTTGAAGCCCACAGAGAAGTGTAGAGACAAACCTCGTGCACAAAAAGGAGGTGGCAAGCTGCGCTTACTCCCTGACTCCTGGCTTGTAGAGTAAGAGAGGAGGTTGAAATCTACAGACACAGTGCGGGTGAGTACTCCACAGCCCTCGGGCAAGAAATGCACCATGGAACAGCAGTGGATGCTACGAGCTGCCACAGCTGGTAAGTGACTCCTGTCCAAGCGTCTCCTGGAGAGGGTGCTTGGCTGGAAGCCAGTTATGGGCGGGGTCAGCTAACTGGGAGCGGCCATAAATTGGCTTCATCTCTGGCTCCCAGTGATTTCAGGAAACATCCAGGGTCAGGCAGCTGAGGTCAGATCAGCAAGAGACACCTAGGGTGTTGTAGGCTGAACAACTCAGGACCCAAATGCACAACCGGAGGCCAAGTTCTGGCTGAACTTCTAAAAGCACCAGAATCGCCACCCCAACCTATTCCAGCACCAGTCTGGGCTCTGTCTGCCTGCTTCATCTACCAGTGACAGCAGAAGAGATGCACCCTGAATTGGACACTACCACAAACTACCAGGAGATAACCACAGACTTGAAATCACAGATACATTTCTTTTTTTTTTTTTTTTCTTGATTATTTTTGGTTTTTTTTTTTTTTGTAAGTCTAAACATTGATTTTAGGTTTGTTTTATTTAATTCTTGTTTTAATTTTTTTCTTCTTTCTTCCCCTCCTGTCTTCTTCATTTGTTTCCCAAAATTTGGGTAATCTTCCCTTGGCCTTCAACCTTGCCTCTAATTTCTTTCTCTTATTTCATTTCTCTATTTTTTCCTTTTATCCCCTTTAAATTCTCTCCTTTAAGGGTAAAGTTACTTTCTTGAAAGGATATTTACTATGTATAACTTTCTAATTTGTTTTAGATTTTGTTTTTTAACTATAAATCTTTGTATCTATGATTAAAGGTGGCAAATTATTTGTTATCAAATTCGTCATTTTTTCAGGCTGTTTAATGCCAGTGTTATTATTGATGGTGCTACTTAGCCAAGGTGACACAGTTTTAACCATTATTCTTACTTGTTTGCCAATACTGAGATTGTCTGGGAATCATAAATAATACCATAATCCAGAACCAAAGAACTGGGTGCTACACCAAATAACAACAAATTCTTATCTCCAGAAAATTAGAAAGGCAAGATTTGGGAACAAACTTAAAAGTCAAAATCCAGGGGCTGGAGGTTTAGCTCAGCGGCATAAGCACCTGCCTTGCAAGCAGGTGGTCGTGAGTTCGATCCCCGGTACTGATAAAAAGGAAAAAGACAAAAAAAAAAAAAAATTTAAAAAAAAGTCAAAATCCAGGTACACCTCGAAGACATCTCTGAAAAGTAGTCCTCTCTAAGGAAGTCTTGATACTAGTAATAAAGCTACTACCATAAGCAGTTTATAAGCATCAATGCAGAAAATGAATTAAAAAATAGAAAGTGAATAGACATGGATGCGGGATGCAAATTCAGACCGCCAGCTTGCCCAAAGTAAATCCAGGGGACATTGAGATGGAGGAAATTAAAAGCCACCCAGCTGAACTTTTGGAAATGATAGCAGCAGAAGTAACAGAACAGATGAATGAATCTCTAGAAAAAAATCAGGAATAATTTTACAGATAACTAAAGAGATAATTACCATAATGAAGGACATGGTTAATAAATCTAGAGTAGACACAGATTTTAAAAAATAGGGGAGCTTAAGAAAGTGATAGAAACTATGAATGCCCAACATAGGAAAGAACTGAATTCCATGAAACAGATTAAAACAGATATCCAAGAGATTAAAAAGTTTATTGAAAATATACATCAACCAATGTCAAGACAGAAAGTCAGGTCTAGAGGATAAGTTTTCAGTTAGTGATCTATCAAATGAAAGACTTCTTAAAAATAGCAAGAGGTCACAAAAAAAATCAATCCAAAAACTACTAGATGCCACAAAGAAGAATAATTTACAGTTGATTGAAATCAATGAAAGAAGATAACACAAAAGACATAAAAAGCCTTTTCACATAAATAATGGCAGAAATTTTCCAAGCATGGAAAAAGAATTTGACATGCATACAAGTGATACAGAACTCCAATTAATTATGACAGGAAAACTACACCAAGGCCTGTACTAGTCATGATTCCAGAAATTCAAGAATAGAGTATTAAAAGTTATTAGAGAAAAGATAAGAATCACCTAAAAAGGAAAGCCTATCAGAAGCACAGAAGACTTAACACAAAACCTTAAGTCAAAGAGAGCTTAAAGTACTCCAAGCCCTAAAGGAAAGCAACCTCTACCCAGACTAATGTGCCTTGCAAAATTATCTTTCAAAATTTATGGAGAAATAAGGTACTTCCATGACAAAGAACACCTGAAGAAATCCATGACCACCAAACCAGCGTTCCAAAACATTCTAAAGGATATTCTAGAAAAAGATCATGAAGACAGCAATTCTATAAACCCCAACTGAATGACTTCACTAGGTAAGGAAGGCAATCAAATATAGAAAAAAGGAAGGGAACCAGTAACAGGAAAGTAATGACAAGGATAAGTCACAACATATCAGTTATAACCATCAATGTAAATGGTATCAACTTACCAATCAAAAGAAACAGACTGGCAGAATGGACCAAGAAACAAGTTCCAACAATACCTGCATAGAAGAAACATATTTAACACAAAAAAATTCATAGACTGCAAGTCAAAGGATAGGAAACAATACTCTATGGAACAGGAACAGAAAAAAGCAAGGGTAGCTATTCTATTTGCAGACAACATAGATTTGAAGCAAGACTGATCAGAAGAGACAAAAAAGGTTACTACATCTTTGTAAAGGGAACATTTCAAGAGGAAGAGATAACAATCATAATTATAACTATACTAAATATGAGGGCACTCAACTATATAAAACAAACATTAATGGATATGAAAAGTCAATAAGCACTAATACAAATGTATTGGGGGTATCATTATCCTACTTTCACAAATAGACAGATCAACTAGACAAAAAGTCAACAAAGAAATATCAGAACTGAACCAAATTTTTTTAAAATGAGCTTAGTAGATGTCAACAGAGTGTTCCAGTCCACAACATGAGAATATGTATTGTTCTCAGCCGGACACAGGATGTTCTCCAAAATAGATCACAAGCTAGCCCATATAATGTGCTTAAGTAGATGCAAAGAACTGAAATTATTCCATGCATATCATCAAACTATAGTGTAATGGCATTGGATATCAATGACAAATGAAACTGCAAAAACTTCAGAAATACATGGAAATTAACACCCTTTGCAACAACCAACCTCAAAGAGTTTCTACAATTAAACAATAATGCCAGTACAATGTACCGTAACTTACTGGATGCAATGAAAGCAGTCCTAAGAGGAAAATTTATAGTGGTAAATTCCACATCAGGAAAACAAAGCAAGCTCAAATAAATAACTTAATGTTGAGCCTCAAGCTCTAGAAAAAGAAGACAAGTCAAGCCTAAAGCTTGTGCAAGGCATGAAATTATAAATATTAGAGCAGAAACTAATGCAATGGAGACTAAGAAAACACTACAAGGAACAAATGACCAAAGAATTGGTTCTTTGAAAGATTAAACAAAATTAACAAACCCTTAGCCAAACATATCCAAAAAAAGTAAAGAAAATACTTAAACCCATGTAGTTAGGAATGAAAAGTATGAAATCACAACAGGTCCTGCAGAAATCCAGAAGATCAGCAGCAGCTATCTGAGAGTCTGTACCCTAATAAGGAAAACATGATTCCTAGATAGATAGATATATATGAATTACCAAAGCTAAACTATAAAGATATAAAAATTCTAAATAACCCAGTATCAGTCAAGGGAATTATAAATTTAATTATAAAACCCCCAACAAAGAAGAGCTCACATCCTGATGGATTTACTGCTGAATTCCACAAGAAATTTAGTGAACACCTAATATACTCCTCAAACTCTAATGAAATGGAAAAGGAAGCAACACTCCTAAATTCACTCCTGGAAGCAAGCATTACATTGACATGAAAGTCAGAGAAGGATCTAAAAAAGAACTATAGGGCTGGAGATTTAGCTCAGTGGCATAAGCACCTGCCTGGCAAGTGCAAGGTCATGAGTTTGATCCCCGATACCAAAGAAAGAACTACAGGCTATTTTGTGTCTAATAAATATAGATACAAAAATCCTCAGTAAGATACTGGCAAACAGAATACAGCAAATCATCAATATTATACACCATGACCAAGTAGAATTCATCCCAGCGATGCAGGAGCGGTTCAACATATGCAAATCAATAAATGTAATACACACATTAACACAGCCAAAGACAAAAACCATATGATCATCTCAATAGATGCAGGAAAAGCATTTGACGACGTGTAACACTCATTCATGATTTTTGAAGAAAAAAACTAAGGGAGGCTGGGGGTTTAGCTCAGCGGCATAAGCACCTGCCTGGCAAGCAGGTGGTCGTGAGTTCGATCCCTGGTACCGATAAAAATGAAAAAGACAAAAAAGAAAAGAAAAGAAAAGAAAAAAACAAAAAACTAAGGAAAATTAGAATAGATGGTCTTCATCTACATCTGATAAAAGTCATCTTTGTCAAACCAACAGCCACCATCATACTAACTGATGTTTTCACTCTAAAATAAGACAAGGATATCCACTATCACTATTTCTACTCAGTGCAGTTCTATAAGCACTAGCCAGAGCAATTAGACAGGAGAAAGAGATAAAAGGAATAAGAATAGGAAAGGAAGAAGTTAAATTATCATTTGCAGATGTCATGATACTCTACATAGAAGACTCCCAAAATTCCACCAAAACACTCCTAGATTTAATGAAAAAATTCAGTAGCAATTTAGAGGCCTTCTCAAAAATGAAAGATTAAAGGAATTAAAAAAAAAGAATGGAAGGAAGTCAGGAAAACAAATGAGAGAGAGGAGAGAGAGAGAGAGAGAGAGAGGAGAGAGAGAGAGAGAGACTCCTAGCAAATTCCTAAAATCACCCCTAGAGGGGAGTATCTGCCTTTGAAACTCATAGATAGAGCCATTAACACAGTCGAAGGAAAAAAAATGATTCTTCTCTCTCCCTGGGTTGTCTATTCTTTGTGAGAGAAATGGACCTGCATCGTAAACACAGATAACTTACTGAAATTCAACAGCAAGTGACCAAAAGAAAGACATGTATAAAAAAATAACAAGGGATGGGGTTCAACTTTTTTAAAAATCAGCTTAGTTTTGCCTTTCTGAAATATGCAACAGGATCACTCAGTATGTACTCCTTTGTGTCTAACTTCTTTCACTTAACATAGTTTCTAAATTCATGCTGTGTGTATCAGTAAATTATTGCTGCTTATTGAGTAGTATTATAATGTAGCACATGGCTATAACCCAAACCATCACCTCTTGGACGTTTGTGTCATTTCCACGTACAGGCAATTATGAACAAACTGACATAAACATTAACAGAGAAATCTTTTTGTAGACATACATCTATTTAATTTGATAAATAACTTTGAAACTGTTTTTTCAAAGTGATCATCCATGTCACGCTCGCATCCACAATGTATTAGCATTCTAGTTGCTCCACATCCTCACTGCACTTGCTACGGTCACCCTCTGTACTTTAATCACACTCGTGAATGTCTGTGGTAGCTCACTGTGACTGTAATTTGCATTTGCATGATGACAGATGATACTGAACATTTTTTATAGACTTCCTGGCCACCTGTATACCTTTTTTTGTAAAATATCTGTTTAAATATGTGCACTCTATTATTGAATTGTCTTTTCCATATTCATTTGTAGGCATTCTTTGTATGTTAAAAATATTATATCTGCAACATGTGTTACAAATGAAATGATTATGATATCAGTTATACTCTAGTAGGTATTAAGCACCTTACCTACCTTGTCTCACTTAATTCTCAGTCAGTATCTCTACCTTTTCTATAAGGCAAACAATGCAAATATTTATGTCCTTCATCACATCTATGTTTTGTAAATATGAAATATAACAGGCCAAATAAACTAGAGGAATCTCTCCTTAAGCCAGAGCCCAAGTGAGTGGGAGATGGGAATTATACGATTTCCTGTGCCAGGAAAGCAAGTGGCAGTACAGGCATCATATTGCATTCTGTTGTTCCAGTGTGGAAAGACAACTTGTTTTTCATAAAAACAGCCCCTAAACATGACCCACTGTTTCCTTCAGTGCATCACTAGAAGAAGGTGATCTGTTCCACTGGGAAAGGGAAACGTGCTATATATGTCAGTCTCCGGGAAGGTACATGCTGAGCACTTTCCACGGGTAAACTGAGCCTTGTGTGATTGCTGCCGGACTCTCAGACTTGCACGTAGCTGTAGCATAATCTGCAGTTCCACAGAACGCTGTCATGGAAATGCGAAGGGGGAGGGGGCCGAAATCTGGCAAGCAGTCCTGCCCTGCATCCCTGTGACAGCCCTGTTGCGATTCCTTATTCTCTTGCCTTGTGAGCATGAAGGTGTCCACCCGATCAGCAGAATGAGAAACTCATCCAGTGGAAGCATCCCTGACGTACATGAAATGCCTACGTATATGCTCGTGGGGATTATAAAATATTATTTTGAGTTTTACCTATATCTTCCCTCCATATCTTTTAAACATACTAGTCAGGTTATAAAAATTGAACTTTTTAAAAGAAATTTCAGGAGGCATCTTAAAATCTCATTTGAGAGACTGGAGATGTAGCTCAGTGGCCCAGCACTTGCCCAATCAAACTTGTAAATCTTTGAGTTTTGTTTGTTTGTTTGTTTGTTTGTCTTTTTGAAACGTGGTCTTGCTATGCGGTTATGCTGGCATTGAGTTCACTTTGTAGCCCAGGTTGATCTCAAACTTGTGACAATCCTCTTGCCTCAATTTCCCAAGTGCTAGGATTACAGGCTTTTCCCAGCCACACTCAGCACAAGTCTTTGAGTTTGATTCCCAACATCAAAACAAAAAGTTTTCTTGGGAAAATAAGCATATCTGGAAACTTTTATGATATATTGATAAGTGAAAAAGCCAGAATGCAAAGTATTTATAGATTGGTTTCATGTTATTTGTAAATCTCTATTTACATATTTTTTTAAGTACTCTACAGCGAAAAGTGTTGGTAATTAAAGTTTCCCTTTTGTGCTTCTGTGTGATTATGTACTACTTCATGATTAAGGAAAAAATGTTATTTTTAAAGGACAAACAAAAATGACTCAAAGACAAGGTCGGGTGCCTGAGGGATGGGGGAAGAGTCTCAGCTCTTGCCAGGCATCTGGCCTAAGAAGCCTCACTGAGAGCCTCAGTTGCCTTACAGAGGAGGCAAGGATGGTTGTGTGATGGGGGGAGCTGGGTGTGCTCATGGGGACAGTGATTAGCACTAGCTAAGGATAAGTGATCTTATCCTCATCTTGGCCATTCAGTGACTCCTTGGGGCTGGAATAATAACTTCTGAGTGTGATCCCGAATAAGAATCCCTTCTCTAATCTCCCGCACTCCTGTGCTTTCCCTGGTACACCTCCAGTGACCAGGGGTGCCCCTTCACACTCCTCTGTCCTGCCAGTGCATGGCTATCATTCTACCTTGGAAACAGCCTTAGCTCAAAACCGAGAGATTTTAGTCCAGGTCCTGATTCTGTCCTCCAGAAGGCGCATGGTCTAGGACAAATCACATTGTGTCTCTGGGCTGGTGAACTTCACCTGTGAGGAATTTTAGTGTCCTTCTGCCCTAGAATTGTATGTCTCTTTGGCTTGCGAATGCGTCCTCATGACTTAGGAGTTTGGGCTGGGCTTAGCAGAGGGTCCTTAGGTCAGGGATAGGAAATGGCCAAACACATGTGAAAGTTTAAGTTTTAGAAAATGATCTCTTAGGGGGCTGGGGATTTAGCTCAGCGGCATAAGCGCCTGCCTTGCAAGCAGGCAGTCATGAGTTCGATCCCTGGTACCCATAAAAAGGAAAAAGACAAAAAAAAAAAAAAAGAAAGAAAGAAAAAAAATGATCTCTTCTTTTTTAAAAAATCATTTTATTTTAAAGATAATAAAACCGAACAAAACAAAACAGTGATATGGGTACAAAACCTTAAAGTAGGATAATAGGAAAACAACAACGACTACCATAGTACATCTTGTTAGTCACAATATTTGTCCATTCCATCAGGTATAGCAAAATCAAAACAAATCAAAACAGAATATTGAATAAAGCAAAACAATTAATGGGAATAAAACAAAACAATGCAAACAATATTGGATTTCAAAAACAAGATAAAAGAAAATCCTTATATTTGCTATATTACATACTGCTATCCTCCCTATAGGTGCTCAGATCACCAGCCCCACACCTGAAAAGTCAACCAAATAATACAAACATTCAGCTGCTTTTTGTACCTCAGGTGTTATCAACTCAGCCTCCAAACCAGCTGGTTGCTTGGGAGTGGGGAAGGAGTTGATGGGGAGAGAATTGGTGATTTTCAGCCCATGTGCTGGTAAGCACGCAGCAGGCACTGTCTGACTTTTCTCTTCGTGGGCCCCACGTGGCTTGCCTTGAGTATTTGTCTTGACTCTGCCCTCAGAAACCCAATGGCTGTCTCTGACATGACACACTGCAAGACACACAGAATTGTTTTGTAATGTACCTGCCAAAAACGCATGAGCTGAATCCAACCATGAGGAAAAGTCAGGCAGGCTCAAACAAGGGACGTTCCACATAACTGGCATGGACTCTCCAAAAATATCAGTGCCGTGAAAGATCAAGGAAATGGTCCAGATTAAAGGAGACCAAAAAACACAGCAACTAAATACAATAGGGTTCCAGAATTTTCTTTTACTATAAGAGATTTCACTGGAATAAGGTAAAATTTATATAAATTCTTAGTGCTGGCATCCTGGTTTTGTTGTGTATGGTTATATAAGAAATAATATATTTTGTATGGTTATATAAGAAAATGCTTATGAAGCCAGGTATGGTAACACACACCTGTTATCCCAGAACTCAGGAGGCTGACCCCAGAAGCTTGCTGCACATTCAGGGGCAGCCTTGGCTACATAATGATTTCAAGGCCAGCCTGAACTATATAATGACACTCTGTCTTTAAAAAATTTTATAAATAAATTTAAATATAGTTAATAAATAAATATATATACATGGAAAATGTCTTTGTTTTTAGGAAAACCTACTAAAATATTTAGGTATAAAGGGATGTCACATCTGCAATTTACTTTCAAAATGGTTCAGAAAAGATGTACATCATGCTTTTAGCATATCTGTATATCTGTAAAGGGAGGTAAAGACACAGAAGGTAACAGTGGGAAAACTGGTTAAAGATCTACAGGAATTTCCTGTCCTACTCCTGTGACATTTCTGCAGGAAAGGTGCCCAGTGGCTACCCCTTTGCTCACCAGCAATTGCAGCCACTTTTATTTACTGAGCATTTATAAGGTGCCAGATGATCTTCTCAGCCTCACAGCTGCTCCATTGCAGGGTGTCATGGTGCCATTTTGCAGAGAAGGAATCTAACATCACACTCAGAAAGTGATTCTTCCCAGCCCCTTGGCCCATGGCCCGTGGCCTATATGTCAGAGAACTGAAGTGAAATTAAACCTTCACTGCAGCAAAGTCACAGAACTTCGCACATTACCTTTCAGGTGAGACTATGCACAGAAACCTGGCTGCTTTATTCTTTCTAAAACAACCAAGCAGGAGATACCAGAATACAGAACTAAATTTAGTTCCATTCAATTTGAGACTTAGTGCAATCCACTAATCTAAACACCCACTTGGGATTTCCTGGATTCAGAGAGGTTTGTTCTCTTTGCTACAATTCCTAGAATTTTCAGATTCTGCCTCCTGTCTCTCAACCGTCTCAAATGCAGCAGCTGGGCAAAGGGTGAGGCATCTGCCTGGCCTGGTGCTGGTTGGCATCTGCTGGGGTCTGGGTGGCCCAAGGCTGGCACTAAGAACAGCACTGGCTTTCCACTACAGGCAGCTGCTAGTGAGCTGCTTCAGTGTCTCTGGCTCCTCAAAGCCTAACAGTGACACCAGGTTCCTGTACTCTCAGAGCGTTCACATGGCCCTGTAGACTTCTTGGAGTTCTTAGCCTCTTTCTAAACACCATGCCTTCACTCCCACCATGACCTGATATGATGGGCCCTAAAAGAGTTCCCTGGCCCTCAGTTTGGCATCTGGGCCATCTAGGAACCAAGGGAGGAAAGAAAGCATTACTGCTATCCAGGTGGTTGGCTTTCTGTTTGGGGTTGATCAGTGCCCCCATCACGGTTGGTAAATAGCTGTTCCTAAGCCCCTCAGAAGCTCTCGGCTTCTCTCCAGCAGCCTCCAGCATGTCTGTAAGTTCTTCTCAGACCCCAAACTTAGCACCTGGCACAACGATGACTCCAAAACCGCTCCTGCCACTCCATCAGCACTTCTGCTGGGAAGTGTCTTACATGTCCCCGCCCTTTCTTAGCCTGGACACACAGAGGCAGGGTCCACTCATCCACTTGTACCCAAAACAGCACTTTTCCTGCAAGCCTCAAAGGATAGAGGACAAAGGTCTTGAGGTCTCTCACCTTACCCAACACTCTGCCTTGTTCTTGTTCCATCTCAGGAACAAAGATGGACAGAGGCTGGAAAAGCAAAACCCCTTCTTCCCAATGTCTCTTATAGCAAGAGTGGCCATAGGACACAGGGGTTCAGAGAAAGTGCTGGCTTTCATCAAACAAGGTGTGGTAGCTCCAACAACCTTTACCCCTCAAAACAAGGACATGAGATCTGGAGTCTTGGTGGTTGTATTGTGATCCAAGAGGACTGAAGAACTGCTTGCCCTGACACGCTGACCACCTACCTCTAAATTTCTTTTTATGTGAGAAAAACAAGCAGAGGCTAATTGTTTCTTGTTTCTTTAGAAATGCAATCCGAAGGGACACGGAGGAATTAAACTACGTATTTGTCTGTCTACCTCCTGACTCCATTCACATTTTCTCCCTATATTCCTGCCCCACAAATCCAAAGACCTGGAAGAGGCCAGTCTCTCCTGCTACTTTATGCTTGTGTGAAAATTGCTTCCATAAAATTCTCATGGTCCATCTCATTGAGCAGCCTTTTAAACTGCTAAAACAGGAAGTAAAAGAGCATAGAAAAATCCTTCCACAATCCAGAGGGCCACCATTCAAACCAAAATGCTGTCTCACTCTGATGCCAGATGCTTATTATTGACTCTGTTATTGTTAACTCTTGCTACCACCAACTCATTGTTGCTACCAACTCTTGTTAATATTGACTCTCATTATGACCTCTACCTTGCTTTTCGCTTTCCTTCCATAAAGGCCTAATCTTCTGCTATTATAACTACCCTCATTTTATGGATGAGGAGATTGAGGAGGTTTACAGAGGCTAAGTAATTGTTCCAAAGTTGGATCAGGCCAGGACCGGAACCATCTGCAGTGGTAATAATGCCCACTCTCCCCGGAGCACCTTCCTTCCCTCCACCAACCATCCTTCCCACACCCTGGACTTTGACCCATCCTGTGGGGAAGGAAACAGAACAAAGAGCAAGTTGGCAGCCTGTGTTTTATTGGATCACAAGAGTGCCTGGTCCAGAAGTAGCTACTCATCGTCTGGCTTCGGAGGACGCGTGGGCTGGAACGAGTAGGCAAGACAGCACAGGGAGGCATCCGGGCACAGGTGCATGAAGGATTCTTGTCTCATGCAGTACGTCCGGCAGGACCCTTGGCCCTTCCAACACCGTTTGAATTCAGTTCTCCCTGTGTACAGGAAGACCACAGATCACAGAGCAGTCACACCACTGATCACAAATTAGACCACTGGTTAATCCACACTGGTCATAGATTCTTTCTAGATGTTTGTTAGACCACTGACCATAGATGAGAGTTCCGGGTACAATTTAGGCTACAGATTTTGGTCCCAGTTATCCCACAGATCACAGGTTAAACCACTCATTATAAGTCAGAGACAACTTTCAGGTAACACAACACACCGGGTACATCCTCAGCACCTTTCATAGCAATACAACATCAGTACAGTTGGTCTTACTATAATCCCTCCTCCATAGGTGAGCAAACAAGGCCTCAGAGAGGATAACAACTTTACGCCAGGTCACATACCCACTAAGAAGCAGAACGAGGATTCAAACCAAGCAATCTGGCTCCAGAGTCTACATTCTCAGCCAAACACAAGCTGATCCTGCCATGTAGAGACTTGTTTAATATTAGGTCATAGTCAAGGATTTCCAACTATGGGCCATAGAAAAGATAAGGCTTTAAGAGAGTAGGTTCTAAGGGGCTGGGGATTTAGCTCAGCGGCATAAGCACCTGCCTTGCAAGCAGGTGGTCATGAGTTCAATCCCCGGTACAAATTAAAAAAAAAAAAAAGAGTGGGTTCTGTGCCTCCTTCCGTGGCCTTTGGTTACAGCATGGGATAGAGCCCCCCTCCTTCATTTATTCATTCAGCAAAGATGGAGCACGAAGGATATCAAAATAAACAATTTGACTACAGCACTTGCCATCCTTGAGGAAGGAAGGGAACATAGTTTTTAAAAACAAGCAAGTAAGTACAGCACATAGAGTTTGTAATAACTGGCATAAATTAAATGATCAGAGTTCTGGAATGGCCAATTCAAGTCGAAGTTGGACAGTGAGGAAGGACCAGGATCACTTAGGCTCACCTGTTCTACACGGCCTTGAACAAGCAGAGAGCCAGCAATGCAGAGGAGCCAGGGCTGAGCAGGAGGTGGAGGGAAAGGCCTTCCTGCATCTCCCTGAACCAAAGAGACTCCACATAATGCTCAGATGATGTCTTGAGCCTACTTATGGATTTTACCAGCCCTGCTGACCAGTCCTTCCATCTTACCAAGGAAAAAATCTCAGAATGACACAACATTGATCTCAAAGTCCACCACATGAAAAATTCACACTTAAAGAATTTGTGGGCTGATAGTTAACAGTGTCGTGTGAACCCAGCTCGGCCCTGCTGAGTTCAAATCCCAAATCTTTCATTTCCCAGTTGAGTGCTGTCTGACGTTGGCCTTAGAGTCTCCATCTGTACAACTCTCTTTCAGAAGATAATTCAAGATTATTTTAGAAAGCTGGGCATATAGCTCAGTGGCACAAGTACCTGCCCGGCAAGGTTGTGAGTCAGATACCCAGTACCAAAAAAAGACATGATCATTTTAGCACAACTCATGTAGTAAACAATAAATAGAAAATGAGGTAATCAGAATGGCATCTTAGTAGCTGGAGCAACCAAGGCCCAATCTGGGTAAACTCACTTTCCACATAAGAAGGGAGAGAACTTACTGAAGACCATTTGCTGTTAAAATGATGGGTCTGGAAACAATCCAAGCCTTTGATCAGGCAGTTCCTACACTAGCTACCTCAGCACATCATCACAACTGCAATTTCAGGCAGCCCAAGACACAAAGCTGCTCTTCCCTCTTGATATCTTGGACTTGGCTTCTCATACTTTCTTTCGGTTCCTTCCTCCAGCCACACTGGCCTCCATGGCTCCTCAGACAATAGCTCTCAGCTTCCTGCCTCAGGCCCTTTGCCCTTGCTGCTCTGACTAGTCTTTGTGTCCTTGAGTGATTCAGAACTCTGCTCAGACTCACTGGAAACAAAGTGATCAGATCACTGGGATATATGCGCAAATAACTCACTGATGAGGGGAGGGAGGAAATAACAAAGCTGGACTGGCTCAAGTCCCTAAGTGTTCCGGCTGGGTGATAAGTACATGGGGAGTCTTTATACCATTTTTCATTTATACTTGAAATTTCCAAAATTAGAAAGTTTATTTTCAAAACTCACATCATCACAGTATTCCTTATTTTTGCATAAATTTCAATTTTTCCATAATAAAAACATTTTTAACTTGCCTTTTGGGACTGGGCGTATAGCTCAGTGGGAGAGAATGTACTTTAGCATGTGAAAAGCCCAAGGTTTGATCCCAAAACACACACGCGCACACACACACATACACACATGGCCAGACACGGTGAGGAACACCTGTAATCTCAGCTACTTGGGAAGCTGTGGCAGAGGACTGAAAGTCTGAGGGTCGGGGGAGGGTGGTCTGGGCAACTTAGTGAGATCCTGCCTAAAATAAAATATAAAGAGATGGAATAAAATATAAAGGGTAGCTCAGTAGCAGAGCACTTCTGGGTTAAATTCCCAGTATTGCAAAAACAAACAAAACAAAGGCCTTGTTCATTATATTATTCTATTTTCAGATCTACTTAAAATATTTTCCAAAATAAAGTTTTAAAAAAGAGGCCATCAAGAGGCCTCCCTTGACCCTCCCCACCAGCCTTCCAACCCCAGCACACACCCCGCTCTGAGCCCTTACCTCGCCTTTGTTCCTCTTGACACTTGTTACACCTGACACATTCTCTACTTAGCTGTCTCTTTTCTATTTCTGCCCAGCAAAATGTCAGCTCCTTGAAAGCAAGGACCTTATTTTCTCTCATCGTCAAATCCCAGCAATTCTAACAGTGCCTGACACACAACAAAGGTTTTTTGAATGATTATTAAGAGAGTCCCATTTTACAGACCAGGAAACAGGTGCAGGCTGATTCAGCAACTTGCTCTAAGCTGTCCATCAAGGCAGCAGTGGGACCAGAATGTAAATGCTGATGTGGGCCCTTCTGTCCTCCAGGACCTGAGAGTGTATTTCTCAGTTTACACACAAACACACACACACACACACACACACCTACACAGAGAGACAGAGAGATAGACAGACAGAGAGATGTTACCTGGTGGGGCATGACCCAGGACCAGAAGGGCCACAATGAGCAGAAGTAGCTGTGTTCTGGCCATTGGGTTCTTGGGGAGACTACAGAGAACTCCAGAGGCGAGAGACCTAGGAGCTGAGCTGGGCTCCTGCCGCCTGGACTTTATGAGGCCACAGATGAAGGCAGGGCCAGCAGCAGAATTGAGTGGGAGGATGAGCCAGTGTGGACCCAAGACTGCTCAACGTTTCAGTCAGCAGTTGCACTTCTAAAGGCTGCTCAGCTCTGAAGCTGGAGATTGAATTTTCTCAAGCAATGCCTGGGGCAGAAACTCAAGACTTTGTCCCAGGAGAGAGTGAGAAGCACCTTGACTGCAGGAAGGCCTTGTTCAATCCCAGCAACTCCTAACCGCTATGAGACCCTGGGCGAGTCACTTAACTTGGACCCTTCAACAAGCTGAGCTTAGGCAAGTCAACTCTTCTCCTTAGGTTTCAGTTTATTTAAAACTGTTGTGAACAGGTTTGCTAAACAGGACCCCTCAACAAGCTGTCGCTGAGACGCAGGCTGTGGTACAAAGTAATGCCTTTGTAAGGCTAGTAAATGGATATTTTGCTTCCTGATGCCAAAGAGATGGGGCCAAGTAAGCAGTGTTTGGACCTATTCTAAAGCTGGCAAGAGTATAAACCTCAAAGAGAGTAATAGCTACCTATCTCACACAGAAAATTAAATGAAATAATGCAATGGTTCTCACAGTGGAGTCCCCAGACCAGTAAGCACCTGCCAAAATGACAATTTCTCCAGTCCTACCCTAAACTTATGAATCAAAAATTGTAGAGAATAGAACCCTCAACAAGCTGTCCAGGTGGTTTTGATGTACCACTGAAGCTTGCGAACCACAAAGATACTATAGGATCAGAGCTCTGAACAGTCTGGTGCCCCGACTGGTGGTGCACATCTGTAACCCCAGCATTCAGGAGCCTGAGGCAGAAGGATCACTGGGAATTCAAAGCCACCCTGAGCTGTAAAGTGAGTTCAAAGCCAGCCTGAATGACATAGCAAACCCTATCTCAAAAAACCAAATGAAAAAAAAATTTTAAAAAAGAATAGAGTCAGGCACACAGGTACCTGAGTTGCACGTGAGACAAGTGGGGCAAGTTATCGCAAGCAGAAGAAACAGTGTCTAAAGAATAGGGCAGGGGCAGAGCAAGCATGTCTAGGGTGAAGGGGATGGGAGCCAGAGCACCATGGGACTTGAGAACGAAGTTCAAGTTTTTATCTTATAGGCAACCAAATGTTTTTTCAGCAGGATCCTGTTTAGCAAACCTGTTCAGATTACTGTTTTAAATAAACTGAAACCTAAGGAGAAGAGTTGACATGCCTAAGCTCATAGAGCTGCTGACCAGCAGAGCAGGCCTGGAAGCAGTCACCTCACCACCACATACTTAAGTGTGCAACACACACCAGTCCCTTGTGCAAGTGGGAAGGGGAGGCTCAGAAGGCCAAGGTGCGGAAGGAAGCCAGGTGCCTGGGGGTCAGCATCTTCCCCAAGACTTCCGGAGGCTGAGCCGTGGGAGTTGATCCAAGCTATGGACCCCCTCAGCCATGACCATGAGCCCCACCCACAGGTACAGCTTGATCTCCATGGCCTGCACTGATTTATGCATCCCAGTTCCTCAAAAGCTAAAGAGTAGCATCCTACTTAAAGCTGGATCTTGACTCCACCTAAAGCCACACAGCCAGGCCCTCTAGCCAGCCTCCTTTCTTCCAATATCCGGGCCTTTCCTCCTCCTCTTCTGGTCTGGAGGCTGAAAGGCAGAGCGACTGGAGTGTCAGGCTCAGCCAGTCTTCAGCTGAATGAGGGAAGACTGACACCAAAACCACAGGCTGTACACGCAGAACCCTTTGGTGCAGGCTTCCCCTGCTCTCTTCTCCCAAAGCACTTCCCAAAATTAATCCTCCAGCCACAACAGGTTCACAAAGTGGGGTCTGCGAGCTATATGCCTCAGGACCTCTTGGGACCCTTGTTTCACTGAAATGCAGGAATTCCTGGACCCCTCTCCACGGGGCTGAATTTGACCTTCCCGCTTGTTGGAGTGGACCCCCGCTGGCGCGGAGGGGAATCCAGACCCAGGAGCCCAAAGTCCCTATCCTCCGGGCTCTGGTCCTCTACCCCAACACTCTCACGTCAAGAGAGCTGGAGCGACGTGTCCAGGGTCCACTGAGCTCTAAGCTCGGAACAGTCTCGGCACTGCCCAGGGCCGGGGCGGGACCCCGGGGCTGCCCCCACGGGGCGGGGCGGGACGGGACGGGGCGGGTCGCGCTCCTCCCCCGGCCCGCGGTGGGGCGGGACCGGGCTGAGGGGCTGCGCGCCGGAGCGGGTGGTACTGCCCGGAGCCCAGAGCAGCTGAGGCGGCGGGGACCGGACCCTGCCCACGCTAAGGTAAAGTGCGCGCACCCCGCCGCCAACTTGCTCAAGTTAGAGCGGAGTTCGCCGGCGCTGCACCGGGCTGGTGCGGCGCGCGGGGGCCGGCAGTCACGAGGCGCTTCGGGGACGAGGGTCCCCAGACCTGGGGCGCCGAGGGCCAGCTGGCCTCGGGCGAGAAAGCCCCTTTTCTCCCGATCCCGAGAGATTTACACCTAGAACCCCAGGCTGGGAAGGTTCGGGCCCAGACTCCAGGGATGGAATATGCGTTCCCGGGCCCTGTGGGCTCCCCTCCCGGTCCCTGGCCAGGTCCCTCCTTGTCACCAAACCTGGGCCCCGGCTGGCCTGCAGCTCCCGCCCCCCAACAACAGCTGGAGGCCGTATCGCCAGCCGCTCCTGAATTTTTCACGCAGGGGGCGGGCTGGACACGCCGTTCCCATGGCACCAGGACACTCAAATTACAGCCTGAGGGATACCCCAAGCCCCCAATCAATGGGGCACCAAGCTAACCTGTCCTGCCACCTTCTGAGACCCGGTGGGACTGGACAGCGGAAGTAACCGCCCCACTGGGAGTCCTGAACCCTCCCCTGCACCCCCAACCCAAAAAGCGAGTGAAAGAGACCAGAGAGGAGGTGGGAAAGAGGGCATTTGCGCTGCGGGGCAGATAGTCTCCCGCTCTGGATGCGAGGGGCAGGGCTGTGTCTACCCGGGTGTGTGCACGCATGGACCTCTCCCCCTTGGAGCTGCCCCCTGGCTGTCTGTGTGTCATTGAGGGTGGGTCACCCTTAGGCGTGAGAAATGGGCGTGCATGTCCGGATGAATTCACAGCTTATGCTCACCCCTTCCAGCTGGACCCAGGTTTACCCTGGGCCTGAAGCCAGAAAATCCCCACCCCACGGAGCTGTGGTGCCTCCCACTGAACAAGAGAGGAAGTGCTCTCAACAGCTCCCTAGTTTATACAAGAAGGGGCTCAAAGCAATTGCCTCATTACCAATCCATCTTCCGGGAGGAAGGAAGGAAGGAAGGAAGGAAGGAAGGAAGGAGAGGAGAGGATCAGTCCGAAGCCCCTTCCCATAAAGGATGACACTAAATACCCAGCAAGAAGCAAAAACCCCACTGCGCCGCAGAGCCAGCACTCCGCTACCCCTGTCATCCCGAAGCCACCAGCCCGCCCGCCTGTGCACTGCACCTCCCATGCAATCCCAGCATCCCCCACTGGGCCAATCAGCCTCCCTCAACCCTCCTGTCCGGAAACCCTCACCAGCCCCAGATAGCTGGTCCTCCGAATCCAGCGACTCTGAAGGCTCCTGGGAGGCCCTCTACCGCGTGGTGCTGCTTGGAGACCCTGGCGTGGGGAAGACCAGCCTGGCCAGCCTCTTTGCAGGGAAGCAGGAGCGGGACCTCCATGAACAGCTGGGAGGTAGGGTACCGGTGAGGTGGGCTGGGATATGGTCAAAGGAGTAAAAGGCCTGTCACGAGGGCCTGAGTTGTACAAGTCATGCGTGCACTGTGCAACTCTAAAGGGCTTTATCACACAGACCATTAGATGATTATACTAACTTAAAGTTGTGTAGCACCATGTCCAGGGAAGGGAAATGTCTTAGGGTGAGAAATATGACAATTTCTCATGAATGAAAAGCACATGATTCATTTCCATATCATAAGGGGAGCAGCTCTAAAAACTACCAATATTAAGAAATGGTGGACTCTTTGAAACTCAGAAACCTCCAGTGCCTGGTTCCCCAGACTCTCAGACCCTCCCAGTCCCACAGATAGCCAATCAGAGCCACCGTGACCTGTAGCATCTCCCCACAGTGGAGGCTGCCATATCTCCAGTTTGGGACCCTTTATTGCTTTGGTTCCAAGAAATGCAGTGAGCTAACAGGGCCAGGCACCCAGGATGATGAGATACAGGGACAGAATAAATGCAGACCTGCCCCTGAAGGACTGGCTGAGAGGACACAGGGTGAGTGGGGAGGAGGATGGTTAAAAGCAAAGAGAGACTGGGGACGATGAGGCCAAGTTCCTCCAGCCTTGATCTACCTATAGGTGAGAGCTATTATGAAAAATGTGGATATATATACTTACAGGCATTCCAGATGGGGATACTGGGGCCCAGAGAGGCTAGCATGACCTGCTGAATCACACACCGAGCTCATAGGTTAGGAGAAGACATCCCAGAGAACACAGTTGGAGTGGGAGATTTCCCGGCCTGACTTTAACCCCACTACCCAACTCATTTAATCAACCAAACCAATCTTCTCAGCACCTAACATGTGCCAAGTGCTATGCTGCAGGGAGCAGGGTTCCCCTCATGGAACTTATTAACCTATCAGAGAGACAGGTACCAAAGAATGTAGTGAGCACCTCGAGGTTTGGGGTGGGGATAACTCACCAGAAAGGGAGGCTAAGGAGACCACGCACTCTGTGGGCCTGCCCTTCTCCCTGACAGCCACCTCTTGCATTGTGTTGCAGATGTGTATGAGAGGACACTCACAGTAGATGGAGAAGACACCACACTGGTGGTCATGGACACCTGGGAGGCTGAGAAACTGGTATGGCTTTGAAAACAGGATTGGTGGGGAGGGATGCTGAGCCAAATATCAGACTCCTGTCCCCTCCTGGGCCACACAGCAGGGATCAGGGCTGGGGCCCTCCTCAGCAGCCCCTCTCCATAGCCCACAGCTTTCCTAACACAGAAGAACTTCATACCCCACTGATCCCCTCCCAGTAGCCATCCCAGGATGTGTACCCCCACCAACAGACCTCCCACCCCTCACCCCACCACCCACAGTACCGAAGAAAGAACCCAGGATTTAGCACAGAAATGACTATGGTTGAAATTCCCCTTTCTGGGGCTGGGGATTTAGCTCAGCAGCATAAGCACCTGCCTTGCAAGCAGGCAGTCATGAGTTCGATCCCTGGTACCAATAAAAAGGAAAAAGACAAAAAAAAAAAAAAAAGAAATTCCCCTTTCTTCTTGTCACTAGTCACAGAGCTTGTGCAACTGACTGATGCACTCTGACTTTCCATTTTCTCATCTGATAAATGAGTCTGTCGTTCCTGCCTTCCTCATTAGCTAATTTTGTTGATGATGATGATGATGATGATGATGATAGTGGTTGTCTGTTTTCAGTGCAGAGCAGCAAACCTAGGGCCTCTGGCATGCTAAGCATATACTCTACCACTAAGCCTATCATCAGCTGTTTGTTTGTTTGTTTGTTTTTATTTCTTATGCAATCCTACAGAAGTGAACCCAGTTCAAAGCATGGAAAAAAATGCGACACAGGAGTAGAGAATAGTATGTGACAATTCTTAAGTTATAACTTGGTAACTGGTAAAAAAGGAAACCAAAGTGCATCCAGAGCAAGAAATGAACAGCACAAAAAGACATGTCTCTTAAATAATTTTTTATTATTTGGGTTTTCTTTTCTAATGCTACACAAGTAATAATGGTTATTGCAGAACTTTGAAGAAGTATACCTAAGCAAAGAGAAGGCTACAAAAGTCACCTGGGATCCCATCTCTTTGTGGGTAGACCCCTCCCCTAACACTCAGGGAGTCCATCCCATGGGGTAGGTCATAAAACAGCAATGGGATGCCTGACAAGAATAGGGGGCAGCTCCACAGATGGGATCAAAGAAAAAATGAAGGAGGAAGGAGCCAATTCCTTTTAACAAATATCAAAAGAAATCCAGGTCCTGATGATGATTCTTTTGGAGGGGGTCATTTTTGAGACAGGGTCTCACTATGCAGTTCAGACTGGCCTTGAGCTCACTTTGTAGCCCAGGCTGGTCTCGAACTTGCAGTGATCCTCCTGCCTCAGCCTCCCATGTGCTTGGGTTACAAGAGTGTACCACTATACCCAGCCTGATGATGATTCTTATAACAGCAGCTGACATGGATAGGAGACCCTCTTCCACCAGATATATAAGCATTGAATATGTATTATGACATTTAGTCAAAACAACTATAATGTGAGTCTTCTGACTTCCATTCTACTGGTGAGAAATTGAAGCTCAAATAGGTTAAATAATGTGCCTCATACTCTGAAAGAGAAAGTAGGATTCAAACCCAGAACTACAAAATCCCAGAACCTTTCCCCTCAGGAGCATCACATTCTGAACCTTTGGTTCAGGCTTCACTTCTTCACTTGTCCATCCACCCACCATTCAGCCATTCAAACATGCATTCAAAAACACTTGCTTGGTATCCACCATGGGCCAGGATGTGGAGACACAGCAAGGAACCCAACAGACATGGCCCCCAGCTTCATGGAGTTCCAAGGCTGGCAAGGAAAGGCCCACTTTTTGGATGCAGTTGAGAATTCTGTGGGCTAGAGTTCAGTGTGGTTAAGAAGAGTGACCAGTGGAGTTCCACTCTGTAGACCAGTGAGGAAAGGTACCGGACCAACCTGCAGGAACTAGGAGTTATGCGCACCTCCACTGTGTGGTCCTAAGAATGTTTTCTCCTCTCCTGTGGCCTTTGCTTTTCCTACCAGTAAAGTGAGGAAACTGAACCAGTTTCCCTGGTGGAAAGGCGTTCCTGGAGAGGGCTCAACAGTAGCATCCTTACTGGACTAAGCATCTGTCCTGTCCATGCATGTGATGGTACTCTTATGTCCAAGATGCAGAATTTGACTGAACTATGCAGGCTTTGGGCTCATCCAGTAGTGCCCTAACTTGACCAGCCATCAGGGCCACTTGTAGAGTATTAAATATCAAATTCTTAGCCTGTCATGGTGCATGCCTGTAATCCCAGCACTCAAGACTGATCCAAAAGGATCACAAGTTTGAGGCTCAACCTGGGCAACTCAGCAAGATCTTGTCTCTAAAATTAGAAAGACCTGGGAAGGTAGTTCAGTGTGAAAGCTCTGGGTGCAATCTCAGTACCACAAAATAATCTAATTCTTAAGCATCATCCCAGACTTAATGAATAAGATCATCTAAAAGTGGGGCTCTAGAATTTTTATTTTTAGTCATTCTACTAATGGGTTCTTATCTACCAATCCATGCATCAACTGGTTTTTGTGATCTGGACCCAGCAAATTATCCATACATATTTGTACAATTAGTGAATGAACGATCAAGACCCACCCTCTCTCATACTACAGACGGGGAAATTGAGACCCAAAAGGAGGAAGGAACCCATCCATGTCAAGAGAACCCATATCTGTCTGGCTGTACTCAAAGGTTATTTAGCCTGTAGAATAATCAACACAGTCGCTGAGAACTTACTCCTTTCACAATGATATTGATGATATTCTGACACTTTCCTATTTGTCTATCCTATTTGGTTATCAGGGAATATTTTTAGCTTCCTCCTCCCTTCCTGTCAGTGCTCCTACTACATTCAGCTTCTCCTATTCTAGGCCTTCGCCCTGATTCTCTCCCTTTATCTGGAATTTCCTCTCCTGCTTGGCCTGCTCAGCCTCTCAAACAGTCCTCACCAGACCCCTGGGAGGCCCTTCCACACGCTGCCACGTTGAGTTTTCTGACTGCCCCACCTCCCCCGACCCCATGGCCCTTTCGTTTACCGATAGATGCCTCTTCTCATGGTGCTGACTGCAGTGGGTTATTACCCTGCATTCCCACAGCCTCTTTTTCAGACCGAGAGCTTCTTGCCATCCTTGACAAATGACCACCAACCAAAAGGAAGTATCAAGATCAAGCCAATTCTTTCCTTTCCCTGGTCAAACACCACTTCTCAATCTCCACCGCACAACCTGTCCCTTGCTACTCCCATCCCTTTTGAACTTACAAGATGTGATCAGAGAAACGTTAAGTTACATTTTTACATATTGCAGTACATTGCCAGTAGGCCTCTCAAAATACTCTGAACACACTTAGCCCACAGTCTTACCACTTTCTGAGGCAGCTCTGATAGTCTCCTTAAAGGAGTATCATTATTTGCCCTGTCACAGCTGCCCAGGACCCTGACTCCACTCCAGACTTTCATTCTTCATGGTCATTTTGACTCTGGTGAGAAGCCAGAAGTCGTACAATGCCAGGTCCAATGGATAAGGTGGATGAGCTCCTCAGACATCTTATGTTTCCACAAGCCTTCTTTCCTGTTGGATGACATTTGGCAGCAGTATTCCCCATATTTTTAATCACATCTCATAAAGATACTCACAAAAGAAGTCCTCCAGAACTGCTTCAGAAAGTGACAAGAATGGTGGATTAAGAGGGAGATTAATGACACTATGACACTTTTACTATGGTAATTTTTTATTTAACATTCGCTGTATATTTTGATCCCCTCTTATACACTCCACAACTGTTCCTTCACCTCTCTCTTCAAAACTGTCCTGACAAAGCCCCTACCTAAAGACAGTCTTTCTGTCGACGCTTCTCTCTCCTCCTTTTCAGACGTTGCAGACGTTCCTAATAAACTGTACAGCAAAGCCAAATTGTCCTTAAAAACCAGGCAAAAGAGCTGAACAGACAAAGCCAAAACCCTCCTTACCAAGTAGGGGAACCACAGAAATCTTTGCCACCAGTGCCAGCCTACAGAAATAATCAGGGAATGAAACCATGAAGTAAGGGAATGTCCGCTCAGTTTTTCAAGCAGAGAAACTGAGGCTCCGAGAGGATGGGTGATTTTTCAAAGTGACTCAGAAAACTATGACAGTATTTGTTCCCCCAAACCTGTCCGAGGTATACCCTCAAACCTGTTCCACCCGTTAAACCAGGCCAGCCTCCTTCCCAGCCAGGGCCTAGGCACCGGCTAAGGAGATGGCCGGGCTCTCTCCCCCGCAGGACGAGAGCTGGAGCCGGGAGGCCTGCCTGCAGATGGGCAGCGCCTACGTCATCGTGTACTCCATCGCAGACCGCGGCAGCTTCGAGAGCGCCTCGGAGCTCCGCATCCAGCTGCGGCGCGCGCACCGCGCAGACCACGTGCCCATCATCCTCGTCGGCAACAAGGCAGACCTGGCCCGCTGCCGTGAAGTCTCGGTAGAAGGTGAGCTCTCAACCCCACCGCAAGCCCCACTGCTCTATCTCCAGACACAGCCACCCATTGCCATCCCACAGCCCATTGGCTGAGCCTGCCAGCTAAGAACCGCACGTCCCCCACAGCAGTCGCGTCCAAGCAAGCCCACCTCCCTTAGGCCCACACCTCCTGCCTCCTGATCAACAGCTTTTGCCCCGTCCTGGGATCTCCATTTTGTCCTGGGTCGGCCCCTGTGCTTCTCTGGCCTCACTCAATCTGCCCTCCTCACCAGCTGCAGTTTTCCTGAGCCAGAGCTGACCTTGTCTTTTCTCTGCTTAAAAATACCCCCATGGCTCCACATGCCCTTAGCCAGAGACACTTTATCTACCAGACATGATAGCCCCAGTGCCTACCAGCTTTTCAAGTACTTGCACTTAAGAATTTTAAAAGACCGTTAGTGGCTCCAACATAAAATGAGAAATTCAAATTTCATAAACCTTTGTCAAAAAAAAAAAAAAAATACTGTGGCAGCTAGCAATTGTGAACCAAAACTTTTTAAGCTATATATGAATATTTACATTGGGATGGGGAATATTTTAATATTTCATGTTTCTTGTGGGGCCAATAAAGACCTTAAAATGGCCCTACTTGTGAAGTAAATCTACAAAATATGGAAGCTGAGACCCGACAGGAAAAGCCAGGTTCTCAAGGTCTCGGGCCCTGCCCGCTGGCATCCTGGGGATGAGAAAGCCAGATGCCCTGAGGACACACATCCGGAAAAGCTGCCACAGAATCCTTAGATTTTGTTAAAACACAGGTTCCAAGACCTCATCCCAAATCTAAGGAATCTGAATTCCTGAAGGTAGGCCCAAGAATTTGTATTTTAGCAAACCCCTCCAGGGAATTCCAGGACTCTGGCTTTCAAACTGGTTAGTCCTTTGTCCGATTTTCCAGACATCCCAGTCAATGGCACTAGTCACTAGCGTGTGAAACTAACTCCCCATGCCCACTGTGATTTATCTCTGATTTCACTGACACCTGCACCGCTAAGGGATCAGGGAAATTATTTGCAATAGAGACCAAACTTGCCTCTTTCTATCTTCCCTGGCTTTCTGGTTATGGCCCCGCCCCGCCCACTGGCCACGCCTCCCAGAGGGCCGCGCCTGCGCCGTGGTGTTCGACTGCAAATTCATCGAGACGTCCGCCACCCTGCAACACAACGTGGCGGAGCTCTTCGAGGGCGTGGTGCGCCAGCTACGCCTGCGCCGCCGGGACAGGGCGGCTGAGGAGCCCTCAGCCCCGCGACGGCGGGCCAGCCTCGGCCAGCGCGCTCGTCGCTTCCTGGCTCGCCTGACGGCCCGCAGCGCCCGCCGCCGGGCACTCAAAGCCCGCTCCAAATCGTGCCACAACCTGGCCGTGCTCTAAAGCCGCCTGCCTTTCTGGAGGTAGTGGGACATTAGGATGCTGTCCGAGCTTTGCCGAAGCTACCGAGGAGCAAGAGCCGCGTGGCCTGTAATCCACGCCTTGGGCTTTACCTGCCGGCTGTCTTGATGATCTGAGCATTAGCCAGAGCTTCGAGGACCACTCGGCCTGGGAAGTAGTGGACAGACCATGGGCCAAAGCCTCAAGACGGATGCAAGTAGGGTGTTTATAATGTGGTGGGTGCCTTTTTATAAGAATCTATCTTGTCTCCAAGATCTCACCTGTCGATGTCCGCTCCCGGCCGGCAGGAAAGACACACGACAAGGTCTGGCGGTGGTCAGGCTTTTCTTTATTCTCTCCTTATACAGTCTGCCCCGAAGCCTCTACCGGTCCGCTCTCCGCGGCTCCTTCCGTGCTTCAGTCTGCCCCGAAGCCTCTACCGGTCCGCTCCCCGCGGCTCCTTCCGTGCTTCAGTCTCTCTCGAAGCCTCTACCGGTCCGCTCCCCGCGGCTCCTTTTGTGCTTCAGTCTCTCTCTCTCTCTCTCTCTCTCTCTCGGGGGTGGAGGCACTGGCTATATATAGGATTAATAGCTAGGCAGACTACCCTGTGAGGCGGGAACTTAGTGGGGTGATAAGAAACAGGTGCCACACAGGCGGGCTCGATGAGAGGGGTAATCTAGCCCAGGCTTTTGTACTTTCCCACAGGCCTCGCAATCACCGCGTCTGATGACTTGACAGTGCCACGGCTCCCAACATCTCCCCCTATTTTATTTTAAATGATGGCTACGCGCATCGCAGCCCGTCCTGGATAGAGTGCAGAGGCCTATGCCCCGAACTGAGGCCCACCGTAGGCCCTTAGCGTAGACCCTGGTCGGCCGTCCCAGGGTCCACCAAGGCCCTGAGGCCCTCGTCCTTTTTTCTAGGGCCAGGAATGAACCGGACGGAACCTGGTTGCACATAGGCATGCACTCATTTCTCTCCACGAATCCCCTCGGAGAGAAATTTATCTAACAATCCAGCGGCTTTCGAGCGGAACGGGGTAGGGCCTGGCTTAGGTTGAGTCGTGCTGGGGAGGCACGCTCTTACCCGTCATTGACTCACCCACCCTGCTACATGTTGTTGTCTAGGGAGGAGAATGTGGGAAGCCTGTCACTTTTAAACGCGGTCGTAGGCCATGCGAGCGAGCCATGCGTATACAAGGGTAGCACATAGGGGAGCAAGCCGTTCCAGGCCCCCAAAAAGGGATTGTCCTGCAGTTCTTTTAGGGCTCATCTTGTTGTTGGGTCTGCGGTTGGCCTCTGGTGGAACAGGCCTGATCTTCAGTCGAGGGACTTGTCGCGTCAACCTCTCTGGGACCCACACTGGTTCTCGTCCCGATTCCTGCGGAAAGACACAAACCGCGCCTCGGCTTCCTCTTTTGTATCTCTGCCCTCCTTGACGGACCCTTCTCGGGAGCTTCCTGACTGTGCCTGTTCAAACACCTCGCGTACTTCTACAAGTTCTTGAGAGCTCCCCCCGTAACTACCCTCACTCTTTAGGCACGTGTGTATCATTTCCCACAATGGACGAGCAGAGACTGAAGCTCTACCCTCCCGCTCTGCTAGGGAAAGGTCTCTGCCCAACTTTTCCCAGGAGGGCAGGTTTACATGCCCTGTAGGCAGAAACCAGGGAGCAAAGCTGTCAATCTCTGCAAGGAAATTTTCTAAAGTCTTACGCCCCACCTTGAGGTCCTTGGACTTTAGGAGTCTCCGAAGGACCAACACCAAGGCTGTGTATCTTTACTTGGCATGTTTCCCATTTTTAATATATCTTCTGTTATTTTTACTTCTATGTTTATGTTTTACACTCTTTTATTACCTTAAGTTCTGGTGTTATGTTTCATACTCACCGCGTGAGGCCCAAGAAACCCGCCACTTACGCGTGAGGTTGAGAGGAGTCTACAAACCCTGTAGGTGCGCGCCACCCAGGGCCCAGGCTTATCCTCTACTCACCTGTCCTGCAGCTGCAGCACTGTGTAGGAGAATGCAGTCCACCACCGCGTCTCGGGGTTGATCAATCCCCGGGCGGGCCTCCAAATGTCGGTGTCCGCTCCCGGCCGGCAGGAAAGACACACGACAAGGTCTGGCGGTGGTCAGGCTTTTCTTTTATTTTCCTTCTCCGTACAGCCTGCCCCGAAGCCTCTACCGGTCCGCTCTCCGCGGCTCCTTCCGTGCTTCAGTCTGCCCCGAAGCCTCTACCGGTCCGCTCCCCGCGGCTCCTTCCGTGCTTCAGTCTCTCTCGAAGCCTCTACCGGTCCGCTCCCCGCGGCTCCTTTTGTGCTTCAGTCTCTCTCTCTCTCTCTCTCTCTCTCTCGGGGGTGGAGGCACTGGCTATATATAGGATTAATAGCTAGGCAGACTACCCTGTGAGGCGGGAACTTAGTGGGGTGATAAGAAACAGGTGCCACACAGGCGGGCTCGATGAGAGGGGTAATCTAGCCCAGGCTTTTGTACTTTCCCACAGGCCTCGCAATCACCGCGTCTGATGACTTGACAGTGCCACGGCTCCCAACACTCACCTACTCTCAGAAACCCCCACAATAAACTAATCCAGCAGGATGTCCAGTCTGAATGCCCAGATTCCTCGTTGGGCTCTCCAGACATTTCATCCTCCTGGCTTCCCATTACAGTGCTGTGGACTGGTTTACCTTCCTGGCCATGTATCCAGGCAAATCAATAAAATCACAGGCTAGTTGTGCCCTTAGGCCCTCTCCCATCCATTGGGTGTAATATCTGTCTTTGAGACACATTCAGGATCACTACTAATCACAGCTCAGTGTGACCCACTATTTTCTCTTTAATTCATTTTCTGGAATATAGATTCAAAAAATATTGTTCAGAAGCAATCTTAGCTCTCATCCTGGTAATATAATAGCTAGCATATGTGGGAGTTCTGTCCCAAGCTGTCATGACGATGAATTAATCTTCACCTGGGAGGAGAATGTGTGCCAGACTTCTTCCACTAGCATCTATGCCCAACTTATCCACAGTGTAGTCTTCAGGAAGCTAACAGGGTACTTGGGAGTCTGAGGCTTGCCTGTACAACTTAGCAAGACCCTACCTCTAATTCATTAAGCAATAGAGCACTTAACTAACATGTATGAAGCCCAAGCTCCATCCACAACTATGAAAAAAAATTTAAAAAAAGAACAAGAAAAAGAGGAAAGAAGGAAGGAAGAAAAAAATAAAGGGCAGCCAGGCCTCTAATCCCAGCACTCAGGAGAGAGACTGAGACAGGAGGATCACTGTGAGTTCCAGGCCAGCCTACACTACATAGACCCTGTGTCAAAAGTAAAACACAAAAAACAAACCAAAATTTAAAAAAGGAGAATTAAAAAAAAAAAAAAGAATGTAGTAAATCCCTATAGCATTTGAGGAGGACAAACTTTCAAATACAATTTAACTTAAGGGCTAATGAGCCATGAATTCCATGAAACCCTATCCATTAATCCCCCAGCATAGACCCCGATTTAGTCCAATCCACTCATTTTCCAAATGTGAAAACTGAAACCCAATTGGGGGAAGTGAGCATACACTCCAAAGTCATTCAGCTAGTGAGGGTGACCCTGGGACCTCCTGCTGGCTGTGAGGAGGGAAAAGATAGTGAGGTGTCCAGCCTGGCTGGCACAGGGCTGGGCGTAGGTCAGGAGTTTCCAGCCGGGAGAGGGCCGGGTGTCACTGCTTTGAGAAGAGAACAACATGCAGATGTTTGAACCATCGTGTTTCTGATGCCTGACACCCCTGCCCCCAACCCGATTCCTGCCTGCAGTGGCCTGAGTCCCGAACAGGCACCCCAAAGTCCCAGCTGCCCCGCCCCCAAGGAGAGCCAGCCAGCGAGCCACACCCCTTCCCTCCGACCCGCTCCCTCAGGGCTTGCCAGCGGGTGTAGATAGCACCTACGCCCCCACCTCAACACCAGCCCAAGAAAGAGAAGGGAGCAGGGTTTCCCCCACCCCAAGCTGTCGCCGGCTGCTGCGGTCCCGGAGTGGGGGAGGGCTCTAGCTGTGGAAAGTTGGCAGAGGCAGCCGGCAGCAGACCGGAGAGTGGAAAAAATGATATCAAACCCGGAAAAATGCAGGCCGGATGAAGGGCCAGAGTCGGCTTTAGAAACGAAGGCGGTCACAGTCACCCCTTTCTTCATCCTCAAGTATTTACTGAGGGTCTACTCAGTGCCAGGTACAGTGCCAGGCTCTGAGAAGTGTGGGGAAGAGCGGAGGACAACTTCCCCGGAGCTCGCCACAGCCTGGTGGGGAAAGCAGACTAGACAATAAATAAGTGAATAAAGTAATTTCCAAATGATACGGGCTAAAAATCAGGATGGTCAGCGAAGCCGCTGAAGATAACCCAATCTAGTCCCCCTCAGATGGGAAAACTAAGGCCAGAGAGGAAGAGGCCTTACCCCCAGGCCACTCAGGATGTGGAAGAAATAACTGAGCCCAGCTGGAGGGCAGGGGCGTGGCCCAGCAGCTGTGTTCAATCCTTGCTGCCCTCCCAGTGCCTCAGTTTCCCCACATGTAAAATAGGATTCCTGATAATTCCTTCCCCCAGAGTTGAAGTAAGGATGAAATGGCTTAAGCCGTATAAAGTGCTCAGCACAGCTCTGGCGTCCGAGAAGATTCAGGAGAGATCGGCTGCTGCCATCAGGTCCTAAGACTGTGGGGGACGGGCGTTTCTTAAGGGTGAGGCATTCATTCCAAGGCTGTGAGGACTTGCTTGAGAGCCTCTGTTCAGCGATGACACTAGAGGACCATAAGAAAATCCCTCCTGAGCCTCAGTTTCCCCAGCTGCATAGTAAAGGGGTTGAATCTGAACGTCTATTCTATGTTCATGTAGACACATGTTTACCGTCCGTCTCCCCCACAGGACGGGAAGCTCCTAAGTGCTGCACTGTCCCTAGCTGCACGCACAGGTGCTCGGTAACTACCTGTTGAGTGAGTTAGAAGGTATGGCTGGGAAAGCTTGTGAGAAAACTGCATTACCTTTCCCAGGGTCACAGCCCATCAGAGTTTAAAAGTTTTTTCTCGTCCATAAAAACAAATAAATGAAAGTAGCTGTTTTAACTTTTCTATGTGTCAGCATTGAGCTCCATACTACAGGCCAGGTATGCGTTTTTTCACTTCCTGTCCTAATCATCTACTTAATATCACTTAATAGGTGAGCAAGCACACTGAATTGAGGACCTGAGAAATTGCACACAGCAAGAAAGGTTAGTCTGTTCAAATCAGATGTGTTGTCATGAGGCAAGCAGAAACTACTGTCTTAACTGCAGGACTGGAGAGGCTAAAGAATAAAAAGGAGATGCGCTGTACAAACCCAAGGTCACGTAATAATAACAGCAGGCGGTTATATAACTTTTACTATGTGTGAAGTGCTATTAGGAATTAATTTGCTAAATCGTCAAAACTGGCATATGATCCCAGGCCAGTTCTCAGATGGAGAAACAGTGACACAGAAAGGTTTAGTTTCCTGCCAAGGTTGCACAGGGAGCAAGCGATGGGGCCAGAATTCACACAAGGATGTCTGGCCCTATGGTGTTAAAGGTTCACCTATACTGTACCATTTATTGGTGCAGCAGGCCCTGACAGAGCAGCATGAAAGGAGAGGAGTCTTTGCCCGGTGCCCTCCTGGCAGGACTGGGGACAGAGCACAGAACAAAAGTACATTAAGAGAGGCTGGGTCCACCGTGGTGCACACCTGCAATCCCAGAACTCCATGAGGTTGAGGCAGAAGGATCACAAATCCAAGACCAGCCTGGGCAACTTGGTGACTTAGTAAGATACTGCTTCAAATAAAACACTTTTTTAAAAGGCCTGGAAATGTAGCTCAGTGCAAAAGCTGTGAGTTCAATTCCTAATACACACACACACACACACACACAGACAGCACGTTAAGAGTGCTTGGCCACAGCTGGGACTTTCCACCTTAAAGGGAGGAGAGTGTTATGGAAAAAATGATAAAGCTCTGGAAAGATGAATATCTCCCCAGAGGCCCCCAAGTCTCCACGGAGTCCCCCCTCCTGCAATGAGGGAGGGTCACAAACTGCTGGCCTATCTGATGAGATGAAGGCCACCTGGCTTCTGAGCTTCCCCAGCCGGCAGCTCACAGTACTGAGGATCGTTGTCCTCAATGGAAAGGTTTGATTGCTCAGCCAGGAGCTCGAAGCTTCTGCCTAGAGACCCCCAAGGAATCAGTTTCAAGCTGGAGACCCTTGTCGTTGGGTGGCAGGAAATATACCTCTCACAGGGTCCGGCTCACTCCTTCCTTTGTTCTGCAAACAGCAACTGGGATGCGTGCTGCGAAACCAGGCGCAGAGCACAGAGGTCACAGCTGGCAGACACGGGGACTTCCAAGCCCCTGCGGGGAAGGGACTGGAAGGGAAGAGGAGGGGTAAGAAAACTCTCCTACCACTGCTTTAGAGAGATTAAGAGTCTCTCGGTTCTGTCATAGGCATGTGGCCTTAGACAAATCAAAATATACAGAGCGGCGAGACTAAGATAGAATTCGCCATGTGATTGTCTTTGTCTCAAGAATATTTGAATATTTTAGTTCAGCAGCTTGAGAAAATATACAAGTTCGGTTTCAGTTCAAGCACTGTTCCCTTCTTCAGTTCAGGGTTCAGTTAAAAATACTAATGACAGGGTGGGAGCTTTGAGTTCAGCAGTGGGTGCAGTTTCCCCCAGTTCCATCTGGTTCAGGTTCAAGGCTAGGGTGTGTGTGTGTGTGTGTGTGTGTGTTTACGTTCCCAAGCTTCATGAATGTGACAAGATGTTAGTGGAAAAGCACGAGCTTTGGAACTATAAAACACCCACGTTCGATCCCATCTCAGGCATTTGGTTTCTGTGAGACCTACAACGCCATTCAGTTTCTTTTTCTCCTTGATATTGGAAGTGACAGTTCCTATCCCAAAGATTAAAAGTCTTTGCATAGGGGCTGGGGATTTAGCTCAGCGGCATAAGCACCTGCCTTGGAAGCAGGCAGTCATGAGTTCAATCAATCCCTGGTACTGATTAAAGAAAAAAAAAGTCTTTGAATATTTGGGAATGCCCTGTGTATATCTGGACACCGGGTACATTTTTAGGAATGTACTATAATATTTAGGAATATGCCACCTAAATAGCATACTTTTCTAGGCCTCAATTTTCTCATCTGGACAGTGAGGACATTAATAACCCTACTCTTCCTCTCTATATACTAGTGTAAAAATTCAACCACAGTGTCATTTATTAGCATGATGCTTTGCACACGGCATGTATTCCATAAATTATACCTATCCATGCAATTCTATGCGTTCCTTTATTCTTTTTCCTACATATGTACTCTCTGAAGCATAATGTTGCTTGTGGTTAAGCTTTACTCAAGTATATTCTACGTATTATTCAACCTTAGTTTTCAAATTCAACATTATAAGGTTTATTTTATTGCTATCCATATTCATATTTTATTTTTTATCACTGTACAGTATTCCATTGTATAAATATAGAATTAGTTATCTTTTTTTCCCGTTAGGCTTTTTTTTTTTTGCTATTATATACAGTACTGATGTGAACATTATATATGCCTCTTTGAGCACACGTGTAAGTTTCTCTCTTCATCTATCCACTCTGTCATCTTCTGAATTTCAGTTTGCCCTGGGCCAACTATCTTTAGGGTCCAAATATGGACCAGCTCCATGTATCAAATGCAATCATGACAAGGTCTAGTGGAAGCAAGAAGACCCCCTTCTTCCTGAGCTTCTCCCTTTCATCACCAAGGTGTCTCTCTCTCTCTCTCTCTCTCTCTCTCTCTCTCTCTCTCTCTCTCCCTCTCTATCTATCTGTCTCAGAATCCTCCATCAATTTTTGCTTCTTTGCTTTTTGCTCACTGGTCAGAACTGGATCACATGATTATCTTCAAGCCAGTTATTGGCTTAGATTAATCAGAATTGATCCCTGATCATCCAACATGGTGCATTAGTAAGCAAAAGCTATCCAAGAAAAAAAACTACAACAAAATATGGAGGAGACTGTACGTTAGATCACTGTTCTAGTTACCATACTGTATAATAAACAACCCCAAAGCTCAGTGGCATAAAAACAATCATTTCTTACAGACTTATATAAGTCAGGAAATTGGGAGCGGAGTGAGTCCAGCTTGTCTCCAAGGTCTCAGCTAAGAATCTCAGGCTGGGGTGACTGAGTAGTCGAGACTGAAGTCCTCTGAAAGCACCTTACCGGTCATGAGCTAGATACAGGCAGTGAGCTAGATCTCAACTGTATGTGGCCCCTCTGTTGGCTTAAGACTATTTGTTCCCCTTGCTCCTATAACAAATTACCTTTGGTGACTTAAAAGAACTTAAAAACCTTTGGTGACTTAAAAGAACACAAATATGTTAATTTATAGTTCTCTGGGATGGCAGTCCAAGACCTGCTGAGACTAACTTCAGGGTGTGAGCAGGTCTGCATTCCTTTCCAGAGGCTCCAGGAGAGAACCTGTCTCCCTGGCCTTTTCCGTTTCCAGGTGTCAACTGCTGTCCTTGAGTCAAGGCTCCTCCTTCTACCTGTAAAGTGAGTAACACCTGGCCTAGTCCGTCCCTGTCCACCATCTCCCGGGTTCTCCTCTTCTGCTTCTCTCTTCTACCCTGTGACTGCCCTGGGCCCACCTAGACAATCCAGAATCATCTTTCTGCTTCAGCGTCAGCTGACTAGCAACCTTCTTTCCATCTGTAACCTAACTGCCCTTTGCCATGTAACGTAACATACAGTTCCATAACCCACTCAAAACTGTCCAAGAAGGAGCTGGGGATTTAGCTCAGTGGCCTAAGTGCCTGCCTGCCAAGCGCTAGGTTATGAGTTTGATCACCAGCACCAAAGAAAGAAATAAACAAAATACTCCTAGGAGAGCTACATGAGAAAGACTGTCAAAACTGTCCAAGGATCTGGTCTTTTGAGGGAGCTGTTTTCCTGCCTGCCGGAGTTGGATAAAGAAGGGGATGCAGGAAGCTAGGGACTGGGTTTCCGTCCTTGCCCCTCCCCCATCTCGCTCTAATGACTACCTAGAGAAGGGCCTAATTAAAGAGTCTCCCTGCAGCCTGATGGCAGAGTGCTGGGACACTGTCCCCAGAGTCTGATCTTGCCTCCTTCCTCTAGCCCGTGCTGTTCTCCAGGTACACCAGCTTCTTCAAACCTCTACTGCACAAATCTCTGCCTGCGGGAAACCCTACTCCCTGCTCACAGATACAGGCTTTGCGTCAGAATTAGCGCCCTCCCCAGCAATGTGACTTCAGGAGCGTCAGTTCCTGGGGTGGTTAACACCCCGGCACCCCAGCAGGACAGTGAAGGGGGCCCTCTGCTCTTAGCTCTTCAGTCTTCCCTGCCGTCCAGAGTGAGTGTGACCTCCCCAAGTCCAATCCTCTTCAAGACCTGCCCCCTCACTGAATGATGATGAATGCCTTTTCATGTAACAACTGTTGAACCTTACACACGTGCACACGCACACACACAAATTTATTCTGAAGCCAAAACTAGAAATCACTAGCTCAATGCTCATAGAATCAGACAGGTGATATGCAACAGTGAAGTATCCTGGAGGCTGGGTAAAGGACGTGTTAGGAGGCATTAAGATTTATGGAGAACTGAAGTAGCTGCCTTTCCCAAAGGGAAAAGAAAACTAAGCCGCCTGTCACCACTGTTAAGTGTGAACGCAGTACTGCCACATAGTTCACTCAGTTTTCCTTTTTAAAAAATGATAGCCAGAGCCAAGCATGGCGGTACAGGCCTATAATCCAAGCACTCGGGAGGCTGAGGCAGGAGGATCGTGGCTACAAGGTGAGCTCAAGGCCAGCCTGAACTGCATAGTGAGACTCTTGTCTCAAAAAGACAAAAAGAAAAAAGAAAAAAAAAGATAGCCAAATTTTTCTGTGAATTTTTTTTCTTTTGGGATAAAGTCTTCCTGAATTGGGACTCATTATGTGGGTGAGGCTGACCTCAAGGGTGCCCTTGTAGGAATCCTCCTGCCTCAGCCTCCCACGCGCTGGGATTACAAGCATGCACCACCACATATGGCTCAGTTCTTAAATAATTCTTGCTAATTCCTCTCATAGCCCACAGCAGCACTGGGGATGGAACCTAATATCTTCACACTGAGCTACATCTCTCGCCCATTTTCATGTTTTATTTTGGGACAGGACCTCACTAAGTTGCCTAAACAGGACTTGAATTTGTGATCGCCTGCCTCAGCCTCCAAAAGTGCTGAAATTATAAGCATGCACCACCCTGCCTGGGCACTAATTCCAATTTTTAAAACTGTGGGATGGTATATCCACCAGCCACCCGCAAAACATATCCAAATTCTGACCAGAGGTTGACATTTTATAACTTCTGGCCCACATCCAAAGAGTGATAGAGAAATGCATTCTTCGTCAGTCCCCGGTCTTCAAGACTGCCCCTCGCACCACATAGTTAGCGCATAATTATAAAGAACAGCTTGTTCCTTTCTTCAGCTATTCTCTGGCCCTCTTTCTAAAAGGAGTGCCTCTTCCAGACATTTGGGACTCCAAGGATGCCCAATGCCAGGTAGCATATTTTTTAAATTGAACTTGGACTTGTAGTAATATATTCCCATTATACAAATAAGTCAAAACAAGAGCAAATACACGGTAAAAGAATATATATAACGTACTTATCTGTGAAGCTTCACATGATAGGAGTCCTTATAAGAACATTCTCTAACAAGATGTCTAGAGGTAGGCAATTTAGGGTTGGTTCATCACCCCTCCCGTGTCAGGACTTTGGGTCTGCATCTCCAGCATTCTCCAGGCATTTTCTTCGTGGCTGGAATGACTGCCACATTCTTAGACTGTCTCCCAAGCAAAGAAGAAAAGGGAAACATCAGACGGTGTTTGTCAAGGTGGAAATCATTTGCTAATAAATTTCCCTTCTAGCTACAAGGGCCACTGAAAACGCAGCTGTTAGCACAGAGTACTGCCCCTCCCGCCTTGGTTATGCCGGTTATGATTCAGCCCTTCCGTGCCCCAAGCTGGATGCTGCTATGAGCAGGGCCCAGGGTGAGGGTCAGCGTATGGGCACCCGCAGTGTTCACCGCTGCCGCATCCCACCCTGGCCCCCACCCCATCCTGCTCCACTCCCGGCCACACCCACCCCAAGCACTTCGGGGTTTATCCTTCTGGATGTTTTCAACCCACCTCCCTATACGCTGTAGCAGAGTTTTTCTTTTCTTTTTTCTTTCTTTATTTTCATTTCTACCAAATTATCAGAACTACAATTTTGTTGTTCTCTTGTCTGGGGAATCAAGAATAAACCCTGACTGCTTTAAGCCAGAGACTGATTTGAACGAGGAACCCACAAGCCAGCTCTGGCCAAAGAAGTGTGAAGGAAGATTGGCTGGAGGATTCTAAGACAAGCTTCTTTGCTCTTAAAAAATGGTTGACAATTAAAAACAAAAGGCGGCAGCTGGAAGGCACGGTCCTCTTCCTTCAGCGGTGACCGGAAGGTACAGGTGTGGTGCCTGGAACTGCAGCCACCTTCTTGCAGTTCGGACAGCATCTGATCACAGGATGGCAAAGTACAGGACAGCAGTAGCTGAGCCCCGGACAGGGGAGTCAAGCCACTGACCTAACCAACCCGGAGGCCAAGCTGCCTCTGGGCTTTTGTTAGGTAAAATAATTTGTTTCAGTGTTTAAGCAAGTTATCTTGTCGTTTCCTGTGTTCACGTCAAAAGTCGCTCGTCTGTTGGTTGTTTGCTTCTTTTCTCCAAAATGTAGTTACAGTCATATTCATTAGAATTTAACTCATTTGCAAAGAATGAAACCCAAAATAGCAATGATAGGAACAAGACAGAAGCATATTTCTGCAGAAATGCAGAGGCGGGCAGTCCAGGGCGGGCAGGACATTCTGCAGGGCTGGGTCCCAGCTCCTTCTACACTGAGTCCCACAGCCTTTAATACAACCTGCTGCTCCGGCTGCAGCCATCAAATCCACAGTTCAGCCAGCAGGAAGCGGAAGGAGCAACAAAGGGTCAGCCTTTCTGGAAACTCATAGATTACCTCTGTCTACACCACTGGCTTTCTGAGTCTAGGAAATGTGTTTTCTTCTAAACAGCCACGTGCCGGCTCAAAACAGACATCGGTGGGCAGCACACAACCTGTGTTCAATCCTGTGTGTACTGGCTATCATTTGCTTTTTTTAGTCAGTGCAACCTAGCTTCCTATTCTTATCAGAACCCATAAATTCACCATATCCTTTCCACCATATTATTTTGAGAGGTATTTTGTTCTTTTTTTTCTAGCTACTTAAGATAGACACAAGGCCAAGCATGTGATACACACCTGTAATCCCAACACTCGGGAGGCTGAGGCAGAAATATGGCAATCCAAGGCCCGACTGGGTCACAAAGTGAGTTCAAGTTCAGCCTGAATTACATAGTGTAACCCTGTCTCAAAGAGACAAAGAAAGAAAAGACAGGGACATAGATCATTTATTTGAGACTTTGCTTCTTTTCTAAGACAAGCATTTAAAGCTAAATTGCTCTCTAACCACTGCTTTAAATGTATCTCATGAATTTTGGTACATTGTGTTTCTCATTATCATTTGGCTCAAAATACTCTGATTTCCCCTGTGATTCCTTCATTTTCCCATAGGTTTTTCAGAAGAGCGTTGTTTGATTTCCAAGTATTTGAGGGTTTTCTTTTTTTTTTTTTGAGACAAGGTCTTGCTATGCAGTTCCGGCTGGCCTGGGGCTCATTTTGTAGCCCAGGCTGGTCTCAAACTTGCAGACGATTCTCCTGCCTCGGCCTCCCAAATGCTGGGGTTACAGGAGCACGCCACCACCCCTGGCATTTTTTGAGGGTTTTCCATACAGGTACATGTTTTTTACCCTCTGCAGTACTGGAGATTGAACCCAGAGCCTTTGCACTAAGCTACATTCCCCACCCTCTTTTTATTTTCTACTTTGAAACAGGATTCCAAGTTACTGAGCTGCGCAGGCTGGACTTGAACTTGCGATCTTCCAGCCTCAGCCTCCCAGAGTGTGGAAATTAAAAGCAGACACCACCACACCCAGCTCTCTACATCGTTTTTCATTACTGATTTCCAATTTAGCTCCCCTGAAAATTTGAGACTTACTTTATAATTCAGTGTATGATCTACCTTAGAGCATGTTTCATGGACACTTGCAAGTAGTAAGTATTCCGCTGCTATTGGGTGAAGTGTTATAAAATGTCATCTGGATCAAATTGGTTAATAACCCTTTTCAACTTTTCCATATCTAAAAAATATCTCCCATATGTGATATATACCCACTTGTTTTAGCAGTACTAAGAAAGAAATGCTGAGATCTATACCTATAAATATGAGTATGTGTTATGCTTTGTGTTTAAATATCCCCCCCAAGCCGGGCACAGTGGCTCATACTGTAATCCCAGCACTTGGGAAGCTGAGGCAGGAAGATTGTTGCAAGTTCAAGACCAGCCTGAGCTACAAAGTGCGCTCAAGGCCAGCCTGAATTGCATAGAGAGACCCTGTCTCAAAAAGACAAACAAAAATGTCCCCCCAAAGCCTCATAGCATTTGTGATTGGTTTGTTGCTCAGTGCCAGGACTGGCAGTGTGAGTGCTATACCCACCCAGGGGCGGTAGCTGGCATGCGATACAAGGGAGAGAGGAGGCTGGCTTTGCCCTTTTGCCCTTTTGCCCTTGTCACTTGCTGCCATGAATGGTTCACCTTTAGCCATGCCACCCTGCCTTGGAGCCAGCTGAGTATGGATTGAAACCTCCACAAACTGTAAGCTAAATAAACCTTTCCTTCTTTCATTTTGGGCATCAAGTATGTTGTCTCAGCAGCGAGAGAAAAGTAACCAACACAATATGTCTATTTCTCTTTTTCACTTTGTTAATTTTTTCTTTACCTTGTTCTTTTTTCATGGCTGTAAAATATTCCTTTTTTTTTTTTTTGGAAAAAAATATGAAATCATTGTCTCTTTCAGCCAACTTTCCTGAGGAGCTCTGCCTGCAGCTCAGGCTGGGAATGGAAAGTGTGCGGGGAGGATATACCAATACATATATCACCCATTAGAACACCTTATAGATAGTATAGTTCTTTTTTCTTTACTAACAACATGGTAGTGAGCACTTTTACACACGTAGAAAGGATCACCAGATTCAAATTTTCCAGTCAAAGGGGAAGTACATCTTACATTTTGACAGATAGTGCCAAATTGCTCCAAATGGCTGGGATATACTGGTATTTTTTTTTCAGATGCTTCATGCCCAATTGTTAACACTACAGTTGACACTGGATATTATCAGTCTTTTCATTTTTGACATTCTGTGGGGACAGGACGAGAGAAAGTTAACAATCCTTTCTTGGCATTCCTTAATTGTCATAAAGTCAAGCAAATTCCGTTCAGTGGCTGTGCCTCTTAACTAACCAAAACCTAAATGGAGCTTTGAAATTACAACTTCTGTTAAACTTTTAGTCTGGACTATTCCACTCTTATCCTCAGCCTCAGAGAGAAATGTTCTTATTTCCAGTCACCAGCACCATGTTCACAATAGGAAATCTGAGATCATTCAGATCCGGGTTTGAATCCTGCCTGCTCGGCCACAGGCAGCTGTGTGACCTACGGCAGATTTCCTGGCCTCTCAGAAACTTCAGGACGTTTTACAAAGACAAGCACTTGCATGAGCACTGTGAGAGCTAGGTGTGTGAAGCACCCCAGCAGCTCTCAGTGCCTAGTGAGCACTGACAATTACCACTTTTTAAATAGGAATTCCTAGGTGCAAAGCACCCAGACAAGATGTTTTCTCAGGTTGTTTCATTAATGTTCACAGCAGTAAGAGATGCGACCATTTTAGATATGAGGAAAACTGAGACTCTGAAACGTTCCATACCCTGTCCACAGTCACATAGTAACCAGCATAGTTCAGGATAAAATCAGAAGTGCCTGAGCCGGGCATGGTGGTGCACGCTTGTAATCCTAGCACTCGGGAGTCTGCAGCAAGAAGTTCACCGTGAATTCGAGGCCACCCTGTACTACATACCGAAACCTTGTCTCAAAAAAAAAGTGCCTGACTCCTAATTAAACCTGTTCCTGGAGTAGCCGGCTCATTTCACAGATTAGCAAACTGAGGCCCAAGGAAATTAAATGATACATAAAATTAGATGGTGGGTGAGCAGCAGCCAGTTACCTCAATAGTCCCCCTCTTCAGGGGTCTGGGTGTGTAGCTGGGGAAGAGCTAGAGACAAAGAGTGAGGACAGCCACCCAGCAGAGGAGTCAAGGGCATGGAAAATGTCTCCTTCAGCCAACTTTCCTGAGGAGCTCTGCCTGCAGCTCAGGCTGGGAATGGAAAGTGTGCGGGGAGGAGGCGCAGCCCGTCCATCCGGAGAAACTGTTTGCACAGTCCTGCGGGGAGAGGCCGGGGAGGGGGCGGAACCGGGAGGCAGAGCATGTGGCTGGCGCCCAGGGCTGGGCCTCCCGGGAGCAGAGCAGGCGTCTGAGCTCCCTGCTTCCTCTGTGGGTTCCCCCACCCCCGCTGCCAGCTCCCGTTGTGCCCCGCCCACTGGTCTGGGCATCAGCCATTGGTGGAGCCCAGAGGCTGGCAGGCCCCACACTCTGGGGATGAACTCTGCTGACTCAGGGAGGGTGCAGTGACCAGGAAGAAGGACTGACCCTCCTCTCAGAGATCTTCAGGGCTGGACTGGAGAGCCATGGGCCACCCGGATGAAGCCCAACCTCAATGACATCGGTGTGGCCCCTCTGCCCTGAAAAATCACCCCGTGCTTCACACTGAGCCCTGAAGTCCGCCACCGTAGGTGCAAGCAAGGCCTGCTGTTCAGATGCACCCGCCATTCCAGTTGTCAAATACTGAGATACAGTCCTGATGGTCATTAGGAAGCCCCACCCCAGTGCCCTCCCCTCTAAGCATAAAGGACACTCAGAGTTTCCTCGGACCCCACCCCCAACCCCTCACAGCCACTGAAGAGGTTACAGCAGGCGGGTTTGGGGCTGTGAGCATCCGGATCATCCTCAGTGGGTGACAATCAAAATCATTGCTGGCACTTACACCTCCTTCTGGAAACAACACTTTGGCTTAAACTCATTTCCTGTTTAAAAGCAAATGGTAGAAATTTAGAACAAAAAGAGCCTTCTGTGATCTCTACATTTTCCAGTGAGGAAACGGAGGCCCAAAGGGAAGCAGAGACTTGCCCACGTCCACACAGCCTGTCCGTATAAGAAAAGGCATTGGGACACAGGTCCCTGGCACCTGACACGTTCCCTGGGCACCAGTGTATCTGGCCTCACAAACACTGAACTTTAGCGGATGACAGCGGTGAGAAAGGGAAGGAATCTGTCTCAAGGCAGAACTGATAGCCAATCACCTATCTCTTGTACCTGCCATCATCGTCATGACAACAGTCTCTTTGGCCACTATCTCCACAGAGATAGTTGCTGTGGCAATCACCACCCAGGCATCGACTTCCTGACGTGCAAGCACCTCAAGATAAACCCAGAAGCAAATCCACTCCACAGCACAGACATAGATCAGAGCTCCAAGGAGCAAAGAGACTGTCTCAGCTCTCCCAACAAGTCGGTGGTGACTGCAAGCTCCCCGATTGCCCAGCCCAAGGCTCTCCCGCTGCCGGCCCTTTTCACACCGACACCCCCATTTTCCTGCCTGCTTGGTGCTTCCCACATTCCTCCAGGCCTCAGTCGGGATCGCCTTCCCACGGCCTCTCACCCTTGGCGGCCTGTCTACAGCTCATCCTCCTGGGAACCGCTGACTTACGCTTATCGGAGGACTCATCACAGGGGTTTCAGCGTTAGCTGGGGCTCCCTGAAGACCAGAGAGCCCTTTGCCTTCCACAGGAAGCATTCTGCAGTGGTGGAACTTCAGGCACCACGCTTAGAACTGAGGGGGTGTTGGGGGAGATCAGGCCCTGCACACAGTGCCCTGCCAGGCAGAGCTGCTGCCCTGGTGGGAGGGGTCGCTGGACTGGGGACACCAGCGACCTGGACCCCAACCCCTCTGAGATGGGTCCCCTTCTTGACTTTTATCACCTCCCTCCTCCCCTCCAGGATTCTATATCCTCCGCTGGAGAGACAACCTGAGAGTTTGTTCTTCCCCAATTCCAGCGTAAGGCTGCTGAGACCAGAGGCCATCAAGTACGTTAGGATTTCCAAACAAGAGGTGGCCGTGGCTTAAAGAACTAAACCTTCTGAATCTCCTAGAAGAGTGGCAAGTCAGAGCTGGAAAGGTACTCCACACTCAGGGAAGGCTTAGGGAAAGAACAGGACACTCGTAAAGAACCTAGGGGACCTACGAATAGTCAGTGTGTGGAGCAGTGAGAAGATGGAGAGTAGCCCAGACGGAGAAGCCAGGGCAGCTGAAAAAGATCACTTACTAGTCCCAGGGGTAAGGACATTGCCCCGTGGGCCTCAGGACTCACTGTGGGACACAGTTCTGTAGGATGAAGGGCACTTGGGGGCAAAAAGACCTAGGTGCCCTCCGGGAGGTCCTTCACTGATACATTCATTCAGTGAGTGTTTATGATACCGAAGCCAAACTATGTGACCTTGGGCGAATTACTTAGCCTCCCTAGACCTCATCCTATGTATAAAAACAAAAACAATCAAGATTCCTGCCCCATAAGATTATGTGAGACTCGAGTAAGTCATGTAAATGGGAAGCACAATGCATGAAAGGAATCAATACCCCATGACTGTGCACTATAATTACCGCAGTGATCACTGAGCGTGGGCTGTACATGTGACCCTCTAGACAGTGGGCACACAATGCAAACGCAACTTACATAATTCCTGCCCTCAAGGAGGTCACAGTCTAGTCAGAGACACAAACCAAAGAAGAAAATTTCATAAAAGTAAAAATAATTACAAAATCATTGTGATACATGTAAATCTAAACCACCAAACTCGGGTATACAAGAAATTCTTTATTTTCTCAAAAATAAAATTGAATTCTTCTCCAACCCCCATTCTTCCAAGGTAGAAGGAAATTCAGTCTCCATCCTTACTGGTCATTGCACTGTGCCAGGGGGGTCAAGGAGGAAAGCTGGGGGCTCCCACTTGTGCTGGACCATGGAGACCTCTAGTCACAATGTTCCAGCCCTCAACAGCCCCTGAAGTCCAGCATCTCCTGCTTCCAAGCCAAGCAAGGGATCTGAGCATCTTGCTGGAGGCTGGGATCCCTGGGCTCAGCCCAGCCTTCTCAAGCCCACATCTGTCCATCTCCACAGCTGGCAACCTCCTGGGGCGGCGTGTTCCCTGGCTTGACACCACCAACCTTCCTTCCCTCTGCAGCCTCTGAGAGCCCCCTTCTGTTGCCCTGTCCTTACCCTGAAGCAATGAGCACTATCCCTACACCAAGCCTTTGCAAGTTCAGAGTCTCCAGAGGCCACCAGGCAGTGATGCCCGGCAGTTAGGAGCCTGCATTCTAGAGCCAATGCTACCTGAGTTCATATTCTAGTTCTGTTGTTTGCTGTCTGTGTTTCCTCAGGCAAGTCACGCAACCTCTCTGTACCTGTTGCCTTAACCATGAAACATAACATTTGTTCCAGTAGGTACAGCTTTATGTGAAAAAGAACTTAGCACAGTGCCTGACATTAGTACATTTTCAGTAACAGCGCCTGAGAGTGCCCAATCTTCTAAATGTTCAAGAACATCCAAATATTCAAACTTTTATTCTGAAACTGCTAGGTAAGTAGGCAGGGGCAGCACATGCAGGCCAAGGTGAGGAGCAGGAAATCATCCTGCAGGTGCAGGGCAGTCACTGAAAGGTTTCCAGCAAACACTCGTGATGTGCAAGGAGCTCTAGGAAGACTCAGGAAGCTGCTGGAGCAGGATGATGTGGCTCAGCTTGGCCAGCGGCCTCCGACACGGACAAGCCCAGATTTCTCCGTCTAGAGTCAGCCTCAGAGTCAAAGGCTGGGTTTGAGTCTCAGAGCGGGCCAGGTCATGGCTTTCCCATAACTGGGGTTACTTTGCCCATCCTGGACACAGGCACAGGCTGGATGTGTTAGCTAGCCGAGGCTGCCCTCTGCTGGCAGACGAGGGCACTAGCGCACAGGGAACTGCAGCCTCCAGACCCAAAACTCCAAAAGAACAGAGAAAGACTAGGAAACACACATCACCACTCAGCTCCTACCTGTGTTTTCCATCTCATCATCCTGTAGCTCCTTTCCAAAATCCAGGGCTCCAGAGATGGACATGGTGGTGCATACCTGTAATTCCAGCACTTAGGAGACTGAGCAGGAGGATCACAAATCAAGGCCACCTTGGTCAACATCCTATCTCAGGAAGGAAGGAAGGAAGGAAGGAAGGAAGGGAGGGAGGGAGGAGGGAGGGAGGGAGGAAAACAAAGGGACTCTGCCTTCATACCTCCTCTCCCGTGCCTGATTAAGGAGTCTTTTTCATTCTATCTCCTAAATAGAATTCGAACTCAGAAAATTCCGAACCATTTCTTGATCATGTCTGTCTCCACCTCTGCCTGCATTGTTCCCCATCCAAGCTGAAGCCCCCACCTATCCTTCTTTCTTCTCTTTACTCACTGTTGTCCTTCTCATCAGTCTGTTTCCCCCTTGGCTGCCAGAGTTAGACGTAGCATCCCCTGAATCCAAAATCCTTTCTCCTTGGCTTACAGCTTTTTTTTCTTTGAGTGTTGAAAAGGAGGGCAGTCTCTCGTGTGCACCCAGCTCTGTGCACATGGAAAACTATCCTGAAGATGCACGGGGACTGCACGGTGTTCACGTCAGAGCCTCGCAGACTGGGGACTCAGCTCCCTGCTGCTGGGCATATTCCCGCCTCTCACACGGAGTCTCGGCCTCATGCCATCTAACTGCTCCTGCCTTCCCACATATTCCCCTTCTGTGCCGTCTCCTCCTCCAACTCCTGCTCCCTTCTGATGGACAGCAGATTTGCCAGTTCAGCCCTGCCAGCCAGGAAACACAGAACCTCACATTCTCCCCAAGCGGATTGTCAAGGTATCCATCTTCCCCTATAGGTAAGCACAGCCCGGGCCTAGAAAAATATCAGTGCCAGGACAGAACCATGACCTCCAGGCACACATGAGGCTCACTGTCTATGACAAGCTGCCGTCATCCCAACCCCTCAGGGCTCAGCCTGCGACCATAGAGGTCCTCTCAGCCCGGGACAGATCTGTAGGGAAGCCTGCTCACCCCAGGGGCCTCACACTGCACCCTGGAAGCTGCTCTGACCAACCTGAGCCGGGTGGCTCCTGACCACAGGAGCTGCTGGATTCTTGAGGCAAAGCACCTGTTTACTTGTCCTGCCACGCCCACACGTGGACACAGGACTGTGATGAGACAGAATAAAGATAAGGTGGTGCATCGGGAAGAGCAGAGGCCAGACGCAGGGAGGCGATCCTGGCCATGGGCCCTCCCGCCTGCGCTGCACCGAGGCCCCGCTCCGCTGCCTCTTGCTTTTCTTTGCCTCCTTCTTGGCGTTTGTTTGGGAGCCAGCACCTTCCCTCCGGTGCCTGCAGGGCCTCCACATTCCCTGTCGGTCCTGGCAGCCCACAGCGTTTAGTAAACCCAGTCCCTCTGCCGCCCCCAACACAGAGCAAAGCAAATCCGAAGAGTGAAGATGACGGAGATCCAAGATTCTTGACCCTCTTTTCTGAAGGTCAGGAGCAGCGGGATGGAGTCCTGACACCCGGTACTCGGAGGCAGACTCTCGCCTGGACCCCGCTGCCCACAGCTTTTCACCTGGATCATCCGTGCACGCTAGCATTTCCACCCCTCTGAGGCAATCGTTCTCATCTACTCGACGTGGATTTTTAATACTCGTGAATACACTTGATAAAAAGAATGTGCAGAATGTATGTGCAAAACTGAAAATTATAGAACATTATTGAAAGAAACCGAAGATCTAAATGGGAAGACATCCCACGGCCACAGATGAGGAAGACTCGACGCTGTGAAGGGGGCAGGCCGCTCAGATTCACCTTCAGATTTAACATGATTTCTACCAGAACCTTAGCTGATTTCTTTTTACAACATGACAAAGTAATTCTAAAAGTCAGGTAGAATTGCAAGGAACCGAGAATGACCTTAACAATCTTCTTCTTCTTGCTATTCACTTATTCACATAGCACTGTATATATTAGTTCTGTATACTGTGCTTTTCCTTCTCTTGATACTCGACTTTACATATTACAATGTCTATGCATATTGTCGAGGGAAGGGATCGCCTCACTCCGCTGTCCGTTAGTAGGGTACAGTGCGCCCTCCTCTGGCTGTTGTGGGTATTGGCTGAAAACCACTCGGCTGCCCCCGTCTCTGGAGAATTACCCTTGACCCAGCGGCCCGAGATAGCTAACCAAGACTGGCCAGTAACTGACAGGTCAGGGCCCGGGGGGCTGGATTCCTCAGCCCAGGTGGAAATAAGTCTGGCTCATTTTGGCCTCCAGAGCTTCCCTTGGTAAGTGCATCTCAGCTGACACCTATCCCTGCTCGCCTTCCAACTCCTGCCTTCCCTCATTCTCTTCCTCCTAAGAACATTCCCTTCCTCCAAACTCACTCAGCAATCTCCATCTTAGGCTGTGCTTCTAAAAACCTAACCTAGCAACCAGACCCAGTACCCTAAGTGATACGCTAATTCAAGCTGGGCATGGTAGCACATGCCTGTAATCTCAGCACCCAGAAGGCTGAGGCAGGAGAATTGCTGAGAGGTAGAGACCAGCATGAACTGCATAGTGAGACCATGTCTCAGAAAGCCAAAATAAAAAGAAAGAAAAAAAAGCTGATACACTTTTGAGAGTGAAGGGGGCTCTGTTAACAATCAGACTAGGACAAACCAAGACAAAGGGTCACCCTACCTGGCATGTGTTTGAGTCCCGGCTTCTTGTTGCTGCCTGGTACCCCCAGTGAACACCCAACACGTTTTGTTTATCATTCCCCAGTGACACACAGCTGGGGTTAGTCTGACTTCCCGCTGTCACACTGGCACACACGCTCAGGCAGACACCACAGGAAAACCTTGGACACACTGCCCATAGAGCTGTGTGAGAATTTCTTTATGACTGGGGGCTGGAAACAACACACTAGGCATATCTCCGCATGGCCAAGTTGGGTTCCAACAAGATGAGACTCCAAGCCGCTTAAATCCTTGTGTTACGGGGGCAGAGGAAGTTTGATCTCTGTCTCCTTTCTAAAACTCCTATAACATATAGGCTCCAGCCTGCTAGAAATGGAGACACCAAGGCTGTGGGGTGAAAAGAATGTTTGGTGGAAGAAGCAGTACGCTCACCCGCTTGCATACAAATATTTGTGGAGTGAATATGTTTAAAGGCTGTGGCCTTAGCAAGTAAGAATAATGAGTGTACAGACAGCGCTTTACTGCGTTCCAGCCATTCTCTCTCAAAGATAGAACATGATGTTGCTGGGTGTGATGGCACACACTTGTAATCTTGGCCCTCACAAGGCTGAAGCAGGAAGAGCCCTGGAAATTCAAGGCCAGCGTGAGCTACACAGTGAGCTCAAGGCCAGCCTGAACTCCATAGCGAGACCCTGTGTGGAGAAGTCAAAATAAGAGGCTGGAGATTTAGCTCAGCGGCATAAGCGCCTGCCTTGCAAGCAAGCAGTCGTGAGTTCAATCCCCGGTACCGATAAAAAGGAAAAAGACAAAAAAAAAAAAAAAGTCAAAATAAAATAAAATAAAATTGGATATCCTTGATGTCACCTGGGCCATTAATGGTCAGACTTTTGATGGCCCCACAGGCCTCTTTCTGAGATAACCATGTGAAACATCCCTCGGACAGGAGCACGCTGCCTTCCTAATGAGGAGCTGCCCCACGTCTGCATTTCACACACCAAGGGTGCACGTTCACCACCTGGAGACACAGTAGGTGTCGGGGAGCCTGAAAGCTTGTGTGTCCAGGTCCCATGTGCGGCTGGCCGGAGGTTTCACCGTGAGCCACAGGATCCTACAGAGCTGCAATATGATTATTACACAAGAGTCTGCACTGCTGCAAGTTATTCAGTACCAAATCCTTGCTCACATTTCCCTGCCTGTCTGATCCTTCTTTTAATGTATTTATTTCTTTTTTGGTCTTTTTAAAGGCAGGGTTTCATTTTATGGTTCAGGCTGGCCTCAAACCCTTAGTAGTGATCCTCCTGCCTCAGCCTCCCAAGTGCTGGAATGACAGGCATGTGTCACCCGTGCCCGGCTTCTAATCCTCCTTTTTATAGTACTTTTAATTGTTTTGATCCAGGCTCCAATCAAGAATTACATTACATTTAGTTCTCACTTCTCCTCAGTCCTTCTCCTTTCATCCAGAATAATCCCCATGGTTTCTTTGTATGGGACTGGTTTTTTGTTTGATTTGGGTTTTGTGTATCTTTCATGACAGTAATTTTGTTTCGTTTTGAGATGAGGTCTCGCTGTGCAGTTCACGCTGGCCTTGAACTCACTATGTGGCCCGAGCTGGCCTCAGACTCTCAGCGATCCTCGTGCCTCCGCGTCCAGAGTGCTGGGACTACTGGCGTGTGCCATCATGCCTGGCCGGCAGTACTGTTTTTTGAAAAGTTCTGGCTACTTTTGTTGTATAACATACCAAAATCTCTGGGTTTTTTCTGCGTTTTCCTGATCTTTTCTCACAAGTGGATGCAGGTTAAGTGTGTTTGGTGTGTTTGGCACTGCGTGGGTGATATTTGCTCCACAATACAGGGCTGCATGTCATTTGTCCCATTATCCATATACTAACCTTAAGTGAAGGGAGTGATTACCCAGTCATTCCATTGTAAGGAGACGTTTTTTAATTTTTATTTATTTATTTATATTTATTATTTACAGCTCTTTTTATTTATTTATTTTTGTTTGTTTGTTTAAAGACATGGTCTCCCTGCCTTGAAAGCAGAGAGTCGTGAGTTCGATCCCCGGTACCAATAAACAGACAAAAAAAAAAGACATGGTCTCACTAAGTTACTCAGACTGGCCTCAAACTTGTGATCCTCCTGCCTCAGCCTCCCAAGAAGCTGGAATTATAGGCATACCCCATCCTGACTGATTCTTGTAGCACAATATCTTAAGGCTGTTTATCTGGCTTCTCAAAAAGCTTCCTTCCAGTGGTTTTAGCATCTATTAACGACCCATGTTTCATATCATAGGAACTATTTAAACACTTAATAGTGCCTGAAAATGTGTGTGTACATGTATGTGAACATATGCAAGAAAAATTAAAAGGTCTGAAATCCATTCACAGTGATAGAGTAAGTAGAAAATGGGGTGAGAGCTACATCTTTCTTTGGAACAAATGTTGAGTAATTTAATTACCCCCGACTCTAAACAGGGCCCATTCTGATCTCCTCCAAGAAAGAAATTACATACAGAAGACTCCCCCCCGCCAGGGTATGCTTCCTCCAACTGCCTCTTGATTCTGTCTCTAACGTTAAGACACAGCTCCGGGACAGACACCCAACCCTCCTCATAGGAGCTTTGACAGGAGCTTCCGATCTGGGTCCACCCCTCAATTCCTGGTTTACTTCCACAGTCTCCTTACCCTAGAATGTAAGGGGAGATGCCAGATCTGCCCTACACCAAGCCAGATTCAGGTCTCATTCCCCCAGGAAACAGGAGCATCTCCAGGTTCCAGTCCTGAACTTTGGGAGGAGGAGACTCTGAGCCATGAGGCCTGGCTCTTGGGCAGATTCTATGGACTGAATTATTGGGATGAAACACTGCCTTCACTCATCCCCTTGGGCCATACCCAAATTATTGAAAAACAGATACAGCTCAGTTGTTAGAGCATTTGCTCAGTATGTGGGAGGCTTTAGGTTTCAATTCCCAGAATGCAATGGAAAGGAAAGGATACAAGACTATACCATCTGGTCCAGAACTACATTACTGTCCTCTCTAGTCCAAACTCCTCACCCTACAGTGAAGCTGCAAGTTTGGAAAAAGCAGGGGCTTTGGAGGCACACAGACCCAAGTTCAAGGCTCTCCTCTATCACTGCTGACATTGTGACCTGGGTGGGCAACTTTGCCTCTCTGCAGCTATTTCCTGTCTGCAAAATTGCCTTGCAGCCAGCAGATTATGACTGAAACTGTGAGCCAAAATAAACTTGCTTTAAATTGTGGATGTTGGGTACTGCAGCTATGTCCTGTCTGTAAAATTGGACCAATTATCCCTTATAGAATTGTCACTGGAATCAAAGACAACGTACGTAAAGTTACTGCTATGATGCCTGGCATGTACTAATTTGCAAGCCTGGACTAGGCCGTGTGATTTTACACTATAGTAATATCTATCCATTCTAAATTCACTCATTTTGTCTGCCCTGTGACAATAGATCTAGGCTTTGTAAATTTCACTCACTTACACATGTAAAGCCTCCACAGCAGAGTGTACTAGAGTCACACTGGAGGACAGTGGATCTGCACTTCTAAGTTCCAAAGTGGCTCATAGCCAGGTCTCTGGAGGGCCTGCTTTCTGTTCTACTTGTCTTAGTCACTTTCTTCATCACTGGGACACAGTACCCAATATCCACAATTTAAAGGAAGTTTATTTCAGCTCACAGTTTCAGTCCATAATCTGCTGGCTCCAAGGCAAGACAGCCTGGCAAAGGGGCCCAGGGGAGGAAAGCTACTCACTCATGGCAGCCAGGAAGCAGGGAGAAAAAGAAAAAGGAGCCAGGAAAAACCTACCAGGTCATGCCTGCAGTGATCCACCTCTTCCAAGTAGGCCCCACTTTCCAACAGCAAGTCAACCACATTGCCCCAACTCCTCACCATCCAAAAGCCCCACCTCTGAGCACATGGGTCTTATGGGGGCATTCAGTTATAGCCAGTGACATCACTGCTTGGACCAAAGAAAGCTAGGTACCTGCAGGATGCAACTTTCTCCATTTTGCTTACTGCACTATACACTTTTATTACAAGCCTTAACTAGAGTAGCAACTGCAAAGCCAGGAGTCTCAGGAATTTATTCAAAGAGTTGTGTTGAAAATCAAACGGGATAGTCATTTATTCATTGAATAAATATGGTCTTCTCTATTCCAGATGTTACCCCCCTTTTGCTTTATTTTTCTCTACATTATTCACTCCAGTTAACATATTTAACGCATAACCCATACATTGACATCTTTGTATTATAGAGATGCTGTTTTCTAGATTTTATACTCTATGTATTATTCCTGGTGCTCAAAAGTCAGCAGTGAATATTTTTTTTTTTCTTTTTGAGACAGGGTTTCACTGTGCAGTTCAAGCTGACCTTGAGCTAATTTTGTAGCTCAGGCTGGTCGCAAACTTGCAGCTACGGATTATATTTTAAACTTTATATTTTATTTATTTTGTCCTTTTATTTTCAGTCTTCCATTCTCCTCCTCCCCATTAAAATGCAAGCTGCATGAGGGCAGGGATGAACTGTCTGTATTGTTTTGTCTGTATTGTTCACATCAGTGTCCCCAGACCCTAGGAGGTAGCTGGCACAGAGTGGGCCACCAAATAAATAAGGAGAGAACGAACAATTGAATACTGGATAAATGCATGCGTGAATAGACAAATTCTTTGTTGGAGGACGAGTTTGTGGAGACTAGGACAACGTGCGATTGATTAAACCAGTTCCAGAGTCCCTCAGATAGAGGACCTCGGCCTGATCCGGCTTCCTTTCCCGAGGCTAGAAGGTTGCTTAGCAACCGGCCGCCCCGCCCCCGCTGCCGCTGAGGGGAGGGAGGGAGCAAGCAAGGGAGCGGGAGGGCGGGGCCACAGGAGCGCGCTCGCGTGCGTGTGTGCGTGAGGGGCGCGGGGCGGCAGGGAGGGCACGTCACTTCCTGTTTCTTTAGGGAACGTGGCTTTCCCAGCTGCGCCCGTTCCTGCCTCTGAGTTCCTGCGGCGGCCGGAGCTGGAGTCAGAACCCGAGCGCAGCCTTGCCATGGACTCGGCACTCAGCGACCCACACAACGGCAGCGCCGAGACAGGCGGCGCGGCCAACGGCACGACGCGGCCGCCCTCCACTCCCGAGGGTATTGCGCTGGCCTACGGCAGCCTGCTGCTCATGGCGCTCCTTCCCATCTTCTTCGGCGCCCTGCGCTCCGTGCGCTGTGCCCGCGGCAAGGTAAGGTCGATGCCAGAGCCGGGCGCTTCCCATCCCGGTCCTAGACGCGGCTGGCTTGGACGCTTCCCAGCAGAGCCCTCCTAGGCGGGGCAGACGCCCCCCCCTTCCCGGGCACCGACCCTTCCCAGCATGGGTCCCCATCCTGCGTCCGCGCCCGGTGCTGGCCAGTGACGTCTTGGGGTCTGGGTACTGACACTTTCCTCCGATAGGGATTAGTTTCTACCGCCACCCGGACCCAGACACAGCCCTGTCTGTGCATCATGCTGCAGCCAAAAACACTATCAGCCGACCCTCTCACACTGCGACTCGATCACTGATTATTTCGGGCCTCTGGGGCCCGACCTGTACCGGAAGAGTGCTGGTCCTCAGAGCTCAGTGATAGGATCCGTAGACATCTCTGGGTTAGGAGCCCTGTCATCACCCCAGGGCCAATTCAGACCCATCCCTAGGCAGACTTGTCTCGCCACACTGAGGGCAAGCTGTGTCCTCACCTAGAGCTCCCACATAAGGCCCCTGCCTGAAACAGTGAACCCAGGAATACAGTCCCAGCTCAGCCTCCAGTCTTTTGCTTCACTTTCTTGATCCAGTTCCAGTCAGCCAGCTCCTCAGAACAGTGGCACATTGATCGCTCTGCTTTTTAACCACGAATAGACACCTCTTTATGTTGGTATCCTCCATAACTACTACTTAGCCTTGGATCTATCCTAGCCAAAGCCCAGGTCCTGCTTCTAATCTCTAACACTGTTCCCACACCTGCCCTGACCCCTCCCTCAGATAGCCTTTCTCCCCATTCCTCTAAAATGGTCCCCCCCACCAAATTGGGCCTACCTGGGGAGTAAGCCAGTGTTGGCATCCCTTTGGGACTGAGCTGGACTCCACCCATGACCTTCCTCTACATCTATCCCTTTGATGATACCTAAGACCACTCCAACGTCTTCCACCTTCTGCTTCCCGCTCTCCCACCCTCCTCACTTCCACACCTTCCCTATATTGACCCTGTCCACTCTTTGGAGCGATGGCTTCTCACTTCCTGGCACCCTTTTCCTGTCTTGACAGCCTCTTAACCTGCTACTCCTCCCCCACCAATCTTGAAGATGAGCCCAAGCAGAGAGCAGAAACCAAGCAGCTGTCACTTTTGAAACTGCCACATTTCAGGTTCTCAAAACACTACCCAGCTCATGCAATGACAGGACAGCCACCTTTTTCGAAAAACAGAGAAGTCACCTCTGGCTTTCTGTGGTCAGATGTGAAGAGTAGTAGTCAGGTGGGGCTTAGGCTGAGAGGCTCTGGTGTGATCCTGTTTTCCTTTCTATTTTGCTTCTTGTAACAATTCAGGGGGCTTTAGCCTCTTTTCCAGAGATGTCAGCCAGATACTTGGTGCAGAGAGAAGTTGTGAAGTAGACCAAGGTGGACGAGGCAAAAGGGCAGCTTGCCATGAGGCTGGGGGCTTGATCTGAGAGGCTCTCGTTCTATCCAAGTGACCTTCCTTGTCGTCTTCTGCACATGGATCACTGATCTTTTCAGAGAGCACCTGCTAGGCAACAGCATTTCTACCACGGTCTAGGGTGTAGGCATGCTGCAGAGATGAGTAGGTCAAAGCCCTGTCACCAAGGAGTTCAAGAGTGTGGATGAGGGAAGGGAAACTGGTCTGTGACTATAATGCAAGCTGTGCTTCAGGCTTCACAGAGGAATGCTGAGCACTTGTGGAGCAGGGCAGGGATTGCAGGGGAGAAGAGCTAGAGGCTTGATGGTGAGGAACAATTCTAGCCAGATGAGGGCATTCTAAACAGGAGAACCAGGAAAGGAGAGGTAATGAAGGCCAGAAAGTGCAAGACAGTCCAGAAAGCAGCAAATGGTCTGGTGTAACTGGAGCCGAGCATGTGGAGAGAAAAAATCTTTAGGCTTTAATAACAGCCCCCAAGCATCTCCTGCAGGCCACCAGGGTTTAAAGACTGAAATTACCAACTGATCATCCATTAACAGTGTCCTACCACCAATAACCAGGTTGCTTAAACCCTTTACCCTCCCCCCTCCATGCACACATTACCTGAATGCTATAGGGCACTGACAGTATTCTCTCTGTTGTATAGAAAAAGAAACAGGATCAGTCAAAGTTCACTCTGCTATTTAAGGGCTGAATCAGGTGCTAAATCCTAGACCAGGGCTCTCACTGATACTGATGTCCCTGAAGAGCTACAGAAAGAGCCTTTTAACTTGAGGACCAAACAGACCAAACTCCTTTTCTACCCTGAATTATTTCCCTTGTCATTTGGCAAGGAGAGAGAAAATCGGTGTGAGGGCCTTAAAGTTTTAGATTCCAACTAGTTTTGTGATTGGTTTGATTTGGTTTGTTTGCTTATGTGTTTGTTTGAGACAAGGTCTCACTATGTAGTTCAGGCTGGCCTTGAACCTCATTGTGTAGCCCAGGTTGTCTTCAAATTTAAGGTGATCCCCCTGCCTCAGCCTCCTGAGTACTGGGATTATAGATGTGCGCCATGACACCTGGCTTAGATTCACAGTAGGGGTGGACCCCAGAACCAGGTGAGCAAGAGCAAGTAAGGACAGAATCCCCACGGGTCAGAATGACAGCAGGCAGGGCATACTGTAAAGACCTGTGAAGGAAAGAAGGTAGAATAAGCAGGAGTGTTGGGATGTAGTCTGCCAGGGGCACTGTCTCTGCAGCGCCCAGCCTGCCTGAGAGCTGTATCCCCAGAAGGGAGTCAGGTCCAGGCAGTACCTGCACATCAGATTGAATCAGCAGCCTTTGTCCGGTACTGCAGATGATCCCCTCAGCCAACAGGACTGGTCATGGGTACCAGGAGTGCCCAGGTAGAAAAGGGCAAGCCTTCCTTCCAGAACTGTCACCATCAAGATCCAGAAGTGTTGCTAGCCCACAAGATTGAATTCCAGGGGAGCTAGTAGCACAGTGGATGAGGGTTCAACAGGCAGGATAGGAGTGAAGAAGTGAGCGCAACACAGGGGCTACGTGTATGACAGGATGCTCAGGGAGTTTGCAACCTTCTGAGGAACAAGCTCACACAGGTAATGTAACACTTAAACCTTAGTGGTCACCAAAATACTACATACTTGTACAAATTTCAAGCAGTGCAGAGATATAAAGGAAAAAAACCTTCAGCACTACCCCTCAGAAGTAACTCACTTCACTGTGTGTATGTGTACAGTGCTAGGGATCGAATCCAGGGCTTTGCACATGCTAGCATACTCTACTACTAAATTACAGCCCCAGCCCACCTTCCAGAACTTTTCTGTATATACAAAATATGTGCATGCAAACATACAAGTAAGTATTTTATAAAAATGAGGTTCTGTAGCACATGTTACTTTGCAATCTGATTTTGTTTTTTCTGTAACGATATGTTTTGGTCATTTTTCTGTGTTAGATCTGCTTCACCCTTTTGCGGCAGGCAGGGCAGGTAATGTGTGTTCCTGGTACAGAATGTAAAAGATACACAGCATTGTACTGTGAAAGTTTCCTCCCATCCAGCTGCCAGCTTCCTCTCACGGCACAGTCCTAGTCACCTGTTTCTTAAATATCCATCCAGGGAGATCCTATGCCTTTACAGATAAGTAACCATATTATTTCCTCAATTTTTGTTATATAACTGATACTTTGCTTTTTTTAACCCTGTGGAGATTGGTTGTGTCTGTACCGTGTGTTGTGTTTTCTCTAACAACTGTGTACATCCCACCCATACTCCTAGCTTGTTTAGAACTGGTGGCCCCTTGAACTTGTGGCACAGCCTCACCTGGGGTCTTGGGAGAAGTACACACTCAGAATTAGAAGACAGAGGGCCCCGCAGTGTATTTCATAAGCCTCTACAGGTTCTGAGCAATTCCTTTTTTTTGGTACCAAGTATTAAACGCATGACTTGTGCTTGCCAGGCCAGCACTTATGGCACTGAGCTAAATCTCTGGCCCTCCTATGGTCCTGATGTGCACTAAGAAGCACTGACTTAGAGGCAGTCATTTAGGTGTTTTGGTCCTCAGCTGTTGCAACCCATGCTGAAATTAATGTCCTTGATCATTCACTATTTCACATCTGTTCATATATTTGTAAATGACTCAAAATGAATTTCCTGGGTCAGAGGCCATGTGCATTTTTTACTTAGATTTTACAAAATGATCCCCGTAGAGATCCTATCCATTTTATCAGTACATTTGTAGTACACAGTGATTACAGTCATTGTAGGAAGTAGTACATGTACGTGACACATCTTGATTCTTTTTATTACTTCCCTTTTCCTTTCCTGCATCTCAGAATGCCCTTCCCATTTACCTGTGTACCATTTACATATTTCCTATTGTCTTTCTTTTCCTCTTTAAATTATTTTTACGTTTCTCATATAAAAAGATAAGTGATACTTAAGCTAGTATGTCTGATTTATTTCACCCAACATGGCTTCAAGGCACTTTCATTTTCCTACAGATGACTCAAACTTACCCTTCTTTGCAGCGCAGCAGTTCTCCACTGTGTATAAATACATTTTCTTTATCCATTCTGTTCTCATTTCTTCTTTAATGGCTACGTAGTAGTCCATTCCTCAGGGAAAAGGCAGATTAGTGTTAGAGTCAGATGTGAGCTTTAGAGAGACCACAGCATGCCAGGTAGTCAGAGGAGGCAGAAGGGTGAAGAACAGGTGTAGTCATCTTGAAGACAGCTGTGGATTGAGGTGAGTGGGGATAGGCACGAGCACAAGAGACCCTGGGGTCTCTGGCTGGGATGACAGTAACAGAATGGTCCAAGTCTTCCAGGGGGTTTCTGAGGCGTGGCCTAGAAACAGTCCCTGTGCCAATGGTTTGAACCCAGGCATCTGTCTTCCCTTACTCCTTTTGCTCTGCTCTGATAACAGAACATTCAGAATATGCCTGTCAGCTAAATTTATTTGTGCTGTTTGTGTTAGCCTTTTCTCCATTCCTTATGTTTTGTGTTCCAGGAGCTATTATGTTTGCGTAAATGTGTTTGGTTTAAAAAGAAAAATCCACCCCTGATTGACATGCTTTGAAATTTCATTGTAGTTTTTTTTCTTTCTTTTTATGTTGGAGTAAAATGGATTTGAAAAAGAAAAAAAAATCCAAATTGGTAAAGAATCGATCCTACAACTTTTAGTATTTTCATAACTGTAAAGATTACCATCTACCTTTCAGATTCTGTTCTTCAAGAAGATCACAGGCTTCTTGAGCATCTTCAAGTCACAACTTTCTAACAGATATTTCCAGATAGGAAAAATAGAAGTCAGCCTGTAAATAGTAGCCAAAATCTTGAGTTCTGCAACCAGACCACCTCACCTGGCTCTGCTACTCACCATCTGTGTTCTGCTAAGCAAGTTGCTTCACCTCTCTGAGCCTCACTTTCCTTGTCTATAAACATATCTGTCTTGTAGGGATTTGTAAAGCAACTGGAAGGCTGCTTGGCATGTAGAAAGTTTTCAGTAAACATTAACTCTTATCTCTGTTGTTGCCAGTCAGATTTCAAGTCTCACCTTCTGATGAGCCATCACTCTGGTTTGTCAGAAAGGCCACAAGCTCACATCCCTGAGCTTGTGTGTGTGCAGGCCTTTGCCTTCACTTCCTCATACACAAGCAGGCTCTTCAACTCAGCATTATATGGCTCCTACTGCATTACCAGACCCTGGGCCTGGCTTCCAGGGTCTTGTTTAAGTGGCACCTGCTCTAGCTGCCCTGTGACGCTCTTATTTCCTGCAGAAACCGTGTTGCCTACTTACTCATAGTTCCCTTCTACTTAACAGTGATACCCATAGTGAGTACAGCTTGAGTGATTATTCAGTCACCATGCTGAGTGCTTCCAATGCACATTGGGAATCCTTACAAGTCATTTTACAGCCAAGGAAATCAAGACTTAAAATCACTTTCCCGAAGCCCACAGCTAGCAAGAAAGTACCAGGAAGTCTGCCTGGGCCTGCTGACCTCAGAAACCTCTCTTTAACTGCCTGGCATTCATGCTATACATTGTGTCAGTATGTGGGTCTGTTTTGCCACTTGTCACACCACATTGTTTACCTAGCAGGAGCTTAGCCTACCAGCCTGGGAACTCTTCAAGATTAGAAGCTGTCTAACTTACTCTTTACCCACACTGCTGCTACACAGGACCTGTACTAAATTTGCAAAGGTGCACAGAGCACATAAGGCATTTGGCCACCAGCACACACTGCTGCCAAAAGCAGAAGCCAGGAACTGGCAGAGAAGAGGAAATGAAGGAAACTGGGCCCCTGGGTATGAGAATTGCTCACCCTCCTCACCCCCACCTCCTGGCAGAGCTGCCGTAGTGGAGTGAGTCACACCGAACTGCTGTCAGCCTTCCAGTGGGGGGCTGGTTAAGGGCCTTCTCACTCCCTCTCCCTGATAGTCTTAGCCAGTCCTGTGATCACAGGACTTACAGCTTGCCAGCTCTTTCATGTCCATATCTCATTTGGTTTAAGCTTCTTGGTCCTTTTTGGAGTGAATGAAGCTAGATGTTGCCATGCTGTTTGGCAGATGAGTATGCTGAGGTTCAGAGAGCAAATGACCTTCCTCTGGCACCCAGCAAGCCACTCACAGAGCAGTGAATGCTGAGGATGTACTCTGTATCAGTGGTGCGTGTTGCAGCAGGTTATTATTGAAAGCTCTAAAAGATTCACCGTCACTGCTTTATACACATCACTTTGCTTAGGCCTAAGTTATGTCTGTAGGAAAAATTCCCGAAGTACAATTGCTTCATCAAACGGTATGTGCACTGTGGTTTTAACATATATTGCCATATGATATTATCTCTACAGGAAGACTGATTTGCTCTCTCTTGCCCCATAGCTCACTAACTCAATATGTTGCCAAAACTGTATAATCTTGCCTTTATAATAAGTGAAAAGTGGAATTTCTTTAATTTGAACTTCTCTCATTAATAGTGAAGAGGAGGGGGAAAAAAAAAAGCAGAGTACTAGGCAAGCCAGGCTAGTGATAGCACCTATAATCTCACACCTCAGGATACAGAGGTAGGCAGAGGATTCACAAGTTCAAGGTCAGCCTGGACTACATGATGAAACCCTGTCTGAAAAACAGGTAAGGGGCTAGAAATGTAACTCAGAGGTAGTGCCCTTGTCTAGCGTGTATGCAGCATTGGAGGGAAAAACAGGAGTGAACATTTTTCTTTAAGATCATTGTAATTCCTGTGCTGTGAATCTTCTGTGTGTCTTTGGGTATATGCAAATTATGATTTAATGCATCTGTCACATTTATGTTATCCTCAAAGGTCTGAACAGATCTGTCCTCAAGCCAGTGGTGTATACACATCCTGGTTCCTCACACCTCTTATCTCCTAGCAACCATGTCACAGACCTGTTGCCCTCTGCTCCTGTCTCCTCCCACTCTGCAGTCTCCACCTGGGGCCACTAGAGCCTCCGCACAGCTCCTTTCTTAGCATATTTTTCCTGTTTGAGAATCAGATATGAGCCAAAGTATTGGTGAGACTCACCCTAATGTGATCTCTTCTCCCAGAGACACTGACACCATTTTCACAGGACAGACAGGCGATGGTGGAATCCCAGCCACTGCGTCCAGCCTGTGGCTGTGGGGCATGAGCAGAAGTTTTATCTGGCCTTGCTGGGATTTTCAGTAGCTGTGATATAAAACACTTGGAAACGTGGAAGGCCTGGATGGCAGTGAGGTTCACTGACCCCTGGAGGACTAAGGACTAGCCTAGCAGAGAGATGGCAAGTGTGGTGAATCTGGAAGCTTGTGAATGAAACATTAAACCAGGATTATACTACATGAGTGAGCTTTCATTAGAAGCATAAATTCTATGAAGCTGATGTAATTCCTGTGTCATACTGCTTTATTTTCAGTTCCATCACTTTGAGTTCTTTTTCATGTAAATATTTATTCTTCTTCAGCTCTTTACCCCACATCACAGTTTTGCCAACTATAGCATCTGCCATTATAAGTGTAATTGTGGCTTTCATTTCTGTCATATTCATGTCTCCCAGACACCGATCTTAAAATCTGCTTCTTGTGGTTTGTATCTTCCTGGGTACAGTTTTAGCCATTATCAGTTTTGTTTGTTTATTTCAGCTCATCATACCCATTACCTGCTGGGTAAATACCAATGTTATTTCCTTCTCAGCTGGCACATAAGAATACTAGAGACAGTGGCTGCCTCATGAGCTGCTGTGGTGTCATCGTTCTGCAGGGTTTTTTCCTCTTGATTGTTACATGCTGTAACTGTCTCAGCTGTAAAGTCGTGTCCTGGGTTCTTCTTGGACAGTCTGTACCCTAGCCCAGCTCTCCTCAGTGGCAGAGTGCTGAGATCACAGCATCTGCCTGGGGTGGGGAGATGGGCAGCCTCTGGGGAAGAGCAAGACCAGCATTAGTGAAAGCTGGTAGGAACCCCTGAGGCACCTAACTGGACTGGAGCTGTGAGGGAAAGAGATGAACAAGCTGTCCAAGCCCTGCATATTCCCACCAGTGTGCAGCTGTGATATACAGGCCGTAGCCCTCGGTCAGCAGCCTCTCCTGTGTCTCTCCTCCAGAATGCCTCAGACATGCCTGAAACCATCACCAGCCGGGATGCTGCCCGCTTCCCCATCATAGCCAGCTGCACGCTCCTGGGACTCTACCTCTTTTTCAAAGTAAGTCTTGCCCTCCATGGTGTCATTTGGTTTAAAATAACTGTATTTTATTTTGTTTCATTTTTCCCAGCACAGGAGACATGTGTGTTCATTATAGAAAACAAATCAGAGAAAAGTGAATAATTCACCCATGACCCACCACAGTGTTAGGGACTGTTGCAGCTAGTCTGCTTATTTTCTCCATGTAGTTTTTGATTCTGTTTTATGCTACCAGTCTGGTTTTGTTGGACTTGGGGTACAGCTCGTGTCTCAGGCATGCCTCTGCCATATTAATCACCTTTTTATTTTTTAATTTTATCGAGGTTTATTTTCCCAATAAATGTTATACAAGCTGAGTGTTGAAAACCTGGAAAACACAGAAAAGTAAATAGGGAAAAACAGCAGTCATTCAAAATCGCACTTCCACAGAAAGTCACAGATTCCCCTTGGAGGTGTGTCCTTCCGGTGTCCAGTGCCTGCTTTCTTCCTGGCTGTGGCCACCTCATGTCCTCGGTCTGTGGCTGCTTTATCACTCATCTGATGACATCATGAGCATTTTCTCACATAACCACAAATACTCTGTAACTTTTCTGGTTTCTAAAGTCTAACTCTACTATTTTTCTGGTTATACAAATTTTATATATATATATATATGTATATGTTTCTCTCTCTCTCTCTCTCTCTATATATATATATATATATATAGAGAGAGAGAGAGAGAGAGAAAGCTGGTGTGTTACACCAAAACAGTATATTAAGAAAGAAAAACAGGGGCTGGGGATTTAGCTCAGCGGCATAAGCGCCTGCCTTGCAAGCAGGCAGTTGTGAGTTCGATCCCTGGTACCGATAAAAGGGAAAAAGACAAAAAAAAAATTTTAAAAAGTTATCAAACTTGCGTCTCCTATAACCATAGAGATATTTTTGTATCAGCAGAGTCAAATTTACCTAACTAGGTGCATGGCTTTTTAATAGCTGCTCATGCTGGGGGCATTAGGTATGTCGAATGCTGGGTGTCATAGCAGCGCTGCATTGGACATCCTTATGCTTGTATCTTAGAAATGGCATACATGTTTTCTTCAAGTATGTCTGCAGCAGCCTAGGCTGTCACATAGTCTCGATGTGTAATTGGACAAAGAGTGCCAAATTGCCATCCAATAACATTATAACAATTTACATTTCCATTCACAGCTACACGTATACTGGCATCCCCATGTTCTCAACTGCATAGGTTCTACCCAAATTTTAGTTTTTATCCATCTTTGAATGAAGATAACTTCTAATAACTTTTAATGCCTGTTTTGTATTGCATTGCTCCCTCATTGTTGGATCAAAGATACTCTTTTTGATGGCTGTAGAATGTTCCTACAAATAGAAACGTCACATTTGATTCACAGCATTCCCTTCACTTTTTGGTTTTTTGGTTTGTTTGCTTGCTTTTTGTATTTGTTTTTTGTTTATTTTGTTTTGTTTGTCTGAGATAAAGTCTTACTATGCAATTCAGGCTATTCAGGCTGGCCTTGAACTTACTATGTAGCCGAGATTGGCTCACCGCAATCCTTGTGCCTCAGCCTCCCACGAGCTGGGATTACAGGTGTATGTACCACCATACCCAGCTCCCTTCACTTTTCTTTTCTTGTTTTTTTTTTTTTGTTGTTGTTGTTGTTTGTTTTCCCCCAGACAAGGTTTCACTATATGGCGCAGCCTTGAGCTCACTTTATAGCCCAGGCAGGTCTCAAACTTCTGGCCATCCTCCTGCCTCAGCCTCCAAGTGCTGGGATTATGTACCAGGTATGTACCACCATGCCTGGTGAACTCCTTTCACTTTTTTTTTTCTTGTTCTTTTTTTTTGTACTGTGGATTGAACTCAGCCTTGTGCATGCTAAGCAAGCACTCTACCACTGAGCTACATCCTCAGCCCACTCCCTTCATTTTAAACAAAAAATATTATTCTGGGTTTCATTTTTAAAAATAAGAATGCACTTACTGGATGTAGTGCTACATGCCTGTAATCCCAGCACTTGGGAGACGAGGCAGGAGGCTCACTGAGAGTTCAAGGCCAGCAGCCTGGGCAACCTAGTGAGAGCCTATCTCAAAAAAAAAAATTGCAAACAGCGTTGAGTATTTACTGATTTTTCTTCAGTAAACTGAACTTACCAGTTCCTCAGTTCACAACGTACCATCCTCAGACACTTTACACCCTGATACCCACCGCCATTGCCCACCTCTATTCTCCTTCATCCAAGGTGCCCGCTCTGATGTACTCAGCGTGTCAGTATCTGTGTGCTCTCATGTACTTAGCATGTCAGTGTCTATGTACGTGAGTCTGGTGGCGGCATTGTGGCTCCCTCTGCTTCCTTTTCCTCTCTGTACTGATGAGATCTCTCCAAGGCCCGTATAGCTAGCCCACTGCTTCAGACTTTGTCACTGATAAGTATTTCTCACCTAATGTACTAAGAAATGTACATCCAGTTCCTGGCCTCAAGACATTCTGATATTTTCAGTAGTTAGGATTCTGTCCTCAGACAGTGACCCAAAAAAGGAACTTCTTGGCAACAGAAGGTGTGAACCTTTTTTCAAAGTACTGTCTTCCTGTCGCCTGGCCTGTCCTCTGGCCAAGTGAGCCCCAGCCTGCTGAGTGCCAGAAGCACCGTGTATACCTCGGCCCTGTGACTCAGTGTCTGCCATGAGATTTCCGAAAGGCAGCTGTGGACACCACAACCACCAGGCTCCTCCAGATCCTCAACCTGACAGCTGGTTGATTGGCCTGCTTAACAGTAAAGGCCGACCTCAGTGGCTCTTACTCAGCCCCTATCCTCCCTGCTCCTAGCTGGGGCACTGGAGTTTGTAACTGTGTGGTACATTTTTTAGACTTTTTGATGCTTAGCATCCTTATAGATGGCTCTAACATCCTGCCCAGGCACTCCGGTGCACCAGTGTGGTAAGGCTGGTCTCTGCCACGGGTTCTCCCATCTGTCCTTGTCTTTGACTTACTGACATTCCAACATAGCTGGGAACCTCCCTCAAGTCCAGGGTTTATGTACCCCACGTGGCCCCAGTAAAGGCAGTGGCTGTAAATCCCTTCTCACACCTGTGAGGATAAGTCCTTTTTGTTTCTTTTTCTTTTTAATCCTTTTATTTCATATACCTTTCAGAGGGACTTTCTGCCTAGTATAGAATGATCCTGTCATCACCAGTGGTATTGCAGATGTGAAGGCTTTAAATATCATTGTAACACAGCCAAGGAGCTCACACACACAGAGACAAGTGAACACACATGGTTTATTGTAGCTGCAGGCAGTCAACCAAGTGGTGAGGAAGATCCCTGAGAAGTGCTACACTGAGCTGAGGTCAGTGCAGAGAGCACAAGCATAAGACAGAAAGGCAGGAGCACATTCCACTGATGGGTTTGCTGTCACTGAATCCTGGGGAGAAAGCGCCAGAAGGGGATTTACAGCAGGGGCTGGCCTTAACACACTGTCTCAGCTGAGCAGGGGTCACAGCCTGTTTGGGGGTGTGAGCCATCAGAAAGACAAAGTTTTAAAAATTTACAAAGCACTTTTCAACATGATATCCTATACTTTACCTCACCTCATTTAAAACTGATCACCTCAAGGTGAAGGACAGAGCTCAGTGCCACAGGTGCCTGCCTGGCAACTGCAAGGTCCTGAGTTCAATTCCAAGTACAAAAAAGACTTCAAACTGATTACTTCAGTGCAGCTTATAAAAATTAAACCAGTGTCATAAGAAAAACAGAAAGAAATTAAAATGAAGATGAAATTTTCAGCAGGATAAAATAAGCCAAGCGTAGTGGCACACACTTACAGTACCATCACTTGAGAGGCTGAGGCAGAAGAATCCCTTGAGTGTAGGAAAAAAAGAAAAATAGGATAAAGCAAATCTTGGGAGTGAAAAAAAAAGTAAACCTTGGTTAAGCACTTTACCCATAACAACGTTCTAAAGATACGTTTTCTCACCAGAAATCAGCCTTGCAGGGCCGAAGCTGCCAGAGCACTAAGGAAAGTAAGACTTGGTGCTTGCTTCACATATCCACAGAAGCAGACACCAGAGCCCACAGTGTGGTCAGAGATTTTCTCCCCAGGGTGCAAAGCACAGTGGATCTCTACAGAAGGAATACATCCCCATGGCGCTGAAGTGTGTTCATAAGTCTTTCTTGTAGCACACATGTAATCAAGCACTGATTTGCTCATCCATTCATTCTGCGTTTATTGAGTGCCTGCCACCTGGCGCCCTGTAGTGGGGAGACTGGAGAGAAAAACAACTGACATCCCTGCACTAAAGCATGTTGCTCAATGCTGGAGACAGGCAAGCAGTCACATAGATAAAGATGAAGTCCCAGTCTAAGAAGGGACAAAGCCAGAAAGCACAGAAGAACCAGCTGAGGGGAAAGGCCCTCCTGTCCAGCCCCGTCTCAGCAGCACTGCACTCAGAGCTGCTCAGCAAGTCCTCCTCCTCTTGGAGTCTTTGTACCCAGCCCTTGATGCATCCTGTACTCCCACTCCAGCACAACTGGGGAGTCTTGCTGCTGCCCACCACCTGCCCACCCCCAACCCCCGTCCAGAGCATTGTCTCCCTCTGGACTGCACAGCGCCCTCCAAGGACTGTGCTTCCACTCTAACCCTGCAGGGTCTTCTGCAGCAGCAGAGGGGTACCTGCACCTCCAGTGCTGGCCTGTCCACGCCAGTGCATCTGAAGTCTATGGCACTGCATAGTCTGGCTCCGTCTTGCTTCCCCAGCCTTATCTTCTGACTGTCTGCTCCAGGCTCACAGCCCCACACCAACAAGCACTCAGCCCAGGACCTTTGCACTTGCCCTTCGTTCTACCTCAGGTACTCTTCCTGAGCCTCTCCATAGCTTGCTCCCTGGCTTGGTGTAGGGTTCTCTTCTAGAAGTCTTCCCTCTGTACCTGTCTGAGATTATAGCTCTCCACCTCCCCCTGTAACTCCTTGCCCCCTTTGCTTGTGAGCCTCCACACCACCTGGTGGTGTATCAGGTGTCATTCTTTCTCCCTCCCTGGTACATTAATTCTGAGAACGGACTCTGCCTTATTCCCCACTGTATCTCTGCTGTTTAGCACAGTGGCGTGCACATAGGAAGCAACTGGGAGTTACCTACTAAATACCTCAGGAAGGGGTGTTAAGGAAACTACCTGAGAGCTCAGGAAGAATGAGTATGTGAACCGAGATGAAGCAGGAGCCCAGGCCAGGCTACAGCCTAAAGAAGGCACGCAGTGTGTGCTGAGGCAGACACAGTCAGCAGCGGCCCCCACAGCACACAGGTCTGGGCTTTCAGCTCAAAGGAGCAGAAAGAGCCACTGCAGGCTCCAGGCAGAACACTAACCCGATCAGACTTGCAGTGAAACAGAAACTTGCAGCAGCCAATATATCTGGACCTCACACAGGAGTTCTTCTGTCCTAGTTAGAGACCTTCACAGTAGCAAATTCAGCAGACTACAGCAAATTGAGAGGATGTAACAGTGCCTTCTCAAGGTCTAAAATTAACCTGTGAACTAGATGTGGCACATGTCACAAGCCCAGCACTCAGGTGACAGAGGCAGGAGGATCGCTGTAAGTTCAAGACTAGCCTGGGATACACAGTAAGTCTAAGGATAGCCTCAACTACATAACAAGTAGTGACAGTGGCTTTGGAGCATTGTGATGGAGGGTATTTCTTTGTTTTATCTGACAATAGAAAGACCAGGAACCAAGTGGCTGTCAGGGTCTGCTGTCCTGACTTCCTGCTGTCATCAAGAGAGGAGTCTTATCACAAGAACTAGTGTGGAGGGTGGAGGGAGCCCCCTGATAGTTGTAAACAACACGCTTGGCCCTTGCTGACTGCTCTGCAGGGCTCCAGATCTTCAGAGAAGGAAATGTGGAAGAGCAAGTTCTGAGATTCAGCCAGATCTCTTGGGTCTTGAACTTCACACTCCCTCATCTCCCATGGACCATGCGTGACTCTGGGCACAAACATAATTGCTTATCTCTAGATAACAGCTCCGTGCATAGATCTCCAGACTCTTGGGAAGTACATCTGGGGCCATGAAGTTCCCACAACTGTAAATGGAAGGCTCCTAGGATTGTCTGACACTCTTCCCCTCTCTCCCCTATCTTGAGGGGTGAGATCATCAGCTCTAGAAGAGCTCTACAAGGACATGTTTTGTCATGGCCACTGGCAACCCTGACTCCTGTTTCTTTTTGTATTTCTGCCTCAGATATTCTCCCAGGAGTACATCAACCTCTTGCTGTCCATGTATTTCTTCGTGCTGGGGATCCTGGCCCTGTCCCACACCATCAGGTCAGAAGGCGTCTCTGTGCAGCACTTAAAGCAGCTTTCTCAGGATCCAGGACAGGGTCTTGCCCATGATCATGACCTTTTTGGTGTCATTCTGAGCCAGGTCTGAATCCTGGCTATAAAACCCAAAGAAATCTTTCCCTTGTGCCACAACATAGGTTGAGAACCACAGCATCTTGGGGCCCCAGGTTCCTTACCAGAACTGGTAAGAATATCCAGTAGTTATTCCCTAGCATCACGGTTGTTGGGAGTATTTGTTGTGAAGTAGCGTCCATTAATTGTTACAGTGCTAGGAAGAGTAATCCAGTGCCGTGAGCTGCTGTGGCCTGCCAAGTACTCAGCTCATCTCTTTAATGTTGTCTTTTTCTTGAGAGAGGCACTAGAGAGGGATGCTAGGAGTCGGGGCTCTGGAATTGCCCTATGACCATGGGCCTCAATTTCATCACAAATGTGATAGAAAATAATAGTGTTTTACTCATGCTGTTGTATGCAAAGGTTTTAGCCTGGTGTCTCGTACTTTATGTATTCAATAGCTTTTAACTTAGCTGTTAGTAGTGGTGGTATTGTGTTAACCTGCCAGTCAACCTTATATAGTTAGCTTTTGCTTTCAGTCCAGGAAATAAAACTTAGAGGGGTTAAGAAATTTACTTGGATCATACAGCTTGATAAGCAACAGAGTCAGGAATCAAACCCAAGTTTTCGTGGTCCCAGAGCCCATCTTCCCACTGCCACCCTGCTCAGATCACCACACTGGTGTCAATTCAGGGGGAATATGTGACTGATGCCACTGTTCCTTTGCTGTTGGCACCTTGTACTGCTAGAGGTATCCTGTAATCCTGTGCAGAGCAAACACCTGGCATCACTGTCCCAATTCCACTTGGGAGTTGTACCCCAGCTTGTGCCTCGGATGTCCCAAGGCATTTGCATCTGCCCCTTTGTGGTGGTACAAGCTCAGACTAAGAGCCACTGATAGACTGAGCTGACCAGTAGTGCTGGATTTGAGTTTGGCTGTAAAGGGTGGGAAGCTAGGTAGAGTGAGACCAGGCCAGGAGCTGGAAGGGCTGTGCACAGGTTGGGATCTTCCCAGAGCTGCCAAACAGCTAGAGAGAAAGCAGGATCTGCTTTAAGGCCACAAATGCCAACATAAGTATGGCCTCAGTCCCTAGGCACACCAGCAGGACAGTGGCTTGAGAGGCAGCCCAGGGACAAGGGCTGGATCTGCAGCTTTGTAATCTGTATCTATTACTCAAGCTTTCTGAGCATCAGTTTTTCCACCATAAAATGAAAGCAACCAAGCTGCTATCTGCAGTGTGCCTAGAGCCAGAGCACATGAGGGCGGTGGCCCCTGCCCAGGGTGACAGCTGTGGGCTTAAGTCAGAATTCAGTGTTGCCTTCTCCTACACTGACCCTTCACCCACAAACTCTTATTCTGAAAACTGGCACTGCCTTGTCCTGCCTACAAAAAACGAGAGCTCTTAGAAACTGGTAACATGTAGCCAGATGGTGGTAGCACAGCCCCCCACTCACAGCACACTCCCCTGCATTCACGAGCACCTGAGTAGGACTGGGACACAATCACTTCCCGGCACTGGCTCCCTTCCTTTCCCTTCTCACAGTGAACCCATCCATCCCATTTCAGCATCTGGGACATCCCCAGCCCCAAGCCCAGCCTCCCCACAGAGAATCCAGTGTATGTTGAAAGCCACTGCTAGGCCACATGCTGAGGGGCAGCACTGCATGAGAGATCTTAAGCAAAGTGTGGTGGCACATGCCTCTAATCCCAGTACTGGGGGGAAGCTGAGGCAGAAGGATCACCCAAAATTTGAGGCCAGCCTGGACTACATAATCCGTTAAGGGCCTGCCTGAACTACCTAGTAAAACCCCCATCTCAAAAAAACAAAAAAGGGGCTGGGGATTTAGCTCAGTGGAATAAGCACCTGCCTTGCAAGCAGGCAGTCATGAGTTCGATCCCCGGTACCGAGACGATTAAAAAAAAAACAACATGAGATGGCTGGGGATTTAGCTCAGTAGTGTAAGAGTCTGCCTAGCAAGTGCAAGGTCGTGAGTTCAATCCCTGGTACCAAAAAAAAAAAAAAAACCTACAAAAAGAAGAATATGAGAGATCTTCATCCAACTGCCTGATAGAGGGATTTTAAACCTCTATCATTTTGACACAAAATTTTTTTTCTACTTCCAGTAGCTGACATACATTATCCCAGGTTTCCCATAGATTAGCTAAGAAAGTTATCCTCAGGGCTGGGGATTTAGCTCAGTGGCATAAGCACCTGCCTTGCAAGCAGGCAGTCATGAGTTCAGTCTCTGGTACCGATAAAAACGAAAAAGACCAAAAAAAAATTTAAAAAAAGAAAGTTATCCTCTGACTTCAATTCATAAAAGACAATTATAAATATTATCAACAGAAAATAAAACTACAGTGGGCTGGGGTAATAGGTCAGTGTTAAAGCGCATGCTTAGTAAGTATTAGGCCCTAGGCTCAGTCCCCAGCACTCCAGAAAAAGAAAAAGGAAAGAAAACCAACAATAACTAAAACCATACATGATAAGATTTGTCAATGACTAGAAGCTTTTCTTAATAAAGTTTAGAGCAATAGAAGTTGACCTGGGAAAATTAGATCTTCTGAAAATAATGGATAGCTGTGGGCAGAGGGGTGATCATTCAGGGTCAAACTTGTCTACTGAAAAGTTAGATAGGGATCAAAAACTGTACAATGGATGAAATAGTTGTAAAATTTATATGGAACAGAACTCAATTAAAATAATTTTAGTACCAAGGCATGGTGGCACACACCTGTAATCCTAGCTCTCGGGAGGCTGAGACAGGAGGACCTCCATGAGTTCAAGGCCAGCCTGGGCTATACAGCAAGACCTTGTCTCAAAAAAACCAAATAATAATAATTACTATTTTAGTAAAGGAGGATAATTTCATCTTGTTTTTTAGAGAGCTGATCCAAAAATTAAATTGACTCTTCTAAATTTTTGTTTTGTTTTTTGAGACAGGATCTCACTATGTAACCTAGGCTAGCCTCAAGCTCATGACAGTACTCCTGCCTCACCCTCCTAAGTGCTGAGACTCCAGTGTGCACCACCATGCCAGCCCAACTCTTCTTCAATTAAATCAAGTTTCTTAGTCTTCAAAGAATAGAACATTATTAAAATTTCAATGAGCTGTTTATATCCACAAACTTAGAGCTTCCTCAAGATTCACACACAGTCTAAAACCTCAAAACAGGGACATTAAGGCTCAAAAGAGTTATGCGGCCACCAGGATTCATAGCTGGTACAGGCAGAGTGAGGTCTCAAGCCTCGTTGTGCTGAACACCCAAAGCCAGTGTTCTTTCCAGTTTGGGCTGGAGTAGAGGTGGCAGGTGGGTATGTGGGCTCAGAACTGGCAGAGTAGAGGCCTGGCCAGAGCTGCAGGTGCTGAGCTCTAAGCCAGGTCATCCCAGGCTGAATTCTTACAGATCCCCCTAATTCCATCTGCCCACCCCAGTCTACTACCATCCTCCTGAGCCCTCAAGTGTCTTTGAAAACAGACCACAGTTCAGGTTATGAGGGAAAGCAGGGGCTATGCCTGCCTTGCCATCTCTGAGCTCATACCTCATTGATGTCACACAATTTAGAGTTCAGGCTAAAAAGTAATGCACCACGAGAGAAGCCTATGGTTCTTCAACATTCTTTCTGTAAGCCCAGTGTAGGCTCAGTGTCTTACCTGCCTGCTTTCATATCCTCACATAAGCCTTTGAGACAGGTGGTATCATTATCCCTACATACAGTGAGGAGACTGAAGCCTAGGGAGACTCTGCCATGTCAGTGGCTATCCCAGACCTGTACAGGTGATACACGGCCAAACAAGGTTTCAGTGTTGGGCTGCTGGGGCTGGTAGCTGCTCCCCAGTACTCCCTTACTACCACGCCCAATCCATATGGGCCAAGATGCCTTGGTTTGCTAACCTTGTTCTGAAGATGGTCTAGAAAAGAGTATCTCTGTTCCCGTCCTGACCTGAAAGTGGGGTGTGCTACATAACCAGAGAATGCTTACCAGAGAGAATGCTTCTAGAGATGAAGCCAAGCCAGTTCTAAGCAATAGAGGCTTAGTCTAAGGAGTAAATGTGAGGACGATCTGTCTTTGAGGCTGGGGTTCATCTGGCTGACCAATTCCAGCTGCATTTGTAAAATTCCATTACCTGTTAGTGGAACTCATGGAGTTGGATGGGGGTGACTGTCAGGTTGTCGGATTTGATAAGCCTGGAAAGCAGTCCAAGAATTACTTCTTCACAAAGGACTCATCCAAGTAGTACGTGGGTCAGACTAGGGAACCCCTGACTCCCCAAAACTGTTTTATCACCAGAATACCTGCTTCTGCTTGCATTTCTTTGATGGTAATGGGGAGGCAGTATGAAATCAGTAGGAGTTCAGAAACCTAGGTTTAAATCTCAGCTTAGATATTGGCTTCTTGTGTGACCCCAGACAAAGCCCCCTGGCCCTCAGTCTCTGGTTGTAGAGATGACAGTGACAGCTGTCTCAAAGGGTTGTGTGAAGATGTGAAAGCAGACAGCCCTCTAAGGGCCTCTTTCAATATCTCTAGGCTGGGAACAGTTACACCTACCTATGAGGGCAGCTGTGAGAATACCAGTAGATAACAGCTGTTAATGGGCATTGGCGGGGTTGTTAGAGCTGTGATTGCTCTTGAGGGCTGTTTGCCAACCTGCTTTGTCTTTTTTTACAGCCCCTTCATGAATAAGTTTTTTCCAGCCAACTTCCCAAATCGACAGTACCAGCTGCTCTTCACTCAGGGCTCTGGGGAAAACAAGGAAGGTTGGTGCTTCTCACTTTCCCCTGTGTCTTTGTCTAGGGCATCTTCCCTGCACTCCCCTTTGTCTCTCCAATACTGGGTTCTCCCATAGAATAAGTGAGGAGAGAGATGGGCTGTGGAATATGGCCAGGTGTGTATCCCAGCTCTGCCACAGCATTAACATGCCTTACCTTTCTGAGCATAGAGCAGATTTTTCTGTTTTCTTTGTGTTTGGAGGAGTAGCATCTGTAAAATGCTAAAACCTCCTTTATAAACACATTTGTTAGAACCAGGAGCAAACAAGTGGAAAGTATTCAGCACACTGCCTGGCTCATATAAGCACTTAGTAAACTCTGTTATTAGTGAGCTTTTATCATGTTTTATTGCTAGTGTAATTACACTCCCATCTAAGATTTGAAAAAAGAATCCTCTTTTTAAAAAAAGTTAAAAAATAAAAACAATGGGGCTGGTGATTTAGCTCAGCGGCATAAGTGCCTGCCTTGCAAGCAGGCAGTCGTGAGTTAGATCCCTGGTACCGATAAAAAGGAAAAAAACAAAAAACAAAAAAAAAAAAAAAGAATTATAAAAAATAAAAACAATGAGGACTTGAGCCTGGAGTTAACAGTTACAGCATATAGGTTCAAATACAGTACAAGGAGGGCTGAGCCTGCCTGGCAAGTGCAAGGTCTGAGTTTAATTCTCAGAATCAAAAAAAACACAAAATACCGAGATTCTCAGTAGTTTCACCAAATAGAAAATTTTTTCTTACGCAGAATTCAAGCCAGTTGTGGTGGCACACAGCTGTAATCCCACCAATGTGGAGGCTGAGGCAGGAGAATTTTGAAACCAGCTTAGGCTACATAGTTCAAGGCCAGCTTGGACTACAAAGGGAGACCCTGTCTTCCCCCACTCCACCCCCCCAAAAAAAAAAAACACTAAAATTTTAGGCTATGAAATGCGTAAAACCTCTTAATAACACAATCTGCTTTGTCCCCACAAAGCACCAATTTTATAACTGTCCTTTGCATCTCTAGACCACCTGTGCCAAAATAAATGATTGTTTAAAACAAGGCTAACCAAAAGAAAAACTCAAACCTGTACCAGCGTCCCAGGCCCAATCTGTCACGAGCTTCACCATACTCCGGGAAAGCCCTCAGGTCCAGGATAGTGACTATAACTCCATAGCCCTGCCAGAGAAAAGGAGAGAGAAAACGATTCATTTAGCTACAAGTAAAATGAGAAAATGTGGCTGCCAGCAAATCGCCCCGGACCAGCTAGGATCCTCAGGTCGGTCCTTCAATCCTGGTCCCTGCCCATGCCCCGCCCCTCCCGCCACCCACTGGAGACGGACGGAAGCCGGGAGGAGAGCTGGCCAGGCACCCACGTGGATGCAGGGTAGCGGAAGTAGTCCTAGTTCGCCTAGCCGTAAAGCGTGCCTGGTTCCGGTTAACGTGACTTCCGGTTGAGGACAACGGCCGCAGCTGTTGGGACAGGGCCGCTTGAAACCGGAGGTCTACCGGACTCTTGCCGATTCCGCCTACCCTGTTGGCGCCCGCTTCACTTTGGATCATGTTCAAGAAATTTGACGAAAAGGAAAATGTGTCCAATTGCATCCAGTTGAAAACTTCAGTTATAAAGGGTATGAAGAACCAACTGATAGAGCAGTTTCCAGATATTGAGCCATGGCTTAACCAAATCATGCCTAAGAAAGAGCCTGTCAAAATGGTCCGATGCCATGAACATACGGAAATCCTTACGGTAAATGGAGAATTAATTTTTTTTAGACAAAGGAAAGGACCTTTTTATCCAACTCTAAGGTTACTTCACAAATACCCTTTTATCCTGCCACACCAGCAAGTTGATAAAGGAGCCATCAAATTTGTGCTAAGCGGTGCGAATATCATGTGCCCAGGTTTAACTTCTCCAGGAGCAAAGCTTTACCCTGCCGCAGTCGATACGATTGTTGCAGTCATGGCGGAAGGAAAACAGCACGCGCTGTGTATTGGAGTCATGAAGATGTCTGGAGGAGACATTGGGAAAATTAACAAAGGAATCGGCATTGAGAATATCCATTATTTAAATGATGGGCTGTGGCACATGAAGACATATAAATAAGACTTAAATGCACTTAGACTAGAGATACTGTGTTGTATATGTGTTTTTGTCTATGATAGCATTATGACAATGTCTGTTTATGCTGTATAAATTAATAGATTCTTTTTTAAAAAGTTTAAACCAGGGTGCTATTACATAGAGGACAGAACAGATTGGGGGACAAGCAGCAGTCTGCTGCACTCTGGAATCTGAAGGGAGCGACTGGACTAGGCAGCCTCTACCACCTCGCTGGGCTTCTTTATTCGGAAGCTTGGAAACTGGAAAATGGGTCTGAAGGGATGGCTACCAGAGGGCCCCTCATATGGGGAGCCTCAGAGACTCCCTCCTGCCTTTTCCTCACGCCTGCATCTCTTACCTTCTTGTACTGCTAGTGACCTAGGGCTGCCAGCAACCTTCTTGATTCCTGTGGTGGCACAGTAGGAAGATTTCGAAATAACTAGAACCTTGCTAAAGATCTGAGCTCAGTGGCAGCTGACATTCATTAAGCGCCTGCCGTGTGCCAGGCGTTGTGCTGCTTGCATCATAAGGATCGTCTCCCTGCCCCTATACCCCTGTGAGGGAGGTACTATTGCCATTTTGTACACGAGAAAACTGAAGCTCAAAGAGGGAACTGCCTCCCCCAGGCTGGTGCCTCCAAAACCAAGGACCATCTCCCACTGATCTGTATTCTCTTTAGACCTGTTTCCTCCTCTAGAAAGTTGGAGGGGTTGGGGGTGGCTCCAATGAGCTCTCTCTGTCCCTGTAGCCCATCAGTGAGACAACAGAGCCTGAATCCCTGGGCCTGTGGGCCGCTGACAGTGCCCACAGCCATGCCCTCCTCCGTCCAGGGGCTGACAGGTGGGAGGGGCAGCCCCAGCCCGGGGAGTGGGCTTACCCGGCCTCTCTGCCCAGAGATCGTCAATTATGAGTTTGACACTAAGGACCTGGTGTGCCTGGCCCTAAGCAGCATCGTTGGCGTCTGGTACCTGCTGAGGAAGGTAAGTAGCCAAGGCCTGAACAGAGGGGAGGCTGGGGTGGCAGGTGTGAGCACAGCATGAGGATCTCACTCTCACATTTCTCCAGCACTGGATTGCCAACAACCTTTTTGGCCTGGCCTTCTCACTGAATGGGGTGGAACTGCTGCATCTGAACAACGTCAGCACTGGCTGCATCCTGCTGGGTGGACTCTTCATCTACGATGTCTTCTGGGTGAGTCAGACAGATATCCGGGATGTCCAGTTTTGGGTGCCCCATCTTCCAACTCCCTTCCCGTGTTATAGGAGTCTGGGCCCATGTGTGAAACAGGTAAAGGGAGCAGGGCTCACTCAGTGCCTGGGGTCTGCTGCCCACCCCTTTATCTTCCTTGGAGGGCCCTGGCCAGGGTGTTAGGCCCATGTTTCTGTAGTAAATGAGTGCAGACTCAAGGGCCTTCTGAAGGTAGTGGTAAGATGCTGATAAAGGAGTCCTGCACAGGCACTGAACTGGAGGACAGAAGCCACCTGTGCTCTGGCTGCATACCATTTCCAGGCTAAGGAACCTAGCGTACTCATACTGAAGTATCACTGAACCTTCTCCCTAGCCAGTGATGGCCTTTTCTCCCCTAGAGGATTCTTTAGAAGTTCCTGTTACATAGAACTAGCATCAATAGCCACCTTCCCTGAACTCATTTCTGCCTGGGTCTCAGCATGCTTCCCCACTCAGCCCCTCATTTCCCACCAGACTCCTCTTTTCTCTTTCCAGGTATTTGGCACCAATGTTATGGTGACAGTGGCCAAGTCCTTTGAGGCACCAATAAAATGTGAGTGATCACCTGCCCACACCATGGGAACTCGTTGCTCCCTAGCAAGCCCATGGGCCCTGTGATCAGAACTTCTCACTTCTGTCTTCCCCACATACCTCTTTCCAAGCTGTGGTACATCTTTCCAGCTTGGCTTCCTGTTCATTGATTTATCTGCACTGCTGCTTTCTGTCTGGGGCTTTGATCACAATGCATTATGGAGTGAATTGCGCAGGAGTGGAAACAAGCACAGAGGGAAGAGTATAAACATCCTGTGTGGACCGTGAAGGGGTTGCCAAGAAGAGGAAAGCTTCATGCTGAGCGCTGAAGCGCCCTCCCTGGGACCCCTTGGCACCTGAATATCAGGTGTTCCTTGTTGCACATCTTGCATCCTGCCTTGATAGTGTTCTTCAGTGTAGCCATGACACAAAAATACTTTCTAAAAATCCAGCCACAGGGTATAGCTCAGTAGTAAAGACCTTGGATAGCATGCAAGAGGCACTGCTTCCATCCCCAGCACTGCAGAGAAAAAAAGAAAAACTACACAAAAAATGGAAAGAAGAAATGTGGGAAGACCCTATCTCCAAATAAAAAAGGTTGGAGATGTAGCTCAGTGGTGGTGGACCTTGGATTTGATCCCAGTGCAGAAAAAAGAAGGAAGGAGAGAAAGAAAATAAATTATCTTTAAACAAGGGAGAAATTTTGTTCGCTGTCTACAGCAGACCAAGAGTAGAACAGCTCAGAGGTGTGTTAATGACCCTCAGTGGAGCCGAGGTTATTTCAGAGCTTCCCAGCGTGTCTTCCTGTCCCTTAGCCCACCCCTTCCTGATACTTAAATGGGACCCTGGCTCATCAACACAGCCATGTTCAGCAGCACAAAGCAGTGGCTCTCAGGAAGTTTACGTTTTCCTCAAGTGCCCCTATAGTCTTCCTGATGTCACACTGGCCCAAATTGGGACCAAACCATGCATCGACAGGGAAGGTGGAAAAAGCATTATCAGCTTAGTGTCAGCCCTAGACTGATCACAGCTTACTCCCAGGGTACCAAGGCTTGGAGGGGGACAGAAAAGTCGAGCATGACAGCAAGGAAACAGAGGCTGGCATTAGAAAGGCAGAGGGGAGTGAGTTTGTGCTATGTCAGCATCACCCACAGCAGTGGACAATCAGGGAAATGGACTCTAGTCAAGAAATAGCTGTTTTTCTGGAGGTCTCATTCTTAACATTGCCAGGGATCAAACTCATGACCTTAAGCTTACCAGCCTTGAATTTGGGAGGGGTTCATAGGGTGTTCCATGGTTCTGTGATCTCTAAGTGAGCCCACAGGAAGACAAGTTTCTCCCAGCTTTGTCCTGAGTAAGTGTCCAAGGCCTGGTATGGCTCAGCCCACTGCCTCTTCTCTTAGGACCTAAGGACAGAGTATGACATGGGAGCCCCCAGAGCCACATGAGTGAGGGCTGCTCACTAGCACAAGGAAACAGATACTGCACAAGCCAAGTAACAGTGATATCACGTGATCTTTGGTGGATGAACTGGGAGGATTGGGAGTCTGGAGAGCCCAGCCAGGTGTCCAAACCTTCTGGGTCATGAAGAACCTAAGTAGCCCACAGGGTAGGATGAGTGCTGGGGAGCATATAGCTTCAACAGAAAGCCCAGGGCAGGAAGTGCATGGAGGCAGAGGCAGTTAAGGGAGCAGAGGCCAAACTTAGAGAAGCCAAGGATGCCATGCCTGGGAGCTTGGGCACTGCCCAGCAAGCAGCAGATGAGCTATTAGAAAGCTCTGAGCAGGGCAATGATGCTGACTTGATGGTTTCTGATACTTAAAAGCTGATTTTCTAGATTGGGAAGAAGTCTCACTCTCTTTTGCTACAACTGGGGTGCAGAAGCAAAATAACTGAAGAGCATACATAGGCTGGGCACATGCCTGTAATCCCAGCACTCAGGAGGCTGAGACAGGATTACATTGAATTTGAGCCCAGCCTAAGGTACATAGCAAGATCCCATCTCAAAAAAACAAAAGAAGAAACAGCCTACATGGTGCTGGGCACCTATAAGTTCAGCTGTTCAGAAAGTAGAGGCAAAAGGATCATTTGAGCCAGAAGTTGATTTCCAGCCTGGGAAACATTACGATCCTGCCTTTAAAATAACTATGTGAAAGTCTAGCTGTGAGGGCTTGAATCCAAAGTTCTGCCGCTTGCTATGTGAGCTCAGAAAGGAGACTTAACCTGAGGCTTGATTTCCACAGATTTGCAGTGCACACAATAGGCTGTACTGCTCTGAATTTAGTGGTACCAGGATTGAGAGGGACAGGTGAAATCTGTGAGTCCCATGCATCATACATTTGAGGTGAGAAGAAGCAGGCAAGTAGGGGCATCTGCACCATATCGGGAACACAGATTTCCCTGTACCTCTGTGCATGTGCTGCTGCTGGCCAGAGCAGAGTCACAGAACCACCCTGGGCTGTAGGAGGAGGCAGGCAGTCATCCTGGTTGATACCCACATACCTCACTGGAACCGTCCAGGGAAAGCTGCCCCACACTTTCAGGACAGGGCTCAGAATGAAAGCTTGAGACAGCTGTTAGCCATGCATGCAAGTCATCACGTGTGCATCTCAGCCCTGGGGCCTCTTGTGTTATTGTACCAATTCCACAGGTGAGAAAAATCAGGCGAGTAACCAGTACAGAGTCACATAGCAGAGCCAGACTTCAGACCCTAAAACCATGTGTAACTGTTGTCCTGCTCACAGACAGAATGATAAAATACAGTTACAGCTACCTTATGCTCTCCTTGAAACACAGGAAGGTGTTTCTGCTTGATCTGTATTTGGGCTATATCCCCAGCCCTCAAAGGTGGTGGCAGTGGTGGTGTTAGTGGTGGTGGTGGTGGTGGTGGTTTGGTACCAGGGATCGAACTTGACGACCTCACATTTGTCAAGCAGGCACTTATGCCTACTGAGCTAAACCCCTGGCCTGGTCCCAACAGACTGTGCAGCAAAATTTCACTTGAGGGCTGGGTGTGGTGGCTCACACCTGTAATCTCAGTTCCCAGGAGGATCACAATGAGAGTTCAAGGCCAGCCTGGACTACATAATTCAAGGTCTGAACTACATAGCGAGACCCTGTCTCAAACCACCATCACTACCCCCTAAAAAAGAGGATTTCACATGAGGGCTTTTAAGTAAGAAGCTTGCTGACATGTGGCCTTTTCTCCATAGCATGTACAAAAAGTGCCCTTAGACCTGGCTCAGCCTGCTTCAGAATGGCAGTGCTGGGGCTGGGGATTTAGCTCAGTGGTGTAAGCGCCTGCCTAGCAAGCATGAGGTCATGAATTCAATCCTTGGTACCAAAAACAAAAAAAAAAAACCAGAATGGCAGTGCCATGTGTCCACACTTACGGGTGTAGGGACATGGGAAACCTTTGCATGTCACTGTGTAGTTCTGTTCTCTTGTACATACTAAGCTTTTTAGTATCCCTCCCACTGAACCAAAGGGCTCTGTATGTAGCTACAGTATAAAGTCACTGAGATACAATGCTATGAGTTCTAGACACATAAGGCAGTAAACCTGAGGCCCACATGACCCTAACTGCTCCCCACTCTAGTCAGCTGTGATTCTGCAGCAGCTCATGAACATCAGTCCCATCCTCCCAAATAAACACATGGAAGTTGTGGCACAGAGTGAGACTGGAAGTCTGAGGCAGTGGGCTCAGCTGACTCCCCTCTCCTGCCTTCCTGTGCAGTGGTGTTTCCCCAGGATCTGCTGGAGAAGGGCCTTGAAGCGGACAACTTTGCCATGCTGGGACTTGGAGATGTCGTCATTCCAGGTGATTCAGCTGGGATGGGAGACTGTTGCAAGGGATGGAAATGGTATTTTCTGGAAGCAGGTGGTAGTGTGAAACAGCGGGCCTTACCCACTGGGGAAAGGAAAGAAAAGGTCAGTCCAAGGTTTGGTGAATGATTCTGCCCTGGTACACATGTGCAGCACCAGTCATGTGTTAAGCCTTGGTGCTGAGCCCTGGACAGACAGCAGTAAGCAAGAGCGTTCCCACCAGGCTTCCAGTGTAGGACGCTAAAGGCACCCAAGGCCAACACTCAGGGGGGAAAGTCTGTTCCATGACAGTCTCATACATACCCAGCTTCCCAGTGTTTCTAGGGATGCCACAGTCCCATGTCATCATCGTCCTTCCCCCACACCTCTGTGCTGAGGGCTCAAGGAGAGCACACAACATGGCAGTTGTGTGTGTAATCTGAGCAGCAGAGGAACGTGTGCACACCTGCTCTCTGCACAGGAGCTCTGCCTACAGTCCCAGCACAGGTGTCACTATGCCTGACCTTGGGCAGCTGAAGTGTGCAGACCTAGGCATAGCACACCAGGATGTGCTTGTTCTCCTGGTCTCAGGCTCAGGCAGGAATTGAAAGTAAAGCTCGGGGCTGGGGATTTAGCTCTGCGGCATAAGCGCCTGCCTTGCAAGTGTGCGGTCATGAGTTCGATCCCTGGTACCGATAAAAACGAAAAAGACCAAAAAAAAAAAAAATAAATAAAGCAAAGCTCATTAAAAGCCAAATGTTGAACTGGGGATTTAAATAAATGAAAGCCAAGTGTTTTCCAGCATAGGAAGCAGTAGCAATTGTACTCCAAAGTGATGCTTTTGCTCATGATGCTTTGCCCTCGGGATGCATGTGGGGGAAGCAGCTTGACTTCCCCTTTTTCCATTGAGGAAATACAAGTGAAGTATCTGGTAGAAATTCACCCAAAACTAACAGGGCCAGGCCACAGACCAAGTTTGCCTGGCTGCACAGTCTATATTCTAGGGGCCTGGAGTACACGTTGGTAATGGCATGTGTGCTTAGCAGGCAGCAGGCCCTGGGTTCAGTCCCTAGCACCAGCAACAACAAAATAAGGCTGCATTTGGACCTGTTCTCATGGTAGTAATGATGACAGAGATCCCTTGTGACAGCATCAGTGCCTAGTCACCTGCTGTGCGCCAGCAGCCTCATGATGGAGGGTATCTCCACCCTCCAGCTGAGGAAACCTGTTTGGAAAGATGGTTCCACTTGCCTGGGGCACAGGCTTCGTTCTAAATTTCTGTGCTGTGAAGCAGGAAGACTATTTCCAGGAGAAGGCAGGGCAGTCAGGTAGAAATGGAGTACATGATCTGTCACAGGCGCCCATGTAGCCCCCGTGTCCTTACCGGATGTAGTTCTGGGCTTGAGGTATGCACAGAACATCCCTGCATAACTGTCCCTTCCTATTCCTGGATATCTGAGTCTTCTGCAGTCACAATAAATACTGGCTGCCTGTGCCTTCACAGAGCCCCAAGGCAGCACTGATTTGAGGACCTGTTGAGCTAGAGGCTCCTGGCAGGTCTCCAGCCCCTAGGTGACTACAACAGCTGTGGAATGCAGCCACCAGGGAGCACTGACATTCCCCACTGTGATTCCAGAAGGGCAACTTTGGGCCACCTCTCTGCCCCAGTCTTCACTGAAGACAGACCCATTTCCCTTTCTGAAGTTAATTATATGAGGCTAGGACATAGCTCAGGGTTAGTTGCTTGTCTAGCTTGCACACAAGACTCTGGGTTTGATACTCTCACAAGACAATGTGCAATATGTACATGGGAGTCACCAGTTGGTGCTTCTGACCACATGGAATGTGTCTGTCCTGTATGAGCCTGAAGACTGGAGGGGGAGATCAACCCCTAGAGGATGCAGTGTGTGCTGTATACTGACTTTGTATGTCTTAGGAACTCAGGCTTCTGGAGCATCTGGACTTGGTTTTGAAGTGTGAATAGGAGTCCTAGGAATAGACAGTTAATTCCACTCTCCCCTTCCAATCAGGGAGCTGCCACAGAGGTCTTTTTCAAAGTGTTCAAGCTGTTCTACCTAGAAATCCTTCAGTGTGTCCCATACTCAGGATATGGACCCATCTCTTCCCCATGTTCCTTGGGGCCCTGCATGGCTGATCCACCCTGGCATGTAGCCTGGCTGTAGCCTCTTAGATCCTATCTTGGTTACTTTTTTCTTGTTGCTTGAACAAAATACCTAGCACCCAAAATAAAGGAAAGGTTTCTTTAGCTCACTGTTTGTGAAGGTTTCAGTCCATAATCAGTTGGCTCCATGGCAGGGTGGCATAGCACCAGGGAAACACTTCAAGGCAGTAACCAGCAAAAGCAGTCAGAACAAAAGAAGGGAGAGAAAGTCTCTTTTCCTCCTTTATATTGTACACAGACCACCACCACTACCCCCAGGACCAGTGTAGCATTTACAGAATCTCTTTGCCCTCCTCTTGCACAGGAAGGGGATGTTTACAAAGTGAGAACCCTGCTTTCCTACTGAGTCTCTTACTTAAACTTAAAACTTCTAAAGTTGATACACTATCAACCATAACAGGGCCCTCAATCACTGTTAACACCTGGAGGCCTCTTGCCTCAGGATCTTTGCACTAGCCATTCCTAGTCCCTGGCAAGTTTCATCTTAGAGTAGCTGTCCACCCTACCCAGTCCAGTGTGCCTTCTGTGATCAGGAGGCACCTTTCACAGTTAGAATCATTGATTTTTGCCAATGTCCAAACAGCTTGCTCCTTTGGCTGAGCCCTGAGCAATGAATTTGCTTACCCTGGGTCATCTGTACTTAGCACCCTAGTGCTTGGCAGGCTAAGTAAGACCCAGTGTGATTCAGTGGTGCTGAGATGCCTAGTCAGGGCACTGCCAGGGCCAAAGCAGTATCCCAGGCTTTCCCACTGATGTGGGTGGAGAACCAGAATTTCTGCTGTCACTTGGCAGCATGGGCCATGCCCAGAGCCCAAATGGTTCCTCTGTGACTACGAACAGCAGCTGGGGGCAGAACCAGGCTCACAGAGTTCACCAACCTGTTCTTCCCTGTCCTTGCTAACTCAGCTCTCTCTACACAGGGATCTTCATTGCCTTGCTGCTGCGTTTTGACATCAGGTAAGCAAGCAAGGCATTGCCCTGCCAGGCTTCTCCTGAGTTCTCCAGCAGCCTTCAGTTCCCCAGCAGAGCTGCCTCGGGGAGCAGACCCTCCCGCTCACAGCAGCCAGAGCCACTTCATCTCATCTTGTCTGCATTCGGAAGGGCTAAGTATTCCAAGAGCCTGTGGCCGAAAAAATTGAGAATCAGAAGCAAGAGAATGAACTCTTTAAGAAGTGCTGGTGGTACTTGCAGTACTCTGTGTGCCTTTGCCAAGTGACCTGGCCCTTGTGAGCCTTGGGTTTCTTGTCCTTAAGCCCGGGGCCAGCAGGGGCTCCCCCCTTGAAATTACATAGTGGGCTGAGCACAGTCAAGCCCTTGTCCAGGGAGCAGAATCTTTATCACCCTTGCTTACCAGCCATGGTCAGCTGTATCCCCTGCCCTTTCTTTGCTCTTTTTTGATGTATTGTAAAAATGGGCCACAAGTGAGAGAAAGTTAGCTTGAATCCCCATTCAGAAAAGATGGCATTGGATGAGGGCACTGTGGCTATGCCCTTGTTAATGCTGTCTTCCTTGCCAGGAATTTTTGTGGGATTGTGCTCCTTTGATGTGGTTTGTGAGCTTTTTCATGCCCAATAATTACAAAAACAGTATAGTATTGAGAGCAATAAGGATCTCAGTACTAGTATTGTTGGAGTTGAAGTCCAGGTTAAGGACTAGGGGTGTAGAGCAGCACCCCCCAGTGGTAAGAGACAAAACTCACAAAAGTCCCCAGGTTCTTTAGCTGCAGGCAGATTCAGCAGCGCCAGGTCCCCAAAGACAGAACTCTGTCCTGAAGGGGATTCACAGGATAAATGGGCCCTTTGGAATGTCCCAGAATCCATGCCAAGTTCCCAAAGGGATGTGGTTATACCTGAGCCCTCACAGGAGGACAGCTCTCAAGCCTTGGAAGCAGCCAGGGCATGGAGAGGAGAGGGTCAGAAGTCCTCAGTCATTCCGCAAGTGTTAACAGAGCTATAGTGCTCAGTGGCATAGACCAGGAGCTCTCAGAGGTTGTGAGTGACATCATAAAGGGAAGTCAGGTCGGAGCAGTGCCAGCTTGCATGTGATGCATGTGTTCTGAAGCTGGTCTCTGATGAGTCACCTCCAGGAAGCCACAGGCATGCAAGGCATTTGTACCCACACAGGGCTACTGAACTGCTACAGCCACTGTTTGAAGGAATGACCTGCCTTTGCAGTTCCTGTCTTGTTTCTCAAACATCTTTGATCTCTATCAGATTCACTCCAGCTCCTGAGCCTTTCCCCAGATTTACTCTGCCACTCTCTGGGGGGTACTTTGCTCCTCCCCACACACACAAGCTTTCCAGATGATTTCTATGCTGTCCAAAGTTTCAGTCCCTGTTCTAATTATAGCATTTGATATTCACAGCCACCTGCAAGGTGGACATAGTTTCCCAGTCTTGCAGATGTTTAAAACAGGTTGAGACAAGTAAGGTGACAGGTCCAGAGAGTCACAGCTGGGGCAGTAGCAGTGCACTCCCATCTGACTCCCGGCCCAGCAGGCTCCTTCACCCCTGCCCCTTCCCTGCAGGCTCTCCCAGCTCCCTCCTTACAAGGCTGCAGCTGCTACTCCAGGCCCTGCATCTCACCCTCCTCTTTCTTCCCTCGCCATCCCTGCAGCTTGAAGAAAAACACCCATACCTACTTCTACACCAGCTTTGCAGCCTACATCTTCGGCCTGGGCCTTACCATCTTCATCATGCACATCTTCAAACACGCCCAGGTGAGCAGAACATATGTGGCATGTCAGGAAGGCTTCCCCACAGAAGCCTCTTACAAAGGGTTTATCTGTCACACAAGCAATCAGAGGCAACTGCTCCCAGTAGCATCAGAGCAACCATGTCTGATTGTCCTGCCTTGCACTCGCAGTTACAGGGTGACTGCAAGTGCTCCGGGTGACACAGGCACATTAGAGCAAGGAGAAAAAAGCACAGCAGCGATACTCTTTCCTGCATCCAGATTGCGGGAACTTTCCCACAACCTTCACAGCAAGTTTTTGCCTGTATCAGCCCAGTAGATTAGTGTCACCTGGCTCGCCACCTGAGCACAGGGAGCAGAGAGCCTGGAGAAGAGGCTCAGCTTCCAAGCTCAGTAGTGGGGGCTGGTGGAGCAGGACGGGCTGAGTATTGGGTGCTTCAGCCTAGCATCCACACACAGACAGTGTTATAATGTAGAGAGAGGCCTCCCTTGCCCTGTGCTGTGGGGCAAGCCAGGGTCCTACTGCCTGGGCCTGGGTTCTGAGCTGCCATGACCGGGTGTCAGTGTGGCCAGGAGAGGGCAGCAGAGCAAACAGGCTCAGCCCTGCAGGCAGGAGCTTGCTGGCTCTGCTCACAAGGGTTCCTGTGAAAGGTGAGGTGAATGTGTCCAGGCCTGGGTAAGACTCAGCCATAGAAGAGACAGCATAGGGCAGAGGGAACCCCATCCACTGCTGAGAGTATGAGCAGGTTTCAAAATGACACTTAGTTGCTTTCCTAGGTCATTAATAAAAACAAAAGGACCAGCATGGTGGCCCATGCTGTAGTCTAGCTGCTCAGGAGGTAAAGGCAGGATTGTGTGTTCAAGCCCAGCCTGAACAACTTAGCAAGACCCTGTCTCAAAAAGGACTAGATGTGGCTTAGACCTGGGAGGGAGGGGATTAAAAGCTGGATGTGGTAGTACGCATCTGTAATTTCAAACAGTCTAGGAGGCTGAGTCAGGAAAATCCTAAACTGACACCCGGTCTGGGCAGTTTAGCAACTTAGATCCATCTCAAATTATCAAAAAAAAATTTTTTTTGTCTTTTTCCTTTTTATCAGTACTGGGGATCAAACCCACGACTATCTGCTTGCAAGGCAGGCGCTTATGCCGTTGAGCTAAATCCCCAGCCCCAAATTATCAAAATTTTAAAACTAGTTTGGTAAAGGGATGAGGTAAATAACAGCCACTTGGGGGTGGTTTGAGGATAAAAGGAATTGATATGAGTACCCTGAACTACGCCTGACCCAGTTAATATTGCCTGTCTTTACAGTACACTCCCCTCCCCTTAAACAGGTTTGCTTTCCATGGCTTTGGTTACCCACAGCTCCAGATTTATTTCTTTGTTTGTTTGTTTTTAGTTTTTTTGGTTTTGGGAGGTTTTTTGTCACTGTGTGATTCAGGTTGGCTTTGAACTCACTGTGTAGCCTACTCAGACCTTGAACTCACTGTAGTCCTCCTGACTCAGCCTCCTGAGTGCTGGGATTTACAGACATGCACCACCATGGCCCTAAAATATTACATACAGGATTTCAGAACTAAACAGTTTACACTGTATGCTATTCGAATGTCATGGAGAAATCTCTCACTGCCATGTAAACTATCACTCTGCTCAGCACAGCCACCCTGTGTATACTACTGGCCCAGTAGTCATTTTGCAGCCTTCATTATTAAATAGAGCTCAGCACCATTGTAATGTCAGGCACCAGTGGGGGAAAGGGGTGGGTACCGTTGCATTGTCCAAGTCTCCTTCCCCACACCCCAGGGCCCAGCCACAGAGGAAATGCCTTTGTTGGTTTAGGTTTTTGGGTTTTTTGGTTTGGTTTGGTTTGGTTTTTTTGAGACAAAGTTTCACTAGCAGCTCACACTGGCCTTAACCTCACTTTGTGGCCCAAACTTGTTATCCTCCTGCCTCAGCTTCCAACTTCCAGGATTTCAGGCATGTACCACCATGTCCTGCTTCTTTGTGTTTGTTTTGTTTTGTTTTGTTTGTTGTGGAACTAGGGATTGAACCCAGGGCCTTAACAGTGAGCTATGTCCCCAGAAAGTTGCCCAGGCTGGAGTCTAGCTTGACAGTCCTCTTGCATTTGAGGCCAGCCTGAACTATATAGCTAGATCCTATCTTTAAAAAAGAAAAAGAAAATACAAACTGAGAGACAAAATTACAAAATGTGGTTTTTTTAAAAAAAAATCACAAGAACTGTTTGTCGATTGTTTTGTACTAAATAAATATTTACAGAATATCCAAAGCCCCCTAGCTCATCAGTGCAAAAACCAAGAACCCTAGCAGAACCACCTCTCAGTTCTGCTCAAAGAACCCTGGGTGCTGTACTATTCAAGTGACACAAATTTGGCAAGAGAGATGGGAAGACAGATTCCTTGGGTTGAGGAACTATAGTAGTTTAGGGCTCAGGGGATGTGTGTAGCCCAGAGCCTTCTCTGGGCAGCCACCAGGTGGCAGGCTCACCTGCGTGGTTTGACTTAGAGGATTCCATTCCAAGCTCCAGGCAGGATTTGCAGAGAGAGCAAGGCAAGACAGGTGGTCCTTTGTGGGACACAGCAGCCTCGGAGAAAAAGGAGACTTTGGTAGGTCACATGGCAAGTCAGGATGGGCCCCACTAGAGCCCTGGACTCGGGACTCCTGATTGCTGGCCCCAGCAGCCTGTTATCCAAGTGGCCTTCACTGAAAGTCCTCCTCGGGGCAGTGACCAGTGTCCAGCAATGCTCCAGTAATGGTCATTTCTGTGCCCTGTCCCAGCCTCTTTTAGGAACTGCTCCAAGCCAGCCCCTTACAACAGCCTTTAGAAATGACCAAGGAGCCAAGCATGGTGGCACATACCAGTAATCCCAGCATTCAGGCAGCTAAGGCAGGAGGGTCAACGCAAATTCAAGGTCATCCTGGGCTACATGGTGAGACCCTGTCTAATGTCAACGGTGCCTTCCATTACAACAGCCCACACTGCTGAATAAAAACGACAGGGACAGAGTCCTCCTTATAAGGAAAGAGCAGCAAGCTCAGAAGGGAAGTAGTTTAGCTATGCTCAGAGCAAAGTCAAGTCCCAGTGCAGTCCAGAGTCCCAGACCCATCTCACTGCCCTCAGCCATACATCTGCATCACTACCTCCTTGGCACTGACTGTGTGGCAAGGGACCCTGGTTCCTTGAGAAGAAAATGATACAGTATGCATCCCTCTGATAGCTAATTCACTGGCTCCCAAAGGCATCCTTCCTGAGCCCCTGGAGCCCCTCTATGTCTGCACCTCTGGTGATGTGAGGCAAGCTGCAAGGGGAGCCCCAAATGCCTGTTTCCCACCTGGAGACCTGTTCTGTGCCCAGAGTGGCTTTATGTAAAGGCAAAGCTGGGGCCCAACTGCAGTTTGGGGCAGGTTCTTCTCCCTCAGATCCTGTTTGCTCATCTGTTAAATAAGCCAGAAGGGACCTCTGGTGTGTGTGGGCGGGTGTGGGCATGTGCATGTTGCCGGAGGTTGGACCTAGAGCATTGCTAGGCAAGTGTTGTTCCCCTGAACTGTGCTCAGCCCAGGCCCTTTCTCTAGCTTCTTCATTTGGAATCTTATAAGGAGTATACCTTTTCCTTCAAGTTCTATTTTGGTTCCTCCTCATAGGTTTTGGATGGGTCTTTGTTGTTCGGTTTTGTTCCGTTTCGTTTCCAGTACTGGGGATGGAACCCGGGACCTTCCTAATGAGCTACATCCTCAGCCCTTCCTTCCTTACTTTACTTTTTTTTTTTTGGTCTTTTTGTCTCGCTATGCAGGCTGATCTTAAGCTCACTTTATAGCCCAGGCTGGTCTTGAATTTGCAACAATCCTCTTGCCTCAGCCTTCCAAGTGCTAGGATTACAGGTGTGAGCCACCACACCTGGCTACCCTTACTTTTTTTTTTTTGGAGACAGGATCTCTATGCAGTTCAGGCTGGCCTTGAGCTCACTTTGTAGCCAGGTTGGTCTCACTTGCAGTGATCAGCCTCCCAAGTGCTGGGATTACAGACATGAGCCACCACACTTGGCTACACTTACTACTTTTTTTTTTTTTTTTTTTTTTGAGACGGGGGTCTCACTATGCAGTTCAGGCTGGCCTTGAGCTCACTTTGTAGCCCAGGCTAGTCTCGAACTCGCAACGATCCTCCACCTCAGCCTCCCAAATGCTGGGATTATAAGTGTGAGCCACCATATCCAGCTACACTTACTATTTTTTAAAATAAGGAGTAAGTGGCTGAGTTGCCCAGGCTGGCCTCAAAGTTGCCATTCTCCTGCCTCAACCTTCCAAGTGCTGGGATCACAGGCCCACATGACCACACCCTGCTTCCTTGTTTTGTTGGAGGTGGTGGTGGTAGTGGTGGTGATCTATTTTGTTGTTGTTGTTGTTGTTTTGTCTTTTTCATTTTTATCGGTACCGGGGATCGAACTCACGACCGCTTGCTTACAAGGCAGGTGCTTATGCCGCTGAGCTAAATCCCCAGCCCTTGTTGTTGTTATTTTGCCCTTGGCCTAAAGCTTAGGTGGTAGTGATGCCCTGCATCCTCCAGCATACTGTTTGTTATCACTGAAAGTTCTAATAGTTCTGCGTCACTGGCCTAGACAAATAGCAGAGACCCAGTGCCAATGGGAAAAGCACAGCTGCCATGGTCAAATCCTAGCTCATCCACCCAAGATAACTTGTGGCAAGTTATATAACTATATAACTTGTGGCAAGTTAGTTCCCCTCTCTGTCTCAGTGGCATCATCTATAGAATCCAGCCCCTAATACTTTGGGCATACTATGTACAATAATAATCTTTATAAAGTAGCATGGTTCACCCAGATAGGTGCCAAAAAAATGATCAGAAGACCAGGCGTTGGTGTGCATAGGAAAGCTGGGTGTGTGCTCTGGCCACAAGCTCACTTTGCACTAAGAATGATGTCTCCTCCTCATACCTGGGCAGTCACTTCGTGAATACTCGTGAAGCAGCAGTCTTGCAGTACTTTTTACCAGTGCTCACCGGCTACAGGGTCCTGCCCTGACTGTGTGCACTGTCCATCAGCCTGCACTGGTGTCCCTTTCAAGCTGCCAGGGAATGTCAGGAGGTTACAGGGGGCCCTGAGGGTGTGCCCCAAGAAGCTGATGTAGCAGCAGAGCTGAGTCCAAAGGAAGGTGAAGCCAGGCAAGGGGAGACAAGAAGCCCAAGCTGCAGACACTGCATACATGGCAGCGGCAGTGTCTCTCGGAGCTTTTGCTGGCCTGTGAGCATCCTGCCCCAGGCCCTGGCCACTGTGTCCAGGTGATTCAGATGCTGTGGTCAGAGTCCTGAGAACCCTGGAGAACCCTAAATCTGTGTGTTCTTAGGTTTGGGTTTCCTGTGCTCCCTCTCAGGGATAAGAGCCCAGTCCTGGGATTCAGGCACGCTGGGCTCTCATCCAGCCCCTGAGTTGCTCTATGAACTGGACCAGAGCTGTCCCTTAGTCACGCTCAGAGGCCTGGGATGCTGGGGGTGCCCTGGGCAGGTCCCCTGCCTAGCACCACCTTACTGGCCTCTGTCCTCTCACAGCCTGCCCTCCTGTACCTGGTTCCTGCCTGCATCGGCTTTCCCGTCCTGGTGGCTCTGGCAAAAGGAGAAGTGACAGAGATGTTCAGGTAAAGCAGGATAGGGCAGGCATACACACGGGCCAGGTGCACCTGCGGGCAGCCAGGGGAGCCTGCAGGGTGTTTGTAGACATCTGGGGGACGTCATCCCTCCACCTGTGCCACCCCTTGCCCTCTGCCAACACCTGGTTCTCGGCCTGTGTGCACCAGTGAGAACCTTTCTCCGGGACAGAAACCTGAGGAGGGCAAGGCCTGGGGCTCCCACAGCCCCACCCTACATGCCAGCTGGGTCCTCAGAGGGGAACGGCTGGTGTGGGCTGTTTTCTGGGTTCCCTGCTTCTGGCGCCTTGATTCTGCCCTAGGGTGACTAGAGGTGTGTCTGTGTCTCTCCCACGCCAGACTCACTCAAGAGTGAGCGGATGGGGTCATGGGGAAGAAAGTGCCCTCAGAAGTCACGTGTCAGTCCCTGCTCAGCCACCTCTGTGGCCATAACCATGGCTCAGTGCTTTCTCCCCATGTTCGCCTCAGTCACACACACCATTTCTGCACGGCCATCCCCACAGCTGCCACGCCTTGTACACAGTCCCACCCCTACCCCAAGGCCTGCGTGACTCGGGCAGGTGTCTACCCCCCAGCACCACCAACCCCACCCACCTGCCAGGGACCTAGAAATAGCTGCCAACTGTGATTAGAGCTGCCCACTCGGGGGCCTCTCCTCAGCGCCACCTGCCTGGCCTCCAAGTTGCCCCTCAAGCGTCTGCCAGGGCCTTCGGTGCACCTGGCTGCCCGTAGGGCAGTCTGTGACTCACCCTTCCCCGACCTGCCTCTGCCCTCCCTGTCCTCCTTGTAGAGTCCCCAGCTCCCGCCTGCCACCCCATAGCCCAACCTGAAAAAGCCATGCCATCTCTGAGGCGAGTGGGATGCAGGTTGAACTTGAGTATAGGTCTGGGGTAACTGGAGTGGGCATAGCACCTGTGCCCTGAGCTCAGCACCTGTTCTCACCCTCCTGCTGGCTCACCCTGCCCACTATGGGGGTGAGGGGGAATAGCCAGGGCACAAAGTGCCTCCATTTCACCGTTGTGTGCTTGGTTTCCCTAAATGCTCTGCTGCCGAGCTCCCCACCCCCACTTTAGGTAAAGGTGAGAAGGCAGGTGGTCTCGCTCTCTCTCCTTGTGTCCTCTCTCCCTGATTCTCCACTTTACTTTTTGCTTTTCTTTCTCTTTCCTGGCATTCCCCTTTTTAAAATTCACTCTCAGTTATTTTTGAATGTGTATCACATTAATCTTGTTCAGAATTCATTAGCCAAGAAAAGGAAGCCAGGCGTGGTGGCTGCTGCCTGTAATTCCAGCACTCAAGAAGCTGAGGCAGGAGAATCATTGCAAATTTGAGACCAGCCTAGGCTACAAAGTGAGCTCAAGGCCAGCCTGAACTGCACAGTGAAACCGTCTCTAAAAGACCAAAAGAAAAAGAAAAGGGGAGCACTTGGAGCCCAGCCCTGGAGGGGCCAGCTCCTAAAGAGGCTGGGAGCCACCCGTGCTGGACTGCGGACTGCATGTACAGACTTCACACTGACAGGGCTCCCGAGCCTTCTGCTGTTTGAGTTTTTATAGGGTTGTTTTTTTTGGTTTTTTTTTTTTTTTTTTTTTTTGGTTTTTTTTTGTTTTTTTTTCTTTTTGATTTTGGTACCAGGGATCAAACTCACAACCTTGCATTTGCCAAGCAGGCGCCTATGCCGCTAAGCTAAATCCCCAGCTCTTTTCTGTTGTTTTTTACAGGACTAGGGATCAAACCTGGGTTTGATCCACCTCTGTGGCCATAACCATGGTTCAGTGCTTTCTCCCCATGTTTGCCTCAGGGTGTCACAGAGCTAGATACATACTCTGCCTCTGAGCTATACTCCAGCCCCTTTTTCCACAAAACAGTGTCCTGGAGATGCCTGTGTAATAGCATCACGTGCTCAGGGCCTCCGTGTGCTGCCCAGCTGCATGTGGAGCTGCATCTTCTCTTTTTTCCCAAGTAATCCCAGCTCCTTTCCACAAAATCTGGAAGTGCAGAGCTGGATAAAATAAAATGCTGTGCTCCCTGCTCCTGGGAAGGAAGTCTCTGTCCTCCTTTAGTCTTTCCCTTTCCATTTCTTTGTTCTGTCTCCATCTCTGTCTCTCACACAGCTACGAGTCCTCAGCGGAAATCCTGCCTCATACCCCGAGGCTCACCCACTTCCCCACAGTTTCGGGCTCCCCTGCCAGCCTGGCCGACTCCATGCAACAGAAGCTAGCTGGGCCTCGTCGCCGGCGCCCGCAGAATCCCAGCGCCATGTAATGCCCAGCGGGTGTCCACCTGCCCGCTCCCCCCCACTGCCCTGGGCCCAAGGTAGGGCACATGCTCAGTCCAGGAAGGGCAGGGAGCAATGCCAGGGTGGGCAGCAGGAGGTGGCTCCTGTCGGCTCCACAGCAGCAGAGCTCATGTCCCCAGCCCCAGGCACAGGAGCAGTGCTGCCCAGAACCCCAGTTGGTCCCCAGTGATGTGGGGCTCTATGGAGGGTGGGTGCAAGGGACTGTTTCCTGTGTATATGCAACCCTGGGCAACGCACTTCTTTCCAAGCCTTTCTTTCTTCATTTGTAAGTGGGCACATTGCTGCCTCAGGTTGATCTGGTGAGGAAATGTGGGTATTGTCCTTGGTGTGAACACAGTTGCTCAATAAGTGAAGCCCATGGTAAGAGCCAGGTGTCCATCTTCAGCAGCACTGTGCCACTTGCCAGGGTTCACGCCCCCGGCCTGGGTGGAGCTGTCTGATGCCTGCCACATACCCTGGGTAGCAGCCCATCTCCCAGAGCCTCAGCCTGGCCGCCCTTTTCTGTCCCAGAAGCGTAAAATTGATCCATACAAGCCCAGGCCCAGCCTCTCCCATCTGTTGCTGCCTTCACTGCCTCTTGGCACCAGCAGCACAGGAAAGCAGGGCTGGTGTGCCTCGTAAGTCCAGGGACTTTCTTGGGGTTATCGAGGGGCAGGGGCAACACAGATCGTGCCTCTTCCTCCTCTAAGCATGTTTTTGTTGTTTGTTCTCCTGTCAGTTATGAGGAATCAAATCCTAAAGATCCAGCAGCAGTGACAGAGTCCAAAGAGGCAACAGAGGCGTCAGCATCGAAGGGCCTGGAGAAGAAGGAAAAATGATGCCGCTGGTGCTTTGAGACCAACCAGACAGGCGCAAGATGGACATGCAGGGCAGGGCTGGACAGGAAGCTGATGACCGCTCCAGGACTGGAGAGCACCAGCAGGATTCCTCCATGGCCTCTGTTTCCCTTTGTCCTGTCTCTGGCCTCTCTGCTCCTCCTCAGCCCTACAGGCAAGGGAAACCCCAGCTTCCTCCCTCCCCAGGAGCCAGGTGGAACACTGGGTATGATTTTTAGATTTTTGTATTGTGGACTGACTTTGCCTCGTATTAAAACTCATCCCATGGCCAGCCAGGCTGCTGTGCTCCTGGAGCCTGGAAGCTTCTCTGTGTACGTGCCCTGGTTCTTGTGCTGCGTTTATTAGGTTTGTCCTGCCACCCAGTAACTCATGAAGCTCCCTTCCTGAGTACACACTGCAGTGCCAGGCCAGCTCACACCCAAAACGCCCAGTGGCTACCACAGCACCCCACAAGTCCTCCCTGGCCTTGTTTTCCTCACCACTTTCCAATACTGGGAGGCAGTGAGGGTGTTGGGCAAGTGCTTGCTGTGCCCTGCTCCCCTTGTGTAAGGTAGAAAGCCAGAGAACTACCTGGCTCAGCAAGGGACCTGTAACTCCATACAGCAGCTCCCCAGGTCCCAGACCCAGGTAGCTACAGCTGGAGAGGTCCTGGGCTTTGCGCTGCCCGGGAGATCAAGAGCCCTCTTTCATTCTGCCCTCTTTCATCCTGGGGATTCTGGGGTTCTTCCTGAAATGAAAGTTGCATAGCCAGTTATCACATAAGGGCTAGGCCCTTAAATGAGTGGGGCAGGACATGTCTGGGAGCTGGAGATCCAGGACCAGTTCCCCAAACCTCTGGCCCACAAGAGTACCCCCAGGCAGAGAAGGTGTAAGTGACCACCGCCTTGACCATCTGCATGAGGTGGGGTCACTGAGGGCAAGATTCTAGCCCATCTGAGGGCTCCCCCCAATGCCACAGGTTCAACAGCAAAGATAAAGGTGTCAGTGGCTTCCAGACAATTTAGAGGTGGCCAGAGGTCATCTGATCAGAGCCTCAGGAGTTAGGGTGTGCTCTCTGGAGTTGTCTCACTAAGTGTTGATTTAACCCAAGCATCACTCTTAGGCTGTAGATACCACCATTAGCTTGTGAGCATGAGGGAATGGAGGCAGCTTGCCTATGGACATAGGCCTGAGGAAGTGCCTAAGCCCTGCCCAGCTGCTCTCCTGACCCCCAGCCCTAGCCCCTGTGTGCAGGACCTCTCAGAGCCAGCCACCCCATTGCTCTGGGCCCAGAAGTCAGAAAGAAAGGAAGGCCAGCGACTCTCAACAGCCTCCCCCAGCCAGGATGTCCTTTCAGGGGCTTCTTGGATCTCTACAGATTGCAGCCCCTCCAGGGCAAGGCCACGTGCTTCTGGAACAAAGCCCCTCTGAGAGTGGCAGATGGGGCAGGCGGCCCAGGCACACAGTGTGGTTGGCTCTGTGGCCCAGGGCCCACAAAGGTCTTATTGAGCACTACCGGCCCCCGGCAGAGGCTGAGGTGGCAGTGGCGCCGGGCGCCTGCCACCTAATGACCGTCCTGGCCTGGCCAGATGTTCCACAGACCTCGGCAGCGCTGATCAGGGCTGCCCGGCCAGCCGGCACCGCAGAAGCCACTCCAGTTCCAATTAACCAGCTTCAGCTGAGCAAACAGCGGGCAGCAGGGCCCATCCCGGGCGGTAGGCCCGGCCGGCAGAGCCTCTGAGTCTAGACTCCAGATGTGAACTGCCACCGCCTGAGACTCATGGAAAAATGGCACCAGGCCGGGCACGGATTGGGTCTTCATACTGGGAGAAGGGTGGGTGTTGGGCAGGGCCCCAGGTAGGCCTGCTGCCAGCCTCACCCTGGGGTGGAGGCTGATACTTGGGAGGTTGCTGTCAAACCCCAAGGACTTGCTCCCTATTTGTTGTGTCCCTCTGTTCCTCAGTCTCCCCTGGGTGCAACACATGGAGGTAGGGGGTCCCATGGGAAAAACCAACTGCTGAGCCCCAGTGGATTTAGTATGTAACAAAAATATAACCATCTTTTTGCTTATTTTAGAAACATTTAATCTTCGTAATTGCCATTTGAGGTATCAAATGTCATTTTTACAGATAAGGAAACTGAGGCAGAAGGGTCTTAACTGCCCAGGGTGCTTTTCTTGGAGTGGAGTGGGGTTTTTTAGGTTTTTTTTTTTTTTTTTTTTTTTTTTTTTTTTTTTTTTGAGATGGTCTCACTGTAGTTCAGGCTAGCTTTAAACTATGTAGTCCCGGGTCTGAGGATATAGTTCAGTAGCACAGTGCCTGCCTGACAAGTACAAGGCCCTGAGTTCAATTCCTAGTACAAAAACAACCACATAAATTATGTATTCCATGCTGGCCTCAAATTCATGGCAGTTTTCCTGCTTCAGCCTCCAGAGCACTATATTACTAGAATGTGCCACTGTACCTGACTTGGTTTTGGTTTTTTGAGACAGGGTCTGGCTGTATAGTCCAAGCTGGCTTCAACTTGCTGCAGTCCTCCTGCCTCAGCCTCTTGAGTGCTGGGAATATAGGCGCACACCACTGTATCAGATTCCTAAGAGGCATTCGAACCCTGAGCCCTTGGCTTCCATTAGGGATTCTGATTCCTGCATCCATTCCTTGGGGGCTGTGTTGAGTCTGTAGAGCTGACTTCCCAGTGTGACTGAACACCCACCACTCACCTGTTTTTTCTGGCCAAAGGTAAGAGCCTCCCCAAAAGGCCAGTCCAGCTTCCACGGGGAAAACTCTGAGGCCTCCTTGGGCCTCATGTTAAGACATCAGTCAAGTCAGTCGCTCCAAACACAACAGGGAACCCAAAGTCATAAAAGCCCACTCGCTGCAACCTCTTTTATGCGCTTTGCAGACAAGGTCTCGTGTAGTTTAGGCCAGTATCAAACTGGTGATCCTCCTGCCTCAGCCTCCCGAGTGTTGGATCTGTACAGATGTGTGTCATCATCCCCGGCTCCCAACCTAACATTTTGCTCCAGAGAAAAGCAGTCAACTAAATCGCGGTCAAGTCGAGGTGCGACTTCGCGCAGGAGAGGTGTCCCGGGTTCCCATGGCTCTGTCTACGTCCTGAGGGGCAGAGCGACAGCCAGGCAAGTCCAGGGGAACACAGTTCTACTGACCTTGCACAAAGCCGTAAAGTAAGCCCCCCCGCCCAAAAAAGCGCGGCCCGGCCCGCGGGTCCCAGGAGACGGGTCGCACGCACGGCCTCCCTCCCGCTCCAGCCCGGCCACCGGGGCGGAGGAGCCTGCATCCTGCCGGGCGGGCGCCTCAGGAAGGGCCACGAGAGCGGGAAGGAAAGCGCCACCTCCCGCCCCCGCCGCGGCCACACCTGGGCTCTCCGGGCGGGCAGGGGGCGGCCGGCGCCTGGCTCCAGCGAGTCTGGGCCGCCTCCTCGCGCGCCAGACGGGCCGGCCGGCCTCGCGGTGACGCGGGCAGCAAAGGCGGCCTGGCTGCAGGCGGGGCGGGGCGGGGCGGGGCCTGGAGGGCGGGGCGGGGCCTTCTGTGCGCCGCGAGGTCCCGCCCCCGCCCCACCCCCTGCTGCAGTTGTAGCGGTGCGCGGCCTCGCTGGCCTTCCCTGGGCCTGTGCCTTGCTTCTGTGCGCCTCAGTTTCCAACCTCTAAAACGAGGCTGCACAGCTCAGCTCCTAGCGCTGTGTGGCCTCAGGGAGGTTTCTTCCCCTGCTGTTCTTCGGTGTTCTCACTTGGGCCAGGGAGGATCAGCTGTACCTCCCAGCCACAAGCAGTCTGGGGGGGGGGGGGGGTATCGTCCTTTCCTCTCCCACTGTAGCCCCACGCCCGACCGGGCCCCCAAACGTGCTGCCACCTAGAGGGCCCAGGGCCCAGGGCAACCCTGTGGCCTGGAGTGTTCTCCGCACCAAGGCCAGTGCTCTTCCTGCTCTAAGCTCCCTTTTCCTCTTCAGCTGGCGGGCGAAATGCGCCCGAGCATTGAGCCGAATGATGCGCAGAAAGTGCGCGCAGAGTCCTCAGGAGGTGAGGTAGACGTGAGGCAGCAGTGCTAGTCGGGAGCCATGGCACAGGCTTGTAATCCCAGGAAGCTGAGGCAAGAGGAGCTGGACTTCATCCTGAAGACAACCAGAGCCACGGAAGGGCTCACAGAAAGTCAGTTTTCTGAGACAGTAGCTCTCTGTGCAGTTTGAGCTGTCCTTGAACTCATTATGTAGGCCAAGCTGGCATTGAACTCAGTGATCCTCCTGAATGGTAAGATTATGAGCATGCACCATGTCTGACATTTTTCAGCATTAAACACAGAGAAGGGCCAGGCCCGGTGCACCAGCCCAGGCCACTCACACACACTCGTCCATGGAGGCAACCCCGGGGTATTGGATAACACTTGGAAGCCTAGCCGGGATCAGCATGGAAGGAGGTCTCTAACTACTATTAGGCTTCACTGTGTGCCCCGCAGGGCTCCAAAATCCTCCAGTGCTTTACCTCCCAGCCTCACCTCTCCCACTGTGGTGAGTCTCATTATACAGATGGGGAAATAAAGGCATAAAAGTCAAGGCCACACAGCAATCAAGAGCTTTTCCTCCCCACACCTAGATGTAGTTGTGCATGTCTGTAATCCCAGCACCTGAGAAGCTGAAGCAGCAGAATCTTGAGTTTGAGGCCAGCTTGGGCTGCATAGTGAATTCAGGGCCGGCCTGGACTCCGGTCTACACAGGGAGACTCTTATTTCTAAAAACAAGGGTGGGTAGAGATTTATCTCAGTAGTAAGCACCTGCCTGGCAAGTGCAAGGCTGTGAGTTCAATCCCTGGTACCCACCCACCCCCACCCCCACCCCCAACCCCCGAAAATAAAGGATAGGGTGGGGCAAGGAGTAATATAACAACACATTTTTGCAATCCAGGAATTATTGCTAACACCTTAATATTTCGGGGGAGTTTTGTTTTGTTTTTGGGACCGGGAATCGAACTCAGGACCTTGTGTTTGCCAGGCAGATGCTGTGCCACTGAGGTATATGCTGGGCCCTTGCCAACACCTTAATATAACTTTATTTCTCTCCACTGATTGTAGGTTTTACTTTGGTTTGTTGTTTGAGGTGCTGGGGATATTTTTTGAACCCAAAATCAGATGTACAGTATATATTATCTTGACACCTGTTTTGCTGCTTCGGTTAAGCTTTCTCTCTTCCCATTAGATCAGTTGTTATCATCCCACCTAACACCCACACAGCATCTCACCTTTGTCACTTTGAGGCGGAGGCTGTGGGACAATTAGAGATCTGCATGTGAGGACCTCTGCCAGGTTCCAGCTACCCCTTCCTCCTGGTCACCTGGTGGCCTCAAGGAGGAGAAGTGGCCCGGCCCTGGATCCCAGGACAGGTCCTGGGGGAAACATAGGGGCCTCCCAGAAGCGAGGTGCCCGCCCAGACCTTGAAGCAGGGAGAGCTGGGAGGCACAGGAGACACAGGTGTCACAGCAGAAGGGGGAAAGCCAGGTCCGGGTTCCTTTGATGGGTTTTCTATGCAATTAGGAGTGTGTGTGTGTGTGTGTGTGTGTGTGTGTGTGTGTGTGTATTCTCATGAGAATCTGCAAGTGTAGACTTGCACAAGTGTGAGGATGCTGAAATCTTAGGTCACAAAGTGTTGTACATGTGTTTCTACTTAGTTGTATTGGTGACCTGTTAAAAAATTACAACAAATTTTGCTTAAAGATCTTACCTGGTCTTTATTTGTGATTCTAGAATCAGCCAGAATGTTATTCTGTAAAATAAAATGTTCCTACAAGCGAGCAGGGGAGCTTGGCTTTATAGTTAGATAAAGGCCAAGAAAGCAGAACAAAAAGCAGACTCCACATCCCAGTTACTTTCTGTCATAAAGGTTAAAACCAAGGGGACTTTCTTATCACACCAGCATAACTAGCTTGGTTGGGAGTTTGGCTTTTAATCCTTTCTGTCCTGATTTTTTTTTTTTTTTTTTTTTTTTTCTTTTGGAGACAAGATCTTGTTATGTAGTTCAGGCTAAACTTGAAGTCACTTTGTAGCTGAGGCTGACCTCAAACTCACAGCCATTCTCCTGCCTCAGTTTCCCTTAGTATTATAAGCATGTGCCACCACACCCAACCAGTCCTGACTTCTTGGAAAATCACATGAACAATTTGGTTTTGGTGTGGTGGTGCCATCACTAACATGTGTGACTCCTTTTTGTGTGTGTGACTCCTTTTGGTGTGTGACTCCATTTTGGTTTGGTCCAAGCCCATGACCTCCTGTACATTTTATTTAACAGAATACATGAGTATATATCTGAGGATTTGCTGTTGTTGTTCTGTCTTGTTTTGTTTCTTCTTTTTGGTTTTGTTTTGTTTTGGTTTGGAGATAGGATCTTCCTGCATAGGCTAGGCTGGCGTTGAATTCAAGGAGATCCTCCTGCCTCAACCTCCCAAGTGCTGAGATTACAGTTGTGTCCTTCCAGCCCTGCCTGATGTATATATATTTGTGACTGTATTGGCATGTTTAGGAGTGTCTGTGGCAACATACATAAGTAAATGCCTACATTAGTGTGTATGAGAGAGAACCAGGTGCAGTGGCTCACGTCTGTAGTCTCAACAGTGGGGTAGCTGAGACAGGAGGAAGGTGTGAATTCTAGGCCAGTTTGGGGTTGTTTTGTTTTGCTTTGTTTTGTACTGGGAATTCAACTCAGGACCTCGTGCTTGCCAGGGAGGAGTTTATGCCTCTGAGCTATATCTTCAGCGCCTAGGCCACTCTTAACTGCACAAGGAGATTCTGTCGGAGGCAGGAAGGGATGCTGCCTGGGGGACTGTTCTGGGGACTGAACCCAAAACCTTTACACCACTTACCTTTTGAAACAAGGTCTCACTAAGTCACTAATTGTCTAAACTAGATTCAAATTTTGTCTCCTCCTGCCTCAGTCTCCCAGAGTGCTGTATTACAGGTATGCCACCACACCAGGCTGATAGGTCTGAGGTTTTTTGGTCCTTCCTCCTCTTCTCTGCCTGGGTTGCTCCCTAATTTTGGTGTCCCTTAGAACTTTCTAGGCAGGGGCTGGGAATTTAGCTCAGCAGCATAAGCACCTGCCTTGCAAGCAAGCAGTCGTGAGTTCAATCCCCGGTACCGATAAAAATGAAAAAGACAAAAAAAAAATAAAAACTTTCTAGGCAGCCAGAACATCTGGTATTATGTAAAATCTTCAGAGAGCCAGACTCGGGGGATATAGAAACAGGTTGAAATTCTGACTCTGCCACTGTGTGACTTTAGTCACCTGACTCAAAACCTCAGTTCATCCATCTGTAAAATACATGTATGTGTCGGTGGTTTTTGTCGGTGTTTTTTTATTACTATTCTTTCTCAACATCGGAATCTTTTCTGCTCTGGCCAAATTGATGACACTGTTGTTTGTTTTGTGGGGGGTTTTCGTTATTATTTGTTTGTTTTCTTTTTGAGACAAGATTTCACTATGCAGTTCAGGCTGGCCTTGAACTCATTTTGCAGCCCAGGCCGGCCTGGAACTCACAGCGATCCTCCTGCCTCAGCCTCCTGCGTGCTGGGATTACAGGTTTGAGCCTGTAATCACAATGGGCTGACACCTTTGTTTTTTTAAACCTAACGCCTGCTTCTTCCACTTTGCTCAGCAGTAATAGCCAGTCGCCCCGGACCTACCCAAAACACAGCCGAGGAATGGACGGGGCAGAAGGCCCTGTCCGGGATGCCCTCCGAGAGGGCTCTGCAGGTGGCGCGGCTCCTCCTGCCGTCCCCATGCACAGCAGCCTCGTGGGAAAGTTACCAAGGCGGGGCGGGGAATCTAACTTTAAATTTTTCCTGCAGTCTGTTTACGCCCCACAGAATGGAAATGTCCTAAAACAAGAAATTAAGCGAGGGTGGGAGTTCTCCGGGCCTGTCTAAGTGGGTTCTCGGCTCCCCGAGGCGCTCGCCCCGGCTCTCACGGAAACCAGGGCACCCGACCTCCCAGCGTGGCCCTGCGGCGCCCCCACCTGTAGGACGCCCCGGGGAGGAGGGCGGGTGCGGAGAGGAGTCCGCCCCGCCGGCCCAGAGGCGCTGGGAGTGGGCGGCACCGGCTGTCCCCGCCCAGCCCGGGCTCAGCGAGTCCTTCCTGAGCTCCGGAGTCCTTCGGGACGTTCCGGAGGGCGCGCTCGGGCTGCGGGCTGCTGCGGACGCGGAGGAGCTGCGCGGCGGGGCGGGGTGTGGCGCTAGGGGCGCTTGTCTGCCGTCGGGAGGCCCGGCCACCGTCCCCAGCGACCCAAAGGAAGAAAAGAAAAGAAGGAGGAAAGAAAGGAAACTCCAGTAATCACAGATTTTTGAGGACTTTACCTGAACACTGCATCATTGGGGCAGCCTGACCCCACCACAGCCCTATCTGGGGGGCTATGGGGGTCCCCCTTACAAAGGAAGACCCCAGATCTGCCTGCTATGGTACCACAGCCCCGGAGCAGCAGGACCCAGATTTGAGCCAGTTTCGCCTCACCCCAGAGCCTGAAATCTAAACCACCACATTATCACCCACAGTCATTACTACAGTCACCTGGTGTGATCAAAATATACAGTAAATATTTAAATCTTTTCTTTTCTTTTTTCTTTTTTCTTTTTTTTTTTTACCAGTATCGGGGATCGAACTCGCAACTGCCTGCTTGCAAGGCACGGGCTTATGCTACTGAGCTAAATCCCCAGCCCCAAATATTTAAATCTTTAAAAAAAAAAAAAAAAAAAAAAAGTGAATTACAAAAGTAAAAAAAAACCAAAACCGCTGCCGTAAACTTTATGAATTTTCCTCTAAACACTCCCCTGGCTTTGAACACACTTACCCTATTGTTCTTGCCACTTTCTGAAGCAGTTTTGGAGTCCTCTATCATGAGTGCTTGTGCAAAGTGCAACAAAAAATACTGTGCAGGTGCCAAGTGCCACCCCACAGAGAGTCAGGGCTGTAAAAACATGACGGTGTGTCCTCATCCACTTTACTCACTGGCTGTGGCACCCGCAACTTCTGGTTCTTCCCCAGAGTCAAATGACCACAAGAAAGCGTTCTGCGTTCTGAACAGATTTAGGACTTCAAGGCCGCCATGGCAGCACGTCTAAGACAGTCATGAAGAGAGACCTGCAGAACTTCAGAAAGGGGCAAGAATGACAGAAAACTGTCTGGGGACAGGGAGAGGATTGTGAGGGGGATGCATGGCAATGTGTCTTTTGCTGCAATAAAAAATTCGTTTTAATTGTTTGATTACAGGATCTTGCTATGTATTCCAGATTAGCCTTGAACTCACTATGTGACCCAGGCTGGCCTCCAGCTCACAGCAAACCTCCTGCCTCAGCCTCCCGAGCACTGGGATTTATGGACCACTGTGCTGGAACCTGGGACTTTTTAAAATGTAGACATTCACCTGTTTTTCTTTTTTCACCATATTTTTTTATTGAATCACATATTGAATTAGATAAGAATCCTGAAAGAACACCGTGTGAAAATCTCTAAGGAAGCTAGGAAGGAAAAGAGACTTAAATGTTACTCATCCGTCTCTCCCCAGAACTTAAGTAGAGCAGGACACACAGTAGGTACTTACTAAATAAGGTTTGAATGGATGAAATAACTCAAGGATGAAATGTTTTCACATTTTGGGGGGGGGCCTGTGGATTTGTGCAGTCATGGCTTGCGTTTGTTAAGCGTCTGTTCTATCATAATTTGCTTTGAAACCTAGCTGTTTTCAATTTTTTATTGCACTGCCTGAACTTCAAGTGGTGTTGGAATTGTGATTCTACCTTGGTTTGTGCTCTCCAGGAACTCATATGCTGATGAACTAACTAAGTAGTATCCCTCAAATAAATACAATAATTTCACCTTGTTACAAGTAAAAGTGATTGGGGCAGGACAGGGGCATTGACCACAGGCCTCTGGGAGGAGATGACATTTGCTCCTTGCAGCAAAAACAAAACAGAATCAGTGCTTCTTCAAATGGAAACTTGGAAATCATTGGAACACACACACAAACACACACACCTCTGTTCCCCAGTGCAAAACTTCTTGTCCTGTGCTTCACACGAATCCACATCCTCCTGTTGCACCAGAATATTCAGCCAGGGAGTATCTCAATGCATTTATGAGTGTAGGGAAGTAATTAAGGGTGATTTTCACTTTGGTAAGAGCTAAAACACATTTCCAGATGCTCTGTAATGAATATACGTTAGTGTTTTAATCAGCTCTAATGCAAGGAATATGTCGTTAGTGAAAGGCAAAAGATACAGAAATACAGAGGACAAAAAGTCCACCATTCGGCCGAGGGATGGAGCTCAGGGGCAGAGCGCTTGCCCGGCCTGTGCTGGGCCCTGTGTTCAATCTCTCAACCCCCACTACATTTGAAAAATAAAGTTCACCTTAGATCTGAGCCCTCCACATGAGCCTGCATCCCAGACCCCGAGGTCACTACTCCACATCTTGCCAGGGTCCCTGTCCCTTAAATAGTATATCCTAAGGCTGGGATGGAGCTCAGAAATAGCCTGTTTGCCTAGCAGAGACCCTTGGTTTGATCCTCAGCACAGAAAAAAAAAAAAAAGTATTTCCCTTCTTCCCCTTCACAGTGTTGTTTCCTAATGAGATACAAGCAAATACGACAATCTCTTTTTCACTGAACTTTGGGTTTTTGTTTTGTTTTATTTGAGACAGGGTCTTTCAAACCCATGGAAATCCTCCTGCCTCGGCCTCCCAAATTCTGGGATTATTGGCATGTGCCACCACCACCTCTGGCTCTCGCCTTTGTGGTTGTTTGTTTGTGACAGAGTCTCACTAAATCACTGGGTTGCCTGGACTGGGCTACAACTTGGGATCCTCCTGCCTCTGCCTGCCAATTGCAAGGTGCTAAGATTCCAGGCATGCAGTTCTTACACACAAATGGTGGTGATCTAGGTGCACTGCTCTGCAGCTTGTTTTATTTCCACAAGGAGCACCTTAAATAAGTTTCCTCATCCACTCTCCTCCCATCGTGTTGGTAATGACAATGATTGCTGTGCTAGGGATTGAACCCGGGGACTGTCTACTACTGAGTTACATCCACAGCCTTTTTATTTGTTTCAAGGCAAGTTCTCACCAAGATACCCAGCCTAGCCTTGAACTTGAAATCCTCCTGTCTCAGCCTCCAGGGTAGAGTAACAAGGATTAGCGTAGAGGCCACAGGCCACCCTACTAATTTTCTTTTTTTTTTTTTTTAATTTTTTTTTTTTTTTTTTTTTGTCTTTTTCCTCTTTTTAATCGGTACCGGGGATCGAACCCACGACTGCCTGCTTGCAAGGCAGGCGCTTATGCCACTGAGCTAAATCCCCAGCCCCCACCCTACTAATTTTCATTCCCCTTACAGGTCCCTAGGCTAGAACAGGGTTTGCCCCAGTAACAGCCAGGTGGACATGTGGGACTTTTCCAACTGGCTGCTCTTCTTGTACATACATCAATCCGCACGGCTGGATGCATCCTTAGACACAGTCCTGAAGGCGAAGGTGCTGCCCCAGAGTCCCTGAGACCAGGACCCGAGGCTTAGCCATCCTCCTTTTAGTGGACACTGAGGCACTCCCACTCCGCTGCTCTCGTGAACACAGCTGCTATGGACACTGCACCTTTCCCTGCCAGGCCCTCTGCTGATGTCAGAAATGGTGGATCAAAGAAAACAGAGCAAACAAGCCAGGTTTTGAAAACACATCACATTGATCTGGGAGCCTTAATGCACTGACCTACACCGACCACTGCCCCTCAACTGGAGCAGCGGACTTTGGATCACAGGGCCAAGGGGTTAAGAAGCACACGTTCCTGGCTAACATTTAACACAAGGAGCCGGGATCCCAGTACTCCCAGGTCTGAAACTCCCAGTGACTCCAGGCTCACCCAGAGTAAAAGGCCCAACCCTCACAGCATTCACACCTGGTTACAGACCCAGCCGTGCCCCACCCAGAATGTCCCTGACCTCATTTCCTCATTTCTTCCTGGCTGGCTTAGCCTCTTCCTCACTCATGCCAGGCAGGCACACCTCTGCCTCAGGACCTTTGCACTGCCTGTGACTGCTGCCTGGAATGTTTCCTTTCCTGAACAGCGGAAAGAAGAAACACATTATTTACTGAAGTATCCCTTTCACAGGGAGGCCCGTGATAACCTCCAACAATCCATTTAAGATCACAGCCCATCCCAACCTTTAACCCTGCTTAATCCCCTGCCTTCCTGTCTTATTTTTCTTCACAGCGTCAATCACTAGATGAACCAATATACATACTGCATTGCTCTATTCCTCCATCCCCACAATGAAAATCACGCAGGAAGTCGCTTCTGTGGGGTTCAAGGAAGGGGTGAGGGGTGTCCGGTACTCGGCCCACAGGACCCTACGGGGCTGCGGTGCACCGAAACCAAGGCCCGAGGGTCCCGGTCCCCACACAGCCTCGGGCGGGCGTCCGGCTTCCCATGCGGGACCCCGTCCGTCCCCAGTGCCTGGACCCCGGGCGCCCGTCCTCAGGCAGACCCGGGCGGGGCGGCCACGCGCAGGTGTGCAGGGCCCTCGGCGCGCGACGCGGACCCGACTCCTGGTGGCAACCGGGTCCCTCCCCAGCGGGCGGCCGGGTCAGCGCCAGCCCGGCCCCGCCCCATCTGTGCGCCCTCCCCGGGCGGCCGGCGCAGGAAGCAGGCGCCCCTCTGCCGCGGGGTGCACGACCGGGAGGCCTGGCGCTCTGCCCCCGTGAGCAGAGTCCGGCGGCCTGCTGCCCCGCAGACCCGCCCTGCGTGGCTCTCCCACGCCCGGAGATGGGACCGGGCCCTGGCACGCTCTGGGCCGGCGGTCCGCAGCTGGGTACCAACCACCGACCACCGAGCTACACCGCCAGCGCCCTTTTATTTTGAGACAGGGTTTCACTTTGTAGGTCAGGCTGGCTTGAACATTGTGTGGCCCTGGCTGGCCTCGAAGAGGGGACAATATTCTTGCCCCAGCCTCCTGAGTACTGGGATTACAGGTGCGCGCCACGCTCAGGTTAGTCCCGAAATTTTGATCCTCCTGTCTCAGCCTCCAGGATAGCTGGGTTGGGCTGGGGGTTTAGCTCAGCGGCATAAGTGCCTGCCTTGAAAGCAGGCAGTCATGAGTTCGATCCCCGGTACCGATAAAAAGGAAAAAGACAAAAAAAAAAAAAAAAAAAAAAAAAGCACAGGATAGCTGGGTTACAGACATGCATCACCAAAGGACTCCCTATTCGCTTTCTCCAAGACTATTTGCCAGTCACCCCCACTCCTCCATTAATGCGTGACTCTGGCATATGGTCTTCCTGGCCTATTGCTTTATGTTTTACTACATATAAATATACTAGTAGAGCTCGTGTGTGTGTTTTTAATTTATGCTTTTTTTTTTTTTTTTTTTTTGTCTTTTTCGTTTTTATCGGTACCAGGGATCGAACTCACGACTGCCTGCTTGTAAGGCAGGTGCTTATGCCGCTGAACTAAATCCCCAGCGCCATTTATGCTTTAAAAAAAAAAAAAATCACTGCACTTTCCCCTAAGCAACATTTCTGCGCATGTATCTAGCTGCACACACAGACATCTGTAGATACCGATTACACGCTGCATGTTCGGCCACTGCCTGCATTCCGTCCTCAGATGGGAAGTGATTGTCCGTCCGTTTGCTGCTGCTGCTGTGGTGGTTGCTGTGTGCCCGCCCCCACAGGCTGTGCTGCAGGCAGGACTCCCCTGTGCGCCTGTGGGAGTGCTCTGCTGGGTCACAGGGTGTCCAAATGCTCACTTTTACTTGCTATTGCCACATGAGTTCCAAGTGCTCCTACCAGTTCACACACCCACGGGCAGGGGAGGAGAGTTGCCACTTCCTGCATCCTCAGCAGCAGTTCATATCATCAGACCTGAAAAGTGGTTGGCAGGGGCAGGGGGCAGCTCTCCCCTGCAGACTTGCCAGGCATGCAAACTGCAAATGTAGGGGTTCAGGAGCACACACAGGCAGGAAGCTCTCTGGTTCCCTTCCGTGCCTTGCAAGTGTCCTGGGCCAACCCCCTTCCCAGTGTCCCCGTGCTTCCTGGTTACAACGTTGGGGTGGCGTGAGGGAGGGTGATACCTACATTAAACTCCTTGGGCAGAGACCACATCTGCAGGGCCACTGAACAGGCCCCGAGGTGCACAGAGGGGCTACAGATGGCATCTTTGTGGAAGACTTGCTGTATCTACGTACAGACGTCTTCTCTCTCTTTTTTTTTTTTTTTTTTTTTTCTTTCGTGGTAGTGGAAATTGAACCCAAGTTCTTTGCACTGAGCTACATCCCCAGTCCCCTCCTTTTATTATTTATTTATTATTTATTTATTTTTGGATTCAAACTCAGAACCTCGAGCATGCCAGGCAGGCACTGTGCTGCTGAGCTATATCCCTGGCCCCACCCCTGCTTTTAAATTTATTTATTTAGAGACAGGCTCTAGATAAATTACTAAATTGCTCAGGCTGTAGTCAGCCTTGCATTCTCCCTGCCTCAGCCCTCCGGAGGGTTGGGATTACAGGCACAAGCCACCATGCCTGGCCTGGGATACCTCTTTGTAATTTGTACAAAGTGTCCTCTTGCAAGAGCAACAGCCACCACTGGCAGCATCTCTGTGTGCCCCACAGGCGTTGCATCCGCAGCGGCTCAGAATTGGCCACCCAAGCTGCCATTTATTCTTTGGTTGGTTCCTCCCACCTGAAGGGGCTCCCCAGAGTGTGAACCTGGGTGTTGGGTTCCTGGTGCATCTAACCTACCGAAGAGCAAGCAGGCAGTAGTTGTTCATAGCATGAACGATTAGCATTTGATTCTAAAATTCTGAAAGACAGGGGTGGAGTAGATACCCAGGTACCTAACAAACGTGACTGCAGGAGAGACAGAGGAGCCACTCAACTAGTAACAGTTAGTGTCAACAGACCATGGTGGGGCGCATCTGTAATGCCAGCTACTCAGAAAGCTGAAGCAGGAAAGTCACAAATTTGAGGCCAGTCTGGGTAACTTATCAAGGCTGTGTTTTAAAATTTAAAGCGCTGGTGATAGAGCTCAGTGGTTGGGTGCCTGCCTGATATGCACAAGGCCTGTGAAAAATGGAAAAAGTACCTACTAAAGGGTGGTTTTGCCAGGAGCTGCTCTGAGATCTTTCTCCTCTGACTTAACTTTCGACCTTCCTAAAGCTGGGAGCACCTATCACACCCGTCCCTGGACGAGACCCCAAGACAGGCAGATGAGAAATCACTCAGTCCTGAGGCTGGATGTGCCAGACCCAGATGTAAAACCAGGGTGCTCTGGCCTTCTAAGAGAACTCTCTGCTGCTCCCAAGAAAAAGGGTCTCTGGAGCCTTAAATGTTTCTGGATGTCTTATCTGCCTTTCCACCAGCATGTTAATGTTACTGCTTTTGCTTCAGCCAAAAAAAAAAAAAAAAAAAAAAAAAAAAAAAAAAAAAAAGAATAACAACAAAAAAAGGAAAGATAATACTTTTTAAAAAGAAAGCATATGGGTCAGAGGTATAGCTCAGTGGCACAGCGCCTGCCAGGCAATTGCAAGGTCCTGAGTTTGATTTCCGCTAACAAAAAAAAGATTAAAAAAAAAGTAAAAAGAGCTTGTCATGAGTCATAGTATTGGAGAATGTATCTGTGCTTGCTGCTTGAATCAAGGGTGTAGCTGGAGGTGCCACCCCAGATGACGGGGTATGCAAGATTGGGTACGGTAGGGAAGGTAGGAGTTGCCCTGGGCTTTGCAGACTGGGCAGGGAGCTGGGTGGGTCCTGAGACACTCACCCTCAGCTGGTTCCCGGGTTCCGGGCCCTGGGGCAGTTTTAGGGAGCCAGGTGTAAGGCAGGCAGGTGAGTCAAAGGAGGGCCAGGCTGGGTGTCAGGGGGAGGGGAGACCTCTAGAGCCCTCTGTCCATCCTCAGTGGCCATAACAGAAGCCACTGAGGCCACTATCCAGAAGTCTCTTGTCTCCTCTCTCTCATCCCACCTCAAGGGTTGCTGGGGCAGTGGTCTGGCTGGGCTTTGCCTAGGGTGTGGCCACGTGGCCTGGGGGCACCCCTGGCTGTGGCATCAGCCTCTGTGGCTGCTGGGGTCAGACCAGCTCCCACACCTCCACCCTGGGCAGGGCCTGGGCCTGCAGATGTGGGTGGGACACTGAGCTGGGGACAGTGTGCTTGTGGGTCTCGGGGGTTTCTGGGGGAGTCTACACTGAGTGTGTCAGGAGGGGCTGTCAGCACCGGGGAGGCCATGAAGAGGTGGGGTCGGGCACGGGGGTTCTTTGCCTGGCGCAGGGGTACCCGAGGAAGGAGGCTCACACTTTCACACTTGGTTGTAGTCGCCAAGCTGGGGGCGTGTGTCTGCACTTGACTGGGTAGGCAGTATGTGGCCTGTGCTCAGCGCACTGCCGTGTGGGGTGCATGTGTCTGTGTGCTGTGACAAGGGCATTATGTCTCTTTCTCGGTGTCGTGTGTGTGTGGGGGGGTGCTGGCTGGCTGTCATGCTTCACTGTGCCCGGCGCCTCTCGGTCACCCTGTTGGAGCTCTGTGTTAGCGTTGCTTGGCACCTCTGTGTGCCATGTTGGTGGTACACATGTGTACATATATGCACACACAGGTGTGTATGTTGGGGGCAGTTGTCTGTGACCCTTGCTTGCAGGTCTGGCCTATACTCAGTGACCCATGATGGGAGCTCGAAGGGCCTTGGCTCTGGCCTGGTCACTGCTGTGAGACCTGGGAGGGTGGCAGGGCCCTCTGTCAGCCCCAGGGTGCGGGGTGCAGGGGACCCCACTGCAGTCTGCAAGTAATGGTAGGGCCCCAACTGCCAGGCTCCAGCCTCCTGTCCACTGTTCCAGGGCTTCTTTGGAAAACAGGATGGCGGGGCAAGGGTGGATCTAGACCAGGCTCCCACACTGCCTAAAACAACTCAGAAGCCCAGCAGGAACCCTCAGGCTGGAGTCCAGCTACAGCTCCAACATTGCAAAAGGAGAAACTAAGACCCAGAGTGAGGAGGACTCTGCAGGCGGAGCTCCATAGCCAAGGGAAGGCCCTCAGAGCCCTGTGTGACCCTCCACAGCTCCTGCTGAGTTTCGGGTTAAAAAGGAGATCCCACCCGCCCAGGAGGAAAAAAATGCCCATCCCGACTCCCATTGCTGAGTACTAAATACTAAAATGTCCTAACTGTGGGTTTAGTTCAAATTCTGTCCTCACTTTGCACATGAGGAAACTGAGGACCGTATTTAACTCACACTTCCCTAAATATTACTCTGACCCAAGCTGTGTGACTGCAAGCAAGACGCTTAACCCTCCCGGGCCAGGCTCTGGTTCAGTTCTGGGACACAGCAGTGACCAAAGAAACCGTGGGTCCTGTTTCCTTAGAGCTCACAGCCTGAGCAGGACGGGAGGCATGGGACAGGGAACAGACAAAATGTCAGAAAACAGCATCTTCTCAAGTGGTAATAAACATAATGAGAGCCCAGTGGCAGAGCACCCCTGAATTTGGCCCCCAGAAAGGGGTCAGGAGAGGGAGGAAAGTTGGGAGGGCTGAAGGAAGGAAGAAAAAGATAAGAAAGAAGGCAGAGAAGGGCAGGGGGATGAAGTCTGACAGACTGGGCCATAAGTGTTTCAGCAGAAGGAACAGCAGGAGCAAGGGCCCTGAGGCAGGACCAGCGAGTTCTGTAAAGGAGGAGGCTAAGCAGCTAGTAAGAGAAAGGGAAGGGCAGGAAGAGCTGGGCTGGGGGCCGGTGGGGGGCCACAGGCGCAGGGAGGAGTTCTGGCTGGGCCAGGGCTGGGGGCGCAGCACTGCGGTCTCCAGTTACGGGGGCGGGGGACAGCTGGAGCCAAAGGCCTCTCCCCCACGGCCCCGCAGTCCCAGCCCAGAGGCGCCGGCCTGGCGGCTGGAAGGCTGCAATGTGGGCACATCTGGGAAGCAGCTGCGGCCGGGCCAGGGCGGGTCACGTGGCACAAGGACAGGCCCGCCCAGGAGCCTCCAAGGCCAAGGCTCCAGGGAGGGGCCGGGAGGAACGTGACTGAGGGAAACGCGGTGTCAACCAGGTCGAGCTCTGCTCTGCAGCGTGGACCTGACAGCGCAGCGTCCGGCCGGCCGCGGGAGGCGGACTGCCCAGGTGTTCACCACCTCCCAGCTGTAGGACCTGGAGGAAGTCCCTCAACTGCTCAGGATTCAGTGGCCACATTGTCAAGGGAGCAAGACAGTGCTGCCCACTCCACGGGCTGTTCGTTTCTCACTCGGGGCCCTCCCGGAGTGCCTCCCCGTGCCGGGCTCTGCACAGGGCGCCCGTGACAGTGCTGCAAAGACAGCGGCAGCCCGTCCCCCTGCGCTCAGCCTCTTAGGTTAACACCGGGGTCCCTGTCTGACCCTAGATCTCTTAGTCCTGTGAGCCATTTGCCTGGGGAACCTGAGGTCAGAGGAGGCTGCGATGAACACCAAGAGGCGCAGTGATAGAGAACCTAAGGAAAAGGCACTGCCAGCTGGGTCTGGCGGTGCAGCCTGTGGTCACAGCCACTCCAGAGGCTGAGGCGGGAGGATTGCTCCAGCCCAGGAGTTCAAGGCCAGCCTGGGCAACAGAGAGCAAGACATATGCTTAAAAAGAAAATGCCAGGCATGGTGGCACACACCTGTAATCCCAGCTATTCAGCAGACCAGCAGGAGAATTCAGGGCCAGCAGCAAGACCCTGTCTCAAACGTCTAAAATAAATAAAATGGCTTAAAGATGTAGTTCTATGGCAGAGCACTTGCCTAGCATGTGTGAAGTCCTGGGTTCCATCTCTAGCATAACAAAAACAAAAAGCAACAACAGGGAAAAAAAGTAAAAACAAAAAGGAAAGGCATTCTCAGCAGGTTGTGCTCAGCGCCTATGGACTGCTTACCTCTCCTCTGGGAGGAGCACCAGGGAACAGGGAAACCCAAATGGTACCAGGTATCTGACGAAGGAAAATGGGCTAGGGAGGTAGCTCAGTGTGAAGGCCCTCAGTACCACTGCATACAATATACTAAAAATACATTACTATACATTAGATGATATATTGTGGGGAACCATCCAGACAACTCTCCTTGAAAAGAAGAGCAACTATCCCCATTTTGGATAAACCTGGCCCCATCTCCATGTATTGATATGTACAGAGCTGGCTGGGCTATTTCTTCTTTCTTTTTTTCTTTTTTGTACCAGGGTTCAAACTCATGACCTTGCACTTACCAGGCAAGTGCCTGAGCCACAAATCCTAGGCCCTAGCTAAGATATTTCCTGGCCCTTCAACTGACTTTAAGCAATGCAAGTGAAGCTGGCTGAGGAGTCATTGTGGCATCTCTGATGTAAAGCAGTAGGTCATTGTTACCATACCCAGTGACTCCCCAAATGCATGGCTGAGCCAGGCACGTTGGAGAGCCATGCTCCAAACTGTTAACGGGACTGAGCCTCAAGAAAGAGGCTGTGACTCCCCAGAGCAAACAGGATTGTACATCAGAACTCAAGCACCGACCGACCCCAAATTATTAGACACTACCTCAGCTGTGTTATGCAGATTATTCTCTCTGCATTTCCTGTTTGTTTGTTTGTTTTTCTCTCTGCATTTCTTGCCCTCTGATTTTCACAAAGGTGATCTCAGACCTCACAGTAGTCAGGGCAGTCATGTATTTCTAGCCACTCTCACTGTCACGAATCCCCGAGCCACTCCCCTCATGCAGAATTAATAAAACCCAGGTTGGGCTGTGGGGGAGGCCTTTGTTTGGGTGAACCACCATCTTGGCTGGATTTAGGAGCCAAGGGGATCGAACTCATGATCGCACGCTTACAAGGCAGGCACTTATGCCACTGAGCTAAATCCCTATAATATATTATACTGCCAATTTTTTTTTTTTTTTTGGTTTTGTTTTTTTGAGACAAGGACTCACTATGTAGACTGGCCTTGAATTCATTACATAGCCCAGACTGGCCTTGAACTCATGGTGCTCCTCCTGCCTCAGCCTCCTGAGTACTGGTGATATAGGTGTGTGTCACCAAGCCTGGTTATAATATTCTTATATAATGTATAATATACTGAAAATGAAATGAAAAAAATTAGACAAACTGGCATGATACATTTGTAAGTCACATATCTGATGAAGGATTTGCATTCAAAGCATATAAAGAGCTCTCTTGAGGGCTATATGAAGCTCAGTTGGCAAATCACGAGTTTAGCATGAATCCCTGTCTTTGGTTCCCAGCACCAAAAAAAAAAAAAGTTAAATTTCTCTAAATAACCTACTTATTCTATTACTAAATATTTACCTAAGAGAGCTGGGGATTTAGTTCAGTGGCATACACACCTGCCTGGTAAGCACCAGGTTGTGAGTTTGACCCAGTACCAAAAAAACAAAACAAACAAACAAACAAAAGGAACACATATTTACCTAAGAAAAATGAAAGAATGTTATATATAAGAGTCCATAGCAGCTTTATCTGTACTCACCAAAAATTATATACAATTGGGCTGAAGGTGTAACTCAGTAGTAGAGTGTGTGCTTAGCATATGTGAGGCCATGGATTCAATCCCTTGCACAAAAAAAGTAAAAACAGGTCGGCACGGTGGTAAACCCCTATAATCCAAGCACTCTGGTAGTTGTTCTTTTTTTTGTTGTTGGTACCTGGGATCGAACTCACAACCTTGTGCTTACGCTGCTGAGCTAAACCCCAAGCCTTAACCCAGCACTCTGTTTTTTTTTTTTTTTTTTTTTGGTACCGGGGAATGAACTCATGACCGCATGCTGGCCAGGCAGGCACTTATGCCACTGAGCTAATCCCCAGCCCTAACCCAGCACTCTGGAAGGCTGAAGCAGGAGGACAGCAAGAGAGCTCAAGCTTCACCTGGGCAAACTATCAAGATCCTGACTCAAAAATTAAAAGCAGGGCCGAAGGTTTAGCTAACCAGTATAAACACTTGCCTGGCAGGCACAAGGTCATGAGTTCAATCCCCGGTACCAAAAAGAATTGTAAAAAGGATTTCTCAAAAGAAACTTAAAAACAAAATAATAACAAGGGTTGAGGATGTAGCTCAGTGTGAAGGCCCTGGGTTCAATCCCAAGTACAATGAATCAGTCAATACTATAAATAATCCAAATGTGCTTCAGCAGGTGAATAAATAATTGACAGTACCTCCTGACAGTGGAATATTACCCAGCAATAAAAATAAACACGAAGACATCTCCACTAGTGAAAGAAACCCGCCTCAAAGGTGGGTGTCAGGGTGCATGCCTACAATTCTAGCACTCTGAGGCTGAGGTAGGATTGAAAGTTTCACTGGGCAACTTAGTGACTTAGTGAGAGAGTGTATCAAAATAAAAAATAATAATAAGGGTGTGGAGATGTAGCTCAGTGTGAAGGACCAAGCTTCAGTTGCTACAACTGAGCTGGGGATATAGGTCAGTGGCAAAAGCATCTGCCTGGCAAGCGCAAAATCATGAATTTGATCCCTTGTACCAGAGAGAGAGAGAGGGAGAGAGAGAGAGAGAGAGAGAGAGAGAGAGAGAGAGAGAGAGAGCGAGCTACAGAAATGGTATATATATTGTTTGAGTCTATGTATACAGAATTCTGGAAAAGACAAATGAATCTGTAGAGAAAGCATATCAGTAAATGGGGGTACAGTACAATGGAAGAGGGGGAAGGGAAGGGTCACATGGGCTGAAGAAAATTTGGGGAAGCATATGCTAATTTTCTTGATTGTGGGAGTGCTCATGGGTGAGCACAGGAATCAAAATTTTTCAAATTGTACACTTGAAATAAATGTACCTTGTCAATTATATTTCAATAGAAAGAAGAATTAAATATCTGGGCCTGGGACATAGCTCAAGGGCACAAGTGCCTGCCTGAGTTCAATTTCCCATACAAAAAAAAAAAAAAAAGAAAGAAATATCTATGCAGATACAAGGGGCTGGGGTGTGGCCTGAGGTAGTAGTCCGGGTTCCACCCCCAGCAATACACACACTGGGTGTGGAGGCCCACTCCTGTAATCCCAGCACTCAGGAGGCTGAGATAGGATTGTTGCAAATTCAAAACCCCCCTGGGCTACGAAGTGAGCTCAAGACCAACCTGAACTGCATAGTGAGACCCTGACTCAAAAAGACAAAAAAAGACAAAAAAAAAAGTGGCACTCTGAGCTGGGTGGCACTCCGGAGGCTGAGGCAGGAGGAGTGCAGTGCAGTGAGTTGGAGGCAGGTGAGGCCAGCCTGGACTACAGAGGGAGTTCAAGGCCAACCTGAGCTACAAAACAAGACCTTGTCTCCAAAAATAAAAGAGTAAAGATCCCACTCATGCCTCACCTCCTTCTCTCAGTCCCCTTCACGTGGCAATCCTTATCTCAGTCAGTGTTTATCTTGTTTTGCATTTGTGGTGCTGGGAATCAAACCTGGGGCCTCAAAAAGCAAGTGCTCAGCCATTGAGTTAAACCCCCAGGCCAACAGCAGGACTTGGGTTCTCAGAGCCATATTGGTCACCTGCTGCTCAGTCATGCGTGCCAGCCAGTATGCCAGGCACCAATGGACCCCTCACCATCTATTCAGTGCCACTGCTGAGGTCATTTAGGTTATTTCCAACTTCCCCTCTCCTGTCGGCACTGTGGTGAGCATCCCTGGGCACACACATCTGTCTTGTCTCTGTGGGTGAAATTCACAGCTGCACATAGGATTGCTGGGTTGCTGTAGAAACACTTGGTAGTGAATTCATATTCCGATTTCCCCCGGTGAACTATATTCCTCCCAGTTCTGCAGCAGTTCTTTGGAGCAGCGCAATGTTCTCTTTCTTCTTTAGAGGACTGCTGAGCAAGGCCTCGGAAGTGTGGAGCATCTTGGAGTATGTGGTCAGGGGATGGGGGTCCAGCTAATTAACTAAGGATGTCTCCCTGCTTTGATTAGTTTTCCTGGTTTCCTGAGGTGGAGCTAGAGGGGTGGGTCATTGTCCTCTCCCCCAAACATCTGAGGAAAAGGGGAACCTTGCATATACCCTGTGAATTAACTGCTGGGGCAGTAGGCTATAATGTCACCCTTTCCTAGGTTAGCACAGTAGTTTAACCCTGCTTCTCAGGGTGACTGTGTATGACTAAGCCTCAGTTTCACGGCTTGGTGGCTTGTCTAGGGCATTTGGAGGCAGATTGCCCACTGTAGGTAAGAAGTTGTGTGACAGCCCTGCAACAGCTCTGGCTCCTGCAAGGCTTGGCAGAAGGCCTCATTCCTCCTCACACTGGGGTTTGAGCAGGGGAACACCCTGTCACTGAACTATATCCCCAGCTCCCTAAAAATTTGAGAGAGGGTCTTACCAAGTTGCCCAGGCAGGACTCAAACTTTTGATCCTTCTGCCTCAGCTTCCAAAGAAACAAGAATTACAGGAGTACACCCCTAAGCCCGACTACCTGGGAGGCTTGGTTTATGCCTCAGTTCCTTTCCTTTCTATCCTGAAAGTTGTGTGCAAACTTCACACAGTGCTGGCACGAAGAGAGGTCGTGATAAATGGTCGTGTTTGTGATTACTATCAAAGTCAGGCAGATTCCAAACAGCGGGGTCGCTCCGCAGGAGACACCTAAATTCATCCAACAGCAGCGTAAGACCGGGCTCAGGCCTCTTTCCCCAGGCCCGAGGGGAGTGCGGGGGGGGGGGGGATTAGGCGGTGAGAAAACCTCCCAGGCGGCCCCAGCTGTGGGGCTGGGTGGGAGAGGCTCGCAGGTGTGGGGCGGGGAGGTAAAGTGACCCTTGCCCAGCGACCGCGCCCACAAGACACGCATTCCCAGGCCTCCCGCCCCGGGTCTGCAGGTGACGCGCAGGAGGAAGCGGGAGCGCTCCAGCCCAGTTTGCCGTTTCCATAGCGACCGCCCGAGCGGCGCCAGGCTGACAGCCCGTCCGGGTTTTATGAATGGGTGACGTCACGGGCCTGGCGTCTAACGGTCTGAGCCGCTTGTTCAGACGCTGACACAGACCGGCCCCGGGAAAGGAGGGGGAGAAGACTCAGTCTCCACAGCTGCCGCGCCGTGGGAGGGAGACCCGCTTCGAAGTCTTCAAGGGGGAAGAAAGTCCAACCAAAAAAGTGAGAAAAATTAAAAGTTACTAGTTGCTGGAGATTTGGCGAATTTTTGCAGGGGGCTGCAATTTGGGGCCTCACTTACGTGCGTTCTAGCTACTTTTCTGATCCCCAGGGCCAGTCCCTAGCTCCAGAGGAACAATCTCCCTAGTCAATTGCTCCCATCTCCAGGGAACTGGCCATGCCTTCCTGGTCCCAGGAACTTTAACAGCGACCCTGGGAATTGGGGAAGTCCAGCCCCTGGGCGCTGAATGTAAAAAGAGGGCCCTGATATTTGGAAACCAGAGTCTGACAGGTTATCTTCCAAGAAGAACTGGAAAGCCTAGGTGCCTTGGGTTCTCTGGGCGACCCACAGGTAGTCACTTGTCCGTCCAGACCTCAGTTTCTCTCATCTGTACAATGGAGTGGGAGAGGTGAGAAAGTGAACACAGGGCCGCTCCCAGGTCTCTGCGTTGTCAGCAATACCGGTTTAGCCTCCTTGCCTCCTCCTCAAGACGCCCTCGTCTCTAGTGGCCGCTATGCCTGGCGCCCTCACACCTTCTGTGCTTAAAACTCGGTCACCTTTCCACCGACGCGAGGGTGCGCTAGTTGAGCGAGGGGGCGGGGCTCGGTGTGGAGGAGCAAAGGGCCACGCCTCCAGGCCGCGTATTGGCTGCTTTTGAACGTTGTGAGCCCGCCCCTGAACGGGAGCGCGGCGTCCCTATAAAAGCCTTGCTCAGACACTAGTTCCTGCGTTCTACAGCGTGTCCTTATCTTTCTGGGTTTTCCTGACGCTCGGCGCCCGCCTCCTCCGTCCACCGCGCGACTCGTTTCACCGTTTGCAACAATCATGAAGGTCGCCAGTGGCAGCGCCGCGGCCGCCGCGGGCCCCAGCTGCGCGCTGAAGGCTGGCAAGACGGCGGGCGGCGCGGGCGAGGTGGTGCGCTGCCTGTCCGAGCAGAGCGTGGCCATCTCGCGCTGCGCCGGGACGCGCCTGCCCGCCTTGTTGGACGAGCAGCAGGTGAACGTGCTGCTCTACGACATGAACGGTTGCTACTCGCGCCTCAAGGAGCTGGTACCCACCCTGCCCCAGAACCGTAAAGTAAGCAAGGTGGAGATCCTGCAGCACGTCATCGACTACATCAGAGACCTACAGTTGGAGCTGAACTCGGAATCCGAAGTCGGAACCCCAGGGGGCCGGGGGCTGCCCGTTCGGGCTCCGCTCAGCACCCTCAACGGCGAGATCAGCGCCCTGGCGGCCGAGGTGAGGTCCTAGTTGGAGTCCGAGATCATACTACCGATGGGGAAACCGGGAAGGTGGCGGGAAGGGGGATTGTATGTCTGCCTCCAACCTGGCTGGCACCTACGTAGCGATGCCCAAGGCGGCCAGCAAATGCGCTCCTTCAGCGAGTCTCCTGGGAGGGGAGTGGGAGCGCCTGCTGCCCTGTGCCCCTGCCCTCGCCAACACTGTCTCATTTCTTATTTTCACAGGCAGCATGTGTCCCGGCTGACGATCGCATCTTGTGTCGCTGAAGGGCCGCCTCGGGTAGTGGACCCTCGCCCTCCAGGAGGCAGGAGGAATAAGAGTCGGTCCCGGCAAGCACCTCGTCAGAGCTGGGGGAAACAAGATAGACCGCCGGTCCTTGGGTGCTTAGCTGGATCCAGCCCACAGTTGGGGAGCTGAGGAGGGGAGGCGATCCTCTTTCCAACACCCCCAGGCAGCAGAGACTTTGGGGGGGTTTCCCCGTGTGTTTCTATTTTTTGAAAAGCAGACTTTTAAAAAATGGTCACGTTTGGTGCTTCTCAGATTTCTGAGGAAATTGCTCTGTATTGTATATTACAATGATCACCGACTGAGAATATTGTTTTACAATAGTTCTGTGGGGGTGGGTTTTTTGTTATTAAACAAATACTTTAGATGGTGGTAAAGTTGCAGTGACTTATTGGATTGAGTGGAGGGGGATGGGAGTTGACCTTTGACCCTTTTCGCAGCTGGTGCTGGGAGGAGGGGGCAGGGAGGGCCACATCTGGACAGTCTGGGTTAATCGACCTGAATGAGTGTTTCCGGTGTCTTTAAAGTCTATTCTTTTTCCACCATCTCTGGCCATTTCCCTGTTCCCCAGTGTCATAAACTTAAATCCTCTAGACCCCTGGGGTTTCTCTAAAAAGTGGTCTCTGGGCCACCTGGATCACCTGGGGAGGCTGTTAAAATGCAGATGAACCTGCTGAGTCTCTGAATTGAGAAAATTTAAGTCTGAAGACCTGGTCACCAGATGATCTTCCTTGCCACCATGGGAGAAGCAAGACCCAGTGAAAGGATACTGCCTGGGTTCCAGCTCTTCTGAAGCATAACTTCCTTGGCCCTATTCCCCAGTAGGAGGTCTCTCTGAGCAGGCTACCTCTTCCTGATGCCAGCAGGCTGCCCTGGGCTCCAGGCCTGTCCAAGTGGGTGATCAAGTTGGCAGGGCCAGGCTGTACACAGCTGCCAGGCCACCTGCTCTGAGTCTGGACTCAGCCCCCTCACCCTAGCCAGCCTCTGCCAAGCGCTGCAACCAGGCTGTCCCCTGGGGCTACTGTGTGGGCTCTGAGGAGCGAACAACCAGTCCAGTCCCCAGCCTTGGAGCTGAAAGAGATGTCACTGGCAAGGCCTTATTTGCCTGGACATGTGGTTTATGCTTACAGGGGAGTGCACAAGTGCCTGGGCTTGTGTGTGTGACCAGAGCAAACAGTCCTCTCCACCAGGGCTGGGTCATTTGCTCCAGTGCAAGCTGGGGAGGTGAGTCAGGCTGGGGTGTGTGTAGAAGGGCACTGTGAGCACATGTGTTCTGCAGATAACTGCAGCCTACAGCTGCTGGGCTTGTGTGTTCCCCCCAGCTGCACCATGGGCATCTCAGTCCCAGCCTCCGCTGACTGGGCTGCATGTATGTAATTACTGGACTTTGCTTGGCATTCCTGGGCCTCTACAGGTCCTCCTTGAGGGTGTGGGCAGCTGTTTGGGCAAACCATTCCTCAAAGTTAAAGTATGCTAACTCCCTGGGCAATTGTTAGGCCCTGGGGACACCAACCCTCCCTCAAGTATCGCTGCCAGATCACTCCCATGTACACGTGGAGAAACCAAGTTCTGGAAAAGGCAAAAACTTGACCTAGAGAGGGTAGGGACTATTTATACATCTTGTCAATAAACAAGCAAGTAGAAAACAAGTAGCACCCAGAGCCCATAGGCTGACTGAGCCACTCCTTAAGAAAAGATTTCATGGATCCCTATGGGGCTAAAAAGGCAAGATTGTGATGCCAGTTCTACAACAGCAAAAACAAACTGAGGAAAAGCAAAAATAAAACTAAAGATGAGGCTGGGGGTTTCGCTCAGCAGCATCAGTGCCTGCTTGGCAAGCACAAGGTTCTGAGTTCGATCCCCGGTACCAAAAAAAGAAAAGGGAAATTAAAGATGATTATTTATTGAGCACCAGTGGTTAAGCGGGTGCCAGACTCTGCTCTACCATTTTATGGACTGTATCAAAGGGCAGGGTGTCTTAGGTAAATTAAGTTTTTCGCCATCCCCTCCCCACCTGGCTGCTGTTTTGCAGTAACTAACCTCACACCAGTGTCCAGAATAAATGAAATTGAGTAAGGCGTTCAGCACAGGGCCTGGCACGTACCGCTTGATAGTTATAAATTATTAATTGTGGCTGCGTGTCCTTGGCGTGTCCTCGAGGCACACGTGTGCACCCACTCCCTCCCACGTGCGCCCCCCAGCCCACCCACGGGGCCGTGGGCGTGTCCCCAAGCTCCCGCACGGCAGGGGCCTCCTTCCCGCCGAGGAAGGGGCTGCAGCCGGCCCCACCAGCGCCCCCGCCATTCGGGCGCTCTCTGGATTCCACGTTTCCTCCTCTTCCCCTTTGGCCCGGGCCCAGCCCATCTGGAGGCCGGCTCGGCGGCGACCTGGGAGCGTTTCCATCAGCTGGGCGCGAGGAATGCGGAGCTATTTAACCTGAGCATCCCCAGGTGTACGGAGGCGCCTGGCTGTCTGGGGCCCGCCGTCTTTGGCACGGCCGCACTAGACAAACAGCGCCGCCCCCGCCCTGCCCCTCCGCCCGCAGCTGCAGCCCGGCCTGGGAACGCGCGGGCGCCGGCGGCTTGCATAAGAGGCTCGGGCCTGGCGCGCGAGGGAGGGGGCGAGACGGCCTCCGCGAGCGCGCACGGAGCCCCGCTCCTTGGAAATCATTAACGCCTGCCCCGCGCCTACGGAGGCCGCTGCCAGGAGCCGGGGTGGGAGCGGGAGGAGCCGCTGGACCTGGACCCTGGGCCGCCCGAGACCCGAAGTTCTATTTCGTTTAAAGAACACTTACAGAGCGCTTATTATCTGCTAGGCGCTGCACTAAGCACTTTAAATGTCAACGCAGTGAATCCTTTTGCGACCAATGCCATCTGAGGCTCAATTTAATAACGAGTGTAATAATAACATGGAGTAACGTTTTAGTAGACAGAATGCAGCCTCTGCATCAGCCTTAATGTTCAGCACTTCGCCTCAGTCTTCATTTCCTCATCTGGAAAATGGGCTTCAGAACCTGAGCTTTTGGGATCAATTGACTGGATGCAGGTTAACAACCATTGCTTTAGGAGGCTGATACAGGAGGTTCACAAGTTCAAGTCCAGCCTTGGCAACTTAATGAGACTCTTCCTCCTGCCTTGCCCCAAGAAAGGAACTGGGAATGCGGCTCAGTGCAAAGATCCTTGCTTGGTTTATTCCCCAGCAAGGGAGAGGAATGTCTTAGTGTCTCAAACTGGGTGCCTGTCGTCTCAATTACTCTCGAGGCTGAGGCAGGAAGAGCTCTTGAGCCCAGGAGTTTGGACTGGCCTGAGTGACATACCAAGACCCAATCTCAGCACAAAACAAAAGGTTAGCACCCCAGCTGGCTCCCAAGGAGACTACATTAAAGGGGCTATGTCAGCAGCCACACCAGGTATGGAACTTTGATACAGTTTCGGAAGGGAACAAGGAGACATCAGAGAGGGGAAGTGACCCACCCAGGGCCACTGGGACTTGGGGGCTTTTTTTTTTTTTTTTTTTTTCTTTTTACTATTTTCTTTTTGGTACCAGGAACCCAACTCAGGGCCTCACACTTGCCAGGCAGGTGCTGCACTGCTGAGCTATATCCCCAGCCCACCACTGGGATTTGGACTTCTAGAATTTTTCCAGAAATCAGCCTGGTTGGAACCAGGTTTAGGAGATGACTCATTCCCACTGATAACCAATTCATCTTACAGCTGAAGTCAAACCTGACCAGTGTACATTTTTCTTCTTAAAAAGCATAAACTCAGGATATACACGTATCATGATTTTTTTTTTTTTTTTGGTGGTACCGGGGATCAAACGCACTACCTCACATCTGCCAGGCAGGCACTTATGCCACTGAGCTAAATCCCCAGCAATATCATGATTTTTATAACCCATATCTTGTTTCTTGATTTTTTTTTTTTTTGGTCTTTTTCGTTTTTTATCAGTACCGGGATCAAACTCACGACCACCTGCTTGCAAGGCAGGCGCTTATGCCGCTGAGCTAAATCCCCAGCCCCCGGGGTTTCTTGATTCTAAACAAATATTAACTGGACCCTGGAATGAGGACAATGGCCCAGGTTCTATGGACTTCCAAGAGGCTCCGGGCCAGCTCCTGTGTGACCTGGTTCTGAGAAGAAAGGTCACTCAGCTGGGCACAGGTGTTAAACCACTGGACCAGCCACACTGCAAAGATCCCAGCCTGTGCTAGATAGAGGCTGAGGGCCCCCAAGCCCTGATTTCTGCCTGCACTGTATCCCCCACCCCTAGGGTTCACACAATCCACAGCCTCACACCTGCCAGTGTGAGTCATCCAATCAGAGAGGGCATGTTGGGGTGCTGTGGGACCCCCACCTTTTGCCTCTGCAGCCTAAGGCCCAATTTTAGAGCTCTTCAACAGGATCACTCTTAATCAGCGCCAGGAATTTCAAACCAGAGAGGACTCCCAATGCCCAAATCATACAGCCCAGCTCACGGGACCCGCAGTCTGCAAGCCCCGCTGGCTCCAGAAGAAAAGGAGGTGTGAGTCACAGGGCCAGGCCCAGGCTGGGCGAGGCTGGGGCCAGGGGGCAGGCGCCACTTTCCGGGAAAGGGAAGGGAAGAGGAAACAGAGGCGGGACGGGCTGCAGGGAGGGGGCAGAGTGCCCTTATCTCTGCAGCTGGCTGTGCTTCCTGCCTTCCCCAACTCTTGCAAAACCTCCTTCCCAGCACTGCCCCCAAGAGGGTGCCCCAGGCTTGTACAGGGTTGCATCAGGCCTTGTGCAAGGCGCAGTTACAGCGGTGAGGATGGTGGCAGTGGGCCAAGGGAGAGCGAGGGAAGCAGAGTCCCTTCTGATCTGGCCTTCCTTACTTCTCCTCCCTGGCCCTCAGCAACCTCATGTTTGTTCCTTTGGTGAGGCAGGGGCTGGATATGTAGTTCAGGCTGGCTTTGAATTTGTAGCAGTCCTCCTGCCTCAGCCTCTGAGGTGCTGGGATTATAGGTATGTGCCCCTAACCCTGGTTACATCCTCAGTTTTCAAAGGAATGCTATGCCCACTCTTCTGAGGTTTCCAAGATATCCCAAACCCATGCATTGAACACCAAGCAATTGTCAGCTTCTGCCTGGAGAACTGTATCAGCTGGTTCCTCAGACCAACAGAAAGTGCCTAGACTGTGCCAGGAATGGGCTGCAAGGGCTTATAATTCGGAACCTACATGCTTGTTGAGAGACAGCAAATGAATATGCATGCATGTGATCAGAGGCCTATTTTTTGTCTTGTTTATTTGTGGTTCTGGGGATCGAACTCATGACCTCGAACTTGCCAGGCAGTCACTTATGCCACTGAGCTAAATCTTTGGCCCCTGTTTGTTTTTTGAGACAAGGTCTCGCTGTGTAGCTCAAACTGACCTCAAAATAGTGGTGATCATACTGTCTCAGCCTCCTGAGTGCTGGGATTATGGGCATGTGAACACACACCCCACTAATCAGAGGTGCATTTACCTGGGAGTCACCAATGCTTCAACACCATTACTGGAAGGGGTATAACTTTGTGTTCCTGTGTTTCTTTCTGTGCTCTACAAAATTTGCAAAATGTTATGTCCTCCTTGGAGACACCACAGAACCTGATTCCCAGTATTTAAGAGGGCAGGGAGCAGAAGCTAAACACAAAGAAGAATCATGTTTTGGATGCTCTTCCTTTTCTGAGTTTTAGCCCCAGATCTGAGAGGTAGAGAATTAAGGCGCCCCAAGTGGGCTCCAAAGCAGTTGGGCTCACGCATGCATCTGCTGCCCCTGCGCCAGCTACTCCCTGCCAGGGTCTGGTTACTGGCGCCCCCGCTGGAATAAACAGGCGTCTGCGCCCGCGCGGAGGGGAAAACGCTGACGGCTGGTAAGATAGCGGCCTCCAGTGGACATCCTGGGGCCTGCAGCGAGAGCTGTGAGCCTGGCAGGAAGTGGGTTTGTGTGTCAGGTACTATAACTGATGGGTGACTGTGTCTGTGTACACAGCAGGGACAGCCCAGAAATCTCCGCCCCAGCGCCAGCCCTGATCAGGTCCTGCCTTAGCTGCGTGTCCCCCTTTCTCTCACTCTCTCCTCTTTATGTGAGACAACTTCTAAGCCTCATTCCCTCATCCATAATAGCTCTTAGGCTAAATTCTCTCTCTCTCTGTCTCTCTCTCTCTCTCTGTCTCTCTCTCTCTCTCTCTGTCTCTCTGTCTCTCTCTGTCTCTGTCTCTCTCTGTCTCTCTCTCTCTCTCTGTGCCTGTCTCCTTCTCTCTGTCACCTTTTCTGTCTCTCTGAGCTGGGGATTGAACCTCGGGCCTCACACGTGCTAGGCAAGAGCTCTACCCCTGAGTTACTCCCTTAACCCTTTATCTTTTTAGATAGGGTCTCTAAGTTACCCAGTGTGGCCTTGAATTTGCATGTACCACCACGTCTGTCCTGAAGAGAGATTTCTAAATTGTGAACTGAATTATATAAAAGAGTAGATAAGACTTATATAAGTAGATAAGAATTATATAAAAGAGATAAGTAGATAAGAGTTATATAAAAGAGTAGATTCCACAACCAGTGGTGGTACATGCCTGTAATCCTAGCACTCAAGAGACTGAGGCAGGAGGATCAACACAAATTCAAGGCCAGCCAGGGTTACATAGTAAACTCAAAACCAGCCTAAACTACTTAGTGAGACTCTGTATCAAAAAACAAAAAAAAAGCGGGGCTGGGGATTTAGCTCAGCGGCATAAGCACCTGCCTTGCAAGCAGGCAGTCGTGGGTTCCTCCCTGGTACTGAAAAAGACAAAAAAAAAAAACAAAAAACAACAACACAAAGAAAATTCTGGCACCAGGCGTGGTGGCTCACGCCTGTAATCCCTGCACTTGAGAGGCTGAAGCAGGAGGATCCTTGAAAATTCCAGACTAGCCTGGCTACAAAGTGAGCTCAAGGCCAGCCTGAACTGCATAGCGAGACCCTGTCTCAAAAAGGAAAAAAAGAAAAAGAAAGAAAGAAAATTCTTCTGCCCCATACACGCACATAAAGGAAGTCCAGCCCAGAGAGGTTAAGTAACTTGCTGGATCCTGCTCAGGACTGCTCAGCAAAAGTCATGGCCTTGAAAGTGATTTTGGAGATGATGATTGGGAACATAGTTCCTTTCTCTTTTGAGGATCAGCAAGACTAAAAAAAAATTTTTTTTTTTGGTACAAGGGATCAAACTCATGACCTTGTGCTTGCCAGTCAGGTGCTTACATCACTGAGCTAAATCCTTGGCCAAAAAATAAATATTTTTTAAAATTTTTCTTTAAAATCATCTCCTAAGCCGGGCATGGTAGCTCAGGTTTGTAATCCCAGCATTTGGGAGGCTGAGGCAGGAGGATCGTTGTGAGTTCTCCACCAGCCTGGGCTACAAAGTGAGCTCAAGGCCAGCCTGAACTGCATAGCAAGACCCGTATCAAAAAAAGACAACAGAAAAAAAAAATTAAAATTGTTTCCTAATATGTGGCAGGCACAAAGCTCTGGGTTCCACCTCCATCAGTCTCTATCCAAAAGCATCTCCTTTCAGGCAAGGTAGAAGCAAGGCTGCTTTTTTTTTTTGTCTTTTTCCTTTTTATCGGTACCAGGGATCAAACTCACAACTGCCTGGCTCCCCCTGGGTCACCACAGTCACTGCTTCATCGTCTCCCTGCTTCCACACTGTCCCCAGAATTCCTCTCGAAGCAGCCAGAGGGATCCTATGGTAAGATCATGTTATTTGTGTTTAAAAGCTTCCCACAGGGTTGGGGATATAGCTCAGCAGCACAAGCGCCCGCCTGGCAAGCACGAGGTCATGAGTTAAATCCCCAGTACCAAAAACAAAGAAAAGAAAAATAAGATAGATTTGATTCCAGAGTGGGGCCATTGCTGTGACTATATTTGACCGTGTGGTTCTGAGCTTGGGAATGGCTTGTGGGGAGAATTTGGAAAGGTTTTGAGATGAGATGCCAGCTGAAGATCCAGCCCTAGAAAGCCTTAGGTGGTACTTGATGGGAGATTCTTGTCAGAATACAGATCAGAAGTCTGATAGAAACACAGCCAGTAAAGGCCTAGGCCCGGGATTTAGCTCAGTGGCATAAGTGCCTACATGGCAAGCTCCAGGTCATGAATTTGATTCATGGTCCAAACAAACAAACAAAAAACGAAGCTCAGGAGGTTTCTGCTGGGAATAAGGACTGCACTGGCTGCCGGGCTCCAGGCCATATGTGTTGAGCAGAAAGTTTGCCTGAATTTGCTCATGTCCAGAGGTTTTGCCTGAGACCAAAACTAAAGGCAACAGACTAATCTTACAGAAGAAATTTCAAGGCAGTCTAATATTGAGACAATGGTATGGCTACTGGTGGGGATTTTTAGGCAGCTCTATATTGAAAAATAAGAGCAAAGAGCCCAGCAGAATGATTTAAAATGTTTTGAGTTTGGCCTAAAAGGAAGTAGCAGTAAAATTGCAGAGTGCAAAGGTGGGGCAGGGGTGAACTCAGTTGCTGAAAAGAAAGAGGACAACAGAAAGATTGTCTGGGGCATCACAAGAACCTTTGCAACAATCTACGATGGAGCTTCACATGTTCAGTGATCTAGAAACTCAGCCCTCACAGTCAGGAGAGCTGGCAGCCTATCGGCCAGTTCATCTGACATCATCCACATGGTGCTGATTTTAGGTCCATGCATAATGCAAGAGTTTCAGGGCCAGGGAGGCTTTCACCCAAATTTCAGAAGGCCTGGGAGGCCACACAGTGTGCCCTGAGAGGGCAGTGTGCGAAGCTGTGAGTGTGAAGCCAGGGGTGCGGTGGAGACCCCAGAAGGCTGGAGAAGCCAATGAAAACAAAAGCAAAAAGAAAAATAAAATCTTTTGCATAAAGGATGTGTATGAGTCTTTGGGTGCCAGGGGGAGAGTGTTATGGTCTGTCCTCCCACGGCCTGGTGCACTCATAGGTGGGGTTTTGGAGGTGGCTGGATCTAGAGTGTCTGATGTGGGGATTAATGTCCCCACTCCGCCCAAAGAGAGAATATAAGGGCAGCTGCCACTTCTTATTCTGTTTGTTGCCTCACTGCCCGCTGCCTGCCCTGCTTTACCATGGACCGTTTCTCTTCCGCCCTGCTACCCTGCCTTAGAGCCAGCTCACTGTGGACTGAAACTGAGCTGAAACCTTTATCATTTTGTTTAAGGTGTCAAGGTTATGAAAAAGACAGGAACTACCATGGGTTAAATGAGACTAAGGAGATATGACAATCACATGTCACGTGGGAGCCTGGGTTGGATAACGGGTAATGTGAACAGCAAGGGACATTAGGAGGAACACAAATTGAATCCAAACAACCTCTTGTGCTTTAGTCAATAATAACACCAAGGCTGACTTTCTAGTGTCTTTTTTCAGTGCTGGGGATGGAACCCAGGGCTCTGGCTATGCTAGATGCACTGAGGACATAGCTCAGCAGCATAAGCGCCTGCCTGGCAAGCGCAAGGTCCTGAGTTTGATTCCCAGTAACACCCCTCCCATATAAACCCCCATGTAAATGTAAATGTTCATGTTAGACAAATCCTACGCCCCTGAGCTACAGGCCCAGCCCAATGTCTTCATTTGTTATGGAGGATATTGACACAGAGGAAACCAGGGGAGGGTACACAGGAGTTCCTGTGTACTATGTGCCCAGCTTTTGAGAGTCTAAAATTATTTTAAAACAGGGTGTGGTGGTGAAGGCCTGTAATCACAATGCTCAGGAGGCTGAGACAGGAGGATACATTGAGAGTTTGAGCCAGTCTGGGCTACATAGTGAGACAGTCCTAAAAAACTAGAGAGAGGGGGCCAGGGATATAGCTTAGCTCATAAGCACCTGCCTGGCAAGTGTTGTGAATTCCATTCCTGGTACAAAAAAAAAGAGAGAGAGAGAGAAAGAGACAGAGACAGAGAGTGAGGTAATGAAGGGTAAGTAGGCATCAACCTTCTGCAGCCACCTCTTCTCTGATTTTAGGGGAGTGCTCCAGACAAATACATAAAGTGTCTATTTAAGGAGGAAAAGCTCTGAAAAATAAATATGGGTGAGCAGTTTGGTGTAAGAATCCCACCCCTGAAAAACAACTGGTTTGGCAGCAGGGAGTTTCCCGGTAAATTTTCTCCCTTATCCCTGGACTTTGTTTGAACCAAAGCATATCAATTGGGGAAACTGCCTGACAGCAAAAATCGCCTCCTCCACGATCTTCTGGTCACCTGGTTTGACCACAAAATCTCTAAAATCGAAGTCCAATATTCCAGCAAATAACCAGCAAAAGTGCTCTGGGAGACGAGGCCAAGGGGCAGCACTCTTCTCCCGTGGCCTGGGGCAGCACTTGGCCTGACCCTGCCGTGCAGTGCAGCCCGCGGAGGACTGGGTGCCCACCTCTCGGTCTGGCCTTTCACAGGCCTGACCCTGGGCGTCCTCCCTGAAGTTCCCAGTTCCCAGGGCCCCGGAGAACTTGGGAAAGGAACCCTGGTGGGGTAGTGATGTGTGCAAATTCTTTGTGTTTTTTTTTTTTTTTTTTTTTGGTCTTTTTCTTTTTTATCGGTACCGGGGATCGAACTCACACTGCCTGCTTGCAAGGCAGGCGCTTATGCCGCTGAGCTGAATCCCCAGCCCCCTTGCTTTGTTTTTCTGGATTTCCTCACTAAGGTCTTTCGCCCTAAGGGAGGCCCAGGGCCTCCGGGTGGGACTAGGGCACCAGGGAAAGGGACCCTGGGAGCCAGAGAATATGGAGAAGATTCTAGGAAGGAGAAAGTAGGTGAAGGGAACCTACTCCAGGGGTCTACAAGGGCTGAGCTCTGCATGTATTAGAATTCCTGCCAAAGCTGGGAATGGTAGCACACACCCATAATCCCATTACCCTGCGAGGCTGAAGCAGGAAGACTGAGTTCAAGCCACCCTGGGCTATGTAGTGAGTTATACTTTGTCTCAAAACAGGTAGAAAAAAGAATCTGCAGAAGCCCTGGCACCTCGGCACTGAGTCTCACCGGGCCTGGATAATGTAGTGAGACCATCTCAATCAGTCAGTCAAAGATCAGGCTGGAGGAACAGCTCAGGGCTAGAGCAGTGGCCTAGCATGCCTGAACCCCTGATCCCCAGCACTGTGAAAAAGACAAGAAAAAAAAAAAAAAAAAAAAAAAAAAAAAGGCCTAAACATACTGGTTAATAATTAAACTAACATACTAATGGTTACATGGATCCACCAATTGGCAGATAGCACCTGTTGAATGCAACCTTGAAACCTGCCCGAACTACAGAGTGAGGCCCCTCTCAAAGCAACAACAAAGAAAGGGACAAGAGTGACTGGACAGCTTCGTGTGGTGGCTCCCTCCTGTAATTCCAGTATTCAGGAGACTGAGCCAGGAGCATTGCCATGAATTCAAGGCCAGCCCGGGCTACACACCTGTACTGAGGGTTGCACCTGTAGCTTTTGCACTGGGCCACATCTCTAGACCTTTTTCGTTGTTTTTATGTTGAGACAGTTCTCGCTAAATTGCTAAATTAGCTAATTTGGTTTCTTTTTTCTTTTTCTTTTTTTTTTTTTTTTTTGTCTTTTTCTTTTTTATCGGTACTGGGGATCAAACTCACAACTGCCTGCTTGCAAGGCAGGCATTTATGCTGCTGAGCTAAAACCCCAGTCCCGCTAATTTGGTTTTGAATTTGTGATCTTCCTGCCTCAGCCTCCCAGAGAGCTGGGATTACAGGTGAGCGAGCACCACCACAATGGCTGAGGGACTCTGTCTGAGATGATCTTTGAACTAAAATTTGAAGGACGATGGTGAGGCGTGGGCGTCCTCACATAACATGCTTTCACAGTGTTTGCCTAAGTTGTGAGAAGTGAGGCCAGCTGAGCATGCTGGGAGACTGCACTCAGCCCCCCTCCTTTCCCTTCCCAGTTACTCCTGTGAGATCCCCTGAGCCCACCCAGGGGTGACTTGATCTGCCCCAGGATGTCCCGGCCTCTGCTGGGAAGACCTGGTGACAGGGGACTGTGATGCCACAGGATGAGGTATATGTTTCACAGGGTGCAGTCCCACAGGATGGGTATGAATTCCTTTTTATTTTTGTTTGTTTAGTTTTTTGGGTTTTTTTTTTTTTTTTTTCCCATTGGTACTGGGGATCCAACTCACAACCACGCGCTTGCAAGGCAGGCACTTATGCCTGCTGAGCTAAATCCCCAGCCCCAGTTTCATTTCTTGTTTGAGGGGATTTGTTTGGTTTCTTTGAGACAGGGTCTTGCTGTTGTAGTTCAGCTGGCCTTGAACTCACTATGGAGCCCGACCTGGCCTCAAACTTGTGATCCTCCTGCCTCAGCCTCCAGAGAGCTGGAATTACAGGCATGTACCACCGAGCTTAGTTGGTTGGTTTGTTTGTGGTACAGGGAACTGAACTCAGTCTCCTCCTGCTAACCTACATCTCCAGGTCTCACCCCCCCACCTAATAATTTATGAACTTAAAAAATTCAGCATTGGGGGCTGGGGATTTAGCTCAGCAGCATAAGCGCCTGTCTTGAAAGCAGGCAGTTGTGAGTTCAATCCCTGGTACCGATAAAAATGAAAAAAGCCAAAAAAAAAAAAAAAAAAATTTCAGCGTTGTAAATTAAAAAAAAAATCTCAAAATATTGCAAACTGTGTTTAAATCCAGAAGGGCCTTGAACTGTCATCCACACGGGCTGTCTGCTTTGCTGACAGGGAAGAGTTAGTGCCACAGTTGGTTTAAAAAGCAAACAGTTTAGAGACTGGGGATTTAGCTCAGTGGTGTAAGCACCTGCCTGGCAAATACAAAGTTGTGAGTTCAATGCCCGTTACCAAACAAAAAAAAGCAAACAGTTTAGGCCAGCACCTTCCCATGATGAATGTATTCACTGTTGATCATAACTATATATTGATAAAAAAGAAGAACATAAGGGAAAAACAGAAATCACAGTCCCTTATTTTTTATTTTTTTTTACTTTTTGTCTTTTTGAGACAGGGTCTCTCTATGCAGTTCAAGCAGGTCTTGAGCTCACTTTATAGGCCAGGCTGGTCTCGAACACACAATGATCCTCCTGCGTCAGCCTCCCAAGAGCTGAAATCACAGGCATGCGCCACCATACTTGGCTGTTTGTTTTTGTTTTTTGTTTTGTTTTGTTTTGAAAACACAGTCTTGGTATGTAGTCCAAACCAGGCTTGAACTTCATAATGTAGTAACCCAGCTGGTCTCAAACCCATGATCCTGCCTCAACCTCCGAGCAATGCTGGGATTACAGATGTGCACCACAATGCCTGGCTCCCAGACTAGGAATTTCTCCCCCCCCCCTTCTTTCCTTTCTTTCTTTCTCTCTCTCTCTCTTTCTTTCTTTCCTCTTCTCCCCTCCCCTAGTCTTCCCTCCCCTATATACTCTCCTCTCTTTCCCTTTCCTATCCTCCATTCTCTTTCATAATGAAAGTTGAACCCAGGGCTTTACACTGAGCTTCATCTCCAGCTGTATTTATTCATTTTTTATGTTGGGACAAGGTCTCACTAAATTGTTCAGGCTGGGCTACACAGACTCAAAAAGCCAAACCAGCCACATATGGCTTCACACGCCTATAATCCTAGCCTGGGGAGGCTGAGCAGTAAGGTCCCTGTGAGTTTGAGACTGGCCTAAACTGCAGAGCAAGACCTTGTCTTAAGAAACAAACAGACAATGGCCCTGAATCAAAGCCAGTAGTTTGTTGTAGCTGCTGGTTTCAAACAGGAGCCTAAAGAGAAGTCTTTCGAGGGTCTGTTGGCCATTTCAGAGCTTTAGAAATGTGACAGTCAATTCATTAGAAAGAAATAGTTTAGAGAGACCACGAGGGAGCTGGGGGCCAGAGAACAAGCCACGCCCCAGGCCCCACCGCTGTTGGGGGCACCAGGGAACCACCACCCTGTGCTCCTCCACATTGCAGGAACTGGGGTCAGGGGAAATGTTAATTTCCTAGTGTCTTGTTTTGAACTCCTGTATCATTTTCATTGTTTTGTTTGGTTTGGTTTTAATTTCCTTAAAATAAAATAAAAAACAAAGAAAACCAAACCAAAATACAGTTTGCTAAAACTACTAAAACTAACAAGTGTATAAAGGATTTAGCTTAGCAGAGCAGTGCCAGCCTGGCAAGTGTGAGGTCCTGAGTTTAGTTCTTGGTACCAAAAAAAAAAAGTCAACCTGTGACCCAGATGTGTTGTCCCAGGAAACGGGTGATGAGAACAAAACAGAACAGTCCTGAGCAGAGGGAAGAGCAGTGACAAATGTTCCGGCACGGGTGTGCCAAGGTGGGGAGCCCTGTGGCACACGTGCTAAGGCCTGGAGCCCCGCCAGCCTGGGAGGAGGGAGGAGGGCGGCTGATGCAGGAGCTGAGGGTGGAGGGTTTGGCAGAACTCTGACGATTGTTGTAGCTTGGCATAACTGACGCCATCTTAAGCCCTGCATTTAACTACAGCCCTGTATTCAGGAAAATGGAAAATTACTCAGGGGATAAGTCCCATGAGCAAAGCAGAATGAGCTGTACCTACAGGATACAAAAGAAGCAGGATATAGGTGTCAACCGAAAATTAATGGAAGATTCAAGCTAAATTGTTTTCAACAGGATATCTTTTGTGATTCTCTTTTTTAGAAACTCTGTAACTTTCCAGTTCACTGCCACTTGTTTGGACCCTGAACCGGGGAGTCTGTACTTGAGTGGGCCTGAGCTCAGCTAATTAAATTCCAAGTTTATCAATTTGGCTGCTTAGTGTTCCTAAGGGCCCAGGGATGCCAGGAGGCAGCCTCCCCACATCTGGGGCTGCATCCCATGACCCAGGGCGGGGTCCAGGTCCAGTTGTGTTGAGAGAAGACAGGTGGCCAGGCCTTGGCATTCACCCTGTGGTGCCGCAGAGCAGATTGGCATGCAATGCGAGAGTTCGGGGGTGGGGTCTCTGGGAGAAGCTGCCGGCCTGCCGTTTTGGGTTCACAGCGTGCAACCCAGAGCAGTATTAAAGGGACTTGGCAGGGCAGAAGTTCCCTGTGCTCCTGGAATCTCACCCCTTAGTGGGGCGCCTTGGCTTTGGCTCCCCCCACCCCAGTGCTTCTGCTCTGGAAGCCAGTGAGGGCGAGTCACGCAGAGAGTTCAGACTGCCCTGCTGGGAGGTCCCATCTTTGGGGTGCTGTCCCGTCCGTACCAGTGCAATTCATCAGAGGGCATCCACTGCCCAGTATCACCTTACAGAGCGCAGTCCTGTGGAAGATCAGAAGAGTAGCGCCAAGACCTGTAGCTCCAGGGCCTCACCAGAATACTTATAAAAGAGCGTCGGCGGCGCACACCTGTTATTCCTGCCCTAGGGAGGCTGAGGCAGGAGGATCTCCAAATTGGGGTGGTTAGCAATTTAGCAAGATGCTGACTCCAAAGGAAAACCTAAAAAGGGCCACAGAATCTGCCACAAGAAGGCCCCGTGGTTCAAAGTCAGTTCTGATGTAGGCCATCTGTTCTCGTTTTTGTTATTTTAGATCAAAAACAAATTTTTTGTGATGGGGCTTTGACATGTTGCCCAGACTGGCCTCGAACTCCTGGGCCCAAGAAATCCTCTAGCTTCAGCCTCCAAGTAGCTGGAATTTCTAGCATGCACTATCATATGTGTGCTTTGTCCACTTTTTATTTTTAAACCATATTTATTTACTGTGGAGCTGGGGATTGAACCTGCAGGTGCTCTGCCACTGAGCCTCAACTCTAGTCTCCTCTTTTGTCTTTGCTTTTATCTTTTTATTTATTTATTTATTTTTTGGTACCAGGGAATGAACTCATGACCTCACGCTTGCCAGGCAGTCACTTAAACCACTGAGCTAAATCCCCAGCCCTTGTTTGTTTATCTTTATAAGTTTTTTTTTTTTAAACTTTTTATTGGTACCGGGGTCGAACTCACAACCGCCTGCTTGCAAGGCAGGTGCTTATGCCGCTGAGCTAAATCCCCAGCCCCGTTTGTTTATCTTTAGACAAGATCTCGCTATATACTGTTCCCAAACCCACTATGTGGCCTAGGTTGGCTTTGAATCCGAGGCCATCCTCCTGCCTTTGCCTCCCGAGTGAGTGCTGGGATTGCAGGTGTGCAATAACACGTCCTGATCTAGCCCTTTTTAGGTTTTTCTTTGGAGACAGCGTCGTGCTAAATTGCCCAGGCTGGACTCCAATTTGGAGATCCTCCTGCCTCAGCCTCCCTGGGTGCAGGAATAACGGGTGTAGGCCACCCATGCACTTTTGTAAGTATTCTGGTGAGGCCCCTGGAGCGGCGGTTGTACGCGCTACTCTTCGGATCCTGCGCAGGACTGCGCGCTGGGTGATAGCCTCCCGGGGGATACGCCCGGTCCTGGCCCCGCCCCCGCTCCGTGTCCCCATTTTCCCTCACCTGGTCCCACTTTCCTCTGCCACCCGCGTACCCGCCCGCTCCCTGGCCTTCCGCGCTCCGACCCCGCCCCTCTCTACCCACCCCCTGGGCTGGCTCACGGTCCAGGGCGCCGGCTCCGCCCGCCCTTGTCCAGTTTTGCCGCGGGCGCTGCGTGCTGCCCAGCCCCTCCTCGGCAGCACAGCCCTGCCTGGCGGAGGTCGCGCGTCGGTCCGCAGAGGAGCCGCGGCAGCGCAGGCTGCCCCCTTGTGTCGGGGACCCCCAGGACCGTACGGAGCCTGCCACCGCCCGGCCTGCTGCGACCAGCGCGCTCAGTGAGGGCCTGGCCCGGAGTGGCCGGCGAGGTGGCATCCCGGGCCCTCCGCCGCTGCCCACCGGGGCTGCGGGGAAGACGCCCTCCCCGGCCCGGGACTCCCGAGCGACGTGCCTCGTGGGCGAGACCTGTCCGGGTTCGGGACCTGCAGAAGAGGCTCCCGGCGCCCTGGAGCGGGCGGCTCCCCGCGCAGATGTTCCTCATCACAGCAGCACTCCACATCTGGCCGGGGTTTCCCACGGCGGCGGGGCTGGACAGGGCAGGGAGGAACAGAGGGTCGTGCCCCACGAGGGCCTTTCCTCGAGAGGCCCCTGGTCCCCTAGGCTGCAGAGCCCACACGTGGGCCCCTCGCACCGGTGCGCGCACCACCCAGCCACCCCGACGCGTGTGACAAGGCTCCAGGCGCTGTCCAGCGGGCTGCTTGGAGGAGGGGCCGCCCCGTCCTCCATCCCTAGGCCTCCTGCTCTCAGGGTGTCTTGGCCTGCGTCCAGGAGGTGAGGCTGGGGAAAGGACGAAGCCGCCCCCCACCCAGAGTCAGCACCAGAGGGCGCTGCGCCCTGCCAGGTGGAGCCTGGAGCTAAAGGGTTGAGGGCCAAGACAAAAAAAAAAAAAAAAAAAAAAAAAAAAAAAAAAAACAAACAAGAAAGAAAGAAAGAAAGAAAAAGCGAGCTGGGGATTTTAGCTCAGCGGCATAAGCACCTTCCTTGCAAGCAGGCGGTCGTGAGTTCGATCCCCGGTACCGATAAAAATGAAAAAGAAAAAAAAATATTGAGGGCCGAGACTCCTCCCATACAACTTCTCAAAGCTCCCTGCTTGTCGCAGCTCAAGCTCAGGACCCAGCTGTCACCCTGCCCACTCTAGGTGTGATTGATTGTTTGACTGTACTGGGGATCGAACTCACAACCTTGCACTTGCACAGCTGAGCTAAATTCCCAGCCCTCTAAGTAGGTTCTTTTTAGTATCTTTCCTTCTATGCTGCCTCACTGGGCTACCCTGATGGATGGATGGGTAGTGGCTGGGCCCACCTCCTGGGTGAGACTCAGGACCCCTGGAAAGCTCCCTCTGCAGGCCTCTTAGGGATGCACAGCCCTTTCCCGTCAGTCTACCCTTAGGATGCTAACAGCCCACATTTATTGAACTCCTGCTCTGTTCCATTTGACCACACTGCTCCCCTTTTTAGTTTTTTAATAAATGGGGGGGGTCTGTTTTAGGTGCAGTGGCACAACTCTGTAATCCCAGCACTTGGGAAGATGAGGCAGGAGGGTCACCAGAAGCTCCAGGCCAGCCTGGGCTACATGGTGAGTTCCACATGTGTGTGCGTGTGCATGTGCATGTGCGTGTGCGTGTGCGTGTGTGTGTGTGTGTGTTTTGTTTTGAGACAGGTTTTTGTTATGCATTTTGGCTGGCCTTGTACTTATTATGTAGCCTAGGCTGGCCTTGAATTTGTAGTAATCCTCCTACCTTGGTCTCCCAAGTGCTATGATTACTGGTATTGTACTGCAATGCCAAGCCACAAATATACTTTTTTTTCTTTTTAACTTTTTAACTTTTTATCGGTACCAGGGATCGAACTCACAACCACCTGCTTGCAAGGCAAGTGCTTATGCCGCTGAGCTAAATCCCCAGCCCCCACAAATATACTTTTAAAAAATGGGAAATCAAACCCTGGCCTTGTGCATGCTAGACAAGTGCTGCGCCACTGAGCTACATTCCAAGCCCTTTTAATTAATTAACTAGTTTATTTATTTTTAAGAGAAGTTCCAAGCTGGACTTCAATTTGCAATCCTCCTGCCTCAGCTTCTAGGGGAGCTGGGATTACAGGTGGCTGTTACCATGACTGACTCTTCTCATCTCTAGAATGAAATCTGAGATCCTCATCATGGCTAGCAGATCCTGACTGGTGGTTCAGCCTTCTCCTAGCCTGTTAGGCCCTGACCACAATGAGTTCTCTGTTCTCTGTTCTGTTCTTTGAGCAAAGGCTGTTTTTCTACCTTTGGGCCTTTGCACAGGCCTCTTTCTCTGCCTGAAACCATAGTGCAAGCCCTGTTCAGCTCCAAATCCTGCAGCATTTGGCTTGGTAATAAAACATTAGATGGCACAGGCCTCTCTGTCTCTGTCTCTCTGTCTCTGTCTCTCTCTGTCTCTGTCTGTCTCTCTGTTTCTCTGTCTCTCTGTCTCTGTCTCTCTGTCTCTCTCTGTCTCTGTCTCTCTCTGTCTCTCTTGTCTCTCTCTGTCTCTCTCTCTCATCTAAAAAAGGAAGGGTCTGGCTATGTTGCCCAGGTTGGCCTTGAACTCCTGATCCCTTAGCTTTGGCTCCTGAGTAGCTGAATAAATAATTCTAGAATAAATGTAGGGCTGGGGATGTAGCTCAGCTGTGCAAGTGCCCACCTGGGTAGCAAGAGGTTGTGAGTACGATTCCCAGTACCAAAAAAAATCATAGAATAAATGTAAGTGGGGCTTTTCTGTTAACAGATTCAGTCTTTACTGCAGCCAGCTGGGGTAGGCACTGTCCTTACCTCCCTTTCAAGGGAAAGAAAACGGCTGAATCCCAGAGGGAGAAGCCTGCCCCAGACCAGCTCTGCAGCCGTCCAGGAAGGCTGCCCGGAGTTGGCGGTTGGCCTCAGCTGGGCTTGCCCATGTGGGTGTCACAGGTGCAGCCCAAAGAGGCCAACTCTGGAGGCCGTGACAGCCCGCTCTGCGGTCCAGCGCTGAGGGCCCACAGGCAGGACCCCGAGGGTGGACCCCGAGGGTGGACGCGGATCGCAGCGCTCCCGGTAGGCAGCTGGCCGGCGCCCCCAGGGACGCGGCCGGGCGCTCCCACGGCGCCGAGGCAGACATTCCCACGCGGGGGCGGCGGGGACAGCGGCGGGGACGGCGGTGGGGACAGCAGCAGGGCGGGCCTGGGGGCGGGGCCGCGCTGCTCCCTTCGGGGCTGGGTCTGCGCTCCGCACTGTACTCCTGTACTCCGGGAGGGTCGCTCTGCGCTGTCGCCGCCAGCCCGCGAGGTGAGTGGGTGCGTGGACCCGCCGCCCTGGCTCCGGCTCCGACCCCCGGGCCCCGGGCAAACCTGGGCCCCAGCCACAGCAGCGACCCTTTCCTTGGGGGACACGGGGCGCACTCCTTTCCCCAGGTGTAGGCTGCTCCCTCCGCCTCCACCCCCCCCCCCATCGCAGACCCCAGCCTTTCTGCCCAGCTGGGGCTCTGGGTTATCACCTCGTTATCACCCTTGCTGCCGTCTAGTGATGGGTGCTTCTCTGGCTCCCCAGATGTAGGATGTCCTCTCTCCACTTGAGGGGAACTTTTGCCTCCCCGGGAGTGGGATGCCCCCCCCAGGTGGGACCCCGTGGTCTCTGCAGAACTGGGATGCTCCCTCCTCTCTCTAGATGTGGGGATCCCTTTCTCTCTCCGGAAGTGGGATGCCCCCTCCGCTCCCCAGATGTGCTGTCCTCACCCTCCCTCTGACCCAGTTTGGTCCGAGTCCTCTAAAATCACTCCCCACCCCCACGGGATGCCAGACCCTGAGACTTCCCCGGGGGTGGGGGTGGGGCGCAGCCTGTCCCCTCCCTGCCAGCTCCAGCAGGCTCCCTGCACGTAGGCAGCCAATTAGGGGGAGGGGGGCCCCCTGACCATCTGCACAGACCTCTGCAGATGGCCCTGTAGGGGAGAGCTCAGGGCAGCTCGCCCTACCTGGCCTCCCCTCCAGTTTCCCCTGGAGGCAGACTGTAAGTGGGGGGTGAGGGGAGTGGGGGGGTAGGGGTGAGGGTAAGAGGGTGGGGGGATTAGGGAAGGTTTGCCATCCAGTGCAGGCCCAGAACCCAGGCCCCCAACCCCAAACTGCTCAGACCTCACTGTTGTAAGTTAAGCCTCCTTCAATTCTGAAATGGTGCATTGAGGACCCCAAAAGAGAATCCAAATATCTAGGATCCCCATGTCTCCCCCATGGTGCTATCATACCTGGGTGACCTTGAAGCCCTGAGGACCCCCAGCAGTGGGCTCCGTGGGGTATAACTCATTCCCCACCCCAGATGCTCTCCAGAGCCACCTGGAGCTCGGTGCTGAGGAGAGGACCTGGGATTCGGGGGACACACAACCCAGGAGATGCCGGTAAGACCTGGACCCCTTCCCAACCTAACTGCAGACTTAATTCTAAAGGCTTCCTCCAGACCACTCCCTTCCACCCCACTCCTTGGTCCTCAGCCAGGTTTTTCCAAGAGAGGGAGCCCACAGCTGAGCAGACATGGACCCCTTTTCAAGCTTCCCTGTGGCTCGACCCCAAACCTCAGCCCTTGTGCTGATATGGATGGAGGGCACTGAGAGCCTGGCCCCTGCATGCTCCCCTGGTGCCCATGCCAGGCAGGAGACAGGCGAGAGCAGACGTAACTTCAGCCAGACCGCAGCCAAGCTGCGGTGAACATGAGACCTTACGAGAACCTTGTAAGGTGAAGACTGTGCACCCCCAGCTCTCTGATGGACACACTGGACCCCAGACACGGGGAGGAAGGGCCACAACTCTTTGTCTGAGGCAGTTCCAACGCTGTCTCTTAAGGCAGCACCAGTGCCCCCCGGAGGGCCCCTCTGGTGCCAGTGAACAGAAGGACCTGGGCAAGGTCCTCCCTAGTACCCATTTATTCTGGGCATGCCGGGAATTCCTGAGGAGCTCAGGGGCTGACTCATCAGGGAGCTTACAGGAGCAGAGACCACGGTAAAAGCCACCTCAGTGAGCCAGGGTACTTTACTGAGCAGCTACTGTGTGCCAAGCACCCCATGAAGCCTTCTGAGCTCAGTACCCTCGCTGTCCACATGAGGACATTGAGACATGATGAGGTGAAGGACTTGTTGGAGGTGGAGTAGATCAAATAGGGATTCACACCCCACTGGCTGCAAAGCTTTGCCCTTGAGCTCTGAGAAGGCCCATGCAAGTCCAGCACCTCAGTTTCCCACAGCGGTCCTGGCCGGGCATGACCTCTTCGCCTTAGATCTTTCCAGATGACATGGGATCAGAAGCCAGAGGGGCTGAGCCGCAGCCCGGGCCCTGTGCCTTCTTGCTTGGTGAATTCTAGAAGCCACTTACCTGCTCAGCATCACTTGTCTCAGAGTGATGGGGCAGGGGTGAGGCAAACTCTCCCAAAAGCCTTAAACTGGTGCGGCACACGGTCAGTGCCCAGCACTCTACTCCAGGGCGGCAGCCTGGGGGCAGCCTGCACACAGCTCTGTTCCTTGTGTCTGCAGTTGGCGGCCAGGGCAAGATGCCCCCCTATACCAACAACTATGCCCAGCGCTACTATCCCATGCCGGATGAGCCTTTCTGCACGGACCTCAGCCCTGAGCAGCGTGCCCTGAAGGAGAAGGAGAAGGGCAGCTGGACCCAGCTGAGCCACGCCGAGAAGGTGGCCTGTAGGTCTGGATGTGGGGAGAGTGGGTGCATGGGGGCTTTGCAATGAGCAGCCTGGCAGCGTGGGAAAAGGTGGCAGCCAGAGAGCCTCAGACATCCGAACACCCACCTGGGGAGGGAGGTATATCCTTTCATTCTTTTCTTTTTGTTTGTTTTTTTCTTTGGTGATTCTGGGGACTGAACCAAAAACCTTCACACTGAAGTACATTCCCAGCCTATTTTTGTTTTGAGACAGTGTCCCACTAAGTAACTAAGTTGCCTAAGCCGGGCTCAAATGTGGGATCCTCCTGCCTCAGCCACCTAGACCCCTGGCTCCGTTCACTCTTTAATTAACTCAAACTTTGTGCACAGCCTGCAGCTGGGCAATGCTGGGGACAAGAGGCAAACACCAAGTCACAACCTCTGCCCTTGTGGGGCTCCCAGAGCAAGGGGGTAACTAACATAGCCCCCAACCTCTACAGTACAGGATCTGCTGTGCTAAGATGGGCTGTTCACTGGGGTAGGGACCCAAAGGAATACTGGAGGTCTCCAAGAGAGGGAGCTGCTGGCTGGGGACAGCAGGGGACAGTGGTGTCACAGCAGGAGCCTGTGGAGGGTCCTGGAGTCATCTATCGGGGAACACTCCGGCAGCAGAGGTGGGCGGGGAGCAGGGGTCTAAACTTGAGGAGGGCGTGTGGCTCCTGGGCCGCCCACCAGAGCACCCTGGGCCCAGCCTTTGATATGGGTCCTGGTCTGAGTCCACCCCTGGGGGAGCCCAGCCTTGGGGGAGGCGTCTGCTCTTCCTCCCCTCCTCCCACTGTCCTCGCTCCCTCCTCTCCCTGGGCGACTTCCTGAGCACCTACTGCAAGGCCAGGCCCTGGAAGTGAGCCTGGGACCAGCCAGGCCCTGCCCTGGCCCTGGAAACTGCCCCCAGCTCTTTCCCTTCCCCTCACAACCCTCCCCTCCCCTCTGCCTCCCTCTCCCTCCCTCTCCTTTTCTTCCTGTTCAGACACAGCTGGAGCGGGGGAGGCAGGATTTGAACCCCACAGATTGGCAGCAGGGGCCCTCAGCTGCTGCGCTGACATGAGGCCGGCCGGGGTGGGGTAGCACTGGGGCTCAGCGAGTGACCTGCCCGCCTGCCTTCCTCCCCTGGTCCTCCCGTGCTCCCAGCCCCAGTGGACTCCTCCCCAGCCGGCCCCTGGGGTGTCTGGCTGTTCCCTCTCACCATGAGGACTTCTGCTGGAGCTCTGGCTTTGCTTTAGCTGTTCCTCTTCCCGTGTTTGACACAGTGTGAACGGGTGGCACACATCAGGCAATTCAGGACTATAAAAAAGGAGGACAGGGAAAGCAGAGGAAGAAAGTGGTCTCCTTCCCAGCCCCTGGGCTGGGCACCTTTGTTCGTGGGAGAGACGCTGCCTGTCCCCGTGGCTGGCACCTTCACTGAGGACACTGCTGCCTGCCCACCTGCCCACCTGACACTGTGCTCAAGCCTATTTGAGTTACCTGACCGTGACTATACAGGGGGGATGGAAAGAGCCGGTGACCCTTTAAACTAAGACAAAACCAAAAAAGGACTCATTACGGTAAAAGACACGCCGCCAGGAATGACTCTGAGCATGCTGGGCTGGGGGCTAACCGGGGACCCGGCCCGAGTCCTAGGGCTGCCCGCCGCCTCTGCCACATCCACGTGCTCCAGGGACGTCTTCAGGGATCAGGGGAGAGAGGGGGAGAGCAAGGGAAAGAGCTGGGGCAACTTCGGGCCTGGCCTCGCAGTGTGTCCTCCGTAAGACACCCCAGGAACGGACAGATGGATGGACAGGGAGCATTTTGAGGGAACAAGGTCAATGTGTCTTTTATTGTAATACACTCCACAGTTTAAACATTCGCCATTTTTTATGATCATTCTACACTATTGAGACATTCAGGGTAAAATCTTTCAAATGAAGACCTGATGGTGTGTCCTCTTGGGGCCTGATGCCCTGTGACCCGGCTTCCCAGGGTCAAAATGGCCGTGACAGGGAAGGTTTGGCATCAGCTCAGGACCAGGAGGCAGCAGAGGGCGCGACTACACTTCTAAAGAGGACTGTCCAGGGCTGCTTCCAAACGTGGCAAGAACATGGGTGAAGTGTGTTGGGAGAGAGGGGGAGGATTCTGAGGGAGGGTCACGGTAACACGTTTTACTGTACTAAACTGTTCAAAAGTTTTGAGCACTTACTATATTTTTGGCTGTATCTCCTATTTTCACGATTGGTAGAATGTGCTTTTTGTTTTTGTTTTTTTGGGGTTTTTTGGTACTGGGAATTGAACTCACGCTTGCCCAAAGGCAGGCACCTATGCTGCTGAGCTACATCCCCGGCCCAGAATGTGCACATTTTAAAGTAAAAGTGAGTTTTCTTTTTTTTAGTGGTGCTGGGGATTGAACTGAGGACCTTGTGTGTGCAAGACAACAGCTCTACCACTGAGCCAGCCACACGCCCAACACCCAAAATAAAAGGTTTATAAAATTTGGGCTGGGGATTTAGCTCAGTGGCATAAGTGCCTGAGTTTGATCCCTGGTTCCAAAAAAAAATTTATGATTTTAAATATATTTATAGAGAAGAAAGGAGGAGGGAGAGGAAAAGAGAGAGAGAGAGAGAGAGAGAGAGAGAGAGAGAGAGAGAGAAGCCTCCTGTGTGGCACCATTGTTCTGGGTTCTGGGAACACAGCAAGAACAGGGTCCTTGTCCCCTGAAGCTCACAGTCCAGTAGGAAAGACAAGCAGTAATCAGAAAGCAGATAAATAAAACTTCTCTGTGTGAGGGAAGTGGAGGTCAGGAACAGTCCTGATAAAAGTTGCAGTCAAAAGCACGATTTTGTCACTTTCTTGCCTAAAACCCACCCTCCACATCACACAATGAAAGGCCAGCCCCTCCCCCCGGGGCCAGGTCCTGTGTCACCTGGCTGCTGTGACTCCCCTTTTAGCCCACTTCCCCCCAGCCTCGCCCTCCCTGCCCCTCTGCCTTCGGGCCTGGCCTGCGGTCCTCTGACAGCCCTCGTACCCCGCCCACAGCCTGTATCTGCACCGTTTGCCATCGGTGTCCCTTTTGTCCGCTCATCATTGCCGCGACCCAGTTCCTGGTCTCACTTCACAGACAGCAGATGCGCACTAACAATCTGCTAGCCAGCTAGCATCTGTTGCGGGAGGTGGAGGCCAGGATCCCTGGGCCCCTGGGGTGGATACGCCTCAGGCCCCTTCCCACTCCACCTCCTGCAGTGTACCGGATCCAGTTCCGTGAGACCTTCGCAGAGATGAACCGGCGCTCCAATGAGTGGAAGACGGTGACGGGCTGTGTCTTCTTTTTCATGGGAATAACGGCTTTGCTGATTTGGTGGCAGCGGGTCTACGGTGAGTGATCACACCTCACCTGCAACCTGGGTCATGCCCTTGTGGCCACAGCTGCTGGCCATGCTCAGTAGGGAATCCTAGTGGGATTTGAGTTTTAAAAAAACCTCCAGAAAGATGGAGGGTGAAAGACAGAACATAGCTGCCTGGGTTGGAATGCAGGGAGTCTAAGCCTCTCTGAGCCTCAGTTTCCTCATCTGTAAAATGGGAACATTAATACCCACGTCTCAGGGTTCTTGTGAGAAGGCATAGGCCAGTGTTTGGTACATAGTCATGAGCAGTGTTTCGCTGAGTACTGCTTATTAGCCATGTCTTTTTTAGTATACTGCTTCAGTTTTAGTATACTGTTCAGCTGTAACAAGAATTCTTGGGGCTGGGGATTTAGCTCAGCGACATAAGCGCCTGCCTTGCAAGCAGGCAATTGTGAGTTCGATCCCTGGTACCGATAAAAACGAAAAAGACAAAAAAAAAAAAAAAAAAAGAATTCTCCATACAAGAGCTTAAACAAGACAGTTTATTCTTTTCTCATACACATAAAAAAAGCAGCTAAGCAATTCAGACAAGTATTGATATTCCACAAAACAAGCTCCTTCTTTTTCCTCTAAAATGATTCATATTATTATTTTTATTTCCAGGCAGGGTCTCACTATGCAGCTCAGAATGGCCCTGAACTCACTACGTGTCCCAGGCTGGCCTTGAACTAGCAGCAGTCCGGCCTCACCCTTCAGAGTGCTAGAATTACAGGCATGCACCACCATGCCACCTTTTTCTTTTTTTAAAGATGGAAGCCTTGAATTGGTGATCCTCCTGCCTCAGTCTTCTGAGCAGCTAGGATGACAGGCATGTGCCACCTCAAAATAGGTCCTTCAGAACAAAACAAAACACCAGGTCCTCCTGCTACCCTTACTTTGTAGCTTCCATTTTAACATACAAGATGGTTGCTCCAGTGCCCTCTACTTTTTCTCATACCCTATTGGCTGTATATGATCACGTGATCTTGTCTAGCTACAAAGGAAGCTGGGAAATGTAGTCTTTGCTGAAAAGCACATGTTCATTGAGCTTTTATTTCCTCAGGAAGATGAGTCTCAAAATGTCATTCCTGCACAGACATTACCATCTAGGAACTTGTTAGATATGTAGATTCTTAGCCCCATTCTATGTGATTCTTGGGGTGTGGAACCCAGGAAAAATATTTTTCTATCTTTTTTCTTGTTTTGCAATATTGGCAATGGGAATTCAAGAACTGGTGAATGCTAGACAGCTACTCCACTAGTGAGCCATATCCCCAGCCTACGTGTAGTTCTCATTTTAACAGCCTTCTGGCTGATTCTGATGCTCACTCGCATTTGAGAAGTACATTGTGGATAAAGAGGGTGCAAGCTGGGTATGATGGTGCGGGTGTACAGTCCCAGCACTCTCAAAGTCAAGCTCAACTTTGTCTTTGAGACAAGACCTTGTCTCAAAATAAAAGATAAAAAAAGGGACAAAAATGTATCTCAGTGTAAAGACCCTGGGTTCAATTCCCAGTCCAAGGGGGAAAAAAAAAGCACAGGATACTGAGGAAGAGCTGGCAGGTTCAATTGGGTGTCACCTCTAGTGACCTCATCCTTTTTGTTGTTGTTACGGGGGGGGGGGGTGTCAAACTCACTACCATGACCGTGCACTTGCAAAGCAGGCGCTTATGCCACTGAGCCAACTCCCCAGCCCCTGGTGACCTCATCTTGTTTCCTGTGTAAAATGTGACAGAATCTCCAGGTTGCCTAAGGGTGAAATAAGAGAGCTTCCAGAAGCGGCCTCATCAAGCCGTGTCTGGCCCGCAGTAGGTGCCCATAAAAATTGCTCCCTTTGTGCCCTCTGGGGATAGAAGCACCAAGGACAGGGGCCTGGAAAGTTGGGTCAGCCCACGGGCAGGTACCAGGGCAGAAGCGCTGGGAGCTGCAGCCTCCGACCTTCCTGTTCCGTACAGCGGGGCTTCTCAAATCCCTCTGCAAGGGTTCAGCCTCTGGGTTAAGCCGTGCCCTCCCCACATGATTGACTGATTGATTGATTGATTGTACTGGGGATTGAACCCATGGCTGTCACACTGCACTATTTAAAAAATAAATATGTATATCTATAAGACAGGGTCTTGTTAAATCACTGAGTTGTCTAGGCTGTCCTCACATTTGTGCTCCTCCTGCCTCAGCCTCTCACATAGGCTGGGATTACAGGAGTGTGCCATCACACCCTCCTAGATTTATATAGTGACCACCCTGGAGCTGGGCATAGTGGTACACACTTGGAATCCCAGCACAGGGATGGGAGGCTGAGGCAGGCGGATCACTGAGTTGTAGGCAGCCTGAGCTACATAATGAGTTCAAAACCAGCCTGAACTACATAGAGAGAACTTGTTTAGAAAGAAAGAGAAAAGAAAAGAAAAAAGAAATTACCCTGTACCTATCTCCCCATCCCCTATAAAACATAAGGAACTGTCTCACCCAGGACCCTTCCCAGTGAGCAGGATCAAACTCCTAACTACAGCTGAGTGGTAACCTTCAGTGGGTGCTTTGTATCTGTCCAACACTGTGCCAGCAGCTTCACAAATACTCAGATTGGACTGGAAAGATGTCTGGGGCTCAGAGAGGTGAAGCGACCTGCTCAAGGCCACACAGCAAGGGGCTGATGGAGCCAGGACTTAGGTTCACGTAGTCTTCAAGTCTGTGTGTCCTGCTCCGCTGGGCACAGAGGAAGGTGGGCAAGGAAGTTGGGTGCCCTGGGGTGGGACTAGCGGGTCTGCGGCAAAGCCCGCAAGGCTGCACTCCTGGGTGGGCCAGCAAGGGCGCTGCACTCATGTGGGCCTCCCTGCAGTGTTCCCGGAGAAGCCCCACACGCTGACGGACGAGTGGAAGGCCCGGCAGCTCCAGCGCGTCCTGGACATGAAGGGCAACCCGGTGCAGGGCCTGGCCTCGCGCTGGGACTACGAGCGGAAGGAGTGGAGGAAGTGATCCCCTCTTCACGTTTGCGCGCTGGGCCTCCGTCCACTGCACTGCAATAAAGCCGGCCTGTGCCCTTCCGTGTAGCCTGCTTCCGACCGCCCCTGGCGTCTAGATTTAGGATTAAAGGAGGCGAGGAGCAAGAGCAAGTAGCTCGCTCAGGCCAGAGCCCACCTAGTCAGGGAGGCTTCCAGGAGGAGAGGGTCCTCAGGCGGGCCCAGGAAAGGCAGGGCCATCAGACTGGCAATCCTAGCACTCTCGGAGGCTGAGGCAGCATTGCATGTCTGAGCCCAGCCTGGGTAACTTAGCAACTTAGCTTGTCCCAGGTCTGAGGAGCTGGGAACACAGCTCAGTGGCACAAGCACCTGCCTGGCAAGTGCCAGGTTGTGAGTTTGATTCCCTGGTCCAAAAAAAAAACATGTTTGGGGAGACCCTGTGTTGGATCCCCAGTGCAGTAGTGCAGACAACACAAAACACACAGGCACACACACAACCCACACACACAAAAAAGGGAATGCATTCCAGGTGGAGGAGTGGCAAAGCAAGCACCTTCCTTTAGTCAATCAACTAACAGATGTCTACAGAGCAGAGGGCTGGCAACATAGCTCAGCGGCATAGCGCCTGCCTGGCAAGCGTGATGTCCTGAGTATCCATTCCTGATACAAAACAAAACAAAACAAAACAAAACCTGGCTTCTTCATCCAACAAATATTTATAGAGCACCTAAAAATCCTAGGGATGCAGTGGTGAGCAGGGTAAAGCCCTGGGCCTCGTGGAGCAGTGGAGGAGACCTCCCTCTCCAGAGGGAGTCAGCAAAGTGAATGATGGGGTTTTACATGGAAGGAGTGCGAGGAAGAAACAAAGGAAATAGGAAGGGGGGCTGGGAATTTAGCTCAGCGGCATAAGCACCTGCCTTGCAAGTAAGCAGTCGTGAGTTCGATCCCCGGTACTGATAAAAATGAAAAAGACAAAAAAAAAAAAAAAAAAAAAGAAAAAAGAAAGAAACAGGAAGGGTTAGAAGGGGTGGGGGGCGGCAGACAGAGGAGGCTAAGTGAGCTGAGGGAACATCCAAGACAGAAAAGGGGGTTGGCATTGAGTGTAGTGGTCACCCACTTGACGTGCGTGTACCAGATCCTGGTTCTCATCGCTTGCCTGGAAAAAGAAAGCAAGTGCAAAGCCCCTGAGGTAAGTTTTGTGGTGCTGTGTGTTGAAGCAGGGCCTTTGCCCCGAACTACATCCTCAGTGGTGAATGCTCAGCCAGGAGCATTTTGAATTTTAAGACAGGGTCTTGCTAAGTTGCTAAATTTCCCAGGCCGAGCTCAAATTCATTGTGCTCCTGGCTCAGCCTCCCTGAGTTTTCTAAAAAGTGAGCTCTAGGGCTGGGGATTTAGCTTAGCAGCATAAGCGCCTGCCTGGCAAGCGCAAGGTCATGAGTTCAGTCTCTGGTGGTGGTGGTGGGGAGATTAAAGGTGTGCTCTAACGGGTCCCCCAGGGGAGTCCCCAAGGAAGGGCGACCCTGGAAACCTCGGGTCCAGACCTCGCAGGAGGTGTGGTTGCAGCCCACTTGCCTGGGCCCACCCCTGTCGGTCACAGTCCTTGGGCACCCGGACACTGCAGTCAGGCGGCCAAGGCTGAGCCTGCGACTGGGGGGCCGGGGGGGGGGGTGGCCGGATCTGAGGCTGGCCGCATCCCCACCTCCAGGACAGCCTGCAGGTTCTGATAGATGTGCACGGCTGGGCGCTTGGCTGGGGACATCACCACTAGATGGCCTCATACACACTGCTAACCAGTCGCAAAGGAGGAGCAACAAACAGGCACGCACGCACGCACTCCCACACCCGGAGACGCCCTGGCTTCTATGTCACCCCATTACCGCCCTCTACTGTCGAAGATCAGGATCTCATGCAGAGGAGGTGGCTCCAGGACGTCTGTCGGAAGGGCGGCGGCTCAGCATCCTTGAGGAAGAGGAAGACTTGGCAGGGCCCATGGGGAGCCCGCTGCATGCAGTGCTCCCTGGAGGAGTCCTGCGCTGGCTGGCAGCGCCCCAGCCCTCGCAAGGGCGCGTGGCCTTTGGCTGGAGCAGTCCCAGGGTCCCGAGGTTGCAGGAGCCTGTAGCAGGTCTGAAAGTGGGGCAGCTGGAAGGTCCTAGGACTACTCCTGGAGGACAGATCTGAGTGCCACGCCTCTAAGGACACCCCAGATGCCAAAGGGAGGGTTTAGCAGAGTAGTCATAATATTCATTCAATCAACAAATATTTATATACGTTCACCATGTTCCAGCTCTGAGGACAAAATGAGTGAGACCTCGTGGATTCTAGTCAGCAAATCGGGAATGGGAAAAGAGACAGGAAATCAGTCACCCTAATGAATGACAGCACGAGTGAGTGTAAGAGGAGGAGGTGCGAGATACTTGGACTGACAAGAAAGCGTCCATGTTCCGAAAGGTGATCGGGCGTGGGTTGGATAGTTGGGGATTTAGCTTGGCAGCACAAGCACCTGTCTGGCAAATGTGAGGCTGTGAGTTCGATCTCCTGTACCAAAAGGAAAAGCAAGCAAGCAAGCTTCTTCCTGAACTGTGAATGATGACAGGGTGTAAATCAGACGACACAGCGTTGTAGGTAGGGAGAAAATGGTGTGCAGAGGCCCTGTGGTAGTGAGGGCCATGGCACGAAGGAGGAAATACGGGGAGCCAGTGAGGATCCTGCAGAAGACACGGAAGAGAAGGACCAAGGGAGGGGAGGAGGGAGGGTCACACAGAGCCCTGGAGACCCAGCTGTCTCTGCTTAAGAGTTTGGAGAAAAGCAGGGAAACCTGCCTGGGGGGCCTTGGGAACAAGCTATGGGAAGCCTTGAACGTCAATCTAATATATCTCAGAAGGCAATTTTCTTGGTCCCAGGCTTCTTCTTTATCTGGTGTGAGATAACCTTTTTTATGTTTGAGATAGTTTGGCTAAATTGCCTTGTATTCATGATCCTCCTGCCTCAGCTTCCCACACATGGGATGACAGATGTGTCGTACTATGTCTAAAATCCATTTATTAATCATTGCCTTGAGTTGAGAGATCCAGAAGATTCGGGCAGTCGGCAGATAGGGGGTCTACTTTCCAAGGCCCCTAGCCTGTTCGGTGGACATAGAGTCAAAAGTTGATGGTACACGAGCTTTAGAAGTGTTTCCGAATAACCAGGCACCATGCTATTCACCCATAATCCCAGCTACTTGGGAGGCTGAGGCAGGCGGATTCACGTTCGAGGCCAGCCTAGACAATTTATTTTATTTTCAAAATAAAAAAGGGGCTGGGGATGTGTCTCAGTGGAGGAGCACCTGGGGGTTTAAGGCCCAGCACTGCCCGAGGTGGTGGTGGTGGGGCTGCCAGAGAGGAGAAAAGAAGAGAGGAAACTTTGAGTGGTATGCTTGAGCCTCAATGTCTTAACCCGGATACTTTGGTAGCAGTAGTGTTAAATGTGCAGCACACTGGGCTGGCGATCTAACTCAGCAGCACAGTGCCTGCCTGAAGAGCTGGATTGAGATAGTGAGTTTGATCCCCGGTACCAAAAACGAACAAACAAAAACAAATAAGCACACTACCATTGAGCTACGACATGGCCCAGTGCAACTCACTTAGATGAACAGATTACTAAGGAACCATGTTGTGGCTGACACTGTGTGTTCGTGTGCTTGGCACTGAACCCAGGGCCTTCCCACTGAGCTAGGTCCTCAACACTTTAAAACAATGAGATAGGGATCCACTAAATCACTAAGTCTGCTAGATTAGGCTTAGGGTAGTGAATCCTCCTGTCTCGGTCTCCAGAGAGCTGAGATTACAGGTATATGTCACCACACCTGTCGTGTCACCTCTTTTAAAAGGTTCTATCTCCAAATAAGACACATTCGGAGGTTAGGACGCCACACATGAACTGGGCTAGGGACACAATTCAGCCAAAAGCTGGGCTCAGGTTGTGGTCCTGAAGTCCCCCAGCCAGCTTGCCTTTTCCTGCTTTCCAGCTTTGTGACGCTTGCAGGAGTGTAGCTCTGCAGGCACGAGGACAAAGTCCGTGTCCATCTTCCTGGGTCTTTGAATCTAGCTCCCTCCCATCGCTCACCTCCGTCTCATTGCTGAAGAAATGGAGGAAGCGGGTTGTTGTCTGGAGGTGCCCCCAGTCTGCATTTTGGGGGCCGACTTCCCAGCAATCGATCACTGTGTCCCTTGGTCCCTTGTACTTTCTATAAATGCTGCTTACACTCAGCAGCATGGCCAGATGCACATTTATTTTTGGTGTGCGCGTGCAGCGTGCCATCTCCTCTTCCAGGAGGCCCAGGGTGCCTGGCGGTCTGTGTGTACCATCAGCGGCTCTCATTGGTTACTGTGTGGCTTCATTAACTTATTAGGAGGACAGATGGCTTTCAAACACATGAGAAGATGCCAACCTCGATTAGAATTTTAAAAACGAAATTTTAAAGTATGAGCGCTATTTTTTTCATCTACCAGATTGACAGAGATCAAAGAGTGTAACACTCATGTTGGCAAGCACACCAGAGACAGGCAGCTCCGCGGGATGCCAGACTTGATGCAGATGACAAATCTGCGTACTCTTGGCCAGCGATAGCACTTCGAGGAATTCATCCTGCAGATACACAGGCAGGTGTGCACAAAGATGGCTACATAAGGTTGTTTGTTGTTACGTTGTTTGGATAAGCAAAAGTCGTGAACATCAAACTGTTTCTCTCTCAAGCGAGGCTGCCCAGCTGGTGTGTTACAAACCTGGCATGAGTTGTGGCAGACGTGTTGGTGGCCCAGCCGTGTGTCCCTGGCACACCTTCAGCGGTCATGCAGATTTGGTGGAGATTTCTCCTTCAAGGGCACAGACTCGTGTCTCTCTGACCTCCACACAGGGAAGGCAGGATGAGTACAGTGATGAGGAGAAATCCTCAGAGCAGCTCTCAACCCAAGAGCAATGGCATTGGTGGCTGAGAGCCCAGGCATTCTTGTCCTGCAGGGTTACAGCTGCGATGAGCATTCCCTGGTCTTTCAAGAACACCTCTAAGGTGAGCCCATTGCTTGAAGTGGCAGCTTATATATCACATCCTGTATTTTGTGTTAGCTTTCGGTAACTGTAGTGGACTCCCAGAGATAATTCTCTTAAAAAGAGGAAAGGTTTATTTCTGCTCACAGTTTTGGAGCCCCCAGTCGGTGTCGGATTGGTCGAGATGCTCTGGAGCTGGTGCAGGAGATACAACATGGTAGGGGTATATAGGGGAACAGCACCACTCATCAGCCAGGGATGGAAAAGACAAGGGCTGGGGCCCCACCATCTCCTTCAAGGGCTTCCAAGGGACTCCTACAAAGCCCCCCTCCTAAAGGTTCCAGCACCTCCCGACAGGGCCATGCTGGGAACTGGCCTCTGACACAGGGAGCTCTGGGGGTCAAACCACAGGGACCAACCTGGCCTTCCCTGTCTCATTTCACCACTTAAATGGCTCCGACCACCTCCCCTGCAGGCACCCATTAAGCCACACCTGCAGCCCACCCCTGAATTATTTTATTTTATTTTTGGTACCAGGAATCAAACTCATGCCCTTGTGCTTGCCGGCAGGCTCTGATGCTGCTGAACTAAATTCTCAGCCCCTACCCCTGAATTCTTGCTTGACCTTAAGGGAAACCTCCTTAAGACAGCTCAGCCAGCCACCGTGGGGCGGGGTCACTTGAGCTCAGGAGCTGGAGACCAGCCTGGGCAACACAGCAACAGTCCATCTCGCAACAGAGAAGAGCAGAGCGCGGTGGCGGCTCGGCCCCTCAGCCGGATGACAGATGGCAGCAGGAGAGGAACTGCAACCCCAGACCCTGCCCATGCGAGCTCGCGTGTTAGATCTGCACGAGGGTCTCATGACGCAGGCGTGGCTATCACCTCCACATCGGAGATGTCATCTGCCCAGGGGTATCAGCTGTCCCAGGTGGACCGCTGCAGCACCCTGCCCAGACCACTCCCCTGTCCTGTCACCTGGCCTGCACCACTCCCCAGGGCAGGCTGGGCAGAGGCAGCCTTGGGCCCCTCTTCAGCACATCTGCAGCCACCAGCAGCAGGGGCAGCTCCCAGAGGGTCAGCCACCCTCCAGGGTGCTTTCCAGGAGACCTGCAAGCTGGCGCATAGCCTAGGTAGGACTTCCGGGCCCTTTGGGGACAGCCCAGCCATGGCAAGGGCTGCCTCGTCCCCACGGAGCTCTAGCATTGTTTTGCTTGCTTGCTTGGTTTTTTTCTTCCTTTTTTTTTTGGTTCCAGGAAAGGAACTCAGGATCTCAGGCTTGCCAGGCAGGCAGGTACTGTGCACTGAGCTGTATCCTCGGCTCCCAATTTTGCTTTATTATTTTTTATCATTACCATTACTTTTACAATGCGGGTTTTTTCCTTTTTTCTTGTTTGTTTTGTCTTGGTGGGTTGGTGGGGCAGCTGTTTTTTCTTTTTCTTTCTTTTTTTTTTTTTTTGTCTTTTTTCTTATCGGTACCGGGGATCGAACTCACAACCACACACTTGCAAGGCAGGCGTTTACGCTGCTGAGCTAAATCCCCAGCTCCTCTCCCTCTTTTTTTTTTTTTTTTTTTTTTTGTCTTTTTCCTTTTTATCGGTACCAGGGATCAAACTCACGACTGCCTGCTTGCAAGGCAGGCGCTTATGCCGCTGAGCTAAATCCCCAGCCCCTCCCCCTCTATTTTTGAGACAAGGGTTCATTATGCAGTTCAGACTGGCCTTGAACTCACTTTTTTAGTCTAGAACTCAGCAATCCTCCTGCCTCAGCCTCCCAGGTGCTGGGATTACAGGCATGTACACCATGCCTGGATCACTGAGACAACGTGACAAAGACTATCATGTGGGAAAATAGAAACGTGGAGTTTGGACAGTATGTAATGAATTTGATCATGACAGAAACTGCTGGTGTTTCTGCATGACTTGTTTGTTTTTAAAATGTTGCCACAAGCACAGCTGGGGTGTGGCTCAGTGGTGAGTGCTTTCTGAGCATGCACCCTGCCAGGTATTCCATCCCCTGTAAGCGGGGCGGGAGTACAAGCGATTGGTGCAGTTGTGAGGTGACGTTACAGGCAGTTGAGGGAGAATGAGGCGGCGAGGCCTGGGGAAGGTTGCCCTGAACTGGTTCTAGAACCGGAGTGAAGGAAGGAGCTGCCATCATCACTGGCTGTCCAGGTCTGTTGTCCTGTTCTGGGGAGCTTCGAGAGCAGAAGGCTTTGAGATTAGGGCTGGGTCACTTGCTTCCCAGTGTGTGGCCTCTCCGTTTTTCAGGTGAGTTTGAAAGGCAGCCTTTGAAACAAGGCCCTGTGTCATAATCATTATTGTTATTATCATTATTAAGATCAATAATTTCAGTGCTTGGGAATGGAACCAGGGCCACAAGCTTGCTAGGCAAGTGCTCTACCACTGAGCCTCGTCCTCCGCCCCTGACACCTGCTGTGACTCAGAGTTGCCCTGTGACCTTCAACACCTCAGCTTAGCTTTCTCATCTGCGTCACCTGAAAGCCAAACAGTCTGGGTCACCTGTCTGAGCTTGTTCTGTCAGCTGCGGAGTGGGACACGCCTGTCTTGTGAGTCTCTGCCCTTGAAGGCCGCTGGCTGTCAGATGCCTGACCTAGGCTGGGCATTCCCAGGACACACCCGTCCCCAGGAGCCAAGCTCTTCTGCTGCTGGGGAGACTTCTCCTCTCCCAGACTTTGTTTCTGAGGTTGGTTTGCAAATTGCTGTGGGAAAGGAATAAGGGTGAAATCTATGTCCTCCAAGGTAATTTCTCAAGCCAAGGACATTCAGAAGTGGACAAGGAGAGTGGAAACCACAGGTGTGTGAATGTGGTACAACTCGCTGAAGGACAATCTGTGTGTGCTCACACTACATACTCTTCATTGGAGATGTGTGAGAAATACTATTCTCACAGCTTAAAGCTATATAGAAGGGCTAGAAGAAATGTATGGCTATATTTAAAGTGTGGGAAAAGTTAAGATACGTAAAGAAAAAAAGTGATTTGGGGTGGGGGGTACTGGGAAATGAATTCAGGACCTCAAGCTTGCCAGGCAGGCCCTGTGCCACTGAGCTAAATCCCAGCCCTTCTACTGAAATTATCGTAAGAATTTTGTTAATCTTTCAATATTATGAGCTACTTAAAATATTTCCTATATTGAGCCAATCTTTTTTGCTGATATCAAGCCTGATGCTCATGCCAGGTATATGCTTTACTGCTGAGCTACACCCTCTGTACTTTGAGTTAATCTTGAATCCTCAAACTGGACGAGGTGGCTCACGCCTGTAATCCCAGCACTCGGGAGGCTGAGGCAGGAGGATCGTTTCGAGTTCGAGACCAGCCTGGGCTACAAAGTGAGCTCAAGGCCTGCCTGAACTGCATAGCGAGATACCCAAAATCTTGAATCCTTGTCATGACCATAGTTTTCTTATAGGGGCTGGGGATTTAGCTCAGCAGCATAAGCGCCTGCCTTGCAAGCAGGCAGTTGTGAGTTCGATCCCTGGTACCAATAAAAATGAAAAAGACAAAAAAACAAACAAACAAACATAGTTTTCTTATAATATGGGGACTAGGGATGTAGCTCAGGGTCGAGGTGCTTGCCTAGCATGCAGGAGGCCCAGGGTTTAATTCCCAGCATTGCCACCTCAATAAAACAGCCCTGATGTTAGATTCAGTTTTTTTTGTAGTAGGTTTAAGACCTCAGTATGTATGTTCACGAGGAATTTTAGCCTAGGTGTTCCTTTCCTTCCTCTCTCGTATTTAATCCTGTTCATCGTTTCAGTCCTTGTTGTACTGGGGATTGAACCCAGGGCTTTTGCAGTGAGTTATATTTCTATTTCCAGCCTTTTTAAAATTTTGAGACAAAGTCTCCTTAAGTCCCTAAATTGCCCAGAGCGGGCTGGAACGTTGGATCCTTCTGTTTTGAAATGCTGGAATTACCAGAGTGTGCCACTGCGTGCGCCACCTGTTGTTCTCTGCCCCCCTCCCACCCCCATTTGACACAGGGTCTCACTACATAGTACAAGGCAATCCCTTTGCCTCAGCCTTCCAAATGCTGAAGTTACAGGTGGGCGCCACCATGCCTGGCATGTGCCCAGTTGTTTTGTTTTGTCTTTTTGAGACAGGATCTCTCTGTGCAATTCAGGCTGGCCTTGAGCTCACTTTGTAGCCTAGGCTGGTCTCGAACTCGCAGTGATACTTCTGCTTCAGCCTCCCGAGTGCTGGGGTTATAGGCTCTTGTGCTCAGTTTTAATAAATTGCCATTGTGTCCAAAAAGGGAAAAAGAGTAGCTCTGAAAACTTTACATCTTTTCCAGTGCTCTGAACACATTGTTTTTGGTTGGGGACTACAAATTCACAATGGCTAATATGGCTTGGGATTATTATTATTATTACTATTATTTGTCGTTTTGAGACAGAGTCTTGCTATGCATTTCAGGCTGGGTTTGAGCTCACTTTGTAGCCCGGGGTGGTCTCAAACTCACAAGGGTCCTCCTGCCTCAGCCTCCTGAATTTTGGGATCAAGGTCTGTGCCACCAAACCCAGTTGAGGTTTGGGATTATTGCTGCCACCCATTTAAGATTTCCCATTCTTTTTTTTTTTTTTTGTCTTTTCCCTTTTTATCGGTCCCAGGGATCAAACTCATGACTGCCTGCTTACAAGGAGGTGCTTATGCTGCTGAGCTAAATCCCCAGCCCTGAGAGTTCCCATTCTTTAGGGATGAGTGATCCTCTCCCACCCACTGAGACTAAAACTAAAACAATAAAGACTAAAAAACACTCCAGGACAAGATCTTTTTAGCATAAAATCATTTCTGCCCTCTTCAGTCATCCTGAAAGAATACTTGCCCCTCGAATCATAGATAGGCCTCTGAGTCTTCCGTCAATTTTGAATCTTTTGCTGGCCTCGCCTACCACTGTACATGCCCGATAACTAGTGGCTGTCTTGGAGTGTGGCTCTCTTGGCTCATCTGGAGACATCGAGCTCCCAGTCTCTCATCACACATTACTAAGTTTATCTCTGTTCTTATTTTATCCTCTGAGTGTACCCTTAAAGCAGGTAATCAGGGCTCTTGGCTGGGTCCCTGATAGTTTTTAAATACCCCAGGTAAAAAAGGTAAATTTGGATTTGAAATCCACTTGATTATTTAAAAAATCATATTTGTCAATTAAAGAAAGAGAAAACTAGCTGGACATTGTGGGGCACACCTGTAATCCCAGCATTGGGGAGGCTGTGGCAAGAGGATCACCTTGAATTCAAGGTCTGTTTGGGCTACACAGCGAGATGTCTCAAAGAGAGAGAGAGAGAGAGACAGAGAGAGAGAGAGAGAGAGAGACAGACAGACAGACAGATAGACAGATAGACAGAGAAAACTAACATGGTGCCACACATCTGTAATTCCAGCTATCCAGGAGGCTGAAGCAAGGTTGCTTGTTTAGAGCCGGGCGTGGTGGCTCACGCCTGTAATCCCAGCACTCGGGAGGCTGAGGTGGGAGGATCATTGTGAGTTTGAGACCAGCCTGGGCTACAAAGTGAGCTCAAGGCCAGCCTGAACTGCATAGCGAGACCCACAAGATTGCACATTTGTGGCCAGCCGAGGAAATTTTGCAAGATTTTATTTCAAAATAAAAAGGGCTGGAGATGCAGATTGCCTCTAGGTTCAGTAACAGTATGGAAAGAATTTATCTGGATACTTTTTGGATCCTCATTTTTTGATTTTTTTGTTTTAGTTTTTTTTTTTTTTTTTTTTTGTCTTTTTCATTTTTATCGGTACCGGGGATCGAACTCATGACCACCTGCTTGCAAGGCAGGTGCTTATGCCACTGAGCTAAATCCCCAGCCCTGTTTTAGGTTTTTTAAGACAGGGTTTTGGTTGTAGTACACGCTGATCTTGAATTCCCTATGTAGTCCTGGCTGGTCTCAAAGTCACAGTGATCCTCCTGCCTTAACCTCCTAAGTTCTGGGATTGTAGGCATGTTCCTCCACACCCAGTTGGATATTTTAGTCAAAGTTAATATTTCATCTTTTTTTTTGTTTTGTCTTTTTCGTTTTTATTGGTACCAGGGATCGAACTCACGACTGCCTGCTTGCAAGGTAGGCACTTACGCCGCTGAGCTAAATCCCCAGCCCCAAATGGTTTTGTTTCTGTTAAAGTGGCCTAGGACTTTTTTTTTTTTAATAAGTGTTTTTGAGACAGGATCTTGCTATTTCAGGATGGCCTTGAATTTGATATGTAGCTGAGGCTGGCCTTGAACTCACTTAATGCCCAGTTTGGCCTTGAATTTGTTTTTTTTTTTTTTTTTTTTTGTCTTTTTCGGTACCAGGGATCGAACTCACGATTGCCTGCTTGCAAGGCAGGTGCTTATGCCGCTGAGCTAAACCCCCAGCTCCTTTTGGCCTTGAATTTGCAGCAATCCTCTGCCTCTGCCTCCTTAATGCTGGGATTTCAGGTGTGTGCCATCACACCAGGCTGAACTAGGGTTTCTGCATTGAGCCACATTCCCAAACCATTTTGAGATAAGGTCTTGCTAAGTTGTTCAAGTGGGATTCTTATTTTTGATTCTCTTATCTCAGCCTCCCAAATGGCTGGGATTACAGGTGTTTGATACAGCAACTAGTGCTTATAAAAGTGTATTTCATTTCTTTTAACATAAGAGGGGGCTGGGGATTTAGCTCAGCGGCATAAGCGCCTGCCTTGCAAGCAGGCAGTCGTGAGTTCGATCCCTGGTACCAATAAAAAGGAAAAAGACAAAACAAAACAAAACAAAACAAACAGAAGAATGTAATATATAGAAGTACAGTGAAGTTTTTCCTAGTAGTCACACAGACAGTCCCAAACCTGGTCCCACTTCCCCTCAGTGTGCAATTCCAACATTCCTGCATGTGTGAAGCCATGTCCAACACTGGAATTACTGTGCTAGATGTCTGATTTCATAGAGGGCTAGAAATGCAGCTCAGGGGCAGAGCACCTGCCTGGCAAGCACAGGGTCCAGTCCTGAGTTAAAGTCCCAGTGCCAAAAAACAAATGAACGAACAAACAAAAAAACCCACAATGAAAATGGAATACTGGAATGAAGCAGTCACAACTTGTTATATAACTTTGAGCCGCCCAATGAGTGAGTACATGGTAATCCATGAATGAATATAGAAGCTTCTGGTACATTATGTTGGTGGAAATAACAAGGCCAAGTATATGTTACCATTTTTTTTTCTTTTTCGTTTTTATCGGTACCAGGGATCGAACTCACGACTGCCTGCTTGCAAGGAAGGCGCTTATGCCGCTGAGCTAAATCCCCAGCCCCTACCATTTGTTTTTTAAAAACCGTTGGGATTAAGCTATAATTACGCTCGCGTACAGGATCCTGAGCGTACAGAATCCTGAGCGGCTAGGGTGGGGTCAGGAGCCAAGGGTACAGTGGAAGGAGCGGGAAGCTGAAGGCTTTGGCTTCGAACCAAGAAGGGCAACTCAGCCCCAGGAGAGCTGCAGCAAGCTCCGAATCCGGAACCCAAGGATCGTTAGGGTAGTTCGATCCCCGGTACCGATAAAAATGAAAAAGACAAAAAAAAAAAAAAAAGACAAAAAAAAAAAAAAAAAAAAAAAAGAAGTCTTGGCCGACACGGGGAAAGCTGGCTTGTAGGAGACAGATCAGAGGCACACAGGGAGGCAGGCTTGGGTTGGTGGTGGCTTTCAGGTCGCGTTCCATAGCCACCAGGGGGCGGGCAAGCCCGCTCCCGAAAGCCGGCAGGGCGGGGCGCCTGAGTGAAGTCCCCCCACCCTCCCACCCGGGCTCCGGGATGCTCGCCCAGAACCCCCCCCCCCCCACACACACACACAAATTCAAGCCGAGGCCACGTGGAATTTGGAGAGCCGGGTGTCCTGGAAAACCTGCCTGGGCAGGCAGGTTTTGGGGTCATCCCCAAAGCCAGGCCAACCCTGCTCCTCTATTGAGGAATCAGACAGTGGGGAGGGGGTCGCGGAGGTTCTAATCTTCAAGCACGTTTTTCAGAGGGGATTAGCCAGGGCATAGATCGTGACTGTCCCCATGTCACAGAACTTGGTTTGGTGACCCAGGGCGCACGCCCTGCCTGTCGAGCCTTAGAACCAGAACCACGGCTAATGGACCTGACCCAAGGCTTCCTCACTGCGCCTGGGGTGTGCACCCTGCAACTCCTCTGTGCAGCACAGAGCACCCCTCTCTCTACAGCCCGCCTTGCCCTCCCGCTTCTCGGGCTGTAGATGGGCCCTGCCGACAGACCGGCACTCCCTCCACCCCCTGTACCCTTTCCGAGGCTCTTTAGGCCCTGGACATCATGTGCCTGCTTCCTCCCGGCCTCTGGCCTTGCAGCCAAACTCAACAGCAGCCTTGGGTCCTATTGGCCTCCGACATGCACTTCCTCTTTGTATCGCTAATGGGATCACTACTCCAGAAACCCATTACCCCATCCTCTTACTCTAAAGATCTCCTTTTGAAATTCTGAGGGACCTACCCTAGAAGTTCCCTCCAATCTGCCTGCCCCTTCCATCCCAAGTCCTTCATGTCCTGCGAGGATGCTACAATGGCTCCCACGTGGCCATCCCTGTGTGCGCGTCCACTAGAACAGAAAAAGGGAAGGGCTTTGTCAGCTGCCACCCCCAGTGCAAAGCCTGGAGCTGGGGTCAGTAAAGCCTTGGTGAGTGAGTGGCTACTATGATACAGCTCCTGAGGTGCAAGTGTGCCCTGCCTCCACGAGGCCCATGGCTGGCACATGGGCTCTCCCAAAAACCCTATCCATGTACAGATGCAGAAACTCAGGCCCAGGAGGAGGAAGGGACAGGGCCGGGGCACCCGGAGGGCAGCAGAGCCAGGAGCAGGACAGCTGTCCCGCAGCCTTCAGCTGGCCCAGCAGCTCCTCCTCTCCGCATCCAAGCATGAGAGACCAGGTCCTTTGTTCACCGAATCAACACAGTTTATTACTGAACTGCACTTTCACCTTCACACAGACTATTTCAGAGCTGGAACAAGGGTGGGAGTGGGTCAGGGGAGGGACAGGTGCCCCTCAGAAGCTAGGAGCCCCGGGGCCAGAGTCCCCAGGCCAGGGCAGGGCAGGGGAGGGAGCATTAGGCCGCCAATCTCCGGGCACCAGCTCTCCACGTGCACGCGCACAGCAAGCCAGCAGCTCCTCACACATAAATACAGACACGCTTAACAAAAATAGTATATCATTTTCACAAGGAATAAAAACTAGTCTCGAATATGTACAGCAGAGAGCCCGGGGTGGCCAGTGCTGCGCTGGGGGCCCCAGGGGTGAGACAGGCTGCGGGTGGAACAGAGGGGAGAAGGAGGCCTGAAGAGCTCCTGGCCAGGCCACTCTGACCTTGGCAGCCCAGCTGCCCAGGCTGGACCAGGGCGGAGCACAGCAGGCCCCAGCCACCTCTCCCCTGCCCTGTGCGCCAGGCTCTCCTTCCTGTCCTTCCTGCCTGAGGTAGGGAAGACCCCAGGGCTCCCACAGCTGCTCCCTGTAGCTCCCCTTTACTTCTGGGCTGAGGCCCCTGGGCCCCACGGGCAACAGCCAAGGCCAAGACGCCACAGGCTGTTCTCCTTGCAGGAAGTGAGGCAGCTGAGGCCGTAAAGGGCTCTAGGGCACCTGTCTTGGGCCCAGTTGGTCCCTCAGTCATGGTCATGGGAGCCCAGGGAGGGGAGGGGGGAAGGGACCAGGCTGGTGCTAAACTGCAAGGGCCCCCTAGTGTGCCCAGGGGTGCCTCCGGCAGCGACAGCCCCCTTCCTGGATGGGGTTGGCCTCTAGCCAGAGGCTTCTGGAGAACATTCAGACTAGAAGTGGGGGCTTTGGCCAGGCCAGACATGGGGAGGAAGTCCTGGTCTTTGCTTCTTGATCCCAAGCAGCCTGAATTCCTAATTAGAAGTGGCCTCTAAATGGCTCTTGGGAGTGGTGATGGAAGGGAGGATGGAAGGCAGGTCCAGAGGGGGACGGGAAATGATCAATTCTGAGACCACAAACATTGAAACAAAGGCAAGTCTCTCGGGAGAGGTTCAGAAAACTTCAGCTCCCTGCCAGGAAAGCATCCTCAGAGGCTAAGGGTAATAAGGGTTCCCCCGACCCCCACCCCTACCCCAAACCAGACTCCATGGGGCAGATGCTAAGGAAACTGTATTTTGAGGCCAAGAAAACTGAGGTGTGGGGGAAGGCAGCTCTCACAGAAGCATGGTGGATTCTAGAAAACTATTTGCCAGGGACCAGGTCTAGACCCACCCTGGGATGGGTAGGTGGGCATGGGCTTCATGTAGTGGTTCTCCTGGTTGCAAATGTGGTGGATGGAGGGATGTGGTGGGACAAGGCAGGGGATGGGAGGGTGAGGGGTGGTCAGTGTCTGGTCATTTCCGACTGAAGAGCGAGCCCAGCAGAACCACGCCAGCCACAGTCACGCCCGTCAGCAACCAGCGGTTGAAGCGCTCCTGGCCCTTCCGGCTCTCGGCTGCTGCATTGTTCCCGTAGAGTTCCACAAAAGTGTCCTGCAAGGGAAGAAAACAGAAGGCACCAATGATTCCTCTGATGGTAACGTGTACGGGTGTGAGGGCCACCAGTATGTAGTGCCTCAGGGATTTGAAGCCACCACTGCCTGCTCTGGGCCAGGTAAGGGTCAAGGGCTGACCTCTCTTGTGAGGATGACCCAACCGGGTTTTTGTTGAGACACAGGTGCAGAGTGGAAGGAGGAGCCTTGTACCTCGTCAGACAGCTGGCAGGGTACCCACTCTAGAAACGGGGGATGGAAAGGGGTGGGGAGGCTGGCCGTGGGAGCAGGGCCTAGGTAAGCAGGGAACCACATCACTACAGCTGGGAGCCACAGAGGCAGCTGGAGTAGAGTCCGAGAGCAGTGCCAGGAGTCCACCTCTCTACTGTTCCTCCAGAGGGACGAGAAGGGACAACACACTTTCCCAGAGCCACTTGGGCAAGCTGAAGGTGTAGTGGGTCTTGAGCTTTTCAGCCTAGGGCCAGGGCAAGTTTGAGAGCAGGAAGGGCAGGCAGGGCTAAGACAGGACATCAACAACGCAGGGCTGGGAGGCTTCTGTGAAGGTGTCTATGAGGCCCTCCCAAGTCCCCCAGCCCGGGGCTGTGACTCTGGGCTCAGGAGGCCGCCCCAGGCCTCTGCCCTGCAGCTCTGTCAGGAGGAAAGCACATGCGGGGAGGGAGCTGCCCAGCCTACCCTTTAACCCCTGACAGTGCTCTGACGCATCTGCTCCTCCCCGTGCACAGACCAGCAAGCTAGCACCCTGAGGACCAAAGGGTCTGACCAATGTCACCCTAGTTGGGCCACCAAGCTTGGTCTATGGTGGAACCAGAATCCAAATCTGGCGCCCAAGCACCTAGAAATCAGTAGTGAGTGTGCTGTGGAATCAGCTCCCTCACAGGTTAGTACCTTTCCCAGACAGGACCTGCCATTTGCAGTTGGCCCCAGGTCCCATTGCCACATGCTCACTGGGAGCCCTGCCTGGCCCCACTTCTACTTGGATGAGGCCCTCAGTGCCTGCTCCATGCTTGGACCTCTAAAAACGTAGACTGGACCCAGCGCCCTGGGCTTGAAGTCCTTGGACAGCTCCCCTGCACTTAGCGGTGCCCTGGCATCCAGCGGAAAGGCCACGTGCACTCAGATGCTGACTGGACCTTTACCAAGTCAGCAGGGAGGCAGCAGTGACTCTGAGTCCTGACAGAGGAGCCTACCATCAAGGTGGGAAAGGGCTCTCCACCTTCCCCAGGCTCCTGCACACCTGGGATCAAATCGCTGCTCCTCATCTCGGCCAGCCAGGGTTAGTGTGACCCGTGTCCCCAACACACTTCACGTCACACTGATTTCTCTGCCAATCTGCTCTCTCTACTTCCCATAACCACACTGCATACTTGTTCTGTTGTGCTTTGTCTCTGAGAGTGGCGTCAGTGAGCACTGACCTGCTGTCTGGTACAGTCACATACTGCATGGTGAAGTCTGGGTCAAGGACACCTATGTGACAGTGGTCTCATAACATTAAAATGGAGCTGATGAATTCTTGTGTGATAGTGAAGTTGCAGCCCTGAGAAGTTAAAGTGTAATGCATCCCCCACATATTTGTGGTGACACAATGCAGTCATATACAAGTGTAACCTAGTGTGCAAGAGGGGATATGATAACAAGTGAATGTATTACGGGTTTGCGTATTTAGAATACTATTCTTTTTTTGAAATAGGTTCTCACTATACAGCACAGGTTAACCTTGAACTTGCCTGCCTCAGCTTCCCAAGTGTCTGAGTTAGTTATGCATCACTATGCCTAGCTTTAGGTTAAATTCTTGAAAAGATATTTTAATTGTAAAAATGTGTCACGCCTGCAAAAGAGTAGGTATATCACAAATCATCCACGCCTGTAATATCCAAGTACTCAGGAGGCTGAAGGAAGACGAGCACCAGTTGAAGCCCAGCATGGGCAATTTCTTAAGACCTCGACTCAGAATGAAATAAAGAGTTGGGGACATAACTCAGTGAGAGGGTCGGGGTCCAGTTCCCAGTACAGAGGAGAAGTTTACAACAGTCAGCTGTGTTAGGCTGGCAGCAGCTCAGGTATCTCGTGTTTACTGCGTCTCGATTGCAAGGCTTCTGTTGTGCTACCTTCTAGGTTGTTAAGTATAGTCTGTGACGCTAGCACAACAGCGAAATGGCCTCCCAACCCATTTCTCAGTGTGCAGCCCAGCTGTTACGCGATGCATGACCGCACGTGAGCCGAATAAATGTACTGCTCATCTCCTAAGCACCAGGCACTGTTACTACCTCTCACCTTTATCAGAGTCCACACAGGCAGAGCTGTGAGCTCCATTTCAAGGCAGGGAAAGGCCAGCCAAGACACAGCAGCGCCAAGGCTTGTCCTGTGTGTTCGGGCTGTATGGAGCTCAGGGGCAGAGCACATGCTTATCATCCCCAGCACTCCCCGAAACCCAAACAAACGGGGGCAACTGAGAGTGAGCACTGCAGCAGCAAGACGCTGGCCTTGTGCTGGGCTGGGGACTGTCCTGTCAGCACTGCTAGAAGGGTTCTGAGGAAAGCGGTGTGCAGCAGGCCTGAGGTGGAGCCTAAGATCTGGGCAGAGGAAGACAGTCCCTGTTCCCCCTTTCCTTGAACTTCTGTGGGTCCTGGAAAATAAGAAAATTCTCTTTTTTGGCACCAGGGGTCAAACATGACCTTGTGCTTCCTAGGCAAGTGCTTGAGCGCTGAGCTCAATCCCTGGTCCCTTAGATAGGAAAATGCTAATGGGAGGTTTTGTTTTTCTGTTCCCAAGCACTCACTCTCAAGCCCAGGGAGTGACTAAAAAGACTTATATGTAATGCGGAAGAGTTCCCTGGGCAGCACAGGGAAGTGAGGTCACAGCCAAACGTCCCCCAGGGAACAGGGATACTGCAGCTCTGCCAAAGCAGAAGAGGCCTGGCTCCAGCAATGAGATCTTTCTTTTTTTTTTTTTTTCTTTTAACCAGTACCAGGGATCAAACTCATGACCCCCTGCTTGCAAGGCAGGTTCTTATGCCACTGAGCTAAATCCCCAGCCCCTAATAGATCTTTCTTGAAGCTAAGGGTTAGCAGCCACAGGAGTTTTCGGCCCTGGGGCTGGGCTGGAGTAAACAGGCGCCGTCCCAGCAAGGATACAATGCATTCACTGTCCAGGAACAGACATTCCAGGGTGGAGGGGACATTTCAGGCCACCAAGAACAAGGCGCTGACAGGCTCCAGTCCCCACTCAAGACTTCCTGGCCAAGACAATCCCCACTCATTCCCAAGGGCGTGGGTTCTGGGGGCTGTTTCTGCACAGAGAGGCGAGCGGAACATTCTGCTGTCCCAGGGCGGGGGCTGGAAAGGCACACTGTGGGTATATTTAGCCCATGGTTCACACGACACACTTGGAACAAACAGCCATTTTCTCAGTGGGTGGCGCTGAGGATAAACAAACAGGACTGCACAGCAGCCCTGAAAAGCAGAGATAAGCCCCACTGCTCCTCAGGTGGCTCCCTCTGATGTAGGGAGACCTGGCAAGGGGAGTAGTGGGTGAGTATAAAGGTGGGGTGCACAGAGATCTCCTGAGGTCACAGAGGCTTTCAGGAGACCCAGGCCCGAGGGACGTCCTGTATCCTCAGAGCTTGGTTTCTGTATGAAGCTGACTGCTGCTGTGGGGATCCATGTGAGGGTTTTTAGAGCCACAGGGGACAAGCAGTAACGACCTCCACAGTGTCAGGGACTCCTAGCAGGGAGGACCCCAGGAGGTCAGCAAGGCCAACTCACCTGTCCATTCTGTAATTTCCATAGCCAATTCACGGGAGAGCCTCAACGAGGAACCTGGGACTCCCGATGGGTTCCCAGAAGAGGGACCATTTGCAAGGTCCTTCAGGAGTCCTGGCCACACACACGAAAATGCCCACATACTCATCCCTACATTGGGGTGTCTCATGTCTCATCTGTGTGCCAATGCTGTGTCCTCTAACTGCTTACCCTCCCCATGTTTTTCTTCATCATCAGCAAACAGAACTCACCATGGAGCTGCCTCCTCCCTGCTCACCATTCCTCCAACTCCGAGATGAACGTCTCCTCTGCATTCCCAGGGTCTCTCGGCTTTCATTTACACCACAAATTATTTATTGAGTATCTACTCTGCTCCAAGCCCAGCACTGGAGATTCGATAGTAAACAAGGCTTTGGGGAAGTTACATTCTAGTCCATTCTCGATGGCAGTCAGATGACATCCAATGGGGTGAAAGGAAAACTTTAGATACTGATTTACAGCTCTCCACAGAGCCACAGCACGTAAGAGATACACACTACAACTGGGGTACTCAAATTTCATGGGAGGGCAATTAGGACAAAAATGTCTAAAAAGCCTCCTTGGGGGAAGTGATTTAAAAAAAAAAAAATCAAGAAATGCTGTCCTAATGGGAAGCAGAAAAGATAATTGCAGAGAGGATAGGGATTTGAGGAAAGTGAGTCAGGCAGGGGTGACAGAGTAAGTGCCTGGGGACTGCTGTGGCCACGGTGGTCAGGGAAGGCCTAAAGAGGTTTGAGCAAGACCTGAAGGACAAGGATTAAGGTATCTTGGGTAAGGAAGAGCAGGTTCCACTGAGACACGTGCAAAGACACTGGGGTGTGCAGAAGAGGAAGGGTGCCTTAGGCTGAAGCCCCCTGCATGTGTGCCGGTCTCCCCAGTCTTGGGGATCACAGGCGGCAGGACCTCATCTGGGCAGGGCCTGAAACCTGGGGAACCTGGATGGCACAGACTACATCTCTGCCCAGAGGCAGCCAAGTGAATGAAAGGTAGTTCCTCTGCGGCTACCTAGAGAAGCCAGGAGGAAAGGCTGGCATGATGCCCCGACGGAAGGGCCCAGGGCAGGGCTGGCAGAGCAGTCCTGCGTGGATCACAGTCTTCTGATTCCCTTTCCTCTTCTTTCTCAGCTCTCACACCTCAATGCTTTTTTTCTTGAATAGTGACTGACCAGGTTACTTCACCTCTCTAGTCCACTGTGTAACATTAATGAGAGTGACAGCTGACCTGTATCAAACACTTATTTTTCTATGCCATACACTAAACTAAGGCCCTTCACCCTAGCCAGGCCATATTTCCCCCTAATTATAAGGACAACCATTCCCCCAGAGAGGTTTTTATCCTATCTTCCTCATTAGACTGTTTTTGATTGCCTTATCTCTAGAAGCTGGTACCATACTTACAACACAGCAGTGCAAGAGAAATGCATATTGTGGATGAACAAAGAAATTAATGCTTTCATTTCATAACACTTCTCAAGTGCCCCGATTCACAAATGTGACTACACAAGTTTCAGATTTACTTGGGATCACTATCAAGGCAGTGGTGGGACTGGGATTTGTCTGAGTTCCTGTGTTCTCCTCACTCTGATGGCCCATCTTGTCCCATTAGTCCCTGTTATCTCTGCCCACAGAAAACCTGGCCTCCTTGATGCAGCGGTGGCTTCTACTGGCGTTTCCTGTGATCTGGTCCCAAAGCACTCTTGCTCATCAGCAATCACCAGGTGCTGTCAGCGGGTACTGCTGTTAACCCATCACACGCTAATGGCTCCTCTGCACTCAGTTTCTATTTATTTATTGATTGATTGAAGACAGGGTCTCACTATAAAGTTCACACTGGCCTTGAACTCACTATGTAGCTAGGCTGGCCTTCAATGTGCAGTGATCTTCCTGACTGCTGGGATTACAGGCTTGCGTTACCATGGCTGGCACCTTTGCTCAGTTTCAAAAGAAAAGTACTTCCCCAGCCTCCACAATGGGTCAGAAGCATGCACTTGCAAGACTGAAAGAGGTCCTCATTTTGACCTCAGGCAAATGAGGCTCAGTGACACCAAGAGACCTGATCTAAGCAGGCAGGTAAAAGGGCCAGTGTTTTTTTTTTTCTTTTCTTTTTGAGACAGGGTCTCACTATGCAACTCAGGTTGGTCTTAAGCCCACTATGTAGCCCAGGCTGGTCTCGAACTTGCAACAATCCTCCTGCCTCAGCCTTGCAAGTGCTGGGATTACAGGCCTATGCTACCATGCCCGCCTAAAGGAGCCAGTTTTAAACCCAAGATGTCTAGCAGCAGGCCCCATATTCTGGGTCACAGCTGTGGCTAGGGTCCCTGAAGGAGGGTGAAGTAGCCTGAGGCTACCAGCTGTCTGAGCCAATTCAGGGGTCCAGCTGAGAGGAACTAGGTGCCACAGGAAAGGATGTGAGGAAATCCAGGAGGGAAAGTGAAACCCTTCCGGCCTGGCTTCAGCAGGGAACAAGCTTCTGTGCCAGACAGCTCTTCCTTCCTCTTGGGTGACTCCGAAGGGCTTGGGCCCACCACTTCCTTCCTGCTTGGTTATTTCAGGAAAGAGGTAGATGACAAAGAGGAAGGGGCTCCTAGCAGTCAGGGAAAGTGTCACGGATGTCAGGACTGTACCCTGTCCTGGCTCTGTCACAGCCCTGCACAGGCAGGTCCTGGTTACTTGCAGAGTCACTTTGGCCTCAATTTCCCTAGGGGCGAAGTTGATAAATGTGGGCTGAGCAAACAAACAAGGCCTTGTTAGGAGATCCTGGGAGCAGCAGGAAGGGGGGCTGGGGCAAGCAAGAGGCCTTATCGCTCTCTGGGCAGGCGAGGGTCGGAAGAATGAGGTTTGTGGTTGGTATCCACTTCCCTTGGCTTTCCTGGGGGAGCTGCTGGCCTCTACAATGTGAGAGGAACAAGCCTTACTTCTCGAGCTAGGGACACAGCTGGACTCAGGCAACTTGGAGAAGCAGCTCAGTGGGACAGAGGTAAAGGGATAGGTGCCAGGCTGTGCTGGCTGAGATGCCTCTATTCGGCCAGCCCATGGTGGGTACCACAGTAAGCCTTTTGAATCGGGAAGCCTCAGTTTCTCCTATCTGCACCTCACAAGGCAGTGGTGCAAGATGAGGGCTAAAGCACTTGGTAAAGCAAGGTGACCTTGGTGTTACTGGCGGAAGCAGGTACCCTGAGGGGTCCAAGCCACCTGGGGTCCGGGAATCTTTGGAGGCATTCCCCTAGCACAATGCTCATCTTCCTCCAACTCTGCCCATCAGCTGCCAGCCTCTCCTCCCCCGCCTCCACCCCCAGCATTAGTTCTAAGAAGCCGAGTCTGACAGATGTGCTCATTTCTCAGAACAGGAAGTGGTTGTGCCGGGAGGAGATAACACCTCCGCTGGGGAATCGAGAGCACTATCGGGCCCTGCAGCGTGAGTGTCTCCCCAGCTGGCTCAGAACCTGGCAACCATTCAAAAGGCATTCACCGGGGCCGAGGTGCTCAATGGGCCTCACGACTTCTTGCTCTGGGAGTGCTGGTGACGCAACAGCTGGTATTTACTAGGTAGGTGCTTTGTGTGGAAGAACATTGTTGTTTCTCATCATAATCCAGGGAGTAAGTGCTGTTCCTACTCTTTAAATTACAGAGGAGGACACAGCAGAAAGGTATGGTTACCCCCAAGGTCGCAAGACACATCAGTGGTGGAGCCCATCATTCCTGAGTCCTGGGCAGCAGCCACCTGTTTCTGCATAGCTCCTGCCCCTGTCTCAGCCCTCTCATTCCATCCCTGGTGTCCCGATCCTTTCACAATAGATGCCCAGCACTCCACTCTTCTGTCAGTGTCCAGGAAGGGAAGGACCAAGGTGTGCCTTCAGAACTAAGTCAAGAGTGACCTTTCTATGCATGCATCAAACTTTCCACGTGACACCTGCCCTACACTGGAACTTAACCCAGGGACTTCCGAAAGGTGGAGGGCCAAGGTCCCACAGCAGGCCCAGGCCACTCCAGAGGGTCCACTTCTGTGGCAGTTCAGTCATCTCTAAGCACTTGCTGCCTGTTCCTCTTTCCTTTGGAGGAAACATTTGTCTTTTGGCGGTGCTGGGGATGGAACCCAGAACACATGCATGCTTGTGCTTTATCAGTGAGCTACATCCTCAGCCCTTTAAAGTTTTTATTTTGCTTAGGCTGGCCTAGAACTTGTGATCCTACAACCAAGCAGCTGGGATTACAGGTGTGCGCCACCGCACTCAGCTAACATTTTACCACTGGACAGCCCCAAACTGGAAAACAGCTCCCTATTAGAGAGCTGAAGCCTTGCTCCCCCGCCCTCCAACGAGGCTGCCCCTGGTTCTGGTCTTCTCTCTTCTGCTGCTTCTCTTGGGAGTCTGCCCAAGAGCTGCCCAGGAAGGCAACACAGTCAGCAGAAGCTTGCTGGCAGTGCCATCCTCTCAGCACCAGTATCCTCCTCTGGAAACAGATGTGCTATGTGGATGAGGACTGACTCCTCATTTCTCTTCCAAGCAGGCTACCAGAGCTATACGTTTTGCAGCTAGACTAAGACATTTGGCTTTCGTCTTCATCTATAAAATGGTATAAAAAATGACCTTATTTCAAGCTAGGTATGTGGCACATGCCTGTGATCCCAGCACTTGGGAGGCTGAGGCTGAGGCAAGAGTATCACTGGGATTAGGCCAGCCTGAACTACATGGCAAGACCTTGTTTAAAAAAGGGACCTTACTTTAAAAGAAAAAAATACTGAAAGGATTCCACAGTAACACGTGTAAAAGGTCACAGTAAACCAAGTAAACGCCAGTTATCACTATCATTCTCATTATTAGACCATGGCTCAGCTTGAGTCTCAAAGTTTCCCTTGGCCCCTCCCGTGACCTCCTCAGCTTCATTGAGGGCCAGGCTGCTTTGCTCCTCATAGGCTGGCTTCTGTAAGCCTCAGGACCTTTGCCCGTACTGGTACCTCTGCTGAGCTCTTGCCTATTTATTGTAGATCTCAGTCCATAGGCCACTTCTTCAAAGAGGCCAGCTGCTCGCTTGATCGCCCACAGGCCTAGGCCAGTACTGGACCCAGAAAAGGTGCTAAGAGGAAAGGCCAGCTGCCCTTCTCCATCCCTATCCTGACTGCCTGGCCAAAGTATGAGAAGGCCTCAAGAGAGCAGAAAACTGGGCAAGGCAGCTGGTCTTTGGACACCAAACCCTCCATGGCTCAGGAAGGAGAGTGGGAAGCTTATAGGAAAGATCCAGAAAATTCCTCTACTGTACTTCGCTGAGGCAGCTAGTAGGTGGCCTTAGGTAACAGCCTACTAAAACTGGGAGCCACCTCTCTCTAAAACTCTGCTTCCTGCTGGAATCTTTGCTTCTAACTGTTCCAGGGCCCAAAGCAGCTTCTCCCTCTCCTTCCCTCTTCTGGAGCTGGATGCTGTTAAGGAACAGCAGTGGGCTGACAGTTTCCCGGGTCCATCACCAGTTTGTCCATTCCCCTGCCTGGGACTGCCCCTCTCTGTGAAATGTAGGAAATTGTCTTACAGGGCTCCGGCTAAGGCTGCAGCACCAGGGGGAAGATAAAAGTAACTCAAATTCCCAAAGACAAACATGGGAGCAACTACCTGGCTTCAGCCTCTCAGGGGTATTCAAAAGATGCAGTAATTAGCATGTAAGGTGAGAAGCAACATTCCAGAGCACAAGGACTTGTGGCCACTAAAGATCCTCCTCCACTCCCCAGCCTTCGGAGCCTGCCCTGGGTCCTGCAGGAAGCTGGGGAAGAAGCCAGCTCCCAAGCTGGTGGAATGGTCAGACCTCGCCAGGGCAGCGCCCCAGTGGCCTCAACCTCTTCACTCCAGCACCGCTTCTAACTAGTCCAGACAAGTCCTGGGTATTTTCAGCTACCTTTATCTGATCGGAAATGTTTGGAATTCCAGAGAAGGCAACAGCTCTAGAGGATTTGGGGTTGGGTGCAAATCGTTACAAAACCCTTCTCTTCTCTCCTCTACCCACTACCTCCTAATACCCTGCCCCCCCCAAGGTAACCAAAACTCAGGGCCCAGGTCTCTGGTCTGGTTGCATTTCCTGCAGTCCAGTTCCTTCAGTTTTTCCTTTTCATCTCCACTCCTGTGCACTCCCCTCCTCCAGGTGGAGAACTTCGGCACCTGTGATGGTGCTAGGAGGGAAGGTGTACACTGTCTGCAGCTACCCAACACGGGCCACCAGAGCACCAAAAATCACAGAAGAATATCATTCATCATCGCCACCAGGACATCCAGCAACTCATGTCCCACCTGATGGGACAAATCTTACAGCATCATGATCTGTGTTTCACTGAGGCTCATCCCTTCCCTGAACAGATGGGACACTGAGACCCAGGCCCTCTGCCCTCTGTGTTCCAGCTACACTGAGAACAGGTGTGCCCACTTCACAGGCTTGGCAGCAGGATTAAAGGGTCGACAGGAGGTGCTCAATACATGTTAGCTGTTCTTACTTATTTTAATAACAGTAAGTGACTTCCTTGGTGCTTCTCACAGTGCCCCTTATTTGTGGTATAAACATCACTACCAACAAAAAGCTATTATTTGCTGAGTTAATGTTTACAGGTTGATTCCTCAAATCTTTTTTTTTTTTTTCTTTTTCTTTTGAGACAAGGTCTCACTATGCAGTTCAGGCTTTGAACTTACTTTGTGGCCCAGGGTACACTCAAACTCACAGCAATCCTCCTGCCTCAGTCTCCTGTGTGCTGGGATTACAGGCGTGCACCACTACAGCTGGAAATTCCTCAAAATCTTGTAAGTAGTGTCATCTCTTTTACCAATGAGGAAACCAAGACTGAGAGAAGTAAGGAGACTTACTGAGCTCACTGATTACTAGTGTGGAGTGTGGCTCTGCAGCATGTGTGATCGGCCCACGCAGTGGAACAGATGAAGAGGAGCATCCCAAAGTCCTTCCTTCGGCTGTCCCTCTCCCTGCAAGTATCCACTGAGCATGTGCTACTCTTGGGCACTGCAAGTTGGAGGTAACTCTGAGGAGAGAAGCAGCTGCCTGGGTCCCTGGGTGCCCGCTGGGGGAGGTTCTGCTGATAGCTGCTCTGTGCCTGACGCCCTCCTCTGCAACCCAGCCCTAAGGCCAGCACTTGTGGAGAGATATCTCCTTCTATCTGGTCATAATCTTGAAAATGAAAATGTTGCCAACTGCTCTCATGGCCTGTTACATGAGTTGTCCAAATGCACATGGCCTCTCTGTAACCCAGGCTGGCCTGAGGAGTTGCAGAAAGGTCCAGACAGGCTGTCCTGATTAGCTTCGGACACCTGTTTATTCATTAACTCCTTACTAAGTGTCCACTAAGTGTCAGGCACAGTGCTAAGTGCTGCGGGTAAAGCAAGAGCCAGATTAAATGAAAATTCCCATCTGTGTGAGTTTATAACACAATGAGAAGAGACAAGTAATAAACCAATGTGTCAGTTGGTCATAAAGTGTTAAAAAGAAGAGTAAGTGTGAGAAGAAGACAGAGAAAGATGAAAGAGGGCAGAACTAGAACTTGTGGTCAGGGAAATATTGCAAAGATCTGGGAAAAAGCAATGAGAGCAAGTGCAAAGGCTCTCTGGCAGACATGTTAGAGATATTCCAGACATGAAAGATACAGAAGCCAAGTTAATGGAATAGACCTGCAGTGATGAGGCCTGGCAGTAGCCAGGGAGCAGATTTTGCAGGACCTTGCATGCCACTGAAGGACTTGTCCTGTGGAAGCACTGTAGGGTTCTGAGTGGGGGAGGGACATGATCTGACTTTAGGCTTAGCAGGGTCCCTCTAGCTGCTGGGTGGAGACATGGGGGAAAGCAACAGATCTGGCAAGGGGAAATATGATGAAGGGTGAGCAGCAGTTAGGTGAGCAGCAGTCACATTCAGACTTTATTGTGGGCGTGTGACGGACTGGCTGCACATGGTAGAGCTGCCTGCCTCTCTGGCCCTCTGTTTACAAGGGACAGGAGAAGAGCCCTTGAGAATTCTTTCCAGCCTGACAACTACAGGGCCTGGGAAGAAGAAAGATGCAAATCTATTTCTGCTGCTCTTATTGAGGACCACTTCACCCACCTATCAGGCACGGGCAAGGCCAAGAGCAGGTGGGAGGTGCCTAGCATTGTGTTAGGAGAGAGGGGCACCAAAGCACCAGAGATGCTCAGTGCCAGGGTGAATGACTGACTCAATGAGTGAATATGTAATGTCAGGAGGCAGGCTGTGTGTGGAACTACCCAGGTCTTCCACGTAACAAAATGGGCCTGGCGCGAGGGAGTTCCTCTGGTCTCCCCTCTGTGCCCCACCTTCCGGGCCGAGCCTCGAGTTCCCATTCTGCATGAGCAGGGACGAGGAGGCCCACGATGGCTGCAGCAGAACTCGAGTGTGGAAGAAAGCACAGACACATGCGCCACCTTATCCGCCATTCCGCTGGCCCTGTTTGTTGGCTTTATCCATGTATGACCTGGTACTATTTACCACTAGCTTCATTTACAAAAAAATTTTAAAAACACATCAATCAGGGAGCAACAATGATACATACATTGCGTTTATCATCCCCAAATCATTCACCTAGAGCACAGGACATCTGCATTCTATTGTTTGAACAATATGAGCACAAATCTTTCTCTTCAGTGACTTCAGAGAAATCAGTATGTTATACACACACACACACACACACGATGTTTTTTTCAGCTCACACTAGTGAGGCAACCAATACTTTTAAAAATTTAAATACAAGTTAAAACTTTTTTCATCTTCTCCTTTTTAGTAAACAAGTAGCACAACTCAAAATCTTGGAGGCACCCTTAAACCCTTTCCTCTTACCGTCAGGACATTCAAAGTTCACCCAGAACCTCACCGCTTCTCACCACCTCCACTGCTACCATTTGGTCCAAGCCAACACCATCTCTTGCCAGCTTTCTAGCAGCTTCCTTACTGGGCTCCAGCTTCTCACCTCCCCTCACCATACAGCAGCCAGCAAGGCGGGCACAGACAGTGATCGTATCTGGTCAAAAACCCACCCAGAGGAAGAGCCAGGGTCCTGGCAAAGCTCCTCACTCTCTCCCCCGACTCAGCCAAGTGCCCTTCTTGTTGGGGCCCTGGCACCTGCTCCCGGCCTGGAGTGTTCTTCTGCAGACTGTTTTAGTGTCTGCTCTCTCAGGCTCCCCACATCTGCTTCAGTGCTCCTCAGAGGCCTTTCCCATCATCCTTCCTAACAAACACCCAATGCTGCCCAGCCCCCCACCTGCATTCTGTATTCGCAGCGCACACATCCCATGAAAATGCCACCCTCAGGAGCCACAAGGATGCTTGGCATACCACAGGTTCTCAGAAAGTATCTGGTAAGTAAAGTAAAAAGGCTACTTATTACCACTATGAACAGAAAATTGGTATCATTTGCCACACATGGAAATCAACATACTTTGACTATTAAAATAAAAACTGTCTACCTGTACATCATCTGGAAGCTTAGGGACTAAACCCAGGACCTGGCACTTGTGAGGCATGCCCTCTACCCTGAGCTGCATCCTAGGCCTGTCCTGTGAGGTCTCAAAGATCAACACAACACACACTGATCATGGGCCAACACTGTCACGGGGAGGCAGTGAGGGCCAGGTAAGAGGGAGCACAGGCCAATCAGCCAGTCAAAGTGCAGTGTGGCACGGGTCTCCTTGCCACACCTACGAGCCCTGCCAGATGGAGACAGGACCTGGGGAAGGTGTGGCCAGCCTGGACCAACCTAGTCTGCCTGAGGGGCTGGGAAAGCCCTCCCTTGTGCCAGGTCCACAGCTGGCAGTTCTGCCAAAGAGAACAAAGGCCAGAGAGGACTGTACCAGGCTGGAAGGGCCCCACGGGGCTGCACTGTGGGGGACTGGCATGCACAAACCTGTAGGTGAGGCCCACGGAGACCAGACAGCTGAGAGCCGAAATGAAAACAGGCTGGTCCCAAAGGGCGGCAGCTTCAATCCTGTAAACACCAGACAGGTC